>NC_139394.1:25450000-35450000 GCF_054392235.1 Sus scrofa
GAGTGTCCATAGTGTCTTGAGGATGCGGGTTCCATCCCTGTCCTCACTCAGTGTGTTAAAGATTGGATGTGGTCACAAGCTGTAGCCTAAGTCACAGATGTCGCTAGGATCCAGGGTCAATGTGGCTGTGGTGTAGGCTAGAGGCACAGCTCCAATTTGACCCCTAGCCTGGGAACCTCCCTATAGGAAGGAAGGAAGGGAGGCAGGAAGGAAGAATATACTACCTACAGCCTCTCTTGACCATCTGATACAGGGGATCATTTGGGAAGTCCCCACTTAGTTCTAACCCCCATCCCTCCTGCTGTTTTCAAAGGTGTTTTTTGTTTCGTTTTGTCTGCTTTTGTTCAGTCTTTAGCAGTTGCAGCCTAATCCATAGGAGAACAACAGTGAAGAGTTAGAACTGGGAGGGAGTGGCCATAGGTTCTCAGTTCCAGGGAGGGAAAGAATTGGCATTTAGGTGCCAGGCCAAAGGGCTGGCCCTCCTGGAGAGAGCAGCATTCCCGAGCCCCCTCTCTCTCGCGAAGGTGGGAACATCCCTGGGAAAGGAAGAGAGGGATGACAACAAAGGGCTTTCTGGAGTTTTCTCATGTCTCAGTGGTTGGGTTAAAGATCTGAGTTATCACTGCAGTAGCATGGGTTCGATCCCTGGCCTGGAAACTGCAGGCGGGGCAAGAAAGAAGAAGGAGGCGTTCCTGTCATGGTGCAGTGGAAACGAATCCGACTAGGAACCATGAGGTTGCAGGTTTGACCCCTGGCCTCGCTCAGTGAGTTGAGAGGATCTGGCATTGCCGTGAGCTGTGCTGTAGGTCACAGACGTGTGGCTCGGATCTGGTGTGGCTGTGGCTCTGACGTAGGCAAGCAGCAACAGCTCCGATTGGACCCCTAGCCTGGGAACCTCCATATGCCACGGGTGGGGCCCTAAAAAGACAAAAAAAAAAAAAAAAAAAAGAAGAAGAAAGAGAAGAAGAGGCAGCAGCAGCAAGGGCTTTCCCTTCCTCTCTTTTCAAGGGACGTGAAAGATGAAGCAGTTCTTTAAGATCCCCAGTGAACCGCCCCCACCCTCCCACCAACACAATCCACACACACTCCTGCAACGGGTATGGGAGGGGCCTTCTGCCACTTCAGCAAACATGCCCCTGATTAGTTCGATTAGGGAGCAGCATGGAAGGATGGAGAGAAAAAGAGTAGGAGGATTGAAGTCCCAGCTCCACTCACCCACCACTCGCAGGGTTGTTTGACTTTCGCCGAAGGCCTTATCCACACAGAGCCATAGTTGGCTCATCTTGAAACTGGGGACAAGAAAGCCACATCTGCCCTGCGTCCCTTATATAGGTAAGGGTGAAGCCAGTGTCTTGTTACTTTGAGGGCTTTCTACCAGTGTTGCCTGGTGGTTTTCTCTGGAATGATGCCCCCCCCAACTCACCCTAAGGTGAGAACTAAGATGAAAGAATAAAGACAGGCTGATGCAGCCCAGCACCTGGCCCAGGGAAGGCTCTGAAATTCCCAAGGAGGGGTGAGGGCTTTGGATCCACCTGTGCTTCCTGGGAGGGTGATTTAGAGCAACATGCCCTTTCTGTGCCTTAGTTTACCTTCCTGTAAAATGGGCAATGTAGTAGTTCCTGTTGCAAAGAATTGGTTTGGGAAGCATATGTACTTAGATGATACATTATGATACAGTATATCTTGATGCATTAGTTATCTTTGCTGTGTAACAAATTACTCCAAATGTTAACAGCTTAAAACAACATAGGAGTTCCTATCAGGGTGCAGCAGAATGCAACTAGGAACCATGAGGTTGCCAGTTTGATCCCTGGCCTCGCTCAGTGGGTTAAGGATTCGGCGTTGCTGTGAGCTGTGGTGTAGGTCACAGACACGGCTCGGATCCTGCGTTGCTTGCCTGTGGCGTTGGCCAGCGGCTGTAGCTCCGATTCTACCCCTAGCCTGCGAGCCTCCATATGCCTCAGGTGTAGCCCTGAAAAGCGATAAATAAATGGATAAATAAATAAATATTTATTTCTCTCAACTTCTGAGGATCAGGAATCTGGGAGTGGCTTAGCTGGGTGGTTCTGGCTCTGGGTCTCTCCTGAAATAGAAGTCAGTTGTCAGCTGAGCTACAGTCTCAAGAGAAGACATACTGGGGCCTGAGACCACCTTCCAAGCTCCCTCCCTTGACTCTAGAGTTAAGGCTTCAATTGCTCTCCATGTGGACCCCTTCATAAGGCTTCTCACCCCGTGGCTTCTTCCTCTGGAGCAAGGGCACACACCTAAGAAGAAAGCCTAAAGGTCTTTTTTTTTTTTTTTTTTTCTTCAAAGGAGTTGATCTATTTATTTTTGACCTGAAAAGTTCTGTATTACGTAGCCTAGGTTAACAAGGCAAGTTTTTATTTTATTTTATTTTTTGTCTTTTTTTTTTTTTTTTTTTTGCCATTTCTAGGGCTGCTTCTGCGGCCTATGGATGTTCCCAGGCTAGGGGTCGAATCGGAGCTGTAGCCACCGGCCTACGCCACAGCCACAGCAACTTGGGATCCAAGCCTCGTCTGCAACCTACACCACAGCTCATGGAAACGCCAGATCCTTAACCCATTGAGTAAGGCCAGGGATCGAACCCACAACCTCATGGTTCCTAGTTGGATTCGTTAACCACTGAGCCACGATGGGAACTCCCTAAATGTCTTTTATTATTATTATTATTATTGCTTTTTAGGGACACGGGTGTGCCATATGGAAGTTCCCAGGCCAGGGGTCTAATCAGAGCTACAGCTGTCAGCCTACACCACAGCCACAGCAAGGCAGGATCCTAGCCGTGTCTCTGAACTACACCACAGCTCACAGCAATGCCAGATCCTTAGCCCACTGAGTGAGGCCCAGGATCACACCCACGTCCTCATGGACACTAGTCAGATTTGTTACTGCTGAGGAGTTGTCGTAGTGGCTCAGTGGTTAACGAATCCAACTAGGAACTATGACATGGTGGGTTTGATCCCTGGCCTTGCTCAGTGGGTTAACGATCCGGCATTGCTGTGGGCTGTGGTGTGGGTCTCAGACGCAGCTCGGATCCCGCGTTGTTGGGGCTCTGGTGTAGGCTGGCAGCTATAGCTCTGATTAGACCCCCAGCCTGGGAACCTCCATATGCCCCAGGAGCGGCCCAAGAAATGGCAAAAAAACAAGGAAAAAAAAAAAAAAAAAGAGGATTTGTTACTGCTGAGCAAAAATGGGAACTCCAAAAGCCTAAATGTCTTTTAAAACCTAAATCAAGAAGTGACTCACTATCACTTCAGCTCTATGCTGTTGGTCACACAGACCAACCCAGCACAGTGTGGGAGGGACTACACAAGCTGTGGATACCAGGAGGTGGGGATTATCAGGGGCCACTTCTAGAAGTTGGCCACCATGTGCATAATCAGTGGTAAAAAATGTTGATCATTGTCCCCATTATAGAAGATGCTAGATTCATTAAATGTTTCTTTTCATCATCAGAAACTCTGGCTGAGGAGTTCCCATTGTGGCTCAGCAGGTTAAGGACCCAATGTTGTCTCTAAAGATGCTGGTTCAATCCCTGGCCTCATTTAGTGGGTTAAGGGTTTCAGCCACTGCAGTTCTGATTCAGCCCCTGGCCCAGTAACTTCCATATGCCACAGGTACAGCCATACAATGAAAAAAAAAAGAGGGAGTTCTTGTGGTGGTGCAGTGGAAATGAATCCGACTAGGAACAATGAGGCTGTGGGTCCGATCCCTGACCTCGCTCAGTGGGTTAAGGATCTGGCCTTGCCATGAACTTTGGTGTAGGTCACAGACGCTGCTCGGATCCCACGTTGCTGTGGCTGTGGTGTAGGCTGGCAGCTACAACTCTGATTCGACCCCTAGCCTGGGAACCTCCATATGGCGCAAGTGTGGCCCTAAAAAGCAAAAGAAACAAAAGAAGAAAAAAGGAAGAAAAAAAGAAAAAGAAAAAAAATAGAAACTCTTGCCATTTAATACTATTTCTTTTTTTCTTTTCTTTCCTTTTTTTCTTTTTTCTTTTTTTTTGTCATTTCTTGGGCCACTCTCAAGGTATATGGAGGTTCCCAGACTAGGGGTTGAATTGGAGATCTTGCTGCCGGCCTACGCCAGAGACACAGCAACACAGAATCCAAGCAGCGTCTGCAACCTACACCACACCTCACGGCAACACCGGATCCTTAACCCACCAAGCAAGGCCAGGGATCGAACCCACAATCTCATGGTTCCTAGTCGGATTCGTTAACCACTGAGCCACAACGGGAACTCCATGGCCATTTAACACTATTTCTTGCAGAATAGAAACTGCGATGATTTTAAGACAGATAAAGCAACTTAATTTCTCTGGTATTCCACAAGACCAGCAGAATACAGATATCAGAATGAATTGCATTCCAAGAGGGTACTTGCTGGGTAGGCAGCAAATACTGCCTGGGACTGACATACAGAAAAATGTTTTAAAATTGTTGTTTATCTGAAATTCAACTTTAACTGAGCATCCTGTACTGTTATTTGCTAAATTTGGCAACCCTATATGGAAAGCTTTTTAAAATCCTAGTGGTTCATTGTCATTCCCAGAGACTGTTGTCATCAGCCTGGAGATTTTTTTTTTCCCTTTGGTTTTGGTTTTTTTTTTTTTTTTTTTTGCTATTTCTTTGGGCCGCTTCTGAGGCATATGGAGGTTCCCAGGCTAGGGGTCGAATCGGAGCTGCAGCTGCCAGCCTATGCCAGAGCCACAGCAACGCGGGATCCGAGCCGCGTCTGCAACCTACACCACAGCTCACGGCAACGCCGGATCGTTAGCCCACTGAGCAAGGGCAGGGACCGAACCCGCAACCTCATGGTTCCTAGTCGGATTCGTTAACCACTGCGCCACAATGGGAACTCCCCTTTGGTCTTTTTTAGCGTCGAATCTGCAGCATATGGAGGTTTCCAGGCTAGGGGTCTATTTAGAGCTGCAGCTGCTGGCCTATGCCACAGCCGTAGCAACACCAGATCCAAGCCACATCTGCGACCTGAGCTGCAGCTTGTGGCAACACTAGATCCTTAACCTGCTGAGCGAGGCCAGGGATCAGACCCTCATCCTCGTAGATACTAGCCGGGTTCTTAACTTCCTGAGCCACAACAGGAACTCCAGTCTGGAGATTTTTAAAACCTTCCATTTTGAGGAATTCCTGCTGTGGCACAATGAGATTGGCAGGGTCTCTGGAGCCCTGGGTCGCAAGTTTGATCCCCTGCACAGTGAGTTAAGGATCTGGTGTTACCACAGCAGTGGCATCCATTACAACTGCAGCTTAGATCTGATCCATATGCCATGGGGCGGCCAAAAAATAAAAAACATATAAAAATAAAACCTTACATTTTGAAATAATTTGAAATGTACAGGGGGGTTGCAAAAATAATACAGAGAATTCTGACACCCCTCTAGATTCACCAACTTGCAACGTTTTGCCACTTTTGTTCTATTATTCTTTCTTTTTAATATTTGAGAATAGATTAGGTACATCATGCTCTTTTTTTTTTTTTTTTTTTTGGTCTTTTTGCCATTTCTTGGGCCGCTCCCGCAGCATATGGAGGTTCCCAGGCTAGGGGTCAAATCAGAGCTGTAGCCACTGGCCTACACCAGAGCCACAGCAATGTGGGATCTGAGCCACGTCTGCAACCCACACCACAGCCCACAGCAATGCCGGATCCTTTAACCCACTGAGCAAGGCCAGGGATCGAACCTGCAACCTCATGGTTCCTAGTCAGATTCGTTAACCACTGAGCCACGACAGGAACTCCACATCATGCTCTTTAACACTTAATATTTCCATGTATGTTTTCTACAAACAAGGATATTCAGTTATCTAACCACACTAAGTATAATGATGAAAATTGAGAAATATAACATTGATACAAAGCATACAGTTTATGCTACTTTTTTTTTTTTTCGCTTATCCCGATAATATCCTCTGGGGTATTTCTCCTCTATTATTCGATAATACTATTATTGCATTTGATTGCTATGTCTCTTTATTCTCCTTTAATCAGTTTCTTAGCCTTTCTTTGTCTTTCATGATACTTTGTGTGTATGTGTGTGTGTGTGAGTCCATACCTGCAGCATATGAAAGTTCCTGGGCCAAGGATTGAATCGGAGCTGCAGCTTCTACCTGCGTCACAGCTGCAACAATGTCACATCCTTTAAGCCACTGTGCAGGGTCGTGGATGGAACCTTTAGTTCCACAGCAACCCAAGCCCCGCAGTCAGATTCTTATTTTTGTGTCTTTTTTTTTTTTTGCTTTTCTTTTTTTTTTTTTTTTTTTTGCTTTTTAGGGCCACATCCTCTGCACATGGAGTTTCCCAGGCTAAGGGTCCAATTGCAGCTACAGCAACCTCATGGTTCCTAGTTGGATTTGTTTCTGCTGCACCACAATGGGAACTCCTTGTGTGTCTTTTTTTTAGGGCTGCACTCAAGGCATGTGGAAATTCCCAGACTAGGGGTCAACTCAGAGCTAGAGCTACTGGCCTACACCACAGCCACAGCAGCTTGGGATCTGAGCTGGGTTTTCGACCTACACCACAGCTCATGGCAACACTGGATCCTTAACCCACTGAGAGAGGCCAGGGATCGAACCCGCATGATGCTAGTTGGGTTTATTAACCACTCATCCACGACGGGAACTCCTACAATGTTTCTCCATTTGGTTTTGTCTGATGTTACTTCCAGAGTAGATTCAGGTTATGCATCCTGACCAGAACACTAGAAAAATGAAAGTGTCCTTTGCAAGGTATCAAACCTGGAGGAACAAAGTTTCTACCTTCCTACAATTGATAGTTTGGATCGTCACCAAAAGTTTTTCTTTGTTGTTGGAGTTTCCCACTGTATAGTTACTATTTTTCTCCTTACAACTAAGAAGCAATCTACAAGGAGTCAATTTTAGACTCATCAGACTCCTTAACCCACTGAGCAAGGGCAGGGATTGAACCCGAAACCTCATGGTTCCTAGTCAGATTCGTTAACCACTGTGCCACGATGGGAACTCCCCCATTCTTTTTTTAATTGCTGAGTCTTCCCTCACGGATGTATTCGTTGGTTTATCCATTCACCTATTGAACATTTAAATTATTTCCAGCTTTTGCTTATTACAAATAACTGCTACAAACAATTATGGGTAAATCTTTGTTTGGACATATCCTTTTATTTTCCTTGGGTGAATACCTAGGACTGAGGTATATTTAACTTTTTAAGAAACTGCCAAAATGTTTTTGAGGAGGTGGTAACTTTTTTATTTCCACCAGCTGTATGGAAGTTCCAGTTCCTCCACAGTCTTGCCAAAGTGGGATATGGTCAGTCTTTTAAATTTTACCCATTCTGATAGTATGTAGTGGTATCTCATTGGGATTTTAATTCTCATTTTTTCTGATGGCTAATGAGGTTGAGTGTTTTTTCATGGGTTTATTTGCCATCTGTATGTCTTCTTTGGGGAAATGTTTGCTCAAATCGTTTGCCTATTTTTTTGGGGGAGCATTGCTTGTTTTCTTGTTATTGAATTTTGTGAGTTTTTTATATTTCTTGGATACAAGTCCTATGCAGATATATGATTTACAAAAATCTTCTACCAGTCTGTGGCTTCCTTTTTTTTTTGTTTGTTTGTTTGTTTTGCATTGTTAGTTTTTATTTTTCTCTTGTTGATTATGGTAATCACACTGTAGGTTATTTCCCTGGTACTTCTTTATCTTATAACCGTAAGTTCCTATCTTTTGACCACCTTCATCCAATCCCCATCTCCACCCTCTGCTGCTGCTTCTTCTTCCTTTTTTTTTTTTTTTAACTTTTTAGGGCCGTACCCGCAGCATATGGAGGTTCCCAGGCTAGGGGTCAAATTGGAGCTGTAGCTGCCAGCCTACACCACAGCCACAGCAACGCCAGATGCGAGCCACGTCTGCAACCTATACCACAACTCATTGCAACACCAGATCGTTAACCCACTGAGTGAGGCCAGGGGTCGAACCTGCAGCCTCATGGTTCCTAGTGAGATTCTTTTCCAGTGCTCACGATGGGAACAAATCTGATCTTTTTCTATGAGTTTGTTTTTTATTTTTTTAATTTTTAAAAGTGTTATTGAAGTACCATTGATTTTCAAGGTTGTGGCGATTGCTGCTGAACAACAAAGTGATTCAGTTATACACATACACACATCCATTCTCTTTCAGATTCTTTTCCCACATAGATTATCACAGAACATTGGGTAGAGTTAGTTCTCTACGCTGTACAGCAGGTCCCCCTTGGCCAATTCTATGAGTTGGTTTGTTTGAAGTGTAATTGACCTATAACGCTATGTTAGTTTCTGGCGCCCAACACAGTGGTTTGATATTTCTATACATTGTAAAATGATCACCACTGTGGCTTGTTTTTCCATTTTCTTTACAGTATCTTTTGAGAAGCAGACATTTTAAAAATTGTTGATAAAGTCCACTTTCTCAGTGTGGCTTTTTCTGAATTTTGCTTTGGGTAGCATATCGAAGTCTCGAAGATTTTTCTCTTAGGAGTTTTACAGTTTTTGGTTTTACAGTTACTTAGGTATATGATTGAGTTAGTTTTGTGTATAGGATGGGATATGGGAAAATGTTTATTTTTGTATATGGATATTCAATTGTTCCAGCACTATTTATTGAAAAGATTATCCTTTCTCCATTGAGTTGTCGTTACAGCTTTGTACAAAACAGTGATGTACATGTGGGTTGCATTGGGATTTTTTTTTTTTCTGCCTCACCCAAAGCATGTGGAAGTTCCCAGGTCAAGGAATCGAACTGGAGCCACAGCAGTAACAAGACCAAATCCTCAACCCGCTGCACCACAGGACAACTCTGCAATGGGATTTTTTTTTTTTTTTCTTTTTAAGGGCTGCATGTCCAGCATATGGAAGATCCCAGGCAAGGGGTAGAATTGGAGCTGCAGCTGCAGCTGCCAGTCTTCACCAAAGCCACAGCAACTCCGAGCCGGGTCTGTGACCTACACCACAGCTCATGGCAACACCGGATCCTTAATCCACTGAATGGGGCCAGGAATCAAACCCGAATCATCATGGATACTAGTTGGTTTCCTTATCACCACATTGGGATTTAAATTTTTTTTTTACTTTTTTTGTCTTTTTACCATTTTCTTGGGCCCTTCCCGAGGCATGTGGAGGTTCCCAGGCTAGAGGTCGAATTGGCGCTGCAGCCGCCGGCCTACACCAGAGCCACAGCAACGTGGGATACGAGCCGCATCTGCAACCTACACCGCAGCTCACGGCAATGCTGGATCCTCGACCCACTGAGCGAGGCCAGGGATCGAACCCGCAACCCCATGGTTCCTCTTCGAATTCGTTAACCACTGAGCCACGACGGGAACTCCCACAATGGGATTTTTAAATACTCCACTGGTATCATGACAAATGCAAGGACTTGGGGTCCAGGCACACTTGGGTTAGCCTCCCAGTCTTTCTACCTAGTCGACCTATAGAACAGACACAATGATGTGACCACCTCAGAATGTTTATCACTTTTTACAATGTTCTCTCTCCATCTCTCCTTTCCTCTTCTGCTCTCCTCCCAGGCAAAGTGCTGGAATTAGGAAAGCTTGTCCTGACTAATATTTCTCAAACCCCAGGATCCTCCGATTCAGGGCTCTAAGAAGGAAGGAAAAAGGTTGTAATGGGTTCAGGGCTATCCATAAGCTATTTTCATCCAGTTAGGATTTTTCCCCACAAATCAGTCATTTTTCCAGGCAAGACTGAATGGGTAAATGGCAATGCCAAATCCTCTGTTTTTGGTGGAAATAGTACATTTCAATGCCAGGTCCCTCTTGCCCCTTGTGTAGAAGCTCTGCTTAACCAACTCAATAATTGTTATTACTTGATCAATAAAATTCTTTGATAGGTAACATTTTTCAAAACATTGGGCTCGTGGAGAAATAATAAAGAAGATCTTAGGTGGTAAAAATAATAAAACCACTCACTCAGAGAAAGGAAGCAACATGGATCCTGCCCTGTGGTTTCCAGTGTATTGAAGGACATGATCCCACAGCAAGAAACTCCCAGACTAACAAGGAAGAAATAAGCTTCACCCTTAGATGTTTCCGCATGCAAATGAAAACAAAAATGACTCAAGCCCGGAGGTCAAAAGGAGCAACTCATGTGCAAGATCCAGGACTGACTGGGCAGGTGTGAATTTGGGTGCTTGGTTCCCATTGTTTACCAGCTGGTCCTAAGGTTCAGCATATACCATCTCAGTTTATTCTGAATACATGTATAATTAATCAGACCTTTAGCTAAAGTCAAGCCACATCCGTGATTGATCAGGGTGAGCTGCAGTTAACCCTCAACCCTGGTTGCTAATGGAAAAAGAACCTCTGGCCGCATCAAATCGTAGAACAGCGGATGATCCAAAGCTATTCCCTATTTAGTTTGTAAAGGTATTTTGGGATGATTAATTTGAATAGCTATTTTACCTTTTAAAAAAAGTTTGTTATACATTTGCAGCAACATGGATGGAACTAGACACTCTCATGCTCAGTGAAGTAAGTCAGAGAGAGAGAGAAATACCATATGATATAATGAATTTAAATTCAAAAAAAGTTTGTTAGAAAAATTAATAGACAGTAGAAAAATCTTGAAAAATGTAGCAGAGTGGAGAGAGAAATAGCAGGAGATGGAGTTTCTGTTGTGGTTCAGTGGTTAACGAATCTGACTAGGAACCATGAGGTTGTGGGTTCGATCCCTGGCCTTGCTCAGTGGGTTAAGGATCTGGCGTTGCCGTGAGCTATGGTGGAAGTAGCAGACACGGCTTGGATTCTGTGTTGCTGTGGCTGCGGTGTAGGCCTGCAGCTGTAGCTCTGATTAGACCTCTAGTCTAGAAACCTCCATATGTGTGGCCCTGGAAAAAGCCAAAAAAAAAAAAAAAAAAAAGACAGGAGAGAGAGAGAGAAAGGGATAGAGAAAGAAAGAAAGTGGGAGGAAGAAACAGAAACAGAGAAATTCTCTAATATTATTAGTGGTGATCATTTTGCAACATATAGAACTATCAAACCATTATGTTGTGCAACATATTGAATCACTGTGTTTTAGGACAATTATACTTTAAACAAGCAAACTAACGAAAAAGGGATCAGATTTGTGGTTACTGACAGTGGAGGGTGAGGAGAGAGTGAATTGGATGAAGGTGGTCAAAAGTTACAAATTTCCAGTTGTAAGATAAATAAGTACTAGATATGTAATGAGCTATGTGATTAATATTCTAGCACTTCTGTATATTACACATGAAAGTTGTTAAGAAAGTAAATCCTGGAGTTCCCGTCGTGGCGCAGTCGTTAACGAATCCGACTAGGAACCATGAGGTTGCAGGTTCAATCCCTGGCCTTGCTCAGTGGGTTAAGGATCCAGCGTTGCCGTGAGCTGTGGTGTAGGTCACAGATGCCGCTCAGATCCTGCGTTGCTGTGGCTGTGGCATAGGCTGGCAGCTACAGCTCCGATTAGACCCCTAGCCTGGGAACCTCCATATGCCACAGGAGTGGCCCAAGAAATGGCAAAAAGATTAAAAAAAAAAAAGAAAGAAAGAAAGTAAACCCTGTGTTTTTACCACAAGGAAAAACAATTTTTTTCTATTTCTCTTAATTTTGTTATCTATGTAAAGATGATGAATGTTTACTAAACTTATTGCAAACATTTCATGACATAAGTCAAATCATTATGTTGCACACCTTAAACGTACACAATGCTATATGTCAATTATATCTCAATAAAACCGGAGGGAAAAAGTACTGTTAACAATTTTTCCAGGCGTTCCCTAGTGGCTCAGTAAGTTAAGGATAAAGCATTGTCCGTATTGTGGCTCTGGCTCCTGCTGTGGTGTGGGTTCAGTCCTTGCTTGGCCTCGGGAATTTCTGCCTGCTGCAAATATGGTCAAAAACAAAAACAAGGAGTTCCCTTCGTGTCTCCGTGGTAATGAACCCAACTAGTAACCATGAGGTTGTGGGTTCGATCCCTGGCCTTGTTCAGTGGCTGAAGGATCCGGCATTGCTATCAGCTGTGGTGTAAATCACAGATGTGGCTCAAATCTCAGGTTGCTGTGGCTGTGACCTCTAGCTTGGGAAATTCCATATGCTACAGGTGCAGCCCTAAAAAGGAAAAATAAATAAATAAATAAATAAATAAAATTTCCCAGACTTTATTATTTCAATTAATTTTATTATGAAATATTTATATTTAACAAAGAATATAAACCGCACACAGTTTCAAGAATAACAAAACAATCAGTCATGTAGTCATGACTAAGATTAAACTAGAACATCCAGGAGTTCCCATCGAGGCGCAGTGGTTAACGAATCCGACTAGGAACCATGAGGTTGCGGGTTTGATCCCTGCCCTTGCTCAGTGGGTCAAGGTTCCGGCGTTGCCGTGAGCTGTGGTGTAGGTCACAGACGCAGCTCGGATCCTGCGTTGCTGTGGCTCTGGCGTAGGCTGGCAGCTACAGCTCCGATTAGACCCCTAGCCTGGGAACCTTCATATGCCGCAGGAGCGGCCCAAGAAATGGCAAAAAGACAAAAAAAAAAAAAAAAACAAAAAACTAGAACATCCATACCCAGTATCTTTTGTTTTTTTTTTTTTTTTTTTTCTGGCTGCACCCTCAGCATATGGAAATTCCCCAGGCAGGGACTGAACCCTCGCTTCAGCAGTGACCCAAACTTCTGCAGTGAAAACACCATATTCTTAACCTACTGCACCACAGAGGAATTACTCTCGTTCTTTAAAGTTTAACCTCTTCTAGATGCATCCCTAAACAATACATATATTAAATTTGCATTTTTTTTCTTTTTTCTTTTTTCATATTTTTAGGGCCGCACCTGTGGCATATGGAGGTTCCCAGGCTAGGAATCAAATTGGAACTGTAGCTGCTGGCCTACACTACAGCCACAGCAACTCAGGAACTGAGCCGCGTCTTCGACCTACACCACGGCTCAAGGTACTACCGGATCCTTCACCCACTGAGCGAGGCCAGGGATGGAACCTTCGTCCTCGTGGATGCTCGTCAGATTTGTTTCCCCTGAGCCACGATGGGAACTCCAAGTTTTGCATATTTTTGACCTTATATAAATGGAACCATATTGTGTATATAACTTAGACTCTGGGTTTATTTTTTTAAATCAACATTGTGAAATTCACTCATGCTGATACACATTGCTGAAATTTATTCATTGTCACTGTTTGCTATTATTCCATTGCATAGCTATACCTGACTTTACTTACCCACTCTCCTTTCAAAGAACATTTATAGGGTTTCTAGTTTTTGTTACTACAAAGAATGCTACAACACTGCAAATAAACTACACTTTAAAATTGCTTTTTTAAAAAGAAGAATGCTGATGTGAATTTTTTTTTCTTTCCTTTTTAGGGCCTCACCCTCAGCATATGGAAGTTCCCAGGCTATGGGTCAAATCAGGATTCAAGCTGCATCTGCAACCTACACCACAACTCACAGCAACGCCAGATCCCTGACCCACTGAGCGGGGCCAGGGATCGAAACCGCATCCTCACAGATACGAGTCAGATTCGTTTCCCCTGCATCACGGCAGGAACTCTGTGAATATTCTTGTATATGTCTCTCAGTATTCATGTGTAAGAGTTTCCGTAAGGTAATTTCTAGTCTTTTTTTTTTTTTTTTTTCAGGGCCACACCTGCCGCACATGGACGTTCTCAGGCTAGGGATCAAATCAGAACTGCAGCTGCTGGCCTACACCACAGCCACAGCCACAGCAGGTCCGACCCTCCCCTTCCACCTATACCACAGCTCACAGCAATGCTGGGTCCTTAACCCACTGATCGGGGGACAGGGATCAAAACTGCGACCTCTTGGACACTTGTCAGTTTGTTAGCGCTGAGCCACAGCAGGAACTCCGGTAATCTCTAGTCTTTTATGCACATGTAGTGGGTTTTTTCCCCCCAATTTTTATAGCGTTTTTTGTTTTCTTCCCAAACTTTTGTAACATGTGTTTTTGGAAACTTCCCCCATGTTTTTCTAAACTCTGTTTGAAATTAATAGCTACAAAATATTTTTCTTTTTTTTCTTTTTGGCATACAGAAGCTCCTGGGCCAGAAGTTGAACATGTGCCACAGCAGGACCTGAGCCACCTCGGTGATAAGGCTGGGCTGAGGATGGAACTTATGTCCCAGGACTCCAGACACAGCTCTGATTCTGTTGCACCACAGTGGGAACTCCTCCAATGCCCCTATTTTTAAGCATTTATATTGCTAAAATATTTTTTCGTTTTTGTTTTTGTTTTAATTACTCAGTGAATTTTATTACATGTATAGTTGTACTATGATCATCACAACCCAATTTTATAGCATTTCCATCCCAAAGCCCCAGTGCATCCCCCACCCCCCATCCTGTCTCCTTTGGAAACCATAAGTTTTTATTTTTTTCTTTTTTGTCTTTTTGCCTTTTCTAGGACTGCTCCCACAGCATGTGGAGGTTCCCCGGCTAGGGGTCCAATCGGAGTTGCAGCTGCTGGCCTACGCCAGAGCCACAGCAACTTGGTATCCGAGCTGTGTCTGCAACCTACACCACAGCTCATGGCAACACCAGATCCTCAACCCACTGAGCGAGGCCAGGGATCGAAACTGCAACCTCATGGTTCCTAGTTGGATTCATTAACCAATGAGTCACGACGGGAACTCCGGAAACCGTAAGTTTTTCAAAGTCTGTGAGTCAGTATCTGTTCTGCAAAGAAGTTCATTGTGTCCTTTTTTTAGATTCCACGTGTAAGTGATAGCATATGATGTTGGTGTCTCACTGTCTGACTGACTTCACTTAGCATGGTCATTTCTAGGTCCATCCATGTTGCTAAAAATGCCGTTATTTCTTTCCTTTTAATGGCTGAGTAATATTTCATTGTGTATGTGTACCACATCTTCTTGATCCACTCCTCTGTCAATGAATATTTAGGTTGCTTCCATGTCTTGGTTATTGCAAATAGTGCTGCAATGAACCCAGGGGTACATGTGTCTTTTCGAGTCGTGGTTTTCTCTGGATAAATGCCCAGGAGTGGGATTGCTGGATCAAATGGTAATTCTCTTTTTAGTTTTCTGAGGAATCTCCACACTGTTTTTCACAGCGGTTGTGTCAGTTTACATTTCCACCAACAATGTCATAGGGTTCCCTTTTCTCCACACCCTCTCAAGCATTTATTGTTTGTAGACTTTTGGATTATGGCCATTCTGGCTGGTATAAGGTAGTACCTCATAGTGGTTTGGATTTGCATTTCTCTAATAATGAGTGATGTTGAACATCTTTTAATGTGTTTTTTGGCCATCCATATGTCTTCTTTGGAGAATTGTCTGTTGAGATCTTCTGCCCATTTTTTGATGGGGTTGTTTGTTTTTTTGGTATTGAGCTGTAGGAGGTGTTTATAAATTTTAGAGATTAATCCCTTGTCAGTCGCTTCATTTACAAATATTTTCTCCCATTCTGTGGGCTGTCTTTTCATTTCGTTTAGGGTTTCCTTTGCTGTGCAGAAACTTTTAAGTTTAATTAAGTCCCATTTGTTAATTTTTGTTTTTATTGCCATTACTCTAGGAGGTGGATCTGAGAAGATGTTGCTGTGGTTCAGGTCGGAGAGTGTTTGGCCTATGTTTTCCTTTAAGAGTTTTATAGTATCTGGTCTTATATGTAGGTCTTTAATCCATTTTGAGTTCATCTTTGTGTATGGTGTTAGGAAGTGTTCTAATTTCATTCTTTTACATGTGGCTAACATATTTTTTCTTGACAGCAATGGATAACATCTTTGTTCATCGAGCGGGTTTTTTTTTTTTTAATTTTGGAAAAGAAATTTTTTACCTTTTCTAATCACAGTAAAATATGTATAACATAACATTTATAGTTTTAACCATTTTAAGTGTAAAATTCAGTGGCATTAAGTACATGTACATTGTGCAACCATCACACTAACTCAAGGACTTTCTCATCCTCTTAAGTTGAAACTCTGTACCAACTAAACACTAACTACCTCCCCCACCCCCTCTTCCTAACTCCTGGTAACCACTGATCTACTTTCCCGCTTGGTGAATTTAACCATTCTAATTATCTCATAGAAGTGAGATCACATATTTGTCCTTTGGTATCTGGCTTATTTTATTTAGTGTATTGTTTTTAAAGTTCATCTGCATTGTGGCAGGTATTAAAATTTCACTTTGTCCAAGGCTGCATAAAATATTTTATATATGGGCTTTTTGGTGGAAAATTTACTCAAAAGTGCAATTTCTTAGTCAAATGGTATGACCTTTTAAAGGTTTTTGTCGCTTTAAACTTTCTTTCCTCCATGGTTATATGGAATGTTTTATTCACTATCTTCTTGCTAGTAACAAGTATTATAAATCAAAAACAGCACTTTGTGATTCTCATGACTTGCTTGATTTTTTTCTCTAATTTACCTTTAATTAAAGCTTAACTTGGTTTGCCTTCTCCTTGGATATTGATAGCTAGGATGTTCAATAAACATCTACCACAGGAGTTCTCTTGTGACACAGCGGGTTAAGGATCTAGCATTGTCACTATAGTGGCTTGGGTCGCTGCTGTGGTGTGGCTTCAATACCTGGCCCAGGAACTTCCACATACCACGGGCACTGCCAAAACAAAACATAACAAAACCAAACAACATATCTACAATGGGAGGATGACCTTACCAGACCTTCTGGGAATCACCAAAATGGAAGGCTCTCCTGGATTGACATTTTTGCTTTGGATGACATACAAAATAACAAATCTTTACATGGTTAATGGAATGCTAGCTGCCTTCCCAGAAGAACGACCCTTAGAAGGCTCTTGGCAGGAGGGGCACGTAGACTCCCTTAAGATTGTCATCCTGGCTGTGTGGCATCAAGGGGGATCAAGACCGCAAAGAGATGTGCCATCTAATCCTGAATTGAGAATAATTCCAAGGCTATTCCTTTAACCAGATGGGGAAAGAAGTTGCTCCTCAGTGGGCATTGAGCACTATGGCGGATATAAGACTAGGCAGAGACAAGCTCAGAAACATCCCTTGTTTGCTATTCTTGATGGAGACCAATCAGTTTTCCGGATGATCGTATTTACTTGTACTTCATCTGATGATTGTTAAGTATTGTATTTAAAAAAGAAGAGGAAAGAAGCTGAGGGGAGAGGACAGGAAAGAAAAGAAAGGAAAAGGAAGGAAAGAAGGAAGGAATAAAGGAAAGAGGGAAGGAAGGAAAGAAGGATGAAAAGAGGAAAGGAAGGAAGGTGGGAAGGAAGGAAAGAAAAAGCACAGGCTCAACACAGCATTTTGTCTGATCATACTGACTGCATCTCCTCAGGTAATACCAAAAGATACTTAATATATATATATATTGAACACCTGTTAGTTAGCCCTGTATTGGACTCCCTGGGTCTTTGCTCCCCAGGATTGGATACCTAAAATGCGAATAACCACATAGTTATAAGTAACTTAAGACGCAGGAAAATGATACAAAGAGGTAAAAGTGTCTGGTGTATGTCAGGCTCTGGAGTATCGGAGTGGAGGAACTCCGGGGTCTGAACTACCCCTGATTTGTCCTCAAAAATGTAACATGTTTCCCACTGGGGTGTACAAAATAATTCAAGCAGCTCTGTATCCTTCCATTTCACCAGGGATAACAGTTTGAATGACAACAAGTCAGTGATAGTGGGAGAGTTAGAAGGAAGAGGGAAGGAGTGAAGAAAAGCATAGAAAGTTTGAAGAGGTGTATTGATTAAAAAGAGGCAAGAAATGGGTTGAGGGGCAGAGGAATCAGAGGATAATAAAAGGGGGAAGAGAAGCAACAAAGAAAAAAGAAAACTTGAAAAGAGGCTAAAGGTAAAGGGGGAGGAGGAAAGGAATTGACAGTGTCGGGAGTAGGAAGAAAAATGGAGGAACAAAAGGAGAGGAGGGGGGAGAAAAAGGGGAGGGGCGGGGGGGAGAAAAAGGGGGAGGGGCGGGGGGAGGGGCGGGGAGGAAGAGGAAGATGGGGAAAGAGATCCTGAACCTCATTTCAAAGCAATTTAGAAATAACTCTCATATTTGTTTCCTCCACACTTTGTAAGCACATTTGAGAAGCAGAAGAAAGTCATCAAAATTATTCAATAATTGATCATACCCATGCTGATCAAATACTTCCAGGTTGTGTGTAGGAATGGAAATGGTGTTATAATAATACTTAAAAATTTCTCAGTGTTTATGGGAGAGGTAGGTGGACCAAACTCTTTCTAGATTGTGAGCTCATGAAAATCAGAAATCACTTTTAGAATTGTATCTCAGTGTAAACAACCAGTTTTTTTTTAAAAATAAGGTACGGTGAGGCTGACTCTCTTTTACAAAGGAAAAGTTTGTTTTAAAAAGAGAGTGAAGTGGTTTTAGTGAGTATTTTGGTGATAAAAAATTAGTGAAGTGGTCTATGTATTAATTTTTCAATTTTAAAATAAAAAACCAGCAGCATCCCCCTTTAAGCACTCAGAAACCTTTAAGATACCTCCTAAAGAAAAAAAAAAAAAATCCTAACTAGAAACAGGAGTAAAATCAATTAATCTAATCATCAGAAGTAAAATTTTAATGAAGCAAACAAAAATAGTTTGCTTTCCACATAGAAAAATTCTTTGAGTCTTAAAAAGCATGGAAGTTATGCAGCTAAAATCAAATTTACTCCATGCAGTTTGATGTTGTAACGGACTCATTTTTGAATTAAAATCTTCTAAATACTTAAAAGATATGTAGCTTTCAAGGACAAAATTGTCTTTTTACTATTTCTACTTAAATAAGATTGAGGTATGGATTCTCACTTTAGTTATTTTTAAAATTTGTTTTATTTTGAAAAGTAACATTTCTTTGTCTTTTATTCAATTGTACACTTTCTCCCCAAACAATCAGCAATCTATTTTGCATTTTGTGCAAAATAGGAACTAAACAAGTTGTTCATTATCTTTCAACCAAATGATCTTGGAGTGAAAAAAAAAAAAGCAAAATGCAGTACTTGTGTAATCTGAGGAATGTTATTGACCATTTCTTTTGCATGTGTCAACAGGGGCTAGTGTGGTGCAGTTTAATTTACTAACAAATTGAATACAGAAATACCCATTTTTTTAAGTTAATAAAATAAATGATTCCCTTCCTCATCTAAAAGTTTCTGTATTGCAAACCTGAGCCAAAACCAAAAATTGAGCAGTTTTGTCACACTATTTTGAGACTCAAAGGAAAACAGATGACTGTTCTTAAAGTTCTTTCTCCTCCTTGAAGCTCTTCTATCTCTGGAATAAATACATTTCTTTGTAAGGTTTTAAACACTAAACACTTTTAAATAATAATTTGAAGGAAGAAATTTCCTTTTCTGCTTCTAATTCTCTTATATTTTATGAGTTATCTTAAACACATAATTATTCTTATTTATTTGACAGAAGAAAAGACTGAATGTGCTTTAAAATTGGGACTAATTCACACTTTTCCAAAGTTTATAGGCATTTAAAGGAATCACACTAAGACTTCAAGTTGAGGAATAAAATATCCTAAGGCCATCACAATGAACAAGGAAACAACAACAAAATAAAAACCAAGCAAATGAAAGACCAGTTCTTTCAAGAACTTTGAAGTCAAAGTGTCCATATGTCAATAAATGGAATTTTCTTTTTTATATTTCATAGAAAACTTAAGTTTATTTGAATATTGATTACGATTCATTATAAAATAAAAAATGGAAAAATTCTATTTTAATGTCTTTTCCTCCAACTGCTTTCCAATTTGTGTGTATGTCTTCTTTTCTGTAAAACATGAAACTTTTAGAATAGAAAGTCATTCATAAATGTTATATTTAAAATGCACTATATCGTCTGGGAATTTTCCCAAAGGAGCTAATCTAAAAGAGGAAAAAGTTATATGCCCTAATATACTTATTCAGCAGTACTAACAAAAATAAAAAAATTTTGATGTAACTTATTTATCTGATAATAATGATTAATGGTTAACTTACATTTATTGAGTTGAATATGACATGTTGGCTAAAAATGATAGTTCTCAAAACTTTGAAGCAGCTTGGAAAAATGCTTATGTCATAACAGTAAGCACAAAGTCAAGATATACAAATAAAATGACAAAATATAAAACTATTACAAATGGAAAAAGCTGGCAATATTAAAAATTAATTTTGTATGACAATGGTGGAAATTTAATTTTTTTCACTTTACATTTTGAATTTTTAAGTTGTTTTAGTCTCTTAATTTTTTTCCTCTTTACATGCATTTGTATGTTTATACTGATGGAAAATGGATCAGAATCCCATCTTTAAAATGGAGTCAAGTTTCAGTATTTCTGAATTCAGAGAATTGAATTATAAAACTAGACCAAACACTTCTCCAGGAAAAAAGAGAAGGAGGAAGAGGAGGAGAACAATAAGAAGCATAAGGATAATACTTTAAAAGCTTATTATTAAAGACAACAATTTATCCTGCAGCTATGTTTTTAACTCGCACAAACTAAATATAACTCTGCACTGAAGATCAAACTCTTCCAAAGGAGCTGAGTAAAAAAACAAATTTAACAAATACAATGTTTCCTAGTTGTTTTTAATTTTTAAAAAAGCCAAAGAGAAGAATGATGATAAATTATGGCATTCCCAAGTCATCCCATTCCTACCCCTAACCTGGCAATGTAAGTTTTGACAAGAAATAAATAAAATAAATTCTCTAGATTAATTTTAGAGCTGGGCTCACTGGGGGGGGGGATGAAGCACCCATCCACATCAGCTGGTCCCCCCAGCCTCAGCCTAAAACAGCCAGGTCACTGAGGCAAAACTGATTTGGGGGCTAAAACATGCCTGCATCTCTCCCCAGCTGTCTCCTCTGTCTTGTATTTCCTGCAGCCTCTGACCATACACAGAAGCTCTAGGTGGTGGGGTGGGGGTTGGGGGGAGGATTAGAATTCAGTGAAACAGCTGATTTTTAAAAAGGACTAATCAGTTTCAACTTATCAGTAGTTGGTAATTTTTTTTTTATTTAATACATTTAGATTTTTCTCCTGTCATTTTAAAACATTTAAAAACCCATTTCAACTAAATATTTCGACTTTGATTATATTTTTTTAATGGAAGAAGGCAACCTAAAAGTGAACTGAATTCAATTATCAATTTAAAAAAACGTTTCCTTTTGAATTTATGATAGGAAAAGGTGGTCTGCATTTTACAGGCATTTACAGCTCTGAATACAGATTTCTGTGGGGTGTAACTTGCTTTTGTTTTAGGAATAAAGATAGAGTAGTGGATAAGATCCCCAGGGAGAAAACCTGAGAGGTGCTTCTATTAATTCCTAAAGATTTAAATTAAATGAGGGAAATGGCATTTAAAGTTTCTAGGAACAAGAATGCCCTGCTTGGTACCTTCTTCCTCTGTCCCAGGATAAAAGAAAATCTGAAAAAGTTTCCAGGAGATTGAGACTCCTATTTAGGAAAAGCCCAAGGAATACAACAGCCTGAGACCATCTTTTAGCCCTTTTGAAAGTACACACACATCACGAAGAAGAGTCCCCAGGCAAGAGATCTACACATTCTGGCCAAGATAAAATTTTTTTTCCCCTTGGACTCTTAATTTTCCTCTAAATTTCCTTTGCTCCACCGTTTGTATTAGGTTGCTTTTCATTAGAAAAAAAAATGTTTATTGGATGCCTACTATGTGGCAAACAGTTTCCAGCTCGTTGGCTTGTTTAAAATTGTTTATGGTCAAGAGCTGACTAAACATTAAGAGTCAGAAAGAGGGGGGAGGGTCGGAGGAGGTGTGGGAGTGGAATACAGATATTGGCCCACCTTCTGGGATAGAAAACATTTTTTTTCCCCCTACTCAGCAACTAAAGGTTTATAGTATTTTAATTTCTCCGGACCCAAGGAAAGAAAAAAAAAAAATCACAAAAGTAAAAATCCGACAAACACGTGGCTGACAAGAACAAAACAGGGATTTGGAGGGTGGGCTGTAAAGGTGGTGGAGATGGAGAAACCGAGTTGGAAGCCCTCCCCCACCCCCACGCCCAAGCCCCATTTCTTTTTCAGCGCGCGGGGAAAGCGGGGAGGGGGACAAAGGTGCAGCGTGCTGTCCTTTAACTCCCGACTTTTGAACGGTAGAAAATCGTCTGCCAGAGGGACGGTGCGCCAAAGTCGGAGTCGGCTCAGTGACTCTGCAAACGCAAAATAATAACAAGAAAAAAAAAAAAAAATCCAAGGCATTCATATCGGTGCAGCCAACACGTGTTGCGGAGTCGGCCCGGGCCGCAGGCGACTGAGACAATGGGGTCGGGGACCAGGAAAGGGAGAGTGACCCTCTTCCTCACCTGCCCTCGCAGCACGCGTGCCCCCGACAGAATTATTTCTCCCTCTAGCAGAACCCGAAGCAAACCCCCAGCTTCCGCCCAGTTCGGGGAGATCCTGGCATTACTTGGGGTCCACCACCCTCTTTCCCCGGCTCGCTGGGTAAGGGGGCTCCAAGGTCCCCGGGCCGCGCTCTCCACCACCCGCTGGTGTCGTCCCAGACCCCGCCGCTAGAAACTCGTTGGCCTCGCTCGTCCCTCGGCCTGGGATCCCGGGTGCGCGTGGACCGCACGCAGGCTCTGAACCGCGTATGTGGGACTCCGAAACGCGCGGCCAATTGCCCCCTCCCCCACCGCCGAGACGGGGTGCGACCGCCCACGTGTCGCCCCTTGCCCAGTCGGGTCCGTCCCTCGGGCTCCCGGGGCCAGAGGATCCGGAACGAGTTGGTCAAAGGCGAGGGAAGGGACCGGGGCGGATCCGCTTCCCCCTCCCCAGGCGGGCGGGGGAGGGGCCACCGCCCCCTCCTCCGAGCAGAGCTCCCGCCCCTCGCTTCCCCGAGCGCCGAGCGGAAATTACCCCCTCCCCCCGCGGGTCTGACCTGGGGACGTGGGCGGGGCTTCGCTCTCGGCCCCCAGCCCCCGGCCCCTCTCCCGCCTTCCCGCCCGGATCCAAATCCTGCACCCCAAACAAAGTTCCGAGACCCGAACCCATCGCTGGGAAAGCTGCTGTCGCTGCCGTGGGTGGGACTGGCGGAGAGGACTCCACCTGTCTGCCCCCGCGTCAGGGAGGGAGAAGGGGATCATTTGGATCTCCACCCTGTCACTCCCTCCCAGAGACCTCCCCCTTCGGTTAGCCCGGGTCTGCTCACGCGACCACTCCTCTTCCTTCTCTCCACCCCTCCCTCTCTCCCGGGGTCATCTTGGGCCGGAGCCGCGCTTTCCCCCAGGACCCCGAGACGTTATAGTTCAACAGCCGAATCCCGGGTGTGAGCCACCCTTTCTCCCGGGGGAATCCCGAGACATGATGATCCCCAGTTTCCAACCGCGATCCCCCGTATTCCTAGCTTCCCAGTCCCACGCTCGCAGGGCCCCTCGATCCACGATTCCTCGAGGCGAGGGAGTCTCCTAGCGCTGGGGCAGGGAAGGCCGAGACCCCCTTCTTAAAGATCTACGGAAAAACCGCCTTTCTTTTGAAATCGCCGGCTCGCGCGACCCCCTCTTGAAGACCCCAGAGTCCTCGGCTTCTCTTTGTCTATCTCAGCCGTCCCCCGCCTGTCAGTCGCTAGCAGTTAGCTGGGGTAGGGTGGGCAAACAGCCCCCATTCCCGACCACTCGAATAAAAAAATAACCGTACATTTTTACTCATTAAGAGGTGGGAGATTCTAGGCTGGACCACCCTCCCCCAGCTAGAGCCGGGGTTGGGGGATGGGTGGGGGCGGGGCGCCTCCCTAGGGGCCAGATTCTTGCAAGGGGGAGGGGGCAAGTAGAGCTTGGGGGTAGCAGCCCCCACCCACCCAGTTTACCCCGGGGGTGAGCTGAGAGCCCCCTAACCCCCGGGGGGAGTTTGCTGGGCTGGGCCGGGTTGGAGGGCCGAAGGGCCCTGAGGCGTCGGGGGGTCTTCCCCCTACAGGGTGGGTGGGGGCTTTCACCACGTGGCTTCGTCTTTTTTTTTTTTTTTTTTTTTCCGCTCCATTTTTTTTCAAGTCGATTTTATTTAGAGGCGGCGCCAGGGCGGCCGCGGAGAAACGTGACACACCAGCCCGCTCGGAGGGGTTTCGGACAGAAGGGAACGAGCTGCGCCGCGTCGTCCGCCTCCCAGCGCGCCGCGGGCACTTCTCCCGGGCCTCCCCGAACTCTCCCGCGACCTCTGCGCGCCCTCCGGCCGCCCTCCCCGCCCCGGCTCCGGACAACTTCAGGGGTGGGGTGCAAAGAAAGTTTGCGTCTGCTGCCGCCGCCTCCTGCCTCGGCCTAGGAGGCTCGCCGCCTGCGCCCGCCCGCTCGGCCTTGCCCGGGACCGCGTCCTGCCCGAGACCGCCACCATGAACAAGCTGTACATTGGCAACCTCAACGAGAGCGTGACCCCCGCGGACTTGGAGAAAGTGTTTGCGGAGCACAAGATCTCCTACAGCGGCCAGTTCTTGGTCAAATCCGGCTATGCCTTCGTGGACTGCCCCGACGAGCACTGGGCGATGAAGGCCATCGAAACTTTCTCCGGTAAGAGTGCACCCGGAAAAAGCACCGCGAAATCCCAGGACAACGGAGACCTGCTTCTCCTCTTTCCTTGCCCGCCAACTCCTCTCTGCCCCCGGCCTGCGGGGCTTGGCCTCGGTACCGACCCCCACCCACCTCCTCCGACGCCCCCTCCGTCCCCTCGCTGACTCCTAGCGAGGAAATATTCGGCTTTCCTCGCCCCTTCCTCCCAGCCCGAGGTGAGGAGCTGGAGGCTTTGGGGCGGTGATCCCCTCACCCCCCCCACCGACGGGGCGGGAGCCCCCCGTTGGCAGGAGGGGGGGCGCCACCTAAGCGAACTCCGTCTGGGCGTCTTTCTAGGCCGGTCCCTAGGTGTCCAAGGCTGGACACCCCCGCCCCCGCCACCGCGTGAGCACCCCTTCCCCTTCCTCCGCCCTAGGCCTTTCCAGGCGGGGAAGGGGGTCCCCGCTCTGCTCCGGGTCTCCCGGCTTCCGTGGGGACTGTAGCCTTCGGGCCCGACCCGAGAGGAGCGGGGTCCCGCCTCCCGCCTAGGGCCCGGGGCTTGAGCCATTTTGATTTGAAAGTGGGGCGTGAGCGGGGTGGCGCGGCGGCGGCGGCGGCGGCGGGTCGCCATGCTGCTTCCCGAGACGCCCAGGCCGGGCCGAGAGGCGCGCGCCGCGGCCGCCGGGGACCCTCCCCGCGGGGCCCCGCTCCGCTCCCCCCGGCCTCGCCTCCCGGCCGGCCCCGACAGGTGACCGCCCCGCCGCCCGAAGCCTTTCTCCCGGGCTGGACAGAGAAATAAAGTTTCTTTCTGCACCCCCACCCCCACCCCCACCCCTCGCCATAGACTTTGGTAGAAACGGGGAGCCCTTTCTCTCTCGGCCCCTTCTCCCCACATCTGGGAGCTGAAGAGGCCGCCGGCCCACACGGACGCCTTCGCACCTCTACCAAATCCGGCTCCCGGTGCCGTCCACTACTCCACCAGCCCCAGTGAGAGAACAAAACAAAAATTCAGAAAACGATCATGGATTTATAGAGTCCACCATTCCCCGAGCGACCTTCTCGCATCCGGCTGCGGAACCCACTACCAGGATTCCTAGGACGATCTCAAATCCCAGGAACTCCTGAATTACCCAAATGTCTTTCTCCTTCCTTTTCCCGCTTCCCCCCAGCCCCCGTGCAAGCTCTCATGTTGTCTTTTTCAATTTCATCTTTAGGGAAAGTGGAACTGCAAGGAAAACGCCTAGAGATTGAACACTCCGTTCCCAAAAAACAAAGGTAGGAAAGATATCTTCTCGGGGGGGGGGGTCAGCCTGGGGGCGCAGAGAGGCAGTGTTCAGGGGTCCTTGGTGTCTCCTGTGGAAGAAACCCATTACTGGCCTTCCCACCCCCAACTCCGGATGTTGGGGGCAGGGAGGGAAGATTGGCTAAGATCTTGTTATGGGTGGTTTACAGCTTGTAAAAAAATAAGCTGGGGCTGGGGTGGGCTAGGGGGTGTTACTCGGAAAAGTAAAAGGGAGCAAAAATAGGGGAGAAGCCTTGTGGAGTTTGTTCAGGGTGTTGGGGGGCCATGTTTGTGGGGAACCTAAAAATCTTAGACTCAGACATTTTCAGCAACTTTCTAGCGGGCCTGGTTTTTCCACCCTTCCGGCACCATCATTTTTAAGAGGGTTGGGGGGTGTCCCCTTTGACTCTCTAGGGGAAGTGGAGTGAGTTCCTGCCCCCAAAGAATTCTGTGCTTGTGCTTTATTTCTGCAACAGGCAAGGACATTATTATTTTCTTTAACAGCCCTCCACCTCGAGTCCCTCCCATCACGTCCTCCCCTCCCAATTGGATTTTGCAAATATGCTTTGGCTGTACTATCCTTTCCGAGCCCCCCACCCCCACTCCTTCAGTCCATTGTTACAAGGGGACCATCTGGGGTGAGAGCTTTGTGTTCAGGCTGTGAGCTGGGGCTCTTTGGAGGGTCTAGAACTCCCTGGATGAATGGGTGTGTGTGTGTGTGTGTGTGTGTGTGTGTGTGTGTGTAAGGGAGACAGACAGACAGAGACTGTTCCAATACTTTCCTCTTCCTATCCTCACTTTAGCAAAGTGGGGTACCTCTATCATGTTATCCCCAAAGCTGATTCATGGTTCAGATCTTTCATTGAACTCTGGCTGGGAAGTGTAAGGGCAGAGTCTGCTTTCTCAAACCTGACTTTAAACATGTTGACAGTGCAGAGTTTTTCTCTCCTGTTGCAGCCCCCAGTAAATAATCTTTGAACCTCTCCTTCCTTTCTCCGTTCATTTCAACTGGAAACTTGCTGCATTTCAGAATAGTCCTCGTCTTTTCTGGGTGGAAAGGTGGAGGAGGGTGGCTATGCTTATTTTGACGGCAGGGTCTAGAAAGTTTACTGTGAGAAAAATCTGTTCAGTGGTTTGGCTTGAGATATTTAAGTAACTTGGAACTATTGTATCTATAGATGATCAATAGGGCTTGTAACTATGTTTATAGAGCTTGTGATTTAACCTCAAGTGCTTGAAATACTCTGTTATTGGAAAGGCAATTAGAGTTAGGAGTAAAGAGGCAATAAAATCAGGAGAAAGAAAAAACGTCTTATTTATTTGGAAGCATTTCCTGGAGATGGGAATAAGAAATATGTATACTGACAACAGTAGATTTATTGAGAAGATTGTGGATATTTGAACTGAAAGCTGAGTATCTGAAACATGTTGATGGGAAATAACCAGAATAACTGGAATTCTGAAATATGTGGATTTTTTTTTTCTTTTGCTTTAAAGGATGGTTTAAACTTTAAAGGGAATGAAGTAAAAAAGCAAGAAAGTAGCAAAATGTGACAAAATGGCACCCAAAACATTTATATTTTAAATTTCATGATGCTCTGTATTTATAGATCCTTTTCCTTAAGCCATCTGCTTGCTTTAAAGCCATTTGTAGGCTCCTTCTTTTTCCCTCCAAAATGTTTTGCTGAGGGCTTCTTTGAGCTGGGAAGGAGTGGGGTTTGTGAGGCGTGGGTACACAATCTTCCCTTCTATCCCCATATTCAATCTTTTGTGTATTCGTCCCCTTCCTGAAATGATTTTGGAGCACAAACATTGAGTCAGTTGTGTTTTATTTTTTTCTCTGGGTGGTGGTAAGGCACGTCATTTTTCTAGAATGAATCAATTTTTGAAGTTTTAGAATTTAAAAAAAGAAAGTTTGTTTTCGTGAAGTCAGTTTGCTCTATCATTTGGTGTTCTCTGAGGAAGCATGTTGTGTATGTGTTTTTAGCCTGTCTGAAAAGTATTTCTTCAGTTGGTTTGTTCCTGGCTTTTTCAGTCTCATGGATGTTTAGAACAGGAACTAGTTAATTAACTATGACTAATGTATTTTAAGCAAAATGAACAATGGTGCATATATATTTTGTGTGTGTGTGTGTATAGATATATGTGTGTGTGTGTATGTATTGTTTCCACTGTTTTAAACAGAACTAACTCTTCTTGATGTACTCAGTTCCAAATGAATTGTGACTTTAAACATTTCTAAGGGATTCATAATAACCGAGCGATCTGAATGTTCCTGGGTTTTTGTGTTTGTTTGTTTGCTTTTTTAGAGGATGGATATCAAACAAACAAAAGATAATATTTTATCAATTGCCTCTGAGCAGCTCTGATTTTGAAGTATTCGTGTTTTGCTTTAACTTTATATCTATCTGATAAATATAATTTGTTCCTATTTAACAACTCGAGACTGAGCACTATATATTTAAACTGAAAACATTAATTTTAATTTTTTAAGTGAGTGACAAATTTCTTGGAGATCACTTTCCCAAATCCCCTCTTAGCCAGTGCTGGAATTTTGGTCAAGAGTTTCGGCTTACTGTTGAAAATTTGTATATATTCACTGTTAAATAGTAAGACAAAGGAAGACCAAAAGCATTTTAAAAACAGTTGTGGAAAGGGTTTGTGCGTTGTTGTTTTTTAATTTTGAGACCCGAGTAGTTAAGGTAAAGGGGTACCATCTTAGTGAGACTTAGGTATTTGGGGAGAAAATACTTTAAATTCCTTAAAAGGGAATTAACCTTTTGTTTCATTTGCCACTGTGAGTGCCTTTTTCTAGAGGAATGTGGCCTAAAGATAGCATACCTCCTGTCAACTGGTGTCATCACAATAAAAGGTGTTGCTTTTAAGGAAGAAAATGAAGAGATTATTGCATTTCTCTAGGTGAAATGTGTTAAAGACTTTGATTTCCTTAGGCAGGCCTGTTTTCTCTGACTCAAAATGAGGTGGGCTAACACTTTCTCTTAAATTTCTAACTATCAAAAAGCACACAGAAATTGGTCTCCTAGCCTGCAATAAGTGTGAGAACTTTCAGAAGAGAGAGTGTTCAAACTTTATTCTGATTTTATGGTTTAATTTTCTAAAGTTAGTTGCTTTAAAAATCTCTGTGATGGGATGTCTTGTAAATGGCAAAAATAATTTTAAGTGATTTGCAAAGACTGAAGAAATAATTGGATCAATAGATGTTTTCGAAACAGACAAAAACTTTACCTTTCAGCAATGGGTTTGCCTTTAAGGAAGATTGTTTTCAGGGGCTGAAAGTGAATTATAAGGGGGTTAAGAAACAAGGGGGAATGTCTTTTAAACACAACAACAAAAGAGAAAAAGTGCTGGAGTGGGGGGATTTTCAGGCACTTTAGCTTTAGTAGTTATAGTTGAAAGATACATCTCACTAAGTATTCAACAAATAAGTTTAAAGTAGAAACAGTTTATGACACTTTTGGTAAAAAAGGTTTTCTTATTACTATTACATTTTTTTGAGCTTTAAATAAGTCGAAGAAGCCCAGTTGATTCTTCATGTTTCTGCACTGTTTGGAGGAAAAGCGGAAATCAATTCACTTTCTCCATTTTAATTTTCTCCTAGGAAGTAAATTTACAAATTCATAAATTAAGTTTTCTTCACTGCTGAAGAAGTACTCAGTATTTCAAGATGACTTTGCTAAGAACAGTGGTATTTGACAATCCTTTGGAAGAGTTGTAGGTTTCCAGAACCATTTACTTTCTGACCCAAAGTAGAAAGATGAAATTTTACCCCAGGGGTTTCCCAGATGTTTGAGTAAAGAGGGAAAAGAATTGTAATTCCCATCATTAATTTATTCAAAGTGTAGTTAACTATTCCAAATGTAAAGTTTTAATGGCACAGATTTTGCTGGAACAAGAGCAAAACATTCTTTCTTATAATTATGTTTTAGAGACAAAATACATGACATTAGCCATTGGAACAATCTTGATTCAAAGGTTCAGAGCTTCTGATCTTTCAAAATTACCTTAATATATGTTTTTTGAATCATATTTTATGTGTTTGGGTACTTTTAAGGCTTATTTTTTGAGTTAATTTATTCTCTGCTTTAATGTGTAACAGCCAGTTGACAAAGATACCTACCATTGAGATAGGCTAGAGAGTAGAGAATTTTAAAACATTACAAAATTTTTTCCAGATCTGGGTTAGTTTAAGTGAAAAGAGGGAGACCAGTAAGTGCTGTTTGTAGAAGTTTAAGGAATTTTGTGTTGAAGAGAGATGTATTGGTTATACCTGTGTTGATTTTCGTGTGTGTGTGTGTGTGTGTGTGTGTGTGTGTGTGTGGAAGGGGTGGGGGGAGGGTGTTGGTGGTGGTGTTGGTGGTGGTGATGTTGTCATTAGAATAAAAGGCTTTTGAAGAACAGACATTTTGCCAGCTGTTAGAATTTAAATTCAGTCTTGTTCGCTCCCCATCCTCTTAAAAGATTCTCAAAATGTGGCTAATGCCTTCCAGAAAGTGCAGCTTAGATTTTGGGATGGGAGTGTTAGGGAGAGAAAAGGGGAGGAAAAAAGCAGCAGGGGAGACTGGAAAAATCAGACGAGTTAGTCCTGGGTTGGAAATTCCAGACGGGGAAAAAAAGAGAGAGAGAGAGCGATGGGGGTTGGGGTGGATTGCCCGCTTCCCTTTTAAAGAGGAGCGGCTGAAGGCGCACAGCGACCCACGGGGGAGAGGGACGCAGACACCAGGTTTAGAAGACGGGGTGGTGGGTTGAGCTCAGGGCGAGGCGATCGTTGCTTTCGGAGTTGTCTGCCTTCCCTTGGCTTTTTCAAAAAGCAAAGAAAGTCGCGGCGGCGCTGGAGGCGCTTCCTGGAGAGCCCGCGCCGGCCCCGCTGCCCTAACCCTTCCCCGCCCGCCGCAGCCCCAGCCCAACCCGGGCCTCGCAGGCTCTGCCCGCTCGGCGCAGGGGCCCCCGCCTGCCTTTGAACCAGCCCCTGCCCGGGAACTGCAGGCCTGGGTCTCCGAGGAGGGCTTCCTTTCCCAGGGTCCCCGAGAAGCCGGGCTGCGGAGCGCTGGCCAGCAGCCTCGTCTTCATCCTGGGAGCCCCCAGATCCCCAACCTCGCCGTGGCGTCCCCGACCTTCCGCACTGGGAGAGGTCCCAGGCCCTGGGTGCAGACCTCTCTAGCGCCGGCGCTGTCTTCAGCCCTTTACATTGGAAGGCAAAAGCTAAAGCCTGGTGGGTAAATGTGGAGTGAAGAGGCAGAGGAGCCAGGAATTGGGGTGGGTCAGGGGAAAGTGAGAGGATGAGAGAGGTGGAGAGAAAATGGAGGTGCTCAAGCCCCTTGGCCAGGGGGCAGTAGAACCTTGGGAGAGTTAAGCAGCCTTGTAATCTGTAATCTTTAGAAGGTGGACTGTGTGTCCCCACATCCTGAAACAATAACAAAGGGAGTAGTAGTAACCAGAGGTTCTGTGATGGGCTTTAATTCACCTTGAAAAAGATTGCTAGCAGGTCTTCCAGTTGGCCACTGGCAAGGCTTTGAAGAGCTTTCTCAGAGTCTCAGCCTGTGTTCGAAGCCACCTTTGTGTCAGATTTGCATACCATTTCCTCCTGTGCCCAGTGCGCACCTTTCTAAATGCCTGTCAAAACAAATAGAAAGTCTCTTCTTAAAAAAAACTCGAAGTGGCCTCAAAGTGCGTGCTTATTTGGTTATTACTAAAAGTTTGATTTGGCTAGAAAATGGTCATCCAGAAGAGCACCTGTGATAACACAAACCATTTCAAGGGCGCGTTGCCAGCAGGGAGATGTCCAGCCCCCAGTTTGTTAACTGCATTCTAGTAGAAGAACTTGGGTTTCGTACAAAGTGGGTACAGGGGTGGGGGGGTCATCCTAGTATTGAACAAGCTAAGCCAGTTTAGTAAGACCTGCTTCTCCTTCGCAGCCAGTAGGCTTGCAATAAATAGTTTGTGATAGGAGTTCCCCTCGTGGCTTAGTGGTTAATGAACCTGACTAGTATCCCTGAGGATGTGGGTTTGATCCCTGGCCTCGCTCAGTGGGTTAAGGATCCGTTGTTGCCGTGAGCTGTAGTGTAGGTTGTAGGTGCTGCTGGGATCCCAAGTTTCTGTGGCTGTGGTGTAGGCTGGCAGCTGCAGCTCTGATTCATCCCCTAGCCTGGGAACCTCCATATGCCTCGGGTACAGACCTAAAAAGAAAAAAAAAAAAAAGTTTGCAATAAATAGTGGAATGAAGGCACAACAGGCTTGAACAAGCTTTCACCCTAAACTCAAAACTGCTGAAATAAAATGTGTGTTGATTATGGGTAAATCAGAGGAGAAAAATAGGACTGGACCCCGTCATTTTAATGTAGTTGGAGAAAACGTGATTTTCAAACACTGAAATGTAACTGTGTACAGAACAAACAGCACCAGTGACCAGTGATGCAGTCCCAGTGCAGAAGTCCAGGCTTTCTGGGTTTGATGCTCTGGTCTTGTGGCACAGGGCAGAGAGCATAGTGAATCGTCAGTAAACTGCTTTTGTATGAAATACAGAGCAAACAGCTGGGTGAGCAAAAAGATTTTTGTTTGACTAGATTGTCCAGATATTTTCAAGACTCCTGAGGACAAGTCTGATTATTCGGCAGGTGATGGCATTTTGGAGGCTCAAGGCTCACAAGTGACCCGTCGGGAAGGATGGCTATTTTGTTCGTAGTTTAGGAGGAGGGTTGTGCAGAAAATCTGTCGTAGAGAAGACAGGAGAAGTGCAAGCGTTCTCTTCGTTTTCTCTTTCATTTTGCGGCATATCTGTTTTGTGGATTCTAGACAATTCTTTCAACATTTCTTTAGGAAAAGTGAGTTCAGGAAGGCTTCAATTTTGATTCGAGTGAGTTTCAGTTAAAAAACTCGTCCTTCATGTCGATGTTTTGGCCATGGAAATGTTTTGAAATGGAAAATGTTAAGTCTGAGTCAAGTTGGGTTGCATAGTTTAATTTCGTTGATTGGGTATAGTTAGAATCGTTAAGAGGAGAAATCAGAGAATTTAGAAATTTAAAAAGTTGCTTTGTGTAAAGATTGCAGAGTCTGGGTTCTTTGGCGTAGGCGCAGGGAGGACAGGAGTCATTTTCAGAATTCTTGAGGCTCCAGGAGGGAGGGAGGAAGCTCTATTAGGTCAGAGTCTCATGACCTACCTGAGGTCCCTCACTCCGTCCTACAGGAGTGTGGAGGAAAGGTCCCTCCAGCAGAGCTCCGTGCAGTGACTGGGAAACTGGACAAGTTACCTCACCTCCTTAAGCCGCAGTTGCCCTTTATTGTAGACTGGTGCTATTCCACGTTACTATTATTATTTGTTTTAGATACGGACCTGTGCCTCCTGTCTTTGGACTGTGTGTAGCAGCTTGGCCGTATATCTATCTAAGGCAATAGGTAGGCTATTCACGTATCCTTCTGTGTATTTCAGGTGGAGCATTGATGGATAGGCATGTTGAAGGGGATTTGTATGAGGGATGCTTTTGATAACCTGTATATGGAGAGGAAGGGCCGCCTTGTGGGAGAGCGAGTTGAGGCTCATCAGGCTCTTCCCCAAGACCCCTAGATGTGGACCCCACCACTCTGTCTCTTAACCATCGTCTTGCGGAATGGGCCATCTAGCCCCTTGCTGATGCCCTCAACCTGGGCCAGGTTCCTAGCTGAAATTTCACAGCTCGGTGCCACTGTCAAAGGCGCATGTAGGGTAGGTAAGGACATTGGTGAGAGGGGAACTGCCCTCCTTCCACAGGTGAGGTAGGTGTTGTAAGAATTCAGGCTGATGGAGACTCTTAGAAGTCTGAGGAAGGAAGGAACAGCAGCTTCCCTGACTTGGTAGGAGAGAGGCATGTTTGTCTTGAAGCAAAAGCAGGCATTCAGGAGTTGGGGAACCCGTGGATGCGGAGGAAGTGACTGCATATGTGGCTGTCCCTCTGTGCCCTCTTGCATGACAAAACCATGGTGGTCTCAGTTTCTCGCCCTCGTCTGCAAACAGTCCCTCTCCAAAGGTGTGCTCCGAACCCAGCCTTGTGTCCACTTCAGCCCTCTCTACTCAAAGGGTACAGACACGCACCCACAGACCTACAGCCCCTTGGCACATCTCAGTTCAGGGAATGAGGATTGAGCCTTCTCTTGGGGTCGGGAGGGGAAGGGCTTCAGTCCGGATGTGGTTTTTGGCCATTTAACTGGCTTGTGACTTTAATCAGTTACAGTGAAGGGTTCTACAATTAGTTTATGCGGGATGATGTGTGTTGCCGCTTTTCTGGAGTGGCATTTGGGATTGCTTGGGGCTTGTCAACTTTCCATTAGGTACTCTGAGGAGGAGAAAATGAGAGGAGACAGGAACTGAAGTGGGGGCTGCTGGGTGGAGTAAACTTGGTGAGGATATCTATTCAGAGTTAGACATGTTTATGCCACTTCCTCCTCCAGGTCTCTAAGTTGCTCGGGAGGAGAAGTCCAACTGTAATAGAGAGCAGTTGCCTTGGCAGGGTTTGGAGACCGAACCCTAAATTAAAGGGCAAAGATGATCCTTACAGACGTGGCTGTTGGTGGCTGCAGCCAGTATGTTCTGAGCAAGGGCTCAATGAAATAGGATGTTGGCTGGGGAGGCTGCAGAGTTCAGAAGAGTAATTTAATGGGGAAGAAGGGAAAAATCTAGCTGACTGAAGTTATTTTATCTAGAGGGTTTCCCTCCCAATGTTTATTACCATTTGATTCAACGCTGCTTCTGCAGACTGTTTTAGAAGGAAGTGGCATGCTGTCTGTCCAGAATAAGCTGTGGGGGACAAGAAGGGGGATAAAATGATCTTCACAGACCTCACAGCCTCACAGACCTCTGAGACGATCCCTCTTTCACTTTCCTGCCCTTGCCCCCGACCACCCTGGATGAGTTGTGTCCTTTAAACAGACCTAGAAGAGGAGCGATGCCTATCTTGGCCTAAGCTTCTTTTGCGCTCCTTTTCAGAACCTCACACGGTGACCCCTTCAGCCTGCATGTGTGGAGGTCTTGTCGCTCAGTCATTAGGCATTTTGGGGGTGGAGGAGGTGTGATTTTAAAAACACATATTTTAGGGGCGTTCCCGTTGTGGTTCAGTGGTAACACACCTGACTAGTATCCTGAGGATGTGGGGTCCATCCCCGGCCTCGCTCAGTGGGTTAAGGATCTGGTGTTGCTGTGGCTGTGGTGTAGGCCGGCAGCTGCAGCTCCAGTTCAGTCCCTAACCTGGGAGCTTCCATATGCCATCGGTGTGGCCCTAAAAAGCAAAAAAATTTTTAAAAAGTTTAAAAATACCTATTTACAGCTGAATTCTGTGAGAAAATATTTAACATGGTATAAACAAGCTTGCATATTGCTGCAAAGCTTGGCCCCTCTAATCTTGCATTCTATTCCTGCATGAACCCCCCTTATTTTTATCTATTCGGAGTCTACTATTGACCTGCCTTCGGCCAAGTACTAAAAATAAATACAGTGAAGAACAAGTGAAAGATTTTGGTCTTAGAGTGGAGAAGGCAAGGAAATAAAATTTATCAGTTCATTTTTACTAGGAGCTTTTAGATTCCCCCCCAATCCTTAGTATTTTAAAAAATTATTTAAAAATTTTTATTTTAAAATTGAAATCTAATTTTTATATTAAAAAATAAAAATAGTATGAAATAATTAATTAAAATAATTTATAAAATGTACCTTTTTTTTGGCCACACTCTCAGCATGTCGAAATTCCTAGGCCAGGGATCGAACCTGAGCCACAGTAGTGGTGATACTGTTGTCTTTAACATGCTGAGCCACCAGGGAACTCCCAAAACTTACCATTTTAACTGTACAGTTCAGTTATATTAAGAATATTCATGGAGTTCCTGTCGTGGCGCAGTGGTTAACGAATCCGACTAGGAACCATGAGGTTGCGGGTTCGGTCCCTGCCCTTGCTCAGTGGGTTAACGATCCGGCGTTGCCGTGAGCTGTGATGTAGGTTGCAGACGCGGCTCGGATCCCGCGTTGCTGTGGCTCTGGCGTAGGCCGGTGGCTGCAGCTCCGATTAGACCCCTAGCCTGGGAACCTCCATATGCTGCAGGAGCGGCCCAAGAAATGGCAAAAAGACAAAAAAAAAAGAATATTCACGTTGGTGTGCAACCATCCTCTCCATTCATCTACACTCTTTTTTTTTTTTTTTTTTCTCTTTTGCCTTTTAGGGCTGCACCCTCAGCATATGGGGGTTCCCAGGTGAAGGGTCAAATCAGAGCTGCGTCTGCAACCTACACCACAGCTCATGGCAAAGATGGATCCTTAACCCCCTGAGCAAGGCCAGGGATCAAACCGGTGTCCTCATGGATACTAGTTGGGTTTGTTACCGCTGAGCCACGACGGGAACTCTTCTTGGACTCTTTTCATCTTGAGAGACTGAAACTGTACCCAGTAAACAGTAACACCCCCTTCCTGCCTCCCTCTGGCCATATTTAAAGCATTGCCAGTTTTGCTTTTCCTTAAATAGTGGTTACCTCCTCATCCTATGGGATGGAGTCTTTGCCTGATCCTTCTCCTGAATTAAACATTTGACTGACTGGGTTTTATTTAGCATTATTGAGTCTTTCAGGGCAAAGAAGGGAGACAGGGAGAGGAAGCTGCACAGAAGAGGTGCAAGATGAAGTTCCTGCCCTCTAGCTTTGTCACTTTAGAGCCCGGAAAAGCTTTGGGACAGCAGAGGCCAAGAGTCTGGAGGCCAAGAGACTGGAGCCCGGAAAAGCTTTGGGGCAGCAGAGGCTGGCGACTGAGAGGCACCCAACATTGGGAAGGAACAGAGGAGGGAGGCTTTGTGTGAGCGAAGCTGTCTTTCTGGAGGATAAGTAGAAAACAATAGGAGTGGATTCAGGAGAGTAATGTGGACAGGCAGGGAGATGTTTGTGGGAACACAACTCTTCTGGAAGAGAGGGGTGGCATCCTAGCAGAGAGAGGCCTCAAGAAAGGTATGGCAGATGTCCCTGTCTCTTTGCTTGCTAAGGCGCATCTTTGCTCCAGAGCTCTGTATGGGTCAAAAGATGAGCTCCTTCTGCAATTACAGGGAGCATTAATTGAGTATCTCCTCCAAGCTCAGCAGTGTTTCTTTCATTGAGTCCTAAGAACCCTGTAGGCTTTAGTCTTCCTTCTACAGAAGTAGCTGAGCTCGAAGTCGTTACAGTAACTTAGCCAAGGTCCTATTTTGAGCAAGTGGTAGTGCTGGGGTTCAAACCTAGGCTTTCCTACTACCTTCAAGGCTGGGCTCTCTGAAAGGGTAGAAACAACTGATCCCCTAACTCTCAAGAGGAATTGAGTGTTTGGGGGGGAAGAGCATAAGGTTAGCAAATAAAAACACATCCAACATTCATTTCTCCCTGCTCTGAGGCGCTTTCCTCCGTAGGTGTTTCATAGCTGCTTCGCATTGTATTTTCCTCTCACCTTTGGTATTTTCAGGCGATCTTGAGTGATTGAAGAAAACTAAGAACATTCTTCCCTTGCTGGGCAGCCATGGTGGGAAATGTGAATTCTGCTCTTAATGAAAAACACTCAGAGGGAGCTGAACCAAGTGCAGAAGGACTTGAGTGGTTTAGGACTCAGGTGTCAGTCTCAGCTTACTCTTCCCCCAGATGTGTGTACACTGTGAGGTCTGGGGTCTTCCTGGGCCACATCTCCTCACCTGAAACCTCCCCATTTCCATGGACCCCATAAAATAAGCAGGTAGGTATTTTGAGTTCTAAGAGCTTCATCCTTTGGCATTCTTGTAGGTACCAGGGCTGGAGTCTTCTGCTGATTCCACCCCCCCCTTCCTTTAGTTTGGGTTCAAACCTGGGGAAAATGGGAGGTTAGGGGAAAGGGCAGAGATCTAATGGCTTCCCCTCCCATCCCCCCTTCTCCTAACAGGAAAGGACAAAGAGTTGACCTTTGTTACAAGCCTACAGAATCATAATTCAGAACTCATATGTGTTTTTGAGGAGCAAGAACACAATTACCTTTTCCTGAGAAGCAGGAGCAGGTTTCATGGTGTAGTGACACTTGCTAGCGAGTGTCAACCTGGGACTAGGCACTTAACCTCTCTGAGCCCCTTTTTGAACTGCAGAATGGAAATAAAAATATTCTCAGTCTTCTGTGGTTTAGGGGATCAAATGAACCTCTTGTGCTGTAGGTTCATAGTAGAGTGTGGACTGTACACCCTAAAGTACTGAGTAAACAAGAGTTATTAATCAGATTATCATTAACTGATGACACCTCAAGAGGGCAGACAAAGAAAGTCCTTGGCACCCCCCCCTACACACACACAAATGCCCTACGCTGCATGGAGGTGTGATTCTTCGATTATAAATTTTCTGCAACCGTTCCCAGAAAGCCCTGGGAGGAGGGTCTTTTTTCTCCAGGCCCAGAAGGCCCCTTGGTTCCACGCCCCCCCCCAGCCCACCCCACTCCCAGGCCTCAGTTCCTGCCTTCTCAGTGGGAGGCCTCCCGGCCCGGGTCCTGCCTCCTCCCACAGCCCAGCCGAGGTCTCGAAGGAATGCCGCCTCCCGGGCCATTTTCTCCCCTCCAGCTTCTGCGGCCCCACTTCCAGCCCCCTCCCGGCCCCTACCCCCAGCCGGTTCCCACTTAAATGCTTGCAGGCCTGTTTGCAGGCGGGAAGCCCCCTCCCCCACAGGACCACCTCAGTCACAGCCCTGACCACAGGGAGGTCGGGTCTGGATTTACTAAAGGACCCCGGAGGGGGAGCCTGCCCCTCGCTGGCTGCCTGGCTCGCTGATGGGGTCGGGTTTCGGCCGGTGGCTCTGGAGAGAGAGAGAGAGAGACAAAGGGCAAAGTCCCGGTCCCCACCCCCACCCAGCAGCCCCCGGCGCGTGTCCCCTCCCCCTTCGGGCCCCGCGCGCGCGCGCGCGCGGAGCCCAAGGGCCCCCCTGGCCGGGTGGGACCGGCTGGGGCTAGACGGGATGCTGAGGGGTTCTGGTTCTGGCGGCAGAACGTTCTAGACCGCCGGCCCCGCAGCAGAAGAGGGGGGCCCCGGGGCATCCTCTGTCCTGCTCCTTATGCTCTGCCAACTCGGCCCACCCAGCGGCTGGGGTGGGAGGGTGAGCGCTCGGCTTTCCCTGGGCGAGGTGAGGGGCTGGGGGAAGGGGCCGGCCCACGTGGGGCACAGGACCGGCGACGCCAGCCCGGCCGCTCAGCTGCTCGGCCCTTCTCAATTGCCCGTTCATGAGGGCGCCCCTCCTCCCCCCAGCTGCTGCCAGCCCTCCCCCATCCTCAGCTGCTGCCGCCCTTCCCAGGCACCTCTCTTTCTCAGTTGCCCTGCCCGCGCCTGCTTGCCACTGTCCTCTTGAAAGGCAGGGTTCGCCGCCCCGGGTCCCCTGGGCTGTGAGAGCCGCTCTCTCTGTTGCGGGCCAAGGATGGCTGAGAACCACCTGGGATGGCGCTCTTAGAACGCCGGGCGGAATCTTGGGGCTGGGGAGAAGCCTTCAGAGAGGGCATTTGGTGCCGGCACAAGCCAGGGCAGACGGGTATCCCTGTCAGAGGAGCGTTGTGACGAAGAATCACCCGCTAGAAAGAAACACCAGCTTCTCCCAAGTTTTCCGCCACCAACAGGTCTGTGTTGGCACTTGGAGGGGAGACAGAAATTCCTTGAGGTTGTTAACCTCCTGTTGGAGGGACACAGCCAGGGCATCTTTCCACGCATTGGGTAAATTATTCTTTTTCGATCAATACTGGCATACATTCTCATCCTTTCACAGGGGTGGAGAATTACACATTCCAAGAATTACCCTAACTCTACTAGAGTCTTTCTCAGTACAAATTCCAAGTTGCCCAAGACTGATTTCTCTTGAGGCCGGTCTAGTTTTCCTTTGCTTTGCTTCTGAGGGCTCTGCCTCAAAGCCCTAGCCTTGAGCTGTGTTCTCCAGCTTGCAGCTCCCTCCTGAGGAGAGACTCGGGGGCCTTGCTCCATTTTCGAGGCATGTCCCATGATGCTTTCCATTGAGTGTCAGCTCCATCCTCAGCCAGGTCTCCAGGCCCCAGAGTGTCAGACCTTTTTAGCTCTTAAGCTTTCTGGAGAGATGCCGACATCTCCACTGGGGGTGGGGGGTGGGGGGGAGGTGAGAGCTAAACCAACCTCTGGGGAGGCTGGGGCAGGAAATGGTCTTTCTATCCCCCATTCACCTTTCCCTCAGTCAGAGGATATTAACCTCTTTCACCCCCCAGGGAAGAGCCTGAAAATGCCTCCTACTCCAGCAGAAGGATGGTGAGCCCTGTTAATTTCTCACCCCCTGGAGTTCCTGTCAAGACACGGCCAAAAGGAATCTGACTAGTATCCATGAGGACTTGGGGTTCCAAGGGGTTCTGGATCCCTGGCCTCCCTCAGTGGGTTAAGAATCTGGCCTTGCCGTGAGCTGTGGTGTAGATCTCAGACATGGTTTGGATCCCATGTTGCTGTGGTGTAGGCCGGCGGCTACAGCTCTGATCTGATTTGACCCCTAGCCTGGGAACCTCCGTAAGCTGCGGGTGTGGCCCTAAAAAGAAAAAAAAAAAAACTCACCCTCACCATCGCTGCCTCTACCAGCAGGGCGGCACTGCTCACACTGGGTCACCTCTCCCATTTGTCTCCGCATGTTCGGTTTATTCTGATGGTTTCTTCCCGCCTCCTGCTTCTCTGTAGAGCTCAGGAGGCCAGCTCAGGCTGGAGGAGCCCCTCAGGTGAAAGAGCACAATTCTAGGCAGAGAGCACAGTGGGGGGAGCGAGTGGCAGTTGGCGCAGGCCCACTTGGAATTTGTCTGGAAAGAGCTCCACTGTCTCAGCTTCTGTTTTGGCTTCCTCTGGCACTGCCCAGATGGGCAAGGAAAAAAAATGTGGGCTCCCTAGTCAAACCATTTATTTCCGAGATGAGCGAATTGAGCAAAGTCTTCCTCTTTTGCTTGCTCTCTAGTGTAGCACCTTCCCACCCGGCCTCGCACCTTTGCGCCCCTGCCTATCCCAAACTGAGATGAAATTTTGCAAGACAGAAATTTTGGTGACTACACTTTTTCCCTGCTAACAAATCTCTCTGACAGTCATCCAGCCGTATTATAGTGTAGTTAGCTCTTCTGCAAGTTAAATCCTGTGCCCAAATTGGAGCCGCATGCAGTAAAAGCCAGTTGGCACGCACTTAGCCATACAGAATATGGGCATTTTTCCTGCTGCTGACATTGGGGCTCTACAAGCTTCTGCTGTGTTAACACTTCTTGTCAGAGAGAAAAAAGTGAGGTTGATGAGATGAACATAAAACAGCCTGGGAGGAGAGCTGAGTTCTAGTCCTACCTCAAAAATTGCCAAGTCTCTTTCCTTCTCCTGAGGCTCAGTTTCTCCATCTATAAAATGAAGATGACTCCTTGGGACCCTCTCAGACCTCAGTGTACAAACCTGATTTCCTTCCTCCGTGTAGGACTCTGATTTACTCTGATTTTCTTCGACTGGAACTCTTCCTCTTGCCAGGTGTGCGTGCGTTTTTGGTCATGTAAGAAGCCTAATGAATCCCCCTCTTCTGCCCTGACTCCACGGAGGCTGGGAGCGTATTAAACACCTTACAGGAGCCTTCCAAAGGAGAGGCTGTAGGGTTCACGCCAGAGTCTCTCCCTGAGAATTGCTCTTCCTTTCTGTCCTCAGCATTAGTTCGGGTGTCAGAGCACGTGTGGGACAGTGCATATGTGCCACCTACATTTTTAAAAGACCACGTCCACGGGACCACAGTGGTGTCCCTGCCTTCCAGTGTCCCTTTATAGAGACGTTCTCCTCGGCGGCAGCATCTGCTTTGCCTGGTCCTACACCTTCCAGTAGATGAGTGTTTTCCTTTCCAGCCTTTACCCTGCGCATCAGCCCGCCTGTCTGGCTGCCCTGCCTCTGGATCCGCCTGGCACAGAGCCCTGGGCATTGCGCCAGTTCCTCCTCCCCTCCCCGGCCCCGCCCCCTTTCTCAGCTACTACCATGCTTGGAGCGTGCCAGGTCCGCCCCCTTCAGAAGCTTTCCTAGACAATTTTTTTTTTTCCACCTCTCCACCCTACAGGCACAAGGGGAGGAAGGACTAGGTCAGTGGTGATCTTGTGGAAAGGACAGAGGTTGGCACGTTAGGACATCTTTTATGTGTGATTTCCAGCTGGGAAAACCAACTGGGATGGGAGCCAGCTCTGGGGGGCGGTGCTTCTTCTCCGATGTCAGCGGCATGGGAGTTTGGTTGAGGAGTCCACAGGCTCAGTCACTTCTGAAGGGATGTGGTGGCCAACCTACCTTCCTGACAACCTTGTCCTTTCCCTTCTCCCGTCCAAAGGCCAAACTGGGGTCCCCTGCTGGACTGTAAACTCCTGAAAACAGGGGGCTTGTCTGGCCTCTTCACCCCTCCCTGCTCTGTACTGCAGCACAGGCCCTTGCACTGTTCAGTAGAAATGTGTTGCAAGCCACATATATGAGTGTAACTTTTGTAATAGCCAGAGTAAAAAAAGAAAAGAGGGGAGTTCCTCTTGTGGCACAGCGGAAACAAATCCGACTAGGAACCACGAGGTTGCAGGTTCGATCCCTGGCCTCGCTCATTGGGTTCAGGATCTGGCATTGCCATGAGCTGTGGTATAGGTCGAAGATGCAGCCCAGATCCCATGTTGCTGTGGCTGTGGCTGTGGCCGGCAGCTGCAGCTCCGATTAGTCCCCTAGCCTGGGAACCTCCATATGCTGCGGGTGCGGCCCTAAAAATACAACAAAAAAAAAAAAAAAAAAGAAAAGAAAGTGAGATTAACGTAAAAGTTTAATTGAAACATTCTTTTAAAAGTTGATTCAAAAGATTATTAGTTCAGGGAGTTCCTGTTGTGGCTCAGCGGTAATGAACCTGACTAATATCCATGAAGATGCCGATCCCAAGTTGCTGTGGCTGTGGTGTAGGCTGGCAGCTGCAGCTCCGATTCAACCTCTAGCCAGGGGAACTTCTATATGTCGCAGGTGCGGCCACCAAAAAGCAGAACAAGCAAACAAAAAAAACCCACAAAAAGATTATTAGTGCAAGAGTTCCTTTTGTGGCTCAGCAGGTTAAGGACCCAATGTTGTTTTTGTGAGGGTATGGGTTCTATCCCTGGCCTCACTCAGTGGGTTAAGGATCCAGCATTGGCTGCAAACTGTGTCATAGGCTGCCAATGCAGCTCCAATTCGACCCCTGGCCCAAGGACTTCCTTATGCTGCAGGTGCAGCTGCAAAAAGAAAAAAAAATTTAGTTTGCAATTCCCTGGTGGTCGCCTGTGTTGTCATTGCTGTGCTTGGTCTCTGCTGTGGCACCAGTTCAGTCCTGGGCCTGGGAACGTCTGCATGCTGCCAGCACGACCAAAAAAAAGATTATTAGTTTAATATGCAGTCAGTGTATGGGAGTTCCTGATGTGGCTCAGGGGCTAACAAATCCAACTAGGAACCATGAGGTTTTGGGTTCAGTCTCTGGCCTTGCTCAGTGGCTTAAGATGATCTGGTGTTGCCATGAGCTGTGGTGTAGGCTGCAGATGCGGCTTGGATCCCAAGTTGCTGTGGCTCTGGCATAGGCTGGCGGCTACAGCTCCTATTAGACCCCTAGCCTGGGAACCTTCCTCCATATGCCTCGGGTGGGGCCCTAGAAAAAAAATGCAGTCAGTGTAAACAATGAGGTATAGTTTATTTTTAAGGGAGTACTAAGTCTTAGGAACCCAGTGTGTATTTTATTCTGCTGTTGAGTTGCGCCTGTCCCAATTCATATACTAGATTTTCCTTGGAAACATTTGATCTGTATTTATGGAGATTCCGTCGTGGCGCAGTGGTTAACGAATCCGACTAGGAACCATGAACTTGCTGGTTGAATCCCTGGCCTTGCTCAGTGGGTTAACAATCCAGCATTGCCGTGAGCTGTGGTGTAGGTCACAGACGTGGCTCGGATCCTGCGTTGCTGTGGCTCTGGCTTAGGCTGGCAGCTACAGCTCCGATTAGACCCCTAGCCTGGGAATCTCCAAATGCCGCGGGAGTGGCCCTAGAAAAGGCAAATTGCCAAAAAAAAAAAAAAAAAAAAAAAAAAAGACAAAAAAACCCCACATTTGATCTGTATTTAGAGTTTATAAGATTTATAGTCGCAAAAGTTAACTTATATAAACACTTAAATAAAAAATTCAGTGGCTGTAGCCACATTTGAACTGCTCAGTAGCCACCTGTGATTAGACTAGTGGCTACTGTAGTGTGGACACACAATAGGCCCAGGGCATAGTAGGTGCCAAGAAAACGTAGAATGACTCAGAGCTGGACACCAGAAACCTTGAAGTGGTAGTGACCTTATTAACTGCTGATTAGAATTAAAAGGGCAGGTGTTAGCCGTAGAGAACAGACCTGTGGTTGACAAGGGGGAGAGGGGCGGGAGTGGGATGGACTGGAAGTTGGGGGTAAACCAATACATTTAGAATGGATAAGCAGAGTTCCCATCATGGCTCAGTAGTTAACGAATCTGACTAGGAACCATGTGCTTGCGGGTTCGATCCCTGGCCTTGTTCAGCGGGTTGAGGATCCGGCATTGCTGTGAGCTGTGGTGTGGGTCGAAGACGCGGCTTGGATCCTGCGGTGCTGTGGCTCTGGCGTAGGCTGGTGGCTACAGCTCCGATGAGACCCTTAGCCTGGGAACCTCCATATGCCTTGGGAGCGGCCCAAGAAATAGCAAAAAGACCAATAAATAAATAAATAAATAAAATAGGCAAATAATAACTCCAAACTTGGTTTACTAATTGCCTTGGGCTAGTTTCTTGCCACATTTTTGAGGAGATGCTGAAGTGGACCTGGCCATGATTGGAGATAAATATTTGGATATATGGGAAGGTGTCCTAACTTTGGGCTATGGATGGATTCCAAAGCTTTAATTAACCCCTAAAATCTTGAAATTGTGTGCAAAATGTTTGCATTTTTTTCCAGTGGGAAGTGTTCTTACCTTTTATCATGTTTCCTAATGGGAACCAAGTCTTTTAAAAAGGAGGGTTAGGAATTTCCATTGTGGAGCAGTGGAAAAGAATCCGACTACTATGAGGTTGAGGGTTCAATCCCTGGCCTTGCTCAGTGGGTTAAGGATCTGGCTTTGCCCTGAGGTGTGGTGTAGGTCACAGACGCGGCTCGGATCCCGAGTTGCTGTGGCTGTGGTGTAGGCCGGCAGCTACATCTCTGATTGGACCCCTAGCCTGGGAGCCTCCATAATGCCGCGGGTGCGACCCTAAAAACAAAAGACAAAAAAAAAAGTGTCACGGAGTTCCCCCCATGGCACAGCGGGTTAAGAATCTGACTTGAAGCAGTTCAGGTTGCTGTGGAGGCATGGGTTTGATCCCAGCCTGTCTCAGTGGGTTAGAGGTTCTGGTATTGCCACAGCTGTGGCTTGGATTCAGTCTCTGGCCCCAGAACTTCCATATGCCGTGGTTGTGGCCACTGTAGATAGACAGGGTTGATCTCTGTCTGAGGACACAAGATCCAGTCAAATGGACTAATCCTAATAATCCTTATTTCACTGATGTGACGACCAGAGAGCCGCAGGCCTGATTTTCGCAAGACCCCTGAGCCTGCTCGGCAGAGAATCACCGCCTGGGGGAGGGGTGGAGGTGAAGGGTCTAATCTGGAGATCCTGGCTTAATCCTAGTTTTCTGGAGAGATGAAAGTCCAGGTTTGACTCTGATAGGGGCCTCTGGGAGTTGGGGCACCAAGCCTGAAAAGACTTCCAAAACCTACTGCTGCCTCCTTCCTCCGCACCACTGGCTTGCTTCACCTGTTTTAAAGGAACTCTTTCCTCTAGGGCAGGGTGAGGCTGCCTGCATGATCGGAGATGGCGCCCTGCCCTCTGGGAATGGGGGTGGAAAGAGGAAGGAGCTGGTTTGCAAAGGGTTAGAGAAAGAATGTTCCCTGGGGCACTTTTTAGCTGTCCTCCTGAAGACCTGGAGACTGTGCCCAGAGTGCATTCTGCCCTCTTGGGAGCGGCGCCCCTCTTGACGCCAACAGCCAGATCCTTAACCTCTAGGCCACCAGGGAACTCCTGGAGAGGCCCTTTTCTGAGAAGGGTCCCATTTGTGCATCCGCTTCTCTCTTTCCTCCTGGACCTCAGCCCACCCTCCCTATGCTCAGCAGGCTGCTCACCACGGCCTGGATTTTTGCTTATAAAAATAATAAAACAGGAAAACCTTAGACCCATTAATTTTGAACCTGAAGTGACTTTAAAATTGGGTGCATTTTAATTATCTTTTTTTCTCTCTCTCTTTATGGCCGTAACTGCAGCATATGAAAGTTCTCAGGCCAGGGGTCAAACCCACACCTCTGCAGTGACCTGGGCTGTCACATTCAGGCTGTCACATTCAGATTCTTAACCCACTGATCCTTAACCCATCACCTTGCTTTAAAAATTGCTAAATCATGTCCAATCTGTATTCATTTCCCTCCTGATTACTTTTTTTGTTTTGCTTTTTGCTTTTTTGGGGCCACACTTGTGGCATGTGGAATTTCTCCGGCTAGGGGTTGAATTGATACTGTAGCTGTTGGCCTGCACCACAACCACAGCAATGCCAGATCCGAGCTGAATCTGTGACCTAGGCCACATCTCACCCACTGAGCAAGGCCAGGGGTAGAACCTGCATCCTCATGGATACTAGGCGGGTTTATAACCCAGTGAGCCACAACAGGAACTCCCCCGATTACTTGAAAGCAAATCCTATATATGTCATTTTATCTGTAATTATCTCAGCATGTAGTTCTAAAAATCAGTATGGGGAGTTCTCCTCGTGGTTCAGCGGTAACAAACCTGACTGACATTCATGAGGATGAGGGTTTGATCCCTGGCCCCGCTCAGCAGTTAAAGGATCTGGCATTGCTGTGAGCTCTGGAGTAGGTCGCAGACATGGCTCAGAATTGGCATTGTTGTGGCTGTGGCCTTGGTCGACAGCTGTAGCTCCAATTTGACCCCTAGCCTGGGAACTTCCATATGCTGCAGGTGCAGCCCTAAAAAGACAAAAAAGGAAAATCAATATGACTTTTTTTTTTTTTGTCTTTTCTAGGGTCGCTCCCACGGCATGTGGAGGTTCCCAGGCTAGGGGTACAATCGGAGCTGTAGCTGCCAACCTGTGCCAGAGCCACAGCAACGTGGGATCCGAGCTGCATCTGCAACCTACACCACAGCTCATGGCAACGCTGGATCCTTAACTCACTGAGCGAGGCCAGGGATTGAACCCACAACCTCATGGTTCCTAGTCAGATTCGTTAACCACTGAGCCATGACGGGAACTCCAATGTGACTTTGAAGTATTAACAATTCGTGTGTGTGTGTGTGTGTGTGTGTGTAGTCTTGTCTTTTTAGGGCCGCGCCTGTGGCATATGGAGGTTCTCAGGTTAGGGGTCATGTTGGAGCTCCAGCTGCTGACCTACACTACAGCACATGGCAATGCTGGATCCTTAACCCATGGAGTGAGGCCAGGGATCGAACCTGTAACCTCAGGGTTCCTAGTTCGGATTTGTTTCCACTGCACCATGACGGGAACTCCTTAACAACGTTGTTAAATATCTAATCAGTGTTCAATAACCACAGAATCACTTTTCAGCTATGGAAACATGCATCGTAAGGAACAATAGGTGGGATGTTTTGACTCACTGGAGAGCAGCACCCAGGTGCACTGTTCACTAGGTTCTGTGAACTTTGAATATTTTAAATTTATACTCAAGACAAAAGCTTTTTTTTTTTTCTCAGCACTTGGCGCAAGTTTCTGGACGAGGGACCAAACCTGCCCCACAGCAGCAACCTGAGCCACAGCAGTGACAACACAAAGGAACTCCCTCACGCCAAAGTTTGACTGTGTTTTGGCAAAGCTTTTGTCTCCTTTCTGCCATCAAAAAGGCAGCACATGAGTTCCTGTTGTGGCTCAGTGGTTAATGAACCTGGTTAGTATCCGTGAGGATGCTGGTTTGATCGCTGGCCTTGCTCAGTGGGTTAAGGATCTGGCGTTGCCCTGAGCTGTGGTGTAGGTTGAAGATGTGACTCGAATCTGGCGTCGCTGTGGCTGTGGCGTAGGCCAGCAGGTGTAGCTCTGATTTGACCCCTAGCCTGAGAGCCTCCTTATGCCTCGGGTGCGCCCCTTAAAAGGACAAAAGACTCCCCCCCCACACACACACACAAAAGGCAGCACAAGGGACAGTGCAAAGAGCCTGGAACCAGACAGACTTCAGGTTCAACTACTGGTTCTGGCTCTTAGAACCTTTGTGACTTGGTAGGTCCCAACCCCTCCCTCTCAGGGCCCTGGTTACAACAGAGCCAAGGTTACCGTGGTCATGGGTAATGGGAGGCTTATAGGAGTGATGAATCTGAGCCTGGCATCTGGTGAGCTCTCCGCAAATGTTAGGTTCCTTTTTTATTAAAGTTCTTCCTTAATTGAACTGTTTCCTTCCCACCCAGTCTAAGTCAATGACAGTGTCTTTGAAAAGATGAAAAGAGTGTTCCCTGTCATGGCACAGTGGAAACGAATCTGACTAGGAACCATGAGGTTTCAGGTCTGATCCCTGGCTTTGCTCAGCGGGTTAAGGATCCGGCGTTGCTGTGAGCCGTGATGTAGGTCACAGATGTGGCTCGAATCTGGCGTTGCTGTGGCTCTGGCGTTGCTGTGGCTCTGGCGTAGGCCAGCAGGTGTAGCTCTGATTTGACCCCTAGCCTGGGAACCTCCATATGCCTCGGGAGCAGCTGTAGAAAAAGCAAAAATAAAAAATAAAAGGGTGAAAAGGACGAGAGCTTCCTGCCCAGGGAGAACTCCCAGCCATACTTCCGGGTGTCCAGCTCCTGTGCTTCCTGAGTCTCTTACTGTCCCACTTAACTCCTTAAGCTGTTGCTCGGATGCTGTCTCCCTGTGGTCTCTCCTGGAATCTCCCCCTGGGCCTGAAGAATGGTCACGTGGTCCCTGTGGCCCTCGTCCTCTGCTTGTCCCCAGCAACATTAGAAGGAGCATCCTTTCGGAGTTCCTGTTGTGGCTCAGTGGTTAAGGAATCCGACTAGGAACCCTGAGGTTGCGGGTTCAATCCCTGGCCTTGCTCAATGGGTTAAGAATCCGGCATTGCCGTGAGCTGTGGTGTAGGTCGCAGACGCGGCTCGGATCTCGCGTTGCTGTGGCTCTGGCGTAGGCCGGCGGCTACAGCTCCGATGAGACCCCTAGCCTGGGAACCTCCATGTGCCAGGGGAGTGGCCCTGGAAAAGGCAAAAAGACCAAAAAAAAAAAAAAAGAAAAAAAAAAAAAGAGGGAGCATCCCTTTCGTTGTGTATCTGGGGCACTGCCCCAGAGCCTGGTAACTACCCTGCTGGTCAGGGCAGGCAGAGGGGGTCAGAAGCCACAGGATATTGGCATCCCAGAAAAATGGTTAGGCTGGTGCAACCATTGCCTTCATTGCCAGGGGCTGGAGGCTTCATCCTTTCCCTCAACAGGTTTATCAGCTCTGGGGTGAGGGGGAGAGATGGCTTGGGAACCTCTGGGATTCTCTTGCTTTTCTGAACAATGGGTATTGAAGTTTAGGGTCCTGCTTGAGTGTGGTACCTGATTACCTGCAGTGGCTCCACTCTAACCCTGTGGAAGCCAGTGGACCCAGGAGTGCTGGAGTGAGGCCCTTTGGTTATTCCTGGGAGGAGGGGATGCGGGGTGGGACTCTAGGCTGTGGTGTTTCCTACTATTTTCCTCCCAATGCAGAAGCCTAACCATGTTGTTCTCACAGGTAGTGGCTCATTGTCAGTCCTGCCTATGCTAGTCTGGACACCTACCTATATTAGGCTCCTGGGGACGGGGACTGAGCCCGTGGCATGGTGGGCATTTGCTGTGCTTCGAGTCCTCACAAAAAAGTCCTACCCGTTTTCCACAGGAGGAAACTAAGGTACTGAGCAGAGAAGTCAGCAGGATCTCTTAGCTTCCACCCGATCCCCCAAACGCTCAGCGCAAGCCCCCAGCACGCTGCCCTGGCCCAGCTGGCACTGGGCATCCGGAAATGGGTAGGGTGAATGAGTTACTCAGGGGTTCCTGGAGGGGAGTACTAGGTACAGTTCCCAACATGGCCCCATGTGCTTTGAGCCTGAAAGAAAGGAGGTAGCACCATACTTAATACAAACCAGGCCAAGGGCTTAAAAGACAAAGGTTCTCCATAGCCTCTGTGGTGTCTTTGTCAGGGTTGGGGGCTTTGCTGAAAGGTTCAGAGGCATGAAGGGGCCTGGCGTGGGTTCCCAGGATTGGGTGTGTGTGCCCTAGAGGGGTGGGGGAGGGCTGCCAGGATGTCTTTCATTGGTCGGGTGTCCCTGCCCTCCTCCCCCTCCTTCTCCTGGAACATTCCAGACATTCCAGACTGCCATGGCTTTCAGGATATGGATTAACATCCCAAACTGAGATTTGATTTCACCTCCCCATCCCCTCCCAGCTCCTCCCTACCCTGCAAAGAAAACCCCTAAAACTGAGAGTTGGGCTTTGGTAGAGGGTATTTGTGACCTTTGACCTGAGATTGTAGGAAGGGACACCCTTGAAAGGGTGCTGAACTTGTGCAGAGGGCTGCTTTCAGCCCTCCCTGGTGCGGACTGCCAGGCAGGCCGCCACAGTGGGTGCTGTCCCCGCCATCCTTCTGGAAGAGTTTGCTTGAAGGGAGGTCCTCCCTCTGCCTGGCCAACCCTGTCACTGGCATGAAGGTAGATGGGTGTTCTCAGTTGGCCAACGGTGTTCTTCAGGAGTCTGGTTTTCTCTGTGTGAGGACCCCTGGATTTTCTTTGCCTATTTCATGACGAAGCGTGTTTGTATGGGAAATCTCACGTGCTGGGTCATGCAGATGCTTTGAGACTTCCTCTTGGCCAGTGAACTGGATCCCAGGAAGCTGGCCTAGTTTGGGACCTGAGGACCTGGAACTGGACTTGTTTTCTCACCTTTGTCCTTTTGTCCTGATCTAAGGAAGTTTTGTCTAACTTAGATCAGGTTCATGAACCAGCCAAAGCAGAGAGCCATCGACATAGATCCTCCAGCGCTTGTGCTACTTTCTCCTTAAGCTATTCCAACCTGGATAGGGATTTCATTAATGCATTTCCACCTTCAAAGCTGCAGGGCAAGAAGGGCTCTTCAAGACTCTTCCGTTTTTGAAGACACTTGGTCACAGGGATGAAGCCAAGATGGGAACATTTACAAGGAGAACTTGGCATCCCTTCCCTCGGTCCCATGTGTTCTCCGCACCCCTTCCCTCTAGCTTGGCAAGAGCCGCTGTGGACTTGACCTAGGAATACGGGGCCCGAAGTCAGAACAGCCAGTCAGGGGCAGTTTAAGGGCTAGACCTGGACTTCCTTGCCTCCCAGTTTCATTTTCCCTCATGCCGCCAGGATTTTGTTGGGCAACGTCCCTGATCTAAAGAGTTTGTGTACAAGGAATATGCAAGGACGTAAGTGATAATTGACCGGTGAGAATCAAGTCAATTGAAATGTTTAAGCTCAGGGATTAGGGCATTGATTTGGGGGGTGAACAAATTAATTGCTCTGGGAATCAACCTTGAACCTTGAAAGCCTTCCTCAGGGAAAATTTTTTTAAGGGGCATTTGAAATTTGGGAAGGAGAAAGGGTAGTAAACTGGGAGGAGGGAAAGGGGTGGTCATGGTGCTGGGGGTTGGGGGGGGTGTGAACCACTCCATCTCACTATCCTCAGACCTGTCTGTTACTACTTTTTAAGTGGTTACTCCACGCCCTTTGCTAAGCTCTTGATAATATTATCTAACATCACTTTATACCTCCTGTGAATGGCTATTATCCCTGTTTTACAAACGGGAAAACTGAGCCTCAAAGAAGTTAAATAGCTTTTTAAAGATCAGTGCTATTGAGTGGAGCACAGGTTTAAATCCATATCTGTACCAAAAGAAAAAAAAAAGGAGTTTAGCTGCTGCCTATTATCCTGCTGTAATTTGTTTGCATACATGTTTCCCCTAATAAATTGTGAGCACCTTGAGACCAGGTAGTTTGCCTTTTTTTTTTTTTTTTTTTTTTTTTTTTGTCATTTTGCCATTTCTTGGGCCGCTCCCTCGGCATATGGAGGTTCCCAGGCTAGGGGTCAAATTGGAGCTGTAGCCACCAGTCTATGCCAGAGCCACAGCAACACGGGATCTGAGCCTAGTCTGCAACCTACACCTCAGCTCATGGCAACGCCGGATCCTTAACCCCCTGAGCAAGGCCAGGGATCAGACCCACAACCTCAGGGTTCCTAGTCGGATTCATTAACCACTGAGCCATGACGGGAACTCCAGTACTTTGCTTTGTTTATCACTATGTCCCCAGCAGGTAGAACAAAATCCGGCATGAGATAGGTGCCGATTGAAAAGGTATCAGATAAATGATTCATGGAATAATTTGTGTAGCTAGCTTTGTATTCTTAGAGCCTGTCACACAGTGGGTTATAGACGGTTACTGAGTAAGAGAACTAGTGAGCAACTAAGAGAGATACACAAAGCAGATGGGACGGGGCGGGGGCGGGGGGGCTTTGGTTTTCCTAGCCTATAGGGCCTCTGATTTGGCCTTCCCATCTGCGGTAGCACTGACAGTAAGCAAGCCCCCCCCCCCACATCTTCACTCCCAAAGGTTATCATTCTTCAACTCTAAGGCTTTGGGGTTGAGCAGCAGAAAACAGGAAGGTAGACTGGGATAAGGATTAAAACCCACACGGTCATGGGCCCCTAAAAAGCACCCAGAGCTGTCACTGACACTGTTCTCTCTGATTTCAGGAGTCGGAAAATACAGATCCGAAATATTCCACCCCAGCTGCGATGGGAAGTAAGTGATCGGGGGATTCTCGAATCGGTGGTGTGGGGTCATCACAGAGACTGGGAAGGGAGTCTGGGTCAGCCTGCGTTGGCAGAGGTGACGGGGAGGTGTCCTGGTGGCTTGGGGCTGAGGGGAGACTGGCTGGGTCTCAGCCCTAACCTCAGGCTTCTGTGTTTGTTCTGTCCCTGTGGTGAGAGGCCTGACGGAAGTGGGAGGGGCAGTCCCTGAACCCCAAACTTAGTAATGACAAAGGGTAAGTTAGGGACCCGCGTGGCACAATCCGGCTTCCAGAAAGGCGCTTAAATGTCTTCTTGAGCTAAAGTATATTCTGCAAAGAAACCCCAACAGGTCACCACCCGCATGAGTCCCCTAGAAAGGGCAAAGCAAGCAGGTAGCTGCTCCATCCCCACACCAAAGGCGCCGCCTGTGCCCCAGTGCTTGGGGATGAGGGGTGTCCAGTGCTGGCTGTATGAGTTCCTGGGGTGCTCAGAGCAGCTGTGTCCCCTTCTCCCTGCTCCCAGGTACTGGACAGCCTGCTGGCTCAGTATGGAACAGTAGAGAACTGCGAGCAAGGTAAGAGTGGGCAGGGGAGGTAGGGCAGCGATGGAGGGGTGGGTGTTGGAGGAGCGAGGGGGGTGTCTCCCTGCTTCGATTTCTGTTGCCAAGTTTACCTCCTGGAGCACCAAGAGAAGGCAGCTAAAACGTGGTGTGGAGGGAGGCACACCGCAGTGTGAACCGGGACGTGTGGTCCCGGCTTCAGCTCTACTGCTTCTCTCTGGAGCAGGTTTCTCCACTGTTTCATAAGGAAAGCAACGAAGTCACTCATTCCCAGCATGGGGTCCCCAGGCTCCTGGGGCCAACCAAGGAAGAAATAAAGGTCCCAAGAGTTTAGGAATAAAATCCACAAAGAATGGAAATGGTGGAGTTCCCCTGCAGCACAGCGGATTAAGGATCTGGCGTTATTCCCAACTGTAGCTCGGGTCACTGCTGCAGCATGGGTTCGATCCCTGGCCTAGGAACTTCTCAATGCTGCAGGTGTGCCCCCCCGCAACCCAACCAAACCAAACCAAAAACAAACCCCCCAAAGCAGAGAATTTATTAATACATATTGATAGGCAGGCAAAATCTTTCAAGAGTGGGCCCACTGAAAAGAGAAATAATGAAAGAATGTAGATGGAAGTTGTAGATAAAAAGTTTGCTATTACTTTTTATCATTTCTCCACTGCTTAAGATGATAAATTTTTTTCAAAGGAAATGAACTAAAATAAAATCTGGAGTGATTTTGGTTGGACATAAAGTACAGCTTGGTCATGAGGTAGACAAACACAGTTTGAGCCTGCAGATCTTTTAAGAAACCTAGGCCAGGAGTTCCCGTTGTGGTACAGCGGAAACGAAACTGACTAGTATCCATGAGGATTCAGGTTCAATCCCTGGCCTTACTCAGTGGGTCAGAGATCCAGCATTGCTGTGAGCTGTGGTGTAGGTCACAGACACGGCTCGGATCCCACGTGGCTGTGGCTGTGGCGTAGGCCCGGCAGCTGTAGCTGATTAGATCCCTGGTCTGGGTGCTTCCATATGCCTCAGGTGCGGCCCCGAAAAGCAAAAAAAAAAAAAAAAAAAAAAAAACAGAAAGAAACTTAGACAAGATTTAAATATTCATTTCCAAACTCTGTGTGGAATGGAGCATGATGTAAACCATTAAAAGTGATTAAAATACTTGCCTGCACGGAGGTATGAAGTGTGTAATCAATCAAACGGGTTCTCTTCTGCTTCAATCCCACGCCTTGCCTTTTATCACAACTGGAAGCACTGATAATCATTGTCCAGTCCTGCTCACAGCTTAGACTGGCCACTGAGTTACTCCCCTGACAGAGACTGAGCAATGGCTTGGACACACATGGAGAGCCTCAGTAGGTGGCCCGGAAGGAGTCACCACTGGTTAAAATCCTTCCTAGGCTCACCAGGGAGGGATAACACACGTGTCCGCTTCCCAGATAGAACAGAATAGAAAATGTGTGGGGTGTTTTTTGGGGTTTTTTTGTTTGTTTGTTTGTTTTTGGTCTTCTTAGGGCCACACTTGAGGCATGGAAGTTCCCAGGCTAGGGTCAAAGCAGAGCTACAGCTGCTGGCCTCCACCACAGCCACCGCCACGTGGGATTCGAGTCCCGTCTGCAACCTACACTACCGCTCACAGCAAGGCTGGATCCTTAACCCGCTGAGTAAGGCCAGGGATCCGAACCCGAGTCCTCATGGATGCCAGTTGCGCTGAGCTACCGCGGGAACTCCTCAAACGCTGCTTTCTAAGCAAAGCCCTTTCTCTTCACCGTTTATGAAATTGTACCTCTGGCCACCACCTCCTTTACCCTGCTTTGTGTTTTGCTGTAACACTCACCACCTTTTCACTTTGAGGGGGAGAGAATGACTTTTTTTTTTTTTTTTTTTTTTTTTTTTTGGTCTTTTTGCCATTTCTTGGGCCGCTCCCGCGGCATATGGAGGTTCCCAGGCTAGGGGTCGAATCGGAGCTGTAGCCACCAGCCTACGCCAGAGCCACAGCACCGCGGGATCCGAGCCACGTCTGCAACCTACACCACAGCTCACGGCAACGCTGGATCGTTAACCCACTGAGCAAGGGCAGGGACCGAACCCTCAACCTTATGGTTCCTAGTCGGATTCGTTAACCACTGCGCCACGACGGGAACTCCCGACTTTTATTTTTTAATTGAAGTTTGATTTATAATAGTTTCTGTTGTGCAGTAGTGATTCAGTGTTTTTACAGATTACGCTCCAGTCAAAGTCATTAGAAGATAACAGCTGTAATTCCCTATGCTGTACATACAGTATATCCTTGTTGCTTGTCTTGTTTTATAAACGTAGTTTTTATCTGTCAATCCCATAGTCCTAATGCCCCTTCCCCCACCCCGCTTTGGTGAGGACTAGTTTGCTTTCTGTGTCTGTTTCTGTTTTGCGTTATACATTGATTAGTATTTTTATTTCATTAATTTTTACCCAAGGCGTGTGAAAGTTCCTCAGCCAGGGATCGAACCCAAGCCACAGAAGTGGCAATGCCAGACCCTTAGCTGTAGGGGAACTCCAGTATTTTTTAGACTCCGCATATAGGGTGACGTCAGACAGTCATTATCTGGGTCCATCTGCATTCTTGCAAGTGGCAGGATTTCATTCTTTTTTTAATGTTTTTTGGCTTTTAAGGGCCACACTCACAGTTTATGGAGGATCTCAGGTTAGGGGTTGAATCGAAACTGTAGCCACTGGCTTACACCACAGCCACAGCAACGCAGGATCCAAGCGGTGTCTGTGACCTACACCACAGCTCATGGCAATGCCAGATCCTTAACCCGCTGAGCGGGGCCAGGGATTGAACCCGAGTCCTCATGGATGCTAGTCCACTTCGTTAACACTGAGCCACGACAGAAACTCCTCATTCTTTCTTTCTTTCTTTCTTTCTTTATTTTATTTTATTTTTATTTTTTTGTCTTTTTGGCCATTTCTTGGGCTGCTCTTGTGGCATATGGAGGTTCCCAGGCTAGGGGTCGAATTGGAGCTGTAGCTGCCGGCCTACGCCACAGCCACAGCAATGTGGGATCCAAGCTGCGTCTGCAGCCTACACTACAGCTCACTGCAATGCTGGATCCTTAACCTACTGAGGAAGGCCGGGAATGGAAGCCGAAACCTCAAGGTTATTAGTCAGATTCGTTAACCACTGAGCCACGATGGGAACTCATTCTCATTCTTTTTTTTTTAATGGCTGTCTCACCATGTTTTAATATTCCATAAAATGTGCTTATTATACTTCCTGCCATCTCTTCTTACTAGAATGTAAGCTCCATGAAAACAGAGGTGTCGTTGGTTTCATTCGCTACTATATTTTTCCTTAATAGATGATTCTTTTTTTCTCTCTCTCTCTCTTTTTTTTTCATTTTAAGGTCGCACCCACAGCACGTGGAGGTTCCCAGGACAGGGGTCAAATTGGAGCTGCAGCTGCCGGCCTTTGCCACAGCTGCAACAGTGCCAGATCTGAGCTGCATCTGTGACCTACACCACAGTTCATGGTCACGCCAGATTCTTAACCAGCTGAGCAAGGTCATGGATCGAACCTGCAACCTCATGGTTCCTAGTCGGATTTGTTTCCGCTGCGCCACGATGGGGAACTCCATTGGTAGATGATTCTTGCAGAAACTTTCTCTCCACCGAGGTGGGAGAGCACTACTGATGAGGCCAGAAGAGGCTGAGAGTGATCTGCACTGAGGTTTTGCAGCCAAGTGCATTATCTTCAGTGTTGTGGGGGCAGGGGCTTGATTTCTATCCGCATCCCCCACTCCAGGGCTGAGCAGACCCAGGGGCCCTAAAATCACAAGACACTGATGCATAAGACAGAAGCCCTTTTGCTAATTCAGAGTGGGAAGCGTATGTGCCCAGATCACCTGGAATTCAGATGTCCATTCCCAAAGCTGGGAAATCCTTTCCCCGCCTCTCCTGTCAGCTCATTCAGCTAGGCTGTGATCAGTGTATCCCTGAGGATACTCTAAAGTGGATTTAAGTGTTCCTTAAATCTCTTCAGCCATATCCTTACAGACCATTTCTTGGCCCGTTGTCACTCTGTGTGTAACTTAAGAAAAAAAATGTTTTATTAAAGTTTAGTTGATTTACAGTGTTGTGTCGATTTCTCCTGTACAGCAAAGTGACCCAGTCACACACATATTTACATTCTTTTTCTCATCGTCCGTCATGTTCTAACACAGGAGATTAGATATAGTTCCCTGTGTCATACAGCAGGATCTCCTTGCTTATCCATTCTAAAGGTGGTAGTTTGCATCTACTGACCCCAAACTCCAAGTCCATCCCACTCCCTCCAACTCCCCCTTGGCAACCACAAGTCTGTACTCCATGTCTGTCAGTCTGTTTCTATTCTGTAGATAGGTTCATCTGTGCCCATTTTAGATTCCACATATAAGCAATATCATATGGTGTTTGTCTTTATTTATTTGTTTATTTATTTATTTTGCTTTTTAGGGCTGCACTCGTGGCATTTGGAGGTTCCCAGGATAGGGATCGAATCGGAGCTACAGCTGCCGACCTACACACCACAGCCACAGCAATGCCAGATCTGAGCCGCAGCTGCAACCTATGCCATAGCTTGCAGCAACACCAGATCCTTAACCCACTGAGCAAGGCCAGGGATCAGACCTGCATCCTCATGGATACTAGTCAGGTTCTTAACCTGCTGAGCCACAACGGAACTCCTGTTCCGTTCTTTTTTATGACTGGGTAGTATCAGTGTATTATTTTTAACTAGTTTGAATTTCTAAGAATAAATTTATCTCCGGGTTGGGATATATGTGTATGTGTGCGTGTTTTCTCCCTGCTGCATGACAGCTGATAAGTTAACTGCACCCTTTTGGATGCCTGGCTCTCTTGAGGGCTGGTAGGGAAGGAAAGCAAAGGATGGCATAAAAAAGAAAATGCCAGGCTAATTTGAATTTTCCAGGGGTTCTGGTGAAAGGGGCCTAGAGGGGAAATGTTCCACTTTGACATTCAAGTATTTCCTTCTTGACCACATAACAGGCAAAGAGGCGCTAAAGAAACATCATTGGTGCCATCTCCAGATCTCACTGCTCTAACCTTGACCTCTGTTTTGCTCCCCCAGTGAACACTGAGAGTGAGACGGCAGTGGTGAATGTCACCTATTCCAACCGGGAACAGACCAGGCAGTGAGTGGACCCAAAAGAGGGGCTGGTAGGGTCTTTGTGGGGGTCGGGAGCCAGGTGCCCCTGCTTGGACAGGGGTAGGGGTCCAGGCAAGCAGGAGTTCCCATTTAGCCTTGGATTTTGTTGTAGCCAACTCCAGACTCAGACTCATGTCTTTTAGTTCTGGTGGTCCCAAAAGTTCTGAACTCCCCAGGATTAATAGCAAGTACATTGAAGGGCGGGACCCTAGGACTTCCTTAGGAGAAAATGGGAAATCCTAGGTGAAAACGTTGTCCGTGGGTCCCTGGTTGCCAGAGAACTATAGGGTCCTTTGCTGTGTTGATGTCGCCATCTAGTGGCAATATGGAGGAACTGCGACACCTAAAGACTTTGTGATGGGGGGGCAGACATTTTATCACAGGGGTGGCAAGTCCACCTTATGCTTTCTTAGGATCCTTTTAGATCCCTCACACCCACAGTTTCTGGCTCATTAGCCATTTGATTGAGTGATTACACTTCTCCACTCACAGGTACTGACAGACTCGTACATTTTAGGTCCCCGTGTATATCCTGTTACAGGCCTTTTGCCACACTGGTTTTAATGGCTTTCTCATTCCTTCAGCACGTTGCCTCTATCCCATTTATTTCCTCCAACCTAGTGTAGAATTGCGCCACTTCCTCAAACCATTTACTTTTCTTGGAGATGCCTGTTGGGCTCAGCATTTTCTGGAGGCCCCTGTGGCCAGTTTCTGGTCTTAGCCTGGCTTTGAGTCAACACTAACTCACTTCCCACTACATATGACTGCCTTGTTAACATCTCCAACCAGCATCAGCCTTGGGAATGGGTGATGCTCGTTCCCTCTGCACAGCGATCCTCAGTCTCCTTTGCAGACACCCCAGATACACTCAAACTCCTGCTTCCAAGCAGCAAGCAAGCCATTCCATCTCCACCACTCACTTTTCCCATGAAGTTTGCTTACACATGGAAGGTACCAGATGCAGTAGGTAGAGAGACAACAAATCTCTGTTTCTGGCCTGTTCTCTTTGTTCCTCATTTATCTTACTTACGACTCATTTATCATGACTCACATGATTCTCTGGTGAATCCTAGGTAGTTGTGGCAAAAATTAACCCGCCCATCCCCAAATTCAATAGAAATGACTTATTTGTGGCCTAACACCTTATTTGAACTGGAAGCCTCCATTTAAACTGGGAGATGGAGGTGGGAGGTGGGAGTGGTGGGAAGGTGGTCATCTCCCATTTTTTCTGGTGTGTTCCGCGTTGTGACCCTGCGGAGCGCTTTACACATGGAGGGCATTTGGTGCCATTGGCGTGGATTGGACTGACCGGCAGATTGTCCCTCTGTCTTCAGGGCCATCATGAAGCTGAATGGCCACCAGCTGGAGAACCACGCCTTGAAGGTCTCCTATATTCCCGACGAGCAGATAGCCCAGGGGCCAGAGAACGGGCGCCGAGGAGGCTTCAGCTCTCGGGGTCAGCCCCGCCAGGGCTCCCCCGTGGCGGCCGGAGCCCCGGCCAAGCAGCAGCAAGTGGACATCCCCCTGCGGCTCCTGGTGCCCACCCAGTATGTGGGTGCCATCATTGGCAAGGAGGGAGCCACCATCCGCAACATCACGAAACAGACCCAGTCCAAGTGAGTCCTGGCTGCAGGGGCAATGGAGTGGGGCCAGGAAAGAGTGTGGTTGGTACCCGGGAGGCGAGGCCACTCCTGGAAGCACACTGAGGGGCCTCCAATCAACTTCACCTCTCAGGAAATGTTGCCTGAAACGTATTCTCTTCTCTCTCTCTCTCTCTTTTTCCCTTTGGTCTTTTTAGGGCCACACCCACAGCATATGGAGGGTCCCAGGCTAGGGGTTGAATTGGAGCTGTAGCCGCCAGCCTGCACCACAGCCACAGCATCACAGGATCCGAGCCGCATCTGCGACCTCCACCACAGCTCACAGCAACGCTGTATCCTTAACCCACTGAGCGAGGCCAGGGGTAGAATCTGCATCCTCATGGATGCTAGTCAGATTCGTTTCCACTGCGCCACGACGGGAACTCCTCTGTTGTCTTTTTAGTCAGGGGTCCCTGTTTCCCATCGCAGCCCCCTAGAGAGAGGCAGGTAGATAGGGAGGTACGATAAGCCCAGGCTTGTGCCATTTGGTGGCAGTGGCTGGGCCACACGCTGTCTTTAGTAAGAAGGGTTCTATTTCTGGTAAAAAAGACTCATCAAATGAACCTAGTCTTGCCACATCATTCCTTAGTGCTCAGTGGTTTCAGCGTATTGGTGGCAACAGGACCGGCCAGTGAGGGACCTGAGTAAGGCCGTAGTTCCGACCCGTCTCCCGTTCCACCACAACCACCCTCTGCTCTTGATTTTTACAGCTGACCAGTGTGTACTTTTGGCAAAGAACAGGTTGCGCTGTGTCCTTACTCATAGTGCAAACCTTTTGTTTCCTTTTAATATGGGACAGGGTGCCTTCCCCTTATTGTTGTTTCAAGGGCAAAATCCAGAATTCAACAGCTTTATAGAGCTGTGGGCTGTGGATCCCCAACCTTGTGTTCCCATGGTAGATGCCATCACTCTCAGCCACCACCTCTTGACTGAAACAGAAGCCATAGCAACAGGCTGGCCCTGTCTGTGTGCATCTCAGTTCTGCACTTGGCCCTGTTCCAAGGCGAGCAGGGCTATCGTGTTTGCTGAGGAGTTTCCCCGGGGACAGCTGACCACGTGTGCTCTGGCCCTCAGGATCGACGTGCACAGGAAGGAGAATGCGGGCGCTGCCGAGAAGGCCATCAGTGTCCACTCAACCCCTGAGGGCTGCTCATCTGCCTGTAAGATGATCTTGGAGATTATGCACAAGGAGGCAAAGGACACCAAAACGTAAGGCCTCAGCTTCTCCGGGAATGTGGGGACTGCCACCTTCTCTCAGCTGTCTCTGTCACAAACTTTTTTTATTTGTATTTTATTTTATTTTATTTATTTATTTATTTTGTCTTTTGCCTTTTCTAGGGCCGCACCCATGGCATATGGAGGTTCCCAGGCTAGGGGTCGAATTGGAGCTGTAGCTGCCGGCCTACACCACAGCCACAGCAATGTGGGATCCGAGCTGCGTCTGTGACCTACACCACCGCTCACGACAACGCCGCATCCTTAACCGCTGAGCAAGGTCAGGGATCGAACCTTCAACCTCATGGTTCCTAGTCGGATTCGTTAACCACTGAGCCACGACGGGAACTCCTTTCACAAACTTTTTTTAATGCAAGAATACAGAGATGAAGAGACACAGAGGTTGCACAAAAAGATTAAAAACCGAGAAGTGAATCCTCTTATTCCATAAATAGCTTGTATACCCCAGCAGTTCTGTGCACTCGCAAGGGTGTACACGTGTGTGTATATATGTGACTGTGTTTTAGCACAAGTAGGATCATAGTGAACGTACTGCTCTATCGTTTGCATTTTTCTCACCGTCATGCACCAGTACTCATAGAATGCATAGATTGATCAGGTAGACTCAGCCATTCTTTAATAGCTGCGTGGAGTTCAGTAGCGTGCCTGTTTGAAAGGAGACAATTGGGTGAGGTGGTTCTTTTTTTTTTCCTTGACGTGCCTGCGCCATGTTCCTGAGCTAGAGTTTGAATGTGCACAGTAGCAGCAACCCAAGCCACTGCAGGGGCGGTGCCAGGTCCTTAACCTGCTGAGCCACACAGGAACTCCACAATTGGATGAGGTTGGTTTTTTTTTTTTTTTTTTTTTTTTGTCTTTTTAGGTCTGCTCCTGCAGCATATGGAAATTCCCAGGCTAGGAGTTGACTCAGAGCTGCAGCTGCTGGCTTACGCCCCAGCTATAGCAACGTGGGATCTGAGCTGCGTTTGTGACCTGCACCACAGCTCATGGCAACCCTGGATCCTTAGCCCACTGAGCAGGGCCAGGGATCAAGCCCTCATCCTCATGGATCCTAGTTGGACTCAAGTTACCACTGAGCCACGACGGGGAGGTCCTGGGTGAGTTTTAATGTGATGCACTTGTAAGACTCGCCACAGTTAAGAAAGGAACCTATCCATTGCCTTTATCTTTGAAATTACTTTTGGTTGCCCCTGCAGCATCTGGAGTTCCCGGGCCAGGGATCAGGTCCGAGCTGAAGCTGCAGCAACGCCATACAGGCTGGGGATCAAACCTGCGTCCCAGTACTCCAGAGATGCCCCTGATCCCCTTGGGCCACAGCGGAAACTCCATCACCTTTATTGACCTGGTGCCCTTGGGCACCTGTCCCCGTTCCCTATTTCTCCGTCCCTAAACAAACCTCTGGGCTGCCGGTTTTCTTTGCAAGCCTGACTTTGTCCTCTGAAGTGTCCAGGAAGCCCCTGTTGGCCGAGGCCCACCCCTTAAGGGACTCTTGTCTCTCACTTCTTCCCCAGGGCCGACGAGGTTCCCCTGAAGATCCTGGCCCATAATAATTTTGTGGGGCGTCTCATTGGCAAGGAGGGACGCAACCTGAAGAAGGTGGAGCAGGACACAGAGACGAAAATCACCATCTCCTCGTAAGGCGCTCTCCCTCGTCTCCCTGCGCAAGCGGGAGGCCTGGCCGCCTGGGGTGGAGGGGGGGATCTCCTTTCGGACCCTTAACACTTGCCCCTAAAGTCGGAGGCCGTTTCTGCTTATCAAAGAACAGCAATTACAGGAGCAGTAAAGGGCATTCTAAGGCCCGGAGGGCTGTCGCTAGGGTGCTGCCGCTTCAGGCTTCTGCTCCCGCATCTGGTCTCTCTTGTTCTGCTTCTGGAAGGGAGAACCCACAGCCAGGAGCCAGGGCTTTGGGGTTGGGGGCGTGTCTGCTGGGCCACGGGAAGGGACAGGCCCAGATCCTTTCCTGAGCCTTGAACACGTGCTCTGTGGGATGGCCTGAGCAGGTGGACTGGCCTACCTGTGTGTGCTGGGCCTCTTGATTTTGTCAGAGCCACTGTGTGGTTCCCAAAGGGCAGAGGGAGTGGATGGCCTGGCACTGCCAGGGAAGCTTCCAGTCATGAGCATGCTCTTTGCTTGACCAGTCCGTGCTGAGTCCCCTCATGCCCTGCAGGGAATCCCTGCTCTGCTGACAAACCAAAGGCCAGAGACAGAGGGCTGTTTAATTGCCCAGAATGCAGCAGCCTGCAGACATGGTGCTGCTGTGACAGGGCCTTTTCCTGGTCCTGGAAGGTTGACCGCTGCTCTGCTCCCTGCCCCAGGCTTCAGGACCTCACCCTCTACAACCCCGAGAGGACCATCACTGTGAAGGGGGCCATCGAGAACTGCTGCAGGGCCGAGCAGGAGATCATGAAGAAAGTTCGGGAAGCTTACGAGAACGACGTGGCTGCCATGAGTGTGAGTGTTGGGCATCTCTGCTTGGCCTTCTCTGAGCCTGAACTGTGGCAGAAGTAGGTCTCCACATGGGGTGGGCGGTCACATGCAGTGTGGCCTTGGGGATTGACTTTGCTTTTGGCCCTCGATTCATCAGAATCCTTTTTAAATTAATAGGGAGTTCCCTTCGTGGTGCAGCGGTTAACAATCCGACTAGGAACCATGAGGTTGGGGCTTCGATCCCTGCCCTTGCTCAGTGGGTTAATGATCTGGCGTTGCCGTGAGCTGTGGTGTAGGTTGCAGACGTGGCTTGGATCCCATGTTGCTGTGGCTCTGGTGTAGGCCAGTGGCTACAGCCCCGATTTGACCCCTAGCCTGGGAACCTCCATATGCTGCGGGAGCAGCCCAAAAAGATGAAATAAATAAATTAATTAATTAATTAATTTAATTAATAGGGATTCTTCACTTGATTTCTGGGGTGCGGGGCAGAGGGGGTGGTGTCCAGTCTCAGACTTTGAGGTCTGTGATCCTTCTGTAAAATTTGTGTTAATGTGTACTTTAGTGGGGACGAAGTCCATCGTTTTCACCTGGTTCTTGTATTCATTAATTAATTTGTCTTTTTAGGGCCGCACCCGCAGCCTATGGAGGTTCCCAGGCCAGGGGTTGAATTAGAGCTGTAGCTGCCAGCTGACACCACAGCCACAGCAGCACAGGATCTGAGCCATGTTGGCGACCAGCTTATAGCAACACTGGATCCTTAACCCACTGAGCCAGGGATCGAACCCCACGTCCTCATGAATACTAGTTGGGTTTGTTAATCACTGAGCCAAGACTGGAACTCCTGGTTTTTATTTATTTTAATTAATTTATAATTAAAATTGCTTGTTTTTTATTTTTTTGGATACGCCCATAACATGCAGAAATTTCTGGGCCGGGGATCTAACCCATGCCATAGTAGTGACCCAAACCACAGCAGTGACAATGCCAGATCCTTAACTACTAGGCCAGTGAGGATCTCCTCCATCTGGTTCTTAAAGGGGAGTGAAGTCAGGGTCTGTCTTTGTCTCAACAGAGTAAACAGCTAGAGGAAAGACTGTGAGGGTCTGCACTGCTGGTTCTTAGTCCATTGTGAACCCTCAGTGTACATGTGTGTGTGAAAACCAGAAGGCCAGGCAGGTTTGGGCCAAAGGCATGTAATTCTCCTGTTTTGACCCATTTTCCCTGGTGGCACTCACCTTCTGTTGAGCCAGGGCCACCAGACCCCGTCGGAATGAGCTAACCTCCTTCCCCTCACCTTCCTCCTCCAGCTGCAGTCTCATCTCATCCCCGGCTTGAACTTGGCTGCTGTAGGTCTCTTTCCAGCCTCCTCCAGTGCAGTCCCACCGCCTCCCAGCAGTGTCACTGGAGCTGCTCCCTATAGTTCCTTTATGGTAGGTGCAGGCTCTTATTACAGGGGACCCCGAACTGTCTGTGGCTTCTCCTAAAATCCAGCTCCTTGTGGGAGCTCGATGCTTGGGGATTTGCAGGGAGAGGGAAGGGCTCCCGGCCACTGGCGTCAACCATTTAGAGCGTCAGCCCTGTGGACAGCAGCCTCTTTGGCCGTCTTGCCTGACTTCTTCATTTATAGAGAGAGCCAAAGAGCTTGTAGCCCAGGGTGGCTGCCGCGTGTCTGCACCCCTTCCTCCTTGAGGGATGCAGGGCAGGGCCGCAGAGGGGCTATGGGGCTGTTCCCCTTGACCCGCGTTAATAACGTGCCCTGTCTTGGCAGCAGGCTCCAGAGCAGGAAATGGTGCAGGTGTTCATTCCTGCCCAGGCGGTGGGCGCCATCATCGGCAAGAAGGGGCAGCACATCAAACAGCTTTCACGTTTCGCCAGCGCCTCCATCAAGGTGACCTGCTCCGTCTCCTTCCAGCTCCCTCTTTGGCCAGTGTGCAGGCTTCCCCTGTGAGGGTCTGGTCCCCTTTGCACTTGACCTCCCTTGGTCCTCTGTGGCTAGAAGGTCTCCCAGGGCTTTCAGGCTAAGAGAGGAGGTGATGTTGCAGCATAAAAAGCTTAAGTTCACGCAAGACTGACTTGGGTTCACATCTCAGCTTCCAAGCTCTAGGACCTGAGCCTTAGTTTCTTCATTAGCACAGTAGCCTTGCTACTACTGAAATAGCGCAGCCAGAGCCCTCGGCACAGTGGTTGCTCAGTAAATGTTAGCTGTCTTTCCACCTTCCCGGGCCAGGGAGGACCTGTCACAGTGAACAGATGCTTTGTTAAATTTCACACGTGTCAGCTCCTGGGTTTCAGTGTCGGAAGGGTTTTAGTCAAAGGCAGTGCATGTTCTCTGGTGAAGACGGGCTCTGGGAGGTCACTACCCTCCGCCCCCAGCCGGGTCCTAGGTTTGTGCCCCCTCGGCAGGATGCCACTGAAACCTCCTGGGGGCTGGAGGGAGGTGGGGTCTGGACAGGGAGGCCCTACCTAGAAAATGTCAGGAGAGGAAGGCAGCTGTGCCCTCAGGAGTGCGGGCGTGTGGGCGGTCACCTTGGGCTGCAGGGTCTGTTCTCCACTGCCCGCGCCCTCAGATGGGGGAAGTGGAGGCAGTCGGGGGGCCGGGGGTGGGGGGAGGGGTCTGGAGGAGGCGGGGACGGAGGGCGCCTCTTTGACCCGTGTTGGCTTTGCAGATTGCTCCTCCCGAAACTCCCGACTCCAAAGTGCGTATGGTCATCATCACTGGACCCCCAGAGGCCCAATTCAAGGTTCTGATCTCTATTGTTTTTTCATGTAGGATCCAGGGGACTCGAGTTTGGATGGGAGCACAAGTCTGCCTCACATTTTAAAGCTTCCTTTCAAAATACAGGGCTGCAGGGCTGCTCTCCCCTGGGGATCAAACTTACGTTCCCCGCCACCGGCCGCACGACGTAGGGAAGTTCCCAGGCTGGGGATTGAACCGGAGCTGCAGCTGCGACCTGTGCCACAGCTGTGGCAATGCCGGGTCCTTGACCCTCCGTGACTTTGCCTTCCCTGGTCATTTCCCGAGAGTCGAGGAGGCCCAAGGGCAAACAGGCGGTCCGAGAGCGTCTTCCTTACACTCTGCCGTAGTTAGTGACGAAGGAAAGCCACTCTCTCCTCTGTGTGTGTCTGCACGCCGAGGTTCTTGAACTTCTGGGCAGACAGCCAAGGAACTAAGAGATAGCTAATTTTGACCTAGGCAGAGATGGAGAACGGGGACAGCTGTCTAGGCGGTGTGGAGTGACCAACAGCCTGCCCTCTGAGTGACTCCACCAGCTGCCACTCCAGGCTGCTGCCTGTCCACGGCCATGCAAGCAGTACAGACCCTGTGGGTCTGGTTTGTAGCTTAGGTACCACATTCCTCTGAGGAGTTCCGTATTCAGTTACTTTGCCCAGGCCCCCCCAGTGTTGTAAGGGAGCAGGAGTGTTGCCAGGTCAGTCCTGTGGACCTGGCCCGGATGGTGATTCCCCCCAACCCAGGGGAAGGGGGGAAGAAGGGGCGGGGCTTGGGGAGCTCCCCCTTTGGTACCCATATGGCACACTGATGCAACCATGCTCTCGTCTCAGGCTCAGGGAAGAATTTATGGAAAACTCAAGGAGGAGAACTTCTTTGGTCCCAAGGAGGAAGTGAAACTGGAGACCCACATCCGGGTGCCAGCATCGGCAGCTGGCCGGGTCATTGGCAAAGGTGGCAAAACGGTGAGCCGTGAGGGCCCGGTCGAAAGCTCTGCACATGAGTCCCCCAACCCAGCAGCTCTGCCCTGGCCTTCTGCTCCCCACCCCGTCCAGCCTGAGTACTTCCAATCTGCCCAGCTCCCAACTCCTCCAGCTTCTACCCGCTCATGACCAACCTCTCGTCCGTCCAGTCTCATCCACGCCCTTGACAGCACCGTGAGTTCCTCTCTGACCTGTTCTCCCTGCCCCCAGGTGAATGAGCTGCAAAATTTGACAGCGGCTGAGGTGGTAGTGCCAAGAGACCAGACCCCTGATGAGAACGACCAGGTCATCGTCAAGATCATTGGGCATTTTTATGCCAGCCAGGTACCTATGGCACTTCCCCACCACGGGGCGGGCTGGGGGTAGTGGCAAGAACCCAGGGATCCGAGAAAGAAGCAGGACTCCAGAAGTGGCTTCCGGGCTGGGTTATTCTCTTTCAGGTGTGGGGTGTGATGGGTAGATATCTTGCTCCCTCTGAAGACTGGGGAAAGTGGCTTGACAGTTTTCACATATGGTATCATACTGTGCACAGTAACTTATAAACTGTATGTTGTACGCCTTCCGTGTGGTCTAACCTTAGTCCTTTCTTTTTGCATTGGGTCAGAAGAAAAATATGTATTCGCCACCCAGTCTTCTTGATGAAATAAGAACAGTAGCCTGGGCTGCGCTTTGCCAGTGCACGCCCTCGCCTTTCCCACAAAGCCTGCTCCACCCTTGCTTCTATTTCTCCCGCCCTCAGTACTGCCCAGCACTGGGCCTGATCCCAGAGTCCAGAGAAGAGGGTAGAGCTCAGGTGCAAGTTGTAGGATGACTGGAGTTCCCATTGTAACACACTGGAAATGAATCCCACTAGGAACCATAAGGTTGCAGGTTCGATCCCTGGCCTCGCTCTGTGGGTTAAGGATCTGGCGTTGCTGTGGCTGTGGCATAGGTCCCAGATGTGGCCTGAATCTGGTGTTGCTGTGGCTCAGGCCATCAGCTGTAGCTCCGATTTGACCCCTAGCCTGGGAACTTCCATGTGCGGCTGGTGCAGCCCTAAAAAGAAAAAACACCTGAAGGTACCAAGTGGGAACATTGTTCATTGATTGGAATGAGAACTATGGAGTTCCCATCGTGGTGCGGTGGAAAATGAACTGACGTTGCCAGTTCGTTCCCTGACCTTGCTCAAAAGAGTTAAGGATCTGGTGTTGCTGTGGCTGTGGTGTAGGCCGGCGGCTACAGCTCCGTTTGGACCCCTAGCCTGGGAACCTCCACATGCCGAGGGAGCGACCCAAGAAATGGCAAAAAGACAAAAAAAAAAAAAAAAAAACACTTTGTTCATGGAGGAGACACTTTTGAGATGTGAAGAGTGTTTTGTCCATTTTCACAGTGGAGCTTATTTCACCACCTTTTGATTTTCCCAACTCAGCCCCCTTTCCAGGATATTTACGTACATAGTACAACTGTGACTGGTAATCTGGTCCAGGTCCTCTAATATTTGCTCTTCTGACAACACATACTCCTGGAAATTGGAAGTGTGTCAACTTGGTTGATTTATTTTATTTTTATAGTTTTTATTTTTTCCATTATAGCTCATTTACAGTGTTCTGTCAGTTTTCTACTACACAGCAGGGTGATCCAGTCACACATAGTTTTTAATTTTTATTTTTTTATTTATTTTATGTTTTGCTTTTTTTTTTTTTTTTTTTTGCCATTTTTTGGGCCGCTCCCGCAGCATATGGAGGTTCCCAGGCTAGGGGTCGAATCGGAGCTGCAGCCACCGGCCTACACCAGAGCCACAGCAACGTGGGATCCGAGCCGCGTCTGCAACCTACACCACAGCTCACGGCAACGCCGGATCGTTAACCCACTGAGCAAGGGCAGGGACCGAACCCACAACCTCATGGTTCCTAGTCGGATTCGTTAACCACTGCGCCACGATGGGAACTCCCCTAGTTAGATTTGTTAACCACTGAGCCACGACAGGAACTCCATGTTTTGCTTCTTAAGGTTGAACTTGCGGCATATGGAAGTCCCCAGGCTAGCGGTCAAATCAGAGCTACAGCTGCCTGACAATGCCACAGCTCACAACCAGGACTGAGCGAGGCCAGGGATTGAACCCACGTCTTCATGGATACTAGTCTGGTTTATAACCTGCTGAGTTAACGAAAACTCCAACTTTGTCTGTTTTTAAGCTTTGTCATGTTTTAAATTCTGTTTTCTTTTTAGGGCCACACCTACCTCCTATGGACGTTCCCAGGCTAGGGGTCAAATTGAAGCTGCAGCTGCTGGCCTATACCACAGCCACAGCAATGCGGGACCTGAGCCCCATCTGCAACCTCTACCACAGCTCACAGCAATGCCGGATCCCTTACCCACTGAGCGAGGCCAGGGATCGAACCTGTGTCCTCATGGATGCTAGTTGCATTTGTTTCTCCTGCCTCACAACGGGAACTCCACGTTTTCAGTTCTGATGCATGAACTGATGCTGTTGTTTCTCCTCCCTTCCCCTGTATGAATCCAGTGGGAGCTTGGGGTCTCCATGGAGGCAAAGAAACTAAGGTCACTCTAATCTGCAGTCTTCTCTTAACCTTTCTTCCGAGTCCCGTATGACCAGTGTGTCGCCAGTGCCCAGATCCTGATGGCCCCTCTCTACTTGTAGGAGTCCTCACCTTTGGAGAGCCTCACTCTCAGTTATCTGTTCTCTCTGCAGATGGCTCAGCGGAAGATACGTGACATCTTGGCCCAAGTCAAACAGCTGCACCAAAAGGGACAGAGTAACCAGGCCCAGGTGCGGAGGAAGTGACCAGCCCCTTCCCATCACGTCGACCCAAGGACAACAGGCTGAGATCGAGAGCGTGTTCTCCCCGGCAGGCCTGAGAATGAGTGGGAATCAGGGGCACTTGGGCTGGGATGTAGATCAGGTTTGCCCACTTGCTTGAAAAAGATGTTCCAGTGAGGAACCCTGATCTCAGTCCCAAACACCCAACCGATTGGCCCAACACTGCCCACCCCTGAGGGTGTCACCATGCAAATTCTATCTAGCTCAGGGTGCTTTTAAACGTGGATTTTTTTTTTTTTTTTAAGTTCTCCAGGTCCCACCAAGAGGGTGGGTCTGACCCCAGTGGGAAGAGAAATAAAATTTCCTTCAGGTTTTTAAGACATGCAGAGGGGTGTTTTAATCAGCCTCAAAGGATGGTTTGCTTCTTGACCCTACAATCCCTCCAGCCTTCTCCTGCTTGGTTTATTGATTCCAGAACCTCTGTCCTCATGCCCTGACGCAGCCTCTTCCTTACAGTTACACTAATGAGCTTTCTGCTCCTGGCAAAAGGGGGAACGCGTGCATTGCTTTGCTAACGTTACTGGCTCAAAGGGAGAAGACACATCGGCATCTGTGGGTTCGTCCCAGTCCCTTCTAACCAACCCATAGGAACAGCGAGGAATAAAGGATGCGGGAGAAACGGGGAGAAATATGTTTAAAATACACAGTAATCCACGTTTAAAAGGAGTGCCCTTGTGGCTGATCGAGTCCAGATCACCACCTTGAAAAATTGGCCTAGTAAAAATGTCTCGCTCTGTTGGGGCTTCCCTACCAGGATTCCCCGCCCCATTTGTGTCCCCCTAACCACCTGAGTCCCACGTCCTGTCCAGATGCGCGTGGTGGTACTGAATGCTCAGCGGGATGGGGGCTGACCACTGTACTGCCCCTGATTCCTATCATTCTCAGGCAGATTTTATATTTTTTTAAAGTCTATTTTAATGATTGGATATGAGCACTGGGAAGGGGACACTAACTCCCCTTGATAAAGTCTCAGTTCCATGGAGGACTTGAGTGGCCCCAAAGGCTGCCACTGCGCCCTCACCCCCAGCCCATGGTGCTCCCCGAAGGGCTGGTTCCCAGAAGCAGGGGTTGCGGGGCACTCCCCCCCCACGGCACTGTTCCCTTGGTGGTGGTGGGACGTGGAACCCGACCCCGAGCTCCTGATAAAGGTGACGTCCATCATTTGGCATCTATGACGAATATTCAGTAAATTGGAGAGTATTTGCTTCTGTTTCTATCTTAGAGGCGTATTTAACTGATGGCTTCTGCTTCCACGAGTCATTGGCATGATGTTTCGTGTGCTGAAGAAAACAGAGTTCACAATGCCAGCAACATGGTGCACAAAGGGGTGAACGAGCTTCATGTATGAATTTTCCAGGCTCAGTAAGATCCCGTTTGTCAGCCCTCGTGGAAGGCATCAGCCATCAGTTCACTGAGCTTAGGCCTCCCCTCCTGACGTGCTGATGGTCAGCGCGTGGTAGCCAGGTGGCGGTGCACGCTCTCTGCCCCCCTGGACAGTGCTAGCAAGTGTGCTGGGGAGGGAGGAAGGCCTCTGCGTGTGGAAAAGCCCATGCTCGGACTCCCCTCCTTCCGACATTGCAACGACAACGGTGACAACCAGACACCCATGACACGTGGGCGGAGTCAGTCAGGTAATGCTGTGCGCGAAGTAAACTACCTCAAGGTATGAAGTTACCTCAGCAATTACTTTCCTTTTTGTTCCCCCCACCTCTTTTTTTTTTTTTTAATCTTTTTTTTTTTTCTTTGCGGCTTGCTGATATTTTATATAAAAGAGAAAAAAAGCAAAGCAAAAGAGAAGCTGATAGTCTTGAATATTTTATTTTTTTAATGAAAAGAAAAAAAACGAGAAAGTTATGTTTCATAATTTCTTACATCATGAGCCAGTTTAATAACCCTTTAGGAACTCTCGATGGAGAACAGGCCCTGTGGGAAAGGCCGCCGGGGCTGCTCCTGGGGAGGGGGCCGGGCTGAGTGGGAAGCCCTGGGAGCCAGGCGCGCCTGGAAAATTCTGCCTGATGGGGGTCAATAGCCCCGCAGAGCTGTGGCCCCAAGGGCCGAGCAACAGCCCCCAAACAGCCGGCCCTTGGTCCTCCTCCCTCCTTGTGAAAGGGCACCCCAGTCAGTTTTTCCCACCAGTGGTGCTGTTGAGATATTTTAGAATATTGCCTCCGTTTTATCGAGGAGAGAAATAATAACATACCCTTTTGAAAAAAATCTATACTTCTCAGTCTAAAAATATGGGAGCCAAGATTCCATTCGTGGAAGAGACAAAGCCACCCTCTCACCCTCAGAGAGGTCCACCTGGTTTGTCGTTAACCGTGCTTTTCCCTTTTTTTGTTACTGTGGTTTCATTTCAGTCCCATCTTGCTATTCTTGGTCTTCATCCGTAGACCAAGGGGCTCACTGCTCCCTCTGCCTCCCCACCTTCTTGAGGTTGATCTGATGGGTTCTAGCAGTGGACCCAAACTTGCGTTAGGGTGGTGGGTGGCAAGGAGGGGTGTCGGGATCTGGGAATGTGACTGGGGACAGACAGGTTCCTGCTTCGTTTGTGTCTTGTCATGTTCTCCCCATGACATTCCTTCATAGCCCCCAGAACTGTCGACTCCCAAGAGGAGGAAGCAGGAAAGCATTTAGGGTTGGTATCAGGCCAGTGTAATTAAGCTTCCCACCTGTCCAAACCACAAAAAAAAAAAAAAAAGAAAAGAAAAGAAAAAAGAAAAAAGAAAAGGGTCTCCCAGCTTCTATTTCTGGCTCTCTATGCTTTATTCCAAAATGAAGCAGGCAACGTTCAGACATCGGCCATTTAGTGATTGAAGGTGAATTGCCAGCAGCAAGCATGCTTTGATAATCTGGTTCAAACTACCATCAGAAGAAACCCCCCACAGTACCTGAAATGTGATTGTTGCAGTGTTCAGTTTCCTTGGGATCCTGCTCCCTTCACACCTTAAGCCCACGTCCTTCGCTTTGGCTGATTCAGCTCCCAGAAGAGACCAGGCGTGTGGCACGGGACTGTCCAACTTTACTTGGACTAGGCATGGCTGATAGTTGGCCCCAGCAGCAAAATTGTGAAAGTGACACTCCCTGAAAGCAAAGGAATATGGTTTGGTGGTTAAGGTTTAGCAGGAGAAGAGGGCCTGTCTTGGTGGGTCTGCCTTGACCTGCAGGCTGGGTCTTGGGGCAGCTCGTGCCCCACCCCCCACCCCACCCCCACATCACCTCCATTGCCCCATCCCTGGCGAGATAACGAGTTAATGTGAAACGCACTTGGGAGATTGGGATGATCTGAGAAAAGCGACTTTTCAGAAACAGCCTCTGTGCTCCAAGATACACATGTGAGCTACATATATATATATTTTTAAGAGAGGACCATCGCTTTAGGATATAGTTTTTAATTCTGTGGAACACGTGAAAAACCAAAATGGTTTGATTCCCTGACTTTGCAGCTGCATCTGACAGTGACACCCAGTGGCTTGCCCCCCTCGAGGGCCTGGTTGCCGTGTGCCGTTTGGGTTGTGGACTTGGCTCCTAGGAGGGGTCTGGGGTGGGGAGAGCCGTTTTTGAGGGACAGGGAGTTTCATCACCTTCTACTCTTTCCTCCCCTTCTCCCGGTCCTTCCTTCGCACTCTTTTTTCCTTTGCCCTGAGCGCTCCACATCTGGGGGCCGTTGGGGCTATTATTGTCTGTTAGTGATGGCTCACGATTGGCAGAGAAGACCCTGTGTAAAGCCCAGAGAACACTGGAGGGGGCCACTCCAGTTGGTTCTGTGTGTCCGTTTTCCTCTGTGCCAAAGACAGACAGACAGAGGCTGAGAGATGCCATTTCCGAATCAAAGCAACAACCATACACCTGGGCTGTCTGAGAAGGGGAGCTCCCGGAAGCAGTGGGGGCTGAAGACACGTCCCTTCCCTTCTGAGGCTCCTGGGGGATGTGGGGGCGGTACGTGCCAAGGGGTAGGGAGCTGAGAAGGGGGTCCGATGGCTCCTGGTTGCACTTTGGGGAAGGAGGGCCGGTTTGGGGCTCCTCCGCGTGGGACTGCACTCCGTCCCTTGCCCCCACTGCAGACAGCACCGCGCGTTCTCTTCAGGCCTGGCAGACGGGCGACGAGGAGGGGCCTCAGTTAGCTCTCAAGGGTGCCTTCCCCTCCTCCCACCCCAGACATACCCTCTGCCAAACTGGGAACAGCAGTGCTACGTAACTACCTCACAGAGCCCCAGAGGGACTGCCGGAGCTCCTGCCTCTCGTCAACCCTCCCTTCCTCTCACCCAGGGGGAAGGGAATCGCTTTTTCCCCTGACGTGTTGACGGGGAGATCCTAGTGGCTTTGACATTCACTCCACGCCAACTTTTTTGCCTATTTGTTGAAAACTGGTAGGAGGAAGACAGCACAGCCTGCCACCGTAAGGGCAGGAAGATGGAAGGAGAATCCTCAGTGCCAGGGGACAGAAAGCCATTTCCCTTCCAGACTCTCGATGATATGAGATGCAGGACTTTTGTACTCAGACTTAGGGCAACACCAGCTGAAAACTTCAGTTTCTGATCCTTTGGATACATAAGGCTTCTCTATCAGGATCCGGGACAGGGAGGAGGCCTCATGACCGAAGGTGGGTTTAGAGGGCGCGGGCCAGAGCCCCAGCCCTGACCCTCGGCCCTGTGCACCTCCTCGGGGGCACAGTCTGATAGCACCGTTACTGGTGCCCGTAGTGTGGTTGAATCTGGATGTACAAGACAAGCGAAAGAATTTTTTTTTTTTTTTTTTCCTTCTTAAATGAAATAGCAGGAAGCTCCTCGGGGGCTTGGGTTTTGAGTAACCCCAGGTGACGGATGCTACAAATGGATTAACTACCTCAATCCTCACCGTGAGATAAGAACCAAGGGCTGGGACTAGCGTCAGGGGATGAATCCCGGCCAGGAGGAGTGAGCTGAGGCTTGTGCCGCCGAAGGTTTGTCCTCGAAGACTAGGCACTCATCGGTTGGGTTGGGGGGGACTGGCCGTCAATCCCCCCCGCTCCTGCCTTGCTTGCCCTGGGGTCCCGAGCTTCCCCTCTTCCCTTCAGATCGTCCCCCTCCCACCCGGTCACTCTCGAGGGACCAGAGGGGTGAGGAGAGGACACGCCTCCTCCCTCCGCCCCCGAGGGGCGCCGCCTGCAGGTGTGAGAGGTGGGCTTCGGCCGGGAACCCACGCGTCCGCCCCAAAGCCAGGAAGCCCGAGCTGAGACCTCAGCTGGGTTTCTTCGAGCTGCTCCACCTCCTCTGTACCCCTTTCCCAGTCTTCACGGGGACAGTCGGCTCTAGGAGAAGAGGTGGAGCAGGATCCTTTGTCCTGAGCGTCCGAGGGCCTGGTCCTCGGGGCTCAGGAGTCTTTGTAGTCGGGGAGTTTCCACTGGGCGGTCCCAGCCCCTCCCCACCCTCTAATGGACCTCCTCATAGAAGCCCCGTTTCACTTTTGTTTTATCTACCTCTTAGCAAGACAATAGAGAGAAATTAGGTAGTGGCAATTCCACTTGCTTAGATTAGGGGGGGAAAAAGATTTCTTTTTCCAAAGGAAAAAAAAAATATTACCTTAAAAATACTTTCCAAAAAATGAAAAAAAAAAAAAAAACCAAAAAAATTTTCTTTCCTTTTTTTTTTTTTTAACGAGGGAGACATTTTCCAGTGACCGCTGGATTGTTTTAATTTCCCCAACTTTTCTCTTTTTTTCCCCCACAAATAAGTTTCACTCTTGGGCGATTTTCTCCACTTGTTTAAGATAATGTACTATTCTCACAGGTCCAGCTTTCACAACCTGCCCCCTGGCTCGCCTCACCCCGCACCCCATTCCTGCCAGTGAGTCCCTACCTGTGTCCGGTCAGGTGGTTCCCCGCGTCCCCACCAAGAACGCAAAGGCTGTGCATTGGGGCGCTTAAGTCTGGACTCACCACTTCAACCTGCGGGGATTGGGGGGGCACTTGGAACGCTTCTGTGTAAATTTGATAGAACCTACTGCAACATAAAGGTGTTCAGAATGAATTTCGATAGGTAATGAATTGCCGTTAAGGAATAAACACCCTCTATCACCATGTGAGTTCTCCCCCTTCCTCCAGCATCTTGATCCTGGTCTCAGAAACCAGAATAAAAACCGCCCCCTCCCTTGAGACGGAGGGAACTGGTGTCCGGTCCTGACGTCACTCCTGGTGAAAAATGTATTTTTTATGAATGGAAGACGTGGGTGGGGGCCGGAGGAGGGGCGGACTCTGTGATTGTGAGACCCTTTTCTGTAACTGCGGCCACTTTGAAAATTGTATTCTGCTGGGACTCTGCCAGCCGTCACCACCCGGGTTTTAATTGTACTCTTTCTTCCATCCTTCGGTCCGCTTTGTGCTTTGTCTGGGGAAGGTGGGGCGGCTGGCTCAGACTTGGGGAGTTTGTTCTTTTGCGGGACGGGCACTCCAGTTTTCTTTCCCGTGAAGTTTGTTTCAGCTGCCAATCACTTCATTCCGCGGTTGTTGCGATTTCAAAATAAAAGGAAGCATATTGAAAGCTGTGAGTGCGTCTGTGTCTCATGGAGGGAGGGTTTGGGGGATCGGCTCAGATCTTCCTTCCGGGGGTGAGCCCTGGTCTTCGGGGACCCGAGACACTCCAGTGTTTCTTCCAACTCCAGGACGGAGCCTTGCTCCTCATTTCCTTTGCAGGTTGGAATAAGACCTCCACTGGTAAGGAACATGCTGCAGGATGACTGCGGAGGAGTGGCAGTTGCTCTTCCTGACACCTGCCCTAAGGAAAACTATGCCAGTGACTTTTGGGGAGGGAGCTCGGTCACCATCCACTGTGACCCTGACCTCCTATTTTTTTCCTTTTTTTAAAAAAACTTTTTTTTCTTTTCACGGCTGCGCCTGTGGCATATGGAAATTCCCAGGCTGAGGGTCCAGTTGGTGCTGCAGCTGCCGGCCTACATGGCAATGCCAGATCCTTAACCCACTCACTGAGTGAGGCCAGGGATTGAACTCACATCCTCATGGGCACTATGTTGGGTTCTTAACCCACTGAGCCACAGTGGGAACACCTGTTTTTTTCCTTTTTGAAGCCCAGATTCATGGAAGGGCAGCCTCACGTGACACAACCTTGACTTCAACTTGGGTCTTCCAATTCTTGGTTGGTCCAGCCTTTTCCACGATAACACCCATCCTTAAAAGATGACAGTACAGGGCAACACCACCCAGAGGATGGTACTGAGCAACACTACACTTTTTTTCCTTTTTACAGAGGCACCTGTGGCACACGGAGTTTCCTAGGCTAGGAGTTAAATCGGAGCTGCAGCTGCAGGCCTACACAGCCACAGCAATGCTGGATCCCAGCTGGGAAGCCGCACCTGCTGCCTACACTGTAGCTTAAGACAAGGCTGGATCCTTAACCCCACTGAGCGAGGCCGGGGATTGAACCCATATTCTCGTGGGGTCCTTGATGCATTGAGCCATGATGAGAACTCCCAAAACTTTTTGTTTCCTGGTCACCCCGCAGATGAAGCAACTGAAGTTCAGAGAGGTTATGTCATTAGAGTCACACAGATATTTGATTCTAGAAACTGCCTTTCACAACATGGCTAACCAGCATCTCTGCAAGAGAACTCATTGGTGCAAGTGAGACAGGAGGAAGAGTTTACTGAAATACCTTGCTCTTTTCACAATTCATGTAAGTAATAAACTAAATCTCTTTGTGTCTTGGCTGATCAGCTCAGTCAGACCTTGGCCTTGATCTTGTCATGTGTGCATGAGCTTGACAAATTTGGTGCCCAGTAGTTAGGGGGCTCATAAAATTCAAGTGCCTTTAAAAGAAGACAAGAGGGGAGTTCCTGTTGTGGCACAGTGGAAGCGAATCCAACTAAGAACCATGAGGTTGCAGGTTCGATCCCTGGCCTCCTCGCCCAGTGGGTTGGGGATCCGGCGTTGCTATGAGCTGTGGTGTAGGTCACAGTTGTGGCTCGGATCTGGTGTGGCTGTGTCTGTGGCATAGGCCGGCAGCAACAGCTCCAACTGGACCCCTGGCCTGGGAACCTCCATATGCCATGGGTGCAGCCCTAAAAAGACAAAAACATAAATAAATGAAGACAAGAGGCAGAGTTCCCCTTGTGGCTCAGTGGGTTAAGAACCCGACTAGTATCCATGAGGATCTGGGTTCAATCCCTAGTCTCGCTCCGTGGGTTAAGGATCCGGTGTTGCTATGAGCTGTGGTGTAGGTTGAAGACACGGCTCGGATCTGATGTTGCTGTGCCTGGGGTGAAGGCTGGCAGCTGCAGCTCTGATTCAACCCCTAGCCTGAGAATTTCCATATGACACAGGTGCAGCTGTAAAATAAATAAATAAATAAATAAATAAAAAGAAGAAATAAAAGAAGACAAGAGGCTGCATGGCCAGGTTAGGAAATAATACACATGCCCTGGGATCCAGTGACTAGCTTAGTCCTTACAGTGGTGGGTGAGAGGGGAGGTATCCCATTCAGGGGTTGTGAGCTTCATGGTTCAGGTGAGAGGACAAGACCTCCTGGGATGTGATAGCCAGTGCCAATCAATAAACCTTGGAGGTCAAGCGGCTAGAGGTAGGGATTGGTGGCCTCAGGTGTTAAAAGTGAGTTTGGAGTTTGAGGCTTCATTCTTACCACTTAAAACCCAAAGTGCAGAGCTGTGCTTGTTGGTACAAGTTGTTCCCTCAGCTACTCCTACAGTTCCTGTATTAAAGTGTGTTTCTGTGAAAAAGCACCTAATAGAGTTTGGAAGGGGGGGAAATTTTCTGCAGTGAAAAGGGGGGAAAATGGATAAAGTAACTTTGCAAGTGAAGGGTCCACCCCAGTCATTGTATGAACTATTGTATCAATGTGTAATTGGTATTGAAATGTGTCACCTGTTTGGATTGTGCCTGTGCATGAAGTGTTAGAAACTTCCTCTGGTGGCCAAAATTTCCCCTCTATGGTGATGTCTTGTTTGGCAAGTTACAGGTCTCATTCTTAGTGGCCTTGGATGCCTGCCAGTGGGAGCGACTGCAACCCATAAGCCTTAGGCTCAGGCCTGCCAAGTAAAATGTCTTGAAACAATGAATGTCTCTGACAGTCAAGAGAAAATTGCTATTTTCTACCAAGTAACAAACTCTGTTCCTATTTCAAAACTTTTTAATGCTTGGCAAAAGTTGGTCAAAGCTGAGCTATTTGTCTGGCTGTTAAAGAGGTTGTAATAGGAGTTCCCTGTTGGCACAGTAGTTGAAGGGTCCACTATTGCCACTGCAGTGACTCAGATCACTGCTGTGGTGTCGGTTCGAGCCCTGGCTTGGGAACTTCCACATGCTACAGTCATGGGAAAAAAAAAAAAAAAAGTCGTATTAATTTCCTTGGGCCACTATAACAAATTACCCCAAAACTGGTGGCTTAAAACAAGTAGGATCGGAGTTCCTGTCGTGGCTTGGCAGAAACGAATCCAACTAGGAACCCTGAGGTTGCAGGTTCGATTCCTGGCCTTGCTCAGTGGGTTAAGGATCCGGCGTTGCCGTGAGCTGTGGTGTAGGTTGCAGACGTGGCTTGGATCCCGCACTGCTGTGGCTCTGGCATAGGTTGGTGGCTACAGCTCGCATTAGATCCCTAGCCTGGGAACCTCCATATGTCGTGGGTGCAGTCCTAGAAAAGACCAAAATAATAATAATAATAATAATAAAGACAGTCATCACTGGAATTAGGGCCTGCCCTCATCCAGGATGATCTGTCTGCAGATCCTTTTAACATCTGCAAAGACCTTAGAATGTGACAATTCAGGTCACGTTCTGTGGTCTGGGGTGGCCAGATCTTTGAGGGGGGACATCGTACACCTCACTACAGAGGCTATATCACATGGGCCTTGGGCCCATCTGTCCCTGATGTGCTGGCTACAATGGATTTTTTGAGGGGGGGGCACACCTGTGACATACAGAAGTTTCTGGGCCAGGGATCCAACCTGCACCACGTGGCAACGGCTGGGTCCTTATCCTGCTGAACCACGAGGGAACTCCTACACTGGATTTTTATTCCTCATGTTCCTGGAGGTTGCTAAGGACCACCATGCCCTTTTGGGAAAAGACAGGTGAGAACCTACCAGCTATGGACCAGGGTATTCGGATGGTAGCAACCCTGGGTACTAAAGCATTTGGTGATAAGGGGGATAAGTGGCCTTAACTGTTGCTCCAGGAGTTCCCGTTGTGGTGCAGTAGTTAACGAATCTGACTAGGAACCATGAGGTTGCGGGTTCGATCCCTGCCCTTGCTCAGTGGGTTAACGATCCAGCGTTGCCGTGAGCTGTGGTGTAGGTTGCAGACACGGCTCGGATCCCACGTTGCTGTGGCTGTGATGTAGGCTGTCGGCTCCAGCTCCAATTCGACCCCTAGCCTGGGAACCTCCATATGCCACAGGAGTATCCCAAGAAATGGCAAAAAGACAAAAAACCAAAAAAACAAAAAACTGTTGCTCCAAGAACCTTAATGGTTTGGGTTCATGGTTAGAGTCAGAGGACCCCCCAACACTAAGAAAAACATAGCAGGGTTCTTACTCATCCTTTTGCACTATTGAGAAAGCAACCCTGCTTTCCTCCTGCCTGTGGAGGGAACCAAAGAGGAAATGTTGCCTGGTGGTCATGTGCCGTCTGTTGCACAGAGCTGTCCTAAGCCTGTCTGCTCTTACGGTGAGGGAGAAAAGAGGAACATTAGGTTTGGACAAAAGCCCAAGGTCTCAGCTGCGGTCGCTATAAGAGAATACCATAGATTGCGTGCCTTGTAAACCACAGAAGGTTTTTTATTTCCTCTCTCTTTTTAGGGCCGCCCCCATGGCACATGGAGGTTCCCAAGCTAGGGGTCCAATCAGAGCTGTAGCTGCCGGATTAAGCCAGAGCCATGGCAATGCAGGACCTGAGCCAGCCGAGTCTGTGACCTACACCACAGCTCACGGCAATGCCAGATCCTTAACCCACCGAAGGAGGCCAGGGATGGAACCCATGTCCTCATGGATGCTAGTTGGGTTTGTTAACCACTAAGTCACGACAGGAACTCCCTAAACCGCAGTTTTTTTACTCACAGTTCTAGAGGCTGAGTCCAGGATCAAGTTGTGCATGGATTTTGTGTCTGGTGAGGCCCTGCTTTCTGGTTCATAGATGGTTGTTTTCCAGCTGTGACCTCACATGGCAGAAGGGATGAGGAGATCTCTTTACAGTGACCCTTATTCTATTCGTGAGGGCTCTGTTCCATGACCTAAACACCTTCCAAAGATCCCTCCTCCAAATATATCACACCAGGCATTAGGTTTCAACATACAAATTTTTTTTTTTCTTTTGTCTTTTTGCTATTTCTTGGGCTGCTCCCGCAGCATATGGAGGTTCCCAGGCTAGGGGTTGAATCGGAGCTGGAGCCGACAGCCTCCACCACAGCCACAGCAATGCCAGATCTGAGCCAGGTCTGCAGCCTACACCACAGCTCACGGCAACGCCGGATCGTTAACCCACTGAGCAAGGGCAGGGACCGAACCCGCAACCTCATGGTTCCTAGTCGGATTCGTTAACCACTGCGCCACAATGGGAACTCCTCAACATACAAATTTTTAATTCCTTTTTTTTTTTTTTTTTTTTTCTTTTTAGGGCCACATCCAAGGTATATGTTGATTCCCAGGCTAGGGGTCGAATCGGAGCTGCAGCTGCCGGCCTATACCACAGCTTACGGCAACTCAGGATCCGAGCCAAATCTGCAACCCACACCACAGCTGGATTCGTTAACCCACTGAGTGACGCCGGGGATCAAACCCACACCCTCATGGATACTAGTTGGATTTGTTTCCGCTGCACTACTGTGGGAACTCCCTTAATTACAATTTTTAAATATTGTTTATTGGACTAGAGAGAGGAGGGGGTAGGAAATGTTCTCAGTTCTATAGACAATTCCTCTGTTTTATGAAGTGTTATCTCGTCATTTATTCTTTTTTTTTTTTTCCCCACCCCAAGGCATGTGGAGTCCACAGGCCAGGCTTCAGATCCAAGCTGCCACTGCTACCTATACCAGATCCTCAACCCACTGCACCAGGCCAGGGATAGAACCTGTGTCCCAGCGCTCTGGAGAGGCCACAGATCCCATTGTGCTACAGCGGGAACTCCTTTGCCGTGTATTCTTTTTGTTTGTTTGTTTGTTTGTTTGTTTTGTCTTTTTGCCTTTTCTAGGGCCGCTCCTGCGGCACATGGAGGTTCCCAGGCTAGGGGTCTAATTGGAGCTGTAGCTGCCAGCCTACACCACAGCCACAGCAACAAGGGATCTGAGCCACGTCTGCAACCTACACCACAGCTCATGGCAACACTGGATCCTTAACCCACTGAGCAAGGGCAGGGATCGAACCCGCAACCTCATGGTTCCTAGTCAGATTCATTAACTACTGAGCCATGACGGGAACTCTGCCATGTATTCTTGATGTATATTTCCCATATTATAGTCACTGAACTGGGTGAATCCAAGGTTTAAAACATATAAAATACGTAAATTTGTAATTTATTATATTTATTTATATTTACTTTTTATATATTTATAAATATTATATATTTAATTTAATATATAAAACATATAAAATGTGTTTTAATATATGAAAATTTTTTTGGCTGCACCCATGGCCTGTGGAAGTACTTGGTCCAGGGGTCAAACCTATGCCACAGCAATGACCCAGGGCACTGTAGTGACAACACTGGCTCTTAACCTGCTGCACCACAAGGGAACTCCTCAATATATGAATCCCGGAGGGGGACACAAAAATTGTCTATAGCCCCCAGTGAGACTGGAGAGATTGGCCCCTTGGCTGTAGAGAGGGAAGCCACACCAGTTATGTTGGGCTTGAAAGAGTGGAAAACATTTGGTTGTCTTGTGACTGACGTGGCAGCTTTGCTGATGACACGAGCGTGGAGTGGAGGAAGAACCCGTGAAGACGGCTCAGGGCTGACTGCATGGAGGCTTTACCCCCACAGTGAAACGGCGGCCTTGCCTACAGAAGTTTCCTTTGTCTGATAAGCATCACAGGTGATAGAAGAGGGCCTGTAAGTTCCCTTGGGGTCAGTGGAAAAGATGAGTGCCCAGGTGATATTCATGTAGGGTCAGACTGACTGGTTTATTCAGTTGCCATCAACTGTCAGGTACAATTAAGTCCAGAAATCGAGGCAGCTATGAGGCAACCAGCTCCCCAGCATAGAGGCCTAACACAGGTCAAGGTAAATGCCCTGGAGGCGAAAGAGGAGAAATACAGATGGAAGATCCGGGCTATAGGACAAGGTGGGTCTAGCATTTACATCAGGGAGCCCCACCCAGCAGACTGATGGCTTAACCACGAGGGAAATTCTCACTCTCCGGCCATTACAGATCTGGGCTGTAGCAGGTGAAGATGCCTGGCCAGCTGTGGCATGTGCTGTGGACAAACAGGACCACGAGGGCTGAGAGGCCCTGCTGAGGTCTGAACTGTTCACCCTGTGCCTTCACACCACCAGCCATGAAGTTCTCATTGTGGCACAACAGAAATGAAACCGACAAGGAACCATGAGGTGGCGGGTTCGATCCCTGGCCTCAGTGGGTTAAGGATCTGGTGTTGCAGTGAGCTGTGGTGTAGGTCACAGATGCAGCTCGGATCCTGCATTGCTGTAGCTGTGATGTAGGCTGGCAGCTGTAGCTCCAACTGAATCCCTAGCTTGGGAACCTCCATATGTCAAGGGGGCGGCCCTAAAAACCAAAACCCCCAAAAAAAAAAAAAAAAAAAAACCCATACAGAACTAGAGCAAAAGCCAAGGTCCCCCCTTCCCTAAGGAGAGCTGGAGACTCTATGCTTTAGGGACTTGATGGCAACCAAGGTTGCCAAACCTTTTCAGTCCTTTTGGACACTGAGCTACTAGGCTGATGTCAGGAAACACCCAGGGACATGGTTGGAAAATCACTGCCACTGGCTTTGGGAATAACTCTCAGATTGGACATGGGGTTTCTGTAACTCAATGAGTAGCCTTTTGGGCCAATACACCCTTGAGTGGTTGTCGTTGACTCTGCTTTTGACTACAAGGGATGTTCCCAATGGGGAAATGCCACAATTAGAACAGTGATCCTGGGACAGTTCCACAGCCAGGGAGGCCTGCAGGCTTCCCCTGCCTGCTTTAATTACTGTGAGCCAATCCAGGACACTGTGAGGGGGCAGGGCAGGAACAGAGGTCACTATCCTGACCACGAGGCTAATGAGGCAGAGATGTTTAAGGTGTTATCACCTTGGGAGTTCTCATTGTGGCTCTGCCATAACAAACCTGACTAGCTTCCATGAGGATGCAGGTTCCATCCCTGGCTTCCCTCAAGAGGTTAAGGATCTGGCGTTGCCCTGAGCTGCCATGTAGGTTGCAGATGCAGCTTGGATCTCCTGTTGCTGTGGCTGTGGGGTAGGCAGGCAGCTATAGCTCCAATTCGACTCCTAGCCTGGGAACTTCTATATGCCAAGGGTGCGGCCCTAAAAAAAAGACCAAAAAAAAAAAAAGTTTTATCTCCTTATAATCACCCTGTGTGGCTGGTAAAAAAGCCACTGGTGCCTGGCATCTCCCGGTGGACCCCTACAAGCTCAATGCGCCAGAGCGCCCTTACACCTGCAGTACCAGGCGCACATAACAGTCTCATTGCCCACTGCGCAGGCTGAAGCAGCCTCTTAGGTGTGGGGACGGTCACTAATGCCAACCCCAGCATCCCACTGCTTCCAGAGGACCAGAGTTGATTTGCCTTCACATGGCTTCGATTACAGTGGTGACACTGTGCTGCTGCAAGGGACTTAATCTCCCCCACAATGTGTCACCAGTGGATAGGTTGAGACCTAGAAAAGGCTGAAATCTAGCAGAGCCTTCATTAGCCCAGTTGGTAGAGCAGAGGAGTGTAGAAAAAGCTGAAATCTCATCAGGACGGTTCTGGTTCCATAACATGGAGACATGATTCTAACTGGGAGGTTTAAGGGCAGCATACGGACTACCTTAGATAAAGTGGTTCAGTTTTTGAGTGAACAGGGCTGGGAGACTAACTCCAGCATGAAGCAGGGCCCAGTAACCCAGTGAAAGTTCTTGGGAACTGCTTCCATCTGAATTGTGCCCCCTTAAAGTTCTGTGTTGAAGCCCTAACCCCCAGCACTGCAGAATTGGATTGTATTTGGAGATGGGGGCTGGAAAGGGCCAGTTGAGTTAGAATGAGGCTGTCAGAGCGGATCCTAATCCATCTGAGTGATGTCTTTTTATTTTTTTTATTTTTTTGGCTTTTTAGGGCTGCACCCGCGGCATATGGAGGTTCCCAGGCTAGGGGTCGGATTGGAGCTATAGCTGCCAGCCTACACCACAGCCACAGCAATGAAAGATCCAAGCTGCGTCTGTGACCTACACCAGAGCTCACAGCAACGCCGGATCCTTAACCCACTGAGTAAGGCCAGGAATCAAACCTGCGTCCTCGTGGATGCTAGTCGGATTTGTTTCCACAGAGCCACAAGGAGAAGAACTCCTGGTGTCCTTTTAAGAAAATTTGGGAGTTCCCATCGTGGCACAGCAGAAACGAATCTGACTAGGAACCATGAGGTTGTGGGTTCGATCCCTGGCCTTGCTCAATGGGTAAAGGATCTGGCGTTGCTGTGAGCTGTGGCATAGTTCACAGACATGGCTCGGATCTGGTGTAGGCCAGCACCAACAGCTCCGATTAGACCCCTAGCCTGGAAGCCTCCATATGCTGCGGGTTTGGCCCTAAAAAAGACAAAAAAAAATTGGACGCCAAGAGAAACCAGGAGGAGTTCCCGTCATGGTGCGGTGGTTAATGAATCTGACTAGGAACCACGAAGTTGCAGGTTCAATCCCTGGTCTTGCTCAGTGGGTTAAGGATCCGGCGTTGCCATGAGCTGTGGTGTAGGTTGCAGACACAGCTCAGATCCTGTGTTGCTGTGGCCTTGGTGTAGGCTGGCGGCTACAGCTCCGTTTCAACCCCTAGCCTGGGAACCTCCATGTGCGCGGCCCAAGAAATGGCAAAAAAAAAAAAAAGAAAAAAAAAAAAAAAGAATAGTACTCTTGGAGTTCCTGTCGTGGCGCGGTGGTAATGAATCTGACTAGAAACCATGAGGTTGCAGGTTCAATTCCTGGCTGCCCTCAGTGGATTGAGGATCCGGTGTTGCTGTGAGCTGTGGTGTAGGTCGCAGACTCTGCTTGACCCCTAGCTTGGGAACTTCCATATGCCACTGGTGCAACCCTAAAAAGCAAAAAAAAAAAAAAAAAAAAAAAAAAAAAAAAAAAAAAAAAAAGTCTAGAAGGCCCAGTTGAAGGCAGCAAATTTCCCATAAAAATCTAATTTTATTCTTAGGCTTCTTAGATATGGTTTCTTGTGGTCAGCCCAGATTTCCCCATCCTGAATGAAAAGAGCTTGGCAAACAATCTGAGCTGTCTGAGAACAATCTGAGATCCCAGACAGATTATGTCCTAATAGTAAAACTACACAAACTAGGAATAAAGTCAAAACTGAAATCGACTTGCTGTAACAAAGCCTAAAATCAAACATCAACCAGACAGGATACCTATTACTAATTTAACTGCCTGCCAGAACCAAATGTAGTATTCTTTATGGGAAGATAAAAATAATCTAGGACCTCTAGGAGTTCCTAAGTAGCACAATGGGTTAAGGATCCTGTGTCATCAGTGATGCGGCTCAGGTTTGCTGCTATGGTGTGTTCGATCCCTGGCTCCAGAACTTACATATGGCCAAAAAAAAAAAAAAAAAAAATACTGGACACGAGAAGAAGAAAAAAAGTAACTGATAACCTGTAGCTAAAATAATCAGTAGAAGCAATTTCTTCATTTTATTCGTAGCTACGTCAGACAATTCCTCACTCCATGAAACTGTAGAATTCTTTTGACACTGGCTTACCTCCTTACAAATTGACACCTAGTCTTTAATTACACAATGAATTTTACTACATTTATCATGGCACAATGATCATCACGACCCGATTTTATAGCATTTCCATCCCAAACACCCACAACTTGATACATCGTCAATCATTCTTTTCTTTTCCATTGTCCAAGTATAATTGACATATTAGTTTCACATGTGCAAGGTAATGATTCAGTATTTGTATATATTGTAAAATGATCACCCAATAAATCTAAACATCTGTCACCATACACAGTTACATTTTTTTCTTGTGATGAGAACCCTTAAGATTTACTCTCCTAGGAGGTCCTGTCATAGCGCAGCGGAAATGAATCTGACTAGGAAACATGAGGTTTCGGGTTCGATCCCTGGCCTCGCTCACTGGGTGAAGGATCTGGCGTTGCCATGAGCTATGGTGTAGGTCCCAGATGTGGCTCGAATCTGTGACGTAGGCCCGCAGCAACAGCTCCGATTGGACCCCTAGCCTGGGAACCTCCATATGCCTTGGATGTGGCCCTAAAAAAGACAAAAAAAAAAAAAAAAAAAAAAAAGATTTACTCTCTTAGCGAACTTTCCAATATGCAACACATTTTTTTAACACAATGTTATTAACTCTAGAAACTATGCTGTACATTACATCCCCATAACTTATTTATTTTCTCACTGGAAGTTTGACCTTTTGACTCCCTTCACCTGTTTGGAGCACCACCTACACCCTCTACCTCTGGCAACCACCAGTCTGTCCTCTGAATCTATGAATTTGGTTTTCTGGTTCTTCGTTTTGTGAGTTTTTTAAGAGTCTACATATAAATGAGATGATATGATATTTGTCTTTCTCTATTTGACTTTTTTTCCTTTTTTTTTTGTTGTTAATTGTACCTTTTCAAATAACTGATATGATTTTTGTCACCTCACTAGACCAGCCACAAAAAGAATAACAACAGCCATAATTCCCATCGTGGCTCAGCGGAAACGAATCTGACTAGGATCCAGGAGAACAGAAGTTCGATCCCTGGCCTCGCTCAGTGGGTTAAGGATCTGGCATCGCCATGATCTGTGGTGTAGGTCAAAGATGTGGTTCGGATCTGGTGTTGCTGTGGCTGTGGTATAGGCTGGCGGCTGCAGCTCCGATTGGACCCCTAGCCTGGGAGCCTCAATATGCCACAGGTGCAACCCTAAAAAGATAAAAAAAATTAAAAAAAAGGAAGAAAAGAATAACAACAGCAATTGATTGAAACACATCACTTATGCAGTCATAATACTTTTAAAACATTTTTGAAATTCCCTGGTGGTCTTGCAGTTAGAACTGACGCTCTCACCACTGTGACCCAGGTTCAATCTCTGGTCTGGGAACTGAGATCCCACATCAAGCCACTGCACATCTTGGCTAAAAATAAATAAATAGAAAGATTGGACTTTCAGAGTTCTCTTTGTGGCTCAGGGGGTTACAAATTCGACTAGTATCCATGAGGTTTGATCCCTGGCCTCGATCAGGAGTTAAGGATCTGGCATTGCTGTGAGCTGTGGCATAGGTTACAGAAGTGGCTCAAATTTGGCATTGCTGTGGCTGTGGTATATAAACTGGAAGCTGTAGCTCCTATTGGACCCCTAGCCTGGGAACTTCTATATGCTGCAAGGGTGGCCCTAAAAAGAAAAAAAAAAAATGGCTTTGGCTTAAAAATCAAATTTGTTTAGAAAACAGGTAAATAAAATGAAAATTTCAAGCATTTATTCTGTCTTTTTTTTTTTTTTTCTTTTTAGAGCTGTATCCTTGGCACATGGAAGTTCCCAGGCTAGGGGTTGAATTGAAGCTGTAGCTGCTGGCCTACACCACAGCCACAGCAACGTTAGATCCTAGCAGAGTCTAGGACCTACACCACAGCCCATGGCAATGCTGGATCCTTAACCCACTGAGCAACGGCAGGGATCGAACCTACAACCTAGTCGGATTCATTTCCACTGCGCCATGATGGGAACTCCTGAAAAGCTGCATATTTTTTCACTCTTATGTGTACGTATTGGTAATATAATTTAAAGAGTCTAAGTCTTCTCTTTTTGGGGGGGTCTTTTATCTTTTTTAGGGCTGCACCCGAGGCATATGGAAGTTCCCAGGTTAGAGGTTGAATCGGAACTGTAGCTGCCTACCTACACCACAGCTGCAGCAACTCGAGATCCGAGTTGTGATTGCAACCTACACCATAGCCCACGGCAATGCCAGCTCCTTAACCCACTGAGCGAGGCCAGGGGTCGAACCTATATCCTCACGGATACTAGTCGGGTTTGTTACTGCTGAGCCACAGCAGGACCTTTCTTCCATTTTTTTGGCTGCTCCCACAGCATATGGAAGTTCCCGGGCCAGGGATCCAACCTGAGCCACAGCAGTAACCATGAACCACAATGGTGACAATGCTGAATCCTTAACCACTAGGCTACCAGGGAACTCTTATTTTTCACCCTTTTAATCTGGGTTGGGCCAGATGGCTTGCTCTGTGAAGTGGTCCATTAGTAAAAGTGATGAAATCAGGGACTTGGAAAGGGTTTGCCCTCTCACTGAATTTAGGAACCCTCTGCCTCGCATGAAGAAGACTGATGGGAACTGTGAGCCGAGATCAGCAGTTGCAGCTCAGGTTTCCTTAGACCACTCAGTCTGTCAACAATCATGGAGTTCTCTTGTGGCTCAGCAGGTTAAGGACCCGACGCAGTGTCTGTGAGGATGCAGGTTTGATCTCTGGCCTCATCAGTGGGTTAAGGATCCAGCATTGCTGCAAGCTGTGGTGTAGGTTACAGATGTGTCTTGGATCCAGTGTGGCTGTGGCTGTGGCCTAGGCTGGCAGCTGTAGCTCTGAATCGACCCCTGGTCTGAGAGCATCCATATGTCTCAGGTATGGCCATTTAAAAAAAAAAAATCTGGAGTTCCTCTTGTGGCTCAGCGGTTGGTGAACCTGACTAGCATCCATGAGGACATGGGTTCAATCCCTGGCCTCAATCAGCAGGTCAAGGGTCCGGCGTTTCCATGAACTGTGGTGTAGGTCACAGACTCGGCTCAGATCCCGCTAGGCATTGCTGTGACTGTGGCCCAGGCCGGCAGATGCAGCTCTGATTCAACCCCTAGCCTGGGAACCTCCATGTGCCTCTGGTGCTGCCCTAAAAGACAAAAAGACAGGAGTTCCTGTCATGGCACAGTGGTTAACAAATCTGACTAGGAACCATGAGGTTGTGGGTTCGATCCCTGCCCTTGCTCAGTGGGTTAACGATCCGGTGTTGCCGTGAGCTGTGGTGTGGGTTGCAGACGCAGCTGGGATCCCTCGTTGCTGTGGTGTAGGCCGGCAGCTATAGCTCCGATTCGACCCCTAGCCTGGGAACCTACACATGCCAAGGGAGCGGCCCTAGAAAAGGCAAAAAGACAATAAATAAATAAATAAAGACAAAAAGACAAAAACAAGCAAACAAACAAACAATATCAGATGTGCCGTGAGGGTCTCTTAGATCATTCAGCCCCAGCTCCAGCTGAGCTCAGCTCAGACCAGAGGTGGGTACTGGTTGTGTTAAGCTGTTCAGTTTTGGAGAAGTTTGAATGTAATGACAGCTAATGGATGGATGCAGCCTTTATCTTAATGGCAGCATCATAGTATGGATGGAAAAATGTTCAGAGGTTAAGAGATACATTAACTTCTGGGTCCTAAATGGCTTGGCTGGAAGGTCTGGGATCTGGAAGCAGCAAGACTGAAAAACTGGAGAAAGGAGATTTAGCAAAGATAGCGGATGGACCTACAGGAGTGGGCATTGGTGTGCATATATTTCTGTTTCCCATCAATAACCCTAAGAAGGAGTGCTCCCATTGTGGCACAGTGGAGACAAATTCCACTAGTAACCATGAGGCTATGGGTTCGATCCCTGGACTCACTGCATTGCCGTGAGCTGTGATGTAGGTTGCAGACGCAGCTCGGATCTGGCATTGCTGTGGCTGTGGTGTAGGCCGGCAGCTATAGCTCCGAACTCGACCCCTAGCCTGGGAACCTCCATATGCCGCGGGAGCGGCCCCAGAAAAGGCAAAGACCAAAAACAAACAAAAAAAAAAACCGAAACAAAAAGAACCGAAAAGCAAACAAACCATCAGAACAAGGCAGGCTTGCTGGACCAGTGGAAACACGAGAATCGCCTCGGGTGGTTGGGTGGGGGATGGGATTAGGCCTGCATTCAGATTCAGACCCAGGGCAAGAGTTTGAAGACCGCCCTTCTGCTGATTTGAAAACACACCTACCGGATACCTAGCAGGAGCTGCGACTCCCCAGAAAGAAAAGACGAGGCAGGCTTTTCCAATCCCCACTCCCCTCAGAGGAGAAAAACTGTCGCCCACTGGATCCTCGGGGCAGAGCTTCTTTGCCTGCCTGCTTTCATCTGTCACAAGTGTCCTATCCTAATAAATCTATTTCTTGCCTATCGCTTTGTCTCTCGCTGAATTCCTTCTGTGTGGAGATGTGAAGAACTGGAAACTTAGTGAGTCCAGACACAGGGCGCGTGCCTCTATTTCAAAACCGTGGGGGTTAGGAGTTCCCGTCGTGGCGCAGTGGAAACGAATCCGACTAGGAACCATGAGGTTGTGGGTTTGATCCCTGGCCTGGCTCAGTGGGTGAAGGATCCGGCGTTGCCATGAGCCGTGGTGCAAGTTGCAGACGTGGCTCGGATCCTGCGTTGCTGTGGCTCTGGCGTAGGCTGGCAGCTGCAGCTCCGCTAGCCTGGGAACCTCCATATGCCGTGGGAAGCGGCCCTAGAAAAGGCAAAAAGACAAAAAAAAAAAAACCCTCAAAAGAGGAATCTGACCTGGTCCTTTGTCTGGAAAAAACCTCTTTGAGGAAGTGACATTTAACCAGAGACTGAAAATACAAGCCAGACTAAAGAAGCATAGAGGACTGGAGGAGTCGTATAGGAAGAAGGAGTAGCATGTGAGAGCATGAGGAAGCTTCATGGCACACCCAGATTTTAGCACATCTCTTTAGGCCCTTCCCTCCTTGAAGGGCCTATCCCTGCACACCCATAGCTTAATTCTTCCTTGTTTTTAAAGTATAGTTGACTTACAATGTTGTGATAATTTCTACTGTACCGCAAAGTGATTCAGTTATACCTATATATATTCTTTTTAATATTCTTTTCCATTATGACTTATCTCAGGATATTGAATATAGTTCCCTCTGCTATACAGTAGGATCTCATTGCCTATCCATTCTTTTGTTTGTTTGTTTTGTTTTGTTTTTTTAGGGTTGCACCTGCGGCATAGGGAGGTTCCCAGGCTAGGGGTCAAATCAGAGCCCAGGTCGGTTCCCAGCCTACATCACAGCCACAGCCACAGCCACATTAACATCAGATCCAAGCCTCGTCTGCAAACTACGCCACAGCTCACGGCAACTCCAGATTCTTAACTGTCTGAGCAAGGCCAGGGATGGAATCCGCAATCTCACGGCTCCTAGTTGGATTCGTTTCCGCTGTGCCATGATGGGGAACTCCTGCTTATCCATTATTATTATTATTTTTTTGTCTTTTTTTTTTTTTTGTTGTTGTTGTTGTTGCTATTTCTTGCTTATCCATTCTAAATGGAATAGTTTGCATCTACTAACCCCAAACTCCCAGTCCACCCTTCCCGCACGGCAACCACAAGTCTGTTCTCTGTGTCTGTGGGTTCTTTTCTGCTTTGTGGCATAGCTTCTTTTTTTTTTTTGTCTTTTTTAGGGCTGTACCTTCAGCACATGGAAGTTCCCAGGCTAGGGGTCGAATGGGAGCTGTAGCTGCCAGCCTACACCACAGCCACAGCAACAGGGGTCCGAGCCGAGTCTGCAACCTACACCACAGCTCGAAGCAACACTGGGTCCTTAACCCACTGAGTGAGGCCAGGGATCGAACCTGCAACCTCATGGTTCCTAGTTGGATTTGTTTCCGGTGAGCCATGACGGGAACCCCCTCCTCTCTGTTTTTTGTTAGAACCTTTTGGTGATGAGGGTGGTTCCCTTGCTCCTCGAGAAAGAGTGACCCCTAACTTAGTGAATAAATCTCTTCTTATTAAAGCAATGGGACAACTGGCACAAACAGAAAGGAATGTAAAATCCGCTGGCCATTGATGTTGCCCAAGAGGGGCTCCAGGAAAGTGTGCCCTTGACTCTTCCCTGACAACCCCGTCATGTACTGCTTATAATTACTAAGGTTTCCAATCCTTTGGGTTAAGACCGAGAAGGTTGCACCGGTATCTATAAGAAATTCTATGAAGTGGCCTGCCACGTCAGTGACCACCTGAGCCTCGGCATTTATTATGTATATGGTATCTTTAGGCAGAGCCACCTTTCGCCTTTTGGCATTGGGCCTCCTGGATCTTCTGATTGCAAAACCATCAATGGCTGTGGGGCCCCTGTTGCTCTTTGGCATCTGGGGCATTCCCTCTTCCAATGCCTTGGGTGTTTGCAGAAGGCACATGGATTGCAATCTTCTCTCCAGTGCCCCTTTGTCCACACAGGGGACACTGGTCCTGACTGGGTACCCGTGGGCCTAGTGATCCGCCAGGGCCAGATTGGCCCAGAAAAGCCAGTCTCTCCATTGTTGCTTTCTGAGCTGACAAAGCCACTGCAATCATTTGAGCCTTTCTCTGGGTGCGTTCAGTCTTTTCGGCCACGTCCCTATTGTTGAAAACCGAAAGAGCCAATTGGAGCAAATTGGTCATTGGAGTCTGAGGACCAGCAGTTGCTTTCTGAAGTTTGCACCTGAGGTCTGGGGGAGACTGGGCTATGAAAGAGTCCTGTCCTTCAGGGGAGGAGGGATCCACGTTTGTATACTTCCTAAAAGCCTCCACTAGTCTCCCTTGGAAGACTGCAGGATTTTCGTCCTGTCTCTGATGGACCTCTCTCACCTTCTCATAATTTACAGGTTTTACTGTAAGTTTCTTGGTAGCTTCTCTTAAACAGGTAATCATATGATCCCATCTATCTCTATTAATAGAATTCCCCTGGTAGCTCCATTGTGGCTCTGCCTCAGGGGCAGCATCATTCCCCACCCGGTGCACTGCATGCCCCTGTCGGGCCCCGGGCTGCCCGTTGGTCTGCATGGGCTCTGGCTGCCAGTATTATTCGCTGCTTTTTCTCAGGGGTGCGGCAGTGCAAGAGTAAAATCTGTAAACCCCCTCAACCGAGATCAAAAGATCTCACTAGTCCGGGTAACCCCCTCTGCAAAGCGTTCAGGATCCTCAGAAAACTTCCCAACTTGTCCTCTGCCATATTAGATCAGACATAGAGAAAGGCACGTGGACCCTAATTGTTCCCTGATTTTCATCAGCAAGTTCTCTAAGAGGCAAAAGCTAGTGATAGGGATGGAGTAGGCACAGGTGGTTGTAGAAATCCCAATAATGGACCACCGATAATGAGGGAAACTTAGGGGACATTGGGAGAACACTGTAAGGGCATGTGCTGTGTCTCTGGCGAAGGCCAGCAGCTGCAGCTCCGACTCGACCCCTAGCCTGGGAACTTCCTTGTGCCGCGGGAGCGGCCCCAGAAAAGGCAAAGACCAAAAACAAAACAAAAAAAATAAACAAAAAGAACCGAAAAGCAAACAAACCATCAGAACAAGGCAGGCTTGCTGGACCAGTGGAAACACGAGAATCGCCTCGGGTGGTTGGGTGGGGGATGGGATTAGGCCTGCATTCAGATTCAGACCCAGGGCAAGAGTTTGAAGACCGCCCTTCTGCTGATTTGAAAACACACCTACCGGATACCTAGCAGGAGCTGCGACTCCCCAGAAAGAAAAGACGAGGCAGGCTTTTCCAATCCCCACTCCCCTCGGAGGAGAAAAACTGTCGCCCACTGGATCCTCGGGGCAGAGCTTCTTTGCCTGCCTGCTTTCATCTGTCACAAGTGTCCTATCCTAATAAATCTATTTCTTGCCCATCGCTTTGTCTCTCGCTGAATTCATCTGCGTGGAGATGTGAAGAACCGGAACCTTAGTGAGTCCAGACACAGGGCGCGTGCCTCTATTTCAAAACCGTGGGGGTTAGGAGTTCCCGTCGTGGCGCAGTGGAAACGAATCCGACTAGGAACCATGAGGTTGTGGGTTTGATCCCTGGCCTGGCTCATTGGGTGAAGGATCCGGCGTTGCCGTGAGCTGTGGTGTAGGTTCCACACGCGACTTGGATCTGGCGTTGTTGTGGCTGTGGTGTAGTTTGGCAGCTGTAGCTCCGATTCGACTCCTAGCCTGGGAACCTCCACAAGCTGTGGGAGTAGCCCTAAAAAGACAAAACAAAAAAACAAAACGTAGTCCTAATCTGGGCTTAGGCTGGGTGTGAGTCTGAGCACATGGGTTCAAGTCCCAATGTGGGTTTAGGCTGGATTCGAGTCCCGGCACGTGGGTTCAAGTCCCAGTCTGTGTTCCGGCTAGGGTCAGGCAGCTGGTGCTGTCAGTATCATTAGGGGCAATTGTTTGGTAATTTAGACTATGGCAAGTGCTAGCTGGGCTAAATAAGGGCTCCTCAGGCAACTTGGGGTATAAAGAAAAGTTTCTGAATATGCAGGGGGCCTCTTTTCATCCCCAGCTCTATCAATAGCCTTGGCTGCAGGAGGGGCTCCCACCTGGAGGGTGGTTGGGGTTGATGCAGCCAGACCCATTTCAGATCCAAGCCTGAGGTGATTTCTCTAATTCCCTCATTACCCAAATTCCACTCATGTCAAAATCCACCACACAGTTGTGTCAAGTTTTATACTTCCTATGTTATTTTTATTTTTTAATTTTTTTTTGCCTCTTTTGTCTTTTTAGGGCTGCACCGGTGGCACATGGAGGTTCCCAGGCTAGGGGCCTAATCGGAGCTGGAGCCGCCGGCCTACACCACAGCCACAGCAACTTGGGATCTGAGTCTCATCTTCGACCTACACCACAGCTCATGGCAACGCTGAATCCTTAGCTCACTGATCGAGGCCAGGGATCAAACCTGCATCCCCATGGTTCCTAGTCGGGGGTCATTAACCACTGAGCCACAAAGGGAACTCCTATTATGAGAAATGAATTAAGGGGGAGAATGTATGTGAAAGCCCTTGGTAAGCAATGGGGTCTTTTTATTCCATGCACATGGCAAGCAGTACAACACTTGGCCAACCAGGGAAGCATAATTTCCCTTTCACAGCTCTTCCTAGAAAAATAGTTATTTGTAACAGCCACTTCAGAACTCCCTCCAGCAGGGTTTCTCTTTTCTGCTGCCGGTGAAGAAGCTCTGAGCTGAATTTGGGACTCACCTGCACTAAGGTTGGGGACTCTGGCATTTCTTCCTACTCTTTCCAGACTTATTTGGTTTGATAGATTTTTTTTTCTTTTATTTACATGGCCTTCTGTTTTTTTTTTTTTTTTTTGCTTTTTTAAGGCTGCACCTGTGGCACATGGAAGGTCCTAGGCTGGGGGTTCAATCGGAGCTACAGCTACCGGCCTACACCACAGCCACAGCAACATGGGATACGAGCCGGATCTGGGACCTACACCACAGCTCATGGTACTGCCAGATCTGAGAGAGGTCAGGGTTTGAACTTGCATCCTCATGGATACTGGTGGGATTCTTTAGCTCTGAGCCAGGATGGGAACTCCCTACACTGTGTTCCATTTTATGTGTCTCTGGCTTAAATTCCTTTTGGGGACCTAGCAGGGTAAAGTACATACTGTATACATGTAAAAACACTGGTCATTTTACAAGCATTTTGTGTGTGTGTGTGTGTGCGCGCGCGCGCGCGCACGCACGCAGCATATGGAAGCTGGTCTGCACCACACACACACACACACACACACACACACACACAGCGGGAGTCTAAATCACAGCTCACTGGCAACCCCAGATCCTTAACCCACTGGGCGAGGTCAGGCATTGAACGCGCATCCTCATGGATGATGGTTGGGTTCGTTTCTGCTGAGCCACAAGAGAACTCCTTTGTAATCCTTTTTTCTTTTCTAGGGCCGCACCCACGACATATGCAGGTTCCCAGGCTAGGGGTCGAATCCGAGCTGTAGCCGCCGGCCTACGACGGGGCCACAGGAACGTGGGGTCCCGGCCGCATCTGTGATCCTACACCACAGCTCACCGAGCGCCGGATCCTTAACCGGCTAAACGGGGCCAGGATCGATCCCGCAACCTCATGGTTCCTTGTCGGATTTGTTAACCACTGAGCCACGACGGGAACTCCTCTTTCGCAATCATTTTGAATGCCAATGTTCTGTTTGCGACTTAAGCTGGGGCGTTGTGAAATACAATACAGTTGAGATGAACCACAGGAAGCTTCCCAGCACCAAACACGGGGTTTGAAAAGGGTTTGGCGAGTGCTAATTTCATTTGAAATTCATCAGACCCCTCCATACTCAGAGGCATTAAGTAGCTGTATAGGTCTGCTACCGGGATTCAACCCGCTTTCCTCCCGGCGTCTTTTGCTAGAACAGTGGAGCAAGAGTGCCGGTGGCGGAGTAGCATGTAGGCAGGGCAAAGACCGAGCTTGGAGAACCCGCTTGTAAACTGCGGGGGAGACAGTGGGGTTCCTGGACAAGGGGAGACATTTTCAAACGGAAAGAAAGCGATGGGCACAGGGGTTTTGTTGTTCTTTAAGGCATAGAGAGAACTCCACTTACCTACCGAGAAGGAGAAGTGGAGTGGTCCCAGACAGACTGGGGGATGGGGAGGGAAGCGAGCGAGCAAGATTGCAGCCCTCCGGCAGGGTGCGCTCCGCGATCAAAGCGCGTTGCCTGCACCGGCTCCCACCGCCCTGAGTGGTGACCAGGGCGGGAGAAGGGAAGCGCAGTGCAACCGGCACCGGTCCTTCGACGAAAGGCTCCTTCCATCAACTCGGACCCCCAGCGAGGTGGAGTTTTGCCGGCTCGGGGGCGCCACTCGTCCGGGGCTTCCGAGTCACTCAGACGCAGTTCAAATTCCAGTTCTTTGATCGCCCCACTTTGTCTCAGCTTCCCTGTCCTAAAAGTAAGGCTAATAACGGTACCAGTCAGTTGTGACTAATAAATGGCACAAAGTAAACAAAGCGTTTAGCCCCAAGCTTGTACCTAGTGCCGTAAGCAGGGGCTGTGGTCATTACTGTCACCTTTTCGGCCTCTCCAGGGCGTGGTGACCCGTGGCGGGTCGGTTTGGCGTGAGGTTCAATCAGCGCCAAACGACGACAAGGTTGCAAAGACCGGCAGCGCCCAGCTGCGCCCAAGGCAGGACCTAGAAGGTGGGCGGGGGTTGGTGGTGACGTGGGCGGGTCCGACCCAAGCTCTCGCGGTTTACCAGGAAGAATTTGCCGGGGTTGGTGCTAGGGCTGTCCAATCCGCGGAGTGGCACCACCAGCCCAGAATGTCCCGAGGCGACGGGATTAAGGATGACTTCGTACAGGTGAGTGTCCCTCCAGCAGAGACAAATGGGAAGTCAAACTTGGCCAGCCAGTGGCGCCACCCGGGAGCGGCCAGGTCCCGGGGCCCCGGAGCCGAGGGAGGGGGCGGCGGGTCTCCAAATTAAGTCCGACCGGCTCCCTACGTCGGTGCGGCAGCGAGAAGGAGACTGCGCCTCGGGACGCTGTTGAGAGTTCCTGCTCGTTCCCCCGCCCTGCGCCTCAAGGAACACTGGTTTTCCAGGGGAACATTCGACGTGGAGGTTGCCTCTCGTGGCGCAGAGCACGGGGGGCGGCCCGGAACTCGGAGGTTATGACCAGGGCTGGGGATGTAAGTCTCGGGGGATGTGGGTCCCCGGCGCGGAGGCCGCGGGCCCCAGGCTGTGGGGAAGCGGAGGCTGCGTCCTTTACGCTGCATTAAATAACAGCTTGGGGGTTTTAGAGGCAGAGTTTTTGAAGAAGTCGGTTTTCTAGGAGTTCCCATTCTAGCTCAGCGGTTTACGCCCCCCCCCCCGCCCCCCGTATCCACGAGGACGCGGGTTCGATCCCTTGCCTCGCTCAGTGGGTATGTTGCTGTGAGCTGTGGTGTAGGTCGCAGACGCACTCGGACCTGGCGTAGCATCTAGTTGCAGCGTAAGGCCGGCGGCTGCAGTTCTGGTTAGACCTCCTAGCCTGGGAACTCCCATATGCCCTAGGGTACGGCCCTAAAAAGACCAAAAGAAAAAAAATTTTAAAAAGGTCAGTTTTCTGCTCCAGAAGACAGCCTCGGGGCAGAGTGAGCGTCCGTGTTGTGGTTTGGGGCGCTAAAAAAAAACCTCTGAGTAGCATAATAATTAACGGAGGAAATGCGGACTTGGTGAGCTCATTTAATTTTTATAAACAGGAAGAAGGATCAGAAATACATTTTGTGGGAGTTCCCGTCGTGGCTCAGTGGGTAACGAATCCGACTAGGAATTGCAGGTTCCATCCCTGGGTGAAGTAGCCGGCGTGGCCGTGAGTTGTGGTGTAGGTCGCAGACGTGGCTCGGATCCCGCGTTGCTGTGGCTCTGGTGTAGGCCAATGGCTACAGCTTCAATTAGACCTCCAGCCTGGGAACCTTCATACACAGGCACCTGCGGCCCTAAAGGGCTTAAAAAAGGGGAGGGGGGGAACCGTGTTGGTTAGATGATGTTTTATGAAGATTAAAATGAAGTATACGAGTTCTCTGGTGGTGCAGCAGGTTAAGGATCCAGCGTTGTTCCTCCTGTGGCAAGGGTTTGATCCTTGGCCACCCGGGGAACTTCCTCCTGCCCTGGCGCTGCCGAAACAAATAAGGAAACCAAGAAACACGTTTGTACTGAGGCTATGGCAGAACTCAGCAAAGGGAGGTAGCTCTTGCGTTACCACCTAAAGTCCCTTCTAAGGCTTTCCTTCCAGCACTTCCCCAAAATTATCTCATCCCACATTCCTTAGTGAATGAGGAGAATGACCAGGAGTCCTGGTACCAGGCTCCAAACTGGTGCCAACCGAACATTCTGGCAAGTCCATGTTGCTGTGTTTATGTCTCTAAGATTATAAGGCTGCTGGCTTGGGTGATCTTGGGAAACTGGTTTCTTCCTCAGAAGAAACTTACTCTTTTAAATGTTTTCTTGCCTGTTTCGTTTTCTTTTCTTTCTTTCTTTCTTTCTTTCTTTCTTTCTTTCTTTCTTTCTTTCTTTCTTTCTTTCTTTCTTTCATTCTTTCTTTTCTTTTTTTTAATTAAAGAGTGTCTGATTTTGAAATGTGCATTTCTGATCTTTGTCCCTCTGAGAAAGGACATTTCCCTATAACACACCCTACCAACCCAGGAAATGATCGCTATAGAAGCATGCACTAAACTAAAATAAATGTTAGCTGGTGAATTCATTTCATTTCATCCACTGTGGAGCACTTATTTGTTACGTACAGGCCCTGTTCTAGATTGTGCCTCTAATGCTCCCAGCAACACTCTTGGAAGAGTTATGTCCACTTCAGAGCTGTGAACATGGAGAATGGAGGTTGCCCAAGGGCTGCATTATAAGGAGCAGATGGGAATCCAGCTGTACTTGAGGATAACGCCAATGCTTTTTTTTTTTTTAAATCTTTTTGAAAAGTTATAGTTGATTTACAGTGTTGTGCCAATTTCTGCTGTACAGCCAAGTGACCCACTCATACATATATATACATTCTTTTTTTTTTTTCCCTTTGGTCTTTTTGTCCTTTTAGGGCCGCTCCCGCGGCATATGGAAGTTCCTGGGCTAGGGGTCTAATTTGGAACTGTAGCCTCTGACCTACACCACAGCCACAGTAATGTCAGATCCAAGCCATGTCTGCGACCTACACCACAGCTCACGGCAACACTGGACCCTTAACCCACTGAGTGAGGCCAGGGATCGAACCCGCAACCTCATGGTTCCTACTTGGATTCTTTTCTGCTGAGCCATGACAGGAACTCCGTTATATACTTAACTGTGATTGCAAGTTTACTATCTTTTTTTCTTTTCTTTTTTTTACCATTTCGGGCCACACCCTCAGCATATGGAAGTTCCCAGGCTAAGGATCGAATTGGAGCTGCAGCTACTGGCCTACACCATGGCCACAGCCAAAGCAACACTAAATCCGAACCGTTTCTGTGCCCTGAATCCTCATGGATGCTAGTCTGATTCGTTTCTGATGCGCCACAGCGGGGAAAGCCCTGTGTGTTTACTCTTAAAAGGAACCTCTGCAGCTGAGCCAGGTCTATGTTGGAAACCAGTTGTACCAGTGAGTTCGTCAGATTAACTTGCACACAGAATATAACTTTTTTTTTTTTTTGTCTTTTTGCCATTTCTTGGGCCGCTCTCGGGACATATGGAGGTTCCCAGGCTAGGGGTCCAATCGGACCTGTAGCCGCCAGCCTACGCCAGAGCCACAGCAACGCCAGATCTGAGCCGCATCTGCGACCTACACTACAGCTCACAGCAACGCCGAATCCTTAACCCACTGAGCAAGGGCAGGGATTGAACCCTCAACCTCATGGTTCCTAGTCGGATTCATTAACCACTGTGCCACGACGGGAACTCCAGAATATAACTTTTATTAAAGATAAATAATAGAATGTGCTAATTGAAGCTCACCTATATTATTATTATCTTATTAAATTTTTTTATTGAGGTACAGTTCATGTATCATATAAATTTCAGGGGTGCAACAGAATGATTGGCTTTTTTATAGGCTACATTCCATTTATAGTTATTACGAAATATTGGCTACATGCCCTCTATTATATTGTTTGTCCTTGTAAAAACTCATCTTCAGTATTAAAACTTAACAAGAACCACAACAGTTGCTTAGAACGTAGACCAGCCATTCTTGATCTTTTTGGTCTCAGGACCCCTTACACTCTTCGAAATTATTGAAGACCCCAAAAAACTTTTGTATACATGGGTTGTATCTATTCCTATTACCATATTAGACATTTTTTTCTTCTTTTTTGGCTGCCCCAATGCATATGGAGTTCCTGGGCCAGTGATCAGATCTGAGCCCCAGTTGAGACTTAAACCTACTCAATGTTAACATAATATATATATATATTTTTTTGGGGGGGGGGTGGCCGCCCCCGTTGGCAGATGTTCCTAGGCTAGGGGTCGAATTTGAGCTGTAGCTGCTGGCCTGTGTCACAGCCACAGCAATGTCAGATCTAAGCTTTGTCTGTGACCTGCACTGCAACCACAGCTTGTGGCAACACTGGGTCCTTAACCCACTGAGCAAGGCCAGGGATCAAACCCGTGTCCTCACAGATACTAGTCCGGTTTGTTACTGCTGAGCCACAACGGGAACTTCAACATAACCTTTTTTTTTTTTTTTTTGTCTTTTCTAGGGCCACACCTGCAGCATATGGAGGTTCCCAGGCTAGGGGTCCAATCAGAGCTGTAGCTGAGAGCCTACACCACAGCCACAGAAACACGAGATCTGAGCCGCGACTGCGACCTACACCACCGCTCACGGCAATGCCGGATCCTTAACCCACTGAGTGAGGCCAGGGATTGAACCCACAACCTCATGGTTACTAGTGGTTGATTAACCACTCAGCTGCAGTGGGAACTCCCGATTTTTACCCTTTTTTGAATGTGTCTCAAATGTGGTTCAACTATAATAGCGGACCCATATAATTTTAACATCCCCACTTAAGTACATAAAGTGCAGTTTTAACAGTGGAGAACATTTGTAGTTATCTGTTAAAAATTGGGCGGTTGAACATTTTATTAATAATCTCCTACCAAACAATTCCTATTAATGCCGTCCCAAGCGTTCCTGGGCCAGGGATCGTACTTGTGCAACAGCAGCAACCTGAGCCACTACAGTGACAACACCAGATCCTTTACCCACTGTGCCACAGGACAGCTATTCTCAATATCTTATAATAGGGAGTTCCTGTGTGGTGCAGCGGAAAGGAATCTGACTAGTATCCATGAGGGTGTAGGTTGGATCCCTGGCCTTGCCCAGTGGGTCAAGGATCCAGCGTGCTGTGAGCTGTGGTGTAGGTTGCAGACATGGCTCAGATACCGTGTTGCTGTGGCAGTGGCCGTGGTGTAGGCGGGCAGCTGTAGCTCCAATTCGACCCCTAGTCTGGAAACTTCCATATGCCACACATGCAGCCTTAAAAAGAAAAAAAAAATGTTGTAACAACCTATAATAGAAAAGAATCTGCAAAGGATATGTATGTGTATATATGTATATATGTAATTGAATCACATTGCTGTGTACTTGAAATTCACACAACATTGTAAATTAACTATACCACAATTTAAAAAAAAGAAATTTCATAAAATGCAAAAAAAATTGACTAAAATTGTTGAAAGATATATTCTGTATGTTCTGCACAAGATACAGGCAACCCTTTACTAGAAATGTTACTCATTCACTCTCATTCTTTTTATTTTTTTTAATTGCTTTTTCTTTTTTCTTTTCTTTTTTTTTTTTTTAATGGCCGCAGCTTTGACAGCGCCAGATCCTTTAACCCACTATAGCGGGCCAGGGATCAAACCCTCACCTCCACAATGCCCCGAGCTGCTGTAGTCGGATTCCTAACCCACTGTGCCATAGCAGGAACTCCCACTTTTTTTCCTTTGTCAAGAGTTCAGGCCTGTTGCCTTGCAGAAAACATTCTGATGTCCCTGATTTGTCTATTGTTCTTGATGGTGTTACTAAATTTTTATCCCCTGTTTTTTCCTATAAATTGGCAGTGAGGTCTCTGAGGCTTGATTACATTTCGGTTAAATATTTTGGCAGTAATACTCCTTTAAATGATCTGTGTGCTTCCTATCATCATATCCGGAGGACAGTTGGTCAGGCTGCCTCACTATTAAGGATGTTTATTTGACCATGTGGTTAAGGTAGTGATGCATGATCCTTTCATTGCAAAGATGTGTTTTTATCTCTTTGTAAGTAGTAAGTGTTCTCCGGAATGGCACCATTCAATATCCTGCCTCCAGGAGTTCCTGTCGTGGCTCAGTGGCTAATGAACCTGACTAGTATCCATGATGATGCAGGCTTGATCCCTGGCCTCGCTCAGCGGGTTAAGGATCTGGCGTTGCCGTGAGCTGGGGTGTAGGTTGAAGGCACAGCTTGGATCCAACGTTGCTGTGGCTGTGGCGTAGGCTGGCAGCTGCAGCTGTGGTTAGACCCCTAGCTTGGGAACTTCCATATGCTGTGGGTGCAGCACTAAAAAGACAAAAAAAAAAAAAAAAAAAAAAAAAGAAAAAGAAAAAAGAAAAAAAAGAAAAACACAAAAAGCAGAACAAAACAAAACAAAACAAAATCCTGCACCTGGCAAATGTTTTAGAACAGATGGACAATCCTGGAGTTCCCATCGTGGCTCAGTGGTTAACGAATCCGACTAGGAACCATGAGGTTGTAGGTTCGATCCTTGGCCTTGCTCAATGGGTTAAGTATCCGGCGTTGCCATGAGCTGTGGTGTAGGTTGCAGACATGGCTTGGATCCCACGTTGCTGTGGCTTTGGAATAGGCTGGCAGCTACAGCTCGGATTGGACCCCTGGCCTGGGAACCTCCATATGCCGAGGGAGTGGTCCAAGAAATGGCAAAAAGACGAGGAAAAAAAAAAAAAAAAGAACAGATGGACAATCCTGGCCAGAATCATTTATTATATTGTTGGTAGCAAAGTGGTGATTTTTTATCGTTTCTCCTACATATTTTTTTTTTTTTTGTAAAGAGGAACTTTTTTTTCTTCAATGGGTAAAAGATTAAAATTTCATATTCAGAAAAAATGGATAAAAATGGTTGCATGCAAAAATATAAGCAAAGAAAAAAGCAGAAAAAAATTCTGGAGATCCGTTCTAAAACGACATGAACAATCTACATTACGAAAGTATATTTACACTTAGAAGTGGTTATGGCGGTAAATTTTTTCTTTCTTTCTTTCCTTCTTTCCTTCCTTTCCTTTCCTTTCCTCTTCTCTCTGCTCCTCTCCTCTCCTCTCCCCTTCCTTCCTCCCTCCCTCCCTCCCTCTCTCTCTTTCTCTCTCTCTCTCTTTCTTTCTTTCGTTTTATTGAGGGCCACACCTATGGCATATGGAGGTTCCCAGGCTAGGGGTCAAATCGGAGCTATAGCTGCCAGCCTACACCACAGCCACAGCAATGCCAGATTTGAGCTGCATCTGCGACCTACACTGCAGCTCATGGCAAATGCGGGATTGTTAACCCACTGAGTGAGGCCAGGGATTGAACCTGCATCCTCATGGATACCAGTCAGGTTTGTTTCTGCTGAGCCACAACGGGAACTCCAAGGTACTAAGTTTTATGTGTTTATTATCAGGATTAAAAAACCTTTTTAATAAATTGTATTCGGGAAGTAATTAAAAAATAAAGAAAAAAAGAAAAAAGGAAAGAAACTCTGTCTAGTCACTTATGATGGAGCATGATAATGTGAGAAAACAGAATGTGTACATGTATGTGTAACTGGGTCACCATACTGTACAGTAGGAAAAAAAAATCGCATTGGGGAATAACAGTTTAAAAAAAAAAGGTTAAAAAACCCTGTTTTTTGGGCAAGGTGTGCAGCGGCTTGATGTGGGATCTCAGTTCCCAGACCAGGGATTGAACCTGGGCCACAGTGGTGAGAGTGTAGATCCATAACCACTGAACCACCAGGGAACGCCTCCAAACTCTTTTTGGCGGAGTGGAGGGGCCGTACCAGTGGAATATGGAGTTCCTGGGCCAGGGATCAGATCTGAGCCACAGTTGCAACCTATGCTGTCAGGGATCAAACCTGTGTCCCTGGCGCTGCAGTGATGCCACCGATCCCATTGTGCGCAGTGGAAACTCCCTCTATTTTGTTCCCTTGCTTGGTGGGTTTAGGATCCGGCATTGCTGTGGCTGTGGTGTAGGCCAGCAGCTGTAGCTCTCATTCCACCCCTAGCCTGGGAACTTCCATATGTACCAGGTGGGGTCCTAAAAAAAAAAAAGCAAAAAAATTTTTTTTTCATTGATATGGTTTCAGAGTCCACACTTAACTAACTTTTTAAGAAAGTACCACTTCTTGGAAGTTCCCTAGCTACTAAGGGTTCAGGTTCACGCTTTTTTCCTCTGTGGCCTAGGTTCAGTCTCTGGACTGGGAACTGAAATCCCACATTGAGGAGTTCCCGTCGTGGCTCAGAGGTTAATGAATCCGACTAGGAACCATGAGGTTGCGGGTTCGATCCCTGGCCTCGCTCAGTGGATTAAGGATCCAGTGTTGCTGTGAGCTGTGGCGTAGGTCGCAGACGTGGCTCAGATCCCCCACGTTGCTTTGGCTCTGGCTCTGGCTGGCAGCTACAGCTCCAATTGGACCCCTAGCCTAGGAACCTCCATATGCCCTGGGAGCGGCCCTAGAAATGGCAAAAGGCCAAAAAAAAGCCACAAAAAAAAAAAAAAATCCCACATCGAGCTAATGCATGCCACAGGCAAAACAAAACAAAACAATAACCTGCTACTAACTTCTTGATTTTTGGTGTAGTATCAAAGATAAATATCTACAATATTGAAAAAGCAATTAAAGTGTTTCTCCCTTTCCTGGTGACATACCTGTGTGGGGCTGTATTTTCTTCATATTCTTCAGCGAAACAACCTGTCCTAACAGATGGTTCATTTTATCTATTAAGCTAAACATTAAATAGGCAAAAAGGTAAAATGATGCCACTTTTCCTCACTATTGTTTTTTTTTTGTTTGTTTGTTTTTTTCTTTTCTCTTTAAGGCTGAATGCACCGCACATGGAGGTTCCCAGGTTAGGTGTTGAAACAGAGCTGTGGCCACTGGCCTACGCCAGAGCCACAGCAAGGCCAGATCTGAGCTGTGTCTGTGACCTACACCACAGCTCATGGCAACGCTAGACCCTTAACGCACTGAGCGAGGCTAGGGATCGAACCCGCAACCTCACGGTTCCTAGTTGGATTCGTTAACCACTGCGCCACGACAGGAACTCATGTTCTGTTTTTGTTTTTGTTTGGGTTTTTTTTGGCCACGCCTGAGGCATGCAGAAGTTCTCAGGCCAGGAATGGAACCCATGGCACAGCAACGACCAGGGCGGCTGCAGTGACAACACTGGGTCTTTAACCTGTTGAGCCACAGAGAAAGTCCGACCCTATTTTTGTTCTGTTTTCACTAAGTGATGCAATTTTAAGTTTTAGTACCTAATAGCAAAAGGAAACAAACCCAACCCTCAACAAGGCCAAGACCACACTCACTTCCCCCAAATGCTGCCCCCCACCCAGGTTGTCAGTGATTTGTTTCTATCTGATAGTCTGAAAATTGTGTTAGGAACTTAGGATGTGATCATTCTTTTTTTTTTTTTTTTTTTTTAATAAGGAGGGGGAGCAGATGAGACTGTGGGCCTAAGATGAGCTGACAGCATGGCGTCGGTGTGGTTCAGCCCCACAGTGGCACTGAGTTATCCTTGCCCTCCTAGAAGGAACATGCTTTTGTTTTTGTCTTTTTAGGGCCGCATCTGCGGCACATGGAGGTTCCCAGGCTAGGGGTGGAATCGGAGCTACAGCTGCCGGCCTACACCACAGCCACAGCAATGCGGGATCTGAGCCATGTCTGTGACCTACACAACAGCTCACAGCAATTCCAGAGCCCTGACCCACTGAGCAAGGCCAGGGATGGAGCCTGTGTTCTCATGGATACTAGTCCGATTCGTATCTGCTGAGCCATGACGGGAACGCCAAGAACAGCATTCGTTAACGGTGACTCATTCATTTAAGATACTGTTGTGTCCCACTGGTTAATATTTGTTTGGCGTATTTACGTCGTTATTCGTCAGTACCTATATTTGCATCACTGCAAAGCTGGTTTCTTACAAACCAATCTGGAGTTACTTGTGAAGTTCGGATTTGGGACTTTGAAAAGTACATAGACCTTTGACAAATTCCTGGATTTTTTTTTTTTTTTTTTTTGGTCTTTTGTAGGGTTGAACCTGTGGCATATGGATGTTCCCAGGCTAGGGGTTTAATTGGAGCTACAGCTGTCGGCCTAAGCCAGAGCCACAGCTCACAGCAATGCCGGATCCCTAACCCACTGAGCAAGACCAGGGATTGAACCTGAAACCTCATGGTTTCTAGTTGAATTCATTAACCCCTGAGGCATGAAAGGAACTCCTTTTTTTTTTTTTTTTTTTTAATTTTTACAGGTCTGTTTAAGTCTTTTGTGGGTTTTTTTTTTTTTTTTTGGCTTCAGTGGGAATTCTTTTGTTTTTTTATTTATTATTCATTTTATTTCCCCAATACATTATTCATTTGTGTTTTTGTAGAAAGTCATCCCTTTCATCTAGGTATTCAGGATCTAGGCTTCTCTATTTAAAAATTTTTTTTAAGTTAAAAAAACTAAATTAAAATTTTTTTAAATTTATAAAAATTAAAAAATTTTAAATTAAAAAAGATTTTTTTGTGTGTGTGTATTTTAGGACCATTCCCATGGTATATGGAGGTTCCAAGGCTAGGCCTACACCACAGCCACAGCAATGCAGGATCCGAGCCACATCTGCAACCTACACCACAGCTCACAGCAATGCTGGATCCATACATAACACACCCAGCAAGGCCAGGGATCGAACCTGAAACCTCATGGTTACTAGTTGTATTCGTTTCTGCTGCGGCACAATGGGAACTCTTTTTTGGGGGGAGGAGCAGGTGAAGGAGAAAAAGATAGCTTTATTGCTTTGTCAGGCAAAGGGAGCCATAGCAGACTAATGCCTTAAAGACACTGCCCCCAAAATTTTAAATTAAAAACGATTTTTTTTTAAGGGCCGCACCTGTGTCACATGGAAGTTCCCAGGCTAGGGGTCGAATTGGATCCACAGATGCCAGCCTATGCCCCAGGCACAGCAACGCCAGATCCAAGCCGCATCTGCCACCAGTTTGCGGCAATGCCAGAGCAAGGGTGGGGATTGAACCTGCATCCTTAGGGACACTGGTCATGGTCTTAACCCACTGAGCCACAATGGGAAGTCCTTCTAGGCTTCTCTTTGTTTCTCCCACCTTCTGTCTTCTCTCTCTTCTTTCCTCCCCTCTATTCTCAGTTCAGGGGATTAGGATTAGCCGAACAATATCTCTGGTTCCCCATTTCTGGGAAGGAAATTCTGGCTGATTAGCCCCATCTGGATGAGGTGAACACCCGTGGTCCACTCAGCCAGGACCAGGGGAGCGTCATGTGATATAACCAGACTCGTTTGTAGGCGTCGCTTCTGGGTCAGGAGGAAAGTCTTAGAGCAAGGAGGTTATAAAGTTGTCTGGAATTCCCACCCTGGCACAGTGGGTTAAGAATCCGACTGCAGTGGCTCAGGTCACTGGAGAGGTGCAGGTTTGATCCCTGGGCCCAGTGCGGTGGTTAAAGGTGTAGGTTGAAGCTATGGATTGGATTCAGTCCTTGGCCTGGGAACTTCCACAGGCCATGGCTGTGGCCATAAAATTAAAAAAAAAAATAAAAGAAAAACTCAGTTGTCTACTCTGTGCTTAGATTTAACGATGATTCCATTTTAGTTTTTTTTTTTTTAATTCACCACTTTCTATTTGGCTATTTCTAAAATCTTGTTTCTGCTTTTCGTAGGTTCATTTTGTTGTCCATTTTCAAATCCCTTATTTTATTGCTTCATTTATTAATTTTAGGACTTGTGATCAGAAGTGCGTATTTGAAAAACTTCACATTTTCCACTGAGTATAGTTTTTTGGCCATGCCCACGTATGCAGAAGTTCCTGGGCTAGGGATGGAGGTCATGCCACGGTGGTGACCAGAGCCACAGCAGTGACCACACCAGATCCTTAACCCAATGAGCCACCAGGGAACTCTCTGCAGATTTGATTCTTTACTTTTCTATTTATCCGAAATCAGTTTTTTAAATGATTTTTATCATTTCCATTATAGCTGGTTTGCAGTGTTCTGTCAATTTTCTACTGCACAGCAAGGTGACCCAGTCACACACACATGTATACATTCTTTTTTCTCACATGATCATGCTCCATCGCAAGTGACCAGACATCGTTCCCAGTGGATCCCAGCAGGATCTTTTTGGGTTATTTTATGGTTTCCTTTGCTGTGCAAAAGCTTGTCAGTTTGCTTAGGTTTATTTTTGCTTTTCTTTCTCTTTTGCTTTGGGAAGAAATCAATTTTGATACGTAGTGTACGAAACAGGTTTGACTTGCATTTTTGCTCAAGTTGCTATTCCCATCTATGTCGCACAATGTAATCTTTTTTAACATACTCAGAAAAGATTTTAACAGCGTTTGCTCTCTTGTGTCCCAACAGCCCTAGATGTCTGTCGATCCTCAAGATGTCGATGGTGCTTTTGGTCCTGAGCGTTGGGCTCTTTATGTTCCGAAGCGTGTTCCTCGATACAGACTTCAGTCTCTTCAACTCACCCATCCCGTCCCCCACCCTGGATGCGCAGACGCTGAAGCTTCTACCTGAGAAACATGTCAGGAGCCTCTTCACCTACAGTGGAATCTGGTGAGATGGCAAGAAGACCGCCTTGCTCTGACACTTCCCTGGCTCCTCCTGTGGCTTTACTGTGTCCTTTTTTTTTTTTTTGTCTTTTTGCTATTTCTTGGGCCCTTCTCGCGGCATATGGAGGTTCCCAGGCTAGGGGTCCCATCGGAGCTGTAGCCACCGGCCTACGCCAGAGCTACAGCAACGCAGGATCCAAGCCGCATCTGCAACCTACACCACAGCTCGAAGCAACACAGGCTCCTTAACCCACTGAGCAAGGCCAGGGATCGAACCCTCAACCTCATGGTTCCTAATCGGATTGGTTAACCACTGCGCCACGACGGGAACTCCTACTGTGTCCTCTTATGCCCACTTTACAGCCAGTTCCCTACCTTTCTGCACCTGTGCTGATTGGGAATGTGAATCCTGACTGCGGGACCTGGTGGGGGTGTAGCTCAGGGGTAGAGCATTTGACTGCAAACGGCGGGACTAGAAAGGGGCTTGGTCTGCTGGGCATAGCCTCTATAGCACCCAGCAAAGCTCTTTAGGACTTTGGAGGGCCTATTTAACTAAAACTGTAGGAGGAGTTCCCGTTGTGGCTCAGTGGTGACAAACCCAACTAGGATCCATGAGGATGCGGATTTGATCCTTGGCTTTGCTCAGTGAGTCGGGGATCCAGGATTGCGGTGAGCTGTGGTGTAGATTGAAGACGCAGCTCAGATCCCGTGTTGCTGTGGCTGTGGTGTAGGCCGGCAGCTGTAGCTCCGATTCCACCGCTAGCCTGGGAACTTCCATATGCCACAGATGTGGCCCTAAAAAACAAAAACACATTAAAACCCCCAAAACTAAACAAAATTATAGGAAAGATGTGGCCTTTCTGGCCCTCTGGCCTTTTCATCTGGTGGGTGGGGCTGCAATGCCTCTGAGATTCCTGTGACTCTCAAGTTTAAAGGAGTTTGGGGAGTTCCTGTCATGTCGCTGCAGAAACGAATCCGACTAGGAAGCATGAGGTTGTGGGTTTGATCCCTGGCCTCGCTCCGTGGGTTAAGGATCCGTGGTTGCTGTGAGTTGTGGTGTAGGTCCCAGACGCGGCTTGGATCTGATCTTGCTGTGGGTGTGGTGTAAGTTGGCAGCTGTAGCTCCGATTGGACCCCTAGCCTGGGAACCTCCATATGCTGCGGGTGCAGCCCTACAAAGCAAATAATAATAATAATAATAATAATAAATAAAGGACTTTGATTCCAGAGAGGGGGCCTTCTCGCCCTCCTTCCTTCCTCTCTTCCCCTCCTTCCCTGTGTCTTTGGGAGCGGCCGCTGCTGGGATTCCAGGGTCTCAACCCAACCCTGGCGCTAGGTATGGGAAAGCCTAGGGGGAAAAACACACTGGATTGGGAGTTCCCATCATGGCTCCGCGGAGATGAATCCGAATAGGAACCATGAGGTTGAGGGTTCGATCCCTGACCTTGCCCAGTGGGTTAAGGATCCAGCATTGCTATGAGCTGTGGTGTAGGTTGCAGATGCGGCTCGGATCCTGCGTTGCTGTGGCTCTGGCGTAGGCCGGTGGCTACGGCTCCGATGAGACCCCAGCCTCGGAACCTCGCGGCCCTAAAAAGACAAAATAAAATAAAATAAAAATAAAAAGTTAAAAAAAAAAAATACACCGGACCAAGCTTGCGGCTCCCCCTCACCTACCAGCCCACTTTCCCAATCTGTGATCTTTGACCTTGTCTTATTTTAGGCTGTTCCCGAAAAACCAGTGCCAATGTGACGCCTTCGGGCATCAGGGAAGCTATAACTTGGAGGATGCCTACGACCCGCGTGACCTCCCCGCAGTGAACCTGAGGAGACAGGCTGAGCTCGAACACTTTCAGAGGAGGTATTGCAGATGCTGAGGGCTCTTGCGCCCTGAGATGGAGCGGAAGCTCTCTACTCATTCCCGAGGGTGTGGTTCCAAGGAGGGGGGAGGGAATGCCCTTTTTTTTTTTTGTATTTTGCCTTTTCTAGGGCCACTTCCCATGGCACATGGAGGTTCCCAGGCTAGGGGTCTAATCGGAGCTGTAGCCTCTTGCCTACGCCAGAGCCACAGCAACGCCAATTCCGTGCTGCATCTGCGACCTACACCACAGCTCACGGTAACGCCGGATCCTTAACCCACTGAGTGAGGCCAGGGATCGAATCTGCATCCTCATGGATCCTAGTCAGGTTCATTTCCACTGCGCCACAAGGGGAACTGCACATTTGTGGTTTTAAAAGAGGAGGGGATAGTTGTGTGTATAAGTGTTTGTGGGTAGGTGCAATTATACGTTGAGGGAGAAATATGAATAGTGGTGGTAATATTTAACCATGGGCTTTTGGTAGTAGCTTGTAGTGCTTGCCAATTTCCACGGTTTAATAATCACACTGTACACAACATTGTAAATCAACCCTGCTTTAGTAAAAAGTTCCAAAATTAAAGAAAAACCCAACCCTACAAGAAATCACACTGTGGCTGATTTCAAGTCTCCCACGAGATATCATTGCATGCCGGTTATATAATATCTCCATCCACAGGGAGATTGATGCAAATAACCTCAAGAGTAGAGGTAATATTTTAATATTTTTTAATATTGCATGTAAAGATTTGTTTAAAATGGCTCACATTGAAAACCAGCAATTGAAAATGTATTAAAATAATTCGAACGTGGTGAGTGTTGAGCAGGTGTTACCTTTGATCTCTTTATGTTATGTTACATTTTATTTATTTATTTCTTTGTTTATTTATTTATTTACTTTTTAGGGCCACACCCGAGGCACATGGAGGTTCCCAGGCTAGGGGTCCAATCGGAGCTACAGAAGCCAGCCTACACCACAGCCACAGCCACGTGGGATCTGAGCCGCGTCTGTGACCTACACCACAGCTCAGGGCAATGCTGGATCCTTAACCCTCTGAGCAAGGCCAGGGATTGAACCCGAAACTTCAAGAATGCTGCATTGGATTCTTAACCGGCTGAGCCACAACAGGAACTCCGTGATTTTTATTTTTATTTTTTATTTTTTTGTCTTTTTGCTATTTCTTGGGCCGTTCCCGAGGCATATGGAGGTTCCCAGGCTAGGGGTCGAACCAGAGCTGTAGCCATCAGCCTACGCCAGAGCCACAGCAACTCGGGATCCGAGCCGGGTCTGCAACCTACACCACAGCTCAGGGCAACGCCAGATCGTTAACCCACTGAGCAAGGGCAGGGACCGAACCTGCAACCTCATGGTTCCTAGTCGGATTCGTTAAGCACTACGCCACGACGGGAACTCCGATTTTTATTTTTAATGTGTGTTGTTGTAATCTGCCTTAGTTTCTTTGTGGAATTCGAGGCTGGAGGGAGGGGCAGGAATAAAGAAGAGGAGAGAATGCAGGACAATCCGACGATTTACTTTGGATTTCTCCCCCTTTGCAGCCCAAAGCTCTGGGCACAGATTCCCCTTTAAGAGCTAGCCAGCAGTTCCTGTCGTGGCTCAGTGGTTAACGAACCTGACCTGTATCCATGAGGATGTGGGTTCGATCCCTGGCCTTGCTCAGTGGGTTCAGGATCCAGCAATGCCGTGAGCTGTGGTGTGGGTCGCAGACGTGGCTCGAATCCCGCGTTGCTGCGGCTGCAGTGTAGGCCGGCAGCTACAGCTCTGATTGGACCCCTAGCCTGGGAACCTCCATATGCCGCGGGAAGTGGCCCTAGAAAAGGAAAAAAAAAAGAAAGAAAAAAAGAAAAAGAACTAGCCGGTGGGGACAGTGAAGAGCTCCTGCTGTGGTACAATGGAATCAGCTGTGTCTGGGGAGCACGGGGATGCAGGTTCAACCCCTGGCCTAGCACAGTGGGTTAAAGATCTTTTGCTGCAGCTGCAGCTTAGGTCGCAGCCACAGCTCAGGTCTGATCCCTGGCCTGGGAAGGCCAAAAACGAAAGAAAAAAAAAGAACGAACCAGTGGGAGCAGTGGGAGTTCCCTTGTGGCTCAGCACGTTAAGGAGGATCTGGCATGGTCACTGCATTGGCTCAGGTCGCTGCCGTGGGGTGGGTGAGATCCCTGGCCTGGGAACGTCTATGCCGTGGGTGTGGTTGCACCCCCCTCCCCCCAAAAAAAGAGCTAGTCAGGGACAGGTATCAAGGCAGCTGCTGATGGTTTTGTTTCCCTGCAGAGAAGGGCTCCCTCGCCCACCGCCCCTGCTGGCTCAGCCCAACCTCCCCTTTGGGTACCCGGTCCACGGGGTGGAAGTGATGCCTCTACACACCATCCCCATCCCAGGTAGGTGCATCTCCACCCGGACAGGACCCAGGCAGCTCTCGTAGTCCTTCTGAAGCAAAGGAGGGAGCAGAAGGGAGCAGTTAGCCGCTGAGTCCTTCCCGGGTACGCGGCACAATCCATGAGGCTGGACATGGTTTCATTTGATGTTATTCTCACTGTCTCCACCACTGGGAATGGCACTTAGGAGCTGTCGCCTCCCTGGGCATCTGGGATCGTGTAGGAGAGGACAGAGATCTGGGTGCCTCGAGGAATCTTAGGCCATTATTGGCTTTTTGGTGTCTGTCAGCATCAAGGGAGCAGGCAAAGCCTCAGCCCATCTCCAGGGACTGCATATGGAAAGAATATTTCTATCCGTTACAGCTCCCTCCACGAGGGGTTTTTACACACACCTCTCGTCCAGCATACATCCCTGTGAGGTAAATGTTATTTTGCCAATTTCCCAAATAAGTTTAGGCCACAGAAGGAGGATGTGTTTGAGTGAGAATTTGCATTAGTCATAAGAACAGAGATAGATTTTAAAGTAAAAACATTTGAGATGAGTTGCTGGTGTTTTGGGGTTTTTTTCTTTTGTTTTGTTTTTTTGTTTTTGTCGTTTGTCTTTTTAGCACCTGGAGGTTCCCAGGCTGGGGGTCAAATCGGAGTTGTAGCTGCTGGCCTACAGCAGAGCCCCAGCAACACCAGATCCGAGCTGCGTCTGCGACCTACACCACAGCGCACAGCAATGCTGGATCCTTTACCCATTGAGTGAGGCCAGGGATCGAACCCACAACCTCATGGTTCTTAGTTGGATTCGTTTCCACTGCGCCATGACAGGAACTCTGAGTTGCTCGTGTTTTTAAGTACTCATTTAAAAAATGATTTGCCATTTTGGATAATTCTCTTTCTAGTGTGTAAAATATATGTAACATAAAGTTTACCATTTAGGGGTTCCTGTGGTGGTGCAGTGGAAACGAATCCAACTAGACACCATGAGGTTTCAGGTTGTATCCCTGGCCTCGCTCAGTGGGGCAGGGATCCGGTGTTGCTGTGAGCTGTGGTGTAGGTCGCAGACTCAGCTGACAATCTGTATTGCTGTCATTGTGACGTAGGCCAGCAGCTGCAGCTCTGATTCGACCCGTGGCCTGGGAACTTCCTTATGCAGAGGGTGTGGCCCTAAAAAGCCCCCAAACCCCCCCAAAACCCAACAACAACAAGACAAAAAAAAAAAAAAAAAAAACAAAACCCAAACTAGGGGAGGGCATCAGAGGCTTTGGTTTGCTGGAGTTTGCAGAGGTCCGTTGGACACCATCTAGCAAGCTCTAGTGGGGAGGCGAGCGGTCTACAAACACCCTGGATAGGTGACACTTGAAGGGGCTCTGGAGGGATGTGTAGGAATTGGCCAGGGAGCTGAGAGCATCAGGGAACTCTTGGCATCCTCTCAAATGTTTTTTTTTTTTTTTCCTTTCTCCTTTTTCCTGTGACCTCCAGGCCTCCGGTTTGAAGGACCTGATGCTCCCATCTATGAGGCAAGAGTCCCCTTCCCAGCCCCACTTTGCACTTAGCATCCTGTCCTTGGCTCACTGCCCATGTGCTTTTCCCCGTGATGGTGGCTGGTCTCAGAGTTTGACAGAGAGACAAAGATGGGGCAGACAAAGATGCTGTAGCTCTGATTGGACCCCTAGCCTGGGAACTTCCATATGCTGCAGGTCTGGCCCTAAAAAGAAAGAAAAGAAAAGAAAAGATCTGTTGACTGAAATGTTTCCAGCAGTTTTCTTTTTCTTTCTTTCTTTCTTTCTTTCTTTTTTTCTTTCTTTCTTTCTTTCTTTCTTTCTTTCTTTCTTTCTTTCTTTCTTTCTTTCTTTCTTTCTTTCTTTCTTTCTTTCTTTCTTTCTTTCTTTCTTTTTGTCTTTTGTCTTTTTAGGGCTGCATCCAGGGGCACATGGAGTTTCCCAGGCTAGGGGTCCAATCAGAGCTGTAGCTGCCAGCCTACGCCAGAGCCACAGCAACACCAGATCCTAGCCGCATCTACAACCTACACCACAGCTCGAAGCAACACTGGGTCCTTAACCCACTGAGCAAGGCCAGGGATCGAACCTGCAACCTCATGGTTCCTAGTCGGATTCGTTATCACTGAGCCACAACAGGAACTCCAGAAGAAATCTTTAAGAATGGATGCCACTTAACTCTGCATGCCAAGAGTTAAGAATGTTTCAGAAATGGCCCTTGAACACACCAGGTCCTAGGTCCTAGGCTTTTGGGGCTGGGGCAGACACTCCATCAGAGCCAGACCCTAGCTTTCGGGAGCATGAAGCGTTCTTCTCCTCACACCCTTATGCATGCTGCCCCCTGCTGGCCGTCCTGGGTATGTGCCTCTCTGCATTTAGGCTTTCTACCTCCTTTATCCTAGGTCACCCTGACAGCTTCTCTGGGGACACTGAACACCCTTGCTGACGTCCCAGACAATGTGGTGAAGGGCAGAGGCCAGAAGCAGCTGAACATTTTGACCAGTAGCCGGGAGCTTTTGAATTTCATCCTCCAGCATGTGACATACACGAGCACAGAGTACCACCTCCACAGAGTGGATGTGGGTGAGTCCGTCCTCGGATGGCAAAATGCTGAGGGACCCCATAAACACCACCACTGCCCCCGCCCCCGGCTCTCAAGGTCTTCCTTCTCCAGGAAGCCTGCTTCCCTGGCTCCTGTTTCCAACTTCCCACTTAGTGTACCTGGTTCTATCCCCGTGTTGCCATTGAGCCCGTGGAGGGACCCGAAAGAAAGACAGTGAAATGCCTGCTTGTCTGTACATGAGGACAGATCATTCATGCTCTGCACCTGGAAACCATCCCCTTCTGCTCCCGTTCTCATCAGTGATCAAAGCTGAAGGTTCCCTGTTCCGGTTGTGGTGCAGTGGAAATGAATCTGACCAGTATCCACGAGGTTGGCGGTTCGATCCCTGGCCTCACCAGTGGGTCGGGGATCCGGCGTTGCCGTGAGCTGTGGTGTAGGTCGCAGACGTGGCTCAGATCCCATCCTGCGTTGCTGTGGCTGTGGTGTAGGCTGGCAGCTGCGGCTCCTATTCGATTCCTAGCCTGGGAACTTCCATATGCCGCGGGTGCGGCCCTAAAAAGCAAAGGAAAAAAAAGAAAAAGAAAAAGCTGAAGGTTTCAGCTGCAGTAGAGGAGAACACAGTCCACGTGTCAGTGGCTTGTCCTGAGCATTACGGGAAAGAGGGATGTGGGGGAGCTGTCAGTCCCAAGGCAGTGGCTTTGTCTTCCTCCTCCCCTCCCATCCCAAACCCGACTCTTACTCCCAGAATTCATGGGAGACCAATTCCTGCCACCCTCAGGGCAGCCCCACTTACCTTCTGGAAGAATTAAAACCCTTTTCCGGGAGTACCCATTGTGGCTCAGTGGTTAACGAACCCAACTAGTATCCATGAGGACACGGGTTTGATCCATGGCCTTGCTCAGGGCGTTAAGGGTCCGGCATTGCGTGAGCCGTGGTGTAGGCTGCAGAAGTGGCTCAGATTCTGCACTGCTGTATAGGTATAGGCTGGTGGCTATAGCTCCAGCTGGACTCCTAGCCTGGGAACCTCCATATGCCACGGGTGCAGCCCTAAAAAGAAAAAGACAAAAATAAATAAATACATAAATAAATAAATTACCCTTTTCCGGAGTTCTTGTGGTTCAGTGGACTAAGAACCTAACTAGAATTCATGAAGATGCAGGTTTGCTCCCAGGCCTCGCTGCGGCATAATTCGCAGATGTGGCTGGGATTCCATTGGCTGTGGCTGTGGCTGTGGCGTAGGCCGGCAGCTGCAGCTCCAATTTGAGCCCTAGTCCGGGAGCTTCCATATGCAGCAGGTGCAGACATAAAAAGAAAAAAAAAAAGACATTTACCTTTTTCTGCTTTGACCAGATGCACAGGAGGCTTTCCCAGGACCCCAGTGAATGTGAGGCAGATTTTCCATGAGCATAAGCTAGAGAGAGAGTTCTCTGTACCTTGGGATTTTTAAACATGTCTTACCACAGAATGACCCTGTGAGGGGGCTTCCTACTGTGGCTCAGCAGAAACGAGCCTGACTGGGATCCATGACGATGCAGGTTCAATCCCTGGCCTCACTCGTGAGTTAAGTATCTGGTGTTGCCAGGCACTGGTGTAGGTTGCAGACGTGGCTCGGATCCCATGTGGCTGTGGCTGTGGCTGTGGTGTAGGCCGGCAGCTACAGCTCCGATTTGACTCCTAGCCTGGGAACCTCCATATGCTGCACCTGCAGCCCTTCAAAAAAAAAAAAGGGAGTTCCCGTCGTGGCGCAGTGGTTAACGAATCCGACTAGGAACCATGAGGTTGCGGGTTCGATCCCTGCCCTTGCTCAGTGGGTTAATGATCCGGCGTTGCCGTGAGCTGTGGTGTAGGTTGCAGACGCGGCTCGGATCCTGCGTTGCTGTGGCTCTGGCGTAGGCCGGTGGCTACAGCTCCGATTCAACCCCTAGCCTGGGAACCTCCATATACCGCGGGAGCAGCCCAGGAAATAGCAACAACAACAACAACCACAAAAAGCCAAAAAAAAAAAAAAGGCACTGTGAGGTGAACTGGGCTGGTAGTGTTACCCTGGTTTTGGAGGTGGAGGTGGAGGTGCTGTGACTTACCCAAGGTATTTCAAATTGTAGATGCAGAGTCAAACTTAATCTACCCCTCTGATTCCAAGCCCACTTCACCCGACAGAGTCTCACGGGGGCAGACATGTGCGTTTCAGAGGCAGTCAGCAGGTTGCTTCCGGAACACACAGCAGGGTAGGAGCCAGAATGCCATAGACTCTGTGGGGTCCTCAGTCCTTCACTCCCCCATCGCGTGGGCTTCCCCGGCCTCGTGGGGAGTGACCCAGATACCGTGCACCAGCCCTGACCTGATTTCTCCCTCCAGTGAGTCTGGAGTCCAAGTCCTCAGTGGCCAAGTTTCCGGTGGCCATCCGCTATCCTGTCATGCCCAAGTTATATGACCCTGGACCAGGTAAGACCCTTGTCCCTGGGGCTCCATGGTGGGTCCCTGGAGACTGTTGGGTGAGATGCAGAAGGGCTCCCCTCTGAGATGGAGGAGGAGACTCGATGAAATAAAAGCTCCAATAGGAGTCCTGTTAACAAGCTTTTTTTTTTTTTTTTGGTTGTGCCCGCAGAGTGGAAGTTTCCAGGGGAACCTGTGCCACAGCAGTGACCCAAGCCACAGCAGTGACAACACTGGATCCTTAGTCCACTAGGCCACCAGGGAACTCCCACAAGCTTTTTTTGGAGGAAAAAAATGCTAGAATACGCTCTTAATACTGCTTCATTACGTTTAACTTATTGTATGGTTGAATTTATTTTGAAAAAAATCTAATGATTTATGACATTTTAATAAGTAATAATTATAAAAATAGAATGTTATTGGACCATGAAGAGCTATGTCAGTGGAATCAAATTAGATACCTAGGCATTCTTGTCATGGCTCAGTGGTTAACGAACTAATCCGACTAGGAACCATGAGGTTGCGGGTTCGGTCCCTGGCCTTGCTCAGTGGGTTAAGGATCCAGCGTTGCCATGAGCTGTGGTGTAGGTCACAGACGCGGCTTGGATCCCATGTTGCTGTGGCTCTGGCATAGGCTGGCAGATGCAGCACCAGTTTAACCCCTAGCCTGGGAACCTCCATATGCCACGGGTATAGCCCTAGAAAAGACAAAAAGACAAAAAAAAGAAAAGAAAAGAAAAGAAACCCAGGAATAGACATCTTGGAATTTTACCGTGTGATCAAGGTAGTTTTTCAAATTAAAAGGGAAAAAGATGGATTGTTCAAGAGATCGTGTGAGATAACTGTGTAGCTGTATGAAAATAACAAGCTGAATCCATCTCATAGCTCACACCAAGTACATTCTAGGTAGAGCAAATATCTAATTTTTTTAAGTACTAGGAATCAGCCTGGAGTTTAAAAATAACTGTGTAAAGTATGACTTTTCTAAATAAGACACAAAACCTAGGAAAAAGACTAAAAGGAAAAAGACTAAAAACATAAATTATATAACAATTTTTAATGTTTTTAATGACGGAAGCCTACCATATGCAAAGTCAAATGACAAAAGACAAATTGGGGAAAAATAACAACACACACGAAAGTCAAAGGTCTAATTTTACTTCAGAGGACTTATGAATCAGTAAGAAAAGAACATGAATAAGAACCACAAGGAGTTCCCGTCGTGGCTTAGTGGTTAACGAACCCTACCAGTGTCCATGAGGTTTCAGGTTCGATTCCTGGCTTTGCTCAGTGGGTTGAGGATCCGGCGTTGCTATGAGCTGTGGTGTAGGTTGCAGACTCGACTCAGATCTGGCATTGCTGCGGCTGTGGCTGTGGCTGTGGCCAGCAGCTGTAGCTACAATGCGACCCCTAGCCTGGGAACCTCCATATGCCGTGGGTGCGGCCTTAAAAAAAGCAAAAAAAAAATAAATAAATAAACAAACCAGGCCAGGCACGTCTCTCTGTAGGATTGCAGCTGTGACAGGGCAGGTCTCAGGTCTTTAAATCTTTTCCCCTCTTCCTGGGCCTCATGACTGGTCATATTGAATCCCTTGATGGGTGAATCTCTATGCGTCTCAATTCCCAGTAACAGCATGAAAGCCGGTTGCAAACCAAGTGCAGATAGGCAGGCATAACTTGAAGCATCCCACTCGACAGAAGGAAACAGCAGACTGGAGCCAACAGAACCAGAAGAGAGGAGTTCCCGTTGTGGCTCAGTGGGTGAAGAACCTGACATGGTGTCTGTGAGGATGCAGGTTCAACCCCTGGCCTCACTTAGTGGGTTCAGTATCTGCATAGCTGCCAGCTGTGATGTGGGTCGAAGATGCGGCTCAGATCTGATGTGGCTGAGGTATAGGCCTGCAGCTGCGGCTCTGATTCAACTGGGAGCCTGGGAGCCTGGGAACCTACATATGCTGCAGGTGCAGCTACTAAGAAAAGAACAAACAAACAAGCAAAAAACAAAAAAAAAAAACCAAAAAAAAAGGGAGACACTCTAGAAGACAGAAACCATTTAAACAAATTGGGAGTTCAAGTTGTGGCTCAGTGGGTTGAGAATCTGACTCATGGAGTTCCCACCATGGCTCAGCGGAAACGAATCTAACTAGCATCCATGAGGATGCAGGTTTGATCCCTGGCCTCGCTCAGTGGGTTAGGGATCCGGCATTGCCGTGAGCTGTGGTGTAGATGAGGCTCGGATCCTGTGTTGGTGTGGCTGTGGTGTAGGCCGGCAGCTGTAGCTCTGAGCTGACCCCTAGCCTGGGACCCTCCATATGCTGCAGGTGCGGCCCTAAAAAGACAAAAAGACAAAATAATAATAATAAAATGTATTTTCTGATCCAACTAACATCAACTGTGAACAAGAGGCATGAGGTCCACAAACACTCGAGACAGCGCCGTGTAAAGAAACCTCCAGAGCAGTGCACGTCAGTGAGGATTCTTGAAAACAGAGCTCTGACACCTACCCTTTCTTGCCCAGAGAGGAAGCTCCGAGACCTGGTGACTATTGCCACCAAAACCTTCCTCCGTCCCCACAAGCTCATGACCATGCTCCGGAGTGTTCGTGAGTACTACCCAGACCTGACGGTGATCGTGGCCGATGACAGCAAGGAGCCCCTGAAAATCACTGACAGCCACGTGGAGTATTACGCCATGCCATTTGGGAAGGTATATCCCTCCCAGAGGGGGAGACACGGGCACCTTGGGACCAGAGGGCCCCAGGGTCAAGTGGTACCCTGGTTGGGGCTGCTTCGGGGTTGGGGGGGACCCTCCCACGGCAGCAGGATCCTTGGGGGGCGGGGGGTGGGGACTCCTCTGAGTCCCCTGGCTGCCTCCAAATTCCCGGAGAAATCAGGTCACTCTCCCTTTCCTGCAGTGACGGGGTGGGTAATCTGTCTTTCCTCACGCTTGGTGTGGAAATTGATGGAGGTCCTTGTAAGCGACTGGCGGTGTCTGACGCTCTAAGGTTTCCTGATACGTAGGTCCCACAGCAGAGAAACCTCTCTCATGATTTCACCCTTGCTGGGGCGTCTCTCTCCGCGCCCCACACCTTCCCTCGAGCACACCGGGAGGAAGTGGATGTTACCCCTTCCAGAGAGCCCCACCCTCCAGCATCTTCCAGGCAACACAGGGGGAAAGGGCCACAAAGACTGTCAGGTGTAAAGGGACTTGCATCCATCCCTCAAACCACAGGGCCAAGGAGGGACTTTCTCGTCTCCAGAGAGTCCCTCTCCTTCTTCCAGGGTCTCTGAGACATGGACTCCCTTTAGCCCAGAGGTTTTCAGCCACTGTCTGGGGGGCAGCCTGACCCTTGGGAGCTGAGAAAGCCCCCAGGTGATGCTAGGAGGCAGCGGGGCGAGCAACCACGGGTCTAACCTCCCTGCCCTCGCAGGGCTGGTTTGCTGGCAGGAACCTGGCCATATCTCAGGTCACCACCAAATATGTGCTCTGGGTGGACGATGACTTCATCTTCAACAGCAAGACCAGGATCGAGGCGCTGGTGGACGTCCTAGAGAAAACGGAACTGGACGTGGTAAGTGAGCTGAGCGCTGCCAGTTCTACCCCATTGCCATCTGACGAGCCAGAGGGGGAGGGGGAGGAGAGGGCAGAGAGGAAAGGACAGGAGGAAAGAGGAGAGGAAAAGGGACTGGGGGCGGGGGGGGGGGGTGGAGGAAGAGGGAGGGGGGAGGGGAAGGGCCGTGCAGGAGGTGCAGCTCTGGGGTTGAGACTCTCGCACGGAAATGAGACCCGCGGATTCTGCTTCTGCCTCCATTCTTACTTTTCTTTGAACAAATCACACCAACCCCACTCCCCAGACTCACCGTTGTTCTGTCCTTAAAGTGTGTTGTGGAGTTCCCGTCGTGGCTCAGTGGTTAACGAATCCGAGTAGGAACCATGAGGTTGCGGGTTCGATCCCTGGCCTTGCTCAGTGGGTTCAGGATCCGGCATTGCCGTGAGCTGTGGTGTAGTTTGCAGATGCGGCTCGAATCGCCCGTTGTTGGGGCTCTGGCATAGGCCAGCGGCTATAGCTCCGACTGGACCCCTAGCCTGGGAACCTGCATATTCTGAGGAAGCAGCTCAAGAAATGGCAAAAAAAAAAAAGTGTGTTTAGGCACTTTTTTCAATCTTTTTTTTTTTTTTTTTTTAATCTTCTGTCTTTTTAGGGCCACACCTGCCCCATCTGGAGGTTCCCAGGCTAGAGGTCCAGTTGGAACTGTAACTGCTGGCCTACACCACACTTTACAGCAATGCCGGCCAGATCCTTAACCCACTGAGTGAGGCCAGGGATCAAACCTGCAACCTCATGGTTACTAGTTGGGTTTCTTAATCACTGAGCCACAATGGGAACTCCCAGTCAGTTTTTTTAATTGAATTTTTTTTTTTGCTTGGCCACACCTGCGTCATGCAGAAGTTCCCAGGCCAGGGATCCAGCCTAATCCCGCCTGTGCCACAGCAGTGAGAATGTTGGATCCTTAACCTCTAGGCCACCAGGCGGCCTAGGTTTTATTTCATTTTTATAAAATTTATAAAACCCTAATTTGTATTTTCTATTGGAGTAGAGTTGATTTACCATGGTGTATCAGTTTCAAGTGTACAGCAAAGTGATTCAGCTATACCCATTCTTTTACAGATTCTTTCCCCCACGTAGGATATTACAGAATAATTGCGTGTACTTCCCTTTGCCATACAGTAGGTCCTTGTCAGTTATCTTTTTTTTTTTTTTTTTTTTTTTGGTCTTTTTGGGGCTGCATCCGAGGCATATGGAGGTTCCCAGGTTAGGGGTCAAATCGGAGCTGTAGCTGCTGGCCTACACCACAGCCACAGCAACATCAGACCTGAGCTGCATCTGTGACCTACACCACATTTCACAGCAACACCGGATCCTTAACCCACTGAGCAAAGCCAGGGATTGAACCTGCATCCTCATGGATCACAGTTGGGTTCATAACCCACTGAGCCACAATGGGAACTCCTATCTATTTTATATATGGTAGTATGTATATATTAATCCCAATTTCCTCATTTATCCCTCCACCCCCTCCCCACGCCAGCCACCTTTCCCCTTTGGTAGCCATAAGTTTGTTTTCTAAATCTATGAGTCTGTTTCTCTTTGGTAAATAAGTTCATTTGTATCTCTTTTGAATCCACATATGTGGGATATCATATGATATCTGTCTTTCTCTGAATTCATTTAGTATGATAATCTCTAGGTCCACCTGTGTTGCTGCAAATGGCATTATTGCACTCTTTTCATGAGTGAGTAATATTCCATTGTGTGTGTGTGTGTGTGTGTGTGTGTGTGTGTGTGTGTGTGTGTACACCACTCATCTGTTGATGGACATTTAGGTTGTTTCCACGTCTTGGCTATTGTGAATAGTGCTGCCGTGAACGTTGGGGTGCGTGTATCTTTTGAAAACTGTGGTTTTCTTTGTATGCATCACTTCCAACTTCCTCTCTGGACTGGTGAGAGTTGGAGAGGAATGTGAGTGCTGCTCTGGTTTTGTCACACACCATCACAAAAATGAAAATGGCACAAAGCTATAAAAGCACACGTGCCCTTAATGACAATAAAAAATTAACACAGGAGTTCCCGTCGTGGCTTAGCAGTAATGAACCCGACTAGTGTCCATGAGGATGTGGGCTCAATCCGTGGCCTTGCTCAGTGGGTTAAGGGTCTGGTGTTGCATAAGCTGTGGTGTGTGTCCCAGACGTGGCTCAGATCTGGCATTTCTGTGGCTGTGGCAGTGACTGTGGTGTAGACTGGCAGCTGCAGCTCCAATTGGACTGCTAACCTGGGAACTTTCATATGCTGTAGGTGCAGCCCTAAAAAGACAAAACAAAACAGAACAAAAAACCCCACAAATATCAAAAGTTAATTTACACATGGAAAAGGGGGAAAAAAGGTGATGAATAGTTAATAATACTGCATTGCGTTCTTGAAATTTGTGAAGATACCCATACTGTGTAGAGGTGATGAATTCATTAATTAGCTTGCGTGTGGTGATCTTTTCAAAGTGTCTACATATGTCAAAACATCAAGCTGCAGGGAGTTCCCTGGTGGTGTAGTAGTTAGGATTTGGTGCTTTCCCCACTGTGGCCCAGGTTCAGTCCCTGGTGTGGAAATTGAGATCCTGCATCAAGCCACTACATGCCACAGACCAAAAAAAAAAAAAAAAAAAAAAAAAAAATCAAGCTGTACACCTTCAATACATACAGTTTTTTGTTTTGTTTTGTTTTGTTTTGTTTTTGTCTTTTTGTCTTTTTGCCATTTTCTTGAGTCCCTCCCGCGGCATATGGAAGTTCTCAGGCTAGGGGTCCAATCGGAGCTGCAGCCACCGGCTTACGCCAGAGACACAGCAGCGCAGGATCCGAGCCGCATCTGCAACCTACATCACAGCTCACAAAAATGCTGGATCCTTAACCCACTGAGCAAGGCCAGGGATCGAATCCGCAACCTCATGGTTCCTAGTTGGATTCGCTAACCACTGAGCCACGACAGGAACTCCTTCATACAGTTTTAATATATCAAAGATATCTCAATAAAGCTGTTTGGAAAAAGAAAGATGGGAGTTCCCTGGTGGCTCATAGGGTTAAGGATCCAGCATTGTCACTGCTGTGGCGCTGGTTCTATCCCGGCCTGGAAAGAAAGTGGATAAGTAGCACCGTGACCACAGTTATCTCTTATTCCAGGTGGACAGTCCCCCAAAGCATCTGGATTGACGAAGATGTCTCTTTGCTACTCTTCTAGAGACCCAGTCACAATAGCATAAATGACAAAAAAAGTGCAGTTCCTACCCGTGTAAGAATGCAAGCTGGGGAGTTCTTGTCGTGGCACAGTGGTTAACGAATACTACTAGGAACCATGAAGTTGCGGGTTCGGTCCCTGCCCTTGCTCAGTGGGGTAATGATCCGGCGTTGCTGTGGGCTGTGGTGTGGGTTGCAGACGCGGCTCGGATCCCGCGTTGCTGTGGCTCTGGCGTAGGCCGGCGGCTACAGCTCCGATTGGACCCCTAGCCTGGGAACCTCCATATGCTGCTGGAGCGGCCCAAGAAATAGCAAAAAGACAAAAAAAAAAAAAAAAAAAAAAAAAAAAGAATGCAAGCTGGCCCTATCGTCTCTTTCCAGGGTCATCCTGGTCCAGCTTCCTTCCCTGTTGTTCATCCATCTTTGTGGCCCTCAGCTGCACGGTCAGAAGAAAGGGGGAGAGAGGGAGTGGAAGACAACAGTTTTCTTTTAAGAATGTGGTCTTGGGAGTTCCCTTCGTGGCGCAGCAGAAATGAATCTGACTAGTATCCATGAGGATGTGGGTTCGATCCCTGGCCTTGTTCAGTGGGTCAGGGATCCAGCATTGCCGTGAGCTATGGTATAGGTCACAGACGAGGCTTGGATCTGGCGTTGCTGTGGCTGTGGTGTAGGCCAACAGCTGTGGGTCCAATTTGACTTCTAGCCTGGAAACTAACCACTAACCCCCTATGCTGTGGGTTCAACCTTAAGAAGCCAAAAAAAAAAAAAGGAAAAGATGAGAAGAATGTGGTCTTTTTAAAAATTGGAGACATCTGTTCTAAATCACATCCTTTCAGGGAGTTCCCACTGTGACACAGTGGGTTAAGAACCCAACTGCAGCATTTCGGGTTGCTGCAGAGGTGCTGGTTCAGTCCAGCGGGTTAAAGGATTTGGCATTGCTGCAGCTGCAGCTGGGATTCAAGCCATATGCTGTGGGCCATTTCTCCCTGCCTTCCTCCCTCCCTCTCTCTCCTCTTTCTCTCCCTCCCTCTTTCCCTTCCTTCCTCCCTTCTTCTTTGTAGGGCTGTACCTGGGGCACATGGAAGTTCCCAACCTAGGGGTCCCGTTGGAGCTGCAGCTGCCCATCTATGCCACAGCCATAGCAACATGGGACCTAGGCGATTTTGTGACCTACACCACAGCTTACAGCAATGCCAGATCCTTAACCCACTCAAGGAGGCCAGGGAGTGAACCCACGTCCACATGGATACTGGTCAGGTTCGATACCGCTGAGCCACAATGGGAACTCCAGAGGAGTGGGGAAATTTCATCTTTTGTAGGATCGTTGTCGCTTAATTTAGTCCACTTAAATCTCAGAGGGTTTGGAGTTTGTGGAGTTCCCACTGCGGCATAGGGGGTTAAGGATCCAGTTTGTCTCTGTGGAGGTGCCCATTCAATCCCCAGTCCTGTGCCGTGGGTTAAATTAAGTATCCAGCGTTGCTGCGTGGGGGTGGGGTGGGTTGCAGCTCTGGCTTGGATTCAATCCCTGGCTTGGAACTTCCATATGCTGCAGGAGCAGCTGCAAAAGGAAAACAAACAAACAAACCAAAAAACACCTCAGGGGGCTCATTTCCTAAGAGGAGTAAGGAAAGAACAGGCGAGGGGGTGGGGGGCAACTGGCAGATTCTGCTCTGCCTCCCTAGGTGATTATGATGGTTCAGGAATAGATGTACTTGCTTGTACTGCTTTGCTCGGGCTCACACATAGCTGCGCGCTCCCACGAGTGTGTGGTGTGCGGACAGACCGCGCAGAGAAGTGAGCCAGGGGCAGAGAATGGGAGGGAGACAACTTGAGACAAAGGCTTGCTCAGGAAGTCCACGTAGGGACGGCTGCACCCTGGCTGCCTCTCACCTGCACCCAAACGCGATCCCCCATCCTCGATCCTCCTGGATCCTTGTAGCAGAAGGGAGGGGAGGGAGTGGCCCTCTGGAAAGAGTGAGCTTGCTGGAGGGTAAGTGCAGCAGAGACTTTGCTGCCCTTTGGACTTGGCGGAAGTGTAACATGAAGGGTAGATAAGACAGGGAGTACAATTCTTTTTCTATTTTATTTTGTTATTATTATTACTTTTTTTTTTTCGGTCTTTTCGCCATTTCGTAGGCCACTCACACAGCATATGGCTGTTCCCAGGCTAGGGGTCCAATTGGAGCTGTAGCCGCCAGCCTATGCCACAGCTCACAGCAACGCCGGATCCTTCACCCACTGAGGGAGGCCAGGGATTGAACCCGAAACCACATGGTTCCTAGTCAGATTCGTTAACCACTGAGCCACAACGGGAACTCCAGGGAGTGCAATTCTTGTCGTGACTGAGGTTCAGTCCAGTAAGGCTTCCTGGCAGAGGCTACATGGATATGGAGTCTGTTCTCTAACAGATTTCTCCTCCCACTGCTAGGTAGGTGGCAGGGTGATTGAAAACACATTCCAGTTCAAGCTGTTGCTGGAGCAGGGGAAGAATGGCGACTGTCTCCACCGGCAGTCAGGATTTTTCCGGCCCGTGGATGGCTTCCCCGGTTGCGTGGTTACCAGTGGCGTTGTCAACTTCTTCCTGGCTCACACAGAGCGACTCCAAAGAGTTGGCTTCGACCCCCGGCTGCAGCGAGTGGCTCACTCAGGTGGGGAGGCTGGAAGGGCAAGAAGCGAGCTGGGCTTTGCCCTGGCTTCAGAAGTCTCTTTCTGATGGAGGGCAGGGCCCCACTGCTCAGGGAAGCGGCCCCTTCTTCCCAAACTAGGGAGCTCTTGGTCTCTCTTGCCTCCCTCCACCTTCGTGTCTCCCATAGGCTATTCCTGCTTCTCCGAGACACCCTTCTACCTCCTCTCCCTGCAGCTCTGCCCCTTCCCTCTTTCCTTGTCTTGCTGCTGCTCCTCCTTTTTTTTGCCTTTTTTTTTTTTTTTTTTTTTTTTTTTTGCCTTTTTAGGGCTGCACCCATGGCATGTGGAGGTTCCCAGGCTAGGGGTTGAATTGGAGCTTTTGCTCCCGGCCTATGCCAGAGCCACAGCAACACGGGATCTGAGCTGCTTCTGTGACCTACACCACAGCTCAGGGCAGCACCAGATCCTTAACCCACTGAACGAGGCCAGGGACCGAACCCACAACCTCATGGTTCCTAGTCGGATTCATTAACCACTACGCCATGACCGGAATTTCCTGCTCCTCCTTTTCCAGACATCCTTCTCTGTTTAGCTGCAGCTGGTGAGCAGCACCCCACCTCTTCCCCTCTCATTCCTCCCAGTCCTGGGGTCTACTAATCTGTGTCTCTCTGCTGATATCTGTCTGATCTTCCAACTCAGTGGCTTTGGCATGGGACTGAACCTCCCCAGAATAGAAGCTATGTCCCCCCGCCCCAGCCCTCCTCCCAGAGTCGCAGTATTGGCCCGGGTCTCTGGTTTGAAGCTCATGTTTCCTTCTCGCGCTCTCTCCCTCTCTTGGCAGAGTTCTTTATTGATGGGCTCGGGAGCCTGCTCGTGGGGTCCTGCCCACAGGTGATCATAGGTCACCAGCCCCATTTACCAGTGATGGACCCAGAGCTGGCCGCCCTGGAGGGGAACTACAGCAGGTATCGGGCCAACACCAAAGCCCAGATCAAATTCAAGTTGGCTCTCCACTACTTCAAGAACCATCTTCAATGTGCCACCTAAGGTATCTGGGCATTGGAAAAGCGCTGGGCTGCCTGGTTGCAAGTATCTAAGACAGCAGATACGGTGGCTGGGATACCAATATTTGAACTCCTCATAAGATAAGCATTGTAATGCCCAGGGAGCAGGGTAGGCAGGTGGGTCTGACTCCGTTACTGGAAGTTCCAATAAAAGTTCAGGGTCATTAGAAATGGACCAGTCACTGAGGTGGGCAATGGAGACTTCATTCATAACGATTACGGCGGAGTTTCCATCGTGGCTCAGAGGTAACAATCCAGACTGGTATCCATGAAGATGCGGGTGGGATCCCTGGCATGGCTCAGTAGGCTAGGGATCTGGCGTTGCTGTGGCTGTGGCACAGGCTGGCAGCTACAGCTCTGATGAGCCCCCTAGCCTGGGAACTTCCAGATGCTGAATGTGTGGCCCTAGAAAAAAAAAAAAGACCAAAAAAGAATAAATAAAAATTACTGTGTTATGATGCCTTACTATGTGGGAAGCATTTGCACATATAGTATCTCCCATCATCTGATTGCCTCTCACTGGGAAGAGTGTATCTTCAGTCAAAAAGATGGCTGCTGAGTCCTTGAAGGTTACTTGCTGGAAATTATATCACAGATCATCTCCAGCATCACTGTCCTCCACAAATTTTCCTTTGGTCCTACCTTGTGGACTCAGATAATGTGAAGAACCCAGGGTCCTTGCCTTGAGAAGGTGGCAGCCTCGTTCGGTTCAGTCCGCTAGTAGGATTGAGCAGCCAGGGTTGGGGGACCAGAGAAGAGAGAAGTCACAAGGGCCCCGGCAGGTGAGGAGAGCTCTGTGGAGTCAGCTCACCTGGAGCCCGGCACAGGGATGGGATGCAGGCAATTAGAGGGAGGCGATCACTGCGGTAAACCACGCCCTGCCAGAATAAAGGTTTCCCAGGCGTCAGACTCCCTACCATAAAGGCATATTCTCGGAGTTCGCATTGTGGTCCAGTGGATTAAGACCCCACACAGTCTCTGTGATGATTCGGGTTCCATCTCTGATCTCACTCAGTTGGTTAAAGATCCAGCGTTGCCGAGAGCTGTGGAGTAGGTCACAGATACAGCTTGGATCCAGTGTTGTTGTGGCTGTGGTGTAGACCAGCAGCTGCAGCTCCAGTTTGACCCCTGGCCAGGGCACTTCCATATGGTGTGGGTGCAGCCATTAAAAAGAAAAAAGAGGAGTTCCCGTCGTGGCTCAGTGGTTAACGAATCCGACTAGGAACCATGAGGTTGCGGGTTCGATCCCTGGCCTTGCTCAGTGGGTTAAGGATCCGGCATTGCCGTGAGCTGTGGTATAGGTCGCAGACGCGGCTCGGATCCTGTGTTGCTGAGGCTGTGGGGTAGGCCAGCGGCTACAGTTCCAATTGGACCCCTAGCCTGGGAACCTCCACATGCCGAGGGAGCAGCCCTAGAAATAGCAAAAAGACAAAAAACAAAAAGCAAAAGAGTTTCTTTTGGGCTGATTTGGAAGCAAAAGTCAAGGCACAAACAATAACCGTCACACAGCCCTCCCTTCAGCCGTGACTTTTCAGGCACAACCGAGCAGCCTGGACCAAAACCACCGACAAAACTATCCTTCCAGGACGGTGAATGAAGACCCTCGGATTCTTCCCGCTCAACTCCAAAAGCCAGGACAAGTTGGTGCAAATAATCGTTTGGGCCTCCAGGGGGAGCTCAAGTCCACTCTGTGGCCGCAACTTATTCCCCCGCCCCGACTCTGCTCAGGAAGGAAAAGCGCTGTGACTTTCAGAAAGGAGGAATCCTATTGGCTACTGGACTAGGGGCCTTTTTCTTATGTACCTGGGGCCTGTTTCCTTCTGGATGCTCTCTTTCCCCAAGTCTTGGGAAGAGCCCTGTTTTTGATTTTTGATGGACCAACAATATATACAAGCCACTACAAAAAGTGCATCTACTAGAATACAGTTGTCTGCAAGGTACTGGAAATGTGACCCAAACTGTATCTCTCTCTCTTTCCTTTTTTTTTCTTTGGGTTTTAGGGCTGCACTCTCCGCATATGGAAGTTCCAGGCTATGGGTTCAACTGGAGCTGTAGTTGCTGGCCTACACCATAGCCATAGCAACATCGGATCTGAACCCACTGAGCAAGGCCAGGGATCAAACCCACAACCTCATGGTTCATAGTCGGATTTGTTAGCCACTGAGCCACGATGGGAACTCCACTCCCACTCCCTTCTCCGGCTTTTTTTTTCTCCGCAGCACTTACTGCTCTCTCGCAGGCAGGGTTCCTTCTCTCCCTCCAGCATTTTCTCCCTCCCTTACTTCCATTGTCTGCCCCCTTTCCATAGAAGGTAAAAGCCATTTTCTGTACAGTTGTATCTCTGGTTTATGGTTTACTTCTCTGTGGCTGGGTAACAGATGACCCTCAAATTTCAGTAGCTTAAAACCAACCCGGAGTTCCAGTCGTGGCTCAGTGGTTAATGAATCTGACTAGGAACCATGGGGTTGTGGGTTCGATCCCTGGCCTTGCTCAGTGGGTTAAGGATCTGGCGTTGCCATGAGCTGTGGTGTCAATCGAAGATGAGGCTCGGATCCCACATTGTTGTGGCTGTGGTGTAGGCTGGTGGCTACAGCTCCGATTGGACCCCTAGCCTGGGAACCTCCATATGCCGTGGGAGCAGCCCTAGAAAAGGCAAAAAAAAAAAAAAAAAAAAGAAGAAAGAAGGAGAGAAAGAGTGGTAGAATGAAAGCATAAAGGTAGGAATGATTTCAGCAGGAGTCAGTTTTCATGGGGAGCTAATAGCTGTGACCACTGCCATATCCCTGAAGGATCTGAACCCGACTCAGCTTCCCTCAACCCCCACCCTCTCCCCATGATGTCCTCTTATAATTCAGCTCCACCTCTGCCCAGCTCTGCGATCTTGGGCAAGCTCCTGTTATGGGGATTAAAAGAGATGGGGGGAGCTCCCATCGTGGCTCAGTGGTTAACGAATCCTCACAGCACCCATGAGGATGCGGGTTCCATCCCTGGCCTCGCTCAGTGCATTAAGGATCCAGCATTGCCTTGAGCTGTGGTGTAGGTCACAGACCTGGCTTGGATCTGGCGTGGCTGTGGCTCTGGTGTAGGGTGGCAGCTGTAGCTCTGATTCAGCCCCTAGCCTGAGAACTTGCATATGCTTCGGGTGCGGCCCTAAAAAGACAAAAAAAAAAAAAAAAAAAAAAGGACAAAAAAAAAAAAAAGAAAGAAAAGAGAGAGATGAGGATGCGGGTGTGAGCATCATAGCGTTTGACCCACACGGCCCTCAATAAATGCAGCCACTGTGGGCAGGACGCTGGATTACCACAACCAGTGGGAAAAACCAAAGTATCTCCCTGGCGTCTGAAGCAGTTTTAGAGCTGCGTGTGGCACGTGTGTACTTGTGTTTCTCAATGTTGACTCTGTGAGAAGTGGCTGAGAGGAGCTGTCCAGGGTCTCCGTACCCAGAATGGCTCACGTGGTCCAGACACCGGGTTTATCACTTGGGCCAGAGATGATCATGTGCTGGGGCTTTGGCACCCGAATAAGCAGGACAGACTGCTGAGCATACGGGCTGCTGTCCACTTACACTGAGTAGCATGTGTTACACCTGTGGTGCTTAACCTTTTTGCAGGTGGGTAGGTGGTGTCTGGAAACTTTTTGAAAGTTTACACAAAAAATACACATTGGTATATAAACACAGGAAAAAATGTATATAATAAATTCAGGCTGCTCACAGATGAACCACAGATTTGAAATGCTAGCACTGGACTACGGCTTTCCTTTTCTACTTTGCTTTTTAGGGCCACACCCATAGCATGTGGAAGTTCCCAGGCTGGGTGTCAAATCGGAGCTACAGCGGCCAGTCTACACCACAGCTTATGGCAACGCCGGATGCTTAACCCACTGAGTGAAGCCAGGGATCGAACCTGCAACGTCATGGATCCTAGTAGGGACTGTTAACCGCTGAGCCACAAAGGGAACTCCGGTGGCTTTCTGGAAGGCAATGAGGAGCTTGTGTTTCCTGAACCAAGGAATGAGCGCATGCATGAATAAAACAGAAAAAAAGTGCCAACTGCCAAAAAAAGCCAAAATCTTGTAATCTTTGCTGTTTCCTCTGGTGAAGTTGCTTCAGGAAAACTGGAAGACTCCAGAAGGCCTGGGTTCAAGTTTTGCCTTATCCACCTTACTAACTGTATGACCTTGGACTTGTCACCTAACTTCTCCTAGCCTCATTTTCCTCATCAGGAAAATAATGTGAATGAGAGAGTGTTTTGTAAGCTCCAAAGCCTAGTAAAAACATGAGGGACTCTTGGTGTTCCCATAGTGGTGCAGCCAAAACAATCCGCCTATGGCCCATGACGTTGCCAGTTCGATCCCTGGCCTCGCTCAGTGGGTTAAGGTTCCAGCGTTGCCGTGAGCTGTGGTGTAGGTTGCAAGACACGGCTCGGATCCTGTGTTGCTGTGGCTGTGATGTAGGCCAGCAGCTGTAGCTCCGATTTGACCCCTAGCCTGGGAACCTCCCTATGCTTTGGGTGCAGCCCTAAAAAGAAAAAAAGAAAAAACAACAACAAAAAAAAGACCCATGGGAGGGAGCTCTAGAGAAACCCAGGGGGAAATGCATCAGGCAGCAGGAACGGCAAGTGCAAAGGCCCTGAGGTGGGAGCATGTCTGGATCGTGGGACCCACCAGAGGTCACACTTTGCATGTTTTGCCACTAGATTGATTGTCCTCACCAGGCTTGGTTTTGGCTACCTCATCACACAGCCTCCGGGAGCAGAAGGGTGGTTATCGGACCCCCCCACTGCTCTCCCGTTCTCTCCCTAAAAGACCTGGGCCCTAGACCTGGGAGCTCTAAAAAGAAAAAAAAGAAAAACAATTGGAGAAGCTTTATGGTGAAGGGTACAGGCATACTCTGGAAGGGGCTTGGGTGGTGTCTACATATTCCGGAAGGGACTTTTTTTTTTTTTACCTTTTTTTTTTTTTTTCTTTTTGGCTGCACTCACAGCATGTAGAAGTCCCCAGGCCAGGAATCAAACCTGAGCCACAGCAGTGAGAATGCCGGATCCTTAACCCGCTAAGCCACAGGGGAACTCCCCACGCAGGGACCTAGGCAGAGGAGTCTGGGCATAGAAATGGAGCAGAGGTACCAAGAGTCCAAGCTTTAGTTGATTGAAGTCAGAATTGATCGGTGTCATCACTCCTGTTCGGACCAGTCTAGGGTCTCAGAGTATAAGTCACCATCCGCCGTCTGGGTGGGGCCTTCGTTCCTACAGAACTCAAAGATTTCTATCAGATTGTTCCATGCTTCTCTTGAGGAGGAACCAGGACTCAGTTTTTTAATAGATGATCTATTGTTTCTTGACTGCTTTTCCTTTGTTCCTGTCCTTAAAATCATGAATGACTGAGACTATTTAAGGGCACACATTGTGGCCAGGCTTAGATCACAAAACGGCCTTGGCCAAAAAAGATTTCTATGGCAAGAGAGCCACGCCTGGCTGTCTTTCTCCAGGGACCGTCTACTCTGCTTACAGAAAGATGCAGGGATGGGGGTGGAGTTCCCATGGTGGCTCAGCAGGTTAAGAATCCGACTAGTATCCATGAGGATGCAAGTTTGATCCCTGGCTTGGCTCAGAGGGTTAAGGATCCGGTGTTGCCCTGAGCCTGTGGTGTAGGTTGCAGACGCGGCTCAGATCTGGTGTTGCTGTGGCTGTGGTGTAGGCCGGCAGCTGCAGCACCAGTTTAACCCCTAGCCTGGGAACTTCCATATGCCACAAGTACAGCTCTTAAAAAAAAAAAAAAAAAAGCAAAGAAAGACGCAGGGAAGGGGAGGTTGTTCTGGAGTGGTTCCAGGCTGCTCAGGGAAGGTGGAGAGAGGACAGGGGAGAGCGAGCAGCAGCCGAGAATAGGAGTTGGGTTGGCCAGGGAATGGGGCATCTCAGGTGGTCCCTACCCCTGGATTATGTCTCTTCACTTTCCTGGAGGCACCTCAGGTCCCAGCTGCCTTTTATCTGGTGAAGGACAAGACAGAATGGCCCTAGAGTTCCCACCGTCGATCGGGGTAATGAACCTATCTCTGAGGATTACTCTGACTAATATCCACGAGGATGTGGGTTCCATCCCTGGCCCCGATCAGTGGGTTAAGGATTTGGTGTTGCCGTGAGCTGCGATGTAGGCTGCAGGCTCGACTTGGATCTGGTGTTGCTGTGGCTGTGGTGTAGGCCTGTAGCTATAGCTCTGATTCCACCCCTAGCCTGGGAACTTCCATGTGCCGTGTGTGTGGCCCTAAACACACACACACACACACACACAGACACACACACACACACACACACTCAAAAGAAAGACAGACTGGTTCTGATGGTCACAGGTAGAGCAGATCTGTCAGTAATTCTCTGAGACTTTTTTTTTTTTTTTTGTCTTTTTAGGGCTGAACCCATCCGCGGCTAGGGGTCAAATCGGAGCTACAGCTGCCAATTACCCCACAGCTCACAGCAACGCAGGATCCTTAACCCACTGAGCAAGGCCAGGGATCGAATCCGCAACCTCATGGATCCTAGTCCGGTTCATTACCGCTGAGTCCCGACAGGAACTCCTGGGTCTTCTTTCTAAATTATACCTCCTGGAGGGCAGGGCCAGTTCCTTGTTCAACGTCCTATCTCTCAGTGCCTAGTGCAGGTAATACTTACCAAATGAATGAAAATACAACACCCGATACTGTGCTGTGGTGAAGATCTGGAGGTCGGGAGACCACCCACCACTGCTGATGGGACCCAGCTCTGAAGATCTGAGCCTTGATCTATGTTGTCGCTAGATTTTTCCAAGGGCTGGAAAAAGGTGAGGCAGTCTATTCCAATCCATAGAAAGGCAACTCAAAAGTCAGTAACGGAGTTCCATCGTGGCGCAGTGGTTAACGAATCCGACTAGGAACCATGAGGTTGAGGGTTCGATCCCTGGCCTTGCTCAGTGGGTTCAGGATCCAGTGTTGCCATGAGCTGTGGTATAGGCTGCAGACGCAGCTCGGATCCTGTGTTGCTGTGGCTGTGGTGTAGGCCGGCAGCTATAGCTCTGATTGGACCCCATATGCCACGGGAGCGGCCCTAGAAATGGCAAAAAGACAAACAAAAACAAAAACGAAACCTCAGTAACTTTTTTTCTTTTTTGGCTGCGCCTTCAGCATGCCAAAATTCCCTGACCAGGGATCCAACCCACGTCACAGCAGCAACCCGCAGCCTCTGCAGTGACAATACTGATCTTAACCCACGGAGCCACCAGGGAACACCTGTGCCTCATTTTGCTCATCTGTAAAATGCAGGAACTAATCATAGTCTTGATGTGAGAATGAAGAAAGCTGAGGCTCTCGGAACACTGCTTGGCACACATTAAGCGCTCTTGTCAATGTCAGTAATTATAGTCTAGGAAGGAGATGAGAGGCCTGGCCAGGGATTTATTCAGCCCTGATCCCTAAGCCCCAGCCCAATGCCTTAGACCCAGAGATCCTGCCGAACTGCCTCAAAGGGCTCACTCCCCGTGGCCTCTTCCACTAAGCCCACCTGCATCTGTTGCTAGATCCCCGGGGGTCCTGTGGCTTCTGCAGACAGAGAAGGATGGACCTAAACCTCTGGGCTGACCGCTACTTGCTACACAGCACCCTTGGGCAAGGTGCTTTCTTAATGCCCTCGAGCTTCTGCTTTCTTTTCTTTTCTTTTCTTTCTTTTTTTTTTTTTGGCTTTTTTGCTTTTTCCGGCTGCACCTATGGCATGTGGAGGTTCCCAGGCTAGGGGTTGAATTGGAGCCTTTGCCACAGCAGCGTGGGATCTGAGCTGCATCTGCCACCTACACCACAGCTCATGGCAACACCAGATCCTTAACCCACCGAGTGAGGCCAGGGATCCAACCTGCATCCTCACGAATACTAGCTGGGTGCATTACCACAGAGCCACAAGGGAAACTCCTAGCTTCTGCTTTCTTCGCTGTAAAAATGGAAATCCTAAAACCCATGTGTCAGGATGGCTGTGGAAATCGTGTGCCCAGCACCCGGTCGGTGCCCGAATGCAATTGTCCCTCCAGCAATCTGGATCTGCTCCTCTCTCTGGCCCGTGCCCCTCCCAACACCAGAGGCCACATGCCTGGACTCCTGGACTCCCAGGCTTTACCACCGGAATCCCAGGCAAGAGTTACGCCCTCTTTGTGAAGACCCAGCTGGAGTGCTCCATCCCTGGCCTCCTGAGTCAGGGTTCACCAGGGACTCCTGTGCGTGTCACCTCAGATGACTCCCGTCCCTGCCAGCTCTCTGCCAGATGGACTGACCTGAGTTCTAAGGTGAACCCTACAGGCGGGGAGGAAGTTCTGCAGCCTGGGCGCTGGGCAGCGGCCTCAACCTTCTGGGGGTGGGGATGGGGTGAGGTGGGAGGTGGGATTCCCATTCTGTCCCCATCTTCAGACACCCACACAAATGGGTCATCCAACTTGCTTACTCACTGGCATAATGAGAGGGGCACGTTTAAAGAGAAACAAGTTTGGGAGTTCCCACTGCAGTTCAGTGATAACGGAATCCAGCTGGTATCCATGAAGACATGGGTTCGATCCCTGGCCTCACTCAGTGGGTAAATTGCCCGGTGTTGCCGTGAGCTGCAGTGTAGGCCACAGACGTGGCTTGAATCCTGTGTGGCTGTGGCATAGGCCAGCAGCAGCAGATCTGATTCGACCCCTAGCTTGGAAGCTTCCATATGCAGCATGTGCAGCCCTAAAACGCAAGGAAAAAAAAAAAAGAGAGAGAGAGAGAGAAACAAGTTTGTGTCCTAAAATTTGTGGGGGGTGTGTGGGGGAAGCAGTACCTGCAGCATGCAGAAGTTCCTGGGCCAGGGATAAAATCCATGCTATAGCTGTGATCCTGAACCCACTGAGCCACCAGGGAGCTCCTGTGTCTTGAAATTTTTAGTGCAGGGGGAACTAGGAGTTTCTACACTTATTCCACAAAGGTGATTTGCATGAAGTCCCTGGGAGCTTTGGTATTCCCATCTCAGGAAGGCAGAATCAGGCAGAAGGAATTCACTATGAGCAGCTCCAGGAAGTTCTCTGCCCACCCCTCCCCCAGCCCCAGCAGTGAATTTGGCCCAAAAAAAAGGTTAAAGGTGCTGCTAATTGCATCATAAGGGATTCTAGGGCCTCCTGGAAGCATGTGACCCTGGACAAGTCATTTGATCTCAATTTGCCTGTTGTAAAATGGGGATAATACTGAAGTGACCTATTGGTGTGAAGACGGAATGAGGGAACGCATTCCTTCACTTAAGGAGGGAGCAGTGATGTCAAGGTGACCATGGCAGGGGACACTGATTCAACAACAAATATCTAAGGCCTACTGCGTGCCAGTGTCTAGGGGAATTTTTTTTTTTTTTTTCATTTTTGGCTGCCCCATGGCATAAGGAATTCCCAGGCCAGGGATCAGATCCAAGTCACCGTCTCTAAGCCACAGCTGTGGCAATGCCGGATTTTTTTTTTAGGGGGGCTGCACTCTTGGCTTATGGAGGTTCCCAGGCTAGGGTTGAATCAGAGCTATAGCTGCCAGCCTACATATGCCACAGCCACAGCAACGCCAAATCCAAGCCGAGTCTGCCACCTGTACCACAGCTCATGGCAACGCCAGGTCCTTAATCCACTGAGCAAGGCCAGGGAGCGAACCCGAGTCCTCATGGATACCAGTCGGGTTCGTTAGCCACTGAGCTACGATGGGAACTTTGCAATGCCAGATTCTTAATCCACTGTGCCAGGCCAGGAATTGAACCTATGTCCCAGTGCTCCCAAGATGCCACCAATCCCATTGCTCCACAGTGGGAACTCTGACTTTTTCTTGGCCATGCCCACAGCATGCGGAAGTTTCCAGGCCAGGGGTTGAACCTGCACCCCAGCAGTGACCCAAGCCACTGCAGTGACAATGCCAGATCCTTAACCACTGAGCCGCCAGGGAACTCCTAGGGAAATAGTATTACACAAGGCCAACATGGTCTCCTCCCTCTTGTTGCCTACGGGAAGTAGGGTAGCAGACAATGAGGGAGAAGGATGGGTGGTGTGGGGTGATGATCAAGGCCACCGGCTTGGAAACCCAGCTCACCATTCACCAGATGGGTGGCGCTGGTCCAGCTCCATCCCTTTTTTTAAATTTTTTTTTGGCTTCTTAGGGCCACACCAGCAGCACATGGAAGTTCCCAGCTAGGGGCTGAATCAGACCCACAGCTGCCAGCCTACACCACAGCCACAGTAACATGGGATCCGAGCCGCGTCTGTGACCTACACCACAGCTCACAGCAATTCCGGATCCCCAATCCACTAAGCGAGGCTAGGCATCGAACCCACGTTCTCATGGATACTAGTCCAATTCATTTCTGCTGCATCAGAAGAACTCCCTAGCTCCATTCTTTGTGCCTTGACTTCCCAACAGTAAAATGAGCCCTGCACACATGTGATGGGGTGGTAGGGACTGCATGAACAGACCCATGGAAAACTATGTTACCTAAGAACTGGGTTGGCCTGAAGAGACAACCAGACGAGACCGTGGGAGAAGGACGAATTTGAACACGAGCGATCTTTCCCAAAGCCGTGTGTCTCCCCAGCAAAACTGGGGCATTTTCAAGCTAAAGGTACACACATTCATGAAGGGGCTTGAGCCATGGAGAATTCAGCACAGAACGGGGGCAGAGGTCAACCAAGTTCGAGCTTTAGTTGACTGAAGTCAGAAAAGTCCCGTCCTTGTTCCATCTTCGACCTGGGTGGGGCCCTTAGCCCCCTCCCGAAGAACTCAGAGATAAGAATCAGATTGTGCTGTGGATCCCTTGAGGAGGGACTAGGACTCTATTTTATCTCTGAACTATTGTTTCTTGACTGCTTTTCCTTTGTTCCTGCATTTCCTCCCATTCCTTAAGACCTTTAATTACTCCTGAGGCCTGTTAAGACCTGTAGTGGTCAGGCTAAGATCACAAAATGGCTTAAGTGTAAAAGGCCCCTTTTTTTTTTTTGGCTTTTGAGGGCCCTACCCACGGCTTATGGAAGGTCCCAGGCTAGGGGGTCAAATCGGAGCCGCAGGTGCCGGCCTACACCACAGCTACACAGGATCTGAGCCTCATCTGTGACATGCACCATAGCTCATGGCAATGCCAGATCCCTGACCCACTGATCAAGGCAAGGGATCAAATCTGCATCCTCATGGATACTAGGTGAGTTCATTACAGATGAGCCAAGACAGGAACTCCAGCCTCTTTTTTTTTTTTTTGTCACACCCATGGCATGTGGAAGTTCCTGGGCTAGGGATCGAACCTCCACCACAGCAGCAACCTGAGTCACAGCAGTGATAATGTCAGATCCTTAAACACTAGGCTGCCAGGGAACTCCCCCCAACGACCTCCTCTTATGGCCAGAAAGCCAAGCCTGGTTCTCTTTCTCCCCAGACCCCCTTACCCTGTCTGCCTCATATTCACAGTATGTATCTACCACAGGCTCTTAGCACACACGTGATCAGTATAATAAAAGGAGCTGCATGATGTGCAACAGGGCAAGAGATGATGCCAAGGCTGAGCTCGACCAGCAAACCAGGTCGGGCATGGTCCTGAGGAGGAAAGGGCCTGATGCAGGGGAGCAGGAGGAAGGGCCAAGGGGTGGAGACAGCAGTAGGAGATGAAGCAGAGCAGCAAACCCGTTTAAGGAGCTGGGGCCCTGAGAGTTGCTGCAAGGGTTTTAAGGATCAGGTTTGCAGCTTCAAAGCATTCACTCCCCTTTGTACATATGAAAACATGCGTTCATCACTGTACCCCTAGCCTCTGGCACAAGAGATCAGGGCACTCCCTGGCTGGCCCTCCCTCCTTCTCTGGTTTCCAGCCCTGCTGATTTCCAGATCTCCTAGGGGCTTTGCATTTGCTGGCTCTCTTCTTCCAGGAATGGAGTGGAGGAGACTAAGGAGGGAGGCCTCAAGTTAGATGCAGGCCTGGGGATGCCGCTGCCCCCCCAACCCCTTTTTAACCCCAGGACTCAAGTGTGCCTGAGTCCTGCTGTCAACTTGCAACCATAAGTTCTAGTACCATGCCTGGTTCACAGTATGTTGTCGGTAAATACAAGTTTCTGCCTCTGTAAACAGAAGCTTCTCTCTTCCTCACCACTAGGGTGGGAGGGCATAAGGGTGGGGCGGGTGGGGCTAGGAACCGACTTAGGAAACGGGGAGAAAGTAAGTTTTTTCTTTACAACCCTATTTGCAAAGGCGCAGAGTTTGGTCCCTAACTCAGTGTTTGCAGCGTAGGGGAGTGGGAGAGTCTCTTTCCCGGCGAACCTCTATAACCTGCAGCGGGAGGAAGGGTCCCAAGGAGCGAAGCGCAGAGACTCGGTTTGGAGGGGAGAGAGCACCCAGCCTTGCGCACGCGGGAGAGGAACGGCTGTCCCTGGGCTGGGTCCACCGATGCCTAGCCCCGGGCTTGGGAGCGCAGAACGGAATGAGGGCTGGAGGTGGGGGTGCACTTCTGCAAATCTCAGGGATCAGCGCTCTGGAGGCGGCGGTGGAGAGAGTCCACAGCTCTGGCACCTCCAGGTGTGTAGGCGGGACTTAACGCGGAGCCCGGCAGGTGCTCTAATGACGCTGCCCGCCACCCGTGCTCCTCTGAAGGGATGCGCTCCTTCTCCACCCTCTTACCCAGCTCTGGCTCCCGGGTATTTAAAGGGGACGCGGCGGCGGCCCAGGGGGATGGGGGCCAGGTGGAGAGTACTGTTCAGACGCTCATCATCCACAGCCCCTCGGGACTGGAACTCGTGAGCCGGAGCCCAGAAATCTGGGGGTGGATAAGACATCGCGTCCCCTCCAATTCCCCTTTCTCCATCCTGCGCCCAAATACCTCAGCTAGCCCCTCTCCCCACTCTTCCAAACTCAGCCGGGATAGACCACGGCCGCCGCCGCTCCCCACGTGAGTCCTGGGCTCCCAGAGGTAGGGGAGGGCTGGGGTCCCAGTGTGGGGTGGGGGCTGCGCGGAGTCAGAAGGATCCTTCACGCGTGTCAGTGGGGGAATCTCTGGAGCGGAGGAAGGAGTTCTTATAGCCCAGGAATGGGATGTCCGGGTACCGCTCCGTCTCCGACTCGGAGGAGGCGGCGAAGGAATCTGCTCTCTTGCTCCCTGCCACCCACGAGTCCCGTTGGCTCCTGAGCTGCGTACCCCCCTCCCCCCCACCCCGCCCCGCACTGGAGCGAGGCACCCGCCAGCTGGGGGTGTGCCAGAGTGCCTGCTTTCCAGCCACCTCTAAAAATATCTCTCCCCCCCCTTCCCGCCCCCCCCCCCGCCACTCCACCGGCAGCTGCCACCTCCTTGCCCATTGAGGATGCCCCCCCCCACCCAGCTTGTCCACCCAGGCAGGGCGAGCCCAGAGATGACTTCTGTCCCAGCTTCCTCACTGGCACCAGTGTTCCAGGGCTTTACCCTTGCTAGTCCGGACAGCAAGCTCACAACCCATGGAAGAGGGGAAGTTCTGGCCGCAGTTTTCCTAAGGCAGCAGAAAGCCCTGAGTTTTAATCCTAATTCTGATGCTGTGGGACCCCCAGGATGTTAGCCTGACCTCTCTGGGCCTCCGTTTTTCCTATGTACTGCTGCTGGTGGTAAACAAGAGACTATGGGGAAGTTGGGAGTGCTGTGCGGGGAAGGGAAAGAATTCCAGCCTAGTGCTGGAATCTGATTTCTAGAGACTGATACCAGGAGACCTGGTCTTGGGCAGAGCACTTGCTGCCATAATATCTCTGGGGACCTTGCCCCTGCCACATGCCATCCTGCACATTTCCTGTGGAAAACTTTCCCCAAACTGTCCTGTGACCCATCCATCCATTAAGGGGGGACTTTCAAAGGAGGGCCTGAGTTTGTTTCCCTCCCCCATCCCCAGGGGCCCTCCCACCCATTCCCACAGAGGTCCTGTAACAGCACTTGGGTAAAAGGCCCGGGGGTGGGGGTGGGCAGGGAGCAGGTGCTGCTTTTAGGTGGGACTAGGATAGGGACCCCCTGCCAGCCCAGTGACACCCTTCTCTCCTCTCTGCTCTAGCCTGCAGGAGAAGCTCGGAGGTCCTGCCCCCCTTTCTTCTGAGGGACTTTCTGGGGACCACGAAAGGACTTCATCACTCAAGGCAAAGCCGCCAGAGGTAAGGAACCTTTGTGCATGTCACAGGAGCCAGATTCCAATGGGACCAGGGTCCCTCTGACTCCTGTGGGGCAGGGGTGGGTATCACAAGAGCTACTCTGGAGAGAAGCCCAGGGAGCCTGGCTTTCTGCTCTGGGGACTAAAAGAAACAAGAGCAACCTCACCAAATGATAAATGTTTTCATTGATTTCCCTACATACTCTGGTTAGATGGGGGGGGGGGTGTGGAGAGTGTTTTTGCTATGAGAAGTTCTGAACATGATTAAAAACCAGACCATCCCACCAAATGTTAAGAAGGAAAAAGAACCACAGAGAAAGCAATGAAAGTTGGTCTCTGGGTGGCTCCTGGAGACCCTCTTTTATCTTCGGATCAGCCTGGGCACGTGTCCGTCCATGTTTGCTTTCACAAGGGGAGTGGCATCCCCTGACCTTTTCTCTTTGGACTGGCCCAGGGTGGAGGGCACATGTGATATGAGCCAGGATTCTGGAAGGCTGGAGCTCCCTCCAGATGCAGCCTGGGACCGGCCCTCCCACTTAACCCCCCAAACACGCCCTTCCTTCACTTCACGTGCCTCCCTCCCCTTCTCTCCCATCTTCTTGACCAGTGTCCCTTCTCCCCACCCCACCCCATTTTAGCCCACTGCCCCCACTCAGCTTTGGCCACCACTCTCATTTCCTAGATTACAAGTCCTTAGGGAAACGCCTGAGACCCACATCCCATCCTTAGCAAAAGTGTTTAATGCATGTAAGGTCAGGGAGTGGGGAGGGATCGGTTACCTCAAGGTGGAGTGTGATAGAGCCCCCCCTTCTGCCCACCACCTTCCTTCCTGGGTGTCCCAGTATCCGTCTTGAGGGCAACAGTTCCTCCTTGCTGTCCTGAGATGGTCTGGGGAGTCACCTTGACCAAGTCCGAGGGGTACCCGGTGTTACCCACTCTCACCACCAGAGGGCAGCAGCCAGCCTGACCGCCGCGGCTTTGCCTGCCCAGTCTGGCTCTCAGGAGTGGTCCAGCTCTGTCCCAGGAGCACGTCTTCTTTCATTTAACTCTAAGATGCAGGAGAGGCACGGGGAGCTGTGGGTTTGCAGCTGCGTTGAAGCCCCCACAAAACCACACCCTGCCTCCAAAGCCACACAGCAAAGTCCAGTAGGAATTGCCACCCGACTCCCTGGCTGACTGCCAGCGTCTGGAAGCACCAAGGAGGGAGGCAGTCCCAGATCACCTGGGTGCCTAGGCGTCCCGGTCCTCCAGCTGTGGTGCTGTGAGCCTAGTCATGTGTCCCTTCCCTTTGGAGGACAGAGGGCAGGCCAGGTGTGCGTGCATGAACCAGACTCTGCCCCATGGAGGAAGAGCCTTGGGCAAGTGAAATCTCTCGGAGCCTTTGTCATCTGTCAAATTCATGGGATTGTGCTGGGCAGGGAGAGAATGAATGAAGGTGATTGGTAAACGATGAGGTGCCTTACACAAGAAAGGGGCAGTGACCATACTAGAAAAGCAAGCCTTGGTCTCAGACCCTGAGATCTGGTTTCGAGGTCTGTCTCCGTCATGTGTAGTGGGGGCTGATGTTTGCGCAAGTTGGTTAACCTTTCTAGGTCTCCAGTAGCATCATCTGTTACCTCTCCAGCATCGTGGGGGATTAAGAGAATGCCTAGCAAGGGCTCTGTGGTCTGTAAGTGCTATGCTTATTTGATGGGCTGGTTTTTGTTTGTTTGGGGTTTTGTTTTGGTTGTTTGGTTTGATTGGGTTTTTGGTTTTAGGGCCACACCTGCAGCATATGGAGGTTCCCAGGCTAGGGGTCCAATCAGAGCTACAGCTGCCAGCCTACACCACAGCCACAGCAACACAGGATCCAAACCGTGTGTCTGTGACCTACAGCACTGTTCATGGCAACGCTGGTTCCCTGACCCACTGAGCAAGGCCAGGGGTCAAACCTGCATCCTCATGGTTACTAATCAGATTTGTTTCTGCTGCGCCGCAAGGGGAAGTCCATGGAGGGCTGTTTTTTGTTTGTTTGTTTGTTTTTTGTCTTTTTGCCATTTCTTAGGCTGCTTCCATGGCATATGGAGATTCCCAGGCTAGGGGTCCAGTCAGAGCTGTAGCCACCGGCCTACGCCAGAGCCACAGCAACTCGGGATCCGAGCCATGTCTGCAACATACACCGCAGGTCACGGCAACGCCAGATCCTCAACCCACTGAGCAACGCCAGGGACCGAACCTGCAACCTCATGGTTCCTAGTCGGATTCGTTAGCCACTGAGCCACGACGGGAACTCCATGAGGGGCTGTTTTTCACTAAGCCCTGGGAGTGGTTCCTTGGGTTCAGGAGAAGGGGATAGGATCCAGGTGGGTGTTAGTGGGGCCAGCAAAGCCAGCTGGTCCTCAAACAGACCTTGTCTGGTTGTCAGGGGCCCTGGACGACGGCTGGAGGCCAACAGTCACTACAAGCGGTGCCCAGGGTGATGTACTGACCATGAGCGGGTGTTTTCCAGTTGCTGGCCTCCGATGCCTGTCTAGGGTAAGTGGGTCCCTCCAGGGGTTTCCTAGGATGAGGCCTCAGCCCCCATGTTCCCATCATGGGGTGGGAGAAGCCCCATCCAGCCCCGTTTAGGCATGCCCACACCTCTGGTGGGCCCCCACGAATCCTTGGAAGCTTCCATCCCAGGTCGGGCAGCGCGGGGGGTGGGGGGTGTCCCTGATGCTTTGCATCCTCAGACTCAGGCCACTGAGACTCCCAGAGATGTTGAGACAAGAGGGTGACTCTAGGGATGCATTTGAAGAGCCAGGTTCAAATCCCAGCTCTGAAATTAGGAGCCTGGACTCTGTTTCACAGGATGTGCCCGGTTATAAACACAGGAATTTTGGAGAGGGAGTTAGGAAAAAACCAGGAAAAGGAGCAGTTCTGACTCAACTAATTGTGGTGGGAGGTTGAGAGGGAGAAAGGCGGCACCGTGGGTATTCTGAAGCTCTACATACATAATCTGCTTGCTGCCCCTCTGTCACCTAAAGCCGCTGGCTTGAAAAGGGGCGGGGACAAGCTGCAGAGGACTTCTCTCCCTTTGCCTGCCTTTTTGCCCTCACGCTTGCCCCGTTGTCCCCCAGCCGCCACCTTGTCCCCCTAGCAACATGACGAGCCCAAGATCTCCCCTTCCTGGAACTCCACCCCCCCACGGCCCCATCTTCCTGTCCCCCCATGTGCCCCTAGTATGACTTCCCCCTGGCCCTCCAATCCCCCACTCCCACCTCATGCCCTCTGCCCATGTTCCCGCTAAATGCTCCATCCTCTGCCTTTTCAGCCACTGCTGCTCTTTCCTCTCCCTCACCTGTCTCCCAGGTATGTCGTGGCCTGGCGCGGGAGGCTTCTACCTCCCCAAGCCCCACTGCTTCTCCTGCTGCCCGCTTGCTTCGGACTCTGGCAGAAACCCCACCCGCTGACACGTTCCTCCCTGGGAACTGGCAAGTGATTAGTGATGAGCTGTCAGCACAGGGCCCTAAAACTCTGGAGAAGCTGTCCCAACCATCCTTGGCTGGAAGCATCTGCATCCCATCTGGCTGGAAGCAGCTCCCGAGAGCCTGCCTGGGTCTTGGTTGGGCAGTCCACCTACCTGGTTCTTCCAAGAGCCAAAAGCCCGTTCTCTGGCCAGTGCGGAAACCCAGGGGACTAACTCTCCAGGCCAGACACCGACTGTCACATGCTTTGGACGGTGCCAACACATTTCCCTGGCTCCTACTGTCCACCACACTCCCACAAGCCATTGGCTCTGCCCGGCGGAAGGTGGACACAAGGCAGCTGCTCCAGTGGGGTGAATGGCTGGTTTCCCCTGATGCTTTGTTGGGGGAGAGGGAGTAGAAAAAACCTGCCACTCTCTTTATCCAACCACCTGGAGTCACTGGAAGTCTCCAGGATGGTCTAGTCCAGAAACTAGGGGTCCCAAAGGAGTGACCCCTTGGAAGCTGCTTTTCCTTTTTTTTTTTTTTTTTTTTTTTTTTGCTTTTTGCTTTTTAGGGCCACACCCTGAGGCATGTGGAGGTTCCCAGGCCAGGGGTCTAGTCAGAGCTGCAGCTGCCGGCCACAGCCACAGCCACAGCCATGCAGGATCTGAGCCGTGTCTGCGACTTACACCACAGCTCATGGCAACGCCGGATCTTTAACCCGCTGAGCGAGGCCAGGAATCGAACTGGCAACCTTGTGGTTCCTAGTCACATTCGTTTCCAGTGTGCCCCTCCGGGAACTTCTCCATTCTTTTTGAAATCGACCCTCGTTAAGCCCCCCAAGGCCACCGAAGAGAGTAGCAGAAACAGGTGCCAGAGAAGCTCTTCTGGGTTCAGGAGGGGGACGGTCCCCTGAGGATAAACCCCAGCACCGTTAACGGAGAGGAGCTAGGGGATGGGCAGGGAAGGCTGGAGGTGGGGACAGCGGCATTGCTTAACCAGCCTTGGGTCCTCCTCAGGTCTTGGATGTGCCAGCGTCTCTGGCCGTGGCCCGCTAACCAGCCTCTTCCCGGCCGGCTCCCGCCGCGCCTCCCCTCGCTTGCTCCCTCCTCCTCCTCCTGCTCCTCTCTCCCCTGCTCCCAGGACGACGGCAGGATGGCCGTGCAGGGCTCGCCTCGCTTCCTCCTGACCTTTGACTTTGACGAGACCATCGTAGACGAAAACAGCGACGACTCAATCGTGCGCGCTGCGCCGGGTCAGCGGCTGCCGGACAGCCTGCGTGCAACCTACCGCGAGGGCTTCTACAACGAGTATATGCAGCGCGTCTTCCAGTACCTGGGCGAGCAGGGCGTGCGGCCGCGGGACCTGCGCGCCGTCTACGAGGCCATCCCCCTGTCGCCTGGCATGAGCGACCTGCTGCAGTTCGTGAGCAAGCAGGGCGCCTGCTTTGAGGTTATTCTCATCTCGGACGCCAACACCTTCGGCGTGGAGAGCGCGCTGCGCGCCGCCGGCCACTTCAGCCTGTTCCGCCGCATCTTCAGCAACCCGTCGGGGCCCGACGCGCGGGGGCTGCTGGCTCTGCGGCCCTTCCACACGCACACCTGCGCGCGCTGCCCCGCCAACATGTGCAAGCACAAGGTGCTCAGCGACTACCTGCGCGAGCGGGCCCACGACGGTGTGCACTTCGAGCGCCTTTTCTACGTGGGCGACGGCGCCAACGACTTCTGCCCCATGGGGCTGCTGGCGGGCGGCGACGTGGCCTTCCCACGCCGTGGCTACCCCATGCACCGCCTTATCCAGGAGGCGCAGAAGGCCGAGCCCAGTTCCTTCCGCGCCAGCGTGGTGCCCTGGGAAACGGCGGCCGACGTGCGCCTCCATCTCCAACAGGTGCTGAAGACCTGTTGAGGACCTGGCCTGCTGGGGGCACCCGCGCGGAAAGGGGGTGAGGCGTGGGTGGGGATCGAAAGACAAACCTAGTTTTATTACTCCCTTTCCCTTTTGTTTCGGCATGTCCCTCTGGGAATTTCTGGTATTGCGGGCTCGTCCACTTGGGGGCTGGGGGAGGAGGTTCGGAGCCCTCCCCATCGATGCAGTTAACCCAGCTCGGCTGCCTCCCCCCGTTCCACTGCAAGCAAATTCCAGGGCTGCTGCACATATCTGGGCAGGCACCCGTGTGTTCCAAAAACCTTGCCTTCTAAATTGAGAGGAAGGGGTTCACTGGCGGGAGAGAGAAGGAACATCTCCCGCTGCATTAACCGCTGCCTTGGGTCGCATGACCTCCCTCCCCCACTATCCAGGGGGCCCAGGTCTGGAACTCCCTCCCTCTCCCCCCCAACCCCGCGCACGCTCGCGGCCACACCGGACTCCCAACGGAGAGAAATGGTGCTCTCCGACGACGGCCCCAGGCCTAGATCGTGCCTCACCCGCCGAGATCCTACACTACACCCCTTTGCCTGCTTCTCTTTCCCTGTCCACCTCTTCAGCGTCCCCACAGGATAAAAAGCCAGGGCGAACGATCGCCTCCTGGTGGTGGAATGAGGTAGCACACCGTCCGGCCCCGGTCCAGCCCTCAGGGGACCTCGCAGCACCGCGTCGGTGTCTCCTCACACCCCAGCCTCGTCTATGCAGCAGGAGACCAGGGACTTAACCAAAGTCGGGCCGGCTGGGCCCTCTGTGCCCCGCTCCTCCCGTATGAACCAGAAAGCCATGATGTTTTAAAGCAGAGCCAGCGAAACCCAAGCCCTTCTACCCTCTTGAGGTGTTTCAGAGCCATAAAGGAGGTGGTGAAGGGGCCGAGGTGACTGAGATCTCTCGCGCCGCCAAGACTGAACACATAACCCAAGCAGCAGGCAAAAGAACGGTGCAGCCCATCGTGGCAGAGCCTCTAATGTAGGGGGCTCACTGAGACACCCCCCCGGGGGGGGGGCGGGGGAGATAACCCACTGCTTGGGGCAGGCAGAGGAGCTCAGCAATTAGTGGAGGTCTTAGAACTGGAGAGCCATTCAACCCCTCTTCCCTCTGTCCCCCCAGCCCTTCAGGGCAATCACCAGGAGCTCATCACGCGTTTTATTCAAAGTTGGCACTTGCAACTGGAGACCCCGTCCTGCACGGCATTAAGCATCCTCCGTGGATAAGATCACCAAGCTCCTTGGCTTCCAGTTCTTTTCCTGTCTGCAGTAGAGCTCTGTGTACTTCTTCTCCCCAGAGCCTTCCCACTGCAGCGGGGTGGTGGGGAAGGGGCAGTCACAGCTCATGGCCCCAGGAGGTGTGCAGGTCTAGTCCAGGCTTCACGAGAGCTGGCTCTGGCATGGGGCTCATGGCAGTGCCTGGGTCAGCACCCCAGAGATCCCTGGCTGTCAGCAGCTGGGCTCCACATAGTTCCCAGGGAAGAATCCGGAACCCTCGGAGCTGACGCCCTCACACCAGCCATCAGAGTAGCGGCGGGTGATGCAGATAACGGTGCCCTCAGAGAAGGAGAGTTCGTTGTCCTTCTGGCCAGTGTATGGGTACAGCGTTACCACTGCAGGGCGGGAGGGGAGGGCGCCATGAGATGTGCTTCCTGCAACCATGGGGATGCTGGCGCCCTGCATGCTAGACTCTAGGGAGCAACTAGGGGAGAAGGCTGCAGGGAGTGGGGCAGGAGATGCCTTTTCCAAAGGCCCCCCCGCCCCATTCTTCCCCAGCTGAGCTAATAATGAGGCCAGCTGCTTCCTATGCAGGGGGTGGGGTGCAGACCACCTTTGCAGAAGGGAGGGGAGGATGACTCTGCGATGGAAGAGTTGGGTGGGGGGAGCCCTGAACCCAGGATCTGGTGCCCTTTCCCGTCTCAAGAGTCAAGTACCTTTCTCCAAGTATGCATCAGGGATCCAGCTAGGCTCTTCTGGCCCAAAGCCTGGTGGGGGTGGAGGTGGAAGCCCCAAGTCGTCTACATCCAGGGGTGGAGGAGGGGGCAGGTCCAGGGGGAGGGGCAGCTCTGGGGCTGAGAGGGAAAAGCAGAAAGGCTGCCAATGTGACAGGCAACCTGCCACTCTTTGAACGTCACTGTTCAAAGAGCAGGGCTCCAGGGTTTATCCATGTTATTTTTTTGGCCAAGCCTGTGGCATATGGAAGCTCCCAGGCCAGGGCTTCGACCCAAACCGCCGCATTGACACGGCTGGAGCCTCAATTCACTGTGCCACAAGAGAACTCCAAGGATCTACTCGTTTTAGGTAATCTGCCTCTTACCCTCGTTCATCCTGCTCCTCCCACAATGCAGGTAGGAGGTGCTTAGTAAACACTGAGTGACGGTGAATCGAATCGTGTAGGATGAGCAGACTCTGCCACTTAGCTTGGTGAGCCTGAGGCAAGTCAATTTAACTCTCAGGCTCAGCTTCTCTTATTTTTATTTTTTTTATTTTTTAATTTTTTTGTCTTTTTGCTATTTCTTCGGCCGCTCCCGCGGCATATGGAGGTCCCCAGGCTAGGGGTCGAATCGGAGCTGTAGTCCCCGGCCTACGCCAGAGCCACAGCAACGCGGGATCCGAGCCGCGTCTGCAACCTACACCACAGCTCACGGCAATGCCGGATCGTTAACCCGCTGAGCGGGGGCAGGGACCGAACCCACAACCTCATGGTTCCCAGTTGGATTCGTTAACCACTGCGCCACGACGGGAACTCCCTCAGCTTCTCTTAAATGGGAGTGTGGAGATTCTCTTAGGGTTAAGTTTAAGTGGGAAGGTGGGTGAGACGCTTCGCCCCCGGGGGCCTGGTATAAAGCAGGTGCGCTCAACTACGTTCGCTTCCCCTTCCCCTTACGCCTGTTGCAAAGCATCCACGGAGAGGCCCAATTGGATCCAAGGGGTGGGGAGAAGTGTTGGGGTGAGGCAACGACCCCAAAGTTGAGCTAGGAGGGGAGGGCGGAGCTCCTTACCCGGCGGGGGCAGGGACATTTCCTCCAGTGGAGGGGGCAGCAGGAAGACGTTGGAGGCAGCAGGTGGAGGGGGCGGAGGTGCTGCTTGCCCCTTGACCGCGGAGACACCACCGACCCCTTCAGCGCTGCTGAAGACCAGAGAAGGGGGGGGCTTAGGCTTGACTGGGGGACGCCCTCCCTAACTCGGCATCAACTGGCCCCGCCCCTTTAGTTTTAAGCCCCGCCCTTGTTCTCCTGTGGCCTCTCACCACCCCCCCGCCCCAGCCATCCTATTTTTTGGGCCCGTGGGCTCACCCGGCCGAGGCCAGGGAGGAGGCAGAGGAGGCGGCGGAGAGCTTGCCGTTGGGCACCACGGGGGGCTGCACCGGCTCGGGGATCCGGGGCGCTCTCCTAGGGGTGGAGGGGAAGGGTGTCAGCAAGAGGGAAGGCTGCTGGCAGGCAGGGGGTCGGGACGGGGAGGAGGTGGTAGCTGGCAGCTGGCAGCTGGCAGCTGGCAGGAGGAAGTTTGGCGCCCGGCTTGAGGCGAGGGTGGGGGAGTCGAGTTTGTGGACTTGGGCGGGGCAGGTTAGGATCGCGGCGAGGCCTCACCCGAGGGTGGCGGAGGCGGGTGCGGCAGGCGCCTTGATGCTCTTTCGAGACAGGGTCCCGGTCCGAGACAGCTGCGTGCTCGAATCCTGCGGGTGGAGGGGAGGGGAAGCAGGGGGCGGGGCTGACTCGTTGCCCCGCCCCCACGCCGCCGTGGCCCCTCCTCCCGGAGAGGAAATGGGGGAGGGGCGGGCGAGGGCCGGGAGAGAGAGCGTGGCCACCGGCAAGTTCCCGCTTCCACTTCCCAGCCCCTCTTCCCACCCCCTCACCCGCTGCCTGGGTCTTGGGTCTGAAGGCCGCTTCCTCCTCTGCCGAGCCCCACCCTTTTCCCCCCAGCAGCCCCCAGCTCGCTGGTCCCCAACCCTGAGAAACCCCAACCCCCGCGCGGGGCTGCGGAGGTGGTAGGGAAAGGACCTCCCATTTAGAATCGTCCCCTGTTGGCCGGCCTGCGGCACTGGCTTTGGGGAGTTGGGGGCAGAGAGGGGCAGCACCCTTGGAGTGTTCAAGTGACAAGGTGCAAACACACGTGCCAGGGAGCACTTGTGTGACGGACAGCGTTTGCCCAAGAGAGGGTGCACGGGGAATGATGTCTTCCGCTGTCCTTCAGGAGGGACAAGACAAAAGGGACTTGAGCTGAAGCACGAAGAACTTAGGTTGGACAATGGGTAGAATGGACTGGTGACTGAAGGAGGGAGTGTACTTTCTCTTTGGGGGAAGATGGTGTGTTAAAGGATATGGGGTGTGGGGGCGGAGTTCGCGTCGCGGCGCAGTGGTCCATGATTCCGACTAGGAACCATGACGGTGTGGGTTCGATCCCTGGCCTCGCTCAGTGGGTTGAGGATCTGGCATTGCCGTGAGCTGTGGTGTGGGTCCCAGCCGCGTCTCGGATCCTGCGTTGCTGTGGCTCTGGCGTAAGCCAGTGGCTGCAGCTCCAATTCCACCTCCAGCCTGCGAACCTCCATATGCCGCCGGAGCGGCTCAAGAAAAGGCAAAAAGACAACCAAAAAAAAAAGAAAAAGAAAGAAAGAAAAGGATATCAGGGGGTCATTTAGATACTAGGAAGCTTCTAGTGTCATCTGGAGTGTTGCAGTGTGGGGACAAGGAATCAACAAAATGGGCTCAGAGTAGTTCCCCTTCGTAGCTCCGAGGAAACGAAACTGACTGGCATCCATGAGGATGCAGGTTCCATCCCTGGCCTCACTCAGTATTCTGCGTTGCTGTGAGCTGTGGTGTAGGTCACAGACACAGCTCAGATCCGGAGTGGCTGTGGCTGTGGCTGGCAAGTGCAGTTCTGATTCAACCCCTCGCCTGGGAACCTCGGTATGCCATGGGTTTGGCCCTAAAAAGACAAAAAACAAAAACAAAAAATGGGCTTAGGGGTTTGTGTACTCTCCCACCTCGAGAGGAGATGGGCTGTGAAGAAAAGACCAGAGTCATTCACCATGTCCCCCTTTGAGCTGGCTGCTTCCTGGCCCCTTCCTGCCCAACAGCAGCTCTGGGATGACAGTTCAGTGCAGTGACCTCAGACCTCCAGACAGAGGAAGTTGCTGTGCTCCTGTGGCTGGGGAGCCATTCTCATGCACACCCTGACATACTCCCCCGCCTTCCCCTTCACACACACACCCCACACCCACAAAGGGGGGTGAGGATGGGTGCTCAGATATCACTCTCAGCAGATCCTGTGAGTAAAGGTCAGTTATGAAGAGAGGGGTCATGAAGGTTTTTGGTTTTTTTCCTCTCTCTCTTTTTAGGGCCACACCCGCAGCACATGGAAGTTCCCAGGGTAGGAGTTCCCATTGTGGCTCAGTGGTTAACAAATCGGACTAGGAACCATAAAGTTGTGGGTTCGATCTCTGGCCTCCCTTGGTGGGTTAAGGATCTGGCATTGCTGAGAGGTGTGGTTTTAGGTCACAGACTCAGCTCAGATCCCGAGTTGCTGTGGCTCTGGTGTAGGCTGGCAGCTACAGCTCTGATTAGATCCCTAGCCCGGGAACATGCATATACCACAGGCACGGCCCTAAAAAGACAAAAAAAAAAAAAAAAAGAAGTTCCCAGGCTAGGAGTCTGATCGGAGCCGCAGCCACTGGTCTACGCCATAGCCCCAGCAATGCCATGTCCGAGTCGCATCTGTGACCTACACCACAACTCACAGCAACGTCAGATCCTTAACCCACTGAGTGAAGCCAGGGATTGAACCCACATTCTTGTAGATACTAGTTGGGTTCATTACCACTGAACCACAATGAGAACTCCATGAAGATTTTATTGTTTGGGTTTTTTTTTTTTGGTCTTTTGAGGGTCGCACCCATGGCACATGGAGGTTCCCAGGCTAGGGTTCTAATCAGAGCTGTAGCTGCTGGCCTAAACCACAGCCACAGCAATGTAGGATCTGGCCCATGTCTGTGACCTACACCACGGCTCATGGCAACTCCGGATCCCTCACCCACTTAGCAAGGCCAGGGATCGAACCTGCAACCTCATGGTTCCTAGTCGGATCCATTAACCACTGAGCCACAACAGGAACTCCGGGAGTCTCCTCTTTAAGGAGGCCTTGTGGGGTGGGGCAGCAACTTAGGATGACGGCTTCAGGGACTGAGGAAGGAAAGAGGCTGCAGGTGGGGACAAGAACATGGCCGTGGAAGAGAGCTGAGGCTCTAGAGAGAAGATACCCGTGAGGCAGAAGAGGGTGGGCTGTAGAGAAAGAGGAGGGGCCCCTCTCTTTACCTTGATCCCATGGCCAATGTCATCCAGGCAACCAAAGTTGAGGGGTTTCCTGTAGTAGGGCGTCAGGGGAGGTAGGCTCTCGGGGGCGATGATTTTCTGGCTGGGGGGCAGCCGCTGGACGGTGGCTAAAGTACCGATCTCCCTTCGGGCCACCTTCTCCATATGCATGTTCACCATCTGCGACACAGACACAGGGTTGGAGGTGACAGTGAGATGGCCTCTGCCCAGCACCTCGCCCTTTAAGATGTTGGGGGGCGGGGGGAGGACCAGAGGAGGCCGTGAAGTCCAGAGAGAAAGAGGGAGGTCTGTCCCCAAGGCCACACAGCATTTGGGAAAAGAGTGGCCAGGGGAGGATGGAGCTACTTTGGAGCAACTTCCTGGCGGAAGAGAACAGGGTTATTTATTGTTCGCTGAGCAGGAACCAGAGGCAAAGGGAAAGCACAGCATCCCTGGGGGTGCAGGGAAGAGACGGGGCTGGCTCGGGAGCAGAGCGGGTCAATGCGGAGGTGGCTGAGAATTGTGGCTGGAGCAGCTCTCCCTTTGGGGGGACACTATGAAGTGAATTAACTTCCTCTTGGAATGTTCTGTGGAGAAACCTGCAGCCCCGGGAGGGCGGGACCTCCAGCCTGCTGGGGTGAGAGGAAAAGACACACCCACACGGAACCTGTGGAGGATACACTGGCCAGGCTGATGTGTAACTGGAGCTGTGCGGGTGGTTTATGGGGCAGTGGCTCGGCCAAGGATCCAGGAAGGAAGGAGGAGGGCGTGTGTGCTAGATAGGGTGGGGGGTAGTGGCAGTGCTGCCAGGGCTGAGGCTACCTTGCCAGGCAAGCACTGTGGGTCTGGGATTTTTCCTAAGTCACTGCCTGTGTTAGGATGGAAACTGGGTCCATTTGCCTCTTTCCTGTCCCATGCAGCCCCCATGATGGGGAGAACCTACTGTCTGTCGTATAGGAGAGAACTCAGGGAAAAAAAATTTCTGCCAGGGAGTTCCGGTCATGGCTCAGTGGGTAATGAATCCGACTGGGAACCATGAGGTTCTGGGTTCCATCCCTGGTCTTGCTCAGTGGGTTAAGGATCCGGTGTTGCCATAAGCTGAGGTGTGGGTCGCAGATGCGGCTCAGATCCCACTTGGCTGTGGCTGTGGCTGTGGCTGTGGCTGGTGCCTACAGCTCCCATTAGACACCTAGCCTGGGAACTTCCATATGCCATGGGTACAGCTTTAAAAAAAAAAAAGAAAAGTTCTGCCATCACAGAATCCCTGGTCTGATGGAGCAGCAAGGCCCACCCCTGAGACATAGCTACAGAGACAAGAGGGCTCAAAAAGCCTGGCATGTGCGTTTGGACATGGAGGAAGGCAGCAAAGAGCTTTGGCTCTAGAAGGTGTCTGGGAGGGGCTTCAGAGTTGGGGGCTGGAGTTCCCGTCGTGGCGCAGTGGTTAATGAATCTGACTAGGAACCATGAGGTGGCAGGTTCGATCCCTAACTCCACTCAGTGGGTTAAGGATCCGGTGTTGCGATGAGCTGTGGTGTAGGTCACAGACACAGCTTGGATCCCGCGTTGCTGTGGTTCTGGTGTAGGCTGGTGGCTACAGCTCTGATGAGACCCCCAGCCTGGGAACCTCCGTAGGCCACGGGAGCGGCCCTAGAAAAGGCAAAAAGACAAAAAAAAAAAAAAAAAAGAGTTGGGGGCTGATGTGAGCAGTCTCCCCACAGTGCTTACCAGGCCCAGTGTGCTCACTCGGGCTTCCACTTGCCGCAGGGCAGCCGCCTGAAGGTCCAACATACGCAGAGTGTTTCCAGCCAGGTTGCCCACCTGGTAGGCCACACTGGCCAGGGCCTGGGTGGCGAAGGCCATGGTCTCCTCCAGCGCCTTCCGCTTGTCTGTGGCCTGAAAGACACGCAGTCCTGACCTCAGGCCACCCTGTCTCCCTGGATCCTTGGCTGGATGGGCTAGGGTGGGGTAAGGGATGAGGCAGGCGAGGGCTGAGCTGGGAGAAAGCCTCAACCCTTAGATGGTTCAGGTGTTTTCTCGAAGGATGACATGGGGGAAGTTTCCCTGGTGGCTCAGCAGAAATGAATCCACCTAGTATGCATAAGGATGCAGGTTCGATCCCTGGCCTCGCTCAGTGGGTTAAGAATCTGGAGTTGCTGTGAACGGTGTTGTAGGTTGCAGACGTGGCTCAAATCCAGTGTGGCTGTAGCTGTGGCTGTGCTGCAGGCTGGCAGCTGCAGCTCTGATTGGACCCCTAGCCTGGGCCCCTCCATATGCCGAAAGTGCGGCCCTAAAAAAAAGCAAAAAAAAAAAAAAAAAAAAAAAAAAAAGAATGGCTTAGAGAGGGAACATCAGGGAAGCGAAGTGAACCTGTGGCCCTGGGATCTGGATTTAAGGTGAGGAAAAGATACCCTGATACCCTTCTCAAATAGTCAGCCTGAGGCTTGGTTCTACCAGCTTCCTGGGCTTTGGGGGAGGTGGATGGCACAGTAAAAAGTGAACAGTAGAAAGGAAAGAGGAAGTCACTACTGGCTGGAGGAGATATTCTCAGACTTAGAAACCAAACAACCAAACGCAGGCACCCATCCCAGATCTTCTTCTTCTTCTTTTTTTTTTTTTTCTTGGCTATTTAGGGCCCCACCCGAGGCACTTGGGAGTTCCCAGGCTTGGGGTGTGGAATCGGAGCTGCAGCTGCCGGCCTACACCCCAGCCACAGCAACACGGGATCCCAGCCGCATCTGAAACCTACACCACAGCTCACGGCAACGTTGGATCCTTCACCCACTGAACAAGGCCAGGGATCCAACACTCATCCTCATGGATACTAGGAGGGTTTGTTACCACTGAGCCACAACGGGGAACTCCATTTCCCAGATCTTCTAACCAGAATCCCCTGGGAGTGAGGCCAGTGAATCTGCACCTCTAAAAGCTCCCCTGGTGCCTCCTATGCTCCTGGTTTAGCTCAAGTCTGCAAGTTGGTTTCGGGGTAGCAATAACCTGTGGTCCTTTTTTTTTTCTCCCCCTTTCTTTTTCTGCCGAGCCCATGGCAGGCAGAAGTTCCTGGGCCAGGAATGGATCCCACGCCACAGCAGTGACAATGCTGGATCCTGAACCCACTGCTCCACCAAGGAACTCTCTGGTCCATTTTATAGATAAGAAACTGAGGCCCATGAAGGGTGGCATCATTCATTTCCACCGGTAGCTTCCCAACACACTGAGAGTCAAGCAAACCTCTGGCCATGGCTTACATGGGCCCCCCGAGGGTGGCTCCTGCTTTCCTCCTCCTCCTCCTCCTCCCCTTCCACTCTCCCTCTCCCGCATGGTCTTCCTGCCACACTGGCCTTTGGATCTCTGTTCCTGATCAAAATAAGATTGTTTCGGAAAGTTCCTGTCCTGGCACTGTGGTTAACAAATCCGACTAGGAATCATGAGGTTGCAGGTTCAATCCCTGGCTTCGCTCAGTGGGTTAAGGATCCAGCGTTGCCGTGAGCTGTGGTGGAGGTCACAGAGGCAGCTCGGATCCCACGTTGCTGTGGCTGTGGCATAGGCTGGCAGCTACAGCTCCGATTGGACCCCTAGCCTGGGAACCCCCTTATGCCACAGGTGCAGGCCTAGAAAAAGACAAAAAAAAAAATTGTTTCTACCCCAGGGCCTTTGCACTCATTGTGCTTTTTTCCCCCTTGGGACTGTGCTCATGGCATGTGGAAGTTCCCAGGCCAAGGATCGAACCCATGGCACAGCAATGACCTGAGCCACAAAAGTGACAACACCAGATCCTTAACTCACTGAGTCACCAAGGAACTCCACTGTACTTCTTTCAAGAATCCTTATTATTAAATCGCTCAGCTCTTCAGAGATTACCTTCTGGCCCCAGCTAATACTTCTGCATTTTATTTTTTATTTTATTTTTTTGTCTTTTTGCCTTTTCTAGTGCTGCTCCCGCGGCCTATGGAGGTTCGCAGGCTAGGGGTCAAATCAGAGCTGTAGCGACCAGCCTTCACCACAGCCACAGCTATGCCAGATCCAAGCCTCATCTGCAACCTACACCATAGCTCACGGCAACGCCGGATCCTTAGCCCGGCTGAGCGAGGCCAGGGATCGAACCCGCAACCTCATGGTTCCTAGTTGGATTCGTTAACCACTGAGCCACACACGATGGGAACTCCGTTCTGTATGGAGTCTCTGTCAAATTGACTCTGTTCTCTTTTCTTCAGAGCACTTAACACTATCAGTAATTATTTATCTGTGAACTTTATTATCTGTTCCCTCACCCATTCTCTCTCTCTCTGTCTCTCTGTCTCTCTCTCTCTCTCACACACACACACACACACTAAAATAAGTGCTTGGAAGGAAGGAAACTCGTGTGTTTTATTCTGCATCCTTTCCTGGATTAGTGCCCAACACATACATGATACTTAATAAATCCGTGTTCGTGAGTTAATCAGCAGATTGCATGCCAGCCCAGTCACTTGCTGGGCATCATCCTACTGCATGCCAGGCACTGTGCCAGGTTCTGGCCAGGGCCACACTTCCAGTCGGTGGTGGTGGGGTGGGCAGGGAGTGGCTGAAGACAGAAGAGCGTTTTTTTTTTTTTTTTTTTTTTTTTTTTTTCAGTCCCAGATCAGACTGTGGGGGCTGGGACAAGACTTCTCTGGTCATTTGGTTCCCCAGGCAGCTTCCTCATCCCAGGATGGGACATTAAGGGGAGGGGGGTATGCCAGGGCAAGTCTGGGGAGAGGCCCGGGGACTGACCAGCAAGACTCCTTGCTGAGGGCCCTCAGGGGCGCTCAGGGCCTGTAGTGGAGAACAGACCTAGAATCTATCCAGACAGGATGCTGAGAGAGACCCGGGGGCCTCTGGGGTAGCCCAGGGCAGGCTGGAGCCAAAGGGCAGGCCCAGAAAATCTTCTGTCCCCCGCTCCCGTCAGGTGGTCCTCCCTGCTTTCTGTTCCAACAGAGGGAGCGAGCTGCTCATTTGCATTCAATTTATATCTCATCGCATCAGCATATGTAACCAAGGGCCTTGAAAAAGCAAAAGCAAAAAAAAAAAAAAAAAAAAAAAAAAAAAAAAAAAAAAATCAAGCCCAGGAAGTTAAAACCAGAAAGGACAGCAGGTCTTAGTTTAGCTCAAAACCTTCCTTTAATATGTGAGGAGAAGTTCCCATTGTGGCGCCTCGGAAACAAATCCAGCTAGGAACCATGAGGCTGGATCCCGAGTTGCTATGGCTGTGGTGTAGGCCAGCAACTATAGCTCCAATTCCACCCCTAGCCTGGGAATCTCCATATGCCATTAGTGCGGCCCTAAAGAGCGGAAAAAAAAAAAAAAAATTAGTGAGGAGATGAAGGCCCAGAATGGAGCGGTGACAACTCCTTTGGTCTTGGCTGGCCTCCCCTGTACTGTCCCCTCCCTGGACTGGCATGCGGAATGCATCACTGGATTTTTCCCATCCATCCAAACAGGAAAAAAACGTCTGTTGGGCCCAGGTCTGGGAGGCTAGAGCCCGAATGCCTCCTGTCCCCTGGCTTGGGTTTTGACCCAGGCCAGGTCTGGAGAGACGCAAAGGTCTGGCAGCCATCGTCATGGCTGACTGTTTATGCATCATGCAAATCACCTGCCTGAAAACTCATCGGACCCTGACAGAGAACTCTGCAGGTGACCCCAGCCTGCCCTCCCCCATTCCCCAAGGGTCTCTTGACACCTGGTTGGGGTAGAGGGAGGCGGGGAGGGAGGTCGTGGGAACCAGGCCTTGTTTAAAACCAGCTCTGAGAAGTCACCCAAACCCTTCCTAGGCGTTTCCTTCCCCAAAACCCCCAGAGAGGCCGGGAGAAGTAACGGGTTGTGTGGCCTGGTAGTTAGTGTTCTGCATGAAGAAAGAAGAAATGCAGGAATTCCCATCATGGCTCAGCGGTTAACGAACCCTACTAGTATCCACGAGGATGCGGGTTTGATCCCTGGCCTCACTCAGGGGGTTAAGGATCTGGCGTTGCTGGGGCTGGGGTGTAGGCCGGCAGCTGCAGCTCCAGTTTGATCCCTAGCCTGGGAACACCATATGCTGCGGGTGTGGCCCTAAAAGGCAAAAAGATGAAAAAAAGAAAAAGGAAATTTGCCACAGGTCCAGGACATGGGAATTGGCCTCAGGTCTTGGTGATCTCCAAATCTCTACGTACACTGTGCGCGCAAGGGAGGACCAACCCAGACGTGCCTTGAGATACGCAGAAGGTGTTTAAGGAATGGAAGGAGCGCCTCCATCCTAGTCCGTAGGAAGAGCGTGCCTTCTGGTGCTGGGAGAATGGATGGTTTACAAGCCATGTTCCAGCTCATCTGCAGTATCTACAATTAGTCATTCAACATCTACACTCAGTGTAGCTTTTTTTTTTTTTTTTTTGGTCTTTTTGCCTTTCCTAGTGCTGCTCCCATGGCATGTGGATGTTCCCAGGCTAGGGGTCCAATCGGAGCTGTAGCCTCCAGCCTACGCCACAGCCACAGCAACGCCAGATCCGAGCCACGTCTGTGACCTACACCACAGGTCACGGCAATGCCGGATCCTCAACCCACTGAGCAAGGCCAGGGATCGAACCCGCAACCTCATGGTTCCTAGTCGGATTCATTAACCACGGAGCCACGCACCATGGGAACTCCCAGTGTAGCATTTTTAACTAGAGGTGTGTGTCGGGGGAGCTCTGGAGTCAGAGTTCCCATTCAAGCCCCACTAGCTTGGAGACCTTGGGAAAGTGAGTTAACCTTTCCAAAGCTCCGCCTTCTGGTTGTGAAGTGGGAGTGCTCCTTGCCTCCCAAGATTGGGGTGAGGACTGAAGGAGGCAATGAGGGCAGTTAGGGGGGCAGAGTATCTTAGCTGTTGTTATCATTGGTGCTCTTTATGTATGCATTTGTTTATTTCTCTCTCTCTCCTGTTCTTTTTCTTTCTTTTTGGGGGGGCCGCAGGTGCAGCATATGGAAGGAAGTTCCCCAGGCTAGGGGTGGAAACAGCCACAGCAATGCCAGATCCTAGCCACATCCACATCATGGCTTGCCCACTGATCCTTAACCCACTGAGCGAGGCCAGGGATCAAACCTGCATCCTCATGGGTACTGGTCAGCTTCTTAACCCACTGAGCCACAGTGGGAACTCCAACATTGACTTTCTTTAAGCTGCCATTTTCCCATAAACACTTACTCCTTTTACTATTGTTTTTTCAACACCCCTTGAGCTGGGAGGTCCCAGTGCACATAAACTGTCTTAACATCATACTGCGTGTCAGGGAGGGGAAGGCTGAAAGGAAAGGGCTCAGCCTGAGGAGTCAGGAGGCCTGGGCGGATGCCCGGCTCTACCATTGCCAAGCCGTGTGACCTTGGACAAGTCATCTTGCCTCCCTGAACTGCCGTCTCTTCATCTCTGAAATAGGAATAGCGATACGGTCTCGCAAGGCGATTAAGAAGGTCAGTGAAATAACAGAGGTGCTCTATCATTTCTTTTTTTCCTTTCTGGCTGTGCCCATGTCATGCAGAAGTTCCTGGGCCAAGGATCGAATCCCTGCCACAGCAGCCCTGAGCCCCACCAGTGACAACACTGGACCCTTAACGACTAGACCGCCAGGGAACTCCTTAGAAAGCCATTCTAAAATGCCACTATCCTTGTCTTTTGCTTGTAGCCTGCTCCCAGCTGTCATATGGTCCATCCCCCTGCCTCTGAGTCAGACCCCATCATTTTTTTTTTTTTTTTTTTTGCATTTTAGGGCCACACCCGTGTCTATGGAGGTTCCCAGGCTAGGGGTCTAATTGGAGCTATAGCTGCCAGCCTACACCACAGCCACAGTCATGCGGGATCTCAGCCATGTCTGCAACCTACACCACAGTTCACAGCAACCCCAGATCCTAACCCACTGAGCAAGGCCAGGGATCGAACCTGTGTCCTCATGGTTGCTAGTCAGATTCGCTAACCACTGAGCCACGCCGGGAACTCCAGACCCCATCTCCTTAACCCGGTGTAGTCTGACCTCTCTCAGCTCTCCTTCAGATATCAGGGAGAGACCTTCCCTTGGTGCATCTCAAGTTCACAACAAAGTTTGGAAAGTTCTGCTGAAGTCGCACCTAGAGCCATCCTCAACAGGGAAGGTTGGCACCAACAGGTGTGCGAGGCCAAGTCTTTGGGCCTCTGGATATGATGATGAGGCTGGGAAGGAGCCGAGGCCCGTGGCAGGACGGGGTCGCACTGCCCAGGCTGGCATCCCTGAGGCTCTGGAGGAGAGAAGGGGGCACCGTGGGGGTTTGGGGAGCAGGGTCAGTGTTCAGGTTTTGGGGGGCTGGGGTGAAGCCGATCTGGGTCGGGGGCATATTTCAGCCGGGTCCAAGCCAAGCACCTGTCAGGACAGGCTCCAGGCGCCTGGTGGGGCTGGGGTGCGGGGCTGCCTACCTGCACGTAGTTGTCCTCGCAGTAGTCCGCGACCCGCAGCAGGGCGCTGTGGTTGCCCCGCAGAGCCTCCCGGGCCGTGGGGATCTCAAACTCCTGCAGCTGCTGCAGCTCCGCCATGGCCCCCGCCTCTGCTGGGCTCCCCGGGGAGCCGGCCGGTTTTGCACCTCACCCTGCCCTGATCGGTCGCTCCGCCTTCTCTCTCTCTCACTGCTTTTGGTTTCCTCTTCGTGAGAGCCCCAAACCTGCTCGCAAAGGGCAGGCATGCTCATTCTGGGACAAGAGGAAGTCAGTCCCTGCTCCCTGGGCCTGTGCCTCTCTGTCCCCCGCCTAGGGGAAGGGGGAAGCGAGGGTTGGGGTGGGGGGGTGGGGGCGGGGGAGAGGGCCTTTGGGGGCCCAGCCCCCCATTCTCTCCCCGCAGAGGAAGTCAAGATGGGGGCGGCTGTGATTGCTCCCTGGGCCTGGAGAGGAAACTGCAGCGCGCATGGGCTGGGGTGGGAGACTAGGAGGAAGGGGCTGGCCTGCTCTGGGGGGGTGGAGATGAATTTTCCACTCATGGAAGGGGAGGAAAGGGCAGAGGGTGGGGGCTTCCTTGGGAAGCTCGGGGATGAGTCACCAAGAGACAGGGCACTGGAGGGTGGAGAGGATATGGAGCCGGGTCAGGCTGGGGGGCTGTGGGCCGGCAGGGCGGCAGCAATGGGAAGCTGCTGATGCAGCAGCCGAGAGGAGTCAGATTGGACGCTGGGAAGATACAACCAGAGGTCCCCTGAGAAGGGTTATCAAGTCTCCGAAGGGTACCCTGCCGTGAAGACCTGGTGTACACACTCTGTGCCTGATGGAGGCAGGACAAGATGAAACCGACCAAAGGTAGCGTGAGGGGCTCAGGCTAGATGGCAGGAAGGACTTGGCTTGGAGAAGCACCAGATTTAAATTCCAGATTATCCGGTCGGTCTTAGGAGGCAGAGGTGGACCGAGCACTGAGCCAGCCTCAGCAGGTATGTGCCCCATTTTTTCCTGCATCACAGAGGACTCAGGATGACCTCTGGGGTCCTGACCTGATCTCAAATTCTTCTTCTTTTTTTCTATTTTTGGTCTTTTCAGGGCCACACCCGCAGCGTATGGAAGTTCCCAGGCTGGGGTCAGCTCAGAGCTACAGCTGCCAGCCTATGCCAGAGCCACAGCAATGCAGGATCCGAGCCGAGTCTGTGACCTACACCACAGCTCACAGCAACAGCCAGATCCTTAATCCACTGATCGAGGCCAGGGATTGAACCCACATCCTCACGGATACTAGTCAGGTTTGTTACCACTGAGCCACAACGGGAACTCCTGATCTCAAATTCTTAGAGCTCACAGCTGGGAGTGGGACTTGGATCCTGGGGCAGGGAAAGCTTGAGATGAACTCTGGCCTCCTCCCCACCCCTTCCACTGAGGAGTCGAGTGTCAGTCTAGAGTCAGGAAGAAAAGAGAATCCCGGCGTTCCCGTCGTGGCACAGTGGTTAACGAATCCGACTAGGAACCATGAGGCTGAGGGTGTGACCCCTGGCCTTGCTCAGTGGGTTAAGGATCCGGCGTTGCCATGAGACGTGGTTCGGATCTGGCATTGCTGTGGCTCTGGCGTAGGCCAGAGGTTACGGCTCCGATTGGACCCCTAGCCTGGGAACCTCCATATGCCATGGGTGCGGCCCTAGAAAAGTCCAAAACACACACAAAAAAATTAAAAAATAAAAAGAGAATCCCTTACTGACCACATTGGTCCCATAACATCTGCTCCTGGAGAGGGTCCCTTGTCATTGGTCAGGAGTCCATCTCAGCAGGAGCCCAGGGACTGCTCAAGGGCATAGCCGTTGTGCGGTTCTGGGAGAAAACCAAGAGCGAGATCCAGATGCGGACTCTGTGCTCCGGGATGGCCGAGGGAGAACCACAGGCAGGGCCCCAGGGAGGCATGGAGGCAAAAAAGCAGGGACACAAGTGTTACAGGTGGCCACGGCCCCCAGCGCCGATGGGCACAGCATCCTAAGTGAGTGCCTTTTCATTGAATGGGTGAATGGAGCCTGAGCTGGGAGAACCTTGTAAGGGGAAATTGTGGGGCTTGAATGGGGGACACAGCGGCTCCCCAGGACTTGCCTCTCTGGGGAGAAAGAACAGCCTCAGAGCAGGCTCAGAGGTAGGGAAGCAGAGGGCTTGGGGGAGAAGGCAGGGAAAAGGGAGCTTGCAGGGCTGGAGGGTGAGAACTAGAGAAATGGGCTCTAAGCCAGAACCAGAGGGGGTCCCTAGGGGCATGGGGCTGATGCCGGGGGAGGGGGGTGCAGGGGGCCTGCAGTGGTGGCCGTCTTGGAGGCTCAGGCTGCCGGATGGGCTTGGAACCTTGAGCCTATGATCAGCTTAGGCGTGAGAGATTTGGGCTTCCAGACCATCTGCTTTATCCAAAGACTTTCAGCTGATCAGGAGCCAGGAGGCTCAAACCCCATCTTGTCTGGGTCGGGGACAAGTGGCTTGAAGTGCACGCTCTTGCTTGGCAGGTGAGAGGGGCTGCGGTTGCACTGGGCTGGGATCTCGGCTTACAGTGGTTGACATGAGGCACCGGGCAGGCCTCCCCGATGACCCTGGAGGAGGGATGGGGGGATGATGGTGACGGTGACGATGATAATTGTATCGAGTTCATTATGCGCCAGGCGGTGTGTGAGAGTATTTCACATGTGTTGTGGTCCTAGGACTCACAATAATCAGGAAAGGCAGGTACTACTCATTATACCCATTGTGAGGATGGGGAAACGGAGGCTCCAGGAGGATGATCAACATTGCCTCAGGCCACACAGCGTGGAAGCAGCGGAGTCACAATCAGAGTTGGGGAGTTCCCGCTATGGTGCAGTGGGTTAAGAATCTGACGGCAGCCACTCTGATTGCTGCAGAGGCATGGGTTCTGTTCCCAGCCCGATGCAGTGGGGTTAAAGGATCCAGCTCAGACTGGAATCAGAGCCCTTCTGTTAACCCTTAGGGCACTCGCGCCTCTGACAGGACCTGGAGTTTCCTGAAAACTTCTGCCTGTGTCATTCGGTGGAACACAAACTTTGCTTCCAAATCTTTTTTTGTTTTTTGTCTTTTCTAGGGCTGCTCCCGTGGCATATGGAGGTTCCCAGGCTAGGGGTCCAATCAGAGCTATAGCCGCCAGCCTACACCACAGCTCACGGCAACACTGGATCCTTAACCCACTGAGCAAGGGCAGGGATCGAACCTGCAACCTCATGGTTCCTCGTCAGATTCATTAACCACTGCGCCACGACGGGAACTCCTGCTTCCCAAATCTTGCTCAAGGAAAGAAACTCCTTTTCTCCCCCTTCTCCACGCTCTGATTTCCATTTCCGCCATAGATAGGTCCTTCTCCAAAGGCCAAGATCCCATCAGACTGGAGCATCCTCGTCTCTTGAGCCTGGACTTATGATGGGGCGGGGGTGGTACAGTGCATACCCGGTAGGGGTGAGCAATGAAGGGCCTGAAGGGAGGCCACAGAAGGCAGGGGGAGAGCGGGGAGATGCTGAGGTGTAGAGAGTGCAGAGAAGGGAGCTGGGTGAGCCCAAGGGATGTACAGCTTCGGCTGTGGAATCCTTTCCAGGACCTGGTCTCTCCGGGGCAGGATGGCCCAGGATCTCAGCGAGAAGGAGCTCTTGAAGATGGAGGTGGAGCAGCTGAAGAAGGAAGTGAAGACCCCAAGAGCCCTGGTGAGCCTCCTCCTCCCTTCCCCACACCCTCTCCTCCATCCCTTTCTGGTCCCCTTGGAGCCGGGATGCGAAGGAGGAAGTGATGGACAGCAGGGCAGTGGAAGGAGATCTAGCTGCCTCTGGAAAGAGCTGGGATAGGGAAGGAGGCCAGGGTTTGAGCTCACGAAGGTGCGCAAGAGATGGGCGCAGAGCCTGGAGGGCTCCGTGTATCCAGCCTGCTCCAGCCCTGTCCGGAGCGGGGCCTGGCCAAATGGCCCTCCCAGTAAGAGTTGGTCTTTGGGGTTCTGCTCAAGGAACTCGCACCCCTCTCGCATCTGCCTGTGCCTCTCCTCTTTTTCCTCTCTGGCCTCAATCCCCCACCCTGCCCAAGAGAATGTATCCTTTTTCTTTCTTTCTTTCTTTTTCTTCTCTTTTTGCCTTTTTCTAGGGCTGTTCCCATGGCACATGGAAGTTCCCAGGCTAGGGGTCAAAGCGGAGCTGTAGCCTCCAGTCTATGCCAGAGCCACAGCAACATGGGATCCGAGCCTCATCTGCAACCCACACCAGAGCTCATGGCAACACCGGATCCCTCACCCACTGAGCAAGGCCGGGGACCGAACCCTCAACCCCATGGTTCCTAGTCGGATTCGTTAACCACTGCGCCACAACGGGAACACCCCTTCCTCTTTTTACTTTTTGTCCTTTTAGCGCCGCACCATATGGACGTTCTCAGGCTAGGGGTTGAAGCAGAGCTGCAGCCACCAGCCTACACCACGGCCACAGCAATGTGGGATCAGAGCCGCATCTGTGACCTACACCACAGCGTGCGGCAACAGCGGATCCTTAAGTCGCTGAGCGAGGTCAGGCATCAAACTAGCATCCTCCTGCTCACTAGTCGGAGCCACAGAGGGAACTCCCAGAAGGCTGTTTTCTTGAGACTGACTCAATCATGACTCCTGAGCAACAGACAAGGGCTAGAACCACGCTCTGCTTTCTTGCAGATTTCCAAGACAGGAAAGGAAATCAAAGATTACGTGGAGGCCGAAGCAGGAAATGACCCTCTTCTCAAAGGCATCCCTGAGGACAAGAATCCCTTCAAGGAGAAAGGCGGTTGTCTGATAAGCTGATGGCACTGGAGCCCCTCACCCAGACTGCCTGCCCCTCCTCAGCCCCCTCCTCAGCCAGAACCAAATGTCCTGGGTCACCCAGGCAGCCGGTGGCTGTTCACTGTCTCTTAGAGAATGAGTAAAGACGCCCGGCTCCACGCACTGGGAGTCCGTGCCCTAGTCCCGCTTTGAACTCCTTTCTCGCATCCCTCCACCACCTGCTGGGGCGCTGCTGACCCCACTTGGAAATGCGCTTGGAGAGCTTCCCCAGGGGCAGCGGGTGGCACTTTGTGGGGTCTGAAAAGACTGCAATTCCCTTGCAGTCCTTTGGCAACAGTTACTCCTTAGAACCCCCTCCCCTTTTCCCCTCCACTCTCTTCCTAAAACCCGTCATTCCCATTCAGGAGCTGGGTCGAGGACTGGAGTGGGGGGGTCCTTCTCCCCCCTCACATCTGGTCCCGTGGAATTCCGCCTAGTCATTTAGATCACCCCAGCCGCCTTGAGGACAAAGAGCCTGTAAAGTCATGATTTCTTCACTGTTATTGAATGTCTGCTCCATGCGAGAAGCAGGATAGAAGAGTGGGGGACGTGGAGTTCCCTCTGTGGCGCGGGGGGTTAAGATCCTGACTGCAGAAGCTCGGGTCGTTCTGGGGGTGCGGGTTTGATCCCTGGCCTGGGAACCTCCATATGCCACAGGTTCGACCATAAAAAGAAAAAGAAAAACAAACAAACAGACAAAAACCCTCAAATGGCTCTTATTCTCATAGAATCTAGCAGAGGAGACGGGAAACAAGAGTTACAATTAAATCGGTTAGAGCTACTCTGGGGAAAGCCGAGAGTGTTGTAGGGACACACAGCGGGCAGACTTTCAGGGCAGTGAACAAGGTCACAGTCAACTGCGGCAGGCAAGTGGGGTGGGGGGCAGACCCAGGAGCAGTAAAACATGGAGCTGGAGGGGACTGTGAGGTCAAGTCTTAAAGGACATTGCCATGAGCTCAGGTAAGAACTTTCTTTTTTCACCCTCATAGCAACAGGAAGCTTGGGAAGCTCTTTAAACAGCAGAAGGCCAGGCTTGGATTAGCATAAGGGAGGCTGGATCCTGCTAAGGGCTGGAAGACTAATTCCTGCGTCTTGGTAGCAAGAAGATTACCGTCTAAAGGAGCCACCGACAAGTTCCCGTCGTGGCTCAGCGGTAATGAACCCGACTAGTATCCATGAGGACACGGGTTCCATCCCTGGCCTCGCTCAGCAGGTGAAGGATCCCACATTGCCGTGAGCTGTGGTGTAGGTCACAGACGCGGCTGGATCCCGCGTTGCTGTGGCTGTGGCACACGCGGGCAGGTGCTGTTCTGATTGGACCTGGGCACTTCCGTATGCCATGGGTGTGGCCCTAAAAAGACCAAAAAAAAAAAAAAAAAAAAAAAAAAGGAGCCACAGACAAACTTTCATGATACAATGCATTCAGTGCCACATCAGAGAGGTCTGTGCAGAGCATGGGCTGGACACTCAGACGGGCTACCTGATCCAGCGGAATGGGGGCGTTGCATCCTGGGAGGGAGGAGAGGAAAGGCTTCTAAAAGGCGGTGAGGAGTTCCCGTTGGGCCCTGCGGAAACTAATCTGACTAGGATCCATGAGGACACAGGTCCAATCGCAATGCCGGATCCTTAATCCAGCACACCAGACCGGGTAGACAGTGAACCCAGGGTGCTACAAAGACACCATCAGATCCTTAAGCCAGTGCCCCACAGCAGAAACTCCCCTAAATGAGATCTCACGGCAACGCCAGATCCTTTAACCCACTGAGTGAAGCCAGAGATGGAACCCACATCCTCATGGACACTAGTCAGGTTCTTGACCGACTGAGCCACAGGGAGACTCCCCAAGGAGATGATATTTGGAGCGGAGTCCTAAAGGGTGAAGTTGTAAGTGGGTGGATGGATGGTAAATCTGGTCGAAGGGGCAGTATGAACAAGAGGAACAGATACAAGAAGGAGGAAAAGGAGTTCCTGACGTGGTGCAGTGGTTAACAAATCCAACTAGGAACCATGAGGTTGCGGGTTTGATCCCTGGCCTTGCTCAGTGGGTTAATGATCTGGCGTTGCCGTGAGCTGTGGTGTAGTTTGCAGACGTGGTTCGGATCCTGTGTTGCTGTGGCTCTGGCATAGGCGGCAGCTACAGCTCCATTTCGACCCCTAGCCTGGGAACCTCCATATGCCGTGGGAGCGGCCCAACAAATGGCGAAAAGACAAAAAAAAATAAAAAAAAAATAAAAAAAGAACAAGTGTCTGAATGCAAACCCCATTCAGGTTGGAGTTGCTGGAATGTCAAAAGAAAGGCCTAGGAGTTCCCGCTGTGGTGCAGGAGGTTAAGGATTCAGTGCTGCCGCTTCTGGGGCATCGGTCGAAGCTGTGGCTTGAGCCTGATCCCTGGCACAGGAATTCCTTGCACTGTGGGTGCAGCCATTAAATAGAATTGAAAAAAGAAAGGCGTTGGAGTTCCCATCGTGGCACAGCAGAAATGAATCTGACTAGAAAGACTAGAAACCATGGGTTTGTCGGTTCGATCCCTGGCCTCGCTCAGTGGGTTAAGGATCTGGCGTTGCCATGAGCTGTGGTGTAGGTCGCAGATGCGGCTCGGATCCCGCGTTGCTGTGGCCCTGGTGTAGGCCAGCAGCTACAGCTCCGATTGGACCCCTAGCCTGGGAAACTCCATATGCCACAGGTGTGGCCCTAAAAACCTAAAAGGAAAGAAAAAGAAGAAGAAAAGATAAAAGAAAGGCCTAGAGGCTTAGGATCACCTGCTAGAGAGTTGGGGCTGGAGATGACCAGAGGGTCTTGTTTGCAACACTAAACCACCTTATCTGCTGGGAGTGGGTCGGTAATGTTTCCATTTAGAAGGGAATTGGCTTTGAACAAGATTGAAAGGGGAAAGAGCAGAGGGAGGCAGAGAGACATTTAAAGAGATGACTGTGAGTTGGGGGCAGGGGTCCGGGTAGTGGCTGCGTCTGGAGGGGGAGCTGGGGTGAAGAGTTGCTTAGGAAATGAAGTTTTCTGATCTTGCCATCTTATGCAGTGATGGGTGAGGGACCGGGAGTGGTCAAGGGTGCCGCCCAAGTTTCTGTCTGGGGGAGGTGGGTGGTGAGAGAGACTTGGAAGCAAGTGAGTGAAAATGAACCTAACATAATACAGTGATCTGACCTGGAGCTCCACCCTCCCTCATCCCCTCCCTGCGGGCCCCAGCCCCAGGGCGCGTCCTGGGTCACTGATCAGAATCCAGAATCTCCCAGAGGCTCCATCCCAGTTCACTCCTTTCCCAATTCCATCAGGGCCCCACTTCACCAATCGGCAACCTCAGTAATAAATTCAGCGGCCACAATACATTCTGTCTGAAGAGGAAGGAGAGGGATGAGAAAGAGAAAACATTGAAATGCAATACTTATTTATTTATTTATTTTTTGCTTTCTAGGGCTGCACCCGAGGCATATGGAGGTTCCCAGGCTAGGGGTCTAATTGGAGCTGTAGCCGCTGGCCCACACAGCAATCCCAGATCCAAGCCAAATCTGCAATCTACACCACAGCTCATGGCAACGCCGGATCCTTTACCACTGAGTGAGGCCAGGGATCGAACACACAACCTCATGGTTCCTAGTCAGATTTGTTTCCACTCTGCCATGACGGGAACTTCGCAAATTCTTTTTTTTTTTTTTTTTTTTTTCCCATATTTCTTTTCCCCTATCTTCCCAAAATGGTTACTCAGCAATTTTTTATTTAATAAATATTCAGTGTTGACTACATAATTATTCATGTTGACCCACAAAGTACAGTTATTGCCTTTTTGTTTTCCTTTTTTTTTTTTTTAAAGATTTTTATTTTTTCTTTAGAGTTGTGCAGTAGGGTTCTTAACCCACTATACCATAGCAAGAACTACTCAATACTTCGTTTTTTTGGTGGGGAAGTGTAAATATTCCATGTGTCTTCCTTCTTGGTGAAAGTTCTTGGTCCAGGGGGCTGACTCCAACCTTCATTCCTGAGGATTCTGAACCCTTATCGGAGCTCCAGATAGGGCAGTAATTTCTTCTGCTCACCTTTGTCACCTGAAAAACTGGGTTGGCCTCTTGATGGATGTCAAGACAAAAGACACAATTAAGGCAAAGAATGGGAGAAGGAAAGATTTATTACTTGTAGTGCATGGGATCTTTTCTCAAGGCAGTATCTGTCCAAACAGCACTATTGGGGAAGTGTTTTTTTTTTTTTTTTCAGGGCCACGCCTGTGGCATATGGAAATTCCCAGGCAAGGGGTCGAATCAGAGCTACAGCCACTGGCCTACACCGCAGCCACAGCAACTCGGGATCCGAGCCACATCTGCGACCAACACCACAGCTCATGACAACACGGGATCCCTAACCCACCAATCGATGCCAGGGATCGAACCTGCATCCTCATGGATCCTAGTCAGGTTCCTTAACCATTGAGCCATGAAGGGAACTCCAGTACTGGGGACGTTTGAAGCTAAGCATATATGCCTATTATGAAGGGGCTTGGAAGGTCCCGAGGAGTCCAAGCGTGAGTCGATTGGAGTCACAAGGGTCAGAAAAGGTCAACGTCATCATCCTTTAGGCTCCAGTTGATCTGGTGGTTGAGCAGTCAGGCTAATCTTTACCGCAGACATCGGAGTGGTAGTCTTTACAACTGAGATATTATCTTTGCTTTCGTTACTCCTCTGGCCTGATGACAGTTGTTCCGGCATTCCTCTGTTCCCTTCCGATCATTCATTACGGAGACGCGTTCAAGGGCAGGCGTTGTGACCAGGCTTCGATCACAAAATGGCTCAGGCCAAAAATGGCTTTTCTTTGGGCAAGAAAGTTGTTTTCCTGTTGGGGCTCAGCAGGTTAAGAACCCAACTAGGATCCATGAGGATGCAGGTTTGATCCCTGGCCTCCCTCAGTGGGTTAAGGATCCAGCGTTGCGGTGAGCTGGGATATAGGTCGCAGATGCGGCTGGGATCTGGCATTGCTGTGGCTGTGGTGTGGGCCAGCAGCTGCAGCTCTGATTGGACCCCTAGCCTGGGAACTTCCAAATGCTGCAGGTATGGCCCTAAAAAAATGGAAAGAAAAAGAAAAAGAAAGTCACGTCTGCTTTTCTTTCCCTGGGGACCCCTCTCTTAACCGCTAACAGGCCATGGTGCCCCAGGGGCTCTCCTGGCTCCACCTATACCCTCCTGAGCCCTCAACATGTGCTAACAACCCTAGGACCCTGGGAGTTCCCATGGTGGTTCTGCAGTAATGAACCGGACTAGTATCCATGAGGACACAGGTTCAATCCCTGGCCTCCCTCAGTGGGTTAAAGATCCGACATTGCCATGAGCTGTGTCACAGACTCGGCTCGGATCTGGCGTTGCTGGGTGGCTCTTGCATAGGCAGGCAGCGACAACTATGATTCAACCCCTAGCCCGGGAACTTACATATGCCATGGGTCTGACCCTAAGAAGACAAAGGAAAAAAAAGAAAAACCCAAACCATAGGACCCTGTGCCTCAAGGTCAGGGATGGGAATCCCTGAGCCTCGCAGTCATGAAAAGAAAGCACTGGATGTTGTCACTGGTTCAGGTCAGAGAACATCCAGCAGCCTCTTGACAACACTCCAGCTTTGCACATGGTAACTCCTCACTGGCACAAAACCGGACCTGCACCAGGCCAGTCCTCACTCTGCAAGGCCCACAGCTTCCAGATGATAGACACGCGATGAGATTGGCAATCCCCGAGGGACATTTAGCCTTTTGCTTTACTAGGATGGAGGAAGAGGGCGGTGAAAAGGTCCAAGAAGAGGAGTTCCTGTCCTGGCTCAGTGGTTAACGAATCCGACTAGGAACCATGAGGTTGTGGGTTTGATCCCTGGCCTTGCTCAGTGGGTTAAGGATCCAGCGTTGCTGTGAGCTGTGTTGTGGGTCCCAGATGCGGCTCGGATCCTGCGTTGCTGTGTCCTGTGGTGTAGGCTGGCGGCTACAGCTCCGATTCGACCCCTAGCCTGGGAACCTCCACATGCCGTGGGAGTGGCCCTAGAAATGGCAAAAAGACAAAAAAAAAAAAAAAAAAAAAAAAAAAAAAAGACCAAGAAGGTCAGAGGTGTTAGGAGGCCAAGCAGAGGAGGGATAATTGACATTCCGATGGTCCAGAGCAGTAAGATTGTGCTGAATGGGAGGAAGGGAGCCAGTTGTTCTCGAGCTCCTCATTTCCTGATCAATTAACGTCAGGCTGAATAGTTCCTGTTTCAATTTTGTTTTGTTTTTCTTTATAGAGTCGTACCCGGCGTATGGAGGTTCCCAGGCTAGGGGTCGAATCGGAGCTGTAGCCACCGGCCTTTGCCAGAGCCACAGCAACACAGGATCCAAACCTCGTCTGTGACCTACACCACAGCTCACGGCAACGCCGGATCCTTCACCCACTGAGCGAGGCCGGGAATCGAACCTGCATCCTCATGGATACTAGTGGGGTTCGTTTGTGCTGAGCCACGACAGGAACTCCCCAAGTTTCAGATTCTATATCACCTTCCTTCCGCCCTCCATGCTCACCAGAGCCTCCCAGAATAGGAGTCCCAGGCCCCAGAAGGAGAGGGGAAGAGGTGAACAGCTGACTGGTTAACAGGTTAACTGGTTAACAGGGCTCAGCTCCTAGGGTTGGTTGATGCTCGACATCCTTCTTCATGGACCAGGCCCCCTCCCTACCTCCACCTCCTTCTGGATGTCCTGCAGCCTACAAGGAATGGGATGGGGGGCGTGCCTTATCTGCTGGGCATTTTGGTGCCTCAGGCAGAGGACAATTACCCAACTCTGACCTCAGGGCCTCTGGGAAAGTTAGTCAGAGCCCCCTGCTACCTCCTTCCAGCTCCCTATCTGAGCTGGAGGCCTGGGGACCAAATTGGCTTTGCGGGACACCCAGGCCTCCTGCTCAGAAGGTCCCTGTGCTTGGTGCAGACTTGGTGTCACACTCTGCTGTCCCCATCTTGACGTTTTTAATTTTTCAACAGTTTTGTCCTGGGCCCCCTGTGTTCTGCCTGGTCTTGTGCGGGATACCGAGGCCTGTTGGAGAAGGCAGGATGCTTATCCAGGCTCAGGGTTTTTTGGTATTTATTTCTGGCCTCACCCAAAGCATGTGAAAGTTCCCTGGCCAGGGATCGAACCCAGGCCACGGCAGTGACAATGCCAGATCCTTGACTTGCTGCACCAAAAGGGAACTCCAAGGAGCAGGGTTTAAAGTGGTTTTCCATTGTGGCACAGCGGAAAGGAATCCAACTAGTATCCATGAGGATATGGGTTTGATCCCCGGCCTCGCTCGGTCAGGGATCCCGCATTGCAGTGAGCTGCGCTGCAGGTGGCAGACTTGGCTCGGATCCCGAGTTGCTCTGGCTGTGGCTGTGGTGCAGGCCGGCACCTGTCACTCTAATTGGACCTCTAGCCTAGGAACTTCCATATGCCCCTGGTGTGCCCCTAAAAAGCAAAAAATAAAATAAAGTGAGGTTCCAAATAGCATCAAAAATGAACGGATAGTTGTTCCCATTGTGGTGAAGTGGTTAGCAAATCCAACTAGGAACCATGAGGTTGTGGGTTCCATCCCTGGCCTTGCTCAGTGGGTTAAAGATCCGGTGTTGCCAAGAGCTGTGGTGTAGGTTGCAGATGCAGTTCGGATCCCACGTTGCTGTGGCTCTGGCGTAGGCCGGCAGCTATAGCTCCGATTCCACCCCTAGCCTGGGAACCTCCGTATGCCATGGGAGCAGCCCTAGAAAAGGCAAAAGATTAAAAAAAAAAAAAAAAAAAGAATGCATAATGCACCCAATGGAATACTACTCAGCCATAACAATGGATGAGATGCCATTTGCAGCAACATGGATGGACTGAGAGATTATCCCGCTAAACAAGTCAGAAAGAAAAAGACAAATACCATCTGACACCACTTATATATGGAATCTAACATAAGACACAAATGAACGTGTATGAAACAGAAACAGATTCATATGGAGAAGAGACTTGTGGTGGTCAAGGGGGAGGGGGTGAGAAGGGGAGGGGGAGGGAAGGATTGGGATTTTGGGATTCTGGGGATAGCAGATGCAAACTTACGTATAGAATGGATAAACAACAGGGTCCTATGTAGAGCACGGGGAAATATATGTCATAGCCTATGATAAACCATAATGGGAAAGAACATTTAAAAAAAAGAATAGGGGAATTTCCATATATTTCATTCATTCATAATACCCATAGCATGTAATTTCTTTTCTTTACTTTTGCCTTTTCTTTTTTTTTGTCTCTTTGCCTTTTCTAGGGCCACACCTGAGGCATATGCAGGTTCCCAGGCTAGGGGTCCAATCGGAGCTGTAGCCGCTGGCCTATAGCACAGCCACAGCAACTCAGGATCCGGTTGCATCTGCAACCTACACCACAGCTCCCAGCAACACTGGATCCTTAACCCACTGACCGAGGCCAGGGACCGAACCCACAACCTCATGGTTCCTAGTCGGATTCGTTAACCACTGAGCCACGACGGGAACTCCTCTTTTGCTTTTTAGGGCCACACCTGTGGCATGTGGAAGCTCCTGGGCTAGGGGTCAAATTGGAGCTGCAACTTCCAGCCTATACTTCAGCCACAGCCACAGAAACCTGGGATCCAAGCTGTGTCTGTGACCTATACACAGCTCACAGGTTCTTTACCACTGTGAGCCACAATGGGAACTCTGCATGTAATTTCTAGATGCATAAGAAATGAGAATTTAATAAAATTTAATTTATCAGTTAAAAAACAAAAAAGACAGAGTTCCCACTATGGCAGTGGATTAAGAATCTGCTGTGGCATAGGTCATAGCTGAGATTTGTCTTCAATCCCTGGCCCAGGAACTTCCATATGCAACAAGTGCGGCCAAAAAAAAAAAAAAAAAAAAAAAAATTTAAGGATATATATATATATGTTTAACTGAGTCACTTTGCTGTACAGCAGAAATTAACACAACATTGTATATCAACTTTTCAATTTTTAAAAATAAATTCATTTAGGAGTTATCTTAGGGCTCAGCAGGTTAAGAATCTGGTATTGTCACCGCAGTGGCTCAGTGGCTGCTGTCGCGTGGGTTAGATCCCTGGCCAGGGAATTTCTTTGGCAAATAATAATAATAATAGTAATAATAATAATAAGGAGTTGCTGTCATGGCACAGCAGGAACAAATCCGGCTAAGAACCATGAGGTTTCAGGTTCGATCCCTGGCCTTGCTCAGATCCGGCATTGCCGTGAGCTGTGGTGTAAGTAGCAGATGCGGCTCCAATTCGATCCCTAGCCTGGAAACCCCCATATGCTGCCGGTGTGGCCTTAAAAGGCCAAAATAAAATAAAATATTAAAAAACCCACAAAACAAAATAGCGTCAAAATGTTCGTACTTCCTGCCCTCCTCCACTGTATCTGAGGGTTAGAAGCAGGGGCAGAGGAAGTGCCTCTGTGGTGTTTCTCAGTGTCCCTTTGGCCCCTCTGACTTTTCTCTACCAGACCACAGCAATGGGTGAAGCGGGTGACTCATTACCTCCAGCATCGGAGCTGAGACAGTGAACTGGGGGGAGGAGTGAGGAGGCAAAGAAGAGCCATGGACTCGCCTCTCCTCTGCCCACTCCCCATCCTCCCCATCCCGTCTAGTCAAATCCAAATTCCTAAAGAGATGACCTTTTCCAGCCTTCACACATTCATCGGTTTATCCCTTTGCTGCAACAGCCTCCCAGCCTCGGCCCTGGGCCGATCCCCCTGCAGCCCTGCCCCAGCTGCAGTGCTTCTCTGTGGCTCTGTTGCTTACCTCCTAGAAGACCAAGTCAAGACCTGTGGGTTTAGCACAGAGGCCCTTCCCACACCACTGGCAGGTCCTGCCTACCCCTGCGGCCTCAGCTCTCCCCACTGCTCACCCCACATGCCTCCAGGGCTCCTTTTTTTCTTTTTTTTTTTTCCCCCTTGTGACATGCTTCGGAAGTTCCCCAGCCAGGGATGAGCCACAGCAGTGACAACACCCAATCCTTAACCCACCAGGCCACTAGGGAATTCCAGCGGAACTTTTTTTTTTTTTTGCTTTTTAGGGCCACACCCATGGCATATGGAGGTTCCCAGGCTAGGGGTTGAATCAGAGCTACAGCTACCAGCCTACACCACAGCCACAGCAACGCCAGATCCCAACCGTGTCTGCAACCTACACCACAGCTCACGGCAATGCTGGATCCTTAACCCACTGAGCGAGGCCAGGGATCGAACTTGCAACCTCATGGTTCCTAGATGGATTTGTTTCTGCTGCACCACAGTGGGAACTCCAGTGGATCTTTTTTTAAACTTCTTCCACCTGCTCATGTCCTGCTTGAGACACCTTAGCATGCTGCCCCTTCTGCATGTAGCTAATTCATACAGAATCACAACTAGAAAAAAAAAAAAAAAAAAAAAGGAGTTCCCGTCGTGGCGCAGTGGTTAACGAATCTGACTAGGAACCATGAGGTTGAGGGTTCGGTCCCTGCCCTTGCTCAGTGGGTTAACGATCCGGCGTTGCCTTGAGCTGTGGTGTAGGTTGCAGACGCGGCTCAGATCCCGAGTTGCTGTGGCTCTGGCGTAGGCTGGTGGCTACAGCTCCGATGGGACCCCCTAGCCTGGGAACCTCCATATGCCGCGGGAGCGGCCCAAGAAATGGCAAAAAGACAGAAAAAAAAAATCACAACTAGGTTTAACCATCACTTTTAGGAAAGCACTCCCAGATTCTCTTCTTTATGACTGAATGAATAGGTCATTCAAAATTCTGTAGTTCCAGGGAGTTCCAGTTGTGGCTCAGCAATAACAAACCCAACTAGTATCTATCAGGACTCGGGCTCGATTTCTGGCCTTGCTCAGTGGGTTAAGGATCCGGCATTACCATGAGCTGTGGTGTAGGTTGCAGACTCGGATCCCGAGTTGCTGTGGTTGTGACTGTGGCCAGCAGCTACAGTTCCAATTCAACCCCTAGCCTGGGAACTTCCATATGGCACAGGCGCAACCCTCAACAAGCCAAAAAAAAAAGCAAAAGCTCCAAAATTAGGTAGTCCCAAATTCAAGAGGTTACCCATCTTCTCCGAGTTTTTGTTGTTGTTTTGTTGGGGAGGTTTTGTTATTGTTTTTGCTTGCGCCCATGGTATGCAAAAGTTCCTGGGCCAGGGATTGAACCTGTGCCATAGCAGGGACCTGAGCCACAGCGGCAGCAATGGGGGACCCTTGACTCAATGCGTTACAGGGCAACTTCCCCAAAACATTCTTATACAAGTCACTAAGTGCACAAATGCCTGCATTTCTGTGGGTATATGTACAAGAGCGAAATTGCTAGATCACAGGGTACAATACCTTCAACTTTAGTAGTTAGTGTCAAACTGTCTTCTCCCAATTTACATTTGAGATTTCACATTATACCATATTCTCAATAACCTCCAGTGCTGTCGGGAGTCCCCATCACAGCTCAGTGGAAATAAATCCGACTAGTATCCCTGAAGATGTAGGTTCGATCCCTGGCCTCACTCAGTGGGTTAAGGATCTGGTGTTGCCATAAGCTGTGGTGTAGGTCCCAGACGCGGCTTGGATCCTGCGTTGCTGTGGCTGTGGCTGTGGCCAGCAGCTGTAGCTCTGATTTGACCCCTAGACTGGGAACTTCCATATGGGTGCGGCCCTAAAAAGCAAAAAAAAAAAAAACCAAAAAAACAAAAAACCATTCAACACTGCCATTCTGGTGAGTGTAAAAATGGTATCTCATTGAGCTTTTAATTTGCATTTTCCTGATGACTAATAACGCTTGGCATCTTTTTATTGTATCTTTTTTGTGTGTGTGAAGTGCCAGCTCCTCTTTTGCTCTTTTTTGAAAAAGTTTGTTCCTCCAAATCTTATCTTCTAGGTGTTCATACGGCATTTTATTTATTTATTTATTTATTTATTTATTCATTCATTCTTTCATTTATTTTTGTTTTTTAGGACCACACCTGCGGCATATGGAAGTTCCCAGGCTAGGGGTCCAATCAGAGCTACAGCTGCCAGCCTACACCACAGCCACGGCCACCCCAGACGCGAGCAGCATCTCCAACCTACACTGCAGCTTGGCAATGCTGGATCCTTAGCCCACTGAGCAAGGCCAGGGATCGAACCCCCATGCTCATAGATACTAATCAGGTTCTTAACGTGTTAGGCCTCAAGGGGAACTCCCCATCTTTTGCCATTTTTCCATTAGGTTGTCTTTTTTCTTACAGAATTTGAGGCGTTCATTCTAATACAACCCAATCTAGCTAGAAATTGTTGGGTGTTACAAATATCTTTTCCTATTCTATGGCTTGCTTTTTCACTTCCTTACTGGGGCCTTTTGGTAAGAACATAAAATATCATATTAATATGGTGACGTATATCAAACTTTAAGAAAATTTTGTGTCTTGCTTGAGACTTTCCCTTCTCTGAGGTCATGCAGATATTCTCCTATGTTGTCTTCCAAAATTATTGCTTTTCCTTTCACCTTCAGATCCATACTTCACACGGAATGTATTGCTGTGTTTAGTGTAAACCCGGAGGAATTTCATTTTATATTTTTCCATATGGATGCCCGATTGTCCCACAAGAATTTACTGAAAAATAGATCCTTTTCTCCACAGCTCTGTTGTGCTATATTTGTCATAAATCACTGTCCAGGAGTTCCCGTCGTGGCGCAGTGGTTAGCGAATCCGACTAGGAACCATGAGGTTGCGGGTTCGGTCCCTGCTCCTGCTCAGTGGATTAACGATCCGGCGTTGCCGTGAGCTGTGGTGTAGGTTGCAGACGCGGCTCGGATCCCGCGTTGCTGTGGCTCTGGCGTAGGCCAGTGGCTACAGCTCCGATTCGACCCTTAGCCTGGGAACCTCCATATGCCGCGGGAGCGGCCCTAGAAATGGCAAAAAGACCAAAAAAAAAAAAAAAAAAAAAATAAAATAAAATAAATCACTGTCCAAGTAGGTGTGGAGCTATATCCGGGCTCTCTGTTCTGTTCCATAGGTATGTTTGGTTATCCCTGCACCAGTACCACGCTCTCTTAATTCCTATAGCTTATAGTTGATAATAAGCTTTAACATCTTATGGTGCAAGTCCTCCCACATCTCATGACTAGGTATTTTTGAAGCTGGGATCGCTCATACCCACAAATCCATTCAAACGTTTAAGGAGTGTGTGGGGTGGGGTGGGAGGAGGGGTACCCAGGAGAGAGATGGGGAGAGCAGGGCAAGGATGCTCCGTTCCCGTGGCATCTTGCCAGGGCTCAGGGCCGTATAACCACAGTGCCAATCACCCTGTAGGGAGATGGAAATGCGTCAGCAGGCTCCCTCGTCACTTATCCCAGAGGGACGGCCAGCTCTCAAAACCCAGGAAACCAAGCCACAGAAGACAACTCTCTGTGCACGCCTCTTTCCCGCTATCCCAGGGGTAGACTCTTTCCTGCAAATCGCGTGCGCTTGGTCAGCACCCAGATCACCCACCCTGGCCAAATTCACCAAAAGAGATTCGCTCAGCCCTGCGGGTGAACCCCATAGAGATTGCTACCGTCTGCGCGGGAGAAATAGCCCAGCATCCGACGAGAAATCGCAGGCAGACATACCTTTCGGGCTGAAATAGACTGACGGACCGATTCTTTGACTAAGAGAATTTTTTTTACGACTGGAAGACATAGACAACCTCACAGTCAGACACACTTCAGAATCTGACCGACTTCCAAGCGGACTGACATGTAAACACACCCTCCTCCGCAGCCCTCTAGTGCGCGTCCGCTCTGTTGGGCACTTCAGTCCCGGCTTCCAAAGCACCAATGTTTGGCTCTCCGCGCGTTAGCCAATCGAAAGAAGGCTTCCCCAGACAGGGAGACTGCAGCAGCTCCCCTTCCGAAGCAGGATGCTCGGGATCCCTCGGGCGCCTGGGGCTGTCCCCTTCAGGGTTAGAGTCACGCTCCAGCTCCCACAGATACACTTCGTTTTCCGGCCCACTCTCGCGCATGCGCACTGCGATCCTCAAGATGAAAGCATCTTGAGAGAGGGGGAGGGACCCTAAACCTCAGTTGGGTAGGTCACAGGGGCAAGGGACACTCCGTGAAGGCCAATGCCGCCACGGTCCTCCAAAACAGGGGTTGTAGAACGAGAAAAAAAACTCACCGAGGTCCCACCGAGATTTGAACTCGGATCGCTGGATTCAAAGTCCAGAGTGCTAACCATTACACCATGGGACCTGCTGGCTGCTTTAGGCAGCCGGGAGCCTTCTCAAGCCACATAGAGAGCTCACCGGGCTGCCTTCGAAAGTCAGAGGATGCCGGGTTCGCTGGACCTGGGCCCTGCACGCTGGGCCTCAAGCCACACAGGCCGGGACTGGGAGCGGAACAGCCAGGGCTTCTGCGTCTCCGACGTGCCAGACGATCCTAGCCCCGGTGTACCTCTTGCTGCCTCTCTCCCTGCTCTCCTACAGGGGTCCTCACGGTGTTTGGGGAAGCCCGGAGGGCGGCAGGTTGGCGGGATCGGTCTTAGCAGAGCGAGGCCCGTGACGCTGGGCCAGAGAAGACCGGCTGCGACCCCCAGGCGCATCCGGCTCGGTGCTCGGTGCTGGAATCCTGGGCCTCGTACTTGTTTGTTTATTTATTTACGCAGCGAGTGCCCGGAATAGGTTATTTTGGCCGAATGGGTAGGGAAGACGACTGGCATTTAGGGCACAGGGGTTCAAGGCCCCGGGCGCCCCAAGCGCGAATTGCCGCTAGGGATTGTGCCCCACCGGACTCCTTGGCATTCCACGTAACTAGGGACACCGAGAAATCTGTCCAGAACGTTTAGCTTCCATTTCTGTGTTCTACCTTAAAAGCTATTTGGTGGATGGATGGTTCCTTTCACTTGTAGATGAGAATCAAATCAGTGAAGAGTCCCTTTTGGACTTATTTCATAAGTTTTAGTGAGAGTGTAAATGGATAAATGTTTCCTCACGTCAGTCTGGAGGCAGATAAAATTTTATAGTCCATTTGCTAAGCGATTTCACTTTGGAACTTTATCCTAAGAACGAGTGCCAAGTGTCCAAGGATATTCTCAGCTGTGTGGTTTACAATAAAGAATTGAAATATATGTCCATCGGGGAAAATTGATTAAATAAATATTGAATATATAACATAAATACTGTGCAGGAATTTAGGGGATATATTATTGTACTCACATGAAAAGAACAAAACAAGCCAAAACAAAAATAAAAATCTACTTACCAATTAGTATTTTTTTGTTTGTTTTTTTTTTTGTCTTTTTGCTACTTCTTTGGGCCGCTCCCGCGGCATATGGAGGTTGCCAGGCTAGGGATCCAATCGGAGCTGTAGCCACCGGCCTACGCCAGAGCCACAGCAACGCGGTATCCGAGCCGCGTCTGCAACCTACACCACAGCTCACGGCAACGCCGGATCCTGAACCCACTGAGCAAGGGCAGGGACCGAACCCGCAACCTCATGGTTCCTACTGGGATTCGTTAACCACTGTGCCACGACGGGAACTCCCCAATTAGTATGTTTAATAAAAATCCCGCTAATATACAAGCAGAAAATATGAATATATATGTAACAAACATTTGCCATTTATTCGCCCTGGTCCACCTGATTGACTCTCTTTCTGAAGGAGTCAACATTTCACGGGTCAAAGTGACACAAAGCTAGGCCCCAAGATAGACAAACTCACTCTCCAGGCTTCTGGCAGCTGGAGCTAAAGTTATGTGTCCTTAGCTTGGCCACCTGGACTTAGAATCCAGAAGCAAGAACATTTTAGAACCTGGCTGCTGGCGGTGGCTGTGACAGCCAGGGTTTCAGAGGCGGTGATGGTAGCCATGCCAAGTCCATTGGCAGCAGAAGTGGCATCCTAACTAGGTGATCCAGGATCCGGACTTTGGCTGGGTTCCTGGTTGCCTAGTTCCCCTTCATCCTTGCCCATCTTTCTGAGTTTGTTATCCTTCTGGTGCTGTGAGCCATATGACATCCTCCTAAGTAGTTCTTTTTCCACCTAAGGTACCCAGTGTCCATTTCTGCTGCATATAGTCAAGAATCTGCTTAGTCCAAACTTGAAAAGATCTGTTGATAACAGTTATCTCCTGAGAGTAAATTTATTTTTTTTATTAAAGTATAGTTGATTGACCGTGTTGTGCCAATTTCTGCTGTGCAAAAAAGTGACCCAGTCAGGCATATATATATATATATATATATATATATATATATATATATATATATACACATTCCCTTTCTTTCTTTCTTTTTTTTTTTGTCTTTTTCCCATTTCTTGGGCCGCTCCTGCAGCATATGGAGGTTCCCAGGCTAGGGGTTGAATCGCAGCTATAGCCACTGGCCTACGCCAGAGCCACAGCAGCGCAGGATCTGAGCCATGTCTGTGACCTACACCACAGCTCACGGCAATGCCGGATCCCTCACCCACTGAGCAAGGCCAGGGATCGAACCTGTAACCTCATGGTTCCCAGTCAGATTCGTTAACCACTGCGCCACCATGGGAACTCCTACATTCCCTTTCTTACGTTGTCTCCCATCCTGGTCTATCCAAAGAGACTGGATAGAGACTGATAGAGTTCCTTCTATTTTGTTTGTTTGTTTGTTTGTTTTTATCTTTTTAGGGCTGCACCTGGGGCATATGGAGGCTCCCAGGGTAGGGGGTCAAATTGGAGCTGTAGCCGCTGGCCTACCCACAGCCACAGCAATGCTGGATCCAAGCCGCGTCTTCCACCTACACCACAGCTCAGAGTAATGCCGGATCCTTAACCTGCTGAGAGGGGATGGAGCCTGTGTCCTCACAGATGCTAGTCAGATTCGTTTGCACCGAGCCACGACGGGAACTCCTGTACAGTAGGACCTCAGTGCTTATCCATTCTAAATGTAGTAGCTGGCATCTACTAACCCCAAACCCCCAGTCCATCCCATCCCCTTCCCCCTCCCACTAGAGGTAAATTTGTGAAGGGGCTTTTTGTGTATTCCTTGAAAAAATTGTTTATAACTTTTATATATCATCAGAAGGAGCATTAACTATTTTCCATTTTGACGAATGAACCAAACTTCTCTTGAGCTAAGTGAGATCAGGGTGTCCCTTTATTCAGGCTGGAGTGACTTCACACCAAACTGACTTAACGTTAAATGACTTTAGCATCTCTGGACCTCAGTTTTCCCATCTATTTCCTTCTTACAAAATTCTGTGCCAGCTAGAGTGTATTGAAATTAATTTTTCAAAAGCTACTGTAGGAGTTCTTGTTGTGGTTCAGTGGAAACGAACCTCATTAGTATGAGGATGTGGGTTCGAAACCTGGCCCCACTCAGTGGGTTAAGGATCTGGCGTTGCCATGAGCTGTTGTGTAGGTTGCAGACGTGGCTCGGATCTGGCACAGCTGTGGCTGTGGTGTAGATTGGCAGCTGCAGGTCTAATCCGACCCCTAGCCTGGGAACTTCCATATGCCACAGATGCAGCCTTAAAAAAAAAAAAAAGCTACCATAGAAAGCTACTGAAGGGTGATGTTTATGACTTAGTTTCTCTGTCCAGCGTGAGGGAGGAGGAATGATGACCCTCCTGATCCCACCCTCCCTACTTCTGCCTTTACAGTTCCCTCCACTTTTTTTTTTTTTTTTTTTTGGTCTTTTTGCCTTTTCCAGGGCCACTCCCGTGGCATATGGAGGTTCCCAGGCCAGGGGTCCAGTCGGAGCTACAGCTGCCAGCCTACACCAGAGCCACAGCAACGCCAGATCGGAGCTGCGTCTGTGACCTACACCACAGCCCACGGCAACACCAGATCCTTAACCTACTGAGCAAGGCCAGGGATCGAACCTGCAACCTCATGGTTCCTAGTCAGATTTGTTAACCACTGTGCCACGACGGGAACGCCCCCATTTTTTCTCAGCTTGAAAAAAAATCTTCCCAGCCCAAATGAAATCCCCCACTTGGATGCCTCAAGGGACATAGAAGGATCAAATCTCTTAGCACCTTTTTTTCATGACTCACTGGAATTATAAGAAATCGTGGGAGAAGTTTCCGTTGTGGCGCAATGGTTAACGAATCTGACTAGGAACCATAAGGTTGAGGGTTCAATCCCTGACCTTGCTCAGTGGCTTAAGGATCCCGAGTTGCCATGAGCTGTGGTGTAGGTCGCAGATGTGGCATAGGCTGGTGGCTATAGCTCCGATTAGACCCCTAGCCTGGGAACCTCCATATGCTGCGGGAATGGCCCAAGAAAAGGCAAAAAGACAAAAAAAAAAGAAAAAAAGAAAAAAAAAAGCAAGCAAGAAACTGTGGGCGAGTTCTCTTGTTCTGTGGCTCAGTCTCTCCCATCTTCCCTCCCTCTACCCCTTGATGGGCTGTGAATTTCATGGGGGACAGACCTCAGACTTGCTTGTCTTTGAGTGTGGCTGGTGCCTTAACAGACATGTTCACTGAAACCCCCTAAGAGGACAAAGGAGAACTTTAACATCACATCCAGTATATACGTATACTTGTTAACATATTATTAATTACATTATATTACTATTATTATTATTGGGGTCACAAGTGGGGCATATGGAAATTCCCAGGCTAGGGGTCGAATCAGAACTGTAGCTGCCGGCCTACACCAAGCCATAGCAACGCAGGGTCCAATCCACGTCTGCAACCTATACCACACACACACCATGACCAGATCCTTAACCCACTAAGCAAGGCCAGGGATTGAACCTGAGTCTTCATGGATATTAGTTGGGCTTGTTACCGCTGAGCCACACGGGGGACTCCGGGATGTAGGTTTTATATGGGAGACTTGTCTGAAGCTAGAGCAGGAGGTTAGCTATGGCTGCAGCATCCTGGCAAAGGATTAAGAAAAAGCTGTACATAGACATGAATGCCGTCATGAAACCTACAGATGTAGGTATGAGCAGAATGAGGTAAAGGAGTTCCCGTCATGGCCCAGTGGAAACGAATCTGACTAGGAACCATGAGGTTGAGGGTTCAACCCCTGGCCTCGCCCAGTGGGCTAAGGATCTGGCGTTGCTGTGAGCTGTGGTGTAGGTCGCAGACACGGCTCGGATCTCGCATTGCTGCAGTGCTGGAGTAGGCCAGCAGCTGTAGTTCTGATTGGATCCCTATTCTGGGAATATCCATATGCTGCAAGTGCGGCCCTAAAAACCAAAAAAAGAAAAAAAAAAGAAAAGAAAAGAAAAGAAAGAAAGAAAAACGAGAAATGAAGTAAAGAGCAGTGCCTTCCTGGGAAGCTGATGATCCTGAAATTTGTTGCTGGTGTCTGAAACATAGACCAAGGGCCTCTCAAAGCTGTGGAATATCAAGGATGGGAATTGGTAGGAAAAAAAAGTCAGGAGGTTGGCATGTCTTAGTGACTTCACACAGTCTTCTTGATGGTCCTAGATGAGAGCTTAGGGAGTTCCCATCGTGGCTCAGTGGTTAACAAATCCAACTAGGAACCATGGGGTTGTAGGTTCAATCCCTGACCTCGCTCAGTGGGTTAAGGATCCAGCGTTCCCGTGACCTGTGGTGTAGGTCGCAGACGCATCTGGGATCCTGCGTTGCTGTGGCTGCGGCTGTGGCTGTGGTGTAGGCTGGCAGCTGCAGCTCTGATTAGACTCCTAGCCTGGGAACCACCATATGCTGAGGGTGCGGCCGTAGAAAAGACAAAAGAGAGAGAGAGAGAGAGAGAGGGTTTAGGCTGTAAAGCTTGCAATCCAAGTATAGTGGAAGTCCTATAATTTGGAGACTTGCAGGGCTAGAAAAGCTGAATTCTCTATCCCCAGAGAAAGCTCCAGCAGAGACAGAAGACTTGGCCAGAGACCAGTCTGAGCGAAAGACTGTCTACTACATTGCACTGCAATGTGTTAAACATTTTCTGCGCATGAAGAGAAAACTCAGGGGGCAAAGGGCAGGTTCGAGGTAGTTTCTCTGCACGTTAGATGACGTTTGAAATAGCATCAAGGCAGAAGCCACTGAACTGGGTGCCAGAGGGTAGGCAGAGACCTGTGGTTACCAGTCTCAAAGATCCTGTCTAGACAAGTCGTCTGGAATGGACTGAAACGACAGAAAACCTGTAAGCTTTCGTGGCCAGTGAAATCTCATCGGCAATTCGGCTTCCTTAAAAATATGATAACAACTATTTTAACTTCTGTTGCCACCCCCACGTTGGTGCAGACTAACAAAAAGCAGGCAGTTAGAGCGGTGTAGGCCCCAGAAAGTTCACCCTGCCCACCCAACGCCCCCTCGGATGGGGATTGGGAAAGTAGTGGCCATGGGGGCGCCTCCTAGAGAGAAGAACCTGGACAGTTCTGGATGGTGCCAGATGGGCTAAGCAAGGCACACCCTCCCTGCTGTGTATTCCTGCCGGTCAGAGGATACATGTGGTCTGGCTCACCTCTGGGCTTCAAGCGATACAGGAGACAGTTTAAGACAGTTTGGGGAGTTCCTGTCATGGCTCAGCGGTTAATGAATCTGGCTAGCATCCATGCAGGTTCGATCCCTGGCCTTGCTCAGTGGGTTCAGATCCGATGTTGCTATGGCTATGGTGTAGGCCAGCAACTACAGCTCCAGTTGAACCCATAGCCTGCAAACCTCCATATGCGGAGAGTGCAGCCCTAAAACCCAAAGAAAAAAAAAAAAGAGAGAGAGCGAGAGACAGTTTGGGTCACATTTTCCAGTACCTTGCAGACAGCTGCATTCTAGTAGATGCACTTTTTGTAGTGGCTTGTATATATTGTTGGTCCATCAAAAATCAAAAACAGAGACCTTCCCAAGACTTGGGGAAAGAGAGCATCCAGAGGGAAACAGGCCCCAGTCCCATTTCCACTTCCACCACATGAACTGGACAGGCCCCAGGTACATAAGAAAAAGGCCCCTAGTCCAGTAGCCAATAGGATTCCTCCTTTCTGAAAGTCACAGCGCTTTTCCTTCCTGAGCAGAGTGGGGGCGGGGGAATAAGTTGCGGCCACAGAGTGGACTTGAGCTCCCCCTGGAGGCCCAAACGATTATTTGCACCAACTTGTCCTGGCTTTTGGAGTTGAGCGGGAAGAATCCGAGGGTCTTCCTTCACCGTCCTGGAAGGATAGTTTTGTCGGTGGTTTTGGTCCAGGCTGCTCGGTTGTGCCTGAAAAGTCACGGCTGAAGGGAGGGCTGTGTGACGGTTATTGTTTGTGCCTTGACTTTTGCTTCCAAATCAGCCCAGAAGAAACTCTTTCTGCTTTTTTTTTGTCTTTTTGTCTTTTCTAGGGCCAAACCCATGGCATATGGAAGTTCCCAGGATAGGGGTCCAATCAGAGCTGTAGCCGCCGGCCTACACCACAGCCACAGCAACGCCAGATCCAAGCCTCGTGTGGAGACTACACCACAGCTCACGGCAACGCCGGGTACTTCACCCACTGAGCAAGGCCAGGGATCGAACCTGCAACCTCATGGTTCCTAGTCGGATTCGTTAACCACTGTGCCACGACAGGAACTCCACCCTTTCTGTTTTGAAAGGCACACAGACAAAGAAAACAGTCGTATTTATTATTCTGGACACTTTGCTTCTAAGTCATAGGAAGCAACTCAGATTAGGTTAAAGAAAAATGGGGAATTATAAGGGCACTGTGTTTTATAAAATCCCAGGGCAGGACTGTAGCCAGAGCTCAGGAAAGAACCAGAAGGTTTTCAGAAGTCTCTCATTTCAGCTCAGTGGTTAACACCCTCCGAGAGTTCCATTTTAACTTTGCTGTGGTGGCACAGCAGAACCCTCTCCCCAAGGAAGGTGACAGGAACGTCCTTAAAATGAGGAAGAACCGCATGGCCCAATCACCCTCTCTACACGTATGCACAGCCCAGACTGTACCCAATAAGACTGCAATAAGGCTATATGTTACCGTATAAAGGGGACAAAGGGGTAAAAATAATATAAAAGGCATCTCCTCACTGTGCTCAGGGCTCAGCCTTTGGACATGAATCTGTCGAGCCAGTGCCGGCATGAATAAATACTGCTTCCTGGAAATAAGCCTTGGTGGGTGTCCCATCTCTGTACGTAAGTCCTACAACAGTTCCTTCCTGCTAGAGTAGAAGGTTCCAGATCCTGGGGCAGGGAAGAGGTTCCTAGAACCTACTGATGATAACTACAGCACATCAAAACAGTCCCTGCTGGGGGATGTTGGAGCATGCAACAACTGCCATCAAAGTGGACAACTCTATCTCCCTGTATCAAGAGTGCATGTTTCAGGAGTTCCCTAGTGGCTCAGCAGGTTAAGAATCTAACTAATATCCATGAGGATGCAGGTTTGATCCCTAGAATAGTTCAGTGGGTTAAAGGATCTGGTGTTGCTGCAAGCTGCAGTGTAGATCAAGGATGTGCTTGGATCTGGTGTTGCTGTGGCTGTGGCACACACTGGCAGCTGTAGCTCTGATTCAACCCCTAGCCTGGGAACCTCCATATGCCGAGGGTGCAGCCCTAAAATGACAAAAACAAGAAAACAGGAATGCAAGTAAGTCAGGAGTTCCCTGGTGGTTCAGTGGGTTAAGGATCTGGCATTGTTACTGCTGTGGTGAGGGTTTTATTCCTGGCCCAGGAACTTCTGCATGCCACAGGCACAGCCAAAATAAATAAATAAATAAAAAATAAATTAAGTGGCGTTCCCGTCGTGGCGCAGTGGTTAAAGAATCCGACTAGGAACCATGAGGTTGCGGGTTCGGTCCCTGCCCTTGCTCAGTGAGTTAATGATCCGGCGTTGCTGTGAGCTGTGGTGTAGGTCGCAGACGCAGCTCGGATCCCGAGTTGCTGTGGCTGGGGCATAGGCCCGTGGCTACAGCTCCGATTGGACCCCTAGCCTGGGAACCTCCATGTGCTGAGGGAGTGGCCCAAGAAATAGCAAAAAGACAAAAAATAAATAAATAAAATAAATTAAGTAAAATTTAAAACTTTTAGGAGTTCCCTAATGGTCTGGAAGTTAAGGATTTGGAGTTGTCGCTGCTGTGACTCAGGTTGAATCTCTGGCCTGGGAACTTCTGCAGGCTGTGGGCACAGCCAAAAAAAAAAAATTAAAACAAAAAAACAAAGCAAGTAATTCATCAGGAAGGCAGAACTTTTTTGGAAGCAGACCTAGGAGAAAATAAATATTTGTTTAAATATTTAAATGTTTATTTATATTTTAACTATTTTATATATTTAACTTTCCTTTTTTTTTTTTTTTTTTTTGCTTTTTAGGGCCACACCTGAGTTATGTGGAAGGTCCCAGGGGAGGGGTCAAATCAGAGCTGCAGCTACTGGCCTACACCACAGCCACAGCCACTCGAGATCCGAGCCACGTCTGCGACCTACACCACACCACAGCTCACGGCAATGCCAGATCCTTAACCCATTGAGCAGGGCCAGGGATCGAACCTTCAATCTCATGATTCCTAGTCAGATTTGTTAACCACTGAGCCATGACAGGAACTCCAGTCATCTTTTGTTTTGAGGACATAAAGTAAGAGGTATAGAGAAGCACTTCCCCTGGGGTCTGAACAATGTACAGGCTATTTAGGGAAACAGGTGGTTATTATAACTGGAGGTTTGTACTTTTTTTTTGTCTTTTTGTCTTTTCTAGGGCCAAACCCATGGCATATGGAAGTTCCCAGGATAGGGGTTCAATCAGAGCTGTAGCTGCCGGCCTACACCACAGGCACAGCAATGCCAGATCCAAGCCGCGTGTGGAGCCTACACCACAGCTCACGGCCTCGCCGGATCCTTCACCCACTGAGCAAGGCCAGGGATCGAACCTGCAACCTCATGGTTCTTAGTCAGATTCGTTAACCACTGAGCCACGATGGGAACTCCAGAAGTTTGTACCTTTTGACCACCTTCAATGAGGGGCTATTTAGGGAAACAGGTTATGTTGTCCCAGTGCTGAGCCCTAGATCCCGAGATGCTCAAATGTTCATCAGTAAACATATGTTTGTTTTTTTTTTTTTTTTCTTTGGCCACACCAGCAGCACGCAGAAGGTTCTGGGCCAGGGATCCAACCTGATCCACAGCACCGACAATGCCAAACCTTAACCACTAGGCCACCAGAGAACTCCTATGTATTTTTTTCTTCCAGTTTTATAATTCACCTACAGCACTGAATGAGTTGTAGAGCATAATGACTGGACTTGCATACGTCATGAAATGATTACCACAATAAGTTTAGTGAGTGAGTTCCCACTGTGGCTCAGCAGTAATGAACCTGACTGGTATCCATGAAGATGCGGGTTGGAATTCCTGGCCTCGCTCAGTGCGTTTAAGGATCTGGCACTGCTATGGCTGTGGTGTAGGCTGGCAGCTGCAGGTCTGATTCAACCCCTGGGCTGGGAACTTCCATATGCCACAGATGAAGCCTTAAAAAACACATAAAAATAAAAATAAGTAAGTTTAGTGAACATCCATTAGCTCACATAAATAAAAAATTAAATAGAAAAAAATTTTCGTTGTGATGAGAACTTGTAGGATTTATTCTCTTAACCACTTTCTTTCTTTCTTTTTTTTTTTTTTTTTTTTTTTTTTTGTCTTTTTGCCATTTCTTGGGCCGCTCCCACGACACATGGAGGTTCCCAGGCTAGGGGTCCAATCAGAGCTATAGCCGCTGACCTATGCCAGAGCCACAGCAACTCGGACGGAATCCGAGCCGAGTCTGCAACCTACACCACAGCTCATGGCAATGCCAGATCCTTAACCCACTGAGCATGGCCAGGGATCGAACCCACAACCTCATGGTTCCTAGTTGGATTCGTTAACCACTGAGCCCAGACTCTTCTTTTTTTTTTTTTTTTTTTAAGGGCTGAACTCGAGGCATGTGGAGGTTCCCAGGCCAGGGGTCGGATCTGAGCTGTAGCTACTGGCCTATACCACAGCCACAGCAACACAGGATCCGAGCCACATCTGCGACGCACATCATAGTTCACGGCAACACTGGATCCTTAACCCACTGAGCAAAGCCAGGGATTGAATCTGCGTCCTCATGGATGCTAGTCAGATTCAGTTCTGCTGAACCATGATGGGAACTCCCCATGCTAACTCTTAAGATAACAGAGAGAGCCTGCCTCATCATGATGGCCAGACTCTGTACTTGACATGGGTCTTGAATGGTCAGCAACTGATCTCAAGGCCCTGGAATTTAGTGGCTTAGCCTTACACTGGCACCTCAGCAGAGGGTCCCAGATCAATCCCAGGCATTCTAGTAGGTGTCCTTTTTTTTTTTTTTTTTGGTCTTTTTGCCATTTCTTGGGCCGCTGCTGTGGCATATGGAGGTTCCCAGGCTAGGGGTCCAATTGGAACTGTAGCCGCCGGCCTACCCCACAGTCTCAGCAATGCGGGATCCGAGCCGTGTCTGCGACCTATACCACAGCTCACGGCAATGCCGGATCCTTAACCCACTGAGCAAGGCCAGGAATCGAACCCGCAACCTCATGGTTCCTAGTCGGATTCGTTAACCACTGAGCCACGACGGGAACTCCTCTTTTTTCTTTTTAATGGCTGCACCCACACCATATGGAAGTGCCCTGGCCAGGGGTCAAACTGGAGCTGCAGCTGCTGGTCTACACCACAGCCACAACAACACTGGATCCAAGCTGTATCTGTGACCTACTCCACAGCTCGCGGCAACGCTGGATCTTTAACCAACTGAGTGAGACCAGAGATGGAACCCGAATCATCACAGAGACTGTGTGGGGTCTTAATCCACTGGACCACAATGGGAACTCCGAGAATATGCCTTTATGGTAGGGAGTCTGACGCCTGGGAAACCTTTATTCTGGCAGGGCGTGGTTTACCCCAGTGATCGCCTCCCTCTAATTGCCTGCATCCCATTCCTGTGCCGGGCTCCAGGTGAGCTGACTCCACAGAGCTCTCCTCACCTGCCGGGGCCCTTGTGACTTCTCTCTTCTCTGGTCCCCCAACCCTGGCTGCTCAATCCTACTAGCGGACTGAACCGAACGAGGCTGCCACCTCCTCAAGGCAAGGACCCTGGGTTCTTCACATTATTTGAGTCCACAAGGTAGGACCAAAGGAAAATTTGTGGAGGACAGTGATGCTGGAGATGATCTGTGATATAATTTCCAGCAAGTAACCTTCAAGGACCCAGCAGCCGTCTTTTTTTTTTTCCCACTGTACAGCAAAGGGATCAAGTTATCCTTACATGTATACACTACATTTTTTCCCCCACCCTTTGTTCTGTTGCAACATGAGCATCTAGACAAAGTTCTCAATGCTACTCAGCAGGATCTCTTGTAAATCTATTCTAAGTTGTGTCTGATAACCCCAAGCTCCCGATCCCTCCCCCTCCCTCCCTCTCCCATCAGGCAGCCACAAGTCTATTTTCCAAGTCCATGATTTTCTTTTCTGTGGAGATGTTCATTTGTGCTAGATATTAGATTCCAGTTATAAGTGATATCATATGGTATTTGTCTTTGTCTTTCTGGCTCATTTCTCTCAGTATGAGAGTCTCTAGTTCCATCCATGCTGCTGCAAATGGCATTATGTCATTCTTTTTAATGGCCGAGTAGTATTCCATTGTGTATATATACCACATCTTCAGAATCCAGTTATCTGTTGATGGACATTTGGGTTGTTTCCATGTCCTGGCTATTGTGAATAGGGCTGCAATGAACATGCGGGTGCATGTGTCTCTTTTAAGTAGAGTTTTGTCCGGATAGATGCCCAAGAGTGGGATTGTGGGGTCAAATGGAAGTTCTATGTATAGATTTCTAAGGTATCTCCAAATTGTTCTCCATAGTGGCTGTACCAGTTTCCATTCCCACCAACAGTGCAGGAGGGTTCCCTTTTCTCCACAGCCCCTCCAGCACTTGTTATTTGTGGATTTATTAATGATGGCCATTCTGACTGATATGAGGTGGTATCTCATGGTAGTTCTGATTTGCATTTTTCTTATAATCAGCGATGTTGAGCATTTCTTCATGTGTTTGCTGGCCATCTGTATATCTTCTTTGGAGAAATGTCTATTCAGGTCTTTTGCCCATTTTTCCATTGATTGATTGGCTTTTTTGCTGTTGGGTTGTATAAGTTGTTTATATATTCTAGAGATTAAGCACTTGTCCATTGCATCATTTGAAACTATTTTCTCCCATTCTGAAAGTTGTCTTTTTGTTTTCTTTTTAGTTTCCTTTGCTGTGCAAAAGCTTTTCAGTTTGATTAGGTCCCATGGGTTTATTTTTGCTCTAATTCCTATTGCTCTGGGAGACTGACCTGAGAAAATATTCATGATGTTGATGTCAGAGAGTGTTTTGCCTATGTTTTCTTCTAGGAGTTTGTCCTGTCATATATTTAAGTCTTTCAGCCATTTTGAGTTTATTTTTGTACATGGTGTGAGGGCGTGTTCTAGTTTCATTGCTTTGCATGCAGCTGTCCAGGTTTCCCAGCAACCAGCAGCCATCTTTTTGATTGAAGATACACTCTTCCCAGTGAGATGGAATCAGATGATGGGAGATACTATATGTACAAATGCTTCCCACATAGTAAGGCATCATAACACAGTAATTTTTGTTTATTCTTTTTTGGTCTTTTTTTTTTTTTTTTTTTTTTTTTTTTATGGCCACACACTCAGCATCTGGAAGATCCCAGGCTAGGGGGCGCATCAGAGCTGCAGCTGCCAGCCTATGCCACAGCCACAGCAACGCCAGATCCTTAGCCCACTGAGCAAGGCCAGGGATCCAACTCGAGTCTCCATGGATACCAGTCTGGATTGCTACCTCTGAGCCACGATGGAAACTCCGCCATAATCGTTATGAATGAAGTCTCCATTGCCCACCTCAGTGACTGGTCCATTTCTAATGACCCTGTACTTCCAGTAACAGAGTCAGACCCACCTGCCTACCCTGCTCCCTGGGCATTACAATGCTTATCTTATGAGGAGTTCAAATATTGGTATCCCAGCCACCGCATCCGCTGTCTTAGATACTTGCAACCAGGCAGCCCAGCGCTTTTCCAATGCCCGGATACCTTAGGTGACACATTGGAGATAGTTCTTGAAGTAGTGGAGAGCCAACTTGAATTTGATCTGGGCTTCGGTGTTGGCCCGATAACTGGTGTAGTTCCCCTCCAGGGTGGCCAGCTCTGGGTCCATCACTGGTAAATGGGGCTGGTGACCTATGATCACGTGTGGGCAGGACCCCACGAGCAGGCTCCCGAGCCCATCAATAAAGAACTCTGCCAAGAGAGGGAGAGAGCGCGAGAAGGAAACGTGAGCTTCAAACCAGAGACCCGGGGCCAATACTGCGACTCTGGGAGGAGGGCTGGTGTGTGTGGGGGGGAGACATAGCTTCTATTCTGGGGAGGTTCAGTCCCATGGCAAAGCCACTGAGTTGGAAGATCAGACAGATATCAGCAGAGAGACACAGATTAGTAGACCCCAGGACTGGGAGGAATGAGAGGGGAAGAGGTGGGGTGCTGCTCACCAGCTGCAGCTAAACAGAGAAGGATGTCTGGAAAAGGAGGAGCAGGAAATTCCGGTCATGGCGTAGTGGTTAATGAATCCGACTAGGAACCATGAGGTTGTGGGTTCGGTCCCTGGCCTCGTTCAGTGGGTTAAGGATCTGGCGCTGCCCTGAGCTGTGGTGTAGGTCACAGAGGCAGCTCAGATCCCGTGTTGCTGTGGCTCTGGCATAGGCCGGGAGCAAAAGCTCCAATTCGACCCCTAGCCTGGGAACCTCCACATGCCATGGGTGCAGCCCTAAAAAGGCAAAAAAAAAAAAAAAAAAAAAAGGCAAAAAAAAGGAGGAGCAGCAGCAAGACAAGGAAAGAGGGAAGGGGCAGAGCTGCAGGGAGAGGAGGTAGAAGGGTGTCTCGGAGAAGCAGGAATAGCCTATGGGAGACACGAAGGTGGAGGGAGGCAAGAGAGACCAAGAGCTCTCTAGTTTGGGGAGAAGGGGCTGCTTCCCTGAGCAGTGGGGCCCCGCCCTCCCTCAGAAAGAGACTTCTGAAGCCAGCGCACAGCCCAGCTCGCTTCTTACCCTTCCAGCCTCCCCACCTGAGTGCGCCACTCGCTGCAGCCGGGGGTCGAAGCCAATTCTTTGGAGTCGCTCTGTGTGAGCCAGGAAGAAGTTGACAACGCCACTGGTCACCATGCAGTCGGGGAAGCCATCCACGGGCCGGAAAAATCCTGGCTGCTGGTGGAGACAGTAGCCATTCTTCCCCTGCTCCAGCAACAGCTTGAACTGGAATGTGTTTTCAATCACGCTGCCACCTACCTAGCCAGCGGGAGGAGAAATCTGTTAGAGAACAGACTCCATATCCAAGGAGCCTGTGCCAGGAAGCCTTACTGGACTGAACCTCAGTCACGACAAGAATTGCACTCCCTGGAGTTCCCGTTGTGGCTCAGTGGTTAACGAATCTGACTAGGAACCATGTGGTTTCGGGTTCGATCCCTGGCCTCCCTCAATGGGTGAAGGATCCGGCGTTGCTGTGAGCTGTGGTGTAGGTCGCAGACGTGGCTCGTGAGCTGTGGCATAGGCTGGTGGCTACAGCTCCAATTGGACCCCTAGCCTGGGAACCTCCATATGCTGCGGGAGTGACCTAAGAAATGGCGAAAAGACCAAAAAAAAAAAAAAAAAAGTAATAATAATAATAAAATAAAAGAAAAGAAAAAAGAAAAAGAATTGTACTCCCTGTCTTATCTACCCTTCATGTTACACTTCCGCCAAGTCCAAAGGGCAGCAAAGTCTCTGCTGCACTTACCCTCCAGCAAGCTCACTCTTTCCAGAGGGCCACTCCCTCCCCTCCCTTCTGCTACAAGGATCCAGGAGGATCGAGGATGGGGGATCGCGTTTGGGTGCAGGTGAGAGGCAGCCAGGGTGCAGCCGTCCCTACGTGGACTTCCTGAGCAAGCCTTTGTCTCAAGTTGTCTCCCTCCCATTCTCTGCCCCTGGCTCACTTCTCTGCGCGGTCTGTCCACACACCACACACTCCTGGGAGCTCGCAGCTTTGTGTGAGCCCGAGCAAAGCAGGACAGGCAAGTACATCTATTCCTGAACCATCATAATCACCTAGGGAGGCAGAGCAGAATCTGCCAGTTGCCCCCCACCCCCTCGCCTGTTCTTTCCTTCCTCCTCTTAGGAAATGAGCCCCCTGAGGTGTTTTTTGGTTTTTGTTTTTCCTTTTTCAGCTGCCCCTGCAGTTCCCAGGCCAGGGATGGAATCCAAGCCAGAGCTGCACCCACCCCACCCCCACGCAGCAACGCTGGATACTTAATTTAACCCACGGCACAGGACTGGGGATTGAATGGGCACCTCCACAGAGACAAACTGGATCCTTAACCCCCATGCCACAGTGGGAACTCCAAACTCCAAACCCTCTGAGATTTAAGTGGACTAAATTAAGCGACAATGATCCTACGAAAGATGAAATTTCCCCACTTCTCTGGAGTTCCCAATGTGGCTCAGTGGTAATGAACCTGACCAGTATCCATGTGGACGTGGGTCCACTCCCTGGCCTCCTCGAGTGGGTTAAGGATCCGGCATTGCCGTAAGCTGTGGTGTAGGTCACAAAATCGGCTCAGGTCCCATGTTGCTATGGCTGTGGTATAGACGGGCAGCTGCAGCTCCAACGGGACCCCTAGGTTGGGAACTTCCATGTGCCCTACAAAGAAGAAGGGAGGAAGGAAGGGAAAGAGGGAGGGAGGGAAAGAGGAGAGAGAGGGAGGGAGGAAGGCAGGGAGAAATGGCCCACAGCATATGGCTTGAATCCCAGCTGCAGCTGCAGCAATGCCAAATCCTTTAACCCGCTGGACTGAACCAGCACCTCTGCAGCAACCCGAAATGCTGCAGTCGGGTTCTTAACCCGCTGTGTCACAGTGGGAACTCCCTGAAAGGATGTGATTTAGAACAGATGTCTCCAATTTTTAAAAAGACCACATTCTTCTCATCTTTTCCTTTTTTTTTTTTTTTTTTTGGCTTCTTAAGGTTGAACCCACGGCATAGGGGGTTAGTGGTTAGTTTCCAGGCTAGGAGTCAAATTGGACCCACAGCTGTTGGCCTACACCACAGCCACAGCAACGCCAGATCCAAGCCTCGTCTGTGACCTATACCATAGCTCCCAGCAATGCCAGATCCCTGACCCACTGAACAAGGCCAGGGATCGAACCCACATCCTCATGGATACTAGTCAGATTCATTTCTGCTGCGCCACGAAGGGAACTCCCAAGACCACATTCTTAAAAGAAAACTGTTGTCTTCCATTCCCTCTCTCCCCCTTTCTTCTGACCGTGCAGCTGAGGGCCACAAAGATGGATGAACAACAGGGAAGGAAGCTGGACCAGGATGACCCTGGAAAGAGACGATAGGGCCAGCTTGCATTCTCTTTTTTTTTTTTTTTTTTTTTTTTTTGTCTTTTTGCTATTTCTTGGGCTGCTCAAGCAGCATATGGAGGTTCCCAGGCTAGGGGTCCAATCGGAGCTGTAGCCGCTGGCCTACGCCAGAGCCACAGCAACGCGGGATCCGAGCCGCGTCTGCAACCCACACCACAGCCCACAGCAACGCCGGATCGTTAACCCACTGAGCAAGGGCAGGGACCGAACCCGCAACCTCCTGGTTCCTAGTCGGATTCGTTAACCACTGCGCCACGACAAGAACTCCCCAGCTTGCATTCTTACACGGGTAGGAACTGCACCTTTTTTGTCATTTATGCTATTGTGACTGGGTCTCTAGAAGAGTAGCAAAGAGACATCTTCGTCAATCCAGATGCTTTGGGGGACTGTCCACCTGGAATAAGAGATAACTGTGGTCACGGTGCTACTTATCCACTTTCTTTCCAGGCCGGGATAGAACCAGCACCACAGCAGTGACAATGCTGGATCCTTAACCCTATGAGCCACCAGGGAACTCCCATCTTTCTTTTTCCAAACAGCTTTATTGAGATATCTTTGATATATTAAAACTGTATGAAGGAGTTCCTGTCGTGGCTCAGTGGTTAACGAATCCGACTAGGAACCATGAGGTTGCGGGTTCTATCCCTGCCCTTGCTCAGTGGGTTAAGGATCCAGCATTGCTGTGAGCTGTGGTGTAGGTCGCAGACGTGGCTCGGATCCTGCACTGCTGTGTCTCTGGCGTAGGCCGGTGGCTACAGCTCCGATTGGACCCCTAGCCTGGGAACCTCCATATGCCGCTGGAGCAGCTCAAGAAAATGGCAAAAAGATAAAAAGACAAAACAACAACAACAACAAAAAAACAACTGTATGTATTGAAGGTGTACAGCTTGATTTTTTTTTTTTTTTTGGTCTGTGGCATGTAGTGGCTTGATGCAGGATCTCAATTCCCAGACCAGGGACTGAACCTGGGCCACAGTGGGGAAAGCACCAAATCCTAACTACTACACCACCAGGGAACTCCCTGCAGCTTGATGTTTTGATATATGTAGACACTGTGAAAAGATCACCACACGCAAGCTAATTAATGAATTCATCACCTCTACACAGTATGGGTATCTTCACAAATTTCAAGAACGCAATGCAGTATTATTAACTATTCATCACCTTTTTTCCCCCTTTTCCATGTGTAAATTAACTTTTGATATTTGTGGGGTTTTTTGTTCTGTTTTGTTTTGTCTTTTTAGGGCTGCACCTGCAGCATATGAAAGTTCCCAGGTTAGCAGTCCAATTGGAGCTGCAGCTGCCAGTCTACGCCACAGTCACTGCCACAGCCACAGAAATGCCAGATCTGAGCCACGTCTGGGACACACACCACAGCTTATGCAACACCAGACCCTTAACCCACTGAGCAAGGCCACGGATTGAGCCCACATCCTCATGGACACTAGTTGGGTTCATTACTGCTAAGCCACGACGGGAACTCCTGTGTTAATTTTTTATTGTCATTAAGGCCACGTGTGCTTTTATAGCTTTGTGCCATTTTCATTTTTGTGATGGTGTGTGACAAAACCAGAGCAGCACTCACATTCCTCTCCAACTCTCACCAGTCCAGAGAGGAAGTTGGAAGTGATGCATACAAAGAAAACCACAGTTTTCAAAAGATACACGCACCCCAACGTTCACGGCAGCACTATTCACAATAGCCAAGACATGGAAACAACCTAAATGTCCATCAACAGATGAGTGGTGTACACACACACACACACACACACACACACACACTGGAATATTACTCCCTCATGAAAAGAGTGCAATAATGCCATTTGTAGCAACGCAGATGGACCTAGAGATTATCATACTGAATGAATTCAGAGAAAGACGGATATCATATGATATCCCACATATGTGGATTCAAAAGAGATACAAATGAACTTATTTACGAAAGAGAAACAGACTCATAGATTTAGAAAACAAACTTATGGCTACCAAAGGGGAAAGGTGGCTGGCGTGGGGAGGGGGGGGAGGGATAAATTAGGAAATTGGGATTAATATATACATACTACCATATATAAAATAGATAGGAGTTCCCATTGTGGCTCAGTGGGTTATGAACCCAACTGTGATCCATGAGGATGCAGGTTCAATCCCTGGCTTTGCTCAGTGGGTTAAGGATCCGGTGTTGCTGTGACCTGTGGTGTAGGTCACAGATGCAGCTCAGGTCTGATGCTGCTGTGGCTGTGGTGTAGGCCAGCAGCTACAGCTCCGATTTGACCCCTAACCTGGGAACCTCCATATGCCTCGGATGCAGCCCCAAAAAGACCAAAAAAAAAAAAAAAAAAAAAAAAAAAAAGATAACTGACAAGGACCTACTGTATGGCAAAGGGAAGTACACGCAATTATTCTGTAATTTCCTACGTGAGGGAAGGAATCTGTAAAAGAATGGGTATAGCTGAATCACTTTGCTGTACACTTGAAACTGATACACCATGGTAAATCAACTCTACTCCAATAGAAAATACAAATTAGGGTTTTATAAATTTTATAAAAATAAAATAAAACCTAGGCCACCTGGTGGCCTAGAGGTTAAGGATCCAACATTCTCACTGCTGTGGCACAGGCGGGATCAGGCTGGATCCCTGGCCTGGGAACTTCTGCATGACACAGGTGTGGCCAAGCAAAAAAAAAATTTCAATTAAAAAAAATGACTGGGAGTTCCCATTGTGGCTCAGTGATTAAGAAACCCAACTAGTAACCATGAGGTTGCAGGTTTGATCCCTGGCCTCACTCAGTGGGTTAAGGATCTGGCCGGCATTGCTGTAAAGTGTGGTGTAGGCCAGCAGTTACAGTTCCAACTGGACCTCTAGCCTGGGAACCTCCAGATGGGGCAGGTGTGGCCCTAAAAAGACAGAAGACAAAAAAAAAAAGATTGAAAAAAGTGCCTAAACACACTTTTTTCTTTTGCCATTTCTTGAGCTGCTCCCTCAGCATATGGAGGTTCCCAGGCTAGGGGTCCAGTCGGAGCTATAGCCGCTGGCCTATGCCAGAGCCACAACAACGGGCGATTCGAGCCGCATCTGCAAACTACACCACAGCTCACAGCAATGCCGGATCCTGAACCCACTGAGCAAGGCCAGGGATCGAACCCGCAACCTCATGGTTCCTACTCGGATTCGTTAACCACTGAGCCACGACGGGAACTCCACAACACACTTTAAGGACAGAACAACGGTGAGTCTGGGGAGTGGGGTTGGTGTGATTTGTTCAAAGAAAAGTAAGAATGGAGGCAGAAGCAGAATCCGCGGGTCTCATTTCCGTGCAAGAGTCTCAACCCCAGAGCTGCTCTGCATCAACTCCTGCACGGCCCTTCCCCTTCCGCCTCCCTCTTCCTCCCCCCCCCATCCCTTTTCCTCTCCTCTTTCCTCCTGTCCTTTCCTCTCTGCCCTCTCCTCCCCCTCCCCCTCTGGCTCGGCAGATGGCAATGGGGTAGAACTGGCAGCGCTCAGCTCACTTACCACGTCCAGTTCCGTTTTCTCTAGGACGTCCACCAGCGCCTCGATCCTGGTCTTGCTGTTGAAGATGAAGTCATCGTCCACCCAGAGCACATATTTGGTGGTGACCTGAGATATGGCCAGGTTCCTGCCAGCAAACCAGCCCTGCGAGGGCAGGGAGGTTAGACCCGTGGTTGCCCGCCCCGCTGCCTCCTAGCATCACCTGGGGGCTTTCTCAGCTCCCAAGGGTCAGGCTGCCCCCCAGACAGTGGCTGAAAACCTCTGGGCTAAAGGGAGTCCATGTCTCAGAGACCCTGGAAGAAGGAGAGGGACTCTTTGGAGACGAGAAAGTCCCTCCTTGGCCCTGTGGCTTGAGGGATGGATGCAAGTCCCTTTACACCTGACAGTCTTTGTGGCCCTTTCGCCCTGTGTTGCCTGGAAGATGCTGGAGGGTGGGGCTCTCTGGAAGGGGTAACATCCACTTCCTCCCGGTGTGCTCGAGGGAAGGTGTGGGGCGCGGAGAGAGACACCCCAGCAAGGGTGAAATCATGACAGAGGTTTCTCTGCTGTGGGACCTGCGTATCAGGAAACCTTAGAGCGTCAGACACCGCCAGTCGCTTAGAAGGACCTCCATCAATTTCCACACCAAGCGTGAGGAAAGACAGATTACCCACCCCGTCACTGCAGGAAAGGGAGAGTGACCTGATTTCTCCGGGAATTTGGAGGCAGCCAGGGGACTCAGAGGAGTCCCCACCCCCCGCCCCCCAAGGATCCTGCTGCCGTGGGAGGGTCCCCCCCAACCCCGAAGCAGCCCCAACCAGGGTACCACTTGACCCTGGGGCCCTCTGGTCCCAAGGTGCCCGTGTCTCCCCCTCTGGGAGGAATATACCTTCCCAAATGGCATGGTGTAATACTCCACGTGGCTGTCAGTGATTTTCAGGGGCTCCTTGCTGTCATCGGCCACGATCACCGTCAGGTCTGGGTAGTACTCACGAACACTCCGGAGCATGGTCATGAGCTTGTGGGGACGGAGGAAGGTTTTGGTGGCAATGGTCACCAGGTCTCGGAGCTTCCTCTCTGGGCAAGAAAGGGTAGGTGTCAGAGCTCTGTCTTCAAGAATCCTCACTGACGTGCATTGCTCTGGAGGTTTCTTTACACGGCGCTGTCTCGAGTGTTTGTGGACCTCATGCCTTTTGTTCACAGTTGATGTTAGTTGGATCAGAAAATACATTTTATTATTATTATTTTGTCTTTTTGTCTTTTTAGGGCCGCACCTGCAGCATATGGAGGGTCCCAGGCTAGGGGTCAGCTCAGAGCTACAGCTGCCGGCCTACACCACAGCCACACCAACACAGGATCCGAGCCTCATCTACACCACAGCTCACGGCAATGCCGGATCCCTAACCCACTGAGCGAGGCCAGGGATCAAACCTGCATCCTCATGGATGCTAGTTAGATTCGTTTCCGCTGAGCCATGGTGGGAACTCCATGAGTCAGATTCTCAACCCACTGAGCCACAACGCGAACTCCCAATTTGTTTAAATGGTTTCTGTCTTCTAGAGTGTCTCCCTTTTTTTTTGGTTTTTTTTTTGGTTTTTGCCTGTTTGTTTTTTCTTTTCTTAGTAGCTGCACCTGCAGCATATGTAGGTTCCCAGGCTCCCAGGCTCCCAGTTGAATCAGAGCCGCAGCTGCAGGCCTATACCTCAGCCACATCAGATCTGAGCCGCATCTTTGACCCACATCACAGCTGGCAGCTATGCAGATACTGAACCCACTAAGTGAGGCCAGGGGTTGAACCTGCATCCTCACAGACACCATGTCAGGTTCTTCACCCACTGAGCCACAACGGGAACTCCTCTCTTCTGGTTCTGTTGGCTCCAGTCTGCTGTTTCCTTCTGTCGAGTGGGATGCTTCAAGTTATGCCTGCCTATCTGCACTTGGTTTGCAACCGGCTTTCATGCTGTTACTGGGAATTGAGACGCATAGAGATTCACCCATCAAGGGATTCAATATGACCAGTCGTGAGGCCCAGGAAGAGGGGAAACGATTTAAAGACCTGAGACCTGCCCTGTCACAGCTGCAATCCTACAGAGAGACGTGCCTGGCCTGGTTTTTTCTTTTTTCTTTTTTTTTTTTTTTTTTTTTTTTTGCTTCTTTAAGGCCACACCCACAGCATATGGAGGTTCCCAGGCTAGGGGTCGCATTGTAGCTACAGCTGCTGGCCACAGCCACAGCCACAGCCACAGCGATGCCAGATTCGAGCCGAGTCTGCAGCCTATACCACAGCTCATAGCAACGCCGGATCCTCAACCCACTGAGCAAAGCCAGGAATCGAACCTGAAACCTCATGGACACTGGTAGGGTTCGTTAACCACTAAGCCACGACGGGAACTCCTTGTGGTTCTTATTCATGTTCTTTTCTTACTGATTCATAAGTCCTCTGAAGTAAAATTAGACCTTTGACTTTCGTGTGTGTGGTTATTTTTCCCCAGTTTGTCTTTTGTCATTTGACTTTGCATATGGTAGGCTTCCGTCATTAAAAACATTAAAAATTGTTATATAATTTATGTTTTTAGTCTTTTTCCTTTTAGTCTTTTTCCTAGGTTTTGTGTCTTATTTAGAAAAGTCATACTTTACACAGTTATTTTTAAACTCCAGGCTGATTCCTAGTACTTAAAACAATTAGATATTTGCTCTACCTGGACTGTACCTTGGTGTGAGCTATGAGATGGATTCAGCTTGTTATTTTCATACAGCTACACAGTTATCTCACACGATCTCTTGAACAATCCATCTTTTTCCCCTTTAATTTGAAAAACTACCTTGATCACACGGTAAAATTCCAAGATGTCTATTTCTGGGTTTCTTTTCTTTTCTTTTTCTTTTTTTTTTTTTTGTCTTTTCTAGGGCTACACCCGCGGCACATGGAGGTTCCCAGGCTAGGGGTCGAATTGGAGCTGCAGCTGCCAGCCTATGCCAGAGCCATAGCAACATGGGATCCAAGCCGCGTCTGTGACCTACACCACAGCTCATGGCAATGCCGGATCCTTAACCCACTGAGCAAGGCCAGGGACCGAACCCGCAACCTCATGGTTCCTAGTCGGATTAGTTCGTTAACCACTGCGCCATGACAAGAATGCCTAGGTATCTAATTTGATTCCACTGACATAGCTCTTCGTGGTCCAATACCATTCTATTTTTATAATTATTACTTATTAAAATGTCATAAATCATTAGATTTTTTTCAAAATAAATTCAACCATACAATAAGTTAAACGTAATGAAGCAGTATTAAAAGCGTATTCTAGCATTTTTTCCCTCCAAAAAAGCTTGTTGGAGTTCCCTGGTGGCCTAGTGGACTAAGGATCCAGTGTTGTCACTGCTGTGGCTTGGGTCACTGCTGTGGCACAGGTTCCATCCAAGGCCTGGAAACTTCCACTCTGCGGGCACAACCAAAAAAAAAAAAAAAAGCTTGTTAACAGGACTCCTATTGGAGTTTTTATTTCATCGAGTCTCCTCCTCCATCTCAGAGGGGAGCCCTTCTGCATCTCACCCAATAGTCTCCAGGGACCCACCATGGAGCCCCAGGGACAAGGGTCTTACCTGGTCCAGGGTCATATAACTTGGGCATGACAGGATAGCGGATGGTCACCGGAAACTTGGCCACTGAGGACTTGGACTCCAGACTCACTGGAGGGAGAAATCAGGTCAGGGCTGGTGCACGGTATCTGGGTCACTCCCCACAAGGCCGGGGAAGCCCACGCGATGGGGGAGTGAAGGACTGAGGACCCCACAGAGTCTATGGCATTCTGGCTCCTACCCTGCTGTGTGTTCCGGAAGCAACCTGCTGACTGCCTCTGAAACGCACATGTCTGCCCCCGTGAGACTCTGTCGGGTGAAGTGGGCTTGGAATCAGAGGGGTAGATTAAGTTTGACTCTGCATCTATAATTTGAAATACCTTGGGTAAGTCACATCACCTCCACCTCCACCTCCAAAACCAGGGTAATACTACCAGCCCAGTTCACCTCACAGTGCGTTTTTTGTTTTTTTTGTTTTTGAAGGGCTGCAGGTGCAGCATATGGAGGTTCCCAGGCTAGGGGTCAAATCAGAGCTGTAGCTGCCGGCCTACACCACAGCCACAGCCACAGCCACATGGGATCCGAGCCACGTCTACAACCTACACCAGTGCCTGGCAACACCAGATACTTAACTCACGAGTGAGGCCAGGGATTGAACCTGCATCGTCATGGATCCCAGTCAGGCTCGTTTCTGCTGAGCCACAATGGGAAGCCCCTTCATAGGGTCATTCTGTGGTAAGACATGTTTAAAAATCCCAAGGTACAGAGAACTCTCTCTCTAGCTTATGCTCATGGAAAATCTGCCTCACATTCACTGGGGTCCTGGGAAAGCCTCCTGTGTATCTGGTCAAAGCAGAAAAAGGTAAATGTCTTTTTTTTTTTTTTTTTTTCTTTTTACGGCTGCACCTGCTGCATATGGAAGTTCCCGGACTAGGGCTCAAATTGGAGCTGCAGCTGCCGGCCTACGCCACAGCCACAGCCACAGCCAATGGAATCCCAGCCACATCTGCGAATTATGCCGCAGCGAGGCCTGGGAGCAAACCTGCATCCTCATGGATTCTAGTTAGGTTCTTAATCCACTGAGCCACAAGAACTCCGGAAAAGGGTAATTTATTTATGTATGTATTTATTTATTTTTGTCTTTTTCTTTTTAGGGCTGCACCCGTGGCATATGGAGGTTCCCAGGCTAGGAGTCCAGCTGGAGCTATAGCCACCAGACTACACCACAGCCACAGCAGCTCAGAATCTGAGCCACTTCTGCAGCCTACACCACGGCTCACGCAATGCCGGACCCTTAACGCCCTGAGCAAGGCCATGGATCAAACCCGTGTCCTCATGGATACTAGTTGGGTTCGTTAACCACTGAGCCACAATGGGAACTCCCGGAAAAGGGTTTTAATTCATCCAGAAAGTAAGTGGGGCTGCCCTGAGGGTGGCAGGAATTGGTCTCCCATGAATTCTGGGAGTAAGAGTCGGGTTTGGGATGGGAGGGGAGGAGGAAGACAAAGCCACTGCCTTGGGACTGACAGCTCCCCCACATCCCTCTTTCCCGTAATGCTCAGGACAAGCCACTGACACGTGGACTGTGTTCTCCTCTACTGCAGCTGAAACCTTCAGCTTTTTCTTTTTCTTTTCTTTCCTTTGCTTTTTAGGGCCGCACCCGCGGCATATGGAAGTTCCCAGGCTAGGAATCGAATAGGAGCCGCAGCTGCCAGCCTACACCACAGCCACAGCAACGCAGGATGGGATCTGAGCCACGTCTGCGACCTACACCACAGCTCACGGCAACGCCGGATCCCCGACCCACCGGTGAGGCCAGGGATCGAACCGCCAACCTCGTGAATACTGGTCAGATTCATTTCCACTGCACCACAACCGGAACAGGGAACCTTCAGCTTTGATCACTGATGAGAACGGGAGCAGAAGGGGATGGTTTCCAGGTGCAGAGCATGAATGATCTGTCCTCATGTACAGACAAGCAGGCATTTCACTGTCTTTCTTTCGGGTCCCTCCACGGGCTCAATGGCAACACGGGGATAGTACCAGGTACTCTAAGTGGGAAATTAGAAACAGGAGCCAGGGAAGCAGGCTTCCTGGAGAAGGAAGACCTTGAGAGCCGGGGGCGGGGGCAGTGGTGGTGTTTATGGGGTCCCTCAGCATTTTGCCATCCGAGGACGGACTCACCCACATCCACTCTGTGGAGGTGGTACTCTGTGCTCGTGTATGTCACATGCTGGAGGATGAAATTCAAAAGCTCCCGGCTACTGGTCAAAATGTTCAGCTGCTTCTGGCCTCTGCCCTTCACCACATTGTCTGGGACGTCAGCAAGGGTGTTCAGTGTCCCCAGAGAAGCTGTCAGGGTGACCTAGGGTAAAGGAGGTAGAAAGCCTAAATGCAGAGAGGCACATACCCAGGATGGCCAGCAGGGGGCAGCATGCATAAGGGTGTGAGGAGAAGAACGCTTCATGCTCCCGAAAGCTAGGGTCTGGCCTCTGATGGAGTGTCTGCCCCAGCCCCAAAAGCCTAGGACCTAGGACCTGGTGTGTTCAAGGGCCATTTCTGAAACATTCTTAACTCTTGGCATGCAGAGTTAAGTGGCATCCATTCTTAAAGATTTCTTCTGGAGTTCCTGTTGTGGCTCAGTGATAACGAATCCGACTAGGAACCATGAGGTTGCAGGTTCGATCCCTGGCCTTGCTCAGTGGATTAAGGACCCAGTGTTGCTTCGAGCTGTGGTGTAGGTTGTAGATGCGGCTTGGATCCGGTGTGGCTGTGGCTCTGGCGTAGGCTGGCAGCTACAGCTCTGATTGGACCCCTAGCCTGGGAAACTCCATGTGCCGCTGGATGCGGCCCTAAAAAGACAAAAGACAAAAAAAAAAGAAAGAAAGAAAGAAAGAAAAAGAAAACTGCTGAAAACATTTCAGTCAACAGATCTTTTCTTTTCTTTTCTTTCTTTTTAGGGCCAGACCTGAAGCACATGGAAGTTCCCAGGCTAGGGGTCCAATCAGAGCTACAGCATCTTTGTCTGCCCCATCTTTGTCTCTCTGTCAAACGCTGAGACCAGCCACCATCTCAGGGAAAAGCGCATGGGCAGTGAGCCAAGGACAGGATGCTAAGTGCAAAGTGGGGCTGGGAAGGGGACTCTTGCCTCATAGATGGGAGTATCTGGTCCTTCAAACCGGAGGCCTGGAGGTCACAGGAAAAAGGAGAAAGGAAAAAAAAAAAAAAAACATTTGAGAGGATGCCAAGAGTTCCCTGATGCTCTCAGCTCCCTGGCCAATTCCTACACATCCCTCCAGAGCCCCTTCAAGTGTCACCTATCCAGGGTGTTTGCAGACCGCTCGCCTCCCCACTAGAGCTTGCTAGATGGTGTCCAACGGACCTCTGCAAACTCCAGCAAACCAAAGCCTCTGATGCCCTCCCCTAGTTTGGGTTTTTTTTTTTTTTTTTTTGTCTTGTTGTTGTTGGGTTTTGGGGGGGGTTGGGGGCTTTTTAGGGCCACACCCTCTGCATAAGGAAGTTCCCAGGCCACGGGTTGAATCAGAGCTGCAGCTGCTGGCCTACGTCACAATGACAGCAATACAGATTGTCAGCTGAGTCTGCGACCTACACCACAGCTCACAGCAACACCGGATCCCTGCCCCACTGAGCGAGGCCAGGGATACAACCCAAAACCTCATGGTGCCTAGTTGGATTTGTTTCCACTGCACCACCACAGGAACCCCTAAATGGTAAACTTTATGTTACATATATTTTACACACTAGAAAGAGAATTATCCAAAATGGCAAATCATTTTTTAAATGAGTACTTAAAAACACGAGCAACTCAGAGTTCCTGTCATGGCGCAGTGGAAACGAATCCAACTAAGAACCATGAGGTTGTGGGTTCGATCCCTGGCCTCACTCAATGGGTAAAGGATCCAGCATTGCTGTGCGCTGTGGTGTAGGTCGCAGACGCAGCTCGGATCTGGTGTTGCTGGGGCTCTGCTGTAGGCCAGCAGCTACAACTCCGATTTGACCCCTAGCCTGGGAACCTCCAGGTGCTAAAAAGACAAACGACAAAAACAAAAAACAAAAAACAGAACAAAACAAAAAAAACCCAAAACACCAGCAACTCATCTCAAATGTTTTTACTTTAAAATCTATCTCTGTTCTTATGACTAATGCAAATTCTCACTCAAACACATCCTCCTTCTGTGGCCTAAACTTATTTGGGAAATTGGCAAAATAACATTTACCTCACAGGGATGTATGCTGGACGAGAGGTGTGTGTAAAAACCACTCGTGGAGGAGCTGTAACGGATAGAAATATTCTTTCCATATGCAGTCCCTGGAGATGGGCTGAGGCTTTGCTTGCTCCCTTGATGCTGGCAGACACCAAAAAGCCAATAATGGCCTAAGATTCCTCGAGGCACCCAGATCTCCGACCTCTCCTATACGATCCAAGATGCCCAGGGAGGCAACAGCTCCTAAGTGCCATTCCCAGTGGTGGAGACAGTGAGAATAACATCAAATGAAACCATGTCCAGCTTCATGGATTGTGCTGGGTATCCGGGAAGGATTCAGCGGATAACTGCTCCCTTCTGCTCCCTTCTTTGCTTCAGAAGGACTACGAGAGCTGCCTGGGTCCTGTCCGGGTGGAGATGCACCTACCTGGGATGGGGATGGTGTGTAGAGGCATCACTTCCACCCCGTGGACCGGGTACCCAAAGGGGAGGTTGGGCTGAGCCAGCAGGGGCGGTGGGCGAGGGAGCCCTTCTCTGCAGGGAAACAAAACCATCAGCAGCTGCCTTGATACCTGTCCCTGACTAGCTCTTTTTTGGGGGGGAGGGGGGTGCAACCACACCCACGGCATAGACGTTCCCAGGCCAGGGATCTCACCCACCCCACGGCAGCGACCTGAGCCAATGCAGTGACCATGCCAGATCCTCCTTAACGTGCTGAGCCACAAGGGAACTCCCACTGCTCCCACTGGTTTGTTCTTTTTTTTTTCTTTCGTTTTTGGCCTTCCCAGGCCAGGGATCAGACCTGAGCTGTGGCTGCGACCTAAGCTGCAGCTGCAGCAAAAGATCTTTAACCCACTGTGCTAGGCCAGGGGTTGAACCTGCATCCCCGTGCTCCCCAGACACAGCTGATTCCACTGTACCACAGCAGGAGCTCCTCACTGTCCCCACTGGCTAGTTCTTTTTCTTTTTTTCTTTCTTTTTTTTTGCTTTTTTAGAGCCACTTCCCGCGGCATATGGAGGTTCCCAGGCTAGGGGTCCAATCAGAGCTGTAGCTGCCGGCCTACGCCACAGCCACAGCAACGCGGGATTTGAGCCGCGTCTGCGACCCACACCACGGCTCACAGCAATGCTGGATCCTGAACCCACTGAGCAAGGCCAGGGATCGAACCCACATCCTCATGGATACTAGTCAGGTTTGTTAACCACTGAGCCACGACAGGAACTGCTGGCTAGCTCTTAAAGGGGTATCTGTGCCCAGAGCTTTGGGCTGCAAAGGGGGAGAAATCCAAAGTAAATCGTCGGATTGTCATGCATTCTCTCCTCTTCTTTATTCCTGCTCCTCCCTCCAGCCTCGAATTCCACAAAGAAACTGAGGCAGATTACAACAACACACATTAAAAATAAAAATCACGGAGTTCCTTTTGTGGCTCAGCCGGTTAAGAATCCAATGCAGCATTCTTGAAGTTGCGGGTTCAATCCCTGGCCTCGCTCAGAGGGTTAAGGATCCAGCGTTGCCCTGAGCTGTGGTGTAGGTCGCAGACGCGGCTCGGATCCCACATGGCTGTGGCTGTGGCTGTGGGGTAGGCTGGCTTCTGTAGCTCCGATTGGACCCCTAGCCTGGGAACCTCCATGTGCCTCGGGTGTGGCCCTAAAAAGTAAATAAATAAATAAAATGAAACATAACATAAAGAGAACAAAGGTAACACCTGCTCACACTCACCACGTTCGAATTATTTTAATACATTTTCAATTGCTGGTTTTCAATGTGAGCCATTTTAAATAAATCTTTACATGCAATATTAAAAAATATTAAAATATTATCTCTACTCTTGAGGTTATTTGCATCAATCTCCCTGTGGATGGAGATATTATATAACCGGCATGCAATGATATCTCGTGGGAGACTTGAAATCAGCCACAGTGTGATTTCCTGTAGGGTTGAGTTTTTTTTTAATTTTTGAACTTTTTACTAAAGCAGGGTTGATTTACAATGTTGTGTACAGTGTGATTATTAAACCGTGGAAATTGGCAAACACTACAAACCACTACCAAAAGCCCATGGTTAAATATTACCACCACTATTCATATTTCTCCCTCAACGTATAAACACATCTACCCACACTTATACACACAACTATCCCCTCCTCTTTTAAAAACACAAATGTGGAGTTCCCATTGTGGCAGAGTGGAAATGAATCTGACTAGGATCCATGAGGATGCAGATTCGATCCCTGGCCTCACTCAGTGGGGTAAGGATCCAGCGTTACCGTGAGCTGTGGCGTAGGTCGCAGACGTGGCTCAGATCTGGCATTGCTGTGGCTCTGGCGTAGGCAAGAGTCTACAGCTCCAATCAGACTCCTAGCCTGGGAACCTCCATGTGCCATGGGAAGTGGCCCTAGAAAAGGCAAAATACAAAAAAAAAAAAAAAAAAAGAGGGCATTCCCTCCCCCCTCCTTGGAGCCACACCCTCGGGAATGAGTAGAGAGCTTCCGCTCCATCTCAGGGCGCAAGAGCCCTCAGCATCTGCAATACCTCCTCTGAAAGTGTTCGAGCTCAGCCTGTCTCCTCAGGTTCACTGCGGGGAGGTCACGCGGGTCGTAGGCATCCTCCAAGTTATAGCTTTCCTGATGCCCGAAGGCGTCACATTGGCACTGGTTTTTCGGGAACAGCCTAAAATAAGACAAGGTCAAAGATCACAGATTGGGAGGGTGGGCTGGTAGGTGAGGGGGAGCCGCAAGCTCGGTCCGGTGTATTTTTTTTTTTTTTAACTTTTTATTTTCTCTTATTTTGTCTTTTTAGGGCCGCGAGGTTCCGAGGCTGGGGTCTCATCGGAGCCGTAGCCACCGGCCTACGCCAGAGCCACAGCAACGCAGGATCCGAGCCGCATCTGCGACCTACACCACAGCTCATAGCAATGCTTGATCCTTAACCCACTGGGCAAGGTCAGGGATCGAACCCTCAACCTCATGGTTCCTATTCGGATTCATCTCCGCGGAGCCATGATGGGAACTCCCAATCCAGTGTGTTTTTCCCCCTAGGCTTTCCCATACCTAGCGCCAGGGTTGGGTTGAGACCCTGGAATCCCAGCAGCGGCCGCTCCCAAAGACACAGGGAAGGAAGGGAAGAGAGGAAGGAAGGAGGGCGAGAAGGCCCCCTCTCTGGAATCAAAGTCCTTTATTTATTATTATTATTATTATTTGCTTTGTAGGGCTGCACCCGCAGCATATGGAGGTTCCCAGGCTAGGGGTCCAATCGGAGCTACAGCTGCCAACCTACACCACAGCCACAGCAAGATCAGATCCAAGCGGCGTCTGGGACCTACACCACAGTTCACGGCAACCCCGATCCTTAACCCATGGAGCGAGGCCAGGGATCAAACCCACAACCTCATGCTTCCTAGCCGGATTCGTTTCTGCAGCAACATGACAGGAACTCCCCAAACTCCTTTAAACTTGAGAGTCACAGGAATCTCAGAGGCATTGCAGCCCCACCCACCAGATGAAAAGGCCAGAGGGCCAGAAAGGCCACATCTTTCCTATAATTTTGTTTAGTTTTGGGGGTTTTAATGTGTTTTTGTTTTTTAGGGCCACATCTGCAGCATATGGAAGTTCTCAGGCTAGCGGTGGAATCGGAGCTACAGCTGCCGGCCTACACCACAGCCACAGAAACATGGGATCTGAGCTGCGTCTTCAATCTACACCACAGCTCACCGCAACCCTGGATCCCCGACTCACTGAGCGAAGCCAAGGATCAAATCCGCTTCCTCATGGATCCTAGTTGGGTTTGTCACCACTGAGCCACAACGGGAACTCCTCCTACAGTTTTAGTTAAATAGGCCCTCCAAAGTCCTAAAGAGCTTTGCTGGGTGCTATAGAGGCTATGCCCAGCAGACCAAGCCCCTTCCTAGTCCCGCCGTTTGCAGTCAAATGCTCTACCCCTGAGCTACACCCCCACCAGGTCCCGCAGTCAGGATTCACATTCCCAATCAGCACAGGTGCAGAAAGGTAGGGAACTGGCTGTAAAGTGGGCATAAGAGGACACAGTAGGAGTTCCCGTCGTGGCGCAGTGGTTAACCAATCCGACTAGGAACCATGAGGTTGAGGGTTCGATCCCTGGCCTTGCTCAGTGGGTTAAGGAGCCAGTGTTGCTGCGAGCTGTGGTGTAGGTTGCAGATGTGGCTCGGATCCTGCGTTGCTGTGGCTCTGGCGTAGGCCGGCGGCTACAGCTCCGATGGGACCCCTAGCCTGGGAACCTCCATATGCCGCGAGAAGGGCCCAAGAAATAGCAAAAAGACAAAAAAAAAAAAAAGAAAAAAGGGCACAGTAAAGCCACAGGAGGAGCCAGGGAAGTGTCAGTGCAAAGTGGTATTCTTGCCATCTCACCCGTTTTCACCGTAGAAATCGGGTTTCTCAGGTAGAAGCTTCAGCGTCTGCGCATCCAGGGTGGGGGACGGGATGGGTGAGTTGAAGAGACTGAAGTCTGTATCGAGGAACACGCTTCGGAACATAAAGAGTCCAACGCTCAGGACCAAAAGCACCATCAATATCTTGAGGATCGACAGACATCTAGGGCTGTTGGGACACAAGAGAGCAAACGCTGTTAAAATCTTTTCTGAGTATGTTAAAAAAGATTTCATTGTGCGACATAGATGGGAATAGCAACTTGAGCAAAAATGCAAGTCAAACCTGTTTTGTACACTACGTATCAAAATTGATTTCTTCCCAAAGCAAAAGAGAAAGAAAAGCAAAAATAAACCTAAGCAAACTGACAAGCTTTTGCACAGCAAAGGAAACCATAAAATAACCCAAAAAGATCCTGCTGGGATCCACTGGGAACGATGTCTGGTCACTTGCGATGGAGCATGATCATGTGAGAAAAAAGAATGTATACATGTGTGTGTGACTGGGTCACCTTGCTGTGCAGTAGAAAATTGACAGAACACTGCAAACCAGCTATAATGGGAATGATAAAAATCATTTAAAAAACTGATTTCAGATAAATAGAAAAGTAAAGAATCAAATCTGCAGAGAGTTCCCTGGTGGCTCATTGGGTTAAGGATCTGGTGTGGTCACTGCTGTGGCTCTGGTCACCACCGTGGCATGACCTCCATCCCTAGCCCAGGAACTTCTGCATACGTGGGCATGGCCAAAAAACTATACTCAGTGGAAAATGTGAAGTTTTTCAAATACGCACTTCTGATCACAAGACCTAAAATTAATAAATGAAGCAATAAAATAAGAGATTTGAATATGAACAACAAAATGAACCTACGAAAAGCAGAAACAAGATTTTAGAAATAGCCAAATAGAAAGTGGTGAATTAAAAAAAAAAAAAAAACTAAAATGGAATCATCGTTAAATCTAAGCACAGAGTAGACAACTGAGTTTTTCTTTTATTTTTTTTTTTAATTTTATGGCCACAGCCATGGCCTGTGGAAGTTCCCAGGCCAAGGACTGAATCCAATCCATAGCTTCAACCTACACCTTTAACCACCGCACTGGGCCCAGGGATCAAACCTGCACCTCTCCAGTGACCTGAGCCACTGCAGTCGGATTCTTAACCCACTGTGCCAGGGTGGGAATTCCAGACAACTTTATAACCTCCTTGCTCTAAGACTTTCCTCCTGACCCAGAAGCGACGCCTACAAATGAATCTGGTTATATCACATGACGCTCCCCTGGTCCTGGCTGAGTAAGCGGATGTTCACCTCATCCGAATGGGGCTAATCAGCCAGAATTTCCTTCCCAGAAATGGGGAACCAGAGATATTGTTTGGCTAATCCTAATCCCCTGAACTGGGAATAGAGGGGAGGAAAGAAGAGAGAGAAGACAGAAGGTGAGAGAAACAAAAGAAGCCTAGAAGGACTTCCCATTGTGGCTCAGTGGGTTAAGACCATGACCAGTGTCCCTAAGGATGCAGGTTCAATCGCCACCCTTGCTCTGGCATTGCCGCAAACTGGTGGCAGATGCGGCTTGGATCTGGCGTTGCTGTGCCTGGGGCATAGGCTGGCATCTGTGGATCCAATTCGACCCCTAGCCTGGGAACTTCCATGTGACACAGGTGCAGCCCTAAAAAAAAAATCGTTTTTAATTTAAAATTTTGGGGGCAGTGTCTTTAAGGCATTAGTCTGCTATGGCTCCCTTTGCCTGACAAAGCAATAAAGCTATCTTTTTCTCCTTCACCTGCCCCTCCTCCAGAAAAAGAGTTCCCATTGTGCCGCAGCAGAAAGGAATACAACTAGTAACCATGAGGTTTCAGGTTCGATCCCTGGCCTTGCTGGGTGTGTTATGGATCCAACATTGCCGTGAGCTGTGGTGTAGGTTGCAGATGTGGCTCGGAACCTGCATTGCTGTGGCTGTGGTGTAGGCCTAGCCTTGGAACCTCCGTATACCATGGGTATGGCACTAAAAGACAAAAAAAAAAAAAAAAAAAAAAAAAAAAAAAAAAAATTAATTTAAAATTTTTTAATTTTTTTAAAATTAAAAAAATTTTAATTTAGTTTTTTTAACTTAAAAAAATTTTTTTAAATAGAGAAGCCTAGATCCTGAATACCTAGATGAAAGGGATGACTTTCTACAAAAACACAAATGAATAATGTATTGGGGAAATAAAATGAATAATAAATAAATAAACAAAAGAATTCCCACTGAAGCCCCCCCCCCCCAAAAAAACCCACAAAAGACTTAAACAGACCTGTAAAAATTAAAAAAGAAAAAAAAATCAAGGAGTTCCTTTCATGCCTCAGGGGTTAATGAATTCAACTAGGAACCATGAGGTTTTGGGTTCAATCCCTGCCTTGCTCAGTGGGTTAGGGATCTGGCGTTGCTATGAGCTGTGGCTCTGGCGTAGGCTGACAGCTGTAGCTCCAATTAGACCCCTAGCCTGGGAACCTCCACATGCCACAGGTTCGACCCTACAAAAGACCAAAAAAAAAAAAAAAAAACAAAAACAGGAATTTATCAAAGGTCTATGTACTTTTCAAAGTCCCAAATCCACACTTCACAAGTAACTCCAGACTGGTTTATAAGAAACCAGCTTTGCAGTGATGCAAATATAGGTACTGACGAATAACGACGTAAATACGCCAAACAAATATTAACCAGTGGGACACAACAGTATCTTAAATGAATGAGTCACCGTTAACGAATGCTGTTCTTGGAGTTCCCCTCATGGCTCAGCAGATACGAATCTGACTAGTATCCATGAGGACACAGGCTCCATCCCTGGCCTTGCTCAGTGGGTCAGGGCTCTGGAATTGCTGTGAGCTGTGGTGTAGGTCACAGACGTGGCTCAGATCCCGCATTGCTGTGGCTGTGGTGTAGGCCGGCAGCTGTAGCTCCGATTCCACCCCTAACCTGGGAACCTCCATGTGCCGCAGGTGCGGCCCTAAAAAGACAAAAACAAAAGCATGTTCCTTCTAGGAGGGCAAGGATAACTCAGTGCCACTGTGGGGCTGAACCACACCGACGCCATGCTGTCAGCTCATCTTAGGCCCACAGTCTCATCTGCTCTCCCTCCTTATTAAAAAAAAAAAAAAAAAAAAAAAAAAAAAGAATGATCACATCCTAAGTTCCTAACACAATTTTCAGACTATCAGATAGAAACAAATCACTGACAACCTGGGTGGGGGGCAGCATTTGGGGGAAGTGAGTGTGGTCTTGGCCTTTTTGAGGGTTGGGTTGCTATTAGGTACTAAAACTTAAAATTGCATCACTTAGTGAAAACAGAACAAAAATAGGGTCGGAGTTTCTCTGTGGCTCAACAGGTTAAAGACCCAGTGTTGTCACTGCAGTGGCCCTGGTCGTTGCTGTGCCATGGGTTCCATTCCTGGCCTGAGAACTTCTGCATGCCTCGGGCGTGGCCAAAAAAAACCCAAACAAAAACAAAAACAGAAACATGAGTTCCTGTCGTGGCGCAGTGGTTAACGAATCCAACTAGGAACCATGAGGTTGTAGGTTCGATCCCTAGCCTCGCTCAGTGCGTTAAGGGTCTAGCGTTGCCATGAGCTGTGGTGTAGGTCACAGACACAGCTCAGATCTGGCCTTGCTGTGGCTCTGGCGTAGGCCAGTGGCCACAGCTCTGTTTCAACACCTAACCTGGGAACCTCCATGTGCGGTGCATTCAGCCTTAAAGAGAAAAGAAAAAACAAAACAAAACAAAAAAAAAACAATAGTGAGGAAAAGTGGCATCATTTTACCTTTTTGCCTATTTAATGTTTAGCTTAATAGATAAAATGAACCATCTGTTAGGACAGGTTGTTTCGCTGAAGAATATGAAGAAAATACAGCCCCACACAGGTATGTCACCAGGAAAGGGAGAAACACTTTAATTGCTTTTTCAATATTGTAGATATTTATCTTTGATACTACACCAAAAATCAAGAAGTTAGTAGCAGGTTATTGTTTTGTTTTGTTTTGCCTGTGGCATGCATTAGCTCGATGTGGGATTTTTTTTTTTTTTTTTGTGGCTTTTTTTTTGGCCTTTTGCCATTTCTAGGGCCGCTCCCAGGGCATATGGAGGTTCCTAGGCTAGGGGTCCAATTGGAGCTGTAGCTGCCAGCCAGAGCCAGAGCCACAGCAACGTGGGGGATCTGAGCCACGCCTGCGACCTACGCCACAGCTCACAGCAACGCTGGATCCTTAATCCACTGAGCGAGGCCAGGGATCGAACCCGCAACCTCATGGTTCCTAGTCGGATTCATTAACCTCTGAGCCACGACGGGAACTCCTCAATGTGGGATTTCAGTTCCCAGTCCAGAGACTGAACCTAGGCCACAGAGGAAAAAAGCGTGAACCTGAACCCTTAGTAGCTAGGGAACTTCCAAGAAGTGGTACTTTCTTAAAAAGTTAGTTAAGTGTGGACTCTGAAACCATATCAATGAAAAAAAAATTTTTTTGCTTTTTTTTTTTTTAGGACCCCACCTGGTGCATATGGAAGTTCCCAGGCTAGGGGTGGAATGAGAGCTACAGCTGCTGGCCTACACCACAGCCACAGCAACGCCGGATCCTAAACCCACCAAGCAAGGGAACAAAATAGAGGGAGTTTCCACTGCGCACAATGGGATCAGTGGCATCACTGCAGCGCCAGGGACACAGGTTTGATCCCTGACAGCATAGGTTGCAACTGTGGCTCAGATCTGATCCCTGGCCCAGGAACTCCATATGCCACTGGCACGGCCCCTCCACCCTGCCAAAAAGAGTTTGGAGGCGTTCCCTGGTGGTTCAGTGGTTATGGATCTACACTCTCACCACTGTGGCCCAGGTTCAATCCCTGGTCTGGGAAGTGAGATCCCACATCAAGCCGCTGCACACCTTGCCCAAAAAACAGGGTTTTTTAACCTTTTTTTTTAATTGTTATTTCCCCAATACAGTTTTTTTTCTACTGTACAGTATGGTGACCCAGTTACACATACATGTACACATTCTGTTTTCTCACATTATCATGCTCCATCATAAGTGACTAGACAGAGTTTCTTTCCTTTTTTCTTTTTTTCTTTATTTTTTAATTACTTCCCCAATACAATTTATTAAAAGGGTTTTTTAATCCTGATAATAAACACATAAAATTTAGTACCTTGGAGTTCCCGTTGAGGCTCAGCAGAAACAAACCTGACTGGTATCCATGAGGATGCAGGTTCAATCCCTGGCCTCACTCAGTGGGTTAACAATCCCGCATTTGCCATGAGCTGCGGTGTAGGTCGCAGATGCAGCTCAAATCTGGCATTGCTGTGGCTGTGGTGTAGGCTGGCAGCTATAGCTCCGATTTGACCCCTAGCCTGGGAACCTCCATATGCCATAGGTGTGGTCCTCAATAAAACAAAGAAAGAAAGAAAGAAAGAAAGAAGGAAGGAAGGAAGGAAGGAAAGGAAGGAAGAAGGGAAGGAAAGGAAGGAAGGAAAGAAAGAAAGAAAAAATTTACCACCTTAACTACTTCTAAGTGTACATATACTTTCGTAATATAGATTGTTCATGTCGTTTTAGAACGGATCTCCAGAACTTTTTTCTGCTTTTTTCTTTGCTTATATTTTTGCATGCAACTATTTTTATCCATTTTTTCTGATTATGAAATTTTTATCTTTTACCCATTGAAGAAAAAAAAAGTTCCTCTTTACAAAAACAAAACAAAACAAAACAAATATATGTAGGAGAAATGATAGAATTAGAAAAATCACCACTTTGCTACCAACAATGTAATAAATGATTCTGGCCAGGATTGTCCATCTTTTTTTTTTTTTTTTTCCTCGTTTTTTTGCAATTTCTTGGGCCACTCCTGCGGCATATGGAGGTTCCAAGGCCAGGGGTCCAATCCGAGCTGTAGCCGCCAGCCTATGCCAGAGCCACAGCAACGCGGGATCCGAGCCGCGTCTGCAACCTACACCACAGCTCATGGCAACGCCGGATCGTTAACCCACTGAGCAAGGCCAGGGATCGAACCTACAACCTCATGGTTCCTAGTTGGATTCGTTAACCACTGAGCCACAATGGGAACTCCAGGATTGTCCATCTGTTCTAAAACATTTGCCAGGTGCAGGATTTTGTTTTGTTTTGTTCTGCTTTTTGTGTTTTTCTTCTTCTTTTTCTTTTTTTTTTTTTTTTTTTTTTTTTTTTGTCTTTTTAGTGCTGCACCCACAGCATATGGAAGTTCCCAGGCTAGGGGTCTAACCACAGCTGCAGCTGCCAGCCTACGCCACAACAGCAACAGCAACGTTGGATCCAAGCTGTGCCTCCAACCTACACCCCAGCTCACGGCAACGCCAGATCCTTAACCCGCTGAGCGAGGCCAGGGATCAAGCCTGCATCATCATGGATACTAGTCAGGTTCATTAGCCACTGAGCCACGACAGGAACTCCTGGAGGCAGGATATTGAATGGTGCCATTCCGGAGAACACTTACTACTTACAAAGAGATAAAAACACATCTTTGCAATGAAAGGATCATGCATCACTACCTTAACCACATGGTCAAATAAACATCCCTAATAGTGAGGCAGCCTGACCAACTGTCCTCCGGATATGATGATAGGAAGCACACAGATCATTTAAAGGAGTATTACTGCCAAAATATTTAACCGAAATGTAATCAAGCCTCAGAGACCTCACTGCCAATTTATAGGAAAAAACAGGGGATAAAAATTTAGTAACACCATCAAGAACAATAGACAAATCAGGGACATCAGAATGTTTTCTGCAAGACAACAGGCCTGAACTCTTGACAAAGGAAAAAAAGTGGGAGTTCCCGCTATGGCACAGTGGGTTAGGAATCCGACTACAGCAGCTCGGGGCATTGTGGAGGTGCGGGTTTGATCCCTGGCCCCCTATAGTGGGTTAAAGGATCTGGCGCTGTCAAAGCTGCGGCCATTAAAAAAAAAAAAAGAAAAGAAAAAAGAAAAAGCAATTGAAAAAAATAAAAAGAATGAGAGTGAATGAGTAACATTTCTAGTAAAGGGTTGCCTGTATCTTGTGCAGAACAGACAGAATACATCTTTCAACGATTTCAGTCAATTTTTTTGCATTTTAAGAAATTTCTTTTTTTTTAATTGTGGTATAGTTAATTTACAATGTTGTGTGAATTTCAAGTACACAGCAATGTGATTCAATTACATATATACATATATACACATACATATCCTTTGCAGATTCTTTTCTATTATAGGTTGTTACAACATTTTTTTTTTCTTTTTAAGGCTGCATGTGTGGCATATGGAAGTTTCCAGACTAGGGGTTGAATTGGAGCTACAGCTGCCCGCCTACACCACGGCCACTGCCACAGCAACACGGTATCCGAGCCATGTCTGCAACCTACACCACAGCTCACAGCACACTGGATCCTTGACCCACTGGGCGAGGCCAGGGATCCAACCTACACCCTCATGGATACTAGTCAGATTCCTTTCTGCTGCACCACACAGGAACTCCCTATTATAAGATATTGAGAATAGCTGTCCTGTGGCACAGTGGGTAAAGGATCTGGTGTTGTCACTGTAGTGGCTCAGGTTGCTGCTGTTGCACAAGTATGATCCCTGGCCCAGGAACGCTTGGGACGGCATTAATAGGAATTGTTTGGTAGGAGATTTTTAATAAAATGTTCAACCGCCCAATTTTTAACAGATAACTACAAATGTTCTCCACTGTTAAAACTGCACTTTATGTACTTAAGTGGGGATGTTAAAATTATATGGGTCCGCCCGCTATTATAGTTGAACCACATTTGAGACACATTCAAAAAAGGGTAAAAATCGGGAGTTCCCACTGCAGCTGCGGGTTCAATCCCTGGCCTCACTCAGTGGGTTAAGGTTCCGGCATTGCCATGAGCGGTGGTGTAGGTCGCAGTCGCGGCTCAAATCTCGTGTTGCTGTGGCTGTGGCATAGGCTGGCAGCTACAGCTCTGATTGGACCCCTAGCCTGGGAACCTCCATATGCCGCAGGTGTGGCCCTAGAAAAGACACACACACACAAAAAAGGTTATGTTGAAGTTCCCGTTGTGGCTCAGCAGTAACAAACCGGACTAGTATCCGTGAGGACACGGGTTTGATCCCTGGCCTTGCTCAGTGGGTTAAGGACCCAGTGTTGCCACAAGCTGTGGTTGCAGTGCAGGTCACAGACAAAGCTTAGATCTGACATTGCTGTGGCTGTGACACAGGCCAGCAGCTACAGCTCAAATTCGACCCCTAGCCTAGGAACATCCACCCACAGGGGGCGGCCCTAAAAAAATATATATATATATATATTTTTTTTAATATAAATATATATATATAAAATGTTAACATTGAGTAGGTTTAAGGTTATTATTTTAATAACTTTATAAATAAAAATTTTAGATTTTCTCAGCTTTAATTTCTAATTAGGTGTGGAGTTCCCACTGTGGAGCAACAGGATCAGCAGCATCTCTGAAGCGCAGAGATGCAGGTTTGATCTCCAGTCCTGCACAGTGGGTCAAAGATCCAGCATTGCCACAACTGGGGCATAAGTCTCAACTGGGGCTCAGCTCTGATCACTGGCCCAGGAACTCCATATGCATCGGGGCAGCCAAAAAAGAAGAAAAAAAAAGTGTCTAATATGGTAATAGGAATAGATACAACCCATGTAAACAAAAGTTTTTTGGGGTCTTCAATAATTTCGAAGAGTGTAAGGGGTCCTGAGACCAAAAAGATCAAGAACGGCTGGTCTATGTTCTAAGCAACTGCTGTGGTTCTTGTTAAGTTTTAATACTGAAGATGAGTTTTTACAAGGACAAACAATATAATAGAGGGCATGTAGCCAATATTTCGTAATAACTATAAATGGAATGTAGCCTATAAAAAGGCCAATCATTCTGTTGCACCCCTGAAATTTATATGATACATGAACTGTACCTCAATAAAAAAATTTAATAAGATAATAATAATATAGGTGAGCTTCAATTAGCACATTCTATTACTTATCTTTAATAAAAATTATATTCTGTGTGCAAGGTAATCTGACAAACTCACCAGTACAACTGGTTTCCAACATAGACCTGGCTCAGCTGCAGAGGTTCCTTTCAAGAGTAAACTTGCAGGGCTTTCCCCGCTGTGGCACAGCAGAAATGAATCAGACTAGCATCCATGAGGATTCAGGGCACAGAAACAGCTCAGATTTAGTGTTGCTGTGGCTGTGGCCATGGTGTAGGCCAGCAGCTGCAGCTCCAATTCGACCCCTAGCCTGGGAACTTCCATATGCTGATGTAGGAGAAAATGTCCCAATAAAATGTAGAAAGGAGAGACCCCAGCCATGACGACTAAGCAAAGTCTAGCCAACTGCCCCAACCAGTCCTCCCCCATGCATCTGCTTCTGTAAATTTGTTTCCGCATCTACTACCTTGCCTGACGTCACTCCAGTCCAACTACCCAAGCTTGGACCTGGAAGACGTAGCCCATAAAAGCCTTGTGAAACCCTTCTTCCAGGCTCAGACTCTGGAGAGCGATCTGGTCTGAGCCCGCCGGCGTAATAAACCTGAGTTCTCCAACTCTCCAAGTGCTCGCTTGGTTTCTCGCTGGGTAAAAGAGCTGCTCCACTATGGCCACAGAGCTACTGGAGCTGGTACGCTACAGCCACGGGGCTGTCGCCAGAGCTGATACGCTGCAGCGCAGGGCTGCTGGGTATCTGCTGTAACATTTCTGGAGGCCCCAGCGAGATTCCAACCTTTCTGGCCCCTTGAGCCACTGGAACAGAGGTAAGGCCGCCCAGGAGCCGGGGAGCCTCAAACCGAACGAGGCGGCGCACCACCCGACGGTATTCTGGGTCCTCCTTCGTCAGCGGCATTCCTGATTCCCGGGTGACCAAACCCTGACCAGACTCAGTGGAGGGATGGACCAACTCACCAGAAAGGCATCCGGACAAGGTAAAGCCCCAGGGCCAACCCCAGTCAGGTCCTGCCCCAGTGGGCAGAAGAGGGGACTGATCACCCCCTGAGGGAGACTCTCCCAGTCAGAAGCTGTGCCTGACCGGAGCAGCAGTCCTAGTGCTCCAGATTGGAAGCAGAGGAACCTCTTGCTTGGGTGGAGCAACTGTCAGGTGTAGCCGATTGAAAGTTGTGCTTGATCGAGCTACTAGTTAGGGACTCCCAGGGAGTGGGAGGCATTGTGATAACCTCTGAGTGTGTGTGAGAGTGAATGAGCGGCCTGATTCGCTTGTGCTTCAGGTTCGAGTTTGTGGCTCCACGGTCTTAGTGGCTATGGAGTCTGAGTGGGTCCTAACCTGCAGTTCCGTGGTGACCTCATAGGGCTTATGGCTGCAGCAGACTCTGAGGGTTCTGTTCCCTCCCTGCAAGTCCAATCCAAGTTTGGGGATTATACGAACCAGCCAATTGCTAAGAGGCACCTAAACTCCCGAGAGGGGGGCAGTCAGGCGGACATCTGAATGGCCACCTTCTGAGAAGGAGGCACCCTCCCTTGTTTTGTCTGCGACACTGGCACAGGGCGTCCACATGGGGTGGGACCTAACCCAGAAGCCCACGAGCCAGAGACCCCTGTGCTTCCGCCATTTTGGGCCATAAATTCCTCCAAGGAGGTGACCTAATTTGACCTTGCCCCTGGGCCTCCAGGAACTCCCGGCCCAGATTCTAAACCAGCCATGGGACTGCCTATTTTGTCAGTTCATGGAGGCCCAGGATCTGAGTCAGGGAGACAAGCCTGTCATCCCTGGCTCAGTTCAGGGTATAGGGAGGATTGGGTACAAGGTCCCCTGTCCTTTGCCCAAAACATTAGAACTTGTCTGAGAGTGCCTTCCTGAGACCGGGGGCCCAGATGGATTGGAGATACTTGCAACATAGCAGGTGCTCTTCCCAGTCATAGAGCAAGCTGAGTGGGATCTGTCTTGCTTTCAAGAGTGGTGGAGGCAAAGCTATTGGGGATACCACCCACGAGGTCAGAAAAGGTCTCATAATATCAGGCCATAGAAAAGATCCACATAAAGACACCATGGGTTCACCCAAGTCTAAACCTGTGGTTGTAGACTGTGTGATCAAAGATTTCAAAAAGGGATTTTCTGAAGATTATGGTATAAAACTAACCTGATCTTTCATCATTTCCTTTGCCATTACCTCAAATAGAGCTGTGGGGGCAAAGGAAACAGACCTCTAGATGTTAAGACCATCCTGAGTTGTTACCAGGCCTGTGGGGGAAAAGGAGTTATAGCTAGTATTCATCCAACTTAGGCCAAGTGTTTAGCCTCAGAGCCTCGGCATAGTCAGTTTTGCTTTTTGCTGTTTACTTTCATCCTGGTTGGAGTAATTGATGGCTGGTTCATCCAATTTACCTGTTAACTGTGGTTTAGAAACTTTCCTAATGTTAATACAGGGCATGTCAGAGTGAGCATCTTAGGATTTGAAAACTCAGGGCAGGGCCTGTATGCCTGGGTTTTCTTCACCTCTGTCCAGAGACAGGCACTGGGCAGGGATGACGGGAAGAGAGGCTACGCTGGTAAGGAGTGGTTAATTCCAGTCAGCCTGAGGTCGGATGGGACATTTGACCACTAGTGTCTAGCTGCTCCATATAAGAGAGGGGACACCCTCACATAGCCAAGAAAGGACAATAGGCGCTGGATGCTGTTTTTTGTCTTTTTCGGATGGGAGCCACACCCTCAAGCCTGCTGCATGACTCAATAGCAACCCCTCTGACATGTGCCTTGAAGAACTGGAAAAAGTTTGACCCTGAGATTCTGAAAAAGAAACATTTAATTTTCTTTCGAACAAAAGCCTGGCCGTTATATAATCTGTCAGATGGAGAGTGACAGCCATCTGAAGGCTCACTAGCTTATAATACCATTCTCCAATTAGCCAGAAGTTAGTCAGCCTTCTCCAATACTGCTCAAGGCTCCTTCTCCCCGCAAGCCAGTGCCAAAGTTATATCTCTCTCTACTCCCTTTACAAGAAGTAGCAAACAGAGAATGGAGGCCAAATACAGGTCTATATACCTATTTCACTTCAGGACTTAGGGCAAATAAAAACAGATTTGGGAAAATTTGCTGATGACCCAGATATATTGAGGTTTTCAGGGTCTCATGCAGTCCTTTGAGTTAGCCTTCAAGGACGTCATGTTATTACGGAAACAGACATTGACTATAAGTGGAAAATTACATAAAGTCTCCAAAACTGCTCAAAGCTGGGGAAGATGAATGGAATGATGCTAAAAATGCCAGAGGCAGATTAGAAGAGGAATGATCAAGATTCCCCACAGGGTGTCAGGCAGTTCCTATGAGCGATCCCAATTGGTCTGCTGATGAGGGAGATAACAACAATTGGCATAGAAATCATTTTATTACTTGTATAGTTAAGGGATTAAAAGCCCGTTAAAAACTATCGGAGGTTTACTAGGGGAACAAGAGTCCATCAGCTTTCTTAAAAAGGCTCAGAAAGGCATTGAGAAAACATAAAACAGGGAACCCAGAAACAATGGAGGGCCAAATAATTATTTATTTATTTATTTATTGTCTTTTTGCTATTTCTTTGGCCGCTCCCGTGGCATATGGAGGTTCCCAGGCTAGGGGTCTAATCAGAGCTGTGGCCACCAGCCTACACCAGAGCCACAGCAATGCAGGATCCGAGCCGAATCTGCAATCTACACCACAGCTCACGGCAATGCCGGATCGTTAACCCACTGAGCAAGGGCAGGGATCGAACCCTCAACCTCATGGTTCCTAGTCGGATTCGTTAACCACTGCGCCATGACGGGAACTCCCGAATAATTCTTAAGGATAAATTCATAGCTCAATTGGTGCCAGATATATGGAGAAAGCTCCAAAAATTGGCTTTTGGCCCTGATCAGGACCTGGAGCACCTCCTCAGAGTAGCAACTCAAGTATGTTATAATCTGGGCCAGGAAGAATAAAAGGAGAATGAGAGGAGAGACAGAGAAAAGGCTGAGGCTCTAGTTATGGCACTACAGGGAGTCAACCTGGAAGTTGCCAAGGTGAGAGGACTAGGGCAGAGACCTATGCCTGCAGCCTGTTTCCTCTGTGGAAAAGAGGGACCCTTTAAATGGGAATGCCCCAAGCCTCAGACCACAGCACCTAGGCCATGCCCCATGTGTTGGGGAGATCACTGGAAGAGGGACTGCCCCTGAAGATGAAGGTCTCTGGGGTTGACCCCTCAGGCCCAGGATCAAGGCTGACTGGACATTTCCATAATGGCTCCTGTCCTTCTCACCACTCAGGAGTCCTGGGTGACTCTAAATGTAGGAAGACAGCGTATTGACTTCCTCCTGAATACGGGAGCCACTTTTCAGTCCTCCTCTCCAATCCTGGGCCCCTCCCTCATGAATCTGCCACATTTATATTTCCGGCAAGCCGGTTACAAAATTTCTTACACAGCCTTTGAGTTGTGGCTGGGAATCCATTTTCTTCTCTCATGCCTTTCTGATTGTTCCAGAGAGTCCAACTCCTCTTTTAGAAAGAGATATTTTGTAAGAGGTTAAAGCCTCAATTCACATGGCAATGGAGCCTAATCAAGGTTTATGCCTGCCTTGGATGGAAGTATATACTGACCCAGAAGTCTGGGCCATAGGAGGAAACATAGGAAGAGAAAAGAATACTCAACTGGTGGAAATAGGTCTTAAAGACTGGAATTTATTTCTTTGCCAAAAGCAGTATCCTCTGAGACCCAAGGCATGACAGGGACTTGTATCAATTATAGGAAGCGTAAGAGAACAGATTATTAATTGACTGTATCAGCCCTCGTAACACTCCTATATTGGGAGTGCAAAAACTTAACAGGGATTGGTTCCTAGTACAAGACCTCCATCTAATAAATGAGACACTGGTCTCATTACATCCAGTGGTGCCCAATCTCTACACTCTTCTTTCACAAATTCCAGAAACAGCAGCATGGGTTACTGTATCATATTTAAAAGATGCCTTTATTCTGCATTTCCTTGACTAAGGCTTTGCATATATAAATTCTCAAAATATGGAAGGTAACTAACTGACCAGAATTAATTTTAGGTTCAAGTCAACTGGGAAATATTCAGTATTAAATTAATATCTTAAATTAGAATTGAAGTTTGCTGACCTAATTAATACACACATGTCGTTACAGCTGTCAACATTAGGTATAATATCTTATCGTACCTAGGTTTAACAGAAGTCAAATGAGACACTGAGACATCAGTTACTAAACAGAAACTAAAGGTATTTAGAATAATTAATCAATATGATCAGTGTCACCCTGAATGGTCTCCATAAGAAAAACATGTGTTTTTAGAAATTATAAAGGACAGTCTGTGGTTGCTTTAGAAACGTAGAATCTGTGTGCTTTCAATATAGAAGGAATGAGGGATGGAACTGCATTTTATGAAGGCAAAAGAAAGTCTGTCTTCAGCTGATTGCTCTGGTTGGAAAATAAGGGACAGACTAATATGGATACAGAAAGTGATACAAGGTGTGTGGGAAGTGGACACTGAGAATTTTGTGCATGGTGGGGACTGTCCATATTTGAGTAAGTTAACTTTAAAAGTAATGTGGTGCCATAAGTCATACTGCTCACAAGGACATAAGGTAGCTTTCAATTACATGTTGACCAAGGCATACAAGTGTTTCATAACCAGCCAGAGAAATCCGAAAAATCATACAAGTTACCTGTGCTATTATAAAATCTAAGTGTTGTATTCTTGATGGTTCACAGAATGTGTCTAATTCCCTGCTCGATCTTCAACAGTAGATTCATGAGCGGTCCTATCCAGCTCCAGCTTTTGGAGCTGCCCTGTGGAACCAGCTGACCTCCTCCTCCTGGTGAAAATATTTCTTCACCATATCTTTTTATTCAGACCCTGTATAATTAACTGTATTTCTTGCTTCATTACATCCTGATTAAAAGCCATCAACCTTAAAATGTTGATAGAAGGGGTACCCAAAGCAATGTATCAAAGCCCACTTGACCATCCCATGAGTGGAGACCTAACTGCTTTCCCTAACGACGCCCCTTTTCAGCAGGAAGTCAGAGCGGTCATCGCCCCCTTTCCCCACAGTTAGAGTCTCCAACTCACTGGTGGGATTGAGGCAGAATATTCACTCAGGTAGTCAGTGTAGGAACATGGGCTTCGATACATTCTTTGATGTGGCTATTGGTTAACATTTGTAAAGTAAGGGTTGCACAGCAACCCCAACTGCTATAAAGGTTACAGGTATTACCCCATGGATCCATCACACTGGAATAAAGAAGGCTGCTCCCGCCATTGACACAGACACCTGGGAAGCTGTCCGGCACCCTGAGAACCCCCCTCAGGATCAAGTTCCAGAGACATATGGCACCGGAGGATGGCAGGCCCTGCTCTGGTCACACCCAGAAGCTGGCCAGTCTATGCACGGCAGAAACTTGAGGAGTCTACAGCCCTGCCCCAGCCACATACTGGAGTTGGTTGGTTTGTACAAGTGGAGGCCAGAGGATCTCTATGCAAACTTGAACTGAACTCATGCTCTGGTGGGGAATATTGGTAATTGAAATTGCCATAGCCCTCATATTTGGAGTGGGGCTATATGCAGTATCCCCTTCAGAATGGGGACAGGGAGCCCAGCTACTCATCTGTGTGATGTATCTCCTGACTGTCAGTATACTAGAATCCCTGTTCATAAGGGGTCAGTGAAAAGGATTAAGGGAATCATAGTTCTGTTAACACTCACCCTGCTGCTCACTCCAGGGGCAACAGACTGGGACGATGATCTATGGGATGGGACGGGATTAACAGATGCTTACCAGTGCCTCCCTGCTAATTGGACAAGGACCTGCACTCTAGCCTTTGTCACTCTTCAAATAGATATTGTCCCTGGGAATCAGTCTCTTATGGTGCCCATAGAGGCACATGGCAGAACAAGACAGCAATGCAAGTTATCCCCTTATTTAGTTGGTTTGGGAATTCCAGCAGGGATAGGAGCAGGAGTGGGAGGAATAGAATCCTCCATTGCTTATTATCATCAATTATCTAAAGAATTCACAGATGATGTGGAACAAGTAGCCCCTTCCCTAGTAGCCTTACAGGATTAGGTAGACTCTCTGGCAGAAGTGGCCCTTCAAGACAGGAGAGCACTGGACTTATTCACTGCTGAAAAAGGGGAACTTTGCCTGATGAAGAATGCTGTCTTTATGCCAGCAGATCTGGAATAGTCAGAAACATGGCCCAACAAATAAAAGAACGCATAGCAAAGAGAAGGGAAGACTTAGATAACTCCTGGTTAAATTGGAGCAACTACTGGAGTTGGGTGGCATGGCTCATGCCTTTGGTTGGGCCCCTCCTCAGGCTCTTCATGGCCCTCACATTTGGCCCCTGTATCCTGAACTGTCTTGTCAAGTTTGTCTCCTCAGGCCTAGAATCTATAAAGCTACAAACGGTGGTGATGTCCCGGCCACACTTATATCAGCCTCTGGGCCAAGAAGACCAGAAAGGTTGATGCTTGCTCCAAGAATGTGAAAAAGCATCAAGAGGGGGGGATGTAGGAGAAAATGTCCCAATAAAATGTGGAAAGGAGAGACCCCGGCCATGACGACTAAGCAAAGTCTAGCCAACTGCCCCAACCAGTCCTCCCCCATGCATCTGCTTCTGTAAATTTGTTTCCGCATCTACTACCTTGCCTGACGTCACTCCAGTCCAACTACCCAAGCTTGGACCTGGAAGACGTAGCCCATAAAAGCCTTGTGAAACCCTTCTTCCAGGCTCAGACTCTGGAGAGTGATCTCGTCTGAGCCCGCCGGCGTAATAAACCTGAGTTCTCCAACTCTCCGAGTGCTTGCTTGGTTTCTCGCTGGGTAAAAGAGCTGCTCCACTATGGCCACAGAGCTACTGGAGCTGGTACGCTACAGCCACGGGGCTGTCGCCAGAGCTGATACGCTGCAGCGCAGGGCTGCTGGGTATCTGCTGTAACACTGAGGGTGCAGCCCGAAATGGTAAAAAAAAAAAGAAAAGAAAAAAAAAATAGTAAACTTGCAATCACAGTAAGTATATAACGGAGTTCCTGTCATGGCTCAGCAGGAAAGAATCCAAGTAGGAACCATGAGGTTGGGGGTTCGATCCCTGGCCTCGCTCAGTGGGTTAAGGGTCCAGTGTTGCCGTGAACTGTGGTGTAGGTCGCAGACATGGCTTGGATCTGACATTACTGTGGCTGTGGTGTAGGTCAGAGGCTACAGTCCCAATTAGACCCCTAGCCTGGGAACCTCCATATGTCGCGGGAGCGGCCCTAAAAGGACAAAAAGACCAAAGGGAAAAAAAAAAAGAATGTATATATATGTATGAGTGAGTCACTTGGCTGTACAGCAGAAATTGGCACAACACTGTAAATCAACTATACTTTAACTTTTCAAAAAGATTAAAAAAGAAGCATTGGCGTTATCCTCAAGTACAGCTGGATTCCCATCTGCTCCTTATAATGCTGCCCTTGGGCAACCTCCATTCTCCATGTTCACAGCTCTGAAGTGGACATAACTCTTCCAAGAGTGTTGCTGGGAGCATTAGAGGCACAATCTAGAACAGGGTCTGTACGTAACAAATAAGTGCTCCACAGTGGATGAAATGAAATGAATTCACCAACAGGAAGTAACGATCATTTCCTGGGTTGGTAGGGTGTGTTGTAGTGAAACATCCTTTCTCAGAGGGACAAAGATCAGAAATGCACATTTCAAAATCAGACACTCTTTAATTAAAAAAAAAAAGAAAGAAAGAAAGAAAAGAAAACGAAAAAGGCAAATAAACATTTAAAAGAGTAAGTTTCTTCTGAGGAAGAAACCTGTTTCCCAAGGTCACCCAAGCCAGCAGCCTTAAAATCTTAGAGACATAAACACAGCAACATGGACTTGCCAGAATGTTCGGTTGGCACCAGTTTGGATCCTGGTATCAAGACTCCTGGTCATTCTCCTCATTCACTAAGGAATGTGGGATGAGATAATTTTGGGGAAGTGCTGGAAGGAAAGCCTTAGCAGAGACTTTAGGTGGTAACGCAAGAGCTACCTCCCTTTGCTGAGTTCTGCCATAGCCTCAGTACAAACGTGTTTCTTGGTTTCCTTATTTGTTTCGGCAGCGCCAGGGCATGAGGAAGTTCCCCGGGTGGCCAAGGATCAAACCCTTGCCACAGGAGGAAAAACGCTGGATCCTTAACCTGCTGCACCATCAGAGAACTCGTATACTTCATTTTAATCCTCATAAAACATCATCTAACCAACACGGTTCCCCCCTTCCCCTTTTTTAAGCCATTTAGGGCCGCAGGTGCCTGTGTATGGAGGTTCCCAGGCTGGAGGTCTAATTGAAGCTGTAGCCATCGGCCTACACCAGAGCCACAGCAATGCAGGATCCGAGCCACGTCTGCGACCTACACCACAGCTTACGGTGACACCGGATCCTTCACCCACTGAGCAAGGCCAGGGATGGAACTTGCAACCTCATAGTTCGTAGTCGGATTCGTTACCCACTGAGCCACGACGGGAACTCCCACAAGACGTATTTCTGATCCTTCTTTCTGTTTATAAAAATTAAATGAGCTCACCAAGTCCGCACTTCCTCCGTTAATTATTATGCTACTCAGAAGTTTTTTTTAGCACCCCAAACCACAAAACGGACGCTCGCTCCACCGCGAGGCTGTCTTCCGGAGCAGAAAACTGACCTTTTAAAAATTTTTTTTCTTTTGGTCTTTTTGGGGCCCTACCCTAGGGCATATGGGAGTTCCCAGGCTAGGAGGTCTAACCAGAACTGCAGCCGCCGGCCTTACGCTGCAACTAGATGCTACGCCAGGTCCGAGTGCGTCTGCGACCTACACCACAGCTCACAGCAACATACCCACTGAGCGAGGCAAGGGATCGAACCCGCGTCCTCGTGGATACGGGGGGCGGGGAGGGGCGTAAACCGTTGAGCTAGAACAGGAACTCCTAGAAAACCGACTTCTTCAAAAACTCTGCCTCTAAAACCCCCAAGCTGTTATTTAATGCAGCGTAAAGGACGCAGCCTCCGCTTCCCCACAGCCTGGGGCCCGCGGCCTCCGCGCCGGGGACCCACATCCCCCGAGACTTACATCCCCAGCCCTCGTCATAACCTCCGAGTTCCGGGCCGCCCCCCGTGCTCTGCGCCACGAGAGGCAACCTCCACGTCGAATGTTCCCCTGGAAAACCAGTGTTCCTTGGGGCGCAGGGCGGGGGAACGAGCAGGAACTCTCAACAGCGTCCCGAGGCGCAGTCTCCTTCTCGCTGCCGCACCGACGTAGGGAGCCGGTCGGACTTATTTTGGAGACCCGCCGCCCACCCTACTCGGCTCCGGGGTCCCGGGACCTGGCCGCTCCCGGGTGGCGCCACTGGCTGGCCAAGTTTGACTTCCCATTTGTCTCTGCTCGAGGGACACGCACCTGTACGAAGTCATCCTTAATCCCGCCGCCTCGGAACATTCTGGGCTGGTGGTGCCACTCCGCGGATTGGACAGCCCTAGCACCAACCCCGGCAAATTCTTCCTGGTAAACCGCGAGAGCTTGGGTCGGACCCGCCCACGTCACCACCAACCCCCGCCCACCTTCTAGGTCCTGCCTTGGGCGCAGCTGGGCGCTGTCGGTCTTTGCAACCTTGTCGTCGTTTGGCGCTGATTGAACCTCACCGCCACGAACCGAACCGCCACGGGTCACCACGCCCTGGAGAGGCCGAACCGCCACGGGTCACCACGCCCTGGAGAGGCCGAAAAGGTGACAGTAATGACCACAGTCCCGGCTTACGGCACTGGGTACGAGCTTGGGGCTAAACGCTTTGTTTACTTTGTGCCATTTATTAGTCACAACTGACTGGTACCGTTATTAGCCTTACTTTTAGGACAGGGAAGCTGAGACAAAGTGGGGCGATCAAAGAACTGGAATTTGAACTGCATCTGAGTGACTCGGAAGCCCCGGACGAGTGGCGCCCCCGAGCCGGCAAAACTCCACCTCGATGGGCGTCCGAGTTGATGCAAGCGGCCTTTCGTCGAAGGACCGGTTCCGGTTGCACCGCGCTTCCCTTCTCCCGCCCGGGTCACTACTCAGGGCGGTGGGAGCCGGTGCAGGCAACGCGCTTTGATCGCGGAGCGCACCCTGCCGGAGGGCTGCAATCTTGCTCGCTCGCTTCCCTCCCCATCCCCCAGTCTGTCTGGGACCACTCCACTTCTTCTCGGTAGGCAAGTGGAGTTCCCTCTGTACCTTAAAGAACAACAAAACCCCTGTGCCCATCGCTTTCTTTCCGTTTGAAAATGTCTCCCCTTGTCCAGGAACCCCACTGTCTCCCCCGCAGTTTACGAGCGGGTTCTGCAAGCTCGGTCTTTGCCCTGCCTACATGCTACTCCGCCACCGGCACTCTTGCTCCACTGTTCTAGCAAAAGACGCCGGGAGGAAAGCGGGTTGAAGCGGGTTGAATCCCGGTAGCAGACCTATACAGCTACTTAATGCCTCTGAGTATGGAGGGGTCTGATGAATTTCAAATGAAATTAGCACTCGCCGAACCCTTTTCAAACCCCGTGTTTGGTGCTGGGAAGCTTCCTGTGGTTCATCTCAACTGTATTGTATTTCACAACGCCCCAGCTTAAGTCGCAAACAGAACATTGGCATTCAAAATGATTGCGAAAGAGGAGTTCCCGTCGTGGCTCAGTGGTTAACAAATCCGACAAGGAACCATGAGGTTGCGGGATCGATCCTGGCCCCGTTTAGCCGGTTAAGGATCCGGCGCTCGGTGAGCTGCGGTGTAGGATCACAGATGCGGCCGGGATCCCACGTTGCTGTGGCCCCGCCGGCGGCTACAGCTCGGATTCGACCCCTAGCCTGGGAACCTCCATATACCATGGGTGCGGCCCTAGAAAAGAAAAAAGGATTGCAAAGGAGTTCTCTTGTGGCTCAGCAGAAACGAACCCAACTAGCATCCATGAGGATGCGCGTTCAATGCCTGACCTCGCCCAGGGGGTTAAGGATCTGGGGTTGCCAGTGAGCTGTGATTTAGACTCCCGCTGTGTGTGTGTGTGTGTGTGTGTGTGTGTGTGTGTGTGTGGTGCAGACCAGCTTCCATATGCTGCGTGCGTGCACACACACACACACACACACACACACAAAATGCTTGTAAAATGACCAGTTTTTTTTTCATGTATACAGTATGTACTTTACCCTGCTAGGTCCCCAAAAGGAATTTAAGCCAAAGACACATAAAATGGAACACAGTGTAGGGAGTTCCCATCCTGGCTCAGAGCTAAAGAATCCCACCAGTATCCATGAGGATGCAAGTTCAAACCCTGACCTCTCTCAGATCTGGCAGTACCATGAGCTGTGGTGTAGGTCCCAGATCCGGCTCATATCCCATGTTGCTGTGGCTGTGGTGTAGGCCGGTAGCTGTAGCTCCGATTGAACCCCCAGCCTAGGACCTTCCATATGCCACAGGTGCAGCCTTAAAAAAGCAAAAAAAAAAAAAAAAAAAAAAAAAAAAGGCAAAAAAAAGGCAGAAGGCCATGTAAATAAAAGAAAAATCAATCAAACCAAATGAGTCTGGAAAGAGTAGGAAGAAATGCCAGAGTCCCCAACCTTAGTGCAGGTGAGTCCCAAATTCAGCTCAGAGCTTCTTCACCGGCAGCAGAAAAGAGAAACCCTGCTGGAGGGAGTTCTGAAGTGGCTGTTACAAATAACTATTTTTCTAGGAAGAGCTGTGAAAGGGAAATTATGCTTCCCTGGTTGGCCAAGTGTTGTACTGCTTGCCATGTGCATGGAATAAAAAGACTCCATTGCTTACCAAGGGCTTTCACATACATTCTCCCCCTTAATTCAGTTCTCATAATAGGAGTTCCCTTTGTGGCTCAGTGGTTAATGACCCCCGACTAGGAACCATGGGGATGCAGGTTTGATCCCTGGCCTCGATCAGTGAGCTAAGGATCCGGCGTTGCCATGAGCTGTGGTGTAGGTCGAAGATGAGACTCAGATCCCCTGTGGTGTAGGCTGGCAGCTCCAGCTCCCATTCGACCCCTAGCCTGGGAACTTCCATGTACTGAAGGTACAGCCCTAAAAAAGACCAAAAAAAAAGAAGCTATGCCACAAAACAGAAAAGAACCCACAGACACAGAGAACAGACTTGTGGTTGCCGTGCGGGAAGGGTGGACTGGGAGTTTGGGGTTAGTAGATGCAAACTATTCCATTTAGAATGGATAAGCAGGAGTTCCGCATCATGGCACATCGGAAACGAATCCAACTAGGAGCCGTGAGGTTGCGGGTTCCACCCCTGGCCTTGCTCAGACAGTTAAGGATCTGGAGTTGCTGTGAGCTGTGGCGTAGTTTGCAGACGAGGCTTGGATCTGATGTTAATGTGGCTGTGGCTGTGGCTGTGGTGTAGGCCGGGAACCTACCTGGGCTCTGATTTGACTCCTAGCCTGGGAACCTCCCTATGCCGCAGGTGCAACCCTAAAAAAAAAAGCAAAAACAAAAAAAAGAATGGATAGGCAATGAGATCCTACTGTATAGCTGAGGGAACTATATTCAATATCCTGAGATAACTCATAATGGAAAAGAATATAAAAAAGAATATATGGAGTTCCTGTCGTGGCGCAGTGGTTAATGAATCCGACTAGGAACCATGAGGTTGCGGGTTCAGTCCCTGCCCTTGCTCAGTGGGTTAACGATCCGGCGTTGCCGTGAGCTGTGGTGTAGGTTGCAGACGCGGCTCGGATCCCGCGTTGCTGTGGCTCTGGCATAGGCCGGTGGCTATAGCTCCAATTCGACCCCTAGCCTGGGAATCTCCATATGCCGCAGGAGCGGCCCAAGAAATAGCAAAAAAAAAAAAAAAAGAATTTATATAGGTATAACTGAGTCACTTTGCGGTACAGTAGAAATTATCACAACATTGTAAGTCAACTATACTTTAAAAACAAGGAAGAATTAAGCTATGGGTGTGCAGGGATAGGCCCTTCAAGGAGGGAAGGGCCTAAAGAGATGTGCTAAAGTCTGGGTGTGTCATGAAGATTCCTCATGCTCTCACATGCTACTCTCTCCTATAAGACTCCTCCAGTCCTCTATGCTTCTTTAGTCTGGCTTGTATTTTCAGTCTCTGGTTAAATGTCACTTCCTCAAAGAGTTTTTTTCCAGACAAAGGACCAGGTCAGATTCTTCTTTCGAGGTTTCTTTCCAAGCCACGTCTGCAACCTACACCACAGCTCACAGCAACGCCAGATCCTTAACCCACTGAGCAAGGCCAGGGATCAAACCCACAACCTCATGGCTCCTAGTCGGATTCGTTAACCACTGAGCCACGACGGGAACTCCTCTTTTGCTTTTTAGGGCCACACCTGTGGCATGTGGAAGCTCCTGGGCTAGGGGTCAAATTGGAGCTGCAGCTTCCAGCCTATACTTCAGCCACAGCCACAGAAACCCGGGATCCAAGCTGTGTCTGTGACCTATACACAGCTCACAGGTTCTTTACCACTGTGAGCCACAATGGGAACTCTGCATGTAATTTCTAGATGCATAAGAAATGAGAATTTAATAAAATTTAATTTATCAGTTGAAAAACAAAAAAGACAAGAGTTCCCACTATGACAGTGGATTAAGAATCTGCTGTGGCATAGGTCATAGCTGAGATTTGTCTTCAATCCCTGGCCCAAGAACTTCCGTTTGCAACAAGTGTGGCCAAAAAAAAAAAAAATTTTAAGGATATGTATATATATGTTTAACTGAGTCACTTTGCTGTACAGCAGAAATTAACACAACATTGTATATCAACTTTTCAATTTTTAAAAATAAATTCATTTAGGAGTTATCTTAGGGCTCAGCAGGTTAAGAATCTGGTATTGTCACTGCAGTGGCTCAGTGGCTGCTGTCACGTGGGTTAGATCCCTGGCCAGGGAACTTCTTTGGCAAATAATAATAATAATAGTAATAATAATAATAAGGAGTTGCCGTCATGGCACATCAGAAACAAATCCGACTAAGAACCAAGCAAAGAAAAGAAATTACATGCTATAGGTATTATGAATGAGTGAGGCTGGGAATCGAACCCAAAACCTCATGGTTCCTAGTCCAATTCATTAACCACTGTGCCACGATGGGAACAGCTATCTATTTATTTTTGATGCTATTTGGAACCTCACTTTATTTTATTTTTTGCTTTTTAGGGGCACACCAGGGGCATATGCAAGTTCCTAGGCTAGAGGTCCAATTAGAGTGACAGGTGCCGGCCTGCACCACAGCCACAGCCAGAGCAACTCGGGATCCAAGCCGAGTCTGCCACCTGCAGCGCAGCTCACTGCAATGCGGGATCCCTGACCGAGCGAGGCCGGGGATCAAACCCATATCCTCATGGATACTAGTTGGATTCCTTTCCGCTGTGCCACAACGGAAAACCACTTTAAACCCTGCTCCTTGGAGTTCCCTTTTGGTGCAGCAAGTCAAGGATCTGGCGTTGTCACTGCCGTGGCCTGGGTTCAATCCCTGGCCAGAGAACTTTCACATGCTTTGGGTGAGGCCAGAAATAAATACAAAAAAACCCTGAGCCTGGATAAGCATCCTGCCTTCTCCAACAGGCCTTGGTATCCCGCACAAGACCAGGCAGAACACAGGGGGCCCAGGACAAAACTGTTGAAAAATTAAAAACGTCAAGATGGGGACAGCAGAGTGTGACACCAAGTCTGCACCAAGCACAGGGACCTTCTGAGCAGGAGGCCTGGGTGTCCCGCAAAGCCAATTTGGTCCCCAGGCCTCCAGCTCAGATAGGGAGCTGGAAGGAGGTAGCAGGGGGCTCTGACTAACTTTCCCAGAGGCCCTGAGGTCAGAGTTGGGTAATTGTCCTCTGCCTGAGGCACCAAAATGCCCAGCAGATAAGGCACGTCCCCCATCCCATTCCTTGTAGGCTGCAGGACATCCAGAAGGAGGTGGAGGTAGGGAGGGGGCCTGGTCCATGAAGAAGGATGTCGAGCATCAGCCAACCCTAGGAGCTGAGCCCTGTTAACCAGTCAACCTGTTAACCAGTCAGCTGTTCACTTCTTCCCCTCTCCTTCTGGGGCCTGGGACTCCTATTCTGGGAGGCTCTGGTGAGCATGGAGGGCGGAAGGAAGGTGATATAGAATCTGAAACTTGGGGAGTTCCTGTCGTGGCTCAGCACAAACGAACCCCACTAGTATCCATGAAGATGCAGGTTCGATTCCCGGCCTCGCTCAGTGGGTGAAGGATCCGGCGTTGCCGTGAGCTGTGGTGTAGGTCACAGACGAGGCTTGGATCCTGTGTTGCTGTGGCTCTGGCAAAGGCCAGTGGCTACAGCTCCGATTTGACCCCTAGCCTGGGAACCTTCGAATGCCAGGTACGACTCTATAAAGAAAAAAAAAACAAAATTGAAACTTAGGAAATATTCAGCCTGATGTTAACTGATCAGGAAACGAGGAGCTCGAGAACAACTCGCTCCCTTCCTCCCATTCAGCATAATCTTACTGCTCTGGACCATCGGAATATGTCAATTATCCCTCCTCTGCTTGGCCTCCTAACACCTCTGACCTTCTTGGTCCTTTTTTTTTTTTTTTTTTTTTTGTCTTTTTGCCATTTCTTGGGCCTCTCCCTTAGCCTGAAGCACTCAACCACCAGATCAACTGGAGCCTAAAGGATGATGACGTTGACCTTTTCTGACCCTTGTGACTCCAATCGACTCACGCTTGGACTCCTCGGGACTTTCCATGCTCCTTCATAATAGGCACATATGCTTAGCTTCAAACGTCCCCAGTATTGGAGTTCCCTTCATGGCTCAATGGTTAAGGAACCCGACTAGGATCCATGAAGATGCAGGTTCGATCCCTGGCATCGATTGGTAGGTTAGGGATCCCGTGTTGTCACGAGCTGTGGTGTTGTTCGCAGATGTGGCTCGGATCCCGAGTTGCTGTGGCTGCGGTGTAGGCCAGTGGCTGTAGCCCTGATTCGACCCCTTGCCTGGGAATTTCCATATGCCACAGGCATTGTCCTGAAAAAAAAAAAAAAAAAAAAAAAAAAAAACCACTTCCCCAATAGTGCTGTTTGGGGAGATACTGCCTGGGGAAATGTTCCCATGTGCTACAAGTAATAAATCTTTCCTTCTCCCATTCTTTGCCTTAATTGTGTCTTTTGTCTTGACATCCATCAAGAGGCCAACGCAGTTTTTCAGGTGACAAAGGTGAGCAGAAGAAATTACTGCCCTACCTGGAGCTCCGATAAGGGTTCAGCATCCTCAGGAATGAAGGTTGGAGTCAGCCCCCTGGACCAAGAACTTTCACCAAGAAGGAAGCCTCAGCCCATGACCTGCATCCATATGGCTGTAGCCTCCATCTGAAGCCACATGGAATATTTACGCTTCCCCACCAAAAAAAAGAAGTGTTGAGTAGTTCTTGCTATGGTATAGTGGGTTAAGAACCCGACTGCACAACTCTAAAGAAAAAAATAAAAATCTATACAATATAGAAAGAACAGCTTGTTCAATAAGTGGTGCTGGGAAAACTGGACAGCCACATGGAAAAGAATGAAATTGGAACACTCCCTAACACCATACACAAAAATCAACGCCAAATAGATTAAAGACCTAGATATAAGACCAGACACTATAAAACTCTTAGAGGAAAACATAGGCCAAACACTCTCTGACATAAACGACAGCAATATCTTCTCAGATCCACCTCTCAGAGTATTGACAACAAAAACAAAAATAAACAAATGGGACCTAATCAAACTTCGAAGTTTCTGCACAGCAAAGGAACCCCTAAACAACACGAAAAGACAGCCCACAGAATGGGAGAAAATCTTTGCACGTCTATCGACTGACAAGGGATTAATCTCCAAATTTATAAACAACTTCTGCAGTTCCATACCAAAAAAACAAACAAGCCTATCAAAAAATGGGCAGAAGATCTAAACAGACAGTTCTCCAAAGAAAACATACAGATGGCTGAGAAACACATGAAACATCACTCATTATTAGAGAGATGCAAATCAAAACCACTCTGAGGTACCACCTTACACCAGCCAGAATGGCCATCATCAAAAAGTCTACAAATAAGAAGTACTGGAGAGGGTGTGGAGAAAAAGGAACCCTAGTACACTGTTGGTGGGATTGTAAATTGGTGCAACCACTGTGGAAAGCAGTATGGAGATTCCTCAGAAAACTAAACATAGAACTACCATTTGATCTAGCAATCCCACTCCTGGGCATCTACCCAGAGAAAACCACGACTCGCAAAGACACATTACTCCAATTTTCATTGCAGCACTAATTACAATAGCCAAAACATGGAAACATCCTAAATGTCCATCGACAGAGAAGTGGATCCAGAAAAAGTGGTCCATATACACAATGGAATATTACTCAGCCATTAAAAAGAACGAAATACCAGCATTTTTTGCAACATGGATGGACCTAGAAACTATCATGCTAAGTGAAGTCAGCCATACAATGAGACAGCAACATCAAATGCTTTCACTGACATGTGGAATCTGAAAAAAGGACAGACTGAACTTGTTTGCAGAACAGATGCTGACTCACAGACATTGAAAAACTTACTGTCTCGGGGGGTGGGATGATGTGCTTGGGCTGTGGGATGGAAATCCTGTGAAATCAGATTGTTATGATCATTAGACAAATACAGACGTGATAAATTCATTTGAGTAATAAAAATAAAAGAAATTTAAAAAGAAAGTAAAAATAAATAATAAAAAATGAAAATAGAAAAATAAAAATAAAAATCCATCCTCTTCAAGGCAGAATGTATTGCGGCCGCTGAATTTATTACTGAGGTTGCCGATTGGTGAAGTGGGGCCCTGATGGAATTGGGAAAGGAGTGAATTGGGAAAGGAGCCTCTGGGAGATTCTGGATTCTGGTCAGTGACCCAGGACGCGCCCTGGGGCTGGGGCCCGCGGGGAGGGGCTGAGGGGGGGTGGAGCTCCAGGTCAGATCACTGTATTGTGTTAGGTTCCTTTTCACACACTTGCTTCCAAGTCTCTCTCACCACCCACCTCCCCCAGACAGAAACTTGGGCGGCACCCTTGACCACTCCCGGTCCCTCGCCCATCACTGCATAAGATGTCAAGATCAGAAAACTTCATTTCCTAAGCAACTCTTCACCCCAGCTCCCCCTCCAGACTGGCAGCCACTGCCCGGACCCCTGCCCCCAACTCACAATCATCTCTTTAATTGTCTCTCTGCCTCCCTCTGCTCTTTCCCCTTTCAATCTTGTCCAAAACCAATTCCCTTCTAAATGGAAACATTACTGACCCACTCCCAGCAGATAAGGTGGTTTAGTGTTGCCAACAAGACCCTCTGGTCATCTCCAGCCCCGCCTCTCTAGCAGGTGATCCTAAGCCTCTACGCCTTTCTTTTTTCTTTTCTTCTTCTTTTTCTTTCCTTTTAGCTTTTTAGGGCCACACCTGTGGCATATGAAGGTTCCCAGGTTAGGGGTCCAATCGGAGCTGTAGCTGCTGGCCTACACCAGAGCCACAGCAATGCCAGATCTGAGCTGTGTCTGTGACCTACACCACAGCTCACGGCAACACAGGATCCTTCACCTGCTGAGCAAGGCCAGGGATGGAACCCGTGTCCTCATGGATACTAGTCGGGTTCATTACCGCTGAGCCACAACGGGAACTTGTCGGTGCCTCCTTTAGACGGTAATCTTCTTGCTACCAAGACGCAGGAATTAGTCTTCCAGCCCTTAGCAGGATCCAGCCTCCCTTATGCTAATCAAAGCCTGGCCTTCTGCTGTTTAAAGAGCTTCCCAAGCTTCCTGTTGCTATGAGGGTGAAAAAAGAAAGTTCTTACCTGAGCTCATGGCAATGTCCTTTAAGACTTGACCTCACAGTCCCCTCCAGCTCCATGTTTTACTGCTCCTGGGTCTGCCCCCCTCCCCACTTGCCTGCCGCAGTTGACTGTGACCTTGTTCACTGCCCTGAAAGTCTGCCCGCTGTGTGTCCCTACAACACTCTCGGCTTTCCCCAGAGTAGCTCTAACCGATTTAATTGTAACTCTTGTTTCCCGTCTCCTCTGCTAGATTCTATGAGAATAAGAGCCATTTGAGGGTGTTTGTTTGTTTGTTTTTCTTTTTCTTTTTATGGTCGAACCTGTGGCATATTCCCAGGTCAGGGATCAAACCCACACCCCCGGAACGACCCGAGCTTCTGCAGTCAGGATCTTAACCCCCCGCGCCACAGAGGGAACTCCATGTCCCCCCCTCTTCTATCCTGCTTCTCGCATGGAGCAGACATTCAATAACAGTGAAGAAATCATGACTTTACAGGCTCTTTGTCCTCAGGTCGGCTGGGGTGATCTAAATGACTAGGCGGAATTCCCCGGGACCAGATGTGAAAGGGGAGAAGGACCCCCCCAATCCAGTCCTCGACCCAGCTCCTGAATGGGAATGACGGGTTTTAGGAAGAGAGTGGAGGGGGAAAGGGGAGGGGGTTCTAAGGAGTAACTGTTGCCAAAGGACTTCGCTCCCCCACCCCGGGGTCGGGGGGGGGGGGGGGAGCGGCTCAGGGAATTGCAGTCTTTTCAGACCCCACAAAGTGCCACCCGCTGCCCCTGGGGAAGCTCTCCAAGCGCATTTCCAAGTGGGGTCAGCAGCGCCCCAGCAGGTGGTGGAGGGATGCGAGAAAGGAGTTCAAAGCGGGACTAGGGCACGGACTCCCAGTGCGTGGAGCCGGGCGTCTTTACTCATTCTCTAAGAGACAGTGAACAGCCACCGGCTGCCTGGGTGACCCAGGACATTTGGTTCTGGCTGAGGAGGGGGCTGAGGAGGGGCAGGCAGTCTGGGTGAGGGGCTCCAGTGCCATCAGCTTATCAGACAACCGCCTTTCTCCTTGAAGGGATTCTTGTCCTCAGGGATGCCTTTGAGAAGAGGGTCATTTCCTGCTTCGGCCTCCACGTAATCTTTGATTTCCTTTCCTGTCTTAGAAATCTGCAAGAAAGCAGAGCGTTGGAGTTCCCATCATGGTGCAGTGGTTAACGAATCCAACTGGGAACCATGAGGTTGTGGGTTCGATCCCTGCCCTTGCTCAGTGGGTTAAGGATCCAGCATTTCTGTGAGCTGTGGTGTAGGCTGCAGACGCGGCTCGGATCCCGCGTTGCTGTGGCTCTGGCGTAGGCCAGTGGCTACAGCTCCGATTCGACCCCAGCTTGGGAACCTCCATATGCCGCGGGAGCGGCCCAAGAAATAGCAAAAAAAAAAAAAAAAAAAAAAAAAAAGAAAGCAGAGCATGGTTCTAGCCCTTGTCTGTTGCTCAGGAGTCATGATTGAGTCAGTCTCAAGAAAACAGCCTTCTGGGAGTTCCCTCTGTGGCTCGGACTAGTGAGGGGGAGGATGCTAGTTTGATGCCTGACCTCGCTCAGCGACTTAAGGATCCGCTGTTGCCGAACGCTGTGGTGTAGGTCACAGATGCGGCTCCGATCCCACATTGCTATGGCCGTGGTGTAGGCTGGTGGCTGCAGCCCTGCTTCAACCCCTAGCCTGAGAACGTCCATATGGTGCGGCGCAAAAAGGACAAAAAGTAAAAAGAGGAAGGGGTGTTCCCGTTGTGGCGCAGTGGTTAACGAATCCGACTAGGAACCATGGGGTTGAGGGTTCAGTCCCTGGCCTTGCTCAGTGGGTGAGGGATCTGGCGTTGCCATGAGCTGTGGTGTGGGTTGCAGACGAGGCTCGGATCCCATGTTGCTGTGGGTCTGGCGTAGACTGGAGGCTACAGCTCCGCTTTGACCCCTAGCCTGGGAACCTCCATGTGCCATGGGAACGGCCCTAGAGAAAGGCAAAAAGACAAGAAAAAAAAAGAAAGAAAGAGAGAAGAAGGATACCTTCTCTTGGGCAGGGTGGGGGATTGAGGCCAGAGAGGAAAAAGAGGAGAGGCACAGGCAGATGCGAGAGGGGTGCGAGTTCCTTGAGCAGAACCCCAAAGACCAACTCTTACTGGGAGGGCCATTTGGCCAGGCCCCGCTCCGGACAGGGCTGGACCAGGCTGGATACACGGAGCCCTCCAGGCTCTGCGCCCATCTCTTGCGCACCTTCGTGAGCTCAAACCCTGGCCTCCTTCCCTATCCCAGCTCTTTCCAGAGGCAGCTAGATCTCCTTCCACTGCCCTGCTGTCCATCACTTCCTCCTTCGCATCCTGGCTCCAAGGGGACCAGAAAGGGATGGAGGAGAGGGTGTGGGGAAGGGAGGAGGAGGCTCACCAGGGCTCTTGGGGTCTTCACTTCCTTCTTCAGCTGCTCCACCTCCATCTTCAAGAGCTCCTTCTCGCTGAGATCCTGGGCCATCCTGCCCCGGAGAGACCAGGTCCTGGAAAGGATTCCACAGCCGAAGCTGCACATCCCTTGGGCTCACCTAGCTCCCTTCTCTGCACTCTCTACACCTCAGCATCTCCCCGCTCTCCCCCTGCCTTCTGTGGCCTCCCTTCAGGCCCTTCATTGCTCACCCCTACCGGGTATGCACTGTACCACCCCCGCCCCATCATAAGTCCAGGCTCAAGAGACGAGGATGCTCCAGTCTGATGGGCTCTTGGCCTTTGGAGAAGGACCTATCTATGGCGGAAATGGGAATCAGAGCGTGGAGAAGGGGGAGAAAAGGAGTTTCTTTCCTTGAGCAAGATTTGGGAAGCAGGAGTTCCCGTCGTGGCGCAGTGGTTAACGAATCTGACGAGGAACCATGAGGTTGCAGGTTCGATCCCTGCCCTTGCTCAGTGGGTTAAGGATCCGGTGTTGCCGTGAGCTGTGGTGTAGGTCGCAGACCCAGCTTGGATCCTGCGTTGCTGTGGCTGTGGTGTAGGCCGGCGGCTATAGCTCTGATTGGACCCCTAGCCTGGGAACCTCCATATGCCACGGGAGCAGCCCTAGAAAAGACAAAAACAAAAAAAGATTTGGAAGCAAAGTTAGTGTTCCACCGAATGACACAGGCAAAAGTTTTCAGGAAACTCCAGGTCCTGTCAGAGGCGCGAGTGCCCTAAGGGTTAAGAGAAGGGCTCTGATTCCAGTCTGAGCTGGATCCTTTAACCCCACTGCACTGGGCTGGGAACAGAACCCATGCCTCTGCAGCAACCAGAGTGGCTGCCGTCAGATTCTTAACCCACTGCACCATAGCGGGAACTCCCCAACTCTGATTGTGACTCCGCTGCTTCCACGCTGTGTGGCCTGAGGCAATGTTGATCATCCTCCTGGAGCCTCCATTTCCCCATCTGCACAATGGGTATAATGAGTGGTACCTGCCTTTCCTGATTATTGTGAGTCCTAAGACCACAACGCATGTGAAATACTCTCACACACCGCCTGGCGCATAATGAACTCGATACAATTATCATCGTCACCGTCACCATCATCTCCCTCCCTCCTCCAGGGTCATCGGGGAGGCCTGCCCGGTGCCTCATGTCAACCACTGTAAGCCGAGATCCCAGCCCAGTGCAACCGCAGCCCCTCTCACCTGCCAAGCAAGAGCGTGCACTTCAAGCCACTTGTCCCCGACCCAGACAAGATGGGGTTTGAGCCTCCTGGCTCCTGATCAGCTGAAAGTCTTTGGATAAAGCAGATGGTCTGGAAGCCCAAATCTCTCATGCCTAAGCTGATCATAGGCTCAAGGTTCCAAGCCCATCCGGCAGCCTGAGCCTCCAAGACGGCCACCACTGCAGGCCCCCTGCCCCCCTCCCCCCGGGCATCAGCCCCATGCCCCTAGGGACCCCCTCTGGTTCTGGCTTAGAGCCCATTTCTCTAGTTCTCACCCTCCAGCCCTGCAAGCTCCCTTTTCCCTGCCTTCTCCCCCCAAGCCCTCTGCTTCCCTACCTCTGAGCCTGCTCTGAGGCTATTCTTTCTCCCCAGTGAGGCAAGTCCTGGGGAGCTGCTGTGTCCCCCATTCAAGCCCCACAATTTCCCCTTACAAGGTTCTCCCAGCTCAGGCTCCATTCACCCATTCAATGAAAAGGCACTCACTTAGGATGCTGTGCCCATCGGCGCTGGGGGCCGTGGCCACCTATAACACTTGTGTCCCTGCTCTTTTGCCTCCATGCCTCTCTGGAGCCCTGCCTTAGGTTCTCCCTCAGCCATCCCGGAGCACAGAGTCCGCATCTGGATCTCGCTCTTGGTTTTCTCCCAGAACCGCACAACGGCTATGCCCTTGAGCAGTCCCTGGGCTCCTGCTGAGATGGACTCCTGACCAATGACAAGGGACCCTCTCCAGGAGCAGATGTTATGGGACCAATGTGGTCAGTAAGGGATTCTCTTTTTATTTTTTAATTTTTTTGTGTGTGTTTTGGACTTTTCTAGGGCCGCACCCATGGCATATGGAGGTTCCCAGGCTAGGGGTCCAATCGGAGCCGTAACCACTGGCCTACGCCAGAGCCACAGCAATACCAGATCCGAACCACGTCTCATGGCAACGCCGGATCCTTAACCCACTGAGCAAGGCCAGGAGTCACACCCGCAACCTCATGGTTCCTAGTCGGATTCGTTAAGCACTGCGCCACGACGGGAACGCTGGGATTCTCTTTTCTTCCTGACTCTAGACTGACACTCGACTCCTCAGTGGAAGGGGTGGGGAGGAGGCCAGAGTTCATCTCAAGCTTTCCCTGCCCCAGGATCCAAGTCCCACTCCCAGCTGTGAGCTCTAAGAATTTGAGATCAGGAGTTCCCGTTGTGGCTCAGTGGTAACAAACCTGACTAGTATCCGTGAGGATGTGGGTTCAATCCCTGGCCTCGATCAGTGGATTAAGGATCTGGCTGTTGCTGTGAGCTGTGGTGTAGGTCACAGACTCGGCTCGGATCCTGCATTGCTGTGGCTCTGGTGTAGGCTGGCAGCTGTAGCTCTGAGCTGACCCCAGCCTGGGAACTTCCATACCCTGCGGGCGTGGCCCTAAAAAGACCAAAAATAGAAAAAAAGAAGAAGGATTTGAGATCAGGACAGGACCCCAGAGGTCATCCTGAGTCCTCTGTGATGCAGGAAAAAATGGGGCACATACCTGCTGAGGCTGGCTCAGTGCTCGGTCCACCTCTGCCTCCTAAGACCGACCGGATAATCTGGAATTTAAATCTGGTGCTTCTCCAAGCCAAGTCCTTCCTGCCATCTAGCCTGAGTCCCTCACGCTGCCTTTGGTCAGTTTCATCTTGTCCTGCCTCCATCAGGCACAGAGTGTGTACACCAGGTCTTCACGGCAGGGTACCCTTCGGAGACTTGATAACCCTTCTCAGGGGACCTCTGGTTGTATCTTCCCGGCGTCCAATCTGACTCCTCTCGGCTGCTGCATCAGCAGCTTCCCATTGCTGCCGCCCTGCCGGCCCACAGCCCCCCAGCCTGACCCGACTCCATATCCTCTCCACCCTCCAGTGCCCTGTCTCTTGGTGACTCATCCCCGAGCTTCCCAAGGAAGCCCCCACCCTCTGCCCTTTCCTCCCCTTCCATGAGTGGAAAATTCATCTCCACCCCCCCAGAGCAGGCCAGCCCCTTCCTCCTAGACTCCCACCCCAGACCGCGCGCGCCACAGTTTCCTCTCCAGGCCCAGGGAGCAATCACAGCCGCCCCCATCTTGACTTCCTCTGCGGGGAGAGAATGGGGGGCTGGGCCCCCAAAGGCCCTCTCCCCCGCCCCCACCCCCCCACCCCAACCCTCGCTTCCCCCTTCCCCTAGGCGGGGGACAGAGAGGCACAGGCCCAGGGAGCAGGGACTGACTTCCTCTTGTCCCAGAATGAGCATGCCTGCCCTTTGCGAGCAGGTTTGGGGCTCTCACGAAGAGGAAACCAAAAGCAGTGAGAGAGAGAGAAGGCGGAGCGACCGATCAAGGGCAGGGTGAGGTGCAAAACCGGCCGGCTCCCCGGGGAGCCCAGCAGAGACGGGGGCCATGGCGGAGCTGCAGCAGCTGCAGGAGTTTGAGATCCCCACGGCCCGGGAGGCTCTGCGGGGCAACCACAGCGCCCTGCTGCGGGTCGCGGACTACTGCGAGGACAACTACGTGCAGGTAGGCAGCCCCGCACCCCAGCCCCACCAGGCGCCTGGAGCCTGTCCTGACAGGTGCTTGGCTTGGACCCGGCTGAAATATGCCCCCGACCCAGATCGGCTTCACCCCAGCCCCCCAAAACCTGAACACTGACCCTGCTCCCCAAACCCCCACGGTGCCCCCTTCTCTCCTCCAGAGCCTCAGGGATGCCAGCCTGGGCAGTGCGACCCCGTCCTGCCACGGGCCTCGGCTCCTTCCCAGCCTCATCATCATATCCAGAGGCCCAAAGACTTGGCCTCGCACACCTGTTGGTGCCAACCTTCCCTGTTGAGGATGGCTCTAGGTGCGACTTCAGCAGAACTTTCCAAACTTTGTTGTGAACTTGAGATGCACCAAGGGAAGGTCTCTCCCTGATATCTGAAGGAGAGCTGAGAGAGGTCAGACTACACCGGGTTAAGGAGATGGGGTCTGGAGTTCCCAGCGTGGCTCAGTGGTTAGCGAATCTGACTAGCAACCATGAGGACACAGGTTCGATCCCTGGCCTTGCTCAGTGGGTTAGGATCTGGGGTTGCTGTGAACTGTGGTGTAGGTTGCAGACATGGCTGAGATCCCCCATGACTGCGGCTGTGGTGTAGGCTGGCAGCTATAGCTCCAATTAGACCCCTAGCCTGGGAACCCCCATAGACACGGGTGTGGCCCTAAAAAGCAAAAAAAAAAAAAAAAAAAAATGATGGGGTCTGACTCAGAGGCAGGGGGATGGGCCATATGACTGCTGGGAGCAGGCTACAAGCAAAAGACAAGGATAGTGGCATTTTAGAATGGTTTTCTAAGGAGTTCCCTGGCGGTCTAGTCGTTAAGGGTCCTGTGTTGTCACTGGTGGGGCTCAGGGCTGCTGTGGCAGGGATTCGATCCTTGGTCCAGGAACTTCTGCATGACATGGGCACAGCCAGAAAGGAAAAAAAGAAATGATAGAGCACCTCTGTTATTTCACTGACCTTCTTAATCGCCTTGCGGGACCGTATCGCTATTCCTATTTCAGAGATGAAGAGACGGCAGTTCAGGGAGACAAGATGACTTGTCCAAGGTCACACGGCTTGCCAATGGTAGAGCCGGGCATCCACCCAGGCCTCCTGACTCCTCAGCCTGAGCCCTTTCCTTTCAGCCTTCCCCTCCCTGACACGCGGTATGATGTTAAGACCGTTTATGTGCACTGGGACCTCCCAGCTCAAGGGGTGTTGAAAAAACAATAGTAAAAGGAGTAAGTGTTTATGGGAAAATGGCAGCTTAAAGAAAGTCAATGACGGAGTTTCCACTGTGGCTCAGTGGGTTAAGAAGCTGACCAGTACCCATGAGGATGCAGGTTTGATCCCTGGCCTCGCTCAGTGGGTTAAGGATCAGTGGGCAAGCCATGATGTGGATGTGGCTAGGATCTGGCATTGCTGTGGCTGTGGTGCAGGCCAGCAGCTTCACCTCCGATTCTACCCCTAGCTAGGGAACTTCCATATGCTGCACCTGTGCCCCCCCCCAAAAAAAAAGAAAGAGAAAGAAAAGGAGAGGGAGAGAAATAAACAAATACATACATAAAGAGCACCAATGATAACAACAGCTAAGATACTCTGCCCCCCTAACTGCCCTCATTGCCTCCTTCAGTCCTCACCCCAATCTTGGGAGGCAAGGAGCACTCCCACTTCACAACCAGAAGGCGGAGCTTCAGAAAGGTTAACTCACTTTCCCAAGGTCTCCAAGCTAGTGGGGCTTGAATGGGAACTCAGACTCCGGAGCTCCCACGACACACACCTCTAGTTAAAAATGCTACACTGGGAGTTCCCATCGTGCATGGCTCCGTGGTTAACGAATCCGACTAGGAACCATGAGGTTGCGGGTTCGATCCCTGGCCTTGCTCAGTGGGTTGAGGATCCGGCATTGCCGTGACCTGTGGTGTAGGTCACAGACGTGGCTCGGATCTGGCGTTGCTGTGGCTGTGGCGTAGGCTGGAGGCTACAGCTCCGATTGGACCCCTAGCCTGGGAACATCCACATGCCATGGGAGCAGCACTAGGAAAGGCAAAAAGACCAAAAAAAAAAAAAGCTACACTTAGTGTAGATGTTGAATGACTAATTGTAGATACTGCAGATGAGCTGGAACATGGCTTGTAAACCATCCATTCTCCCAGCACCAGAAGGCACGCTCTTCCTACGGACTAGGATGGAGGCGCTCCTTCCATTCCTTAAACACCTTCTGCGTATCTCAAGGCACGTCTGGGTTGGTCCTCCCTTGCGCGCACAGTGTACGTAGAGATTTGGAGATCGCCAAGACCTGAGGCCAATTCCCATCTCCTGGACCTGTGGCAAATTTCCTTTTTCTTTTTTTCATCTTTTTGCCTTTTAGGGCCACACCAGCAGCATATGGTGTTCCCAGGCTAGGGATCAAACTGGAGCTGCAGCTGCCGGCCTACACCCCAGCCCCAGCAACGCCAGATCCTTAACCCCCTGAGTGAGGCCAGGGATCGAACCCGCATCCTCATGGATACTAGTAGGGTTCGTTAACCGCTGAGCCACGATGGGAATTCCTGCATTTCTTCTTTCTTCATGCAGAACACTAACTACCAGGCCACACAACCCGTTACTTCTCCCGGCTTCTCTGGGGATCTTTGGGAAGGAAACGCCTAGGAAGGGTTTGGGTGACTTCTCAGAGCTGGTTTTAAACAAGGCCTGGTTCCCACGACCTCCCTCCCCGCCTCCCTCTACCCCAACCAGGTGTCAAGAGACCCTTGGGGAATGGGGGAGGGCAGGCTGGGGTCACCTGCAGAGTTCTCTGTCAGGGTCCGATGAGTTTTCAGACAGGTGATTTGCATGATGCATAAACAGTCAGCCATGACGATGGCTGCCAGACCTTTGCGTCTCTCCAGACCTGGCCTGGGTCAAAACCCAAGCCAGGGGACAGGAGGCATTCGGGCTCTAGCCTCCCAGACCTGGGCCCAACAGACCTTTTTTTCCTGTTTGGATGGATGGGAAAAATCCAGTGATGCATTCCGCATGCCAGTCCAGGGAGGGGACAGTACAGGGGAGGCCAGCCAAGACCAAAGGAGTTGTCACCGCTCCATTCTGGGCCTTCATCTCCTCACCTAATTTTTTTTTTTTTTTTTTTTTGCTCTTTAGGGCCGCACCAACGGCATATGGAGATTCCCAGGCTAGGGGTGGAATTGGAGCTATAGTTGCTGGCCTACACCACAGCCATAGCAACTCGGGATCCAGCCTCATGGTTCCTAGCTGGATTTGATTCCGAGGCGCCACAATGGGAACTTCTCCTCAATATTAAAGGAAGGTTTTGAGCTAAACTAAGACCTGCTGTCCTTTCTGGTTTTAACTTCCTGGGCTTGATTTTTTTTTTTTTTTTTCTTTTGCTTTTTCAAAGCCCTTGGTTACATATGCTGATGCGATGAGATATAAATTGAATGCAAATGAGCAGCTCGCTCCCTCTGTTGGAACAGAAAGCAGGGAGGATCACCTGACGGGAGCGGGGGACAGAAGATTTTCTGGGCCTGCCCTTTGGCTCCAGCCTGCCCTGGGCTACCCCGGAGGCCCCCGGGTCTCTCTCAGCATCCTGTCTGGATAGGTTCTAGGTCTGTTCTCCACTACAGGCCCTGAGCGCCCCTGAGGGCCCTCAGCAAGGAGATCCTAGTGTGCAGTCTTGCTGGTCAGTCCCTGGGCCTCTCCCCAGACTTGCCCTGGCATACCCCCCTCCCCTTAATGTCCCGTCCTGGGATGAGGAAGCTGCCTGGGGAACCAAATGACCAGAGAAGTCTTGTCCCAGCCCCCACAGTCTGATCTGGGACTGAAAAAAAAAAAAAAAAAAACGCTCTTCTGTCTTCAGCCACTCCCTGCCCACCCCACCACCACCGACTGGAAGTGTGGCCCTGGCCAGAACCTGGCACAGTGCCTGGCATGCAGTAGGATGATGCCCAGCAAGTGACTGGGCTGGCATGCAATCTGCTGATTAACTCACGAACACGGATTTATTAAGTATCATGTATGTGTTGGGCACTAATCCAGGAAAGGATGCAGAATAAAACACGCGAGTTTCCTTCCTTCCAAGCACTTATTTTAGTGTGTGTGTGTGTGTGTATGTGTGTGTGTGTGTGTGAGAGAGAGAGAGAGACAGAGAGACAGAGAGAGAGAGAATGGGTGAGGGAACAGATAATAAAGTTCACAGATAAATAATTACTGATAGTGTTAAGTGCTCTGAAGAAAAGAGAACAGAGTCAATTTGACAGAGACTCCATACAGAACGGAGTTCCCATCGTGTGTGGCTCAGTGGTTAACGAATCCAACTAGGAACCATGAGGTTGCGGGTTCGATCCCTGGCCTCGCTCAGCCGGGCTAAGGATCCGGCGTTGCCGTGAGCTATGGTGTAGGTTGCAGATGAGGCTTGGATCTGGCATAGCTGTGGCTGTGGTGAAGGCTGGTGGCTACAGCTCTGATTTGACCCCTAGCCTGCGAACCTCCATAGGCCGCGGGAGCAGCACTAGAAAAGGCAAAAAGACAAAAAATAAAAAAATAAAATGCAGAAGTATTAGCTGGGGCCAGAAGGTAATCTCTGAAGAGCTGAGCGATTTAATAATAAGGATTCTTGAAAGAAGTACAGTGGAGTTCCTTGGTGACTCAGTGAGTTAAGGATCTGGTGTTGTCACTGCTGTGGCTCAGGTCATTGCTGTGCCATGGGTTCGATCCTTGGCCTGGGAACTTCCACATGCCATGAGCACAGTCCCAAGGGGGAAAAAGGTACAATGAGTGCAAAGGCCCTTGGGTAGAAACAATTTTTTTATTTTGTCTTTTTCTAGGCCCGCACCTGTGGCATAAGGGGGTTCCCAGGCTAGGGGTCCAATCGGAGCTGTAGCTGCCAGCCTATGCCACAGCCACAGCAACGTGGGATCCGAGCCGCCTCTGTGACCTCCACCACAGCTCACGGCAACGCTGGATCCTTAACCCACTGAGCGAAGCCAGGGATTGAACCTGCAACCTCATGGTTCCTCGTTGGATTTGTTAACCACAGTGCCAGGACGGGAACTTCCCGAAACAATCTTATTTTGATCAGGAACAGAGATCCAAAGGCCAGTGTGGCAGGAAGACCATGCGGGAGAGGGAGAGTGGAAGGGGAGGAGGAGGAGGAGGAGGAAAGCAGGAGCCACCCTCGGGGGGCCCATATAAGCCATGGCCAGAGGTTTGCTTGACTCTCAGAGTGTTGGGAAGCTACCGGTGGAAATGAATGATGCCACCCTTCATGGGCCTCAGTTTCTTATCTATAAAATGGACCAGAGAGTTCCTTGGTGGAGCAGTGGGTTCAGGATCCAGCGTTGTCACTGCTGTGGCGTGGGATCCATTCCTGGCCCAGGAACTTCTGCCTGCCATGGGCTCGGCAGAAAAAGAAAGGGGGAGAAAAAAAAAAGGACCACAGGTTATTGCTACCCCGAAACCAACTTGCAGACTTGAGCTAAACCAGGAGCACGGGAGGCACCAGGGGAGCTTTTAGAGGTGCAGATTCACTGGCCTCACTCCCAGGGGATTCTAGTTAGAAGATCTGGGAAATGGAGTTCCCCGTTGTGGCTCAGTGGTAACAAACCCTCCTAGTATCCATGAGGACGAGTGTTGGATCCCTGGCCTTGTTCAGTAGGTGAAGGATCCAACGTTGCCGTGAGCTGTGGTGTAGGTTTCAGATGCGGCTGGGATCCCGTGTTGCTGTGGCTGGGGTGTAGGCCGGCAGCTGCAGCTCCGATTCCACACCCCAAGCCTGGGAACTCCCAAGTGCCTCGGGTGGAGCCCTAAAAATCCAAGAAAAAAAAAAAAGAAGAAGAAGAAGAAGAAGAAGAAGAAGATCTGGGATGGGTGCCTGAGTTTGGTTGTTTGGTTTTTAAGTCTGAGAATATCTCCTCCAGCCAGTAGTGACTTCCTCTTTCCTTTCTACTGTTCACTTTTTTTTTTCTCTTTTTTATTTTTATTTTTTTACAGAATAAAATACATACATTTACACACAATTACATTCACACAGATTATTATAACATGGATCTTAAGAAACAGATTAAGTGACTCCCACTGGAGAAATGGAATGGAAAATATGCTGAGACAAATAGGAAATTTATTCTATACTTTATCCCAATTTTATGGCTTTCATCTTTACTACTTAGTTTTATTTATTACATGTCAATTTTTCCTTAAAAATTAGCATTATATCAAATTGTTATATTATGCAGCTAAAATTTATAAAGAAGAAAGCCTTACATATCATTAAATATTTTACATAGCATAGTAAAAAGAATAACAACTGGTAAGCCTCTGAAAATAAGTAGAATATAAAATGCATAAGTTGGTTAAAAAACAGTGTAACTATCTAAATATGTCCTCACAATTTGTTCCAAATCATTGATTCTTCAATAAAGGCATTACACCATTCTAGGTGATTTGATAAATAAGACATATAGACTTTACATTGTACCATGGAGAGAAATGGTTATTAATAATACAATTGTAGAACTGTATTATTTAATTGTACAGTGGCATTATTTAATTATAATTATCATAAGTTCTTTGATGGAGAGGAAATCAGAATCAGATCCAAGAAGACTTCATCATTCCAAGAATGATGTCAAATGACCCCCTTCATGGTGGATTATGCACTTATTTACTACGAGATATATTTCTTCTCCAGAGATTCCTTGTTTGTGTATCAATTGTAGATTTTTGTTTTGCAGTTATTCTGAAGTTTTGATGTAAGAGTCTATATGTATATGAGATTGTTTTAAGTTGTTGTTCTCCTAATTGCAAGTTCATCTCTGGTGTCCCGCATTTGTACCCACCTCTTCTCATGATTTCTGATTTTGATGGTATAATTGTGCATGGGGGATTTTGTATCTTTACTGTATATATACCTTTACTGGTGAGTCTTGCCATTTGTGGAATTTTTGTTTCCTGTTGCTGATCTTTTCTTTCCTGCCTAGAGAAGTTCCTTTAGTATTTGTTGTAAGGCTGGTTTAGTGTTGCTGAATTCTCTCAGCTTTTGCTTATCTGAGAAAGTTTTGATTTCTCCTTCAAATCTGAATGAGAGCCTTGCTGGGTAGAGTATTCTTGGTTGGAGGTTTTTTTCTTTTCATCACGTTAAGTATATCATGCCACTCCCTTCTGGCTTGCAGAGTTTCTGCTGAAAAATCTGCCAATAACCCGATTGGGGTTCCCTTGTATGTTACTTGTTTCTTTTCCCTAGCTGCTTTCAAGATTTTCTCTTTGTCTTTCATTTTGGTCAGTTTGATTATTATGTGTCTCGGTGTGTTCCTCCTTGGGTTTATTTTATATGGTACTCGTTGTGCCTCCTGGATTTGAGTGAATGGTTCCTTTCCCATGTTGGGGAAATTTTCGGCTATTATCTCTTGGAATATTTTTTCTGTCCCCTTCTCTCTCTCTTGTCCTTCTGGCACTCCTATAGTATGGATGTTGGTGTGTTTAATATTGTCCCAGAGTTCCCTGAGACTCTCTTCATTTTTTTTCAATCTTTTTTCTCTTTTCTGTTCTGCATCCGTAATTTCTTCTAATCTGTCCTCCACCTCACTTATTCGTTCTTCTGCCTCCTGTATTCTGCTGTTAGCTGCTTCTAGTGAGTTTTTTATTTCAGTTATTGTACTTTGCATCTCTTCTTGTTTAAGTTTTATATCTTGTATTTCTTTGGTTAGTGTTTCCTGTAAGTTATCCATCTTTGCCTCCAGTTTATTTCCAATGTCTTGCATCATCTTCAGCATCGACAGTCTAAAGTCTTTTTCCTGGAGGCTGAGAATCTCCTCATTGCTTAGCTGATTTTCTGGGGTTTTTCCTTTTTCCCTCATCTGAGTTATAGTTCTCTGTCTTTTCATTTTTATAGGTTTTTGGTGTGGTGACCTTTTTATAGATAATAGAGCTGTAGCCTCTCTTACTTCTGGTGTCTGCCCCCCTTGTGGCTGAAGTCGGTATGGGGGCCTTGCTGTAGGCTTCCTGATGGGAGGGGCTGATGCCTGCCCACTGGTAGGTGGAGTCGATTCTAATCCCTCTGGTGGGTGGGGCTTAGTCTCTGGTTGGGATTAGGGGCTGCTGTGTGCCTGAGGTTCTTTAGGTAGCCTGTTTACTGAGGGGTGGGGCTGTGATCCCACCTGGATTGTTTGCCCTGGGGCTTCTCAGCACTGACTGACGGGTGGGGCCAGATTTTCCCAAAATGGCCACCTCCAGAGAAAGGCAACTGCTGAATATATTCCTGAGAGCTTTGCCTTCAATGTCCGTCCCTCACAACAAGCCACATTCACCCCTGTTTTCCCATGATATCCTCCAAGAACTGCAGTCAGGTTTGACCTAGGTTCCTGTGGAGACCTCGCTCTGCCCTGGGACCCAGTGCACGTGAAAGTCTGTGTGCGCCTTTTAAGAATGGGGTCTCCGTTTCCCCCAGTCCTGTGGAGCTCCTGTGCACAAGCCCTGCTGGTCTTAAATGCCAGATGCTCCAGGGGCTCTTTCTCCCAGTGACAGATCCCAGCATGTGAGGGTTTGATGTGGGGCTCAGAACTCTCACTCCTGTAGGTGAGTCTCTGTGAGCCAGTTAGTTTTCAGTCTGTGGAGCTTCCCACCTGGGAGGTATGGGGTTGTTTATATCATGAAATCACCCCTCCTACCTGTGGATGTGGCCTCCTCTTTTTCTTCTGGAGTATACTGTTCACTTTTTACTGTGCCACCCACCTCCCCCAAAGCCCAGGAAGCTGGTAGAGCCAAGCCTCAGGCTGACTATTTGAGAAGGGTATCTTTTCCTCACCTTACATGCAGATCCCAGGGCCACAGGTTTGCTTCGCTTCCCTGATGTTCCCTCTCTAAGCCATTCTTTTTTTTTTTTTTTTTTTTGCTTTTTTTTAGGGCCGCACCTGCGGCATATGGAGGGGCCCAGGCTAGGGGTCCAATCAGAGCTGCAGCTGCCAGCCTGCGCCACAGCCACAGCCACAGCCACACCAGATTTGAGCCACATCTGCAACCTACAACACTGTTCACGGCAACTCCAGATTCTTAACCCACTGAGCGAGGCCAGGGATCAAACCTGCATCCTCATGCATACTAGGTGGATTCGTTTCTGCTGAGCCACCAGGGAAACTTCCCCCATGTCATCCTTCGAGAAAACACCTGAACCATCTAAGGGTTGAGGCTTTCTCCCAGCTCAGCCCTCGCCTGCCTCATCCCTTACCCCACCCTAGCCCATCCAGCCAAGGATCCAGGGAGACAGGGTGGCCTGAGGCCAGGACTGCGTGTCTTTCAGGCCACAGACAAGCGGAAGGCGCTGGAGGAGACCATGGCCTTCGCCACCCAGGCCCTGGCCAGTGTGGCCTACCAGGTGGGCAACCTGGCTGGAAACACTCTGCGTATGTTGGACCTTCAGGCGGCTGCCCTGCGGCAAGTGGAAGCCCGAGCGAGCATACTGGGCCTGGTAAGCACTGTGGGGAGACTGCTCACATCAGCCCCCAACTCTTTTTTTTTTTTTTTTTTTTTGTCTTTTTACCTTTTCTAGGGCCGCTCCCGTGGCCTATGGAGGTCCCAGGCTGGGGGTCTCATCAGAGCTGTAGCCACCAGCCTACACCAGAACCACAGCAACGCGGGATCCAAGCTGTGTCTGTGACCTACACCACAGCTCATCTCAACACCGGATCCTTAACCCACTGAGTGGAGTTAGGGATCGAACCTGCCACCTCATGGTTCCTAGTCAGATTTATTAACCACTGCGCCACGACGGGAAATTCAGCCCCCAACTCTTAATCCCCTCCTGGACACCTTCTGCAGCCTTCCTCCATGTCCAAACGCACATGCCAGGCTTTTTGAGCCCTCTTGTCTCTGTAACTATGTCTCAGGGGTGGGCCTTGCTGCTCCATCAGACCAGGAATTCTGTGATGGCAGAACTTTTCTTTTTTTTTCTTTTTGATTTTTCCTTTTTTTTTTTTTTTTTTTTTTTTTTAGAGCCGTACCCATGGCATAAAGAAGTTCCCAGGCTAGGGGTCTAATGGGAGCTGTAGGCACCAGCCACAGCCAAGTGGGATCTGAGCCGCATCTGCGACCTACACCTCAGCTTACGGCAACACCGGATCCTTAACCCACTGAGCAAGACCAGGGATGGAACCCAGAACCTCATGGTTCCCAGTCGGATTCGTTACCCACTGAGCCATGACCGGAACTCCCTGGCAGAACTTTTTTTTCCCTGAGTTCTCTCCTATACGACAGACAGTAGGCTCTCCCCATCACGGGGGCTGCATGGGACAGGAAAGAGGCAAATGGACCCAGTTTCCATCCTAACACAGGCAGTGACTTAGGAAAAATCCCAGACCCACAGTGCTTGCCTGGCAAGGTATCCTCAGCCCTGGCAGCACTGCCACTACCCCCCACCCTATCTAGCACACACGCCCTCCTCCTTCCTTCCTGGATCCTTGGCCGAGACACTGCCCCATAAACCACCCGCACAGCTCCAGTTACACATCAGCCTGGCCTGTGTATCCTCCACAGGTTCCGTGTGGGTGTGTCTTTTCCTCTCACCCCAGCAGGCTGGAGGTCCCGCCCTCCCGGGGCTGCAGCTTTCTCCACAGAACATTCCAAGAGGAAGTTAATTCACTTCATAGTGTCCCCCCAAAGGGAGAGCTGCTCCAGCCACAATTCTCAGCCACCTCCGCATTGACCCACTCTGCTCCCGAGCCAGCCCCGTCTCTTCCCTGCACCCCCAGGGATGCTGTGCTTTCCCTTTGCCTCTGGTTCCTGCTCAGCGAACAATAAATAACCCTTGTTCTCTTCCGCCAGGAAGTTGCTCCAAAGTAGCTCCATCCTCCCCTGGCCACTCTTTTCCCAAATGCTGTGTGGCCTTGGGGACAGACCTCCCTCTTTCTCTCTGGACTTCACGGCCTCCTCTGGTCCTCCCCCCGCCCCCCAACATCTTAAAGGGCGAGGTGCTGGGCAGAGGCCATCTCACTGTCACCTCCAACCCTGTGTCTGTGTCGCAGATGGTGAACATGCATATGGAGAAGGTGGCCCGAAGGGAGATCGGTACTTTAGCCACCGTCCAGCGGCTGCCCCCCAGCCAGAAAATCATCGCCCCTGAGAGCCTACCTCCCCTGACCCCCTACTACAGGAAACCCCTCAACTTTGGTTGCCTGGATGACATTGGCCATGGGATCAAGGTAAAGAGAGGGGCCCCTCCTCTTTCTCTACAGCCCACCCTCTTCTGCCTCACCGATCTCTTCTCTCTAGAGCCTCAGCTCTCTTCCACGGCCATGTTCTTGTCCCCACCTGCGGCCTCTTTCCTTCCTCAGTCCCTGAAGCCATCATCCTAAGTGGCTGCCCACCCCACAAGGCCTCCTTAAAGAGGAGACTCCGGGAGTTCCCATTGTGGCTCAGTGGTTAATGGATCCGACTAGGAACCATGAGGTTGCAGGTTCGAACCCTGGCCTTGCTCAGTGGGTGAAGGATCCGGAGTTGCCATGAGCCGTTTTGTAGGTCACAGACAAGGGTCAGATCCTGCAACACTCCAGATGACACTAGAAGCTTCCTAGTATCTAAATGACCCCCTGATATCCTTTTCTTTCTTTCTTTTTCTTTTTTTTGGTTGTCTTTTTGCCTTTTCTTGAGCCGCTCCGGCGGCATATGGAGGTTCCTAGGCTAGGGGTCGAATTGGAGCTGCAGCCACTGGCTTACGCCAGAGCCACAGCAACGCAGGATCCGAGACGCGGCTGGGACCCACGCCACAGCTCACGGGCAATGCCAGATGCTCAACCCACTGAGCGAGGCCAGGGATCGAACCCACACCCTCATGGTTCCTAGTCGGAATCATGGACCACTGCGCCGCGACGCGAACTCCGCCCCCACACCCCATATCCTTTAACACACCTTCTTCCCCCAAAGAGAAAGTACACTCCCTCCTTCAGTCACCAGCCCATTCTACCCATTGTCCAACCTCAGTTCTTCGTGCTTCAGCTCAAGTCCCTTTTGTCTTGTCCCTCCTGAAGGACAGCGGAAGACATCATTCCCCGTGCATCCTCTCTTGGGCAAACGCTGTCCGTCACACAGGTGCTCCCTGGCACGTGTGTTTGCACCTTGTCACTTGAACACTCCAAGGGTTCTGCCCCTCTCTGCCCCCAACTCCCCAAAGCCAGTGCCGCAGGCCGGCCAACAGGGGACAATTCTAAATGGGAGGTCCTTTCCCTACCACCTCCGCAGCCCCGCGCGGGGGTTGGGGTTTCTCAGGGTTGGGGACCAGCGAGCTGGGGGCTGCTGGGGGGAAAAGGGTGGGGCTCGGCAGAGGAGGAAGCGGCCGTCAGACCCAAGCCCCAGGCAGCGGGTGAGGGGGGTGGGAAGAGGGGCTGGGAAGTGGAAGCGGGAACTTGCCGGTGGCCACGCTCTCTCTCCCGGCCCTCGCCCGCCCCTCCCCCATTTCCTCTCCGGGAGGAGGGGCCACGGCGGCGTGGGGGCGGGGCAACGAGTCAGCCCCGCCCCCTGCTTCCCCTCCCCTCCACCCGCAGGATTCGAGCACGCAGCTGTCTCGGACCGGGACCCTGTCTCGAAAGAGCATCAAGGCGCCTGCCGCACCCGCCTCCGCCACCCTCGGGTGAGGCCTCGCCGCGATCCTAACCTGCCCCGCCCAAGTCCACAAACTCGACTCCCCCACCCTCGCTTCAAGCCGGGCGCCAAACTTCCTCCTGCCAGCTGCCAGCTGCCAGCTACCACCTCCTCCCCGTCCCGACCCCCTGCCTGCCAGCAGCCTTCCCTCTTGCTGACACCCTTCCCCTCCACCCCTAGGAGAGCGCCCCGGATCCCCGAGCCGGTGCAGCCCCCCGTGGTGCCCAACGGCAAGCTCTCCGCCGCCTCCTCTGCCTCCTCCCTGGCCTCGGCCGGGTGAGCCCACGGGCCCAAAAAATAGGATGGCTGGGGCGGGGGGGGGGGCGGGGCGGGGCGGTGAGAGGCCACAGGAGAACAAGGGCGGGGCTTAAAACTAAAGGGGCGGGGCCAGTTGATGCCGAGTTAGGGAGGGCGTCCCCCAGTCAAGCCTAAGCCCCCCCCACCCCTTCTCTGGTCTTCAGCAGCGCTGAAGGGGTCGGTGGTGTCTCCGCGGTCAAGGGGCAAGCAGCACCTCCGCCCCCTCCACCTGCTGCCTCCGACGTCTTCCTGCTGCCCCCTCCACTGGAGGAACTGCCCCTGCCCCCGCCGGGTAAGGAGCTCCGCCCTCCCCTCCTAGCTCAACTTTGGGGTCTTTGCCTCACCCCAACACTTCTCCCCACCCCTTGGATCCAATTGGGCCTCTCCGTGGATGCTTTGCAACAGGCGTAAGGGGAAGGGGAAGCGAACGTAGTTGAGCGCACCTGCTTTATACCAGGCCCCCGGGGGCGAAGCGTCTCACCCACCTTCCCACTTAAACTTAACCCTAAGAGAATCTCCACACTCCCATTTAAGAGAAGCTGAGCCTGAGAGTTAAATTGACTTGCCCCAGGCTCACCAAGCTAAGTGGCAGAGTCTGCTCACCCTACAAGATTCGATTCACCGTCACTCAGTGTTTACTAAGCACCTCCTGCCTGCTAGGCATTGTGGGAGGAGCAGGATGAACGAGGGTAAGAGGCAGATTACCTAAAACGAGTAGATCCTTGGAGTTCTTTGTGGCACAGTGGATTGAGACTCCAGCCGTGTCAATGCGGCGGTTTGGGTCGAAGCCCTGGCCTGGGAGCTTCCATATGCCACAGGCTTGGCCAAAAAATAACATGGATAAACCCTGGAGCCCTGCTCTTTGAACAGTGACGTTCAAAGAGTGGCAGGTTGCCTGTCACATTGGCAGCCTTTCTGCTTTTCCCTCTCAGCCCCAGAGCTGCCCCTCCCCCTGGACCTGCCCCCTCCTCCACCCCTGGATGTAGACGACTTGGGGCTTCCACCTCCACCCCCACCAGGCTTTGGGCCAGAAGAGCCTAGCTGGATCCCTGATGCATACTTGGAGAAAGGTACTTGACTCTTGAGACGGGAAAGGGCACCAGATCCTGGGTTCAGGGCTCCCCCCACCCAACTCTTCCATCACAGAGTCATCCTCCCCTCCCTTCTGCAAAGGTGGTCTGCACCCCACCCCCTGCAAAGGAAGCAGCTGGCCTCATTATTAGCTCAGCTGGGGAAGAATGGGGCGGGGGGGCCTTTGGAAAAGGCATCTCCTGTCCCACTCCCTGCAGCCTTCTCCCCTAGTTGCTCCCTAGAGTCTAGCATGCAGGGCGCCAGCATCCCCATGGTTGCAGGAAGCACATCTCATGGCGCCCTCCCCTCCCGCCCTGCAGTGGTAACGCTGTACCCATACACTGGCCAGAAGGACAACGAACTCTCCTTCTCTGAGGGCACCGTTATCTGCATCACCCGCCGCTACTCTGATGGCTGGTGTGAGGGCGTCAGCTCCGAGGGTTCCGGATTCTTCCCTGGGAACTATGTGGAGCCCAGCTGCTGACAGCCAGGGATCTCTGGGGTGCTGACCCAGGCACTGCCATGAGCCCCATGCCAGAGCCAGCTCTCGTGAAGCCTGGACTAGACCTGCACACCTCCTGGGGCCATGAGCTGTGACTGCCCCTTCCCCACCACCCCGCTGCAGTGGGAAGGCTCTGGGGAGAAGAAGTACACAGAGCTCTACTGCAGACAGGAAAAGAACTGGAAGCCAAGGAGCTTGGTGATCTTATCCACGGAGGATGCTTAATGCCGTGCAGGACGGGGTCTCCAGTTGCAAGTGCCAACTTTGAATAAAACGCGTGATGAGCTCCTGGTGATTGCCCTGAAGGGCTGGGGGGACAGAGGGAAGAGGGGTTGAATGGCTCTCCAGTTCTAAGACCTCCACTAATTGCTGAGCTCCTCTGCCTGCCCCAAGCAGTGGGTTATCTCCCCCGCCCCCCCCCGGGGGGGGTGTCTCAGTGAGCCCCCTACATTAGAGGCTCTGCCACGATGGGCTGCACCGTTCTTTTGCCTGCTGCTTGGGTTATGTGCTCAGTCTTGGCGGCGCGAGAGATCTCAGTCACCTCGGCCCCTTCACCACCTCCTTTATGGCTCTGAAACACAAGAGGGTAGAAGGGCTTGGGTTTCGCTGGCTCTGCTTTAAAACATCATGGCTTTCTGGTTCATACGGGAGGAGCGGGGCACAGAGGGCCCAGCCGGCCCGACTTTGGTTAAGTCCCTGGTCTCCTGCTGCATAGACGAGGCTGGGGTGTGAGAAGACACCGACGCGGTGCTGCGAGGTCCCCTGAGGGCTGGACCGGGGCCGGACGGTGTGCTACCTCATTCCACCACCAGGAGGCGATCGTTCGCTCTGGCTTTTTATCCTGTGGGGACCTTGAAGAGGTGGACAGGGAAAGAGAAGCAGGCAAAGGGGTGTAGTGTAGGATCTCGGCGGGTGAGGCACGATCTAGGCCTGGGGCCATCGTCGGAGAGCACCATTTCTCTCCGCTGGGAGTCCGGTGTGGCCGCGAGCGTGCGCGGGGTGGCGGGGGAGAGGGAGGGAGTTCCAGACCTGGGCCCCCTGGATAGTGGGGGAGGGAGGTCATGCGACCCAAGGCAGCGGTTAATGCAGCGGGAGATGTTCCTTCTCTCTCCCGCCAGTGAACCCCTTCCTCTCAATTTAGAAGGCAAGGTTTTTGCAACACACGGGTGCCTGCCCAGATATGTGCAGCAGCCCTGGAATTTGCTGCAGTGGAACGGGGGGAGGCAGCCGAGCTGGGTTAACTGCATCGATGGGGAGGGCTCCGAACCTCCTCCCCCAGCCCCCAAGTGGACGAGCCCGCAATACCGGAAATTCCCAGAGGGACATGCCGAAACAAAAGGGAAAGGGAGTAATAAAACTAGGTTTGTCTTTCGATCCCCACCCACGCCTCACCCCCTTTCCGCGCGGGTGCCCCTAGCAGGCCAGGTCCTCAACAGGTCTTCAGCACCTGTTGGAGATGGAGGCGCACGTCGGCCGCCGTTTCCCAGGGCACCACGCTGGCGCGGAAGGAACTGGGCTCGGCCTTCTGCGCCTCCTGGATAAGGCGGTGCATGGGGTAGCCACGGCGTGGGAAGGCCACGTCGCCGCCCGCCAGCAGCCCCATGGGGCAGAAATCGTTGGCGCCGTCGCCCACGTAGAAAAGGCGCTCGAAGTGCACACCGTCGTGGGCCCGCTCGCGCAGGTAGTCGCTGAGCACCTTGTGCTTGCACATGTTGGCGGGGCAGCGCGCGCAGGTGTGCGTGTGGAAGGGCCGCAGAGCCAGCAGCCCCCGCGCGTCGGGCCCCGACGGGTTGCTGAAGATGCGGCGGAACAGGCTGAAGTGGCCGGCGGCGCGCAGCGCGCTCTCCACGCCGAAGGTGTTGGCGTCCGAGATGAGAATAACCTCAAAGCAGGCGCCCTGCTTGCTCACGAACTGCAGCAGGTCGCTCATGCCAGGCGACAGGGGGATGGCCTCGTAGACGGCGCGCAGGTCCCGCGGCCGCACGCCCTGCTCGCCCAGGTACTGGAAGACGCGCTGCATATACTCGTTGTAGAAGCCCTCGCGGTAGGTTGCACGCAGGCTGTCCGGCAGCCGCTGACCCGGCGCAGCGCGCACGATTGAGTCGTCGCTGTTTTCGTCTACGATGGTCTCGTCAAAGTCAAAGGTCAGGAGGAAGCGAGGCGAGCCCTGCACGGCCATCCTGCCCTCGTCCTGGGAGCAGGGGAGAGAGGAGCAGGAGGAGGAGGAGGGAGCAAGCGAGGGGAGGCGCGGCGGGAGCCGGCCGGGAAGAGGCTGGTTAGCGGGCCACGGCCAGAGACGCTGGCACATCCAAGACCTGAGGAGGACCCAAGGCTGGTTAAGCAATGCCGCTGTCCCCACCTCCAGCCTTCCCTGCCCATCCCCTAGCTCCTCTCCGTTAACGGTGCTGGGGTTTATCCTCAGGGGACTGTCCCCCTCCTGAACCCAGAAGAGCTTCTCTGGCACCTGTTTCTGCTACTCTCTTCGGTGGCCTTGGGGGGCTTAACGAGGGTCGATTGCAAAAGAATGGAGAAGTTCCCGAAGGGGCGCACTGGAAACGAATGTGACTAGGAACCACAAGGTTGCCGGTTTGATTCCTGGCCTCGCTCAGCGGGTTAAGGATCCGGCGTTGCCATGAGCTGTGGTGTAAGTTGCAGACACAGCTCAGATCCTGCATGGCTGTGGCTGTGGCTGTGGCCGGCAGCTGCAGCTCTGACTAGACCCCTGGCCTGGGAACCTCCACATGCCTCAGGGTGTGACCCTAAAAAGCAAAAAGCAAAAAAAAAAAAAAAAAAAAAGGAAAAGCAGCTTCCAAGGGGTCACTCCTTTGGGACCCCTAGTTTCTGGACTAGACCATCCTGGAGACTTCCAGTGACTCCAGGTGGTTGGATAAAGAGAGTGGCAGGTTTTTTCTACTCCCTCTCCCCCAACAAAGCATCAGGGGAAACCAGCCATTCACCCCACTGGAGCAGCTGCCTTGTGTCCACCTTCCGCCGGGCAGAGCCAATGGCTTGTGGGAGTATGGTGGACAGTAGGAGCCAGGGAAATGTGTTGGCACCGTCCAAAGCATGTGATAGTCGGTGTCTGGCCTGGAGAGTTAGTCCCCTGGGTTTCCGCACTGGCCAGAGAACGGGCTTTTGGCTCTTGGAAGAACCAGGTAGGTGGACTGCCCAACCAAGACCCAGGCAGGCTCTCGGGAGCTGCTTCCAGCCAGATGGGATGCAGATGCTTCCAGCCAAGGATGGTTGGGACAGCTTCTCCAGAGTTTTAGGGCCCTGTGCTGACAGCTCATCACTAATCACTTGCCAATTCCCAGGGAGGAACGTGTCAGCGGGTGGGGTTTCTGCCAGAGTCCGAAGCAAGCGGGCAGCAGGAGAAGCAGTGGGGCTTGGGGAGGTAGAAGCCTCCCGCGCCAGGCCACGACATACCTGGGAGACAGGTGAGGGAGAGGAAAGAGCAGCAGTGGCTGAAAAGGCAGAGGATGGAGCATTTAGCAGGAACATGGGCAGAGGGCATGAGGTGGGAGTGGGGGATTGGAGGGCCAGGGGGAAGTCATACTAGGGGCACATGGGGGGACAGGAAGATGGGGCCGTGGGGGGGGTGGAGTTCCAGGAAGCGGAGACCTTGGGCTCGTCATGTTGCTAGGGGGACAAGGTGGCGGCTGGGGGACAACGGGGCAAGCGTGAGGGCAAAAAGGCAGGCAAAGGGAGAGAAGTCCTCTGCAGCTTGTCCCTGCCCCTTTTCGAGCCAGGGGCTTTAGGTGACAGAGGGGCAGCAAGCAGATTATGTATGTAGAGCTTCAGAATACCCACGGTGCCGCCTTTCTCCCTCTCAACCTCCCACCACAATTAGTTGAGTCAGAACTGCTCCTCTTCCTGGTTTTTTCCTAACTCCCTCTCCAAAATTCCTGTTTATAACCGGGCACATCCTGTGAAACAGAGTCCAGGCTCCTAATTTCAGAGCTGGGATTTGAACCTGGCTCTTCAAGTGCATCCCTAGAGTCACCCTCTTGTCTCAACATCTCTGGGAGTCTCAGTGGCCTGAGTCTGAGGATGCAAAGCATCAGGGACAGCCCCCCCCCCCCGAGCTGCCCGACCTGGGATGGAAGCTTCCAAGGATTCGTGGGGGCCCACCAGAGGTGTGGGCATGCCTAAACGGGGCTGGATGGGGCTTCTCCCACCCCATGATGGGAACATGGGGGCTGAGGCCTCATCCTAGGAAACCCCTGGAGGGACCCACTTACCCTAGACAGGCATCGGAGGCCAGCAACTGGAAAACACCCGCTCATTGTCAGTACATCACCCTGGGCACCGCTTGTAGTGACTGTTGGCCTCCAGCCGTCGTCCAGGGCCCCTGACAACCAGACAAGGTCTGTTTGAGGACCAGCTGGCTTTGCTGGCCCCACTAACACCCACCTGGATCCTATCCCCTTCTCCTGAGCCCAAGGAACCACTCCCAGGGCTTAGTGAAAAACAGCCCCTCATGGAGTTCCCGTCGTGGCTCAGTGGTTAACGAATCCGACTAGGAACCATGAGGTTGCGGGTTTGGTCCCTGGCCTTGCTCAGTGGGTGGAGGATCTGGCGTTGCCGTGACCTGCGGTGTATGTTGCAGACATGGCTCGGATCCCGCGTTGCTGTGGCTCTGGCGTAGGCCGGTGGCTACAGCTGATTCGACCCCTAGCCTGGGAATCTCCATATGCCATGGAAGCAGCCTAAGAAATGGCAAAAAGACAAAAAACAAACAAAAAACAGCCCCTCATGGACTTCCCCTTGTGGCACAGCAGAAACGAATCTGACTAGTATCCATGAGGATGCAGGTTTGACCCCTGGCCTTGCTCAGTGGGTCAGGGAACCAGCGTTGCCATGAACAGTGCTGTAGGTCACAGACACACGGTTTGGATCCTGTGTTGCTGTGGCTGTGGTGTAGGCTGGCAGCTGTAGCTCTGATTGGACCCCTAGCCTGGGAACCTCCATATGCTGCAGGTGTGGCCCTAAAACCAAAAACCCAATCAAACCAAACAACCAAAACAAAACCCCAAACAAACAAAAACCAGCCCATCAAATAAGCGTAGCACTTACAGACCACAGAGCCCTTGCTAGGCATTCTCTTAATCCCCCACGATGCTGGAGAGGTAACAGATGATACTATTGGAGACCTAGAAAGGTTAACCAACTTGCGCAAACATCAGCCCCCACTACACATGACACAGACAGACCTCGAAACCAGATCTCAGGGTCTGAGACCAGGGCTTGCTTTTCTAGTATGGTCACTGCCCCTTTCTTGTGTAAGGCACCCCATCGTTTACCAATCACCTCCATTCATTGTCTCCCTGCCCAGCCCAATCCCATGAATTTGACAGATGACAAAGGCTCCGAGAGATTTCACTTGCCCAAGGCTCCTCCTCCATGGGGCAGAGTCTGGTTCATGCACGCACACCTGGCCTGCCCTCTGTCCTCCAAAGGGAAGGGGCACATGACCAGGCTCACAGCACCACAGCTGGAGGACCGGACGCCTAGGCACCCAGGTGATCTGGGACTGCCTCCCTCCTTGGTGCTTCCAGACGCTGGCAGTCAGCCAGGGAGTCGGGTGGCAATTCCTACTGGACTTTGCTGTGTGGCTTTGGAGGCAGGGTGTGGCTTTGTGGGGGCTTCAACGCAGCTACAAACCCACAGCTCCCCGTGCCTCTCCTGCATCTTAAGAGTTAAATGAAAGACGACGTGCTCCTGGGACAGAGCTGGACCACTCCTGAGAGCCAGACTGGGCAGGCAAAGCAGCGGCGGTCTGGCTGGCTGCTGCCCTCTGGTGGTGAGAGTGGGTAACACCGGGTACCCCTCGGACTTGGTCAAGGTGACTCCCCAGACCATCCCAGGACAGCAAGGAGGAACTGTTGCCCTCAAGACGGATACTGGGACACCCAGGAAGGAAGGTGGTGGGCAGAAGGGGGGGCTCTATCACACTCCACCTTGAGGTACCCGATCCCTCCCCACTCCCTGACCTTACATGCATTAAACACTTTTGCTAAGGATGGGATGTGGGTCTCAGGCGTTTCCCTAAGGACTTGTAATCTAGGAAATGAGAGTGGTGGCCAAAGCTGAGTGGGGGCAGTGGGCTAAAATGGGGTGGGGTGGGGAGAGGGGACACTGGTCAAGAAGATGGGAGAGAAGGGGAGGGAGGCACGTGAAGTGAAGGAAGGGCGTGTTTGGGGGGTTAAGTGGGAGGGCCGGTCCCAAGCTGCATCTGGAGGGAGCTCCAGCCTTCCAGAATCCTGGCTCATATCACATGTGCCCTCCACCCTGGGCCAGTCCAAAGAGAAAAGGTCAGGGGATGCCACTCCCCTTGTGAAAGCAAACATGGACGGACACGTGCCAGGCTGATCCGAAGATAAAAGAGGGTCTCCAGGAGCCACCCAGAGACCGACTTTCATTGCTTTCTCTGTGGTTCTTTTTCCTTCTTAACATTTGGTGGGATGGTCTGGTTTTTAATCATGTTCAGAACTTCTCATAGCAAAAACACTCTCCACCCCCCCATCTAACCAGAGTATGTAGGGAAATCAATGAAAACATTTATCGTTTGGTGAGGTTGCTCTTGTTTCTTTTAGTCCCCAGAGCAGAAAGCCAGGCACCCTGGGCTTCTCTCCAGAGTAGCTCTTGTGATACCCACCCCTGCCCCACAGGAGTCAGAGGGACCCTGGTCCATTGGAATCTGGCTCCTGTGACATGCACAAAGGTTCCTTACCTCTGGCGGCTTTGCCTTGAGTGATGAAGTCCTTTCGTGGTCCCCAGAAAGTCCCTCAGAAGAAAGGGGGACAGGACCTCCGAGCTTCTCCTGCAGGCTAGAGCAGAGAGGAGAGAAGGGTGTCACTGGGCTGGCAGGGGGTCCCTATCCTAGTTCCACCTAAAAGCAGCACCTGCTCCCTGCCCGCCCCCACCCCCGGGCCTTTTACCCAAGTGCTGTTACAGGACCTCTGTGGGAATGGGTGGGAGGGCCCCTGGGGATGGGGGAGGGAAACAAACTCAGGCCCTCCTTTGAAAGTCCCCCCTTAATGGATGGATGGGTCACAGGACAGTTTGGGGAAAGTTTTCCACAGGAAATGTGCAGGATGGCATGTGGCAGGGGCAAGGTCCCCAGAGATATTATGGCAGCAAGTGCTCTGCCCAAGACCAGGTCTCCTGGTATCAGTCTCTAGAAATCAGATTCCAGCACTAGGCTGGAATTCTTTCCCTTCCCCGCACAGCACACCCAACTTCCCCATAGTCTCTTGTTTACCACCAGCAGCAGTACATAGGAAAAACGGAGGCCCAGAGAGGTCAGGCTAACATCCTGAGGGTCCCACAGCATCAGAATTAGGATTAAAACTCAGGGCTTTCTGCTGCCTTAGGAAAACTGCGGCCAGAACTTCCCCACTTGCCACGGAGACTTCCATGGGTTGTGAGCTTGCTGTCCAGACTAGCTAGGGTAAAGCCCTGGAGCCCTGGTGCCAGTGAGGAAGCTGGGACAGAAGTCATCTCTGGGCTCGCCCTGCCTGGGTGGACAAGCTGGGTGTGTGTGGGGGGCATCCTCAATGGGCAAGGAGGTGGCAGCTGCCGGTGGAGTGGGGGGGGGGGAAGATATTTTTAGAGGTGGCTGGAAGGCAGGCACTCTGGCACACCCCCAGCTGGCGGGTGCCTCGCTCCAGTGCGGGGCGGGGTGGGGGGGAGGGGGGTACGCAGCTCAGGAGCCGAGGGGACTCGTGGGTGGCAGGGAGCAAGAGAGCAGATTCCTTTGCCTTGTCCGAGTCGGAGATAGAGCGGTACCCGGACACCCCATTCCTGGGCTATAAGAACTCCTTCCTCCGCTCCAGAGATTCCCCCACTGACACGCGTGAAGGATCCTTCTGACTCCGCGCAGCCCCCCACCCCACACTGGGACCCCAGCCCTCCCCTACCTCTGGGAGCCCAGGACTCACGTGGGGAGCGGCGGCGGCCGTGGTCTATCCCGGCTGAGTTTGGAAGAGTGGGGAGAGGGGCTAGCTGAGGTATTTGGGCGCAGGATGGAGAAAGGGGAATTGGAGGGGACGCGATGTCTTATCCACCCCCAGATTTCTGGGCTCCGGCTCACGAGTTCCAGTCCCGAGGGGCTGTGGATGATGAGCGTCTGAACGGTACTCTCCACCTGGCCCCCATCCCCCCGGGCCGCCGCCGCGTCCCCTTTAAATACCCGGCAGCCGGAGCCGGAGCCGCGGCCGGCGCTGCGGCAGCCGCAGCACCCGGGCCCACCGCAGTCCCTGTACGTCACAAGCGGCTGTCCAATCACAGCGGCTCAGAGCACATCAAAGGGGCGGGTCGCCCTCGGGCCACGCCTCCAGGCTGCCCAGGAGGTTCCCGGAGCGCTCGCGAAGGTGGGATTGGACGCCGGGAGGGAAGGGGGAGAGGGTGGAGAAGGAGCGCATCCCTTCAGAGGAGCACGGGTGGCGGGCAGCGTCATTAGAGCACCTGCCGGGCTCCGCGTTAAGTCCCGCCTACACACCTGGAGGTGCCAGAGCTGTGGACTCTCTCCACCGCCGCCTCCAGAGCGCTGATCCCTGAGATTTGCAGAAGTGCACCCCCACCTCCAGCCCTCATTCCGTTCTGCGCTCCCAAGCCCGGGGCTAGGCATCTGTGGACCCAGCCCAGGGAGAGCCGTTCCTCTCCCGCGTGCGCAAGCCTGGGTGCTCTCTCCCCTCCAAACCGAGTCTCTGCGCTTCGCTCCTTGGGACCCTTCCTCCCGCTGCAGGTTATAGAGGTTCGCCGGGAAAGGGACTCTCCCACTCCCCTACCCTGCAAACACTGAGTTAGGGACCAAACTCTGCGCCTTTGCAAATAGGGTTGTAAAGAAAAAACTTACTTTCTCCCCGTTTCCTAAGTCGGTTCCGAACCCCACCCGCCCCACCCTTATGCCCTCCCACCCTGGTGGTGAGGAAGAGAGAAGCTTCTGTTTACAGAGGCAGAAACTTGTATTTACCGACAACATACTGTGAACCAGGCATGGTACTAGAACTTATGGTTGCAAGTTGACAGCAGGACTCAGGCACACTTGAGTCCTGGGGTTAAAAAGGGTTGGGGGGGCAGCGGCATCCCCAGGCCTGCATCTAACTTGAGGCCTCCCTCCCTAGTCTCCTCCACTCCATTCCTGGAAGAAGAGAGCCAGCGAATGCAAAGCCCCTAGGAGATCTGGAAATCAGCAGGGCTGGAAACCAGAGATGGAGGGAGGGCCAGCCAGGGAGTGCCCTGATCTCTTGTGCCAGAGGCTAGGGGTACAGTGATGAACGCATGTTTTCATATGTACAAAGGGGAGTGGGAGTTCCCGTCGTGGCGCAGTGGTTAACATATCCGACTAGGAACCATGAGGTTGCGGGATCGGTCCCTGCCCTTGCTCAATGGGTTAACGATCCGGCGTTGCCTTGAGCTGTGGTGTAGGTTGCAGACGCGGCTCAGATCCCGAGTTGCTGTGGCTCTGGCGTAGGCTGGCGGCTACAGCTCCGATTAGACCCCTAGCCTGGGAACCTCCATATGCCGCAGGAGCGGCCCAAGAAATAGGAAAAAAAAAAAAAAAAAAGAAAAGAAAACAAAGGGGAGTGAATGCTTTGAAGCTGCAAACCTGATCCTTAAAACCCTTGCCAGCAACTCTCAGGGCCCCAGCTCCTTAAACGGGTTTGCTGCTCCGCTTCATCTCCTACTGCTGTCTCCACTCCTTGGCCCTTCCTCCTGCTCCCCTGCATCAGGCCCTTTCCTCCTCAGGACCATGCCCGACCCGGTTTGCTGGGCAAGCTCAGCCTTGGCATCATCTCTTGCCCTGTTGCACATCATGCAGCTCCTTTTATTATACTGATCACGTGTGTGCTAAGAGCCTGTGGTAGATACATACTGTGAATATGAGGCAGACAGGGTAAGGGGGTCTGGGGAGAAAGAGAACCAGGCTTGGCTTTCTGGCCATAAGAGGAGGTCGTTGGGGGGAGTTCCCGGGCAGCCTAGTGTTTAAGGATCTGACATTATCACTGCTGTGACTCAGGTTGCTGCTGTGGTGGAGGTTCGATCCCTAGCCCAGGAACTTCCACATGCCATGGGTGTGATCAAAAAAAAAAAGAGGCTGGAGTTCCTGTCTTGGCTCATCTGTAATGAACCCGCCTAGTATCCATGAGGATGCAGATTTGATCCCTTGCCTTGATCAGTGGGTCAGGGATCTGGCATTGCCATGAGCTATGGTGCATGTCACAGATGAGGCTCAGATCCTGTGTAGCTGTGGTGTAGGCCGGCAGCTGCAGCTCCGATTTGACCCCCTAGCCTGGGACCTTCCATAAGCCGTGGGTAGGGCCCTCAAAAGATAAAAAAAAAAAAAAAAGGGCCTTTTTGACTTAAGCCATTTTGTGATCTAAGCCTGAACACTACAGGTCTTAACAGGCCTCCGGAGTAATTAAAGGTCTTAAGGAATGGGAGGAAATGCAGGAACAAAGGAAAAGCAGTCAAGAAACAATAGTTCAGAGATAAAATAGAGTCCTAGTCCCTCCTCAAGGGATCCACAGCACAATCTGATTCTTATCTCTGAGTTCTTCGGGAGGGGGCTAAGGGCCCCACCCAGGTCGAGGATGGAACAAGGACGGGACTTTTCTGACTTCAGTCAACTAAAGCTCGAACTCGGTTGACCTCTGCCCCCGTTCTGTGCTGAATTCTCCATGGCTCAAGCCCCTTCGTGAATATGTGTACCTTTAGCTTGAAAATGCCCCAGTTTTGCTGGGGAGACACACGGCTTTGGGAAAGATCGCTCGTGTTCAAATTCTTCCTTCTCCCGCGCTCTCGTCTGGTTGTCTCTTCAGGCCAAGCCAGTTTTTAGGTAACATAGTTTTCCATGGGTCTGTTCATGCAGTCCCTACCACAGCATCACGTGCGTGCACGGCTCACTTTACTGTTGGGAAATCAAGGCACAAAGAATGGAGCTAGGGAGTTCTTCTGATGCAGCAGAAATGAATTGGACTAGTATCCATGAGGACGTGGGTTCGACGCCTAGCCTCGCTTAGTGGGTTGGGGATCCGGAATTGCTATGAGCTGTGGTGTAGGTCACAGACGCGGCTCGGATCCCATGTTACTGTGGCTGTGGTGTAGGCTGGCAGCTGTGGGTCTGATTCAGCCCCTAGCTGGGAACTTCCATGTGCTGCTGGTGTGGCCCTAAGAAGCCAAAAAAAAATTTAAAAAAAGGGATGGAGCTGGACCAGCGCCAACCATCTGGTGAATGGTGAGCTGGGTTTCCAAGCCGGTGGCCTTGATCATCACCCCACACCACCCATCCTTCTCCCTCATTGTCTGCTACCCTACTTCCCGAAGGCAACAAGAGGGAGGAGACCATGTTGGCCTTGTGTAATACTATTTCCCTAGGAGTTCCCTGGCGGCTCAGTGGTTAAGGATCTGGCATTGTCACTGCAGTGGCTTGGGTCACTGCTGGGGTGCAGGTTCAATCCCTGGCCTGGAAAATTCCGCATGCTGTGGGCATGGCCAAGAAAAAGTCAGAGTTCCCGCTGTGGAGCAATGGGATTGGTGGCATCTTGGGAGCACTGGGACATAGGTTCAATTCCTGGCCTGGCACAGTGGATTAAGAATCTGGCATTGCAAAGTTCCCATCGTAGCTCAGTGGCTAAAGAACCCGACTGGTATCCATGAGGACTCAGGTTCGCTCCCTGGCCTTGCTCAGTGGATTAAGGACGTGGCGTTGCCATGAGCTGTGGTACAGGTGGCAGACTCGGCTTGGATTTGGCGTTGCTGTGGCTGTGGCATATGTAGGCTGGCAGCTATAGCTCTGATTCGACCCTAGCCTGGGAACCTCCATAAGCCAAGAGTGCAGCCCCCCCCAAAAAAAATCCGGCATTGCCACGGCTGTGGCTTAGAGACTGTGACTTGGATCTGATCCCTGGCCTGGGAATTCCTTATGCCATGGGGCAGCCAAAAATGAAAAAAAAAAAAAAAATTCCCCTAGACACTGGCATGCAGTAGGCCTTAGATATTTGTTGTTGAATCAGTGTCCCCTGCCATGGTCACCTTGACATCACTGCTCCCTCCTTAAGTGAAGGAATGCGTTCCCTCATTCCGTCTTCACACCAATAGGTCACTTCAGTATTATCCCATTTTACAACAGGCAAATTGAGATCAAATGACTTGTCCAGGGTCACATGCTTCCAGGAGGCCCTAGAATCCCTTATGATGCAATTAGCAGCACCTTTAACCTTTTTTTTGGGCCAAATTCACTGCTGGGGCTGGGGGAGGGGTGGGCAGAGAACTTCCTGGAGCTGCTCATAGTGAATTCCTTCTGCCTGATTCTGCCTTCCTGAGATGGGAATACCAAAGCTCCCAGGGACTTCATGCAAATCACCTTTTTGGAATAAGTGTAGAAACTCCTAGTTCCCCCTGCACTAAAAATTTCAGGACACAGGAGCTCCCTGGTGGCTCAGTGGGTTCAGGATCACAGCTATAGCATGGATTTGATCCCTGGCCCAGGAACTTCTGCATGCTGCAGGTACTGCTTCCCCCACACACCCCCCACAAATTTTAGGACACAAACTTGTTTCTCTCTCTCTCTCTTTTTTTTTTCCTTGCGTTTTAGGGCTGCACATGCTGCATATGGAAGTTTCCAAGCTAGGGGTCGAATCAGATCTGCTTCTGCTGGCCTATGCCACAGCCACACAGGATTCAAGCCACGTCTGTGGCCTACACTGCAGCTCCCGGCAACACCGGGCAATTTACCCACTGAGTGAGGCCAGGGATCGAAGCCATGTCTTCATGGATACCAGCTGGATTCCGTTATCACTGAACTGCAGTGGGAACTCCCAAACTTGTTTCTCTTTAAACGTGCCCCTCTCATTATGCCAGTGAGTAAGCAAGTTGGATGACCCGTTTGTGTGGGTGTCTGAAGATGGGGACAGAATGGGAATCCCATCTCCCACCTCACCCCATCCCCACCCCAGAAGGTTGAGGCCTCTGCCCAGCGCCCAGGCTGCAGAACTTCCTCCCCGCCTGTAGGGTTCACCTTAGAACTCAGGTCAGTCCATCTGGCAGAGAGCTGGCAGGGACGGGAGTCATCTGAGGTGACACGCACAGGAGTCCCTTGTGAACCCTGACTCAGGAGGCCAGGGATGGAGCGCTCCAGCTGGGTCTTCACAAAGAGGGCATAACTCTTGCCTGGGATTCCGGTGGTAAAGCCTGGGAGTCCAGGAGTCCAGGAATGTGGCCTCTGGTGTTGGGAGGGGCACGGGCCAGAGAGAGGAGCAGATCCAGATTGCTGGAGGGACAATTGCATTTGGGCACCGACCGGGTGCTGGGCACACGATTTCCACAGCCATCCTGACACATGGGTTTTAGGATTTCCATTTTTACAGCGAAGAAAGCAGAAGCTAGGAGTTCCCCTTGTGGCTCTGTGGTAATGCACCCAGCTAGTATTCGTGAGGATGCAGGTTGGATCCCTGGCCTCACTCAGTGGGTTAAGGATCTGGTGTTGCCATGAGCTGTGGTGTAGGTGGCAGATGCAGCTCAGATCCCACGCTGCTGTGGCAAAGGCTCCAATTCAACCCCTAGCCTGGGAACCTCCACATGCCATAGGTGCAGCCGGAAAAAGCAAAAAAGCCAAAAAAAAAAAAAAGAAAGAAAAGAAAAGAAAAGAAAGCAGAAGCTCGAGGGCATTAAGAAAGCACCTTGCCCAAGGGTGCTGTGTAGCAAGTAGCGGTCAGCCCAGAGGTTTAGGTCCATCCTTCTCTGTCTGCAGAAGACACAGGACCCCCGGGGATCTAGCAACAGATGCAGGTGGGCTTAGTGGAAGAGGCCACGGGGAGTGAGCCCTTTGAGGCAGTTCGGCAGGATCTCTGGGTCTAAGGCATTGGGCTGGGGCTTAGGAATCAGGGCTGAATAAATCCCTGGCCAGGCCTCTCATCTCCTTCCTAGACTATAATTACTGACATTGACAGAGCGCTTAATGTGTGCCAAGCAGTGTTCCGAGAGCCTCAGCTTTCTTCATTCTCACATCAAGACTATGATTAGTTCCTGCATTTTACAGATGAGCAAAATGAGGCACAGGTGTTCCCTGGTGGCTCCGTGGGTTAAGATCAGTATTGTCACTGCAGAGGCTGCGGGTTGCTGCTGTGACGTGGGTTGGATCCCTGGTCAGGGAATTTTGGCATGCTGAAGGCGCAGCCAAAAAAGAAAAAAAGTTACTGAGGTTTCGTTTTTGTTTTTGTTTGTCTTTTTGCCATTTCTAGGGCCGCTCCCGTGGCATATGGGGTCCAATCAGAGCTATAGCTGCCGGCCTACACCACAGCCACAGCCACGCAGGATCCGAGCTGCGTCTGCAGCCTACACCACAGCTCATGGCAACACTGGATCCTGAACCCACTGAGCAAGGCCAGGGATCGAACCCTCAACCTCATGGTTCCTAGTCGGATTCGTTAACCACTGCGCCACGATGGAACTCCGTTACTGACTTCTGAGTTGCCTTTCTATGGATTGGAATAGACTGCCTCACCTTTTTCCAGCCCTTGGAAAAATCTAGCGACAACATAGATCAAGGCTCAGATCTTCAGAGCTGGGTCCCATCAGCAGTGGTGGGTGGTCTCCCGACCTCCAGATCATCACCACAGCACAGTATCGGGTGTTGTATTTTCATTCATTTGGTAAGTATTACCTGCACTAGGCACTGAGAGATAGGACGTTGAACAAGACCCTGGCCCTGCCCTCCAGGAGGTATAATTTAGAGAGAAGACCCAGGAGTTCCTGTCGGGACTCAGCGGTAATGAACCGGACTAGGATCCATGAGGTTGCGGATTCGATCCCTGGCCTTGCTCAGTGGGTTAAGGATCCTGCGTTGCTGTGAGCTGTGGGGTAATTGGCAGCTGTAGCTCCGATTTGACCCCTAGCCTGGAAACCTCCATACGCCGCGGATGGGTTCAGCCCTAAAAAGACAAAAAAAAAAAGTCTCAGAGAATTACTGACAGATCTGCTCTACCTGTGACCATCAGAACCAGTCTGTCTTTCTTTTGAGTGTGTGTGTGTGTGTGTGTGTGTGTGTGTGTGTGTGTGTGTTTAGGGCCACACACACGGCACATGGAAGTTCCCAGGCTAGGGGTGGAATCAGAGCTATAGCTACAGGCCTACACCACAGCCACAGCAACACCAGATCCAAGTCGAGCCTGCAGCCTACATCGCAGCTCACGGCAACACCAAATCCTTAACCCACTGATCGGGGCCAGGGATGGAACCCACGTCCTCATGGATATTAGTCAGAGTAATCCTCAGAGATAGGTTCGTTACCCCGAGCGACGGTGGGAACTCTAGGGCCATTCTGTCTTGTCCTTCACCAGATAAAAGGCAGCTGGGACCTGAGGTGCCTCCAGGAAAGTGAAGAGACATAATCCAGGGGTAGGGACCACCTGAGATGCCCTGTTCCCTGGCCCACCTGACTCCTATTCTCGGCTGCTGCTCGCTCTCCCCTGCCCTCTCTCCACCTTCCCTGAGCAGCCTGGAGCCACCACAGAGCCACCTCCCCTTCCCTGCATCTTTCTTTTTCTTTCTTTGTTTTTTTTTTTTTTAGAGGTGTACTTGCGGCACAGGGCGGTTCCCAGGCTAGGGGTCAAATCAGAGTTACAGCACCAGCCTAAGCCACAGCCGCAGCAATGCAGGATCTGAGTTGTATCTGCAACCTACCCCACAGCTCATGGCAACGCCAGATCCTTAACCCACTGAGTGAGGCCAGGGGTTGAACCTGCAACCTCTTGGTTCCTATCAGATTTGTTTCCACTGCACCACAATGGGAACCCCCCTGCATCTTTCTTTTCTCTTTTTCTTTTTTTTCTTTTGAGGGCTGTACCCATGGCATATTGAAGTTCTCAGGCTAGGGGTTAAACTGGTGCTGCAGCTGCCGGCCTACACCACAGCCACAGCAACACCAGATCTGAGCCGTGTCTGCAACCTACACCATAGGCTCAGGGCAACACCGGATCCTTAACCCACTGAGCAAGGCCAGGGATCAAATCTGCATCCTCATGGATACTAGTCGGATTCTTAACCTGCTGAGCCACCATGGGAACTCCACCCCCATCCCTGCATCTTTCTGTAAGCAGAGTAGACGGTCCCTGGAGAAAGACAGCCAGGCGTGGCTCTCTTGCCATAGAAATCTTTTTTGGCCAAGGCCATTTTGTGATCTAAGCCTGGCCACAATGTGTGCCCTTAAACAGTCTCAGTCATTCATGATTTTAAGGACAGGAACAAAGGAAAAGCAGTCAAGAAACAATAGATCATCTATAAAAAACCGAGTCCTGGTTCCTCCTCAAGAGAAGCATGGAACAATCTGATAGAAATCTTTGAGTTCTGCAGGAACGAAGGCCCCACCCAGACGGCGGATGGTGACTTACACGCTGAGACCCTAGACTGGTCCGAACAGGAGTGATGACACCGATCAATTCTGACTTCAATCAACTAAAGCTTGGACTCTGGGGGCCTCTGCCCCATTTCTATGCCCAGACTCCTCTGCCCAGGTCCCTGCATGGGGAGTTCCCCTGTGGCTCAGTGGGTTAAGGATCCGGCATTCTCACTGCTGTGGCTCAGGTTTGATTCCTGGCCTGGGGACTTCTACATGCTGTGGGTGCAGCCAAAAAGAAAAAAAAAAAAAAAAAAAAGTTAAAAAAAAATGTTCCTTCCGGAATATGTAGACACCACCCAAGCCCCTTCCAGAGTATGCCTGTACCCTTCACCATAAAGCTTCTCCAATTGTTTTTCTTTTTTTTTCTTTTTAGAGCTCCCAGGTCTAGGGCCCAGGTCTTTTAGGGAGAGAACGGGAAAGCAGTTGGGTCGTCCGATAACCACCCTTCTGCTCCCGGAGGCTGTGTGATGAGGTGGCCAAAACCAAGCCTGGTGAGGACAATCAATCTAGTGGCAAAACATGCAAAGTGTGACCTCTGGTGGGTCCCATGATCCAGACGAGCTCCCACCTCAGGGCCTTTGCACTTGCTGTTCCTGCTGCCTGATGCGCTTCCCCTAGGGTTTCTCTAGGATTCCCTCCCATGGGTCTTTTTTTTTTTCTTTTTTCTTTTTAGGGCTGCACCCAAAGCATAGGGAGGTTCCCAGGCTAGGGGTCAAATTGGAGCTACAGCTGCTGGCCTACACCACAGCTCACCGCAACGCTGGATCCTCAACCCACTGAGCAAGGCCAGGGATCCAACCCGCAACCTCATGGTTCCTAGTTGGATTTGTTTCTGCTGTGCCGTAATGCGAACTCCAAAAAATAAAAAAATTTCAAAAAGTATTCTCCGTGGAATTTCCCTGGGGTGAGGAGGCTGCTCACGGTGGCAGGAGCTCTGAGTTCAGGGATAGGAGCCAGCTAGGTCAGGGGCAATTTCGCCACACCATGAGCAGTCGTAAGAGCATCTGGTAAGTCTCACCAGAAGGTGCAGATGCCAAGTTGAACCAGCTCCTCATAGTGAATAATGAGGATCCTGGGACGAGGAGGAAGATCTGGCCTTGGGAAGGGCCCACCATGGGGTTTGGGAGGAGCAAGTGGGAGGCGTGGTTCCCTGTTCCCTGCAGGATGATTGGTCACCACAGACACTGAGCCCAGGGACTGAGACAGAGAGGAGGCAGTCAGGTGTGATGAGAGTGTCGGTCGGCTGCGGGCCAGGTGACCCCTGCTGTCCCCAGACGCAGTGCCCTTAACCTGCCCTTGGCTCCCCGAATGAATCAGCAAGTCCCAGCCTCTGGGGTTTGTTGCTGCACTTCCCCCGGGGCGGCCTGGAGGATCTTGCGGGACATTAAGTAACACACCTGGGAGGGCAGGCGGCTCCGGAAGCCAGTGGCAGCCTGGGCACCAGGGTCATCCAGGGCCACGCCTGCCTCTCCATATAGAGACCCCAGCCCCCAAAGCAGCTGGTGGCTGAGAACTTGAGGTGGGAGGGTGGGAGACCTCAGCTGGGAATCAGCACCTCAGCTACAAGAAGTTGAAGAAATACAGTTTCTTTCTTCTGCTTCTTCTTCTTTTGGCTACATCCGGTGCATGCAGAAGTTCCCAAGCCAGGGATTGAACCCCCGCCACAGCAGTGACCTGAGCCACAGCCGTGACAACACTGGAGCCTTAACCTGCTGTGCCACCAGGGAAGTCCTCCAAAGAAATGCAGTTTGGGGGCAGCACATCCTCAGGAAGGATGAAAGTGAGGGTGTCTTCCTTTAAGCCACCACTTGCAGGAAAACTGCATAGTTACCCGGGATAAACCAAGGGGCAAGTCCATATTTTAAAGAAGGATGGGAGTTCCCATTGGGGCTCAGCAGAAAAGAACCAGACTAGTATCCATGAGGATGCAGGTTCAATCCCTGGCCTCGATCAGTTGGTTAAGGATCCGTTGTTGTTGAGAGCTGTGGTGTAGGTCACAGAATCAGCTCAGATCTAGCATTGCTGTGGCTGTGGCTATGGCATAGGCTGGCAGCTACAGCTCCGATTCAGCCCCTAGCCTGGGAACTTCTATATGTCGCAGGTGCGGCCCTAAAATGAAAAAAAAAAAAAAAGCTCCCTGGGGATATTGTGCTTGTGTCACCTTCCCTAGCGAACTGGAAATCATTGCTTTTATAAATATTCAGCTTCCACATAACAATCATTTGAAGTGTGGCATTCTTTATTTATACTCTGCCTTCAAAAAAGACCAACAGTTTTCCACATATCTATTCTCATCAGATCCTTAGAGCGTCTTACAAGATGCCCATTTTGCAGATGAGAAAATAAAGTGGGTCAGGAATTCCCACTGTGGCGGAGCGAAAACGGATCTGACCAGCATCCATGAGGACGCAGGTTCCATCCCTGGCCTCGCTCAGTGGGTGAAGGATCTCGCATTGCTGTGGCTGTGGTGTAGGCTGGCAGCTACAGCTCTGAGATGACCCCTGGCCTGGGAACCTCCATATGCTGACGATGCGGCCCTAGAAAAGGCAAAAAGACAAAAAAAAAAAAAAAAAAAGAAAGAAAGAAAATAAAGTGGCTTAAGTCATCGAATTCAGCCAGGTTTTCAGCCTTGGTGATCTTGCCAGCTGACATCGAGAGGAAGACTCTGATGCATAAAAGAAAACCCAAACCCAGTGGGAAAAGGCCAGTGGAACCTGATTCTGAGCCCCGGGTTTGGAGGCAGCCGCGGTTTACCCCCCTCCCCCGCCCCGCCCCCAGCTGTACTTAGCATGGACTTCACCTCTCAGCGGCTCGGTTTCCTCATCTATGAAGCAGGGGTAAGATTCCCTCCTGCACTTGGAGCCGGGAGGGTGAGCAGCAGGGATGTGTGTCACTGCTGAGAGCAGTGCCTGCCACATAGCTGCTATTTTTATGCCTGTCATTCTTGTTATTTTTATAGTCGCTCACACTTCTTCTGTGAACTATCCCCAGACGGGTGCTGGAGTCTCTTCCAGGGGCGCCCAAGACGTCACCCCCTTCCTCATCCCAGGCTTCCCCTCCCCTCATATGTGCACCCCCTTCCAGAAGGTCACAGCGGGCTCTCTCCCAGGCCCCGGGAGCCTCCCTGCCACCGGCTGGCCCCACCCCACAGCTGCCCGGCTGCCTTGGCCAAGGATGAATGGCATCCCCCAGGGCCCCGCCGGCGTGTGGTCACCCCGCCTCTGCCCGCAGCAGGCCCTGGAGCCCGGACGTGCCCGGCAGGCTGCCAGGGCCTCCTTGGTAGGATGCCCCACCACTCCCTCCGGGTCCCTCTATTCTGGGAGCTGTAATTTAGACAGACTTCCCCGCCCCAATTGCTATCTGCGGCAGCAGTCACCGTTCCCTCTGGCCCTGCCCACCCCCACGAGCCTGGCTTTGCATAAACAGCTCCCGGCTGCCCTGTTATCTTGGGCGCCCGTGGCTCTGGGGAGGAGGCCCTGCCACCCTGGAGATACAAATGACCCCTCAATCCTCCCCCCCCCGGGGGGGGTGAGGCGGGCCCAGTGCGGGCAGAGGAGGGATGGATCCCTCCGCCGCCAGAGCCCAATATAGCAGCCCTCGGAACCTGACCCTGCAGTCAGCCCTGGGCTGGTAAGGTGCAGAACAGAGGCCAGCCTGTCATTTTTGCCCCCAATCCCCTGGGGACTGGGTGGGCTGGAGCTGTGGTCTCCCCAAAGGCCCCTGCCTCAGCCTGGCAAGCTCAGGCCATGAAAAGGGGTGGGGGTGGGGCAGTCAATTACTACTTACTCTTTAATTATTATTATTATTTAATAATACATTATTTCTTTACTTATTTGCTTTTTAAAGCTGCACCCACGGCATATGGAGGATCCCAGGCTAGGGGTCCCATCGGAGCTGCAGCTGCCGGCCTACACCACAACCACAGCAATGCAGGATCCGAGCCGCCTCTGCGACCAACACCACAGCTCAAGGCACAACGCTGGATCCTTAATCCACAGAGCCAGGTCAGGGATGGAACTCACATCCTCACGGATACTAGTTGGGTTCGTTACGACTGACCCACAATGGGAACTCCTATTATTATTTTTAAGTTTTATTGAGTCAATACACACAAAAAGGTAATGTTTCTAAAATGCAAATGCGGAGTTCCCGCTGGGCACAGTGGGTGAAGAACCTGACTGCAGGCGCTCTGGTCGTTGCCGAGGCACGGGTTTGATCCCCAGCCTGGCACGATGGGTTGAAAGATTCAGCGTTGCTGCAGCTGTGGGACAGGAGCTGCAACTCAGATGTCAATCCCTGGCCCAGAAATTTCCATACCACAGCCATAAAAATAAGTAAGCAAGTAAGTAAGTAAATAAATAAATAAAATGCAAATGTGATTGTGTGAAACCCTCAGTGGCTCCTCCTGGCCTTTGGGACCCTCTGTCCTCTGCCCTTTCTACCACCCCTCTCACCTCAGGACCTTGGCACAAGCTCTTCCCCTGCCTAGACCCTGTCTTCCTCCGTCTCCTAGTCACACTGGCTTAGAAGTCACGTCTCATGGAAATGTCCCCTGACATCACTACACGTACACACTCCTCCCTGGGCCTCCCCTGGGACTGGGATGGATGTCCCTTGTTTGTGGGCCTGTCTCTCCCCCTCCCTGACTGTAAATGCTCCCAGGGCAGGAAATCTGTCTTTTTTGCGGGGGGGGGGGGGGTGCCATGCCCATGGCATAGCCAGGGATCAATCCAAATGGCAGCAGCAACCCAAGCCACAGCAGTGGCCAAACTGGAACCTTGTCCCACTGAGCCGCGGAAGATCTCCAACTCTGTCTTGCTGATACTGTTTCTCTAGCACTGAACCCAGTCCTGGCTTACAGTATGTGCTCGAGAAAAGTTAATTGAAAGAACGCATTGATGAATAAATGGATGGCTCCTCTGCTCCTCCAGGGAGGTGGGTCTCTGGTGTACGTTGGGGGGGGTGGGGGCAGCAGGGGTATCTCCTACTTTGAGCCCTTCATTTTCCCAGAAAGCCTCATCTTCAGTGTTCTGTCCCTTTGTCCTCTAAGTATAATTTCAGGCTTGCTGTACTGTCGTCAGGAAAATACAGTTGCGATGGCCTTGGGCCTGCTAGCGGGGAGCCCTCAGAGGCTCTGAGGATGCACCGTAGGACAAGGCAGGCATCCTTGTGCTGAGAGGGAGGAAGGCACAGAAAGAGGGTGTCCCCAGGCCATGGGTCACTTACAAGCAGCGACACTGTCGCCAAGTGGGCAGGACGGATTCTTATTTTGGTTCTTTCTTTTTCTTTCTTTCTTTCTTTCTTTCTTTCTTTCTTTCTTTCTTTCTTTCTTTACTTCCTTCCTTCCTTCTTTTTTTTTTTTTTTTGCCTTTTTAGGGGCGCACCTGCAGCATAGGGAAGTTCCCAGACTAGGGGTCAAATCAGAGCTGTGGCCACCAACCCACACCACAGCCACAGCCACGCCAGATCCAAGCCACATCTGCAACCTACACCACAGCTCACGGCAATGCCAGATCCTTAACCCACTGAGTGAGGCCAGGGAGTCAAACCTGCAGCTTCACGGTTCCTAGTCAGATTTGTTTCCCCTGCACCACGATGGGAACACCCCTCATACGTCACTTCTAAAAGGAAACTTGTTATGCCCACCCTCCTCCCACCCTGATGTCAGGACTCCCCTTCCACAGGGCGAGAGCACCCCGTACTTGTCCTGGGTGATTGATTAACGTCTGCTTCCCATCGGACTGTCAGCTCTAAGAGGACAGGGCCATGGTGGGTTTGCTCCCATGGTAACCCCAGCACCTAGCACAGGCCTGGAGCTCAATAAATACTTGTCACCTGTAGGATCACAGGAGTCTCAATCTAATCTACTGATGTAGGGTGTGGCCTAAGGCCTGGAATGAGACCAAAGCCAGCTGTTCCTGCCTCAGTTGTGTTGCAACCTGGGCATCTGACCATGGATAGGCTAACAAAGAACAGGGCTGGCAACTCGGTGTGTTTTCACACTTTCCTCGGAGCAACCTGCCCCACCCAGGAATCTCCCCATCAATCTGCCCCACCCAGGAATCTCCCCATCCCCAAAGCTGATGGGAGCTGGAGGCCTTGAGGCAGTAGATAGGAACATTTTTTTTTTTTTTTTTTTTTTTGGTTCCTTTTGCCTAAACCCAGAAGCACCCACCAGAATAAGAGTCTGACCAAAATAAGAGTCCCTCAGTTTTTTTGGATTTTGTTTTTGTTTTTTTAGGTATATGGAGGTTCCCAGGCTAGGGGTCAAATCGGAGCTACAGCTGCTGGCCTACACCACGGCAACGCTGGATCCTTAACCCACTGAGCGAGGCCAGAGATCAAACAGGCAACCTCATGGGTTATAGCCGGATTGTTTCCGCTGCACCACGATGGGAACACCAAGAGTCCCTCATGTTTTTACTAGGCTTTGGAGCTTATAAAACACTCTCACTCTCTCATTCACATTATTTTCCTGATGAGGAAAATGAGGCTAGGAGAAGTTAGGTGACAAGTCCAAGGTCATACAGTTAGTAAGGTGGATAAGGCAAAACTTGAACCCAGGCCTTCTGGAGTCTTCCAGTTTTCCTGAAGCAACTTCACCAGAGGAAACAGCAAAGATTACAAGATTTTGGCTTTTTTTGGCAGTTGGTGCTTTTGTTCTGTTTTATTCATTCCTTGGTTCAGGAAACACAAGCTCCTCATTGCCTTCCAGAAAGCCACTGGAGTTCCCTTTGTGGCTCAGCAGTTAACAGTCCCTACTAGGATCCATGACGTTGCAGGTTCGATCCCTGGCTTCACTCAGTGGGTTAAGCATCCGACGTTGCCATAAGCTGTGGTGTAGACCGGCCGCTGTAGCTCCGATTTGACACCCAGCCTGGGAACTTCCATACGCCATGGGTGTGGCCCTAAAAAGCAAAGAAGAAAAGGAAAGCCATAGTCCAGTGCTAGCATTTCAAATCTGTGGTTCATCTGTGAGCAGCCTGAATTTATTATATACGTTTTTTTCCTGTGTTTATATACCAATGTGTATTTTTGGTGTAAACTTTCAAAAGGTTTCCAGACACCACCTACCCACCTGCAAAAAGGTTAAGCACCACAGGTGTAACACATGCTACTCAGTGTAAGTGGACAGCAGCCCACATGCTCAGCAGTCTGTCCTGCTCATTCGGGTGCCGAAGGCCCCAGCACGCGATCATCTCTGGCCCAAGTGATAAACCCGGTATCTGGTACGGAGACCCTGGACAGCTCCTCTCAGCCACTTCTCACAGAGTCAACATTGAGAAACACAAGTACACACGTGCCACACGCAGCTCTAAAACCGCTTCAGACGCCAGGAAGATACTTTGGTTTTTCCCTCTGGTTGTGGTAATCCAGCGTCCTGCCCACAGTGGCTGCATTTATTGAGGGCTGTGTGGGTCAAACGCTATGATGCTCACACCTGCATCCTCATCTCTCTCTTTTCTTTCTTTCTTTTTTTTTTTTTTTTTTTTTTTTTGGTCTTTTTAGGGCCGCACCTGAAGCATATGCAAGTTCTCAGGCTAGGGGCTGAATCAGAGCTACAGCTGCCACCCTACACCAGAGCCACAGCCACGCCAGATCCAAGCCACGTCTGCAACATACACCACAGCTCAAGGCAATGCTGGATCCTTAATGCACTGAGCGAGGCCAGGGATGGAACCCGCATCCTCATGGGTGCTGTGAGGATTCGTTAACCACTGAGCCACGATGGGAGCTCCCCCCATCTCTTTTAATCCCCATAACAGGAGCTTGCCCAAGATCGCAGAGCTGGGCAGAGGTGGAGCTGAATTATAAGAGGACATCATGGGGAGAGGGTGGGGGTTGAGGGAAGCTGAGTCGGGTTCAGATCCTTCAGGGATATGGCAGTGGTCACAGCTATTAGCTCCCCATGAAAACTGACTTCTGCTGAAATCATTTCTACCTTTATGCTTTCATTCTACCACTCTTTTTCTCCTTCTTTCTTCTTCTTTTTTTTTTTTTTTTTTTTTTTGCCTTTTCTAGGGCTGCTCTCGCGGCATATGGAGGTTCCCAGGCTAGGGGTCCAATCGGAGCTGTAGCCACCGGCCTACACCATAGCCACAACAATGTGGGATCCGAGCCTCATCTTCGATTGACACCACAGCTCATGGCAATGCCAGATCCTTAACCCACTGAGCAAGGCCAGGGATCGAACCCACAACCCCATGGTTCCCAGTCAGATTCATTAACCATTGAGCCATGACTGGAACTCCGGGTTGGTTTTAAGCTACTAAAATTTGAGGGTCATTTGTTACACAGCCACAGAGAAGTAAACCATAAACCAGAGATACAACTGTACAGAAAATGGCTTTTACCTTCTATGAAAAGGGGGCAGACAGTGGAAGTAAGGGAGGGAGAAAATGCTGGAGGGAGAGAAGGAACCCTGCCTGCGAGAGAGCAGTAAGTGCTACGGAGAAAAATAAAGCCAGAGAAGGGAGTGGGAGTGGAGTTCCCGTCGTGGTTCAGTGGCTAACAAATCCAACTATGAACCATTGAGGTTGTGGGTTTGATCCCTGGCCTCGCTACCTACTGTGTGTCCAGTGCTATTCTAAGCACCAGGGGCCCAGATTATTTTTGCCCTCATGGAGCTCACAGCTAACAGGAACAGAAACCAACATAGAACGCAAGACAGTGATACATGCTATGGAGAACAGAGAGCAGGGGAGAGCATTGAGAGTGAGCGGAAGGTACTATTTATTTAAAGACAGTCGGAGAAGCCTGGGGTCCCATGACCAGGTGTGGGGTGCAAGGAGGGATCCAGGTATGCTGATGTTTAGGGAGAGCGAACAAGCTGTAGGAGGCTAGTGTGTGTGACAGAATAAGCCCGTGGGGCCACTGGAAGGGGAGAATTGTTATTTATGAAAAAGTAGGTATGAAGGAAAAAAGGTTTTTGTTGTTGTTTTTTGCTTTGTTTTGGTTTGGTTTTGGCCTAGCATGTAGTGGCTTGATGTGCGATCTCAGTTCCCACACCAGGGATTGAACCTGGACTGCAGGGGTGAACGCACTGAATCCTCACCACTAGACCACCAGGGAACTCCCAAAGGATAGACTAGTCGTTTTTGCTACGAAGGCCTGAACTCTAAGCCAAGTCCCTCAAGGCAGTTAATGTCATTGGGGTTAAGGGTTTAAGTTTCAATTTGCTGCTTGGTTGACCATGTCTGGAGGGGGAGTGCTCCAGTTTCCCCTGGCAGGCAGAGTCCCCTGTGTTCCTCCCACGGGCCTTCTCTAGCTCCCTTGAAACAGAGATGAGATGACTTACCTGCCTGCTCACCTGCCTTTACCTCTCACCAGGCACGCAAAGGTCATTACTTCCATTTATGGCTTCTCTCTCTGGCTGTATTGAGAGCAGCAGGAGTGCAGGGACTACTTTATTTTTTTTATTTTTTATTTTTTCTCCTTTTTTTTTTTTTTTTTTTTTTGCCATTTCTAGGGCCGTGCCCGCGGCGTATGGAGGTTCCCAGGCTAGGGGTCAAATCAGAGCTGTAGCCACCAGCCTACACCAGAACCACAGCAACGTGGGATCTGAGCTGTGTCTGCAATCTACACCACAGCTCACGGCCATGCTGGATCCTTCACCCACTGAGCAAGGCCGGGGATTGAACCCAAAACCTCATGGATCCCAGCTGGGTTCATTACTGCTGAGCCACGACAGGAACTCCTGCAGGGACTACTTTAAACTGCTGGGAGTTTATTGCACTGGGCATGTTGGAAGTCTCCATAAATAGGCTTTATTGATTGGGACGTAGATGCTCAAAGGAGGCCACCTCTCTTCTTGGGCACGTGGGGGCTCCCAGCAGCCTTCTCCATACAAGTGCCCTTCATGAGCTTGCGGGCTGCGAGGAAACCAGGCACTGGGGGTACCTAGGAGTCTCCCGCCTTGGACTTGACCATCTAAATACCAAGTTCCTCTCGCCTCTAGGATGTCCCCTAAGATGAGAAAGTGGTCTTTGGAAAACCTCTGGCTTCCAAGGAGGTGCCCAGGGGCTGCCATAGTGGAGAAGAGACTTGAGTTCCCCCTACCCCATCCCACCCCACAGGAGGAGGAGCCGGCTTTTCTTCTTTTTACATATGTGTTTCCAGCTACAATTTCCTTTCAAAAAAGGATTTGGGGGTTCCCATCGTGGCTCAGCAGAAGGGAGCTGATTCTGACCAGTATCCATGAGGATGTGGGTTCCATCCCTGGCCTCGCTCAGTGGGTTAAGGATCCGATGTTCTATGAGCTGTGGTGAAGTTTGCAGACGTGGCTCAGATCTGGCGTGGCTGTGGCTGTGGCTGTGGCATAGGCCGGCAACTGTAGGTCCGATTTGACCCCTAGCCTGGGAACTTCCATATGTTGCAAGTGCGGCATTAAAAAGAAAAAAAAAAGGAATTCCTGTCGTGGCTCAGTGGTTAACAAATCCGACTAGGACCATGAGGTCGTGGGTTTGATCCCTGGCCTCGCTCAGTAGGTTAAGAGTCCAGCATTGCCTGTGAGCTGTGGTGTAGGTCAGGTGCGGCTCAGATCCCACGTTGCTGTGGCTCTGGCGTAGGCTGGTGTCTACAACTCTGATTAGACCCCTAGCCTGGGAACCTCCATATGCCATGGGAGCAGCCCTAGAAATGGCAAAAAAAAAAAAAAAAAAAAAAAAAAGGATTTGCTACTAATCTCTCTCTCTCTCACACACACACACACAGAGTCTGTGAAACACTGCAGTAGCTGAAAGCATTGGAAACTCTAGTTCTGGATCCGGCATGAAGTTGACCAGGTTTGGCCAGTCTTCTCATCTAGAAATAGAAACGTATGGAAATAGCTTTCCAACCATGGGATGATAAGCTGTGAAATTCTTCAAAGCAGTGTTCTCTAACTGTACAAACTGCAGATCAGAGAGCAGGCGCTCTGGTGATTCTGACTCAGGCGGTCCGTGGAGCATGTCTTGACATGAATAACGATCCAGCATTGCTGCAGCTGAGATGTAGGTCACAGCTGCAGCTTGAAGTCAATTCCCTAGCCAGGGAATTTTTCATGTGCCTAGGGTGAAACCAAAAAAAAAAAAAAAAAAAAAAGATTCCTGAAAGAGAGTATTTGATTTCTGGAAGGATATATAAGAAACTAAGAAGAAGGAGTTCCCTTTACAGCTCAGCGGTTAACAAACCCAACTAGGATCCGGGAGGACGCAGGTTTGATCCTTGGCCTCGCTCAGTGGGTTAAGGATCCGATACTGCCGTGAGCTGTGGTGTAGGTCACCAGTGCAGCTTGGATCCTGAGTTGCTATGGCTGTGGTGTAGGCTGCAGCTGTAGCTCCCTTTTGACCCCTATCCTGGGAACTTCCATATGTGGTTGAAGCTGAATGACAGGGAAAGCCAGCAAACTTGTCCCTATGGCCTTTGGGGAAAGTTACACAAGGTGACCCAGAGACCTCAAGAAAAGACAACCCGGAAGTCACCTAACTGACCTCTACCTTAGGTGTGGCACCAGCCAAGCTCCCTTTCCCTTAAGGGAGCAGCTAATGATGGCAGAGATGGTAAAACAAACCAAAGAAACAAAACAAAACAAACCCATTGCACCAACAGGGGCGGTGCTGCTTGCAAGCCCGGGGGGGCCATGCACTGCATGAAAACAGCCTTGAGGTATTGTCCTCCTCTGTGTACTTGGCTGTCTTCTGCCTCCAGCATCCATTCTACCAAAGCAAAGACTCTGTCTTGGGAGTTCCCATTGTGGCTCAGCAGTAATGAACCTGACTAGTATCCATAAAAATTCAGGTTTGATCCCTGGCCCGGCTCAGTGGGTTAAGGATCTGGCATTGTGGTGAGCTGTGGTGTAGGCTACAGACATGACTCGATCTAGCATTGCTGTGGCTGTGGGGGTAGGCCAGCAGCTGTAGCTCTGGTTTGACTCCTAGCCTGGGAACTTCCATATGCCATGGGGGCAGCCCTAAAAAGCAAAACAAACAAACAAACATGGACTGTGTCTCCCATCCTCTGTATACAGCACCTATGCCCAGCCCTGTTTCTGGACCCCATGCTAATACCTAAGGAAAGAAAGCGTCCCATCGCCCCACGCCAGGCAGCAGTATTACTGATACTACTGCAGCATCCAACAACTAGCAGGTTACAGCTTCCAGATAGCCTTTCTTCTGGTCCAGCCATGCTTCCTACAATCCTGTAAAACAGGCTTTTTTTTGGGGGGGTGGCCTCACCCACGGCATATGGAAGTTCCCAGGCTAGAAGTCGAATCAGAGCTGTAGCTGCCGGCTTACACCACAGCCACAGCAATGCAGGATCCTTAGCCCACTGAGCCGTATCTGTGACCTACATCACAGCTCATGGCAAAAACATCCTTAACCCACTGAGCGAGGCCAGGGATCGAACCCTCCTCCTCATGCATCCTAGTCAGGTTCATTAACCACTGAGCCACAAAAGGAATTCCACACAGGCATTATTATTATCATCTTCATGGAACAAGTGAGGACACGATCTTGTATCTGCTATCTTGTATTTGTGCTGTGCTCTTGGTCACGTCACCTCTTTGGTTTCACACCTGTAAAATGGGAGCTGTTGTTTCTGATATATCCACAGGCCTGGGAACACCTAACTCCAAGGGTTCAAAGAGGCTATGTGTCAGGGAGTTCCTGGTGTGGTATGTGGGTTAAGAATTTGACTGCAGCAGCTCAGGTTGCTGTTGAGGCCGGGGTTTGATCCCCGGCTCTGTGCATTGGGCTTTGCCCCAACTGTGGCGGAGGTCACCACTGAGACTCGGATTCAGTCCCTGGTCTGGGAACTTCCATATGCTATGGGTGTGGCCGTAAAAAAGAAAAGAAAACAGAAAACCAGAGGCTATATGCCAGAGGCAGTAAGGGAGGGGCAGAGATCAAATTCAAACCCAGCTTTTTTTCTTCTTGGTATTTTAGCCTTTTCTAGGGCCGCCCCTGCAGCATGTGGAGATTCCCAGGCTAGGGGTCTAGTTGGAGCTGTAGCTGCGGGAACCAAGCCGAGTCTGCAACTTCACACCACAGCTCTCGGCGACGTTAGATCCTTAACCCAATGAGCAAGGCCAGGGATCGAACCCGCAACCTCATGGTTCCTAGTCGGATTCGTTAACCACTGCGCCATAACAGGAACTCCAAACCCAGCTTCTTAACCAAAAGCTTTCTGCTGCCCCACCAGCCTCAGGAGTTCAGCATCTCATCATGCAAGGTGATTCAGAGATTTGGAAAGAGTCCATAAGCCCACTTATTTGTTTCTTTGGTCATCATTAGGAATTTTTTAGTAGAGGTGGGGCAGGCAATGGGTATACCTTTATACTAATTTAGTAGCTTTTTTTTTTTTTTTTTTTTTTTTTTGCTTTTTAGGGCCCCATCTGTGGCACGTGGAGGTTCCCAGGCTAGGGGTTGAATCATAGCTGTAGCCACTGGCTCTACATCACAGCCACAGCAACACAGGATCCAAGCGGCATCTGTGACCTGCACCGCAGCTCACGGCAATGCCGGATCCTTAACCCACTGAATGAGGCCAGAGATCGAACCTGCAACCTCATGTTTCCTAGTCAGATTCTTTTCTGCTTTGCCATGACGGGAACTCCCTTGATAGCCTTTTAATTAAATTAATTTTTTTTTTTTTGGCTGCACTTGTGGCATGGGTAAGTTCCCAGGCCAGAGACTGAACTTGTGCCTCAGCTGTAACCAGAGCGACAGCAGTGACACCACCTGATTCTTAACCTGCTGAGCCACTAGGTAACTCCTAATAGTCTTTTTTTTTTGGCTGCACTCACAGCACATGGAGGTTCCCAGTCTAGAGGTTGAATTGGAGCTATAGCTTCTGGCCACACCACAGCCACAGCAACTTGGGATGTGAGCTGCATCTGCAAACTACACCACAGCTCATGGTAACGCTGAATCCTTAACCCATTTGCGTGAGGCCAGGGTTCGAACCCATGTCCTCATGTATACTAGTCGGGTTCGTTAAGCACTGAGCCGAGATGGGAATTCCCCAATAGCCCCCCTTTTATTTTATTTATTTATTTATTTATTTTTTGTCTTTTCTAGGTCCGCTCCCACAGCATATGGAGGTTCCCAGGCTAGGGGTCTAATCGGAGCTGTAGCTGCTGGCCTACACCACAGCCACAGCAGTGTGGGATCGGAACTGTGTCTGAGAGCTACACTACAGCTCACAGCAATGCCCACTTCACCCACTGAGCAAGGCCAGGGATCAAACCCGCAACCTCATGGTTCCTAGTCGGATTCATTAACCACTGCGCCACGACGGGAACTCCCCCTAATAGCCTTTTATTGAGTGCTACTATGTGCACCAGTGCTGTGGAGATAAGTGTAATTATGATATAGATAAAAGAAAGAAAAATTAACTCCTTATGGCAGACTATCGCTGGCAGAGGAAGTATCTGAAATAGAATCCTGGAATATCAGAGCTGGAAGGCTCTTTAGGGGTTAATATAGTCCTTTTTTTTTTTTTAGGGCCTCACCTGCAGCATATGCATATAGAGATTCCCAGGCTAGGGGTCAAATAGGAGCTACAGCTGCCAGCCTACATCACAGCCACAGCAACGCAGGATCCAAGCTGTAACTGCGACTTACACCACAGCTCTCGGCAACGCCAGATCCTGAACCCACTGAGTGAGGCCAGGGATCGAACCTACAACCTCATGGTTCCTAGTTGGATTTGTTTCTGCTGTGCCACAATGGGAACTCCCCAGTCCTTCTTATATAGGCTAGAAAACAGGCTCATGATGGGGAAGGGGCTTGCCCAAGTTCTACAGGTTAGAACATTTAAGTGGTTTTTTTGTTTGTTTGTTTTTTTGGTCTTTTTGCCACCTAGCCTTTTGGACCCCTAGCCTGGGAACCTCCATATGTCTCAGAATGTGGCCCTAAAACGCAAAAAAAAAAAAAAAAAAAAAAAAAAAAAAAAAAAGCCAGGGATCCCAGAACTAGGTTCTCTGTCTCCTGGCTTAGAGATCCTTGAAGGCTGCCATTCCCTGACCAGGGGAAATCCAGCTGTCTGATTCTTTTTTTTTTTGCAGAGGGTGGGGGGGTTGTCTTTTTAGGGTCGCATCCACCGACACCCCGTGGCCTATGAAGGTTACCAGGGTCTAATCGGAGCTGTAGCCGCCAGCCTACCCCACAGGCACAGCCATGCCAGATCCTCCGAGCCACATCTGCGACCTACACCACAGCTCGTGGCAACGCAGGATCCTTCACCCGCTGAGTGAGGTCAGGGATCGAACCGGCAACCTCGTGGTTCCTAGTCAGATTCGTTTCCGCTAGACCACTTGGGGAACTCCATCGCCTCTCTGATTCTGAGCCCTGCAACCAGACCGTTTTCGGTAAGCTTCACTCTGGGGACTGACGAGGAGGAGACAGGACTTCTCACAATGCTCTTTTGGCCAAGTGGCTTTACCCACCTCAGTTTTGCCATTTGAAAAATGGGGTCACTGTCCCTGCCAAATCGTAGGCCTGGATGGCATAAGAGGATCAAAAGAGACGAGAGCAGAGGCAAGGTTATGTGTGCCCGGCTTTTCCTGAACACAGATTCCTCCCCCCTCCCCCAGGACCTGTCCCAAAGAGGCGTCTGGAAATTCAACAGAGCCAGCCAGTCTGGGAGTTAAACAATCAGCAGCCGACGCGGGGATCCGCCGAGACAGAACAGCTATTCAGACGGCGGGGGTGGTGAGCGGGGGCTTGCGCAGCGACGTGTGGAGAGAGCAGCGCGGCACACGCGTCCCCTCCCGGCCCCCACCCCGTTGCCATGGTGGCTGCCCCGTCCCCCTCAACACCCGGTGCCCCGCACCCTCGCCAGGCGTCCCCGGTGCTTCCCGGTTCGCTGTTGCGGGAGCCTCAGAGCGCATGACGACCAGGAAGGACGAGTTGGCCTGAGGCCGGGTCGGCATCTGTGGGTAGTGGCCTCCCCCTGCCCCGCCACCCACCCCCCCGCCCCGCCACCCACCCCCCCGCCACACACCCCCCTCCCAGCCACGCCTCTGGCGGCGCCACGTCCCCCGGACGGGTGCGGCCACTGGGAGAGTCGCTTCTCGGACGCGGGAGCCCGCGCCCTTCCTGGCCACACGTGGCCGCTCCCGGGGCGCCGGGTGGCAGCTCGCGGTTGCACGGCGCACGGTGCCCGCTGGCCCCTTTGATCAGTTCCGGACACGTGCTCAACTCTAGTCAGCAGTTTAGGGATCGGAGCCAACCGGGAAGAGTGTCCCACCGGGGCCTCTGGGCACCCCCCCCCCCCCGCGCGCCGTCTCGGTCCAGAGAGCGCTTCCTCCGCGTCTGGGTAACGCTCCCTCTACTCAGATGAGTCAATCTGAGAACTAACTGTAGGATGGCATCTTATGGTGGAGCAGGATGTAGAGAGCCTGGGGTCGACCCTGGGCCTTTTACTGCTGCGGAAACCGAGGTCCAGAGAGCGGGTTGTTCAAGGTCAAGGTCCCGTTTGTAAGTTACTGTCCGGATGGGACTGGAGCCTACGTTTTTTGTCACCCAGCTCAGAGTCCTTTCTCCAATACTCCTCTACCTACATCAAATTAAATCAAATCCACCCTGGGGCTGAGGACAGTAAGACTTTTTTTTTTTTTTTTTTTTTGCCAAGAGTGGTTTGGCTAAATTAGTGAAATGCCAGAAAAATGGAAGGTTTCTAATAAAAGCTGTTTCCAGGGGCCCAGAGAGTTATAAGGGCTCACCCACTGGCTCCGAAAAATCAGCCAGACTTTTGCTGGACATTTGCAGCAGGACTTCCAAGCACACCCTTCTTCCTCTTCCTCCCCATCGTGTGTGTCCTCCTAAGCAATTTACCTCCCATTCCCTGGAAAAAAAATGCCCTCTGGCACCTGGAAGGGGCAGAAATGCCCAGAGACCTGATTTGACCTCCTGCTGCCTTTTTTCCTCTCTATCTTTAAAGAATACCTAGAGTCAAATTGGGAATGGGAGGTAAATTTGATTTTTCTACCATCTTGTACCTGTTGTACCTATTTTTCTCCTTCTCTTTTTTTTGGGGGGGGTGTCTTTTTGAGGCCACACCCACAGCATATGGAAGTTTCCAGGCTAGGAGTGAAATCAGAACTGCAGCTGCCAGCCTACATCACAGCCACAGCAATGAGGGGTCTGAGCTCATCTGTAACCTATACCACAGCTCACAGCAAGGCTGGATCTTTAACTCACTGAGCGAGGCCAGGGATCGAACCTGCATCCTCATGGATACTAGTCAGGTTCATTACAGCAGAGCCACAATAATAATTCTCTTCTTCTTCTTTTTTTTTCTTCCATTTTTGGCTGTGCTGTGACAGATGGAGTTCCATGGGCCAAGGATCAGATCTGAGCCACAGCTGCAACCTGTGCCATGCAGCTGTGGCAACGCCAGATCCCTTAACCCACTAGGCCCAGCAGGGAATTGAACCTGAGTCCTGGAGTTGCAGAGACAAGGTTGATCCTATTGGGCCACATCGGGAACTCCCTTTCTTTTTTTTTTTTTTTTTTTTTTTTGTCTTTTTGCTATTTCTTGGGCCGCTCCCGCGGCATATGGAGGTTCTCAGGCTAGGGGTCCAGTCGGAGCTGTAGCCACCGGCCTACGCCAGAGCCACAGCAACGTGGGATCCGAGCCACGTCTGCAACCTACACCACAGCTCACGGCAAAGCCGGATCGTCAACCCATTGAGCAAGGGCAGGGATCGAACCCGCAACCTCATGGTTCCTAGTCAGATTCGTTAACCACTGCGCCACGACGGGAACTCCGGGAACTCCCACCTTGTACCCGTGATGGGGTTCTTCCCTTCTACCCCCAGGCAGTTCTCAAACTGTGTCCCAAAGTTCTATTTAGACATCCTTTCATTTCCAGTCTTTATGGAGGGCTAATTTAGCCATTATCCAAACACACCATGGCAACGTTTCAGACCACATCAAGGAGGACTCTCTGCATGTAAGTCCCACATCAAAAGTAGCTCCTTCTAGATCCCTGCCTTGCCTCCAAACAGTTCAGAGAGGAAATGGCCCGCTGTGTCCACTGCAGTAGATTGCATACCTTAACCTGGTCAAGATTTCCTTTGGGGAGTTCCTGCTGTGGCTCAGCACACACTAGAACCTAACTTATATCCATGAGAACACAGGTTCAATCCTTGGTCTTACTCAGTGGGTTAAGGATCTGGGGTTGCTGCAAGCTGCAACACAGGTCAGAGATGCGGCTTGCATCCAGTGTTGGTGTGGCATAGGTCTCAGCTGCAGCTCCAGTTCCACCCCAAGCCCTGGAGCTTCTATATGCTGCAGGTGTGGCCATAACAAGACAAAACAAACAAGCAAACAAAAACTTTCATTGGCCAGGAAAACCCAGAGGGGGAAGGGATGCCAGTTGAGAATCTGGATCTCCCCTCAACATCTGTGTGGTTCAGCCAGTCACTCAACCCCGTGTATGTTTCTCCTTCCATCCCTATTCCCTTGGAGAAGCACTCTATCTTCTTACCTACTGGAGAAACCCCATCTCATCTCACACTGTGATGACAGGCCACAAAATGCTTTCAGATGACTGATCTACGACCACAGAAAGAGAGACACTGTTAACCTCCAGATCCTTGTCATACCTGTGCATGTAATTTCTTAAGACCAACTGGGTTGAAACACTTGGATCAAGGCTGCTTGATCCGAGGATTTAGGAATCATGGATTTTTCACCTCTCTGTGCCTCTCAGGCATTAGAGCTCCATCCTAGAAGCGAGATTGGAGTCATCACAGACACTTTTTTTTTTTTTTTTTTTTGTCTGCTCCCATGGCATATGGAAATTTCTGGGGCCAGGGATCCAATCTGAGCTGGAGCTGCAATCTACGCCACAGCTGCAGCAATGTCAGATCCTTAACCCAATGAGCGAGGCCAGGGATCGAACCCCACATCCTCATGGATGCTAATTCTTAACCCACTGAGCCACAATGGGAACTCCTGTGGTCACTGGTTCTAGCAACTTGAGATGACTTGATGGGGAAGCCGAAGACCTGAATTCCTGGCTACCTGAAATGGGGCACCAATGCAGCAGACTGGGAAAGGCCATTATTCGGTTTAACCCTGACCCAACATCTGTTAGCAAGACCAGAGCTGCCTGGGCAGTTGAGGGAGGAAACGAGAGCCAGCCTCTCAGACAAGTAGACCATGCTAGGCAGCAGCAGTGGAGGTTTGAACTCTTCAAGTTAATTTTTTTTGGAGTTCCCATTGTGGCTTAGTGGGTTAAGGATCTGGCGTTGCCGTGAGCTGTGATGTAGGCTGCAGACGTGGCTCGGACCCTGCGTTGCTGTGGCTCTGGCGTAGGCCGGGGGCTACAGCTCCTATTCGATCCCTAGCCTGGGAACCTCCATATGCCGTGGGAGCAGCCTGAAGAAATAGCCAAAAGACAAAAAGACAAAAAAAAAAAAAAAAAAAAAAAAATGTGAAGGGTTCGTACAGCAGAAATTGACACAACATTGTAAATCAACTAGGGACTGAACCCGCAACCTCATCGTTCCTAGTCGGAGTCGTTAACCACTGTGCCACGATGGGAACTCCTTTTTTTCTGTCTTTTTGTCTTTATAGGGCCACACCCATGGCATATGGAGATTCCCAGGCTAGGGGTCAAATTAGAGCTGTTGCTGCTGGCCTACACCACGGCCACGGCAATGCCAGATCTGAGCCGCATCTGTGACCTACACCACAGCTCATGGCAACGCCAGATCCTTAACCCACTGAACAAGGCCAGGGATCAAACCCACAACCTCATGGTTCCTAGTCGGATTCATTTCTGCTGTGCCACGGTGGAAACTCCTGAACCCTTCAAATTCTTGACATCGCCTAGAGGGAAACCAGGTTCTCATCGTTCCATTTATCCTAGGCTACGAGAGGAGAGGTAGTTTCCATTTCTCTATCCACTCATAGGCAACACAAGGAGGGCCCAGTGAATCTGAGCACTGGATTCTTTCTCAGGAGTGTAGCTTATCCACTAGTGAAGGAACTATTTCCCAGACTTTTTGTCCCTGCCATCCGGCCTGGGATGCAAATGTCTGAGCACAGGACAAACCCAACTCAGAAGGCAACTTCCTGCATGAAACACGTCGTTATAGGAGCTCCCGTTGTGCCACAACGGGATCGGTGGCATTTGGGAACCGCTGGGGCGCAGGTTTAACCCCCCACCTGGTACAGTGGGTTAGGGGTCTGGCGTTGCTGTAGCTGTGGCTTAGGTCTCGACTTTGGCTCCAATCTGATCCCTGGCCCAGGAGCTCCAAATGCCAAGGGGCAGCCAAAAATGACGAAACAAAACAATGAACAGAAAACCACACAGTTTTAGAATATCTAGTAAAAATGACTTATTTTATTTGCTTCTTAGGGCTGTACTCACGGCATATGGAAGTGGGAAGGTTAGGGTCGAATTGGAGCTGCAGCTGCCAGCCTATGCCACAGTCATGGCAACGCTGTGGGATCTAAGCTGAGTCTGTGACCTACACCACAGCTCATAGCAACACCGGATCCTTAACCCACTGAGCAAGGCCAGGGATCGAACCCACTTCCTCATGGATACTACTCAGGTTCATTACCGCTGAGTCACAATGGGAACTCCAAAATGACTGTATTTTATATCTGATAAATATAAACTCTCCAGTAAAAACGAAGCTGGAACCTGTCACTGTTTGAGGGATTGCTTCCTTTAACATACGAATGAATTAGAATTTTCACGTTATTTTAAAAGACTGAAATAAGAGAAATAGCAATGTGCGAGCTGAAGGATGAGATAGGAGTGCTCCTTGTAGATCTTGGGACTGACTTTCCCAGGGATGTAGCCTTGGCTCTGCCATGAACTTGCAGTGTGGCCTTGAGTGGTCACTTGTCTCTAAGAGTCAGTTTCCTCACCTATCAAATGAGGGCTGAGACTCCTAGGACTGTGAAACCTCGAGTGCAGGCCTAGAGAGCTCGGACTCTTGAAACTGAAGCCCACCTGCTTGAAATTTTTTTTTTTTTTTTGGTCTTTTTAGGGCCATACCTGTGGCATATGGAAGTTCCCAGGCTAAGGGTTGAATCCGAGCTACAACTGCTGGCCTACACCGCAGCCACAGCAATGTGGGATCTGAGCTGCGTCTGCAACCTACAGCATGGCAACGCCAGATCCTTAACCCGAGTCCTCATGGATACTATTCGGGTTCTTTACTGCAGAGCCACAGTGGGAACTCCCCACCTGCCTAAATTTAACCCCCGTAGAAAACAGCCTCTCCTGGTGACAGTCCTGAACATCAGTCTAGAGCACAAGAACTAGCGTGGGAGTTCCCTGGTGGCTCAGTGGGTTAAGGATTTGGTGTTGTCACTATAGCAGCCAGGAGTGCTGCTGTAGCACGGATTCAGTCCCTGGTCCAGGAACTTCCACATGCCATAGGTGTAGCCAAAAAAAAAAAAAAAAAAAAAAAAGCCTGGTTGACCACGTGGAGAGTGAGTTCGGGGCTGGGGGCTCCAGGGTGAGCTCGGGATGAGAGCGCTGGTTGGAAGAAGGCAGAGGAGGCAGAGGGACTTTAGATGGTTCTGCCAGCTGTTGGCCAGGCCGCTTCGATGGAGTCTATTCTGTCATTTCCGCATCCTGTGGTTCAAGTGATGGGGCAGCTCTCAGGATGTGCTGGAGGAGTCCCTGAGTGCTATAGAGGTTCCATGCATTATTTATTTATTTATTTATTTATTTATTTATTTATTTATTTATTTTTGCCTTTCAAGGGCCGCACCCTGGGCACATGGAAGTTCCCAGGCTAGGGGTCCAATTGGAGCTGCAGATGCCAGCCTACGCCACAGCAGGTGCAACTCGGGATCCGAGCCGCGTCTGCGACCTACACCACAGCTCCCAGCAACACTGGATCCTTATCCCACTGAGTGAGGCCAGGGATCGAACCCTCGTCCTGACATGGATACTAGTCGGATTTTTTACGGCTGAGCCACAGCGAGAACTCCCGGTGGAGGTTTCAGATGCTCCATGGTTGGTTTCCTGAGCTGAAGTCCCCAGCTCTGACCTTGATCCTTCTGTAGGGTCTGGTAACTTGGATCGCAAAGAGGTGGAAAAAAACGGAATCCTTTGAAAAGGGCCCTGTTCTTTCACACAAGACAGCGGGGGGTGGGTCTTCAGAGACCCAGCACAAGCATGTCACATCATCCTCAAAGACATAATTCTATTCATTCTCCTGGTGGTGCCACCCTGGGCAGAAGGATGCGGCTCCTTGAGGGCAAGGAAGGTAAATAAGAGAGTCTTCATTTGGCCACTCGCTCATGTTTGAAGTTCTAAATTTGTAGCTTTCCAGGGTGAATACTATTTTGTGGTCTAAGATTGTCTGGGATATTATTTGCTAACCCAGGCCACCGTCTGTCATCTCGGCCTGCCTACATTCCTGTAAGTTCTGCGGCTCTGGCCAGCATCGGGCTGGCATTTTGCCAACGTGCTCCCTGATTTTCATCCACCACCGGGCTGGCCTGCGGTAATGAATGTCCTTCCACCTGGCCCAGCAGGCGACGAAGAACAGTCCCAGCTGCGAAATCAGCACATCAGTCAAAGCAGCTCGATGGCTTCCTAAACTGATTTTTACAAAGTCCCAACCTGAAAACAAGAAACGTAATTTTCACCTGCTGAATGCCGACTGTTCTCATTTTTCAGTTCAATATTCCTGCCTCCAGGGGAGCACCCCTCACTGCTCTGACTGGTCAACCTCTCGCTCCTCTGCTTCTGACGCCTTGCAGGGCTTAACCTGGTCACTTCACACAGGAGGGTCCGCAGGGGGCTGGGCTGCCATCCTCCTGCAGGGACCCCTGGCCCTACCCCAGCACAAGCACCTGCCCATTTGCTCGTGGGAGATTTGCAGCGAAAGTCTGCTTTGGATTTATCTGTGCCCACCCACTCAGGCTGGCCACATTCTGGGGCTACCATTTCTTTCTTTCTTTCTTTCTTTTTTGTCTTTTTGCCTTTTCTAAGGCTGCTCCCTCTCATTTGGAGGTTCCCAGGCTAGGGGTCGAATCGGAGCTGTAGCTGCCGGCCTACAGCAGAGCCACAGCAATGCTGGATCCGAGCCGTGTCTGTGACCTACACCACAGCTCACGGCAATGCCGGATCCTTCACCCGCTGAGCGAGGCCAGGGATCGAACCCGAAACCTCGTGGTTCCTAGTCAGATTTTTAAACCACTGAACCACGACGAGACCTCCGAAGAGCATATTCTTCATTTCCATTTGAGTCCTTCTTCTCGGTGTCTTAAGATCATGTTTCTACTAACTTTCATGGAGATTGAGGTTTTCTCTAAGGCAATTTAGGATCTCTAAATTTTCCTCATTTTTTTGGACCATGCCTGTGGCATGTGGAAGTTCCTAGGCCAGGGATTGAACCCGCACCACAGCAGTAACCCAGGCCAGCTGTGACAATGCTGGATCCTTTAAATGCTGTGCCCCAAGGGAACTGCTCCTCGTGTTCCTTTGACCTGCAGTGTCTGTAACATAGATATTTCTCCTAAAAGACGGCTCAAGGAGTTCCCGTAGTGGCTCAGTGGTTAATGAATCCGACTAGGAACCATGAGGTTTCGGGTTTGATCTCTGGCTTCGCTCACTGGGTGAAGGATCCGGCGTTGCTGTGACCTGTGGTATAGGTTGCAGACACGGCTCAGATCCAGCGTTGCTGTGGCTCTGGCGGAGGCCGGCAGCTACAGCTCTGATTAGACCCCTAGCTTGGGAACCTCCACATGCTGTGGGAGCAGCCCAAGAAATGGCAAAAAGACAAAAATAAATAAATAAATAAATAAAAGACAGTTCATGTCATGCTCCTTAAAAATTCTTCTGCCGGAGTTCCCGTCGTGGCGCAGTGGTTAATGAATCCGACTAGGAACCATGAGGTTGCGGGTTCGGTCCCTGCCCTTGCTCAGTGGGTTAACGATCCGGTGTTGCCGTGAGCTGTGGTGTAGGTTGCAGACGCGGCTCGGATCCCACGTTGCTGTGGCTCTGGCGTAGGCCGGTGGCTACAGCTCCGATTCAACCCCTAGCCTGGGAACCTCCATATGCCGCGGGAGCGGCCCAAGAAATAGCAACAACAACAACAACAAAAGACAAAAAAAAAAAATTCTTCTGCCAATTCCAGTGTCATTGCTACATTGTTAGGTGCTCATTACCCTACGCAGCTTCAAGGTACCCAACACATGTCTTGGTTTTCTAGTTGCAAACAAATATCACACATTACAGCACAGGGTGGGGGGGGGACTTTAAACAAACACAAGGCCCTCTGGCTTTCACACTTGCCTTCAGTTGGTGATTAAACACCTTCCACAATTCATTATTTTGTCTTTTTTTTTTTTTTTTTTTTATGGGCTGCACCCCCGGCATATGGAGGTTCCCAGGCTAGAGGCCAAATTGGAGCTGTAGCTGCCAGCCTACACCACAGCCACAGCAACACAAGATCCTTAACCCAATGAGCAAGCAAGGTCAGGGATCAAAGCTTTGTCCTCATGGATACTAGTCAGATTCATTTCCACTGATCTATGATGGGAACTCTGCATTATCTTTCCCTAGCGTATCAATGGCACTCACCAATAGCCTGCTGATTCCAGTCTTTTTTAAGTTTTTTAAAAATGTTTTTATTAAAAAAAATTTTAAGGCTTTTATTTACAATAAGACCTCAGTTTTATTTTTTTATTTATTTACTCATTTTTTGGTCTTTTTAGGGCCATACCCGTGGCATATGGAGGTTCCTAGGCTAGGGGCCGAATTGGAGCTGTGCCCGTTGGCCTACACCACAGCCACAGCCACACCAGACCTGAACCACATCTGTGACCTACACTACAGCTCATGGCAATGCTAGATCCTTAACCCACTGAGTGAGGCCAGGGATTGAACCTGCATCCTCATGGATACTAGTCAGATTCATTTCCACTGAGCCATGATGGGAACTCCTCCACAGTCTTTAGAATAAGTAACACCCCCTGCCCCACCATCTGTTAAAAGCCTGTGATATTGCATCCCCCTCCCACACCCCCAAATTCACTCCCTTCTTTGGGTTCACCACGAGTGACAATTTAAACAATAGCCCCACCCATCACTAGTGATGGTGACTTCATCACTAGCTGCCTAACAAGGGTCCAAAATCCCATTTTAGACTCTGCCTCCCAAGTCAATCCTGGTACTGACTCTAATAGGTCAGGTTCCCAGGAGAATCAAAACATGGCAAGGGAGTTCCCATCATGGCGCAGCGGAAACGAATCCAACTAGGAACCATGAGGTTGTGGGTTCGATCCCTGGCCTCACTCAGTGGGTTAAGGATCTGGCGTTGCCGTGAGCTGTGGTGTAGCTCGCAGTCACAGCTTGGATCCTGCGTTGCTGTGGCTGTGATGTAGGCCCGCAGCTACACCTCCGATTGGACCTCTAGCCTGGGAACCTCCATTTGCCGAGGGTTCGGCCCTAAAAAAGACAAAGACAAAAAACAAAAAAAAGTAGAAAAAAACATAATTGTCTCACCTTGAGACAACAGGTCCAGGTTATTATACCTCTGCACCAACCAGTCCTTGGATGTGGGCTGCCCCTTTGAAGGAGGTGGCTGTCTTCGGCTGAGAGCAATTCCTGGGGAGGGACTCAGCTGAGAGCTGTTGGCACAAAGGCCCTGGAGCAGCTGGGAGTATGAGCGCCTCAAGCCTGAAGGACGACAGCCTGGGAAGCACACGGCAGCATCTACTGCGCCTACTGTGTTCTCTGTCTGCTATTAGAGCATATTTATGCTTTGTGTTCATTATCTACTTATTGCTGCATAATTACCCCCAAACTTCGTAGCTTAAAACAACCGTTTATATTCCCTAGTTCACTGGTCAAGAATCTGAGCTCAGCTTAGGTATCTCTGGGTCAGGGTCTTTCATGAGATTGTCACCAAGCTACTGGCTTGGGCTACAGTCACCTCCAGCCTCTGCTGGAGAGCCCACTTCCAAGTTCACCAGGCAGCGGTTGGTAAGCTCTTATTCCTGGTCAAGTCCTCCTTGGGCTGCCTCAAGTATTTTTGTGACATGGCAGTTGGTGACTGTAGAGGGACAGACCTTGGCCAAGAGCTTTTTGCAACTATTTTTTTTTTTTTTTAATTTTTAAAATTTTTATGGCTGCAGCTGCAGCATATGGAAGCCCTCGGCAAGGGATTGAATCCGAGCCACAGCTGCGGCAATGTCAGATCCTTTAATCCACTCTGCTGGGCCATGGATCAAACCAGCATCTCCAGCCGCTGCAGTCAGATTCTTTTTTTATTTATTTTTATTTTGTTATTTTTCTAGGCCCCCACCCGAGGCATATGGAGGTTCCCAGACTACGAGTCCAATCGGAGCTGTAGCCACCGGCCTATGCCACAGCCACAGCAATGCGGGATCCAAACCGAGACTGTGACCTACACCGCAGCTCATGGCAACACCAGATCCTTAACCCACTGAGTGAGGCCAGGGATCGAACTCTCATTCTCATGGATGCTAGTTGGGTTTGTTAACTGCTGAGCCATGATGGGAACTCCTATTTATTTACTTATTTATTTGCCATTTCTTGGGCGACTCCTGAGGCATATGGAGGTTCCCAGCCTAGGGGTCTCATATGAGCTGTAGCTGCCGGCCTACACCACAGCAACTCGGGATCTGAGCCGAGTCTGCAACCTACACCACAGCTCACCGCAACGCCGGATCCTTAACCCACTGAGCAAGGCCAGGGATCAAACCCTCAACCTCATGGTTCCTAGTTGGATTCGCTAGCCACTGAGCCACGACGGGAACTCCGATTTTTTTATTTTTTTCAGAGCAGTCGGATTCTTAACCCACTGTGCCATGGGGGGAACTCCGGTAACTAATCTTGTTTGACATTGCATCATTTGTCATATTCTCTCCTTAGAGGCAAGTCTCTGAATCCAGCCCAACAAAAGGGGAGAGAATTGCATTGGGAGTGAATACCAGGAGGTGGGGACCGTTGGGACCATCCTAGAGCTGCCTGTCACAATGACTACCTGGCAGACACTGAGCTGAGCATTTTACCTGCACTGCTTTATTTAATCCCCAGAGTGACCTTAAGGAAGATGCTATTAACATCCTCCTTTGCAGATGTGGAAACAAGCAGAGTGGCCAGATGACTATTTTTTTTTTTCTTTTCTGGGGCCGCACCCAAGGCACATGGAAGTTCCTACACCACAGCCACAGCAACACAGGATCCGAGCCGAGTCTGCGACCTATACCACAGCTTACGGCAACGCCAGATCCTTAATCCCCTGAGCAAGACCAGGGATCGAACCCGCAACCTCATGGATACTAGTCAGGTTCTTAACCTGCTGAGCCACAAGGGAACTCCAAAAATACATTTCTTATTAAAGATCACAAAACTTGAAAGCCACTGATTTAGTATATACTGGGGTAGAGGGAGCATCTACTTTATATCCAGGAAAAGAGTGTGTTAACATTAGTACCTAGTCAGAGTTACAAAATGGTAGAGAATAAGAATGGTAATTTTGTGATTTGGGCAGTTTTGGTCCATTCTAAGAAGTTTTAAACAAAAGGAACCTTGAATAAAATTCCCTTTCTAGGAGTTCCCGTTGTGGCTCTGCAGTAATGAACCTGACTGGTATCCATGAGGACTTGGATTTGATCCCTGCCTTTGCTCAGGGGGTTAAGGATCCGGCGTTGCCGTGAGCTGTGGTGTAGGTTGCAGACACGGCTCAGATCCTGTGTTGTTGTGGCTCTGGTGTAGGCCGGCGGCTACAGCTCCAATTAGACCCCTAGCCTGGGAACCTCCATATGCCACGGGTGCGGCCCTAAAAAGACAAAAAGATTAAAAAAAAAAAAATTTCCATTCTATATGCCTAAGTCCCTCATTGGAATCCTTAGATGGAACAAAACAGGGTGGATCCTGACCTAGAAAGGTTTGGGACAGAACAGTTGATTCTATAGTTGGCTACCGGTCGGTAACAGATCTGAGGGCCAGCCTCACAGACACCTCACACGTGACCTCAAAGCATCATCTCCTTGTTTATTGTTCGGTTTCCACCACTGGAACATAGGCTCCGTGGGGTCGGGGATGGTGTCTTGTTCACTGCTGGATCCCCAGAGCCAGATCAGTGCCCAACACCTATCAGGCACTCAGTAAACATTTGTGGAATAAACACATGAGGGGATGAATGGGACAGGGGTAGGAGAAGGGGACTCAGCCAAGTACCATGTTTTATAATTACCGCTTCTCACCAAGTGTTCTTTTTTGTTTTTAGGGTTTTTTGGGTTTTTTTTTGTTGTTGTTGTTTGTCTTTTTAGGGCCACACCTGAAGCATATGGAGATTCCCAGGCTAGGGGTCTCATCGGAGCTGCAGCCGCCGGCCTACACCACAGCCACAGCAACATCAGATCTGAGCCGCGTCTTCGACCTACACCACAGCTCACGGCAAGGCTGGATCCTTAACCCACTGAGCGAGGCCAGGGATCGAACCTGCATCCTCATAGATATTAGTAGGGTTCATTAACTGCTGAATCATGAGAGGGAACTCCCCAGGTGTACTTTGTAAGTTGTTTCCCCCTGGTTTATTCTTCCAACTGATTCAGAACCCAATCATGATGCTTTTTTTTTTTTTTTCCCCAAATACTGTTTTCCAGGGTATGTTCAGATGAGTGCTCAGCTACCCAGAACAGTGTTACCGAAACCCAGCAGCACTGAGCCGGGCAGCGCAAGGAGAGCGAACCACGCTCATTTTGGCCAGCAGCCTTGGAAACAGGTCACTCTTCATCCAGAGGTCAGCAGGGTCTGTGGGCCGGGCCACCTGTTACGAGGACTGGCACCTGAGGGTGAGGAAGACATGAAGAAAGACACACAATGGCAATGGCTGCTTTTTTTTTTTTTTTTTTTTCTTTTTTTACTGTGAACATTAGCATTAAGTTGGTTACCGTACACATCCAAAGGCCCAGCATCTCGGAAATATCATGAAGTGGCACACCTTGTACCAGAGTCTCATAAGAATAAAATAGACAATGCTACATCAAGTGGTTAAAAATACACAAAAAAGTAGTTTTAACAGTCTATAAATTTTTTTATACTTAAAATCATGATTGAGTTGAAATAAAAAAAGTGCATTTCAATTGCTAAAAAAATAATATTGGTATAGTTAACACAAGGGGGGCGGGGAGTGGGAATCAGTCCATTGAGGGATCTGACAGGGTGCTGGAATACGGATGACTCAGGGAAGCGAGGCAGGTGTGGAGACGGAGGAGGGGAGCTGGCTTCTGTCTCACCACAGTCCCCGGGGCCCAGCAGCTCTCCTCTCCCTAGTATCTTTGCCATCGTGAGAAACCCTGTCCTATTACCTGTCACCTCCCCAACTGAAAGACTCCTCTAAACTTCTTTGCAGCATGAGAGGTACCTGCCCTACAACTTGACCTTCAATTGCGTCCTCACAGAGGTAGGAGAGGGACTCTGCCCTCTTCTGGACTTGACACAAGTACCCCAGCCACGTGGCCTTAATCCTTATGACCTAGCAGGCAGAACAGGGACCAAGCAGCTTCTGTTTTGTCAAACTCCTTTGGACAAATGTTCAACATTCAACAACGAGCTTTGTAAACCTAACGCTGAACAATTCGTGGCAAGCAAACTGGATTTTTTTTCTTTTTTTTTTTTTTTTTAAGAAGTGAGGAAAAGTGCAAGTGATTTCAGTACTGTTGGGAAAAACAAAAATAAAGACAAACAAGTCCCACCTGGCCCCCTCGTCTTCTAAACTGATCACAGCTTTAGTTTCATTTTTCGTCAAGTGTTGGAGTTAAGCGGACACCTCCAGCGACCTGTACTGCTCAGGGTCAGACTTGGCTGGGGACAAAGGGCCAGGCAGAGATCCGATCAGAAGGCCATCCCAGGGGCTAACGCCTCCCATGTCTGCAGGCTAAACAGCTAGGGTGGGGTGTTTCCTCTTAGTTGATTGCTGACCTGCTTCTTGTGAAGAAGACGCTGCGAGGAGCACAGATGGAACTTGGGATCAGAGAGCAGACGAGGGTTAGGAGCCCTAAGACAAGTCACCGACACAGAGGGAATGCCAGCGGAACCCTAACCTGGAGCAGTGGCTGCCGCAGGGGACCTCCTAGGGGGTCAAGATGCGGGGCTGACCCCGAGGCCGCACTCTCTGATGTAACAGACATCCACGTGGAGCAGAGAAGGTGAGAAGCATTTCCTTCAACTCCAGTTACCCCTGTTGCTCTTTGTTCTTCTCAGAGAGACGTGATGGCCGTGGCCGGAGGTGGGATTTGGGAGAAAGGAGTGAGGGTCGCCTTCCTGCTCAGTGTTTGGCACACAACGGCTCCCCCATGGGAAGGTCCTGGTGTTCCATCTCGGGCACCACTATGTAAAAAAGCTACTTAAGATGCCTGACTCCCAAGGACCGCTGACCCCCACATCGACCTTTGTGTCATGAAGGCTGAGTACTTAAGTAATAAGGGAAAATGTCTTAAAAACCAAGCTCTATAAATCAGCATTTCGCCAAGAGAGAATGTTTTACAAGGGATTTAAAATCAGGATCTTGCTTTAGAAGGCGAGGATCAAAGTGTTTTGTTGCCCCCTTGTGGACAACGCCAGTACTGCTGGTGGAGCCGAATCGGACAGCCCATGGTGTCCAGAGAAGAAAATGGATATTCAAACTTATGGAAGATTGAGAGAAATTCATCTGATTTTCAGAGGCTGCATCTATATTGCTGGCAATACAACTTTAGCAGGAAACACCAAAATTATACCACACAGTTTCTTTCTTTTTTACTTCTGAAAAAAACCTAGTGAGTTGAACAATCAAGCAAAAGGACAGGTTAAAAAGTTTCTAAAAGATGAAAACATTTCCCACCGATTTTCAAATGCAGTTAACCACAGCCTCAAGTCCTATGCAGAACATGAGTTGGGGGTCTCTGGCCTGGTGACCACATGGTCCCTTTTCACCTGTAAAAAAGCCAGGTAGGGAGGACACTGTGTTCATTGAGAAGGAGCTGGATATTTGGAAAGAACTTGATTCTTTGGTACATCCACTTAGAGAGACAGGCTCTTTGGTTGATCACAACCAACAATGCAAGTACCAGATTTCCTTCCAAAGTGAAGCAAACACTCAGCTCCCACCCCTTCTCTTGTCCCATCCCCCAAATCATTTTCAAGTAATTTGTAATATCCCTGATCTCACCAGGGAAGCTCAAGGAGCATCAAACTAGAAAGTAGAGGGGATCCTTCTCAGGGGGCAAAGGCCCTTGGATACTTGTGCCAAACATCGCCGACCACACAAGGACATGCCACAAGCCAACAGTCTGTCTCAGGGCTGGGGCTCCTCAGGTGTGAGCCCACCGTCGCTCTCCACTGCTGTCCTGCCTGCGATTCCGAGGAGGAAAGCCCCGGATTTCAAAGTGGTTACTTTAGAGAGCCAGTTACTACCTAAAAGAGGCACACTTCTAGGTCAGTAATCAAAGCAAAAAGATCTACACCAACAAGAGAGTCTTCTTACTTATTTCTGTAAGTAAAAGAAATACCCTTTGCATTTAGTAAACCAGCATTCCCATTCCAAAGAGCCAGTAAAGTTTTCAAATGTCTTGGATGTATTCGTTATCAAACAGAAGCACTCTCACAATTTTGCACTGTCCCACTGATAACCTACTGTCGTCTGTCATCAGACAAAAAGGATTCAGAATTTACTAACAGCTGCCTTCTTAGACTCCCACTTCATGTGGTTATTAGTTAGTCTTGAAAACCTGAGTATTAGTATTATTAACTTTAAGGAAAGGGGCTTGACGCTTTAAGTCAGAAAGGAAAGATTTGGACTAAGGCCAAAATACTCAACTCAATAGCTTTCATCACTTTAAAAAAAAGAAAAAAAAAAGGCAATCTAATTTTCCTCATTTTAATACGTTCCATTTGTTTTCTGTTTTGGAGGAGAACTAAAAGGGAGCCTCCAAGAGGCCTGTATACAGAACAAACTTTAGTTCTGACTGTGAAAGATGAGCCAACTGCAAAAGTGTTGTATCAATAAGGTGCTCCTATCACATGGAGAACACACGGCAACCCCCTTTTGACTTATCCTTCATATACTATGTATCAGCAATATTTTGAAAATTAATTGAGAACAAGTAGAAAAGAAAATAAAGTTTTTGAGGGACAGAAGGACGAAAGAGGCAGATCGACAAATCAATGAAGGACTTTTGATAAACTCAGAGAGTCATTTTAAATTAATGTGACTAAAATAAAATCATGGATACACCCTGGCAAAATGTTTCTGGGAGAGAGAGGGCATGAAGGAAGAGGGCAGAGCAAGAGCAGCATTCAAGGATCCCTTAATCAGAAAGGGGAGGCGTTCGGGAAGACTAAGGTGAGAAAGAGATGGTCAAAGAGACACTCCACCTTTCATTTTAAGGGAACATCTAGCTTCTGGGGAAAGAGAATGAGGACTAAGACAAGGATAAAAAAAATCTCTCGTCATTAGCGATGTCATATGGGAAGAAATAAGATACAAATAATTTTTAAAATGTAATCTAAAAATGACATGGGGGAACAGAACAGAAATACGTAAAGAAGTCTCATCCGAGGTTTTAGCTAGTTTGTAGAGACAAATCAACTGGAATAGGGGTGAGTTCCAATACTCATGGAGAATGAAACAGTCAGAGGTAGGATTTAGATCGGGGAAAGAATGTTCCAGGAGGCTGGCTTTTTGAAGGCACTCAAGAACAGAGTGAGAGAGACTGAAGCTGCAGTGAGATAACAGAGGATTTGAGGGAGATGTACACTCACTAATCTGTCACAGGGAAATAAAAACAACTCCAGGGGCACTGCAACAAGACATATATTATCAAGCTATACACAGAGTCTAATAAGAGAGAAATCCACTTTGGAAGCAGTTTCTTACAACAATATAGCTTCGACTTACAGAATAAGAAAAAGAAGTTTGTTTTCTGGATATGCAATTCTGCACAGGAGTTTTGACTTAAATGAAGAATTGGATAAATGGTTCCTTATCTAGTTCTTTACACAAATTTACTGAAGCTAAAGCTTCAAGGCTGCGACAACCAAGGAGCTTGATTTTCCTTTGAATCTTGCAAAACCTATTCTCTAAGACAAAAAGAGCTGATCACAAAGTCTATAAAAAGTCTAGCGAGTATAAAAGTACAGAAACTACGAAAGTAGGTATATTGATGGCAATTTTTATGGCTTCCATAGAAAGTGTAGAGAGGACCTCTGGTTTGCTTTGTCGAGGTAGTGTCCAGAGTTGGCAGGTCATGGTTACAAATGCTAGAGATGACAGAAGCAGGGTAGCTAGGGTGTTGCTAAGTGCATAATAATGCTAGTATCTCTAATGGCTAATGACCTTGCATTCCTGAAAAGAAAAAAAAAAAATGACCTTTTGGGAAACTTCCTATCTTGGTTTAGGCAAAGGAAAATTAAAACCCAGTATTTACTTGCTCCATTTTAGAGTCTGAAGAATTCCAAGGGAGTGGATTTTTGTAATGGGAGACTGGTGGTCAAATTCTTAAATGTAACTTATCCCGTTTCATCAAATCCTCCCCATACCGTCTAGACCAGCATAGAAATGTTCAGCACGTGGATCAGCAAGATAATAAAAGTTGTCTCTTCTACACGGTAGCTCAAACAGAAGGGTTTCCTCTAACTTTAGTTTCCATTTCTCTTCTTTCTCTCTCTCTCTCTCTCTTTAAACAATAAAACCCCACCGACCATGCTGTGTTGCACTAACTGAAATCTTCACAATGGGATAAATACATATACACATCTGCAATGGATTTCTGTTTCTGCTCGATTTTCTTCCAACTTAAAACGTCCAGTGAGATAAAAAATTAAGCTAAACAAACATATCCACTCACCAAACATAAACACGGGGAAAAAAATGTCAAGACGTAGACAATCGGAAGTTTAAGAGCAGCCCTTCAGAGGATTTTGCCTTCCTTTAGCATATAAGGGGCAATCAAATTATAGGGAGGCTTCTAACCACAATGAAAAGGTACTTCGGACAAATGCAGCTTTTAAAAAGATGGTACATCGATGGTAATACCCACGCTCAGTCATTCATTTACAACAGGGAATGTAAATGGTAGTATACCTAAAAGCGTACACAACTGATTTGGAAAGCTTACTCCGAAGTACCACAGTAAAATTTCATGGGGAGACTGCCCTGCCTGCTAAAAACAAGAAATTTCACAAATAGAGGTGGAAATGAAGCCATGTGCCTTGCAATTGTTGGTCTCACCTACTTGTCTTCATTCAAATGTAAAATCTACATACTAATGAGCCTGTCAGACTCGATTTGAGAAAGCAACAAGCAGCCTTTCATTGAGGCTAAGGAAGAGTTTGGATTTGAATGATAAATTGATGAGAAAAGCATCGAAAAACGCAAAGGAAAAAGTTAAACAGCCATGTCAACTCAAGAAAGTCCTTGGGACTTTTCCTCAAGTAAGTCTTAACCCTAGCAATGAAACGAGCCTCTGAAGACAGTACAATTAAGTCACGAGAAAGAGTCTCAATTTGCTGTCACTACGATGCTGAAACACAGCCTTTGTTGTCTTTAAAATATAAGTACAGATAAGGGCTGAGAACTCAAACTCCTCCGGAGTTCTTTTGTTTTATAAATAGATATAACAGGTAGGTAATAAATTGTGAAGAAGTTTAAAGGTGGGAGGGAACACCCCAAATAATGCAACTTCTGTCTTAGTAAAGGACCCCGATCAAATTTTCAACCCTGAGTTTGAGGCTTAAGCATGTTAAACCTGATGCGCATACATGTTTAAGGCTTAATCCTTCAGTTCTTCTATGCAGAAGCATTGATGTCACGAATGTTCTTAGTGCATATTTCACTACGCAGACGTAACACGACACTGACGAGGAGTCATTATGTTCTGAGAAGTCTTTCTGAAGACCACAAACCTCAAATCAGGGAAGGTATACCCATCTAGGGGGGGAAAAATTGGAAGTTTCCAGATTGTTCCATGATACATTTGACTAAGAACTGTACTGCATGACAAGGCTGCTCTTTTAAAAAAAAGATAATCACTTTCTGCCTCTGTTTAAGGGTGGTGGTGATTATGTGCTTAATACTGGTTTTTCTGTGTAAGCAGATATTTTCTTATGGCTATTTTCACTTGAATGAAATATCAAAGATGACTACCTGAATCTTCCAGTGTATAGTTATAGTACACCTCAGAAAATGGTGGATTCAATGGTCTCAAGTCTAGAATTCAGAAGTGCTGCCCAATACTGTAAATTTATTTAGTACAAAGTAAGGTATAACCAATTAACTAAGCTGCATTAAAAATGATTTTAATATTACGAGCTTGGACAAGAAATAATGACATGTCCACACAAAGGAGAAGATCCACAAACTTGTCATGGGACGAAAAGCAGATTGAGGGAGGCAGCCACTAAATATAACAGTCCTAAATAACGAATGAACTTTTCTTATTGGTTTGGGTACTTGGGTGTTCAAGGAATGTATACAAATATTTAAAACAATATTCCTTAGAAGGTACATCCAAAAGCAGGAAGAAAAGTATATCCTGAGATACTTTTCTCCATCATTCCCGAATTTTCCTATGCTCATTACAGAAGACAAAGACAATCATCAGAAGGAAAAAAAAAAAAATCTGGAAATATTAAACCAAAAAACCAAGAATGCGGTATTTTAAAAACAGGTATTTGACCTCAATGGAAAGAGTTCCATTTTTTCCTGCCACAGAGCTCATCAGCCAGAAAAGTGCTTAAAGTACATCGGCACACATTAATATTAAAACACAAAATAAATAAAAGCCAGGGTTCTGATTCAGGCAAAGATTTAAGAGCCTGAGGAAAGGAAAAATGAAGACATTTCCAGATTAAAAATTGAAAGGAGGGGGAGAGAGAGAGAGAGAGAGAGACAGCAGACCTTGCTTTGGAACTCAGTTCACTGAGATGAGAAATTACAAAATGTGTTTGCTACACCAAGTCTGGGTAGATGTGTAACCAGTATGTTAGCCCTTCTGTTCAGCCTTTCCTATAATGAGCTCCTGACGGCCCGTGCACTTTTGAAGTTCCCCAAACCTGACAAAGTGACCTGGCCCAAAGTGGAGATGCGGCTCTCATCACCAGGAAGCCTGCTGTCACATAATTACTTGCAGAGGATAGGGCAGCAAGACGTCATGTTCTCTCCTTTACCACCATTTAAACTGTGTTGGACTAGCTCAAAAGTTGTGGATATATCGTGGAAGAGATATTTTGAAAGGTATAACCAATTGGTGTTCTCATCCAAATTTCTCAGCCACGGTCAGCAACAACGTTTGTGATTTTAGTGTACCCTTTTACCTCTTCCTAACAATTCTAGAAAAACAGAGCAACCTCAAAACGAGCAGTGTACTGTGAGATTTCAATTTGGCCGCCCAGAAAGGTTGAACATGAACACGGCTATAAGGGAAGAGGGAAAGAGATGTGACTGAGATGAAGCACCCCCCCCTCTCGGCCCCCACGTCCCCCTCTTGATGGTAAACAGCTCCACTCAGGCGTTCAAAACAGGCCAGCTTCAGGTAATTTCCCTGGAAAAGGCTCCACCCTCTGCAAATCAGTCCATGTAACACACACTAACTGAACCAAGTGAAATGTGGAGCACAGAGCATGTCGGCGAGCCTAGCAGACCTTTGAGTGTTAAGCAGAGATTAGAAAACGACCGAGGATTTAGTCCAAGTTCAGAAAGCAAAACCTCCTTTTTGCACTAGCCTGGTCTGGAGACCCTCTCAAGGTACATCTAGTCTCTGAAGCACCTTTGAGTTGTACGGATGTAAGAATAACTTTGAACTATAGAAGTTATATGCATCTTTAAGAATCACATTTTGATGATTATAAAATTTTTTTTCTATTTTACAACATAGGTCCAGCTACACTGAAAAAATTACACCGCTTATTGAAATACATTTCATTTTAGAAACAGACTACTAAAGAAGTCTATACAAAAACTCTAAAATAATTTCTGTAGTAAAATAAAGAGTGTGTTAGGAGAGCTACACAAAGAAGAAAATGTCTGTCTTTCTCTATAATGCTTGATATACGGTGAAACGTGGCTGGCTCCACTCTGAGGCCAGCACCAAAAGCTGAAAAGAATCTGTTACAATACACAGTGATACAATTAATGCTCTGGATTAATCTCACAGCCTTCCCGATTAGTACAAAGGAAACCAGGCCTGTCCCCTCTTTGAGGAGACGTCCAGGATATAAAAGCAAGCATACCTCATCAGCTGATATGAAATTATAAAATCCCACAAGTCCGAGTATCTGAAAGTTATAAAAGTCACCAGAAAATGCAAGCAAATTGGGCTTTAGTTCCGTGGTTCCCTGGTTTAGACGCCAGTGCCCTCCGCGAGCTCCCTCGGGTCTTCCCGTCCACTCCCTCGGCTGTGCTGATTCCCGAGACAATGACGAGGCTCCCGGCGGCGGTGGCGGCGGCAGCTGAAGCTGGGGAGGGTCCCACCGCGGCGGACCTGCTCCCCGGCCCGCCCCGCTCTGCCAACTCACATGGGGGCGCGCGGCTCGGGAGCACACACTGAAGGAGACGGCTGTTAGTGGGGCTGCGCCGAACTGTTCTTCTCCGCCAGGTGCCGCAGAAAGGTGTCCTCGCCCTGGCCGCGGTTGTTTAAGGGCTCGCTCTTAAAGAGAGCTGGAGGGGGGGGCAGGTGAGGGACGGGGGGGATGGGCAGGTGGTGGGGGTGGTGGGGGTGCGCGTGGATGTGAAGGTGTGAGAAGGGGTGGGGGATGGGCCGGGGGGGCAGAGTGCTCACGGGGTTCATGGTGATCGGAGGGGCGGGGGTCGCGGGGGTGTTCACCACGGAAGGGACTGGGGTGGCCGGGGCGCTGGTGAGTGGGATCTGGACAGCAGGCGGCACGTTCACGGGGCTGGTCACCCGAAAGCACTTCTCCTTGTGGGCCTTAAGCATGTTGGAGAAGCGGAACCGCTGGCCACACACATCGCACGGGTAGGGCTTCTCGCCTGTGTGAGTTCTGCGGTGCCTCTTCATGTTGGGGCGGCTGGTGAAGCTCTTGCCGCAGATTTCACAGATGAAGGGTTTCTCTCCTGAGATGAACACAGACGCAAGCACCCGATTAACACACGAGGCGGCAATTATGCGCCCGTGCTATCCCTCCTATTGGAAAAGGAGGTCACCGCTCCTCTCCGATGTGGTGTTTTATCGTCTCATTGTCATAAAAGAGGCCCCCAAAGTTGGGACTTCACAAAAAAAGCACAAGGACGAGTAAAACTTCACATACAACCTACCATCTGGGCTTGGTTAAAAGGAAAAAAAAAAAAAAAAAAAAAAAAGGAGTTCCCACCATGGCGCAGTGGAAACGAAGCTGGCTAGTATCCCTGAGGACACAGGTTCGCTCTTTGGCCTGAATCAGTGGGTTAAGGATCTGGCGTTGCCATGAGCTGTGGTGTGGGTCACAGACACGGCTTGGATCTGGCATTGCTATGGCTGTGGCGTAGGCTGGCAGCTATAGCTCCTATTCGACCCCTAGCCTGGGAACCTCCATACGCTGTAGGTTCGGGCCTTAAAAAACAAACAAAAAGCATCTAAGGTAGTGATCTTCCCCATTCTAGTGAAGAACTGTTCAAATGGTTCTTCTGCTCAGTGGAACTAAGCCCAGGGATGAAGCTCTGCCTCTGAGCGTACACAGGTTGATCTGTAAGCAATTTCTGACATTCCAACCCAAAGTAGGACTTTGCTGAAAACGTCCTATGGAGTAAGTCTCCTCATGTCTCCTCGTATGTAATCCTTCGCATGTGGCGGCTTACTTTTGGGCATGTGGGGAAATACTGGACTGACTCGCCCTACAACATGGACTTGGCACCACAGCGTTTCTCTGCAGGCAGTTCACTACGTGGGACTGTCTGCACCTCTCAAGAGCACTCACTGGGCCTGGCACCAGACTACTAAACGCCCCCAAGAAATTCAGACGACCAAGAGTGCCTCCACACCATTTCCAAATGCCCATGGGTGTGGGGATGGCTAGGAGGCAGGCCACCACTCCTGGTTGAGAACCACAGGGACAAGGAACCCCAAAGCACACAAAAGTCTCAGTTCTTTTTTTTGTCTTTTTTTTTTGCTATTTCTTGGGCCGCTCCTGCGGCATATGGAGGTTCCCAGGCTAGGGGTCAAATCAGAGCTGTAGCTGCCAACCTATGCCAGAGCCACAGCAACGAGGGATCCAAGCCACGTCTGCGACCTACACCACAGCTCACGGCAACACCGGATCGTTAACCCACTGAGCAAGGGCAGGGATTGAACCCGCAACCTCATGGTTCCTAGTCAGATTCGTTAACCACTGCGCCACCACAGGAACTCCAAAAGTCTCAGTTCTAAGAGCACTTAGGGAGGAAATTAGGTTGGGCTCTAAGGGCTTAATTTTTAATTTTTAAGCTTCCTAACTTTCCTTCAGAATTACTGCTTAGTTCCACCCTATGTCTGCCTGCCTCTCTCCCCAGGCTATAAAGAAGAAACAAAATGACTTCTGAACATACCTGTCCATTATCACTTCACATGGAGTGCTGTGGTGTGGCGTGGAGTCCCTGTGTACATGCCCTTCAGTGACCATATGCTTGTATTTATCAATTCCTTCATCAGCTCTCAGTGTATGTAGCTGGTATCTTTACTGTAACTCCTGCTACAAGAGAGTTTGCCCTCACCTCAATTATTGCTTCCCTCCCCCTCCCCTTTTTTCTAGTAAGTGTCCTTACTCTACTCTGAATAAATAAGAGCTTCTGTGTATTGAATCTTACTGTGTACTTGGCACTGTTCGAATCACTTGACGTCTTATTAACCTCTGATGAGCCTCACAGCCATTCGAGGTAGGTATGTTATTGTCCCTATTTTACTGATAAGGAATTAAGACACTTGCTCAAGGTTCTACAACTAGTGGAGAGCCAGGATTTAAAACTGCAGTCTGGGAGTTCCCATCCTGGCGCAGTGGAAACGAATCCAACTAGGAATCATGAGGTTTCGGGTTCTATCCTTGGCCTTACTCAGTGGGTTAAGGAGCTGGTGTTGCCGTGAGCTGTGGTGTAGGTCGCAGATGAGGCTCGGATCTGGAGTTGCTGTGGCTGTGGCACAGGCCGGCAGCTGTAGCTCCGATTGGACCCCTAGCCTGGGAACCTCCACATACCCTGGGGTGCAGCCCTAAAATCAAAATAAAAAAAAAAAAAACAAAAAAAAAAAACAAAAAACCCCAAACAAACAAACTGCACTCTGGCCCCAGACAGGTAAGCCACAGCACTTTACACCTCAATGCTTTGTGCATTCCTGCCAACACAAAGGAATGTTCTTTTCTCACTGGTTCCGTCCACTGTGGGACCCCTTCTAACACTAGCAGCAAATGCCTCTGTCCGTACCGTAGTCCTCATTTCTTCTCTCCGCCTTTGAAACCCGGTAGCTCCTACTGCCCTCCTTCCATGGAAGCCAGAATTTTCCTCCCTTTCCCTGGGACTAAACTGAACCATAAGGAGGGACTGGTTTTCTCCATAGTTACCAGTGCTACTCGCTGCCTATAGCATTTCTTTTATTTTCTTACGTGTCATTATTCAATCACGGCCACTGCGAGGCTCTTCACTGTGATTCATATTCATATTTCTAGATAAGTTTTGTGTCTGCTTGTTTTCCTGCTTTTTAATCCTCTTTTTAATCTTTTTAATTTCCTCCGATTACCTTAAAAACTTCACATTCTATGTTAAATGGAATTAAATCAACTGCGGTATACCCATCTGATGGAGAGTGCCATTAAAAACAATTATTACAGGAAGTTCCCATTGTGGCTCAGTGGTAACGCACCTGACTAGTACCCACGAGGATTCGGGCTCAACCCCTGGCCTTGCTCAGTGGGTTAAGGACCCGGCATCGCCAGGAGCTGTGGTGTAGGCCAAAGATGTGGCTCAGATCCTGCGCTGTTGCGGTGTAGGCTTTCGTCCCCTAGCCTCAGAACTTCCATATGCTCCAGACATGACCCTAAAAAGCAAAACCAAACCAAACCCAGTATTATCAAAGTTTACAAATGTAATTATTAACATGAAAATCTATAATCTCTTATCTATGGCCTAATAAGTAAAATAAGCAAGCTATGAAAATGTATGCATGGAATTATCCACTTTTATTTTAGTCTTTTTAGGGCTGCATTTGCAGCATACGGAGGTCCCCAGGCTAGGGGCTGAATCAGAGATGTAGCCTCTGGCCTATACCACAGCTACAGCAACACCAGATCCGAGCCCATGTCTGTGACCCACACCACACTCGTGGCAACGCTGGATCCTTAACCCACTGAGTGAGGCCAGGGATCAAACCTGAAACCTCATGGTTCCTAGTTGGATTAATTTCTGCTGAGCTATGATGGGAACTCCGAATTATCCACTTTTAATGAAAAATATGTTTAGGAAAATATGGAAAGAAGTTCCACAAATGTTACCAGTGATCACCCCCAGATAACAGGATTATGAGTGATATTTTACTACATTTTTATGCTTATATGTACTTTGTTTTCTAAAATAAACATGACCTATGTATACAATAAAATATTCTCAAAGCACACCTGCTTGATACCCTATCAACCCCTTGGACCGCTCCCTCCTTGATTCCCTTGAGTTAATATTCTTCATTCCTAACAGCCAAACAGAACCAGAGCCAAAGGGCCTAATCTTTGAATTATTAGTCTAATATGAGAAAACACCCTCCACTTAATTCACTAATCACTTCTTAGGATCACTGGACACTTTATTCACTGAAAATTGACTGTGTGGACATGGAACCGTCTGTCATGTGTTCAAACCTGGTCCAAGCCTGGATCTCTCTAATCATCTCTCACTTGTAGTCTTCTAGGCTATAATGATCTGCCACAGAAAGATCAAAAACTATTAGAATGGGCCTACCACAAACCCATGTATTCAAATTTACATGAAAAAAAAAAAAAAAAAGAACAAAAAGCAAAAAAGAAGTTCCCATGTAGCACAGTGGGTTAAGAATCTGACTGCTGTGGCTCAGGTTGCTCTAGAGGCACAAGTTTGATCTCAGGCCTGGCTCAGTGGGTTCAAGGATCCAGTGTCACCATAGCTGCAGCACAGGTCACAGCTGTGCTTGGATTCAATTCCTGGCCTGGGAACTTCCATGTGCTGCTGGTGCGGCCATAAACCGCACCCCCAAAAAAACCCCACCCACCCAACTCCCCAATTTAAATGGGTTCTTTTAAATGCTTAATAATCTTTTATCCGTTTCTTGATGTCCTACCAAATTTTCTACATGTGCTGTTCCAGACATACACCCATGTATTCCCACGCAACTCTAACTCTCATTATTCATTAGGCCCCATCTCCTAATTGTGCTAATGACTGAGGATAAAGTTTCCCTAAACCTCAAGTAAGATTACAGTGAGGCTGAAACAAGGAAAAATCAAAAGGTAACACTTGAAACCAATCACGTTTACAACGTCCCACTTTAAGGGAGCGCTAGTGAATGTGTGGCAGGAGGGTACGCTAACAGCTAAACCCATCAAGGCGTATATATCAATACATCTTATGATGTGACCTGTTACATACAGAGTTAACTAATTGTAAGAAATGGTATTGTAATGAGTCTGAAGAGCACACATTATAAATGAAGACAGTATCTGCAAGGAAGATAGAAAAGAGCAAGAGTTTGGCTAGTTAGCTGCCTTTTTTTTTTCCTTGGTCTATTTAGGATGACACCAGAGGCATCTGGAGGTTCCTGGGCTAGGGGCTGAACTGGAGCTGTAGCCTCAGGCCTACACCACAGCCATAGCAACGCCAGATCTGAGCTGGGTCTGCAACCTACACCACAGCTCACAGCAATGCCAGATTCTTAACCCACTGAGTCCAGGGATGGAACCTGTGTCCTCATGAATACTAGTCAGATTCGTTTCTGCTGAGCCATGGTGGAACTCCTGCCCTTTTCTGTTTGGCCGTGCTCATGGCATGCAGAAGTTACAGAGCCAGGGATAAAACCCGACCAGCAGGGACCAGAGCCATAGCAGTGACAACGCCAGATCCTTAACTGCTAGGCCACCAGGGAAGTCCTAGTTAGCTATCCTTTTGCACAGTTCAAAGGAAAAGGTTATCTGGCTAATAAACGCAAGCATTCCAAGTCTGCTCATGAATATCCTTGAGCAGCATGGGAAATCTGTGTATCTATGTATCTAGCCTGCTAAAACATCACAACTGTTCCCTGGATCACTGCAATATCCACCTGACTGGTTTCACCATCTCTATTCTTGCTCCTCACCCTCCAATCCATTCTCTACACTGTAGCCAGAGCAACTTTCAGACAGTTGTGTTGCCCTCTGCTTAAAACCGTTTAAGAACTTCCCACTGTCCTGAGAATACAGCTCAAATTTTTCTACATGCTTATCACACCCCCTGTCTCCCTGCCTCCCCTCCTCCCCCAATCCATTAAACTCTAGCCACCTTCATTTAGCTGCAGGTACTTACTGTGCTCTCATCACCAAACCATAGCTGTGCCTTGCCTGTCCTTCACCCTAACCTGACTACAAGCTCTGTGGACCTAAGGAGAGTTCAGTCTTGTTCAGTACAGTAGCCCCATTTAGTAGATTTTTAATTAATATTTTAATGTAAAGTTTAATTCTAAGACCTGCACTTCACCCTACATATTAACATCTGTGAAACTGATACTATAACAATCAATGGAATGTCACTGTTTAATCTGCAGCATTTTCTTAGCAATATATAAATTGGGTTTGTGCTACACTTGACGACTTCTTGGATTCAATCTAGGATGGTACTCACCATTAAGATCATTCAATTACCTTCCTTTGCTGTAATTTCCTGTTCTGATGATCTTGGGATTGTAATTTAGCTTCTAATATAATTTTTTTTTTTTTGTCTTTTTCTAGGGCCACACCCGCAGCATATGGAAGTTCCCAGGCTAGGGGTCCAATCGGAGCTGGACTAGTAGCCTCATGGCTACTAGTCGGGTTCATTAACCACTGAGCCATGACGGCAATTCCCCCTTTTCTTCGTTAAACCTAACCCTTCTCCTTGGATCTTCTCAGGTACCACTGTCATCCTTGTTTAATGCCAAGGAACCAGAGCCTACAGAGGTTGCATAATTCACTTAAGGTCACACTGCTAGTGAGTGGCAGAGCCAGGTTTGCCCAACTCCACCATCCAGCAGGTTTCCCAGTGTGAGTATTACAAACAATATTAAAAGGCAGATGACAAACCAGCAGAAAGTATTTTAGTATCAGTGTTAAACAAGGTCCAAGATAAGTGAATATATACAAGGAGCTATATATAAAGAGCTATCACAAACAATAAGAAAAAGTCAAACAGTGTAATGAAAAGATGAATACAGAAAAGGCGCAAGCAATTCAGAAAAGAAAATATACCAATACCCAATAAGCATATGAAAAAAAAAGTTCAGAGCTCCTGTTGCGGCTCAGTGGAAAGGAATCTGACTAGCATCCATGAGAACGCGGGTTCGATCCCTGGCCCTGCTCAGTGGGTTAAGGATCCAGCATTGCCATGAGCTGTGGTGTAGATCGCAGGCATGGCTCGGATATGGTGCTGCTGTGGCTGTGGCTGTGGCCTAGGCCACCAGCTATAGCTCTGATTTAACCCCTAGCCTGAGAACCTCCATATGTTGTGGGTGTGGCCATAAAATGACAAATAAGAAAAAAAAAAAAAAAAAAAGGAAAGAAAGGAAAAAACAAAAAAAAAATTAAATTTTACTTGGCAATTAAGTGCAAATTAACACAGTAAGAAACTATTGTTGGAGTTCCAGACATGGCGAGTGGTTAATGAATCCGACTGGGAATCATGAGGTTTCAGGTTCGATCCCTGGCCTTACTCAGTGGGTTAAGGATCCGCTGTTGCCGTGAGCTGTGGTGTAGGTCACAGACGCGGCTCGGATCCCATGTTGCTGTGGCTGTGGTGTAGGCCGGCAGCTACAGCTCCGATTGGACCCCTAGCCTGGGAACCTCCATATGCCGAGGGAGCGGCCCTAGAAAAGGCAAAAAGACAAAAAAAAAAAAAAAAAAAAAAAAGAAACTATTTTTCACCTATGAATTCAACAGTGATTTTATTTAGCATGGGAAAGGGTTGAGGAAATGGGTATTGTCATGCACAGCTGCTAAGAGTATGTGGTTGGCTATTTTGCAATACAAGCCCCCAAGTCTTAAAAAGACACACATCCCTCTGCCTTGATAATCCCATTTCCAGGAATTCATCCTAAATAGTCATAGATGTGCTAGCCATAAAGTTGTTTGGTCACAGTATTATTTATAAAAATAAAAAAATTGGAAAAAGATGTAATCTAAATGTCTAATAGGGAACCAGCTAAATATAGGACTGTGTAAAGGTTATATTGATAAAATGAGATAGTAACTGTAAAGTACTTAGACAGTACTTGGCATATACGTGCATAATAAATGATGGCTCTTATTACAGAAAATTTCTAAGAAGGAATATTATGCAACTGTTAAAATGATATTGCTGTCAATGACATACTACAGTAAAATTAAAAGCAGGTAATAACAGAGCATAAAGACCCAGTTTTTGTTTGATGACTATATACATGAATACATAAACACTTATGCATAGTATCTATCTCTATGTATGTTAAGAAACTACGGAATTTAAAAAAAATGCCAAAATGAAATGATCTTTTCAGTGATAATATCATTTCAATTTTCATGTTTTCTAATATACATTAATAAATATGTACTATTAAAGAAAAGAACAAAAATTTAAGTAAATTTAGGTGTTTGTACTCCTTTACAAGAAACAGGAAATGTTCAGCTTGCCTTTTTGGTCAAAGAAGAATACTTAACCAAAATTTCATTCGAGAAATATGTTAATCATGAAATGTATACTTTGGTTTCATATTATGGACATTTAAGGGTCTGAAGAAAGAAAGAAGGATAAAGGGGAAAGAAAAAAGAGAAAGAAATGCAGAAAGATAAGGAGAGGATGGAAGCTGTGCAGGGAGCCGGGCAGAGGAGAGGGGGTGAGGTAGAGGCTTGAGTAGCGCAGGTTCCTTCCAATCTTGCAACGACACTTACCCGGCATCTACCATGTGCCAAGCACTGCATGTGAATGTGACACAGCCTCTGCCTTCAAAAAAAACTTATTTTCTATCTAGGTCCATAGTTTCCTGCTGAATTCACAAAAAAACTGCATCCTAAAAGTGACTCAGAACTAAGAGCCTATCTAAGATCCACCAGATGACAAGAGAATTTGTCGAATACTCTGATATGTCCTGCTTCTTAGGCTTCACAGTTTTATTATCACTTTTTTTTGTTGTTGTTTGTTTTGGTCTTTTGAGGGCCGCATCTGCAGCATATGGAGGTTCCCAGGGTAGGGGTGGAATCAGAACTGTAGCCCTCAGCCTACGCCACAGCCACAGCAACGCAGGATCCAGGCCGTGTCTGTTGACCTACATGGCAACAGCGGATCCTTAACCCACTGAATGAGGCCAGGAATCGAACCTGTGTCCTCAGGGATGCTAGTCAGGTTCATTTCTGCTGAGCCAGGACAGGAAACCCGCCCCCTTTTTTTTTCCGCTTTTAACTCAATGAATTTCATTATCATTACCTTTTTTTTTTTTTGGTCTTTTTGCCTTTTGAGGGTGGCTCCCGAGGCACATGGAGGTTCCCGGGCTAGAGGTCGAGTCGGAGCTGTAGCCACCGGCCTAGGCCAGAGCCACAGCAGCGCGGGATCCAAGCTGCATCTGCAACCTAAACCACAGCTCACGGCAACGCCGGATCCTTAACCCACTGAGCAAGGCCAGGGATCGAATCTGCAACCTCATCGTTCCTAGTCGGATTCGTTAACCACTACCTGAACTCCATTATCACTACCTTTTGAGATGCAATTTACTTAAACTCCTCTCATGACTCTTCCTCTAGCTTAATCCTTAAAGTCAGCTCTGAATGGGAAAGCAGCCCACAGGGCAGGCATTTTTCTTTGGACTTCAACAGAGAAATGGGAATGACAGAGGCCCAGCCATGGGCAGAATTTCCTCATCACTAGTTATGCAGGCTAAACAGGATAATCTCTTATGGTTCTTTCTAGCTCCGCTACTCTGTAGACTAAAATAACCTAGAATTCTGTGACTAGATTTTGCAGAAACTTGAACCATGTTTCATACTGTTAGATTTGTGCAAAGACAGCTAATTCCAGAGCGTCAAGTTGAGACAGAGATTCAATGCCCCAGTGTTTACAGGGGGGCTAGTATTGTAAACAGCTCCCTGGAGGCTGGGTGATCAAATGCTTACAAGATTCAAATCTATGCTATGAAGCATATATATACCCCTGAAAACACAAAGCAGTTAAAACATTATTTAACCTCATTTGATGGTTGCGCTTGTGAAAAGTAATCAATTTTGGTAAATTAAATCCAATCAAACTTTAAGAATATTGAGAGCATATTGCTTCTATGAAAAGCAGTCAATGTCCTCTATTTTTTTTTTTTTAAAGGCCCAGAACCCTTTCTTTGGAAAAACACACATAACACAAAACAAGTTTCATACAATTTCAGGAGATCCTGTACCCCAAATAAAGTGTCCATTGTCTTGAAAGAACCCACAGATTAAAAAGGCACTAACAATCTTTTTTTAAAACAAAGTCATGAAGGCCTAATTTTTCCGCCTTATAAATCTGTATTCCTGTATATCAGGTTTATTTAAAGTGGACTATGCTCGTAGAAGGCAGATTTGTGGCTTAGGGTTTGAAATAAACAGACTCACAGGTGATCATTAACAAGTGCTTGAGACATAGCTGTACCTTTCCCAAGGAATTCTTACCAGTGTGTGTTTTCATGTGTTCGTCGAAGTACTGCTTCATGTTGAAGTCCTTGCCACACCACTGGCACATGAACTGTTTGTGCCCAATGTGGATGCTCATGTGGGAGCGTAGCTGGTACTTGTACTGAAACCTTTCGTCACAGTTCTGCATTGGACACAGTGGAGATTTTTGAATGCCAAGCACAGTAGCTTTATTTGCGCCCACCCTGCCTGGTCTGAGATTAGGTTTATTTTTCATACTCAAGACAGAACCTGCTTGTGCCAAACATTTGGCTCCGCCATACTTCTGGAACTGAGTTCTTAACACAAGGGAAAATTCCTCAAATAACTATCACCGGGGTCTATGGGATTTCTCTGAATTACTGAGAAAAGTAAAATAACTCATCGTGTGTCATTTCCACATTTAACCTCATCCAAGAGAGTTAGCACTCACTGTGTTAAAAGTGGCCGCTGTCTAGCTGGTAGGGAGGTAACACACAACGCTCAGGGCCTGCGTCTGATCGCTCTGTGGAAACGCAGCCTGTGCCTTGCAGGGGGCACATCTCTCTCTCTCTCTCTTTCTCTCGCTGTTCACCACACATACACAAGCCGGCCCCTCGCCTGGGCTGGTGGGCGGCACATGCCTTACCTCGCATCTGAAGGGCTTCTCTCCAGAATGCTGCAAGGAGTGCACCTTGAGTGACATACTGCGTTTGAATGACTTTCCACAGGTTTCACATGTAAATGGCATGTCTTTCGTGTGTGCTGCAACACAGAATATGCACTGACACTCAAAACCAGTCCACCCAAAGGCTCGAACTAGAAGAGAGACACGTTCTACGGTGAGGTGGTCATCCCATCTTAACTCACTGCACTCTAATTTGTGAGGCTTTAATAGCAGAGTTCTGAAGGGAAAAACAGCAACGCTGAAAAGAAACCTGGGTGGGGAAGACTCTACCAACCAATTTGGTGATGCTTACTAAAGACAGGTTGTATTTAGTTTCGACGAGTCAAAACTGATTAAAGTATGACAGTTCCTCATATCCTGCCTGATTCAAAGCATGAAACACAGTGAAGAACAAGGGAAAATTACAGGTGTGAGAGAAAAGCAAGAGAAAAAACTTACCAACCATGTGTTTCCGCACATGAGCCATGGTATAGAATTTCTTCTCACAAATTTCACAGGAAAATTTCTTTTCTGCATAGCCATGGACGATCTTGATATGTTCATGAAGAGACCAGAGTTTCTTGAATGATTTATTACAGGAAACACACTGAACAGGATAAATAAAAACAATCTTTATTTATAGGGGCTTGCAGAAAGCCACACCTGCCGACTGGCGGCTGAAATGAGTGTGCTTTAGATTCATGGCACAGGCCAGAATCCAAACAAGCGCTGTTCCTCCCCGGAGTCTAGATTCCAATACCAACACACTTATGTTCTATTTTCCAAGATGAATTTTTTTTTTAGAGACACTCTGGGAGTATGAAAACAATGGCAAAAAATAAGATAATAAGAAATGGACACAGTGGAAATTGACAGAACACTGTAAATCAATTATAACAGAAAAAATAAAAATTTTACAAAAATGGGAAGTTCCAGTAATATCAAAGAATTGACTGCTTTTATCAAATCAGTATTGTACCTTTGAAAAAAAACTTCAAGTCGTATTTTATTTTTAAATATATAGATTACTAAGAGGAGCCGTTTCCTACACATAGGCTACTACACAGTCAATACGTATCTACCAGAGAATACAAACTAATTTTAAATTAGCATAAATAAAAACAAGATAAAACAAAATGGGAGTTTCTGCTGTGGCCCAATGGGATTGGCGGTGTCTCTGGAGCACTGGGACGCAGGTTCAATCCCTGGCCTGGCACAGCAGGTTAAGGATCTGGTGTTGCTGCAGCTGTGGCATAGGTTGCAACTGTGGCTAGGATCTGATCCCTGGCCTGGGAAATTCATATGCCACTGGGCGGCCAAAAAAAAAAAAAAGATGAAACAAAACATACATGATGGTTATAGATCTACAGAAGTATAACAATGTTTCCATAGCTTAGAGAATGCCTTTGGAGGAGTTCCTGTTGTGGCTCAGTGGGATAAGAGCCCAACTAGAATCCAAAAGGATGCAGGTTCGACCCCTGGCCTTACTCAGTGGGTTAAAGGATTTGGTGTTGCCAAGAGTGGCGGCCTAGGCCACAGATGCGGCTTGGATCTGGCATTGCTGTGTCTGTGGCGTAGGCCGGCAGCTACAGCTCCGATTCAACCTCTAGCCTGGGAACTTTCATATGACGCAGCTGTGGCTCTAAAAAGAGAAAAAAAAAGAAAGAAAGAAAGAAAAGAGAGAGAGAAAGGGAGAATGCTTTTTGAGCCCTTATTAACACAAATTATTGAGATTTTATTATATTTTCCCAAACCTAATTTTCTCTATTAAACATCTCCCTCTGGAAGAATTGAATACAACCCCTCAAACTGTTGGTATTATCCTCCCTTTTCCCTGAGAACCCAGCTCCAGATTTCTCATACAAGCATCTGCAGGAGACAGAGGCAGTGCTGCCTAGTTCCCTGGACTGTGGACCATTACTAGTCCAGGACATGATAACATGTATCATAATAAAATACTTCTAGTTAAAAACAATACTGGGAAGTTCTAGTTAACCATCAGACTCTGGAATACCTAAGGGAACAAGCTGTTACTCACTGTAAATAAAGAGCTCTAACTGGCACAACACTGCAAATCAACTGTACTTAAAGAAAAGAAAAAGGAAAAGATCTCTGACCATCATTGTCCCTTCAGGAAACAAGAACTCTGAGAAGAGGCACCAAGATAAGCCTCTGGTTGGCCAATGCTTGAGAAAAAGACAGGCAATTCCCATTTTGCAAGGCCACACTTTTAATTTTTACTTGTTACTAGGTCATCAGGATTAGAAATGCAAAGAGATCATTTAGCAGAATCCACAAAACCTAATACAAGTTTAAGTGAAATTATGATAAGGAAGAGGGAAGAACGTCACACAGAAAAGAATCTATTCAATGTTTTCTTCTCTGTACTTAATGAAGCAAATGTTAAGTTTAAAAACAACAACAACAAAAAAACCAACTACATAAACATCGAGATCAATGAATCATTACAGAACTAATCCTGACCCCTAGGGTGCAGCACAGCGTCGCACTCCCTTGGGTTGTGTCGCAACCGATTCAGAACCAAGCCAGGGCACCAGTAACTATGGGAGGGCAGATGCCATGATTCATTCAATCTTCTTTTATTTACCAGGCGTGTCAGAGACCAAGTCACAACTGACGAATCAAAGAGCAGTGCATTTTTGGCAAATATGATTTACATTAAAAAAAAAAAAAAACTTCTTTAAAGGAGAAGCAATGATCTCAGATGTTTATTAAAGGCAAGAAGGAAAAAGCAAAAAATAAGGAGTGCTTCAAATCAGGAGTGGGCCAAGAAACACACTGAAAAAAACCAGTCGAGTTCATCTTCTAAAAGAAGTTTCGCTTCAATATGGTGCAAGTTACTATTTTTTTTTTTTAACATGTTTTCCGGAGACATTAATAGACTTACCTTTTATGAAGAGTCATTAATGTGCATTCACATGTGCAAACTAATATAGCTCAACATAATATAAGTCACTCGACATAATATAATTAGCACACCTCTTAACCTTATCACAAAACAGTCCTTTCAAGACACCAGCCTGGTCTGGAGACTGTCTTTTGTTACCTTAACAATACCACACAGCAGCATGACAAAACCCTACTGCCAGGTGGGCAACATTTTCCACCAGCTCAGCCTTGTTTAAAGTCTGCATATTCCCATGGGCTCAGCCTCTTGACACATTTAGTGTTGTCATTTCTCCACTGGTAAAAGCAAACTCACTCTTGGAGATCTTCCATTTCCACCAGTCTGAGTCATTATGGTTTTTGTCCCCATCAGCTGCACTAGAATCTGGCATCCTTTTCAACCTTAGGAAGGGACTTCTCTCTACTCCTGACCTGTACTTGATTTCTCCCACCTCGAGAGAGAAGATGCCAGAGTGAATGATATTTACAAGAGCAAATCTCAGTGCAAAGGCGGTGTTGACTTTACCTATCACAGATCCCCCTTCCAGTGTACCTGGGTTCCCACTAGAACAGCGTCGGTCAAATTTAATGCTTTTGAGAGAACATGTTAAGCCTGGGTTTTGAAAAGACCAAAGCAGGGGCTTTTAAAAAAGAGAAATTGGTGAAAACTGTCCCTTCGGCCTCTATTGCATTTATTCTCTTGGGCAGATACCAGGTGCGTCTGAACAACCAGGTTCTATCCTGGAAAGGTCGCCCTCTTGGTGATGAAACCTACCTGAATATTTTTTTCACAGTCTGTTTGCTGGTGAAGGGACAGCTCACTTTCCAGGACAAACTTCTTGCCACATTTATCACAAATCTGCATGCGCCTATGAGTAACGTTCATGTGCTTCTCCAGGTACCAGCGAGTATTAAACACCCTGGGGCACTTCTCACAGGTCAGTGTCTCTTTCTCTTCACACTTAGCTTTCTGGACTGGCGCTTTGGGCTCCTTTGCGGCCCGCTTCTTACGCTTAGGTGGCTCTACACTCTTCCTACGACCTCTCGTAGCTCTGGGAGTAGGGGAAGTGGCAGCTGCAGCAACAGAGGCAGCTCTCCTCGTCCTCCTTTGTGTAACGCTGACCTTCTCCACTATCTTCTCCTTTTTCTTCTGCCTTTCATTCTCTCCATAGTCATTGCTGTCATCTGTGGCCTCTTCCTCACTCTCTTCCTCTTCCTCCTCACTGCTTGTCTTAAGAACAGGCGTCTCTTTGGACTGAGAAGAGACACCCTTTTCCCCTTTAGACACATTTAATGTTTGATTATTAAGGTTTACCTCCACTATGATCTGCTCCCTTTTGTAAGAGACTTCCTCCTCCTCCTCCTCCTCCTCCTCTTCTGTGTCATCAGAATTCTCCCGGTCTTCTTTAACCGCATGCACGTCAGACACTGCTCTTGTCTCCCTGAAAAATGGCTGTTCCTCTGTTTCATGGAGATGGGGTTTGCTCATCTTGGTGTCCACTAACACAGAATAAGGACTTCCTGATTCCCTTTTGTACACTTTGGTGGACAGGTCAAGTTCTTGGTTGGCACCATGATAAAAGGTAGATGGTACTTGACCACGGCGGCTATCTTCTTGTGCCATCCCTGCTACATGCACGGCACAGTTTTCAACCAGCTCCTGACAAGAACTGGTTGTGTGGCTCATTGGTAAGTGGCCCAATTTATTAAGCAGTTCAGACTACAGAGAAATAGCTTTAAAACAGGGTAAGCATTAGGACTCAAATCTTTTCCCATCCACAAAGAATCACTTAGATGAAAAAAAAAAAAAAAAAGTATTCCTGGAACCTGTGTGCAATTCTTCCAGTGTTGCAGCACCAAAGCATAAGTCAAAAGGTTTGGTATTATGGCAAGAGCAGAGCACTAGTGATTTGTCTTTTGAAGAGAGCTACACGTGACTTGGAGCATCTTATCTGCAAAGAAAAGCAAAGAGAAAAATGATCAGATATCATTTATTTCCTTCCCTTAGCATGAATTTACATCATAGAACAAACATATCTTAAAATGACTAAACTCTTTATATATACAATTCTTTATCCTGCTTAAACGGTTCGGTGCAGGGAGGGGGCATCATTTTACTGCATCACATGAATTCAGCAAACATTTGGCTAAAATATAAATTCTAAGACAGCAGGAGTTCAGTTCACTGAGATATCCTTAGAGCTTTGCACAGAGACTACCAGCACTTAGTAGGTGTTCAGTATATATTTGATGGCTAAGCGAATATCTGCTATTGCACAGCATTCAATATCCCAGACATACGGACATGGTATACGGTCTGTGTCCACAAGGAGCTTGCCGTCTAGTTATACAACATGTATCATCCATAAAATACACCAGAGCCTCAGGCTGGCTGGCTTTCTTCTCGACATCAGTCACCACCAGCCGCCACAGTAAGAGCTCACAGAGGAAAGGTGGTAGTGGGCTAGGCACTGTGGCAGGGAAAGAAAGCAGCTAACTGACGTAACCACAGAAGACAGAGAAACGTCCCTGGCCTTAAACAATTTATAATACGCATGGATATTGTTTTTAGGTCTCCTAATTTCAAAAGTTGCTAAGTACTTTAAAATGTGTTCCACGTTTAGCTCTGCTCTCTAGATCCATGCAACCATCAGGTGATTTTTCATGTGTCAGTTGCACAGAAGTCCAAGTTCTAAGAAACAGTAACCATCAGGTTGACGAGGTTCCAGGAAAAATAAAACCATCACTTGAAAAGGAAAAGATGAGAAGGGCATATAATTTGCTTTGTGACATACTTCACATTGCTGCTTAGCCAACCACCAAACCCCTGAGTCATATGAATATTACTGCAAGCACATACTCTGTCCACCGACAGAAGGAAACCAGTACTTAGTGAATACCTGAGAGGTGCATAAGCATGGCAAAGGCGCTCGTTATTTATTATTTCTATTCAACACCCACTGCAAAACTCTGGGGTTGGTTTTTAAACTTATGTTTAATTTTTAATCAAAGTAATCACAAAAAAGCATATATAGTTCCATAAGTCAAATATACTACAAGGCTTCTAACAAAAGCAGCTGTCCTCTGCTTACGCCATCTCATCTCATCTGAGTCCCAGGCCCAAGATAAAAGTGTTCTATTTAGCTGTTCCTCTTCCCCTTCCCCCTGTATTTATTTCCATATTTCTAAACAGTGTGATGATATTTCTATTTCCTGACTTCTTTTTCAATTTTAGATATTATAACTTCTCTCACTACAGTTTTCTTACCTTATTGCTCCCAATTCTCCCTTCACCTCCCAATACAGCCGTTATCACTTTTTTGTTAAATCAGTATTCGCTGTTTACACTATTATGACTAATATATGCAATTCACAACTATTTCTATCATTCCACTATTATTTCTCTTCCATTTTCTCTCCCTGTGGATTTATTTATTTACTATTTTATTTTATTTTTTTTTCTTTTTAGGGCTGCACTCAAGGCATATGGAAGTTACCAAGCTAGAGGTTGAATTGGAGCGATGCCAGGGATTGAACCCACATCCTCATGGATCCTAGTTAGGTTCATTAACTGACTGCTGAGCCACGAAGGGAACTCCCAGGATTTATTCTTCTAAAAAATTATTCTAAAAGAATTATCACAAATTAGCTAGAAATAAAACAAAAAGCATGAAGACAAAGAGAAACAAATGAAAGGCTATCCCCTGGGAGAGTCGTTAATGTGTTCTTCCCAAATATTCCCGGTCCCCGCCTTCTGGGCCTGTGACAGGAGGGCACTTTCTGACTCCCCCTCCCCTGTAGTTGGGTGGAGCCCCAGGACTACTTCCAGCCAGAAGAGCTGAGAAGTGACACAAGAAAGAGCAATATGAGACCCTCTGGGCCTCTTCTCCCTCTGTGACAGGGACCAGCAACCCCCAAAGGGATGACTGCTGTCACTGTTATCAGCCTGGGCCCCTGACTAACAAAATGACCTACAAGACATGTCTAGTGTGGTGGATCTTTAAAATTTTTTTTCTTTTTTTTATGGCACAACCTGAGGCATAAGTTACCAGGCCAGGGGTCAAATGAGAGCTGCAGCTGCGCCCATGCCACATCCACGGCCATGGCAATGCTGGATTCGAGCCCCATCTGTGACCTACGCCACAGCTTGTGGCAATGCTGGATCCTTAACCCTCCGAGAGAGGCCTGAGATGGAACCCACATCCTCACAGAGACAACAGTAGGTCCTTAACCTTCTGAGCCACAACGGGAACTCCTTTCTGTTTTCTATTTTACTTGATGGAAAGTATCTATTTTTTTTTTTTTTGTCTTTTGTCTTTTGTTGTTGTTGTTGTTGCTATTTCTTGGGCCGCTCCCGCAGCATACGGAGGTTCCCAGGCCAGGGGTTGAATCGGAGCTGTAGCCACCGGCCTACGCCAGAGCCACAGCAACGTTGGATCCGAGCCGCGTCTGCAACCTACACCACAGCTCACGGCAACGCCGGATCGTCAACCTACTGAGCAAGGGCAGGGACCAAACCTGCAACCTCATGGTTCCTATTCGGATTCGTTAACCACTGCGCCACGATGGGAACTCCAGGAAAGTATATTTTCAAAGCCACTGAGATCTTGTGTTGTTTACTACTGCAGCCAAACCTGGCCTATCCTAGCTGATACAGGTGGAATTCAGAAGCACAGTGCCGTCTTCTCAAAAACATAAAGTACGGAGCAAAGGCTTAGAAGACCTGGGTAGAAGGAGACAAGGAAAAAGCTATTGGAGGCTAAAGGATAGCAACTCATATTACACAGGGGTGAAACTATCACCTAATTATCTCAAAAGAGAGCTAATATGCCCTGAGAACTTGTAGTTCTAGTGGGGAAATGGACTATTAAGAGAGTGTATCGGTTACTGTTGGCTATATTGGACAAATTATTACATGAAAAGGATGAATTCAGAGAATTGACCAGTTTACAATCAGGGATTAAAGGAGTGCAGAAAACCAATGATTTGTAGGGTTAGAAGAAGCAAATGATGGAGTTCCCGTTGTGGCTCAGTGGTTGGTGAATCCGAGTGGGAAGCATGAGATTGCAGGTTCAATTCCTGGCCTTGCTCTGTGGGTTAAGGATCCGGCATTGCTGTGAGCTGTGGTGTAGGTCGCAGATGTGGCTCAGATCCTACGTTGCTGTGGCTGTGGTGTAGGCTGGTGGCTACAGCTCCGATTAGACCCCTAGCCTGGGAACTTCCACATGCTGCTGGTGAGGCCCTAGAAAAGATGAAAAGACAAAAAAAAAAAAAAAAAAAAAAAAAGAAGCAAGTGCTTAACACAAAACTGAGACCTTTTATTAGTTCAGTCTCGAGGCAAGGATCAAGGCAAATATTTGGCCTTCACAACCACTGAAAAAAACCTCCCAATGGATTTAGGTGGTGATGAAAAAAATAGCTTTTCTAAAAAGAGACTAAAGAGAGGTTCTCTCACCAGAGCAGTTTCTTAGTCTGTGTTGTTACAAAGCACGCTTCTCTGATGTCAGTTAGTCAAATGGTATTCATAAATAGGGAAATTGTGTCAGTACAACACAGAAGTCATGTTGGTTCATATGACATTTTCTCCTGTTCAGGAGAAAGCTTTTCCACAACTAAAAAGAAAGCCTCAGCACTATACCAAGACATTAAGGAAAAAGCTGAACACCCCATTTCTGTACCTTCCTTTAATGCAAGTTGTGGATGGTTCAGCTGCTCCATGAACTACTGCACCTTCCACTCTATATCTGATGCAGCTGAAAATATGTTGCTCTTCCTGTGTTTAAAAAAGAAAGTTTTTGATTGCTAAAGACTATTACAAGGAGTTCCCATCATGGCTCAGTGGAAACAAATCGGACTAGCATCCATGAGGATGCAGGTTTGAACTCTGGCCTCCATCAGTGGGTTATGGGTCCTGCGTTGCCGTGAGCTATAGTATCCGTCCCAGACGCAGCTTGGACCCCACGTTGCTATGGCTGTGGCACAGGCCGGCAGCTACAGCTCCAATTTGACCCCTAGCCTGGGAACCTCTATATGCCTCAGGGGCAGCCATAAAAAGCAAAGAAAGAAAGAAGGAAGGAAGGAAGGAAGGAAGGAAGGAAGGAAGGAAGGAAGAAAGGCAGACAGACAGACAGACAGACTACACCACACCATTGATCAAATTTTTACTGTAATGAAATTCATCTCTATTTTAAGTGAACTCTTCAAGACCCTAAAACCTCACAAGAGGAAACCAACACCCAGGGTATTAGGTCTGTAAAGCTCAACTGACTGATGCTGAGCGCCAGTGGAGATTTAAAATACTACAGTTTTACTTTAATTTCTTTTCTTCTTCTTTTCTTTTGTCTTTTTAGGGCTACACCTGCAGCCTATGGAGGTTCCCAGGCTAGGGGTCTAATTGGAACTACAGCTGCCGGCCTATGCCAGAGCCACAGCCACGCCAGATCCAGCCATGTCTGCGACCTACACCACAGCTCATGGCAACAAAGGATCCTTAACCCACTAAGCAAGGACAGGGATTGAACCTTCAACCTCACGGTTCCTAAGATGGATTCATTTACACTGCACCACGACGGGAACTCCAACTTATTTTTTCTTTTTAGGGCCACACCCGTGGCATATGGAAGTTACCAGACTAGGGGTTGAATCAGAGCTACAGCTGCCAGCCTACATCACAACCACAGCAACGTGGGATCTGAGTTGTGTCTGTGACCTACACCACAGCTCAAGCAACGCCAGATCCTTCACCCACTGAGTGAGGCCAGGGATCGAACCCACATCCTTATGGGTACTAGTCGGATTCATTTCCACTATACCACAATGGGAACTCCAGTATTTTAATTAATTTTGTTTTTATTTGTGCACTGGTTAGAGTGTCCCGACAGATCTTGAGCCGTCTACCCAATCCTATTTTTCCCATAAGCTCTGTTACTGTTGGTGTATAATTTTGCAGGTTTCAAGAAAGCATGTATGGTATTATAGCAGAAATGCCTGTATTCAAAATTAAGTTAAGGAAGCAGTATGGCAAAGCTATGTAAGCGAATCTACGGTTAGAAGAGGACCAAAAGTATGGTTGGAAAAGAACCGTGGATATGGCTAGGGCACAAGGAGCTGACCAGAAACAAAGAAGTAAAAATGCCACTGAGTTTTTGAGAGTCATACTGCCAAAAAAACTACCAGCCTGGGCTTGAGAGGCTATGACTATTCAAGACTTCTTTAAATGATGCTTGGGTTCCTAAGCATGTATGGCAAGAAGTAGACTAAGAAAGCTGTTCATCCCCCTAAAGGGGCACATTCCTCATTGTCCATTTGGGGTAGAGCCAAGGAATCGAACAGGGAAAAAGGAAGGAGGAGAACGAGGTCCAAGAAGATGAAGCCAGAAAGCAAAGAAAGAACAGAAAAGTGAGCTGCTGCTAAGCAGCCAGGTCAGGGTCTCCCCAGGAACATTCCCCACCCTTGGAGGGGCCCTCTCAACGGCTGCTCAGAGGGACGGCAGAATCTGCTGCAATCCACTGACTGCTGTATGCCTCCTGCTCCTCCCCTTTCAAATGGGAGTATTTATCAGCCTGTCACTAGTCACCACTGTACACTGCATATGAGGGACACGAATCATTTGTCAATTTCTTTCATAAATCTATGGATCAAAAAGAGCAACATAAAGAAGAAAAAGAGCAACACAGACTACTATGCATCATCTCCAGGAAAGGCCACCCACCCCCATCACATTCCCGCATCACTCAAGAGATCCTGGACATCAAACGAGCTATGACTGGACGGGACCTTGGGGGGGGGGTCTCTCCTTGGGGGAGACGTGTGTGTATTTTACCAGTGAGGGAGACTGGGTTGACTATCTGGTGACCAAAAGAATGGTGCTGTGTATCAAATATTTTCAGCTGTCTCCCTGGCACAGGCAGTGCTGTGCTTCCTGGCCCTGTGTAGTTATGCGGGACATGACTAGTTCTGGCCATCATTATGTTGTGAAATAAGCAATGTGAGTCACTTCTGAGCTACTGTATTTAACTGCTAATGAGAGACCGCTGGGACTTTTCTTTTCCCCATTGGCATGGTGACCAGCAGTGTACACGAAGGTGGTTGTTCCATCAGCCTGGCTCAGTGAGTGATATGAGCTAAGCTTCCCTGCTGATCTATTAAATGGCCATGTACCGAGAAAAAAATCCTTCATTGTTTAAGCCACCTAGATAGAGGGGTGGTTTGTTACTGCGGCATAACCTAGCTAACACAGTTCTTTATGAATATGGATATGTATTACATATATAAAATGGTCTCAGACTTTTTTTTTTTTTGTCTTTTCTAGGGCTGCACCCGCATGATATGGAGGTTCCTAGGCTAGGGGTCCAATTGGAGCTGCCAAACCAGATTCGAGCTGCATCTGCTACCTACACCACAGCTCCTGGCAACACCGGATCCTTAACTCACTGAGCGAGGCCAGGGATCGAATCTGCAACTTGTGGTTCCTAGTTGAATTCGTTAACCACTGAGCCATGACGGGAACTCCATTTTTTAAATTATTTATTTATTTTTTTGGCCACGTTCACATGGCATGCGGAAGTTCCCAGACTATGGACTGAAACTGTGTCAGAACAGTGAAAACCTGGATTCTTAATCTGCTGTGCTACCAGGGAACTCTTCAATGGTCTCAGTTTTAAGCTAGACAGCAGAGACTGAAATACTGGGTGACAAATTTAAAAAATCACAAAGACAAAGGGCTCAATTCACAGGGGAATTCTCTACTTAATAGGTTAGAAAATAAGACCATTCCTTCTTTAAAAAATTAGAATTGGAAGTTTGTTTCCTTGTGATGTCAAAAGTTGAGGATCCTGTGTTGCCCCAGCTTTGGTGCTGGTCACAATTGCAGTGCAGGTTCAATCCCTGGCCTAGGAACTTCCATGTGCCAAGGGTGTGACCAAAAAAAAAAAAAAAAAAAAAAAAAAGTTAAAGTAACATTATTCTATTTTATAAATTCATTCATTCATTTTTCTTGATGGATGCACCAGCAGCATATCATAATTCCCAGGCCGGTACTGAATCAAAGCCTCGGCTGCAGCAACACTGGAACCTTTAACCCACTGTGTCATGCCAGGGACTGAACCCTCGGCTCTGCAGCAACTTGAGGCACTGTGGTCAGATTCTTTTTTTTTAATTTTTTCTTTCTTTTTAGAGTTGCACCTGTGGCATATGGAAGTTCCCAGGCTAGGGGAGAAGTGGAACTGCAGCAGCTGGCCTATGCTACAACAACGCCATATCCAAACCATGTCTACAACCTACAACATCGGCTCCTTAACCCACTGAGCAAGGCCAGGGATCGAACCACATCCTCATGGATGCTAGTCAGTTCTTAACTTGCTGAGCCACAATAAGAACTCTTATTCTTTTTTTTTTTTTTTACATTTTAAAAAATTACAGTTGACTTCCAATGTTGTTCCAATTTCTGCTGTACAGCAAAGTGACCCAGTCATACATGTATACACATTCTTTTTTTTTTTTTTTTTTTGTCTTCTTAGGGCCACACCTGCGGCATATGGAAGTTCCCAGGCCAGGAGTCGAATTGGAGCTACAGCTGCTGCCTACACCAACAGCCACAGCAATGCCAGATCTGAGCCACGTCTAAGACCAACACCACAGCTCAAAGCAAGGCCAGATCCTTAACCCACTCAGCCAGGCCAGGGATTGAACCCATGTCATCATGGATACGTGGTAGTCAGGTTCATTACCACTGTGCCATGATGGGAACTCCTATACATTCCTTTTCTTGTATTATCTTCCATTATGGTCTATCCTAAGAGACTGGATATAGTTCCCTGTGCTATACAGCAGGATCTCAGTGCTCATCCATTCCAAATGTAAGAATTTACATCCACTAACCCCAAACTCCCAGTCCATCCCACTCCCTCCCCTTCCCCTTTGGCAACCACAAGTCTGTTCTCTATGTCTGTGAGTCTGTTTCTGTTTTGTAGATAGGTTTACTTGTGCCGTATTTTAGACTCCGCATAGAAGTGATATTATTTATATTCTATTTAAAATGATGTAAACATATGGGGATTCCATATGAGCCTGAAAGTGACATCTCATCACTATTAAAACAAGGAAAGATCATAGAAACATCAACAAATCACACTTTCAGAATAGCAGATGCAGTCTAATTGTTCACTTTGAAACACACATAGGCTTTCTGCCCAGATTTGACTTTCTCCATTTGATTTTGGCTCCCTCTCGCTTATCTGAGTTTTGGTGAAAATCTTCCTTTATTCTCTTTCCAGAAAACTTAAAATACCTCCTAAGGGCACAACAGAGTAACCTTTATAAAACCAAAACCACATTAGGGAAATTAGAACCTTCCATGTTCCATTATCCAACTCTTCATGTGTATCCTCAGTTCTAACTTACTTATTTACAAATCATCTTTACTTAGTTTCTCAGAAGACAATGCCAGATCCCAGCCGCGTCTGTGACCTGCAACCACAGCTCACTGCAACGCTGGGTCCTCAACCCACTGAGCAAGGCCAGGGATCAAACCTGTGTCCTCATGGATGCTAGTCAGGTTCGTTACTGCTCAGCCACTAGGGGAACTCCCTTAACTTAGTTTTTAGAAGACTCTCTAATTGAATATACTGAGCTCTAAGAATCTGAAGGTAAAGAGAAGGGGCAAATAAATCCTGCTGTGACTCAGTAGGTTAAGAATCAACTGCAGAAGTTCTCACTGTGGCTCAGCAGGTTAAGAACCCGAATAGTATCCACGAGGATGTGGGTTCGATCCCTGGCCTTGCTCAGTGGGTTAAGGATCCCCAGTTGCCAAAAGCTTCGGTGCAAGTCCCAGACACAGCTCAGATCCTGCATTGCTGTGGCTGTAGCATAGGCCAGCAGTTGTGGCTCTGATTCAACCCCTAGTCTGGGAACTTGCCAATGCCATGGGTGTGGCCCGAAAAATTAAAAAAAAAAAAAAAAAAAAAAAAAAAAGCAGAGGTGCAGGTAGATGCCTGGCCCGAACTCAGCATTGTTGAAGCTGGGGCTCAGGTTCAATCCCTGGTTTGGGAACTTCCACATGCCATGGCTGTGGCATAAAAATTAAAAAAACAAAAACAAAGACAAAATAAAGTGGGTCATTCCTTAGTGTCTTGCTATAATTCATGTATACTAATGCACACAACTTGGGGAAAAAATGTGGTGTTATGTTGAGTGGTATACAAACTGAGAAGCAACCACTCCTGCTGGACCAGCTACTCGGAAGAAAGTAAAATTCTGAAGAAAAAGTTAGAAAATATGACAACATATATAAAGCACACCTTCCAGAATGTGTTTTTTTCAATGGCACTTTTTCCCAAGTAGACTACAAAATAACTTTACACAGTCTTCAAGAGTGTTTATTTAAATTTAGTTTTAAAAAGAAAAGAAGGGAGTTCCTTTCGTGGCTCAGTGGTTAACGAACCCGACTAGGAACCATGAGGTTGAGGGTTCGATCCCTGGCCTTGCTCAGTGGGTTAAGGATCCCGAGTTGCTGTGAGCTGTGGCGCAGGTCACAGACTCGGCTCGGATCTGGTGTTGCCGTGGCTGTGGCATAGGCCGGCAGCTGTAGCTTCATTTAGACCCCTAACCTGGGAACCTCTATATGCCACGGGAGCGGCCCTAGAAAAGGCAAAAAGAAAAAAAGAAAAGAAGTAATTTTGTCCCCTGAAGTTTAATCAATTAATTGATTAAGCTAATTAGTTACTTTTGACAAATTTAACATTTTTTTCTATTAAAAAATGTATTGATGCATCCTCCTTGTATGTTGAAAAGGTTCTGTCTGGGACAAGTCATTTCAAGTGGAAGAGGCAACCTGGAAGGCATATCAAGCTGGTACCTCTGCTTATTCCACCTCCTTCAGAGACACGTCCCCTGACCCACTTCCAATGCTCAGATGACCCAGGCACTTCTAGACCCTGGTCCTGCATGAATGGAGAGGTTTCTAAAGCATACAGCTACCTACAAGGAACAAGCCAAAACTAAAACCACCAAGAAATGGAAAGGAACAAGGAAGGGAAAGATAAATGCATCTCAGCAAAGTCCTTCTAAAAAAAATGATCCACTAGAATGATGACACTGGGGTTTGCGATATGGTCAGATACTCTGGTCAAAGCTTTGCTGCTTTTGAAGGCCATTCATTTTTCTCATCAAGAAAGTATGTTAGTGACACATTTGTCAAATAACTAATCTCAACGGTTTTGGATGGTCAAGTAATTATTTAACAACTGCTATATGGTTTTTTTTTGTTTGTTTGTTTTGTTTTTTGTCTTTTTAGGGCTGTACCTGTGGCATATGGAGGTTCCCAGGGTAGGGGTCTAATTGGAGCTGTAGCCGCCGGCCTATGCCAGAGCCACAGCAACGCCAGATCCAAGCCACATCTGCAACCTACACCACAGCTCACGGCAACGCCGGATCCTGAACCCACTGAGCGAGGCCAGGGATTGAACCCGAAACCTCATGGTTCCTAGTCAGATTCGTTTCCACTGTGCCATGACGGGAACTCCAACAACTACTCTATGCTTAATATGAGTGAAAAAAAAAAAAAAAATAGGAGTTCCCATTGTGGCTCAGTGGTTAACGAATCTGACTAGGAACCATGAGGTTGCGGGTTCGATCCCTGGCCTCGCTCAGTGGGTTCAGGATCCGGCGTTGCCGTGAGCTGTGGTGTAGGTCGCAGATGTGGCTTGGATCTGGCGTTGCTGTGGCTCTGGCGTAGGCCGGCGGCTACAGCTCCGATTCGACCCCTAGCCTGGGAACCTCTATGTGCCTCTATGTGCCGCGGGAGCGGCCCTAGAAATGGCAGAAAGACAAAACAAAAAGCAAAAAAAAGAAATGTTAAAGTCTGGAAGAGAAATTGCATCCAGGTGGGTAAACCACGAACATTTTTGTGAAAGTACATTTCAGGAAAACCTGAAGGGCTGGCAGGTTTTAGGCTAGCAGAAAAAGTCATCTCTAGTAAAGGAGAACTAGGATGGGATAATAGAATATATATTTCTGAACAAGAGACAGTGTAAGTTGTTCAGTTTTGCTGGAATACAGGGCTTTATGAAGGGAGAGGTGACAAGATAGGTGAAATTCATTATCATGCTATGGCCAATCTTGAAGATTGGGCTGAATGAAGAGTTTGCAGTTCATATGGATGACAAGACAGAGCATCAAAGCATTTTAAAGAAGGAACTAACACAATTAGAGTTGTGTTTTAGGGGTCAAATTATACAAGAGCAAACAACTGTAGACCTATATTTAAGTATATCTTTGAAACATACATATGATAAATATACAATTAAACAAAACAGAATAAATTTAAAATAAGTAAAGAGATTGAAGTAGAAAAAACAGAAGTAGGGAAAATAATACCAGGAATTAGGATAAAAACAAAACGAAAAGCACAAACCATTTTATACTAAATCCTGTATTAGTACTGACTAAAATAAAATTTAAAATATCTGAATTGTAATTTTACAAACTTTTTTTTTTACAAGAATGCGTTCTTTGGAGTTCCTCAGCAGTAACAAACCCGACTAGTATCAATGAAGATGTGGGTTCAATCCCTGGCCCTGGCTCAGTGGGTTAAGGTGTTGCTGTGAGCTGTCGTGTAGGTTGCAGACATGACTCTGAACTGGTGTGGCTGTGGCCTAGGCCGGCAGCTACAGCTCCAATTTGACCTCTAGCCTGGTAATTTCCATGTGGCCCTAAAAACGTTTTATTTATGAAAAATTACTTATTTTCCCTACATAGTAATCAAACTGAGTTTAAGACATGTCCACACTAAAAGGTTTTTCTTAATACAGTGTACACACACACACACACACACACACAGAGGAGTATTACTCAGCTATGAGAAAGAATGAGAGCCTGCCATTTGGGACAATATGGATGGACCAGAGAGTATCATGCTAAATGAAATAAGTCAGAGAAAGACAAGATACTGTATGATTTCACTTATATGTGGAAACTAAGAAACAAAGCAAATGAACAAACAGAACAGAAACAGAGTCATAGATACATAGATACAGGTGGCTGCCAGAAGGAAAGGGAGTGGGGAAAGGAGAGAAACAGGTAGATATTAAGAGGTACAAACTTCCAGTTACAAAATAAATGAGTAACAAGTTTGAAATGTACAGAGTTGGGGAATACGGTCAACAATTATGTAATGTCTTCGTATGGTGACGTATTCGTAACTAGACTTATTGTGGTGATCATTTTTAGATATTTAGAAATGCCGAATCCCTACGTTGGGCACCAGGAATGAACATAGTGTTGTAGGTCAATCATACTTCAAACAAACAGACAGACAGACAGATAGACAAACGTGTAGAAAAGGAGATCAGACTTGCCTTTACCAGAGGTGGGGGCCTGGGGAGAGGGGGAACTGGAGGAAGTTAATCAAAAGGCACAAACTTCCAGTTAACAGATAAAAAAGTACTATGATGTAACGTATGTGATTAACATAATTAACACTGCTATGTCACATCTGAAAGTTGTTAAGAGCAAATCCTGATTTCTCATCACAAGGTAACAAATCTTTTTTCTATTTTTCTATCAAAAAAACCAATTTTTTCCCATTTCTTTAATTTTGTATTTATATGAGATGATGGATGTTCACTAAACTTATTGTAATCATTTCATGATGCACAGCAAGTCATGTCATTATGCTATACATCTTGAGAGCTTGTTTGGAGGTTCTAGGAGGGGAGTGTGGCTGCTCGTATGTCCTTGACGGAAGAAGGTCCTCCTTCTCCATGGAGCATGCAACTTCGGGAAAGACACACATAGGGTGTTGAGGGAGGAAGGGGACACCCACTAAACAGCCGGATCAGTCAGATCAACCCTGGAGATCAATGAGATAACAGAGGTCGCAGCCAGATCGCCCTCACATCCATTATGTTCCACATCTTAAACTTACGTAGTGCCATATATTAACTATATGTCAATAAAACTGGAAGAAAAAAGAAGAATTAAAAAAAAAGAAAAAAAGGAGTTCCCATTGTGGCTCATCGGTAACAAACCCAACCGGATCCATGAGGACTCAGGTTTGATCCCTGGCCTCGTTCAGTGGGCTGGGGATCCAGCGTTGCCATGAGCTGTGATGTAGGTCAGATGCATTCAGAATGGAATCCTGCGTTGCTGTGGATAACTAAGATTCATTTTTAACTGAAATTTTGGAACTGTCAACCTTAAAATTTTATCAATCCATGCCTCGGTCGGCCAATCTCAAAAGTGGAAGCCAAGAAAACAAACTACAAAACTGAAAAGCTTAGTGAGTAATACTCTCTGATCTACAAAAACGCCTATGGTAGTGGTGATAATAATATGCACTTACACGATGCTCTACGGATTACACAAAGCATATTGATGATCCGTTTGTTAAACATTTATTAAGTGCCTACAGTGTGTAAGGACTGTAGGAGCTGGAGCCACTGAGTTCAAAGGATCTGTAGCAGATTCACAAATGTCCTTCATTTTCAAAGGTGCTCAGAAAATCAACCTGGGATGCACTAGAAAAGCTACCAACACTGACATGTAAAAGTCAACTTTACAGCAAACAAAACCCCAAATGACATATATCACTGGACCATATTTTAGATAAACATAAAGTGTTTCAGATGCCTATACTTTATATAGTTGTAATAGAACTAATTTTAATGTAATCCCCTCTAACAAAATTTAATATGTCAATTGTGTTTTAAGCAGTCCATTATCTGTAAGAAATGAAATTGAGAAATGCCTGTTATTACCAATTTTAGACAAAGCTTTTATAAAAATAAAATTTCCCTGTCATCCTTTACCTATGCATTTAAATGAGACGGCCATTGTGTTTCCTCAGTAAAATGCCCGTGAAGCTAGGAGAGGTGCTCCTCCTAGGTACTACCTAATTACCTTCAAGCATCAACAGTCTCCGCACTTCCATATAAGACAATAAAAACTAATGTGCATTACTCATCCCACAGTTGGCTTAAGCAACCTCAACTTTCACCAGTAACCTCCCAGGGCCAAAGTAGAGATCAAATACCAAGGAGGCGACACTGCCAGACCTGGATGATCACAATGTATTTTCACAACATCTTTCCATTATTCTATTCACAAACATCATCTACAGACAGGAGAATATAATTTAAACAAAGGAGTTATTTTATTTTATTCATTTATTTTTTTGTGGCCACACTTGCAGCATGTGCAAGTTCCTGGGCCAGGGACTGAACTGGTGGCACAGCAGCTACCCAAGCCGCTGCAGTGACAACGCTGCACCCTTAACCCCCTGCACCACAGATGAATTCCCTGCAAAGGAGTTATTTCAAAAAGAAGAGTAAGAGTACTGTATTATTGTTGTCTTTTCCATTAAAATATTGATAGAGCCCAGGGTGCATAAACACTTTTGGTACCCTAAAAAAAATCACGAGAGGGAGTTCTTGTGGTGGTGCAGCGGAAACAAATCCAACTAGTAACCATGAGGATGTGGGTTTGATCCGTGGCCTTGCTCAGTCGGTCAGGGATCTGGAGTTGCTGTGAGCTGTGGTGTAGGTCGCAGACGCGGCTCGGATCCGGCATTGCTGTGGCTGTGGTGTAGGCTGGCAGCTGCAGCTCTGATTTGACCCCTAGCCTGAGAACTTTCTGATGCCACGGGTGCGCCCCTAAAAAGACAAAAGACCAAAAAAAAAAAAAAATCAGGAAAACACATTGACAAGATCATAATATTAGAAAGTCTGTCTACTTTTGACCAAAGGTTGTTTTGTGGAATGCAGTTAACTAATGCACTAGTCCATTACCAAAATCACTATCAATAGAAGTGTCTTGATATTAGTTTATATCCTGCCTATTAGCCTTATTAAGAAAAATCATAGACTTAAAAGGCCTTGTGACTCTTTCTTTTCTTAAACTCCTAACTGTAACATCTTAAAAGAACTGAGATATATTTAGCAGACACAGATGTTCACACTGTGGCTACTCCCTATAATGCAAGCCATTACGAGAGGCCTACATACATGTCAATTTGACTAGATCATCGTGAACTTGAATTAAAAACTTATTTAGAAAATGAAAACAGCTGAGAAGTGCTCTTATTACATTCCTATATTTTACCAAAACAAGCAAACAAAAAATCACAAGTATTTTAGATATGTGAACGCCACCAGGAAATGTTGGAATTTATATATTTGACCTACCAAAATACAAAAGACTGTTGCTGTTTTCTTGTTAGCAAAAAAATTCTGACATTCAAAACTTTGAATTCAAAATTAACATTTGGAAAAAAAGTTTAACTGAACTAGTCTTAAACCAGGTAAAAACAAATAATCCAAAACAAAAATACTTGGGAAGTTCCCTTGAGGTGCAGCAGGTTAAGGATCCAGCCTTGCTGCAGCTGTGGTGTAGGTCACAGCTGTGGTATGGGTTCACTCTCTGGCCCAGGAACTTCCACCTACTGTGGGTGCAGCCAAAAAAAAAAAAAAAATTGAAACCAAACAGGAAGGTTTAACCCAAACCATGGCATACCCAAAATATGTCCAATGGAAAAAGACAAACTGCTAATGTATAACCTGCCTTTTCCTTCCCCTAAGTCTGTATGTTCCTCTCCTTGGCAGTAATTCTTAAACTTTTTTTTTTTTTTTTTTTTTTGGTCTTTTTAGGGCCACACCCACTGCATATGGAGGTTCCCAGGCTAGGGGTCTAATTGGAGCCACCGCTGCCAGCCTACGCCAGAGCCACAGCAATGCCAGATCCGAGCCATGTCTGCAACCTATACCACAGCTCACAGCAATGCTGGATCTTTAACCCACTGATCGGGGCTAGGGATCAAACCCGCAACCTCATGGTTCCAAGTCGGATTTGTTTCTGCTGCACCAAGACGGGAACTCCAATTCTTAAAATTTAAAGAATCTTTGGAAAACTATAAATCTTCTCTCCTCCAAAAATGAACACACAAAAATTTACATGCAATTCTAAAGAGTATGCGCAGTCTAAAATTTTAGTTTTCTGTGTATGTAATATACATTTAGATTAGGTTTGTAAATTAAATTTCTTTTTAACTCCTTTGCTCTTCTTCCTATTTCTTTTTCTCTCAATCTTTCTAGCCTATCTATGGTCGTAAATGAATTAACTGTTGAATTTTGAGTAACATCATTAAATGAAGAATAAAAAATCTTAGTATGAGCTCCAACGTGCTATTTAACCAGATAGATGTGTGACCTTGGCCAAGTCAATTAATCTCACTCGATCTCAATGTGTTCCCCAGTAAAAACTAGAGTAAGAGTACCCACATCTATTTAATCTGACAGCACGAGCAAAGTTCCCAGTACCCAGAGGGGGCTTTCAGTGCTTGACTCCTTTCTCCTTCCTATTTGAGATGATTGTTTCTAAGGAAGTTGTTGGTTATGGATGGCAGAGCAGAGATTTACATGGTTTTAGAATTTGTTCCATGCATTTTCCATAGTGACTATGATGCAATGAAGATGAAAGAAAGGAATATATAGAGAACTCTAATAACTCGACAAGAGACAGCCCAATTTTAAATGGTCAGATCACTTAAATAGACACTCTTCCAAAGAAGATATACAAATGACCAATATGTGCAGGAAAAGATGCACAATACCTTTCATCGTTAAAATATGCAAATTGAAACCACAAAAAGATATCCACACCTACTAGGGATGGCTCTAATAAAAAAAAAAAGAAAAAAGAAATGGAAAGAAGCAAGTGTAGGCCAGGATGTGGAGAAACTGGAAGCTTCATACATTACTAATGGGAATATAAACTGGTATAGCCACTTTTGAGAACAGTTTGGCAGTTCCTCAAAATATCAAACACCAAGTTACCATATGACCTATATCATTCCACTCCTAGGTATGTGCTCAAGAGAACTGAAAATATATGGTCATACAAAAATCTGTACACAAGTGTTCATAGCAGCATTGTTCGGAAAAGCCAAAACGTAGGAACTATCCAAATATACATCAGCTGAGGATGAACGCACACATAAAATGTATATCCACACAATGGAATACTATCAGTCGTAGAAAGGAACTAAGTACTAATACCTTGTATGAAACAGATGAATCCTGAAAACATTCTGCTAAGTCAAAGAAGCCAGACACAAAAGACTGCACACTGCATGACTCTAGTTCTCTGAAATGACCAGAATAAGCAAATCCCTGGAGAGAGAAAGTAAATTAGTGATTGCGAGGAGCTGAGGTTAGGGAGGAGCAGGGAGTGACTGCTAATGGGTTCCCAGGTTCCTTGTTCAGGTGCTGAAAATGTTTTGGAAATAGCTATTGGTGACGGTCACAAAACCTTCCAAATATACTAAAACAGGCTGAATTGTACACTTTCAAGTGGTGAACTAGTCATATGGTAGATGAATTATATCTCAATATAAATAAGTATATAAATAAATGAAATGAGATGAAATAGGCTATCTGGATGGATACTAGCAGTTCAAAGACAGTCTGAAACAAAAGATTATCTGAAAATTAGATATTTATTTTATAACGATTTACTGAATTGGTCACAAATGATGAACTGTGCTCTAACAGCAGTGATGTAACGAGACTGAATAGAAAATTTAAAACCATGCACAGTGCTGAGCATTGGAGGATTTGGACCAGCTGGATTTGGGGGCCCTTCCACACTGCTTGGAGGTTACTTTACTTTTCCAACTCCCGGTTTTCTCAACTATACACTTAAGGGATTCCCTTCCACCAATGACATTTACTGCCGATTATTTGTTTCCAGTCTCTTGCCCAGTTCATCTGGTCACCTACTGCCGCACAGCATTCCCAACCTTTTCAGCATCAAGGGCAATCACATACTCCCCTCCCCACCCTCCCCACACCCCTGCCCTGTTCCCAGGGAGCACCGTCTTTAAAAGCTGTGTCCAAGAATTTGCATTGAGATCAAAGTTTAAACATTTTTTTACGAACCAAAGTAAAAAAATAGCTTATCGTAACTTTCTGGTTAGACTGTCCAACTTTTACAACATAACTTCCATTTGACTTTCTGAACACTAAAATTAGCTTATTAATCTCACACTGGGGGATGCCTGGGTTAGGGGAATATATCATCTACAGTCTTGAACTAAGTATGACATTAAATGGGACTGGGCCCATAGCCTTAACCAGGGTATAAGTAACTTTCTCCAAAAACAACACTGAGTCCACCACACTTCTCCAGGGTAGAGGGAAACATGACCACACTTAACACCATTCTTTGGATGATTCTACTTAATAATCCTCTGCCTTGACCAGAGGGCGCTTAAGGCAATCTGTCAAATGCGATGTAGAAGAAATCAATGAAGCCTCAGATACCTGCCGCAGCCGCAGCCACTGCCACCTTACTTTCGCTGTCTCCCCCTCCCCCCATTTCTGGCCACCCTGCGGCAAATGGAGTTCCCAGGCCAGGGATCAGATCCAAGCCACAAGTGTGACCTAAGCCGAAGTTCCAGCAACACGGGATCCTTTAATGCACGGTGCCAGGCTGGGAGTCGAACCTATGTCCTGGCGCAGCAGAGACACCACCCATCCTGTTTCGCCACAATGGGAACTCCTTAACGGTCTTTTAAAAATATATACATACATTGTAGGCTGAGTGAAACAAAATCAGGTAGCAATGCTACAACTGTGTCAAAATTAAAGGCCAAAGCAGCCACCTACTCTGTAGGTGGTACAAAGCACAACTCTACTCCAGAGAGGGGGCCTACGCTGGATGCTGGCAAATAAACCAATGGTTCCTCCCTCCCTTTGGGGAGGTACAGCTGAACACAGAGAAGAGGTTGATCCTGGGGTTTGGTGGTAACGCCACCACACTGAGTTAACCTCATGAGACATCCAGGGTGTCACGGTTTGGAAATGATGGGACTCTGTTTGTTAAAACTGCTGCTTCTCAGACATGAGGTTTACTTGTGAACACCCAGATCACCTTCTTTCCTCCAAAAAGAGAAAGAGCTTTTTATGTATTTTATTATTTTGGGCATACTCTCAGCACAGCAGTGACAACACTGGATTCTTAACCGACTGAGCCACCAGGGAACTCTGCTTTTTATTTTTTCTGATTACAAGGAGAAATTTATAGGTCAAAAGGGTTTATCCACTAAGCATTTTCTGTCTAGTTCCTGCACTCCACTCTTTCTTCACGGGCTTTGACCCGCAAAGCACCAAGAGTCTAATATAAGGAGAAGATGTTTATTTAGTCCTTCAAAGAATTATTGTATTGGCACATATTTTTTACTGCTGTTAAGACCATCGGTCCCAAATTCAGAGACAGTATTTAGTTCTATCTTTTATACAGTGATTAAATAAGCTTTTGCTAGATATTCCTAAAATTCCTTTACAATGACAACCACGCCAAAAAATTACGTCCAATGGAGTTCCCGTCATGGCTCAGAGGAAACGAATCTGACTAACATCCAGAGGATGCAGCTTTGATTCCTCACCTCGCTCAGTAGGTTAAGGATCCAGCATTGCCATGAGCTGTGGTGTAGGTCGAAAACGCAGCTCGGATCTGACACTGCTGAGGCTGCGGCAGAGGCCGGCAGTTGCAGCTCTGACTTGACCCCTAGCCTGGGAACTGTCATATGTCACGGGTGAGACCCTAAAAAGACACACACACAAAAAAAGATTAGCCCTCACTTTACCTTTCTTATCTCATTTCCCTCCATATTCCTCTACAAACCCTGTCAGGGTCTGTCTACTCAGTACTCCTCAGTGTTCCCTAAGTGTGACATATAAATTCTCATGTCAGTCATTCGTCTCATATCCTGACAGCCAAGAATGCCCTTATCTCTCTCCCTATCAACCGAATCTCACTCATCTGTCAATATTCAGTTCAAATACCACTTATACTTCCTGAAATTTCCCAGCACCTATCACTTTTCCTGTGTGTATTTCCATTCTACTACAACTGGCTTTATTACACTGACTTCATCCTGTATTATATAAAATGTATTTCTAAGTCCACATTGCCATTACCAGTGATTGATTTAGATCCCATGCCAGTGCCCAGGATTAAGTTTTGAGCAGTGAGATTTAGCTGGAAGTCAGCTGGGGGGTTGGGCTTCTGAGAAAGATCTCCAAATTCTTAAGCATAGGAAAACACTAACCACCACCTTCTGCCGGATGTCGTCTTGCCTAAATATGATGCCTGGAACCATGGTACCCACCTTGCATCCAGGATGACGTCCTTGCCAAAGGACAAAGCAGACAAGTCCAAGACGGCAGAGCAGGAAAGTGGAAAGAATGTAGGTCCTTGATGACATCACTAAACCACAGATTTAAACTAATCCTAGACTGAAGCATCTTGTTCCTTGTTATGATAAATTTTCCTTATTTTCACATTACTTTGAATTGGATTTTCTCTCATTTGAAGTCCAAGGCATCCTAATTTATATAGTCATGTTTGAGATGCAAATTAGACATCTCAGCAGAGATGTCAAGTAATCAATTGGATAGAAGATGGGGAGATGTCAGGACTGGAGCTATACATTTAGCAGACAGAAAGAATTTAAATTTGAGGGCTAGAAAGACAGGACTACTAATGGAGTAAAGAAAGCTTTAAAGCACCCTAAGGACAGAGGAGAAAAAACCAATATGGAAGAGAGAAGGAATTAACCCTGAGATGAAAGGAAAACATTGAACTGCGATGGACAGAAGCCAAGAGATTAAAAAAATTATGTTCAAAAAGTATGTATACATGAATGTGTAACTTGGTCCCCATGCTGTACAGCGGAAAAATAAATAAAAATTATTTTCAAGAAAGAACTGGTCAACTGTATCAAATGCTGCTAAACCATTGACTACCTACAACAGAGAAAATTTAGTGGCTGAATAATTCCTTAACACGAAGGCCCCCATGTCCTTCCACAGCCTCCCTCTCTCTGGAAAAACCGCCCTCTTGAATTATTGATATAAGATTTCAGGAGTTCCCATCGTGGCGCAGTGGTTAACGAATCCGACTAGAAACCATGAGGTTGCGGGTTCGGTCCCTGCCCTTGCTCAGTGGGTGAACGATCCGGCGTTGCCGTGAGCTGTGGTGTAGGTAGCAGACACAGCTCGGATCCCGAGTTGCTGTGGCTCTGGCATAGGCCGGTGGCTACAGCTCCGATTTGACCCCTAGCCTGGGAACCTCCAAATGCCGCGGGAGTGGCCCGAGAAATGGCAAAAAGACAAAAAAAAAAAAAAAGATTTCAGGGCGCAGGCTTGGGCTGAGTTCTGGAGCTACCACTCCCAGCGTGGGACCGTCTCAAGCAGCCAGACTGTCCTGAGAGGGGGAGGAATGAAAGCTGCAATAGGGCTCCAAATGGAAAAAGGGTTTGAGTCCGATTTTAACCACTGGGAGAAGAGTCCCCATCATGGCGCAGCGGAAACGAATCCGACTAAGAACCATGAGGTTGCAGGTTCGATCCCTGGCCTCCCTCAGTGGGTTAAGGATCTGGCATTGCCATGAGCTGTGGTGTAGTTCGCAGGCTTGGATTTGGTGTGGCTGTGGCTGTGGTGTAGGCCAGTGGCAACAGCTCCGATTAGACGCTTAACCTGGGAACCTCCAAGTGCCGTGGGTGCAGCTCGAAAAATACAAGACACACACACAAAAAAAAGATTGGGCAAGACCTGACTGTGTTTAAATGCTGTTGGGAAGGTATACCTTTTGCCACAAAAAAAGCTTCATTACAAGAAAACATTTTGGGATTCATGACAGTAGGAGGTTATTAGTTCATAAAGCTTTAATACATTGTATATAGAAGAAAAGTTTGATGAAGCTACAATCTTAAACTCCATCTCTTTTCAGAACATGCCAACCAAAAGATTACCTATGACAATAAATGGTAATAGTAAATGAATAAAGTCCCTAATTTCCTCTTGGTTATACTATAAAGATGATTCCAATATTTAAACACAAAGCACTAAACCATAAAAGCTCAGATATTTTTAAAGCTAAGGAAATCTATAACACAGCTATCTGAAACCATTTGGAATATCCTCCTATAACACTTTCAGTTTTTAATACATTCTTAAGTCTGAAGTATTTCCCCCCTTTGGTCTTATTGAAGAAATACGCTGTCTGGAGATAAGCATTCTATAAATTTGTGTACGATAACCACATAAGAAAATATTAAAATATTTTAATGTTCACTTCAGGAAATTCTAAAATTTAAAACCACTCCAAATTAAAATACAACCACTTCAAAGAAAAGGGGATAATATCAAAGTTAAGACCAAAACAGCTTTTGATGCAAACCACTGCATGTTGCAGAAACTGTAACCTAGTTTCATTTTGAATGTAGTGTTTGTTGCCCTTAAGGGATCTGCAACTTTCGAGCAAGATTTTTTCATTAAATGCCAGATAACAGGTAAAGCAAAGGAGGAAAAAAAAGTCAATACATCTTTATGCTATAACAACATCTCAACTCTTCAGTTTATGGGAAGAAAAGCTTCTCCTTACGAACACATACATACACAAACAAGCACACATATCCGTGTATCATACCGACAAACTTCTGTTATTGGTGACTTAACCCCCAAATTTTAACTCAAGGCTAAACATTCAGCCTTTAATACATTCTTGTATTAAAGCAATTTAACAATCTGCTTGTGAGCAGCAAAAATCCCTCAGCATCATACAAAATTATTCTTGGCTATTTGCTCCCTGCCTTAACAACTGGTCAGTAATAACCTTGAGCAGAAAAAGGAAGATACTCAAACTATATAAAGGTTTCCCACATAAAGTTCTTAATTCCGTTCCCCAAAAGACGGTTCTCTATATTGAACTATGAGTGACTGTGCATATTTCAGTAAGACAAAAATCCCAGGAGTTCCTGTCGTGGCGCAGTGGTTAACGAATCCATGAGGTTGTGGGTTCGATCCCTGGCCTTGCTCAGTGGGTTAAGGAGCCGGCATTGCTGTGAGCTGTGGTGTAGGTCACAGACGCGGCTCGGATCTGGTGTTGCTGTGGCTGTGGTGTAGGCCGGTGGCTACAGCTCCGATTTGACCCCTAGCCTGGGAACCTCCATATGCCTCGGGAGCGGCCCTAGAAAAGGTAAAAAAAGAAAGGAAAAAAAAAAAAATCCCAAACACCCACATTTCTGAGTGAATAACCTGTTTCAAGACACCATCTCCCCATAAGCCCCAGAGAAGTTACTTTGAGGGAATAAAATAAACTAATTAGTAACAACACACACTTCAGACATTTATATTTTAACTGCACTGGAATGTCTAAAAAGTGAGCCTGAGCAAAGGCACTGAGTCTAAGAGGAAGTGAACAGACTCCTGCCTTGCAGACAGATGAGTAGGTGGAGGAAACATTTATGTGGGGAAGATGATTTTTATAAGATGCTTTTCTTAATCTAAAGAAAACCACAGCTCTTCACAATATATGTGCTATAAATAGATGCAATCAGTCAAAAACCTGAATAGTTCTCTGCCTGCTTGTTTTGTTTTTATTTTTATTTTTTTTTTAATTTTATTTTTTTTGGCTTTTTGCTATTTCTTTGGGCCGCTCCTGCGGCATATGGAGGTTCCCAGGCTAGGGGTCGAATCGGAGCTGTAGCCGCCAGCCTACGCCAGAGCCACAGCAACGCTGGATCCGAGCCGCGTCTGCAACCTACACCACAGCTCACGGCAACGCCGGATCATTAACCCACTGAGCAAGGGCAGGGACTGAACCCGCAACCTCATGGTTCCTAGTCGGATTCGTTAACCACTGAGCCACGATGGGAACTCCTGTTTTGTTTTTAAATAACTTTTGTCATAATCCAAATCCAACAAGTGATCAAGGTAACCAAGCCAAGGTGACCAAGCAGGCTACCCAGTTAAAGGCCTGGGGACATAGGACCAAGACTAATTTGCCTTCATCGTTTATACTGAAGAAGAGATTTTAATTACTAAGATGGATTTTTATTGCAACATCTTTAAATATACTTCCCTTACCAAAATCAAAGCGTTTTCAGATCAATGCAGAATTTCTATCACTTACTTTCAGCCCTACCTTTATGACATGTGGCTAGAGCAACCAAAGCGAGTTTAGGTCACAGAAACATTGCTCAAGTAATTGTTCCTTCCTTTCCCAGCTCCTCCTAGCCAAAAAAAAAAACAAACCCATTTATCTAAGAGTTCCTGTCAAATAAGTATTCTCTTTCATAAACAGGAGAAACAAAGGCCCTCTGGCTAAAAGGTGAGAGAGACTCTGAAAGAGTAAGAACTAGGTGAATATAAAGAACTGCTTTGCTTTTTTTCTTCCTTAGAATAAAAGCCAACAAGAGAATAGATGGCTTCTTCTTCTTTTTTATTTTTAGAAGTGGGCTGCTGATAAAGAGGTAATCTGGATTTTCTACTATTTTTACAATGAACATGTATTATTTCTGTAATAAACAAAACAGCGAATCTTAAACTTAAAAACCAAATGAATCAAACCAATGTGTAAGATCACTGAAAATGAAGTCAGTCAGACAGAGGACAAATATCACGTGTTATCATTTAAGTGTGGAATCTCAAGAAAAAAAAAATGATACAATGAACTTATTTACCAAGCAGAAGCAGACTCACAGACTTCAAAAAACAAACTTATGGTTACCGCAGGGGAAAGGTGGGGAAGGGACAAATTCAGAGTTTGGGAATAACATAAACACACTACTATATATAAAATAGACAATCCATAAGGACTTACTGTACAGCATATTCAGCTCTACTCAATATTCGGTAATAACCTATATGGGAAAAGAATCTGAAAAAGAATGGATACATGTCTATGGGAGTCAAGAATTCTACTAGTGAACCACCAACACCTCAATAAATGTATATGTATAACTGAGTCACTCTGCGGCATATCTGAAACTAACAAAACATTGTAAATCAACTATACTTCAAAACAAAAATTTTAAAAGTGTGATTATTTTTGAAGTTCCCGTTGTGGCTCAGTGGAAATGAACCCGGCTAGTATCCATGAAGATGTGGGTTCAATCCCTGGCCCTGCTCAGTGGGTTAAGGATCCGGTGTTGCTGTGAGCTGCAGTGTAGGTCGAAGGCGCAGCTCGGGTCTGATGTGACTGTGGCTGTGGTGTAGGCCAGCAGCTGTAGCTCCAATTCGACCCCTAGACTGGGAACTTCCACATGCCGGTGTGACGCTAAAAAGCAAGAAAAAAAAAAAGTGATTATTTTTAAAAAGCAAAAAAACATACATACTTCAAGTTATAAGATAAATAAGTATGCGGGATTAAGGTACAACATGATAAATATAATTAACACAGCTGTATATTATATATGAAAATTGTTAAGAGACTAAATCCTAAGAGGTATACATTTCTATTTCTTTAATTTTGTATCTATATGAGACGATGGAGATTCACTAAACTTCCCATTTCATGATACATTTAAGTTAAATCATTGTGCTGGACACCTTAGACTTATACAGTGCTGTATGTCAATTATATCTCAATAAAACTGGAAGAAAAAAAGATCATTCGGATACAAGCATTGATGAAAGAAAGTTGGAAAAAAGTGCAAACATAAATTTTTTTTTTTTTTTTTTTGGTCTTTTTGCTATTTCTTGGGCCGCTCCCGCAGCATATGGAGGTTCCCAGGCTAGGGGTCCAATCAGAGCTGTAGCCACCAGGCTACACCAGAGCCACAGCAACGCGGGATCCGAGCCACATCTGCAACCTACACCTCAGCTCATGGCAACGCTGGATCATTCACCCACTGAGCAAGGGTAGGGACCGAACCCGCAACCTCATGGTTCCTAGTCGGATTCGTTAACCACTGCGCCACGACAGGAACTCCAACATAATTTAACTAAGCATAAAAAAAACCTTAAATTTGCACCAAGCCTCAGAATATCAGCAGACTTTTAGTAGCACTTAACTAATGTTTACTAAGCACCTGCCATGTGTAAGGTGCTACAGACATGACTATGAGCATGATACATACGATCCCTGGCCTCAGGAAGCGTGTGATATTGCCCATTAGTTTACAAACAGGGTGGCCACATACCCTACTTTGTTGGGCAAAGACCTGGTTTATACCTGTTTCTCCTGCAGTAATTATTAATAATGTCCCTCTCACATAGTTCCTCATCTGGACAATTAATCATATTGTTACCCTTTTATGCAAAGACAAATATACGATTGTTCCTACATGGCAAGAGGTTTGTAAAATTTATATCATTTCCAAGTTTTATCTTTTTGAGTTCATTTTACTCATTTTTATTATGCATTAAATGTTCTTAAATTATAAAAAATAACTTATTTTATTTTAGACCTTCATCTTATTCTGATATATACCTGTCATACATAAAATCAAAGATTCTTTTTTATTTTTATTTTTTACTTTTTTGGGGACCACACTCACGGCATATGAAAGTTCCCAGGCTAGGGGTCGATTCCAGAGCTGCAGCTGCTGGCCACAGCCACAGCCACATGGATACTAGCTGGGTTCACTACCACTGAGCCACAATGCCATGAAGCATTCCCAAAGGCTTGCTTTAATCAAGTAAGAGGAAATAAAAATCTGCTTTTATCACATCAAAATGCATACAAAGTAAATAAATCAAATGAATTTTAAAAATTCGAAGATTATATAAGCCATGTAAGGACAAGTAGTTCTTTTAAAAATACTACTTCAGGGAGTTCCCTGCAGCACAGCAGGTTAAAGATCCAGAGGTGTCACTGCAGTCGCCTGGGTCGCAGCTGTGGTACAGGTGCTGGCCCAGAACTTCCATGTGTCATGGGCATGGCCAAAAAATCAATTAATAAAGTACTATTTCAACATTCTAGCCTGTGTCTAGCTCAATACTGAGAACATACTGTGATCCAGATATTTCCCACTAAAACGAAACAGGACAAGAAACAAGTAAGTCTGGAACATCTGTCTAAGTGGAAAGCAAGGAAGCTATCAAAGATTACCAAGGTTGGTCACAAAGACTCAGGGGCCAGCCTGATAAGCTCCTAATAGACAAAAATAGGACAAGTGAATGGCAACAGGATTAATAACAGCAGTGGACTGAAACACATCAAATATGCTTAAATCCACTGCTCACCTTCAGAAGATGCTAAGAGAAGCAACTCATTCTTCTGAAACCAGATAAGTGAAGGGCAAGAATCAAGCATTTGGTCTGCCATTCCCACAGACTTGTACCTTAAGAAAACTAAATATTTGTTGAGGGAGGAATTTCTTTCTTTCCTTCTTTCTTTTTTTGTCTTTGGTCTTTTTAGGGCTGCACACGTTGCACATGGAGGTTCCCAGGCTAGGGGTCCAATCGGAGCTGTTGCTGCCTGCTTACGCCAGAGTCACAGCAATGCCAGATCCTTAACCCGCTGAGCGAGGCCAGGGATGGAACCCACAACCTCATGGTTCCTAGTCAGATTTGTTTCCGCTGTGCCACGACGGGAACTCCAAGGGGGAATTTCTTTTATAGAATTATTCCAGCTAATAATTGAAGAAGAAATTATAGCATTAGGTATCATTTTGCAACCCGTAATGAATGAATAGATACAGGCAAAGATGATCAGGGGCAAATAAACAGTACCAAATAAGAAACAACCAGCACTGCATGTCTGCTGGTACAATTAAACACCACCGACTATTAGTTTTGTCCCATAACCACAAGAAAAACGGAACCTTAATCTCATCAAGCCTGTAGATCTAAAAGCCAATTTACGGGAACTAAAAGGGACTGAGGAACATGTGAAATGATATCACATGGATACAGTTAACACAATCCAGACTATGGGAAAATACACAACAAAAGATGGATTCTTCAACAAAAACTGCAAGGAAAAGTAGAGAGAGAAGAAAGGAAGGAGAACCTATAGACCTAAAGAAACTTAACAGACATATTAACTAATCATTCTTCTTTGGACCTTATTTCAACATTCTAGCCTGTGTCCTGAATGTTGAAAAAACAAACTGAAAAATATTATGAGTCAGCTGGGAAGAATAGACACTTAATACCTGATGTCCAGAAAATTTTTCAGTACAATAATGGCATTGTCTTTAAAAAAAAAAAAAAAAGAATTGTCATTATATAAATACTAAGATGTGATGTCACAAATTGCTTCAAAGTAACTGGAGGGAGGGGAATACAGTGAGGGTGAGTGTAGATGAAGTAAGATGAGCCATGTACTGATAACTGTGGGAACTGGGAGATGGGTACACCAGGTTCATTATACTTTCCCCCCTTTTCTGTGTTTGAGAATTCCTGTTACATCAAAAGGGTTTTGAAAGACCAAAAATGATAATTTAGAAACAGACAGGACACTATAACCTGACAACAATGGGGAAAAAATACTTTATAACAAAACTACAATTACCTCTAACCTTTTGATATGAGCTATGATAAGAACAGTGGTCTGAAGCATTTCACTGCATAACAATCAGATGTTAAACACAGGCCACAGCAACAGTTGTCACTGTAAAATTAAAAAAAAAAACTACCTTCCTCCTTCCCTGGTTCGCTCCTCCATCCTGAGTCAGCAAATATAAAAATATCATTCTTTGTTCTAAGCTGTGCATTTTACTGATTCTAAAGAAAGTAATATACTTTCCCTCAATTCTAGGATGCTACTGATTTTAAGTTCTCATTTTATGGTCAAGTCTGTGGAATATCCAAATTCAGAAGCTATAGTCTCTGACTGAGGATTCAAACCTCATGTTCATTTACCCCAGTATCTAGTGAATCAATAAGTCCTGTTTTTAAAAACTGTCTGCCCTTCTTGTTCCAGTTGCTAACATGACCTCCCAATTCAGGCCCAGTGCCTCCTACACAGATTTTAAGTCTTTCCGCCTCCCTCTTTTCAACCCCTTTACCAATTTAGACAGAGATCTTCGAAACTACATTTTTCTAAAGAATTTGGATCATGTAACTCCCTAGCTACAAAACCTTTATTGGTTTCAAGAGCTTTGGGATAAAGTTCAACTCCTTAGCAAAGCATTCAAAAGCCCTCCACCCTCTGAGCCCAAGTGACTTTCAGTCTTGGCTCCCAAAGTCTTCCCTTCCCACCTAAAATCCTCATGCCATTTCTCAAACACACTTTGATTTTTTTTCCACCTCTAAACCTTTGATTATATCATTCTTTCCTTCTACCTAGAACATCATTATCCTCCCATATGATTATAAAATCCTATCATCTTTCAAGATCCAGCTCAAAAGTGAAGCTTTTCTTGACCACTATTTTTTGTTTCCTAGAATACTGAGGACTTTTTTTTTTTTTTTTTGGTCTTTTTAGGGCCACAGGCGTGGCACATGGAGGTTCCCAGGCTCGGGGCTGAATCAGAGCAGTAGCTGCCAGCCTATGCCACAGCCACAACAACACTAAGATCTGAGGTGCATCTGCAACCTATACCACAGTTCACGGTGACGCTGGATCCTTAACCCACTGAGCAAGGCCAGTGATGGAACCCCCATTCTCATGGATACCAGTCGGATTCATTACCACTGAGCCACAACGGGAACTCCAGGATTTTTTTTTCCTTAAAAAAAAAAAAAAAAAAAAAGGGTAAGCTGGAGTTCCTGCTGTGGCACAGTGGAAATGAATCTGATTAGGAGCCATGGGGTTTTGGGTTTGATCCCCAGCCTCGCTCAGTGGGTTAAGGATCTGGCATTGCCATGAGCTGTGGTGTAGGTTGCAGATGTGGCTCGGATCTGGTGTTGCTGTGGCTGTGGTGTAGGCTGGTGGCTGTAGCTCCAATTGGACCCCTGGCCTGGGAACCTCTGTGTGCCGCAGGTACGGCCCTGAAAAGACCAAAAAAAACCCAAAACAACAACAACAAAAATGTGTAAGCTAATGGAAGGAATACTCCAGAGTTCCATTTAAGCTGGGAGAAAAGTGATTTTTAAAAAATCCGTATCTACATGATGTTTCCAATTTCTTCCTCCTTTTTCCTCCCCCTCTTTTTCCATAATCTAAACTGCTTCAAGGAATGATTCAAATGAGCACAGTGAGTCTGTATGCCGTGGTTTGCCTCAGGAGGGATTCTTTGCATCAGCAAGTTCGGAGTGAAAGGTACTCAGGTACTACCCCATCTCTGGTGGTAATTCTGCCTCAAGACCAGGACCTTTTTCTTCTTCAAGAACCGCTTAGTACTTATATTCTCTTGGAGCCACACACTGCAAGACAGTAACCATATGGTGTAAGTTAATTTTTCTTAACTTACATCATATCCCCGCGGGGGGCGGGGCTGTGCCCACGGCACATGGAAGTTCCTGGGCCAGGGATCAAATCGCAACACAGCAGCGACCTGAGCTGCTGCAGTGACAACGCCGGATCCTTAACCCACTGTGCCACAGGCGAACTCCGTAAGTTAACTTTCTAGTAAACAAAAGATGGCTATCTTCCAAGTGCTCCTGGAGACAAGGACTTGTAACTGTACCGAAAAGGGTACCCCTGTACAAGAGCTACATTCACTGATGGCATCAGTCATGTTTCTGTATAGTCACAAAAAGGGTGGGGGAAAAAGATCTTCGACCTACCTAAAATGGCCTTGGGCAGAGCGTCTGTGAACATCAAAGATGATCTTCCAAGATAATAATGTAAAAGATAACATAAATTTGTCTAAACAAATACAGAGACCCAGATACATTACATATGGTATACACATACGTACAATGCATGACTAAAACTAATCTATGAACAGATATTGATGCTTATTTAAGCAAGGTTTAAAAGCCTAATTTAGGATGTGTCCAAATAAAAAAGGATGTTAACTGAAAAACTAGTGAAATCTGACTTAAATATGGAATTAAACTGGTAGTAATGTACCAGTGCTGGTTTCTTAGTTTAAGACTTTAACAATGAGGTGGTAAATGGGTACACTCTGTGCAACTTTTCTTGAAAATCGAAAATTAAACACAAATTATTATAGTCCCATTAATTAAAAGATTTTCTTTGAGAAGTTCCCGTCGTGGCTCGGTGGTTAATGAATCCACCTAGGAACCATGAGTTGCGGGTTCGATCCCTGGCCTCGCTCAGTGGGTTAGGGATCCGGTGTTGCAGTGAGCTATGGCATGGGTCACAGACATGGCTTGAATCTGGCTGTGATGTAGGCTGGCGGCTTCAGCTCCGATTAGACCCCTAGCATGGGAACCTCCATATGCCGCGGGTGTAGCCCTAGAAAGAAAGAAAGAAAGAAAAAAAGATTTTCTTTGAATTAAAGAAGCAAGTTGCTTTATTAGCTCTTCTCAAAAGTGAGTTATTTTAAAAACTGACTTTTTTTTTTTTTTTTCCTTTTTACAGCTGCACCCATGGCATATGGAGGTTCCCAAGCAAGGGGTCGAATCAGAGCCTCAGCGCAATGCCAGATTTGAGCCAAATCTGCGACCTATGCCACAGCTTGTGGCAATGCTAGATCCTTAACTCATGGACACTATGTTGGGTTCTCTGCTGAGCCACAATGGGAACCACAAAACTGACTTTTTTTTTTTGCTCTTCACGGCTGCACCCACGGCCTATGGAGGTTCTCAGGCTAGGGGTCGAATCAGAGCTGTAGCCGCTGGCCTACACCACAGCCTTAGCAACGCCAGATCCCAGCTGCATCTACGACCTACATCACAGTTCACAGCAGTGCTGGATCCTGAACCCACTGAGAGAGGCCAGGGATCGAACCCCCAACCTCATGGTTCCTAGTCAGATTTGTTTCCACTGAGCCATGACAGGAACTCCGACTTTTTTTTTTTTTAACTTTGATTTCTTATTTATTTTTTTCCTTCTTTTTTTCTTTTTAGGGCTGTTCCCAGGCTAGGGGTTGAATTGGAGCTGCAGCTGCCGGCCTATACCACGGCCACAGCAATGCCAGATCCTTAACCCACTGAGCAAGGCCAGGGGTCAAACCCATGTCCCCACGGATACCAGTCGGGTTTGTTACCACTGAGCCATGACGGGAACTCCCAAGGGCATTCATTATAGCACAATTTAATGTAACAAAACTTAAAACATAAAATAATGGAGTTCAAAGGAATCTAACTAGCATCCATGAGAATGGATGCTCTGTGAGGCAGAGATCTGGTGATGCCGTGAGCTACAGTGTAGGTCACAAACATGGCTCGAATCCTGCCTTGTGGCTGTGGCGTAGGCCGGCAGCTACAGCTCCAATTTGACCCCTAGCCTGAGAACTTCCATATGCCACTGGTGTGACCCTAAAAAGCAAAACCAACCAACCAACAAACATAAATAATGGTACACACAGACACTGGCATACTACAATAGCTACGAAAATTGAGAGATAGATTTATATTAACTGACACAGAAATATGTCCACATGTGAAAAATAAAAGACTAAAGAACATGTGGGAATGAAATTATGCAATCTCATTATGTAAAACTATGTGCATACAACTATGCATATATATGCTTATATCCAGAGATATCTCAGGATAGGGGTAAGGGTAGGGCAGAAGATATTTTACTTTTTTCTTTATTATTTCTCTGTAATCCTTAAATAATTTTGGATAAATACGTATAATTTTTTAGAAAAATGATAAGCTATTCACAATGCTATACAGAAACAATTTCACACTCAAATAGATATTAAAGACAAGTATCCAAATATGTGATTTCTGAAAAAGTGATCCCCTATTCATGACTGAAAATTGAACTTACTATAAACTATAACCCTAGAAAGCTAATAAATGATAAAAACATCAAATATTAGTCAAAAGATCCTAGGTTGTCAATGTTAACTGACGCATTAGCTATATAATTTTAGCTTACAGACATGACACATGTCACAATACTATTATGCTTGGCTGCAGCTAAACTATAGTTATAAATATCAAGTTATTTCATATGCATTCTATACATAATTATGTATAATGCTTATAGTGTTTGTACTTTAGCTGAGATCAGTCAATAGATTTTTTTTGCACAAGCAACACAAATCTGTAGTCTTGCCAAGGATTTATTTTTCCATACTAATGAACTGGGGAGCTGCAAGAGAACTTTTATCACATTCAATATTCTCTATTATAAGAGAGATGAGGAAAGGGGCTCAAAAAAGTTAAATGGTTCTTTGTAAGGTCAACAGCTAGTTGATGGCAGACTTGGGCCTACCACCCAGATTCTGGCCTCAAAAAATTATTCTTATATACCTATTAGGATGGCTAAAATAAAAAATATCAACAATATCAAGTGTTAGCAAAGACGCAGAATGAATGGGACTTTCATGTGTTACTGGTGGAGGTGCAAAAGAGCATACTCTCTCTGGAAGACATTGTGGTATTTTCATATACAATTAAACATATACACCATACAATCGAGCAATCCTACTCCTAGGTATTTACTCTAGAGAAATGACAACTTATATTCACCCCAAACTGGAATAATCCAAATGTCCTTCAACTGGTGAATGAATAAACAATCTGCAGTACATCACAGTGTGCCACAGTGGAATATTACTTGGCAATAAAAACAAAGTGTCAATATACACAAAAACCTGGATGAATCTCAAAGGCATTATGTCCAGTGAAGGAAGCAAGTCTCAAAAGGTTACATACTGAATGATCCCATTTATACAGAATTCTCCAAAAAAGATGAAACTAGGTGGACAACAGATCAATGGTTGCTGGATTGGAGAATAGGAAAGGATATGAATACAAAAGGATTGCAGGAAGGAGTTTTGGGGTGATAGAACTGTTCTGTATCCTGACTGTGGTGGTGGTTACATGAATCTATACAGGCACTGATACAAAAAGAACTGTATACAGAGCAAAATGTCAATTTTACTGGACATTAATTTAAAAATTAAAACAAACGACTCAGTCTCTGGTTTCTAAAAGCCAGAAAGATTTACGGATTTTAAAATTCAATTTTAAAATGAAATTTTCAATTAGCAAAATAAAATGACTTCATGGGTTTTTCCTTACAAAATTTCAATGCCAAGAAAAGAATACATTCAACTTGACAAGTTACATAATCTCACTTTGTCTTCATCTCCCTGTTGGTAACATGGGGATAATAATACCGACCTCGAAGCGTTATATGAGGACTGAATGGCAGATATGGTAGATAAGTAAATAAATAAAAATAAGAGATTTATTCACAGTATACATAACTTTAACACAGGAATGAAGGACAACTCCAACCAAGTAACTTTTAAGTTCTGTCCTTCTGAAGAACCAGGTTCCGATGACTGCTTTGCTGACTGAGCTGTCTGAAATATAGTCCAAGCCAGAGTCTGCTTTCCACACAGAAGTGAAAATTTCACTGAGTCCTTCATGTATTTTTATTCTGTAACTACACAAGGAAATTGCTGTTGAAACCAAGCTCTGTCTTAAAGAAGGTTATGCTCCAGAGTTTATTTTAAAAATCTCTTTGTATATATTCACTAATCCTCTCGATTCTACCTGACTTAATGAATAAACAGGTAGTGAGAGAAAGAGAGAGAATGCGTTAAGCAATAGTAGCTGCCCTACATCCTGGAAGAAAATAGCTTAAATGCTAAGCAAAATGAGGATCCGCCTTAACTCTTCAGGAGCTACAGGTCTTTAAGAAGCACCCCTGTATATGGAGTAAGGAAGGTCATAAATACGATGATTTTCTTCATCATACACACATTTCCTAGCGTGCTCTTTCAAACCCATACCTCTAAGCACAGCTTTTAATTTTACCACGCCCCACCCCCTTTTAAGCCAGTAAGCATTTGCTTAGCATCTACTTCGAGAAAATACTTTGTCAAGCTCTATTTAGGGCAGTGATTTTCAAACTGCCCGTTCCAACTCAGTGTTTACAAATGAAATAGAATGAAAGAGCAGACTGCCTTACAGATAGGAAGAGTAAGGCCTCAAGAAGGTTTTGTTTCAGGGCTGGCTGGGGGTATATGCATGTGAGTGAATACAAGTGGGCATGCATACACGGCTTCTTATTGTGGATCATGGACCAAATGTTGGAGGAACAGGGCTATAGGGAATCAAATAAATAACAATTCTAGATTTAGAACAATCCAACCCTGCAACAGTTGGCTTCTAGGACATGTGTTTTAGTACCTACTGCGCCACCTGACCTTAGAGGCATAAGTCATTTTTAAAGAAAAAGAATCTAAGTTGCCATCTGAGGTGAGGAAAAGGCTGAGGAGAGACTGAATGGCAAAACAAACTATCTTTTGGGTCTTGTTACAATTCCTCACAAGCTGGAATGGATGCAGAAGTGTATATGTTCTTTACTACAACCTGACAGGAGGAAACCGGCCACTTGAAATTAGCTAATTTTTCCACCATAAGTGTATTTTCCAAATCTAGTTTGAACATTTTCTCACTTGGCGATAATAAGGTTTTTTTTAACTTACCATATTATACAAGATGTAAATACATTTTATGTCAAGCAATTAAATATTTTCTTTTAGAGCAGAGCAAGATACACATCAGGATCAAAAAAGTAAAAAATGCATCTGTGTTTGAAAAAAAATTATACCCCTAGGAGTTCCCGTCATGGCGCAGTGGTTAACGAATCCGACTAGGAACCAGGAGGTTTCGGGTTCGATCCCTGCCCTTACTCAGTGGGTTAACAATCCGGCGTTCCTGTGACCTTTGCTGTAGGTCTAAGATGTGGCTCGGATCCCAAATTGCTGTGACTCTGGTGTAGGCTGGCGGCTACAGCTCCGATTCGACCCCTAGCCTGGGAACCTCCATGTGCTGCGAGAGCAGCCCAAGAAATGGCAAAAAGACAAAAAAAAAAAAAAAAAAAAAAAATATATATATATATATATATATATATACCCCTAAAAGTCTTTGTTGTATAATATATTTATAAAGACTTTGACTCTTTGGAATAACCTTTTATTTATTTATTTTTATTTTATTATTATTATGTCTTTTGTCTTTTCCTATACCCCATGGCATATGGAGGTTCCCTGGTCTAACTGGAGCTACAGCTGCCAGCCTGTGCCACGGCCACAACACCACCAGATCCGAGCTGCGTCTGTGACCTACACCACAGCTCACGGCAAAGCCAGGATCCAGAACCCACTGAGCAAGGCCAGGGATCGAACCTGCAACCTCATGGTTCCTAGTCAGATTTATTTCCACTGCACCATGGCAAGAACTCCTGGAATAACCTTTTAGATAATGGCTATAATTCCAAAATAATCTGGCTTTATCCACTAAAAGATATAAATAGCCAATTTAAAAAAAAAAAGATGGGGAGTTCCCTTCCTGGCTCAGTGGTAACGAACCCGACTAGTATCCATGAGGATTCGGGTTTGATCCCAGGCCCCGATCAGTGGGTTATGGATTCGGCATTGCTGTGAGCTGTAGTGTAGGACGAAGACGCGGCTCGGATCCCTTGTTGCTATGGCTGTGGTATAGGCTGGCAGCTACTGCTCTGATTCAACTCCTAGCCTGGGAACTTCCTTCCATTTGCCCCACCTGAGGCCCTAAAAAAAGGAAGGGGAAAAAAGATGATTTGTTGACCAAAACCAGTCTTTATATTTAAAACCTTATTCCTATTTAGAAAATTACCTAGCTTATTTCTTCTCTAGACTACATAAACGCAGTAGTATGAGTTTCATGTGCTAAATCTAACAGTCAAGGCTAAAATTGCTACCTGCCTAGTAGCATCAGTTTAGTGAGGCTGCTTTACAGCCGGGTTTCTCAGCACAGCTGACATTTTAGACCAGCAAATTCTTGGTTGTGGGGGCCATCCTGTGCACTGCAGGATGCTTAGCAGCATCCTTGGCCTCTACCCACCAAATACCAGTAGTTCACCCTAAGCCCCACTGGTGATAAATGTCTCCAGACATTGCCAAATGACCCCTGGAGGCAAAATTGCCCTTGGCTGGGAACCACTGCTTTGCAGGTTTACACATTAATCATTATTCCCATGTTTGGGTAAGAGAGGAGGAAATGATATTACTGTAATTAAAGCAAAAAATCTGATCAAACACAGTTTTCAATAGAAATGATGATATCCCAGGAGTTGTTAAAGTGCATAGGTACATGGAATTACTCTCCACCAACCAAGCGGTTGACAGGTCTACCAAATTTCAAAATATTCAAGACAAGGTTAACTATATCTAGGTAAGTCTTTCATGTTGCTACTTGTTCAAAACTTTGGCTTTCCGAAACATTTAAACACATGGCAGTTATAAAAACTGTATTAAGTAAAAATTTTTAATAATTAGCAAAGCAGGAAGGATTATGATTTCAGTATTATGAAATGACAGTAAAAGAAATACTTAGTTACACAAACAAATATTTCACAAGTTGTGATTATTTTAGAGACATTTTCCATCATATTTAACCTTTCTTTAAGGATAAAAGAACACCAGATTTGCTCTTAATATTGAGAACTCTCTTAATATTGTAAAAGTCCAAGCTAGATCTTTGAGAATGCACTTTAAAAAAAAAAGGTTTGAAATTGTTTTGCTCAACCAAATATTTCAATATTTAATTTAAAACAGGCCACTGTAATTTTCCTATAGATCAGTTGGGGATATTAATTATTTATTTTTTGGCTGCACCCATGGCATGTGGAAATTCCGGAGCCAGGAACTGAACCTGTGCCACAGCAGTGACAACGTTGGATCCTTAACCCACTGCACCATGAAGGAACTCCTGGGGACACTTTTTAAATTAAACTGTTTAGTAGGCATATACTCACATGGATCAAAAAGTTTAAGTATGGAAGAGAATACAGTGAATCGAGCAGCATTACTCAAGATCTGGGAGTTTTCGCTGTGGCACAATAGGATCGGTAGCATCTCTGGAGCGCTAGGACACAGGTTCTATCCCTGGCCCGGCACAGTGGGTTAAAAGGATCCAGCGTTCCTGCGGCTGCTGCACAGGTTGCAACTGCTGCTTGGATCTGATCCCTGGCCTGGGAACTCCATATGTCATGAGGCTGCCAAAAAAGAAAGGAAAAAAATCAAAGAACAATCCAAATGTCCATCTATGGTAGAATGGAGAAATAAATAATAATATAGGCACACAATGGAATGTTATGTGAGACTAAACTAATGGTGAATCTTATAAGCCATACACAAATAAGTAATACTTTATGACACACATAAAGTATTTCCCACAGCAATATAGTTTCTTCATTCTTTTTTGTAGCTATGTAAAATGTATTGCATGAATATACCCTAAGTTCTTTATCCAACTCTATACTGATGGACATTTAGGTTTTTTCCAAACTTTGGCTGAGTTAATTTAAATGATGTTATATGCCTGGTATGCCCAAAAGAAAACTGTGGGGCTCTCTACAAGGAGTATCTTTCAGGCAAGGTAATGTCAGTCTCCAGCTCCTGGTGTATTAACATAGGAAAAGTCCCTGGGCATCTGGGTCACAGTCTTAAGAGGAACTGGGAAAAAATACAGATTTATCCACAAAACTGAGATCATAAACAGTCTCCTCACCGCCCCCTCAAAAAACAAAACAAAGCAACACTTCACCAACGCTCACAGGCCTCTGATACTACTCTAGATATAATAAAATGATACATTCAAAAGGGTGAAAACAATTCACAAGGGCCTAGTTTTAGATAATAAATTTCATTTTATAGGTCACGCAGTGTCACTGAGAAGTGATGTTCCACTGAAATCCCCCAAACTGAACAATATGTGTTAAAGACTATACCCTTCACCAGCATTAAAGACAAAAAGAAATCACCCAACACTGCATATCTTAGTGAGATCCAGAGTCACAACCCTCTGATGCCATATGATGGTAAAGATCAAGAAGTCAGGCTACGGAGTCATTCTCTGCATTATTTCCATTTCCGTTCTCTTGCAACAATCCCTTCTCACCACACACGGACTGGTCTGTCTATCAAGAAACTAACAGAAGTAACTAGCTATCTGCTAAGCTGTTTGACTCTAGTAAACTAGGGGAAAAAAAAATTTGTTTTAAAGCACTCCCCTCTGAAGAAAAAGTTTACTTAGAAAAATGTACTGCAGTTGAGAAAAAAATATATATATAACTCAATCATCCAAATTTTACTTGTGTAATCACTCTGGGCTCACACAGCATTAGTGCTGTGTTGTTATTAAACATTTTGGCCAAAGTTAAGTTTTTTCAAGTGTTCTGCAAAATCAAAGGAGAGTCTAAGATCATTATTTGCCAATCTTTCTTTATCAGCAATCCAATAAAAGTGACTGACTCCACTGATGGGCAGACCCATAAGTGGCTCAATAATAAAAGAAAACAAGGCTTAGCAGATTCCCTTGAGGTAAATCCTAATGCATTACTGATGTATGTGTCTATCTTATCTGAAAAGTCTCTAGCTAACCTGTGGGTTCACGGGCTTATCACGGTGATATTTTGCAAAAATGACAGAATAACCTAATTCTAGAAAACCGAAGAAATTCCATTTTTAAAGCTCTATGCACTGAATAGAAGTGTATACATCGCCTTGAATCTACTTTTCAAAGTAACCAATCTTTTTCTCAGGCCATGCTGATAGCATACAGAAGTTTCGAGGCCGGGGATCGAACTCACACCACAGCAGCGATCCAAGCCAAGCAGTGACAGTGTCAGATCTTTAACCTGCTGAGCCACCAGGGAACTCCCAAAGTAACCAATCTCTTAAGCTAGGTTTAAAAAAGGAAAAATATGTCATATTTTACCATAAAACTGCCTTTTCAACTAAAAACAAGACTAGAAACTACATACACACTCTAAAGGTAAAGGCCTAAAGTGGACAGCTGATAAAATTTGACAGGTAAAGGGACTTTATTCTTCTTTCCTTCACCCAATAAAGCAAAAAATGCCTAAAGCACTCAAACCTACAGCCCTGAAAATAGTTTATGATCAAAACCTCAGAAAAGCAAGAGGAATTCTTTAAGGAAAAAAATGTCCATAAAGTGTTTTCAAAAATCAGAGATAACTGCTGTATAAACAAACAGATTAACTAAAATAAGCATCTGATGTCCTCACTGATTCCACCAAGCACTTTATGGCTTGCATTAACCATGAAAATTTACACAAGGCTTTGCACGTGATTCCACTCTGGACACAGAACTCATTGAGCTATGTTAATGTCCTAAAACACCCTTTTCACCGCAAAAGCTCTGAATAGGCTTAAAACAGGCCCAGTCTGTGGATAGCACTGTAGAATTTGGAGCTAAGTTTTATTGTCTCCACCAAGTTCAGCCGGCCATCCAGCAACAAATCAAAGTTCCAACAAGCACGGTGCACCTGCAAGACTTAGGTATGCTCCAAGTCAAATATTTGCAATTTTTTCATCCCAAGTCTGCACAAATGAAAGTATGCAGATCACAGTGCCAGAGCTCTAAATCCTGTAAGCCACAATAATCCGTAGTTTTACCCCCACATCGTTCGTGTCCTACCACTTATTGTGTCCTTAACGTGTACATGCACCAGGAACTGTTCTAGAAGTGCACAGATATTATCTCTAACACTCATAACAAATCCCATTCTGCTGATGAGGAAACTGGGGTCAAGGTGCCGTGTCCAATGCCATAAAGCCAAGGGAGCTTTATTCAAACCTAGTTCTGCCAGGCTCCAAAGACCACTCTCCCCGATCCTCCTTGAGCTAAAGTTGCTGACTGCAATACCAGCTCACCTTTACCAAAGTAAATTCAAGAGCTGACTATCTGAAATGATGACAATAGATGAGAAAAATATCATACCTAAAACTGCAGCACAAGATTCAGGAGCTCCCAGCAAGGAAACACAGTCACCTCCTTTAGCTTAACTAGTTCCAAAGGCTATGTTTCAAAACACAAGAAAATCCACACTTGGGTTTTTTTGGTTACTGGCTGTCTCTCCACTGACTTTTTAAAACAAGGGAAATGAAACTCAAGGGTATAGTCACATTTTGGGTGAAATTTTCTAAAACTGAGGAAAGGGTAATTTTTAACAACAGTTCACTGTTACAGTTTACTTCTTTGAAAGGCTTCAGACATTCAAAAAACAAAATCACATCAGCGGCATTACTAATCAATTTTTTTCTACAGATTTGAAAAGTATTTTCTTACCACGCTACAAGATTACTTCCCATACTTAGAGCAGAAATGGAAACAGCTCTGGGTGTCACGAATCAGATCTTGAGGTCACAGTTGCAGAAAGTAGGTGCTGTTTCCCTTGAGGAGGAGCTGCTGCTCTGAAACCTCCTAAGGGAAGGGTGTCTGAAGACGGGTGTCTGAAGAAGAGCTCCGAAAAAACTAAAGCAAGCTGTTTGTATTAATGAGAGGGAGCTGCTGGCACCACTACTCCTTAAGTGTTTCACTGCTGTGCAATTGTTTTCCAGCTTCCAAGCTCTGAATCTGGCAGAGAGAATGCTGTTCTCGCAGTCTTACAAGTTATTTGATCGGCTGCTTTGCGATGTGTGGGTGTTTAACTAGGTAGGTGACTGGTGAGAAGAGGTTCTGTGATATGAAATTAAGGAAGCGCACTGCCCCTTGAGATTTTAATGGTTTGTCACTCTACCACACTGACAACAAAAAAGTAACATATTTGCAACTTTGAAACAGTTTGGGTTTAGGACAGGCAAATAATTTCTGACAGTAAAACTTTAGGCATGACAGGAACAAAAAAATACAACATGTAATATAAACCACTTCAATCATGTTTATTAGATACTAAAAATGCAATATTTGCAATCTCTGTGTGCTTTCAAACTTCACAGGGTACATTGCATAATTAGTAAAATAAATGCTATTCTTCAGCGCATGAAACAGATTCTATGCAAGATTCCAAGGTTCCCTTGTCTTCCAAAAAGCTGTTAATATCATAAATCCCTTAGCTTCTCAGAACCCAACCACTACCAAAAAAAAAAGAAGAAGGTCCCAAAAGATTCTTTAAGTGAAAAATACTGTCAGAATCATAACTCCCAGAGAGCTGGGGACCTGCTTCTTCTATGTCACTGCCCATCACAACACTATCACACACCATCTCCTGATTGAACTATAACCAAAAGGCTGAGTGCAGAGTGATTTAAACAAGAAAAGCTGGTATTTAGTCCCTGCTTGTTTTAGAATGGTGCAATAGTCATGCCTAGTTCTAGACTTTAAACATGGAGATCAAATTCCCTAATTATAATTAAAACCCTTCCATTACAACAAAATTTTAAAGTGGATAATTCTGATGGTAACATCACCTTGAATAAAGACATGAAATCACATTTCATAAAGTTGGAAAATCCTCACAGAGCAGGTGCTCTACTACCAGCCTGATAAAGCCTTCTTTTTAAGAGATCAGATCAACCTCAAACAACACATAAGGATTCCAGATAGGCATCATAAAACAGACCACTGACTTTGCTGTTGAAATGTGCTACATTTTAGAAGACAGCACAAGGAACATACATTATCAACTGGTCGAATTTAGACAGGTTATTTTGACTCTGGTTTTAACTTTTTCTGAAACTCTCAAATACATCTCTTTACAGGAAGACAGGGACATGATGATACCTTACTAACTCACTGCAATCAAAGAACAAAACACAAGGATACATGTACAATCTACTTTGTTGCTTATCCCTCAGGAGGAAAATAATGACAGCTCTTAAGAGAGAAACAAAACAAAGCAAAACACAAAACTCACATTCCTTTCACTTTTGCATAATATAGATCTTAACCTGAGGTCCCAAGGCCAGGCTGAAGATGACTCTAAATGCATCCACAACTGTGTACTGTCTATTTTACTGAGAAGAGGGCCCTAATGCCTTCCATGACCCCAAAGACTGGTTAAGAACCACTGAAGTAGACATTTCCAGGATCCCTAAGACTCAGCAAGCATTTTAAACAAAATTAAAGGCAGTATGCATTGGCGTACATGTGCACAGTCCTGCTACAAACATCCAAGATGCCTGCCAGCCCTAACCCGGCACTGCTCACCACTTTCAAATCAGCCCTAGACGGGAACATCACCTGCATTCAGCGCACACACTCACATGCCAGCTACAGCAGCATTTCCTTCCGTAAGCATACACATGTTGTCAACAAAGCATGTGCTAGTTGCCATTCCCAGAACAATACGGACCTGGCCATCTCTGGGAAAAAATACACAGACATTCTTCTCAAAATATCAAGCTGTATTATTGACTATGCCTTCATTACAACAAAATCAATGAAATCCCCACACACCATCTGTACCTAATTACCTGGGGGAAAAAAGCATCACTCAGGTATTAGAGGGTCCACGGGAGATGCCTATAAGGGAAACACTGATGCTTGAATACGGGGACAAGCTGGGGACAATCAAAGACAGACTCACGCAGCAACATCCTGAGAATATGGTTGTGGAAAGCACCCTTCTCCAAAGGCAAAAAGCACATTCCTTTGATTGGCACAAGCCATTCCTGACAATGGATCCGAGATGACAGGGGCTGTGTGGCAATCAGGAAGAGTGTGTGTGTGTGTGTGTGTGTGTGTGTGTGTGTTATGGGGGAGGGATATGCTAGATGTGATGAAAGACTGCCCCTCTTCAAGAAGAGCATATGGGATCTTAAATCGTGAAGACAGTCTAAAGGGGTGAGGCAGGGGCATTTATCATGTCTACAGGAGACATGCTTCACAATGAACATGTTCTGTGCAGATGTAACGGGGAGGGGGGTGTCACTACCTTCAGTGGCTCCCATCTAAGAATCTTAAGTAGAGCCTGATTGGAGGGGAGGAGGAGGTGGGGGTGGAGAAAGGTCTGCATTACCCTCTGGGTGAGTGCTGGGCGGGTGTACACACTAGATGCATTTTATCTCGGGCGGCACAATACTCCCAGGGGTTGGTGGCTTGGGCGCAGCCGCAGGGCAGGGGAGGCAGTGGGTGCAAGCCACCAGCTGCAGGGCAGGAGAATGTTCGCAGGAGGACCGGTGCAAATCTCCCCTCAGCCCGCTAACCCGTGCAACCTCAGCCTCCCCTCGGGCCTCGGGGCGAGCGGACTCTGCAAAACTAGAGCCCAGCCCGGGTCTGGAAAAGAAGGGGCGAAGGGGCAGAAGCGGGCGCCCCCGGCCCAAGGCTCTGGGCCAGAAGAGCGCAGCGCTCCGGGCCTCCCCGCCGGATGGGGGCTGCTCCGGCCTAGTGCACGCAGCTGCCTCGGCGAAGGGTTAACCCGGCGCCCAGAGCCCGGGTCGGCTCGGCGGGCGGCGTTGAGGAAGGGCTGCTGCCGGGGGCGCAGCCGCGACTGTGGCGTGTGCGTGGGGGGCAGGGGCCCCTACTCACCCGGGCCGGCCGCCTCCGCCTCCGCCGCCCCGACCGCCGCCTCGGCGGTCCATCCCTGCGGCGGGGGGCCTGTAGCCGCGGCGCTCGAGTAACAACCGCCGGCCGGGCCGGCCCCTCCCCCCTGCCCAACGTCTGTCCTCAGGGCCGCTCCGCAGACCCGGCCTCGGCCGCCGCTGCCGCCGCCGCCGCCGCAGCGCTACGTGGCCGCCGCTCCGACGTCTCGCGACTCCCTTCCGAGCGCGCGAGGGCGAGCGGGGCCAGCGGGGCGGGCGGCGCGCGGGGAGGGAGACAGGGGAGGGGGTGTGCGTGTGTGGTTGTGTGTGCGGAGAGGGGGGCAGGGAGGGAGGGCGAGCAGCGGCGAGAGCGCGCGCGCGCCCGCGGCCCCTTCCCTCGCCGGCCCCCCCGCCCAACAGGGAGCCCGACACCTCCCTCCGCCCGCCCCCCTGGCATCTCGGCCACTGGGCGCGGCGGCGCGCATGCGCAGCCCTCGGGGCCGGCCCCTGGCGCACCTTTTCTCCCTCCTGCCACATTGTGAGCGCTCCGCCGCCCACATAACCGCCGACTCCCGCTCCACCCCAGCCTCCCCCACTCCGCCCACTCCCGAGCGCCCAGGTAAAGGCGTGAAGTGCGCGTGCGCAAAACACGCCTTGGGTTCTGGGGGCGTGGTTGCTGAAAGGAAGCCAAAACGCAGAGGTGGGAGGGAGCTTTGGGCTGGGGGAGTGGGATTCCACGAAGTAGGGGGCGGCTTAGCATAAGGGAAAGTGGAGAAAGGGGGCCAGAGTAGAGACGTAGGCCCAAGTGAGATTTATAAGTCAAAGAGCTTTTTGGGTTTGTGAAAGAAGGTTAAAAAAAGAAACTTGACGCTGGCCTCCTTGTTACTGAAGGGCAGGGGGAGTGACAGAGGACAGAAATAAAGGAGGCAAAATATAAGCCGTAGTGGTCCGTCATTCCCCAGATGAATGGGACAGCTTTCAACTGTTATTGACAGCTTTCTTCAATAAAAACTGGAGAAATTTAGAGATCACCAGAGTGGTCAGAAAAACACATTTAGAGCCACGCTTGTTCTGTGGCCAGGAATAGGGAAGGGGATGTGTGTGTGTGTGTGTGTGTGTGTGTGTGTGTGTGTGGGCGCTTGAGACATAGAGCTGCCAAAAGAAAGGAAGCCTCCATTTAAGTATTACAGCGTTATGACTAATTAGCTATTAATCATTAATATAATTAATGGTACTATTAGCTAACAAGGTAGCATTTATCCAAGTTCAGAGCCAAGAGAAAGTGTCCATAGCTGGAAGTGCTTAGAGTACAGAGGGGGGAAATGAACCAGGCAAGGCAAAGGCCTTGGGTGGAGTAGAACCAAGGCATGACCTTTCCTACCATAAACCAAACTTCCGTGATGTTTTCAAATCTTATCTTAATTGGAACTCCTTATTCTCCTTCCATTATTAAAAGTACACATCGGAGTTCCAGTCGTGGCTCAGTGTTAACAAACCCGACTAGTATCCATGGGGACAGGGGTTCAATCCCTGAGGGCCCTGCTCAGTGGGTTAAGGATCCGGCGTTGCCCTGAGCTGTGGTGTAGGTCACAGATGCGGCTTGGATCCCGCATTGCTGTGGCCCTGGTGTAGGCCGGTGGCTACAGCTCCAATTAGACCCCTAGCCTGGGAACCTCCATATTCCACGAGTACAGCCCTAAAAAGGCAAAAGCCAAAAAACAAAACAAAAAAAAACCCCACACACATGTTCTTGCCCTAAGGCTGACCTCTCTAGACATTTTTAATACAGATACAGCTACTTCTCCCCAGAATATCACCTCCCCCCAAAAAAAATTCCTGTGGGAAGTAAAATGACCTGAGTCTGGGAAAAGGTTAGGGAGGAGATTGAAATTTTATAAACAAAATGTAGTTCCCGTCGTGGCTCAGTGGTAACGAATCTGACTAGGAACCATGAGGTTTCGGGTTCAATCCCTGAGGGCCCTGCTCAGTGGGTTCAGGATCCGGCGTTGCCCTGAGCTGTGGTGTAGGTCACAGACGTGGCTCGGATCCCGAGCTGCTGTGGCTCTGGTGTAGGCCAGCAGCTATAGCTCTGATTGGACCCCTAGCCTGGGAACCTCCATATTCCACGAGTGCAGCCCTAAAAAGGCAAAAGCCGAAAGACAAAACAAAAAAAACCCCACACACATGTTCTTGCCCTAAGGCTGACCTCTCTAGACATTTTTAATACAGATACAGCTACTTCTCCCCAAAATATCACCTCCCCCAAAAAAAAATTCCTGTGGGAAGTAAAATGACCTGAGTCTGGGAAAAGGTTAGGGAGGAGATTGAAATTTTATAAACAAAATGTAGTTCCCGTCGTGGCTCAGTGGTTAACAAATCTGACTAGGAACCATGAGGTTGGGGGTTCGATCCCTGGCCTTGCTCAGTGGGTTCAGGATCCGGTGTTGCCGTGAGCTGTGGTGTAGGTTGCAGACTCGGCTAGGATCCCACACTGCTGTGGCTCTGGCGTAGGCTCCTATTCGACCCCTAGCCTGGGAACCTCCATAAGCCGCAAGAGCGGCCCTAGAAAAAGCAAAAAGACGAAAAAAAAAAAGTTTAAAATAAAAAAAATTTATTATTATTATTTATTTATTTTTGTCTTTTTTACCATTTCTTGGGCTGCTCTCGCGGCATATGGAGGTTCCCAGGCTAGGGGTCGAATCGGAGCTGTAGCCGCCGGCCTACGCCAGAGCCACAGCAAGGAGGGATCCGAGCCACATCTGCGACCTACACCACAGCTCACGGCAACGCCGGATCGTTGACCCACTGAGCAAGGGCAGGGACCGAACCCGAAACCTTATGGTTCCTAGTCGGATTTGTTAACCACTGCGCCACGACGGGAACTCCTAAAATAAAAAAAAAAAATTATAAACAAAGAGGTTCAAGGGCTAGCTCTATCCTTGGCTCCTTCCAAAAACAGGTGCTTGGTTTTTTTTATTACGCTTGGACTCCAGACCCCAGAGCTCACAATTTAGCAGCTTTGGGTCATGTTCTTCAATAGAAAGTGTCTTCTGTGGATAAACACTAAAAATGATGTCATATTTCAGCAGGTAGAGAGAAAACCTTCAGGCAGAACATGAAGAAATAAGCCTAAGTGGTAAAAGGAAAGATTGATTCAGTGGAAGAAAGAACTTAGCATCTGTGGGGGCTGGTGAGCCCAGAGCCTCTGACTGAGATGTCTAGCTTTGCCTTCTTGGACATTTGATCCACTCCCCACCCTCTGCCTGTCAGGGCCATTCTACCTGGAAGAGAAGTATGCAGAGTGATGGCTAAAGAAACAGAGTGACCAGAGTTCCGTCATGGTGCAGCGGAAATGAATCCGACTAGGAACCATGAGGTTGCGGGTTCGATCCCTGGATCCCTGGCCTCACTCACTGGATTAAGGATCTGGTGTTGCTGTGAGTTATGGTGTAGGTCACAGACTCGGCTTGGATCCTGCGTGGCTGTGGCTGTGGCTGTGGTGTGGGCCGGCCGCTGTAGCTCCCATTGGACCCCCAGCCTGGGAACCTCCATGCGCCTCGGGTGTGGCCCTAAAAAGCAAATAAATACATAAATAAATAAAAATTTAAAAAACTCAAGATGACCTTCCAAGTTTCCAGGAACCTCTACCTATAGGCCAACCCTCTGAAGGGTTCCTTGTCATTGGAGTATTATTATTATTATTACCTTCCATTTGAAGTGTGCTTCATGGTTTTTACAGAGAGGTAAAGCAGGCAGGACAGGTATTATTCCCAATGAAGGAAATACAGGCCAAGATATGTCTACTGGTTCAGCCCATGTCACCCAGCCCAGTCAGCAATGGAGGCAGAACAGGACCTGGTCTTCTGATTCCCAGTGTGCTGTCCTCTGAGAGGGTTTAACAGGCCTTCTTGGAAAATGGGCTGCATATTCCTGTGGAGGGAAAATTGGTAGCCTTGGCATGTGAGGGAGAATAATTCTAATATTCAGTTCTATGTCTGCATCTCCTTTAATTTAATGGTTTTTTTTCCCCTCCTTTTTTTTTTTTTTTTTTTTTGTCTTTTTGTCTTTTTTTTTTTTTTTATCTTTGTTGTTGTTGTTGCTATTTCTTGGGCCGCTCCCGCGGCATATGGAGGTTCCCAGGCTAGGGGTCAAATCGGAGCTGTAGCCACCGGCCTATGCCAGAGCCACAGCAACGTGGGATCCGAGCCGTGTCTGCAACCTACACCACAGCTCACGGCAACGCCGGATCGTTAACCCACTGAGCAAGGGCAAGGACCGAACCCGCAACCTCATGGTTTCTAGTTGGATTTGTTAACCACTGCGCCACGACGGGAACTCCACCCCCTCCTTTTTCTATCCAGGACCCTGGGACTTGCCCCGTGTATCCGAAGCCTTGGTCACTGGTACTTTGAAAGGGCTGGGGCTGGGCAGAGTGATCCTTGTGCCTCTGTTGCCCTGTAATTCCTTCCCTTCAAGAACCTATTGAGGAGTTCCCATCGTGGCTCAGTAGTTAACGAATCTGACTAGAAACCATGAAGTTGCGGGTTCGATCCCTGGCCTTGCTCAGTGGGTTAAGGAGCCGGCGTTGCTGTGAGCTGTGGTGTAGGTTGCAGACACGGCTCGGACCCTGAGTTGCTGTGGCTGTGGTGTAGGCTGGCAGCTACAGCTCCTATTGGACCCCTAGCCTGGGAACCTCCATATGCAGCGGGTGTAGCCCTAGGAAAAGACAAAAAAAAAAAAAAAAAAAAAGAGCCTATCGAAAGAATGACTGTCATTCATCACTTGACATGTCACAAGAAGAGGGCGTTTGCTCCCAGTCAGACTGCTGGGTCCAGTGCCTCTCTTCTTTGGCTTGCCAATTATTGTAGGTAACATTTAGCACTCACGTCTTGCCTTATTGGAAGGCTTCTGGCTTCCTGGCTTCCTGGTCCGATTAGTTCTTCACTAACTTTCTTCCTTCCTTCCTCCCTCCCTTCTTTCCTTTCTTTCTCCTTTTTGGCTGTACCTGCGGCATATGGAAGTTCCCGGGCCAGGGATCGAACGCACGCTGCAGTTGTGATCTCTGCCACAGGTGTGGCAACATTGGCTTTTTAACCTGCTGTGCCACAGGGAACTTACCTTTCTTCACTAACTTTCTTATTCAGGCCATGGGCAGACACCAACAGAGCCCACTTTTTTTGTTTTGTTTTGTTTTTGTTCTTTTTAGAGTCCCAACCACAGCACTTGGACGTTCCCAAGCTAGGGGTCGAATCAAAGCCCGTAGCTGCCGGCCTATGTCACAGCCACAGCAGCGTCCTCATGGATACTAGTTGGATTCATTGCTGAGCCACAACGGGAACTTCAGAGCCCATTTTTTGAAATTTAAAATTTTCAGTAATAAGTTCTTTTTTTTAAGATCTGTTTATTTTGACAGCTCTGAAAACCTTCACAGATTAATTGTAACAGCAGCAGAGCTATTTGGTTTCTTTTTTTTCTTTTTCTTTTTTTTTTTTTTTTTTTTTTTTTTTTTTTTTTTTTGTCTTTTCTAGGGCCGCTCCCGTGGCATATGGAGGTTCCCAGGCTAGGGGTCCAATCGGAGCTGTAGCCACCAGCCTACACCAGAGCCACAGCAACGCAGGATCTGAGCCATGTCTGCAACCTACCCCACAGCTCACGGCATTGCCAGATCCTCGACCTGCTGAGCAAGGGCAGGGATTGAACTGCAACCTCAGGGTTCCTAGTCGGATTCGTTAACCACTAAGCCATGACCGGAATTCCCGCTATTTGGTTTCTATAAGGCGAGCTGGGATAGCTTGGTACAAGCTCCCTATTCACTGCATTTCTTTGCCTCCCAAGTTTCCAGGCGTGTACCCTCCAGTCAATAAGAGCTCTTACCACCTGTACTTATAGAGGGGCAGTGGCTGTGGCTCCCTGCCCACCCATTATCTAAGGTAACCTCGTCCTACCATGGCAGACTTGGGCCAGAGCCCTGGTCATGGTCTCCTAGGTCCTCACACCTGTAGGGCTGTGACCTTTGTTCAATTGCTCCACCTTTGAGGCTTTGTAAAAAGAAGGGATTATATGGCTCTTAAAGCCTTCCTTAGCTGATACCTAGGATTCTAGTCTAGAAAGTTGGCTGTGTTCGTTAATACCTTGTAATTCCATTCCTTTCCAAAGAGTTACTATCCAATTCTCATCTCTAAGCCCTTCCTGTAGGAAACTGCCCCTTTTACAGAATGGATGATGCTGACCTGGACTCTTTTTTTTTTTTTTTTTCTTCTGTCTTTTGGCCTTTTCTAGGGCCGCTCCCGTGGCATATGGAGGTCCCCAGGCTAGGGATCGAATCGGAGCTGTAGCCGCCGGCCTACACCAGGGCCACAGCAACGTGGGATCCGAGCTGCATCTGCAACCTACACCACAGTTCATGGCAACGCCGGATCCTTAACCTACTGAGCAAGGCCAGGGGCCGAACCCGCAACCTCATGGTTCCTAGTCGGATTCGTTAACCACTGCACCACGATGGGAACTCCTGGACTCCCTTTTTATATTCACTTTTTTCCCCCTTAGATCTCTAAGTGATGGTATTTGGAGACAGTCCGGAAAGCTGGACTCTTGGCTTGTCTGCCCCAAGGCTTGTCTCTGTACGTGCACTTGGGCACATGTAGATATGTATGTGCCCCATCTTAAAGGGATGTGGTTTGTGGGCACTTTCATGCTGTGCCTCCTCAGCTCCCACCACTCCCGCTTAAGTCCCAGTGAAAGGTTAAAATCAAGGCCAGGATGCTTTTGGGAGTTCCCATCATGGCTCAGGGGAAATGAATTCAACTAGGAACCATGAGGTTGTGGGTTCGATTCCTGGCCTCTCTCAGTGGGTTAAGGATCCTGCGTTGCCATGAGCTGTAGTCGGGATCTGGTGTTGGGATCTGGAGTTGCTGTGGCGTAGGCCAGGGGCCTACCCCTGGGAACCACAGGTGTGGCCCTAAAAAAGACAAAAAAAAAAAAAAAAAAAAAAAAAAAAAGGTCAGGATGCTCCAGAAGAAGAAAGGAAGATGCACTAAAGGCCAGATGTGGAGTTCCCTTCGTGGCGCAGTGGTTAACGAATCCGACTAGAAACCATGAGGTTGCAGGTTCGGTCCCTGCCCTTGCTCAGTGGGTTAACGATCCGGCGTTGCCGTGAGCTGTGGTGTAGGTTGCAGACGCGGCTCAGATCCCACGTTGCTGTGGCTCTGGCGTAGGCCAGTAGCTACAGCTCCGATTAGACCCCTAGCCTGGGAACCTCCATATGCCATGGGAGCGGCCCAAGAAATAGCAAAAAGACAAAAAAAAAAAAAAAAAAAAAAGGCCAGATGTGTGAGTGGAGCTGTTTTGCTTTGAGGATAGAGGTGAGGGAGGTTCTTGAGATAACCAGGGTCATTTAGGTCTCAGCTGGTTTTAGCTGCAGCCCGGCCTGGGACCATCCGTTGGTTCTTAGCCCCCTATGGCCTCTGTACATCCCTTTCTCCATTTGAAACATCTCGGAGTTTGGGTTATGGTTACTCCAGTGTCCTGATCATCAAAATACATTTTGTAATTTCTTTTCTTTTTTTCTTTTTTTCTTTTGGCTGCATATGGAGGTTCCCAGGCTGGGGGTCAAATTGGAGCTACAGCTGCTGGCCTAGCCACAGCCACAGTAATGCCAGATCCAAGCCTCGTCTGAGACCTACACCACAGTTCAAGGCAACGCCGGCTCCTTAAATCCACTGAGAGGGGTCAGAGATAAAACCCACATCCTCATGGATACTAGTCCGGTTCCTTTCTGCTACACTGTGGCAGGAACGCCCACATTTTATAATTTTTTAAAAGCCGCATATATACGACAATTTCTAGAAACTTTCTTTTACAATACTTCATTTACTCTTTCCCTCAACTCTGGGAGGTAGGAAGGGCAGAAAATGTTTCGATTATTTTTTTTCCCACTTTTATTTATTTATTTGCTTTTCAGGGCCACACCTGCGGCATATGGACGTTCCCAGGCTAGGGGTCAAATTGGAGCTGCAGCTGCTGGCCTACACCAGAGCCACAGCAACACAGGATCCAAGCCATGTCTGAGACCTGTACCACAGCTCACGGCCACATCAGATCCTTAACCCACTGATCGAGGCCAGGGATCGAACCCGCAACCTCATGATTCCTAGTCGGATTTGTCACCGCTGCATCATGATGGGAACTCCTCTACTATTTTTTAAAACATCAAATTAAAAACAAGGTCCATCAACCCCTAGCCTGGGAACCTCCTTATGCTGTGAGTGCAGCCCTAAAAAGCAAAAATAAATAAATAAATAAAATAAAAACAAGGTCCAGATTTTAAGGAGAACATGGCCAGAACGAAATCCTGGGTTTCCAGGGTCCAAGTCCAGGACTTATCTGTGACACGATACTGCAGCCTTTTGCTGGACATCATACAAAGCAAGTGGAACTTTCTCTGGAGGTTTGGACTCAAATGGACAGCCACGGTTCTAGCAAACATAAAAGGACAAAGTGATTCACAGTCAACTCCTGTACACCAATAAAGAAATGAGTAAAATAGATAAGGAAAGCCATGTTTACCTGGCCTATTAATGTTTTTTAAATTCCAGTTGGGTAGGAGTTCCCATCGTGGTGCAGTGGTTAACGAATCTGACTAGGAACTACGAAGTTGCAGGTTTGATCCCTCGCCTTGCTCAGTGGGTTAAGCATCCGGCGTTGCCATGGGCTCTGGTGTAGGTTGCAGACGTGGCTCAGATCCTGTGTTGCTGTGGCTGTGGCGTAGGCTGGCGGCTACAGCTCCGATTCGACCCCTAGCCTGGGAATCTCCATATGCCACAGGAGCGGCCCTAGAAAAGGCAAAAAGACAACAACAACAACAAAAAAATCCAGTTGGGTAGAAAGGACAGTGTTAATGAGGCCAGTTTCATCTGCCTACTTGCTTTTTTTTTTCTTTTCTTTTTTTAGGGCCATACCCGCACCATATGAAGGTTCCCAGGCTAGGGGTCCAGTCGGAGCTGCAGCTACCGGCCTACACCACAGCCACAGCAATGCCAGATCCAAGCCCTGTCTATGACCTACACCGCAGCTCATGGCAACACCAGATCCCTGATCCACTGATTGAAGCCAGGGATCGAACCTGCAACCTCATGGTGGACACTAGTTGGATTCGTTTCCGCTGCACCACAATGGGAGCTCCTGCCTACTTGAATTTGAAGAGGGAAAACTATTTGTAGCCGCACTGCCTGCTCTTCCCGCCCCTTATCTTCACCATTCTATCAGCCTTCCTGAAATATCTACCAAGTGTCTGTCTTACAAGGTGGGACTCAAGGACCATTAAGAAATGATCTCTACCCTCAAGCCACACTTGTAACCATTTTCCTAATTCAAACTACTGTGAAAGCACCAGATAACCACACCTCTACCAGCTCTACAGTTGGAAGGACCGATCAGCTTCGTCCTGTCCTGTGGTATGAGGGCCTGAGATTCACTGTTAGCCATGCGAGATGGCCAGGTAGGACAGTGGGGCGGTGGGCTTTGGCATTTGAGGGACATGGGTACGACCCCCGAGAAATCAGGCCACCACACCACCTATGATAGCTTAGCTTCCTAGATACTGGAGCAAAGGCCAAGAGGAACCCTGGGGTCAGGGAGTGTGGGCAGCCGAGGGCAGGGACCCACCACAGGGGGACATCTCCCATCTCTGCGTGGACTGTCGCAGCCCAATTCCTCCCGCTTTGGGGGTTCTACCTCAGGGTCTGTCTACAGCAGCGGAAGTGATCTAGGTCCGATTTGTGTTTGAGTCTTTAAAGTTTGAGTCTTGAAAGAGGCTCGCAGATTCTTTTAGGCAGCATGCTTAATTGTTGTCTGTAATTGGTGTGACATATGCCCCCGAGGCACGCACTGAGGTCCAATTGAAGAGATGGTTTTATAAAAAATTGGAATGAATTAATTAAAGAAGGCAGTTGCACGGGGCTGTGAGTTAGTGCCAAACTCTGTAACCCTAAACCAGCCAACCCACCCAACCGGCCTCACCACCCAAGGAACAATCCTGAAGTTCTCGCAGAGGTAGGATGGGAGACCTGGGATGCAGCACAGGATGTGGGGGTTGCCAGCGGGAAGGACAGGGCTCAGGGAACCTTCTGTTAGCTTTTGTCACCTTCAAGAGGCTCGGTGGCTCTGGAGAGCTGTTTGGGTGCGGAAAGGAATGCATTGGGTGAGTTCCCGCCCTGGTGCAGTGGTTAACAAATCCGACTAGGAACCATGAGGTTGCGGGTTTGGCGGTTGCTCAGTGGGTTAACGATCCGATGTTGCCGTGAGCTGTGGTGTAGGTCGCAGACGCGGCTCAGATCCCGTGTTGCTGTGGCTCTGGTGTAGGCTGGCAGCTACAGCTCAGATTTGACCCCTAGTCTGGGAACCTACATATGCTGCAGGAGCGGCCCAAGAAATGGCAAAAAGACAAAAAAAAAAAAAAAAGGAATGTGTTGGGGGGCCAGGAACTGCAGAAAAGGGAAGGCAGAGGCCGAGGGAGTCATGTGAGATTGGGGGGGAGGGGGCAAAGGAGACAAAGTTGTCTGGAGTTGGGGGCTGGAATGGGAGCTGGAGTTGTTAGCAGGACTGAAGAATGAGGGAGCCAGAGTTCCTGTTGTGGCGCAGTGGTTAATAAATCCGACTAGGAACCGTGAGGTTGCCGGTTGGATCCCTGACCTCGCTCAGTGGGTTAAGATCTGGCATTGCAGTGAGCTCTGGTGTAGGTTGCAGACGCAGCTCAGATCCCCAGACGGCTACAGCTGCAACCCCTGGCCTGGGAACCTCCACCTGCCGTGGGTAGGTCCCTAGAAAAAGACCAAAAAAAAAAAAAAAACCAAACAATGATGGAGAGGACCCTGAGGATGGAGCTCAGAGGAGGTGGAGCCTGGGTGTGGAGGTGGAAATAAGGGGGGGTGCCCTTGGGCATTCAGAAGAGGTATTCATTAAACCCTGTGACCTGAGGTCCTTAACAAAGCTGTGGCAGCTTTTCACAGGAGTTGGGTTAAGAACAACAATAACAATAATAATAACAACAATTAGCGATAATGAGACCTTAACTGCAGCAAGTTGTTCCTAGAGCTTTGTAGGCATTAAGTCATTAACTCCCCTGGCCCTCAGGGCCACCTTCTTCTAGAAGTAATGGAGGGCGCAGTTAATCCTGTGCAGTCGGGTTTCCTGCCATTGGCTGGGCGGGAGCGTTCACACGCAGAGGTGCAAAAATCCGGGGTTCCCTTACAGTTTCACAAGCTGTTTTAAATCTTTTGCATTTATTTAGAGTCTGAAATGATGCCTAAATGGGGTGAGTACAGAAATGTAGAAATTGGCCACCAGAGCTGCGTAAATAACTTTGATGTGAAAACTTGTCCTGGAGTTCCCATGATGGCTCAGCAGAAGCAAATCTGACTAGTATCCATGAGGATGCAGGTTCGATCCCTGGCCTTGCTCAGTGGGTTAAGGATCCGGCGTTGCTGTGAGCTGTGATATGGGTCGCAGACGAGGCTTGGATCCCATGTTGCTGTGGCTGTGGTGGAGGCCGGCGGCTACAACTCCAAGTCAACCGCTAGCCTGGGAACCTCCATATGCCATGGGTGTGGCCCTAAAAAGACAAAAAAATGAAAACAAACAAACAGCCCTCCCCCAGATCTCATGTCCTACCTGACGGATCCAAGGCTGAACAATATGCTGCAGTGGAAAGTGCCCTGGAGATGACCAGGGAGTGACCTTGGAGTCACTGAAGCCCTAACTGGTGGCAGGGCTGAGCCTTGGCCTGCAAACCAGGTAAATTGAAGGATTTCAGGAGTTTTCCCCCAACAACCAAGGAGCAAAGTTTAGAGTGAGGGCCAGGTGAGTAAAAAGAGGACGGGTCGGGCGTTCCCTTCCAGGTGCAGTGGAAACAAATGGGACTAGTATCCGTGAGGATGTGGGTTCGATCCTGGGCCTCGCTCAGTGGGTTGGGGATCCCATGTTGCCGTGATCTGTGGTGTAGGTCGCAGACACAGCTCGAATCTGGTGTTGCTGTGGCTGTGTATAGCCGGCAGCTGTAGCTCCGATTTGACTCCTAGCCTGGGAAGGCGCTAAAAAGCAAAAAAAAAAAAAAAGGAGGAAGGTTATTCTGGATTGGGGGCATTATGTGAGAGGGAGTCTGGGAACCAAACCTTGAGCAAACCTAATGCCAGCAGTAAGTAGCCTTATAGATGTCAACCATTCTTTCGTGTGTGTGTTTCACGTAACAGCGACAAATCATACATACTTGCTCCAAAGACACTTTCGCTTCCATCCTGTTGAAGTGAAAGTGAGGGTCTTCATCATTATCCTAGTCAAGATCAAAGACAGAAATACAGGGAGTTCCCATTGTGTCTCAGCAGGTTAAGAATCCCACTAGTATCCATGAGGACTCGGGTTCGATCCCTGACCCCACTCAGTGAGTTAAGGATCCGGTGTTGCCCTGGCTGTGGTGTAGGTCACAGATGCGGCTTGGATCTAGCGTTGCTGTGACTGTGGTGTAGGCTGGCAGCTGCAGCTCCGATTTGACCCCTAGCTTGGGAACCTCCATATGCTGCAGGTGAGGCCCTGAAAGGCAAAAAACAACAACAACAACAAAAAGACAGCAATGTAGGCAGAAAAACCCAATGTACTTAAACAGAATGGGTGCTCGGGTCATCCTGAGGTCCTGGAGTAGCAGGGATGACACCCCATTTATGAAGAGGGTGGCAGATAAAGAGCAGGAGCTGAGCTTCTCTGAATCTCAGAGTTGGGCAGAAGAAGAAACTGTCACAGCTAAAGTGCTATCCCCATTCATATCAGCAAAATAAGAGGGACCAGTCCTCACTATCTGACCCTTGCCATCTCTCTAGAACCATAGCCTTCCCTCCCATTCCTGAGTTACTGCAGAGAAAGTCACCTGTAAGAAGGTAGTAGAACTTCCACGGTGTGAATAGCAATTGACCTTGTAGATTACATCAGAGAATATACAGTAAAGTGTTCTATGGTGAACTTGGGCAAAGGAATATTCTTGTCAAGCAAATAATCTGTTTTTTCTTTTTTTTCTTTTATTTATGTTTTCTTTTCTTTTTTTCACTGCCTGTGGCATATGGAGCTCCAGCGCCAGGAATCAGATCCAAGCTGCGGTTGTGACCTACACCACAGCCGCAGCCACGTGGGATCCTTTAACCGGCTCTGCTGGGCCAGGGATCAAGCCTGCATCCTTGACGCAGCAGAGACACTGCTGATCCCATTTCGCTACAGTGGGAACTCCTAATCTGGCTTTTAAAGTAGCACTAGACAGAGACCAACGTTTGAGATATATTTATACTAAAATTATAGATTGTTTATCTGAAGTTCAGATTCAACTGAGAGAGATACATTGATAGCTTCAGGTTCACTGGTACCAGAAAATGGGGACAGAAAGGACAGGGAAGCAAGAGGCCTAAAAGCAGTGCCCACTGACTCTGAGATGCACGCTCACCACTGTCCTGGGTGTCTGAGTAAGATGTTGCCACGTCTCCACTGGCCCCGGGGGTCAAACCAAATAGTTGTTTCAGAGACTCAGGAAAAAGCTTAAGTCGAAACATCACCCATTCTGTAACTTTATCCAGCACAAATGGAAGCCCACCTAAGAATGGGAAGGGATAGGGGCTTCCGTCCCACATTTCATTTTGCCAGCAGAGAAGAACTGAGTCCTCCCTACGCAAGGTGGTGCCATGCAGACGGGCTGCATATTTCCTCTGTCTCAGAGAATCCCTGGCTGTTAATCCTTCCATTGGGTGAACGGTCCTGCAGGAAGCTAGGTCCTTCTCTGCCTGACATGGACTGTGAATGTCTTTTTTCCGACCAGGGTGCTTGTCTTTGCACATACGGAGCACTAACGTGTTCCAGTTTATTGGGTGATCTCCATTTCCTAAGTGTTTCACCTCTGTTATCCCCATAGCATCCTTCCAACTACCCTTTGCCGTAGGTATCCCCATTTCACAGGTGAGGAAACCAAAGCAGAGAGAAATGAAGCAGGAAATGATGTAAAGTCACCTAAGGCTTACAGGGCAGACTCAGGATCAAACCCAGGTGGTCAGAGTCCTGAGCCTAATCTTTTAACTGCAATGCTATACTGCCCAACACTCCCATGCAGCCACACCACTCTCCTGCTCCAAATTCTTTTTTTTTTTTTTTTTTAGGGTAGCACCCGCAGGCTAGGGGTAATAGGCTAGGGGTCAAATCAGAGCTACAGCTGCCAGCCTACACCACAGCTCACAGCATCGTGGGATCCTTAACCCACTGAGCGAGGCCAGGGATCGAACCTGCGTCCTCATGGATGCTAGTCAGATTTGTTTCCACTGAGCCACAATGGGAACTCGCCTTGCCCTTTCTTATGTGAATGCCTTTGTGCATGCACTGTTTCTTGCACCTGGATGCCCTCTCCTCACTTATTTGTCTGGCAAACTCCTCATCCTTGATGTCTAAGCTAAAATAATACCTCCTCTGTGAGGCTTTTCGTACTAACCCCCAAGGAACATAGGGCTCCTTTCCTGCCTCTGCTACATGCTCATGAAAATATGCATTCCCATTAAAGCAGTGTTTTAAGGACCTGTCTGTTCCCTCCCTGGGATTGATTATAAGCTATCTGAGGGCATAGGACCTTTCTTTTCACCTTGGGGACCCCTTCGCAACTAGCATGGTCCCAGGTGCCTCAAAGAAACATCCCCAGAGGCTAGAGCTCGCATCCTGACCTGTGTGTTGGACCAGTGATGCAGCCCCTACACCCTCTCCGTCGATAACAAGCGTTGGGGGGAGCCATCCCTTCTCTAGGGAGAGATGACGACAAGGGAAAGCAGACATGGAAGTCCTTCAAGTTAAAAAAAAAAAAAAAAAAAAAGTACGCGTCAGAGTTTTGTCCTATTCCAGTTGTCCCATGGAAGACAGTGCTTCCTCTCCAAGTCTCAGTTTCTTTAGCTGGGAAATGGGTCTAGAGACCAGTTACCTGCGGACAGGAGCTATGGCCAATTCACGCCCTATTGTACCCCCTGCATCTACACTGCGCCTCGCTCTTGCTCTGATGTTGGTTGGTGAAGATCTTGAGGGAGGTTTTCCACATTCTTCAGACTCAGGGTTTCTCTCGCACCTACCTGCTGTTTGTTGGCATCATCTTGAGCGAAGTTTTCCCCACAGTCACGCTCAGTGTAATTGCGTTCCGTGACACTGAGTCAGGTGTACCTTCCAGGCTTCCAGACTCCCCTGAGGGCTCTCCCATGGACACATCAGATCAGGTTCTTTCCAGAAGGAAGTGTCTGATGTTGTATGAGATAGGTGCCTGCTCCACCCAAACGAAGACTCACGTTTATTACACGTGTGAATGTTTTCTCCTGTATGAATTCTCAGATGTTTAATGAGAACGAAAAAGCGATTGGAGGTCTCAGTAAAGGCCCGTGACACACCCAGCCCTGGGCCAAAGGACTCCCAAATTTAAGGAATGGCCTCTGCCCTTTCGACATTGACAGCCTGGTTGGGGAGAGGAGATTCATATGCATGAAACAGCTGGGATACACAAAGCGTTGTGCAGTCACACTAAACCACAGGGTGTGATGAAATTCAATGGGAAGTCAGAGAAAGGAGGGGACAACCCAGATTGACTAGATGGGAAAGGTGCATGAAAAAGATTAGCCTTTAGGAGTTCCCGTCGTGGTGCAGCGGAAACGAATCCAATGAGGAACTATGAGGTTTCAAGTTTGATGCCTGGCTTTGCTCAGTGGGTTAAGGATCCAGCATTGCTGTGAGCTGTGGTGTAGGTCGCAGACGCGGCTTGGATCCTGCGTTGCTGTGACTGTGGTGTAGGCCAGCAGCTGTAGCTCTGATTGGACCCCTAGCCTGGGAACCTCCATATGCCTCAGGGGAAAAAAAAAAGAGAGAGAGAGAGAGAATTGAGGCTGGGCCAGAGAAGGGAGGTGTTCCTATTGAAAAAGATGGAAGGAAGGAAGAAAGGAGGGGAGGAAGGGAGGGAGGGAGGAAGAAAGAGGAAAGGAACTCTTTCTGGTGTAGGGCTTTGCCTGTTGATTCAGGAAACTCCCATAAACTTAGGACAGCAGCCTTTGGAAAAATGTCTATTTTGCTAATGCGTTTCTTGTTTTAGCGCTCGAGCCACTTTCACTTCTACCAGGCACACCTAAAAAGGAACTCTCTACCCCTGCATTTCCTATGCCAGCCCTGCCCCCGCCCCCCCCACCCCCATCGCATTCCCAGGGCCCGTTCCAGTTCCACCACCAGGAATGTCACCCCCCCCCCAGGGGGACAGTGGCACCACATGGGGAGAGAACCCCACCAGGAGAGGGCCCCAGGAAAGCTCCCTGGGGGCTCGCAGTCAAGAATATGGGAGGCACCCCAACCCCCCACCCCACCATCACTTCCTCTAAAAAATTTTCCGAATGGGATGCTGACCCTTAGAATGAGGTTCATCTGATCTGAAAGCTTTTTACTTCTGCCACTCTTATACAAGTTTTCTAGAAACATTCAGAGTCGGGAATATAACCTTTCCTTCTTTTCCCCGTTCCACCAAGGGCGGTGGATGAGCCAGAGGGTGGAATGAGCAGTGTCTCGTCTTGGTTAGATAGTTGGAGGACTTTTCTGCTGATTATAGTGGTTAAACACTGAGTCAACCTCCAACGACTGCATGAGAGGTTAGAGCCTTCATTCACGGACAAGTTTCAAAATGAAACACAAGGGCACCCCCTCTCCTGGGCAATGTAGTCAGAGAACAGAGGCGGGTGAAGTTCCCCCTCAACAGGGTGGCTGCTTCTAGGAGAGGTGGCGGGATCTGGTATTCCCCAGCGCGGTGAAATTGGGAAGTGCCTTTTGCAGCCGTTCTCGGTTTCATTGCCTGAATGGTTTGTTTGTACGTGGGATTCTTAAGCTCTTAATTCCATCTCTGCTTCCTGTGTCACTTCCCTAGGAAACCAACTTCACATGGGGCAGGCCCTCGCCCTCAGGGGGAGAACAGAACGGGAGGCTGATCCCTTTGAGGTCTCACCATGTGGACATCCTGCTGGAACATTCTCCACTCCTCCCCAGCAAGGCACACTGCTGTGAAAAATCCAGGGAGTTTCCGTTGTGGCTCAGTGGTAATGAACCCGACTAGGATCCATGAGGACGCGGGTTCGATCCCTGGCCCTGCTCAGTGGGTGAAGGAGCCGGTATTGTCGTGAGCTGGGGTGTAGGCCGGCAGCTGCAGCTCTGATTTGACCCCTAGCCTGGGAACACCCATATGCCAGGTGTGCCCCTAAAAAGAAAAAAAAAAAAAAAAAAAAAAAAAGGACAAAGAAAAATCCAGGTAGGAAGTAAAAGAGACCTATGAAGCCACAGTGGAAATGCCCAGACTCTCAGGATCCCCATATGGTCATCCAGCCTGACCGCACCCTCCCCCCCAATTCTGTTTTCATTATTAGTATCTGTCTTACCCACTAGTTCATGGGTTCCTCAGGACGGGAGGCATGTCTGCCCTAGTCACCATCAGAGCCATTTCAGTTGATGTGTCACAGTACCTGGTAAGTAGAGACTGTTAGTAACTATTTGGTGAATAAATCATCTATAAATGCGGAAGTCATCCCCTTCAAGAGCTCTTCGTTCTGGCTCAGATGTAGGGTTACGGGATGGGTGTGCTGGGAACGAGAAGGGACATTGTTGGGTAATGATAAAAAGAGCTAGAGGGAGTTCCTGTCATGGTTCCCAACTAGCACCCATGAGGACTCGGGTTCGATCCCTGGCCTCACTCAGTGGGTATAAGGATCTGGCGTGGCCGTGAGCTGTGATGTAGGTTGTAGATGAGGCTTGGATCTGCCATGACTGTGGCCATGGCTGGTAGCTATAGCTCTGATTCGACCCTGAGCCTGGGAACTTCCATATGCTGCACCACAGCCCTAATAAAGAGGAAAAAAGGGGAAAAAAAAAAAAAAAAAAAAAAAAGAAAAGAAAAAGAGCGAGAAATACATGGGAGGGCTCTGGAAAAGAGCCCGAAACTTCCAACTGAATCTGCTGAGCAAAAAGAAACCACTGCAATTTCTTTGGGTCCCCAACAGATAGGAGACGCCAAGCAGCGCCGGGAGCGGGGAGTCTTGTGGACCATATATAATCCGGAAGAAGACAGGGACACCTGAAGAACAGGGCATCTTTTTGGAGCAGCCCAATCACAGTGGCAAGCTCAAGAGATGACTTCTGTGGCTGAAGGGTGGATGTTTCAGCCAGGTGAGTGTCAAGAAAGTGGTGAGAAATTCTAGTGAGCCTTGCTCCTGTGTGAACTCAGAGCTGGTGGTGGGAACAGAAGCAAGGACCAGTGAAGCCAGGGCTAAAAATGGCCAAGGAGGAGGATGACACCTCGGAACTCAGCCCAGGATTCTGGTGAGGCGTTGCTCTGTGTAGAGTGGGGGTGAAACCATATAGGAAGCTTTGAATCCTTCTAAGCTCAGAGGTCATGTCTTTTTTTTTTTTTTTTTGGCTGGGCAGTGCAGGGGTTTGAGATGTGGGATCTCAGTTCCCAGACCAGGTGTCAAACCCGAGCCTTAGCAGTGGAGGTATCGCATCCTAACCACAAGACCACCAGGGAACTCCCCCCAGAGGCCATGTCTCAAGGCATCTAAACCCATGGCTCTAAGCAGAGCATCTTGCACAGAGTAGCTGCTTAATAAATATTGGATAAATGAATGCTTGGTCGGTTGGCTGGCTCTGGGAGGCAGTGAGGATGTGAGAGCTTGGGGAGGCCTCTGAAACCCTGGTTACAGGCTTCTCTTCTCCAGCCTCCTCAGCCTTCTCTTCTGTGTGGTCCTACCTCTGGTTTAAGCCAGAAGAGGTTCCCAAACATCGCTGCTCTCTAGGTGGACAGTGAAGAGCAGGGAAAGTGATTCTAGCACCTCTGTGCTGGGTCTCAGCCTCAGCTGCTCAAGCTACTCTCTCTTTTCTCCTTGGGGTTCCCACTGCTGCTAGGATCCCACACAGCCCCCCACCCAGTCATCAGGCTGCCATTCACCTTTCGTCCTAGCCTTTCTCTCTTTGATTTCATCTGAGCAGGCAGGGACACGTTACTGCTGGAAGCCTGGTGTTAGCAAATGTGTGCGCACACACACACCCCTGCCCCTTTCCCTGTCTCAGAGCCATGGCCTGGTCTTCTTCTTTTTTTTTTTGCTTTTTAGGGCCTCAGCATATGGAGGTTCCCAGCCCAGGGGTCAAATCGGAGCTGTAGCTGCCACAGCCACAGCCGCAGCCACCCTGGATCCTTAACTGAGCGAGGCCAGGGATCGAACCTGCAACCTTATGGTTCCTAGTCGGATTCTTTTCCGCTGCCCCACGACAGGAACTCCCATGGCCTGGCCTTAACTGCCCGTGGTCTGGCTCCTCTTTGAGACCCGGGCTCTTCCTCTCCGGGTGGGCACTGAATGAAGTGTTTGATGCGAGCAAGCCTAGCTTTCTGCACATCTGTGTCTGGCCTCCCTCAGGGGCTGGGGGGGCCGATCCACCCATAAGGAAGGACCTTCCACAGAGACGCGAAACCAGGAGCCTGACTTCATGATGCCCGCAGCGCCTGGCAAGGAGGGTACCGGCTCTGCTGTCCTGGCCCCAACCCAGTTCTCTCTTCTGGGATCCACACCTTCCCTGGCTCCCCTCCCAGCCCGACAAGATCTGATCCAGTTGGGGAAGGCTAAGCGTGCTCTCGTGAGCAGGCACAGGAGAGGGAGGTCCTTGAGGACCTTAGAGAGATCATTCCCCAACTCTGTGCCTGAGTTTCCCCCCTTGAGAAACTCTGCCCCTGCTTCCAGGGTTAAGAAGTTCCCCAATCTTGATGGGGAAGAGACCCGAAGTCCTGTTGTGCTCCCTAGAAGCCAGGAGCCATGGGCCCCGCCCCGCCCCACCCCAGGAGGACTTACGAGTTGGTGACGCCCGGCCAGCAAGGCAGGGTCCTGCAGGATGAAAGCGCAGAGGAGCCAGAGCTGGAATAATAACGATAATCATCAGCTGTGGCGTCTCAACCATCCGGGAATGCGAGGCCCCACGCCCTGTGCTCCCCACACCCCGGAACGCTCCGAAGCCTCCTCTCCCTTCTTTTTATTGCAAGGATCCCACATGCAGCCATTCCCAGCCCAACCCATGTGGGTTCCCAAGTCCAGCTACCTGCTCATCCACCACCCAGGTTTCCTGGGAAGAGTTTGCTCGACAAGACCCAAGCCAGCAGCAGAGGAGGCTGCCCGGCTCCTTGTTTCCCAGAGAAGCCGGCTGGCCACCCTGGCCTGGAGCACTTTCCCACAGACACATCTGTGTCTGGTCAGCGTGAGGTCCAGGAGCTTTGCTTGTGTCAATCCCAATTTGAATTCAAGTCCTGGCTGGGCCACAAATTAACTCATCGTGGGACCCTGGGCATGTTTTTTGTTTGCTTATTGCTTTTTAGGGCTGCACCTGAGGCATATGGAAGTTCCCAGGCTAGGGGTCCAATCAGAGCTACAGTTGCGGGCCTACACCACAGCTCACGGCAACGCCGGATCCAAATCATGCCAGTGGCCTACCCCACAGCTTACTGCAATGCTGGATCTCCGACCCACCGAGTGAGGCCAGGGGTCAAACCCACATCCTCATGGATACTAGTCGGATTCGTTTCCGCTGCACCATGACAGGAACTCCCTTGTTTTGTTTTTAATGTCTTTGCGTTCACTGCCTCACCTGTCCCAAAACTTTCCAAGGGTCCCTCTTGCTCACTGAAGATAAACTGAATCTCAACATCCAGCATGTGGCTATTGAAAATCTAGTGTTTTGTTTTGTTTTGTTTTTTAATCTTTTCTAGGGCCACAACTGCGGCATATGGAGGTTCCCAGGCTAGGGGTCTAATCGGAGCTGTAGCTGCCAGCCTACACCAGAGCCACAGCAACATGGGATCTGAGCCTCGTCTGTGACCTGCACCACAGCTCAGGGATCCTCAACCCACTGAGCAAGGCCAGGGATCAAACCTGCAACCTCATGGTTCCTAGTCGGATTCGTTAACCACTGAGCCACGACGGGAACTCCTTATGTGCATTTCTTGACTTGTGCTTCGGGTCCTCATCGAGTCCAGGTCTCCAGCTGGGTGTCCTCCTGGTGCCGAGGACAGCACCCTGAATACACGACATATGCTCGGTAATATGTGTCGGGCATGAATGGCAGCAAATAATCATCTCCACCCTATTAACTTCCTCACACAGATGTACTTTGAAAAAGTAAAAGTAATAAATAATTGTTTATTACTATTATTATTTTTGCTGCACCTGCGGCCTGCAGAAACTCCTGGGCCAGGAATCAAACCTGCACCACCACAGCTGCCACCCAAGCCACTGCAGCGACAATGTGGATCCTTAATCTGTTGCACCACAAGGGGACTCCTAAAAGTGAGGGTTTTATTTATTTTTTTTTTTTTAAGGACTGCACCCGCAGCATATGGAAGTTTCTGGGCTAAGGGTCGAATGGGAGCTGCAGCTGCCAGCCTATGCCACAGCCACAGCATTGGCAGGTCCCTAACTCACTGTGCAAAGCCAGAGAGGAACCAGCATCCTCATGGACACTATGTCGAGTTCTTTTTTTTTGTTGTTGTTGTTGTTGTTTGTTTTGTTTTATTATTATTATTATTATTTTTTGTCTTTTTGCTATTTCTTGGGCCGCTCCCATGGCATATGGAGGTTCCCAGGCTCGGGGTCCAATCGGAGCTGTAGCTGCCGGCCTACACCACAACCATAGCAACGTGGGATCCAAGCCGCGTCTGCAACCTACACCACAGCTCACGGCAACGCCGGATCGTTAACCCACTGAGCAAGGGCAGGGATTGAACCCGCAACCTCATGGTTCCTAGTCGGATTCGTTAACCACTGCGCCACCACGGAAACTCCTTTGTCGAGTTCTTATTCCACTGAGCCACAGCGGGAACTCCAAAGGAATTCTTTTTTTTTTTTTTTTTTTTTTTTTTAATTTTTGGCCGCCCCTTGGCATATGGAGTTCCCAGGCCAGGGATCAGATCTAAGGATTGCAACTTAAGCTGCAGCTGTGGCAACGCCAGATCCTTAACCCACTGTGCCTGGTCAGGGCTTGAACCTTCGTCCCAGTGCTCCCAAGATGCCGCCAATTTCAGTTGCACCCCAATGGGGATGCCTCCAAAGTAATTATTTTAATGTAAAATTTTATGCATGTGGGTTCTCCTCAGTAGTGGGATGCAGGTACCCAAGGGTCTGGTACCTTAGTTCCCGGGTATTGGGCCAACCTGAGAAAGACCTTTCCTCCAGCAGTTGCTGGTCCCATCTGATCTTGGACTCTGCTTCTCAGGAGGTGAGCTCTTCCTCCCTCAGAGAATGGCAATCCCATTCCTTGAGGGCTTTGGTTTTTTTTTTTTTTTTAAATTTAATTTTTTATTTTTTTTCTGTCTTTTTGTCTTTTGTTGTTGCTATTTCTTGGACCGCTCCCTCGGCATATGGAGGTTCCCAGGCTAGGGGTCGAATTGGAGCTGTAGCCACCGGCCTACGCCAGAGCCACAGCAACGCAGGATCCGAGCCGCATCTGCAACCTACATCACAGCTCACAGCAACGCCGGACCGTTAACCCACTGAGCAAGGGCAGGGACCGAACCCGCAACCTCATGGTTCCTAGTCGGATTTGTTAACCACTGCACCACGACGGGAACTCCTGGTTTTTTTGAAGCCTCAGCAGCCTCGCTGCTCCATGGGACTCAAACGCCAGCAGGACCCTGAGATTCAAGTGTTGTTAAGAGGTGAGGGGTTGGATGGTTTTAGCAACCTCTCCCCTGGATCCTTATGAGAACACCTTGGAGCACTGTTCACGGCTGCTGCCTATTGCTGTTGTTAATAATAGTAACCATAATGTCAGCAACGCCTTGTATTTACTTAATGCTTTTCTCCAGGGAGCGCGACTAATCTTTGCCTCATCTCCAGAAGGAAGAGAGGGATCAAGGCGATGAAAGAGAAGTGAGCCATTGCGGCTACAATTTGAGTACAAGCATCCTTTGTTCTAAGAGGTAAATGCAATACATAGTATTTCAGATGTGTGGAACAGATAAAGTAGGAAACCAGTTCATGCCCTGGGACCCGAAACCTATGACTTAAGAATTTTCCCCCAAATCAAAACCCTGCACGAGATGACAACTCTCATACTGAGAAGTTACATCTCCTCAGTAATAAAACTTGAGCATGTGCCCTTGATATATGTTGAATTATTTACAAATTGTATGCACAGCCTGCTATCATTACATCTCAAGACACAATATACATTTGGGTGAGGTTTGTTTTTAACAATGGTGGGAAGCGTAATTAACATTTCAAATAGTCACCGTGCTAATTACAAATTACAGGGAGTTCCCTTTGTTGCTGGGTGGTAACGAACCCGACGAGGATCCATGAGGATTCGGGTTTGAAACCTGTCTTCACTCAGTGGGTTAAGGATCTGTCGTTGCCGTGAGCTGTGGTGTAGGTTGCAGAGGCAGCTTGGATCTGGTGTTGCCATGGCTGTGGTGTAGGCCGACATCTGTAGCTCCGATTGGACCCCTAGCCTGGGAACTTCCATATGCTGCACATGCAGCCCTAAAAAGAAAAACAAAACCCCCCAAAACAAATTACAAAACAAGTTTTGTGGCTGTCATCGCGTTAGGCCTGATCGGATTGTCCCTTTTTAAACAAAGTCTGAGAAGTGCCAGCTGTGCCATTTTTTTTTTTTTTTTTTTTGCATGCTAGTGTTTGCTGAATTAGGGTGATCGTTAACCTGCAGTTCCTGGGCAGGGATCTTTTAACACCCCCCTCCCCCACATCCATTTTGTGAAAGTTAATTTCGTTCAAGTTAGATAATATAATCCATAATGTCATTTAACCACTCAATGGAAACTGTGATACTTTGCAATTTTCTAACCGTCAGCTAGGGCGTGAGGGAGGCCTGTCAGCCCCTCCGGTGCACCGCTGCATTTCCCCAGCAGGCTCTGCAGGTGACATGTGGCCCACAGCTCAGTGTGCAAGCTTCCTTGATTCAATCTGAAGGGAGTCTCCTGCAACCCCACTGATACTGAAAGTGAGGTCCAGCTGTTTGCTGCTCAAAAGCCAATAAAGAGGCAAAGTTGGGAGTGTCCATTGTGGCTCAGTGGAAATAAATCTGACTAGCATCCATGAGGATGCAGCTTTGATCCCTGGCCTGGCTCAGTGGGTGAAGAATCTGGCCTGGTGTTGCCACAGGGCTGTGGCGTAGGTCACAGATGTGGCTCAGATCCTGTGTTGCTGTGGCTGTGGTGTAAGCTGGCAGCTGTAGCTCTGATCTGACCCCTAGCCTGGGAACTTCCATATGCCACCGGTGCGGCCCTAAAAGGACAAAACAAAGGGGGGAGCAAAGTTGGTGGAAAGGAAAGTTCGCTTTATTTCAGAGGCTGGCAACTGGCGGGAGGGTGGACTTGTTTCCAAAGGCCAACTCCTCCCCCAGCAAGAGCTTTCTTTTCTTTCTTTCTTTTTTTGTCAGCCATACATGCAGCATATGGAAGTTTGGGCCAGGGATCAAATCTGAGCCACAGGTACAACCTACACCACAGCTGCAACAATGCCAGATCCTTAACCAGCTGAGCCACAGTGGGAACTCCCAGCAAGAACTTTTAGAGGGGGAGTTTCAGGGGTGTATAGGCGAAAGGAGGGGGCTCGACGCAGAAATAGCACAGTCAGTTCTGACCATCATTTTGAACTTGGTCAGGCTGTGGTCTGATCAGTGTCATCTTGATTGTTTTAAATACAGTAACCTTCAGTTTCAGGATCAGTTTGTTTCCATGTCTTTGAGGCCGGTTCTCAGAATTGTGGCAGCTTATGTCATGGCTACAGTCTGGTCATCACGTAGTTAAGTTTTTCCACCTGGTAGGGGTTTTAGTTTCTATAAAACAGCACAAAGGATATGGCTTAGAATGTTGCCCTGGAGGAAGAACTAAAAGTCCTTGACTTTATTTAATGACTAAACTATTGATATTTGGGTTCATTTGATTGTTTCCCTTTTTTTCTGCATTTTCTTACTTCTCTGATTAAATTTATTCTTTGACTAAAGTTTTTTTTTTTTTTTTTTTTTTTTAATGGGCACACCCTTGGCATGGGTAAGTTTCTGGGCCAGCTATTGAATCTGAGCCGCAACTGCAACCTATGCCACAGCTGCGGCAATGCTGGATCTTGTAACCCACTGTGTTGGGCTGGGGACCAAACTCACACCTCTGCAGCTGCTTGGGCTGCTGCAGTCAGATTCTTAACCCACTATGCCACAGCAGGGACGCCTAACTAAAATTTTTCTACAGACAAGAGGCAGGCAGAGGACATGGCTGGGAAGGACCACAGGGTCCTGCTCTATTTCACCACCTCAGTTTTATCACTGCACTGCCATTTCTTCTTCTCCAACCCCCTCCTGGCTATCTCAGCCACCTCAAACTCACCCTTTTGAAACCTTCGTCAAGCCCCATCAGCTGCCTTTCTTTCCTGCCTCCAATAAGGACACCACCAAATGCTCTGCTGCCCAGACTAGAACCGCAGTGGAGTCTCCCCTCCTTCCTCTTTACCATCTTTCCAAACGAGTCCACTTTCTTTTCTTTCTTTCTTTCTTTTTTTAAGGGCCACTCCTGCGGCACACGGAAGTGCCCAGGCTAGGGGTTGAATGGGAGCGACAGCTGCCTGCCTACAACACAGCCACAGCGACAGCCATGCCAGATCTGAGCTGCTTCTGTGACCTACACCACAGCTCAAGGTAATGCCGGATCCTTCACCCACTGACTGAGCAAGGCCAGGGATCGAACCCGCAACCTCATGGTTCCTAGTCGGATTCTCTTCCACTGTGCCCCGATGGGACCTCCTACATGATAAATTTCAAACTCTTGGCAGAGGATTGGAAGGCCAGGTCCCAAGGACCCTTCTAAATCGTCACTCCCAGCCACCCTCACCCCCCCAACCTCCAGCCAACCACCCAGCAGCCACCCCCCTGAACGCCATGGTCCCCCTGCTGACTTCACATTACTTTAACTCCACCGTGCCCAGCAACTCCCAAACACTGCAGGCGGGGAAAGTTACTTGGTACAAAAATCTCCTGAAATGTGATTGGTTAGCTCTTACAATCCGCCGTAAACCATTGGTTCCTGAATATTTAGGCTACATCTCTCTTGTCTCTATCCCCTCCTTTCCTGTGCTCCCTCCTAGCCTGGGCTGCAGGTTCTCTGGGAAGGGATGTTCCCTGGACATGACATGCTGGAAACTTTTTTCTACTCATCACCTGCCTGACTCCTTACTCCATCCCAACGGCTAACACTTTTTTTTTTTAATCTTTTTTAGAGCCGAACCTGCAGTATATGGAGGTTCCCAGGCTAGGGGTCGAATCGCCACTGTAGCTGCCAGCCTACACCATGGCCACAGTAATGCCAGATCTGAGCCGTGTCTGCGACCTACACCACAACTCAAGGTCACACCAGACCTTAACCCACTGAGTGAGGTCAGGGATCGAACCTGCATCCTCATGGAGCTAGTAAGATTCATTTCTGCTGAGCCACAATGGGAACTCCCCCAATGGCTAACACTTGAAAAGCAATAGTAGGTACTCAGTACTGTTCTAGAAGCATTGGGTAATAGCTAGCTCATTTACTTCTTACCACCATACCATGAGGTCACCACTCCTGGCATCTCCATTTTACAGATGAGGAAACTGAAGGCCAGAGAAGTTATACATCCGTCCAAGGTCACGTGGCTGAGTCGGGAGTCAAACTCAGCCTCCTGAAGGTAGAGCCCTGACTGTAACCTGGCCAGCATAGAGTCAGTACCGTGTCCCCTCACTCAGCTTTCTCACTCTGCTCCCTTTCCGCAAGAGCAGCTGCTGTTCCCAAGGCCAGCTGAACACCCTTCCACTCTGAGGGTGGATCGGGTGGTTCTTCTTCCTCCAGAGAGAAGGGCCAACAGGGCCACCTTCCTCTGGTCCCCTGTTCCCCACTCTCCAGGGGAGCCCTCTGCCCACGCTTCCATTCCTGGGCCAGGGTTCCTTGCAGGGATCTGAATCCTGGTCTCCGTGGGTCCAAACCACTTCTCTGGAAGGGTCTGCCTGAACCATGCCCCACGAGCCCATCCCCTGCCCACCTGCCCCTCAGGTACCTGGAGGGCATTCCCCTGCCTGTGCTACCTGATCAACTTCCCGCCATTCATAACCTCTCACTCCCCTTCTCCGAGGCTTGTTGTCTAGTTTGCCTGCCTCTTCACACTTCCTTCCTGTTCTTATTTCTCTGTACAACAAGGCTGGGTATTTTTAACCTGAGGTTTCCACTCACCTCTTACTGTCCGGTTGGGACGAGGCGGGGCTGCTGGCAGTGGTTTGCCAGCCTTGGAGGCTACAGTTGGCGGCCTCCCTGCTGGGGCCAGGCTCTGCTCTCACGCTTAGCGTTCCCTACTCCACTTCTGGGGGAAACACCCTAAACTGGCCTTTAGATGAAGATTTGGGAGCTGTATGGGGCACGTAGGGAGGTGACCCCTTCCTGCCACGCTGGGAGACCCTATATGGAGCCAGGTGAGGATCACCATCCCTTGAACCTCACCAGGCCACCAAGGTCACCTTTCAGTCTCCCGGTGGCACCCATATCAAGAGGTGTCAGTGGGGCTACCGTCTTTGGTCTGTGCCATCTGCCACCTCTGAAGCTTTGGAGATGCAGCTCCGGGAGCTCCCTCTCTGCCTTCCTGTGGTGTCTGAGCTCTCTGCTGCCAGGAGACCCTTCCTGCTTCATGCTCTGCCTCAGTCCCAGCCTGCACCCCACCCCACCCCCATTGCGCCATCCTCATGGGGGAGGGGCGCGGCCTCCACCCACCACGGGTCTCAGGCTTCTCTGAGCTGCAGGTGCTTCACAGGGAAACAGGGAAACTTTTGTCTGAAGCCCAAACACCTGGAAAGGGAAGATAACTGGGGGAGTTCCCGCTGTGGCACAGCAGGTTAAGGATCCGGTGGCAACACAGGCTTGATTCCCAGCCCGGGGGCAGTGGGTTAAGGATCCTTGCTGCAGCTGGATTGCGGCTTGGATTCAATCCCTGGCCTGGGAACGTCCATAGGCCGCAGGTGTGGCTGAAGAGGAAGCAGAAAAAAGATCACTGGGCTTTTAGGCTTTCTGAGTTATTACTGTTTGTTTTTAAGTTTGGTTTCTCTGCTCGGCTTTCTTTAAAAAATAAGAACAGTGGCAACTAAATGAGTTCAGAGCTGAGATTTTTTTTTTTCTAAGTGACTGACAGTGACTCACCACAGGCTGCTGGCCCACGGCTAATGTTCTCTAAAATAATTGATAGGTGTAAGGACCGCCCCAGGCCAGGCACCAAGTATCCTACTGCGCCCTCTGAGTCACTGAGAAGGATTAAGTATATTCATCATTGTTTTTATGTTGACTGTGTTTTTAAAAAGTGTCATGCCTTACAAAGGGCACCCCTGAATAACTCATATTATAGTAACCAACTGATGACAGGCCGAAAGCCAGGGAACTGATGTTCCCTGAGGTCTGCTGGCGATTTCTGGACCGGACAGAGTATCTGCACCCTCATCTCCGACCTCCGCCCCAGCCACGCCTCTGCTTCACACTCTCCTGACTGTCCCCACCCCACCCTCCCTCCTGTTCAGCTGCTCACGGTCAGGCCTGAAGCATGGATGCTTTCTGGCCCCATCTTGAGCCATGACTGCAACCCTGATACGTCTCCCTTATGCCCTGGCACCCATTTTTGTTTGTTTGTTTGTTTTTGCTTTTTAGGACCGTACCTGCAGCATATGGATGCTCTCAGGCCAGGGGTGGAGAGGTAGATTCCAGCCTACACCACAGCCACAGCAAGGTGGGATCCGAGCTGTGTCGGTAATCTACTCCACAGCTCATGGCAACGCTGGACCCTTAACCCACTGAGCGAGGCCAGGGATCGAACCCATGTCCTCATGAAGACTAGTTGGGCTCGTCATCGCTGACCCACAATGAGAGCTTCCCCCTGGTACCCCTTTAGAAGCTGGTGTGTTGTTCAGTCGTTTATTGGGCATCCCCCATGAGGATACCACGTGGGGTGGTACTGGAAAAAGGCAGAAGAAAATATTACCTTGAGGGAAAAAAAACCCTCTCTCACCATAGACACCCAGGGAGCCACTTAGTGCAAGTTTAAAAGAACTCCATCTCAGAAAGAGCCCTCTGGGGCTAAGGAGGATCCAAACAGGGTGGGCTTCATCAGAAAAGTCTTCCAGAAAGGGCAAGGTTGGAGCCTAGCTTTAATTCTCAGTAAGGCCACCCCAGCAGGGCAAATAGGTGCACGGGCCGGGGAGCTCATCCTGGCAGTGGGCCCCACATTTCCCCTGCTACCTCTGTCAGGAAGCTGCCTGATGAATCCCCGGCTGCCCCTTTCCCTCTGGGCCAACGAGGAGATAAGGACGGGGGACCAGCCCCAGCAAGGAGGAAGTGGCCTGGTTTCCTGTTTGTTTGTGAATCTCAGAGCAGCACGGTGAAGCCATGAGCCCCCACCCGCCAAGCAGAGCCACCCAGGCCCGAGCCAGGAGCTCCAGGGAGCCCACCGACTGATCCAGCAAGCCCTCAACCAGCCGGGACTCCAGAGCTGGGACCCATCGGGGGCAGCCATGCTTGGATGGCTGGCCTGCCTGCAGCCACGCCAGCTTGGCAGGAACAGGAGGTGGAGTAACGACTTCCCCCAAAGAAGTCAGAGTCACACATTCATGATATAAAGCCTCTGGGCAGCTCCCGGGGCGGGCTCCGTTAATGCCATCCACCACCCCAAAGATTATTTCCTGGGACTCTGGGCACAACCCTTTTGCCTTGTAGGGAAACCTTGCACCGAGACCCCTGGACCCTCTGAAAAATTGGGCTGCATGCATTGTGGTTTTGTTTGCAACAGCAGAAACCACCACCAATCATCCAAAAGCCAAAGTGACAACATAACGAACCGTGATAGATCCATACCAAGGGAAACGCTGTAGTCGTGAAAAAGAAAGGTGGTGGTGGGGGGTTGTTTGTGCTACTGTGGTGAGATGTCCAAGATATTTCAGTAGATGGAAGCAGCAAGATACAGAATAGTGTGAACCCTTTTCTGTAAACAATCAGAATGGCAGAGAACATGTTCACTTGGGCTTAGAGACACACGTATGTGCTCCTGAATGCATGGCTTTCCTTCCTTCTTTCCTTTCATCTTTTTTTTTTTTTTGTCTTTTCTAGGGCTGCACCTGCCGCATATGGAGGTTCCCAGGCTAGGGGTCCAATCAGAGCTGTAGCCGCCAGCCTACACCACAGCTACAGCAATGCAGGATCCGAGCCACATCTGCAACCTACACCTCAGGTCACGCAACTCGGGATCCTTAACCCAGTGAGTGAGGCCAGGGATTGAGTCCACATCCTCCTGGATGCTAGTTGGGTTTGTTAACTGCTTAGCTATGACAGGAACTCCCATTCTGTTTTATTCTTTATGCTTCTCTGTGTCTTTTTTTTTTTTTTTTTTTTGGTCTTTTCTAGGGCTGCTCCCATGGCATATGGAGGTTCCCAGGCTAGGGGTCAAATCAGAGCTGGAGCCGCTGGCCTACACCACAGCCACAGCAAGAGGGATCCGAGCTGCGTCTGTGACCTACACCACAGCTCACGGCAACGCCAGATCCTTAACCCACTGAGCAAGGCCAGGGATCGAACCCGAAACCTCATGGTTCCTAGTTGGATTCTTAACCCACTGTGCCACGACGGGAACTTCAGTTCTTTGTATCTTTTAAAATAAAAAGTATTGGCGTTCTCGCTGTGGTACAACTGGATTGGTAGTGTCTCTGCAGTGCCAGGACGTAGGTTCGATCCTTGTTCCTGCCTAGTGGGTAAGGATCTGGCGTTGTGGCAGCTGCAATGTAGGTCGAAACTGTAGCTTGGGGAGTTCCCGTCGTGGCGCAGTGGTTAACGAATCCGACTAGGAACCATGAGGTTGCGGGTTCGGTCCCTGGCCTTGCTCAGTGGGTTAACGATCCGGCGTTGCCATGAGCTGTGGTGTAGGTTGCAGACGCGGCTCGGATCCTGCGTTGCTGTGGCTCCAGCGTAGGCTGGCAGCTACAGCTCCGATTGGACCCCTAGCCTGGGAACCTCCATATGCCACAGGAGCGGCCCAAAGAAATAGCAAAAAGACAAAAAAAAAAAAAAAAAAAAAAAAAGAAACTGTAGCTTGGATCTGATTTCTGGCCCAAGAATTCCAGAAGCCAAAGGGTGGCCAGAGAGAAAAATAAATAAATAAAAATAAAAGTAGCAAGAGTTCCCATTGTGGCTCAGGGGGTTAAGAATCAGACTAGTCTCTGTGAGGGTGCTGGTTCCATCCCTGGCCTCACTCAGTGGCTTAAGGATCTAGCATTGCTGCAAGCTGTGGCATAGGTTGCAGAAGCGATGCAGATCCTGTGTCGCTATGGCTGCGGCTGGCAGCTACAGCTCGGATTTGATCCCTAGCCTGGGAACTTCCATATGCCACAAGTGCAGCCATAGGAAATAAACAAATAAAGCAAACCGATAAGTATTATTATTATTAATATTAGGCTGTGCCCACAGCATGAGGAAGTCCTGGGTTCAGGAACTGAACCCATGCCACAGCAGTGACTCAGGTCACTGCAGTGCCAGTGCCAGAACTTAACCCACTGAGCCACCAGGGAAAATAATAAGTATTATTTTTTAAGCCAATCTAAAGAATCATTTGCAAGATGAAACAGGGTAGAGCTAGGATCCCACATTCTCCAGGAAAATTGTTGGGAGGAGGTGGGGAAAATACTTCGCTTTAAGATCTGTACACATCAGTAAGAGCGGAGCCAATTCAACCCTCTATTTTGCGGATTCCTTATGGCAAATGTTTGAGCTGTCTCTGGTTTCCTTTGTACTACAGTTTTCCCCTGTTTCTCCCCTCATTTCATGGTCTCATCATTTAACTGTTGACCTGAATCAAACAATAAGAAACACAAATCCGAAGGGAGAAGGTATACGATATGACTCCAATACACACGACCTGCTCCCCTGTCATTTGGATTAAATTGTATTCACCTCTTACATTTGGCCTTGCCCAGGGCATGTGGAAGTTCCCAGGTCAGGGATGGAACCTGCATCATAGCAGTGACCAGAGCCCCAGCAGTGACAACACTGGATCCTTAAACCACTGAGCCACCAGGGAACTCCAGTAGCCACCCCTACCCCTTTTTTTGTCTTTTTGCCTTTTCTAGGGCCACAACCAACGGCATATAGAGGTTCCCAGGCTAGGGGTCGAATCGGAGCTCTTGCTGCCGGCCTACGCCAGAGCCACAGCAACTCGGGATCCGAGCCGTATCTGTGACCTACACCACAGCTCACGGCAACGCCGGATCGTTAACCCACTGAGCAAGGGCAGGGACCGAACCCGCAACCTCATGGTTCCTAGTCGGATTCGTTAACCACTGAGCCATGAAGGGAACTCCTCCAGGAAGCCCTTTGATTGACACTGTTTTACAGTTGAGGAAACTTAAGCTGAGATATACTAACCAATTCATTCAAGATCATACAGCCAGCAGCAGATTGTAAAGGAGCTGATATATCCTGAGGCAGGTGGTTGTGGACAGATAACGATGGACCACTTCTGGAGAGCTGGGCAAACGGGAATGGAAGAGAACGCCCCGCCGAGTCTGCACCACGGGCCCGGCTTTTCACACCCCACTCCCCACACATACTGGGCTGAGCTGCTGGTCTTCAGCGTCAATCCTCATGTCCCGTCTACTGTTTGTTTGTTTTTGTTTGTTTGTCTGTTTGTTTTTAAATTTTTAATGATTTTTATTTTTTCCACTATGGTTGGTTTACAGGTTTAGCTTTTTTTTTTTTTTTTCTTGCTTTTTAGGGCCATACCTGAAGCATGTGGAACTTCCCAGGCTAAGGGTATAATTGGAGATACAACTGCCTGCCTACACCACAGCAATGCCAGATCCGAACTGCCAGATCCTTAATCCACTGAGTGAGGCCAGGCATCAAACCCGCAACCTCATGGTTCCCAGTCGGATTTGTTTCCATGGCGCCACAACAAGAACTCCCCTCTTTGTTTGTTTTTTAATGCCACACCCCTGACACATGGATATTCCTGGGCCAGGGATTGAATCCCAGCTTCAGCTGCAACCTACACTGGATCCTTTTACCCTTTGGGCTGGACTGGGGATTGAACCTGTGCCTTAGCAGAGACCTAAGCCACCGAGGTCAGATTCTTTTTTTTTTTTTTTTGTCTTTTTGCTATTTTTTTTGGGCCGCTCCCGCGGCATATGGAGGTTCCCAGGCTAGGGGTCCAATCGGAGCTATAGCCACTGGCCTATGCCAGAGCCACAGCAACGTGGGATCCGAGCCGCGTCTGCAAACTACACCACAGCTCACGGCAACGCCGGATCATTAACCCACTGAGCAAGGGCAGGGACCGAACCCGCAACTTCATGGTTCCTAGTCGGATTCGTTAACCACTGCGCCACGACGAGAACTCCTCTTTTTTTTTTTTTTTTTTTAAATTTTTGGCTGCCCCGAGGCATATGGAATTCTGGGACCAGGGATCAGATCCAACCCTCGGCTGTGACTTAAGCCGCAGCTGCAGCAATGCCAGATCCTTTACCCACCGTGGGCTGGGGATCAAACCCGTGTACCAGGGCTCCCAAGATGCTTAGGATCCCATGCGCCACAGCAGAAACTCCTGAAGTCAGATTCTTAACACACTGGGCCACAGCGGGAGCTCCTATTCACCTCATTATAAAAGACCTGTGTCTGATTTATGCTCTAATCCCCTGACACATCTAGCCCAGGTTGCACACAGTAGGTACTCAATAATTGTTGGATGAATCAACAGACCAACTTGGGTACCTGACGCTTGTTCTAGTCTGTTCATTTGTAGAGCATCCACAAAGTGCAAGGTCAAACTGCCCCCAAGCCTATCAGATTTGATTTTGTGTTTCCTCATGAGTGTTTGGGGAAGTTGGAAGGGAACTCCTGGGGCCTCTGAAAGAGAAGCTGATAAGCCTCTCTGAGTCTCGCTTATTCATTAACAACTGGATGAGTTCCCCAAACTGACTTCAGGCTGCCTGAGTATCCAGTGTCCTGAGAGCCTCCCTGGTTTTAGGAAGAGTTAAAACTGAGCAGGGTGGCGATCTCCCACCTGGCAAAGAGAGGGATAGCACCAGTCTGGCTGGTGGTTGGGGCCGGGCACTTGGTACATTTACAGCCGCAGATGCCGGGGGAGCTCTATCAGGAAGTTGTCTGCAGGGGGTCACCTCCATCTATGTACTTATCCTCAGAGCTGGCCCTAAGGTCCTCCTCGTCCCTTCCCTGGGATCTTTTTCTGAACGTCTTGTGCTTGTCAACACAGCCTGGCACCTGCAGCAGCAGGCAGGCTGCTGCCATCTGGTGGAGAAGAGAGGCCACAGCCTCACCCTGGGCCTGAAACAGACTTGAGAGGCGGAAGGAACCTTTGAGAACAGCTTCCAGGACAGCGGATTTCAAACCTTGGTAGCCGGGGAACCCTTCCATTAAATAGCGGAAGTGACTGAGGCCTTCCTGTAAGACTGCTGAACTCAACATTGCTCTGGCTGTAGCAGGGGACGGATGGATTCAGGGCCCCGCTGAATCCGGTCCACACTCTCCTGCGCTCAGTTGGCAAAGAGCTGATAGGCTTACCCCTTCATTGTAAGGATGGGGAAATGGAGACTTGATGATATAAAGGGACTTGTGGAAACTACGGGGGCGGGGCACACCCACAGCCTGAGGAGGTTCCCAGGCCAGGGATCCAACCTGAGCCACAGCGGTGACAACACTGGATCCTTAATGAGCTGAGCCACCAGGGAGCTCCTTTGCGAGAATTCTTTATGCAAAATCGCTTCGGAATTTGTGCGGTCAACCTCAAATAACGAAGGCCTGATGACAGGCTTCCTAAATGCGAGGTCAAGCCACCTACCCCAAGACATCTGGGCTCCTGGGAGGAGGAGGAATTCAACTCCTCCATCTTCTTGTTTGAATCTAACCAGGGTCAGATCCATGGTGGTCCCCCTGCTCCCTTCTCAGTAGTGGGCGTGGAATCAGGGAGGGGCACGTAGATGAGCTTTGCTTTCCCAGGAGTCCAAGAAGTTTCCTGATCTCTGACTCTAGGGAGAGGCAGGAAGCTCCTTAGAACACAAGCAGGCATGGGAAGAAGTACATGGAGCATCTTCTGTGTGCTGAGTCCTGTGCTAAGCACCTTCACATCTGTCCTCTCGCTTACTTCTCAACAACACTGCAACGTGGCGGAGTTCCCTAGTGGCCTAGTGCTTAAAGATCCCATGTTGCTATGGCTATGGCTCAGGTCACTGCCAGGGCAGGGGTTTGATTCCTGGCCTGGGAATTTCCACATGCCTCAGGTGTGGCCAAAACAAACAAACAAAACTCACAGGAGTTCCTGTTGTGCCTCAGCGGAAAAGAACCCAACTAGCATCCATGAGAATGTGGGCTCGATCTCTGCCTCTGCTCAGTGGGTTGGGATCTGGCGTTGCCAGAAGCTGTGGTGTAGGTTGCAGATGAAGCTCAGATCCCAAGTTGCCATGGCCGTGGCATAGGCCGGTGCCTGTAGCTCTGATTCGTCCCCTAGCCTGGGAACTTCCACATGCCCCATTTGTGGCCCTAAGGATAAACAGAACAAAACAAATCAAAACAAAATGAAACAAAAACCCTCGCACACACACAAAACCCCACTGCAACATGGATATTCACACCCTTAGGTTTTTTTTGTTGTTGTTTTTTTGGGTTTTTTTTGGCTGTGCCTGTGACATATAGAAGTTCTCAGGCCAGGGAACAAACCTATGCCACAGCAGCAATCCAAGCCCCTACAGTGACAAGGCTGGATTCTTAACCTGCTGTGCCACAAGAGAACCCCTTAATATCCTTAGATTTGATAAGGAAAAAAAAAAAAGGGATGCTTGAAGTAGTTAAGTAATTTACTCACGGTCTCCCAAGCTAGTTAGGGTCGCAGAGCCAGAGTCAAAACACAGATCTTGGTAATTCTAGAACCCATGTTCTTTCTACTAACTTCGTTGCCTTCTGGGGCGAGACGTCTGGGACTTGCAGGTCAGGTCGGAGTTTCACATTGTCGGCAAGGATGGCTGCAGCTCCTTGGTGGCAAGGGCCTTATGAAGGAGCAGGCGTGGTCTCTGCCTCCTGTCTGGGATGGTCCAGTCGGGGATGGACGTGTCCACGAAGAGAATGAAGTCCCCACATGCACTCGCTCACCTGTCAGTAGCAAAGGCTTTACTTACAGGACTTTGGGTCCTGGATACAGGAAGCTGAGAGATGGGATGGAACCAGTACTAGGCAGAGAGTGTGGACCCCCAGATCCCGCCCTTGGCCTTGCCACCTGCATCCCATGGGACACTGGGCACATCTCTTCCCCCTCCTCCACCAAATGAAGGGGTTGTTCCTGAGGATCCAAGAGCTTCCTGTGCTGTTGCGACTCCTGTGGGGGTGAAGGTTGACAGGAAAGGAGCCCTGAAGGAAGTGAGGGAGGCGGGGGGGGCTAGAGAGGCCAGAGGCAGCTACTGGCTCATTTGGTCTTTTTCTTTCTTTCTTTTCTTTCTTTCTTTTTTTTTTTTTTATGGCTGTGCTCACAGCATGCGGAAGTTCCTGGGCCAGGGACTGAATCTGAGTTGCAGCTTCGAACAACACTACAGCTGTGCCAATGCCAGATCCTTTAACCCACTGTGATCAGCCAGGGATCAAACCCGAGCTTCCGCAGTGACCAGAGCTGCTGCAGTCGGACTCTTAACCCATGGCACCACAGCAGAAACTCCTTTTTTTAAGTATAGTTGATTTACAAAGTCGTGCCCATCTGTGCTTTTTTTTCCTCAATGAATTTCATTACGTTTATAGTGGGTACAACAATCATCACAACCTAATTTTATAGCATTTCCATCCCAAACCCCCAGCCCATTCCCCCCCCCATCTGTCTCCTTTGGAAACCATAAGTTTTTCAAAGTCTGTGAGTCAGGATCTGTTCTGCAAAGTTCATTGTGTCCTTTTTTAGACTCCACATGTAACTGATAGCATCTGCTGTCAAATGTCTCACTGTCTGACGTCACTTAGCTTGATAATTTCTAGGTCCCTCCATGTTGCTGCAAATGCCCTTATTTCTTTCCTTTTAATGGCTGAGTAATATTCCATTGTGTATGTGTACCACATCTTCTTTGGCCACTCCTCTGTCGATGGACCTTTAGGTTGCTTCCATATCTTGGCTATTGTATGTAGTGCTGCAGTGAACATTGGAACACACGTCTTTCTGCATCACGGTTTTTGTCTGGATAGATACCCAGGACTGGGTGGCTCATCTGTTCTTGAGCCTTGGTGGATATTAGGGTTGGCACCGTCTACAATGAGGAGCATGTGTGGGTTCTTTTGGGGTCTCTGGTAGTCCAGGATAGACATAGTCTTTTTTGTTTTTTTCTTTTTTTTTTAGGGCCACATGTGCGGCATATGGAAGTTCCCAGGCTAGGGGTTGAATCAGAGCTGCAGCTGCCGGCCACAGCCACAGCTGCCAGCCTACACCACAGCCACAGCAACGTGGGATCCTTAACCCACTGAGCGAGGCCACGGATCGAACCTGAATCCTCATAGATTCTAGTCGGGTTCATTACCACTGAGCCACAGTGGGAACTCCTAGACACAGTCTTTTAATTTTACTTAAAGTGTAGTTGATTTACAGTAGTTAGTCTTAACCAAGAGACTCCTCCACCCAGAGGCTAAAGGACCCCATCTTGGAGTCATTGGTGCACTGGGCTCCCTTCCTTGGCTGTGGCCTCTCCTGGCTTGGGAAGGACAACCAGCAGCAAGCCCTTCCTGGAGGCCAGAGGAGTGAAAGAGAAGTGGTTTTTACTCCCGGCCTGCAGACCCTCAGTCCTCTAGGGGACTACTAAGTTCTCCCCTCCTACTTCCCATCTGTTTGCTGCCCCCATTCCCACCCTCTCCTTGTCCAGAAACTTGTGCAGCCATGGAAGGCAGACCGTGCTAAAAATCTGTGTGCCAGGGCCTCACTGTGACACAGTGCTCCCCAGTTCACTGCAGCCTCGGACATGATCAAGGTGACAATTACATTGCGTCTGACTTGGAGTTCCCGTCGTGGCTCAGTGGTTAACGAATCCGACTAGGAACCATGAGGTTGCGGGTTCAGTCCCTGCCCTTGCTCAGTGGGTTAGGGATCCGGCATTGCCGTGAGCTGTGGTGTAGGTCACAGACGCGGCTCAGATCCTGTGTTGCTGTGGCTCTGGTGTAGGCCGGTGGCTACAGCACTGATTCGACCCCTAACCTGGGAACCTCCATATGCCGAAGGAGCGACCCAAGAAATGGCAAAAAGTCAAAAAAAAAAAAATAATAATAATTGTGTCTGACAAAGCCCTCAGCCCTCCCTTGGGGCCTGAGACCTCCAAATTCCAGGGTTTTCCCTCCAAGTCTACCTAATCCTCTAAAGTCAGAGGTCAGCAAACGTTTCCTATAAAGGGACAGAGAGTAAATACTTTAGGCTTTGCAGGCCACAGAATCTCTGTTGCATCTGTTCAGCTCTGCTGCTGCAGTGCAAACGTGCATAGCTATGTTCTAGCAAAACCTTACTTATGAAGGTTGAATTCCCTGTGATTTTCATGTGTCATGAAATAGTATTCTTTCAATGTTTCCCAATCATTTAAAAGTGTGAAAACCACTGTTAGCTCATGAGCTATGCAAAACAAGCACTGGGAGTTCGCCAGTGGCTCAGTGGGCTAAGGATTTAGCATTGTCACTGCTGTGGCTCAGGTTGCTACTGGGGCCTGGATTTGATCTCTGGTCCCAGAATTTCTGCATGCCACAGGCACAGCTAAAACAAACAAGCAAAAAACAAATGGTGAGCTGCATGTGGCCCATGTACCAGAGTTTGCCAGCCCTTCATCCAAGTGTTTGCAGCTCATTCAGCCAAACTTAGATGGTCCAAATTTTTCATTGATGAAAGGATTCCCTGGCTAATCCAGGTGATTTGTCTTATCCTCTCTGGATGATAACAGCTTTAAGGTCCTCCAAAGAAGCCTTGCCCTTTCAGCAGCTTTACTCTCTCTTCCGAAGTAGCTTTTTTGGGGGTGGGGTGGGGGGGATGCACCTACAGCGTATGGCAGTTCCCCGGCTAGGGGTCGAATTGGAGATGGAGCTGCAGTCTATGCCCCAGCCACAGCAACGTGGGATCTGAGCTGTGTCGGCAACCTACACCATAGCTCATGGCAACACTGGATCCTTAACCCACTGGGCAGGTCCAGGGAGCGAACCCGCATCCTCTTGGATACCAGTCAGGTTTGTAACCCATTGAGCCATAGTGGGAACTCCCCCAGCCTGAATGTCTAACCTCAGTCCTATACATCTATTTCTTCAGCTCTTTAACTCACAAATTGAGGAACTCCCACCAAGAGCCAGGCATGTTTGACATGGGAAAAAGATTAGGGGTGATGAGGGGAAAAGAAGAGGGAGAGAGGAAGGCGGAACGTCGAATCCTATAAGGATCTCGCCCTCCATAAATGCAGGGTTGGAGAGAGAACACACACACACCTGCAACCCAGGCGAGCACTAGATGCCTCATGGGAATGTGGATCAGCGGAAGTTTTGTGTCAGAGAAAGCATCTGAGCTAGTGCTCAAAGGATGGGGACATCTGGTCCCGTGAAGTGTGGGGGAAGGGCTCTCTAGTGGCAGCGTGAGCAGAGGGGGTGCCGTGAAAGTGGGGGGTATGCAGACAAGAGCAAGGAACTCAGTTGGGCGCATGTTTTCAATTGGGGGGTGTCCCTGGCATGACTTTGGGGCTTTTTTTTTTTTGCTATTTCAGGGCCCTACCCGATGCATATGGAAGTTTGTAGGCTAGGAGTCGAATCAGAGCTGCGTCCTCATGGATGCTAGTCGGTTTGTGAACTTGTGAACCGCTGAGCCATGAAGGGAACTCTGGGGCCAGTTTCTTGTTGTATGATTCTGTCCCCTGCAAAGGAGGTCTTTTTTTGGGGGGGTGGTTTGGGGTCACACACGTGACATATGGAGGTTCCCAGGCTAGGGGTCGAACTGGAGCTGTAGCTGCCAGCCTATGCCAGAGCCACAGCAACGCCGGATCCGAGTCGCGTCTATGACCTACACTACAGCTCACGGCAATGCTGGATCCTGAACCCACTGAGCGAGGCCAGGGATTGAATCTGCGTCCTCCTGGATGCTAGTCAGATGCACTTCCACTGAGCCACGACGGAAACTCCCCATGCAAAGGAGGTCTTATAGCACCCCTACCAACTCTGCTTCCCACCATCAGTGCCAGTCGCCGCTGCCCCTTCCCACTGGCGTTTTCCAACACCACTTCCTATCACACGGGAGCCCCGAGGCTGGCCTGTGAAGGCAGCCAGTAAAGTCTGAAGCTAGACTAGAAAGGTAGCAAGCGGAGGGCCTAGAACTCTAGCCAGGATGAGGCATCTGCACTTTATAAAGCCAGGGAGGGAGGAGTGGCTGCGGAAGGTTTTTCAAGAGGAAGAGGATGAGATCTGCTTTAGAAAAACGAAGTTCAGAGCGGTGTTCAGGATGAACCCGAGGCCTGGGAGAGGCGGGGACACCAAGTATGGCCTCCTGCGAACTTCTCACCCAGGCTACCGTCAGGGCGGGCTGCTTTGCTCACAGTGTTGGACGGCAGAGGTCGGGGGAGGGCCTCACCGCAAGCCCCCCTGATTGCTGGACCACTAGCTGATCAGAGCAGCATCTGCTAAGTCGGGCTTTGACTGACACCCCATGGCCTCTCCCTGTCCTTCAAATGGACCCACCTGGGGAGGACAGCACAGCTCCCCACCCCATCAGTCCACACTGGCAGAATCTGTGTAAAACTAGCCGTCGTAAGGAAAACGGCAAGCCTGGGAGGGTTTTTTTCTCTCCCACCCCATGTCCAACGCCCACTGCCTTCTTAGTCAGAGACCCTCGGGCCTGAACAAGGGAACTATTGAGCCTGACCGAGGGGGAGAGGGATGAAGACACTCCCAGCTCGGCCCCCTCCCCGGCCGGGACAGGACACGGCTTTTTTGATCCGAGGCCCAGGGAATCCCTCGCTGATAAAGGCCCATTGTGGCAGCTCCTGGAGAAACCCGGAGGCCATCGGGGGGAACTCTGGGGCTAAGCAGCCAGTTCACAGCCCTTGCACATTTGTGAAAAGAATCAGTTGGCGGAAGTCAAGGGAGAAGGAGGCCCCTGGGCCACCCCTGGCACCATCCCTGGCAGGGAGGATTCGGGGCAAACCCAGCAGGAACCTGCCTGCCTGCCACCGCCACTGCCAAAGGGCTGACCTGGAGGCAGGAGGACCCCAGAAGCTGGGGAGGGCCCCCCTCGCACACCTGGGTGAGAAACCCAATCTCCTGCCGACTGCAAGAAACACAACTGCTCTGTTAAAAAGGGCCTGGGGAAGAGTAGCCTCCTGCCCCCACCCCCCACAGGCGTCCAAGGCAATAAACAGCAGGAAAGGAGGAAGGCGGCCGAGTGGAAGCCGGTCTGGAACCTATTTAGCAGTCATGCTCTTTCTGCTCATCTTTCACGCACTTTGCGAGTCCAGGCACCTTGCAGGCCTCACTATTCTTACAGGAAAAAACCCCAAAACCAAGAAACAAAACCCCCGCAAGTGGGAAGACATATCCTAGGCTAACTGATGCCAGGGAGACAGTGGGGAGATGGGCTGGACGAGGCTCCCGAGCATCAAGCAGAACGAGGCTTTGGTGGGAGGGTCAGCCGAGGGTGGGGAGCCCGTCGTGCCCTTGTCCTAGAGCTCCCAGTGGTGGGAACGCACGAGACCCCAGCGGAGAGGCCCTGGGAGGGGAGCCCCCGGCCTGCCCCAAGTCTGCGCTTCAGGCCCCACCTTTCCCAGCTGACAGCAGGCCCATCACCCTGGGAGAGGAACTGCAGGATCCAGGTCAGAGACCAGCTCGCGGCGTCCTCTTAAAGAGACGGCTCTCCTTGGCCAGGTGGTGAGCCAGGGATTAACCTGAGAGCAGAGGTTAAAGCACAGTCAAGGTGAGGGCTCAATGTACGCTGCCGTCGCCGTTTTGTTGTTATGAGGATCTGAACTGGGACTGGCATTGGCTCATTTCTCGGTCACAGGTCGGCTTTCCCTCTCTGCCATTCAAAGTGCATAAACCCGGCCCCCCTTCAAAGGCTGAATCCTTTCCTCATCCAAGCAAAGCGGAATAAGCAAAACAAGCCCACGACAGGCAGGACACCTGAAGCCATCTGATGAATGTAGACACCTATCTAGGAGTTCCCGCCGTGGCACAGTGGAATCCATAGCATTGCTGCAGCACCAGGAGGCAGGTTTGATCCCTGGCCCCAGCCCAGTGGGTTAAAGGACCCAGCATAGCTGCAACTGTAGCTCAGATTTAATCCCTGGCCCGGAAACTCCATATGCCTCGGGGTGGCCAAAAAAAGCAAAGTCTATCCAGAGCGCATGGAGGGCTTATTAGCACACGGGTGTTTTATGTCCATCTCTCGTTTGGTGGTGGGCCTACAACGCTCAGTTTGTAGGGGCACCAAAAGCCACGGGTAAATGAACCTCCATCCACCCTCACCTCCCTAGGAAACCACATTGCCACCAACCTCACCTGACACCACCGATTATTTCCGGCTGCAGCTGGACCTGGAACACAGCAGTGTCTTCTGAAACCAAAGCATTTTCTGCCTTGCCGGAGAGTCTATCCTCGCCGGTGATACAAACACCAGCACACAAAAACCACTAGAATGCTCTGTCCTCAACCCATGAATTCCAACAAGCAACCACCCCCCCCCCGCCCCCGCCTGCCACCAGAAAAAAAAAAACCCAGAAAACAAAGTGAAAACACCAAACCCATTACGACTGAGCTGGGAGGTCTGGATGTCATTTATTGATAGCAGTTTACACACACTTGTTTTCTTCTGGTGGTTGTTTCAAGGCACAGGCGCAGAGCCCTCTGTAAGGGCAGTCTCTGAACGAGGGAGCCAGGAACGCAGGACGCACACGTCTTTGGCAGGCCTGTGCAGCCTCGGCAGGATGCAATCCTTCAAGCTGGAATTCCGCCGGTACTTGACACCAAGGTGGGAGGTGGACAGGAAGTCTGCAGGACTCACATCTCGGTCCAGGGCCGCTCTTTCACTAGCCGAGTCCACTCCAGTTTTAGGACCCTGAGGGGCAGCACATCAGGCCCACCCACCTTCACAGGGGCAGAGTTTTCAGTCCACGTCGGTTGTACACACCTGCTTCCGCTGGCCCCAGTTAAAGAGAATCAGCCTTATGCTGAGAGACAGATCGCTTCCTCTCGGACCCTCCCCAGCACCTCTCTGTGCAGGGACCACTGGAAAAAAACCGAGGCCTGTGTTCGCAGTTCAACTGCATGGGCCTCAGGTCTTGAATGACTGATCGGTTGGAGGCCACCAGCGTCCTGCCCGGCTCGTCCCACTCACAGCCCTGCCTCTCTTCTGCCCATTGCCAGTGCCTAGGTGGGAGCGCCAGCAGGCCCCTGAGACGGGAGCCAAGTGGGTGTGCATAGGCACTTGGCAATTTTTGGTGGGGAGGTGGATAAAAAGAGGGGATGGAAATGAGAGGAATGAAAGAGCTTCGTCTGATAGAGTAATTAGAAATCCGAAGTGATTTTACTTTTATTTCCTTCACTTTAAGCCAATCATGAAGTTTCACAGTGATTTCTGGGGTGGGAGAAGGAAGGAGCGGCTGAGATCACCGGGGCTGGGGTCCAGTGGCCCCGGGAGGGGCGGGCCTCACTGCGGCAGCTGGAGGAGCACCGACTGGCCGGCCGGCAGGTAGGTGATGTTCCGGGAGCGTGACAGCTGGTACGCGATGTCCTCCGCGGCCTCCAGCTTGCGCAGCTCGATGAGGCCGTCGCCCGCAGTGGCCAGCGAGTTGGCGATCAGCTCCGCCGCCTTGGAGTCGCCCTCGGCGGAGATGATGGCTGCCTTCTTCTGCTGCTCAGCCTACGGCGGGCGGAGAGGCAGAGGGAGACCAAGGTCACAGCAAGGTCGGGGTGCCGGACGGCAGGCTACGGCCTCAAAAGCACCCGGTCAGGCGCCCTCACTGGGCCCTGAAAGGCACTCTGGGAATGGGCCGCCCCCTGCAGGCGGGGTCAGCAAGCACTGGCCGCCCAATCCTCCGCTCGCCCATCATGCCCACTGCTCAGCCCTGCAGGGACATGTTTCTGGTGGCTGCAGAAACCGCTGTCTTGTTTCACAGTCCTCCGGAACACGAATAACAACGCAATGCAGCCCCCCTGCTCTGAGGATCCCAGGCCAAGGAAACCAGGAGAGAAAGAAGGAGGAACCGACCCTCGTCTTTCCCTCCAGCTCCAAGTCAAAGCGACTTCGGTCAAGACCAGCGTGGCTCGGAAGGACCACAGACAGGGGACGCTCCCTAGACAGGAGCTAAACTGCTTCCTGACCAGGACGAGCTCTCCTGGGCTTTCCCTACCCTTTGGGACAGGATGGCATCGACCTGCACAGCACGACCTTCAGAAGGACGGGAGGAGAGCACAGTGCCAAGCCTCTCGGCAATGGACACACAGCTGTTTGGACACACAGCTGTTAAACGGAGGCTCTGGGACTGTTCACTCAACAAGTGATCCTTAGCATCTAGGCCCAGGCACGGTTGTGGACAGGTTCTAGGTGCTGGAGAGAGGAAGGAGAGCAAGAAGTCGCCACCCACACGGAGTGATATGCTCTGGAGTTAAACGTCTACCCATAAACCCCTCTATTCTCTGATTCTGAGGACCCCCTTGGATGAGGACTATAAACCCAAGACGACTAGTCGGGGGGCGAAGGGGGTACAAGAAGCAAATACATCTTTGCAAAGACCAAAAGACCAGGCTCCATGCAAACATGCTGTGTCCCAGCCCATTCTGACACATCTGGACGGATTTAGTGCTTGAGGGAAAAAAAAAAAAAAAAAAAAAATCCAGTGATGATGGTACATCTGGCGCAACGTTTGATCCTTTCTGCTGTCAGCTTTCACTGTGTAACCATGGTTAAAAACGACTTCTCAGTGAAGCTGAAAATGTTCCAGAAGGAACATCTTTATTTGTGGGAGAGTGTTTTTGATCTTAGGGAAGTGGAAAAAAAATTACCCTTCAGTGATTTAGGAACATAACCCCACGTATCCCTGACTGGACCCCAAAGACTCTGGAACCAATTGCAGGAGCAGAGTCCCTTCAATCCCCTTCCGATGTCCCGGAAGAAGAGATGACAGATGATGAATTTCCAGGCCACCCAGCAAACCGGGAGGCGGAGCACAGGAGGAAGGGGGAGAGGGGCTCCTGCCATCTGGTTGAGCGCTCACCTTTTCCACCACAAATCTGGCCCTCTCTGCTTCCTGCTGAGCCACCTGTTTGGCTTCCACCGCTTCTGTGAACTCCTTGCCGAAGGTCAGATGCGTCTAAGGGGAGAGAGTGAGCGCGAGACCAGGCAGTGTAATTGCTTAGACAGCGCTGCTGCAAGGCCCCCATGGCCGCTGGAGGAAGAGGCCAGGAATGGCTCTAGCAGCTGGAGGCATCATGAGGCCAGAACACCCTTCCACCTCCACATCCGTGCCCTACCTGAGTGCACATCCAGAATCCGCGGCTGCCCAAAGTGCCCCTGTGCATCATGCTGCCCCCTCGGGTGGGAAACAGCCCACGGGCGCCAGAAGGTATCACTCAACTGACCACCTCCCTAGGGGAGGAGACATGGGGGGTTCCAGCACCCCCACCGCTGACTAGTGCTCTTCCAGGATCCTTTGATGGCCTGCTGGAAGCCCCCAGAGAAGCCAGATGGAAAAGTGAGCCCCTGAGAGGGAGGGATGCAGCTGGTTCTCAGGGATTCAAGAGCATGATGCTTGGTGCTTATGGATTAACCAGTCCACGTGTTCCTCACAGCGCCTCCACCACGCAACAGGAGGAGGACGGGTGAGGTTTCCAAACCGGGACTGTGCAAACCACGGTACTGCCTGTGCCTGAGTGCTTCTGGTCAAGGCAGAAGAGTAAGAGAAGGCAGGGAAAGATATCGCTTAGGGTGAAGGTTTAAAATTCTGATCACCCACAGACCTTCCCTAGTAACAGGCATGACCGAGACGTTGCTGAAGTGTTGAGACAGTCGCATCGGGACAGTTCAGACTGTGCAAGGGATCCCAGCACTTCTAAGGCCTGGTCTAGGGTGACTTATTTATTCCTCTAACTTGTTATCAAACAGAAAGAAGAAAGGGGACGACAGCATTGGCTCTGCTACCAAATTCTACTTGCTTCATTTCTTTCCCCACCCTCCCAACCTCTACTTTTACTCTTTTTTTTTTTTTTTTGGTCTTTTTGCCATGTCTAGGGCCGCTTCCACGGCATATGGAGGTTCCCAGGCTAGGGGTCTAATCGGAGCTGTAGCCTCTGGCCTACACCAGAGCCACAGCAACTCGGGATCCGAGCCGCATCTGCAACCTATACCACAGCTCATGGCAATGCCGGATCCTTAACCCACTGAGTGAGGCCAGGGATCGAACCCGCAACGTCACGGTTTCTAGTCGGATTCGTTAACCACTGAGCCATGACGGGAACCCCTCTACTTTTATTCTTTTGGCTACACTTGCAGCCTGCAGAAGCTCCCAGGTCAGGGAGCGAACCCGTGCCACAGCTGTAACAACACTGGTTCCTTAACCGGTTGAACCATGAGGGAACCCCCCAAGAGTAAATCCCAATCCACTGTCCTTCAAAATTTTTAACACTCCTAATAACTCTTAAACTGCAGCTGTTCTCCATTGCCCGCTCCATTTCTGGACTCTTGTTCAAGGTTTGGGGATGAAAATACAATCCTGAGACATGAAAACACAATGTGCAATTAAGGAATAAAATTGCTTTCTAAAAGGGCCAGCTGAGGGCAGCACATTCCTCTTGAAATCTAATTTTCTCCTCACACCTCTTAGATAGGGTTTCTTGCGGTCAGCCCGCATTTCCCCCGAATGGAGTGTGTGGTTAACGTCTAGCGAAAGGCCAAGCTTCTCCTTGGGCTTTTACTCAGCGTTTTCACACGGCCAAGGTGTGTAGCTTAACACTGAGAGGGAGTGGGAGAGCCTGAGGCGCCGCCCTGGTCAGAGGAGCCACGGGGCCGCAGCCTGGCGTCCAGCCAGCAGAGGGAGCCCAGCAGCCCTTCCCAGGCTGGAAGGTGGCTGCTGCAAGGTGGAGCAGTGCCCTGGGGTGAGTGCTGGGTGCTGGATGTCACTCAGGGTCGCTGTTTAAACAGCTGCACAGGCGCGAAAAGCGGGAAGTGGTGCCTCTCCCCAGCGACGCACAGGAGAACTGAACAGGAAACACTAGCTCACCACCCGAACAAATCACGCCAAAGGATTTTTCCCAGAGAATCTGAAACACGACCCCCTTCCCCTCATCCTCCTGGATCTGAAATGCTATCCTGCCCGTATTGCTTTCTGTCTGTGTTAAGGCATTCGATGTCATAGAAATACAGCCACACAGACCACATGGTCTCAAGAGGATGGCTTATGCCTCAGAGATGCCCCACCCCCCACCCCCAGTGCCAGGCTCTGGGCAACAGAACCACTCGTTTACACTCTATCACCTTTCACGGGGAGTTCCCAGGCCTCGCCTGACTGTGCTGCAGACCCTGAGTGTCAGGAAATTCTCAGGGGTCAGGCTGGGAGGTCCGTGCTAGGGAGAAAGACTCTCCAAGCTGTTCTCTAGTCTCTACCGGGCAGTGTCTGCCGGTGTCAAACGGGGTTAAGCGAGACATCACTCCCTGGGGAGCGCGGGAGAACACTCACAGTTTGGGGGAAGGTGAAAAGTCCAGTGGTTGGGGACCCTCTGAGTGGAACCAAAAATCAAAAGAAAAATGTCTGTGGCACATGGGAGGTCCAACGAACCCAAGGAGGAGCGCCTCATACCATCAGGAAGGTTCCACGTTTTCAAGTCTTCGTCGAGGCAAATGGCAGGGAGGACCTCACGGTGTCTACCCAGCCATGGAGCCATGCGCCCTCCCCCACAGGCTTGCCAAGGCTCTTACCAGAGACACGTCATCCAGGATGAGCCCAAAGGTGGCTGCTCGCTCCGTGAGGTCATCGCTCACCTGTCTGGAGACCAGCTCTCTCTGGGTGATCAGTTCTCCAGCGTCAAAGCGAGCCTGGTTCCAAAGGAGGGCAGAGGAGCCGGTCAGGATAAGGAGGAAGCGGAGGCCCAACGAGCCACCACCAAGCTCTTCCTGTCACCCGGGGACCTCCGGGGGGGCTGGGCTGGAGGCCGAGGCTTTGCCACTCACCACCACGGACTTGAGGATCTCTGTGGTGATGGAGGGCAGCACGCGCTCGTCGTAGTCCTCCCCGATGCTGGTGAAGATGCGGGGGAGCTGGCTGGCGACCGGCCGAAAGAGGATACGCAGGGTGATGTTGACATTCTGTAAATCTTAGGGTTGGGGACAAATGCTGGGGTTAGAAATAAAAACCCCAGTGGCCTTCTGTGACCTCTCCTACCCAGATTTGCTGCGATTTATATGCGTGGTCGCCTTGGTAGAGAACCCAGCAGAGCACCTGCGTTAAAAGCTTCTCAAAGCTTTCTGGTGATGACAGCTTTTCAGGGCATCCTAATGTTCTTGGATATAAACAAGCTCAGATTATACGTCCAATAGGCGCCACGGAATGTTTGAAGCACTGAGTATTTTTACTTTTTTTGTCTTTTTGCCATTTCTTAGGCCGCTCCCGCGGCATATGGAGGTTCCCAGGCTAGGAGTTGAATCAGAGCTGTAGCCGCCGGCCTACACCACAGCCACAGTAACACGGGATCCGAGACGCGTCTGCAACCTACACCACAGCTCTCGGTAACACCGGATCCTTAACCCACTGAGTGAGGCCGGGGATCGAACCCGCAACCTCGTGGTTCCTAGTTGGATTCGTTAACCACTGAGCCACGACAGGAACTCCAAGCAGTGAATATTTTAAGAAAACAAATCAATGCCAAGAACTGCAGTGCAAGGCTTCTCCAAGGCCCGGTGACTGTGGCTGGGGGCTGTGGAGAGGTGATCGTGGGTCCAGCTGACCAGCAGCCCGAGGCCTGGCTGCAGCCCCGACCCCGCTGTGTACTAACTGCACAGCCTCACCAAGCCTTAGCCCATCTCAGCCTGTCTCCTTGTCTATAAGAACGCCCCCACCCCCCAATTTCATCTGCCCTCCAGGCAAGTGGGGGGAAACTGAAGGAAGAAACAGACATAAAAGCACTCTGACAAACGCGCACCAGATGGAAGGGGTTATCAGACGCATCGAGAGGCCAGTTCTAATTACTTGGCCCGGTCAAAGGAATCCGGGAAGGGAACTAAAACTTCCCCTTGACAACCCAGGCCTGCTTGGCGCTAAAGTGCTCAGAGCTTGCTCGTGGTCACAGCAGTATGGACCAAGCGCCCGGGAGAGCAGCTCTGAACCAGGCACCAGATGTGGGACATGTTCACACACGAGTCCCTGATCTCTGCGGTTCCCATCAAGTTCTGAAGAGAGGTGCACAGTGTACCCTTGAGGCGCACCGTGTAACCACTAAACGGTAGAGAGAGAGAGCACTCCCGGAGAGAGCGAACACTGAGAACCAGGCCTGTAAGATAAAATAGGATTTTTCTTGATTAACCACACCCCACCACTGAGGTCCTCTGACGCGGTTGCTAAGCCGGACCCTTTACAAGGCTCCTTCCTCTCCCCGGCTGGCGGGGGGGGGGGCAACAGGACAGACGATGCAACACCAATGCACCGCGTCCCCTCCTCAGCCCGCCACACATCTCCCTCTCAAGTGCCAGCAGATGCATGTGCCTCGTAAGCGGGCTCCTCTCTGCTCTCCCCACAGGCTGTGCCCGCCACGCTTCCCTCTAACTGCCTGTCCGCAGGACCACCTCCCAGCTAGACCGAGCTCCTAAGGGCACCTGCTGCCTGCTGCCGTCGTCTTTAAACCCCCGCTCTCTGACCCAGCCCCAGGCCTGGCACCACCACAGAAAGCAAACATCTGCTGAGGATCAGCGACGTCCCCTCAACCCTCTCCCCTTGCTGCACAGAAACGTCACCCCTGAGCCTGTACCTGCCATTCCGTTTACCGCCCGTGCACCTCTGGGGGTGGGAAGAGGGGAGAACCAGAACAGCCATTCATTTTAGGCTCCGACTGGGACGCCAGTGGTGCGCCAGGCACCAGACTTGGGGATGTGGGCTTTGGCCTGTGCGAAAGCCATGAGAGTGCAGCACTGCTGGAAGCAGAGGCCCTGGGAAGCAGGGCAAAGGCTAAGTCAGCTGTGAAGGCCAACAGACGGGCTGGAGATCAGTTTACAGTCACCCTGGGGAATGAGAACCGACTGGGAAGGGTCAACTGAGGGGGCACAGGCGCATTTAGATTTCTGTAAACCTGGATCACCGGGTAACTCTTGAAATACATCTGCGTGCATTTCTCTAAATTTGTACGGCTCTGTGCGCGGATCTCCAGTATACAGGCACGCCTCGTTTTATTGTGCTTTGCAGACACTGCATTTTTTTACAAATTGAAGATGTGTGGCAACTCTGGATCAAGCAAGTCTATCTGTGCCATTTTTCTTTTCTTTTTTTTTTTGTTTAGGGCCACACCCACGGCATATGGAGGTTCCCAGGCTAGGGGTCCAATCGGAGCTGTAGCTGCCAACCTACACCACAGCCACAGCCACGCCAGATTCGAGCCCCATCTGCGACCTACTCCACGGCTCACGGCAACGCCGGATCCTTAACCCACTGAGCGAGGCCAGGGATCGAACCTGAAACCTCATGGTTCCTAGTTGGATTTGTTGCTGCTACGCCCCGAGGAGAACTCCATATCTGTGCCATTTTTCTAAAAGTATCTGCTTTGTGTCTGTGTCACATTTAGGTAATTGTTGCAGTATTTCAAAAATTTCCAGCATTGCCGGATTTGTTGTAGTGATCTGTGATCAATGATCTGTGATGTTACTTCGATAATTCACCCAAGGCTCAAAGGCTGGTCAGCATTTTTAAGCCATAAAGTTTGCTTGTTTGTTTTTTTTGGCCACAGCCTGCAGTGGCGGGATGTGGGATCTCAGTTCCCAGACCAGGGATGGAACCTGGGCTGCAGCAGTGAAAGCGCCAAGTCCTAACCACTAGACCACCAGGGACTCCCCAACCACAATGTTTTCTTTCTTTATCTTAAACTTTTAATGACTTTTACTTTTTCCATTATAGTTGCTTTACAGTGTTCTGTCAATTTCTACTGTACAGCAAAGTGACACAGTCACACACACACATGTACACATTCTTTTTCTCACATTATCTTCCATCAGTAACTTTTTCTTTCTTTCTTTTTTTTTTTTTTTTGGCTGCGCCTGCACCATACAAAAGCTCCTGGGCCAGCTACTGAACCTCTGGCACGCAGCGACCTGAACCACAGCAGGGACAACACCAGATCCTCAACCTGCTCGGCCACCAGGGAACTCTGTCAAGCATTTCACTGTATTAGAGCATCTGCCTCGCTGTGGTGGTCTGTGACCAAACCAGGGGTATCTCGAAGGGTTGCCTATTTCCTTCTATGCTGCATAAAGGCACATAAAACTCTTTAGGAAAGATATGCCAGGAACTCTTACAATGTGAAGTTCGACCCCTTCTGGATCTCACAGTAGCCTCCCCGACTCTCCACTTGCCCTGACCCACACACAAGACTCACCTTTGCTACCAGTGATCACTGGCACGTTACGTGGTCGAGAGCGGCAGTCAAAGATAATTGGCTTCTGTACCCACGGGATGAGAAAGTGCGTCCCTTCCCCTACGACAATGTCCTGCACGCCACGGAACCGGTCAAAGATGACAGCTCTGTGCCCAGCATCCACTAGGAATGAAGGAAAACGATGGGTCAGAAAAATCCCTTCACCCGTTAACCAAAATGATCATGCCCTTGAAAGGTCCCTGGCGCCTTTTTTTTTTTTTTTTTGCTTTTTAAGGGCTGCACCCAAGGCATATGGAAGTTCCCAGACTAGGGGTCAAATGGAAGCTATAGCGGCTGGCCTAACCACAGCCATAGCAACATCAGATCCAAGCCTCGCCTGCGACCTACACCACAGCTCACGGCAACACCGGATCCTTAACCCACTGAGCGCGGCCAGGGATGGAACCTGTGTCCTCATGGATACTAATCAGGTTACTGCTGAGCCACAACGGGAACTCCTCCCAGTGCTTTCTATTCATGTATTAAGTCTCCCCTCTCCTGCTCTACATTCCCAGACTTCTGACCTCTAGAGGCTTCTAAATGGCTACAAAACAAAGCAATCACTCCCATGTGTCTTCCCAAGGACTTTGGTTACAGGAGCTTTCCTCAGCACCCTTTCTCTCTGAAACAACTGGCTACTGATTTTCTGATTAACCACCTCACTCCCAAACTCGCAAAGCATTTCCAGAAATCACTTCTCAAAACTTTCTAAAACTCACCAAGGTCTTCACTGTTACCACATTCCCTCCGGTTCCAGCCTCACCCAGTGTGCGCAGAAACAGCACCCTCACTCCGGCAACCCTACAACTCAGAAGGCCCCACTCTTTACTTCCAATAGCTTGGTTTCTCTACGGTTTTAAGGGGCTACAGAGCTGTCTTGCTGACTGAGAGAGAAATGAGTGATGGTGATGATGTCTAGCCATGCAGGGCTGGCCAAAAAGATCAGAGTATATCTGCCTTTTTGCACTTTGTGGTCAGTTCAATTATCTCTCTCTTTTTTTTTTTTTTTTGCTTTTTAGGGCCATACCCGTGGCATATGGAGGTTCCCAGGCTAGGGGCCTAATTGGAGCTGTAGCTGCCGGCCTACACTACGGCCACAGCAATGGAGGATCTGAGCCGCATCTGCCACCTATACCACAGCTCATGGCAATGACGGATCCTTAACCCACTGAGTGAGGCCAGGGATTGAACCCACATCCTCATGGATTCTAGTTGGGTTCGTTAACCACTGGGCCACAAAGGGGACTCCCTGGTTCGATTATCTTTACCCTGAAAGTAATCCTCCGTGAGTTGGGTCAGTCCACTGCTGCTTTCCAACAGTGAAAGTTCAAGAACATCAGAGCTGGACGCGGTCTTACACATACACTAGTTCAACACTGTTGCCCGACCATGAGAAAGCTGAGGCCTGGGGAGGGAAAAGTGACTTGCCTAGGGTCACACAAGAAAGTGGATGAAAAACCAGCTTAAAGCCCTGCCACACTGCTGAAAGCTGGGCAATGCATCTCAACGCTATTTTCTCTGGAATGACCCAACCACAGCAGAGCAAAAGCTCCTGTTCAGGACAAGGACAAGGTCACCAAAGGTCTAAAGCCCTTGAGTTATCCCCCACACAGGCAGAAGGGAACAAACGAGATCTCCATTTCAGCTGGCCAGAGAAACCCTGACACTCTGCTGCAGCATCACTGTAAAGAACAAGAGCAACCGGAAACACCAAACTGGGCTGGGAGGCTCTCTGTGAATCTAGGCTCCGAGAGAACCTTACAGCTACAGGGACAGAGGCTCTGATGACAATGCAACTATACGGTGTTAGGATGGTGGCAGGTCAGTCTTTGGTCACAAACACATTCACGGACAGCGGCTGCCCACAGGAGTGTCACATGGGCCAGGCAGACCAACAGACATCTTCTGGCAAAGGGCAGTGGCCCACCACCCTTCAGTGTCTCACCATTATACAAGGCAGAGTTCACCACGCCTCCTGCAACGGCTAAGGCCAGGCCAAACTTGCCGATGGACTCAAACACCTTGGCAGCCATGTCTCCTTCTGCTGGACCCACTCACACCTAGGGGTGAAAATAAAATAAACAAAAGACTAGATCCCAAAATCCCGAGAGAAAGCCCTCTCTGAGACATCACGGGTACTTCTGAAGCTGGCTGTTTATTTCTCCATTCTTTTTTTGTTTGTTGTTTTGGTCATTTTAGGGCCACACGTGTGGCGCATGTAAGCTCCCAGGCTAGGAGTCAAATTGGAGCTGTAGTCGCCAGCCTGTGTCACAGGCATACCAGATCTGAGCCTCATCTTTGACCTACAAGGCAGCTTTCAGCAACACCAGATCCTTAACCACTGATCGAGGCCAGGGATCGAACCCTTGTCCTTATGGTTAGTAGGCGGGTTTGTTACCACTGAGCCACAACGGGAACTCCATTATTTCCCCATTCTTGAGAGCTTTGAATCATCCACTGAAGGACATTTCATAAATAACACTCTGCAGCTTTCAAAGGGTATTATCAATCCCTTTGCTTTTCCTTTTTCTGCTGCTTTTTTTCTACCACTTAAGAAAAGGGGCCTGGGGATGTTCCAGCACAACGGGATCAGTGGCATCCCTGCGGTGCCAGGACCAAGGTTCAATCCCTGGCCCAGCACAGTGGGCTAAAGGATCTGGTGTTGCTGCAACTGCGATTTGGGTATGATCCTTGGCCTGGGAACTCTATATGTTGTGGGGCAGCCAAACAGGAAACAAAAAGAAACAAAAGGAAAAAAGGGGGCCTGGGGCAGGTGGTTCAAAATGCAGGAGTTCCTGTCGTGGCTCAGTGGTTAATGAACCTGACTAGTATACATGAAGATGTGGGTTCGATCCCTGGCCTCGATCAGTGAATTAAGGACCTGGTGTTGCCACAAGCTGTGGTGCAGGTTGCAGATGTGGCTCCGATCCCTCGTTGCTGTGGCTGTGCTATAGGCCGGCAGCTGCAGCTCCAATTCGACCCCTAGCCTGGGAACCTCCACAGGCCTCGGGTGCAGTGCCCTAGAGGAAAAAAAAAAAAAAGGAAGAGGGCATGGGATTATGGGATTGATACTTGATACTTAGCACCACACCAGACCACCCTCCCCTTTCCTGGAGAGGCAGGCCCCAGGAGAGTCTGTGTGGTTAATTCCTTGGAATTTGGGCTCAGAAAAGAATGTGATTACAACAGCAAAAGAATGACACTAGGCAGTCTTCCTCACATCAACCTCTATGAGGATTACTACAAAGGAGGAAACTGAGGCACACAGAGGTCACAGGAGGAGCCTAAGATCACACAGCTAGCAGTGATGCAACCAGGATTAGAACCTGGAGGTCTCGTTCTAGAAGGCAGAGCTAAACTCCTGACCCTGCTGCTGCTTATCATCCGGGATTGAGAACGACCTGTTGTTACGGAAGCACAGGCTGGATGACATTCTGGGGCCAACACACCACAAGAACCAACTGGGCCAGAAAGGCCCTAAACGGCTGCAAAGCGAGAGGGAGAGGGGCGGGGTGGGCGGGAGCAACGCCGATCTCACTCGAATCCACTCAAGCACTTAACTTTGTCTTGCTCCGCCCCATAGTGGTCATCCACTTCGGCCTCCCCTCCCTCCTCCCCAGATCACAACTTCTGAGACTACCCTGACCTCTCCCCGTGCATTTAAATATTTCTCTACCAGACCTGAATTCCCGGTCCTGACCCCTCAGCCTTTCCATTTCTAACAGCTTCTGGATTATTCCTCACCCTGCCCCCATACACACCTCCTTACTCTAACGCAACCTCCTCCCAGGCTCACCCCCGTTCCCTTCCGACACCAGGTGGACCCACGCACTCGTCCCACCGGCCCAAACTTCAAGGCATGGGAGCTCAGAGGGACCACGGAGACAACCCGTCGGGGGCCGCAACCACCCTGCTCCATTCTCACCTGCTTCCACTCTGACCTCCACATGAATTCCCCAGCCACACATACCGCGCATGCGCCGCGCAGCTCCTCCTCTTCCCCCCAGCTCTCCTTCCAAGATCCGCGTCTTTGATTGGCAGGGACTGGCGCTGTGCGTTCTGGGAAGCGTGGCTTGCGGCGGTACCCTGGTTCCCGGGCTCTTCGCACGGGAACTACAATTCCCAAAAAGCCATGCAGCGGCCGGCCCGAGCTGAAAGCTTTTTCTCTTTGGTGGTACTAAATGCCCAGGGTTGCCGCAAAGCCTTTTGGGGGCTGTAGTTTCTTGGGAGAGAAATGCACGTGCCTGTTCTGAAGCGATCCTAGAGCCCCCGAAGATGGGCCCTAAGGCTCTAGGAAAGAGTGGCTGAGACTGCTGGTAGGTGGCGAGGATGGGCAGAGGAAAGGTTGATCACTTTGGAGAAAGTTGTGAAGTAACCGGTAGGCTGAGAGGTGAAGGGGCTGTCTTCTTTTCTTTCCAAAGAAAGAAGTGTTTTGAGTTGTGGGACATGGATAGCCAGGGAACGTTAGAAACCATCTGGACTAGAAAATGAGGCCCAGATAGAAAGGGATTCATTCAGGGTCTTGCACCAATTTAGCAAAGGGGTTGGGCTTAAAGTTAGGGTCCCATGGGTACTTTTTTTTTTTTTTTAAAAGTCTCTTTGGAGTGGTTGCATGCATCGTACAAAGAACACGTGAAAACCTTACTGAAGGTTCAACTTTTGCTGACAATTTGCTCCATTTGCTTTGTCGCTCTAAAACAACAAAACAGCCAGTTATTTTACCAGTAAATTGGGTTTATTTGGGAACATCACTGAATTGCAATTCTGGACATGCAAACTTTGGCACCCCGCAGGCAATTGTGCAGAGCAAAAAAGACCTTTTTTTATGTTGGAGAAGGGGGAGCTGGGAGGGGCTGTTATAAACAAAGAGTTAGAGGAAACAGAATTTGAAGTGTAGTGGCTTTTTATTGGCTGAATTGTGACGGTCTCTTATTGGCTGGGCTGTTGCTGGACGAGGAGAAAAATTTCCTTCCTCCTACTGGATAGAAAAGTGGTACCCTTCTTCCTGTTGGGGATGCAATGGTAGCTCTTCCTCTTGGGTCTCTAGCTATTGGTAGGGTGTGAGAGTTCCCTCTTCTGGCCTTCCTGGCTCAATGTAAAATGAGCTTTCTCTTTATTAATTTTCACATCTTATAAGTCGTTGTCTCCTCTCCCTCCCTCGCTTCTCTCTCTGTATTTTCTAAGAGTAAGGATATCCTCTTATATATCTTTAATAAGTTCCATCTACTCTCTGCATTCCACTTTCCCCCCAGTGATCCAATAGTGAACTTCGTAGCAGTCTACACACACACACACACACACACACACACACACACACACACACACGCCCCTGCTCCATACAGGATGCAGTCCAAGATTAGGTCTTGTGTTTATTTTTCATGTCTCTTTAGTCATCTTTAATTTGTCTTCAACTTTCCTTGCTTTTTATTACATTAAAACAGGGAGGGGAAAAAAAAGAATGTTTCTCATTTTGCATTTGTCTGATGTTTCCTCATCATTAGATTCAGGTTTTGCCTTCTTAGCTGGGCTACTACCCAACTGGTATATGGACACATAATTGTAATGAAACCAGGCCCATTTCTGGATTCTAGTAGGACTGAATTCTTTCAACGTCTTTTCCTTGCATTCCTACCCTCTCTGTCCCCCTTCTTTGCCCCCGCTTGGCATGAATGATCAGAGCTATGGATGGCAGCACTCTTCAGGTGGTATGAGTTTGCCTTACCCGCCCACAGTCTTTTCCACTGCCTACCAGAATGCAAGCTCTATGAGAGCTGAATGTTTAGTCTGCTCTCTCCATTGTTCTATTCCCAGAACATACAACAGTGCTTGGCACACAGTGGACACTCAATAAGTATTTGCTGAATGAATGAATAATGGAGGATGTTGAAGTGGCTGGGTAGGCGGGCTGTGGCCAAGAAACACAAGGCAGGATGCTCTAGAATCCTGCAAAAATAGCCTTTGCATTGTCTGCTTCGACTGTTTTTTTTTGCTTTTTAGGGCCGCACCCACAGCATATGGAGGTTCCCAAGATAGGGGATCTGAGCCACATCTGTGACCTTCACCACAGGTCACGGCAACGCCGGATCCTTAACCCACTGAGTGAGGCCAGGGATCAAACCCGCAACCTCATGGTTCCTAGTCGGATTCATTTCCACTGCACCATGACAGGAACTCCACCTGCTTCAGTTCTAATCTCACTAGCAGGAATGCTGAAAATAGGAAAAGAAACTAATTTTTATATGTTCTATAATTTTCCAGTCTTTGTACCTACACCATTCCACTCAAGTATCATTACCACCCATTATCCCTCTACAGATAAGGAAGGTGACGTTCAGAGGTTAAGTGGGCCTGCTCGTGGTCCCTCACCCCTAGTTAGAACCAGACTAGAGCAGAACACACATCTAGGTTTCAGCCCTGTATTTTTTCCCACTTCTCCACCTCGTGTCCTGGGAAGCAAAGGCAGCAAGAAAGCTCACATGACAAGAGGGCATTGTGGGGACCTGAGCTGGTTGTAGGTGGAGAGGTGGGGAGGATAAAGGATAAGGATACAGAGGAAGGTATCTGGGACTGATACAATTGTGCAAAAATTAGGGCAAGAGCAGCCTTGGTGCTTTAGGAGTGGATCCAGTTTATTGCTACCCAGAGCATTTACCCCTTCAGCTCTTCTTCCCACTCGGGTGTGCAGGTTGGAGCCAAGGACAAATACATCTTGCACAGTGACTGTGCACCAGTTGTTTCATAAACACATAATCTTATTTAACCCTGTGTTCATCCTCCCATTTTGGAAATGAAGAAATGGAGATTCAGAGAAGTCAAGCAACTTGCTTACAGTCACACAGTGGATACATGACTGATAGGCCTGATACCATAGCCCATGCTGTTTCCAAGCTGTGGCAATGTGTGACCTGTAAGTACTATCTGAACAAAAGTTGATGCTGGTGGCCCAGCAAGTTAAGGATCCAGCATGTCACTGCTGTAGCTCTGGTTTCTGCCATGGTGCAAGTTCGATCTCTGGCCTGGGAACTTCCACATGCTGCAGGTGTGACTAAAAAAAAAGAAAAAAAAAAAAAGAAGAAAAATGTTGGTTCTACTTTCAGGCTCAGTGCCAACCTGGGAGGTGTGGTCATGAAAGCACCTAATTATAGGAAAGCATCTCTTTTTCTTCATTTAGCACACAGATATTGACAGCTTCTTGGGTCATGCTGAATACTGGGGATACGGTAATGAGAAAGATGGGGAAGGTTGCTGTCCTCATGGAGGTTACAATCTGGGCCGAGGGAAGACATAGACAGACAAAGACAAGTACACAAAGAAATAAACGATATGGAATTTTGACCCCCTTCATGATGGAAGTAGACAATAGGAAGATGGTGAATCAGTAAGAGAAGTTTTGATTGTAGGTAACAGAAAAGTGGACTCCAGCGACTTATTAAAGAAGTGGATCAAATAACAATTCCCAGAGTAGAGCCACTAATTTAGTGGCTCATGAAGGCCATCACTGATGCAGAATCTTTCCATCTTTTAGCTTTGCCATCTTGAGATGTTGACTTTTGGCCTCACCCTTGTCCCCACAAGGACACAAGATAACTGTGGAAGGTCCAAGATTAACATTCTCACACAACAACAATCAAAGGCCAGAAGGCAGGGAAAGGACATGGCACATTTTTGGGTTCCTTCCTAAGAGGGAGGTCAAGGTTTCCAGAAGCCCCCAAGCAGACATCCACCTATGTGTTATTGGGCAGAATTGCATTGTCTTCCCATTTCTAGACAGTCATTGGCAAAGGAATGGCATTGCGATGTTGGAATTCAATGAGCCAAGATTCAACTTCTAGGACTGGGGAAGTCTGGCTTCTCCTAAACTGCATGACTGTGTAATATGCTGGCAAATCAAAATTGGGGTTCTTGGAGTTCCTGTTGTGGCTCACTAGAAACGAATCTGACTAGCATCCATGAGGATGAAGGTTCAATCCCTGCCCTCGCTCAGTGGGTTAAGGATCCGGCATTGCCGTGAGCTGTGGTGTAGGTTGCAGATGCGGCTCAGATCCTCCATTGCTGTGGTTGTGGTGTAGGCCAGCTGTAGCTCCAATTAGACCCCTATCCTGGGAACCTCCATATGCCCAGGATGCAGCCCTAAAAAGAAAAAAAGAAATTGGGGTTCTTGGTAGCAGGGAACAGGATGCAAGGGAGAGTGGATGTAGGATGCAACCAACAGAGTCTGACACAAGGGGTCTGTTCCGGGCAAGCTGGTCAAGGAGGCCTCCCTGAGGAGGTGACATTTAGGGCAAGATGTAAAGCAGTTAGACTTGAAAGGTTGGGTAGGGTGGGAGAGAGCCTTCAAGCAGAGGGATTAACATCTGCATGTCCATCTCCAGGCAAGGTGTGACGGTAAAGAGATGAGGAGCCCTTGCAGTTGTATTATTTATTTATTTCCCTCTTTAATGTTCATTTGAAAACAGAGGTGAGGCATTCCCATTGTGGCTCAACGTAAATGAATCTGACTAGCATCCATGAGGACGCAAGTTCGATCCCTGGCCTCGCTCAGTGGGTTAAGGATCCTGTGTCGCCAATGAGCTATGGTGTGGATCTGGCATTGCTGTGGCTGCGGTGTAGGCTGGTGGGTACAGTTCCAATTCAGCCCCTAGACCAGGGAACCTCTGTATGCTGCAGGTGCAGCCCTGAAAACAAAAAACAAACAAACAAACAAACAAAAAACAAAAAAGAAAAGAAAGAAAAAGAGAACAGAGGTGAGAGAAACATTCACACTTTCCATAAGCCTTTTAATAAAACGAGAACAATGATGGCTCCCATAATGGAAGAGCCGCTACCCCATAACTTGAGGATGGGGCCATGGTGCTTGGGACAAGTTCTCCCCAAGGAGCCCTTTTTCGATTCAGGCAGTTCCTTGCTTACCTAGGCACTGAAAGGAAGAGTAGCCCAAGGTGCCACCTCCTAGTGGCCCTTGTGTAGGGTGACACTGAAACAAACAGGGACAAGTGTGAGGACACCCTGTTGCCAAGGAGCCAGCGTCCTGCTGCAGCTAAGCGGGGTTAGAGTTTGCTGCTGTATCCTTGGAGGAGGGGTGGGGCTGAGGCAGAAAGCCTCAGACCTCATCAGAACTCAGAGGCTGTGAGAAAGCATCTCATGACAGCTCTGCCGGCAGATAGGGAATGAGTGAGAAACGGCCTCGTAGCAGCGTCTCACAAGGCTCCCTTTTGTCCCAGGAGGATCACAAGGCATTCTGCAAGACAGATTCTTTTTTTTTTTTTTTTTTTTTTTTTTTTTTGTCTTTTTGCCATTTCTTAGGCCACTCCTGTGGCATATGGAGGTTCCCAGGCTAGGGGTCCAATCGGAGCTGTAGCTGCCAGCCTATGCCAGAGCCACAGCAACGTGGGATCCGAGCCGCGTCTGCGATCTACATACACCACAGCTCAGGGCAACGCCGGATCATTAACCCACTGAGCAAGGGCAGGGATCGAACCTGCAACCTCATGGTTCCTAGTCGGATTCGTTAACCACTGCGCCACGACGGGAACTCCCCGCTGCAAGAGAGATTCTACTGAGGTTCCAGCCTTGCTGATATGGACTGTGTGAGAGCCATGTCAGGTTGGGAGAGCACCGTGCTGGAGCTGATTTCCTACAGTGCAAAGACCTTAAGGCAGGCTGGGCCTCGGTGCACTGAGAAACTGAATGTGACTGAAGCAAAATGAATATATAGGACTGGGAGAGCTACCCACAATACAATGGTGAAATGAGCAAGCACCAGATATAGGCTTCGCTGAAAAGTGGTTTTATTTTTGTTTGTTTTTATTATTTATTTATTTATTTTTGGTCTTTTTACCTTTTTTTAAGACCGCACCTGTGGCATATGGAGGTTCCTAGGCTAGGGGTCTAATCAGAGCTGTAGCCGCCGGTCTGTGGCCCAGCCACAGCAACGCCAGATCCGAGCTGTGTCCGCGACCTACACCACAGCTCATGGCAACGCCAGTTCCTCAACCCACTGAGCAAAGCCAGGGATTGAACCGGCAACCTCATGGTTCCTAGTCGGATTCATTAACCACTGAGCCATGATGGGAACTCCAAAAGTTTTGTTTTAAGTGCAATGAGAAGTCCCTGGAAGTTTCCAAGCAGGAGAAAACCTGCAGATCCTGACAGTCTGAAATCCCCAAGGAAAGAAATCCTTCATGCAATGATTCTTAAGCTTTTTGATTTTAGGACCCTTCTATGTGTTTTTTTTTTTTTTTTTTTTCTTTTTAGGGCTGCACAAGCAGCACATGGAGGTTCCTGGGGTAGGGGTCAAATCTGCAGACCTATACCACAGCCTCAGCAATGCAGGATCCAAGCCACATTTGCAGCCTATGCTGGAGGCTGCAGCAATGCTGGATCCTTAACCCACTGAGGGAGGCCAGGGAGAACCTGTAGCCTCATGAATACTAGTCAGATTCTTTTTTTTTTTTTTTTTTTTTTTTTTTTTGTCTTTTTGCTATTTCTTGGGCCACTCCCGAGGCCTATGGAAGTTCCCAGGCTAGGGGTCCAATTGGAGCCAGAGCCGCAGCAACGCAGGATCCAAGCCGAGTCTGCAACCTACACCACAGCTCACGGCAACGCCGGATCGTTAACCCACTGAGCAAGGGCAGGGACCGAACCCGCAACCTCATGGTTCCTAGTCGGATTCGTTAACCACTGCGCCACGACGAGAACTCCCACTAGTCAGATTCTTAACCCACTGAGCCACAATAGGAACTCCAGATCCTTCTATGTTCTTTAAAGTTGTTAAATACCCCAAAGAGCCCTTAAAAGATGGTTTACAGAGACTCAAAATTTAAAAAATTAAGAAAATAATTACTTACTCATTTGAAGGTAACAATAATAAACTCATTATGTGTTCATGTATTTTTATTAAAAATAACTATGGTTTCCCAAATAAAAATATTTAGTGATAAGGGTGGATTGCATTACATTTTTGCAAGTCTCGGGTTCTTCATTTATTCTGTTGCACTTTCACAGGTCATGAAGCCTCTGGAAAACTCTACTGACACTCAGGAGAGAAGGAGAGTGAAAAAGGTAAGTCCTGATTTAGTATCATCATGAAAATAATTTTGATTTTACGTACCCCCTGAAAGGGCTTCAAAGACCCCAGGGTGACCGCGACCACCCCTGGAGAGCCCCTGGCTTGGAGTGCCACTCGCCACTGGACACACACAAGACGCTTCCAACCAGCTTTTCAGTGCTTGTTTAAGTTGGGATATTCGTTAGAGCAAAGTCTGATTTGTTGTACCAAGGAGACCCCCAAACACAGTGGGCTAAAGATGATAGAATTTAAGTTTCTCTTTGTTCCACAGGTCATTCACAGACCTAGTTTCCTTTCATGGGTTTGTCATCCCCTAAAAGATTGTCTTTATTTAATCATGGGCCATCTGTGTTCCAGCTTGCAGGAAGGGAAAAGAGGAAAATCAGGGCAGCAATTTTGTTGTAAGCAAATGAGGCAGAAGCAGCACAGAGAAATTCCACTTCATTTTCGTGCTGAAAACTTGGTTGCATGACCTCATCTAGTTACAGAAGAGGCGAGAAAGTGTATTCTTTTGCTGGGCAGCCAAGTATCCCGGAAGAAAAGATTTGCAGACTGCACTCCCTCCCTTTCCAATATGCACAGACAAGTGACGTTAAGTCCATTTGAGAAAAGCCATAAAATGAAAGAGGAAAACAAACCAAACAAAAACAGCGAAGCAAAACAAAAACAAAACAAAAGCAACACAAACAAAACACTTGGCAGACTCAGAGTCAAGGCAAAGAGCAGAGAAAATCTAAGCCAACCGACCAACCCTATAATTGGTATCCTCAGATAAAAAGAAAGATCCTACCATCCATGAAACTAGAACAAGATGCCATTAAGAAAAACAGGTAGCGATGAAAGATGTTTTCTCCCCAATTCAAGAACAAGGCAAAGAGGCCCACTCCCATCACTTCTGTTCAACATGAGGAGGTCTTTACCAGTACAATAGCTGTAACAGGCACAAAAAAATAAATAAGAAGAGGCATACAGATTGGAAAAGATCAAGTAAAATGGCTTTTATTTATTGTGCATGTAAAAAAGCCTAAAAATTTTAGGAGTTCCCGTCATGGCTCAGTGGTTAATGAATTTGACTAGGAACCATGAGGTTGCGGGTTTGATCCCTGGCCTTGCTCAGTGGGTTAAGGATCCAACGTTGCCATGAGCTGTGGTGTAGGTCTCAGACGCGGCTTGGATCTGGTGTTGGTGTTGCTGTGGCTGTGGTGTAGGCCAACAGCTACAGCTCCGATTCAACCCCTAGCCTGGGAACCTCCACATGCCACGGGAGCAGCCCTAGAAAAGGCAAAAAAATAAAAAAAAAATAAAAAAAATAAATAAAAGAAAGAAAGCTGTGGTTTACTATCACTGGAATGCTACCCAGCAGTGAGCTGTAACAGGAAAGTCTCAAAACCACTATTCTGAGTGAAAGAATTCAGGTGCAAAAGAGTGAAAATTGTAAAGTTCTATTTATATGAAACTCAAGAAAAGAGTCTATAGTGTCAAAAAGCAGATTAGTGGGTGCTTGGAACTAGGATAATTGACTGCAGAATGGCTCAAGGGAACTTTCTGAGGTGATGAGAATTGTCTGCATACATATGTATATCTTTTTAGGGCGGCATCCACAGCATATGGAGGTTCCCAGGCTAGGGGTCCAATCAGAGCTATAGCTGCCAGCCTACACCATAGCCACAGCAACTCGGGATCCGATCTATACCACAGCTCACAGCCACACTAGATCCTTCGAGCGAGGCCAGGGGTCGAACCCGCATCCTCACGAACACTAGTTGGATTCATTTCTACTGCACCACAACGGGAACTTCAAGAATTGTCTATACCTTGATTGTGGTGGTGGTTACACGGGTGTATTAATTTGTCACATGTTATCAAATTTTATCACACTTAAATAGGTTCATTTTCTCAATAAAGTTGACATCTCAAAAAAGGAAGTAGAGTATAAATAAGCTCCTAAGAGCAAAGGTTTTTGTCTTTCTTCACCGTTATATCCTTAACACTTAGAAGAATTCCTGCATATAGCAGATTCTTTGTGTTTCCTGAATGAATTATTGAAAACATTAAAAAGCTTTTGGAGATTAAAATTTTGAGATAAAACTTAAAACAAAAAATTCAATAAAGGGATGAGGAGATAAAATCCCTCCCAGAAAAGAGAACAAAAACCTGGAAATGGATAATAGGAGACAAAAATAGAGAATCAATTCAGGTCTGACATCTGCTAATAAGATTTGCAGAAAATAAGAACAAGGAAAGCTAAGGAGGAAGACATGATTTTTTTTTTCTTTTTAAGGCCACACTGTGGCGTGTGGACGTTCCCAGGTGAAGGATCAAATCTGAGATGCAGCTGCAGGTGGCGTAATGTGAGATCTAAGCCATGCCTGAGACCTACACTGCAGCTCGTGGCAGCGCTGGATCCTGGACCCACTGGGCGACACCAGGGATCGAACCCGCATCCTCATGGATGCTAGTCAGATTCACTTCCCCTGTGCCACAATGGGAGCTCCCACTTAAGTGTTTCTTGAGTGCCTGCTGTGTATCATCAGGTGCTGTGTTAGACTCTTGAAACCCTAAGTGTATATAAACATGCTGGTCCCTCTTAGGGTAACCCCGGATCCCCAGATCCATTTCTCGGTCCTGTCCTGTAGATGGGGTGGCCAGCTCTTTGGCCTGCCTCAACCCAGGTCACCTGCCATCTACTTCCAGGTGGGTTAGGCCAAGGGGAAGAACTGGGAGAGGTGGGGTGTGAGAAAAATTGAAGCATTTCTTCCTCCCTCCTCCCTTGCTTTGGGTGGTGTTTCTGGCAGTGGCGTGACTGCAGCCTCTACAGGTCCAAACCCTCCTTAGGATTCTAGTTCTCAAGGGACTTTGGTAATAATATTGCCCTGCCCTCCCCCGACCCAGCACCCAACTCACCTGGAGCGGGGAGGTGCTGTCCCGGGCATTCCAGGGGGGCTCTTGTGTCCGAGTCAGTCTGTGAATCCTTCTTTCCAGGTCACCCAGCCTTAGGTCCTAAACCGGTCTCTGAAAAGCCACAGATTTGGTCAAGAGAGCAACTCTGTTGCAGCGTAGAGACACTGAACTTGAGAACCAGGAGGCTTTAGGTCTCAGCTTTGTCGCTACTGCCAATTCTGTGATCCTGAGCAATGCATTTGCCTCAGTTTCCTCCTCTGCTAAATGGACATGAACTTACCTCTCAAGTTCAAAGTCGATACACAAAAGCAACCTCAGGACTTGTGCAAATGTGAGTTGCTGTCCTCACAGCCAACCCCTGTCCCCAGGCAGGATGCCCTCCTCACACAGGCCCCTTTCTTTTTTTCTAAACTTTATTTCTTTTGAAAGGGATTTTTTCCCCATTATAGCTGGTTTACAGTGTGCTGTTAGTTTTGTCATACAGCAAAGTGACCCAGTCACACATACATATATACATTCTTTTTCTCATATTATCATGCTTCATCATAAGTGACTAGATATAGTTCCCAGGGCTATACAGCAGGATCTCATGGCTTATCCATTCCAAAAGCAATAGTCTGCATCTATTAACCCCAGATTCCCAGTCCATCCCACTCCCTCCCCCTCCCCAACCACAAGTCTGTTCTCCAAGTCCATGAGTTTCTTTTCTGTGGAAAGTTTCATTTGTGCCTCATATTAGATTCCAGATATAAATGATATCATATGGTATTTGTCTTTCTCTTTCTGACTTACTTCACTTAGTATGAGAGTCTCTAGTTCCATCCATGTTGCTGCAAATGGCATGATTTTGTCCTTTTTTATGGCTGAGTAATATTCCATTGTGTATATATACCCCATCTTCTTCATCCATTCATCTACCGATGGACATTTAGGTTGTTTTCATGCATAGGACCACCTCAGTTGGATGCCACATGCAATTGGCTCTTTACCAAAAAAAGAGGAAAAATCATGAAAATTGCACCCCCTCTCCTGTCCCAGAATTGTTGAATAAGCAAAAATCTTCAACTTTTACAAGTCCACGTGGCAAAAGAAACGGGTGGGGTCTGGGAAGTGCTGGTGAGGATTCTGATTCACCTCTGTCCTCTGAGGTGGGGTAGAGGGGCAGGGAAGGAGTTGGGGATGGCGCTGGAGCCGGGAGGGCTGGGGGCTGGGTTTAACACACCCGTCCTGCCCCCCGCCCCCCCTCGACCATAGCTGGATGCAGTTCTGGGAGGTGCTTCTCCATTTCCACTGAAGCCTGGAGGGAATTGCACCAGCCACGCAGAGTCGTATGGGTTTTTTAAAAGAGAGAGGTTCATGATGAACTGAAACTGAGAGGTTCAGGGGATGCTGGTCCTGGGAGTGCGTGGAAGGGGGGGATCAGAGTGGGGATGACTTTCATTGAACAACCGGTACCTGGGGGGGGGTTATATCAGACTCTTAAGAGCTGAAGTAAGCATTGGTCTTGCCTCTAGGAGCTTTCAGTCTGGCGAGCGCATGTGGATATGGGTCCTAAGCCCTGGAAACACATCAGTTGTGGCCCAGGAATCTGGCCCAGAGGAGAGTGTCTTGCTGGGGTCCAGCAGCTCCAGTGAGGATGAATGTCCTCTACAGAGGCAGGTAGAGTATCTGTTGCGGGACCAGGACCTGGGACAGGGCCCCTTTTGGAGGGCAGTCCCGAGGGAGCTGAGGTCCTGTGATCCACGGGCTTGGACGCTATGCTGACCTGGGACCCAGAGCAATGGTCTTTGTGACCACTAGGAGGAGCCAGTGTCCTCAGGTGGCCTGCAGGGCGGTGCTCTCTAGGGAGAGGGTGCTTTCAGAAGGTGGGAAGGGAGAGCCTCAGGGGTCTCCAGGCCTCCGCGAAACCCTCCCCTTTGACCTGGGGCTCCGGCGGTCCCCTCTGTCTCACTCAGGGTAGTGGTGGGGAGTGGGGTTTCAGGTTCTGTGGAAACGGACGGATTTGCACGTGAACGAGAAGCAAGTTTCCCAACTCAGAGTGGGACCAACTTAAGGGGTAGTTTTAGCCAGGCCATCGTACCCACCCAGGCCTGTTTCCCATTTGTGAGGCTTTGGCCAATGGGATGATTTCTTTCTTTCTTTTCTTTTCTTTTTTCCCCCCTCTTTTTTGGGTGCACCTGCATCATGCAGAAGTTCTTGGGTCAGGGATCTAACTTGCACCACAGCAGGGACCTGAGCCACAGCAGTGACAAGGCTGCATCCTTAACCTACTAGGCCACCAGGGAACTCCAGCTAGAGATGATTTCTGAGACCCTCTGTATAGTTAAAGGAAGGATTCCATAACCCAGGGGATCCTGCTGTCCATGGTTCCTGGCCCTGCCTCTTTCCCTCTGCCCTCCAGCCTCCCCTGAATTCTGCAGGGGTGACGATAGAGCTTCCTACCCCTATGTCCCCGCCCCCAGCCCCCAGTTCAGGGACAGTCCTCTGGGGGCTGTTGTGAGAGGCAGAGTCCCTGGGAGACCCGGGACCTCCGCTGAGACCCATGCTCTCAGCATCTCTTGGGCCTCTGTTTCAATCGGCATCTTATTCCCAAGCACAGCCTGGTCCCCAGCTGTCAGCCAGACCTCCCTGCCTGCATCAGAACGTGCCCAGGCTGAATGCTCCACACCCACTCCAGGCTGACCACCCTCGCCGTCACCCTGGCCTGACATCCTCAGGGTATTAGCCTCCACCTCCCTCTTTTCTGCCTTCTCTTTTCCGTATTCATGTGGCCCCAAGGTCCAGACAGTCTTACCTGGGATGTGCCCACCTCTCACTCTCTGGCCGTTCCTGCCCTAGTTCAGGTCTATTATTATTTCTTTCCGGAACTGGTCGGGCTCTTTGACTCCAGTCTGTCCTCTCTCTAATCTATCATCTACGCTGCTGCCAGAGAGCTCCTTCTAAAACACAAATCTGATTACGCCCCTCTCTGCTTTAAAATCTTGGCTGTCGCCTGGTGGCCTAAAGATAAATCCAAAGCCCTCATGAGGCTTCCAAGTCCATTCATGGCCTGACCCTTGCTTCCCGGTCCCAGCGCATTTCCCAGCATGCTCCTGGACCCCCCCCCCCCGCCCTGGACACACACACACACACGTCTCCCCACCCACCAAGCAGCCCCTACTCTTTCAGGGTTATTGCCTTGGCACACATCAACCCCTCAGCTGAAAATTCTGACCCTGGCTTTTGCTCAGTGAACTTGGACGCCTCCTTGAAGTCTGCGCTCAAGGCTGTGAAGCCTTTCCCAAGTGTCCCAGGCCCCTGCTTGCCTATCTCTACTATCTGTCTGCCTCCCCCACTGGACTGTAAGCCCCTCTTTAGCTCTGTATCTCCATATCTAATCAATGCTGCATGTGTGGCAGCGATTCAATACAGGAGTTTGAATGAATGAATAAATATATGAATGGCTTGGGAAATTGCACACTGGGCGGAAGTCTTCCTTTTTTTCCTGCTGGAGCCCATTGAGCAAAAGATAGGCGGGAGTGGTAGGAGACAAGGTGGGAAGGGTGTGGGGGTGGCCAGACCAGCCTGGGCCTTGGGGATCAAAATAAAGAGTTTAAATTAAAAAAATAATTTAAAGTATAGTTGATTTACAACGTTCTGTCAATTTCTGCTGTCTAGCAAAGTGTCCCAGTCTCTCTCTCTCTCACACACACAATATACATTCTTGTTTTTTTTTGTTTGTTTTTTTTTTTTTCTTTTTTGCCTTTCTAGGGCCGCTCCTGTGGCATATGAAGGTTCCCAGGCTAGGGGTCTAATCAGAGCCGTAGTCGCCGGCCTATGCCAGAGCCACATCAACACGGGATCTGAGCCACGTCTGCGACCTACACCACAGCTTTCGGCAACGCCGGATCCTTAACCCACTGAGCAAGGCCAGGGACCGAACCCGCAACCTCATGGTTCCTAGCCAGATTCGTTTCTGCCGTGCCAAGACGGGAAATCCTTTTCTTTTTTCTTTGCTGGATCTCAAGTCCACAGATTTAGTCATTGAGCTGATACTCCTTAGAGAGAGCTGTAATATCACCATCCTCGTCCATGTCCTTATCATCCAACTATTTTGGGGTCTTTTCTCACACAGAGTGAAAGCCCACCAACATCCATGTCTCATGCGAATTGCCATTCTCTTTACTTCTACTAGAGAAGAATTTGAGTTTCATTCTCAAAGCAATGAGTCTTCGGAGGCTTTCAAGCAAGGGTGTGACCTGCTATGACTCTCATTTCAAAGATTGCTCTGTCTGCTCTGCGGAGAATGAGTGGCAGGGGACAGAGCGGAGCTAGGAATTCATCGAGAGGCTGCCCAAGCCATCCAGGTATGAGATGGTGTGAGCTGGAGGGTGGCCGGCAGTGGAGATAGAGAAAGTGGGAAGGTTTTGCAGGGGCAGCAGACCAGATGGTTTGCTGGGCGAATTGTGAGGATCAAGTGAGAAAAAGACCTCTGCAACGAAGGTGCTAGAATCTCTATATAGAAGTGTTTGGGGAACAGTGGTGTTGTCAGAAGAGGGACCAGGGAACCTGTCTAGAATCTGTGTGCATAGCAAGCCCACTGCTCTTTTTTTTTTTCTTTTTTCTTTGTAGGACCACACCCATGGCATATGGAAGTTCCCACAGCAGTGTGGGATCTGAGCCGCATCCCTGTGACCTACACCACAGCTCGTGGCCACACCAGATCCTCCACCCACTGAACGAGGCCAGGGATTGAACCCACATCCTGAGGGGTACTAGTTGGATTCGTTTCCGCTGCGCCACAACAGGAACTCTTCAAGCCCACTGTTCCTGTCTAGACTGTATTTAACTATATTTATTTGGGCAGGTAAAGAGAGATGCTTAGGGAGATAATGAGGGAGAGGGTTTGCCCCTCCCACCGCCTCTTAACACCAACACAGGCCCCAGGGCCTTTGAATGGAAGTCTCTCACTGGAGCTTCTCAATGGGAAGAGGATGTCCGCCCTCTCCCCCTACCCCATCAAGCTCTACCAGACTCTTTTACTTTTTTTTTGTCTTTTTCTAGGGCTGCACCCACGGCATATGGAGGTTCCCAGGCTAGGAGTCGAATCAGAGCTGCAGCTGCCACCCTACGCCAGAGCCACAGCAATGCAGGATCCAAGCCGCGTCTGCCACCTATACCACAGCTCACCGCAACACTGGATCCTTAACCCACTGAGTAAGGCCAGGGATCGAACCTGCAACCTCATAGTTCCTAGTCGGATTCGTTTAACCACTGAGCCAGGATGAGAACTCCTTATTTACTTTCTTTGTAGCATTTCTCAAAGCGTTGGCAGAGCTCTTGGGTGCTTTTGCTGCACTTTCAAGCCTCCTCTCCATCTCTCCTGCTTCCGGGGGACTTTGGCAGGTTTGATGGAAGCCAAGACCTGTGCAGAGGTCCAGGCTTTTGTGAGGAGCTGGAGGGGGGTCTGCGCCCAGGGAAAGGAGGAAAATGAACGCCTTAGACTTCAAGCTGCAAGAAGCCTCCACCCCAGAAGGTGGTAGTTGCCCCCTACTCCCTCTCGCGCCCTCCCCCAGCTCAGCCAGCTGCTGGAGGGGGAAGCGGGGAAGGAAGAAGGCCTGGTGATTAAGAGCTCCGGTTGTCGGGGCTGGGGCCAAGGGGCACGCCCCCTGGGTGACATTTTCTCGCATTGTGTCCTCAGAACAAAAACGAGTCTTATTTGAGGAGTCGGAGCAGGGCGGGGGCAGGGGGCCGAATGGAATCGTGGCTCCAGGGAACGGCGATTACTCATCAAAGGCCAGGGCAGCCCGCGTCTTTGTGTGCCCTCCGCAGCCCGCCCGTGCCTGGCCACAGGCCCCCAGCCCCAGATCCCCCCCCCCCCTGCCCTGCCCCACAAGAGCCGAGCTGGGGATCGTGTGTGGGGAATGGCTGCTCCACGCACAGTGGGGGGAGGGGGTGACCAAGGCAGGCTTCCTGGAGGAGGGGAGCCTCGAGGAAGAGAATGGTTTGGGGCTAAGAGGAGAAAAAAATGGAGTGCCTCTCTGGTGACAAGGGGGTGAGTGTAGGGAGCAGGCGGGGCGGAACCTCTAAGGTGTCAATTCAGCCTCCGGATGGAGAGTCTTGGAGGGGTCGGGGGAGGGGGCTGCTTCCTGCTAGGAGGGCTATTTTGGGGCCTGAATCAAATCAAATCCGCTGCAGCCCCCAGAGCCCCTAGCAGCTGCGCAGAACAGCTGTCCCGCTGAGGGCTGGAACCTCGCTTCCTGTCCCCCCAGTGGGTGTGGGTTGCAGGGGAAAGGGGAAGAGGATGTGAAGGGCTTTGGGCCCCGAGTCAGAAACCCGGGCAAAGGAGTTGCCGCTGTGGCGCAAAGGGATCACCGGTGTCTCAGGAGCGCTGGGACTCAAGTTCCATCCCCGCCAGGTGCACTGGGTCAAGGCTGAGTTAAGGCTCCTGCCTTGCAGCAAGTGCGGCTGGGATCTGATCCCTGGCCCAGGCACTCCACAGGCCGAGGGGCAGCAAAAAAGGGGGAAAAAAAAACCATCTGGGAGTTCCCGTCGTGGCGCAGTGGTTCACGAATCCTACTAGGAACCATGAGGTTGTGGGTTCCATCCCTGGCCTTGCTCAGTGGGTTAAGGATCCGGCATTGCTGTGAGCTGTGGTGTAGGTTGCAGACACAACTTGGATCTGGTGTGGCTGTGGCTGTGGCGTAGGCCGGCGGCTACAGCTCCAATTAGACCCCTAGCCTGGGAACCTCCATATGCTGAGGGTGTGGTCCTAAAAAGACCAAAAAAAAAAAAAAAAACCCAAAAAACGAAATCAAAAACAAAAAAATCTGGGCCAAAACCTTGTGCCTTTTCTCCTCTTGGGCTGGGCCCGGTTGAGGCTGAGAGTGGCCTCTCCTTCTGTCATTGGTGTGCTTCTGATCACTGGCAGGAAGTCACCCCAGAAGCTCTTCCCTGCACCCTCACCCATCCTTTGAGCCCCACCCAGGTATCTCCCTAGGCCCGGACAATCCTGCCCACCTTCCCTGCTCAACTCCTCCACCAGGAAGCCCTCCTAGTCCCCTCCTGGAGATCCTTGCTGGGATGGACCCTGTCCTCATCTGCTCCCCCCTGTCACCACACTCATCTCCCTGGTTGTCCTGGTCTCTGTTCTGGAGTATGAGTGTGCCAACTGCCCCATCAGACTGCCCGTGCTCAGAGAGGGAGGAGACTTAGCAAGGAGAGGGCAGCAGCCAAGTCTCTCATTAGATTAGAGGTTCCCCAGAGGCTGGAGGCTGGGGACACGTCTCCTTCCCCCAGGGCGCTGTCTCTCCCTTTTTTTTTTTTTTTTTTTTTGTCTTTTGTCTTTTTGTCTTTTGTTGTTGTTGCTATTTCTTGGGCCGCTCCCGCAGCATATGGAGGTTCCCAGGCTAGGGGTCTAATCGGAGCTACAGCCACCGGCCTACGCCAGAGCCACAGCAACGCGGGATCCGAGCCGCGTCTGCAACCTACACCACAGCTCACGGCAACGCCGGATCGTTAACCCACTGAGCAAGGGCAGGGACCGAACCCGCAACCTCATGGTTCCTAGTCGGATTCGTTAACCACTGCGCCACGACGGGAACTCCTGTCTCTCCCATTTGATTCCTTCCTCTAGCTGCGCCTCTAAGCCCTCCACTTGGTGTTGACTTATGGGGCACTGGAGTCTGGGAGATGGTTCTGCTGGAGGGCAGGTGCCTGTTTGGACTCCTGAATGCACTGAGCGGAGCCCGGGCCACGCATGCCCACCAGAACCTAAGACGTGGGTGTGTCAGGGAGCCTCGGAGGAGCACCGACCTCCTCCTCCAGGGAGCCTTCCTGGGACAGGCCTGGAGGAGAACCTCTCTTGCTCTTTGGTCGATGCTGGCTCCACGCCAGTCAGGGTCCACAAGTGTGACCAAGGCTGGGATGTGCCCTGCGGCAGCCCTGTTCCTCAGGTCACAAGCCCATGACAGGGTCCCTTGGTGCCCATCTTGTGTAGAAAGGGCCCCATTGTCCCCCGGGGCATAGCTGAGGGGTGAGTTCAGAGCCCAGAGATGTAGACCACTGGGCTCGTCACCGGCTTTCTGACCACAGCAGGCGGGAGTCCAGGAGAATGGCTGGGCTGCTTGGTGGGGAAAGGGGCTGGCACACACGCCAGTGCCCAGACACTGCCTTCCTCACTCATCCAGGCCCCCGTTCATTCCCGAGGCTCCCCAACACACACACACACACACACACACACACACACACACACACACACACACACACACACACACCTGCCCTCAGGACAGCCCAGAAGAACTGATGACAGCCCCTCCTCTCCTCTTTCCACATTCCTGCCAGCACATGCTCTATTCTTTCCTCCCGGAAGGTATCCAGGCAGACTCTCCCCACCTTCCGGGGGACTCCAGACATAGCGACAACAAGGGGAAGTGGGACGGTGGCACCTGTCCCTGGGGGTAGCGGCAGCCCCTGGAGCCCCACCCACACTGGGTTGAGACCCTGGGTGCTTTGATCTCCCCTCTGGGCTGCGCTTGGGAAGGGGGCTGCCAAGACTCACAGAGATGCACAGACCAGGTCTCTTGGCCGGGTCTGCATATCCCAAAGCTTGTTTGCAGATCTGAGCCCTCATCTCCAGAGCTCCCTCCCCTAATGAAATCTCCCCCCCCTCCCCACTGAACACCTCGCTTCGTGGAACCTCGCCTCCTTGCACTGAATTCTCTTTCCTTAGTGAATTCCTCCCCCCACCTCTCATCGGAGTCCCCCTTTCCGGGAGAGTCATATCCTTTCCTTCTAATCTCTGTGGACCCCAGCAGGTCTGGTCTGTAATACACACCCAATAGATGGTGGCCGAGACAGTGGCACTGATCTGCTCAGGGCCCACCCCCACCCCACCCCCCACAGGGCACCCATCACCCCAACCACAGGCCCAGCCTCTGAAGGCTCTGCTGGGTCTGTAAGGGGGATGGATTTGGGACCAGCCATTTTAGCAGGTTAGGCCTCCTGGCTCAGCAGGGCCCCCCAGGCTTCAAGCAGACCGGGGACTGAAGGGCAGTGCATGGCCACAGGGTAGGTTGAACTTGATTTTGGCTCAGATCTGTATGATGTGGGGTTCAGGCTTCTTCCTGAAGCCTCCTTGCAGGACCATTCACAGATCACTCATGAAAGTCTTTTTTGCCTTTCCCAGGACCTCTCCCACGGCATATGGAGGTTCCCAGGCTAGGGGTCCAATTGGAGCTGTAGCCACCAGCCTACGCCAGAGCCACAGCAACGCGGGATCTGGGCTGCATCTGCAGCCTACACCACAGCTCATGGCCACGCTGGATCCTTAACCCACTGAGCGAGGCTAGGGATCGAACCTGCAACCTCATGGTTCCTAGTCGGATTCGTTAACCACTGAGCCAGGATGGGAACGCCGAAAGTGAGCTTCTTAAAGTGAGAGGGGCTCATTCCTTTTTCCCACCGTCTCCACCCAGAGAGGGCTGGAGCAGCCTGGCTTTGGGAGTCATTCTATCTGTCAGGTCTCAGTCCTGCCTGCAGTCGTGGAGGCCCCACCCTACGTGAAGCAGGGACAGCGGGCTGTGCACTTCAGGGAGGATGGAGGCTGAGACCCAGGGAGCCAGAGGCAAAGACTGGGAGCCAGAGAGGTAAGCAGGAGAGACAGGGGGGCCAGAGGGAGGAGGAAAGAAGGGAAGAGAAAATGAGCAGCAGAGGAGGGGGCTAAAGGACACTGAGAGGTTGGCAAAGTGCTGAGCCAAGAGATGGAAGGAAGGAAGCTATCCGCCTCCCTCCCGCCCTCCCTCCTCCAGCCAGGCCACGCCAGGCACAGCTCCAGACACAAATGCAGCCTATTGGGCAGAGGCCCCAGACTGCTGCAGGGTCCTTCTGGGCTTACCTGGCTGAGGGTGTCAAAGCACCCATCACTGATCGCCCCCATGCCACCTAGAAACACAGGCTGTGAGCCCCGCTGGGAAGAGGATTCTGGGACTCAAAAAGAAGGCAGAGTTCCCATCGTGGTGCAGCAGAAATGAATCCGACTAGGAACCAGGAGGTTGCAGGTTCGATCCCTGGCCTCGCTCAGTGGGTTAAGGATCTGGCATTGCCATGAGCTGTGGTGCAGGTCGCAGACGCGGCTCAGATCTGGCATTGCTGTGGCTGTGGTGTGGGTTGGTGGCTACAGCTCTGATTTGATCCCTAGTCTGGGAACCTCCATATGCTGCGGGTGCGGCCCTAAAAAAAGACAAAAAAAAAAAAAAAGAAGAAGAAGGCAAATCTGCCCACATCCCCCCTCAGAGGCTCGACTCCTCTGTTGCAGGAAACCCTCTCTCCATCATAGGACTGGGCTGACCACTAGGAGGCCAGGCCCGCTGGCAGGAACAGAGACACCCCCCAACCCCCCACCTTCCACTGTGCCTCGCCAGTGACTATTTGCTGACTGTCTCTTTCATGTCGCTAATCGCCCGGCCCCATCTAATTGGTAATTAGCCTTGAGAGCCCAGCCTGTGCTTGGCTAATTGCTGTTTGTCTCACCCTCATCTCCGGCGGCGGAGCCGTGCCAAGGCTGCTGCCTGGGCTCTATCTGGGCTGCTGGCATCCATGCCAGGCCCTGTGGGGGTTTCTGCAGCCCCACCCTGCTCTGTTTTAAGGGGGCTGGAGGGTAGAGTACCTCTCAGCAGCCATCTCAGCCCTGCAAATGAGTGTCCCCAACAATCCCGGACGGCTGCAGAGTGTGGCCTCAGCCTTCAACAGCGTTCCATGCCCCGTTCTAGAAGGAGACAGCCTCGAGGGAACCATGGTTCCTGCTGAGGAACAGGGTCTGGGAGGGCTCCAGAAAGGATGAGATGTCTGAGATGGGCCTTGAAGCATGTCTAGGGTTTAACCATCAGAGACGGGGAGGAGGACATTCCAGGGAGAGGGGAAGACAGGGCTGCTTGGAAAAGAAGGGCCGAGGCAGGGCTGTTCAGGGATCTGGAGGTGGTTGGCCCAGTGGGCCTGGAGGGTCTGGCCTGTGGGTGGTGGGAGAGGAAGCTGGGAAGGCAGGCTGAGGCCAGATTGTGGAGGACTGGCTTTGGGTGTCAGTGGGATCGCATCCTCTGGCCAGTGGGAGCCATGGAGGGTTTTAGAGCTGAGGGGAGGCATGATCAGATCTGCTGTGGGGCCATGGGGAGGATGGGGTTTGAGGAGGAGAGACCAGGTCAGGGAGAGCCCTTAGGTGGCTGCTGATTTGGTGTTGGAGGTAGAGAGGAGGGAGGAGTGGGAAAATTGTTTTCGAAGCATCCACAGGATTTGCTGACCGATTAGAAGCAGGAGTCATCCATGGGGATTGGGTGCTAAGGGTGGAAGCCACCAAGGGTCACCCCCTCCCTCGACAGCCTTGTTGGGGAGCAGGGCAAGGGGCATCCCACATGTTTTTTCTGTAGCCTGGGGATCCTTTTTTTTTTTTTTTTGGTTGTCTTTTAGGGCCATACCCGCGGCATATGGAGGTTCCCAGGCTAGGGGTCGAATCAGAGCCTTCCTACAGCACAGCCACAGCAAAGCAGGATCCGAGTCTCGTCTGCGACCTACACCATAGCTCAGGGCAACACCAGATGCTTAGCCCCCTGAGCAGGGCCAGGGATCGAATCTGAGTCCTGTCCTCATGGATCCTAGTCGGGTTTGTTACCACTGAGCCATGACGGGAACTCCGGGGATCCCTTTATGAGAACTAACCCTTCTGGTCTCTCTCTCTCTCTTTTTTTTTTTTTTTTTTTTTTTTGGTCTTTTTGCCATTTCTTGGGCCGCTCCCGCAGCACATGGAGGTTCCCAGGCTAGGGGTCTAATTGGAGCTGTAGCTGCCAGCCTATGCCAGAGCCACAGCAACCCAGGATCTGAGCCACGTCTGCAACCTACACCACAGCCCACGGCAACACCGGATCCTTAACCCACTGAGCAAGGGCAGAGATCGAACCCACAACCTCATGGTTCCTAGTCGGATTCGTTAACCACGACGGGAACTCCGGGGATCCCTTTTTGAGAACTAACCCTTCTGGTCTCTTGAGAGGAGGTCTGTCAGGGAGCCGTTGCCATTGTCACAAGACACTGGCTGGACCGTTACCGTGGGCCCATCACTGAGCGCCCATTCCTGAGAACTTTCCTTGCACAGATGCAGCTCAGATTCCGAGTTGCTGCGGCTGTGATGTAGGCCGGCAGTTGCAGCTCTAATTCGACCCCTCGCCTAGGAACTTCCATATGCTGCAGGTGTGGCCCTAAAAAGAAAAGAAAAAAGATCAAGGAGTAACAAAATAGGCATGCTATTTAGGAAATTGGAGATAAATATCTAAAACCGACCAAAACTGTTAAAAATGGTTACTTCTCAAGAAGGGGGATGAGGGGGAGTTACTTCCTAAAGTGAGAAATGGGGTAGTTTGAAGAGCGGGGACTGGTTTTTTCCTTTCTTCCTTCCTTCCTTCCTTCCTTCCTTCCTTCCTTCCTTCCTTCCTTCCTTCCTTCCTTCCTTCCTTCCTTCCTTCCTTTCTTTCTTTCTTTCTTTCTTTCTTTCTTTCTTTCTTTCTTTCTTTCTTTCTTTCTTTCTTTCTTTCTTACAAAAGCACTGTAGAATAAATTGACACTTTACTTATGTGCATATATAACTTGATCAAAATAAAAGCTATTCAAAAATCCTTAAAAAAAAAAAAAAGAGCGGAAACTTACCTAGTTTCAGACTCAAAAGTATCCTAGCTGGGAGCCACTATTATTAATTGCATTTTTCAGAACCAAAACTGGGAGAGATTAAATCACTTGCCAAGGACACACAGCTAGGAAATGACCGAGGCTGGATGTACACTCAGGTCTAAGTCCTCGGCCAGAACTTTAAATGTATTCTTAGGTTGCTTCCTACCCTCCTGTGATAACTACGCTAGGCTAAGGGTTGTTTCACTTATTGACTTATTTTCATCAAAATGGCACCAACCAGCTTGTTCCCCACCCCCAACTGGAATTGCCTTTTTATTTAACTCTGTCCAAATCCTATTCAACTTTTTTTTTTTTTTTTTTTTGGTCTTTTTTAGGGCTGCACCTGCAGCACATGGAGGTTCCCAGGCTAGGAATCTAATCAAAGCTATAGCTGCCAGCCGACATCACAGCCATAGCAATGCCAGATCTGAGCCACGTCTGTGACCTACACCACAGCTCATGGCAATGCCAGATCCTTAACCCGCTGAGTAGGGCCAGGGATCGAACCTGCATCCTCATGGATACTAGTCAGGTTTGTGACTGCTGAGCCATGACAGGAACGCCCCTATTCATCTTTTTAAGACCAGGACATAAGCCTGCCTCCTCCAGGAAGCCATCTGGGATTTTGTAAGCCTCCCTCCACACCCTGGAGAGAATCTCTCAGGTGTGGACTTGATTTTGAACCTCATGGTGGCACTTCCTCTGCCCTTCCCCTTGTCCTGGAGCCCCCTGTGTAGGGAAGGCCTGCCCGGCAGGAGGCGCCACATGTGTTGTCCACATTGCCCTGGACCACTTGGGTCTTTCATCCCCACTGAAAAGCAAGAGTCCTGGATCCCTTGGTCACTTTTGCCCTCCACCCGCAATGCCACCGCAGCCTGACATTGGTCAGTGCCTGCTTGCCAGCTGTGGGCTGAGTGATGCTCTCCTGCCCAAATAGAGGCAGCTCCTCTCTATTGGATTCAAGGGGCTCCTGGTTGTCCCCCAAAGTCAAGTTCACCCCTCACAGCCACTAGCTCTGCCTCTGTCCTGTAGAGCCAGAGGCCTGAGCTGGCAGCTCTACGCTTGGCTCCGAGCAGGAGTTTCCCCCAAGTGTGGGGGGATTTCTAGGAAGATGGCTTGGAAAGGCCCACATGTGGTCAGATGCGTGAGTTCTGGTGTTTCATCAAAACCATCAGTGACAATTTGTGCTTTCCTTTCAGGGCCCCTATTTCCTCCAGCCGTGCTGGCCTTGAGCCCCGAAATGATGCACTTTCCTTTCCAATCAGCCTGGAGAAGCCTTGGGTAGAAGCTGGTGGAGGTAAAGGCAGACAGGTGAGCAGATGAGCTGATGGTCCTTTGCCCCTTGAGTGGGTCCCAGCCTGAAGCAATCAAAGGGCCGTGGAGACCCCACTGAGCACAGGATGCTGGGAGGAGATTTATTTATTTATTTATTTTAAAATCTTTTTAGGGCCGCATTCACAGCATATGGAGCTTCCCAGGCTAGGGGCTGAATCAGAGCTGTAGCCACTGACCTATGCCACAGCCACAGCAACATAGGATCTGAGCCGTGTCTGCGACCTACACCACAGCTCACGGCAACGCTGGATCCTTAATCCACTGAGCGAGGCCAGGGATCGAACCTGCATCCTCATGGATGCCAGTCAGATTCGTTTCTGCTGAGTCACAATGGGAACTCCTTTATTTACTTATTTATTTATTGGTTTTGTTTGTTTGTTTTAGGGCCACACCCACGGCATATGGAGGTTCCCAGGCTAGGGGTTGAATCGGAGCTGTAGCCACTGACCTATGCCACAGCCACAGCAACATAGGATCTGAGCTGTGTCTGTGACCTACACCACAGCTTGTGGCAACGCAGGATCCTTAACCCACTGAGCGAGGCCAGGGATCAAACCTGCAACCTCATGGATACCAGTCAGAGTCATTTCTGCTGTGCCACAATGGGAGCTCGCTGGGAGAATTAGAACAGAGTGTTTAGCTGTGATCTGGAGACTTGAGGGACCCTTGGAGGTGCCTCGGGCACTTCCCTGGACCATGAGCGGGCATCATGTATCTTAGTCTCCCCCACAAGTGTCTTTCTGTCCATGGTTCCCACAGTCGTTGCGGATGTGTGGCTAAGCTGCTGGGTTCAGCCAGCTCTGAACCAGGTAACCTCAGGCAGTCTCTTAACAACTCTGGGCCTCGTCCCTCCCTCACCTGCGATACGGGGACGACAATGACAGTCACAGTGACTTCAAGGTGGGCTGTGATAGTTGCGAAACCTGCAGCAGGTGGCCTGGCCCTCCGTCGGGCTTTACAACATTAGCTTGGATTATTTTAACCATCTGCTTGGATTTTTGTTTGTTTTTTTTAATCCTCTCTAGCCTGTCTGCCAGGCTTAGGGAACAGCCTGGCACAAGGCCGGCAAAGGCAGACGATGCCCACCCCACCCCCACCCCCTGGCACTGTCTCACTTCTGGGAACCCTTCTTCCCGGCTGGGCCAGGGCTCAGAGAAGAATCGGAGAAGATCCAGGTGTCCCGTGGCCTGGTCCTTCCGGGAGGCCCCTCGGCCTTCCCACCTCTGAGAACATTAGGCCTTTGAGACGTGCCCCCAGCCTGCCCCCAACCCTCCACCCCCGGCCTGACAATGGGGGCTTCAGAGGGGACGGGTGGCAGGACACAGTCCCCTCTGTGAACCAGAGCTGACCGCCAAGCTGGTGCGCCTTGGAGACACATTCCTCACGGGGCAGGGAAGGATGCAGGGAGGGGGCTGGGCACTGGCCCCTCGGCCTGCCCCTGACCCGAGGGGGGGCTTGGACAAAGGTCCCCTCTTCCTGCTCCCTGTCCTCTTGGTGCCCATCCAGGAAATGTGCCACCAGGGCCACAAAGGAAGGCCTCAGGCCAGGATGGGGTCGGGGTCACCTCCAGGTTTGAACATAGCACCCCCAGTGCCCCAGGGACAGGGGCAGGTAGAGGCCGGAGAGGAAGCCATCCAGGGGACAGTCTGGTGGAGCAGGTCATGGGCCCCCGGGGCACCCAGGCCACCTTCTCTGCATCCTCCATCCTCAGCCCTCTGGACCATCTCTCGGATGACATCTCCATCATTGTCATTGGACATCTCCATCATTGTCCTTCTCTCAGGTCTTCCTGGATTAATCCGGGCAGGGGAATGGCTTCACTCAGCTCCACTCAGTGTGAGGAAAGGAGTTCCACCCAAGGGGGACAGCCCTCTCCCCTCATCAAGATCAGTGTCCAAGGCCACTGCCCTTACCTCTGGCAGGATGAAGGGACGTCTGAACCAGGAAGTCCGCCTTCCCCTAGCAGCCCTGTCTCCCCTCGGGCACAGCTCAGCAGTTCACATTAACTGAGCCATCCCTATGGGTCAGGCCTTTACAGCATTGCCTCTCATAGCCTAGGAGGTGGGTACCCGTGACGGTCCCCAAGAGATGAAGTCACCTGTCTGAGGTCATGCAGGTACTACCGTGACAGTCCCCAAGAGATGAAGTCACCTGTCTGAGGTCATGCAGGTACTACCATGACGGTCCCCAAGAGATGAAGTCACCTGTCTGAGGTCATGCAGGTAGCAGAGCCAGGATTTGGATCCAAGCCATATAACCCTCAGGATTCATTCAAGTGGAGAAAAAGCACAGGGATGACAGGCCAGCCGTGCCAGGACCAGTGGATACTGGTCTCCTCCAAAGGATTCTTGCTGATAAAGGTAACAGGGAGGATAGTGAGAGGAGCTTGGTACCAGGGATAAAGAAGGTGTTGATGAGGAGGTTAGATCTCTAGGAAGTGCCTACGTGGAGATCATTCTGTTGTGTATTCAGAGTCCTTCATTCATCTAAGCAGCTCCATAGAGGGCAGCGGTAAAGAGCTCGAGTGCTGGAGACTGACGGACTGAGTCCAAATCCCAGCTCTGCCATGATTCTCTGTGTGACTTTGGCAAGTTGCTTCGCCTCTCTGAACCTCAGATCCCGCATCGATAAAGTGCAGATGCTAAAAGGACTTATTTTGTAGGGTTGTTGTGAATAATACATGATATAATTCATAGGAAGTGGTTTGTACTGTGCCTAGTACTGAATGAACACTCAATAAATGTTAGCAATTGTTACTGTTACTTCTGCTCCTTGCCAGGTGCTGGGCTAAGATGCCAGAGTTACAAAGATGAATGGGACTGCTTCTTCCCTTAAAGAGACTGGTGGAAGAGAGAGAGAGAGAGAGGGATAGAAAATGGAACAGGTGCTGGGAGAAAAGTCTGTACAAACAGCCGCTTACGAGGCCTGGACGATGAAGGAGGGCTTCCCGGGGGAGGTGACCTTATCTGGGACTTGAAGGATAAACAGGAACCTGTCAGGGAGATAAGCAAAGAAGAGATAAAAGCCATTCCAGCCGGCGCACTGCGAATACAAAGTGCTCTTGTGCAAAGGAAGTGTCACGAGGGGAGCAGTGTGTGTTTTGCAGGCAGGAGGAACTGGGTCTGGCTCCAGTGTTAGGTGTGGCATAGGTTAGCGGCAGGAGGCAGGGTCCTTCAGATCCAGCGGGGCCTTGCTGCTCCTCCCAAGATTTTGCCTTTTGTCTTACAGACAAAGGTAACCTGTGAAGGGTTTTCAGTAAGGGCAAGACATGAATTACATACAAGACAGGATTAGGAGTTCCCGTCGTGGCTCAGTGGTCCACAAATCTGACTAGGAACCATGAGGTTGCGGGTTGGATCCCTGACCTCGATCAGTGGGTTAAAGATCCGGTGTTGCCGTGAGCCGTGGTGTAGGTCGCAGATGCGGCTCGGATCCCGCATTGCTGTGCCTGTGGCGTAGGCCAGTGGCTACAGCTCCTATTAGACCCCTAGCCTGGGAGCCTCCATATAGAAAAGAGAAAAAGGACAGTAGAGTAGATCCTGAGACTCGAGGTTGGATGTAAGAATTTGTGATGATTGGGGGGCCTTGGGATTTCTTTGGGGAAATGAAATCCCCAAAGGGGAAATATGGGAGCCTTTGGCTGATGCTGAAGGAACAAGTGGATGGTTCTTGGATGGAAATAAGAGTCAAGACACATTTCTGGGGCTCTCTGAGCACGGCCTGTGTGTCGCGGAGATCCTGCCTGCCTTAAGGAGTATAGTGCGTGCATGTGTGCATGTGTCTGTCTGTCTGCGTGTGCGCGCCTGTAGGAGTGTGAAGACACACGAGAGAATGAAGGAAGGACCTAGATGCCATTCTGGGTCCTGATTTGGACCTAGGAGAGCTGGCCCTTCCTAAGAAATCAGAATTCCTCTCCTAAGGATAAAGCAGAGATGGGGGGAAAGTGAGCACTAAACCTCTTGCTGCGCCAGCCTGACTGAAACCCTTGGCTCCTCAAACAACATAGAAGCATTGGGTTTGGAGTCTTGCCCACTTACGGTGGAAGATTCTAGAAGACTGACTCTCAAGCTTCAGCCCATTTTTTTTTAGAATTCCCTGGGGATCTTGTTACAATGCAGATTCTGATTCAACAGGCTGGGGTGGGACCTAAAAATCTGCCTTTCTAACCAGGCTCCCCTTCCCCCTGATGCTGATGCTGGCCGGTCCAGAAGGATGGCTCACTGGCTCACTTTCCTACTGTACATTTCCAGTCGCCTAGGGAGATTTTAAAAAAAAATCATTATTATTACTTTTGTTGTTTAGGGCTGTGCCTGCGGCATATGGAGGTTCCCAGGCTAGGGGTCGAATTGGAGCTGCAGCTGCTGGCCTACACCACAGCCACAATAACGAAGGATCTGAGTCATGCCTGTGACCTACACATCAGCTTATGGCAACGCAGGGTCCTTAACCCACTGAGTGAGGCCAGGGATTGAACCTGCATCCTCATGGATACTAGTTGGATTTATTTCCTCTGGGCCACAACGGGAAGCTGATCCCTCGGCATATGGAGGTTCCCAGGCTAGGGGTCGAATTGGAGCTGCAGTGCCAACCAATACCACAGCCATAGCAATACAGGATCCGAGCCGCATCTGCAACCTACACCACAGCTCATGGCAACGCCGGATCCTTAACCCACTGAGCGAGGCCAGGGATGGAACCCTCGACCTCATGGTTCCTAGTCGGATTCGTTAATCACTGAGCTACGACGGGAACTCCCACCTGGGGAGATTTTTAAAAGAATAAAAGGAGGCCAGGAACTCACCCCGGACCAATTAAATCAGACTTTTGAGGGGAAGCGCCTGGGCACTCATGGTTTTAAAGCTCCCTTGGTGATTCTGAGGCACAGTGAGGACACGAGAGGAAAACTGCTCCAGAACATGCCTGTTCAGGCTGGAGCAGGGGGTTCAGAACTCCCTTCCCGGGGGAAAGACTAGAAATAGAAGGCAAGTCACACAAAGTCTTAGCCCGTGCCCTGTGAACAGCATTCCTGGTAACTCCACAAGGGCAGCGGAGGGGTATCCATATCGGGAAGGGGAAGGGGCAGGAAGGGCAGCCCCCTCTCAACGCTTGGAAAGTGGCTTTGTCCAGTGTTTGAGGCACGAGGCTAAATATAGCCTGGGCTGGGGGCTGAATTCAGGCCATTGAGGGAACAGGCCTCTTGGCTGCCCTGCCTCAGGCCTGGGCCACAGAAAGCTGGAGAAGGAGAAGCTGGGCAAAAGGGGTGGTATCGTGTGTGTGTGTGTGTGTGTGTGTTGGGGGCGGGGAGTTGGAAGGGGAAATCCAGGCTAGATCAACGTCAAAAATGAAGGTGCAGTAATGAACCTGACTAGGATCCATGAGGACTGGAGTTCAATCCCTGGCCTCATTCAGTGGGTTAGGGATCTGTCGTTGCCCTGAGCTCTGATCCTGAGTTGCTGTGGCTGTGGCTGTGGCCAGCAGCTATAGCTCTGATGCGACCCCTAGCCTGGGAACCGCCATGTGCTGCAGATGAGGCCCTAAAAAGACAAAAAAAAAAAAAAAAAAAAAAGAAAGAAAAGAAAAGAAAAGAAGGTGAAATGTTGGGGGGGAAAAAGGAGGCAGATTCCTCACCTTGTGCTATTGGACTGAATTGTGTTCCATCTAGAAATTCATATGCTGAAGCCCTAACCCCTGATGTCGTGGTATTTGGAGATTACTTATATAAGGAGGTAATTAAGGGTATATGAGGTCATAAGGGTGGGGCCCTGATCTGATAGGATTAGTGTCCTTATAAACAGAAACATCAGAGGGGTTCCTGCTATGGTGCAAGGCAACATCTTTGCAGGTTGCCGGTTTGATCCCCACCCAGCACAGTGGGTTAAGGGATTTGGTGTTGCCGCAGCTTCAGCCTATGCTGGCTAGGTCACAGCTGTGGGTCGGATCTGACCCCTGGTCCAGGAACTCCATATGGTGTGGGGGCAGCCGAAAAAAACAGACATCAGAGAATCAGTCACTTTTCTGGCATCCTGCTTGCATGCAGCAAAGGAAAGCCATCCATGAGTCTAGAAGAGAGGTCTCATCAGAAACCAGGATGGCTGGGACCTTGATCTTGGATGGTTAGCCTCCAGAACTGTGATGCAATAAATTACTGTTGAGTAAGCCTCGTAGTCTATGGTATTTTGTTCTGGTGGCTGGTGCTAGGACATCTTGGAAGCATAACCTACCTGCCTATTCCTCTTACCAAGCTTTCATCCATTTCTCCCAGAATCAATTTCCCTTCCAGAAACCTATTCAAAGAGGAAGGAATCCTTCACTTCCATAAAGGAGGCTTACTCGGAGTTCCCATTGTGGCGCAGCAGTTAAAGAATCTGACTAGGAACCATGAGGTTGTGGGTTCAATCCCTGGCCTCGCTCAGTGGGTTAAGGATCTGGCATTGCCATGAGCTGTAGTGTGGGTCGCAGACACAGCTCGGATCCCACATTGCTGTGGCTCTGGTGTAGGTTGGCGGCTACAGCTCCGATTAGACCCCATAGCCTGAGAACCTCCATATACCGAGGGAGTGGCTTAAGAAAAGGCAAAAAGACAAAAAAAAAAGAAGAAGAAGAAGAAGAAGAAAAAGGAGGCTTACTCTAGTCTCCTACCCATCACCACAGGAGGAAGTTCTTCCTGCAATCTAGCCACAATCTCTACAGCTGCAACTAGACACATGGGAGAGAAGACTGGTGCTCCAAACCTGCAAAACCACATTTCTTTGTTGGAGTGCCTACCAGAGGCTTAAGGGAGGCACAGAGGTTGGGGGGTGGGGGGAAACACAGCAGAGAATGGGTCAGACCCAGTCCTGGCCTCTCGCACACCCACTCCTCTTGTATAGAGCCACTGAAGCAGACAGGCACCTCCGCAGCGTGCACAGCATCCTCGGAACGCAGCTCGCTGTGGTACCAAACTCCGACCCTGAGGAGTGTGGGCTCTGTGGCTCGTCCCCACCAGCCTGGAGTGTTTAAGTGGTGAGTTTGCACAGCCGTGAGGCCAGAGGCACATTAAGGATTAACTTCCTGGCTGCAGCCAGCCTGGCTCAGCCTTCCTGTTAGAGGATTCTGTGGGCTGCATCTGCCCAGAGACTCGGCTGTACAAAACCACAGCCCCCTCTCAGACTTCGGCCCCCACTCATCCACCCAAGCCCCCTCGGGCGCCCAGGCAGGAGCTGTTCCTGTGCCTCTCGCCAAGGCCTTCCAGATGTCTGTGAGCAGCCGGCCAGAGCCTTGAGGGGGTCTCAGGTTCAGGGGAGGTGTGCAGAGCTGTCTTGGCTTTGCTGTCTCAGCTCCTGGCACGCTCGCTTAACGAAGTCCAAAGGTCTAATTGGTCTGACTACCTTATGGAGGGCGCAGCTCACCATCTGCAGTCTTAGTCTGGATTGGGGGGTTTGGGGAGATAGCTCAGGACTTCCAGAACCCCACCCCCACCCCGGCCCCATTACTAGAGAAGGCAGTCTGCTGCTTGGGGCCACCCAGGCCAACTGGGGAGACACAGCCTCTGTGCTCAGGGCTCCCAACCTGACCAGGGAGTATGGACACCTCTACAGATGAGTGAACTGAAGGTGGGAACGTGGGGGAGGGGGATGGCAGGGGATGGCAGGGACTGCCAGGCTGGGCTGGGACCCTCGTGGCAGGGGTGGTGGTGGTGGCAGATGGCAGGGGAAAAGCAGGTGTAGTGACACCGTGTAGGTTAGTTTCACTGCAGGCCTCTTTGAACGGTCACCAGGGAAGTCCCAAAGGCAGGGGCTGTGCCACCCACCTCAGAGAGGGCAGAGCCTTCTGCGCTCGTGTCCTCTGTGCTGGGCCAGGGCCACCCACCCCTTGTGCCCCCCCCCCCCAAAGGACAGAGGGGCTTCTAAGGTGTCTTAGGGCCGGGACTGGCCCAGAGTGGCCCAGCCCCTCTCCAAATAGCAGCCCCTGGGGCTGGGCCTCTGGGTGTTGCCTCCACCACCTCCCTCTGCTCCTCCAGCGCCCGGGTGGCGGTGGGGGTGGGCAGTCAGTATGTGCAGGGGAGGGGGAGCCATTAGGGAGCGGAGTTGCTGCAGGACTAGCGGATTCTAATCGATGGGCTCATGTTATATTTATCAGCCACAGTACTTAGGCGCTGCCCTGAGCAGGACTAATGGCCTCCCCATTGGAGACGCCATTACAGGAAGTGGAGGGGAGGGGGCGGGGTGCTGAGAGGAGATGAGGGCCTGGCAAGGGCTCCTTCTCCTGGCAACCGCCCTCCACCCCTGCCCCCAGCCCCTCCTACAGGGGCATCGCAACTGCAGGTTGTTGCCATAGAGGGAGCGCCAGGCTTCCTCACTCCCCCCCACCTCCCCTGAGTGGGAAGAACCACCCACAATCCTCCGCCTGAGGTCACCACATTCATCCCTCTGCCAGCCTTTCAGGGCCGTCTTTACCTCTACCCTTTCCGCTTTCCTGGACGGAAGCCACACCCTCTTGCCCACTGTCTGAATGACAGCCATGGGGGCCAACCCAGGGGCTCAGATTTTCCTGGGGCGGAGCCAACAGCAGTTGCCATGGTGATCTTTTAGGGTGGTGGATGGAGGGGGGGGTGTGTGTCTGGATACTTCCTGTAACAGCCTTAATTGCTCATTTATTTAGGGCAATTAGTCCCTCGCGACCCTCCCTTCCTTGACCCCAGCAGTGACTGTTCTCAGCTCCCACAAGATTCCACCAGGACAGGGTGCGGCCTGGACGAGAATGCATCGGGTGAGGAGGGGCAGGGAGGCAGGGTGCTCCCAAAGTCTGCGAATCCTTCCTTGTCCTGGCCCCTGCTCCCAGCGTGCTCTTGGCCCTCTCTGGCTGGCCATTCAGTCCCACGAGTGGACACACCCCTCCACCCTCTCAACATTGGTGGCCTTTGGACAGCCACTCCCCGCCAATGGCACCGCGGTCTTCCGCAGTCAGAGTTGAATCCTACCTCCTCACAGCTGCTGCTCCCCTAGCTGAAGCACTCAGGGCACTTCCCTACCCTGCCATGTTGCACCCTGTCTCATCAGATGGCCAGGGGCCCCCTTGTCCTGTGCCCCAGATCTGCAGCCCTGCACCCAGCTTCCTAGAACTTCTGAGTCTGAACTCTTAGGAACTTTTGGGAGTCCCCATTGTGGCACAGCGGAAACATCTGACTAGTATCCGTGAGGATGTAGGTTCCATCCCTGGCCTGGCTCAGTGTGTTGGGGGTCCCGCGTTGCTGTGGCTGTGGCTAGGCTGGCAGCTGTAGCTCCAACTGGACCCCGAGCCTGGGAACTTCCATATGCTGCGGATGCGGCCCTAAAAAGCCAACCCCCCCCCCCAAAAAAAACCCTTTGGCTTTGGAAGGATCCCTTTGCACGGATGGGGGACACTGGTCCAAGAGAGTAAAGAACAAGCACAGGGGTTCTGGGTGAGTTAGAGGCAGAGCCAGGACTAGAACCCAGTGCCCCTGATCCCCAGCTTAGTGCTCAGTGACACCACAATGGCACCCCCTCCAAACTCCATTTAGACCACCCCTCCTCTGGCCTGCTCTCTTGTCCCTCTTATCTGCCTTCACCCCATCCTGAGGCAGCAGCTTCTGAAGGCCTCCCAGCTCAGCTCCGCAGAAACTCTGGTTCAGACTCTGGCTCTGTTGCCCTTCCAGAGTGTGGACACTTCCTCCGGCCTTCTGCACGCCCAGCTTCCCCTGTGCGCACAGCCCGCCCTATGACTGTCCCTGTGGGACTCTCAGGTCACCCCCTTCCCAAAGGCCTCCTGATCAAAAGTTGAGGCAAGCTCTTGGGGACCTTTCGTTTTTCTTATGGGGTTTGGAACCATCTTTGCTTTTTTTTTTTTTTTTTTTTCCCGCTTGTTTTTGTTTTTTGTTTGCTTCTAGGGCTGCACTGGCAGCATATGGAAGTTCCCAGGCTAGGGGTAGAATTGGAGCTGCAGCTGCCAGCCTAGGTGGCCACAGCCAAGCAACGAGGGACCAGAGCCGCGTCTGTGACCTACACCGTAGCTCACAGCAACGTGGGATCCCTAACCCACTGAGGGAGCCCGGGGATGGAACCCTCATCTTCACGGATACTAGTTGGATTCATTTCATTGTGCCACAACAGGAACTCCTGGAACCATCTTTGTAGACCCAGCCCCAGGAGAATCCTGAAGATCCTTTGAGGAAGGGTCACCTTCTAGCCTGGGAACTTTTGCTCAGCTCCCCTCCCTGGGTGTACCCATCTCGAACCTTCCTCATCTCTACCAGTGCTGGCTGCACCAACCTCCCTCCTTGTTGATGCTCCTTCCTGGGCCCCTGGGGAAACCCTTCTTAGAGGAGGGGAACCCAGGGCTTTGGGGACAGGGGACAGGGGGAGGATGCCTGGACTCAGCCTTGGTGTCTCCTTGGCTCTAGGACAAAGAGAGCCATGTTGGGGGTGACCTCACCCTTTGGGCATCCTCCTGGTGGACAAAGGGCCCAGTTGTTTCCCAGCCTGGATGTGGTTGGCGGGAGGATGACACTCCCGTCCTCGGACCCTCTTTAAAGGCCCTGCACTTTTAGCTGATGCTGCTTCAGCAGTGCGGTGAGGCGGGCCCCACGGAGGGAGGCTGACCCAGTTGGGCTGTCAAGAGCAAAGCCCGGAATATCTGTTAAGACATTCTTCCTAGGGTCTAACCTCATGCTTGGGACCCTGGAACTTTTGCCCCCCTCCCTGGTGTACCCATTTCGAACCTGAAGTTGGAAGCAGACCCTCTCTGCTTTCTTTTGTTCCAGTAGTGATTTCTGTTTGGGGGTGGTGGCAGGGGGAGGGGTGGGTGGGGATCTTGTCTTCTATTTCCTAGGAAAGCAGTGGTTTTCTCTCTTTCTCTTTATATATATATATATATATTTTATATATGTATATTTCATATATATATATATTTTATATATGTATATTTCATATATATATATATATTTTTTTTTTTTTCCTAATAGTATTGGGAGCCTTCAAATGAAATCTCCCTAGAAGTCTGATTAGTAAAGCAGATGAAAGTTGGAAGCTACTTTGGTTGAAGAGTGGGGATTGGAGGGGTGGTAGGCAGAAACCTCTTCAATCCCCACTCCCATGGTAGCATCTTGCCAGGGTGGGTGGGGGGAGCGGGGAGGGCGGGGCTGTCCACAAAGCATAGTGTAAAAATCACTACCTTACTAATTAATTAATTATTAATTAACTTATGGTCTTTTTAGGGCCGGTCCTGTGGCATATGGAAGTTCCCAGGCTAGGGGTCAAATTGGAGCTACAAGCTGCCAGCCTACACCACAGCCACAGCAACACAGGATCCGAGTCTCATCTGCAACCTACACCACAGCTCAAGGCAATGCCCCGATCCTTAACCCACCCAGCCAGACCAGGGATTGAACCTGTGTCCTCATGGATACTAATCAGATTTGTTTCCACTGAACCACAATGGGAAATCCAGAACCACTACTTTAGACTTCTTTGCTCCGTGCTGTTCCCTGTGCACCCAGGAGCCAGGTCTCCATAGCTGCTTAAAATCTAGTTGTTAAGGGAGTTCCCATTGTGGTGCAGGAGAAACAAATCCAACTAGGAATCATGAAGTTGCGGGTTCGATCCCTGGCCTCGATTAGTGGGTTAAGGATCTGGCGTTGCCGTGAGCTGTGGTGTAGGCTGGCAGCTGTAGCTCCAATTAGACCCCTAGCCTGGGAACCTCCATATGCCACTAGTGCAGCCCCCCCCCAAAAAAAAAGCCAACCAACCAAACAAAAAAACCAAACTACCAGCAACAACTTGCTATTAAGTAAATAAATGGATGTCTCCACATCCTCGCTTATGTGCTATGAGGTTCTCTTAAGGGCCTGGGTTGGGGCCTCTCCCACGCCCCTCTGCTCTAACCATAATCCAGATCCTGGTGTGTCCATCCCCAGTTCGAGGGCTCCCTCATGGTTATGCCAAAGCTAGCCAGTGTCCGTGGCGGAAGGGCCAGAGCAAGGGACATCAGTGGGTCTGATGAAGTAGCAAGCAGAGTGCAGGGGAGGGCTGGCCACTGGTTATGGCCCACATCTGCCAACAGCCCAGACACAGGTCGAGTCCCCAAGATGGCCTGAGGTGGCCCAGAGCAAGGAGGGATTTGCCTTCTTACTTCCTCCTACATGAGCCAGGGGCCCCACGTTCTAGCCCCAGCTCTACCACTTACTGCCACGGATTCCTGGGCAGGTCACCTGCCTTCTCCGGGCCTCAGTTTCCTCCTCTGTAAAAGTGGTGCAGTAGGACTGATGAGATACTCCAGGCTTCAGGGTTCTGCATGTCGTCAGATTCGTTTCTGCTGAGCCATGACGGGAGCTCCAAGGCTCCAGGGTCCTGAGCTATGCTCTTAGGGTTAGGGGCCGGGGGCAAAGCCCAGGGTTGGTTGCTACAGAGAAAGGGAAAAGGTGTGGAAGAGAAGGAGGGTGAGATGGAACCTGGCAATGTCCCCTCTCATGCCCTTGGTGGCACAGTGGGCTTCTTGGTTTACATTTTCCCCCAGGGCTGGGTCAGGTTTCTTTGCCCCCTGCTCCATCGCCCTTTGCCACCTTGCCCATTGGTGTTGCATATGCCTACCTCTCCCTGAAAATGAACTTCCCCTCTGACACATCTATTCTTTCCTCATCCCTGTCTCCCGTACTTTCATAATCCCATAATGCGCCTCTTCCTCCAGGAAGCCCTCCCTGATCTCCATGTCAGTCTGCCCTGGCCTGGGTTGAGAGTCCCTTCTCTCAAGGCCCTCCACATGTGTTGTCATCATCCTGTCACTTAGAAACTCCTTGAGGGGCGTTCCCGTCATGGCTTAGCGGGTAGTCTCAGTGAGGAGGTGGGTTTGATCCCTGGCCTCGCTCAGTGGGTTAAGGATCCGGCCTTGCTGCAAGCTGCAGCATGGGTGGCGCAGATGAGGATCAAATCTGGTGGTGGTGTGGCTGTGGTGTAGGCTGGCAGCGGCAGCTCCAATTCCACCCCTAGCCTGGGAATCTTGGGTGTGGAGTAGCTGGGAGGCTGTGAGTGCTATGGGGTGTTAGGGGGGCATTTCGATGTGCCACAGGTGTGGCCCTAAAAAAAGAAAAGAAAAGAAAAGAAAAAAAAGGTGGAGCGGGGGAAGAAGGAAGAAAGAAACTCATCGAGCATAGGGACCCCCTTCTTTTCCTTCCACAATGCCCATGGCCTGGGTTCACAGCAGGGCCTTGTGGAAAGCAAGACACGAGTGACCCAGAGGGAGACACTCAGTGTGGGGCCGGTGAGGCTGGCCTTGCGTACACTTGGCCGGGCAAGCCCTCCGGACCCGCAGCCTCACCCCAAGTATACACAGATCCAGACAGTCCAGCGCAGACACACACACAGCCGAGAGCCAACACACTGTGAGCCCCCACATGGGGTGAGATGGGTTGTGGGGGAGGATGCGGAGGGGGACTGCCCTCCAGATGTTGTTGGAAACCCAACACATCCCCTCCCCCCCTCCTTCTCCCACTTCCCGTTCCATTTCCCCTAAATATTTACGGATCTTTATTTACATTCTTTCCCTGGGGTGCCCGGCCCTGTCAGGTCCCATTTGCTCGCTCTTGTTCCCTCCCGCCGGCTCCCCTCCTCCTTCCCCCTGGAATCTGGAGCTGGGAGTGGTATGTGGTTGGCAAAACCCTCCTCCCAGGCTCATGGGGTGTTGGGGGCGGTGAAGCCACTGGGCTGGCAGCTCTGGGCAGGGCTGGGGCCGACAGGGGCAGTTTGCCTGCACACGGCTGCCTGTCCCCAATCTGGGATCGCTTTAGCCACCCCCCCAGTTGTTTCCCAGAGGCTTCTGGAAGAGACTGATGGATGCCAGATGCCAGGAGCACAATCACCCAGAGAAGGCCCTGAAGGCAGGGAGGAGGGAGAGCTGGGACAGACGTGACAAGGAAGGGGGGTTGACTCTTCTGTTCCTGGCTGGGTGGCTACACAGAAGCAGGCTGCCCTCTCTGGGCCTCCTTACCTTTAGCTGACTAAGAAGCCTGGAAACATGAATTTCCACCCTATTCCCAGGCTGCCAGCCCCACGTCTACCCTATTAGTGAGTTATTCAATCAACATGTATTGAGCACCTACTGTGTGCCAGGCCCTGTCCCAGGTGCTGATGACATGGCAACAAACAAGCACCTACTATGTGCCAGGCCCTGTCCCAGATGCTGATGATATGGCAACAAACAGACAACTGTTTCTTATCCTTGGAACACACATTTGCTCTCTCATGGGAGAGAATAAATAGATTACAGGGCAGTTGGGGAGTTCCCTTTATGGCTCAGCATTAACGAACCTGACTAGTGTTCATGAGGAGGCGGGTTCAATCCCCGGCCTTGCTCAGTGGGTTAAAGATCCAGTACTGCCATGAGCAGTGGTGTAGGTCATAGGCGCAGCTCGGATCCCATGTTCCTGTGGCTGTGGTGTAGGCTGGCGGCTGCAGCTCCGATTCCACCCCTAGCCTGGGAACCTTGGGTGTGGAGTAGCTGGATGGCTGTGAGTGCTATGGGGGTTGTTGGTGGGGAGCAAGGTAAAGGCAGTAGGAAGTGCCAAGGGCAGGGCTGGGGGAGGGGGTGATTTTATGTTCTTTTGTTTTTCTGGACTGCACTGGGAGCATATGGAATTTCCCAAGTTAGGGTTCGTATGCCACAGCCATAGCCACAGCCACAGCCATGCCAGATCCGAGCTGTGCCTGTGACCTACACTGTAGCTCACAGCAACACTGGAGCCTTTACCCACTGAGCAAGGCCAGGGATCGAACCCACAACCTCATAGATACTAGTCGAGTTCGTTACCTCTGAACCACAACAGGAACACCCAGGGGTGTGATTTTATTATTTTATCTTATTTTACTTATTTTTTTTGTATTTTAGGCTTGCACCAGCAGCATATGGAGGTTCCCAGGCTAGGGGTTGAATCAGAGCTGTAGCCGCCAGCCTACACCACAGCCACAGCAACACCAGATCCGAGCCACGTCTGCGACCTACACCACAGCTCACAGCAATGCTGGATCCTTAACCCACTGAGCAAGGTCAGGGATCAAATCTGCAACCTCATGGTTCCTAGTTGGATTCGTTTCTCCTGCGCACTGTGCCACGACGGGAACTCTTTTTTTTTTTTTTTTTTTGTCTTTTATGATTTCAAATCGCATAGTCAGGGGAGGTTTCATTGAGAAGTTGACACTTGAGCAAAGCCTCGCAGGTGCAGGGGTGAGCCGTGGGGCTGAAGAATTTGTTCTGGGAAGAGGGAGCAGCCTAAGGAGCCTGGTCATGTGTTTGAGGAGCAAGGAGGAGGCCAGCGCTGTGGAACAGTGGGAGCTGGGGTGGGAGGCGAGTAGGAGATGAGAGCAGGATAGAAGGTGACTCTGGCTTTCCTCGGAGTGAGACGGGAGCTTCTGGATGGTTTTGAGCAACGAATGACACTAGTGGACATATTACTGCCGCAGGATGATTCCTGCCTCCCTGGCACTGTCCCCTCACTGCTCACACTGCCTTTCCTTGACTGCTGCCTCTGGCTCTTCAGGTACCTTCCCTGGCTGCCTGTGGCTTGGCTTCTATAAAGCTTTCTACTCCAGGAAGCCCTCCAGGATTGCTCAGAGGGGGCTAACTGGCTCTGTCAGGACAGTAGTTGGCCTTTTCTATCTCTCTTTTTTTTCTTTTTCTTTTTATGGCCACAGCTATGCACCTAGTTGTTGAATCGGAGCTGCAGTTACAGGCCTACACCACAATCACGGCAACACCAGATTCGAGCTGCATCTAAGACCTATGCCAGAGCTTGTGGCAACGCCAGATCTTTAACCCACTGAGCCAGGTCAGGGTTCGAACCCACATCCCCACAGATGCTGTGTCGGGTTTTTAACCCACCCAGCCACAACAGAAACTCCTGTCTTTTCCCGTTTCACTGGAGAGATGCTCAAGAGAAAGGCTGTGGTGGCCCCCTGCCAAGTCCTCATTCTGGGCAACCCAAGGACCAGAGAGGGTGGCCACTTTCCCAAAGAGACCCAAAGAGTCTCCCTAAACAGTCAACATCCTGCCTCCCACCTGAGGCACCCTGAGTTTTTCACAGATGCTCTGCTTTGCCTTTCCTTCCTCTTTTTTTTTTTTTTTTTTTTTTTTTTTGCCTTTTCTAGGGCTGTGGCATATGGAGGTTCCCAGGCTAGGGGTCAAATCGGAGCTGTAGCCGCCAGCCTACACCAGAGCCACAGCAACGCGGGATCTGAGCCTCATTGGCAACCTACATCACAGCTCCCGGCAACGCCGGATCCTTAACCCACTGAGCAAGGGCAGGGACTGAACCCGAAACCTCATGGTTCCTAGTTGGATTCGTTAACCACTGAGCCACAACAGGAACTCCAAAGAGTAACTATTTATTGAGAGTCCACTATGTGCCAGGCACCGTGCTAGCCATGGGGATAAGAGAGAGCAAAGCCAGCTTGGCTTCTCCCCGCATGGAGGCCATGATCTAGTGGAGAGCAGACATCCATTAAATAGCCACACAAATGCAGTCAGAATGACGACTGTGGTCAGTGCCAAGAAAAGGTAGAACGTGAGGCCCTGAGCATATTCATGGAGCATTTGCTGAGCCAGGGAAGCTGAGGGACTTCCCAGGTGGTGATGCTCAAGCTGAAAGCTGAGGGGAGGGGAGAACAGTCCAGGCAGAGAAGACAGTATATGCAAAGGCCCTGTGGTAGGAGGGAATGTGTCAAAGGGGTTGTGAGAAGGTAGTTGTGGCTAGATTTTGAAAAGCAAGGGGGGAGTTCCCTGGTGGCCTAATGGTTAAGTGATTCAGTGTTGTCACCGCTGTGACTCTGGCTTGATCCTGACCTGGGAATTTCCACATGCCACAGCCATGGCAAAGCAAAAAACAAAACAGAACAAAACAAAGACCCAAGGGGGGCAGAGAGAGAGGTGGGCAGAAACAGAAACTGACCATGCAAATTCTTCTGGGTCATTTTAAAACCTTAATCGAGGAGTTCCCATCTTGGCTCAGTGGTTAACGAATCTGACCAGGAGCCATGAGGTTGAGGGTTCCATCCCCGGCCTCGATTAGTGGGTTAAGGGTCCGGCATTGCCGTGAGCTGTGGTGTAGGTTGCAGATGCAGCTCCGATCCTGAGTTGCTGTGGCTCTGGCAGAGGCCAGTGACTACAGCTCTGATTAGACCCCTAGTCTGGGAATCTCCATATGCCGTGGGTACGGCCCTAGAAAAGACCAAATAAATAAATAAATAAATAATAAAAATAAAAAAATAAAACCTTGGTGGAAGAGCAGTCGCAGCCACCTAACGTTTTGAGGTTGTGTTGGAGGGTGACATGCTTGTCTAGGTTGGCGGCATATTGGGGGTAATGAGAGTGGAGGTGGGGAGACTTGTTAGAAAGTGTTGGCAGGGGTTCAGGCATGAGCTGATGCTGGCTCCAACGAGGAGCTGGCAGGGAATTAGTAAGGGGAGGAAGGTGGCGACAAGGAAGATGACTGGATTCCTGCCTGTGGGGTTTTCCACCTGTGAAGAGGAAAGAAACAGCTCTACTTTCTCCTGGCAATAAGTGAATTCGTGGAGATCAAAATTCTCCTCCTCAGGAAGGCATTGGCATGAGCTCTGAGAATAGCTTACGCACCCCAACCCGACGGTTGTACCTTGGATCGACCCCCACATCCTTGATACCCCTGCAGAACCCAGATGGGAAGAAAATATGCACCTTACACCGCAGGGAGCGTGATTTATTTTATTTTATTTTTGTCTTTTTGCTATTTCTTTGGGCCGCTCCCGCAGCATATGGAGGTTCCCTGGCTAGGGGTCGAATCAGAGCTGTAGCCACCGGCCTACGCCAGAGCCACAGCAACACGGGATCCGAGCCATGTCTGCGACCTACACCACAGCTCATGGCAACGCCGGATGCTTAACCCACTGAGCAAGGGCACGGACCGAACCCACAACCTCATGGTTCCTAGTCGGATTCGTGAACCACTGCGCCACGACGGGAACTCCGGGAGCATGATTTAGAGGCGACTGCTCGCTGCCTGTGGGGTTAGAGGAATAACGTTGGTAAGAACCAGGAGCGGGAGATGAAAGAGGAGACAAGATCCAGACCCGGGCGGAGGTCTCTGTGCCAGGAGCACGAGAGAGAGAGCGGCTGTGAACAGCTGTAGAACAGTCAGGAGCTGGCGGAGATGAGGGGTGACCTCCGAAGCGGGCGCTGGCCTGGGTCTCAGCTGCAGTGGCGATCCCGTACCTGCAGAGGAAGGAGATGCTCTCCAGAAACCTCCACGGTCTCCTGCACCACAGACTTGGCCCACCACCCGGAGCCCAGGCTTGACAGGGACAGAAAACGCCCAGGAAAAAGAGAGATGGAGATTGTTTGTACTGGAGCTGGGTGGACACCCCGGGAATGCTCTGGTCAGGGGACATGATCTGAGAAGTCTTCCTGGAAGAGGTGGAAGTAGAGGAGGAGGGGTACTCAGAAGGGGCTTTGGGGAGTTCCCGTTGTGGCTCAGCGGTGATGAATCTGACTAGCATCCATGCGGTTGCGGGTTCGATCCCTGGCCTCGCTTCGTGGGTTAAGGATCCGGCGTTGCTGTGAGCTGTGGTGGAGGTCGCAGACATGGCTCGGATCCCGTGTTGCTGTGGCTGTGGTGGAGGCTGCTGGCAGCTGCAGCTCCAGTTCAACCCCTAGCCTGGGAACTTCCATATGCCGCCAGTGTGGCCCTAAAAAGACAAAAACAAAAGGTGTGGGGGGCGGTTGGGGCTGCTGGGCTTGTCAGTCCTATCTGGCGCAACTGGGATGTATTCATTCAAGTTGACAGCAAGTTGGGTGTTAGGTGATACTGCCCCACCCCCCTCCCAGTGCTTCCCTCCAGGATTCTGGAGGGAACATCCTGCTGCCAGTTTCCAGACTCCCGGGAACGTGGTGGGGGGCTCACTACACTGTGCCCCTCCCCCACGACTCTCTCCTTCTCTCCCACTCGGATTGCTTAGCGCCACTGGCTTTTCGGAAGATCTGCACGCCCGGCTCCCTGCTCCTCCCAGCAGTCCCAGGGGGCCCCCGAGTGAGCCCCCACTTGGCTGGCAGTGCAGGGTCTGCTGTGCCTTCCGCTCGCATGCTGGCATTTGGGAGGAAAGTGAAGATCTTGCCTGGAGCATTGCTCTGCTCAAAGGAGGCCCCCAGGAGGAATCAGCCCTGACCTGTAAGGTATGGAGGTTCAAGTGCAGGAAGGATCTCCTGGGCTACAAAGGGGGACAGCCGAGGCGCTGCAATTCGAGGAATCAGTTCACAATGTACCCCTGTGGTGTGGAAGGTCCCTGGCTGAGGGCTTGATGAGGGGGAGGATCAGGTCTTGGGGACAAATAGGGACCGGGACGACACACAGGCAAACAAAGGCAGCCAGACTGGACATCTGCATCTGGCCCAGAGCAGGCCTTCAGTGGATCCCTGTGAAGAGAGGAGGTTTTGGTTCCCAGATCAGCTTTCCACTTGGTCTTCCTGCATCTCTAGCTTCTTGCCTGCAAAACGTAATCCGGGTGCAATCACTTGTGATGGAAGATAATGCGATAAAAAGCATGTATATATGTGTATGACTGGGTCCCTTTGCTGTACAGCAGAAATTGACCAAACATCATAAATCAACAAACTTTTAATACAATTTTTTTTTTAAAACAATGTCCTCCTTGTACTTGCTTCCTCATCAGGCTGTATGGGGAACAAATGAAGGGAGGATGGGGAGGCTGCTTCGTAAACACAGGACACAGGGCCGAGCCCAGCACAGTGCCTGGCGCTTGGCGGTGGCTCAGTGTTGAATAAACACCTGAATGAGTCGGTCCCCAGCAGACGGAGCTCCGCGCAGGCAGAGACCTGACTTATGTTTTTCCGGTGTTAGTTCTCCAGTGCCTGGCACATTGGAGGCACCTGATAAATATTTGGATTGAATGAATGATGGCTGAATGAGGGATGAAGCTTAATCCTAGCCTTGAGAGTGTCTAGAACCTTGGAGGTGATGAGATTGAAACCGTGGGGCCATGAACCACACTGCTTTAGGAGGCATCAGGATTCCCGTTTGAATCCTGTCTCCCTGCAGAAAAGCTACTTCCCATTTTATAGATGAGGAAAAAAGGCTCAGAGAGTGGGTGACTTATCCACAGCCTCACTGCTCCTAGGAAGTGATAGGCTCAGGATGGGAAGCCCAGATTGTGCCTCAAAGCCTGTGCTTTTCCTTCCATGATAGTTTCCTCTGTAGGGGATTTATTGGGACATGGCCTCCTTGACTATCTACTTGACAAGCTAGAACATTCTTTTGGGTGGGGGAGATAACTCATCATGGCCTGCCTTCCCAGTGACTCCGTGGTCAGGGGCTTCTGGGTCCAATGAGACGCTGCGATTCATTCAGCATGGGCCGGGTCACACTCTTGCTCAGGACAACCTAGAGAAGAGAGTTCTTGCTGCACTGTCACAGTCTTGGTCACGTCTCCCCGCAGCCACTCTTCCCCTTTGGCGGTGCTGCTCCCCAGCTGCTGCTACGGACCCAGGTCCCTCAGGCAGGGACTTGTCATGTCACAGCTGGCCTTCCCCTCCCTGAGTGGACTTACCATTCACTTCACTGCTTCCCAAAGTGTGGGAAAGTTTCTTGGGCTGTTTAAAGGTATTTCTTGCAAAAAAAAAAAAAAAGATTGTTCATGACCGAATAAGTTTGGAGAAGCTGTATCAAACATGCTAACCTTGCAGGACTTCTCAGAGCCTTTACTATGCTTATGCGGAATGGGACTCTCAAAGGGATGGGAAACTCCAATAGAACATTTCCCAATCGTATTGGCCCCCTACCCCCATCCCCATTTTGTTCTTCAGGAGCATCTCTTAGGACCGATAATGTCCAGGGCACACTGGGAATTGTCGCTATAGCTGTGGAGAGTCCTGCAGGCATTTCGGCAGAGCCAGAGGATCTGAGTTGTGTTTAGGAAGACTGTTGGGTGAATGGGAGGAGCCAAGGCAGAGGCAGAGAAAGCACTTAGGACGCTTCACCGGCCAGCCAGGCGCCGAACCAAGATCTCTGTCCTCAGCGAGCTTGCAGTCAAGTGAGGGAGGCTGACTCCCATCAGGAACTCTCCCCCAGGGCAGAAGATGCTAAATGCACAAATTGAACTGCATCTCCAATCCAAGAAGGCTCCTGATGACTTATTCAAATGGCAGCCAATAGCTTTGGCTGGCTTCCTCTGCTTCCTCTTTTCAAGAATCAATAAATTACTTGAGATTAAGTCAGATGGTCCTTTATTGGTTTTTTTCCCCCCCTCTCATTAATGGGTGAAAAACAGTCTCGGCATTCACCTCCCAAAGTAACTTGGGGTCAGTGTCCCACCTCACTGGGGCGATTAAAACTCAAGTCAGGAGACTTGGTTCCGAAGTTTAAATGGCAATGCCTGGTTTATTTTTAGTCTATCATATTGTCAAAGGGCCAATCCCTGGGCACTGAGGACAGCTTAGATTCAGCCAGGCTGGGGGGGCAGGATACAGCCATTCTGGCATCCTCACCTCTCCCCGCCTCCGCCTAGTCCCACACTGACTCTGCAGCTCCAGTTACAGAGAAATGAGCTAAGGCAGCACCCCCCTCCTCGGGCAGGTCAGGCAGCAACCAGTTCCCCAGAAAAACTGGATGAGAGCAAAGACTCTTTTCACCATCTCTCCAAAGCGCTGATGTCAGTTCTATATAAGTCTGTGCATCCAGCCTGGATATTTGTCCAGAGGTCATGGCTGTTAGGGTACCTTGGACCTCATATGGACAACGGGTACCTGGGTCTTGCCCTCTGACTTGTTCTGAAGCCCCCCTCCTCCTTGGAGATCCTCTCTGGTTCACAGTTAAGGGCAATGGAAACGCCTTCTCCCCTCTGTGCCACAGCCTGAATTTGAATGGGATTCCCCCTCCCCAGTCTCTCCTCTTTCTTTGGAACCAACCTCGAGTACAGGATTGTTTGCCACCATCAAATCGGATTGGTTCATTCCCTTCCTCAACCACCTTCAGGGGCTCCCTAATGGCTTCAGGATAAAATCATCCTTAGAAATGGCATAAAGAGCCCTTGATCAACTCCTGCCTACTCTCCAAGCATTGCTCCTGCTTCTCAGTTGCTTTAGGCTCCAGCCTCCTGAATCTTATTGCAATTGCCCCCCGAAAAGCCTCCATGCCTTACACATGCTTTTTTTTTTTTTTTTCTTTTCTACTTGGAACACCTTCCTCCAGCTGGTTTGCCCAACAAATTCCTATGTGGTCTTCAATTCTGGGCTCAAATTCTAACTGCTTTGTAAAGCCTTCCTTTCCTGAGTACTTACCCTGTGCCACACACTACGCCAAAAGCACTCGCTGTTCACCACTATGTAATTTCCACAATCTCTCAAGGTAAGTGTTATGATTCGTCCTACTTTGCAGATATGGAAGCTGGGACCTAGGACAAGCAACTTGCCCTGGTCACAGCTGAGCACTCAGGATAGAAGCTTACTTCTTTCTTCCAGCTCCTATCCCCACGCAGGTTACAGCTTGTGCCCTGCTCCCCAATTAAAAGCCACTCTTAAAAAAAAAATTTTTTTTTTTTTGGTCTTTTCCTAAAAGGCCCTACCACCCCTGCGGCATATGGAGGTTCCCAGGCTAGGGATCGAATTGGAACTGTAGCCGCCGGTCTATACCACAGCATCCGAGCCGCATCTGCAACCTACACCACAGCTCACAGCAATGCCAGATCCTTAACCCACTGAGGGAGGCTGGGGATTGAACCTGCATCCTCATGGATGCTAGTCAGATTCATTTCTGTTGAGCCACAACAGGGAACTCCCACTCTTTTAAAATTTGAATGGAAGTATTGTGTTAGTTTTAGGTGTATAGCGTAGTGATTCATGGTTCTCTTTTTAAAATTTTTTTTTTGCAGATTATACTTTCTTATCAGTTATGACAAAATATTGGGTATCATTCCCTGTGCTATATAAAAAATCCTGTTGCTTGTTTATTTTATGTAGTGGGTATCTGTTAATCCTATACTTCTAATTGATCCCTCCCCGCTCCCTCTCCCCTTTGGTTTCCAGTCTTTCACTCTCTGGTTCTCATGTGCTTGCCGGTCTGTAGTCCTGCGGACCTGTAAGCTGCTTGAAGGCAGGCGCTCAGATAATCACTTTGTTATGTGCCTGACACAGAAGAGGTAGGCAATTAATGCTTTGGAAGGAAGGATGAAAGGACTTAAGGGGAGGGCTCTTCAGAGTCTCCCTCCCAACCCCCGCCCCCCCGCTTGAGCCAACCAAGCCATGTGCCATTAGTAATTAATTAGCAATTAATTATCTAGCACTGCTGTAAAAATTACCACACATTTAGTGATTTAAAAAATATAAATGCGCTGCAATTCCCGTCCTGACACAGTGGAAACGAATCTGACTAGGAACCATGAGGTTGTGGCTTCCATCCCTGGCCTCGCTCAGTGGGTTAAGGATCCAGCGTTGCCGTGAGCTGTGGTGTAGGTGTCAGATGCAGCTCGGATCCTGTGTTGCTGTGCCTGTGGTGTAGACCAGCAGCTGTAGCTCCAGTTCGACCCCTAGCCCTGGGAACCTCCACATGCTGCGGGTGTGGCCGTAAAAAGCAAAAATAAGTAAATAAATAAAAAATATAAATTCAGGGCAGAGATTAGAAGCCTAAAATTGTCCACAGGAGTGCATCCTTTGGAAGGGGAGTCGCTGTTTCCTTGCCATTTCTAGCTTTTAAAGGCTGCCCGCGTTCCTTGGCGCCATGGACAAGGGGTCATGGCGCTTCCTCACTTCACGCTGGCCTCTGCTTCCATTGTCACGTGTCCATGAATCTTCTGCCTCCCACTTTCCCTTATATGGACCCTTGTGTTTACACAGAGCTCATGAGATAATCCTGGATAATTTCCGTCACAAAATTCGTAAGTTTAGGCAGGTCCCCTTGTGGCACAGTGGAAACGAATCCGACTAAGATCCATGAGGATGTGGGTTTGAGCCCTGGCCTCACTCAGTTGGGGATCTGGTGTGGCTGCGACCGCTGTGGTGTAGATTGCAGATGTGGCTTGGATCCCACGTTGCTGTGGCTGTGGCTGTGGCCAGCAGCTGTAGCTCTGATTCGACCCCTAGCCTGAGAACTTCCATGTGCCGTGGTGTGACCCTAAAAAAAAAAATAAATAAAAAATAAATAGCTTAATTTTAATAACATCTACAAAGTCCCTCTTGCCATGGAAGGTAACATAGGTTCCAGGTATTAGAACATGGACAGCTGGGGAGGAGGGAACTATTCTGCTGACCGTGACCACACCCTTGAAACCGAGAACAGATCAATATTGGAAGAAGGAAGGTTTTTGCCTGTTTGTTTGTTCGTTCTTTTTCTTTTTAGGGCTACATAAGGGGCACATGGAAGTTCCCGGGCTAGGAGTCAAACAGGAGCTGTAGCTGCCGGACTATGCCACAGTCACAGCAACTCCAGATCCAAGCCACATCTGTGACCTATACCACAGCTCAAGATAACGCCGGATCCTTAACCCACTGAGTGAGGCCAGGGATGGAAGCTGCATCCTCACGGACTCTATGTAGGGGTTCTTAACTCGCTAAGCCACAATGGGAACTCCCAGAAAGGTTTTTGGAGTCTCCAATGAGACCCCTGTGTGGCCCCATTTGTAACCAGGTGATGGGACTATAGGATCCCCAAAGTCCTCTTTGGGGACATTTTATGAGCCCAAGATTCTGCCCCTGAAGCAGGAGGGAATGAGGTCAGACCACAGGAGGACCATCTACTTCTCCTGCCAAAGGGGACACCTGCTCATTCCAATGTTAACTCTGACTCTTGTCAAAGACCCTCGTAACCCATCAGGCCAGAGTCCTGCTGCTCCCGGTGCCGAGGCAGGTGCCAGGGATCCAGGGACCCCCTCCCACCCCAGAGGCCTTGCCTTCTGCTCTTGGTGCTGGACAGGAAGCCCTGTCTGGGCATATTGTGTCCCCATGGAGGCCTGAAGCATGGCTCAAAAAGGGGGTACAGGGCCCCCCGAGTCCTCGTCATGTGTCTTGAGTGGGCAGAGCCAAGGGGTAAAGAATGGCACTGCTCTCAGTCATGATTTTTCAGTGCGAATTATTAGAGAAACGCAAATCGAAATCTCTGTGAGGTACCATCTTACACCAGCCAGACTGGCCATCATCAAAAAATCTGGGAACAATAAACGCTGGAGAGGGTGTGGAGAAAAAGGACCTCGCCTACACGGTTGGTAGGAATGTACCATGGTACAACCACTATGAAAAACAATATGTCCAACATCCATTTCATGATCAAAACTCTTATCAAAGTGGGTATAGAGGGAACATACCTTAATATAATAAGAGCCATTTATGACAAACCCGCAGCAAATATAATACTCAATAGAGAAAAGCTGAAAGCCTTCCCACTAAAATCTGGAACAAGACAAGGATGTCCACTCGCACCACTTTTATTCAACAGAGTATTGGAAGTCCTAGCCATAGCAATCAGACAAACAAAAGAAAAAAATGTATCCGAATTAGAAGAGAAGAGGTAAAAGTGTCACTCTATGCAGATAACATGATACTGTATATAGAGAACCCTAAGGACTCAACCTCAAAACTACTCGAACCAGTCAACAAATTCAGCAAAGTAGCAGGATATAAGATTAACATTCAGAAATCAGTCACATTTCTGTATACTAACAATGAAATATTAGAAAAGGAATACAAAAATCCCTTTTAACATTGCACCCCCAAAAATCAAATATCTGGGAATAAACCTGACCAAGGAGGTGAAAGACCTATATGCTGAGAACCATAAAACATTCATCAAGGAAATTAAAGAGGATGCAAAGAAATGGAAAGGTATTCCATGCTCCTGGGTTGGAAAAATTAATATTGTAAAAAATGGCCTTACTACCCAAAGCAATCTGCAGATTCAATGCAATCCCTATTAAATTACCCATGACATTTTTCACAGAACTACAACAAACTATCCAAAATTTATATGGAACCACAAAAGACCCAGAATTGCCAAAGCAGTTCTGAGGAACAAAAACCAAGCAGGAGGCATAACTCCCAGACTGCAGGCAATATTACAGAGACACAGTCATCAAGACAGTGTGGTACTGGTACCAAAACAGACAGACAGACCAATGGAACAGAATAGAGAACCCAGAAATAAACCCAGACACCTATGATCAATTAACCTTTGACAAAGGAGGCAAGAATATAAAATGGGAAGAAGACAGTCTTTTTGGCAATTGGTGCCAGGAAAACTGGACAGTTGCATGCAAATTAATGAAACTGGAACACACCATCACACCATGCACAAAAATAAACTCCAAATGGCTTAAAGACTTAAATGTAAGACAAGACACCATCAAACTCCTAGAAGAGAACATAGGCAAAACATTCTCTGACATCAACCTTACAAATGTTTTCTCAGGTCAGTCTCCCAAAGCAACAGAAATAAAAGCAAAAATAAACCAGTGGGAACCAATCAAACTGACAAGTTTTTGCACAGCAAAGTAAACCATAAAAAAACTCCAAAAAGACAACTTACAGAATGGGAGAAAATAGTTTCAAATGATGCACCTGACAAGGGCTTAATCTCTAAAATATACAAACAACTTACACAACCCAACAGCAAAAAAGCCAACAACCCAATTGAAAAATGGGCAAAAGACCTGAATAGACATTTGTCCAAAGAAGATACACAGATGGCCAACAAGCACGTGAAAAAAAGCTCAATATCACTGATTATTAGAGAAATGCAAATCAAAACTACTACCACCTCACACCAGTCAGATAGGCCATCATTAATAAGTCCACAAATAACAAATGCTGGAAGGGGGTGTGGAGAAAAAAGGAACCCTCCTGCACTGTTGGTAAGAATGTAAATCGGTGCAACCACTATGGAAAACAGTGTGGAGGTACCTTAGAAAACTATACGTAGAACTACCATATGACCCAGCAATCCCACTCTTGGGCATATATCTGGACAAAACTTTCCTTGAAAAAGACACATACACCCGCATGTTCATTGCAGCACTATTCATAATAGCCAAGACATAGAAACAACCTAAATGTCCATCAACAGATGATTGGATTAAGAAGATGTGGTATATGGAGTCCCCGTCGTGGTGCAGTGGTTAACGAATCCGACTAGGAACCATGAGGTTGCAGGTTCGGTCCCTGCCCTTGCTCAGTGGGTTAAGGATCCGGCATTGCCGTGCGCTGTGGTGCAGGTCACAGATGTGGCTCGGATCCTGCATTGCTGTGGCTCTGGCGTAGGCGGGCGGCTACAGCTCCGATTGGACCCCTAGCCTGGGAACCTCCATATGCCGCAGGAGCAGCCCGAGAAGTGGCAAAAAGACAAAAAAAAAAAAAAGAAAAGAAAAGATGTGGTATGTATACATAATGGAATACTACTCAACCATAAAAAAGAACAAAATAATGCCATTTGCAGCAACATGGATGGAACTAGAGACTCTCATACTAAGTGAAGTAAGTCAGAAAGAGGAAGACAAATATCATATGATATCACTTACATCTGGAATCTAATATATGGCACAAATGAACCTTTCCACAGAAAAGAAACTTATGGACATGAAGAACAAACTTGTGGTTACCAAGAGGGAGGGGGAGGGAGTGAGAGGGACTGGAGGTTTGGGGTTAATAGATGCAAACTGCTGCCTTTGGAATGGATATGCAATGGGATCCTGCTGTATAGCACTGGGAACCATGTCTGGTCACTTGTGATGGAGCATGATAATGTGAGAAAAAAGAATGTATACATGTATGTGTGACTGGGTCACCTTGCTGTGCAGTAGAAAATTGACAGAACAGGAGTTCCCATTGTGGTGCACAGAAATGAATCCAACTAGGAACCATGAGGTTGTGGGTTTGATCCCTGGCATCCTTCAGTGGGTTAAGGATCCAGCTTTGCGGTGAACTGTGGTATAGGTTGCGGACGGGGCTCGGATCTGGCGTTGCTGTGGATGAGGCGTAGGCCAGCGGCTACAGCTTGGATTCGACCCCTAGCCTGGGAACGTCCATGTGCTGCAGGTGTGTGGCCCTAAAAAGACAAAAGAAAACAAAAAACAGAAAATTGACGGAACACTGCAAATCAGCTATAGTGGGAAAAATAAAAATCATTAAATGTATATATATAAAAAGAAGACAATATGGAGGTTCCTCAATAAACTAAAAATAGAACTACCATACGATCCAGCAATCCCCTGGGCATCTATTCGGAGAAAACCATCATTTGAAAAGATACATGCACCCTAATGTGCATTGCAGCACTATTTAAATAGCCAAGGCATGGAAGCAACCTAAATGTCCATTGACAGAGGAGTGGATAAAGAAGATATGGCTATATGTATACAATGGAATATATGATTGGAAGTCAGCCATAAAGAAAAATGAAATAATGCCATTTGCAGCAACGTGGATGGACCTAGAGCTTATCATACTAAGTAAAGTTAACCAGATGGTGAAAGACAAACATCATATGATATCACTTATCTGTGGAATCTAAAAAAGGATACAAATGAACATATTTACAAAATAGAAACAGACTCACAGACTTTATTTTTTATTTTTTTTAATCTTTTTGCCTTTTCTAGGGCCGCTCCTGCAGCATAGGGAGGTTCCCAGGCTAGGGGTCTAATCAGAGCTGTAGCTATTGGCCTACACCACAGCCACAGCAACGCCAGATCCTTAACCCACTGAGCAAGGCCAGGGATCGAACCTGCAACCTCATGGTTCCTAGTCAGATTCGTTAACCACTGGGCCACAATGGGAACTCCAGACTCACAGACTTTAAAAACAAACTTATAGTTACCAAAGGGGACTGGGGGAGGGGAGAAATGGACTGGGGGCTTGGGATTGGCATATGCACACTGAGGTATATGGAATGCCTGCCAACAGCGACCTGCTGTATGGCACAGAGACCTCTATCCACTATTCTGTGATAACCTACATGGGAAAAGCATCTGAAAAAAATGGATGTGTGTACGCGAATAACCGAGTCACTTTGTTACACAGCAGAAATGATCCCAGCATTGCAAATCAACTATACGTCCATAAACCTTCAACAAATGAAAAAAAAAAAAGATTTTTGAGGGAAATGTTTGGTAATTTAACTGAACATAAAATATTTTTGTATAGAATCATGTATGTTATGGAGGAGAATACAAAATTGCCTAGAATGTTGGAAACAACACTGGAGCATCCATCGTGGGGCAGCCGCTGAAGGAAAAGCTGGAGGAAGCAAAGCAGAGGCCCGACTGGGGTTCTGGTGGTGGGGGCGGGGGGCACACGAGATGCTGCGAGAGAAAACAGGTGTGTGTAAGGGGCGGTGGGAGGGAAGGTTCAGGAGTGATTATGGACAAATCTGTGTTGAATGAGGCTTCTGGGGGAGGTAGGCGCGAGGGACATGCATCTCCAGCCGCTGCCCCCGCCTGGCCCGGCCTCCACCTGCTCTTCCTTCAGAGACTGAACTGGGGCCTCAGATGTTTCCAGATGAGGCCAGATGCCGGGAAGGGGGAGGGAGCCAGCCCCTTGGGGGTTGGGGGGGGGAGTGGATGAAGGCAGAGCAGGAAGTGAGAAGTGTGATCTCCAGCCAGGGCCTTTATACACAGGGTCTCGGCTAATCCTCACAGCAACTGGGGAGGCAGGTGTCCGACCCATTTTTACAGAGGAGTCAACTGAGACTCAGCGGTGCCACCTCAGCATCTGCAATTGCCCACCTTCCTGCCCCACCGCCTGGCCCCCCTTCCACACTCTGGATGGACAAACTACCCCTATCTCCTCCAGAGGCCCCTCTTCCCTCTCCCAGTCTCACCACTGACCCCTCCTCTTTTCCTTGCCCTTGCTTCTCTGGCCACTCCTTGCCTCCTCCTCCAGGAAGCCATCCCGAGGCTCTCACTCAGCTCTGTCCTGCTGGGCTGCCTCTTCAATCTGTCAGCAGCGGTAAGTGTCTCACCTGCCCCCATCACGCTGGGGGCTCCCCAGGAACTCAGACTCCTCCTCCCATCAGATCACCTCACTCCTCCGAGGTTGAAGGCTGCTCACTTACGGTCCTTGTGGAGGGGGCCAGGTTGGTCCCCGTGGCAGGTGCCCCGGCATGGGGAGAAGTTCAAAGGCAGCCACCCGGGGCCTCAGATGAGGTGAGAGTCTTGGCCACATCCCCAGGCCCATAAAGAAGGATGTTAATGGCCTCTGAGGGAAGGTTGATCAAAGGGATGGGTCAGGAGCTTACTGCCAAGATAATGGCTCCTTCCAGGTTCAGAGTCAACACTGGCACCTCCTTTCTGCCCCAGCAAACAGAGTGTCTCACCGTGAGGCTGCTGATGCAGAAAGCGGTTTGCCCCAGCTCCCTATGGCTCCCTCCTGCCCACTGCCACAAGGGCCCACCTCTCCCCCCTCCCTCCCCCAGGACCTGCAGCGCTGTCCTCTCCCAGTGGAGTGAGAGGGGACGGGCCAGTATCAGCGGGGAGGTGGGAGGACAGTCTGGCCGATAACGACCTGTGATCCCATCATCCTGACTGTGAAAATCAAAACCGTGCTGGCTGATGGATTCCAAACCAGGACCTTAGAGAGGCTGAGAGACCTGCCTGGAAGGAGGAAGTAAGGAAGCCAGGGCCGGGGGTGGGGGTGGGGGCAGGAGCCGCTTTGTAGGGGGGAACCCAGAAAAAACGGCCAGGCATGGAAAGAACCCAGAGTTTGGCTGTAGACACCTGAGTCAGGGGGTCTGAGGTGGTAAACACATGGGATTGGGGACTAAGCCTGGCAGGACCCTTGGTCCGACCCTGTAGTTAGTGTGCCAGCCCTGTGGTCCTCAGAAATGGCCAAGAACTGGAGTAGCTGTTGTGGCTCAGCAGGTTAGGGACCTGACTAGTATCCATGAGGGGGGTTCGATCCTTGGCCTCACTCAGTGGGTTAAGGATGCAACTTAATGCATCACAGCAACGATGTGATGCCGTGAGCTGTGATGCAGGATGCAGATGTGGCTCAGATCCCGAGTTGCTGTAGCTGCGGCATAGGCAGCTGCAGCTTCAGTTTGACCCCTAGCCTGGGAACTTCCATATGCTGCAGGTGAGGCCCTAAAAAATAAAAAAAGCCAAAAAAAAAAAAGGTGAGGAACTCCCCATTATTTTACAGATGGGGAAATGGAGGCATAAAGGCAAATGGGAACTGCTGCAACCACAAGTCTGTGGCAGAGCCAGGGCTAGATCCCAGGTCTGGATTTGGGGTTGGTGGCTGAGGAGGTCTTCTCTCCAGCACCATGTGTTCATTGAAACATGTAGCCATAAGGTTCTCTTTATTTAAAAAAAATTTTTTCTTTTTTGGGGGGGCTGTACCCTCAGCATGTGGAAGTTCCTGGGCCAGGAACTGAATCTGAGCTGCAGCTGCGGCAATGCTGGATCCTCAACCCAGTGCGCTGGGCTGGGGATTGAACCAGCCCGGCCACAGAGACAAGCCGGATGATTAACCCACCACGCCACAGCAGGGAACTCCCCATGAGGTTCTTGTTGATTTGCATATGATGACAATTTCTATGGCATCCCAATTCTCCCCATCCTTCCCAGCCCTCCTCAATTCTAACAGTAGGCTTTTCCCCCTGGCAGTTTGCTCCTTCCCTGAACTCCAGCCCTCCTGAACCTTGTTCTGTCTATAGTAATCCCTGGACCAGCCCTGGGGGAGGATGCAGAAAGGACACCATACCCCATCCATTCATTCCCCGGGAGTCTCCATCCCCCAGGCTTTCCCCTGGCTCCTGCCTCCGGCCAGACCATTGATTTTTCTCAGTTAACTGAATCCGAAGAGCTAGAGCCGTTCTCTCTCTCTGTGTGTGTCTGCCCTGAACTTCTCTTCCATTGATGCCTCTTTCTCTTAGGTGCCACCTCCCCCGAGGGTCCACCCCAAAGATGCAGTTCTGGCTTCTCATTCACACACCATGCCAAAGATTCAGGACCCTCCACAGGCCCTGGAACCTTAAAGCAATAAATTCATAATCAGAGCTGCAAAGGGACTTTAGAAATGTTATCTGCCCTCTACTCTTAGCCTCACTTCGCATAAGATCACTGAGGCAAGAAATAATAAGTGTTGTTTGTTTGTTTTATTCTTTTGGCTGCCCCCTGGCATATGGAGTTCCCGGGCCAGGGATCCGATCTGAGCCACAGTTTCAACCTATACCGTATTGTGGCAATTCGGGATTCTTAACCCATTGTGCCAGAAATTGAACCTGTGTCCTAGTGCTACAGAGTTGCACTGATCCTGTGGAAATGCAGCGGGAATGCTCAGAAATAGCAAGTGTTAATGAGGGTGTCAAGAAAAGGGAACCCTTGGAGTTCCCGTCGTGGTGCAGTGGTTAACGAATCCGACTAGGAACGATGAGGTTGCGGGTTCAATCCCTGGCCTTGCTCAGTGGGTTAAGGAGCCAGCATTGCCATGAGCTGTGGTGTGGGTCACAGATGCGGCTTGGATCCCACGTTGCTGTGGCTTTGGTGCAGGCCGGTGGCTACAGCTCCGATTAGACCCCTACCCTGGGAACCTCCATATGCCACAGGAAGCAGCCCTAGAAAAGGCAAAAAGACAAAAAAAAAAAAAAAAAAGAAAGAAAGAAAAAAAAAAAGGGAACCCTCAAATACTATTGATGGGAGTGTAAACAAGTGCAGTCACTGTGGAAAACCATATGAAGTTTCCTCAAATAACTAAGCATAGAACTGCCATATGACCCAGGTATTCCACTTCTGGGTATTGATCCAAAGAATACAAAAACACTAATCCGGGAGTCTCTGTTGTGGCTCAGCAGGTTAAGAACCTGACTAGGATGTGGGTTTGATCCCTGGTCTCATGCAGCGGGTTAAGGATCCCAGGTTGCTGTAAGCTGTGCCATAGTTGTAGCTGTAGCTTGGATCTGGCCTTGCTGTAGCTGTGATGTGCACCTCAAGTGCAGCTCGATTTGACCCCTAGCCTGGGAACTTCCATATACTGCAGGTGTAGCCCTAAAACGTTAAAAAACAAACAACGAAAAAGCCCCACTAATCCAAAGAGATAAGTTCACCCCCATGTTCATCATGGTATTATTTATAATAGCCAAGATATGGGAGAAACATGTGTCCATCTAAAGATGTGTGGAAGGGAGTTCCCGTCGTGGCACAGTGGTTAACGAATCCGACTAGGAACCATGAAGTTGCGGGTTCGATCCCTGGCCTTGCTCAGTGGGTTAAGGATCCGGCGTTGCCATGAGCTGTGGTGTAGGTCACAGACGTGGCTCGGATCCCATGTTGCTGTGGCTCTGGTGTAGGCTGGCGGCTACAGCTCCGATTCGACCCCTAGCCTGGGAACCTCCACATGCCACTGGTGTGGCCCTAAAAAAGGCAAAAAGACCAAAAAAAAAAAAAAAAAAAAAAAAGATGTGTGGAAAAGACAGATGTATATACAAATAATCGAATACGAGTCAGCCATAAAAGGGAACAAACTTTTTCCATTTGCAACAACGTTGGTGGACCTGGAGGGTATTATGTTTAGTGAAACGAGTCAGACAGAGAAAGACATCTAATGTATATTTTCACTTATATATCGAATCTAAAAAATAAAAAAAAAGAATGACTATAACAAAACAGAAACAGACCCACAGGTATAGAAAATAAACTAGGGGTTACCAGTGGGGAGAGGGATGGAGGCAGGGGCAAAATAGGGGTGGGGGATTAAGAAGCAAAAACTACAAGGTGTAAAATAAACAAGATACAAGGATGTAATATACAGCACAGAGAATATAATCAAATTTTAGAATTACTTTAAATGGAGTCTAAACTATAAAAATATTGAATCACTCTGTTGTACCCTGGAAACAAATATACCAGAGCAAAACAACCATACTTCAATAAAAAAAAAGATGTGGCACACACACAAAGAGAATACTACTCAGCCCTAAAAAAGATGCAATCTTGTCATTTGCAACAACATGGGTGGGTGTTATGCTAAGTGAAATAAATGGAGAAAGACAAATATGGTATGATTTCACTCACATGTGAAATACAGGAAACTAATAAACTTGAAGACAAAAGCAAAATAAAAGAACAAAGCAAACTGAACAAAAACAAACACATTGATTCAGGCATGGAAAGGGTTGGGGGAGGGTGAAACAGGTAAAGGGATCAACTGTATGGTGACAGATGAAAAATAAATTTTCAGTGGCAGGCACACTGTAGGGTATGGCGGGCACAGAAGTAGAAAAATAATGCTGTACTCATGAAACATATAATGGTATCAATGTTATAAATCAGTGTTATTGAAATTACAATCAAATTAAATTTAAAAAGTCCAACCAAAAAGAACACTGAGGCCCACAGAGAAGTGACATATTCAAGTTTTGAAGCTCAGAGTTCCCACTGTGGCTCACTGGTTAATGAATCTGACTAGGAACCATTGCGGGTTCGATCCCTGGCCTCGCTCAGTGGGTTAAGGATCTGGCATTGCCATGAGCTGTGGTGTAGGTTGCAGATGTGGCTGGGATCTAGCATTGCTGTGGCTGTGGCATAGGTGGGTGGCTACAGCTCTGATTGGACCCCTAGCCTGGGAACCTCCACATGCCTCGGGTGCGGCCCTAGAAAAGAAAAAAGACCAACAAAACAAAACAAAACAAAACAAAACAAAAAAACCACTTCTGATCAAGTCTTGAAGTTCAGTTTAGAATCCAGATTCCCTGACTGCAATCTGTTTTCTTTTTCTTTTTCTTTTTTTTTTTTTTTTTTGATGGCTGACAACCCTGGATCCGAGCCATTTGCGGCAACACCAGATCTTTAGCCCACTGAGTGAGACCGGGGGTCGAACTCACATCCTCACAGATATGAGTCAGGTTCTTAACCCACTGAGCCACAACGGGAACCCCCTGCAACCTGTTTTCTGGTCTAGATCAGAGACTTGAGTTCCAGGGGTCATGCAGACCATGGCCAACTCCCAGGACTGCCTTCCAGCAACACTCCTGGAACCGCATGGTTTCAACCTGGGAGCAAGGCCAGAAGAATAAGAAGTAAGAGACTAGAGAAGGAAGTGAGAGGAAGGCCCCTCTCTCATCTCTCATGCTTTTATGAAACATCTCTGATGCACCAGGCCCCGGCCCCCTCCTCGCAGGCAAGGGCGGGCAGAGCCTGCTCACTGCTCTGCTGCCGTGGAAGTGCTGGGCTAGCAGTTTGAGCAAAGTGCTGTGAGAGCACAGCGGAGGGAGCAATTCATCCTGCCAAGCCAGGCAGGGGAAGCTGCATTGAGAAGATGACATCTGACTGATCTTGGGAGGAGTACATGTTTGGCAGGTGGAGATGGGGAAAGGGTCGTTCTGGGCAGAGGTACCCTAGGAGCAAAGACCAAGGGGACGGAAAAACCTCAGCACATTCTGGGCCAGGCGAGCCAGTATGTGGCCAGTAACTCACTGAATGTGAGCGGGGAAGCAGTCAGAGGTTAGGTTTAGAAAGGGAATGTTGATCCATCTCTTTTTTGTCTTTTTTTTTTTTGGCCACACCCTATGGCATGTGGAAGTTTCCAGGCCAGGGATCAAACCTGAGCCCCTGATGCAGCACCGCCAGATCCTTAACCCCCTGGGCCACAGGGGAACTTCCTGGATCCGTGTCTTAATGCTTTATCTCGAAAGTGATGGGGAGCCAAGATATTTAACGGAAGAAGTGAAGGATTAGATTGTATTTGGAGACATGCATTCTGGCAGCAACAGGAAGGAAGGAATTGAGTGGGGGGAGGCTGGAGGCCCACTGGGAGACTCTTGAAGTTGTGCAGGTGAGAAAGCCACACCGCTGCCACACAGCTGGGGAGGAGGGGCCCAGCGATAGGCCCATTTCATAGACAGAAGGGACTTAATTCTGTATTCTCATGCCTGGCCAGACAAGGAGGAAGAAAGGGGGGAGGAAGGAATTATTTCCATGTTGCTAAAGGTACCTTGGGCTAAATGTACCTTTTGTGAGTGGTCGGGGGGGAGGGGGCTGGGGAGGGAGGGATAAGCTCAGATTTCAACACACTGACTTAGAGGCCCCCACCAGACAGCTGGTTGGTGATCTTAACTAGGCAGTGGGATAAATGAGGCTAAGTTTAGGACAGAAGCCGAGTCTCAGATGTGGCTCAGAGGTTTTCTGCTCAAGCACCAAAGTCAGCCAGACTGGAGTTCAAATCCAGGTCCCACGTTCTTGCTCTGGAACCTTGGACAAGTCCTTAACCTCTCTAAACCTTAGGAATCTCATCTACAAATGGAGAAAGTGGAGTTCCTGATGGGATGCAAAGGGATCAGTGGCATCTCTGGAGTGTTGGGACACAGATTTGATCCCTGACCTGGCATAGGGAGTTAAGGATCCAGCCTGGCCGCATGTGTGCTGTAGGTTGCAGCTTCGGCTTTGATCTGATCCCTGGCCCGGGACCTCCATATGCCTCAGGGCGGCCAAAGAAGAATGAATGAATGAATGAATGAGTGAATAAGGAGAAAGTAATGGCAGGATAAATGAGATCAAATCTTCGGCTAATACTTGTCACATGGCATCCAAAGCACTGGCTGCTTCGCCCTCCACCTTCTCTGACTCGCTCAAGGCAACCACTGGTTCTCCAGCTCTGATCCTACCCAAGAGTGTCCAGACAGGGGACCCTCCCTTCACTCCCTTCCTCCTCCGCTGCCCATAATGGACTTGATGCCAACCATTGACCTGTCACCCGAGTCTAGCTTTGAGGCTTCAGTAATTTTTGTGTGTGCTTTTTTTCTTTTCTTTTTTTTTTTTTTTGGTCTTTTTAGGGCCGCACCCACAGCATGTGGAGGTTCCCAGGGTAGGGGTTGAATCAGAGCTGCAGCTGCCGGCCTACACCACAGCCACAGCCACAGCCACAAGGGATCTGAGCCACGTCTGCAACTTACACCACAGCTCACGGCAATGCTGGATCCTTAAGCCACTCAGCGAGGCCAGGGATCGAACCCGCGTCCTCATGGATGCTAGTTGGGTTCCTTAACCTCTGAGCCCCGAGGGGAACTCCCTGTAGTCTGACATCAACACAGGCTCAGGAGAGGTGACCAGGCGCTCGCTGGGCTGACCAGGTGTGCTCCTCTGTTGCCTCTGGGTCTCAGACAAGCCCTTACCTTCTGTGCCCTTCAGCTCCCTCCTCTGTCCGAAGAGGGGCAGGTTTGGATGGTGAAGGTGGACTTGGGTCTGAAGCTGGGTCCAGGGCGCCTCTTTTTACCACGTGACAACCCAGGTCTAAGCCCGCTGTCCCTGGCTGATGGAGGGAAGGAGGAAAAGGCCAGGCTAAGGGGTCGACGTGGTCTTTTCTCAGGGTGGACCAGTCTGGTTGGCGGTGGCAGGTGTGGCGGGGGGGTGCCCCGTCTAGGAGCATCCAGGGCCCTCTGCCTTGCAAATGACCTGCTTCTGGGGTATGAGGGTCTTCTCAGCAGTTCTGAGAGGGAAGGGCTCTGGGGAGGAGGAGACAGTCCGGAGGGAGGCAGGCTCCCCCGCCCCCCACCCCGCCCCATGGGGGGAGGGGCAAGCCGGCGCTCTAATGGGCCCATGATTCATCGCTGGGCTCTTGTCTGCGCTAATTGGCTCTGCCGGCCGCCTGATTCATGGCAGGGAGCCGGGCTCTCGGGGACCCCCGTGTCCCTCCCCCGCCTCCCGCCCAGGATGGCTGCGTGAGGCTTTTAGATCCAGGATCCGTTCCAAGGGACTGCTGCCCGGCATCCATCACTGCTGACAGACCGGGCTCCGAGCTGGGGGCGGGGACAGGGGCGCAGAGCTGCACTCCGAGGCTTTGCGACCCCGCCCCAGCCACAGAGGGCCCTCTGAGGGCCGCCGGGGCACTGGACTGGGTCCTGGGGAGCAACACGTAGGGAGATCCAGGCAGGTGTGAGTGGTGAGGAGGGGTTTTCTAGAGGCAGGGGAGACAGGATGCCGTTGGAAAAAACCAAAAGAAAAAAAAAACGGGAAGAGCGCTGGGGATGTGGTGGAAGGACTTGGGCAAGGGCTGAGAAGCAAGGGAGACTTGGGTTGGAAAGGAACGGGCAATTGTGAGATGCGGTTAGTGACTCAGAGCAGAGATATGTAGCAAAGTACTCAAAAGCTTCATCTTAATTTGCCCAGAAGGAGGCAAAAGAGACCCGAGGCTTGGCTTGAGAACCTGCTGTGACCTTTGGTAAGTCCCTTAACCAGTCTGAGCCTCCACAGTTCAGCATGTTTAGCAGAAAACAATCACCTCCAGGGAGAGGCCCTCTTGGGGACCTTCCTCTGCAGTGTCTCTGTCCAGGTACCCAAACTCCTATGACTATTGTTTGTCATTCATGATTCTCTGCAATGAACCACAAGTGTCTGTCAGAGCTACCCCCCGGGGAACAGGGATTGGTGCACCCCCCCCCTCCCCGCCCGGCGGGATATCTCACTCCACAGATTTTTCAACCCCTGGAAGGCCCCTAAGGTCTCTACCCCACATCTGCCACACCCACCAGGATGGAGGGGAGGGCAGCAGTTCACCCCAACCGTCAGAAGCAGGGCAGGGTCGGAGTTCCCTCTGTGGCTCAGCGGTAATGAGCCCAACTAATATCCACGAGGACGCCGGTTTGATCCCTGGCCTCACTCAGTGGGTTAAGGATCGGGCATTGCCGTGAGCTGTGGTGTAGGTAGCAGATGCAGCTCGGATCCTGCATGGCTGTGGCTGTGGTGTAGTCAGGCAGCTGCAGCTTCTATTTGACCCCTAGCCTGGGAACTTCCATATGCCAGGTGTGGCCCTAAAAAGACAAAAAAAAAAAAAAAAAATAAAGAATAAAAAAGAAAAAAAGAAAAAACAAAGCAGGGCAGGGTCTATTCAGGGCAGGGCTGGGGCCTGGAAGGAGCCAGGATTGAGGTCTAGAAATATCTATTGCGGGAATCTGTGAATGAACAACTGTCCTGCAGCCTGCGCAGAGAGAGGCCTGGGCTGGCATCAGAAGGAGATGAATGGACAATACGGTCCCCCATTCCCCAGCGAGGCACCACCAGCCACTTAGCTGCTCCAGCCAAAAGCACAACAAGCATCATCCCCTCCTCCCGTTGACTCTCAGCCACATTCAGTTGTCATCAGGGCCTGCTGGCTCTAATTCTAAGCCAAACCCGGAATCGGGCTCTTCTCTCTGTCTCCACTGCCGCCAGCGGCTGTCAGCCCGACACTGCAACGGCCCTGGTCTGGCCTTTCCTCCCAGCCTTCCCGCTGGCACCTCTAATCCATTCTCCACACAGCAGCCGGATCTTTTCAACACCTAAATCAGATCTTGTCACTCCCCTACTCAAAACCCTCCAGTGGTTTTCTGTCACATCGAGCAGAAAGCTCAAGCTCCTTGTCTCACCTTACAAGGACCTCCGTGATCTGGCTTCGGCCACCTCTCTGACCCCACCGATGGCCAGTGTCACCCCACTCACTCTGGCCTTCTTGCTCCTGCTCAAAATCTACCAAACGCATTTCCACTTCAGGGCCTTTGCACTGGCTGTTCCTTCTACCCAGAGTGCTTTCCCTCCAGCTCTGCACATGGCTGCCTCCTTCTTGGCTGACACCTTTGGGTGCCAGTTCAAATGCCACCTCCTCAGAGGGAGTCCCCCCCCCCATGACCTCTCCATCTGCTGCAACGCCCAAGCACTCTCTCTCACACCTGTTTATTTTATTGTTTTCAAACTCTTAAGACTACCTGACAAATTCTTAGTTGTTTAAAAAAAAAAAAAATCTGTCCTGCTTTTCTGTAGCCTTCCCTGCACTGGCTGCTGTTTCCCAGGGGTCTCTCTGAAGGTTGAATGAAGGACTCAAAAGGCAGACCTTGCCACCAGCTTTTTTTTTTTTTTTTTTTTTTTTTTTTTTTTTTTTTTTGCTTTTTAGGGTCACATCCATGGCACCTGGAATTTCCCTGGCCAGGGGTCGAATCAGAGAAGTAGCTGCCAGCCTACACCACAGACCCAGCAACACCAGATCCTTAACCCCCTAAGCAAGGGCAGGGGTCCACCCCACCTCCTCATGGATACTAGTTGGGTTCATTACCACTGAGCCCCAACGGGAGCTCCACCACCAGCTTTTCCTTGTGGAATATTTTTCTCCTCTTTCTCCCTTTCTCTTCCTCTTCTTCTTCTCCTTCTTTTTCCCCTCCTGCCCCCCACCCCCATTCTCCTTCTCCTACTCTTTCTCCTTCTCCTTTCCGTCCTATCCACAGACATTTTCTTTCTTGCTGCCTCCTCTCACCCCACTGCTTCTGCCAAGCAGGAAGCCTCGGACCAGAGCTGTGATGGGCAGGCGGTCACCAGAGGGTGGTCCCTGCCTGCTTGAGTCTCAGTGGCTTTATAATGTGACAGGTGGCTGGTGGGGTCGTGAAGCTGGTGGGGAGGGGCATCTCAGCAGTGTCCCTTCCATGCCCTTCCCTGCCTCCAGGGAGGAGGAGCAGAAGGAGTTGGACAGAGAGGATCCCTGTCCCAGTGTGGGGGGGGCACACCCGGCAGGGCCACTGCCCGCTAGGCCACGATGTGCTTCTAACCTAGAATCCATCGTCTCTGCTGCGATCCCCGTTCTCAAGTGACCCGAGTTCCCCTAATCTTCCCTCAGGATTTATTTCCTGTCCCCTGACCCTACTCCAGAGGAAACTGAGGGCCAGGAGTCAGGAGAGGGGAGGCCAAGTTCATGTCCTCAGAGCTTAGAGACCAGAGCCAGCAGGGAAAGGCTTTTATCTACAATTAGCAGGGGGGCCAGACTGGAGAAAGAAATTCCCATTTTCTGGAAGGAAAAACTGAGGTCTGGAGGTTTGATTCCATGCAACTAAAGGCAGGGGACCAGTTCCTCCTGCTGCTCCTGCCTGCTCCATCCCCCAGGGATTCCAGCTTCAAGCCTCCACTCCAAACTCGTGCCACCCTCCTCCTGCAGCCAAGAGGATCCCCTGAGATTTTTTTTTCCCCCTAGGGCCGTGCCCATGGCATATGGAGGTTCCCAGGCTAGGGGTTGAATCAGAGCTGTAGCTGCTGGTCTACACCAGAGGCACAGCAACACGGGATCTGAGCTGTGCCTGCGACCTACACCACAGCTCACGGCAATGCCGGATCCTTAACCCACTGAGCGAGGCCAGGAATCAAACTCGCAACCTCATGGTTCCTAGTTAGAATTCATTAACCACTGTGCCACAACTGGAACTCCCCTCTCATGAAATTTTTGATACTCCCTGTGCTTCCGCCTCTCTTCTCCTTTCCTTTCAGGAGGGTTGGGCTTCCTGAAGGTATGTGAAGACTTTTTTTTTTTTTTGCTTTTTAGGGCTATGCTTGCGGAATATGGAGGTTTCCAGGCTAGGGGTTAAATCAGAGCTGCAGCTGCCAGCCTGTACCACAGCCACAGCCACGAGGGGTCGGAGCCGAATCTGTGACCTACACCACAGCTCACGGCAATGCCAGATCCTTAACCCACTGAGCAAGACCAGGGATTGAACCCACATCCTCATGGATCCTAGTCAGGTTCATTACCACTGAGCCATAACAGGAACTCCTGAATGTGGTAACCTTTGATTCTGGTTACTGGCTCTTCCCAGTACCCATGGGGCGGGTGGGGGGTGGTTCCTGGAGGCAAGTTTTATTCCTCCTCTGAACCCCAGTTTCTCCATTTACATAGTGAGCCCAAAGATTTCTCCCAATTCTGCAGCTTTTTTTTTTCCCCCCCACCCACATGTGGAAGTTCCCTGGTCAGGGATCAAATCTGTGCCACAGCGGTGATGATGAGCCACCAGGAAACTCCCTCGGCAGCTTTTTATTCTGTGAAATCCATCTAGCTGGAGATGGACTTGGGGAAGAGGGGGTCAATGCACAGACAAGGAGATGGGAATTGACCAAAAGGGGACCCGAGTGAAGACTGCAGTGCCATTCTGAGACTTCACACCTTGACCACTCTCTGGTCCTCCTTATATTTCTTTTCTTTCTTTCTTTCTTTTTTTTTAGGGCCGCACCCGCAGCATATGGAGGTTCCCAGGCTAGGGGTTGAATCAGCTGTAGCTGCCGCCATAGCCACAGCAATGCAGGATTCGAGTCACGTTTGCAACCTCCACCACAGCTCATGGCAACGCCAGATCCTTAACCCACTGAGCAAGGCCAGGGAATCGAACCTGCGTCCTCATGGATGCTAGTCAGATTCATTTCCACTGTGCCACGATGGGAACTCCCCTCGCTGTATTTCTTTACAGACCCTATTTTTGCCCTAGCCACCCCCTGCTAACCGGGAGGAGGAAAACTGGGGAGAGGGCTATGGAAGGAAGCAGCAGAGGGGTTGGGAGGATATGGGGTTGGGAGGATCCCTCCAGGCCACTCCCCGCCACCCCACTGGCAGCCCCCGTTTCAGGCGCTACCACTTATTGGGAGCCCCAGTCTAATGCAGGAGCCCCAACTCCTTTTGGAAGCAGAGGTCTGTCTCCCTGGCCTCAGACATCCCTTCCCCAAAGTCTCCTGTCATCAGCACAAGGAATGATGTTGCTTCAACACCAGGAGAGACTTGGCAGCTGCCCCAGCTCCTGGGGGCTCAGAGAGGGTGACACAGGGGTCTGAGACCACCCTGTGAGTGAGCCACGAAGGCTGTGGGTGGGGTGGGGTGGGATAAGCCCACTTCTTGGGGGCACTGGGAAAGGGGCAAGAAATCCAACAGGTTGAATGCCTGCAGAATGCACCGGGATCACGCATCTTTTCCCAGCCATCTCAAGTGTGGTTTTAAATGGAAAACACAGCCCATCAGGGCAGAAGCATGTTTAGATGAAGAGCGCTCCCCCCTCCCCCCTCCCTGCCTGGAAGCTTGCTTTCTGCTGAGGCAAACATATGATTATATTTATTTCACAGGCCTAGGAGGCCTGATTGCCACCCCTCCCCTCTGCCCAGCTGGGGGCACACAAATCTGGGCTTTACCACCAGCGGTTTCTTCTTCAAGGACCCTGGGAGGCGGGGCGGTGGTGGCGGCGGTGGCGGTGGGGGCGGGGGGTGAGTATTTGCTGACCTTACAAAGCAGAAAAATCAGAGTTCAAGCCTCTGCTTTGGGTGCCTGGAGTACCTCTGGTGAGTCTCAGTTTTCTCCATCTGTGAAATGGAGGTGATCCGATTTCCTGTGGAAGCCAGGCTCCAGCCTGGTCCCCTGTGAACCTCACCTCCTGGTTTTCATGTTCTGAGTCCCTTTCCACGCTGAGTAGGGCCAAGGAGTGAAAGCAATAGAATATTGCAGAAACAACAGAGTGTGACTTCGGAGGTCAGGTTGTCGAAGACAAGTGGCTCCCTCCTTGTTCTTTTCTAGATCTCTTGCTAGGAGGGAAACCAGCTGCCAAGTTCTGAGAACACTCAAGCAGCCCTATGGGGAGACCCGTGTGCCGAGGAGCTGAGGCCCCCCGCCAACAGCCGGCATCAGGCGAGTGAGCCACCTGGGAAGTGGACCCTCCAGCTCCAGTCAAGCCTTCAGAGGACCACTGTGACATCTGACGGTGACCTCTCAAGAGACCATTAGCCTTGAGTTCCCATCGTGGTGCAGTGGTTAATGAATCCGACTAGGAACCATGACGTTGCAGGTTCGATCCCTGGCCTTGCTCAGTGGGTTAAGGATCTGGCATTGCCATGAGCTGTGGTGTGGGTTGCAGACGTGGCTCGGATCCCACGTTGCTGTGGCTCTGGCGTAGGCTGGTGGCTACAGCTCCGATTGGACCCCTAGCCTGGGAACCTCTAAATGCCACGGGTTCGGCTCAAGAAAAGGCAAAAAACAAAACAAAACAAAACAAAACAACAATAACAAAAAAGAGAGACCATTAGTCAGAACTACCCAGCCAAGATGCTCCCAAATTCCTAACGCACAAAATCTATATGAGATAATAAATGGTTGAAGTTGCTTTAGGCCTCTAAGATTTAGGGTAGATTTGTTGTCCAGCAATAGATAATTAATATACCTCAGAATCCCTCATCCTTCTGACTTGGGCTCTAACAGCAGCTGCCCTTCTCGTCCGCAAGCCTTGGGTCCCTCTATTCCATTTTTGCCACCCTCTCCATGCAAAAACCAGCCTTCTTGAGCTTTGCTCACCTGTGAGTGTCTCCCAAACTTGCTTGACTTAGCAGTCACCTGGGACCCTTATTTAAAAACATTTAGTCCTGGAGTTCCCATGGTGGCTCAGTGGTAATGAACCTGACCAGTATCCATAAGGACGCGGGTTCAACCCCTGGCCTTGTTCAGTGGATTAAAGGATCTGGCATTGACGAGGCTGCGGCATAGGCCAGCAGCTGAAGCTCTGATTGGACCCTCATATTGAGGGTCTGATTGGGACCCTCAATATGCTGCAGGTGGAGCCCCAAAAAGACAAAAAAAAAAAAAAAGAAAGAAAGAAAAGAAAAACTGAAAAAAAACCCACTTAGTCCCTTGTGGCTCAGTGGATTAAGGATCCAGTGTTGTCACTGCTGTGGCTCTGGTTACAGCTGTGGTGAGGGCTTGATCCCTGGCCTGGGAACTTCTGCATACCGTGGGTGTGGCCGAGAAAAGATAAAACTACTTAATTCCCCTAGAGGATCTACATTGCCCCAGTGAGTTTTATGACCTACAATCTCTAACCTGTGTCGAAGCTTCTTCTTCTTCTTTTTTTTTTTTTTTTTTTTTTTTTTTTGGCTGTGTCCATGCCATGCAGAAGTTCCCAGGCCAGGTTTAGAACCCATGCCACAGCAGTGACAACACCAGATCCTTAGCACACTGAACCACTGGGGAATTCTCTGTAGAAGCTTCTTACACCAGCTCCTAGCATGTAGTAGTTCTTCACTAAATATTGGTTTTTTTCAAAAGTTTCTGTCATTATCTTCTGGGGACATCCCATAAGGAACATACATTCCACATACCAGGGACCATGTTAATTTTTAGCCTGTCTATTTCTCACTCCTCCGAGGTGGTAGGTACAAGAAAGTTGTGAAGCCAGGATTTGAACACAGCTCCTTCCCGCTCCAAAAGCCACTCTTAACCACGATTCCCCATGCAAAACCACCCTTCCTCCTGTGTTTAGTGTCCCTCAGGACTGCCTTCGGCCCCTTCCCTCACTGTCATCCCAACTTATCCCACTTGGGCTCAGTTGGATCCACCACGTGGTGCTGGTACCTCCCTGGTGCTCGTTGAGTTCTCCCTGTCTCCCAACCACCACCTTCACTAAGTTTCACATCAGCTATTTCCCCACCTCCACCCCATCTCCATCCCAATGACACTCCATGGCTCCCTCTGCCAGGAAGCCTGCCGGAACTGCCGCCTTCATTCTGCTCGCGACTTCTCTGTTCTGGTTTAAGCTGGTGCATCCATCTGGACAGCCCCCCCCAACCCACCTCCCCAAGTCTAAAGGCCCCACAAGGGCCAGAGCTCTACTCAGGGCTTACTCTGCTCAGGTGCAGGTCGAGCCACAGCTGTGTGGCGTCGGGTCAGTTACTCCATTTCTCCAAGTTTCAGCCTCCTCATTCCTGCACTGGGCCTCAAAAACCTGCCTCCCATAGGCTGTGGGGAAGGTCAGTTGCGATTGTGACTTTGAAGAGAATTTTGCATGTGGGAGTTCCCATTGTGGTGCAGCGGAAATAAATCCAGCTAGTATCCATGAGGATACAGGTTCGATCCCTGGCCTGGATCTTTGGGTTGGGGATCTGGCATTGCCGTGAGTTGTGGTGTAGGTGACAGACGCGGCTCGGATCCCACATGGCCGTGGCTGTGGTGTAGGCCAACAGCTGTAGCTCTGATTCAACCCCCTAGTCTGTGAATTTCCATATGCTGTGTGTGGGTCCCTAAAAACAAACAAACAAACAAAAAAAACAAAAAAAACAAAAAAAAAAAAAGGAAAAGAAAGAAAGAAAGAAAAGAACCCTATATATGTATATAGGATGGCTGAATAACAAAGTCCTACTGTATAGCACAGGGAACTATATTCAATATCCTGTGATAAACCACAATAGAAAAGAATATGTAAAAACAGGCTATATGTGTGACTGAGTCACTTTGCTGTACAGCCGAAGTCAACACAACATTGTATATTCACTATGCTTCAGTAAAATCTTTTTCAAAAGAAAAAAGGCCCGAAGTTCCCATCGTGGCTTAGTGGAAATGAATCTGACTAATCCATGAGGATGCAGATTTGATCCCTGGCCTCGATCCGTGAGTTGAGCATCCGACGTTGCCATGAGCTGTGATGTAGGTCACTGATGACTCGGATCTGGCGTTGCTGTGGCTGTGGCATAGACCAGCAGCTGCAGCTCCAATTCAACCCCTAGCCTGGGAACCTCCATATGCCACGAGTGCATCCCTAAAAAGCCAAAAAAAAAAAAAAAAAAAAAAAAAAAAAGCCTAACAAATGGCCACGTGCTGTGTAAATGTGAAGGGTTATTAGATATGATTTTTTTCCAACCCTGCTTCCACCCACTCCGCCGGTGTCTCACATGCTTTGCCGCAGCCCAGGGGTTATGTTAGTTTCCTGCCAACTGCCTAGAAGTCTCTTTCCTTTTATTTCTGCCTTGCTTGCTCCGATTCACCCTTCTCAGCTCCAGCTCAAGGGTCACTGCCTCCACGAAGCCCTCTGCTTCTTCTCTTGGTGGGGTGCCTCCATCTACTTCGTGGGGCCCTACCTGTCCCTGTCAGTTATGTCTGCTTATATATCTACCTCCTCTGTGGACCATTTTATTCACCTCTGTGTGTATGCATGTAGTAGGCACTCAATAAATGCCCATTACCTTTGCATCCCCTGCTATCCCGTCCAGTCCTACTTAATAATGACTTGCTGTTTTTCCCAGCGATCCACAGACACTTCCTGTTCCAAATAAGTCCTCAGGACTCACTCCTGCCTCTGTGCCTCCCCCCCCCAAAACTTCCATCAATTACCTGCCCTCTGGGGGAAACACACACACACATACACACACACACACACACACACACACACACACACACACGAAAATGAGGCGTGACTGTGGTCTGGCACTCAGCCTCTCCCCTAGGGCCTGGGACCGAAAGAAAGGCGTGGGGAGGGTACAAGTGGGTAGGAGCTCCAGTATCCCACCCCCACCCATGGGGAATTGGCTTTGACTCCACTGTTGCGAGGATGGGGGTAGGGGGTCAGCGTTTGGTTTTCTGGCATTTCATTTATGCCTTGGAAGTTGGCTTGGGCTGTCAGGGGATCTTGGGAGGGGAGCCAGGATGGTGGCAGGGGGTGGCTCCGTGAACGGTCTCTGACATTTCATTGGCTTCCTCCCTGCGCGGAGGGCAAGATCAAACATCAAACACGGTCTGGCTGGTGCCTGGGCTAATGGAGCTGGGCAAGCGTCTTCCAGATGTGTACAGCTGTTCCCCACCCCACCGCTGCCGCCCCCCCCGCCCCCCCCCGCCTCCCCTCCAGAGTCTTGGGTTGGAGAATCATATCAGCTGCTCTGGGGGTCCCAGGTCCCCAGTTTGGGGGCTGAGGGGGCTGGTCTCCCTTTCTCCCATCCATGACACCAGTTCTCCATGGATGGAGACTCTTTCCCCTGCCTCTCTTCCTCCCCTTCCATCTAAGGATTCTTTTACCAACTGGAAGTCCTTCTTGCTATATAACCTGCATCCTTCCTGCTGTAAGAGAAGATCTCCTGGGACTGGTGGAAGGTAAAGGAGAAGAAACTCTCCCAGGAAGAGAGGAAGGAAAGAGAGAGGCTCAGGCTAATTCGACAGGGGGAAATGTGCAGAGATAATGAAATATGTGAAGCTCAAGTTAATTTGAAAATGGGAGCACTCCACTTCCAGGCACTCAGCCGGCAGAGAGGATATCAGCCTCTTAGCTGCCCGAGTCCCTCTTCCCAAATGCTATAAACTTCTAATAAGGATGTAATACAATTGAATTTATTACAAACTTAATTGTTTACAGAAATGTACCCAGCTGCAGACATTCACTGGGAGGACTGACCCAGTGGGGAAGATGAGAGAGCTGGAGAAATCAATAAGAAAATGACAAAGATGGGAGGATGCAGGAGACACAGGAAGGGGAAAGGAGGAGAGGGACCCAAGAGGACGAAGGAGGCACCGAGTCCGGAGAAGGAGGTCTGTCCAGAGATTCCAGCCTCTCCAGAGATTCCCATCCTCAAGCTGGCGAGAGGGAGGGGCTGAGAGGGAGGGGCTGCAAAGGCACATCACAAGGTCAGGTGGTAGCCAGGTGGGACAGTCTGGGCAGGGCTTAGGGAAGAATTTCCAGGAGGGGTACCGAGACGGGGATGCCTGTGGGGCAACTGTGCGGGATGCTTCTGTGGGAAGCCTTCCTGGATGGCTCAGCGCCGTGGGCTGGCTTTGCTGGCAGAGCCCTGGCTGGATCTAGAACCCTCCAGCGCCCCCTGCTCTACATGGTCTGGTCCTTCCCCTTGGCTGTCCACTGCCTCCCCCCAATACATAGAAACCCACACAAAGGGGCACATGCTCCTTCAGTCTTTCCACACCAAGGAGCGAGTGCAGGTATCAGGCACTGGGGATTCACCAACCTGGTGCCCATTACCAAAGTGCTCCCACTGTAAGGGGCAGAGGTGGGGACAGATGTAGACACAGCCTACAACAACAGGACAAGAGGAGGTGTGTAGTAGGTGGTCAATGAACCTGGCGTGTTGTAGGCGGTCAATGAATAAGTGTGAACATATCACTGGGAAGAGGAGGGGGAAAGGAAGCCCATTGTGGAGGGAGGCCAGGTAGCACAGAGGGCAAGTTTTGGGCAGAGCTCAGGTGACTCTGAGTTTCTGGAAAGCAGGGGGCTGTGCCTTAGTCATCCTTGAATTCCACTGCCCAGCTCAGCCTGGCACAGAGCAGGAGCACCGTAAGTATTTAATAAATGAAACAATGCGTTTGTTAGGAGTTTTGGGGCTGTGAGTGACAGAAAGCCATCTCAAACTGGCTTTAGGAGAGAGAGAGAGAAGGAGAGAAAGAGAGAGAGAGAGAGGGACTATGGCCCAACATATTTGAAATTTCCTGGAGTGGGGTAGGGCTTTAGGGTCAATATCCAGGCACAGCTAGGTGCATGGTCGCCGTGGAATACCGCTTGGCTCTCTTTTCTTCTGGTGTTGGTTTTATTTTCCATCAGGATCTCCCCAAGGGATACGAAGAAGGCTTACAGTATTCTAGCTCGACATCCCAGCACAAATAAAGTACTTCTTTCCTTCTAGAAAGAAAGCCCAGGGTTGACTCTCTTTGGGCGGATTTAGTGATATATACCCCATCTTTGAACCAATCACATGGTTAGGTGATTGTACACATGACTTCACCAGGCTTTGGTCACATGACACTTCCCAGAGTGGGAAGAGGGGTGAAGGTAGAGTGAAAATAAACGTCTCCCCACAAAAGAGATGGGAAGAGGAGGTTTCTCATAAGCTAAAAAGGGCAAAGTGGTGCTGAGCAATATATGTCCACGACAAATGCATATGTGAATGATCGGATACATGAATTGGGTCTTGAAGGGTGAATAGGAGTTCACCAGGTAGAGCAAAGAGAAGTCGAGGGTCCCCTTATATAGGGGCGTATACACATGCACATTCTGATTTTGTATTCTGTTTTATTTTCTTCCCTGGCTGCCCATGCATGTCTGTCCTCATCTGTATGTCTGGATTATCTTGGAAGCCCCAGAGGGCAGGGACAGTGTCTGCCACACTCCATCTGGGCACTGCCCAGGCCTGCCCGTCCATTTAGACACTCAATCAAGGCCGTTTAGGCTCTGCAGCTCCCCTCCCCTGCAAGAAGGATGTTCTCTCCCTCCTCCAGCAGATCTGGGCTAGGCCAGGGTGCAGTCACGGAAGAGGGAGCTGGGGACCGTGAGGAGCCAGAGACCTGAGAAGGGGATGCTAGGGAACCCCCTGCTACAATCTTCCTGTTCCTCTGGGGAGTCCTCCCTTCCCCCTGATGGCACTAGAAAGTCCTTAAAAAGTCTCTTGTGAATTGTAAACATCATAATCCGAATCCGACACTAAAGGAGGGGTTTTTAAGAGGAAAAGAAAAATATTTGCAATTGCTCCCTTCTGGTCCTTGAGCACACGGCATATCGAATTTAGAGTTGCAATTCCAATTTTCTCTACTTCTTCCTCTCCCCACGCTGCCCCTTGCTTCCTAATTTGGTTTGGTTTTGTTTATTTTGTTTTTTGGTTTTTGGCCACCCTGCAGCCTATGGAGTTGCAGGGCAAGGGATCAGATCCAAGCCACATATGCAACCTAAGCTGCGCTTGGAGGCAGGAATCGAACCTGTGTCCCAGTGCTCCCAAGACACCATCAATCCCATTGCACCACAGCTAGGAAGACCCCTAACTAGTTTTCAATGGCTACCTAAAAGGTCATTGAGGGCGCACCTCCTGTGACCTTCTCGGAGCCTCTCCCGGGGGCTGTTTAGGCTGCTCTTGGCTCATCTGCTCCTTCCTTCATTCCTTGTCCACACCTTGAATCACCCGCAGTTAGTAAGTACTTGCTACCCAGGCCTGCACTAGGCGAGGGGGACACAGATGGATAACAGACATGCTCCTTTTCCTTCCCAAGAAGCTCAGCATCCAGATGGAGAGTGGAGGCAATTGCCAACCCTGACCCTGGTGTGCTGGTGAGGCTGCAAGCACAGTGCTTGAGGTCCACGTGGGTCACGCAGCCTGGAACACAACGGAGGGCTTCCTGGAAGAGGCGATTCCTGGGTGGAGTCTGATATGTAGGAGGGCGGGAGGCAGTTCCAAAGGGGAACAGGGTGGGGTGATGATGCTGCAGAAAAAAATGGGCGATAAGCATCATTGGCTGTGGGTTTTTTTCCTTGTCTGGGTTCTTTTCCGCTTCCCTGCTGCCATGTCTTCATGCCTTTGTTTACGTGACCATTCATGCAGCTTGTTCTTTCTTGCCTGCCTCCCTCAGTGCCTCTCTCAGTGCCGAGCCCAACAGAGATCTGCTGTGGAGACCCACAGGAGCAGTCAGCAGCCCCCTCTTTCTCAGACTCTGGGGTGCATGCTGCGAGTGGGGGAGGAGAGGGTCAGCGGACCCAAGGGGAAGGAGTTATTTTTTTATTTAAGAGGAAAGGCAGGAGTTCCCGTCGTGGCGCAGTGGTTAACGAACCCGACTAGGAACCATGAGGTTGTGGGTTCAATCCCTGGCTTTGCTCAGTGGGTTAACGATCCGGCGTTGCCGTGAGCTGCGGTGTAGTTTGCAGACGCGGCTCGGTCCAGCGTTGCTGTGGCTCTGGCGTAGGCTGGTGGCTATAGCTCCGATTCAACCCCTAGCCTGGGAACCTCTATATGCTGCGAGAGCGGCCCAAGAAAATGGCAAAAAGAAAAAAAAAAAAAAAAAAGAGGAAAGGCAGCAGTTTTGCCCCCCGACACCCAGAGTTGGGCTGAGATGGAGAGTCCCATCATGGGCACCCCCATAAAGCTCCGGCGAATCTGCTGGTCTAAGGAGGACTGGGAGAGAAGAGGGACCTCAAAAGGCAGAGGAAGGGGAGAAAAGCCGCGGGGAAATTATGCGTTTCTGAAGCCGCCTGGGATACAGTAATGAGAACCAGAGAAAGGGCTAATGGAGATCAGATTGCCCAGGGGGCTGGTTCCCAGCAGCCCCCTCCCCAGCCTGTTGAAGGAGAGGCCCCAGGGACAGGATGCAGCTGAGAAGGGCCACTCTCTCTACCTGGTCCCTCCCTGAGTCTCAGCTAGTGTGGACAGCATGGAAGCCGGAGGAGGAGGACCAGGTGGTCTGTTTCCAACTGGAGGCAGCTGGGGATGGGGGAGAAGGCAGAGGCCAGCTGGAGTCAGCCCCCTTGGCCACGGGTTCCATGGGCCGCTCAGTCAGTCAATCAACAACCCAACTCAAGTCCCAGGCCCTCTGGCCATCAAGGGCCAGGGTGGGGCACTCAGAGGCGGAAGGGAACCTGGGCTGTGGGCCTCCCCCTCCCCTAAGAGGGATTGCCAGCCCACTGGAAGAGACAGGATCCAGGGAACCCCCACCCTGGGGTAGGGGGACACAGCCCTGTCCTTGGGAGCCCCATTGTGGTGATGGGGGAGAAGAGAGTGTGTCTGTCTGGAGGTGCTCACAGCCGGGGGTGAAGGGAGGAAGAAAAACCAGACCCGCTCTCAGGACTGGTGCTTTTGTGTGTGTGTGTCTGTGTGTGTCTGTGTATTTTTAGGGCCGAACCTGCGGCGTATATGGAAGTTCCCTAGTGAATCGGAGCTGTAACTGCCGGCCTACACCACAGCCACAGCAACACCAGATCTGAGACGTGTCTGCAACCCACATCACAGTTCATGGCAATGCTGGATCCTCAACTCACTGAGCGAGGCCAGGGATCGAACCTGCGTCCTCATGGATACCAGTTGGGCTCATTACCGCTGAGCCATGATGGGAACTCCTAGGACTTGTACTTCTACTAAGAGTACTGCTAGGAATAACCACAACAGCCATCAGACTGAGTGCTCACTTCGGGCCAGAGCCCTGGTTAAGCATTTGGTAAGCATTTAGCTTCATTTCGTCTTCATGATGAGGAAAAGGCTGATGTTGCCACTATTTTGCAGATGTGTGAAGGGAAGGCGATAGCTGGCCCAAGGTCATGGCACTTGAGGGACCCCCCCACCCCACCCCAGCACTGGTCTTCCAGGCCTTTGATCTGGACCCCCCCCCCCCAAGGGAGCAAGGTTGCTGAACCTGAGCCATCTCCCTCCCCTCTCCTTCTTCTCTGTCTGTAGGTCTGTCTCTCAGTTTCTGCCTTTCTCTCCTTGTTTGTTCTCGGACACGGTCCATCTTTCTCCTCTCTCTGTGCCTCTGCTTCTGTCTCCTTTCTCCTAGTCTTCCTCTCCCTCCTCCCTTCTCCTCTGACTCCATCTCTGTCCCTCAGCCAGGCCACCATCCAGCAGGGCTAGGCCACCATCCAGCAGGGCACTTGGTTCAGGAAGGCAATGAGCAGACCCCTTCGGGAGGCCGGGTTGCTTTTGGCCTGAGACCCTTCATTCAAGGCAGGGAGCCAGAGCCAGCGCCTGTCTGCCCCGGGGCTACAGGGCACTTGGGTGGGGCACACAGGCCACATGACTTCTCCAAGGACACTCACAGCCCGGGAGAGGAGACAGGAAGATGCTGGCATGAGGCAGCTGGATGCAAGACAGGACAGCCCTGGAGGGGCTCCCCAGGTCTCTGGTAGGGGTCATGGGACAAGGTGGGGTTGGAAATAGCCCTCCTTCCTCCTCCGTGTCACCCCTTTCGCCCTTCTCCTTTCTTTTTCTTTTTTTTTTTTTTCTTTTTCTTTTGGTCTTTTTTTTTTAGGGCTGCACCTGCGGCATATGGACGTTCCCAAGCTCGGGGTCACACCCGAGCTGTAGCTGACAGCCTCCACCATGGCCACAGCCACGTGGGATCCGAGCCGCATCTGCAACCTACACCACAGCTCACGGCCACACCAGATCTTTAACCCACGGAGCGAGGTCCAGGATCGAACCTGCGTCCTCATGGATGCTGGTCAGATTGGTTTCCCCTGAGCCACGATGGGAACGCCCCCCTTCTCCTTTCTTATCTTCCCCTTTTTTCCTCCTTCCTTGTCTCTTCTAACCTCCTCTCTTTCTTCTGCCTCTTCCCTTCTCTTTCTCCCCCTCCCTGTACTCATCCTCAAGCTTGCATTTTCTCTCTCTTTTTTCTCTCTCCCCCCATCCCCATCCCTCCTCCTCCTCCTCTTCTATCGATTAGTCTCCCCAGCTCCAGCCAACACGGAGGCCTTGGAAGGTGCTCACAGTCTTGCTTGAAATTTATTGCCCAGTAAAGGAGGCGGCAGATGGAAGTCTCTGCACGCCACCCCCACCCTCCCCGTCTCCTCATCCCAACAAAAGCCAATCTAGACACGAATGCCGTCCATCAAAAGCACCAATATGGGGTTATTTATAGGCCAGCCCCTTCCAAGAAAGCGGAGCGTGTTTTTCCTTCCTCTCCGTTTTTCCCTTTGAGCTTTCACATCTCAGGCGTCGGGGATTCGATATTTGAAAAGCTACACAATGAGGTTCCCGTCCCTCGGATTGTAGGGTAGGGGGCCGCCGCAGAAGTGTCTTGATTGGAAATGAATTAATTAGAAGTGAGGCTCTTCAAGTCTCCGAGTTGGGTTATTTATAGTGTTCGGTTAATTTTGATAATTAACACTGGGGAGGAAAGGCGAGTTCCGGGCAAGGCAGCGGCCGCCAACAGAGACACGTTTCCCGCCCCTTTGGCTACCCCTCCCCACGCTGCTCTATTTGGACTCTGTCAAAATAGGCTACTCTCTGTGGCGGAGTCCCTGGTTTTTCTAAAAGTAGAACGAAGGAGGTAAGGCCAAAGGCACAGGACTGCTTGGGGGAACAGCTATTTCTGAGAAGCAGGGGGGTACTCAGACGGAGAGGGGTGGAGATTGGGGACAGGTCTCCCCTTTGCCTAGCACCAGGCCAGCAGCCCTCTCTTCTCCTGGCCAAATGAGTCCCTGTTGTGGCTTAGTGATTAACGAGTCCGACGAGGCACCATGAAGATGTGGGTTCAATCCCTGGCCTCGCTCAGTGAGTTAAGGATCCAGTGTTGCTGTGAGCTGTGGTGTAGGTCGCAGACGTGGCTTGGATCCCACGTGGCTGTGGCTGTGGTGTAGGCCAGTGGCTGTAGCTCTGATTCGATCCCTAGCCTGGGAACCTCCATATGCCGAGGGTGCAGCCCTAGAAAATACAAAACAAGACCAAAAAAACTCCCCAAAGAAAAAAACACAGATTTTTTTCCTGGAGCAGCAGGTGCCAGGCAGCTGGGCTGGGCTGCATGCTGCGCTGTAGCCCCAGAACCAGGGGCAAGTTGGGGGGGGGGGCTGCAACGGAGGTTGGGGAATAGATGCCCCTCCCACCAAAGCAGCCGTGGAGAGAGAGGCCTGTGGACCAGGGTGATGGGATCCAGAGACAGTCGGGCTTGAGCCACCTGGTTTGGAAGGAGAGATGGGGGGTGAACAGGGAGAGATTCTCAGAGAAGCAGGAAGGTTTGACTGGGAGCCTGCTGCCTGCCCCCAGGACAGGATGGGCATTTCAAGGAGAGGGAGCGATCCATCAGGCCATAGAAAAGGGGCCTTCAGCGCGCCCCCAAGGTGCATGGCCAGCTGCATCTCAATCCACTTGCTCCCCCAACCCTCATGCTGCCCCTAAGCTGACGGCTCAGCCTTTCCGTGCGCGTGTCCCCTCTCACACTCCTGCACCCTTGCTCAGATGGCCCTTCTTCTGCCCAGAACGGCCTCCCCTCCTTGGTCGGACGAGGTCAAGGCCTCCCCTCCTTGGCTGGATGAGGTCAAGGTCCGGAGCACAGGGGACCTCCTCCAGGAGCCTTGCCCAGTTGCTGGTCCACCCCCTCTCCCCACCCTCCTTCTTGTGATCGCCTAACTTTGGTGGAATTCACAGAGGTGGAGGGAGAGCTGGTGGTAGATTTGGCAGCGGAAAGACATGGGGATGGACCTTAAAGGGCCCCGGGGCCCCTTCCCTGGAGGAGCTGGGAACAGCTTCTTTGCCTGGGACCTGGACAGTGGCTTCTGGGCCGCCCCCTGACACTGGCGTGGTTCCCCAAGAAAGGATCCCTTTTTCTTCCCAGGATTAAAGACCAACTCCCGCCCCCTGAGTGGAGGGCAGATGGGACCACCCAGCAGTGCAGGTACAGGAAGCAGTGGGAGGCTTTTCTCCCTCCCGCGGTGTCCTGTCCTCCTGGAGCGCAAAGGCGGTCCGGAACAAGGAGAGGAGCTTCCAAAGCAACCGTCCTCTCCCAGGCTCTTGGAGGGGACCTCTGCTCAGGGCTTGCCAAGGACTGGGGCCAGACCGGAAATGGGATCTGAGCGGTGACCAGGGGCCTGGGCTCCTGTGGTTCCTGCAGCCAGTGCCAGCTCCCCGCATCCCTCCTCCCGCTGCGGATGTTCTCAGGTGTCTCGACCAAATCCCCGTCCCCTGCCACCCCCTCCCCTTCTCTCCTGGCTCCGGATCCCTGATAGGAGGAGGAGGGAGGGAGGGAGAGGGAGAAAGAGAGAGCCTACGTAGAGCCTTTATTCTCCTGGCAGCTTCTCCCTGCTCCCCATCTTCCTAACAAAACACACTGTGTCCTGTCTCATCCCTGCACCCAGCCTTTTCCTTGGGATCTGAAGTCTTCCTCCCAAGGCACCCCTAGTTTTTTTGGCCTGCCGTCACTGTCATAGGTGCACCGGGCCACTCTTGTGTTTGCTTCTAGGGTGTTCTGGAAGTCACGTTATCCATTCGTCATCTCTTTGTGCAGCCCCCGGTCCTTTTCGGGGAGATTGACCTGTTCCGGCCCCAGACTGTGGGGTCCCCCCTAGTGAGGGTCTGTGGAAATAGAATTCCTTCTGCCCACTCCAACCCCCTGCCCCAGGGTGCAGACCTCCTGCCTCTGCCCGGCTCTGTCTCCAGTGCCCAAGGCCTCTGGGCTCCTGCTGCCCTTGGCCAGGCAGAGCCTTGGGCACATGGCAGCACCAGGCCAGCACCCCCCTCCGACCCCTGGCCCCCACAGGCCAACCCTCAGCCATCTCTGAGTGTTTTTCCCCCACTTTCAACCCAAGGGCCTTCGGGGAGCTGCTATTCTGTCTCCAGCTTCCTCTGAAAAGAGAGCCCATTTTTAATTAAAGTGGAAAAAGAGCTGAAAAATCTGTTCGCATTTAATCATCTTGACGACCTTTTTGCTTAAGAGTTTCCAGCTTTGGGGGGGGGGATGCTGAGGGGGGCTTTTGAGTCGGGGGAGGCATTTCTTGAGAGTGGGTCTGGGTGGGGAAGGAGGAGGGAGAGCCTCTCACAGGGATGAATAATGGAGCAGGAACGGAGGCGGCTGGGGCTCTGAGTGCCGACTCAGCACTTTCCTGGGCTGGCTCCTCCAGGAGGTGCCCCCACCCGCACCTGCCTCCCCTCCCCCCGGGCACCCTGTGGGCTGGGCCGGGCCAGGGTGGGGCCGTGCAAGAACCTGGCTTCAGATTCCGCAGGGAGCCAGAGCAGGGGCCATCTGGGAAGGACACTTGTCTTTGTGTCACAGGTGGGAACAGACCTGGAGGCACAGTGGTCCTGGTCACATGAGGTGGGGGGGTGGGGCAATGCCTCGGGGACACCCCCCCCACCCTGCTGCCCACCCAGGAACTTCTCCGCTACCAGGCGGCACTGCTCACACTGCTCTGTAATTAATCCCCTCCTTTGCAAGAGACCCACTTGGAGCATTTTATATGCTTTGCTGGGTCTCAGTTTCCCCAATGGCAGATGGCCTCGGCGGGGGCGCGGCGGGGGGGGTGGGGCGCTTCCACTTCTAGAATCCAAGTCCTGGCCTAGAGCATGTAACTTGCCTGTGCTCCTGCCCAGGGGTGCAAAACAGCCCTGTTTGATTGAGGAACCCCTTAGATTAGGAGATCCCCCAGCCCTGAGCCATGTCCCCCTCCCTGAGCCCTGAGGGTGTAGGACAGGACTACGGGGTCCCTCTCCACGTTCCAGACCCACCTCTGTGCTCCCTGGGGTAGTGAGACTTTGCTCCACCTCCCTCCTCAGGGAATGAGACTTCCAGGGTAAGGGCTTTGCCTCTGCCCTGAGACTGGGGTCTCCTCCCCCTTCAGACAGGAGTCTTCTCAGGAGTGGGTGGGCCTGTGAGAACCGGTGCAGAAAGATCTGGCTGCCCAAGCAGCTTTTTCTTTTTTCATTTTTTCTTTTTCAGACTGCTCCTGTGGCATGTGGAAGTTCCCCGGGGCTAGGGGTGGAATCAGAGCTGCAGCTTCCGGCCTCCATCACAGCCTACGTCCTCACAGCCACAGCAATGCCAGATCTGAGCTGCATCTGTGACCTACACCACAGCTCACAGCAACGCTGGATCCTCAACCCATGGAGTGAGGCCAGGGATGGAACCCACATCCTCATGCATACTAGTGGAGTTCTTAACCCACTGAGCCACAATGGGAACTCCCCAGGCCTCCTGTTCTTAATGGTTCCTCCCTGCATCGGGGGTCCCCCAACCCAGTGGACATGGCCTTGGGATGGGTGGGAGGGTGAAAGGACCCTCCTCCTTTCTCTCTTGGGGGTCTTCTCTTGGGGGTCTTCTCTGACTGGGAGGCTTGACAGACTCCACCCATGCCCTTTACCCTCCTCTGCTGGAAACCAACCCAGACAATTGCACTTGACCCCACTTCCCAGACGCGCCAGACTGAAGATAAGCTGGGGCCTGGGGTGTCACCTCCTCCAGCAATTCCCGTGGGAATTGTGCCGGAGCCGGAGGCCTGTCACAGCTCTGGCTCTCTTTGGCAGCAGGAAGGCCCCCGAGCCTGAGTCTCCAGGGCTGCGATGTCATCTTACTCTGCATCCGGTCACCAGCCTGCAGGCCAGAAGCCACCAGCAGCAGCAGCAGCAGCAGCAGCAGCAGCAGCAAACAGAATAAGACTAATTCACACTGGCCCAACTCCGTGACACCCTCACACGCAAGACCTCTTAGATTCTGCACCATAACTCTGAGACTGGTATCTTATGCCCATCTTACAGATGACGGAAACTGAGGCTCAGAGCAGGGGAAGGGACCGGCCCCAGGGCACCCAGCCAATGAGGCCCCTGGGTCTCTGATGCCTCATCCTCTCACCTTCATGCTGCTCCAGCACAGGTGTAGCCCTACTCAGGTTTTCTTTGAAAATGTCCTGACTTCGAGTTCCCATCATGGCGCAGTGGGAATGAATCTGACTAAGAACCATGAGGTTGCAAGTTCGATCCCTAGCCTCTCTCAGTGGGTTAAGGATCTGGCATTGCCGTGAGCTGTGGTGTAGGTCGCAGATGCAGCTCGGATCTGGCGTTGCTATGGCTCTGGCGTAGGCCTCCAGCAACAGCTCTGATTAGACCCCTAGCCTAGGAACCTCCATAAGCCACAGATGCAGCCCTAAAAAGAGACAAAAAGACCAAAAAAATGTCCTGACTGTCCTGGGATGCAGGATACAAAAGCGAGAGGGCTGACTGAAACCTTCGGACCTACAGGGCAGCTCTGCAGTCCTTCAGGGCTGGGCGGTCAAAGTGGAGGGTCAGAGGAATTGCCTAGAGGAAGGCTAGCTGAGGGAACTGTGCCCCAGAGATGAAGCCAGAGGCTGGAGAGAGGGCTGGCCCCCGCCTCGGCAGGGAGGATGGTTGCCCAGAGGCACAGGTACCCCGACTCTCTCCCCTGTGCCCTTAGCAGCCCGCCTGGAATTCTTTCTCTCTTCAAGCACTTGGGTCTAGCATTGTGCCTCCAGGTAACTCTTCTCCAGGACCCAAAGTCTAGGGAGATTAAGTCCCTACCGTCTATGTGTGAAGAAATGAATCAGATGTAATTGACACAGGTATGGGTGCAGAACGAGACACGTAGGAGGGAGGGTGACCTTTGAAGGCAAAGGACTGCAGGTCGGAAAATGGAAGACTTGGACCTACTCTACAGTTAGGGTGAAAGACAAGAGAAGATGGGGGTTCCCACTGTGGCTCAGTGGTAGTGAGCCTGACTAGGATCCAGGAGGATGAGGGTTGGATCCCTGGCCTCGCTCAGTGGGTTAAGTGTCCAGCATTGCCATGAGCTGTGGCGTAGGTCGCAGATGCGACTCGGATCTGGCGTTGCTGTGACTGTGGTGTAGAATTGTGGCTGCAGGTCCTGATTCCACCCCTAGCTGGGGAACTTCCATATGCCGCAGGTATGGAAGTTGAAGAGAGTTGTTTTCATGGGAGCATAACCCCCGGAAGGGCTCAGAGGTGAGCGAAGCTGACACACACGGGTCAGTCCGCGCCCCTTGCAGGATAGGGTGGCAGCAGGAAGGGAGGAGGACCCACCTCTGAGCTGGAGCAGATGGTGGGGGAGGGCACCATGGAACGGGCCCACTTTGATGTTCCAGTTAATCTAACTGGACTCCAAAATTGACTAATACCTCTTGCCCATCTCACTACTAACGCAGCTCCGGAATCCAACGTGGCTGACCCCAAATTAGTCCCCAGCCCCCACTCTGCCCCCTCATTGGTCAGGTGCCCCTTGCAGCTGGCGAGTCAGCCCAGAGGTAATCACTGCATCACGCTTCAAGGCCACTGAGCTCACCCCTGATGGGGGGCAGCGGGTTTCACTTACCTTGCCTGGCCCAGTGCCCGAGGGCATAAGGGATGCAGCTGAGGGAGGCCCAGCACCTCCCACCCCCTCCCCTCAAAAACTGTTCTCTCCTTGCCCATCTCCCTTCGCCCCTTTTCTGGCTGGACGGTGGAACTGGAAGATAGGCAAGGTGCTGCTCCCAAAGCAGGAAAAGAGAATGCTCGGAGTTCCCATTGTGGCCCACTGGCAATGAACCTGACTAGTATCCACGAAGATGTGGGTTCCATCCCTGGTCCTGATCAGTGAGTTAAGGATCTGGCGGTGCCGTGAACTGCGGTGTAGGTAACAGATTTGACTCGGAGCTTGTGTTGCCGTGGCTGTGGTGAAGGCCAGCAGCTACAGCTCCAATTTGACCCCTAGCCTGGGAACTTCCATATGCCGCGGGTATGGCCCTAAAAAGACAAATTAATCAATTAATTAATTAATTATTATTTTCCTTAAAAAAATTTCCTATCTTTCAAAGTTACATAAATTTCACATGATCATAAAAAGAATACCACAAAATTTAAAAAATAAGAAAAAAAATAAAAAAAAAGAAGCAGTGAATGCTCACCAGAAGAGCTCGGCACTTGTGCCTTCGGTTAAATGACAGAGACCATACCTCGGCTTCCCTCAGGCCATCCAACCCCGGCCGAAGCCCAGATTCGTGTGCAGGCGTGTCAGGAGGGAGCATCTGAGTGTCAGTATTGAAGGGCCAAGTGAGATGCTTGTTCTGAGATGTAGGTTCTTGGAGTGAAGGCTGGAGGGGCGGTGGTGGAGGGGGAGGAGTGGCTGGGACATGGGGGTTAATGGTGACACGTGGCTGTGAAGTGCCTTCTACAGTATAGTGGCCACTTATGGCACCACTGCTTCTTTTGGGGGTGGCGTCTCCCCCAGAAGGAAAAAGTGGCTTAACCTTTTCAAGCCTCAGTCTCTTCATCTGTATGTGGTGAACCCAGCCCCTCTTTCATGACACTGCGGTGGGGATTAAAGATTGTGCGGCGGGGGGGGGGGGGGTTTGCCATTGTGGCTCAGTGGTAATGAAACCGACTAAGATCCATGAGGATGCAGGTTCGATCCCTAGCCTCGCTCAATGGGTTGCCATGAGCCGTGGTGTAGGTCAAAGATGAGGCTTGGATCTGGCGTTGCTGTCGCTGTGGTATAGGCAGGCAGGTGCAGCTCCAATTTGACCCCTAGCCTGGGAACTTCCATATGCCGCATCTGAGGTCCTTAAAAAAAAAAAAAAAAAAAAAAAAAAAAAAAAAAAAAAGATTATGTGGATCTTCCGGCCCCTAGGATTTCTCCATAAATGTGAGCTCATTGTCTGCACCCGCATTTCTGCTTGGAAGTAAGTTGGCGCTGTAGGCTGGTTCCCTAGTGACTGCGGGGGAGGGGGGTGGGGAAGGGGGGCTGAGGGCAGACACAGGGAGCTCCGAGCAATGTTTTGCAGAGGGCCCTAAGCGAGGAGTCCCAGCGGAAAGGGACGCCAGGGAATATGGGTTAGGACCTTGCCTTTCTGCAGGGGCAGGGTGATGGAGCAACGGAGAGATGAAGCAGAGAGGGCCACACCCCTCGCATTTCACCTCCTGAAGATGCGGTCTGACCCACCAGTACCACTCCCAGCTCCATGTAGATTGGCTTTGAGATTCTCCACCCTTTCACCTTGGGGTCCCTATTAGGTCCAGGAAGCCCTGGCATGTGTGTGGTGGTGGAGGAGGAGCCCTCTATACGTGCAGTTCAGTTATGGGAGATGGTACCCGGGGACCCTCCTGTGAAAACTGCTGCCCCCTTGCTGCTGCCTGTCTGATCCCACTTGCTGGTCAGCTCCTAAGAACCCTCTCCCCATGCCCCCTCCCACGGCTGCTGCTGCTGCACGTGCTGAGGCTTAGGGGAAAGGGAGTGGAGTTAGGAAGAAATTGGTGAAGGATGCTCATGTTTGGGGCTAGGAATCGAGACAGTTAGGGAACTGGGGAGTTCCTGCTGTGGCGTCTCTGCAGCACTGGGATGCAGGTTCAATCCCTGGCCCGGCACGGTGGGTTGAGGATCCAGTGTTGCAGCTTTGGCATCGGTCACAACTGCAACTCGGATCTGAACGCCATATGCTGCGGAGAGTTCCAAAAAGAAAAAAAAAAAAAAAAAAAGGTGGGGGAGTTGGGATCCGGCAGATAGGGGCACCATAGGGCCTCTGATAGTGTTCCTGGGAAAAGGGACTGACTCAAGTATTCAGCACTCATGAGGAACAGGAATCCCTGCTGCAAAGGAGCACTCTGATCAGAGCCATGCCATCTCGCTAATGATCAAGCCAAGGTGTCACATTCTAAAATAATCCTTCATATCACGTCACTATCACACCAGAACCTCAGCTCCATGAGGGTAGCTGCTTTTGTTCACCGCTAGAACAGGGTGTGGCCCATAGTAGATGCGCAATAAATACATGTTGAATGGATTAAAGGGGATGCAGTATCTTTTTTATTTTGGCTGCACCCATGGCATATGGAAGTTCCTGGGCCAAGGATTGCATTCGAGCTACAGCGGCCATCTATGCCACCGCTGCAAGCAGCGCTGGATCCCTAACCCACTGCGCTACGGTGGGAACTCTTTGAGTCTTTTCTTTGATGAATTTTATTTTCCCTTTAAGATAAGATTTTTTTTTTTAACTTTCCAGGGCCAGGGATTGAACTGGCACCACAGCAGTGACCAGCACCAGAGCCTCAACCCACTGGGCCACGAGGGAACTCCAAGATAGGATCTTTTTAAAAAATTACCATTTTATAGGGAGTTCCCTTTGTGGCTCAGTGGTTAACGAATCCGACTAGGAACCATGAGGTTGAGGGTTCGATCCCTGGCCTCGCTCAGTGGGTTAAGGATCCGGCGTTGCCATGAGCTGGGTGTAGGTTGCCAACGCAGCTTGGATCCCGAGTTGCTGTGGCTCTGGTGTAGGCCGGTGGCTACAGCTCCGATTTGACCCCTAGCCTGGGACCCTCCATATGCTGCAGGAGCAGCCTCAGGGAAAAAAAAAAATTACCATTTTATAGATGAGGAAACAGGCTGAGAGAGATGACATAACATCAGACCCTGCAGAAGTACCTGATGCAGGGGTGGGTGGGAGATGTAGGGATTTGTGGCTAGCTCTGACTCTCAGTTCAGTGCTCTCTTCTTTACGCAATTCATAGCCACTCTCCCGACCAGCACTCAGCATGACATCATGGTCTTGTGCTCTGGCTTAATCATAGAAATACTGCTAATAATAGTAACCATTGCTGTTTGTAATTGTTCAAGTAAGGCTTAAATGATCAAGACCATGGAAATTATTAATAACCCAGGCCCAGCCATAGTGGTGCGGGTCAGATTAAATTGTGTTGAGATGGATAAGCTCGGCAATAATAGTAACTGGGATCATAAATTAATAACAGGAGTATTTAAATTAATGCCATACTGTCGATACCCTGGGTAGTAAGCAGCTCAGCGCTGCTGTTAATACTAATGTTGCCCCTTTCCTGCCTTCCATGAATTTAGCTGAGAGGAAAGGCAAGGCTCTAAAAGCAGCAGGAGGAGAAAGCTTAAAAGCGATCCTTTGGGAGTTCCCTGGTGCCGCAGCAGGTTAAGGACCTGGTGTTGTCACTGCGGGGGTGCAGGTCTGATCCCTGGCTGGGAAATTCTGCATGTCTTGGGTGTGGCCAAAACAACAACAACAACAAAGTGATCCCGGTCTGGGAGGAGGGCATCCTTGGGGATTTCTGAAGGGGGGCTAGCCGCCTGGCCTCTCAGGCCCAGCCATCAAAGGGGGTCATGTACATTCACAGTCAAGGCCACAGCGATGTCTGCCTGTCCTTTCTGGGGATGTCCTTTGTTGGTTATACAAGAAAGAAATCTGCAAGGAAGATTTTTATCCCCCATGAATGAATGAAATAGCTGCAGCTGATCATTACAGCTGCGACATCACCTACCAGCAGCGAGCATGCCCTCTTGAGACACAAGTGTCTTAATCTGCCCCTTCTCCCTGAATGTGGGATAGTAGCCCTATTTTTTTTTTTTTTCCAAGTCTAAACTGATGTACATCTGGCCAAGATCAGGGTGAGGGGATGGACTTTGTCGACTTATCCCCCCTCCCCAGCTCTCCTCCTGGGCCTTCCTGTTTGGGAACTAGGAGAGGGTGGGAACAGGTAGTGGGGGGGGGGACATCAAGGTAGACGTGGGAGTGGTTCCCACCCAAAGACTGGCAGCACACTCCCTGGGGTGCTGGGGTGGGGTGGGGTGCTATGATTAGGAACTGCCAAGCTTTCTAAGGCATGGTGAGTGCAGTCCTGGGGAAGGCGACCGTAGTACATGGACAGGTACCTGGATGTGAGTCCATCCAACCAATTTTACCTCTATTCCCTTCTCCAGACCTTTTCCAAACGCCTACTGTGTACGAGGCATTCAGATAAGAAACCATAGTCCCCACCTGCACGGTGCTTATCAGCTAATGTAAACACAATCCAATGAAGGCAAAGTGTTTAGGATGCATCTATGCTCTTGTTTGCGTGTAAGTGTGTGTGTTCATGACCGTGCGTGTGTTCCACGTGACGTAACTGCATCCGTACACAAGTGTGTGTGAGTGTGTAGGTGAGTACGTGTGTCTGCATATTATGAGCACATGGGAGATGAGTGTGCATGTGTGGAGGTGCACACGTATGTGTCGCATGCGCAGGTCTACAGGACTGCGTGAGCATGGTGTGGGCACGTGTGAGTGCACAAGCACATATATATGGGAGCTTGGGAGTGGGTGTGTTCCTTTTTGTGCGTGTACACACCTGTGATCCCTTCAAACCCATCTTTTGAGAATTCAGTTGATAGCGGGATGGACTCCACCTTGAACATCCCCGCTGCTTGCGGTCATGGTCAGGCCACCTGCTGACCCCCCTCCCTCTCCCCTAGGCCTCCGCACAGACAACCACCCCCCAACACCCGTACCCCCCCTCCGCCCCAGCACCGGGCAGGGGCAGAGGGAGGGGTGGCCTATAGGCCAGTGGGTATTATTGCTGATGCGGCTGGGTAGGGAGCAGGGCACCGGGGAAGAAGCTGAAGCCAGTGGCAGGGAAAGGCAGGTAGGAGAGTGAACCCTGCGGGGGGCCGCAGCCCAAGGGAGTGGGAGCCGCAGTGGGGACGCCCCGAGCCCACAGCATCCGGGACAGACGCGCTGTAGCGCTGGCCAGGCGCCGGGTACCCGGGCGGGGTGGGGGATAGACTCGGAGGGCCGGGGCGCGGAGAAGCGGCAGCGGGGCGGGCGGGCGCGGCTCCCCGCAAGCCCTCCCTCCCCTTCGCTCCCCTCCCGGAGGCGGCAGGGCGGGCGGGAGCGGTTCCGGGGGTGGGCGGGCGGGCGGGCGGGGCGCGGAGGAGGCGGGGCCGCCGCACTGGCTTCCCTCAGCCCCTCCCGCCCTCAGCCAGAGGGAGCCGAGCCTCGGCCAGCTCCGGGGGGCGGGCGCTCGAGCGCAGCGCAGAGCAGCCCCATCGGTCCGCGGAGCGGACTCCACTGGAAGCCGAGCGCTGCCACGGTAGGCGGGCGATGGGGGCAGGTGCCGCCGGCTGCGCCATGGACTGGCCGCGCCTGCTGCTGCTGCTGCTGCTCCAGGGGGTGAGTGCTAGCCGGAGAGGAGCCCGCTCCCTTTCCCAGGACCGGAACCCTGATGAGTTCAGGTTTCCTCGAGGGAAAATAGAAAAGAGGGCTGGGGTCCTCGATGCTGGGGGCGGATGGCGGGAGAGAAGCTCCGATGCCAGTATCCACAGAGGAGCATCTAAGGATTTCAGAGCGAAGAGGCGACCCTGAGATCCAGGGTAGAGATGCGGATAAGAGGGGCGCACGGATGCGGGTCCTCAGGTACCAGGAGGTATATGTGTGGAGGAGCTGGGAAGGGTCTCTCAGAAGGGGACCGTGGGGCTCTCGGATGCCTGGGTTCCTTGGAAGAAGGCGCTTGAATGCCAAGATCTCGAGGCGACTTCCCCCCTGAGCATCTTGATCTCTGGAGGGTCATGGGACGGAACCTGGGCTAGAGAAGGAGAAGGAATGGGACGGGAACTAGAGAAGTGAGGGGCGAGCGTGGTTAGGGCGGGGAACCGGAGACAAGGGGATGGAACAATGGGAGAGGAGGTTGCAGGGACTGGAGGCAAAGGGGACTGGGCATCGGACAATGAGGACCAGCCAGACAATGGGGGGGAGGGGCGTGGGAGGGAGACGTTCGTGGAGCGGGGCTCTGTTGAAGAAAGAGAAATGGTTAAGAGAGGGCAGAAAAGGGATGGCGGTGAGGGAGGTAGAGAGATGGAAGCAAAACGAGAGGACGGAGAAGGGAGAACGGACCCTAAGGTGGTCGGGGCCCCGCCTGCCCGCGGAGGGACAGTGGGACGAGAAGAGAGGGCAGAGGCACAGACACTTCCCGCGCCTGTCGCGCGCTCTTTCTCCCGGCCTCGCGAGGTCAGGCAATTGCGGCTTGGGGTCCGAAGCTAGGAAGGGAGTGCCCACTTCGCCGGGGCGAACCCGCTCTCCGGGTTCTCCGGCGACCGGCGGGCTCCTCCTCCGCATTTATTCTCGCAGTTTGAAGCAGAGCGGAGGACAGGATGGGACAGAGCTAGGCGTCGTCCGACGGGTTCTGGTCGCCGCCACTTCTTGGGGTGCAGAGAGGCGGGACGCGCAAGGCGGGGAAGGTCGGGGTAGCGCGCAGGCGAAGGCGGCCCGCAGGGGGCGCTGTGGCGCGAGGGCTGAGCCGTCGCAGCTACCCGCGCGACTGTGGCTAAGCGCCGCACCGCCACCCCGACCTCCAGTTAAGTTAAGCAGCCCGAGCGTCGCGCTGGTGGTTCGCTCTGTTTCCGCGCCCCGCCCAGCCTTGGGTGAAAGACACCGGGCAAGGAACAAAACGGGGGTGCTTGTACGCCTGGGATTCTGTCCCGGAAAAGGACCGTGGGTCCTCGTGAGCGTCAAAGTCCGCCCGGAAGTTCTGCCGAGACATTCAGGAGATGTGACCTGGTGTGTGGCCATGAACCGAGTGCCCTGAGAGGTTTGGCAATGGAGGAGGTGTCCTCACTCTCCCTGCCATCTTCATCTCTCATCGGAGCCTCGCATCTCCAAATCCCAGCTTTACAGACAGAGGCTCTGAGAGTTGAAGCCAATTGCTCAAGATCCCACAAGCAAGTAGAGCCAGAATTCTTAGCTAGCCTGCCCCTCACCTGATTCCCAGCCCGGTACTCCCCGTACCTCTTAAAAGGGGCTGCCCGGCGTCCCAGCTTGGGTTAAGAGCTGCGTGGCTCGGCGGCGGCGGGTCGGCGTGACAGAGTCCGGCCGACGGAATATTGGGGGCTGGGATGGGCAGAGAGCCTCTCCGGGTGCTGGCCCTATCCTCGAAGCTCAGCCCCAGTTCTCTGGGATGCTAGTACCTGTGGCTTCGTCCGGGCATGTGGGAGTGACTGCGGGCACGTTTGCTGACTAACGTCACGGGTTAAAGATGCTTCTCAGCCGGGGAGGAAGGGAGCGGGAAGGGGGGTGGGGGGGACTGTAGTGCGGATCCCGGAGAGGCGAGGGCGTGGGCTCCGGATCTGGGCTGGAGGGTGTCCGCCGAGGAGGGAAAAGGCGAGACAGGAGGGGAGCTGCGCGTGGAGGGCCTGGGGGCTCGGAAAGGTGGACCCCGCTCGGAATCTGCCGCCTGCAGCCCCTGGGACTCTCGCCTCCGCCTTGCCGCGGGGCTGCTGTCTCGGGGCTGGCTCTGTGCACCGCAGCGGTCCGAGTTTCTTCCTGGGCCGCGGCGAGAGAGTGCTGAAACCAGAGCGCGTCCCGGCGGGTCGGCTGGCGAGCCGCGCCGGTAATGGAGGCACTTTGTCATTCAGACGTCTGTAACCGGAGCCGCTGGACTGGCTAATGCGCATAATAGGGATGCAGCGACGGCAGCAAATGCGAGCACGCGAGCGGGGCCGGGTGGGGGAGGCGCCTCGGAAGGGAAGGTGTTCCCACGCCGCTGTACCAGCCAGGTCCCGTGCACGCGCCTAGATTCTTCCCTGGGGGTGCGGGGCGGGGAGGCGGGAATAATAAAATTGATTGAGTGCCTACTGCGTGCCATGCATGGCCCTGAGTAATTTCTCTTATGTTATTTAATCCTTATAAGGTCCCAGCCGAGTCAATCTAGTTATTCCCATTTACAGCTGAGAGAGCTGAACCTCCCGGACCTTCAGACGCGAAATCAGGCTCTCCCAGTTTAGTAGATGGTGGCGCCCTTGTTGGAACCTAGGGTGCCTGGCTTGGAGTTTACTCTGTCCTCCTTATGCCAGGCACCGGCCCCTCCCCCAACCTTCCAGATCACGGAAGGACACGTGGCCTTGAATTACACATTAGATCGTGTCCGGTGCTCTTGGCACCACAAAGTTATAGCTGAGCCCCTCTCTCCCAGCCCGCCCCCTTTCAAATTATTACTGCAACATCCTCCTCAGTAATTCGCTCTTGTCTTTGACCCCAAACTCCACCCCTGTCTAAAGGGTTGAGGGGGCATGTGCCTCCCCAGGGTTTGCATTGGTCTCAAAGACCCTTCCCATGTTTGAAAACTCTCCAACCCCGTGACAGTGGCCAATGGCTCCATTCACTTAAGGAACCCTTTGCTGAAGCTGCTGTGAATGCTTAGGACTCACCACACTGAAGCCTGCCTGTAGTTTCAGATTCTTTCAACTATTTCGGCGTATTCTCTATTGGGTCCAGTTTTGAAAAATTAAATCTTAAAAGTCCATTCACGTAAGGGTGTTTCCACCTTAATTTCTTGAAAGCCTGGAAATGGCAAAAAGAACAAAAAAAAAAAAAAGGAAAAGATTTGCAAACATTCTCAAAAATGGAACGAAATCATTCCATCAGACATGGAAATGAGTAAGTGTAATAAATGTAAATTTCAAGCAAATGTGTCTGTCATTTTGGCAAATCCATCGTTTGGAGCCATTAGCCTGAATCCTCGCCATCCCTCCCTCCTTCCCAAGATTGCTGGGCCTTGAACCCAGAGGGAGTGTGGCCGGGTGGTGCATCAGGCCGGTGAGCAGCATGACCTCTGTGGGCCTCAGTTTCCACCTCTGTCCCATGACGGCAATCCCTCAAGTCTTTCCTCCTCAGCTTCTGGAGCAACTCTTTGGGGTGATATTTTCTCTCCATCGTGGGACCATAACTCCTTCCAGGAGTCAGGGACCATGTCTTAAGAGACACTCTTAGTTCCTTTTTTTAAAAAAGTATTTTATTTATTTATTTATGTCTTTTTGCCTCTTCCAGGGCCACTCCCGTGGCACATGGAGGTTCCCAGGCTAGGGGTCTAATTGGAGCTGTAGCCACTGGCTTACGCCAGAGCCACAGCAACGCAGGATCTGAGCCACATCTGCAACCTACACCACAGCTCATGGCAATGCCGGATCCTTAACCCACTGAACAAGGGCAGGGATGGAACCCGCAACCTCATGGTTCCTATTCGGATTCATTAAGCACTGCGCCTCGACGGGAACTCCAAGTATTTTAAAATGATAGTTGATTTACAATGTTCTGCCAATTTCTACTGTACAGCAAAGTGACTCAGTCATTGGAAACTCAGTCCAATGCTTAGGAAATAGCTGCTGACTTAATTAACTTTGAACAGAGCAGGTCCCCATCCTCCTTTGGTCCCCATCCTCCTTCAGACTCTTCTTGGTGGGTGTCTGTCTTCACTCCTATCTTGCCCCCTGCTCTGAGATGGTTTTCCCTCTTTGGGGATGGCTAAACTCTCCCCTCCCTGGAGTTCCCATTGTGGCGCAGTGGTTAACGAATCCAACTAGGAACCATGAGGTTGTGGGTTCGATCCCTGGCCTTGCTCAGGGCATTAAGGATCCGGCGTTGCCGTGAGCTGTGGTGTAGTTGCAGATGCAGCTCGGATCCGATTAGACCCCTAGCCCGGGAACTTCCGTATGCTGCGGGAGCAGCTCAAGAAAAGGCAAAAAGACAAAAAATAAAAAAATAAAAATAAAAACCTCTCCCTTCCTGCTACCTACTCTCTTCCCCCCACCCCACCCCCATCCCCTGCCCAGGCTTAGCAGTTCAGCTTGTCCTTAAGACAAGACACTTCTTTAATTAGTAACATTTAAAGTTTCCATCCTGGCGCAGAGGAAATGAATCTGACTAGGAACCATGAGGTTGTAGGTTTGATCCCTGGCCTCGCTCAGTGGGTTAAGGATCCGGCATTGCCGTGAGCTGTGGTATAGGTCGCAGATGCGGCTCGGATCTGGTGTGGCTGTGGCGTAGGCCAGCATCTGTAGCTCCGATTGGACCCCTAGTCTGGGAACCTCCATATGCTGAGGGTGCAGCCCTCTAAAAAACAAATAAATAAATAAATGTAACATTTATTAAACTCTTACTGTGCACCAGACAGATTTGCATAAATTACATTTACTTTTCACAGCCACCCTGGGCAGTAGATATCACCAACCCAGTGTTTTAGTTGGGAAAACTGAGGCTTAACAGAGATAGAGAATTTACCCAAAGCAACATGCTTATTCAGTAGCAGATCTGGAATGTTTTGAACTAGAACACAAAACAAGCACAGGAAACACATGGTTACTAATTATGTAGCCTTGACTCCAAATGAAAGACTTGGGAGAAGAGAGAGGACCACCAGTGGGCTTTGACAGGAGGGCGGGGCACGGGGCTGCCACTCCGCCCACTGCCACGACAGACCCTTCCACTATCCCGGGCCCAGGTCTCTACTGACCCCAATTAACGGGAACTCAGCCCAAAGCCAAAAGAATGCCAGAAAGACCTTGCAAAAGAGAAAGGAGGGGTCTCAAAGTAAATACACAGCTTACTCATTTACATAATGCTTACAGCCACCTTCTGAGGCAGGTCCTGTCATAATTACCTAATGAGGAAGAAACTGAGGCGCAGAGAAATTCCAAACCCGTCCCAGGTCACCTCACTCTAAGCCATGAGCAAGGATTCAGCGCAATGATGAAGGCAGGAGAACTCACACTTTTTACTCTGAGAAGGGCCCCCCCTTTTGGTTCAGATCCTGCTTTCATTCCCTTTATACATCTTCCCACCAGGGCTAGTTACGTACTTTCTAAAGATTCAATTAGACCTAATACATTAGAATGGGGGAGGGGCTGCTCCGGTCACACTGGGAGCAGCGAGAGTTGACAACTGATACCTTGACAGGAAAGGAGGAGACAGAAAAATGGTAAGAAAAGCTGACAGGAGAACTCCAAGAGACAAAAGTGTGGTCATTTGTGATAAAGAACATAGGGCATCACTGCATCGCCGCCCAGAAAAATCGCTCGTGTAACTATTGAGCCCCTGAGTCATAGGGAAACGGTGAAAGTGTGTTTCAGAGACAGAGGAAGGGGAAGCGCCCATAGTTAAAAGTGAAAACCATTAGATGAGAAGAGCAGCAAATCCTTGACCTTCCAGAATCTCAGCTCTCTACGGAGAGAGTTGGTCCCTGGAGTTCTCATTAATCGAGGCCATATTGTCTCACTGTCTTAAATTCCAGAAATATACACGTTGGGTCCCTAATATGTGCCAGGTTCTGTCTCAGGCACTGAGGCCAGCACAGTCCCTGCTCTCAGGGAGCTGACAGTCCCATGGGGGTGTCTGCAGAGACTCAGACCAGACAGGAAGACCGAACAGGGAGGACAAGGGACAAGGTGGCTCCGCCTGATCCAGGAAGGCTTGGGACCACGGGACCACTTCCCTGATGAAGTGACATTTAAGCAGAGTCCTGAAGGATGAAAAGAAATCTGAACAGACCCTTCTGGAATCTGGAGTCTTGCTCACCTCCTGGGGGAAACCTCGTGTCGGGGACTACACCCCCCCACCCCACCCCCACCGGGCTTCTGGTCTGCAGATGTTCCCAGCACCCCGTCCCTGCCACCTGGGAGAAGACGGTGGCAGCACCCACGGTTCCCCTCCTAGGCTGCCTGCACCCTCCCCATTGGGCTCTTGAGAACTAGTGGCTGCCTCCTCAACTGATCCAACCTGGCCATCCCCCTACCTCCATCAAACCCTGCTGAGACCTCAGGATATTTGAAAGGACTGGAGGGAAAGACATGTTTTGGGCCAACATGGAAGCAGCAGGGGAATGTCCCAAATGACCTGGACAGCGCCCCTCTAGTCCCATGATCCAAAAGCCCCTGTTTCCTCTGAGCATCAAATGAGGGCTGCATGGTCTGGAGCCAGGGAAACAGGCTTTGGAATTTTATTAGATATTAAGTTTTTTTTTTTTTTTTTTTTTTTAAAGGAACAGAAATACAAAGCAAGCTGGCAGCAGCCCCTCCCTCTAGGGAATCTGGTGCTAAATCATTCCATCCATGAGCAAAGATGCTTCAGCGGCAGGAATCTGACTCCCCTCTCCCCTGTTTCCAATGCAGGTCCCACTGGCTGCCTGGGGGGCAGGGAGAGGGGCGGGCTGGTGGCTGGAAATCAGACCCTGGTGGAGCAGGGCTGCTGGATGGTGAGAGCTGCCACTTTCTCATCATTGATAACAGGCAGCCTTTTCTCCCGTCTTGGCGCCAGACTCTTGATGATTGGCTGCTCTTTTGCTTTGGCCCTAAGGTGACTCCCTCTCTCTCTCTCTCTCTCTCTGTCCAGAGAGATGCAGAATCAGAGAGGGAAAGCAGGGCAGGTCAGAACTCTCAGAGCAGAGCCAAAATTTGAACCCAAGGTCCCACCTCTGTTCTTGGGTACAGACCCCTCCCATTTCATACTTAATATGTGGAATGGTAGAATTAAGGACCCGGAGCCCGGCTGCCCTTTGTTAGAAAAAGACTCCTCTTTGGGTACACGCATCCTTGCAGGTGTGCAGCTTAGCAGGTGGCATTTGGGCTAGATTTCAGTTTCTAGTCACCTCCTTGGCTGGGAGTCCTATGCAAGCTGCAACCTGCCTGCCGCTTCAGCTGCTCCAAGTCTCTCTGCTGGACCTCAGGTTGCCTTCCCCCCATGATGTATCCTTGGGATTCTAGGAGCTGCTGTAACCCCAAGATGAACTTTGCAGAAAGTCAGCATCCAAGGCTCTGACCTCACACTCCCAGCAGCCTGCAGGGGTGCACTGTCCCCCGTGGCCTTTCTTCCCCACCAGCTTTCAAGTGCCAAATGCCTCCCTGGTGAGCTCATCCGGGCCCAGGTGGTTCCAATAGAAGGCTTTAGAAGGGGATGTTTGCTCCGTCGGAATCCACCCCTCCTCCATCTCTTGCCAGTCTGATCTTCTGACCTTCCCCCACTCAGGTGTCCCTTGGAGGTGCCAAGGAGACCTGTCCCACAGGCATGTACACTCACAGCGGCGAGTGCTGCAAAGCCTGCAACCTGGGTGAAGGCGTGGCCCAGCCTTGCGGAGCCAACCAGACCGTGTGTGAGCCCTGCCTGGACAGTGAGTATAGATGACCAGCGTGGGGAAGGGGGTGGAGGGCACACTCCGAGTCCTGGCAGGGACTCCTGCCCATCACTGCTTGGGCACCAGGAGTGAGTCTGCCGCAGGATAGGAGGCAGAGAGGGGAAGCTCCGAATGGATGAAAGAAGCATGCAGAGGGAGGAGGGGGACCTGAGGGGGGAATCCCTGGGGTGGGGGGGCGCCCCTTCCAGAGACCCCTAGCAGAGAAGCCTTGTAGAAGAGTGTTCTGGCCAGGTGGGAGGAGTAGCTGATGCTAAGACCAGCTAAAAATATCCGCTGCACTGCAAAATCAATGGCTGCCACTTACCCTCCGCGTGTTTGTGGGGAGGGGAGGAAGATCAAATCCTGGCTGTCCTGGAGACTGACCTTGGGGGATCCTGGGAGGGTGTGGCTACACCTCCCCCCAGGCCAACTGTTCTCCAGCCCTGACCGAGGAAGCAGAGCTTTCCCCATCAGCGGGGATGGAGGCTGGCGCCCTACAAGGATGTCTTTACAGGGGGGTTGAGGTCAGGATGGGGGAGGGGCGCTGTGGCCATTCCTATCTGGGATTTCCTTGGGAAGAGGAGTCTTCCAGCGCTGCTGGATGAGGGAGGCAGAAAGATGGCAGGTCTGCCTGGAAACGTCTCCTCACTGTTGATTGTCAGATCCTGCCTTCTAACTGGCTACTCAATGCCCATCTGCAGGACCAGTGGGAATTCTACTCAGACTGTTCTTTAATCATGCTGGGAACAAGGTTACAGGAACTGGGGACTCTGAACACACCCACCAGCCTGTCTTTAACCTTTGGAGCCAGCCCACCACCAACATCGCAAGGCACACACGCTCTCTCTTCTTCAGGCAACCCCAACTCCTTGATGTCCCGACCATACAGTTTTCCTATTTCTGTGCTTGTGGATCCTATAACTCATCCCCCAGCAGAGGGATGCCTGGGGCCAGGTGAGGAGGCTGGTCATCCTGCAATGCCTTTGCTACCTTGCCCTCTGGCCACCACTGCTGGCTCTGGCCATGCAGAGTTTCCATCCCAGTGCAGGGCTGGCCAACCATCAGCTGCCCTGCGACCTCTGGTATTTGCCTCTCTCAGTTCCTACCCCAGGACCGCCTCTCCTTGGGTCCTAAGTCGCCTAGGATGGGACCGCAAACCTTTCTGTCTGAAGTAAGGGGTGGGATAGAAGAGGCTGAGAGAGGGAAGGGGAGGGAAGACAGGACCAGAGACCAGCTCGGAATTTTCCCTCCCGTTTCCTCCCTCTGCCCCCCTTCTTCCCCATCCCCCGCCCCAGCTGTGTTAACGAGCTGCCTTTACAAGCCCACTTTATGAGACCGAGACCCCAGTGGACTTTCCCTCTATCCTCAAAACGTTTCCACAAGGAAACCCATTAAGCTCCTGCCTTCATTCTCTGCCAAAAAAGACCACATTTTCCCCACCTCCTAAAACTCTCTCCCCAGGAGTTGGCTGCTAATTTTCTGTATGTTCCCATGGCCAGGAAGCTCCCCTTCCCTTCCCCTGTGACTAGACCCACCCCCGTGCCACTTGCCAACCAGATAGGAGCCTCTTGTATAAACTGGACATCCTGCCTTGGCCATTTAGGTTTGGGCGTTCTTTCTGCTGTCTGACTAATAGCCCTGCTACTGAAGTTCATTGCCCACCCTGGGGAAGCCCAACCTTTACAGGACCCCTGCTGGGGGTCAAGTACTTTACAGTGGAATTTCACTTATTCCTCACCACAACAGGGAGTGAAGACTTTACTCCCCGTTTTATAGAGAAAGAAGAAAAGCTCAGAGAGGTTAAGTAAAACACCCAGAGTCACACAGCTAAATAAAGTGATGGAAGCAGGTTTTGAATCCAAGTCTGCCAGAAGCCTAGGAAGAGAAACACAGGGGTCCCTCTGCCAGAACTGATGTGACACCAAAGTCTCCCTCCAGGCCCATCTGTCTTTTCTTCCAAATCTCTTCCCCACCCCCGTCCCCCTTAAGCTACTGTCCCTTTCATTTCAAGAGAAGTGAAAAGCAGAGATGCTTTTCTCTTCTTTGCTTCTCCAGCCCCACCCTCAGCCGCCAAAATAATGACCCTGCGCTCCATCTTGGCTCTTGATGCCTTTAGAGAAGCTTAAGATTTAGGACCCCCCTGCCCCCAGCAAGCTTCAGTTTCCCTCCAGTGGGCTCCTAATATCTCTACCCCTGCTTCCGCCTTCTGGGCAGTCCTCCTACCCCAGTTGTCAGGTTCTAAACCTGTGCTCTTCCAGCCTCTTGGATTCAGTCTGGCGTCAATTTCTCCACCTTGGGCTGGAAGGGGTGACGTTCTGGCTCTGTGCCTTCCTGCCTCTTTGCACGAGGATGCAAGGACTCTGGCATCCCCAGCACATCCATGCCCTGATTCTGGAGCTCCCGCCCCTTAATTGAGCGTGAGTCAAGCATGAGCTTGAAAATATTTCCCTCGTGCCATTTGAAAGGGCGCTGGACTATATGTGCAAGTCCTTTTTCTTTCTAGCCCGGATCCCTCCTGCTGTAGCTTTCGTGCCAGGAGTCCATCCCTGCCCTCAAGAGCCAAGCCCTTCTAGCAGCCAGGAGTAGCAGCGCCGTGGGTGGGAAATTCTGTTGTCTAACCCTAGTCACTCCCATTCAGGACACACCTGCTCCCACCTGTGCCGAAAGGGATGGAAGGAGGCTCCCTGGGGAAGGCCGGCTGTGCCTGGGCTGGGTTCACAGCTCAACTCTGGCCTGCAGGGAGGGCTGGATGGGAACCATGCTCAGATTATTCCTTAATCACGCTGGGAACTCTTTAAAAGAGTTTGTCCAAAAAATGTACCAGCAGTGGCTGGGTTACCCCTGGGAAACCCCAGGGCCAGAGCTTCCGGGGTCTGGAGCTGGGGGCTCTCGGCTCCCTTCCTCCTTCCCAGGCTCCTGCCACCAGCTTTGACCCCAGGGGAGGGGGTGGGAGTCAAAATGGGGGGAGCGGGGCGAAACGAGGGGGTCAGAGCCCTGGCCCTGGCCGGGGATGGGGCAGGAAGGCTTCCAGCCTCTGCATCCTACGTGCCCCCAAGGAGAGGAAACTAAACTGGGGCGCAACTTCCCCGCGCGTCCATCTGTCCTCAGGCGTGACCTTCTCGGACGTGGTGAGCGCCACCGAGCCGTGTAAGCCGTGCACCGAGTGCGTGGGGCTGCAGAGCATGTCAGCGCCCTGCGTGGAGGCGGACGACGCCGTGTGCCGCTGCGCCTACGGCTACTACCAGGACGAGACGACCGGCCGCTGCGAGGCGTGTCGCGTGTGCGAGGCGGGCTCGGGGCTGGTGTTCTCGTGCCAGGATAAGCAGAACACCGTGTGCGAGGAGTGCCCCGACGGCACGTACTCCGACGAGGCCAACCACGTGGACCCGTGCCTGCCCTGCACGGTGTGCGAGGACACCGAGCGCCAGCTTCGCGAGTGCACGCGCTGGGCCGACGCGGAGTGCGAGGGTGAGTGTGCGCGGAGCGGACCTGGGGCAGGCAGGCTGGGTCCTGGCCGGCAGGACAGCCCTGTGGCCTCGAGCCAGCGGGCATCCTCCCAAGCCTTCCCACCAAGGGACCCCGTCCACTATTTCCGCCTTTGGGCTAAGTGGTTGGAAAGCCATGCGCCTCCTCCCAGGCCCCACTCCTTTTCCAAGGCTTTATTAATCTGTGGCTACTGACTGGGGATTGGAGGGGTGACAGTTAAGCAGCCCAGAGGTGGCCTCTGTGTGCAGAGGCACAGATAGGACATGTTTGATCCTTGAGGCCGACTCTCTGAACTGGAGGAGGGGCCCGAGGGTCCTGGGGGTTGGGCGCTTAGTGGTTTATGGTTCTGGGACCTGGGATAGAATCCACCCTGTCCCTTACTATCTGCTTGAAGTCAAGGAAGTCACTCCTGCCTCTGGACCTGTCTCCTTACTGGTCATCGGGTTTCCAGGGTTGCTGTGGGTTAGGGAAGGGGGCTGGCTCCCTTCCCCTGGTGGGAGAGGGGTCAGCAGTCACTGGTACAGTTGAGTCAAGGATGAAGTTGGACCCCGGGAACACACACTAAGTGGTTGTGGGGATAGGAGCTTGGGGACAGAGAAAGAAAGGAAGCAGCAGGCCTGGGGCTCGGGAGCCAGAGGACGAGACAGGTGCACACAGACGGCCCTTTGCCTCCCCCCACTCCCCCCACACCGGGGTGGATGGGAGCTGAGGGTGCCCACCTTCGCCAGATGGGGGCAGTTCCTGGGGTGGGAGGAGGACACCCTGTGGCAGCCAGGACAGAACTGTTTTGGTCTCTGGTTGGGGACATCCATCTTGGGGGAGAGACTGACAGGGCCTTTGCTTTCTGTCAATCACCCCATGGCTGGGCACACATTTCGCTCTTTCCCCTGGGGACCCAACCCTCAGGGTGGTGCCCTCACTCTGAGCAGGCGGCACCGAGCCTCCACCAAGGAGCCCTGAGTTGGACAGGACACAGACGGCCTTTGCCCGAGTCTGATGAGGGAGAGGCGGTCCCAGCACTTAGTTCCTGGGAGATCCTTCATTCTGGCGGAGGCTGCATTGCCCCCCTGCCCCAGTCAGCCCCGAGTCGCAAGGGAGTGATAGAAGCCTGCCCGGGGAGCCTCTAGTCTGACACACCCATGCCTTCCTTCCACATCCTGTGATCCCCCCCCTTGCACAGGGACCTCAGGGTGGAGAAGGCTATTAAGCTGGGCTGAAGCCAGGTATGTGTGAGAAGCTTCTTCCTGTATTCAGATGTGGGGTCAGGGTGGAGGAGCAGGGGCGGGGGGGAAGAGAACAAGGGGGTTCCGGTGGCAATTGCCCTGGGCCAGGAGACAGGCAAGTAGCATCAGGCACAGAGCAGAGCAGGGAGGGAGTTTCAGCAGCCTGCAGGCGGGCAGGCGGGCAGCACCGGTCTGCGGGCAAGTCCTGACCAGCTGGCAGGTGGGCAGGCAGGGGCTCAGTTAGAGCAAAGGAAGGTGGTGGCTGGGGGAGGGGGGGGGTTCTGCTTTTGGGGAGTGGGCTTTCCCAGCCACCCTGAAGGGGGGCATTTATCTCTGTTCCCCACCCCCACCCCCGGTTCTAGCCTCTGAAGGGGTCAATGTCAGCTCTAGGGCAGAGGGAACGTTTCTGGAACTGGAATTTGATTCCTGCTTTGGTTGCCCCCGCCTCTGCCCCAGTGCAGGGTACTTCCTTGCGCATTCATTTCAGGTGTCAACATGGTGACTCACCCACCCTGGGGGCAGAAACACACCCCCCTACCACCACCACCAACCAAAGAAAGTTGGGTTTAGGAAAGGTAACCTGGTCCCTCCTTCCACCCCCACGCCTGACAGCTCCCATTCCGGAAATGGCTGTCAGGACCTGCCGAGGGCTTGGTGGGTTGGAATGCTAGTGGACATGGCCACATCTGGATCTCATCCCCTGCTTCCCTCCCAAGGGGGGGCGGGGGGTATAGATTGGAGAGATGTGGGGAAAGCACCTTGGAAGGCGCTGTCTTCAGCCTGGTCCATCCTCCGCCCTCTCTCAGCTCTTTCCCACTTCTCTCCAATCTCTGTGACGCCGGATTCCCTGACGGCCCCCCCGCCCCCCACCATACCTTCAGCCTCTGGGTTCTGGCGGGTTGAGCAGAACTGTACCCTCAGCCTGGGGAGGCTCTGGCTCCGGAGCTGGCGCAGTCCCCCAGCTGGGCCAGAGAAGACCCTCGGCGGGCCAGCGCCTGGTCTGGGGCTGCCCCAAAGGAGGGCTGAGTCTCCTCCACTCCCCGCCCCACCTCTTCCACGCCCTCCCTCCCCAGACTGAGATGGCGGAGGGGTGGGGTAGGGTGGTAGAGATGGCAGCTCCCTCCCCAACGCCAGCCAGATGGATGCCAGATTCACATCTGGAGACCTTACTTCTCAGAAGGTGCTGAAAATGAGGGCCTTTGAAGCATCTTTGTCTTCAGCCAAGGAGGCCAGGGAAACCGGTGGGCAGCTTGGACTCCAACCTGGGTGGGCAAATTGGGGACTGGATGAGGCAGCGCTTGGTAGCAAAGTGCCCGCCCTTCACCCCACTGGCATGTCCTGTCTGCTCACCCTCCCTGCCCCAGGCGTGGGATGTGAAGACAGATGGGGCAGGCGGCTTTGCCCAGACAGGTCCCCCCAGGTCGTTCAGAGCCCACATCCCCGGGTGCTGCCCCCGGCTGGGTTGCAGAGTGGAAAATCCCACTCGCCTGTGCCAGGGGGGTGCTGGGTCTCCTGCCAGGGTGGCTGGCAGTGCCCAGCTGGCATGAAAGAACCTAGGTGGGTGACAGGGCAGTCTCCATCCCCTGAGGCAGTGCGGCTCTGTAGGTTCTCTCTCCCACAGTTCTTGTCCTTCTCAAGTTGGGTTTGGGCTACCTGGCACTGTCTTCTTCCGGTGGCAAGATCAGATGGTTCGGGGGCCACATGGGGCAGGAAATTGAGGGTAGCCACTATCCACGGACTGGCCAGAAGGAAGCCAGCCAACTGGACACCTCCCCACCCTGCCTGAGCCTAGAGCTAGGACACCAGAGACCGGAAGGGAGGCAGCATGCCAGCTCTTGGGGGTGGGTACAGGGGGAAGGTACCTCTCTGCCAGACCCAATTACCTTCTCCTTCTTTTTTTTTTTTTTTTTTTTTTGCATTTTAGGGCTGTGCCCAAGACATATGGAGGTTCCCAGCCTAAGGGTCAAATCAGAGCCACAGCTGCCAGCCTACCCCACAGCCACAGCAACATGGGATCTGAGCCATGCCTGCAATCTGCACCACAGCTCATGGTAATGCCGGATTCTTAACCCACTGAGCGAGGCAAGGGATTGAACCCGAGTCCTCATGGATGCTAGCTGGGTTTGTGACTGCTAAACCACAATGGGAATTCCCACCTTCACCCCCCTTTAGGACAAGGATGACTGGGGCTGCTGGGGCAACCTGAGGCCAGAGAGATTACAACGTTCCCCAGCCTGATTCCCTGATTCCCCTGGAGGCTTCCTGGGGTCCACTCTCTTTGTGGGTTTACCTCCATGCCAGGCTTCTGGGTACCCAGGCAGAGTAGAATTCTAGGACCACAGCTATACTCGAGATGGAAGGGAGATTAAAAACCATCTCTTTTAATAGCCCCACCCTAGAGGAAGTTCCCGTGTGGCTCAGTGGTAATGAGTCTGATTAGTATCTATGAGGTTGAGGGTTCGACCCCTGGCCTTGCTCAGTGGGTTAAGAATCTGGTGTTGCCTTGAGCTGTGGTGTGGGTCATAGATGTGGCTTGGATCCTGTGTTGCTGTGGCTGTGGTGTAGGCCGGCAGCTACACCTCCGAATCAACCCCTAGCCTGGGAACCTCCATATTCCATGGGTGTGGCCCTAAAAAAAAATAGCTCTATTCTAGAGATGGGGAAATTGAGGTCCTGAGAAGTGAAGGACCTGGTCCAGAGTCACACAGCACGTCAGCGACAGAGCTGAAGGGGACCCGGGTCTCCCGATTCTCAGGGCCTTTGCTCTTCTCTGCCATCAAGACATCACACCCCCACTCCCAGCCCTCAACCCCGTGTGCAGCAGCTGGATCTGCACATACCTGGGGGCGAGACAGGGTCTGGGGAAGAAGCTAAAGGGGTGAGAACATAGGGGAGGGGCTTGAGGGGACGGGTCCTCACTCCTGTAGCCCTTTTCTCCCAGAGATCCCTGGCCGCTGGATGACACGGGCTACACCCGCCGAGGGCTCCGACAGCACAGAGCCCAGCACCCAGGAGCCTGAGGTACCTCCAGAGCAAGACTTTGTAACCAGCACGGTGTCCGATGTGGTGACCACAGTGATGGGGAGCTCCCAGCCCGTGGTGACCCGAGGCACCACCGACAACCTCATCCCTGTCTATTGCTCCATCCTGGCTGCCGTGGTCGTGGGCCTGGTGGCCTACATCGCCTTCAAGAGGTGAGACGGGAAACAGGGGCCAGGGAACCAGATCTTTGCCCTCAAGGAGGGCTTTGCTGTGACCATGACCTGAAAATACACACACTCTTTCATTTTTTTTTTTTCTCTTTTTTTGCTTTTTAGGGCCACACCCACGGCATACGGAAGTTCCCAGGCTAGGGGTCTAATCGGAGCTACAGCTGCCAGCCTATGCCACAGCCACAGCAATGCCAGATCCAAGCCTCATCTGCAACCTACATCACAGCTCAGGGCAATGCCGGATCCTGAACCCACTGAGCAAGGCCACGGATCGAACCCACAACCTCGTGGATACCAGTCAGATTCGATTCCGCTGTGCTACAACAGGAATGCCCTCTTTGATTTTTAAAAAATTTTTTATTTTTATTTTTATTTTTTGGCTACCTGGCGGCACATGGTGTCCCCAGGCCAGGGATCAGATCCCAGCTACAGCAACGCTGGATCCTTGAACGAACTGTGCCCCACCAGGGATCGAACCAGTGTCCTGGCGTTGCAGAGATGCCAATGATCCGTTTGCGCCAGAGCGGGAACTCCTACGCACACTCGTTTAAGTCAACCCCAAACTGAGGTCAACCTCACTCACCACCAGCTTCCCCACTTCTGAGTGCGGCAGGTCAGCTGGAGGTAGGGAAGGGGGGACCGTCCCTGTCCTGGCACCAGCACCTCCTCTCTCCCATTCTGCTCCCCTACCTGACACCCCAGCCCCCAACTCCCCACAGAGCTTTCTTCACCAACTGCTTGTGTCCTTACCCCCTGCACCCCATGTATTCCCACGGTCCTGGAAAGTTTTTTTTTTTTTTTTTTTGTCTTTTTGCCATTTCTTGGGCTGCTCCCTCGGCATGTGGAGGTTCCCAGGCTAGGGGGTCTAATCGGAGCTGTAGCCACCGGCCTACACCAGAGCCACAGCAGCGCGGGATCCAAGCCTCGTCTGCAGCTTACACCACAGCTCACGGCAACGCTGGATCCTTAACCCACTGAGCAAGGCCAGGGATCGAACCCGCAACCTCATGGTTCCTAGTCAGATTCATTAACCACTGAGCCACGACAAGAACTCCGTGGAAAACATTTAAGTGCATTTTCCATTCTTAAAAAAAAAAAAAAAAAGTCACCAAAGTAACGGTATGCTTGTTTGGGAAAACGCAAACAGGACCAACGGCTTGTAAAGCAAAAAGTATAAAGCCCCCTTTTACCTCCCCAAATCCTACCCCTCTCCTCACTGCAATCTGTTGGGAATGGATCCCTTCCAGCCATTTTCTGTGCGTTTCTAAAAAAACGTGTGTAAAACCTTTTATAGGTATATGTACACACGCAGGGTTTTTTTTTTTTTTTTCTTTTGATTTTTTTAAAGCTGCAGTGGGATCACACTATACATATTCCACGGCTTATTTTTTTCTCTTAATCTCCCTTGGGGGAGCTTTCCTCTGAACGTGTAGATTATCTGATCATTTCTAAGGGCTCCCTCAATCGTATGGGTGGATCAGCGTTGAGGTAGCCGGTCTCCTGTTGATGGATGTTTGGTTTGTTTTCAGTTTTTGTCTTATTGCTTTATAATAGCAGAGGAAATCCTTGCACATATCCCTGCGCACATGTGGGAGTGCTTTAGAAGGGTAGATGGGGAAAAGCGGAATTCCTGGGAAGTCATTTATTTGTACACTGCTTGTCCTGTGCACAGGGATCGCTTGCCAGGTATACCAAGCGCTGGGTGCTACTCAGCCCTCTGGCGTGGGCTGGGGGCAGGTGTGGGGAGAAAGGAACGCCTCGGGGACTGTGGGGGGGCGGTTACAGCTGCCTCCCCCAGGCCCCTAGCCTCCCCCCAACCCCAGAACACAGATACCTTAGCCGCACAGCCCATGTGGCCCCTTAGCCCTGAGACTGGGTCTGTCCTCCGGCTCCAGGTGGAACAGCTGCAAGCAGAACAAGCAAGGAGCCAACAGCCGGCCCGTGAACCAGACGCCGCCACCCGAGGGAGAGAAACTCCACAGTGACAGTGGCATCTCTGTGGACAGCCAGAGCCTGCATGACCAGCAGCCCCACACGCAGACGGCCGCAAGCCAGGGTAAGCAGCGAGGCCAGGCGGGGGCGGAGGGGGGGCTGCGATTAGGATTCGCTGTAGGAGGGCTGTGGGGGGCGCGGTTTGGGGGGCCCCTCTGTGTGGAAGGATGGGAGTGGTGGGAGGAGGGAATGCGTGGGAGCGCTCCTTTCCAGGGGAACGACTTGGGAAATGGAAGCTTCGCCAAATTGGAGCATCTAGACTCATCAAGCTAATTGTCCTCCAGGGCTAATTACTCCCCAAAGTGGCTGCAATTAGCCTCCTACCCAGGACTTCTGGGGAACAAGTAGTTAATTAGGTCCCCTAATTAGTGGCCCATAGCCCAGCTCCAGGACCCTTGCTGCTCTTGAGTCTGGGACCAGAAGTCCTGTCTCCTCCTTGATTAATTGCTGGGGTTGCAGGGAGGGGAGGGCAGGGACGTTAGGTGGTGGGGATGGTTCTGGAGCTGTGGGTGAGGAAGGCAGGTGAGTCAGCATCCTCCACATCCCCCCACCACCCTTCCCCCTATCCAGGACCTCCTCTCGGGCATCCCTCTGTCTCTGGACCCTTGGGTGTTCCCCAGATTGGGAGGAGAGATGCCTAAGCCCTTCCTGAGTCTGGCTTTAGGCCTCCCGGGCCGACTGTGGGGGGGAAGGGGGGGTCCCGTGGGTCACACCTGACTCCGCCTGGGTTCTCGGCAGGCCTCAAGGGTGACGGAGGCCTCTACAGCAGCCTGCCGCTGGCCAAGCGGGAGGAGGTGGAGAAGCTGCTGAATGGCTCCGCAGGAGACACCTGGCGGCACCTGGCGGGCGAGCTGGGCTACCAGCCCGAGCACATAGACTCCTTCACCCACGAGGCCTGCCCAGTCCGCGCCCTGCTGGCCAGCTGGGCCGCCCAGGACAGCGCCACGCTCGACACCCTCCTGGCCGCCCTGCGCCGTATCCAGCGAGCCGACATCGTGGAGAGCCTGTGCAGCGAGTCCACGGCCACGTCCCCAGTGTGAGCCAGCCAGCCGGGGAGCCCCCGCCCTGCCCCCGCATTCCGACGACTGATGCTCCAGCCAACCCCCACGGGCCAGCGTCAGAGCTGTGCACCTCTGGGCAGGGCCTTGGAGCCTCGGCCCGCTCCCCCCCCCAAACCACAGCCCTGTCACTGCTCCTGTGTGGCCCCATCGCTCTGATCACACGCCCCCTCCAGTGCCAGAAGCACCCCTGCTGCCTCTCCCACCCCTCCCGGCCCCATCACCATCTCAGGCCTTGGCTCCCATCTCCCCCCACCTCTGGGGGCGGGGGGGACAGCCCCTCCCCCCTTAACAGGTAGTCATTGCAGGGGGGCTGACACCAGGGATGGTGTTGGGGGCATGACAAGGCCCTAGAGACGCAGAGGGAGAGACTGCGGTACCAGAGCCATGGACTCACACTGTGAACTTGGGGGACAAGGAGCATCATCATGGCCTAGACCTCCCTCTGCGCCCCTTCCTCCTCCCCTCTGGCCTAAAGTGAAAAGGATCAGAGGTTTGTCAGAGCTGGAAGGGGGGGGTTGGAATCTAGCTCACCCCCCTCCTTTTATCTACAGGACAGTGAGGCCCAGAGAGAGGCAAGGACTTGCCCAAAGCCACACAGCAATGGGGAGGCCAAAGATGGGCTGCCCTCCCCACCCCCGCCAAATGAGGGGCGCAGGCCTCGGTTTGCTGGGAGTCAGGGGCCAGGCGACCCTCTGGGAAAGGTCTCGAAGCCAAACCCAGTCTGCCCTTCACCATCTCCAGGCCTGTCTAGTCCCTGTGGACAGGGGTTGCTTCACCGAAGGCCTGGTCCCCTGAGGCGTCATGATCACGATCAGGTTTGGGGTTTGTGGCCTAGGGTGCTGCTTCCCCCTGCCTGTCCCCACAGGCATGTCACCGTGGCATCCCTGGTGTGGCCCAGTCTGCAGGTACCCACCATTCCAGCACAGACCCCAAGCCAGCGTAGGCAGCATCTTCTCCCTCCCCCACCCCCAGAGCCAGCCCTGGAGGTCTGGGGACTAAGGACCCCTCCCACCCCAACCCACAACACACAGATTCACAGGCACACACACACAGGGGAGGAGAAATCTTGCTTCTCTCCAGGAGTTCTTTCTCTTGGACTGCGACCGGATCTTGCTGGGGCAGCTGCCAGAGAAGCGTCGAAGGGATTTGAACTCTGCTCGCTGTCTCCCCTCGCCCCCGGGTTTGGCGGGCCAAGGACGGCTGAGGCTGGAGCTGGCGCCTGCCTTCCGAGAGCCTGCACGCGGAGGAATGCTCCCCGCTCCCCCCCCTTCCCCGCAAGCCCGGGTTTGGCTGCACCCCGGAGGCAGCATGGACGCAAAGCGGACCAGCGTGGGAACGCAGCAGGAAGGAACTGAGTTACACGGTGGCCCAGAGCGTGTCTCTCGCGAGTTTAAAGGACCCCGTGAAGGACGTTTTCCCCCTAGCTTGGTACCAGAAAGGGGCCGGGCGGTCCCTCCCCGGCCTGTTCTGTTTTGCTTGATGTTGGAATGAGTGTGGACCCCCTCTATTTAGCATGAACGAGCCCCGAGCAGAGTGTACAGGGACAGCCCCCCCCCCCCCCGCCCCCCCGTCCCCAGCCCAAGGTTCTCCCATCCCTATATAAGGGACTGGAAACATCGTACCTGGATGGTATTTCTTCCACCTGATTCTGTGACAGGAGGAGGAAATTCACCTGCTGGCCCCTCACCTGTGACCCTGGGGAGTGAGGCCAAGTCCCAGGTATTTATTTTCCTCCCCAGCAGCAGGGGAGGGGGCGGGAGGTTGCAAATGTGTCTCAGCATGTGTTTGGTTCTGGGGCCCCCCCTGCCTCCCTTTGGGCCGAGGTGGAACCCTTTTGCACCCGCCCCTCCCCCCAGCTGGAGGCCATGTGAGCTCCAGACTCCCTGTCCCCTGCCCTGTCCCCTGCCCTTTGCATCCTGTGTAATCATTTCTTTGGCCCTCCTGAAACCTACACATAAAACGTAAATGATGACCATTAAATAGCAAAGAAAGAAAAATCATGCAGAGGTTTTCTGGAAATGCATGCTGTTTGAGCTGGCGGGGGTTGGGGGGGCCGGCGTTGTTTGTGGGTATGGCCGGGACCTGGGTATAATTTCCAACTTGGTGAGTTCCTGTCCTATTTTTCCCCCCAGGTAATGGGGACGTGTTAACCCAAATCCAGCAAATTCACACATGTCACCGTGGAGTTACTTTAAGTGGGATAAGGAAGGAGTGGGGGCCCTCGCCCCCAGATTTTGGAGAGGGAAAGTGCAAAAAGGCCATGCAGGAAGCTGGCCAGCTGTGAACCTGACCAGATGTCAGAAATGAAACTGACCACAGGGGAACCAGAGGCTTGCTAGCAGCGCCAGGTCACAACCCCACGGCTCCCAGCCACCCACATGGCCTGGGAGGCACCCCACCCCCCACCAGGCACATGGACACACACAAGGCCTGGCTCCAGATGGCCTGGCAGGAGCCTGGCTGGCCCGGCCTGGAGTTGGGCAGGCCCCCTCCCTTGTGGCTCTCCCAGGCAGGTCCCAAGCCCAGCTCCTGCCAGCCTGGCTTTCAGCCTTGCCTGGTCTGGGAGCTGCAGGGTTCCAGGCCCTGGGCCTCTGCCCCTCTTCCAGGCTGGCCGGGCAGCTGGTCCGAGCCACTGGGCCACCGCTGGTCACTTGGCTGTGTCTTCTGAGGGGGCTGGCTTGTGGTTGCCCAGAAAGAAGAGCAAACAAGCCTTCCTGATCTTGGGAGCCTGGGAGGGCCCAGTCGGGCCCCAGATAAGAGTCAGGCATGAGGTGGAAGGAGGTGGTTTTCCAGAGTTCCCGTTGTGGCTCAGTGGTTAATGAATCCGACGAGGAACCATGAGATTGCGGGTTCCATCCCTGGCCTCGCTTGGGTTAAGGATCCAGTGTTGCCATGAGCTGTGGTATAGGTTGCAGACGTGGCTCAGATCCCGCATTTTGCTGTGGCTGTGGTGTAGACCGGCGGCTACAGCTCTGGTTAGACCCCTAGTCTGGAAACCTCCATATGCCCCCGGGTGTGGCCCTCGAAAAGACAAAAAGATGAAAGAAAAAAAAAAAAAAAAAAGGAGGCAGTCTTCCATCTCCCGTCCCCGACTGTGAGGGTTGTGGGGGGGTGGAGGGATGAGGGGGGTGGTGATTTAGCGTCAGTGTGAGAAATGACTCCCCCAGTGGGATGGGGGCGGCAGTCTGTCTTGAGGGACCCTCCCATCCAATGGGGGAGACACAGCTGCAGATTTGAGGATATCTTCTATCTGATGAGGGAGGCACGATGCCTTTTCTAGAAGAGGCCCCATTCTGATGGGGGACATGCCTCTGATGTAGTGGGGGAGAGCGGGATGCTGAATACAGGAATAAGGAGACACAAAACCCTGCCTCCTGCAATCTTACGATCTCCTGAGCTGGGGGCAGCAGACGGGCCCTGTGCGGTGTGAGGTGCTGTGCTCGGGCTCAGCGCGGGGGACTCCCAGTCCAGGCTCCCTCCTTCTGGGAGTTAGGGAAGGGTTGCCGGTAAAGAGACACTGAAGTTGAGCCCAGCTGAATCGGAGTCAACGAGCTGGGGGAGGAGAGAGTTCCTGGCAGAGGAATCAGCTCCGCAAAGGCCCTGATGAGAGGGTTCGTGGGGCCCCGGGGAGATTCCTGCGCCTGGAGCGGAGAGAGGGAGCGGAGGTCGCTGGGGCCAGAGGGGAAGGGCTTACTAAGAGGCACGCTAGAGCATCTGGATGATATCTTAGGACACTGGGGAGCCCCTGAGGTGGTGTCAGCAGCAGGGTACCATCCACCCATCTCCTTTTCAGAAAGCTCCACCTCTGGCTGCAGGGTGCAGGGTGAGGACAGGGCAGAATAAGTGGGCAAGGGGCGGAAGTCCGGCAGTGTGAGGTAGAGAAGGGACCACAGGGATGGTGAGAGGAGGGCATCAAGAAAGCTCCTCGCAGCACCCCAAATTGGGTAGGAGGTATGGCCTAGGACTCCTGGGGCGGGGGGGTGGGGGTGGAGGAGTTCCCATCATGGCTCAGCAGCAGTCAACAAATCCGACTAGGAACCATGAAGTTGCGGGTTCGATCCCTGGCTTTGCTCAGTGGGTTAAGAATCCAGCATTGCCATGAACCTTGGTGTAGGTCACAGATGTGGCTCAGATCCCTAGTTGCTGTGGCTGTGGTGTAGGCCGGCAACCACAGCTCTCATTTGACCCCTAGCCTGGAAACCTCCATATGCTGCAGGTGTGGCCCTAAAAAAAAAAAAGATAAAAAAGGCAAAATAAATTAATTAATTAATTAATTTAAAAAAAGTCATTGTACCAGAGACTCACCCCTTAACATACCACATTGTGACGGAACCCTGTTTGCTCTCCTTTAGCCTAATCTCCATCCCTCCTGCAATTCCCCTGCAGGAGCAAAAATGCTTCATCAGCTTCCCGTCTTTTTTTTAGGGCCACACCTGCGGCATATGGAGGTTCCCAGACTAGGGATTGAATCAGAGCTACAGCTGCCGGCCTATGCCACAGCCACAGCCACGCAGGATCTGAGCCACCTCTGTGACCGACACCGAAGCTCACGGCCATGCTGGATCCTTAATCCACTGAGCGAGGCCAGGGATCGAACCCACATCCTCGTGGATACGAGTCGGGTTCATTTCTGCTGGGCCACAACGGGAGCTCTGGCTTCCCCTCATTAATGTGGCCTCGGAGGCTGTGTGAGGCCCCTGCCAACCCCTCCAGACTCACTGCCTGGCTCCAGCTGTCTTCTTCCTCACACACTGTGCTTCCCCAAACCGGCCTCCTCACAACGACCTCTTCGTGCTTCAAGTCACAGGCCCCTCTAGCCACAGGGCCTTTGCACATGCAGTCCCTTCGGTACCCCTCTTTCTCAAGTTACCTCCCAGTGAAGTGCTTCCTTAGGGGAACGGAACTTCATTGCACTCTGGGCACAAACCAGGTTGCTTGAATCCAGGTTCAGAAAATATCAAGATCCACCCCTTTTCTTTAGACAACTTATCTCCCTTTGCGATTAGGCACCTGTCCGAGTGATTATTTGATTACTGTAAACTCCAAGAAACCAGAGTCGGGGTCTGGTTTTGCTCACCATCTAATCCTCAGCACCTCGCCTGGCATACAGCGAGCACCCAATAAAAAATTTGTTGAATAAATGAATGAATGTGCTCTAAAGCAGCACTGTCTGATAGAAATATAATGCAAGTGACATAGGTAATTTTCGAGTTTTTAGAAGCCACATGACAAAAGTAAAAAGAAACAGATGAAGTAAGCATAATAATATACTTTATTGAGTCGAATATAGCCAATGTATCATTTCAACATATAATCAATATTTTGAAATTATTAATGATCTCTATGAATTTTTTTTATCTTTTGTCGTTTTAGGGCCACACCCACAGCATATGGAGGTTCCCAGGCAAGGAATCCAATCAGAGCTACAGCTGCCAGCCTACGCCACAGCCACAGCAACACCAGATCCAAGCTGCGTCTGAGACCTACGCCACAGCTCAGAGCAACGCTGGATCCTTAACCCACCAAGCGAAATGAGGCCAGGGATCAAACCTGCCTCCTCATGGATGCTAGTCAGATTTATTTCCACTGAGCCATGATGGGAACGCCTATACTAAGATTTTTTTCTATTTTTCCAAAATCTAAAATTTTTGGCCATACCCCTGAGGCATGTGGGAATTCCGGGGCCAGGGATCAAACCTGCAAATATTCGTCACTGCTACAACCCGAGCCACAGCAGTGACAATGCCGGATCCTTAACCTACTGCACCAACAAGGGAACTCTTCCAGCGTGGACCTTATTCTTAGAGCACAGCTCAGTTCGGATTAGCCCCATTTCAAGCACCCCGTAGCTGCGTTTGGCTGGTGGCTGCCACACTGGGCAGCCAGCTCTAGAGTCAGACCTCACTCTGAGCCCCCAGTGACACTCCCTAGTTTCCTCCTGTGTCCTCAGTCTCTTGGGCCCGAGGCCAATTGTTCTCCCCTCCCCACCCCCAAGGCCTCTCCCCTCAGGCCGGGGAACCACTCTGTCTCTTTCATTCTCTAGGTTAGAGGATAAGACCCTTTATCTTTGTCCACCCATCAGGGCCCCTTCTCTTCCCCTAGCACCTCCCTCCCCTCGTTCATCTGGTGCAATGAAGCTGAGATATGACTTGAAACAATAGGAGAGGCCTCTTCACCCAGTGGGAAGGGGCGTGATGGGGGCCACCGAGCCTGTGCTCTGGGGGAAGAAGGGGCTGAGCCAGAGCTGGGGTCAGAAGAAGACACTTCCCAGGATGCTCTGGGCCATGGAGTTTGCTGACCATATGCCTGGGGGAGGCAGCTCCTCAGATAATGCAAAGCAGATTCCTCCCAGCTTTGTGGCAGCTGGTGGGCAGAAGGCCAGGGCGCAAGGCTGAGCCCCCAGGCATCTGGGTTCAGAAGGGCTGAGGCTAGGAGAGCTCCTTCAGCCTCCAGCCCCTTGACTCCCCCCAGCACCCCTGTACTCATGCTGATGCTTCCCGACTACACCAGGCTCCCCTGGGCCCCACCCCAGGCTCCAGATCCCACTCCAGCTCCAAAAAAGACCCCCAGTTCTCAACACATGTCCTTGGGGATCTCTGATGCAATGCTAGCCTTGAGATGGGCCCCCAGGATTCCTCTCAAGGCAGACCCCAAGTGGCCCTCTTCACTGCCACACTCAGGGCAATTCCCCCGGGCCCACTGAAAGTTTGGGTTTCCACAATATCCCAGTTTCTGCACCCCAGCGCTACCTCTTCCCATCCTCCAGTCTCTCAGAGGTGAGGCCAGGATCATCTCCCCAAGGCTCTGTCATGGAAGAACATTAAGGACTATTTCAATTCTCACCCCCATCCCTCCCAGAGAGTGCGGTCCTACCCTCTTCCCACCTCATGCCAGCACTTCCCAATCCCTGTGCTCTCTTTCTGGCAATCCCCACTCCAGCAGTTGCCAGCAACTTTCCCAAAGGGCTCCTGGGAAAGATGGGATTGGGTCTCCTCCCTGGGCAGGGACAGTTCCCTTTGGAAGAATCTAGGAAGGGTCCCGTCTCCTTCCTATCGTCTAGTGACGCACAGCATCTAGGGGTCCTTCTCCACCACCCTGGAGCCTGACTTCCTCCTGAGAAGCCCTCAACACTCTCTGGCCTGGGCCTGGGGCTCAGCATCCACATTCCGGGGGCCCAGCCCTGCTCCAGAGCCTCAGGCTTCAATCAACAGTCCAGATGGTTCTCATTCTACTCCTACACACTTTGGGATGCCGGCATTCCACATCGGATGTGCGGGGCCAGGGGCACGCGGCAGTCAGGTCTCCATTTGTTGACCTTGGATCTGTAGGAGATCACACAATGACTTCCTGGAAGATGATGCCGAGAGCCCAGAAGCCAGCCACCTGGGAGCTCCCCTCTCCTCACCCTGCGTACCATTTTGGATTCTTTTGTGTTGTAAAAGGAAGAAAACCCAACCCTGGGTGGTTTACAGGAATTTACTTTACAGTCCGTTCGAAGCGAAAGGTCTAAGGGTAGGGCTGGCTCTAGGCACAGCTTGATCTAGAGATTCAAACGACATCTCAGCCTCCAGTTTCTCCTCCATCTCGTGCCTCCATTCCCTCGCATAAACTCTTCCCTTGCAGTAGAAAAAACGGCTGCGCCTGCAAGGCTTCGGGTTCAAGACCCTGGGAAAGAGGACACCTGGGCACACTTAGCAGTCAGCAAAAGTCTCCAAGCATCCTTGGTTCTGATTGGCCCATCTAGGGAAGAACGATCACTGATTGGGTAAGACGGAGGTCACATGCTCCATCCACAGGGGCAAGGAGTGTCGCCCCGCCTGAAGAGTATTTGGACCGAGAGGGGACGTAACAGGTACAGTCACCAAAAGGGGACCCCAAAAAACAACACATGTAAGGTTCTCTCCTAGATAAACACCTGGGCTCCTCCCTCTTCACCCGGCAACCCGAGCGAGACTCCACCCCCAGACCAAATGCGTCTTTCTAGGAAGAATCACCATGAAACAGCAGGGACGTGGTGGCACTAGAGCGTCCAAGAACACAGGGGCTCCGAAGAAGGAGCAAGTCCTTGAGGCTGGGGATTCAGGGAAGGTCCTGGAGGGAAGCTCTTGATCTGAGGATGGGTAGGATCTGGATTGTGACCATGGAGTGTAGGTGGGGCAAATACATCCGGCAGAGGAAAGACCTGGAGCAGAATCACAACAATGGGGAGGGAGCGAAGAAGTTGACTTTGGCACAAATAATGATGGGAACAAGGTGAAAATCAGGCCAGGTCTAGTAGGGACTTGAATGCCAGGCTGAGGAATTTGGACCAAACAGGGAGCTACTGAGGTTCTCTGAGCAGGAGTCATCTGGAAGGAGAAGCAGGAAGATCAGCTGGGAGGTTGGTGCCTCAGGCACTGGAATTAGCCGTGGGAAAGCAAAGAGAAAGGCAATTCAGGAAATATTAAGAAGGGAGAATGAGGCATTCCTGTCGTGGCTCAGTGGTTAACGAACCTGACTAGGAACCATGAGGTTGCGTGTTCGATCCCTGGCCCGGCTCAGTGGGTTAAGGATCCAGCGTTGCCATGAGCTGTGGTGTAGGCCGGCAGCTGTAGCTCTGATTAGACCCCTAGCCTGGGAACCTCCCTATGCCGCGGGTGTGACATAGAAAAAGAAAGAAAAGAAAAAAAAGACAAAGAAAAAGAAAAAAGAAGGAATGAATTTGCCTTGGCATGGGCTCTGCTGGGAAATAGGAAGGCAGACAGGAGTACCTGTCTCCTAGTCTCAGCTTTGGCAGCCGAAGGGACGATGGCACTGCTGACAGAGATAAAGCCCTGACCCTGGAGGAGGAGGAGCCTTTCATGGAAGATCAAGATTTCCATGTTGAAACACAGTCAGAGAAACAGAGAACAAACAGGTGGTTGCCAGAGGGGAGGCGGGTAAGGGGGGGAGAGAACTAGGTGAGGGAAATGAAGAGGTACCAACTTCCTCCTATGGTAGAGCACCGGGAACTATAACCAATCTCTCGTGATAGAACATGATGGAAGATAATGTGAGAAAAAGAATGTCTATATATGTATGGCTGGGTTACTTTGCTGTACAGCAGAAACTGACAAAACATTGTAAGTCAACGATACTTTAATAAAAGGACATTTAAAAGAAAATTTAAAAAGAGGTATACACTTATAGCTGCAAAATAAATGTCACAGATATAAAATGTATGGTGTGGAGAATATAGTAAAAAATTATGTAATATCTTTGTAGAGTGACAGATAGTGACAGACTTATCCTGGTGATCATTTCAAAATGTGTAGAAATATTGGGAGTTGCCGTCATGGCGCAGTGGAAATGAATCCGACTAGGAACCATGAGGTTGCAGGTTCGATGCTTGGTCTTGCTCAGTGGGTTAACGATCCGGCGTTGCCGTGAGCTGTGGTGTAGGTCACAGATGTGGCTCGGATCCTGCGTTGCTGTGGTTGTGGCGTAGGCCAGTGGCTACAGCTCCGATTCGACCCCTAGCCTGGGAACCTCCATGTGCCGCAGGTGGGGCCCTAAAAAGACAAAAAAAAAAAAAAAAAATGTGAGAAACATCTAATCACTAACTAGTGTTGTAGGTCAATTATGCTTCAAACTAATAGAAAAAGAGACATACAACATGATAAATATACTTAACTGCGTTATATATGAAAGTTGTTAAGAGAGTAAATCCTAAGAGTTCTCACAAATGTCCACTGACAGATGAATGGATAATGTAGTGTGTGTGTGTGTGTGTGTGTGTGTGTGTGTGTGTGTGTGTGTGTGTCTACCACATAATGGACTATTACTCAGCCATCAAAAAGAATGAAATAATGCCATTTGCAGCAACATAGATGGACCCAGAGATTATGGTATTAAGTGAAGTTAGAGAAAGACAAATATCATATGATACCATTTATATGTGGAACCTAAAAAATGATACAAATGAACTTATTTACGAAACAGGAATAGACTTACAGACATGGAAAAAATTTTTGGTTGCCAAAGGGGATAGTGGGGAGTGGGGGGAGATAAATTAGGAGTTTGGGATTAACATTTGCACACTACTTTATATAAAACAGGTAAACAGCAAGGACCTATCGCATGGCACAGGGAACTCTACTTAATATCTTATAATAACCTATAATGGAAAAGAATCTGAAAAAAGAATATATGTATATATATATATGTGCATATATTTACATATATATGTACATATGCATAAGTGAATCACTTTGCTGTACACTTGAAACTAACACAACATTGTAAATTAACTATACTGCAATAAAAAAAATCAAGCAAAAATCCTTAATTCTCATCACAAGGCAAAAATTTTTCCATTTAGGAGTTCCTGTCGTGGCTCAGTGGTTAACAACCCCAACTAGTATCCATAAGGACACAGGTTCAATCCCTGGTCTTGCTCAGTGGGTTAAGGATTCGACGTTGCTGTGAGCTGTGGTGTAGGTCACAGATGCGGCTGGGATCTGGTGTTGCTGTGGCTGTGGTGCAGGCCAGCAGCTACAACTCCGATTCACCCCCTAGCATGGAAACCTCCATATGCCACGGGCACGGGTGCCGCCCTAAAAAACAAAAAAAAATTTTTTTCTACTTGATTTTGTAACTGTATGAGATGATGGGTGTTCACTAAACTTGTAATCATTTCATGATGTGTGTAAATCAAATCATTATGCAGTACACTTCAACTTACACGGTGGTGTAGGTCAATTATACCTCAATAAAACTGGAAGAAAAGGAGTGGTTCAGTGGGTTAAGAACCCGACATAGTCGCCCTGGCCTCGCTCAGTGGGTTAAGGATCTTGGCATTACTACAAGCTATGGTGTAAGTCACAGAGGCTGCTCAGATGTGGTGTTGCTGTGGCTGTGGCTGTGGCATAGGCCATCAGCCACAGCTCTGATTCATCCCCTGGCCCAGGGAATGTCCATATGCCACAGGTGCAGCCTTAAAAATAAAAAAAAAAAATCTGGAAGAAAAAAAAATTGACGTGTTGAGTTTGAAAAGCCTGTGGGACCAGTCAGAGGAGAAAGGCAGGCGGCATTTTTTTTTTTTTTTTAAAGTCAGGAACAGTAAAATCCATGGTTGCAATGGGATATTTATTTATTTAGTATTAAGTGCTCAATAAATGTCTTAAATTTTTTTTTTTACTTCATATTGGAGTATAGCTGAGTTGCAATGTTGTGTTAGTTGGAGGTGAAATATATACGCACATATCCAGTCTTTATCAGATTACAGGAGGATATTTAGAAATCACCTGCCAGGCCCTGGGTGAGGTCGGTAGAGGAGAAACCTTGGGCTCTTCCTGCTTAGGTGACCAAGGAGAATGTGGGGGCAGATGATCAGGAAGGGCCCGTCAGTGAGTTGAAAGGCCTAGATCTTACAATGTCAAGGAAGCCTAAGAAAAGCACAGGTTTCGGAGTTCCCATTGTGGCTCATCAGTAATGAACCGGACTAGGATCCATGAGAACGTGGGTTTGATCCCCGACCTCGCTCAGTGGGTTAAGGACCCGGTATTGTCGTGAGCTGTGGTGGAGGTTGAAGACATGGCTCAGGTCCTACGTGGCTGTGGCTGTGGTGTAGGCTGGCAGCTATAGCTCCGATGCAACCCTTAGCCTGGGAACTTCTGTAGCCACAGGTGCGCCCCCCAGCCCATGGGAAAAAAAGAAAAGGAAAAAAAGCAAGTTTCTAGGAGGAAGAGCGGCTGATTCCCAATGCAGGTGCTGCACGGAGGCCTGGGAAGGAGAGGCTGGGGAGAGCCCCCAGCTTGGACGGGGAGAGTGCAAGAGACAGATGGCAGAGGTCGGAGGAGAGGGTGGCAGGTGACACAGTGGAGAGGTCCCAGTGTATCTGTCCTGGAAGCTAGGGGCTTGCCCTGGGACAGGGAGGGGCTTTCAAGGGAGGACGTGATCTCCACCATGAAGGAGCTTTAAGGTCAAAAGCCAGGTGACCTTGAGCCATCCCTGTCATCTTGGACTCTGCAGCCTAGTTTCATCACTCCAGCCCTTCTGTGTGGCCTCGAGGGCCCAGGCCAGCTGGAGCGGGGGTGTCCGCTTTGGTCCTCAGAGTCCTGCTCCTCCTGCTGCCCCAACCATCATCTTGCCCCTCTCCTGCCACCCATTCTTCAGTCTCCAGCACCTTCCCTCATCTTACCACCACCCATGCAGCATTCCTGAGCAAGTGTCAGTTAGCAAGGAGCTCAAACTACAGTTAAAAGGAAGAGGAAAATTGTCTAAAAATTCTAAGTAGGATTAGATCTTGCCTGGAGGGCCCCAACCTAGATCCTCTACCAAGAAAGATTCTTTGAGACATTAATAAGCAGCTCTTAAGCCCTGCAAGTCAGAGCCTCACTCTGTGCCTTCCAGGACTGAAGAAGCTGCCAGCATCACATTAAGTTCATGCAGAAGCTACCTCGGCAGCTCTGGGCACCAAGCCCCACCTCTTCCTGGAGTGGCACATGGGCCGGGCACGTGCCCAGAGAGGACCACATGCCCATCAGGCTGGGGCCTGCCTCACCCCTCTCCAGGGAGGCTGCCAGAAACCCTGGACCAGGGCAAAGCCAGAGTGGTGACTTGGGGGAGGGCCGGGGCTGGGGAGGGATGGCTGCGGTCTAGGCCAGATTGTGGTGTCTGGCCAGCCAAGGGACAGGGGAGGGAGCACAGGTGCCAGGGGCAGGGGCTTGACTCCATCTGGAAGCAGGGTGATGCCTCTCTTGGCAGGAGGGAAGTCTGCTTGGCTGTCTCGGGCCGACCAAAAGGAGCTGACACCCTGAGTGCTAGGCAGCCCTCCATCAATGAAGAGTTTCCATCCAGGACGAAGGGCAGCCATAGTCCAGCCGGGGGGGACCGGCCCCTCAGGCCTGGGAGGAGAGGGGTAGAGGTGGGGGTGGGTACCAACGGTCAGTGGGAGCCACCTTGCGATTCTCTGGACTCTGGGCCCCAAGTCTGGCCTCACAGTGGAGAAGAGACTCTGGAGGCCCTAGGGGACCGGAGGGGGACCAAGGCACTGAAGTGGCCAAACTGAGCAACACAGCTGCCTGTACACTGGGGCCTCTGGAGACACAGCTTGATGATAACAGATAACGTTTGCCCAGAGCAGGGGCAAGAGGCTGGTCTGGGGAGGCAGGGAGCCTGGAGTAGGGACTGGAATTCAGACAGGGGATGGAGGCTGAAGATAAGCTGACCCCCTTCAGGTATTTCTGAAAGCTCATTCCCTTTCCAGAATCCCCTGCCCACCTCCTGCCAAGAGTGGCAGGGACAGCTGGAGCCCACAAGGGGAAGAAAGGGGATCCCCATCCAGAGCCATGTGTCTTATGCTGATGTGCAACCAGCACCCCCTCCCTTCTGCCCCCAGCCCCCCAAACCAGGCTGCAGGAGGCTGGTGCCACGGGGAGCCTGGCATAGAGTGTATAAGCCAGGTTTGGTGGAGGGGACAGAAGATCAGCGTGGCCACATTGCAAGCTGAGTCTCACCCTGGGGGACCCCTGCCTGGACCCTTCTCCTATCCCCAGCTGCCCATCTCTCTGATCAGCCATGCAGAGTCCTCATAACTTGAACTTCAGTCTAGAATCCAGACAAGTTCGCTTTTTCGAAAGACCTCACCCCCCACCTCCCTGGGCTCTGTTGGGTCCCACGGGGTAACCCCACAGGCACCTCCTTTCTTGAGATCCCTGCAATGAAGCTCCAAGGCCAGAACACTCTTCCCATCTTTGCTGCTGGTTGTTTGGGCTCCGTCTCCCAAGGGATATATGTCCTGGGTCACACAGTCCGGAGTTCAGATCTTGACTTTGCCACTTACCAGCTCTGGATCCTGGGCAAGGTAGTCACACATTCTTATTGCACCTTTGTTTCTCAGCCATCAAATGGGAATAAATAGCTGCTCCCTTGGAGATTCCAACCCCTCCGCCCTTCCAACCTAACCCCCACCCTGCAGGCAGACTGGGTGATCTGTGTTCCCTGAGTCCAGCCTACGCTTCCCATTTGAGGCTTTTACTGCTGCCCACGGGGCCCTCTTCCCAGCCCTACCCGTAGCCACAGCCCTTTCCCAGCTCCTCCTGGACGTCCTCCCAGATCTCCTGCTCCCATTGCCTCCAGGATGGCCCCTCTGCCTTGCAAAGAAAGGACTCTATTCCATTTTGGGTCTTTGCTTTTATCTCTCATTAAATTGTAAACTGGAGTTCCCATTGTGGCACAATGGAAATGAACCTGACTAGTTTCCATGAGAACATGGGTTCTATCCCTGGGCCTGCTTAGTGGATTAAGGATTCAGTGTTGTCGTGAGCTGTGGTGTAGGTCACAGACATGGCTTGGATCTGGTATTGCTGTGGCTGTGGCGTAGGCCAGCAGCTGCAGCTCTGATTCAACCCCTAGCCTGGGAATTTCCATATGCTGTGGGTGTGGCTCTAAAAAAGTGAAAGAAAAAATTGTAAATTGACTTATCTCTGTAACCCTCCCTATCCCCAAGGCAGACTCCCCCCCACCACCCCTGGCTGCAGTGCCTGGGCACAGTAGGTGCCCAAAAGCCTGTGGAATGCTGTGTTCCTTCGAGAAGCAAGTTCAGCCCATCTCCCTCCAACCTGCTCGGACCCACTTCCGCATGGAGCCTTCACACCCTCTGGGGAGGCCAGAGCATTGCCATTCAAAGAGGACTCAGAACCCAACTGTAGTCAGATAGGACAAGGAGAGCAGGAAAGTGCAGCAGCAGCCTGTTGATGGGGGCCAGCCCGTGTCTTAATCCAGCTTGACACAGTTTGGCAAAAGCCATTCACGGTTGTCCCTCTGGCTGCAACCAGGCCAGCAGCCCATACCTGCTGCCAACTCTGACCACGTGGAGACAGAGAAGCCATCCACAGACACCAATTTGCAGGACAGAGCCTGGGCTTCCACGGGGGGCCTCGGGGAAGGCTGTGGGGTCAGACGAAGTAAAGTCAGGGATAGTCACTGAACTTGGCTGCAGCTGACACAGGGCTTCAGATGAATGCATCAGACACCTGTCTGCCTTCTGGGCTGCTCTCCCCCTCCAACCATCCCCCCAACCCCTTTCATATTTTTAGGAAAGTCCCTTCTTCTTCATTTCACTTGAACTGTAAGTTCCTTGAAAACAAGGGACTGGCTCCTACCCCCATAGCCAGTACTGTGCCTGATGAACAACTGTTTGTACAATCACCCCATTGTACGGATGAGGAAATTGAGGCTCCAAGAGGTATAGTGACTCAGATCACACCACAGGACAGGAACCATTTCAGACCTTGGGCCTTCAATACACGGGAATCTTCTCACAATCCTCTTTGGGAAGCAAGTTTTCAAGGGCAAGATACTCTCTGCACACTGTCAAAGCCAGTAAGTTCTGGAAGATTCAGGCACAGAGAGCAGGCCTGGAGTTCCCGCTGGGACACCATGGGTTAAGAATCAGGCTGCGGTGGGGATCCCATCCCTAGCCCAGGAACGTCCACATGCCACTAGTGTGGCCAAAAAAATAAAATAAAATAAAATTGCAATGAAAAAAGAAAGAAAACAGGCTCCTTTCCCCCCACCGCACATGCCCGGGTCTCCCAAAGTCACCTCCTAGCTTGGGAGGCCCTGAGCAAGGTCACTGGCCACCGGCCAGAAGGGCCTCTGTCCTGCTTTTTCAGCAAATCCCTAGTCTCCTCCCTTGCTGGCTGCCCCAGATCTGCGGAGGAGGGCCTGAGGCCCTGGGGTGCAGTGAGCCCGCACCCCCAGGGTGAGGCCGGTGATGCCTGCGGAAGCCGACTCCGGGGCTCTGGCTCCCAGGTTCCCGTCTTTCTGGCACCCCAGCGATCCCTATAGAAACAGCAAAGCTCTGCACTCTCCCTCCTGCCGCCTTAGGTCTAACGGTTTCTGCTATTTGGAGCAGATAAAAAGTGCTTGCAGCGAGCGTTGAGCAGCCCCTAGACTGATGGGAAAGGCATGATCTGGTCTCCGATCCGCTTGTAATCTGATGGTGGAAACAGGTAGCATTTGGATGACCGCAGAGAGAGGAAGCGCAGTGGGCGTCGGGGCCGGGGGACCCGGGGCGGGGGAGACAGAGGGAAGGCGACTTGGAGGAGCAGCGCGGGTTCGGAAGCAGGGGCTGGGCCACGGGACGTTTTTGGCCCGAGGAAAGGCCTGGGGGGGACCCAGCCTACGTGGGTGGGGGCGGAGGCGCCTGCCAGGACCCGCCCCCCCGAGGGAGCCGGGTGGCTGAGCGGCTGGGGGAGGGCAGGACCCCCATCCTGGGCCGAGCTCCGGAGACTCCAGCGGGGAAACCTAAGCCCGGGGGCCCTCCCCCTTCCCAAGCCTCGGGTGCTAAAAAGCCCACGACATTTACGACTTCGGGAGGGTAAAGAGCCTGAGAAACGAATCGCAGACCATATGGATTTGTTTCCTGGATTTAAAAAAAAAAAAAAAAAAAAGTCCTCATTAGGCCGGGAAAAGCCACTGGCCCCCCGTCTCCAGGCCCCTGGATTCAATTACCACCCCGCTTCCCCCACGCGCGGAGGCAAGCCCCCCCTCTCCCGCGCCTCTCCCATGCGTGGGGTCAGGGGTGCCCTGGGAGGGGGCGGGGGTGGAGGGGGTCCTGTCGACGATTTTATTGACTTCTGATGGCTTCAGTGTTCAATCCCCTCGCGGGGGGTTGGGAGTCTCCAGCGCCCAATCCCCACCCCCCACCCACCCCCCAATCTCCACCCCCCACCCCAGCGCCTCCTCCTCTACCATCTCTAAAAAGAGGTCTTGGGACAGGACCTTCTGGGACTCCGGGGAGGGGGGGGGGCGGTGCCGCCAGGAAAAATTTGACTTCAAACTACAACTGAATCAATCCTTGCGCAAATTGAAGGGTGGAATTATATGTGCCCCCCGCCCCCATTTTCAAAAGTTGGTGTAAGACTTTTCCTATGATACATGGAAAAGTCTTACACCAACTGGGGGCCAGAAAAAGCCCCCACCCCTCCACCTGTGCTCTGGGTTTTGCCTGGTCTGTCCCCTCAGTCTATAAACACTCTCCCACCTCCCTCTCCTATAAACACTTTCTCAAGCCTCTGTCCTCCGGTTTCCCCTGTGCCTGTGCCGACTCCTGAGAAAGAAGTGCACCCCCTTCCCCCCCTTCACCAACCCGGCTGTCCTTCACCTCCCCACCCCTCCCGCCCCCAGCTGGCCTCCCTCCTTGTGGGACCTGTGAGTGCTTGCAGGCCTCACCCTCCCAGCCTCCCTGCCCCCGTGCGCTAAGGACCTGGTGACCCCTGAAAAGCCATCTTCCCCTGCAGCCAGGATACAGATGCGAGGACACAGCTACTGCTCCTCTGCGCTCTGCCCCAGAGCCAAAGCTTCTCTGTGCCCTTCTAGGCCCTTTACTCTCTTGAGGTCACCTGTCCTGCTGGCTCACATCACCAACTGCCACATCCCTGCTCTAAATGGCTCCCAAGTCTGTGACCTCAGCAGCATCTCGCTCTTGATTTTCTCAGTTTTCTGGTTGCCTGTAAATACTGCCTTTTGCTTGTTCTACCAACACCTCCAACTCCTTGTGCTTGAGATGCAATAGGAATTCCTTCTTTATCGGCACCGCCCCTCCAAAACCAAAGCAACAATAAATAAATAAATAAATAAATAAATAAATAAATAAAATCACAGTTCCTGCTCAGTGCTTTGTTATTTTTTTTAAAAAAACTGTATATAGGGAGTTCCCCTGTGGTGCAACAGAAACAAATCTGGCTAGTATCCATGAGGATGCAGGTTCAATTCCTGGCATCGCTCAGGTGTTGGGGATCCAGCGTTGCCGTGAGCTGTGGTGTAGGTTGCAGACTCGGCTTGGATCCTGTGTTGCTGTGGCTGTGGCATAGCTGGCAGCTGTAGCTCGGATTCAACCCCTGGCCTGGGTACCTCCATATGCCGTGGGTGCAGCCCTAAAAACCAAAAAAAAAAACAAAAAAACCCACAAACCCCCACTATATATATATATATGATCATAAAGCAGTTTTAGGTTCACAGCAAAAGTGAGTGGAAAGTTCCAAGAGAGTACCAACAGTTCCCGTGTCCCCTTGGTCACCCCCAAACACATCTTCATCCCGTCTACGTCCCACCCCTCAGTAGTACATTTGTTACAATGATGAACCTGCACTGACCCTTCATCACCAGAGTTCATATTTACACAAGTTCACTTTTAGTGCTGTACATTCTATGTGTTTGGACAACATATCATTGCACATATCCACATACAGACTCATTCCACTGCCCTAAAGATCTTCTAGTGACCCCTCCTAGTGACCGTTCCCTTTCTCAGCCCCTGGCAACCACTTCTCCTTCTCCTGTCTCTGTAATTTTGCCTCTTCCAGGAGGTGGTATGTATGACATACAGCATGTAGCCTTTTCAGACTGGCTTCTTTCACTTAGCAACATGCATTTAAGTTTGTGCCACGTCTTTTCAAGGCTCGATAACTCAATTCTTTTCTTTCCTTCTTTCTTTTTTCTTTTTTTTTTTTTTTTTGTCTTTTTTGTCTTTTTCTAGGGCTGCACCTGCAGCACATGGAGGTTCCCAGGCTAGGGGTCTAATCGGAGCTGCAGCTGCCGGCCTACACCACAGCCACAGCAGTGCCAGATCTGAGCCACGTCTGCGACCTACACCACAGCTCATGGCAATGCTGGATCCTTAACCCACTGAGCGAGGCCAGGGATCCAACCCACATCCTCATGGATGCCAGTCGGGTTCATTAACCATTAAGCCATGACAGGAACTCCTCATGTTGCTGAGTTTGAAGCGTTCTTAGTACATGTTGGATATCAGTCCTTTATCAGATATGTCCCTTGCAAATATTTTCTTCCAGTCAGTGGCTTGTCTTCTGATTCTCTTGACGTTGTTTTCCACAGAGCAGAAGTTTGTAATTCTGAAGAAGTCCAGCTTATTAATGATTTTTTTCTCAACCTGTGCCTTTGGTATTTTACCTAAAGAGTTATCACCATACCCCAGGTCAATTAGCTTTTCTCCTATGTTATCTTCTAGGAGATTTATAGGGTTTTTTTTTTTTTTTTTTTTTTTGCAAGTGGTTGACCAGTTGTTCCAGCACCATTTGTGGAAAAGACTATATTGTTTATATTCCATTGTATTGCTTTTGCTTCTTTGTTAAAGATCAGTTGACTGGAGTTCCCATCGTGGCTCAGCGGAAACGAATCCAACTAGAAACCATGAGGTTGCGGGTTCGATCCCTGGCCTCACTCACCGGATTAAAGATCCAGCGTTGCTGTGTGCTGTGGTGTAGGTCACAGATGAGGCTTGGATCCTGCATTGCTGTGGCTGTGGTGTAGGTTGCAGATGAGGCTTGGATCCTGAATTGCTGTGGCTGTGGTATAGGCTGACAGTTGAGGCTCTGATTGGACCCCTAGCCTGGGGACCTCCATGTGCCACAGGTGTGGCCCTTAAAAGCAAAAAAAAAAAAAAAAAAAAAAGATCAGATGCCTGTGTTTATATAGCTCAGTTCCTGGGCTCTCTATTCTATTCCTTGATCTATTTGTCAAACCTTTCTCTAACACTACAGCGTTTCGATTTCGTCTTTGTTTTGTTTTATAGTTTTTTATCATGAATGGATGTTGAATTTTGTCAAATGCTTTTTTCTTCCTTCCTTCCTTTCTTCCTTCCTTCTGGGCCACACCTGCAGCATAGGGAAGTTCCCAGGCTAGGGGTCGAATCGGAGCTACGGCTGCCAGCCTACACCACAACCGCAGCCACATCAGGTCTGAGCTTCATCTACAAACTATACCACAGCTCACCGCAAAGCTGGATCCTTAACCTGCTGGGCGAGGCCAGGGTTCTTGGGTCCTCATGGATACTAGTTGGGTTCATTACCACTGAGCCATAATGGGGACTCCTCAAATGCTTTTTTCTATACCTATTAATACGGTCATGTGAGCTGTCAGGAGCCGCTCAGGCTCTGCCTCAGTCTCCCCATGCACAGCCTACAAACCCTCTCCAGGCAGTAGCTGGGAAATCTCAGGGCCCAGTTCATGTTTTCTTATCCTCAGGAATGACTGCCTGCCTTGCCTGATGCCCAGTGCCTTGATTAACTTGTTTTACATATGCTGTCTGGCTGTTTGGGGTTGCTGTTTTTTTTCCCTTTCTTTCTCCCTCTCTTTCTTTGTTTCTTTCTTTCTTTTTTATCTTTTGAGGGCGGCACCTGTGGCATATGGAGGTTCCCAGGCTAAGGGTCTAATCGGAGCTATAGCCGCCGGCCTAGGCCAGAGCTGCAGCAACACCAGATCCGAGCTGCATCTGCAACCTACACCACAGCTCACGGCAATGCCAGATCCTTAACCCACTGAGCAAGGCCAAGGATCGAACTCGCAACCTCATGGTTCCTAGGCCCTAGTCAGATTCATTTCTGCTGCACCCACAGCAAGAACTCCTCTTTCTTTCTTTTTTTCTTCCTTCCTCCCTCCCTTCCTTTCTTCCTTTCTTTCTTCCTCCCTCTCTTTCTTCTTTCTTTCTCTTTCGTTTGTTTCTCTTCTTTTTTAAATTGAAGAATATTTTATTTATAATGTAGTGTTAGTTTCTGCTGTACAGCAAAGTGATTCAGTTATGGGAGTTCCTGCTGTGCCGCCGTGGGTTAAGAATCTGACTGTGGGTGTTCCTATCGTGGTTCAGAGGAAATGAATCTGACTAGTACCCTCGAGGACTCAGTTTGATCCCTCGCCTCCCTTGGTGGGTTAAGGATCTGGTGTTGTCACGCACCGTGGTATAGGTCATAGATGTAGCTCAGATCTGGCATTGCTGTGCCAGTGGCGTGGGCTGGCGTCTACAGCTCTGATTCAACCCCCAGCCTGAGAACCTACATATGCAGCAGGTGTGGCCCTAAAAAGACAAAAAAAAAAAAAAAAAAGAATCTGACTGTGGCAGCTCAGGTTCGTTTTCCTGCCCAGTGCAGCGGGTTAAAGAATCCAGCATTGCCACAGCTGTGGTGTGAGTCACAGCTGTGGCTCAGATTCAATCCCTGGCCTGGAAATGTTCATATGCTACGAGTGTGGCCATAAAAAGAAAAAAAAGGTGATTCAGTTATGCATATATATACACACAAATATATGTATTTTTTTTTCAGATTCTTTTCATTATGGTTTATTACAAGATATTGAATATTGTTCCCTGCGCTATACAGTAGGTCCTTGTTAGTTGTCTATTATATATGTAGTAGTGTATATCTGCAAAGCACAAACTCCTAATTTATCCCTTCCCTTCCTTTCCCCTTTGGTAACCATAAGTTTTTTTTCTATGTCTGTGAGTCTGTTTCATAAGTTCATTTGTACCATTTTTTTTGATTCCACATATAAATGATATCATATGATATTTGTCTTTCTCTACCTGGCTTAAGTCACTTACTTAGTATGACAATCTCTAGCTGCATCCATGTTGCTGCAAAGAGCATTATTTCTTTTCTTTTTTCATGGCTGAATAATATTCCATAATATACATATCACATCTTCTTTATCCAGTCATCTCTTGATGGACATCTAGGTTACTTCCATGTCTTGTCTATGGTAAATAATGCTGCTATGAATATTAGGGTGCATTTATCTTTTCAAATTAGAGTTTTTCAGTGTTAAATGCCCAGGAGTGGGATTGCTGGATCATATGTAGCTCTATTTCTAGTTTTTCTTAAAGAAACTCCATACTGTTTTCCCCAGTGGCTGCACCAATTTACGTTCTCACCAATAGGGTCGGTTCCCATTTCTTAACATCCTTTCCAGCATTTATTATTTGTAGACTTTTTGAAGATGGCCGTTCTGAATGGAGCGAGGTGATACCTCATTGTAGTTTTGATTTGCATTTATGTAATAATTAGCAATATGGAGCATCTTTTCACATGCCCATTGGCCATCTGAATGTCTTCTGTGGAGAAATGTCTATTTAGATCTTCTGCCCATTTTTTGATCAGGTTGCCTGTTTGTTATTTAGCTATATGAGGTGTTTGTATATTTTGGAAATTAAGCCCTTGTTGGTCATATCATTTGCAAATATTTTTTCCCATTCCATAGGCTGTCTTTTCATTTCATTCATGTTTCCTTTGCTGTGCAAAGACTTATATGTTTGATTAGTCCCATTTGTTTATTTTTGCTTTTATTTCTCTTGCCTTGGGAGACTGACCTAAGAAAATATTGCTACAATTTATGTCAGACAGTGTTTTGCCTATGTTCTCTCCTAGAAGTTTCATGGTGTCATGTCTAATATTTAAGACTTTAAGCCATTTTGAGTTTATATTTATTTTTGGTGTGAAGGCGTGTTCTAATCTCATTGATTTGTATGTAATCGTCCAGTTTTCCCAATACCACTTGCTGAAGAGTCTGTCTTTTCTCCATTGTATATTCTTGTCCCTTGTCAAAGATTAATTGACCATGGGTGTGTGGGTTTGTTTCTGGGCTCTCTGGTCTGTTCCATATGCCTGTTTTTGTGCCAATACCACACAATTTTGATTACCGTAGCTTGTAGTATTATTTAAAGTCTAGGAGGGTTTGCCTCCTGCTTTGTTTCCTCAGCATCGCTTTAACAATTCTGGGTCTTATATGGTTCCATATACATTTTAGGATGGGCTTTGTTCTCATTCTGTGAAAAATTTCATGGGTAATTTAATAGGAATCACATTAAATCCATAGATTGCTTTGGGTAGTAGGGCCATTTTAGCAATATTAATTCTTCAGGGCATTCCCGTTGTGGCTCAGCGGGTTAACATTCCTACTAATATCCATGATGATGTGGGTTCAATCCCTGGCCTCACTCAGTGGGTTAAGGATCCAGTGTTGCCACAAACTGTGGTGTAGGTCACAGATGCAGCTCAGATCTGGTGTTGCTGTGGCATAGGGCAGGATCTGTAGCTCCAGCTCCAGTTCAACCCCTAAGCTGGGAACCACCTCAAGTGTGGCCTTAAAAAAAAAAATTAAATTAAAAAAAACACCAATCTTACTTCTTCCAATCCAAGAGCATGGAATATATTTTGATTTCTTTGAATCATCTTCAATTTTCTTTATCAATGTTGTATAGTTCTCAGTCTTTCACCTCCTTGGTCAGGTTTATTCCTAAGTTTTTGGTTTTTTTTTTTTTAACTTCCCCTTTCTGATATTTCATTGTTAGTGTAAAGAAATGCAACAGATTTCTGTATGTTTATCTTGTATCCTGCTACTTGTATCCTGCTGAATTTGTTTATCAGTTCTAGTATTTTTTTTGTGTGTGTAAAGTCTTTAGGATTTTCTATGTATAGTATCATGTCATCTGCATATGATGACAATTTTACCTCTTCCCTTCCGGTTTGGATAGCCTTTATTTCTTTTTCTTGTATGATTGCTGTGGCTATGTTTTGAGAGGGAAGGCAAATACAACCCCTGTTACTCCATCTTGGGCAGAAGCTAAAGCATTTTAAAGTCTCTTGCCGCTTTAAATCTTGTAGTTTAGAATCTGACTGGCATCCATGAGGACGCAGGTTTGATCCCTGGCCTCGCTCAGTGGGTTAAGGATCTGGCATTGCCATGAGCTGTGGTGTAGGTCGCAGATGTGGCTCAGATCCAGCGTTGCTGTGGCTGTGGTGCAGGCCAGCCGCTGCAGCTCTGATTTGATCCCTAGCCTGGGAACCCCCATATACCACAAATGCAGCCCTAAAAAAAGACAGACAGACGGACAGACAGACAGACAGACAGAAAGAAAGAGGCTCGCACGGGGCTCAAGCCAAGGGACCATGCTGGAAGCTCGCTACCCCCAGGAGGAGCAGAAAGGGAAGACAGAACTGGGTTCTCCGGGGCCCAGAAGGGTCTCCTCCCTCCAGAAGGTTGAGGGGAGCTCCTGTCAGGTGAAAGGCTTGGCCCTGGAGACCTCGCAGGAGTCCAGATCTCCCACCCAGTGCCCTGTGTGGTGCCGCGGCTGCGGGTCAGGGGCAGGCATCTCACGTTAAATACCTTCCTTTTTTATGTTTTTCACAAATGTTCAATTTTAATGTGACACAGACATACCTGTATACGAATGACAGCTGGAGAACACTCAGCAGCATGTTGGATGTGATAATTCAACTACATAGTAAAATGTATAATCCCCCCAATTTTAATTAATACTTGCAAATTTGAAGGCATTCTGGGGCATCTCTGTCCTATTTCATAGATACCTTCTTGTGCCCCTAAGGATTCTGGGGGTTGGAACTGGTGTGGCCCTGAAGTGTCAACCTTGCCACTTGCCAAATACGCAGAAGCCCAGCCTCCCCGGCACGCCAGCCCCTGTCCCGTGTCAGAGAGCCAGATTCAGTGGTGCTGAGCCTCCAAGTCCCAGTGATTCTGTGGCAGCAGGTGTTCTGAGATTCCATTTTGAGAGGCAAAGGGGTATCCTTCTCCCAAGAGTGTCCAGGAGTGGAGGCTTGGGGAGAGCATGGGCAAAGGCATAGGGAAGGGGCCCAGTAGGCGAGCAGAGGTGCACTTGGGAGGGGCAGCTGTCAACATCCCCTTTAAGGTCCATTATGCCCAGGTTCCCTCACACCCCAGATCTTATCGCTGGGTGCTGTCCCCCGGATGGGGCTTTCTCCAGGGGACCTCAGGATCCCCCGGGGCAGGAGGAGGGACAGATCAAAGGACAGGCGCCCCAACAAGGGAACCTGAGATGACTTCTTTGTCTGCGGCCGGGAGAGGCCAGCCTGAGACAGGATGGATGGGAGCCCTGGGCCAGGGGGTGGGAGGGGGCGGGAGGAGAAACCAAATCTTGGTGCATTCACTGCGGACAAAAGGAAGGGCTTGCAGAGGGGCTCAGCCTCCTCTCACAGCTGCTCTGGCTGGAGGCTTCCCGAAAGGTCTGGGGCCATCTGGGTCAGATTCTCTTCAGGGGTGGGAAGGACCCGAAGAGGGTGATGGTTTGTCCGCCTATTTGTTGGGGATCCAGGACCCCTTGCTAAGCCCTGCTTTTAGTTGATTCCAAGTTACTTACACCCAGAAGGGGCCCTAGGAGCAAAGCTGGAGGGAGGGAGAGTAGGAAGTAGCCCCCCCTCCCAGATTCTCAAATCCCAGACAGCATCCCCCCCCGCCCAACCTCCCCACCTCTCCTGGGAAAGCAGATTTGTCACTTGGGTGTAACACTATCCCTGGGCTTGGGGCTCCCCCACATCTGGAGCCCCAGCTGCCGACCCACCAAGGAGGCTCTGAACTCTTCCCCCCAAGCCTGCCTGGTCCCAACAACAGAGGAAGAGCCGAGGGAGCAGCAGCTGTCTGCTCTGGGGACCGTCTGGGCCACAGGCGGGCGCCGGGGCTCTGTAGGGGGTGGTGGGGACAGGATCCATGTTTCACCCACCTCCATGGTGATTTGGGGCCTTGCGGCCGGTGTGAAGTTTGGGGTATACTGGGGATACAGTTCACCTTATCCAACTTTGGTCGGAATTCAAGGAGATCTGGAGACTAGGATCCCCCAAAGGATGTGACCTCCTATTCCTCAGCTGGGACCCCTTGGATTCCAGACAGACTCACTGGGCTAAGCACCTGCTTCAGCCAGGCCAGGTCTGGAGGCGGAGATGGGTGGGGGCTGGGCAGGGTGAACCCAGTGGTGGAGGGTGTGAGGGCTTGAATTCAGCCTTTTCTCCTCCAGGGTTCTCACACAGCCCCTGACCCTTCCCCCAGCAGTCTCCCTGAGGCTGGTTGTTCTCAAGCCCACCTAGAGTTACTGAGTTGCCACAAATTCAGCAGCCTCAAACAACAACACCTATTTATTTATTTACTTAGGTGTTTTTTTTTTTTTGGCCATTTCTTGGGCCACTCCTGCGGCATATGGAGGTTCCCAGGGTAGGGGTCCAATCGGAGCTGGAGCCACCAGCCTACGCCAGAGCCACAGCAACACGGGATCCGAGCCGAGTCTGCAACCTATACCACAGCTCAGGGCAACGCTGGATCGTTAACCCACTGAGCAAGGGCAGGGACCGAACCCGCAACCTCATGGTTCCTAGTCGGATTCGTTAACCACCGCGCCATGCCGGGAACTCCTTAAGAACTCTCTTTGTAAAAATGATTTTTTTATTATAGTTGGTTTACAATGTTTTGTCCATTTCTGCTGTAGAGCAAAGCGACCCAGTCATACGTATATACACACTCTTCCCACATTATCCTCCATCATGTTCCATCACGAGTGATTGGATAGAGTTCCCTGTGCTATACAGCAGGACCGCCTTGCTTATCTATTCTAAGTGTAATAGTTTGCATCTATGAACCCTAAACACCCAGTCCATTCCTCTCCCTCCCCTTTTCAAGAATTTTCATCCGATTAAGCCAGGCCCTCCCAGAATCAGCTCCTTTTTTTTTTTTTTTTTTTTGCCTTTTTGCCTTTTTGCCATTTCCTTGGGCCGCTCTCGCGCAGCACATGGAGGTTCCCAGGCTAGGGGTCCAATCGGAGCTGTAGCCACCGGCCTACACCAGAGCCACAGCAACGCAGGAACCCAGTCACGTCTGCAACCTAAACCACAACTCAGGGCAACACCGGATCCTTAACCCACTGAGCAAGGCCAGGGATCGAACCCGCAACCTCATGGTTCCTAGTCGGATTCGTTAACCACTGCGCCACGACGGGAACTCCCAGCTCCTTTTTGATCATTCATAATCAACTGATTGGGAACTTATCTACATCTGCGAAACCCCTTCACATGTGCGAGTTCCCGTTGTGGCTCCGTGTGTTACAAACCCAACTGGTATCCCTGAGGATGCAGGTTCGATCCCTGGCCTCACTCTGGGTAAAGGATCCGGCCACAAGCTGCTGTGTAGGTCACAGAGGCAGCCTGGATCCAGCGTGGCTGTGGCTGTGGTGGAAGCTGGCAGCTGCAGCTCCAATTTGACCCCTAGCCTTGGGACTTCATGTGCCTCGGGGGTGACCCTAAAAAAAAAATTTCATATTCTGTTTTCTAGAAGCAAGTCACAGGTTCTGTCCATGCGCAAGGGGAGGGCTTCAACTCACCAGATGTCCCCTTAGCGCTGCCTCTGACACACCATCCACGGAGGGCCTTGGTAACATGTCTGCTCTCCTCCCTCAGAGCTCTGCCATCTCTGGACTGTGGCATCTCTGGGCTCTGGACCGAGAATGCCAGTAGCCGAGGCAGGAGCCAGTGTGGACCCTTCTCTTTTTGTTTGACTGTTGGCAAAGGGCTGCAAGTGTGCACGAGGCCTGCGGGGCTGGGGTGGGGAGAGATGCATCCAGGCTGAGACCCATCCCTGGGACCTCTGTCCTCGAGCTGAGGCCAACGCCATAAAGAAGTCCCTTTAGACTTTTCGTGGAATCCAGAAAAGCTTCTGGAGGGAGGGGCGTTCTGAGCTGGCTCTGGTGGGATTCTGAAGGCAAGCCAGGTTGGGGGTGGGTGGGGAAGGGGCTGCTTTGGCTGAGGGACAGCCCGATGGAGGTGAATTGTGTGGCTGTTGACTGGAGGACTGTATTTTATTTATTTATCTTTTTTGGTCTTTTCAGGGCCACACCTGTGGCGTATGGAGGTTCCTAGGCTAGGGGTCACATCAGAGCTGTAGCCACCGGCCTACACCACAGCCACAGCAATACCAGATCTGAGCTGCGTCTGTGACCTACACCACAGCTCACGGCAATGCTGGATCCTTAACCCGCTGAGCAAGGCCAGGGATCGAACCCACAGCCTCATGGTTCCCAGTCGGATTCGCTTCTGCTGCACCACGATGGGAACTCCCCTGCAGGACTTTAGATGCAACGATCAGACCAGAAAGCCGATGCGGGAGGGCTGAGAGCGCCAGGCTGAGAAGACAATGGGGAGCCGTGAACGTGAACTTCTGTGAGCTGGGGAAAGACAATGATATCTCGCACGGACACCTCCTGGGAGGCCCGTCTCCCTCTCTAAACCGAGTCCCCACCACAAGCCAGACACAAGAGTTTGGCACTGTGCATACGACGTCAAATCAGCAGAGAGAGCGTTTCGGGGATCTGAGAGAGTCAGGGACACAGACCAACCTTCCATCGCATCTGGAATATGAGCTCAGAAGAGAACAGGGTACCGTACAAGCAAAGACTTGGGCCCTGGAGTTCCCTTGTGGCTCAGCAGAAACGAACCCAATTCGGAACCATGAGGATGTGGGTTTGATCCCCGGCCTAACTCAGTGGGTTAAGGATCCAGCCTCGCCGTGAGCTGTGGTATAGGTCACAGACGCAGCCTGGATCCCAAGTTGTTGTGGCTGTGGTATAGGCTGGCAGCTGTAGCTCCGATGAGACCCCTAGCCTGGGAGCCTCCATATGCCGTGGGTGCGGCCCTAAAGAGCAAAAAAAAAAAAAAAAAAAAAAAAAAGACTTGGACCCTGACCTAGTCTGGTGAATCCCAGGAGCCTGGGCGGCCAAGGCTGGGGAGAAGGTGTCTGGTATATCACACTCCAGTGGAGAAAAAGAGCAAGAACAGGAGTGCCTCCCGCATTCAGTCTGAAAGCAGCCTCCTGTGTGTGCCCCACTCTCGTCCTCTCGCAAAGCAAAGGCCAGAGATCCATCCTGTTGTGTCTCAGCGGTGAAGGACCCAAGGCAGTCTCTCTGAGGATGTGGATTCGATTCCTGGCCTCAGCTGGTCAAGGATCTGGCTAAGATCTGGCTCCGATTTGATCCCTAGCCAGAGAATTTCCATATGCTGCAGGTATGGCCTTAAAAAAATAAGTTAAACTTTTTTTAATTAAAAATTTTAATTAATAAAAAGCAAAGGCCACCAGCACATGCTCCTCCGGTGTGCCCAGCTCCACGCTCCCTCTGCTTTTGCACCCTGCTTTTGCACCTGTGCGGCCCTCCTGCCCATTATGGGGCCCAACTGTGTGTCCCCAGGCTGTGGGAGCCTCTCTCTGTCACCACCGCTGGTCTGGGGGCCCTGCCCCACTGTCTTGCTGCTCCACACACCCAGCCCCAGATGTTCTCACGCCCCATTGCCCCAGACACAGCTCCAGACAGCAGCACAGCTGGCCGGCCTGTGGGACTGCCGGCCTGCCAACAGCTCTGGGGAGGAGGGCGAAGTGGGGACACCTCACGTGGCTGGCTCCTTGAGCCAAAGCATACACCGGCCAGAGGCCTGAACAAGAAGGCTGGCCTGGGGGTGGCCTTAACCCTTCCTCTCCAGCAGGGCTCCAAGGGGTCCCCACCACTCACATCTCTCCCGTTCCCCTGCCTCCAGCTAGATGTCCCCCTGCCCCAGTCATCCAGGCTGGACAAGGAAAGGCTCTCCCTGCCCCCTGTGGTGTAGGTTCTTTTTCTTTTTCTTTTCTTTCTTCCTTCCTTTTCTTTTCTTTCTCTCTTTCTCTCTCTCTTTCTTTCTTTCTTACTTTCTCTCTTTCTCCTTTCTTTCTCTCTCTCCTTCCTTCCTTTCTTCCTTCCCCCCTTCCTCCTTCCCTCTATTTCTTTCTTTCTTTCTAAAAATGGGACAATTTTGGAGTTCCATCATGGCTCAGTGGTTAACGAATCCGACTAGGAACCATGAGGTTGCGGGTTCGATCCCTGGCCTTGCTCAGTGGGTGAAGGATCTGGCGTTGCCGTGAGCTGTGGTGTAGGCTGCAGACGCGGTTTGGATCCCGAATTGCTGTGGCTCTGGCATAGGCTGGCGGCTGCAGCTCCCATTAGACCCCTAGCCTGGGAACCTCCATTTGCTGCGGGAGCGGCCCTAGAAAAGGCAAAAAGACCAAAAAAATAAATAAATAAAAAATAAAATAAAATAAAAATTTGACAATTTTGGAGTTCCCCTTGGGGCTCAGTGGCTTACAAACCCAACCTGTATCCATGAGGATGCCGGTTCGATCCCTGGCCCCACTCAGTGGGTTGAGGATCGGGCATTGTGGTGAGCTATGGTGTAGGTCACAGATGCAGCTCAGATCCCGAATTGCTGTGGCTGTGGCGTAGACCAGTAGCTGCAGCTCCAATTTGATTCCTAGCCTGGGAACTTCTATATGCCGCGGGTTTGGCCCTTAAAGAGAGAGAAAGAACTGGAAATTTTCATTTGAGCCAAAGTTGAAGATCATGACCCAAGAAGAGCATCTTGGAAAGCTCTGAGAACTGTTCCCTGATTCCTTTATTTTCCTAGAAACGAGACACGGGTCTCGTCCCCAGGGAGCTTGGGTCTGGAAGTTCTTTCTGTTGTCTGACCTTCCTCCTGCTCTCTGACTTGGCCGCTGCTGTCCATCTGTAATGGCAGTTGCTGCCTGCCCTTCTCTGAGCTCCAAGCAGAGAAATGGGTCCGGGAAGAGCAGGAGCAGAAGCAGCGGAGGCAGAGGCTGGAGAAGGTGCCGGAGTCTTGGTGTCGCAAGAGGAGGCACAGTGCAGTGGGTGAAGCCTGGGCTCCCATCGAGGCTACCCACCCACTCACAGTGGGTCTCTAGACAAGTCACCAAGGTCTCTGATGACCTGTGTGTAAGGTGGCAGTGAGCGTGGAAGCTGCCTCACGGGAACACAGAGGAAGAAAGAGGCTGTGTGTGCAAAGCATCTAGACTGGCACATGGTGACTACTCAACCAGGGCTGCCTGCTACTGCTTGGACGACAGTAGGGCCAGCAAGCTCCAGGCAGACACAGAGTCCCAGGCATCTCAAACTCACACGTTAGTGGCCAAGGCAGGCACTGAGCACGTAGGCAATCAGCAAGCAAGGTCATCCCAGCCTGGGACAGGTGATGAGAAAAGCCCTCAGAGAAGTGGGGTCCGGACAGACAGGTGGTAGGAGGCAGTGGGGTGAGGGCTGGGGCTTTAGACAGCAGCTGTTTGTCCATCTTTATGAGCCTGTATCCTGAGATGCTGACAGAGACTCAAAATTAAGCTGATGCCAGACCCTGCACCCACGACCTCCCAGTCCTGACAAACGCTCAGAGAGACGCGAGGTTACGGGAGCACAGAGATGGCATCCATCATCCCTGGGCAGGCGGAGGGAGAAGCAAGGCTTGGGGCTCTTGGGGGGCACGTTCAAGCCTGGGATGTGGTAGGGAAGGCTTGTGTGACCAGGTGTGAAGGCTCTGAATGCCAGACAAGGAGTTGGGACCGACTCTTGGGACAGTGGGGAGCCATGGAAGGTTTTGGCCACAGAAGTGACTGTTCCGATGGCTTTTTTTTTTTTTTTTTTTTTTTTGGAAGAACTACTCTGGCTGCAGGGCGAAGAAAAGATTGGAAGGGCTGGCCTGGGAGGGAGGCAGGGAGCCCAGGCGGGGGCCCAGCCTGTGTTTTTCTGGCTGAAAATCGGTAGCTCCTGGCGACTGACTCGACCTGCAGAGGAGAGAAGAGCTGGGCTTCCCTAAGCTGGACTCTGACTCTCCCCATCTCATTTGGTCCAGCGCATTTCAACGCATCTGCTGGGGGCTGAGACGGACAAGCCACGTCTGATCTTGAGGAGACCCTAGCCGGTGGGGGAACGTACATTACACAAACCGCACTGGGAGTGGTGGCTTCTGAATTATTCAAGGAAAGTTTAGACCTGAGCTCCCTGAGGGCAGGGGCCACATCCCCCCTTCACACTGGAGATGCCTGAGGTTGAGGCAGTGTTTTCTCCATGAGGCTGGAGGCTCCCTCAGAGAGGGTCTGTTTCCGGCCAGTGCTGGGGCTGTGGTCCAGCAGCCAAGCACCTGCCCGCTCCCCACCCCTTCCGAGGGGCCAGGAATAGAGGGAGCAGGTCATGCCATCCTGAAACATGGCCAGCCGCCCACCACTTCCTGAACCGAGCCCACTGCTTTCAAGGTGGTGGGGCCACCCGCTCTATCCAGAAGCACCTCTCAGGGTACGATCAGCTCCCCACAGAGGGTCTCTGCTGGGGTCACGACCCTCCCCCTGCCCCCACCCCCACCCCCGGCTCGAGTCCAACCTTAACTGCATGCTCTCTCCCTGCAGTAAACTCACTCTTCTGCCTGTGTCCAGGGAGATGGCTGGATGGAGCCAGACGGGCACTGGGCAGAAGCCAAAGGTCCACACCCATCCTCAGGAAGGGCTCGAGGGCAGGACCAGGGTTGGAAGAAGACTCAGGAGAGTTGCTAGAGCAAGGAGGGTCTAGGAACAAGAGCTGGGAGACGATCCCCAGCCCCTGCCCTCCATTCCTATGGGCCTTGGGGTTATTGGAGAGAATGTTCGAGGCTGGGACGCTTCTGTCTGGTTAGCCTGCTAACCCACAAGGTGATGGGCCTGGAACAGTCACTGCGGTCCCTCTGGCCCTCACTTTTTTTTTTATTCCAACTGGAGCAACATCTTGGGAAACTGTAAGGTCAGGAGGTTCAATGAGTGGACATGCCCTAAAGCATGAAGGACTTGAGGCTGACACTGAGAAGGACTTCCTGGAAGGAAGGGACATGAGCCCCTGTCCAGGCCCTGTGACCTTGCTTTCCAGGGCTCCATCTGGATGGACAGCAAGAGGGACTTGTGACCAAGGCAGCAGCAGGAGGCATCTCCTGCCCTTGTCACCAGGATGGTAGGACGGTCCTGGTCAGGTTGGATTTCCCTTCCTGGCATGCATGAGGTTTGATCTCTGACCTTTGGGTACATCATGGGACCAGGTCGTTTGTCCACTGACCCCACACCCTCAGGGCAGTGCCGAGCCCAGGGCTGGCTCCCAGCGGGGCGGGCCGTCTGTCTGATGGGGAGACGCAGCCTCTGCCTTCCGGACCCCAGTGGAGGGGGAGACTCAGCCCCTCCCTCAGCCAAGAGACCTGTCCCATGGAGAAATGACCCAGGAGTCAGACAAACAGCAAAGCCCCCTCCTCTGGAGGCAGCTGGCCCCCCAACTGTGTGTGAATCTGAAACTAGATCAGGGAAGCAGAGCTGGCAGCGTGCCCAGCAGTGAGGGCCGTGTGTCGGGGAGCTGGTGGGATGAGAAAAACCCCTGCCCCTGGCACGGGTATAAGGGCAGAGGGCTGGGGGAGGGGAGGCACTGCCCACAGCAAGGGGCAAATGGCTCGGTACCTGTGTTCAGACCTGGGAGATGGGTGTGCCGGGTGCGGGGTCCTGGGTGCTGGTGAACCTGGTGCCGGAGGGTCGGCCCGAAGGTGTAAGGGGCAAGTGTATGTGTGTACAACACGTGTGCCTGAGTCAGGATGCAGACCCCTGGGGGAGTGGGCCCCGTGTCTGCCCCCTGAGGTCATACTGGGTGACCTGCACACCCTCCCTGCACCTCGAGGCCCCTGTACACGGGGAGGGGTCGGTGGGCCGTGAGAGGCTAGCTCCATCAGTCTGTGTGCTCTGAGCCCTAGGAGAGGCCCAGGGGCCTGCCCGCCCACTGCCAGGCCTTCTGTCTGCCCTTGATCCCTCGCCTTGGCGCCCAAACAACTGCTCCTGATCAGTGAATGCTGACCGAGCCAGCTGTCACTGTAACATCCATTCTCTGCAGGCGGGAGCTCCCACCCAGCACCCCCAACTCCTCTCCTCTCGCATCTTCTCCCTCCCCGCTGCACCCACAGCTGGGAATTAAGCCAAGTGGCACCTGGAAGCCTCCGGGGGCCATGGGGTCTTATGGGGTTTTGAGCCTTAATTCATGAGCAGTGAGTAACCAGGACGACAAGGAGTTCTGCTCCCAGCACCTCCAGACCCCCAATTTCCCCTGCCCCTGCCCCCAAAGCTAGAAGTGAGGTATGACTCCTGGGGCCCCAGAACCCGGATCAGGAGGATGTCTGCTCATTTGCATATCACTTACATCTGGTTTGCATGAGCCTCCTGATTGGCCATTTCTAAACAACCCTGGATTCGGCTCTCACAGGATGCTGAGCCTTTGCTAGGCGCCCGCTTCTCTCCATCTCCCCTTGACTCAGGTGCCTCCTAAGGGACAGTTGCACACACACAGAGTCCCCTCCCGACCACACCTGCACTTGTGCACAGGCACAAGGGTATATCGGCCTCTGCATGCATATATCTACATGCAAAAAGGCGGACTCCTGGGTCCTAGCCTTGTGCACCCTCACCCTCGCCCTGTGGAACACGCACCAAGGATATTCTCGCACGTGCAATAGCACAGATGCCCACACTTCCGTCTTACACATGCAAAACTCACACATTTGTCCACACTCATCTGCACACACACACCCCCACACATGCACAAGCCAACACAACTCAGCTTCATATAGGGATGGGCTGCCAGTGAAGTGCCCTAAGCAATGGGTTCCACCCAGACCCTTAGATGGGCAGGACTAGCAAGGGCACCCCTGTGTGATTGGCTGGGAGGAGGCAAGGCTGCTCAGGTGCTGTTTTTAGTGGCTTTCCACCAGCAGGTGACTGGGATACCACAGTCAGAGTTGCAGTCCTTTAGTCAGAGTTTTGTCTTCCCTGAAACATGGCTCCAACTTGCATTTCCTGCATCATCTCCGCTGCCCCCATCCTAGGCCCCCTGCCCTTTACTGGTCCTCAAACACAGTTTCCTTGTGGCCCTGCCTTCTGACTTTATTCGCCCTGCTCCCCATCGGGAACACCTCCCTGCCTCCCTCCACCAGAAACACTCACATCCTTGTGCTCTGCTGGTCTCTCTTCCTGGATGGGCTTCCTTCTCTATCCACCCAGAACACTCCTATACGTCCTTCAAAGCCCCACCTCAAATGTCAGTTCCTGGGTGAATCCTTCTCTAGTTGTACCAGGCAGAAGTAATTTCTCTCCTCACTCTGCGCATCCAGAGACAGAGCAGCGGGGTGGAAAGACAGGGTTGGCCCTGAATATCTGTGTAGGGGATGTTTAGGGGCCTGGGGGCTGCAACCCTTCACCTGTAAGGATGGGCAAGGGACTTTTCCAAAAACTACAATTACAAGGTGAGCATTTGGGTTTAAATTATATGTTGTATTTATTTTCAGAGGGAAAGAATAGGCGGCAGAATCAGACAATGCTGCGTCCATCTTTTCTGCTGTGTGCCTTTGGGTTTCAGCCACTGGGGGCCTCCGTTTCCTTGTCTGTAAAATGGGCCCATGCGGGGGAGGGGTTACAAGGACCCAATTAGAGCTTGAACATTTATGGCCTGAATTCTCATTTCATCAAATGGTACAGACTAGTTTGGCTCAAAAGGTTTTTGCTCACTTCTCTGTCTCTCCACTGGACTAGAAGTTCCTTTTCAGCAAGGGTTATGTCTCTATCTACAAAATGGGGATAATATTAGGTCAGCTGGCATTTGCTTACAGTGAGGATTAAACGAATTAACTCATGGAATACGCTTAACAGAATTTCCTGGCACTTCTCAGTGTTTGCCCCTACAGTTATTACTATGTACTTTTATCATTTAATTCCCACAACAACCTTGTGTTGTTGGAGGCATTCTTTTTTTTTTTTTTTTGGTCTTTTTGCCTTTTCTAGGGCTGCTCCCGTGGCATATGGAAGTTCCCAGGTTAGGGGTCGAATCGGAGCTGTAGCTGCCAGCCTATACCACAGCCACAGCAACTTGGAATTCGAGCCATGTCTGCGACCTACACCACAGCTCACGGCAACACCGGATCCTTAACCCACTGAGTGAGGCCAGGGATCGAACCCGTGACCTCATGGTTCCTAGTTGGATTCGTTAACCACTGAGCCACCACGGGAACTCCGTTGGAGACATTCTTATCCCAATTTACAGCTGGGAAAAGAGAGGCTCAGAATCTTTAGGGGCTTCCTTGCCAAGGTCACACAGTGAGCAAAGTATCAGAATCCAGATTTGCATTTGCACTGGACAGAGTCTCAACCACAGGTCAGGATGTGACAGTTCTGGGCAGACAGATCAAATGTCCAGCCCAGGACTTCCTGATAAGCTTATTTGCACATGCCCACACCCCTTACTGTGTTCCTATAGCACATAGGCCTATGTTCCATCTAGACTTCAGCAACTGATGGCAGCGTGGGGCACCCTGAACAAGAGCAGCCCCTTGGCCCGATCCCCACAGCCAGCTGAGGTTCATGCATAGGTACCATCATGAGTCCATGTGGGGATGGGGAGACAGGGTGACCGCCTGGAGGGAAACTTTTGTCCACACGGGCCCAGGATGCTCCTCCCTCAGCCCCTCCCCCCATATCCATTCAGCATCCCAGCCCAGAACCCCTGGCTGGAGAGACGCTGTCATACAGTGAGTGCCAGGATGCTGGTCTTGGAAAGCGTGCCCCAGAATGTGTTTCCCTGGAGCCCTGCATGCCAGGCCTCACTCACACCGTGGTCCACTACATACTCTGATGCAACGGTCTAACTGGGGCCCCCCCGTCCTGCTGGGAAAGCCCTGGGGACAGCAGAGGTCCAGGGAAGCAGGGACATATGGGGTTCCCTTGTGACAGCTGGATTCCTCCAAGTCACACAGCCCAGCTCCCAGAATCAGCGGTTCCCCTTTCCCCGGCCCAGGAGAGGGCTTGGCCAACAAGCAGCCAGTGTCTTTGGAGGTTCCATCCGTGCGTCCAGTTAGCTGCAAAGAGATGGCCAGAATCCCAGGAGGGACATCGAAGCTGGGGCCCCACCAGCTCTGTGTTGGGGGCGGCTTACAGGGAGAGAGAGCAGAGGCAGAGATGAGAGGCAGGGGCGTGGAAGCAATGATTTCTTGAACACCTTCAAGCTCCAAATCTAGCCACCCTCTTCGGCCTAGGCTCAGAGACCTGGACATCAGAGTGCTGTAGACACTAGTGTGACCAGGGCTGAACAACGAAAGATCCAGTGGCTGTGTGGGCAGTGGCTGGTGAGGCAAACTCAGGACTTCAGCTTTAGCAGGCGACTCTGGACCGCGCTGAGCCCGGCCCGCAGCGGCGGCGTCGCAGCGCCCTCTGCTGGCCAGAGGCGGAAGCCGCCCTCCCAGAGCTCGGCCTTGACAGGGGAGCAGGGAGGGGGCTGCCGGCCAAACTCTGATCCAGCGCCAGTTTCCTAGGGACCCAAGAGTCAGCGCTCATTGAAGTGGACAGCCGAGCTGGGAGAACCTTGGCGACTCCTGTGTCAATCACTCTTTTGCTGCTGGGAAAACCGAAGCCAAGAGAGGGGAGATGATGGGCCCCAAGAGGGGCCGGGGCCAGGGACTGGATTATGGGGTGGGCTAAGTGCCAGGGGTGGTACCCTGGGCTGGCCCTGGATTCCCTGGTCAACCCCACCCGCCACGCGTCCCACCAGCCACCTCAAACCAACCTACCTCCAGGTGACTCCAGAAAGGTCTCCCAGTCCCATCACTGCCTCTCACCCCTTCTACCCAGACCCTTCCTATAACCATTCTAGAGCCTCCCTGTCTCGCTGCCAGTGCCCTCCTCTGCCATCTTGGTCCTCCAGCCTCTTCAGCACCCCCAACCCCCATCTCCGGAGACTACCTTTGCTCCCGGACAGACAACCAAACAGCTTCCCACATAAAGCCGCGTGCTTTTTTCTTATTTTTTTTCCCCCCCGGGAAATGAAAACTTTAATTTCTTTCTTTTCTTTTTTTTTTATTAACTTTATTGGATTTTCGTTTTAATTACACACCACAGTACTACATGTTCTTTGTAGCGGCTAAACAAACCAGAGGGATCTGAAGGAAAAATGGATCGTCTCCGCTCTCCCTTTCCAGCCCCACAGCCCTGAGATCACTAACGCGGGGGAAGGAGGGCTGTCTTTCCTTATTTCTCTAAGGATGCTCACTCTGCAGGTAGGAGGAATGGAAATCTACCACGCGCTGGACCCTGTGCCAAGCCTGGGCTACTGGGGACAATAAGACAACAGCCACAGGGCTCTCTGCCCTCATGGGGCTTACATTCTATTTATTTTATATTATTTTATTTTATTATTTTTGTCTTTTTAGGGCCACACCCATGGCTTATGGAAGTTCCCAGGCTAGGGGTCCAATCGGAGCTGTAGCTACCGGCCTACACCACAGCCCCAGCAACCGAGGCTTACATTCTAATGAGGAGAGGGGAGGCAGTAGAGAGTAAGTAGGATATTTCAGGTAGTGATGAATTCTCTTTGGGGGGGTTGGGGGAGGGATGGGCTGGGAGGGATGGGTTCTGGGGCAGGGGCCAGGCTGCTTTGGGTGGAATCACCAGAGAAGGGCTCTCCGAGGAGGGAAATTTGAGCGGAGGCCCGATAGAGGGCACTGTAGGCCACTCTTTGAGTGTTTGCATGTTACTCTGAGGGCACCATAAAGCCACTGAGCTTAGGAAGGGGGTGCACAAGGACCCCTTGGGAAAATGGATTGAGGGTGGTCCAGTATGGTTGCTGGGAGACAGAGGGAGAGAGAGAGGGAGAACTTCTTTTAGATATTCCTTCTTTTTATTAAAAATGGGCTTAGGAGTTCCTGTCATGGCTCACTGGTTCATGAACCCGACCATGAACCATGAGGTTGCAGGTTCGATCCCTGGCCTCGCTCAGTGGGTTAAGGATCCGGCGTTGCCGTGAGATGTGGTGTAGGTTGCAGATGTAGCTCGGATCCTGCACTGCTGTGGCTGTGGTGTAGGCTGGCAGCTACAGCTCCAACTAGACCCTTAGCCAGGCCCTAGAAGAAAGCACACACATGCACACACAATGGGCTTAGACTACGTACATTAAATGCCCCCTTGTTCTTATTCTTTCTGCTGCTTCCAGGTCAGAAAATGCAGCTCCAGTTACAAAGGAGCAGCAGCACCCAGCAGCTCCCACAGCCCTTATTGTTAATCAGTCTTTTAATTTTTCCATCCAAAGGGTGAAAAATACATCATAGCAATTTGAGGAACATAGCAATCCTAATAAAATAGTATTGGATCAAAACTCAAAGTATAGGGAGTTCCTGTTATGGCTCAGCAGTAACGAATCTGACTAGTATCCATAAGGACACAGGTTCGATCCCTGGCCTTGCGCAGTAGGTTCAGGATCCAGCGCTGCAGTGAGCTGTGGTGTGGGTCGCCGATGTGGCTCAGATCCCACGTTGCTATGGCTGGGGTGTAGGCCTGCAGCTGCAGCTCTGATTCGACCCCTAGCCTGGGAACTTCCATGTGCTTCAGGTTTGGGCCTAAAGAGCCAAAAAAAAAAAAAAAAAAAGAAAAAAGAAACACCTGAAAGTATAAAATGAATAACAATGAGTCCATACTGATATAAATAAACAACTGAATAAATTAGTAAATGGAGAAAGAAGAGCGAGATCTCCAGTGCAGAACTCGAGGTAGATGAAGAGGGGTTTGAAGAGGGGCATGTAATCCTCCCCTCCTTAACCGTGGGCTGCACAGGACAACTTCCTCCCAAAGCGGAAGGAAGGAAAGAGGCAGGCTCGGGAGTGCGGGGTAATTTCACAGGGAAAAGGTCTGATACACACGATTGCAGCCAGATGATCAAAGTTCACCTCAACTGTCATAAGTCATGGTGACAGTATCTGTTACCAAGTCCAAATTGCCTCATAGTGCTCACTGCACAACAGGCCATGAACCAACTTTATTCAGAGAGCCCGCAGACTGAGCAGATGGTGGACTACTGTCCCAAAGAACCATCTTGCCCAAGTTTGATGCTAGTTTCTTTTTTTTCTTTTCTTTTCTTTTTTTTTTTTTCCTTTGGCTTTTTGACATTTCTTGGGCCACTCCCGTGGCATATGGAGGTTCCCAGGCTAGGGGTCCAATCGGAGCTGTAGCCGCCGGCCTACACCACAGCCACAGCAGCACAGGATCCGAGCCATGTCTGCGACCTACACCACAGCTCAGGGCAACACCAGATCCTTAACCCACTGAGCAAGGTCAGGGATCGAACCTGCAACCTCATGGTTTCTAGTCAGATTCGTTAACCACTGAGCCATGATGGGAACTCCCCTTGGCTGCTTGTTTCTTTTATAGAACAAAGAGGAGGAGTTGAGGTGGTAACTTAAAAAAAAAAAAAAAAAGAAGATTATAAGTTGCTGCAAATTTTTCCTGGTTCCAGCCCAGACTCTGAGAGGATGTGTTCAATTTTTCTTTCCTGCAGCCATTCACAGGTGGGGCTTCCCATGAACAAAGGTGTTTTAGCTTAAGGCTCAGGCATGGGATGGAAGTTCCTGTTGTGGCTCAGCAGTAACGAGCCCAGCTAGTATCCATGAGGATGTGGGTTTGATCCTTGGCTTCACTCAGGGAGTTAAGGATGGGGCATTGCCATGAGCTGTGGTGTAAGCCGGCAGCTACTGCTGATTTGACCCCCTAACCTGGGAACTTCCATATGCCATGGGTGTGGCCCTGAAAAAAAAAAAAACAGCAAAAACTTCAAGCATGGGAAGCTGGGAGTTCCCAGAAATGGGCCATTATGTGTACTTTAAGCTCTAGGCAAGAGCTGTTAAGTGATTAACTTGGAGCCAAAGCAGTAGAAGACAAGTCAGTAAAGGAAACAGATCTAATATGGAGTCGGATTTGTTCTTCCCTGTTACACACGTACCTTTCACATGATGTGAAGAGAAAGGCACTCCACACCCGTGATCATCCTCCTCTCCCCCAAAACACACAGCCCCAGTCTAGGAGAAAAAGATCAGACGAATTCCAGTGGAGGGGTGTATTCTACAAAAAACCTGACCGGTACTCCTCAAACTGTCAAGTCATCAAAAATAAGAACAGTCTGGGGAGTTCCCATTGTGGCTCAGTGGTTAACGAATCTGACTAGGAACCATGAGGTTGCAGGTTCGATCCCTGGCCTTGCTCAGTGGGTTGGGGATCCGGCGTTGCCGTGATCTGTGGTGTAGGTTGCAGATGCGGCTCGGATCCCGTGTTGCTGTGGCTGTGGTGTAGGCCAGAGGCTACAGCTCTGATTAGACCCCTAGCCTGGGAACCTCCTTATGCCGCGGGGAGCGGCCCAAGAAATGGCAAAAAGACAAAAAAAAAAAAAAAAAAGGAAAAAAAAGAACAGTCTGGGCATTCTTTTGTGGCACAGCGGGTTAAGGATCCTGTGTTGTCCTGCCCAGAAACTTCCATATTCCACAGGCACAGCCAAAAAAACCCCAAACAAACAAATGATAGAAACAGTCTGGAGTTCTCTGGTGGCCTAGAAGTTAAGGACTAAGCATTGTCACTCTATGGCTCAGGTTTGATTTCTGGCCTGGGAACTCCTGCATGCTGCAGGCACAGCCCCCGAAATAAAATAAGAATAGTCCGAGGAAAAGTCACAGCCAAGAAAAGACTAAAAAGACTACATGTGGAGTTCTCGTTGTGGCGCAGCGGAAATGAACCCCACTAGAATCCATGAGGTTGCAGGTTCGATCCCTGGCCTCTCTCAGTGGGTTGGGGATCCGGCATTGCCATGAGCTGTGGTGTAGGTCGCAGACGCAGCTCGGATCCCATGTTGCTGTGGCTGTGGTGTAGGTTGGCATCTCGGCTCCAATTCGACCCCTAGTCTGGGAACCTCCATATGCCGTGGGTGTGGCCCGAAAAGGGGAAAAAAAATTGTTTATACTGAATCTCCTAGCCAACACCACAAATACCTCACTTCATGCCCAGCTCTGAAGAGTATTAGCTGTGGATCCTTGGAGAAGTCCCTTATCTCCTGCAGTCTCAGTTTTCTCATTTGCAAACTGTGGCAATTACAGAAGCTGCCTCATTAGGTTGTGTGATTAAATGCGAGGATTGGGGTGCCATTTAGTGAGTGTTCCCAATATGTCTTGGCTAGTTTGGGGCTGTGGGGCCCCTTCCACGGATTTGAAACAGGAGAGAGACACCCTCTTGTTTGCATCTTGGAAATCCATCACCTTCTGGCTGTAGGGTGAGTAGGGAATGGCAGGGAGAGACCAGTCCAGGTGGCAGTGGTCCCAGGGAGCAATGATGGGACCTGAAGACTGCAGTGGGTTGGAGGAGATGCAGCTGGACATTGGGAAGAGAGGCTGGAGGCAAGGCTGGCACCGAGATTCTAATGAGGTGGATGGCAGGGGCCCCCCAAGGTGGGGGGATCACAGGAGGCCACCAGTCTGTGGGTCAGGCTAGGAGGAGCGTGATTTTGTATACTTAGAGCTGGCAGAGTCTGTGGCATCCCAGGTCCAGAGTTGGCTGGCTTTGGGTCTGGCATTCAAGAGTGAGTAGGTTGGGAGTTCTCATCGTAGTGCAGCGGAAACGAATCCAACCAGGAACCACGAGGTTGCGGGTTCGATCCCTGGCCTCACTCAGTGAGTTAAGGATCCAGCTCTGCCCTGAGCTGTGGTGTAGGTCGAAGACGCAGCTGGGATCTGGCATTGCTGTGGCTCTGGCATAGGCTGGAAGCTATAGCTCTGATTAGACCCCTAGCCTGGGAACCTCCATATGCCAAGAGTGCAGCCCTATAAAGACAAAAAAAAAAAAAAAAAAAAAAAAAGAATGAGTAGGTTATGACTTTAGGCTGATGTCAGGCTCTGGCCACCCCTTCCACCCCCACCAGCAGGCAAGGCTCGGAAGCAGGGGCTACTGAGTCTGCGCGAGGCAGGTGGGGGCAGCCACGGTGGTTTAGGGCAGAACGGGGGTCAGAAAAGCATCTCTAGTGGCTTCCTTCCTGCTGCCTCTTCATGGCCACAGCTGACACTTTCTCGGAGTTGCCTCCACTGAGGTCTCTTTCAGACTGTGGCCCTTCCCAGGCTCATTGCCCCCCTCCCATGCCCTGCCTTATATTGAAATCTTAGCAGGGAGGGGTGTCTGGGGCCCCAAAGGGGAATAATGACCCCAAATGAGCTGGGCTGCAGGGAGTACATTAGGGAACCTTTCCTCCTGAACTCTCTGGTGTCTCATGGGGCCACCCCAACCCTACCTCTCCCTCAGTGCTCCTCATTTTCACCCCACCCCCACCTCTCCCTCAGTGCTCCTCATTTTCACCCCACCCCCACCCCCCAGACCCTTTCTGATCAGATTTGGAATCGGAAGGTCTTGAATCCATCTCCCTAACAGAAGCCCAGGTCAGTGCTGCTCTGGGAAGCCCTTCAGTCTCCCAGACCCCCTGAAAGTTTCTGCCTCCCACCCCCGCCCCCCAAACTCCCCACCACCCTCAGTGGTGCCCAGTGTGCCTACGAGCTTCTTGATAGAAGTTCCTGCAGCAGAAGTCGCGGCTGTTCTTCTCTCCACCGCCAGGCGTCACCACCGGCCTGGAAATGGAAGATGCTGCCAGGCCGTCTTGACCCTCTGGCGACAGTCAGCAGGTGAAGAGCTGACGCGCCAGACCAGCCCTACGCGGGGGACTCTGTAGGATGGAAGCCTCGACCTCCCGAGGTGTTGCCACTGGCTGCTCCGGACCCAGGGTCCGATGGGGGTCCACAGGAGGGAGCACCCTTGAATTTTGGCAGCTGTGGCCGGGAGTGGAGGCAAACTCGAGCGCCAGGGTGCAGGTGAGCGTGGGAACACAGGGCCCCTGGCGCCTACACACACCTTCTCTGTGAGAAGGAAGGGGAACTCTCTGTAGATGTCACCTTGACTCTTTCAGAAATAAAGAACCCGAGGCTCGTTTCCGTGCCCCACGTGGCAGGATCCCTCTCCCTCTCCCAGTTGAGGCCATCTGCACTCCGGAACTGCCTCCTGCAAGCTCCTGGTCCGACAGCAACGTGAAAATCTGGGGATGAAAGAGAAACTGAATGTGCATATAATCGACAGCATTTATTGAGCACTTACTATGTGCCGGACGCTGTTCCCAACAAGCTTATACGTGGATCCTGTTATTATCCCCATGAAGAAACTGGGCACGATGAGATAAAGTCATTTTTTTTTGCCCAATACATAGCAAAAAAGGCAGGATTGGGACTCAAGCGATCTGGCTCCTAAGACCAATCGCGCGACAACGCCTCTGAGCAGCACAGGCTGTTGGTTGTCCTGGGGGGGGGGTCTTCATCAAGCGCCTGGGCTCTGGCCACTGGTGAGCGGGGGCGAGAGTGGCGAGGTGGGGGGACAACGCGGCTGGCGGGTTCAGCCCAGCTACCCTCGCGGGGCAAAGCGCCCGCAGTGCCCCAAGTGCCCACCAGGCGGCGCACCGACCCCACGCCCCTCAGACACCACATGCCCGCCCGGTGCCTGCGGGGGCCGTGGCATTAACCACAGCGGCCTGAGCCCAAGGCGACAGGTGGAGGACAGATGACCTGGTGCCAGGTCCCTGCCAAGTGCTCTGCAGTCTAGCCGTTCAGTTCAGGGCCTGTTTTCTCCCTCTTGCTTCTCACCTCGGAAGATCCTGAGTAGCGGAAGGAGAGCTGCCAGACTCATTTTGTTCCAGCGCTTCCCTGTACAGGAAACACTCTCCACCAGCTCAAAGCAGACAAAAGATCAAGGTGTGCTGCGTGCCCAGTAGAAAGCCAGATGTCCTCCCAGGCACCAAGTCCTCGCCCCAGGGGAGGGCCCTTTTACAGACAGGGCAGCGGAGGCCCCCTCAAAACAAGAGGTTTGCCCAAGATCACCCACACAGCAGATCTCAGAGCCAGACCCTAATCCAAGGCTGCTGGACCCCACGTCTTTCCCTTCTGTGCTCAACAAGAGCAGGCATGGGGGCCTTTACAGCCAGAAGGAGGGGCCTCCTGGCAGGAGAGGCAGGGGCATAGAAAGACGACCCGCAAAGCCCAAGGCAGGAGTCAGGCACCATGTGGGATGTGAGTGGGCAGCTCCCCTCCGGCCTCTGGAGCCAGGAGGTTCCCACCTGCTTCCTGGCTGGCATGTCCCCACCCGACCTCACCCCCTCTCTTCCGTCGCTCCTCCCTGTGTGACTGGCCCTGGCAACCCCATTTTGCACCCTCACTGTGCTCTGTTCTTTTTGAGCTCCTCACATTCTCGCCTCTGATAACTCTGGAGGCTCACACACCTCCCAGCCCGGTCCCTCCACTAGGACCTCCACTCGGCACCCAGCCCTTTGCTGTCCGTGGCGGGGCGCAGCATCCTCCTGCAAACCTGCCCTCTATCCGCCATTCCAGAAGGCTGGCGGTCACCTGACTCCTCAAGCCCAGTCCTAGAGTCTAACTTCTCTCCATTCCATCCCTTAAAAGGTCTTTCACAGAGTTCCCATCGTGGTGCAGTGGTTAACGAATCTGACTAGGAACCATGAGGTTGCAGGTTCGATCCCTGGTCTTGCTCAGTGGGTTAAAGATCTGGTGTTGCCGTGAGCTGTGGTGTAGGTTGCAGACATGGCTCGGATCCCGAGTTGCTGTGGCTCTGGTGTAGGCCAGCAGCTACAGTTCCAACTGGACCCCTAGCCTGGGAACCTCCATATGCCGAGGGAGCAGCCATAGAAAAGACAAAAAAAAAAAAAAAAAAAAAAAAAAAAGGGTCTTTTGAGGTCATCCCTCCCTTCCCATCCCCAGGGGTTCTGCCCTAATTCAGGCCATCATCACCTCCAAGCCTCCAGGTCCACCTCTTAAATCTACTTAAGGGATCTTTCTAGAGATCGTTCAAGAGTGCAAATCTGCCCCCTCTTTAAAACTTGTAAATTTGGAATTCTCGTCGTGGCACAGTGGAAATGAATCCAACTAGAATCCATGAGGACGCAGGCTCCATCCCTGGCCTCACTCAGTGGGTCAGGGATCCAGTGTTGCTGTGAGCTGTGGTGTAGATCACAGATGCAGCTTGGATCCAGCATTGCTGTGGCTGTGGTGTAGGCCGGCAGCTGTAGCTCGGATTCGACCCCTAGCCCGGGAACCTCCATATGCTGAGGGAGCAGCCCTAGAAAAGACAAAAAAAAAAAAAAAAAAACCTTGTAAAATTAAACTTACAGTAATTGACACATTGTAAATCAACTATACTCTAATAATTTTTTTTTCGGTCATTTTAGGCCCATACCTTTGGCATTTGGAAGTTCCCAGGCTAGGGCTGGAATGAGAAATGCAGCTGCCGGCCTACACAACAGCTACAGCAATGCCAGATCTGAGCCACCTCTGGGACCTATAGCACAGCTCACGGCAATGCCAGATCCTTTAACCCACTGAGTGAGGCCAGGGATCAAACCTGCATCCTCAGGGATACTAGTCGGGTTCTTAACCTGCTGAGCCACATGGGGAACTCCAACTCCAATCATTTTTTAAAAATGTTTGTAACCTCCCCCCAAAAGATACATGCATTTAAAAAAAAAAAAAACCCTTAAAAACAAAAAATAAAAACACCTTAACACAGGAGGAAGCCCAAACTCTTTCACTAGACCCATAAAGCCCTGGCTATCCAGCCCCCTCCCATCTCTCTGGCTCACGCTTCTAGAATCTTCCTAGTCCTGGCAGGCGCTGTTCCCTCTGCCTAGAAGGCTACCCCCCCCAGCTCCATGGTGGGCCAAGGCCTCCTCATCCTTCTGTCCAGTGTCCAATGTCACATCTCACAGAGCTTTCCGGGGCCACTTCCAGGTCAAATGGGACCGCCCACCCCTCTTTAGCTCCTCCCCCACCCCAGCTTGGTGGTCTCCTTTCTTTATACCACCTGCCAGCATCTCAGAGCTTGTTTTTGGATGCTTAGCTATTTCATGTGTCTGTCCCAGAGCCCAACTGGTCTGCTTGACTAAGGACAGCCGTCTCTCATTCACAGCTGTACCCCCACACCCAGCCCAGGACCCAACATAAAAGTAGACACCCGATAACTATTTGTGGAACAAATGAGTCTTTCATCTCATCCTCATCAAAACCCCATTCCCAGGCTTGCTTTCATCTCTGGCCTTTGCATGAGCTGCTTTCTCTGCCTGGAAGCTTCTTTCTTTCCCCTCCCCACCTGAGCTGATCCACATTTCACAAGACTGATTTCTCTGGGATTCGTCCTTCGCCACCTCATTAGACTTAGGGGTCCCCCCTGGGTTCCCCTGGTCCCCTCGACATAGGGTTCTCTCCTGACACTCACACCTTGCAAACGTCCAGGGGAAACGTGAGAGATTATTAGCGGTAATGTTCTACCCCCACCTCTCCCCTGGATCCCTCTGCTCCAGCTGGTTCAAAAGCATCCATTCTCTGGCTTTCAAACCATCAGGAACCCAATTTCCTATTCATTCAATAAGCACCGATCAGGCACCCCTGTGTTGTTTTCTTTCCTGGGGCACTGGGGAGGCAGGGAGGAGGGAGGGTATAAACAGGCTTCTTCCCAGGGTGAGATCAAGTGAAGCAGGTAAAAGCATCAGAAATGCTAAGCAGATGCCCAGCCAATCCACATCCAGGGTGCAGGTGGGCAGGTGCAGGTGGGTGCAAGGAGGCTGAGGGCCCAGGGGCGGGACTAGTGCATTGAGATCTGCCCTCCTTCATGGAGCATCTGCCGTGGGGGGTGAGGGGGTTGCTGGGGAGACCCCAGAGGTGAGCCTGCCTGCCTGACACACTGGGGGTTCCTTACCTCCAGCACAGCAGTGTCCAGAGTTCACTGAGTCTGCGGGCTGTCTTTCCTCTTTGGGAGCAGCTGGGAGGCCCCAGGTTGGGTACAGTTGCCGGAGGAGCCAAACGCAGTGGTCTTTTTTGTCTCTCTCTTGCCAGGCTGCTCTGCTCCTCTGAGCTGCTGCTAATTCCATCTTTCCTGATATTCCCCACACGCCATTCTATCAAAGTGAAGTCCAGGGGCTGCCTCAATGGGCATTTCCTGGGATATGGGCAAAAAATGCATGGAAGGTCCTGGGCTCCCCGCTGCCACCCTTGGGTGGGCCCCTAGCATCTGCGTTCGTACCATAACCTTCGCTTGGTGCACCCCAGTGTGAGCGCCCCACTGCTCTTGTTGCTTCTGGGATCAGCCCACACGCCCTCCGTGCCCCTGGCTGCCGGTTCCTGCCTGGGAGCCTTTGGGGGCTGCTCTTCCTCTGCCCACCCCTTAAACGCCAGGGTGCCCAGGCTCCTCCATCCAAGCCCCTTGTTCCTCTCACGCATCCATCCCTTCAGTCCCCCAGGCTAGACTTTCTCCTGCCCTCGGCTGGCCAACAGCAAGCCCCAGACTTTTTTTTTTTTTTTTTGTCTTTTTGCCATTTCTTAGGCTGCTCCCACAGCATATGGAGGTTCCCAGGCTAGGGGTCCAATCAGAGCTGTAGCTGCCAGCCTACACCAGAGCCACAGCAATGCGGGATCTGAGCCACGTCTGCAACCTACACCACAGGTCACGGCAACGCTGGATCCCTAACCCACTGAGCAAGGCCAGGGATCGAACCCGCAACCTCATGGTTCCTAGTCAGATTTGTTAACCACTGAGCCACGACGGGAACTCCACAAGCCCCAGATTTGACATGACCAAAGTTGACCCCTTCATCCCTTGCCCTGCCCCCATAGTGCCCACCTCAGCCAGCATCTTGCCTACTGTTCAAGCCAGAAACTTGGGTATCATACATGACTCCCTGTCTCCCTTCCTCCCTCATGTCAGCAATAACTCAACCCTGATCTGCCTCCTAAAGATGTTTTCAGTCTCCCCCTAACTGGTTCCCTCCCTCTAGTCTTTCCTCTTTCTGGTGAATTCTCCAAAAGCTTTATCAACAGCAAATCTGGCTCAGTGGTAACGAACTACCCAACTAGGATCCAGGAGGATGCGGATTCAATCCCTGGCCTCGCTCAGTGGGTTAAGGATCTGACGTTGCTGTGACCTGTGGTGTAGGTTGCACTCGGACCCCTCATTGCTGTGGCTGTGTTGTAGGCTGGCAGCTGTAGCTCCGATTCGATCCCTAGCCTGGGAACTTCCATAGGCCACAGAGGCAGCCCTAAAAAGACAAAAACCAAACACCGCCCCCCACTACAAATCTGACTGTAATCACCAGCCTCCTTAAAACTCTTCAAAGGATTTTTAAGGTCCTAACCCCTTGACCTGCACATAAGACCTTCCATCAGGTGGTCCCAGCTTCCTGCTCCAAGCATCCTCCTCTCTCCTTTGAGTTCCAGCAACAGCAAACTGCTTCCGGTTCTAGCCCCTGGACCTCTGACCATTTATTTCTTGTGACTTCAGCATCACCTCCTCCAGGAAGCCACCCCTGTCTGCCCCTGCTCCGATGATCCTTGGCATCTAGGGAGGGATCTGTTATTGCACTCACTACACTGAGTTATCATTGATTTTCGCGCCTTGGTTCTGCGCTAGCCAGTGAGATTCCCAAGGCCAGGAAGGGTGTCCCATTCATCTCTGTGTCCCAACCCCTGGCCTGGTGCCTGGCACCGAGGACAGGCTTGGCTCGTGGTTGATGGATGAATGAGGACGGGAAATTTGAAGGAAGTGAGAGGCAGGAAGGACTGAGAGGGCAGGGAGGGCAAGCCTGGCAGGAGGTGCAGCCAGAGCAAATGTGTGGGCAGTGGAAAAGCCAGAGCTTCCCTTTATTGTACGCCACGACTGCCCGCCAGCCATTGTGCCTGTGCTCGGTTTGCACATTCTGTCTCCTTTAATTCTTACAACTACAGATCAGGAAACTGGCATCAGAGAACCAAAGCAACCTGCCCAAGGTCACACAGCCAGGCCTGGAGTGGAATCCAGGACTGTCTGGCCCGAAAGCCTGTGCTCTTTTTGCTGGGTCACACCGCTCTCCTGGGGATAAGACCTTCTGGAGATGGACAGGGAGTGGGCCCAGCTACGCCTCTGCCTCGCTGAGAGCCGGAACCAGCTGCCCACGCTCAGGCCGACAGCTTCCTCCTCCCAGCCGGACCAGAGGCTCAGAGGCCAGACAAGGATTTATCTGTTCCTTCCTCCCCTGGCTTTGGGGTGGGGGGTGGGGGTCTTTGACTAGACAAGCACATTCCCACCCCCACCCCCGGGGAAGGGCTGCTGCATCCTGTACCACCCAGGGTGCCTGAGGAATGCAGGGGGCTCTGAGACGCTGCCTGGGTTCTGCAGAATCTGTCTCCCTCATCGCACTTGGCCCAGGCTGATATTAAGATTCATCTGCATTCCCCGCGCACCCGCCTGGCAGATGGTGGGGGAGGAGGCTGGGTGCGTGCTGGGGGCTGCAGCCAGAGACCAAACTGGGCCTCGAGGGCCAGGGCAGAGTGCCCACCCTCCCTGCCCCACGGGGCCCAGCCCAGGCTGGAACCACTCCAAATGCTGGGGTGCCTCCTCACCCTCACAGCTTCTAAGGGATGGTAGGATCTGACCTTTGGTTTTTCTAAGGACTAAAAGGGCCCTGCAAACCCAGGCAGAAAACAGAGCTGTAAGGTGATGGCGGATGAGCCCCTCCTTGGAAAATCTCAAATGAGGATCTTTTTTTCTTCCTTCTTGCCCTGGAGGCTTGCAGAGACCAGAGACAGACAGAGACTCAGCTGGGCAGAGAAGCCCCACATCCCAACCTGTGATGCCCTGGATTCCAGGGAGGGCAGTAGCAAAGAATGGAGGTACAGCCATTGGTACAGCCTTCTGGGGCCGGGGGGGAGGTTTATCCCCTGACCCCAGATTCAGAATCCAGCCTGACCCGGCGCAGCCCTTTCAGCCCAGAGCTCCAGCCAAAAGTTTCCTGTCACAGCGATTGGACTGAGAGGTGCAGGGGGCAGGCACGGAGGGTTATCTCAGCCCCTCTGAGTAAAGTAGAAGAGGAAAGGGACTGACATGATACCAAAAGGACTACAGGCTAGACACCTAGAAGAACTTCCCTTGGCACAAAAGCAGAAAATTGGACTTTGGGCTGTGGGGATAGGAGAATGTTCTTTTCTGGCTCTTGTAACGGTTGGGAAAAAATGATCTTTCCAAATTCCAGGTCTCTCGGGGTTCGGGGCCTGGCAGCAGATCCCCAAATGCCCGCTCCCGGGGACAGGCGCCTTGCCAGAGGGGTGGAAAAAGTAGGGTGCCTTTCCCCGGGCCACCACCCTCTCCCTTCCTCGCCAAGCGTTACTCCGCCCCCGCGTCTGTCCCCGGCCTCCCAGGTCCCGGGGCTGCGGGCCGGCAGGGGAGGAGTTAACTCCGGAGGTACCGGCTGGGCTCACAGTACCTGCCGCCGCCGCCGCCGCCGCCGCCGCCGCCGCCGCCGCCGCCGCGGGTGGGAGGGACGAGGAAGCGGAGCCGCCTGGGCGCCGGGAGCGCTCCAGTCTGGCGGGGCGCAGCGAGGCGAGCGGCGGCGGGGCTCGGCTCGGCCCGGGGCTTCCGCCAGGGGGCGCGCCGCGACGGGGCGGGAGGGGCCGTCTGGTCTGGGGAATTAGCGCAGGGACGAGCGCGCGCGCGGGTCCCCCACACATCTGGGCGAGAGCCGCGCCACTGGAACCGAGGGGGCATATCGGGAGCGACGGAGCCACCGCGCAGCTGGGGCCCTTCGAGGCGCTCGGGGCGCACATCTGGGGCCTCGCGAGGGGGCCACGCCGCGCGCAGCTGGACCAGGGGAGGGGGGGCTGCGGCTGCACAGCTGGACCGAAGGGGGCGGGGTCGGTCCTGGGCGGCTGGCAGCGCGGAGGGCCGCGAGTGGCCGGGCACTGGAGCATGGGACGGCGCACCTGAAAGAGCAGGGGTGAAGAAGGGCCTGGGACCCTAAAGGAAAAAGAGGAGAGAAAGGGGCACGGGAGCAAAGGACGAAGATGCAACTGACTCGCTGCTGCTTCGTGTTCCTAGTGCAGGGCAGCCTCTATCTGGTGAGTGGTCCGCGGGGAGCGGCGCGGAGGGGCGGGGGCCCGGAGAATTGGGGGAGAGCGCGGGAAGCTCCGGAGCCCGGAAACTTTCTCCCTTCCCCCCCACATCCCGGGGATGGAAGCGTAGCCTGGAGGCTGGGGGAGAGGGCGGGTCCGAGGCCGGAGACTGTACAGAAAGGGTTAATAGGGGCGGGGAGAGGGTGCTGGGCTGGCCCACCCACTCGGCCGCTGGTGGCAGGAGGTGCGACGGGCACGAGGGAAAATGCCCGCAGCCGTCGCCAAGGGTTACTCGACCCCTTTCGGCGCCCGGGGCCCCGCGGAAGGGGAGTGGGAGGTGGTTGTGGAGCCGATGACCTGCCAGGGCAGGGGGCGTGGGCTCGTCTCTGACCTCGGGGGACCCGGAGGACCCCGGGCTCTGGGTTCCCCAGCGCACGAGCCTGTCCAGGAGGGGGGCCGCCCCTGCGTCCCTCGCTCCCGCCTTCCCTCCCGCTCCCTCCCTCCCTCCCTCCCCGCCTGTTGTTTTCCTCTCCGCTCCCGGCTGCGCGCAGCCCGAGCCCCACAGGACCTGGGCAGGCGGCTCCCGCCCCGGGCGCTCGCGGTAGCTGAGCGGAGCGCCCGGAGCCGGCTCCCCGTGCGCTCGCTCGCGCCTTCCCTGCGGCCCAGGACGGGGGGAATCCACCCCCGCCCCCCCAGCCCAGGGCTCAACTCCCCTCCGACCCAGCGCCCGCCAATCGGCTACCTAGCAATCCTGTCGTGGAGAAGCCTCGGCCCCACATCTGGGTCTGCCCTTCTCAAAACAATAATCCCCTTTGCCACTGGGTGGGCGAATCCTTCTCCCCATCCTCCAGCCTTCAGCTGTGACCCTAGGAGGCCAAGTACACAGAGGTCTGCCGCCGGGAGCCCAACTCCCAGAGTCTCTCCTCCTGCTGTCTCTCTGCCCTGGCTTTGGATCCTGGCAGGCAGGGCCACTGCACACAACCGAGGTCATGGCCAGAGCAGAACAGGGGACCAGAGGACCCCAACCCCCTTTGGAGCCCTCCAGACCCCAGCCCGTAGGCATCCTATGTCCTCACCCCAGGGTCACTAGCAATTCCAGATGCTGCTCAGCTGTGTGCTGGGGCCCCTGGTCTTGGTATCGAGACACAGAGGGCCAATCCTTGCTTCAAAAGCTGAGCACACCCACACCGGGTGACTGTCCTCAGGAACCCTGGTGCCCTCTGGAGCTGTGTCCTCTGTTTGAGCTCATCAGGCTGTCCTGCTGGCCTTCCCCACCGCTCCTCCAAGAAACATCCCCAGATGTTGCCTGTCCCTGGGGCTGATGCCGCAGAGGCCAGTGGAGGCTCTGCAGAGCTTTACACGAGATTCCAGGTGGGGATGGGGCTCGGATAAAACCCCCATAGGAGGACCCATCTGGTTTGTGAGACTGGGAGTGCGGAGGGATGGGAGGGCTGAGTCTGTGCGACGTAGCCGTGAATGATGGTATCTGTGAGCCTCATGTCGCCATCTGTGAAATGGGCACAATACGAACTCCTGCCTCCTAGCACAAAGAATGCTCTGGCCTGTTATCATCAGTGGTCCCCAGAGGAGCATTTGGCCATCCTCTTGGGTATGGAACGCACCCGCGTCTCCCTCTCGTCGTCCTGCCAAAACCTAAACCGCATTTGTATTTGAGGGAGAATTTCACTGAGTTCCTTTTTCTTTTCCATTATCTGTTGATTCTCTTTGCCTCTGAGGGTAAAACTTTCCCAGGGTAGGGATGGTATCTCATCCAGCAGACTGGGAAGTCCCCAAAGGCAGGGACTGTACCTCCCCTGCCAAACTCAGGGCTCTCCCAGCAGAGGGATGGAGCTCCCCTGTCTGACTTGGGGCTCTCTGAGGCCAGAGACTAAGCCTCTCCCCATCGGCCAGGGAATTTCACAAAGGCAGGGACTCTGTCTCTCCTGTCAGACAGGGGTGCTCTGTCAGCACAAGGATGTGCTTCTGCCATCAGATGAAGGCTCTGCCAAGATCAGAAGCAGGGCCACCCCCATCAGACTGGGGACCAGGAGTACAGACCATGTACCTCTGCTGCCGTGGTCCCCTGGAGAGTCTTCTCCACTGTCCTTCCAGATTTTGAACAGTGGCCAGAGGCAAGACAGTGGGGAGAGGAGGGAGGGGTGAGCAGAAGGCCAGAACATGAGATGGAGGAGTTCCCGTTGTGGCTCAGTGGTTAATGAATCTGACTAGGAACCATGAGGTTGCGGGTTCGATCCCTGGCCTTGCTCAGTGAGTGAAGGATCCAGTGTTGCCGTGAGCTGTGGTGTAGGTCACAGATGTGGCTCGGATCCTGCATTGCTGTGACTGTGGTATAGACCGGCGGCTACAGCTTCAATTGGACCCCTAGCCTGGGAACCTCCATACGCCGCAGGTGCGGCCCTAGAAAAGACCAAAACAAAAACCCACAAAAAGAACATGAGATGGATGAGACACAGGCCAGAGTGCACGCCCAACCCCAGCAGAAGTGGGCAAGGCAAAGGGGCCCCTCTGCCCCCAGTCAGAGCGGAAGGGTGGGCAGAGAGACGATGCTGGTGGTGGGGAGCGGTGGGCCAGCCTTCCTGGGTCTTCTGGGGACCCAGGGCACTCATTCTCCTCCCGACTGCGTCCACAGGTCATCTGCGGCCAGGATGACGGTCCCCCTGGCTCAGAGGACACTGAGCACGAAGACCGGGAGAGCCAGCCCCGGCCTCGGATGCCTCGCAAGCGAGGCCACATCTCACCAAAGTCCCGCCCCGTGGCCAACTCTCCTCTCCTAGGGCTGCTGGCTCCACCTGGGGAGGCATGGGGCGTCCTCGGGCAGCCCCCCAGTCGCCCGAACCACAGCGCCCCCCCGTCAGCCAAGGTGAAGAAAATCTTTGGCTGGGGCGACTTCTACTCCAACATCAAGACGGTGGCCCTGAACCTGCTGGTCACGGGGAAGATCGTGGACCACGGCAACGGGACCTTCAGCGTCCACTTCCGACACAATGCCACGGGCCAGGGCAACATCTCCATCAGCCTCGTGCCCCCCAGCAAAGCTGTCGAGTTCCACCAGGAGCAGCAGATCTTCATTGAAGCCAAGGCCTCCAAAATCTTCAACTGCCGGATGGAGTGGGAGAAGGTGGAACGGGGCCGCCGGATCTCCCTCTGCACCCATGACCCGGCCAAGACCTGCTCCCGAGACCACGCTCAGAGCTCGGCCACCTGGAGCTGCTCGCAGCCCTTCAAAGTCGTCTGCGTCTACATCGCCTTCTACAGCACGGACTACAGGCTGGTCCAGAAGGTGTGCCCGGATTACAACTACCACAGCGATACTCCCTACTACCCCTCCGGGTGACCCTGGACAGGCCACAGTGGCCGGGCCAGGGCTGGAAGGACAGGCCTGCCCACGCAGGAAGCCATCTGTCTGGATGCTGGGCAGGGAGGGGAAGGGGCCGCAGGCAGGGAGCACGGGGGCGGAGAGGAGGCGATGCCAAGCAGGGCCAGGGCCAAGTCTCAGGCGGCGGGGAACGGGGCGCAGGTGCGGGCCCCAAAGTGAGGTTGTGGAGTGACCAGGACACAGGAGCGCCGGCCGAGGAGTGGATTCTCCGGGCAGCATCCTGGGGCTTCCTCGCTGACCTCCTGCTGGGTCCAGGAGGCCCCTCCTGAGGCACACAGACCCGCAGCGTCATCGAGAGGAGCCTAAAACCTTGGCTCCCTCCCTGCCATCCTGAGAAAGAATACAGGCAACGAGGAGAGAGCTGTTTCATCACTGGGGATACCAAGGGGCCCCTGCAGGATGGCTGAGCTGGGGCGTCCGGGGCGCCAGCCCTGGGAATCCTCTGGCTGCATCCAGAGGGCAGCCCTGAGCCCTCATCCTGGACTGTGGACGGAGCTCGGCTTAAGGCTGAAGTGGTGACCCTGGGAGTCTTTGCTGTCTTGACAAATGGACCATCTGCCCCCAGCCAGGCCACCCCTTTCCAAAATTCCTTCTCCTACCATTGCTCCCCGCTCCCACCCTCGTGCTGACACCCCGCCCCTTCCCCCACCCGTAAGCTGAGCCCGAGGGCAATCGTTGTTCTCCCAGCACCCAGGCCACAGGTGGAAGCCCACCCTCAGCCACGTGCCCCTCCTCCACCCCCACCCCTTGCCCGCTCCCCAGGGGAGCGTCCTGGTCCAGCGAAGGCGCCTTCCATAGCCAGCCTTGCCCATGAGCCTGGGGTTTCACCGGCCAGGATAGAGATGCTGCCTCCCTCGTGGCCAGAAGGACCAGGAGCAGCTCGGCCCAGGGAGGCCGGGCTGTGGAGGGCGTGCTGGACCTGCCCCGTCGTGTCTGTCTGTAGGGGGGAGGGGGGAGGTTTTGTGAAATCACCTGACCGTCGATGTCTGTGTGCAGAATTTTGTTCTTGGAGCAGAGAATAAAGCTTTCCCAGGGCACTGGACTCTGAGTTGTCCGAGGCTGGGGGGTGGGGATGCGGGTGCCCCGCAGTCCAGCCAGCGTTTCTCAAATGGCAGCTGGATGTTTCCTGGAGGCTGGAGCTGCCGGTTTCCAACAGCTGCCAAAGCTGATGCTGCAGGACCTTCCTTTCTGCCCTGTTTCCAGGTTGAGGGGCGAGGGGCATCTACGAAGTCTCTGGGGAGGAAGCGCTCAGAGGCGGGATTGGCCACAGAGCAGGGCTCCCTGCTGCCTTCCTGGATCACCATCTGGGTGGGCCCACTGGGGTCCTGCCGCTCTGGCAGGATTTTGCTCTGTGACCTTGGCCAAGTCCATTGTCCTCCCTGGTTCTCTTTTCCTTTCTTCTCTATAAAATCAAGAGCTTGCCTGGCCCCAGAGTGGATTCAATGCAGAGGTTCTCAAAGATGAGCAGGCCTCTGAATCGCCAAGAGGGTGGTTAAAACACCGATTTCTGGGGCTCACCGCAGAATATAGATCTGGGGCGGGGCCAAAGAATTTGCCTTTAACAGGTGCCTGGGTAGATGCCAATGGTCCCAGCCCAGGACGTCACATGTCCTCTGAATTCCTTTCTGGCGCTGACTTTCTAGGACGAGGGAACACCCCTGATGCTCTCTCCCAGTGTGATTTTCAGCCACTTCTCCCAAGGAGGTCTCCTGGGAGGGTCCCTTCAGAGACTCGGGGGTAACTGGGTTTCCAGTTTGATGACACACTGGGGTGGGGGTGGGGGGACAGGCCAGGGGGCAGTGGGGACAGAAGGGGCTTGGACACAGCCATCCTGCTGCTACAGCCCATAGCGGGGGACTTAGAAGGGACGGGAAGAGCTGGGCCCTTTGGGGCTCTCTGAGGGGAAGGCTGGGCACCCCCTCCCCACCACGATCATAGTGCCCTCTCCGGAGACCATTCAAGGTCTGCTTTCTTGGGAGGGTGGTGGTCCCTTTTGGGCAGGTAGCTGGAGCACGGAGTGATGGAGCTTGAGGGTAGGATGCTCCCACCACCCCCAGCCTGTCCCCCCTGCCCACCAACACTCAGCACGGACTAGCACCTTCACTCTGCAGAGCAGAGCTGGACGGGGCCTCAGAAGCCACCTTGCTGGAGTCCCATGTTGTATAAGTGACCAGAAATGGTGAGTGACTTGAGCCCACCCTCTTATCCCAGGCTCGTCTCCGCCCTGCCCCTGCCCTATGGGGCCACCTCTTCTGAGCAGAGATTTGACACTCTTCCATGCCACCCTCTCCCTTTCCATTCTGGGGACAGGGGCATGAGCCCTGCCATGGGGAGCTGGGGCTTGCTGGGCTCTGGTGGACATGCATGGGACCCAGTGACCTGTGGGCACTGGAGGGAGAGGGAGACGGAGGGAGGGAGCACTGGGTGGCCGCCTGGGCCCCCCCCTCCATCTGGCCAGGCTGAACCATCAGCAGGACCTGGGGACACTCTGACCCAGACCCTCCGGCTCCTCTCCTCCTGCAGAGAGCCAGATGCTGCCGACAGCTGGAGGGCTGGCCTGCCTGGCACACAGTTCTGCCTGCACAGGGGGTGGGTTCATTTTAATAACTTCATTTCACCCGCGCACACGCTCGGCCGCCTCATCCCTCCTTTTCCACCTTCCGCAGTAACCCAGCAGCTCTTCGCAGTCAGGGTCTCGCTAACAGATTTCCTCCCTCGTCATAATTCTTTTGGATGAGCCCTCGTGCCCTACTAGTCTGGCCATCACCAGACACTACCTGTTCCCCTGGTCCCCACAAAGGGAGGCAGTCCAGCTAAGCCTCTGGCTACCAAAGTGCCAACCTCTGCCCCCTTGGTGAGCGATGCCCATGGCATCCCCTGGGAGATGGACCCCCGTCCCTGCAGAGGGCTTGGACCTCCACTCTTTTTTTTTTTTTTTTTTTTTGCCTTTTTGTCTTTTTAGGGCTGCACCTGCAGCATCCGGAAGTTCCCAGGCTAGGGGTCAAATCAGAGTTGTAGCTGCCAGCCTACACCACAGCTCATGGCAATGCCAGATCCTTAACCCACTGGGCGAGGCCGGGGATTGCACCTGTGTCCTCATGGATACTAGTTAGGTTCATTTCTGCTGAGCCATGATGGGAACTCCTGGACCTCCAACTCCTGCCATTCAAAACTCACAGGAGTAAGTTCCTGTAGTGTGGCTCAGCGGTTTAAGAACCCAACTAGTACCCTTGAGGATGCGGGTTCAATCCCCGTCCTTGCTCAGTGGGCTAAGGATCTGGCATTGCCTTGAACTGTGGGGTAGGTTGCAGACACAGCTCCGATCCTATATTGCTGTGGCTGTGGCGGAGGCCGGCAGCTCCAGCTCCAATTCGACTCCTAGCCTGGGAACTTCCATATGCCGTGGGTTCGGCCCTAAAAAGAAATTAATAATAATAATAACAATAAATAAAATGGAGTGGACTAAATAATTTCTAACATTCAAAAAAACAAAACAAACCTCACAGATCGGATTCCTCAGGAACAAACCTGTCTCTGCTCCCAGAGAGAAGCTTTAAGTTCCTATCCTCGCCCCCAACCTTTGGCCTCCCCCCAAAGTGGGGGAGTGGCTGGCCTGCTTGTCTCATGGCCCTACTCCCCCGCCCACTCCACCTGGCTGGGGACCGGGCCCAGGGCAGAGCTTGGTCTCTGTCTGAGTGGAGCCTCTGGAAGCAGCCTACCCGTGTTCTTTATGGATGTGACCACAGTATCTCCCTACCAGATTGGGGAGCCCCTGGGGCCGGGGTCTGTACCTCCCACATCAGAGGAAAGGATCTATGCCTCTCTGATCAGACTGGAGTCTCTCTGAGGGCCAGAGCTGCAGTAGGGAAAGCTTGTTCTTTTCCGAGCATCGGAACAGCTGAAGGTCACCTCTGTCCTTGGCCCTGCACACATCTGGACCCGCATCCCCATCTGGGCCTCAGCATTTCCATGTCCAAGGCGTGACTCTTCTCAGCAGTCCGTGCAGCTAATAAGGGAGGGGGGTGCATGTTAGGTCAACCGGCAGCAAGGCTGTGTCTTCCTCTTGATGAAGCTTAAGGCAAAAGCAAATGGGTCCCTGGGTCCCTCCTCCCTCCTCTTGCCTCCCTCCCTCCTTACTCTCTTTTCCAGGGATGAGCAAGCAGGAACTGAGTCACCCCCCCACACACACACCTTCCATCCTTGGCAGGAATGCTGGTGACCTTGCATGTGGCAGACTTCTGTGGCGAGGCCCATTGCTCAGAGATGCACGAGGTGGTGGGTGGGCAGGGAAGCTGGGGGAAGGGTGTGTATGCGGGTGGAGTGACCAGGTTCTGGATTATCGAGCAGGTATGTGCAGAAGGTTGTGGGGGACACAGTGAACCGGTTGCTCTGTGTTGCAAGGGATGTAATGGCATGGCTGGGACCGGAAGGGAGAAATGCTACTTCCGAAAGCTCTGAGTCCTCTGGTACTGCCGGGAGAACCAGGGGCTGGGGTGATGGGCGAGAAGAAGCACCACCAGCCTTGGCAGGGGGCAGCAGCACCTGCTGCTTATACAGAAGTCTTGGAATGGCACCTGCTACTGTCACCAAGGCACAAATGCCAGAGGGGACCTGGCACTCAGTACCTAGGAGCTGGGTTATGGGTCCACAGGAGATCTGTTTCTCATTGGCCCTCGAGCCTCAAAGGCTGACCTGATAACAATCAAAGCTAAGGGGCCTCGTTCAAAGCCTGCTAGTTCATCATCTCAGGGCCACCTGGCGAGATGGTTCCAAGAGACAAGCTAGCACCTCCTGCACTACGGAGGCCACCAGTGGACTGGCAACATGAGACTTTCAGGAAGCTCTATCTGGACCCCAGGGCTGGGTCTGTACTTAGCTGAGTGCCTTTGAGCCAAAGGCATCGTCAGTTCCCAGAGACTCCTTATGTGAAGAACGAGGCATCTACTACCTACCTTGGAGCTTTGTTGGGAAAATTAAATGAGTTGTTCATCTGTTACTTCCTCCTCTTTTGTTTCTGGAGATGGGTTTGTGTTAACGTCAGCCCTGCTCCTTGTGTGGAGAGGTGAAAAGACCCTAGGCTGGAGGCAGGAGACTTGGGTTCTCATGGCGCCTGCCGCAGGGACCACTAATATCCAGTTCCCCTTTCTCCAGAGTAATGGAATTCTCATTTTGAGCTGGGCAGTTGCACCTAGATGTGGCCATGTGACAAAGATCTAGCCAGTGATACGTAAACCAAAGAATTACTAGGCAACTTCCAGAAATCTTAAGACACTTGATATACACCCTTTGCCCCTCCTTCTTTGTTCCATCCTCTGTCCTGCTGCCTGGAATATGTGTGTGATTGCTGGAGCTCTAGCTGCCATCTTAGGCCATGAGGGATAAGCGCCATACCCGAGATGTGGCAGAGCAATGAGCTGGGAGAAGTCCTGGTCCCTGAAAATTTTGTAGAATAGAAATATCATACCAGATCTAGGTTCCTACCTTCAGACTTTCATGTGAGAGAAAAATAAAATTTCTATCTTATTTCTCAAAGTCTATCTTCTCGAGTTTCCATTTCTTGCAGTTGAGTCTAACTCCCTTTGATTTAGTGGATGCGGTTGAGCGCTTCTCTTCTGAGGACCTCAGCTTCCTCATCTGTAGAAATGAGAAAATGCTCCCCTCTCTTGCCTCACTTCAGAGAGGTTTTATTGAATCACAGGCAAGAAGGAATTTGGGGAAGCTGTGGTTCTCTGCCCTCTCTCTGGCATTGAGGTGCCCAGCCACCATTTGGGAGGTGGAACAAGTTGCTGCGGCAGTGCAGGGGGGCTCCTGAGAGGCTTGGAAGGATCCTCTGCCGCGGTCTGAAAGGCCACCGGTCCCCAAATTCAACCCCCACCTGCCTGAGTCCCCAGCCACATTCTGATGTTGGTGACACACAATCGTCGTTAAGGGCCTGGCTGATCCCAGCCAGATGGGATCCTAATTTAATTAAAACCCTTTAATTACCTGCAACAACACAGCTTTGGAAGTCCACTGCGGAAGGGGGCCTGTGACAAGAGGGGGATCATTGACAGGGCAGAGGAGGGGTTTCCCTTTCATCACTCCGGGAACCTGGGGTTGTAAGGTGTTTCTCCCACCGGGGTGGGCACAGACTGTAACAGAGCAGCCTCTGCAGCCCATGCTCCTGGCTTGGTTGACTGCCAAGCAGGGAGGGAGGCAAACCAGGCCCTTGGGAGCAGCGTACTGGGCTCTTGAACCTGAAGCTGTCAGTGTTGGTTTTGTGCTTCCACTGAGAGCAGCCCAGACGGCTGAAACTCAAGTCTGAGCTCCCCAAGTCCCTGGCCGTGCCCAGGATACTCTAGGTAAGAGCAGGCATGGTTCTGATTCCTCCTGAACTGGCCTGGCTGAAGAAACCAGGGGTACCTCTGCTTCCACCAAGGAAAAGCTGTGCCCCTGTAAACTCAAGGTGGCATCCATCTGGGGAGGGAGACGAAAGGGAGTGACTTAGAGCCCCCAGCTGCCCCCAGCATGGTCCTGGCCCTCAACTGACTTCTTCCTGTGAAGGCAGAAGGAAGTAGCTCAGGCCAGACCAGAGTCTGCCAAGCCTTGGCGGGGACGACTCTGAAAGCTAGACTCCGTGAGCTGGGCTATTTTTAAGCCTTGTGGACATCATATGCCGATACTCTTCTGTTCTCCCTTAGTGCTTATTCATTCAACAAATGTGGTTAATAAAGACTCTGAAAGTTCCAACTGGTCTGCGTGGGGCCAGATCATCAGGGGAAGAGGTTTCAGTTCACACTTGAGCTGTAGCCCCCCCAAACCCCCTGCTTTTTAAGGCCCCACCCACTGCATATGGAAGTTCGCAGGCTAGGGGTCAACTCAGAGCTGTAGATACCAGCCTACACCACAGCCACAGCCACAGCCATGAGGGATCTGAGCCAAGTCTGACCTACACTAGTGCTCATGGCAATGCTGGATCCTTAACCCACTGAGCAAGGCCAGGGACTGAACCTGCGTCCTCATGGATGTTAGGTTCGTTTTCGCTGTGCCACAGTGGGAACTCCCTGAGCCATAGCCTTAAAGGACATGTTCTTTTGCAGTCAGTGTGATGTCAGTGGCTAGAATTGAAACAAGAATCCCCCAAAGAAGGAAAAACTCAAGGGGGAAAAGGAGCCATGAGCCCCCACAATTCCATGCCCCAAATCTTCTCGTTTCAGAGCTGAAGAGGGAGCACTGTAGTTCTCTCTGTTGAACATGCTTTCTGGTACCCAGGCCTTTTGGCTCCCGATTTCCCGTCCCCTTTTTCACTTCCAGCATCCAGTCTCAACTCCCCACCTCATCTTGCTTCCTCTGCTATCACTTCTTTTGAAAAAATTTTTTAATTTTTATTTTTTATAGCGGCACCCGTGGCATATGGAAGTTCCTGGCCAGGGATCCAATCCCAGCCACAGCTGCAACCTACACTGCAGCTGCCATATCATTTTAGCCCACTGCCCTGGGCTGGGGATCGAACATGCACCTCTGGAGTGACCTGAGCCGCTGCAGCTGGATTCTTTTTTTTTTTTTTTTTTTTTTGGTCTTTTCTAGGGCCGCTCCTGCGGCATATGGAGGTTCCCAGGCTAGGGGTGGAATTGAAGCTGTAGCTGCCGCCCTATGCCAGAGCCACAGCAACGCAGGATCCGAGCCGCGTCTGTAACCTACACCACAGCTCACGGCAATGCTGGATCTTTAACCCACTGAGCAAGGGCAGGGACCGAACCCGCAACCTCATGGTTCCTAGTCGGATTTGTTAGCCACTGTGCCATGATGGGAACTCCATGCAGCTGGATTCTTAACCCACTGTGCCACAGCAAGAACTCCCATCCACAGCTCTTCTGAAAGAGCCTACTCCTACCTCTGACTCAGCTTGAGTCGGGAGTGCGATGTCACTGCCAGTTTGGGGACTGTCACAGCAGGAAATGTGGATGTCCCCCCAGACTAACTAGAGACTGGCCACAGGAGATGTCATTCTCCATCAGACTGGACACGCTTGAGGGCAGGGGCTGTATCCGGGTCCAGCTGCCCTGGGGGCTCCCCGGAGGCAGGAGGACCTTTCTTTGAGGGGTATCTGCTGCATGAGCCCGGGAGGCCTGCACACCAAACCCCCCCGGGTGCGGGGGGCAGGCAGGGTTATCCTGGATGGGCCCCATTGGGCGGTGCACTGAGGCAGGATCACAGCCTTCACTCTGCCAGTCTGGGAGAGGAAGTGACTACAGGGGGGCAAGCTGCCACTCTGTTCTCAGTCCAGCAGCCCAGGTTCTCCCGGCTGGAGAAGGTGGCCAGGAAGGGTGAGCACAGCAGGGGAGGAGGGCAGCAGGTAGGTCCTCCTTCCCTGGGAGAAGTCTGGGACCATCTTCGGAGACCCGGATTAGCTCCAGGGCACAGGGAGAGGCCCTGTCACAGGCAAAGCCAGCGTCTTAGCTCCTACCCCGGCACCTGCTCTTTCCTGGCATCAGGCTTCCTTGCCCCGCATCCCCTACATGACTTTCAGGGTGGCCTCATCTGGGAAAGGAAGGTCTGACCGGGCTCCCCCTCCTTGGGGTCAGAGCAGGGCCATTCCCCAGCTAGGATGCATTTGGAGAGAGTTAGGTTTGAGTCTTAGGTGCCATGTGATCTGGTTCTGGTCCCCTCTCTCCTCTGGGCCCAGATGGCCAATCTTCCCCCACCTGCTCCGGCAGCGGCATCTCCATGTCAGCGCAGGTTCACCCCTCCAGCTTGCAGGGGCAGCGGGAGAGGGTTGGTTTCTCTTTCTTTTCGGGGGAGGCCATGGAGAGCAGCAGTTGGGAGCATGGATTCTGGAGCCAGGTTGCCTGGATTCAAGTCCTTGCTCTGCCGCTTCCTGATTATAGACTTCTCGGCAAGTTATGGAACCTCTTTGGGTCTCAACTTCCCCATCTGTAAAATGGGGGTAAACTTTAGAGGGCTGTTGTGAGCTGAAACATGTCAGGCAGCTGAAACTGTGCTGGACCCAGCTGCTCTGAGTACAGCTCCAGGCTATAGCCCTCTCCTGGGCCAACCTTGGGTGAGAGGGAGGGAGAAGCGCAGCCATAGGTAAGCCCATTCCTTGCAGCAGGAAGAATGTGCAGGGAAAAAAACAAAAAACAAAAAAACCCGTAGGGAAGATCAGAAATCTGTCATGTCTCCAAAAGATGACACATATAAGGGAATCTAGTTTTCTTTTGTTTCTGATTAAGAAGCAGAGCCCTTGGCAGCATTCCTGCTGCTCCTTGGGCCCAGAATCCCTCTTGGACACTCCAGAAGTCCCTGTGTCCCCTCCCCGGGACCTCTGCTGTAAATATAACACAAGGCTGGGGATCGCAGATGGCCAAAGAGTCTTTATTTAGAAGCAGAGTTAAACACCCAGAGAAGTCAGCCAGGCCCATTCCCCAGGCCCCAGCCCCACCTCACCTGTCTTTATCACTTCCACCCAGCGCATCCACGCCTCATCAGCCTGGATGGCCCGTGGTCCCTTGCTGGTACCCCTGGGAACTGTGTGTGTGAAACATGCCCCTCTCTGGCTGTACCCCTTAGGGCTGGGTCTTGTATGACCCACTTCTATGCTTTGGGAAGGGCCAAGGGCACAGGGTAGACCCAGAGCCTGGCCGTAAATCTTGTGACTCACAGATGAACTCTGAACTCTTTTTCTATCGTGAGAGTCTTTCTCAGGGACAGAGAAGAGAAGGAGAAGGGAAGATGCAGATGAAAACCCTGCCGGGCAGCTTCTGCAATAAATGAGGATGATGCTGTTTGGGGACTTCAGGGGTAGGTGGAGGATACGAGAGTATGGAAAGGTATATAAATGCCCCATTTACCCGTCTGGGCAGCTCCTAGGCCTGGGATAGGAGGGAGCCTGCCGCTGCTCAGTCAGGCACTGCCATCTGCCACGTCTCAGCGGAGATCAGCCCTGGAGGGCTCGTTGTAGGCAGAGTGGGTTTTGTTTTTTTTGTTGTTGTTGTTATTGTTGTTTTTTAATGCAGCAGGATCAGGCTCAAGATGTCACTCTAGTGAGCAGTACTGGAGACGGGGGAGAGAAATGTCTAGGAGAACAGGGGAGAAAGGATGGAAGCGTCCATGCTCCAGGAGGAGGGAAGGACAGAGAGCAAAAAAGGAAGGAAAAAAGAAAAGCCAAAGAAGGAAAACCGTGTGGAAAAGACAGGCTTGGCTTTGCAGGTATGCATCCTCCTCTCTCCATGGCCCCTCAGGCGGCAGCTGCTGCCCAAGAAACAGGGCCCCAGGCTCCCAAGGTCATTTACATCCTCTCCCCAAGCCCTAGGTTCACACCTGCAAGCCCCAGTGCCTCTGCCCTGCCTCCTCCCTTCCTCTCTGGCATGCCTAAGGTCAAGGGCTCCTGGCTTTTGGAGATCATAACAATGACAACAGTGACGTTCACAGATGAAGAACGGAAGAGCCATTCCAGGGGACAGTACAGCAGGTGAGAGCCTCGGAGCCCGCAGGACACGGGCCGGCCGGCCCCCGCAGGATGCCCTTCCACAGATGATTCTGCTGCAGGAGAGCCCCACACTCCCAAAGGGTCTCATCACAGATTTACCTTCCATTCCAAGAAATCCTAAAAGGGAATGGACTCAAATGGCTATGCATGGCTTGGGCTAGAACCAACAAGAAGTACAAAGCAGGAGTTGCCATCACGGCTCAGTGGAAACGCAGGTTTGATCCCTGGCCTCGCTCAGTGGGTGAAGGATCCGGCGTTGCCGTGAGCTGTGGTGTAGGTTGCAGACGCAGCTCAGATGCTGTGGCTGTGGTACAGGTCAGTGGCTACAGCTCCAATTTGACCCCTAGCCTGGGAACCTCCATGTGCCGTGGGTGTGGCCCTAAAAAGTGCCCCCCCCCAAAAAAAGGGAGAAGTACACAGCAATAACAATAACATCAGTGGCAGTTTACCTTTCTGGAGCCCATGAATGGCAGTCATCATGTTAAGGACTTGATATGTATTTAATTTTCCAGGAGAACTCTATGAAATATACCCATTTTACTGATGAGTAAACTAAGGCTTACACAGGCAGTTGCTTTGGCCAGGATCATGAGTCGGGGCAGGAGATGAGAGCCAGGATCCTGGACTCGAGACGCTGTGCTGTCTGCACACTAACCTTTGGCTGCCTGCACTCTCACGGACTCGCCCCCAGCAGCCAGTTGCCATCACACCTCCACCCCCACCCTTACCCAGGAATTCTCAGCCATGGGCCTTATTTCCTACTTCACACAGAAAAGCATAAGAGTCACCGGATGCAAACTTGCTTGACTCTCCACCAGGAGCCAAGGCCCCTTTCTGCAGGACTCTCCTCACACCCAGAGACGGGTCCCACCCCCTCCCACCCATGCCCACTGGCCGGCCACCCAGCTCTCGCCGAAGCTCCTGGTACAGAGGCTCTTTCTCTGCTGGCCCTGGGAGCTTTGGCTGCTTCCTCTCTGCGGGATCCCTCCCATCAGCTTTAAAGTGCTCCTGTCTCTCCTACACTCTGGGGAGAAACGGAATGCTCCCCACCCCACCCTGCCCTTACTCATTTTCCTCTTCCAGTCACGGCCCCTGACTTTCCCCTCCCTTCACGGCCACACCTCAAAGGCTTCCCTGAACTCTCATTGCTCCTGTCCATTCACTCTTCACTTGGCCCCAGTTGGGATCCCTTCACTGAATGGTCCCAGTTAAGGTCGCTAATGATTTCCAAAGTGCCAATGGGCAGTATTATTGTTCTCTTAGTCTACGGCTTTTGACACTTCTAATGGTTCTGTACTGGTTTCCTGGCATACATTTCCTTCTTCTCTCTTCTCTCTCTAGTTAATTCTTCTCCTTTGTGGCTTATCCTCCTCTTCCAGCCCTAAAATATGAACTTTTTTTTTTTTTTTTTTTTTGTCTTTTTGCCTTTTTCAGGGCCGCTCCCACGGCATATGGAGGTTCCCAGGCTAGGGATCTAATCGGCACAGGAGCTGGAGCTGCCGGCCTACGCCAGAGCCACAGCAACATGGGACCCGAGCCACGTCTGCAACCTATACCACAGCTCACGGCAACACTGGATCCTTAACTCACTGAGCAAGGCCAGGGATCGAACCCGCAACCTCATGGTTCCTAGTCAGATTTGTTAACCACTGCGCCACGACGGGAACCCTTGAGTACCTTAAGGTTTAGCCTTGGCCCTGCTTCTGTCCTCAGTCTATACTTCCCCTGGTGATCCAACACACCAAGGGCTCCACAATTACACCTATAAACCAGGATACCCCCCAACCCTCTCTCCAGTCCTGACCTGTCCTCTGAATTCTAGGCTCATAAATTCAATAGCCTACGTGATACCCCCATGTGGATTCTTCCAGGCAACCCATAATCGACAAGTAAAATGAATTTAATGATCTCATTTCCCTGTTTATCTGCCCACTGGTCTGTATTTTGATGAATCAGTCCTAGTCACCTCTTTGTCCTTCCTCTGTCCAATCATCAAGTTCTACCAAATTTGCCCCCCTGAATCTCTCTCAAATATGTCTCCTCTTCTCCACTCTGTCACCTCTCAAGTTCAAGGTCTGTTACCTCTTGCCTTCCTCCACCCCGACTCTCAACATTGACTTTCCTACAGCCTAGCTAATGATTGCATTGAAATGAAAATCTTGGCATTCCCTGGTGTCCTAGCAGTGAAGGATCCAACGTTGTCACTGGGAAGGAGCGAAGGAAGGAAGGGAGGGAGAGAGGAAAGAAGGCAGGAAGGAAGGAAGGAAGGATTTCCCCACTGTTCTAAGTGACCTATGAAGGTCCTGCTCTCACACTTCTCCACGCTGCAGCCACCCAGCCTTCGAGGGGCTCCTACAATGCCCCATACTCCCTCCTGACTCTGGGCTTTAGGCATCCCATTTCTTTGGCGTGAAACTTGCCTCTCCAGCTTCACCAAGTCGACAGCTCTTCGTCCTGCAGCGCTCACTTCAAAAGCTGCTTTCTTAGGGAAGCCTTTCTGGATGCCCCAGATGAGATTAACTCCCCATTCCAGGCTCGCATGGTGCCCTATCATTTCTTGCAGAGCACCCCCGTGGCTTGAAGTCATGTATTTGTGGGATTATTAAGAACACGCGCTCCCTGCTCGACTGTAGGGTCCATTGAGGGCAGGCAGCAATTAGTTTTTCTATTTATCCCTAGAAACTAGCACAGTCCCTGGCACACCGTACATTGACGGTACAAAGGCATTTCCAGCAAAGAAAACAGAGAGGGCTCTAAAATTCATGCTTAAAAGGCCACACCAATGCAAGGGTTGTTAAATTTTGGTGGGGGTAGAAGACCCTAGGGCTCACCCACTGGCATGCTGATCACGCTCAAATGCCCCGTTTACTCTTTTGTTCAGAGGTAACGGAGGCACTGAGGGTACACTGTGGAGACCATGTGCCCTGGAATGACTGAAGGTTGTACTGGACAACATGTCGGGGGATGTGCCTACTTTTCATTAGGTTTCCATAAAAAATATACACTTCCCATACTGGTAAGAGATAGAAATAAAAATGTTATCTACCCAGAGAGATTAAAAGGGGTAATATGACTGTTGACCTGTGGGTCAATGTCAATTGATCTATAAATTTCCAAAAAGGAAGTACATTATTTTACCATTAAACTAGGGAGTACACTTTAAAGTGCTGTAGGATGGGAGTTCCCTGGTGGCGGAGCAGGTTAAAGGATCTGGCATTATCACTGTTGCGGCCTGGGTGGCTGCTGTGGTGAGGATTTGATCCCTGGCCAGGGAAATTTCTGCATGTCACGGGTGCCGCCAAAACAAAATAAGTAATAAAATAAATAAATAAAACAAAGTGCTCTGAGATAGCAAGAAATAAATGAAGCCCACAGATGACGAAGGACGAATTCGAAACCACACCGGTGGTGGCCTGGAGCTGGTTCACACTGGCTCTCTAGAGCCAGTCGTTGAGTTTTCAGAAATTTTGCAAGCTAGTTGTTAAATGGCCAATTAAAAATTAAATTGTGGAGTTCCCATTGTGGCTTAGTGGTAACCAACCTGACTGGCATCCACGAGGACGGCAGGTTCGATCCCTGGCTTTCCTCAGTGGGTTAAGGATCTGGTGTTGCCACGAGCTGTGGTGTAGCTTGGATCTGGTAGTCTTGTGGCTCTGGCATAGGCTGGCAGTTGCAGCTCTGATTCGATCCCTAGCCTGGGAACTTCTATACGGGGGTGGCCCTAAAAAATAAATAAATAAATAAATAATAAATTGTATTTACATACGACTCACAGCAGAGGTAATAAATACTCAAAATTCATCTTCCTAATTTTCTTACATTTTACCAGTGCCTATGGCAGGATAGCAGTACGAGATAACGGCGAGCTGCACATTTCCATCCGACTCCGCACTGTCATGTCACTGTGAAGTTTGAAATGGGCCACAGTGGGAGTATTTACACCATGAAACCTGGCAAATGCTACCAATCAGGGCTTATATTTTTGGGAGCTAGATGGCATACCGTTAGTAGTACACCACTGAACGAAACCATTGTCCACAAAAAGATTTTAACGGTCTATAGTAAATGTGAAGCAAATTTTTACTTGGAAGATGGGTCAGTTGAAGGGTTTTTTTGGTTTTGTTTTGTTTTTGTCTTTTTGCCTTTTCTTGAGCCGCTCCCCTGGCATATGGAGGTTCCCAGGCTAGGGGTCCAATCGGAGCTGTAGCCTCTGGCCTACACCAGAGCCACAGCAGCGCAGGATCCCGAGCCGCGTCTACAAACTACACCACAGCTCACGGCAACGCCGGATCCTTCACCCACTGAGCAAGGGCAGGGATCGAACCTGCAACCTCATGGTTCTTAGTCGGATTCGTTAACCACTGCGCCACGATGGGAACTCCAGGTTTTTTTTTTAAACAATGAATTTTATTACATTTGGAGTTGTATAACAATCGTCACAACCCAGTTTTATGGCATTTCCATCCCAAACCCCCAGCCCTTCCCCCTACCCCTCCAACCTGTCTCCTTTGGAAACCGTAAGTTTTTCAAAGTCTGTGAGTTAGTATCTGTTCTGTAAAGAAGTTCATTGTGTCCTTTTTTTAGATTCCACATGTAAGTGATAGTACGTGACATTGGTGTCTCACTGTCTGACTAACTTCACTTGGCATGATAATTTCTAGGTCCATCCATGTTAGCTAAAGAAGTATGGAAACGTGCTTGCCTTTTGGAAAGCATCTGCAAGACTGTAAGGATTGAAGGTGATTGCTTCCTCACTGTGAAGCTATCTATAATTGTTCTACAGATACTTTTATTACAAAAATCAGTTACTATTTTTTTTTTTTGGTCTTTTTAGGGCTGCTACACGGCATATGGAGGTTCCAGACTAGGGGTCCAATCAGAGCTACAGCTGCCAGCCCACACCACAGCCACAGCAATGCCAGATCTGAGCCACATCTGCGACCTACACCACAGCTCATGGCAACGCCAGATCCTCAACCCACTGAGCAAGGCCGGGGATTGAACCCGAGTCCTCATAGTTACCAGTCGGGTTTGTTAACTGCTGAGCCACAACGGGAACTTCTACTAAAGTGTGACTTTATGGAACAACCTGTATACCATTACTTCTGGACAAAAATGAATGTGTTGACGTAACAGAGACCTAAGTTCCTAAGAGCGTGTGGGAGAAATTCCCTCCCCCTCTCCCTGCTAAAATTCTGCAAAAAGTAGCATATGCTCAAGCTATGTGTGCTTACCTTCTGCCTCCACCACTTGACAGAAAACTGCTGATCTCCTGAGTGCTAAACCCAATTGTTTCTCGGTCCTCAATGCTACAAACCACCCCCTGCCCCCCGGCTTTGTTTCTGTGGGCGGCTCCCCTGCCTCCTCCATTAGATTGTATTAGTGGAATGGACACCCTGTCCCCTCAGCCCCCCAGCCTAGTACAGTGTTTGGCACCTTCTAGGTGCTTAGACCTCATTTGCTCCATCAGTGGCCTGGGTTTTATGCTGTGACTTTTGAAACAGTCCTCTCTTCTCTGATGTCTGTCTTCTTACACATGAAAAGAAGATGACTATGTGAGGGCCCCCCTTTTTTCCTTGCAGTTTGTCAAGGGCTCACCTTTCAGGGTCTTGAGTGGGCTGAAGCTCGCCCCACTTGAACGGAGCTTTATGAGCAGGTGCATTTGTTTTACTGCCAGGTAAACGCTCAGATTTTCACTCGCTCTTGGGTCCCGGGGCCTCAGCTCCAAAGCTATTCCTTCGCCTTCTGCTGCTTCTTGGCTCACAGCCAGGTTGCATGACCTTGAGGATGTTACAGTATCACCTTTCCAAGCTGTACAACTGGGATGAATGGGAGCCGCACAGGACAAGTCCGCAGGCGTTCGGAACTCCTGGGAGATCTGTAAACGACAGGTCCTGGTGGGACCTTCCCGTGCTTGAGGAATGCGTATTTTATCTTCATAAAGTTTCGCCCCTAGAGTTGATCCCCTTCAACTCGTGAGTCACTTCTGTTGCTTGTACTGAATTCCCTCAAGTCTAAAATCCTTTTCTCCTAGAGCTGCAGGCATCAGAACCGCACAGCATTCCAGATGCCACGCTCCATGCCGGCATTACGGGATTTACAGAGGCGGAGTGATCAGCTCGAGAATGGCTTAGCGGCATAAAGATCCCGAGGGTCAACAATATTCAAGTCCCCCCATGCTCATCTGGAGGGCAACGCTTCTGGTTCTCCCAGCTCAGGATCCCAAATACCGATCATCCTACACGTGCCTCCTTGCTCACCCGTCTCCAGAAGGTGTCCGCCTCCTGGGTCAAAGGCCCCAACACAGCGTGGTTACTTCTGAAATTAAAAGGGCAGGGAAGGCATCTACCTTGCGCACACACACCCGTAAAGGGCGGTGCGCCGATACTCACCTGGATGTTGGATTTGTCCGCGAGCCATGAGAAATGAGTCTCAGGGATGGAAGGAAGGCACAGGTCAGGGACGAGTCACGAGATAAAGGCAACACACAGGGCCCAGGCTGATGACAAAGATAATTAGTTGTGGGAAATACGGTTGGGCTTCAGCCAAGAATTCGTCTGTGACAAAGACAAACCCAAGGATCCCATACAGTCATGGTGGGGGGATTTAGTTGCTGTTCTTTCACAGGGCTTTAAGAGCCAGAACAAAGCAATAGTCAGTTTCAAAGTGCAGCTCTACTTCCCCCCCACCCCGTTTGTTGTTCTGCTTGTAAACATACAAGCACTTTCCTGTCATCTGCACAGGCTCACGCAATATGGAGAACCCACAATAGGTTTAAGGCAGATTTAAAAAGGAAGGTGCGGAGCGGTGGTCGAGCCAGAGATCTTTTGGCCTAGGAATCGTCACGTCCAGAATTTTTAAAAAAAGGAACCCCTTTAAAGACCAAAAGGAGTGCCCGTCGTGGCTCGGCGGTAGCGAACCCAACTAGGATCCATGAGGACGCTGGTTCAATCCCTGGACTCGCTTAGTGGGTTAAGGCTCCGGATCTGGTGTGGCCGTAAGCTGTGGTGTAGGTCGCAGATGTGGCTCAGATCTAGTGTTGCTGTGGCTGTGGTGTACACTGGCAGGTACAGCTCCAACACGATCCCTAGCCTGGGAACTTCCATATGCCATGGGTGCAGCCCTAAAAAGACAAAAACGAACAAACAAACAAATAAACAAAAAAACCACCTCAAAAGCCAGCAGACTTAGCAGTAAGAAGGAAGAGAGACACTTTGTACCTAAATTGTTTGAGATGCCTAAGACCACCACAGAGAGGTTTCCTCCTACATAAGGAACAGGAGAAATGCTTGGTGGATGGCTAGATATAGGGGGGCTGACAACATAGAAGGAGGGGTGCTGGGCAATGACAGCTCTGCTCTTTGGACCTGAAACTGCAACTTCGAAGGTTCTGTGAAACTACTTGCCTGAAATATTGTTTTGATAAATAAGCCATATCCTTGTGGAATTGAAATCTCCAACTGTTCCACTGGCACAGACATCTCTGCAGTGACAGCACATGCCCCAGATTGTGGAGTTAACTTGAATTAAATTTCAGATGTGGGGGGAGCTGAGGGAGGGGGTGGTGGCAGTGGGAGGTTTATGAACAGTATGCTGGGGCTCTGATGTTGTCATAACCAGATGGCTTCAACTGTATCGTTTAAACCAAAACAAACACGTCCGGAAAGACTATAATCATGACAGGAGAAGCATCACACAGCTTCACCTGGACCTGAAATGCTCACAGCTTTGTCCCCATCGTAAAGCCCACACTGAAGATCCCATAAACAGTGGGAAAATCCCAGAAGAGACCTGCACCTTGCCGGAAGCCGGGTGCCAGAACTGCTACCCTCTTGAGGATGTATTCCCTGAACCTACCAGCCCCCAAGCCGGTTTTCTGAAAATAAGGAAGAGCAGATCTGAAGCCTGGTTTGTCCTGCTGGGCCCTCTGAAAAGCAGGCCAGCGGAGGCACCTTTCCAGAGCTTGGCTCTTTCTATTCCCACAGGAAGAACGCTTTGCCTCAGATGTCGTACCGGAACTTTTCAGAAATGGAACTTCCTCTGGTTCCTTACATAATCTTGGTAGGGTTATCACATTAGAAGAACTGTCACTCAAGTTGTGGGACCTCAGGCACATCCCCCTGGGCTTCAACTTCTCTCATCTATAAAATGGGAAGATGCTACCTAGCCGTCACTTGTCCTACCAAATGCATCAAGTTGCTGGGAAGTTCAAGTCACATACTGGAGGTTGTGAAGTTCAAATGCATGTGAAGGTTTGCGGAAACCCAAGGGGGTGCTGAGCCAGTGCGGTTATCTGATAGAAAATTTGGAGAGAGGAGACCCCGGGGAGGCTCGGGTCCCGGGATCCGCATGCTGACCTGGAGGCTGAGGCCTCCGGAGGCAGAGGACAGCAGCCAGAACGTGGAGCAGGGGGCACTTGTCACACGGGGGACACTTAGGAAACCGAGGGCTGCAGTGGATGGTTGCTCACGAACACATCCTGTCTCTGATTATCCTAGAGTAGTCACGTCCACGCCACTCTGGAGGTGGCGAGATAAACGAAAACTGGAAAATGTGCAGAGGCTAAAGTAGCCGAGGGGAAACGCCAGGGGAGATACTTGGCGTCTCCACCTCAGGTCAAAGTAACAAACACCTTGACCCGACGGCCACGGATTCTCCAGTGTATCCCGCTGCCCTGTCCGACACGGAGGAGCCCCGGGCATTCCTGGGAGCTCACTGGCAAGTCAGACATCAACTTTTCTGAAAACACATGCAGGCAGTGACAGAACCAGTCAGAGAGAAGAATGTCCCTTTATTAAATCTCCACATTCATGTCCCCTGGATATTTTTAGATGGAGCTAAGGAGAAGGGAGCTTAGGGCTCGAAACATGAAGGGTGCAGGAGAGCCCACTTCCATCACTCGCCTTGGCGGCAGGCGCCCGAGCCCTCTGAGGATGTGGACCGCGAGATACGCAGGAAGGACGAGGGCTGGCGGGTAGGTGCTGGCAGCTCGCAAAGGGAACTCGAGACTGGGGAGATGAGACACAGCCCTACCGCTTGGGCGTTTTGCGCATCATCTCGGCAAGCTAAAGGATTGACGAGGCCTTCAACATCCCTTGAGGAACTCAGACCCAAAAGACAAGCCCGGTGAGTGAGACAAAAGACCAGAGATACCACACAGTACAAAATAGTAATTATTTATATTTTCAAAAAGAAAAAAAAAATTAACATTTGGAAGTTCTCCCTTGTAGGAAGAGGGGCGAATTGGAAGGAACAGGACTGGCTCCTATGCAGGCGGCAGGTCAGGTACGAACAGCTGAGCAATCGGGGCTGGGAGTTTTTTCACACAGCATGAATAATAAAATTTCCTTTTCTTTCTCTTCTTTTGGCTCCGTTTTGGTTTTGCGTGTGTTTTTTGTTTTTTGTTTTTTAGAAAAGGGAGGGGGAGAAGAAATAAAATCAGGGAAAAATGCCAAAAAACATTTTCCACAATATCTAAAAACAGAGAACCACAGTTCTTGTCAAGACAGTATGAATTCTGGATGAATTACTTTTTCCAGTTGTCAAGACCAATAAAGATTTTTTTCCCCCAAAAGCCACCACATCAGAATACTCATCTTCTAGATCAAATAACCTCCTTCCCCTTTCACCTCCGCTTGTCATTCTTCATAAAAGGCTAACAGGACGTGTTCTGTTCTTGCAAACAGTAAGTGCTAACAAGAGCGCTCTTCTGATATTTGCATGGTGGTGAGTTTTCCACAAATATCCAAGTTTTAGCACAGCTGGATGGACTAAAATTTCTCTCAACATAAATACTACTGGAATCCACAAAAGAGATTTTTGAGAAATTCCGCAAAAATCCTTTCTTCTTTCCTTTTTTTTTTTCCCTTCTCTTAAAACTAATTGTCCTTTTTAAAATTTTCGTTTTGCTCCAGGCACCTGATGATCTGTTCTGCTCAGTCAGATGCAGACAGGCTTCTCCAAAGTACCACCGCTGGGATGTCCTCAGGGCCAGCGCCTAACCTGAATCCCCACAGTACCAACCTCGGCCAGGCCAAAGGGAACACAGTGACGCAGCAACAGGGTTTTCATTAGGTTGAACAGCCCCGAGTCCCGGGCCCTTCCCTCCCCCCACCCCCACTTCCCCCAAGTTTATTTAGTGCTGTTTTCAAAGTCTGGGGCTACGATGCAGTCTTTTCCCCCCACAACAGAGTAAAAGCTCCACAGATCGCGCTGTCTACCTGGTGGTCAGTGGCAGCAACAGTGGCTGCTGCTTCTCGAAAAGAAACGGAGTCTTACAACAGGCAGGATCTTAGGATTGCTTCAGGCGTTTGCGTGGGGGTCCCAGAAACGGGCACTGTGCTGAAGCCAGAGAACGGTACGCCTCCGCCACCAAGTGAGGATGTGACACCACCATGGACTTCCACCCGGAGGTCTCCAGGACATCCGAAGCATGACTAGGAGAGACGTGAGAGACGGTTACCAAAGGGCTGCGTGAAGGGTGGATTACACGGCCACCTAGACAGCCCAGTTTTGCCCAGGCTCTGCTGCTGTAACGGGAGTCAGTGCAAGACCCTTAGCCGGAACCTGAATACGCATGAGAATTTGCTTGTTAGACGAGAGGCAGACAGGTGACCAGGCTATGGTCGCTGTGACTCTGGAAATCAGGACTTTGAGCCACCACATCCTCAGTTACAAAAGGCGAACTGTCCCTCGGGCTCCTCTCTACACCAGCCGAGGCGCTCTACACACTCACTGGTGATGCTGACGCAGAGAAAGAACAAGAGTCCTCTGGGTCTGACCGCTCTGACCTTCCCCCTGGCTTTGCCATTTACTCGTCCCGTACCCACAAAGCAGGTCGCAGCCCGGGGCCGACTTGTTAATGCCAAAAGAGGGATAAGAGCCACACTGCACTGAATGGGTAACATCTAAAAAGCACCAAGCAAGCGCCCAGCACAGAGCGAGCGCTCACTGCAGGGAGCACTTTGCCTCAACTGGTAGCTCCTTTGAAGTAATCTTATAAACAGCCTTAGAGGACACTGTTTCCTGTTTCAGGGCATTTTCTATAGTGAATAATGTTTCCTCATCTACCCGGCAACCTCTTAAACCTGCAGTCTCACCCCAGAACTGCAGCTGTGAGGGCTTCCTAAGGCCTGCTTCTCTTCCTCAGGTGTTTCTGTTCCCCTAATTCAGCAAAGGAGCAGGACACGTCCCCCCGAGAATTCTTTCTGAAAGGAATATGGCCAGGTCAGCTGTCTAGGATGAAGGGACAGGCCTACTGGAAACGACCTCACCTCCTGATTAGCCTTCTTTTCCTCATTCTACAACTGACCACTAGACACGCGTACTAACTCATAAAAACCACACTTTCATCCTTGCAGAGACCTACCTATCTTTTTTTAAGCTGATGAGTGTGACATAAAGATGCTCTCACTTGAGGGGACAAAGCTGCTTCAGGCCAGCTTTTTCATCACCTCTGATCCTACAAGGTAGTAAAGCACTTCCCTCACCCATCAGCTAAGGCTGACGAAAGCAAAATCCTTCTCCATACCGTCGAGCTGAAGGAAACGATAAATACTCTCTACGCACTACTAAAAGCCAAGCTCTCCACCTGTTTTATTCACTAATTCAGTCTTGCTCGTGTGTTTAGCTATTCCAGCTACCCTGAAAGAATTCTGAAGGGGCCAACTCACTAGTTGATGAAATCCACTGCCTGAGTTTTCAATTGATCTGCGCTGTGGAGGTCAGCCAGGATGAGAATTTCGGCGGCGTTCTCGACGGAGAGGTTACTGCAGAGCGCATCCTCACACATGACCTTTAAACGCTCCAAGGCATACTGTAAAACACAAGCAGGGCTGCGCTCAGACGGGAAGAGCGCCGAGCTGACCGCTGCTGAAGCTCTTCTCTTCGGCTGTACTGTCACGGAACTGGAAAACCGGAACAAACCTGCACGGACCATGAGAGGGCTACTGCTGCGATGAGAAACCACAATCATACCTCGAGGGCCGGAATGAAGACGGCTAAGATGACTTGCACAGACGCCATTCGAGTGCTAAGGTCTAGCAGAAAGACGGCGGTATGGAATAGACCCACATCCTCCAACTGTCCCCACCCTGACCATGATCAGGGTTCCTTAAGCCATCCCCACCCACCTTTTCGATGATGCATTTCTCTACTTGGAATCAACAGGCACAGAGCTTTTTAAATTTCTGCAATCCTTTTATCTAGAGCCAGACTAGGGTGGGGCGCAGTCTCTTCTATTTAAGCACTGTCACCAGCCCAGCAGGGTATTCCAACTGGCCCACTGGGCTGTGAAAAGGAGCCCTGCGGTGACTTTCACCAACATCTCTGCCACTAGTTGTTCCTGCATGAGGGTCAACCAAAGGCCTCCTTTTCACTAGAAAAGGACAAATGGAGTTCTATTTTACTGCGGCTGGGCTTACGAGTCTTAGGGTAGGAAAACAAAGCATTAGAGACCCTGGGTCCAAATTCAGTCTAAAAACTTCCTATTTTCCAAGTAAAGGGTATAAACGTTTTGGGAATGAAGGTCTAGGTTAACACTGGGAGCATCTGAGCTAGTTGATTTGTTTGTTTTTTTTTTTTTTTTTGGTCTTTTCTAGGGCCGCACCCGCAGTGTATGGAGGTTCCCAAGCTAGGGGTCTAACCGGAGCTGTAGCCGCCGGCCTACGCCACAGCCACAGCAACGCGGGATCCGAGCCGAGTCTGCAACCTACACCACAGCTCACGGCAACGCCGGATCTTTAACCCACTGAGCAAGGGCAGGGACTGAACCCGCAACCTCATGGCTCCTAGTCGGATTCGTTAACCACTGCGCCACGACGGGAACTCCTAGTTGATTTGTTTTGATGCAACTGTACTACCTGCTCTCTGTATTATAAACTTACTAAGGAACTTGAGGGCTGAGGAGGAAGAGAGGCTAAAAGAAGGCACAAAACAGTGTCATTAATCAGTTCGCGGGAGAGAGGACTGCGCTGAGGGTATCCACAGTCTCTGTATAGGTCCCATCCCGAGGGCCTCGGAGCTCAAGGACACATCATTCCTCCAGGCTGAATCATGACAATCAAACCAGGACAATTTTATTTTTATGAATTCTGGGTGAGGAGGCATATCTGCTGGCACTGTGATCTCCTGCAGCAAAAAGAGAGTTTTATTGGTTTTGGTGCAGCTTTAATTTCTTACATTTGAGTAACTGGAAAACAGTTTCCATGGACAACAGGAATGACACTAGACAAGAAAGAAATTAGGTTGCCGCTTTTGTTTTAAAAGACTGGAAAAGGTTGAGTAAATGTTCAGTCTTTACACAGCGCGGCACAGAATATTCATCTTATTCTTTCTCAAGACATTCTTTTAGAACGACTTTTACTGTGAATAGCTCTGATCCCTAATGCATAATTAGACAAAAGTAGCCATTTTTGTCCCTTGGGGACAAAGTTTTTTTTTTTTCTTAATTATGCTTCCGAAAAACCTGCCTAATGGCAGTACTTACCCAAGAGATTGAAATTGTGTCTCCTAGGCCTGGGCAACGTGTTTTGTTTTGTTTTTGGTCTAATTACACATGTCCCTGGGAGACTGGAAAAGCTCAGAAGAAGCTGTTTTTTAGCCTCTTGGGTAAATTCTAGATGTTTTGATCCTTCCCTGAAATTTTTCTTACTCTGTTTTCCTGAAGCTCACCAGGAGGTGTAAAGGTAAAAATGTTTTCAAATCAGCTTGGAGCAAAGACTGTCTAACAGGAAATGCTGAACGGAATTTGACAAATGCACCCTTCAGTCACTTCTCATTCATAAATTTCAAGCACTGCGATATTCAACTGCTTAAAAAGTAAATTAACACAATGTACTGAAAAATGCCCTCCTTGGACTGTCAATTCAGGCCGAGCCCAGGCTCTGTGTCCTTACAGCAGGTCCCCAGGAAGTTCTCTGGCTGAGGAGCAGGAATGAAAACCCAGGGACACGGATGCCCAACCCTGGCTCTGAGAAGGTACATCTCTGAATCTTAGTATCTCTCTAAAAACCGACCTTGTGAGACTACTCATCCTTATGGAAGCTACCAGATGAGGGGCTACAAGGCTGGTGTGGGTAAACCCAAGTGCCTGCTTCACTGAAAAGAGGAGGGCGGATGAGGCAGAATCGCTATAAACTCATGTTTGTAAAAAGCTGCCATTGGGCTGTGTCTGCTACTTCCCCAGAGCTCACAGGGAACATCTCCTTCCTGTTTCCACGGAAAGCAGGTCTCTTCCGGTCAGAACTGAGCTAGACTGGAAGGATGCAGGATGTTCACACTGCTTAACTGAACTAAAGAAGTCTTGAAGGGTGGTAAGAAAGATGCAGCTCTCAGTCAATCCTTTTCACTGGTAGCACAGATCGGGTTTACGTGCCTCGTCCTCTAGAAACACTCCAAAAAGGTGGATCCATAAAGATTAAACCTCCACTGTAAACAGAGACACTTTCCGCCGTCCTCGGGGTGCAAAGGGAGGAAGAAGGAGACCACCTCCCTGAGTGAATCCTGGGCAGGCTCTAGTGCCCTCAGGTCAGAGCCAGGAGGGACCCCAGATGGGGGCTGCGGCCTCTTGGCAGGAAGAGGAGGCACTGCCAGCAGAGAAACTGCCCTTCTCGAGAGGTGTACTGCAGGGTCTACTGCTGGCCGCCTCACCTGAACCGCCCCCAAACATAAGAAAAGCTTTCAGAGAATAAATAACAGCCCTTTCAACCCACCCCCCCACCCCTGAGCCGTGTTTCTTCAGGCTACAGGGCCTTCTCTCTCTGGTGTATGGACACAATGGAAGTCAGTATCCCACAGTGTGTTTTGGGAAACCCTAATCCCTGGAGGTGATCCTTGAGAAAAGTGACTCCAGGGCTAGCAAAGTTGGAGACGTCTGTCCATCATCTCTTTCAGAAACTCACAGTGCACGTGACCACAGTAAAGGTTCCGAGAAATCCTGCTGTATGAGAGAGCAACACAAAAACTCCAAGTGGACTTGGTTAAACACAGTGTTTCGTCACCTCTTCCCCTCAACCTCATTTGGGAATCACTAGCCTGCTGTTTTAGGAAATCAATATATTTCCTTAAGTCTAAGATCCACATTTTTATTTTCAAACTTCAACGCTGCTCAAATTGCAATGTAACAATCAAAGTATACCTTACTGCAGTGGTTGCTCTTTTTCTCCTCAGGAGCTAGTCATCATCTGATAATTCTGAATATGACACATTTCACTAACTTCTTAAGTACAAGTTGAAAATGATAACAACCAGGACACTAGGTAAAAGTTATTGTCTTATTGATAAAGTTTAAATACAAGTTAACGAACTCAAGAACACGATGTAAATTACAAAGTTAAATTATACATTCATTATAAATCCACTCAAGAACACCCTGTACATGACAAAATTAAATTACAAATCCAAATGTTAGCAGTATCTGGGTCTTTATTATCACTGTGGTTAAGTTTGAGATGGGGAAGAGAAGAGAGGTAAACATCAAACTTCACCTTCTTTTCCAGAGTTAGGGTGACCATACAAGTTAGCATTCAAAGCAGGACACTTGTGAAAATAAAAAGGGCGCCATCAGTAACTGCGGGAACACGAGGGTAAGCCAGGACTGTTCTCACCAAACCAAGACAGATGCTCGTCCTACCCACAAAGCAACATGAAAGTCCAGGCATGAAACTCAAGAGGTCACAAAAATGCCTTGTCTTGTTATCATTTTTCTGTTCTTATCTCACCTTGTCAGCAGCTGCCAGCAAATCATCAGCCATCTTGTCCAGGTTCGGCGCCTTCCCCGTGTAAATGAAACACATCATTTCCTTAAAAACTTCAGGCTCCACATCATTGATTTCAACCCGATTCTATGCCAGAGAAACTAAATATGAGAAACATTCCAACAGAACAAAATCCCTAAACAATTTTCATGATCTTAAGCTCCGGTGAAGAGAAGCGCTGCTATCATTTTAAATCTAACATGAATGGAAAACTCCTCTTTGCCCGATTTGATTATAATAGCCTTTTCTCCCATCACACATACCACCTTTGTTTTCTCAAATACAATAGCAAGACAACTATATCTTTGATTTTTTACCTTTCTTTTTCTCAGTAGAAACACATGTCTAATATCCTCACCCAAGACTACTTGGGTGATCTGCCTGCAAAACGGAGTCTGCTTCACCTAGAACGCGTCCAGACCACCTCGCTCCGCTCTCAGAAATGGTCTGTTCAGGGAACTGTACTCCATTTTAACAGCATAATAAGAAAAAAATCATCAGGAAAAGAAATCTGCTGCCGAACTGGGATAACACCTGACGCTAGTCACCTGGCTACAAAGACATCACCTCCATCCCGTTACATACCTTTTTGCTCTCCTCCATTTCATGTTCAAACATGGCACTAAAAACTGGAGAACGAGCTACAAAGTGAAAGGGAAACAGAGACAGATATGGTTTATCACACCGAAATCTCTTGGTTCCTGTTATGAAGAAGAGATCATTTTCTCTCCTGTCCTACTGCTATGGAAATTGTCTTTCTTTTCTTTTTTGTCTTTTCAAGGCCGCACCTGCTATATATGGAGGTTCCCGGGCTAAGGGTCTAATCAGAGCTACAGCTGCCGGCCTACGCCAGAGCCACAGCAATGCCAGATCCGAGCCGCATCTGCGGCCTACACCACAGCTCACGGCAACACTGGATCCTTAACCCACTGAGTGAGGCTGGGGATCGAACCCACAACCTCATGGTCCCTAGTCGGATTCGTTTCCACTGCGCCACGACGGGAACTCCGGAAACTGTCTTTCTTATCAGATTATTCCAGAATTATAAAAGTGCTTTCTTTTTATATTATGCCAATAAGTGACTAATTGTAATACATAAGGAAAAAAAAGGAATTGCTGCTTTCAAAATAGTTTCTTATTAGCTCCATTCCAACCACGCATATTTCAAGATTACTCGAATTACCTAAGTTCAATGACAATGATATCCTCTGGGTAGGTTTAGGAGTTCAAACAGAAGGCATGGTCTAAGCAGGGTGCTCTAATACCTGCATTTTTGCTTGGAACAATGACATCTACCTTCTCACTTCCAGGGACCGCAGAGCAAGGTCAAGAACCCGGCTCAGTGGCAACCACTAACTAGATGAGGGGCAGGCTTGTTTAAGGCAGGCTGTCTGCTCCTCCAAGCCATGCGTTATCAACGGAGAGGACAACCCCCCAAAGAAGTCAAAACCATCTTAGACACCACAATCATCTGCGGCCCTTTCAATCTCAACCCTACTGGACAAAATCTTATTCCCTAATATTTAATGTCTCTTAATTTTTTTTCCCCTTAGGGATGGGAATAAAAAAATAATTCAGAAACAGTGTTCCAATCCACCCATGCCCTAGAATCTAGATTAATGGACACCATGAAAAATAAGTAAACTTAACTTCAACCATGAATGAATGTAATAAAATGGCTAAGAACTCAAATTTTATGATGCTGTCTAATAAACCAGGGGTTTTGGTGAAACTTGAGACTACAAATCTCCACCTAAGAGAGGAAGAACAGATGGGATATAGAGTCGGAGTCTGAGCTAACTGGTACCTGGAACTTTGACCTAGTTTATGTCAGAAAGCACTAATTTTAGATTTGCCGTTTTCTAACCATATAATCTTGGGCGAAATCAGTTAACCCTCTGAGCCTCAATATTTTAATCTATTCTAAAAGCATATCAACTCTCACTGTTCTTATCTCTTATAGGTCATAGACTATAAAAAGTACTGTATTAATATATTACAGAAACTGAGGACTAAAGGACTGGTGCTTTTAATAAAGACGGAAGGGCCCAAAGCAGCAACATGCTTAGCGGATTCAGAGGACAGACAGAAGCTGATGTTATGAGGATAAATAAAATCACCCCAGGAGAATAAGCAGAGTGAAAAGGGGACTGAGGCAGAGCCTTGGGGAGCAGCAATGTTTAGAGAGATGGGGTAAGACGAGGGAGGCCACACACAAGAAGGAGCCAGAGAACAAGATGGAGAAATCTTAAGTGAAGAGTCAATCAAATAATTTATGAGCTAAAGCATCCCTCAAATTTAGGAGTCAGCAGGGCAAGTAACTTTGGAAAACTTTGGAGGTGAACGGAAGATAAGTGGGAGGAAGGAGCTGCCAACACAAGGAACTCAGCTCTGAAAAAAAGAGAAACTAGAGGGAGAAGCTTGATTCTGTTTACAGGCTGAGGACAAACAGGCAACAGGAGAAAGAGGTAGCAAAGATACCGGATGACAAGGGTACAACTGGCACAGGAAGGCTTCTGAGAAGCCAGCATGAGATGCGAAGGCAGAAGTAGGAAGTACAGTCTGCTTTGCACGTGAAGAACAGCTCGTCCCCCAAGAATGCAGGGGAAATGCAGGTAGGGTGAGAGGCAAGAGCCAAGGGAGAAGGGGCCCACTTTTCTCTTGGGTGAAGCAACAGGGTCATCTTTTAGGAGGTGGGGACTGAAGGAGAACGGTAAAGGTCTGAAGTACTTATTGTTGCAAAAAGAAAGGGAGTGGACTACATATCTGCAGCAAGAGGTCTTCTTTGTCTCCTCTCCTTTTCACGGCTGCACCTGCAGCATACGCAAGTTTCAGGTCAGGGGCTGAATCGGAGCTGCAGCTGCAGCCGGTGCCACAACACAGCAACATCGAGTCCTTAACCCACTGAGCTATAAAGGGAACCCCTGTAGAAAGAATTCTTGACAGTGCTGCGGGACTAGCCGGGGTGGAGACACTAATCTAAGAGTCGATAACTTCCTTCGGCAATGCTCAGTACCGCTGTGTTGACAGAGGGAACAGGAAGATGGTCAGATTGAGTCAGACTGAGGTTTTGCCAGGTGTGCATTTGAGAACGACAGGGCTGAAGGTCCTGGTAAGAAATCTGTCGCCTGAAGGTTCATGTGATTTCCTCTTACATCTTGTGGCCTGAAGAGAAGTTTGTGGCTGAAAGCTACGCTTTCCTGAGAGGGAAGGCGGTCAATCCTGCCTTGGCAGTTCCTCCCACGTGTCGGTCTTTCTAGTCTTAAAGACCAAGGGCCCAGGACTAGAATAAGGTCTGATCCTCCTACCTTCTCATTCTTCTAGAATGTTTGTAGGGAAGAGAGGGCTCAGACCTCCAGGGCTAGGGACCTAAGTTTTGAGTCCAGAAGCCTCTCCATTATATCCTATGCCCCTGTCTAGAGGCAGATACCCACTCTTAACCAGTGTTTTGACACCTAAATCGCTAGGTGCAAAGGCATCCAAAACACATGCTCATCCACTTCTTAAAATGGTGGCCTAAGTCCACCTCAGAGAGGGAAAAAAGTAGTAGCATTTTTATGGAGCGTAGGCTTTTTGTTGTTTTGGAGGTTTTTTGGTCTTTTCTAGGGCCACACCCGCGGCATGTGGAGGTTCCCAGGCTAGGGGTCTAATCGGAGCTGTTGCCGCCGGCCTAGGCCACAGCCACAGCCACTCGGGATCTGAGCTGTGTCTGTGACCCACAGCAGAGCTCATGGCAATGCCGGATCCTTAACCCTCTGAGCGAGGCCAGGGATCGAACCCACTACCTCATGGTTCCTAGTCGGATTCGTTAACCACTGAGCCACGACGGGAACTCCAAGAGTAGGCTTTTTGGTTGTGACAACTAATGTCACCACAATACAAAAATATATTTTGTTGCAGTTTTTGTGTACTAGTTCAAAAAAGTTGAAGTTATTCAGAAGGTGATTATGCAGCCACTGTTTTTCCTTGTTTAACCAAAACTAAAGCTTCCCACGAACAAATACCAACCTGCTAAGATAGCTTTGTGAGCCTGGAATTCCTGGCCAGCAACGCACAAACAACAGTCTGTGAACCGGGAATTCTCCCACAGTCCTCCTAACTCATCTGCCAACCGGCACTCGGGAACCTTCACCATATTCATGGTATTCTGGCCAGAAATGTTGACGGAATCTTGCACCACACTCACCTGCAAAAAGACAAGAAGAGAGAGGCCAAAGCTTCTGTTACCAGGAATTTTCATCCCCGCAGGAGGAGAGACGACGTCTCTCTCGCTGTTACAGTACATTCAGATACTGACATTAGTCAGATTCTCTCGAAACCACCTCCACAAATCAAGGACCAAGTAATTTCCAAACTATCACGGTCACGATTATTCAGTGAGAAGAGAGCCCTACAAATCTCCTTCTCCTCTAAACTTCTAATAAGCTCCGCTTTCCCACCTCGAAAACCTGGGCAAAACCACCAGAGCGAAAAAACCAACAGAAACAAACCTCAAGTATTTACTTATTCTGCCTTAAGCAAAAGGTGAAATACAAAGAACTCCTATATAAACTACCATTTAAATTAAACTCTCTGCAGAAAAGAATTTAATAAGCCCAAAAGCACTTCACTGATTTTAGTTAGGTCTGGAACATAAAAATAAAATGCAGCTTCTGTAGGGCCTAGTAAATAACTGGCATCTCCTCACAAACGTTAGTTAAGTGAACATGACTGGGCCTGAAAGATCTCGGGTAGCGTCACCTGGGTGGGTAGCCCATACCATTTATATCCTTACTCGGTCACTTGTGACAATGACATACAAGATGACTGGTTTCAGCTAGACATGCACTTAGGTATAGCTTTGGAAAAGAATGATGACAACGGGTTTACAGAGGAAACCAACTTGCCACACGGCTTCAGCAACATGTTCTAACAGCCGAATTAACTGTTGGGTCCAGATAAAAACTCAGGTAACTTCTAGGTGGGTCAGTGAAACTCAGATAAATTTGTCAGGATATGAAATACAAGGATCAGAGTTCTCGTCGTGGCACAGTGGTTAAAGAATCCGACTAGGAACCATGAGGTTGCGGGTTCGATCCCTGGCCTTGCTCAGTGGGTGAAGGATCTGGCATTGCCGTGAGCTGTGGTGTAGGTCGCAGACGTGGCTCGGATCCCACGTTGCTGTGGCTCTGGCGTAGGCCATCGGCTACAGCTCCGATTTGATTAGACCCCTAGCCTGGGAACCTCCATATGCCACAGGAAGCGGTCCTAGAAAAGGCAAAAAGACAAAAAGAAAAAAAAAAGACAAAAAAATAAAAAGAAACACAAGGACCATATTACACTACAAAATAAATGTATATTACCCAACTGAAAAGTTGAGACCCAACAGATCAGTCTTTTGCTGAACAATCCTTGCTATGCTTCCTCTTCTACATCATATTAGGTTAGAAATGTTAAAATGAAAGCAGAATTCAAGAGTTCCCGTTGTGGCTCAGCAGTAACGAACCTGACTAGTATGCATGAGGACGCAGGTTGGATCCCTGGCCTTGTTCAGTGGGTTAAGGATCCGGAGTTGCCATGAGCTGTGTGTGGTGTAGGTCACAGATGCGGCTCAGATTTGGCTTTGCTGCGGCTGTGGCGCAGGCTGGCAGCTGCAGCTCCGATTTGACCCTCGGCCTGGGAACCTCCATATGCAAGTAGGCTCCGCCCCCAAAAAAGAAAAAAAAAAATGAAGGCAGAACTTACAAACCCTGAGAAGCAGCTCCCCACTTTTGCTATTCCTATGAATCAGATAAGAAAGATAGCTTAGGAACATTCTAAGTGACCCAAATTTCTTTCAACCTTCAAGATGCAAGTCATCCTTTAAATGCAGTCATAAACCCAGAGGCAAAGTTAATGTCCCATCCAAATGACCCCTAGTCCTTTCTGTGTAGGAGTGAGATATTTACTATCTGCTTAAGAAGTTTATTCATTTGTTTAAAACTAGCTCTCACTGTCTTGAGCAATGAAGCAGCCAAGTTAATCAATTATGAAAGCACTTAGCATTAATAGCACATTTATCAGAGCCAGAGTATAACGTTATTTTAACAGCCCAAGACCCAACACAACCACCCCACAGAGGCTGTCCTATGTAAGACCTCTGATTTAGTTCAGCCCCTCTCTCCTATTAGTACCCTTACTTCGTTGATACAGTATTAACACCCAAAGAAGAAGTTGCCTGTTTGCAGTGTTAGCTTCAAAATTCTGCTGACTTAAATAAAAACAAGCACAACAAAAAACAAAAAAATCTGAGAATAAAGACCAATTAAATCCAACTTGCTCACAGGGAAAGGCAGGAATCTCTTGGGTTGGCCAATGTAAGAGAATGGAGAATGCTTTTGGCACTGGGTTGCTAAGGGTGAATTAAACTAGACTGACAGAAGCCCAAAGTCGTTAACACCTGATGGCAATTTACTAGACTGGGTAAAACGAACTGGCAAGAGCGCTGCTGAATTTCAAACTATAGTTACCAGTGGACTCCGTACCGGTTTTATGTATACTCGGTAGTGAGTGGGGCCCAAAGACTGTGACTCCTCTCACTGGGACAATTCCTCTCTCTAGACACAGACAGGAACTCAGCGGGAAGGAGAATGTACCTTTACTGTCTGAGCCAGACTTGTTCTGCAGATATATGGATGCCTGGAGTCTCCAGAGCTCTGAATGTCTGGCACCTCTTACCAACATTAAATACGCTTAATTAAAAATAAATTTTAAATGGCATTCACAAATGAGTCTGCAGAGCTCAAACTTTTAACTTAGAAAGGGATTGTTTTCCTCTGGAAATGATGATGCTAAAATGATACCATTTTGAGAAAAACTAAAGATTTTTTTTTTAATGTCTATAAAGTTGACTGTGGAGACTCATTCAGAATTGCAGCTGTGAAGATGACGTGACTATGACATTTGTGTCGTCTTAGAAATGACTGCATGAGAATGTCTCAGGAAGGCTGTATAACCCTCTCAATTCCAAGTTGTAAAAGAGCCTCACTTTTAAAGTCAATTCCTTCTCTCAAAAAAGAAAATTTCGTAAGACATAATTTCATAAAAAATTGTGCCAACTCGTGTATATTTTTTCTAAACACAAAAAGTCAACGTAAAACCAATGAGAATATGTTATGGACTTCTATATAATTAAAACGATCAAGAACATCAAAGTCATCTGCATAGACTGTTTAAAGCAGCAGCAGTATTTCTAATCAAAAGATTAGTAACAATCTAAATGTTACTATCGGCGAGAGAATGAATAAACAAACCAATTAACTGTTGTGTAAACACACAATCGTAGAGCACCAAAAAACAATGAACCATGGTTACATCCACAACACAAAGAAATTTTAGAACCACACGGTGAAAACAGCAAGTCCTCGATGTCCACAGACGTTCTGACATCATCTTCATAAAGCTCAAAACCAAGCCAACCTAAACAATATATTGCTCAGGCATACAAATAATAAACAAGGGAATGATGAACAATTCAAAAGGACTATTTAAGGGAGTTCTCTTGTGGGGCAGCGGGCCAAGGATCCGACACTGCCACTGCAGTGGCTTGGGTCACTACTGTGGTCTGGGTTCAATCCCTAGCCCAGGCACTTCCACATGCCACAGGCACAGCCAAAAAAACAACCCCACCAAAAAACGAGAGAGCTATTTATTATCATCCTCTGAGTAGGTAAACAGCAGGTCTAAGGGATGGGGAGAAGCACATATAGGTCAGTTCTAATTTACTGGTGATGTTGGGTGGGTGGTAAGTTTACTACACCATCATGTTTCATAACCTATAAAGATGTTACACGGTAATCACTATCTTTGTAGGGCAAGATCAAATATTAATTAGCATTTTCATACAGTTCAACTAACATATGCAAATACTCCATTAATAAAATGATAGAAAGAAAAAAACTAACAGACCTACGTATTTAAAATTCAGCAAAAATATACATTCCCAGGCTATGAAGGGACACTCTCTGTTTGATAAGAAATGATATGTTTTAAGAGTTACTAGTATCTAGCTATTTCATATAATATTTAATATTTCAACTTTAATTGCAACATTGCAAAAGAGGCACTGGAATCTTCTACCTGCCAAAGGCATACACACTGAAGGTGGAATACATGCATCTTTTTTTTTTTTTTTTTTTTTTTTTTTTTTTTGTTTTGTTTTTTTTGTCTTTTTGTCTTTTTTGTTGTTGTTGTTGCTATTTCTTGGGCCGCTTCCGCGGCATATGGGGGTTCCCAGGCTAGGGGTCCAATCGGAGCTGTAGCCACCGGCCTACGCCAGAGCCACAGCAACGCGGGATCCGAGCCGCGTCTGCAACCTACACCACAGCTCACGGCAACGCCGGATCGTTAACCCACTGAGCAAGGGCAGGGACCGAACCCGCAACCTCATGGTTCTTAGTCGGATTCGTTAACCACTGCGCCATGACGGGAACTCCCATCTTTTTTTTTTTTTAACTAAAAATTTTTTTTCTTTTTACAGCCACACCTGCAGCATACGGAAGTTTCCAGGCTAGGAGTCTAATCGGAGCTGCAGCTGCTGGCTTATGCCGCAGCCACAGCAATGCAGGATCTGAGCCACATCTGCAACCCTAAAGCAATGCTGGATCCTTAACCCACTGAGGGAGGCCAGGGATCAGACCTGCATTCTCATAGATACTAGTTGGGTTCTTTCATTTTTTAATTTCTTTTCATTTTTTCCTTTTGTCTTTTTAGGGCTGCATCCTTGGCATAAGGAGGCTCCCAGGCTAGGGGTCGAATCAGAGCTGTAGCTGCCACAGCAATGCCAGATCCGAGCTGCATCTGGAACCTACACCACAGCTCATGGCAACGCTGGATCCTTAACCCACTGAGCGAGGCCAGGGATCAAACCTGCAACCTCATGGTTCCTAGTCAGATTGTTTCCACCGCTCCACCACGCGAACTCCACGAGTTGGGTTCTTAACCCACTGATCCACAAAGGGAACTCGAACACATGCATCGTTATTGCTAACAGCTTCTTGTTTTCAATATAGGTAAACGGACAGAAGATCGAAAGCAGCTGAATGAAACATTTCAAACAGATTTTCTGTGGTCCAAACGATTAAAGAGAAAATTAAAAGTGTAAAGACTTTGTGATTCTCTCTTTCATTACCCAAGCGAATACTCTCTGTTAAGAAGACCTGGTAGAGCCCGGGTTTCCTTGGGTGAATGGCATTCAGCTCCACTTAGCGTAATACAGACTAGAGACCTGGAGACCGGAGAGCTGACATGGCCCTGACACTGATTTGCTGTGTACCATGTTAGGAAAAACTACCTGACCTCCCCAGGTACTGTTTCTCTCCCCAGTAACACGAAATGAAGGGAAAAGAAGTAACCTAGCTCAAAGGATTGGGACAAGAGACAATTCAGGGAATGCTTTGAAAGTGCCTCCAAATACGTTAACTAAGCAATGTCAGCTTGGAAGAACTGCCATACTTCCTAACGGTCAGACAAAAAGATCACCAGTGGGGCACATACAAACAAGACCACCCAGTCAGCATTTTTCAGAGCCTGTGATCTAATTTCATTTAAGTAGTCACTAAAAGTTATACCACTGAAATAAAGCCCAAACACACAAATGTGTGATGCCCATTCTTTCACCTTAGGATTCCCTCTTGTGACCTCTGGGAAGAGAACCAAGGGGGAAAAAAAATCCACAAAGCAACTGGGCCAAAGGCTAAGTAAGGGATGGAAGACTGGAAGGTACTCCTAACCTCAATTTGTGTGGACATCCACTTCATAAAGGCCTCTGAATTATAAGAAAATACTAACCCAATTATAAAATATAAATATGAATAAACTTGCTTATAAATATTCCATTGATAGAAGGAAGCAAAGGTCAAAGGATGCACCAAAGGATGCATCTTAGCTCTAAAAAATCACTAAGAACTGAGACGAGCTGTAGACATTTTTAAAACCCACACATCCAACACACACCCCCACGCAACAGTCTTGCAGTGCTGAACGCTACTAAGTCCACAGAGAGCCTTGGAACAGATACGAGTCTCACTAGGCACAAGCCCAAGAACGAGAAGCAACACTCAGCACCTGTGGCCAACAGAGAAGTGTGAGAGGAACAGATGGCACACCTGGTCCGATGGTAAGAAACCGACAGCATCAGCAGAACCCAGCAGACGTTTCCCTGTTCAACATCTCTTCATTTCCAAAGTGTCATCTCACTTCCCTTCTAAGTCAGTAAGGCATTTCTAAACTTAACCACAGGATTTCTCCTAAGAGCATCTCTTAGGGGGAGCAAAAGGAGAGAGTGCCTCGGACTTAACCGCAGGATGAGAGCTTGCCAAGTGAGGGCAGGCCAACTGGTTTCCAGGTCAAGAATGTCAATAGAAGGGTGGGAATAGATGGCAGGGATTTGGTGGTAGTGTGGTGGTGGGGGAAACATATAATAAAGGGTTGGACCCACTGTAGACTTGAGAATGCTGCAACAGGAGCTCCCTGGTGGCCTAAGGGTTAAGGGCCCAGTGTTGTCACTGCTGTGGTGTGGGCTGGATCCCTGGCCTGGAAACTTTCATATGTCTTGGGTGTGGCCAAAAAAAAAAAAAAAGAACGAACAGAAGAAAGAAAATGCTGCAATAAAGGTTATGGTATTGCCTAAAACACCAGACGAATTATTTAGAGGCAATTTCTTTTCCTTCAGGGAACAGTTCGAAGATAGGCTTTCATTTCCAACAAAATTTAGAATTTTCCACTACTTCAAATTCTTCCTGAAATATAGGGTCTCTAGGATGGATGAATATTAAATTGACAGTTTATTTACATAACATCCAATCTCACACAAAACCACCTAATTGTTCTCATTGCTCCACTTGGGCAATTTGAATATGATCTGTAACTATCTGGATTTATACAGAATTCAAATTCCAAGTTCGAGAGACAAAAAACAAATTGCAAACTTCAAGTATCTTTACGGATGCCATCACTCTCGTATTTCCTTCTTTTACTTGGCAATTAATGAGGAGAGAAGGAAGCTACTATGCAGACTGTATTTTATGTATTCACTGTAATATTTTAATAAACGATACCTCCCAAATTTCCTAATCACCAGCAACCATTCTGTGGAAATATTCAATGAGCTGTGACTTGGAAAAGAAGCCAGCTACCGCTGGCCAGGCCTCTTCTATGAGAGGGCATGATTCCTAAGGGACACCCTCCCTGCTGCGCAGGTGGCGATATGCCTTTGCAGCTGTGAACCTTAACTCGTTAACCGCAGCGTGAGCCTCTTCTCCGACAGAGTCGCTGGAAGTTGGGGAGCTTTGCCTGCACTCTCTCCATGAAAGCACTGGCCACTCCCATCAAGCGATGCTACTCAGGAGGTGGGTCCCTGACCATACACTGCACAGGGAACACCAACGCTTCTTCCACTGTGAGCTTCTGAGGATTTCTAAGTATGTTGGTAAAAGCATTAAATAACTGATACATGATCATTAAAGAGACCATTTTCCAAGTCACTCTCGGTTTGGAAATTTTACTTCAAGGCTTCACCTATCAACTTGAAAAAGACTCTTTAGGTCACACTGGGGAGAGGACTCTCCTAACTGACTACAGATAACTCTCGTAGCTCATGATGAATCAGAGAGCTTTAGAAACCTTCACTCCTGAAAAAATGGTTCTCGCCTTCCTGTTTCACAGGCACCCCTGCAAGACAAACTGGAGACACTCATCTCCTGATAAGAGTCATCTAGTTCAAACAGCAGAAAAGGAAAGTGATCTATTAAACACACATGGACTTCCTACTCAGAGAGGAGCCAGGAAGCTTGAGGAACAAATACCCACGTCTAGTTGCGGGCCATTCTCCTCAGCTCAAAGTAACAGTCCTTCCAAACGCTTTCAGAAAAAAATCTGCAGTGAAAGAGCCAGAATCCTGACCCAAGCACTTCAAAAATCACACATACCGAGAGAGTGCACAATCTTAGTTTTAAAGAACAGTTAACAAGTGGAAAGCTGAGATGCCCAACAACCTTGAAATCCCGGCACAGCTCTCCATCAGTCACATAAACAACATTCGTGCAGCACCACTCCACTTGGGGATTTTTCTCACTCTCTGTCCTTGAAACAATACAATTAAATCTGCTGATACCCATCAGGTCTGGGAATTGCTACTCTCACAGCGGGGTAAAAGGACTCACCTCACAGAAGAGGGTAAGCTTGTCATCAGGGAGAAGCCCGTTGGCCTCATCCAAGAGAAAATCTCTACGGATGAATTTTTTGAATCCCCAGTCTTTGCCTTGCACAAACCTATATGCCCGTTGACTCTCTGGGGTGAAAAAAAAAAAAAAAGGTTACATTTAGGGTTACTCAAAAAACCAGATCAAAGCCACAACGTGTCAATGTATAGAATTGCTAGGTGGGAAAATAAAGAGTCAAACAAGGATAAAATTTACCCATAGCTTTGGTTTCTTCTCCCTTGGCATTCAGGATGGAGAATTTGAATTTTGCTCGAACTTCACTCTTTGGACAGCTGACCAATAACAGGTAAAGTGACAGGTAATCTTTGCTTTCTTCATCTAGCCCTTTTGGGTTTACCCGCAAACACCTACCCAAAACAGGAAAAAAATGTCGAAAGCATCCATGTTTGCAGGCCCATGAAGTGATAGGAGGGAACTAGAACATCAGAATCAAGGGAGGGAGATGTTTAAAAAAAACAAAACAAAACAAACGAAAAACCCAGGCCCCACGCCAGGATATTCTGAATTCAGTAAAAGACTGCTTGGAAACCACTTTTCCAGAACAATCTGAAGCACCTTTTAAAAAGTAAACAACAGGAATTCCCACTGTGGCTCAGTGGGTTACGAACCCAACTAGCATCCATGAGGATGTGGGTTCCATCCCTGGCCTCACTCAGTGGGTTAAGGAATCGGCGTTGCTGTGAGCTGTGGTGTAGGTCACAGGCACGGCTCGTATCTGGTGTGGCCCTGGCTGTGGCTGTGGTGTAGGCCAGCAGCTGTAGCTCCAATTCGACCCCGAGCCTGGGAACTTCCCTAAGCCACTGGCATGGTCCTAAAAAAGTAAACAACAAAAATAAAGGGGTATCCTAGAACCTGACAACACATCCCATGCATCTCCGCCTCTTTCCTCATAACATCCCCAATCACTTTGCCCCCCTAAAATATTTTAAAATTCAGCCAAGACTCAATCTATTCTAATTCTTAATCTCAGGAAAAGCAGCTCCTTGTTTTGTTGGGGCTGTGGTGAAAAGAGGAGAAAAGAGTCAGCGAACCTTTCAATATCACCCTGGGAGAGAAAGAGAATTCCAGAGAAATACGTGAATAATAAATAATCTTTTGCAGATATTTTATCAATGTGGCAATGAATTCTATGATGAAAATAAAGGAGGCAGTGCTGAGGAAGCACAGACAAAAGCAAGCTCCCATTACACAGGGCAGAGTTGAAGCGAGACTTCTAAATAGAGTTAGAGATGCCAATCTGTTATCAAAGAATCAAAGTAAAATTCAGACAGAACTGAACAGGTTCCATTCAGTGAAGTTGTAAATGTCATGAGCTGAACTGCACGTGCTTCAGACACTGCCTCTACCATGTATAATACATAGGCCATATGCATCCTGAGGCCTTGCCGGTGTTACGGCACCTCTCTTAAACAGGTGGCCCAATTCAGTGCTTCTCTAGGAAGTGCATATGCCACAGACATTGCTATACATTGTGCTAAAGATGTGGATATAAATACAATGCCTAAGAATAAGCCTTCTCTCAGCGCCTAGTAGTACACTGCTTCATGTCCCTGGCCAACAAACACTAGATGAACGGAGCGTGGTTAAACTCTTCCGCGGCTATCACAGGTCAAAAAGAGTGGGTCCCACATACACACAAAAGGAGTCCCAGGGTGGCCTAACGGTTGAGGATTCGGCATCGTCACTGCTGTGGCTTGGCTTCAATCTCTGATCCAGGAACTTCCACGTACCACGGCCATGGCCAAAAAAAAAAACAGTGGCTCACAGACACATGTGCTGGTCTTTGCAGCAGGCACATGGCTGTACCCTGGACTGCCCGCTCCTCCTCAGAGAACACATGGTTTGGATGAGAATGACCCCTACGCCCCGATCCCACTCCCTTTGCCACAGGGATCAACTGAGGGAACTGAGACCCAAACCAGGCAGTGCATGTCTGACATATTCTTGGCCACACACTTGAGAAAAAGTTCAAGGACTCTTGTTAGATGGTAGTGGGTTACGCCCATTGCTACTGCAGCCTTTATCCTTCAACTGCAAGGGAAGAAGCTAAGCATGAAATGCCAAACTGGGTGGAGAGCAGGGCAAAGCAGAGAGTAAAGGGGTCCTTAATCTAACCACTGGGCTGCTAGAGCCAACGACCTTCAAACCTTTCCTACACCTTAGGCGTTCCAGTTACATAAGTAGATAAATCTCCTTCGTTGTTTCAAAACAGGCAATCTAGGAGTTCTCTTGCGGTGCAGCGGGTTAAGGATCCGGCGCTGTCACTGCAGTAGCTGGGGTCACTGCTGTGGCAAAGGTTTGATCCCTGGCATCTGGGACTTTCCATGTGCCTCGGATGAGGCAAAAACAAAACCAAAACCAAAAAACCCCACAGAACCCAAACAACAAAAACCCGGCAATCTAAAAGTCCAGAGATTTTACATTAAAATCCAGAGTTCTTGCTTTTCTTGAAAAATCAGCAAATTTGGCAATATCAGCCCCTATTCACACCTAGCTATAGTCACCTGGAGCTGAGCAGCCACCACTTCTTTTAGGACACTTACTAGTTTGCCAAGGGGTCAACTCTTGTACCAGTACGGATGTTATTTACCACACCGGCCCTCGGTGCTCATCTGCATTACCCTACAGCCATGGGAGTTAGCGGGTCCCTGATACCCTCATCGAATTAATTCAACAATATACAGTGCATATCTATTACGTACCAGACACTGGGGAGGACATTACTAACAAGACAAAGTCCCTGCCATCCAGGATCTTACGTTCTATTCCAGTCAGCCTCCCGTGAAACCAAGCAAAACAGGCAACTTTCAGTAAAATGTTTACAGCTAAATATAGTCTTCCTCACCATTTCAGTTTATCATTGGCTCCTGATGAAAAGGTTGAACTTTTAATGACTTCACCCATTTCCTCCCGGCAAAAGCTAAAGTTATTGATGGTCCACATGTAGGAGAATTTCACTACCTTGATCTGTTGATAGAAAACCAAGAAGCAATTAATAGGAGGAAGTGGGCAACCTGCAAAACAGGCTGGGATCAGATGGCTCCTCCCCTCCCTCCGTGTGCACAATCCCACAGGAAGACCGCACTGTCTGGCCAACACGGAGGCTCAGCCTTTTCTGTCCATCATCCACATTTTAAATCATCTCATAGTGACCCGACTGCTTTCATAACTTTCCTCAGCTTCCGAGAAACACTGGATGGAAAGTGAGAAAAAACAGAGGCAAGGCTGGGAAAGCAGGTGATTAAGCCACACCTAAAATGAAACAAAGGGCTGTTTGATGATTTATATGTTGATGCCACTGCCTTGGCTGCAAATCTCAAACCTGGTTTCCCCTAGAGTTGACCAGCAGAGGAACACACTTCAATCAAGAGGGATATAGGCAGATCTAGTTTCAAAGACTTACCCCTTTTCAACCTCGGGTGAAAAGCAGTGGCCTGGGGCATTCAGATTCCTCGTGGAAAAACCAAGGAATGGAAAGCTGACAAGTACTTTATTTGGCAGGTATGTCCCAGAGAAGGCAGGAAACACCACGAGGAAAGGAATTCGATTCCTTTCATCCACCAAAATCCTCCCAGGATGCACCTACCTGTGTGTAGCACCAGCTCTCAGCTACAGGGCCACTCGACATTTCTGCCGGAGGTGGAGGACTTGGAACCCTTGACATCGCCAGTTTGAAGGTTAAACAAGATCTCCAAGGTCAGGGGACAAAGACTTCTGTTCTCTCTTCACCCTGGTTGACCCGAGAAGCACGAGCATTTTATTAGATGAATGGCATGCAATCCTACTCTTTCCGTTTGGCCTTCTAGAGGCTGGAAACTTTGTCTCCTGCCTGGAATGCTCTACTCTTATCATTCAAATGGCTTCTCAGCATTCAATGGAAACCTCAGAGAAAACCGCCTAACCTAAAGCAGTCTCCTCCTCACTATTACCCTATTTTAATCTTCTGCACAACACTATTTAATATTAACTTACCAAATGAATTTACTCAAAGGGTACTTAAAGAACATCCGAGATAAGGCTGCCTAAAGAGGAGACAGCCGGGTGAGCTCCACATACAACTTTACCAGCTGGCTCCTTCCCTTGGGGTACAAATACTCCCCCGAAAAGGAAAACGATCTTCTTACCTTTCAACTATGTCTCATCTCCTACACTTCAGTGCAAATTTATTATTAAGAGTAGTCTTCTGGGAGTTCCCATTGTGGCACAGCAGAAACGAGTCCGATTAGGAACCATGAGGTTGAGGGTTCGATCCCTGCCCTTGCTCGGTGGGTTAAGGATCCGGTGTTGCCGTGAGCTGTGGTGTAGGTCACAGACTCGGCTTGTATCCTGCCATGGCTGTGGCTGTGGCTGTGGCTGTGGCGCAGGCCGGCAGCTACAGCTCTGATTAGACCCCTAGCCTGGGAACCTCCATATGCCGCAGGCAAGGCCCTAAAAAGACAAATAAATAGTTTTTTGTTTTTTTTTTTAAACGAGTAGTCTTCTACTTCTCAATCCATTGCTAGCTGCTCTCTGGAAGGGCAATATCTGCCGCTTTCTTAGATGTGTTCCTTTCTCTGCAGCATTAGAGATGCTACACATACTTCATCGGTATCTGATTTTTCCAGATTCTTTTCCTTGCTTTCTTGGTTTTCTGATCATTCCTCAATCTTTTACTGGATTCTCCTCCTTCACTGTGGTTCCCACAGTTTAATCTTCAATCATTTTCTCAATCTACATTCTCTTTTGTGGTAATTTTATCCACAATAGTGTCAAATTTCTGCCTTTATACAAATGTTCCCCAAATATCTAACTTTGACTCTCTCATAAGCCTTAGACCATTTTTGAATAAATGCTATGTATCTCAGCAGGTGTCCCAATAGTAAATCAAATCCAACTCAAAATTCTCCCCTCCAAGGCCTTTCTAAACATAAAAGCCATTTTAAAAATTGATGAGTCTGATTATAATTTTTAAGTACCACGAACGAAGCCAAAAACCAACAAACAAAAGCTTACAATGCACGGCAAAGAGATCATTTTATGAACATACGAATTGATATATAAATTGTTTCTACAAAACAAATAAGGCTAACTAACCTATAACAATAGCAGTCACAAAAAAGGAAATAAAATAGCTCTTAAGTATTTAACACCTATTGGACTGGCAAAAAAACAAAAACAAAAAAAACCAACCATACCATGTAAGGGGATATGGGAACACTCATGTACTGCTGGTGAGACTGTAAATTAGAAAGTATATTTGGGGTGGGAATTTGCCATATCTAGTAAAGCTTTACTTACATACACGTAAGACTTAGTAGTTCTACTTTTAACTATATGTGTGCTAGAGCAGTGGTTAGCAAACTTCAGGTGCATCAGGCTCACTTGTTAAACAGACTGCTGCCCCCCGCTCCCAATTTTTGATTCAGAGGGTCTGGAATGGGCCCAAGAATTTGCATTTCACAGGTGACCCTGATGTGCTAGTCCTGGAACATTTTAAGAACCACTGTCCTAGAAAAACTGCTCACCGGCACAAGAAGACATAGACAAGGTCGTTCCCAGTGGCGGTGTTTATAACAGTGACAAACAAACTAAAAACCCATTAGGAGGGAAACAGATAAGTAAATTGGGTTATTTCCATATAATGAAAAACTACCTCAGGATTTAAAAGTAATGAACTACATTTATATCACCACGGAGATGAGATCGAACACAATGCTGATGGAAAAAGTTTTGGAATGACATGTGCAGTACCTTATTCATGCAAATTTAAAGATTTATATATTATTTACAGAAATATGCATACAGTAGAAGTAAACAAAATCACTGACAAGCTATGCATCAGATTCATGATGGGAGAGCAAGAAAGAAGAATATAGCTGGGAAAAGAACATAAGACATTTCAAGTTGATCTCTCATGTTTCTTTTATTGATTGATTGATTGATTGTCTTTTTAGGGCTGCACCTGTGGCATATGGAGGTTCCTGGGCTAGGGGTCGAATCAGAGCTGTAGCCACTGGCCTATATCGCAGTTCACAGCAACCCCAGATCCTTAACCTGCTGAGCAAGGCCAGGGATCGAACCTTCATCTTCATAGATACTAGTCAGATTCTTTTCTGAGGAGCCATGATGGGAACTTCCATCATGTTTCTTTTAAAATTAGGATGACCTGACACAAATATGACAATACAAATGTCTACTAGTTAGGGATGACAGCTACTCTAGTGTACACTATCCTTGCTACTGTTCTTTTTTTATTTTTATTTTTTGCTTTTTAGGGCCACACCCACGGCATATGGAGTTCCCTAGGCTAGGGGTCTAATAAGAGCTAGAGCTACAGCTACAGCCACAGCCACAGCCACAGCCACGCCAGATACGAGCCCTGTCTGCAACCTACACCACAGCTCACAGCAACGCCGGATCCTTAACCCACTGAGCAAGGCCAGGGATTGAATCTGCAACCTCATGGTACCTGGTTGGATTCGTTTCCACTGTACCACAATGGGAACTCCTGCTTTATTTGTAAAATATATTTTATTAATTGTAGGAGTAATGTAAGGGTGTACTTATTCCATTATATCATACATTGTCTGGTTTCTAACGTACAAGAGAGAAATTTATTTCCTGAATACCTAGTTTGTTTTTAGCTATGGACAGACAATGTTGGTCTTTTTTTTTTTTTTTTTTCCTCTGTCTTTTTAGGGCCACACAGCGGCACATGGAAGTTCCCAGGCTAGGGGTCGAAACAGAGCTGTTCCGCCAGCCTATGCCACAGCCACAGCAATGCCAGATCCAAGGCATGTCTTTGGGCTACACCACAGCTCACGGCAACGCTGGACCTTTAACCCACTGAGCAAGGCCAGGAATCGAACCTGCATCCTCATGGATATTAGCTGGGTTCGTTTCCGCTGAGCCACAATGGGAACTTCCAATGTCAACCTTATAACTGATCATGTTGCCCTCTTTCCTCATTTGCCCTCAGGAAGCCCTGAGACAAATCTGCGACCCATCTCTTGAAAATATATGCTCACATGCTCATTCTCCATGCTCTATTCTATACAGGCTCATGTGATCATTCTATTATAGCTTTATTCTATAAGCTATCACAGCTTCTTCACACTGTTTACTTACTTTGCTAGAATTCCCTCAACTATTTATTTTACTCTTTGATATGTTAAGTATTTCTGGAAACTGCCTCAAATCCTTTACAAAGGACAACTTGGAGGCTGAACATATCTGTTCTATACCACCTCTTTCTATAGAAAGAGGTATAAATGAATAACAAAAAAAAAAAGAAATCACTCAACTCACACACATTCACTGGCCGCTTAAGTAGTAGGCATGGAGAAGGATTAAAAAGATGTAGTTACACCCTCACAGAGTAATACTGCTGGTACTACCAGAGTAACCATTGGTTTCAAACACTATCCCACCTGAATTTACAATGAAAGCATCCTATGTAACCACAGATGAAGTTAACAGTCTTATATACACATGATGTGCTACTTCACTTAAGCTAGCAAACTAAGCACTGCAATGGCATCTGGGCTTCCAGGGTTTGTGCAATTCAGGATCCCATGATGATATTAAGAAAAGAGACCTGTGATCAAGGTAGGCCTGCATTTGATGGAAAACCCTTTCTCACAGAACCATAAATCTGTGCAGTAGTGAGTAAATGCACCTTAGGAGACTTTACAAATCCCAGTTACCATTAGCGCCAGCAGGAGCCAGAATGAAATTTCAAACTTCCCAATCAAAACTATCTTTTGGGCAGGTTGGCAATGTAAACGTGAATTTCACACGTTAGTTAAGCGCATAAAACTTGGCTCTATAAGTGTGATGTGCAGGCTCAGCTCTACATTGATCAATCATAAAATACTGATTTGAGTTTATTTTGAAGTTAAAAAAAACCCTCAAATTTATCTAACAATAAACAATTTTAAGAATTCTCTAAATCTGACAAAAAGACAAGTTTTAAAAAAAGATTTTTTAAATTTTTTATTTTTTTGCTTTTTTATGGAAATTCCCAGGCTAGGGGTCGAATCGGAGCTGCAGCTGCCAGCCTACACCACAGCCACAGCGATGTGGGATCCAAGCTGCCTCTGTGACCTACACCACAGCTCACAGCAATGCTGGATCCTTAACCCACTGAGCAAGGCCAAGGATCGAACCTGCGTCCTCATAGGTACTAGTCAGGTTCATTACCACTGAGCCACAACTGGAACTCCTGAGAAAAAAGCAAGTTTAAAAAACAGTTTATTGAAGTTCCCATTGTGGCTCAGTGGACTAAGGATCTGGTTATTGGCACAAGTTGCGGAATAGGTCGCAGATGTGGCTCAGATCTGATGTTGGGGTGGCTGTGGCATAGGCTGACAGCTGCAGCTCCGATCTGACCCCAGGAACCTCCATATTCTGATAGCATGGCTCTAAAAAGAAAAAAAATTAATTAAAATTAAAAAGTTTATTTTAATGGCTTAATTGTTGCTACCATGGTCCTTTATTACAACCAGAAAAAAAAAAAAAAACCACAACTTTGATCTTAACCATTTTTTCCTATCTTTTTTGCTTGTCTTTTATTGTGTAGCAAAGTTTTTTTTTTTTTAATAATATCACCAACCTTTCTTCCAATTTTTAAAAAATGTCCAACCTAGCAGCCAGGAGAACTGGACAATCAGCTTGAGACTCTGAGGAGCTCTAACCACACAACCTGCTGAGAGGGAAATTGACTAGGATAGCACAAGTCTAATTAATTTCACTCATAGCAGGCACCAGGGGCAAAGTGTTCATGGGCAAAGTAGCCTGGTGTTACATGAACTCTCCAGCACTTCATGCCAACTGCCACAGATGCCCAGCAGAAAAACAATTTTAGAAAAGAGAAGGTCTATTTGAGGGTCATGGTTTGGGAGCCCTTGTAGGAGACAACTAGCACCAAAATACACTGTTCTTGGCTTCAAACACATTAAAACAAGACTGCCCAACTTCTCTAATGAGAAACTTATTTTTCAAAGCTTAGCAAACTTCCCAGTATGCTGGCAACTTGGAGGCTGAATATAACTGTTCTATAGCACCATATATTTTCCTGTTCACTCTATTAAATCCTGACCTGTGAGGCTACACTTCTTCCGAGTCAAACCAAAAAATATACTTTAAAGTATCTGTCAACTGTAATACCGCTCAAATTCCAATGAAGGTAGTAGTATCAGTTAGCAAACTAATAGCAATCTCTAATAGAATGTTTTGTAGTAGATACTGAGAGACCATGAAGCCATCGATCATTTTAGACAAGGGATTCAAGTCAGTCAATATGATTTCTAAGCAGAATGCTAAACTTTGGAGAGTACACAGAAGTACAAAAGAAATGTATTAATTCCGTCGTGGTACACAGATAATGCTTTCAAACCTATACCATGCACTTCTTTTCTACCTTATTTACACTTATAAACATTTCCCTTGTCTCCAGTACACTTCAAGGAACGTGCAACTATTCCTTTTATCCCCTTACCACCTAGCACAGTCTGCCTAGAACAAGGGATTCAGCAGAAATACTCTGATGATGGAAACATTTATTCAGTTGCATTCAAGTTCATTAACCTTTCTGCTTGTTTCTTTCACATATCTCTAAAAGTGCCCTTTGAATAGCGCTGAATATATTAGTTTGTAAATGTAATGAGAATCATTAATTTGTTCTTTTGGATGAGTTACACACAAAGCCCAAAACTCCCAGCCTGGCACTCTCAAGTATCAGCCCTGGTAAATCTGTTTTTCCTTTTTCTCTCTTTTGTTTATTGTTTTTGGGCCACAACAGGGGCATGTGGAAGGTCCTCGGAACCTAAGTCACAGCTGCAACCTGAGCCACTGCAGTGACAATGTGGGATCCTCAACCCGCTGAGCCACATGAGAACTCCCAAAGCAAGTTTTTCATCCAGTATTTCATTCTACGAGGGGAGAAAGACTGGTTATTTTTTCCTTCATTTTGAAAACATAAATCAGTAACTTGAACTAAACTCTTACATAATCAGGATACTTTAAGGCTAGAAGACGTATTTCCTGTGCAATAGAGAGAAATGTCCCAATAGTTTAACCTGCAGTATAGGCAGAGCTAGGCTAGAACACTCTCTGTAAAGTGTTATATAGACAATTGTGCGGTTATTTCATCTTTCTTTTATTCCTTATAAGCATTCCTCCATCTTTAATCTAATCCCAGCATCCAGAGAATTAAAAAAAAAAAAATCAACACCTAACACAGGCATATCACATATATGATATCTACAAGGTGGAATTATATCCCTCAGTTTTAAAATTACAGGATAAAATTGTAGGGATAGCAGACTGAACCGTGAAATTGTTCTGTCGGCCAAAGATAGTAGAAAATCACCGATTTCGAGTGCTTTAATATAATACACAAACATGCACAAGCTAGATGGCTGGGAACACGACTTCTTGCCAAAGAATGGTTAGGAACTTTTAAAAAGCCTATAACTTTTTTTTCTCTTGCTTTAAAGCCTGGTATAGTTTCCAAGTAAGGAAAAAATCCCAATGTCGTAACTATTTTAAACCTGAGAGACGACTGCATTTTCCAGAACAGAAGATGCCAAAAGGACTGTTGACAAAAAACAACAACAACAACAAAAAAACACACCTATAGAAAGATTTGGGTATATTCATTTTTGAGAAACTTTTGTGACCTCAAAGGAGTGTCTGTATTTCTTGCCTTACAATGTAGGAGGTAAGAACTTCTTTCTTATTACAGATTATTACAGGCCATACTGACTCCCTCTGTTGCAAGGTTTTAATAACTTTCAAATACTTGTTATGGGTAAACTTTTTGCAATTCAATCCAGTCTACAAAATACTAAATGTATTTTTTTATTATTATTTAGAGATGCTTCTTAAAATGAAATTAAGGGCAATCAAGAGAGATCTCAATCAGCAAAGGAAAGATTGGGGTTTCTCATGTCTTCATGTTTCCTAAAATTTACAAGTTAAAGATGATTGCCACATGGGAACTCCTCAAAGGTTCTCAAATATGTGAAAACAAGTTCAACTCTCATTCATAATAGACAAATGAAAATTAAACCATATATTAATTCACAGAGTGAAGTGACAAAGATTAAAATGTTTGATGGGGGTTCCCTGGAGGGCACAGTGGGCTAAGAATCTGGTTTTGTCACTGCTGAGGCTTGGGTTTGATCCCCGGGCTGGGACCGTCCACACGCTGTGGGCGTGGCCAAAAAGGGAAAACACAAAAAAGAAATGTTTGATAACACTTGTCCAGAGCAAGGAGAACATTTCTGATTAGAATATAAATTGTTATAAACTCCATGAAGGGAAATGCATATCCGAATGAGAAGGAAATGCATATTATACCCCCTAATCCAACAATTCCAGGTCTAGAAATTTACCCTAGTGATATGTTTACACTGACAAATACAAAGGGTTTCTCCCTGTGGCACTATTAGTAACCACAAAAAAAAAAAAAAAAAAAAAAAAAAAAAGGAAGTAACCTAAAAGTCCATCAACAGGGGACTGATTAAATAAATTATGATACAGACAATTAATATTAAGTATCTATTAAAAAAGGAATGGGGAGTTCCCGTCGTGGCGCAGTGGTTAACGAATCCGACTAGGAACCATGAGGTTGCGGGTTCGATCCCTGCCCTTGCTCAGTGGGTTAAGGATCCGGCGTTGCCGTGAGCTGTGGTGTAGGTTGCCGACGCGGCTCGGATCCCGCGTTGCTGTGGCTCTGGCGTAGGCCGGTGGCTACAGCTCCGATTCAACCCCTAGCCTGGGAACCTCCATATGCCGAGGGAGCAGCCCAAGAAATAGCAACAATAACAACAAAAAAGACCAAAAAAAAAAATAAAATAAAATAAAATAAAATAAAGAAAAAAAAAAGGAATGGGCAAGCTTCATCTAAAGAGGCAAAAATCCTTCATGTGTGTGTATATACATACATAAAATATCTCTGTAAAAGCTACATAAGACTCTAGGGACCCTGGCTACTTCCAAGGAAGAAAACTGAGCACTTGTCTGGGAAGAAGAATTTCCATGAAGTTCCCTTTTGTACTTAGCGAATTTTGAAGCATGTGAATCATGGTCTTTTCAAATAACGCACAAAAATATTTTAAAAGGAATTAGCAGACTTCACAATGAATTTTTCTAAGTTGTGAAATGGCTTATAAATCAAACTCCTCTGAGAAACAAGACGGGAATCCTACAGTGGCTTCCCTTGCTCTCCAAATAGAAGCTACCTTTTGTTACGTCTGCCAAAGCCTGTGTGCACCTCCCTGACCTCATCTAACACTTACCCCTCTCCATCACCACGCCTTCGTCACCCGGGCCTTTCATTCTATTTGGTGAACACATCAGGCTCTTTCCTTCCTCAGATCTTTTCATACCTGGCTCCTTCCTGTCACTCAGGGGTCCTATCACGTGTAATATCCTCAGACAGGTCTTCCCTGACCTCTTGATCTCAAGTAGTCCCCACTTTTAGACTGTGTTTTGTTTTGTTTTATTTTGGTCACATTACCCTATTTAAATTTCTTTTGTATTACTACAGTCTGAAATGATCTTGGTTTTATATTTTCATTTGTCTACTGTCTTCCCCACTAGAAGTTAAGCACAATGAGAGAAGAGCATCCCCATGTGCCTAAAATGGTTATCATAATAGGCACCCAGTAAACAGTTATTCAATGAAATTGCTGCTGACTGACTAGACTATTGTCTTTTGCGATCATATTTTTCCTTAATGAGCTCTAGTTAAAACGTTAGAATTTGGGAGTTACTAAATGAAGAAGAGCTATAGGAATCTAGGCATACCTTTAAAACAAAATATTTTTAAAAGAAAACTCTCAGTTCATCTCCAGTTTTAAAGAACTTATTTAATACACTCCAAAACTATATTCTTCTTTGATTTAAAAAAAAAAAAAAGAAATCTTGGGAGAAAAGAGAAGCCTGCAGGCGAAGTTCTTGAACACACGAGACAACAGTAATATCAGCACATCTTCCAGGTTAAGTCATTACCGTAGCTGTTGGAAACTCAACCTAGACCTCTGAGTTATTTCGAGTTAAATTATACACAACAAAAATTCAAATATATTGATAAAAAATGAGGCAGATCCTTAGCATCGACTTAGATCTCACCTATAATTTTCCTATCTAACAAAGGGTTTGATTCTTAAAACTGACATGTAAATAAAAGAACTTTTGTCAAATTTTTATTTGAAAAATGTAGAGAGGAGTTCCCGTCGTGGCGCAGTGGTTAACGAATCAGACTAGGAACCATGAGATTGCGGGTTCGGTCCCTGCCCTTGCTCAGTGGGTTAACGATCCGGCGTGGCCGTGAGCTTTGGTGTAGGTTGCAGATGCGGCTCGGATCCCGCGTTGCTGTGGCTCTGGCGTAGGCTGGCAGCTACAGCTCCGATTTGACCCCTAGCCTGGGAACCTCCATATGCCGCGGGAGCGGCCCAAAGAAATAGCAAAAAGACAAAAAAAAGAAAGAAAAATGTAGAGTAAAACTATTACAGCTGATTCTCTTAAAAACAAAATAAGTATACCATGTTTGATTCATCACCAATTAAAATGATTCATATCTCAAAAAAAAGACACGTAGTAGAGAAAAGATAATTAACACGAAATATATACACAGGTGAACGAGTCTAGCAATACAGAGACAGAGACACAGACAGACATACCTCTAAAACATGTCTTGACACATAACCCAAGGCTCTCTGTATACCAGGCTAAGATGCAGGACGTATTTTCTACCAGAGCCAAATATCTAAATAATTAAGAGTTTAATTGTTCTTGCGGCTGTTCTTTTTCTTTTTTGGTCACCCCGAGGGACATGGAGTTGCTGGGCCAGGAATCAGATCTGAGCTGCAGTTGTGACCTAAGATGAAGCTTCAGCAACGCTGGATCCCTAAGCCACTGTGCCAGGCCAGGGATCGAACCTGCGCTGATCCTGTTGCACTAGAGCCGGAACTCCTTACAATGGTTGAATATAAGGAAAACGTAGAAGAAACTATTGTGTATGAGGAAAAAACTCAGCAACAAGTACAGTATTACATAAGCATGTCAGTATCTTTAAGATTTTCACAGTTTACTGATCTCTTAGGCAAGCACAGACTGAAATGATTGTGAGGACTAGATATGCTTTTGTATGTAAAAAGGCTATTTTCCCTTCTTCTCCTCAATCTAAGTGTTATAAGACAGTTTTATAGAAATAGCCTGGCTAGCGATGCTCATCCAAAGTCAAAATAAAGATGAACAAGAAGATACATGAAAGAATTTCAAGTTGTGGAAAGCTGAGGAATAAACAATAGGCTGCTCCCCCTGACTCCCAAACCTCAGAGTGTGCTGGCTGTTTACAGTCTTACTGCCCTTCTCTATAGGTTATAAATAACTGCAAAGTGTCCTTGTCCCCAAGGAGACCTTAGCAGCCAGCTCAAAGGTTAAAATATGGAATAATTCTCAAGCTGGAAGTAACTTTTCCAGTTAGGGGAAAAAAAAAAAAAATCAAAGAACAGAAATATGTGGGGTTCCCGTCCTGGTGCAGCAGAAACGAATCCGACTAGGAACCATGAGGTTGTGGGTTCGATCCCTGGCCTCGCTCAGTGGGTTCAGGATCCGGCATTGCCCTGAGCTGTGGTGTAGGTCGAAGATGCGACTTGGCTCTGGCGTGGCTGTGGCTGTGGTGTAGGCTGGCATCTACAGCTCCGATTAGACCCCTGGCCTGGGAACCTCCATATGCCACTGGTGCAGCCCTAAAAGCACAAAAGACAAAAAAAGAACAGAAATATGTATTGCCAATTTAAATTAAGGGCTAGGGAATCATTCTCTCCCTCTAAAAACTATTCATTATGTAAGAGTTGTTGATATAGACATATTAGCATAATTCCCTACCCCAAAAAGACATCCAGGGAGAGCAGGCTCTGCTCCAAAAGCAGAGGTGTGTCCTGGAAAGAGGTAGGTGCCACTCGACACTCTTGCAGCACTGCATCTCCTTAGACCTTAAGAAGACATCTTGAGTTTTTGTTTTGCTTTTTAATTTAGGCATAAATGACTACTGAGCTCAAGACAGCTACTTAACAGCATCAAAGGAAAAAAGTCCTGTCTCCACTTGGATGGAGGATCCCGCAGAATAAACCAACAAGCACAGGTTTCACAAGGTCTAGGTTATTCCCATCAGGTGATGTGCTGCTGTTGTTAATTACTAAACCCTGCTACGGAAAAACCACCACCACCAAACTCCTCCAACTGCTTAAAAAAAAAAAAAAAAAAAAAAAAAAAAAGGCAGACAGAGTTCATCAGATTAAGCTTCTCTACACAGCACTTTCAACATCCATCATTTGAGAGATGTCTCAAATGGAACAACATGAATCCAAATCAGCAAACAAACCTGATTATAAAGTGGCTGTTTCACTTCAAAGTGGATCTCAGTTCCAAAGGAAAACACCTTTAGAAATGAAGTTAGATAGGAAGAATCAAACAATAGGCAACTTCTCTTTTTTCAGAAATTATAATAATGTCTGGATTCCATCGAATGGCTTGGACAAAAATCTCTAGGATCCACAAAGAGCAACTTAAGGAAAGATGAAGATTTTAACACATCCCACACATTATCAAAGACTTTTTTTAGGTTGAGAAAATTTATTCTAAGACAAAAAGTGGAACAGAATTTTTAAAAAGAAGGAAGAGGAAGAGGAAGAGGGGGGGGGGAAGCCTTATGGCTAAGAAGATTCTATTTACTATATAATTATATTCCCAAAGCTGTTTTGAGATTTGAGAGGTTACAGTTGTTCACCTTCTCCCCCCAACTACCGCCACGAAGAACCTTATAAAATCCAAACAGTAAACAGATGAAAGGCTTGGCCTTAATACAATTTAAGCAGGTCCAATTTGAGAGGAATTCAAAAACAGAAGAGTCATTTCATGAAACAAATAGGCAGAGGTTGCATAACCCCACAGGGTCATCTGGCCTTTACAGAAGCCAAATCCAACAAGCAGTTCTCTTCAGCCATTGATGCTTTCTCTAGTCAAGCCCATTTAAAAATATTTCTTGCCAACACAGCTTGGCTACAGAAGGGGCCCAGGAAATGCATGCTAGAGAAGAAATTCTACCTTGATCTTAACGGTATACAATTTGGAGTAAGTTCATTAACTTAGAAGCTGAGAAGACTCACCTGCTCCGGAGAATTTGATCCATTATAAGGGCAACCAATTCTCTTCAGTATTAACTACTATGTACCATCTAGCAGCACAGAATTCAGTCTCTGGATTCACTCATCTAGATTTCCCTCTAACTAAGAAACCAAGACTGTGTTATATTTATGCTTTCATCTTCCCCATCATGTATGGTCTTAAGTAAAGAAATCTGATAACTGTCACATGGACCCATGTTCCTTACCTAGAAACCACCTGCAGAAAATAAATTTTCCCTTCTTCTAAAGTTAGTAAAAATAAGCCAATTTCTTGGTTAATGTTAAGGTTCTAACTCAACTAAATGGAACAAAGGATGGGCAGGAAGTTCTCAGTTTCAAGTGTTCATTCCAAAATTCATGACGCAAGGAAAAAAGTAAAACCACGAAGGCAGACAAAACAGAGGAAAGTCAGACCGAATGTCTGTCTTACAACTTCCTGGCTCCCTGTGATTTGTGTCAGAATTTAAAGGATGAAAATGCAGTAACACCTATTTTATCCAATAAAACCGAGTAAAAACATACATAAGTATTTAGGGCAAGGATCTCATACCACAAAGCAAAACTTTAAAGATGCTAGTCAGAATGGCGGAAAGATCTGCCTACGTTACCATAGAGAGAGGAGCTCTAAGGTACCCATACAAAGGCAATCTGCTCAGAATCACACTTTTACATAAAATATAAAATGAAGTCCATGAATTGCTTTAAGATATGTCCTTTTATAAACTGTAATTCTACCTTCCCTGAAGATCTTTTCCAAAAAGAAAAATAATCTTACTCGAAGCTCTCCGTATCATGCATTATCAACCACTGATTAAGAGTTTAAATCCAAGTATCTTTTCTCCTCTCCACTATTAGTGCAAAGCCTTATCCTACAAAGACACCAGAAAAGATCTGAATAAATAACTCTAGCTTACTCCAAAGAAGAATATTTAGAATAAAACCTCTTTTGAAACCATTTATATTAAATGTTTTATTTAAAAAAAATTTTTTTATGGCTGCACACACAGCATATGGAAATTCCCAGGCCAGGGACTGAATCCAAGCCACAGCTGTGACCTACACTGTGCCAGATCCTTTAACCTACTACCCTGGGCCAGGGATCAAACCTGCACCTCTGCAGCAACCTGAGCCCCTGCAGTCAGGTTCTTAACCCACTGTGACACAGTGGGAACTACATAAAATATTTCTTTAACACGGATCGTGCAGCTCCTGTTGTGGCTCAGCGGGTTAAGAAGCTGACAGGGTGTCAGCGAGGATGCAGGTTCAATCCCTGGCCTCTCTCAGTGGGTTAAGGATCCCATGTTACTACAGGCTGCAGGATAGGTCACATATGTTGCTCGGATCCAGTGTTGCTGTGGCTGTGGTGTAGGCGCAGCTCTGATGAGACCCCTAGCCCAGGAACTTTCATATGCTACAGGCGCAGCTGTAAAAAAAAAATACTGATGGTATTCTCATTATTTAAAAAAAGAACTTACATGCTTTACCTTATACGACTTCCAACTTTACATACTATTTGTACTGAAATGAAACAGTCGATTGCACTCAAGATGTGCATTTTTTTAAGTCATGGTAAATATTTCTATACATTTCATTCCATTTCTGGCCTCATGATCTTAAACTATGTTTAAAATAAAACTATGTAAAAACTCACCAAGTCAGTAGGAAGACTCTAATTTGTCTTGTCTAACAGGAAATCTCTGTTGGAAATAGAGATGATGAATCAGACTTAACTAGATTCTGAATCTCACACAAGTCTTTACTTTGGCTATTCTGAAAAGAGAAAATCTTACAAAAGCAGGTAATACATCAGCTAGGATTTACTACTAGTCAAAATTACCATTCTTATATCTCATCTGAGTGTTCTATTTTCTAGTCCTCTCTCAAAAAGATTATACTTAGAAATTAAAGTCAGAAAATTTCAAGTTAACCCTTCTAACGAACTGGTCCATGAAGCACAGCAAAAATGACATAAGTAGTGTGCCCTTTGTCAATATTTACAAGAGCGGAGGGATCACTTGTGCCAGCTACTTCACAAAATGCTGAAATTACTACCATCAAGTTTTTGTGTAATATTTTTCCTTTATAAAAACTGTCCTGAGGGTCAGCTGCAGCAAAGCAAGATATTTAAACAAAATCATGAATCCTATCACGTTAATAAATAACTGCCACACTGAAGCTGCTTGTGAAGACTAGTAAGATATCTTAGCTAAATACCACCACCACCACTACCCTAAATAATCTACATACCCTGCAATGTGACTCATAACAGAAACAGGGATAAGAGTGGTTGCAAAGCTTCTACAGATATACCCTAGGCAGAAAATTCTTGTGCTATTTTCCTTTTTTGTGGAAAAGTGAAATACCGCATACACTGTGATTCTATAAAAACAGTACCTTTTCCTGAAAATATAAATCCTATCTTTAATCAGTACAAATAAGCTTCTCTTATTTTGGTTAATCAAGTCTAGTTACTGTAACAGAATGAGCCCTCACCAAAAACTGTACCAAACTACTGACTTTAAAACAGGACAAGTCATGCTCAGAAGATTAAGAATAGCAATACAAACAACTATTTACTGAACACCAACCGTGTTTAAGGTTTTGATTTCTCAATTTGCCAGAACAAAAACTTTTAGGCCTAGTGGATTGGCAAAATTTAAAGAGTCTGACAATACTGAGAAGGACTGGGAGGACCATGAACACTTTCGCACTGTTAAGAGGACAAAATTCGTATAACCACTTTGGAAAATAGTTTATTATCTAGTAAAACTAAAGATATAGTAATTCTATGCCCAAATATGGCCCAGAGAAACTGCACATGTCCATCACTGCAAATAAACAAGCATGTTCACAGGAGCACTGTTCCTTCCAGCCAAAAACATTCTCAGCAGGAGAAGGGATACACAAAGTGTGGTATATTCATGACAAGGTGCTACCTGGCAACGAAATTAAACTGCATTTGTACACAACAACACGGATGAACTTTACAAACGTATAGTTAGGTTCTGGAAGAAGATGTAAAAGAACACATATAGTATTATTCCACTTAATGTATATAAAGTTCAAAAACAGACACAACTAAGTAAGTTATAATGGTTTGCGATGAGTCCTAGGTGGTAAAATCACAAAGAAAAAGAAACAACTATCACAAATGTCAGCTTAGTGGTGTCTCTGAACAACGGCACTGGTAAAGATCTAGAAGGGACACACAGCATCATCAAGCCTCTTCTGGGTGCTGGCAACGATGTATTTCTAGGTCTGACTGAAGGCTATAAAAGCACATGCTTTTTAGACTCCCCGTCATGGCTCAGCAGTAACAAACCCGACTCGTATCCATGAGGATGAGGGTTCAATCCCTGGTCTCACTCAGTGGATTAAAGGCTGGCGATGCAGTGAGCTGTGGTGTAATTCACAGACTCGGCTCGGATCCCAAGTTGCTGTGGCTGCTGGGTAGGCCGGCAGCTGCAGCTCCGATTCAACCCCCAGCCTGGGAACTTCCATGTGCCGTGGGTGTGGCCCTAAAAAGAGACCAAAAAAAAAAAAAAAGTACATACTTCTTATAATTAACCTTTTATAACTAATTAAACTACATAGTTATGTCTTCTGTATTGTTCTTGATAAAAACACATTAAAATCTGCAATAAAACAACCCAGTTAGAGTGTGTGTGTGTGTATATATATATATATATATATCTCCACTAATGTTTAAGGGTGAATACAGTGTCCTGCACAGAAGAGACCCTTGATTTTTTTTTTTCCCAAGCTAATTCAGGATGACACAACTCAGTAATAAAGCAGGGCTACCCAAGAATGAATACCTATAGCTAGGCTTTCCTACTATAATTACTTTCTCTGAATTTAAATGCAATACCTAAGATCTGCATTTCTGGGAAATTTTTAGCACTGACACAAATGTTTAAATCTATGTATGACTATTCATCAGAAGCCATTAGTAAATACCTAAATTACCGTAAGAAATGAATGAAGAAGGCTTTTGAAAAGGCAAAGCCAGGATACAAGTAGTTTTTGGTATTACCTTTTTTAGTTTAATCACGGCCTGTGATGGACCCTCCAATGATTTTCCATCTGACTCTGAGTAAAAGCCAACGTCCTCACAAGAACTGAAAAGCCCCTGCACAATCTGGACCTCATTACCTCTCTCTCCGGCCTCGTCTCCAATTACGTTCTCCGGAGCTCACCGAGTTCCAGCCACACTGTCCTCCTCGGCTTTTGTTCCTCAGACAGAACAGGCTCACTCCTGCCTCAGGGCTCTGTACCTGCCCTTCGCTCTATCTGGATAACTCTTCCCCTAGAGAGTCTCTCGGCTTGCCCTGCTGGTCACCATCTCTGTGAGGCCCTCCCTGACACCTTAAACATGTCATCCCCTTCCCCCACAACCACACTCCTATGTCTCCATTATTTCCTTTCTTTCTAAAAGAAAGGAATGCACCGTATTTTATCTGAAAGGTAAGAAGGCAGATGCTTGTCTGCTTTGTTGCTGTACTCAGACAGTGTCTGGCACACGGAAGACCAGAAAGAAAGACTTATTTAATAAATGACTGAATTCGTCTCCTCTTCTTTTGGATTTCTATCCCTGAAAGATTAGACAATAACTTTATACATCTGAAAAACAGAAAGTTTCCCGGCTGTACATCAAATTAACAAAATTTGTTTTATTAACAAGTTTCAGATTCATGCTCTTACTAGTATCGAGTCACAGGTACGACTTATAAAAAGCTGATAACGACCTAAATTGTACTTTCCCCTTACAAATGTGTGGTGCCTGGTTTAATGATGACAATGCCAGGAGGGCCCGGAGAGACAGGAACTCTCCCATGTTGCTGGCTCACATGTACACAGCCATCACCACTTTGGGAATTACTCGACAAGATGGTAGCGTGATATGCTTCCTTTAATTATGCTTTTCATTTTTTAAAGTTTTTTCTCTTTTTTAATGGCCATAAGAGAAGCATATGGAAGTTCCCAGGCCAGGGACTGAATGCAAGCTGCAGCTGCGGCCATGCCAGAACCTTAAAGCACTGTGCGGGGCTGGGATGGAACCTGCGCTGCCACAGAGACAATGCCAGATCCTTAACCTGCTGCACCAAGGAGGAATGCCCTTGAAGTTTTATTTATTTATTTATCTTCAAAAAAACAAAAAACAAAAAAAAAAAACCTTTATGGCTGTCCTGCGGCATATGGAGTTCCAGGGCCAGGGATCAGATCTGAGCTGCGGCTCCAGCAACACCCTATCCTTAACCCACTGTGTTGGGCCGGGGATTGAACCTGCATCCCTGGCTCCAGAGATACAGCCAATTCTGTTACACCACAGCGGGAACTCCTAATTTTTTTTTTTCTTTTTTAAAATGAACCTACTTTAAAGTCAGGAAGAAGGTGTTTTAAATAACGCATTATGCAAACAAACTATATTTTCAAGAGGAAAGTTCTTATATTTTGACTCCCACAAAGACAATGAAGTCTTCTGTTATAATCCTGATGAAATATCCCAAGAAGGTGACCACAGTTAGAAGAAAAGAGTATTTTTACTTAGGAACTAAAACTTTTTATCATATAATTTCCAGAGTGGAAGGGAAAACAAAACCCCATGGTGTTAGTGTTCCATGTAAGAACATACTTTTATTCTAAAGAAAGTTTTAAAATAGGAACATGTTTCTTGCAGCATAAAAGGTGGGACTGATGTGATAAAGATACACAGGCATCTGATATTCTACAGCTCTACAGTACACTGTATATTACTAAGATTTCCATTTTAAGGCCTATCAATCGTTTTTAAAAATACCTAACACATACTTTCTTCGAAACAGTTGATAAGCTCAAGAAAGGAACACTTCAGCAGGCAGACCGTATTCGTAGCAGTTTTCATCTGTAACACTTCAGCCTTCCAAGCGCTCAAAGCTCTGAATAGGATCCACCTTTGATGGCGGGGAGGGGCAAGAAACTTAAAAACACATTCAATCTCACAATAATGACTAAAGTATAATAAAGACTCCAGAAAAAAATATATATATAAATGAAAACCATTGGTCACTGAAATGTAGGGTGCCTGAACAAAATTTACATGTAAGGGTTCTAACCTACGGTAAAGGTTTACACTTTTAAAATGTTTAATTTGGCTAAAAAGGCTCCAAGAAACTCTTTGGTAAATATCAGCTATGTTTGGAGCATGCTGAATTTCTAAGACAATACAAGAATTACATGAACTGGATTGGAGATCACTACATACTAGTCCTACTTTTAATAGGTGGGAAGTATTCTAGAAGTTAAAAACCTATAATGGAGAAAGGGAAAAGGTTACTGATGCTTATGAAAAGTTACTGATGCTTATGAAAACCAGCTACTGGATATGAGACAATAAAAATACAAAACAGTAAATGCAAAAGTTGCCAAATTTATCAGAGTCCAAAAAGAACACATAGGAAAAGAAAATTTCAGAGCCTCTGGCCTTAGTAAAAGAAAAGTGGGCATTTCAAATTATGGAAGGGTTTCCTCATCCCTCCCTCGCCCTCGAATGATGATTGTGAATACCTAAGTGGTGAACCAAATGGCAGAATTCAAATACGCTATTTAAGACAATCATATCACCAAAGCAATCACAAGGAAGAAAGAGGAGGAGAAAACCACAGAGGATACATACGAGGTGGTGGGTCATTGAAGTTTTATCAGTAATGGCCAAAAAAAAAACCCGTAAACAATTAAAATTTCCACCAAAGGGGTTTGGGAAAACTCTGAAATATTTATACAGAGGAATACAAAATAAAGCAGCTAAGGAGTTCCCGCTGTGGCGCGAGAGGATCGGAGGTGTCTTGGGAGCACTGGGACACAGGTTCGATCCCTGGCCTGGCACAGTGGGTTAAGGGTAGAGTGTTGCCATAGCTGCGGCTTAGGTCATGTCTGAGGCTCAGATCTGATCCCTGGCCAGGGAACTCCACGTGCTGTGGGGCGGCCAAAATAAATAAATAAAATAAAAATAAAACCTCTAAAATCAGGGGCTTAGATCTGTGTATCCAGATGTATAAATCTTGAAAAATAAGAATAAATGAAAACGATGACTACCACGGAATTCACACATTCTGCATTGGATACGCACTAAATTCATGGTAACAAGTTGTCTCTGTGGAGCAAGATGGAAACAAGAACTGAGAAAGTGAATGAAGAGGACTTCATCTGAAGGTGTCACAATCCTCTTTTTATGACTTTTAAAATGTTTCAAAAACAACGAATTCAGAAAGCAGATTAGAAGAGCCTTAAAAAATTGACATCAGAGGGAGTTCCCGTCGCAGTGCAGTGGTTAACGAATCTGACTAGGAACCATGAGGTTGCCGGTTCAGTCCCTGCCCTTGCTCAGTGGGTTAACGATCCGGCGTTGCCGTGAACTGTGGTGTAGGTTGCCGACGCGGCTCGGATCCCGAGTTGCTGTGGCTCTGGTGTAGGCCGGTGGCGCTGGTGGCTACAGCTCCGATTCGACTTCTAGCCTGGGAACCTCCATATGCCGCGGGAGCGGCCCAAAGAAATAGCAAAAAGACAAAAAAAAAATTGACATCAGAGCAATATTTTCAATACACAGTAGAGGAGTTCACTGGTGGCCTAGTAGTTAAGGACTAAGCATTGTCACCCCTACGGCTTGGGTTACTGCTGTGGCAGGGGTTCAATCCACATCACCCACCTCCTGAAAACCCGTCCTCTCTCTTTCCCTAATTTTACTCACTCCCCTCTAAGACCACTCCCTCTTTTAAATCATCTCAAATTATATTTACCTGCAAAGATTTTTTAAAACTTGAGACTTAGAAATTATTTAAATACTTCCTCTCCTCTTTCAAATGTTTTTCCTTGTTCTTGCTTTACTTTTTCCATCTCCAACCTGTGTTTTTCCTTTCATTCTCTTGCTGACCAACAGTTACTTTCGATTGCTAGCAAGCCTCTGGCGTGTTTATACTTTCTCCTTCTTAAGGAAAAGCTACTCGGAGTAAACCAAACAAAATTCTACTCCACAGCCCAAATAGGAAATAAAGGCTTGAAAAAGCTCAAGTAAAAAATACTAACCATATTTTGCTGCCTTTCATTTTGGCACTGTGGCTAGGAATAAAGTTCTAACTACAAACTAGGAGGGCAAAACCAAACTTCCTTGCACATTTTTTTTCATCCTTATGGCATTTAAATTTATCTAGGGTCCTCTGTTTCACAAGTCACCATGGTTAAGAATTAAAGGCACCTAGAATAGGTGTGTATAGCAGAGCCTAATGGAAACCGTAATCTCAAGATTCACAGTAGAGATAGAACCAGAGCACTCCCATGCCCCTATCCCGCCTCCTTGTCTTTTTTTTTTTTTTTTTTTTGCCTTTTCTAGGGCTGCTCCCGTGGCATATGCAGGTTCCCAGGCTAGGGGTCCAATAGGAGCTGTAGTCACCGGCCACAGCAACGCCAGATCCGAGCCATGTCTGCGACCTACACCACAGCTCATGGCAACACCAGATCCTGAACCCACTGAGCAAGGCCAGTGATCGAACCCGCAACCTCATGGTTCCCAGTCGGATTTGTTAACCACTGCGCCATGACAGGAACTCCTCCTTGTCTTTTTTAAAAGGACTTCTACGGTCCTTCTGTGGTAAATGCTTTTACGCTATATGACCATTCCCTCACAAGCAGTATCCGGTGCCGCATAGTCTTCAAAGTACTCTGACATTCATGATCTTATTTGGGATTTTTTAACAGCTCTGTGAGGCATGTATTTTTGCAAATAAGGAAACAGAAGCTCAGAGGTTACAATCTAGCATGGTCTCATGGCTGTTAAGGGTACCGAGTTCAAAACTCAAGTCTTTCAACTTCTAACCCAGCACTTTTATTCCTGTCAGATGCGATCTTTTATTCAACACGGAGGAACTGGAAAAATATCTGATAGAAGTTATATCTATATACCCTACCTTTCAATTCTGATTTCATTTTTAAGTGGGAACCCTGCTGAAAACTTAGGCTCTCTTGTTCTAACAAATTCTGAGCTCCATCATTAATGAGACCTGGGCAAACTGTTGATAGGCTCATGCCTACTTTTAAGAATGGACCCTCGGAACAAATCATATGTCCCAATGCTTTTTAAATGACTTTCCATATTTTAGCACCTAATCTTCATCAATTTTTTTTTAAATAAAATGTGTATTGTTCTAACATGCCAGAGTAATTTTCTAGTCTGAGTTCACAGAAACCAGTGTCTTTTCTCCCAGGAGATCTCTCTCTCCTTTGCTGCAAGTTTACCGAATTAAAAAGTGCCATTTCAATCATTCCTTAATTATATTCATTTGAGAAGTTTCGCACGCCTACAATCCTAAATGGCACCAACTTCTAACCAGTTGCTCTAGCCCAAACCCCTGTTTTCATATCCCGACCATCAGCAAGTCCTGTCAGCTATCCTGCTTCCGAATCTATCCTACATTAATCCATTTCTCTACAGTTTTCTCCTGCCTGAACCAGTGGTAAGTGGTTTCTAACTGATCTCCCAGCTTCCTCGTGGCACAACCTATTCACCACATAGCAGCTACAATGAACTCTGATCAAGTAAATCAGACCATGTCACTCTTCTACTTAACCACATTAGAATAAAAATCAGTCCTTTACCTGACCCTGTAGGGTCCTATAAAAAGCTGGCCCATTATCCCCAATTCATCACCTACCCCTGGCGCACATTACTAACCTCACTCCAAAACACACTGGCCTCCTCTCTCTAAATAAGCCAAGCCTGTTTTGTCTCAGGGCCTTTGCACGGTCTTTCCCTCAGCCTGGAAGACCCTTCTCCTAGATATTCACATTGCTTGCTTCTTGTTATTTACGTTTTTAGCTCACAAGTCACCTCTTAAAAAAAAAAAAGTCTTTCTGAGACCACAGTCAAAATGAGTAGCCCCATCCCTACCCATCCATGAATTTGTTTTCTGTGAATTAATCCTCTACACTGTCTTCAGTTTATGTAGCCTGATCATCTTCTGAGTGTACTTATAATACTGACATTCTGGTCCAGCAAATCTGAAAACCAGACCCTAGACAGTAGGGGCTCTGCTGAGATAACACCCACTTCAAAGTCAGAAGCAGCTCCTTGGCTTTTTTTTTTTTTTTTTTTTTGCATCCAACAGAAACTCTATTAAACTTTCTTTTTTCCTTTGGGTGTAAAAATCTTTGACGAAGCCATTCTTCATCTCTGACAGCTTTCTTACTGTTTCCAATTAGGCTTCTCTTTTTAAAAGTTATATCAAGGCCGTAGACGCTGTTTTGCTTAAAGAAATTACTAGCTTTTTTGACCACTAAGCCTTATTCAGTAGTATATAATTTATTTTCTATCAATTAAAGAAACCAACTTATCATAATGGAACTGGGGAGCTGAGATTTGTTTGCTGAGATGGAAAGCTGGCTTACAGATAGAAAAATAAAAGACATAAAAGCATTTTGGGAGACAGAAATTTAAATAATATAAAAAATTGTAACAAATGCCTTCTGGGGGATAGTGAAAATCAAGACAACTTGCCACTACTACTCAATTCTCCAAGAGTAAACGACGGAGGTGATCTGAGTAAAGTGAAGGGAATTCTTTGCTATTAGCCTGAATATTCTTTGAGGGCAAGGGACTTGTACCCAAAGCATCCTGTCTTGTGCCTGGCACACAGAAGATGCTTCATAAACATCTAGTGAATAAAAGAATTAGCAAAAGAGTCTAGAGATGTAAAAGGACTTAATGAACATCCAGGAAAATGACTGGGTTTTTTGTTTTGTTTTGTTTTACAGCCGCACCTGTGCCATATGGAACTTCCTGGACTAGGGGTCAAATTGGAGCTGCAGCTGATTGTGAATGCGCTAAGCAAGGCAAGGCATGAAACCTTCGTCCTCACAGAGACAACGTCGGATCATTAACCTGCTGAGCCACAATGGGAACTCCAAAATGACTGTTTTACAGAAGAAGAAACTGAACCCCCGCCCCCGACACACAGGAGGCCAGGAGCGGAGCAGAAACCAGAAGCCAGGTTATTACACTACCTCCCTATAATTATGTTGGAAAAAGCAGATGTTGGGCTCAAGAATTTTAATGTGGGAAAACAGAAGATTATGCATTGGTGAAAAATAATCAAATGGTAATTAAGGACACTGAGTTCAGTAATGATTCAGAATGCAAAAAAGACCTTGATGAGGCACTATAGTTACCCAAATGGACCCACAAAATTCTCTCCATTATCAGAGAAAGAATATTAGAAACAAATAAGAAAACATATGCAACCCTGACATCTCCCAATCTAGCTTTCCAGTCTTACCTAATGTGATGGCTCAAATTAAGTCAACTGTCAGGCTACCCGATTCCATTGCTCAGTCTCCATTCACAACAGAATTAAAGCGGCTACAGAAACTGGAGTCCTCCCTAAGGATGTGAGGTTACAAAGACAAATGTGCAACTCTATTTGTTATGGTCTCTCTACACCCTTTTCTTCCTTCCAATTTAACCAAACTTTAACTGATTAAAACTGCACTGGTATGATTTGATTCTATCCGTAAGATGTAAAAAGGCTCCTTTACTTCCTGAAAAGCCTTTCCTTTGACACAGGGTCAGTCGTCTTATCAGCCAAATCAATTTATGATCAAATAGAGTGCCCATTTTGGGAGAGGCCTATGGATTATTTAAATTACGGAAAATAAGTTTTCCTCACCTATACAACTAGTGGGGTCACCGCACAGACAGATTTTTATCCTAAGTCCAATACTCAGCCTTAAGAAATATGTGCTCCCATTGCTCTAGCCATAAAGTCAATAACCATAAAAAAAAATTCATTGACCACGGTTTGGAGGTCCAGTCCCCTGTTGAACTACCTACCAGCCTTCACCACTACCAATTTCTCTGTTTGGCTTGAATTAAGAGAAAATGCTTCTGACCTTGAAGAGCCAGAAAAGATTCAACTTACAGACAAACTGTTCATATTTTCAAGAAAAAACTCTCAATATATTAAAAAAAAAAAATTCCTCCTTTAAACAATTTCCCTACCATCTTCTACAGTTTACTTGGTCTTAAAATAGCAACAGCCATTTAGAAGTCACAAAGTTACTTCTCCATCTATTCACCCCTGGAGACGAGATGGAACAAAAACTCAGTAAAGACAGTTTGAAATAGCGAGAAGAGTCAGCTGGTATTCAAATCAAAAGGGGAAGCTTTGAACACTAGATGTGGATTCAATTCAAATATTAAAAACTTACAGAACTCATAAATTCATTTTTAAGGAACTGGGTCTCCAAAGTTACAAAATGTGGCGAAGACTACCTACCTCTTTACCTTTATTACTAGAGGTAGTTACATTAAGGTCTGTCTTACAAAGGTCAACATTTCACTGGGTCTTCAAAAATCAATTCTTCACAATGGGAAATGGACATCAGTTAAATAAGCTGTTAGAATAAAGAACAGAACAAGTCAATATAGTCATAAGTTTTTGCTGTCCTCGGGACCTGAATTCTAGTGTAGGCTTTGTAGATACGTCCCTAAATCTTAAGTTTTCTCATATTTAAATTGGGGGCAGCTGCCTAAGGACCTCTAAGGTCCTGCCCAGAGCTAAAGTTCTATGACCCTTTGGAAAGACAGTTCACATTATATCTGCCTCTCTTCACACATGCTTTTTAAAAACTAAAAGCAAGGCTACCTTCCAAACACCCAAACATTAAGGTCTGTCTTACAAAGGTCAACATTTCATTGGGTCTTCAAAAATCAATTCTTCACAATGGGAAATGGACATCAGTTAAAAACTAAAAGCAATATAATTGAAAAGTAAAGGCTACTTTCCAAACACCCAAATCCCTCTTCCTTGTATAAAGACAACCGCCGTTTTCTTTTGTATCCTCAGAAACAAGCAAACGCACATACACACACACAAAACCAAGAAAGGCGTGTACCAGAAAACACACACATACAACACATATTCATCTACCCTGGAGGCCCACACATACCTTATCCTTTCTAAAGGTTGCATTGTACCCTGATGTGTGGCTTCCAGGTTTCTGCTATTGCAAACAACATAGCAAACAGGTGTACCTGAGCATGAGTACCAGCAAGCCCAAGCATCTGAGCATTGTTTATTTGGACAGATAATGCCACACTGCTCAACATAATGTACCAAAGAACCATAATGTACTCCCCACTGACTGACGGCTCGGTTCTCCCACACCTTTGAGTAGCAGGACACACAAAGAACAGGTGAAAGTAGACTAATACTGCTGAATCTATGAATCCCAAGAAGACCTAGTTCTGTCTTAGATCAGGAGATGGATTCAAGAGCACATATGGCTAAATTCCTCTATATATAATCTGGCCATTTTCACCCAGAGGTGGTTGTTGTTGGTACACTGAAAAATCAACTTAGTCACTGGCAAAGGATCCCTATTAATTCAGCTATTTTTGCCCAAATTAAATGGGACAGTGGATGATCTGAGTTGATGAAAGTGTTAACAGAGCACATAGGAAGCAACTCTTGGTGTACTTTACAAGTGTTTTTATTAAATAATTGGTATAATGTCTAGCATGGAGTAGATACTCAATAAGTAACTGTTAATCAAATTAATGAGTTTACTTTTTTAACTGGACATCAGTTAAATAAGCTGTTAGAATAAAGAACAGAACAAGTCAATATAGTCATAAGTTTTTGCTGTCCTTGGAACCTGAATTCTAGTGTAGGCTTTGTAGATACGTCCCTAAATCTTAAGTTTTCTCATCTTGATGATTTAGTAGAAGGAATCTGCAAAGAACCATGTAAACACCGGGCAACTCTAGGAGTGTATACATCAGGCAGCTCCAGGGGGGAACACATGAGTTTCTAAAAACAAAATAAATATATACAAAAGTTCTCACTTTACTTTTCTACAATTTGCTATTTCAATGTTTATTACATCTTCAGTTGTAGTATGCCCTCTCATGGGGAGGGGGACAACTTTGGTTTTACACTGAAATGTGGGGGAAAATTTTTACTTTTAGAACCAGGAAAACAATGTGTATCTAATGCAATATGTTTGTCTTCAGCAGAAGCTCCCTCTAATTTTATAAGAAAAGTGGGAAAACAAATTTAGGAACACCCACTATGAGATTATTCCCAACACATTCTTTCATCATCCAAGTTAACCAACCGCACCCAATACTACGTCTCTTAAGAAAATAGGAAGCACTCATAGCAAGGCCAGACTTACATACACCTATACGTAAAACTAACCAAACATAGCAAGTCCTCTGCTAAGGGCCAGAAGCATCTTTCAAAATGAGGGAAGTCTTCTCAGCCCTTGCCCTCACTACACCACTAATTATCCATGGAGCCCAACTCCAGACACTGGGCTCAGAGTAAGCAGATAATCCAAGTATCCAACAAGGCATCAACTAAGAAGGGGAGGGGCAGCTGAACTAAATGGGACACAAAATCTAACACAGGGGTTACTTGCAAGGGTCTTTCCCATGAATTCTCAAGAAATTACGTGGGGAGTTTCCTGGTGGCCTGGCAGTTAAGGATTCGGCATCGTCACTGCTGTGGCTCAGGCTCAATCCCTAGCCTGGGAATTTCCACATGCTGCCGGGTGCAGCCAAAAACAAAACAAAACACGTGGGAGGTCCCCAAATTTCGCCACTAATTAAAAAAAAAAAAAAAAAAAAACCCTTACCTGTACTCCCTTTAAGACTGGTTGCAGCTGAAGAAAAATTAAAGTCTTCTAGGTGCTAGCAAATCCTACTTAATAGAGTTCAAAGTCCCACCTACCAGAATGAACTCCACAGACTGCTAGATAAAAATTTTAAGTTAACAGGCTTCAATTAAAAATTATAAGCCACAGGAAAAACAAATATTACAATTGTATAAGAGGCAGCCTCAGATCAAGATGAAACAATTACGCCTTTCAATACAATCCACTGTTTCCAAGACACACAAGAATTTGTTTCTTGGACTTGAGATTGGTAATAAATGGCAATGGATCAAAGAGAGAAAAATGACAACTTGAAACTAAGCCAAAAATCAAATCTAAAGACACTCAATTTAACACTGAGCTTGCACATACTGTCAGGAACAAACTAAAGCAATATTTAGCTGGGTTGCTATGTTAAATGGCAAACCACTATGACATATAGGAAAATGGCTCATGATTGGCTATAGACAGTCTGATAACCAAAGTGCATATTTATTGGCTACTGCCAGAAAAGCTTATCCAATCAGATCATCTAATGCAAACTACTTCCAAAAGTAAGTAGCAGTTTGTTTTTTCCCCCCACTGTGTACGTTTTTAACAAGCACATATGCCATATAAGCAGTAGTCAAGGCACAGTCCAGTGGAGGAAGGGAGGTGTCTTAGTTTTCTATTGCTACATGACAAATTATCAAAAACTGATGCTCAATGTCTTTAAGACTTCCAGGAGTTCCCGTCGTGGCGCAGTGGTTAACGAATCTGACTGGGAACCATGAGGTTGCGGGTTCGGTCCCTGCCTTGCTCAGTGGGTTAAGGATCCGGCATTGCAGTGAGCTGTGGTGTAGGTTGCAGACGCGGCTCGGATCCTGCGTTGCTGTGGCTCTGGCGTAGGCCGGTGGCTACAGCTCCGATTCGACCCCTAGCCTGGGAACCTCCATATGCCCAAGAAATAGCACCAACAACAACAACAAAAGACAAAAAAAAAAAGACTTCCACATAATATATAATTAACCCAATCACTCCTATAAATATTTCACGTCTGTAAACTCTGACTTTCAAAGATACTGTTATCCTCAGACTTTATTTTTTTTATTTTTATTTTTTTTTATTTTTTGGCTGTGCCTGTGGCACGTGTAAGTTCTGGGGTCAGGGATGGAACCTGCAGTGACAGAACCAGCTCCTTAACCTGCAGCATTACAAGAGAACTCCACCTCATTCTTTATTCTCGAATGAAACTACAAAACCTTTATTTCAATTCCTTCCATACTTGATGGAGATGAAAACATTCAAAAAGAAATTTAAAAAAAATTACTTGTAAAAATACTTTAGGTATCTATAGTGAAAAATCATTCACAACTGATTGGTGGAAAAAAAGACTGGGACAGTGTAATACGAGACTCTTCCAATCCTTTCTTGCTGCTCTATCTTCAGGTAGTGACAACCAAATAAGGAGAAGGATGGATACATTTGAAACCACTCATTTTCTTATTTGTTATTTGGTCAAAGAACTGGTAAGAAAGTTTAGAGAAATCTGTTAATATGAGATTCTGGCATTATAGAAACTTCTAAACATGTCCTGATAAAAGGATTTAAGAGCACCCACCCATAGAACTCTGGAATAAACTCTGGATGCTTTTTTTTTTTTTTTTGGCACTTTTTATATACAGTATAATTTATCTTTTTGTGTACAAAATTTCTGACAAAATTCTTATGTAACCACTACCAAAATCAAAATACAAAACAGTTTTTATGTGACTTTTAGGACAACCACAAGCAAGGGTTACTACAGCATTTACTTCAAAAGACAAGATTTCTGGAGTTCTTCCTGTGGCGCAGCTGGGTTACGGATCCAGCACTGTCTCTGTAGCAGCTCCCAGGTCACTGCTGATCTTTGCATATTATGTTTTCTCTATCCAGCCTGGCACAGTGGGCGCAGTTGCGGCTCGGATTCAATCTCTGGCCCAGGAACTTCCATATGCCATGGGTGCGGCCAAGGAAGGAAGGAAGAAGGGGGAGGGGAGGAAAAGGACAAGATTTCTAACAAATCAAAAGCAGACAAAAAGGAGTAAATGAGGTTTTACTGAAAAGTGAAATACTGACCCCTCTCTTTTCGCTCCTGTCTTCTAGCCAATCCAAATCACAATAACCACCCCTGTTTCATTAATGTCTATGGCTTTAGTTACCATAGACATGTCTGCCTATCTTTTCTGTACTGCAAACCAACTTCATAACGAGACATCACATGGCTATCCGGTCGGTATCTCAAACTGAGCAGGTCCAAAACGGAAATTCATCCTTCCTCCAAAAACCTGTCTTCCAGTGATCCTACTATTCATTGAAGTACTCCAAGTAGAAACACAGGAGTTAGAGTCAACTTCCCACTCTCCTCACTTCCCCCACCTCCAACTCCCACCTCCCATTTGGTTAATTATCATCAGAAATACACCCCCAAACTGTCTGTTTCTCTTGATCCCCAGGACTAACAACCAGCTTAATTAGTTCAGGACATTAGAGTACTGCAATATCACCTTAACTGCAATACTTTCCTGTTTCATTTCTGCAGAGTAAGCTGGTTTTTGGCCCACAGCATCTTTGCATATTATGTTTTCTCTACCCAGAATGCCTTGCCCACATCTTTGTAAACAGCAACTCTCATCTCTCCAAATAAAATTAAATGCTTCCTTCCTCATCACTCTCAATGTGTAGATCTCTTGCTGTTATAATTATTTGTCTTTCCCATTAGACTGAGTCCCATGAGGGCACTTAACTGTGTTATATTCATCTTCATAAGCCTGGTGTCTAGGCAGTACCCAGCAAATAGTAACTGCTTAATAAATGTTTGAAAAAGGAATCCGTGACTAGGTCATGATCCAGATAAAATGGTCTGAAGGATTTTTACTTCCCTTTGCTAAGATTCATGCTTACCAAGTGACCTTTTGCTTAGAACACAGTAGTTACCAGCTATATGATCTCAGGGAAGTTACTAAAAAAACCTCCCTGCACCTCAGACTTCTTACCTGCAAAACACAGAAAATAATACCTCCCTTATAAAGTTACCGTGAAGATTAAATAAGTTAAATTCATGTAAAATGCTTAGAGCAGAGCCTGACACATAAGTGCTCAGTAAACATGAGCTACTATTTAATATTCTGATACTAGGAGGGGAATGGATTGAGCAAACACATATTTCTGGGTCATGGAAAAGACTGCCCCTCAATGTATCTTAATTAAAATGGCATTCTGGGAGTTTCTGTCATGGCTCAGTGGTAAGGAACCCAACTAGTATCCATGACGATGTGGGTTCAATCCCTGGCCTCACTCAGTGGGTCGGGGATCTGGCGTTGCCATGAGCTGTGGTGTAAGTCACAGACATGGCTCAGATCTGGCGTTGCTGGGGTTGTGGCTGGTAGCTGTAGCTCTGATTCAACCCCTAGCCTGGGAACTTCCATATGCCGTGGGTGAGGCCCTAAAAAGACAATAAACAAATAAATAAATAATAAAATAAAATGGCATTCTGATTTAACCCAAGGTGAGTTTGGCTAGCCACTTTTCCATGAGACCAATCAACTCTGGTGCACTGAAGAAACAAATTTACTTGCAAAACTGAGGGAAGGATCCTAAATCTTGAAGGCCCCATCAAGTAAACAGCATCCCAAGAAGACGTGTCAGAAGAGCTAGTCAGTCACCTTATGACCTTGGTTCCCTCTAAAAGGCAACACTGGTTAAAGGTAGTACCTTTCAACAAAAAGAATCTGATGCTAGGAGAGAGATATTTAAAGTATACCACAAATTAGCTTTGAACATGATTGTGTACTTTAAAAAGGAAGTCTGAGTTTAAAAAAGTACTAGTCAGTTCTCGCATAGCCATACTAAGGGAGGTGAAAAGTGGTAGAAATCAATCAAACGGAGAGTAAAAACAGAGAGTAAAAAAGAAATCCTTAACATTTTACTTTGGAATGTACTATGTCATTTTTCCTGTAGATTTATATCCAAAATTGCATCTAGGCTGAATTAATAACAAAATGCTGGCGTTCCCGTCGTGGCTCAGTGGTTAACGAATCTGACTAGGAACCATGAGGTTGCAGGTTCGATCCCTGCCCTTGCTCAGTGGGTTAAGGATCCAGCGTTGCCATGAGCTGTGGTGTAGGTTGCAGACACAGCTTGGATCTGGTGTTGCTGTGGCTGTGGCCAGAGGCTACAGCTCCAATTAGACCCCTAGCCTGGGAACCTCCATTTGCCGCAGGAGTGGCCCTAGAAATGGCAAAAAAAAAAAAAAAACCAACATGTTTTTATACAGCCTGGCTATATATTAAAGACATCAAAGGAGTGCATTCAAAATAAAAGGAAGCCAGCACGAGATAAATTCCTATGGGTAATTTACAACTGTCTATTGTTATTAACAATAATACAACCTCACAGCATCCTCTTGAGGCTTTACCTTAGCCATAAAATTCTTTCAAATGAGAATCTCTAAGTGTCACTTAAAAGGTGAAAACAAATCAGTTTCCAAAAGCGAATCAATCTAGACCTGGGAAGACAAGAGAGAATCATCCAACTGAGGATTTCTGTTCCCACATATGAGGGTGTGTTACTGGGCCTAAGAAGCTGAAGCAAGTATCAGCCTAACTCAGGCCAGTTTATTTCATAAAATCAAGGTGTTCTTGAAAGGTTATGTAACAATCTCAAGTGCCAGAAAGAACTTCTGCAAGCACCATCTTAAACCCTTTGACTGTACAGAAGAAACTGAGGTCCACAAAAGTTGCAACGTGTCTGTCAAACTACATAATAAAATGAATATTTAGTTATCGGGAAGTTCATTCTTTAAATTGAGATAAAAGAGACATATAACACAGTATTAAGCGTACAACACAATGATCTTATATATATATATAATTACCACAATAAATTTAATTAACATCACCATAGTTACCAAAAAATTCTTTTCTTGTGATCTACTTGAAAGATCTACAGAAAGTTTATTATTTAAATAATTCACTTATATAAATATCATATATTTCTTGTAAAAAGAGACTTTAAATGTATTCAGTTTGCTTAAATTGGGCCACATATCTGCCTTATCTTATAGTCCCCTACTGTACAATTTCAGATGTACCAAAAATAAAATGAGTCCTCTGGAACTGAACTTCTATAGATATTTACTCAAATATTACCTTTGTAGTGATTTAGTGAGACAGTCCCTGGCCATTCTATCTAAAACTGCAACACCCACCTCCACCTCAACACTCAGCATCGCTTTCTCCAGCTTTCTTTTTCTCCATGGGACTTTCTACCGTGTAACATAACATATACTTTACTTATCTTGTTTACTGGCTCAATATGTACTTCTTGAGAGCAGGGATTTCTGTTTTGTTCCTTAACTATATCCCCCGCACCTAGGACATCATCTGGCACAAGGCAGGTACTCGATGAATATCTAACTCCTCAGCAAGGCCTTCTCAGACCCCCCAATGAAATGTAATTTCCCCGTTACCCCCAATAGTAATTTATTCCTTTCCTTCATAACATTTACAGTAATCTGTAACTTTATTTCATTTATTTGTTGAAGCGTCTTTCCTAGAATGTAAATTCCACGAGAACAGGGATTATCTGTTTGGTTCGCCATTACGTACAGCATTCCTCATGCTGCAGTGGTACAGAGCAACTATTTAAAAACAGCTGATGAATGAATTAATAAATGACTGAGATCAAATACATTTTCTGAAAGCACATTCTGATCACAGTTATTTTTTCAATCGAAAACTTTCAAAGTCTCCCTGTCACTTACCCCAGTAAACCCTGTCTGCCCTGGCAGAAGACTCTCCATGTTCTGGGCCAATTTATTCTCCTGTCTTATCTCCCATTATCCCATGTGTCTTTTTCTTCAGCTACACTACACTGTTCACTATTCCCAGTACACACCCTTATACTATCGCTGCGCTGCCCCACTTCTACTTTTTGCTCACGGCACGCCTTCTTCTTCTGTCTGCCTATCAAGCTTCCAGCCTTTAAAATACCTACCCTACAAACCACAGGAATTCACGCTGTGGCGCAATGGGTTCAGGATCTGGCATTGTCTCTGCAGCGTCTCGGGTCACTGCTGAAGCACAGGCTCGATCCCTGGTCCTGAGCAGTAGGTTAAGGATCTGGTGTTGCCACCCCCCAGCCGAGACACAGCCCAGAGCTTCAGCTGGGATTGATCCCTGACTCAGGAACTTCCACATGCCACAGAAACCCAGTTCAAAGGTAACCTCCACAGAGACAGTCCTCCCATCCTGACTTTCCCAACTGAATGATCTCTTCCTTTTCTAAACACCAAAATAATACCGGTTTAATCCCCCCTCATTTCACCCATCCTTCCCCCACCTTTTACCAAACTTTTTGTTTATAGTCACTCAATAGGTATTTGTTGAAATGAAGTCAGTTACCACCACTAGTCCCTTCTCTGCCATAAAACAAATTTAAATTGGGGGGGAGGAGTACTCTCTTTTTTTTTTTTTTTTTTTTTTGTCTTTTGTCTTTTTGGTCTTTTGTTGTTGTTGTTGCTATTTCTTGGGCCGCTCCCGCAGCATATGGAGGTTCCCAGGCTAGGGGTTGAATCGGAGCTGCAGCCACCGGCCTACGCCAGAGGCACAGCAACTCGGGATCCGAGCCGCGTCTGCAACCTACACCACAGCTCACGGCAACGCCGGATCGTTAACCCACTGAGCAAGAGCAGGGACCGAACCCGCAACCTCATGGTTCCTAGTCGGATTCGTTAGCCATTGCGCCACGACGGGAACTCCGGGAGTACTCTCTTTAACAAGACTCTTTCAGGACCGAAAGATGTAAAGCTGAAACAGCAGATTCCTAGCTTTAACCTTCCCGTCTATGCTTTTTATGCAGGTTTTGGAGCTCCGATTTTTAAATGTATTCAACTGCTTGGAAAAAAAAAAAAAAGTTAAGCTGCATGTACTACTATGATGACATAAATTCCATAAGCTATATTAAAATGGGTTCCCCTAAGATTATGACATATTTGAAAGACTATCTGGAATCCAAATACCTTAAATTCTGCTGTTTGAAAACAATACCCATTAGGAAAATATTTTTGTCCAACAAGAAATTGGAAATGTTTTATGATCTTTTACCTATCCCACTCATTCCTACATCATGTTAAGCGATGTTAAGTAACAGTGCTAGCAATCCAGTAAAATTCTACCATAAAACACTTGTACCTCAAATAATACCTGTTTCCCTACCCACACCTTCTCATAAGGCTGTGGTTCCCAAACTGTAGTTCACAGATCCCTGGAGATCCCTTTCAATGAGCCTGCTGAGTTGAAACTAATTTCGTAATACTAAGAAAGCTTCTGCCTTTTTCATTGTGTTGACATTTGCACTGGTGGTACAAAAAAAAAAAAAAGAAAAGAAAAACCGGTATAACTGTTGATGCCTTAGCATAAACCAAAGTAACAGGATCAAACTGTACTTAAGTCACGTGTGTCTTTCACCACCACGTACTAAGGATTTTTTTTAAAAGTCAATTTTGTAGTCCCATTGTGGTGCAGTGGAAATGAATCTGACTAGATCCATGAGGAGGTGGGTTCGATCCCTGGCCTCGCTCAGTGGGTTGGGAATCTGGCATTGCTGGGAGCTGTGGTGTAGGTCGTAGACATGCCTCGGATCCCGAGTAGCTGTGGCTGTGGCGCAGGCCAGCAGCTGTAGCTCTGATTCGATCCCTGCAGGTGCGGCCCCAAAAAAGCTAAATAAATCAATAAAGGTCAATTTCACTTCAGAATGTTCTTGATGAAGCAATAAAAATTATTAATTTTACTAAATCTGAACTCTTCTACAGGTCTTTTAAAATATTCTGTGTGACGAACTGGGAAGGATACAAAAAGCACTTTTACAGGATACTCAAGTACAATGGTTGTCTCCAGAAAAAGCACTTGTGACCCTATTTGAGCTGTGAGCTGAACTAACTCCTTTTTTCATGGAACACTACTTTTACTTCCTTGATAGTACATTACAAAATGTATCAGTTGGAGGATCTGCTTAACTCAATGAACCAACATTTTCTAAACAACCAATAAATGATATATTAATATCATATACCAGTAAAAGATCCAAAGTACAAGAAAGAGCAATGAATTTTAATGTCACAGGAACATCAATATGTTTTCAGATTCCACACTGCAAACTAACTTATAAAGAAACTGCCAACTGTCACGTGTTGGTGTGGTATCAGAGACTAATAGGCACAACTGTCTGAAAATACTCCTCTCTTTTCCAACTACATGTCCTTTGATGCTGTATTTTCTTCATATATTTCAATCAAAATAATCTATCACAGACTGAATACAGAAGCACATTCTAGCTGTCTTCTATTAAGCTGGATAGTTAAGAGATTTGCAAAAATACTAAAAAATGCCACTCTTCTCATTAATTTCTTGAAAAGTTATTTTTCATAAAAATGTGTTATTTATGTTAATATAAGATAGTTTTTGTTTGTTTTTTTTTTTTAGGGAGTTCCCTTTATAGCTCAGCAGTTAATGAACCCGACTAGGATCCATGAGGACGCGGGTTCGATCCCTGGCCTTAGTCAGTGGGTTAAAGATCCGGCATTGCCATGAGCTGTGGTACAGATCTCTGACATGGCTCGGAGCTAGCTTTGCTGTGGCTGTGGTATAGGCTGGCAGCTATAGCTCAGTTTGGACCCCTAGCCTGGGAACCTCCATAAGCCGTGGGTGCGGCCTTAAAAAACAAAACAAAACAAAAAACAAATTAAAAAAGATCGTTTTTTTTAAGTAACTAGTATTTTTAAATGTTTTCTGTTTTAATTTCTAATTTGGTAACCATCAATGGATATATACCACACAAGGAAGAGCTCTATCATTTTTAAGAGTATAATGAGTCCTGAGACCAAAAAGTTTAAGAATCACTGGTTAAGAGAAGCTGCCTCTGATTCCAGCCACCCCCAAAACTGCTGTTTGTATCCTCAACCAGATTGGAACCTAGGGCAAATATCTGGCCCAGGGGAAATCAAGCCTTAGACTGACCAAATCAGCTATTGCTCAGGAAATCTGAATTAAGCCTCATGGATACTGAGGTCTATTTACAGTGGAACACTAGAGTCCATTAACTCTAACTGCTGAAGCTCTTGGAACTGTTTTGGTGCCAGTCCTTTCTGAAGCCTGGTCATTCAGCTTTTCCTTGGATTCACAACAGCTATTTCCTTTTGATAAATCTTTTTTTTTTTTTTTCTTTTTCTTTTTGGGGCTGCACCTGCAGCATATCAAAGTTCCCAGGCTAGGGGTCGAATTGGAGCTACAGCTGCCAACCTACACCACAGCCACAGCAACACTAGATCCAAGCGGTTACCTGTGACCTACACCACTGCTCACGGCAACACGGGATCCATAACCCACTGAGCGAGGCCAGGGATCAAACCTGCATCCTCACAGATACCAGTCGGGTTCTTAACCTACTGAAACACAACAGGAACTCCTTTCTTTTCTTTTTTTTTTTTTTATTTTAAGGAATTCCTTTCTGACAAACCTTTTCTAAGAGCTATTTTAAACAGCCTTCTTTTTTTTTTTTCCCTTATGATCAAGAAAGCCTTAACACCATAGAACCTTAATGCTGTCACCAAAAGTGTTTTATTTCGTGTCCTTATCTGAGCCACCAAATTGGTTCTCCTACATAAAAATGAGTATCACTCTAACAAAACTAAAAATTGAATGGAAATTGCAGGCTCATTCAAAATAAGAGACAAACTTAATGACCAGCTGCTAAGATAAGGGAGGCTTGATTTTTTTTTTCCCCTCTCTTTTGAAGAAGGCCATTATATACCATGTCAACATAATTTAAACAGCAAACAGCTTCATTAAAATATACTATTCCGACAGGGTGTTTCAGGGAGCTTGATGAACAGAAAAAGAACAAGGTAATGAGACCTGCCCTACCAGATATGAATAATTATTATAAAACTACGATAATTAAGGCAGTGTAGTACCAGCACAAGATATACAAACAGACCAATGGTACAGACTATAAAGAATACAGATATAGGGAGTTATCTTTGTGGCTCAGCGATTAACGAACCCGACTAGGATCCATGAGGATGTGGGTTCGAACCCTGGCCTCCCTCAGTGGGTTAAGGATCTGGCATTGCCACGAGCCATGGTACAGGTCGCAGATGTGGCTCAGATCCAGTGCTGCTGTGGCATAGGTTGGCAGCTATGGCTCCGATGCGACCGCTAGCCTCGGAACCTCCATATGCTTCCGGTTTAGCCCTAAAAAGACGAAAGAGAGAGAGAGAGAGAAAGAAAGAGAGAAGGAGAGAGAGAAAAAGAGAAAGGAAGGAAGGAAGGAAGGAAGGAAGAAAGAAAAAGAAAATACAGGATGTAGCTGTTACCTCACAAAGAACACAAGCCAAACAGAGAAAAATAATAAATCTTACTTCGTTAAAGTTTAAAACTTAGTTTCAATAAAAGGTAAAATAAAGAACAAATTACATAACCACTAGGATGGCTACAATTTTAAAAAAGCAACAGAAAATCACAAGTGTCGGCAAGGACCTAGAGAAACTGGAACCCTATGTACTGTTAGTAAGAATGTGAGATGGTGCAGCCACTACATTAAACAGCATGGAGGTTCCTCAAAAACAGTAAAATCAGAATTACCATATGATTCAGCAATTCCACTTCTGGGTATATATTCAAAAGAACTAAAAGCAGAGTCTCAAAGAGATATTTGTCCACCCATGTTCACAACATTATTCATAACAACCAAATGTGGAAGCAACCCAAGCATCCACTGGTGGATATCTGGCCACACAAAATGCAGTACATGCACACAAGGGAGTATTACCAGCCTTGGAAAGGAAGGGAATTCTGACACATGCTACAATATGGATGAACCTCACGGACATTACGTTAAATGAAATAAGCCAGATCTAAAAGGTCAAATAATACCTGATTCCACTCATATGAAGTATCTAAAGTAGTCAAAATTATAGAAACAGAAAGCAGTACCTGTTTCTAAACACCAAGAAAAGGAGTATGCGAATCTCAAATTAAAGACAGCAAGGATTACCTATACATCTTTTTTTTCCTTACAGATAAAGAGACTGATAGGAAGAATTTGAGGCTTTCAGAGAACTACTGCAAGCCCTTCTTTGATGTAGCTGGTGCTATGGCAGGAATATGTATGCCAACAGCTTCTTGGAAAGCAACAGGTCTTCACAGTCAAGTAAGGGTAACTGTCTGAATGTTTAATTCCCATTCTGAGGTCTGCATCCAGCTCTCCCAAAGCATAACCAACTTTGCCACACAGAGTAACTAGAACTGCTGCCCATTCTCTTAAAACATGACCACAGTCATAAGAATGAAGACCCAACTGTCTCTCCTAAACTTCAGAATCTTTTTTCCCTATAATGAAAGCTTATCAAAAACAAAAGTAAAAGAATCTACTGAATCTTTGTAGCAAATGTGTCAGCAGAGCCTTTCAGAGTGATTCACCATGACTGAAAACAAACACAAGAAACAGGTGTGCTTCTCTGAATACACAACCAGAATTTAATATTGAACCAGTATGGTTATGAAACCAGGATGAGAATAGCCTTATAAAATCTGGAAGTAAATATGACGAGATGGTAAAAAAAGAAAAACGAACTTCAGATCAATATCAGAATACTGTGTCAGGTGTGGGTAACCTGAAATCAGTTAAGTTGCTCAAAATACCATTAAGTGGTAAAATAAAGTATTTTCCGCCAAGGCAGGAATTAGTGCAGTCCCTAAAACAGCTTTAGAATGCAGCTCCACTGTATCTTTCACTTCTATTAATCTTCATTAGTGTAATGGATTTTCAGAAAACACTGTGGATGCATCAACATTTCTGAGTCTATAGTACACGATAGAAATTCACAGAATTTCAGCACTGTTCCAGACCTTGTGTTAAGACAGCTAGAGTTCATGGCCTATCTGAAATTTTTCCCTAATTAAGAACAATCTGTCTCTTTTTTATGATGAAAATCCAGTGATAATGAAAAAAACATGCTATTACAGCAGAATCTTACATAACACTCCAAATGTGTTGGGAAAATGTGTATAAAGGAGGAGAAGGGAGAAACGACAAACACATACTTGGGCATATACACGCGAAGATGCGTGACAATCAAAACCCCACACCTCCAAGACATTACAGAAAATTATCAGTCTCTAAATCTTATTTTGTACCTTTCATTTCAGAAAAAAAAGCAAGGTTGCTCATGAGACAAGAAATTCCCCCAGCTCTTCTACAGCTAAACTCCTCTTAAGGGTGTGGGGTTGGGGAGGGTGGGGGTGGGAAGCAATGTTCTCTTCAGAGATACTACCTGTCTTTCATAAAGTGTATTTGAGGTAAGTAATCTGAGAGGTCTAAGAGCCGGAATCCAGCAATGCCAGTGGCACAGAAGTGAGTCAAACACTAGGTACATTGTGTTAAAAGAAAGGCACCTTCAGTTTTGAGAATCTGGTTCCAGCAGCGCCATAGGGAGATGAACAACATAATTTATTTAGGGGAAGAAAATGTGGGATTCCCTTGTGGCACAGAGGGTTAAGGATGCAATGTGGTCACTGCTGCGGAGCAGGTTCAATCACGAGCTGGGGAACTTCCACATGCCTAGGGCACAGCCAAAAAAAAAAAGCAGGGGAAGAAAATGTAATATACATATAAACCTACAGAGGTGAGGGGGCATCTGGGACAAGAAAAAAGAAATACAAGGACTGCTTGTACTAGAGGCACTCGTATTTCAAGCTTAAAGAGCTCCTATGGGCCAAATACAGGACATTTTGGGGTTTTTGTTTTTGTTTCTGTTTTGCTTTTTAGGGCCACATGTGTGGCATATGGAAGTTCCCAGGCTAGGGGTTGAACCAGAGCTACAGCTGCCGGCCACAGCCACAGTCACAGCCACACCAGATCTGAGCCTCCTCTGCAACCTACACAACAGCTCATGGCAACGTTGGATCCTTAACCCACTGATGGAGGTGCAGGGATCAAACCTGTGTCCTCATGGATGCTGGTCAGATTTGTTTCCACTGAGCCATGACAGGAACTCCAAATATAGGGCATTTTGAACATCAAAAAAAATTTTGTCCATAATTGTTGGTAAAACATAGACTAAATTAAAATCCATGAGTTTATAATGATACTTAAACAAAAAGAGCAAGAAAAAGAAACAATTAATCTGCTATCATTAGAGGGCTTTTTTTTTTTTCCCCTTGGGCTATGCCCATGGCACAGAGAAGTTCCAGGGCTCGAGATCAAAGCTGTGCCATAGTAGTGTCAATGCCAGATCCTTAACCTGCTGAGCCACCAGAACTACCTAGAGATGATTATTGTACCAACTCCTTACAAAATTGTTAAAGGGAAAATTAAGAGTTGACCTATACTTTTAGGAAGAAATTATAATTTATTTGTAACTCATAAAGGATCTTTTTTTTTTTTCCCCCCACAATATATGAAAGTTCCCAGGTCAGGGGTTTAATTCAAGCCGCAACTGCGGCAAAACCAGATCCATAAATCACTGCACTGGGGCGACAGAATAAGCAGAGACAACACTGGATCTTAATCCGCTTCACCACAGTGTGAACTCCTGATGAAGGAAATCTTTACAGAAGACTGAAGGCTAATCAATGTAAAAGGAATGGCAGAATTCGAAAATTACCCTTTTGTAATAACCAAAGAAATAACTGATTCAGGCAAGATTGTCATCAGTAGGTGAAAGGTTGCTGGAGAAGTATAAGAGTATGGTGCCAAAGTGTCATCATGTCACAGATTCCTTGCTAATTACAAAGGGGAAAAAAGTCTTTACAATGGAGAGATCTACTTACCACCCTTGAACAAATGATTGAACAATTTCATCATCATCAATAGTCAGACTTTATAACATTGTTTCTGTCTCTTTTTTTTTTTTTTTTTTTGGTCTTTTTACCTTTTCTAGGGCCACTCCCTCAGCATATGGAGGCTCCCAGGCTAGAGGTCTAATCAGAGCTGTAGCCAGCGGCCTACACCACACAGCCACACCGGATCCTTAACCCACTGAGCGAGGCCAGGGATCGAACCCACGACCCCTTGGTTCCTAGTCAGATTCGTTAACCATTATGCCACGACAGGAACTCCCATTGTTTCTCTTACTGTGATGTGATAGGAGGTACAGAGCACCCCTATGAAGAACTATTACCAACAGGGTTTAACCTGAATCTAACTGAGCCTTTTGACTTCATTGCCAGTTTGTAAGCAATACAGATAAAGGAACAAATTAGTGAAACTGTGAGGAAACACTGAGAAAATTCCAGAAGTGATATATTCTACAAGAAAAATGGCCCGGTCTCTTTGAAAAGGCAGTATCGCATGGCTCCTAAATAAAGTGTTTTAGATTTTATGAGGCATGTTTGAAGAAAAAAATATCAATAGCTAGCAAGTGTTATCTTGGAGAAAACTGGAAAAATCTGAACATTAACTGGATATTAGATGGTATTAGGAAAGTAATGTTCATTGCCTTAGCTGTGATAACCTAAGAACAATTAAGCAAAAGAATGTCTTTAAGGTGCATCTCAAGTATTTAAAGTATTCAAAATATAAGGTGTGATGTCTATAATATAAACATTCATATATTATACATGTACATACACGCACATAAAGCAATTGGTATAAAGATGAGAACTGTACTATTACTCTTTCATTTTTCTGTACGTTTAAGTTTTTCACTTAAACAGTTGGAAGGGGGGGCTCAAAATGTACAAAATGTACTTCCTCCAGGAAGGCCTCCCAATGAACTCTCCTCTAAACCTTAATCATTTCTTTACAAAATCCTCTCAGCATATAACAGTGTATTAATGTTCCCATTCTGTTTTCTAATTGTTCTCTTATTAGTCCACATATTCAGTAGATTTGGTTTTGATTGTAAGCTCCTTCCGGCACAGACATTTTTATGTATTTTTTTCCTATTTTCTTACAGCTCATACTGTAGTACACATTCTGCAGTTAGCAGACTTTTTAAAAGTACAAGGAGCAATATTCTGTGCAGACACTAAACAAAGCACCTTAACTAACTGGGTTAGCTTTCCAGTTCCTCAACAGAATGGCACTTTGCTTGTATAAACAATTCTGAATCGCAGCTATCAAGAGAAGATAACGATGATCAAACATCACTTAAGGGCTTATCGAATTTCACAGAGAGACACGAGCATCAAGAGTGAAAGGAAGAAATCAGAACATAGGTTTTACATGTCTTCCTAGCACTGTTAATGGATTTGCCGAGGTATCCGGGCATATGACTTTGTATTCCCGACACTGCTCTTCAACACTATCTCCCATAGCCACCCACATCTGCAAAACACTCATTCATCCACAACTCCTGCGTGTAATGAAGCTTAACAAGCTACATAGTGAACTTTAAAATCTTAGATAAAAAGCATGCACAAAGATTTTTAAAATTTAGTAACACAGTGTTGGAGAGGAAAGAGGCAGATTCATACACTGTTGGCAGGGATATATATCCGTACAATTCCACAGAAAACTATTCACTAAGAGCTACTATCATTAAAAGTGCATATATGGAGTTCCCATTGCGGCACAGTGGTTAACAAATCTGACTAAGAACCATGAGGTTGCAGGTTCGATCCCTGGCCTTGCTCAGTGGGTTAAGGATCCGGCGTTGCTGTGAGCTGTGGTGTGGGTTGCAGATGTGGCTCGGATCCCACGTTGCTGTGGCTCCAGTGTAGGCCGGTGGCTACAGCTCCGTTTCGACCCCTAGCCTGGGAACCTCCATATGCCTCGGGAGCGGCCCAAGAAATAGCAAAAAGACAAAAAAAAAAAAAAGAAAAGAAAAGTGCATATATCCTTTCACTAGGAATTTATCCAACAGATATTCATGTACAAAAAAAGTTCACATGAGGAACTAACTGCAGCACTAGAAACAACCTAAGTATCCAATAAGAGGCGGCTGAATGACGGTATCCCTACTCAGTGGAAAAACTGCCATCTTTCAAAAAGGAAGAGGGACTCTACGTACTGTACGGAATGATAGGCAAGATACATTACATGAAAAAAGCAAAATGTGGAATAATGGGTATAGAATCCTACTATTTGTGTAACAACAAATAAAAACAAAAACATCAAAGAATGTATAGTTGTATATGCTTGTAAAAGCACTATCTTTGGAAAAGTAAACAAGATACAGGAAACAAGTTTCCTTTGAGGGAGGTCACTAGATGGATGAAAGGAGGAGAGCAGGAGAACAATTTTTCCCCTCTCTCTGCGTGGCTTTTGAATTTTGTTTCATATGGATGTACATGTGTTACCCATTTTAAAGAGCTATTTTTTTAAACATAGCTCTCCACCAACTCGAATTATTTAATGAATACTTATCTTCATACCATAAAAGTTTAAAATGAGACTTCAGTAAATTCAACCAGATGAAATGTTTCTAGCTAAAAACAAAGCATCCTAGATGACAGAAGCCTACTGAGAAGAGAAATGGACTTTTATTACCGCCAGAGTTTTACTTCAAGACTTTACCAGACCACCTGATGGAGGTCTGGACATAGGCAACATTAAATACCTCCAAGCCTCAAATGAACCACTTTAAAGAGCTCTAAAAGAGGAAGTCCCAAGTACCAAACGGACATCAATCACCCCCACCTAAGTGTGAAGTTCTCACAATAACTTCTACCCTGCAGTCTCCACACAAGGGAAAAAAAGATGAGTCTCCAGCTCTTTCCCAGAAAACAAGAAGATATATGCCCCCCAAATTCCTGTGCTTCCTCTGTATCATCTCTAGGCTCCATCTGTAACCATGGCAACAGAAAACAGCACAAAAGACAGCTGAACCATGCAAAGGCCAGAGTTAAACCGGGAAGTGAAAAATACATACACACTTTAAAGCCCAAGAACATAACGCCCTAGAATAAGAACGGCTGCTCCCCCTCCCCTCCAAAAAAGAGGCTTGGGAGAAAAATACCAAAGAAAGAACACAAAGGAAAAAGAAGAAACAATAAGGCTTACTTATGTCCCATTCCTAGTTATCCAGATAGGAGACAAGGTTGGCAAATATAAGTGGAAAACACAGAAAATGCACCCCCCGCAATATTTTAGCTATTTATTTCAATGCTATTCAGCAAACGTTTTGCTTGTAAGTTTATCACTTCCTCACCTTGGCAGAGGTAAGAAGCAGCAACTACCCAAAAAGAGTGACAACACAGGAGTAAATTATGGGACCATGTATAATCTGCTAATTGAAAACCCAGGTTTTGGATCACGGTATTGTACCTTAAAGTTCCTTTTTTAAAATTGCTCTTTGTATTTGCAAATGTGAAAGAAACATCCCTCTCGCTTCTTAAATTTAAAACTTCCACTGGGTTACGTTATTGTCCAACAGTCGTTTCAGATCGCTTTTATTTTCATGGGCTGTTCACAAGGCATCAATAATGTACAGCCAAAACCGAAAGCGCTAAGATCTTTTACCAAAAAAGAGGCAAATAGGTCACACAAAGTAGGAGGGCTGGAGACGAGAGAACCCTGATGTCTTGATTTACAGTTACTACTCTTAAGCCTTATGCTCTTTGCTCTTTACCTTTCTTAGTTCAATAAGGATAATAATTTTACTAAAAGGAAATCTCTCTTACTTGCTTTTTAATGACCCTAGTCCTCCTTAGAAAGGCTACCAAAATCCCCTGCCAGAATAATTGAATGGGTTGGGGCACCGATTCCTAAATTTAGGGGAAGTTTGCATTAAATATACAGCATGACCATGGGAGTATCCGAAGAAAGAAAAGTTAATTTTGTAAGAAGTTGCAGTGACAGGTTCAAAAGACGGGACAGCGTGGGGCAGGTTGGCTCTGGGAAGCGTTTGTAGCCTGGGAGTCTCTAAGACAACACCAGATACGAACAGTGCTGTCAGTTACTCCCTCAAATCATGTAAACTATCCCTTTTGCACAGGAGCACCAGGCTCTCTCTCTCTCTGGCAGCAAGTCTAGCCCGCTGCTTGGGAAAAAGGCAGGCGCATGGTCAAGGGGCTCTTTATCCCGCAGGTCCCTGCAACACAGCGATGCGCATGCGCCCCGAGGGCAGCGAACAAGCACCCCTAGCTCGTTCACACTCGCGCATGCGCCGTCACCCATCTCGCCGCAGGCGACAGCTCACTATTTGGCAAGGGGGATGGGGCTGGGAAAATTATGGGGGGGCCGAAGGCAGGGGGCGCGTTTGTGACTCCTGAATGCTTGGGATTAGGAGAAGGAACGGTTGATAAGGCTCTGGCATTCACAGGCCACGTAACCCGGAATGTGGGAAATGGGGCAGAGTGTGTGTGTGGCGCGGGGGAGGGGGGGAGTGGGGGTCAGTCACCTCTTAAGGGAGACGCCCCCCCACCCCACCCCCGCTCCGACAGGACAACCCTTTCCCTTGACTCTCCTCCCCCCACTCACCTGAGAGCGGCGGCGACAGCTGCTGGTCCCCGTCCCCCTGCGCTCGCCTCATACTGTCCGCAACATCCGGGACCTGCGGGACCGCCGATACACAAATACACACACACACACACTCGGAGCGCGCACACTCACACACACACACCGAAACACACCGGCCGGGGCGTCATGGCGTCAGCACGCCGACGCAGCGAGCGCGTACCCGCCGAGCCCCACCCCACGCGGCCTCCGCCCCCTCTACTCTCCTCCCCTCCCCTCTCTGGGTTCTCCTGCTCCTCCTCCGTCTCAAGACTCCGCCTACCTTCCCTATTGCGCATGCGTCTCGGGGTGGGGGGAGTTTCTCACCAGGGCCTGGGGATTTGAGAGGAGGGAGGGGCCTGAGAAGAAAGAGGCGGGAACTCGGAGAGGGTCGCGTGCAGGGTGCGGCAGGCTTCGCGGAGGTGCGAGGACCAAATAGAGCCGCATCAAGGGAGGGAGTCGGGATGGGCGTAACAATAAAGGCATTTAACAACAGCAACTTACATTTGCAGACAGGGTGTGGATTCCTATCCACTTTTACATGCATTACCTCATTTCTTTCTAGTCAACTGTGCGTCGGTAACCTATTTTCCGGACTTGGATGATGGAGACTCTTTTAAGCAACTTTTAAAATGTAGCATTTGGAAACAAACATGAAGAGCCATTCGTTTGACGGAAGGCAGACATACAAGAAGCTTCATTGAAAGGGAGCGGATTAAATGACAATTTATTGTCTTGGACACCTGGGGCCCCAAGTGGCTTTGCTCACATCCTACCTCCCAAGGGCTATCAGTGATTCCTGAGTTGAGTAAAAGAAAAAGGTCTCAGAGCATCTTGGCCTTGGAAGAAAAAAGGCATATCTACATTAGAGCAAAAACAGTAGGGATAGATTTTTTTTTTTTTGCTACAATTCTTTCCTTTAGCTTAAACTTTAAAAAATTATTCTTACTGAATCAAGCCAAATAATCCAGGGCAGGCATTGTCTCTTCTCCAAACTGAGACTGTAGCAGTAAGTAGACACACATGCAAATAAGTGAGAAGGCGTCATATCCAAAAGAGCAACTAGATGAACCTGTGGGTCATGAGGCGACAAAGTACGGGCCCTTCCTTGGGGACAGCTATGGGAAGTTCTGCTTCTGTGGGACCGTCTCCAAGAGACAGTAGTGCTCACTGTCTCCTGCCACTTGCATCCTGGCGCCAGGTGGCTGGTGAGTCTGTTCAGCAAGAAAGGTTGGGCTCCCATGAGCACAGCCACGGGGGAGGGAGGCTATGACAGTGCCAGGCTGCCTTCATTTTCAAATACACAAGCAGATCCTACAGTCTCGCAGCTTAAAGTGTCCTAGGAACCACAGATGAAATAGTCCAAACTCCTAAAGCTTGCTCCACCCCTATTTCAGCTAAAATGTTCAATCAAGAAATGGAGACCCTAAATTCAATAATGATGCAGTTTCTGTGCCTACACTTAAAATAAGAAGCTATCAGACTGATACTTGAAACTTTCCAATTAAATTTCACTCAGAGTTTCCCTGGTGGCCTAGTGGGTTAAGGATCCGGTGTTGTCACTGCTATGGCACAGGTTTGATCCCTGGCCCAGGAACTTCTACATGCCGCAGGTACAGCCAAAAAAAAAAAAAAAAAAAAAAAATTCACTCATCATCATCAATAAACATTCACACTGTCAGCCGAAGCTGGCAAAGTTTTAGGTCGTTGGGAAAATTCAGTGTCCCCAGAGTAACCCAGTAACCAGTTACAAGTAACTGATTCCTAGTGTCACTGAGGCTGTTTAGTTCCTGTTCTCTTGACTTCAGATTTCACAGGATGGCAGGGAAGAAAGAAAAGGGGTACTCCTTGGAGGTAGGAGCAAGGAGGTAGGGAAGAGGCGAAGAAGGAAGAAACTGGAGGCATAGACCGCAAACTTTGGCTAGGTCACAACTGAGGCTAATCATTACATTTTAGTTAGACTCTGCCTGGGACCTAGGAAGTGATTCCTCAGAGGTGCTAAGTCTGTGCCTACAGCTTGTCCAGGCTGGCCCTGAATCTCCAGAGACCTGGAAAGACATTAGAGTCCCATTCCCCATCTGTAGCCTGGTGCGATGAGGCTCCCATTCTGCTGTGGGGACCATACCGCCCACCTGAGATGTGATCCCCGCAACCTCTGTACAAAGGACTTTGATTTGGTGTGGATCTGATTAAATGACTGTAGATGTCCTTGGAAGCACTGTGTGGAGGAATTTTAAACAGCTTCTCCTTTTTAATATGCACTTCCTCTTCGGTTTTAATTATTTTGTTCCTACATTTTCCCTTTCAATTTACTAAAATCTAGAAATGTAATTAGAGCAGAGGCTGGGCTCAGAGAAAGCTGCCAGGATTTCTACAGCATGATTAAATATACTAGGCATCCCTTTAGTGTGGGGCTGAAAAAATAGGATTCTCATTATTATCTTTCCTTATCCAGGAAAGAATCAGCACCACGTACAGAGACGGATTTATTGAAAATGCAGCACTAATTAAAAACTCACCCAGCCTCTTGACGAGGTATGGGGGGGAAAGTGCAGTTGTTTAATTATTTTCTCCAGTTACTGTTTTGTTGTTGCAACTACAACAAGCAAGAAGCCCCCCTCCCCTCATTCCTCTAGCCTCAAAATTCTTCTCTCCCTCAAGAGGGACTTAATGAGGCTTTTATCTATGCAACAACAATCAAGCTTACAATGGCACCAGTTCAATTCACCGCTCTTTGTGAAGGTAGGAAACAAGCAGCATGCATTTTCTTAATCCAAAACACAAATGACACAGTGTTCTTTGGCCATCGTGAGCCAGGTCTGAGCAAGGAATCTGTCCACAAGTCTCCCTAAATGTCTGGTATTTATTCTGCCAAAGAGGACCTTCAGCTCCAGTTTACAGTCCAATAAGCAAAGGCATGGTTTCCCTTGAAGGTGTAGGGGAAGTAGAGGTAGGCAGGAATGAATAGAAAATGAGTACATGGGAGTTCCTGTCATGGCGCAGTGGTTAATGAATCCGACTAGGAACCATGAGGTTGCGGGTTCGATCCCTGGCCTTACTCAGTGGGTTAATGATCCGGCGTTGCCATGAGCTGTGGTGTAGGTTGCAGACACGGCTCGGATCCAGCGTTGCTGTGGCCCTGGTGTAGGCCAGTGGCTTCAGTTCTGATTCGACCCCTAGCCTGGGAACCTCCATATGCCGCAGGAGCAGCCCAAGAAATGGCAAAAAGACAAAAAAAAAAAAAAAAAAAAAGAAAGAAAAAAAGAAAGAAAGAAAGAAAATGAGTACATGGATAGGAGATAGATAAGCGGGAAGAATGATCCTTAGTAGGGGCAGGGTCCTGTCTAAAGGAACACAGACAGATGACACAGCCCCAGAAGACAGATGTAAGATGATATGCAAGAAAGCCTATCAACAAGAACACACTGATGAGGTCGTGCTAAGGCTGCAAGAGGTTAATAGAAAATTGGCAGTGAAGAAATATTTATTGATTGACTAAATTTGTTCGTTATGCAGGTTGTGGCTTAATGCGTTCCAGCCTCCTTGTCTGGAAACTCAAGTTCAAATCCAGCACTAACACTTACTAAATATAAACGTGGACAAATCTCGCTGAGCCTGTTTTTCCATATGAACAATGGAGAAAATAATGCCCACTCTATTATATTGTTGTGAAGGTTAACCAAAATAATATTTCAACATAGCCTATTCCTTCTAGACCAGAATAGACACCACTTATGTATGGATGTGTTCTGAACATGGATTTGCAGGGTAAGTATTCCTATGCCTGCAGATCTTCAAGCCTCACTCTAATCTGTGTGCCATCTTCACTCCTTTCCTCTATGCCCTTCTTTAGAATTCTTCAGTAAGCATGGAATCAAGGGCACCGCACAGGCTTCTTGGCCAGCACACTGACACTTGCTAGCGGGGATCCCTAAACAAGCCCCTTGACCTTGGAGGCTGTTTCTTCAGCAATCAGTCAGGTCTCTGGTTGCAAGAGCTGACCCAATGTTGGCTGTAACAACCCCAACTGGAATCTACTAAAGAAGTATCTCTGGCTCCCAGAATTCACAGGAGCCGAAGCCAAGGGCTAGTAGAGGAAGAACAACAACCTTCTTTCGCAGGACCTTCTGGCGAGGGGGTCCAACCACAGGACCCTGCCACAAAATGCCACCACCAGACATGTGACTCCTGAAGCTGCCATTGCAAAGGATGTCTCACCTTCCTTCTAGCTTTGTGCCTCATGCTGCCGACCCAAAGCCCAGGCAGCAGCACCCCGTTGACTAATTCTAGACCACATCTTATGTCCTGACCACCATGGAGGAGGGAAGAGGAAACCAAGAAAGCCCTCGCTGCTACAGTGTCCATGGACACTCCTCGCGGATGCTGTCCGCAGCAGGGTACTTATTCCAAACAGGAAGGGGATCAGCTGCTGCAAGGCCAACCCTCCCACCCATCCGTGAAACAGGGCATTCATCATAGGGTAATAAGCAGCTTCAAATGACATGTCTATTCAAACGTGCTTGGCCTGTAAAAGATACTCTGTTACTGTACTTCCATCTTTTATAGGATGGAAGGCTTAGAATGGTCTAGCTGAGGATTTGATCCCTGTGCTTGTAGACATTGAAATTCTCAATTTTTCACCTGGAGAAATGTTTGGGTGAGATGATGACTGAAGAGCGGAGTACCAGGCAGAGAAAGAGGCAGCGGGGAAGAGAAGAGAGGAAACAGCAAGTGTGAGTTCACCTTGTCCTTGATTTTTGTCTTAGACTTGGCCACACAGCTCCACCTCCATCTCATTCATCTTTAAAACGAATCTAAGAATTACCTGAGGTCATTGTTTCAAAATCACTATTAGAAGGTCAATATTTGTTTTCCACAAAGAATATATTACCAAATATAGATCATCTGCACTGATATGAACGATCTCCAGTGGTTTTTGGTCCTCTTCTGAATGGGCTTGATCCACTACCTGTTGGTATTGGCCCTAAAATAATATTTACCTAAATACAGATCATTTGTTTGGCAAAAGCATATTTTTCCCTTTGCCTCAACTCATATAGAAATTACTTCAGATTTCACAATTTAGATTATCCTTGCCCTGGCTCTACTTTATCAAGGTGAATTGATTTCAATTGAACGTTTATTCTACCTTTGAATCCTATTTTGAAAAAAAGGAATTTAATCTAAAATTCAATTATGGAAGGTCTGTGCCCAAATGAACAGTCAACCAGCCCTTACTGGATGCTCCCCCAGGTACAGAGCTCTACCAAAGTAACTACAGGAGAAGTCAAAACAAACAAAAACATTGTCCCTATTCACAGGGAGTCGTCAGTGTAGAATTTTAAATTTCACAATGGGAGGAGACCATGCAGATTCTCCAACCCAGTCGTTTTTGTGCAGTGTGTGCTTCTCAAGCTCTGAGCTTCTGGAGATTTGCCTCAAGGTCTCCAAGGAAGGGAAGATCAGCCAAGGTGGCAGGGATGGTCCAAACCAAGCGAGCCTTGTTCTCTTTCCACTCATTCAGCCATCATCCTTGAGTCTTCTCCCTTGGTACCTCACATCGAATCCATCAGGAATTCCCATCAATTCTAGTTTCAAAGTATCCCTTGAATCCATCCACTTCTCTCCATCTCCCCAGTTCCATTCAAATTCTAGCCAACATTCTCTTTTCCCCGGACCACAGTAAGAGGGTCCTAATTGGTCTTCCTAAGTCTTTGCTTGTCCCTCAATCCATTCTTCCCTCAGCAATGAGGCCACTCTAATTAAAACTTAACACAGGAGTTCCCATTTTGGCTCAGCGGAAACGAATCTGACTAGTATCTCTGAGGATTTGGGTTCAATCTCTGGCCTCGATCAGCGGGTTAAGGACCCAGCGTTGCTGTGAGCTTTGGTGTAGGTCACAGATGTGCCTTAGGTCTGGTGTTGCTGTGGCTGTGGTATACAGCTGACAGCTACAGCTCCAATTCGACCCCCAGCCTGGGGAACAACCATATGCCACAGGTGTGGGGCTAAAAAAACAAAAACAAAAATAAAACTTAAGTCAGATCGTGCTTAAAACCTTTGACTATCTTCCCATTGTACCAAGAGGGGGAAAAAAAAAAAAGCACCCAAACTTTGTACCACTGCCTTTAAAAATCTCATATTCATGTGTACTCCAATGTTCATTGCAGCACTCTTTGCAATAGCCAAGACATGGAAACAACCTAAATGTCCATTGACAGAGGAGTGGATAAAGAAGATGTGGTACATGTACACAATGGAATATTACTCAGCCATTAAAAGGAAAGAAATAAGGGCATTTGCAGCAACATGGATGGACCTAGAAATTATCATGCTAAGTGAGGTTAGTCAGATAATGAGACACCAACATCAAATGCTATCACCGACATGTGGAATCTACAAAAAGGACACGATGAACTTCTTTGCAGAACAGATACTGACTCACAGACTTTGAAAAACTTATGGTTTCCAAATGAGACAGGTTGAGGGGGTGGGGGGAAGGCACTGAGAGTTTGGGATGGAAACGCTGTAAAAATTGGTTGTGATGGCTGTTGCACACCTATAAATGTAATAAAATTCATTGAGTAATTTTTAAAAGTTACACATTAAAACCTTTAAAAGAAAGAGTCTCATATTCAACTATTCGATTTTGCCTCATGTCGCTTTTTTTTTTATTTTTTCCTGTCTTCGTTTCAGCCACATTGAGCATCTGTCAGTTTTTAGAACCCATCAAGCACTTTCCCTCCACAGGCATTGATGTTACTATTCCTCCTGCCTGGAACACTTTCCCTCTAGCTCTTCACATAGCTAGTTCTGCCTTTTATTTCAGGTCTCACCTTATTTTTCACATTCTCAGAAAACCTTCTCTGACCACTTATCAAAGCAAGGACTGTCTTGGTGTCTTCGTATTCTGTGTACATCCTCTATAATTACTCCTAATAATTTATAATTGTTTTGTGTATTTACTTGTTTATTATCAATTTCTCCTAATCAATGATTAGCTCCAGCGTGTTTTTGGTTGTTGTTGTTGTTTGCTTGTTTTGTTTGTTTGTTTGTTTGTTTGTTTTGCTTTCTAGGGCTGCACCTGTGGCACATGGAAGTTCCCAGGCCAGGGGTCAAATCAGAGCTACAGCTGATGACCTATACCACAGCCATAGCAATGACAGATCCAAGCAGCATCTGCGACCTATACCATAGGTCACAGCAATGCCAGACCCTTAGCCCACTGAGCAAGGCCAGGGATCGAACTCACATCCGCTTGGATCCTAGTTGGGTTCATTAACGGCTGAGCCACAACAGGAACTCCCTTAGCTCCAGCCTGTTTGTTTTTCTCTCCATAATGTCCCAACATTCAGCACAGTGCTGACACGTGGACAGAAGGTGCTTAGTACACAGTGAATGAATGAATGTATAACAGAAAGCCCTGGACATTCCTGGAATGTCAAAGAAGTTCGGAAGAATGAAAGGAAAGTTAGTAAGCAAAAAGTGTGGAGAAGGGGGATGAGGAAAGAAAGCAGTTCAGGCAGGTAAAGATCCTAAGGCTGGAAAAAGCATGGAATTTTTTTAGAAACTCAAGGAAAATTAGTGTGGCTGGAGTACAGAAAGCAAGTGGGAGGGTTGTAGGGGCTGGGTCAGAAGAATCAGGAAGAGCCAACCAGCATCTCTCCCTTGCAATCCAAACCACAGGAAGGACTGAGACCACGGGAAGAGAGAATTCCCCAAAGAAAACGCAGGGTGCTCTTGGCAGAAGGGGGAAATGAATGCAGAGGCCAACCCCAGAAGACCATTATTCCTGATTTTCGTTCTACCTCTCCTGTTACTCCTTTTCAGTCTATTTTACAGGCTCTTTCTTTGGCCTTCCTTTGACTGTTGGCTTTCCTTGGATCGTGTTCAGCTTCTCTCCTCTTCACGCTGTCCTCACTTGCCTTGAGATGGCTCCTTCACTCTCACAGTTCCACTGCCATCCATCTGCTAAAGTATTTCAAATCTTTCTTGAGCCAGGTCTTTCTCTTGGGCTCTAGATTTCCACCTCCAGCTATTAACCCGATATCTTCAGTTGGATGGACCATAGGCACCTAATATTCTTCAGATGCAAAGCCTGCTTCTCCTTTGGTGTTCTCTTTTCTCGACAAGTAGTCCAAGCCGAGAAACTGGAAAGCATCCTTGACGCCTCAAGCTCCCTTCTAATTCAACACCAAGTTCTGACAATCCCATACTTTAGTCATCTCCCAGTTCTGCCTACTTCCTTCTATCTTCACTGACACCTCCCTGATCATAGCAGCCTCCTCCCTGGCCTCCCAGGCTCTGGTCTTCACCCTTCTGCTTCATTCTCCACTCTGCAGCCAAGGTGAGATTTCTAAAAAGTCACCCCGATCGAGTCACTTCTTTGCTTTCCACCCTTCCTTGCCCTCAATATAAAAACCATACTCCTTAATAGAGGTGAAAAACTCTTTACCAGTGACCTGTGCCTTTGCCTCCAGGTGTTCTTTTTTGCTTCCCACTGTACCTTAGCAATAAGGTTTCCCACCATTGAAAGAACTACTTGCAACTCCCAGAGTAAAGCAAGTTCTTTTTTGCACGTACTGTTACCGCTTCCCCAAACAGTCCTCTCTACCCCTTTCCCGGGCCCTGCTCTCACCTTCCCTTAGTTAACGCACTGCTGATTCTCCAGGCTTCAGTTTACCCATCTGTTCCTCTAGGAAGCGATGCATGACCCCTAGCCCTGAGCTAGTTCTCCCCATATTTCTCCTCCCACTGCACTATATCGTGGTGGCCTGTTTCCCTCTCTGTCCCTCACTAGATGAGAAGCTCCTTGGGGTCAGAGATTTCCCTTTTCTTTTTTTTTTTTCTATTGTATTTCCAGCCCAGGGCAGCCTTCCTAGCATATACTAGGCATTCAGAGAAAGGCTCGTGGGATAATACGTGAGAGAAGGAATGGAACAAATGTTCCTTTCAGGAACTTGGATCCTATAGTTTCAGCACAGAAGCCTCCAGCAGCTTCCTCTTCCTGCATCCACTGTTTGGCCACAGGCTGGTCAGCAGGCTGGACAGCAGCCTGTGAGAACCCTGAACATCTGCTCAAGAGGCTCCTTGACTCACACCATCCGCTTGGGAGCCCAGGCTTCCCTTAAAAGGCCACCTTATCGGAAAGTGCCTTTGATGGCATTTATGAGCTCTATTTTTATCTGTGTTGGAAAAGTCTCAGAGTTAATTCCCAAGCCAACAACATTAAACTCAGGAACGTGGATGAGCAAGAAAGCATCGATGCGATGCCTTTGAGTCACAGCTTTGTTTTCCGTGGCAAGGCTTCCAGTCCTCCAGTCACTGGGCCCTTGTTTTGAAGGCCTGACTGCCTCTAAAGTGCTGCTGATGCCACATTCCTTAATATGAGATCCGGCAGCCCTGCCTGGTCTAGGAAATGGTATCCTCTTGCTTAGGAGTCTCTGCCCTCGGCTGGGACCCTCAGAGCAGAACCCAGAAGGGAGGGCCGGCCCTCTCCCAGGTTAGTCAAGCTGGCTTTCTACCCGCACCCCCACATGGAAATGAATCGTGGGTGATAGCATTGCTCGCAGCAGGAAGGAAGGAGGCAGAGTGGCCAGAGGAGAGGGCTCCCAGTGCGCTGCTTGGCCAGAGAGCTAATTGGACAGAAGCTACAGAAATGAGGAGAGTAACCCAGCAGGGCTGGCAAGCAAGGCGAGAGCCTGTGCCAGGGAAAGGATTCGCTGTCAGAACTGGAGGAGAGAGAGAGAGAAAGAGAGAGTGATGGAAGGGAGGTGTATGAAGAGAGGGAAAGGACATGAAGCCTGAAGGAAGAAGGGTGGCAGGAGGGAAGCAGGGAGCAGCCCAGATGGAAGGAATCATCGCAGTTTGTAGAGAAAGGGATGAGGACGGATGAGCATACATTTCCCTTTAACCTAAGGGGAGTCGTTTGGGGAAAGGGGATGTTGGAGAGGCAGGTGGAGGCCCCAGAGGTGAGGTCTGTTCCACTCCCCTGTGGCAGATTAGAAATCAGAGCCAGGGCCTGTATCAAGAAACGGTCTCGGAGTTCCCGTCGTGGCGCAGTGGTTAACGAATCCGACTAGGAACCATGAGGTTGCGGGTTCGGTCCCTGCCCTTGCTCAGTGGGTTAACGATCCGGCGTTGCCATGAGCTGTGGTGTAGGTTGCAGACAGACGCGGCTCGGATCCCGCGTTGCTGTGGCTCTGGCGTAGGCGGGGGGGGGCTACGGCTCCGATTCAACCCCTAGCCTGGGAACCTCCATATGCCATGGGAGCAGCCCAAGAAATAGCAAAAGAAACGGTCTCACTCCCAGATTCAAGGTACTGAATTTGCCACCATGCCTGCCTCTGGGAATTTAGGAAAGATAGGTTTTATCAAAGGCTGCTGGAACCTGGAAAACTCAGGCCACTATTTGAGTCCACCCCCGCCCCCACCCTTCCCTTAGCAAAAGGCTAAACACTTCAGGGCAGGGGCCACACCCCAAGGTCTCGCACCCCAATCACCCCTGCCCAGCAGCACGCACACAGCCCAAGATCACAGCCCCTGTGCACCTCTCCCTCTGCTGGCTACTCTGGGACAGAGACCAGGCTGAAAGCTTGGAGTCTGGGCTGAGTCAGCACTGCCGGTGGGAGAGGTTGCTTCCTGGAAAGTCTTGCTTCAAAGCTTCTGGCTGACCAAGCACTGGGAGGGAGCATGAGGCAAGCTGGCGGCCATCTTTGGCCTTCATGATACCTCCACCAGGAGTTCCCATGTGGCTCAGTGGTAAACAAACCTAACTAGTATCCGTGAGGACGCAGGTTCGATCCCTGGCCCCGCTCAGTGGGTTGAGGATCTGGCATTGCCACAACCTGCAGTGTAGGTCACAGATGAGGCTCAGATCTGGCATTGCTGTGGCTGTGGTATAGTCTGGCAGTTGCAGCTCCGATTCGAACCCTAACTTGGGGACTTTCACAGGCTCATGTGCGGCCCTAAAAAGATAAACAAAAAAACCAAAACACCTCTCACCAGAGAGAGAGTCATGGGACAGAAATTTCCATAGTCCACCTTAAAAAGAGACTCCAGGGTCCCCAGGTTGCCCCTCCATCCTCTCTGGTTCAAAAAAATCACATTTTTTTTTCTCAGGGCTCTCAAGAGATGTCAGGACCAAGGTGGAAGTTCTGATTCCTGATGGATCTAGTTACTTCTCCTGAAAATCAGATGAAATATATGCTTTCTGAGTCTCAGATGTCTATTTTCTGAAGCTAGGTCCTTATTCACTGGGGCAGCAAGAATGCACACAGGATGCTCTGCGTGGGCGCAAGGCAGCACTCTCTCGATAAAAAAAGACAGCATACCATTAGCAGAATGAGCGCCTGCTCCAGTGGTCAAGCTCCCACTCTGTCTCTGGGGGCTTTGATGGGGAGTCTAAGCCATCTTCACCCTGCTCTTTCAGTTGGGAGTTTCGATTCCCCCCAATGCAAGGTGGAGGGTCATTTTGATGATCTCACTTTGGACAAGTGAGAAGAGAAAGCATTTTATTTTGACCCCCACAACTGCTTGCTATGCAGCGGGCACTCTAGTGGGTAGGGAGTGGGTGGCAGCAGCTGCCAGACACCTTCCCCTGGGGGATGTATCGGTTGGTGCCAAAAGCCTGTATAAGCTCTTTCTGATCTCTGTGCCAGCGACTCCAGGTCCTGGAAGGAAGCCAGAGTCCACCCTGAGCTCTGCGAGCTTCTCCTCCCTCTCATCCACCGAGAATGGGAGGGATGGCTTGGGAGCGCCTGGAAAGAGGAGTCGGCGGTTCTTAGACGTGTTTTCCAGCTGTCACACCTGCTACCATGAGAACTCACACTCATGAGCACATGCACACTCAGCAATAAATTGTTTCGGGCTTTCTGGTTCCATCTGTCCCACGCCCAAAGCAGTAGGAATAAGAACTCCCACCGACAAACTGTTGTTCCTGTCATGGCGCAGTGGAAACAAATCTGACTAGGAACCATGAGGTTGTGGGTTCCATCCCTGGCTTCACTCAGTAAGTTAAGGATCTGGTGTTGCCGGGATCGGTAGTGTAGGTCATAGATGTAGTTGGGATCTGATGTTGCTGCGGCTGTGGCTGTGCTGCAGGGCGGCAGCAGCTCCCATTGGACCCCCTAGCCTGGGAACCTCCATAGGCCATGGGTGAGGCCCTAAAAACAAACAAACAAACAAAAAACTGCTGTTCCCATTTTGCCTCCTTCTCCTTCCCCTCTTTCCACCCTGCCACAAACATTTATCGATGCTTGACTGGCACCTACCCTCTGCCAGTCACTGTGTATTCGGGGCTAAAGACACAAGGACATAGTCTTGAGGGAGAAAAAAAATATATAAATACCAACCAGAGAGTTACCATCGTGGTGCAGCGGAAACGAATCCGACTAGGAACCATGAGGTCTCGGGTTCGATTCCTGGCCTCGCTCAGTGGGTTAAGGATCTGGCATTGCCGTGAGCTGTGGTGTAGGTCACAGACAGGGCTTGGATCTGGTGTTGCTGCGGCTCTGGTGTAGGCTGGCAGCTATAGCTCTGATTGGACCCCTAGCCTGGGAACTTCCGTGGGTGCGGCCCTAAAAAGACAATATATATATATATATATAATAAAAAATAAAAAATAAAATAAATATTAACCAGATGCAAGCTGGTGGTATAGTGTTGCAATATGGGAGGTGGCAAGCTGGAGGCCACAGGCCAAACCTGGCTTGTAGGCATGTTTCCTTTAGCTGGCAAAGAATTTTAAAAATTGTCAGAGTTCATGCAAAAGTCAATATTTCCATCTCTTTTTTGAAATTGAAGGTTGGGCAACCATCAGGAGGAGGTGAAAAGCCACTGCCATCTTTAGAAAGGACATGTCTTCTCAAGGTCATAGGCCACATACCCCACCCCCTTCCCGAGTGAGTTAACCTGGCTCGTTCTGTTCATCCACGTTTCCTACAGTGATTGTGCAGGTGTTCGAATTTTGGACCCTTAAAATGAAACGCCATCAGAGGACACAAAGAGGGAACTGTCACCTCCGCTCAAGGAAGTCAGATCAGAGATGGGTGAACTAAGTCCCCGTGCCTGGTGGATTTGATCACGTGTTTATTGCTTCTTCCCTGCCCCCTCCAAGTACCACCAGCCCACAGCAGGGCACCTGGGACAGGGTCGTCCCCACGCATGCTGGCAAACTCATGAAATGTGTTGAATGAATGGAGTCGCTAGAAGCAGCAGGTGGAAAAGGGAATTCCAAGCAGGGGGAATTGTGGGTAACAAAGGCCTGACAGTGAATGGTGTAGTGGGAAACTGCAAAACAGTTCGTGGCGAACGGGGGTGGGGTGGGGGTGCCAGAAGTGTGACAAGGGGGTGGGATCAGGTCGGGTGGAAGCAGCCGGAGTTGAAGCCTGGAAAATAGACTCCAGTGGGATCGTGAAAGGCTTTTCACAGTGTATTTAGGAAGGTAACCATGGCATCTTGGAAGTGATGAAAGGAGTGAAGTGACAGGATCAGATTCTTGTTTCACAGAGATAACGCTGGCAGGCTGCTGGAGTGGGGAGCAGTGGGAAGCTCCAGTGGGAAGACAGAAGCAGCAAATAGAAACTTCAATTCAATGTTCCCCTTTCTGAGGCCCTGGAAACACCACTGGGGATCTATTTTAAGAAAATGGTGCCCCCTGCTGATTAAGCCTGGGCTCGCATCTTACCTTGGCCAAGAGGGAAATAAAATGTTTCGCCCTGAACAAAAGTTTCTGGGCTTCCTCCTGTGCACAGAATTGCAAGTGATGCTGCATGGGAGAGTGCCTTCCTTTCCCAGGAAAAGAGGGGCCCACAAGGACAGGTGACAATGACTATGGCACAAATTGTGTTGCCAGATAAATATAGAACACCAGCTAAATCTGAGCTTCAATTAAACAAGGCATAATTGTTTGGCATAAAGATGTCTCAAATGTTGCATGGGACATGCTGACACTAAAAAAGTATGTGCTATTTTTCTGAAATTCAAATTTAGCTGGGCATATTGTATTTTTATTTGCTGACCCTAATAACCCTAGATAAAATGTGTTGGGGGCCGGGGGCAGGAGAACACTAGAAATGAAACTAGAGGAGTTCCTGTCGTGGCGCCACAGAAACGAATCCGACTAGGAACCATGAGGTTTCAGGTTCGATCCCTGACCTCGCTCAGTGGGCTAAGGATCTGGCGTTGCTGTGAGCTGTAGTGTAGGTTGAAGATGCGGCTTGGATATGATGTGGCTGTGGCTGTGGTGTAGGCCTGCAGCTGTAGCTCCAATTGGACCCCTAGCCTAGGGGTGCGGCCCTAAAAGCAAAGAAAAAGAAAAGAAACTAGATGCATTACTCTTCTTGGGTTTTTCCGCAAATTCAAGCTCACCCTTCCATCGAAACAGGGCTGGAGATGATGCTTTCTCATTTCTTGCAGTGATACCCAGTTATACAATAACTCTACTTGGGAAGTCACTTTCTTTCTTTCTTTCTTTCTTTCTTTCTTTCTTTCTTTCTTTCTTTCTTTCTTTCCTTCTTTCTTTCCTTCTTTCTCTCTTTCTTTCTCTCTGTCTTTCTTTTTTCTTTTCCTTCTTCTTCTTTTTTTTTGTCTTTTTAGAGCTGCACCCAAGGCATAGCAACGTGGGATCCGAGCCATGTCTGCAACCTACACCACAACTCATGGCAATGCCAGATCCTTAACCCACTGAGCGAGGCCGGGGATTGAACCCATGTCCTCATGGGATTGAAGCCATGTCCTCATGGATACTAGTCAGATTCGTTACCACTGAGCCATAATGGGAACTCCTGGGAAGTCACTTTTCAATAAATGAGCGCATGATTTCAGCAGATCCTGGGTATAGACCCTTAGGAGAATCAGAAGAGAGCTGTGGAGCCTCCTAACCAAAAAATCGACCTACTAGCTTCACCAGAGTAAGCACCTGTGTTCCACACACATTTTTACATAAAATTTCAGGAAGTTCCCAGCCTTCGTGTTAAGAGTGACATGTTCCCTGTAAGGCTGTAGTCTGAATGCGCAGTTCCAGGGTCCTGAGGGGGCGGAAATGGTGTCTAGTCAGGCCCTAAGCTGAAACAGGATGCTTCTGCCAGCTCTGGCCACCCACGCACCATGACAAAAGACAGAGGTGGGCAGGAAGAAATATTCTGTCTCTCCCCCTTGGAGAATGCCTTGAACCTCTTCCCTCTCCCACCTCTCCCAGAAAAAACAGGGAGTCAGGCATATTTGGACAGAAGATGCACCAGCCCTCGTGGACTTGCGCCTCGGCAAGTGGAAGGCACTGAATGCAATCGTTCCTGATTCCAAGACTCTCTTTTCTTCTCTTTTCCAGCCTTCTTGCCACAGCAGGCGTAGCCCCCTGGCTCTCAGCTGAGGACTGTGCCTGTCAGAAATTATCTTTCACCAGGAGGGGAAATTCCGGATGAAATTCTGGACGCTCTGAACTGGGTGATCAAAGTCTTGGGCTGAACATCCTGGGAGGAGACCTTGGCGTCGAGGTGCCGAGTCTGTCTTCCTCCTGCAGCCCTTGCCGAAGAGCGTCCTGGCCGCCACCGTCTGCTCTCCTCCTGGCCCCGCAGAGGGAAGGCAGAAGGGGCCCAGATCAGGTGGCTGTTGGTTTTAGACTCTCTCAGAAGGTTCTAAATGATGAGAAACCTCATCGCATGTTGCTTCTATCTTTTTCAGTATGCCTATGTGACACTCAGCTCCAATAGCCTGCAGTATGACATAGAGCCCCCAAGTATGAAATTGATCAAGTCATTTCAAACAAACATCATAATGATATACTTACCGTGTATTACCATAGGATAATCTTCTATATTGAACATTTTCTACAATTAATTGACATTTGTTTAACCTGTATATGGCTATGATTTTCAACTCTGATTTCTTTGGAAGAAGGGTTCTTAGTTCTGAGGTGGATAGCTTTTCCTAAAATGTTTAAATTTAAAATGTCTTTTTTGGGACTCAGTGGTAAGGAACCTGACTAGTATTTGTGAGGACACAGGTTCCATCCCTGGCCTCACTCAGTGGATTAAGGGTCTGGCATTGCCATGAGCTGTGGTGCAGGTTGCAGACAAGTCTCGAATCTGGCATTGCTGTGGTTGTGGCGTAGGTCAGTGGCTACAGCTCCAATTCAATCCCTAGCCTGGGAACTTCCACATGGTCTGGTATGGGCTTAAAAAGATGAAAAATAAAGTAAAATATCCTTCTGTAAGCCATAATGATATTGGATTTTACTCTTTTGGCTGTGCCCATGGCATGCAAAAGTTCCCAGGCCATGGATCAAACCCAGACCACGGCAGTAACAACACTAGATCCTTAACCCACTGTACCATAAGGGAACTCCTCTCCCACCCCCCATATTAGATTAAAAAAATTTTTTTTCTTTCAGAGTTCCTGTCACAGCTCAGTGGTTAATAAACCCAACTAATATCCATGAGGACACAGGTTCGATCTCTGGCCTCGCTCAGTGGGTTAAGGATCTGGTGTTGCCGTGAGCTGTGGTGTAGGTCACAGATGCGGCTTGGATCCTGCGTTGTTGTGGCTGTGGTGTAAGCCAGCAGCTGTAGCTCCCTTTAGACCCCTGGCTTGGGAACCTCCATATGCCTCAGGTGCGTCCCTAAAGACAAAAAAGACCCCCCAAATTTTTTTTTCTTTACTGCCACACCTGCAGCATATAGAAGTTTCCAGGCTAGGGGTCAAATATGGGCTGCAGCTGCTGTCCTTCACCCCAGCCCCAAACAACGCTGGATCCAAACCACATCTTTGACCTACATAGCAGCTTGGGGCAATGCTGGATCCTTAACCCACTGAGTGAGGCCAGGGATCGAACCTGGATCCTCACGGATACTAGTCAAGCTCTTAATCTGCTGAACCACAACAGAAACTCCCTGATATTAGATTTTTAAATCAATGTCCTTACTTATAAAGCCAGCATACCTATACCAGCCCCCCAAATTATTCAAAAAATTCTACCAGATCAGGAAATCCAAACAGCTGGAAACCACTGGCTTAGCTCGCTGACCTCTGACATGTGGTCAGCAGAGACTCACTCTGGGCCCTGCCCTTACACAGAGTTGTGTGACCTTCCTCTGATGACTTTTGGTGGATTTCAGGCTCCCTGTTCCAAATATGGGGAGACTTGCTTCTGGCCTAAGCTCTCCCCAGGAGTGTTGTAAGGATAAAATGTCATGAACTAAAGAGCTTTGGGAAAGGAGGCGCTCAATAAATATGATTGCCGTTCCTAAAGACAGCTGGTGTGCTTTCAGTGGGAAGGGCTGAACGATCCCACAGAGACCCAGGACAATTTCCCTGCCAGGACATCTGGGGAGAGTGACCGGCGCCACTCATAAAATGTGCAAACTGTTCCACTGACAAGTGGGACCAGACGGCAGAGCAATGGGCCCCCAGAGGAGCTTGGCTTCTCCGCCTCTGAGGGCACAGGGCCAAGACACAACGAGAACTCGGGGAACCTTGAGTTCCAGTTAATCCCTCAGAGACCTCCTGCAGGTTGCCTCACGTCCCTTAACTTGTTTTTCCATTTCTAGAAGGGGTAGGTACCCGCTCAGTCCTCTTCACAAGGGCGTTACGGGGCTGTGAGAAAACACACCACCCAACACCCAACACCCCATCAATCTCTGGCCTCGCTCAGTGGGTTAAGGATCTGGTGTTGCCATGAGCTGTGGTGTAGGTCCCAGATGTGGCTCAGATCCTGTGTTGCTGTGGCTGTGGTACAGGCTGGCAGCTATAGCTCCAGTTTGACTTCTAGCCTGGGAACTTCCATGTGCCATGGGTGTGGCCCTAAAAAGTTAAAAAAAAAAAAAAACCCTAATTTTAAAGATATTCCCACAGCACTCTCTTTCCACCATCTTTCTGTGCCACCATAATGGTGCGTGAGAATGTCATGGCTGATGCCCTCAAAAGCACCAACAATGCCCCAAAGAGAGGCAAACGCCAGGTTCTTACTAGGCTGTGCTCGTTAGGTTTCTAACTGTGCTGAAGCATGGTTACCTTGGCGCATTTGAAGTCACTGATGATCACAGAGCAGGGACACTTGTGAACCTCACAGGCAGGCTAAACTCCACAGTGTGGAGTTATCAGCCCCAGGTTTGACATGCAACTCAAAGATCTGGAAAGATGGCAGAATAACCTGCTCCCATCCCATGAGTTTGGTTTCATTGTACTGACAACCTCAGCTGGCATCATGGACTATGAAAATCGAGGCAAAAACACACAGGAGGAAAAAAAAAAAACTTGGATTTTTTTGTTGTTGTTGTTGTTAGGGCAGCACCGACGGCATGTGGAGGTTTCCAGGCTAGAGGTTCAATCAGAGTTGTAGCCGCCGGCCTACACCAGAGCCACAGCAACACAGGATCCGAATCACGACTGTGACCTACATCAGAGCTCACGGCAACGCCGGATGCTTAACCCACTGAGAAAGGCCAGGGATTGATCCCTCAACTTCACGGTCCCTAGTTGGATTCGTTTCCGCTGTGCCACGATGGGAACTCCTGAATTTTTTTTGTAGGAATGTAATACATACGTGCAAATAAAATGGCTCAGTGGACCAAAAAAAAAAAAAAAAAAAAAGATCCACAGTGAATGTTTAATTCCTGCTCGTTTGAATTCTTTGATAAACAACACATAATTGTTTTTGCTTATAGTGATTAATTCCAGAATAGATTTCCCTATGGTTTTACCCCACATCACATCTGTGCATCACTCCCCTTGCCCAAGGCCAAGAGGTGTACAGGAAAGGGAAGAACCTGAGCATAAACAGCCAAGGAGGCGGACCTGATAGTTTGACCAAAATAGACGTTAAGTACAATACGCCCCAAACTGAAAACACAGGGCTGGTGCCCTCCCTTCTACCCACAGCAGAGAATTAACTGCAGGAGAAAGTCCTTTGATGTTTAGAAACTGGAGGCATCGGGCCGCCCAGGGTTAGCGATCAACAATACTTTTGTTTGAACTTGTCTGGTATGTCACGTTTATCAGCACCATTATAACCTAGCTGAGTGTTACCAACGTGTGTCTCACTTGGCACACTCAGTTCCTGTGATCCTGAAGCTAAGTGCGCCACACCGAACGAGCTGGCAGCTTCCACCACGTTTTAAAATATCTTCCAACTGAGCCGAAAGATGCCTCACTGTAGAGCCACTGGTCTGCCCCCTCCCCGTGCTCTCGCTTGAACCGATTAGAGGCAGGGGCACGGGGAGAAGCCAGGCAGTTAAAAACCCCATTTCCCAGTGGGCGGGGGAGCCGGAGTTTCATCTCCTCTTCCTTTCATCGTCCCACGTTCTCTCCAGCTCAAGCCTCACCTTGTCCAGACACCTTCTTTTGTTGTTGGCCTGGCATTTCTGAGATGCAGTGATGTATCTGTCTCCCTGTTACACCATGAACCCCCTGGAGGGTTAGCCCTGGTCCCACTCAACTCTGAACTCCCAGCGTGTTCCCAGGGTGCTGCACACAGAAGAGTTAGATGAAAGGACAAGGGACTAAATGAATATGCCGGAACTGGGCTCCTGGCTCACCAAGGACAGGACAGGCTCGCTCTAGTGTCAGGTGAGAGCCATGCTGAGCAGCTGGAGATCCTTCTTGCTCTTGGTGACGAGGACGAGGTATGTCTGAGACCCCTAGTTGGCAATGGCAGGGGGTAGAGGTGGAGGGGACTGGCCAGATAGGAAAATGTCTCTTGTTAGAACAACAGGCCCAGGAGTTCCTGTCGTGGCGCAGTGGTTAACGAATCCGACTAAGAACCATGAGGTTGCGGGTTCGATCCCTGGCCTTGCTCAGTGGGTTCAGGATCCGGCGTTGCCTTGAGCTGTGGTGTAGGTCGCAGATGCAGCTCGGATCCTGCGTTGCTGTGGCTCTGGTGTAGGCTGGCAGCTATAGCTCCAATTGGACCCCTAGCCTGGGAACCTCCATATGCTGCGAGAGCAGCCCAAGAAATGGCAAAAAGACCAAAAAAAAAAAAAAAAAAACCAGCAGGCCCAGGAAGTTAGTTCCCTTGTGACGCAGTGGGTTAAAGATCTGGAGTTGTCACGAGGGTGACAAGGGTAACCCTGGCCTGGGGACATCCATATGCTGCAGGCACACCCAAAAGGGAAGAAAAAAAAAAAAAAAAAAGGCCCAGGCAAGGGCTGCTTGTGGGCCCCTGACCCTTGCCATCCGCTCTCACCACCTAAGCAACCCACAGCAGACTGTCCGGGAGAACTGGCAGTCTGGTGGGGAAGGAGCTAGTGGAGGCAAACTTCAGGAGGAAAGAGGGCAGGGGAAGGGGCGGAGAAAGGAAGGAAGCTCAGCCAGATGTATTTAGAACCTCTTCTCTCAAGGAGGAGTTCAGAATGAGAGGGGGCCTTTCAGGGCAGAGCTGCAGTGACACCCGCGCCCCTAGAGAGCGAGACGAGTGCGAGCGAGGCAGGGCTTGAAAGGCTGGGCGGCGGGGTGGGAAGGCAGCCGCGCAGGAAGGAGGCTGGGCTCCCATCTGGAGAGCCAAGGGGCTGGGGCTGCTGAACAGATGGAGTGAAAGTTGCAGCTGGTGGAAATGCACTTTCATGTGTAAAGTTTGGTCCATGGAGGATTGCGACTTCCAACTCTGCAGGCAGCAGTGGGCCGGTGGCTCTGCTCCACGCTCCGCCTTCTCCCCCCAGTGCCACCCAGAAAACTCGGCAGCGGCTCGATGCCAGGACTCAGCCACTGTGCCTTCAGCCAGCATCCCTTTCAACAGGCAGACGCTGGCATGGCGACACCTTGGCACAGGCGGGATGGCAGAGGATGCTGTGCTTTAGTAGTGAAAGGGGGCAGGGGAATGAGAAGGATTAATCCAGCTGCCCCAGAAGGGGCCCCGGGAGGACCAACAACAGACGTGGGGATGGAGCGAGGGAACCAGCCCTTCCAAAGCTGTTCACAACATACACATGGGGTCTCCGCTCTGGTCCTGGTTGAGCTTCGGCTGAAGGGGAGGCAGTGGGGAAACGTGAAAACACGGCAGACTCAAAGGCTCTGAGCTTATTTTTATCCCAACCTTAAGAGAAGCTTCTCAAGGAGGAAACATGTCTGTGGTTCTCGGAAGAAATATTTGCCCATCAGAGCTTCAAGGGAGAAAGTGATGTTTAGATTCTCCGGCTCTAACAGCCAGCCACCTGTCCTGGCATATTTAGACCTTCACCTATGGGGACAGAGGCCACAAGCACAACTATAACATCTATTCACGTTCCTCCCTTATAAAGCTTGGCCCCCCAGCAAAGCCTGGGCAGCCCGGGCAAACGGGCACCAAGCTCTTCCGTCTCTTTCTCTCTTCACTTGCTGTGTTCCCGGTCATCAAGAACAGAAACTGCCACTCTGTCTGGTTAAAATCCAAATGCTTTTTTTAGAATATGTGATTTTGCTTCCTTTAAAACGAAACAAAACATAACAAACAAACAAACAAAAAAACCCCAAAAACCCAGACGGAAACCTAGTCCTTTATCTCTATTGTGTCCGTTTTTCCAAGAGATGTCACTGTTTGAGATAATAACTTAAATATTCTTGGAGTGGAGGTAGTCTCTCTCTTCCTAGTGGGATGTCTTCTTGGTTCCTTTCCCAAACTTGGCATCAAGACCGAGACCTACAGAAAGAGAGAAGATGGGCTTAACTTGAAGGGAGAAGCGAAGCTTACACATGATGTGGCGGGGGTGGGAGGAATTTCCCAAAACTGGGGCTTGAAGTCATCTTTTTTTGGAGGGGTAGGACCATGTTCATGGCATGTGAAAGTTCCCGGCCAGGGACTGAACCCGAGCCACTCAAGCCACAGCAGTGACAATGCCAGATCCTTAACCCACTACACCACCAGGGAACTCCCCAAATTGGGGCTTTAAATAAGACTAGTTTTCAAATAGCGGTTTTAGAAGACCTCCTCGTAAAAAAAAAGACGGGCATCGAATGAAAAAAAAAATCATTACGAGATACTGGTAATTACACATGTATATAAAATACAGCAAGACTGAAAGAAACTCAAGAGTCAGTCTTCTAAGCTAGTTCTCTCAGCTCCTCCACGACAGCAGCATAAATCAGTAGGGAACAAGTGTAATAATTTTACCCTGTCTGGGGAAAGCAGAGCCACTTGAAGGAAAGCACTCAATCGCTCAAATGAAATGCTCCTGAGAGAGGCTAGATGAGAGGTAATGCTTCCTTTTCTCTTTTAAAAACAAGTTTTCTCTAAAATAACTACATAGGAGTTCCCGTTGGGGCTCAGCAGAAACGAATCCACCTAGTATCCACGAGGACGGCAGGTTCGATCCCTGGCCTCGCTCAGTGGGTTAAGGATCCAGCATTGCCGTGAGCTGTAGTGTAGGTGGCAGATGCATCTCGGATCTGGTGTTGCTGTGGCTGTGGCGTAGGCCAGCGGCTACAGTTCTGATCTGACCCCCTAGCCTGGGAACCTCCATATGCCACGGTGCAGCCCTAAAAAGACAAAAACAAATAAATAAACAAATAAAATAAGATCAATTCGAATAAAACGACTACATAAATGTCATAAATATACAGGCAAATTTTCTGGGGAGAAAACCCAAAGCTCTGTCACTGTCCCTCTGCGTGGCCCAGAGCTGCCTGCTCTGGATGGAACTTACCCAAGAATACCAATACAGTGCCCACCCACTGCATGGGGCTGATGGGGTTGGCGAAGAGGATCACAGAGGCCAAAATGGTGAAGAACTTTCGAGTTGTGGTGATGATGGAGCAGGTCAGGGGACCAAAATACACGACTGTCATGAAGATGAAGCTCTAGAGAAAGATAGGCAGGGACGAGGTCAGGCTGGCTCTTGGGTATCTGCCGAAGGGTATAAAATCTGTAGCAGGACTCATCTTGCCACCCCTCTCCTCCCAGTCAGGCCAGTCTTTCTTGGGGAAGCCAAGCTATCCCCCCCTCAAGGCACTCACCTGACCCAGGGCACTGGTCAGGCCAAAGAGCAAGATGTTATAGACGATGGTGGGGTACCTTTCGGCAAAGCTCAGGAACTCCCAGAGCTCCCCAGTGAACAGGATTCCTAGGAAGAAATGCCACAAGATGAAGGGTACACCTCGCGTGCCCTCCCCGTTTGCACGCAGCACAGGCCTGCACGTGGCCCGCTCAAGCGCTCGGAAGGAGGGTGGGGCATGGGAAAATGCGGAGTGAGTCTGTACGGTCCCACCACCTCTTCTATTTTTCTCTTCTTGGCTGGGCCCCTGGCATGCAGAAGTTCCGGGGGGGGGGGGAGGGGATCAAACCTGCACCACCGCAGTGACCTGAGCCACAGCAGTGACAACGCTGGATCCTTAACCCACTGAACTACCAGGAAGTCCTCTCCTATGCTTCTGATTAGAGAAACAAACTGAAGACTCTCCTGATAAAGGCTTGGGAGTTAATGCGTTCCTTCTGCCAAAGTGATGGGACAGCCGCAACCCTCAGACATGGCGAAGATCCTGATCCACACAATCCCACCTCAAGACAGCCCCAAGCGCTGGTTGGGTTCCAGCCACTGGCAGCCGCCTCTGTTGGCCCCAGTGTGCTGTCCGAGATACCTCCTGTGCGCGCCCAGATTTGAAGAGGGTGAGGAAGCACTGACTTAAAGGCAAGTGCGTTCGATGTATCTGAACTACGGTCGGTCTCCACCACATCCCCATGTCTCAACCTCCCCCAGAAGACGACGGGCTCCCGGGGCACCCCAGCGTTTTCCTACTGTGTGTCTTCCCGAGACACACCCGGCACAGCTCGACCCGAGATTGTGCCGGCGACGACGAGCAGCAAGCAGAGCCTGCTGGGGAAGGTCTGTCCAAGAAGGCTACTCAGGCACTGGGACGGAAAGGCCTCCAGGCCCAACCTTTGGCCTGGGCAAAGTCGGCAACCGGCACCAGAGCTGGAGACAAAAACCGATGAAGGCGCTCTGCCCTCTGCTGATGCGTGCGAAGAACAGCAGAATGGCTCCTTACCGGCTCCGAGCAGCAACGTTGACCAGAGGTTGATGTTCAGCATCATGTGGTTGGAGCCCGTTTGGTAGTGAGCCCGCATGTGGTCCTGGGAAACGCCGGTCAGGCCATCCAGGGTGAGGGACAAGAGCTGGGAGGGAGAGAGCGTGCAGCCTGCAGTCAGAAGGCCACCAGGGTCCTCCCTGACACAGGACCCAAGCCTCTCACCCTTCCGAGACGCCTCAGGAAGCCGCTGCCTTGAGAGAGTCCTCAGAACAAAATGCTGCCATTGGACCACAGGTGCAGGGGCGGGGGGAGGCGAGGGGTGGGAGGAGCATGTGAGCCCCCACCCCCCAGGCACCGAGCCAGTGGGTAATGCGGACAGAGGAGGGCAGGAGGCCACGCCACGGAGCCTGGCGTGCAGGGCCCTAGAACCGGCTGTTCTCCCACTAAAGCTGGAGAGAGGCAATGCCCCCCAGCCTGTTAGCCTCAGGGCTTGAAGTACAGTGCTCCAGAGACTGGACGGTGCGGGCCCCCTGCCTGGATCAGAATCCAGGGCAGTGGTGGCCACTAACTCTGCCAGTTAGTAGCCGGGTGACAATGGGCAAGTAGTGCTTGGATTTTTCTTTGCCTCGGTTTCTTCATCTGTGAAATGGAGATAACACTAACGAAGTCGTGAGGTCATTGGGGTAAAAAATTAATTAATACATATGTAGAACACTCGGAACAGTGCCTAATGCATGGAAAGCAATAGCTGCTAGAGTATGACTTTGAACTCTGGCTTCCAGGTTCCTTGGAAAGTCACCAGAGAAACACACGACTCCGCTCTGCTTTGCTCTCGGGTCTCTGGGACCTCACCCAAGCATTTCGACACAGGCCTCAGAGTCATCCCTTCCCCAGAAGGAGAAATGAGCTGTAGTGAGATAGTTGAGGCTCCTCACTGTGGCCTTAGCAGAGCCAAGGGCCTGGCAGCCAGAAACATCACAACCTCCCTCAAGACATACATCTGGCCTCCCGCCGGCACAGGTGGGGATTTTCCTTTGTGAAGGTGACTGGCAGAGGCTTCCGTTCCCCCCAGGATCACGTACCAGGAGCAGCTCTCCATAGCCCACTGTGTGTTCTTCTATCCCGACTACTTTCTTGGGTTTGTACATGAAAAGGGCCACCCCAGCCACAATTAGCAACACGCACAGGTACTTGGCCATCGGGTATTTCTTCCTCAAAAGGGTCACTCCAAGGAGCATGACTACGGGGAAGAAAGAGAGTGGAAAATTCAGGCACCTGCAGGCATTGATGAATCCAACACTCTCCTTCTGGAAACTAAAGACTCATGGGGGGAGAAAAGAATGTCTGCGAAGGAAAGCTAACAGAGGACAAAAGAAGGGTGCAAGGCTGGCACTGAGATAGAGACAATTGAGCAACAAGGCTGAACAAAGCGTAGAGAGCAAGGAAAAGGTAGAGAACAAAGGTGAAAGGTCCAGGAAGGAATGGGGCGGGGCGGCGGCGGGGGGGGGTGGGGGGGGGAGTGAGGCGGGCAGTGGGGACAAATGAGAGGTGGAGAAAAAGGAAACCGATAATCAAATGGGACTGAGGGTGTCTCATGGCCCTGTGAACATGGGGGACACCAAAATGACTGCCACGCAAGGCAGATTAGGTCGGCCTCTGGCCCACAGTGAGGATTATCAGCCTGTGCACACCCAACACCCCAGGAAGTGACCCGGATGACAGGAAGGGCAGGGAGAAGGGCTGGAGGGAAGTCTTGAGGGATAGCTGTGGGGCATGACAAAGCCCAGAGGGACAGAGAGCTCTAGCAGAGGAGGAGAGAGCTTCCTGCAGGAAGAGTGAGGATGGAAGCTGGCGACCATCTTCTTCTGCTTACCTGGGATTGGCTTGCAGGATTTACCAAGGACCTGAAATTAAATTCAGCAAAAAACATGAGTGCCTGAGATGCGGCAGGTACTGTGCGAGGTGCTACCTTAAGAAGAGCAGGTGTGGGGCCTGCACCAGGACTGCAACCTCAGAAAGCAACCCTATCACGGCCAACCCACCACCACTCGGATTGAGGGCTCTTTGCACTCTTCATTTCTTAAACACACTCTCTTTTTGTTTAAGTCACAGACCTGAGGGAAGACTCCTTCGTCCTTTTTGAATAACTTCGGAGCCAACCCTTAGCCCACCCTGAGGTTTCACCTGAGTTGGGTAGTTGACAAACTGTAGTGCTGAGTTGCTGGAGACCATGGCGCCCAGATAGGAGACAGAACAAGCAGCATAGAGCCAGCTCCGAGTCCGATCCACCCTGGCAGTGTCAAAAAACTGGATCACTGTGAGAAGACAAAGGAAACATACAAGAGAAACCCGGTGGGCCTAGGATGGACCACTGGGCAAAGGCCAAAACCACATGAAAGGAAATTGTCAAATAAGATGAGAAGCACCAACTATTTCTGTCCTTTTAGATGGGGAAATCTCTGAAGATTCTCCAACTCTCCAATTCCTCTTAAGCCTAACATAAGACCTCATGCAGGGGTGGGGGCGGGGACAGAGGGGGTGCGGAGGTGCTCATTCAGTTTAAGAGACCAGTCAGCCTTGCGAGCACCCAAGGAACAAAGAAAGCTCAAAATGTGCTTGAAGCTGACACACAAAGGAAAATCAAAAGGACAAAGAAAAAAGGATAAAATGTTCTCATGGGGATCTGAAACACAGAAGACCCATCCTCTTCACAGTTCTGAGAAATGTGACTTGATTTAAAGAAATGGGGTTTCACCCTTTTCCAAAGCCACTAGTTTTATAGATCGAACAGAGAGGCTGTTTCAGTGCTAAAGGGGCCGAGAGTCTTAAGAATTAGACCTTAAGGCTGGGCCTCTGCCTAAAGCCTAGGATACCACGGGAGCGGGGCACACAACGGATTACTAGGTACTCACAGATCTTGGCAAACACAGCATTGATCACACACTGGATGAAGACCAAAGTTAAGGCAAAAGTGAACGTCTCCTGCTTGGCTCCCTCCCCATACTTTCCTCTTGTTCTAAGAATGAAATGCATGAGAAAGAGGGGAGGAATTAGTACACTTCTCTCAGTGTCATCTACTAATCCAGAGCCTCTGAACTCTTGAAACTATCCTGCCAGATGTAGAGAGAGTTTGGTATGGATTGCCAGGCTCATTTACAGTAAGAACTGATTTTATTGGATCTAGAAATGACATTTCAGGCTGCGAATCCCAAGGTCTACAAGAAAAATATCCGTAAAGGACAGAGCTAAAGGAAAACACGAACAACTAGTTGGTGAAAGGAAGTACCCCAGGCAACAGAAAAAGGGATGAGCTACAGCAGCAAGGCCGAGGGCAAAGGAATCAGCTCTCTGCAAGCATCTGGGAGTTCCAAAGAGGGGCCGGCACAGGTCGTGGAAACCTAAGCCTGTAAAACCCAGCTCCTTAGACCAAACAAGAAAAAAAGCAATTAAGGGAAGAAAAATAGCAATTAAGGGAAGAAAAATAATCAGCTCCCGAGAATCCAGAGACCAGCTTTCGCGTTTTGGAAATCTGGGGAGGTCTAGCCGCAACTGCAAAGGTGTCAGGATGCTGAGAAGGGAGGGAGCAGGGGTGGGAGGACCGCGAACCCGACCACAGGCTGGGGAGATGAAGCAGGATGGGACGGGGGTGTCTGCGTTCCGACCCGGGGTATCAGCTTACATCTTTTCCTGCAGTATCCCATAGTAGAAATAGCAGACAAAGACGCCGAGGAAACACAGCGGCAGGCGCAGCCGGTCGGGCACCAGGGAGCTGCTAGCGGCCATGAGACGCCCGGACGACCCGACCGGAGACCCGCTCACAGCCGGCAGCGGCGGCGGCGGCGACAGGTCCAGCCGGACATCGCCGACCGGCGACAGGGCCCTCATAGGAGCTGCATGCGACCGCTGCCCAGTAGGGCCCCAGCGGCTACCGCTAGAACTGCCAGCTCAGGTCTGACTAGGAGGAAACTCCTCAGAACCCAGCACCCGCTTCTAAGGAAAGGAGACCCGCCCTGGGGCTTTGTCCTTGTCCCGGGTGGCCAAGCGAGCCAAATACCCCGAGGGTAACGCCTTGCTCTCGAGACTTTCCGATCAGGCAACTCCGAGGACAACTTCGACACGGAGCTAGACGGGAAGGCCTAGGAGGTACGCGGGCGTGGAATGATGACGTAGAGGGATGTGGAGGTAACCAATTGGCTGCACCGTGAGAAAACAGACAGGTGGGCGGGAAGGAGGAGTACGCCGGCCGGGCAAATCTACAGTCTTTTTTTTCCCCGGTCTGCTGTCAGGCTTCTGCTGGGTCCTAACGCCCTGAAACGCTCAATGGAGCCTTAGCGCCCCCTAGCTGCTGCCCAGCGCCCCCGACTCTAAGCCCTTTACCAGCAGAGCGTTCAAGGCCTGGCTTCGGGGAGCGTTCTAGGCACATCGCTAGGCTTCCAAGGGCCTGTCTCAGCTCTGTCACTTAAAGGCAGGGTAACTTACGCATGTCACCTAAATTCCGAGCCACGGTTTTCCTGGTCTATATATAGTCTATGGGATAATTAGTAATAGCCACCTTGTCGCTTCTTGACTGTTCTGAGAATCAAATGAGCAGAGGTTGGTGAAAGTGTTTTATAAACTGCAAAGTGTGCTGTGCACGTTTAAGGTATTTATTAGTCATTACTTTCTCAACTCTGATCTCTCACATCCTGGAGGTGGAAATGGAAGCTTACTGAAGTGGATTTTCTTCAAGGTCTTTTCAAGTCACCCACAATGGAGCAAACCCTCCCGCATTAATGAGCTCCTTGTTGGGGCCCACCCTCATCTAAGTGTTGGGCCTCTAGGGGCTGACACCAAGAGCTAGGGCGGACTGACCCCAGGACTTGCCACTACCCCCCTCCAGCCCCACCTTAATCATTGAACTCTGGGCTGCTCTTTCTCCCCTTCTAGCAGCCTACTTACTCCTTTGGCACAGCCTCAGTCAAAGGAAGGAAACTCGGGGCAGCACCACACCCATCACTCTGGGCCTGACTCACTAAGACTCTGGGGGTAGGCCAACATCTTTCGGGGAGGGGTAAGAAGTAGAAGATACGGTCTGTCCCCAACTCTCTATCTCCTTTATCTTAGGGAGAGGGACCCCCACGTTTGCTGTCTTATGCAGTGGCTTACTCTATTGTATTAGCCGACAATTCCGGGGCACCGAGCTGGGGTTCCAGTCCCAGCTCTGCCTCTTTACCACCTGGGACCTCAAACAATTCACTTGACCTCTGAGTCAAGTTTCCTCATCTGCAATTAATGGAAATATAACAACAAGCGGGAGGGCACTGTGGCTAGAAGCATGGGCACTGGATTCAAATGATCTGGTTCCCAGTCCTAGCTCCCTTGCTTTGTATCTGTTTGGGGGAGAGAAATTATTCAATTTGGGGGGGGGGGTCCTTCTTTCATTAGTACAGTGGGATTTATCACATTGGGAAGCTGTGATAGTTCAATGACGTTTTATGTAAAGCATTTTACAGTGTGTCTGATGCTTATCTAGCCAAGGCTTGGTAGTTGGGATAGCCTGGCTTAAGAGTTTGTTTTGAGGTTTTATGAGATAGATTCAATGATAGCTATGCCTGCCTTTGGGGTAGTCAACTTTGACCCACACAATGAGGATAATGTGTCTTTTGTGAAAATGCTTTGCAAATTGCATAGTTATTCTCATTTTTCCCAAAAGCCTGAGAGCTCTTAAAGGTATGGTTACCTGCTCTGGTCCCATCAGTTTGGTTTCATTGTACTGACAACTTCAGCTAGCATCATGGACCATAAAAAGCAAGACAAAAACACACAGGAAGGGGGAAAAAAAGTCCTATAAAGCTGAGAGGCTGCAAAAGGACAGGAACAGTTTCTTCTACTCTTTGTGTTGTGGGTACTCACTAATATAACATGAAAAGGATGCTCCAAAGGAGCTAAAGCTTTCCTAAAACTGTGCCCCAAGATTCAATCTGAATGTCATTCCCTGGTCTTGTTTCCTTTGCTGATGCAAGCAACACACACACACTGTCGAACTGTCTCCCGTTGGTCACCCTCATTTCCCTGCTGAAATCCACTCTCCCCAGGGCGCTTTTCCAGGCTCACCCAAGAATGGATGACTTCCCCCACCAACTCCTTCACTGCTCTTCCACCATATTCCTCATTCTGGACAGCCTTTCCCCAGACCCACTGTTTCTATGTCCATGTAGAAAAATGCAAGCCCGGTGTCCCACGAACAGAGACTCTGGATCCAGCCACCCAACATTAAGTGTTAAGGCTTCTCTCGAAGGCAAGGATGAAGTGATATTCATATGATGCCCTCAATCTACATCCCGCTCCCTCCCCCCAAAATATTTAGCAGGACCTCAAGCTGCTGGGAATACTTATTTATTTGGTCTATTAACACCAAGATCGGCAAAAAAACAAAAACAAAAAAAAAAAACAAAAAAAAAAACTTCTAAACACAGGATAATAAAACCTGAACATCAACATTCTTCTTCAATTTTGTGTAAGCTCTGCAGTACGGAAAATATACAAACTTCAAACAGCTGCAAAAATAGTGTCTTTGGGAGAAAATAGAGTTTCTACATCGATACAAGAAAAATAGGCATTTTTCTAATCCAACCCAGTCCTGGGGCAGGTGGAGGGTCGAGAGTCGCCACTTGCCACCTGGAGGAATGCCAGCTCTCCCCCTCCCCCAAGACCCACCTGGGGCTGGGCAGGCTGGGCTGCTGCTTAAGACAATTGTAGGGTGAAAGCGAGATGAAAATGCCACTTAGGAAAAACGCTTGGTTCCCCCTCTGCCAGCAGCTGGATTGGTCAAGTGTTCTGGCCCTTTAGGGCTGCTTTGGTCAGCTCCTCCAATGAGAGGGAGGCGTGGGGCTGGGGGCTGAGAGGACGGGGTATCTGCCTTCCGGTCCCCCCTGCTGTGTCTGGGGAGGAGAGGCAAGGAAATGTGTGTGGGGGGGTCCCCCCTCCTTCCATCATGGCCAGCTTGCTCCATGATAAAGACAAGGGCCCCGGACGCAGTCACTTGGACTCAGACCCAGGGGTGGGGGACCCGAGGCCTTCGGGGTGCGTTTTTCCACCCAGTGAGAGAGGTGGCAAGAACACAGGTGTGACTTGTGAGCTGCCCAGCTGCTAGTGGAGAAGGCAGGTCCCCTCACACGCGGAGGGGCTGGTGTCCACGAGAAAGAGGACCCAGGGCTTTGACACAATAAATGAAAGTGCTCGAAGGCCGAGAGGGAAGGGCTCCTTCGTCCCCCATCTCAGGGGAGCTAGGGAAGGGCCTGCCACCAAGGCACTGGTCTCCATGGTCAAGTGGGGGTGGGGGCCTCAGACCACCAGCGAGCTCTGGAAGAGCACGGGCTCTTCCGACGGCGGGCTGCGCTGCCACGGCTCAAAGGGCAGCGAGGAAGCCTTGGAGGCCTCTGGATCCTTCCGAGCCGGTGGTCTGGGGCTGGCAGGGGGGAGGGGGGACCCCGGGCTCGAGGGGCAGTTACGGAAGATGAAGCCCATGCTGGGGAAGAGGGGCTTCATCAGGCTGACAGGGCAGAAGGCCGAGCCGGTCGGGTTGAAATGGACTTTGTTCTTGTCAGGACAGGAAGTCAGGAAGGTCAGGTCGGGACCTGGGGACCTGGAGCGGGGAGAGAGAAACACATACGTGTGTGTGTGTGCACACGGTGGCACGCATGCAAGCACACATGCATGCACACAAACAGCCAGTAAGAAGGCACGAGAGGTGTCACAGCATCAGGGGAGCTGGGTGTCTGTACAAACGGGTTGTAGCTCGACCAAAAAAGTGACAGGCTCCTGAGCAACCACCACTGTTTAGGCTTCTCGGCTCTCAGGTTTTAGAAATATAGCTAAACAACAGGAAATCTACTTCAGCTAAAAACAGGAGGGATTAAAGCTAGACAGGAAGGAGAACTTCCTGACAGTGTGATTCTAGAAGAGACTGAGAGATCTTTTAATTTGAGAGATTTTATCAGTGAATAGGGTTTTGGGAGCAGACCACTTTCTGCCTGAGAACAGAGATCCAGGCGAGGTTTGGACTTTCTTTTTTTTCTTTTTCTTTCTTTCTTTTTTTTTTTTTTTTTTTTTTTGTCTTTTTGCCTTTTCTAGGGCTGCACCCCTGGCATATGGAGGTTCCCAGGCTAGGGGTCTGATCAGAGCTATAGCCACTGGCCTATGCCAGAGCCACAGCCAGGCCAGATCCGAGCCGCATCTGGGACCTACACCACAGCTCACGGCAACGCCGGATCCTTAACCCACTGAGCAAGGCCAGGGATTGAACCCGAAACTTTATGGTTCCTAGCTGGATTTGTTCACCACTGAGCCACGACAGGAACTCCAAGTTTTGACTTTCTTAGGCTTTGCACAGCCTGCAGCAGGGTTTCTCACTACTACTGCACTAGTGCTCTCAGCACTGTTGGCATTTGCGGCTGGTAATTCTTGGTTGTGGGAGCCTGTCCTGTGCATCACAGGATGCTTAACACATCCTTGGCCCCTGCCCCAAGCTGTGACAACTGAAATCATCTCCCAACACTGCCAAATATTCCTGGGGGAGAAAACTATCTCCCATTGAAATCTACTGGCCTCGAGAAACTAATTCTTTTTACTTTGTTGGCTGCACTCATGGTATGCATAAGCTCCTGGGCCAGGGATCAAACTCATGCCATAGCAGTGACCCAAGCCACAGCAGTGACCATGCCAGATCCTTTAACCACTAGGCCACCAGTAAACGTCAAGAATCTAATTCTTGGGAGCTCCCATCATGGCTCAGAGAAAACAAATCTAACTAGTATCCATGAGGATGCGGGTTTGATCCCTGGCCTTGCTCAGTGGGTTAAAGATCCGGCGTTGCCGTGAGCTGCGGTGTAGGTCATAGACAGGGCCCGGATCCCGCATGGCTGTGGCTGTGATTCAACCCCTAGCCTGGGAGCTTTCATATGCCCCAGGTGCAGCCCTAAAAAAAACAAAAACAAAAACAAAAAACCTAATTCTTGAACAGATTTGAAAGGTGTGATTTTCAAAACCCTTTTGGGTGGAGTTCCCGTCGTGGCTCAGTGGTTAACGAATCTGACTAGGAACCATGAGGTTGAGGGTTCGATCCCTGGCCTTGATCAGTGGGTTAAGGATCCGGCATTGCCATGAGCTGTGGTGTAGGTCACAGACATGACTCGGATCTGGCCTTGCTATGGCTCTGCTGTAGGCCGGTGGCTACAGCTCCGATTCAACCCCTAGCCTTGGAACCTCCATATGCTGCAAGAGCGGCCCTAGAAAAGGCCAAAAAACAAACAAACAAACAAACAAAAAAAACCCTTTTGGAGAGAAAAGGACAGCAGTGAGACCTTAGATCTAGGGTGGAATTCACCATCTGGTCTTGGCCTGACGTGCCTCACCCTTCATGTGGAAAGAATCCCTACCCTGCCAACAATGTAGGGGAAATAGAAGGATAAAAGGAGGTGAGGTCAGAGACTTTACCCTTTTATTTTTATTTTTTTGTCTTTTTTTTGGGGGGGCCACACCCACGGCATATGAGAGTTCCCAGGGTTAGGGTCAAATTGGAGCTGTAGACACAATTCTACACCACAGCCACAGCAACACCGGATCCGAGCCACGTCTGTGACCTACACCACAGCTCACAGCAACACCCACTGAGCGAGGCCAGGGATCGAACCTGTATCCTCATGGATCCTAGTTGGGTTCATTACCACTGAACCACAACAGAACTCCAAGGTCAGAGACTTTAGAGTAAGGAATCCTTATGAGAAAAAAAGAATGTCTGGCCATGCTTCAAGGCTGAAACAGCCTGAAGCAGCTACTGGTTGTGAAGATTCTGGGCAAGAAGACAGCGTGTGGGAAGATGGCCAAGCTCTGTACCAATGCCTCCTGTCGCCCACCTTTTTCTTTTCTTTGTTTTTTAGGGCCACACCCATGGCAAATGGAGGTTCCCAGGCTACGGGTCTCATCAGAGCTGCAGCTGCCAGCCACAGCCACGCCAGATCCGAGCCATGTGTGCAACCTACAGCACAGCTCACGGCAATGCTGGATCCTTAACCCACTGAGCGAAGCCAGGGATGAACCTGCATCCTCATGGGTGCTAGTCGGGCTCTTTACCACTGAGCCACAACGGGAACTCCTTTCTTTTTCTTTTTTCTGTGGCATGTGGAAGTCCCTGGGCCAGGGATCAAACCTGCACCACAGCAGCAACCTGAGCCACGGCAGTGACAATGTCAGATCCTAAGTTCCACTGCAAGGGGACTCCATTGCCTACCGTTTTCTTAAAGTGTAATGTATACATATAGAAAAAGGCACTTAGTGTCCAGCTTGATAAATTGTTATTTTAACTATAGAGGTTTTGTTTTATTTTGTTTTGTTTTTTTGGCCATGCCCACATCATACAGAAGTCCAGACCAGGACCTGAACCTGGTACCTGCCACCGTGGTAACAATGCCACATCCTCAACCGCTAGGCCACCAGGGAACTCCCTTAATTGTAGAATTCGAATCCTTCCAAACTCAGGAAGAAAGAGCAGGGCACCCGTTGGAGGGCAGATGCTGGCACGGGGCAAGAGGTGGAAGAAGTGGAGGGAAGTCAAGGCCTATGTGTGGAGTGTGTTTGGAAGCCTGTGGTTCCAGAGCATTCCTCAGTGGCAAGGTGTCCCCGGAGAAGGGCTTAAAAGACTCCCACTTTGGGAAGGAGTAGGGGATGGGCAGGAGAGGGCATGTTCTCGGGTGGGGGAGGGTCGTGCACACACACACACACTGGGAAGGTGACCCAGGGAGACGGAGTAACACTGCAAGGACATGAGGGCAACCAGCCTAACCCCGAAGGGCTTGATTCCCTGTCTGGGAAATCCAGGCCATCTTAACACGACGGGCAGCCAGGAAGAGGAAAATGGGGCAGAAGAACCACCAAACACAAGCACCTCCCAGGAGGGAAGTTCATGCAACAAAGAGACCCCCATGAGCTGGGAATTTCTATCCCAAGATAGCTGAGAAAGTAACTGACGGCTCACCACCTCTCTTAAAGGGTTAACACCGGGGCAGGAAGCCAGATGAAAAGACTTTAAATTGGGAGTTCCTGTCGTGGCTCAGTGCTAACCAACCCGCCTAGTACCCATGAGGACGCAGGTTCGATTCCTGGCCTCACCCGGTGGGTTGAGGATCCCAAGTTGCCATGAGCTGTAGGGTAGGCCAGCAGCTACAACTTCGATTCGATTCCACCCCCTAGCCTGGGAACTTCCATATGCTGAGGGTGTGGCCCTAAAAAGACAAAAAAAAAAAAAAAAAAAGGTAAAAGAACTGACTCTTTGACCCAGGAACACCGCTTCTTGGACTCTGTCTTACAGAAATACATCAGTACAAAAGGCATGTGCAATCAACTATAATTTAAAAATAAAAAAACAACTTTAAACTTCTCTGGTCTTATCAGTTTACCAAAGAATCAAGACCAGCAACAGCCTAATTGCCGCAAGCAATCCCAGGCTGTAATTACTCTTACATAGATGTGCAGACTGGGAAGGGTACAAGAGCTCAGGCTGCGTAAGCTATGACATCGGGCGCCTTCCCTCAACACCGCCCCAGAGGACTGAGGGCTCTGGGAGAGTCGCCAGGCAACGGTGATGATGGGAACAAAGCCCAGCCCCCGTGGTTTTCCCCTTAACTCCCACTCTGGGTTATACAGGTACCTCCTGCGACCACCACGGCCTTATCTGAGATACAGAGGGAGCCATCCAGCCCCCACGCCCTGTCCTAGTGAAATTGCCACTCATGCTCCGTAACTCAACTCCCTGAGTGCCACTGAAACCACAGCTTCTGCTGTGAATTGGCCCCAGTGAGTATTCTATTGGCAGGGGGACTACAGGGAGCTTTCTTCTCAGCTCCTGCTAAGGGGACAGTAGGGTATTTGGCAAATTGCAGCTCAAGATTTCTCTCTGCTAATGAGAGGGAAGCGCAATAAAGAAACCAACTTCAGGAGTTCCCATCGTGGCACAGAGGAAATGAATCCGACTAGGACTCATGAGGTTTCGGGTTCGATCCCTGGCCTCGCTCAGTGGGTTAAGGATCCAGTGTTGCCGTGGCGCTGGTGAATCTAATTCTTGGGAGCGCCCATCATGGCTCAGAGAAAACAAATCCAACTAGTATCCATGAGGATGTGGGTTCGATCCCTGACCTCGCTCAGTGGGTTAAGGATTTGGCGTTGCTGTGGCTGTGGTGTGGGCTGGCGGCTACAGCTCCAATTAGACCCCTCGCCTGGGAACCTCCATATGCCATAGGTGTGGCCCTAAAAAGACCAAAAAAAGAAAAAAAAGAAACCAGCTTCAGAATGACATCTGAATTGTCCAGTCTGGCTTGGGAATATTCCACATTCCTTACTGGCAAGGACTAGAAATTTCTGTCTGGAAGTTCACGATGCTTGCACTGCTGCAACGGCAGGGGGAAGATGCGACTCAGAAGCAACAAGAAAGCTGTTTCGGCTTCCCCTCCACGGCTGTGGGCAGGAGACACTCCTGAGCTCTGCCCGAAGAGAGTGACTAGTATGTTCTCTCGCTCTCTGCTTACAGTCTAGCAAATTCTCACACCTTCCCCAGCGATGGAAAAAAAAAATAGAAGAAACAAAGGGTTTAGGTTTCAGATCTCTTTCCTTTCCAGCTCCTGCTGTGTTTGCGGCTGGCATGTGGGCAGAGAGCACGTTTCTATGGAGATAACGATAAGCAAAGATTTAGGTGCTCAGAGGAGGCAGTGTCAACAAGTTTGATCATGGAAGGACGGCATCGACGGCTGACAGCGTCTCCAGGACGAGGGAGCATCAGGGCCGCAAGGGGGGGGGGCTATCAGGGGCTTGCGTCCCTGTGCCTCCCTCGTGTGCCCCCCCACCCCCCACCGGGGCGAGGTACTCACGTGGCCTCTTCAAACACCCGCACTCTCTCACAGCCTTCTGGGGGCTCCCGTTTGAAGACGTAGCTGTGATTGGGCCGCGGGGAGGCGGCAAAGGCAAGGACTGGAGATGGGCTGCCATCTTCAAGGAAGGCGGGGTGGCCTGGAGAGGAAGCTGCACACAGAGCAAGGCTGAGTCCGGTGGCACTAAGGGGAGGCCTCGGCTTGCCCCAGCTCAGGCCTTGGTGCCAGGAGGCAGGACTGGGGGACAGGGACCGTGGGTGGCTGTGGTTAAGCTCAACCGGGTGTTTGTCTACACCCTAGCTTAAAACACCTCTGAGGCAGCTTCCAAAAACACATAGTCTGCTATACAGGATACATAATACAGTTGGACGGATGCAGAAGTCAGGTCTCATACCAAGGCCACACGCCGGGGAAGTAGGCTGCGTCCGACTGGAACGCCAAGCCTCCAACGCAAAAGAATCCGCACGTCTGTGGGTCTGCCTTCTCGCAAGACTGCACCGCCCTGCCTGCCAACATACCACAGCTTCTTCCTTTCCACAGCCTTGAAAATCTATCCCTTCTTCCAGGAAGAGCTCTCCTACTGACTCAGAGAGGCAGTCCTGGTTCAACCCCACTCGCAGGGATAAGAGTCCTCTCCCTTTCTGCACAGTCAATGTACCCAGACCCGGGCGGTTGCCAATAGTGACTCTACCTGTATTTAATGCCCACGTATTCTTTTGTATTCTACGGTCTGTTTACCTGCATATTGTGAAATCATGCCCTTGACCAGCTGTGAGGTGCTGGTGCTGCTGTGAGGATCAAGTTAGGAGATACAGGCAACAGTGCTTTAGAATGGCAAGGTCATTATCACCGGGAAGAAGGCCTCCAATCCTGGCCTCTCAGTGACGCGGCCACAGCACAGTGCAAAGTGGAGACGTCGAGTCAGAAAGCCTGGGTTGTGATCTGGGTCAAACTGTGTGACCCCGGGCAAGCGACTACATTCTTTTATTTACAGGTTCACAACCACCCTGAGATGTCTTGCTGGTAAGGGGGACAGTGGATACCCGAACAGGCTCCTGGGCTTTCCTAAGCTGAACCTCAGCCCAAAGCGGGGGACGGGAGGGACCGCTTCTTTGGATTACAGTGGGCTCTAAGTGCAGACACTTCATATCAATTATAAAGCAGAATCTACATCCAGGACCAGTAGGACAGACAGAATAAAGATGACTCATAAAGATAATTGAGTTGGGGAGGGGGAAGGATGGACGGGGTGGGGAGGGGGGTGGTTCAGGTGGGGCATATGCACACCGAGGGGTATGCAATGATTGGCCAGTGGGGATCTGCTGTACGGCTCAGGGAACTCAACCTGACTTTTCTGTCTTTTTGCCTTTTCTAGGGCCGCTCCTGTGGCATATGGAGGTTCCCAGGCTAGGGGTCGAATTGGAGCTGTAGCTGCCACCCTACGCCAGAGCCACAGCAACGTGGGATCCGAGCCGCGTCTGCGACCTACACCACAGCTCACGGCAACGCTGGATCCTTAACCCACTGAGCAAGGCCAGGGATCGAACCCACAACCTCATGGTTCCTAGTCGGATTCATTAAGCACTGAGCCACAAGGGGAACTCCATCGACCTAATATTCTGAGAGAATCTATTCGGGAAAAGAATCTAAAAGAGAATGGGTGTGGGGGCATGTCGCACTGAATCACTCTGTTGGAGAGCAGAAATGATTACAACGCTGTAAATCAAATCTACTTCAACAAAACTTTGAAAAATGGGAAGCGAAAAAAAAAAAAAAAAGATTCTAGTTGGTTAGTGAGTAAAAAAGGCCCAGTCAGAAACTGGTGAGAGGTGGCAAGGGCAGGGACAGACACTCCAAGTGGGCCCTGCGGTCTCAATGACCCCACCCCACAGCTTACCTTTGTCGGTGGGGATGGATGCCAGCTCCTCAGTGGCACCCCGGTGTTCCTCACGGCTGGTCTGGCCAGAAGGCTGGGGGGATGCCAGGGGCATGGAGGGAGAGCTGGCAAGGTTTCCAGGCTCCAGGAGGAGGAGGGGATGGTCACAGCTGCCGCTCTGGGGGGGAGCCGGGGCGCGGTGCCCGTCAGGGATTTCAAGGATCTGCCGGGGTTGAGGATTGGTCAGGACACTCAGGCTGGTCTCTTCAGGCCGGGGACCTGTAGGGTCCCCCCCCTCACTGTCCTCATCGTTTCACAACACACAGTGACAGCAGGACACCATTTCCTCGTGTCACCGACGTTCCCAACAACCCCCAATCTGACAGGCCACCTCCTGCTGTGGCTCCCGGAGCACTGCCTTCTTTTCCCCCAGAGAGCATTTTATGACTACATATTATTTACCGGTTTCATCAGTGTGTTGCCCCCACTAAGCTGTGAGCCTCACGAGGGCAGGGACCTCCTGTGTGTCAGGCTCTGGGAACACAAGGGTGACTAACGCATGGGGACATGGAGGGGGCACGCCACCAGGACACTGCAACAGCTGTGTGCCTTTTGGGACAGGCGTGCAGATTATCATCATGCATTAAGTACACCCGCCCCCGGTTTTTTGGGGTTTTTTTTTTTTTTTTTTTGGTCTTTTTGTCTTTTGGGGCCACACCCACATGGAGGTTCCCAGGCTAGGGGTCAAATCGGAGCTGTAGCAGCCAGCCTACACCACAGCCACAGTAATGCCAGATCCGAGCAGTGTCTGTGACCTACACCACAGCTCCTGGCAACGCCGGATCCTTAACCCACTGAGCAAGGCCGGGGATCGAACCCGCATCCTCATGGTTCCTAGTCAGGTTCGCTAACCGCTGAGCCACGACAGGAACTCCCCACCCCCGTTTTTAACATACAAAGGTCCCGGTATCCACGGCTCACCCGTCTGTGTGCATGTGCAAAATCCTACATGCACACACTTGAAAACCAACCAGCAAGTAAATTATAAACTGAGGAGTGTGCCCATGAGAATTATATTAATACTGCCCAACTGGCATTCCCCAGTTGTCCTGTGTCAGTATAAACCTGTGCCTGAGACTACAGAAAAGGAAGCAAATAATTCTGCCAGGTATGGTGGGGGGAGGCTGCGCACAGGTGACTGGGCATGACGGATGAGCGCCCTGTATCTGTGTCACCAGCCAGAGATGGAGGGATGGGTACCGGGGCTGTTTGAACTGAGGCACAGCTGGGTGACGGTGATGACGGTGAGGGTGACAGCGGCAAACTGTGAGCTGCTGCTTGGGCTGAAGAGTGAGACCTTGTCCCTTCCTCACACAGCTGGGGGCCTTGCTCCTTCTCTTTCCATTCACCCCCTAAAAGCCTTCCCCAATGTACCATCCAGCTCTGCCGTTCTTGGGATCAAGTCCATTTGGGTCTCATAAACTCAATTTATGTTCCTTCCACGGGATGATGTTCCCATGTGTGACTCTCTCTCTCTCTTTTTTTTTTTTTTTTTTTTTGTCTTTTTAGGGCCGAACACGTGGCATACGGAGGTTTCGGGCTAGGGGCTGAGTCAGAGCTGCAGCTGCCAGCCTGTGCCACAGCCATAGCCATGCCAGATCCAAGCCACGCCTGCGACCTACACCACAGCTCACGGCAACGCCAGATCTGAGTGAGGCCAGGGATTGAACCTGTGTCCTCGTGGATACTAGTCATATTCGTTTTTGCTGAGCCACAACAGGAACTCCCCATGTGGCTCTCTTAACATGCACGTGCAGCCTGTGAGCCCCTAGGCGGCACGCGTTCGCCGTCCCCGTGTCCAGACGCAGCAAGACACTGCCTGTCTGCGCATCCAGGGTGCCACCCCTACTCACCCGCAGCAGCTCCTCTTCGCCCTGCTCCTTCACAAACACCTCCTCCAGCTCTTGGTTGAGCCCTTCCAGGCTCCGGTGCAGGCAGGGGCTGAGTCGCAGGACAGGGGACCCTGAGGGGAAGCTGGGAGGGGACGCCTGAGGAGGAGGCAAATGAAGCCATCACTGAACCCCACCAAGCCTTGTACAGTTATCGGGTCTGACCAAGGGGCTAACGGTCAGGTCTACACAGCAGAACCAAATAAGTACAGGAGAATTCAGGGACAGTTACAATTGAATTGGTCCATTTGGTGGGGTTTTCTCCAGGGGGCAGAGCTTTGAGAGATCTAAAGTGTGCTTTTTTTTTTTTTTTTTTTAATTTATTTTTTTATTTCATTTTTAAGTTTTAGTTTTACAGCTGTACCAGCTGTGGAAGTTCCCGGGCTAGGGGTCAATTTGGAGCTGCAGCTGCCAGCCTACACCAGAGCCACAGCAACACCAGATCCAAGCTGTATCTGCGAACTCCACCGCAACTTGCAGCAACACCGGATCCTTAACCCACTGAGCGAGGCCAGGTATGAAATTCGCATTCTCATGGACACCATGTCAGGTCCTTAACCCACTGAGCCACGATGAGAACTCCCTAGATTGCGCTTTTAGAGTCAGCATCATTGCCTCAGCTGCGCAGGGGCTGGGGATGGAGGAGAGAGACCACACAGCAAGAAGCCCTTTCCAATGCCACTCGGCAAATCCAAGTTTGCACCAAAACTTCATTGGACCCTCCGTGGCCTTAGGGTGGGTGTGCATTGTGGGAGGGGTGGGGTTGGGGGGCAAGGAGGAAGCCAGAGGGGACAGGCTTGGGGAAACATACCATCAGCGCTCCCCGCACAGCATGGTCCCCTTGGAGGGGGGAGCCCCGTTCCTTCTCCTTCCCACTGCGGCTCAGCTTTGTCCGCTGCAGCTGTTGCTTCAACTTGGTGATCTGACCAAGAGAGAGGGGAGGACAGGCGGGTAAAGCAAAGCGAAAGTGCCCTGGGTCCCTTCTTCCAGGGCAGCTCCCGCCTGGTGCCCAGGAAAACACATAAAAGGAAAGTGGAGGCTAATCTTCCATCTCAGAATCCCTCAGTGGTGTTCAGAACTATGGGGACAGGTTCGGCAAGCTGGACACCATATTAACCGGATTATTTGAGTTTTGGAATTACCGCGTATTCCGCAGATGGCTCAGGGTCTCCCAAATTCTAAATATGCGACACTGAAACCATTTTTGTCTTTCACGGATTCCAAAGGCATGGAATACGACCCTATAAATAGAAACGGGAGGGAGTTTCCATCGTGGCTCAGTGGTTAATGAACCCGACTAGGAACCATGAGGTTGCGGGTTCGATCCCTGGCCTCACTCAGTGGGTTAAAGATTCAGCGTTGCCGTGAGCTGTGGTGTGGGTCGCAGACGTGGCTCGGATCCTGTGTGGCTGTGGCTCTGGCGTAGGCTGGTGGGTGCAGCTCTGATGAGACCCCCTAGCCTGGGAATCTCCATATACCGTGGGAACGGCTCAAGAAAAGGCAAAGAGATTAAAAAAAAAAAAAATAGAAATGGAAAGTAATGGCTTTGAAGTCCCACCTCAACGTCCATTCACAGCCATCTCAAAGGCCCTGGGTCCAGGAAGGATGGAAGGATTTCCCCCCATTTTCAAGCAGATGACACTGAGCAAGGCGCAGCCTCTCAAGAAGGAATATCAGCTGGTGTCCCAACTTCACCCCCAGTGACAATCATGGAGCATCACCAACACCTCTGAACACTGTCACAGTCACATCTGTAATCCTGGATCTCTTCACTCTTAGTGCATATAACCTCCTCACTCCGATAATTACAAATTTTAAATACACCAGCCTTAAATACTTCAGATTCTCTCTGTTCTTACGACCAAGAGGGCAGAAGCTACTCCCCTGGGAAGGGTGAGCCCTGGCAAGCGGCACCCCCCCACCCCCGCAGCACGCTGCCAGGCGGAGCTGGGTTGGGAGCCCTGGAATCTAGTCTATGCGTTTCTCTACTCGCCCTCAATCATTGGGACCCTCAGGAGAGGGAAGGAGGGCCAGGAAAAACTGTGTGAGAACACATCGCTATTTTTCTCTCTCCTTTTTTGCTTTTTTGGCTGCACTCGTGGCATATGGAAGTTCCAGGACCAAGACTGAATCCAAGCTGGAGCTGTGACCCACGTCACAGCTGCAGCAATGCTGGATCCTTAACCCACTGCTCGGGCCAGAGTTTGAACCAGCAACTTGACAGAGACCAGCAGGATCATCAATCCACTGCACTAGAGCAGAAACTCTATTTCTCCCTCCTTTTAAAAATAAGGCTGGGGGCGTTCCCATCGTGGCTCAGCAGTTAACGAACCTGAGTAGGATCCATGAGGATGTGGGTTAGATCCCTGGCCTCGCTCAGTGGGTTAAGGATCTGGAGTTGCCATGAGCTGTGGTGTACATCACAGACCCATCTTGGATCTGGTGTTGCTGTGGCTGTGGTGTAGGCCGGCAGCTGTAGCTCTGATTCGACCCCTAGCCTGGGAACCTCTGTATGCTGCGGGTGCAGCCCTAAAAAGCAAACAAATAAATAAGGCTAGGAGTTCCCATCATGGCTCAATGGGAAAGAATCTGACTAGCCTTCATGAGGTTGCAGGTTCAATCCCTGGCCTTGCTCAGCAGGCTAAGGATCTGGTGTTGCTGTAAGCTGTGGTGTAGGTTGCAGACGTGGCTCAGATCTGGCGTTGCTATGGTTGCGGCTGTGGTGTAGGCCAGTGGCTACAGCTCTGCTTCGACCCCTAGCCTGGGAACCTCCATATGCTGTGGGTGTGGCCCTAAAAAGACAAATAATAATAATAATAATAATAAGGCTGGATGAATAGTTAAGTAGCGAACGAGCCTGGGGGCTTCCAACTCTCAGAAACTCACTCTCTCCAGTCTCTGAACCCCTTTCCTGGATCAAAGCTCAAGGTGACACGAGAACAATGGTCACTCCCATCCTGTGCTTGGCTGCTGGAGGGCACCAGGAGTCTCCGGCCAAGCCCCTGCCTGCAGGAGGGTTTGGACTCCTAAAGCCAAGCCACCAGGAGGTTGGGAGGCAGCTATGAAGGCGTCATCCCATTAGGAAGAGGCTGGGTCAAGGCAAGTGAGACTGGAAATGTGAGTTGGCTTTGGAGCAGAGGCCTCCACGGTTGGGGGGTGGGGGGCGGGTAGACAAGGCCATTGGCCACAGAGTCAAAGGGGGCAGTACCTCTTTTCGGTGGTCTGTGCTGCCCCAGGACGCTGAGCGCTTGTGTGTGCAGGAGCTGGAGCGCTCACCTTCAAGCTCTTGCCAGGACAGGGGGGTCTGCAGAGAGAGAAACCCGGTGAGACAGGGGCTTCTCCAGCAGGCCCTGGGGAAGCAGACACACCATTTCCCAGACGGAGATGGTGGCTCTTTGCAGTCATCTCTCATCTGCTCATCCACCTCTGGACACTGCCGGCCTCTTTTATTCTTTCAGGCTTCTCCACCTGCACTGCCGCTTCCCAATCCACCTGCTCCAGGAGACCCTCCCGGATGAGCCACGAAGGCCCATCTGGTCTTTATGATTCTCTATGACTTTCACACACGGACGGGAGCCCCAGCTATTTATTCTGCATGCTTCTCCCCAGCAGTGAGGACAGGTATTGTCCCTTTCCATCCCCACCAGCTCCAAGAGAGCACGGCCGGGCTCAGGGAACCACTGGCATCCGAGACGCCCTCCCCATCTGCATGCCCAGCACAGGCCCAGGTTTCCTGGGAGCCCAGTGAAAAGCAGTTACCCGAAGGGACTCCATTAAGGAATCATGAATTAGTTGACTAGGAAAAAGGTCAACAGAGACAGCCCTTTCTCCACCCCGAACCTCTGTGCTTGTCCTGAGACTCCTCCCTGTACACGGAGTAAGTGACGGGAGCCCTCCAAGTCTCCCTAAATGCGCAGGGAGGGGACCTTTTCAGAAAGGAGGAAGCCAGAATTTTGTGCTCAGCCCTGACTGCTGACCGCTTTGGGCTTCATCACAGCTCCTTCTCCTGGACTCTGCTCTGCCCCTGGCAAGAACCGGGCTCTCGGGGCTCTCAGTCTGCCACCCTCCCTCCCAGCTGCACAGAAGATGGGGGAACCAAGATGGAGGCAGAGGTGGGGGGGTGTCTGTAGACCCACTTCCTGAGCTCCCACTGGAGGGAGGAAGCGGTTGGCTCTCAGCATGATCCCTCCCCACCACCAGCATCCCTCCTTTCATTCCAAGGGAGGGGCCCAAGGGGACCGCTCCAGTGGAACCAGTTCCTCTTGAACTTCTTTGCACAAGCTGCCAAAACCATGAGGGCCTGGGAACCGTCTCCTCCAACAGATCTGCTGACCTCCCCCGAGGGGTTGTTGCAAACAGAAATGGGGGAGGAAAAGAAGGAAAAAGCCCAACAATTCACCACCCAACAGCTGTGAAGAAGAGCTCGGCGGGGGCAGTCTGAGCGCGGGGCTGTGGGAGCAGCCGTCCCGCTCGCCAGCTGCAGAGGAGAAGGCCCACAGGGGCCCAGCCCTGCCTCTTCCTTCTCCCAGCTGCCCACCCATCAGGACCTTTCCTGGGCTCTGTGACAACTGCCCCGACTCCCTTCCCTGAGGCCAGCACCACAGGGAGACCCCCCGACCCCCCAAGATGCATCCCCACTATTCCTACTTTAGCAAAAGGGCAGACAGCACGTTCTCCGGCTGGCACCCCAAGGCCCTCGAGGTGGAGCTGGCTCTGACAGTGCACGGAAACCAAGCAGCTGGTCTACTTCCAAATGCCTGCATCTCTCTACACCAGGGTGTTGGAGGTCCCTAGTGGCCTAGCGGCTGAAGGATCCAGCACTGTCACTGCTGTAGTGCAGGTTCGATCCCCGGCCTGGGAACTTCCACATGTCATGGGCATGGCCAAAAAAACAAAACAAAAATCCAGTATGTTGGCAGACAGAGCCTCAGAAAAGGCTGCTGCATATCCTGAAAAGAGAAGTCCGCCTCTCCCACAGCCCCCAGAGCCCAGCAGATGTGCACAGGCTCCTTCCACCGCCAAAGCCAAGCCTATAGCGAGCTAGGTCTGTTCATCAAAGCCCTGGAAAGGTGGCAGAGGCTACAGGGCAGGTGCGACAAAGGTGAAGGTGCCAATGCTCATTTCCCTTCCTTCGGGAAGCTCCTGCACGCACAGGTGGGTGGCAACAGGGAAGCGAAATCAGCCACACTCAGGCTGCCACAATTCCACTCACATCTCTTGCAAACTCTTCCACTGCCTCTTTCTTCAGAGAGATGTGAGGGGGTGGAAGGAGAGACGTGGGCTAGCTCTGGGGGTTAGAAAGGACGTGAAAACTTAGAGCAGCTGGGGTCATCTCCTCCCTCCACCTTGCCTCACCTCAATCTGCTTGGCAGCATTTCCCAGCATCTCCTGCCTCCCCTGGAAACTGCTCTGCTAAGGCCATCACTCTGCCTTGACACCCACCCTGACCAGAGACCTCACCATCTTATCCTCCATCCGTGAGCTCCCCGTCCCTGGCTCCCTGTCCTACCAGCAAATCCAGCTCCAGCTCCTTTTTCTTTCCTTATCCCTTGACCTCTAAGCCTGGCCTCCCCATCTCAGCTCCCCACTGACCAGCTCTCAGGAAGCCCTTTCTAACTTGTCCATCCCACATGACCTGCTGCTTCCCTCTGCATCTCTTCTCTTCGGAGGGGTTCAGGGTATACGTCATTCAGCGTAAACTCACTCAGCGAAGAGTTTCCCAATGCAGACTGTGTGCCAGGCAGTGCTGCAGGGGCTGGGGACACGACAAGGCACAGACTGACAAAAATCCTTGTCCCCTTTGCGTTGACATTCTAGTCTAGTTTAAACAGTGCTAGGTACTAAGAGGAAAAAGTATAGCGAAGAAGGGCTAGGAGGAGTTCCATCGTGGCGCAGCAGAAACGAATCCAGTGGGGAACCATGAGGTTGTGGGTTCGATCCCTGGCCTTGCTCAGTAGGTTAAGGATCCGGCGTTGCCCTGAGCTGTGGTGTAGGTCGCAGATGCGGCTCCGATCTGGTGCTGCTGTGGCTGTGGCGTAGGCTGGCGGCAACAGCTCTGATTAGACCCCTAGCCTGGGAACCTCCATATGCCACAGATGCAGGCCTAAAAAAGGACAAAAGGGCTAGGAGGGCTGGGCGGGGGAACATGATTTTAAATGTCAGGGAAGTGTTCAGTGAAAAGGTTAACATCTGATGGGAACACAAAGGAGGTGAGGAGGGAGCTGTGTGAATATCGGAGGTGAAAGCAACCCGGATGGAGGGCAGAGTCAAGTGCAAAGGAGTGAATCTGGGTACATTCGAGAATGACAAGGAGGCCGGCGTGGCTGGGGCACAGCGAGCCACGAGCAGAAGAGATGAGGTCAGCAGGTGGACAAGTAGAAAATGACCCCCCAAGAAATCAGGTCCTAGTCCCTGGAACCCATAAATATTACCTTATGGGGCAAAGTTTCGGCAGAAGCGCTTAAGTTAAGGACCTTAAGATGGGAAGAGCACCCCGGCTTATCCTGGAGGGCCCTGCATGTTGTTTCAAGTGTCCTTAGGAGCAGGAGACAGAGGGAGATCAGACACTCACAGAAGAAGACGAGGCCATGTGACCAGGGAGGCAGAGACAGGGGTGATGTGGCCACAAGCCAAGGAAAGCTGGCAGCCACCAGAAGCTGGAAGAGGCAAGGAACAGGTCTCCCAGGGAGCCTCCAAAGAGAGCACAGCCCTGCCAATACCTTGATCTTGGCCTGGTGGAATGGAATGCAGATTTCTGGCCTCCAGAATGGTGAGAGAATACATTTCTGCTGTTTTAAGCCACTAAGTTTGAAGTAATTTGTTATATCAGCCTCCAGAACCTAATACAGTAGGTTATTATACATTCGAAGCTCTTTACATGCTGGGCTTAAGGATTCTTCAGGCAGGCACGTGCTCAGGGTGGGCTTTGGCCCCTCCCACAGAACTGGGAGCATCAGGCGTGGGGACCATGCCCCGCCCCTGATTTCCAGCACCCCTGGGTGGACAGACCCCCTCCTCCTGCATCTCACCACAGACATCTGGGCCAAGGTTTCCTGGGAGCCCAGAAATATCACAGCTAAGGAAGGCTACCCTTCAAAGAGGGACCCTTCAGGACACAGCAGGGGCCAAGCCATGCTGAGCAACGGCACCACAAGTAGTCGTTCCAGACGGCCCTTTGCGAGCAGGATAAAGCTTGAGCTCAGCAGGGCAGCCATGTTTGTCAAAGGGACTCATGCAATGGAACAGATGTATTTTAACACCCTGGCCCAGGGGGAGCAGCCGAGGGAGAAGCGGGGCTCCTCACTAGCCAACTAAGCAGATGATGCTCGGATTATGCAAAACTGGATGTGGGTTAGACCAAGGAAGCTTTGCCCGGGAGTCTGAAATCCCAGAGCAACACGGGGGATCACTGGGGGAGGCGTGGACGGCCTTCCAAAGAGCAGCCTGATGTAACAAGAAGGCAGGGGTGGGATGGAGCCAAGATCCCACCCCCACTGGAACCTGTTTCTCTGCCCTCGACCCGACCAAGTTCCTATCCGGCTGCTGAGGCAAGGAAGAGTCCTGGTCCGCGCTGTCTCCTGTGACTTTGGCTGGGTCCTGGGAACATAACCAGTGTACCCCCGCAGATGTGAAGAGCGGCGTGGTGCCTGGCCTAGCACTGATGCTCCGTAACTACGCGGTGGAACCGAAATCCAGCAGGGATGGAGTTCCCGTCGTGGCACAGTGGTTAACGAATCCGACTAGGAACCATGAGGGTCGGGTTCGGTCCCTGCCCTTGCTCAGTGGGTTAATGATCCGGCGTTGCCGTGAGCTGTGGTGTAGGTTGCAGACGCGGCTCGGATCCCGTGTTGCTGTGGCTCTGGTGTAGGCCAGTGGCTACAGCTCCAATTCGACCCCTAGCCTGGGAACCTCCATATGCTGCAGGAACGGCCCAAAGAAATAGAAAAAAAAAAAAAAAAAAAAAAAAAGAAAGAAAGAAATCCAGCAGGGAATCAGCCCCGAGGGACTCTGGCTCGAAAAAGAGGCAGGAAGGGCTCTGAGGGTGGTCTGCCGGCCAGCACCGGGAACGCTGGCTGCAGGTGGCCAAGGCCATCATCCCTGGCCCTGTGGTGACTGTGTGACCCTCAGATTTTCCATCATGAACCTATTTGCAAATATTCTGTGCTGTTGACCAGTCCTGCTCATCAGTCCTGGAAACAGGCACTGGGCCCGGGCCCTGACACCTGCAAAGAAAGGCTGTGATGAGCGGGCTGAATCGTGTGTCATCACCACATGCTGAGGCACTGGGCTGGGAAAAGGAGGAGGCCGGCTTACAGGTAGGAAAGTCAGGGCAAGGGAAGTCTTCCCCAACAAAGCATGCCACCTCTGCCCTTGGCCTTCAGGACACTCCAAGAAGTGTGTCAGGGATTTAAGCTCATTTTTTTCCCCCAAAGGGTAACTCAGGCCTAAAGGAACAAAAGTTGATCAGAAAGGCCTTCCCCACCGGACCTGGCACCTGGGAGGAATCGGGGCCAGGGATGGGCAGGACCAGGGGCCAGGTGGAGCGGGCACCCAGGGTCCTGTCTGTCTGCACGATGAGAACACCAGCGGGGGAACTGGGCTCTAACAGTCATCCCAGCTGTGGTGAGACCACTTCCTCCCTCCAGAAAAGTGTGAGAAGACTCGCAGCAAGGAGGGCGGGGGCGACCGCAACCACCTGCCTGTGTGGCCATCGCCCACCGTGGCCCAGCGCCAGAAAAGCCCAGCTCAAAGCGCTTGGGGGCCAGCTCTGAGAGGCCAGCTGACCCGGTGGAGGGCACTCCAGAAAAGGGGAAGCATGTTGAGATTGACCTAGACAATCCTCCGAGGCGCAAAGAAACCTCTAGATAATGGTGACATCACCCGAGAGCCTTCCTAGTCCTTGCTGACTGGCCCCTCCGTGTCCAGCTCCCACTGCACCCAAGTGCTTCCTAACAGCCACCAAGCTGTCCCCCGGGCGACCTGGCCACCCTGCTCCCGTCGTGTACCCTGGCTCAGAGCAGGCAGCAGCCCCGAAGCACACCATCACTCATCACCGCATCCACAAGCCATTTCCCGAATAAGATCCATCCATCTCTCTCCCTCACCTGCCCCCGATATTTGGGGAAGCCAGCGCTCCATGTCAGACTCTAAATTGCCTGGGAACCACCCATGCTATCCTTCGTGCCTGCCTATGAGCTTAAGCCCCAGCTGAGCCCAGGGAGGGAACAGCAGGACAGGTGGCCACCTGCTTTGTTCAAAAACCCAGGGCTTTTAACCCCACCTCTTGCCTTGTAAGAAGCCTTAAGGACGCAGTGTGCCTGGATGTCTAAATGGCAGGTCTTCGGCCATGAAACTTGCAGGGCTCTTCCTTGCTTGGGTGCTGGTGGTGGCAGGGGGCGGGTGGGGGGAAGCCAAGCTGCTCGGCTGCTGTCCTTCCTGCAAGCTCTGCCCCGGGAGGGCCAGGCTGTGTCCAGAGACACATTCCACAGCTGGCTCAGGATGTGAGTTGGGGTGGGGGGCAGAAGGGAGGGCCTGCCAGAGGCGTGGATGTACCACACTGGTGTGGCCAGAAGAGAAGGCACAGAAGGGGAGGGGAGGGGTGGGAACAGCCCCGCCTCGAGCTCAGAGGCATGAGGGAAAGGCGCTGGCATCCCTTATTTTTAGCAACTTAAAAGCTTTCAAGGGCTTTGTTAGATCCTGCCTCCCTACCTCCCCTCTGCTCTTCCATCTCCCCAGAAAACCTCTCCCTCATCCCCAGTCCTTTCTGGGTGAGGTCGGGCTGAGCTGGGAAGGGGCATCTGTGATTGAGGGAGCGGCTCAGGTCTCATGGCATCAACGCCAGTGTTGAAGGAGGTAGCTTGTGCCAGGCCAGGGCGCTCAAGCAGGCATTTGAATGCAGCCCAAAACCTAGAAGCAGAAAATTCCCAGGAGGCCAGGAATGAAAGATGGGGCAGAGTGCATACTTGGGCTGGGATGCCTACGTTGATCAGAACTCTCCCATCTCCTGACTGCAGCCACAATATTGACAGGTTGCTAAGAGTTCCTCGAGGGCTGGAGCCCATCCCAGGGAAAGAGGAAAGCTGCATGGCTTGGCCTTGCCAGACCCACGGAGGCGCATCGCTGACCTCTGTCTTGCTGTGGCAAGAAGCCCAGACTTGTTACATAAAAGATCTGGCCTGCAGCTGGAGCCTGAGCAAAAACACACAGCCTAGAGCCCATGCCTCTCAATCCGGCCAGAGAACATCTGAGGCCAAGCCTGCCCTGAGTTGACAAAGAGAATGCTATCTGAGGAGTGGGGTGGGGGCTTCCTAGAAGGCTGGTAGCAAGAAATGAGAGGGATACAGGGATACGAGGATGGAGGCAGGGAGCTGCGTGGGAGCCCATGTCTGATGAAGGGGGATGCCAGCATGAGCTTACACCACTGGAAGCAACCTCAAGTCCTGCTCCTCCAGGAAGCCCTCCATGACTAGACACGCTTGGACTAAACATTCCTCGGGAAAAAGAAAGGGGTGTGTGCTCCAGGCCTGTGAATGGGAAGCATAACCTACCCCCCTTGCCCTTTTTGGGGGTGGGGGGGCAGGGATCAGCAGTGACCCGGGCTCCCAAGAAGTCGGCCTACTCTGCCTGCTACGTGGGGCGTGCTCCCCCTTCAAACCTCTCCCCAGAGTGAAAGAGCGCCATCGGTTTTTAACTGCGGCAAACTCTTGTTGGTCCAAGGTGGTGTGTTCCCAGGAGAAGCCCCCTCCTGTAAACTGTGCCAGACACTCGGCGCTCCGTTCCCTGGCCTTCATGGAGCTGGCATCCAGACTCACCAAGGCCAAATCTTGTTCTCATTTCCTGGTTCTTCCCTCCGACCTGCCAAGAACAGGACTGGGCATTCAAACATTCACTAATAACATCTGAAAACGGATCTCATTTAAAAAATAAATAAAAGAAAGCGGCTGACGACGCGATGTGCTCAGCAGAGCACGACGGGGGACGTGAGAGCAGAAAACCCTTTGCCATTTGGCCGCCACCCCACCTCCGACGACGCAGGCGGGGCAGGCACGCTCCAGCAGCGGGTGAAGGAAGGGCGGCTGGCCTGGCATCCCCCAGGATTCGGGCTGCCTCTGAGCCTGTGTTCTCCCCACCCTGTTTCCTCTTTCCTGAGAACAGCTCATTTGTTCGGAAGCTGAACAGGAATGGGTTTAAACTGCCACAAAAGTGAGAGAAGAGTTGACTCTTCAAAACGTCACTGCTGAGAAGGTTGAAGTTCTGAGTCGGATGAAGAAATACCTTTGTATAATTTCACATACAGAGTTCCCACAGTGGCACAGCGGCAATGAATCTGACTAGGAACCATGAGGTTTCAGGTTCGATCCCCACCATGGGTTAAGGATCTGGCATTGCTGTGAACTGCGGTGTAGGTCTCAGACGCGATTCGGATCCCATGTTGCTATGGCTGTGGTGTAGGCCGGCAGGCGCAGCTCGGATTGGACCCCTGGTATGGGAACCTCCACATGCCGCGGGTGCAGCCCTAAAAAGACAAAAAAAAAAAAGAACAAAGCAGACTTGCTTAACTATAAAACCATAAATAAAAGCACAAGATATGGAGTTTCCGTCGTGGTGTAGTGGAAATGGATCCGACTAGGAACCATGAGGTTGCAGGTTTGATCCCTGGCCTTGTTCAATGGGTTAAGGATTTGGCGTTGCTGTGAGCTGTGGTGTAGGTCGCAGACACAGCTCAGATCCTGCGTTGCTGTGGCTGTGGCGTAGGCCGGTGGCTATAGCTCCAATTAGACCCCTAGCCTGGGACCACTCCACATGCCATGGGTGTGGCACTAAAAAATAAATAAATAAATAAAATAATTTTACAAACGAGATGACTGCTTAGGCTAACACTACCTCATTCCAAAACTGCCCCATGGGCTGGATGATTGATGGAGATCCCTTCCAAGTTTAGGATTCTTCGTGAAAAGACTATTGTGAGGAAAAATCCTGAAGGAGGGGACCTGGCCTCCACAGGACTCAAACGGATCCAGTGCAGTGCTGGAGCGGGCTGCTGACTAGGGATCAACTCTCCATTATCTGAGAACTTTCCCGTTGCTCCAGTGGGACCTATCGTGGCTCAAGACTTTTTGGCCACCCTTTCCAGTTGTCTGGGGATAAATTAACTCCATTGAATGTTGACTTGTTTTAACAAGGTAAACATCCTCTTTTGTGTGTGTGTGTGTGTGTGTCTTTTTAGGGCCACACCCACAGCATGTGGAAGTTTCCATGCCAGGGGTCCAACTGGAGCTGCAGCCGCCAGCCCACACCACAGCCACCACAACGCCAGATCCAAGCCGCATCTGTGACCTACACTACAGCTCACAGCAACGCTGGACCCTTAACCCACTGAGCGAGACCAGGGAATCGAACCTGCGTCCTCCTGGATTCCAGTCAGATTCGTTTCCGCTGAGCCACGATGAGAATGCCATCAATTTTTTGGCATGTCATTTTTTGAAACCTAGGATAAATCCCCAGATCAGCTGTGCTTACCTGCACATGAAAACTCAAAGCCAAATGGATAAACCCAGATTGACTTCTCTTTCCCACCAGTCAGGTAGAATGGAGATTCATTTTCAGGTAAGTTAATGGAGATTCATTTTCAGGTAAGTTTATGGAGAGAATCAAACTGGTAAAGATGAGAGGATGAAAAGCTACATGGTGACGATGTGTGGCCAAAGCCCGGGGCAGGTCATGTCTCTGACCAAGTGCTGGTAAGCAGCCCCAAGGCCGCCTCAGCCAGCCCACTGCCCCATCCTTACCCCTCAGCCCATGAGCAGAGCGCTTCATTACCTGGGTGGCCTTGTCATTGGTACAGCAGGTGAAGGCCCCATCAGCATCTCGTGGCCACTGGCCCAGAAGGTAGGAGCTGAGGATGGTGTCCAAGGAGAAGGTACGTCGGACCTGGGGCGGCTGAGGCCTGCACACTGGCTTTTCAGGGGCCACAGAACACGGGACGCTGGCTGGAAGAGAGCACAGCCCGCACGGCGTGACGTCAGCATGAAGGAAGCAGACATGGTAACTGACCTTGTCTCCTTTTGTTTTGTTTTGTTTGTTTGTTTTTGTCTTTTTGCCATTTCTTGGGCCACTCTTGCGACATATGGAGGTTCCCAGGCTAGGGGTTTAATCAGAGCTGTAGCCACCGGCCTACACCAGAGCCACAGCAACACGGGATCCGAGCTGCATCTGCAACCTACACCACAGCTCATGGCAATGCCAGATCCTTAACCCACTGAGCAAGGCCAGGGATCAAACCCGCAACCTCATGGTTCCTAGTCGGATTCGTTAACCACTGCGCCACAACGGGAACTCCTGACCTTGTCTCCTTTTGGAAGCCTCTCGAGACTGCCAGTCTTCCCTTCTATCCGCCTCCCTCCTGACTCAACCAGCTGTTCTTTGTCACTGGAACGAATTTATACCATTGCACTCCGGACAAGGGGTTACTTTATACATGTCCTCTCTTTCTTCTGTTCCTAATGAACTGTGACCTCCCAGGTCTGCGTCCCAAGTTTCCTGAGAGCAGGACTGTTTCCCATCACTAAAGAGGTCCCTGGAAGTGAATGGAAAGCATGGGTTCCTCCATCTTTTATTTCCTGCCCTTCTTCCTCCCTCCAGCTTTATTACAGGGTTCCTCCACACGGCACAAATTCAAACAATTCACTGAAGGGCTCCCCCCACTTTCTTCAAGGCTGGCTGGCTCCAGGGACCCTAGGTGCCTCAGACAAAGAGGATGAGCATCCAACTCGTCTGGTTCTCTCTTCTGCCTCTGACTTCTGGCTACATGGGACAGAAATAAAGCACTTATAAATCCACTCATTTTATTTTGACCTCGGCTAAAGCATTCCGGGGGAAGGTCAAAGTCACTGTTGATCACCTGCAAGGGTGCTGGAATCACCTTTAAGTTGCAGCCATCTGGGTTGACCGTGTTTTTCAGGCCACATTCAAAGCAGCCTACGATCTTAAGGTCCATCAGGCTCTTTCCTCTCCAGAGAGCAAAATGCTTTCACATCTGCACTAATCTGTTGATAGTTCACGTGTGCATTCAGCACAGCAAAAGGAACTGGGGACTGCAGATATAAATAAACTTGAAGAGCTTGATATTTAAAAGACACTAACAGGTTGTCAGTTCCTCAAAAAGTGAAATATAGAATCACCATGCTATCCAGCAATTCCGCTTCTAGGGAGATAAACAAAAGAATTGAAAGGAGGGTCTCAAAGAGGTATTTGTACACCCAGGTTCGTGGAGCACTATCCACAGATGCCAAGAGGTGAAAACAGGAGTTCCCCTTGTGGCTCAGCGGTTAGCGAATCTGACTAGCATCCGTGAGGTTGCAGGTTCGATCCCTGGCCTCTCTCAGTGGGTTCAGGATCCGGTGTTGCCCTGAGCTATGGTGTCGGTTGCAGACGAGGCTCAGATCCTGCGTTGCTGTGGTTGTGGCATAGGCCGGCGGCTACGGCTCTGATGGAACCCCTAGCCTGGGAACTTCCAGACGCTGTAGGTGCGGCCCTAAAAAGCAAAAATCAATAAATCAAGAGGTGAAAACACCCCAAGTGTTCATCGACAGATGAATGGATAAACCAAATATGGTCTACACATAAAAAGGAGTGTTTAGCCTCAAAAAGGAATGAAATTCTAACACATGCTACTTACACCATGGGTGAAACTTCAAAACATTGCACCACATGAAATAAGACGGACACAGAAGGACAAATATTCTCTGATTCCACTGATACGAGGTACCTATAATAGGCAAATTCATAGGGACAGAAAGGAGAACTGAGGGGACAGGGGGTTTAGGGGGAGAAGGGAACAAGGAGTTAGGGTTTAAGGGCCACAGGGTGCCTGCTTGGGATGATGAAAATGTTCTGGAAAGGGATGGTGGTGATGGTTACACAACATTGTGAATGTACTTAATGCCACTGAGTCACAATCTTAAAATGGTTCAATGGTAGTTTTTTTTTTTTTTTTTTTTTGCTTTTTGTTTTACGGCCACTCCTGTAGCATATGGAGGTTCGCAGGCTAGGGGTCGAATCGGAGCTACAGCTGCCCACCTATGCCACAGCCACGGCAATTCCAGATCTGAGCCGTGTCTGCGACCCACACCACAGCTCCCAGCAATGCTGGATCCTTACCCCACTGAGCAAGGCCAGGGATGGAAACCCACAATCTCAGGGTTCCTAGTCGGATTCGTTTCCTCTGAGCCACAACGGGAACCCCTCAATGGTCAATTTTATGTTATGTGTGTTTCACAATGAAAAAGAAAGAAAGAAACGCTAACAACACTATCCACATCCTCCGAATCCATTTAAATAGTTACACATGGAGTTCCTGTCAAGGCTCAGTGGAAATGAATCTGACTAGGAACGCTGAGGTTTCGGGTTTGATTCCCTGGCCTCGCTCAGTGGGTTAAGGATCTAGCGTTGCCGTGAGCTGTGATGTAGGTCGAAGACACGGCTCGGATCTGGCGTGGCTGTGGCTGTGGCATAGGCTGGTGGCTACAGCTCCAATTAGACCCCTATTCTGGGAACCTCCATATGCCGCGGGTGCAGCCCTAAAAAGACAATAAGACAGATAAATAAATAGTTACACACAGTTTGCAATAGTGTACTCAATATGAAATATGCTACATGATGTTCTGCTTTGATCTACCCATTTCATGTACCTATTTCCAAGTATCAACAATCTACATATCTGTCATTTTTAAAGATTACATAATATTCCACCAGGTTGATCTTCAGCGGTTGGCTGAACCACTCCCATATTATTGGACATTTGAGAGGATTCCCAACTACCCCAATCTGGATATCATAAATGCTACTGCAGGGACAACTTTTAGCCTCAGTTCTTACCTGATTCCTAACTTATTTCTTTAGTCACTTCCCTCAGCCATCATACATATGCTCATTTAATGCAATTTTAAAAGAACCGATAATTACAAAAGCAGTAAGCATGAAGGTAGAAAAGTCAAGAAATACATAAACAGGAAGAAAAAAACTAAATCTCAACACCCAGAGATAATCATGGACAATACTATGAGATGTACTGTAAGAAGGCCTTGCACTCTTTAAAATAAAAAATGGGGGAGTTCCTGTTGTGGCTCCACAGTAACAAACCCAACTAGTATCCAGGAGGACATGGGTTCGATCCCTGGCCCTGCTCAGTGGGTTGGGGATCTGGCATTGCTGTGAGCTCTGGTGTAGGTCACAGACGAGGCTCGGTTCCCTCATTGCTGTGGCTGTGGCGTAGGCTGGCAGCTGCAGCTATGATGGGACCCCTCGTCTGGGAACCTCCATAGTCCCCTTGAAGGAACGTCTGGAGATTTGTTGATTTCCCCTGGTACCTTGTACTGTTTTAGTACTTACCAGCCTCTTTCTTGGATTACGAGTACTTGTAACTTTCAGATAATAAACAACCTGCGGCCAAGGGCTGTGTCTAATTTATCTTGGAACCCCACACAGCACCTTGGCCACGGATTGTTTATTAAAGGGCTGGCGATTGGCAGATACCTAAGTATTTGCATAAAATCAAAAACCCGTTCCTACAAGGGTGAGCCTGCTCTAACGACACCCGGATTCTAAGTCTGTCTGCCTTGAATATCTGTGCTCAGCCCACTCCCTGTGAGTCAAAGCCCCGGAGCTGCTTGTCCCTCTTCCTCTCTGCCAGGCTCAGCGAGACCCAACCACCTTTCTTCCCCTCCATGCACCTGTTGCCCAGTAAGGTAGCGACAGGCATGCGAGGTTCAAGCCCCAACTTTGTCTCCTACACTGACATTTCAACCACTTGTGTTCCTACCCTGGGTTTAAGAGCAAAAGGTGGCCACCAGATATTTCTGGGAGCTTCTGACCTATGCCGGCAGCCTGGCCAGACACCAAATGCTGACCTGTGGTTCTCCTGAACCATCTCTAAGGGCTCATGGATGAGGCAGGGGGAAGCACATTTACGAGGATAACATGAGAAGAAAGTAAAGAGGCAGGTGAGAAGCGAATGAGCAAGAGACAGACAGCGAGGCTGGGACACCATGATCCTAGCAACAGCGTCACCGCTGTCCAAAGGAGAGGCTCTGACTCCGGGAAAGGCACCAGTTCGATCCCTGGCCCAGCGCTGGGGAGCTATCTCGGAGGCGCTTTCCCCAGCCCCTCAGCAGAAGGCTCCTTTAGATTTTTCCATCCTGAAACCCAAAGTACACTCTTCTGTTTATAAAATACTTTCAAGTTGTGCCGCCTCCTCACAAAGTGCTTGTGTATGTAGTCTTTTGCGCTCCTCGAAGGGGCTCCAGAAAAACCGATAAAGAAACCAAGGCACAGATGGAGTTCCCACTGTGGCGCAGAGTTAAGGATCCAGCACTCTCTCTGCAGCAGCTTGGGTCGCTGCTGAGGCACCAGTTCGATCCCTGGCCCAGTGCGGTGGGTTAAAGATCCAGCGGTGCCGCAGCCGTGGTGTAGGTCAGAGCTGAGGCTCAGATGCGATCCCTGGCCCGAGAACTTCCATATGCTGCAGGTGCAGCAAAGAAAAAAAGAAAAGAAACCAAGGCACAGAAAAACCCAATCTCAGATTAGACTTGGTGGTGCAGTGGCAGGGCTATATCCAAATCCAAGCCTCCTTTCCCCTAAACCCGTCATGGGGGCTCTGGGCCCTTTTGCATCAGGATCGTCCCCAAGGGTATGGGGACACCTAACTACACACCTGGAGGAACAACTGGCTGCCTGTTAGCTCCTTTCAGGGAGGGGAGTAAAGAAGAAGACTGCAGGCCTGACCGGGTGTCAGGAGTGATTTTTTTGTTTGGGGGGGGTTGGTGGGAAGGTTATGTGGAGATGTCTTTGAAACCTGGCAGAGAGGATTCTAGTATCCTCTAGAGACAATTGAAACCACACCCAATTTACCCTAAAATCGTTCCCACTGATAACCTTCACAGCTCACCCATTCATGAGCCACAGGCGGCGGAGTCCAATCTCAGGAGCAATAATCAGAGGTGGCACCTTAGTCCCCAGCGCCCCTGAGACTCGGGAGAACCCAGGATCCTGGAATTTGGTATGTGAATCCAACCACTCATTTTGATCAATTCTACCTGCTTCTGGCCACCTCTGACCAAAGTTATTCACAAAGACTCTGAGGCTTCAAAAGTCGACAGTTATTCACAAGACTCAAAGGGCTTCCTCGGTTCTGACTTGCTCCTCCATATACAAAAAATTAACACAAATACCAAAAAAAAAAAAAAAAAAAAAAAAGGGATGGACAGGCAGATGGGAAGACACCAAACATCCTAATCCAGAACAAGCGGCCTCGACCCAGCCTCCTCCTCTGCTAGACCTGCAAGGATGTTGCTGCATCTGTGTCCAACTGGAGGACTTGCCTCAGTTTCTTTTCCTCTAATGAGACCCCTCTGGGCCTCAGCCTTCTTTTTTTCCTTTTTTTTGTCTTTTCTAGGGCTGCACCCGTGGCATATTGAGGTTCCCAGGCTAGGGGTCTAATCAGCCTACGCCAGAGCCACAGCAATGTGGGATCTGAGCCATGTCTGCGACCCACACCACAGCTCACAGCAATACCAGATCCTTCACCCACTGAGCGAGGCCAGGGATCGAACCCGCAACCTCATGGTTCCTAGTCGTTAACCACTGCGTCACGATGGGAACTCCAGCTTTATTTCTATAGTTTCCACGTCGTAGCACAGGGTGCCAGCCCAGCTCCTTATCAGCCCAGCGGCGAGATAACTCCCTTCTGCCTCGAAGCCCTCAGCAGAACCCCTTCTCCCCGCCTGACCCCCATGTTCTTAGCCCCCTTGAGGAGACTAAAATGCCATGTTTCCTTTACACTCAGAAAATAAAGGAGGCAGGCACTTTAAAAGATTAGGTTTGGAAAGTTAAACCATTCTATCGCTTATTTAAAAAAACCCACCCCAGAAGTTCCCGTCCTGGCTCAGCAGAAACGAATCTGACTAGCATCATGAGGATGCAGGTTCAATCCCTAGCCTTGCTCAGTGGCTTAAGGATCCGGCATTGCCAGGAGCTGTGGTGTAGGCTGCAGACATGGCTCGGATCCCACGCTGCTGTGGCTGTGGTGTAGGCCGGCAGCTACAGCTCTGATTCGACCCCTAGCCTGGGAAGCTCCATATGCTGAGGGTGGGGCCCTAAAAAGACAACCAAAAAAAACCCAAATGGTTGAGTGAGTACCTGCTAATTTGGGCCTCAAAACTGATTAAGGGCTAAACCGAGGTGTCAGATTCCCCCCAAACGTGACACAAACCAAAGCCCAAATCAGACACCAACATGTTCTGTGCCATCCCTGAAGGGGCCACTGGGATGCACCAGGGCCCCTAAATATCTGGTAGGGACTCAGATGGGATGGATCTAGTTTTGACTGCAGCTCGGCCCTCCCTGCAATGTGACTGCCAACCACACTGCTCACCCTCACCAGGCTGGCTCTCCCATCCAGCCAGGACCTCTGTCCCAGCCTCAGTTTCCTCTTAAGGACACTGTAAGCGACAGAAGACGAGACTCAAAAATGCTTTAAAGGAGTTCCCATCGTGGTGCAACCGAAATGAATCTGACTAGGAACCATGAGATGGTAGGTTCGATCCCTGGCCTTGCTCAGTGGGTTAAGGATCCGGCATTGCCGTGAGCCATGGTATAGGTCGCAAACACAGCTCAGATCTGGCGTTGCTGTGGCTGGCAGGAACAGCTCCAATTAGACCCCTAGCCTGGGAACCTCCATATGCTGCAGGTGCAGATTAAAAGGACCAAAGACCAAAAAAAAAAAAAAAAAAAAAAGGCTTTAAAGTCGTCATTAGCTTGATTATGTCAAACCAACTACTGTCAACTATACCCTCCCCCCACAATCGTTTAGGACTAAAGATGGGGGTGGGGGAGCCTAGGAAGTGGAGACACACACAGGGCAAGTTCCAGCCACCACTGTCCCTTGGGGAGGTGCACAGCTTCAGCGTCAGAGGCCTTTCCTTTCCAAGGGACCGTCTAACCCAACTCAGATGGCACCCGGAGCAAATGGTGCAGGGGACAGAGAGCCGCTGGTGGGCGTGGGCATCAACATCAAGGTCCGAACTCGGGTTGTGCCTTGCACCCGAGACCTCCCCTAAGAAATCTCACACGTGTGGGCAGTTGAAATTGGGCTCCGGTTTATTGCACCCTCAAGGGTGCACCGGAAAGATCTGGGTATGGGGTTCTGCCCTGCAATTGTGTGATTATGGTTAAAGGAGAAGCGCTAAGAAGTCACAACGGTTGCTTGTGGTCGGAAGATGAACTGGTTTCATTTCTGGAAAGTACCCCTCTCGGATTTGGGCAACAGGACAATCAGCTGCCCTGCCTGAGATGCCCCTATCACGACTGGCCATGACAAAGCAGCAGGCGGCCGGGGCACTGGCTGGGTGGCTGCGGGAGGGTGGGGCGTCCTGTTTACAGCACTGTGGGGTATTATCGGCCCATCGCATGCAGCAGCCTCCACAGCCCAACCACCTGGCGAAGCTCCCTGGCGTGGCGCCAGGCCATTTCACCATGCAGCTCAGCAGTGAGCTTTGGTTCTTGGGCAACGGCAAATGGAAAAAACAAAACAAAACAGCGCGCACCGGAGATAAGGAGCCCTAGGTGCTATCTTCCAGGGCCACTTGGCCCCGTCTCCCAACTGTTGCGTTCGTATGGCTTGGGGGAGAGGGGTCCCTGAGCAGAGAGGACCAGGTCCAGTGCCTGCGCGGTGAGGGATGGTGAACAGGGCGGAAAGGCACAGAGAGGTGACAAGAGGGGCCTGAAACACCACAGCAGACAGACCGATTCCTTCAGTAGTGGCCTTTGAGGGCCCACCACGAGCCGGCCCTGTGATAAGCACTGGTGATCAGGCAGGAGGAGCAGGACCAGAAGCTGCTGATCAGGTTGAAGTGGGAAAGGCTGACACAATCCCTAAGTGCCAGGCTGCCGGGCACAACCTCGGGGCGGCGGCGGGGGGGGGGGTCCCCCCAGTCACTGACTCTTCCTTCCGAAGGACCACCAGTTTACCCCTGCTGTCCCCTCACAGCCGTGGCCACACCAGCAAACTCCAGGAAGCCGAAGGAGAAGGGCGGCAGCTCTCAGGAGGAGGAGTCGGGGGAAGGAGGAGGGAGGCAGATGATGCAGGAAGTGAGGCATCTGTGGCTGCCCTTCTCAATGTGGCCAGAGACAAACTGCGAAGGCGGGTGGGTGGGTGGGGTTCTCGCAGCTTCAGAGGGGAAACCAGCCCCTGTCCAGAGGGCCCTGGCAGGGCACCTAGGCGGCTACTTCACTTATTTTACCATCTCCGGGGCAGTGCAGGAGAGAGAGGCCTCGGACGCAAGACAAGGCTGCGCCCCAGCCACCCTCCATCAGCATGAGGACCAGGGATCCCCAAACCCCTCAAAAGGACTACAGAAGGAAGGACAGAGAGACAGCCAAGGAGATTTCACACGTGGCAAAACCTCAGCAACGCGCAGGTTCAACAAACAAGTTATTAGTCACTTTCTTGGGTCGTTGGGGTGTGAGCCATTATTAGCACTAATCCTCTCGCCTTCCCTCTTTTAGCAAAAATAACTCATTATAACAGAAGCTGGACACATACTGGAGGAAATTAAAGGAGATTTAAAAAATGCAGACTAGCAAAAACTGAAAAATAAAAACTATGCGTGCTGCCACTTAGCAATCATCACTGTGCACATCCTTCCTTGTCTCTGGACACATACGCGTGATAGATATTTTTAATAAAACGAGGTCTTATTCCACACGGTTTTCTAACAATATACTTTTTCTCAGTCACAGGGTTTTTTTTCGGTTTTTGTTTTTTTTTTGAATATTCCTCTCTCTTTTTTTTTTTTTTTTTTTTTTGCTTTTTAGGGCTGCATCCACGGCATATGGAAATGCCCAGGCTAGGGGTCGAACTGGAGCCACAGCTTCTGCTTATGCCACAGCCACAGCCACACAGGATCTGAGCCATGTCTGCCACCTACACCACAGCTCATGGCAATCCCAGATCCTTAACCCACTGAGCGAGGCCAGGGATTGAACCCGTGTCCTCATGGACGCTGGTCAGATTCATTTCCACTGAACCACGACAGGAACTCCAGATCTTCACTTCAGGAGAAGCAGGCAGGGACAGGGCCACCCAGGAGGCTCAGGCAGGCACATGGTTGGACGCTGAAGGAGCAGGTCCTGTCCTGTCCCGTCTCCTAGCAGCATTTTTGTTGGGGGGGTGGGGATGGGGGAGATGCTAATCTGGAGAGGAGCTAAGTGAAACAGATTCAGAATTACTAAACATTTCCCCAATACCAGATTTGCAGTAAGTAGGGGAAGTTCCTCCTCACAGCTTCACAGGGATTCCTTTTCCATTTCAGCACATGTGTTGGGATTAAACAGTGCAGCCGGTCTTCTGAGCTGCTTTGCGGTCCTGCACCGCTTAACTGCTTAACTCAGGGACATGTGGGTTTTGGAGGGAAGTTGTGGTCAAACCGAAATCCCCAATATGACTGTACAAGAGTTAGAAGCCCTCCTTGGAAAGCCCGAGGAGACCCCATCCATCCCAGCTGGGAAAATTAAAGGCGAGGCTTTAAACCCTTCTTTCAACACCAAGCCATAGCTCATTTCATCGGCTACAGGGAGAAGAAACTGAAGAAACAAGATTAAAAAGAAGACAGAAAAAAAAAAAAAAAAGCCTAACAGCTCATCTCCCTTACCAACAAGGCTTCCCTCAGAAAGAGAAAAAAGAGTGGCATTTGTATAAACACGAAAAACTTCTCAGCCAGGACCTCAATGAATTACTACTGGCTCCATATCTCAGTGGGCGGCTCAAGTGGAAGCATTTCTAGCTTGTGTCTGACTCCCTAGGATGTGGAGCACATCTGGGGGCAGCTGGAGAGAGGGGTCGGGACTCACCCATGAGCAGACGTCACTGTGGGGTAAAAATAAGCCACGTTCTAACTCTTATCAGCAAGGAGGGGAAAGGCAATTCCAAAGTGTGTGCATGTGTGTGTGTGTGTGTGTGTGGAAGGATGGCATGTAAAGAACAGACAGCAGTTACTAAGACATTTGTTCAGTTCTCAAGAAGCTTCAGTTAGAAGAAAAGGAAGTGGTATGAACTTTTCACCTTTTATCTGAATTTTCTGAGGAGGAGTTCTGTAGGATTTTAAGAGTCTTAGAACAGGACACAAGATTAGCGGTCACTGACTGCACCATGCTCTCCTTGGGGATCTATTTGGCCTTCACAAGAACAGCATAAAGAGTCATAAATGGGAACACCAGCTCAGCAGCAGTCAAGCTGACCAGTACTCAGGAGGACCCGCTTTCGATCCCTGGCCTTGCTCAGTGGGTTAAGGATCCCACATTGTCACAAGCTGTGGTGCAGGTCAGCAGCTGCAGCTGCAATTCAGCCCCTGGCCTGGGAACCTCCCTATGCCGTGTGTGCAGCCCTGAAAAGACACCCCCCCCAAAAAAAAAGAAAAAGGTCATAAATGGCTGGAGTTCCCTGGTGGCTCAGGGGGCTAAGGATCTGGCATTGTCACTGCTGTGGCTTGGGTTACTGCTGTGGCACAGGTTTGATACCTGGCTGGGGAACTTCTGCATGCCATGAGTGTGACCACAAAAAAAGAAAAAAAAAAAAGCCTCTCCCCCTAAAAGCTACCCTTATCCCCTGGTTATTTGGGAGTGATGAATTTCTAAGTGGCTCTAAACTCAGAGGACAGGCATAAACCCTTCGGTATCTTCACTTCAGACAACAATCTGATTCTTATCAAGCAGAGGAGAAATCACGATGTCCAGTCAGCTCTTTAAAGATAAATGAGGTGAAGGAAGAACCAGAGATTGAGGAGTTTCATCTACAGTCAGTCCTGTGAGAGGACAACGGTGGTTGAAGCGATCCTTGGATTTCCGTCCTGATCATGTGCGCCCCACATACTTTCAGGAATTCTGCTAAGGAAGAGGGGGCGGAGCTTCCAGGGGGATCGGGGATTGGGGGGGGCATCCTTGTGCGGAGAGGTGAACTGATTTCTCCAACGCTGCAGAGCAGGTTGAGACATGGGCCCTTTTCCCCAGAGAAGACTTTGCAAAGTCCATTTCCCCCCTGGTGTTTCCAGGTCAGACCCGGCTGCCATGACTGCCCAGAGGCCTGGTTCAGGAACTTCACTGGGGACTGGAAGGCTTCCATTCCTTTCCTGTGCTAGGAACCCAAGCGATCAGACCTGGGTCTTGGCGACATCATTTTACCCAAGGGGCATGTAGAGCAGCGGGAGGAAGAAGACTTCAAATGAAAGGAGGAGGGATTCCTTTTCTAGCGAGCAAAGTGGAAAGCGCGTGAAAGAAAGAAAAGGAAAGAAGCATAGAATTACAGATAATGTTCGAAGAGTCAAAATCATTTGTGCTTTGTGAACAAACCAGGACTTGTTTTTAGTTTCATCCAGCCTGCCTCCTCCCTGACCTCAAGCAAACTGCCAGGGCACACTCTATGTGAAAGCAGCCGATACTCAATTTACTATCAGTCCAAGTCACACAAAATACACAGACTTGGACAGAATTTGATGGCCCCATTTTGTTGCCTTCCTCCCAACAACTGCAAAACCCAAAAGAAAAAAGGATTTGGGGGGGCAGGGGGCATACCCATGGCATGTGGAAGTTCCCGGGGCCAGGGATCGAACCCATGCCACAGCAGCGATCCAAGTTTGCAGTGATGATGCTGCATCCATAACCCTCTGCACCACAAGGGAACGCCACCCCCAGAAAATGTTTTATTCCTCTTTAGAACAGCTTACGTCAATATTCACTTCTCAGTACCAGCTCAGAACTGGCTTTATGCAACTCCCAAATGAAGCTCGATCAGGAAGTATCATCAACGGATGCCAAAACTACTGGGAGAAACATTATGAAGGATAGAATACTTAAATAATGCCAGAGTAGGAGTTCCCATCGTGGCACAGTGGTTAACGAATCTGACTAGGAACCATGAAGTTGCGGGTTCGATCCCTGGCCTTGCTCAGTGAGTTTAGGATCTGGCGTTGCCATGAGCTGTGGTGTAGGCTGCAGACACGGCTCGGATCCCGAGCTGCTGTGGCTGTGGTGTAGTCTGGCGGCTACAGCTCCGATTCGACCCCTAGCCTGGGAACCTCCATATGCCGCAGGAGCGACCCAAGAAATGGCAAAAAGACAAAAAAATAAAAAATAAAAAAAATAATAATGCCAGAGTATCTCCCCAAAAACCACTTACAAGAGAATAATGTACTATTACAATGGGAAATCTGGGAGTCACCAGCTCAACTGATCAAACACTGCCTTACTAGTGACTCTGACATTGTGTGCCGAGAGGTTATGAAGTATACAATCTCACCCACAAAATGTTTTACCTGAGTTGAATCGGGCCCTAGACCTCACCTCCTACTTGCAGGAAATCCAGAGGAGAGACGAACAAATGAAATGCCATCGTGAGGAAACAGTCAGAAAAACCTAACTATGAGGTACCACCTTACACCGGCCAGAATGGCCATCATCCAAAAGTCTACAAGCAATAAATGCTGGAGAGGGTGTGGGGAAAAGGGAACGCTATTACATTGTTGGTGGGAATGTAAATTGGTGCAACCACTGTGGAAAACAGTATGGAGATCCCTCAGAAAACTAAAAAGAGAATTACCATTTGATCCAGCAATCCCACTCCTGAGCATCTCTCCAGAGAAAACCATGACTCGAAAAGACGCATGTACTCCAATGTTCACTGCAGCCCTATATACAATAGCCAAGACATGGAAACAACCCAAATGCGCTTCAACAGAGGAGTGGACAAAGAAAATGTGGAATACTACTCAGCAATAAAAAAGAAAGAAAGAATGGCATTTTCAGCGACACGGATGGACCTAGAAATTATCATGCTAAGTGAAGTTAGACAGTGAGACACCAACGTCATAGGCTATTGCTGACATGTGGAATCTAAAAAAAGGACACAGTGAACTTCTCTGCAGAACAGATACTGACTCATAGACTTTGAAAAACCAAAGGAGACAGGTTGGGGGGTTGCGGGATACACTGAGGGTTTGGGATGGAAATGCTATAAAATTGGGTTGTGAGGATCACTGTACAACTATAAATGTAATAAAATTCATTGAGTTAAAAAAAAAGAAAAACCTAGAATGTGGGACAGCTGGAAAGCATCTAATTTTTGGGGGGTGCACACCCGCAGCACGTGGAGGTTCCCAGGCCAGGGATCAAACCCGCACCATGGTAGTGGCTGGGGCCACAGCAGTGATCACACCAGATCCTTAACCCACTGCACCAGCAGGTAACTCCTCGGGTCCACACTTTCATTAGGTCAGTCATTAAAAAACCAAAAACCTAAAACCAAAAAGAGAGGGATGAAAGGGGAATTTTACACAGGTTTTTTTTTTTTTTTTTTTTGGCCGGGGGTGGGGTGGGGAGGGGAAGCGATAACCCAATGAGCACATTGAGTAGATTCTTAGATCAAAAATAAAAACAAAAGGGAGCTCCCGTTGTGGCACAGCAGAAACGAACCCACCTAGGAACCCTGAGGTTGTGGGTTCGATCCCTGGCCTTACTGGGTTAAGGATCCGGCGTTACTGGGAACTGTGGTGTAGGTCACAGATGCAGGTCGGATCTGGCATTGCTGTGGCTGTGGTGTAGACCGGAAGCTATAGCTCTGATTCAACCCCTAGCCTGGGACCCTCCATATTGCTGCGGGTGCAGCCCTAAAAAGAAAGTAAATAAATAAATAAATAAGAACCATCAAAGGGGGAATATGACCAGGAAGGAACTGGATATGAGACAACACGAAATTAGTTTCCTTAGGTGTAATAAGGACACTGTGATTGTGTAGAAAAATGTTCTCATTCTCAGGAGATGCCACTGAAGCAATAGACAAAGTGCCATGGTATTTGCACCTTATTTTCAAACAGTTCACCAGAAAATGGGCCTATGGATGCACACGGGAGATACCCATACATAATATACACAGGAGAGAAGAGAGATTAGACCATTGCGGCAAAGAGTTATCACCGAGTCCAAGGTGAAAGATGAATGGATGTGCACTGAGTTTGCGACTTTCCTGCAGGTTTCAAATTTTTCAAGATAAAGCTGTGAGGGAAAAAAAGAGCTGGCTTAATTTGGGATGAGCAAAACTAAATCCGTGGCAAGATCTAAACCATGCGGCAGTTCAATCTTGGCAGGCTGCTGTCCCATTCATTTGGGTCCCCTGTTCTGGTCTTCTAATTTGGGGAGGGAGAAGGTGGGCAGAAAGAAATGAAACAGTGGATGAGGCATATTGCCTATGAGGCAATTCATAGGAGGCAAGGAATTGAAAGGTGTACATCAGTCCGAGGTAGAATAAAGCTACTAAGTGAGGGAGTTCCTGTCATGGCGCAGCGGAAACGAATCTGACTAGGAACCACGGGGTTGCGGGTTTGATCCCTGGCCTCGCTCAGCGGGTTAAGGATCCGGCATTGCCATGAGCTGTGGCGCAGGCTGGCAGCTGTAGCTCCGATTAGACACCTAGCCTGGGAACCTCCAGATGCTGTGGGTACAGCCCTAAAAAAGTTAAAAAAAAAAAAAAAAAAAGCTACTAAGTGAAGGAGACTTTAAACTAATCTAAGAAGGGCCATGTTGGAGTTCCTGCTGTGGTGCAGCAGGTGAAGACCTTGACTGCAGTGGTTCAGGTCACTGTAGAGGTGCTGGTTTGATCCCTGGCCCAACACAGTGGGTTGGAGTAGATTGTAGCTGTGGCTTGGATTCAACCTCTGGCCCAGGAACTTCCATAGGCTGTGGGTGTGGCCATTAAAAAAGAAAAAAAGCAGCAGCAGCATGTCATCCCACAAGCAAAGCCCAGCATGTGGGCAGAACTAAGGTGGTCCCTGTAAGTCCAGAAACACAGTTGGAGTTAGATATAACCTCAGGTACGCCCCCTTGTAAGTTAACCCTGGGCAGCCATTCACCATTTCTCCTCTTCAACAGGAATGCAGAAGCCAGGGAGATCCCAGGGAAAATGGGTAAAAATAGCAAACGGGAAGGTAGCTAGATCCCAGGAAGAAGGTGAAATGAACTTAGGTCTTCTTTTGTGTGAGTGCAAAAAGAGCAGGGATGTCCCTTGTGATGTAGCAGGTTAAGGACCTGGCATTGTCCCTGCAGCAGCTCAGGGACACTGCTGTGGTGCTAAGTTGGAACCCTGGCCCTGGAACTTTTTGGCATGAGCGCAGTAAAAAAAATAAAATAAAAAAGGAAAGAGAGAAAAAGAAAAGGCGAGGGCAAAAAAAAGACTTTAGTTAGAAAAGGAGATTCGGGAGTTCCCGTTGTGGCTCAATAGAAAGGAATCCGGGAGTTCCCGTCGTGGCGCAGTGGTTAACGAATCCGACTAGGAACCATGAGGTTGCGGGTTCGGTCCCTGCCCTTGCTCAGTGGGTTAACGATCCGGCGTTGCCGTGAGCTGTGGTGTAGGTTGCAGACTCGGCTCGGAACCACATTGCTGTGGCTCTGGCGTAGGCCGGTGGCTACAGCTCCAATTCGACCCCTAGCCTGGGAACCGCCATATGCCGAGGGAGCGGCCCAAGAAATAGCAAAAAAAGACAAAAAAAAAAAAAAAAAGAAAGAAAGGAATCCGACTAGTCTCCATGAGGATGCAGGTTTGATCCCTGGCCTCGCTCAGTGCGTTGAGGATCTGGCACTGCCACAAGCTGTGGTGTAGGTCGAAGACACAGCTTGGATCTGGGGTGGCTGTGGCTGGCAGCTGCAGCTCCAATTCAACCCCTACAACCCCTAGCCTGGGAACGTCCATAAGCCCTGGGTGCAACCCTACAAAGCAAAAAAAAAAAAAAAGGGGGGGGAGAGATTCCTGCTCATTGGAACTGAATGAGAGAAATCACAGAGTCTGCTCCTAAACAGCTCCAGGGAGTGATAATTAACCCTCCTAGAGGTCTCAATAATCCCCACCAACCCCCGGCAGGCGGGAGGTTGTATCTGGAGAATATGAGCCTCCTCCAGTTCTAAAATTCCCCAAATATTAAAGGGTAAACGAGAGATGGCTACTGACCTATTCGGCTAGATTGACAGCCTCCGAGCCCAGGCTGTGATCCGCAGCAAATTGAGGGAGGGAAAACACACAGTGTCAGAGGGAGATGGGCTTTACCGAGCGAGGCTGATCGGACAGCTGTGTTGTGGGTTCCCAGAAACTCTCTCCCCCCTCCTCCTCCAGGCAGGAGAGTATAAATAGGCTCAATTTACCTGTGGCCAGCCACAGGCACAGGGGCAGGTCATGTGATCGAGCAATCTGGGCGTGACTGCACCGGAGACCTCAGCGCTCAGAAGGTGGCTTTCCTCACTTGCTACACTTCAGGAGGTCTGTCAGGACCAAACCTCTGCTCTAGTGCATTTTGCTCTGGTCTGGGGAATGGGCTGGGGAGGGGGGAAAGACTTATAAGGAGCAATTGCTCCGTTATAAGCCTCAGGGCCATGAAGGTACAGTCACAGAACTGGCTTTGCCATCAGGGTCTAAAATCCTATTCGGGTTAACTCTGCTCAAGCCTCAAAGCCTTCAAAACCTGCGGGGACCATTTTGTCCCACTTGCAAAGAGCCTTCTCTGGTTATGTCCATCTCCTTACTCCAGTTCTGCTGTGTGTCCCTGGCTTCAAAAAGGAAATACCTGTGAGATCACTATATCGCCACAAGGGATTCCCTACCTGGCCTATGACCTTCTGGAACTGACCCAGCCTGCCCTCAAAGGCCAGGAAAATTCCCAGGCTGTGCCTAATGGAAAAACCCCAAAGTGTGCCGGGCAACAGTCCACGGCAGCCCCTGCTCTGAAGCCGTGGTCCTGCTGGTTGCTTAGATCTCCTAAGGGAAGCTCCAAAAGCTAAATACTGCCTCCAGGGTAAACCTCATCTGAAAAGCAAGATTAGATGGCCCTTCCAGAAAAGAGCCTTGAAAAGTATGACCTTGGGAAGATTTTCCTACCCTAATGCATGCCTGAGACCACTGATGACTTCATGGCAAAAGGATGCTTGTCAGGTCACCTCTCAGCACATGCTTCCGGCTCCACCATCTTCCCCACGCACAATGCTCTTAAATCAAAAGCTGCTCGACAATAATGCCACCTTCTTCTATAAGTCAGGTGAAGAGGCTTATCCTCCTGAGGCAAAAGGAGAATTTGATCCAGGGCAGCAGAGTGGAGTGTTAATTACCAAGATGTCCCATCCATGGCTCTCAGAACTGAAAGGGATGGAACACGATGGAGGATCATGTGAGAAAGGGAATATATATATATACGTATGCCTGGGTCACTTTGCTGTATAGTAGAAATTGACAGAACACTGGAAATCAACTATGGTGGGAAAAAAAAACTGCTTAAAAAAAAAAAAAAGAACTGGAAAAGGAAAGGCTCAGCTGTCACAGTCCCCTGTAGACAGCCCTGGCCATTTGCACAGCCCTGGCCATTTGCACAGCCCTGCCATCTGCTCCAACACAGACCTCCACGCTGCAGACAGCCTAACAGGAACCTGGGCAACAGCCTTTTCTCTTCTTCCTGCATCTTGTCCTGATTCTGGATGCCATCCGTCCGGCACTTTTTTGGAGGTGGGACAGAGCCAAGAGAATACCGGGCACAGCCTGTATAACTTGATACTGCCTAAGGACAAGCAATCTAATATATAAACGGGCATAATAATATAGTAAATTGCTCATGGGTCTATTTCACCTCACTGGCTGGAGCCCATGAAAAAAAATCCTTTAATGCCAACTAGACCGCAGTCTCACACCCCAGATAGCTGTGGGAAGGCCTTCTAGATAAAGAACACATGCTAAAGCTAAAGATTTTCAAAGACACTGTTTTCTCTGTGTTAAGCAGTAGAGCCAGACTCATTCACTTCTCCCAATTCTGGAAGCTGGGGGGGAAATGTCAGTAAACAAAAATGTCAGGACTAATTCAAGTGCCTCCAAGGAGCACACAGATGCCTGTGACGTCAGAGAATAGAGCCTAGGAACAAACAGCAGTGTCTGAACCCCTAACTCTGCTCAGGAGTGATTACCAAGTCACCCCCCCACCCCGGGGGCCCTGCGGTTAATGCAAGGGTTTCACTGACTAAGCGTGAAGTCCGCCCTTTGTATGTGAAGGTGTAATTCCTGCCGGCTTGGTGAGATGTGTGGCATTAAACCACAGGCTCCTGTACATTCATTCACACAATGGTGGGCACAACAGACCCACTGGTACACAGCTGAGAAAGCTGTCTGGCCATATACAAGTGCCTGGGCCAGGGATCAATCAAATCTGAGCCGCAGCTATGGCAACGCTGGATCCTTAACCCGCCGCCTGTGGGGCTGGGGATCGAACCCGCACTACCGCAGAGACAATGCCGGATCCTCGTTCCTGCGCCATAGCAGGAACTGGCATTGCTCTCTAAACAAAGCTCACCTCCTTTCCCCCTCAGATTTCTACTATAAAATGCAAGGCAGTATTACTCCCCGGCCCTGGCACATGACAGCCTTCCAATTTCACGTATTTTTAAGAAAAGAAGAGAGCAAAGAGAAGAGTGAGAGCATCTCTCAGAATAAGGAAACAGTTTCCCTCGAAGGTACCTGGACATCCTGAGCATGCTCAGTGCGGTTCAGCAGCCTGCTGTGACCCTGCTGACCCCACCACTGGGTCAATGTGGGACTGGACTCGAACACATGGCAGCAGGCACCCAGTGATTCTCAGACTCTGCTGCCAACCCTGCCCACCTTGAGTCGCAGGGACAAGCTGCGGTCTCCTACCATTACGGTCAATACCTGGGCCCAAATCCTGCCTCCGCCTCAATGGGCTACATGACCTCAAGACGAGTCACTTAACTTCTTTGGACTCCAGTTGTTCTTTCTGTTAAATGGGGAGAATAAGAGATGTTATAAGGACGACAGAAGACAATTTCCATTCTAGAGAACTCCTGGTACAGTCCAATGAGTCTAGCATACATTCATTTTTTTCAACTTTTTATTTGGAAATAATTTCAAACATGTAGATGTTAGAACAAGAAGTGTACACAGAGCATCCATATACCCTTCATCCAGATTTGCCAAATCTGTTCAACACTTGCCCCGTTTACTTTATCCTTTGTTTTCTTTTGTTTTTTATCTTTTTTCTTTTTTTTTTTTTTTTAGCCTATGGAGGTTCCCAGTCTAGGGGTCTAACTGGAGCTGTGGCTGCCGGCCTACACCACAGCCATAGCAATGCGGGATCGGAACCATGTCTGTGATCTACACCACGCCTCACGGCAACACCAGATCCGTAACCCACTGAAGAAGGCCAGGGATCAAACCCGCGTCCTCATGGATACTCGTCAGGTTCATTAACCACTGAGCCACGATGGGAACTCCTATCCTTTGTTTTCTTTCACGTGCTCTTTGCCTGACACACACTCAGGCCTACCCTCTCCCACATTCATCCCTGGCACCCACACATTCACACTCAAGACACACACACACACACCCCTTCACATTCAGATACTCACACATATTGCCCTTTGTCAGGTTTTGTGCTGTGGTCTGTCTAAAGACAACCAGGGCAGACAGGAGGGTGGGAGGTTGGAGATAAAAGAGAAAGCAAAGGGGGAGTTCCCGTCATGGCTCAGTGGTTAACGAATCCGACTAGGAACCATGAGGTTGCAGGTTCAATCCCTGGCCTCGCTCAGTGGGTTAAGGATCTGGCATTGCCGCAACCTGTGGTGTAGGTTGCAGATGTGGCTCAGATCTGGCGTTGCTGTGGCTGTGGTGTAGCCCGGAGGCTACAGCTCCAATTGGACCGCCAGCCTGGGAACCTCCATATGCCGCCGCGGGTTCGGCCCTAAAAAGACAAAAAGACAAAAAAGAGAGAGAGAAAAGCAAAGGGGGCCATGCTACTTGGAGATGGTTCTGCAGCCCAGCTCCCCACTCCCTGCCTCGACAGCAAGACACTCAAGTGTTGTGGTTTCGAGATGAACTATGACATGGACAAGGCCCAGAAAAAGTGCTTGTCACATTAGCTAGCTGGTTGCTCTTTTTCTTTAAATGAGAAAAACCACAAAACACAATAACAAAAACATGTATATGAACCATGGAAACAACTTTATTACATAGAACCATTTTCATAATTTTTGTTACAGTGGGACTTTACCTTATGCAGTTGAGAAATAAATGGGAATGAAAAGTTCCACCACATAAGCATATGGTTATTAGGCTCTTCAAGAATGGTATACATAGTTCCCGTCGTGGCGCAGTGGTTAACGAAGCCGACTAGGAACCATGAGGTTGCGGGTTCGGTCCCTGGCCTTGCTCAGTGGGTTAAGGGTCCGGCGTTGCCCTGAGCTGTGGTGAGGGTCGAAGACGCGGCTTGGATCCCGTGTTGCTGTGGCTGTGGCTGTGGCAGAGGCTGGCAGCTGCAGCTCCAATTCGACCCCTAGCCTGGGAACCTCCATATGCCGCGGGAGCGGCCCAAGAAATGTCAAAAAGACCAAAAAAAAAAAAGAATTGTATACAAAATCTGGTTTTGCAAAAGAAGACAGGAGGTAAGAGCTGCCCCAAACCTATGAAGCAGGCCAGGCAATTCTCCCTGATGCCAAGTCCCTAGATGGAGCTTTCTCCTGAGTTCAAGTGCCTGTTAGTCCCCTTTTTGGGCACATGCTTGTCTCATAAAGACACTCACGCAACACCATGACTCCACTCCCGGTTAATCTGAAGCTGGGAGATGGAGACAGGCTCAGGTGGAGCATGGCGGGGGTGCAGGGGGGTCTGCCCCAGGGCTTCCCCACATGGAGGACTAAATTGTCACCCATGACACAATGCCACCTACACCTATCCTGCCCCCCCACCATAGGAATGCGCCACCCACACTGACTCCTGGGTGCTTTTGGGCGAGGGTGGGGGGGTTCCACACAGTCACACATAAGAGAGACACCCTTTCTTATAAGCTTCATCTTAAGAGTATCTCTCAGACATGGCCCCAAGCTCAGTAACCACGATCATGACCCCACAGAAGCAGGCAAACCCTGCCTGCCTCCTGGGCCCTAGCTAGCTTCTTATTCCACACGAAACTGCATATCTCAAACCAGTTGGAAACACTCAAAAGCCACCACCGGATCACACATGTAATGTAACAGCCATCACCCTCCCTCAGCCAAACCAAGTGGACAGTTACTTATGGGGTGCCAAAGGGACTTCCTTGCTGTCCACTTTCCTCTTCAATTGTCTTTTGACCAGTGAAACAAATAAATTTTTGCCCCTGGAATACAGGTATACAAGCAGAAGGGAAACAGGCTGGGCATGTGCCGGGCAGGCAGCAGAGGATGCCAGGCTGGAAGGAAATTTACCACGAGCTCTCCGCACAGAAGTGGGAAGAGCCTTGGATCAGGAAGAAGGGCTTTATTAGTCATAAGATCTTGGGCAAGTCACTTCCTCTCGGGGCCTCAGTTTCCTTATCTGCAAAAACAAATGCCACCTGCACCTGCAGGACGGTTGTGACAATAGACAAGAAAGGTTTGAGGGTACCAACTGCGAGCAACAAAGAGCTAAACACATGGAACATGTTGTCAAAACCACACTATCCAGACCTGGCCTCGCTCAGTGAGTTAAGGATCTGGGGTGGCCCTGAGCTGTGGTGTAAGTCACAGATGCGGCTCGGATCCTGCATTGCTGTGGCTGTGGTGTAGGCTGGCAGCTACAGCTCTGATTGGACTCCTAGCTTGGGAACTTCCATATGCTGTGGGTGCGGCCCTAAAAAGCAAAAGCAAAAACAAAGACAAAAACAAACAAACCTTGGAGTTCCCGTCATGGTGCAGTGGTTAACGAATCCGACTGCGAACCACGAGGTTGCGGGTTCGACCCTGACCTTGCTCAGTAGGTTAAGGATCCGGCGTTGCTGTGAGCTGTGGTGTAGGTCACGGATGCAGCTCGGATCCTGTGTTGCTGTGGCTCTGGTGTAGGCTCCTATTTGACCCCTAGCCTGGGAACCTCCATATGCCACGGGAGCGGCCCCAGAAAAGGCAAAAGACAAAACAAAACAAAAAAAACCTAATACTATCCATACTCTCAACTTCCCTGAAAATTGCAGATGAACTCTGGGGCCTTCCAGAGTTGGGATCCACAGCCTCTTTCTTTCCACACAGGCAGGTGCTTTACCCGCCTGTGAACACAAAACGCCCCAGGGGTACAGCTCTAATGAGAAAGTGTCCAGGTGCCGCCTTCAGCATTAAGATGTGCACATACCACGTGGACGCGCCTCGCACAGCCTCCTCTCCCCAGCCTCGAAACCCAGACGATGTGATACCATGAGAGCTCTCTGGCTACATCCCTTCTGTCATGCCAAACGCTACCCACTCCACCCTCAGCTCCAATGTGTGTATCTTATCTGATGGGCATGAGTTGCAAGACGGTCCCCAAACCGGGGGCTGGGCGTCAGGTTCTCAGCCAGCTTGCAGGTGTGGGGCAGGGAGCACACACGTTATCAGCCGAGGTTTGCTGCAAGCCGTGTAGGCCATCAAACACTCGCAGGGCCCAGAAAACTCTTAAAGGGCAGTTAGTGTGGCAGATGGGGGAGACAAGACGGGAGGAGGGAAGAGGAACCGCCTGCCTTTCCTCGCAATCACATTCTTACTCTGCTCAAAGTTACCCCCAGCCGGGTAGGTTGCTAAAACCGTTTTGGCTAAGCCAAAGGCCCGCAGTTGGCAGCTTGAAGGGCAGGGGAGCCCAGGCTCCATGGACGACAATGTAGGGCTTGGAGAATGACCGTGACAGTGTCTTTCCAGCATTTCCCCCATTTGGTAGGGAAAGGAGAAAGGGTGGTGCCTGGCTTCCTGCCTGATCACACACCTCTGAAGCCACCCTCGGGCCAACAGACCATTCTGCTCCCCAGCCCCAAAAACGTCGCTACTTCAGATTTTGGTCTCCTGCTTTCCTTTCTAGCACAACTGGGAATCTGGTGCAAATCCACCTGGAGCCAAAAGGACATCCCGTGTTCATCTCGGGCTCCTTGGCCTCTCACCCATATCCCCGTCTAAGCCTAAAGCCAGGTCTTCCGGCTCTTTTACAAAATCACAACAAAATCCTCGACACTGGCTGTTTCCATGGATCAACCTGGTAACTACCCGCCCAGGCTCACCCTCTGGCTTTAAGTGTGTGGGGAAGAGAACCTACAGGCCTAGCAGACAGCCATGGAAATGCCACGTCTTTGCCACCCGCTGGGCTTTGAGCCCAATGACCAGGATGAATGGGAGCCCAGTGATTTGAAGAGAGGGAACACTCACACTTCGGGAGGGGTGGGGGGTAGGGGTGCCTTGTAAGTAGCTAATGAAAGGTGTTATAAAGGGGGCACAGTGTGTGCGGACCAGGAGTGGGAAAAGCCATGTGCAGTGCGCCTGGGGAAGTGTGGCTCACTCTCCCCACCCCTGCTGCCTTTCCAGCAACTCCATCCAACAAGTATTTATTGAGCACGACACTCCCCATCTGCCCCGGCCCTCCCTCTGCAAAAACACTCAAATCTGTTCAAGCTGCAGGGTGAGTTCCACTGCACTTGAACTGGAAACATGAGGTGCCTACCTTTTAAAAAGGCAGGCACACAATTTCCAGCATGGGGCAGAAGGGGCTAAAGAGATTTGAGAAAGTTAAGGGACACAGCTGACCAAACAAGGACACACCACGGCCACTTTCAACAGGGACGGGAGAGGAGACAGAAAAAATTTCATTTAACCTTAGGGAAAATACACTGGCTAATTTATTTAAAAAAAAAAAAAAAAAAAAAAAAAAAAAAGAGCTTACTGGAGACATCTCAGTAATTCTCTAATTAACCCTAACTAGTACTGACTATTCCCTCATTCTATGTCTCTTCCGGCTTGAATGTATAGTTTATTCGCTGGCACATGTGTTAGTAATTTGTTCTTAGAGCTGTATGTTTAATCCTACCTTTGCTTTTTTTGTTTTGTTTTTTGTTTGTTTGGTTTTTTTTGTCTTTTTGCTATTTCTTTGGGCCCCTCCCGCGGCCTATGGAGGTTCCCAGGCTAGGGGTCCAATTGGAGCTGCAGCCGCTGGCCTCTGCCAGAGCCACAGCAACGTGGGGTCCAAGCCACATCTGCAACCTACACCACAGCTCACGGCAACGCCGGATCCTTTAACCCACTGAGCAAGGGCAGGGACCGAATCCACAACCTCATGGTTCCTAGTCAGATTCGTTAACCACTGCACCACGACGGGAACTCTTGCTGCTTTTTTTTTTTTTTTTTTAATCTTTTTATTTTTTTGTTTTTTAGGGCCACACCTGAGGCATATGTTAGTTCCCAGGCTAGGGGTCAAATCAGAGCTACAGGTGCTGGCCTACGCCACAGCCACGCCAGATCCGAGCCACATTTGTGACCTACACCACAGCTCACGGCAATGTCGGAGTCCTGACCCACTGAGCAAGGCCAGGGTTTGAACCTGCATCCTCCTGGATGTGAGTCAGATTTGTTTCCGCTGAGCCACAACGGGAACTCTGGTATCTCCGCCTCTTAAGGAGGTTAGACCTCAAGCTTTCTTGTGTGTTTTCATTTAGGACCAGATGATGAGGGATTCAGGTGGGAAGGCAGGTGGCAGACTAGACTTAGGTTTGGTAACACAAGTCCCCCCGACCCCCCAGAAAAGCCACCCTCTATGTGCAAGACAGGGAGCACAGGGTGAGAGAAGAGGGACCTCAAGCTTACCACTCTGCCTGCCAAGTACTCCCCAACTCTAAGAAGCCACACTCAGGCAGCCTCTGAGAGAAAACTCCCCCACCCCCGAAGCCTACGCTTCAGATCAACCAAAAGCCCTCAGAGGACTTGCCCAGGCCTCCCGCAACCTCCACCCTTTCCGAAATGTGCAGGAGGAGCTGAGCCCAAAGCGCTGGGCCACCCCCAGTGTCAGCTGTCTGGGGCCTGTGAGCAGGCAGGGTAAGTGTCTGTACACAGCCCAGACTTCAGTTCCAGGCCCCCCGGGGGCTGGAGTTAAAAGTTTTCCTGTGATGATGCAATACTTTGATAGCATTCTTTTAAGTTCATTAAAGCCACCCTTGATTGGCTGTGCGGTGCTCCCACACAGTAAAAGTCAATAGAGGCTTACTCGGGGCCTAAGGATAAACATTTAAATGACTCCAAGCTGGGCATCCAGCTTTGCAGTGACCCGGAGGAAAAGCGTGGAGGAGAAAGCAAAGGGCTGGGAAGGGTTTTCAAAATCAAGAGGTTCCGTGGGGACCATGAGCCAGAGGCCTGAGCGCGAGCTGCCAGCTGTCCAGAGCCTCCCACCAAACAGCTGTTCCCAAGAACAACAGCCCCTTCATAAGTTCCACACGACTGGAGAAGAACTGGAGCACAGATCATTTATTACTTCAAATAAAACCCCACACTCTTTTCTCTCTGAGATGGGGATTTGTGTTGGCTCTAACAAGGCGAAGAGATTTGGCTAATGTTTGGTTAATTCATCAACCGGCACACCACGTCATGGTGCCCTCTGTCAAGCCTCTACCCAGGCAGAGGTGGAAAGTGGACCAAGTCCCCCACTCAACTTTTCTCTGCTCCCACTCCTCCCAGCTCCCTCTTCTACCCATCTCCAAGGGGGATAAAACTTACTAACCGGAGTTCCTGTCGTGGCTCAGTGGTTAATGAATCCGAGTAGGAACCATGAGGTTGCGGGTTCAATCCCTGGCCTCACTCAGTGGGTTAAGGATCCGGCGTTGCCATGAGCTGTGGTGTAGGTCGGTGGCTACAGCTCCGATTAGACCCCTAGCCTGGGAACCTCCATATGCCACGAGTGCAGCCCTAGTAAAGACAAAAAACAAAAAAACAAAAAAAAAACCCTTACTAACCCACGAAGGGACATTCGAGTCTCACTAAACTAACTTGCTCTTGGCCACCCACCTTCACTGTGAACTGGGAAGGAAACACAAGGGCTTCCCTTCCAGCCCTTTAAGAGGGCTCCCAGCTGCCTGTGCAGTAATGACTCAGCCCAGGGAAGTCGAGGGAAGCATTTGAGCCAACAGGGTCATACCTACAGCCTCTGATATGTATGATAGCGTCTTTGACCTCAAAGGGTTTAAACATCCTTGCTCCGTTACCCAAGAGGAGAGCTTCCCATCGATATGATCCTTTGTCCAAACTGCCGAAGAATGCATGAACTCACCCTCCCTTGAGTACCAAAAGGACAAAGTAGTTAGGTACTGTGGTCCCCAATTCCAAGGATGCCATCCCTGGGGAGAACATTTAAGAGAGACCTCGGCATTGCACCGTGCTAACCACGTGCCTAGTGCCAGCAAAGCTGTCAAAAGCAAGTCAGCAGTGTCAGGTTGGGAAGCGCCTGCTGTTTGATGCCTCCCGAACAGAAGCTGCCTCAATCACAGGTTTTCAAAGGCCAATTGTAGCTCTTAAAGGATTTTAACTGCACCCTCAAGCCTCATTATCGCAGGATGGCTCCCTGGCACAGAAAAGTTGCTCCCTCTTCTACACTCCAGGCTATTTCTAGCACCCAGGTCCAGAAGGACCGTGGTTTGATGAGGGCTTTTTCTCAGGGTCTCTAATAAGCAACTTCTTTTCCATGGTTCCATCCCCATCCCCCAAGGACTAAGTTTGCAAGGCTCTGCAAGGAAAGGAGTTTAATAATTACCAATAGCACTGCTCCTAACAATGCTGCCTTACATTCACTGAAATGGCCATCCTGGAGCACCTAATGGACATTTGAAATAAACCCTTCCTATGTCCCTGTGGGGAAGTCAGTATTTTAGGGCTGCCGTCACTACCGCTGGCGCTCAACGATCTGCTCAGAAAAATAAAAGATAAGGAGAAAAATCCCAAGCAGGAGATAAGCCTACAGTCATTTCCATTTGATTGTGAAATGTGTTCCACAGCCGTTGTAGGTTGTTAGGTTTGGAAGGAGAGGCAGCAGGGAGGGGATGCAAATTTGCCCGACAGTTAAGCTTTTATGGAAATCCTAATTAGTTTGTACCTACCAAACATGTGTCACCTGGCCAGGGTGGGGGTGGGCAACCTGGATCCACACAGGCGGATCTACAGAGACCAGAACCTGGATCCACACAGGCGGATCTACAGAGACCAGAACCTGGATCCACACAGGCGGATCTACAGAGACCAGAACCTGGATCCACACAGGCGGATCTACAGAGACCAGAACCTGGATCCACACAGGCGGATCTACAAAGATCAGAACGACTGGAAGCTTATGATTCCTGTTTCTTTTCCCCTAAAACATCAGTGTGAATATGGGCTGGTTCCTTTTCTTCTCCCCTTGGGATTTTCTGTGGAGGCATATACTCCACACACTTGAAACTCATAGAGGAATATGGGTCAGGAGCATTACTGAAGACAAGGGGCAGGCCACCTCTTTTTTTTCTATAAGGGGCCGTGTAGTAATATTTTAGGCTTTGTGGGCTATTTGGTCTCCATCACAACTGCTCAACTCTGTCATTGTGCAAGGCTACTCAAAGTCTGTCCATGTGCAAAAGCAGCCACAGCCGATCCCTAAATGAAGGCGCATGGCTGTGTTCCAATAAAACTTTATTTACAAAAACAGGCAGAGGCCTGGATTTGGCCTTCAGGCCATAAATGCCAAGCCCCAGCTTAAGAAGCCTGGGGGATGGAAATCCTATAAAATTTGATTGTGATGATCGTTGTACAACTATAAATGTAATAAAATTCATCAAGTAATTTTAAAAAAGAAGAAGAAGAAGAAACCTGCAGGACAGAGGAGGTTCAGAGGCAGCATTTGGCTCCCCTAGCATCCAGCTGGCCCACTAGAGAAGGATGTGCAAAGCTGGACTGAACATTAGCTTCATTCTAGGGCCATGGAGACAGACCCTCAACAGGAGAGGAAAGACTGGAAGGCTGAACAATTCACCTGGCCCCCTTTTGTCCATCATCAGTGGTCCTGGAAGATTAGAAATGTCTGCAGCCTCCAACTGCCATAAGACAAAGGACAGTTTAATGAAAGGGGAAATTGCAGTAAGACATTTATCCTGTGTTTCTGTTACCCACTATGGCTCTTAGCTTCTTAGAACTGACCTTCAGTTTTCTCTCCACTCTCTTCTGCCTTCCACACCCCAAGCCCAGGCTCATAAAAAATGAAGCCATTCTTCACTTTAGGGAAACATCCCTTACAGATGAATGGCCACAGGAGGTAAATCCTGCTCTTTCCGCCATAACTCCCCACTTTTTTTTTTTTTTTTTTTAACATCAAATATATCTTGTCAAGAACACAACAGGGTGTGTGGTGGAGAGATAACTGCACAGCCCTGAGCACTACGTCACTTGGAGATGGGAAAGAGAAACAGTGACGACACTCAATTGTTCCTGAAAGCCAGGCCCGGCTCACATGCTTTTTGAAACAGTTGGGTTTCAGAGCCCTGCTTGGAAAGCCCGTTTTAAAAGATGAGCGAACAGAAGTGCCAGGGGAGGCCCTGAAATTCTGAAACCTGCAGTACTGGTTTCAGACCAAGATGGGTTTGCTCTTTGAAGCCTGAAAAGGCAATGCGCTCTGGCCAACAGTGCTCTCACCTTGGCGGGGTGGAGAGAATAACAGCAATACGAGCAGCAGCAAAGGCTCATGAGCACCTTCTATTTGCCAGGCACTGTGCTAAGCACTTTCTAGCTGTTAACTCATTTGATTCTTATGATGTAGTTATTACTATTTGCATTTTACAGATGAAGAAATTGAGGCCCAGAAGTTCGCTTCTTCCAAGGCACCCAGCTAGTAAAAGCTGGCTTCGAAATCCAGGTACTCTGGCCCTCAAAACCATTCTTAAGGGTTTATGACTGCAAGGCATTTCCTTCTCTCACATATACCCTACGGGCCCAGAGGAAACCACTTCTGCCACAGCTCAAGGCCGAGGAATGGAAACAATCTGAACGCATATAAGGGTAAAAGTTAACTTGTAGAAGGCCTGCTGGGCTCTCAAACCAATGACCAGGGACATTCCCACAATGTCTGGCCACAAAGCAGTCCACAGGCTCAGGTCACTCTTTCCTCCTCCTGCCCCACTGAAAACCTACAGATAATCTCACGACAGACCAGGTAAGTGCCTTCTCAGTGCTTCTGGGATGCTAACAGGTGGAGAAACACGCCATCAGCCCAATCCCTATGTGAGAGATCACCCAATCTGCCTTAAATTGTCCAACAAATTGTGCAGAGCTCTTGCGTCCTATGCTTTTCACCAACATCTTAGGGCCCTAAAAAGGAACAGGCCATGTGAAGAACCCAATCATCCAAACCTACACTCTTCTTTCCACAACATCCATCACTGTTTGTCCTTTTAGTATCAGTTCTAGAGTAGGCACACACAAAAAAAACTGCTCTTAAAATATGACGACTACTACATTTGCAGCTACTGCACAGGCAGGCTTTCTATGGATTTCTACTGAAAAGAGACTAAGGTTCTGGTGCGTGCTGTACGGCTAACATCCCTGGACTCCAAGGAAGCACAAACAAAACTCAGAATAGGTTTGTATTCTTGTGGTTTGCTTTACAGCAGCTCCTGATAGGCGTGAGTTTGTCTGGGCATTGCCTTCCTCGACACCATCAGATTCTGGACATACTTTTACTAGTTGGTTACCATCTTGCTACCAGATTTGACCAAGTTTCTGCATTCCAAGAGGCAATGCTAACATTTACAGTGAGGTCCACACAGACCTGGGCTTTCTACCTCAGAGGCCTTCTTAATCCCATTCCTACCTAGGAAAGCACTGTAGCAGCTATAGTTTCTGGAGAGGGTGTGCTTTGTAATCACAAAAAGCTCAAGAAACTCTGGTTTAGAGAATGTCATTAACTATCAGATGGCAAGAACCATGACTTTTGTACGTTTGGTAGACTGTGAGGCTTTGGAAGTGTGCAGTGATCTTTTCACATCTGGTGTGAATCAGATGCAAGCCTCACTTTCAACTTATTGCCAACGTCCTCATGTAAGTAGGCTCCTTTTCCCATTCCTAACTGCCTGCATTTGCAGTGGATCCATTACAACTTCTGAGTGTGAAAGTCAGGTTAAGCTTGCTTTCCCCTAGTTTCCCCACATTTATCGAATCAAGCTGCTATTAAGGCAAGTTTTTGGTGCCGTTCAAAAAGTGTGTGTGGCGGGGGTGGGGGTGGGGGGGAGTATTTGCCACACTCTACTTGCTTGTAGCCCTCAACCCACTGCCACATTGACTGACATGCCCAAGACAAAACAGCCTTGCCGGGGGCGGGGGAGGGGGGGGAGGCAGGGGGCTAACTGTCCTATACGCACAAGCACACTCACGCATGATGGTTGGAATAAGCAAGCCATATCAAGCTGATCAATGATGTGGGAACTTAGAACTCCTGGGCCACAGCAATAGGAATGTAGGGAATAGGAGCGAAGAGTTTCCACGGTAGTAAAAGCCGTTAAACTAATTTCCAACGGCTCAGATGAGCGCAGCTCCAGAAGGTGGCATAGGGAAGCGCACGTTAAGTGGTGGGGAAAGGAACTCCAGAGCTGCAGAGTGAGACGCTGGGGCCAAACTCAAGTTGGAGAACTAACACATGGCTCCACGGGGCTCTGCTCCATGCCCCTCCCCCTCCCCGTGCAGATGTCCTGCGCCCACCGGCTCCTCGCTCCAGGAGGAGCAAGCCCTAGATAGGGCGCCCCCATCACGCACCACTCACTCCTTCCTTACACCTCGCAGCCACCCCTGCATCTTCCATTCAGGTCCCACACGACACCTCTGCCCACTTTTTTGGTTACGCCCCCAAAGCCAGCCTCCATCTGCCAGGTCCCTCCCCTCACCTCCCGGCCCCGACTCCCTGCAACCCAGTCCCGGCGGGGCACTCCGCGTTCTTGGTTCCTAGCTCACGCTCCTTCTTTCCTTACAGACTTTGCGCGACCCCTTTTCTCTTCACTCGCAGCTATCACTTCCCCGCAACACTTCTCCCCATACCCCTCCCCCCCGTCACGCGCTCCCCCTCCCCCAATGGATCCCTCCCCAGCACCCGCTCCAGGCCCGGCTCACCTGCGCGGCCACCCCCGTCCCGGCGCTGGTGCGGCTGCTGCAGCTGGAAAGGGACTGTGGCCCTGAGCGGCTGAAGCCCAGCCCTGGGGGAGCCGGCGGGGGCTGGGGGAGAGCAGCCACGCCGGAGCCCCCCGGACCCTCCACGCCCCGGCCCCCAGGCACCTCCGCCTCGGCCGCCCGCTGCGGCCCCCGCCATCACCCGCCCGCCCGCCCGACCGCTTGCCTGCCTCCGCCTCACAGCGAACCCCACACAGCCCCCCAACCCCCGCAGCGGCTGCTTATCAGCCCTACCGGGCAGAGACCGGCCCCCTCAGCCCAGAGCTCTCATTGGCCTACAGATCCCCAGGCCCCTCCTCTCAACCAATCCTCGGCTTGATCTTCTCTTTCCAGAGGATGACTGGTCAATATGCCTAGCGATCCAACCCAAGACCCCACCTCCACCCCACCCCTGCCGGCTGGCCTAGGTCCGAAGGTCCGCTGATTGGTCGGCCCACAAGAGGGCTGGTTCTACGGCGCCGCCAATGAGAAGAGGCAGAAAAGGGGAGCGTCACACCCAGTCACAGGTAGTATGCAAATACGATGTCACGTGACGTCAGGCTGAGCGGGGGCGGGGCCGCGTGTAAGAAGGAATCGCTAGGAAGCACTAGCGAAATCATTGGGGGCGGGGCGGGGGGTAGGGAGGAGTGTCAAACTTTGGGCAGTTGAGTCCTGGACAAGCATGGAGAAAGCAGTAACTTGAAAAAGCACTACTTTTGGTTTAACCTAAAAACATTAATTTTGGATCCTCATAGAATCTCTATGCTGTTTGTTAGCTCCAAATTAAGATTCTACAAATTAATACAAAGTTTGCATACATTTGCATGCGATTTGCATTACATCCGTGCATTTAATGGCTACTGTGCCTCCTGTGACACTACATTTGTCTTTCTCCACATTTCCAATTCCCTACTTGGTGTTGGTCCAACCTAAAAAAAGCAGCTGCTAGCCTGTAAATTAGCCTGAGACTGAAAAGGAGCAGGGAATTTCCCTTCAGAATCGTCCAAGTCTAGCTCAGCAGAGTGGAAGGAACAAAGTGACTGAGAAAGTTGACCACATTTGCACAGTGATTCCATTAGCAAGTCCTGGTCTTCCCAGTTCCACCTTCTCTGACTTACAAGTCAAAATGAATCTGGATGGTCCCTAAAGAGAATGCAGTTGTGAAAATCACATACTATAATATACATGAAGACATTTGGGGAAGAAAACAGCACTTAAGTTACTGTCAAAAATGATTACTCTTCAAAAGAAAAAACTATTACTGTTGATATATTCATTAACCATTTTGTGCTCTATATGGAAAACTGTGACGGGCAATCGACCCTGGATTGTCTGTGATAAGGGACCATCCAAATAATTAGGTAATTCCCTCCAGATTTATATTTAGCGATGATATCTATTTTTGATCTTGCTGCAGATTTATCTTTCTATTTCTGTTTTTGCCCAGTTTAATGTTAAAATGGAGGTATTCCCTGAAGCCATACTAACTAATCAGAGAAAAGGAGGTAGTCTGGGAGCATGCTGCAAGGCACGGAAAGGTCATTCTTGGGATTAAATATTGAAAGCAGATAATACCCAAAGTGGAAATTCAAGAGTTGGATGAATATTAAAATCATCCTAAGTATAGAGAACAAATTGAGGCAATGGAACATTCTGAAGAAAGGTTTTCTTTGCAAAGAGTGTATTCTTGCAGATTTGAATAATTTACTTCAAGGGATGACATTTGAAATCTTTTTTACTGACAGGGCAAGGAGATGCTGTCATGCCATGAGGGGGACAACTTTACCAAAGGCAGATAGGAATGAGCAAAAACTGATGAACTGATAAAAAGTCTTTAGACATTTAACTATGTTTTTTTTTAATCTTGTAATTTATAATGTTCATCAATTTCAGTTAGTTCAAAGTCTTCATATAGCTTTTTTTTCTTTTAATCCCCATGGCAATCTGGAAAAAGAAAAATCATGGGTTCTTATTATAGTGCAAGTAGAAAACTGAGACCCCAAAAGGTGAGTCTTTTTGATTCCTAGCTCAGCTCTCTCTATCAGGTCTTTTTGGACCATCCTGCCTTACATCTTCATTAATAAAATCAGTAATGGTAGCAGCTAACATTCAATGAGTTCCTTTCTCTATGCCAGCTACATGTGAAGCACTGTGCATACATTACCTCATTTAATTCTCATGACTACACCTATGAGATGGGTATTACCTCCTCTTCATTGAGGCTTCAGAAAGAAGATTACTTACTGCCCAGAACTACTCAGGCAGCCTGACTTGAGATGAACTCTCAATTTCTATTCTTGGATAACTTTTTTATGAACACAGAAGGATTACTATTCATATTTTACATAGTCTCCAAAGAGCAAATGTGGCTGAGATGTTAAAATTAACACTTGTCTGGTACTTTATAGCTTTCATATGCATCATCTAATTTTCACCATGGGCATGTAATAGGTAAAATATTACATGTAGAAAATGCAGAGATTATTGTCCCAATTTTACAGAAGTCTAAGTCACAGAAGCTAGATGACTTGCTCAAGAGTGTTCACTTCGTAAATGGCAGATGCCAGACTACATTCTAGGTCTTTTGACTCCAGATTCAAATACTTTCCCAACACTCAACTTCTAGACCATTAGTCTGACTGAGAGCCAAAGGATGGGACAGTTGATTTCTTGAAATCTGTTCTTACACCTGACAACTTTTTCCATTTTAGGATCCACAACATGTAAATTCTCAAGCACTGTTAGGAGATGATGAGTGATTTTTATTGGTGGAGCTATACAGTGTGTGTTAGAGGTAAAAGCCCTGGAATGGGGAATCTCGAAATACTTTGGGCAAATGGCTTCCTTTCTCTGTGCCAGAATCAACTCTGCTCCATCAACCTCATGGAGTTGTTCTCAAGATAAAATGGCACATTATTGGACAGAGACATTCTTCCCTGGGAGAGACAGCTAATGTGGGGAGTCTCAACGATATGGAGTTTAAATTTTGTTCTAAAGCCAAAGTCCCAGCAATTGAGGGCCTGGACGGTGGAAGAAGAGTCGGTGAGGTGGCACAGTTGAAGAATTGGATCTTTGGAGTCCAGAGAGTCATGGTCTTTCTTGATAAGCTGGCAAAAGGCACTAAGTTGACCTAGCTGGAGGAACGTGAAGGCAGGCATGCATAGGAGATCCCTGTCCTCACCTTACCCAAGTATCATGCCCAACCAGCTGTCTCTTATTCCCTTCTCTATCACTGACAGCTTCTCCTGGTGCGGGCATGATGGGAGGATTAAGACCTCATCTGAAGATCCACCCCTGTTTATTTCCTCCCATTTAAAAAGCCATGGCTTTGGCGAGGCTGTGTGCTTTGCTAAGGGGAGATATCTTACCCTCTAAAGCATCTTCTAGCTTGCAAGAAAACCTTTGTCAATGTCCCCCTGTTATCTTTATCAACATGATTGTCACCAGTTAATTCACTTGTCACAAATTGATTGAAATGACCACTCTGTGCCACAGAGCTGGGCACTATGGAAGGACAGAATGTTCAGAGCCACACTGGCTACTCTGGAGTTCCCAGTCCAGCAGGCTTGAAGCCTGTACGCAGAAGCAGGCTTGATGCTATTCTGACTGAGACATGACCTGGGTCCTGCTTTCAGGGATGTCAGAGGCAGGCACTCAAAAACAGCAAAAATGGGACATTCCCCTTGTGGCACAGTGGGTTAAGGATCTGATATTGCCAACAGCTGTGGCACAGGTCACAACTGTGGGGCAGGTTCAATCCCTGGCCTGGGAACTTCCACATGCTGCAGGTGCAGCGCCGCCCCCGCCTCCCCCCACAAAAGAATATCAAAAATGGAGGATTATTTATACCAAGTATATCAATAAATTGTTTTTCATCTATAGGAGAATTATTTGCCCCAGAGGGTTCCCACAGCAAATGTTCAGTCCCTTGATCCCAGCCTGCTCTTGGCATTTCCACAGCTGTGACAGATATATGAGGACTCAAGGAATTGGAGTTACGTATCCTACAGGTCTGAGTCAGGGGTATAGCCCTTCCCCAAGCAGTCCCGGTAACATCTGGGGTCTTAAAAGCTGCAGAAGTCTGAGAGACTACCAAGGACAAGAGGCTGCGGAGGAGTTCCCGCCATGGCATAGTGGGTTAAGAGTCTAACTGCATGGAATTCCCTTTCTGGCTCAGCAGAGATGAATCTGACTAGTATCCATAAGGATGCAGGTTTGATCCTTGGCCTTACTCAGGGGTCAGGGATCTGGCATTGCCATGAGCTGTGATATAGGTCACAGATGCAGCTGTGGCATAGGCCAGCAGTTGCAGCTCCAATTTGACCCCTAAGCTGGGAACCTCCATATGCTGTGGGTGCAGCCCTAAAAAGCAAAAAAAAAAAAAAAAAAAAAAAAAAAAAAAAAAAAAAAAAAAGGAACCTGACTGCAGAGGCTCAGGCCTCTGTGGAGACACAGGTTCAGTCCCAGCCCAGCAGAGCAGGTTAAAGGATCTGGTATTATTGCAGCTGTGGTATAGGTTGCAGCTATGACTTGGATTCAACCCCTGGCCTGAGAACTTCTATATTCCACTGGTGCGGGCATAAAATTTTTGTGTGTTTTGTTTTTTTGTTTGCTTTTTTAGAGCCACACCTGCAGCATATGGAGGTTCCCAGGCTCAGGGTCAAATCAGAGCTACAGCCGCTGGCCTACACCACAGCCACAGCCATGCCGGATCCTTAACCCACGGAGCAAGGCCAGGGATCAAATCCACATCCTCATGGTTCCTAGTCAGATTCGTTTCCACTGCACCAAGATGGGAACTCCCAGCCATAAAATTTTTTAAAAAGATAGGCTGTGGAGAATTCTCAAAGATCAAAGGATCAGCAGGCAGGTCTTATCCTGCTTGGCTACTGAACTAAGAGAAGGCTGGGGTTGTCAGAGCCAAGAGAAGCTTTCCAGTTCGGAAGGCGCTGTCTGGTCCCACAGCCGGGGCACCTTGACTCTCTACCCTACCATTTGTGCCACAATAACCAACAAGAATGGGAATTCCAAACAACCATTTTCACCCTCCGGAATCTGATACTCCCTAGCACGTCTTCAGCAGCGAATAGAGAAGTCCTGATTCCTTGGTACCTGGGGGACGATCTCTGAACTTCCTGGTAAATGTCCTTAGACTTTGCTTATGTCTTTGGCCCCCAGGTTCCGAAGTTACAAAAAGGAAAAATAAAATGACGCAGACACAGTGTCTTTTTCTGACCTACCTCCTTCCCTCAGCCTCTGTCTGAAATGTCAGGCCGGGCTCCTCGGGGAACGAGATCCTGAGGAAATGGGGTCAGAGCCGAAGGAGCAGAGAGCCTGAGAGGGATTGGGAAGGAGTGTGGAGGGAATGAATGAGGTTATGGGAACAGAGCAGGGAGGGGGGCCTAGCCCTCAACATCTCTCCCACTCTGGTGGCCTGCCTCTCTCGGCACCGCATCCCTATTACTCCCGAGGTAGCCGTGGCCTGGATTTTGACCTTCGGGGCTGTCTGACACACTTTGTCCCTTGCTGCGGCCCACCACTTTCTGTCCTCTTCTTAGTTATCTCACTTGTTCATTCTCCTCCTTTCAGATCCAGGAACCTTCCCCCCTTAGTGCTTCCTTTCCTCTTGGTGGGAATCATTTTCTTCCTTAACTGCAGCCTTTTTTTTTTTTTTGTCTTTTTGCCTTTTCTAGGGCCGTTCCCGCGGCATATGGATGTTCCCAGGCTAGGGGGCGAATCAGAGCTGTAGCCACCAGCCTACGCCTGAGCCACAACAATGTGGATCCGAGCCATGTCTGCAGCCTACACCACAGCTCATGGCAAAGCCAGATCCTTAACCCACTGAGCAAGGCCAGGGATCGAACCCCCAATCTCATGGTTACTCGTCAGAGTCATTAACCACTGTGCCACGACAGGAACTCCAACTGCAGCCTTTTTAAACTGAAGGTTTCTCATAAAGGATATGTTGGAGGTTTCAAAACAGGTAAAGGGTCAATGTGGGATCAGAGACATCCAAATTTTGGAATACTGGGCCTAGTTGCGCGCCATGAAAAATAAAAAGGAGGCGTCCCCTGGTGGCTCAGCAGGTTAAGGATCTGGTATTGTCACCGCGGTGGCTTGGGTTGCTGCTGTGGTGTGGGTTCGAGCCCTGGCTGGCCAGAGAACTTCCACATGCCATGGGTGTGGCCAAAAAATAAATAAATAAAAGAAAGATTGGGAAAAATACAAAATAGTTTTTTTTTTAAGAACTAGAAGATGGAGTTCCCGTCGTGGCACAGTGGTTAACGAATCCGACTAGGAACCATGAGGTTGCGGGTTCGGTCCCTGCCCTTGCTCAGTGGGTTAACGATCCGGCGTTGCCGTGAGCTGTGGTGTAGGTTGCAGACGCGGCTCGGATCCCGCGTTGCTGTGGCTCTGGCGTAGGCTGGTGGCTACAGCTCCAATTCGACCCCTAGCCTGGGAACCTCCATATGCCGCGGGAGCGGCCCAAGAAAAAGCAACAACAACAACAACAAAAGACAAAAGACAAAAGACAAAAAAAAAAAAAAAAAAAAAAAAAAAAAAAAAAAGAACTAGAAGATGGAGTTTCTGCTGTGGCACAGCAGAAAGAATCCGACTAGTATCCATGAGGATGCAGGTTTGATCCCTGGCCTGGCTCAGTGGATTGGGGATCGGGCATTGCTGTAAGCTGTGGTATAGGCCGCAGATGCGGTTCAGATCCCGCGTTGCTGTGGCTGGGGCTCTGGTGTAGGCCGGCAGCTGTAGCTCTGATTAGACCCCTAGCCTGGGAACCTCCATATGCCTTGGGTGAAGCGCTAAAAATAAATAAATAAGGACAGGAAGAGACATTAGAGACCGTATATGATCCAGTCCTCTCATCTTACAACTAGAGAAGTGGGTGCTGAGACATGGGAGGGACTTGTCAGCAGCCACTTGAAAATCAGAGGCAGGACAGGAAGACCAGAGCTCTTGCACCCCGGTCAATGTTGCCTCAAAACATAAAGAAATTTCAAAAGAGGAGTTCCCGTCCATGGCGCAGAGTTAACGAATCCGACTAGGAACCATGAGGTTGCGGGTTCGATCCCTGCCCTTGCTCAGTGGGTTAACCATCCGGCATTGCCGTGAGCTGTGGTGTAGGCTGCAGACGCGGCTCGGATCCAGCATTGCTGTGGCCCTGGTGTAGGCCAGCAGCTACAGCTCCGATTAGACCCCCAGCCTGGGAACTTCCATATGCTGCGGGAGCGGCCCAAGAAATAGCAAAAAGACAAAAAATAAATTAATTAATTAATTAAATTAAATTAAATAAAACTAAAAAAAAAAGAAATTTCAAAAGAATTTATATGGAATGCTATTCATCAATAAAAAGGAATAAATTACTGCTAAATGCTACCGCATAGATGGTCCTTAAAACATTATGCCAGCTGAAAGAAGCCAGATGCCAAAGACCACAGTTTGTATGATTCCATATATACGAACTATCCAGAAAAGGCAAATTTAATTCTCTTTTTTCTTGGTCACCCCCAAGGCATGCAGAAGTTCCTGGGCCAGGGATCAAAGCCATGCCACAGCAGCACTCCAAGGCACAGCAGTGAAAATGCCAGATCCTTAACCTGCAAAGATACCAGAGACCTCCAGAAAAGGCACATTTATAGAGGCAGAAAGCAGATCAGTAGCTGCCTTGGGCTGGAAGCAGAAGCAGGGATTATCTGCAAACAGGCACAATGGAACTTTTTGGGGTGATGGAAATGATCTAAAAAAAAAACTAGAATGTGGTGATGGTTGCCAGCTCTATTAACTTACTGGAAATCAGAATTATACATGTATCATAAGTGAATTTTATGGTATATAATTTATGCTGTTTCCATCAAGCTGTTTTTCAAAAAGGATTTAGAAGAGTTCCCATCGTGGCTCAGTGGAAGAGAATCTGACTGGGAACCAGGAGGACACAGGTTCGATCCCTGGCCTTGCTCAGTGGGTTAAGGATCCAGCATTGCCATGTGCTGTGGTATAGGTTGCAGACACAGCTTGAATCTGGCATTGCTGTGGCTGTGGTGTAGGTCGGCAGCTACAGCTCTGATTCGACCCCTAGCCTGGGAACTTCAATAGGCCATGCAAGCAGCTCTAAAAAGCAAAAAAAAAAAAAAAAAAAAAGGCAGAAAAAGATACCTACCCCCGTGATATCCATAAAATTTCACCGTGAAAGACACATAATTTGGTTCTTTGGCCTATGAAATACCCAGCTTGGCATTCTTCATTTTTAAAAAAGTGTCCTGGAGTTCCCATCGTGGCACAGCGGAATTGAATCTGACTAGGAACCATGAGGTTCGATCCCTGGCCTCGCTCAGTGGGTTAAGGATCCGGTGTTGCCAGCAGCTGTGGTGCAGGTCGCAGACTCAGCTTGGATCCTGTGTTGCTGTGGCTGTGGTGTAGGCCAGCGGCTACAGCTCTGATTCAACCCCTAGCCTGGGAACATCCATATGCCGCAGGTGTGGCCCTAAAAAGCCAAAAATAAGGAAATAAAAATAAATTAAAAAGTGTCCTCCTCACTAATAAATGGAAGAAGTTTCCTGAGGAGAATAGGTGCGTCTTGGGCCTCACTCTAATGACGACACCTCGCACTGTGACCAGCAGGAAGATGGTGCTTCACAAAAATGAATTAAAATAAATGTTGAGTCTGCTGTGCCCATGTGATTATGGGTACCTTGAGGGACCATCTGCTTTCTAGAGCAGTACCTCAGTGGGAACAGCTTGCATTCGCCCTACAACTTTCCCAGGCCCCTCAGGCATCAAAGTCTCTGTGGAGGAGATGCTGGTTTCAGACATTCCCAGGAGACTGTGTATAACCCAAAAGGCCTATTTGTTTCACACGCCCCCTTTAGAGTTCTCTCTTCCCCATTCCTGTTCCCATTTACCTTCTCCAGGTCGATCTCAAAAATGGACAATGACCCCTGAGGCAAATTAGCTACAATACCCTAAACATTCTATATATATATACACCTACATATATATATTTTTTTTTTTTTTCTTTTTAGGGCTGCACCATTGGCATATGGAGGGTCCCAGGCTAGGGGTCGAATCAGAGCTGGAGCTGCCAGCCTACGCCACAGCCACAGCAACATGGGATCCAAGCCATGTCTTCGACCTACACCACAGCTCACGGCAACGCTGGATCCTTAACCCACTGAGCGAGGCCAGGGATCGAACCTGCAACCTCATGGTTCCTAGTCAGATTCATTTCCGCTGCACCATGACGGGGAACTCCTAAACATTCTTCATCTAATTCCACACTTAATCCTTCTCCTTTCCACTCATACCAGGCACCAAATCAGTCATCAAGTGCCATGAAATCCAGCTCAAAGATATTATAAATATAATAGAAGGAACAAGCGATATGAAAGTTAGTGTATAGTTTGATTTCCTTCAGACCTATGGCGTAGGTTCAGCACTTATTTTCATAGTCAAGAATATTACCTCTATGAGTTCCTGTAGCAGCTCAGTGATAATGACCCCAACTAGTATCTATGAGGACACAGGATCGATCCCTGGCCTCACTCAGTGGGTTAAGGATCCAGCATTGCTGCAAGTTGTGGTGTAGGTCACAGATGAGGCTCGGATCCTTGGTTGCTGTCCCTGTGGCTGTGGTCAGCCTCTGTAGCTCCTATTCGACCCCTAGCCTGGGAACTTCCATATGCTGTGGGTCTGGCTAAAAAGAAAAAAAAAATTATCTATAAAGGGCTTCTTCCGCCCCCTCCCCCCAGGCTAGGGGTAGAATCAGCAGCCGCTGCTGGCTTACACCACAGCTCATAGCAATGCTAGATCCTTAACCCCGTGAGCGAGGCCAGGCAGGGATCAAACCTGAATCCTTGTGGATAACTAGCCAGATTCATTTCTGCTGAGCCATGACGGGAACTCCTAAAGGAATTTTGTAAGAGACAATCGCAAAATATCACCACAGATGCATCCTCAGTTCTGTCTTCTGAGCCTTAGATATGATATTCCCCCTCCCTCCTTGCAATTCCACCATTTTCATCATCTGCTTCAACTTTCAGTCAGACCTTATTTCCTTCAAGCTTTCCTCAACTGACCCTATGAAATATTAATGATGCCTTCAGGACTCAGGCCATCAGTTCTTAGCCCACGACCCCCCGGCATGGGAAAGTTTCCCAGGCCAGGGATCAAACTTGTGCCACAGCTGTAACCAGAGCCACAGAAGTGACAATGCTGAATCTTTAACCCATTGAGCCACCAGGGAACTCCTACTTTATATTTTCTTGGAGTTCCACGAGGTCTGGTATTCCAAAATTTTGATGTCTCTGATCTCACGTTGACCCTTTACCAATTTTATTTTTTTTTGTTTTGCTTTTCAGGGCTGCACTGGCAGCATATGGAGGTTCCCAGGCTAGGGGGTCCAATCAGAGCTACAGCCTACTCCACAGCCACAGCGACGCCACAGCCGCGTCTTCGACCCCCACCACAGCTCACAGAAATGCTGGATCTTTAACCCACTGATCAAGGCTAGGGATTGAACCTGCATCCTCATGGATCCTAGTCGGGTACGTTAACCACTGAACCATGAAGGGAACGCCAACCTTTACCTATTTTAAAACGTCCAGGAGTTCCTGTCGTGGCGCAGTGGTTAACGAATCCGACTAGGAACCATGAGGTTGCAGGTTCGGTCCCTGCCCTTGCTCAGTGGGTTAACGATCCGGCGTTGCCGTGAGCTGTGGTGTAGGTTGCAGATGCGGCTCGGATCCCGCCTTGCTGTGGCTCTGGCGTAGGCCGGTGGCTACAGCTCCGATTCAACCCCTAGCCTGGGAACCTCCATATGCCGTGGGAGTGGCCCAAGAAATAGCAACAACAACAACAACAACAACAACAAAGACAAAAGACAAAAAAAAAAAAAAAGTCCAGCATATCCTTTATTGTTAAGGATGAGAAATCTTCTGTTTAAAAAGGCAGCAATTTAGCAAGAAAATTTGAATGGGAGAAATGGCTGAGCCATGAGGGAACTCCTCTTAGCCTATTATTTTGTACTAGCTTATGGGTAGCTTCATAATTCCTTCTCAGTCATTTTATGTAGGTCTGTCCCTTCTCCCCGATTCTGCTTTTTTTGTTGTTGTTTTTTGTTGTTGTTGTTTGTCTTTTTGCCTTTTCTAGAGCTGCTCCCAAGGCATATGGAGATTCCCAGGCTAGGAGTCCAATCAGAGCGGTAGCTGCCAGCTCACGCCAGAGCCACAGCAACACAGGATCCGAGCAGCGTCTGCGACCTACACCACATCTCATGGCAATGCCAGGTCCTTAACCCACTGAGCAAGGCCAGGGATTGAACCCACAACCTCATGGTTCCTAGTTGGATTCGTTAATCACTGAGCCACGACGGGAACTCCCCTTCTCTTCAATTCTGAGCAATGGAACCCATTTGCTCAGGTATTTCTCATCAGCAACTAGCACAAGCCATGGCGTCCAGTGTTGCTAAGGCAAGACATTGAAAGCCAATGGCTTTCTAGCAATATATTTCCTAACCTTTCTGAGCCTCAGTTTTCTCACCTGTACATTGGGGCTAGCTATGCCTACTGTATAGGATATAATAACTGTGACTGAGGAGTCAATGGGATCATGTGTGCCGACTGCTTAGCCCATAGGGTGCTCCCAGTAAGCAAAGTTTTCTTCTGTGCTGTGCAGCAGGGGCAACAAAGGCTACACAGCAGGGTATTTGTTTTTCCAACCAATGTGTCTCATCACTTCTAAAAATTGAGGCTAAAAGTGCTGTGGTGCAGGCCCTTAAAAAAATTTTAAAAAGTGCAGCAGACTAAAAGTGAGGAAAGCTCCAGGTTTTATGAAATCTAATGCTTCTATCATTTGGGGGTTTCTTTTGTTTTTTTATTTATTTATTTATTTATTTATTTATTTATTTATTTATTTATTTATTTTGTCTTTTTGCTATTTCTTTGGGACGCTCCCGCAGCATGTGGAGGTTCCCAGGCTAGGGGTCAAATCGGAGCCGTAGCCACCGTCCTATGCCAGAGCCACAGCAACGCGGGATCCGAGCCGCATCTGCAACCTACACCACAGCTCACAGCAACGCCGGATCGTTAACCCACTGAGCAAGGGCAGGGACCGAACCCGCAACCTCATGGTTCCCAGTCAGATTCATTAACCACTGCACCACGAAGGGAACTCCGGGGGTTTCTTTTAAAGTAAAATAATTATAGAATCAGGTATAAGAACTTGGAAGGGTTCTGAGCAAGTGAGGGGCTCTGGCTCTTAAGTTGCATTAGGGTCCCCGTGAATCTGTTCCTGACCGAGAAGATGAAGCCTGGTTGTATCCTATCCAACTCTTCCACCCTGACAGAATTAAGCACCTATCCTGGTTTTTCCTGTGGATATCCTGTACCCGACACATCTATTCCACAAGATGGCTCTGGCTCAACAAAATGGCCTTGGCAGCCAAGTCTCTCCAAAGAGCTGGAACGATGCTCCTCCCACTTGGTAACTTGGTGGCACTTAGAGGAACATTCCTTTCAGAGCAGATGGTTTTTTGCTGTACGTGGTGGAGGATGAGCACCTTGTACCCACTTCTTCCTGGAAGCCCCTGATGGCTCAAAGCCTTGAGGAGTTGTGTTGTTGTGCAGCAGAAGGGCCTGGAATGTTCCAGTACATTCCACCAGTGGCCTCTGTGACCCCGGCTTCCATTCAATTTGGGCAAAGGCCTGGTCATCTACATAGTAGCGTGTAATCTGCCGGCATAGGAAGCAGCTTGGTCTCGCTTCTCCCATGCCATTCTGATAATATCACACAAGTTGGCACCTCCCCTGGAAGTCCCACCCACCCAGCAGCTCCAGCCAATTCTCTGACCTCCTGGGTGTTTGCCCAGAATGTCAAGCCAGGGTCTAGATAGCAAACCTGTCGATGTTTTGGCCTCCTACACCCAATTTTGAATTCTTCCCCAAATAGATTAGAAATCCTGGGATCTCTGAATCAGTGCTGGGGCTGCATTGCTCAGAATGCCCACGAGGACTGTGCCCCCTATGGAGATAGTAATGCTGGGCACCAGGAAGGAAGAAATGTAATCGGGATGCCAGGTCATGTGCCCCTGCTACGGAGCACAGACGAAAAAACGTCTACTTACTGGGAGCTCCCTATGGGTTAAGCAATCTGTACACATAATCTCACTGAACCCTTGGTCAGAGTTATTATAGCCTATACAGAGGGTATAACTATCCCCAATGCACAGGTGAGAAAACTGAGGCTCAGAAAGGTTAGGAAATGGGTTGAAGGTTATGCAGCTAGAGATCACAGGTCCATCTGCTTTCAAAGACTTGTGAATACCCACTACTGGGGCGGGGGCAGGAATGGGGGGGTGGGGATGGGGGGCTCAGTGGACTAGGTCAGAGGGATGCAGACCTGGAGGTCCACTCCTTACCCAGAAGGTGAAGGTCAGAGTTAGGAATACAGACCAGACTGGTCATGCTAATAACCCACTCCCTTGCCTCCCTGTCGCTTCCCACCAGCCCTAAACCTCCTACATCTCTGCCTTTGTTTACATTGAAGGGAAGCAGTGCTCAGAAATTATGGAGGTGAGTCTGGCAGGTTCCAGCTGTTCCTGGTGTGGGAGTTGAACATTTTTTTGGAACTTCTCCTTGGCAGAAGCGTGTCTCTCCTTCGGGGGACTTGCCTAGGACCAAATCCATTTCCTTTCTCCACGCTTCCTACCTTGGGGGAGGAGAGAGAGAGATGGGGAAGCTGGGGGATTTCCACTGCAGAGAAACCAGAGACGATTCAAGGAGGTAGAAGGGCGATGCTGCCTTTTTAGAAAGCCTGCCAGAGCTCTGGAACCACGGCTCTAAAGAAACTTCTGTAATGTGCCAAGTAAAGTGAGAAGGAAATCCGTGGGGTTGAAAGAGAAGCTACAAGAGGAGGCCCTGGGGAAGACTTGGCAGAGGCAGGTGAGAAAGAGGTAAAAATCCATCCAGGACCAAAAGTGTGTTTGAATTCTGAAGCCACCAAAATCAAAAAAGAAAGGGTCTCGGAGTTCCCGTCGTGGCACAGTGGAAACGAATCCGACTAGGAGCCATGAGGTTGCGGGTTCGATCCCTGGCCTCCCTCCGTGGGTTAAGGATCCAGCGTTGCCGTGAGCGGTGGTATAGGTCACAGACGCAGCTTGGATCTGGCATTGCTGTGGCTCTGGTGTAGACAGGCAGCAACAGCTCCGATTAGACCCCTAGCCTGGGAACCTCCATATGCCATGGGTGGGGCCCTAAAGAGACAAAAGACAAAAAAAAAAAAAAAAAGAAAGAAAGAAAAGAAAAGAAAGGGTCTCACCCTTTGACTCCCTACCTCTGGGGGGTGGGGGCTGGAAGGGCAGCCAATTAAGGGGAACTCTGCCGGACTGTGCTCTCCATTGACAGAAAACACTGCCTGCCCTGCCTGCCAGAGCACTGCTGGAAAGAGCCACTGACCACTGTGTAGGGTTGATAAATGACAGGCACCCCTGCCTGCCGCCCATTCTCTTCTTTTCTGCCTGCTTAGTCTGCAGCCTTCTGCCTGGCAGGGAGCCCCAGAGTAGGGGTGGGGAGAGAAGGGTCCTCCAGACAGTATTTAATACTCGGTGATTTATAGGCTGCGGGAAGGCGGGGGGTGGGGTGGGGAGCCAGAGAGGGGAAGCCCCTGGGACTAGTTTCCATGACGCATCAGCACACCATGGACAAGAGTCAACGTATTTGCTTGATGCCTCTGCCTTCAGGCCCATCTTTGAGACCAGACACAGTCCTCACCCCTCTGGTACCATGTAGGATGTGACCAGCAGAGCTGGCTGGAATGAGGCTAATGGACACACAACCAAATCCTCAACCTTCACTTGAGCCCCAGACTGCTGGGCAAGGGAAGAAATAAGTGAGGTCAAGCAGCTCAATAGAGGATTTTAGGGGGAGGATTTTTTGTTGGGGGAGGATTTTTGTTGTTGTCGTTGGAGGATTTATTTTTTTTAATGTACAGGAATTCTTTTGAACCCTCCACGGTTCTACGAAAAACTATTTGAAATGTCCCTGCTTAAGGGGTCTGGGGTTAAGTGCCAGGGATGGAAGGCTAAATGCCAGGGATGCTGGTTGCAGGGATTCTTGGGACCGGGGCTAATGGCCTCCCTGCTGTGGGCTCAGGAATACCAGGCCCAGCCTCTGGTTGCCCTGAGAGATGCAGCCATTTTTACTTCTGATGGCAGGGCACCACCTTCCGGGATATTCCCTTCTCTGGTAAAAAACCAGAGTAGAAAGTGCCCAGGGAGCCACCAGGACATGTGCCCCAAAGTCTGGAGGGCACTGGAGATGTGACAATATGAGGCAGGGTGAGACCAGTGCTTTATATCGTTTAGAGTTTGGTCCCTGCTGGTGGAGAAAAGATGCATGTTGTGAGCGTGCATGGTAATTGCCCTTCATAAAGATGATCTCAAAAGGTCAAGGGATGGGCCTTGAATAGCCCTAATGTCCCTGAAACAGTCTATTGTATAGCTATTGTCCATACATGTAAAGGAACTCTTCTTGACCCTATTCATACGTTGCTGCCTCTGGGATTTCCCAAGTGAAAAACTGTATCCTATTTTATTCTCCCGATCCAACTCTTCCTCTTTTAAGCTTCAACCACAGCATCGTGCAACATACCTTTTTGGAGCTCCTACCAGGTGCCAGGCATCATGCTAGGAGCTGGGAAAGAGGTAAGAATCTATCCAGGACCAAAAAAGGGTGTGTGAATTCGGAAGCCACCGAAATCAAAAAAGAAAGGGACTCGCACGGTGTCTCCTCTGGGGAGTCCACAGGCTGGTGTTCAAAAGATTTTCCTTCGCACTGACTTTTGGGGTCTGGTAGATAAATCCGCATCTATCCCCTTTATTTTCATGTGCATGGATGACATGCTCAGCCTTTGTCGTTCCACGGTCTTTCAAAGTTTGCCTCACATATAACCTCCACTTTTTCAGGGACCAATTCGGATAAATTTCTTTGGATCCTGACAATGTCTGCCTTAGGAGCCGAGTGGCCAAAATTAGACACTATATTTCACATGCAAACACTATATGGATGTGTGTACAAGAGTTAACACCATGCTATCTAACTTCCTTCATTTATCTTTTTTTTTTTTTTTTTGTCCTTTTAGGGCCGCACCTGCAGCATATGGAAGCTCCCAGTCTAGGGGTCAAATTGGAGCTGCAGCTGCTGGCCTGCACCACAGCCACAGCAACGCAGGATCCAAGCCATGTCTGCACCACAGCTCATGGCAACACCGGATCCTTAACTGACCGAGCAAAACCAGGGAGCGAATCTGCATCCTCATGGATGCTCGTTAGATTTGTTTCCAGTGAGCCACGATGGGAACTTCCCATGTATCATTATCACAGCCATTCTTTCATACATCCAAGAGTGACTGAGCACTTATTAAGCACAACGTACTGTGCTAGGTGCTGAGAAGGCAACAGGAAGTAAAATGGACACGGTGCTCCTAAGACCTATAGTCTGGAGTGTGTGTTAAGAGGAGAGACGATAAAGGATCCAAACAGATATATAATTATAAGCTGAGACAAATGTTATGACGAAAAATGCATGTCGCTATCACAGTACAGAAACGAGGGCTTTGGTCTAGGTTGGAAACTTTGGGAAATAGTTTCCCGAGGAAATGCCATTTGACCTGAGACCCGAAGGATGTGTGGAAACAGGTGAAGAAGAGGACGGGGGAAGAACATTCCAAGCAGAGTAAAGAGTGTGTGCAAGGTCCTGAGGTGGGAGGAGCCAGAGCCCTCCTGAGAAGTGGTGCAAGAAGGTAAGCGAGGCCAGAGAACAAGGTTGTGCCTGATGGACTAGAGAATGAACCAGAGGGCGGACCATGCAGGACACTGAAGGCTGATAAGAATTTCAGTCTTGGAGTTCCTGTCGTGGCTCAGTGGTTAACGAATCCAACCAGGAACCATGAGGTTGTGGGTTCCATCCCTGGCCTCGCTCAGTGGGTTAAGGATCTGGCATTGCCCTGAGCTGTGGTGTAGGCACAGACACAGCTCGGATCCTGCATTGCTGTGGCTGTGGTGTAGGCCGGCAACTATAGCTCCAATTGGACCCCTGGCCTGGGAACCTCCATATGCCACAGGTGCAGCCCTAGAAAAGACAAAAAAAAAAAAAAAAAAAAAGAAAGAATTTCAGTCTTTTTTTTTTTTTTTTTTTTTTTAAGTTTTTTTTTTTTTTTTTTGTCTTTTTGTCTTTTGTTGTTGTTGCTATTTCTTGGGCCGCTCCCGCGGCATATGGAGGTTCCCAGGCTAGGGGTTGAATCGGAGCTGTAGCCACCGGCCTACGCCAGAGCCACAGCAATGCAGGATCCGAGCCGCGTCTGCAACCTACACCACAGCTCACGGCAACGCCGGATCGTTAACCCACTGAGCAAGGGCAGGGACCGAACCCGCAACCTCATGGTTCCTAGTCGGATTCGTTAACCACTGCGCCACGACGGGAACTCCAGAATTTCAGTCTTTATCCGACAGGAAATCATGGAACCAAAGACTTCACAGAAGAGCTCTTTTTCTCAGACTTTTCTTTTTTTTTTTTTTTTTTTTTTTTTTTGGTCTTTTTAGGGCCTCACCCACAGCATATGGAAGTTCCCAGGCTAGGGGTCGAATCAGAGCTACAGCTGCTGGCCACAGCCACAGCCACAGCCCCACCAGATCCGAGCTGCATCTTCGACCTATACCACAGCTCACAGCAACACCGGATCCTTAACCCACTGAGCAAGGCCAGGGATTGAACCCACAACCTCATGGTTCCTGGTCGGATTCCTTTCTGCTGCACCACGATGAGAACTCCTCCCAGATTATTAATGCTGCTTATACTTATCTTGAAGGAAAACAGTGATCTGAATGGCTAGGAACTTTCTCAGTTTCCTGGCACCGTGTGGCCATGTCTGGCTGGCCCTGGGGAGGCCTAAGGCTGATGAGCTAGCCCCAGCCTGGCAGTCCTCAGGCAAAGGATGGCCCCTGTCACTGTGAACAGAGGGGCAGGGGTGGAGGGTGGGTGGAGTGCTTTGCCTGAGGTATCAGCTCCGCAGTGACGTTTGGAACAGCCCCAAGACTATGGCTCTTGTACCTTGATAACTCTATCATGTGTATCCCCCCACCCCATGTAAATGGCCTTCTCACCCGGCCATCCTTCCTACAGCAGCTGTGTGCACCCCACCCAATCTGGGGAAGGCCTCTGGATAAGAACTCTCACTCTGCCCAGAACCTGAGGTCCTCACCTGCTGATTTCAGGCCTTAGTACAGTCTGGAGCCATGTATATACATATCCTTGATAATTTTCAGAGTTATTACTGGAAGTCATGGGACAAGAGGGTCATGATGGTTGGACTTGGCTTTTCTGAAGTCCTCTTTCCTTCCAGGCCTGTCTTTGGAGAACGTGGTCTGGTGTGCTGACATCTATTGGCAAAGATAGACAGGTAAGAAAATGACCAGATGCCTAAGCATCCTCAAGTAGTTTCCAGACCAGTAAGAAGATCATCCATAACCCCTGAGATTAGGTTGGGTCAGTAACCATAGTTGGTTAGAGCAACACTAAGAAGTCCAAAGTTGCGAGCTTGGGCCATGCATGTGCGGATTTACCTTAAATAGAGAAATGATTTTCCTAGTTGTAGCCTGCATCCCTCACCCTGGCAGTTGATTCACATTTGGGTACAATTAGTCACAAGGGAGACTGGGTAAGCATGTGTACGTGACTCAGAGAAACCCATTCTTAGCCCATTCCTGGGAAAGCATCTCCCAACACATGAAATGACCCTTGGTTTACAAATGGCAGAACACAGGGTCATTTTTCATCCTCCTGAAGTCGACTGGTTTGTGAATTTTTTTTTTTTTTCTCTAGGGTTCTGTTTCTCCTGGGTCATCAGGAAAATAGTGGCTACAGAACTATCTTCAAAGTTTCTATAGTGGGCAAGAATGATGGTAGCTTTTGCTTATTTATTTATTTATTTTTCTAGGGCTGCACCTGTGGCATACGGGGGTTCCCAGGCTAGGGGTCGAATCAGAGCGGTAGCCAACGGCCCACGCCAGAGCCATAGCAACGCGAGGTCCGAGCAGCATCTGTGACCTACACCACAGGTCACGGCAACGCCGGATCCGTAACCCACTGAGCAAGGCCAGGGATCGAACCCTCAACCTCATGGTTCCTAGTCGGATAGGTTAACCACTGAGCCACGATGGGAACTCCTGATTGTAGCTTTTAAAGCGGCCCCTCAGTTCTTGCTGAGGTAAGTCACAATCTGCCTCCTCATTGCTTTCACCTATAACATCTACACATTCTGTTCACAATCTCATTCTCTCTCTCAATGGCGTGCATACTTGACAAAGAATTTACCGCTAGAGGTAATAGGGAAGCCAGAATGAAAGAGCAAGGAGAAACTACTAGAGAAATTATCATGAAGCAAATGTTCTGCCTTCTTCTTCTTCTTCTTCTTCTTTTTTTTTTTTAGGGCCGCACCCATGGCACATGGAGGTTCCCAGGCTAGGAGTCTAATCGGAGCTACAGCTGCCTACCTACGCCACAGCCACAGTAACAAGGATCCGAGCCGAGTCTGCGACCTACACCACAGCTCACGACAACTCGTGATCCTTAACCCACTGAGCAAGGCCAGGGATTGAACCCACATCCTCATGGATGCTAGTTGGGTTCATTAACGACAGGAACTCCTGTTCTGCCTTCTTAATAACACTGATCCCATAATTGAGTGTGGCTCAGACACAGCATCTATCTCTCATCTTTCATTTAAACTTAAAAGAAAATCAAGCCCTCAGAAAAGAATTGAGTAAGGCATAGGATATCACAGAAGAGGAAATGGAACCAGTAAATAAACACATGAAAGGCTGAAGTATATGCTAACTAGAAATACAATCAAAAGCACATGGGAGGTGCACTTTTCATTTTTATTAAACTTGCAAGATCTCATTAAGTGGTAATACTCAGTTCTGGGAACATCTTAAAATTGGCATCCTCACACAATGATGGTGACACTTTAAATGTGGGCACGTGTTTGGTGAAAGAAAGAAAGCAACGTATAAGAGGTAGAAATAAAAACAGGAGAGCTATAGATGCATGCAGACATTCACTGCAGAATTACCTGACATAAAAGACCCTCCATAATCCCTAAGAGGGGAGGGCACACTGTCACAGGCCTTCCTGCAATGTCACAGCTATTACAGTTTCAACTGGGAAGACTACAGAGAAACACAGGAAATGGTGAGAATGTGTTTAAAAACATGAAGCTTCATGTAAACAATGAGTGCGTTTATACCAAATGAACACATATAATAAAACATATGCATGTGGAGAAAAACTGGAAGGCAACGTGCAAAAAGATAAAAATAAAAATAGCTCTCTGGCAGCAGTGAAATTAAGAATGTCTTCTATTTTTTTGAACATTTACTTAGTGTTTTTATAAGACTGGGTTAATCATTTTTGAAAACGTGGAGGGGGTGGGTGCGGGCGAGCATCATATTCTCCCAGTCCCCTCCTATGTACACGTGCTTGTCCTAAATTGTCAGCTCAGGGTGGAAAGGACCACGTCTGTTTATTCAGTGTGCACTTAGCGCTCAGCCCAATGCCAAGCCCTTATCAGAGGCTCAATAAATATTAGTTGAATGAATAAATGAAAATGCCCGCAGGCTAGAAAATCTCAACCCATGATCCCTGGGTACACTGCATCCTCAGGCACAAGGAGGAATTTGGTTTTGCTGGAACAACCACCACAACAAAAATGAAGGTCCATCCCTAATGGCAACTCCCTGGTTTTCCTGATAAGTAAATTTGGGCATGGAGAACCCAGGGAGAGAGAGTCTTTTAAAGCAAACCCAATTACCACTCAGGAACATATGTTGCCCTGAGGCCTCTGCTGCCATAACAACATTGCGTAACTATAACTACAGCCCTGGAGGGCTTTGGCCCTGTCAAATAAGGAAAAGGATGTCTTCATTGTACGGAGAGCTTTGTACTCAGATTGGCTTCCCTGGGGAGCTTGGATCAGGGAAGGGAGCTAGATAAGAGGAAGAAAGGGAGAGGTGGAGGGCAGGAGTGGGAGAAGAACTGCTCCTGAATCAGGTTCAGAGTGATTTTTTTTTTATTTTAGGCATTTTCAAAATGCAATTATTTGACTGTTTAGTTTGGGTGGTTATTTATAACCCCAGCTGCAGAGGCGGGGAGCTGTGCCTGAGCCTGCTGGGATCTGTCCAATACGTTCCCCCAGAGTGGGGCTGGGGGCGGGGGGAAGGGGGGGATCAGGTGATCCAAGAACCAAATTAACAAGTGGCCAAGAAGGTTAGAGAAGTCCCAGGCCATCTCCAGTAAAAAAGGCGGGACCACTAGGTGACCTCGCTGACTCTATTTTTAAGGCAGCTTGTAAGTGAAAAGATCTTAATATGAATTATGGTCACATTAGCAACCTCTGGGAATCTCCCACAGGGATAGAGACTGGGCCAATACTTGTACTCAGAAGTTATACGATTGGCCCGGCTACTTAGCATGGCTTTGAAAGGTCAAGGCATGTTTCCCTACCTTCCGGGACAGTTATCTACACACCGAGGGAACTGCTGTCCCCAAGCCCTCCTGGTCAAAAAAAGACTTAGGGGAGAGGAGGTGGCCGGTTCTGTGCAAGTCTTTCCTAACTGAGCCAACGCCTGGCAGTGGCCACATCGCTTACTGAACCCTTTTAGATGCCAGCAAGGAAGAAGCTGGAGGCCGTGAGGCCAGCCAGGCAAAGCTCCCAACCTCCAGGAACTCCCAGGCCTTTGAAGCAAACAATGAACAACCACACTTTGTATTTGAAATATGGTACCTATCATTTTCCTGGCTAGGGCAGCATTTGAAAGGAAATTGAGGGTCTGTTAGGGAGCTTCAAATGTAACTGAGGAGATGAGATACAGATACGAGAAGGAAAATTCACAAGAACGTACATAAAAGATTACCCCGCTACCTCTACCCTGTTGGGTTCCTCCTCCACTCTGGGTAAGTTATCATTATGGCACCATTATTATTATGATTTTTTCCTTTTTGCCATTTCTTGGGCCGCTCCTGTGGCATATGGAGGGTCCCAGGCTAGGGGTCGAATCAGAGCTCTAGCCACCGGCCTACGCCAGAGCCGCAGCAACTCGGGATCTGAGCCCCGTGTGCAACCCACGCCACAGCTCAAGGCAGCGCTGGATCGTCAACCCACTGAGCGAGGCCAGGGATCGAACCCGCAACCTCATGGTTCCTCGTCGGATTCGTTAACCACTGCGCCACGACAGGAACTCCATTATGGCACCATTCTAACTGCCACTCTGATCAGTCCTCCTCACAGCTTCCAAATAGAGATCTCTAAAGTACAAGTTGGCATTCCCGTCGTGGCGCAGTGGTTAACGAATCTGACGAGGAACCATGAGGTTGCGGGTTCGATCCCTGCCCTTGCTCAGTGGGTTAACCATCTGGCGTTGCCGTGAGCTGTGGTGTAGGCCAGCAGTTGTAGCTCTGATGCGACCCCTAGCCTAGGAACCTCCAATATGCCATGCGTGTGGCCCTAGGAAAGACAAAAAAATAAAAATGAAAAACAAAGTGCAAGTCAAGTCGTTAGACTTCTTTGCTTAAAGTCCTTCAGAGAGTCCCCTCACCTCCAGCTCAGGCTTCTCAGCAGAACATTCAAGACTCTGCAGGACCTGGTTCCCCAAATTATTCCTGCCTCTTCTTTTGTCAATCACTGCAACCCCTGCATGCCCTTAGTCACCCCCACACAGTCCTGCTCCACAGGTCTGCGCTTTTGCACAGGCTGTTCCCTTGGCCTGGAAAGCCCCTGTTCTCCAGGTCCATTGGCAAACTTAATCGTCCTGTGAAGTTCCACTCTTACTTCATCTCTGTATGAATCCTTTTCCAAACCCTCAGTGTCCTTCTCTGTACCACTTCTGAACTTTGCTTATCTTTCTGCTGTTCCATTAATACTCTGTCGTGCTCTGGAACGACAAGCTTCCTGGCCTGGGGAAACACAATGTTGGGTTTTTTTTGTTTGTTTGTTTGGTTGGTTTTTGTCTTTTTGCCATTTCTTGGGCCGCTCCAGCGGCATATGGAGGTTCCCAGGCTAGGGGTCCAATCGGAGCTGTAGCCACCGGCCTACGCCAGAGCCACCAGCAACTCAGGATCCGAGCTGCATCTGCCACCTACATCACAGCTCACGGCAACGCTGGATCCTTAACCCACTGAGCGAGGCCAGGGATCGAACCTGCAACCTCATGGTTCCTAGTCAGATTCGCTAACCACTGAGCTACGACTGAAACTCCCGAAACACAGTGTTTTAATGCTTTAACTCAATATATAATATATAATACATAATGCCTCGGTAGCATTCGGAGCCTCCTGCACTGAAGCGAGTCTCAATAGACAAAAACAAACAACCACTAAGACTATGGAAAGTTATTTTTCACAATCATTAGGATAGTCCAGCCATGACTAGGGTGACTGAAATTATAATGATCAGTAATAATGGCTATTTATTGAGCGCTTATTCTGTCAGGGACTGTGCTAAGCGCTTTACAACAATCATTTCCTTTAATCCTTATAACAGCCCTGTGACATGGCTATTGGTATCTTGACCTCACAGCTGAGAAATCTGAGGCACCAATACCTTTTAAAACTTGTCCAAGAGCAAAGCAGACAAAGTAGCAGGACTGAAATTCAAATCCAGATCTGACATCAGAGCCCAGTACTGGACACGAGAACAGCTGATGAATAAAATAAATAGGAGTTATGTTCCTATTACTTGTTTCGGGAGGAGTGAAACAGAACACCTACCAAACTGTAAAGTATATATAAATCAGTAAGTAAAAACTAACATATCACTGTGCCCTACTACCTTAGAAAGAATACATCAGGAGAGACCTTCTGAAGAAAGCAAATTTTAAAGATGGTCGGGAGATGCATCAAGGCAGGAAGAAAAGCCTGTGTGAGAGCGCAAAGACAGGGAGAATAGTAGGACCACTTTTGCAAAGTCTGGCGGATGAGGATTGTCAGGGGCCCGGTCAAAGGCTTTAAACCAGCAGTTCGTGCATCACGAGCTAATTTCTGCTGGAGGGTATGCTCTTCAAGGACAAGGCATGTCTCAATGAAACTGTAAACTCTTTCGGTGTTAGCTGCAGTGTTTGAAAATGCAGTGCGAGGGATTAATGTGGAACATTTGTAATGTTGGTATTTGTATGATGAATGGCTAAGTCAGGATAAGATTTTATTCTCATATGCTAATTCCCAGGGAGGGATACTTCACCATCTTTGAGGGCTAGACATTCTGACAGTGTGAAACAGTAAACATATTTTGATTGAGGAACAAGAATTTACTATGGGTAGAGCACAGTCTGGCTGCCATTAAGGATGGTATAAAAGAAGAGAGATACGCTTTTTTTGTTGTTGTTTCGTTTTACTTTATTTTTAGGGCCGCACGCACAGCATATGGAAGTTTGAACATGGAAGTTCCACATCTGGGACCTACACCACAACTCATGGCCATGCCAGATACTTAACCCACTGAGGCCAGGGATGGAACCCACATCCTCATGGATACCAGTCGGGTTTGTTACCACTGGGCCACAACGGGAACTCCCGAGATATGGTCTTAACATAAGTGCTCTTTACCAGTAGTTGGGGAGCCAGAATACCCAAGAGTAACCTTGGGAACACCCGAGTAGGTGCAAAATAACAGTAATAGTGTGAAATTAAATGCTTAAGTGCTAAGGAGATACAAAAGAAAAAGAAACACGACCCTTTTCCAAATAAGTTCTTTTGTGCAGTTCAACCTAAGTAGGCCATTTAAAGGTGTTTATGGTAAACATTAAAACCTAAATACTAACAGCTGCCTGTGTTATTACCAGCCCAGGATACACCCAAGGAGAGTGCTAAATAAGGGTCTGGAACTCTAATCCTTCTGAGTCCTCTGCTTAGCACAACAATCAGATGTTTACCTTCTGCTGCTTTGTTCTTTAGTTCAGCTCCAGGGGGAAATCTCCATCTTAGCTAGCCTCAGGTGAAACGGGCTCCAGGATCCTAACTTAATGACTCTTGGATTTTTTTTTTTCCTCCCAGTCTCTGGGCAAAGCTTTACTCCACACAAGGCTTTTCTCCCAGCGAGGTTAAATCCTCAACGCTTGCTGTTCACTTCTCAGCCTTTTCTTACTGCTCTTCTGCCAACCTTACATCTTCCACCAACTTCTCCTTTCTAGGCATCTAACATCAATGCCTTTCTGAGCTCCAGCTTTACTAAAAATATTCCTTCCTCTTCCTCCAACTCCTGACTCAAGCGTCTGGATTTCGAGAGGTCACTTGGGCTAATGGGGTTCAATGCTTTTCCAACTCTGGTACCGCGCGCGCGCACGCGCACGCGCGCACACACACACACACACACACACACACACACACACACACACACTCATCCCGAGGGCCACCCAAGGCTCTCAAACCCATACAGGATGAGGGGACGAAGTGGGTGTGCTCACCACAGAGCTAAACTGGTAATTCTTTGGAGCAACAGTTTCTGGAGAATGGTTGTGTCTCCTTTCGCGAGTGAACGGATCAACATACTTGCGGTTCGCTAAAGGCAAGGACAATGTCTCCTCTACCAGACAAGAAACTTCATGAAGGACGCTACCTTCTTTCTGTCCTTTCACAAGCCCCCATTCCCAGCACTGTGAGACACCGAATGGCTCTTAAAATAGTTTCTTGTGCAAAATAGCCCTTCCCAATTTTGAGTTTATGTGATAAAGGGAAACGTCCTTTAGCCAATTCGGCGACTAAGGGGTTAAACCTCAGCAACCTGATGGATTCTGGGGCTTTCTTTCCTCGACTTCAGAAATTAAAACCAAAGGGAAGGGAAATTTTGCCCATTGTAAAGATGAGAACTGTTAACTTCAACTGTCAGGCTTCTGCCCCAAACAGGAATGGCTACCCACGCCTACAGAGGATGCCATTCCCCTAACTAAAAATGGCGGGCCCCAGTTTCCACTGTCGTTGCCACTTTCTGCCCAATTCCAAAATGGCTCCCGCTAGCCTCACCGGAGGGGGAAACCTCCCAGAATCCTCTCTGGCCCTAACGTCAGGTGACGCAAGCCTCAGCCGGAAGTGGAGGAAAAAGCGCCTCAGCCCGCGGCGCCTGCGCAGAAAGGTCTAGACGCTGTGAAGCAGGAGGCACTTGGGATCGTCCGCAGGATTGGGACTGCTACAGAGGCCGCCACGGAGCCCGCCGGAGCCACCGTTCCCACTGCTGCTGCCGCCGCTGCCCGAATCGGAACCGTCGGGCCGCAGCCGCCGGCAATGCCGCGAAGGAAGGTGAGAGGAACGGGACAGGAGGGATGGCGGGTTTCTAAAGGGCAGTCGATTGAGAAGAGTGACGCAGTTGGCCACGCCTCACAGTGGTTGGGTTCCAACTTCCCGCTTCCCTGAACCTAGCTCAGCAACCCTCGCTTCTGTCCATACCCAACAGAAAAATGTGGGCCCGACTGTGGCCTCGGCCTATGCTTGCACCTATTCCCGCCCTCTGCTTGCCTGGCTCGGAGGCGTTCTTCTCGGCAATTGGTCGCTGAAACGTCTAGAAGCATGTTGATTGGCTGGCGACACCGCCCATTTGGGCCCAACGGTCACCTCCCCGCGTGTGGGGGCGGTGTCTAGGCCCGGCTCTACCGCTCTCCGACTGGATGTAGAGAACGATCCCTCTTCTCTTGATTGGCGGGGGTTGGCAGTCTGTCCTGTGGGGGCGCGGTTTAGCGGGACCGCGATTGGGTGGCACGAGTCCCCTCCCATCCGTATGGTGATGCTCATAGGAGGAGAGGCGGGGTTTGGGGAGTATCCTTCCTTTCCCCGCGGAGGACACAACAAAGCAGAGGACTGGGTGGTAGAGAAGCAGCGCCCACTCCCGAGGGATCCCTTCCAGGCCTGTTGCACCTAAGCTGCGGTTTTCCCTTATGTGCTTAGTTGGACAGCGCCTAGAAAATGAAGTTCGTAAATCGGAAACTTCCTAGAATTAAATGGGACTTGACGATGTCATCTAGGGACACCCCCATCCCTTTTCTCAGCTAAGCAGAGGCTTAAGGGAGTGCCCCAAGCCACTCAATTAGGCAATGACAGAGCCTGGACTACAGGACAAATCTAATTCAGTTCAACAAACGTTTATTGACTCTTCGCTATGTGCTGGTTGCCGAGGACTCGAAAATTAATTAGACATGATCACTGGCTTAAGGAATCAGAGTCTGAGGGGAAAACAGACATTTAAATAACTGTAGAAGGGTTTAGTAAATTCTCTACTTGGCAGTCATAAAGATTAATGGGAGGGAAGTGGGAGCAATTTAATCTGCTCTGGAGTAAGATGGGAAGTAGTTGGTGAAAGCAGTAGAGGAGAGCTGAGCTCCAGGGTCATGCCAGGAAGGGATGGGCAGAGATGATTAGGGATTCAAATAGCTGGGTAATTGGATTGGATGACCTTTAAGACTCCCCTTTCACCTTAATTTTTGGTGATTCTCTGTGGATCCTCCACTCATTTTCTGGCAGATTATCCTTGAAATATTTGGAACGCTGGGTGGTGGTCTTGCTCATTTCTGCAGAAATCTTTCTCTTCACAGAGGCTTTCAAATATTTACATTTTTTAATGTCTCCAAAATGACCTACATTGATAGGTGGTATTTATGTTAAGGCTCACCAAATAGTACTGGTGTCTTGGAATAGGCCCACAGTCTCCTTTTTGCAATCCCCAAGTACAAAGAGTTCTTGAAAATGTGTGTTTTTTAGTAACTTATTTCTTGGCAGAACCTGTTCTAAACTGTCCTGAGGCTATTTACAGTTTTTGTGTCTCATTTAGTGTGATTGTACATATATTTTGCTGCAGAAAGGGTGTTATTTGCAGGATGTATGCAGACTATTCCTTTCTAAAAAATTATGAATTCTAAACACATCTGATCCTAAGGGGGCTTTTTGTTTGTTTTTGCTTCTTGTATGTTTTTTTTAAGCAAATGCATCTCTCTTTATGGTTTAAAATTTTTTTTGCTTTTTTTTTTTAGGGGTGCATCTGTGGCATACGGAGGTTCCCAGGCTAGGGATCAAATCAGAGCTACACCTGCTGGCCTACGCCACAGCCACAGCAACGCAGGTTCTGAGCCACATCTGAGAGCTACACCACAACTCACAGCAATGCCAGATCCTTATCCTGCAACCTCATGGTTCCTAGACGGATTTGTTTCCTCTGCACCACAGTGGGAACTCCTCTTTATGGTTTAATAAAGGGTATGGTGTTAGCATAGGAGGGTACCCCAACCCTTCTGGCTTTGCTCTAGGATTCCCTGGGAAGGAAAGAAAGTTGGAATTTAATACAGAAAGCTGATGATCAATAGGTGATAATAAGTTGAGGGAGAAAATGTAACATACTTTGAGCACTTAAATTGTGCCAATTTGGTTACTGCTGTATGAGCATGCTGCAAAATGGGAGAAAAACTTCTGTTTTTTCAAACAAGTGTTTAATGCTTAATTGATAAAAGTTATCTTTATGGCTAATTGTGTCTCTGGAGGCTGATAATTGACAAATAATTATTAACTGTAAAGGTAATTTTAAAAAACTTTCTGTTTTTGCATACCCATGTGTCTTCATTTGCAGACCACTCCCTCCCCCCTTTTAAAAAGCACTTTTGGGGTACATGTGGAGAAACTTCAAAGGGAGATGACATAAGTAAGAAGAATTACTATTTTTCTCCCTAAGTTCGAGATCAGAGTTATAGACCATGATATTTTGAATCAGTGTGTGTTTTTTTTTTTTTTTTTTTTTTTGTCTTTTTGTCTTTTTGTTGTTGTTGTTGCTTATTTCTTGGGCCGCTCCCGCGGCATATGGAGGTTCCCAGGCTAGGGGTTGAATCGGAGCTGTAGCCACCGGCCTACGCCAGAGCCACAGCAACGCGGGATCCAAGCCGCGTCTGCAACCTACACCACAGCTCACGGCAACGCCGGATCGTTAACCCAATGAGCAAGGGCAGGGACCGAACCCGCAACCTCATGGTTCCTAGTCGGATTCGTTAACCACTGTGCCACAACGGGAACTCCAGTGTGTGGTTTTTAATTAATTTTATTTTTTTATTTTTGGGTTTTTTTTTTTTTTTTTTTGCTTTTAAGGGCCAAACCTGCAGCATATGGAGGTTCCCAGGCTAGGGGTCTAATCAGAGCTACAGCTGCCGGCCTGCACCACAGCCACAGCAATGCAGGATCCGAGCCACGTCTGCAACCTACACCACAGCACATGGCAACACCGGATCTTTAACGCACTGAGCGAGGCCAGGGATCAAACCTACAACCTCATGGTTCCTAGTTGGATTCGTTTCCGCTGAGCCACGGTGGGAATTCCAGTGTGTGGTTTTTTAAAATGTAATAGCTGTTTATGTAGACTTTGAGCAAAAGCTACTCCAGAATTAAGTGAGGCTGTCACTAACATTTTTCTCTTTACCCTGGACTTTGTATAAGTGCATGGTTATGTCAGCCAGACTATTTTGAGTTCTGTATTTTCCAGTTTCCAAATCAATTTGTTTCAGAACTAATGATGATACAGTAAGAATTAATTCTCTTTATTTATTTAATAAAGATGCACTATTTGTAGGTTGTTCCATTTAAATGCTCTAAATGAAGGGAAATTGGCTGTGGAGTCCTTTCTTAGATTTGAGCTTGGTGTTTTCAGCATCACAGTTTGTTTTATTTCCAGTGTTATTTCACACCCACGGAGTTAATGTTTCTGTGCTAATGTCTGGATCTATGGTGTTACAGAGGAATGCAGGCAGTAGTTCAGATGGAACCGAAGATTCCGATTTTTCTACAGATCTCGAGCACACAGACAGTTCAGAGAGTGATGGCACTTCCCGGCGATCTGCCCGAGTCACCCGCTCCTCAGCCCGGCTAAGCCAGAGTTCCCAAGGTAAAAGGCCGCTTCCTTCCTGATCACACCTCACAGCTCACTGGTCATCACGTTACTGTGCTAGTTCATGCGGAAACTGATCCCTTGACGTGATGCTGATGACAGAATCTGGTACAGTGCAGAGCAAATGACTGCTAAAGTGTCAGGTCCTTAAGGATGGTTCTGTTGGGGGTCCTGTCCAATTGTAGACCCGGAAGAACTATCTCTGGTATGGTACATTTGTGACACCTGTATGTCTTGAGTCATTTAATTTTTTATGGATTACAGTTTCCCTATAAAATGAGAATGGTATCTTTTCACTTTTTGTTAGAATGGCCTAGGAACTTGATAAAGTGGTGTCTCGAATGTGCTATTGGAGGAGGCCTAAGACCTTTAAAACCATGTTTAATTTTGTACTATAGTCAGGTGCACAATTAATACAGATGACCCAACTATCAACTATAATAGTACCCAGAATTTTGCTATGGTAGTAAAGAATAGAGAATCTCGGTGTTGGAAGGTTCTCTAGTACAGTTAGCCATCTGGTCTTAGATTTGGAGGGTACCCACTGTCTTGGCTCTGTTCTGAGATTCGCTGGCAAAGAAAGAAAGTTGTGAGTAATACAGAAAGCTGATGGTCAATAGGTGATGATAAATTAAGCGGGAGAAGTATACTCCGAGCACTTAAAAGTGCTGATTTTTTTTTTGCTGCTATATGAGTGTGTTGCAGACTGAGGGAGAAACATCTGTTTTTTCAAGCAAGAAAGTGGGAACATTCTCTCTGTGGTTATTCCTAACTTTATCTTTGAATTTAATATTTCAGCTGAAGTATAGATAATTGTCTCTTGATTTCTCAACTTCTATGTTTGTATTTTGGGGCATAATGGGAATATTGATAAACGGTTGCTATAATTAAGGTATTATGCAACATAGTGGGATACTGTGATAGAAAAATCAGAGTTCCTGCCCTCAAAGAGCTCACAGTGTAATGTGGGATGTCAACTCTTATGGCAACGCATTGTGCTAAGGGCTGCGAGAGAGGTTTGCATAGAGTGCTGTGGAAGCCTAGAGATGGAAATCTTTAAGGATCTAGGAGGAATTTACAAGTTGAAAGACAAGAAAGTGTTATTATAGGCAGAAGGTACAGAACATGCAAAGGAATGGGCATAAATGCTCTTAGTATAAATGGCCATGCCAAAGTTCCTGTTGTGGCTTAGTGGAATGAACCTGACTAGTATCCATGAAGACAAGGGTTTGATCCCTGGCCCCGCTCAGTGGGTTAAGGATCTGGCATTGCTGTGACCTGCGGTGTAGGTCGCAGACATGGCTTGGATCTGGCGTTGCTGTGGCTGTGGTGTAGGCTGCCAGCTGCAGCTTGGATTTGACCCCTGGATGTGAACTTCCAAATGCCACCGGGTGTGGCCCTTAAAAAAAAAAAAAGCCATGCCCCGGTCACCTGAAAGTTATAAATATTCAGAACAGATAGGAATTACATGAGCTCTGAGTCTTTTTCTAATGACTGTACTTCATGAACACTGAGTGCCACAACAGGAGGGCACTGTTCTCTATGTGGTCTCTGTAAGGGGGCCCCCTCTAAAGCAAAAAGTAGACTGCATTGTAAATGGAGCCCCCTGGAGGCATGCAAACTGAAAACCTAGCTGTGTGCTAGCTCTTACATGGGAATTTGAGAATTTCAGGGGTTTTTTTGTTTTTGTTTTTTGTCTTTTTAGGGTCACACCCATGGCATATGGAGGTTCCCAGGATAGGGGTCTAATCAGAGCTATAGCCTCTGGCCTACACCACAGCCACAGCAGCCACAGCAACGCCAGATCCGAGCCACATCTACAACCTACACTACAGCTCATGGCAACGCCGGATCCTTAACCCACTGACGGAGGCCAGGGATCAAACCCGCAACCTCATGGTCCCTAGTCAGATTCGTTTCTGCTGTGCCATGATGGGAACTCTGAGAATTTCAGTTTTCTTAATTAAAGAATTAGGATTTTTTGTTTACATAACATATTAGGATTTTTTTTTTTTTTTTTGGCTTTTTGCTTTTTAAGGCCATACCCGCAGCATATGGAGGTTCCCAGGCTAGGGGTCCAATCGGAGCTAGAGCTGCCGGCCTACGCCACAGCCACAGCAACCTCATGGTTCCTAGTCAGATTTGCTTCTGCTGTACCACAACAGGAACTCTTATTAGGATTTTTTTTGTTTGTTTGTTTGTTTAAATATGCTTTAATTTTAGCTTCAGATTTATTTTATTCCTTTTTTAGGTGTCATCAGACTGGAGATGTAAAAAGGTTGCTGGGTGCTTCAGAATAGATTTCTCCGTCCAAAAGAATTTTAAAATTGTGTTTTTGCCTTGCCCTTTACAAATCTAGATTATATTGCTTCACGGTGTCAAAGGGGGTAATCAGGAAGAAGAAGATTCTTTTTTTGGGGGGGTCTTATTGCCATTTCTTGGGCTGCGAGCCTGCAGCATACGGAGGTTCCCAGGCTAGGGGTTGAATTGGAGCTGTAGCCGCCGGCCTACACCAGGGCCACAGCAGCACAGGATCCGAGCTGTGTCTCCACCTATACCACAGCTCCCGGCAATGCCAGATCCTTAACCCACTGAGCAAGGCCAGGGATCGAACCCGCAACCTCATGGTTCCTAGTCAGATTGATTAACCACTGAGCCACGATGGGAACTCCAAAAAGAGATTCTTAGAGAAAGAACATAGTTACATATTGCTGTCCTTTGGTAGTAGAGTATTTATTTTCAGGTCGATTGGAGTAAGAATAGAGGCAAGAGGATGCAGCTAATATTTATAAAGCCCCAAATTTAGGGATCTTGGGATTGTGTTAAGTGCCTTATGTGAATTATTTCATTCATTTCTCACAACAAATGTATGAGGAATGTGCTACTAGTATTTTCCTTTTTTTTTTTTTTTCTTTCATGGATCAGGAAACACTTGGAGAGATTAACTTGCCCAAGATGCCACAGTTAGTTAGTATGATGGAGTGGAACTGAATCACGTTCAGTCTGGATTCCAGAGCCTAAACTATTAATTCTGTGCTGTGTTGCATCTCTGTACCCGATCTATTTCGTTTACATTTAATTCAGTAAAAAAGATAGTTGAAGGTTTTGTTGCATTTTGTGAGATAGGAAGAGGAGGACCTACATGCTAATAAATCACAGTGATGGGAAATAAAACAGATTTCCTTCTTTTTTCTTTAATTGTTTTATTGTTTTAAAAATCGGGATCAGATTCCAGCCCTGTTCGAAATTTGCAGTCTTTTGGCACTGAGGAGCCTGCTTATTCTACCAGGAGAGTGACCCGTAGTCAGCAGCAACCTACCCCAGTGACTCCGAAGAAATACCCGCTTCGGCAGACTCGGTCATCTGGCTCAGAAACTGAGCAAGTGGTTGAATTTTCAGATAGAGGTGAGTGGGTGTCGTACGATTTGAACCCATTCCAGAGAAGGTCGTGTCAGTTACCTCTTAAGGGAGGCTCAGAGCCACTGCAGATAGGTACCTAATACACAGTTCGGCTATAGGGGAGTGCTGTTTGATTCCTTTCTCACGTCTTACTGAGGACGTTCAGTACTGTATTATTCTTGAGGTCCAGAGTAGCTGAAGCATGTTAGATCAGACCTGCAGTAGGCAAAGGGAAGGCCCCTGGAGACCTCTGACCCACTGATGAAGAAGGCTTAGATTTTCTTCCAGCCATGCTCATCAGTCCATCTCTCTGAATTTCTGAGGAGAAATGACTATCAGTAATGGGGAATGGTAGGCCATTGAGGTTGTAATTCACCAGCGCAAATCAGAGGCCTTACAGCAAAGGCTATAGACTGGTGAGCCTCTAACCTGCCAGTATGGTCAGTTGGTTTCCTTGCACAGTATTTACTTAAAAAAAAAAAAAAAAAAAAAGATTTTTTTCTGGCCTGTATTTGAATACAGAGATTTTCATTAAAAACCTGAGTTACTAGTTTCTTTTAAAAAATGGAAAGCTGTGGGAATATTACATGGCCATTCACCCACAGTAATTGGCTGGAACTAAATAGTAGTTGTTCCCTTGAGAGGGACAGTCAGCTCTCTATTTGGCCTTGTAGGCATTTGGTTAGCAACCCCTGATTTAGAGCTGGTCAAGTTCATTCATCTCAAGTCCATTCAGTGTCATCCAGAAAGAACCATTTTCGTTTGTCCACCATCTTGTGTATCTTCTGGAAAGAGAGTGGAATGGTAGTGTTTTGTTTCGTTTTTAATTTATGCCCATCCAGCCTTTTTTTCTTTTTTTGGCCATCTTGAGGCATATGGCGTTTCCAGGCCAAGGATCAGATGTGAGCCACAGTTGTGACCTATGCTGGGCAGCTGTGGCAATGCTGGATCCTTCAACCCACTGTGCCCGACTGGTCCTCAAACCTGTGGCCTGGTGCTGCAGAGACACCCCCCCCCCCATCCCATTGCTCCGCAGCAGGAACTCCTGTACTCATCCAGTCCCGATTACCCATGATTTGGGGCTTGGGAGAAGCAAAAATAAGTAAACCCCAAATTGAATTTTAGTCAGCATTTAAGGTTGCACAAGAGGAATAATGTTACTAGTTTCTCTTCATTTTCCATTTACCTTTATGGCAGGTAAATGGCTAAAAGTTACTGGTCGAATCGTAGAAAGAAGGTAGCCCATAAACTCTTGTGACTGTAGTCAACCTCTAAATAAATCAGCCGCATTCATGAGCTCTACCCATTGCTCTACTTTAGAAACGAAAAATACAGCTGATCATGATGAATCTCCACCTCGAACGCCAACTGGAAACGCCCCTTCGTCCGAGTCTGATATAGACATCTCCAGCCCCAATGTGTCCCATGATGAGAGCATTGCCAAGGACATGTCCCTGAAGGATTCGGGCAGTGATCTCTCTCATCGCCCCAAGCGCCGACGCTTCCACGAGAGCTACAATTTCAACATGAAGTGTCCTACCCCAGGCTGTAACTCTCTAGGTGAGTTTGCCCCCGCTTCATAACACCCTGTGTTCTATGGTTCCCTCTACCTCTGGAATGAAGATCACCCAGAAATGTTTAGTGCTCTCTTGTGACTTAGCTCCTCAGGCCCTTTAGTGATCACTACTCAGAATAGCAACAAATTGCCTGCTTGGATAAAAGCATTTCTGCTTCTTGACCTGTTAACCGTCATAACATATTGGGCTGCAAGGAAATTAACTGTGATGCACTGTTTGGCTTATTGAGAGCTTTTCCCTTTGAAAAATCCTCAGTTTTTCCAACAACAAAAACAAAACAGAAGACCGGTTCTCTCCAAATATGTCATTGTATGGTGCATAGTTGAGGCTTACTGAAGACTAATAGTGCGTAAGTTAGTGGCGAATAATGGTTATATGGCCTTGGCTGTTAAGGAAATGAGAAAAACAGATTTTTGTGTGTGTGTGTGTGTGTGTGTGTGAAGAGATTGAAGCTAGAGAGTATAGATGAGACTGTGGCCCTTGTGACCTCAGTAGTTCTAGGTCTTGCAGCTCTGTGTGCTTAGTGTGAACTAGATAGATAAGTATATCTTCTCACATAGATGAATAGTTCATTGTTTTCCTCTGACCGACTTCTTCTTTTACTGAGGGATTCATGTAATGGTTTAAATCTTATTTGTGCTCCTTAAGTGAACTTAGGTGCATGTGTTGGGCTAGGCTTTTGTCTGGAGCTGGAAGGTGCTGATTGGGAGATAAGAGGCCTTTCTTTCTATCTACAGATTTAGCTTTGGAATGTGACCACCAGTTTTAGACAAAAGGTAGAACAGAGTAAGTTGCTGCTTTGCAGACCACCGTTATGTATTTCCTAGTATTTTATTTATTTGGATCCTTTTCTGGTCTTAGCAGCAATTTCTCAGGTAATTTCAACCAATCCAAAGGCATAGAGAGGCTCATACTAAGGGAAGTAAGTCAGAAAGAGAAAGACAAATACCAATATGATATCATTTATATCTGGAATCTAATATACGACATAAACGAACCTTTCTGCAGAAAAGAAACAAGCTCACGGACGTGAAGAATAGACTTGTGGTTGCCAACGGGGAGGAGGAGGGAGTGGGATGGACTGGGAGTTTGGGGTTAGTGGATGCAAACTATTGAATTTGGAGTGGATAAGCAGTGAGATCCTGCTGCATAGCACCGGAAACTGTATCTAGTCACTTGTGATGGAACATGATGGAGAATAATGTGAGAATAATGTGTGTGTATGTATATATAATATATATGTATGTAGATATGTCTGGGTCACTTTGCCATACAGCAGAAATTGACAGAACAATGTAAATCAACTATAATAGAAAAAATAAAAACCTAAAAAAAAAAGCATAGATAGAGCAAAAGTTTTCCTGAATGCTGTACCAGTTGTTACTCAGGGTAGTTTCAGGCCTAAATCAATTTCCTTGGGATAAATAATGAAAAACTACGAATAGGGAGTTCCCTTGTGGCTGAGTGGTAACGAATCCAACTAGTATCCATGAGGATGCAGGTTCCATCCCTGGACTGCTTGCTGGGTTAAGGATCTGGTGTTGCCTTAAGCTGTGGTATAGGTTGCAGATCCTGTGTTGCTGTGGCTGTGGTATAGGCTGGCAGGTGCAGCTCCAAATTGACCCCTAGCCTGGGAACTTCCACATGCTGCAAGTGTGGTCCTAAAAAGCAAAAAAAAAAAAAAAAAAAGCCAAACAACAACAATAATGAAAAAACAAAACACTAAGAATAGACAATATCATATAAATGCTAGCACAAGAGAGAACTAATATGCTTTAAGAGGGTAAGAGGATCTCCTTGCCACACAGCAAGAGAAAGAATTTCCCTCAGCTCTGCTAGTCCCTATCCATTCATTCTTAAATTGTTACTTTTATTTTATGTACTGTGTTGAATTAGTTCCTCAGTACTTACTAAATGTTTGCCATGTGCCAAGCACTGTTTTAAATTCTTGGGATAGAGTTGTAAACATCTTCGATTCCCTACCTTCATGGAGCTTATGATCTATCTGCCTGGGGGAATGCAAACAGATAGATATAGAATACATCATGCGGATACATGCCACGAGGGGTGGGGTGCTTACATACACACAAGCACATGTGTGTAGGGAAAGCCACTCAGTTACAGTGATGCTTGAGCAGAAACCTGAAATAAGTTGAGTGTCTGGGGGTTAAGCATTATGCTAGAGGGAATAGCGAGTGCACAGGGTCTGGGGCAGGAGGATGCTTAACCACTTTGAGCAATACTTCAGGGCCAGTCTGCCTGGGCTTGGCAGACCAGAGTGGGGAGGAGGAGGTGAGGTTAGAGTGTAGGGGCCTGATGACGGGTTAGTTATGTCCTGGGCTCGGCACCCTTAATGTGATAGACCAGAGGGCAAATATAAATCTGTTGCTTCTCAGGAAAGTTCACTTTGACTTTTAGTTTCAGTGCACTGGCAAAGTTTGAAAGGTATAAACCTGAGCTTCCAAAGTTATTCTCAAACTCATTCCAGTCTTCTTCTTAAGCAAAACAATGTCATTAATTTTTTTGGTTGTTGTTAGTTGTGGTATGAAAGTATTATGTACTTGTGGAAAATTAAAACCTTGTAGGAGGGCTGCAGTGCTAGGTGAAAATTCTCCCTCCCTCATATCTCCCAAACTATGGCTTAGATATAAAACTACCGTTGGTAGTTTTTTAGGAATGTTTTTAGTAAGCTTCAGTACCTTTGTAAGCACACATGTATGTGTACTTTTTCTTTTCTTTTTTTTTGCTGTGCCCTTGACATGGAGAAGTTTCTGGGCCAGGGATCGAATCAGTGCCATAGCTGTAACCAGAGCCACAGCAGTGACAACACTGGACCCTTAACCCACTGAGTCACAGAGGAACTCTTACACATGTTTCTTTTTTGTTGTTGTGTATAAAAAGGAAAAATACAATGGTTGGTTTGACATCTTAGATATTTTACAGTATTGACACTCAGAAGTCCATTTGTTTAAAGGGCATATTATATTGATAGTTCAGAAATTATTTAAATTGCCCTATTTAAATTATTTAAATGTATTGATTGACATTTATGTTGTTTCTCATTTTTAGACATTTTGAACAATATTGTAGTGGATAGTCTTGTATGTATGTATTTTGATGTCTTTCTAGAAAATCTGTTGGATAAATTCATAGCAGTGGAATTACCAGATCAACAGAAGAGCTATCATTTAAAAACTTTTTTTTTGTTGTTGTTGTCTTTCTGTTTCTTTTTTTAGGGCTGCACCTGAGGCATATGGAAGTTCCCAGGCTAGGGGTCCAATCAGAGCTACAACTGCTGGCCTACACCGCAGCCACAGCAACGTGAGATCTGAGCTGAGTCCGCAACCTACCCCACAGCTCATGGCAATGCCGGATCCCTGACCCGCTGAGTGAGGCCAGGGACTGAATCCAAATCCTCATGGATACTAGTTGGATTCCTTTCCACTGAGCCACAACAGGAACTTCAAGAAATGTACCTTTGATAAAATGAGCTTTCTGGATTGTCATTCCTAACATTTCCTCTTAAGAGGGCCTTGTGCAAGCTGCCTGTTTAAAAATGTGATTACGGGAGTTCCTTTTTGGTGCTTTTTTTTGTTTTTTTTTTTTTGCTTTTAGGGCTGCTCTTGTGGCATATGGAGGTTCCCAGGTTAGGGGTGGATTCAGAGCTATAGCTGCTGGCCTACGCCACAGCCACAGCAACACCAGATCTGAGCCGCATCTGCAACCGTGGCAACACCGGATCCTTAACCCACTGAGCGAGGCCAGGGATCGAACCTGCGTCCTCATGGATACCAGTCAAATTTGTTTCTGCCGAGCCACACGGGAACTCCCTTTTCTTCCTTTTTATTAAATGTATGGGTTTTTGACTTTTTTTTTTTTTTTTTTTGGCCTCACTTGCGGCACATGGAAGTTCCTGAGCCAGGGGTCGAGCCCACAGCTGCTGTAGAAGCCGAGTAGTTGTGTTGTGAGCCACACAGGAAGTCTGGTTTATGACACTTTGGAATTTTGAGGAATACATCATTAGAAAAGAAGGAATTACAATTTATATTGAATATATGCAAGTATGTTCAAAGATGGCTAGATCCTGGAGTTCCCGTCGTGGCACAGTGGTTAACAAATCCAGCTAGGAACCATGAGGTTGCGGGTTCAATCCCCGTCCTTGCTCAGTGGGTTAAAGGATTCGGCGTTGCCGTGAGTTGTGGTGTAGGTTGCAGACGCGGCTCGGATCCCGCGTTGCTGTGTCTCTGGCGTAGGCCGGTGGCTACAGCTCCGATTCAACCCCTAGCCTGGGAACCTCCATATGCTGCGGGAGTGGCCCTAGAAAAGGCAAAAAGACAAAAAAAAAAAAAAAAAAAAGATGGCTAGATCCAGCCTGGAGAAGAAAAGAATTTATTGTGGGTGCAAGTTATGACCCTAACAATACTTACCTTTTATAGATTTAATCTTTAATCAAACATGTACTTGCTAAAAATATTACACACAAAAAACGTAGTATTATTTTAGAGAAAAATATTGGTTTCCAAGCTTCATTGTATCATCTTGAGGTTAAGTTTTTTTCCTCCTTTAACAGGACACCTTACAGGAAAACACGAGAGACATTTCTCCATATCAGGATGCCCGCTCTATCATAACCTCTCAGCTGACGAATGCAAGGTAATTGTATTCTCATTTATTCAGCAGATACGTTTTGAGTGCTTACCATTTGCCAGGCACTTGGCTAAACAATGGGGATACAGCGCGAACAAAATGGGCAGGGTCCTTCTTGATTTCTAGTGGAGAACTAAAAAAACAATTGTTTAAAAACACACACACGCAAGAATTACTGTATGTAATAAGTGCTTTGAGAGAAATTAATAAATTATCTGTGGAGTATTTGGACCCTCATCCTGTAGGCACGTTGTTATTTTCTATTGAAAATTATCTTCGAAGATTACTGGGGACCATTTCCACTAAGGAATAATTTGCATAAATATGTCACCTTGATGTTTATGCATTAGTTTCTCTTATAAATCTATGAAGACGTTTTGCTTTTTCAAAGTTTTTCAAAGTTCTTTTCCTCTTGCTCTATTTCTGTGGAACACTTTTCCTTTTTGTTACTCTCAATCACGCCTACTCTTGGGTAATTCTTGTTTCATGATCTTGAAAAAATATAGTTCTAAATAACCTTTGTGATTTTTGGAATAATGGCTTTAGGAGTAGAGCCTAAGATCCTATTTTGTATGTTTCTGAATGAACTGCTGCTACCAAGGAGGAACCGAGAAACTAATTCTGGGAAAGCAAGAGTTGAGAATGTTATTAAATGGATTTCTCAGGTAGTATTTGGGCAGATTATCCAGCTGGTTAGACCAAAGTATTAATTGTTGTTTTTGTGGTTGTTATTTTGCTAACAAGGCCAGGATAGCAGGTTTATTCCTGTCTGAGCCAGTTTCCTCCTGAGAAAAATTAGATTCCACAGCTAACATTAATTCTTCCTGATTCAGGCATTTGTTCTCCTGGGTACAAGTGGACCACAGGATGGAAAGTTTCTTTATGTGTTGCGTCCAGTCTGTCAGCAAAGCAGTATACTTTCAAAGGATTTTAAGGTTATAGACACTTACTCTTATTTTTCTTCATCCCAGCTCTCTTACATAAGCAAGGCAGTTTCTTGTGCCCTGTGTAAAAGTGGTGGGTCTTCCCATTTTCTTCCATGAGTGTGAGATCAGATCAAAACAGGAACATCTCTTCCACCATCTGCATCAGAAGCTGACAAGGTGTCAGCTGCTTCTTTCTCTGGAAATAACTGTGATTTCTGTTTTTTTAAGAGGAGTTCTTTATCACTTGTCTTTATAACGATCTGATACTGTCTGTGGTTTTACATGAAGGTCTTCCTAAGGTATATCTTTTTAAATTGTTGGCTTATAGCCGTATGAACATATTACCTTAAGCAATTTATTTAAAAAAAATAAAATTTTCACTTTGAGGAAGAAAATTCTGAAAAAAGAAATTCAGTTCCTGAATTTTTCCTCCTTTGTGCTCTCTTCTTTACAAGGGTAGCCAGCTGGACCATTGGGGTGGGGGGGGTCAGGATAATTTCTGAAAGATACTTACTGTTGTTACATATAGAATCCCAAGTGGAAAGATTAGACTAATTCCTCACATTTATTAAAAGCTCCAGAGTTTTTTTGTTTGTTTGTTTGTTGGTTTTTTGGCTGCACCAACATGTGGAAGTTCCCAGGCCAGGGACTGAACCCGTCCTGCAGTTGTGGCCTATGCCACAGCTGTGGCAACCCCAGATCCTTAACCTGCTGTGCCACACAGGAACTTCCAAAAGCGCCAAAGTTCCTAAAGTACTGTGTATACAGAATTACTGAGTTTCCTGGTAAATGATTGCAATCAGTGCCATTTTTATTCAGTCATAAATTTCTGTGACTTGCCCATGCCAGCACACAGGTATCTGAGAATTCTGTGAATGAGATAAAAGACTGCATTCATTGAGTTAACATTTTCTAGAAGGGAGACAAAATCCACATACAAAATTAGGAAATAGGAATTTTGTATAGTGATAAATGTTTTGCGGGACAAAAAGTCTGAACAGAGAGTGACTGTTTTGGGAGTAACAGGGTGTGGCACTGCTTTTGCTCAGACCATGAAGACATTTTATCTGAGTTGTGGCTGACAGCAAAGAGACAGTTGTGTCAGAGTTCCCGTCGTGGCTCAGCAGTTAATGAATCTAACTAGCATCCACGAGGATGCAGGTTCGATCCCTGGCTTTGCTCAGTGGGTTAAGGATCTGGCAATGCCATGAGCTTTGGTATAGGTTGCACACGTTCTTGGATCCTCCTTTGCTGTGGCTGTGGCTGTGGCGTAGGCCAGCAGCTACAGCTCTGATTTGACTGGTTTGAAGGACAGCAAGTAGGCCAGTGGGGCTGGAATATGATGGGAAATGTAGAAGCAGGATCCAGATCATGAAGAACCTGTAGGCCTTGGCCAAAGGAGTATGCGTTTGTTCTGACAGCAGTGGGAAGCATCCAGAGGGCATTAGCAGAGGTGTGGTGTAGTTTCATAAACACATTTTTTTTTTTTTAGTTGCACCCATGGCACGTGGAGGTTCCCGGGCCAGGGTTCAAACCGGCACCGCAGTTGCCTATGCCACAGCTGCCACAGTGCTGGCTCCTTAACCCACTGGGCCACAGGGCAATGTCCTGTAAAAATCACGGCTTGCTAGTATGTGGAGAATGGCCTGGAGGGGGCAAGAGTTGACACAGGGTCGCTGGTGGGAAGGCAGCTCAGCAGAACATGGGGGCATGACCTAGTGTTGTATCCGTAGAGAGGGTAAGAACGGGTTGGACTTGGGATGTGTGTTGGAGGAGAGCAGCCTGGCAGACTTACTGAGGAATTCAGTGTAAGGTGGAAGAGAAAGAAGAGAGTCAAGCATGACGTTCAAGTTTTGGACCGGATCAGTTGTATAGAAAGTGTTGCTGTTTATTGTCATGGGAAAGATTTAGGGTGGAGCGGATTTGTGGGCGAATGTCAGTCATGCTGTTGTGACCATGCTGATTTTGTGTTGATGTTGGATAGGAGTCCTCACTGCCCAGAAGATGAAACTGAGACTGTTGGAGAACGAATGGGATTTGTCTAAGCTCTTAACTGCAGGGTGAGGTGTCCCTGTAGACTTGACCCCAAGCACCTAACCTTTTCTTTGTATTTCCTTACTCTGGTTCTTGCACTTGCTCACACTCTTTCTTGTCCATTGCACACTGGAAAGGGTACAGAGGCTCAGAGTCATCAGACTAACTTAAAATCTTAGCTTTACCACCATTTAGTTGTAATTATTTCACTCTCTGATTCTCGGTTAATGGCTGAGAAAACAGTGTGCAGCTTGCCCTGTCTGTTTCTTACAGAGATTGCGATAATAAATGTGAAGACCCTTTGAAAGTAAAAGTACCGTTGTGTGAGTTCAGGGGAGTACTGTTGTATTCTTACACGTGAAGTAATCATAGTCTTAGAAGCAGGTGGATTTATTGACGTTGTTGATGGTTGCAGGTGAGAGCACAGAGCCGGGATAAGCAGATAGAAGAAAGGATGCTGTCCCACAGGCAAGATGACAACAACAGGCATGCAACCAGGCACCAGGTACGGGCCGTATTAAAGCTCTGGCCGTTCTCAGTTTGAGAGCCAAGTCTTGGATCCCCTCTGCCCCATAATGGTCTTTAGGTCTATCCATGCCTCTTGTTTCCTGCGGTATGTCTGGATAACTGGTCTGCAGTCATAAAGTTAGAATCACACTTTTTCCAAATCGTAAATTTTCAAGAGACTACCTCACAAATGAAGGAATCGTGCTATCTATAATAATAGTAGTAGTAATAGATAATCTTGCCTATTTGTAAGATTATACTTGCTGTGCTATTTTCCTCATTTTGCATCCACTTGTTAACTCCTTATAATTGACTTTTCTTTTTCTTTTTTTGTAATTGACTTTCAGGCCTTTTCCCTCTGCTGGCATGTTTTCACCGGTGACTTTTCCTTAGCGCTTGGCACTTGGAGACGCTGCCATTTTTCTTTTACTTCTCTTTTCTTGTGGGTTCCCAAATGCTGCTTGGCCCTAACCTCTCTCCCTCTCTGAACATTCATGCCCAATGATTACACTTAATTCCTTGGAATCCCTGAATGCCTTTGGTCTTTTCTCTTGCTGTTTTTCTGCTTGAATGCTATACTTAGACCGAGAAGAGATTGTGTTCATCAAGGCCTCGTGCAATTCTTAGCTGTTGTAGGAATTCTTCACCCATCTTCTACCAGTAGTGGAATTTCTTCCTCATATATTCCTACTTGTGATGTTCTCCGAATGTTAGTTTAGCCTGTGTCACGTGCATATTATAGATACACACAGCTCATCATGTAGGTGTCTGTTTTTGTGGTTAGATTATAAGTGGATAGCAGAGGAGGCACAGTGGTGAGGGAGAAGTTTGACTTTGGAGCCAAACAGATCTGGATTTGAATACTGCGATTCTCTTACTCTAGCTGTGTGGTCTTGGGCAGGTCAGCTAAGCTCCCGAAACTTTTATTTCCTTGTTAATAAAAGGGAGTGACTACTTCCTGTGTGGCTGGGTAGTTAGCTAAATTATGCACAGAAAGTACCTATCCTCAGTGCTTGGCAGGTAATAAGCACTCTGTAAGTGGTAGCTAGGCTTTGCTTCATTGTCTGTCTTAGGTTCTGTTCTTATGCAGTTTTTAAATTTGTATTCATTTTTGTACCGATGCTTGGAAAACAGTAAGCCTTCTACAAATGCCTGTTGAATCGAGATGAACTTTATTTTATTCCTGTCGCTTCCGTCCTTAATTTGTGTTCTCTTTGGATTAACAAATAAGTACATTTCCCGAACTCTCATTAGCTGACAGGGTAGTGGTCTAGGTGCAGAGGGAACCCTATTTGGAGTTTTAGGATTACCATAGTAGTCACAGGGTGGCTGTAACACGTCTGAAATGTCTTCTTTTTCTTTTTAGGCACCAACAGAGAGGCAGTTGCGATATAAAGAAAAGGTTGCTGAACTCAGAAAGAAAAGGAATTCTGGACTGAGCAAAGAACAGAAAGAGAAATATATGGTGAGAAGAAGTTAAATATTTAATTAGCATGAACTTTTGCTATCACATTTGATTCCTTTTGGTGACTAAGATTCTGCTTTTCACATTTACTCTTCGGTATTTTCTGTAAGTAACAGGACTCTTCTGGCAGTTAGAATTTACTATATATAAATTCCCCAAAAGAGTAGAACTGGGAGTTCTTGAAAAACAAAATGCTGTTAGAATTTAGATGAAAAAACTCATTCCTCTAGTTTGTAGACCCTACTTTAGGCTTAAAGGGTTAAATTTACCCGCTTGAACAAATACCATGATGTTGGAGATGTCTGTAGAAGGAAAAATATTCAAGCTAAGCAGTAGTCTACTTCTTTTATTGGACGAGTAAAATTCCTACAAGATAAGAGATACTAATTGGGCGATATATTCTGTAATAAATCTTCTTGTAGAATTTTTTAGTTTTTTTAACTTAATTTTCTAGTTTTACAAGTAGGGTACATTTGGGAGTTTCTGTTGTGGCTCAGTGGAAACGAACCTGGTATCCATGAGGATTCAGGTTCAGTCCCTGGCCTTGGTCAGTGGGTTAAAGGATCTGACGTTGCCACAAGCTGTGTGTAGGTCACAGACGCAGCTTGCTCAGATCCCGAGTTGCTGGGGCTGTGGCGTGGGCTGGCACCTGTAGCTCAGATTCAACCCCTGGCCTGGGAACTTGCATGTATGCCACAGGTGTGACCCTAAAAAGCCAAAAAAAAAAAAAAAAAAAGTATTTGTAATAGAAAATATAATTGGAAAGTATACAGAAATAAACATTAATCCTACTACCTAAAAATAACCACAGCTAGTGTTTTGAGATATCTCCTTCTAGCTTTTAACAAATGCTTTGTTTACAAAGTTTGGTTATTACTGTTAAGTATAGCTTTTAATTCTGTGTTTTCATTTACATATCTTGAACTGATTTCATTTCATTAAAAATTCTGCAAAAAATGCATAAAATTTAATTTTTTTGAGAGCATACACTTTGGATTTATTATGCCCTAAATTTCAAGCCTTTTGTTTGTAGTTCCTAATTTTTTTTTCTTTTTTTTATATAATGATTTTTTTTTCATTATAGCTGGTTTACAGTGTTCTACTGTATAGATTATGTTTTTAAATGCTTAGGCAGTCAGCATGGTTTCACTGAGACAGAGATATGCCAGACTATGTATCTGCCTTTGTGGTAGACATCACCGTCTTAAAAACGATAACCGTGTGGATAAATGGAGATAGACCAGTTTGAGATGTGTGGAGGCTGTGGGGTGAGTTTGTAGCTAAACACCTACTTCACACTGTGCTGGGTTTGTAGAAAGAGGGAGGGCTCCAGAAGTGGGCTGTAGGTGGGAAGGTTGTATGCTTCCCTTTTTGTTCAGTGTTTTTATCTGCAAATTGGATAGAGGTGTAATAATACTACATACCATTTATTGAGTGCTTATGTGATAGGCATGGTGGTTATGTTGCTTCTGTAATCTTTGTTACAAAAATGGATGGTATTTCACCTGTTTTGTACATGGGAGACTGAGGAGTTGTGGCTTAGTGATTAATGAACCTGACTAGCATCCACGAGGACGCGGGTGTGATCCCTGGCCTCGCTCAGTGGGTTAAGGATCTGGTGTTGTCTTGAGCTATGGTGAGGTTGCAGATGCGGCTCAGATCCTGTGTTGCTGTGGCTGTGGTATAAGCCAGTGGCTACAGCTCTGATGGGACCCCTAGCTTGGGATCTTCCATGTGTCATGGCTGTGGCCCTAAAAAAGACCAAAAAAAAAAAAATTATATATATGTGTGTGTGTACATATGTATGTATGTATGTATGTATGTATGTATGTATGTATGTATGTATGTATAGACAGGAAACTGAGATTTAGAGGTAATTTTCCCAGAATCATACAAGTAAAGAGTGTCTGATTAAAAGTCCTGAAATTTTTACCTTACAAACATCTGCTTTCTAGTAGTTTGAGTTGGGTTATTTGAACTGAACCTTCCTGGTAAAAATGCTGGATAGGATTTTTTTTTTTTTTTTTTTAAGTTTATGAAACTAGAAGAAGTAACAAATACTTATTAGAACACAAATCCTAGATGACAGAGCCCAAATGAAAAAAGATATCCGTTAGATGGGCCCAGATTAACCCAAAGAGACTTGAATAGGGGTCAAGGTACTGGTGAAGGGTGTTTTGAGATGCTAATCTAGGTGCCCAGCCGGCTGTGTTCTTCCTGGGATGAGCCGTCCACTCCTCTCAACCACCATTATCCTCTATTCTCTGGGTAGGAGGTGGAGTCTGGGACGGAGTGGGAAGGGCTAGAATCCAAGGTTAAAAGGGAAGCTTCCCCTGTGGAATTTCTTTCCTGTGTAAGGCTACTTGCATTGTGACGGCCATGGTAAGATTTGCTAATTATTTAAAACTGGATTATTTTTGTGGCTAGTCCCTCATTTGTTGTTGCTTAATACTTAGTAAAACAATTTCTCAAAGAGGTTAGCCTTTTTTTCCTGTGCCCTTGGGCCAGCGTTCTGAAGTGGTAGCATCGCAGTACCTTTGGCGGACTGTGTCGTGGTGGGTGCAGAAGTTCAGTGAGAGTTTACCAAAGACCGTTAGTCCAACTGCCCCTTCTTTCCTGCAAATTTGACTTTCAGTCGAAGTGAAATCTTAGACTCGAGGGCTTAGAGATTCTGTTTTTTATTTGGTCTTGTTTCTAAATGGGAACCGTCCACCCAGGTTCCTTCCAGATCTCAGGATTCTAGGAATTGGTAGTGTGTTTGGCTTTGTGACATTATATTTCTTTATGCTGTCCCGCACATTTCCAGAGGAAGAAGTGGAAGCCTGGAGTTCTGAAGAACAGAGAGCTTATACGAGCATTGCCTTTCCAGATTCACTAGGGTGGGCAGTGAGTGTCTCCTGGAATTAACCTGTCTGATAAGTAGTATGTTGTGTACACAGTCCCTAGTGCCTAGTATAAATGCCTGGCAAATAGTAGGCACTAAATAAACAATTCGTGGTTGTTCTTGGCCCTCTGGTTGGTATCCGTTGAAATGCCGTAGATGAAGTTCTTAGAGGTAGAGAGTATCACGCTCTGGTTATTCTCCTAGGAACACAGGCAGACCTATGGGAACACTCGGGAACCTCTCTTGGAAAACCTGACTAGCGAGTATGACTTGGATCTTTTCCGAAGAGCGCAAGCCCGGGCTTCAGAGGATTTGGTGAGTATTCAAACTTCCGAGCCGAGGACCCCTTGCGAGGGGCATTTGGACCTGCCAAGAAAAACGGATCAGTGTCATTTTGATGGGTTTGATGGGGATTAAATGTACCTTGCTGCTTGACTCTTTCCCCTTCCCCCAGCTATCCTTATTTGAAGGCTCTCTTCCTTCCCATTCATATTTAAAATTAATTACCCCTCCTCCCTTGCCTCATCTCAAAAGTTTTCCCTTCCCTCCTCTACTCCTGGAAGGTTGGAGGTGGTTGATAAAACAATAGGTGCCCCTTTGTCTTAGTTGGGTAGTTTGCAATTCTGATTGCAGAATTGGGTTGGGTAGAATTGCAACTCTAGACTGGGAACCTCTGGACTGGGAACTCCCTTTGCAGGTTTGCCTCAGCCCTTCCTTACAGCTATAAAGGAATAAAAAGAACGGTGAAGAGGGATAATAAAAGAGCTTGTCGTTGGATATTTTCTTTTTTTAATGAATTTTATTACATTTATAGTTGTACAGTGATCATCACAACCTAATTTTATAGCATTTCTATCCCATACCCCCAGCGCATCCCCCCACGCCCCAACTTCTCTCCTTTGGAAACCATAAGTTTTTCAAAGTCTGTGAGTCAGTATCTGTTCTGTAAAGAAGTTCATTGTGTCCTTTTTTCAGATTCCACATGTAGGTGATAGCATATGACGTTGTGCCTCACTGCCTAACTTCACTTAAGCAGGATGATTTCTAGGTCCCTGTCGCTGCAAACGCCGGATTTTTTTTTTAATGGCTGAGTAATATTCCATTGTGTATATGTACCACATCTTCTTTATCCACTCCTGCGTCAGATCTTTTCTTTCTTTTTCTTTTTGCAGAAGTTCCTAGGCCAGGGAACAAACCCGAGCCACAGCAGTGACCCAAGCGTTGCAGTGACAACACCAGATACTTAACCTGCTGTGCCACACGGGAACTCAGATATTGTAGAATTATTCTTTGACACAGCCAAATTTCATACATTAAGATGGTTTCTCTTCTGATTTTTATTTATAATTACTTAATTTTGACTCCCTAGGCAGAATTTTCAACAACTTTGATCTCAGGAAATCGTGATTTAGTTTACCTCTGATTTAATCAATTAAATGTGTTCAGGGAAACTTAGTTTGTAAAGTGAATTTCATCTTCCTTTAAAAAAAAAAAAAATCTGGGAGTTCCCGTTGTGGCTCAGTGGTTAACAAACCCCACCAGTATCCATGAGGATACAGGTTCAGTCCCTGGCCTTGCTCAGTGGATTAAGGATCTGGCGTTGCCGTGAGGTGTGGTGTAGGTTGCAGATGTGGCTTGGATCCCACATTGCTATGGCTGTGGTGTAGGCTGGCAGTAGCTCTCTGATTCGACCCATAGCCTGGGAACTTCTGTATGTCTTGGGTGTGGCCCTAAAAGAAAAAAAAAAAACTCGAATAGACTTGTTAAAAGTGTTTTGGGAGGCAGGGTTTGATAGCTGCCCTTGGTCAGGCTGTTGCTGGTTTTCTCTCTCCTGCAGAGCATTTCCTAGGCCAGCTTTTCACAACTCACCACCCGGTTATTCTTCAAAATTATTTCTGTAGCCAGCTCATAGCCACTGAGTGGGGACAGGTACCCAAACATCTTCTACTTTTCCTCGCTTTAGATTTCAGAATTAAAGCATCATCCATGTTTCAAAAATATTTTTTAGTAGTTCCCGTTGTAACAGTGGTAATGAACCCGACTAATATCCATGAGGACTGGGGTTCATTCCCTGGCCTCACTCAGTGGATTAGGGATCCGGCGTTGCCATAGCTGTTGGTATAGGCTGCAGACACAGCTCAGATCTGGCGTTGCTTTGGCTGTGGCGTGGGCCGGCACCTACAGCTCTGATTCAACCCCTAGCCTGGGAACTTCCATGTGCCATGGGTTTGGCCCTAAAAAGAGTAAAAAAAATTTTTTTTCTAAGGGACCTGAGTTGAGAGGATGGCCACTGTGGGTGTATGTCATGCCGATCTAGGCAGCTTTCTAGAGGATTCTAGAGGCTCTTTTGTCTGGTTTTAGAAAGATTTGTAAAGGAGAAGGGAGTTTGTATTTGCAGTAGATTGCCTTTTAGAGTTCAGTTTGGTTGGGGCTGAGAAAAAGAAAATTTTACTAAGGACTTGTTCTGATGTTCAAGAGATGAGAGCCAAAGCGTGGTAGGAAACAAGAGACTAGCTACTCTTTTGAGAGCTGTGCTCTGGGCAGTGGTAGACAGTAGATCGTCTATAAGCATTCCTGGTTATTCAGTCCACTGTAGTCGTCTTCAGAAAAGTGCAAGTTTCTCATGAGGTAGAAGCCAAATCTTTTTTATTTGTTTCCAGTGTCTGGCGTGGTGGCATGCACACAGCTTACAGCCACAAAGATGATCAATGCTAAATCCTCCTTTTCCTTGATTTCTTCTCTACAATAGGAGAAGTTGAGGCTGCAAGGCCAAATCACAGAGGGGAGCAACATGATTAAAACAATTGCTTTTGGTCGCTACGAGCTAGATACGTGGTACCATTCTCCCTATCCTGAAGAATATGCACGACTGGGACGTCTCTACATGTGTGAATTCTGTTTAAAATACATGAAGAGTCAAACAATACTGCGTCGACACATGGTAAGTTGTCGGGGTGGGGGGTGGGAGTTCCATGACCATGGTGGCGTTAAGCTGTAGAATCTCTGGATGTTGACACCTATCTAAGCATCTCTCAGTGGTCCACAGAAATGAGATGAAGGCACAGGAAATTGAAAGCCACGTTTCAGGGTGGGGTAAGCAGCCTTTGGCGTGGCTGGTGCTCAGTGACCTGTAACCACATCCTCCTGTACTCATCTCCCTGTCTTTTTTCTTGCTGCCTGTCCTTCTCTGCTTTTTCTATGGGATGTGAATTACTTCTGCCCACAGTTCTTCTGTGTCTCAAACTAGAGAAAAATAAATGGACTTCATTAGATAAACTTTATTAGACAAGCCGGGTCTCCGTAACTCCCCTTTGTATCCCTAGCAACCAGCATGGGCTAATTACCCCATAAATGCCTCGTGAATATGTTGAATGAAGGAAGACAAATTATGAAATTAATAGAACGGGTCCTTGGGTCAGCCTTTCCCTTGAGTTGCTTAGTGTTTTTCTGGTTTCTGAACAGTCTTCTTCCTGTTAAAATAGGAATAAGCACTTGAATCTGATCTTATTGTTGACAGATAATACTTAACTAGATAATTTTGCAGCTTTAAGCTGTTTTTCTTTCCCCAGTTATGGAATGAGAAGTCGTGTCTTTTTTTTTTGACTGCACCTGTGACATACCAAAGTTCTTGGACCGGGGGATCAAATCCAAGCTACAGCTGAACCGAGGCAACATCGGATCCTTAACCCACTGCCCCACAGTGGGAGCTCCTGAAAAGTCTTGTGTTACAGGGAATTTCTACCATGGAGCAGGCAGGGATGGGAAAGGGTCAGGGGTGGCAGTTAGTCTTTCAGACAGGGAGACCTTCCTTTTTTCTATGTCCGTAGTCACAAGGTAATTGTAGCTGTAAGACCTTTTAGGGCGTCTCTTTTTCTTTCCCCCTCCATCTTTGCTTCTCAGAATTGCCCCCTGCTGAGTGTCTATAACCCAGGCTTCCTGTGATTTCTATCATAACACTCTTCACCCCAGGTTGGTGATAACTGCTTTGTTTGTGTGTTTCCAACTCTGGAGTACGTGGTGGCCCAGAACTGCCACTGCACGCTAAGGCCTCTAGACTCTGGCACACTAGGCTGGCACTAGACTGGTGGGGAGGAGGGGTGATGAGCAAGGACTGGGCTCTGTGATTGTAGCCCCTGGAGATAAACTAAAATAAGGATTTACGTGTGAAAGACTGGCATTTTTATTGATGTGAATTGCTTACCCTTTTTCTTCTTCTTTATTTAGTGGCACTAATCAGTGGAGTAGCCAAAAAGCAAGAAATAGTGTGGGGGCAAAATGGGTCTAGATAAATCTGAGCATCAAGTAAACATTCTAAATATTTGAGAATCTCTATTATGTGAGTTGTAAGAAATCAAATTCCAGGAAATAAAAACCTGCTTTAACCCACACCTCTTCAAATTCCTGTTGCTTTAGGCGTAATCATAGAAATTTTTCTTTGGCCATGTGACCAACAGTTTGGCTTCTGTTTCTAAATGAATAACTGTTGTTAGTTTTTCTTACTGTTGGGAAGAGCCAGCATGAGTAAAGGGGCGGGGACAGGAAGAAACTCCAGGTGGAGGTTTCTTGAAGCAATCCCACTTAGTGCATGGTTGGACTTAGACGTGACAAATTGGGGCATGATTCTTGAGTTGACCAAGAGTCACAATAAAATTTAATAGAAAATGTTCCACATACATAGGCTTTTTTTTTTTTTTTTTTTTCCTGTCCTTTTAAGGCTGTACCTGCAGCATATGGAGGTTCCTGGGCTAGGGGTCGAATTGTAGCTGCAGTTGCCAGCCTCCGCCACAGCCACGCCAGATCTGAGCTGCGTCTGTGACTTAACACCACAGCTCAAGGCAGTACTGGATCCCTAACCCACTGAGTGAGGCCAGGGATTGAACCTACGTCCTCATGGATACTAGTTGGGTTTGTAACTGCTGAGCCACACACAATTGGAACTCCTATATACGATTTTTTTTTTTTTTGGGGGGGTCTTTTTAGGGTCTCACCCACAGCATGTGGAAGTTCCCGGGCTAGGGATCAAATCTGGCAATGCCGGATCCTTAACCCACTGAGCGAGGGCAGGGATCGAACCTGTGTCCCATGGGTACTAGTTAGGTTTGTTACCACTGAGCCACAACAGAAACTCCTTAAATGATATTTTAATGTGTATTTTACATGAAACCTTTCAAGAATTCACATATTTACAACCGCGGCTTCCCTTCCGGCTACATTAAACCTATTAGCAATTGAGCGAGAGGAAAGGGGTACCTTGTGCCCCCTTGTGGCCAAGTTGTCATTCATCCCCAACCGCGTACTCCTAGCCTGGCTTCCTGCTGCTCAGTCAGGCTGCCTTGCCTCTTTGGGTTTTTGTTGTTTTGTTTTTAAGCCACAGGAGGACTTACTCATAACCTTCAAGTGTAACAAGGGGAACACTTGGAGAGGGGCCTGGTTGTTATCACTGGGTCTGTTTTCTAATCTGAAAAAAAAAAAAAAAAAAAAAGCCCATGGTGGTTTAGGTGCCAAGTTATTGGTAAAGGTGAGAGTTCTTTTACTTAGCAACTCTAAGCTGCTAGAAATAAGCTGCTTAAGAATTTCCTGTTGGCACAGGACGTTTTGTAATAAGCCAGGGATATTTTTTATTTATCTTGCTTTTACGTAGTAGACGTTTAATCTCCTGGCTTGGAACATTACCAGCATACAGTCCAGAAAACTTGTTCCAAACTGCTATAAAAATATCACAGCTCCTGCAGTAACTTTAGAAGCTTGTGTTCGTTTTCACTGGAAAAAAAAAAAAAATGTTTTGCTCTATGTTCTCAAGTTTGTCCACCTGTCCATCTTAGCTAACCAGATTCAGCCTGCGACTCCTTTCCCTTTTGAGCATCAGTCTTCCTGGGGAGGTTTGTTTCCCTGATGTGAGTCCCATTCTCTTGCAGGCTAAGTGTGTTTGGAAACACCCGCCTGGTGACGAGATATATCGCAAAGGTTCAATCTCTGTGTTTGAAGTGGATGGCAAGAAAAACAAGGTAAAAGGTGGTGCCGTCAGAAAGAGGGGTGGAACTGTTGTCCATTCGCAGGTTTTCAGAAGGAGCTTGTTTTGTCTCTGTGTCACATTGTAAAGAAGATAGAACTCTTGGCCAAAATATACAGTTTCTGCTTTGCTAACACTAATGGTATGTGCTTCAGTTTTAGGCCTGTCTCTGATAAGTGTAAGAATCACTGGCCCACACATAATTGCTGTTTCTCTGCTTCTAGATCTACTGCCAAAACCTGTGCCTGCTGGCCAAGCTTTTTCTGGACCACAAGACATTATATTATGATGTGGAACCCTTCCTGTTCTATGTTATGACAGAGGCGGACAACACTGGTTGTCACCTGATTGGATATTTTTCCAAGGTCAGCAGGATCTGGAGATTAAGAAGCTGATGACCAGAGCAGGGTGATTGATGTTGGCATATGGGGACGCACATCGATGACAGGGAGGCAGTTCCCTGAGGGTGGCGGGGGGGAGAGGGGGAAAGCCACCTAACAAAGATGATTTGATGCAAATGTGCAGTTCTTTATTAAAAGCTTCTGGTTTATTCACTTCTGGACTTGTGGGTTGAAGCTGCCTATTAATTACTGGCCAAAACCCTGCCTACTAACCCTCACGCCCACATCTGGTAGTCAAGCCAACTTTTCCCTATGTTGCTAGTTTAGAACCAGGAATATGTTCCTTTTGCCTGGTTTCTAGCTGGCCTCCCTCAGTGGTAGTACCACTGTGCCTTTAAAGACTGAAGGCCAGGCTTTGCTTATGATTTTTATTAAGTGACAACTGTCTTGAAAGAGAATTCACATACCATACAATTCACTCGTTTAATGTGTACAATGCAGTGTTTTTTTGGTGTTTTGTTTTTCTTTTTTTGTCTTTTTGCTATTTCTTTGGCCGCTCCTGCGGCATATAGAGGTTCCCAGGCTAGGGGTCCAATCGGAGCTGTAGCCACTAGCCTACGCCAGAGCCACAGCAACGCGGGATCTGAGCCGCGAACCCACAGCACAGCTCATGGCAACGCCGGATCCTTAACCCACTGAGCAGGGATCGAACCCACAACCTCATGGTTCCTAGTTGGATTCGTTAACCACTGAGCCATGACGGAAACTCCTGCAGTGGTTTTCAGTATAAGAAACCCCCTGCCCATAAGCAGTCACTCCCTGTTTCCACTCAGTCCCCCTCAGCCCTACTGTCTCTGTAAGGTTGCCTTTTCTGAGCATGTCATGTAACTGGAATTGTACAATATGTGATTTAATCATGTTTCGCCCCCCCTTCCAGAATGAGGATTTACTCTTTGGATCCCTCGCTTCTCCAGTAGGCATGTCCCCTTTGGAAAGACCGCTTTTAAAAAGGCTGCTCTAGACTGACTCAGCAGTCTATAAACATCTTGCTTTGCTCTGTGCCTATAAAGAACCCAGAGTCAGCCACCGTAAGATGAGACCGGAGGACTTGGCTAGGGAAACCCTGGGGTCATTGTAAAGGGTGGGGATGTACCAGCCCTTAGCCAGCGGCCATACTGGTTAGCATATACTTTGCAAGCGGCCGTATTTTGTATCTGTGGGACTCCTGACACCTTGGATTCCAAATTCTCATCGCCTGCTCATCTGTTCGCTCTTGATTTTAGGAAAAGAATTCATTCCTCAACTACAATGTATCCTGTATCCTTACCATGCCTCAGTACATGAGACAGGGCTATGGCAAGATGCTCATTGATTTCAGTAAGTGAAACAGCCAGGTCCTAAGTTCCACAAGCAGGGGCCTTGTGAATATGGTTGTTTGCCTGTTTGTCCTGTGCTCTTTACAGTTCCTGCCATGTAGTGGAATTACACTGGTATTAAGTGAATGAGTAAGTAGAGAAATCTGAATGTTGTTCTTAGTTTGGCCTGATAGACATGGAACACTTGAATGAATATGGGACCCTGCGTTGGTCCCTAATGGTGGGAGGAGATAGAGGATAGAAAAGAAATCCCAATTGAGACGTAGGAATAGCACACACCTTCATAAGGCTTCAAATTTGATGTTAGGGATTTCAGTTTTGTTAAGACTTGTCTAGAGGCAGTCCATACACGTGGTAGAGGCTTTGAGTCTCATTAATGATGGATTCTGTATTTGGAAATTTAACTCTCTGAAATTGATTTGTAACCCACAAATCAACACACATGACACCCAGCAGCAAAAAAAAGTTAATTCTCAGATGAGGTCAAAGTGTCATGTTTTGGCTCTCTGTTTAAGCAAGTGTCCTCTTCACAGTCTCTTGGTGCCACGTTCATATTTTTGTGCTTTTTGTGGGCTGATTTTATTTTATTTTTTGGCCCCTCTGCAGCATGTGGAGTTCCTAGGCCAGGGATCAGATGATGCTTGGGATGGCAGTTGCAATCTAGGCGGCAGCTGCAGCAACGCTGGATCCTTAACCCACTGTGCTAGGCCTGGGATCAAACCTGTGTCCCATCGCTCCAGATGCATCATTGATCCTGCTGGGCCGCAGCAAGAACTCTCCTTGTTGCTGATTTTTTTTTTCTTTTTATGGCTGCCCCTGTGGCATATGGAAGTTCCGAGGCTAGGGGTCAAATCAGAGTTGCAGCTGCAGGCCTCTGCCACACCCACAGCAACTCTGGATCCGAGCTGCCTCTTTGACCTGCACCCCAACTCATCGCAATGCCAGATCCTTTAACCCACTGAGTAAGGCCAGGGATGGAACCCACATCCTCATGGATACTAGTTGGGTTCATTACCATTGAGCCATAATGGGAACTACGCTAGTTGGGTTCTTAACCTGCTGAAATACAGCAGGAATTCCTGTTCTTTTTTTTTTTTTTTAAAAAGAGTTCCCTGATGTCCTAGGGGTTAAACATCCAGTATTGTTTCTGCCGTGGCTCTGCTCACTGATACGGCACACATTCAGTCTCTCATTTGGGAACTTTTGCCTGCCACGAGTGTGGCCAAAAAGGCTTGCAGGGTTTTTTCTTTTGTTTGTCCGCTTTCAGATCTGTTTGTTTTTAACTCAAATCCAGATAGAACTGATATTGGGATTGATAGATGTATCTTATGAATCACCTTTAATATAAAAGTTCCTATTCCATCTTTTTTTTTCTCTACTATTTATTTAAGAAAGCAGATTAATTATCTGCTGGTTTCCTAGAGTATGAGTTTTGCTGACTGCATCCCCCAGATGTTGATAATTACATGTTTGGACGTTAAAACTAGAGACTTTGTGAGATTCAGGTTGTGTCTGTCCCCTACCCCCTGCCAGTATTTCATAGGCAGTGCTGAGATAATCCATTCTTCAAGTTCAAAAGTTTGAAAGATTAAAAGCTGTGTAGTGAATCGGCTTCCCATCTCTTCCCACCTGTTCTGAACACTTACTTTCAAATAACTGTTGGTAAGTTTCTAGTGAAGCCTTCCAGAGTTGTTTTTAATGTCTATTAAGTAAGTGTGCATGTGTTCTGTTCCCCTTTTGTTGATATGAAGGCAGCCCGCTCTACAGCAGCCACGTAGGATCGCATTAAATGACTGAACCCTAATTGATATTGCAAAGCAGACTCTACACCTTAAATCTTTTGCCATGTTGGTACGTTGTTAACAGGATGAGATACAGTGTCTGTATTGTTCCGTGGCAGGTTATTTGCTTTCCAAAGTGGAAGAAAAAGTTGGTTCCCCAGAACGTCCGCTTTCAGATCTGGGGCTCATAAGCTATCGCAGTTACTGGAAAGAAGTGCTTCTTCGTTACCTGCATAATTTCCAAGGCAAAGAGATTTCTATCAAAGGTTGGTTTTTTTTTAATTTTTTAATTTTTTTGTCTTTTTGCCTTTTCTCGGGCCGCTCCCGCGGCATATGGAAGTTCCCGGGCTAGGAGTTGAATCAACACTGTAGCCACCGGCCTACACCAGAGCCACAGCAACGTGGGATCCGAGCCACGTCTGCGACCTACACCACAGCTCACAGCAACACCGGATCCTTAACCCACCGAGTGAGGCCAGGGATCAAATCCTCAACCTCATGGTTCCTAGTCAGATTCGTTAACCATTGGGCCACAATGGGAACTCCTCAAAGGCTGGTTTTTGATTCTTCGAGAATGATTGTTACCCAAGATGTTAGCTCCACTGAATATTCTGGCTTTTCTCCTTGGCCCTGTTCATGCTTTGTAACCTGCAAAGGTCATGTCCCATTCTGTGTTCCATCTAGATGTGCGAGTGGAAGGCCGGCCGAATATGGGCTCCTCCCTAAAGGTGCCTAAGGATTCCAGAGCATTTGGCCCTTGGGACTGGTCATATGATTTGGTTTCTCAAATCTCGGGTTGCTAACAATTTAATTCTCAACAGACGTTAAGAAATTTCAAGTTTCTTAACACAGGAGCTTCTGACAATCCCAAGTCCTTGAGCAAGAGTGAAAGAATTGAGTTTGGTCTGTCTTTGACCTTGATTTCTATAGCTGCCAAGGTGGTTTCTGCTGTAATATCCCTCTTCTGTATTTATTTGAACTGGTCCAATGAATGCTTCATAAACTTTCTGAGCGGGTAGGGTTGAGTAGCCAAGATTCCAAATATTTGGGGGTCCATCTAGATTTCCTCCCAGGGAATGGGGTCTTGGTAGGGAGTGGGGATCTTCATTTTGGACAAGTTCTCAGTAGCACTTCTGTTTCAGAAATTAGCCAGGAGACAGCTGTGAATCCTGTGGACATTGTCAGCACTCTGCAAGCCCTTCAGATGCTCAAATATTGGAAAGGAAAACACCTAGTTTTGAAGAGACAGGTAACGTTTCTGTCAGCCTCTTCATGGTCATTATTGAGTGTCCCTTGAGGCTTGGCAGAGCAACGTGGGGCCTTCACACCCTAAAGGTACCCTTCCCTTCCTAAAGGAGTCTGACTTCATGCACCTTTTATTTGGTCTCTTCGTTAGTCCTCTCTCTGACCCTATCCTTATCCGAAGCTTTTGGTGAGCTCCTGTCTCAGATTCAGATGACATAAATGGAAGCTGCTCCAGTTAAGCGGCTTTATGTTATACTGTAGGACTTCTGTCCTTCGATGGTTTTCTGAGAACAGAAACTGCTCCTCTGTGGAGAAAATCTTTATAAACTCCAGGGCTCATGGAAGTCTGTTTTAATTCTTTCACCATGCCATCTCAGCTCATGCCTATTTGAAATTTTTTTTAAGTTGACACATAGCATTTAATAAGGGAAGACGAATAATGATTTTCAGGTCTTAACCGAGGCCATAGTAGGAAGAAATGGATTAGGTAGGAAAGCATTTTGTAAATCAAAAGGTAACTTTTTATATCTGCTTCACACCTTAGTATGTTATTCAACCTTTGGCGATTTCTTCTTTGCTCTCTATCGTCTTGGAGTCCACGTATGCAGATATTTTAGTCACATGGACATAATAATTGTTCTCCTTGTTCTCCCCCAGGACCTGATCGATGAGTGGATAGCCAAAGAGGCCAAAAGATCCAACTCCAATAAAACCATGGATCCAAGCTGTTTAAAATGGACCCCGCCCAAGGGCACTTAAAGTGACCCGTTCCTCCGAGCCAGCGAACCCCAGCAGTAGGAATCCGTACCCTAGGGATCTGTCTGTCATTTCTGTTGCTCTTGTGATTGGCAAGTACAGTATCCTTCGGGAAGGCCATCCCCCTCAGGACTGTCCTGGCTCTGACCTTCGTGTACACTGCAGACGCTGGTTCTGAGGAACTGTTGTTTCGGCCTCAGTGAGGTTGCCCGGATGGGATCTCTGTGAGACTTGAGTGCAGATCCCTCGTAGCACTGACCCAAGGTGTTCTGTTTTGGTACTGTACCTGTCCAGTCACTGGTTCTCTCCTCACGTCCTCTGGCCCCCCGAGGTTGTGTCGTGTCTTCTAAACTTGGTAATAGTGCTTCTTGCCACCCGGTCACCAGACCGCCAACTACGGTTGCCACCGCCAGCACCTTTCCAGTTACTCCTTCCATGTGTCTTTGGAGGGGCGGGGAAGAGGTAACACTTCCACGTGTGTATGTGTGTGTGCTGGGAGGGGGTCCCTTCCCTTTGGATTTCATCTCACTTTAGGTTTTTTTGCCCCTCCGTTTTTATTGAAAGACCTGTTTTTGATCAGTATCAGGCTGACCAGAGCCAAATACCCTGGCAGCCCCTCCCAGGGGTGAGTCTTGGTGACAGCACACTGTCCAGATGAGACGGAGAAAAGGACTGAGAGGTGGTGATTCTGCATTTTGATTTGCGTTCACCTGTGGGCAGCGGGCAGTGTCTTGGTGGAAGGGGATGGAACACTACTTTTGGCCTCACCAGAACGTGCCCGGCAGTAAATGTTTTCTTCTCTTTACTCCCTGCCCCTTTTTACGTTTGCAGGTGCCAAAGTAATGGCCAGTTCTCCCTTTCATGCTGCCTGTTAAACTGGTTAATTAGACTGCAGAAACCTTTTCTCCTGTCCCCGGCTGCTCTAGCACACCTCTCCCTGCACATGCATTGCATTGCTCTTGTCTGAACATCCTCGGAGAAGTGATTGAAAGTGACTTCCTTATCTCAGACCATGACTCGGCAAGGCAGAGTGGCCACCCCTGCCAAGGTTTGCTTCTCTTTGCACCAGTGCCTCACCCTCCCTCTAGGACGAAAGTGCTCATGCCCTTCCAAGAACTCCTCCTCCATTTCCTTTTTGGGACTTGGCACCCTCCCCCCCATTCTCTGGCCTCCTATTTTTGGTGGTGTTTAAGCGAAGGAAGAGACGCTCCCTCTAATTTCTCTCTAGCCCATTATAACCTGCTATCTTGGGGCAGCTTTTGATGTCTGACATGTCACCCTCCCCGGCTTGGTCTCCTGCAACACCACGGTCTTCATGCAGAGCCCTCACCACAATCCCGACTCTGGTCATTTGTGCCTTTCTCTTGTCATCTTTGTACACTACTTATATTCACTGTGGGTTGGGGGGAGCTCATTTTAAGCATGTTCGGTGGCAGCTCCCTGCCAGTTTCAGTGTCACTGTTAAAATTTATCCAAAAGCAACTTCACTGGGGGTTTTCTTAGGGGTAAAGGCCTTTTACAGACGCTAACCCTTCCCCACATGTGGTAGAATGTGCTCTTCTGTATCTCCTCCTCAATAAAGCATGTTCTCTGCTCAAGTCCGTTTCACCCGGGAGCTCTCATTGACGTACGCAGCAGTGCCGCTGACCTGCTGCTAATAGTGAATGCGCTCGGGATTTGTTTTCCTGACGGTAACCCGACTGCCGAGGGACGTGGTGGGCGGCTGTGGAAAGCTTTTTTTCCCTCCGATGCAGGCCGTGGATAGAGGGAGTGCCCTCTCTGAACTTGTCTGGTGGGTGGGGTAAATTCTGCCCCACGCTGGTTCCAGCTGACAGGTGTGAGTAACAGTGACAGGTCCGTATTATCCGTTCGTCCATGAAGTTCAATTTCCCCTGATTTCCAGAGCGGGAGAACCAGCAGGGAGTTCGAAGAGGTGGGGTATGATCCGTAGTTGCCGGAGGTGGGAACAGATAACCCTGCCTTCCGATCTCCAGGCTTATTTGCCAGTAGTGAGCCGGGCCGCCTCTAATCACTGTCTTTCTCAGGTTGAGATGCTTTCTGAAAGTAGCTGCATTTTCCCGTAGCAGGAAAGGGAGGCCAGGCACTTCACTGGGTAGTGGAAAGGAGGGCGGTGTTGCCCACTGTGGCCAGTGGGGGTAAGAACCTCTCCTGCAGACACACCAAGGGTCCTCCATCCTTTGTAAGTTTAGGGTCCTGTGTGTCACCTATGGGGTAGGAGATGGGATGGAGAGAAACTTAAGCTTGTAGAGTAACCCTTCTTACTCTCATCTTGGAAAGACGTATGCCCACATTTCCCTGTTCTAGGTATTTGTATCAATGGGAAGTTCTGCTCTCTGTCACCTGAAAAAAAAAAAAATTGAAGTAGGTAAGATGGACCATGAGAATGGATGCTGAGAGGTCAAGGCGCTTAAGGTTTTGTGTGCAGTCCAGATCTCAAGCCTCCGATAAAAATCAAAGCCTCCGATAAAAAAATCAAAATCTGTGGTTTCAATCCTTAAAGGTATGGGACAGAGTTTTCACTTCCTTGGCTACTTTGAGTAAGATTGTCCCCCTCTAACTCCTTTTTTTTTTTTTGTCTTTTTGTCTTTCTGTCTTTTCCAGGGCTGCATCTGCGGCATGTGGAGGTTCCCAGGCTAGGGATCTAATCAGAGCTATAGCCGCGGGCCTACACCACAAGCCACAGCAACGCCAGGTCAAAGCCGAGACAGCTGTCTACACCACAGCTCACGGCAATGCCAGATCCTTAACCCCACTGAGCGACGCCAGGGATCGAACCCGCAACCTCATGGTTCCTAGTCAGATTTGTTAACCACTGAGCCACGATGGGAACGCCATCTAACTCCTTTTTACCTACACAAAAAGAAGCTCAGCTGCTTAGGTTCCTTCATCAGAAGAGCAGAGTTATTCCTGGGTCTAGTTCCTGAAACCCTCAAAATGGAAGCAGCTACTCTGGATCTAGAGTGAGAGCACCCTAGCCTCTGCTGCTTGCTTCCTATGTGCTCTGTGCTGGGTACCTTCACACTGCCTCCTATGACCCTCATGTGAGCCCAGGGCCGTATAAATTCACACCAGTTTTGTGTGTGTGTTTTTGTTTTTTGTTTTTTGTTTTTTTTGTCTTTTTGCCATTTCTTGGGCCGCTCCTGCGGCATATGGGAGGTTCCCCAGGCTAGGGGTCTAATCGGAGCTGTAGCCGCCAGCCTACACCAGAGCCACAGCAACTCGGGATCCAAGCCATGTTTGGGACCTACACCACAGCTCGTGGCAACACCGGATCCTTAACCCACTGAGCAAGGCCAGGGATTGAACCCACAACCTCATGGTTCCTAGTTGGATTCGTTAACCACTGTGCCACGACGGGAACTCCTGAGGAATTCACACCAGTTTTGCAGAAGGAGACCTGGAACACAAGGGGACACACTAAGCATCCAAGGCAGAAATTTCAGATGGAGATGAAAGAATTGATTTTAGTTGCTCTTATAGGCAGCATTCGGGGGCCAGCAATAAAGATGTGCCTCAGTCTGGCTTTGCTTCTGATCAGTGAGCGCTGACCCTTTACTTACGTGGTTTCCTTCAGTCCTTACCACTCGAGCACTGTAAGGTGTATATCATATCCCTTTTCCACACGAGGAAACTTTGAGGCTCTGAGGTCTTGCTGCTGGGTTATAGAGACTTGCTTCTCTGGTTCCAAAACCCATACTTGCGACAATGCCGTCCTGAGTCATCTGATGCCTCTGCCTGCTTTCGCATTTCTCACAAGGGGGAATAGTGAGTCACATTAAGTAATTTTTAAGAATATGGTGTGCCCTTTATATGGCAGGATGGTGCTTTTGACATGTCCTCAGCTTGGGTTCGTCCCTGCAGTTCTGGGCAGGGTGCCTGGCTGGGGTTAGGAATGGCTTCTAATGGAGTTCATGTGAAGCCAGGATAGAGGAAGACCACAGCCTGCTTACAGCATGCATTCCTTCTGGGATATGAAACAAATGAAAAGCAGCTTTTTGGATGTGTATTAGAAACTGTTTCAGAGGTAATCATAGGCACGTCTGCCTTTTCCTCCTTTGAAGAGCAATTGGTAAGCGAAATGATGTTTAAGAAGCTTCGTTTTTACAAAAGGAGCTAGAATCAAGCAGCGTATCCATCAGCAGTGTTCTTCGGACCTTTGGAGAATCTAACCAAAGCATTGGGTTTTTGTTGTTTTTTTTTTTAAATGTACGTAATGCACACATTTTTCTACAGTTCGTGAAACTGAGCCTTTGAAGTCCATTTCTGAAAGCTCCAGTGACAAGGCCCTAAGCTAGTTCTCCCAGGTGAGGTCCAGTGAGGACCAGGGGAGAAGGCTTGGCTCAATGTGAGTTTCCTTCCAGTGGCTTTGCAGGCACACTTATATATACACAGGGTATATCACGTGTTCAGAGAATAAGGTGCTCCTTATTCTCTGCTCCTTTGCTAAGTATATATGACACTAAAAATTCTAGAAACGGCCTTTTCCCATTCATTGGAACATGCAGTTATAGAACTGGACCTCCCCTGGTTTTGCCCCAGCGGGCTTTCTGCTACAACCTTCCAGACTGTTTCCTGCTGAGGGCAGTTTAATTGCCCACTTCCTTTGTGGTGTCTTCAATAAAATGCCAATGAGTGTCAGTAAGAAGGAAAAAAAGGACTACCCCGTGGTGGAAGATGTCCCTTGTGCTGAAATACCAGTTTCTTTTCTGTCTTGTGCAATACCTGTAGATGCAGGTCAAGCCGCCACCATTTGGGGGTTTGGAACATTGTTTATTTGTGCCCAAGAGTGGAGAAAATAACCTGTGCTGTTGCGTAACTTTGGCTCCATTGTTCTTTCCAGATGTTCTATGTGAGATATAAACACCTTTATCCTGTGTCCTGCTTGTCCATTCCAAGAAGCCAGTGTTCTCAACTGGCTATTTGGGGATTTTTTGGTTTTCAGGGCTGCACCCGTGACATACGGAGGTTCCCAGGCTAGGGAACCAATCGGAGCTACAGCTGCCGGCCTACACCACAGCCACAGCAACACAGGATCCAAGCTGCGTCTGCGACTACACCACAGCTCACAGTAACGCCAGATCCTTAACCCACTGAGTGAGGCCAGGGACTGAACCCACAACCTTGTGGTTCCTAGTTGGATTTGTTTCCGCTGCACCATGGTGGGAACTCCTCAACTGGCTATTTGTTTCTGGAAACCACTCACATCATATTTAATCCATTCCAAAGTTTTTAGAAACCTGTACTCTGACCTCACAAAAAAGGTGTGGTACCTCACCTCCCAGCTCCTTCCAATAAGAGCTGCTTTTCGGAGTTCCCATCATGGCGCAGTGGTTAACAAATCCGACTAGGAACCATGAGGTTGCGGATTCAATCCCTGCCCTTGCTCAGTGGGTTAAGGATCCAGCGTTGCCATGAGCTGTGGTGTAGGCCGCAGACGTGGCTCAGATCCCGCGTTGCTGTGGCTCCAGTGTAGGCTGGCAGGTACAGCTCCGATGAGACCCCTAGCCTGGGAATCTCCATATGCCGCGGGAGCGGCCCAAGAAATGGCAAAAGGACAAAACAAAACAAAAAAAACCTGCTTTTCCTTCTAGTGTATAGGCTGGGTTTTTGACTTGCTTTCACCAATCAAATGTGGCAGAAGTGATATTCTGGCAGCTTCTACTTTTGCTTTTGGAAACTAGCTAACATGTTTCCAAACCAGAAGCTGGAACTAAACAATTTTGAGGGGCCCGGTAAGGCCATGTCTAGGAGAACCGGTGTGCTGAAGCCAATTGCGTCCAGACCCCACCTCATGAGCCCAGCTGGGTACAACCTCATGAGTGAGTCCTGCCAAACCTAAGGATTCATGAGAAATACTTTTAAACCATTATTTTGGAATGATTTGATCCACAGCAGTGGGTAAGTGAAAAAAAGGACTTGAAATTAAAGGACTGGAATTCAGTTGTGGGTTTGTAGTGTTTGGGTTGTAGATTTTGTTAACTGATTACCTGTGATTGGAAACAAGAGGTACCCAGAGGACCGCCACCTTGTCTTAACTCCAGGATACTGTTCATACGGGCCCAGTTTAACTCAGCTGTATGTCTCAGCTGTCAGATTGCCTCTCTGAGGTCTCTCCCTAGCCTTGGAATTAGACACCTTCCTACAGAAGTGGATCAGAAAAAGTGAATATCCTGCTATCAAGACACAGCTCGTGGAGTTCCCCTCGTGGCACAGTGGAAACGAATCTGACTAGGAACCATGAGGTTGACGGTTAGATCCCTGGCCTCGCTCAGTGGCTTAAGGATCTGGTGTTGCCATGTGCTGTGGTGTAGGTTGCTGACTCTGCTCGGATCTGGCATGGCTGTGATTGTGGCATAGGTCGGGTGCTATAGCTCCGATTGGACCCCTAGCCTGGGAACCTCCACATGCTGCAGGGCGGCCCTAAAAAGACAAAAGGGGAAAAAAAAAAGACACAGCTCTTAACGTGCTGAGGAATTCACATGGCTTCCATTGCTCCTTGGATTAAATTCACATTTATTCTACGTGTATCTCCACAATCTAACTCGACCTACATAGCTTTCATTGTTCCCCTGTGTAATCTCCATCTCTTCATGTTTTTACAGGAAAAATGTCAGCATTCCCTGAAGTGTTTCCTATCAAACACAAAGTATTATGGGCAATGCAGGTACTATAGTCAGACTTAGAAAACACAGAGCTAAATTTACATATCATTATGTCTTGAGTTCAGGGTTTCTCAAAGCCTCCCTCTTAGGATTTTCCAAGGAGTCTGTATCATTACCTAAAATTATTTGGTCTGGAAGGATTTTTTTCCTTTTTGTGGCGGGCGGGGGGCAGGTAACACCCATGGCATATGGAAGTCCCCTGGCTAGGGATTGAGTCTGAGCCGCAGCTGTGGCCACAAATGATCCTTAACCTGTTGTGCCACAGTGGGAGCTCAAGGGTTTTTTTTTTTAATGAAATTCATTCAGTGAACATTTATTTTTTTATTATTCAATGAATTTATCACATCTGTAGTTGTATAATGATGATCACAATCCAATTTCACAGGATTTCCATCTCACAACCCAAGCACATCCCCCCATGCCCCAAACTGTCTCCTCCGGAGACCAAAAGTTTTTCAATGTCTGTGAGTCAGCATCTGTTCTGCAAAGAAGTTCAGTCTGTCCTTTTTTCAGATTCTACATGTCTGTGAAAGCATTTGATGTTGGTGTCTCATTGTATGGCTGACTTCACTCAAGGATTTTCTTGAGAGGACGAGTATGTTGGGGGGGCAGACATTTGGAAGTTTTTCCTATCTATTGAAGTGGCCTAGTTATAAAGGAATTTGTGAAGACTTCCTATAATTCTGCCTGAGACTTGTCTGTATAGTTATGTCCTACACCAAGGAAATGTAGGGTAGGGGTCAAGTATGTGAAGCGAAGGACCTTTGGGTCAAATCTTGGCTCTGCCATTTCCAGTGTAGAGTGGGTAAAGGAGTTCCCTTGTGGTGCAGTGGGTTAAGGATCTGGTGTCGCTGTGGCAGCCTGGGTCACTGCTGTGGTGTGGATTTAACCCCTGGCCCAGGAATTTTCACAGGCCACAGGTGCAGCCAAAAATAAAAATTGAAGTATAACAACGACAATAACAACAACAAAAGACAAAAAAAAAATTGAAGTATAGTTGAAACAATATTTCATTAGTACATCAGTGATTCAGTTGTACATACACTTTTTCAGATTCTTTTCCCTTACAGGTTATTGCAAAATATTGAGTATAGTTCCCTGGGCTATACAGTAAGTCTTGTTGGTTGCCTATTTTATATATAGTTGTGTATATATGTTAATCCCAACCTCCTAATTTATTTTTAAAAATTTTTTATAGTTGATTTACAGTGTTCTGTCAATTTCTCCTGTACAGCAAAGTTATCCAGTTATACATACATATATTTTTTTTTCTCACATTGTCCTCCATTGTGTTCCATCATAAGTTACTGGATATGGTTCCTTTTGCTATACAGCAGGATCTCATTGCTTATCCACTCCAAATTCAGTAGTTTGCATCTCTTAACCCCAAACTCCCGGTCCATTCCACTCCCTCCCCCATCCCCTTTGGCAACCACAAGTCTGTTTTCCAGTCCATGAATTTGTTGCTTTTCTGTAAATAGTTTCATTTGTGCCATATATTAGATTCCAAGTATAAATTATATCATATGGTATTTGTGTTTCTCTTTCTGACTTCACTAAGTATGAGTCTTTAGTTCCATCCATGTTGCTGCAAATGGCATTATTTTGTTCTTTTTTAAGGCTGAGTAGTATTTATTCCATTGTGTAGATGTACCACACCTTCTTAATCCATTCATCTGTTGATGGACATTTAAGTTGTTCCATGTCTTGGCTATTGTGAATCAACATCCTAATTTCTGTCTTTTTGTCTCTTTAGGGACCCCCTGCAGCATATGGAGGTTCTCAGGCTAGGGGTCCAATCGGACCTGTAGCTACCAGCCTACGCCACAGTGATAGCAACATGGGATCCAAGTCACATTTGTGACTTATACCAGATCCTTAACCCACTGAGTGAGGCCAGGGATGGAACCTGTGTCCTCATGGATACTAGGCGGGTTCGTTAACCACTGAGCCACAATGGAAACTCCCCAACATCCTAACTTAGAGGACAATTTACCTGTGTAAGTTGTCTTGCAGAATGCCTGATACATTCACATTCATCTGTACACAAAAGACGTAGAGCTTACAGTCTCCTGGAGAAGACTAATATTAAATACTAGGATTTCTAATTGTGATCAGCACTGTGAAGGGCAAAGGCCAAGCTCTTGTGTAAGCGTAACTGGAAGGAAGTAGTTGAGTGTGATTACCGAGGAAGCCCTGTCTAAAGAAGGGCCTTTCTTTATCCTGGGACCTGAAGGATGAGGAGTTTAGCCAAGGGGGCGGGGGGAGCATGGAAGGACTGGGGGCAACATTCAGATGGAGAGCCTGAGCAGAGACCCAGGAAGAGGTGAGCCCTTGGTGTGCCCGAGGGTCAGAGAAATCCTGGTGACTGCCAGCAAGGTGGCTGAGCGGGGAGGATCAGAACAAAGGGCTTTGGAGGCCCCACCTAGAATGTCAAGTTTATCTAGGAAACTGAACTGTGGTCAGTAGGGGACAGACGGGGGCTTCGTGCTCTGGGTGGAGAATGGAAGGGAGCCTGGTCTGGCAGTGAGGGGGGGAGCAAGAACATCTCCCAGTAGGCTGCTGCCCTCCACGCAAGGGAAGACAGTGCCTCGTGTTAGTGGGAAGGTGGCAAAATGGATTCTAGGTAGATTCGGAAGAACCAGCAACTTACGGGATGTGTTTTGATGGGGGAGTGAGGAGTGGAAAGTCGCTCCCAGGTTTCCAGCCTGCAGCAGGGAACATGGAAGTGCCAACCTAGATGTGAGCTGAGGTAACGGTTAGCTCTGGAGATGTGGGTCAAGTGTTCAGCCTTTGGGAGTTCCCGTTGTGGCTCTAAAGGTTAATGAACCCAAGTAGTATCCGTGTGGACATGAGTTCGATCCCTGACCTCGCTCAGTGGGTTAAGGATCCGGCGTGGCTGTGAGCTGAGGTGTAGGTTATAGATGCGGCTTAGATCTGATGTTACTGTGGCAGTGGTGTAGGCCAGCAGCTGCAGCTCCGATTCGACCCCTAGCCTGGGAACCTCCCTATGCTGCGGGTACGGCCCTAACAAGACAAAAAAAAAAAAAAAAAAAAAAAAAACATTCAGCCTTGGCACACGTTGAGTTTGAGGACTACGAGATAGATGTTCAGTTATCAGTAGCGGCTGATACAGATTTCAGTTACTTGTATTAAGTGTGGCCCCCTCGGGGTTCTCTAGGACAGGACATTGTGAGTCCGGTCAAAACCCTCTTCAGGGATCTCTTAGGTGCAGAGCGCTACTTGGCACTGGCGTGAAGATAAGTAAGAGGTGGTCTGTGTGCCTGAGAAACCCTGTTGTTGAGATAAACTGTGTTAACATATGAGAGCTGTGGTGGGAGTCTATGCAGAGTGCTACGGGAACTTGGTGGTGGGAGTGAATGGGTCGTTCCCAGGTTGGAAAAGCTTTAAGGAGACGTTGACCTCTGAGTCAGGATTCACTAGGATCAGAGGAGAATGATGTGTGCAGAAACCAGTTTGAGTGAACACGGTGGGTTGGAAAAGCATCGTCAGTGAGCAGGGAAGGGGTGGCCTTGGCACAAAGTGAACACATCTCCCTGTGGTCATTAGGTCTTTGAGGACAAATTCCAGGCTTCTTTCATACTCCCAGTCCTGCCTGGGTGCCCAGCAAAGTGCTGGCACAGAAAGGGAACTTGCTAAATAGTGACTTCAGTTTCTTCTCCCATGTCCCAAACTTCAAGCGCAGCAATAAAATCTTCAGTCCTTTTTTGTGGATCCCGCGGGGTGGGTCGTTAGAGTGAACCACCTCCCTGGGACCACAGCACTGGGTGGGTGAGGTGGGGAAGGCGCTGGATGCCTAGGGGAGGTTAGGTGTTAGGAGTGGCTGGGTCGAGGACCCTGGGAGGTTCTGCAGTTGTGGTGCAGGTTTGTACCATCCCTCACGCCCCTGTTTCTCAAAGGACTAGGGTAAGGTGTGAGAATGAGGAAGAGAAGCCTCATGGCCAACACTCAACCTCTCCTTAGGGCGTCTGCTGTCCCTAAAACCTTCCCAGGCTCCCAGATGAAGGGCCTGCCCGCTCCACCAGTGCCTACTTCCCCTCCTTTGTTTTTTTATGGTCACACCCTTGGCATATGGAAGTTCCTGGGCTGGGGGTTGAACCTGCACCTCCGCAGCAACTGAGCTGCTGCAGTGTGATTCTTAACCCACTGCACTGCAGCGGGAACTCTCTTCCCCACTTACTTATTTATTTTGCTTTTTAGGGCCACGCCTGCAGCATATGGAGGTTCCCAGGCTAGGGGCTGAATCAGAGCTACAGCTGCTGGCTTACGCCACAGCCACGTCTGCGACCCACACCACAGCTCACGGCAACGCCAGATATTTAACCCACTGAGCAAGGCCAGGGATTGAACCCACAACCTCATGGTTCCTAGTTGGATTCATTTCTGCTGTGCCATGACGGGAACTCCTCTTCCCCTCCTTTTAAACAGCCTAAGAATCCGGTGACCCACCAAAACTCCAAACCCATTTCTTTTTTGAAGAGAAGGACACAGGGAAGCTAAAAGTTACCATGCAGCCTAATGACTTAATAAACTGTCCTTTGTTGCTGAGTCCACGCAACTACCAACTCATTCCCTTCCCCACCCCTATGCCTATTACCTAGGTTTGCCCCCTAGAATTGCACTTTGGCCCTTTCTAAGCATCCTGGGGTCCTCTCTGACCCACCTATGAACGACTGGGTCCGGTTAATGGTCTCCCCATCAGATGGGGGCTCCCTGAGGTGGGACTTCTATTCCTCTGGAGCTTTTCCCAGTGCTCAGAGCAGGACTGTGTCCCAAAAGCAGAGCAGTTCATTGAGGGGCAAACCCGAGAATTAACAAAGGACCTGGGACCCAGTTCTTCAAGGCCGAAGACACATGGGTTTGGGTCCTTGAGGTTATGACAGTGGTTAGGGAGAGGCTGTCACCTTTATCTGTCTCCCAAGCCTGTTTTCCTGCATCTGGTGGGGATGGGGGGTGTTCAGCATTTCCCTTTACAGCTCTGGAAAAGGCCTCCCAGCCCACTGACAGCCAGACCACCGGACAGCCTGCAGAGCCCAGGCCGGCCCTGTACCAGAGAAGAAACCGTTCACTCTTCATTGGTTTATTGAGCTCTCTCTGGGTTCTGGGCTTAGGAGACAGAGTGGAGAGACCGAATCCTGCTAGGAGGTGAGGTTTGAATAGAATGCTGGAAGGGGTGGGGCGCAGGGCACTAGCTCACAGTGGTGACAACTTTGCATGGAAGCACAATGTGGCGCTTGAGACCCAGAGCCCTGGGAAGAAAGAGCCCAGTGAGTTCATGGAAGGCCTGGTGGGAGGGACACGCCAGCGATGAGCACAGGAGACACGGAGAAGAGCCGGCCTGGCCTGACTGGCCCGCTGTTATGTCCAGGTGGGGAGAATGGGTTTGGTCCTCTGGGAGGCGTGCGGGTGGGGACTCTCACTCTGACCCGCGGTCCTTGTCCTCTCTGCCTGGGAAGAGAGCAGCATGTGGGCGGGGGGGTGGTTAGAGGAGTCTTGTCTGCCTCCTCCACCCGTGGAGGCTTTCACACAATCGAGCTCCTCCATTCCCTTAACTCGGGTTGCTCCAGCTCTAGGTATCCAAGCTCATCAAATTACAGGTCCATCTGGCATAGCTTCCATTTTTTCAGTTATAAACGCCTCCAAAAGGTGGATGAGCCAACCCTTCAGAATCCTCTCTAAAGAAGGGAGTGCTCATCCAGCCCTCAAAATTCCAAAGGTCCTCCTACGACATGCAAGGGGTCCTGGACTAGGGAGCAGGAGACACAGCGTTGAGTCCTGGCCCTGTTAACCAGCTCACTGAGTGACTTTAGGCAAATGGTTTCCATTGCTGAAAAATGACTACGAAGCCTCCTGCCTGCACTCTGCGTGGAGGGACATTCCTTTCCATGTTACCTTGGGGGTGACGTCCACAGCCCTTTGAATGAAATGGCTCAAACACTTAGGAAAAAAATCCTGGGGGAATATAGAGGACTTTTGCATCTTTATTCCCAAGAGCGTATGCTGCAGGTGCTCTATCAGGGGAACTAGGGAGAGGTCCACAGGTCTGCAGCTCTGGCGGGGAAAGGTCAGGATTCGGGAAGGCGGATTGGCGTTTGGTGGCTTTGACCAGCTGCGATGCCCCAGCCCTTCCTCTTTGCTGGCTGGCTGGAGCTATGGATCTCCCCTTCCCACCCCCTCCCCCCCCCGACTGATTCCCTTATCTCTTTTCATGCCTGTTCATTCATTTATTGAGCATCCCCTTGAGCCCCTTTGGGGTTGTGGGCCCTGCCAAAAGGTGTTAACTGATAACCGCTTTGGGTGTTCCCCCTCTCAGGGGGATTTGCACTTATTTACAATTTTTTTGTCCACGCTCATGGCGTATGGAAGTTCCGGGCCAGGGATCAAACCCACGCCACAGCAGCAACCCAAGCCCCTGCAGTGACAATACTGGATCCTTTACCACTGCACCACAGGAGTACAATTGCTGAAGGCAGGAAATATCTTAAAGACCTTTTTTTTTTTTTTAATCTTTTTAGGGCTGCCCCTACGGCATATGGAAGTTCCCAGGCTAGGGGTTGAATTAGAGATTCAGCTGTCAGCCTACATCACAGCCACAGCAACTTGGGATCCAAGCCACGTCTGCAACCTACACCACAGCTCAGGGCAACGCTGGATCCTTAACCCACTGAGCAAGGCCAGGTATTGCCCCTGCGTCCTCATGCCTACTAGTCGGGTTTGTTACTGCTGAGCCACCAAGGGAACTCCTTTCTTAAGACTTTCTAACAATGATTAGTGAGGTAATAAGGGGGCTATTCCAGAGTCTGAAAAACCACACATCATTCCCTGTGGCTTCAGCTGGCCTCTAGTGGGGAGCGGTGTGCCTGGATGTGTTGATGGTGGAGAGGGGGCAGCTTCAGGGCTACAGCTGTTTCAAGTCTGGATCATCAAAGCGGTGATCCTCCCTGCACCCCCACTGCTCCCTTCTATGGGGCCTCCACCTAATAGCTTGGGGGGAGCCTGTTCTATCTGTCCAGTTGCCTGGCCCCTACTGTGGAGACTGGTTGCAAACTACGTAGTCACTTTCTCAGGACGCCCTTGCAATCCAAGAGACCTCTCACCTACCTTCTGTAGATGGTCCTCCCGGGCTCAGGAGACCCTGGATCACTGGTCCTCGCTGATACCCTGGTGATGGAGAGAGGACATACAGAAGAAAGAAAGAGCACAGCAGAGGAAGGCTGCCTTAGGAACCAAGAAGGACACAGTCAGAGCTGGGGCCTCATGAATGGCGTAATTTCTCCATCACCCTGGGAGCCAAGGACAAACTGGATTGATTCATTCATTCACTTCCTCTTTCTCCCCTCTTCTCCCTCCCTTCCACAAACACCTCTTGGGTGCCTGGAATAGAAACTGCTGGGTGTTATGGGGACCAACAAGATGGCAGACCGCTACCTGCCCATTGGGTGGTTTCCAGTCTGGGGACACCAGCCACATGACCCAGCAGAACTGTGCAGAGCAGTGTGCCAAGGAAGGCACCAGGCCCAGGCCATGGAGACAAGCTCTGGGCAGGGCAGGTGGTTGGGGAAGGAGAGGTGGAGCGAGGAATCCAGCCCTTGAGGGCAGCCGGGAGGATGTGGTGAGTCTTAGGCATTAGGTTTGCTCCTGAGAGCGCTGAAGGGTGTGGGTAGAATGTTCCCAGGAAGGGGTCGAATCAGAGGCACAGCCACAGCCATGCAGGATCCGAGCCTCGTCTGCCACCTATACCACAGCTCATGGCAACGCCAGATACTCGACCCAGGGATTGAACCCACATGCCCATGGTTACTAGTTGGGTTCATTACCACTGAGCCACAACGGGAACTCCCAGATTTCCATTTTTAAGATCTTTTGGAGGCAGGATGGGGAATGGAGTGATTAGTTTCTCCAGCTCCAGGCTTTAAGCCCGAGGTAATTTTGCACCACTGGCAGAATTAGATTCATCCCATCTTTGCTTCATCCCTTCAGCTACTCCCCAGGCGCACACAGACTACCCTCTAAGGAAACAACCAGGGAGCCCAGCATGTGGCCAAACCACACCGGCCCCACCCTCTGCAAGGCCAGCCTGGCGCCACCAGCCAGAGCCTCTCCCCACCTCCCTGAACAACTCGATCCTCCGCAGGGAGCATGCGTGACAAGGAAGTCTGGACAACACTTACCTGTTCTCTCTGGCTGGATGGGAGGTGTTCCTGGGGAAAGAGAGAGAAGGAACGAGGGCTGTACCACTTCCTTGGGGGCCCCGTGAGGTGGGAAGGGCACATGGCTCTCTGGGATCCTGTGCCATTGGTGGGTCTTCAGTGGAACCCCAGCCACTTCCTGTTGTCCCAGTGTGGCTGGGTGCAGGAGGCACCCTCGAGCAGGAGGCAGTGTGGAGTAGGGGGTTGTACACACACTTGGGAGTCGGTGGTGCCTGGCACTGGCTGGGCATCATTTGGGAGAGTATTTAACCTATAAAAACCTTATTTAAAAAAACCCTATAAAACCTTAGTTTCCCAGCTGGTGATAAAGGAGATATTGTTGTGAGATTAAATCACCTTATGAGCATAGTAGGTGCTCCATACATATTTCTCTTACACCCCCATCTCCTTGTTCCTCATGGATTGTTGGGTTTGAAGAGAGCTCTAAAATGGTCCAGTCCAAAATCATCATAGAGGAGGAAATTAAGGCCAAAAGTGTGTGGTCACAAGTTGGTTTTCCTTTCTTTTCTTCTTTCTTTTTATGCCACACCCATGGCATATGGAAGTTCCCTGGGCCAGGGATTGGATCTGAGCCACAGCTGTGGTGATAGCTGATCCTTTAACCACTGCACTGGGCCGGGGATTGAACCCACACCTCTGCAGTGACCCAAGCCGCCACTGCAGTTGGATTCTTAACCCACTGCACCACAGCCGGAACTCCCTAAGTTGGTTTTCCTTATTTTTATATGCATTTTTTAAATTACAAAGGCAGTCTTTTGGGGAGTTCCCATCAAGGCTCAGTGGAAACGAATCTGACTAGTATCCATGAGGGTGCAGGTTCCATCCCTTGAGGACACCCCCTCGCTCAGTGGGTTAAAGATCTGGCGTTGCCATGAACTGTGATGTAGGTGGGCAGCTGTAGCTCCGATTCCAACCCTAGCCTGGGAATCTCCATATGCCACGGGTGCAGCCCCAAGAAGACCAAAAAAAAAAAAAAAAAAAAAAAAAAGACGCAGGCTTTCAATAAATGCCCACTGTAAAATGGTAATGTGGAGGTCAGTGTAATAAAAGTAAAAGTCCCTCTTAACTCTCCTCTCTCCCTACCTCCACTTCCTATCCCAGTGTAAACACTGTTGACAGTTTGATATTTATCCTTCTAGAACTCCCTATGTTTTCATCTATATGTGTAAGAATGTAGCGTTTTTCCTAAACAGGATTCCTATCTCACATATTGTTATATAACTTTCATTTTCCACTCAACCAGCATCTTGGAGATCTTTATCTTTCCACAGATCTGCCTCATCCATTTTAATGGCCACAAAGGCTATGGCTATGGAGTTCCCTGCTGGCCTAGCAGGTTAAGGACCTGGCATTGTCACTGCTGTGGTGGGGTTCAATCCCTGGCCCAGGAATTTCTTCCCAATGTGGGTGTGGCCAAAAAAAGGCTGTGGATGTGGGATCATTCCCCCACCGATAGTTTTTATGTCATTTCCATATTCTCGCCACTGCCAAGAAGTTGGCAAGGAACACTCTGGAACAAATAACTCAGAGCTCGTGTATCAATAGCACTTCTATTTGATGGGTTTCCTGAAGTGAGACTATTGGTCAAAAGGTTTGCATGTTTCCAACTTGGATGGATGTTGCCAACATGCCCTTCCAAAACTGTATAAAAGGACCAGTTTTGTTCCCTTCCTTCCTTCTTTCTTTCGCTGTTTTTAGGGCTGCACTTGCAGCATATGGAAATTTCCAGGCTAGGGGTTGAATTGGAGCTACAATTGCCGGCCTACACCACAGCCACAGCAACTCAGGATCCAAGCCACGTCTGCAACCTGTGCCAAAGCTCATGACAACGCTGGATCCTTAACCCACTGAGCGAGTCCAGGGATCGAACCCGTGTCCTCTTGAATCCTAGTCGGCTTTGCTACCTCTGAGCCATGAAGGGAGCTCTGCGCCAGTTTTATTTTCATATCCTCACCAACACCATTTAGAAAAATGTACAATAAGACAAAGAAAACTGCTCTGTTCAGACTGTTTTCTTCTTGTCCCCCCAGGACATGAAGCCTGAGTCGGGAGTGCCCTCAGGGAACACAGGTTCATGTTAATAACTCTATCTGAGCCAAACAGAATTGACCAGAAAGCTTAGCCCACGGCTTCACTCACATCTAGATGCTGATCTGCAGCCCCACCACCTCTCTCCATAGTCATCCATACTGTTGCCGGCAAGGGCACCAGCAGAGTGCAAAGCATGTGTCCCCACCCCTAGGGTGACCACCCTCCCGGATGCTGGAGGCAGCCCTGGTTTGCACCTGTTGCCTGGCACAAGGACCACGCTCCACTTAGTCCTGGTCTGGATGATCCTGGACAGGGACACTATCCCACCCCGACACGTTAGCGACCCCTTCTGGACTGGAGTAAGGGATGCTGGGTCCTGGGCGGTGAGCTAGGACCTCGGTTTGGTGTGGCAGAACCCACCCAGAAGCACTCCTGGATGGGCCCACTTTTGTCACTCACCTCCCACCTGCTTCCCCATCAGCCCAAAGAACTGGCTGTTTTTGCCCCGCTTCACCTCCTGGAGCTGGAGCTGAATGCTGGGAATGCCATCTTCCTGAAGAAGCAGAGAGTCCCTTAGAGTCGGGGTGAGATTGGCGAGGAGACAGCTTGAGCAATGACAATCTCCAACATGCGTGCTCTGTGCTGGCACCGAGCTCTTTTGCATATTTTCCATCATACTGTGCGCAGTAATGATCATCAACGGCTAACATTTTACCTACTGGCTTCCCAGCACTGACATTCATTAGACCGTCTTCACATCTTCCTATATTAACTCACTTCATCCTCACCAAAACTGTGGGATGTTCATACCCTTACTGTCACTGTTTTACAAAGGGACACACCGAGACACAGAGTGATTGCCAGCTCAGATGTGAGAAATGAAGCAAGAACTTGAATCCAGGTCATCTACTCAAAGTCTCAAACATCACAGTCATAGCCTTTTTTTTTTTTTTTTTTTTTGTCTTTTTGCCATTTCTTGGGCTGCTCCCGTGGCATATGGAGGTTCCCAGGCTAGGGGTTGAATCAGAGCTACAGCCGCCAGCCTACGCCAGAGCCACAGCAATGCGGGATCCGAGCCGCATCTGCAACCTACACCACAGCTCACGGCAATGCTGGATCCTTAACCCACTGAGCGAGGCCAGGGATCGAACCCACAACCTCATGGTTCCTAGTTGGATTCATTAGCCACTGAGCCACGACAGGAACTCCAGGGGCTCACTCTTGTATTCCTAGTTTTCCCCAGTGGCAGTGCTGGAGCTCCTGGACCAGCAGGGCCCTGGTTGGAGTGCAGGGGAAACCCCTTTGCCTCTCACAGCTTGTCTTGTTCCAACTTTTTTTTCATTTGTCTTTTTAGGTCCACACCCGCGGCATAGGGAAGTTCCCAGATTAGGGGTCGAATCGGAGCTACAGCTGCCAGCCTATACCACAGCCACAGCAATGCAGGATCCCAGCTTCATCTGTAACCTACACCACAACTCAGGGCAATGCCGGATCCTTAACCCACTGATCAAGGCCAGGGATTGAACCTGTGTCCTCCTGGATACTAGTCCAGTTCATTACTGCTGAGTCACAACGGGAACTCCTTATTCCAACTTTTGGGATCAGAAGTGGCTTGCTTTCTAAGCCTTGGACTCATTCAGTCACTTCCAATCTGCCCCTCCCCAGGACATCAATGGCTAGGATGGCTGTCTCCGGCTGGAGTCGCCTAGCCTGGCTAAGAACCAGAAAAATGTCTTTGGAGATTTGGACCCATTTCTGAAAAGCTTCTGAAAACCACTTTGCCTTGGTGAAAGGCAGTCTTCAAATGCAAGCTGGAGAGAATGGCATTTTATGAATTAAGTAACATTGACCCTTCTACCGCCCACCCGGGTTCCCGTTTGGAGGCATCTTTCACTCAGAAAGGATTCTTGCCTTCACTGGAAGCCCTCCTTCTCCATGTGAACCAGCTCCCCAGCCCCAGGGTAACTGCAGGCTGGGAGCCCCGGGAGCTGGGGGGCCACCAGATCATCCCTGACAGAGTCATCATTCTTTCCATCACCCCATTCGGATGAATGGTTCCTGTATCCCAAGCCCTGTGTCTCAGGGAGCAGAGGAATGTTAAATGAGAGAGCAGAAAAGAAGCATGAAGAGTTCCTGTCTTGGTGCAGCAGAAACAAATCCGACTAGGAACCATGAGGTTGCGGGTTCGATCCCTGGCTTCGCTCAGTGGGTTAAGGATCTGGCGTTACTGGGAGCTGTGGTGTAGGTTGAAGATTCAGCTCAGATCCTCCATTGCTATGGCTGTGGCGTAGACTGGCAGCTGTAGCTCTGATTCAACCCCTAGCCTGGGAACCTCCATATGCCGCAGGTGTGACCCTAAAAAGACAAAAAAAAAAAAAAAAAAAAAAAAAGATGCATGAGACGCAGCTGCAGGGTGAGGTACTTGCCCGTGGATGGTCCAGAAGCTCTAGCTAAATGGATGAGGCTGTTTCCCCGCAGGGCTGTGTAGACAGCACCTCCCCCACACAGAGAGGCTTCCCTGGGTCACGTCCCCTGTCCCCTGAGGTTTGGCACAGACTCCATGTCAAAGCTAGGAAAAAAAAACCCTTGGGTTGTTTGCTTTTTTTTTTTTTTTCCCTCTCTCCCTCTCCAGCCATTTTACAGGTGAGGAAACTCACGTCCAAAGAGCAGCAGTGACCTGTCCCCCTGGTTACACAGAGTCAGCAGAGAAGCTGAGACTTGAACCTGGGTCTCCCCAGCCTGCTGTCTTAACTGCACACGCTTCCCCAGACAGACAAACCCAGAAAGAAATCCCCACGGATGGCTGTCTATTTGAAGGCTCTTCCTGTGGCCCCAGTGTCCTCGCCAACTGGGGTCTGGGGAGAGCCAAGCCCTTCCTGAGCACTGGGCCAGTTTGTCTCTGGTCCACTGGCCTCGCTCCCCTGTCTGATTGAAAACTCCCCAAGGTTTAGATCTTTTTTTTTTTTTTTTTTTGGTCTTTTTAGGGCTGCACCCGTGGCACATGGAGGTTCCCAGGCTAGGGGTCTAATCAGAGCTGTTGCCACTGGCCTACACCACAGCCACAGCAATGCAGGATCCGAGCCATGTCTGAAACCTACACCACAGTTCACAGCAACGCCGGATCTTTAACCCACTGAGCAAAGTCAGGGATCAAACCTGCAACCTCTCGGGTCCTAGTCAGATTCACTTCTGCTGCTCCACGACGGGAACTCCAAGGTTTGGATCTTTGTTTCCCTGACCAGATGGGGTGGGGCACAGATGTGTCTCTAACATTTAGATTGTTTCCGAGTGACAGCGCTCAGGTCAGATTAGAAGCGACTGGCAGTACAACCAGTACTTGTCAAGAAATGAGTTTCTACGGGTGACACAAAACAGTGATCCTGCCCCAGGTGGTCCTCCTTGAAAGGAAATCCCTGGCAGTGTCCTCTGAGACACGGGTGCACAGAATCAGACCTTAGACAAGAGGCTCCGTTGGGCTTTGGAAGCTGGGTAACCTTGGGCAAACTGCTTGGCCTTTCTGTTCCTCAGTCTCCTTATCAATGGAAAGAGGATAGTAATTAATGGTACCTTCCCCACTAGGCTGATATGAGGCTTAAATGGGTCGATATTTACGAAGCATTTAGGACAGTGCCAGGAACATCGTATATGTTAAATAAAGGTTTATTGGAGTTCCTGTCATGGCTCAGCAGGAATGAACCTGATTAGTAGCCAGGAGGCCTTGCTCAGTGGGTTAAGGATGCAGTAGTTGCTGTGAGCTGTGGCACAGGGCGGATGCTGCAGCTCCGATTAGCCTCCTAGCCTAGGAACTTCCATATGCCTTGGGTGTGGCGCTAAAAAGATAAAAAATAAAATAAAAAAAAAAAAAGTTTTCAAAACAAAGCTGAGCCTACACACACCCCCACCCACACAACACATTTTGTTGCTTTCTTTGGAGGTCTGCCAGACCAGAGGCCATGGCCTTGAACCTACCCAGAGAAGAGACACAGACACCCTGCCTTGCAGGGTACAACCTGCTCTCCCGGCAGCCGTAAAGGGGCTCTTCTGCCCCCTCCATGGGTCACCCCTTGCATCTCCCCCAAAGTACCTACCTCCAGGGTCACTGTCACCCAGGATCCTGCTTTAGCATCGAGGGTCAGTTCCTTATCACCTGCCTCGGTGCCCACAGACAGCCCCGTGAGGAGGAGCAGGCTGAGGACAAGCAGCATGGTGAGCCCTGCTCTGTCCTGGGACTTGGGGAGCCCCTCTCAGCCTGAAGACCGCCTCTAGCAGGCTCAGGCTCGGTCACTCTCTCAGGCTCTTCTGGGCAGGGCAGGTGGGAGCAATGCCACCCGTTCTCTGTCCTCCCAGCTACTGGGGTTCCTTCAGCTTATCTGAGCTCCCGGGGCCATTTCCTGTGACACCCCTGCCCCTCCCTGGCTGGAAAAGCCAATGATAACGTGAGCTGCCCAGAAAAGGGACCAGACCTCCTCCACTGCCGCTCCCAGCTGTAGATCTCACTTGCAACACGGTCTCACCTTTGGCTGTGTTTCCTCTGTTGCCTCCGGAGGCAGGTGCACAATGGGGCAGTGTGTGGGGCCTTCCGGCTTCCTGCCTGCAAGCCCCAGGGGGCAAATGGGGAGCGGGGACTGTTTGGCTTCTCCCTTCCCCTGGAAGAGAGGCCTCTCTTCAGAACTTAGTATTCTGCCCTTGGCTCCCCTTCCTGGCCCTGAACCCCTTCCTCAGCATGCCGTGCCCTGAGTACAGAAGCACACGTCTTGCCCTAAGGGGTAAGTCACTGCTTAAAGAAAGGAGACTCGAACAAGCAGGAATTGGGATTCCGCAGAAACATAGCCTCCTGCTCAAATGTCATCAGCTCTAAACTGTCTTCCCACTGCTGTCAAAGTGATCTTTGTATGTTTTTTTGTTTGTTTGTTTTTGTCTTTTGTCCTTTTTAGGGCCGCACTCGTGGCACATGGAGGTTCCCAGGCCAGGGGGCCAATCAGAGCTGTTGCCGCTGGCCTACGCCAGCACCACAGCAATGCCAGATCCGAGCCCGTCTGCCACCTATACCACAGCTCATGGCAACACCAGATCCTTAACCCAATGAGCGAGGCCAGGGATTGAACCCGCAACCTCATGGTTCCTAGTCAGATTCGTTTCCCTTGCACCATGATGGGAACACCCAAAGTGATCTTTTTAAAGCCCTAACCTGGAGTTGCTGTTGTGGCTCGGCAGCAATGAACCCAACAAGTATCCATGAGAATGTGGGTTCAACCCCTGGCCTCGCTCAGTGGGTTAAGAATCTGGCATTGCCTTGAGCTGCGGTGTAGGTCACAGATGTGGCTCGGATCCCATGCGGCTGTGGCGTAGGCTGGCTGCTGCAGCTCCGATTCAACATCTAGCCTGGAAACTTCTATGTGCCGCCCCAGACAAAAAATAAAAAAGTCAAAAAAAAAAAACAAACAAAAAAACAAAAAACAAAAAAAACACCCTAGCTTGACCTGCCTCTCCCTGCCTACAACCTTCCAGCATCTCCCCATAGGTTGCAGATGTGGCTTGGATCCCGTGTTGCTATGGCTCTGGTGTAGGCAGGCAGCTACAGCTCTGATGAGACCCCTAGCCTGGAAACCTCCATGTACCATGAGAGCAGCCCTAGAAAAGTCAAAAAAGACAAAAAAAAAAAAAAAAGAAGAAGAAGAAAGAAAAAAGACTGTTATGTGTCTAAAAGTCAGAGTAAAAGGTTAACCTTCTACCAGCTAAGTGGCTTTGAAAATAGTAAAAGAATTTATAAAATAGTAAACAAACCCTATATCCTCCACCCATAGCCCCTCCTCACTTAATCTCATCTAAACAGCACAACAAAAGCGTGTGGTTGTTTGAGGCAGGGCTCTTGGTCCCTGAGACCTTGAGTCCCCCGGTTCCCACCTTTACTGTCTCTGTGTCTTGTTTTATGTTAACACTTTTCCTGAAGTTCCACAGCACCCATGTTCTTCAGCCCCATCCTGCTGAGCTGGTCTCGGCAATCTTCATGCGAAAAACGAGATTATTAATAGCACATCTTTCCAAAGCTGTTTGAGGGTGAAATTGGACAATGCCCGTGGAGCACCCAGCATAGGGCAGGATGGGAAATTTTTTTTTTTTTTTTTTGGTCTTTTCTAGGGCCTCACCCACGGCATATAGAGGTTCCCAGGCTAGGGGTCTAATTGGAGCTGAAGCCGCCAGGCTACACCGCAGCCACAGCAAAGCGGGATCCGAGCTGCGTCTGCAACCTACACCACAGCTCACGGCAATGCCGGATCCTTAACCCACTGGGCAAGGCCAGGGATCGAGCCCGCAACCTCAAGGTTCCTAGTTGGATTCGTTAACCACTGAGCCACAATGGGAAGTCCCCAGGGTGGGAAATATTTAATACCAGTTAACTATCATTACTGTTACTATTACTGACACTGGCCACACCTGGTGTCAATAATAGTTCAACGGTAGTTATTGAATAGAAACATTCAATAGAAAATTGAACAAGACGCAGTCCCTGACCCTCAGCATCTCACAGTCTCTAGGAAAGCAGACCTCTGGTTGGCAGATAAGCAACATTCAGTTTGCTCTGTGCCCGCATAGAGGTGGGATCGAGAGAAGGTGGCACCCCCTCACCCCTTCCCCGTCTGCCCACTTCCTGCCCCCAGATAGCGCCACCACCTGGTCCCAGACAGGACAAGAGTCCTCGCCTCCATGATCTGTCCTCTGCTGTGGCCTCTGCCTGGACATCATTTTCCACCTGGCAAACTCCCATCCATCCTTAAAGGTCTGCTTCATGGCCATCCCCTCCATGGAGTTCTTGTCTCTAGTCCTGACTCCAGCAAGAATCAATTGGCTCCTCTCCTGCGCTTTCCCAAGAGCTCTTCCTCACAGCTCCTTGCAGCTCTGCACGGGCTGTGGTCACAGAGGAGGCTGCTGAGGGGGGTGTGGAGGTGAAACTCGCTCTGCTCACTGCACCACACAGCCTGGCACAAGGCTTCAGTACCTCTACCACCCGCACCACCCATGCCCAGCAAGGTGTCTGGCTCCACTTCTCCCAGAGGGGCCAGCTGGGCTGAGGACAACCCTGCCAGGCTGCCGTTTTATGCCACGAGCGCTCTGAGAGTGGGGCGGTGCGGTATGTGTGCTTGGCACACAACAGGAGTCCAGACTGGTGAAGGCAGAGATGAAGAAGGGCAAGTGTGGTTTGGGGAGGACAGCTTCTCACACACCCTCCGCTCCCTTCCAGGAATCTCTTTGGTGAATCCCAGCCCGATGGTTTCGGAATCCCTGCATTTGCTAAAATGCAGGTTGCCCAGCTCCACGCTTTGAGATGGAGCCAACCCTGGTCTGGGAATCAACACAGCCCCCATCCCCTGAACTGTCCCAAGGGCAGGGCACTTCATAGCTCATGTTCCACTGTTGTTAACAAGTTCGCCCTTACAGGGACAAGCAGACCTTTCGATTTACAGATGGGGAAACTAACACTGGGTTTCTCAAGCTAGCAGGCTGGGCTTGCTCTAGGTTACACTGAGATTTGGGGCCAACTAGCATCCCAGGACCCCTGTCAGTAGCTTCCCACCTTCCTCCTGGGCCTTAGCCCACAACAGTTAGCAGCTCAGGGTTGGAGGCAGAGTTACAGCATGGGCCTCTGGGCAGGGGGAGAGGGTTTCCCCATTCTGCAGGTCCAAACAAGGTGGCCTTAGGACCCAAGGACACTTTTTTTTTTTTCCCCCTCGTCTTTTTCTAGGGCCGAATCCGGGGCCTATGGAGGTTCCCAGGCTAGGAGTCCAACCGGAGCTGAAGCCACCAGCCTACACCACAGCCACAGCAAGGCCAGATCTGAGCTGCATATGTGACCTACACCACAGCTCAGGCAACGCAGGATCCCCGGCCCACTGGGTGGGGCCATGGCTCGAACCTGCAAACTCATGGTTTCTAGTCGGATTCATTAACCACTGAGCCACGATGGGAACTTCCCAAAGGCATTCTTTGAACCTCAGTTTCTCCATCTGCAAATTGGAGCCACCCCTCAACTAGTGGTGGGAAATACTTCACCGATGCCCGCCCTTAAAGGGCTCTGTCAGTGCGCATAATATGTGCTCAATTAATCCTAACTTAGTTTTTGTGATTATTCGACTTCTGGGGCCCTGGACCTCAGCGCTGGTCTCCTGGCCCCGGCTGGCTGCGTGGGACGGGGTGTGGTGGGTGCACGGGAAGGGAGGGGGTTGCAGGAAGGGGCCACTGGGCAGAGGAGAGGACGGCAGGAAGAAGGAAGAGAAAATCCCAAAGGTCCGGAAGGCCGGGAGGGAGGCCGGGCACGGGTTGGAAACCGCGGCTATTTGCAGCCTTGCCCTCGGGCTGAGGTCGGGCTGGCGCTTGCGGCCCCCGGCAGCCGAGCCCGCCGCCCCGCCCTGTGCCCTCGGCCACCCGGGCACGGCCCTGGCCAGCGCGTCTCTCCTCGCCCCATCCTCGCGGCCCGGCGAAGGGTCGGGGCGCCGAGGCTGAGCAGGGACAAGGCTGGCAGAGCGGGCGGCGCGCGGGCGGCGGGCGGGCCGCGGGGTGGGTCGCGGCTGCGGCGAGGCTGCCCGGGCGCCGGGTGGGCGCGCGCGATTGCTAAAGGCTGCGGTTTGGCTAAGATTGCGGAGCCGGGAGGAGAAAGGACGCACGAGGGAGGAGAGCAGAGACGGGGGAAACACGAGCCGAGGGCGGGATGCGGGCAGGAAGCTGACGTTTCCAGAGCGCCGAATGCGTCCAAAGGAGGTGGGACGACTGGCCGGCTCCGGGAGGCTGGGTGCCTCGGGCCAGGCCGCCCAAGCTGGGAAGTGGCAGAGTCGGGAACCTGATCGGCCTCCCCGCCGCGGGCTCTTTCCCCACGACGGAGAAGGGCCCAAGCGGGAAGGGGAGCTGGGGGAGCTGGCGATCTGGGTTCCCCCAGCCCAGAGGATGCCGCCGGGACCTTGCTTCCGTCTTTCCCGCGCCCTTCCAGCGCCCCCATGTGGAGGCTTCTTCTGAAGCCCGATCCCCACCCCCTACCCCGCCAACTCCGAGTTGGCAGATCCAGGTGCCGGCGAGAGCTGAGTCCAGGTCTCAGGGTCTGTCCCTTGCATAGAGAGGCGGGAGGTAAAGGAGGGGCTGGGCCATCAGAGGAGGCGAGCTTCCTGCGGGCGGGCAGCGCCATCCTTCCAATGAAAGGGTAAAAGTAGCCGGGAGTGCATGACGGGGGCAATAGTCTTCGCACTCTGTGGATCCTTCCAGAGGCCATGACTTTACTGCGAATCTTTGAGGTCACATTCATGCATTCATTCATTGATTCTGGATTTGCTACGTACCTTACCTCATGGGCGTTACCCCAGGACACAGATGAAAGAAACAGATGAACGTTTGAACACGTTTAACAGTGTGGAAGGGGCCATGGCAAGGGCATGGGGGAAGAGAAGACTCCTGGACCCCTTGACCCACACTTGTCCTAGACAAAACACGTTGGGTTTGGAAAAGTGGTCTCTCCAAGCACAGGTCGCAGATGGAGCAAACGAGCCTTAGCCCTCTTGTGTATGTGTGGCAGACAATTTAGCCCCAGCCTGCCTTCCTTTGGGCATTTCTAGCCTCTCAATAATATCCTGAAGGTCTCTGGGAGGCCCTGAAGGTATAGATAGCCCGGTTTCAAAATTCTGAGTCTTGAGAATGATTTATTTTTTTTATTGATGTATTTCCTTTTTAATTTTTTTCTGAGAATGATTTAAACAGCCCCTATCAGAGTTCCTGTCATGGCTCAGTGGTAACAAACCCCAACTAGTATCCATGAGGATGCAGGTTCGATTCCTGGCCTCACTCAGTGGGTTAAGGATCCCGTGTTGCCGTGAGCTGTGGTATAGGTCGAAGATGTGGCTCAGATCCTGTGTGGCTGTGGCTGTGGTGTAGGCCAGCAGCTGTAGCTCCGATTCAGCCCCTAACCTGGGAACTTCTAGATGCTGCAGGTGCGGCCCTAAAAAGCAAAAAAAAAAAAAAAAAAAAAAGAATTTAAGTCAGGACTATGGCCTTAACAAATGGTAGCAATAATTACTGCTATGAATAATATAATTAAACAATAACACTCATCCCTATGTCACAGGCAAGCCAGATTAAGGAAAACCATTTCAGCTTTCCCTGATATTGTGTCATTGGATTGAGAGTTTCTTAAGGACAGGACTGGGTTTCTCCTGTCGGACCAGGAGCTCCTTGTGTCCAAGTCTCTTAGACAAGGTTCAGTGTGCCTGACCTTAAAGTTTAGGGTTCAGAAGCTTTAGGCCTGGGTGCTGAGGGAGGCGTTTTGAGTCCCCCTGGTAGGGGGGACATGGTTCTGCCTCGGCCCTTGCCTGACATGTGCGGTGAAGTCTCTCCTTGTGCTTGCCTCTCCCAGTGCCTCTGTGTGATCCAGGCGTCTGGAGTCTGACCCCATTAGTGGGCGAAGAGAAGCTCATGCTTCCAGTCGGCCTTTTCTTGCTGGATCTTGGTGGGCGAGGGTGGCAGAAAAGCAAAAAAGCTAATTGAAAATATAAGTACCACGTACTCTCCTGAGTTGACCAAGTGGAACCTCCAGAGCCCATGGTCTGCAGAACAGTTTGTTTCTCGGTTCAGGGAGGAGGCTGGAGGCAGCCCATGGGTTGGGTAACTTGGCTGATGGGGGACGGGGGCATGGGACTCAGGGTTGGCCCCTGTCCTGCTCACCCAGGCTGGAACATCTGAGCTCTCAGTGAGACTCTGTAGAGGCTGCCTGGGGATCGGGGAATGAAGAGATGAAGCCTTGAATGCCAGGTCGAGGCGTGTGGGTTTTATCTGGCAGACACTGGGGAGCCATGGAAGGTTTTGGAAGAAAGGAGTTATGTGGGGATTGTGTTTGTTTCCTTTCATGGGTTCCCCGATCCTCCTTCCCTCATTGAGGAGCTGGAGACAAGGAAGAAAACTTTGAGGAAGTGATTGTGATTGTCTATAGCGGACATTGTGGACCTAGGGCTGGGGAGAAGAGGACTGTTTCTGTCATTGCAAAGGGTGTCAGCAGGTCTGAGGTCTGGAGGGAGGGGCGAGGAAAGCACTGGGCTGGCGAAGAAGAAGGGGAGCCCCTCTGGGAGGGTGGGGAGCTGCTGGTGTGTAGCACTTTGGACAGTCTGAGAGTTTGAAAGGTCTGTGAGTGTGCAAGAGAAGAGGCTGGGAGTTTCTCAGAGCCTGGGGGACGAGGTCATGGAGCTTTAAGGAGGTCAGGGGACTGAGCAGGTGAAGCTAGGGGAGACCAAGATAACAGAGGGGAGATGAGAATAAACAAGTTAAAGCTGGCGATCTGAGCAGCCTCGGGATTTAAGAGGCTGGGGATGGACAAGGGGGTGGTGTGAAAAGGAGAATTTAGAAGGATGGGTGCATTGGGATGGAAGAGAGGTCTAGGAGTTCCCATCGTGGCACAATGGTTAACGAATCCGACTAGGAACCATGAGGTTGCGGGTTTGATCCCTGGCCTCGCTCAGTGGGTTAACGATCCGGCATTGCCGTGAGCTGTGGTGTAGGTCGCAGACGCGGCTCGGATCCCACGTTGCTGTGGCTCTGGCGTAGGCCGGTGGCTACAGCTTCGATTCGACCCCTAGCCTGGGAACCTCCATGTGCCACGGGAGCAGTCCTAGAAAAAGCAAAAAGACCAAAAAAAAAAAAAAAAAAAAAAAAAAAAAAAGAGGGCTAGACACCAAAGCAAGAGGTGCTTATAAAAGATACATGCATACTAGTGTGTGTCAAGATCCATGGGGTTGGGTTCCAGGACCACCACAATTTGAGGACGCTCAAGTCCCTTATATAAAATGGCATAGTCTTTGCATGCACCTTACACACTAGCTTACCTCCCTCCTGCCCTATACTTTAAACCATCGCTAGATTACTTATAATGTAAATGCTCTGCAAATAGCCATCAGTACAATGTAAATGGTACGGAAATAGTTGCTGTCACATAGCAAATTAAATTTTGCTTTTTGGAACTCTACGGAATTTTTTTCCCCGAATATTTTCAATCCACAGTTGGCTGAGTCTGTGAATTTGGAACCTGAGGAGATGAAGGGGCCAGTTGATAAACCAATACGCATATGTTAACATCCAGAAAAAGGGCTATGAAGTACACGTGGGCGGTTGTAGTGGTAACTTTTGAGATGGATAGCAGGTAAAGAGCATTTTCCATCATCTATTCCATGCCCAGTATGATCTGAAATCTGAATATTTTATTGTTCTTTTATTTATTTATTTATTTTTTTGCTATTTAAGGGCCACACCTTCGGCATATGGAATTCCCAGGCTAGGGGTTGAATGGGAGCTGTAGCTGCTGGCCTGTGCCACAGCCACAGCAATGCGGGATCCAGGCTACATCTGCAACCTACGCCGCAGCTCATGGCAATGCTGGATCCTTAACCCACTGAGCAAGGCCAGGGACTGAACCTGCATCCTCATGGATCCTAGTTGGGTTCGTTAACAGCTGAGCCATGAAGGGAACTCCTGCTTTGAATATTTTACAATGAGAATATATGTGTGTATTACTTTTCCAATTTAAGACAAGATCAAAATTAATCTAAATATCCATTAGCAGGGAAATGGATAAATCAATATGGCAGTGGAATACCACACAGCAGTGAAAATGAATGAACTAAAGTTTATCAACTGTGGATAAAACTCATATAATAATCGACTAAAGAAAGTTGCAGAAGGATACCTAGAGTATGATTGTATCTACAGAGAATTTTAAAACATGAAAAACATATATCTATATTTTTTTCCCCTCATTTTTGGCCACCCTGCAGCATATGGAGTTCCCAGGCCAGAGAACAGATCCAAGCTGCAGTGACAACCTAAGCCGCAGTTGAGGCAATGCTGGATCTTAACCCACTGTGCTGGGCATCAAACCTGTGTCCTACCGCTCTCAAGATGCTGCCAACTCTGTTAAGTCACAGCAGGAGCCCCCATCTATCCATATTATAAAAAGTACACATCCATATAGCAAAAGTACACATGGGGAGGGAGAGGAGATTAGGGAAGGGATATAGGTCATTTCAATTTTCTCTGTAATGATGCCTTTCTTTTCTTTTCTTTTGTCTTTTTAGGGCCGAACCTGTAGCACATGGAGGTTCCCAGGCTAGGGGTCGAATTGGAGCTGTAGCCGCTGGCCTATGCCAGAGGCACAGCAATGCGGGATCCAAGCTGCGTCTGTGACCTACACCACAGCTCACAGCAACGCCAGATCCTTAACCCACTGAGCGAGGCCGGGGATCGAACCCGCAACCTCATGGTTTCTAGCTGGATTCGCTAACCACTGAGCCATGATGGGAACTCCTGCAGTCAGATTCTTAACTCACTGCGCCACAGCAGGAACTCTGAGGAACTTGTCTTTGATGTTGCTGATAGTCACACAGTGAAGCTGTCTTGTGGAGTAAGTGGACTCATCATCCAGGGAACCAAAGAGGTGACAGTGGCCAGGGCCACTCAGCGCTGCTGGAGGTGTCGATTGGCCCTGAGGCAGGGGGATGACCAGGCTGACTTTGGCAGGAGTCAGCAAGTCTCTGGCGCCCAGGGGGCGGGTGGGCGAGGACAGTGTTGAGGCTTGAAGGTTTGGGGAGGCAAAAGCCAAACCCTGGTGCCCAGGCATGGAGAGTGGGCGATGCCCAGGCTTGGCAGACAGCAGGCTGAAAGATGCTGTGCCAAGCTGGGGAGAGGGGCTGCCAGGGTTGGAGATCAGAGGAGCGGACGGGGGAGGGCCTGGGCACTGTCAGGGCTTGAAGCAGGAGGCCTCCAGGGGCAGGGTGGCGGTGGGTGGATTGTGGGGATCAGTGAGGCCAGGGGGTGGCCGGGAGGAAGTGGGCAGTGCCAAAGGAGCAATAGGAGAATCAGTGCCAGCTTGGGGCAAGGAGGGCAGGGGGAGGGAGGCCTCACACCTATTCTTTCCCCAGGTCTCATTCAATTTTGCAATAGGACACCTCTGTTGGTGAGTTAGAAAACCCTGGAGTTCAGGGTTCAGAGGGACCTCTGGGTTATCTTTTCCAACTCCTTCTTTGTACAGATGGGACAGGGATGCCCACAGTGGGGCCTTTTTTTGGACCGGGGGGGGGCACCTACAGCATATGGAAGTTTCCAGGCTAGGGGTTGAATCCAAGCTGCAGCTGCTGGCCCACGCCACAGCCACAGCAATGCCAGATCGGAGCCCCATCTGAGACCTATGCCACAGCTTGCAGCACCGCTGGATCCTTAACCCATGGATTGAGACCAGGGATCAAACCCACCCACACCCTCCTGGTTACTGGTTGGGTTCTTAGCTTGCTGAGCCACAGAGGGAACTTCCACAGTGGAGCCTAAGGCCACCCAGTGAGTCTAATGACATGACCTGGACAGAACCTGCTTGTGTGTCCAAGTCTGTGCCATATGTGTGGAGTGTTGGGTGGGGAGCTGGGGGGCGAGGGGTGCCAAGAGTGAAGGGCTCCAGGCTTGACCAAAGGGGCCAGTGGTCCTTGGGGAGATGAGGCCAAACGCATCCAAACCCAGGCAGCAATGGTAGGCCCTGTGTGGCCCTGTGTGCCCCTGCGTAAATGTGCTGGCCCAATGGTGGAGTGAACTGGGACCAGGAGGGAGGGTCCTATGGAAATTGTACTTTTGGTGAAACTTGCAAAAAAAATGAAAAGGGGTGGGGGAGGCATTTAAATCCCTTAAGACTTTATTTTCGGGGAGTTCCTTGTTGTTACAAATCTGCAAGTTACAAATCTGACGGGTATCCATGAGGATTCAGATTCAATCCCCGGCCTCACTCAGTGGGTTAAGGATCTGGTGTTGCCATGAGCTGTGGTGTAGGTTGCAGACGTGGCTTGGATCTGGCATTGCTGTGGCTCTGGCGTAGGCTGGCAGCTACAGCTCTGATTCAACCCCTAGCCTGGGAATTTCCATAGGCTGTGGGTCTGGCCCTAAAAAGTCAAAACAAAGCAAAACAAAACAAAAAAGAGGAAATTTATTTTCAACTAAAAACAAAAAGGAGCTGTTCTTGCTGTGGCACTGTGGGTTCAGGATGTGGCACCACTGCAGCTGTGGCATAGATTCAATCCCTGGCCCGGGAACTTCCACATGCCTCAGGTGTGGCCAAAAAAAAAAAAGGAAAAAAAAAATTCTGCTTAGATGTGACCCCCCCAAAAAATTTATTTTCAATGGACATCAAATGGCCCACAGTATTGGAAAGGACTGTACAAGACAAAAACACATCGTGAAGGTGGGGGCAGGTGCCTGGACCTGAGCTTGGTTACACTGCCATCCAAAGTGTGGGTTTTCCAACTGGCAGGTAATTCCAAGGCCTGCAGGTCTGTTGGGGGCCTGAGCTCAGCGCTTCCTCTGAGCTTTCATCGGCTGCAGCCCCGGGAACAACACTGGGACGTGCCACTGGGGAACACTGGTTCCCCCTCATCTGACAGTGGAGCCAACCCGAGGCTCAGGAAGCAGGACCATCGTTTCCAGCACAACCATTTTTTTTCAGCATTTCATTTATTTCCAAGATGTGGGGGGGGGGGCCTTGCACGTGACTGAGGGGGTGCTTGGTGTTCTGGGAGGGCGTTGGCCTGAACCAGGCTGCCCCAGAGGGCAAGTCCTGCTCCTGGAGGCGTGCTCAGGGGACCTGGCTGGGCAGAGATGAAGGGGGCCATCCGCCCTGTTGTCCTCTGATCAGGGGAGGGGCTGGTGGTGGCCTGAACCTCAGGACGTCCCCCCACCCCGGTCCCGTGTGCCCGGGAGTGCCTGACCGCTTTGGAAGGGCAGCCCTCTGTTGCGGGGGTAGGTGGGAAGGGTGGGGCTTCCAGCAGCTCCTGGGGGCTGCAGGATGGGACCCATTTAGCCTCCTCCGTCATCTGACCCCCATGACTCAGGCCTGGCCCTGCCCGGGGAGGGCAATGGGCCAGTCTGAGCTCATCAGCACTGCCTGAGCCGAAGTGGTAAACAAGTCCCCCTCTGCCTCCCGCCCCTGAGAGGAAGCAGGGAAGAGGGTGAGGTGGGGGCCCCCTGCACCCCGCCCGGCCCAAGCCATCTGCATAACACAGGTGCGTGTCATGGGTGTCCACGGGGCCTGGAGGGTGTGTGCTGCGCTCTGGCACGTGGGCAGGGTGTTTGCTGTCATTTGCGTCCTTGGGGGAATTGTAGTTAACCTTTTCCAGGGACCAGTTTGGCCAGGGCTCTTGGGACCATTTCACCTCATCCTTGGTATCTGGGGGGCCTAGAGCTGAAGGCTCAAGGGGCTGGGCCTTAAAACTTGGGGCGGAGGTGGGGTGGGGGGGTGTCCCAGAGTTCCCGCTGTGGCGCGACCGGATCATGGGTGTCTTGGGAGTGCTGGGACATAGATTTGATCCCCAGTCCAGCACAATGGGTTGAGGATCCAGCTCGCTGTTGCTGCAGCTGAGGCTTAGGTCGAAACTTAGGCTCGAATTTGATCCCTGGCTCAGATCCCTGGCATGGGAACTCCATATGCTTTGTGGGGCGGGGCACAAAAAAAAAAAAAAGAAAAAAATCTGGGGGTCGCTATGGAGTAACCCCTGGTTTGACCCACTGGATCTGTCTCCTGACCTTCAGGCCTCATGGCTCAAACTCCTGTACTGGTGGCCTGGTGGGTGGGGTCCCCTATGGCCTCTGGGAGCCCTGGACCAGTGGTAACATCTGAGAGGCCCAGTCCTCGGCATCTTTCCTCTTGCAACATGGGATCCGAGCTGCATCTGCAATCTACAATCTGCAGCTGTGTCTGCGATCTACAATCTGCAACGCCGGATCCTTAACCCGCTGAACAAGGCCAGGGATCGAACCCATAACCTCATGGTTCCAAGTCGGATTCGTTAACCACTGAACCACGACGGGAACTTCTCCCCGCCCCCCTTTTCCTAACGCCTGTCTCTGTCTCCTTCCTTTCCTTTAACTTCCACTTTCCTGCTTTCCCCACCTTCCTGGCTCCTCTCAACCCAGTAAATAACACCGGCATTACTATCTGTAGCCACCAGATGGCACTAGTGTACCATGTGTGCCATCCTTACTGAGGGTTACCCCACCACCACCCCGCCCCCAGCCCAGGGTGATTAACCACCCTTAACCCTTCCCAGCACCCACACCCTGCCCAGGGCCTTTCTGGGATTTTAAACATGGAGGAAAACAGATGCACCAAAATATGGGCAGGGCCAGGGTGGGGGCAGGAGCTCCCGGTTCCCCGGGAGAGGCTTTCATGCCCCAGCCTCACAAAGGATGTCCATACACCTTATGGTTTTTCCACCTCGAACCCTGTGAGGTCCTGAGTGGCATGCATGGTGCACATGAAGAGAGTGAAACTCAGAGGAATGAAGCCAGTCGCCTAGGGCGGGACAGCAAGCCCGTAGCGGGAAGGAACTTGAACCCCAGCTTTGCAGGTTCCCAAACCTGGGTTGGGGTTCCTGGGCTGGCAGGGGCGGGAGGGAAGGGGATGGCGTGAGACTCCTGAGAGCAGGTGGAGCTCTTGAACCTTTTCTCCCATGGTAAGGCCCTACGGCTGGCCCTTTGGTGTCTCTTGGTTTGTGTCTTTCAAACCTGACCCAAGATAGTCTTTTACCCAGGGAGGTGCCAACTATTATCTCAGTCTCTAGGTCGTCTCAGAATTTAGGCATCTCTACACCAACCAGTCTCTCCTTTTTCTCCTTTGGTCTCTATGTATCTTTGTGTTCTGTTTCTTCTAATGGGGCTGAAGTGCAAAAGAGGCGGCCCCTCTCCGCCCCCTAGGACGCCCAGGATGATGGGAAACATGATCTTGGCCCAGAAACCTCTTGATAGGGGGGAGACACAGGTGTAGCTTTCTGGGAGCCCCTGCTGGTATAGAGCCAGAGCCAGGGGAAGGTATTCAAGGCAGGCTTCCTGGAGGAGGCAGGGGCCAGGATTAGGGAAATGTAGGCTGAGTGAGGACAATGCCCTCAGCGGCAGCTATCAGGCCAAGAGCTGCTGTGAGTGATCCTCCCGTGTGGGCAGCAGAGGGGGTCGGCTGTCACAGCCCTGGAATCTGGGGAGGGGATCCTGTTGGCCCTAACTTGGGCTAAACTACCCTCCTGGCCCATCCCCCCGCGCCACCCCCTCCCTCCCTGTTCCCCTGGGAGGCCTGCTGTGGGCTGGGGACAGGAGGTCCAGGGTGGGGTCCCTTCCCCAGGGCCCGAGCAGGATCCTGGGCCGGCTGTGGCAGTGCCCAGGAGCCAGAGAGGAGCCGCCGCCCCCCACCCCCTTGGGCCCCTCTGTAATTAGGGCTATTTTTAGGCCCCTCTTCCTTCCTATTTCAGGCCTCTGGACTGGGCCAGAGAGTGGGCCGTCCTGGGGCCGAGGGCTGGAGCCGCTAAACTGGGCCGCGGCGTGGGAGCTGCAGCCACAGCACAGACCACAGCCCGGGGCGGAGTCCTGGCAGGGGGAGGGGAGCCGGGACGTGGCCTGGCCTGGGGCAGGGCCCGGTGGGTGGGGGCGTGTCTTGGCTCATCTGACCCCTCCCTGCCAGGGCCCCTCACTGATCAGCCAAATCCCCCTCCCCCCACCTCCACCCCCCCCCCACCAGCCCATCCCTCCTCTGCCCCTCCCCCCCAGCCCTGCTGCTCTGAGGCTGATCTGAGGCGAATAGGCCAGGGCCTGCATCTGTGTGTGTCCAGAATTTTGCAGCCCCAGCACCTTCAGTGTCATTCTCGAGGAATGCCCAAAATAATGATCATCCTTTACCGAGTGCTTCCTGTGTGCCAGGTACTGTCCCGGCGCTTTACCTGTATTATTTCATTACTGTGTGCAGTACCACGAGGTCAGCGCTATTTTTTCCCTATTTTGCAGATAGAAAAACTGAGAGCTGGAAGCTGCCCGTTTCGCGGGTGCCAGGCTTGCTTTCACGTGGCCCGCTTTCGGAGAACATCGCTGTCTTTTTTTTTTTTTTTTCCTTTCTCGGCTGCACCCAAGGCATGTGGAAGTGCCCAGCCCAGGGATTAAATCCGAGCCAGATATGCGATCTACACCACAGCTGCAGCAATGCTGGATCCTTAACCCACTGTCCCACCATGCCGGCCAGGGGGTGGGGGTGGTGGGGAGGCTCGAACCTAACCGGTGCCTCCACAAAGACAAGCTGGATCATTAACTCACTGTGCCACAGCGGAAACTCTGCCACTTTTGTCTTTTCGATGGGGGTTGGGGAGAGGGGTGTGAGAGACAGAGTTTTCTTTTTCTGCTTCCAGACTCCACTTCCCATGTCCCAGGGCTGTATCAAGCGAGCCTCTGGGCAGCGGCCTGTAGATCTGTCCATAGCCTGATGGCCCACGGCCTGTCCTGCAGGCGGAAGGGTGGGTCTTGCCCAGCTGGTTCCAGTTAGGCACAAGAAAGCTGGCGAGGGGTATATTTAGCCCTGGTTTCTGGAGGAGCCAGAGGTCTTTCATCCTTGGAGGCGCTGGCCACAGCGGGACTCAGCTTGCCAACGCTGGGCTCCTGGGCTGCAGCGCCGTAGGGAGCGGGGTCAGGGAGGAGAAGGGGCAAAGGGACCCTGCCTATCTCTGGGGCTAGGGGTGGGGCAATGTCAATGCCAGCCAGGACAACTCAGTTCGGAACGGCTCAGGATGTGTCTGTGGGCATGAAGGCTGCTGCAGGCACTGGGGGGCAGGCCTGGGGCAGGGGTGATCTGCTGTCCGCTCCCCATGCCACCACCCCCAGCTGTCAGCCTGGGGCCCAGCCTAGGCCTAACATGTCTGTGGCATGGGGCTTAGCCTGGCCGGGGAGTCCTCAGTCAGGAGGGGTGGGCAGGGGGCAGAGTTCCAGGGACAGGAAAGGGGTGGCCTTTCCATTCTCTCTAAGGAGGCTGACATGTTTGGGCGCCGATGTTTGGAGAAGGTTGGGAGGGTCGGGGTTTATACGTGCAAGAGAGAAAGAAACAGGCGCACAGAGAGGCAACCACATGGTGCCAAGTGGCGCCGGGTGGTGGGTTCGGGCGTGCGCCAGGCGCATGCGTGTTTGACTCAGCGCCTTGGCTTTGGGGCGGTGGGCACTCTGGGAGCACTGGGTGAGGGGGGCTGACCAGCCGGGACCTGTGTGGTGTGGGTGACTGTGTTGCTGGGCTCGGGTGGCGTGTGGGTGTCAGAAACCCCACCAGTGGCTATGGCACCGCTCCCTCGTAGGTGACTAGGACAGCATGTGACCCCATCATGATGTTTTGGGGGGGCCACCTATGAATACGGTGGTAGATGAGGGACTAGGGCTGTTTGAAACCGTCCAGCTCTGATCCTGTGGGGTTGTGTAATTATCCCCCTTGATGTGAGGCTGGCAGTAAACACTCATGTGGATGCAGTGTTTGGGACTCAGGCTGTGTGTGTGTGTGTGTTGTCATTCTGGGTGTGACTGCACATGCGAATGTGCAGCAGGGGCCACCAGCCACCCACCCGATTCCCCGGGGGGCAAACGAGGCCAGCTCTGGAGGAGGGTCATGCCCCACTGCCCTCCTGGGGACCCAAAGCCACAGGCCCTCTGGGGCTGAGGGAGGCAACCCTCCACGTTGCAAGCGCCTGTCTCTCTCCTAATCCTCTCACCCCCACTCCCTCCGACCATCCCCACAGACGGCAGGCTTCTACCTGCCCCGGGGCGGGAGGCAGGGGAGAGAAAGAGGAGCCTGCCCGCCTGCCCGCCGCCCCTCTGTCGTCTCTGCACTCAGACAAAGAGCTCACCCTGGGCTCTGTGGGCGTCTGGGAGACGCTGGGGGGATTAGCTGCCCGCGCCGCCCTCTCCCCACCTCATGCCAGCCCACCCGGCTGGCACCGACACCTCAGAGCCCAGGGGCGGTGCCCTCACGGCAGACTCTCCAGCCTGGAGGGTGTGTGTGTGTGTGTGTGGGTGAGTGGGTGAGTGGGTGGGTGGGTGGGTGTGTGCCCTGCCCCCAAACCATGGTGGAAGCTGAGGTGCAGCCCGAAAGGCAGTGGGTCCTGGGTACTCACCTACCACTGCTGGTGGGGCCAGGTCTCCCCTGTGTGTCTTCTTCTCCATCACTCAGCGTGTGCTTGGCGGGCCTACACCTGTGTCGGGCACCCCTACATCTTTGAATCTCTCATTTGGGCCCTTGTCTCTCCCCCCCACCCCCCACCCCGCCCCCACCGTCGACTGCAGGTCTGACCTCCCTCCGTTCCTTCCCCGTTGCATTCCTGGGGTGGGTGGGGGGTGAGACCAGGCCCAAGTGCTGAGAGCAAGAAGGAGGGAGAAGCCAGCGAGCGCCCCTCTGGTGGGGGCTCAGCCCACCCTAGTGAAGCGAAGGGGTGGGGTCGAAGGAGGAGTCTTAGGAAAGACACTGGGTCTTGTGCTTCTGGAGAGCCACGTGGCTTCTCCATCAGGGAGAGTGACTGGTGTGTTCCTTTGTGCCTCCTGACTTTGAGGCTTTAAGTCTAGCACTTTCTTTGTATTGTGCCAAACCGGAAATGCTTTCTTCTCTTTTCTTTCTTTCTTTTTTTTTTCTTTTTTGGTCTTTTTGACTTTTCTAGGGCCGCTCCTGCGGCATATGGAGGTTCCCAGGCTAGGGGTTGAATCGGAGCCGTAGCCACCGGCCTACACCTCAGCCACAGCCATGCCACATCCAAGCCGTTTCTACGACCTACACCACAGCTCATGGCAACGCCAGATCCTTAACCCACTGAGCAAGGCCAGGGATTGAGCCCGCAACCTCATGGTTCCTAGTCGGATTCGTTAACCACTGAGCCACGATGGGAGCTCCTCGGAAATGCTTTTCAAAGTTCTTCACACGCATAGACCTTCTCTACAGGTAGGGCAGGTATGGCTACACCTCCCATTTCAGAAGTGTTGAGATTGAGGCTCTGAGAAGTTAAGGATTTACTCAAAATCACGCAACGGGGGAGCCAGAGAACCAGGATGGAGCCCAGAGACTTGCCCTATAAGGATCAAGAGAGACCCTGGGGTTCCTCCTCATTCCCATGGTTGGGCCTCTGCCTCCTCAGTACCCGTCTCTGCCGCCCCCAAAGAGTCTGCTGTCTTGGGAAACTTGGGAATGGAGTCAGGCCAGTGGGAGCGGGGTACGAGGACCTGGCCCTGCCCTGAGTCACACCCCATCCTGGAGCAATCAGGGCCCCATCACATGGACAGTCCTTGCATTCCTCCTGTGCTTTTGTGAATATTCACGGAAATCCCTTCCTCCTCCTGCCAGAGGGGTTGGGATCTACTTTGTTCTTAAAGACGTCTCCAGATTCTTTTCCACCAGCGCATTATTCTACAGGTTTAGTTCCCTCCTGTCTCCTTGTATTTGATCTTCAGTGGAAGCAGCGAGGCCCTGGTCCCATCCTTTCCATGGAAAGGAAACTGCCAAGCATGCCAAGAAGGAAGCTGAGATTTCCCATTGACTTGGGAAGGGCCATGGAAGTTAGGGATCTGGCTCAGTCCCGGCAATATAAGAGAGGACCAGTATATGAAGCGGGACATATAGTGGTAGGTGGGTGGATAAAGAGAAGAGGGTGAATGCACAGGTGAGTTGGGTGGGGGATGCATGGGTGGGTTGACAGGTGAATGGATGGTTGGATAAGTGAGCTGGTGGAATATGTAGATGGGCGGGTGGGTGGAGTTGGGATGGATGGGTGGGTAGTATTCAGATAAATGGATATACGAGTGAATGGTTGAATGGATGGATTATTAGGTGGGTGGAGGATAGATGGATGGATAGATGGATGGAAGAGTAGGTGAATGGATGGATGCGTAGAAGGATGATGGAAGGAAGGATGAACAGATGAAGAGTGGACAGATGGATAGATGGTTTATGGAAGGATACAGATGGGAAAGTGGGTGGTAGGTGCGTGAGTGGATTTATGGTAGAGATGTGGGAGCCTGGAGGAGCCTTTAAAAAGATAGGTTCCATTGGAGGTCCTGTCGTGGCTCAGTGGTTAACGAATCTGACTAGGAACCATGAGGTTGTGGGTTCGATCCCTGGCCTCACTCAGTGGGTTAAGGATCCGGCATTGCTGTGAGCTGTGGTGTAGTTTGCAGACGTGGCTTGGATCCCGCATTGCTGTGGCTCTGGTGTAGGCTTGGCAGCTACAGCTCCTATTAGACCCCTAGCCTGAGAACCTCCATATGCCATGAGTATGGCCCTAGAAAAGGCAAAAAGACCAAAAAAAAAAAAAAAAAAAGCCCTCGATCATCTGAACTGATGGAGAGAAACCATATTATGGAAAAATATAGACGATGCTGCCTGGTTGCGACCTGATTTATATCCCATTCAGGGCTAGGTTTGGGCTCTCATCGTTGAAGTCTGAGGGTCTGAGCATTTGTGACATGTCGGTCATGCCCATAGGTGTGGCGCGTCCTGGGAATCCAGCGTCAGCTTTCCTCTCGGCCTGCCATCCTCCGCCTCCTTCCCGTGCTGGGTGGACAGCATCTTCTCCCATGTGGTTACAGAGCGTAAACGGGTCAGATGGGATTCCCTGCAACTCTCTGGCGGGCTCGCTTCTTCCCCAGGGTCGGGGCAGTGGCCGGATTTCTTGAGGCTGTTCCTTCTGGTTTCCCTGAGATTAGAGTCAGCCCCGCAGGAGCCCAGGATCACAGAGATTAGCCCGGCATCTCCTGGGTGGTGTAATGCTGACAACAACTGGATAGCAGGGAGTTCTTGCTGTGGCTCAGCGGGTTAAGAACCCAACATAGCATCCGTGAGGATGCGGGTTTGATCCCTGGCCTCGCCCAGTGGGTTAAGAATTTGGTGTTGCCACAAGCCGTGGTATAGGTTGAAGAGGTGGCTCGGATCTGGCATTGCTGTGGCTGTGGCATAGGCTGGCAGCTGCAGCTCCAATTCGACCCCTAGCTTGGGAACTTCCATATGCCGTGGGTGTGGCCATAAAAAAAAAAAAAAGCGGATTTGATAGCAATGCTACCCTAATAACAGAAGATGGACACTGACCTGCGTTCCTAAATAAGAGGGAGGCAAACAGAAACAGTAACAAGACACATGGAGGTTGGGCGCCAGAAGGAGGTGTGCCTGGTGTGGGGTGGGGAGGGTGGGCTGCAGAATTGTTTCTCTTTCCCTTCCCAGGAACCAGGCCTATCCTTGTCTTCAAGAGGATTCTCTTTCTTGGGGAAAATCTTCCCTCGGGAACTCTGGATGGCTCAGCTTTCCTGACAAATATAGGAGCCTCTGCATTGAGTCCCTGCTGGATGCCAGGCACTTGCCACCCATCATCACACTGAATTCTTACAACATCCTTTCTTCTTTTCAGGACCACACCGTTGGCATATGGAGGTTCCCAGGCTATGGGTCCAATCAGAGCTGCGGCTACCAGCCTACACCACAGCCACAGCAATGCCAGATCCGAGCCGCCTCTGCGACCTACACCATGGCTCATGGCAACGCCGGATCCTTAACCCACTGAGGGAGGCCGGGGATCGAACCACATCCTCATGGATCCCAGTCAAGTTTGTAACCCACTGAGCCACAACAGGAATGCCTCAGAATATCCTTTCGAGGTAGGTAGCACTTTCCCATTTTACAGATGAGGAAACTGAGGCTCAGAAAGATAAGGAATATGCCTAGTATTACCCATGTAGGAGGTCATAAGATCAAGATTCCTATTCAGCTGGGCCTGGCTTGTTTGCCTCGTGCCACCTTTTATTTCTGAGACCACCGCCCCCTCCCTGCTGTCTGGTTCAGCTGCGGAGAATGGGTCCAGGAAGCAGCAGGTTGAAGAACACACAGAAGGATGTAGGTGAGGCCCCCAGAGATTGAGAAGGCTTGAGACCACAGAGATGGGCTCTGGCAAGAACTTCCAGGTGTTTCTAGGCTGTTGGGCAGAGAATCCCCCAACGCCGGCCTCTTTCTGAATGAAATAAGAGGCAGCATGAAAGATTTGGGTGAGACCATCAGAGGGGCTTTCTGGCCTAGAGGGCTATGGAACTCTGGAATGGGCTAAAGGAGGCGGACAGAAAGACGTCCATCGGAGAAGGTGACCTGTGGTGGTTCCGAGCACAGCTGATTTGCTGACCTGAGACAAGGAGGTAGCCAGAAGTCACCTTGGAACATCCTCCTGCAGCCAAAAGAGACCAAATCTGCCTGGGTGGGAGTTGGAAATCTTTTTTTTTTTTTTTTTCTTAAATCTTTTTAGGGCTGCACCTGTGGCATGTGGAAGTTTCCAGGCTAGGGTTCGGATCTGAGCTGCAGCTGAGGCCTACACCACAGCCACAGCAACATGGGATCTGAGGCACAATTGCAAACTACGCGACAGCTTGCAGCAATGCCAGATCCTTAACCCACTGGATGAGGCCAGGGATCAAATCCGCATCCTCACAGAGATTAGTTGGGTTTTCAACCCGCTGAGCCACAATGGGAATTTCAGAGCTGGGAATCTTGAGAATTGGACCTTTCTGGATCCAAGGAAAAGCCAGTCACAGGGGCTGGTGCTGAGATGCTGGGGCGGCTCGGAACCCGCCTCAGAATCCCAAAAGTGGGGTCTAAGAGATGCCAGGATGCATTTTCTGGGACACAGGGAGGGGGTAGCTGCAGGAACCACAAGGGAAGCCCACCCCCTCCCCAAGCCAGGGAGTCCCTGAGGCCAGAAGCCTGCCCTGCCCATGGGAATACTGAGAAGGCAGCAGCGATTAGCTGGAGCCAGAGCCCCAGGCCAGTGACCAAGGGGCGCAGACCTCCGGCCAGTCCAGTCCCAAGCAGCCAGATGGAGGAGAGCGGGGGGCTGGGGCAGGGTGGGGGTGGAGACTGGGAAGTCCAGGTGGGCCTGAGCAGAGGGTGGCCCCTCCTGTGTCTCCCCTGCCTCCTGGCCTCCCTTCTCTCCCTTTGATGCTTCTCACCACAGACTTCAAAGAGGCTGCCCTCTGCTTCTGCCCGCCCGCCCATAATTAGAGCCTCGCTCAGGCTGCCTCTCGCCCTCACTCCCTTCCCGGCTTTCCATCTGGCTCTGGCTCTCTGGCTTGCCTTTATCTCTCTGCTTTCTCTTTCCCCATCTCTCTCTGCCTCTGTTCTCGGTTCTCTGGCTCTCTGTGTTTCTGGTCCGTTGTCTAGATCAGGGACCAGCTCTGGACTGGTCCCTAGGCTGCAGTTCCCAAGGATGAACCCTCTCTCCCCTGTATCCTCCCTTCCTCCAGCTCCTGCGTGTTCTCTGTATGACTGGAGACTTGTCTTTATTGCCATGTCGTCTCTCCATCTCTACCAAGCTCTCTCTCTGTCTCCTTGTCTTTCTCCCCAACCTTTTTTTTTTTTTTTTTTTTTTTGGCATGTGTGTGTTCCTAGGTCAGGGATCAAACCTGAGCCACAGCAGTGACAAGGCGGGTCCTTAACTGCTAGGCCACCAGAGAACCCTCCCTTCTTTTTAAAAAACCTTTTTTATTGCTTTGCTTCTTAGCGCTGCACTCTAGGCATGTGGAAGTGCCAAGCCTAGGGGTCAAATCGGAGCTGCACCTGCCGGCCTGCACCACAGCCACAGCAATGCGGGATCCGAGCCGCATCTGCGACCTACACCACAGCTCATGGCAATTCCAGATCCCCAACCCACCAAGTGAGGCCAGGGATCAAACCCGTGTCCTCATGGATACTGGTTGGATTTATTTCCCCAGAGCCACAAAGGGAATTCCCGACCCTTCCCTTCTTTTTATTGATGTGCACCCCCTCCCGACACTGAAGGCTGGACTCATCCATGCCTTTCTCACCCAGAAGCTGGGGCTCAGGCCCCACCCCCTCCCTGGTGGAGACTGGTCCCTGTGCTGGCCTGCAGGGCAGCGAGCTGGGCCAGCTCCAGGCTGTCTGCTTCCTCCCTGGTTGGTGCCCTCTGGCCTCCCAGCACAGCCCCCGTGCCTCCTGCTCCTCCCTGGACTTCTTTTAGGCCCTTCCCAGGTCTAGTTTTTCTGGCCACGCTGACCTCCTACCCAGTGGGCCCCCTTTGTGACCCAGTGGCAGGTGGTACCACGACCATTCTCTTTCCCAGGGGAAGGGGGGGGGGCTTGCCTGCCTTCTCTCCAGGCCTGATATGGGACATAGGGGATCAAGAACCCCACACACACACCCCTTCCAAGGCCCTGGGGCTTGGGCTGCACCTGGCTCCTGCTGGGGCCCAGGTGTCTCTAGCAGCATCTGCCAATCAGGCATCAGAGTTTCACCCCCATCAGAGGGGAGGCACCCACTCCCCTCCCTGACACCCCCTTAGAGCACCTGGTGCCACAGACCCAGGCCCTCTTGGAGAGACTGGCCTGAGGGCAAGCCTTGGGCCAGGAGTGTTCTGTGTGTGGCTAGACCCCCCAGGCCTGAGCGCCTAGGGTGAGCCCCCCCTCCCCGACCCCGACCCCGCTGATGCTGCAGCTCTGATGTGGCCTGCGGGCCTCCCCCGGACCTGTTTCCAAGGATGCCATGAGGATGGGTGATGCTAAGAAAGATGTGACTAACCCCTAGGTTGGACTCCATGCTTTCCAGCTGATGGCGCTTTTTCCTGGTCACATGGGGGCCTCATGACCCCTGACCTGGGCATGGAATAAGGTGATCACATCATTTTACAGATGCAGACACTGAGGCACAGGGATGGGGGCCTATCCAGGGCCCCTCCTCGGGGCAAAGGCAAGCTGCCTGAGGGGTTGGGGGGAGCTCAGGGCCCCGTGGGGAGTCCAGGCTCCAGACAGTGGGGACCAGGACACGTGGCCCTGGCTGGAGCCTCGTGTCCCTGAGGCCTGGGTAATTCTGGCCAGTTCTAGGTTCTAGGTGAAGATGGGCATCCCCCGGGTGGATCCGAACTCATGAGGCGAGGGGCTTCCGCAGGGACCCTGATGTTGGGCATTTCTGGACAGGCCCGAGGAGAGGCTGTGCCTGGGGGATGCTCAGGGGATCAGGAGTCTGATGGGCTGGGGAGCAGCACCACCTCTGAATTGGCCAGACCTGGTGGCTTGGCCTGGCAGCCCAAGGAGTGTGATCGTGTGAGTGTGTGTGTGTGAGTGCGTACATGAGCTAGAGTGACTCTGGGTGTGTGTGTGCCTGCCGTGTACCTGGAGTGAGGGTTCATGACTCTAGATTAGGGTATGTGAGAGGCTGTGGGGTTTCTGGGAGTGCCCGCGATCCTGTGCTGAGAGGGGTCGGCGTGAGTCCTGACTGTGCATGATGTGTGTGTGTGTGTGTGTGTGTGTGTGTGTGTGTGTGTGTGTGAACTCACTTGGGTCTCTGATGCTGGAGGAAAAACATACACACTTTTTTTTTTATTTATTTGCTTTTCAGGGGTGCACCCACAGCATATGGAAGTTCCCAGGCTAGGGGTTTAATTGGAGTAAAAGAGCCTCCCCCCCTCCCCCGCCACATATACACACACTCAAATCCCCAGACTGTCATCTTGGCAAACTGGGACCCCACTCATGCTGACACCCTTGTCCCATGTTGTACACTCTCAGTCCCTGCTGCATCATTTTTTTTTTTTCCTGCTTTTTAGGGCCGCACCCTTGGCATATGGAGGGTCCCAGGCCAGGGGTCTAATCGGAGCTAGAGCTGCCTGCCTACACCAGAGTCACAGCAACTCGGGATCCAAGCCCCGTCTGTGACCTACACCACAGCTCACGGCAACACTGGATCCTTCACCCACCGAGCGAAGCCAGTGATCGAACCCACAACCTCATGGTTCCTAGTCGGATTTGTTTCCACTGCGCCACAACGGGCAATCCCGTACACACGTTTATACATAAACGTGAGTGAGAGCAGAAGGGGGCAGGTGTGTGAGTCCATGTGTACACGTGCACGTGTGTATGCATGCACGTGCGTGCACTGATAGGTGAGCGGTGTGCACGCCCGGGTTTTCTCCTCATCTTCAGGGTCGCAGCAGCCCCTCCTCTCTCTGTTTCTCCTTCTTTCTCCCCTTCCCGCTCAGACACCCTTCGGGGCTCAGTTGCCAGGACCCCCCTCTCCAATTCCAGAAGCATCCTGGGGACACTTTTCTCCCTTGGCTGGCAGGAAGGGGTGGTTGGCACGAAGGAGGGCGTGGCAGCCCCTTTCTCTGAGGCCTGGGTCTGGGCAGAGAGGAGGAAAAGTGCCTGCTGGCCTCCTCCTCCGTTCAACATCATGAGACCCTGGCTGGGAATGGGATGCGAGTGGCTTCTGAGCATCAGCGCCTGGGTCCTGGTCAGTCTGGTGCGGTCAGCGGGGAGGCATCTCCCAGGCCCCAGCGCCGGCTCCGCCTCCTGCCTCTCCTGGCTCCTGGCCTCAGCTCCCCTCCTGTGACCCTTCTCTTCCTGCTTCTCACACCTGGCTGCCTGGGTCTCATCCTCTCCGCCCCTCGACAACTCTGCCTGTTTCCCCAGCTCTGCCAACTTGGCAGAGCCCCCAGTCTGAGGTTCTTGGCTGAGGAGGCGCCTGGAGGAGTGATGGAGGTGGTTTTTTTTTTTTTTTTTTTTTTTTGCCTCTAGAAACAGAAGATTTGGGCTCAGGTGGGCGTGCTCTCTTCCCAACAGGCTTGTCCTAGCACACCTCTGCTGCAGGGAGGCACAGGTCCCTGGGGGGTGGCGGTCAGGGGTGGACACGGCAGTGCTGGCTCTGAGAAGCCCCCCCCCGCCCCCATCTAAGGGGGAAGGAGCAGCCCTGGCTGGGGAACCCCTCAGTGGAATGGGAGCGATGAGACACCCTGGATACCCAGAGAGCTGGATCCGCACAGAGAAGTCAGGATGCAATTCCCAGCCAGGCAGAACCACAAGATCCACAGTACTTACCCAGGGCCGGAAGGCAGCCACACAAGTCTTTGAATAACTCAAAGGAAAGACGTGGGGGGAAGGAGGGAGGGAGGGAGGAAGAAAAAGGGGAGGGAGAACATCAGAGTTCAGGGCACGGAGCAGGCAGATGGAACAGAGGCCTTGGGCAGCTTGCTGAAAGCTATGGCGATCCAGGAACAGCTGAGTCTTCACCCTGACATTCTGGAGGGTTCAGTCCCCTGGCTTTTATTTTGAGCATTGAGGCCTCTCCAGGACCCTGGAGCCAGGCCCTCATGCTTCTGTCTCCCACTAATATTTTGGGGGGACCCCCTCCCGGAAGCCCAGAGGGCTTCCCACCCCTCCTTGGAGCGGAGGTGGGGTCTGTAGTAGGGTTCCCTACCTTCTCAGCAGTCAGCTTGCATCCTGGTCCCACCCCCTCCCTCCCTTCCAGCTCAGATCCAGGAAATCTCTGACAGCCATCTCCTCCTTGACTCCATCCAGCGCCAGGAGGAGCAGTGCCGGGGGTGAAAGCCAGTGGGAAGAGCCCCCAAGTCATCCCCGCAGTGGGGGTGGGCTCCTGATGGGGAGCTCAGGGGGGCAGGAGCACCCACACAGTCCCAGGTAGCCTGCTTGGCTGCAGCCTCAAAATCAGGTATGGAAAACTCCAGAGGTGAGGGGGGAATGGAGAGCAGGTTCCAGGCCACTCTGCACCCCCACCCCCAGCCCACCCCGCAGGTGGACCTGCTGTGCCCCCCCCCGTGCCCGGTGCCCTGTTCTGTGCCCTAGGCCTTGTCTCCAGAGCCTGATGGGGTGGGTGGGTCCCGAGACCTGAGGCTTGTTCTTCCCCATCAGCTGAGAAGCTCTGACTGGTTCCAGTTTCAAGAAGGGGGGTGTGTGTGAGCAAGAATAGACCTGGAATCAAATTCTGGTGGTAGACCAGCCATTCCCTCTGCGGTAGAAGATCGAGGGTCTGAAGGGCTGAGTTGCCACCACGTCTTTGGTGGGTGTTGAAAGCTCTGTGTGACCCCAACCAGCTTGCATAGCAATTGCTGGAATAACCGTATTTGCAATTGATTGACACGACGCATCTCAAATGGAATTGTTCGAGTTTGTGATCACTTTACAGTTGGCACATTCACACACCTGATCTCAGTGTGAGCCTCTGACCACCCTGAGATGCAGGCAGGGGTGGGGTCATGTCCCCCATTTTGCAGGTGAGGAAATGGAGGAGGAGAGCCCCTCCAGTTCAGGAAGTGTGCCAGGTTATGGGGTCTCAGCAGCACCCCCCGCGCTGCCCGCCTTTCCCACTTTCATTATTTCTCACATTTGGAAAATACTTCTGTTCGGTTCTCAGAGCCAGGAAAGCCCTGGGTCCCTCGTGGGGTGTGGTTGTGTGGTCGCGTGTCTGGTTTGGACCAGGAGGATGGGGCCAGTGCGGAGCGGATGGGCTCGCCGGGGCTGAGTGCAGACCTGTTTCCATAGCAACACAGCCATCAGCCCCTCTGTGCTGGGGCCACCGCAGGTTCAGGACTCAGGACCCCTTCTGCGGATGTTCTGTATGGTAGCTGCCCTCTTTCCCACCAGGGACAGGGTCCGGCAGGTTCAGGGCCTGGTGGCTCCAACCAACCTCGTGTGGGCTGCACTCTGGCTCTGGGGATTGCTGGGGCTGGTGGGAGGTGTGGGGTCCAGGTCTGGCCCCAGACAGGGCTGCCCCTCCACGAGTGGGTGGGAGATGGGATCTGGCACCACTGGCCACCCCATGGCATCCGGGCCAGGGATCAGATATGAGCCACAGCGGTGAGCTAAGCCGCAGATGGGGCCATGCTGGATCCTTCACCCACTGTGCCAGGTCAGGAATCAAATACACGTCCCATTGCTCCCAAGACGCTGCCAATCCCGTTGTGCCACAGCGGGAGCTCCATTCTGGTGCCATGTTACCTTGGGGGCTGAGTACCAGTGTGGTCCCCTGCTGGTGACTGGGCCATTCACATTTTTCAGCGGGTGACCGCCCTCATTCCCACCTTGGCCCGGGCAAGAGACTCCTTCTCTTCATGCCCACCCAACACCCCAAGCCAGCTCAACTCACCACCTCAGAAGTCTCCCTCCTCCTCCTTCCTTCCTGCTCTGTATGGAGCGCCTATGGGTGCCAGGCATCTAGTAGGTACTTTACCCAGGTGATTGCATTAACTCTGCCTGAGAAGAGGTGTCATTATCTCCCATTTCAAGGATGAGGAGCTGAGACCCAAGAAGGTAGGGTGACTCAGACAAGGTCACACAGCTAGGACGCTGGCAGAGGTGGGATTCGATCTGTCAAGCTCCAAGAAAGGTGTTGCTGGAAGAAATGCTGCAGGGAGCTTGGAGCTTGGGAAGGGCTTTGATTACCTCGATGTGGAGCCTCAGCTTGATTTTGTAGGTGAACGATTTTCAAAGAGGAAATTTAGGGAGTTTCCGTCATGGCTCAGTGGTTAATGAACATGACTAGGATCCATGAGGATGTGGGTTTGATCCCTGACCTTGCTCAGTGGGTTAAGGATCTGGCGTTGCCATGAGCTGTGGTGCAGGTCGCAGACGCGGCTTGGATCCCGAGTTGTGGCTATGGTGTAGGCTGGCAGCTACAGCTCAGATTCAACCCCTAGCCTGGGAGCCTCCATATGCCGCGGGAGCGGCTCTATAAAGACAAAAAAATAAAAAGAAAAAAAGTCTGAAGTGATCTGAGATAACCTTCTCATGACCAGATGTGGCTGTGGGGACACAGCAGAGGTACAAAGGGGCTGCCTCCAGTCCAGCCTGTGGGGTGAGGAGGCGTTGGGGCTGGCTTCCACCAGGAGCGCTAGCTGGGCTGAGAAAGAGGGAAGGGTGAGCTAGAGAGAAGAGGGAGGGGTGGGGGGGTAGGGAACAGTGAATGAGGGGATGGGGGGTCGAGATTGAAACCCACCTTATGGGGAGTTCCCTTTGCAGCTCAGCAGTAATGAACCCGACTAGTATCCATGAAGATGCAAGTTCGATCCGCAGCATTGCCGTGAGCTGTGGTGTAGTTTGCAGACATGGTTCAGATCTGGCGTTGCAATGGCTGTGGTGTAGGCCAGCAGCAGCTTTGACTGGACCCCTAGTTTGGGAACTTCCATATGCTGTGGATGCGGTCCTAAAAAGCAAAAAAAAAAAAAAAAAAAAAAAAAGGAAACCCACTCTGTGGTGGGAGGTTGAGGACAGGTCTGCAGGCGAGGGAGGCTTGGCAGGCAGATTGGTGGAGACGCTGCCACTGCCCAAATGGGGGAGATGACAGTGTCTGGAGAGGCTCTGGCACACTTTGCTATGTCCCTCAATCCCTACTCGCTCAGGCAGAGGCTGGGGCATCCTTCCCAGCACATCACAGCTCCCCGGCCAGTCTCCTCTCATCTCATCATCGTCCCCCCCCCCCCCCCGCTAGGGCTCTGGGCAAGGGCCTGGTCTCCTGGGTGATCTGGCCAGAGAGGTGTCCCTGAGAGGTGCCGGGTCATTCCTGATGGTGGGCAGTGGGTAGTGAGGTGAGGGGGGCTGGATAGGACCTCAGCTGCAGAAAAAGGGGGGTGTCTCTCAGTGAGAATCTATAGAAGAGCAACTGGTCTTTCTCTTGGTCCTTCCCTCCCTCCCATTTAGTCTTTTTCTGTTTGGTAGGGCCATACCCGCAGCACATGGAAGTTCCCAGGTTAGGGTTGAATAGGAGCTCCAGCTGCCAGCCTACACCACAGCCACAACAATGCCAGGTCTGAGCCACATCTTCGACCTACACCACAGCTCATGGCAACGCCAGATCCTTAACCCACTGATGGAGGCCAGAGATCAAACCTGCATCCTTATGGATACTAGTTGGGTTCATTACCACAGAGCCACAAGGGGAACTCCCCTCCCATTTATTCTTTTTCTAGCTCTGAGTACAGTGCCTGACATGTAGGCATTCATAATTATATGAATTCATAAGCAGAGCGAAGGATGTGAATTCTATGGTTTCTGCTAATGACAGAAGCCCAGGATCCAGCTTGTGGGGCTGTGAAGGCAGAAGTCAGGACAGGATGGGTATGGAGCTGGGGCGCGGGGTGTGCGTCGAGATAAAATGTAGGCGTGAACTCCAGCTTGAGACCCAGCGAGCAGGAACCACTTGCCCGGAGTCTTTGCTCATCAGCTGAGACTGGGCAGAGGAAGGTAAGGGAAATGGGCAGAAGGATGGAATATGGCTGGAAATGTGAGGAAGAACATTCTTTTAAAATTGATCTCACATGGAGTTCCCGTCGTGGCACAGTGGTTGACGATTCCAACTAGGAACCATGAGGTTGCGGGTTCGATCCCTGGCCTCGCTCAGTGGGTGAAGGATCCGGCGTTGCCGTGAGCTGTGGTGTAGGTCGCAGACTCAGCTCGGATCCCTGTTGCTGTGGCTCTGGTCTAGGCTGGCGGCTACAGCTTCAATTCAACCCCTAGCCTGGGAACCTCCATATGCTGGGTTGCGGCAAAAAAGACAAAAAAAAAAAAAATAATAATAAAATAAAATAAAATAAATCTCACAGACTTTGAAAAACTTAAGGGTTTCCAATTGAGACAGGTTGGGGGGTGGGGAGATGCTCTGAGGGTTGGGGATGGAAATTTGGTTGTGATGATTGTGGCAAACCTATAAATGTCAGAAAATTCACTGAGTAATAAAAAAAAGAAATTTTGCAGAATTAAATCTTAAAAATAAATATATAAATAAAATTAATCTTCACGAACAAGTAAACAAATAATTGGACATGAAATTCCAACTATGTCCCTGGAATTCGGTGCTTCCCACGTCAACTGATTTTTGCCATGAGAACTTTTTTTTAAATTTTTTTTTTTTTAAATTTTTTGTCTTTTTAGGGCTGCACCCAAGGCATAAGGAGGTTCCCAGGCTAGGGCTCCGATCAGACCTACAGCTACCAGCCAGCAACACAGTTCACGGCAATGCTGGAGCCTTGACCCACCGACCAAGGCTTGGGATCGAATCCATGTTCTCATGGATACTAGTCGGGTTCGATAGTTACTAAGCCATGCCCCTGAGCCATGCCTGGAACTCCTGCAGTAAGAACTCTCAAGCCAACTGATTTGATATCAACCCACTTTTTATTTATTTATTTTTGGTCTTTTTAGGTCCACCCCCATGGCACACGGAGATTCCCAGGCTAGGGGTCGAATTGGAGCTGTAGCCACTTGTCTACGCCACAGCCACACCGGATCCTGTAACTCACTGAGCGAGGCCAGGGATGGCCTCTGTGTCCTCATGGATACTAGTCAGATTCGTTTCCTCTGGGCCACAACGAGAATGCACTCAATCTATTGTTTAAACTTAGCTCCTCCACCCCTTCCTAGCTGTGTGATCTGGGCCAGTCCCTCGACTTCTCTGTGCATTTGTTTCCTCATCTGTGAAAAGGAAATAACAATAGTGCTTGTCTCGTGGGGTTATTGTTGAGGATATTCAATGTTTGCAAAGTGGCTGGAAGCGTGCCTGACGCGTGGAAAGTGCTATACGAGTGTTTGTCAAAGAGAATGAATACATAAATACTTCTGAGTGGAGTTCCTGTTGTGGTGCAGTGGTTGACGAATCTGACTAGGAACCATGAGGTTGTGGGTTCGATCCCTGACCTTGCTCGGTGGGTTAAGGATCCAGCGTTGCTGTGAGCTGTGGTGTAGGTCGCAGACACGGCTCGGATCCCGCGTTGCTGTGGCTGTGGTGTAGGCCAGTGGCTGCAGCTCCGATCAGACCCATAGCCTGGGAACCTCCATATGCCGCAGGAAAGGCGAAAAAAGACAAACAAAACAAAACAAAACAAAACTTCTGGGCAATACCAGCTGTGAAATGCGGCATGGTGCACCCGTTAGATTTTTCTCATATACATAAAAATCGAGAACTATGAACTATACTACGAAATCATTTTCCATACTGCCAGTGGGAGACCGTTCCAGAAGAATCTTCCACACTGTCTGGTGCAAGTGTATTTTACGTGGTTTAATCCAGTCCTAGTTGGGGCGAACACTCTCTTCCTGTGGGCACCACCACGGCGTCCTTTGTCACCATGGCTGTGCCAGAGCGCCACTGCCCTGTGGCCTCGGGGCTGTTTGTATCCCACGCTCCCGGTTCCGTGGGAAGGTGGAAAGGCGTTGTTCCCAATGGAGCATGGAGGCAGGGGGACATCTATATTGAGAGTCTCTCCCAGGAGTGGCGACTCCAGATCCCAGAGGTTGCATATGCTCTGTGCCAACCAAGCCCCTCATTTTACCCTTTATGAACCTGGGAGAAGAGGGAGCCCCAAGTTGGAGTCAGGAATGGGAACAGGCAGGTTGCCTTCAATTTACCCTCTGGGCGCCTCCTATTTCATCGGTTTCAGGACTTAATGTGCCTGTTGTTTGAGGTTAACCACCTTCCTTAATGAGGCCGGGGATGGAGAGGGCAGGTGGGAAAAGAAACCCCTGAACATGAGAGGGTTCAAGGGCTTCTCTTGGAGTTCCCTGGGGTGGGTAGGTGGGCTGTGAAGTGGAGGTGGCACCTGCTGGCACCCATCTCATCCTCCCAGTTGGGCCCCGTGGGAGCGCAGCCTGTGGGGTGTGGGGTCGGGGATGGGGGAGGGGTGGGGGGAAGAGACCCCACGCTCTTCCCTCTGCCTCCCCGAAGCCCTGCCTAGAGGCAGAGTTGCGAAATGGAAAGCTGGAGATGCAGCAGGAAGAGTCAGGGAAGGCTTCCCTCCAGACCCAGGGCGGGCAGAGGGGCTGAGGGAGGATGCTGAGGGGATGGGAAGAGTTTCCCACAGACCCCCGTGGGAATCTAGGCGACCAGTCATACAGTGAGTCCCCAGGTGGTGCCATGGGAGGGGACGGCTGGGCTGCGTTCCTCAACCTGCAGCCAGACGTCTGCGGCCCAGGACTGCAGGAGAGTCATTTTCCACATTCAAGTCTGAATGTCCTGTGTGTGTGTGTGTGTGTGTGTCTGAGAGAGCAGAGAGCTGCCTCTTCCCATCAGACTGGAACTCTCACGACCCCCTTGTAAACTGGGGGCTCCCTGAGGACAGAGGCAATGCCGCCACTGCCTCTGGGCTTCAGAAGATGCTCAGAGCAAGACCCCAGGCCCTGAGCGCGCCACCCCTCCCCCATTTTCCTTGGCCCTCTCCCACTCTCCCTCCCTCCCAGCGCCACCGGAAAACTCCCTTTGAAGTCCTGTTGGGAGTGTATATTGTTCTTAGGACCGAGTAAACAGGCAGGTGAGCCAGCGGGGTGGGGCCCTGGTAATGAGGCTTTTCCGGACCCCCCCCCCAAGTGGGCTCCCATCAGATAAGTGGGTCCTTAGCTGCCTGCCATTTGCTATTCTAATGAGAGACGCAACTGAGGGACAGGTGGGTCCAGCCGGGCTGGGCACGTGGCACTGCCTTCTCATCCTGCTGAGTTGGGCCATGTGGCTATGTGACCTCCAGGGTCCCACGAAGTCCTGTGTCTGAGCAAGTCCTGTCCCTCCCACCTCCGACTGAAGGCAGGGACTGTAGTTTCACCTGTCAGCAAAGGATTTGGGAAGAACTTCCCAGGTCATAGGGTTGCGTGATATTAAACAAACCAGATCTAGGTCGGCCTGGGGGCAGAATTAGGGAGTTAGCCTCCTGCTCCAGGTCCTATGGAGCGCCACCTTGCTGGTGTGACACTGAGCCATGTAGGGGGACAGGCAGGTCATGGACAGGAGAGGGAGGGAGGCTCGAGTGAGCACCCAAAAAGACCTGAGGGTCATATACACCCAGGAAAAGAAATTCACTTAGTCTTCTTCTGGCTCATTTTCCTCTCCCAGGCATAAAAGTCAGGTCCTATGACTAGCAGGTCAAGGATGTGGTGTTGTCACTGCTGTGGCCCCGGCTGTTGTGTTGTGGGTTCAGTTCCTGGTGGGTGAGGCTAAAAAAAAAAAAAAAAGAAAAGAAAAGAAAAATCAGGTCCCATGAAAACACAGGGGAGAGAAAGGCCACACCAGTATGGTTAGCAGAGGCCTGGAAACTTCCAGGATGATAGGGAAAGTGGTACCCTCACCTTAATGGAGGATTTACAGGAGGTCTCCCCAGCTCGCTTCTGCCCCCAGACTGACTGTTCCCTTGTCTCACCAGGAGGTAGCCCCCGAACTTGAATCCTAGCATCCTTCCCTCGCTTACTGAGTGGTCTTGGATGAGTAGTTGCCTCAGTTTCCCCATCTGCAGAGTGTGGATAAGAATCAGTGTCTCTCTTTCTTTATTTTATTTTATTTTTTGGTCTTTTTAGGGCCATATGGATGTTTCAGGCTAGGGGTTGAATCAGAGCTGCAGCTGCCAGCCTACACCACAACCAGAGCAATGAGGGATCTGAGCCCAGTCGTCGACTTACACCACAGCTCACGGCAACACCAGACCCTTAACCCACTGAGTGGGGCCAGGGATGGAACCCATGTCCTCATGGATGCTAGTCGGGTTGGTTACTGCTAAGCCACAACGAGAACTCTTAGAGTGTCTCTTTTATTGGGAGAAAGGATGAGATAGTTTCTGTAAAGCTCCTACCACAGAGTCTGGTGGCCCCTTTTTTCAAGTGCTCATTTTCACAGCCTTCTAGAAGGTTCTTTCAGCTCTCGGCCCGCTCCCCCTCCTCAGAGCACGACACACAAAGGGTGTCACCTTCCCAGCCTATGCGGGGAAGCAGGGTAGGTGGGCGCGTTGCTCCTCTCTACCCTCAGTTTCTCCTTCTTAAATGCTGCCTCCCCTCTCCCCCCCGCCCCACGCTCCCCCCAAGCCTGCATGGTGAGATAATGTCTAAGAGATACTTGGAGTTACTTGGAGGAAGAGGCCAGACAGTGAGTGACCAGAGGTGATTATCTGGCGTGACTAAAGCAGTGGTTTCCCTCCCCCCAGCCCGGGCAAAAGGGAGGGGGACATCTGAGGTCACGCTCCAGAAGGAACTTCCCAAGAAGGGCTAGACCTGGGGAAGCCGGCCTGGGGGTGGGGACATGGCAAAGGGTGGAAGCTGGGAACTCTGCTTCAGGTGGATTTTCACAGGAAAAAAAAAAAAAAGCCACTTCCCCAATCAAAGCATCCCTTTCGGGAGCGGTTTCGAGGCAGGGGACTGGCCAAAATGGCCTCCACGCAGCATCTTGCTTAGTTCTACCCTGGAACAGCCCTCCTGTCTCCAGCTCTCAGCCTGCCTCCTCCAGGGACACCGCCATCCACCCTAGTCCTCGGCCCCTGCCCTTCTCCCCTCCCCCTCTCAGGGGACCTGGCTCCCTCCCAGCATCTCCTCCCCATCCTGCCCTGGGGTCCCCCCTGTGGCAGCCCAGGTCCGGATAACCCTCTGAGCAGCAGCGGAGCTCTCTGCAGGTGGAAGACCCATTTCCCTCTCTCTCTCTCTCTCTCTCTGCCTCTCCTCTGCCAGCCCCACCCCCGGAGGCCTGCAGAGGACCCGAGAGCTGGCCCCTGGGGGGTGAGGGGGCGGGGGTTGCAAAGCTGGACTCGCCTCTGCTCCCCCAGCCTCCTCGGCGGAGTGAGCCAGCAGGCAGGAGGCATGCAGTTCCCACGCAGACCTCTGGGTGCTGCCCAACAGCTGCGGTTGGCCCTCCCTTGAAGGGCCTGTGCACCTGGCAGGTACTCACCTCCACTCCTACCCTCCTCCCATCTGTGTCCCGCACCCCCCCCCCCCGCCCGTGGTCTTCTTTTAGAAGCAGCAGCTCATACTAAGTATTTTCATAAACACCATCGCTTTGATCCTTGCCGTTAGGATCGCCGGCTCCCATTTTACACATGGGAAAACCGAGGCACAGGGAGGCCAGGCAGCTCGCCCCGGGTCGCAGGGAAGGCTGAGGAATCCTGACAAAGCCTCGGGAAGACAAGAATGAGCCTGCAGAGCTCCAATGCCTGTGTGTGGGAAACGGATCCCCTGGCTGGTCCTGGTCTCTCGGTACCAGAACCGCAGGCAGGAGATCGAGAGAGCAGGGTGTGCCTGGGGATGGAGCCGAGGGCGGGTCTCCAGCCCAGCCTTTGCTGTGACCTTGGACAAGGCCCTTCTCAAGGCTGCCCTTATATTTTAGATTTCCCAGCCACATGTGCGCCAGGAAACACTCCCTCGGGGACATTTGGAGTGGATAAGGACAGTGCTGGGGGTGGGGGGCCGGGGGGTGGTCTCTGCTCTCTCCCTGTCTCTGAGGGTCCCACACCGACCCTGTTCCTGGGCTGGTTCTTGAAGCCTTGGGAGGGAGCAGAGGCGGGGAGCCCTAAGGGAGGTCTGACTGGCCTGATGGAGGGGCTTCCTCTTCCTCCTCTCACTCCTCCCTACCCCCTACCTCCACTGGACCTCCTGCTCCCTTCCTGGATTTGAAGGGGTGGCAGCAACTTTGAAGGAGGGACTGAGAGGGAGTGCCCGTTGTGGGGCAGCAGAAACAAATCTGACCAGGAACCATGAGGTTGCGGGTTCGATCCCTGGCCTCATTCAGTGGGTGAAGGATCCAGCGTTGCTGTGAGCTGTGGTGTAGGTTGCAGACGCGGCTCAGATCAGGCATTGCTGTGGCTGTGGTGTAAGCAGGCAGCTCTAGCTCTGATTAGATCCCTGGCCTGGGACCCTCCATATGCCAAGGGTGCGGCCCTAAAAAGCAGGGAAAAAAAAATGATGAAGGAGGGACTGAGAGTGTACAACATGGGACGAGGGTGTCAGCATGAGTGGGGCCCCAGTTTGGTGAGATGACAGTCTGGGGGTTTGAGTGTATGTATTTGTGGGGGGGGGGGCTAGGGGGAGGAAAGGCTCTTTTCCTATGGATTCTTTCTTTTTCTTTTTTCTTTTTTTTTTGCTTTTTAGGGCCGGTACTCGCAGCATTTGGAGGTCCCCAGACTAGGGGTCCAATTGGAGCTACAGCTGCCAGCCTACACCACAGCCACAGCCACAGCCACATCAGATCCAAGCCACGTCTGTGACCTACACCACAGCTCATGGCAACGCTGGATCCTTAACCCACTGAACGAGGCCAGGGGTCAAACCTGCATCCTTGTGGATTCTAAAAGTGTTCGTTTCCACGGTGCCACGACGGGAACTCCTACTCTGGATCCTTGATAGTCTGCGAAACCCCCGCTGTCTACTGGACTGGGACCAGAGTTCCTGGGCAAAGATCAGTCTCTTTCTTCTCTAACCCCCTGGGTGGCCTCGGGCAAGTGCTCTGTAAATATTCAGTGCAGCCAAGACGGATGAGAGTGTGTGCCAGGGAGGAGTAGGCCTCTCCTTGGGGTGCCGGCCTTCTCTCCTCCCTCTATCCCCCAAGTAATGCTCATTTAAAAAATTGCAGTGAGGGAGCTCCCAGTGTGGCACAGTGGTTAAAGAATCCGACTAGGAACCATGAGGTTGCGGGTTCCATCCCTGGCCTTGCTCAGTGGGTTGGGGATCCAGTGTTGCCGTGAGCTGGGGTGTAGGTCACAGACACAGCTCGGATCCCTCATTGCTGTGGCTCTGGTGTAGGCCGGTGACTGTAGCTCCGATTCGACCCCTAACCTAGGAACCTCCATATGCCACGGGAGTGGACCAAGAAATGGCAAAAAGACCAAAAAAAAAAAAAAAAATTGCAGTGAGGTCCTACTGCACAGCACAGGGAACTATATCTGTCTCTTAGGATAGACCATGATGGAAGAGAATATAAGAAAGGAAATATATCTATATGTATGACTGGGCCACTTTGCTGTATAGCAGAAATTGGCACAACACTGTAAATTACTTACACTTTTTTTTTTTTTTTTTTTTTTTTTTTTTGCATTTTAGGGCCATACCCGCAGCATGTGGAAGTTCCCAGGCTAGGGGCTGAATCAGAGCTACAGCTGCCGGTCTACACCACAGCCACAGCAACGCCAGATTGATGCCGCCTCTATGCGACCTACACCACAGCTCACAGCAACACTGGATTCTTAACCAGCTGAGCGAGGCCAAGGATTGAATCTGTGTCCTCATGGATACTAGTTGGGTTCATTAACACTGAGCCAGCACCAGGATTCCCATTGACACTTTCATTAAAAAAACTTTTTTTAATTTGTCATTTACAAATTTGTCAATTATAAAAGTGCTGCATGCTGACACTGCAGAATTTCTGTAAACAACATGGAAATCTATAGATACCAAATGCTCCATAAGCCTATCCCCCCATCCAGTAACTGTGGTTAACATTGATGTGCTTGCTACCGGACCTCTGTAAGCATTCAAAAATTTTTTTTGAATTTAAGTGGGACCTTAATAACAAATAGGAACAGAACCAGCAGTTCCCATCTGCACACAGTGAGCAATTTCATGTCTAAGGCTTCAAAACACCTACTGGGTGGATGAAATCTAACTTGAACCTTGATTATTGGAGGCATCTGGGCAGCCTCATCACAGGTAAGGCTGAACAAGGATGCTTGTCCCGGTATCTTCGTGCTGGTGGGCGCGCGCTCTAGGAGAGCAGCTGCTCCAGCCGGGTGCGCATCAGATCTCCTGAGAGAGGCTGCCCCCCTGTGCTGCGCATGCGTCACCATCCCTAGAGGAGGGCGTCCTGTTACCCCTTGGCGATCTGATCCTGGGGCTGGGTCTGCCCATTTAGGAAGGACTTCCTCAAGCCTGACCCAAATCCCAGTGGGTAAATTGACCTGTTCCCTCCTTGCACCCCCCAGGCAGGATCTTCCTCTTAGGGTGGCACGTGGCTAGATGGTCTGGGGAAAGCTCTACTCTCCCTATATAGTGGTGTGTGTGCACTTGCGGGGGGTGTTGGGGACCGTACCTCTCCTCTCCTTGTGGGAAACTTCTTGCAAAAAGAGAGGAAAGACCCAGGAAAGTCTGGATAATCAGCACTGGCACATTCACTGAGAGTAGGGGGTGGTAGGCCCAGGAGACACTGTCCAACCTCCCAGGTCTGAATGTCTGGGAATTTTTTTTTTTTTTGGTATTTTTAGGGCTGCACCTATGGCATATGCAAGTTCTCAGGCTGAGGATCCAATTGGATCTATACCACAGCCACAGCAATGCAGGATCCGAGCCGTATCTGTGACTTATACCACAGCTCACAGCCACACTGGATCCTCAACCCACCGAGCGGGGCCAGGGCTCGAACCTGTGTCCTCATGGATACTAGTTGAATTCGTTTCCACAGTGCCATAACAGGAACTCCCAAGGCTAGAAATTTTTAAGCGCTTCCCAAATACATACAAAGGCTTCTCTTGGGGGTGGGGGGTGGGGAACGGACGGCTGTTGCTTCCACAGTGGGAAGGTGGTAGCAGGGTTGCGGGGAGGTGGGCAGACCTTGGGAGGAGATTCAGCTGTCTCTCTCTCCTTAGCTGTCTCTGCCGTGGCTCCCGCCCCGCCCTGAAAGACTGTGGGGACATCTTGTATAGTACATGCATCTCTCTCCACGCTCACCTGGCAACTCAGAATACCTGGGTCTTTGGGTCTAAAAGCATCAGAGGAGCCAGAATTAACCCTTTATGTGTTACCCGGCTCCACAGAGCGGTGGGTTCTCAGCCAAAAACCAGCCATTCGATCTAATCAAAAGCAGAACCTGGGAGTTCCCATCGTGGCGCAGTGGTTAACGAATCTGACTAGGAACCATGAGGTTGCGGGTTCGATCCCTGGCCTTGCTCAGTGGGTGAACGATCCGGCGTTGCCGTGAGCTGTGGTGTAGGTTGCAGACGCGGCTCAGATCCTGCGTTGCTGTGGCTCTGGCGTAGGCCTGTGGCTACAGCTCCGATTCAACCCCTAGCCTGGGAACCTCCATATGCCGCGGGAGCAGGCCCAAGAAATAGCAATAACAACAACAACAACAACAAAAAAGACAAAAGAAAAAAAAAAAAGAAAAAAAAAAGCAGAACCTGGAGTTCCTGTTGTGGCTCAGTGGTTAACGAATCCAACTAGGAACCATGAGGTTGCGGGTTCGATCCCTAGCCTCGCTCAGTGGGTTAAGAATCCGGTGTTGCCATGAGCTTGGTGTAGGTCGAAGACGCAGCTTGGATCTGGTGTTGCTGCAGCTCTGGTGTAGGTCGGGGGCTACAGCTCCAATGAGACCCCTAGCCTGGGAACCTCCATATGCCGCGGGTGCAAAAAGGCAAAAAGACAAAAAAAAAAAAAAAAGAAAAACCAGAACCTTTAGGGCAACACCCAACTCCTTCCAGAGGCTGTTGCTAATTTCCCTTTTAGTCATTGCACTGAGCACTCATTTGTACAGCAAGCCCCTACCGCACACCAGGTGCCGGGATCCAGTCTCGTGTATGTGTTGTGACGATGTGGCAAGTGCTTTGATTGGCGAAGCTGTTAACAGGAGAAATTAGTGATTAGAAACTCACTCGCTGATGTGCTGTTACCTCAATTACCCCTAATTGACAAGGTTCCTGGTGCTCTGACAAGCCAGGGGAAGTCCCAGGTGCAAGGGACAAAGCCCTTGATGCTTTTCACCAGGAACCAGAAGGCTGGATTCAAACTGCAGACCATCTGACCGTAAAGCCCTTGCTTTTATTTTTTTTTTTTATTTTTTATTTTTTTTTGTCTTTTTTAGGGCTACACCCACGACGTGTGGAAGTTCCCAGGCTAGGGGTCAAATCGGATCGATGGCTACCAGCCTACCCCACAGCCACACCAACGCAGGATCTGAGCCGCATCTTTGACCTATACCACAGCTCAGGGCAATGCTGGATCCTTAACCCACTGAGCAAGGCCAGGGATCAAACCCGCATCCTCACGGATCCTAGTTGGGTTTGTTAACCACTGAGCCACGACAGGAACTTCCAAGCCCTTGCTATTTACACCATCCTTCTGCAGCCAATAGTGCTGGTGGTTGCAGGGGGTCAGGCCAAGGACCCTTGGCACATGGGTGGTGCCCGCATGGGACACTGCCTGAATGCCTGCACTCCATCTCTGGATGGCACAGGGTATGCCTGATGTCTGAGTCCTAGTCTGGATCAGAGGAGGGGCCCAGTGAAGAAATGAATGAATGAAGGATGACGCTATCAATGAGTTCAGCGTGAACAGTGAGGGCTTCCTTGGGACATGAGACTACAGAGCTAGAGGCTCCTTCCCCTCCATGCGGCCCGGCACCTTCAGGAAATTTCACTCTTGCTGAAATGTCCCTCTTGACAGGGCAGTGCTGTGAGGAGGCCGAGAGAAGCCTGGCCTGTGTCCTGAGAGCCGGGGTGGGAAGGGGCTGAGCAGGGATGCCTCTGGATCTCTGGCGGAGCTTAGAGGGTCATCGTGTCCATCCCCCAGCCTCACTCCTTTACCCCCCAGCCAGTGAGCAGGGCTTCTTCTGAAATGACCAGCCACAGCCCCTGGCACTTAGTGAGTTTGCAATAAAGATCATTACGTGAATGTCAAAGGAAAGGACCTGAGACATTGTCTTTGGTGCTGAGGTCACTGTCACACCGTCCTCCCTCCCCGGGGCCACAGGAGGCTTGAAAGCTACTGCCACCTGGTCTGAGCCCCCCCAAACCCCATCCTCGAGGAACTGCTCATTGGGCTGATCCTTTGCAAAAATTCTTTTTTTTTTTTTTTGTCTTTTTACCTTTTCTAGGGCCGCTCCCGCAGCATATGGAGGTTCCCAGACTAGGGGTCTAATCAGAGCTGTAGCCACCGGCCTATGCCAGAGTCATAGCAAAGCGGGATCTGAGCCGCGTGCCTGCGACCTACACCACAGCTTACGGCAATGCCGGATCCTTAACCCACTGGGCAAGGCCAGGGACCGAATCTGCAACCTCATGGTTCCTAGTCGGAGTCGTTAACCACTGCGCCACGACGGGAACTCAAGAAATTCTTAAACATCTCAGAAGCACGGGTGGGCTTGGAGGTGGGGACCTTGGTGGGGAGAGTAGTACAAAATGCAAGTTCCTGGGCCCAGTGAATCTCAATAGGGAGTTTGTGGGAATATTTTGAACATGGGCTCCCCTGTTCTGGGGCAGGTGGGTGGTCTGTGGCGTATGTTCTGAGAAGCCAAGGCTCAGCACCTACCTAAGAAATGAACTGGAGCAGAAATCTGGTCTCTTTTGTTCCAAGAGGGGCTGGGTTTTGATGCTAGGGGGAGAAGTTCTGTGGGTCTATGGAAACCTCAGGGGCTTGTCTTGGTCCATCAGAACCCACCCCACCCTTTTGGGGACTATTCAGCACCAGCATCACTGCAGGCCTGGGAAAGGGATGGGGCTCATATCCCAGAGAGGGGAGGACACAGGTACCCACGTGAGAATGTCTTGAGAAGCGGGCTGGGCTGACAATGCCCCTGGGCCAATTTTGAGACTTTAACTTTGGTCACTATACATCTCTTTTGCTGCAAAGGAACTCTCCCCCCCCCACCCCCCACCCCCGCTCATTTTATCACCGCACCCGGGGCATATGGAAAGTCCCTGGGCCAGGGATCAAATCCGAGCTGCTGCTGCGACCCACACCACAGATGGGGCAACGGCAATGCCAGATCCTTTAACACATGGTGCTGTGGCCGGGAATCAAACCTGCACCTCCGCAGTGACCTGAGCTGCTGCAGTGGGATTCCTGACCCATTTTGCCATGGCTGAACTCCGGCAAAGGATAGACTTATAGAGGTAGTGCCAGGGGCTGGAGATTTTCTGAGGTCTAACGCGGTCCAGGGGCCCTGGAAGCAGCAGGATAGAAAGATAGTCCCCACCCCCACCCCATGCCACTGAAGGAGGGGTGGGTGAGTGGCTTGTCAGCACATCCTAAGGCTGCACTTCTGGATTCCTCCCAGGCTGAAAGCTTTTCTCTCTTTTCCTCTGTTCCTTCTTAGAGAATACGTCGCTCCTCCCCCACAGGGATCCACTGGGAAGTTGTTTTTTCTTTTGCTTTTTTAGGGCTGCACCCACGGCATATGGAAGTTCCCAGGCTAGGGTCAAAATGGGGCTACAGCGGCTGGCCTACACCACAGCCATAGCAATGCAGGCTCTGAGCCACCTCTGTGACCTACACCACAGCTCCCGGCAACGCTGGATCCTTAACCCACTGACCGAGGCCGGGGATCGAACCTGTGTCCTCATGCATCCTAGTCAGGTTCATTACTGCTGAGCCATGATGGGAACCAAAGTTTTTCTTGATGTCTATCTTTGAGCTTTCCTGCTTATAAGCAGGGCATCTTCCCAGGCAGGGAGTGGGCGAGGGATCTAACCCTCCTCTCATCCTGCTTCTGAGTCTATTACAGATGCTCCCACCAGCCACGCGCCTCGCTGGCCAGAGCCGCTCCTGTCCTGCTTCCTCCTTTCATGTGTTTCCCCTCCATTCTCTCCTCCCCGATACCCCTCCCAGGCCCATAAGTGTGGAATGTGGGGAACCTCCAGTTCCTGTGACACCCTTTCCTTAAGAATCCTCGAACTCCAGGCTGGTGTGCATGGTGGGGTGGGGGGGAAGGAAGACCAGTTTTTCCAGCCCTGAGACCAGCCTGCCCCTGGGGGCGCATCCAAGCCCAGGAGGATGGCAACCCGGGCCTCTGTGGAATGTGGCAGATCCGGCTCCCGCAGCCCAACAGAGGGAGGTTGGAGGAGGCAGCCTGCGTCAGCAGGGTCCAGAGACATCCCCTCCCACCGAGGCCGGGAGCATCCCTCCTGCCACCTGTCCCCTCCCCTATTGGACCCCAGGCTCTGGCCTTTCAGATCCCAGCTCGTCTTGGCCAGGTGACCCCTCCTCTCCTTCCCCCTGGCTGGGGGAGGTCCTCAGATTGGCCGGCTCTGCCCTCCCACAGTAACTTCTCCAGCCAGCGCCCCCTCCTCCTCACCCTCCCTTTTGGTCCAGCCTGGTATCTGTCCCTAGGAAGTCTTCTCGGATTGAGGGGTCACTGCTCCCTCCAGTTTATAGGCACCCCAGGCTCCGGGACCCTGACAATCTCAGTCACTGCCTGTGCTCAGGTTCTGGCAGTCAGTGCCCAGTAAAGAATGCCCACCTGCCTGCCAAACTGCTGAATTGAATACATGGCGATAACTACATCCTGCAGAGGCATGGGCTGGCGGAGAAGCCAGGCTCACGGCCCCTGACACTGACATGGCTCATTGGTACCCAGCCTGTCCTACCAGCACGGGGTCTAGAAAGAGCCATAGGAGGCACCCTCCCACTCCCCTGTTTGCTGCTCTCATCTCTCCATCTCCTTATCCCTACTGTACACCCCCAGCATCCTCCTCTCCTAGCCTCCTTTGTCGCCATCCTATCTCTGGCTCAGGATGCACAGAGCCACTTCCCTCTGCTTATTTCTGCGGCAGCTGGGAGCTCTCTCCTCTTGAGGCCTGCCTGGAACTCAGTTGCCTGAGATCCTTTCTCTGATCCCCTTTCCTCCCTCTGTGTGCCTTCACCACGTAGCCAGGAGCCAAGTGCCCCCGCAGCCCATTCCTGCCTTTTCCTGGAGTCCCTTCCCATAGATGGCTGGGCCAGTCCAAATCCTGGAGGCTATGTGCGGGTGAGCTGCAGGTGGAGCAGCTGGTGCAGGGGCAAACACAGGTTCACACAAGGCCAGGACCCACTCAGTTTGCAAAGGACCAGTCTGGACCATGACGCATGTGGTTCTCCGGGGGAGGTCTCCTCACTAGAGTACTGTGAATACTCATACCAAGGACACCTGCCATGTATTGAGCACCTACTATATGCCAGGCTCTAGGCTAAGCACTTTACAATATATCTCCTTTTTTTTGGCCGCACCCACAGCATACAGAAGTTCCCAGGTCAGGGTCTGAATCCGAGCCACAGCTGGGACCTAAGCCACAGCTGCAGCAACACCGGATCCTTAACCCACTGGGCCGGGCCAGGGATCGAACCGGTGTCTCTGCAGTGACCCAAACCGCTGCAGAGCCAACGCTGTGTCCTTAACCCACCGAGCCACAGTGGGAACTCCGACATGGTATTTCATTTAATCTCCTCAACAATCTTATGTGGTATGTACTTATATTCCCATTTTGTAGATTAGCGAACTGAGGCTATTAGCTTCCTGTGGGAAGGGAACCAACCTCAGTCTTTTTTCAAGCCTTAGTGCCAAGCATGGTCCTGAGCACCTGGTACCATGTGTGGGAACGTGCCCGTGTTTTCTGACATGAAGTCTGGTTGGGGGGGCGAGGGAGGGGGGCGCTGGGCCTCCTCTCTCAGGTCCAAAGACTCCATAATGCAAAGGAGCTGGTGCCAGACTGGGCACTGGCCTACCTCCTGCTCACATCCTAGGAATCCCAGACAGAGGTAGACAGACACCAGGAAGAACTTTTTTTTTTTTTTTTTTTTTAGGGTCACACCCGAGGCATATGGAGGTTCCCAGGCTTGGGGGTCCAATCGGAGCAACAGCTGCCAGCCTACACCCCAGCCACAGCAAGGCCAGATCTGAGCCACATCTGCCACCTACACCACAGCTCACAGCAACGCTGGATCCTTAACCCACTGAGCGAGGCCAGGGATCGAACCCACCACCTCATGGTTCCCAGTCGGATTTGTTTCCGCTGCACCACGACAGGAACTCCAGCAGGAAGAACTTTTGGACAGAGCGAGGTGTGGCCTCTTGAGACCTTGGATCCCATCTGTGTCCCCACGTGGCCAGAGAGTGCGCTGCCCTGCGCATGTGGGTGAATGGGTGTGTGGAGGCTCAGGGCGCTGGGGTGGGAGCACCGAGGGGATGACCTGCCAGGCTCTCTGTGCCTCGAATCCTGGAGCCTGTGTCTCAGGTCTTTCTCCTGAGGCCCTGGGGGAGTCTCTGATGGGTGGAGCTGCTGTCAGGTCTGTGTCGTGATGTTCTGGGCGAGGTGCAGAGCAAGCCCTGACCTGGTTGGGCAGGTTGGCCCACCCTGAGTGGCACCTGTGACCAGGCGCCAACCCCACCCACCGCCCTTTGAAGTCATCCAGCCTGCACTCAAGGCCCAGCCCCTCTTCTGGGTCACCTCCCTGAAAAGAACTGGGGTCCTCTCAGGAGAAAGCGCCTCTTGCCTGGGGCCAGCTCCAGCAAGGGAGGGGGGGCCCGGCAGGCCTGGGCCTGGCTGAAGGAGGTGTCAGCCTCCTCAGATGGGTCCCTGCAGGGATTGGCAGGGGCCAAGGCAGAAGGGGCCGAGTGGAGGCGAGGCTGAGGCTGAGGGAGGGGATAGGTGAGGGGGAGGGGGGCTAATGAAAGGAAAAGGCTTGGCGTTCCCCTTGTGGCACAGCAGAAACAATCCGACTCATATCCATGAGGATGTGGGTTCGATCCCTGGCCTTGTTCAGTAGGTTGGGGATCTGGCGTTGCTGTGAGCTGTGGTGTAGGTTGCAGACGTGGCTCGGATCTGGCGTCACTGGGGTGTAGGCTGGCAGCTGTTGCTCGGATTGGACCCCTAGCCTAGGGACTTCCATATGCTGTGGGTGCAGCCCTAAAAAGACAAAAAAAAAAAAAAAAAAAAAAAAAGAAAGAAAGAAAGAAAAAAAAAGAAAAGCTTAGAGTGGCGGGCAGCGGGTGGGGGGAGTTCAGTGAGAGGGAGGGGATTCTGCCAGTGGTGATGGAGACTGGCAGAGGAGGCCTCCCACCCAGCCCCTCAACCTCCCACCCAGGCTCAGCTCATGGAAAAGTCCTCTCCAGCAGGGCACTGGGGTATTTTGGTCTCCGACCCCCTACCCCGGGCGCTGCTCTGCAGCTGATGTTTCTGTCTTATGTAAGAAGTGGAGCCACAGCAACCTCAAGACAAGCCCCTTGCTCCGCCTTCCCCACAGCACCTTCAAGTGAGTCTTCATCCCTCTCAAGGGCACAGCCGGCAGCCTGAGCACCTGTCTGTGCAGCCACCTGGCCCTGGGTTAGCACGAAAAGCCACCCCACCTCCGCCTCGGCCTGAGCAGAGCCCTGGCCCCATCCTACGCCAAAACCCAGGTCCCTCTGCCCAGCGCAGCCCCGTGGCTCCGGGCCCATCCTTTCCCCGCCGCCCCACCCTGCTCGGAGCAGACCTTTAATCTGCCAGGAGCCTCCTCCGAAAACCATTAGGCAGCCAGGCCCCAGCCCTGCAGGCCTCTGACCCGCCCTCTCCCCCACCCCCCCAGTCGTCTCAGGCCCGACGCCGCCCCAACCCTGCAGTCCTGGGCGCCAGGCCCAAGCGGACCCCTTGGTTTTGGCTCTCCTGCCCAATTGCTACTGCAGGGAGGTGGGGGGGGGGATGTGTCCTCAGACCCTGCCAGGGGCTGGTGCGCCACCCCCAACCCCAGCCGCCGAGGAGGGAGCTCACCCCTACATCTAGGCTACCGGCCGACATGTCCTCCCCTAGTCTTACCAGTGTGGGGGTGGCCTGGGATGCGCTCTGGGTTGGGCGGGTCCCCGGGCTGGCAGGGGGCCCTCCCAGGCTGGGCTCCACTGGCTAGCCCTTGAGTCCCTGGAGCGCGCAGCCCAAGCCGCACCACGCCTCTGTGTCCCCGGCTGCCCCCATTGGCAGCCCTGAGCCTCCTCCTGGTCCTCCTCCTCCATGAAACCTGCTCCAGGGCCGCACCACCTCTCCTGGTCACTCACACTTCCGGCCAGAGCCGGAAGTGGTTGGGTCCTGGCCTTGGGCAAGCGACCTGACCTCTCTGAGGCTGTTTGCCCGCATAAACAGGGCTATTAACCCCACCTGCCGCGTTAGGGTGGTAGATGAGCTTGGCCCAGTAAGTGTGTGGTGATCTTATGGTGCCGCCACGCAGGGCAGGGACCTGCCTCTCCCTTCAAACTGGTCTGAGACTGTCTGCTTCCAGCTTGAGCCCGTGCCAGTCCCATTGGCAGAGAGGGGAGGACCACGGGTGACCTCTGCCTCATAGGTCACACTAGACATTGGAAGCAGGTGTTTCTCCTGTCCTCACTGGCCAAGACAAGGAGAGGCCACATGCGGGCTTGGGGCTTGGGGGCTTCTCTTAGCCTGGAGGGTGGGGAGGGACTGTGGCTTCGTTCTTCCCAGAGCTCTGGGTGGACAGGACTCCAGGTCAGTGTCTGGGGGGTGGTTGGGTGACTCCCAGCGACAGGAAGGAGACCTCTTAGGGACACCGATTACATGCCCCTCTCTTTTTTATTCCTTTTTTTGTTTTTGTTTTTGTTTTTGGCCACACCTGTAGTATGTGGAAGTTCTGGGGCCAGGGATTGAACCTGTACTGCTTCAGCTACCAGAGCCCCTGTAGTGACAACACTGGATCTTTAGCCCACTGAACCACAAGGGAACTCCATGCCCTTCTCTTAAATCAGGGCTCCTGCCAGGAAGAGAAATGCTTCTGCTGGTCATGGGCATCTCTGTCTCAGCTCTGTGACTACTTAGTACCCTTGGGACATCCTCCCCCCGACACCCAGGTGGCCATAGAAGTGGCATCTCACTGATTTCTTCCAGATCAGAGGTTGGCTGACAGGTGCTTAAAGAAAATGACGAATTAGGAGTTCCTGTTGTGGCTCAGTGCATTAAGGACCTGCTGTTGTCCTAGAGGATGTGGGTTCGATCCCTGGTCTCTCTCAGTGGGTTAAGGATCCAGTGTTGTTGCAAGCTGCCTAGCAGGTCACAGATGTGGCTCGGATGGGTGTTGAGGTGGCTGTGGCCTAGGCTTCAGCTGCAGCTCCATTGTGACCCCTAGCCTGGGGACCTCCTTATGCCACAGGTGCAGCCACTAAAAGAAAAGAAAAGAAAATGGGAGTTCCCATCGAAATGAATCCGACTAGGAACCATGAGGTTGTGGGTTTGATCCCTGACCTCGCTCAGTGGGTTAAGGATCTGGCGTTGCTGTGATCTATGGTGTAGGTCTCAGATGAGGCTTGGATCCTGCGTTGCTGTGGCTCTGGCGTAGGCCAGTGGCCATAGCTCCGATGAGACCCCTAGCCTGGGAACCTCCATATGCCACAGGTGTGGCCCTAAAAAGCAAAAAAAAAGAAGGAAAAAAAGCGAGTAACTTTAAAAATATTTGGTCAGTTTTTTCTAAGCGTTTTCCTTCATGAAAAGGAAATGAAGAATTAGTGATTGCGGAGCAGGCTGAAATTTTGAAGCACATAAAATAAACTATCTCTCTCTCTCTCTTTTTTTTTTTTTGGTCTTTTTAGGGCCACACTCTCAGCATATGGAGGTTCCCAGGCTAGGGGTCAAATCAGAGCTGCAAATGCCACACCACAGCCACAGCAACGCCAGATCCGAGCTGCATCTGTGACCTACACCACAGCTCACGGCAATGCTGGATCCTTAACCCACTGAGTGAAGCCAGGGATCAAACCTGCATCCTCATGTATACTAGTCAGATTTGTTTCTGCTGAGCCAGGATGGGAACTCTCAAATAAACCATCTTCTAATCAAGATGGATGACAGAAATGGCAGCAGAGATGTTTATTGCATGAAGCAATACATGTAATTTTGGCTGAAATTTGTTTTTCTCCTCATGAAATTCCAAGCTCTTTCAATCTGGCCATTGGTGTTGTTGAATAATAACAGTTTCCATTTATCACCACTTGCCCTGTTGCCAGAGACCGGGGAGCATTTTACAAGCTTTGCCTTATTTAGCCCCCATATCTCCACAAGTCACATGTTTTGTTTGTTTGTTTTGGTCTCTTTGTCTTTTAGGGCTGCACCTGCACTATATGGAGGTTCCCAGACTAGGGGTCAAATTGGAACTGTAGCCACTGGCCTACACCACAGCCACAGCAATGCGGGATGCTAGTCCCGTCTTCGACCTGCACCACAGCTCACGGCAATGCCAGATCCTTAACCCACTGAGGGAGGCCAGGGATCGAACCCGTGTCCTCATGGATACTAGTCGGGTACGATAACCACTGAGCCACAACAGGAACTCCTCCACAAGTCATTTATTCAAGAGTCCCTCAAGGCAATATTTATTGAGCATCTACTATGTGCCAGGCATTAGTCTGGATACGGGGGCTGGGGAGAGAGTGAATAAAAACACAAACAAAATCTCTGCCCTCCTGGAGCTTATATTCTAAGTGAAGGAAGGAGAGAATAAACAAATGAGGACATAGATATATCATGTCAAGTAAGTGCTCAGAAGAAACCTGGTGGATCCAGCATTGCTGTGAGCTGTGGTGTAGGTTGCACATGCGGCTCGGATCCCTGCATTGCTGTGGCTCTGGCGTAGGCCGGTGGCTCCAGCTCCAATTCCACCCCTAGCCTGGGAACCTCCATATGCTGTGGGAGCGGCCCAAGAAATGGAAAAAGGAAAAAAAACTGGAGCAGCGAGAAGGGACAGAGGGCGGTGGGATGGGCCTCCTGGAGGTGGTGTTATTTGAGCAGGGATGGGCGTGGAAGGAGGGAGTCAGCCCTTTGACTACTGGGGGCCCAGCCGTGGAGGCGAGAGGAACAGCAAGTGGTCCCGAGGTGGGTGGTGTTTGCTTGACATGGGCACTGAGGTGAAGCAAGAAGTCAGTGTGTGGAAGCAGAGAGGGATCACGGAGCATGGGGGCTGCTGCAGGAGCCCAGATGGGGCGAGGGGCACAAGAGGAGAGGCGTCTATGGGGAAGTACTGCTATATTTTTTCTTTTTTCTTTTTAGGGCTGCACCTGCGGTCTATGGAAGGTCCCAGGCTAGGGGTGGAATCAGAGCTACAGCTGCAGGCCTCTGCCACAGCCACAGCAATGCTGGATCCGAGCTGCCTCTGAAACCTCTGCCATTGCAGCTTGCGGCAATGCCAGATCCTTAACCCAAGGTGCCACCGAGGGAACTCCTTTTTTTGTTAAAGCAAACTTGCTGTAACGTGGAGTAAAATGTGCCTGTACACATGTTCATATCTATTAAAGGTAAAATGGAAGCCTGGAATGAAATTATTATTATTGTTATTATTATTATTATTATTATTTCTGTTTGGGGCTATATCAGAGACATATAGAAGGTCCCAGGCTAGGGGTTGAATCGCAGCTGCTGGGCTACACCACAGCCACAGTGACGCTGGATCCAAGCTGCATCTGCAACCTATTTTGCAGCTTTCGGCAACAGCAGATCCTTAACCCACTGAGCGAGGCCAGGGATCGAACCCGCAATCTCATGGATACTAGTCAGGTTCTTAACCTGCTGAGGCATGACGGGAACTCTGGGGCAGTACTGTTGTTAAGTCCACGTTACATGGGGAAATGGAGGTCTGGAGAGGTCCAGGAATGAGTGCAGAGACTGGGTACGAACCAGGCCACCTCCACTGAAGCCAGAGCGCTGACTCACAGTGCTCTCCTGCACGTGGGATTTTCACTCAGTACAGGGGCAGGGGCAGGGCTGGGTCACCTCACCAGGCCTCCAGAGGCTCTGATGCTTTCAGATTTATTATGTATGTGATGAAAAAAGAAAGGCAGGCTTCCAACATAATGCTAATCCCCACGTTTGGGTTTTGTGTGGGCAGGAACCATGCTTTACCTGCAGCCCTGGTACCTTGCACGGAATCAGGGCATATAGTAGTTGCTCAATAAGTGTTTGTGGAATGAATGGAAAAATATTTTCTTTTTTTCTTTTCTTTTCTTTTCTTTTCTTTCTTTCTTTCTTTCTTTCTTTCTTTCTTTCTTTCTTCTCTCCTTCCTTTTTTTTTTTGCTTTTTAGGGCCGGGCCCAGAGCATATGGAAGTTCCCAGGCTAGGGGTCTAATCAGAGCTGTAGCTGCTGTCCTACAACCACAGCTCACAGCAATGCTGGATCCTAAACCCACTGAGTGAGGCCAGGGATCGAACCCGCATCCTCATGGATACTAGTCAGATTCATTTCCACTTTGCCATGATGGGAACTCCAAGAATATTAGGTTTCATTCGCTGATTGTCTAGTAAAGGCTACTGTTTCTATGAGGAGGTTAAGATTCTTGCTGTGGGAAGGTCCTCAGAGACTCAGGTTCAACCCCACCGGTTTGCAGATGAGAAAACTGAGGCGTGGAGTGACGGTAGGTGGAGAATGCTGCCTGTGGGATGGTGTCGGGTGTGCTTTAGGGTGAGAGACTCTGCTTCTCCGCATTGGCATGGCCAAGGGCTCTTCTCCGGATCAGAGCAAAGGTGGTTTAGCTGGAATCAGGTATATGATGAACCTTGAGGGAAACCCTATTGCAGGAAAAGCTGAGACAAAGGGAGCATGTTTGGGAGTGAAGGTTGGAGACCTTGGTCTCAGATAAGGTCAGATTAGCAAGAAGAGGGAAGAAATGCTTCTGGTCAGCCTCAAGGAATAGTTGCTAGGATCTCCCACGAGAGCCCCTGATCTGTTCACACTCTACACCAGATCACCTCCTCCCCCTCCCGATTCTCTCAGAGGCACTGATGTGTCCGTGCCCTGTGGGGTGTGCCAGGGGGTACCCCAGACCTTACCTTTCTTATATGTCTATTTGATAGAAAGATTTCTTGGAGGAAAAAAATTCAATTCTATATTTTAGAGCATTGATTTTTTTTTTGAATTTCTTTTTTTGGCTGTACCTGCAGCATATTGGAAGTTCCTGGGCCAGGGATCCAACCCGAGCCACAGCTGCAACCTCCGCTGTGGCTTGCGGCAATGCCAGGTCCTTAACCCATGGTGCCACAGTGGGAACTCCTGCTTTTGATATTAAAGAAAACTTGGCTATAACGTGGAGTCAAATGTGCCTGTACACATGTACAGGTCTGTTAAAGGTAAAACGGACGCCTCGCCTGGAAGGAAATTATGAGTAGTATTTATTTATTTATTTTCCTCTCTAGGGCCGCACCTATGGCAAATGGAGGTTCCCAGCCTAGGGGTGGAATTGCAGCTCCAGCCTACACCACAACCATAGCAATGCTGGATCCGAGCCTCTTCTGTGACCTACACCACAGCTCACGGCAATGCTGGATCCTTAACCCACTGAGCGAGGCCAGGGATCGAACCCGCATCCTCGTGGATGCTAGTCGGGTTCATAACCCACTGAGCCATAACGCAAACTCCTGGAATGAAATTACTTATGAGTGAGTTGCTCTGAATGGCCTTCCTGGCTGCCCGCAGACCCTGGGCTTAAAGGCCCCCCGAGGGGAACTTGGAGAAATACTGTCTGCCAATAGCCACTGCATGTCCTCTCTGCCATTTGGGATAAGACATGCTTCAGAATAGGGGGCAGCTCAGCCAGAGGGGAAAGGACTGTCTACAGCGGGCTAGAGCCCAGGCACAGACCACAGGCCCCACCTGAGGGGACAAGCTGGCAGAGCTGTGCCAGGACAGGCTCTGGTAGGTAGGGAGTTTCTAGGTGAAGGTGCTTGGAGCTCCCTTCCTTGCGGTGGAGGAAGGAGATGAGTGTGTGTCCACAGGGGCTGGGAGGTGGCAGGTTTCAGCAAGAGGAGGGCTGAGCCACCAGCCCGGGCTGGCCCTGGCACCCCATGCTCCTCCCAAGGCCTGCACACAACTGCCACCCGGGAGAGGGAGGCCATGGTGCCAGCAGAGAGGCGATGAGGAGGGCGGAGAGGGAGGTCACTGGCTGAGAGCAGGGCAGGGACCCAGGAAGGATCAGAGCTGGAGACAGGGAGGAAGGAGAGGGCAGGTGGCCCAAACTGGGTCCTGGGTGGGGCTGGGAGGGCTCTGAGGAAGTGACACCTGTCGAGTCTCTCCAGTCTTGGGGAGAGGATTTCCCAAGGAAGGAGTTTACTGAGGAAAGGAGTGTCTGATCTCCAAGGTGGGAGGACTGGGCCTGGGCTGGGGGGCGGGGGTTGCAGTGGGCAATAAGCTAAAGGAAAGAGGAAGGGTCCTGGGGCATCTTGTTCCTTAGCCATTTGAAGACAGGGTGGGGTGGGCTGTGGGGAAGGAAGGCCCTGCTCTGCACCGGGGGATAGACAATATGGCCTTTAGTGGAACCACACCAACATTGGCTGGACTCTTACTAAAGCAGGCACTTTGCTCTAAGATCTTTACCTGGACTCACTCATGCGAGCCCATGATAATCCCATGAGGCAAACAGTCTCATTATTGCCCATTTTACTGATGAGGAAGGACACTGAGACAAGGAGGGGTTATTTCCTTTCTTCTGGAAATCCAGATGGTACCCAAGAATCTGCAAGCAAATCAGGCAAAAGGTATAAACAGAGAGCCCTTCAAGTCCATCCATCCACCCACCCACCTACCGATCCATCCATCCATCCATACATCCACCCACCCATCCATCCATTCATCCATCCATCCATCCACCCACCCATTCATCCTTCCATCCATCCATCCATCCACCCACCCATCCATCCATACATACATCCATCCACCCACCCAACCATCCATTCATCCATCCATCTGCCCACCCATCCATGCTTCCATCCATCCATCCACCCATTCATCCTTCCATCCATCCACCCATCATCCATTTATCCATCCATCTATCCGAGGATACTGACTCAGTGGCTCTGTGTGCCAGGTGCCACTGGGCCAAAGGCTTCCCTGATCTGTGAGAGTCCTCTCAGCATCCTCTGTGGTAGGCTTCCCACTTAACAGATGAGGAATCTGAGGTTCTGAGAGGTTACATAATAGCTCAAAGTTATGTAATAATAGATCATGGTCACAGAGCAAGTCAGGAGCAGAACTAGAATTCATACCTGACTCAGGGCAGGAAGAAGAGCTCTTGTTCTTAGGGAAGATAAGCCAACAAATCAACTAGGAACTGTGTGAGAAAACAGGACATAGAAGGTATTTTTGAAAGAAACCAAGGGACTTTCCTGCATTCCTCCCTTCCTGTTTGGGCACAGCCCTCGGGAAGTCAGGTCTATAACCCTACCGGTAGGGGGCACTCTGCTTCTCCAGGGACCACTAGGGACGCAGGTGAGGAAGAGGGAGGTAAGAATTTTTCTTTTTCTTTTTCTTTTTCCTGCAGTACCTGCTGCATGTGGAAGTTCCCAGCTAGGGGTTCCATCAGAGCAGCAGCTGCCAGCCTGCGCCACAGCCACACCCACAGCCATGCCAGACCCAAGCCTCATCTGTGACCCACACCACAGCTCGAGGCAAGACCGGATCCTTAACGCACTGAGCGAGACCAGGAATCCAACCTGCATCCTCATGGATACTAGTCAGGTTCTTAACCCACTGAGCCACAACGGGAACTCCCAGGAGTAGGAATTATTAAAAAACAAAATGAAGTTGTTAATGGAGGGGCGTGGTCTCTGTTCTGCTCTTGGCCCTTTCTCCGCAGGACGCCCCCCAACTTCCCCTACAGGCTTTGGCTGCCTCTGTCATCTTTGCCTGCCTCCTGAGGCTCCTGCTTCCAACTCTGTCTTGCTCCTCCCTCCTGGAGCAGGCCACACCTGGTCCCACAGGTTATCATACCAGGTGACCTCCCTGCCTTCCGAGAACCTGGTGGCCCATCTGCCCCTCAGGGGCTTGGCCCCACCCCCCACTGGTTTCCTGGAGAGGAATTCCCCCCAAGGGAGCAGCCCTGATTGCAACAGGACGGGGCCTTGGGAAGGGTGGGCTGTGGGGTGAAAGGTGACTTGGGAAAGTTCTTAAGGACTATCCCTGGGGGCAGAAATGGCTTCCACGGAAGGTAGGCCTGCGCGCGAGAGGAAGGAAGGGGGCCTGGGAATGGGAGGTGTCCTCTTCTCCAGAGCTAGCTGGGCTGGGCTAGCTCTGATGCCCTGCATCTTCTCCTCAGACTTCAGGCAGGAAGGGAGGGCCAGCAGCAGTGCTATTCTTGGGGAGGGTTGGGCGGGGGAGCTGTTTTAGTCCCCAAGGTTTTTTTTTTTTTTTTTTTGGCTTCTTAGGGCCGCACCCAAGGCATAAGAAAGTTCCCAGGCTAGGGGTTAAATTGGAGCTGCAGCCTCTGGCCTACATCATAGCCGCAGCAACACAGGATCTGAGCTGCATCTGAGACCTACACCACAGCTCACTGCAACGCCGGATCCTTAACCCACTGAGCAAGGCCAGGAATCGAACCCACATCCTCATGGATACTTGTTGGGTTTGTTACCGCTGAGCCAGACGGGAGAGCCAGGTCTCAAGTGTAAGAGCCCTGTTCTGGGCCTCTTCCAACCAGGCCACGCCCCCCAGGAGTGAGGACTCCATGAGACCAAGGGGGGGACTTGGCACAAGCCTCTTTCTGGACCACAGAATCTCAGAATTCCCTGCCCTAGAGTTCCCGCTGTGGTTCAGTGGGTTAAGAATCCAACTGCAGCAGCTTGGGGCACTGTGAAGGCTTGGATTCTATCCCCGGCAGGGCATAGTGGGTGTGGGGTAGGTTGCAGCTGCGGCTCGGAATCCCTGGCCCTGCCTGGGAACGTCATGTGTCACAGGTGAGGCCATTTAAAAAAAAAAAAAAAAAAGAATTATCTGCCTTAACAGCCAGGTCTACACAGTCCTTCCCCTTCAACCCATCTTCCCTAGGCTGGAACTCATAGGCCCAGGGCAGCTGGGCCTTTCGTTTATGCTCCTGCCCCGCCCCCACCCCTCATCATCACTCCTGTCCTACCTCCTGGAACCCCCAAGCCCCAGTAGATGCCAGCTCATTATCACCTTTCTTTTCTTTTCCTCACCACACCCACAGCATGTGGAAGCACCTGGCCAGGGACTGAATCCAAGCCATAGCAGTGACCTTAGCCACAGCCGTGATAATGCAGGTCCTTAATCGCTAGGCCACCAGGGAACTCCTCACTCTCCTCTGTTGATCTGCCTTGGAGAAAGAGAGGCCCAAGTGAACTGGAAGGTGAGAAAATTCTTCCCAGAGTCTCACTGGCAGTCGTCCCGCTAGTCCTATCGCTTCAGTAACTGTTCTTTGGTATAAGCATTGACCGGGTCTGTTTTCCTCCACGTTGGAGAAAGGCGGCAAGGAGCTTGCCTCTGCCTCTGTCACCAGTAGGCTCAGAGTCCATGGCTCTAATGGGACCTGGTAAACTCCGCTGCCTCCAAGAAGCAACATCATCTTGCCTGCAAGTGATCCCCTAGGCTTTCCCAAGGCGCCTCCTGGCTCTTCCCAAGAAGATCCCCAGCTCCCAAGTTCTTCCCTCTGCCACCCATTTCCAAGGGAGCAGCTGCTTTAGCCCTTTCTCTTCCTCACCCCCTTCCCAGGGTTCCTAAACTCTGTGCCCCTCAGCATCCAGGGACCAGGGGGCTGGCAGAGATGCAGGGGAGGCAGGTCCAAGCCAACTCCCAGGCTCCCACAGGGCGGGAGGGGCGTGTGGAACTTTGGCCTCATCCCCTTCCCCCCAGCCTGCTGTCAGCTGGCCAGCCCCAACCCTAGAGCCAAAGCACTTCCATGCAGGAGGGAGGGAGCCTGCTCAGTGGGAGAAAGATGAAGCCGGTCCCCCCCACGTGTCAGTGAACAAATTGGGCCAATTTGGTGTGATTAGTGAAGAATTCACATCTGGCCAGCAGAGTCCTCCCCCTGTCCCCCACCCCCACCCCCCGGCCCCAGCCCAGCCTGGCTCCTGCTCCCCATTAGAAGCTATTTTCTCTGACGGCTCCATTTGTCTCTGTAGTGGGGGATTTGACAGCTCCCTGGCCAGCTTGGGGGGCCTGGCTCTGAGTGAGAGGCCCAAGGCCAGGCTGCTGGCCCACCAGCCCCTGAACCTGCTTCCATGGGGGAATGGCACGCTCCAAACGGGAACCAGGCACCGGTATGCCCCATCTCTCTGCTCTGTGTGTGTGTGTGTGTGTGTGTGTGTGTAGATCCACAACTGGGTGGAGCCTGGGGAGCAGCAGTCTCTCAGCTTTCCACGGGGTCTCCCTTGGACCCTGATTTCTCATCTGGTGTAGTGATGGGTTATGCTTGGAGATCAACAGAGACCGTGTGTGTATGTGCGTGCGTGCATGCGTGCATGCATGCATGCGTGTGTGTGTGTGTGTGTGTCGGGTGGGGAGCAGCAGGGGTCTGGGGTTTCCTAAAAGAAAACAGCTGGGCGTGAATAAGGGAGGGTCTTCCTCCCCTTCCTTCTCCCCTTCCCCGCCCCTCCCAGAGACCACTGCGGCAGCTACCCCTCGGGAGTGCCTGTGGATGGACGGCTGCTGCGCAGCTGAAAAGGCTCGCCCCCAGAAGTGGTTTCAAGGTGGTACCCTTGGGGGGTGTGGCCTTCAACGTCTTGGGTCCTCCTCCCCCCAGCAGTGACCCCCGGTTGCCTGTGTCAAAGGCAATTTGGGGCTATTTAAAGGAGCCTGACCCAGAGGTCACCTGGACAAATCTCTTCCCTGGGGAATTACCACCAGATGGCAACCTGGGGCTTGTCTCCTCAAAGGTCCTCCCTGGTTGCTGGGGCGTGCCAGGGCTCTGCTGTTGCCTAGAGTGTGCAAAGGGGGAGGCGGGGGGTGGGGTGGGGGGCCGGGACCTCAGTCCTTGGATGAGAATGCTCTTGGAAGAGGGATGACTGGGGAAAGGGGTCTCAGCCATCCACATCGGGGAGGGTTGCTTTCGGTTGTGATGTCATGTAGCTTTGGGGATTGGCCGTAGACGCTTCTCTGGCTTCCAGCATTTTTCTCTTGCCACATGGATACAAAGAAAATATCAAGAAGAGTGAAGGGAATCAGACATCTGTGATCCGTCCAACCTCCCACCCCCGCTCCTTGCCCCAAGAAAGGGTGACCAGATGTCCCAGTTTTCCCCAGACCAAGGTCTCCTGGGATATGGCCTTTTAGCACTAAAGCCAGGACAGTCTTGGGCAGACGGGGACAGCTGGTCGCCCTGCCTAACTAAGCACAAGCCCCAGAGACCAGGCAGAGGGACAGAGAAAAAAGCAGTTCTTCTGAGATCTGCTGCCTGATTTCTCACTTGACTTTATTTCATCCTTACCTGATTTTGCCTGATACCTTAGTGTTTGTGGGTTCCTCAGCCTTTTTTTCCCCCCAGGGTAGTGTCTGGGGTGTTGGAAGAACACTCTGACCTGGGGCCAGGGGGCAGGGGTTGGGTAGCTTAATCATTCATCTCATTCCTGCTAAGGACCACGGGCTTGGGGTGTGACCAGGGCAGCCACGCTGGCCTGCTCCCATCTCCCCAGTGCCCATCTCTAATTAAGAGAGGCACCTTCAGAACACCTGCTGCGTGTGGTTTCTGGAGTTATTATCCCATTTCAGAGATGGGAGCACTGAGATGGAGTTATTGGCCCCATTGCTGAGTTGAGGGAGAGAGAAGCAAGGCCCCCTGGATAACTGCGCCCCCTTCCCCCAACCTCACCCCATCTCCCGTTCAGGCAAAAATGGCTGTTTTCTTGTGTCAGGAATAAGCCCTCTGCCCTAAGTAGTAGAGTCAGCTGCTTCTCCCCTGCAAATAGCCTCAATCCGACGCCTCAGATATTAATTACATAATTTACTAAGGACAGAGAAGGGGGAGGTCACCCTGGCAGGATTTCAAAGGCAGAGAGGGCTTCTGAAAATCTAGACATCAGACCAAACTTCTACCCCGCTCTTCCAGCAGCAACTGGCATCCCGGAGAAGAAACCAGAACCGGAACCGGAAGAAGGCAAGGCAGAAAGGAGGTGGCTGAGCCGTAAGGGAGGCCAGTGCGCAGAGCAGTGCTTCCTTTCATGGTCCTGAGAGTCGGACGGCCCTGGGGCTGGGCCCCACCTGCTCCTACCCTGACCTGCTCCTCCTCCACGTGCCTCTGCCCCCGTCAGCCCCTTCCCTCCCTCTCCTCTGCACACAGGCCCAAAGGAACCCAAACCAAGAGAGTCTGGAAGCCAGAGCTGAGCTTGCACATCAAATTGTGCTTGAATGGCATGCCCATGGGGGCGGAGCAGAAACAAATCCGACTAGGAACCATGAGGTTCCAGGTTCGATCCCCGGCCTTGCTCAGTGGGCTAAGGATCTGGTGTTGCCGTGAGCTATGGTGTAGGTCGCAGACACGGCTTTGCTCTGATGCTGCTGTGGCTGTGGTGTAGGCCAGCAGCTGTAGCTCCGAATGGACCCCTAGTCTGGGAACCTCCCTATGCGAAGGGTGCAGCTCTAAAAAGACAAAAAAAAAAAAGAAAGAAAATTGTGCTTGAAGTCCACTTTGAAGGGGGATGTGGACAGTTCTCAGGAGGAGTGGGTGTCCTGGATCGGATGACTCTGGGGTGACTGAGGCATTTTGGAAGCTGCAGAGTTTAGGGAGCTAGGTTGCCCAGCTCCCTTTTTCTGGGAGCGCTAAGTGCCCCTCTCCCAGAGGGCTTGGGTGAACAAGGGGTTCCCTGGGGGGAGTTCCTCTCCCAGGAGGGGTGCGATGCTGGGCCTTGGGCTAAGCGCCCAAGAGCTGGGAACGCGCTCTTCTTTAAGATGAGGAACCCTCTTTGAGGCTCCTCTTTAGTCCCGTTGGCCTTGGTGGAGAACCCCCAGACCAAGCCGTGGAGTGGATGCTCTCCCACCACCTTGGGAGCCAAGACGCTCCTCCCTGTCCTAACACATGGACTCCATCCTGGGGAAGCCTGAAGGTGGGGTGCTTGTCTGTTTACACCCCTTGTGCATTTGCTTCAAGCCAAAGGCAACTTCCTGTTTCCCCCAACAGGCCCCAGGGGAGATCAAAGGCACTGAGCCCTGAGTTCAGGGAAGAAGAACTGAGGATGGCTGGGGGCCGGCCCCTGTGCCATGGGAGGGTTAAAATGTATGTGGCCAGTTAGGGCACCAGGAGGATACAGGGAACAGAGGCAGGGACCCTGGCCTAGGTCTGGCTGTGTGGCTGTCCTGTCCTGACCCCTCCTCCAGGAAGCCCAGGTCACCTCTCCATCCCGGAGTCCTGACCTCATGGCAGAGGCTGCGCCCTGCTCCTCCCCTGTGTCCCCAGCACGATTTCCCGGGTCTCTCTCCCAGGCTGGGACTCCCTCCAGAGCCCAGGCCACAGCAAGAGGAGAGGAGCGCAGGAGCCGGGGTTGGGGGGTGTTGTGGGGGGGGTGGGGGGAGCAGGCCCTCCCCTCCCCGCCCCCACCTCGGCCCCTGCGCGCCGCGGGGCAGGCGGGGCGGGCCGCGAGGGGCTCAGGCGCGGCGGCGGCTGTCACTCACGCACTCACGCGGGAGGAATGCAGACGGCAGGGCTGCCCTGTGGTCACGTCTCCGCCCCACCGACGGAGGTAGGCGCCCAGGTACCCAGCCTGTGGGCCTTGGGAGCCCGCCAAGCTGCTGATGAAAGGCGCTGCATATTAACCCTTTCTTGGCCGCACCCCCTCGCTGCCGCCAGCTGCCGGGTGGTCGTCAACCACGAGGGGCAGAGGGGCGGAGGCTGGGGCGGAGGCTGGGTGCAGCCGCTGGCTGCTGAGTGGGCGGCCTTAGCCTCCAGGCGCTGGCGGGGAGAAGCGTACCGCCTCCCCCCCCGCCCCCCCTCCCGCCACGAGCCCCCCCAGCCTCCTTGGGTTCTAGGGCTCAGGTCTCCCAAAAACAGATGCGGACCCCTCCTCCACAGAGAGTCTCCGCTGCGCGGGCCAACCTCCCAGGCTGCTGTGTCCTCTCCTGGAAAATCCCTGTAGCTCGAGAGCCCTGGACCGAGAGTCCAGGAGTTCATGCAGCACATGCAGCTGAACGGCTGAGAGGGTCAACTCAGCTGTTAGACTCGGGGAAAGTGGGCCCTAAGTCTGGGTGTCTCCCATGGGTGGAATTACGGGGTCGGTAATTCAAGATGTGGGGTTATTTATCTGTTTTGGTAGCAAGCCACATTTCTCTCCAAGCAGAGCCTCGGGCAGATGCCTAGCGCCTAAATTAGACAAAGTGGAGAGTTTCTGGTTGGAGTAGGGGGTGAGGTCCCCTTTTCCTCCCACCCATCTGCTGAGAACCCAGAGGGAGGATCCTACGGAGCTCGGTTTGGAAAGCTCTGAGATCTGGGTATGGTGTGAGATCCTTTTCTGCTCTGACAGCGTTCTCTTCCTGCTGTCTCCGTTCACTGGGGCCTTGCCAATCAGGCACTGGCTCTGTGTCCAGGGCTCACTGTGGGGCCTTCTGTGATGCTGCTGAGGGGGTCCAGGGCTGTGTGGTCCATTTATCATTCAGGGTCCACATCCTGGGGCTGGCGCTCCCTCCCTATAGGCTGCGTGTCACTGGACCCAGTGCCTCCCAGCCAACCCTGTGTGTCTCCCAGACTCTCCTCTCTTTCTGTTCTGTTAACGAGTTTCGAGAATCTGAGTGCGCACAGGGGTAGCTGGTGGGCAGTGAGCAAGGCACAGCTGTAGGAGCTAAACCTGCCTCGGAGTTCAGAACTCTGCTTCCTGATTTCTTCCTGCCCCCACTTTTTTTTTTTCTTTCTTTCTTTCTTTCTTCCTTTTTTTTTTTTTTTTTTGTCTTTTTGGGGCTGCACCTGCGGCATCTGGAAGTTCCCAGGCTAGGGGTCAAGTGGGAGCTCTAGCTGAGGGCCTATGTCACAGCCACAGCAACTCAGGATCTGAGCTGCATCTGTGACCCACACCACAGCTCATGGCAATGCCAGATCCTTAACCCCCTGGGCAAGGCCAGGGATCAAACCTGCATCCTCATGGATACTAGTTGGGTTCGTTCCCGCTGAGCCACAAGTTACCGCTGAGCCACGATGGGAACTCCTTCTTCTTCCGCATCTTATCCCGCTGCCCTGGAGAGTTTCCTCCCCACTTAGGAGGAGTGGGAGCCCGAAGAGGGGCAGGAAGTCAGAGGTCCAGACTGGAGGCAGTGCAGAGTGGGGGCAGGAAGCTGAGAGGATGGTTGCCCAGATCTCACCCCCACCTGCTCACCTCCTCACTCCCCGGGGTGTCTGTAAGCCTCACCGCCCTGAGGGAAGCTATCCTGCCCTGAAGCTCAGAAACCCGAGAATGTTGCTTTGGCTGAAGGAGGAGAATTGGAGAGTAGACTTGCATGTCCAGATATAACTGATCTCCCTCAAAAACTGGTGACATGGTATACCTTATCCAGCTGGAAGGCATCACTTTTTCCAAAGCAGTATGATTAGAATTTTTTTTTTTTTTTTTTTTTACTTTTTGCCTTTTCTTGGGCCGCTCCCGAAGCATATGGAGGTTCCCAGGCTAGGGGTCGAACCGGAGCTGTAGCTGCCAGCCTACACCAGAGCCACAGCAACGCAGGATCCGAGCCGCATCTGTGACCCACACCACAGCTCACGGCAATGCCGGATCCTTCACCCACTGAGCAAGGCCAGGGATCGAACCTGCAACCTCATGGTTCCTAGTCAGATCCGCTAACCACTGAACCACGACGGGAACTCCAAAGCAATATGATTAGAATTTGGAAGTCATTCTTTATTTTATTCTATTTAATTTATTTTTAGGGCTGCTCTCAAGGCATATGGAAGTTCCAAGGCTAGGAGTCAATCAGCTACAGTTGGGGCCTATGCCACAGCCATAGCAATCCCGGATCCAAGCTGCATCTGTAACCTATGCTGCAGCTTATGGCAATGCCATATCCTTAACCCACTAAGGGAGGCCAGAGATGGAACCCTCATCCTCCTGAACACTATGTTGGGTTCTTTTTTTTTTTTTTTTTTTTGTCTTTTTAGGGCTGCACCCTCGGCATGTGGAGGTTCCCAGGCTAGGGGTCAAATTGGAGCTGTAGCCATTGACCTACATCATAGTCACAGCAACACCAAATCCGAGCCACATCTACAGCCTACACCACAGGTTGCGGCAACGCTGGACCCTTAACCCACTGAGCGAGGCCAGGGATCGAGCCTGTGTCCTCATGGATACTAGTCAGATTCATTTCTGCTGAGCTACGATGGGAACTCCTATGTCAGGTTCTTAACCTTCTGAGCCACAGCAGGAACTCCTGGAGGTCATTCTTAATGTCCACTCCTTTTACCATCCAACTGGTCACTAAGCCCCATCCTTTCTGGAGGGACTTGAAGATGCCCACTTTTCTTTCCATTTTGATTGCTCCAGATTCAACTGAGGCTTTTTTTTTTGCTTTTTAGGGCCGCTCTAGAGGCATCTGGAGGTTCCCAGGCTAGGGATCCAGTCAGAGCTGTGGCTGCTGGCCTGTGCCAGAGCTACAGCAATGCTAGATCCGAGCCACATCTGCAACCTACACCACAGCTCACAGCAACGCTGGATCCTTAACCCACCGATCAAGGCCAAGGATCGAACCCGCAACCTCATGGTTCCTAGTCAGATTCATTTCCGCTGCACCACGATGGGAACACCAACTGAGGACTTTTTAATCCAGTCCCTGAGACTGTTGCAACAAGGACTGGTTCCCCTGGCTTGGGGGGTGGGGGGAACCCCCCCACCCCTCCTCCGCACCTCACTGGGGATCCTGGGATCTCAGAACACAGGTTGGGACTTGCCACTCTCATGCTCGAAAACCTTTGATGGCTCCCCATTGCCAGCAGGATATAGTCCCAACATTGCCTTGGCATTGACAGCCTGTCCTGATCCGATGCCAACTTCCTCTGCCAGCCTGGGCTGCCACTACGTACTTCACCCTCTTCAACTCCTGCCACATCCAGTGGCTTGTTTCATCCGCGTCCTGCTGCATGCTTTCGTGGCCCACCGCCTTGGCGCACAGACAAGCTTGTTCCTGGCACTTACGGTGCTGTGGGGGAGAAGGATTAATCCCATAATCCCATAAATAAATAGATCCTTACAAACGCTGATAAGTTCAGGGTGTCTTTAGGAACGCAAGGAGAAGTTATAGAGGGGGTGGGACAGATTTCAATTGGGGACTCAGAGAAGGCTTCTGGGCAGAAGAGCCACTTCAGGGTATTGGATCCGAGTTACTTTTTGCATTATCCTTTGGACGCTTTGGGGAGGGTATCTTTGATCTTTTGTCAGGACGAATTTCCCTGTCTGCACACCCAGATTTCTTGGCGTCTCTGCTTAGCTTGTATTTCATTCTGTCTTGAACTGGAATCTGGGTTGCAGCCCGTGGACTGTGAGCAAGCGAAGGAAGGGGGTGTTGCTCATTCAGGCTTTGAACACCACCCTCGGGCCCCCTAGGAGCTAGAGCTGGAGGGGCTGCTTGGCCTTTAGTGATGGGGGGCGGACCAAGGGGAAGATCTGCTGTCAGGACGGCACAGCAGCCTGCAGGGGGCGCTCCCGGGCGGCCGAGGCCGAGGTAGTGGGGGCTAAGTTTTGGAGCTGATGACACCCATGGTTTCTAATGGCAGCACCTACTCTCCCAGCAGGAAAGAGAGCCCCTTCCCCACCGTTTCCACTCCATCCAAATATGGTTCATCTGGAGTTGGGGGATGAAGGGGGAGGGAAGCTGGGCCAAATGGAACGCTGTTTCCTAGGAACTGAGGGGATTCTGAGGCATCCTGGGAAGTATCACCCAGAGAGGACAGAACTCTGGAGAGAGGGGACGGCTAGAAAACCACCTTGCCCATGCCTCCCTTCTTTTTCTTTTTTCCTAGGGCTGCACCTGCAGCATATGGAAGTTCCCAGGCTAGGGGTCAAATGGGAGCTGCAGCTGCCGGCCTATGCCACAGCCACAGTAACGTGATCTATGCTGCAGCTTGTGGCAACACTGGATACTTAACCCACTGAGCGAGGCCAGAGAGCGAACCCACACCCTCATGGATACTAGTTGGGTTCTTAACCCTCTGAGCCATAACAGGAACTCCAACCCAACCCTCCCTTCTAAGGCTCACTGAATACCTCCTGGAGAATGTCTCCTGTTTTAAGGTCTATATCCATGCTCAAAAACAAAAACAGGGAGTTCCCATTGTGATGCAGTGGAAACAAATCTGACTAGGAACCTTGAGGTTGCAGGTTCGATCCCTGGCCGTGCTCAGTGGATTAAGGATCCAGCATTGACGTGAGCTGTGGCATAGGTCACAGACGTGACGGCCCTGAAAAAGACAAAAAGACAAAAAACCCAAACAAACAGGAGTTCCCGTTGAGCTCAGCAGTCACCAACCTGACTGGTATCCATAAGGACGTGGGTTCAATCTCTGGCCTCGCTCAGTGGGTTAAGGATCTGGCGTTGCCGTGAGCTGTGGTGTAGGCCGGCAGTTGCAGCTCCAATTGGACCCCTAGCCGGGGAACTTCCATATGCTGCAGGGGCGGCCCTAAAAAGAAAAAAGAAAAAACAAAAACAAAACCAAACCAAACCCACTTTCATTAAAGGCCTACTGTGTCCCAGACCTACTGTGTGCTGGTGGGGGCCTAAGCACAGAAGGAGAGAAGGGGTTGGGCTGCCTGGCTTTGAGGAGGGAAGCAAAGCGGGGGGAGATTGATTTGGGGGTGACCTGAATCTAGAGGTAGCCTCTCCACACACACCGCCCTTGGTCTGCCATGGCCACTTCCAGATTGTGGGGCAGCAGGCAATTCCCCAGCCTTTCCAGTTCCTCCAGCTTCCCTGGAGACTTTCCCTCCAGTGGAAAATTCTGGATCTCAACAAGGAGTGTGGTAAGGCTGTTGAACCCACGAAGGTGCCAGGCTGACCAGTCACGTCCCAGATCCTTGGGGTAAGGTCCCCCTCAATGAATCCTTCGGTCTGATGGTGAGGGCCCAACCCCTGCCTCAGGGAGACCCCAATCTGAGGGTGGAGGTCCAGCCCCTGTTGTGAGGGTGCTCCCAGGATGCTGAGGGTCACAGGATGAAACTAGGAAATGATGCTTAGCCCCTGCATGAGGGCCAGCCAGGTACCAGGGCAAGGTTGTCCAGACGGGGCTGCTCCTTCCCTCAGAGCAGCTCTGTCTGGTCGTTTCATGACAGTCACTCTTGCTGCAGAGACCAGGTGAGTGGTGGCAGCACAGGTGGCAGCTGGCAGGTGGGGAGAGCGGGGGAGGAGGAATGTGCCCCAGGCCCGGGCAGATGCCACCGGATAGTCCAGTAACCCCACCCCCTCCTCATGACCTGCTCACCTCACTGCCTGCCTGCCTCCCTCCGGCCCCTATGCCCCCGGGGTCACAGCCAGGTCCTGGGTCCCAGGGAGCCATTTCTGGGAGGAGAATCAGCCTCCAGACGCAAGGGACATCTTGCGGGGCGTGAGTCATTGCCACAACTGCCATTCTGGAAGCACGGACCGTGGGCCAGCTGATTTAATCCTCAGAGTTAAATATTGTGTCACTCCCATTTTACAGACAGGGAAACCAAGGCTCAGAGCGATGAAGTCACTGATTCAGTTTACCTTGTGCAGCCTGATGTGGAGAAGCCACGGAGGGGGATTTTGAGGGTCGGAGCAAGAGGTTCCCCCGTGGATCTGAAGCTCCTGTGAGGCTGAGATGGGGACAGGGATTCAATCAAGGGCCTCGTCTCAGCCCAGAAGGAATTTTTGCCTACACGGAGGGGGTGTGGGCATGGACTGGGAGTGGGGACAGAGGGGCAGCAGGCCAGCTCCCCGCAGCATGCCGGGGACCCTGCCCTGAACACTTCCCCCCACCCCCGCCTCTCCCCCTTCCTGAAGCCGAGGGAACAGGTGGGGAGATGGTGGCTCCCCAGATCCTGATCTCATCAGAGAGCTCCCCCTCCTCCACTCCCTCCCCCCACATGGCGGCTCAGGTGTCCCACTGCTGCCAGCCCAGGACAAGCATCCCTGAGACACCCCCGCTGCCCTAGATGCCTCCTGGTCCTGTTGGTGATGCTGCCAACATGATAGGGGGCCCAGACCAGTGACTCGGGGGGTGGGGGTGGGGGTGGGAGGAGACTACCCAGCTTTGCTCTGCATCTCGCCTGCTCCCTCCCTTCCCTCTGCTCCCTCCCCACCAGCTTCCCTCCCAAACACTCACTCATTCATTCCCCAGACCACCTACAAACCACCCATTTGCCCAGACCACACAGCTCCTCTGCCCAGCTCAGCTCCCAGGGATAATGGCTGCCCCACCCCCATCCTTCCAGGACTCACCCCCAAGCCTAATTACCACCTTGGCACCTCCGGGGCTGGGGCGGGGGCAGGGGCAGGGTGGGCATTGACTTCCACTTCTGCTTGGAAATCTCTTAGGCACAGAAGGCTTGTTTCCTTCTGGACATCATGGGGCAGGAACAAATTAGAGACCCTTAACGGAGCCCCTCTCTGGTCCTTGCCACCCCACCACTGCCCAGCCTACTGGGGCACGGCAGGAGGCAAAGATGGCAGAAGCCTCTGTTTGCGCCTCCTGTTGGCACCCTTGTAAGGGGATCGAGGAAGGCGCAGACCCAATCTGCAGGTCAGGGAGGGCTCCCTGGAAAGAGCGAGGATCCGGAGCCAGAAGCCCAGGGTCCAGATCTGCTGCCCTGACTGCTTGGCCGTCTCACCAGCCCCCATCCTGGCCTCAGTTTCCTGGTGCATGAAAGACAGGGGACAGCTGTTCTCTGCGGTCCCTCAGGCTCTCCTCCTTCGGGCTTTGAACACCAGGGAGGTGACTGAGAGATGCCCGCTGAGGCCCCCCCCGGCTGTAGAGGGACCCCGAGCAAAGAAAGGGAGAACAGCCATGGCTGGAGGAGGCTGCCAGGGGAGGGCAGGGGGCCAGGACAGGGAGGCAGAGCAGGCTTGGCCTGACACCTGTCAACACGGGGTGGGAGGTGGGATTGGGCTTCCCACCGGGTAGGAGCACAGAAGTCAGGAAGTCCTTACAGGCTCTGGAGCTGGTGTGCTCGGCACCCCTGTTTCCCTACAGCATCAGCAAGTCGGGGGCCAGGGGGCCTCCCTGATGTGGCCTGTGACCCTGGAGGGAGCTCTCTGCCTCTCCCTCCTGTGTCTACATGGACCTGCATCCCAGAAGCTGTTTCAAGAGGACAGGGATCCGTCCCCTTCCAGGGCCCAGCACAGGCCCTGGCTCAGAGAAGGCGCCAGATAAATGTGGAATGAATGAATGAATGAGCTTGGAACCACTGGGCAGGGCACTGAGGCCAACCCAGATGTGCGAGCTTACCTGTGGCTGCAGGGCCAGGGAGAAGGGAGAGCGGTGGGCAGGGGTGGCGTTGGTGGCTTCACCCTCACCAGGCAGGACTGAGCTGGGCCTAGGCCCTGGGGGCCGGGGCCACCAGGGCTGGGCCAGGGCGGATGAGGTGGTCTCTGTGGGGTCCCTCTCAGGAGCCCTCCTTCCCCCATAATTACATCTGATTAGCTTCACCACAAAAGCCAGACTGGAAAGAGAGGGGTGTTTGGGACATGGGGGAGGGGACAAGGTGGAGCAGAGAGCTCAGGACAACCAGGGCCTCCAGCTGTGCTCCCTCCCCACGACTCAACACACACACACACACACACACACACACACACCATGATCTGGAAAATTCCAATGGAGCCCCTTCTACTGAGAATAGCAGCCATCCAGGGACATTGGGCGCTTTAGACAACTCACCCCTATGTATTAATTCAAAATGCCCCCTCCAGAGTCCTTGGGAGGGAGGGAGGGTGGGCATGGGTGGGCATAGCTTCCAGGCCAAGGGGAGCAGGAAACAGGATATGCACTTCGGGCCAGAAGGGAGCTGTGGCAGGCATGTCCACTGTCCCAACTCAGGGCCCAACAAGTCCCCAGAGCTCCTGCCAGGGCTCAGAAAGTTCTTCCTGGTGTCCACTGCCCTTTTTGTCCGATCTGAGGCTCTGCAGATAGATCTGCCCTGTCCATTCACGCACCCACTCCTTTTGAGACCATCCATTCTAGGGCCTTCTCTGGAGGCCAAGAGGCTCGGGTCCCCTCCTCTCTAACCTGGGGGCAGGAGGACCCTCCCTCCCACTCCTGCAGTGGGCAAGTAAGAAAAACAGCTCAGGTCACGCACACTCCCCCAGACTCACTTTTTTTTTTTGTTGTTGTTTTTTTTTGTTTTTTGGTAGCCATCAGCCTAAGCCAGAGCCACAGCAACACCGGATGCTTAACCCACTGAGCGAGGGCTGGAATCGAACCTGCAACCTTATGGTTCCTCGGCGGATTCATTTCTGCTGCACCACGACGGGAACTCCCAGACTCACTTTCTAAGAAGGACCCTGGGGAGGGGGCAGCTAGATAAAAGGGTTCCCCCCTTTCCTGGCCCTTCTGGGGGAGGTACTGGGGGACTGGGGCAAAGAGAAGAAAGGCAGGACCTGCCTGCTTCCTGTGGGGCTCCACTTTGGGGCGAACCGTTAGGAAGTCAGGAATATTAGCTAAGAATTAAAAACAAACATTAACTTTAGGTCTAAGCATCAGGCTTCCATTCTTTCACTGGCTCCCTGTCTTTTAGGGAGAGCCCAGCTCCTGCCACAGCCGAGATCTCCCTAGTCTGATGGGGGAAGAACTGACCCAATACCTCCCCTCATGAGCCCCTAGTCTGAAGAGAACCAACCCTTGCCCTCAGGGAGCCTCTAGTCTGATGAGGAAACACAGCATACGAACAGAATGGACACTCTTTTTTCATCTTTTTTTTTTTTTTTTTTTTTTTTTTTTGGTCTTCTCTAGGGCCACACCTGTGGCATATGGAGGTTCTCAGGCAAGGGGTCTAATCGCAGCTGTAGCTGCCGGCCTAAGCCACAGCCACAGCAACGCAGGATCCCAGCTGCGTCTGCAACCTACACCACAGCTCATGGCAACGCAGGATCCTTAACCCACTGCGCAAGGCCAGGGATCAAACCCACATCCTCATGGTTCCTAGTCGGATTCATTAACCACTGAGCCACGACGGAAACTCCCAGAATAGACACTATTGCGTCTCCTCCTCCAGCCACCACCCCACCGCCCCACCCCCCACCCCCGCCGCGCCCCACAAAGGGAGCTTGGCTTGCTTTATTTATTTAGTTTTATTTATTTGCTTTTTAGGGCCGCACCCACAGCATATGGAGGTTCCCAGGCTAGGGGGCCCATCGGAGCTATAGCTGCCAGGCTACACCACAGCCACAGCAACGCAGGATCCGAGCTGCGTCTGCGACCTGCAGCACAGCTCAAGCCAATGCCGGATCCTTAATCCACGGAGCAAAGCCAGGGATCGAACCGCTTCCTCAAGGATCCAAGTCGGGTTCGTTAACCACTGAGCCACAGAAGGGAACTCCCAGGAGCTGGGCTTTTAGAGGTGCAAGGCCAGCAGCTGTTGGGTAAGGCACGCAGGCTCCCTGGCGGCGTCGGGCTGCCTGGAGGAGGCGGCGGGCCGGGCTGGGCGCGCGCGGAGGAGGCCGCCCCAGCAGCGCTCCCACGACCCGGGCAAGGCCGTCTGGGCGCCGTCTCCGGTCTCGGGGCCTGCGGTCGGGGCACCGCGGGGCCGTGTTTGAGCCGGTCAGCTCCCCGCGGAAATTACAGGGGCGCTCGGCGCTGCGGTCGCGCCCCCCCGCGGGGCAGCGCCCGCTGGTTGGAGGCGTTTAAATTGAAAGCAGCTTTGGGGAGAAAGGGGGGGGGCCGCGGAGCGCCCAGCAAGGGGAGGGGGCGGCCGGGCACAGCGACCCCTTTGTCTGCGCACCCGCCGAGGGGCGGAACCTTGTGGTGAGCGCGGCGCCCCCTCCCCGCGCTCCGGCCCGGCCTGTTCCCACGCCGCCCAGCCTTCTCTACCGGGGTCGCTGCCTCCTCTCCAGGCAGCGCTGGCTCACGCGCACACTTCCTCCAGGAGGCCCTCCAAGACTTCACGAGCGCTGAAGTCAGGGCGTCCTTGAGTCACTCAGGAGGTCTGGGCTGAGTCCTCTAATAGGCTTGGTGGCCTTGGTCATACCGGCTCCTTTCTCTGGGCCCCCTTGTCCTCTGTAAAAATGTGGATATGTAACCCTTTCTGCTTCCTTTTCGGTCATTTGAAAGCTGATTTGAGCCGATGTAAGGGGACGTGTTATGAAAACTGTAAAGCGCTGCCAACGTCTAAGGAATAATAAATAACTCCCCCACCTTGCTAGTCTTCCCTGTGCAGGTTCATTTGTTCGCGGGTGTGTTTGTGCTGAGGATGGGATGCGGGAGGAGTTAAGCAGCCAACAGCCTGGAACGGGGAGAAGGGGAAATCACGGTGGATTTCTTGGAGGAGGGGGCTATGGAGCAAGCAGGGCTAGGAGGAGTGACGGGAGCAATATAGGAAAAAGGGGAGGGTGTCTCTGCTCTGGGGGGTAAGATCAGGCAAAGGAGAGGCAGGAGCCAGGGAGGAGGAGGGTCTCGGTAAGATAGGTCCTGCCTGCAGGCTACGGCCTGAGAAGGGATCTGGGGCAAGCCGGCTGTTTGCCCAGTGGGCGGGTGGCACATCTCCTGGGAAGGCAGATTGGTAGCAGAGCCTGGCCCAGCCCCTGATGCTTGGTGGGGGGGCTGGAGGGGGCATGCCCATTGCCACCAGGGTGTGTGCTCCCCTTGGCTTCTTCCTATTCTTTTTCCTGAGGGCTGTGGGCTCCAGAGGCTGGTCCCTGGGCTCTGGGCACCAGGTGCAAGGTGCTTGGCTTGTTGTTTCTTTTGCTTCCAGCAGCAGCAGTGGAAGGTTGTTTGCCAGGCCTAGTACCCAGGGACATAGCCCCTGGCTCCCCACCTGGCTGAGCTGCAGGTTTCTGCTTTACTTCCTGGAGGGCCTTAGAGGGCAGCCAGGGATGGGGGGCAAAGCACACAGTTCCAGGTGCCTGACAGACACACACTGAGGGGCAGGGCCCCAGGGAAGGGGAATCCGTAAAGGTTCTTAAAGGGGAGGTGGAGGAGCCACCCTGGAAAGGAAGCAAAGAAGAGAGTGGGGCCAAGAGCGGAGGGAGGCCCCAGGTGTTTCCAGCAGAGGAGCGGGGCTGTCAGGCAGAGTTCCTTCCTCGTTCTCTCTGACCCCCTCCTCGGTGCCCCAGCCCTCCTCCAGAGCCCAGAGCCTCTCAAAGGCCTACAACAGAGAGGGCTTTGATCTACCAAGTGGGGTGAGAGCTAGAAGTGGGTTTTGGGGTATAGACAGGCACATGGGGGCAGCTCATGGGCTCTGACTGTCCTCCTGCCCCTCCTCCCATGGCTGGAGAAGCTGCTGAATCCACCCCCCGCCCCGGGCCAGCTCACTCACCCCCCTGGCATGTCCCGTGCTCGTGCTGGCTGGGCACCGGGCAAGGATGCTATGGGGAATGAACGAGGGAGCCCAACAAGGGGTGATGACTGCCCAGGGTGACCTGACTGGTTAGGGCTGGGCCACTCCTGTCCTGAGAGCTGGCCAGGTTCAAGGAACCATCTTGACTCCCAGGCCTGGGACCCACTAGCCACAGCCTCTCCCGGGGACAGGAACTAGAGGCTTTCCGGACATCACGCTCCGCATTAGCAGCCAGATGCCAACAGGACTCCATCCTCATCCAGGCCGAGAGCTTCACCGGAAGCCCTCTGTGGGTACCTCTCCTGCTCCTTTTCTTCCGCACCCTCCCCAAACCTGCCATCTCCGTGCCCCCACCTCCTCTCAGCCCAGACTGGCTTCTGTTACATGAACGTGTCTTTCCCAAGCCCACTTCTTGCAGGAAGCCCACCAGGTTGGGCAGGGATAGGGAAGGGGAGTGCCAGACACCCACGGGCCTTGGCCCCAGCCCCCATCATGGGCCAGGCCTGAAAGAGGCAGTGTCCTGTTTTATTTCCACCCCCCCAACCCTGCCAAGCCCCTGGGTCCTTGAGTTCAGGGATCTGAGCACGGGGGAGAGGGTTCTCTATAGGACCTGGGCCCCAGCTGAGAGGCTCAGCATGAGATTGCGGGGGGGGGGGGCGGGTTTGCCTCTGCTGGTTCAAACCCTTCCATGGGGCCAGGGATCAATCTTTGGGGAGAGGGAGCATGAGAGCAAGGGGCTTATTCATCCACCTGGATCACCCCTGTCATCAGAATGCCCATGGGTGGGTGTCGCAGGTAGCAACCATCACAGTGGAGTCCTTGCTTTCAGGGACTCAGGTGTGATGCCTCCAGAAAGGGTACGTTGGAGGAGGGGACCCAGAAGGTGAGAAGGTGTGTTGGCCCCATGACCTTCTTCTGAGCAAAACTCTGTGTTCCTGTGATCCCAAGCTTCTAAAATCCTGAGCTGTTGTTGGAGTTCCCATCATGGCTCAGTGGTTAACGAATCCCACTAGGAACCATGAGGTTGTAAGTTTGATCCCTGGCCTCGCTCCGTGGGTTAAGGATCTGGCATTGCCACGACCTGTGGTGTAGGTGGCAGACACGGCTTGATCTGGCATTGCTGTGCCTGTGGCGTAGGCCGGAGGCTACAGCTCCGATTAGACCCCTAGCCTGGGAACCTCCATGTGCCGCGGGTGTGGCCCTAGAAAAGGCAAAAAATAAATAAAATCCTGAGCTGTTATGATCTGTGATATTGGGATTAGAACAAGTGCCATCATCACAATAGTGCCAGGCACTGATTCACACATGATCATGCACGATCCCAGTTAGTGATCCGTAGTGAGGGAACTGGTCTCCTGAGAGCCTTGGCACAGGGAGCCCAGCCCAGGTCTGTCACGGCAGCTTTTGTGATTCTAAACCCTGCCCTCATAGGGCCCATAATTCAGCCAGTCACCAAGTCCAACACCAAATCATGACTCAGCATCTTTGGTGGAGAAGCAGCAGGTGGGAGGGGTGGATCCTGGCAGGGGAGCCGAGAAGACAACAGTCCTGTATCTTCGCTCTGGATCCCAGAAGGCTTCCTGGAGGAGGAGGAGGATGGGACGAGAAGGCAGAGGAGGCGAGGGAGGGGGAGAATGTATTTCAAGATGTTTAGGATGCGTGGCCATTCCAGAGAGCAAGGCGGGTGCTTGGAGGGGGCCCGGCTTCTTTGAGAATAGAGGACTGGAGGGACCTAGAGGGCCCGGAAGGAGTCTGGTCTGGCTGCATTCCCTCCCTCCGCCAGCCCAGTATGAGGACTCCGACCCCAGGGGGCAGATAAGCCTGGGTCCCCATGGCGCTCTGAGAAAGCCTCCTGTTTCTTGGCCCCTCTGGGGTGGGGGGGCTTAGCCCCTCTGCTCTAGGCTGGAGGCCACTTTCAGCCACTCGCAGGCTGAACTCCCCCAGGGCTGATTAACAGCAAACAGCAACCCCTTGCTCTTCTCCTGGGAGAGGCTTGTCCTTGTTCCCCCAAAGGTCTGGAGCCTGCAGACATCTTCCCGCTAAGGAGACAGCTCAGCCTTCTCAGGCATCCGAGAGGCTGGGACAGAGGAGAGAAGATCAATATCCAGGGTGAGCCTCGGGGCAAGTGGGAACAGCCTCACCATGTAGAGAGAGACTAGGTATCAGCAGGTGCACCGCCCTCCCTCCTCCTCCTCTCGTCTCTGGCTCACCGTTCACAAAGGAACTGCAGGGTCATTTGGGTCCCTCCTGGGAGGCGGGGCAGACAGCACCCCCAGTGCAGGGGACTTCTCACTTCTTGTGGATGCTGCTGCAGCTTTTCTGCTGGCTGCCAGGAGTCCCAGCTGACCTTGACTGAGGGCCTACTACGCTTTTGGCACTGGGCTGAGCATGTTAGCTGAGGACGTGTTTAATCCCCGTGACAGCCCAATGAGACAGGTCCTGTTACTCTCTCCAACTTACCGATGAGGAAACCAAGGCTCAGGAAGGTTAAAGAATGCGCTCAAGATCACAGCTGGAAGCAGTGGGGGTGAGATTTGTATCCAGAATCCTCTCTTCGGTTCTCTGTCACTCCTTTTGGTGAGGCACCTTGCTGGGTGTGTGAGTCTAGTCTACCCTGTTTGGGGTCCAGGTGGATTGGAAGCGCAAAGCCGCTCTTACCTGCCCTCTGGCCTCGGTTCAATTGCTTGAGAAGGAGTGGCCTGGGGCTCTGCCGCTGAGAAACAAGGCCATCTCTCCCAACCCGGTGTGAATCCAGTTTCCCCTCTGCTTGTCATCAGCTGGGATTCCACCTCCCTCCAGGGTCAGAAGGAAATGACTCTCGGTGTTTGGAAAGTGGATGGAGGTGTGGGCTTGCGTCTTGCTCCTTGCTTGCTGGGGGACCTTGGGCAAATTGCTTAACCTCTCTGTGCCTCAGTGTTGGCATCTAGAAAATGAGGAAATCAGCATACCAGGCTCGTGGGACTAAGGAGAAGATGGAGCGGGAAGAGTTTTCATAGCTTGGAACAGTGCCTGGCCCACAGTCAATGCTATTGCTGTTATTATTAGCTGGAGAGTCAAGAGAGGACTTTTTTTTTTTTTTTTTTTTTTGTCTTTTTTAGGGCCACACCCACAGCATCTGGAAATTCCCAGGGGTCCAATCAGAGCTGCAGCTTCCAGCCTAGTCCACAGCCACAGCCACACAGGATCCAAGCCATGTCTGCGACCTACACCACAGCTCACAGCAATGCTGGGTCCTTAACCCACTGAGCGAGGCCGGGGATCGAACCTGCATCCTCATGGATACTAAGTTCATTACCACTGAGCCACGACGGGAATGCCAAGAAAGGACTATTTACAAAGTGGAGCCATCCTTGTGCAACTACAAATGTAATAAATGCATTGAGTAATAAAATACAAATAAAAATAAATAAGTAAAAATAAAAAATAACCAAAAAGTGGAGCCAGGAAATATGGGCAAGTCTCTCAAAAAGACATGGTTGATTCTGGGGTGGGGGAGCATGTCTAGATATCCTAACCCTTCAAGGCTGAGGGTTCCTGAGAGGAGAGGAAAGGGTGGGTGGTTTCCAGGTGACATTTCCCACCCCACCCCCACCTCCCAGGAGGTTAAAAATTCCTCACAGGTTTCTGTGTGCTTTCATGTGGAAGTGGCCAGTCTTGGCCAGCATTCTTCTGGCCCTCCTGTCAGCTGGGGGCTAGTGGAGGGAGTCATTTGCCCATTTTACAGCTTTGTAAGTAAAGCGTGAGGGTTGACGCCTCTACCTGAGGTCCCAGCTGGCACCTGCTGCCAGCAGATGACCCGCCCCCCAGAAGAGGGGCTTTGAGATGAGGTCAGGAAGAGGGAGCCCCAGAGTGGGTGCGGGGGGGTGGGGGGTGCTGCCGGCCATGTGCGCGGAGGTCTGCGATGAGAACCAGAGGGGACCAGGTCTGGTTATTGCCCTGCTGCCCTTCCTACCCTGAGGTCCCCTGGAGACAGGTTCCATGTGGACACCAGGGGACGGGCAGTGTTGCCCCAGGGCACATGGACCCCAGTTCTGTCCCTAGCCCAGCAGTTTCCAGGCCATAGACCTCGAGTGACATTTAACCCACCTGGTCTGGGCTGGGGAAGCAGGGGAGATGGAGGGGAAAGATGGGCGAGTGGGGAAGTAGGGGTAGGTTTCCTGCAGGAGAGGGTGGGAGAGATCAGGTCATAAGGAAGAGGATCAGGGCTGGAGCCACAAGCTTCAGCCTAGGGGACAAGGAGAACTGCTTTTTTTTTTTTTTTTAGTATATATGGACACACCCACAGCATATGGAATTTCCCAGGCCAGGGACTGAATCCAGCTGCAGCTGCAACCTATGCTGCAGGTGCAGCAATGCCAGATCCTTTAACCCATTGCCCTGGGCCAGGGATCAAACCCATGTCTCTGCAGCGACCTGAGCCACTGCAGCTGAATTCTTAACCCACTTCACCATAGCAGGAACTCTGAGACCTGCTCTTTTATCTTTTTTTTTTTTTGCCTTGTCTTTTTATTTTTATTTATTTACTTTTGCTTTTTAGGGCCGCACCCAGGGCACACGGAGGTTCCCAGGCCAGGGGTCCAATCGGAGCTACAGCTGCCAGCTTACACCACAGCCACAGCAACATCAGATCCGAGCCACATCTGTGACCTACACCGCAGCTGAGGGCAACGCTGGATCCTCAACCCACTGAGCAAGGCCAGCTAGGATGGAACCCGAAACCTCATGGTTCCTAATTGGATTTGTTTCCACTGTGCCACGGACAGGAACTCTTTTTTTTCTTGTCTTTTGAGGGCCACACCTGCTAGGGGTCAAATCAGAGCTGCAACTGGAGGCTATGCCACAGCCACAACAATGCCGGATCCTTAACCCACTGAGAGAGGCCAGGGATCGAACCCACAACCTCATGGTTCCTAGTCGGATTCTCATGGATATGAGATACATGGATACTATGCCAGGATCTCAACTTGCTGGGCCACAGTGGGAACTCCATACCTGCTCTTTTAACCCTCTTTCTCTCTCTCTCTTTTTTTTTCGCAGTTAATATTTTTATTTTAATTAATTAATTTTTTATTACTCAATGACCCTATTACATTTGTAGTTGTACAACAATCATCACAATCCAATCTCACAGGATTTCCATCCCACAACCCCAGCGCATCCCCCTACCCCCCAAACTGTCTCCTTTGGAGACCATAAGTTTTTCGAAGTCTGTGAGTCAGTATCTGTTCTGCAAAGAAGTTCATTGTGTCCGTTTTTCAGATTCCACATGTCAGTGAAAGCATTTGATGTTGGTGTCTTATTGTATCAACCCTCTTTCTCAATATATATATGTTCTTCTGCATCCATCCTTCTTTTTACCCACTTCCTTTTTCTTTCTCTTTCTTCCTTCCTTCCTTCCTTCCTTCCTCCCTTCCTTCCTTCCTTCTTTCTTTCTCTCTTTCTTTCTTTTTTGCTTTTTAGGGCCATACCACACAGCATAGGGAGGTTCCCAGGCCAGGGGTACAATCAGAGCTACAAATGCCTGCCTATACCACAGCCACAGCAACATCGCGTCTGCGACCTATACCACAGCTCATGGCAATGCCAGATTCTTAACCCGCTGAGTGAGGCCAGGGATCGAATCCGCAACCTCAAGCTTCCTAGTCGGATTCGTTTGCACTGCACCACAATGGGAACTCCTGACCCACTTTCTATTTAAACAGGACTCACAGAAGCCCTTTCCACAGCTGCTGCAGCTGTTCTACCACAGGACAGGCTAGTGACCCAGAGGGAGCTTCCCTTCATTGGAGTGCTATGAGCAGCTATTGCAGGAAGGAGTCTTGCACGGATCTGATGTTGCTGTGGCTGTGGTGTAAGCTGGCAGCTGTAGCTCCGATTGGACCCCTGTTTTATATGTAGATGTATCTGTATTATTTTTTTAGACTCCACATATACGGGGGGGGGCTCCCTGAAGTCTCTTCCAAGATGTTCTTCCTGCTTGGACTGCTGTGAGGTCTTCCACCTCAGTCGTCCCCTCTGAGAGCCTGGAGCTCATGGCTTTCTCCCTCAAGCCCATCGCTTCCCGCATTTCTCGGGTCTCCTCTGCCACCTCCAGCTGGCCCCTCCTCCCTGCTCAGCCTGGCCCAACCATAGCCCACGTGGACTTTTATATATATTATAAATACATATAATTATTATATATAATTATAAATTATAACTACCTGTAGTATAACTTTATAATATAATTTAATGTATAATGTAAATATAGTAATAAATATTATATATATATTCTGATTCTTTTCCATTATAGATTGTCACAAGATACTGAATATGGCTCCGTGTGCTATAGAATAAATTCTTTTTTTTTTGTCTTTTTGCCTTTTTCTGGGGCCGCTTCCACGGCATATGGAGGATCCCAGGCTAGGGGTCGAATTGGAGCTGTAGCCACCAGCCTAGACCAGAGCCACAGCAACTCGGGATCCGAGCCGTTTCTGCAAACTACACCACAGCTCACGGCAACGCCGGATCCTTAACCCACAACCTAGCGAGGCCAGGGATCGAACCCACAACCTCATGATTCCTAATCGGATTCGTTAACCGCTGAGCCATGACGGAAACTCCTAGAGTAAATTCTTTTTGCTTGTCTATTTTGTATAGAGTGGTATGTATCTGTGACTCCCATACACCCAATTTACCCCTCCCTGCCCTTTTCCCCTTTGGTCATTGCAAGTTTGTTTTCTATGTCTGTGAATCTATTTCTGTTTTATATATAGATGTATTTGTATTATTTTTTTAGACTCCACATATACGTGATATTATATCTGTCTTTGTATGGCTTACTTCATTCAGTGCAATAATCTCTCGGGCCCTCCATGCTGCTGCAAGTGGCAATATTTCATTCTTTTTTGTGGCCGAGTAATAGTCCATTGTATATATGTACCACATCTTCTTTATCCATTCATCGATTGACAGACACTTGGGTTGCTTTTATGTCTTGGCTATTGCAAATAGTGTTGCCATGAACACTGAGGTGCATGTATCTTTGTGAATTAGAGTTTTCATATTTTCCAGATATATGCCCGGGAGTGGAATTGCTGGTTCGCATGGTAGCTCTGTTTTAGTTTTTTAAGGACCCTCCATACTGTTTTCTATAGTGGCTGCATCACTTTGCATTCCCACCAACAGTGTAGGAGGGTTTTCTTTTCTCCACACTCTCTCCACTTGAATTTCCTCTTAAAAGGATAATAAATGCAACTTCTCCTTTCCTTTGAAGTCTTGTTGGTTGGAAATCCAGTAGATGCCCCAACGAGGGGATGAGCCATTTCTGTTTCCGACGTGGAAAGACAGTTCAGGGGGAGATAGTCCTTTCTGGATAAAACCAAGGGCGGGGTCCCTCTTGGTCCTTCCCCCGCTTCTGTTGCTTCTCTCCTAAAGGAGAGGATTAGTCCTTCTCTCTTGGGTCCTTCTTCCCACATCAGCAGCTCTGGTGAGCAGGGGCTGGGGTCCTGGTATTCCTGTGCTCCCTCTCAGAGCAAAGAAGGGTTCCATCCAAAGGGGAAGTGGGTCCCCTGCCCTACCCAGATGTCTGACCGCAGTCCCTCCTGCTGTGGCCACCACCATCTCCCTGTGCTCTGGTCCCAGACAGAGTGGGGAACATCTGCCCTCTGGAGTCCCGGCTCCATCCCTGAGGACCTGCCTCTCTTGCTGCTCCCAGCCCCCACCAGGCTCACCTGCTTGGCTCCCGTCCCAGGGGACACAGAGATGTTATCCCTGAGGGTATGGATGTCAATGAGGCCATTGTTCCCACCACAGCCCGAGCAGATTCAGGGAGGGACAGGACAGAGACTGGGAATGTCTCAGGTGCCACACAGGCTGGCTTTGTCCTCCTCCTCCTCCTCCTCCCTCTCCCTCCCTGCCCCCACCCAGACCCTTCCCTGCCCCCTGCATAGGCCCCTCCATAGCCGGGGGCAGTGCAGCTGTTGCAGGGGTGGGGTTCGGGATGGCCTCAGGCAGTTTTGCAGGAGCAAGGTGTCCCCTTTCCAAGACGATGCTCTTTGGGGCAGGACCTCTGCTCGGGTAAACCCAGCCCTGCCTGCCCAACTTGTCTGCCTGTGGCTCCCCTGTCAGGAGAATGCCCTGTTCGGTCCTTGCCTGAGTCCTGCCCCTTCCATGTGCCATCCAGACCCAGCCCAACCTTAGCCGCCCCCAGGAGACAAAATAGGTTGTATGTAAAAATCAGTTCCCGGAGTTCCCGTCGTGGCTCAGTGGTTAACGAATCCGACTAGGAACCATGAGGTTGCGGGTTTGATCCCTGGCCTTGCTCAGTGGGTTAAGGATCTGGCGTTGCCATGAGCTGTTGGGTAGGTTGTAGACGCAGCTTGGATCTGGCATTGCTGTGGCTGTGGGTTAGGCCGGTGGCTACAGCTCCGATTCAACCCCTAGCCTGGGAACCTCCATATGCCGCGGGTGCAGCCCTAGAAAAGGCAAAAAGACCAAAAAAAAAAAAAAAATTGGTTCCCAAGAGCTGATGGCAGAGCCAGGACTCCTGGATTCAAGTCCCAGCTCTTCTGAGAGCTGTGTGACCTGGGTGTGTCACTGAACCCTGGAGGCCTCATGGGTCCCATCTCTAAAATGACAACATGGGCCATCTTCCCTAAGCACCCCCTAGGCCTTGAGCAGCTGCCTCCTGGGAAGCAGAGACACAGCTAGAGAATGACCAGGGGAGAAAAGAGTCCCCCACCCCAGCCCCACCTCCTTGGCTGCTGCATCTCCTCAACTCCAGCCATAGCTTTGTCTGCAAAGTGTGAGCGACAGCCACAGAAAGCTAATGGAAACCTGCACTGCTGCAAATGAAACTGATCTCCAGCTCCAGATCCAGTTTCTCCTCTCAGGCGGCCCCAGGCCTCCCCTCACACCTGCTCTGGTCCCCTTTGTACGTTAGGCCAGGAGGGCTGGCAGTCTTTCATCCGCCTCCCGCCCCATTCATGCCTTAAGCCTGGGGCACCGCCTCCTGCCTCCCAGGGCTGGGGCACGGTTGCTGAAGGCTGATCCGGTGGGCACCCCAATGCCTGGCCTTCCTCCCTCTTCCTCTCACCTGGAAAGATCACAGGGATGGGGGAGCAGGGTGGGGAGCCAGAGGGCAGGGCAAGAGGGGGCACTGTGTCCCATTGGATGTAGCAAGGAGAGCTCAACCCTGGGGGTTATGGTTTGGGCTGAAAAAGGTACCCATTTAGGAAAGCTTTTTGGTAGAGAAGCAGTTTCTCACATGGATTTAGCACATGTTTAAGCCCATCCATGCCCATCTATGAGCAGGTCTTGCCCTTTTTTTTTTCCTTTTTCTTTTTTTTTTTTTCTTTTTGGCCCTAACTGCAGCATGCGAAATCAAATTAGGGATCCAACCCACACCACAGCAGTGACAATGCCAGATCCTTAACCCGCTGAGCCACCAGGGAACTCCAGGTCTTGCCCTTCTTGTCAGGACGGATCAGAGCCATTCATTTATTTATTCAGCAAATATTTGTTGATGTCAACTGTCCAAGGTCCCTTTTTAGGTGTTGATCCTAAAAAAAGCTGTAAACAATAAGCCACTTGCCCAAAGTCTTCCAGCTTAGTAAGTGGTGGTAAGAAGGATACAGTAGGTTTGCAATTAATATTTCCCAAATAAATGGATGGATGGATGGATGGATGGATGAACAGATGGATAAATGGGTGAGTGGATGGATGGATAGATGGGTGGGGAGACAGAGGGATAGAAGGATAGTTAGATGGATGTATAGAATGGATAAGTGGATGGATGAATGGATAGATGGATGGATGGATGGATGGATGGATGGATGGATGGATGGATGGATGGATAAATGGGTGAGTAGATGGATGGATAGATGGATGAAGAGACAGATGGATAGATGGATAGTTAGATGGATGGATAGAATGGATAAGTGGATGGATGGATGGATGGATAGACGGATGAGTAAACCTAGATCCGTCTGATCCCCAAATTTACCTAACTTCTCCCTATTCCTGGGAGGCAGTAAGGAAGACAGGATTGCTAAATACTTTCAAGGGCCCCAAAGAAAAAGCACCCTAGTGGGGCCAGCAATAATTCTTTCTTATGTTAGAGACTTAGGAGGACTAAGCAAGACAGTGCTTAAATTACTTAGCTCAGCACCTGGTCGCTACATTTACAAGCTTGTATTTACAAGCTCCCCTACACGAGCCTTCTCCAACCCACTCAAGGGTGTCTAACCTGTGCCCACCCTGCCCTGGGGAGCTCTCCCAGAGAGCGCATCCTGCTCTGTGTTCCCAGAGCTTCCCTGTGCTCCTCTCCTGTCCCAAATTGCCCCACCCCTGAGCCCTGCCCTCTGCTCTCTGCCTCCTACTCCATGTGTGGAGTCAGAACTCATCAGAAAGTCCCCTCTGAGCCTCATGTTCTAATTTGCCCTCTCTGCTTGTTAGCCGGCCACGGTCTGCCCCAGCCCTTGGGCCACCCACTTTCCATCCACTCCAGAAAGGTGTTGTGTTGTCTTGTGTTGGGCTCCAGCGGAGGGTTCAAAAGCCAGAGACAGAAACTCAGCTTCCAGGCAGCAAAACCTGGAAAAAGCCCAGGTCTTCAAGCCCTTGGGTGTCAGAGACGCTGAACAAATCCTGGCTCCAGCACATCCTCGCCGTCAATCCCTGTGAGTCTCTGGGCCTCAGTTTCTTTATCTGTAAAAGGGAACAGTAGCACCTTCGGGGGAGGGCTTTTGGGGGATCAGAGATCACTCGCCGCTTAAAGCACCTACATGCGTCACAAGCACTATTGACAGTGGGGGAGAGGGGATGGCACCCCCCCCCCCAGTGAAGCCAGGGCCTGGGATGAGAATCCAGGAATTGTATTCAAATGTGTGTGTATTATTGTCTGGGGTGAGGGTTCATTGCCCTCCTCAGATTCCCCAAAGTGTCCTGAGCCGAAACATGAGAACATGGCCAAAAACTTAAAGAAGCTGAAGAAGTCAAATTTGGAATCTGTTCATTCATTTTGCAAAAGTTCAGTTATTCAGACGTTTTTGCTGCCTGTTCTGTGCCGGACCTTGTGGGGGAGTCAAAGACACACAGGGACACCCCTCCTATCAAAGTGACCCCCCCTTAGCAGGGGAGACAAGCCTAACGGGGGCACCACACACTCTACAATTTCTAGAATTCCTCTTCTGGGTCATCTTGAGGGATCCGTCCCGCTCCTCTGTGGGAGAGGTCGTTTTGCCATTGATAACATTGAGACTCAGAGATGCTAAGTGACTGGCCCAACATCACACAGCCGATAGCCAGGACCGAGAGCTCAGCACCCATGCTCCCTCCCAGCTCGTCTCTGTCCCCATGGACAGCTGCTTCGCTGACCCAGGAGCAGGGGCTCCCTCTCCTTTCAGCCTTTAACCCCATGTAGGCTGCTTCCTCTTGCTTCTCCTCTTCCTCCTCCTCCTCCTCCTGGCCTCAGATGCTCAAGGCAGCCCACTCACTACCCACTGTCAAGTGGTCCCTACTGATAACATTTATCGCCACCTGCATTTTCTTCTTCTCCCTGCTGAGGGATGCTCTCTGGCCTTATTGCAAGAGGCAGGCTGGCTCTGGGGTCAAGGCTATTGAAGGAGGCGTGGCTGGGGCACGAGGCAGAATGGGTGGGGTTGTGAGAGATGCAGGGCACCTGCTCAGGGACCCTCCCTCCCCACACAGCTTTCCTGCTCACCCCCCTCCACCTGCAACACAGTCTTTTTGATGCTGCTGAGGATAAGCTGGGCCTCAGCCCACGCGAAACTCTTCGCACACCCCTCTGGCTCCAGGCGGTCCCCAAGACCTCGTCAGGGGCTGGAACTGTGCCTAGGTCCCTGCCCAGGGCGCTGGGCAGCAGTGAGGGGCGGGAGGCCCCGCGTGTGCAGTATTTATTTATTTATTTGAAAGGCCTGGCATTTACACACACAGCTCTGATTACCCCCCGGGGCCGGGAGGAGGGGGACGCTGCTGCCTGGGCCTTTGATGTTCAAGGGAAGAGATGGCGAGATGGTGCTGGGAGTCAAGGCTGCTGTGGGGGGGGGGGGGGTGCGTGGGGCGAGCCTGGTGATGTCACCTCAGGGGCCCAAGCATGGCAGGTGCCTCGGCCGGGCCCAGGGATGATGAGAAGGGTCCAGAAGGTAGGAAAGAAGAGGGAGGCCCTTCTTGGGCTGGACCCTCGGCTCACAGCTGGGCTGCACCCACCAGGGCCTCGGCCATCACCTTGGGTTTAGGAGCAGGGACACCCTCCAAGGGAGGAGGGGGGAAGGGCAGCAGGTTGAGGGAGGCACCGAGGAAGGAGACGCCAAAGCCCCGTGGGCAGGGCCCAGGTCTGAAACAACCCTGTCCGGTACCTCCATCCCCATCCTACAGAGAGGCCTGGAGGATGGTGACAACTCCAAGGAGGTCCATGCCTGGGTCAGGGGCATGGACGTGCAGGCCAGAGACTCACACAGAACCACAAAGACCCACCAAGATGAGCTCTGTAAGTGGGTCCTCCTTTGTCTCCTGCATGTGTCCTTTTTTTTTTTTTTTTTTCCTGTCTTTTAGGGCCCCACCCACGGCATATCGAGGTTCCCAGGCTAGGGGTCTAATCAGAGCTATAGCTGCTGGCCTACGACACAGCCACAGCCACAGCAACTCAGAATCAGAACTGCATCTGCAACCTACACCACAGCTCACGGCAACGCCGGATCCTTAACCCACTGAGCGAGGCCAGGGATCGAACCCACACCCTTGTGGTTCCTAGTCGGATTGGTTAACCACTGTGCCACGATGGGAATTCCTCCGCATGTGTCTAGGGAAACCGAGAGGATGTGTGCTAAGTGACGAAGAATGCTTACTCATAAGTGAAGAAATGATTGAATGAATGGAGACGTTGGCACAAATGCAAAGACAGAAAGACAGGAGCGCTTCTAGTGTATCAGTCATATTTGCTTCTTTTTTTTCCCCTTTTTTGGCCACCCCTCAGTCTACGGAGTTCCTGAGCCAAGGATTAGGTTCCTGAGCCAGCGACTTACACTGCAGCTGCAGCAGTGCCAAACCCTTTAAACCACTGTGCTGGGCCGGGAAACGAACCTGCGTCCCAGTGCTGCAGACTCTGACGATCCCGTTGCACCACAGCAGAGCTCCCATATTTACTTCTGTGGGCTGAGCCCTGTGCTAAGAATGAATGAACGAGACACAGGGATCCCCTCATCCCAGGGCTGTTTGGGAGCAGTACGGGGGATAAGAAGACAGCTCTGTCATTGGAAAAAATTCAAACTTAGAAAAAATTTTACAAATAAAAACGTACAAAGAGTATACCCTTATAAATTTCACTCACATTAACCTGTATTGGAGTTTCCATTGTGGCTCAGTGGTTAACAAATCTGACTAGGAACCATGAGGTTGCAGGTTCGGTCCCTGGCCTTGCTCAGTGGGTTAAGGATCCAGCGTTGCCCTGAGCTGTGGTGTAGGTCGCAGACACGGCTTGGATCCTGCATTGTTGTGGCTCTGGCATAGGCCAGTGGCTACAGCTCTGATTAGACCCCCTAGCCTGGGAACCTCCATATGCCGCAGGAGCGGCCCTCAAAAGGCCAAAAAGACAAAAAAAAAAAAATTAACCTGTATTAATATTTAATCCCATTCGCTTTCTCATTCTCTTTTTTCCCTCTCTCTAAATATATGTATTTTTCCCTGAACAGTTTGAGCGTAAGTTACATATATCATGGCCTTTTACCTCTAAATATTTCTGCATGTATTTCCTAAGAATAGAGATGTTCTCTTCTTTAACCACAATTTCATAATTTTACATACCATCCATATATCTATGTTCCAGTTTTGCTTTTTTTTTTTTTTTTTTTTTTTTTAGTGCTGCACCCACAGCGTATGAAGTTCTCAGGCTAGAGGTCTAATTGAGCTACAGCTGCCAGCCTATACCACAGCAATGCGTGATCCGAGCTGCATCTGCGACCTACACCACAGCTCACGGCAACGCCAGATCCTTAACCCACTGAGCGAGGCCAGGGATCAAACCCACAACCTCATGGTTCCTAGTCAGATTCATTTCCGCTGCGCCACAACAGGAATTCCTCTATGTTCCAATTTTGATTGGACTTAATTCAGTTGAGTTAATAACATCCTTTCCAGGAGTTCCTGCTGCGGCACAGCAGGTTGGGGATTCGGTGTTGCCACATCTGTGGCGTTGGTCACAACTTCAGCTCAGATTCCATCCCTGGTCCAGGAACTTCCACATGCTGGGGGTGCAGCAGGAAAAACAAAACAAAACAAAACAAAACAAAACAGGAGTTCCTGTCATGGCTCAGTGGTTAACGAATCCGACTAGGAACCATGAGGTTGCCGGTTCAATCCCTGGCCTCGCTCAGTGGGTGAAGGATCTGGCGTTGCTGTGAGCTGTGGTGTAGGTTGCAGACACGGCTCGGATCCCGCATTGCTGTGGCTCTGGCATAGGGCCAGTGGCTACAGCTCCGATTTGACCCCTAGCCTGGGAACCTCCATGTGCCGCGGGAGCAGCCCAAAAAATGGAAGAAAAAAAAAATCCTTTCCAGAATGCTCCCCGTTACAGTCCACAGGAACCCAGGAGGTCACAGAGCTACAGAGGAGACAAACAGCAACAAAGCTCCTGGGAGACAGCAGGCCAGGAGGGCGAGCCACTCAGGTAAGCGTTGAGGGAGGAGTATGGTCCCAGGAGTCCCCAGCAGGGTGGGTTGTCCAGCTCCACACTCAGCAGCCTTTTCTTTTTTAGGGCCACAGGTGTGGCATATGGAAGTTCCCAGGCTAGGGGTCAGATCGGAGCTGCAGCTGCTGGCCTACACCATAGCCACCACCACGTGGGATCCGGGCTGAGTCTGTGACCTACACCACGGCTCAAGGCAGACACTCAGCAGACTCTGAGGGGACAAGAGGACAGCCCAGGCCTGGACACCTCAGTCCTCCAGGGACAAGGAGCCTCCATCTTCTCAGGGACCCCTTTTGGAGGTCAGATCCCCAAGTCTCAGCTTTTGGGCCGACTCCTGAGTATCTGGGGAGGCTTTCTCTCGCCGTGGACATCTGAGCACTGTCAGGACAGAAGACAGGAAAACCCTGCGTTTCAGGGAGGTTTACCAAGCTGCACAGCCAGCGTGGCGTAAATCTCACCTGCCACCCTCCCCAACACACACGCGGGGGCGGAGAGGCGTGGGTGAAACACCACATCAGTTCTTCCAGATGTTCCAGCCGGCAAGTCCCTGGCTCAGGCAGGGCCACGGAGGGCCAGTGGGAAAGCCATGTCCCCGTCTGAGGCAGCCTCTGGGATTTATGGGTCTCCAGGATTTATGGCGGGTGGAGTCTCTACCCAGAGTTTCCCTGGACAGCTCAAATCCTCCTCTCCCTCTGAGGCCTATTCCAGAGACACCCCCCACCTCTCTCTGGCCGGCTCTGGCCCCCTCATCACACTCCCGATTGGCCCCAGTCAGCCTATCTTCTTCTCTGCTGTATCCCCATGCCCAGAGCAGTGCTTGGTCTATAGTAGGCATTAATAAATATTCATGGGACGAATGAACTGGTCTTCTTTCTATTCAGGAGACCAAATTAGCACTTGCATTTTATGGCTCCAAGGCTCCACTGAACAAATCATGGGATCATTAATCCTGGGGTCTGGAGTTCCCGCTGTGGCTCAGCAATAACGAATCCAACTAGTCTCCATGAGAATGTGCGTTTGATCCCTGACCTCCCTCAGTGGGTTAAAGATCCGGCGTGGCCATGAGCTGTGGTGTAGGTTGCAGACGCGGCTCGGATCCCGTGTTGCTATGGCTGCGGTGTAGGCCGGCAGCTGCAGCTCCCATTCAACCTCTACTGGGGAACTTCCATATGCTGCTGCTGTGGCCCTAAAAAGACAAAAAAAAAAAAAAGATCTAAGACTTTGCACAGTAGTGAGTAGGAGCACATCAGCTTCATCCATTGGCTAAATCCGACTACCTCCATGCAACCACCTGTTGGAAAACATAAAAGGAGTTGGAGAGAGAAAGCATATGGGGGAGGGGGCAGAGGGGAGTCCCAGGAAGAGCAGTGACCACCTGGTCTGCACCCCTGCTCAAGGCCCAATGGGTATAGCTCATAGCAAAAAGACTCATGGTTTGATATCCAGAGGGACTTCCCAATATATTTTGGTGAATCTCGGATGGCTTCACGTTGACCTGTCCACAGGCAGGGGGATGCCCGAGATGACTTTTGGATCCCCTCAGATGGCCCTTTGGGGCCTCCCAGGCCCAGCCAAGTCTCTGCCCACCAAGCGTGGGTGGCTGGAGCTGTGGATGGGTTGGCTCCAGCCTGCATCCTTGGTGTGCGCCAACAAGGCCAAAGGTGCCCCACGCGCTGCCTGGCCTGGGATGGTGTCCAGACTTGGTCCCCAGGGTCCTCCCACCCCTGCTGGACAGTGGCCTCTCCCAGTGACTCAGCCCTGACGTCGCGGGGCGAGCGGAAAGGCCGAGGGTGTGGGAGGTGGTGGCTCCCTCCCTCCTGTCCTCGCCTCCCTGGGCTCAGTCCCCATAACCTCCTTCCCTCCCACCATCCTTACCCTCTCTCACCTCCTTGTGAGTTTCCCATGAGCCCCCGCGCCCAGAGCTGTTGCCTTTGCCCCGGGGACACACGCCTCGTATGCCTGGGTAGGCGCTGGGCCACTGTGGCTCATGAAATAAAAGAAGGGCAGCCTGGTCTGGATCCCACGCCCACTTTCCTCACCTATTAGGGGGTGAGGGGGCCCCTGTCTTAGGTGACAGGTTATTCTTGGTTCACCCTCCGGGGCCTCCCTGAGGTGCTGAACTTGGCTTTTTGAGTTGCCCAAGGTGGGAGAGGGTCCCCGGGATTGGCACCGTCCCCCCTGCAGACCAGCGCACTCAGCCTCCAACTCGGTCCTGCCTGCGCCCCACCTAGCCGGCCCCCTCCTCCACCCCACTTCAAAGCCCAGAGCCAGCAGCAGCTAATTACATGCCCCCCACCACCCCCCTCGCTCGTTAAGTGTCATTAGCCCCAGTTTACAGATGAGGAAACTGAGACTGGGGAGGTGGAGGACGTCACCCCCTGCTTCCCCACCCTGGCCCCTGAGTCAGGACTGGCACAAGATCTGGGGACCCTGCCAAGACTCCCTTTCCTTGGAGAAGCCAGGGTTGGGGCGGGCAGTGCCATCCCAGCACCCACTTCCTGCCGTTCCCCAGCCCTGCTCTCCTTCCCTTGAAGCCAGGGGTGGGTTTGAGCTGACAGCCGAGGAGCCCCTGGGATGGGGTGGGGAGGAAGCCACTCCGAAGAAATCTCACAGAGGCAAAATGCAAATGAGCCCACCAATTATTATAGAGTCAGGGCGGTGGCACTTTAGGTAATAGGACTCGGGGAGTGGAGAGACCCCCCACCCTCCTGCTCATCAGCTTGCCAGAGGCCCCCCGCTATGGGAAGATTGGTGATGCTGTCATCCTGAATGGAGCTGGGCTGGGTGGGGTGGGATGAGGTGGAGTGGGGGAGGGGAGTGCTGACACTGGCAGGACCTCGGAGGGCACCACGAGCTGATGCTGTCAGGGAGGCAGGCCGGCCCTGCCCTTGAGGCTGAGAGAAAGCCTGCATCTCCATCCTGGGGGGGAGGCAGAGGCTGCCTCTGTGGTCTGGGAGCCCGGCCAGCATCTTGACTCCGTTTGACTCAGCCAACTGGGGCCTAGTGGGCTGTGAGATCCTTGGGACACCCCCCACTGAAGGGGGACAAGGCTCTCCTTTTTACAGACAGGGAGACTGAGGTCCAGAGGGGCGAGGGGTTTGTCCAACAGGGATCGAACAGCCCAGAGGGAAGAGCGGAGGTGCTGGAGGATACAGTCAATGACACCAGGGCTCCTGGGGGAGGAAAGGGAAGGCGGGGGGATGGGCAGGGGGTGAGACGTGCGGGGGCTGGATGGGGAAGACGGATTGCTCACAAAGCTGTAACCTTCTTGGGAGTTCCCGTCATGGCTCAGTGGTTTACAAATCCAACTAGGAACCATGAGGTTGTGGGTTTGATCCCTGGCCTTGCTCAGTGGGTTAAGGATCCGGCGTTGCCGTGAGCTGTGGTGTAGGTTGCAGATGCGGCTCAGATTCCGAGTTGCTGTGGCTGTGGGGTAGGCTGGTGGCTACATCTCCGATTCAACCCCTAGCCTGAGAACCTCCACGAGTCGTGGGTCCAGCCCTAAAAAGACCAAAAAAAAAAAAAAAAAAGAAAAAGCTGTAACCTTCCCAAGTGCTGGGGTTTATGGTAAATTTCTTTCATGGTATCTGTGGACAGAGAGCCTGCTGCGCCTATTGCAGAAGAGAAACATGTATCTGTTCACTGGCTGAGTGTTTCTACGCTAATGAATCCATGAACGCACTGGGGTTTACACTGCAGCAAGAAAGATGGAGGGCAGACTTCAAGAGGAATTTTGTGCTTTTTGGGATGAGGGCCCCTGAGATAAGTGCCCCGCTAACACAGGAGCTGGCACTGTGCCCTATCTGGTACCCTGGATTCTGCTCTGGGATGCGGGGGGCTGCCTCTGGTATCCACTCCACAGCACCCCCCCCACCCCACCCCACCCCCCGTCCTCACCATGGAATGAAAGGCCCATGGACTTTGTCATCATGGGAAAATCCCACATCCGGAAAACGGGTGGTGACGTCGCCGCAGCTTTGGACCAGGTGTGTGGCTGCCCCTGGCTGAGGCTTGGTCACCGCAGCTGTGAGGGTCTCAGCTGAGGTCTCATGGGGGAGCTATGGGGAGGCAGAGTCAGGAAGTGGCCTGGCTCCTCACTCCTCCCAGCATCCCCACCCTGTCCCCCTTACAAGACTCCAGCACAGGGCTTGGGGACTCCTTGTTAATGGCAAGGGTTGAATAATGTGATGTGACGTGCAAAGGAGAGAGGTAGGGGTGCCTGGATCTTTGTGCCTCGGTGGGGGTGTCTCAGCCCTCTGTTTTCTTTTTTTCTTTTCTTTTTTTTCCTTTTTTAGCTGTCCTGTGGCACATGGAGTTCCCCGGCCAGGGATCAGATCCGAGCAGCAGTTACCATGGCAACACAGGATCCCTACCTTACTGTGCCAGGCTGGGGAGCGAACCTTTGAACCTGCATCACAGCCCTCCCATTGTACCACAGAGGGAACTCCTCTCTGTTTTCAAATGAGGCTTTTTTTTTTTTTTTTTTTTTTTTTTTTTTTGCCTTTTTAGGGCCACACCTGCAGCTTATGGAAGTTCCCAGGCTAGGGGTCAAATTGGAGCTACAGCTGCCAGTCTATGCCACAGCCACAGCAACACCAGATCCAAGCCACGTCTGCGACTTACACCACAGCTCACAGCAACGCCGGATCCCTAACACACTGAGCCAGGGATTGAACCCACGTCCTCATGGATACTAGTCTGGTTCGTTACTACAGAGCCATGACGGGAACTCCCTGAACGGAGGCTTTTACAGTGGGAAAGGATGCCACCTTGCCAAAAGCTGCCCAGCAGGACAATTCAGGAGACAGAGTTAAGCAGACTTGCTGCGGGTACATCAGGGTGGGGCCCAAAGTGGCCTATTCTCTTCCTACAGTGCTGGTTCCAGACTCTGCATCCCCTCCCCCAGGAAAGACCCTCCCTCCTCGGCTCTCAGCAGCAGAAGCTCAGGCTTACCCTGGGACATGGCTTGTGTGCCTGATATTACTGTCCGTGGGCTACTGCCCAGCTCCCCTTCTAGAACATAAGATTTTAAGGCAGGAAATGGCTTCTCTGGGACTGATGGGCTGACTCAGGTGTAAGTGTGGTAGAGGCTCAGTCCTGTGTGGCCTGGGCTACTGCAACTCTCTTGGCTGTCCCCATCCTGAGGGAATTTGGAGGTTCCCCTCAAGAAAACCCAGCGTCCTCCATTTGGTCTGGTGGACAGAGCTCTGGTTCTGGTCCCAATGCCAAGCTACAGGTGTTTCCCCTCCCGGCCTCAGTTTCACCAAATCATCTTCCTGATGTCCCATCCAGTTTGACCATTACATCAAAATCTATGTTCTGGAGTTCCTGCCGTGGCTCAGTGGTTATTAACGAACCTGACTAGTATCCAAGGATGCAGGTTTGATCCCTAGCCTTGTTCAGTGGGTTAAGGATCTGGCATGGCTGTGAGCTTGTGAGATAGATTGCAGATGTGGCTCAGATCCCACATTGCTGTGGCTGTGGAGTAGGCCGGCAGCTATAGCTCCTATTCAGCCCCTAGCCTGAGAACTTCCGCATGCCATAGGGGCGGCCCTAAAAAAAAAAAAAAAAAAAAAAAAAAAGACAAAAAAAAAATCTATGTTTAGATAATCATTTGGTCCCACCAACTATCCCATCCTCCTTTGTTCATTTGCATGCCTATTTGCATAAATCTGCATAGAGCATGTAACATGTCTGTGTTTTTCTGTTGCGCTGCCTTTGTTTTGATTTCTGGCTTCATCTTTCTCCTAAATGACATGAATGAAGAGTGGGTGCAATGGACAGAGACTGTGTCTTGTCTCTGGGACCCCGTCACTCGACACAGGGCGCAGCTAAGTGCTTGCAGAAGTGAAAGGGCTGAAGCGATGAGCTGGGTAGGTACCTGGTAGGAAGGGGGAAGGCAGGAGGGGAACATATGGGGAGAGGATGGCTGGGGTGGGAGAGTGGTAGGCAGCATCAAGGAAGGAGGTGAGTCAGTGTTTACATCCTTAGATTCATCAAGAGGATGAAGCATGGGATCCGGGGGTGGGGGCGGGGGGCTGCCCAAGGTTTTACAGTCAGTTGGTGGCAGAGCGCAGACCTGAAGCCTTGACTCCTAGGCTGATGCTGAGATGTTTACAGGTAGGACTTGGAGGGAGGGGGCTGGGTGGGGATGCTCTCCCGTTCCTGTGTTACCTCTTCTCAGACTGGAGAGGAACTGAGTTCACAGGACTCAGCATCCCATTGGAAAAGTCAAAGAGCAGCATGCTCTGGTGCTGCCATTCCTTTGGAATCCAAGAGGCGTTCTGAAGACTTAGAAGTCTTGGAGAATCACGGGAAGCCTGCTGAGATCAGCCTAGTGTCCCCCGCTTTGTGATCCAGGAGGGAGTCCAGGCAGCACAGAAAGGGGCACACAGGGCAGGCCCACCTCCAACGGCCTGCCTCTGCTCCTGCCCTTATCACCCACCTCGGTCATCCAGGGCTGGCACCTGGGGGAGGGCTGGGGGATCGGGTTCCTTCAGGCCCCCACTCCCTCTAAGGGGATTAGAGCATTCACTCCAATTGGTGGCCCAAGGCGGAAAGCTAAGGGGAGGTTTTGCAAGTGGGAGTGTGGGTCTGGAAAGATGCTGGGGTACCTCCTTCAGGGGATGAGACCAGGCCCTTGCCAGGCTCTCCATCCCACACCCCACCCCCATTTCATTGGCCCTGTGTATGGACCACTTTTCTTTCTTTCTTTCCTTCTTTCTTTCCTTCTTTCTTTCTTTCCTTCTTTCTTTCTTTCTTTCTTTCTTTCTTTCTTTCTTTCTTTCTTTCTTTCTTTCTTTCTTTCTTTCTTCCTTTCTTTCTTTCTTTTTCTTTCTTTCCTTCTTTCCTTCCTTCCTTTTTTGTTTTTTTAGGACTGCACCCTCTGCATATGGAAGTTCCCAGGCCAGGGGTCTATTCAGAGCTACAGCTGCCGGCCTACCCCCCAACCACAGCAACGCCAGATCAGAGCCGAGACAGCTATCTACACCACAGCTCACAGCAACACCAGATCCTTAACCCACTGAGCGAGGCCAGGGATCGAACCCACAACCTCGTGGTTCATGGTCGGATTCATTTCTGCTGCGCCACGACGGGAACTCCTAGACCTCTTTTCTAGATCACTCAGAGGGAACAGGTGCGGAGCCCTCAGGTGGGAGCCCAGGATTCTGTTGCTCTGACTGCACACCCTGGCTCTCCGGATGGAGCCCCTCCTGAAGGGAGAAAAATCGATCCCCGAGCACATCAAACGCACAGGGTTTGCATCCTGCTGGCGGAAGCCCTCCAGAGGGATGAGGGAGAGAGCGATCCATCTGATGGGGGAGGTAAGACATTAATGTACTCAGGGTCTAGATGCAGGGGAAGATGGCAGCGTGTAAATGAAATGAATATTGAATGGCAGGGGCACAGAGAAAAGGGTAAGTAGAACTTGGGTAGGGGATCTCTGCAGACTGCATGGCAAAAAAGGAGCCTGGACCAAGGAGGGCAGGAGAAAGGGATGTTGCCTCAGGCAAGGGGAGGAAGGGTTGGGGGCGGTGGTGAGAACCCTGAGCCGAGGAGGATGGAGCCGAGGGAGGATGGCACAGGGCCCCGAGGAAAGCCTTGGAGACAAGAGGCAGAGGGAGGACGGTGAGCCAGGAAGATGGTGCCTCAGTCCCAGGCAGAGGGGCTGAGGTGGGGAGGGAGGACCCTGTGTCCTACAGCGCAGAGGGAAGGATGGAGGGGAGGCAGGGGCCCAGAGGCAGGCCTGGCCCGGAGCCCTGACCGCACTCCCCCTCCCCTGTGCCCACCCTGGCCCACCCTGGCTCTGCCCAAGGCCAGCCATACCCTCCCTGGCCCTCAGCTCTCCCCAAGCAGAGCCAGCCCCAGCCGGTGCCCAGAGAGCAGGGTGCCACAGCTGCAGCAAGGGTTCAGTGTGGAGCCTCGGTGGGGGTTGATGGGAGACTGTCAGGCGCCGCTTAATAGGATTTTAATTATACAGCTCCAGCAAGAATTTTTTCCCCCCTGGGCTCGGGCCCTCACAGATACCTCCATCTCCACCTCGGTATCTTCCCAGCCCTGGCAGCCCGCTCGCCCAGGCCCCCGCTGCCCGCCCCCACCCACCGTGGGGGACTCTGGCTATCTCCTGGGGCCCCCTGGGGAGAGCTGGCATCCGCCCCCAGCAATCATGGGGGAGGACACCGGCTCCTGGGAGGGTCTTTGCAGGGAGAGGGAGCTTCTCTGTGGTCTGCATCCAGGGCTGAGCATGGCTAGAGCTGACTTTGGTGCTGGGTGTAGAGGGGGTCCCCGCCCTTCCCCTCGCTAGGGACTCAGAGCTCATTTTTCCAGAATGATTCTGACCCATGCCAGGCCTTTCTGTAGTGAGCGTCCGGGTGATGCTGACCCAACTCCAGGAGGCAGGCAGGGCTGATAGTATGATAATCTCCCTTTTATGGATGAGGAAACTGAGGCCCCAAGAGTTTAAGGGACTTTCCAAGGGACACAATGAGTAAGGAGTCTGGACTCCAAACTGGACTCCACATCCTGGCTGTGGCCCTGCGTTGCCATCGCCTCCCCCTCCACACCCCAGCCAGAAGGAGCTACCTGCAGGTCCTCGGTCCAGAAAGCTCTCCTCCCTCCCCCCCACCCTCCCCCCCATCTCCCACTTACCCTTTAGGCATGAGATGGTCCCCCTCCCAAGAGTTTGCATTGATGCTCCCCCAGCGCCTGCGTTTTGCCGCCACAGCCCATGACGCCATGTTGGATTGTCTGCTGTCTGTCTGGTTCGCCATTAGTCTCGAATTTCCTTGACCCATCAAGGCAAACCTTCCTGATACCCACTGGTCAAGCGTTCACGGCCTCCCTGACCAGCTGTGGTCTGTGGAATGGCCTCAGACCTGTCCTGTAGTTGGTCTGCTCCTTCCCACCCAATCCCAGCCTTCCAGTCAGGCCAAAGCCGGCCACCAGTCCGGCAGGGTGACCAAAGGGACTTTCTTAGTGGAAGCATTTTGAGTGAGGCATTATTTTTCTTTTTTACATATACAGCTTTTTAGGGCTGCGCCTATGCACATGGAGGTTCCCAGGCTAGGGGTTTAATCGGAGCTGTAGCCGCTGGCCTACACTAGAGCCACAGCAGTGTGGGATCCAAGCCGCATCTGCGACCTACACCATTCAGGTAGCTTTGCCCCAGCTAAGAATCAAATTTCTTTTCTTTTTTTGGTCTTTTTGCCTTTTCTAGGACCACTCCCACGGCATATGGGGTTCCCAGGCTAGGGGTTTAATCAGAGCTGTAGCCACTGGCCTACGCCAGAGCCACAGCAATGTGGGATCCGAGCCGCATCTGCGACCTACACCACAGCTCACAGCAACACCGGATCCTTCACCCACTGAACGAGGCCAGGGATCGAACCCGCAACCTCATGGTTCCTAGTCGGATTCGTTCACCACTGCGCCACAACGGGAACTCCAAGAATCAAATTTCTATTAACTAAACCCAACATTCTACTCAGATTTCACCATTTGTGATATTGTTTCATTCCACGGGTAACAAATGAGTGCATTCTTGCATGAGTTTGGACAGCGCTAGAAAATAAACAGTAAAATGAGGATGTTTCTCCACCCTCTCCCTCCGAGGGTAATTCTTCTGTCTCCTCTTGCACAGACGCCTTCTCCCTGCCCCTTCTCACCAAGACGGTGGGGTCTTGAGCTCTGTGGGTCCGCACACTGCTTGCTCTCATCCTCCCAGTGCCGAGTAGCGTAAAGAGTGGCTCTTAGAGTTCCCGAAGGGATGTAGCAGAAACGAATCCGACTAGGATCCATGAGGTTGTGGGTTTGATCCCTGGCCTTGCTCAGTGGGTTAACGATCCAGCGTTGCCATGAGCTGTGGTGTAGGTCACAGACGCAGCTCGGATCTGGCATGGCTGTGGCTGTGGCTGTGGCCCACAGCTGTAGCTCCAGTTGGACCTCTAGCCTGGGAACGTCCATATGCCACAGGTGCAGCCCTAAAAAAGACAAAAAAAAAAGAGAGAGAGAGTGGTTCTTGCCTACTCCGCTCTCCTGCTGCAGCGAGTGCTCTTCTGCTCTTGCTGCCAGTTCCTGCCCTTTCATCCAAGCTCTGCCCACACCCAAGCTGCTTCTGGGCGGCTTCAGCACTTCGGGAAAGTCACTTGGATATAATCGGCAGTGGGCAGTGGCCCCCAACACGGGGGCGGGGGAGGAGGTAGGATGGTATAGAAGACGCAGGGTCTGACCTCTGGGGCCCCCCAGCCTGTGCAGGAGACACCCACACACCCTGGCCTGGCTCCTGAATGACCGTGGCTGACAGAAATCAGGCCAGGCCCACCTGACTGTGCCCAGAGAGTGCTCAAGGCTGGGGGAGGGGGGGCTTCTGGACAAAGCCTCTGCCCTCCCTCTGCTGGGTGTGACTTTTGTTCTTTTCTGCAGGAGGCCGGGGAATGGCCAAGATCCGCCTTGGCCTCAACTCACCCCAACCAGAGGAAAAGGCTGTCGCCCAGGCTTTTTAGTCTATCCAGACCTCTGTCCACAGCAAGCCCTAGAGTTGAACTGGGAGCTATAACGTCAGCCTACCTGCCTCCATCAAAGCATCTTCTGCTCCCCACCCAGCCTCCCGGCAGGCTGCTGCCACCCACCTGCATCACAAAGACCTGTCCTGTCCCACCGATGCCCGACAGCCTCCCCACTTTCTTTCCCCCAAGGCCCTGGGCAAGGGGCTGGAGCTGGAAGGGGGCTGATGGCTGCGGTGGCAACCCAGCCACCCCAGGCACTGACCATCATGACCTGCCACTGGGAGTTCATCCATCTCCCCACCTCAGTGTGAGGCCTGCCTCTGCCAGTCTCAGGAAAAGAAGCAAATTTGGGGGAAGAAAATGGCGGCCATCCTCCCCCACGTCTCTTCTTCCCATCGTTAAGCCTTGTCCGGCAGTCTCAGGGCCTCCTCCTGGCTGCCCAGGCCTTCAAGTCAGAGAGGATAGGGCAGGAGTTCCCACTGTGGCTCAGCAGAAATGCATCTGACGAGTATCCATGAGGACGCAGGTTCAATCCCTGGCCTCGCTCAGTGGGTTAAGGATCCAACGTTGCCGTGAGCTGTGGTGTAGGTTGAAGACGTGGCTTGGATCTGGCGTTGCTGTGGCTGTGGTGTAGACCGGCAGTTGCCGCTCTGATTGGACCCCTAACCTGGGAACTTCCGTATGCCATGGGTGCAGCCCTAAAAAGACCAAAAAAAAAAAAAAAAAAAAATAACAACAACAACAGAGAGAGAGAGACAGAGCAGAGAAAGGACTCTGGAGACGTGGGGGGTCCTGGGGATAAAGACTGATGGGGGGTGGGTTCCGGGGGAGGAAAGGACAGTGGGGGTGTGCCTTGGGTGGGCGTTCCTGTTTACAGGGTGAGGGAGGACGGCCCCCCGCACCAGCCACCCCCCGGCAGGGTCTGCAGCCCTGGGGGACCTGGGTTTCTGGCGCTGTGGGCGCCAAGCCCAGGAGAAGCTGTGGAGCTGGACAGCCCGAGAGGCGGGGGATTGCAGCATCGCGGCCGGCTGCTGTGGCACCAGATGAAAGGCCAGGAGTGGGGCTGTTGGCAGACGGACAGGCAGGCGGGCGGAGGCGTGGGGTGGGGGAGGGGAGATAACCATCTGCGAGGGCTTTGCCAGGTGCAGGCATGGCCCAGTGCGGAGGACGCGGGCGGAGTTTTAGCCCTTGGGATCAGAGCAGAGAGCCTGGAGTTGGAAGGCTTCCCTGTGAGGTCATCCCATCCAGGCTGATGCCTCCAGGCCCTCGGCCCCAAAGCAGGCAGGCTCTGCCTGGGGATGGTTTCTGGCCCTGGATGCTCCTTCCTGGCCCCCGCCTGGCCCCCACCTTGCCCCAGTCCTGAACAGGGTTCCCTCAAGTCTAATTCTGAGCCCTGTCTTTGCACGTGCTGTGCTGCCCTCCCTGCAGAGGGCTGGCTAGCCTTGGTCTCTGGTTCGGCTGGAGTGCATCACACAGCTCTGGCCTCGGTCGATCTTGGTTACCATTTGCCCTTGATTCTGCATTTCTCTTTCTCTCTCTCTCTCTCTCTTTTTTTTTTTTTTTTTTTTTTTTTTTGTCTTTTGTGTGTTTAAGACTGCACCAGCAGCATATGGAGGTTCCCAGGCTAGGGGTCCAATCAGGGCTGAAGCCACCAGCCTGTACCACAGCCACAGCAACGCTGGATCTGAGCCGCATCTGCGGCCTCCAGCACAGCTCACAGCGATGCCCAATCCTTAACCCGCTGAGTGAGGCTAAGGATCGAACCCGTGTCCTCACGGATACTAGTCGGGTTCACTAACCACTGAGCCACAACTGGAACTCTGATTCTGAAATTCTCTTACTTTTGCTGTATGACTATTTGTTCAATGTCCCCCTACCCCACCTTGGAGAGAAGGTTCTAGAAACCATGGAGTAAAGGAGGAAAAAAAACCTCTCCGGCTTCCTGCATAAATATCTTTCTTAACATCTTTTCACCATCCTATACCCACACCCACATCTATGTCTGGGCTTCCACATTTTTTTTTTTTTTGTGGGTATGAAGGTGCTGCATCCACAGCATGTGGAAGTTCCCTGGCCAAGGATCAAACCCACACCATGGCAGCAACCAGAACCACAGCAGTGACAGTGCCAATCCTCAACCTGCTGTGCCATGAGGGAAAGCCTAGGTTTCCATATTTTCTCACCCAGAAATTATTTCTTTTTAAAAATTTTTTTAAAAGCTGTTTAAATTTTTGTTTCTTTTTAAGACTGCATCTGCAGCATATAGAATTTCCTGGGCTAGGGGTTGAATCGGAGCTACAGCTGCCAGCCTATGCCACAGCCACAGCAATGCCAGATCTGAGCCATGTCTGCAACCCGCACCACAGCTCACGGCAACACTGGATCATCAACCCACTGAGTGGGCCAGGGATCAAACCCACATCCCTGTGGATACTAGTAGGATTCATTTCCACTGAGCCACCAGGGCAATTGCACCCAGAAATTATTTCAACAGTCCCCACAAGGGCCCCCAGACTCCTCATTTCCCTCTAATCCATTCCCCAGAGCTTCTACAGTGGTCTTGCTAACATGAGAAGCTAACCACGTTATGTCTCTGCTCAGCACCCTTCAGCTGGGCATGGGTGCTACATTTGCTGAAGCACCCTTGGGTGCCCTGGTCATGTGGGATCTGGTGCTGAGGATTGCATGGCAAAACCCAGAACTTCAAACATCTGCTCTTGTGAGTAACGCAGATCAAGCCTGGATTGTCTTGTTCTAAGTTCTTGAAACAAAAGCAACTAGGTCTATATGCCCTCAGCACGTGCCCCTGCCAGGAACATCAATGAACACTGAAAATAAGGATCCGGCCTTGGCATTCTCGTTGCGGCTCAGGGGTTAATGAATCCAACTAGGGACCATGAGGTTCGCTCCCTGGCCTCGCTCAGTGGGTTCAGGATCCGGCGTTGTAGTGAGCTGTGGTGTAGGTCGCAGACACAGCTCGGATCACACGTTGCCGTGGCTGTTGTGTAGGCCGGCAGCTACAGCCCCAATTAGACCCCTAGCCTGGGAACCTCCATGTGCCGTGGGTGCGGCCTAAAAAAAGGACCCAGCCATGCCCCAAGGCACAGTGTAGGTCACAGATGCAGCTCAAATCTGGTGTTGCTGTGGCTGTGGCGTAGCCTCCAGCTGCAGCTCCGATTCCCCACCTAACCTGGGAACTTCCATATGCACAGGTGAGGCCCTAAAAAGAAGAAAACAAACAAACAAATAAATAAATAAATGGATATATTTGTTAAATTCTTCCTTCTTGCTAGGCCACATGTAAGAGTTTTTTCCTTGGATTTTTGTTTGTTTGTTTGATTTTGCTTTTGTTTTTGCCTCATTCACAGCAAGCAGAAGTTCCAGGGCCAGGAACTGAACCTGCACCACAGCAGTGACAATGCCAGATCCTTAACCCCCTAGGCTACCAGAGAATTCCACAAGATGTGTCAAGCATCCATGTTCTTGCTTCTCTTTGAGTTCTAGAAGTACACACAAATTAGCATAGTATTTAACATAGATGCACAATGCAGGTGAGAAACATTTTACGCTACTAAATAATTCACATAACTCAATTTGTATAAATATAAGTCTAGATGTGCCCTAGATGGAATTCAATAGCCAATCTTTATATTGGCAATTTGATGGGCACCGAATGTTGGAATTACAAAGCATTATATTTTATTTTATTTTATTTCATTTCATTTCATTTTGTCTTTTTTTGCCTTTTCTAGGGCCGCTCTGGCAGCATATGGAGGTTCCCAGGCTAGGGGTTGAATTGGAGCTGTAGCCACCGGCCTACACCACAGCCACAGCAACGCAGGATCCGAGCCATGTCTACAGCCTACACCATAGCTCATGGCAATGCTGGATCCTTAACCCACTGAGCAAGCCCAGGGACTGAACCCATAACCTCATGGTTCCTAGTCGGATTCGTTAACCACTGTGCCACAACAGGAACTCCCAAAACATTATATTTTATAAAAATATCTGGAGTTCCTGCTGTGGCACAATGTGTGGCTCTGGAGAAGTGGGACACAGGTTTGATCCCCAGCCCGGGATCTGGAGTTGCCGAAGCTGTGGTACAGGTCAGCTTCGGTGTAGGTCAGCTGCAGCTGGGATCTGGTCCACGGCCCAGGAACTCCATATGCCAAGCAGGCGGCCAAAAAAGAAAAACAAAAAAAATCTCATCATATTTAGAAGTTCCTGTTGTGGCTCAGCAGGTTACAAATCCGACTAGCACCCATGAGGATGCAGGATTGATCCCTGGCCTTGCGCAGTGGGTTACGGATCTGGAGTTGCTGTAAGCTGTGGTGTAAGGTGCAGACACGACTCAGATCCTGTGTTGCTGTGGCTGTGGTATCAGTTGGCACTGCAGCTCCGATTTGACCCCTAGCCTGGGAACCTCCATATGCCACAAGTACGGCCCTAAAAAAGCAAAAAACAAAACAAAACAAAACAAATTAAAAAAAAAAACCCATCATATTTAATTATATCTGCAAAATTTTCTATTAAGCATTTAGACTTACTTCAATAATTCTAATTTACTGCTTTGATGTTCATTAGCTATAATTCGTGTTTCACGTTTTAATTTTAAGTATTATATTGAAACATATTTAGTCACATTAATATTCAGCTGTATAAAATCCATGGCTTTACATAGATCTTAAATTTTTATTGTTATGAAGCCTTATTGTCAAGGAAGGTAAGAAGAACACATTTTATTTAGCAGTTTGGTATCTCAATTTGTGGGCTCTTATCCTGGGCCCTACACATTTCAGGGGCAGCCAGCTTCATCCCTCCCCATTTCCTGCTGGACTCCTCGGCATGGCCCATAGAGGCCTCCGCAGCTTGGTTTCTGCCTGCTTTTCTTGTCCCATCTGCTGGATGTCTGCCCTCAGTCCTGGTCATAGAGGTTTCCAGAACACGCTGCACCTGCCCCGAGCCTGAGATGATCCCTCGACCCCTTGTCATTGGGCAGGGGGCAAATACCTGCCCGTATGTCTAGTTTCAGCCCACATGTGCCCTCCCTTGGCCCTGGCAGGCAGATAGATGCCCTTGTGGGTGCCCCAGTCTGTTTGGAGGGCATCGATGCAAGCAGTTCTTCCACCATGAGGTGAAGCTTGTAGGCTGCCTCCCCCATGGACCAGGACCTTCTCGTGAGCAGGGACGGGCTGGGCTCTGGGAGTAGGAAGTGGCCTCCACAGCACAAGGACCAGAGCTCCTTTCTGCTTCCCTGCTGGGTCCCTGGAGGTTTGATACCTCTGAAGTCTGCAGGACTTGGACCCTGAAGAGACAAGGCGTTCTTTGGACAACTGGCAGAGACCTTGATCTTTGCCCAGGTCTCAGCCACCTGAGACCTCCCAAAGAGCCAAGACCTGGGAGGGGGTGGGCAGGAAGTCCCTCTGCCCTCACTGCCAGCTGTTCTGGACCTATGGGGTGAGGGAGGGCAAGAGGAGGCAGGAGGCTGGGAGGTAGGGTGGAGGCTGGAGAGGCAGGGCCAGTCAAGGAGGCTGACTGTCAACATCATTGCAGCCTCTGGCTTCCCAGAGCAAGACTCTCTTGTTGGCAGAAGTTGGGGGCGGGGGCAGGTGGACTATGAGGGGAGCCCTGCCTTCTCTCTCTTCTGAGGACTCTTCAAACATGTTGGAGCCCCAGTATTTATGGAGCACCTACTATGCAGATGTGCTGCACTGGGCAGATGTGCTCCTCCCCTCCCTTTCCCTGGAGAACCTTAGCGTATCCCTCAAGGAGGCATTAGAGACCATTTAGTCCCATCCTCCCATTTGACAGAGGGGGAAACCGAGGCTCAGAGAGAGGGAGTGACTTGCCCCAAGGTGAGAGGCAGAGCCGGGCTGGAGTTTGGGTCTCCTGACTCCGTGCTCAGGGTGCTCTCGCACTATCCCTGGGACCTCCCCAGGACAAGGACATTCCGTGCCCAGGGCTGATGGAGCCCACAGCAATGAGGATACATCCCAAGTCCCCAGCATGGTTGCACCCCCCACCCCAGGAGAACTTCCAGATGGTGCCCTCCTCTTGCCCCACCCCACCCCTGCTGGTGCCTGATGCAGAGCAGCAAGGGAACCAGAGGGGCTCAGCTCAGCCTCAGTTCCCCCTTTGTCCCATGGCCTGGAAAGCCTGGTGGCCTCCCTGGGCCTTTCCCTTCCCACCAGCCCAGCCATCTCTTCTTGGGGTCCCCGAATCCCCATCCAGCCTTCAGCTCCCCTAAGGCTCAGCGCCCCGGGATCCTGCTTCCTCTAACTCAAAGGCCAGAAGAGGAGGCTGAGAGAACCCCTAAGACTAGGGAGTGAGAGGTTGAGTCTTTTGTTTCACCCTATTTATTTTTTCATTATTATCATCCCTGTTAGCAACATCCTCATGATGACTCGGTCCCAGTGGCTCAGTTTATAAGCAAGTCCCACTATTTTTCAGCTAGAAGAACTGTGGCCAGAGAGGCTGAGTGAGGCCCAAAGAGGCTCTATCGGAAAGTGACAAAGGGGAGTTCCTGTCGTGGCTCAGCAGAAACGAATTTGACTAGCATCCCTGAGGACACAGGTTTGGTCCCTGGCCTTGCTCAGTGGGTTAAGGATCCAGCATTGCCATGAGCTGTGGTGTAGATCGCAGATGCAGTTCAGATCCCGCGTTCCTGTGGCTGTGGTGTAGGCGGGCAGCTATAGCTCCAATTTGACCCCTGGCCTGGGAACCTCCATATGCTAAAGGTACAGCCCTAAAAAGACACACACACAAAAAAAAGGGACAAAGGGGAAGTCCCGCTGTGGTGCAACAGGATCATCTCCGCAGGACCAGGACACAGGTTCAATCCCTGGCCCGGCACAGTGTGTTAAAGGATCCAGTACTGCCACAGCTGTAGCACAGGTTGCAACTGTGGCTCGGATCTGATCCCTTGGCCCAGGAACTCCATATGCGGTGGAGCAGCCAAAAAAGAAACAAAATAAATAAACAATGAGAAAAGAAAGTGAGGAGTTCCCCTCGTGGCGCAGTGGTTAACGAATCCAACTAGGAACCATGAGGTTGCGGGTTCGATCCCTGCCCTTGCTCAGTGGGTTAAGGATCCGGCATTGCCGTGCGCTGTGGTGCACGTCACAGATGTGGCTCGGATCCTGCATTGCTGTGGCTGTGGCGTAGGCCAGTGGCTATAGCTCCAATTAGACCCCTAGCCTGGGAACCTCCACATGCTGAGGGTGCGGCCCTAGAAAAGGCAAAAAGAAAAAAAAGAGAGAGAGAGAGAGAAAAAGAAAAGACAGTGACAAAGGGAGTTCTTTTGTGGTGCAGTGGATTAAGTGTTGTCATCGCAGCAGCTTACTTCCACATGCCATGTAGGCGTGACCAAAAAAATAAATAAATAAATAAAAGAAAGTGACAAAGGGGCTTACTCCAAGGTCCATGCGAAGAGCACAAAGCTGAGAAGTTCCACCTGATCTCCAGTCCAGCTCCTGCTTCTCCTGGAACCCACGAGAAGCCTGCCAAGGCCCTTCCTTGCATGTCCACATGGCAGGACTGCAGCTCGGTTAGCCAGCAAGACTGTTGGCAGTGGGATGTGTGCAGACCCACCCAAGAGGGAATGGGGTTTCCTCCGCTCAGCCTTTAACTGTACTGGCAGGTGGCTCTGGATGTGCCATGGATGGACGAGAACTCTGCTGATGACGCCTGTTCATTTGGCCAACAGACATGGCCTTGAGCCCTAAAAAGCAAAACAAAAACAAAAACCAAACCAAAAAACCCTCCTAAATCCCTGCTCTTAAGGAGCTCACATTCTGGAAAAGGGAGACAGAAAGTAGTTTAAAAAATAAGCAAGTGCTGGAGTTCCCATTGTGGCACAGTGGAAATGAATCTGACTAGGAACCATGAGGTTGTGGGTTCGATCCCTGGCCTCGCTCAGTGGGTTAAGGATCCGGCATCGCCGTGAGCTGTGGTGTAGGTCATAGATGTGGCTTGGATCCTGCATTGCTGTGGCTGTGGTGTAGGCCGGTGGCTACAGCTCTGATTTGACCCCTAGCCTGGGAACATCCATATGCCTCGGGTGCGGCCCTAAAAAGACAAAAAAAAAAAAAAAGAAAAAAAAAGAGGCAAGTGAAACCAGCTATAATGGAAAAAAAATCACTAAAAACAAACCAAAAATAAAAAAGAAGCAAGTGAGACAGCCTGTAGAAGGGGATGTGCTGGGGAGAAAAAAATAACGCAGGGAGGGGACCAGGGAGTGGGAGCATGGCTGCAATTACATCACGAAACTAGTGGGTGCTGGGACAGTTAGGGGGCTTCAGGAGAGTAGAGAAGGGACCTCTTGGGGGGAGATGGGAAAGGAACTGGGGGATTTGGAGCACCTGAGTCCCCAGGTCAGTGGGGCCTCCTGAACTGCTCTCGGATGCCCACCTGTATCAGAAGCTGCAGTCTCTGTGCTGTGTGGACCCAGAATGCAGAGGGACAGGCCCACACACAGGCTCAGCTGGACAGGGTGGTGCATGAAGCAGCAGGCAGCCTGAAAGCAGGGGAGGCTCAAGGGAGAATCACGGAGCATGAAGTTACAGAAAACTTCCAGGAGGTGGAAGAAACGGAATCAGGCTAGGCTGCCTTCACTAGATTAAACTCAAATAACTCCAGCTTGTCTGTGATGAAAAGAAATAGGCTCGCATAGAAGGTCGAGTTTTCAAATCGCAAAGACACATGTACTCTGATGTTCATTGCAGCACTCTTTGCAATAGCCAAGACATGGAAACAACCTAAATGTCCTTCGACAGAGGAGTGGATCAAGAAGATGTGGTACATATACACAATGGAATATTACTCAGCCATTAAAAGGAATGAAATACCAGCATCTGTAGCAACATGGATGGACCTAGAAATTACCATGCTAAGTGAAGTCAGCCATACAATGAGACACCAATGTCAAATGCTTTCACAGATATGTGGAATCTGGAAAATGGACTGAACTTTTTGCAGAACAGATGCTGACTCGCAGACATTGAAAAACTTATGGTCTCCAGAGGAGACAGTTTGGGGGGTGGGGGGATGTGCTTGGGTTGTGGGATGGAAATCCTGTGAAATTGGATTGTGATGATCATTATACAACTACAGATGTGATAAATTCATTTGAGTAATAAAAAAAATAAATAAATTTATCAACCTTTAAAAAAAGAAAAAGAAGGTCGTGTTTTCATCACTGCAATCTCAAAGGAAGGCTTGATGACAACTTGTAAGCAGGTAGATAGTACGAATGTCTTCTAAGGTAACTGGGGTCCTATGACATTGGGGAAGCTTCTGAAAAACAAGAGGGAGGGGAGGTCCCGCTGTGGCATGGGGGTTGGGAATCCAACTGCAGCGATTCAGGTTCCTGCAGAGGTGTGGGTTCAATCCCCAGCCTGGCACAGTGGGCTAAAAGCTCTGGCATTACTGCAGCCGTGGGGTATTTTGCAGCTGCAGCTCAGATTCAATCCCTAGCCCAGGAACTTCCATATGCTGTGGGTGCAGCCATTAAATTCCAAAAAACAAAAAAAACAAAAAAAAAAACCCCAAAAACAACAATAACAAAAAACCCACCAGGAATTCCCATTGTGGCTCAGCAGAAACAAATCCCTCTGGTATCCATGAGGATTGGGTTCAATTCCTGGCCTTGCTCAGTGGGTCAAGGATCTGGCGTTGCTGTGAGCTGTGGTGTAGGTGGCAGACACGGCTTGGATCTGGCGTGGCTGTGGCTGTGGCTGTGGCGTGGGCTGGCAGCTATGCTCCAGTTCAGCCCCAGCCTGGGAACTTCCACATGTCACAGGTGTGGCCCGAAAAAAAAAAAAAAAACCATAAGGCAAAAACAAACAAAAACAAACAAACAAAAACCCTACAAGAGAGAGGATAAAGCCCTTGGACTTTATCTTAAAGGGCACTGGGGAGCCATGCAGGGTCTCCAAGCAACGGAGAGACACGGGGAAAGCTGAGTCTGGGGAAGATGAATCAGACAGCTCCGTGCTGGACCAGCTTGGAATAAAGAGGGATGTGGAGGGGAGGAGACCAATTACTGCACTAGCCAAATGCACCAACGGATGTATATACATGTGAACACATGTATATAATGTGTGTGGGAGCAGAAATCTCCCGTCACTAGACAACCAGTCATCGCGAGACCGTTGAATGGTCTCTAGTCTCGACTGAAGGACAATCTCTCAGCCCAAAGTTTTAGGCACATGCAGGAGTGTGTATGGGTGTGTGTGCACACTCGGGCAACCACCATTTAAGCACTCTTTGTCCATGGCTAGGGCTCTGAACGGCGAGCAGGAATGCCTACTGCAGAGTGGTTTGGGGTTGGGGTGGCTTCATGGGCCTCTCTGTGGGGGTGCAGCTGGGAAAAGGGGAGTATAGGGGTTCTGCTGTCACCAGGATAACACAAAGGTGTCTGTGTGCGGCAGGGGCTTGGTTATGGCTGTCCAGAGGGAGGGACTGGGGCGTCCCAAACATTGCATGAGGCTCTGTGAGCGAATTTTGTTCGTGCAGGCTCAGGTAGAGGACAAAGCTGATGTGTGACTCCAGGTGAGTCTGATGTCCATCCAATCTGGGGATGGAGTTCCCGTCGTGGTGCAGTGGTTAACAAATCTGACTAGGAACCATGAGGATGCAGGTTCGATCCCTGGCCTCGCTCAGTGGGTTAAGGATCTGGCGTTGCTATGAGCTGTGGTGTAGGTTGCAGACGCGGCTCAGATTCCGGGTTACTACGGCTCGGATTAGACCCCTAGCCTGGGAATCTCCATATGCTGCGGGTGCGGCCCTAGAAAAGGCAAAAAGACAAAAAAAAAAAAAAAAAAAAAAAACCAATCTGGGGATACCTGTATTGAGGGTGGCCCCGAGCCAGGGGCCTTCCTGCACAGCAGCCCCCTGTTCTCCCACCCCGCATGCTACGTGCTCTTATTGTTTCTATTTTAACAGGTGAGGTGGCCCAGCATCCAAGCTGCTTGCCCAGGGTTACAATACTATCCAAAGCAGAACAGAGCCCGGGCGTGTCTCTGAGCCCAACACTCTTGCCTCAGTGGCTCCCTCCAGATGCTGGAGGGATGAGTTCTTGAACACGGTTGCTGGGGGCGGGCGGGGTGGACGGAGGTGGGGGAGACTCGCTCCCTTTACGCATCTCCTCGCAGGCACCCACCCCAGGCCCACGGTCCACCTGCCTAAATCCTCTGCCTGCATTCCCGCTCTCATCCTGCCCTCTCCCGCCCCGCCCCTCGAGGCTCATCAGCTTCCCCCCAGTCCCTCTCTCCCCACGGATCCACATCCTTGCAGCCCCCTCACAGCAGCGCCTGCCCAGAGCGGCTCTGCCTGTGTATTATCCATATGTTTTCACCCCCAGCCCGGTGCTCAGTTATTGTTCTGGTGCAGGAGGGCGAGGGGGCGGCTTGTGGGCGTAGCGACGCCGAGCTGTCTGCTCAGTTCTCCTCTTGTTATTACCTCTACTCCAGGCTCCCATTAGCCCGCCTGCCCCAGAGGCCTGCGCAGGCTCCCTGCTCCTCGGCACCTTTGTTCCTTAATTATCACTGGGGAGCCCCCGCTCACCTGCCTGCCACTTTCTAAGAAGCTGTCTGGCTCCCTTCCCCACCCTGCACCCCCAGGACCTAAGCCCCTACAACCCGCCCCCCCGCCCCCTGGCAGGGACGGATGTCAAGCAGCAGCTCGCCTCAGGCCTGGCCCCTCCCCAGCCCCTCTAAGAAGCCCTTTCTTTTTTGTCTGCCCCCTCCTCCGAGAACCCTGCCCAGATTGATCCTGTCTTGGCTCTCTGGGAAGGAAGGGACTTGCAACTACCAGGGGATTCAACACCCACCTGGATTGGGCCACCTCTAGAAGATACTCCATGAATATTCAGTGAGAGGAAGATTAACTTTTGCAATCTGTACTTGAATGCCTCCCTGATGGGCAGCTCACTCCCTCCTGAGGCAGCCAGTTGCTCCTGGAGATGTCATAAAAACATTTACCCACATCTTTCCCCAAGACCCTGTGATTTTCATGGTGTGACATCTAGAGCCCACTTGGCTCTGTCTCTGAGTCCGGGGCTAAGTCCTGTCATACGTGCTGGGGGCTCACGGATGCCCATTTCAGGCAGGAAACCTCCCAGCGCGAGGCTCTGTCTGGCGGATTACGATTCTCCTCCTGGGCTTGGGGACTCAGCCATGCCCAGCTCTGCTCTAGCCCCTGGCTTTCCTCCTGTCTCAGGCCTCTGGCTGCCGTTCTCATTCTTGGGCAGGAAGGTGAGGGGGAGGAGACACTGGGGTGAGAACCCTCAGGCCAAACAAGCTCCGACAGCCAGACAACAACCCCGGGGAGGAGGGTCCGTGCTGCACACAGGCCAGGCTGCAGGAGGGAAGGCCTCGGGGAGTCAGAGGGAGACAGGAATCTCCCCCCCACCCCCGCAGCCAACCCGCCGCCCTGCCTCCTGACCCTTGCACAACTCCCTGCTCAGTGCACTGTGGGTACGAGGGGCTCAGGGGCTGAGCTCCCGGACGAAGGAGCCAGGAGTGAGCTGACCCAGGTGGGCACCAGGCAAGCCTGAGCTCCGAGGGCACGGTGCTTCTCTCCCACCCCTCACTCAGCCTCCAGATCCAGATGGGGCATTTCCTTTGTCTCTCCATCTCTGTGATCTTCAGCGGGTCTTCTCTCTGACCTGTGAGGGCAGGATCCTGCCTCTGTCAATTTGGGCCCACAGTGGGGCGGAGACTGGAGCCCAGCCATGGCCTGGTCTTGGCTCTGAGCATCTTGGGTCCCAGGAGTGTGACACTGAGGCCAGGAAGGCGCCTGGTGCACGTCGGAGGGCCCTCTGGACAAACACCAGCTGGGGGTGGAGGACTCGGGTCGGGAAGCCACCTCCAGCCACCAGACCGTGACCTCAGCGGGGGCCGCCCTGCGCTGCTCTCCGGATCTGACTCAGTCCCTTCCCAAAGCTGCTGGGCGTCCATTCCCCGGGGTCAGCCCCCAGGAGGCTGCCAGATGCCACAGGCCCCCACCCAGACAGAGGCCACCCTTCCCTGGTTCCACGGCCAGGAGCTCCAGCAGGATTTGGGGGGAGAGCAGAGGGCAAAGGTCACCTGCTGGGCCACTTGCTCCAGCGCCCTCTCCCTTCCCTCCTCGCCCAGTGTTTCCAGACTTGAGATTTCTGTCCAGGTGTCCGTGTGGGCCCCGGGCAGATGCCACCCTGCTCACAGAGTCCTGGACACGGAGGCGCCCCCACACAGACTGGGGACAAAGGGACCCGCAAAGGGCACACAGATCAGTTCTTCCATGACAGCCACTCCCTTAGGCTCGCCCCAAATCTCTCCTAGAACCTTTTTCATTATGGAATAATAAATGAAGGCAGGGCCTCCGGAATGGTCCCTGGGACCCCTGTCCAGATGTGTCGAGGTGTTTGGGGCTACGGGGCATCCAGATCCTAGAGGGAAAGGATGAGAAATGGTCCTGACTGATCTCAGCACGCACCCCCTCCGCCAAAGGGATCCTTTTTTTTTTTTTTTTTTTTTTTTTTTTTTGTCTTTTTGCTATTTTTTGGGCCGCTCCTGCGGCATATGGAGGTTCCCAGGCTAGGGGTCGAATCGGAGCTGTAGCCGCCGGCCTACGCCAGAGCCACAGCAATGCAGGATCCGAGCCACATCTGCGACCTACACCACAGCTCACGGCAACGCCGGATCGTTAACCCACTGAGCAAGGTCAGGGACCAAACCCGCAACCTCATGGTTCCTAGTCGGATTCGTTAACCACTGAACCACGACATGAACTCCAAAAGGGATCCTTATCAAAGTGAATCTGAGCGTGTCCTTCCCCTGCTTCAAACCCACCCAGGGCCTCTCATCTCATTCCAAATAATATGGAGGAGTTCCCGTCGTGGCTCAGCGGTTAAACAATCTGACTAGGAACCATGAGGTGGCGGGTTTGATCCCTGGCCTTGCTCAGTGGGTTAAGGATCCAGCGTTGCCGTGAGCTATGGTGTAGGTTGCAGACGCTGCTTGGACCCCACATTGTTGTGGCTCTGGCATAAGCTGGTGGCTACAGCTCCGATTCGACCCCTAGCCTGGGAACCTCCCTATGTTGTGGGAGTGGCCCAAGAAGTGGCAAAAAAAAAAAAAAAAAGACAAAATAATATGGAAACTACAAAGACCTACACCACCTGGAGCCTTCTCACCTCTCAAGCTTCATCGTTCCATTGGGCCCTTATTCATCCCACCCCAGGCTCACCAGCATTTTTTTTTTTTTTTTTGGCTGCCATGTACAGTGGCTTGATGTGGTGATCTCAGTTCCCAGACCAGGGACTGAACCCAGGCCATAGTGGTGAAAGCACCAAATCTTAACCACTTGACCCCCAGGGAATGGCCTCACCAGCCTTCCTGCTATTTCTCCTACAGAAACACCTGCCTCAGGTGTACCTCCCACCCCTGCCTCAGGGCCTTTGCACTGGCCGTTCCTTCCAACTAGAATGCTCTTCCCCACACCTTTCCTTATTTTTGTCATTCAGAGCTCAAGAGACCTCTTCTTAGAGGCCTTTCTAGATGACCCGATCTAAAATAGTGCCCCTGGGAGTTCCCATTGTGGCACAGTGGAAACGAATCTGACTAGGAACCATGAGGTTGGGGGTTCGATCCCTGGCCTCACTCAGTGGGTTAAGGATCCGGTGTTGCCGTGAACTGTGATGTAGGTTGCAGATGCAGCTTGGATCTGGCATTGCTGTGGCTGTGGTGTAGGCCAGCGGCTACAGCTCCAATTAGACCCCTCGCCTGGGAACCTCTATATGCCACGGGTGTGACCCTCAAAAGAACAAAAATAAATAAAAATTAAAAATAAAATAAAACAATGCCCCTGTGTCACCTGGCAGCCCCATCCCCTGACTCCACAACTTGGCTTTATTCCTCCTCGCAGCACTATTACTATCGGAAATGAATTTCTCCCTAATACCTTGGTTATTGTCTGTCTCCCTCATTAGAATGTGAGCTTGTCTGAGGATGGCTGCGTCCTTAAGGCCCAGCACAAGGCCTGACACGCTTCTGGATGTTCCAGAGAGAGATCTGTTGAATTAAACGAGTGAGGAGTTCCCGTTGTGGCGCAGCAGAAACAAATCCGACTGGGAACCATGAGGTTGTGGGTTCCATCCCTGGCTTGCGCAGTGGGTTAAGGCTCCAGTGTTGCCGTGAGCTGTGGTGTAGGTTGCAGCCAAGGCTCGGATCCTACGTGGCTGTGGCTGTGGTGTAGGCCGGTGGCTACAGCTCCGATTCGACCCCTCGCCTGGGAACCTCCATATGCCGCAGGTGCAGCCCTAAAAAGGACAAAAAGACAAAACAAACAAACAAACAAAAAAGAGTGACCTGGGCAGAGAGACACACACACAGGTAACCCAAATGCTGGCAGGGTCGGCACAAGCAAGGACTTGGGTAGTGGGCTTGGTAGGAATGTAGGGGAGGGAGCTGGTCCTTCGGCTCCCAGGCCTCAAAGGGCACACGAAGGGCTGAGAGAGGGGACATGGTAAGGGGGGCTGCCAATTACGACCCTCCCGGTGTGACTCTCGGACCCCACTCTGGGGGCCGGTGGGGAGACCAAGGAAGGAGATACCACAGTCCCCGTTCCTTGGGCGTCCCCAGTCTGGAAGGGACAGAAAAGAGTGCTTGTAAATTCCTCAAAGTCTGGCCTCTCCCCTGAATGCTGAGCCTGGGTTTCCAAAACTGTGGCTGTTTCTGTTTGGCCTAAAGCATCAGGCTCAGCGCGTTCCAGACCTGACTCCTCATCCTTTCTGCAACTTACTCTGGCTTCCCCAGTTCTGTCAACAACCTCCCGCTTCTCCTGGGCAAGCAGGCTCCAAAGCCCAGGGTCACCTCTGACTGCACCCTCTCACTCACCCTTGGCCCTCCAGGCCCCTCCCTTCGTGGCCACCAGAGGCCAGCGGTCCCGTGCCCTCTGCAGCCATCAGCAGCTGGAAAATCAATCTGCTAAGGCAGCCTCGCCACCACTGGCCCCCAAGGCTCCCAGCCTCTGAAACAAACTCCACCAAGGGGCTGGCGGGGTAGGGAGGGGAAGAAGGACCCTTCCCAGTTCTGACCCCTAGCCCCTTGTGGGGAAACTGGGTTCAGCTGGCAGGTGCATGAAAACTCTGGAGGTAAGCAGACCTCAGTTGTCTTACTTTCTCCCTAACTCTATGACCTTGAGAAAGTTACTTATCTCCGAGTCTCAGTTTTCCCGTCCGTAAAATGGGGATAAGAATGTATAGGTCACCAGGTTGCTTGGGAATTAAGTAGGAAAATTGACAGTAGGTGCCTAGCAAAAATCTGGAAGACTGCTGATGCTTAGAAAATGGGAGGCATGCCCCCTTCCCTTCTAAGAAGGGAAGCAGTTCCCTGCTCAAGAACTCCCCTGGTGCGGCTCCCTGTTTTGCCTGATCTAAGTTCTTCTACTTGGATCTTTCTTTCTTTTTTTTTAGGGGCGCACCTGCAGCATATGGAAGTTTCCAGGCTAGGGGTGGCATCTGAGCTGCAGCTGCCAACCTACACCACTGCCACAGCAAGTCTGGATCCCAGCTGCACCTGTAACCTTCTCTGCCCGCTTACAGCAACACCAGATCCTTAACTCACTGAGCAAGGCCAGAGATCAAACCTGCATCCTTATGGATACTAGCTGGGTTCTTAACCTGCTGAGCCACAATGGGAACTCCTCTCCACTTGGCTCTTAAGGGTCTCCGGCTTCTGGCTTCACTCCCAAGATTTCCCGCACTCTCTCTTTACTCCTGAGTCCCCAGTGAGCACACCATGGTCATCCTTTTGCTGCTCCCTCTGGTCCCACTGTCTTTTGGGTCCCCTCTCTCTATTTGTACTTGTCCTGCAAGTCCTCCTTCTCCAGGAAGTCCCCCTGAACCACCCACCCCTGCTCTGACCTGTCCCCTGCACAAGCCTGCTACTTCTTGGTCTCACGATCGCTGCCTGTCGGGGTGGCTGGATGACTCATGTCTGTGGATATCAGCTGCCCACCCAGGCTGGCAACTGTCTCTAGATGAGCAGAGAACCCTTCCTGGAATGCCCACCCTGCCCCCCTCTTGCGGAGCATGCTATGGTGCTAAACACATAGTAAGCGCTCAGCAAATGCCTGTCTTTTGATTTGCTACAAAGCCATCAACAAGACAAATCCGTATAAAGCACATGGAGCCACTAGAAGGGATTCTGGGCCGGGCGGAGGAGCTGAACCTCTCACCGGGGATGGGAACCAGGCGGAGGAGCTGAACCTCTCACCGGGGATGGGAACCAGGCTTATCGCCACCTCTTCATCCTCACCACCCTGGGAGGGAGCATTAGCCCCATTGTATAGGTGGGAAGACTGAGGGTCAAAGAGCTTTGGTGAAGGCACCAGGGTCCCCTGGCTAGAAATGGACACAGGCAGGACTTGATCTGAGGCCGAGGAGGGAGTTTTCTGGGGGAGGACATTCCAGAGGGGGGAGGGGAGGGGTTCAAAGGCTCCGAGGGGGAAGGCCAAGGTCAGGCTAACGGGATGGGTTGGAGGGGACTGGGGTTCATGGGAGTGGGGGAGGGGGAGTGGGGGGAGAGGCCCTGGTTTGCCTTTGGGAGAGGAGGGTCTGACGGACAGACTGGAGAAAGACACAGCCAGACCCTCCGCAAAAGCGGGTTGCAGCTCCAGAATCTTCCTCATCAGAAGAAGCCACAGCTAAACCCCCGAGTCCCTGCTTGCCAGCATGCCCAGCCTGCTGTCCCCAGAGCTTAGGGACAGAGGGGCAGAGAAGATGGCGTCCCCGCCCCCGCCCTGCAGAGCCAGGGAGGCCGAGAGTGATCTCACTGGTGACCTCAGGTTTCTCACCATCTCCGCAACAGCAGTTTCTCCAGAGTGACATGTCCAAGTGACTTACCCTAAGTCCTCATATCATAGTCCCCGCTGCCGTCGCCCCAGCACTTGTCCCCGATGTGGCCTCTGCAGAGCCTCACCTACCCCTGCTCTCCTTGGCATGCTGGTCTTGAATTCTCTGGTTTCCAGCACTTGGCAAGAGACCCCCGCTGTCCCCAGCCCCCCACTGGCCAAGCCCTCCAATGCGGGCAGCCAGGCCCAGCTGGAATAACACAGCTTCCCTCCCTCCCTCCCACGAGCACTGGACTATTTACGGCTCACCAGGGCCTTCACACCCATGAGCTCACTGGCGCCTTCCCCACCCACCCCGGGAACCCAGCAGGGCAGGCGCCATTAGCCCCATTTTGTAGATGGAGAAACTGAGGCTAAATGCCTTGCCCAGGGAGTCCCCCGAAGCCTGGCCTCCTGACTCCCTAGTCTGAAGCTCTTCTCAATTCCTCCAGTTTTAACCCCTTAAAACTGAAGTGGGGGTGTTTCAGGTCAGGGTGGGGAGCGTGGAGGGAGAGGGTCTGTTGAGTTACCAATCCCCAGAGCTAGGAGGAGCCTCCGAGGCAGTGGACCAGGAGGGCAGGAATGGAGGGACGTTTCCATGGCTTCAGTCAGTGGCTGGTAAGAGCCTGGGGCATCTTCCTGACTGTGGGGACAGGATGACCTGCAGGCTGGGCAGGCTGGCTGGGAGTAAGGCTGGGGTGATAGCTCCCCAGGTCAGGGCAGGGGAAGGGGTGAGGACCAGGCTCCCAGCTCCCTCCTGGGCAGCCAGACATGGGCGGCTGTTTGCTGGCTGCAGCTAGAGAGACACCAGGTAGACACCAGAGGGGCCTTCCTGTCCACTGATCTCCGATTAGGCAGAGTTCCTCTGCCACGTGGTCAGGGTCCAGCCCAAACCCTCCCTCATCAGCTGCATGAGGATTATGCCACCTCGGCCTCCCCACCTGGCCTCGAGGTCCTCCCAGCTGTCCCGTCTCCAGGATGCACTCTCCCTCCCAGCCAGCACCAAGTCCCCACGGACCCCTTCCAGAAGTCTTCTCTGATTCTGCCTGAGACTCAGAACATGACTCTCCTCTCAGCCCGAGTTTGAATCCTCCTTGTCCTTTGTCCCAAAGCCTGTGGATGGGAGGGTTCTGACCTCCCCCGCCACCGCCGCCCCGCCGTAAGACCAGGGGCTGGGGCACAGCGACAGTCTCTCATCAAACAACACAGGCCTCTAGCTCCGCCCCTTTCAGCCTGGGCGGCCTCTGCCCATAGGGGGCGCCCAAACAGTGTTGCTGAGCCCAGGCATCCTTGCTGCTGCTCTGGCTGAACCAGGCATGGATTACCTGCAGTGACAAGGATCAGGGGAGGCATCAAAGGCCCCTCCGAAGCTCCAACTTACTTTTCTTTTCTTTTCTGGCTCTTTTTTTCAGGGTCGCCCCTGTGGGATATGGAGGTTCCCAGGCTAGGGGTTGAATCGGAGCTACAGCTGCCAGCCTATGCCACAGCCACAGCAACACGGGGATCCGAGTTGCATCTGCGACCTATATCACAGCTCACTGCAGTGCCAGACCCTTAACCCACTGAGCGAGGCCAGGGATCGAACCCACCACCTCATGGTTCCTAGTTGGATTCATTTCCACTGCGCCATGACAGGAGCTCCCCAACTTACTTTTCAACTGACCTTGTCAAAGGGAGGGGAGACCTTCTCGATAATGAGAGAGACCTCTCCTTTGGGGTAGGACACTGGGCATGAGACAATGACCTCTGAAAATGACTCCTCGGCCTTCCAGGCTTTGAGTGGGGGAATGGCCTCAGAAGCTCACACAGCCCACGATGGACTCAGATGTCCTCCTTGGCCCTGCTCTGAATACCCCCAAGCGAGCGGGCAGAGGCCCCAACCAAGCAACCCCTATTTCCTTCCCCAAGTCTCTTGGAAAGAGTGGTGAGTCAGTTGCGGCCATGAACTCATCCTGAGCAGTAAAAATAGGAAAACAAACAGGCCTCTCCTCCAGGCAGGAGGGCAGGGTAAGGGTGATGGGGAAATGGGTTTTTCCCTAGCTGGGCAGAAAGGACAGCCGTCTTTTGTAGTCCCCAAGGCTGAGGCAGGCGTCCTTATGGCCCCTAGAAACTCGACCACATCAAAGCCACCCAAGGAAGGTGGTTTGAGGGGCAGGCTGTCTCACACACAGTCACAGTCACACACTGTGACACCACTGAGTCGCCGAGGGACACACAGGGACACACGGTTGTAACCCACCAAGCAGTCACCTAGATGCACACGTTCACACAGCCAGACTGGAAGGCGCCCTCGGGGACAGCATCACAGAGTCCCACACGGTCACAGGCCCCCAGACACCCACGACAGCAGTCTCCTCCCAGAGGGGCACACAGCCACACCAACAGCCACGAGCACACACCCAACACCCGGCGCTCTCAGGACCAGGCTCCCAGAGGCTCACACAACATCGCACAGGCAGGGCCCATTTCTACACCCATAGTCACACAAACACACAGCCACACTGTGGTCACATGCAGCTCACAACCACACAGCTCCCAGACAGTGCGTAGAGCCCCGCCCAAGCCACAAAGAGTCACGCACACGCCGTCTCAGTTACATGCTAGTCACATGCTCCCAGCCCCGCATGGCCAACACCTTCTCGGAGACCCAGGTTCTGCTCATGGAGCCTCTGGAGCTCAGACCTGCTGGCACTTGGCCCCTGGGGTGGGAATGGCAGGTAGGTGGTGTCTGATTCACGGCTGCCAGCTTAACCCCCTCCCACCTCTTGGCTGCCCCTCCCTGGCCATCCTCTGTTCTGAGCACCCACTGTTTTCTTTCTCCAGGCTTTGCTGCGTGTCCACACCCTTTGCCGCCAAGGGGAGGGACATGTAGCCTAGGAGATGATGGCATCCAATCAGCATGAAGCCTCCTCCATTTATTCCACACGTCATCATTTGCCATGTGTGCCAGGTGCTGTGCTGGGTGCTGATGAATAGAAAGGTTTTTGTGAATCAGACCAAAATTTCCCACCAGTGGGATGGCTATTTCCGAACGTGTGCCTGCGTGACCCTCTATGGATCTAGCCCCAGATACTAACTTGCTTCACGCCTTCGCCTGGGAGAGCCCTCCCCCCCGCATCCACCCCCTGCCACCCAAGCAAGTCCAAGACTCTTCAAACCTCATTTTTCTCTTTGGCCATTTCCAGGAGAGTGAATGGCTCCCCCTCCCTTCCCTGGAGGAGCGACCCCTGACGGTCCCTCTCCTTAGGAGGAGCTGAGGGTTGCAAAACACCCGTGTTGGGGTTCAGAGGACCAGGCTTCCGTCCAGCTCCAAAATGTCATCTTGGACCACTTACAGCTCCTCTCCGACTCAGCCAGCGGAACATGATGGCAAGAGAGCTGGGCCAAATCAGCTTCGCACGGCGGGCAGTGGAAGAGGGGAGTTATTTTATCAATATGCAGATTTCCAGGTCCAGTCCCAGCCCTTCTTGATTCCATATTTCAAGACCCACTGGCTCTGGGGAGGTGCCTTCCAGCTCCATGAAACTTTGAGGAGCAGCAGTGCTGGAAGCCAAGGGCTACTCCAGAAGCCGCGGAGGGTCCCTCCTAGCCGGCAGTGCTTAGCATGCAGGAGCCACCACCACCACACTCCAGGGGGTGTCCACAGCTTCTAGTTGGCTGAGGGGCTTGAGCCAGTGGAAGGCCTATGGTTTGGGCCAGTGATGGCGAAATCAGACCTTCGAGATCCTGTCCTCGGCCGAGGCTGCGCTTCTAGGTGGTCTGGGTTATTTGGGGATAACGACGCCCAGGTTCTCTAGGACCAGGTCCCAACTTTAGGCCTGGGGGCTTGCCTAAGAGGGGAGCAGGCGGGAAAAGCTGGGAAAAGACCATGAGACAGTTTCAAGTACTTTGAATGGGGGTTCTGTTTATTTTGAACCCAGTTTTCTCTGTTGAGTCAATCTGCTTCCCGGTTTCTACTCAGCTCCTTTCCTGATGCTTATAGGATAGAATCACATGCTGTCAGAATTGAAGGGACATCAGTGGGCACCTGCCCCATTTCTCTAGCCTGTGATGCAGCCGCTCAAGGATACACATCGTCAAAAAGCTGCATCAGTAGCTTTCCATGTGCTCTGCGCCTTGCAAGTCACAAACAGGGTGTCATTTGCACCCTTATAAGCATTTTAATGGTAGGTATCATTAACTCCATTTTACAGTGGAGAAAAATGAGGCTCGGACATCCTAAGCCACCTCTCCAAGCAGCAGAACTGGGATTTAAATTTACTGTCATCTGCTCCAGAGCCCAGGCTCTCAGCTGCATTTTAGCTCATCCTTCTGTCCGGCATCTCCAACCACAGGGACTCTCAAATACTTATTGAGGAGAGACTGTACACACACAGGTTGGAGGAAGCTAAGCTCAAAGAGAGGTGAATATGTTGCCTAGAATGCCTTATTCCAAGAGAGGAAACGAGGGAGTTCCCGTCGTGGCTCAACAGAAAACGAATCTGACTGGCATCCATGAGAATGCAAGTTCGCTCCCTGGCCTTGCTCAGTAGGTTAAGGACCCGGCGTTGCCGTGAGCTGTGGTGTAGGTTGCAGATGTGGCTCAGATCTCGTGTTGCTGTGGCTGTGGCATAGGCCAGTGGCTACAGCTCCGATTAGACCCCTAGCCTGGGGACCTCCATATGCCATGGATGCGGCCCTAAAAAGACAAAAGACAATAAAAGAGAGAGAGAGAGAGAGATGAAATGAGATGTGAAAAAAATCACTCCATAAAGGGCAGAAGGAGCTGATGGCTAAGGCAAAGGTAGAGAATGTGCCATTTTTGGAAAGCTCTAACTATGAAAAATGTCTACCTGGAGTTTCTGTCATGGCTCGGTGGTTAACGAATCCGACCAGGAACCATGAGGTTTTGGGTTCCATCCCTGGCCTTGTTAAGTGGATTAAGCATCTGGTGTTGCCATGATCTGGTGCAGGTCACAGATGTGGCTCAGATCCTGTGTTGCTATTGGCTGTGGCTCTGATTAGATCCCTAGCCTGGGAATCTCCATATGCTGCAAGTGCGGCCCTAAAAAGCAAAAAAAAAAAAAAAAAAAAAAAAAGTCTACCTTACACTGAACCTAAATATACCTTCCTCCAACTTTCATTTGGTTCTCAGCATTCTGGCTTCAAAAATCACACTGCCTACCTTCCATGGGGCTGTTTGTCTTAATTCTCTCTAAAGCTCGACTCCCTTTGACTCTGCTCTGGAAAAAGCCAGAGAACCTTCATGTCAGGAGGCGGCGGTTCCAATCCCAGCTCTTCCACTTACCGGTTGTGCAAGGCTGGGCCCAGCCCTGAGCTGCTCTGGGCATCAGTTTCTTCATCTGTGAAATGGATGCAGCAATCCTTGCCCCACCTGAGCAGGTGATGAGGATTAGCTGAGACCCTCAATATGGGAACGTGTTCCACGTGCCACCAAGGGCCAGCCCCTCACATGAGTCCCTATCCTTAGGAGGAGCTGAGGGTGGCTCCAGGATTAGCTGGAGAATGAAAGTTGCCCTGAGCACCTGGGTATGCAGGGCACAGTGCCCGATGCCATGAGGATGAGGAGCTAGGGAAGGCAGGGTCTCTGTTCTGCTGGAGCTTTCTGTGCTGGATTGCTACCTCCAGCCATCACTGAGTCCCCTGGAAACAAAACCTTTATAAGCCGGTTGGCTCTGGTATCTTCCAGTTGGATAAAGTGTATAGGGACCAGTATATCCCCTGTGGGTAAGCTAAAGGAACCAGCAGAAAGAGGAAGGGGAGCTCACCTACTATGTGGCAGAAAGAGGAAGGGGAGCTCACCTACTATGTGCCAGTCACTTAGACTAATTTACTGACTCTTCCCATCACTGTGAGGTTGGGCTTATTATTATTATTATTATTGATTTATTAATTAATTTTGCTTTTTAGTGCCACGCACGCAGCACATGGAAGTTCCCAGGCTAGGGGATGAATGGGAGCGGCAGCTGCCAGCCTACACCACAGCCACAGCAACGCCAGATCCGAGCCACGTCTGTGACCTACACCACAGCTCATGGCCATGCCAGATCCCCGACCCTCTGAGCGAGGCCAGGGATTGAACCCGCATCCTCATGGATACTCGTCAGATTCGTTTCCTCTCAGCCACAATGGGGCCTCCCGGGTTGGGCTTATTAGTATGCCCATTTCCCAGGTGAAGAAATTGAGGCCCAGGGAAGTTGTATGTCCCCAGGTCAATGTGGTGTGGAGGTGGGATTAGAATTCAGACGTGCCTGGGCTCCTAAGCTGCTGTGCTTTCCTGGTTGTGCCATAGAAAGGGCCAGGATCTAGGGAGATGCTGCCATGTACAGCCTCTCATCTCCATGGAGCAGCAGGAGGGTAGAGAGGGACACTCTTTGGCGGGAGCTTCCCTCCCGAATGTCACCCTATGGCCTCCCATTATCACTCCTATCACTCCCGTTATCAATCCTGAGATTTCTCATTAATATAAACAGAGACACACCATCTCCCTCATCTTCACTTACTCATTCAGCGCCTGGAGACGAGCGTTGATCACATGCCTGGTCTTGCGTGGGATACGTTCTCCAAGGCGAAAGACCACATCTCCGCCCGCCGGCAGCAAACCCATCTGAGAAGGATGATGCCACCAGAGCGGTGGATACAGGACCGGGAAGTGGGGAGGAGAGGATGCCCAAGAATCTGTGATCGGGGCCCAGGAGGGAAGCAAGAACGTACAGTATGATTCCATTCATGGAAAGTTCATAAAGATGTGAAAATAACCAGATAGAAGGGAAGAAACTAAGGACAAGCAGGGAAGTGAGAAAGAGGAAACCCAGAATATCCAGGAGGAGGAGAGAATTATAATCCTAAAGGGTCCCTCAGTGGGGTTCCTGAAGAGCTGGCAGCGTCCTATTTCTTTTTTCTTTTTTGTCTTTTTAGGGCTGCACTTGCAGCATATGGAGGTTCCCAGGCCAGGGGTTCAGTGGGAGCTGTAGCCGCTGGCCTACGCCAAAGCCACAGCAACGTCAGATCCGAGCCTCGTCTGCGACCCACACAGCTCACAGCAACGTCAGATCAGAGTCCTATTTCTTGACCTGGGCACTTAGTTTATTAAGTATTCCTTAACTCTGTGTGCATATGCATATTTTAATCCACTCTTCGTTGTATTTTTTTTCACAATTTTAATACACGGAAATTGCCAAATTGGATGGGATCCAGGTGGATCTCCCAGAGCTGTGCCTAGTAAGTGCTTAAAAAGAGAGAACTGGGGAGTTCCCTTGTGGTGGCGGGTTAAGGATTTGGCACTTCAGTGCTGCGGCTTGGGTTGCTGCTGTGGTATAGGTTCAATTGCTGGCCAGGGGACTTTCTGGAGGCCATGGGTACAGGGTGATAGTGCGGGCACTGAGAGAGAGAGAGGGGGAGAGAACTGAATAGCAGTGAGTTGGTTTGGGGGTTTTTTTGTTTGTCTTTTTGTTTCGTTGGGGTTTTTTTTGCCACACCAGCGGCATATGGAGTAGAATCAGAGCCAGCCGATGTCACAGCCACAGCAACGCAGGATCCGAGCTGCTGCAACCTACAGCAGAGCTCGTGGAAACACCAGATCCTTAACCCACGGAGCAAGGCCAGGGATCGAACCCGTGTCCTCAGGGATCCTAGTTGGGTTTGTTAACACTGAGCCATGACAGGAACTCCAGCAGTGAGTTTTGAAGGAGCTGGCAGTAGGGTGTGTGGTCCAGCCAGATGGGAGGAGTGTGACCTCAGGTCTAGAGACAAAAGCTTACTAACAATGAGTTAGTTCTCCAACAAGAAAGTCTTCTGGACCAAGAGGATTTAGAAGCCTCTTTTCCGCAACCGACCATCTGGATATTCCCGGGTCAGCAGTTCCCCCAGATGAAGCTTAGCTTCCACTTCCCTTAGCCCAGCACCAAACCATAGAGCAGTACATGGGAGTCCCCATTGTGGCTCAGTGGTTAACGAATCTGACTAGGAACCATGAGGTTGCGGGTTTGATCCCTGACCTTGTTCAGTGGGTTAAGGATCCGGCGTGGCCGTGAGCTGCGGCGTAGGTTGCAAACTCGGCTGGGGTCCCGAGTTGCTGTGGTTCTGGTGTAGGCCGGCAGCTATGGCTCAGACTCGACCCCTAGCCTGGGAACCTCCATATGCCGTGGGAGTGGCCCAAGAAATGGCAAAAAGACACACACACACACACACACACACACAAAACAAACCATAGAGCAGTACAAAGAGCACCAAGTCTGAAGCCTAGATTGGAAATCCAGCTCTGTACGCACTAGCCTGGTTTTCCCCCCGGCAAGGCCCTTAACAACATGGGCCTCAGTGTCTTCATCTGTAAAATGGGCCTAATAAACCACCTACTTCACAAGTTACTATGAGGCGCCCATGAAGTTATAGATGTGAAAATGCTTTAGGGACCCCATGTGTGTTGTATGCTTGTGACACTCTATTACCCAGGTATTCGTCCTGCCTCCTTCCCTCCTGCCTTCATTGGCTAAGGAGGGCTCAGAATAAAGCCTTATTCTGATTTAGAAAGTCCCCAGCCTCAGCACCCCTAGCCTTCTGGGCTTGTGATCTTCTGTGCCTGAGCGTTGGATGATTCCAGGAGCAAGTTCTCCAAGTTGGAGGAAGCCCAGCTGGGGAGGTGGCATTCCAGGCGGCATGTCAGAGGGTGAGTCAGGCAAGGGAGGCCCTCCTCCTCCCCTGGCTCTTGGCTCAGGGCCCAGGTTGGGTTACTCTCATTTGCATATATCTGCATATATGCAAGTTTCACCTGTGCACCCTGGCAGGGCCCCGGGGATATACACCTGTCCAGGGGCACAGAGGGAAACCAGCGTGGCTGGCTGCCTGCTGTAGTGCCCAAACCTAGAATCTTGGTCCACGGACCATCCACCCATCGAAGGCCTGAATCTCTGAACTAAACACATGCTTCTTTCCCAGGCTCCTCGGGTTGCTCAGGCCTGGAAATTTACAGTCATGCTCGCTCCTACCCTCTTCCGGTACAGTCACCAGGCCCAGCGGAGTGGCTCAGGGCAACCCTTCTCACACTTCACATAGGACGTATTTGCAACAGCCACCTAACTGGGCTCTCCGCCACCTGCTTCTTCTTTTCCCAGCCCGTCTTGTACCCAAGCTGCTCCTGAGAAGGCCCTCAGCTCCCATCCTGGTCCTCCCCTCTGCCCACAGCCCCGTGCTAAGTCCTTGGCCAGTGGCATTGGCCTTGGAGTCCTTGGTGGAACCTCCTGACTCCAGCCTCAGCTCTTTCCCCTCTTCCGTGCCTTCCCATCAAGCGGGTGTAGACCCTACACACATCTTTTCTGTGCCTCAGTCTCCTCATCTGTAAAATGAGGGAGAATGATAGAACGCCCTTGCAGGGTTGTTTGAAGAGTTCAGTGAAGCAATGCATGTAAAGAAGAGTGTCCGAGCCCACAATAATATTAGCTCCTATTGATATTATTACTTCTCTGTTCCACGGAGGGCATTCATCTCCTGGGATCCCCTCTTCTTCCTCAGCCCTTCCTCTTGCCCCTTCTGGGTGGTGCTTCGGCAGAGATGACAACTCCATGGCGGTGAAGAGGACAAGCTGGCCTGGGCTCCAATCCTAGCTTGGACATGTTACTCTAGGTTTTTGTGCCTCGACTTCCTCCTCTGTAAAGTGGGGATACCATGGATACTTACCGCACAGAATTTGTGTGATAAATGAAATGATGCCTATAAGGGCTGAGCATAGTGCCTGGAACACAGAAGACACTTCACAAGTATTAGCTATTACTCTCATCATTACTGTGTTACCAAGTCACAGGGCCTCAGATCCCCGAAGCTCACCTTATCCCCTAAAGACTCCAGAAGGTTCCTTCGATGTGTTTTCAGGCACCATGTCTCCACCTGGTTCCCCTGTGTCTCTCACAGCCACAGCCGGAGAACCACTATCAGAACCACCCCTACCCCTTTCCTGTGGATGGCCCCTGAGGTAGGGGTACCCTATTGGGTTGGCTGGTAGCTGGGGAGGAAGGCTGAGCTTCCCCTTACCCACTAGTTCTGGGGCACTTTCCACCCAGAATTTGGGCTGGGGAGAGCGTGTCTCCTGCAGAGTTTGGAAGCCAGCCCTCAGCCAAGGTCTGGCCAGAACAGGTGTGGGTCGCTCACAGTTGAGAGGGGTCTTCAGGAGAGGAGAGGGGCACACTGGCCTGAGAAGGTGGAAAGGATAACTCAAGTCAATCCAGCTCCCCGTGGAGGCCAGGACCAGCGTGCAGCCACCACTCCATCAGCAAGTACAATCCGGTCCCCCTCTCTGCCCACTTCCTCCAGCCTTTTCCAAGCAGCAGTTGTTGAACTTCTAGTGGAGGGTGGATGTGGGCTGGAGATGCGGCGCGATCCACCTCCCCCTCCTTAAACGCCCCCCCCTCCCGCGCTGTGGATCGGCCCCTCCCTCTTGACTTCTCACCCCCCCCGCCCCCCTTCTTCGCAAAGCCTGTACCGGAGGGTTTGGAAGAGAGGGGAAGAGTGGGGGAGGGGTCCAGATGCCTTTCACCCTCCCCCCCCCAAACCAGGCCTGGTGCAGGGAGCCCTACACGGTGGTACATATAGGGAAAGGCTGCCGGGTTTGATTTGGGGGCGTATTTTTGGTACTTGTGATGATGTCCCTCACTTTGGGGGCGCAGGTGCGACTGTGGCGCCCGCGTGGCGTCGCGCTCCCGTCCCCAAAGCAATATCCCCCTAGTTCTCCCAGGCCCAGGCCAGCGAAGGTAAGGCTGGCCCCCTTCCTCCTGACTTTGCAGTCCAGACCAGACACGGGGACCAGAACTCCCTTTTTTTTTTTTTTTTTGTTATTCAAGAAAAGCACTAGGGATCTCAGAAAGTGAAACCAATAACCCTACGGGTTAGACCTTCTGCCGGGTCCAGGGGGTCCGGAGGGAGCGGCCCGAGTAACAAGAGTATACCTGTGTGATGGGTGTGTGCTGTCTGTGGCGGGCGTGCTGTGTGCTGCGGGTGTGGCGGGGCGCCCTGCCGAGTGTGTGATGCGGGCCGCTGGCTTATGGGAGTGTGTGTCCGTGTGAGCCCGTGCACGCAGCCGCATCTTCGGCTAGATGGCCTTTCCCACCCGAGCCACGTCCTACCATCGGCTTCCCTCCGGGGCCTGGCGATGGAGACTTGGGCGCAACACCCTAGGTTCTGTGCGGGGGTCTGGAATGGTCTGGAGAAGCTGACCCGGCCGCCTTCGTTCCAGGCGCGCGAATTCGTTGCAGCCGGGTTGGCCCCAAGACCTCCCTCCGGCTCTCCGCGCTCCCCTCGGGAATCAGGCGCGCCGTCCTCCGTCTGTCCGCCCCCACGGGCCCGGGGCTGGGACACCGGCCCAGAACTCCCGCGCTCCCCACGCGGTCGGTCACTTTCCCGCTCCGGTGAGGGGCCAGGACCAAGACCAGCCGCGTGGCGCCTTCACCGCGCAGGGTGGCGCCTCTAACGCATCTTCAAAACTGCCCTATTTCTTGTTAACTATGTTCTTGGGGGGGGGGGGTTTATTTGGTGCAAGAGTTCTGTTTAATGAGTGTGGGGACTTCACATAGGGTCTGTACTTTAAACGTCCCAGTCAAACCCGAATAGAAGACTTGTCCGCGGAGCGGGGGCGAAATTAGGAAATAGAGCAAAGACGCGGGGAGAGTGGCTAAGGATCGAGCCAGAAGAGACCCTCTTGCGGAGCCCGCCTGCCCAGCAGTGCCAGGCTCTCGAGGTGGCGCTGACCCCAAGGCCTCCCCCCTTCCCGGGAGCGTCTCCCAGGTGACCTGGAAAATGAGGCGGGAAGGCCACGCAAAGAGAAAAGCTCTCGGAGCGTGGAGGTGAGCGCGCCCCGGAGCGCTGCGGGGTTGGCCGCGACCTCAGGAGCCAGCCCGCTGCCCTGTCCGCGCCAGCGCTCCTTTACTGCTGCTCCATTACAAAGAAGAAGACAGACAACCATTCATCCGCATTTCAGGAAGAGTCGGATCCCAGGGTGTGTGTGGCGGGGCACGCGGGGCTCGCCAGCCTTGCCAAAGGTGGGGCTTTAACCACCCGCAACCCGTCCAGCCAAGGCAGGATTCCCCGACACCCCCCACCCGCCCGCCAAAGCGCGTTATTCACAAAGTTTCCCCAAACCGAGTTACTACGAAAGCCCCGCCAAATCGGACTTAAATTCCGCGGAGAACCGATGAAACTAAAATTTCGTTTGGGGACCACGGGTGGGCTAGAGGAAAAAAGGAGCTGATAACCCCGCAATGGCCACCAAGGGCCTTGGACCAGGGTCGCGGTGAAAACTATTCCCCAGGTTGGATCCGCACAGGTGCTGCGTGGAGTGCCCGCACCAGGTCGTCGCAGATACCCTCCTTTGCTCAGGAGCGGGCTGCCTGTCCCCTACCAAACCCAGGACTGTGCGGTGAGCCCTGCACCCACCATGCGTTTGGGGTGTCAGGATGGAGTTCCCGGCTTCAAGGGAGAGTCCAACTCTGGGTGACACGTCCCGCTGCGGGCGCTTCTGCGCCAAGCATTGTTACCGGATCGGGTGGGATTGCGTTTGCCCGGTGACCGCGAAGAGCCTGCACAGCACCGTGCCCTGCGCGGATCTTTCACTTCCACTCACCGCGCCTCGGCGGACTCCCAGAGACCTCGGCGGCGCTGTGTCCCCCACTCGCCGTCGGCTCCCAGGCCCTCACTTGGAGCTGAGGTTCTCAACAGGCCCTCTTGTCTAGAGAGAGGACCTGCGTGACAAAGAGCTAGGAGAGCTGCTTTTGTGATAAGTGGAGGTGGGGGTGGGGTGGGGGAGTGAGGTCTTGGTCGTGCAGGAGTGAGTTAGTGGAGTGAGTTTGGATGTTTGCCTGCCTGCCTTCCTCCCCTCCTCCAGCTCCTCCTTCTCCTTCATCTTGATTTTATTACGGTTCGGGGTTTTGGTTTTTGCAATTGATTCTAAAGCAAATGGCAATGGCTTGGAGGTCTTAGGCGTCGCTCCCTCATCTTATGGGATAAAATGGGTCTCCGGGGACCGGGACCTGAAAAGGCTGACCTGGGCTGTCTCGAGGTTGAGCTGGAATGGAAAACCAGGCATCAGGCCCCCTCAGGCCCGTCCTTCCGCCCTTCTGCTCAAATACGTTTCCAGCCCTTCCTAACTCCCATGTTTATGCCTTCCACCTTTCCCCACTCTGCCCCTGCCCCACGTTGGTGAGATGTGGCACCTGTTGGAAGGGACCCCTCCCCAGGAGACCAAGAACCAGGTGCCACAGCCCCACACCCCGCAGCATGTAGGTAGAGGGAGCCCTAAGAGCAAAGTGATGATGGAGGGAGAGACTTACTCATGCGTAAACTAGGGGGTAATAACGGGACGCACTTCACAGCTTTTTGGTGAAGATGCAAAGGCCTTGGATGCTGTGAGTGCTTCATAAATTCTAAAGGGCTGCAGGATGTTTCCTTCTGCTGCATGGAGGTGAGGATCCTGCATAAGTTCAGCAAAGCCCCCTAAGAGCTTGGGAGGGGCTCTCACAATGGGTCACCTGGCTTTGCAGGACACCCTAAGTCAACTGCCACGGGGGCCTCTGGAAAAGCTACCTCTGCTCTTACCAGGTCTAGCACAGAAAAGACTCTGGGTACATGGTCCTGGAAGGGAGGATCCAGCCACACATCCTTTAAGTCCCACTGCAAAAGCATCTCCTTTGTGAAACTGTCCCTGACAGCCAACCTCATGCCAAAGAGCCTTCTCTTTCTTCCAGCTGCCACACTAAGATGCCATCCTTGGAACCCATCACAGCACTGTGCCGTGGCTGCCTTTCTCCAGAGGAAGATGATGGCAGCAGGAAAGAAGGTGTGGAAGGAAATATCCTTGTAAGTTCTTAGCCCCAGCTCTAAGGAGGTGGTGGCCTGGCTAGAAGTGGGTAAGAAAGGGGGAAAGGGGGTCCCATGTGGAACTAGCATTTCTCAGCTATTCCAACCATGTATATATGCTCTGTTGGATAAGAGGGAAGTGGGTTCTCAGTTATCCAGGAGTGTCAGCTCCCCTACAGAGCCCCATCTCCTGGAGCTCCAAGGCTTCAGGCTGGAGAACTCAGAGCCAGGTGCCAGAGAAGTGCTTTCTTGGAAACATTCATCTTTATATATTCCAGCGGGACATCCAATTTGAAGCTGACTTGCTCTTCCTCCCCTCAAGACACCTGACTGCGTAAGCCTTCAGATCTTTCTGTCTCTCCTGGCCACCCCCCTCCCCCCAGTGTCTTTTTTCTCACGCTTCTAAGCGTCCCCCTCCCTCTGATCATTGTCCCTTCCCACCCACACCCAATTCAAAGACTGCTGCCTTCACGCTGCTCCCTGATGATGAGAGGTGTATGTACAAACATGAATTGTCCACACACTGAAGTGACAGGAAGTTGTGTATATAGGTATGCTGGGGAATCTGTGGGGTCTGGCAGGTTTGGGGGTATAACTGCCCTAACAGTTATAGGAAGCAGCTTAGATGTGTATGGACTGATGCCTCTCATAGGATGGGTACAAGCACAGAAATGTCTGTATGCTCGGGTTTTCTGTATTTTCGAGTGTGTACACCAGCAATTGGAATTGTATAGCTGTGGGTCTGTGTAAGAGACAACTACAGGGCTTTTATTCAGGGGTATTGCTGTTCATCTTTGGGTGTGCAGATATGTACACACCACAGCCTAAATTCTGTATTTGCAGATCCATAAAGGAACCTCTTTCATGCAGGGATGCCAATGTGAATATCGGTGTAGACACCTGCGTTTTGGTCTACGCCAGTGTACATATTAGATTGGAATGGGGTCTCTGTGTAGTTGTGTGCCTGTGGCCGTAGAGTGCTATACGCCGACATCCACCCATCAAGGTCTTGGGTATAATGTTTAGAGGCAGGCCTTGCGGCAACCAAGCCGGGCCTGCGCAATTTCCCGCGACCTCCCAGGAGTCACCAAACTGGACTCGCCTCCCACTCCCGGATTTCGTCCGGCTTCGAGCGAGGCTTCACCCTCACGCGGCGCCAGGAAAGGCGGGGCGCCGCACTGGCAGAAGCCCAGACGGCGGATCCCTCCTTCGGCCTCGGGGGCCTGTAGGAGCTGCGGTGTCGCAACCAAACCCGGGCCCCTGCCGGAAGCGGAAGCGAGGACGGGGGGCGGTGAGGCGCAGTCGCGGAGGTCGCGGCGTGCCAGGCGGAGGGTGCCCCGCGGGGGCGTGCGCGCCGCGCGCGTGCGGGGCAGGCTGGGCGCGGGGCGGTACCTCCTCCGACCCGGCGTCTGTTTACCAACAAACTGCCGGCGCTCAGCAGCGACGCATTCCGACGCGCTGAATAAGCTGCAGGGCCGGCAGGCTGGTCTCGACGCCCCTGCAGGTCCGTGGCGGCGGGATCGCTACCGCCGCGCAGAGCCCAGTGGGCGGGAGCCCGCGGCTGCAGTTTCCTTGAGCCTCCGCCAAGGGGCTGCTCCCCTCGCCCCTTGGGCTTTGCGGCCCCGTCAGCTCTCTCGCCTTCCGGCGGCTATGACCAGACTGCCCGGATTGCCCTGCAGCCCCGGCACCCCTCTGGAAGCGGACCTAGGGATGGCAGGGCCTGGAGCGTGAGCGGCGCTCTCCTCCCATCTCCCAGTTGTGAATTTCCCTTCCCCGGGCCGTCACGGGAGGAGGGGGGCGGGCCCCAGCTGCAGGCCTCCGTGAGGTCACCGGCAGTGATAACCAATCCGTGGCGTCTAAGTGGGCGGGGACCCCGTCGGGTCCCGGGAACCGAACCCGAGAGCGAGCCCGGGGGGGGGGGGGGGGGGGAAGGCATGGATTTAGGGGGGAGGGGAAAAGCCATGGGGGACACCCCCCCCGGAACCCCTTTCCCAGGCGCGCGCTCTCCGCTGGAAGAGGCGCAGAGAGACGCTTTGCCCGGGATAAGTGTTGGGGAGGCTGGTTGGGGGGCGCATCCGGCCCTAACGCCCGAGGCTCAGAAAAGAGAGAGTTGGCGGAGGGAGCGGACTCCGTGCCGGGCCATGGCCTAGGCCCTTCGGCCCCGGCCCGGGCTGCAATGACCTCTTTGCCCTGCCCCCACCCTGGCCCGGACGCCTCCAAAGCCATCTTCCCGGACATCGCCCCCGTCCCATCGGTAGTGGCTGCGTACCAGGTTGGCCTGTCCCCCGCAACCGCAGCCGCCTCCGATTTGCCCTATTCTGGGCCGTATGGCCACCTCCTATCCTATTCCTACGCCGGACCGGCGACCCCCGGAGACTCCTACCTGCCCTGCCAGCAACCCGCGGCATCGTCTCAGCAGTCTCAAGAGCAGGAGGCAGGTAAGTCGGGCCGCTTCGGCTCTTCCCACCTCTGGGGTCCTGCTCCAGTGAGCCCCTAAACTTCGTCCTCGCCTGCTTGGGCGCAGCTGGCGGGTTTCAGATCTTACTCAGATTCCACGGGATCTGGGGGTGGGGGTGGGGGGAGGGCGAAGGGATGGGGCGGGAGACGGGGGGAGGGGCGGGGGCGAGTTGATCTAGGGCTCCTTTCAGGACCGACCTGGTTTCGATTTGCAGTTGTGTGAAGCCCAGCGGCAGGACTCCCTACCCCGCCCCCTGGAGCAGCGGGGTTGTGTACCTACTTGTAACGGAAAACTGAAACAATCCAGATGTGGGTGTAGGTGCCTAGCCTAGGAGTCTCGCCTTCCCTTCTCCATGTCGCCCCTCTCTGCGTTCTCGTCTCAAAAAGCAGTGCTCAAGCCAAAGCCTGAACACTAGAAACCAGGTCCCAGCTGGAGGGCGGTAGAAGTGGGGACCTATTCGGTGCCCTTTCCCCTCTCCGCAGCGGATGCTCAAAGGTGCCAGACCAAGACCGAAAGCTGACCTTGTAGAATCCAGGGCTAAGACCCTACTACCCACCGGTCTAAGAATGTAGCCACAGGTGGGTCGCGCAGTCTCTCCTTATAGATCTCAGCCTTCCAGCCAAAGGAACTGGCCATTCCTGTCATCTCCACCCCTTGCCTTTGGGGTAGGTTAGGCCCCAGTTCCGTGGCCTGGAGCAACTTTGAGCTCGAGAAAGTGCTCACTGGAAGGCTTCAAAGAAGCCAGGGATCTGGCCTGTCTTCCTGGGCCTGGGCCTTGTACGTGCGGGACCCACGCAACACTATACATAGACCCATCTGTACTGGCTTGGGCTTAGGGTTCAGTTGCCCTGCATTCCCCGCCCCCACCTAATTGTCCCCGCAATTGTCTTTGGCACAGTTTCCTCCAAGGATGCACATCCACAGGGGCACTTAGCTGGAGTCAGCCCAGGACCAGGATGTCTCCCTCCCTTCCCTTGTTGCTCTGCGGAGACATGTGCTCAAAACCAACGGGACCAGAAATGACCTTGGCTATCTGGGAGCCCAACCTCCTTGATGTACAGAAGGGCAGACTGGGGTCCAAAGAAAGGGCATGCGTGGGTCAAGGACACAGCCCGTTTTCCAGGCTGGGCCCTTGCAAATTGATTTTCACTGCACGAGGCCAGAATAGGGGATTTTAGGATACTTCCGCAAAGCCCCCCAATATTAAACTGCCATCTGTGCCAGAACCGGGGCTGCTCTTTCCTGCTGCTGGGTCTGTTGTTGGAGGAGGAGCAGTTGAGGGAAGGGATTTCGTTTCTAAAAAAAAAGAAAAAAAAAAAAAAAAGAATCGCTTGGCCTCTTCTTCAGTATATGCTAATGTGGGACCTTTGTGTGTGCTTGTGTGCCTCTTTCTGGGGGTGAGAAGAAGATAACCTTGACCTTAAGAGAATTGGGGTTGTTTTCAATCCTGTCTTTTACACTCTTGCCTCCCCTTTTCTTGGTTTCAGGACAAGAGAGGGGAGGGTTCCTTTTCTTTACCAAATTTCCCCGGATCCAACGAAAACCACACATGTACTTATTTTCCTACCGAAACTGGTGGGTTTGGTTCACTCTAGATTGAGTGAGAGGGGTGTGAGAGAGGGTTTGAGGGGTCTTCTTTTTGTCCCCCCCACTCTTGTCCACCCTCCCCTCAGGGCCTGAGGGAGGGGTTGGGTTCCAAATGAGCTGCGTGCCACCACCCGGATGTGCAGGCGGGTGCGGCGGCGCCGCCGCCGCCGCCGCCGCCGCAAGGGAGGCCTTTGGGCTCCTGAATCGCGACCTGGGCAGATCCAGTCGTGACTTGCTGTTGTTGGTGTGAAGAAAGGCAGCTGTGGAAAGGGAACTGGGGGAGCGGAGGGGTCTTCTGGGAGGGTTGGGACGCGGAGGGCTTTGAGAGTTTGAGGAGCCAGGTCAGGCTCCGGGCTCTCTGCGTCACGGGCCGCATCGCTCGGTCCACGCAGCCAGAGAGGCGCGGGTGGTCGCTAGGCAGCCAGCCCGGGGCGGCGAGGAGCAGGGTCGAAGCAGGGGAGGCCCGACAGGCGCGGGCGGGAGCGGAAAGCCAAAGGTTTTTCTGGGAATTGGTTGAGGCAGGGGGTCGAGGGGGGTGGATCTGAGAAGCCCGCAGCGCCCGGGGCCACGGGTGAGGGATGCGGGGGAGGTGAAGGCATCGGGTCACCGCGGCCGGCGGAGGGCGGGAAACCTGACGTGTAGGGTGACCCGGACGGGAGGAAGAAGGCGGGGGTGGGGCTGGAGGGACGCGGGCGGACCCCCCGCCGCGTCCCAGCACCCCGGCCCAAGCGCCCCGTTGGCTGAGGTCGGCCGGCAGCCCGCGAGGAATGCAACGAACGTAGCCCTGAGCCCGCGGGCATTTCGGCCGATCGGTCCAGTCCAGCCCTGCTTCTGCACGAACGGTCCTGGATGCCCCCGTAGAGTGGCACAGGTTGGGGCCGCCGGATTAGAAGAGGGGAACCCCTTGCCCTCCCCTGTCCTAGGGCCGAGCTGTTTCCTGGGCGAATTTCCTTGAGAAGCTGGGCCGGAAGGCAAGAGGTAGCCAGATCTCCCTCGGTGAGACCGCAGCGCGATCCAGGAGTGGCCCAGAGAACCCGCGCTGCCCCGGCGCAGCGCTCTCGGAACCTCCCTCACCTCCCTTGACAGCCGGGAACCCCCTCTCTGGGTGCGGCCGGGCTGAGGAGGGGGCTGCCCTGTGCCCACCGGCCGTCTAGGGCCCCTGAGAGCCTACTCCTCATGCCAGCTGGCCTTGGGGAGGGAAGAGGTCACTTTTCCTGGAGGGAGTACCCTGGGGTGGGGTGGGGGGGGCTACAGTAGGGGAGGGTGTGGCAAGCACCGGAGCACGTTCCATACTCTGATGCTGGGTGGGGTGCGCCTCCTGGCTTCAAGACCCATCAGCCGGGCCCCTCCGACCACCCCTCTTCCGGCAGTGGGGAGTCTGCCACGCAGACACTGTCTCGGGCCTCTGAACAGAGCTTTTGAGTTCCCTCCGCCCGAAATGCCCTTCCCCCGTGCTCTCCAGGCCTCAGCCCAGCCCTCGACCCAGCCCTTCTGCCCCGCCCCACCCCAAGCTGGCGCCACCGCTCGCGGCTGAACTCTGCCCTCCCGCCGCGGGCGCCGCCCCTACCGTCGCTCCGGCCCTTGGCGCTGTTCTCCTGGGGTCACAGGACTGCTGAGAGTGGGAGCTCCCTGAGGGCAAGAGCTGCGGCTCGTCCCACCTGGCACACCGTGGGCCAGGGGTTTGAAAGCAGAGTGGAGCGGAAGGTAGAGAAGGGCCGAGCCCCACGCCTGATTTTTGCTAATCCGTGGCTGGAATGCAAACGAGATGCAAATGAGCCATGAGACGGCGCGTCCGCCCGCCCGTCTCGCTGTGCACACACCATCTCCTGCCGCCCCCCCAGACTCTGAGAAGCCGCTGCTGTCCCTGGAGCCCTCGGAGGGGCGCTCGCAAGCCCCGACCAAGAAGCTCCGCAAGCCTAGGACCATCTACTCGAATCTGCAGCTGCAGCACCTGAACCAGCGTTTCCAGCACACGCAGTACCTGGCGCTGCCCGAGAGGGCCCAGCTGGCCGCGCAGCTCGGCCTCACCCAGACGCAGGTGGGGCCAGTCCCATCCTTCCTGCACGCTAACCCTCCCCTAGTGTGTTCTCTGGGAATTCAGACTCAGGTATGAATGACTGATGAGTCCCCAAGCCTGGCTTTCACAGTGCTCCGGGATGTGTGCATTGCTGGCCTCCAGTAAGATTGGGGGAATGTGTGGAGAGGAGGGGGCCGGGGTGGGGGGTGATTCAGGCGTAGAGACGGATACCTAGACTGGGAGAAGTGGATATTAATTCAGAGGCAGAAACTCGGGCTTCAGGGGCTATGAAGGACTGGAGCAAATATTCGCAACCTCTGCTCTCCTCCCAGGATGACTCCATCCGGCTGGGTCCCTTTCCCTGAGCCACGCCCGTCCACACCTACACTCCTCCTGACCTTTCTTTCAATCCTCCATTTTTCCTCCTTTCCCCCCATAGGTAAAGATCTGGTTTCAGAACAAACGCTCCAAGTACAAGAAGCTCCTGAAGCAGAACTCTGGGGGACAGGAAGGGGACTTTCCAAGGAGGTCCCCCTCCCTCTCTCCCTGCTCCCCACCCCTTGCAGCCCTCTGGGATCTACCCAAGGCGGGGGCCCTGCCCACTGGTGGCTATGGCAACAGCTTTGGAGCCTGGTATCAGCATCACTCCCCAGATGTCCTGGCTCCACCTCAGATGATGTGAGTTTGGCAAAGAGCAGGTCAGGCCCCCAGCCCTCCTACAAAGCCCAGGCAGGACCCAGCCCACCTGCACCCCTTCTGGACCAGAAAAAGCCAGCTCCAGATGGGTTTTCTCAGGATGAGGAGCTAGAGGAGGGAAAGGATGAGGTGGCGAGTCCTCTCCTTGCCTCCTAATCCAAACAGCCTTGGCCATTGCCCCCATCATCGCCACCGCCACCGCCACTGCCACCGCTGCTGCCGCCGCCACCACCACCACGGACTGGACACCTTCCTCCCAGCCAGTCAAAGGCTCTGGAGAGAGACTCACTGGCTGGGCTTCAGACTGTTCCCAGGATCCCTAGTCTTGCCACCCCTTCCTTGAAAGAACAGCCATCCCACCACAGCCTGGGGTCCAACCAGCCAACAGACACTGAGCGTTTTTTTCTCCATGTGCCTTGGGCCTGGCCCACCCCATTGACAAGTAAAAGCAGAAGCGAAGAGGACATCCAGAGTCTTCCAGCTGATCGCCATCAAGCCCCACCCACTTTTGTTTCTCACAACTGATGCACCTGTTCGCCATGCTCTGAGGTAGACGGGACACCCAAAATGAGGAGTTTTGTGGACCTAAGGGGGATTTTTGCTCTCTTCCTAAAAAAGCCCCTTTTCCCCGTGTCTTCCCACATTGGATAATGGATCCAATTATCCATCTGATTCAACACGTATTTATTAAGAGTCGAGTCCTCATACCTAACAAACCCACATGCACACACTCTTGAGAACCCAGTAGGGTAACCCTTTGGGGAGAGTGCGGACACACAGGCTCTCTGGGTAACTGTAGGTAGAGAGGGCCCCAAAGAAGTGGGGTGGGCCCAGAAATTCTGCTCCTCATAGCTGTCTCTGTCCAGAGGAACTACTCATATTTATAACCAACCTGACTAGCAGCCCCCCAAGCTCTTACCACCCCCCCATATCATGAGCATCTTGATATTAAAGTTTGTACAGAAACCTGGGCCCTGGCTGTGAAGTGTGTTCATGTCCTGACGTCGGGGGCTGAGGGCTGATGGTTCAGCTTTCTCTTCTCTCCCATCTGACTCCCCCAGCCCTGACCTCGAGGCCCTGGATCCTCTCCCACTAACTAGCTGTCTGGTTCTAGCTCTGGATTGTTCTGCTAATGCCCATGTTTTCAGCTCCTCCAGTGTGAAAGCAGAAGAAGCTAATACTGGAAATGACCAAAGTCTGAGCCTCACAGTAAATTCTCTCCTGGGAGGGAGCCAAGCGCTTCACAGCCCCCCTGTGCCCACCTTCAGCCCAGGGAGAGCCCCTGCTGGGAGAGGACCTGCCACCCGCTGAGCCAGGGCAGCTCTCCCCTGGGAGAAGTGGGGTGGAACGGCCCCAACACTCCCCTAGTGAAAAGGGGGAGTGGGAGGGAGAGGTGGGGGAAAACCAGAAGGCACTGGACTTTTCTTCCACCCCACAAACATTTGCAGAACCTCTGCTCTGGGTTTAGATCCTGGGGCTCTCAAGGTGACTTAGGCAGACCCTGAGGGCTAACAGGGGGCCAGACAATGAGCAGCCACGTTTGTGCTAAGTGCCAGGCTATGGGAAAGTACAGAGCTATAGAGCACATGAGGTTGTCAAGGGGCTCCAGGTCAGCCTGGAACCAGCAGTGGATTCTTGGCCACTACACACACACACACACACACACACACACACACACACACACACACACACACACACACACACACACACACACACACACACACACACACACACACACACACACACACACACACACACACACACACACACACACACACACACACACACACACCACCCAGGGGCAGGGGGATTAAGGACAGCAGGCGGCAAATAATTCAGGGAATCTCGCCCAGTATGGCCCAAGGCCTTGGGGGAGGGGCCTCCAATTCCAGGCATGAAGCTCCCAAGTCAGGCTTCCCTCTTTCTACCTAAACCTGTTCCCAAGCAAACTGGGAACCACCACAGTCTGAAAAGCCCACTTCGGCTGGCCAGACAGAAGCCCAGATTGGAAACTGACGTCAGGGGAGAGGGGTTATGAGAGTCAGTGGAAGCCCCCCGACCTGGAGTCCTTCGGTCAATGTCTCCTGGGACCTGTGCATGTCAATGGCACCCCCATTCCCCAAAACACACATTGAGGCATCTCCTGGGGATGGCAAATGGCATGGGGGGGGGGCAAAGCCAAGACCCAGGAGCAGTGGGGATTAGGAGGAAAGAAACATCTCCCTCTTCTTCCCCACCGGCGCCTTCTCCAGCCCCTGGCCACCGCCCACCCTCACCTCCCCTGGCTCTCAGCTCCCCCCTGCCCCAGATTCCTCCTCTGGGTCTCCTCCGAGGCCACAGGCCCTCCGGGTGCTGTTCCCTCCCACTGCAGTTTGCACACTCTTCTTTCCACAGGCTGAGATAAGATCTACCGCCCCATCTCGGAAAGCCTCCAAAGGCGAGATTAATTGGACAGCCCAACACGAGTCACATCGTTAAAACAACAGCCCAGGTTGTAAAGTAGCAGAAGGAGTGTAATTACCCTCCCAGCCAGAGGCCAGCTAAGCTGACAGTGCCGCCGACCCCCCCCCCCCAACTTCCCTGCCCTCATCCATCCCCTCTTTCCAGGGGAAACAGAAATCCTTTTCCACTTGGTCGTTGGTCCAGTGTCCCTGGGCTCCTGAGTGCTGATGGGACGGGCCCCCAGGACAAGAGAGATGCTCCATTCCCTTCCTAGAAACCACCGGAGCTGCAGAAGGGGAACCTACCGCTCCTCCTGTGAGGACCCCTTTCTGGGAACATTGGGTCAATAAAGAAGGAGCCGCACCACCAAATGGTAAAGAAGTGGGGCTTTGGCCTTCAAAGGGTCCAGCTCCGCTGTATGACTTTTGGAAAGTTGTTTAAACTCTCAGCCTGCATCTTCTGTCCACTAGGATGGGAACACTAGGAGGACCTGCTTCCCAGTGTGGTTGTGATGATGACATAAGTTGACATAAGTTTGTACTTGTAACATGCTTTTTTTTTTTTTTTTTTCTGTCTTTTTGCCTTTTCTAGGGCCGCTCCTGCGGCATATGGAGGTTCCCAGGCTAGGGGTCAAATTGGAGCTGTAGCCGCCAGCCTACGCCAGAGCCACAGAAAGGACAGATCAGAGCGGCTTCTGCGACCTACACCACAGCTCGCAGCAACGCTGGATCCTTAACCCACTGAACAAGGCCAGGGATCAAACTCATGGTTCCTAATCAGATTCGTTAACCACTGCACCATGACGGGAACTCCGGTACTTGTAAGATGCTTGATGTGGTGCCTGCCACACAGTAAGGAAACACATACGGAACAGCATTTATAGCTGCCGTATGCTTCTCAGAGAGGCGTCACAGCGAGGGCGAGTCCCCACAGCCACCACCGCCATCCTCTCTGGCCCATCCACCTTCTCAGGGTTGGGGAGGAGAAAGGAGGCTGGAGAGTAAAGAACCGCCTACACCCGCCTGCTCCCCACCTTTGAGAGCAGGACACAGGCAAGGGCCTACATGAGAAAGCGCCAGGCTCCAGAAGCATCTAAGCCTGGAGTCTCCTCTCTCACCTGCACATGGGTCTCAGCCACGGGGAAGCTGACATGGGGCTGTCCATCCCTCTCTCCACGGGCTATTGTCAGACGTGTCCCCATTCTCTGCCCCCAACCAAATGAGGTTCAATTAATTCAATTAAAGCAATTTTGGGAGCAGCTCCTGAAAGCTTTCAATGTGAGATAATTACAAGTAATTTGCTGCCGTGAGGGGGAAAAGGGCACCCGGGGTCTGGGGGGCCGGGGGGCAAGGAGCCCCCCTCCCCACCAAGCAGACCCACATCGAGAGGGATTCCACCCAGCCATCTGAACTGGCCTCCCATTGGCCAAATTACTTGCAGGTGGGAAGAGGGAGCCCGTGGTGGTGGGAGGGGGCTGGGAAGCCAGAGTGAGAGGCCGCCCCCTCCCCCATCCCCCAATCGGCCCGGCAAGGTGGGGGTGGGGAGCTGGTTCTTCCCCCCGACAAAATGTGTCTGCAGAGCCCTAGCAACCAATTACTCAGCTCCAAACCTCATTCGAGTTTGGATGCCTGAACTTGCCTCTGGGATTGTATCCAGAGTCAATGGAATGTTATCCAGGTAGCTGAGGCCTGTGTAGACGGGGGGCCTTAAGAGATCAAGGGCTTCCCCAGAACTTAGAAGGGATGTGGGTAGAAAGGGGAAAGGCCAGAGAAGACATACGCTGACGTTTCGCTTCTCAGGAGGTGATGGTCCCCCCCACCCCCACCCCTGCCGCCGCCATCTCTCCTCCTCTGATCTGATCATCAGCTTTGCCCTTCTGCCTGGCATCTGGACCTCAACTCTTCCCATGGTAGTGGTAGCGAATCTCCTTTGAGCTTTCTGTCCTCGGGGCCTCTGAAGCCTCTGCCTTCAGAAAAGCATCTTGCCTGGGAGTTCCCGTTGTGGCTCAATGGTTAACGAATCCGACTAGGATCCATGAGGTTGCCTAGGATCCATGAGGTTGCGGGTTCGATCCCTGGCCTCTTTCAGTGGGTTAAGGATCCGGTGTTGCCATGAGCTGTGGTGTATGTAGGTCGCAGACACGGCTCAGATCCTGCGTGGCGGTGGCTGTGGCGTAGGCTGGTGGCTACAGCTCTCATTGGACCCCTAGCCTGGGAACCTCCATATGCCGTGGGAGCGGCCCTAGAAAAGGCAAAAAGACAGAAAAGCATCTTGCAGGTGTTGCTCACCCCGAATTGTTTTCCACCCCTGGTTACCTGGTAACTCTTTCCCTTCCAGGACTCACTGAGCCTGGGAGAGCGGTGCATGGGGGTGGGGGTGATGGTACAGGAAGCAAGGTAGGAGGCAGCGGCTGGGACCATGTGCGCGGATGGGCTTCAGGCCTCTGCAGAGACTTCTCCCAAAGTGCCTAGTTTTTAAGAGTCTCGGGTCCCCCATTACCTAGGAGACCCTGTTCCAAGAGGCAAGTAGTAGTCACTGACCTCAAAGTGTTTTTCTTTCATATCTTCCCTTATCCTCGGTCTCCTGGCTCCGCCCATTCCAAGGGGGCGTGGCTGGCGGGGAGGGGGCGGGGCCCTCCAGCTCTAGCCTCTCCCCTCCCCAGCCCCTTCTTCCCCCACCCCTTCCCTGAGTGTCTTGAGTAGCATTGCTCTGGGACCTGAGACAACCAGGGAGAAATGCTGTCCCTGAGTCTCCTGGCTCTCGCCTTCCAAGATGAAAAAAAGAGCCAGAGAAAAGTGGCCTCCTCCTCCTCCTCCTCCTCCTGCCGCCTCCCCTCCCCGCTTTCCTGGCCCAGCCCAGATGGGTTAAAAGGAAGGAATTAAAGCTGCTTCTACCCCAAACCTCAAAGTACAAAGGCCCCAGACAAACGCGCCCAGAGACAGGCAGACGCAAGGACCCAGGCCCGGGGCCATCGTAAGTGCACACACGGCCACAGAAGCAGTACACACAGGCAGGCAGACACACAACAGCATAAACGGGGGTGGGCAGAGCTACACGCGGAGACGCACGTGAGCATGTGTGCAGGAAACCTTCCGTGGTTGTACGTGGACACATACAGAGAAGTACACTCACAGGGTACATCCTCACAGAGAGAAGCAGGACTCAGAGGGATGAGCCAAGAAGGAAATACCCAGGGACATTAACATGTGCAGAAACAGACCAACTTCCCAGGGTTGCCGCGGTTGGGTGGGAGGGTGAAGGCAGGGCAGGTGGGGGTCTCTATCTATTTCTTCTCCTGCCCCCTTCTCGTTCCCATCTCCTTCTCCTGGCTGGGCATCTCCTAGTTTCTGGGAATATATCCCTGGTAAGGAGTTGGGGAGGAAGACAGAATGGCCACAGAACCTGATAATTTTATTATGATTTTATTTTCTTTATTCCCTGAAGTCTTGCCTGCTTCCATTCCTGAGCTCTAGCAAGAGCTCCTGTGCCAGGCCTTCCTGGCACATCCTGTGGCTCCCAGATCTGGCCATCGACTCCCTGCTGGCACAGGAACCCAAAAGCTGTCCCCTTGGGTATCTCCACTGATCCCTCTACACCCCTGCCCTGACGGCAACTTGGAGGCGGGATCACAGGGTGGTGCGGAAAGCACGGCTCTATTACTCCCTGCTGTGTGACCTTGGGCAAATGATACACCCTCTCTGAAGCTGAGATAATTTCTCTTCCTAAATCTGTGTGTGTGTGTGTGTGTGTGTGTGTGTGTAAAGGGTCAATGTGCATCCACTACCACTTTCCATGCCAGTCTGGGGCTTTGTCAAGCACAGTCTGTCTCTGCCATCAGACTGGAGGCTCCCCAAGTACCAGGCTGGGCATCCTCCATCAGACCGGATGCCTTCTGCAGCTGTTTTCAACCCCCATGATTTGATGTCTCTCAGGTCCTCAGCCCCACTGGCGTCCTGGGGGACATGTCTGCCAGCCCAGGAAGGGAAAGGAGTTGGCCTCAATCTTCCTCCAGACATCAAGGTTTCTGATTCAGCTCCTCACCGTGCCAGGCCTTCGGCTTCTCTGGCCCCAGAATGGAGAGATGACTTCATTTCCAGGGGAGGATTCTGCTCTCTAGATGTGGAATAGATTCCTCTCGGCTGCATCTGAAGCATGCCCTTCCAGAGGTCAGTTGTGTTGGGGTCAGATCCTTTGGCCCGCGGGGAGGAGACCCCTCTGGCCTATTCCCCTGCCCAGGGGGATGAGGCCAGGAGTGTGGCATCTGTTTATCCCGCTCCCTGGGAGGCATCGTTCTTTCCCTAAGCGGCTCAGGAATCCCCTCGGCCTAGAAGTGCCTCCCTCCTGGCGTCATCCTCTCTGTCCTGTTTGGCCTGAGTCATCAGGACCTGTGCTCCTTCGTCAGACTGGAGGTGGTCAGAGAGCAGGGCACTGGCCTCCCCTCTCTGATTATGGGGGCTCCCCGACCCGTGGTTCTTTCCTCTGCCTGATCACCCCTTCCCCCCAAGCCTGGGGCTCCCTCTCTCTGGGGAGTGTGTGTGTGTAGAGGGCCTCAGTGCACCGGGCTGAGCAGAGGACTAAGTATGAGTGGGGGTCTGGGGCCACCCCCCACCCCCATCAGGTTACCCCTCTCACTGCCCACCATGCCTGCCACAAGCCACTAGACCCCTCCTCTCCCAGGCCGGACCCAGAAGCTGCTTTCTCTGCCCCAGCAAGCCAGGGCCTGCTGCAAACTCCTCCTCCCAGCCCTGGAGCCACCGGGAATTCTTTGCTCCAACAGATCCTGGGGGAAGCCAGACTGCAGGAGGCTGCTGACATGCCTCTGCTGGGCTCCTGTCACATTCCCCAAGCCCAGGGGGATCAGCTGGATCCACCAGTGCAGGCTCCTTCCACCCCTGGTGATGTCTTCCCTCTCCAAAGCCTGAATCTGCCCTGGGACTCATCCCCGACTTTGGCTCCCTCCCACTCCCAGCCCCTTGGCAGCCCCATCTAAGCAATAAGAGTGATTCTTCCTGGCCTCTTGGAAAAGAAACTGTCTCCTCGTCCAGAGAGACTTCATGGAGTCTCTGGAATGTAGACACACAGCCGAGAGCCCTTGGGCAAGTCACTTTACCTTTCCGGGTCTTTATTTCCTCACCTGTGCAGTGGGATAATGATCAAAATGCTATCTCAGAAGGTCACGGAGACAGGGAGAGTGCATCCTTGGTGCGTTGTGAAATACACCACGTATGCCAGGGGATGTGGTGACCTCTTCCTTTGCTCTTGTTCCCCCATCCACCTAAAGTCCCTTCTGACCCACCAACTTATCACATAAGGCTGAAGCGTATAATCTTCCCCAGGAACACAAAAGAGTAAAGAAAAGAGCCAGATGCCTGAGTTCAAGTCCAACTCTATGACCTTGGGCAAGTTCCTTTGCTTGCTTGCTTTCTCTTTTCATTGAGGTAACACTGGTATATAACACTATATGAGCTGCCCAAGTTTCCTAACCTCTCTGTACATCCCCTTCCTCCTCTGGAAAATGAGGATAATAATAGCATGTGCTTACTAGAGTGGTGAGAACTAAATGAGTTAAAACACAAAAGGCAGTGGTTCCTGCTGTGGCACACTGGATTAAGAATCTGCCTACAGTCGCTTGGGTCACCGTGGAGGTGCAGGTTCAGCCCCTGGCCAGGCACAGTGGGTTAAAGAGCCCTGAGTTGCTGCAGCTGCACCTCAGAGTCAATCCCTGGCCTGAGAACTTCCATGTGCCTCAGGTGCAGCCATTAAATAAATAACCAAAAATCCAAAAGGCACTATAATACAGTCAAGATTCAACAAGGATTGCTAATCCTCTGACCCTAAAGCAAGAAAAACCTTGTCTGTCCTTGAGGGGACTTGTTCAATTATCCCTGTTCCTCTGTTGGTTTCTACCTATGAGCAGAGCCCTTGTCTGGCTGTCTTCCCCAAACACCGCACAGTGTGAGTGGTGGCCTGGACAGAAGCTGCTTTGTGAAGAGGGGAGAAAGCTGTGTAGGGCACTGGCTAAAGAGTGAGGACTTCTGACTGCTTCCAGTACAGCCCTCTGGGCACCCCAGATGGGAAGATGCCTGAAGAGGTGAGACCATCCAGTACCTGCTTGGGTCAGAATTAATGCAGAGGCCAATGAGGTTCCTGACTTCTACATTCATGAAAGATTCCCCCTGCTGTAATCCCTAAAATCCCTCACACTAGACAAAAAAAAAAAGTGATTTCTTTTTACTGATATTGATATATAGGTGTACCTAGAAAATTCAAGAGACCCTGGGTTGAGGGGGTGGGGAAGCTTGCAGAAGAAAGAGAAATTTGGTATGGTGGCTGGATACAAGATAAATATAGGATGCTATTCTCTGGTCTCACAATAAACGAGGAAACATACTCCTGTTATAATGGAAACACAAATTAATAAAATACTGCAAATCTGTAAGTGTGGAGAAGCAGCTCTTTAGCTGGTTAGTAATTGAAAGGTATAGGCATACCTCAGAGATATTGTGGGTTCAGTTCTAATTTATCACGATAAAAATGAATATCGCAATAGAGCAAGTCACACAAATTTTTTGGTTTCCCAGTGCATAGAAAAGTTACGTTTACACCGTACCATAGTTGTTTACACTATAGTCTATTAAGTGTGCAATAGCATTATGGCCAAAAAACAGTGTACAGACCTTAGTTAAAAAATAACGCTGTTGGAAAAATGGTGCCAATAGATGCTCAACTTGGGGTTGCTGCTGGCCTTTAATATGCAGCAAAACACAAAATCTGTGATCTTCAATAAAGCAAAGTATGATAAAATAAAGTATGCCAGTGTTAATCTGGGTCTCTTGCCTTCTGCTGATGCAAGGCCCAGCACAGGGTTCTGTCCTGGGTGGCTATCCTTCCATTGCATCTGAAGCATGGCAGACATAGCACTTTCAATCAAGAAAGCACTTTCCCAGTAGAGCCAGGAATTCTGTATGAGACCTTCCCTCATTAGGAAGAAGGGTCAACTTTGGATCCTCAGAACTCCCTAGGTCAACTGAGGCATCCACATTGCACACAGGGTGATTTTGTCTAAAACTGACAGTATAAGAGTTCCTATTGTGGTCAGCAGGTTCAGGACCCAAAGTTGTCTCTGTGAGGATGTGGGTTTGATCCCTGGCCTCGTTCAGTGGGTTAAGGATCCGGCATTGTCGCAAGATGAAGAGTAGGTCACAGATGCGGCTCAGATCCAGCATTGCTGTGCCTGTGGTGTAGGCCTCAACTGCAGCTCTGACTTGACCCCTGGCCCTGGGAACTTCTATATGCTGCAGGTGCGGCCATAAAAAAATAAATGAATAAAAAAAAAAAAAAAAAAACTGATAGTACCGGAGTTCCCATCATGGCTCAGCAGAAACAAATCCAACTAGGAACCATGAAGTGGCAGTTCCACCCCTGGCCTCACTCAGTGGGTTAAGGATCTGGTGTTGCTATGACTGTGATGTAGGCCGGCAACTGTAACTCTGATTAGACCCCTAGCCTGGGAACCTCCATAGGCTGCAGGTGGGGCCCTAAAAAGACAAAAAATATAAATAAATAAATAAATCTGATAGTATAGTTTGTTGACGCCCATCATTGTGCCAACTTCATATCAAAGGACACATATGTGTTCTCTCATTTCATTTCCTCCACATCCCTGAAAGATATGTATGATTAGCTTCATTTTATAGATGAGGAAACATAAGACTCAGAGAGGGCGAATGACTTACCTGAGGATATGCAGTCCGTGTCAGAGACAGGGTTTGAGTTCAGAAGTGTGCATACATGTAGGTGCCTGGGTGTTTACACATGCATGTCCTAGTCTGTGATACCCCGGCCGTCTCTCAGGGCACAAGGCAGGGCTGGGGTGAGGTAAAGCTGAGTCTGGCTCCCTCCCTGCCTTCTCTCTCTCTCTCTCTTTTTTTTTTTTTTTTTGGTCTTTTTGCCATTTCTTGGGCCGTTCCCGCAGGCATATGGAGGTTCCCAAGCTAGGGGTCAAATCGGAGCTGTAGCTGCTGGCCTAGGCCAGAGCCACAGCAACGCAGGATCCCAGCCATGTCTGCAATCTACAACACAGCTCATGGCAACGCTGGATCCTTAACCCACTGAGCAAGGGCAGGGATCGAACCCGCAACCTCATGGTTCCTAGTTGGATTCGTTAACCACTGTGCCACGATGGGAACTCCTTTTTTTTTTTTTTTTTTTCTTCTCTCCTTTTCAGTCTTGGAGGCCATGGTGTAGTGGGAGGCTCATGGGCCAGGGACTGCAAAGGCTGAATTCTGCTTCCAATCCACTGGAGGACTTTAGGGGAAGCAACTGACCCTCTCGAGCCTGTTATCACACTTGTGAAGTGTGAGAATAATAACACTGCCCTTGCCAGGCTGTTGAGAAGATTTTTTTTTTTTTTGTCTTTTTGCCATTTCTTGGGCTGCTCCCGTGGCATATGGAGGTTCCCAGGCTAGGGATCTAACCGGAGCTGTAGCTACAGCCTACGCCAGAGCCACAGCAACGCGGGATCCCAGCTGCGTCTGCAACCTACACCACAACTCACGGCAACGCCAGATCCTTAACCCACTGAGCAAGTCCAGGGATCGAACCCGCAACTTCGTGGTTCCTAGTTGGATTCGTTAACCACTGCGCCACGATGGGAACTCCTGTTGAGAAGATTAAATGAGACAGTGCCTGGGAAAGCTCCTGGGACAGAGTTTGGTGCAGAGTAGCGGCTCGGTTCGCACCTTCACTGCCCAGCTCTTGGGAGGATCTGAGCCTGCCTTTGGGTGACTGCCCTTCCTTACCAGCCAGCCTCCTGCTTCCTCTGGCCTCTGCCTTCTCTTGGTTGATGTCATGTCATCCCCCCTCCCCCACTGGTGATTTCTGAGCTCAGGGCTGGCCTGTCGGGCCCCAGGGGTGGGTGTGGGACAATGCCACCCGTGTTTCGTGATGTGGCCAGATGCCCTGAGCGTACAGGGAAGGGCACATGACTGCTGCTGCCATTGGCCTGGGGTGAGATGAACTGCGTGGGGGTGGGAGGAAGCCCCCTCCCCCACCCCAGCTAATCCTCCAGCATGTGGTCTCTGGTCCCCGCTTCCTCTGCAGATACTGCCCATCCTGCTCTGATTCAGCAGACAACCCACATTTTGGGTCTGGAGGCCCCACCCCCTCTCAGCCCCCTCCCCAACTTCGCTTCCTTCCAGGGTGCCTCTCCCAGCTGCCCTGGGTTCCAAAATCCTTCTCTCAGACAGCCCATTTGGGGGCTCAATGGGCCAATTCCACACTCTCTCCTCCGCCAGGAGGTCTCCGAAATTCACTGCCCTTCATCTGCTGTGTGACCTTAGGCAAGTCACATAATCTCTCTGGGGCCACTTCCTGACCATTAGATGAGATGATGCCCAGTGAGGGCACAGTCACTGTTTGTTCCCACAGGTGCTCAGAAGCAATGATCGGGAAGTTTCCCCTGTGACACAGTGGATGAAGAATCTGAGTGCAGTGGCTTGGGTCACTGCAGAGGTGAGAGTTCAATCCCCGGCCTGGCGCAGTGGATCAAAGGATCGCAGCTGCAGCTCAGATTCAAGTCCTGGCCCAGGAACTTCCCTATGCCATGGGGGCAGCCATAAAAAAACAAAAAAACAAAAACAAAAACAAGAAGCAGTGACTGGGTGCTGCGTATTCCTCTCATTGTCTTGGCTAAGCCCCAACAGCCAAGAAGGGGGCTGTTATCATTCCTCCCTCAGCCCCACAGTCCTTCATGTGATGGGAATGGAAGGGGGGGTGTGAGGGGTCCCAGGAGGGCTCTACTTCATCATGGGGGCCATGGATGTCCACTGAGCACCCTGTTCCCCAGCCCGCGCTATGCGCACGGGATGGACACACCCAAGCCCCTGCCTTTGGGCTGGATGTTGCCGTTCAAATCCTGCCCAGCACCACCCCCAGAGATCTTGGTATAAAAGACTTTGCTGGAGAGTTCCTTGGTGGCCTAGCAGTTAAAGGTTCTTCGTGGTCACTCTTGTGGCTCGGGTTTAATCCTGGGCCTGGGGGGAGGAGGCAGGGAGACGTCCCCAGGCCCCTTGCTTTGCAGCCGGCAGCCCTCCCCAGGGGGAGCAAAACTACTCCATGAGGTCCATGCCCGGTGCTATGAGCTGGGGACCAGACAGTAAAGGTGAGACACAGGCTCTGCCTCTACAGAGCGAGGACTGGGGGCCTGGAAAGGGTCACCCGGTTAGCAGTGACCCGCATGGCTGAGTGACAAAGGAGAAAGACAGGGGCTGGGGACCCAGGCTGGACGTCCTGGAAGGTTTCCCTGAGGAACGGACTCAAGGGAGAGGGGGACTGGGCCCCTGCAAAGAGCTGGAGGCCCGGCCTTCCTGACTCCCAGGCCCAGCCTTCTCTGCCAGCCCCACACCTGCTTCCTGCTTCCTCTGCCCACCAGGACCCCACCAACATTAGCCTCCTGCTGCCCTCCCTCTCCCCCCGCCCGGGGGGGGGGAGGGAGGGGGGGCCAAGGAAACTCATCTCCGAGCACTTTTTGGCTTCTAAGCCTCCCAGGCTCAGGCTGCTGGGTGGTTGGTAAACAGCTTATTAAGGTGATTAACGCTGCAATTAAAGCTGGAAAAACAGAGGCCAGGGTGCCGGCTGAAGGCTCCCTCTTCCCTCCTCACTCGTTCCCCCCCTACTCTCCTCTTCCAACCCCTCTGGGCTTGGTTGATGCAACTCAGCCTTTCTTAGCCAATCAGAGCCCTCACCTTGGGGCTGGGAGGCTGCACATCCTGTGCCCTGTGTCAGCCGCCTGAATCCCCTTCCCCACGCAGGTGTGGGGGCTCTGCTGGACTTGGGGAGGGGGTTAGTGACCCTGTGTGGCTGAGGCAGACGGCCGCGGCGTGTGGAGGCTGAGTTCGGGGTGAGGTCTCTAAGATCCCTGAGAGCCTGGGGCCCTTAAAGGCAGGGCGTCAGGGACAGGGGTAGAGACCATTTTTCTCGGCCACCCTGCAAGTGAGAAGCGCAGGGACTGTCTCTTCCCAGACGCAGGGTGGGAGCTTCCTTTCTCCAAGCTGTTGGAGTCAGAGTGACTCCCAGCACCTCTGAGGGGCTGGGATCCGCCAGACCCTCCCTGACCCTTCCCGGAGCCCAGCATCCAGGGAAGCATTGAGGGATCCTCTGGGCATCTGCCCCCTCTCCCTTCAGCACCAGCTCTTAGCCAATCCACAAGGACCCTCAAGCCTCCTGCTCTCAGACTCCCTCACAGCCTCATTCCTCTGCACCCCGTGAGTTCTAGGAGGGGAGCTGTTCCGCAGGTGGGGTGTCCAGGGTGTATGTTTCCAGACCCCCACCTCTGCCTGTCTTGCTGCCCTCCTTCTTTCAAGGAATAATTCAAATGCCACCGAGAATTCCTGTTGTGGCTCAGCAGGTGAAGAATCCAGCTAGTATCCATGAGGTTGTGGGTTCGATCCCTGGCCTTTCTCAGTGGGTTAAGGATCCATGTTGCTGTGAGCTGTGGTATAGGTTGCAGATGAGGCTGGGATCCCGTGTTGCTGTGGCTGTGGCGTAGGCCGGAAGCTGCAGCTCTCATTCGACCCCTAGCCTGGGAGCTTCCGTATGCTGCAAATGCGGCCCTAAGAAGAAAAAAAAAAAAAAAGCCACTGGCCCCAGGAAGACTTCCCAGGTTCCCTTCCCACACCCCACCAACTGCCCCTGCCCCTTCTTCCAACAACCCATTTGTCCCCCTGATTGAGTCAGGTTTGCTCAACTGGAGGCTTCTCCAGGGCAAGCCCTGCTTCTGGCCCTGGAGCTCCTAACCTAGGTCCATGCTTCCCTTGCCCAGGCTTCAGTCATCTGCGGTACCAGCTCCTAGAACAGCCCTTGGCATAGATCAGGGGCTCAATAAATAGTGGTTGACTTACTCCTTTTTGTCTTTTCTGTTTTTGTTGTTTTTTATGTTTTTAATTTTTCCACTTTTTAAAGTATCGTTGATTTACAATGCGCCAATTTCTGCTATACAGCAAAGTGACCCAGTCATACACAAACATATATATATATCTTTCTTTCTTTCTTTCTTTCTCTCTTTCTTTCTCTCTTTCTTTCTTTCTCTCTCTCTTTCTTTCTTTCTTTCTTTCTTTCTTTCTATCTTTCAGCTTGCACCCATGCCATGCGGAAGTTCCCAGGCCAGGGACCGAACCCGCACCACAGCAGCCACCTGAGCCACAACAATGACACTAGATCCTTAACCCAGGATCCAGTGTTGCTGTGAGTTGTGGTGTAGATCACAGACACAGCTCGGATCCCACGTGGCTGTGGCTCTGCCATAGGCAGGTGGCTACAGCTCTGATTCGACCCCTAGCCTGGGAACCTCCATATGCCACGGGAGTGGTCCTAGAAAAGGCAAAAGGACCAAAAAAAAAAAAAAAAGAGATCCTTAACCCACTGTGCCACAAGGGAACTCTGACTTACTCCTTTTTGGAGTGTACCTAGAGATGGGCGGACCAACCAATGGGGCAAGGGCCGCCAGGGGTCTGGGTCTGAATCAGGAGCATGAGAGGGTGGGATGAGGCAGGAGGCAAGGTGGGCAGTAAGTCCCATCTCACCTGTCACCATTGTTAATAGCAACTTGGTACCACATGTTGGGTACCTTGCGAAGCATTTTATGCACATTATCCATTTAGTCCCACTAGGCAGGTAGCAGTATTCCTATGCTCCAGATGAGAAAACCGAGGCTCAGAAAGGTTCAGTGACTTGCCCAAGATCACAGTCACGCAAGTGGTGGAGGCAGGATTCACTCCAGGTCAGCTGACACCAGCATGCACATTCCTGACCAGACCATAAAGCTTTTCCAAGGATCAGCCCCGGGGAAGAAGCCCAGCCCCTCCCCCCCATCCACGTCTCCCAGGGAAGAGGGGAGAGGTGGGGTGGGCAGCGCTGCCCAGCTCTCTGACACCCAGCCCTGGGCATCTTAGTAAACTGAGCCGCAAAACAGCCCATGAAGAACATCCATTCTCCAGACAGACCCGGGTTCAAATCCCCGCATGGCCACATATTAGTTAGGTGACCTTGACAGAGAGTGGACTCCCTGAGCCAGTTTCCCCATCTGAAAAATGGGCACAGTACCACCCACCCCCCAGGCTGTCGTGAGGATCACCCAGCAAAGTGCCCGACACAGAGTAGGAGTTTAGCAAATCCAGCCGTTGCCAAGACTCGGAGAACCGTGACCCTCAGGGCAGACCGGGGCACCCTCGACTCGACTCCCCTCTTCTTCCCGGAAGAAGGTTGTCACCACGAGGCAGCAGGTGTAGTCCAGAAGCGCCTGGCAGAAGGTGGGCTCTGCTGCTCCACCCAGGCACTCTGCCAGGTCTCCCACGGAAGCCGGGGTCTTCATGGTTCCCACCCACCCACCGCCTGCAGCACCCTCCCCCCCCACCCCCCTGACGCCCAGGGCTGGTGCAGAGGGCGACCTGCCTGGCCTGGAGGTGAGGAGAGGAGGAAGGGGAGGTCAGGGGTGGGGCCGACCCTGAGGGAGGTCACCCGGGCAGTTAATCCAGCCTGACAGAGCAGGGATGAGCACGGAGGAATTAGGGAGCTTACAACATCCTTTCATCCCGCAGCAGCCCGCCTGCCAGCCTGCCCGCCCAGCCTCCCTCCTTCCTTCCTCTCTCTTTCTGCCCTTTTTTCCCCTCTCCCTCCCTTTGCTGGCAGCCCAGCCCTAATAAAATGCAGTGTCTCCAGCAAGTCTGCCCGGCTGCCGCCTCGCTGCTCCTGCCTGCACGCAGCCCTCAACCCAAACTGCTCAGCTCAGCCCCGCCTGGCAGCTGCCACTTAACCCTTGCCAGCCCGGCTGGCGTCCGTGGGCAGGAGGCCCTCCTCCCAACGGCCAGCCTTGGGCGTGGGGGGAGGGGAGGCTTATGTTCTGAGAGGGAGGAGGGGGAGGTGGGGTGGGGAGGGTGCCCACGCGGTTCTGGAGCCCTGCCCCAAGCACCCCTCTGCCCCGTGGGCTGTGACTGCTGTTCCACGAGGCCCTTCTGCCTTCTGCCTTCTCATCCTTCCTCTGCTTTGTGCCTCCCCGCTGTAGCCCCAGAGGCTGAAAGGGTGGGGATGGTTGTCCCCATTTGATGGATGAGGAAACTGAGATTCTGACAGGGAGGTTCCAGGCTGCGCTGGGTCACCTTGGCTGCTGGGTGGTGCTGCGAATTCTCCATCCTAGACTTTTTCCATTACAGGGAGCTGCCTCTTCTCGTGTGTGTGTGTGTGTGTGTGTGTGTGTGTGTGTGTGTGTGTGTGAGATGCTGGGTGACTTGAGTGTGCACTTGTGTATCTCCTGGAGTGTACGGTGTGTGTGTATTCGTGTGATGGTAACGTGTCCCCGCTGAGCTTTTGGGTGTGTGTAGGGGTCCTCAGAGGACAATGCTTTTGTCGCAGGTGGGAGTCTATCTCCAGCGAGATGTGTCTTGGGGTGTGTGTGCATAAGAAAGGAGCTTTCACGAGCACGTGCGTGCGTTCACGCTGTCTGCACTGAGACCTTTCCTCACAGACCCTCCATTCCTACCACTAAAGCAGTAAGAGTCCTTTCCTGTCTCCAAAGCAGCTAGAGGAGGGTGACAGGACGGCTGGCCCAGGCCATTAGCAAGAAGGCTCTGAATCAGGGCCCAAGCGATCCCTGAGCAGGTCAACCCGGAGCCCCCCTCCGTCTGCTTGTCTCCGTGGTCCACCCTGGATCCCAGGGGCCTGGGGTTCTCTGCCAGCTGTGGGAGCCATGGTTTTCCCCTGCCTGGGGCTCCCCTCTCACCCTCAAGGAACGAAGGAGGGTGAGGGGCCGGGGAGTGCCTGGGCGTGGAGGCTGGGGGTTTACACGCGTGTGCAAGCATGTCTGCGTGTGAGCCCAAGATCAAAGAGGTGACCCTGCGGCGGCGGCGGCGGCAGCGGCAGTGGCAGAGGGCTGCTGGCTGGCAGGCAACGCCAAGCCGCCAAGCCGAGTGGAGTCAGGGAGGCCAAGGGCTGGGAGCCTCCGGCTCTCCAGACCTTGGGGGCAGCCAGCCAGGGGATCAGGAGCACCTGCCAAGCCCTTGAGCCCAGAGCCCCAGCAGTAGGTCCCCAAGGCTCTGACACCCCCAGGAGCCCCTGCGGGCTCAGAGGTCCTTTCCCACAAAACACCTCCCCCAACTCCTGCCCTGTCCACCCCCCCACCCCACAGCTGTCTGCCTCTAGCCTCCAGTTCAAAGAGCTCAGTAGTTGTTTTCTTCTTTTTTATTAATGTTATATATAAAGATGGGTCCAATAAGAAAGCAGAAATGAGAAGGCTGGGAGGGGGTGGGAGCTGGCTTCGTTCCTGTCCCCCTGGGATGGGGACTCTTCCAGATCCCCCGTGTTTCTCCTCGTGCCTGCACCTCCCACCAAACCCAAATCCAGCCGGCGCCCGCATCTCTGTTTCTCTCAGCTTGCGACCACGACGACGCACGGTCAGGTACATCCAGGAGGAAAGGGCCACATAAATAGGAAACCACAGTAGGGAGGCGGCTGCTTCTCTCTCTCTGTTGCTTTTAAAAAAATACATACTATATATATAGCTACAGTCGTCTACGTCTCTCCTTTGCTTCGATGTTTGACCACATCAGGGGTGGAAGAAAAGTTAGCTCCGGGGGGAACATCTGGGCCAAGAAGGGGCAGTTCCCCCGGGCCCTTCAGACAGCCACCCCCTCACCCCTAAATGCACGGAGTTATAACCCTCCCCTTGCTCCCCCGGTGCACCTCGCCCCGACGTGCTCCATCTCCACGGCCACCGCCACCGGAAAGGGGGTGTTTGGGGGTTTGTCTTGCCTGGTGTCTCCTTGGAGATGTGGGGTTTGGCGCAAAAACTGCCAACTGGCTGGAGGAGAGGAAAAGGTGGGAAGAGGTGGGGAGGGGGAGGGGGCGAGCAGAGGTGCCCGCGCAGGGGAGATGGGTCCTATCTGTGAACAATGCCCTTTGTCTTCCTATTTTTCAACAGCTTTTGAAACCAAAGTTGTGCAAAGTCCTGTACAGGGAAGAAGAAGTGGGTCCTCGCGGGAAGGACGCCTGGGAGCCGCCCCTCCTTTGTGACCGGAGCCGGGAGCGGGTGGTGGGGAGCGCCTTGAGTTCTTCCCTCCACTGAAGCCACAGATGGGAAAAGCGTCCCTTATGTGGGGGGCTTCTCTTTGGTTGAACCCTCCAATCTTAAATGAGGGTGAGCAGTTCAAGGCGGGGCTCCTCGAGGTCCCTACCCTGAGTCCCCGTCTCCAGTTCCAATGTCTTTTTGGCAGAGGGGATGCTCAGGAAGAGGGGTGGGCAGCCACAGGTGGCTTGGGAGGAGGAGCTTAGGCCTGGCAGGTCCCGGGATCCACAGTGCCTGGTGCCCCAGCCCAGGGCCTTGACTTGCTGCAGTCTCCCCAGTCCCCCAGGCTGGGGACCGAGCACTGCGTTTTAGAATCTGGAAGGTGATGAGCCGTTTATAAAGCCAATCCAGGCTCTTGGAGCAGAAGGGAAACAGCTGTCCCCGCTGGAGTGGGGTGCCCAAACATCTGGGGGGCACCCCAGTGCCTAGGCAGGGGGAGGGAGGTTCAGGGGGCATCCTTGGTCCATGCAAATTTCATCTGGAAGCTCTTGGGTCCCTGGAGGAAGGGGCAAGGGAGAGGGGAAAGGGGACGCCTTTCCCCCCTGTGCTTCTCCACGATTCCTGAGTGTTGGCTAGGACGGAGGCGCCTTGCTGCCCGGTCCTGGGGTTCCTTCGTGAGAGGTTCAGGCCAAGTGGGTGCTCAGTACACAGCCCCAGGGTTGGGCGGGGGCCCTGGGGAGGCATGGTGCAGGGTGGCTGGTTGAGGCGGCTGCTGCTGTAAGTGGGGTCCACTCAGGTTCTGTGCGTGGTACCAGGAGTTGGTGGGGTCGTCCAGGTAGCTGGGGGAGGCACTGTATGGGAGCGGCGGGGGCAGCTGGCTGCGGGCAGGGGCCGGAGTGGAGTGGGAAGAGGTGTCCCAGAGGGCGGGTGATGGTGGTGAGTTGCAGGCCATGGAGTCGCTGTTGTTGGGGCTGTGCTCCAGGGGCACCTCGCCATTCTTATAGAGCTTCTTGAACTTGGAGCGGCGGTTCTGGAACCAGATTTTCACCTGCCGGGTGGAAGAAAGGGGGAGCTAGTTAGCCTCTCACAATGCTGAGTGAAAACCCATCAAGGAATCGAGCCTAGAGAGGGCCAGGCTAGCAACCACTGTCACACAAGACCCAGGCTAAACCTAGGCATCTCGACTCCCAAGCCAGCACCTTTTTTTTTTTTTCCCTATCTGGGGCTAGAACTTTGGCTAGAAACTTTGGACTGCCTAGGTCCTAGTTCTGCTCTGCCACTTACTGTGTGACCTTGGGCAAGTTACTTCACCTCTCTGGTCCCTGCCTTCCTCATCTGCCAAATGGGGATGATGGTGGCACATTACCTACCTTAGAGAGTCATCACGACGCTCAAATAATTTAAGACAGAGAAAGAACTTAGAATAGCCAGCCATTCAGTTAGTGCTGACTAAAGGCAGCCCAGGTGGGAGATGGGCTGTTTGGGGCATTTTTTCATGAGGCACCCATATGCCGAGGTGCACAGGTACCCAGAGACAAACACACACCCACATAAGCATCTGCATGCGCAGGAACATACAGACTCACAAGTTCACACAGACAACAGACTAGAAAGATACACGCATGCACAGATACACCCAGAGAAACTCCCCACAAACATGAGCACCCACATTCACACGCTCAGGCACAGAGGAGCCCTCCAGGGCTGGCTAATGGGGGTGACCTGGGGACTCAGGAGCAGGTGAGCCATGATTCCCCAAATTTCCCTTGGGGTATCCCCCTCCCCCTGCCACTCCCCACCCCATGACTGGTACAAACAATGAATCAGCTCCTCCGGGTGACCCAGATTCCGGGGACTGGGCCCCACGCAGCCGCAACCCAGGCTTGCCTGTCAACACCTGCAGGGAGCCAGGCATCCGCCACTCCGCCCCTGAGCAGGGACAGGCTGCTGGGGGGCTTTTGGGACAGTCTCAGGGGGGCGGGAGTCCCACCTCTGAGTCCCCTATTCCCCTTTGTGGGAAATCTCTGTTCTCCGCTCCCAGGCACACAAAGGGGTGGAGCATTTAGGAGCTGGGCAGGAATGTGGTGTTGTGTTTGGATGTAAGCACACATTTTTGTACACGCACTCACCAGCGTGCGTGGTCAAGTACGCGTGGTGCCCTTCCAGCTATAAACACAATGACCCATGAAAGGTCTCACCCCTCACGTGGGCATTCCCACAGATACACAGACCCATTCGCCCATGTGCAAATGTACAATGCATATGCACATGTATGTACACCTCTACACACACACACACACCTAGCCTGGGGGAGGACAGGTGTGGCTTCCTATCAGGTCAGTGACCAGCACTTTTAGGGGCTGTGAGAGCTGGCGATTCTGGAGTAGAAGGAGGACACCTCTCCTTGTGACACACAACACACACACACACACACACACACACACACGGTCGCACAGGTTCACAGATACGCATGCCTGTACACGTGCGAATGCACAAAACTTCCAACAGAGGTTGCGATCCAGGGGCCCCTCCACCCCCAGGCAAGGGTTCCGAGGGCCTGCAGGGAATTTTAGAGTCCATCCAGGCTCAGCGGCGCCTGGGGAGCCCTCGCGAGGTCCTGGGCGGCTCCATCGAGCCTCCGCGGCCCTTGACCGCCCACCACTGACCTGCGTCTGCGTGAGGCCCAGCTGCGCGGCCAGCTCAGCGCGCTCGGGCAGCGCCAGGTACTGGGCCTTCTGGAAGCGGCGCTGCAGGGCGGCCAGCTGGTAGCTGGAGTAGATCGTGCGCGGCTTTCGGACTTTCTTAGGCTTCCCGTTTACCATGCGCACTTCAGCTTCCGGCTCTTCCTTCACGGACACTGCGGGTAACAGACCAGACGGTGGGCGGCTCAGCCTCGGCCAGCGACCCAGGCGCCCTCCAGGGCCCCGCGGGCCGCCCCACCGACTTGCCTCGAGACTTCCCGGCTGCGCGCTCCGCCGCCGCAACTGCAGCCAGCGCCCCAGGAGAGAGCCGCGGCCGCAGAGCCGGGTCGGCGGCCGCCCACGACGTGCTGCGCCGGCGACCCCCAGACGCGCACGGCCGCCGCCTCGCCCTCCGCGCCTTCCCGCTCGCCTCCGGGGCCCGCAGCTCCCCGCCACCCGCTTGCCCGCCGCCCTCTCACCCGCACCTCGCCGTCACTCGCTGCTCTCGCTCTTTCCCTTTGGTTTCCCTTCCTTTTTTAAAAAAAAACTTTCAATTTTAGAATTGTTTTGGATTTTTCAGAAAAGGTGCAGACACTCCCTTCCTCCTTCCTTCGCCCTTTCCCTGGTTCCTTTCTTCTGTCCATTCTCTCACTTTGTCCCTTCACGTTTCTCTTTTGCTGCGTCCATTTCTCTCTTTTTCAGACTCTCCACTCTCCGTTCCTGCTTCCCTCTGTTTTCCCGTAATTCTGAGGGGTCTCTATCCATGTCCCCCCCTCACCATCCTCCAGCTCAGATCCCAAGCAGGGTCGCAGAACTTCCGGCGCCTACTGCCGACTCTAAGACCCCTGCAGCCCGGTGGAGGACCGCCTGCTGAAGGGCCCGGAAAGCACCTGGATTGGGAGGTTCTCTGACCATCCACGGCCCCCTCCTTGCTCACCTTGCTCACCCCGACCCTCACCCAGGACCGCCGCGCCCCGCGTGCACCACGCCCCAAAGGCGCGCGGTTTGGGGACTCCAAGGTCGTCTGTCTGCTCAGGGGCTCGTTTAACCCACTTTCTCTAAGTTCAAACCTTAGTACATTTCTTACCCGGGACGCTTCGCTCGACTTCGGCTCCAATTCCTTGCCTTTCTCTCACTCGGGAACCTCCCTCCCAGTGTCTCTCACCCCCCTGCGACCCCGTGGTCCTTACCTGGGTCCTGAGCGGGCAGCGGCTGCTCCCGGTAGGCTCCGTATTGCCGGTAAGAGGCTCCGTAGGTATATTCCGACTTGGGCGAGTAAGCGCCCGTGCCTGCAAGCCCATTGAGATTGAACTGGTGGTGATAGGTGTAGGGGTTCACGGTCTGGCCATAGGGCTGGCCCGAGTAATAGTCGTGCTGGGGAGCGCTGTAGTAGCCCAGATCAGTGACGGAAGACTCGGGCAGGGTGGGCGAGTCCTTGGAACCCGCATGGCAGCTGAGCGAGCTGGAGATATCGGTGAGGATGCTGCTGAGCTTGCGATCGAAGGAGCCACTCATCCTGGCGGGCGCCGCGCCACCCACCCCGGGCTGGCCTCGGCCGGAGCGCCGGAGCGAGCAGGAGCGCGGGGGAGGCGGAGGAGACCAAGCGGGGGTGTGTGTCCGGAAGGCGAGGGGAGGGCCCGGCCGCGTCTCTGGGGAGGGTCGGCGGAGGGGCGCTTAGACCATCGCCGGTCTTCGGGCGGTCGCGACGCGCCTCTCCTCGCGTCCCAAGCCACAGTCAAATGCTGCCAGCTCCGCCCGGCCAGCCGGTTATAGACTCAATAGTGGAGTCGCCGAGGGAGGCCCCAGCGCTCTGATTGGCTGCAAGTCTTGCCTTCCAGGCAAAACACGCTCCTGCGCTCTTTCGTTCTCTCTCTCTCTCTCTCCCTCTCTCTCTCTCATTCTTTGTTGTTACTCAACACACACACATACACACACACTCTCTCTCTCACACACACACTCACACACATATTCACACAGACACCCCCGTTCCTCCTCTGTGGATCCTTCCCCCGGCCCAGATAAACGCCTGATGCCTCTGAAGGAAAGGGTGGGCGGGCAGAGGGTGTCTCTTAAGAGCCCCCCCAGGATCCGTCCGTCTGTCTGTCTTCCCGGCTGGGGGTGGAAGGTGGGCTCAGGTGCAATAGAGAAGGAAGGGATTTTGCCCATTGGGTGTTTTTGAACGGAGGTGGTCTAAGGGGTGTGTGTGTTTGGGGGGGGGCGGGGGCGCTGGGCAAATAACAGACAGACAAACATGCCCAGAGCGACAAGGACCCAAGGCTCATGAAAATGTCCTAATTTCTTTTAAAAATTCGAAGAACGGGAAACAATTTAGGTTGTTGGAAATGTTTGAATATATATTATTCCATTGTCCTTACTGCACGGCAGTAAAAGTGTAACTTTAAATTGTTTTTGATGGAAAAGGGGGCCCATCAGGCAAAAGTGCCTTGGGCCTACAAGTCATTATTGGGCCCAGGGAGAGTCCTGGGTGGGGGGAGCAGGTGTGTGTGGATGAGGGGCTTATGGAGAGGGTGGAGGTGCACAGCCTGCCTGTGGTGATGGTAAAAGTTCTCTCCAAAACTTTTCCAGATCACTTAGGCTTGCTGGAGGGAACAGGGAACGCGGGTCCCCATAAAAACGGGTGCAACACAGGCCGAATCTCTGGGTGCTTCTGGAAGTTTGCAGGCAGATCCTGTGCATTTGGGACCGCACTGGGGGGAGGGCGGGCATTTTTTGAGATCAGGTGGAGGGGACGGGTATACCTGAGGAGTATGGTACGAGGATTTCATGTGTTCTGCAGTACACACAGAGCTCGTGTACACACATCGGTACATGACTGCAGGCGTGCGCGTGTGAGAAAGTGTGTCATTGTATATGGGGGTGGTATGAGCAGTGCGAGTGCAGGGCCGTGGGATGGGGTGTCTTTGTGAATGCGTGTTGTATACACATGGACATAAAACTCTCAGCACCTTCCCAATCTCCAGTAGTTGGGAACCATGATGCGCCACTGAATCCTGTCCCCACAAGAAGGCCCTGAAGAGGTGGTCCTCCCTGGGGACCCCCACCTCCTGGTCCTGTCTAGCACACAAGGCCAAGGCCTCTAGGTCATCCAAATAGTTTCCAGGGCTGGGCCCTGTTCTCCATCCCACCCTCGATTCTGCTCTCTGCCTTTCTCTGGGGGAACAGGAAGCTCCTCCAAATATCAGTTCCTGGCCCCATATAACCTTCACACAGGGCTCGCCGGCAGTAAAATTCTCCTCCTGTCCCCTTCCCCTGCCTGGCCAGGCTACCGCGTCTCAGGACACGCGGTGCCAGCGCGCCACCTTCTGGTCAGTTCTGGGCTCTGCAGCCTCCCAAATGTCTCGCCTGGCCTCGAGGAGGGGTCTCCTTCGCAGAAGAAAAGAAGCGTGCGGGGGACTCTGCCCCTTTCCAAAGTCATCCCGCCAGGGCAGGCTGCCAGGGTTCCAAGGGCTTTAAGGGCTGCAGCTGGCGGAGACAGAGGGCCATGGTCCGCGGACCGAGGGGCAGGAGTACCCGCCAGGTTCAAGCGGCTCCGGGGAGGCCTCGGCGTGGGAAAGGTGGGGGCGGGGGCCGGGCGAGGGGAGCGCTATCTGTCTGTCTATCTCCGCGTCCCCCCAGCGCCTATCGCCCGCCGCTCTGAGCCCGTGGCGGGGCGAGTTGCCACCCGCTCTGGATGCCCTCTGTTCTGTTGCCAAGAGGGAGCCCAGAGAGCCCGCGGCACTGAGGGCAGGAAGGGCACTGGGCGGGCCAGCTTCCCCTCCCAGGATGGGAGCGGGGGTGGCAGGCAGGGCCTGCTTTGGAGCCCCCAGCCCTCCGCAGCGTCGGACAAGCCCCTTCTCGCGGGTTCATTCATTCATTCATCAACCGAAACGGAGAAGAGCCAGGCAATTCAGAGACGGCAGGGAGGCTTGAAGAGTCATCTCAGGCAGTGCTCATAGAAGCCTCCCTTCTTTCCCTCCTCTTTGCGACTCCTGGGTAAAGTGGAGGAGCACTGGACTGGGAGTCAGGAATCCTGGAATCATGAAAAGGGGTGGGGGGTGGGGGTTACATTAGAATAATTTCTATGCTGCATTCTGCTCTGAAAGTCTAGAGTTCTAGAATGGGTTAAAACTTCAGCATTGGGGGAGTTAAGCAGTTAAACAATTGTTTGGTATTGTGAGCTTAGCATCTGTCCAGGACACCAGAGACTCTATCTGTCCAGTGCCTTACTACCTTCCAGATACCTAGGTCCGGTCCTGGCACACACAACCTCAGTGCTCAATAGATGTTTGTTGAATGAATAACTGAGACTCCCCAATACTGGAGAAAGGCTGAATCATCTTGGTTGGTATGCTTGCAGGGTTAGGAAAAGGGGTGGTATGGAGCAGGCATTGGTGTCAAGCTGTCCCACTCCAGGGTAGGAGCAGAAGCAGCTTCCCAGATGGGACCATGTGCCCTCAAAGGGGCCCGTCAGGCCAGCAGGACTGGAGCCACCAGCCTCTGGGCGGGCACCTACCAGCTCAGGGTGTCAAGGTTGCCAGAGGATGCAATGGGACCTGTGCCACCCACTGAACCTCACCTGAGCCAACAAGATGAGCAGGTGTCAGCCTGGCCAGAGTCCTGCCCCTGGTGGAGGTGGAGGGGTGACACAGGGCAGGCAGCCAGGGGCCTCTGGGAGGCTGGTAGGAGGGAGAAGGGGCAGTGCTGGCCAATGCCTAGGTCAGAGTCCAATGCCCACCTTCTCTCTGGCATGAGAACAGGTACCCTGTTGAAGCAAGCTGTCCCCTGGAGCCTGAGTATCATGCCGCCTGGACACAGCCACAGCAACTGAGCTCACGGAGTGCCAGGTCTGAGAGGAGGGAACTCAGAAAGGAGAATGCCACCAGAGGAGGAGCCGCCAGCCCCTGCTCTCTCCTTTGCCTGGTGATCTGGCGCCATCTAGTGGTCACTGTGTCCAGTTCCTCTGGGGCAGGCCTGGGAAGCAGTCATATCCAGGAGCCCTATCAACACAAAATATTCTCATTTCAGAGTTCCCATGGTGGCTCATACCTACGATCCCAACTAGTATTCATGAGAAGGCGTGTTCCATCCCTGGCCTCGCTCAGTGGGTTAAGGATCTGGCATTGGTGAGCCGTGGTGTAGGCTGGCAGCTTCAGCTCCATACAACCCCAAGCCTAGGAAATTCCATATGCCGCAGGTGTGGCCCTAAAAGGCAAAATAAAATAAAGTAAAATAAAGTAAAATAAAATAAAATAAAATAAAATAAAATAAAATAAAATAAAATAAAATAAAATAAAATAAAATAAAATAAAATAAATAAAATATTCACTTTTCATCATCATCTTGCTCTGCTCCGCAGCTGCTGCCTCTCCCTCTTCCCACCCATCCTTGTCCATCCAGGGGCTCCTTTCCTTAGGTTTCTCATTTGTACATCACCAAGTGGATTATTAGGTGGCCTTTGAGGTCCTTTCAAGTCCAATGTTCTAAGATTTTTAATTCTAGGACTCTCGTATCTCTCTCTCTTTTTTTTCTTTTGTCTTTTTAGGGTGGCACCTGTGCCATATGGAGGTTCCCAGGCTATGAGTCCAATCGCAGCCACAGCTCCTCGCCTACACCACAGCCACAGCAATGCCAGATCCTTAACCCACTGAGCGAGGCCAGGAATCAAACCGGCGTCCTCCTGGATACTAGTCGAGTTCATTAACTGCTGAGCCACGACAGGAACCCCCTAGGACTCTAAAGGGGGAAATTCCCTCTACCTTCTCACCAACACCCTTGGAGATGCACCCTAGGCCCCAGCATTCTGCAGCCAGGATGTCTTTCTGGAGTCTTTCATCCATCCAAGAAATCTTTCCTGAGCCTCTGCTGTACTCAGTCCTGGGGAAGGAGTGAACAAGGCAGACACAATGGGCTCCTCCACGGAGCCTGAGGTTTCCCAGGGGAAGTGGACACATTAGCAGCCAGTTTCACTACTTTGTGATATTTGCTGGGATGGGGGTAGCACAGGCTGTGACAACCCCGGGAGCCCTAAACCCTTTGCAGGAGGCTATCCAAACTGAGTCCTGAAGGACGTGTAAGACTTGGCCAGGAAAAGCAGGGGCAAGGGGGCGGAGAGAGTTTGGGGGGGGGGAACCTGTGCAAAGGTTAGTGGGACTGCCTGGGGCATAGCAGTGGGGCTGTCGGTTAAGCTGGAGTCAGAGCCTTAGAACACAGAGCTGCTGGAACTGCAGAGCAGGAGAATGGGCTTTATCTAGAGGCTATGGGGAACCACCAAAAATTTTTTAACCTGGCGACAGACACTGGATTTTCATTCTAGAAGGCTGCTGTGTGGGGATGAATCAGAAGGACAAGACTGGGAATTCCTGTTGTGGCTCAGTGAGTTAAGAACCTGACATAGGGACCATGAGGATGTGCATTCGATCCTGTGCCTTGCTCAGTGGGTCAAGGATCCAGCGTTGCTGCAAGCTGTGGCATAGGTCGCAGATGCAGCTTGAATCTGTCGTGGCTGTAGCTGTGGCATAGGCTGGCAGCTGCAGCTCTGATTCAACCCCTAGCCTGGGAACGTCCATATGCTGCAGGTGCAGCCGTAAAAAAAGAGGAAGGAGTTCCCCTCGTGGCTCAGTGGTTAGCGAATCCAACTAGGAACCATGAGGTTGCAGGTTCAATCCCTGGCCTCGCTCAGTGGGTTAAGGATCCGGCGTTGCCGTGAGCTGTGGTGTAGGTTGCAGACGTGGCTCGGATCCCGAGTTGCTGTGGCTCTGACGTAGGCCGGCGGCTACAGCTCCGATTCAACCCCTAGCTTGGGAACCTCCATATGCCGCAGAAGCGGCCCTAGAAAAGGCAAAAAGACCAAAAAAAAAAAAAAAAGAGGAAGAAGATGGAGAAGGAGGAGAAGAAGGGGAGGGGGAGGGGGAAGAGAGAGGGGAAGGAGAGGAAGGACACGAGTGGAGGCTGGGAGGCTGCTGCAGAAGCCCATGGAAGAGGCAGCTGGGGGTGGAGAGAAGTGCGTGGATTTGAGAGATGGCTGGAAGTGATAGTGCTTGGCTGTGAGTGCCAAGAAGCGGAGAACAGCAGGGAATAACACCCCTTCTGACTTGGGCAATGAGTGGAAACTTGGGACCATTCTCTGAAAGAAAGAGAACACTGGGGAGGTGTTCCTGCTGTGGTGCCATGGGTTAAGGATTGGCATTGCCACGGCTGTGGCATCGGTCACGGCTGCAGCTCAGATTCAATGCCTGGCCTGAGAAAGCAAAAAGAGAGCAAGAACACCAGGGAGAGAGATGCTCAACTGGGAAGAGGATGCGTCCAGTTTTTTTTTTGGCTGTGCCCACAGCAAACTGAAGTTCCTGAGCCAGGGATTGAATTAGCACCACAGCAATGACCAGAGCCAGAGCAGTGACAACACTGGATCCTTAACCTGCTGTGCCACGAGGGAACTCCCCGTTGTTGTTTAAACTTTTTATTGGTGTGTAAAATGATGCAGAAAAATGCACAAACCGGGAGTTCTCTGATGGCCTAGCGGGTTGAGGCTCCTGCGTTCTCACCGCTGTGGCTCTGGTTGCTGCTGTGCGGCGTAGGTTCAATCCCTGGCCCAGGAATTCCCACATACTGCCTGTGTGGCAAAAAAGAAAAAAAAATACAAAAAAAATACAAAAAAAACCCAAGAGAGAACCTGAAATAAACGTTGCAACTCTCATTAAAAAAAGAAAGAAAAAAAAAAGAAAAAAGAAAAATGCACAAACCTTACTCGATGGTTTCCAGATGCCAGACCTAGCTGTGTAACTAGCACCCAGGGTGAGGACCAGGCTGAGAAACAAGATCGCTGACACTCAAACTCTGGGTAAACCTTCCCAGCAGCGCAGGTCAGTTTTGCATATAAGTGGAAGTGCAGTGGGTAGTCCCTTATGTCTGCTTTCATTGGCTCAGCATGGTTGTGAGCTCTCTCCATGTTGTTGGATGTATTTGCAGGCGGTTCATTTTCAGTACTGTGTGTGGGTAGTGTGGCATCATGTATCTATCTGTTCTACTGTTGATGGACATTTGGGTAGTTTCCAATTTGGGGCCAGGGTGAATGCTGTGAGCATGCACGCACATTTTCTTTGGTGCACACATGTACACACTGCTATTGGGAGCAAGGAGTGGGGCTGTGGGGCCACGTTTAACAAACCCGACTAGGATCTATGAGGATGAAGGTCTGATCCCTGGCCTCGCCCAGTGGGTTAAGGATCCAGCATTGTCGTGAGCTGTGGTGTAGGTCACAGATGTGGCTCAGATCCGGTGTTGCTGTGGCTGTGGCGTGGATCAGCAGCTGTAATTCTGATGTGACCCTCCTTGCCTGGGAACTTCCATATGCCGTGTTTGTGCCCCTTCCCCCCAAAAAAGGCAAAAAGAAAATACAACCAAGTCTCCAAAGTGGTTGTGCCATCAGCTCCATTTTTTTTTTTTTTTTGGTCTTTTTAGGGCTGCACCTGCAGCATTTGGAGGTTCTCAGGATAGGGGTCACGTTGGAGCTGTAGACACTGGCTTATGCCACAGCCACAGATATGAGCCTCGCCTGCAACCTACACCACAGCTCAAGGCAACACTGGATCCTTAACCCACAGAGGGATCAAAACTGTATCCTCATGGATGGTAGTCAGATTCATTTCCGCTGCTCCACGACGGGAACTCCATCACTCTATTTTGATGATGTTGCGTTTGAGGGTTTTGAGACATCCAGGAGGAGCTGTCCAGCACATGGTCGTCTACATGGATGTGAAAAATCCGTAAGGAGGGTGGGATTGGAGATGTAATTTGGGGGGCTGGAGCATCTTGTAAGTGAAGCCATGGGCGTGGGTCCGATGGTCCAGGACAGGGATGCAGAAGAGAAGAGAGGGGAGCACCCAGGACAGCACCTGCGAGAGAGCAGCCAGAGAGGCATGAGGCAATGCCCGGGGAGGTGGCCCTGCGTTGGAGAGGGGCTGGGAGAGTGTTTCCAGGAGATTGGAATGGTCAGCGAGGTCAAATCCTGCTATGAATGTGATGACGTCTCATAGAGGCGTTTGATGATAGAGGCAAGAGTGGGTTTGGGGGAGGGAAAGCTGGAAGGCTGTTTACAGGCAGCTAAGGGGCGGGCGGGAGGGAGGAAGTGCGGAGAACAAGGGACATTTGGCTGCGAAAGGAGGAGGGAGTGGAGAGGGTGGTAGCTGGAGGGCATTGGGCACTAGCGTGTGTGAGTGTGTTTTAAATGGGAGCAGGACAGTTTAGATGTCAATCACAGCAGCCAGAAGACAGGCGTTAATCAAGAGTGCCATCCCTCAGTGGGTGGGAGGGGAAGGATCTGGAAGCCTGCCCAAGGGGTGAGCCTTACAGCAGATTCTCTCTTCTTTGAGTCAAGAGGGAAGATGACCAGATAAGAGCTGGCTTTCACTGAGCGCTCATGCCAGGCACTGTTTGAAACCTTCTTCCCACATAAATTCTTCCACTCCCTCTTCCACCCTAGGAGGTGGGACTCTCATTTCTAGCTTTTGATAGAGGGAGGAAACTGAGGCACAGAGAAGCAAAGCAAATGCTAGACATAATTTTTTGGGAGGGGTCTTTTTATGGCCACACCTGTGGCATATGGAAGTTCCCAGGCTAGGGGTCAAATCGGAGCTATAGCTGCATACCTACACCACAGCCACAGCAATGCCAGATCCAAGCCATGTCTGCAACCTACACCGAAGCTCACAGCAATGTTGGATCCTTAACCCACTGAACAAGGCCAGGGATTGAACCCACAACCTTATGGATACTCGGTGGGTTCGTTACTGCTGAGCCACAATGGGAACTCCATGGATTTATAATTTGACCCCAGGCAGTCTGACTCTTATCCTCTGTGGGATGGGGCAGGCACGCTTGCAAAACTGAAATCAAAAAGTAATTTGATAGAGTTGGATGCTGGATTCACGGGCATTCTTCGCTATGCCATTTTCTGTACTTTTTTGGGTGGGGGTGGTGCTGCACCCGTGGCATATGGAAGTTCCCAGGCTAGGGGTTGAATTGGAGCTACAGCTGCCGACCTACACCACAGCCACAGCAATGCAGAATCCAAGCTGCTGCATCTGTGACCTACACCACAGCTCACCGCAACGCCAGATCCTTAACCCACTGAGTGGGGCCAGGGATCAAACCCACATCCTCATGGATACAAGATGGCTTCGTTTCTGCTGAGCCACAACAGGAACTCCCATTCTCTGTACTTTTGCAATATATCAAAGTCAATAGAATTGTTCAAGACAGTTGAAGGTATGGCTGTGTCTGCAAAGTAGGTGTGAATTAATCATTGAGGGGAGAGGAGGTGGTGGGTGGTCCCGGAGGTTTAGGGACAGCGGAGAAAGGTAAGTCTGAAGTGTAGCTGCTACCATGGCATCGGGGAAGAAGACTGAGCAGGGGGCATGGAAGACTCTCCAGGGCTGGCAGAGCCCTCTCCTTGGTGGGAGGTCATGGGGTTGCAGTGACCCCGGGAGGCATGCGGTGGTCCCAGGTGGTGGGCTGCTCTCCAGCTGGGCTCAGCACCAGCTGTGGGCAGATGGTTGGGTTGACCAGGATGGAGGTTGCTTGGCAGCCAAGGGAGGAGCAGACATTAACGAGGCTGGTTCCAGGGGACTCTAAGTCGGCCAGGGAAGGAAGGAGAGAGTAGAGTGATTGGCGGAGAGTGGAGGAGAGTCCAGGCTGGGATCCCCATGAGGTCAGAGGGAGGCAGCAAGGAGATCCTGGGGGGTGGGGGGGCCACTCTTTGGTCAGAGAGTCAGAGGTTGGAGTTTATTCAGACTGGGGCGGGTGGGGGGAGAAAATCCTTGAATGAAGTAGGAGGGGAACTTTCCTTATTTCTAGAGGAGCAAGTATAAGTGTTACATGGGACATACCAGAAACCACACAAGCAAGATCAGAGTGGAGTGAAATCTTTTTGAAAGCACTGAAAGAAAAAACAACAGCATAGAACATAGAACATAGAACATAGAACATAGAACAACAGCATGTTCTCTTTCATGAAGTATAGTTGATTAAAAATATTGTGTTTGGGAGTTCCCGTTGTGCCTCAGCAGGTTGAGAACCTGACATAGGGTCCCTGAGGATGTGGTTTGATCCCTGGCCTCGATCAGTGGATTAAGGATCTGGAGTTGCTGAGAGCTGCGTATAGGTAGCGGATGCAGCTCAGATCCGGCCTTGCTGTGGCTGTGGCGTAGGCTCCCGCTGCAGCTGTGATTCGACCCCCAGCCCAGGAACTTCTATATGCCATGGGTGCAGCCATAAAAACAAACAAACAAACAAACAAACAAAAATCAGCTGTAGAAGAGAAAAAAAGTGTTTTTTTTTTTTTTTTTAATTGTGTTTGGAGTTTTCTTGTGGCATAACAGGTTAAGGATCTGGCATTGTCACTGCAGCAGTTAGGGTCACTGCTGTGTTGAGGGTTCAGTCCCTGGTCTGGGAACTTCCACATGCCATGGGCGTGGCCAAAATTTGGGGGTTTGTTTTTGTTTTGTCTTTTTAGGGCCGCACCCATGGCATATGGAGGTTCCCAGGTTAGGGGTGGAATTGGAGCTACAGCTGCCGGCCTACCCCACAGCCACAGCAACACAGGATCCTTGACCTGTCTGCGACTTACGCCAGAGCTCACAGCAACACTGGATCCTTAACCCACTGAGAGAGGCCAGGGATCGAACCTGCATCCTCACGGTTACTAATCAGATTTGTTTCCGCCGAGCCATGATGGGAACGCCTGTTTCTGTTTTTTAAATAAGCTCATTTGTACTAATTTTTTTAGACTCTGTGTATAAGGGATATCATATCATATCTTTCTCTGAATGGCTGTGTTATTTTAGTGATAGCTGGAAAGACTATACAACTGGATTGGGGAGGAGATAACCCAAACAGAGGGTTGCCCAACATGCAGAAAAGAATTTGGGCTGGAAGAAGTAGCAGCAACGCCTACGTGGAGACTCACCTATATGAATGGAATCTCACAAATTTGGGATGAGATGGCCCAGTAATTCTAAATCAATCAAAAGCTTTTTAAAAAATCTTCCCAGGAGTTCCCGTCGTGGCGCAGTGGTTAACGAATCCGACTAGGAACCATGAGGTTGCGGGTTCGGTCCCTGCCCTTGCTCAGTGGGTTAACGATCCAGCGTTGCCATGAGCTGTGGTGTAGGTTGCAGACGAGGCTCGGATCCCGCGTTGCTGTGGCTCTGGCGAAGGCCTGTGGCTACAGCTCCGATTCAACCCCTGGCCTGGGAACCTCCATATGCCGCGGGAGCGGCCCAAGAAATAGCAACAACAACAACAACAACAACAACAACAAAAAGACAAAAAGACAGAAAAAAAAAAAAATCTTCCCAAAGACACCAATCCTCAGGCATAAATAGTGGCTCAGGCATCCCGCATGGATGAGCAGTGTCATCACATTGTTGCCTTGACGGCTCTGGGAATCTGGGTGAAGTTACCGAGGCATTTCCTGATGTAGAAGGTGCAACCAAAATGTCCTGTGGGAGGAGTTCCCGTTGTGGCTCAGTGGGTTAAGGCCCCAGTGTTGTCTCTGTGAGGATGCGGATTTGATCCCTAGCCTCGCTCATCAGGCTAAGGATCCTGCATTGCCATAGGCTGCAGCATAGGTTGCAGATGTGGCTTGGAGCTGGTGTTGCAGTGGCAGCTGCAGCTCTGATTCGACCCCTAGCCTGGGAACTTCCATTTGCCTCGGGTGCAGCCATTAAAAATAAATAAATTTTAAAAAGTCCTATGGGAGAACAAAAGGGGACATTTTGATAACATATGCCTTGGCCTCTGATAGTGGAGAGCTGATTTTGTCAGATCTCGCCAACAATCATGCCCCATATATCACGTTCAAATTATGGCAACAAAAAGATATCCTGAAAAGACGAAAAAAAAAAAAAAAAAAAAAAAAAGGAGTGCCTGTCATGCCTCAGTGGTTCATGAATCCAACTAGGAACCATGAGGCTGCGGGTTCGATCCCTGGCCTTGCTCAGTGGGTTAAGGATCCGGTCTTGCCATGAGCTGTGGTGTAGGTTGCAGACTCGGCTCGGATCTGGCGTTACTGTGGCTCTGGCGTAGGCCAGTGGCTACAGCTCTGATTAGACCCTAGCCTGGAATCTCCATATGCTGTGGGAGCGGCCCTAGAAATGGCAAAAAGACAAAAAAAAAAAAAAAAAAAAACCATATCCTAGCCCCACCCCAGCTCCTAGGTCCTTTGATTTGAAAAAGAGTTTCAAATGGTCATCTTGATTTCTACAACATTTTTTACAAATCCACCAAAAACACAAGACAAAAGGTCATTGATGTCTTATTCAAATACAAACTAGTCCCGCTCATCTTTCTTGCCTATTCAGCAGTCAGGGCAGAAAATGCCAATTTGGCAAAGTCCATTCAGTCTGTAAAGTTTTTTTTGTTTGTTTGTTTGTTTTTTTTTTCCTTTTCTAGGGCCGCTCCCATGGCATATGGAGGTTCCCGGGCTAGGGTTCGAATCAGAGCTGTAGCCACCGGCCTAGGCCAGAGCCACAGCAACATGGGATCTGAGCCGCATCTGCGACCTACACCACAGCTCCCGGCAATGCCGGATCCTTAACCCACTGAGCAAGGCCAGGGATTGAACCACCAACCTCATGGCTCCTAGTTGGATTCATTTCCGCTGTGCCACGATGGGAACTCCTAAAACACATGTTTATGCTATTTCTCCAAAACTGCTTGATGACCTTGGGAGAAGCCATGAGCAGCCTGGGAAAGGATGAGCCACCTGCATCTTGAGTTGTATCATGTGTAGGTTGTGATAAAAATTTACACAGAAAAAAATGAAAAAAAACTCTGATACTTTGGAAATAAAACTGCTTCAAGACTTTTTAAATTCCTCTACTAAAATTTTAGTTTTTTTGAAATCTGTATCAATCTGGGTTCTCAGGAGAAATAGAATAGGACATCAATAGATATAGAGACAGAAGCATGTAGATAGATAGATCCATATCTAGTTATCCGTCTATTTATCCATCTAGTCTTTCTACCTATGTCTACCCATCCATCATCTATTTATCTATCAATCCATCTATCCATCAACTACCTATCATCTCTCTACATATCTATCATCTGTCTATCATCCATCTGTCCATTAGCTACCTACCTATCATCTATCTATCTATCTATCTATCTATCTATCTATTTTTATTTATTTATTCATCTGTCATCTACCTACATACCTACCTATTAATCTATTTATCATCTGTCTACTATTATCTATCTACCTATCATCTATCTGTCTATCCATCTATCACCTATTTATTCATCCATCCATCTATCCATCTATCGTCTGCCTATCATCTATCTATGTATCTATCATCTGTCTATCATCCATCTGTCCATTAGCTACCAAACTGCTACCTATCATCTATCTATCTATCTTTTATTTATTCATCTATCATCTATCTACATACCTACCTATTTATCTATTTATCATCTGTCTACTATTATCTATCTACCTATCATCTATCTATCTATCCATCTATCACCTATTTATTCATCCATCCATCTGCCCATCTATCGTCTGCCTATCATCTATCTATGTATCTATCATCTGTCTATCATCCATCATTTATCTACCTATCATTTACCTACCTACCTATCTACCTATCATCTATCATCTATCTATAATCATCTATCTATCTATTGATCTATCTATCTATAATCATCTATCGATCTATCTACCTATCCATTCATTATAAGGAATTGGCTCATATGGAGATGGCAGTTGAGAAGAAGTCTTCAGTATCTATAGTCAGCAAGCTGAAGACCCAAGGGCACTGATGGTATAGTTCCAGTCTGAATCCCAAGACTTGAGACCAGGTGAGTTGATGGCGTAAACTCCAGCACCCATCTGATATTCAGACTTTCAAAGGGTTAGATGAGGTCCCTTACACTGGGGAGACTTCAGTCTACAGATCCAAATGCTAATCTCATTTAGAAACATCCTCACAGACACATCCCAAATAACATTTAATATCTGGGCCCCTTACAGCCTGATCCAGCTGACAGGCTGTAAAATTAACCATTGTAGAATTCAGTTTTGATTTCACAAGTTCAAATTCCCTCCATGATTTAAGCCACTGAAGTTCCTGCTGTGGTGCAGAAGGTTAAAAATCTGACGGCAGTGACTCTGGTCACTGCAGAGGCTCAGATTTTTTCCCCAGCCTGGCTCAGTGGGTTAAAGGATCCAGTGTTGCCACTGCTGTGGCCTAGGTCATGGCTGCAGCTCAGAATCAATTCCTGACCTGGGAACTTCCATATGCTGTGGCTGCGGCCATAAAAAAATTTTTTTTTCCCCTGAGAAAGAAGTTAAACTTCTGATGATAATTGGTTATTTTATTTTATTTTATGCTTTTTAGGGCAGCACTTGAGGTCTATGGAAGTTCCCTGGCTAGGGGTCGAATCAGAGCTCCAGCTACTGGCCTACACCACAGCCATAGCAACACTGGATCCTTTAACCCACTGAGAAAGGCCAGGGATCGAACCTTCATCCTCATGGATACTAGTTGGGTTCGTTACTGCTGAGCCACAGCGGAAATTTCCATAATCGAGTACTTTAAAATGATGAACGTTTTGGGTATAGACAGTCTGTACAATAAATTCATAGATGCAAAAGAATCATTTGATAAATAGTTTGTCTACCAAAAGGAGCCTGTGGATAAAAGCAGATGGACACATCTCAAGGGCTGGAAACTGATTTCCCCAAGTCTAAAAACTGGCTGTTGCCAGTAAGTAAAACCCTAAGTATTCCACATGCAAATATTTTTGTTAAGAGGGTATTTAGTTCGATGTCATCTCACTGGACTGACACAAGGAATCAGTATAATGCGGGCTTGATAAGAACAGAGCTGTAGGTTCAAGTGCATTTTACATTTGACGGTCTGAAGTTGCACCATTATATAAGAGAAGGCTGCCCTAAATAAAGACCACAGGCAGTTCAGAGAGATTTACTGGAATAGAAAACAGAAAGACTCAAATTACCCTGCCACGCCACGGGACAGGAAGAAACATGTCATTGCTCTTTCGTCAATTAAATATGGGTAGTATTTGTTTAATTTGTCCTCTTATGTTTATGTTCTCCTTTTTAAAAGTCTTACATTTATGTATCTTAAGAATACACAGTAATACCAACTAAACTGTACTATAAAACCCAAGGTGCAAACAGAAAAAAAAAGAATACACAATAATATAGCCCACAGAATTTTGAGATCCAATACAGAATTTTTAAGAGTCAAATTTATAAAATGCTATGAGGACAAAAACAGATGCGATAAAAATATTATTATTTTTCTTGCACACATTATTTGCTTAATTGGTCCTACTATCAATTAGTACTAGTCTCTTCTTTTTTAATTAGCCCTATTGTTGTTGCGCTTAAATAATAGCATTTATGAACCAGGAAAGAAAATAATAGAGAATAACATAGAATTTCAAACCAATCGCTATTTTCATATTTTAATGTGACAGTCATAAAACATGTAGGTATTCCATATGATACTATGACGCTCTTATATTTTTTTGTCTGGTATGACTATGTTCTGGGTTGGCCTTCTAAAAATTGCCCCCCCCCTTACCCGAGGGGATTCTCTGCCTTCTGAAAGCCAGAACTCATTTTGCAGAGCTCAAATGATGTCACTGGGTCCATTCTGTCTCTCTGTCTGCTTTCTGCTCCGCAGTTCCCCCCTCCCAGCCTGCGCTTACATTATCCTCACCCAGCATCCCTAGCCAGGAAAGCGTGTCCCCACATGCAGTCCTGGGATGGAGTTTCATCGGGTCCACTGAACCACTTCTATGGTGTCCAAAGGGAATGGGGGTAAGGAGAGGCTGGGGGAAGCCGGCTCCCTCAAACACGGTTACGTTTACAGGAGTGGACAAGAGCTTCCCTAAAAGGAAACCGAGGGGCTCTTACCAGAAGAGGGAATAGACATTGTCCAGGCAAAAGCATCCTCAGCTGAACATTACCCAGTGGGCGGGGAGCCAAAGTGCTTTCCGCTAAATCATTTTTGGCCAGATCCCTGGAGCCAAACAAACATGCATCCATTTGATCACTTAGCATATTATATTGAGATGATCTATCGCTGTGTCTCTCTTTTGCCGACTGGACAGTGTGTTTCTCAAGGTCAGGGACCACGCCTGATTCTTGCTCCATCCCCAGCGCCTTGCACCCAGCCAGGCAGGTCATAGATGCTCGGTCGGGTCCCTGGGATCCTGCTCTTGCCTCTGTTCTCAGCACTCAGTCCCCACGTGCCTTGCCCTGTCTCTTCCACTCCTACATAGCATTTAAATCTGCAGCTCTGGCACAGACCTTCCCCCTGGATCCAGAGCTGCTCATTCTGCTGCCTTCTGCTCTCGCTCTAACGTGGAGGTCCCAAAGGCAGATCAAACTCCATCTGTTGGAATTGAGCCTGCCTTCTTCATCCTCAACGTTCTCCTTTACCGCTCACTTTCCCACCGCATCCTCATGGATGTTAGCGACGGCCCTGAGTCACTCTGTGGACGACTCCCTCAGCTGCCACAAAGAGTCATCCCCTGAGTGTTACTGCTCCCGTTCCCCAAACACCTCTCAATCCCTCCAGCGTCTGCATCCCACTGGCCCCGCCCAGGGCTCAGCTTCCTTCCTCTGACCTGGCCTCCCTCAGCCTGCCCCTTCTCGGTCCCCCAAAATATTCCAGCTCAAAGCCCCTTCAGTGTGTCCGCTTCCAGCAGCACACAGTCCCTGCAGGCCCTGGCCCCGAGTTCTCCAGGCACCAGCCCTGCCAAGAGCCTTGCATTCCCCAGGGGCCTGCTGGGAGCATGACACTCTTCCCGTCTGTCCTTCTTCAGGTGCTAGCTCCCTGTGGGTCTTGGAGACCCAGCTTGCCACCAAGAAGCCCTCCATGATACACAGCCCGGCCTCCCAGCTGAGAGCCCCGCCTCTGAGCTCCTAGGCCCCCTGTACTTTTTCCTCTTCCTTAATCATGTGTCCGCTACGGTATAGCATTTTGGCTTCCTGTGGCAAAACCTGTGGTTAGACAAGTGGTCTCTCTACGTAGCAGTCTCTCCTTCTAGACTGGGTGCCAACAGGGCAGAAGGATACCTCTTATCGCCGGGACTCCAGCCAGATTTTATCACAGGGTTGGCCCCGAAGAGGTGCTTATCAATTGTTCTGTGGCTGATCGGCAGAATTTTGTGAAGGGCCGAAGAGGAAATATTCGCAGGTCCTCTGATCTCTGTTACCTCAAGAAAGTGGCCACAGACAAGAGTAAATAATATTGCATTTGCAAAATCAGGTGGCAGGCTGGATTTAGCTCGTGGACTGTACCTTGCCAACTCCCGTGCTTGTAGAAATGAACTTCTCCTGCACTGGGCGACAACCGCCACCCCACTTTCACGTCCAGTGAGTCCTGTGCCTACTTACTGTTCAGACCCAGCCTCCCCTTTTAGCCCAGCCCCCCAGGCCCTTTCCTCCCCCCTCTACTCCCATCCCCCCAACTCTCCATCCTACTTTCTGAGCCTTGTCACCCATCTCAGGCTGGAAGCTGCCTGTGGAACAGGGGCCAACAACCTATACCGACACAAACCAACCAAGATATTTAGAAGCAGGAGGAGAGAGAGAGAGGCAGACAGACAGACAGAATTCCTGCCAGTCCAGGACCTGGCCCCTCCCCAAGCTGACCATCCTGTCCAAGTGAGGGAATGGGAACCCTCTCATCCTCTCCTTCTTTCTCTGCCTCGAGGATAAGCCGTCAGCGCATAGGGAGGATTTTTCCAAGGAGCAAAGGGGAGGGAGAAATCTCTTTCCTTGGAGGTTTTATTTTATTATTATTATTTGTTTATTTACGTATTGCTTTTTTAGAGCTATGCCTGCAGCATATGGAAGTTCCCAGGCTAGGGGTCGAATTGGAGCTACAGCTGCCAGTCTATGCCGTAGCCATAGCATCACAGGATCCAGCTGGGTCTGTGACCTACACCACAGCTCATGGCAATGCCAGATCCTTGACCCACTCAGCGAGGCCAGATATTGAACCCACGTACTCATACATACGGGTTCGTTAACTGTAGCCATGGCAGGAATGCCCTATTTTTTCTTTTTTTGGCCCTGGTGGCAGAATGCAGAACTTCCTGAGCCAGGGATCAAACCACAGCAGTGACAATGCCAGATCTTTAGCCTGCTAGGCCACCAGGGAACTCCTTCTTGGAGGTTTTTTGGTTTTGTTTTTGTTTTTGTTGCTTTTTAGGGCTGCATCTGGGGCACATGGAGTTTCCCAGGCTAGGGGTCCAATCGGAGCTGTAGCTGCTGGCCTACACCACAGCTACAGCAACGCAGGATCTGAGCCGCATCTGCAACCTACGCCACAGCTCAGGGCAACGCCGGATCCTTAACCCACTAAAGCGAGGCCAGAGATTGAGCCTGTGTCCTCATGGATGCTAGTCAGATTTGTTAACTGCTGAGCCACTACAGGAACTCTTCCTTGGATTTTTTTTTTTTTTTTTTTTTTTTTTTTGGTAAGAAAGCTGGGAGTTCCCGGGTGGCAGCAAAAAAAAAAGAAAAAAGAAAAAAAGGATATATAGACAGAAAACTACCTAAGTGTGCTGGAAATTAAGGTGATGTGGCCTGCGGTCAGGAAAAGGGTCAGGACGGCCCTTGGAACGGTCTTAATGATGAACAATCTGGGCATCTGTAGTTCGAAGAAGGGCGATGCTGAGCCCTGACTGCGGGCTGCAGTTAGCACAGTCGCCACCAGGTGGCAGGCCTGCCCATTTCTAACGGACCCGCACGCTGGCTGCTGGGAACTCAGATTGGTTGCCGTATTTGTTTATTCATCCATCATTTATTCATTCGTGGTTTTTTATTCCCCAAGCACTTTGGACTCCTCATATATGCCAGCAGGCATTGTGATGGATGTAAAGCGGAAATGAAAGTGGCCAAGACAAGGTCTCTGTTCTGGGCATCTCCCTCAACTACTCTCTACTTGACAACCTGTCTGGTGCACAGTCGAGGGTCCAGCAGGGCAGCGGCCGAGTGTCTGTGGGTCAGGCTGGCTGCCTAGGTCGGTTCCTACTACTGCCCCGTGGCATAGTGCCCCTCGCCTCTGTTCCATAGTGAGAACCAGCGGGCAGTGGGCCCTGAGCGAGGCTTGGATGGCCTCCCACACTGGTGTCAGGTCGCCCACAGCAGGTCTCAGGTGTAGCCGCACAGTGGTCCCCCGGGCTGAGGTTTTCTCCATCTCTGTTCCTCCTCCAGCCTCAAGCCACCAGCCCCTCCCCACTCCCATCCTCCCTTGCACTGCTCTGTTCTGGCAGCTTTTCTCAGAGATGTCCATCCAGAAAGCAGACAGTAGGCCCCTGGAGTAGATCCAGGTCCTAGGTGCCCTGGGGTCACTGTGCCCTTTCTGCTTTCCTCAAGCCTGGCTTCTACCCCATTTTTGCTCCAGGCTCCCAGGGCCAGTGTCTTGGCATCGTGTCTTGGCTTTTTACTCAGGCCGCACCTGAAACACAGCCTCGGAAGTGCAGAGACCTCAGCAAGTTCACCATGGAAGCCCTAGGACCTTGCACAGTGCCTGACACATAGCAGGTCTCAACAAATGTGGGCTGGAGTTCCCGTCGTGGTTCTGTGGTTAACGAATCTGACTAGGAACCATGACGTTGCGGGTTCGATCCCTGGCCTCGCTCAGTGGGTTAACAATCCAGCATTGCCGTGAGCTGTGGTTGGTGTAGATCGCAGACTCAGCTTGGATCCAGCGTTGCTGTGGTTCTGGCATAGGCTGGTGGCTACAGTTCCGATTGGACCCCTAGCCTGGGAAACTCCATAAGCCATGGGTGCGGCCCTAAAAAGACAAACAAGAAACAAAAAGCAAACATGGGCTGAATCACTCAATGGAGGTGACAGAATGCAGTTATGCAAAGCCTCTGAGGTCTTCAGAGGGAGGCCCCATGGATCCAGGGGAAGGCAGGGTGGATGCTAGGAACGCACCTGAGAGTGTCCATGTGTCTGGGCAACTGCCTTCAATTGAATGGGAGGACCCCCTGGACCAACCCCAGTCTGCTCCTTATGCACCGGAACTCTAGACTCAGGGCGGCGGGCGGGCGGGCGGGGTGGGGGGGGAGGTAACCTACTGAGCTCACCCTTTGGACAGTCCAACACCCACCCCCCCGACCCCAAATGACTTCCTCGGCCAACAGCCAGGGAGCCCTATCCTCTGGAAGAGTGCCAGCCACTGTTCTGCCTCTCTTCCCTCTCCCCTCTCTTCCTGCCCCAGCTTCCCTGGCAACTGGGAACCCCCTCTCTCATCCCAGCCCTGTGCCTTCTGACTCACAGTGCAGCTCAGCTGGAAAGCATCTGGCCATGCCCATGGCCCTGGCATCTGGCCCGTTGCCCTGCCCGAGGAGCACCCCTCCCTCACACCTTCCAGGCAGTTCCTCCATTAGAATTCTGTCCATTGAAAACTTCTCCACTCCCCAGAAAATCCCCTCTGATAGGAGGGGCTGGCAAAGCAGCCCCAGCCCCTGTACACAGTGCCAGGTGGAGTGGGAGAACCGATCTTATCAACTCATCACATTCCAAACATTCCCCGTGGGCAGGGGAGGAGGGGTGGCCGGAAGAGGAGAATGCTGTGACTTCAACATCCTGTGTCTCTGTTTGCTCCAGTTTCTCCCCCCCACCCCCACCTCCAGCCTGGGGCTCAGGTCCCCTCCATGTGCCTCCCAGGCCCTCCCACCTTGGACCCCATGTGCAGCTCCCCATCCTTCTCTGATCTCTTCTGGGAGTTCCCCCAGAGCCTCCTGCCAAACGGCACAGGACCAGAAGTGAGGGCCAGCTCCTCCACCTGCCTTCCACCCCCACCAGGCTCAGGCTCCCTTCCTCTCCTGCTGGAAGAGGAGCGGCCTGCCCACCTTCTTTACAGAGGTCTGCAGATATTTGGACGAAGTGGTCCTTTCCCTAAAACACACACACACATCCCTCTGCCCTGTGGCCACCTCCCAACTCCTGACCAGAGAGCAGTGGCTGAAGGGGGCTGGAATCCAGGATCCTCGAGTTTGTTTTTGTTTTTGTTTTTAATCTTTCACCCTTGGCACATGGAGGTTCCCAGGCTAGGGCTCCAATCGGAGCTGTAGTCGCTGGCCTACACCACAGCCATAGCAATGCACGATCCGAGCTGTGTCTGTGACCTACACCACAGCTCACAGTGAAGCCAGATCCTTAACCCACTGAGTGAGGCCAGGGATCGCTCATATGCTAGTCAGATTCGTTTTCATTGAGCCACAGATGTGAACTCCAGGGAGCCTCGAGTTTTAATTCTGGCTCTGACACTAACTTATTGACCTGAGGCTTGTCGCTCCTCTGCTCTGAGCCTCAGTTTCCCTGAGGAATGACAGGAATGGACCGGGGTCTCATGTTGTAGGGCCTGAGGGGAAGACCAAACCACCCCTTAGACTAGACCCAAGGTTGGTGGAAGACATGGAGGGAAGTCATTACAATGGTGCCCCCTTTGGAGACAACTCCATTTTCGTTTTGGAGTGAGGAGTAGGCAGCTCCCAGGGGCTCCCCTCTTCCAAGTGGGCCCCATTCCAGTCCCTCTGAACATTCTCTTATCAGAAAAATTGTCCAAGGAATTCCCATCGTGGCTCAGTGGTTAACGAATCCGACTAAGAACCATGAGGTTGTGGGTTCGACCCCTGGCCTTGCTCAGTGGGTTAAGGATCCCACGTTGCCGTGAGCTGTGGTGTAGATCGCAGACGAGGCTCGGATCCTGTGTTGCTGTGGCTCTGGCATAGGCTTGGCAGCTACAGCTCCGATTGGACCCCTAGCCTGGGAACCTCCATATGCCACGGGAGTGTCCCTAGAAAAGGCAAAAAGACAAAAAAAAAAGAAAAAAGAAAAATTGTCCAAAAAAGAAGTACCATGAAGAATATTTCCAAATACACATATGAACACACACATGCACATATGCATATGCATATGCACATAGCCTACATCAAGCTTAATGGTGAGCCACTGAAAGCTTTCCTACCAAGATCAGGAATCAGACAAGGATCTCACTATCACCTCTTCTGACAACGACTACACTTGGGAGTCCCAGACAGGGCAATGAACAAATAAAAGTTATAAGAATTATAAAGAGGGAGTTACTGTTGTAGCTCAGCAGGTTAAGAACCCAACTAGGATCCATGAGGATGGGGGTTCGATCCCCGGCCTCACTCAGTGGGTTAAGGATCCAGGGTTGCCATGAGCTGAGGTGTACATCACAGATGTTGCCCAGATCCTGTGTTGCTGTGGTGTAGATCAGTAGCTGCAGCTCTGCTTTGACCCCTAGCCTAGGACTTCCATATGCCACAGATGTGGCCCTAAGAAGCAAAAACAACAACAACAAAACACACGAAAAAAGCAAAACCAAAAAACCTCAAAAAAAAAAACAAAAACAATTAAAAAAAATCCAAAACAAACAAAAAAAAAAACATTAGAAAAACTATCAGTATTTCTTTGGGGTGTATGAATCATTTTAATATTTTATGAATGAAAAATGCTTTAAATTATACAGTGCTTTACAATTTTCAAAAGTTTCACACACATGATTTCATATAATCCCATAATAACACTTTCCCCATCCCAATTTTTTCCCTTGCCCTTTCCCTCTCCCCAGTGGTAACCACCAGTTCTCTATATCTGTGCTTTTTGGTTTTATTCGCTAGCTGTTGTACTTTTTAGATTCCACATATAAATGATATCATACGATATTTGTCTTTGCCTGACATTTCATTTAGCATAATTCCTCCCAAGCCCACCTATGTTGCTTCAAATGGCAAATGGCAAAAATTCATTCTTTGTAATGATTGAATAGTATTCCATTGTATGTATGCATACATATGTGTGTGTGCATATGTATATATATGCACATTTTTATCCATTTATCTGTTGATGGACATTTAGGTTGTTTCCATACCTTGGCAATTGTAAATAGTGCTGCAATGAACATTAGGGAAACTACCTATATTTAGATGAAATAATGGTACGGAAAAAATCTAAAAAATACACAAATTATTAGAATAAATAAGTGAATTTAGCAAGGTCGCTGGACACAAGATCAGGAAAAGAAATCAAATGTTCTTCAACATGCTATAATGTACCATTAGGGAAAGGAATTTAAAAAGAGGATCATTTACATGCCAAGAAATTATCAAACTCCTGCCTAGAAATAAATCTAGCAAAAGAGAGCAAGATCAGTCAATACACAGAAAACCACAAAACATTGTTGAGAAATACTTTAAAATCCTCGAATTAACAGAAGGGTATACTATGTTCATGGATTGAAAATCTAGATATTGTAAAAGTGTTCATCCTCCACAAATCAATTTATAGATTCAATGCAACCCCAATCAAAATCTCAGTAGGAATGTGTATGTTTGTGTGTGTGTAAATTGATAAATTGATTCCAAAATTTATGTAGAAACACAAGAGACCAAGAAATGCCAAGACACTCTTGAAGAAGAGCAAAGCAAAGGGATTCTAGTGCCAGATATTAAGCGAGTGTGGTAGAAGTGCAAAGAATGACCAGTAAACAAAATACAGAACCCCAAAACAGATCCATGCAAATATGGCCACTTGATTTTTGACATAGATGATATTGCTATGCTATACTGGGAAAAGAATCTACCCAAGTCAATCTATAGATTCAGAGCAATCCCTATCAAACCACCAATGGTATTTTTTCACAGAACTAGAACAAAAAAAACTTTTTTTTTTTTTTGTCTTTTTGCTATTTCTTTGGGCCGCTCCCGCAGCATATGGAGGTTCCCAGGCTAGGGGTCCAATCTGAGCTGTAGCCCCCAGGCTACGCCAGAGCCACAGCAATGCAGGATCCGAGCCACGTCTGCAACCTACACCACAGCTCACGGCAACGCCGGATCGTTAACCCACTGAGCAAGGGCAGGGACCAAACCCGCAACCTCATGGTTCCTAGTCGGATTCGTTAACCACTGCGCCACAACAGGAACTCCAGAACAAAAAGTTTTTAAATTTTTACGGAAACACAAAAGACCCCAAAGAGAAAGCAATCTTGAGAAAGAAAAAATGGACCTGGAGGAATCAGGCTTCCCAGCTTCAGACTGTACTACAAAGCTATAGTCATCAAAAAACTATGGTATTGGCATAAAAACAGGAATACAGATCAGTGGAACAGCATAGAAATTCTAGAAATAAACCCTTGCACCCATGATCGGTTAATACAGCCTCCACAAAGGAGGTAAGGATGTACAATGGAGAAAAGACGGCCCCTTCAATAAATGATGCTGGGAAAACTGGGCAGTTACATGTAAAAGAATGAAATTAGAACATTCTCTAGCACCATGCACAAAAATAAACACAAAATGGATTAAAAATCTAAACATAAGACTGGATACTATAAAACTCTTAGAGGAAAACATAGGCAGAAACTCTTTGACATAAGTCGCAGCAGTGTCTTTCTTGATCCACCTTCTAGAGTAATGGAAAAAATAAACAAAAATAAACAAAAGGGACCTAATTAAACTTAAAAGGCTTTGCACAGAAAAGGAAACCATAAACAAAATGAAAAGACAACCCGCAGAATGAGAGAAAAAATTGCAAATGGAGTGACTGACAAGGGATTAACTCCAAAATATACGAACAACACACGCAGTTCAACATCAAAAAAACAAAACAACCCAATCGAAAAATGGGCAGAAGATCTAAACAGACATTTCTCTAAAGAAGACATACAGATGACCAAAAAAACACATACAAAGATGCTCAGCATCACTCATTTTTAGAGAAATGCAAATCAAAACTCCAATGAAATATTACCTCATACCAGTCAGAATGGCCATCATCAAAAAATCTACAGACAGGAGTTCCCACTGTGGCTCAGTGGAAACGAATCCAACTAGTATTCATGAGGATGCAGGTTCAATCCCTGGCCTTGCTCAGTGGGTTAAAGATCTGCTGTTGCTGTGAGCTGTGGTGTAGGTTGCAGACACAGCTCGGATCTGGCATGGTTGTGGTGTACACTGGCAGCTGCAACTCCGCTTGGACGCCTAGCCAGGGAATTTCCATATGCTGTGGGTACAGCCCTAAAAAAGCAAAAAAAAAAAAAAAAAAAAAAAGCCTACAGACAATAAATGCTGGAGAGAGTGCGGAGAAAAAGGAACCATCTTATGCTGCTGGTGGGTAAACTGGTGCAACCACTATGGAGAACAGCATGGGAGTTCCTTAAAAAACTAAATATAGAACTACCATTCCACTCCTGAGCACATATCCAGAGAAAACCACAATTCGAAAAGATACATGCACCCCAGTATTCACTGCAGCACTATTTACAATAGCCAGGATGTGGAAGCAACCTAAGGGTCCATCGACAGGAGAATGGATGGAGGATATGTGGTGCATGTATGCAATACGTATTATTGGAATATTACTCAGCCATAAAAAGAATGAAATAATACTATTTGCAGTAACACAGACCTAGAAGTTATCATACTAAGTGAAGTAAGTCAGACAGAGAAAGACAAGTATATATTTTTTTAATTTTTTATTTTTTTACTTTTATTTTTTTTGTCTTTTTGCCATCTCTAGGGCCACTCCCGCAGCACATGGAGGTTCCCAGGCTAGGGGTCGAATCGGAGCTGTAGCCACCGGCCTACGCCACAGCCACAGCAACTCAGGATCCGAACTGCATCTTCAACCTACACCACATCTCCCGGCAACACCGGATCCTCAACCCACTGAGCAAGGCCAGGGATTGAACCCGCAACCTCATGGTTCCTAGTCGGATTCGTTAACCACTGAGCCACAATGGGAACTCCTAGAGAAAGCCAAATATCAAATGATATCACTAATTACTGGAATCTAGCCAAAATGATATGAAAGAACTTATAAAATGGAATCAGACTCAAAGATTTGAAACCGAATTTATGATTAACAAAAGGAATATGTGGGGTGGGGAGGGATAATTTAGGGGCTTGGGATTGACATATACATACTCCTATATATAAAATAGACAGGTAACAAAGACCTAGGTATAGCACAGAGTATAGACAGATAACAAGGACCTACTGTCTAGCACAGGGTAATTTACTCAAATACTGTGTAATAACATTTATGGGAAAAGCATCTGAAAAGGAACCAATATATGTGTATGTATAACTGATTTACTTTGCTGTATACCTGAAACTAACACAACTTTCTAAGTCAACTATACCCCAATAAAAGTTATTTTTGAAAATGTATCTTTTTAATATTGAAGTATAATTGACATATAACTTTATATTAGTTTCGGGTGTACAGTGTAATGATTCTACATGTGTATACATGGCAAAATGATTACCACAATAAGTCAACTGTTACCTGGAAAAAAGGTATCTTGATCTCTATTTCATGCCATGCCAAAAACAAATGCAGGATAAGTTTAGATCTAAAAAAGGAGAGACAACTAGAAGAAAGCATAGGATATCTTCATGCCTTTGGGATGGGCAAAGATTTCTTAAGCAGGACACGCAACATATTAACCATAAAGGAAAAAACTTGATAAATCTTTCCCCACTAAAACTAAGAACTGTTTATCACAAGTCACCACTAAGAAAGTGAAAAGGCACTGGAGAGTGTACGGAGAAAAGGGAACCCTCCGACACTGTGGGTGGGAATGTAAATTGGTATAACCGCTATGGAAAACAGTATGGAGGTACTTCAGAAAGGGAAATATAAAACTGCCAAATGATCCTGCACTCCTACTCCTGGGCATATATCTGGACAAAACGTTCATTGAAAAAGATGCATGCACTCCTATGTTCATTGCAGCACTCTTCATAATAGCCAAGACATGGAAATAACCTAAGTGTCCATTGATAGATTAATGGATTAGAAGATGTGGTACATATACAGAATGGAGTACGACTTAGCCATAAAAAAGAACAAAATAATGCCATTTGCAGTAACATGGATGGAACTAGAGACTCTCATACTAAGTGAACTAAGTCCGAGAGAGAAAGATAAATACCGTAGGATGTCACATATATCTGGAATCTAATATATGGCACAAATGAGCTTTTCTACAGAAAAGAAACAAACTCATGGACTTGGAGAACAGACTTGTGATTGCCAAGGGGGAGGGAGTGGGATGGACTGGGAGTTTGGGGTTCGTAGATGCAAACAATTGCATTTGGAGTGGATAAGCAATGAGATCCTGCTGAGCAGCACAGGGAACTATATCTAATCACTTGTGATGGAACACGATGGAGGATAATGTGAGAAAAAGAATGTATATATATGTCTAACTGGGTCACTTAGCAAAAATTGACAGAACACTGTAAATCAACTATAATGAAAAATTTTTTTAAAGAATAAAGAAAGTGAAAAAGCAGGTTACAGAGTTGGAGAGGTTATTTGCAATACAAAGGGCTTGTTTCCAGAGTATATAAAGAACCTTTACAGATGAATAGGAATAAGATGGACCCCCCCCAACAGAAAATAGGCAAGAGGCACGAACAGGCACTTCACAAGCTTTCCAAATGACCTGTAAATATATGGTTAGATGCTCAGTATCATCAGTCACCAGGGAAAAGCAAACACCATAATAAGCTAAAATGAAAAAGACTGACATATTAAATATTGGCAGGATGTGAAGCATGTAGCACCCTTGTACCTAGCTGATGGGAGTAAGCTGGCACAATACTTTGAAAAACCTCATGGCACCAGCTGAACACATCCCAACCCCTATGGCCTAACAATGTCCACTCTGGGCATGTATCCAAGAGCAAAGCATACATTATGGCTCAAAAGACTGGTGCAAGAATGTCCACCTGGCGTTCCTGTTGGGGCGCAGCAGAAACGAAGCTGACTAGGAACCATGAGGTTGAGAGTTTGATCCTTGGCCTCGCTCAGTGGGTTAAGGATCCGGCATTGCCGTGAGCTGTGGGGTAGGTTACAGATGCAACTTGGATCTGGCGTGGCTGTGGCTGCGGTGTAGGCCGGCAGCTGTAGCTCCAATTGGACTCCTAGCCTGGGAACCTCCATCGGCCACGAGTGCAGCACTAAAAAGCAAAAAGCAAAAAAAAAAAAAAAAAAAAAATGTCCTCCATAGCACTATTGCCAGCAGTCACAAATTTTAAAAGCCAGATGTCCATCAGCAATAGAACAGACCAAGGGTGGTATGTTCAGATAACGGTATATTTTACAGCAACACAGAGGAACAACCTACAGTTACAAGAAACAATGTCAAGAACCTCACAAGGTTACTGTTCAACAACAACGACAAAAAGCCAGAGACAGGGAGTTCCCTGGCGGCTCAGCAGGTTAAGGACCTGGTGTCGCCATTGCTGTAGCTCAGGTCGCTACAGTGGCACAGGTTTCATCCCTGGCCCAGGAACTTCTGTATGCAGCAGGAGCAGTGCCCCCACCCCCCCAAAAGCCAGACACAGAACACACAGTCTATGATGCCATCCAGAGAAAGTTTAAAAACAGGTGGTGGAAGTCAGGGTGATGGTTACCTTTGGGGAAAGTAGAGATTGGGAGGAGGCAAGAGGGGCTTTGGGGGATGCTGGAAGTAACCTCATTCTTTTCTCTGCATTCTGGTTGCACAGGTGTGGTCATGTTCTGAAAACCCAGGCACTTTTCTATCTGCATGTTATATTCCAGTAACACATTCACATTACAACACAATTCAATGGTGGCCCAGAGAGACCCGTGAACTTGCTCAAGGTCATATAGCTCCTAGCCAGGCTGTTCAAATCCTAGCCTTTATTTGGTGGTTTTTTTTTTGTTTTTTTTTTGTTTTTTTAGGGCCACATCCACAGCACATGGAAGTTCCCAGGCTAGGGGTCCAATCGGAGCTACAGCTGCCGGCCTACACTGCAGCCACAGCCACGCCAGATCCAAGCCATGTCTGCGACAATGCCAGATCTTTAACCCTCTGGGCGAGGCCAAGGATCGAACCAGTGACCTCATGGTTCCAGTCGGATTCATTTCCGCTAGGATGAATGCCACGATGGGAACTCCAAGTCTTAACTTCTTACCCCTGTTTTGTTCTTTGCTCGGGAAGACCCTGGGCCGGTTACTTTCAGTTCTGGGGCTCAGGGTCCCCATCTATATGGAATGGGAGGAAAACAAAGCCACAGTGGCTCCTGTGAAAGCTGGTAGCAGAATTCCCCTGAGGGTTGACTCTGCCTGGAAAGTAACTTGCCGAGCTCTCTCTGGGCATGAAAGGAAGAGCGGTGTGGCCTCAGCTAATAGCCTGGAGCACTCTGGGTTTCTGGAGAGAGCTCTCCAAGAGAGATGAGAGTGAGGTGGGGCGCCGGTGGGGAGACAGAAAGACTGAGAGCCAACAAGATAACAAGATGATGGGCAACCCAAAGAAGTGAGAGGAGAGGGCAGTGGTGAGGCTTGAAGACTGGTAGTATCTGATACCAGTCCCTCCGCTCCCTCCTCCATCACCCCCACCCCTCAGGAATGATCCCCCCCTCCCTGCCTTGGGTGACTAGTCTTCTAGGAGGTATTGAGGGAGAGGGGGGCTGCATTCCACACCTGGGCTGACGAAGGGCAGAGCCAACAGCTCGCAGGTGAGAGGCAGAGGTGGGGAGAATTCAGCAACAGCCAGAAATCAGAGGGGCTGGGGGGCTCATGCTGCTCCAGGGGGACTTGTTCACGTGAGAGGGGAAGGGACGCAGTTCCCTGGAAGATGGACATTTGGGTTACACATGAACCCGCAGGGGAAATGGAATGGGGTTTAAGGCACATCCTGCTTGGCTTACATCCCCCAAGCCCCTTCCTGCATGGGTGCAGGGCTGCAGAAAGTCAGACCCTTTCTGCCAGACGGGACACAGACACGGAGATTCCTCACTGACATCTGGGAGCCTGAAAAAGCCCCCCTTCCCACCCCACCCCCACCCCTGCCCCATCCAGGGGTCAGAGGTCCCAAGGGGAGAGTCAGCAGCCCTGAGGAGCTGGAACAGGTGACTTGCTGCCCTGCAAATCAAGGCAGCTTCAAGAAAGCTGAGGCTGCAGGACCAGGGCGGGGGGGGGGGGGGGGGAAGGGGGGAGGCGAGAGGGGAGAAGGATGTTTTCCAGAGCATCTCTTTTGCCTCTCACAAGCTGGAGCCCCATCCCCCGTGGTAGGTCTGGTTTGCTTGCACGGAGGGGCAGGACCTCCCCTCTCCCAGGCCTGTCACCAGCATGACCCCTGCGGACCAGCAGGAAGACCATGGGAGGCCGTGCTGGACGGTCGCCATTGCACAGGTGAGGCTCCGAGAGGCTCTGAGAGTCTCCAGCACAGACCCGAGGTGCACAGCGGGGAAGCTGTAGCGGGGACGCCCTGGATGATGGGGCAGGAGGGCAAGGAGTGAGCTTGGCTCCTGGTGGTGAAGGAGGGATCGAGGGGGTAGCAGGGCTGGACACAGCCCCCAGGAGATATAGGACCTTCCACATCAAGGCCTGTCTCCAAAGGCCACCTCCTCCAGCAAGCCTTCCCAGATGCCCTCATGAAAGGGGCTGTCTCCATCCTCACCTCCATCCCCCCACCTCCCAGAACACAGGCACACCAGCCTCCCACCCCTGGGGCAGGACCTGCGCTGCCTTTCTCGCCACCAAACGCTGCCTGACATCTGAACAGCAGGGGCAAGGGCTCCTCGGGGTCTCAATCCCAGGCTTTGCACAGGGTGCTCACCAGCACTTTCTGAGTCAACCAGAGAGGGGTCAGTGCCATCTGGAAGCCCTGCTGCAGGGAGGGACTGAGGGAGGAAGCCCAGGAGAGGCAGCAGGACATTCCAGAGACGGGGGAGGGGGTGGGGCTCAGATCTCCTGTGACAAACATAGGTCCCACTGAACCCTGATTCTGCACTTCCTGCTTTGGCTGGGAACTGCCAGAGGTGTGGAAGGACCAAGTCTGGGGAGGAGAGGCTGTGGACTGAGTAGAGGGTCCACCCTTTACTGGAGTTCTTGGCCGGAGCAGAATGGGGCTCCCCAAGAGGCAGGTGGAGAAGCTCCCCCTACCATTCTCAGGGCTGTTCATGGGAAAGGGTGGCCTTAGGGAAAGGGGAGCAGGTGTTTACCTGGTTAGGAGGGGCCTGGCCAAAGTTCAAATTTAGCTACTTCAACCACACCAAAGGGGAAAGAGATGCTATTTGCTCCAATGCTGTGGCCCCAAACCTCCCAGGGCACAAGTGGGGCTGGATGGGACTGAGAAAGCCGAGTGTCTAGGCCCTCGACACACCATGGGGACCCACAACCACTTCTCCTGGCCGGGCTCCTCCTCCCACCAACCTTCTCTTGGGTGGGTGGCCCCTGGATTCTTGTCCCAGCCTGTCTGTGCAGTGATGAGAGATGAGGAGAGAGGGGACAGAGAGACAGAGAAGACAGGATGGGGGACAGAGGAGGGGAGATGGAGGCAGAGCACGGGGCAAGGGAGAAGGCTCCAGAAGCACTTGCGCAGAGGCCTGGGTAGGGCGGCCAAGGCTGCCCATTGTCCTGGCCCAGAGGGAGGGAGCTGCCCATGGCTGGCCCCTCTACGCTGCCCAGAAATGGTATCTAGGAGTTTCTGTCATAGATCGGGGGTAACAAACCCAACTAGTATCCATGAGGACATGGGTATGACCCCTGGCCTCGCTCAGTGTGTTAAAGATCTGGTGTTGCTGTGGCTGTGGTGTAGGCTGGCAGCAGTAACTCCAATTTAACCCCTAGCCTGAGAACTTCCATACGCTGTGGGTGCAGTCCTAAGAAGACAAAAAAATTCATTACTCAATGAATTTTATTACATTTGTAATTGTACAACAATCATCACAACCCAGTTTTATAGCATTTCCCATTCCAAACCCCCAGTGCATCCCCCCACCCCCCCAACCTGTCTCCTTTGGAAACCATAAGTTTTTCAAAGTCTGTGAGTCTGCGTCTGTTCTGCAAAGAAGCTCATTGCTTCCTTTTTTGAGATTCCACATGTAAGTGATAGCATTTGATGTTGGTGTCTCATTGTCTGACTTCACTTAGCATGATAATTTCTAGGTCCATCCATGTTGCTAAGAATGCCATTATTTCTTTCCTTTTAATGGCTGAGTAATATTCCATTGTGTATATGTACCACATCTTCTTTAGCCACTCCTCTGTCAATGGGCATTTAGGTTGTTTCCATGTCTTGGATATTGCACATAGGGCTGCAATGAACATTGGAATACATGTGTCTTTTTGAGTCATGGTTTTCTCCGGATAGATGCCCAGGAGTGGGATTGCTGGATCAAATGGTAATTCTATTTTTAATTTTCTGCGGAATCTCCATACTGTTTTCCACAGTGGTTGTGCCAATTTACATTCCCACTAACAGTGTAGTAGGGGTCCCTTTTCTCCACACCCTCTCCAGCACTTATTGTTTGTAGACTTTCTGATGATGGCCATTCTGGCAGGTGTAATGCCATACCTCATAGTGGTTTGGATTTGCATTTCTCTAAAAATGAGTGATGTTGAGCATCTTTTCATGTGTTTTTTTGGTCATCGGTATGCCTTCTTTGGAGAATTGTCTGTTTAGATCTTCTGCCCATTTTTTGATGGGTTTTTTCGTTATTTTTGTTATTGAGCTGCAGAAGGTGTTTATAAGTTTCAGATTAATCCCCTGGTCAGTCGCCTCATTTGCAAATATTTTCTCCTATTCTCTGGGTTGTCTTTTCATTTTGTTTAGGGTTTCCTTTGCTGTGCAGAAACTTTTAAGTATCATTAAGTCCCACTTGTTTATTTTTGTTTTTATTGCCATTACTCTAGGAAGTGGATCTGAGAAGATGTTGCTGTGGTTATGACAGAGAGTGTTTGGCCTATGTTTTCCTCTAAGAGTTTTATAGTATCTGGTCTTATATTTAGGTTTTTAATCCATTTTGAGTTTGTTTTTGTGTGTGGTGTTAGGAAGTATTCTAATTTCATTCTTTTACATGTGGCTGTCCAGTTTTCCCAGCACCACTTATTGAACTGCCTGTCTTTTCTCCATTGTAAATTCTTGCCTTCTTTGTCATATATTAGTTGACTGTAGGTGCATGGGTTTAATTCTGGGCTTTCTATCCTGTTCCACTGATCTATATGTCTGTCTTTGTCCCAGTACCATACAGTTTTGATGGCTGTAGCTTTGCAGTATAGTCTGAAGTCAGGGAGCCTGATTCCTCTGACTCCATTTTTCTTTCTCAGGAAGTCTTTAGCTATTCTGGGTCTTTTGTGCTTCCAAACAAACTTTAAAATATTTTGTTCTAGTCCTGTGAAAAATGTCCTTGGTCATCTGATAGGGATTGCATTAAATCTGTAGATTGCCTTGGGTAGTATCATCATTTTGATAATATTTACTCTTCCACTCCAAGAGCATCATATGTCTTTCCATCTGTTTGTGTCATCTTTAATTTCTTTCATTAGGGTCTTATAGTTTTCAGAGTACAGGTCTTTTGTCTCTTTAGGTAGGCTTATTCCCCTAAGTATTTTATTATTTTTGTTGCAATGGTAAATGGGATTGTTTCCCTAATTTCTCTTTCTGATCTTTTGTTGTTAGTATATAGAAATGCAGTTGATTTCTGTGAATTAATTTTGTATCCTGTGACTTTGCCAAATTCATTGATGAGCTCCTGAGCTCCAATAGTTTTCTGGCAGAGTCTTTAGGATTCTCTAGGTATAGTACCATGTCATCTGCAAATAGTGATAGTTTTACTTCTTCCTTTCCAATTCGGATTCCTTTTAAGGAAATGGTATTTTTTCTTTTCTTTTTCTTTTTTTTTAACTTTCTTCTCCCCCCTCATCCATGGCATGTGGAAGTTCCTGGGCCAGGGATCCAACAGCAACCAGAGCTACTGCAGTGGCCGCACCGCAACTTTAACCCACTGTACCACAAGAGAACTCCCAGAAAAGGATAACTTAACTTTCTGGGGGCCTGCCCCTGCCTTTCGCACCCACCCGGAGGGTAGTTCTGGGGTGTGTCTGAGAGCTGCCAGCGCCATGGGACCGTGCTCTGGGAGGTGGCTGCTTGTCAGGCCGACAGGCCCAGGTCAGCACCCCCACTGCTGTCAAGCTCCTTGATTATTTTTTCCTGTCGGCTCTGCCTCCAGGGGCGGCCTCCCGCCCAGGATGCAAGGCAGGCAGCAGCTTGTCTGACCCAGCCTGGCCCCGGGGGAGCCCCCCGCTCTTAGGGGGCTGAATAATCTGAGCCAGCGAGAAGAAAGAGACAGTTCCCACCGCCATCCTAGGAGCCAGGGAGGCCCCCCTCCCTGCCCTTAGTTTCCCAACTTCTCTTTGGAGCTCTGGGCCTGAGCCTTTGGGATGCAGCCAGATTCCTGCTGGTGGGTGGGCTGTGGGAGGACCAGCAGGCAGGCTACTGTTCTCTGAGTCTCCCATCCCCCTCACAGGGTGAGCCAGGCTCCTGCCTCCTCTGGCTTCCCCTCCCTGTGTCCGGGACCTGCTCGCCCGAGTGAGACAAGAGTAATGGATGCAGCCAGGGCCTGACCCAAGGGCCTTGGCTCAGGGCCCAGCGCTAGGAACACAGTCCATAAATATTTGGGGAGTGAATGGTGCCCGCCCCTCCCCTACACAGCTGACTCCTGTAGCCGCAGAAGGCTTGTGGGAGAAGAAAGCCTTGGTGTCCATCTTCTGCCTCCAAGCTGGGAGCAGCGTCAAGTATCTGAATGGACTCATTTCATGACATTCGTTTGGCCCACTGTCTCGTCATGTAATATTGGGCCAGTTATTGCAAGCCTCCAGGGCTTAGTTTGCTCATCTGTGAAATGGAGGTCGTAATAGCACTTACTTCATAGGATGGATCAGATGAGCTAATGCATACAGGGCACCCAGCATGGGATAAAGTATACAGCAAGTACTCCATAAATATTATCTATTATGACTAAGACTTTTAAGACTCCAAGGCCAAGTTCTCCAAGTTCTCTGAGCCCTGAGCTCTGGTGTGTCCTCATGGCCTGGGGAAAGGAGGGCTGTGCAAGAAATCACATACTTTGGTTTTTGTGTTTTTTGGGTTTTGTTGTTGTTGTTCTTGTTGGGCTGCTTTTTAGGGCTGCACCTGTGGCATATGGAGGTTCCCAGGCTAGGGGTTGAATCAGAGCTGCAGCTGCCGGCCTACACCACGGCCATAGCAACGCTGGATCCAAGCTGCGTCTGTGACCTACACCACAGTTCATGGCAACGCCAGATCCTTAACCCACTGAGCGAGGCCAGGAATCGAACCTGCAACCTCATGGTTCCTAGTCGGATTCATTTCCATTGCACTACAATGGGAACTCTGAAATCATGTACTTTGGGACCAGACAGACTCCTGCTCCAGCCTGCTTGCCCAGATCACGCCAACCTGCTCCCACCCAGGGACAGGGGTTGGGTTAGGGAGCCCCACTGGGTTTTCTTTTCCTTCTTTCTTTCCTTCTTTCTTAAGTAAATGACCTTTATTTATTTATTTATTTTGCTTTTTATGGTCACACCCACAGCATATGGAAGTTCCCAGGCTAGGGGTCGAATCGAACCTGTAGCTGCCAGCCTACACCACAGCCACAGCAATGCTGGATCCCTGACCCAGGGAGCAAGAGCAAGGCCACAGATCGAACCCGCATCCTCATGGATACTAGTCAGACTCGTTTCCTCTGCACTGCAACAGGAACCTCCCCCCCGGGTTTTCACGGGACCCCAGATCTGGTGCCTTCCCCCTTATCCTTCCTCCAGCCTTGCCAGGCTGGTGCCCATCCCACTTCCAGGAAGAAGGACATAAACACAGCTGTGTGGATTAGAGCCCCCAGCATCCTCTCCAGAAGCACAAGGAATGGTTGGGGGTCCTTTCTGGGTCAAGGGGTCTGGGAATTCCTAGGGGTTGGGGTGGGGAGTCCAGGGCCAGGGGAAGCACTGCTTCCAGGAGCTAAAGAGAGAGGGGCCAGGGTGGTCCCACTCTGTTCGAACCCCTGCCACCTCTGCCTGCATGCCTAGTGGGTATGCCTGTGGTTTTGATTTGCATCTGCTGGATGGTGCTATGGGCCATGCATATATCCCCTTTGGAGAAATGTCTATTCAAATGCTGTTTACCCACCTCGCTGGCACTAGGCTGTCCTGCCCGCTTCTCTTCTCCCACCGCAGCCTGTCTCCTGCTTAAGTGAGGCTCTCGCCAATCTCCTCCCTTGTTGAAACTTTTAATGGCTCCCCATCGCTTGCAGCCAGTCTTGCCAAATTGTGTTCTATGAGAAGTGTTTTGTGAGAGGTTAAGAGAGTTTCCTTTGAAGATGATTCCATGGCCAAACTATGGTCACAGTTTGGGGAAATACTGATCCACTAACCCATGCCAAGAGTTTGCCAACCCATGGCCTAAAGCAAACACGCCCCTCCTTATCCCAGCATTTTTCATGTAAATCTGATGATAAATTTACACTCCCCCACCTTGCGTTTTCTTTTTTCTATCTTTATGGAGATCTAATTCACGTATCATACAACCAACTCATATAAAGTGTACAATTGAATTTCTTTCTTCCTTGCTTCCTCCCTCCCTTTCTTTCTTTCCTTCCTTCCTTTCTTCTTTCTTTTTTTGGGGTTTTTTTAGGGCCACACCCGGCATCTGGAAGTTCCCAGGCTAGGGGTCGAATCAGAGCTACAGCTGCCAGCCTACACCCCAGCCACAGCAATGTGAGCTCTGAGCTGTGTCTGTGACATTCACCACAGCTCACAGCAACACCAGATCCTTAACCCACTGAGTGAGGCCAGGGATCGAACCTGCATCCTCATGAATCCTAGTCAGATTCGTTACCACTGAGCCATGACAGGAACTCCCTGATTTTTTTTTTTCTTTTTGACCACGCCTGCAGCATGCGAACATTCCTGCACTAGAGATCAAACCCACACCACAGTAGCAACTGAAGCTGCAGCAGAGACAAAGCTGGGTCCTTAACCCGCTGAGCTACAGAGAAATTCCTCAAATGCTTTTTTTTTTTTTTTTTGTCTTTTTGCCTTTTCTAGGGCTGCTCCCATGGCATATGGAGGTTCCCAGGCTAGGGTCTCTTCGGAGCTGTAGCTGCCAGCCTACACCACAGCCACAGCAACACCAGATCCTTAACCCACTGATCGAGGCCAGGGATCGAACCCACAACCTCATGGTTCCTAGTCGGATTCATTAACCACTGAGCCACAACGGGAACTGCTTGAATGATTTTTAATACAGTCACAGTCATGCAGCCATCACGTCTATCAATTCTGGAATGTCTTCATCACCCCCAAAAGAAACCCCATGCCCCAACCTGCCCCTTCATTCTTCTTTCCCATCTCTGGGCAACTACTCATCTACTTTCTGTTTCTATATTTGCTTGTTCTGGACATTTCATAGAAATGGAATCCTAGTATAGGTAGCTGTTTGTGACTGGCTTCTTTCACTCAGCAAAATGTTGTCGTGGTTCACCCATATCGTGATGTGTATCCGTACCTCGTTTCTTTTTATGGCCAAATAATAGTCTATTGTGTGGATAAACTAGGTTTGGTTTGTTCGTTCATCAGTTGATGGACTTTTGGGTCGTTTTTTACTCTGGGGCTATTGTAAATAATGCTGCTATGAATATGCATGTACAAGTTTCTGGGGGAAGATAAGTTTTCATTTCTCTCGGGTATATACTTGGGAGCGGAATTGCTGGGTCAAACGGTAACTCTATGTTTAACTATTTGAGGAAATTCCAGACTCTTTAGAAGCAGTTGCATCATGGTACATTCCTACCAGCAGTGTATGAGGGCTCCAGTTTCTCCACATCCTTGCCAACACTTATCTGACTTTTTGGTTCTAGCTGTCCTTGTAGGTGTGAAGTGCTATCTCCTTGCAGTTTGATTTGCATTCCCCAATCATTAGTGATGCTGAGTATTTTTCATATGCTTGCTGTCCACGTATATATCTTTGGAGAAATGTCTATTCAGGTGCTTTGCCCATTTTTTTTTCTTTTTCAGCCACGCCCACAGTATGTGGAACTTCCCCCGCCAAGGACCGAATCCAAGCCGCGGCTGTGCCTCAGCAGCCACCAGAGCCACTGTGACCTGAGCCACTGCAGCGATAATGCCAGACCCTTAACCGGCTGTGCCTCAGTGGGTACTCTCCTTTGCCCATTTTAATTTTTTTATGATTTTAATTTTTTTCCATTATAACTGGTTTACAGTGTTTGTCAATTTTCTACTGTACAGCATGGTGACCAGGTTAAAAAATATGGAACGCTTCGCAAATTTGTGTGTCATCCTTGCACAGGGGCCATGCTAATCTTCTCTGTATTGTTCCAATTTTAATATAGGTGCTGCCAAAGCGAGCACTGGCCATTTTTAAACTGGGTTGCTTTTTTTATTATTGAATTATAAATGTTACATACCTGACTCATCTTCTCCTGCTGAAATTTGCTCATCCTCTAAGGAATAAGAATAGTTAACATTTATTGAGCCCTTGCTGTGTACCATCTTCCTAAGTGCTTTAAGCGTTACCTTATGTAATTCTTACACCGACCCTATGACATATATGTTCCTATCATCCCCATTTTCAGATGAGGGAATCGAAGTTCAACATGGGTACGTAAATTGCCCAGGGTCACAGAGTTAGCAAGTGATGGAGGGAGAACTTAAATCCAGACCATCTGACTCCAGAGTCCCTGCTCTTAACAGTCACTGCCCTCCCATCCACCTTCATTTATCACCACCATTCTGTCCATTACTTCACCAGTACTAAGACAGATTTACTACTGGAGTTCCCATTGTGGCTCAGTGGTAATGAACCCGACTAGGACCCATGAGGACGCGAGTTTGATTCCTGGCCTCGCTCATTGGGTTAAGGATCCTGTGTTGCCATGAGCTGTGGTGTAGGTCGCAGACGTGGCTGGGATCCTAAGTTGCTGTGGATGAGGCGTAGGCCAGCAACTGTAGCTCTGATTTGACCCCCTAGCCTGGGAACCTCCATATGCTGCAATTTTGGCCTTAAAAAGAAAAATAAATATAAAATAACATAGATTTACTAAACTCTACTATGGATTTTGCTGAGATACCACATTAGCAAATGAGTAAAGAATTAATAGAACTGCACCATCAGAGCTGGAAGGGCCTCAAGCTTCCTGGAATGTGGGGGCAAAGTGATCTGATCTGTGACTCATGCGGGGTCACAAGGTGAGGCAGAAATCATGCCAGGTCTCTTCACCTCCTGCCAGCAGTTTTGCTTTTTTTTTTTTTTTTAATGGCTCCATCTGCTGCATATGGAAGTTCCCAGGCCAGGGTTGAGCCCAAGCTGCAGCTGCAACCTACATCACAGCTCACGGCAGATCCTTAACCCACTGAACTGGGCCAAGAATCAAACCTATGCCTCCACAGTGATCCAAGGAGCTGCAGTTGGATTTTTTTTTTTTTTTTTGTCTTTTTAGGGCCACACCCACAGCATATGGAGGTTCCCAGGCTAGGGGTCGAATCGGAGCCGTAGCTGCTAGCCTATACCACAGCCACAGCAACACCAGATCCGAGCCATGTCTGCGACCTACACGACAGCTCACCGCAACACTGGATCCTTAACCCACTGAGTGAGGCCAGGGATCGAACCTGCAACCTCATGGTTCCTAGTCGGATTCATTTCCGCTGTGCCACGACAGGAACTCCTGCAGTTGCATCCTTAACCCACTGCGCTACACCAGAGACTCCCCACCAGCAGTTTTAATGCCTCCATTCAACATACATTTATCGAGTTCCATCTCTGTGCCAGGCCCCAATCTGAGCTCCATTTGAGACAACAGAACAAGACCCCTGGGTCCCTGCCCTGCCTCTCTCCTGGGGACAGTGGGGCTTAGACCTAGCAGGACTCATCCTGGATTTCAAGGGCACCCAGGGGACTCTGACCCAGCTTTCCCTGTTCCCCTGGAGGAAGCAATGAGAATGGGAGGTGGCAGGCAGTCAGGGCACAGGGCTGGCCGGGAGGAAGGGCCCCAGGCCCAGTTCATTTCCTGGCACCCTTGTTTGCCCTGTGTCCCTGACTTCTAGTGGCTGTTTCCGCTCCACCCACAGCCTCCCTGGCTGAGTGGGCAGCTGGCCGGGGACTGGAATTCTCCCACCATCCTCCATTTCAGCCATCTCTCAGCTGGGTCAGTCCTTAAAGCCCAACTGACCCGGATGAGAATCCCGCCCCCTCTGCCAGCTGCATGACCCTGGAGCCTGTCACTTTGCCAGCCTGGGCCTCTGTTTCACCTTCTGGAAAAGGGGATAAGGGGACTGACTCCACATTAGTTTGTCATGAAGAATAAAGGACATAACATATGTTATAACATATGTGGGCCTGGCACAATGAAACTCCCAATAAAAACTGTTATCCTTTTTCTCAGCCTAGCTCTCCCCATTTTCCTCCTCCAGGAAGTCTTCCAGGATGCTCCCTTTCTCCTTTCTCCCCATCCCTATGTTGCAGTCCCAGTCTGAGCCCTGGGGAAGGCCAACTGGGCTCCTCTATGATGGCGGTGCTATGACGGGGCTCCCCAGGTGCTGATACCTCCACGAGCTTTTGAGCATCCATTGCTCTAACATAGACATGTCCATGTCCCATAGGGAATGGGGCTGAAGGGGACCCGCAGGGAGCCTCGTGAGTTTTTCAATGGGCCAGTTCAATTCAATGCACTTCATTGAATAGAACCTCTACGCCACTTCAAGCAGCAGCAGCTATTGGCAGGTGGACAGAGAGAGGGGGCCTGGGCTTACTTTTCCTGGAGGACTGAGCTTTTGGGGGAGAGATAATCACTGACACCCCCACTCCCATATCAATAAAAAACTACATTTACTGAGCTACTACTGTGTGATTGGCACTGTGAAAATTCTCTTTTACTCTCCACAGTGATGTCATGGCTAGAACGCATTTTTGTTTGTTTGTTTTGGCTTTTTAGGGCTACACCCAAGGCATACGGAAGTTCCCAGGCTAGGGGTCAAATCAGAGCTGCAGCTGCTGGCCACCGCCACAGCCACAGCAACGCAGGATCTGAGCCATGTCTGCGATCTACAGCACAGCTCATGGCAACACTGGTTCCTTAACCCACTGAGCAAGGCCAGGGATCGAACCCTCCTCCTCATGGATACTAGTCAGGTTCTAGCTATGACAGGAACTCCAGGATGCAATTTTTCAGCTCAATTTGATAGATACAGAAACTGAGGCTCAAAGAGCTTAAGCAAGCTTGCTCAAGCTAATAAGTGGCATTTGGCCAAATGTGACACAGTTTCCATTAGAGGGAGAAGCAGGGTTATGCTGGAGCAGAAAGCATCAGTTGAGACCCAAAGAGCCTGGGCAGATGGAAGGTTTCCATTGGCTTTGATGGCAGGGGAGCTGTCCCTGGCCAAGAGGAAGCTGGAGCACCACTTGCACGCAAAGAAGGGGGCAATCAAGCATTTTGGGGATGAAGACCCCTTGGCAGCTGAGGCTCTGTCGGGAGGATGGGACTGTGGAGGGCAAGGGCAGAGGTGAGCAAGACGGACCTCAAGCCACCAACTGAGGACATGGCCCCTCAGGTTTGGTTCTGCAAGGAATCCAAGGTAGGGTTTTTTTGTTTTGTTTTGTTTTGCTTTTGTCTTTTTGCCTTTTCTAGGGCTGCTCCCATGGCATGTGGAGGTTCCCAGGCTAGGGGTCAAATCGGAGCCATAGCTGCCAGCCTATGCCACAGCCACAGCAACGCGGGACCCAAGCCGTGTCTGCAACCTACACCACGGCAATGTGGGATCCTTCACCCACTGAGCAAGGCCAGAGATCGAACCTGCAACCTCATAGTTCCTAGTCAGATTCATTAACCACTGAGCCACGACGGGAACTCCCAAGGTAGGGTTTTGAGTGGGGTCAGATCAGAGGCGAGAAGAAGGGCCTCCCGGGGCCAGGTGACAATTATCTGGGGAAGAGAAGGGAAAGGCAAGGTGGGTGGGCAGATGCCAGGAGCCCCCCACATGCCATCTCAGTTAACCTCCTAACGGTCCCTAGAGTTGGGCGTGATCATTGCCCCTTTGGAAATAAACAGAGGCTCAGAGCTGACCGGAGGTGGCTTAGAGGCTAATGGCATTGGAATGGGGGTGGGGCCAGGGCCCAAGGCATGTTTGTCCACTGGCAACCAGGCTAGGTGTGCAGCACCCTGAGGTCTTCTCAGGGTGTCTGTGGGTGCAGAGAGGAGGGTAGGTGTGGAATGAATGAGGGGGGGCCCCTGGGTTACAGCTGAGGTCACCAAGACAGCTAAGCAACAAGGGGGCTGGAAGGAAAGAAGGGCAAAGCTGAAGGGATGGAGCCCAGGGTGCAGGGGGTGAGAGACCTACTGGAGTAGTGGGGGGACCCCAGGGGCTGTCTTGGGTGAGCATGTTGTGGGTCCAGGCTGACCACACAGAGCCAGGCTGGCAGGGCCTGGTCGACAGGAAAGCCCAGGCTGGTGCTCTTGGGGAAAGGCCTCCAAAAATTTCCCTCTGCGGGTGGGTGTAGGGTATGGCACCTTAGCATCCCTCCTGGACTCTGGCCTCCTTGTCCCTCTCTAGCCTTGTGCAGCAGCCTTGGACAGATTACCAGCCCGACCTGCACCTCCACCTAGGAGGCCCTACAGGTCCCCCAGACTCACCAGCTCTCCTTGCCCTTGACCTCTCCCGGGTCCATCAACTCCAGCCCACACTCCGCCCAATTATCCCTCAAGTCCAACTACATTTCTACAGTAAGGCAGCCCCCATCCCTTGTTCTTCTTTTTTTTAAAGTATCTCACCTTAGGTTTTTATCTTTTTTTTTCTTTTGTCTTTTTGCCTTTTTCGAGGGCCACTACTGCGGCAAATGGAGGTTCCCAGGCTAGGGGTCGAATCAGAGCTATAGCCACTGGCCTACAGCTCAGCCACAGCAACATGGGATCCGAGCCACGTCTGCGACCTACACCACAGCTCATGGCAACGCCGGATCCTTAACCCACAGAGCAAGGCCAGGGATCGAACCTGCAACCTCATGGTTCCTGGTCGGATTCGTTAACCACTGCACCATGACGGGAGCTCCAGGTTTTTATCTTTCCTTTCTTTCTTTCTTTTTTTTTTTTTTTTTTTTGAAGTTATCTCACTTTAGTTTCTTTTCTTTTCTTTTTTTCTTTTTCAGGCTGTACCTGCAGCATAGGGAAGTTCCCAGGGTCAAATCGGAGCTACAGCGGCTGGCCTACACCACAGCCACAGCAACTCAGGATCTGAGCCACATCTGCGACCTACACCGCAGCTCACAGCAACACCAGATCCTTAACCCACCGAGCGAGGCCAGGGATCAAATCATCGTCCTCAGGGATTCTAGTTGGGTTCATTACCGCTGAGCCACGAGGGGAACTTCCCATCACCCCTTCTCATTTCCATCCCCACATCAGCCCCCAGAGGGGTCTCCCTGACTCACAGCCAGAGGAAGCTTCAGAATCCACAGAGGCTGTCAGCAGTTGCCCATCATCTCCAAGGCCAGCCAGCTGAAGCCCACACTCCAGGCGCGAGTGCTTTCCTGAGCAGGTCCCTTACCAACTGTATCTCAGTGTCCCCCCGTGCCCCCGCCATTCTTCTGGCTGTGCCCTCCCTCCCCTCACCCCCAGGTTCCCTTCTCAGTGTTAGGCTGTGCTCTCATTCTACCTCAGAGCCACCCGTGTTGGGGGTGCTGCCCAGAGCAGTTCTGCCACTGAGGGAGTGGCCTTAGCATCCCTCAAGTCCCATCTGACTCCTCCTCCTAGATGTGTCCGCAGCGTTCAGGACAAGGCCAGGAAGAGAACCCCCAGAAGGAAAAAGCCAAGTCCCTGGGGGGTTGTGTTACAGGAAAGTACAATCTCTTTCATCACTGCCCTCATCGTGCTGACAGTTAACCAGAGAGGGCAATGCCAGGGCCTGTCTGGAACCCCTGCCTGCCCTCCAGCTCCCCCCCGCCCCCCAATCATTCTTTGTCCCAGCTCTTCCCCTGGGACCCTGTCCTCCCCCGCTCTCACCTTCATGGATGCCTGAGTCATTTCTACCCCAGGGGCCTGGCTTCTGTGAGTGATGCTGTAATATCCTGCCCCATCGCAGCCAGAGAGCTGCTTGCCGCCCTGCCAGATGGGGCTCCCTGGGTTGTAATAGGAGCCTTCAGGGGACAGGATATAAGCCATACTTGGGTTGCCCGGTGGTGAGAATTGCTGTGATCCCAGGAGGAAAGGAGAGGGCCAGGAGATGGAGGAGAAACTTCTTTTTCCCATGGCCACAACTGCAGCATATGGAAGTCCCCAGGCTAGGGGTCGAATTGGAGCTGCAGCTGCTGGTCTATACCACAGCCACAGCAATGCCAGATCCGAGCCATGTCTGCAACCTATACTGTCGTTCCCAGCAACACTGGATCCTTAACCCACTGAGCAAGGCCAGGAAGAGAATCCACATCCTTATGGATACTAGTCGGGTTCTTATCCTACTGAACCACAACAGGAACTCCAAGGAGAAAGAACTTCTGCTGTTTTCCAGATCAAACTCCAGAAGGCTGCCCTGCCTTGCACATCAGACTCTGGGTGCTGAGAGCAGGCTTGGGTCTCCCTCCCACCCCCAGTCTGCCCTGTAATCTACTCTTGAGCTCGCTGAAACTTGCAAGCAGAGTTCAAATCAGTCCCAACTGGCCCCTCAGTCCTCCTTGCTGCTGCTGGCTGCTCAGGGGTGAGATCAGATGTGAGGGGCTGGAAGGGGGGGCTGCTGGGAGGAGGGGAGAGGGCTGGGAGGAGGCTACAACCTGTGTTACTCAGGGGCCCACCCTCTCCGGGGCAGGCGGGGAGGAGGAAGTGAGTCAGTGGGCACAGCGATTCATGCCTCAGAGTTCTGACTTTCCTTTTCAAGCCACTGAGCCAAGACATTTGTCCCAGCAGGAGCCCGAGGTGGGGGAGGGGAAGCGAGCAAGGGGATATTAATGAGACAGAGCTGGCCCTTCACTCACCTCTAGTAGGTTCCTTTTTTTAGGGCCATAAAATGTACGTGGCCAACTGAATTTAGCCAGACACATAGTGGCTGAAGGCCTACTGTGTGTGATAGACTGTGACGATGCTGGAAATGCAGGTGTAATGACAGGGAGCACAGCTAGCTCCTAGCAAGAGACTTCTGGGTCCCAGGTCTGTTATTTTCCAACAAAGCTGTATGTCTCGTTTTTTATGTCCAATCTATAGTGAGGAAACTAGGACTAAGAGAGGTGAAGGGACTTGTGCAAAGTCGTAGCCCTGTAAGTCTATGATCACACTGGAAGCCCACCCTACAAATCAGTGTAAAGCATGGAAGATGCAAGAGTGATTACATCTGTGTGTGTGTGTGTGTGTGTGTGTGTGTGTACAGTGATGCAGAGGACAGGGGTAAGGGAAGAAAGTGCAAACTCATGAAAGATTTCAAAGAACAAATAGATACTTTCATTGGACAAGGGGGTGTAGGGCATTCCAGGCAGAGGGACCAGCGTGTACAAAGATCAGGTGGCATGGACCTGCTCTGGTGTGTCTGCGGAATCCTGTGAGGGGCGAGGCTCTGAGACAGACGCTGTCACAGGGGCGCAGGCTATGGGGATAAAGGGGAGATGCCAAACCCGTTTCTGGACACTCAGAAGCTGGGAAGCCACTGGGTGGCCAGCTGGAGGAGGCTGGCAAGAGTTGAGCATCAAGGCTGGAGCCTGGAGGCGCTTGGGTGGGGTCATCGGTATGTCGCAGAATGATGATGGCACAAGAGTTGATCTGAGAGGCAGAGGGATGAGCGTGAACAGAAACCCAGAATGGGAGTTCCCGTCGTGGCGCAGTGGTTGACGAATCCGACTGGGAACCATGAAGTTGCGGGTTCGGTCCCTGCCCTTGCTCAGTGGGTTGACGATCCGGCGTTGCCGGGAGCCATGGTGTGGGTTGCGGACACGGCTCGGATCCTGCGTTACTGTGGCTCTGGTGTAGGCTGGTGGCTACAGCTCCGGTTTGACCCCTAGCCTGGGAACCTCCATGTGCCGAGGGAGTGGCCCAAGAAATAGCAAAAAAAAAAAAAAAAAGAAGAAGAAGAAGCAGCCCAGAATGGGCTGAAGAGTCTTGCAAGGGGTGGGGGGTGCCGGGTAGGGACAGTCAGTCAACAGGGTCACTGCTGCCACCCCAGAGAGGTCAGGGGCAGAGACGCAAAGGCTGCTACTGGGTTTGTTCTTCAGAGGGGGCTGATGGCCAAGGAGATGCAGTTTCAGTGAGATGCGGGTGCTGAAGCCAGGTTGGGGAGGTAGAAGGGATCGGGATAACCCAATGACAGAACAGCCCTCTTCCAGGGAGAGCAGACAGGTGACTGTACCCAGAGAATGTGACTTCTAAGCTGTAGGGGTCCTGGGAGAACAGAAGGTAGTCAAGATGACTGAGGGGTGGGGGTGGCCGGGTGCCTGGAGGAAGTACTCACATCTCCCCAGGGGTACAGAGGGAGACATTGCCACCTTATAAGGTTATCAGACAATCACATCCATCGGAGTTCCTGTTGTGGCACAGCGGCAACGAATCTGACTAGTAACCATGAAGGTTCAGGTTTGATCCCTGGCCTCGCTCACTGGGTTAAGGATCCAGCATTGCTGAGAGCTGTGGTGTAGGTCACAGACAAGGCTTGGATCTGGCGTTGCTGTGGCTGGGGTGTCAGCTGGCAACTGTAGCTCCGATTGGACCCCTAGTCTGGGAACCTCCGTACGCTATGGGTGCAGCCCTAAAAATCAAAAAAAAAAAAAAAAGAAGAAGATAACATTCATACAGGGCTGGACACACAGTAGGTGCTCAGAAAACATTAGCTCTCTTCCTGAATTCCAGTGTACATAAAACACTCAGCAACACACAGTCACATAGGCAAACATGTGGGTCTGCATAAGGGGCCGCGTGCACAGGACGCATGTTCCAATCAACACGTGTGAGGGAGCGCTCCACGGACACACACACATGACCCTTCCACCCCTGCAGAACCTCTAGGAAGTTAGCAGGGGTGGGTGAGATCCCCCACCTGTGCAATTTCCCTCCTGAGCACAGAACCCTGTCAATAGAAGGACATCTCCCCAGGGAATGGCAAGCCCCCCGCCCCGGGAGCTGGGAGCTCAGCTCAGAGGTATCGAGTGGGCCCCCATGGCCTCCCAAACTCAAAGAGGCCACTTTGGCATGAGGTAGAGAGAATGCTTTAGAGCCCCCCAGAGCCCTAACCTCCCAGCCAGGAGGGCAGGGCATGCACAGCAAAGCCAGGCCAGGGGGCACAGCGAGGCGACCCTGGAGGGTCGGAGGAACCAGAAAGACAAAGGGGTTGGCCAGCAGGGAAGTTTCCTGAAGTCTGGGATCTGCTCCCCAGGCCCATCCCTGGAACCCTTCTGCTCTTCCCCTCCCCCACCCCCCATGCACCACGCCTTTACCTGAAGTCCAAGTTGAATTGGCGCCACGGGTCCTTCTCACTCACTCTCTTCCTCCCCCCCTCTGCCCCTGTCCCCGCTCAGCCCACTTTGTCCGTGGCCCAAATGACTACGGCAGCCCCTTCCTGCTCCCCGCCCCCCTCCCCAGCCCAGTCCCCTCTGGCAGTGCCAACCTCATGCTGTAGCCACAGTGCTCTTTCTAACAGCTCCGGCTTCCACAATCACCAGCCCTAAAATATAAGGCAAGGAGGGTTGAATCTGTTGACATTTGAGAGCTTCCAGAATGTGAGGCCAGGATGAAACCCTGGCCCCCTGAAGAAGATGCTCTGGTTCATCTTTGAACCGCTCGGGGCTCTCAGCTCTGTGCCAGCGCATGGCAGGTTGGGAGTGCTTGCAACAAGGACAGATTCTGAGCCAGAGGAGTTGCCTGGACTGGGTGCCTGGCCCGCCCCCATATCTGGGTCACAGGAGAAAGGAAATCTGATAAATCCATTCACACTCCACTGCTCCCCCCTCCCTCCTCGGTAATTTGCATTTTCTTTCTTTCTTTCTTTTTCTTTTTTTTTTTTTTTTGTCTTTTTCTAGGGCCGCGTGTGCGGCATATGGAGTTTCCCAGGCTAGGGGTCTAATCGTAGCTGTAGCCACAGGCCTATGCCAGAGCCACAGCAATGCAGGATGCGAGCCAAGTCTGCAACCTACAACCACAGCTCACGGCAACGCCAGATCCTTAACCCACTGAGCAAGGCCAGGGATCGAACCCACAACCTCATGGTTCCTAGTCAGATTTGTTAACCACTGAGCCACGACGGGAACTCCCCGGTAATTTGCATTTTCAATTCAAGTCAGAGATAGAGACTTGCATCCTGGTTCAATAGCTGAGATTTGGTCCACTTAGTTCAACAAGTATTAGGAGACTCGGAAAACAAGGGATGCCAAGCGAAGAACGACAAGGGATTTCCTCCCGCCCTTGCATGTCATGGATGGGGACATCGAGGCCCGGAGGAAAAAAGGCACTCGCATAAGATGACAAGGCAGAAAATAGCCTGCGTTCAGCCCCCACGGCACCTCAATTTTATTCCATGGCTCTTTCTCCATCTACATGCTGACCTTCCTGTGAGTGAGCAGGTGGTGTGGTCTAGGGGGATCTGGGGGTCTGGGAGAGTGAGGTGGCTGGGGGAAGGGTTGGGTGGGGGTGCAAAGAAAGAGTGGTGTGAAGACAGAGAGCACGGAATAAACGGAAGGCCCCTTTACAGAATGCCGATGTTGTAAAAACTGTACCCCACACTAGACCCCAACTCTTCTGCTTTCCTCTCTCCTGAGGCCACCTCTATTTTTTTTTTTTTGTCTTTTCTAGGGCCATCCTGCGGCATATGGAGGTTCCCAGGCTAGGGGTCCAATTGGAGCTGTTGTCACTGGCCTACGCCAAAACCACAGCAACACAGGATCCGAGCCTCCTCTGAAACCCACACCACAGCTCAGAGCAACGCCAGATCCTTAACCCACTGAGCGAGGGCAGGGATCAAACCCTCAACCCCATGGTTCCTAGTCGGATTCGTTAACCACTGAGCCACGACGGGAACTCCCTGAGGGCACCTCTTGCTAGTCCTTTTCTTCTCCCATGTCTGGATAGTTCTCCTCCAGGAAGCCTCCCTCACCCTACAGTAGAACCCGTAGTTCGTGGGTTGTCATGTTCCCCCACAGAGGCAGATGGACCCCACCCAAGGTTTGCTTCAATGTCAAGACTGATGATGGAGTTCCCGTCGTGGCTCAGTGGTTAACAAAGCCGACTAGCATCCATGAGGACGCGAGTTCGATCCCTGGCCTCACTCAGTTGGGTTAAGGATCTGGCGTTGCCATGAGCTGTGGTGTAGGTTGCAGGCGTGGCTGGGATCCTTCATTGCTGTGGCTGCGGTGTAGGCTGGCAGCTATAGCTCTGATTGGACCCCTAGCCTGGGAACCTCCATATGCAGTAGGTGTGGCCCTAAAAAGACAAAAGCCAAAACAAACAAACAAAAAAACTGATGATCGCACACCAAGAGGGTAGGGAAAGGTTTATTAATGACATGATTCGAGGTCTCTGAAGGAGCAGGAATGGCTTCTCAAGAAGGTCCAAGATGCCTTGAGAGAGCACGGAAGGAGATTGGTCTGGGTTTTTACTACGGTGAGGGAGTTAGGTCAGGTGCATTTGTGTGGAAAGGGGTTTGCATGGTTGGAATCTGCCATGGACGGAAAAGAAGGGAGCGCGGGCCTTCTTCTGAGCTTGTCCAGGTGTGAGGCACAAGGAAAAGAGGGAGCGAGGACAGCTTAAAAGGAGTCAGCAGTCAAGCATGAAAAAATGGCCTCGGACTCGTCCATACACGTGCTGTTCTCTGTGTCTACATTTCTAGGTGGGTCCCTTCTCCACCAGGAAGAGTTGGCAGGATAACGTCAACTGAGGGATGAGACAAGGCTGTGGATGACAATGTCACTGACATCAGGGGATTCTGGACCTTCGGCAGGAACTTGGGATTTCTCTGTCTGCATCTCTCCAGCCCAGGGAGCCTTCCAATCCCTTCATTCCTCCATCCCCGTTCCATCTCCCCCAGATCTGTCTAATGCTCCCCCACATTCCTTAGCTCGGACCCTCCCCCAACCAGACACCCCTGCTCCCCCCACTCCCACATTCCCTCCGGACACTCCCATGGAGGGGAAAAACCATCCCTCATCCCTTTCCTGCTCCCAGCCCTGGGATCGGACATGCTGGTCATTCCTGTTTGGGATGGCCAAAGAGATAACACCTGGCATGGAGCCACTCTGTCACTTCAGAACTCTCAAAGCTGTTTTAGGCAGCCCCTCTGCCCACACTGCGTGTCCACCCTGGCCCCTGAGCTCCTGGCCCTGGCTGTTTCCCCTTCTCCAAGAATGAGGTAGAGGACCCAGCAGCCAGATGGAAGAAGAGCAAGGTAACTGCTCAACTTCCATCCAGGTCAGCTTCCTGTTCCTTGGACCCCACATCTCCTAACTCCGGGAGGCTCTGGATCATGACAGGCATCGTGGAGAGAGGCTGGGCAGCTCTGAGAGTCACAGCCTGGGAATAAATGCTGTCCCAAGGGCAGACAGGGACAAGTGTCCTCTCTCCAAATACCGCAGAGGATGCTGCTATCACAGCTGCTTTTGTTTAGGCATGTCTGGCTTTCTGTCCAACATCTGCCTGGAGTTTGTCTGTTAAAGACACAGCTGTGGCCAGTGGCCTCCAGTCTTAGCCCTGCCTCCCAGGAGCGGCGTGACCTTTTGAAGTCAAATGAGGAGTCAAATGAGGCCGGGAGAATGAAATCAGAGTCTGCAGGTGAAAGGATTCATAGGCTATCAAGTTCAGCTCATGTCCCTCCCCAGGCTCTGAACCTAATTTTGTACTCCAATTCTTCATCCTTTTCCTTAAAGAGGACTCCAAATTGCACAAGCTTCAGGCCTTAGATCTGCTCTGAATATGGTGCTTTTTTTTTTTTTTTTTTTTTTTTAGGGTTGGACCTTCGGCATTCGGAAATTCCCCAGCTAGGGGTCAAATCTGAGCTGCAGCTGTTGGCTTAGCCACAGCCACAGAACATCAGATCAAAGCAACATTATAACCTACACCACAACACAGGATCCTTAACCCACTGAGCGAGGCCAGGGATCAAATCTGCACCCTCAGGGACACTATGCTGGGTTCCTAACCCACTGAGCCATAGATGGGAACACCACAAATGTTACTTATTAGCATAAGTGGTAGAGAAAGGCTCTGGGGTCAGATAACACAGCATTAAAATCTGAGTTGTGGTGTTCCCATCGTGACACAGTGGAAAGGAATTGGACTAGGAACCATGCGGTTGCAGGCTCGATCCCTGGCCTCACTCTCTGGGTTAAGGATCCGGCATTGCCGTGAGCTCTGGTGTAGGTTGCAGACGCTGCTCGGATCTGGAGTAGCTGTGGCTGTGGTGTAGGCCGGCAGCTACAGCTCCGATTAGACCCCTAGCCTGGGACCCTCCATATGCTGCGGGTGTGGCCCTAAAAAAAAAAAAGCAAAAAAAAAAATATATATATATAAATAAATACATAATATCTGAGTTGCATTGGCTTCAAGTTGCTTAACCTCTCTGATCCTGTTTTCTCATCTTAAAACAGATGATTTCACAAAGATTGTTGTGAGGATTTACTTTAATAATATTTGTAAGGCACTTAGCATAGTTTCTGCTACATAAGAACTACTATATGGTGGTTTTTTCATTCTTATAAACTCTAAGAGATGGGGATTCTAAAAGAGACTTCAAGGGAGTAAGCCCTTTGGACTGAACCCTTGGACCAAAATAAGAAAGTTCCTTTAGTCTGGGACGAAAAAAAAAAATGCTCTGGGGAAATGCATCTCTCTACTGCAATGAGGCAAATCTGAATTAGGCTCGAAAAAGTACATGCTGAAAGTTTCCTTTCACTTTGATTCCTTCGCGGATAACCAGACCTTTGGGCCCGCCCACTTACCTCCGCCTGGTACCACCCACTACACACCTGTGGGGGCTGGATTCCCCGCCCAATCTTCAAGCCTGGGTGGGAAGAGGGGACCTTTGGGATTCTGCTGGGCTGGGCCCGGAAGGCAAGGGTGGATGAGAAATGGATACAGTGTGGGCCCAGCTCCGCGCCTGCAGCGCACTCTAAGGAGAAGAGACTTACTTCCACATCGACGGGAAATCGATGATACAAGAAATATCAGTGATACAAGAATATCCTTCGGGGAAAACACTCTTGCTGCTAATTACATTTAGCGATGCTTGGTTATTACCACTACTAAATATTTGTCTGACTTTGCCAAGAGACCATTCCCAGCTCGGATCAGGGTGGGTGGGAGCGAAGGCGCAAAAGAAATGAATCTTGGCAAGGATGGCCAAGGGGCTGGTTACGAGGAAGAACGCCCAGAGATCGCCAGCCTCTTCTCAGGGACTCACAGCGCGGTGAAGACGAGTAGGGCATTCCAGCCAGTGGCTTGCGGATGTCGGGTCCCAGATGAGTCAACGCTGGGCCTCTTCAGCCGACCCGCAGAGGTGGCTGCGTTCGGAACGGCCTTTCCACCAGCTGTAGCAGCCGCAGCCGAGCGGCAGGACAAATCCCACCCCCGGCCCCGCCTGTCCAATCCGTCTTGCTCGGGAGGCAACGTTTCTCCGGAGAAGAAAGAGGCGGAGAGGGGAAATCCAAGCCTCTGGGGGCTCCCGACAGGTGTTTGGGGGAGAGGGCGGAGCCGGTTAGGGAGGATGAGGAGGGAGGGGCGGTGCTGCGCCTTTAAGAGGCGGTGGCGGAGCCGGGACCTTTTCTCTTTCCCCGGAAGGAAAGCGTAGCCCGGGCTGGGCGCGCAAGGTGGGGAGGTGCGGGGCTGGGCGTGGGGAGGCGGGGCGCGCGCGGGGAGGACCCCTCCTTTCCGTCCTCCTTGCGGTCTACCGGTCCGCCTGCCCAGATCCACCGCCGAGCCCGGATCGGAGGCGACAGTGCGGCCAAGTGGGCGCGGCGGGGCACGAGCTGGGGGGCAGGGTGCCCGGGGCAAGGGGGCGGTGACCCCGACACTGAGCAGTCAAGAGAATAGTTCCGAGGACCTCCGAGGGGACTCTGAGAGCGCAGACCCTTAGCGGTCGTGAAACCGATCAGGGCTGAGGGCCCCAGACTGATCAGCGCTGCGGAGCTCAACGACGCTGCCGGCCAGGGTGTTCTCCAGCGGCGCGGGGGGAGCAGGTGAACAGGTCCTCACTCCGAGCTCCACGCCCTCACGCGCTCTCGCCCCGGCCCCGGCTCCTGCCTGCAGCCATGGGCCCCGGCCCCAGCAGCGCCGCCCGCGTCCGACGCCTGATGCTCTGCGTGCTGGTCTCGATGGTGGCCTCCGGCGGCCGCATCGCCACCGCCTTCAACCTGGACACCCAATTCCTGGTGGTGAAGGAGGCTAAGAACCCGGGCAGCCTCTTCGGCTACTCGGTCGCCCTCCATCGGCAGACGGAGCGGCAGCAGCGCTACCTGTGAGTCAAACTGTGAGAGTGGGGGTGTCGTTGAGCGGAGAGGAGGGAGAGAGTTTGTGTACAGGGTGCGGATCCAGAGTTGAGTCCGAGCCCTGGGCCCGCTGGCTTCCAGGCTCGCAGGCCGCCGGCTCTTAGAAGCGAGGACTTAGGGGGCGGGGACCTGGGCAGCCCTCCTGCTGCCGACGGTTGGCGGGAAGCGGAGGGGTTGGTGGGGGGGGACAGTAATCATTGGCAAGTGCTGACTGAACCAGTACCTGTCTAGACTCGCCCCCTCAGCCCTTTAGACCTCTTTTGCGAGCAGAAGTGGGGTCCCCGTTCACTGAGCCCCCTTAGATTCTGTGAACCCGGTATTTAGCCTACCGAATGTCTCTTCTCGCTAGGGCTGGAAACTGGGGAACACTGCAACCTAGACACCTAGTGGATCCCCCTTCCCCCTTTCCTGGGAAGAACCCGTGGGCATATGCGTTTAAGCCCGCCCCTACCTCGCACTTAGTCTGCGGCCACGCCAGCCACACCCTCCGCAGAACCAGACTAGGGGGCCTTCGCAACTGCTTGGCGGTTGGAGAGTGAGATGATGGGCGAGTCTGGGCTTTCGGAGCTGTCCAGGCGCTCCTTCTGACCCCTTGAGTGTGCGGAAGTACAAGTGCCAGGAGGAGCGGTCCCAGCTCCCGCGCTCGGCCTCCTGCCCCCCCACCCCCAGCAGCGTCGCCCTCCCACCAGAAGGTCTTGAGTCTCCCCGCATTCCACAGATTCATGTTGAATCTCCAAGCCTGAGTGTGTTTGTTTTGGTTTCAAGAGGGAAGGCGTGTTTTACCCTTTCTTAGGTTCTCCATCCCTGACAGCTTCAAGGAGAAGGAGGGGAAAGAGCCATGCTTAGGGGACAGAGGAGAAGGAGACACATCCAACTGCTTCTGTTGGCCCCACACCCACACACACCCACACCCCGGGCCACAGCTACTCTTTTGCCCCGAGGCGCATGTCCAAGTTTCAGAAGTTTCTCTGCATGGGCTTAGTGGTGCTGAGGTTGGCACTTGGGGGAAGGGGGACACTGGCGGAGGTGAGACTGTCCCAGGAGGGAAGATTGTTAGGCCGAGGTCGGCTCAGGCAGGCCCTTTGGGGGCAGTAGTTCTTCCGGTGATGTCAGACCCTGCTGAGCAAGTGGACCTAGTCAGATAAAGGGTGTGTTGAAACCTTTCCCAACGCTGGCTGGAACCTGCAGAAACTTGAGGAAGCTGGAGTGTCCAAAGTCCAGACTCTGCCCCAGCCTTGGCCCCTGCCCTGCTGGCCCAGCCCCTGCCTGGTCTACCTGCCTACTTGGCCTGCAGTTCCATCTCACTTCTGCAGAGGTGGGGGCCACCACACCCTGCCCAGCCCAGCCTCAGCCGCTGCGGTCTGGCCAACCCTCCAACCCTAAGTGACCATCAGCACCAGTTTCCATATTGGTGCTCTTTCGGCCCCAGGCCAGGGAAGGATTTTCAGAGGGTCCGTACTGAAGCTGCAATGTATAAGGCAACACAGTGGAAAGGGAACATCAGAAAAAGCAGGGGTAAATAATGGAAAACTAGGGTAAAAAACAGACTCTCTAATACTCACCTACCCCCTTTTTTTGCTAGGTGAACTTGAGCAGGATATTTCTCTTCTCTGGGCCAGTTTTCCCCCAGGAGGGATGAGGCCTGGATCTATATACTCCTTCCTGCCTCTGTTGGCCTATAAAAGGCAACTTGGCATTAAAGGGAAAAAAAGAGAATCCTGAGTCCCGTTGCCAGCTTCCCATCTTGGATCTGTCACTAATCCCTGAGTCTTTTTTTTTTTTTTTTATCTTTTTGCCTTTTCTAGGGCCGCTCCCACAGCATATGGAGGTTCCCAGGCTAGGGGTCAAATTGGAGCTGTAGCCACTGGCCTACACTAGAGCCACAGCAACGTGGGATCCGAGCCGCATCTGCAACCTACACCACAGCTCACGGCAACGCCAGATCCTTAGCTTCCTGAGCAAGGGCAGGGACCGAACCCGCAATCACATGGTTCTTAGTCGGATTTGTTAACCACTGAGCCACGACGGGAACTCCCCTCAGTCTTTTCAAAGGGTGGTTCTACATCTTGGCTCACTCATCGCCTCCTCTCCCTGAATTCTGCCCCCATGACCCTTCGGGAGAACCAGCTGGGCCCACTGGGCTTAGCTGCAGCCATCTGTGTCACCAGATGTGAACAGCTGCCTGAGTGCTCAGCTCAGGGGACCCAGCAGATCAACTGGCCATCTTCTATTCTGTTAGCTTCCAAGTCCCTTTGGAAAAGGGGAAGGGGTCATGGCCCTGAACAGTCTTAGCCTGGAGGAGACTGAAGGGTTTCAGGAGGCACAGGAACCCGAGAAATTACATGCAAAATCATGTCTTTTTGTTCTGGGGCCAGGAGGAGGGGAGAGCGTAGCTTTTTATCATATTCTCCAGGAAGGCCTGATTTCAGAAATGTTTACAAACCCAGGTGTGTCTTTGTTCCCCAGCACCTCCATCTCTGGACTGAGGGTCCCCTCCTTCCATCCTCACAGCAGAGACCTTACCCCACCCAGGCCCCAATTTCCCAGTCTCTGGAGGGAGGGGTTGGGGTGCTTTGGGCTTCTTGGTGAGGTACCTAAGGAGCCCTGGGGAAGCAGAGGGACTCTTCCTCTGGGAAACGGTCCCTGACACTCCCCTTCCCCCAGCATCTGTTCTGTCATTCTCACCTGGGAATCCAGGTGTCCTTCTCTGGCCTGGCCTGGTGGGTTATGGGAGATACCTCTGGGGCTTTTGCCCCAGAAACAAGGAGGCGAAGGGCGGGAGTGGCCATGACGCTTGGAAGGTGAGGTCATACCTGAGCTAGGCAGGAACCAGGCTTACTTGCTCTCTTAAAACATGTTTCCTTGGGCAGGGCAGGTGCCTGGCAGCCTCCAAGGCTCGTGCCAGAGGAAATGGGCACGGCAGCTGCGGCTGCAAGCAGAAGGCCTGGATGCATAGGGTCCTTTTTCCTCTGGCTCTTTCCAAAGACTGCACTGAGCCAAGGAGCTTAAAACTGGACAGGAGGTAGGGGGAGCCTGATCTTGTAGAGAATGAAGTTTTGAAAGGGGCTTGGTCAGACCTAAACCAAGAAGGAAGAGGGTGGCCGCCGTTACAGCAAGGTAGATTGAGGTTAGATGACACAAAGAATGCCCTCGGGGATCAAATGTGGAAAAAAGACGAAGGAGCCAGGAAAAGGGAGAAGAAATGAGAAAAACAGCCTTTTCTTTATTGGCGGCTCAGGCAAGGCCTCTTTCTCCTGTCCCATCATTCCCTCGCTTCCTCCAGCTTGTTGCTCTGACTCTAGGGCTGAGTCACCAGAGGGGAGAGGGGGCTGGATGGGCAGCGTAAGAAGTTGGGGGAGGATGGAGAAGGCTGCAGTTTCAGCTCCTGCAGGAGCAGCCTCTGGGGACGTGGCTAATTCGGGCAGCAGGACTGGCACTGAGCTCGGGTCTGGGCATCTGAGAGCTGCCCCCACCCCACCCAGGGCCCAGAGCTGGAAACGTCCTCCCCACCCACTGCAACTGGCTTCCTGGCCTAAGAAGTAAGGCATGGGGGCCCCGCTGCCTGCATACTGGCCCTTCTGGTCCCTCCATGTGCCTCCCTGCAGGGCCACCCCAGTGCCTCTTTGAAGTGAGGAGTCTGGGAAATAGAGTCTTACAGGCTGATTCTCAGAGCATCACCACCACCACCCCCATCCCCTAGGGGGCCTTCTTTTTTTGTTGTTTGCTTTTTGGGGCTGCACCCTCGGCATATGGAGGTTCCCAGGCTAGGGGTCCAATCAGAGCTACAGCTGCTGGCCTACACCACAGCCATAGCAATGCGGGATCCGAGCCGCATCTGTGACCTACACCATAGCTCACGGCAACGCCGGATCCTTAAACTGATGATTGAAGAGCGAGGCCAGGGATGGAATCCACAACCTCGTGGATCCTAGTCGGGTTCATGAACCGCTGAGCCACCAAGGGAACTCCCTGTAGGGGACTTTTGGCTCTAGAGTGAGACAACCTGCTACCCTGACACCGCTGGGCCCCCCTTCCCCGGCCTCCTCTGATTCTACTGCTTTCTACGTGGCTGTCCCATCAGTCTTGACCTGCCCCAGCAAGAGTGACAGGGCAGGGATGAGGATGTGTCTCCGGAACTTGGAGCTCCAGGGCCTCTGCAGAGGCCAGCAGGGGCGGTCTGGCTGGAGCCAAAGGAAAGGGTGAAGAGGCAGCTGTTTGAAAGCCCTTGAGAGGTCTCTTGGCTCATCGCCCTTCCTCCTGGAGGGGCACCTGCACCCACCCAGCCCAACCTGACTCCAGGAGAGAGGCGGTCCAATCTCCTTTCTTCCTCGCTCTGAAGCATCTCTGAAGCTTCAGACTGCTGCTGGGAGGGTGGCCTCAGGGGTGGTGTGGGAGGGATCAGCTTCTGGACTCTCTGATCTGGACCAGCTCCAACAGCAGGAGCAGTGTGCTTATTTGCATGGCAATTGACATCCATTTGCATCGCGTAAGGTCTTTCCCATCCTCTGGATTCCCCCACACCTGGCCATGGCTGGAGGAAGACGGACCTGGCCCTCTGCACACCCGTCTTCCCCAACCACTCCCAGTCCTCTGGCTGTAGACCCATTAGCTCCTGGGCTGGGAGCCAGAGGGCCTTAAAGGGCCTCTAAGCGGGCCAAATAAGAGCTAAAAATACTCTAGGGAGGTGTGGGGAGGGGGGCTCACTGTGGAATCTCTGGGGAGAGAGGAGCCTGGGATGTGGGGCTGGGATGAAGGCCCACTAACCCACCACCCATCAGTGGGCACGCGGCTGGTGCGGGGTGAGAGCTGAGCGGGTAGAGATGTAAGTGGATTCCTGTCTATCCAGTTGCTAATCATTCCCAGCTCTGCCTGCTCTGGACCTCCAGAAGCTAAAAGGAGAGATCTCTCAGGCCACTCCCTCTAAGATGAGGGAGCTGGGAGGGTGTGGCCACCCCGTCACCCACCCCTCCTCCGCCCCCCCTCAGCCTCCTCCCACCCTGACAGCTTGGGCCTCGAAGCAGCAGGCATGGCAGGACTTTCCTAGCATTGCATGCCCTGGAATGCACCACGGGCTCTCTAGGGACCCCTCACCTGCTGAGGCCTGGACCCAGCCCTTTAAGGTCATTGTAGCCAACCCCCAGCCACCACCTCCAGCCAAATCTGAGCTCCCTTGGACTTCCCGTGTGGCTCACAAATCTGATGATTCCCCACCTGCAATGACTAGCAGCCAGTGCCTACCTCCACCTTGCTGATTGCCTGGTATCCTTAGGCCATGGACGTGTTACTTTCTGCTCATCCTCTGCTCCCTCTCAACACTTAAACTAGTCTGCCCTTTGCTCTCTGCCACAGGTCCCCTAACCCCGGGGGTCAGAAATGCCTGGGTCCCTGGAGCAAGGCCTGGTGCCACAATAAAGCAGAACCGCATGGAGTTCCCGTTGTGGCGCAGCAGCAAAGAATCTGACTAGGAATCATGAGGTTGCGGGTTTGATCCCTGGCCTCACTCAGTGTGTTAAGGATCCCTGAGCTGTGGTGTAGATCGCAGACAAGGAAGGCTTGGATTTGGCAAGGCTGTGGCTGTGGCGTAGGCCAGCAGCTGTAGTTCCGATTCGACCCTAGCCTGGGAATCTCCATACGCCACCGGTGTGGCCCTAAAATAAATAAATAAATAAATATCATTAATAATTTTGCATATTGACAATATGTTGAATTGCAATATTTTTTCAACAGTGGATTAAATAAAATCTATAATAAAAACTAAAAAATAAATAAATAAATAAATAAATAAATAAAACAAAGCAGAACCACAGTGCTTATGTTGGCCTCGGCTTCATAGTCAGAAAGTCCTTTCAAAGAATAAACCCACTTATTCCCCCAGCAACCCTGGAAGTTGGTGGGAAAGTTGCTGTCCCATTTTACAGATGAGGCACTCAGATCAGAGAGGGAAACGAAAGCCTCCCTTGAGGCAGAACAAACCTAGAATCAGGCCCTTTGGCTCCAAGGCTGAGGCGTTCCTTTCCCTTGGGCAGATGCTTCCCTCTCTACCTGTCAGGTACGCCAAGGCCGATATCCAGGCGTGGTCCGTCCGTGAATGCGCCAGGCACCCTTCCCAGCCCAGACGGAGGGTGACTAACAGGGCCTGGCTGCCACACTGGCCCCCTGCCAGCCTTCCTGCCAGAGCTCTCAGCCCTGCTCTGCTTAAAGATCTCTAGCTGCACCCTGTTCTCAGGAACCCTGTGAGGTGCAGGCTGCCTTCCGGGCACCCCCAGGCAGCGCATTCCTGACACCCAGTGGGTGGAGGCACCCAGGCCCTGGCATGCCCAGGCCCTGCCCTGCCCACTCTCCGCAGGCCTCACTTTCAAGTCCTAGGCAGGAGCTGCAGGCAGGGCTATTGCTCTGCACATCCGAACTCTGGCAGAAGGCCCAGCGCCCAGGTTCTGAGCTGACAGCCTCAAGTGATAGCATCGCTGGGACCAGATGAAGGGGGAACCTAAGAGGTGCCTGCCCTCCAGGAGGCGGGGTCCAGCGGGATTGAGGAGGCGGTCCTGGCAGAATGTCCAGAAGCTGAAGGCAGATGATGCTCGGAGAGCAAGGAGTGGTACACCTGGGTTCTCAAACTGGGGTGTGTTAAATATGCAGGTTCCAGGGATCCACCCCCCGCATTCAATTCAGGTCGTCTGCGGTGGGCTGAGAAATTTGCCTTAACAAATATCTCAGGGTTTTTAGAGTTCCTGTCATGGCTCAGTGGAAATGAATCTGACTAGCATCCATGAGGACTGAGGTTCAATCCCTAGCCTCACCTGGTGGGTTAAGGATCCAGTGGCTGCAGCTCTGATTTGACCCCTAGCCTAGGAACATCTGTATGTCGCAGGTGCGGCCCTGAGAAAAGAAAAAAAGAAAGAAAGAAATCTCTGGGTTTTTGATTCTGCTGGTCTAAGAACTATCTTTTGAGATAATATTTTGAGGCTGATCACCTGTCTTCCTCTCCTCCATCACCTCTCCGGTATGGGATGGGCTGTCAGGGCCCTAAGAACCCTTGCAGGGACTTGCAGCCAGCATCCCTAAAGATGGGTCCTGGGAGTTCCCGTTGTGGCTCAGCTGGTTAAGAACCTGACTAGTAACCATGAGGATGTGGGTTTGATCCCTGACCTCGCTCAGGGGGTTAAGGCTCTGGCATTGCCATGAGCTACAGCATAGGTCACAGATGTGGCTCACATCTGGCATTGCTGTGACTGTGATGTAGGTCAGCAGCTGTAGCTCCAATTCAACCCCTAGCCTGGGGACCTCCATGTGCCACAAGCAAGGCCCTAAAAAGACCAAAAAAAGAGAGAGAAAAAAAAAGGGGGGGGTGGTTCTGGGCAGGTTGGGGACAGGGTGACTGATAGTCCTCACCCATCTCCGCTCTCAAGCCCACCAGCCAAGAACTCTGCCTGGGGACCATGCTACCCAAAGTGTCAGGTACTCAGCTGCCCCCTCCCCCATGTCTCCTATGTCTGTCTCAACAGTGGTGGGGAGGGGAGAGTAGCTGTCACCCAGGTCACTTGAGTGCCCTGCTGACCTCAGTTACCCAGCTCTGGTCTGGGGTCAGTTGGCCTTCCTGCCCACCTTCTTCAGTGCCGGGCCCTAGATCGGAGTCCTCAGATGGCTTAGAGCAGAGGCCCGGGGCCTCCACCCAACCACCCACCCTACCCCCTCAAACATTCTCTTCTTGGGTCCCCGGAAGTTGAACCCTGTGCCGGGCTCTGCCAACCTTGCTCTCTTCCCATCTGCTGTCATCTCAGAAGCCAAGCGTTCCTGCCCAAACCCAGATCAGATTCCATCACTCAGATGCCGAGACAGTCCTGCCCAGACCCTGGCCATGTCACCCCCTTGCTGATGATCCCCCCGTGGCTCCCCTTCCCACCCTGTCCTCTTGTCCCTCCCCATGTTTCTGGCCTCCAGCTGTACCAAAGGTACCCCAGTCACCCACCTGCTCGCGCTTCCTGGCTCTCGCGCATGCCTGACCTTTGCCCTCCTCCCCTTCATCACTGCGTGAACCCAAGCCATCCTCTTTAGACCTAGGCCAGGGTCCCCTCTTCTGAGGCCTCCCTGACTGCCCACCCCACCCGCCCCATGCAGCATCTGGGCTGGTTTACTCCATGCTTCTCATGCGATGCTCACCTGACCCTGGGTGTGTGTCTCTTTGCCCACCTTCTCCTGCCCTGGGTGCTCCTCGAGGGCCGGGGAGGGAGCCATTCATCTGCCAAGCCACTGCAGAGCCTGGCACACAGCCTGGCACTGAGCAGATGCTCAGTAAGTGCACGTTGAGCAGGGAGTTGTTCGAAGTGGACTCTGATGAGTTTGCGGCTGGGTCCACCTACCTCCTTGCTCCCAGGCTCCTGGCTGGTGCCCCCCGGGACCTCGCTGTGCCTGATGGCTCTACCAACCGGACCGGTGCTGTGTACCTGTGCCCACTCACTGCCAACAAGGATGACTGTAAGCGGATGGACATCGAGGAAAAAAGTGAGAAGGCCTGGGGCTGGCATTGGTCGGGAGCCTGGTGGAGGGGGTGGCACAGAGAGAATGACCGGAGGAGACAGAGGTCTCGCCTGGACAGTTTTTGGTCCCTTCTTGTCCGGCTGGGAGAAGGGAGCCCCAGAGGAGAGTGGGACCAGGTGGGATGGGTGGAGCTCAGACTGTGATGGGCTGGAGAAGGGGGGTAGGGAGGGCTGCCCTCCAAGGATCCAGGAGGGACCAGCCCTTGCCCTCTGGATTCTCTGGATGCTGGGAGGATGGGTAAGGTGCCCTGGCTCACAATCCCTCTCATGCCCACAGGTGACCCTAGCCATCACATTATTGAGGACATGTGGCTTGGGGTGACTGTGGCCAGCCAGGGCCCTGCAGGCAGAGTCCTGGTAAGTGGGTGCGCAGCGTCGGTTCCCCCTCCAGCCTTGTCCTACATCCCCCAGGAGCTGTGGAGGGAAGCAGAGGGCAGGAGAGAGGTCATCGGTGCCTGAGCGGGAGCCTTGCACGTGTCCATTGCTGTGGCTTCTGTCCTCACGGGCATGTGTGTCTCTTCATCCTGCACTTACGGTGGGGCGGGGATGGGGCGGGGACTGGCGCTCTCCCAAGGGCTAGCCCGGGTCTTGTCTGAATCACCCACTGTCCTCCCCTCTGGATCGGGGCCTGGGGCGGTGCTCACGCTTCGTGGGAATGAGCTGCGGGAACTGTGAAAGGAAAGGGCAGCGAGGGCCTCGGGCGGTGTGGCCTGGACGGGGCCCCTTCCGGGGAGGCGGGCTGGCGGAGGAGGCACCGCCTTGCTTGCCCCCCTGCCCCCCACTCACCCGGCTTGCATTTGGGGGTCACTCCCTATTATCCCTTGTCACCTCCTGCCTGCATTCTCCAGGGCCCGCCCCTGGGTCTTGATTTCTGAGCCTCAGAGAGACAATGTATTTTTCTTCTTTCTCTCTCTTTTTTTTTTAGGGCTGCACATGTGGCCTACGGAGGTTCCCAGGCTAGGGGGCTAATCGGAGCTGTAGCCGCCGGCCTGCACCAGAGCCACAGCAACACCAGATCCTTAACCCACTGGGCAAGGCCAAGGATCGAGCCTGCAACCTCATGGTTCCTAGTCGGATTCGTTAACCACTGAGCCACGACGGGAACTGCTGGGAGAAGCTTTGAGAGAGGTGCACAGCCTGGTGCTTAAGAGCTCAGACCCCTGAGCCTGACATGACAGGCTTGGTTGGAATATCTTCACATCTCTCCAGACGTGAGCACTTAGGCCGGTTACTGTGCCTCAGGCTCCTTATCTAAAATGGGGAAGGGGAGTTCCCATCGTGGCTCAGTGGACACGAATCTGACTAATATCCATGGGGATGCGAGTTCGATCCTTAGCCTCGCTCATTGGGTTAAGGATCTGGCGTTGCTCTGGCTGTGGGGTAGCCCAGCAGCTGTAGCTCCAATTTGACCCCTAGCCTGGGAACTGCCATACGCTGCTGGTGGGGCCCTTAAAAGACAATAAAAAATAAAATAAAATGGGGAAGGAGAATGGTCCCCACTCCATGGGGCTGGTAGGAGGCTAAAAGAATTAATATGTGAAGAGCTCTGGCTGTGTCTGGCAGGCAGGAAGCACTCAGTAAGTGTTAGCTGCTGCTACTGTTGTTATTCTAATATTGGTCCTTTCATTAAGAGGGCAGGGTCATCAGGGCATAGCAGAGAAGCAAATTCTTTACCTGCTCTGCATCTAGCTCCTTTTAATTTTGTTCTTTTTTGGTTTTGTTTTGTTTTGTTTTGTTTTTTGTGGTGTTTTGGCCATGCCTGCTGCGTGTGGAAGTTCCTGGGTCAGGAACTGAATCCATGGCACAGCACTGACAATGCTGGATCCTTAACCCACTGAACCACCAGTTCTTTTTAGGCTCAAGAACCTGAACCGGGAGAGTTCCCATTGTGGCGCAATGGTTAACAAATCCGACTGGGAACCATGAGGTTGCAGGTTCGATCCCTGGCCTTGCTCAGCAGGTTGAGGATCTGGCATTGCTGTGAGCTGTGGTGTAGGTTGCAGACGCTGCTTGGATCCCACGCTGCTGTGGCTGTGGCATAGGCCGGTGGCTACAGCTCCGATTCGACCCCTAGCCTGGGAACCTCCATGTGCTGCGGGAGCGGCCCTAGAAAAGGCAAAAAGACAAAAAAAAAAAAAACCTGAACTCCGCCTTCCTTTATCCTTTTCCCTCTTTGTGTGGCCAAGATTGCTAAGCCACTGAAATCCAGTACCTTCTGGTCTTCCAAAAAGGGTCCCCACTTCAGAGCAGGTGTCTGAGTTCTGGAAATGCAATGCAGATCCAGGCATCACTGTGGGAAGAAAGAAAAGCCAGGAGACCTCTTTCCGCTCCTCTCCCACAAAGCCAGAGGGAGGGGCTGTGGAGATGCTGGCCCTGGGTCCCTGTGGCGGGCTCAGCTGTGTGTTTTCTTTGGCGGGGGGGCTCTTCCCAGGTCTGTGCCCACCGCTACACCCAGGTGCTATGGTCGGGATCGGAGGACCAGCGGCGCATGGTGGGCAAGTGCTATGTGCGGGGCAATGACCTGGAGCTGGACCCCAATGATGACTGGCAGACCTATCACAATGAGATGTGCAACAGCAACACTGACTACCTGGAGACGGGCATGTGCCAGCTGGGCACCAGCGGCGGCTTCACCCAGAACACGGTGTACTTCGGAGCTCCTGGTGCCTACAACTGGAAAGGTGGGCGCCACGGGGAAGGGGACAGGAGCAGAGACCACCATCCTGTTAGCTCCTGGGGTAGCCTGCTAGGGCTTCCGCATGAGGGGGCCAAAGGGAGCATCCCTCTGCCAGCATTAGCAACCACCTTGACCTCTGCTAGTTTAAAGCGCTTACAATGTGCCAGAGGCTTTGCCCCTATTATCTTTTAAAATATTAATTAACAGGAATTTATTAAGAATAAAGAAAATCATCCAAAGACCGGTTCATTTTCCTATGAAAGTCTCCTAGATGTACGCAGACACTCAGAACTTCAGAACGGGGAGTTCCCACTGGGACTCAGTGTTAATGAACCCAACTAGTATCCATGAGGTTCGCAGGTTCAATCCCTGGCCTCGCTCAGTGGGTTAAGGATGTGGAATTGCCGTGAACTGCAGTGTAGGCTGTAGACGTGGCTTGGATCTGGCATGGCTGTGGCTCCAATTTGACCCCTAGCCTGGGAACTTCCATGTGCTGCAGGTGTGGCCCTAAAAAAAGCAAAAAAAGAAAAAAAAAAAAAAGCAAAGAGAGAAAGATAAAAACTTATTAAAAAATAAAACACGTTCCTGGTACAACTATTAGATGGTGCTGTAGGGTTTGGTAAAATAAAGGGGAAATTGCCCTTTCTCTCCCCCATCTCTTTTGTCCCATTTCCCAGTGTCTTATGGATCTTTCCAGACTTATTTTAGAATATATAGATAGGAGTTCCCATCGTGGCACAGTGGTTAATAAATCTGACTAGGAACCATGAGGTTGTGGGTTCCATCCCTGGCCTTGCTCAGTGGGTTAAGGTTCCAGTGTTGCTGTGAGCTGTGGTGTAGGTTGCAGACGTGGCTCGGATCCCACGTTGCTGTGGCTCTGGCGTAGGCCAGTGACTACAGCTCCGATTCGACCCCTAGCCTGGGAACCTCCATATGCTTCAGGAGCGGCCCTAGAAAAGGCAAAAAAAAAAAAAAAAAAAAAAAAAAAAAAAAAAAAGAATATATAGATAACTTAAGAAACACACACGCAGAGACTCACACTAAACATGCTGTTCTGCTACTTCCTTTTCACATGTCAGTAAATTGTGGGCATCTTTTCATGTCAGCCCATGCTTGCATCTGCCACGCCATGCAATGCCTCGCAGGAGTCTGGCTGCTCACACCTCCTCCATCTCTGCACCCCCACAGCAGATAGGCTGTAGCAACAGCCATCCTTTTTCCCTTACTGCAGGATCAACAGGCAGAGGGGACCCAGAATCTGGTCCTTTTTTGAAATTGCAGTATCGCTGGCGCACAATGTTTTGTTAGTTTCAGGTGTGCAAGAGAGTGGTTCAGCATTTAAATATGTTACAAAATGATCACCGCTTTACAAAATGATCACCGCTCTAAGTCTAGAAACCATCTGTCCCCCTGACAAAGTAATTTCATTTTTTTTTCTCTCTCTTTTTTTTTTTTTTGCCTTTTCTAGGGCCACTCCCGCGGCATATGGAGCTTCCCAGGCTAGGGGTCTAATCGGAGCTATAGCCGCCAGTCTACCCCAGAGCCACAGCAACACAGGATCCAAGCCACATCTGCAACCTACACCACAGCTCATGGCGATGCCAGATCCTTCACCCACTGAGCGAGGCTAGGAATGGAACCCACAACCTCATGGTTCCTAGTCAGATTCGTTAACCACTGCACCATGATGGGAACTCCAATTTCATTGATTGACCATATTCTTGATGCTGTATGTTACATCCCATGACTTTTTTATTTTGTCCTCTTGACCAACCTGTGGCCCTAGATATAGTCACAGCCTTGGGCTCACCCAAGGCCAAGGTCTTTAGTCTTGCCCTCCCACCCCCGGGGTCCTTTAGAACCTTGGCAGGGTCACAGACACGCTGCAGCAGCAGCCCTGGGGAGCGGGAGACAGGTAGGCAGCCCGAGTTTGGGGGCAGGATTAGGAAGTAATAGTGGTGTGGGGTCTGGCTTCAGTGTCTAGTTTGGGGGAGCTATCCAGGTGCCTGGATGACTGCATTCCAACCATGGCCCTGCAATGAGCTCTCCATCCCTAAGCCTCACTTTTTCTCATCTGAAAAATGGGCTCATCCTTCAACCTCCCAGAATTGTTAGACAGGAAGTCATCGGCAAATGGCAAAGGACTCCCCCCAAAAAGGGGTTATCCTTACCCATATCTGGGGGCCAGGGTTGGACATAGTGGAGGCAAGGGAAGGTGACTTATGCTCCCCCTCCTCAAATCCTTGTGAAGGAAACAGCTACATGATTCAGCGGAAGGACTGGGATTTATCCGAATACAGTTACAAGGACCCAGAGGACCAAGGAAACCTCTATATTGGTAAGTCTAGTGGTGGTGGCCCATTGGGCAAAGAGGAGGAAGGGACTCAATCCATGGCACACTGGTCCTCTCGCCTTCAGAGCCTGGGGGGAGCGAGGTCAGGATGCAGTGTGATTAGAGGCATTTGGTTCAACTAGCCCATACTTATAACTGCCACCTGTGTATACCCAAGATGCAGTCTGTGCCCTCTTGAAGCTCACAGTCCAATGTGCAAGCAGGACAGGGGACTGGGCACCCAAGGTCCACTTCCTTGCCCAGCTTAATAGAGAGGAGTAGAAGTTTCCTGGTGGCTCAGAGGGCTAAGGATCCAGCATTCTCACTGCTGTGGCGTGGGTTCAATCTCTGGCCTGGGAACTTCTATATGCTGCAGGTGCAGTCAGAAAAAAATAAAAGGACTGGAAGATAATGGGGTGGGGGAGTTCTTGGGGGATAGGTCCAGAGTAAAAGGGGCAAACTTTACCGGGGCCTCGATTGACCACCTTCTTCCCATCCCAGGGTACACAATGCAGGTGGGCAGTGCCATCCTGCATCCCACGAACATCACCATTGTGACGGGTGCCCCGAGGCACCAACATGTGGGTGCTGTCTTTCTGCTGAGCCAGGAGGCAGGCGGAGACCTGCGGAGGAGACAGGTGCTGGAGGGCACGCAGGTGGGCGCCTATTTTGGCAGCGCCATTGCCCTGGCAGACCTGAACAATGATGGGTGAGAATCCAGGGATGCTTCTTTAGGGGCGGGGAGAATGATGAGGGAAGTGGGCTTGCCCAAGCCAGGGCCGAGTAATGGAGGTTTGCAGTGGTGCATTTTTTTGGCCTGCAGTTTGCAGGGATTTGCAACTCAGTTTTGCGTGTTGATTTGCCACCAGACTTTATGGGATCCTGGATGTTTGCATGTCGATTTCATGACGCCTGCCTCTCCTTGTCTATTCCAGTCGTTCGTACGGCTCTAACAGACGTGGGCTGTTGGGTGTGATCTGGGTTTGCATGGCTTCTCTACAACATGTGTTTTTTCTTAAGACAGGTCACGGTGACACTTCCATGTCCTTCCCATGACCTATAACCAGAAGTGCCATTTGTGGAATCATGCCTGCTCAATAAGAGTTGTACTGTATGTCCCATCTCCCCCTTCTTCTCTCCTGTGCAGGTGGCAGGACCTCCTGGTCGGCGCCCCCTATTACTTTGAGCGGAAAGAGGAGGTAGGGGGTGCCGTTTATGTCTTCATGAACCAGGCAGGCACCTCCTTCCCGGACGACCCTTCCCTCCTCCTTCATGGCCCCAGTCGCTCTGCCTTCGGCTTCTCTGTGGCAAGCATTGGCGACATCAACCAGGACGGATTCCAGGGTATGAGCCAGCACTCCTGCCCCTGCACCCACTGACTGAGCGCTAGCTGCATCCCAGGCTTGATAGGGCCCAAAGTGGAGATGGGCTGGGGCCCAGGTATGGGGAGCTCACAGCAGGGCTGGAGAGATGGCATGCAGCGGGAGCCCCCAGCAACAAGCTCGGTGGACCTCCTGGAGGAGTGGATGTACCACTGGGCATCAAAGGCTGGGCTGAGTGTGCACAACAGAGGGACCCGAACGGGCATCATGTGAGTGTGGTATTCTTGTGTGCTGTACCCGGATCTAGTGGGTGTAGGATGTTCACATCAGAGATGAGGCTAGAGGGTGATATGGGGGTGAGGTGGACACTGCGAAAGCCAGGCAGAAAAAACTGGGGCTTTATATTTGGGCTATGGTAACGGGGTGTCCAAAAAGGTTTGGGGGCAGGGATGTGATACGCTAGCGTGGTATAGTATACCTTGGAAGATGATTCTGGAGGGCGACGTGGGGTGTATGGAGAGGGGAGCAAGCCTGGGGGTGTCACGATCAAGAATATAGTATATCAGGGAGTTCCCATTGTGGCTCGGGGGTTAAGAACCAGAGTAGTATCCATGAGGAGACAGGTTCGATCCCTGGCCTCACTCAGTGTATTAAGGATCTGGCATTGCCACAAGCTGTGGCTTAGGTTGCAAGTGTGGCTCGGATCTGGGGTTGCTGTGGCTGTGGTGTAGGCTGGCAGCTGCAGCTCCAACTCATCCCCTAGACTGGGAACCTCCATATGCCACAGGTTCACCCTAAAAAGAATATAGTGTATCAGGTGTGTGGTGTTAAGCAATAGGACGAGGTAGAAGTCGCGGATGGAGGGGATGTCATTAGGGCTCGGCCACACTTGGTGACCAATCAGACTTTGGCGTGTCAGGGAGAAGGACAGATCAAGAGGTCGAGCCTGGTTGCCATGGGACTCAACAGACATTGCACTGACTTAACGTTCAAGTCACTTCTCTGACCATCTAAGTTTCCCAGAACATATCTGAAAACCAGAATGACAGAGGGACCTCTCCAGAGACAAAATAGGTGCTAGAAAGTTCCATTAATGAAGCCCAAGCATTTACTGATAACCAGAATGGTCCAGTTGTCACTCAGGACCTACTCATTCTTCCTTCACTTACTTTTCTAACAAGTTTGGCTTCCTGGTTACCCAGGCGTTATCAGATCAAAAGTAGCAAACAAGAAAGTTTAAGAAGGTAAGACAGGGAGTTTCCATCATGGCACAGAAATAAATTTGACTAGGAACCGTGAGGTTGTGGGTTTGATCCCTGGCCTGGCCCAGTGGGTTGAGGATCCAGCGTTGCCGGGAGCTGTGGTGCAGGTTGCAGATGCGGCTCTCCTGTGATGCTATGGCTGTGGTGTAAGCCAGCAGCTGTAGTTCCAATTCAACCTCTAGCCTGGAAACTTCCATATGCCATGGATGCAGCCCTAAAAAGCAAAAAAAGAATCCGACTAGGAACCATGAGGTGGCGGGTTTGACCCCTGGCCTCGCTCAGCGGGTTAAGGATTCGGTGTTGTCGTGAGCTGTGGTATAGGTCACAGACGTGGCTCGGATCCTGCATTGCTATGGCTGTGGCGTAGACTGGCAGCTGTAGCTCTGATTGGACCCCTAGCCTGGGAACCTCCATGTGCCGTGGGTGTGGCCCTAAAGAGCAAAAACAAGCAAACAAACAAAAAGCAAAACAAAACAAAAAAAAAGGTAAAAAATTTTGGATTTATTTGTGAAAATCCTGGTTAGAGTGAAAAAAAAAGTTCTGGCCATTTTAACATGTAGAGTTCATGACAGTGAAAACCCCAGCCCCCACTGTTAGACAGATATGGGCTCAAATAGCCTGTCTTCGACTCAGGAGCTGTGTAATGTTGGGTTTCCCAAGCCTATTGGCTCATCTGGGGGCAGTAGTACCTACCGCCAGCACTCTTGGGAGGATTAGATAAGGCGAGGTGCTTAGTAACTCCCTGGCAAAGTCACCAATGGAGAACACCTGCTTTTGTGACCCTGCTGATAAAGGTCATTAGAGGAGCCAGGCCTCTGGAGGGGCAGGTGGTGGCGGAGAAGGAAGCCACTGTAATGAGGAGAAACAAACACCAGCCAGTGGTCAGGAATCGGAGGCTCTCACCTGCCTGGGACATTAACTGGCTGTGTGACGTCAGCTAAGTCACTCCCCTCTCCTGGACCTTGTGTCCCTCCTATAAAAGCAGGCAATTGGGTGGCTGCTGGTCCCAGTTTTGTTGTTTTTTTTTTTTTTGTCTTTTTTTGCCATTTCTTGGGCCGCTCTCGTGGCATATGGAGGTTCCCAGGCTAGGGGTCCAATTGGAGCTGTAGCCACCGGCCTACACCACAGCCACAGCCACACGGGGGGGGATCCGATCTGCGTCTGCAACCTATACCACAGCTCACGGCAACGCCAGATCCTTAACCCACTGAGCAAGGCCAGGGACCGAACCTGCAACCTCATGGCTCCTAGTCGGATTTGTTAACCACTGAGCCATGACAGGAGCTCCTGGTCCCAGTCTTAATCCTGAGCCACAGAACTCTGTTTCCCCGATGCTCCGAGCCCGGCCTGGCAGGGAGGTCAATGGCATGCTGAGCTCTGTGTCTAGAGCACTGGGTTGGGGAACCATGGTCCAGGGTGACCCTGCACTTTCTCTCTTCCGCAGACATCGCGGTGGGAGCCCCGTTCGAGGGTTTGGGCCAAGTGTACATCTACCACGGCAGTTCCGGGGGGCTCCTCAGACAGCCCCAGCAGGTATGGTGGACAGACAGAGGGGCCCTTCCTCCTTCCCTCACCCCCCCATTCCCCCTGGGCCTCACTCCCCAGAGCCTGGCGCAGAGCCTGCCCCACTTCTGCCCCTAGGTCATCCATGGAGAGAAGCTGGGACTGCCTGGCTTGGCCACCTTCGGCTACTCCCTGAGTGGGCGGATGGATGTAGACGAGAACTTTTACCCAGATCTGCTGGTGGGGAGCCTGTCGGACCGCATCGTGCTGCTGCGGTGAGCCAGGGCACCTGCATGGGGTCTTCCTCTCCTCTATCCCTGAATGCATGGAGCCCCAGCTCTGTCCATCTTCAGCAGCAGGCCCATGCAAGCCTGAGCCCCGACCCCCCGCCTGGCCTGGGGCAGGCGGGAGGCACTGATGTCTTCGTTTTCTATGCAGGGCCCGGCCTGTCATCAACATCCTTCACAAGACCCTGGTGGCCAGGCCATCTGTGCTGGACCCTGCGCTCTGTACGGACACCTCCTGGTGAGACTCTCAGGCCCCACTCTGCCCACCCGTTCCTCCTGAGCTGGCTCCCCAAACCCTTCCCTAGCAACTCCTGGTATCCCATCTTTAAAGGGTTGATTCTTGGGTAAGCATTGCTTTCCCTACCCAACCTCATTCAAAAGCAAAAACCCAGGAGTTCCCGTTGTGGCTCAGTGGGTTAAGAACCTGACTAAGTATCCATGAGGATGCAGGTTGAATCCCTGCTAATCCCTGGCCTCAATCAGTGGGTTAAGGATCCAGCATTGCTGTGAGCTGTGGTGAGGTATAGGTTGCAGGCACAGCTCGGATCCCGCACTGCTTTGGCTGTAACATAGGCCAGCAGCTGTGGCTCCAATTCGACCCCTAGCCTGGGAACTTCCTTATGTCACGAATGTGGCCTTACAAAGACAAAAAACAAATCAAACCAAAACAGGAAAAAAACACCTTGCAAGAGGTAATGGATCGGTTGGGAGGGGGCCGTAGGGCATGGCGGTTGAGAAGGAGCACTAGACTGCCTGGTTCAAATCCCAGCTATGCCCACTGCAGTGGTAGGTGGGGGCTCTGAGGAGAGAAATCCTGGAAGAAGAGGGAAGAGGAAAACACTCAGGTGGATGGGATGTGGAGAAGGGGAGAGAGCCACCTTGAGCAAACTATTAATCTCTCTGAGTCTCAGATTCCCTGCCTATAAAAGAAAGTTGATGATGATAAACCAATTCACAGGGTTGTGACAAGCAAATAACATAATGTACAAAAAGCCCTTAGCGATCCGGAGTTGCCGTGAGCTGTGGTGTAGGTTGCAGACACGGCTTGGATCCTGCGTTACTGTGGCTCTGGCGTAGGCCGGTGGCTACAGCTCCGATTTGGTCCCTAGCCTGGGAACCTCCATGTGCCGCAGAAGCAGCCCAAGAAATGGCAAAAAGACCAAAAAAAAAAAAAAAAAAAAAAAAAAAAAAGCCCTTAGCATGGCACCGTATACACTGTAAATGCTCAAAAAAATGTTAGTTGCTAAGGAATTCCCATTGTGGTGCAGCAGAAATGACTCCGGCTGGTACCCAGGAGGATGCAGGTTCCATCCCTGGCCTCGCTCAGTGCCGTGAGCTGTGGTGTAGGTCGCAGACGCACCCCGGATCTGGTGTGGCTGCGGCTGTGACGTAGGCCAGCAGCTGTAGCACCGATTCGACCCCTAGCCTGGGAACTTCCATGGACCACAAGAGCAGCCCTAGGGGAAAGAACAAATATTAGTTGCTGAGATGGTTTGGTAATGATGGTGATAACCAAAGTATCTGGGTGTGAATGAAGATACTGAATCAGAAGGCAAAGGTCGACAGAGCAGGGAAGCAGCGGGCAGTGGGGAAGGAGATCTGGACTGGGGATCCTGCCCAAGACTGGGCTGGCGCAACAACTGACTGATGACTTCAGGCCACTCATCCTGCTCTCAGGGCCTCAGGTTCCCCATTGGTACCCTCTAACTGTGTTTTCTATGGCTCTAATGAAAGTAGGGAGGGAAAGGGCGAGGGGCACTATGGACTCCCCAGTCTTGCCCCTGCTTTTCCCCTGTAGGGCCCTTTTCCCCTTGCCCGGTAAAGAGGGATGAGAGCCAGGGCCCAGATAGCTGGGTCCCACTGTGACCAGGCTCTCCTGTGTGTCTTCCACCTGTCAACAGCGTGCAAGTTGAGCTGTGCTTTGCTTACAACCAGAGTGCGGGGAACCCCAACTACAGGCGGAATATCAGTGAGTGTTGGGCTGCAGGGCGCGGGGAGGGGGGCCATGGCCACCTGGTCACTTGCTGACCAGCCTGTGCACCTGCAGCCCTGGCCTACACGCTGGAGGCCGATCGGGACCGCCGCCCACCCCGGCTCCGCTTCGCACACAGCCAGTCAGCTGTCTTCCACGGCTTCTTTTCCATGCCTGAGACACGCTGCCAGACGCTGGACCTGCTCCTGATGGTGAGGGAGAGGCGAGGGGTGGCACATGGGCACCACAGTCCCAAGGGGAGGTAGCCAGAGTCCCCCAGCCTAAGGGTGAGGGACTGAGGTCTCAGTCAGCCTTGCAGGGTGTTTTCAGGGTGGATGGGGCCTCGGCTCCTCCCTAGAGTTTAGGGTGGTCTGAGGATTCAACTCGATTTGGAGGGCAGCGCAGAGCTGGCTTCAGGTCACCTTCCTTTCCCAGGACAATGTCCGCGACAAACTCCGTCCCATCGTCATCTCCATGAACTACTCTTTACATTTGCGGATGCCTGAGCGCCCCCGGCTGGGACCGTGGCCCCTGGACGCCTACCCGGTCCTCAACCAGGCACAGGCTCTGGAGAACTACACGGAGGTGGGTGGGGCCGGGGCCGAAAGGGCGGGGACCGGGGGAGCTGTGGGGCGAGAAGGCGCTGTGGGTGGTGGGCCCTTCACACCTCCAACCACCGCCAGGTCCAGTTCCAGAAGGAGTGCGGACAGGACAACAAGTGCGACAGTAACTTGCAGATGCGGGCGGCCTTCGTGTCGGAGCAGGGGCAGCGGCTGAGCAGGTGCGCCCTAGGCCTCCGGAATTGGGTGGAGCAGATTTCATTGGCTATTGGGAATTGAGGGGCGGGAGCAATGGGTGGAGCAGATTTCATTGGCTATTGGGAATTGAGGGGCGGGACCCTATTGGTCAGGAAAAGGAGAGAGACCAGGTAAGATCTGAGGAGTGGGGTCTCATAGAGAGGCGAGTTCGAGGGAAAGGGATCCTCGTTAGCCAGCTGGGAGCTCTAAGGCTCGTCTTACACCGGCTAGAAAAGCGTCTTTCTTCCGAGGGGCGGGGCCTAAGGGATAGGGGCCGACGAGGGGCGGGGCTTTGGGCTCAGTCCGGGGCTCCTCCCCTCTCAGGCTCCGGTACAGGAGAGACACGCGAAAACTTCTCCTGAGCATCAACGTGACCAACACCCCCACCCGGGAACGGGCCGGGGAAGATGCCCACGAAGCGCTGCTCACCTTGGCGGTGCCTTCCGCCTTGCTGCTGTCCTCAGTGCGCCCTGTGAGTGCCCTCCGCCCCCTAGAGCCCAACCGCGGCTCCGCCATGTATTTGCATCTTACATGCATGTCATGTGCATATGCTGCCATTTGCCATAAACCACCCCCCCCCACCTACTCCTCTGGGCTGGGCTTCCTCGGGTGCCTGCAGCATCTCTGCTGCTAAGGGAACCCGGTTTTCAAGCCTCTAGGGCTTCAGGCCCTGTGCCACAGGGGAGGGGCTGGACAAGCCCTGCTCTGACCACCTGATTTGTCTTTTCTTCAGCCTGGAGCCTGCCAGGCCAACGAAACCATCATTTGCGAGCTGGGGAACCCCTTCAAACGGAACCAGAGGGTGAGGCCCGATCACACCTTCCCAGCCTACTGTGGGTCCCAGGCTACTCCTCTGATGACTTTCTTATCTTTCGCACCTCTGCCTTCCTACTTCCCAGGCTTCCCTGAAGCAAAGAGCCAGAGAGAGGGAGGGAGAGATACAGCAAGGGAGGGGGAGAGCCCCAGAGACTGAGAAAAATGGGGCCACTAGGGAGCTATGCACAAAGCTAGAGCAGGTGGAGGTGGGAAAAACTAGTTTTACTAAACACCTACTATGTGCCAGGCCATGAGCCCAACACCATGCTGCTTTTATATCAGATAGTTCTCACTATCTTCTGAGAAGGAAGTTGCTGATTTACAGAAAGGAAACATGCCCTTAGAAAGTTTCAGTGATTGCTCAAGTTCATGTAGCTCAAAAGTAGTTTAAGAATCTGACTAGTGGAGTTCCTGTCGTGGCTAGTTGGTTAACAAACCCGACTAGCATCCTTGAGGATGCAGGTTCGATCCCTGGCCTCGCTCAGTGGGTTAAGGATCTGGTGTTGCCATGAGCTGTGGTGTAGGTCACAGTTGCTGCTCAGACCTGGTGTTGCAGGCCAGGAGCTTTGGCTCCATTCAACCCCTAGCCAAAAAAATAAAAAAATAAAAAAAAAATAACAGGGATGTCACTGAGAGAAAGGAAAGGGAAAAGGGAAATGGATGGGGTGAGGAAGGTAGACAGGTGGGAGGTGGAGACCTCACCCAGAAGGCAAGGAGGAGGCCAGAGAGGACCAGCTCCCTAGTATAGAATTCAGCCCCTCTCTTCCCCATGGCATCACCCCCACCTGACCCCAAACGCCCCTCTCTGCCTCCCTCACCCTCGTGGCAGATGGAGCTGCTCATCGCCTTCGAGGTCATCGGGGTGACCCTGCACACGAGGGAACTCCAGGCGCAGCTGCAGCTCTCCACGTGAGTGACCTTGAGAAGCCAGTCTGGGTCGGGGTTGAGGGGTCCTGGGACCTCCCCCGCTCCAGCCACATCTCCTCCCCTTCCCCCTGCATGCCTTCCCCAGATCAAGTCACCAGGACGACCTGCGGCCCAAGACCCTGACTTTGCTGGTGGACTACACACTCCAGGCCTCGCTCAGCATGTGGGTACCACATTCCCCCCACCACCACCAGCCTGCTGGACCCGGGCTAGGGCCTCTCTGTCCCTAGGGGGTCTCAAGCTCCTCTGCCACCCTGCTCTTGGCCTGGTATCCTTAGGCCAATGCCACTGTCGTTATGGTTACTATGAGTATTCTTGCAGAGCAGGTGGCAGTGGAGGCATGCGCAAACTGGGGCGAACGTGTTGGTGTGACCCTGTCTTTTCATGAGAGTTCGTTGTGCTAAGGGTGTTCTAAGCATCATCTCATTATCTTCCCACAACAGCCCCGTGATACAGTGACTCCACTTAACAGATGAACCCCACTTTACAGATAAAGAAACGGAGGCTCAGAGAGGATAACAAACTTGTGTGAGGCCATACAGCTAGCATGTGCTAGAGCTGGGGTCTAACTCAGCTCTGCCTGATGTCAGGGGAGCTGTAATTCACCTTGGTGCCCACCTCCCCCTGCCAGAGGCTCTCCCGTCTCTCATGATGCCAGCTTGTTTCTTACCCCTAGGGTGAATCACCGGCTACAAAGCTTCTTTGGGGGGACAGTGATGGGCGAGTCGGGTATGAAAACTGTGGAGGATGTGGGAAGCCCCCTCAAGTATGAGTTCCAGGTAAGAGGGTCTTTGGGTCCAAGGCCTGGGGGTGTGATGGCTGGGGGATGGTTGGATGGAGGTGGTTTCCCATGAGACAGTGGCCGTGACATTCTTTGTACCCACAGGTGGGCCCAATGGGGGAAGGGCTGGCAGAACTTGGGACCCTGGTCCTGGGGCTGGAGTGGCCCTACGAAGTCACCAATGGCAAGTGGCTGCTGTACCCGACTGAGATCACCATCCATGGCAACGGGTCCTGGCACTGCCAGCCACCTGGAGATCTCATCAACCCTCTCAACCTCACTCTCTCTGTAAGGACACCAGCGAGATCATTTCCTTGCATATCATTTCCTGTGCCAGCTGCGGGGTGGCAAGGCTGGCATCTTCTTCTCTCTCCCCTTGTACACTTTTGGGGCCTGCCCTTTCCTCCTCCTCTCGCCTCTGCTCCCACGCCCGCCTCCAGCAAATCCCCTCTTCCCTCCTCAGGTTCCTGAAGACAGGCCACCATCTCCACAGCGCAGGCGGCGACAGCTGGACCCGGGGGGAGGCCAGGGCCCCCCGCCTATCACTCTGGCTGCTGCCAAAAAAGCCAGGTCTGAGACCCAACTGGTGAGTGGCCAGGGCAGGGGTAGAGAGGACTGTGCCCAACTGTCCCGAGGTGGGTGGACACCTAGGGGGACACGAAGCAATGGAGATAGATGCTACTTTCCAGGAGACCCACATCCTCATGTATTCCTGTCTGCTGAGCCACAGGGTAACTCCCTCTAGATTCTTCATACTCCACCCCTGGCTTGGTGGCACCCACAGCAGACCCAAAGGGGCCTGCCCTCATCCCTTCCCATACTCCCCCCCACAACCTGCACGCTCATGTTTAAGGCACATTCTTTGGACCAAGCATATCTGGACATCAGTGACATGGAGAACAGGACATCTGATCCCTGTGCATGTAAACGGGGGCCGATCCCCAACATCACCTTCCCACCCCCTTCCCATGCTGAGCCTTTGTTCACTCAGGCTCCATCCACATGGGATTCACGCCTCCCTCTCCACCCAGCTGGGCCTCACCTCGATACCCAGGCCTGGTCATCTCTCTCCCTTCCGACAGAGGGCGCCCTGCACCGCCCACGTCTTCATCTCACCTCTCTGCATTCCCCAGCCTTAACCTCGTCCCAGGATTTGAGCAGAAACATCACTCCAACCGGTTGGGGCCCCTGGGAAGAGAATCAGTGTCTCTTCCTTGGGGCCACTGAGTTGGCTGCTCCCTAATACAAGGCGAGGCCCCTCTGAGGGCAGGAGATGAGCCTCTCCAGGCAGGGACACAGCACCTCATCAGACTGGGGTCTCCTGGGAGTTCCCATCATGGCTCAGTGGTTAACGAATCCGACTAGGAACCATGAGGTTGCGGGTTCGATCCCTGGCCTCACTCAGTGAGTCAGGGATCCGGCGTTGCCATGAGCTGTAGTGTGGGTCGCAGATGTGGCTTGGATCTGGTGTTGCTGTGGCTCTGGCGTAGGCCAGCAGCTGCAGCTCCGATTGGACCCCTAGCCTGGGAACCTCCATGTGCCACAGGTGCGGCCCTAGAAAAGGCAAAAAAAAAAAAAAAAAGACTCATGTCTTCTGTTCCCTGCTCACCTCAGAGGTGTGACAATGACCGCGCCCGCTGTGTGTGGCTGGAGTGCCCCATTCCTGATGCCCCCATCATCACCAACGTGACAGTGCAGGCACGGGTCTGGAACAGCACCTTCATTGAGGTCAGTGCCGGGGTCTGGAGGTGTCTCCTGCCACCCACCTGGGCGAGGAGAGCAGGAGGGAGAGGGTGAGGCCAGGGCACACGTGTGTGCCCGAGTGTGTCAGGGACAGCCTGGAGATCGATGGGTGACGGGTTGTGCACCTATTGTGTGCCGTGTTAGTGTTAGTCTGTGTCTGTGGACATGACATAATTCTGTCTCCGGCCAACCTGACCTTCTCTCGTGTGTCTGTTAGTCTGTCCTCTGTCTATGACTTTCCCACCTCCCTGCTTTAGCCCAAGCTCTTCCTTCCCCCTGGATGCCAGCTTCCCTCTGCTTCTCTGCATGCAAACTCCTGTCCAGCATTTGAGGTCTCCCCCAGATGCTTCACCACCAGTGAGGTCGTTTCGGACTTTTCCAGCTGAAAATGACCTCTCCCCTCTGGACACCCACAGAAGTTTCGCAGAAGCCACACATGCCAGTAAACCCACGCTCCGCTGCCGTTGCCAGCCTTCTCATGTGCCCCCTAAACCAAACCTCTTCTATAAATGACCAGATGAAACATCTCTTCAGCTTTGTGGACCAAGCAGTTTTTTAATTACTCACGTCTTCACAGCAGCCCAAAGCTGCCCCAGACAATGCAGTGGAGGATGAGACGAGGAATGGGTGTGTCTGTGTGCCAGTAATGCTTTATGTCCCAACGCAGGTCATGGAAAGTAACACACCATTGTCAATGGACATTATATTTCAATTTTTTAAAAAACTAGGTCATGGGCCAGATTTAGCCCACAGACCAGACCTGGACTGTGACCTTCATTGTCTCTGCTGACCCCAGCATCCAACACAGGATCTGAGGCGCAGCGGATTGCATGCTGTGCCTTCAAGGGTGGAGGAGGGGAGGCGTAGCATCGGGTCCTTAGGGATGCTGCTGAAGGATGCTGTGTGGAGCGAGGGTGTCCTGGAGGGAGGGGGTTAGGGTCAGGATGGAGGCTCAGAGGGGCTTCACCTGCTTCTTTTGATGCATCCTTTCCCCCCTCCAGGATTACAGAGACCTTGACCGAGTCAGGGTAACCAGCTGGGCCACCCTGTTCCTCCGGACTAGCGTCCCCACCATCAATATGGAGAATAGGACAGTGTGGGTAAGTGAGCATGTCAACTAGATAGCGCCTAGCCGGGGCGTGGGAGCACAGGGCATCTTTTCAGAGCATTCTCGCACACTTTAGCTACGGGGTTCTCAATCGTGGCAGCACATGGGACTCCCCTGGAGAATTTCTGGTGTCTGGACTGCGCCCCTGAGCAGTGACATCTGAGTCTATGGAGGTGGGACCCCAGTATTGGTATGTTTAAAAGTACCCACCCCCACCAGTGATTCTGCCGTGCAGCCAGCATTGAGAAGCTCTGCTTGAGCTTCTTTGATTTGCACGGCACCTCTGTGACAAGGATCTGTCTTGGTGGAGACTTGAAAAAAAAGTTCCCAAACTTGATTCTGAGACGCAATCTGGAAAAAGAAAGATGATGAAATTGCTAATAATTTGATTGTGCAAAGGATGTAAGTGGAGATATAGAGGCGATACCTAGAGAAGGTGAATGAAGGGTTGGTTAAATGCATTATGGTACATTTCCTAAAGTGAATTGAGGTAGTGGAGGAAGGGCCAGAAAGATCGACAGATCAGAATAAGACTTTAGGAGTTCCTGCTGTGGCGAGGGAGATCAGCCGTGTCTCTGGAGGACTGAGATGCAGGTTAGATCCTTGGCCTGGCACAGTGGATTAAGGATCTGGCATATGTCACAGCTGTGGCTTGTATCTGATCCCTGGCCCAGAAGCTCCATATGCTGCAGGGTGGCCAGCAAATACAAAAAAGAAAAAAAAAAAAAAAAAAGAATAGGAATTGACTTTATTATACAGATGGCATTTTAATTTTAAAATTTGATCTATTTATTTTTATGGCTGCGCCCACAGCATATGGATGTCCCCAGGCCAGGGATTGAATCCAAGCCGAAGCTGTGACCTACACCACAGCTTAGGCAATGCTGGATTCTCAACCCACTGTACTAGGCTGGAGATCACATCTGTAGGTGCAGCAACCCAAGCCACTGCAGTCAGATTCTTAACCCACTGTGCTACAGCAGGGAACTCCCTGATGGCATTTTTATTTTTTTAAATTTTTATTTATTTATTTAGTTTTGTCTTTTCTTTCTTTTTTTTGGGGGGGGCACACCATGGCACATGGAGGTTCCCAGGCTAGGGGTAGAATTGGACCTGCAGCTGCCAGTCTACACCGCAACTCACGGCAACACCAGATCCTTACCCCACTGACTGAGGCCAGGGATTGATCCTGGGTCCTCATGGATACTAGTTGGGTTCGTTAACCACTGAGCCACAGCGGGAACTCCCTGATGGCATTTTTAATTAGATGAAAGGTAGAAAAGGTAGATGATTAAGTAGTATCGGGAAAGTAAAGACAAATCCCTGCCTCACACCATAAACAAGAACACACTGGAGTTCTATTAAAATATTTAAATATGGGAACTAAAATATATCAGAAGAAAATTCAGAAAAAAATATATATATATGTTTTGTCTTTCTACCTTTTCTAGGGCCACTCTCGCGGCATATGGAGGTTCCCAGGCTAGGGGTCGAATCGGAGCTGTAGCTGCCAGCCTACACCACAGCCACAGCAACTCCAGATCTGAGCCGTGTCTGCAACTTGTACCACAGCTCACGGCAACACCGGATCCTTAACCCACTGAGCGAGGCCAGGGATCGAACCCTCGACCTCATGGTTCCTAGTCGGATTTGTTAACCAATGAGCCACGATGGGAACTCCCAGAAAATAATTTGATAGTAATCTTTAATTATGGGAAGAGGGAGTTATTTTACTTACTTGTTTATTTATTTACTTTTATTGGTTTCACCCATGGCATGTGGAAGTTCCTAGGCCAGGGATCAAACAACACCGCAGCGACCCAAGCCACTGAAGTGACAATGCTGGATCCTTAACTTGCTGCACCACAAGGGACATCCAGGAGTCAGATTATTCAACTCAGAAATCACAAAGGAAGCATTTGACAGATTAGACTACCTGATATTTTACAGCCGTATGCAGCAAAAGCGATAGTAAAGAAACTGGCAAATGATATATTGCTTTTCATAAAGTTTATAGCATATACGCCAAAATATTGATAGACATATTTTTAATACATAAAAATAAAGGGCAGCATAAAGATAAACAGGCAGGGTACATAGGGCGAGATACAAATGTTAAACTATCTTTTTTTTTTTTTTTGTCTTTTCTAGGGCCACTCCTGAGGCATATGGAGATTCCCAGGCTAGGGGTCGAATCAGAGTTACAGCTGCCAGCCTATGCCAGAGCCACAGCAACACGGGATCCGAGCCACATCTGCGACCTACACCATAGCTCACAGCAATGCCGGATCCTTAACCCACTGTGCAAGGCCGGGGTCGAACCTGCAACCTCATGGTTCCTAGTCAGATTCATTAACCACTGAGCCACGATGGGAACTCCCAAATGTTCAACTAAACTGTAAAGGAGTAAAAATAACAGCAATGAGTGTTTTTTTTCCTATCAGATTAGAAAATATTTAGAAGAATAATGCTGTCTGGCGCTGATGAGGTAGAAGGAAATGCTATTGATTGGAGGATAAAATGATAGATTCTTTGGGGGGATGAATTTGTCAATAGCTATTAAATTTTTAAATGCACATTTCCTTTGATCCAGCATATGACACTATGTCTTAAAAGCTAAGGGGACAAGTATGTAAACCTAACCTAAATATATAGGGATATTTAAAGCGTTGTTTATGGTGGCAGAAAATTGGAAACAATCTAAATGTCTTTTAGTAGAATATTTGTTCAATAAATTACGGTACATTTCCTACAACGACTGTGCAGTCATCAGAAGGGATTAGGTTGATCTTTATTAATTGACATCGAAAGATGAAGAAAAAGGTCAGAGAAGAGTGTGTATAGTACACACAGATCCCATTTATGTGGAAGAAAAAAGAGTATATGTTTAGAAGTTCCCGTCATGGCGCAGTGGTTAACGAATCCAACCAGTGAACCATGAGGTTGCGGGTTCGGTCCCTGGCCTTGCTCAGTGGGTTAAGGATCCGGCGTTGCCGTGAGCTGTGGTACAAGTTGCAGACACAGCTCGGATCCTGCGCTGCTGTGGCTGTGGTGTAGGCCGGTGGCTACAGCTCCGATTGGACCCCTAGCCTGGGAACCTCCATATGCCATGAGAAGCAGCCCTAGAAAAGGCAAAAAGAAAAAAAAAAAGAAGAAGAAGAAGAATATATGTTTAACATAGGCGTTTAAAAATACGGAAAGAGGAGTTCCCATTGTGGCTCAGCGGGTTAAGAACCCAACTAGTATCCATGAGGATTCTGGTTCGATCCCTGGCCCCACTCAGTGGATTAAGGATCAGGTGTCGCCACAAGCTGCAGTGTAGGTCATGGGTGCAGCTCAGATCCGGCATTGCTGTGGCTGTAGGCTGGCAGCTGCAGTGCAGATTCGATCCCTAGCCTGGGAGGCTCCATGTGCCAATGGGGACAACCCTAAAAAGACAATGAATAAATAAATAATAAATAAAAATATGGAAAGAGACTCAACAAAATGTTGACGATAGCTCTTTCTATAGAGTAAAATTACTGGAAACCTTTAATGTCCTTTATATCATCTGTATTTTTTAAAATAATAAAATAACTTTTTGAGAAATAGTATACAGTCAGAAAAAGATCTATATATACATATACAGAATAATTTTATATTATAAAATATGTAATATATATCTTCATTGATATATAATAAAGAAAAAATGATGCTATAATGCTATGCAGTCTTTATTTTTTGTAAATATTTATGGAGTGCTTGCTGTGTACCGGGTATTGCTCAAAGCAGTTTACTCATGGTAAACACATTTAATCCTCCCCAGCAACCCATGAGGTAGGTATTACTAGCATAATCCCCATTTTACAGATGAACAACAGAGAGGTTAAGTGACTTGCCGAAGGTCACACGGCTAGTGAATAACACAGCCAGGACTTGAAGCCAGGTAGCCTGGCTCCAGAATCCATGTTTTTGACTACTCTACTATACCGTGAGGTAGGCATTATGATTGCCTTATCAGATGAAATGATTTAAAGAGGTAAAATTACTTGTCTAAGGTCCCACAGTTCGTGAGGGATGGAGCTGGTACCCAAACCCGGATGTGTGGGTAACAAACTCAGCCTCCAGGCTGCCTCCCAGATCTGAGGCTGCCCCCTGTGAAGCCAGGACTGCACCTGGGAGAAATTGTAGGATGGAGGAATCTGCTGCTGTCAGAGGACCAGCAGGGGCTTTTCCAGTCCCCGAGTGCCCCCTACAGGCAGTATATCAAACAGCAGGTTCCTGAAAACAAGGAAGGATGAGCTTGGGGGGGCCTAAAGAGCGTGGACACAAAGCTCAGCCCCTTCTCACCCCCTGCAGTTCTCCGTGGACATTGACTCTGACCTGGTGGAGGAGCTGCCGGCCGAGATCGAGCTGTGGCTGGTGCTTGTGGCTGTGAGTGCCGGGCTGTTGCTCCTGGGACTGATCATCCTCTTGCTGTGGAAGGTTAGGACACCCAGCCCGCCACTGGCACTCCCACTCTGGGACCACACTTCCATCTCACCCCAGCCGTTCCCATGTTCCCCCCCACCCCGCCTTCCCCCAGCCACACCCCCACCCCATCCTCACCTCACCCTCCGGGATGCACCTGTCCCGGTCAATGGGGGGACCTGCAAAGACGGAAAGGGGAACCGGGAGCACTGGCTCCCACCTCTCCACCAAGCTGGGGCTGGGACTCAGGCAGCCAGGTCCCCCGGCCCTAAGCCCCAATTCACTACCAGTGCTGCTGGCAAGGACCCCCCAGCTCCCCCTGATGGCCCCTCCCCCTCCCCCCCTCCGCAGTGCGGCTTCTTCAAGCGAGCCCGCACTCGCGCCCTGTATGAAGCTAAGAGGCAGAAGGCGGAGATGAAGAGCCAGCCGTCAGAGACGGAGAGGCTGACGGACGACTACTGAGGGGGGCAGCCCCCCACCCCCGGCCCACCCGGGTAACGCGGCCTCCGGGCCCCCTTCCCAAGCCCCCAGCTGGCTGGGGCCTCTGACTCTGTCCTATCTGCTCCTCTTCCTTCATGGGTCCTCTCTGCACCTGATTCTGTCCCTGGCGCCACCCCAAAGGGCAGGCCACTCTGTCTGCCTCCCCTGCACACCCGTGGGAGAGCTCCGGGTGTCTGCCCTCCCCCAGCCTCCCCCCTGAGCTCCTCAAGGACTTGGGACCCCAAGAGGGAGCCATAAAACCCTCCCTGTGCCCCCTTCACTTTCTGGGGATTGGAAAGGGGTCAAGACCAAGGCGGGGCCCCATCTCTGAAGGCCACAAGACAAACTTCAGAGTGATGTGACTCCCCAGCCCCACCTCCAGGGCAGGAAGGGACTAGGGGAGCCCTTCCCCCTGGCAAACAGCCCTTTTCCTCTTAGGAGCCCCCTCGGGGTGACAAACTGGCCCCTCCCAATTTTGTGCTCAGGGACGGTCCCCACCCTTCCTAGCCATTCGGTCAGCTGTCTCAACAACTTCCCATCTATCTCCATCTGCCTCTCCCTCTCCTCTCTGCCTTCCTCTGGGGCCTCCTTTCTCTGAACCCTGTCAGTGCAGGGAGATGGCATTGTGGTTGGGTGGCGGTCCTGGCTGTGAGGACCTCTGGTGGGCAAAGAGGGAGCTGGGCACCTCTCCCCGCTGCCTCAAAAGCCAGATGCTGATGGGCTTCGTCTTCTCCCCCACCTCCAGTGTGACTTCTTTAAGCGGACCCGCTATTACCGGATCATGCCCAAGTACCACGCGGTGCGGATCCGGGAGGAGGCGCGCTACCCATCTCCAGGGAGCACTGTGCCCACCAAGAAGCACTGGGTGACCAGCTGGCAGACTCGGGACCGATACTACTGACACCCCCCACCCGGATCCCACCCCCGCTCCCCCCGTATCCCCTTCTATTTATAAGCTATGCCCCCGACAGTCCACAGGGGCCACTGCCTTTGGCTGGCACCAGCAGGCTCGGGCACACACACGTCTTCACGTGCATTCACGTGCCATCCAGCCGTGGCCTTCTCCCTGCAGGAGGGCCGGGGCCGTGGACCTTGCATTGCTGAGCACTGCAGCCCTGTGCCCTGGACATACATGCTTGTGGCCCGTGCTTGTACACCCCGGGTGGGGTGTGGACATGCGTGTCCCAGCTTCTGCCTGTGCCAAAACCAAGCCAAAGGACCTCCGCCAGAGCCAGGAGGAAGCAGCCCCTATTGTGGTGACGCCTCCTCTGTTCACACTGGACCCATCGTGAGCCATAGTCACTGGACTGACTCAGCCCTCGAGATGAAAACCACTGACAAAGAGCAGCCCGCTGGGCCCGGGCACAGCCCCCAGCAGCCATGCCAGAGCGTGGGAAGCCTGCCCGAGGTTGTCCAAGGGGGTGTTTGCAGGAGCTGGTTGTTCAGACCCAAGAGCAGAAGGAACTAGAAAGAAAGTCCCCAAGCTGGCTTTCTTTCATGAATCGAGGCGAAATCTCTGTCCTTGGCCACAGCCACCCATGCACTAGCAGGAAAGGCAGCCCGAAGAAAGAAAGAAGGACACGCTGCCAGGCAGCCAGAACACACTGTGCTCCGACGGCCCGGGGAGGCGGGGGACTCCTCAGCAGAGGAGGGGACTGGTCCTGGGCCAAGGAGATGTCAGAAGGACACAGAAGAGATGCCACTTCTCACCCACGTGACCAACCCGGCCTCTGAAGGCTTGGAGGGACCCCCCCCATGAGATCACAGGGGGAGCAACACTTGAATGTAGAAGAGGGAGGGAGCCCTGCACCTGTCCCATCAGCCAGACCCCACTTTACCCCCATGGACCATGGGCTGGAGACGTGGAGCTCCCAGCTGTCCTTGGCTTTCAGAGCCAACTCAGCTCTGCCTTCTCCCCCCACCGTGGCCCATGGTAGAAGTTGAGGCTGGTTCCAGAAAACCTCTCCCACCCACCCCCATCCACGGTACTGTAGCAGGGGAGCTCCCTCCCCCTCCTCGTGCCTTCTTTGTATATAGGCTTCTCACGGCAACTAGTAAACAGCTCCCAGTTTGTACACATCGCCCAGGGTGTATTCCGGCCACCCCCACGCCAGCCCCATTCAGTCCGATGGATCTGCTCTCCGGCTGACCCCCCCAGCGGGACACAACCAAGCGCAGGGGTCTTAGAGGTTGGGAGGGTGAAGCTCTATGGGGAAGATCCACTTCTGTTCTCAGGGGTCCCCCGTCTAAGGGACGGTCATGGTCGTATAACTGAGATCCAGAATATCAGATAAGGGAAGAGATCCGAGGAGAATGGGTGGAACCCAAATGGCTTTTTGGCGGACCTCCGGGGAGGAGGGTCGGGTAGAGGTGGGGCTGTGTAGGGTGTGCAAGGGGCCAGGAGCCACTCTGCTGTAGAAACAGGTAGCCCTGGGTAATGGTGCAGGGAGGCTGGGTGCATGGGTGGAGAGCCGAGAGCCCTCGTCTGGTGGCTAAATTCAGAGAACCTGCTGTACTGCCTCAGTTTCCCCACCACCACCCCGGGGAACCATGCTGAGCAGATCAGAAGGTGAACCAGTGACCCGAGGCTGGAATACCTGAAAGGTCCTGGCATCCATTCCCCAGCCTCTGGGCAAGTCCACCCAGAACCCTTGCCTGCGACGCTTCCTCCTGGGGTGCTTCAGGATGAAGCTCACGGCCACAGCATGGGGCAAGCTCTCCACCGCCTCCTCTGTGCTAAGGTGTCCCAGCCACACAGACATGAGGGTGGAGCAAGGCCACCTTCCCTATGACTTCTTTGTCCTGACCTGTGGCACAGGTCCTGTGGCGGTGATGTTTGGCAAGACAGAAGTTTGGATGTGACCACTCAGGGGCGCCTAGAGGCAGCTCCTCCATTTGACTCATCAGAGCCCACAGACCAGATGCTGGTCCCAGGGCTCCTCCTGGTGTCTGCCTCCCTGTGGCTGCTGTCTGCCCTCCACCTGCTCGAGGGGAGCCTGCCCCCTCACTTTCTGGGTTGGGATTTGTCACCGATTGACAGTAAAATGTCCATGTCCTCCAGGAAAACCCCAGCCCCTACCTAGACCTTTGTTTTCCAGAACCCGGGTTGTTCACGGAGTCAGGAATACACACATGTGTGTTGTCAAAGCCCAGCTCAGGCTGAGCAGGGCTCCCGCCAGCTCAGTCCAGTCCTTTGCAGCCACTTCCTGCTGAAGAAAAGCGTGGGATCTAGACATCCCTCTGGCCAGCTTCACAGGATCAGCCCCACCTCCTGTGAGCAGCTGCTTGGATGAGAACACACACACAGTGCACCACACACACACACGCATGTGACAACAAGTAGGCATTTTCAGGACTGGGGCGGCCAGACTTTCATGAAAGAAACAAACTGGCAGTGATGCCAGCAATGCCCACTTTACGGAAAAGGACCCTTTATAATTGCAAACTTCTTGAGCTTCTTGGAGCGGCAGCATCTCCAGACTGTTTCAGAAGAGGGTCTTGGCTCTTTTGTCATGGAAAGAACCCATAAGGGACTTCCTGTTGTGGCTCAGTGGTAATGAACCCAACTAGTATCCATAAAGATGCGGGTTCAGTCCCTGGCCTCGCTCAGTGGGTTAAGGTTCCGGCGTTGCAGTCAGCTGTGGTGTAGGTCACAGATGCGGCTCAGATCCCACATTGCTGTGGCCATGACATAGGATGGCTATGGCTCTGATTCGACCCCTAGCCTGGGAACTTCCATATGTCCTAGGTGCGGCTCTAAAAAAGAAAAAAAAAAAAAATAGAGGGAGAAGGAGAGAGAGCCTATAAGGTCCTCTGTCTCTCCTGGGCACCGGGCTGGATTGCGCTTCCTGGGCCCCACCTGGTTGGATGGTGCCACGTAACTCATTCTGGCCAATGAGTTGTCAGCGGGAGGGAAGGGACTCTGTTCTGGGCTGAGACCCTCAATTCTGCTTCTCTAAACTGCTGTGGAAGCCTGTGTTGAGAAAAATCGGCTGTCAGACTCAGTCCCCGAGGGCTCCCCCCACCCCACCAAGCCATGTTGTACATGTAGCGGGAAATTTGGGAATGTGGGGGGGTGGGGTTGTTAACTTCCCATCACCTAACCTAGCTTGATACCTCCAGCCCTGCTGTTACCCGCCCTGAAGCAATCTCTGCAGGAGGAGTTTGATCCAAGCACAGAACCCCCGTTATGGAAGCCTAGCTCTAAGGGGAGGACCGTGGGAAATCTCATATCTGTCTCTTACACCCAGCCTCAGGGTTTCCTTTTACTTGAAGGTTGACAGTTAATTGTCTTTTTGTTTTCTGGGTTTTTTTTTTTTTCTTTTTGGAGCCACACCCAAGGCATGTGGATGTTCCCAGGCTAAGGGTCGAATTAGAGCTGTAGCTGCCGGCCTACACCACAGCCACAGCAACACGGGATCTGAGCCACATCTGTGACCTACACCCTGGCCACGCTGGACCCATCACCCACTGAGCGGGGCCAGGGATCGAACCCACATCCTCATGGATACTAGTTGGATTCGTTTCCACTGCACCACAACAGGAACTCCAATAATAGTTTTTGATGTGGTGGTGGTTTTTGTTTTTCGGGGTTTTTTTAATGGTCGCACCTGTAGCACATGGAAGTTCCCAGGCTGGGGGTCGACTCCAAGCAGCAGCTGCTGCTGGCCTGTCACAGCCACAGCAACGGCAGGATCGGAGCCGTATCTGCGACCTATGCCATAGCTCAGGGCAAAGCCAGATCCTTAACCCACTGAGCAAGGCCAGGGATTGAACTTGCATCCTCTATATCAGGTTCTTAACCCACTGAGCCACAACAGGAACTCCCAAATTTCACAGTAATAGCCATAGCTGCCGTTTATTGATATTTACAGTGCACCAGGCACAGGGATCCACTTTTTTTACATATAATATTTCATATACTCTTCCAGGCACCTTGAAGACCGCATTCACCAACATCATCCATGGTCTAACTGCTGGTTTGGCGGTCCTCTCTGATACCGCTGTGGCATGTCTTCCCCGGGGACCCCAACTTCTTTTTTCACCTTTTCTCTTCAGTGTGCTGGATGCAGCGCCTGGTGTTGGAGACAGAGCCGTGAATCAGACCGAGATAGCCCTGCCCTCCAGAAGCTTAAAGTCTCTTGGGGAGACAGAGGAACAGATGATGACACTTCGTGTAAAGGAGTTAAAATGGGTGTTAGATCGGGAGATCTAAGGAAACTTTGGAGGGAGCCCATAACCCAGCCGGGCAGGTCAGGGACCTGAAGACTGAGTAAGTGAAAGTGAGAAGAAAGAATGATCCAGGAGTTCCCATCGTGGCTCAGGAGTTAACGAATCCGACTAGGAACCATGAGGTTGTGGGTTTGGTCCGTGCCCTTGCTCAGTGGGTTAAGGATCCGGCGTTGCCATGAGCTGTGGTGTAGGTTGCAGACGCGGCTCGGATCCTGGATTGCTGTGGCTCTGGCATAGGCTGGTGTCTACAGCTCCGATTCGACCCCTAGCCTGGGAACCTCCATATGCCACCAGAGCGGCCCAAGAAATGGCAAAAAAAAAAAAAAAAAAAAAAAAAAAAAAAAAAAAAAAGAAGAAGAAGAAGAAGAAGAAGAAGAAAGAATGATCCATACATAAGAGACAGCATTTGCAACAGCACGGAGATTGGAGACTGGTTCAAGGCAGTGGATCAGTGTGGCTGGGAGTTGAGCAGGGGAAATGTGGAGAGATGAGGCTGGAGAGTTAAGCCAAAGCAGACCATGTGAGAACTGGAAAGGCTGCAGGAAGAAGTGGCGAGCCAGCAACAGGCTATGAGCAAGAGAAGTAACACGGTCAGAGCTGCAGTTGAGAATGACCTCTGAACCTGTTTCCTCATCTACAAAATAGAGATAATAATAGCACAATAGAGCTGTCCTGAGAAGTAAATGAGATAATGAATGCAAACAGTGCTTGGCACATAGGTTATTATTCATTCAGCTAAGAGAGTCCCCTTCATTGTGAGGCCTTGCTCATAGCTCTGCATAGGCTATAATCATATTCTGTTATAACTATTTATTTATTTATGCAGCTCTCTCCCAGACTGAGAAATGAAACGATCGAAGGAAAAGGCAGTGTCCCAATCTTGTCTCTTTCCCTGTCCCAGCACAAAGCCTAAAATTTATTATGCCATTGGTGAATGTGAGCCCACGACTGAACAGCGAAAAACACCTCAAGGGGGTGGGGGGAGAAGCGAGGGACTTACCGCTCTCGACCACAAGAGGGCGCGCGCTGGGTTCCCACGAGAGAGCCGGTTGGCTGAGGAAGGGCGGGCTCTCCGCCTCCAGCACCAATCATCTCCCAGGACCTTTCTCTAAGAACGCTCAGAGCGAAAAAGGTTGCTTTCTTAGGTCCAAAGAGAAGAGAATAAAAAAATAAAAGTGTTTTGGGAGTTTCCCTCGTGGCTCAGCGGAAACGAATCTTACTAGCATCCATGAGGATGCAGGTTCGATCCCTGGCCTCGTTCAGTGGGTTAAGGGTCCGGCGTTGCCATGAGCTGTGGTGTAGGTCGCAGACGCGGCTCGGATCCCGAGTTGCTGTGGCTCTGGCGTAGGCCGGCAGCTACAGCTCCGATTTGACCCCTAGCCTGGGAATCTCCATGTGCCGCTAGTGCGGCCCTAAAAAGACAAAAAAAAAAAAAAAAAGTTTTTTGAAAACTTCATTGTAGCACTGATGGTAAGGGTTGCCTCTGCCGCCTCCAGGTGTTAATTAGGAGGTTGACTGACTTTTTTAACTGGAAAAGCAACATGCCGCCTTTTCATGAGCTGCTTGGATCTTTGTGATACGAGGGACTGACGTGGGCTCGCATCCAGATCCCGAAGTTAGCAAACATTCAATCTGAGTCACTGTCATCTGAATTGGGAACCCACTAGACCCCCTAAGGGAGAGCAGATGGGAATCAAGATAGGTGAATCGGGACACTTTGGGAGGAAATGGGGTGCGCTGACAGCTACCGGAACAATCTCAGAGACGAGACGTGAAGGAGTCTGAGGAGGGAGCGGGGAAAGGAAGGAGTAGAATAGGTATGGGAATAACGAGCCTCTGGGAAGGGAGGGGTTAACCCCTATGGGCGGGGAGGAGGAAGGGCGGGGTGACACCCGGGAGGCGGGCTCTCCGCCCGGCCTCCCGAAAACAACAGGCCGCTCCGGGCAAACACGGAGTTAAGGGGGCGGGCCCAGGGGGCAGCCACGTGCCGGGGCGAGAGGCAATTGGCTCTCCGGAAGTTGTTTGTGAGCGGCCATTGGCGACGTCGGGGCGCCGCGACGAGCCGATTGGCCGGACTCGGAGCCCCGCCAGGGCGGTGGTGGGGAGGAGGCGGCCTGGGCGGCGCGGGACCCGAGTGGGCCAAGCCGAGCGCCAACGCTGCCCGCGCGGGGTGCGGAGCCCGAGCCCGAGCCCGAGCCCGAGGCGCGGCCGCCGCTGCCATGCGCTGGGTCCGCGCGCTACTGAAGAATGCGTCCCTGGCAGGGGCGCCCAAGTACATCGAGCACTTCAGCAAGTTCTCCCCGTCCCCGTTGTCCATGAAGCAGTTTCTGGACTTCGGTACGAGGGGGCGGGAGGCGGCTGGCCACCGGGACCTGCGGGGGAGGGGGGGGCTGGGGGGGAGGAAGGCGTCCTGGCCGTGAAGGGTTAACACGGAGGTTGAGAGAGACCGAGTGACGGGAAGGGTTGGCTTGCAGGGGTCCAGGCAGGAGAGGGTTAACGGAGAGGCCGGAGGCAGCCGGCCTTAAAAGGGTTAGGGCACCCCGGCTGGAGAGACTAGGCAGTGGGAAGTGGGGGCGCTGAGGAGGGATCGGAGGTATCTTCTCGGGCTTTGTGAGGGGTCTTGGTGAGGAAGGGGCAGTGAGGCGGTGATGTTAGGGCTGGAAGGCACGAAAGGGTTCCTGGGGTTGTTCTGGCGATTCTAAGAGTGAGGGTCAGAGAAGAAATGGGCCGGGATGCTGGTGGCTGTAAGGAGGCAGGGCTGGGAGGCACAGCCATCTGGAAGGAGACCTGTGCAGGGCAGACGTGGAGGGGTCAGTTGGGGGCAGGGGCTCTCTCAGATGAGTCAACAGGAGGGACACCCTGACCAGTACACCTCCGCCCACTGAAGGAGCTGCCCTCCAGCTGTCCCAGTGGGCAAGGACACTTGAAGATCAAATCTGCTGTGGCCTGGCCATCTGTCTCCAGCTGGGCAGGGGTCTGGGGCGCTGTGAGGTGCAGTCGGGTGCCTTGTACCCACCCTTGGCTGCCCCTGGGTTCTTGTGCCAGGGTGGCCTAACACCCCCCACCACCACCACCATTCTGGGGGTGGCTCTGGAGCCAGAGCAAGGCTGTGCCAACGTGGTGACTGAAACAGGCATTGTGTGGTCCCTGTCTGTTCCCACCGTGTTTCCATGGTGCCAGCTGGGGATTAGAAGGGGGGGTGCCCCTTCTCTCAAGAGTTGAGGAGAGACAGTGCCTGGCTCAGGTTACAGCTGCGTCACTGATGGCAGGCGGGGGAAGGTGGCAGTCAGGACACGGGGCACCTGTTCCCCAAGACCTGTCTGCCTGAGCTCCTCCCGTGTAGGAAAGCCTCCAGAGCCCCCTCTCAACCCCCTGCAGCTGCCCAGCCCGGCCTGGACCCCAGTTACAGAACTGTCACAGCTGGGAAGGGCTCAGGGTAGAGTCTGGTTCCCTCGGGGTACAGCGGGGGAAGCAGACCTTCAGAAGGATGGGGTACAGCAGGGGAAGCAGACCTTCAGAAGCATGGTGACGTGCCTTGGGTGACAGAGTTGGAAGCAGAAGCTGGACTTAGAACCCAGGTCTCCTGACTCTAGGCCATGGCCCCATCCAGTCCTCCACCACCTCTTCATCTTGAAGCCAGACCAAAGTATTGGGCCCTGGTTCTCAACCTTGTCCACCTCACAGGTGGGTGGGCATTAATGTAGGGGCAGCCCTACAATGGGCATAAAGAGGTGACACCAGGACCCTGCAGCTGCTGTGGTCCCAGCATAGCTCCCCTTAGCCAGGGGCGGGAGGGTGCTCATCTCAAGGTAGGGATAGATTTTCCAGGCTCCTCTGCCCACTTGGATCCACCCCCCTCAAAGTGGGTTGTGTGTCTGCTGGGAGGGAAAGAAAGAGAAGAAGCTGGGATGGAGGTCACAGTGAGCCCAGATGGCCCTGTCCCCCGGGGTTGGGTTCAGCTGCAGGTGGAGAGAGCATGCAGCCTCCCTAAGGATGAGGCTGGGTGGTGTGGCGGTCACTGCAGAGGTCAGGAGGGGCTCCTTGTCCTGTGCCTTGGCTTCTTCTGAACCCTCAGGAAATGAAGGCTTTAGAGATCTGACCCCCAAGAAACCCCCTGGCTCCTGTGCATGGTTCATGACTCTATGGGGCTCACCCTTCCCTCTCCCACCAGGATCCAGCAATGCCTGTGAGAAAACCTCGTTCACCTTCCTCAGGCAGGAGCTGCCAGTGCGCCTGGCCAACATCATGAAAGAGATCAACCTGCTTCCCGACCGGGTGCTGAGCACACCCTCGGTGCAGCTGGTGCAGAGCTGGTGAGACCCCTGGCTAGGTCCCTGCACCTCCCGCTCCATTGCCAGATGCCCTCTGCCCACCGCAGCCTTGAGAGAGATGGGGACCGAGGGGAGGCACCAGGGCTCCAAGAGGGCAGGAGTTCCCTAGGCCAGAGCAGGGACTAGGACCAAGCTCCTAGCCTCCATGTCTAGGGAACAGCCCTCCACCTTCCGCCCTACAGTCTCTGGAAGCATGGGATCCACGTAGGAAATGATCCTTTTCACAGCCCCAAACCCCAAAGCAGGCTAATGTCAGCATTTGGCCCCCAACCCGGTTCTGAAAACATAGCACCTGTTGGGTAATACCCATCTGGGGCACCTTGGTGGGAAACAGAAATAGGGAGAAGCAGATCTTCAAATTATGTAATCCGCACAAGTCAGCCTATTTGGGAGGATGGAAAACATGCAAATAGACACAGGGATGGCACCATACCAACCCCAGAGAGCTTCGGACGGGCAAAGACCAAAGTTTATTGCAGAGCAGCCATAGCAGAGAGAAATCCTCAGTAAAGTTCAGGCGAAACCTCTGTCCAGGAGTTCCCGTTGTGGCTCAGCGGGTTAAGAATCCGACTAGTATCTATAAGGATGCGGGGTCGATCCCTGGCCTCCATCAGCGGGTTAAAGAGCCAGCATTGCCACCAGCTGTGGTGTAGGTCACAGAAGCAGCTCGGACCTGGCGCTGCTGTGGCTGTGGCCTAGGTCGGCACCTGCAGCTCCGATTGGATCCCTAGCCTGGGAACCTCCATGTACTGAGGGTGCAGCCCTAAAAAATAAAAAAAGATCAAACCAAAAAACTCTGTCCAGGGATAGGTAGCTAAATGGTATTAGCCAAAGGCCAGTCATAGGAAGAATAAACAAGAATTTGCTCTGGAGTTCCTGTTGTGGCTCAGCAGGTTAAGAACCGGACATAGTGTCTGGGAGGATGTGGGTTTGATCCCTGACCTCATTCAGTGAGTTAAGGATCTGGCATTGCTGCAAGCTGTGGCGGCTGGGATCCTGCATGGCTGTGGCTGTGGCTGTGACGTAGCTCGGATTTGACTAGCCCGTCTAGCTTCTACTTGATTCCAGTTTGAGCTGCAGCTCCAATTTGACCCCGAGCCCAGGAACTTCCATATACTATAGGTGTGGCTGTAAAAAAAAAAAAAAAAAAAAAATTTGCTCTGGAACTGGGCATGTTAATGGCTGATCATGGTTGGTTTCAGCAGCACAAGTTCAGCAATCTTTTACGTTCTTCTGGCTTGTGTGGCTGTCGTTTCCTCTTAGATTCGGGGCATCCACACCTACTTCGAGCCCAGCGTGACACTAGGTGTAGGAAAGCAGCACCTCTTGGGGAGCCCATGATTTCACAGGGAGAATAAAAGAGGCCAAACTTGTTAATTGAGAAATAAAAAAATAGGAGTGCCCACCACGGTGCAGTGGAAACGAATCCAACTAGGAACCATGAGGTTGTGGGTTCGGTCCCTGGGCTCGCTGAGTGGGTTAAGGATCCAGCGTTGCCGTGAGCTGTGGTGTAGGTCGCAGATTCGGCTTGGATCTGGCATGGCTGTGGCTGTGGTGTAGGCCAGCAGCTGCAGCTCCGATTCGACCCCTAGCCTGGGAACCTGCATATGCTGTGGGTGCAGCCCTAAAAAGACAAAAAGACAAAACGAAAAAAAGAAATAAAAACAAATAAAACAATTTTAAAAGGCCAAACTAAGAGCGACACGGGTATAAACAGTGAACTGCCGCAGAGTTAGTTTTATTTAAATTAGAAGCAAAGTATGATTGGAGTTCCCTGATGGCCCAGCAGGTTAAGGACCTGGCATTGTCACTGCTGTCCCGAGGGTTATTGCTGTGGCAAGGGTTGGATCCCTGGCCCAGGAATTTCTGCGTGCCAGAGGCATGGCGGTGTGGGGGGAAGGCAAAATATAATTTAAGAGTCACACTGGTGGGGTTTGCCCTTGTTGCAGGAGTATGACATGTCCACTTTGACATTTGGAGAATACAGAAAAGTAGACGAAAGAGCCTGCCAACCACCACCGTCCACCCCTTAACCAAACACTGCTGAGGTTTCATAAGGTTTTATTGGTGCCCTTCCAGCTTTTTTCTATGTGTAGGTGTGCACGTGTCCGACTCATTCTAATTGAATAAGGATAAGGTGAGGCAAAGCCAGGCACGTGGTCCTCGCACAGTGAATTTCGGTTGAATCAGCAAGTTGGGGGGAAGTTGAAACGGATGCATAGGGGAGTTCCCGTCATGGTGCAGTGGAAATAAATCCGACTAGGAACCATGAGGTTGCAGGTTCAATCCCTGGCCTTGCTCAGTGGGTTAAGGATCCAGTGCTGCCGTGAGCTGTGGTGTAGGGCACAGATGGGGCTCGGATCTGATCTTGCTGTGGTTGTGGTGTAGGCCGGCCGCTATAGCTCCGATTCGACCCCTAGCCTGGGAACCTCCATATGCAGCCCTAAAAGGACAAAAGGCAAAAAAATTAAAGAAAGAAAGAAAGAAATGGACGCATAGAGGAGGTGCCTAGGTGAGCCTTGACCTAGAAAGGAGGGCAGGGCAAAGGAGGCCAAGCCAAAGGAAGTGCTTGTACAAAGGTGTGGAGGTAGGAGCGGCCCAGCCAGGGCATCTGAGCACTCACTTTGCAGATACGGTGCTATTAGTGCAACCTGTGAAGGTAAGTGGGGGGACACAGGGCTGAGCCTGATGTTCATGTAGCCCAATGAGGCCACCCCACGCTGGGCCCTGTCCCTTAGAGGGCCATGGCCTCTGAGCCAAGTGGCATTTCCCGCCATGGGGCAGCATGGAAGGCACAGGGAGGGGACAGAAGGTGCCATCTGTTCTCTGCAGCCCTCCTCCAGCTCTGTCCAGCTGAGTGACCTGGCTACCGCTCCAGCTGGTCCCCGACTCCAGGACCGGGCTTCTCAGGCCCCTCCCTGGACACCGTGTTCCTGGAAGAGTCCGGGGCGGTAGGGAGGGAGGGTAGAGATCCACCAAACTGCCCCCTGAAGCCCCTCAGAGGCCCTTCCCGAAAAATCAGTCATGCACGTGAGATCTTGGCCTGACTTTATTCTTCCCTCAGAGCTGGGAAGCAGGGAGTTCCCATTGTGGCTCAGCAGGTTCAGAACCTGACTAGTATCCATGAGAACACAGGTTCGATCCCTGGCCTCGCTCAGGGGGTTAAGGGTTCAGCATTACTGCAAGCTGCAGCATAGGTCGCAGATGTGGTTTGGAACTGGAGTGGCTATGGCTGTGGCGTAGGCCAGTGGCTGTAGCTCCAATTCAACCCCTAGCCTGGGAACTTCCATATGCCATGGGTATGGCCCTAAAAAAAGAAAAAGAAAGAAAAAGAAAAGCTGGAAGTTCCCATCATGGCTCAGTGGTAACAAACCTGACTAGTATCCATGAGGACACATGTTCAATCTCTGGCCTCCCTCAGTGGGTTAAGGATCCAGCATTGCCATGAGCGGTGGTGTAGGTTGCAGAGGCGGTTTGAATCCAGCATTGCTGTGGCTGCTGTGTAGGCTGGCGGCTGCGGCTCTGATTCAACACCTAGCCTGGGAACTTCCATATGCCGCAGGTGTGGCCCTCAAAAGACCAAAAAAAAAAAAAAAAAAAAAAAAAAAAAAAGCTGGGAAGTAATGTCCATCAACAGCAGGAGGGAGTGAGGTTAGACAAGAGGAAACACTTCCCAGTGGATGATTCTGCCTCGAGGAGACCAGGACAAGGTATTGCTAGGGTGTGCAGACACACTCAAGAGACAGCCTGCTGAGACTCTTTCCAGAGACTGGGCATCGGCTGCAGCAAGAGAGACTGTGGTCTGAGGGAAGGAAGGACTTCCTGACAGGTGTGAGGTGGCTGCCTGTGAAACAGGGCAGACCTCCCTCTCCAGGAGAACCCCTGGCAGCTGGGATGATGGAGGCGGTGGGGGCCAGGCAGAGTTTGCACGAGAGGAAGGGCACACAACCTATCCAGGAGCCTGGCAAGAGGGGCTGCTGGCCTCAGAGTCTGATGAGTGAGGAGCAAAACCTCCCTTTTGGAAATGGACAGGTCCTGTGCAAATGCTCTTACTGGTGGTGGTGCTAATAGTTAATATGTGGTAACAGCTACTGGAGTTTCTGTTCAGCTGGGGAGAGGTTCTAGGCAGGAATCACTGTGGGCAAGTGGAGAATCCCTGGTCCTAACCAAACCTGATAACGTGATTTCAACTGAACAGGCTCGGTGTCATGGGATCCTGTTTCGGAAGTGACTGGAAGGTAGAGGAAGGCCCTGGATGTGGCACCGGCATGCCTGACTCCGAGGCTGGGCTTTGCTGCTTGCAGGATACTTAACATTTGGCCACACACAAGGTCCCTGTGAGCCTTGGCTTCCTCATCTGTAAAATGGGCGTCCAGGAGTTCCCATCATGGCGCGGCGGAAGCAAATCTGATTAGGATCCATGTGGTTGCGGGTTCGATCCTTGGCCTCGCTCAGTGAGTTAAGGATCTGGCGTTGCCGTGAGCTGTGGTGTAGGTCACAGATGCAGCTCGGATCTGGCATGGCTGTGGCTGTGGTGTAGGCAGGCAGCTGTAGCTCCGATTCGACCCCTAGCCTGGGAACCTCCATATGCCATGGGTGTGGCCCTAAAAAAAATGGGGATCCATTCTGTTTCTAAGAGTCAAATGCCACTGCTTGCTATAAAAATACATAGAACTCTCTAAATACGAATGATGTCTGCGAGCTGCTGCAGCAGAGGTTCCCTTAGACAGTGTAGCGGTGCTAACGGTGACAGGGACGGGAACGGACTTAGCTGGAGGAGAGCTGCTGGCCATCAGGAGAAGTTCTACATTCTGTGTCCACGTATGAACTTGTTTAGGCTTCCGAGCAGCCTTGTAAAGTAGTCCTGGTTACTCTCCCCATTTTATAGATGAGGAAACTGAGGTTCAGAGAGATTAACCTTGTCTGAGCCCTTGCAGGTAGTAAGTGGTAGAGCCAGAATTCCAACCCAGGCCCTGAGATCCGGAAGGGAAAGGAGAGAGCGCATTCTGGGGCGGGAGTCAGGGACTTCTAGGCTCACAGAGCCCGTCAGATCGTCTGATGGCTGGTATCGCCGGGGTAAGCTTGACCCCCGCCCCCAGCCTCAGGGATGCTGTGGAGTCGGTGGGCTCGCGCCTCCAGGACACAGAGGCTCCCATGAGAGTCGCAGAGTCGAATCAGAGGACCGTGAGTCCCTCGTGTCGCTCATAGGGCCTTCACAGGACTTGTAGGGAACGGGTGGGGATGGGGTCTCGCCGGCCCCTGCTCATGAACCGCCTTGCCTGTCAGCAGGTGCGTGGGCCCCAAACCCAGTTCTTTCCCTTGAAAAGACTGAGCACTTCACAGACTCCTGGCCCCCAGGACCTGCTCAGGACCAGGCCCAGGCGCTGGGGCCGTAGCCAAACCCTGCCATTGAATCCCTCAGCCACTGCTTATGTAATCAAGAGTGGAGGCTCTAATCCGCGCCTGCTGCTGCTGCTGCTGCTGCTGCTGCAAAGCCCACTTTACACAGTTACACACAGGGACCCGAGCGGCACCACTGGCAATGGGACCCGAGTCAGCCTGGCTCAGGGCTGCGCCACCACCCCTCCATAAGTGGCTTCCAGAGGTGGGATGAGACAGGCGCCTCTTCCCCCCCTACCCCCCTTACACACAGCCTTCACCTTGTTCACTGCCCCCTCCTCCTGCATCCCCAACAGCTTGTGGACACTAGGCCGTGGTGCACACACACCCACAGGCTCCCAGGCTCATCCTCGTGCCCCCCTCCCCCCCGGCTGAGTGCTTCCTCGGCTCCCCCACAAGCCTGTGCTCCTCCTCCCCCGCCTCTGCACGCTCATCCCCACATCCCTACACCTACACTCACACGCACACTGTCTCACACACACTGTCACACACACACACACTCATGCTCCCTCCTCCTCTCCCCAAATTCCACCCCTCCTGCCTCCCAAATCCAGGCCTCTAGACTGGCTGGAAAGCCCCAGAAAGCAGGGTTTGGGGCTTCCTCATTATCAAGGGAGGAGGAAGCTCCAGATCTCACCCAGGAAGTCCTGAGTGGCCTTGCTTACTGCTGAGGTCCTCAGGTCAGGCCGTCCCTGGGGCATCACCTGGGGCCTTACCACCTACTCGGCCTGCCGGAGGGCAGGTGACGCATCTGTCATTGCCCCACTGGTCCAGATCGCCCACATCTAAGCCCAGCTCTTTCTCTGACCGTCAGTGGAGCCGACATCACTCCCTCCCCAGCGTCTTTCCCTTTTTGGGGACCCAGATCTGGCCCAAGGGTGAGGTCTGGTCTGCCAGGCCCATGGGGGGCTTCAGGCCAGGGTCAAGGTTTCCCCCAGGAGAATCCTTGTCATCCTCTTCTCTCCCGTCCAAGGGTACACCCAGGATCCCTAAAAGAACAACTCTGAGAGGGAGACAGTCAGCGATTCTAAACCCTGCTTCACAGTCCAGGAGACTGAGGCCTGAGGCTGGCAGCTCTCCTCCTAGCTGTGCCGGCAGGCGCTGCCCATTGCCAATCCCTCCTGGTGCCCTTTGTTCTGCTTCACTGGCCATGTGACCGGCCCCATTCTGCCCTCTGTGGTTCACTAGGCAGCCACGGAGGGTGGTGCCAGCAGCTAGAGCCCTCACCCTACCCCTGCCCCCACCCCAGGCCAGGCTGCTCAGGGCCCCCCAGCTCCCACGTCATCCCCCTCTGCTTGCCCCCTGGGTCTTGGGAAGGGGTTCCAGGGCCCCCTCCCCCAAGCTGGTCCCCTCCCTCTCCCCTCTCTTCCGACCCCCACCATTGCATTGCAGGTCCTCCTCCCCAACCCCTTCTCCCCCTTAAGAATCACATGAGGGGCCTGTCGTGGCGCAGCAGAAATGAATCCGACTAGGAACCATGAGGTTGCAGGTTCGATCCCTGGCCTCGCTCAGTGGGTTAAGGATGTGGCGTGGCTATGAGGTGTGGCATAGATCGCAGATGCGGCTCAGATCTGGCGTTGCTGTGGCTGTGGTGTAGGCTGGCAGCTGTAGCTCCAATTAGACCCTTATCGTGGGAACCTCCATATGCTGCGGGTGCGGCCCTCAAAAAAAAAAAAAAAAAGAGTCACATGAGCATGAGGCTTTATTTGTTCCTGGGCATGGTCAGGGGATAGGGGATTTGGTTAACAGAGGCCTGTGAGAGAGAATCCCAGCTCTGCACGTCAACTTCCTCATCCGTAAAATGGGTCTAGCAGTAGCATCCACCTCACAGGGTCATTGTAGAGGGTAAGGAGGGGGAGCACAAGGCCAGTGCCAGTAAATGCCATCTGCCTTCCCCATGGACAGTGGCCGCATCACCATTGGGACCGGTATAGGTGGTGAGCACTTGGCCGGGTGGGTTAGACTTGGCATCAGACAGACCTGGGTTGGAATCCCAGTGCAACCGCGTATTGTGTGACTTGAGGCATATTACCTGCCCTCTCTGAGCTGGTGTCCTTGTCTGCAAAAGGGGGAAATACTGCCTGTTCATGAAGGCTTCTGGGAGGTGGGAGCCCCTGTGTAGTCTCTGAGCACAGGAGGGCACTTTTGGTCACTGGATGAGTGTCAGCTATTATTCTCCAGGGAGCCCAAGGTGAGGCCGTGGGAGAGCCACTCTGACTTCGGGGACAGTGCCAGGGCTTCAGGGCCAGTGAGGGGGTCCTGGGGAAAGCTGGTCTTCTCTGCTCCCTGGGCTCCCCCTCCTGCCAAGAGCTGGGCTGGGCCCCGGGTGGGGAAGGCTGGCGGGAACAGCGGGGCTGCTGTCAGTGGCTATTCTCAGAACAGGGAGGACTCAAACAGGCTGTGATTCAGAGCCTGTGCCCACTTCAGCCAGGACAAGTGTGTCACATGCCACCTGGGGACTCAGAGGGCACACTCAGCTGTTGACAGTGTTTGAACCCCTGTTCATAATGAGCAGACATTTAGAGAGCGCTCCCTCTGTGCTAGGCACTGTGTTAATCACTACAGGTAACTCTCACCAAAAAGCAGAAATAGCAATAGGTACAAACCCCTCCCTTCTTCCCATGAGACAACTCAGGCCCAGAGAGGTTCCAAGACTCCTTCAGAGCCACACAGCTCCAAGTGGACAAGCCCAGCCTGGGACTCGCCAGCGCCAGCGCCAGCTCCAAAGCTACTCCTTCACCCTCTCTCTCCTCTACTGTCTTAAGCAAGAGAGGGGAGGGGAGCAGTTAGTAGGTGAAGGGAGCAGGGCATTCCAGGCAGGCGGACCACAGGACCAGTCGGGCTGAGCATTTTGAGCACCCAGTGCCAGGTAGTGGCAGGAGCGCAGGAGGTGGAGTCTTTTTAAATTTATTTATTTATTTATTTATTGTCTTCTTAGGGCTGCCCTCTGGGCATATGGAGGCTCCCAGGCTAGGGGTCAAATCGGAGCTGTGGCAACCGGCCTACACCACAGCCACAGCCACGCAGGATCCAAGCTGCATCTGCCACCTACACCACAGCTCACAGCAACGCTGGATCGTTCACCCACTGAGCAAAGTCAGGGATCAAACCTGTGTCCTCATGGGTATGAGTCAGATTCATTTTCACTGAGCCACGACGGGAACTCCAGGAGGTGGAATCTTCACTAGACCACTTCCTGGCTGTGGGACGGCTTCAGGCCTCAGTTGAGGAGACTGTGAAATGGGGTTAATTCTTGCCCTTCTTACCTGTTGAGGTCAAAGCACTGTGTACTTGAGAATGCTTCCGACTGGGGGGATGGGGAGCCCTTCTGGAGAGACTGATCAGCCCCAGGTGCCCTGCCCCCTCAGGGCTCTGGGCTGGCAGCCCCGTCTTCCTACTGCTGGAAGTGCAGAAAGAGGCTGGCTCTCCACCTTCCCCCAGAGAATGAATGAGCTGCAGGCCTACTTCAGGCCAAGCGTATTACAGGGAAGCAGTGGTGTCCTGCCTCACAGTGAGGAATGGGGGACAGTGGCTCCAGGTTGGCACCATCTGACCAGCCCAGGCCCCTTGGGGCTCTCTGTGGGCCTCAGTCCCACCCAGTGTCAGAGCTGGGCATGCTCACCCCACCCGCTGTCCTTCCCACCTACCATTTAAAATCCAGTTCTCTGAGCAGGTTGCACAGCTCCTGATGCCCAGAGTCAGGGTGTGAAGCTCTCATCTTCCTCACTGAAGCCCTGTTCTGTGAGCACTCTGAGCTGGCCACTCTGCCACCTGTGCCCAGGGAGATGCAGCGACAACCAAGACAGACATTAAGATCTGTTTCCAGGAGTTCCTGTTTTGGCTCAGTGGAAACGAATCTGACTAGCATCCATGAGGCCACAGGTTTGATCCCTAGCGCTGCTCAGTGGTTTAAGGATCTGGCGTTGCTGTGGGCTGTGGTGAAGGTCGCAGATGCAGCTCAGATCCCGAGTTGATGTGGCCGTGGTGTAGGCAATTGGCTATAGCTCCCATTCAACCCCATTCAACCCCTCATCTGGGAACCTCCATATGCTGCAGGTGTGGTCCTAAAAAGACCAAAAAAAAATTTGTTTCCATGGAGTTCCTGTTGTGGTGCAGTGGAAATGAACCCAACTAGTATCCATGAGGACTTGGGTTCAATCCCTGGCCTCACCCAGTAGGTCAAGGATACGGCGTTGCCATGAACCGTGGTATAGTTCGCAGACACAGATCAGATCTGGCGTGGCTGTGGCAGAGCCCCTCAGCTGCAGCTCCAATTCCCACCCGTATCCTGGGAACCTCCATAGGCTGTGGGTGTGGCCCTAAAAACTGAAAGAACACAAACAAACAAAAGATCTGTATCCATGACAGGCTCAGGGGGGTTGAGTGCCTTGGCCAGCCTTCTCTCACTGCTGGCCTTGGCCAAGGCCCCCTCCCCAGTCTGCTAGACCTCAGTCTCCTAATCCTGGAGACATGCGGGTGGGGTGGGGGCCAAGCCCCTTGGAAGACTCCCATCAAGGCGAAAGTGGGCTAAGAACAGACAAATTAGAAGTGTTCTTGCATAACTTACTGTGTTGTTGGGGAGACTCATGGAGCAGAGGGAGAAAATCTGTGACCTGGCTCATCAAGCTGGGCGTGGTGCCCACCGGAGGCACAGAACACAAGTGGGGTCAGCCACGTGGGGTGGGAAGGGGCCTGGCCTGGAGCTGAGGAGACATTCCCCTCCCCCCCCCCAGGTATGTCCAGAGTCTCCTGGACATCATGGAGTTCCTGGACAAGGACCCTGAGGACCATCGGACCCTGAGCCAGTGAGTGAGGCCCTGGCTGGGGGCAGGAGGGCAGGTGCAGGTCACAGCCACAGGGAGCAGCAGTGGCTGCAGGGTGAAGGAAATACCCTGTCCTCAGGACTACCCAATCTTGGGGGGCGAGGGGGTGGGGTGGGGGGGAGACACTGCCCCCATCCTTGCTGTCCCCTGAGTCTGATGGTGGGGGACCAGGCACTGCCCCTTCGGAGCTCCTAGGCTGTCAGGCAGGCAGTGGGATGTGGGGGCGGGGGCGGGGGGCTTTGGGAGGAGTGGGCTGAGAAGGGTCCCGTAGGTGAAGATCCCGTGGCGAGGCAATCAGGGCGGGGAGAGGCTGAGGTTGTCCCAGGGCTGGGGGTGGGTAGGAGCCAACATTCCCTCCCCCGCCCCCCGCCCCCCGCCCCGCGCCTGCTGCAGGTTCACCAACGCCCTGGTCACCATCCGGAACCGCCACAATGACGTGGTACCCACCATGGCGCAGGGCGTGCTGGAGTACAAGGACGCCTACGGCGACGACCCGGTCTCCAACCAGAACATCCAGTACTTCCTGGACCGCTTCTACCTCAGCCGCATCTCCATCCGCATGCTCATCAACCAGCACAGTGAGCAGGCACGGGGGCCGTTCCCTGCTCAGGTGTTCACGGCGGCCCAGTCCCATTGTCTCTTTTTTTTTAATTTTTTTATCTTTTCTTGAGCTGCTCCCTCGGCATATGGAGGTTCCCAAGCTAGGGGTCCAATCGGAGCCATAGCCACCGGCCTAGGTCAGAGCCACAGCAACGTGGGATCCGAGCCGCGTCTGCTACCCACACCACAGCTCACAGCAACGCCGGATCCTTAACCCACTGAGCATGGCCAGGGGTGGAACCCGAAACCACATGGTTTCTAGTCGGATTCGTTAACCACTGCGCCACGACGGGAACTCCCATGTTGTCTCTTTATGCGGCTTATTCATACAAGCTCCCGTTAACATTTGGAAACAGGTCGTCGTCTAGAGTCTCTTATTCCAGGAGTATAAACTCTGATTGTTGAGACGTCGTAGCCAATCATTGATTACACAAGATGATACAAATTATTTTTATTTATTTATTTATTTTTTGTCTGTTTAGGACGGCACTGGTGGCATATGGAGGTTCCCAGGCTAGGGGTCAAACAGGAGCTGTAGCCACTGGCCTACGCCCCAGCCACAGCAACGCCGGATCTGAGCTGCATCTGCGACCTACAGCACAGCTCCATGAGGAGGCAGGGTTGCCTCCTCATGGATACTAGTCAGATTTGTTTCCACTGAGCCACGACAGGAACTCCTATTTTTATTTTTATTTTAGAGACGTTATTTATTTTATAATGAGTTTTATTTTTTCCATTATAATTAGTTTACAGTGGGTAAAAATTATTTTTAAACATACAGCAAAAGAGAAGACTAAATGTAGCGTTCTCGGTGTGGCTCAGCGGGTAAGGACCCAACTTCGTCTCGGTGAGGATGTGGGTTCGATCCCTGGCTTTGCTCAGTGGCTTAGGGATCCGGCGTTGCCACAAGCTGCAGCACAGGTTACAGATCTGGTGTTGCTGTGGCTACGGCGTAGGTTGCAGCTGCAGCTCGGATTCAACCCTGGCCCAGGAACTTCCATATGCCCCAGGTGGGGCCATGAAAAGGTAAAAAAAGAGAGAGAAGGAGAAATGTAACATAGGATGTGTGGGGGTTTCTGAGACTGCTTCAGGCTTACAAAGGCCCAAAAATGGCCTGAGCCAGGGTTGGAGGGGGTCAGGGGAGGGAAGGAAGAAAGGTGGGGAAGAGGGTGTGGTGTTAGGATCAGAAGCATTAGAAATGGAGGCAGAGGGAGTTCCCATCGTGGCTCAGCGGTTAATGAACCCGACTAGCATCCACGAAGACGTGGGTTCGATCCCTGGCCTCGATCAGTGGGTTAAGGATCCGGCGTTGCCGTGAGCCGTAGTGTAGGTTGCAGACGCCACTCAGATCCCACGTGGCTGTGGCTGTGGCTGTGGTGCAGGCCAGCAGCTGTAGCTCCAATTAGACCCCTAGCCTGGGAACCTCCATATGCCACAGGCGTGGCCCTAAAAAGACAAAAAGACTAAAAAAGAAAAAAGAAAAGAAATGGAGGCTGGAAGCAGAGCGCCATGGCAGGCTCTGCAGCCCCACCCACAGCACCCTCCCTTCCTGCCCACAGCCCTGATCTTTGATGGCAGCACGAACCCAGCCCACCCTAAACACATTGGCAGCATTGACCCCAACTGCAACGTCTCTGAGGTGGTGAAAGGTAAGCCATCCCCAAGGTGCCTGGTCCGCAGAGGAGCCCCGGAGACCCCTGCCAGCTCACCTGGCCAGAGGGTGACCCATCCCCCAGGGGGTGGAGGCCACATCCCCATGGGTTTAATGATGGTGATGCCGGGTGTTGGTGCCAAGAGGACTGCCTGGTGGGGGAGGCCACCCCATTCCCTAAATGCCCCTGTCTTCTCGCAGATGCCTACGACATGGCCAAGCTTCTGTGTGACAAGTATTACATGGCCTCACCTGACCTGGAGATCCAGGAGATCAATGGTGAGGGAGCAAGGCTGTGTGTGTGTGTGTGTGTGTGTGTCTGTCTGTCTGTCTGTCTGTCTGTCTAAGGGCTGGGGACATTGGAGAGGAAGGTGAGCTGGGAGTCAGGAAACTTATCTGAATGAGGGAGAGGCAGAGCTATTATTGTGTCATTATTATTATTATTATTATTATTATTATTATTATTTTGTCTTTTTGCCTTTTCTAGGGCCGCTTCCCACAACATATGAAGGTTCCCAGGCTAGGGGTCGAATCAGAGCTGTAGCCACGGGCCTACACCAGAGCCACAGCAACACGGGATCCCAGCTGCATCTGCGACCTACACCACAGCTCATGGCAACGCCAGATCCTTCACCCACTGAGCGAGGGCAAGGATCGAACCCACAACCTCACGGTTCCTAGTCGGATTCGTAACCACTGCACCACGACGGGAACTCCATCTCATTATTCTTATTATTTTATCTGGTAAATGTTAAGCAGTAACCACAACAGGCGAGGTCCCCGTTGCCAAGGAGCTTATGTTTTTGGCTCTGGGGAGGCTGGGGAATGGGACCTTTAAGCAGAAGCAATAAGAAACAGGATCATTTCAGATCACGGTAAGTGACGGGAAGGAAGGAAGTGACGGGAAGGAAGTAACATGACGGGGATGGGTGGGAGCGGGTATTAGATGGGATAGCAGTTGAACTGCCTTCCTAGAATCAAGAGAGAGGCTTCCTAGGAGTTCCCCTGGGGGCTCAGAAAAAACTAACCCCACCAGTATCCATGAGGACGCCGGTTCGATCCCTGGCCCTGCTCAGTGGGTGAAGGACCCGGCGTTGCCCCAAGCTGGGATGTAAAGCGCAGGTGCAGCTTGCACCCCACGTGGCTGTGGTTGTGGTATAGGCTGGCAGCTGCAGCTCCGATTTGACCCCTAGCCTGGGAATTTCCATATGCTGCAGATGCAGCCCTAAAAAGAAAAAAAAAGAGAGAGAGAGAGAGGTTTCCCTCTTCCCAGCCCCTGGGGCGGAATGGTCAAAGCTGGCCACCACCCTCCTGTCTCAGTTCCAGCCTGGAGAACAGAAAGACGATGTGGAAGATGAGGCCTCATAAGTGAACACATCACTTCTGTCAGCCTCTTGGCTGTTCCCAGCTGCAAGGGAGGCTGGGAATGTAGTCTCTGGCTGGCAGTCCTGTGCCAGTTAAAGCTTTGCAGGAGGGAGGTGTCTATTACTGAAAGAAGAAAGGAAATAAGCCACAGGAGGAAGACCACAGGTTGGGGTGGTGGTGGACCAGAAGGACCCACGTAGTGGGGTCGGGAGGCTGAAGGTGGGAGAGAGAGGCTGGGATGGGCGGGGCTGTGGGCCACAGACAGGAGCTGGGACTTCAAGAGCAGCGGGAGGAAGAAGCCTCTGAAAGGTTTAGAGCACAGCAATGGCAGGATCTAACGTCCATTCTAAAGAGATTTAGAGGAGTTCCCGTTGTGGCGCAGCGGTTAACGAATCCGACTAGGAACCATGAGGTTTCGGGTTCAATCCGTGGCCTTGCTCAGTGGGTGAAGGATCCGGCGTTGCCGTGAGCTGTGGTGTAGGTTGCAGACGTGGCTCGGATTCCATGTTGCTATGGCTCTGGTGTAGGCCGGCGGCTACAGCTCCAATTAGACCCCTAGCCTAGGAATCTCCATGTGCCGCGGGAGCAGCCCTAGAAAAGGCAAAAAAAAAAAAAAAAAAAAAAAAGAAAAAAGAAAAAGTTAAGAAATAAATGCATAAAGATTTAGAGGTTGCAGGAGAGAAGAGAGAACAGGAAGGCCAGTTAGGAGGTCACTGCAGGATTCAGGCAAGAGAGGGGAAGGCAGCAGAGATGAAAGGAGCCGGCGAACTGAATATATATCTTGAAGGCGGAGGGGCCAGGAGCATAGGGGTGAGGAGGACCAGGGACCTAGAAGTTACCTCTGCCCCCCTCTCCTCCCACCTGCTCCTCAGCACCCCCCACCCCTGGCCCAGCCCGTGTGCCAGAAACCTGAGGTATTTACGCCTCTGTACCTGCAAATCACGCTGCCCGCATCCTAACCTTCCCTTAAGGCCCACTTCAGTCCAGGACCTCCGAAAAGCCCTCCATCCTCCCAGAGGAAAGCTAGGCACCGCCTGCCCGCCAGCCGTACCGCTGTACTGCACTGTGTGAATTACGTGGGGGCAGAGACCGAAGGGCAGAGACAGGCCACTTCAGGATGCCCAGGGTCAAGCCCGGGGCCTAGCCCCAGCTCTGGGTACAGCAGCTAACGTGAAAGTCAGTTGTGCGTTCCTCTGTCTAGACCTGAATTTCTAAGAGGGGAGAGCCGAATTTTATTCAACGTTATGTCTCCCCTGCCCAGAACAGGGCCTGAAATTCCTTCCTTCATTGATCCATTGCACATTTATTGAGCATCTGCTACATACAAAGCTCTGTGCCAGGCACCCGAAAAAGACACTCAGCCCCTGAACCCAAGAAACTCTCGAGGATAGAATGATTCCTGGGAAATAATGGCGCCTTCACCTCCAAGATACTTACCCAGTTCACCTGCCTCATCTCTGCTGCCTTCCCCTTCCCTTGCTGGTGTCAGAATCATCTGGGCAGCCCCTTCCCCTCTCCCTGGGGGTAAAAAAATTCTCCAGGGGATTTTGATACACGGGTGAATGCTAGTAGGCTAGAGATAGATGGATGGATGGATGGATAGATAGATAGATACTATTTGAGTGGACGGAAGATAGATGGGTAGATAAACAGTGGCTGAATGGAAGGATGGATGGATGAATGGATAGATGGAAAAGATAATGTTTGAACAGATGCACAGACTGAAGGACAGTTGGATGGTTGGGTGGACACTGGATGGGTAGATAGAAGAATGGATATTGAATGAATATGATGGAAGAATGGATGGATACTGGATGGACGGATAGATGGATGGGTGGACAGACGTTGTGTAATGGATGGGTATCATATGGATAGTAGATGGTTGAATGGACACTGAATGAATGGATAGCTGGATGGTGGGTGAGTGCTGGGTGCTAAATGCTGGTGAATGACTGCTGGGTGGTGGCCTCTTGACAATTTCCTGATCTTTGGTCTTGACTTCTCTGGCAGCATCCAACGCCAAACAGCCAATTCACATGGTCTATGTCCCCTCCCACCTCTACCACATGCTGTTTGAACTCTTCAAGGTGAGGAGGCTGGGGTTGGTCCTTTGTGGGGGGTGGGAGCAGTTAGGGCAGGGCTGCCATCACTCGTCTGTTACCCCTTTCCTTCCACAGAACGCCATGCGAGCAACTGTGGAAAGCCATGAATCCAGCCTCACTCTCCCATCTATCAAGGTCATGGTGGCCTTGGGCGAGGAAGATCTTTCCATCAAAGTATGTGACTCTTAGAGTTCCCTTCATGGCCCAGCCCAATGAACGGGACTAGTAGCCTTGAGGATGCGGGTTCGATCCCTGGCCTCGCTCAGTGGGTTAAGGATCCAGCATTGCTGTGAGCTGTGGTGTAGGTCGCAGACACAGCTCAGATCCCACGCTGCTGTGGCTGTGGCATAGGCTGGCAGCTCTAGCTCCGATTGGACCCCTAGCCTGGGCACCTCCATGTGCTGTGGGTGTGGCTCTTAGAAAAAAAAAAAAGCAAAGTAGGTGACCTCTGGACTTTGGGGGCCAGAGAGCAGTGGCGTTGGAGGTGTCCATCCTGCTAGGAGATGGGCTTAGGGAAGACCCTGGGGGTATAGAGAAAATCGGGGGCTGGAGAACCTCTGACATGTCCCATCTCCCCCCAGATGAGTGATCGAGGTGGAGGTGTCCCCTTGAGGAAGATCGAGCGACTCTTTAGCTACATGTACTCCACAGCCCCCACGCCCCAGCTTGGCACTGGGGGCACCCCACTGGTGAGATGGCTTCACCCTGGTTCCCCCGCAACCTCCCGAAGCATGGCTTCTCGTCTCTTCTTAGCACATTGTCACTCTCTTCCCCCTTCTCTCGTCGTCCTGCCTCCCCTGGTCCCTCCCTTCTTGTGTGGCCTTGTGCGACATCAGTCACCTCCCTCCTTTGCTGTGGCTGTGTGTCTGTCACCTTGCTTCAACTGTCCCCTGCCCGCCCACCGGTTCTGCACAAGCAACCGTCTCTCTCAGTTGCGGTGTTCAACTCACCAGCACCTCCCTGTCCCTTCCCAGCAGAGCAGGCCGGGCTGGGTGTGGGAAACTGAGACTAAGAGGGGCCCCCGGGGACCTGCCCAGACGCCCTGGCTACCAGGGCCGAGCTCCTCCCGGAGCCCTGCTTCCTGCTCCGCAGCGTCCTTCCCACCACAGCCTGCCTCCCTCCCTCCGCTGGACCAATCTCCCTCGTCCCACAGTCCCCGCCTTGCCGCAGAGCCATCGCTTCGTGTCCCCTCCCGGTTCTGGGTGTCCCCTTGCAAGGCCCCAGCTCATGCAGTCCCCATCCTCACTTGCCGCCACCCACCCCCCCGCCCCCCGCCGCCCCGGGTTCCTGCAGCTCCAGGAAGCCTAGCACCCAGCAGCATTCCCTTCTGGCCCCCTTGCAGGCTGGCTTTGGGTATGGACTCCCCATTTCGCGCCTCTATGCCAAGTACTTCCAGGGGGACCTGCAGCTCTTCTCCATGGAGGGCTTTGGGACTGATGCTGTCATCTATCTCAAGGTGAGAGCCCCCGCCTGCAGAGCCTGGCTGGGACGGTGGGGGCCGGGGAGGGGGGTTTGCCGACAGGTGGAGCAGGGTTGGCGCATGGTTAGGTTTCTTTGCGCAATTCCAGATGGAGAATCCAACCAAAGCTGTATTCCCCCAACTGCCAGACACCCTCTGAAGTTGACAGGCAGTTTCAGGGAGTTCCTGGTGCCTGAGTAAGACCCCTGTTCTGGGAAGGCTCGAGGTGTTAGACTCAGAAGGAAAAAGGGGGAACCATAGAGAAATTGTCATTCAGCTCAGGGGACTCTTGTTCAAGGTCACACAGCCCAGCCTCCTCCCTCTCCCTCCCTGGCATTTCGAGTGAGCTGCTCCTTTGAACGGGCAGGAGCGAGCCATGGAAGGGACAGACCCTTGCATGGCTCTTTCTGGGCTAGTTGTCCCAGCCAGTGTCAGGCACCTGGCTGAGCTGACATGCGGCCCACAGTCGGTGGCCCCCGGAGTCCACCCTGGGACAAGGGTGGTCTGCCGAGGCACGGGGCAGGGAAGGGAGAGGCTGACCTTGGTGCCCTCCAGGCCTTGTCCACGGACTCAGTGGAGCGCCTGCCCGTCTACAACAAGTCAGCCTGGCGCCACTACCAGACCATCCAGGAGGCCGGCGACTGGTGTGTGCCCAGCACGGAGCCCAAGAACACGTCCACGTACCGTGTCAGCTAAGGGGCCACCCCGCTCATCCGCACCCAAGAAGAGGGACTGCTGTCTCTGGGTCCGGCCACCACGGTGACCCTCCCCATCTCCCCGCCAGATGAGGGGGAGGCTCCCCTGATGACCAGCTTCTGTCTCTATGGAAATCACTGCAGTGACCAGTCTGTGGTGGCCCCAAAGTGCCAATCTCTGTCTCCATGGAGACCCTTAGGTAGTCTCCCTGGGTCCAAGCTCTGTGGGCAATGCCTGAGGATCGGGGGATGTCTCCACCCTGATGGAATATCCCAGAAATAAGTTTCCATGGCAGTCCTCCTCTCTGAGCCCAGAGCTGCCACTTTCTCTGCCAAGGGTCCTAGGACCCCCTCACTGCCACTCACAGCCCTGGCTTTCCAAGTAGACACCCCCTGCTCGCCTTATTCCTCCGGCCTGTGCCAGTACCCTGGGCCTGGTCTGGTGTCCGTGTTAGGAGGGGGCCAGGTGTCCGCCAGATGTGGGGTAGTGGGAGGGGACCCCCCTGGTCAGGGACCTAGTCCTGCAGTCTGGCCTTCCACTCTTGAGTTTAAGGTCAAAGTTAAAAGGGAGGGGCTTCTCACCTGGGGCTTACTCCCAAAGCCCAGGAACCCCGGGAGGCCCCAGCTCTTCCCTGCATGTCCTCACATGCACACACCTGCCTGCCACACACGGTCCCCACCTGACCTCCAGACCCCGACTCCCACTGTGCCCAGACACGCGTGTGCTTGGGCCACCTTTCTCCCTAGAATGTTCTGTGTACATAGCTAGTTTTTTAGCCCTGAATGCCCACCCCCCCACCCAACCCTTCCCCTGAGCACACAGGGGGTTAAAGTCGTGTGCTCCTCCCAGTGGCTGTGACAGTGGTGACATCCACAGTAAAGAGGACATCAAATGAGTCTGTGGCCCAGCTGCTTTCCGGCGGGAGGGAGCCTCACACATAGAAACACACAAAGACCGCAGTCCCTGTGACCCACACAGGACGCGCTCAGACACCCAGCCCAGGATGTGACTGGGTGCTCGCCCCGAGTACAGCAGTGGCCGCAGCCATCCAAGTGACCGGCCAGGCCACCCACCACCCTCGGGGCCCAGCCCCACCCTGCCCCGGGGCAGATAGAAAGGTCACTGGCACGTCATCCATGTTTATTGAAATAAACAGCACCGCCTCCCCCTTCACATGCAGGTGGGCACCCGGATAGCTCCTGATGGCTTCAAGGACCTGGAGCTTTCCACCTTCCCCGAGATGGTGCTGCTGCCCCCCTAGCTCAGTCCCCTCTGAAGCCCCTCTCCCAGAACAGACAGCAGAAGAAGAAAGGACTGAGACCGGGGGACAGGGATGGCCCCACAGGCCACAGCCCCTAAGCTGGAATGAGAGGAGTGGGGGTGCACTGGGCCCTGCCCACTGCTCCAGGCGGATGGGAGGAGGTCAGGGGAGATCTGATCAGAAGCCCCCCACCCCATCAGTACCTCCAGCCAGTGTTCCAGAAGCTAGCCAGCTGCTGGACAGTACCCCTGCCGACAGAGAGACTCCACTCCCACCCAGGGAGCTGGCACCACCCCTTTTTCTGGCCCCCAGAGAACCAGAGCCTGTACCATCTGCCAGTTGTGGAGCCCACTGAGGCCCCGCGGGGGACCAGGACAGATGGGAGAGGGCTGATGGGCCTTTTCCAATTGAGCCGCTTCCAGGGGACTTCCCAGATTCTGCCCCGGCCTGGCTGGGTGAGGATTCACCAGTTCAGGACTCCCTAGGCATGGTAGGGGCTGTCCTCTGTCCCCGCCAACTCCCAAGTTTGCTCTGTCCTCACTGGGGGGCCAGGTGGCCTCTGAGGGAGCAGCAGAGGTGGGCCTAGCTTGGGGCATGGGTCAAAGACCAGGCTTTGAATGGGCCTTGGGAGGGGCAGACCCGCAAGGGCATCATGCCCACTGAGACCCGCAGGGCAGGGCAGGGCAAAAGGAGCTGTCCTGCCTCCTCCCGTCCTTCTCCTAAAGTCCTTGCAAAGATGACGTCAGCTGGTCACACTGCCTTCTCGGCTCTGTCTCCCGTTGAGGACCGCAGACTGGGGCTCTACCCTGAGCACAACCTGTCACCTCGCCTGCCAGCCTCCCCGCGGAGCAGAAGAGAGCCCGCCCGACACACAGGCCTCTTGGCGAGCTGGAAGGGAACTGCTCTGTCTGCCTGCTCCTGCAGAGATGCTCAGCCTGCCTCTCTGAGCCCAGGGCCTCTGGAAAGCCCCAGGACCACCGAGGGCTGAGGGCAGAGGGTGAGGAGAAGGACTTGGGGCCTCTGGGCTCCCAGACTCCCTTACAGCCCTGGCCTCTCTGCCCATAATCTGCCACCTCCCCCAGGAACGCTCTGCCACAAACAGGTCCTTGAAGTGAGATTTACTATGGGGCCTTCTCCCTGGGGGTCTCCCTTTCTGGGGGACCTGGGTCCAGACAGACGACAGGGTGACAGGGCGTGTTCCTCCTGAGAGCATATGGGGCCAGGCCAGCCCAAGCCTGGTGCCCGGGCCCCGCCTCCCGGGGCGGCCTGTGCCCGCTGAGCCCAGCAGCCGCCCGGGCCAGGTGCCAGTGCCTGCCCAGCCTCCCTAGCTCCTCTTGGCCTCCTGCTCCCTGCGCCGGAGCTTCTCCTGCTGCCGCGCAGCCTTCTCCTGGGCCTTGCGCTCCTTCTCAGCGGCCGCCGCCAGCTCCTTCAGCTTCCGCTTCACCAGTGCCCGGTCGTGCGAGTTGCTGAGCCCCAGGCTCTGGAGGAGGAATCCAAGGGTGAGGGGCAGAGCCCCAGAGGGCCCCCTACCCCCCACGGGCCTGGCCATCCCAAGCCCTGGGTTTCTCTGCCCCAGGTGGACTCTCTGGAGCTCTGCCAGCCCTCAGCCTGCACCTCCCAGACCTGCTGCCAGATCAGAACCCTCAGGGCAAGAATTTGGAATGGGAGTGGTTTGGAGAGATGAGGGTGGCGGGTTCCGGCCCTTTGCCCTTTGCCCGTTGCCCTGGGCTCCCCCTCCGACACTCAGGATTTCAGCTTTGGCATGACCCTGCCTGCCTGACCCCCTGAGGCCCAGAGAGGGTGTGAACTGCCCAGGGTCACACAGCTAGACAATAGCTAGGACCCCTCCCCACTCCAGGGGCTTCCTGGGGTACTCTCCTCACCATTGCTTCCCCAAGCAACTCAGCAGAGGATGCAAAACAGGCCAGAAAACCGCCCCCCCCAGTACAAAGACCAGAGTGCCACCGCCTCCCCTCACCCCCTCACTCCTTGCTGATTTCCCTCCCAAAATCGCCAGCCTCCAAGACTAAAAATCAGATGAGACACTCAGGGGAGACGCTACTAATTAAGAGTCAAGATGGGAGTTCCCGTCCTGGCTCAGTGGTTAAGGAACCCGACTAGTATCCATGAGGACACAGGTTTGATCCCTGACCTCGCTCAGTGGGTTAAGGATCCGGCATTGCCTAGAGCTGTGGTGTAGGTGGCAGACATGGCTCAGATCTGGCGCTGCTGTGGCTGTGGTGTAGGCTGGTGGCTATAGCTCTGATTTGACCCTTAGCCTGGGAACTTCCATATGCCTTTGGTGTGGCCCTAAAAAGAAAAAAAAAAAAAAAAAGAGTCAAGAGTCAGACAATACCATGGAGCCTGGGAACCCATGCTAGAGAGCAGAGATCAGGCCAAGGACCTTGCCCAGCGGTCAGGGGCTTAAAGGGAGTGGAAAGGTCAAGTCGAGGGGATCCCAATCTATGGAGGGTGCCCAGGCTCCAGCTGGGTTGTGGCCCTTCCACTCGGACCCACCTTCAGTTTGCTTCCATCCAGCTGCAGCAGCTGCGGCCCATCCACCCGCCGTGCAGCAAACTCCGCGGCATACTGCTCCAGGTTGAGGCTGTGCAGCCACTGGCCCACCTGCTGACTGGTCCAGTGGGAGACAGTGGGGAGAGGTTCATCCAGAAACTGCGGCAGAGACCAAGGAGAGTTGAAGGGGAAGACACAGCCTGTGGCCCGCACCCCGGGGCAGTGTCAGAGGTCAGAGCTGGCTTACCTCATCCGAAGACTGGGACAGGGTGTGGTAGGGGTAGGAACACTTGGCCCCCTGCCGGGGACCACTCGGGATCTTGGGGCTGCTGCTCGGGGGTGTGGAGTCATCACTCAGGGTGGATTCCTAGACAGGAAGGGGCATGCCACTGAGAAGGAAGCTCACCTCCACGCCCAAGGGAGTCACCCCCAGTCCACCACCCCCAAACTTGATGGGGTTGGCGTCCAGGACCGGGCACCCGGAGTTGCTCAGGGCTGCAGTTGCAGGAACCAGGAACTGGGCGGGCACACAGGGCGTGGTGACTCATGCAAGGCATCAGGATCTGAGGCCTCCTGGGAGGATGTGGGGCTAGAACGAGCAAGGCTGGGTGGTTCGCAGGAGTGGAGGCGGTCAGACCAGTGTCGCTGCCTAGACAGCTGACCGGGATTCTTCCAGGCTGAGTCCGATGTTCTGTCCAGGCTGTGTCTTCCCCTTCAACTCTCCTTGGTCTCTGCCGCAGTTTCTGGATGAACCTCTCCCCACTGTCTCCCACTGGACCAGTCAGCAGGTGGGCCCTCTAGCACCCTGGCTCATAAATGCCTCATTACATGTCCTCATCCTCACTGGACCGTGAGCTCCCCGAGAGCCTAGACTGTGTCCGTTCACCATGCTGTCCCCGGGGCCCAGCACAAGGGAAGGAAGAAAGGGAGGGACCGCTGGTCCCCTGAATTCCCAGTTTTCTGATCTCCTCTACCCCAGCTGCACATAAGGAACAGAATCACAGAAGCAGCACAGGGCTGGGGGTCAGAGAGCCTGGCACCCACGTTCAGTTGAGTCTGCAGGCAAATCCCTGAGTCTGGGCTCGCATCTGCTCATTTGTACAGAGGAGGAGGGCACGCCTGCCCTCCCTCCGTAACTGAGCCTTTGCGAGAGGAAAGCAAAAACATGCATTGGGAGCTTCATAGACTGTAGAGTCCTGGAGAACCCAAGCAGATGCTCATTGCTGCTCTGTGACTGGCTCCCACTTCTCCCGCAGGGTTGTGAGCTTTCAGAGCACTGGCTAGTTGGGGTCCTGTCTGTCTGTTTCCCCCAAGCCTCAGCGCACTGCATACGTAGCCCAGCTTTTGGGGCAGGACGTGGGGCCAGAACTGAGCCAGGCAGAAGAGTTCGCAGGAATGGAGGAGCCCTCAGGCTGGGTGTGTGCTAGGGAATCCTAGCACTCAGTGTGTTGAATGGAGGCAGCGGTGAATGAATCAATGAAGGACCCACTCAGAGTTCCCGTGGTGGCGCAGTGGAAACGAATCCGTCTAGTATCCACAAGGATGGGGGGTCAATCCCTGGCCGCACTCAGTGCATGAAGGATCCGGCATTGCTGTGAGCTGTGATGTAGGTCACAGACGCGGCTCGGATCCCGAGTTGCTATGGCTGTGGTGTAGGCCGGCAGCTGTAGCCCCAATTCAACCCCTAGCCTGGGCACTTCCATATGCCACGGTGTGGCCCTAAAAGACAAAAAATAATAATAATAAATAAAAATGAAGGACCCATTCAGCATGTGAATGGGTGAACTCAGAGACTGGATGGATTCATGGATTCCTGAATGGTTCCATGGATGGACAAATGGACTCCAGGAATGCCTGGCTGCCAGCCCTAGCCAGGGAGAAGTGTGTCCTCACGTCACCTGAGTCTGGGGGCCAGTCTGGGGGCCAGATGGCCATGGACTCACCTGAGAAGCTGACTTTTTAGGGCTGAAGCCCTCATGTTTGGGGGAACAGCCTGGGGAGGTGGTGCTGCCGGAGGACGCGGAGGCCTTGCCACTGTCTGTGAACCAGGAAAAGGGCAGGAACGGCGAGCCCCCCGACCTGCTGGAGCCCTCCACCGACTCCCTGTGGAGAGAGCACCCCGCATGGGTGTGGGCACCAAGGCTGGGGCAGGAGGCCCACAGGGAGTCAAAAGCAGAAGCTGTGGCTGAGGGGCTGTGGGTACGTCTTACCTGCTGCCCATGGACAGGCGATTGCTGCCCTTCTCCTTCCGGCTCTTGCTCGTGGATGCTCGGCGTAAGGTGACCCTGTGGGGAGGGCAAGGAGGAGTGGGACCATGCTACCCACGTGCTAACCCTCCCCCAAGCCTTCAGGTCTGGCCCCCTTCTCCACTCACCCCAGGTCCAGGAACTTGCGGCGCGTCTTCTTATCCAGGCCGATGGTAGGGCTGGCGGGCTCAGGTGGGCTGGCATCCCGGCTGTCATCTTTTGAGGAAGAGAAGGAAGGAAAGAGCCTTTGACTGCCTCCTCCAGCTGCCGGTGAGGTGGTAGAAATTCTCTTGACTTAGCATCACGCAGCCTGGCTCTGGTGCCCTTCACTGGCTGTGTGACCTAGGACGAGTCACTACCTCTCTGAGCTTCCTGCATCTTAACGATGGGAATAATAACCCTGCCTATTTCATGGGACCTAACTGGATGTTTATGGGAGCCTTACACAAACCATAAACCACTCTGGAAACGTAGGAACCACCACTCTTTACTGTTAATTTTATCAGAGCCCACTTGTAACCGGCCTTCCAATCTCGGCTCACATGTCACTTCCTCAGAGAAGCCTTCCAGGATGCTTTTACCCCGATATGTGCTCTCCTGCCCTGTGTACCATTTCTCAATAGCATTCACTACTTTTTTTTTCTTTTTCTTTTTCTTTTTTCTGTTTGGCTTTTTAGGGCTGCACCCTCGCATATGGAAGTTCCCAGGCTGGGGGTCAATCAGAGCTGTAGCTGCTGGCCTACACCACAGCCATAGCAACTGCCAGATCCAAGCCACTCTGCAACCTACATCGCAGCTCAGGGCAACGCTAGGTCCTTAACCCACTGAGCGAAGTCAGGGATCAAACCCCCGTCTTCATGGATACTAAGCTGGATTCGATACCGCTGAGCCACAACAGGAACTCCAGCACTTATTACATCTTGTAACTATGCGTTTAATTAAGGGATGGTTTGATTGCTTCCTCCTTAAAGTGTAAGAAATTATTTGATTACTTCTCCTCGAAACTGCTAGCCCCAAGAGGACGGAAGCTGCGTCTGCGTGCTCTTTTGTGTGCCCGGGTGCCCCCCAGTGTCTGGCACATCTTAAGACGCTCGGGAAAGGAGGGAATGAACCGTGGTCTTTCCTCTCTACCGTCCCGTCCAGCCACCCTGTCCCTCCGATCCCGCCGCCACGCGCTTGGCCCACGGGACTGATTGCCGGCAGGGGGCGCTGCGCGGGCTGCCGCTCACCTTCGCTGTGCGGCTCGGCTCGGGGGTGGCGGCGCACGAAGCTGGGCGAGCTGTCGGACGAGGGCGCTGAGCGGGGCGGCGAGCCCGAGGCGGCGGCCAGGCCCTCGTGCGAGGCGGCGTTGTGCAGGGGCCGGTAGCGTGCGAGCGGCGAGGGCGGCGGCTCGTCCTCGTCCAGGCTGCGCCGCAACCCTGGGGGCTCCAGGCAGAAGGAGCCCCCGGCCGGGGACCCGGGGCCCGAGTGCAGAGGCGAGCGCAACCTGTGCAAGGGGCTCCCGCAGCCGTCGGTCACCTGGGGGAGGGGCAGCTGCTCACCAACAACCCTCCTCCTCTCCTCTTGGGGGGGTGGCGGGACCCCTAAGTCCTTCCCGGGCCTGGAGGGAGGGTTTCCTCGTGCCCATGGGCCGAGGGGCGTCTGAGCAGCGAGAGGTGGGAGATGGGTCTTCCAGTCACACAGGCTGGAGCTGGATCCCACCTCCTTCGTTTACTAACCGTGGTTTTGTTAGTGAACCTCTCAGCCTCAGTTTCCTCATCTGGAAGATGGGGATAATTGCCTTCCTTGAAAGGATGAAATGGGGGAGGTCCCGTCGTGGCTCAGTGGTTAACGAATCTAACCAGGAACCATGAGGTTGTGGGTTCGATCCCTGGCCTTGCTCAGGGGGTGAAGGATCCGGCATTGCCGTGAGCTGTGGTGTAGGTTGCAGACACGGCTAGGATCCTGCGTTGCTGTGGCTTTGGCATAGGCCAGCGGCTTCAGCTCCGATTTGACCCCTAGCCTGGGAACCTCCATATGCTGCAGGAGCAGCCCAAGAAATGGCAAAAAGACAAAAAAAAAAAATATATATATATATATAGATATATATATCTATATATATATATATATATAGAATGAAATGAGCCAGAATTGAACTGCAGCTAATTATTTGTTAGCCTGATTATGTCAGAAGTCAGGGAGTGTGATTTCCCCTGGAAGAGTAGTTTGGAGGGATTCTCCAGGGGCAAGAAGGGGGTGCTGTGTATGATTGAGGGGATTGCCCCAACCTTGCCTCCGGGCCCATCGGAGCCTTCACCGTCCTCTGTGGAGCTGGCACTGTCCCGAAGTCTGGAGCGGGAGGGCCGGTGTCTCCGGCCCTTGGCCAGCAGTTGGGCCCGGGCTTTGTGTAAACTGCTGTCCAGTCTGACGGTCTCTGGCACGGCCAAGTCCAAGTCTGCAAACCAGCGAAGGGAGACAGACACCAGACACATGAGGACCCCAGGCCCAGAGGACCACCTTAAGTGGCCACCTGCCCTCACACCCAGACATTCAGCAAACGTCTCTGAGTGCCGGGCACTGGGCGTCCAGATGAGACGGAAAATCATATCTCTCACAGTCTCCCTGGGAGCTGGACATGTCATCTTGGACACGCTGCAGCGCGATGCAACCTGCCACGGGCCCAGAGGAGGACTTGGATGGGTTGGAGGAGGAAACCCAAAGCGGTCTTAAGCTCTGGGTGGGAGTTTAATGAGAAAGGAGGTTTGCAAAACCAAACCGGTCTATGCAAGGCTGGGAGGAAGGGAAGCCGGAGCCAGGAGGTGGAGGAGGGGGGGGACAGGATCAGGCAGCTCCAGGGCCATGGGAGGGCGGGTTTGTGGAGGACAGAACTGGAGGATGAAGCCAAAGAGAGCATGATGGTAATGGCTCCCATTGAAGAAGTGCCAACTACACACCAGGAAGGTACCGACATCACCTCCCCGACTCAAAACCACCCATGGGCTGGGGACTGCCATTAGGGACATTTCACAGCTGAGCAAACGGAGGATCAGAGAGGTTACGTCTCCTCACTGAGGCCAGCAGCTGGGCACTGGTCCAGGATTTGAGCCTAGCTCACCTAGCTGCAGAAACGAGCCCTACTGGGGACACTGGCTGGCTGTGCCGTGCTCAGGGTCTCACTCTGAGACAGCACTGCTGAGCATCTAGAGGGCTCACGGTTGAACCGGAACAGAGGGGACTCCCCCCGCCCCACAACTCAAGCCAGTGGCAGTGGCAGAGAGGAAGGCCCACAGACCCCCGAGGCCTGTCTCTCCCATCCTGGGGACCATGCTCCAGGGCTAGGTACTGGATAAGGACGTGGAGGAAGAGGAGGCAAACCCAGCGGATCATGCATGAACCCTGCTGCTCCAAATTTCACTTTCCATTTGCTCCACCTGAGAGTGCAACCTTTGCTCTGCATTCTCCAGGCAGAGAAAGTTCTTTGCAGACCTCAGCATGGATTAAAGCCTTTCTTCACCCCTCCAGGCTCCCTGGATCCCAGGGACCCCTGTCCCACCACTCACACCCACCCTGCCTTGCCTGCTCCTCTTTCTCTTGCCTGCAGACACCCCTAAGCCACCCCAGCGGCCGAACTACCATAGCCTATTTCCAGCCCTGAGCCTCCCCCTGAATTCCAAACCTGGGCACCTCAACACCTGCCAGGGAACCTGCCACATCAAAAGTACCTAGGCATCTCAAACTCAACCTATCAAAAGAACCCACCAGAGTTCCCGTCGTGGCTCAGCGGAAATGAATCCGACTAGGAACCATGAAGTTGTGGGTTCGATCCCTGGCCTCGCTCAGTGGGTTAAGGATCAGGCGTTGCCATGAGCTGTCGAAGACTCGGCTCAGATCCCGCATTGCTATGGCTCTGGGGTAGGCCAGTGGCTACAGCTCTGATTTGACCCTTAGCCTGGGAACCTCCATATGCCACAGGTGTAGCCCTAAAAAGCAAAAAAAAAAAAACCCACCTCGATGCCTCCAACTAGTTCTCTGTCCCCTGGCTCGGTGAAAGACTCCATTGTCCACTCAATCACCCCTCTCAGACACCTCTGAGCTCCCTTCCCCTCAGATCCAGACCCAGTTGGTAATTGATGTGTCCAGCTGCCTTCCTGACACCTCCACTCGGATGTCCAATCCAACCGGCATTTTCAATGTACATGTCAAACTTGGACTCCTGAACTCCCACCCACAAGCTGCTCCTCCCCAGATGCCCATCTCGGTGTATGGCAGCCCCATCCTTCCAGCTGCTCAGGCCAAACCCTGGAGTCACCCTTGACTGACTCCTCCCTCTCCCTCCCACCCTGGAAACTGATCCACCCACAATTCCTCTTAACTCTTCTTAGGAACTGCATGTAGACATACATAGTGAAATATTTATGGTGAAATGACATGAGGTTTTGGACTAGGTTCAAAATAATCCAGGAGACTAGGAGTGGAGAGTGGAAGACGATGTAGATGAAACCAGATGGTTCATAAGGGAGTTCCCTTCATGGCTCAGCGGTTAACGAACCCGACTAGGATCCATGAGGATACAAGGTCAAGCCCTGGCCTCGCTCAGTAGGTTAAGGATCCAGTGTTGCCATGAGCTGTGGTGTAGGTTGCAGACATGGCTTGGATCCAGAGTTGCTGTGGCTGTGGCGTAGGACAACAGCTACAGCTCTGATTCACCCCCTAGCCTGGGAACCTCCATATGCCACAAGTGTGGCTCTAAAAACCAAAAAAAAAAAAAAAAAAAAAAAAGGTCCGTGAGTTGATGGTCACTGGGGTTGAGTGAACGATGGAGTACATTGTACTGGTCTCTCTATATTTGATTTCTCACAATAAAGTATTTTTTGGGAGTTCCCACTGTGGTGTAATGGGATCAGTGGCGTCTCTGCAGCGCCAGGAGGAAGGCTCAATTCCAGGCACAGTGGGTGAAAGGATCTGGCATTGCTGCAGCTGTGGTGCAGGTTGCAGCTGCCCATCTGGGATTTGATCCCTGGCTGGGGAACTTCCATATGCCATGGGCCAGCCGAAAATAAAAATTGTTTAAAAATTAAGTATTGTTTACATGTGTCTGTGTACACACACTTACATACGTGTGTCCATGTGGGAAGAAAGAGGAGGAGAGAGGAGAGAGAAGGGGAGGAGGAGCTCACAGCATCCCCGCTCTAGGTCACCGTCACCTCTTGCCTCAGTTCGTACAGATTCTCCCAGCTGGTCCTCCCTCTGCCTCCCTTTCTCACTTACAGCCTATTTTCAACACAGCAGCCAGAGTGATCCTGATAAAACATGTCAGCTCGTGTCTCTCCTCCGCGCAAAACTTCCATCTGACACAGGGTAAGAGGCCTCCAGACTCCGGCCTGGCACAGTGGGTTAAAGATCTGGCGTTGCCTGCAGCTGCGGTCGAGGTCAAAGCTGCGGCTCGGATCCGACCCCTGGCTCCAGAGCTCCATGTGCCGGAGGGCGGACAGAGATTGAAAAAAAAAAATGTTTTTCCTATATCATTTATCATTCTCTGGCATACCATATATTTTACTTAGTTTATTGTCTCTCTCCACCCATGCAAATGTCAGCTCCACGAAGGCAGATGTTTCTCTATTTTCTTTTTTTTTTTTTTTTTTTTAAGGCTGCACCCGTGGCACATGGAGGGTTCCCAGGCTAGGGGTCCAATCAGAGCTACAGCTGTCAGCCTACGCCACAGTCACGCCAGATCCTTAACCCACTGAGCAAGGCCAGGGATCGAACCTGCAACCTCATGGTTCCTAGTCAGATTCATTCCTGCTGTGCCACAACGGGAACTCCAGATGTTTCTCTCTTTTGCTCATTGCTCTAACAGGCATAGACTGGTGTGTGAGTGTGTGTGTGTGTGTGTGTGTGTGTGTGTGTGTGTGTCTGAGGGAGTGTGCATGTGTGTGAGTGTTCTAAGTGCTATAGCTCATTCAAACCTCCCACAACCACAACCCAAGGAGGAAGAGACTCAAGGAATCCCCAGGGCAGCCTCAATTCGCCTAAGGCTGTGCAGCTGGCAAAGAGCAGGGTGGGGTTATAGACAGTCTAGCTCCAGAGGCTCAGTATCTAACTACCAACCCTGCTCTACCTCCTCTGCAGCAGAGGTGGGAGTGACTTGTGAGTCCACATGTGTACTTTACAGGTGGGAAAATTGAGATTTGGAGAGGAAGGTTTGGCCCAGGTGCAGAGGGAGTTAAAGACAGCAGGCAGGGCTCCAGGAGGGGGGAGCTGAGACCCACCCCCTACCTGTCAAGTGCTCAGCTGGTGCCAGGGAGAAAGGCCCTTTGCCCCTGAATCTGGGCCACATCAAGACCATGGTCATTTTGGAGTTCCCATCGTGGTTCAGCGGAAACAAATCTGACTAGCATCCATGAGGATGCGGGTTCAATCCCTGGCCTCACTCAGTGGGTTAAGGATCCGGCATTGCCGTGAGCTGTGGTGTAGGTCGAAGATGCAGCTTGGATCCCGCGTTGCTGTGGCTCTGGCGTAGGGTGGCAGCTGCAGCTCCGGTTAGACCCCTAGCCTGGGAACCTCCATATGCCATGGGAGCAGCCCTAGAAAAGGCAAAACGACAAAAAAAAAAAAAAAAAAAAAAAAAGACCATGGTCATTTTGGATTTCCCGTCGTGCATCAGCAGAAACAAATCTGACTAGCATCCATGAGGATGCGGGTTTGATCCCTGACCTCGCTCAGTGGGTTAAGGATCCAGCGTTGCCGTGAGCTGTGGTGTAGGTCCAAGATGCGGCTCGGATCCAGCACTGATGTGGCTTGGCAGTGGTGTAGGCCAGTGGCTACAGCTCTGATTCGCCCCCTAGCCTGGGAACCTGTGGCCCTAAAAAAAAGACCAAAAAAAAAAAAAAAAAGAAAGAAAGAAAAGACCATAGTCATTTTACTATGGAGGATCTAGGGAGCAAAGGCACCCCCAAGGGGCTTGTTTGTTTTTGCTTTTGGGGGCCACACCCCCGGCATATGGAAGTTCCTGGACTAGGGATCTAATCGAAGCTACAGCTGCTGGCCTACACCACAGCCACAGCAATGCGGGATCCGAACCGAGTCTACAACCTACACCACAGCTCATGGCAACGCTGGATCCTTAACCCACTGAGCGAGGCCAGGGATCGAACCAACATCCTGATAGATACTAGTCGGATTCATCTCCACTGCGCCACAACAGGAATTCTGGGCCTGGAGGGTTTTGAGGCAAGGCGGGGCCAGCCTCCCCTTCAGTCCCTTGCTCTACTGCAACCCATTTCCCACTTGTTCCATCCCTCCCTCCATCTCTCTTTCCCTCTTCCTCTCACCTAGTCTCTCCCTGGGCCTCAGCCCAGCCCTTAGCAGTGGGAAGTCATGAATATTTCATTGCCTTTCTCTTCAGAAAGCTGGCCAGGCAGGCCGGCTACCTCCGCAGGTCAGGGAGAAGGAAAACAGGAAGGGCTGGGAGCAGGCCAAGAGGGGAGGCTGAAAAGCCCTAAGAAGAGGGAGCTCATCTCCATCAGACCAGAGGTCAGGCTGAGCCTGGGTGTGGATGCAGAGACTCAGAGTCTGAGGCCCAGAGGCAGTTCAAGGCTGGAAGAGTTCCCAAGGCAAAGGCTCCACGCCCGGGCCCCAGGGAGCCCCGGATGGGAAGCAGTGTTCCCCCAGGAGCTGGGAGGCGGCAGTTCCTGGCATGGCTAGGGCTCTTGGCAGCAGCAGGGGCAGGGGATGAAGTGAGCAGGGGAGGGGGGCAGAGGGCAGGGAGGTTAGAGAGGAGGCAGAGGAAGACAAGCTGAAGGCCCTGGGGCACTCCCCACCTGGAGGCCCCTCCTGGCTTCAGAGTCCTGAAGGCTACACACACACCTTACTGGCTTTCTGCCACCACCTGTTCTGCTCTATGTTCTGTTGCTCACTGACTCCTCCACTGAATCCAGCTGGGAAACAGCCTTGCCACTGCAGTGCATGATGGGAGCTCTGCCCTACTGGTGGTCTTTCTCTGATCCACACAATAGAAAGACCGCAGCGGTAAAGAACCCGACTAATATCCATGAGGATGCAGGTTCGATCCCTGGCCTCGCTCATGGGCTCAGTGGGTTCAGGATCAGGCATTGCCATGAGCTACACAGGGTAGGTCACAGATTCGGCCTGGATCTGGCGTTGCTGTGGCTGTGGCATAGGCTGGCAGCGGCAGCTCTGATTCAACCCCTAGCCTGGGAACTTCCATATATGGAGGGTGTGGCCCTAAAAAGCCAACAATGACAACAGAAAAGAAAGACTGCAGGGGTAAGTGGGGTGGGGGGGCGGTGTCCATGAACCCCAGTGTGTACAGAGGGGCTGGCCTGGGGGAGTTAAGCTGAGCGTGTGTTCTGCATTGATTTCCATGTACATCCATGCAGGTGAGGTCCTGTATTTATGAGACTTGGTGAAGTGTGTCACCTGGGCTGAGGGATTTGGGTGTACCGCACAGTGATGGCCAGCAGGGACTTAGGCAGTCTGTGGTTCGAGTCCCAGCCCTGCCACTCATCTGCCATGGGATCCTTATTTGTTTTAATTTTTTTATTATTTTTAAACCTGTATCGAAGTCTAGTTGATTTCCTATGTTGTGTTAGTTTCTGCTGTACAGCTAAGTGGCTCAGTTAGACACGTATGTATCCTTTCTCACTTTCTTTTCCATTCTGTTTGTCTCAGGATAGGGAATATAGTCGGCTGTGCTGTACAGTAGGATCTTACTGTTTATCCACCCTAGATAGGCTAGTTTCACGTGATTTTTTTTTTTAATCTGTCTTTTTCTAGGGCCGCACCCAAGGCATATGGAGGTTCCCAGGTCGAATCAGAGCTACAGCTGCCTGCCTACGCCACAACCACAGCAACACCAGATCCGAGCCACATCTGCGACCTACAGCACAGCTCACGGCAACGCCAGATCCTTAACCCACTAAGCAGGGCCAGGGATTGAACCTGCAACCCCATGGTTCCTAGTCGGATTCATCAACCACTGAGCCACGACGGGAAGTCCTCCGTGTGATTTTTAAAGCCAGCCACTTCAGTGCTCTGCATCCTAGGCTCATTGTCTGCAAAAGGGGCACACTTCTTAGCATTACTGTGGGGGTGAAACGATCCAGTACATGTGAGATGGGGATGCTAGCCTCGTACCTGGCATAAAGCAAGCACTTAATAAGTGGGAACACTTTTTTTTTTCTTTTTAGCCCTGCTCCTGCAGCATACGGAGGTTCCCAGGCTAGGGGTTGAATTGGAGCTGCAGCCGCCGGCCTACGCCACAGCCTCAGCAACGCAGGATCTGAGCTGCGTCTGCAATCGACACCAGTATAAGTGGGAACACTTATATTATTGTTTTTGTTGTTGTAATTGTTGCTCAGAGAGAGGAGACAAAGAATCAGCTTGGAAGGTCAGTGCACGCGCACGCGCACACACACACACACACAAAATGAAGTCCCCAAGGGACTCCCCCTCCCTCAATGCCCAGTAGCCTTGGCTAGAGATAGAGCCAAATAGATCTTACCAAAAACCTCATCCACAGGTTCTCGGAGCTTTGAAGAAGCCATGACTCAAGAAAGCTGGAGAGGCCAAGGGGAGAGAGAGAGATAAAAAGACCATGAATGAGAAGTTCAGCTTAGTGGACAGAGTTCCCGTCGTGGCGCAGTGGTTAACGAATTCAACTAGGAACCATGAGGTTGCGGGTTCGATCCCTGGCCTTGCTCAGTGGGTTAAAGATCTGGCATTGCTGTGAGCTGTGATGTAAGTCGAAGATGCGGTTCGGACCAAAAAAAAAAAAAAAAAAAAAAGAGGTTCAGCTTAGTGGAGGCCAGGCTGCTTGCTCCTGGCCTTCCGGCCCCTTCCCTTCCAACTCTTCCTGCGGGTCCTGGAAGAGAAGTTGTCTGAACCACTCCCCAGACTGTGGGGTCAGGGCAGGAGGCAGAAGCAGAAGGGCAGGGATAGAAGCAAGTCCAGGGTGTAGACACAGGCTGAGTGCTGCGGTCCTGGTCTGAGCTGATGGGCTGAGTGCCCCCACACATGTCACCGAACTTCCCCCCTTCACTGTCTAGGGCCTTTCCATCATTAGCATTCCCTAAAAACTTTTTTTTTTTTTTTGTCTTTTTGCCTTTTCTTGAGCCGCTCCCGTGGCATATGGAGGTTCCCAGGCTAGGGGTCTAATTGGAGCTGTAGCCACTCGCCTACACCAGAGCCACAGCAACACAGGATCCGAGCCAAGTCTGCGACCCACACCACAGCTCACGGCGACACCAAATCCTCAACCCACTGAGCAAGGCCAGGGATCGAACCCGCAACCTCATGGTTCCTAGTCGGATTCGTTAACCACCGCGCCATGACGGGAACTCCTCTCTAAAAGCTTTTACTGACCATAAATTGTCTGACATCAAATCTGGGAGCTTATTAAATCCAATCTTCTCATTTTATAAAGAAATAGATGGGAGAATGACTGACTTAAGATCACATAACGAGTTAATGGCAAAACCCAAAGTAGAACCCAGTTCTCCCATCCACCCTCTACCTGCTTCCCTACTTGTCCATGTCTCTACTTGTCTAGTCACCCATCCATTCATTCACCCATCCATCATCCATCCAACCATCTATCTCTCCAACCACCCATCCAGCATCCACCCCCATCCAACCACTCACCCATTTTTACATCCATCAATTTCTACCATCCACCCATCCATCAGTCAGTCCTGCCTCCCCCCACCCCCATCACTGGTGCGCTCACCACCTGCCTTCCTGAACATGAGCTGTTCAGGAAGCTGGCATCAGCAGCAGGGCCACGGTTCTTGACAAACTCACAGTTCTCACAGTTCTAGACAGACTCACAGATGCACAAGGGTATAAGGCGTACTCGCAGCGGAACAGTGGACAGCCAGATCTCTATGATGCATCAAGTATGTTCTGGGGAGAAGTACTGCTGGGTAGGGGTTTGGTTGTGTTTTATTTGTGGGAAGCAAAGAAGGAAGGGCAGGTGGGGAAGTGGGATAGATGCCGCTGCTTCCTAGCAGATGAAGGATTGCGGCATCTCTAAGCCACAGCCTAGGTGTTAGAGAGGCAGGGGAATACCAGATGAGGGTGCGGGGAGGGAGGATGCTTAGAGGCAGGGACACAGTTCTCAGGGCTGGGAACATGATCTCCAGTTACTTCCGACACTCGGGTCCCCATGAGAAGGGCTGGGCACTGGATTAGACTGTACATTTGACAGGTGTAAGAAAGCTAAGCCACATACCCGCTGGGTTCATGTCCAACCCTCCCTTCTGTTCGTACACAGGTATCATCTCACTGCGGTCTGGCCAGGCTTGGGATTCTGAATATCCCCACTTTACAGATGGGAAAACTGAGAAGCAGGGGATAAGAGGCAGGACTCAACCTTGACCCCGGTCTCCTGCCCTTCAGCTCTATCCTGGGTGATGACCCTCCAAGAGCTGTGAAGGCTGCTCTTGAGGAAAGGATGCTGCTGGGAGAAGGGACAGGAGTAAAGGCAGGGGAGCTGATCCATACACGCTAGGACCAGATAAGCTTCAAAACCACCTCCACCTCAGGCTCCATGGATGCTTGAGGCTGAAAGCAGGAAGTGAGGTATTAGAAGGGGCCAGGGGAGTTCCTATCGTGGCTCAGTGGTTAACAAATCCGACTAGGAGCCATGAGGTTGCAGGTTCATTCCCTGGCCTTGCTCAGTGGGTTAAGGATCCGGTGTAGCTGTGAGCTGTGGTGTAGATTGCAGACTTGGCTTGGATCTGGCATTGCTGTGGCTCTGGTGTAGGCCGGCGGCTTCAGCTCCAATTAGACCCCTAGCCTGGGAACCTCCATATGCCATGGATGTGGCCCTAGAAAAATACAAAAAAAGAAAAAAGAGAAAAAATAGAAGGGGCCAGGGATATGGACTCTTCGAGTACCCTCCTGCCTTTTTTTTTTTTTCTTCTTGGGGGCTCTGGTGTGGCATATGGAAGTTACCAGGCTAGGGGTCGAATCAGAGCTACAGCTGCCAGCCTATACCACAGCCACAGTAACACCAGATCCAAGCTGAGTCTGCAAACTTCACCCCGGCTCATGGCAATGTAGGATCCTTTAACCCACTGAGCGAGGTCAGGGATGGAACCCACATCCTCATGGATACTAGTTCGGTTTGTTACCTCTGAGCCACAATGGGAATGCCCTGTCTACATAATTTCTAAATTTACCCTTCCCCACCACTAGGAAATTAATCATTTTTCCTACTTCATTAATTCCCTACCTGGGTCATATCTCCCCCACATCAGACAGAGGTTCCTGAAGAGAGGGGCCAGTATTCCTGCATCACACTAGGGACTCTCTGAAGATAAAGACTGCCTCTCCCATCAGCGTGGAGGCTCCCTGAGGGCCACAGTGGTGCTTCTTCTCTTACACTACCTGAGAATGGAGATCCCATGTGCTCTTTTTCTTTTTTCCTTTTTTTCTTTTTTGGCTGCCCTGGAGCATATAAAGTTCCCCGGTCAGGAATCAGTTCCAAGCCGCAGTTGCGACCTACACCGCGGCTCTGGCAACTCCAGATCCTTAACCCACTGTGCTGGGTCGGGGATCCACCCTGCATCCTCATGCTCCAGAGATGCCACTCTTCCCGATTCCACTGCACCACAGCGGGAACTCCCCCACTGGCCCCACAAGGTCCCTGTCCAGAGTGGAGACCCTTTTGTGGGTGCCCTCCTCTCTCAGGTACCCTCTGGGCTGCAGCTTCGAGGTCACACCAGTGCCCAATCCATTCTGATGGATTGACAGATGGACAAACTGCTGTGGTTCCTTCTCTTCAACAGCTAACTCCCTGGGGGTGTGTATGGGAGGCCCTCCCTGCACTGTCTCATGGGGAACTCTGGGGAGCGTGACATTAGGATGTCACTAGCCCCTCACACCCAAGCCCCCCTTCTTCCAAAACTGAACCTTGGAAAATTAGACACTCCCCCCCCCATTTACGCTCCCCCATCACTGCACTTCCACACACACACACACGCACACACACTCAAACCAAGTAAATGCTACAGGGTGAAAATGAACCTGTTCTCTGGACACCGAGTCCACCAGGCCACCCCTTCCTCCCCAAACTTCCCAATTCCAGGAGGAGGATCAAGGACAAGCTTGCACCTGTCTAGGAGAAAGGGAGGCAGGGGAACTCTAAGCTTCCCAGGACCCAGGGGAAGGAGAAAGAGAAAGAAAGGGTGCACAAGCCCTGGAGAGGGAGTGGGGAGCAGGAAAGAGACAGGTTGGTGGGGAGTCAGTCCACAGAGCTGCAGGGAGGAGGAGGAAAGAGCAAGAAAGGGAGAAGCTGGAGGGCAGCCCAGCCGCCTGAGGGGCCACGGAAAGCAGTAGTAGAGACGGGGCTCCAGCAGCCCTCAGTGAAGCCCAGCGGAGGGGTGGATAAGAATAGAATCAGCTAGCAGGAGACAGCCAGCTCCTAGGGGGACAAGAAAGAGGAAAGGAGCCCCTGGAAGAGAAGAAGGAGCCCAAGAGAGAAGTGCAATTGGGAAAGCCCAGGGACAGCTGGATGGATGGCCGGAAGAGGAGGCTGGGGCAGGGGGAGGCATGTGGAGCTAGAAAAGGCGGCGACCCCCTCCCGTCCAGCCCACTGGGGGCATTGGACAAGAGTGAGATTCCCTGTACCAAGCACCGCTGGTGCTAGGGTGCGGGTGGAGGACAGGGCCCCCTCTGCACTTCCAGCCCCCTGTTCCTCCCGTCAGGGCCAAGAGGCTAGTTTCTGTCCACTCCATCTGTCCAATTCCCGCCAGGCAAGAAGGAGTTAAGCTCTCCCCCCTCCCCCAACACCAGGTTGTTGTTGGTTTTTCTTTAATTAATTTCTCCAGGCGGCGGGCAGAGGGAGAGGATTAGGGACACAAATCCAATCTCCGCCCCCTCCCCTGACAGCTCAGCACCCTAGTTCCCGTGAGGGGGGGGCCCTAGGGAAAGGGGAAGAAAGGCCCTTGTCGACCTCCCCCGCCCCCCCCCCCGTCCAACCGCACTCGGGGTCCCACCGCGAGCCCTAGAGACCCCCAGTTCCGCATCCCCGTCGTCCACCTCGGGGTCCTTGGGGTCCCGGTCCCTCACCTCCAGCATCTTTCATCTTCAGCGTCCGGCGCATCGGGAACCCCTTAGGCCCATGGTGCTTGGGGCGGGGGCCAGGCGGGAGCGAGGCGGGGGACTGTCACCCTGGCCGCGGGGGGCTCCGGGCTGGCTGCATCCTCTCCATCCCGGGAGTAGGGGTAGGGGTCGGCGAAGAGGCTCCTGGAGCCGGAGGGAATGTGTGTGTGGGGTGGGGGGAGTTCCGACAGAGGAGAAGGTTTGCAGGAAGCAGGAGATGCGGCGGGCGGGGCTGGACCAGAAGACCTGACAGGAGGATGCTCCGTGCGTGTGTGTGCGTGTGTGTGTGTGTGTGTGTGTGTGTGTGTGCGTGTGTGAGTGAGTGAGTGAGTGAGTGAGAGAGAGAGAGAGAGAGAGAGAGAAAGAGAGAGAGAGAGAGAAACCTCCCCGCCCCGCCAGGCCCTGCTGGACGCGGGGTTCCCCGCCTGGCAGGCGGATGCTCGTAGCGCTGCGACCGCGGGGATCTGCGGGGGTCCCCAGGGAAGGGGCGATGCGGGGGCGCGTGGCGGGGAGGCCGGGAGCCTGGGAGACAAAGAACGGGAGAGAGGGTGGGAGGGACAGAGGGGCGGAGGCGGCGGGAGCACGAGGGAGGGAGGAGGCGGCCCAGCGCCGCGGCCGTGGCCCGGGCGAGGGGATTCTAGTTGCTGCCACTCCTCCGACAGCGGGAGTCGGGGGCCCGGTGGAAGCAACCGGAGAGGCGGCCCCGCCGGGCTTCTGCCTCCTCTGCAAGGCCTGTAAGGGTTCCTGATGGATCCATTCCCCAGACATCCACAGAACAGTCGGGGGCGCCGAAGCCCGAGGGGATCATGGGGAAACAGAACCCACCCAGTCCGGACCGTCGGGGCTCGCAGCCTCGTCAGGGGTTCAGACGAGTGGGGAGGCTCTCAGGAGCCTGCCGTCAGCCGCGGGTCACAGAGGACACTTCGCGTGGGGAGAACACACTGGAGGCAGCCTGGCTGAGATGGTGGGGGTGGGGGTGCTGTATGTGGAAGTGATCAAGGAAGGAGGTGATGTGTTTGTTGGCTACGTCTGCAGGCCAGGGCAGGGTAGAAGTGCTAGCAGGGCTTGGAGGGGGAGAGGGAAGGAGCGAAAGATGAGAGGGGCCCCTCGGAGGTGGGGGGGCGGGGCTTGCCTTTTACCCACCAGCCAGAGGGGGGAAAGTTGCCGAGGAGCTAAGGACTCTGGATTGCATGGTAGGAAGAACCCCCTTGGCTCCTTTGGAGAAGGCAACCTGGAGGCTGGGGCACCCCCGTGAGGCCATTGGGAGGGGATGGCAGTGGGCATGAAAATCAAAGACCACCATGAGAAGGAGGAAGGATGTAGAGTTGAAGAAATTGACAGGATTTGGGGACTGGCTGGCCACTGAAGGAGGAGGAGGGGTCTAGATGACTGCAGGTCTTGGCTTGAAGTCTTGGCTTGGTGGAGGGGGGGATGGGGGGATGAGATCAGACTTGGACCCAGTGAGCTGGAGGTGGTGGCGGGCCAGCCAGGGGAGACGATGCAATCGTCAACAACCAGTGACCAACCTGAGAGGGTTCAGGAGGGGCCAGGCCCTGCACTAGGCACTTTTCTCAGATTTATTAATGTCACCCTCCAGGTAAACCCAGGAGGTAGCTGTTTCTACTACCCCCTTTGTTTGTTCAAGATTACGTGGTGAGGATGGATAAGGGGGTTCAGAGTTTGGGGGGAACACGTGCAGTCTGTAGGGATAGAGTTCCCTGGTGGCCTGCCGGAGTCTCTGCAGGCCCAGGTCTCTGAGGGGCTGTGGAAGTGGCATGTTGAGCCCCGATGGTCTTGGGACCATGGATGGGGACAGAATAACCTTTAGGGACTGAAGATTTCCAAGGAGATCTGTAAGTGTTTTGGCATCGCTGGGTGTTTTCAGAATCAGATTCTGGGTTGCTGGCTAGACTGTGGAGATCTGGGGAGGGAGTGGTGATGCTGGATGGAGGTCTCAGTGGGGCTGTGTCTGGGGTCTTTAAAGAGAACATGGGGAGTTCCCGTCGTGGCGCGGTGGTTAACGAATCCAACTAGGAACCATGAGGTTGTGGGTTCGATCCCTGGCCTTGCTCAGGGGGTTAATGATCCAGCGTTGCCGTGAGCTGTGGTGTAGGTTGCAGACGCGGCTCGGATCCTGTGTTGCTGTGGCTCTGGCATAGGCTGGAGGCTACAGCTCTGATTCAACCCCTAGCCTGGGAACCTCCATGTGCCATGGGAGCGGCCCAAGAAATGCCAAAAAGACAAAAAAAAAAAAAAAAAAAGAGAGAGAGAGAGAGAGAGAACATGATTTGCAGGCATTTGGTGAGATATGGGTGGTAGGCTGGAGAGGGGTGATTGATCATACAGCCCCGTAGGGAGTGGGGAGATGGGCATGTGGTGTCAGTGCTGGGGGAAGGTTCCATGGGAGGGTGTCTGTAGCCATCGGACCCAGGAGGACCCCCTGTTCCCAGTGATGCTTAAGCTTCTGAGAACCTTGCCCCATCTGGTTTCCCTTCCTTGTGGCAAATGCTGGGGGTGGTGGGAAAACTTGCTCAAGGTCCTAAGAACTGGAGAGGTGGCAGGGCAGGGCTGGGGTCACGCAAGCTTGCCCATGGCCACCTGACACAGCCCCAAACATGGACGTGTCCCAAGAGAATCACATCTCAGGCCCGAGGAACTCACAGCAAAGCTACACACACCGTCCTCAGCCATACACACCACACTCAGGCTTAGGCTTGGCAGGGGGGCAGCTTCCCAAAGGGGTCCACCTTTTGGAATATATATGTGCAAACCCCACACCTAATACATGGGACACACAGGAGCAGGACCCCACCCTGGATGCTTAGCCACCGTCAGAACAGCACGAGTCCTCCTCGCAACTCTCATGTCTGCCTCCCCACCCAGGAAGGTCCAGTCTTGGGAGTTCTTGGCTAGCTTGTCTGAGCAGGGCCCAAGTCACCTCTGACTCCAGGTATGACCTGTGATCCTGTGGTCTGGTTCCCTGATCCTGGGATTCAGCCACCTGGATTTGTCTTTCTTTGCAGAAGTGTTCCAAAGGAGAGCCCCTTGTAAGAGAAAATGCCTTGAGAGGCATGGCCATCATCTCCAGATGATTCTCAAGTGGGTGGCAGGACTGGACTGGTCATATATGGCCCTGAGGTGTAGAACTAGGATTTTCGAGAGGAAGCTATGGGAAACCAGAATATGGCTTGATAGGAATGATACTGGTGCGGCAGACCCATCCAGAAGGGAGTGGCCACCACGGGAGCTGACTGCTGCTGGGCGTTCTGGTGGAGGCCACTCATCTCAGATTTGTTAGGGACCCACCAAGGGGCCCTTGAAAGGCCCTGATGTTGGGACTTCTATTTTTTAGGGCAAAGGGGATTGTGAGAATTGTCTTGGGGGCCAGCCCACTGAACACAAGCCTTATGCTTCAGTTTTCTCACACTTGGCACACAGCACTCACAGCAAAGAAGGGCTGGGGATGGGGATGATCCTGTTGCCTCCTGCACTCATCTCTCTCTAGAAATTTACTGGTGTGTCCCTGGAACCCCAGCATCTGGAGTCCTGGACCCACTGGTATTAGAGCTGGTGAGTTAGCAAACCAGACCTGCTGGCACAGAGGGTGGGGGGTGGGGATAGCTAGGGCTATTTAAGAACTCTCTGGCCACCCCCAAAGGGATTATCTAGGACCCTGGGGACAAAACTGCTCTAACCAATCACCTCCCACCCCCAGTAAGTCATTCCCCTAAGTACCTTCTCCCTCATGAGAGCAGGGACTGGGTATTCTCATTAGGTTAGAGGACTTCTCAGGAGAGGGATTCCTTACCATGGCTAACCCATCCTCTAAATTCCATCAGAGACCCGAAGGCTGGGAGCCCTAGGAAGCTCTAGAAACCCCAGCCCTGCCCAGGAAGAACAGATAAAAAGGCTTGGGTGCTGATGGGGGCACGGTGGCAGAGAGGGAATTGGCGGAAACACGGGCTTTCTGTATAAAAAGATCCTCAGGGTCAGAGGTAGCACTGGAGGGAGGGGACCCACTGGACTCCGACTGGCATCTCTGCCGCTCCCCCTCACCTGCCCGCCCCCGCGAATCAAAACACCAGGCAGCGAGGCTCTGGGGGCTGCTTTTATGGGGACGACCTGACAGAGGGCATGGTCCGTACAAAACCGGGAACAATACATACATATATATATTATGTACAGAGACGCAGTCCTGCGGGAGGCGGGGCAGGGGTGGCCCCCGGCGGAGAAACCGGAAGCGCCCCGGGGCCCCGCCCACCCAGCCCCGCCCCCTCCCTCTGCCTGGGCGGAGGAGGCGAAGTGCACGGGCGGGGGCGCTGAGACAGCCAGCTCTTTCGTAGGGTGGGCGCACGTCTGGGGGCAGGAAGAGGGTGCCGAGAAATACTGATCGATGGCGTAGTCTATTTACAAGGGGACGAGGAGAAGCCCAAAGGGATGGAACGGGGTTGTCCGTTTTTTTAAAAAAAAGAACAAAAACCCAGGCTGTGGCAGGGGCACGAGGAAGAGGCGAAATGAGAGATGGATTCTGAAAGGGGAGGGGACGTGGGGGGCGGGTCTCACCTCCCTTGGTCCAAGCCCCAATTTGGGGTTCAAGTGGGGAAACGGCGTCGATTTCATTTAGAAAGCAGGCTGCCAGCAGGGCAGCCCTGGTCTCCAAAGAGATGAGGAGGAGGAGGAGTAAAATTTTGCCCTCCGGTCTGAACATTGGAAAACTGGGGTGGGGGGTGAGGCTGAATCTCTGCGATGTTAGTACAAGGCTTCCAGGTGGAGCCCTGGGTAGGGCAGGACAGGGCCTGGCTCTCCAGGTGAGAAATGTTCCCCTTGCCCAAAACCGGGTCCCCCTAAGCTGACCTCCTCTCCTCTCTTGTGTTGCCAGGCTTGGCCAGGAAACCTGGACCCCGGAGAGGCCGCAGAACAGTTCTAGGAGGAGGTTATGGCTATTTGGCACCTGGGGGAGGGGAGGCACAAGGAGCAATTAAGGGCTGTTGCCCCAGGAAAGGGGGGAGCTGGACACCAGGTGTCCAGGATGCTCCCCTTTCCACGAAGGATGCGTGAGAAATCAGTGCAGGGCCAGGCCCAGCCTCCAGCCTCTGGGTGGACTCTGGCCCTCCTGGGAGGGCAGAGGGATGGGGGTGGGAGGAGGTGTGGAGGCAGCCCCTCCCAGCAGGAGGGTCAGAATGCAACAGAACAGCACAATGATGAGGGAGGGGGGAAGGGCCAAGAAGGTAGAAGCTCAAGTCAAGAGGCCCAGGGGCCACCCAGGAGCCCCGTGAGCAGGGAGCAGCCTCCAGATGGTGAGATGCTGGAAGAGCCCCCAGCCCCAGTCCGGTCCAGAGACAAAGGCTGGAGGTTGTAAAGTCTGGCAGTTTGGTCTGCAGGTCCTTGTGTCCGTCCACCACCCAGGCCAGCCCTTTAGCATCCCATGGCCCATGCCTCAGCCCCATGGGCAAGGAGGAGGCCATCCTTCCTGCCGCCACCTGTGTTGCCCGGGCCACCTAAAGGGGGCCTTGTGATTCGGGCCCTCTGGTCCCTGAAGCTGGGGAAAGTGGGGTGGAGGGGTGGGGAAGTCGGGGCACCTGTCCCCAGGCTGGTAGGGGGTGGGGTGAAGTATTGAGGACAGGGGAGGGAGGACAATGGGAGGGGATTCATTATTGTCCGCTCAAGGAATGATTCCTGTTAAGTAGAGTTGGAATTCCTCAGTGTCTGCAGGTTGCCTTCCAGTTCTGAGATCTGAAAAGCAAAGAGGAGAGGGGGTCAGGCCTGGGGGACCTGGGCGTGGGCCCTGCCCCTTCTGCCGCCCCCCTCCCCTGGGAGGGGAGATGACCCTGAGCTCTCAGAAGCCAGCAGCATGACTCCCCTCTCTCCCTCCAGGATCCACAGGGCGGCTGCTAGAGGGGGGCCTACCTGCTGCTCCCTCCTGCCCCCAGGGCACCTCGGGGCCTACCTTGTCCAGGAGCTTGTCCATCTCTTCCTTCCTCGCCAGCTCCGACTCCTCCAGAACCCGGCGCTGTGCCGTCTCCTTTTTCAGGAACTCGATCTCCCTGGGGGACAGGAGGGGTGGGGACAGACGGTCGGTAAGGGTGTGGGGTCTGGCTTCCATCCGGAGAGTCTTGGGGGTCCTCCGCCCGGCCTGGACAGCTTGGCCCCTCTCTCATCGTTCCCAGGCTGGGAGGTCCCAGGCCTTCCCAAAGCCTCTGGGGCCTGGCTGGTTGGCTCTGACAAACCCAGGCACCCCCCTGCCTCCGAGCCTCCTTACTCGGTGGGGGGTGGGGGTGGGGCAGGACTGCCACCACAGACAGGCCTCTCCGTCCTCCCCAGGCCCAGGCCACCCCCGGCACCCAGCCCCCGGCCACGTACTTCTGCTGGTAGTCCTTGATGAGGCGCTTGGCCTTGCTGTACTTGCGCTCCAGGGCCTGGTATTGGGCCTGGGTCTCCCGCAGGTGCTCGTCCACGGCCTGGCACAGGCTCTGGGCCTCGCCCCAGTAGCCCTCCAGCTTCTCCATGCGCTCCTTGTTCTCCTCCACACTCTGCTCCAGCTGGGCCTTCTCCACTCGCCACCGCCCCTTCTCCTGCTCCAGGCTCTGCAGCTGAGAGAGGCAGGAACAGCTCTGGGTTGGTGGGGGCCAGAGTCTCTGGATGACTCCTACAGATGACAGAGCCCACTGCCCCCCAACGCTCCTTGGCTGAGCCAGAGAACCCTGGAGAGAGAAGAGGCGGGACCTTGGCCTCAGGATTCCCAGCCAGGGCCCCTGACACCATGCCACACTCCTAGAAGACAGGAGGCCATGGGTGTCAGTGACTGGCTGGTGCCTTGGGGTAAGGCCACTTCATTTTGTCTTTTTAAGGGCCGCAGCCACGGCACATGGAGGTTCCCAGGCTAGGGGTCCCATCGGAGCTATAGCCACCGGCCCAAGCCACAGCCACCGCAACTCAGGATCCAAGCCGCATCTGCGACCTACACCACAGCTCACGGCAATGCCGGATCCTTAACCCACTGAGCGAGGCCAGGGATCGAACCTGTGTCCTTATGGATACTAGTCAGTTTCACTGCTGAGCCACGACAGGAACTCCCGTAAGGCCACTTCTGTCTTAAACCTTAGTCCTCCCATCTGTAAAGTTCTGCCTCCCCAGGCTCACAAAGGCTGCAGTGGGATGTTAGATGCGAAAGAACAGGGCAAATGAGGGTCACCATTGCCCTCTGTCCCCTCTCTGCAGCCCTGGCTTCCCAAACAGTCCTGGCTCCTCTGCCAGTTCCTCAGCCGCCGCCCCCCCCAGTGCAGACCTTCCACCCCCACGGCCCAGTCCTGGGGCCTGCGTTCTCTCTATTCTTACCTCCTTCACCCCCTCTGTGCACTGAGCCCCGAATCGCCAGCCCAACTTCACCCCCAGCTCGCCCTGCCCCAAACCTTGGCCCCACCAGCACAAACCTCTTCCTCCTTTCCTGAGCAGCCCACCTCTGTCCCGGGTGCCATCATCTCACTGCCACCCCGGCGCTCAGCCTCCAGCCCTGCCTGACCCTCCAACCTTGGTGGCTGCAAACCCTCCTTGCCCTCCCAGCTACCCAGGCCATTCCCTCCTGCCGCAGGGCCTTCCCCTTTCTGTTCCCTGCGCCTGGAACGCACCCACCTACCCTCCCTTGGCTGGATCATGTCCCCCAGCTCACTCTCTAGCTCTCTGCTCAGCGAATCCCTTCCCCCAAAGTCTCCCGTGCCTCCCTCGGACAGCACAGCCCACACATGCTGCTGGCTGCTTCAGGCCCCGCCAGCTCTCGGAGCTCAGCGGCCCTGTCCTCTCCTATGGAGCTCGTGTCAGCTTCTAGGATACAGCCACGGGCATGCAGACTCTAGGCCACACAGGGGCAATCCGATCGGCTTTTGGCCATCACAGGGACTGGACAGTGCTGGCGCCTAGAAGGCACCCGATAGATGCTTATAAATGGAAGACCTTTGGAGTTCCCGTCGTGGCTCAGCAGTTAACGAACCCGACTAGGATCCATGCGGCCGCAGCTTCGACCCCTGGCCTCGCTCAGTGGGTTAAGGATCCGGCGTTGCCATGAGCTGTGGTGTAGGTCACAGACGCGGCTTGGATCAGGCGTTGCTGCGGCTGTGGCCTAGGCCAGCAACTACAGCTCCAATTTGACTCCTAGCCTGGGAACTTCCATAAGCCGCGGGTGTGGCTCTAAAAAGCAGAAAAAAAAAAACAAACAAACAAAAAAAAAAACAAAAAAAAAGGGAGTTCCCATCGTGGCGCAGCAGAAATGAATCTGACTAGGTAAACCACGAGGTGGTGGGCTCGATCCCTGACCTCACTCAGTGGGTTAAAGATCCGGCGTTGCCGTGAGCTGTGGTGTAGGTCGCAGACGTGGCTCGGATCTGGTGTTGCTGTGGCTGTGGCGTAGGCCAGCAGCTGTAGCTCCGATGGGACCCCTAGCCTGGGAACCTCCATATGCCGAGGGTGTGGCCCTAAAAAAAAAAAAGACCAAAAAAAAAAAAAAAAAATCGAAAGACCTCTGACTTGCTCCTCCCCTTCACACTCTGCATCTGGACCTGGGAAATGCATCTCAAATCCACCCTTCCCAGCCATACGCTCTGCCTGGGCTGGTGGGCAGCCCTGCCCACCCCTGCCAGGACACCACCCAGGCTTCTGACTGGTTCACTTGCCTCCAAGCCGTGCCCAACCCTCAGGCCTCCCAGTTTGTCAGCAGTGACCTTCCCCCCTTAAGGTCCCCACACAGCCACAGGACCAAGGCTGGAGGCCTCAGTGGGGGGTCGGGACCCTGCAAGCCACAGCCCACCCTGGCAGCCCAGCTCTGCCTCCCACTTCTGCCCCACTGGGAACGACTGCCACAGCCTGAGGGCCTCCCTCCAAGCCCGGGCTTGTCTCCCTGCCAAGAATGCCCTTGCTCTGCCTCAGTCATCTGAGCCCTGCCCTCCCCCAGGGCTCGGCTTTACACTCTCCTCTCTCCATGCATGCCGGTCGAAGCCCACGTATGGCAGTGCACACGCATGTACCTGGGTGCACCATGTCTGCACGGCCCCGTGTACCCCTGCCTTTCCCCGCCACACTGGAAGCCCCGCAGGAGTCAGGACTCCTATGTCCAGGCCCAGCAGGGGCCCAGTATAGACTCTGGGTTTTGCAGCACATGGAGGTTCCTAGGCTAGGGGTTGTATCGGAGCTACAGCTGCCAGCCTGCATCACAGCCACAGCAACGAGGGATCTGAGCCGCGTCTGTGACCTACACTGCAGCCCATAGCTGCTGGATCCTTAACCCACTGAGCGAGGCCAGGGATCGAACCCACATCCTCATGGATACTAGCTGGGTTTGTAACCTGCTGAGCCACAACGGGAACTCCCCCAGTACAGACTTTGAATCTGTGTATCAATGCGTGCGAGTGTGTTGGCACACCGTGTGCTTGTGTGGGTGTCTGTACACGGCACACATGTGTGTTTGTAGATGTCCCGTGTGGCACCATCTGGTAGTATCACCATCAGCATCTCTGTGACAATGTACTTGTCCCATGACGCTCTTCCTGCGTCTCCCAGCAGACAGGCACGGAGGCCTTCCCACGTGAAGCTCTGTGTCCCCGTGGGTCTGTGGGTACCGTGTGCCTGGGGGCTGGCCTGTTGTGTGCCAGTGTATGGATCTCTAGAGGGTGTGCATTTACTGCTGGGCTTGTGGGCACAGGACGCCTGTGGGCCTGTGAACGTGGTGGCATCTACAGTGTTGACAGCTAACAGCTCCCCTTTCTCTCTCAAGCACCTGTTGTTATGTGTCAGGCACTGTACTAAGGACTTGACATGTATTGTACTATTTTTTTTTGTCTTTTTGTTTTGTTTTTTTGTCTTTTTGCCTTTTCTAGGGACGCTCCCACGGCATATGGAGGTTCCCAAGCTAGGGGTCTAATCGGAGCTGGAGCCACCGGCCTACACCAGAGCCACAGCAACACGGGATCCAAGCCACGTCTGCAACCTACACCACAGCTCACGGCAACGCCAGATCCTTAACCCACTGAGCAAGGCCAGGGATCGAACCCGCAGTCTCATGGTTTCTAGTCGGATTCGTTAACCACTGCGCCACAACAGGAACTCCTGTATTGTACTATTTCATCCTCACTATGATCCTATGGTGTTGGCACTGTCGTTACCCCATTGTATAGGTGAGGAGACAGGCACAGGGCCCCCAAGTGAGTGGCGGAGTCAGGTCCAGAGCTTGAGCTCTTAACACGACCTGGCCTCAGAGGAGCTTGTTCTGTGGGCTCCTGTGGTGGGGGTAGGCAAGGCAGCGTGTGTGGGGGTGAGGTGGTGTCCCCCCAGCCCTCAGCGCTGCCCCCCAACCCACATTCTTACCTTTCTTTTCAGCTGCTGGATCTCTGCCTCAGTCACAGCATGCTTGATCTGGAGCTGTGGGGGCAGGAGCACAGACGCTCAGTGGTGGCTGAGGCAGGTGGTGCTGCGGGGCCGCCCACGGGCCTGCCCTTGCCCCCCACCGCCCCAGAGACCCCCTTCGCCCACCTCCTTGAACTTGTGCACTAGCTTCTCGGGCTCCATGTCCACAGGGGACAAGGCATCCTCGTTCTCTGCCAGCTCGAACACCTCGATGGCCATCTCACCGCCCGGGAACGTGGGGCTCAGCTCCTCATCTTCGTCGGTGGCGTATTCCCCCGTCTGGAAAGGGAGAAAGGAGGCCGTGCACCCTGCCCAGCCCAGCCTCCCTCGGCCCTGATGACCAGGGCTTAGACCAGCAGCAGTCTGCTCACTGTCAGTTCATGCCTCCCCCATCAGACTGGGGGCGGCTCCACCAGGGACACGGTTTGTGTCTACCCCCAACAGCCTGGAGAGTAACCCCTGAAGGCAGGGGTAGTTCTTCTGTGAGACTGAGACCCCCTTGGAGTTCCCTGGTGGCCTGGCGATTAAGGATTTGGCCTTGTCCCTGCTGTGGCATGGGTTTAGTCCTTGGCTCAGGAAATTTCACATGCTGCAGGCACAGCCAAAAAAAAAAGGCTGAGACCCCTGAAGAAACAACCTCTGCCTCCCCCCTCGCACAACAGGTCCCCTGAGGTCTGGAGCTGTCCCCTTTCTCAGACTAGGTCCCCTCAGAGCAGGGACTCTTAGGAGGAGCTATGTTTTCCTTGTGAGGCCAGGAAGTCTTTCTGAAGACAGAAGGTGGGACTCCTTCATCAGACTGGAGGTTCTTTGAGGGAAAGGTCCGCATTGCCTCCCTCAGACTGAGGGGCTTCCCCAGGATAGAGAGCGTTTGGGGGGCCTTCACAAGGCCTGGAAGAGCCGCAGAGGCAGAGCATGGATGTAATGCTCCATCAGGCCACCAGGGGGCGATGGCGCTCCCAGCCGGGCAGCGTCCCTACCTCCTCGTCATCTTCGCCGTACTGGGCGTATCTCTGCTCCATCATCTCCCGCTGCCATCGCTCTTGTTCGAGGGTCTGCTGAATTAGCTGGGCCACCTCACTCTGCTCACCCGGCCGCTCCCGGCCAATCATAAACCTGCAGAGGTACCAGCATCATCTCCTTTGTCTCTGTCTTCAGCTGGATAATGCCACCATCCTCCCCGCTGGTGCGCCCCTCTCCGCCCCCAGGTCCTCCCAGGGGACGTCAAATGAGAGGGCTGAGTCCAGAGGCTGCAGAGTGTTAATAATGAATGGGAGAACAGGGGGCCCTTATTGGGTTTCCTTCCCAGGAGAGGCAGAGGCCCCCTGGCCCTGCTGGCCAGTTCTGGGGGAGGGAGCTGTCAGTCAGACGTCCGGCTGGGCTGCAGGGGACGTGAGTTTAGGAGGGGCCAGTGTAGCAGCCACGTTTTTCCATCACGTGGGAGAAAACGAGGCAGGGGCCTGACGAAGCTGACCCTGGGCTTGTAGTGGGGTGTCTTGTGTGTGCTCCCGGGCCCTTGAGCTTCAGGAAGGGGCGGGATGATGGTGACTGGAGATTAGGATGGAGAGGAAACAGTGGAACTTCCAGGCACCAGCCCCTCCTCTCCGTGGCCACCCACATCCTGTTTCTCTCTACCACCCTTTCCTGGGGGCAGTGCCACTCTTGGAGGGGGAGGGAGTGGTCCTTGAATGTTAAGCCGGAGAGGACCATGGGGGGCTTCTAACCCAACTCCCATAAGTGAGCATCCTCCTAGGACTACCCCGGCCTAGAGAGGAGAGAGGGGTGAAGCCCAATTTGGATGCCATTCTCACTGAACATTTTTTTTTGCTTTTGGTCTTTTTAGGGCCACACACCCACAGCACATGGAGATTCCCAGGGGTCTAATTGGAGCTGCAGCCGCTGGCCTATGCCACAGTCACAGCAACACCAGATCTGAGCCGTGTCTGCGTCTGCAACCTACACCACAGCTCACGGAAATGCCCGATCCTTGACCCACTGAGCGAGGCCAGGGATTGAACCCTCAACCTCATGGTTCCTAGTCAGATTCAATTCCACTGTGCCAGGATGGGAACTCCTCGCTACACATCTTGAATCTTCAATAAATAAGTCGGGACCATCAGGGGTAATGGAGAATGAGTCCAAGAGACCAGTTTGGAAGTGTGGTGGATGGCAGGCTTTGAAGCCTGAGCGCTGGTGGCTGGCAGTGGTCAGGGGCTGGAGGCGGGAAGGTGGAGAGAGCAAGGGATATGCAGCCAGCAATTCCTTCTGGCAGGCGAGCAGCGGAACTTTTTCTATGAGTTGGGTCACCCAGAGCCTTAATTGGGTGTGGACAGGTGGGCAAAGGGGCTGGATGAAAGCGGAGCCTCCTGTTGGCTCCCACTCCCCACCACCCCTGGCCACTCGCCCGAGCCTCACCGGACGCGGCCCTTGGTGTTTCGGAGCACGGAGGCTGCAAAGCTCTGGGTCACTCCCACCAGACTTGTTCCATCCACCTCCACCAGGAGATCGTTCACCTGGATCCTGGGAGAGGGCACACGGGTCAGGGGTCATGAGGGGAACCGTGGAGCTGGGGTAGACACAGCCCCCCTCCCATCAGTGACTCAAGGCGCAGTCCCCACGGGGACCCGGTAGTCTGTCTCCCTGCCGAAGATGCACGAGGCCGAGGATCAGATGGCAGCTGGGCCCACCTGTGGGCAGGGACGCCCAAGCAAGCGCGCCAGACACAGACACTGGGACGGGTAAAAGTGACAAGCACGCTTTCTGCAACAATCACACGTTCGTCCCCTCCTCCCTCACACCCGACAGACCACAGACCTGATGACACTCACAGAGCGCATCACGGCCACGCTCATGGGCAAAGGGCCCACAGCACGTGCGTGACACGCAGCCCTCTCACGCTCCCATTTCTGTGCAGACCCGAGTCCGCAGATTTCCTCCAAAGGCCTGAGACCCTGTTCCCGCACAGTCCCGCGGGGTCATCTCCCTCCCATACAGGTGCAAAGTGCCCCCAGATGCTCCAGCGGTGGTGGTGGCGGTGCCGGAGCCCCTATGCTCTACCCGAGGAAAAAGATGCAGGTGGTCCAGCCTGGCCGGCTGAGGGGGGAGGAAGGAGTGGGAGGGACCCTGGGCCGCCTCCTTCCCCAACTTCCACCAGGAGGACCAGGCACTTGGAAATGCAGGAAACAGCCTCCCACAGGCTGTTTACAGCTCGCCCCACAGGCCGCACGGGGGGCATAAGCTGTGGACACTGTCACACACACACACACACTCCCCTGATGGCCTACAGGCGACCATGGGAAAGGCTCTGGGAAGCTCGGATGAGGGGTAAGTGAAACAGCGGGGATGGTCCCCTTCCCTTTCTTGGTTCACCTGGGCTGTCCACATGCTGCTACCCGTGCTCTAGCAAGCAGAAGCTCCCTGGATGAAGCACCCCACCTCTCGAAGCATGATCCTGGTCCTTACAGGGGCACCCCCTCACTTCTGTCACATGGAGGGGTGTTTAGGGGCACCACGAGGTAGCCCTGATATCAACCTTCATTTATTTGCATTTTATTCCCAGGCTAGGGGTCGAATCAGAGCTATAGCTGCCAGCTTACACCACAGCAACTCGGGATCCAAGCCGCATCTGTGATCTATGCTGCAGGTGGCGGCAACACCAGATCCTTAACCCACTGAGCGAGGCCAGGGATCCAACCTGCATCCTTGCGGACACTATGTCAGGTTCTTAACCTGCTCAGCCACAATGGGAGCTCCCTCAGCCTTTAACTAACAACAACCCAGGGGTGCCCTGAAGCGGTTCCCACTTCCCCTTGGCAATGCACACACAGTGGGGTGGCCCACAGAGGGGTCAGTGGGCTGCCCAGGACTCCAGGGGGTCCTCCCTGAGCCCTCTGACCCACAGGACTCACACCCTCCAGCCTCAGATGCCAAACACAGGCACACTGGCAAGAAGCAACCTCCTCCCTGGTTTGCACCCACTGGTTGTCCCAGTCATGCCACACACCTGATCCCTGTGGGTCTCTGGGTCCTGCCATGCCTGTCTGCTTTCGGGCTCCTGCCCGGAATGCCTTGCACCCCTCGCTCCCTCAGCCTAGCTAACTCCTGCTCGTCCTTCAGGTCTCAGCTCCAAAGTCACTTCTTCCAGGAAGGCTCCTGATACCCAGAGAGGTCAAGCCCTCCTACGTAGCTGTACCTTTCCTCCATCTCACCACATTCCGTGTATTCACCTGAAGGTCCACGAAGGTCCACCTGCTTCGCTACAGTCCCTGCTTCCCGCAGGTAAAGCCCTCGTCACCGGCTCCCCAGGGCCTGGCACCAGCCTTACAGCAGGGTCCGGGTCTCAGTATTTTTTTTTTTTTTTGTCTTTTTGCCATTTCTTGGGCTGCTCCCGCAGCATATAGAGGTTCCCAGGCTAGGGGTCAAATCGGAGCTGTAGCCTCCAGCCTATGCCACAGCCACAGCAATGCGAGATCCAAGCCGTGTCTGCAACCTACACCACAGCTCACGGCAACGAGGGATCCTTGAGCTGCTGAGCGAGGCCAGGGATCGAACCCTCAACCTCATGGTTCCTAGTCGGATTCATTAACCACTGCGCCACGACGGGAACTCCAGGGTCTCGGTATTTTCTAAGCTCTCCGCACCACAGCCGGACACACACTTAAAACCAGGACACACCACACCAACACAGCTCTCTAGGTTACGCGCGCCATGAGGGCGAGGGCTCCATCTGTTTTGTTCACTGAACCCTGAGGCCTGGACCAGCACCTGGTACACGAACCTATGAGCCTCACGCAGGGGGGCGGGTATGGGGGTGGGGGTTGGGGGCAGTACCTGCCGTCCCGATGGGCCGCGCCGCCCTCGGTCACCGTCTTGACGAAGATGCCCAGCTTCTCCAGGCCCATGTCCGCCCCGGCCCCCATGCCGATGATGCTGATGCCCAGGCCCTCGGAGTCTGTGGAACAGAGGGTGAGGAGAAGCTGGTGGGGGTTGGTGGGGGGAGGAGCGGCAGCCTGGGGCTTGCGGGGGACAGAGAGAGGGGCGCCCTCGATCCCACCCCTCGCTCTGGGGCATGGCCCCACCTCAAGCCATCTCCATGCTAAGGGCATGTCCCGCACGTGGGCAAGGACATGGGTCTGTCCACCCCCTTTTTGCCAAGCCAACCAGGATGCTCGTGAGTCACTCCCTGCCCTCTGCCCCACCCAAAGAGCTGGTGGGCAGCAGGACGTGGTGAGGCGGGACTCTCTGTATGCAGATGGCATGTGGTGGCCGCAGGGGACCAGTGGGGGAGCCACGGTGGGCTCGGGCTTCCCCCTCCCCAAGCCATCTCGCCCCGGCTCACAGCCTCGATGACCCAAGGGGACCTCCTGATTTCTGTCCCCCAAGGACCAATCCTCTCTCCGCAGCTGCCCCTGCCTCTCTCACAGGCCTCCGACATCCACACTCATGATCTGCCCCCACAAACAGGCTTTTCCCGTCTGCCACTCCTTCACGGGGCCTGGGAGATGCCTGGATTCCCCTCGCCTCCTCAGAGCCTCTGTAAAAGCCAAGTAACCCCCAGATCTTACAGATCCCGCCTCCCAAGGATTGCTCAGGTCCACCCATCTCCTGTATGGCCATCATCTTGTCCACACCACAGTGGTTTCCCCTCCATCCACTTGTGACTCACAGCACAGCCTGGTGGGGTCTCTTTAGAACACCTGGCCCATGCCTCGAAAGGCTTCCAGTCCATCGCAGGAAAAAAAGAGGCCTTGCTTGCACACCCTTCTTCCCCGGCCACCTGAATCCACCAGGTCTCTCCTCTTCCCTGCATCTCCCTTGATCTCTTCAGATCGCAACTCAAGCTGCACCTCCTCAGGGCTCCCCTAGCCTGTGGACCCAGCCCACATGCTCCCCCGGGGACTGAGAACCGCAGGAACGCACAGGGCAGCGCGCGTGCACAGGGCAGCGCGCACGACAGGGGCGGTGGTGGCGGGAGCCTGGGCTGGGCTGGGTCTGTGTGGCTGTGAGACGCGGACAGGGGCCTGCTCCCAGGGAGCAGGAACATCCCGGTGCAAACCCCCGAGGGTCCAGGGCAGAAGCTGCCCCCCCGCCCCGGGAGGGGCCCCAGGGACTCCAGCTCACCCTTCTCCAGCTCCACAGGGAACAGCTCCAACCTCTCCACCCGCTTCTCTAGCTCGTACTCAGCGGAGGCGGCCATGGGATCCACGTCCTCGTTGCGCCGATCGTAGTCCTCGTTGGAGTACGTGCTGAACACCTGCAGGGGGGAGGCCACTTGTCAGAGGGGCCGACGGTGGTGGGGGGGGGCTGACCTGGTGCAAGGAGGCTGCCACAGGGGCAGGCTGCACCCCCCCACCATGCACCCCTCCTGCCACAGGCCTCTCCCCCCGCCAGCCCGCGATGACCCCCCAGCTCAGAGGGAAGGCCCTGCTGGTGCTGGAGCTGTAGGGTGAGAGAGAAAAGGACCCAGCCTTGCCCCCAGCCACAGCCCTGACCACAGGAACGGGGGCCGGCTGGAGTCGGAAAGGCAAGTGGATCCAGGGAGAAACCGTCAGGCTCGGGAACCCAGGTCCCCGGGGTCAGAGAGAGACCAAGAGAGCCCCTGTCCCAGACAGAGGCGAGTGGGGGGACACGGACGGACACAGACAGCAGGAGAGAGAGGATGGAACAGGCTGGGAGGAAGAGGGGAGGAGGAGGAGGGGAGCAAAGAGTGCAGAAGATGCTGGAGGATGCCAGATGGGGAGGGGGGGGAGCGGGTGTGAGACTCCAGGATGGGGGGTGGCGGAAGAGAGGGGTGGGAAGAGGCAGAGGGGCACCCAAGTGACCTGAACTTGAAGTTGAGGCCAGGGGAGAGGAGGGAGGCACGAAGGGCCATCTCTACCCTCCTAGAAAAGAGGGTAGGCTCTTTACCCGAAGTGCCCTCTGGCCTTGCCTGCACGGCCGGGCCTGTCTCCCTCTCTGAGGTACACCCCTCAGTCCCTGGCCCCCAGGAGGCCCGGGCAGAGGTCCTGGGCCCAGTGACCTGGACAAAGCAAGGAGATCAGGGAGGTGGCAGCCTCTGACACCATCCCCAGCGACCCAGTCTAACTGTCCCCTGTACCCCCTCTGCTGTCTCGCAGCAGAAACGGGAATCCCCCAGCCTGACCCACCTCCAAAGAACAGAGAAGGTAGGACAAGGGCCCGGGCAGGAGTGGCTAATTCTGGGTCCAGGCGGGGTGCCCCCAGTGGGAGGTTAATGAGAACCATTTGGGGTACCATGACGTGTTCCTGCTTCATTGCCTGCAGCGACAGGTTGGCACCACTTGGAGCCAAGCGGGGGCGACGCAGGGTGGCAGCAGCTCCTATCAGATGGCTGGGCCTGAGGTGCTGGAGTGGGGCACTGTCTCCCTGAGGCCCCTGCCAGGGCCCCTCTCCTCCAGAAGCAGCCCCCCCACCCCCACCCTCCGGCACTCAGGCCAGCAACAGCACTCGTGTCCCAGCCTTGGTTTGGTGTCACCCCCCCCCCCCAGCCCCACCGCAGAGGCTCACTCCCACAAAGGGGTTCCCAGCTGGGAAGGGCCTGTGTGGTCACTTCACTCCCTGCCCTCAATTTCACAGCATCAGAGAAAGTCCAAGCTCAGACCCTTCCAGCTTCCTGTTGATGGTGCCGCGGTTAGACTGCCCTCCTGACATCTGGCCAGGGGACCCAAGCTCCTGGGAGGAAGAGGCCACTTTGTCTGTACAAAGTGCAAGATGCCAGGTCCACCACTGCCCAAGGTCAGGCGGGTTAGCCCGTGGCAGGGAGAGATGAGACTGTGTCCAGCTGGGCTCTGGTAGGTGGGTCACCGAGACTTTGTCCCCAGTGCACACATGATCCAGGCCCCGGGACGGGCTGGAGTGCGCCTAGACCCGGCAAACCAGCTGTGGCCCACTTCTGCATCTGTGTTCCTTAACCCTCACCTACCACTCCAACAGAGAGTCCCTTCATCCCTCAGTCTAGGTGGTGGCCTGGGTCAGCCAAAGCCCGCCCCCAGGCATGAGCACACGCAATCACACACACGCACACACTGTGACCTCCAAAACACCCTCCCAGCCTGTCTTGCGCTTTGCCCTCCCCTCGCTTCTCAGCCTATCGAATCCTGCCCCCTGCAGGAAACCCAGGCCTCGCCGGGCTCAGAGGCCCCCCGACCACCACTCGCATGGCCCACCACCATAGGGCCAGCCTATCAGAGGGCCCCGGACCCAGTCCAGATGGCAATCCAGATGACAATCGGGACTGGAGCTCCGTCTTCAAGAGCAGCCTCCGTAAAAGGAGCAATTGGGTCATCCGAGGAACACAAGACCCTGGACTTAATGTCAATGCCGGGGTGGGGACAGAGAGGAGGAACTCCCCCAGCAAGGTCAAAAGGCAGACACACAAAGGCGGCCCCACACACCACAGGCTCCCACACTCAGGCGAGCAGCAGTCACCAGGGAGTCAGGGAGCGCTGCTCTAAATCATGCGCTATTTTTTACCCAAGAATCAGGGTAAGGTGTCAAATATAGACAGGCAGAGGCTCGACACTGAAAGACCAAACTCCACCTCCGAGGGGACCGGGCAGCTCAAAGAACTGCTGGCGGTGGTGGGGGATAGGGTGGTCCCTTCCACGGGCCTCAGTGTCCCAAGAAAACACCCCATAAGCTTCGATTCGCTCTCTCCGGGATCCCAGGACCTTCAGGAGGGGAGAGGCGGGGGGGTGGGGGGGTGGGGGTGGAGACAGGGCTTGCAAGGTCACAGTCTGGGGGCAGGGGCTGGCTTGGGAAGGGAGTAGCACTTTTGAAAGATGGGAGAGGAAGAGAGGCTACGACACGGGGGGCAGGTGAGAGGAAACTTGGGCAGCTTCAGGTCTGGGAGTAGTTATGGAAACTTGGATCAAACAGATGGGGCTTCGGCTCGGGAGGGGTAAAGGCTGGACTTGCCTTGGCCTGGACATCCTCTTGAAGCACAGCTGAGCCTGGGTGGTGGGCAAGCGCCTTGAGGCCGCATGTGCCAGCCAAGAAGGGAGGGTAGTAGAAAGTGGGGTGGGAGGCTAGGGTTCTTGGTTCTCCCAGGGGATGTCCCCAGCCCCATCAGCCTTGTCCTGAGGATCTCAGGGCACTGGCACAAACCCACAAACCAGTCACCAATTGTGTGTGTGTGTGTGTGTGTGTGTGTGTGTGTGTTGGGGGAGCAGATGAGACACCCCCCCTCTTCCCGAAAGGGCTGCTCCCATCCCTCTTTCAGGGCACCTGGAGGATGAGGCAAGAGTGCTTGGAGGCTGTCAAGGCCAAGGGCAAAAGCAGGAGGGCAGCTGCCAGGCACCTGAAGGTTTCTCAGCCCCACCCCCCTTTCCGAGCCTCCTCAAAAACTGCGGAAGGTGCCTGCCCCCTGTGGAACCCTGCACCCCCAGCTCCGGTGTGGGCCCCGCACAGACCCCAGGGAACAGGGCCCCCAGTCACATGTCCCCAGCCCAGCTCACCCTCAAAGACTTGCTTCCTCCTTTCACTTCTGCAAAGTTGGGGTGAGGGCTACAGAAGAGTCTGCAGGAAGGGCTTCCGGCCCCTGCCCCTTCCTTTTGGGAAGTTCCCGGCTCCTCCCTCCCCTGTGCAGCTCCAGCGCAGGGAGAAAGCAGGGGGGTGTTTCTAAGCTCCCCTGGCTCCTCCTGCCCAGAGGAGAGTTAAGGACCAAAGTGCGGAGGCGCTCCTGAGGTCAGGCACATCCTCCCGTCACCCAAGCCCCCGCCTCCAGCAGCCTCTGCAGGTGTCCGAGCAGCCGCGCAGGGGCAGGGCGCTGTGCCCCTGCCCCAGCGCCGGGCAGGGCAGCAGGCAGAGGAACCTGCAGGGGCAGGTCGGGGCAGGCCACCCAGCCTCAGGCCAAAAAATCCTCCTGCTCTGACGCACAGCTGGAAGTCCCCCACGCCCCCCTCGGGGAATTACTTCTGGGAAGGGGGCTGGGTGACAGGGCTGACTCAGCCTGCCAAACCAGGCTGGCAGGCTGGCGAGGTGGGGGCGACAGCGTGCACGTGGCAGGGGCGGCGCGGGGGCGGGGAGGGGGCTCACTTACTTGGATGGGCGCCGTGCTGAAATGGATCTTCCGGCTCGGGGCCGGGTCCTCTTCCTCCGAGAGCCCCGGGATCTCCACGCAGCCCGACTCGGGCTCATAGGGGGGCTCCCCCTCCTCATCGTCGTCTTCATCGTCCTCCTCCAGGGCACTGCCCCCAGAGTCCTCCCCCAGCCCACTGTAGGCGCTCACATCCACCAAGTCCGCCTCCGAGAAGTCCTCCTTCTTGGACTCGTCCGCCTCCTCCGGGGCCACGTCCGGGGCCCGACCATTGCCCACCCCTCTCTCAGGCGCCGCCACGGTCGCTGCCTCCTCCTCGGGGGCCGCCTGGGCCTTCTGTTCCTCGGGCGCGGGACTGGCACTGGTTGCCAAGGCGCTGCCATTCTCCAGGGCCGCGTGGACCGTCACCTCCGCTTGGATCACCTCCGCGGGCGCTGCCTCGGCCTCCGACTCCCCGCTCTCCTCCACCTCCACCGGCTTAATCTTGCGCACCTCCCGAGGCTTGGGGGGCGGCCGGGCGGGGGCCACTCGGTGTTGCGGGGGCTGCTGGCCCCCGGGGCCACGCTCCTTCTCGGCCGGGGCATCCCCCGACGGGGCGGGCGGCGGCGGGGGCGGCTGGAACACCCGGGATCGCTTGCTGACCAGCTTCGAGTTGACCTGGGGAGCCCCAGCGCCCGGGGCCCTGGGCAACCCGGGCCCGCGGTGGAGGCCGGTCCTCGAGTCGGCCTTCTCGAAGACAGCGCTGAGCTGGCTGACGGTCGGTGACACGGCGTCGGCGTCGAGCTTGTCCAGCGCCTCGGTGCTGCCGTTGAAGCGCACCACGACGTCCAGCTTCCGGTCCTGCAGGCCCGCGCGCTCCTGCCTCAGCAGCCGCCGCGCCGCGGCCTCCTTATCGCCGCCCGTGGCCGCCGGGACGCTCCGTTCGAACAGCTTCCGCGTCTCCTGCAGCCGGGACGGCGGGTGCGGCGGCGGCGCAGGCTGCGCGGAGGGCGCGGGCTTGGAGTCGAAGCGGCTCACGCGCTCCGACACGCTGGTGCCCAGCTTGAGCAGGGCGCTGTGGTCCACGTTCTCGTTCAGGCTGCTGGCCCGCGGCAGCGACAGGCGCACGCCGCGCTCGGGCGCCCGCAGGGCCTCGGTGGGGCCCGCGCCGCCGCCCGCCTCGCCCGGCGCGCCTGCCGTGGTGCCCATCTGCAGGAACATACTTTTGATGCGGTGGACGTTGGAGCCATATTTCTTGTGGTGGGCCGCCTTGGGTGCCTCGTCGGGCCCGGGCGCGTCGGGCGGCTTCAGAGCCTGGATGCCCGCCTCGTAGGCGCTGCGGTGCGGGGAGGCGCTCCGGAGGGGACCCCCGGGCCCCCGCGGCTCCGTCTTCATCATAGTGGGGGGAGCCGGGTTCGCATCCCCACGCTTCCCGCTCCCCCCTTCCAACAGGCGGCTGGCCAAGTCGGGACCACCGCCCCCTCCCCCAGAATAAAGGAACCCCAAAAGGCCTTTTGTAGGCTTCCCCCAAAAGCAGCTGCCAAAAACAGTAACCTCGCTTTAAAAAAAAAAAAAAAAAAAAAAGGCTAAAAAAAAAAAAATCTCCCAGCTCCCTGTGTGGGTCGCCTCTCCTAATCAAGCTGCCAAAGGCAGCCAGCCCCTCTGCCAAAGGCCGAGCGGCCTGGTACGGTCTCCCCCACCCAAATTAGAAAAGCGGCGGCCGGGGCGGGTGGGACCGCGCTCCCTGCCCGCGAAGCAGCGGCGGAGGCGCCGGCTCACATCGTCCGAGGCGGTGTCAGCGGGGCTGGTAGCCGGGGCGCCCCCCACCCCGGCCGGGGGCCTTGGCTCTCGGGGAGCCCGGCACCTGGGCGCCCATGGCTGCTCGGCCGGCCCGAGCCGCTCCGCCGCCGTGCCACCCACCCTCCCTCCCTCCCCCCCGCGCCCCGAGCCTCGGTCTTTCTCTGGCTCTGCCCGAGCGGCGGCTGCCCGAGACCGAGCGGCTGCCCTTCTCGCCGCCGCCGCTGGGGGACTGGCACCTCTGGGTCCTAAAGGGATCGGATTTCCGGGGCCGGAGCCTGTGAGCCCTCCCCTTCCCCTCCACCCTAATGTATTCCCTCCCCTGCCCGTCCCTCGCCGCAGCCGTGCCCTGACCCCAGAGGCTGGCTAGTCCTCCTGAAGCCTTCCATCCCAACCTCTGTGGCTTTTCACAACCCACGTAACTGTACCCCTACTAAATACTGGGGGGGAGGCGATCCACCATCGTGGTCTCCGGTGCAGCCCTTCTCTACCCCAGACGTGACGGGAGAACGGTGGGGAGGGGCAAACGATCATTTCCTTCAAGGTCCTTGGAGCTCCCTATTATGATCCACTTTGAAATTTTCAAAAATTCCGATTTCTGGATCCTCTCTCCCCCAAGCTTTGTGAGGCGGAATCTCCGAGGCTGGCCCCGGAACCTGCATTTGAACAATCTCCCCTAGGAAAGCTTTTGCACCCTTTAAGGTGTGACACCTTGGCCCCGCGGAGATGGTGGAGAAGGACGGGGAGGGGAGAAACCCCCCTCAGCACCCAGGTGGCAGCCGGAAGCTGGCCTTTGACCTCTGGAAGTCTGCAGATGGTGTCCTCCCCTGCGCCCAGGCTGGAGAGGAGGAGCGGAGTCCCCCATCTTCATGCCCCCGACGAGGGCACTCATGCCTCTCAAACAGGAAGAAAGTGTTTGGGAGGAGGAATTCTGGAGCCTGGGGCCAGAGTTTCACCAGAGAGAGCTCTAGCTGTGTCTCTGATCTGAAGACACACTGTGTGCATGTGTGTGCGGGGAGGGAGGGGGAAGGGTGGCAGGGGCCTTCACATCCCCCACCCTGGCAGCTTGTCTTCAGGGTCCCCCACCCGCCACACACACAGCCAGAGGCCTGGGGTTGCCCTCTCCCCTTTCTCAGCTGCCAGGGCCTGGGAGGGAAGGTCCACTCCCTAGACCATGACAGATCCAGATGTACCGCTTCACCGCCCGGATCCCAGAACCTGATGAACACTGTGGACCCTAGGACCCAGAGAACAACTCAGGCACAAAGCCTCCCCCCACTCCCAGCTGCTTCCTGCATCTCAGGCCTTCCTGCGGGGCCTCTGCCTCCTCCCCCGCCCTCTTCCCTTCCATCCTCTTCCTCTTCTTCCCAATTTCCCACTTCCCCCTCCCCCGCCCTTTGCCTAGAAGGGCTGTCAAAAGGAATCCACTCAGCCCCCCAATGTGCGGGTTTTGTGGGATAGAAACCGGTCAGCACGTGCAAAAGAGCGTGGGGGATGGGGTGTGGGAAGCCGCCTGGGAACCTTGAATATTGGGACGGGGAGGGGCCAGGAACCACAGGATTGGATCTAGAGGCTGGCAATCTTGAGGCTAAGGGAGAAGGAAGATTTGGGTTCTCAGCAGGGGCTTTGGGACTTGGGTTCCCAACGCCCGTCTGGGGCTTGAAGCCCCACCCCTACCTCACTAAGGAAGCTAGGTGAGACAGAAGTCTCACCTAGGTAGGGGCTGGGAGTTTGGGCAGAGTGTCCTCAGAAGCTCTTGTGTGGATTGGGGGAGGGCGCGAGCCTTGGGGTGTTCTGCCCAGAATCTCCCACACCCTTTGGTGAGTCATTCTAACTGGTCCCAGCCCAAGGGGTCTGTGCCCACGCTTCTGGCCAGGTGGGGAAGCCAGCTTCTAAGGATGGGAGGAGGAGCTGAGAACCAACTGTCAGACCCAGCGGACACCCCCCTACCCCACCCCACCCCCAGAACCCCCAACATTTCCAGCCGCAGCTTGGCGTGAGCTGAAATTATTGGGATGCTCTCAGCTCGGCCATGTCGAAACTTCCAAGAGTGAAAGCCCTTTAAGGACTTCGGGATGCAGGAAGGTTGGAGTCAGCCCAGAGCTTGGACGACTGAGGCGAATGAGTGGGATCATTCTTTCCTGGGCTCCCCGGGTTCGCTCAGCGACACCCCCAGCCGGCATTCCCAAAGGAGCTTTTATGGAGCAAAGAATGCTTTGCCATTACTCGTTCCTTTCCCTGGGGTCTGGCGCCAGGCCGGCTGGTCTGTGAAAGGGGTGGGGAATGGGGTGTTATCACCACCACCCGTCCCTGCCCGCCTGAGGCAGTGATCACACCTGCCAGGAGGATAGGGAGGGGAGGGCGGGTACTGGGGTGGGGGGACAGGTCACACCCAAACTGAAGGGTCTGAGACCAATTTTCATTCCTCAGGCTGCATCCTCACTTATCTCCCAGCTCAGAGCCTCAGGGTAATTTAACTGTTCTTTCTCTCCCCTTGATCCTTTGTGGAGTCACTCGGGTGCTCTTGGAATAGGGAGTGGTTCCCAAAGTTAGCACAGGAGTCAGGCTGCCCAAGTTCAAATCCTGGCTCCCCCATTTACTAGCTGTGTGACCTTGGCCAAGTCCCTTAGCCTTTCTGTGCCCTAAGAAGATAAACTGAGGTGACAGTGGATGACACAGGAAGATAGGGTGTGTGCCTTTCTCCATTCTTGCTAAAAAGGCTAGAGGCTTCTACAGGGAAGAGATAATCCGCTCCCAATCCTCCTCCAGATCAAGTCCCTCCCTGTTTTCCCACCTGCCGTCAAATCTGATCAGGGCCCTCTGAGGCCTTTCCTCCGGGGCTTGCTAGTTTTAAACACCAGGTGTTAACTGCAAAGAAAGGTGATGAAGGCGGGGAGAGACCTGATTTGCGATAAATCCCAAGCCCTTAGTGCTCTGGGCACAGCTCCAGGCTGGGTGCCAAGGCTGGCTTCTCTTCCCAGCCCTGGGGCCTTGAGACTCAGCCTCTGAAAGTGGTGTTTCTGTGGTCAGGGTCATCTGAGCAGAGGGTGGCCATTTGTGGTGAGCCCGTGGCCCCTGCCCTGATCACGCTCCTTCATCTGTCCTCTTCTGCTGGGGACCTGGGCTGATCCGAGGATGCTGGGAAGACGTGTGTACACGTTTACATCCAGGAGAACTCACATCCAGGATGTCAGCAGTGGAGGGCCTTTAGTGGCCCTTGGCTGACCCCTTCCCAGGGGGAACGAGGACAGCTGAGACTTCCCGATGTGAAGGGGGAAATGACTTAGTTGGGGAGGAAAGAGACCAGGGTTTACAAGGACTGAATTGAGTCTGAACTCCACCCGTTTGCTGCAGGACTTTAGGTGAGTCATGTCCACTTCCTAAGCCTCAATTTCCTCAAAGGGCTCAACTTTGAATGTCTGAGTGTCCCTCCGGAGCATAGGCCATCCTGGGTGTCCCTGATTCCAGAAGAGAGCAGACTGGGGCTTTGAAGCCACACCATCTTGCTTACGATCATCAACCTGCTACTACTCGTTGCCAGTTAAATTCTTTCAGCTATAAAACGGAGATGTTAGACCAACCTCCCATCGTTGTGAGAATTTACATTTAGAACAGCTCCTGGCACGAGGTAGGATCTTGGTGTGTTGGTCATTACTGATTACATGTATATCCATATATGGGAGTGCCCGTCGTGGCGCAGTGGTTAACGAATCTGACTAGGAACCGTGAGGTTGCGGGTTCGATCCCTGCCCTTGCTCGGTAGGTTAAGGATCCAGCGTTGCCTTGAGCTGTGGTGTAGGTCCCAGACGTGACTTGGATCTGGCCTAGCTGTGGCTCTGGCGTAGGCCAGTGGCTATAGCTCCGATCAGACCCCTAGCCTGGGAACCTCCATATGCCGCGGGAGCGGCCCAAGAAATGGCAAAAACACACACACACACAAAAATGTACATCCGTATACGTCGAGGTGTGTGTGCACACGTGTACATGTGTGGGACAGGGTGGCTGAAGCTGAGCATCAGTATTTGCATCTCTAAGACACACTTCATTGGGCTACAGGGCGTCGAGTTTCCCTTTAAGGTCTATTATAGGAAATTCTGAAGTTTGCCTGCAATTCCTCCATAATCATTTAGGGTCATCGCTGGAGGGGCGGTGACCTCCCTTCTGTACCTTTCAAAGAGTTTCTCAGTCCTGCCTTTTGTTGTCCCAAGTCCCCCAGTGCCCCTGCAGGGAGAGGCGAGGCCTTTGGGGTCCTCTCACAACTGGGAGACTGCCTTGCCTGGGTCCCTCTGCCCTGGCCCCTTCTTTCCTTTGTCCCCCCTCCCCCTCCACACTCCGCCTAGTGTCACTTGGCAATCTCGGAGACATCCTGGAGATTCAGAAGGGAGACAAGAAGAAGTCGGGGTGTGTGTGGAGGGGGGAGGGGGAGGACAGAGGAACGATTTCTCTAAATCATCAGTTGCTTTAAAAAAAAAGCCTATATTTAGACAGGCGAAGCGGGCCTGTAAATATGTATTTTGCAAAGCAGACAGCCAGAGCTGTGGGAGCTCCAGAGATATGCAGGGAGGTCAAAGAGAAAAAAAAATAACCGGAAAGATTGAGCAATATTATTTTGTCATCAGCAGATTCGAAGAACTCTTTCTTCCAACTGCTCTTATTACACATTCCTGTGTTTTGATGCTGGTTTCTAGTTTTCATCTGCTCTCTGGATCTGCAGGGGGTGCCTGGGGAAAAGACTGGCTCTTGGAGTCACCTTTCTCCACCAGCCTTTGCCTCACCTGCCCTGGGTCAAGGGAGAGAGGCACCTGGCCCTGCCAGCTCCCCCCGCAGACTGGCTCCACCAGGCTCGGCGAGGCTGTGGGCGTCTGGCCCAGGCATGGCCTCTGCAGCACCAGCTCGCCAGGCCCTACACGCAATCCTTCAGACTTCTGGTGTCCTCACACCAGAGGTTGGGTTGACAAAGCTTGCCCCTTCAGAGCAGTCTTACTTTAGAGAACTTGTCAAAGGAAAAAAAAGATAGATTTTTTTTTTTTTTTTTACTTTAGTTTGAAAAGTTTTTTCAAAAATAGAAAAGTTGGTTTCTTTCTTTTTCCATTCCTGGGTGAGATGTCCCTTCGTTGCTGGGAGCCAGGGTCTCCACTTGTCCACTTGCCCTTTTTATTTATTTAGGTCTTTTTTTTTTTTTTTTTTTTTTCCCTTTTTAGGGCCACTCCCACAGCTTATGGAGTTTCCCAGGCGAGGGGTCAAATCGGAGCTACAGAGGCCAGCCTACGCCAGAGTCACAGCAACACTGGAACTGAGCTGCATCTGCAACCTACACCACAGCTCAAGGCAATGCCGGATCCTTCACCCACTGAGCAAGGCCAGGGATGGAACCCGCAACCTCATGGTTCCTAGTCGGATTCGTTAACTACTGAGCCACGATGGGAACTCCCCCGCTTGCCCTTTTTAAAGGGCTGGAGAAAACCCCTGAACATGTGGAATCCTAATGCCGGGCAGCCAAAGCCAAATCCTTACCCGCCTAATGTCAGATACCCTGGAGGTTGCAATCCTGCCCATCCACTACCTGTCAACCCTCCCTTTGCTCCAGGCCCCTTTCCCACTCCCCCAGGAGTGCCCCAGGGGAATCCAGCTTTTCCCCCTGGCAGGCCTTGTTATCCTGCGCCACAGCCCAGGGCATCCAAGATGCCAGCCCTCAGGTCCCTACCCACCACCTTCCCCTGGCATGCCACCTGTGAATCCATTGGCTCCTGGCATGGTGGGACCAGGCATGGTGATGGACAAGATGAAGAAGAAAATGAAGAAAGCTCATAAAAAGAAGCGCAAGCACCACAAGCATGGCAAGCATTCCTCCTCCTCTTCCAGCAGTGACTCTGACTGAATACAGGGCCTGGACCCTTCCCTCGAGTCTCTCCAGTTCTGCTCTCCCATCAAGCTTCAGATGCCATCTTGTCCTGGGGGAAATTAGCCCTCATGTCCTCCCCTTCCACCCCCACAATCTGGGCCGCGCTCTGCTGTTCAGCCCTCACTGGCTAGAGAAAATGGGGAAAGAATTGCTATGAGCTAGTTTGGGTAGAACTTTTAGCTGACGAGTTTTGCAGGAGAACTATTTTTTGAAGATGGTGAGATCTTTGGGCTAAATGCGGAAGACAAGTCTAAGATCTGAAAAATGTGATTCTTTGCTGTTCCTTTGTAATACTTATGATGGGGGAGATGCTGTGAAACTTTAACTATGGGGGAAAAAAACCCAAAACCTGTACCTTCCTTGTGATTGTGGCATACTTGGGTGATTTAGCGGCAAATAAACATTTCCCAGCAAGCAAAAAAAAAGAAAAGAAAAGAAAAGAAAAGAAAGAAAGAAAAAAGAAAAGTTGGAGTTTCCTGGTGGCTTAGCAGGTTAAGGATCTGCTGTTGTCATTGCTGTGGCTCAGGCTGCTGCTCTGGTGCAGGTTTGATCCCTGGCCCTGGAATTTCCATGTGCCGTGTTGGGGGCAGGCAAAGAAAGAAAGAACGAAAGAGGGAGAAAGGACAGAAGGAAGGACGGGAGGAAGGAAGAAAGAAAAGTTCAAGGAGTTCCCATTGTGGCTCAAAAAAAAAAAAAAAAAAATTCATTTGGAAAAGCAGAGGACCAAGAAGAAACAAGACAATTCCGGAAAAGAATAAGCGCCTAACAGATACCAAGACTTATTTGAAAGCAATAGTAATGAAAACAGTATGGTACTGGTGCCGGACTAGACAGTGAGATCAATAGAACAGAGTGCCCAGAAACAGATCCAAGCCTATGTGGGAATTTAATTGATGATGGCAGAGGCATCACCACCCAGCGAGACAGAATAGACAGGTCAATGAACAGTCACACCAAGTGACTTTTCATATGAGCCATCTTCATACCCTCCACAAATACAGATGGATTTAGACCTAAACGTGAAAAACAAAACTTGGTTAAAATAATTAGAAGAAAATGTAGGACATCTCAGGGTAGGGAAGTTTTTATTTATTTATGTATGTATTTATTTATTTATTTGCTTTTTAGGGCTGCACCTGTGATATAGGGAGGTTCCCAGCCTAGGGGTTGAATCGGAGCTACAGCTGCTGGCCTACGTCACAGCCACAGCAATGCAGGATCTGAGACGAGTCTGCCACCTACACCACAGCTCACGGCAACACCGGATCCTTAACCCACTGAGGGCGGCCAGGGATTGAACTTGCATCCTCATGGATGCTAGTTAGATTTGTTTCCACTGAGCCACGATGGCAACTCTGGAAGTTTTTTAGATGAGAGACACAACTCACAAAGATTGATTGATTTTACTCCATTACAAAAAAAAAGGAAAAGAAAAGAAAAAAGAAAAAGAAAGCTTTCTTCTATGAAAATAGCATTATAGGAGTTCCTGTTGTGGCTCAGTGGTTAACAACTCTGACTAGCATCCATGAGAACATGGGTTCAATCCCTGGCCTCGCTCAGTGGGTTAAGGATCCAGCGTTGTCTGAGTTGTGGTGTAGGTCGCAGACGTGGCTGGGATCACGTGTTGCTGTGGCTGTGGTGCAGGCTGGACTGCTAGCCTGGGAACCTCCATATGCTGAAGTTGCAGCCCTAAAAAGACAAAAAAGGGAAAAGAAAATGGTATTATACACTGAGTAAAAAGACAAGTGGAAATCCCCAGTAGCCTAGCGGTTAAGGATCCAGCATTGTCACTGCTGTGGCTTGGGCTGGATTACTGGCCTAGGAACTTTTGTATGCCACGGACATAGCCAAAAAAAAAAAAAAAAGATAAGCACTAACCTGGGTGACAATATTGTTGGCAGCACATAAAACAGATAAAAGGTTAGTATCCAGGATGTATAAAGACCTTCTACAAATCAATGAAGCAAGCACAGAACTTCTTTTTTAATTCTTTTCATTTTTTTGTTTGTTTGTTTTGTTTTTTAGGGCCGCACCCGCGGCATATGGAGGTTCCCAGGCTAGGGGTGTAGTCAGAGCTACAGATACCGGCCTTCAGTACAGCCATGGCAACACCAGATCCTTAAGCCACAATGCCAGGCCAGGGATTGAACCCACAGCCTCATGGTTCCTAGTCGGATTCGTTTCCACTGCACAATGGAAACTCCAAGCACAGAACTTTTGAGTGCCACCTCAAATAGCATCCTTTCCTTTCTTTCTTCCTAAGAGAAGCCTGATTCAGGAATCAGGGGTCTAGGCTTTGGGCGAGGCTGGACCTTCCCCAGTGTACAGTGATTGGTCTAAATACAGGATGATAGTACAATTCTTCTGGTCAGTGATTGGTTTAGCAGGATGATAATACACTTCTTCTGGTCAGTGATTGGCTTAGCTGTGGCCATGTATCCAGTCCTGTCCACTGAGACCAGAAGGGAGATCTCCTACAGGCCTCTAGGAAAAAGACACTGAGAGAAAGGCATCTACTTTCTTCTTCTTCTTTTTTTAATTACTCAGTGAATTTATTACATTTATAGTTGTACAATGATCATCACAATCCAATTTTATAGGATTTCCATCCCACACCCCCAGTGCATCCCCCCCACCCCCCGAGCTGTGTCCTTTGGAAACCATAAGTTTTTCGAAGTCTGTGAGTGAGTATCTGTTCTGCAAAGAAATTCATCCTGTCCTTTTTTCAGATTGCACATGTCCGCAATTGCATTTGATGTTGGTGTCTCATTGTCTGACTGACTTTGCGTGATCATTTCTAGGTCCATCCATGTCGCTAAAAATGCCGGTGTTTCGTTCCTTTTAAGCATCTGCTTCCTTCTGCCTCCAGACATTGTTGTCGGCATGAGATACCTGGAGCCGAGGCAGCCATCTAGGACCATGAGGTGGCCAGTCTAGGTGGCAAACCAACATGATGAGGAGGAGAAAGATGGAAAGAACCTCTTCTTGGTATCATAACTAAGATGCACCCACCCTAGGACTCCTTGTTATATGAGATAATACAATTCCTTTTTTTTTTTTTTTTTTTGGTCTTTTCTAGAGCCACTCCCATGGCACATGGAGGTTCCCAGGCCACAGGTCGAATCAGAGCTGCAGCTGCCAGCTTACACCACAGCCACGGCAACGCTGTATCCTTAACCCACTGAGCGAGGCCAGGGATCGAATCCGCCACCTTCTGGTTCCTCGTTGGAATCGTTAACCACTGAGCCACGACGGGAACTCCACGATAATACAATTCCTTTTTGCTTAAACTAACACTTCTAGTTGGGCTTTCTGTAACTTGTATCAACAGCTGTACTGGATAGCGAAGGGCGTGGACATAAGTAATTTGTCTTGAAGAAACCCAGATGGCCAGGGAGCATGATAAGACACTCGACCTCAGAGGCAGGGAATGCAGATTCAAATGAGATACCGCTTCACGCCCATCAGATTGGCAAAAAATAAAAAGTCTAACAAGAGCAGATGTTGGCAAGGATGTGGTCAGACAGGACATCTTGTACAAACGCTGGTGGCAAGAGCATGAAATAGTTCAGTGGCTGTAGAGCGCAGCTCAGCATCACTAGTCTAGGTGACAGTATGCCTGCAACCCTGGCTTCCGGCTCCGAGGTGCACACTCCAGCAGCGGGTTCAGACAAGCACGGGGTATTCATCACGGTCCTGCTTACAACAGCAAAAAGCAGAAACAACTCAAAGGCCTGTCACTAGAGGAACTGATAAATAAGTTGTGGCTTATTCACGTAATGAAATAGTACCTAGAAGTTAAAAATAAGTGAACCAAAGCCACACGGATCAATGTGTCTCCATTGTGAAAAACACGATCGAGCAAAAAAAGACACAAAATGATACACACAGTATGATGGTCATTATACTGTGTGTGTGTGTGTGTGTGTGTGTGTGTGTGTGTGTGTGTGTGTGTGTGTGTGTGTGTGTGTGTGTGTGTTTAGGGCCACACCCTCGGCACATGGAGGTTCCCAGGCTAGGGGTTCAATCGGAAATGTAGCTGCTGGCCTCCGCCACAGCCACGCCAGATCTGAGCCATGTCTGTGACCTACACCACAGCTCACGGCAATGCCAGATCTTTAACCCACTGAACAAGGCCAGGGCTCGAACCTGCATCTTCATGGTTACTAGTCAGATTTGTTTCTGCCGAGCCACAATGGGAACTCCCACTACAGGTTTTAATAGCACAGAAAGCATTACTATATGCTGCATTATGAATGCCTAAATGTGTGGGGAAATATGAAATTATGGGCTACACTTAAAAGGGAAGGAAAGTCTATGTTACAACCAAGATGAATCTTGAGGACATTGTGCTGTTTGCAAAAGCTAGTCACAAAATGACAAATGCGGTATGATTCTATTTATATGATATACCTAGAGCAGTCAAATTCAGGGAGACAGGAAGTAGAATGGTGCTTGCCAGGGGCTGGGGAACGGGGCGTGGAGAACCGTTTAGTGGGTAGAGAATTTCAGTTTGGGAAGATGAAAAATTTTTTGTCTTTTCTAGGGCCACACCCATGGCACAGGGAGGTTCCCAGGCTAGGGGTTGAATTGGAGCCGTAGCCGCCGGCCTACGCCACAGCCACAGCCATGCCAGATCCAAGCTTCGTCTTGCAACCTTTACCACAGCTCACGGCAACCGCGGGTCCTCAACCCACAGAGCAAGGCCAGGGATCGAACCCGCAACCTCATGGTTCCTAGTCAGATTCGTTAACCACTGTGCCACGACGGGAACTCCTAAAATAGTGAATTTTATATTATGTATCTTTGACAATTAAAAGTGGTCATTTATACTTTGTTGTACAGCAGGAGTTATCACAACATTGTAAATCACCTGTACTTCAATAAAACTTGAAAAAATGAAAAAGAAATGGTTTTTTAGAAGTTCCCTGGTAGCTCAGCAGGTTAAGGATCTAGTGTTTTCACTGCTGTAGCTTAGATGGCTACTGTGGTGAGGATTCGATCCTGGGCCCTGGAGCTTCCACATGCCTTAGGCATGACCAAAAAATAAAAATAAATAAAAATTGAAGTGGTAATTTAAAGATTATGGGCTATTGAGAGTTCCTGCTGTGGTGCGGTGGAACCGAATCTGACTAGTATCCATGAGGTTGCAGGTTCGAAACCTGGCCTTGCTCAGTGGGCTAAGGATCTAGAGTTGCTGTGAGCTGTGGTGTAGGTCATAGACACGGCTTGGATCCTGTGTGGCTGTGGCGTAAGCCAGCACCGGTAGCTCTGAATCGACCCCTAGCCCGAAAACTTTCATATGCTGTGGGTGCGAACCCCTCCCCCCCAAAAAAAATACTGGCTGTCAAGGACGCATTGCAAAGTTATAAGAAGGAGTGGGGTGGGTAATGGAACTAGGGAGAAAGAGAAAGGGGCCTCAGCTCAAACTCTCCTATTCTGGAGTTCGCATCGTGGCTCAATGGTTAACAAACCCAACTAGTATCCAGGAGGAAGCAGGTTCTATCCCTGGCCTTACTCAGTGGGTTAAGGATCTAGAGTTGCTGTGAACTGTGGTGTAGGCCAGCAGCTACAGCTCCGATTTGACCCCTAGCCTAGGTTCCACAGGTGCAGCCTTAAAAAGACACAAACAAACCAAAAAACCTCTCATGTTCTGTTTCTTTTACATGAAAGAACCAGAAACAAAAATGATAAATGATATAAATATAATTTATATTTATAAATATATAAATATAAATTCTATTTGTTATAAGATTTCCTGAACTTTAATTTTTTTTTTTTTCTTTTTAGGGCCAAATCTGCAGCATGTGGAAGTTCCCAGGCTAGGGGTCAAGTTGGAGCTGCAGCTGCTGGCCTTACACCACAGCCACAGCTGCAGCCACCCCAGATCTGAGCCATATCTGTGACCTACCCTGAAGCTCATGGCAAAGCCAGATCCTTAAGCCTTGGAGTGAGGCCAGGGATCAAACCCACATCTTCATGGATACTAGTTGGGTTCTTAATCTGCTGAGCCACAAGAAGAAACCCCCCATATGATTTTTTTTATTTTTGCTTTTTAGGGCCATACCTGAGGCATATGGAAATTCCCAGGTTAGGGGGTTGAATCGGAGCCACAGCTGCTGGCCTACACCACAGCCACAGCAATGCGGGATCCGAACCGAGTCTACAACCTACATCACAGCTCATGGCAACGCTGGATTCTTAACCAGTTTTGTCTTACTCTGAAAAATTCTGTTGGAATATTTAGTGGACTTGCATTGAATCAATAGATTTTTATGGACAGACTTGACTTTGTGATATTGAGGCGTCTCATCCCTAAACTTAATACACCTCTCCATCTCGAAATTTATTCCTTTTATAGCTTATAATTTTTATAGTTTTATAGGCTACAGTTTTTCTTCTTTTTCTCCTTCATCTTCTTTTTCTTTTTTGGCTGCCCTGCTACACATGGAGTTCCTGGGCTAGAGATCAGGTCTGAGCCGTAGCTTTGATCTACACCACAGCTGCAGCAACGCTGAACACTTTAACCCACCGTGCTGGGCCAGGGATCAAACCTGTGTCCTGGAGCTTCAGAGATACCGAAGATCCCCTTGAGCTAAAGCAGGAACGCCTAATTTTTCTTCACAGATATCTTTAAATATATTTTCTAAGCCTTTGGGGGGGGGGTTCTGTACAATATTAATTTTACTGTGATGATTTATTTTTAAAAAGATGTAACAGGAAGTTCCCTTGTGGCGCAGCGTGGTAAGCACCTGGGGTTGCTGCAGCTGTGGTGCAGGTGGTAACTGTAGCTTATGTTCAAGCCCTGGCCTAGGAACATCCACATGCCACAGATGCAGCCAGAAAAAATTAAAAAAGATATTATAGTTTCTTATAAATTATTGCTTATATATAAAAACACCATTGAATTTTGTATTTTATTTGTATTTGGATGCTAACCTTTGCAGGTATCTGACAACATACCTGTGGAATCTCTTGGGTTTTCTGTATAGATAATCATACCGTCTGCCAAAAAAAAACAAACAAACAAAAAAAAAAGGTTTTTTTGTTTTGTTTTGAATTTCCCAATCGTCTAGCACTGAATGGTGGCTTCTAAATCTGACTTCTTTCAGTTCTCAGGCTGCGCCCGTGGGCTGGCCCTGGGCAGCTATTGCCTTGCACTATCATTTATAAATAAATAAAAGCCCCCTTACTTTCTCCAGAGCTTTACAGTTTACAAAGCACTTTCACTTCCATTATCTCATCGATTCTTAAGACTGCCCCCGCGTTACAGACAGGGAGTGTCTGGGTAGCAAGAGCTCTGAGCTTCAAGTCCAGCGATCTGGCTGGGCAGTATACTGGGCTGTGAGACTTCAGTCGGTCTCTCTCCTTCCGTGTCTCCTCAATGCTAAAAAGTTTGGCCAGGGATGGTCTCTGGCATTCGCAGACTCATAACTGATAGCTTTAGGTGGTCACGAGGCTCAAGGAACCCCTTTGAGGATTAAAGGTCACCGATAAAACGGGGGGAGGATTTTGGGTACACTTAGGTCCTCAGGCGGGTGCCCCCAAGCGTTGTGGGGGAGGGGAAAGATGGACATGTCCTTGAAAGTCATAGGAATGATATATAGATGATGGAGAATGTGGGAAAGAGGGCACTGTATGCAGCCCTCTGCCTCCACGCGGGTTCTGCTTCCTGTTTGGAAGAACATCCTTTGGACCCGGAAGGGGAGGACGAGGTAGGACTAGAGAATTTGGGTCCGCTCTTCCGTCGCCCCCTCTAGCCGCGGCGGCCCTCCCGGAGCATCTCTGACGCGTATCCCCGGTCTGGGGCGGGGCGCTGAGCGGCAATTCCGACTGGCCACCCGCCTCGGGGCCAGTAGTGCGCAGGCGCAGGTCTGGGCTCGAGGCGGCGTAGGCGCCCTCTCGTGGCAGACTGACACATCACACCCTTTGTTGTGCTGGGGGCGGTGAAGAGGATGCAGGAGAAAGCTGTAGGTGGAGTCTGGGAGGCAGATGCGACAGCCAGATCACAGTGACGAGAATCCCTTTCTTTTGTCCCTCATGACAGCATCTAATCCTCCGTTTAAATGCAAATGAAGAAACTGTGGCCCTCAGAGATCAAGAGACAGGTTCAAGAGACAGAGTTGGGGAAATGATACATTATTCAATCATTCATTTATTCAGCAAACATTCGTGGAGATGCGGAGAGACAGGGACAAAGGACCAAAGGGATTAAGCTGAGCTACTGATCGACCAAGATGGAGCGGAAAGCCGAGAGACAGGTGTGACATGGCAAAGCAACAGTGAGGTCAGGGCTGGGGTAGCAAGAGGAAAGCAAAGGCATGGGAACCTGAGCTGAGCTTTTGGAGACAAGGATGAGAGAGACTGAGATGCAGAACCAACCTTCCAGTTCTCCCTGATGGATGCTTCAACTGGGTAGGACCAAATAAGGAGCTCAAGATGGGTTCCTATGATCACCTATGAAGTGAACCTACCCCTGATCGGGACTCTCCATCCACCTGGAATTTGCCAGCCATAAGGATGTACAGGAAATGCAATTTACTAGAAGCACAGAGGTCAGAGGAATATGCTAATGAACATAGTAGAGATGCTATCAGCAAAATCCAGACTGGGAAGAGTTCCCTTCATGGCGCAGCAGAAACGAATCCGACTAGAATCCATGAGGATGCAGGCTCGATCCCTGGCCTCGCTCAGTGGGTTGGGGATCCGGCGTTGCCGTGAGCTGTGGTGTAGGTCTTAGATGAGGCTCGGATCCTGTGTTGCTGTGGCTGTGGTGTAGGCGGGCAGCTGTAGCTCTGATTTGACCCCTAGCCTGGGAACCTCCATATGCCATGGGTGCAGCCCTAAAAAGAAAACAAATCCATACTGAGAAACCAGTCAACAAATGACATGGTTACCCCAAGGGAAAAGAGAGAGAGTTAGTTGGAGGGGGAAACCTATAGATTTAAAGAAAGTTTCCTCTTGGCCTAGTGCTTAAAAGATCCAGGGTTGTTACTGCTGTGGCTCAGGTCACTCCTGAGGTATGGGTTCGATCCCTGGCCCAGGACCTTCAGCATGGTGTAGGCGTGGCCAAAAAAAGGAGAGATTTCAAAGAGATCTATCAGTTGCAATGTGTACATCGTATTTGGATCCTGATTCAAACAAATACATTGTTAAAAAATAAAAACGAATAAGAAGACGTTTCTGAGAAATGAGAAATTTGAACACTATAGATCTCATATAAAGGAATTATTCATTATTAACTTTAAGATAAAATTTTGTGATTGGGTATATTAATTGCGATTATGTTTTAAAAAGTCATTATCTTGGGGAGTTCTGGTCATGGCTCAGTGGTTAACGAACCCGACAAGTATACGCAAGGATGTGAGTTTGATCCCTGGCCTTGCTCAGTGAGTTGAGGATCCGGCGTTGCCATGAGCTCTGGTGTAGGTCGAAGACACATCTCAGATTCTGCATTGCTGTGGCTGTGGTGTAGGCCAGCGGCTACAGCTCCAATTCGACCCCTAGCCTGGGAACTTCCATATGTCTCGGGTGCGGCCCCCAAAAGACAAAAGACTAAATAAATAAGTGAATAAATAAATAAATAAATAAATAGAAAGTCATTATCTTTCAAAGATTCACACTAAAATTTTTTTTTTTTTTTTTTTGGTCTTTTTAGGCCCATTAACCACAGCATATGGAAGTTCCTGGGCTACTGGTGGAATCAGAGCCGCAGCTGCTGGCCTAACCTAAACAGCCACAGCGAAGCTAAGGATTGAATCCGCATCCCCATAGGTACTAGTCGGGTTCTTAACTTGCTGAGCCACAACAGGAATTCCTTGCACTGAAATATTAACAGAGGAAGTTAAACAGAAGGGGAAAATTGAGAGGGGACTAGATGAAATGAGATTGGCTATGAGTTGATCATTGTCGAAGCTGGGTGATAGATACAGGGGGGCTGTGTTGGTCTGTATACTTTAGTTTTATTTTAAAATTTCCAGGGAGTTCCCATTGTGGCTCAGTGGTTAATGAATCTGACTAGGAACCATGAGGTTGTGAGTTGGGCTGTAGGTTGCAGACGCGGCTTGGATCCCGAGTGGCTGTGGCTGTGGTGTAGGCCGGTGGCTCCAGCTCCAATGAGACCCCTAGCCTGGGAACCTCCATATGCCGTGGGAGCGGCCCTAGAAAAGGCAAAAAAACAAAAACAAAAACAAACCTCATAAATAAATAAAAAAAATAAAATTTCCAAATTAGCTTTAAAGACCCTGTGACTCCCACCTCCCTACCCTGAGGCCTCAAGGAACAGAAGGTGCTGAGCGTTATAGCAGTGGGTTATAATCCAGACAGCCCTGAAGTGGGGAGGTTCTCTGGGGCCAGAGGAGACTTTCTGGGCCTTCCAGCAGACTCCTGGCCCAGGCCCTGGCTCCTCTGGTTTTGGGGGGAGGGAGAAGGATCAGTAAGAAAGGCTGGCCTCAGCAGGCTGGTGGCACCGGGTTCCAGTGGCTAAGGGTATGAAGGGGTGGCTCTAAAAATAGCAGGAGAGGCAGCAGCAGGGGAGGGAGGAAGTCACATGGAGCCACCAAGGGGCTGAGGCCTGGGCAGCTAGCCAGGCCCTGGCACCTCTGCCTGCTCCCCCAGAGCCCTCTGACTTTCCTCGGCTTCCAGAACCTCTCTTCCTCCTGCCTTCCATCTCTGAGAAGGCAGAGAGGAGCCAAGATGTCTCTGGGACATACACTGCCCTGTCTGAGAGCCTGAGTGGACACTGACTCTGGATCCAGGGACAGGTGGGATGGTCCAGTGGGGAGACAGGGGAAGGGACAAGGACAGAGTCCCCTGCCTACTGGGTAGGCAGTCTGCAGGCCAGCACCCTCCCTCTCAGGCTGACCCAGGACCGGTCTCAGATGTCCTTTAGTTTGTTCTTAAGAGCCAAACCTGCAGCATATGGAGGTTCTCAGGCTAAGGATCGAATCAGAGCTGCAATTGCCAGCCTATACCACAGCCACGGCAACACCAGATCTGAGCCATGTCTGTGACCTACACCACAGCTCATGGCAAATCTGGATCCTTAACCCACTGAAAGAGGCCCAGAGATCAAACCCACATATGTCCTCATGGATACTAGTCGGGATTGTTATCGCTGAGCCACAGTGGGAACTCTGTGGTCCTAGCTGTCCTTGCCTCGGGCATTTGGTTATGGTGGTGGGGTGCCAACCCCCTTTGTCTCAAGGCCCGGGAAGAATGCCCACATGGGCACTGAGGACTTTGGAACCCTGGAACTCTTGGCCCCCTGCCTCCTTCTCAGAGCATCTGGGGAGAGTGCCCCTCTGCCTGCTCTGAACGGGAAGCCCAGGGAAAGAGGGACTCCCCGCTTCCTTCACGCCTGGGCTGAGATCAGATGCGGGAAGGGAGAGGAAGTGGTACCCCACTTGTGGGGACATTTGAGGCATCCTGGATTGGTGCTTTACACACATTCAGCTGTCTGCAGTAAGGGCTCGGGGAAGTTATACACCCTTTGTGCCTCACTTTCCTCATCTGTATAATGGGGACAAAGATAATACCTGCTTTGAGGAACGGCTATGAGGATGGGATGAATTACTGGATATAAATACATGCTTTTTTTTTTTTTTTTTTTTTGTATTTTTAGGGCCGCACCCACAGCTTATGGAGGTTCCCAGGCTAGGGGTTGAATCGGAGCTACAGCTGCAGGCCTATGCCACAGCCACAGCAACACCAGATCCGAGCTGCGTTTGTAACCTACACCATAGCTCATGGCAATGCCGGATCCTCAACCCACTGAGCAAGGTCAGGGATCGAACCCGCAACCTAATGGTTCCTAGTTGGATTCGTTTCCGCTGTTCTGCAACAGAAACTCCCAGATGTAAATATATGTAAGACCTTTAGCACAGTATCAGGCAGGGGGTCGCTGTCATTACCTCCAGGCACGTGAGCTCCACTGGAGCAGGGGCTGCTCATCTCTCCCCTCTCACTGCCCGGTGCACAGTAGGTGCTCTGTAAATACGTGCTGAATTCTGGACTGTGCAGCTTCCTCACAAGGATGGCAGGAGGCGAGCGCTGGTCTTGTCACTTTGCAGTTTTGAGAATAGAGCCTGAGAGTTCCCGTCATGGCGCAGTGGAAACGAATCCGACTTGGAACCATAAGGTTATGGGTTCGATCCCTGGCCTCGCTCAGTGGATTAAGGATCTGGTGTTGCCGTGAGCTGTGATATAGGTCACCAATGAGACTCGGATCCCACGTTGCTGTGGCTGTGGTGTAGGCTGGTGGCTACAGCTCTGATTCAGCCCCTAGCCTGGGAACCTCCATATGCTAAGGGTGCAGCCCTAAAAAAAGACAAAAAAAAAAAACCCAAAACTTTTTCAAGGCCACATTCTCCAGCGAGTGGTCAAGGTGGGATTCAGGTCTGGGCCCGAAAGACCTCCAAGCCCATGCCACCTTCTTTATACCCCGTCTCTCTATCTGGCTTGTCCCCTCCAGGGCTTTCTCTCTTCCTAGACCTGGGGCGTATGCTGGGGAGGGGGGTGGACCTTGTCTGAGGACAGGGCTGGGTGAACAGGCACCCTCATGTACTATTCATGAAGCTGTCACTTCACCCTCTACACCTACCAGTTGCTGGGCCCTGGGCCAGCCCCAGGGATGCAAAGATTATAAGATCCCAATCTGTCTGCAACTCTGTGTGGTTGGGCTGTGCATGGGGCTAAGGGAGCCCCAGCTTGGCCTAGGGAAGGAGGGAGCACAGAAAAAGAGAGGACGCCCCTGCTGAGTCTTGAGAGGTGAGCAGAAGTTTGCTGGTTGGATGAGGGCAGGAAGGGAATTTGGGGCAGAGGGAATAGCATATGCAAAGGCATGTGGACTCAGGGGAGCTTATCAGGTTGTGGGGTGCCAGACTGAGCTGGGCAGAAGCCTGGGGTAGTGTGTGTGTGTGTGTGTGTGTGTGTGTGTGTGTGTGTGTGTGTGTTGGGGGCGGGGTTAGAAAGAAGGGAAGGGGGAGTTCCCGTCATGGCTCAGTGGTTAATGAATCCGACTAGGAACCATGAGGTTGCGGGTTTGACCCCTGGCCTTGCTCAGTGGGTGAAGGATCCGGTGTTGCTGTGAGCTGTGGTGTAGGCCAGTGGCTACAGCTCCAATTCGACCCCTAGCCTGGGAACCTCCATATGCTGCGGGAAGTGGCCCTAGAAAAGGCAAAAAGACAAAAAAAAAAAAAAAAAAAAAAAAAGAAAGAAAGAAAGAAAGAAGGGAAGGGGATTCTAAATAGGATGGCCAAGAACAGACAGGGCCTGAAAGCCACCAGCAGCTGGGAAACTCAGAGCAGTGGGAGCCCTTAGGGTTCTAAGGGGGGGATCAAGGCCATCAGGTTGGAGGTTTAGAAAATATACTCTGGCCCCGAGGAGGGGAGGATTGGAGGGACCTTGTCTTTTTTGTTTTTTTTTGTTTTTTGTTTTGTCTTTTTGCCTCTTCTAGGGCCGCTCCCTCGGCATATGGAGGTTCCAGGCTAGAGGTCGAATTGGAGCTGTAGCTGCCGGCCTACACCACAGCCACAGCAACTCCAAATCCAAGCCGCGTCTGTGACCCACACCACAGCTCACGGCAATGGCGGGTCCTCAACCCACTGAGCGAGGCCAGGGATCGAACCCACAACCTCATGGTTCCTAGTCGGATTCGTTAACCACTGAGCCACGACGGGAGCTCCTTGTCATGTGAGGAGGTGTCTGCCTTAGATTTAGTGCCTACTCTGGGAAGGGGTGGGGAGGGCCCCACGGGCTGAAGCCGGGCCCAGCTGCTCTGGGCCACTTTCCCGTTCCTCCCTCCGCCCTCCTCCCTGCTCCTGTCTCTGTCACTCACAGCGCAGGGCCAGCCTGGGGCGGCCATGGCAGCAACGCTGATCTGGATTTCTCTCCTCGTGGGCAAGTTGGGGGCTTCTTCAGGGGAGAGGCCCAGGTTGAGGGGGTGAGAGGTTCCTCAGGGGAGGGCTTGGGGGTCAGGGCAAGGCAGGAGCAGAAGGACTCTGGGGTGTGAATGCCACAGCTGGTGGGGGCTCCAGGGAACGGGGAGCTGGGACCTGGGAGGGGTGGGGTGTCCTGGGCCAGGCCGGGCCTAACCACACAGGCCCAGAGTGTCGTGGGCCCTTTAATGCACTGGCTGGGCTGGCTTCTTTCTGAGTCCAGGCTAAATCTGGCTCCGGGAGGGTGCGGGGGCCGCTGGGGCAGGTCCTCTCCCTGGGGCTCGGGATCCTCTTCGCTCAGCTCTTAGTGGCCTCCAGTGGAGGCCCTGTTCCCCCTGGCTATTAAAGGAGGGGGGGTGGGAACCCCAGAATGGCCACCTACCTCCTCCAAGGGGTTCTTCCCTCTCTTCCTCCCACCCCTCCAGGCGCCCAGACAGTCAGCTTGGCATTCTTTTCCAAGTGCTTTTTTTTCCTAATTTTTTTTTTTAATTATTTTTTTTAGGGCTGCACCCACAGCATATGGAGGTTCCCAGGATAGGGGTCGAATCGGAGCTACAGCTGCCGCTTACACCACAGCTCATGGCAACGCCGGATCCTTAACCCACTGAGCGAGGCCGGGGATCAAAGCGGCATCTTCATGGATACTAGTCAAATTGGTTTCCACTGAGCCAGGAACTCCTCCAAGTGCTCTTAACATGCACGCATGTGTAGACACACACACACACATGCACACGCACACACACACCCCTCCCAGCCAGCCACTGTGACTCCCAATGGGAGCCTAACATGAAGAGTGAGGGGGCTTCCATGAATCCAAACCAAACTAAAGCCTGGGTCTCTTCGCTGGTTAAAGTGTGTGGCTCGGCCAGGGCCCCACCCCATCCTTCCTGGGAGCCAGCAAAGCTGTCCCCCTCCTCGCACACGTCTCTCTGGTCCCTTAGGACCACCAGGGACTGGGTGAAAAGGGGATGCTTATTCCCTGGCCAGGACTGAGGCTGGTCTGTGTGTTTGGGGGTGTGGGTCCCCACAGGTCTCCTGGCAGGGCTGGGGGGCACCGAGATCCAGCAGACCACCCTGCACCCACTCGTGGGCCGCGTGTTTGTACACACCCTGGACCATGATGCTTTCCTGCAGCTTCCTGAGCACGTTGGTAAGAGGGGCCTGGGGAGCACTGGGTGGGCTGGTGGGGGGTGCAGGTGAAGGCTTCCGAAAGCTTCCTGTCGTGTCTCCAAGCCCCTCTCCTCCCTTCCACCAGCTGTCCCTGTCACCTACCACGCCCACCTCCAGGGACACCCAGACCTGCCCCGGTGGCTCCGCTACACCCAGCGCAGCCCCCACCACCCTGGCTTCCTCTATGGCACTGCCACCCCAGAGGATCGCGGACACCAGGTCATTGAGGTATCAGCAGGGGCCCCAGGGAGTGGCCAGCAGCAGGAAGCTGCGTACCCTCATTTACATAAATCCCATGCCTGTAACTGGGTGCTCAGCCCTCTCTCTCCCCATCCTCCAGGTCACAGCCTACAACCGGGACAGTTTTGACACCACCCGGCAGAGGCTGGTGCTGTTGATTGCAGACCCAGAAGGTACCACCAGCCTCACCCCTACCCTACCAATGCCAGTCTTGGGGACTCTCCCTTGGAAGAGGGGATACCTGGGAGTAGTAGGGAGCTGGGCATCCTGCTGAGACTGCAGCTGTAGTCTTCGCTGCTCTGCTGATACACTAAGAGGAGGCTTTGGGCAAGTCGTTGGGGCGTGGGTGTGGGGCAAGGGTGGAGGAAGGGTCTGCTATGTGGGGTATTAAGAAGAAGGAAGGGAGCTGAGATCTGGGGAGATGCTTGGGTGGGAGGAGCTTGGGTGGGGGGAACTTGGGTGCGGGGAGCATGGATGGTGGAGCTTGGGTGGGGGGAGCTTGGGTGGGGGGATGCTTGGGAATGATCCAGGCAGGGCTGGGGGCTGGGCACAGCCTGAGGTGCCCACCTGGCCCTCCCAGGCCCCCTGCTCCCATACCAGGCTGAGTTCCTGGTGCGCAGCCATGACGTGGAGGAGGTGCTGCCCTCGACACCTGCCAGCCTTTTCCTCACAGCCCTCGGGGGGCTCTGGGAGCCGGGGGATCTCCAGCTGATCAATATCACTTCTGCCTTGGACCGAGGGGGCCGAGTCCCCCTGCCTATTGAAGGTCGAAAGGAAGGGTAGGCATGCGACCAGGGAGGGCTTCCTGGAGGAGGAGGGGGCAGGTGGCCTTCTGCCTGGGTGATAGGCGAAATGTGGGTCTCTCTAATTTCTGGGTGGGGCTTTACCCATCTCTTTGCACCCTCACCGTGCCCATCTTTACCTGATGTGACAGTGACAGTGTCACATCACTGTCCACCGCCTTCTGGTTGCCGGCTCTGCTCCTTCTTGCCCTTCCTGGACCCAAATCCTAGTCACCCTGAATTCTGTACTTCCTGGTGCCCATAAGGACATGAAAGATCCACCCATCAATGGTCACCCCCAGAAACCTGGGGTGCCTTGTGTACTCTCACCATAACCCCAGATCTCAGGGTGGCCATGACCCCAAATCCTAGTACTTACTGATAGTTTGCTGATGGTGGCTTCTGTCTGTGCCCAGCGTATACATCAAGGTGGGTTCTGCCTCACCCTTCTCCACCTGCCTGAAGATGGTGGCATCCCCCGACAGCCAGGCTCGCTGTGCTCAGGGCCAGCCTCCACTGCTGTCCTGCTATGACACCTTGGCACCTCACTTCCGAGTTGACTGGTGCAATGTGTCCTTGGTGAGGAGGGGCCGGGGGCAGGGTGGGGGAGGGGCAAAGCCCCCGTCATGGTCTCCTTCATCCCCCATCTTCCCATCCCATCTCTCCCTGTTTCTCCAGTTATCTGTACACACAAACACCCACCCACCCACACCCACACCCACACCGCCCCCACCCACATGCACGCACTGAAGTTCTACCTTCTGCCACAAGAGGGCAACAGAGTCCATAATCCAGACAAGGAATCTCCACTCCGAGTCCCTGCTCTGCCCAACCCAACAGCTACAACAATCACTCTGGCAAGGGGGTTCCAAACCCCCTTCTTCACCGAGGGCCTCCATGTGACAGCTCTGTTTTCCACTAAGGTGTCACTTAGCAAATCGGCCTGCAGTGAGGAACAGATAGCTCTCACTCCTGTATTATAAACCAAAGACGCTCCCTACTGCTCTGTGGGATATTGAGCAGAGGTGTCTAGGGTTCCTCGAGATCCTCTTCCCAGGGCTGGGACCCCTTCCTGTGACTTGACCGACAGCACAGCCAGGAACTGGTAATCAACATTCTTGAGCACTTGCTATGGGCCAGGTTCTATACAATCAACATGTTTAGCCTCAAAATCACCCAGGAGACAGGTACTGCTAGTAACATCTCAACTTTACAGTGAGGAAACAGAGGCACCTTGAGGTAAGTCATTGCAGCACAGCATTTGTCCCAAACAGGATTCAAACTCAGGAAGTCAGACCAGAGAGCCAAGCTCTAACCATTGGACAGTCCTGCCTCTCTCAGAATTTCTTTCCTGACTCCTAGTCCAGTGCACGTCCTGGTCCATCCCATGAGCAGGCAGGAGGCATCCCCGTGGTTGCACAGAGGACAGTGGCCTCAGAGTTCCTGCCCGGGTGCCCTGGGGGGGGGGGTCTATGTCTAGCCATCTGCTCCTGAGTCAGCCTGGGCTCTCTGAGCAGGTGGACAAGTCAGTGCCAGAGCCCGCAGATGAGGTGCCTACTCCGGGCGATGGGATCCTGGAACACGACCCATTTTTCTGCCCACCCACCGAGGCCACAGCCCGAGACTTCTTGACGGATGCCTTGGTCACCCTCCTGGTGCCCCTGCTGGTGGCCCTGCTGCTCACCCTGCTGCTGGCCTACGTCATGTGCTGCCGGCGGGAGGGACGGTGAGTGTGGGGCGCGGAGGGCAGGGAGGGCACTGGGGCTGGTGCTCACATCCATGGGACCCCCTGTGGCACTTGTGCTTTGTGGGGACCCCCACCCTTCAGGGAGCGGAGTCCTTGGCCAGGGAAGGAGTTGGGGGGGAGGGGGGCCTGGCCTGGCCTGGCCTGGCCCCAGGAGGGGGTTATGGATAATAGTTAATCACCTCCTTTGCTTTTCCACAGGCTGAAGAGAGACTTGGCTACCTCTGAGTGAGTAGGGGAAATCTGGGGGCCAGAAGGATGCTCCCTTGGACTATAAAGCTTGACCCCCCCCAACCTCCAAGGGTAGCATAGACCCAACTAGATTCCTCTGGAAGCATGGGCTACCCTTGGCCTGTGAGCTCCAGTCCTGGGCTGGCTGGGTGCTGGTCCTGTCCTGTCCTGGCTTCGCTTTCTCATTTTCTGATCTCCATGAAAGCGTTTAATGCGGGACAGGAGTGGGGACCTAGCCAGACTTCAGGGATCTTCTGCCACCCTGGTGGAAAGGGTTTGAGAAGCAACTTAACACACACACACACAACCACACTTTGCTGTTGAGTCTGACCCTTGGGTTCCAGGCTGCATTCTGCCACATAATTCCTGTGATCCTCTCTGGCCTCAGTTTCTTCACCTGCAAGAGGATGTGGCTGGAGTTCCCATTGTGGCTCAGTGGTTAACGAATCCAACTAGGAATCATGGGGTTGCGGGTTCCATCCCTGGCCTTGCTCAGTAGGTTAAGGATCTGGTGTTGCCATGAGCTGTGGTGTAGGTCGCAGATGCGGCTGGGATCCCACATGGCTGTGGCTCTGGTGTAGGCCGGCGGCTACAGCACTGATTCGACCCCTAGCCCCGGAACCTCCATGTGCTGTGGGTGTGGCCCTAGAAAAGACAGAAAACAAACAAACAAACAAACAACCAAAAGAGGATGCGGTTGAACCAGCCGATGCCTGCAATGCTTTCAGTTCCTCCAGCCCTTCCCAAATCTCTCACCCTTATTTTGCCCTGGTTCCCCGCCCCCATCCATGGCCTTACACCTCTGCGCCCCCAAACCTTGTCCTCTCCCACTCCCTTGAACCCCAGAGATTCCAGGAGGCAGAGGTGAAATAAGCTAGGCTCCTTTTATTTCCATTGCACTGAGCCTCTGGCGGGCCCGGTGCCCCTGCCTGCTTGCCCAGCCAGCCTGGTTAACTACGGCGGCATCTGGCTGCCCTTCGAACCCCCTTGACGGGCCTCTTGGATCCCTGTTTGGAGCCCAGGAGCAACCGGCGTGGCCCAGGACGGCGCTGCGCAGGCTGCTGCCTCCGTTGCTGTCGCCGCCGCCGCTGCTGGCTTTTGGCCTTGAGCTTGAACTTGGAGTCTTGCTTCTTGCCCATGAGGAAGGAGCCTGAGGCCCCCTTGCCTGTCACCTGCTTCAGCATCCCTTTGTCTACCAGGCTCTTGAGCACTCGCTTGAAGCGCCAGGCGTTGCGGGCCATGTCGTAGCCCCTGGTGGCCACAGCCTTCTTCAGGGTGGCCAGGGACACGCGGTTACGGGCCCCCTTGTTCGCCACAACCCCCAGGATCACTTTGGATATGCTGGGCTTCCGGGGGGCTTTGGGGCTGGCACGGCGCCCAGGCTCGCTCTTGCTAGGCAATCCGGATGTGCTGGGTTGCCGGCCTGCACCCAGGGCAGCGTTTGAGGTCAAGGGCACAGATGGAGGCGGCAGGGAGGTGTCTTTCTGCATCTCTTCCTGGGGCGGCTGCAGGGAACTGGGCGTAAGGACCTCCAGGATGGCGGCTGGAAAGTCTCCCCTGAGTTTCTCCTCGGTGGTGGTGGGGAGGTATGACCCTGTTCCTGGTTCCCTCAGAGACTTCCTGGTAGGGATCTGGCCCAAGCCTGGCCCTGGGTGGCCAGAGGAGGACCAAGGATGATCACCCACACTGGCCTCAGCAGACTTGTGCCCCAGGGTCCCTGGGTGGTAGGGTTACCTCTGTGGTGACCTCAGGGGGACATTGTGAGGCCACCAGAATCCTGTGGGGGTCACAGTGGCCCCATTGTTCGCTCTTGGGAGGGGCAGGCGGGAGATGCCAGGGTGTGTAGGCATCTGCCAGGCCAGGGGAAAAGAGCTGTGGCTGAGCGAGCCAGGCGGCTGGGGCCCCTGCTGTGCGTGTGCTTGCCAGCTCATGCTGGGGGACCCGCGAGCCCAGTTTCAAACGCATCATGTTGACCCCACCATCTCAGCCCACTGGGCTTAAGAATACATTTCTAGAATCAGATTTATAAGAACCTTAATGAACTAGAATGGGGAATCAATTGTCCAGAGGGAACAGAAGTGTAATTCCGGGATGTACTGAAGTTGATCCTTTCATCAACTTTTTATACAAACAATAAAAAGGATTTGCTTTTTTTGGAGTTCCCTGCTGGGGCACAATGGGATGTGCAGCGTATCTGCCAAAAAAAAAAAAAAAGATTTGGGAGTTTCCACTGTGGTGCAGCAGAAGCGAATCTGACTAGTATTCACGAGGATGCATGTTCAATCCCTGGCCTTGCTCCTTGGGTTAAGGATCTGGCATTACCATGAGCTGTGGTGTAGGCCAGGGGCTACAACTCTGATTTGACCCCTAGCCCGGGAACCTCCATATGCCAAGAATGCAGCCCTAAAAAGACAAAAAAGGGGGGGGGATTTTCTTTCTCTTTTTTTTTTTTTTGCCTTTTCTAGGCCCACTCCCTCGGCTTATGGAGTCCAGGCTAGGGGTCCATTCGGAGCTGTAGCCGCCAGCCTACACCAGAGCCTCAGCAACGCGGGATCCGAGCCATGTCTGCGACCCACACCACAGCTCACAGATCCTTAACCCACTGAGCAAGGCCAGGGATCGAACCCGCAACCTCATGTTTCCTAGTTGGATTCGTTAACCACTGCACCACCACGGGAACTCCTCTTTCTTCATTTTTATTTGGTTTGGATTTTGTGTTGATTTATTTCTACAAAATCCTTTTTTTTTTTTTTTGCTTGTTCAAGGTCTGTCTCTCTCTCTCTCTCTCTCTTTTTTTTTTTTTTTTTTTTTTTTTGGTCTTTTCTAGGGACACACTCGAGGCGGCATATGGAAGTTCCCAGGTTAGGGGGTCTAATCAGAGCTGTAGCCGCCAGCCTATACCACAGCAACACAGGATCCAAGCCTCATCTGCGATCTACATCACAGCTCATGGCAACACCGGATCCCTAACCCACTGAGCAAGGCCAGGGGTCGAACCCGCAACCTCACGGTTCCTAGTCGTTTTCGTTAACCACTGCGCCACGACGGGAACTCCAAGGTCTCCTACTTTTTGAATCATCCAAAATTGGGATTCTGCTGCCTGTTTTCCACCTACATCAGACTTTATGGGTCAGAACATCCTCCAGCCCAGTGACCCTCTTCTGTGATCTGTGTGCCAAGGGCAGGGCTCAAGGGGCTGTGTGTGTGTGTGTGTGTGTGTGTGTGTGTGTGTGTGTGTGTGTGTGTATGTGTGTGTGTGTGTGTGAACACACCTGCTCGTTGGTTTGTCCACCCAAGTGTTTATGTGGAAGGATGGAGGAGAGAGCGCCCTGGGTCTGGCTTCTGCTCCTGTTCTGGAAAAAAATGTCCCCAGAGCATTTTTTCCACCTGTGTGTGTTGCTAGGGTAATGAGACCCAGACATGAGTCTGGGGGCAGGGAGGGAGCCCTCCGGCTTAGGCCTCCCCCACCTTAGGGAGCGCCACCTGCCAGGCTGCCTTCCCAGGCTCACTCTTCTGGCTCCCTTCCCCTCTCAGCCTCCCCTTGCCTGGGAATGGAAAATTGTGTTTTGGACAACGCTGCTTGCCAAATTCCAGACTCAATAGCTCATCTTGACTCTCCCTGAGCCTTAAGAGGGCGACTCCACCTCCCCCTGCTGGCCAGAAAGTTCTTGCTCCTACCCCCCAGCCCTACCCCCACCAGGAAGGCATGTGGCCCACTCAGCCTGAAGCTAGAAAGTCTTTCTTTTTTCTTTCTTTCTTTTTCTTTTTCTTTTTTTGTCTTTTTGCCTTTTCTAGGGCCGCTCCCACGGCATATGGAGGTTCCCAGGCTAGGGGTCGAATCAGAGCTGTAACCACCGGCCTACGCCAGAGTCACAGCAACTCGGGATCCAAGCAACCTACACCACAGCTCACGGCAATGCCGGCTCCTCAACCCACTGAGCGAGGCCAGGGATCGAACCCGCAACCTCATGGTTCCTAGTCGGATTCGTTAACCTCTGCGCAAGGATGGGAATTCCATTTATTTTTCCTTTTTTTTTTTTTTTTTTTTTTAATCTAGAAGGTCTTTCCTGGCATCCAGGCTCTAGCTGGAGTCTGTGTCCACTGCTTGAGACTTGGGGGTGGATGGGGGTCACTTCCCCTTCCTGATTTGATCAGTCGTCCAGCAGTAAGTAGGTTGCTTCTACCCTGCCCAGGGCCCTCACCCCTTTAAGAAAACCAGTCCTTACTGTTTGTACTGAAAAGTCCATGCTCTCTGTTTGACCCAGCAACCAGGTAGTCTGGGAAAAGATCTCCAGGCTGAGCCCACAACTGTGAGTGGGTGCATGGAAAAGGGGTTGGAAACATCATCCCCCCACAGGAGGCCAAGTTCAGCAGGGGGCCTGATGGCTAATAAAATCACACCAATGATAATAACAACCGAAGGCTCCCTATAAGAAGTGGGAGTTCCCGCTGTGGCTTAGTGGGTTAAGAACCCAACTAGTATCCATGAGGACACGGATTTGATCCCCCGCCTTACTCAGTGGGTTAAGGATCCGGCATGGCCACAAGCTGCGGTGTAGGTCACAGATGCGACTCGGATCCCATGTTGCTGTGCCTGTGGCATAGGCTGGCAGCTCCAATTCGACCCCTAGGGTGGGAACTTCCATATGCCCTAAAAAGCATAGGGCAGCCCTAAAAGGAAAAAAAAGAAAAAAGTTACCCTTTCCTGCATGCTGACCAGTAGACATGTAAATGTTTTTCTGTCTTAACTCATTCAATTCATACAACAACCACTTTACAGTTGAGGCAATGGTGGCACAGAGAGATTAAGTAACTTACACAAGGTCACACAGCCAATAAGCAGTGGAACTCACATTCAAATCCTAAGCGAGTCCTCATGCTTAGTCATTGTGCTACCCTCCTTCCTAGAATGAACTAAACTTGCCCCTGGACAGCAAGCAGAAAGCAAGTCCATGAGAATGTCAGATGAGAACGAAGCTCAGCCTTCTTAGGGGAAACTCCAGCTCTAGCTCAGGAAGGAATTCCCAGCGGGTGTCGTGGTCAGTCCATTTGAGGTTTCCAGGCATTCAGAGTGGGACCTGGTTCCAGCCTCAGGGAGCCCCGGTCTGAAACATAGACAGGAAGAAAGACTTAGTGTCTGGAGCGAAGCAATGCTGGGGGCAGCCTGGGGTGGGGTCAAGGCACAAAGGGAGCGGGGAGCCCCCATCTGAAGATCCAGTATATAAGCTGTTAAAGCCTGGCAGGAAAGAGCTTGGGCAAAAGCTAGGAAAAGGTGGATGAGGCAGGTTTGCCAGGCTAAGATGGGGCTTCTGGGTAGGGGAGAGACATTCAGGGCAGGGAGAGAGTATTTAGAAGAAGGAGCTGAGGAGTTCCTGTCGTGGCGCAGCAGAAACAAACCTGACTAGTATCCATGAGGTTGCGGGTTCGATCCCTGACCTCACTCAGTGGGTCAAGGATCCGGTGTGGCGGTGAGCTGTGTTGTGTAGGTCACAGATGCGGCTTGGATCCCACGTTGCTGTGGCTGTGGCTGTGGCTGGCGGCTACAGCTCCGATTCGACCCCTAGCCTGGGAACCTCCATATGCCGCAGGTGCGGCCCTAAAAAAAAAGATGCAGCTCGGATCCGCATTGCTGTAGCTGTGGTGTAGGCTGGTAGCTCCGATTCCACCCCTAGCCTGGGAACTTCCACATGCTGCAGGTACGGCCCTAAAAAGACAAATACATACATATATACATATATACCCAGCCTGGGAGTGTCCACTGTGACTCAGCGGTTACAAACCTGACATGAGATTGGGGGTTCGATCCCTGGCCTTGCTCAGTGGGTTAAGGATCTGGCATTGCCATGAGCTATGCGTAGTTTGCTGATGTGCCTTGGATCCCATGTTGCTGTGGCTGTGGTGTAGGCTGGCAGCTCTGATTTGACCCCTAGGCCTGGGAACCTCCATATGCCGTGGGTGCATCCCTATAAAGCAAAACGAGAAATAAACACCAAGTCTGCATTTTCTCATTTACTCTCCACAACAATCCTAGGAAGTAGGTTCTATGATTATCCTCATTTTACAGTTGAAGAAACTGAGGCACAGAGTGGTTAAGTACCTTATAAAGGTCACACAGCTTTGAACCCGAGCTGTCTGCACCCAGAGCCTGTGGCAGAGTCACTGAACAAAGAGCTGGCACCACAGAACTTCCTGTTTGTCCTCCCCCACCCATCATGTTTGCAAGGCTCCCAGCCCATCACAGGTGGGGAAGACTGCAGGGTAGCTCAGCGCTAGAGTGCCAGGCTGGGCCCCAAAGTGGGTGCTGACTCCCAGAGCTGATGACTCTGCTGGCCCTGTGCCCCCAGCATCCAGATGGTTCACCATTGCACCATCCGTGGGAACACCGAGGAGCTGCGACAGATGGCAGCCAGCAGAGAGGTGCCCCGGCCGCTCTCCACCCTACCCATGTTCAACGTGCGCACGGGTGAGCGGCTGCCCCCCCAGGTGGACAACGCCCAGGTGCCCCTCATCCTGGACCAGCACTGAGGACCCGCGCAGGTGAGTCAGGCTGGGCAGCCTCTTTTTTCTTTTTTTTGCTTTTTAGGGCCTCACTCGCGGCATATGGAAGTTCCCAGGCTAGGGGTCGAATTGGAGCTGTAGCTAGTGGCCTACACCACAGCCACAGCAACACGGGATCCAAGCCTTGTCTGCGACCTACACCACAGCTCATGGCAACGATGAATCCTTAACCCACTGAGCGAGGCCAGGGATCGAACCTCCAATCTCATGGTTGGTTCCTTGTTAGATTCATTTCTGCTGCGCCACAAAGGGAACTCCTGGGCAGCCTCTTTTCTGGGAATAATAAGGTGACCTCCATCTCTGGGCTGGGGCGGGTAGGGGGGGATAGGAAGGGGCACACAGACCTGTCTGCCCTTTCGAGGCAGCGCTGGCTGGGGGCGCTGCTCAGCAGTGCCAGGGATGTGCCTTCCTGGGAGGCACTGGGAGTCAGAGGGTCAGGGTGGGGACGCCCCTCTCTCTTCTCTTTGCTGTTCTGGTTCCAACTCTGACCTCATCCTCCCTTTTCTCCCCAATCACAGAGCAGCTTAACCCATGGCCACATCCTTTCTCCCGATTCTGACTCCTGGACTGATGGGCCCCAGGCCTGGAATAAGCAGAGAAATGAGGATGGGGCGGGGGTGTCTGGGATCCAGACTGCTAGAATAAATCCCTGCTGCTCTGCTCATCGGCTACACCTGCGCCTTCCTCTCGGCAGCCCCTCTCCCAGCTGTCATCGCCTCCCTGTCTCCCCCTCCGCCTTGTGGGACCCTCAGCGGCAGCCAGGGGCCACCAACCTCCCCTTTGCACTCGGCATTTTGCCATTTCTCAAATTCTCCGGACGTAAGAGAGAAGGGCCTGTATGTGCCCTCACATGCCCTGCACAGCAAGAGGAAATGGAATCATTATTCCCATTTTACAGACAAGGTCACTGAGGCCCGGAGAGAATGAGTGACTTACCCAAGGTCACACAGCAAGCACATGGCAGAGCTTGGATTCAGACCTGGTGTGTCCCCCTCCATAATGCCTTCTGGAAGGCTGAGGGCTTCTGGAAGCAGGACATCCCGGTTCTTACCCATCCAGGTCCCCAGAGCCCCTTTGTAAATTGTGTAGGGAGGGAGACCAGCCTCGATAAGGAGAAGGGGTGGGATGCAGGACTCTGAATGCCCAGCTCCTTGAGCCTTCCGGGTGAGATTCTTAGAGACAGGGTTGAGGTCCCCACAGGACACTTGTGCAGCCTGAAACCCTTGCTGAGCTTAGTGTCACTGGCTTAGCTTAGTCCCTGCACAAGTCCTAGAGAGCTTAGCAGGCCACGAAGCAGCCACAGCTTGTTTATTTTCCCCAGGTGGCTACAAACAAGGCAGCCTGGCTCCCCCCGCCCCCTGCCCCCCACCCCCGAGCCACACCAAGTCTCACATCTGATGCTCCTTTGGGAGGACAGGCCAGAGATTAAGCCCCAGAGGGGACCAAGTTAAGGAGGGGGAGAGAGGGGTGTTCCCGTCATGGCCCAGTAGTTAACGAATCTGACTAGGAACCATGAGGTTGTGGGTTCGATCCCTGGCCTCACTCAGTGGGTTAAGGATCTGGTGTTGCCGTGAGCTGTGGTGTAGGTCGCAGACGCGGCTCAGATCTAGCATGGCTGTGGCTGTGGTGTAGGCAGGTGGCTACAGCTCTGATTCGACCCCTAGCCTGGGAACCTCCATATGCCGCGGGAGCGGCCCTAAAAAGAAAAAGACAAAAAAAAAAAAAAAAAAAAAAAAAAAAAAGGAGGGGGAGAGAGGAGCAGGGACTTGTAGCCCAGGCCCCTGACCCAGGGGCAGCTCCAAGGGAATCCAGACAAGGGCCAGGTATCCTGTCTGCCACGCTGGGCTTTTCCATCCCTTTCTGAGCTCCTCACACCAGGCCTGGACCCGCCCCCCCCCAAGGTCCTGGAGGTGACAATCATGCCTTCTCTCCATGCGTGCGGTAGGGGCTGCAGGGTGAGGGGTGATGTAGGGGGGAAGAACATGAGTTTCCCCTCACCTGGGGGCAAGGGCCCAGCATTGGGGCTGAGGTGGGGCTGAAGAGTCTGAGCACCGCCCCCCCCCCAGCCTGATAGTGGTGCCTGCGGGGCCAAGGACCCCTGGAGAGGGCTGAGTTTCTTTCTTCCTTTCTTCCTTCTTTTCTTTCTTTCTTTCTTTTTTTTCTTTTTCTTTTCTTTTTTTTTTATATTTTTTTGTCTTTTTAGGGCCACACCTGCGGCATATGGAGGTTTCCAGGCTATGGGTCTAATCAGAGCTGCAGCCGCCAGCCTACACCACAGCCACAGCAACACAGGATCCAAGCCTCGTCTTCGACCTACGCCACAGTTCACAGCAACGCCGGATCCTTAACCCATTGAGCGAGGCCGGGGATCGAACCCGAAACCTCATGGTTCCTAGTCAGATTCATTTCCACTGTGCCACAACGGAAAACTCCTCTCTTTTTCTCCTTTCTTCCTTCCTTCCTCCCTCCCTCTTTCTCTCTCCCTCTCCCTTCCTTCCTTCCTTTCTGTCTGTCTTTTTAGGGCTGCACCAGAGGCCTATGGAAGTTCCCAGGTTAGGGGTCAGATCGAAGCTGCAGCTGCCAGCCTACACCACAGCCACAGCAACACCAGATCTGAGCCCAATCTGCAACGTAGACCACAGCTCACGGCAACACCCAGTCCTTAACCCACTGAGCAAGGCCAGGGATTGAACCCGCATCCTCGTGGATACTCTTCGGGATCTTAACCCACTGAGCCCCAACTCCAGGGCTGAGTTTCTGAACTCGGCATCCCGCTGTTCAGAAACGTATAGGCCACCAGGTCACAAGGGCCCCAAGTTGCCCCTGGAACCCTCTCTTCCTTCTCTCACTTCCCAGAATCCCCAGTTTCAGAAACCATCCTGAATCCACCTACTTTTCACAGCCTCCCCGATCACCCTCCCCGACCCGGCCCCAGAATCTCACTCACGTTTCTTCACAACAGCCTCCCTGTAGCCTCCCTGCCTCCTCCCGCCTCTGCAGTCTCAGGTCCATCCTTTACAAGGAAAAATCAGGGAGTCACGCCCCTCTGTTCTCAGCTCTCCGCTGTCTTCCCGTGACTCTAAGAGCAAATCCACTCTTGGCCAGGTGTCCAGACCCTGCCCATCCCTCTGACCTCATCACCCTGCCCGGCTGCTTGCTGCTCCAGCCACACTGCCTCCTCACACACCCTCATTTCAGAGCTTTTGCCCCTGCCGATCCTTCTGCCAGGAACCCCCAGCCCCCCGAGTCCAGACAACTCCCCCCTCGGTGCAGATATTTTGGCCTCTGTCCAAATGACTCCTCTGAGAGCCCCCTCCGCCAGCCCTCCGAGGCACCTCTTACAGCCTCTGAGCTCTCCTACGGGATATGTCCTGTCTGAATTGGGATCCACTTCGGCCCTAGAATGTAATGTCCAGGAGGACAGGATTCTGTGTGCCCCCATGGGGCACACTGACTGCACACAGTAGGTGCTCAGTGGAGATATTCTAAGGGAATGCGAGAAAGGTGGCCTTCAGGTCTGGGTTGCTCAGAGCTCTTAAGGAGGTTGCTTCTCTTCCTTGGGCAAAGGGGGTAAGGTGAGCAAGACTGTTGCTAAAGCTTCCACAAATTATTTTCTGTTTCTTCCACTACTGCCTGCTGGCCATCCCACACCGTTTAGTTACCTAATTCCAGAAGTATCTATGGAAGCAGGAAGAAGCTCCAGGCTGACATAGTGTATGAGCTTAATAAATGTTTGTTGACTGAAGTGCTCTTTTGTTGTTGTTGTTTTTTGTTTTAGGACCTTACCGGTAGCATATGGAAGTTCCCAGGCTAGGGGTCCAATCAGAGCTGCAGCTGCCAGCCTACACCACAGCCACAGCAACACCAGATCCAAGCCACATCTGCAACCTATACCAAAGCTCACAGCAATGGTCCTTAACCCAGCAAGTGGGCCTGGGGATGGAATCCGTGTCCTCATGGATACTAGTTGTGTTTGTTACCAATGAGCCACAACAGGAATTCCTGAAGTGTTTCCCCCCACCCCACTTTTTAGGGCTGCACTTGTGGCCTATGGAGGTGCCCAGGCTAGGGGTCGAATCAGAACTATAGCTGCCGGCCTACCCCACAGTCACAGCAACTTGGGATTCAAGCCGCATCTGTGACCTACACCACAGCTCATGGCAATGCTGGATCCTTAACCCACGGAGCAAGGCTAGGGATCGAACCCGAATGAATCCTCATGGATACTAGTAGAGTTCATTCCTGCTGAGCCACGAAGGGAACTCCCTGAGGTGCTCTTTCTGTAACACCACCCAAGTGCAGGGGCTCCCTGACAAGAGGGTGCCTCTGACTTCTCACTCGAAATGTCCTCCCTTCTGGGGGAGTGAGGCCTCATCTGGCTGAAACCTGGCGTTGCCTTGAATCTGCTCAGACCAGAGGCTCCGCGGGTCAGCCTGCCGTCTAGGGTGGCTCTCCTCCAGCCCTGCGCCCCCGAGAGGAGGGGGCCACCCTCTCCCTGTCTCCTGCTTCCGCCTGAGCCCTCTGTGCTCCTCCTGGGGTGAGAGAGTGGGAGGCCAGTCCCACATTTCCCTCTGCTGCTGCCCTTGGCCTTGGGAGCCTGGCAGCTCAGCTGCTGGGAGCACACGGGAGCCTGGCTGCCGGCCCGGGAGGAAGTGGCCCAGACAAGGGGCGGGGCGGAGGGTGGGGGGGGGCATGGCGTGACTTTGGGGGATGACAGGCTGTGCCTGGGCACAGACACGTGCCTAGCCGCCTGGCAGCACGTAGGGAGGGCACAGGCACCCTCACTGACGGGAGCAAGATTCCACCTGGCACACACCCCACCCCCACCCCACTGCCAAGGACAAATAGCCTCTGCCACCCCCTCCACCCTGAGACTTGACCTCACTCACCGGTCCCCTCCAGAGCCACAGCCCACCCGACCTGGTGTCTCCACCTGCATGCCAAATGCAGCCCTCGTGCACAGCCTGACTGGATGTTTCCTCACCACCTCTCAAATGGACTTGGGGACACAGAGCCCCGCTCTGGCTGGCCTCTGACCCCACCCCCACCCCCACCCCATGCACGCTTCTCCTGTATTCATGAGACACACACACACATGCACACACACCTACATCTATGTTATAGAAAGCTCCCTTGTGTATCTGCTGGGATTTGGGATTTGGAGGTAGCGAGCAGGTCTCCAATCACGGCCCTGCTGGTTACTCATAGACACTAATTATAACTGTTTGGGGGTTCGGGGGAGAATTTGGAAGCAACAAGCAAGTGCGTGGCAGCTGCCAAGAACAAGGAATTTAGGGAGTTCCCATTGTGGCATAGCGGAAATGAATCCGACTGGTAGCCGTGAGGTGGAGGGTTCGATCCCTGGCCTCGCTCAGTGGGTCAAGGATCCAAAGTTACCGTGAGCTGTGGTATAGGTTGCAGACTCGGCTCGGATCCCACATGGCTGTGGCTGTGCTGTGGGCCGGCAGCTGTAGCTCCGATTCGACCCTTAGCCTTGGGACTTCCATATGCCATGGGTGTGGCCCAAACAAGCAAAAAAAAAAAAAAAAAGAATGGAGAATTTATTACACACAAGCACTCTCATGGTCACCCCAAAACGCAAGGTCCATGGCATGTCCTGGTCCTCTAAGCTCTCGATTAAATGGGCACAATTTCCATTCTGTGAAGAGCGCAAGTTCTCCCTGTGGACTGGGGTGGACGTGGATGCTTGCCTGCCCCTTGGCCCGCATCTGCTCTTCAATCCTGCTCGGCCCGGTAAGGCAGCTGCTGGCCACCTGCGGCCACTGAGCATGTGAAGTGTGCTCAGACTTTGAAAACAAACTTGTGGTTACCCAAGGGGACAGCTGAGGGGGAGGGATGGACTCAGGGTTTGGGACCGGCATGTGCACACTGAGGTATGTGGAATGATTGGCCAAAGAAAGAGAACCTGCTTATAGCGCAGGGAACTCTACCCAATATCCTGTAATCATCTATGTGGGGAAAGATTCTGAGAAAGAATGGATGTAGGTCTAGATGAAACAGAATCACTTCGTTGTGCAGTAGAAAGGACCACAACACCGTAAATCAACCATACTTCAATAATGCTTTAAGAAATTAAAAAATAAACTAATTCACAAAACAGAAAAAAATAAAAACTGAGGTGCTGCAAAGGTACGGATGAAATAGTAATACTGGGGGATGCACTGGGTTAAATAAAATATCTTATTAAAGTTAACACCCCCCGTTTCTTTCTTTCTTTTTTTTTTTTTTTTTTTTTTTGTCATTTTAGGGCCGTACCAGAGGCACGTGGAAATTCCCACGCTAGGGGTCACATAGGAGCTGCAGCTGCTGACCTACACCACAGCCACAGCAATGCCAGATCCTAGCTCCCTCTGCAACCTACACCACAGCTGACAGCAATGCTGGAGGCTTAGCCCACTGAGCAAGGCCAGGGATCAAACCTGCATCCTCACAGATGCTAGGCAGGTTCATTACCACTGAGCCACGATGGGAACTCCCTCTTTTTTTTTTTTTTTTTTTTAGAGCCGCACCAGCGGCATATGGAGGTTCCCAGGCTAGGGGTCCAATCGGAGCTGTAGCTACCAGCCTATGCCAGGGCCACAGAAATGCTGGATCCGAGCCTCATCTGTGAGCTACACCACAGTTCACGGCAATGCCGGATCCTCAACCCACTGAGCAAGGCCAGGGATCGAACCTGCATCCTCATGGTTGCCAGTCAGGCTCATTAACTGCTGAGCCATGACGGGAACTCCTCTTTTCATTTTTTTACTATAGCTGCTAGAAAATGAAAAATTACACATACGGCTCATTTCATGTTTTTACTGCGCAGCACTGGTTTCGTGGTCCTTCCTCTATCTCCACTTCAAATCTACCCAAACCCAGAATTCAGCCCCTTTCCAGAACACCTGCATGCATCAGAGTTTTCAGAAGCCTTGAGGAGCCCGAGGGTTTTGCCTCATGCCTCAGAAGATGTGAGGTCACCTCATTCTGGAATAGGTGCCCTCCTTGTTCTAAAATGTCCCCACCCCTCACCATCTTCCTTTTCCTCCACAGTCTTTTTTTTTTTTTTTTTTTTTTTTTTTGTCTTTTTGCTTTTTCTAGGGCCGCTCCTGCGGCATATGGAGGTTCCCAGGCTAGGAGTCTAATGGGAGCCGAAGCCACCGGCCTATGCCAGAGCCACAGCAACGCCAGATCCGAGCCGCGTCTGCAACCTACACCACAGCTCACGGCAACTCTGGATCCTTAACCCATGGAGCAAGGCCAGGGATCAAACCTGCCACCTCAAGGTTCCCAGTCGGATTCGTTAACCACTGCGCCACAACGGGAACGCCTCCTCCACCGTCTTGGGTCGAGAAAATCCCACTCTCTCCAGTGCCCACGTGCACCAAACTCACCTCCCTCCAGGCCTGGCCGTGCACATCCTCTGCAAAGAGTTGGACTCTCCGAGCCCCTGAGGGCCTGATTACCCTCCGAGACTAGGGCCAGCCTTCTTCCAGGGTCTGGGCCTTCTGGTCCATGGATATCTCTTGGTCCCATGTGGTACCCTCTGGAGCACGCACCAGGAAGGGAATGCAGAGACACAGCCAGCGCTAGACTTAAGGATGGAGCCCTCCCCGCAGGCCCAGCCTCTCCCCATTCTCCTTTGCTCCTTGCTCTACCGTTCCCAATCATGCTCCATCACACAGACAGACGCTCTTGTGCCCTCTCTCACACCTCCGCACACATGTCCCAATCCCCTGGACCCACAGAACTTGTCACAGGGCACACAGCATCTTTTGGGTCACCAGATGTGTGTGAAAGCTCTTCCTGCATCCACAGACCCTTGCCCATCCCCACACACCCACAGGGGATGCAAGGTCCCTTGGAGCATGGATCCCTTTGCTCCCGGGTGGATGGGTAGTTCTCATTCACACGGGGCCGGCTGGGGGTGGGTGGGGGATCCACCTCCCTCCGCCTTCCCCTGTGGGTCTTGGCTTTGAGAGCCCTGTGCTTGCTGCAGCCGCCCTACACTCAGCTCCACCCAGCCCTGCGTCATGCGCCCTGGCCTGAGGCTCCCCCACTCAGCCTCTCCACTGCACCCAGCTCTGTCTAGGATAGTCTTGGAGGCACCTGGGAGGCGAGGGTTCAGGAGCTGAAAGAGAGACAGCGCGAGAGAGAATCCGCCAGATTGCAGTTACAGAAAATCTTGACAGGAGAAGGTCTTGAGCCACAACACGGACCCAGGATTCTGAGAGAGAGCGCGCAGCAAAAGTAAAAGATGCAAAAGAAGCCTCGTCTCTTTCTAGAATTTTCGGTCTGGATTTGGCTGAAAAATCAACTGCAGGAGCTTGATCCATCATTCCGTCCCAGAGAAGCCAAGGCGAGCCCGCAGAGCAGCAGGGTGGTGCTGTGCCTCCGTGTGGGCAGAGGGTCTGGGCGGCTGTATTTAGGGCAGCTGTGATGTCAGCGAGGAGGAGGGCTGGGGTTGGGAAGGTGATACAATGGTCCCTTTGTCCCCCTCCCCTCCTGTCCTACACACACGGTGGAACCACAATCTGGCCCCAAATCACATGACCCAGGCAGGGCGGCACAGCCAGACTCTGCCACCACCACAGCCCTGAGCCGAGGCGTCACCAGGTGTGCCCTCACGGCACGAGCACCCACGTACCCATGGGTAGATTTGTACACGTGGAGCAAGGGGCTTAGTCCGTCCTTTGCCTAGGGCCGTGCTACCCAGTACTGTAGCCACTAGCCACGTGCAGCTATTAAAACTCATCACAGTGAAATTAAAAATGGAGTTCTCGGGAGTTCCTGCTGTGGCTCAGCAGTAATGAACCTGACTAGTTTCCATGAGGATGTGGGTTCGGATTACCGTGAGCCTGTGAGCTGAAGTGGAGGTAGCAGGAGCGGCTATTGTATAGGCCAGCAGCTACAGCTCTGATGTGACCCCTCGCCTGGGAACTTCCATATGCTACAGGTGCACCCCTAAAAAAGCAAAAAGAAAAACCCAAAACAAAACAACACAACAAAAAACGCTTCAGGAGTTCCTGTTGTGGCTCAGTGGTAACAAAGCTGACTAGTATCCATGAGGACACAAGTTCAATCCCCAGGCCCACTTGGTGGGTTAAGGACCTGGTGTTGCCATGAGCTGTGCTGTAGGGTAAAGATGTGGCTCAGATCTGGCATTGCTGTGGCTGTGGCATAGGCTGGCAGCTACAGCTCCGATTCGACCCGTAGCCTGGGAACTTCCATAATGCTATGGGTGTGGCCCTAAAAAGCAAAAAAAAAAAAGGAGTTCTTCGGTTGCACTATCTGCTGTCAAATCCTCCTCAGCACAGATAGAGACGCTTTTATTATTGCAGCAAGCACAGGCCTAGAGCCTTCCATCGCTGGCTGCTCCCACCAGGAGGCTGATCTGTGCCGGCTCTTGTTCACAGTGGAGCTCACACCTCCACACTCTCACCCAGAAGAGCTGCCCCTCGACCTCATGTTCTTTCTCTTTGGTCTCCTCCATTTCTCCACCTGAACCCTGCGCCCAGCCCTGCATTGCACAGCACTTAGCCTCTGGCCTGAGCCAGCCCCGCTTGGTCTGGACAGAAGAACAGGGTGAAAACAGGACAGCATATAAATGGCAACAATATCTGGTCTTAAGGCTGAGGTGAATCCCGAAGGCACGGAGAGCTTTGCAAACTCAAAGGCAAACTCAGCCCTGCCTTGGGCAGGAGCATGAGAAAACAATGAGACCTTTGAAATATAAGAAAGGCCTGGAAGGTGAGGAGCGTGTTGAATTTGCCAGTGTGACTGGTGTGGGCAGGGGAGGCGATAGAAGGAACAAATGAGTAGCGGCCAGGTAAAGCCTTGGATGCCAGGCTCAGGATGCTTCTGGATCCCCCATGGGGGCGGAGGGGGATGGGGCCAAGCCAGCCAAGGGCCCGGGGAGCAGGAGGTCCTGGGCGGATGAGAGTCACCAAAGACGGTGTCAGGCAGACATCACCCATCAATGCACTGATCCAAGGATCACCTGCTAACTTTGGGTAATTTGCATAGGAACAAACTTTTGTTTACTAGCTGCAGTTCCCTACCCTATGTGGTCGGCGTGCTAATAATACATTATCACAGGACATAATTAACAGCCAAGACTACCTAATGACAGCCAAGGTGTTAATATTACAGCAAATGGTCCGTGCAGACTTGTCCCTCTTTCTATGGACCCCAGGGAGGGACAGGGGCCTTTCCTGCCTTGGAGGTTTAGGCCCTGAGACCTTGGGAGGCAGGTGGGACAGCTGTCAACTTTTCAACCCATCTCTAGGTCCCTGGGTGCTTCGTCTGCTGAGTTCTGGCTTCCTGGATTCTCTGTCTCCCTTCCCTGAGACTGGGGAGAAGACCAGTCGCCTTCCCCCTGGGGGCCTCTGGCTCTCAGGCCAGCAGCAGAGGGTGAGCGAAAAGGGAAGGGAGGGAGAAGAAGGAAGAAGAGGACGCACAGATTTTTAAAAAGGGTTAGGAATGGGCAGGAGGTAGGGCCTGGGCAAAATGACCTCCCCAGGCCACCCCACACCCAGAGGTCTCATGTTTGGGGAACTTAGAAGGCCAGGAGGGACCCAGGACCTGCCCAGCTGGTCAGGGCCTGCAGCCTTCCTAGAGCACTGGGTTAGTCCCTGGACAGCACCTCTCCAAGGCCCTGGGAAGGCTCTCCTGGGGGCCCAGAAGAAGGAGCAGGAAGCATTCCTTTCTCCAGGTCTCTTTGGGCCCCCACGCAGTCTCAGCAACCACTGATGGTGCGGTCCTGCTGGTCACTCTCTTGGTAGAGCTCAGAGCCAGCAACAAGGCTCAAGAGGCCAGACGACCCTCCAGTTCGCCTAGGGAGAGAACTTGCTGGGGGGTGGGGGCCCAGGCACCCCTCCCTCACCCAACCCAGCCTCCCAGTGCCCCCCAACCCTGCAGAGTGCCCCCCTCCCCAGCCGTGGACGGAGCGAGAGAGTTGGTGGCATCGCTGGGCCAGGACATTCAGGGTGGGCAGGCCAGGATGTGCGGGGGAGGTAGAGGCACGCGCATGCGCATGCTGAGAGGGCGAGGAGAAAGTGTTAAAGCCTGAGAAAGGCAAGCGGAAGCAGGAGGGGTCGTCAAGGTGTTGGAGGTGGGGGGGGGGAGCGCAGAAAGAAGAGAGCCCACCCCCCCCCCAAGCGCCCTCCCCCAGGTCTCCCCCTCCCTCCGTCTCCAAGGAAGGAAATCAGGAGGCCAGTGCAAGATTGGTTTGGGTCATTTCCACATGCTTTATTCCAGCAATCAAAATAATTAAAAACATCTCAAATTATTATACACATACAAAATAGGTACAAAGTCTCTTGCTTCCTCCCACCCCAGGGGAAAACTGCTTTTGTGCTTTGGGCATCTGTGCTCTGAAACCCAGTGAGAGAGGACACAGGACAGACAGAGAGAGAGAGAGGCCACGAGGGTGGGATGCAGCTGAGGAGGAGAGGGTTTCAGAGGAGAGAGAGGAGGTCGTGGGGGGAGAGAGGCCTCAGGGGGTGAGAGGCGGCCGAGGGGGAAGAAGAAAGGGTGGAGAGCGAGCGGCCCTGTCCAAAGCCGGCACTCGTGCCCCCCGTTTAAATAGCACCTTTAGAAAATTCACATGAGTCCCCATCCACAAGGAAAAAAAAAAAAAAAAAAACAAAGAATAAAAAAAAGACTTTGAAACAAAAAAGGAACATTTGCTGGCCTGAGGGGGCGGGGTGCGTCTCCACTTCCATGTAGCACCAATGATTCCCCCCCCACCCCGCCTCCATCACATTGGTAGCACCTTTGGTATAAAATGAGGAGCCCCTGCCACCCCGCCCCCACCCCCGCCCCCACGCAGTTGCCCCGGTGACACACAAAGACAAGAACGAGGTAGTCTTTCAGCAACACAATTAGGCAAGGAACAGAGCGGTCAGTCTCTCCCACCCAGCCAGGTTGCACGGGGCTCTGGCCCGTTTGGGTCCCAAATCCGAGGTTTCTGCTCTGTCTTGGCCCCTCCTGACTTTCCTCCGAACCCGGTGGTGAAGGGCCAGTGGTCTCCCTGGCATGCTCCCCTCCAAAACAAAGAGGGGTATGTTGCCAGGGCGACGGGGACGCCAGATGGTAAAGGCTTCCTTGGCAGTCCGTGAACTCCAGGTGCCCCCAGGGTTTGGGGGTGCTGGGTGAGAGGGGTGGGCTGGGGGTGGGGGGGCCACTGGGTGTTTCAGCATTGCCTTTGGTTGCTGGGCAGACAATGCATTGTTTTCTGTGTCTTTGGGGGAGACTCAGATTTGGGGAGCAGTGGAGGGGAGGCCCCAGGAAGGCATGGAGAAAGGAGCAGAAAGGGCAGAGTTGGGGTGTCATAAGCCCAACGGGCAGAAAAGGACTTACCCCCACATGGGTCTTCAAGCAAGTGGACCAAGCTTCCTTTTTTAAAAAGTTATTTATTTATTCTTTTTTTTTTTTTTTTTTTTGGTAAGGTTTGAAATGCACTTTTGGTTTTTGGTCATGTTCAGTTGGTCAAAGATTTAAAAACTAAGTTTGAGAGATGAATGCAAAGGAAAAAAATATTTTCCAAAGTCCATGTGAAATTGTCTCCCATTTTTTGGCTTTTGGGGGGGTTTCCGTTTGGGGTGTTTGTTTGTTTCCAGGGTCAGGGGCAATTGGGTTGGGTGGGAGGGAGCCAGATTGGGGCGGAGGGAGTTTACAGGAAGCAGACAGGGCTAAGGTCGATGCCGAATTCTTGGTCGGGGGCGCCAACGTCCAAGGGGGCCACATCGATGATGGGCAGGCGGGAGGTCTTGGTGGTTTTGTATTCGATCACTGTCTTGCCCCAGGCTCCGGTGTGACTCTGGGGTGAAGGGGAGACAATGGGAGAGGGGTGTCACCCAGCGGGAGTGAGCGGGTGGGGGGCACTGGGCTTGCCTGGGAAGCCAGAGCCCGATGAATGGGGGCCCTGCTGGACTCACCGTGCAGCCGTCGTAGATCACGCTGTAGGTGAAGCGGCTGTTGCCCTCGGCCCGGATCTCGATCTCGTTGGAGCCCTGGAGGAGCAGGGCCTTCTTGAGGTTGCCAGTCTGCTGGTCCATGTAGGCCACGCTGTTCTTGCAGTGGTAGGTGATGTTCTGGGAAGCCTCAGTGGACATCAGGCGCAGGAAGGTCAGCTGGATGGCCACGTCAGCAGGATCGGAGCCCTCGCCGCCGTACTCGAACTGGGGGGGGTGGGAGAGCGAGGAGTGAGGGACCGACCGTGCCGGAGCCTCTGGTCCCTGGCCTCCCTCCCTGACGTCCCACTGAAGATACCCCAGGGAACCCCCCGTCCAGAGGGGCACCCCTTGCCTACAGGTACCCTGTGTCCCAGCCAGTCTCGAGGACTCCGGGGTCCTGCCTCCCAGCCCGTCACACGTAGCAGAGGTCTGGGTTACCCAGGATCAACCCCCCTGTGGAGCCCTGGGCCAGCCCATCTTGGAAGAGTGGCTCCAGCTCACGCACCTGGAATCCGTCGGTCATGCTCTCGCCGTACCAGACGTGCCTCTTGTCCTTGGGGTTCTTGCTGATGTACCAGTTCTTCTGGGGCACGCTGGGCTGAGTGGGGTACACGCAGGTCTCGCCTGTCTCCATGTTGCAGAAGACTTTGATGGCGTCCAGGTTGCAGCCTTGGTTGGGGTCAATCCAGTATTCTCCTGCGGCGGGGCAGGGCGAGATGGCGTCAGGGGAGGTACGGGACATGGGCCCCTCTGGGCTCAGCCCTCTATGTGGCTGAGGAGGAGGAGGGACAGCCGGGCCGGCCCTCACCGCTCTTCCAGTCGGAGTGGCACATCTTGAGGTCGCGGCAGGTGCGGGCGGGGTTCTTGCGGCTGCCTTCGGGGCTCCGGATGTTCTCGATCTGCTGGCTCAGGCTCTTGAGGGTGGTGTCCACCTCGAGGTCACGGTCGCGGACCACATTGGCATCATCGGCCCGGTAGTAGCGGCCACCATCGTGAGCCTTCTCTTGAGGTGGCTGGGGCAAGAAGCTGAAGTCGAAACCGCCGCTGGGAGGACCAGGGGGACCGGGGGGTCCAGGAGGGCCGGGAGGACCCTGTGCAGAGAGGGAGGAGAGGGCGGATTACTGGGGTTCGGTGCTTCCAGGGCGGGAGGGCCACAGGCAGACCGGGTAAAGGTGTGGCTACGTACAACAGGGCCAGCATCACCAGTGCGACCACGAGGCCCAGGGGGACCGATGGGGCCGGGGAGACCGTTGAGTCCATCTTTGCCAGGAGCACCAGCAGAGCCAGGGGGACCCTGGAGGAAGGAAGCTGGTTGGAGAAAGCCTGCCAGAAAGCACAGGCCCACCCTGGCTCTGGCAGAGAAGCCCACCACCCGCTCTGCCTGCTCCTGGCTCCTCAGCCGCATCGTGGCTCATTGCCACAGCCAGGCCAGGAAACTCTAGATCGGGAAGGAGCAAGGAGGGGGAGGTCGAGGGCTTCGTAAGGTCTTCCAGGACCCCTCTTCCCTTCTTTCATCCCCTGCCCGAGACCCTTCTCCAGAGAGGCGGGGGACACCCGTGTCCCAGGCCAAGGGCCCTGTGGTGAGCCTAGGCTCAGCATCCAGGAAGAGCAGATACAGAGAAGGCATGACTCACTCGGGGACCAGCGGGACCAGAAGCTCCGGAGGGACCTTGCTCACCAGGAGAGCCCTGAAGGAAAGAGGCAAAGGCAGTTCAGGCGGAGTGTGGGTCACGGGAGGCCAACCACCTCCCCACGCAGCCACCTCGTTATTCTAGCCCCAGGTTGGTCCATAGGCTGAGATCCTTCCCACACCCTCTCTCTGTGCACCCCTCATCCTCGCAGAAGTTACTTGGAAGGGCCCATTATTCTTCAGACCCCGGTCCCTGCCCAGGGAAGGGAAGGACTGCCCAGAGAGGGAAACGGAGGCGACGCGGCCTCCCCCCATCACACAGCAGGGCTTGGAGGGATGAGGAAAGAAGATGCAGTGGCAGCCGGGGGCTGGGGAGGGCTGAGCATACTTACGGGAGGGCCAGGGGGACCCTGGAGACCAGAGAAGCCACGGTGACCCTTAATGCCTCTGTCGCCCTGTTCGCCTGTCTCACCCTTGTCACCACGGGGGCCTTGGGGTCCCTGGAAGAGAGAGAGGGACAGGCTGTCAGGTGGGAGGTCCAACAGCACTGAATGGGGTGCAGTCCACATCTGGACACGGGTTCTGAGGACACGAGGGCCGGACTACGGCACTTACAGCAGGGCCACGGGCACCAACGGGGCCAACGGGACCAGCAGGACCAGCAGGACCCTGGAGAGAACAGAGAGAATGTTAGATCCTGGTCAGAGAGAGCCCTGCGAAGGGCTGGTACAGCCTGAACTGCAGGTGAGACCACCCCTCGGTGGCCAGATGCCTCTTTCTTCACATCTTTTCCCACCGTATCTATCTCTCCCAAGTCCTAGATGAATTTTCCAGTAAAGTCCGGCTTCATGTAAGCCGAGGCAAGCAGCTGGGGACAAACCCCATCCTTCAGGGGAGACAGGGTGCTGTCTGGGGGAGGGGCCTCGAGGCTGAAAAGGGGCTCAATTCTTTTTGCAACCATGCCTGCCGTGGGTGGCAGTGCCTGGGCCAGGGGTCGAACCCACTCCACAGCAGCGACCCGTGCCAGTGCCGTGACCATGCTGGATCCTGAACCCGCTGCTCCACAGAACTCGCCTGGGGCTCAATTTTTTTTCCAAGGAGGCCAAGGGCCCAGGCATCTTGCAGGACCTCCGCCCCTCCCCTGCCCAGGTGAAGTCGGGTGTCCAGCTGTAGACCCCTTGGCAGGCCTGGAGAGTGCCCAGCCTGGCCAGAAGCAGCCAGCCAGACCTAGCTACTTACAGTCTCACCACGATCGCCGCTCTTGCCAGCAGGGCCAACGGGGCCGGGGGCACCAGGAGCACCAGGAGCACCAGGGGGTCCAGCAGGGCCGCTCTCACCACGGTCACCCTGAGTGGGGAGAGAAGGGAAGCCCGAGTTGAGTCAGCCGTAGCTGAAGGAGCCAGGTGGAGCCACAGGTGGGGGGTGTGGCCCCAGGGGTGTGGCCGTCTTACCTTGGGGCCAGGAGCACCGTCTCGTCCAGGGGATCCTTCAGCGCCAGGGGCTCCCTGCAGAAGGAGGAGGGAGGTGAGTGACAGCCACGGGGAGGGAGGCTCAGGCAAAGACCAAAGTGGGCACGCTGAGGCCACTGGCATGGGGCTGGCAGCCGCTCACCTCACGTCCAGACTCGCCAGGGGGTCCAGCCAATCCAGGGGGGCCCATGGGACCAGGGGGGCCACGTTCGCCGCTTGGTCCAGAAGGACCTTGTTTGCCGGGTTCACCCTAAGGGAGGAAAAGGAGTCAGGCCAGAGATGCGCTGGGACAGGGCCCTGGGTCCCCCCAGATCATCGGCCACATCTGTCCTCGCTGACCCCACCTCCTACATCCTGCCCCCCTCCGAGTCCTATAACGGTTCTTCCCAGGGTTCCCAAGGTGAGGGGACACTCACAGATGGGCCGGGAAGACCAGGGAAGCCTCTTTCTCCTCGTTGACCGGGCAGGCCGACCACACCACGCTGTCCAGCAATACCCTGAGGTCCAGGAGTACCGGGAGCACCCTGTGGGGAGCAGATGGGGGTGAGGTGACTTCCAGCGGCCAGAGACCATGTCCCCAGTCTAGACCCCTCTGAGACGTGCACTTACAGCAGGTCCGTCAGCACCAGGGGATCCTTTCTCACCAGCGGGGCCAGGGGGGCCAGGGGGACCGGCTTCACCGGGACGCCCAGCGGGGCCAGTCTCACCACGGGGACCTTTGCTGCCTTCTTTGCCAGCAGGACCAGGAGGGCCAGGGGGTCCAGCATTTCCCTGGATGGGGAGGAGAGGGGCTGTCAGAGTCTGGCAGATTCTGGAGCATCACCAAGGCCTCATTGGGCGCACGCACCCCTGACAGCCTGTGTCTCAGGCCACCCCAGACCAGCGGGGTCTCCGCCATAGATACTTACAGAGGGGCCGGGGGGACCGACTCGGCCAGCAGCACCAGGGAAACCAGTAGCACCCTGGAGAAGAGAACAGAGATGCAATCAGAGGGAGAAAGGCCCCTTCACCGGGCCCCGGCTGCCCCTACCTCCAATCACTGGTCGGGGAGAACCTCAGCAGAGAGTCAGAGCCAGCTACTCACAGGAGGACCAGCGCTGCCACGAGCACCTTTGGGTCCGGGAGCACCAACGCTACCCTGCAGGAGAGCACAGAGGCGTCAAGGCCAGTCCTGGATCCAGTCTGCCAGCAGCGTGGGGCCCAGAGGGGGAGATACTCACAATGGGGCCAGGGGGGCCAGTGGGTCCAGCAGGGCCGGGGGGACCAGCATCGCCTTTAGCACCAGCATCACCAGGTTCGCCTTTAGCACCAGGTTGGCCATCAGCACCCTGGGGGAGGAGGGAGTGGTGTGAGTGGAGGGGAGGGCGGTGCCAGCCCAGAGAGGTGGCTGCGGAAGGACCAGAACTCCAGGCAGGAAGATGCCTCAACGGAGGACAACCCCTCCTCCACCCTCCCCCTCCGAATTAGGCCAACGGGCCTCATCCAGTCACCCAGGGCCCCGTGGCCTGGCTGGAGATGGAAGAGGAAGGGGATCTTGGTACTTACAGGGGGGCCAGCGAAGCCAGCAGGGCCGGGGGGACCAGGCTCACCACGGTCACCCTAGGAGGAGGCAAAGGGAGAGATGCTGTGACTTGGGGGAAGCGGGGAGAGGGTGGACTGGAGGGTGGGGGGAGGAGGGCCTGAGGAGCACCCCCCGTGGGGACAAGAGCCCGTGGGAACCAAGGTGGAGGAGGGACAGAAAGAGGGCCAGGGGTTGGTACGAAGGGAGAGAAGGGCCGAGTATGGGGCCTTAATGGGGTCTTCTGTACTTACGGGGGCACCACGAGCTCCAGTGGGACCAGCAGGACCGCTAGGACCAGTTTCACCCTGAGAGGGAGGGACAAGAGGCCCCGAGTCAGGGGACCATGCTGAATCTTCCTGGCAGATGACTCCCAGGAGAGCCCCCCACCCCGTCCAGCTCCCCATCTCTGAGTCACCAGCTTGGAATCGCAGGAGCTGCTCCCCTGCAGAGCCGTGCTCAGGCTTGCTGGGGAAGCTGTGTGTTAGGGAAGAAGGTGGAAAGGTGGCCCCCTCACCTTGTCACCAGGGGCACCAGCGGGGCCGGGAGGACCAATGGGGCCAGTCAGACCACGGACGCCATCTTTGCCAGGAGCACCATCAGCACCTTTGGGACCAGCATCTCCCTAAAGGCGGAAGAAGGCCTGAGCCTGGCAGCGCGGGGCAGGGAGGCGATCAAGAGCATTCTCCCCAAGTGTTTGTGTCTGCTCTGCCCCGACCTGTGCCAAAGACTCAAGATCTTTCAGGGGAAAGATGTCTGTGTAGGGATTCCGGGGCGGTGGGGGGCGGCTAGGGTAAGAAGCCCCTGCCTGTGTCAAGGAATGAACAGGGCACCCCCCCACCCCATCTCTGGTTGCCATGGTAGCCTGTGAGAAGGGAAGAAGGGACTGCAGGTAGAGGGTTCATCAGCCAAGAGGCCAGAGAGGAAGGGAGGATTAAGGACCGGGACCCCAGGGACGGGAGAGAGAGAGATGCCAAAGGATCTGAAGCAGAGATGGGAAGCACCCAGGGCCCAGGGGAGGGGGAGTTCGACTTACTCTGTCACCCTTAGGACCTGGGAGACCAGCTGCACCTCGTTCGCCAGGCATTCCCTGAAGGCCAGGGGCGCCCTGGCTACCAGGGGCTCCAGGGGCACCAGCATCACCCTAGAGGACAATCGAAGAGACTAGAGTGAGTTCCAGAAGTGGGTCACAGTGTTGCATCCCCTCTTAATTTCTCCCAGCCTTTGTTCTGAGGCCAAAGACAGGCAGCAGCTAAAAAGAAAGGTGCGCAGCCCAGAAGTTCAGGCAGCACATGGACCCCACCCCAGTCTGATCCCCCCCAACAGCCCGCCCCAGCATCAGGCTGGCTTTGGTCACAGCCAGGCATCCCCCACCCCGGGAAGGGGGAGATCTGGTCCCCATGCTGCGCTCACCTTAGCACCATCATTGCCAGGGGCACCGTTGGCTCCACGGGGACCTGCAGGACCGGGGGGACCTTGCACACCACGCTCGCCGGGGAAACCTCTCTCGCCCTGGGAAGGGAAGGACAGGGCACGTGATGGCAGCTCCAGAGCCAGAGCCAGAGCCAGGGGCGGGGCGTCGTGGTGGAAGCAGAAGAGGCTCTACTTACTCTTGCTCCAGAGGGGCCGGGGGCACCGAGATCTCCAGGAACACCCTGAGGGGGAGAGGGGGGCAAAGAGTGAGGACCTTGGTCCTCCCCACTAGAAAGCACTCCTGTCCTCCCGGGGGGCTAGCCCTCGGGGTCTCTGGTCAGAGGCCAAGCCCTTCTCAGCCCTGAACTGGGATTATCCCTCTCCCCAAACTTGGGGTTGAGGGCATCTGAGTATTCCAGTAGCTCTACAAAGAAGTCCTCCAGAGCAGCAGCCACGCAGCTCTTTCGTGCATCTATCATGCACCTGTCACGCAGAGGCACAGCTCCCTTCATGACGGGAAGTCCTTCCTCGTGTCTAACTTTGATCCCTCTAGCTGTTGGTGATCTGCTCAGCTAGAAAGGCTAGACTCTCCCTGTGTATTCCCTGCGCTCCCCATCTCTTCAGCTACCTCTTACCTGTTCACCGGGTTTGCCTGCTTCACCAGGAGGACCAGCAGGGCCAGGGAGACCCTGTAGGTGGGAAATGGAGGAGGGAGGAGAGGAATTAGAATCTGGAAGAGTTGTCGTTCACGCCCCTCTCCCGACACCTGACAGCCCGTGAGGCCTCACCTGGAATCCAGGGGAGCCAGCGGGGCCTTGTTCTCCTCTCTCACCAGCGGGGCCCTGCACGGAGGGGACAGAGGGGACGTGGTGGTCATGGGAAGGCCCAGGAGAAGGGGGGCAGGGGACCACTCCCCCTTTCCTGGTCCATAGTGCCCCCTCCCCAGGCCTCCCTGTGAGGGACACTCACAGCAGGTCCGGGGGGTCCCTGAGCTCCAGCTTCTCCATCTTTGCCAGCAGGACCCTGTGGGGAGAGAGTGGATAAAGGGGTCAGGGTGGCAAGGTGAGCAGCCTGGGGCCGGGGTCCTGACGCCCTGGGGATGGGCTGCAGCATCCTGCATCCCTCCTGCAGGATGCAGGGATGGGATGTGGGCACAAGCAGAAAGGGAACAGGAACCAGAAGGAGGTACTTACAACTGCGCCAGGGGGTCCGGGAACACCTCGCTCTCCAGCTTTGCCAGGCTCTCCCTGTGGGGAAAGAGAGTTAGGGTTGAGAGGGGCTGGAAAGCCAGGGCGTCCTGGGTCCCTCCTGTTTTACTTTGAGTGGAATCTTTTATTTATGTACTTATTTTTATACTTATTTTGTCTTTTATCTTTTTAGGGCCACACCCACGGCATATGGAGGTTCCCAGGCTAGGGGGCTAATCGGAGCTGTTGCTGCCAGCCTACACGATGGCCACAGCAGCGCGGGATCCTTAACCCACTGAGCGAGGCCAGGGATTGAACCCGCAACCTCATGGTTCCTAGTCGGATTTGTTTCCGCTGTGCCACAAGGGGAACTCTTGAGTGGAATCTTTATGGAGCTTTTTTATCTCTCAGTTCTGGCCCCTGAGGAAGGCCTTTGCTGGCTTCCTGCTGCTCCATCTTTTGGCCTCTCCCTGAACCCTCGCCTCCCTGGGCACCTGCCTCTTGGGCTCCTCTCCCAACCCTGTCCCGTTTCTTCTCTCCATGGTACCCCTTTGGGGAGCTGAGCTGCAGAGGGCTTTCGTCTGCTCTGATATCTCCTTTTGAACCTCAAAGAACCCACAAGATTTGGGGGTGACTATCATGGAAAAGGCCCATCCTATAGCCATGTGTGGGGGGGGCGGCTGGGGGGGCAACAGTACTCATTTTCAGGAATAGAGCTAGCAGAGGTCTTTCATCTGATGGATAGGGAGACTGAGGCCCAGAGAGGGGCAGTGAGTGGCCCGAGGCCACACAGCAGGTCAGGGGCAGAGCTGGGTCCAGAACCAGGACTCTTCCCCCCACCCCCACCCCCATCCCACGTGTGTCTGCCCCATGACACATCTCACTGAATACTCACAGCAGCACCTTTAGGTCCAGGGAAACCCATCACACCAGCCTGACCACGGGCACCAGGAGGGCCTGGGGGTCCAGGGCGACCATCTTGACCGGCGGGACCCTGAGGATGGAAGGCACAAAAGCAGAGGTGAGGACAGAGGGTGAGAGGTCAGGAGAGTGGCAGAGAGCCCACTCGGGGGGGGGGGGGGTGGAGGGGACGCTGGTGGTGATACTTACAGGGGGGCCAGTTTTGCCATCAGGACCAGGGCTGCCAGGGCTTCCAGTCAGACCCTAAGAGGGAAGCAGAGAGGCGTGAGTGAGGGAGGGAGAAGGCAGGTGGGAGAGGGGGAGGGGGAGAATGGAGGTGAGGGGGAGCAGGGATGCTCTAGACGGCAGATCTGAGGTCCTGCTCCAGCGGCATGTCATCCCAGAGCCCACAGAGGATGGGCAGGATCCTGGGCCAAGCCAGGCAAAGGTCTGCTGTCTCACCTTGGCACCAGGCAGACCAGCTTCACCGGGGCGACCAGCTTCACCAGGAGAACCTTTGGGACCAGCAGGGCCAGGAGAACCACGTTCACCAGCGGGACCCTGATGGGGGGAGTCAAAGCAACACTGAGGCTCTCAAGTCCGGCATGGGGCAGCATCGTCTTCCTCCTGGGTGGTGGGGGTGCTTTCGGGGGCATTGGTGATGGTGGGAAGGTCAAGGTGAGGCTGAGAGTGAGGAGAGAGGTCTGTAGGCCCCGGATGGGCACGTGCAATCGGGCGCTGGGAGGGGGAGGGGCTGACTACATCTGGAAGAGCACGTTCAAGGTCAGTCTCCCAGCCATGAAGAGACATTACCTTGGGACCAGCAACACCATCGGCGCCAGGGAAACCACGGCTACCAGGTCCACCCTGTGGGAGGAGAGAAGGCCAGTGAGCTCACACACCCAGGCACCGGGCTGGCACCGGGGCAGAGAAGGGGGCACTTACACGCTCGCCAGGGGGTCCAGGCAGGCCAGCAGGTCCAGGTTCACCTCGGGCTCCTCGCTTTCCTTCTTCTCCAGCAGGGCCAGGGGGGCCTTGAACACCAGTGGGACCCTGGAGAGGGCAGAGGAGAGGGGGCAGCCTGTGGTGAGGCGCCATCCTGGTACCTGCTCCAGAGTTGGCTGGAGGCTGGGCACCCCCCCACACACAGCATCAGGGGCTCCTATGCCTCCCTGGACCTCCCTGCCAGGGGCTCCTGGGGCAGAGAGATGGAGCTGGGGGACTTACGGGCTCTCCCTTGGCGCCAGTGTCTCCTTTGCTGCCGGGAGCACCAGGTTCACCCTGCGTGGGGAGAGAAGAGGATGAGTGGAGGGTCGGGGATGTTCAGCTGGGCTGGATCTTCACACTCCCCAGACGAGCCAGCACAGAGGGCGAGAGTGGTACTTACGCTGTTACCCTTGGGACCAGGGGGGCCGCTGGGACCCTGGGGTCCAGAGGGGCCTCGGGCACCAGGGAAGCCAGGAGCACCAGCAATACCAGGAGCGCCCTGTGGGAGGCAGCACACGTTGAGCCCAGGAGTGGCGGGCACAGGGTGGGTGGAAGCGGGGGTACTGGGGGCAGCTCGGAAACCTTCAGGATACTTACGTTGGCACCTTTGCCACCAGGCTGTCCATCAGCACCAGGGTTTCCCTGTGGTACAGAGGGAGGTGGGTGAGTGACCGTCCAGGACTCCGAGTTGGGGAGGGGCACAGAGACACGGAGGAGGTAACACTTACAGCAGGGCCAGCAGCACCAGCAGGGCCAGGGGGGCCAGGCTCACCACGCACACCCTGGGGACCTTCAGAGCCTCGGGCTCCTTGGGGACCAGCTTCACCCTGGATTGGAAGAAAGGACATGTCAGGAGCCACCCTGGGAACCCAATCTCACCTCCAGATGGCAGGGGGTGGAGAGCCAGGACAGGAGGCCAAGACTCGGGACTCCAAGATCAGAGAAGGGGACCCCGGGACAAAAGTGTTGGGGATGGGCTTCTCTTTTGCCACTCTGGGTCCCTCTGGTTTGGGGAGCAGGGAGAACACCCACCCCTTAGCCTATGGGAGCTGTGCTCAGAGAAGGGGGTCTCACCTTAGCACCAACAGCACCAGGGAAGCCAGGAGGACCAGCGGGGCCAGTGGGACCCTGTGAATGAAAGAGAGGTGTTAACAAGAAGGAAGATGGCAGCTACAGGTCACATCCTGGGACAGAAGAGGTCCTGGGGTTCAGACCTGCCCTGTGTCCCAGACCCAAGAGCTGACACTGAGACCCCTCCCCATTCCCAGGCACCTCCCCATTCCCAGGCACCGAAGTCCAGGAGCTGTACTCACAGGGGGTCCAGCAGCACCAGTAGCACCATCATTTCCACGAGCACCCTGCAGGAGAGAGGGGAGAAGTCTCAGGTACATTCACTGAGGGCTGGCCAGTCCCTTTAGCTGGCAGGGAACCCCTTCCAGAACGCCGAGATCCCCCAAGGGGCCAGGAGTACTTACAGCAGGGCCAGGGGGTCCAGGGCGACCTCGCTCACCAGGCAGACCACGGGGGCCCTGACCACGAAACCAAGAGAGGCCAAGTTAGATGGGAGACACATCCCTATCCCCCAAGCCCCCATCTTGTCCCTTCCCCCGGCTCCCGCTCTTCCTTCGAGAACTGGACCCACTCACCATCTGACCAGGAGCTCCATTTTCACCAGGGCTACCAGGCTCACCCTAAAGAGCCAAGAAGAGGGTTAGCAATTCATTCGCAGAGGGACTGCGGCGGAGGCAGAGGATACAACATTCCCACCGCCTCTTACCTTGGGACCAGCAGGACCAGCATCTCCCTTGGCACCATCCAAACCACTGAAACCCTAGGACAGGAAAGAGGGCCAAGGTGAGACCTTGTGGAGACAGTGGACCACCTTGACACCCACCCAGACCTGGGGAGGTCTTCACAGCTATCCCCCTGTGTCTGAGCGAGACCAAAGCTCCCCTGGCCCAAGATCTCACGCCACCCCTTTATTGGGATTTTTCTCCCAACGGAGGGACATTCTTTGGGGGGTCTGCTCGCTGGGTCTTGGAACTTGGGTAGCTGCCACCGCACACCCCCCCCCCCCCGCCCCAAGACACACACCAGGATGCTCTGGGGAAAGGGCTGGAATGGTGGGATGCAGAGACTTTGGGAACTTGGATGATGCAAAGGTCACTCACTCTGTGTCCCTTCATTCCAGGGAGGCCAGCTGTTCCGGGCAATCCCCGAGCACCCTGCAGAGAACAGGAAAGAAAGACAAAGGCAAGGCCATTAGAGGACACCCCTGTGGACATAGCTCCCAAATGAAGGCCAAGTGCAGCAAAGCTTGGCGGCCAGCCACACCATCCTGCTCACCTGAGGTCCAGGAGGCCCACGCTCACCAGGGCGACCAGGCTTTCCAGCTTCACCCTGAGAGAGAGAGAGAGAGAAAAAAAAAAGCCATCACGCTCATGCTCCCTGAGTTGGAAAAGTGTGGAAGACCCAGGTCTTCTTGGGGTCAGGTTGAGGGTCAGGCCTTGGGGCCCGGAATCTCATCTCAGTTTAAATCTACCACGAAGCACCCTCTTTGGTGAACTCTGCATCTCTCCAAAGGAATTTCTGTTTCTTTTTGTCACCAGCATCTTAATCTCACCACACGGGGTGAAAATCTGAGGTGCCCAGGGTGGTCAAGCCTAGGGAAATTGCTCACCCCAAAGGGATGGGGTCGGAGACTGCTTTTAGGTGGCTGGGGTGAGGGGAGGGACAGCCACGCTGGTGAGGAAGGTGGGGAAACATCCCAGGAGGCTCTTTGTTCAAGGACGTTCCCATGTGTCAGGGAGAACACGCTCTCCTTTCTCTGGGTATCACCCCTAAAGGTGATGAGGGCACAGCGGTGGAGATTACAGGGACCTAACCCAGGGAGGTGGGAGGGGGGGGTCACGTGGTATCCCCTCGCCAGGGCTACTTACATCATCTCCGTTCTTGCCAGGGGGGCCAGGAGGACCACGGGGACCCATGGGACCCTAGAGGAGACAGGAAGAAAGGACGTTAGAATGACCAGGATAAAGAAAAAAGGAGAAGGCTGGGATTGGAAGGAGGGGGTAAGAAAGACCACAGATGGTGGCCCCTCAATAGGAGAATCCACATACGTGTGGAGGGAGTGTGGATTTCCACAGAGGGTACAAGTCAAGGGGCACTTACGGAGGCGCCAGGCTCGCCAGGCTCACCAGGGGGGCCTTGGAAACCTTGGGGACCCTGAAGGACAAGGAGAAAGGGGTAGGGTTAGAAGGGTAGGTCCCTACCAATCTGTGCCCCATCTCACCAAGAAATCTCTGAGCACCTTCCCTGCCCTTATGCCAATCCTCCCTCCAAAAGACCAAAGCCCAAGGTGGTGTGGACATCCTGGATACTCACAGGTGCGCCAGGGGGGCCAGGGAGACCACGAGGACCAGAAGGACCCTACAGAAGGGAAAGAAAGGGAGGCCATAATGACACCTCTGTAGGAAAGGTTATCTCCCATGGTTCTTGTTGAGACTACCCATTTGCCCTGCATCCTTTCTGGATTCTGAGGTCCCAAAGACCTCCTAAGTTAACCACGTCACCCCAAATGCCTTCACTGGCTCATCCTGTCCGGATCCCCCACCTGCTCTTCTTCTATCATCAACGTCCCCAGCTGGTGACTCACCATGGGGCCGGGCACGGAAATTCCTGCTGACTTCTCATCATAGCCATAAGACAACTGGGGAGCAAAGTTCTAGAAGAGAGAGCGCATGAGAAAGCAGGGTCAGGACAGTGCGTCGAAGGCGGAAGCTATCACCAGTACTGGGACAAACTGACACCTCATGCCCCCTGATGGGACGCGTACTTCGCAAGACAGCATGACTCCTGCCCCAAATCCATCACTCACATCTAATCACGAAGGCACACCCAACAAACCCAAACGGGGGGGACAGTCTACAAAACAGGTTGGCCTCCTCAAAAAATCTCAGGGACAGGAAAGACAAAGAAAGTCGGAGGAATGTTCTAGATGAAAGGAAACAAAAGAGACCTGACAATTCAATGCAATTCCTGACCTTGGATTGGAACCTGGATCAAGGGTGAAAAAATGCTATGAAAAATATTTTTGGGAACATTGGTTAAAGTTTGAATACAGACTGCATTTTAGATAATGGTATGGTCCCAATGTTAAATTTCCAAAATGCAATCCTTGTGCAAGAGCCATGTAAGAGAATGTTCTTGTTCTCAGGAACTACATGCTAAGGTGTTGAGGAGCAAAGAGACATGATACCAGCAACTTTCCAATGGTTCAGAAAACAAAAACCCGGATAATGTGTATGTACATTACATGTATACATACATTGTACATATAATTATATGTATAAATTGACAGGGACTGACAAAGCACACATGTGACAAACTGAAGGATATGTGAGTTCTTTGCAGTGTTCTTGCAACTTTTCTCTCTCTTTTTTCCTAGAAGCCTGAAATTATCCAAATGTATGCCCCCTGCCTCCCCCAAAACAACAAACAAAAACACTGATGGGGGTGGGGAGTGGGGCGCAGCCCCCAAGGCCTTCCAGGAACGCCTGGACTCTCCCACTTACTCCTCCGAGGCCAGGGGGTCCGGGGGGTCCAGGAGGTCCGGGGGGTCCAGGAAGTCCAGGTTGTCCAGGGATGCCGTCTCGGCCAGGGGGGCCAGAGGGTCCCTGCAGTGGGAGGGGCGGGCCAGGTGAGCGCAGGCCAGAAGCCACGCCCACCCCCAGCCCCCAACAGGCGAGACAGAGCATTGCTTACCCTGGGGCCTCGGGGGCCAGTGTCTCCCTTGGGTCCCTATCGGGTTGGGGGAGAAGAAACAAAAGACGTCGGGTTAGAGAAAGCCAACTGTGAAGAGTCCCGGGGCGGGGGCGCACAAGTCGAGGGCAGAGGATTACCTCGACTCCCGTGGTTTCCTGGTCGGTGGGTGACACTAGGGAGGGAAGAGACGCGGCTTAGAAGCAGGGCTTGCGCCAGGTGCTCCCGGCAATAGAGCTCTCCTCTGCACGGGGCAAGGGAGCGCCCCCCCCCCCTAATCCCAGCCCCAGGTCCCGAGCTATACCCTCGCCTTCGGGGCAGACGGGGCAGCACTCGCCCGCAGGGACTCTGGCGCTGGGACAGTTCTTGATTTCGTCGCAGATCACGTCATCGCACAACACATTGCCGTTGTCGCAGACACAGATCTGGCAGGGCACGGGTTTCCACACGTCTCGGTCATGGTACCTGAGGCCGTTCTGTACGCAGGTGACTGGTGGGACTGGGGGAAGATGGGGGCCGTCAGCGGCGCTGCGAGTCCCCCACCTTGGGGCTCCAGGTCCCTCAATCCCACCATCGCTTCCCCTCGGTCCGAGAGGCACATTTAGATTTTCTATTTCTGGCCTCTCTCTCTTCCCTTTATTTATTTTTTCTTTTTTTCTTCCTCCCCCCCCCCCCCCGGTCCTTTTGTTTTTCCTTTCCCCAAATCCTTAAAAGCTCATCTGCTTCTCATCAGCACCAGTGACAGGGCTGAGGCGCCGGGCCAGGTCGGCTATAACTCTTTCCAGTTCTCAGGAATTTAAACAAAGCTTTAGGCTGGAGTTGCTTCCAACTCCAACCTCAGCGCATTGGCGCGGAAGCCAAGTGAAATAAAAAGCCATCGGGTGGGGGAGCGGGGAGTGGGGGAGTGGGAAAGAGAGAGAACCGGAGGCGCCTGGTCCGGAGGGCAGGCTTGTGGGGAGTGGTTTGGGTGGAGACCGGAGGAGGGGCTGGGAGGAGAGATGGGAGGTCCAGGCAGGATTCCGTCTCATTCCCGGGGCAGGTGGGATGGTGTGGGCGGGGCTAGGAGGATGGGGAGGAGCTAACGGGCGTGGGATCCCGCCCAGAAACTTAAAATGTACCAGAGACTTAAAAAAGAGCAGGATACGCCCTAACCTCCACTTCCCAGATATCTCTAACAGCCTCTCCCAAGGACAAATCCCGTTTCCCAAAGCCAGCCAGTGCCCGGGGTCACTCCTTAGCCAAAGAACCCAAAAGTCCGCCAAAGAAGTTAGTTAACCAAAGATCCAAAAAGTCCGTAAATGATGTTAATCACGCCCACCGCGGAGCGTCCACCCAGGCGGCCACTAGGTGGCGGGCCACCCTAAGCAATTTCCCCCGACCGGCCACTTCTTTTAGAGACTGGAGCTACCCCGTCCCCAACTTTATTTTCAAAGTCTAGAGGTGGGGTCCACACCAGGCAACAACCCCATTTTCCCGCTTCGACTCCTGCGCGGAGAAGCGCTGGCCAGGGAGGCTCAGTGCCAGTATAGCTCAGCAGAGGGCGCAAGGACCCTGCCCCTCAAAGCCGGCGCCAAAGTTTCTCAGCCTGCAACCCGCCCACTCTCAGCGCCCCCTCCCCCCTCAGCCCAGCACTTCTGTGGCCCCAGGAACACTGTCTAGCCTGCAGAGAGGGCAAACAATCTTTTCTTATGAATCATCCCCTAGCCTTCCCGACCACTTTTACATCTTGGGCTCCAAATTCCCGACTCGGCGCCCCCACCCCATCCTCGACGTACTTTACGCGTACCCGGCGCCCAGAACCAATTTTCCCCGCTGTACTTCACAGTGTGCGCTCGGGACTCCTCCTGAGCCAACTCGCGCCGTGCTGCATCTCCTCCTCCCACTGCTGGGGGGGAGGTCATCTACACCCCCGCCCAGAGTGCGCTCCTTTCTACCCCCCAGGGCGCCGAGGAAGAGCCCTCACCATCTCCCTTTCATCCTTGAGCCTCTGGAGCATCCCGAGTCTCAGCTTACGTCGTGGACCCCCCCAGAACCCAACGCGGGACAAGATACCAAGTAGCCTTGGACCCCCAAAAGTTTGAGACTTACTGTCTTCTTCTTGGCCTTGTTGGCCTTCTTCTTGGCCCTCCTCTTGGCCGTGCGTCAGGAGGGCGGTGGCCGCTAAGAGGAGCAGGAGCCGGAGGTCCACAAAGCTGAACATGTCTAGACCCTAGACATGTAGACTCTTTGCGGCTGGGGTGGGGGTTAGCGTCCGCTCATGCGTGGCCTCACACTCCGCGTGCCTCCTGCTCCGACCCCGAGGAGAAACTCCCGTCTGCTCCGACCACTGGCCCGGGCCCCTTTTATACCATCCCGAGGGCGAGCGGGGAGGAACCCTGCCCCTGGGAGAGGGGGAGCCGGCTGCCCGTCCCCCAGCCAATCAGAGTTGCCTGGCCCGGCCCCCAATTTGGGAGTCGGAAGGGAGAGGGGGAGGAGGAGGGAAGGGAAGGGAAAGGAGTCCACCGCACGCCACCCCCCTTCCACAGCTCTGCCTCCCCAGCCCCCCAGCGCAGCCTGGGCCAGAGATGCTGCCGCTGGGGTGCGGCTCGGTCCTCAATATACTGTGGGCTAAAGAGTGGGAAGGGGCGCCTCTTCAGCTTTCTTCCGGGGATGCGCAATCTGGGGGGAACTGGAGTTGGGGAGCTGGGTAGGGAGCCTTCCAAAGATGGAAGAATTGGGGGTGATTGGGAGAGGGTCCTCCTTTACCCGCCCGATATCCTTGGCAACAGCCAGGCGATCGGCCCGAGGAGGCCAGCTATGGACCCCTCTAAAGCAGGAGAACCAGAGAATTTAAAAGATGTGCGTTCTGGGGGGTGTCTTCTGGTGTGGCGGGGGTAGAGAACTTAGGGTTATTTGAGGAACGAGTTAGAGACTCATTGATAGACATTAAGAATCAGATATTTGGGGGTGGGTGCGGATGAGAGGATTTTTATTTTGAGGCTGTCAGTTCTTCTGCCACGTCTCCAAGGTGGACTCAGATGCTCTCCCCCCCGAAGCCCCAGCCTGATTGAGAGAGATGGGGTGGGGAGGCTGAGGCCCTGGGTGAGACATTTGACTACGTGGGCTCTCCAGATGAAAGCTTTGGTGTTGAGTGAAGGCACTGCGGGGTGGGGGCGGGGCATTGCGAGGGTTCTCCCACCCCAGGTGGCAAGGGCTTGAGGTCACTGGCCACTTAGAAAAGAGTCTTGTGTTGGGGTCTGTCATGGCTATGGCCATGGTTAAGTGGGGAGGAGTCTGCTGGAGAGCCCTGGACCAGAGAGAGGGGGGTCCTGGGGGCTGCATAAAGCTCTGTCTCTGTCTGTACCCCGACTCAGGATTGGGGAATTTTGGGTGTTTCTGGGGGAGACTTGCCTTGGGGAGTTCAAAATGGAATTGCAGGTGAGTGTCCTTCTTTTAAAGGATGTTTCCCACTGCTTCCCTTCTTTTCTGGAAACCCCAGGCCTTGCTCTTTGGCCCTGGAGCCAGGAGAGAATCATGTGCACCCCGAAAGGTGGTGGAGACCCCACCAGGCTATATTTGGAGGAGAGGCCCCTAGAAGCTGGTGTCAGCCCTTCTCCAGGTCCCAGCCTCCCAAGAGGGCTCTACCCTAGCCTCCGTCTATCCAGGCCCCTGGTCCTGCCGAAAGCTGAGGGCCCAAGAAAAGGCAAAGAGGGTCCCTTTGCAATGTCAACTCCAATCCTTCTTGCGCAGCTCCCCACCCCCATCACTCCAGAGCTGCAACGTGGAAGCGGGGAGTCCCGCCTCCCCCAAACCATCCAAGATTCCATTGCCTCCCCCCGCCCCTCTCCACGCCCTCCCCCAGCTGGTTTTGTGCAACGAAGGCAAAGGGAAAAAAAGACCAAGAGAACAGAAGGGGAGGGAGCCACGTCGGCTGGCCGGCTGGCCGTGGGCAGCCGGGATGAGCGGGGCGGGTGGGGCCGCAGAGGGAGACTGCAGGGGCTATAATTAAAGAGAAAATATAGAGTTTCCAGAGAGGCAGGGCTGGAGACAGCAATGGAGGGACGGGCCTTCGTCAATTATCCCCACCATGTGGCAGCAACTTGTGGCTCAAGATCTGCCCCCGCCTAGTGCCAGCTACTGCAGGACAGTACTGGGGGCTGAGGTGCTGAGATGGCAGTTCCTGCACCCTCCAGCGAGGGTCAGGGGCAAGGAGCACCCCCTCTCCCCCCCCCACAGGAGACCAGGGACCTGACCCTCAGGGTGGTGGGCACCCCTTTAGAGTGGCAGTCTGGGGCGGAGAGTCACCTGCTTGGGTGAGGGGTGGTGTGACCTGCCCACCTCCCCGCTTGCTGAGTTATTGCAGCCAGGACTCCTGCCTACAGCCCCCTTCCCACATGCTCCCTTTGCAGGCTGTCCTTCCGTCACCTTAAAGGCGTGATTAGGACTCAGAGGTGAGAATCAGGACTTGCTCCATCACTGGGGTTCTGAAGAGTATTTAGGGAACCCTGGGATTGGAAAGTGGGCTTTGTGGGTAGTGAGGGGGTGACAGCCACCGCCCCCCCGCCCGCCCCGCTCCCAGTGTCCAGCTCCATCCCAAGGGGCTCTGGGCAGAAGGTTTCCAAGCATCCTTTACACGTGGCAGAAAGCTGAGGTTCAGGGCTTCCTCTGCCACTTTTTGACTTGAAACGCTTGGCGGGCGCCCAGCCCAGAGATGTGTCTTTAATTTCTGCAGCATGACAGTGAGAGGAAGAATGTACTTGGGGTCTCCTCCCAGCCTGGTTGGGCCTCCTTGGCCAGAACTGAAGGCTTGAGACCGGGGCGGTGGGGGGCGGTGGGGGGGGGGAAATGGAGAAAGGAGGGAGGGAGCTGAGGCTGGAGAGGGGAGGAGACGCCACCTCATCTTTAGGAAAGTCTGAAACTCTGGCTTCTGGTGGAATGTAAGACTTTGTCTGGCATTTGGAGTGGGGGGGGCGAAAGCCCAAATCTCCTGTTCCCCCCCCCCACCACCACCACCCCCAAGAAATGGTAAAGTCATCAGCACTTAGGGAAAAAAAATTCCTCAAGAAGAAAAACAGAAGGAAGAAAGTGCTGAGCTCTGAGTTTGCTCCTTCTCCAAATTTCCCCAAGTGCCCTCCCTCAACGCGCTTGTGCACCCCCTCCTCCCCCAGCCCCTCACACCTCTGTCTGGACTCCATGGTGCGGGGTGAGGAAGAGGAGGCAGCCCAGGTGTTGGTGCACCTGGTGGGCAGGTGGGTCAGCCCTTTCCAGCTCTCTGGTCCCCTGCTGAGGTTCTGTTGCCCTCCTTCTCTGATCTGACCCTCCAGAATGTTCTTCTGCCCCCACCCGGGCGGCCCCAAACCGGTGATGGAGAGAGGGTCCCAGGGGAGGGGTTGAGGAGAGAGAAGGGGGGGGTCTAAAAATGAGGTGGCAGTAAAGACTTTGATCTTCATGTGTCCCCATCTTGGAGCCCTGCAGGTTTCCTGTTGAGGATCCCTGGGGGCAGAGTCTGGGGACAGACCCCAGCAGTTGGGGGGCGGGGCGGTTCTCTCTTCTTCCCTTTCCTCAGCATCGCACATCCTTAGCTAAGTTCCTTAGCTTCCAGGCACAGCTCTGCTCTTTCTATGCCTCAGCCACAACCCAAGTTCTTTGGCCTGAAACTTCCCTCCATCTCTTCATCCTTCCCAGGTTTAGAGGGAAGACGATGAGTTAAGTTTGTCCATGGGGAATGGTAGGTGCCTAAGAGACATCCGATCAGAAACACGGTGGGCATCCTTAGGGACCTGGGTCTGGAATCTAGAGGAGAGACGCATGTGCCCCCTGCCCCCATGATGGTGTGGATGGAGAAAGCATGGAAGGAGGAGAGATGAAGGGTTAGGACTGAGCCCTTTTTTTTTTTTTTTTTTCTTTTTGTCTTTTCTAGGGCCGCACCCTCGACACATGGGGATTCCCAGGCTAGGGGTCTAATCGGAGCTGTAGCTGCCAGCCTATGCCAGAGCCACAGCAACGTGGGATCCAAGCTGCGTCTGCAACCTACACCACAGCTCACGGCAACGCCAGATCCTTAACCCACTGAGAAAGGTCAGGGATCGAACCCGCAACCTCATGGTTTCTGGTCGAATTCATTAACCACTGAGCCACGACGGGAACTCCAAGGACTGAGTCTTGAAGACCTTCGGGGTTTAAGGGTTGGGGAAGGCAGGGAGGGAGGAGCCTGTACAGGAGACAGGGGACCAGAGTGGGAGAAGTAGGAGGGCAAGAAGGAAGCAATGGATTTGGGGGGGGTGGGGGGATGTGCTTGGGTGATGGGATGGAAATCCTGTGAGATTGGATTGTGATGATCATTATACAACTACAGATGGGATAAATTCATCTGAGTAATAAAAAAAATAAAAATAGAAAAAGAAGGAAGGAATGGAGGATGTCGTGTTTGCAGGGGGGGAAGGAGGGAGAGTTCTCTGTTGCAGAGAGAATTACTATGAGACAGAGTAGAAAGGTCCCTGGATTAAGTAACGTGGCAGCGATGGGCGCCCTGCGTGTGGGCTGTTTTGGTGGAGGGATGGCTGAGGAAGCCAGGCCAGAGTGGGCTGGGGAGGGCGCGGGAGGCCGGGAAAAGGGGTCAGAGTGCAGACAACTCGGAGGAGGAGTTTAGCTCCGAAAGGGAGGAGAGTGTGGCGAGGTCTCATCGTCTTCCCCTCCCTCGTCTTTCGCTCCCGGGGGACTCCGCTTCTTTCTCCAGGCTTCCTTCTCTGCAGCTCCTTTTCTGGGTCCCATTTGCCGTTTTCCATTTTCCCGATCTCAAATATCCACATCCAGCCTCTGGCCTTCCCTTCATTTTCTTCTAGATCAGTCCTCACGCTTAAAGAGAAGGCTTGATTTCTAGTCGTGCACATTCTGTCTCATTCTCTGGGTCCCCTCCGGTCCAAGAAGGGGAAATTGAGGCAAAGGAGCCAGGGGAGGGGCTGGGACAGGCTGCGAGAGAAGGGCTGGGGCGTGGTCCTTAGGTGACAGGAGGACGTCCTGGGCCACTGCAAACCCCCCAGGTCAGAGCCAGGTCCCAAGGGAGAATAATCTTGCTAGATGGGGTGCTGTCAGGCTTGGGGGCTACTGTCCTCACTTCCTCTCTGGTGATCCCAAGTCAAACCCCATCTTTCCTGCTGAAGCATGAGCTCCCCAGGCTGTCCAGGGGCCCATCAAGGTCATTATCAGAGCACCGGTCGCCTTCGCAGTGTCCGAAGGCCGAGTAGGTTCTTGTTAAGGGCTGAACGAGTGAATCAATTGAATAGTGATTTCCTTCTTTCTGGTTTGGTTCAATTCTGCCCTTGTTTTATCCCACCCCCTACTGTTCTTTGCTCTTTTTTCTCCCACCACCCCGAACCTTTTTCCTCCTCATGTATTTGTCTTCCTTTTCTGAGTTCTTTTCTTTCTTTTTCTTTCTCTCCTCAGCCTCTGTCCATTGTCCCATCCCTCCACCCACACACTCCTTCTCCCTTTTTTTTTTTTTTTTTTTGCACAAGATTTATTTAATTTTTTTGGCCACGTCTGTGACATGTGGAAGTTCCCAGGCCAGGGACCAAACCCGTGCCACAGCAGCGACCTGATCTGCTGTAGTGACAACACTGGCTCCTTAACCCACTGCACCACAAGAGAACTCTCGTCCTTCCTTCTTTTTCTTTTTTGTCTTTTTAGGGCAACACCCATGGCATATGGAGGTTCCCAGGCTAGGGGTCTAATCGGAGTTGTAGCCACCAGCCTACACCACAGCCACAGCAACACTAGATCCGAGCCTCATCTGCGACCTACACCACAGCTCACAGCAAAGCTGGATCCTTTACCCACTGAGTGAAGCCGGGGATTGAACCCGAAATCTTATGGTCCCTAGTCGGATTTGTTTCCACTGCACCATGATGGGAACTCCCTTCCCTCTATTTCTGACAGATTCTCTTTGGGCATCTCTGTTCCATTCCTTCCTTGGGGGTGGGGGGGCAGTGGCCGTCTCCTACAAAGCATGTACTCTATCAAAGGAGACAGCTTTAGCATCCTAGGAGGCAGGGGTGGGGGGTGGGTAGAGCTTGAATCACAACTGGATGTCTGGTTGAAGCGTTCAAGGGCTAGATGCAAAAGTTTCTTTGAAGCTAGGTTTAAAAAAAAAGCATGAGGGAGTTCCCGACGTGGCCCAGTGGTTAACGAATCCGACTAGGAACCATGAGGTTGCGAGTTCGATCCCTGGCCTCGCTCAGTGGGTTAAGGATCCACCGTTGCCCTGAGCTGTGGTGTAGGTCACAGACATGGCTTGGATCCCGAATTGCTGTGATTCTGGCTTAGGCCGGCGGCTACAGCTCCAGTTAGACCCCTAGCCTGGGAACCTCCACATGCCGCGGGAAGCAGCCCTAGAAAAGGCAAAAAGACAAAAATAAATAAATAAAGAAATAAAAGCATGAGGAGGCTGCCTGTGTGAGCCAGAGACACCTGTCCAGAGCCTCATCTTCTGCCCTCACCCACCCCGCCCCGCCGCACAGATCAGCATCAGTTACAGATGCCTGATGTCTTTCTCATCTAGGTCAACCACCAGCTCTTCCTCGCAGTAAACCTGGGATTCTGGAGTTTCCTGGGTGGGAAGGCGGTGAGCAGGGGAGACTCCCCCTCTGCTCAATTGTACCAGCCCTGGGAAGAGCACTCTTTGGGACAGAGTCTGGCTTGGACACAGGAAGGATCCAGAATCCTTTATCCTCATATGCCAAGCACTTTAAGGGGTACTGGGCATTCAGTGCCTGCCCTCATGGAGCTTACCTCTGGCAGAGACACACATGAATGATATCATGTAAATAAACACGTAATCGCATCGGTAAAGGTTAGGAACGAAAGGAACACAGAGCTCTGAGTGGCAGGCATTCCAGGCAGGAGGGAGCAGGCAAGTGCTAGATGCCAACACATTTCGGAGAAGGATAACGTGGCCGGAACAGAGGACGCAACGGCTAGGCAGGCTCAAGAAGCCACATCAGGAGTTTTGGTCTTTTCCCTACAACTTGGGGCCCCAGTAGAGATTCTGAAGCAGGGAGGGTCAGGGTCAGACCTGTGTTTGTCAAAGAGCAGCGTGATCACTCAATGGAGCAGGTACTGAAAGGTGGCTGTGATGGGAAGTGGCCCAAGGTGAGAGCTGATGAGAGCTTGGACCAGGTTGAAGGGGATGGGAACAGAGAAGAGGACGAGGACTCAAGAAGACTTTAGGAGGAGGAATTTTTTATTTTTTATTTTTTTGTCTTTTTGCCATTTCTTGGGCTGCTCCCGCGGCATATGGAGGTTCCCAGGCTAGGGGTCTAATCAGAGCTGTAACCCCCGGCCTATGCCAGAGCCACAGCAACGCAGGATCCGAGCTGCGTCTGCAACCTACACCACAGCTCATGGCAACGCCGGATCCTTAACCCACTGAGCAAAGCCAGGGATCAAACCCTCAACCTCATGGTTCCTAGTCGGATTCGTTAACCACTGAGCCACGATGGGAACTCCATGGGAGGCGGAATTTACCGGCATTGGGGTTGGATTGGATTGGATGAGGGAGTGTGAGGAAGAGCAGGGGTGACTCCTGGTCTTCTGACAAGAGAGACTGGATGATGTGGTACCCTGGAAGAGAGGAGGCTGTTTAGGGAAGAAGAGCCTGGGGTTGGTGGAGTTCCCACTGTGGTACAGAGGTTAAGGCATTGTTCTGGCGTTGTTTCTGCAGGGGGAATAGGTTTGATTCCCCGGCCAGGCTCAGTGGGTTAAGGATTCGGCATTGCCACAGCTGTGGTATAGTCCAAAACTGAGGCTTGGACTTGATCCCTGGCCATTTATTTTATTTTATTTTATTTTTTGTATTTTGTCTTTTGAGGGCTGCACCTGCGGCATATGGAGGAGGTTCCCAGGCTAGGGGTCTAATCAGAGCTGTTGCTGCCGGCTTACGCCACAGCCACAGCCACGCCAGATCCGAGCTGTGTCTGTGATGTACACGACAGCTCAGGGCAACACCGGATCCTTAACCCACTGAGCGAGGGTAGGGATCGAACCCATAACCTCATGGTTCCTAGTTGGATTCATGTCCGCTGAGCCACGACAGCACCTCCTTGATCCCTGGCTTTCAATTCCATAGGCCATGGGTTAAGATCCTGAGACTGGGCCCTGTTGCAGACATCCTAATCAGTTCTGTTCCGTGGATGGTTACTGCAGACCTCCTGGGGCCAGCCCTGCTTTGGGGAGAGCTCTGGGAACGACAGCTCCTGCCTGAAGAAAGTGCAGAGTCAGGAAGGGAATAAAATAAACACAAAATTATCTCTCTCCCAAGGCAGCACTGGCTGCGTGATTTTCAGTAAGTCGCTTCATCTTGCTAAACTTGATTTCCCCAGTCTATAAATGGACCACCTTGCTGGCACATCCAGCAAGGTAAATGGGAGCCTCCAGAGAGATGCAAGAATGAGGAGGCCAGTGGGTGATAAGAGAGGTCTTTGGGAGTTCCCGTCGTGGCTCAGTGGTTAACAAATCCGACTAGGAACCGTGAGGTTTCAGGTTTGATTCCTGGCCTTGCTCAGTGGGTTAAGGATCCGGCGTTGCTGTGAGCTGTGGTATAGGTTGCAGACGTGGCTCGGATCCCACATTGCTCTGGCTGTGGCGGAGGCTTGGCAGCTACAGCTCTGATTAGACCCCTAGCCTAGGAACCTCCATATGCCTCGGGTACGGCCCTAGAAAAGGCAAAAAGACAAGAAAAAAAAAAAAGGTCTTGTGGAGGAGGCTACTTGTGTGGGTGCGTGTGTGTGTGTGTATGTCTGTGTGTCTGTGTGTGTTTAGGGCTGCATCTGTGGCATATGAAAGTTAGGCTAGGGGCTGAATCGGAGCTGCAGCTGCCAGCCTACACCACAGCCACAGCAATGCCAGATCCAAGCCACACATCTTCAGCCTATACTGCAGCTTATGGCAACACCAGATCCTTAACCCGCTAAGCAGGGCCAGGGGACAAACCTGCGTCCTCATGGATACTAGTCGGGTTTGTCACCACTGAGCCACAACAGGAACTCCTGGAGGAGGTGGCTTTTGAGCTGGTCCTGGGAGTGTTTGAAATGCAGGGTTGGAATGGGAGGAAAGGCTTCGCCAAACCCGGGAAGCCTCATACACACACATACATACACACACACATGCAGAGAGGTTGAGGAGTGCCTTGGAAAGAGGGAATGTGGAAGAGAAAGCTGGAAAAATTGGCTGGGGCCAACTTCTAGAGGCCTGGAATTCAAGGAGAGAAATTTGTAATCAATTTGGTAGCCACAGAGAGCCAGTGACTGCCTTTGAGTAAGGTATGGTAGTGATGTTTTGCTAAGGGCTTGTCCGGAGAATTTATACCTCAATAGCAAAAAACCTAAGGTAGAAGACTGGGGCCCTTGGGGGGAGGGGGAGATGCAAGGTAAGTAGGGGGGATTTATGGTTTCGGATCAATAAGAAAATGTGGTTTGGGAGCAGGCAAAGAGGTAGACCAGATGACCCACACCAAGTCGGGGTTCAACTTCTCCTAGATTCCAGAAGCTTATAGTCTCAAGGTGAGAATATCATAGAATAATATATGTTCAGTTGGGAGGAAACTTTGAGCTCAGTCTGCGCTGTCCTCCCCTCTTGGCACAGAGGAGAAAATCAAGGCTCAGAGAGGGGAAGTGACCCTCGTAAAGTCACACAGCTAGAGTTCCCTGGTGGCCTAGTGGTTAAGGATTTGGCTTGGGTTCAGATCCCTGGCCAAAAAAAAAAAAAAAGTCACTCAGCTGAGATTCAGGAATTGGAGGTAAGATCTCTGTTGTATTTCAAGATCCTGAGTTGGGGGTGGGGGTGGGGGGACTGGGGAGCTGGGGAGGCCAGGGAGGCAGCAGGGGATGAGGGCTCAACATGACACAGGGATCCTACCCAGACCTGGGGGGACAGGGCCAGAGAGTTGCTCCCCAAGTCTCCCCTGAGCCATGTGGCCAGAGGGGGGAAGGGAGCCTGGTGGGCAGGGTGGAACTGCCACATGGAAGAGGCTTGATGCGAACCATCTGGCCTGGGCGGAGTGTGGGCTGCAGGGAGGGGAGGAGACGGGAGAGAGGCCGTGGTGGGCGGGTGGACGGCGGGCTGGGGCTGGGAGTGGCCCGGCTCGGAGGCCCCTACCTTCCTGACTGCTGGAGCCCAGCTGCCTTCACAGCCACGGCCTGGCCCATCCAACCCGCTGACCTCATTCCCAGCTTCCCCCCCCACCCCCCCGCCTTGGAGGCCCCCCTCTGCCTGCCACGTAGACTGAAGGCTTTAGCTGCATCTTTTGCTGGGAAGAGAAAGACCAGAAGGACACAGGCGCCCTGTGGCCAGAACTCTGCCAGGTCAGGCAGACTTGGGGGAGCCATTGTGTTCCCTGAGCCCCCGGGGCCCCTCTGGGCCTCAGTGTCCTCTCCCCCACATGCCACCCATAAATGGAGGGGAGCCTGGCAGTGAAGCAGGTTGGCGCGGGCAAGAACCAAGGGAGGTCATTGAAGCCATCCCCTGCTTCCTCAGGACAGAGGTGTCATGCTCAGGCTCAGGAAGGGATAGGGCTGGACATCTTCCTCTTCACAAATGGGTCTCAAGAAAGGGGGGTTTTCTGAAGGCTGGGGAGGGGGAGCGGGGAGGAATGGGGGGGCGCAGGCATCTTCTGCTGCGTGGAGCCTTCGTGGCTCCCGCTGCGTTGGGAGTTGGATTCACGGCCAGGAAGGCAGCAGGGACATTGTCTCCCCTCCCTCAGGCCCCCCTCAGTGGCCGTCCCTTCATCCCTCACTCCAGGCCGGAGCCTCCCTGCGCGCCATCACTTGACCTTCTGCCTTCGCCTTCCCCGCGCCTCCCAGCCCCCCCAGATCTCTCCGGCTGCCCCTGCAGAACTGGGGGCTGTCCCCACAGCTGCTGCCGCCTCGCCTCAAGGCGTTCCGGGCCCGTGAGTCATCGGGAATGTCTGCTCTGGCTGCAGCTTCCTCTCCAGGCTGTGGACCCAAACTCAGGGCCACCACCGCCGAGGCCACCCCTCCCAGGCAGGGGGCTCCGGAGGAGGGGGTGGGAGGCCTTGTGCAAGACTGCAAGGAGGCACTGCTCCCCAACATAGTGAAGGGGGGGCTTCAGGTACTCCCCCCGGATGCCACCTCACCCATCACGAATAGCATTTCTTTCCATTCTCCCACTTCCCAGGTGGGGAAACTGAGGAGGGGCAGGCCAGGACTTCGGTGGGCTTAGGCTGCTCCCCTCGTCCGTCTCGGGGCTCAGCTTTGCTAAAGCTGGGAACCTGCCCCAGCCTCTTTCTGAAGGACCCTCCCCACGTTCAAGGCTGGAGAGAGGATGACAGGGTGGGGTGGGGGAGGGGAAGGGGGAACCCACATCTGCAGGAAAGAGGGGGGCTGATCCCTGGACCCTTCCCACAGAACCCTGCACCCTGCGAGCCTGCCTCTGGCCCCTCCTCCTCTCCTTCTTCTCCGGGTGGGGGGGGCAGCCCTGTCCTTCCTCCTCCTCTTGCAGCCTGAAGAAGCAGCTGGATGATGGAGGGGCAGGGCTGGAATTAGAAAAACTCCCACCCCTCTCCTCTCCAAACGTGTCTGCTGCCCCCTTTTCCCCCCAGCTTCCCCTCAGCCCTGGATTGCATGTCTGGAGACCAAGGGTCTAGGACCCGCCTTGCTTAGTGACCGCTGGACTCCTCAGCGGAGTCCAGATAGAGAAAGTCCCTACCGGGGAGCCTGGTCCAGGATTCTGTCTCTTCCCAGTTAGACACTTGGGCACCCATCCCTCTCCACCACCTCACGTGTTCTCTCTGTCTCTCTCTCACACACACACACACACACACACACACACCCACGCCCATTCGCACGCTCACACCCGCATTTGCACGTGCACACGGCCCCTCTGCTTACTGTGGGTGCGGCAGACCCCCCGCATCGCCTCTGACGGCCGCTTTCTTTTCTCGCTGCCATCCCCCCCCCCCCCGCCCCCGCCTTCGCCTCCCAAACATTCTCTCCTCCTGAGGTCATTGGCAGGGCAAGAAGGAACCGTGGGAGGTGAGAGTTGACCCTCAGCATTTCAGATCTCTGACCCTGCCAAGGGCCACTCCCACCTCCCCCTCAGGTCAGGTCACTGTCCTGAGTTTCCATGGCGGGGGGGGGGGGGGGGGGGGGGAGGAGAGGGGAGATCAGAGAGGCTCCCTCTTTTCCCCCCGCAGCTGAACCCCAGGAACATTCACTTTGGAGTTTCCATCGTGGTGCAGTGGCAACGAATCCGACTAGGAACCATGAGGTTGTAGGGTTCGATCCTTGGCCTTGCTCCCTGGGTTAAGGATTTGGTGTTGCCGTGAGCTGTGGTGAGGGTTGCAGATGCGGCTGGGATCCTGTGTTGCTGTGACTGTGTAGGTCGTTGCTGTGGTTGTGGTGTAGCTTGGTGGCTGTAGCTCTGATTTGACCCCTAGCCTGGGAACCTCCATATGCCAGGGGTGCAGACCCTAAAAAGCAAAAAACCAAAAATGTCCATCTGGGGCCTCCCTTGATGGGTGATTATTTTCATTTCAGTTTTTTGCTTTTTAAGGGCAGAACCTGCGGCATATGGAAGTGCCCAGGCTAGGGGTCGCTATAGCTACCGGCCTACACGAGAGCCACAGCAACGCAGGATCCGAACCGCATCTACAACCTACACCACAGCTCACAGCATTGCCGGATCCTTAATTCATGGAGAGGGGCCAAGGATTGGACCCGTGTCCTCATGGATCTGTTACCGCTGAGCCACAAAGGGAACTCCTGGGTGATTATTTTAGCAGCTTGCACTGGAGCGTTGCCCCAGGCTGCACCCTTCTAGGAACACCAGCCTGAGGGAGACTGGTCAGAGCTCAGAAAGGTCAGTTCCAGGGGATGAGCTATCTGTTGGCCAGGAAGGGCCTGGGAACTGGGCGGCAGAGCACATCCCTCAGACCCAGCCGGACTCAGGAATAAGTGTCCGTACCAGGCTAGGCCATAAGCACTCAACACGTTTGAATTAAAGTTCTCTTCCCCAAATCCTCTGAAGTGAGTGCTATTATTATCTCCACTTTCAAGAAAGGAAAGAGAGGCAGAGAGTCAAGTCAATTGCCTGCAGTCACAAAGCTAAGAAGAGGTTGAGCTGGGCTTCAAACCCAAGCAGTTTGGCTCCAGAGCGCACAGGCTTTTGTTTGTCTGTTTGTTTGTTTGTTTGTTTGCTTGCTTGCTTGCTTGCTTTTTTAGGGCCACACTCAACGCACATGGAAGTTTCCAGGCTAGGGGTTGAATCACAGCTGCAGCTGCCGGCCTACCCCACAGCCACATCAACACCAACCGATCCAAGCCACATCTGTGACCTACACCAGACCTCATGGCAACTTCAGATCCTTAACCCCCTGAGCCCCACAGCCACAGCAACGCCAGATCCGAGCCACGTCTGCAAACTCCACCGCAGCTGACGGCAAAGCCGGATCCTTCACCCAAGGGTCAAGGCATTGCTCCCAACTCCCTTCCTGGAACTGAGGGGGAACCCACGTCCTCCAACAGCCAGATCAGGCTTCTGTTCATTGCCTCAAGTGTCCCCTGCTTGCAAATCCACACGGCCACGAAATATACATGTAGTCATATACAACAGACCATGGAAAACACTGGGAAGAATTACAGCCCTCAGTTGTGTTTCAAGTGGCCCTTTACTCTTCCTCACTGACAACCCGCCTACTCCAGGAAGGTCTTTTCCCCATTCTGTAGGTAAGAGGCAGCCCCCTGCTGGGGACCCCAGTCGGGACCTGGGGAAGCTGTGAATAGATCCCACACCTGCCTGGCCTAGCCACTGAGCCAGCCCCCTTCCCAATGCGCTATGCTACCTGCCTTCCTCACTGTCACCCAGCCCAGAAGCACCCCTTGAACACGCCACATCCCCACCGAGCACAAATGCAGGCAGTAGACACAGGAAAATCCCACCCCTGATGCACCCCCGTGATTCAGGCTAAGAGTTATGTGGCGTTTTCTGTGCCAGATAATCAGTAGCTCACTGAAGGGCTGCAACAATCCTATGATGTAGGTTCTGTTAACATCCCTCTCCTCATTGTACATTTGAGGAAACTGAGGCTCAGAGAGGTCAAGGAACTTGCGCAGGGTCACACAGCGAGGCAGTTGCAGAAGAGGTTCGAATCCAGGCTCTCCGCACTGTGCTACAGCCCAGCCTCGGATCCTGGCTACTACGCATTCAGTCAGTGAGCAGCCACTCCTGACTGCCCTGTTGGGCCCTGCACTGTGTCAGGGCCTAGACACACAGAGGTGGACAAGGCTCAGGCGCTCCCTGGCTCCCCCACCTGCCCCTGCCCCTACCCACATGGTAGATGGGGGCTGTGCCTGCTCTCGCGCTCCCTCCTTCCCAGGGAGCTAGATGTGTGGATCTTGGCTCCGGTTTGCATTTGTCACTTAGTGAGGGGAAATAGTGAAGTGATGCCAAAGCCTGGATGGGAGCTTGGAGGCAAGGAGATGCAAATGCGGTAAGCCTGCAGGGGAGGGGGGGAATGGAGGGGCAGGGCTGGGGGAGAGTGGCGGTGAGGGCCGGGACATTTAGGGACATTTCTCTGCTTCTGACTCCATTTTAACCTTCTGCTCCCATCTATTCTTTTTTTTTTTTTTTTTTTTCCCTTAGGGCCACACTCGCAGCACACGGAGGATCCCAGGCTAGGAGTCGAATCAGAGCTGCAGCTGCCAGCCTACACCACAGTCACAGCAATGCTGAATCTGAGCCGCCTCTGCAACGTACACCACAGCTCAGGGCAATGCTAGGTCTTTAACCCACTGGGGAAGCCAGGGATTGAACCTGTGTCCTCTTGGATACGAGTCGGGTTCCTTAACCACTGAGCCACAACGGGAGCTCCTGCTCCCACTTAGTCTGTGTCTATCTCAGATCTTCTGGCATCTCTGGCTGATTCTCTCCATACCTGTCTCTCTGCGTGTATCCCTTTGTCCTTCGTCTTTCCCTGTCCTTTCCCTGCTACCAGCCACTGTAAGGACAATGGTGCAGGGACTGGGGCACCCACTATCAGACTGGACATCCATGTCTGAGCTGGGCCCACTTCCAGGGGACCCATCAGCTCTGTCCCAGGACCCTTCCCACTGACCTCCTCTCTACAAAACGCCACAGTTCGTGTCTCCTCATGCCTTCCTCCCGGGATCTCCCTGTCCACTGAAATCCAGCCTTGATATCACCAGTCTCCATGTCTGAAATGTGACCTGGCTCCCCCTTCACACTGGGGAAGGAAACTGTGTCTCCCTCAGAGTATGTCTCTTGGTTCAGACCTAGGGCTCCCCAAGGACAAGGACCGTGTCTCTCCCACAAAACTGAGGTTCCTTGAAGATATAACCTAGGTGTTCCCCATCAGGGGTCCACGGGTGGTGGAGGTTTCCAGGGAAGAAAGAGTGGAATCATTTTTCTCTTAAAGTCGACGTGCGAAATTGATGAGGCTTTCCACGGCCATCCCATCATGTCTGTCATATTGTCACATTCTTCCACGTGGCGCCTAATCCAAGGAAGGTCTAGATTTGGTTGCTTGGCAGCTTGTCTTCGGTGATATATTTTTATTATCATTTTGTAGGGATTTCGTTATTCATGTGTGATCCATAAAGTCCTCCGCTCAGGAAGTCAAGGGTTCAAAAGGGGCTTATGAAAGCTGAGGAAGAGTGATGAAACGAGTAACCCAAACACGACCACTGAGAACAGCGTGGGACAAGTGAAGAGTGAACCAGAATCTAGTTCCCGAAAGACGTAAATACGTAAAAATCTAAGAACTCGGACGTGTATGATGATTTCACACGAGGAGCCGAGAAAGGAAAGTGTGGGATCGTGAGTATGATGTTGAATTCTGACACCGGGCTCTTGGTCCCATTCTAATCCCCACTGTGCTGGCTTATGAAACTTTGTCAAATAATGACATCAGGCCATTAAGGCTTTCACATCATTTTCAAACAAAGCACCATAGTGACCTTTCTGGTAAACCATTAGGGCCTTCTTCGTCTTCTTTTTTCTTCCAGAACGAGAGTCAAAAAAGCTTTCCAGGACAAAATTAATGGACGTCCCCCCCCCCACTAAAGGCAGGAAGAAAAACAAAATGACGTTGGCAGCATTTAAAATCGCATTCCTCTTAGTAAAACACAGATACAAGTAACACTATCTGAGAAGAAGCTTGTAAAACAGCTATGTAACGAATGACACACATTTTTCTCGGAGAGCAGGCAGAACCAGCTTTTGGCAAATTTCCTTTCTCAAACGACAGTGTCGGGGGTCACCCAGTATCAATGGCATATGCATTATGAGAAATTCGTTTGGTTTTAATAAATCCTGCTATCTTATACTCCTCATTAAAATTGCATATTTTTTCTCTTCTAAGATTAAGTTTGTACTGTCGCAGTGATCATATTGACACTTGAACCAGCTGTTTGAGATCTTAGAATCAATCTCAAGCAGCATAATCAATGACTTGAAGAAATAACTTCATCTCATCTCTCTTTTCAAAAGAGATGTGGCGAGTTCTCGCTATGGCGCAATAGGATTGGCGGCATCCAGAGCACTAGGACGCAGGTTCGATCCCTGGCCCAACACAGTGGGTTAAAGGATCTAGCGTTGCCATGGCTGCCATGTAGGTCACAACCGTGGCTCAGATCTGATCCCTGGCTGGGGAACTCTATATGCTACGAGGTGATAAGAAAGAAAGAAAGACAGAGAGAGAGAGAGAGAGAGAGAAAGAGAGAAAGAGAAAGGAAGAAAGGAAGAAAGGGAGAAAGAGAGAAAGAAAGAGAGAGAGATGTGGACCCATGTGTGTGAAGTTAAAATCAGTGATGTGCTGAGTCCAAACACAATTAGCATATGTGCAAAGCGATTCATATATTAGAGAAAAGTGTTCCATAGCTTTTAGGTTCATCACTTACAACCCACTCTTCAGGAAAAAAAGATTCTTTGCTGAAGCGATCATTTTGTGAGTCACAATATGCACTGAAAAGATGGTTTGGCAATCACTGCTAAGGGAGCACCAGGAAAGGCACTCCTCCATCTTCCACAACAAAGAAGTTGTGCCTGAAAGCCAATTCCTATCTGTTTCCTGATCGCTCCCCAGCATTTGGCAATGCCAGCTATGGCTCCCCAACAATACAATGTATTCCCAGTTTTTAGCTAGATTCATGACCACCCAGAATAAAAACTACATTTCCCATCCTTCTTTTCAGCTGGATGTGGTCATGTGACAATGTTCTGGCCAATGGGATGTGAGCTGAAGTATGACCTTCAGATCCTTGTAGAACATGCCTTTCCATCCACTTTCCTCCGTCTGTTGCCTAGAACCTCGTCATGGTGAGCTACCCTGGAGCACAACAATGAGGGCAAGAGCTAAAGGTGGTAGGAAAATAAGACAGAAGGAGCCTGCGTTTCTGGACAAGCTAATGCAGGCACCACCTTTCTAGCACTGGATTACTTGTCTCTGGACTATGAGATGGAAGAGAAATCAATTGCTGTCTTGTTTTGTTTTGTTTTGTTTTTTGTCTTTTTGCCATTTCTAGGACCGCTCCCATAGCATATGGAGGTTCCCAGGCTAGGGGTAGAATCAGAGCTGTAGCCACCAGCCTACACCAGAGCCCCAGCAACGTGGGATCCGAGCCGAGACTGCAACCTACACCACAGCTCACGGCAACACTGGATCCTTAACCCACTGAGCAAGGGCAGGGACGGAACCCGCAACCTCATGGTTCCTAGTCGGATTCCTTAACCCCTGAGCCACGACGGGAACTCCAATTGCTGTCTTGTTTAAGCCGTTAGTAGTCGGGATCTCTGTCCCACCCAAAATGGAGTTGAGGGAAATACTGAAAATTGATCTCTAATCTCTTTCACTAAGCATACTTTTCAGCATTCTAGGCAAAGATAAGACAGCAAGTCCAAAAGCCCATTTTATCACCCTGAGATAGTCTAGCTATGGAAAGAAAAGGCTCCTACCAGGAGTTTTGAAAAGAATGATGACAGAAACCATTTTTTTTTCATGTTGTCGATAATGCCCCTCAAGACCACGTCTAAGTTCTTAAAGGTCCCGCTCAGAAGGCAGTTTTTTTTTTTTTTTTTTTTTTTTTTTTTTTTTTGTCTTTTTGCCATTTCTTGGGCTGCTCCCGGGGCATATGGAGGTTCCCAGGCCAGGGGTCTAATCGGAGCTGTAGCCGCCGGCCTACACCAGAGCCACAGCAACGCGGGATCCGAGGCGCCTCTGCAACCTACACCACAGCTCATGGCAACGCCAGATGCTTAATCCACTGAGCAAGGCTAGGGATCGAACCCGCAACCTCATGGTTCCTAGTTGGATTCGTTAACCCCTGAGCCACGACGGGAACTCCATCAGAGGGCAGTTTGTTCAACATCTGTATTGCCCAGACATCCCTAAGCTCTTACATTTACTGATGCATATCAAGTGGAGCAGAATTTCTTAAAACCAAACTGCAGTGGGACAGCTCTGTTGTCAGAGTTTGATTCTTTCTCAGCACTCGGTGATTTTTGTTTCTGAGCGGGAGAAAGGAATCAGTGACATATTATTAAGATTATTTAAAAACCGCATCCAAATATTACATCAGAACTTAAAGAATTCTTTCCAGAGTCAGAGTCAACCAAAAAGAGGAGGATGGCTCTGTCTGTCACTCTCTCTCTTTCTCAAGGTCAAGTACTCGGTCCTCTAACTTTTGGAAGCTTCCTACCTGTGGACCTAGTGTCCCAGAGAGAAGAAAATAGTCTTCAGGGAGAAACAGGTCTGAGATTTCTGGACTCTGGTTTGGTCGGAATCCACAACCCTCTGATAGCCGCCAAACGTTTGCTGCCATTTCTAATGACCTATAATTGTGGTTTAGGATTTTCTAATTTAGGGCAAATAAGGCATAAGAAAAGAAACTGACAGGATATGAAAATTCATGGCTCCTTATTGTCACCCAGAGCGGAGACAGATCAGTGGAAATTTTCCAACAGTATCATCTCTCGCTTATATGAAACATTATCCTTCATAAGACTTCTGCAAAGTTACATTTTGTTTTATTATTTTAGAAATACCACGTTCCTTTTAAAATTTGCTGAAACTTGGCGGTGGGTGTGGGAGCTCAAGGCCCATTAAGGGATTGCTCACACTCAGAGTGCAAGACACATTCTCCCTTACAGCCTAACATGACTGCATTCCACTGCAGATAACGAAATCCCTAAAGGGAATCCAGGGGGGCCCTTAAGATCCCGCAGCCCGGCCTATCCAGCGCAGGCCCATGTGCCAGCTGGACAGACGCTCCAACAAGGCCTCTCCCAGTGGGTTGCAAACTCCGGTTCACATGCTGTCCCATCGGCTCCACCCCACGTGGAAGGTATTAGTGTTCCCATCTGAAGGCCAGGACCCAGAAGCCCAGGGATCTTTTCTCCAAAGCCACTTAAGGGTCTGCCAAACAGCCTAAACTGCAGAATAATAATGGCTACGGTGTACCTACTGAATGCCAGCCCCGCTCCCCCTGCTCACCTCGCCTCAATCCCCACAAGAGCCCCATGAGCGATCCTGTTTGAGATATAGAGATTAGCTCCACTTTACAGAGAAGTAAACTGAGGTTGAGCGAGTTCAGTAACTTGCCCTCCGTCACAGTGCCGGGGATGGCAACAGCCGCCAAAACCGAGCTCCGACAGCCAGGAGTGGGCTTTTAACCCACGCCACATATGGCCGTGACAGTGGGCTCAGAATTCTCCCGGCTCTGCAGTCTCTCCATGCACCGGCTCGGCTCCAAGCTGCTCTCTCTTGGCCCCCTCACCACCTCTGGGAAGCTCCCTACCCCTCTCTCCATCAGCGTCCAGCCGCTTCTCCAAAAGGCCCAGGTGACCTTCTGAAAGCATACCCTGCTCGGCCCCTGGTGCAAGGGCTCCATCCGCCCCTTCACGCCCTGTCCCCCTGCCCCACTGCTTCTGTGGGCGCCCTGGGATCTGTGTATATCCATGCCCCGCCAGCCCCTGGGCCCAACACGGCCTTTTCTTCCCGGGTGTGACTTTCCTGCGTAGACCACTCCTGTCGCTCATGAATCTATGTCCCTCCCCGGCCCGTCTCTGTCCCCAGTCACTTGCATAGACTTCAACGTCTGTAAAATCTGGGGCTTTTCCTGCCTGACCCCAGACCCCCTGCCTCTGTCCCACATTTCTTTTTTGTTTTGTTTTTTCTTTTTTCTTTTTGCCATTTCTGGGGCCGCTTTCACGGCATATAGAGGTTCCCAGGCTAGGGGTCGAATCGGAGCTGTAGCCACTGGCCTACGCCAGGGCCACAGCAACGTGGGATCCGAACCACGTCTGCAACCTACACCACAGCTCACGGCAACACCGGATGCTTAACCCACTGAGCAAGGCCAGCGACCGAACCCACAACCTCATGGTTCCTGGTTGGATTTGTTAACCCCTGAGCCACGATGGGAACTCCTGGCCCACATTTCTGTAACAGGGGCCCACCGCCCTCCCAGGCTGCCCTGCCCCCACCCCCAGTAAGCTGCCTACGCCGACCCTGGGGAGCAGGAGCCCCTTAACTCTGTTGGGCTTACGGGACATCAGGACACTGATTCTAAGACTTGGAGGCCTTTGGGCCTGAACCTCTCCTCTGCCCTGTGCGCCCCTCCACCTCCTCACTCCAACTCTCCCTTCCTTGTCTCTGGCTTCTCATCCTGCCAAGACTCACCTTGGCTACCTACCTCCATCAGGTTCTCCCACAGGACTGCACTTCCCCTACCAGAGCCCAGGCCCTGCCTGACTGGTTGTTCTCTCCCCTCCTACCCTCCACCAGCGCCCGGGTGTGTCATCTTTACCCCGGCTTCTAGCACCAGGCCTGGCGAGGAGTGATGCTTGGTGAATATGCCGGGAGGAGTAACCAGAGCTCTTGAGAATCTGGGCTCTGGGCTCGATTTCCAGTTTGTTTATGTCTCTCTCTCTCTCTCTCTCTTTATTTTTTAGGGCCACACCTGCAGCATCTGGAAGTCCCCAGACCAGGGGTGGAATTGGAGCTGCAACTGCCGGCCTACACCACAGCCACAGCAACGCAGGATCTGAGCCTTGTCTGCGAGCTTCGCTGCAGCTCAAGGCAACCCTGGAGCCTTAACCCACTGAACGAGGCCAGGGATTGAACCCGTGTCCTCATGGATACTAGATGGGTTCGTTACCGTTGAGCCACAAGGGGAACTCCCAGATTTCCAGGTTATATCCCAACCCTTCCTTTTCCCAGCTGTGTGACTCTGGGCAACTCACTTCCCTTCTCTGTGCCTCAGTGTCCTCAGTTCTACTGAGGACTAAAAATAGATTTTTTTTTCAGGATTGTTGTGAGAACATGAGGCAGTACCTGGCATAAGTAATATTAGGTATGATGGAATTCCTGTTAGCCTTAAGGGTGTTAGCATACTGTTTCCTATAGGGGTCTCTTCCACCAATCAGCAGACTGGGTGGGTGTGGGAGGAGTCCTCACTTCCTGATTCCCCAGAGCCATGCCCAAAGCATGACGTCAGGCTGTCCCTTGGGTGCTCCCTGGGGATCGAGGATTCTGTGATGCTCGCCTACTCTGCTCCAACCAGCATCCTGACCCCCGACAGGGTTCCCACCCTTGACCCCTCTCCTGAGGGCCCATGTGCCCCCCAAAGCCTGGCCCCCTCCTCATTCACTCAGGGCAGTCCCCCAGCCCAAGGGGAGAGAAGCTGCCTTTCACCACACGTCCCATCCCTCAGCCCTTCTCAGAAATTCCAAAGCTCAAAAAGCTCTAGAAAGAGCTCTGGTCTTGGAACCCTAACCCTTCTCAGAAATTCCAAAGCTCAAAAAGCTCTAGAAAGAGCTCTGGTCTTGGAAAGAGGAATGCTGTCCCGTAGTCCTGGCTCCACCACTGAACAGCTGTGTGACTTTAGGCAGGTTGCTTCAACTTTCTGAATAATCCCACTTCTACCTTCTCATAGAGTTATCTTTTTTGGGTTTTGTTTGTTTGTTTGTGTGTGTGTGTGTGTGTTTGGCTTTTTTAGGGCTACACTCCCAGCATATGGAGGTTCCCAGGCCACGGGTTGAATCAGAGCGGCAGCTGCCTGTCTACACCACAGCCACAGCAACGACAGGTCTGAGCTGCCTCTGCGACCTACACCAGAGCTCATGGCAACACCACATCCTTAACCCGCTGAGTGGGGCCAGGGATCGAACCCGCATCCTCATGGATACTAGTCAGTTTCATTACCACTGAGTCACGACAAGAACACCCTCATAGAGTTGCCTTGAGGCTCAACTGTGCAAACTGGAGACAGAGTGCGTTGTAAACAGAGGCAGTGTGAAGAAAGGCAAGGCACAGTTACCATGGAGTTGGAAGTGGGGCTCAGGAGCAGGCCTGCCGGCATCTCTGGTCAGGGCTGTGCCAAGGGTGTGACCACTGGGCTGTGGATTGGGTGACAAGCTCTTACGAGGTGGGGTTGTTTGGGGATAAGTCTAATGACTTACGGTTTGGTCCTTGTATCTCTGCCACCTGCTCTCACCACTTTTCTTGAAGGTCCCAAGATTCCTGGTGAATCGTGATGCCCAGAAGCCCTGCCATGTCTGATTGTCAAATACCATTCTCCTTCCCTCCCCTCCCCCTCCCGCCTCAAACGCCGGTCCAGCCAAATTAGGAATTTCCTAACATTAGTCATGAATCTTTCGGTTGCAAGCGCCAACAGCTTAACTCCAAGTGGCTTAAGCAGAAAAGTAAATATATTTGAGTTATTTAAGCAAAAAGTCAAAGTACCACTGGATGTATGGGCTAAAATGATATCAGGAAGACTCAGTTTCTCTGTCTGTTCCTTCTACTTTTCTGTGAAATGGCTTTTTCCCCCCCTGGGCCGTCTGGCTCCATGTGGTGGTCTCAGGCAGTTCCAGGTTTATTTTCTAAAAGCTGAGTAACCCTTGGAGAAAAACAGCCTCTTTCACAATAGTTTCAGGGGAAAAAAAAAAATCCCAGGGTTGACCTATATTAAGCAAACTTGAGCCCTTCCCTAAACCAATGACTGTCCAAGCAGATGAAATATGCTGGTTGACCTGGGCACCGGCCCACATGAATGACACATAAACCAAACGCTGGGGATGGCAGTTCCACAAAATAAAATCTGGGTGCTGTTTCTGGAGGAAGAAGGAATGAATGCTGGGAAAGGCAGACACAATGGATGGCCACAATATCCCGCCTCACACATGCTCTTTCCATACACATGATATTTATCAGCTTTTTGTCACCATTTCTTCTTGTTTGGAAATCATTTCACACTTACAGAAACGTTCCAAGAATAGTGCAAAGAACCTTTTTTTTCCTGAAGCGCTTGAGGGTGAATTGCTAAAGCGATGTGCCACCCTCCATGAATACTTTAGTATAAATCCTGCAAACAATGACCGTCTCTTAAGTACCTACTTGTGCAACCATAAAAATTACAGACGTGTTATTGTAATTTATTCACGTCTCCATTTGTCCCAGTAAAGTAATTTATAGCAAAAAGACCTAATTCAGTACCGTGCATTGCATGTAGTTGCCATGCCTCTTCAGTCTCTTTCAATGTGGCAAGAGACGACATTGAAAGTAGATGTTCCTTGGAGTTCCCGTTGTGGCACTGCGGAAACGAACACGACTCGGAATCGTGAGGTTGCGGGTTCGATCCCTGGCCTCATTCAGTGGGTTAAAGGATCCGGCATGGGCATGAGCTGTGGTGTAGGTCACAGACATGGCTCAGATCTGGTGTTGCTGTGGCTCTGGTGTAGGCGGCACTGTAGTTCCGATTGGACCCCTTGCCTGGGAATGTCCATGTGCCACGGGTGCGGCCCTAAAAGGCAAAAAAAAAAAAAAAAAAAAAAAGAAAAAAGTGGATGTTCCTTGACAATCATGACCTTGTAAATTTTGAAGATTACAAGCCAATGATTTCGTAGCGTATTCCTCAATTTGGGTTTGCCTACAGTTTTCTCAAGATTAGATTCAAGTGATGGATTTGGGGCAGGAATATCACAGAAGTGATGCTATGTTGTCACTGTGTCTTATCAGGTGATGCATGATTTCAAACTGTCCCATTGTGGATGATGTTAATTTTGATTTTTTTTTTCTTTTTTTGTCTTTTTAGGGTCGCACCTGCGACACATGGAGGTTCCCAGGCTAGGGGTCGAATCAGAGCTGTAGCTGCGGGCCTACACCACAGCCACAGCAGCGCCAGATCCAAGCCACGTCTGCAACCTACACCACGGCTCACGGCAGCGCCAAATCCTTAACCCACTGAGCGAAGCCAAGGATTGAACCGGCAACCTCATGGTTACTAGTCGGATTCATTTCTGCTGAGCCACTACAGAAACTCCTAATTTTGATCTTTTGATGAGCTAGTGTCTGCCACATTTATCTGCTCTAAAGTTACTTCTTTTCCTATTGTACTTAACAGGTGTTTTGGTGGGAAGTTCTTTGTAAACTGCTGTGTGGAGTCCCATTCCTCGGCCAATTTGGACCCATTAATTTCAGTAGCCATTAATATCTCTTGGCTGAAATATTTTGTGTTCTGATCGTTGCCAAATGTTGATGATCTAATTCCACCCTTCCTTTTGTCATTCTACTCAGTGGAAAAGACTTTTTCTCTCCTTATTTGTATCAGTATTCACAGGATTATTTATTTTGATGCTCACATCATCCAGATTCTGCCAGTGGGAGCCTTTTCAAACTCGCATCTGTCTGTTTTATTTGTCTCTGCTATAGGCTGAATCATGTCCCCACTCAAATTCATATTGAAGTTCTAACCTCCAATGTGACTCTACTGGGAAATAGGCCCTTTAAGGAGGTAATAAGGAGGTCGTAAGTTTGGGATCCTAATCCAGTAAGACTGGGGTCCTTCCAAGAGGAGAAACAGACGCCAGGACGCCAGAGGAAAGGCCATACGAGGACACAGCCAAAAGGCGGCCATCTGCAAGCCAGTGAAAGAGGCCTCGGGAGAAACCAAACCTGCCAACACCTTGATCTGGGACTTCTAGCTTCTAGAACCATGAGAAAATTCATTTCTGTTGTTGAAGCTCCCCCAGTCTGTGGTATTTTGTTTTGGCAGCCTTAGCAAATGAATAAAATCTCTATCATTCTTTGAGCGGTTCCTTACTTTCTGGCATTAGACGTTCCAGGCTCATTTTGTATTTTACCTACCCCAGTCCTGGAGCCAGTCATTTCTCCAAAGAGTTCTAGCTCCTTTTGATGGAGAGTGGTACTTTTTTTTTTTTTTTTTTTTTTTTTTTTGCTTTTTAGGGCCAACGCTAGGGGTTGAATCGGATTTTAGCTGCTGACCTACACCACAGCCACAGCAACGTAGGGTCCGAGCCACATCTGTGACCCACACTACAGCTCACGGCAATGCCAGATCCTTAACCCACTGAGGGAGGCCAAGCATCGAACCCGCATCCTCATGGATGCTTGCAGGGTTCCTTACTGCTGAGCCACAAGGGGAACTCCAGAGGGGTACTTAGAAACCAAGATTGGGTACTGGGTGCTCATTGTTTGTGCAAAGTCACTGTTCCCAAGACTTCTTGAAGGACAGAACTAGGGAATACACACACCTACACATATTCACATCTGCGTTATCATCTTTAGCTGTATGTGTTGAAAATGATGGGTGCCTGCAGATACCTCTAAATCCCAGTCCAACACGATAGGATTCATGCTAGTTTTCTCTTTCCCTGTTTGTGACATCCTTCTCCAACAGCACAAAACTGACTTCCATTAGCCTTAATATATTTATTATTTGATCAGGTCCCCATCAGTCTCCATCTCTGCCACCACTTCCTGCTTGGGTCGATTCTGTCCACTCTGGGCTTGGGCTCTGTTACCCCATTCCAGGCCACCCCACTGCATGGATGCCCCTCCCATACCCCTCAGGCTGACTCCTCCCACCGGGCCACCCTTACTCTTCTCAGGCTGAAACCCCCCACCCGGCCACCCTATATGCATTAACCATGCTGTGGTTCTGACCTCCCGTGCTAGGTCGTCTCCATGCGGGGACACTCTTCTCAACCACGCTCTCATCAACTGCATGGGGCTGTACCACTGCACTCATGCTGTCCTGCCATCAGAGTGGTGATAAGCCACAGCAGCCACACGATCCCCGGGGAGGATGCCCTTATCACCCAACTCTGACTCTCATTTCTTGCTCTAGACTACGATGGCTCCTACACCCATCGCTGTGGACACCTCTCCTGCTCCGGCCTACCTCATGGCTTTAGAGCAGAATTGTTCAGCTGTGGAGGAGAAGAAAGGAAAGGAAAAGAAGGAAAGGAAAGAGGGAAGGGGAAAGAGAGAGCAAGAGGAATTTTTAAAATCAAAGCAGGCGTTCCCATCGTGGCTCAGCGGAAACCAATCTGACTAGCATCCATGGGGACGCAGGTTCGATTCCTGGCCTTGCTCAGTGGGTTAAGGATCTGGCATTGCTCTGGCCGTGATGTAGGCTGGCGGCTGCCACTGCAATTCTAACCCTAGCCTGGGAATCTCCATATGCCACAGGTGCGGCCCTAAAAAACACACAAAAAGTTAAAGTATAGCACAGATCCTAAGTGCATGCGTCAGTGAACTTTTACAAAGTAAAAGATGACCAGCATCTTAGAAGTCTCCCTCAAACCTCATACAATTATTGCCCTCCCAAGATAAACTAACTTCTGTCCTTATAGACAGAAGCTGCTTATTTTATTTTTTATTTTTTGTCTTTCTTAGGGCACATGAAGGTTCCCAGGCTAGGGGTCTAATCGGAGCTGCAGCTATGCCAGAGCCACAGAAACGCCAGATCCAAGCCAAGTCTGTGAACTTCATGGCTCACGGCAACACCAGATCCTTCATCCACTGAGTGAGGCCAGGGATGGAACCCGCAACCTCATGGGTCCTAGTCAGAGCCACAACGGGAACTCCAAGCTGCTTATTTGTATTTTTTTTTACTTTAGTTTTTTATTATTCAAATGAATTTATCTCATCTGTAGTTGTATAATGATCATAACAATCTGATTTCACAGGATTTCCATCCCACAGCCCAAGCACATCCCCCCACCCCCCAAACTGTCTCCTCCGGAGACCATAAAAGCTGCTTATTTTTAAACGTCGTGTAAATGGAAACATGGTTTCTTCTTTTGTTTGTGACTGGCATCATTTTTTTCCATGTTATGTCTGTGAGAATCAACCCTATTGCTGCAATGAGCTGTAGTTTGTTCTTTGGCATTGCTGTACCGTATTCCATTGAATGAATATACCACCTTTATCTACCCATTCTATTACTGATGGCCATTTGGATTCTTTCAGGGGTTTTGGGGTTTTTTGACCAGGCCCATGGCATGCACAGGTTCCCAGGCCAGGGATTGAACCCCTACCACAGTGGTGACACCACCGGATTCTTAACTGAGCCACCAGGGAACTCCCTTTCTAGTTTTTCACCATGAGGAGTAACATGGCTGCTAACAAACTTGCAATGCCCTTTCATGGCATATATATGGGCACTTCTGTTGGATCTGTGCTCAAGAGTGGAATAGTTGGCTTATAGGGAATGCATGTGTTTAGCTTTAATAGTTATTACCAGTTTTTTTTCTAAAGTGGTTTTATGGGAGTTCCCATCATGGCTCACTGGTTAACAAACCCAACTAGGAACCATGAGGTTGCGGGTTCAATCCCTGGCCTTGCTCAGTGGGTTGAGCCTCTGGTGTTGCCGTGAGAGTGGTGTAGGTCACAGGCGTGGCTTGGATCCCTCATTGCTGTGGGCCAGCAGCTACAGCTCCCATTCAACCACTAGCCTGGGAACCGCCATATGCTGTGGATGTGGTTCCAAAAAGACAAAATAAATAAATAAACAAAGTGGTTGTAAGAATTTGCACTCCTCCCAGATGTTCAACAGTTCTAGTGGGCATGTACTTGTGAATACTTAGTATTGTCAGTCTTTTTGATTTTTAATTTTATTTTTTGTCTTTTTAGGGCCCTGCCCACCACATATGGACATTCCTAGGCTAGGGGTTGAATGAGAGCTGCAGCTGCTGGCCTACACCACAGCCACAGCTACGTGGGATCCCAGCCACGTCTGCGACCTACAACATAGCTCACGGCAATGCCAGATCCTTAACCCACTGAGTGGGCCAGGGATCAAACCCAAGTCTTCATGGGTACTAGTCAGGTTTGTAACCACTGAGCCACAGTGGGAACTCCCCTTTGCCTCCTTTCTACATCCAATTCCTTCATTTTTTTTTTTTTTTCCTTTTTTGGATGCCGCACAGCATGTGGAGTTTGGGGGCCAGAGATCAGATCTGAACTGTAGTTGCAACCTAAGCCACAGCTGTGGCAACCCTGAATCCTTAACCCACTGTGCTGGGGATTGAACCTGTGACTTAGTGCTTCCAACATGCCACCAATCCCATTGCACCAGAGTGGGAACTCCTGATCCCTTCACTTTTTAAAACTCATGTATTCTTTCTTGTTTTATCTTTTGTTGCTTAGGAGTGTATCTGCCAATAATTCCTCGAGAAGGTGTGCAAAATGATTACAATTTCTGAAACTTTAAACATTGAAAATATCTTTAATTTACCCTCATGTTTGATTTCTTTTTTTTTTTTTTTTTGGTCTTTTCCAGGGCCGCTTCCCATGGAATATGGGGGTTCCCAGGCTAGGGATCTAATTGGAGCTGTAACCACTGGCCTATACCACAGCCACAGCAACACGGGATCTGAGCCACATCTACGACCTACACCACAGCTCACAGCAACGCCGGATCCTTAACCCACTGAGCAAGGCCAGGGATCGAACCCGCAACCTCATGGTTCCTAGTCGGATTCGTTAACCACCGTGCAACGACAGGAACTCCTACCCTCACTTTTGATTGATAATTTTGCTGGGTATATAACTCTAGATTACAAATACTTTTCCTTTAGAATTTTGAAGGCATATTTCTATTGTTCTTCACATTTGGATCAATGAGCCATCTAGGACTCATTTTTCCATATCATGTGGGGTAAGACTCAAAGTTCATTTTGGGGGAGTTCCCACTGTGGCTCAGTGGGTTATGTAACCTGACTAGTATCCATGAGGATGTGGGTTTGATCCCTGGCCTCACTCAGTGAATTAAGGATCTGGTGTTGCTATGGCTGTGGTGTAAGCCAGCAGCTGTAGCTACTTATTAGACCCCTAGCCTGGGAACCTCTATATGCTATGGGTGCGGCCCTAAAAAAAAATAAAAATAAAAACAAAATGATAACTTTGAAATTATTTCATATAACACACAAATCACCCACTTACATAAGTGTATAGGAGTTCCTGTTATGGCTCAATGGAAAAGAATTTGACTAGTTTCCATGAAGACGCAGGTTCAATCCTTGGCCTCACATAGTGGGTTAAGGATCTGGCGTTGCCCTGAGCTGTGCTATAGGTCCCAGATGTGGCTCAGATCTAGTGTTGCTGTGGCTGTGGCGTAGGCCAGCAACTGCAGCTCTGATTTGACCCCTGGCCTGGGAACCTCCAAGTGCCATGTGAGGCCCTAAAAAGACAAAAGAAAAAGAAAAAGAAAAGTGCATAATTCAACAGGCCTCAGTATATTCAGATTTGCATAAGTGTTAGCATAATCGATTTTAGAACATTTTCATCATCCGTCATTAAAAACCCCTTCTCATTAGCAATCACCTCTCTTACCAACTCCTTCTCAACCCTAGGCAATTATTAATTCTATTTTCTAATTAATATTTTGCATATTCTGAACATTTCACATAAGTGAGAAATGGGTGGCCTTTTGTGACTTGCTTCTTTCCTGTAGCATAATGTTTGTAAAATTCATCTATGTTTAGCATATATCTGTACTTCTTTACATTTTATGGCTGAATAAAATTTCATTGAATGGATGTACTGTATTTTATTTATCCATTCATGAGCTGATAGTTGTCTGGGTTATTTCAATATTTGGTGTCTCATGAAAATGCCGCTGTGAACATTTACGTACAAGCTTTTGTGTAGATGTGGTTTCATTTCCCCTGGCCTTATACCTAATGCTAGAATTGCTGGCTCACATGGTAACATTATACTTATCCTTTGGAGTAAGTGCTAAATTGTTGTCCAGAAAGGTTGAACCATTTTACATTCCCACCAGCAGTGTATGAAGTTTCATTGAGGGTGAGTTGAATCTGTAGATCAACTGGGAGAATTGACTGCTTTACAGTATTGATAATACCAATCTATGAATAAAGTATATGTCTCCTTTTTGGGCCTTGCCCATGGCCTGTGGAAGTGATTGGGCCAAGAAATGAACCTGTGCCTGTCACAACAATGACCCAAACCACTGCAGTGAAAACTGGATCCTTAACCACCCCTGAGCCACCAGGAAATGCTCAATGACTGTTTTTGTTTTTGTGGTTTTTTTTTTTAAGTCTTCTTTTCCTCTCAGGAATATTCTGTAGTTTTATGTGTAGAATCATGACAATACTTTGTCAGATTTATTTCTATCTATTTTTAAGCTTAAAAACTGCTGATGTTGATGAAATATTTTTTCACTTTCTAATTGCTTACTGTCAGCTTAAAGAAATACAATTGATTCTTGTGTATTACCTTGTTCTGGTAACCTTGCTAAATTTATGCATTTTTTAAGCATATCTGTAGATTGTTTTTTACTATCCAATATATATAAACATACTATCAATGCATAGCCACAGGGTTTTTTTTTTCCTGATCAAGCCTTATAGCTGTTGTTTCTTTTTCTTGCCTTATTGCACTGGCTATGATTCCCTGGACAATATTAAATAGAAGTGGCAATGGTAGATATCCTTATTTCAATCTCAAGGAGATATTTTTAAATATTTTACCATTAAATATGAAATTTGCTGTAGATTTCCTGTTTGATATTATCAGATTAAGAAAATTTCCCTTTATTCTTAATTTGATAGAAAATTTTATCATGAATAAATGTTGAATTTTTATGAAGTGCTTTTTTCACATCTATTGAAGTGTGACTTCGCTCCTTTATACTTTTAATGTGGTGAATTACAAAATTTTTTCTCAAATGTGAAGCCAACGTCACATTCTTGGAATAAAGTCAAATTTGTCATCATCCATTATCACCTTTATAGAACACTGGATTTGATCACTATCCTCTTGTTTAGAATTTATATGTGTGTTTTTGCAGAAATTGTTCTGTAGGTATCCTTTCTCGTAATGTGCTAGTTTGGTCTTAATATCAACGTTATGCTGCCCTCATCCAAAAAGTTAGGAAATCGCTTTTTTTACCTCCTCTATTCTCCATAAAATTTTGTGTAAAACTCTTTCTTTCTTTAACATTTTAACAAATGAAAAATAGCTTGTGTCCACTATTAAAGTATCCTACAGAAAAATTCAACTGGTTAAAAAAAAAAAAAAATCCATGTTCCACACCCCTTCCTCCAATTGGGAACCATGATCTTTTTTTTTTTTTTTTTTTTGTCTTTTGTTGTCTTTTGTTGTCTTTTGTTGTTGTTGTTGCTATTTCTTGGGCTGCTCCCGCGGCACATGGAGGTTCCCAGGCTAGGGGTCCAATCGGAGCTGTAGCCACCGGCCTACGCCAGAGCCACAGCAACGCGGGATCCAAGCCGCGTCTGCAACCTACACCACTGCTCACAGCAACGCCAGATCGTTAACCCACTGAGCAAGGACAGGGACCGAACCCGCAACCTAGTCGGATTCGTTAACCACTGCGCCACGACAGGAACTCCAAAGGAACCATGATCTTTTAACTGTTACTATAGTTTTGCCTTTTCCAAAATGTTATATAGTTGGAATCAGTAGGCAGATTTTTCAGACTAGCTTTTTTCACTGAGTATTATGTATTGAACGTCCCTTGATGTCTTTTAACAGCTTGATAGCTGGTTTCTTTTTAGTGCTGAATACTAGTCCATTATCTATATGTACCACAGTTCATTTGTCTATTTATTTAGTGAAGGACATCTTGGTTCCTTCCAAGTTTTGGCAATTATGAATAAAGTTGCTATATTTTATAGCTGTTCAGGAGTTTCCATCCTGGCTCAGCGGAAGCGAATCTGACTAGTATCCATGAGGATGCGGGTTCGATCCCTGGCCTCGCTCAATGGATTAAAGACCCGGCGTTGCCATGAGCTGTGGTGTAGGTTGCAGTCGTGGCTGGGATCTGGCATTGCTTTGGCTGTGATGTAGGCCAGTGGCTACATCTCTGATGCGACCTCAAGCCTGGGAACCTCTATATGCTGCAGGTGCAACCCTAAAAAGACAAAAATAATAAATAAATAAATAAACAAATAAATAAATAAATAAATAATTTTCTCCCAGTCTGTGGCTTGCCCTCTCATTCACCTGAGAGGGTCTTTTGCAGAGCTGAAAATGTTAATTTTATTGAAATATAGTTTTTCAAGTCTTTCTTTCATAGATCATGACTTTGGTGTTCCTAAAAAGTCATCACCATATCCAAGGTTATCTGTTATGTTATCTTCTAGGAGGGTTATAACTTTGCACCTTTCATTTAAGTCTGTGATTAATACTGACTTTGTTTTTGCAATGGGTGTTAGGTCTATGTGTTGATACACTCAATTTCATGTGGATGTACAGCTGTTTCAGCACCATTTGTTGAAAAGACTATCTTTGCTCCATTGTATTGCCTTTATTATTATCATTATTATTATTATTATTATTATTATCTGTGTTTTTAGGGCCGCACCCGTGGCATATGGAGGTTCCCAGGCTAGGGGTCGAATCAGAGCTGCAGCTGCCGGCCTATTCCACGGCCACAGCCACTCGGGATCCAAGCTGCGTCTGCAACCTACACCACGGCTCACCGCAATGCCAGATCCTTAACCCACTGAGTGAGGCCAGGGATCAAACCTGCGTCCTCATGGATGCTAGTCAGGTTCGTTAACCACTGAGCCACTACGGGAACTCTGCCTTTATTATTTTATCAAAGATCAGTTGCTTATATATATGGGGATCTATTTCTAGGCTCTCTAGTGTGTTCTACTGATCTATTCGTCTATGTTTTCACCAATGCTATTAACTATCTTCATTGCTATAGCTTTATAGTCAGTCTTCAAGTTGGGTAGCATCAATCCTTCACCTCTGTTCGCCTTCAATTTTGTGTTGCCAATTTCTGAACTTCTGCTTCTCCATAGAAACTTTACATTTAGTTTGTTGATATTCACAAAATAACTTTCTGAGAGCTTGATTTGTTTGGCTCTATACATCAAGTTAGGAAAAACGGATCTCATCAATATTGAGTCTTCCTGGAGTTCCCATCGCGGCTCAGTGGAAATGAATCTGACGAGTATCCAAGAGGATGCAGGTTCAATCCCTGGCCTTGCTCAGTAGGTTAAGGATCTGGCATTTCCATGAGCTGTGGTGTAGGTCGCAGACATGGCATGGATCTGGCATTGCTGTGGCTATGGTGCAGGTTAGCAGCTGTAGCTCAGATTGGACCCCTAGCCTGGGAACCTCCATATGCCACATGTGCAGCCCTAAAAGACAAACAAACAAACAAAAAACAGTAGTGAGAGGAGCCACCCTTGCCTTGTTCCTTATTTTAGCAGGAAAGCTTCATGATTCTCTCCATTAAGTAATGTTTAGCTGTAGATGTTTTGTTGACATGGTTTATCAAGAGGAAGAAGTTCCCCTCTATTCCTAGTTTCATTTTGTTTTTTGGCTGCACCTATGACACGTGGAAGTACCTGGGCCAGGAACTGAACCTGTGCCACAGCAGCAACCTAAGCCACTGCAGTGACAATGCTAAATCCTTAACCTACTGCACCACAAGGGAACTCCCTCTGTTCCTAGTTTGTTTGAGAACGTTTATCATGAATAGGTATTGGATATTGCCTGTATTGATTGACATGATCATGTGATTTTTATTCTTGGGAGTTCTCGTCGTGGCTCAGTGGTTAACAAATCCGACTAGGAACCACAGAGTTGCGGGTTCGATCCCTGGCCTTGCTCAGTGAGTTAAGGATCCGGCATTGCCATGAGCTGTGGTGTAGGTTGCAGATGTGGCTCGGATCCCACATTGCTATGGCTGTGGTATAGGCCAGCGGCTACAGCTCCAATTGGACCCCTCCATATGCCATGGGTGCAGCCCTAGAAAAGACAAAAAAAAGGCAAAAAGAAAAAAAAAAAAGAATAAAAATCTTTATTTTGGTGCCTGTTGATGTGATGGATTACATTAACTGATTTCAAATATTGAACAAACTTTGCATACCTGGAATAAATCCTATTTGGTCATGGTGTATAGTTCTTTTTACACATTTTTTTTGGAAAACATTTTATTTTTTTATTTCCCCAATACATTACTTTTTTTTTCTATTATACAGCATGGTGACCCAGTTACACATCCATGCATACATTCTTTTTCTTTTCATGTATTGTTAGATTTTAATTGTTAGTATTTTGCTAAGAATTTTTGCATCTATGTTTATAAGAGATATTGGCCGGTAGTTTCCTTGTAATGTTTTTGCCTGGTTTTGCTATTAGGGTAGTGTTGGCCTTGTAGAATAAGATAGGAAATATTCCCTCTGCTACAATCTTTGGGAAGAGATTATAGAAAATGGTTGTAATTGCCTCCTTAAATTCTTGGTAGAAATCACCAATGAACCCATCCAGGCCTTGTGCTTTCTGTTTAGGAAGGTTATTAATTATCAACTCAATATATTTAATAAATATAGACCTATTTTTCAAATAGCCTATCCTTTTTTTTCTTTTCTTTTTTTGTCTATTCTTTTAAAAGAAAAAAAAAAAAAAAAGGAGTTCCCACAGTGGTGTAGGGGACCAGCAGTGTCTCTGGAGCGCTGAGACACAGGTTTGATCTGCAGCTCAGCACAGTGGGTTAAGGATCTGACCTTGCCACAGCTGCAGCATAGGTTGCAACTGTGGCTTGGATCTTATTGTTGGCCTGGGAACGCTATATGCTATGGGGTGGCCAAAAAAAAAAAAAAAAAAAGAACAAATAACAAATAGTCTGTTTTTCCTTGTGTGAATTTTGGCAGATTTTGTCTTTCAAGAAATTGGCCTATTTCATCTAGGTTACCAAATTTGTGGGCAAAGAGTTGTTCATCACATTTCTTTACTATTATTTTAAGGTACATGGGATCTGTAGTGATGCCTTCTTTTCTTTTTCTTTCTTTCTTTTTTTCTTCTTCTTTCTTTCGGGGCCCTACCTGCAGCACATGGAAGTTCCCAGGCTAGGGACTGAACCAGAGCTGCAGCTGAGGCCTATGTCTGTGACCTGTGACTATGCCACAGCTTGCAGCAATGCAGGATCCAACCCACTGAGGAAGGCCAGGGATCGAACCCACATCCTCATGGACACTGTGTCAGTTTCTTAACCCACTGAGCCACCATGGGAACTCCTCTTTCCTTTCTAATATTAGTAATTTGTGTGTCTCTCTTTTTTCCTTAGTTGGCCTTGCTAGAAGCTGGTTGCTGTTACTGATTTTATTGATCTTTTCAAAGAACCATTTTTGGTTTTGTTGGATTTCTATATTGATTTTCTATTTTCGCTTTTATTGATTTCTACTTTAATTTTTATTATTTCTTTTCATCTGCTCACTTTGGAATTAATTTGCTCTTATTTTTTTCTCGTTTCTTAAGATCAAAGCTTAGTTATTGATTGTAGATCTTTCTTCCTTTCTAATATATGCATTCAATGCTATAAATTTACCTCTAAGCACCGCTTTCTCTGCATCTCACACATTTTGATGTGTTTGCATTTTCACTTAGTTTAAAAGATTTTTGAATCCCTTGAGATTTCTTCCTTGACTCAAGTGTTATTTAGAAGCTGTTTAGTTGGGATTTGCCAGCTGTCTTTCTGTAATTGATTTCTAATTTAATTCCATTGTGATCTGAGAGCAGGCATTGTATTAGTTCTCTTCTTTTATATTTGTTAAATGCGGGATCCTTAACCCCTGAGCAAGGCCAGGGATCGAACCCACAACCTCATGGTTCCTAATTGGATTCCTTTCCACTGCGCCACAATGGGAACTCCTGATAAGATGTGTTTGACCTCAGAATGAGGTCTATTTTGATGAATGTTCCATGTGACCTTGAGAAGAATATGTGTTCTGCTGCTATTGGATGAAAGAGTCAACAATGACCCTTACATACTGTTGATTGATGGTGATGCTGATATCAACTCTGTCCTTTCTGAGTTTCTGCCTGCTGGATCTGTCCATTTCTGATAAAGGAATGTTGGGGTCTCCAACTATAATGGTGGTGCATCTGTTTCTTCTTGCAGTTCTATCAGTGTTTGTCACATGTCTTCATGGAGCATTGACCCTGTTATCATTGTGTAATGTTGCACTTTATCCCTAATAACTTTCCTTGTTCTGATGTCTGCTTTCTGAAAATCATACGGCTACTTCTGCTTTCTTTTGATTAGTATTAACATGGTATAGTCTCTCCATCTATTTACTTTTAATCCATATATGTGTTTATATTTAAAGTGAGTTTCTTGTAGACAACGTATAGTTGGGTCCTATTTTTTTAAAATCTAATATAATCTCTGTCTTTTTTTTTTTTTTTTTTGTCTTTTTGCCATTTTTTGGGCTGCTCCCACGGCATATGGAGGTTCCCAGGCTAGGGGGTCGAATTGGAGCTGTAACCGCCAGCCACGCCAGAGCCACAGCAACGTGGGATCCGAGCCACATCTGTAACCTACACCACAGCTCACAGCAACGCCAGACCCTTAACCCACTGAACAAGGCCAGGGATCGAACCTGCAACCTCATGGTTGCTAGTCAGATTCGTTAACCACTGAGCCACAACGGGAACTCCTAATCTCTGTCTTTTAATTGGTGTATTTAGAATATTGGTTTAAAGTGCTTTTTTTTTAACTTGGGGGCTGCACCTGTGGCATATGGAGGTTCCCAGGCTAGGGAGCAAATCAGAGCTACAGCTGCTGGCCTAAACCATAGCCACAGCAACACCAGATCCGAGCCGTGTCTGTGGCCTACACCAAAGCTCATAGCAACTCCAGATCCTTAACCCACTGAGGGAGGCCACAGATGGAACCTGAATCCTCATGGATACCAGTCAGATTCGTTTTCTGCTGAGCCATGACTGAACTCCTAATGTGATTATTGATATAATTGGATTACTATTTACTTACTTCTTACTATTTTATTGTCACTGCCCTTTTTCTTTGTTTCTATGTTTGTCTTCCACAATTTTTCTGCCTTTTGTACTTCAAGCATTTTATGATTCTCTTTTCCTTCCTTTCTTAGCATATCAACAATATTTTTTTCAGCGGTCGCCCTAGTGTTTGCAACATACACACAGCTAATTCAAGTTCCCTTTCAAATAACATTATACAGCTTCATGAGCAGCACCTTATAATAACAAAATAATCCTAATCCTTTCCTTATGTCTCTTGTATTATCACTGCCATTCATTTCAGTTACAGGCATACATATAAGGTGTATATATACACACATAATATATATAATCGAATACATTGTTGCTGTAATTTTTAACAAATTGTTATATATTAGATTAATTAAGAACAAGAGAAATAAAAGTTTTTATTTTGCCTTTACTTATTCTTTCTCCAGTGCTCTTTTCTTTATATAGCTCCCAGTTTCTGACCTATGTTATTTTCCTCCTCTCTGAAGAACTTTTAACCTTTTTTTTTTTTTTTTTTTTCGTCTTTTTGCCTTTTCTACGGCCACACCCGAGGCATATGGAGGTTCCCAGGCTATGGGTCTAATCAGAGCTGTAGCCGCCGGCCTATGCCAAGGCCATAGCAACGCGGGATCTGAGCCGTGTCTGCAACCTCCACCACAGCCCAGGGCAACGCCAGATCCTTAACCCACTGAGCAAGGCCAGGGATCGAACCCGCAACCTCACGGTTCCTAGTCAGATTTGTTAACCACTAGGCCATGACGGGAACTCCTTTTTAACCTTTCTCGAAAGGCAGATATCTACTGGCCACAAATCCCATTTTTCGTTTGTGAAAGAAAGTCTTTATTTCATCTGCATTTTTTTTCTCCTTTCTTTTTAGGCACTTTTGGCATCAGGAAGGTCCCAGGTTAGGGGTCGAATAGCAGCTGCAGCTGCCAGCCTACGCCACAGTCACAGCAACACCAGATCCAAGTCGCATCTGTGACCTATGCCACTTGAAGCTGTTCCGTTGACATTTTCAAGCTTAGAGAGTCTTTCCTCAGCCATGTCCAGCCTACTAATGAGCTCATCAAAGGCATTCTTTATTTCTGCTCCAGGGTTTTAACTTCCTAATATTTCTTTTTTATTCCTTCTCAGAATTCCTCTGCTTACAATCTCTCTGCTTACATCCTCCATCAGTTATCACCTGCTGTCTGCTTTATTCATTAGAACCCTTGGCATAGGTATGGTCAGGGTTGTCTGAAGAAAAAAAAAAAAAAAACCCAGCACCAATAGGATTTTTATAGATATTGATATATAACGAAATTTATTATAGGAATAGACTCACGTGGTTATGGAAAGTGAGAAGTCCTACCATCAGCTGTCTGTAATCTGGAGAACCAAGAAGAGCCAGTGATGTAATTTGGTCAGAGCCCCAAGTCCTGAGAATCGGGGGAAAAGTGATGTAATTCCCAATCTGAGGCTGAAAGCCTGAAAACTGGGAAGCCACTGGAGAAAGTCCTGGAGTCCAAAGGCCTGAGACCCTGGAACTCCAATGTTCAAGGGCCGGAGAAGATGGAAATCCCAGCTCAAGAAGAGAGAGACAGAATTTATTCATCCTTCTCCCATGTTCTATTCAGACCCTCCACAGGTTGGATAATGCCTGCCTACATTGGTGAGAGCGAATCTTCTTTATCCAGTCTATTGAACCAAACATTCATCTCTTCCAGAAACCCTCAGCCACAACCCAAAATAACGTTTCACCAACTATCTAGGCATCCCTAGCCCAAATTGACACATAAAATTCAACATCACAGTTGGGAGTTCCCTTGTGGTGCAGTGGGTTAAGGACCTGGCATTGTCACTGCAGGGGTTGGGGTTGCTGCTGTGACGTGGGTCACTGTTCTGGCGTGGGTTGGATCCCTGGTCCAGGAACATCCACATGCAGTGGGTGCAGCCACAAAAATTTAATCATTATAGTGCATTAATCATAGCTGGGTTTTTTGGTTTGTTTTTTGTTTTGCTTTTCAGGACTGCCCCCACAGCATATGGAAGTTCCCAGGGTAGGAGTCGAATCAGAGCTACAGCTGCTGGCCTACACCACAGGCACAGCAACGCCTGATCTGAGCTGCGTCTGTGACCCACACCATAGCTCACGGCAATGCTGGATCCATGACCCACTGAGGGAGCCCAGGGATCAAACCCATGTCCTCATGGATACTAGTCAGATTTGTTTCCACTGCACTGCAACAGGAACTCCCTAAAATTGTGTGTGGGTTTTTTTTTTTTTTTTTTTTTTTGGTATCTAGTAAATTATTGGGGGTTCTTTTGCCTAGGAGATTTGTTAGGAATTGTTTTTTACATTTTTCGAAGTTTGAAAAAAATTCAAAAGAAGAAAAATTTTGATATAAAAAATGATTTGAGTCTACTAATAAAGTTTTATTGGAACACAGTCCTGTTCACTCATTACATATAGTCCAGGGCTGCTTTCATGCTACAACGGCAGAGTTATCAGTTGCAGCAGAGACTATATGGCCTTCAACACCTAAAATAATCACTATCTGGTCCTTTACAGGAAAATTTTGCTGACTCATGCTCTAAAGTTTACAATATGCTTTTTACTTTCTTTCTTTCCTTCTTTCTCCCCCCCTCCCCTTTCAGGGCCACACCTGCAGCATATGGAAGTTCCCAGCCTGGGGTTCAAATTGGAGCTGGAACTGCAGTTGCCAGCTTGCACCACAGCCACAGCAACACCAGATCTGAGCCATGTCTGCAATCTATGCTGCAGCTGGTGGCAACACTGGATCCTTAACCACTGAGCAAGGCCAGGGATAGAACCTGAATCCTCATGGATCACGTTTTAACCCACTGAACCACAGCTGGAGCTCCACAATGGGCATTTTTAACCTATCACAGTTTTCTTTCAAATAGCATTGTATCACTTTGTGTAAAAGTTGGACACTTAAAATAGTATTGTCCCATTTCCCTCTCCAATACGTTGTGTCATTGTTGTGACTCATTTTACTGTATGCATGTGTTATACACCCACAATATAGTTGTTCTTTTTCTTTTTTCCTTTCTTATCTTTCTTTTATTTTATTTTATTTTTTTGTCTTTTGTCCTTTTAGGGCCGCACCCATGGCATATGGAGGTTTCCAGGCTAGGGGTCTAAGAGGAGTTGCAGCCACCGGCCTATGCCAGAGCCACAGCAATGCCAGATCTGAGCCACATCTATGACCTACACCACAGCTCATGGCAACACCAAATTCTTAACCCACTGAGCGAGGGCAGGGATCGACCCCGCAACCTCATGGTTCCTAGTCGGATTTGTTTCTACTGCGCCACAATGGGAACTCCTGTTATTCTTTTTTCTTAAATGAGTCAATTGTGTTTAAACAATTTTAAAATGAGAAAAATATATTTTATATTTATCTACACAATTTCCATTTCTAGTTCTATTCATTCCTTTGTGTAGACCCAAAGTTCCATCTGGTATGCTTCTTCTGCCTAAAAAACTCAACACTTTTTTATAATGTAGGTCAACTGATGATGAATTTGCTCACTTTTTCTTTTTTTTGGCCACACCCATGGCTTTCAGAAGTTCCTCGACCAGAGATTGAACCTGTGCCACCACTGTAACCAGAGCCTCAGCAGTGAGAGTGCCAGGTCCTTAACCTGCTGAGCCACAGGAGATCTCCAATTCGCTCACTTTTTTTGTACACATGAAAAAGGCTTTGCCTTCATTTTAAAGATGTTTTCTCTGAGTTTAGGGACCTAGGTTGATAGTCCCCTTCCCCCCACATCTTTAACAATTGTATTCTATTGTCCTCTGGCTTGTAGAGTCTCGGACAATAAGTCCACGATAATTTTATCTTTTTCTCTTCATGTGTAATGTCTCGTTACAATTTTCTCATTGTCACAGATTTTCAGCAACTTAACTACAAATAGACCTCACTGTCTGTTTTGTGTCTTTGTGAGTGGTGTTGGGATTTTTGGATCTTTGAGTTTCTAGGTTTATTAAATTTGGGAAAATTTTAGTCACTATCTTTCGGTTTGCCTCTTTTTTTTTTATTTTTTAAATTTTTTTGGGTTTTTTTTTGGCCATGCCTTCGGCATGTGTGGAAGTTCCTGGGCCAGGGATCAAACCCTCAGCACAGCAGTGACCCAAGCGGCTACAGTGACAACACCAGATCCTTAACCCTACGTGTCACAGGCAAACTCTTTTCCCTCTGCCTCTGGACTTAAGCAACATGTATGCTGGAGCACTTGATGACCTCCCATAGGTCACTGGGTTCTCTCTCTTTTTTTCTTTTTTTTTGGCTTTTTGCCATTTCTTGGGCCACTCCCTCGGCATATGGAGGTTCCCAGGCTTAGGGTCTAATCGGAGCCGTAGCCGCCGGCCTACACCAGAGCTGCAACAAAGCAGGATCCAAGCCTCGTCTGCGACCTACACCACAGCTCAAGGCAACGCCAGATCCTTAACCCACTGAGCAAGGGCAGGGATCGAACCCGCAACCTCATGGTTCCTAGTCAGATTCGTTAACCACTGCGCCACGACGGGAACTCCCTGGGTTCTCTTCCATCCACATTCAGTGCTCTTCCCTTACTTCTCTCTGTGCTCCCTGGAAACATTCTTCTCCGTCTTTACTTAGCTTCACATTTACTCATCTCTTCTTCCGCCAGGTCTAATCTACTGTTAGTGCCACCCATTCGAAATACATTCAAAAATACCCTTAGATTTTGTACTTTTCATCTCTAGAACTTCCATTTGTCAGTCTTTTTTTTTTTTTTTTTTTCTTTTTAGGGCCATACCCTCAATATAGGAAGTTCCCAGGCTAGGGGTTGAATCAGAGCTGCAGCTGCCCACCTACACCACAGCCACAGCATCTTGAGATCCAAGCCACGTCTGCCACTTACACCACAGCTTAGGCAACGACAGATCCTTAACCCACTGAGCGAGGCCAGGGATTAAACCCGCAGCCTCATGGAAATTATTCAGCTTCATTACTGCTGAGCCACAATGGAAACTCTTTTTTTGTTTTGTTTTGTTTTGATCTTTTTAGGGCTGCACCCAAGGCATATGGAGGTTCCCAGGCTAGGGACTGAATTGGAGCTGTAGCCGCCGGCCTACGCCACAGCCACAGCAACGTGGGACCTGAGCCGCATCTGCAACCTACAGCACAGCTCACAGCAACACCAGATCCTTAACCCACTGTGTGAAGCCAGGGATCGAACCCGCATCCACATGGATGCTAGTCGGGTTTGTTAACCACCAAGCCATGACAGGAACTCTTTTTTTTTTTTTTTTTTTGTCTTTTTTTGGGGGGAGGCCACACCTGCAGCATATGGAGGTTCCCAGGCTAGGGGTCAAATTGGAGCTGTAACCTCCGGCTGATGCTACAGCCACAGCCACGCCAGCTCCTTAACCCACTGAGCAACGCCAGGGATCGAACCCGAAACCTCATGGTTCCTAGTAATATTCGTTTCCACTGCGCTACAACGGGAACTCGGGGAACTGCCTTTTTTGTCAGTCTTAATCACTGTTTCTTTGAAGTAATGTGCCATTATTCTCTTGGTGTTTTTAAGATTTTTCTCTTTTTAAAAAACCCCCCTGGGGAGTTCCCTTTGTGGCGCAGTGGAAACGGATCTGACTAGTATCCATGAGTACATGGGTTCTATCCCTGGCCTCACTCAGTGGGTCGGAGATCCGATGTTGCTGTGAGCTGTGGTGTAGGTCGCAGACCTGACTTGGATCCCGGTTTGCTGTGGCTGTGGTGTAGACTGGCAGCTGTAGTTCTGATTCAACTCCTATCCTGAGAATATCCAAATACCCACACCTGTGATCTAAAAGGCAAAAGGCAAACAAACAATCAAACAAATCTCCCAGGAGTTTCCATTAGGGCCCAACTAATATCCATGAATATGTGGGTTCAATCCCTGGCCTCACTCAGTGGTTTAAGGATCTGACATTTGTCACTGCTGTGGCTTGGGTGACAGCTATGGCACAGGTTCAATCCCTGGCCCTGGAAATTTTTTATGCTGTGGGCACAGCCAAAAAAAGAAAGCCTGTCTGATAATTCCAGTATCTGGGTCTCCTGTGAAACTGTATTTTCTAAGAATTGATTATTTTTTTCTTTTTAAGGCCGCACGTTTGGCATATGGAATTTCCCCTGCTAGGGGCTAAATCAGAGCTGCTGCTGCAGCTTATGCCACATCCACAGCAACATCAGATCCGAGCTGCATCTGCAACATACACCACAGTTTGGGGCAATACCAGGGGATCCTTTAACTGACAGAGCAAGGCCCAGAATCGAACCCAAATCTTCATGGATATGAGTCAGATTCTTAGCCTGCTGAGCCACAATGAGAACTCCTCTAAGATCTGCTTTTACCTTAGGTTCCAGGCATTCATTAGCCCAGTTTCTCCACACACATGATAATTGATTTTTCTTTCTTTCTTTCTTTTTTTTTTTTTTTTTTGAGAACTGCAATGATTTTTAATATTTATTTATTTATTTATTTTGCTTTTTAGGGCCACACCCACAGCATATGGAGGTTCCCAGGCTAGGGTTCCAACTGGAGCTACAGCTATAGGCCTACACTGCAGTCACAGCATCACAGGATCCAAGCCTTGCCTGCAACCTACACCACAGCTCACAGCAACATCAGATCCTTAACCCACTTAGCGAGGCCAGGGATTGAACTTGCGACCTCGTGGTTCCTCGTCGGATTCCTTTCTCCTGCGCCACGATGGGAACTTCTGATTTCTCTTCATTCAAAGTAATCTCAAACTCATAGAAAGATCACAAAGATAGCACACAAAAAATTTTTTTTTCCTTTCTCGTTTGGGAGTAAGGTGCTCTCACCTCCCAGACACTTTAATGTGTAAATCCTATGTACTAGGACATCCTCCTAGATAACCGCAATACCACCATCAAAATCATGAAAGTAACATTACTACCTTCTTACCCTCTAATCCACAAACTCTACTCAAGTTTCACCAGTGGACCCAGTAATATCTTTACAGCAAAAGGACCTACTAGAGGAGTTCCCGTCGTGGCACGGTGGTTAACGAATCCGACTAGGAACCATGAGGTTGCGGGTTCGGTCCCTGGCCTTGCTCAGTGGGTTAACGATCCAGCGTTACCGTGAACTGTGGTGTAGGTTGCAGACGCAGCTCGGATCCCGCGTTGCTGTGGCTCTGGCGTAGGCTGGCAGCTACAGCTCCGATTCGACCCCTAGCCTGGGAACCTCCATATGCCGAGGGAGCGGCTCAAGAAAAAGGCAAAAACACAAAACAAAAAACAAAACAGAACAAAAGGATCCACTAGAGAATCACATGTTACATTTGTTCTCAGGTATCTCAGATCTCCTTCAATATGGAACACTTAGTTCTTCCATCCTTTATCTTTTCTTAAATTTTGTATTTTATCTTATTTTATTTTAGGGCCGCGCATGCGGCATATGGAAGTTCCCAGGCTAGGAGTCCAGTGGGAGCCGCGGCTGCCAGCCTACCCCACAAGCACAGCAGCACCAGACCTGAGCTACCTCTACAACCTACACCACAGCTCATGACAACGTTGGATCCTTAACCCACTGAGCAGGGCCAGGAATTGAACTTTCGTCCTCAGGAATACAGGTTGGGTTCATTTTTGCTGAGCCACAGCAGGAACTCCCTCTCCATCCTTTCTTAATATTTATTAGTGACACTTTTGCAGATTATAGGTCAGTTGTTTTGTAGACTGTCTCTTAATTTGGGCTCGTCTAAAATTTCCTTATTGTTAGATTCAGGTTATGTGTTTTATGCAGGAATATCACTGAAGCAGTGCAGCGTCTCTCTCATTTCATCCTCTCGGGTGATGCATGATTTTAATTTGTCTCATTACTATTCATGTTTGCTTTGATCACTTGATCCACTGCCTGGCTTCTCCACTGTAGCCCTGTAAAGTTACTCTTTTTTATCCTTGTAATTATTTTGTGCTGAAGTGCTTTGAGACTAGGTAAATATTCCATTCCTCAACCCACTTTCCATGTATTTATTTTTTATGTCAATATGGAGTCATAGATTCCTATTTTATTAAGTCAGTTATAATCCACTAATATCATTATTTATTTGGATGCTCAAATTATCCATATCCAGCCAATGGAAATTCCTTCCAGCTGCCTTCTGTATTCTTTTAAGTCTCCATCATTCTTTTTCAAAAGACAGCTTTATTGAGGCATAATTTGCATACCACAAATTCACTTATTTTATTAAAAAAAATTTTTTTTTTCTTTTTAGGGCTTCCTGAAGCACATGGAAGTTCCTGGGCTAGAGGTCAAATGGGAACTGCAGCCACAGTCATAGCAACACCAGATCTGAGCCGCCTCTCTTCCCTAAGTCACAGCTAGCAGCCAAGCCAGATTCTTGGTGTTTTTGTTTGTTTTTTGTCTTTTGTCTTTTTAGGGCCGCACCTGCAGTATATGGAGGTTCCCAGGCTAGGGGTCTAATTGGTGTTGCTCCTGCCGGCCTACACCAGAGCCACAGCAACGCCAGATCCAAGCCATGTCTGTGACCTACACCACAGCTCACGGCAACACCAGATCCTTAACCCACTGAGCGAGGCTAGGGATCAACCCCGCCACCTCATGGTTCCTAGTCAGATTCGTTTCCGCTGTGCCACAATGGGAACTCCTTAAGTGTAAACTTAATGAAGTTTTAGCACATTTACAGATATGTGCCACCATCACCACAGTCAATTTTAGAATGTTTTCATCATCTCAAAAGTAAACCTCATAACCTTTAGCTACCATCCCCCACCCTCCCGTCCCCACTTCAGCCCTGGGCAACCATTAATCTACTTTGTGTCTCTGTACATTTGTCTATTCTTGACTTTCATCTGAATGAGGTCATGCATTACATGGTGTCTGTGACTGGCTTCTTTCACTTATCATAATGTTTTCAAGGCTCATCCAAGATATAGCATGTACAATTACTTCATTCCTTTTTCATGGCTGACTAATACTCCATGGCATGGATAGACCATATTTTTTTTCATCAGCTTATGGGCATTTGGGTCGATTCCATCTTTCAGCTACTGTGAATAATATTGCTATAAATATTCAGGTACAAGTTTTTTGTATAAACATATGTTTTCATTTCTCTTGGGTATACTTAGGAATGGAAATGCTAAGTCGTGTGGTTCATCGTTTTTGAGTGCTTCTTCACTTCCTGGCTCAAGATGACCCAGGCTTATCTTGTCTTTTCCATGACCCAGCCCTTTAATCAGCCATTTCTCCAAGAAACCCCGGTTCCTTCTAGAGGAGTATGAGTGGTATTTAGAAATTAAGACACGAGTGCTAGTTATGCTCATGAGTACTCAGATGTAACTGCTCCCCAGGCCCTCTTAGTGAATGAAGCTGGGAAAATATGTATGTAGGTATATAAACACATTGACACACATGCACAATGTAAACACTCATATACACATGATTACGGCAACATTTATTTCTATAACTTCTTTTTTTTTTTTTTTTTTTTTGCTTTTCAGGGCCACACTTGCAGCGTATGGAGGTTCCCAGGTTAGGGGTTGAATTAGAGCTGCAGCTGCCGGCCTACACGACAGCTACAGCAACACCAACACCAGCTCCGAGCCACACCTGCAACCTACACCACAGCTCACAGCAATGCCAGATGCTTAACCTACTGAGCGAGACCAGGGATCGAACTCACAACCTCATGGTTCCTAGTCAGATTCGTTTCTGCTGCACCACATGGGGAACTCCCTGTATCTATTTATTTTGAAAATCCCAAGTGCTCATTCATACCACCAGTTCCAATCCAACACCGCAGGGTTCATCAAGCTTTCTCCCTTTCCATATTTATAACACCTTCTGCCAACAGTGAGAAACAGTTCATTTCCTCCACAAATGCACAGACTAGGTCAGTCCTACTGTATATAGATAACAACGTTCCATTGTCGCTGCTCCCCACTCCACACAGACCCCTGCTCGGTCCTCCTGGGCTCTGACACACAGGCCTCGGGCCACCTGCCACACGCCCCACCCCTTCCGCCCACAGGGACAGGCTCTGACATCCTCCCAAGCTCCACCACTTTAGGGATGCCCTGCTCACCCTCTGGGACTCCACGTCCTGGTGCTTGGCCACTGCCCTGGTCAGATGCCCTCTTTGCACCTCCCGGGTATGATCTCCTTTACTGAGCTGGCCCCACGTGGACATCCTCCCTTTTTTTTTTGTTTTTTGTCCTTTTGCCATTTCTTGGGCCACTCCCGCGGCATATGGAGGTTCCCAGGCTAGGGGTCGAATCGGAGCCGTAGCCATCCGCCTACGCCAGAGCCACAGCAACGCGGGATCCAAGCCGCGTCTGCAACCTACACCACAGCTCACGGCAACGCCGGATCCTTAACCCATTGAGCAAGGCCAGGGACCAACCCCGCAACCTCATGGTTCCTAGTCGGATTTGTTAACCACTGCGCCATGACGGGAACGCCCATCCTCCTTATTTTGCTTGGGTTTCGACACCCACACCAGGCTGCCATCCTCTTAGAGGCTCTCCTTCCTCTGCGGGAGTTCTGACGTTCAGGCCAGCGGACCTTCGCAAGACTGAGCTTTGACCGACCCTATTTCTCTGTCTCTGCTCTGACTTGCCCCCATGGGAGCCACCGTCCTTACTTCACTTAAGCCTTCTTTTTTTTTTCTTTCTTTTTTTTTTTTTTTTTGCTTTTTACGGTCGCCCCCACAGCATATGGACGTTCCCAGGCCAGGGGTCGAATCGGAGCTGTCGCTGCCAGCCACAGCCACAGCCACAGGAACGTGGGTGCCAAGCTGCATCTTCTACCTACACCACAGCTCATGGTAACCCCGGAACCTTAACCCACTGAGCGGGCCAGGGATGGACCCCACATCCTCATGGATCTTAGTTGGGTTCCTTACTGCTGAACCACGATGGGAACTCCCTTCCCTTGGGCTTTCAAACCCTGTGCTGGGCCATTGCCTTCCCTCCACTCCATCCCCGCCCCCAGGCTGCCTACCTTGCTTGGTCCACCTATTTTTTTTTTTTTTTTTTTTTTTTGCCATTTCTTGGGCCGCTCCTGCAGCATATGGAGGCTCCCAGGCTAGGGGTCGAATCAGAGCTGTAGCCACCGGCCTACGCCAGAGCCATAGCAACACAGGATCCGAGCCGTGTCTGCGACCCACACCACAGCTCACGGCAACGCCAGATCCTTAACCCACTGAGCAAGGGCAGGGATCGACCCCGCAACCTCATGGTTCCTAGTTGGATTCGTTAACCACAGTGCCACGATGGGAACTCTGCTTGGTGCATCTAAAGGCTTCTGGATTGAACTGCCCTTGAAGGGAATGGAACAGAAGGGAAGAAGAGTAGGAGGAAGAGGAAGAGCATTGCCTGGCAATTTTTTATTGAAAGGTAGGCATTGCGTGTGAGCGGTCACAGAGGCTCTGGTGGATGTTGTCTCTTCCACAGAAAATCTCATTTCCTTTTGGCGGCCCACGACCAGGTAAATCATTTTGATGCAGTGAAGCTGGTCTAGTTTGCCCTGATTTCTGGGCGTGGCCCTCTCCAAGGTCATAGTTGTAGGCGGGGGAATGAATAGAAGTGGATGGTGTTCCCTGGTAGCGGTTAAGGGTTCTGTGATGTCACCGCTGTGGCTCGGGTCACTGCTGTGGTGTGGGCTGGATGATCCCTGGCCCAAGAAGTACAGCTGGGAGGAGCAGGAAAGTGTCAAGGTGACCCAGGGCTCAGGTGTGGAGGCTGGCAAGAGACACTAGGGTGCACTTGTGGGCGGATGAGCAGGAGGTCCACCAAGGGGGAGAGGCAGGCAGCCCCAGGAGAACAGGGTGCCAAGGGGGGAGGAGGAGGGATGGGGGGCAGGAAGGGGGGCTCTTAGGCTGGGGAGCAGAGACTTTGGACGGGAGGGGCCACCACCTCGTTCGGGCCTGCCAGGTGCACGGGACGCTGCCTGCCTGCATGTCTGTGGGGCTGTGGTTTCCTGAAGTAGCTAGAGATGAGGTCACTACAGAGGGACAGCCGTGGTGGAGAGAAGCCTGGAGAAGGGAGGGGGATGCATGGGGGACAGCGACGCAACAAGTGGGGGGAGTTTCGTGGGGAGGAGGCTCAGGGAGGGAGCTCAATGAGAGGGAGGGGGCTGGGTAGGGAGAGGGGGCTTATTAAGCGGGAGGGGCCCAGAGGTCCCATCTTTTAGTCTAGCCGGGAGCACCTGGCAGCAGGGACTCGGAAGGGACAATACACCTCCGTCCTACTGTCCCCAGCCCAGAGCCTCAGCTTGTTGGGGCGGGGTGGGGGGGCGGCGATGTGGCTTCTCTCCTCAATTCTTTTCCAGGGCTGGGGGTGGGGAGCCACAGACCTTCTGTTTCACGGTAGGTGAGGGGAAGCGAGGGTCCTCCCTTCCCAGCTAAGCCTGGTGCCCCCCGGGGTCCTGGAGCCCGTGCGTGCCCTGGGTGGAGGGTAGCAATGGACTTAGGGAAGGGGCTGAGGGCTCACTCTCCCCTCACCCCTCCATTCACCACGGGGGGCAGGCAGGGGGACTGGCAGCCCCAGGCTGGCTTTCTCATTTTGCTCTTGGCTCTTCTGGTGGAAAAATCGAAGCACTCCCCTTGGTACAGCTGAGGCGGAGAGGGCGAGCCTGGCTGGGAGGCTGTCCTGGCAGGGACGTAGAGGGGCAGGCGGGGCCTGGCTGGGGATGGACGGCCCCCCTTCTCAGCCCGCTCTGCTTCTACGTGGCTAAGGGCTAAGTCCTGAGTCTGAGGTGGAGGGGGCTGGGCCCTGGGAGGAGGCAAGCCCTGGGCTTGGGCTCAGCCTTAGGCCCATAGCACCCTCTCTCCCAAGGTTGTCCTGAGAACAGTGTCCTGAGTATGATTTTTTTTTTTTCTTTTTAGGGGCACGCCCGCAGCATATGGAGGTTCCCAGGCTAGGGGTCCAATTGGAACTCTAGCTCCAGGCCTACACCACAGCCACAGCAACGCCAGACCCAAGCTGCATCTGCAACCTACACCACAGCTCACGGCAACACCGGATCCTTAACCCACCGAGCGAGGCCAGGGATCGAACCTGCGTCCTCATGGATACTCCTTGGATTCAATTCCGCTGCGCCACAACCGGAACTCCCCAAAGGGTGATTTAAAGTCCCCTGGGACTTCTAGAGGGGACCACAGAGCTTTGTCCTAAGGGAGAGGACACTGCTGCTCCCTCAGAGCGTTCCCCAGGCAACTGCCGAGCATTTCCTGAACCCCTGAGGATGGGGGAAGCCTTTCTGTATCCTATCCATGTCACCTTCACGACCCCTTAAGGTCAGCGTTAGCCACCCCCATCTTACAGGTGAGGAGCCTGAGGCTCCACGAAGTCAAGGGTTTCAGAGGCAGGATTTGAACCCAAGCTCATTGGATGCTGCTCTTTTCCCTGCCCTGGGAATGCTGGAAAGCCTCCCTTCCCCGGGTGGGCCACCCCATCAAGGAGAAGGGTTTTGCTGGAATCCCTACCCCCTCCCCACCAGTGCTTTGGGCCATGCCCCCATCTCAGCGCATCTCCTGGTGTCTCCTACTGTCCCCAGCCCCTTATTTGGCCGGGAGATGCCTGGGGCGCCCTCCCGACATCCATCCTTCTCCTGCAGAGCCAGCACCACCCCCACTCCATTTTTCCAGCCGCCCCAGTCCCTGGCCTCAGCCCCCTCCTCGCTCCAGCCTGATGGAAAGAGGAGCCCAGAGAGGAGCCCAACCACTTTCCCTCTGGAATCTGCTGCCTCGGCTTTCAGATGGAGAAACCATCTGGAGTGTATTATGGGCAGTAGAGAAAGCCGAGAGCAGGAAAATGTGAGTTGGCCCCGGCGGCTGCTCCTGTCTGCAGGAAGAGGGGGCTCCATGCTCTTCAGGGGGTGGGCCGGCAGCTGCCCCCCCCACCTCCCCAGTCCCTTGGAAGGGGCAGATGAGAGATGTGCAGGAGAGGGCAGCCTGGGGAAGGCGGGGCCAGGCCCGGTTTGAAAGGGCTGATCTCACCCACTCTCCCTTTTTACAGAGGAGATCCACGTCCAGAGAGGGAGAGCGACTTCCTCAGGGTCACACAGCAAGTCATGAGGAAAAAGATCAAGCTTTGAGCCCTTTGATGTATGCACACACCAGTGGACATTGAACGTCCCCTGAGTCAGGGTAGGGGGCAAAAGGGGGAGCGAGGGGGGTGGCCTGAGGCTGGATGATCTTTCTCTCCCTCCGCTTCAAATGAGTGAAGCCAAGGAGCTGAAGCCATTGAGAACGGGAAGAAAGAGCCTTCATTCTTTTGGGGTCACCATCCTTTGCTTTGTCTCCCACCCCTGCTCTGAAGGCCACCCTTCCCTTGTGCCCAGTCCCCGAGGCCAGCCTGGTCCTGGGGTCAAGCCCTCCTCCACTGGGTCCCAGGAGCCCCCTCCCCCAAGTGGGGCCCCAGATCCAGACGTGGCAGGGCGAGCGGGAGTGAGGTTTCTCCGCTCCCTCCCAAGTGCTGCGCTGGCGGCTCCCGAAATAAAAATCAAATGTGGGCTTGGCAGAGAGCACGGGGTGGGAGAAGCAGCCGCGGCCGACAGCGCTGGGCCTTCATTCTTTCCATTGTAACTTCACCTCCTAACCTCTGGCATTTTAATTATTCTCCTACCCGCTCGCTCACTCGCTCGCTCGCTCGCTCGCTCTCCCTGGGCCAGAGGCTGAGCTCACCCTTTCCTCCAGCCTGGGAGGGGGTGGCCACTGCCTGGACCCCCAGCCCCCAGCCTGCTCCAGGCGAGCTGAATGGGGGACTGGGAGCGGGGGCAGGCTAGGGGTGTCAGCAGACACCCCCCTGCAGACCCTAAAGGGGCCTGGAGAGGCCCCGGGCCCCCGCCTGGCCAGCCTGGCACTTCACGTTCCATGTGTGAATGAATCATTCGGTCTTCACGCCCACTGGCCACTGTCTTAAGCAGAGGCAGCACCAGCTCAGCACCCATTCCATGGATGACACAGCTAGTCTCAGTGGGTGCGGAGCAGGGCCTGGGACCTGGGCTGGTGGCTCCTGGTCCTGCAGTCTTTCCAAACCCAGAAAGAGGGCAAGGACAGATCAGGCTTGAGCATGTCCCTCACCTTCCAGAATGTTCTCCACCCCCTCCATGCTAAGTGATTTAAAGCATTATTTTAATATGAAAACATACAAGAACATAGGCTAGGGTAGGAAGTGATGCTCTGAATTTTTAAGGCAGAAAACACATTCTCAAAGATCTCTACTTGAGGCTGTCGGCAGAGCCCAAGCAGCAGCATCGCCCCCTGGACCTGGCCATGAATGAGGGTGAGAGGCTGTTCATATCTAATTTGTGGTCTGTGGCCCCCAGGCTGCTACCAAAGATGCTGGTTGGCACCGACAGACAGGCTTGCCCACCCCCGAACCCAGAGCTGGAGGTGCCTGCTAATTCTGGGGATCTCTCGGGGAAGCAATTTCCCCAAGGCGCGTGCACAGGTGGTGGGCAGCCTCAACCCTGACCCCAGGGCCAGCACCCCAACAACCTTAACCAAGGCCTCCTGCTCCACTCACAAGTCCTGTAACTTCTCCCACCCCACTGCCTCGGAGGCCCAGCCCGGGGAGGGGGAGGGGAGACGCCCTCTGTCTTCCTTGTCATCCCATTAAGTCTCCCCCGAATGAATTTTCCATCAACAAACGGTTCCTGGGCAGCAGTGGTGCCTGGTGCCAGGCCTCATTGTGAGCAGTTACCGTCTCTACTCTAGAGGAGCTTCCAGAAGGAAAGAGGGACGCGCTATTCAATGCATCAAGTTCTGTGATGGGGGAGATTAAGGCTCCGGCAGGCTGCTGGAAGGGGACTTCTGACCTCTGCTCGGTGAGAAGAGCAATCAGGGGAGACTTCCCAGAGGCAGTGACACGAGGAGGAGTCTGGAGGAAGGGTGCTGCAAGCAGAAGGCACGGCACTGCCAGGGGCCAGAGGTGAGAGAGAGCTGAGGGCAGAGCCCACAGGAGCGGAGATGCTCTGAGGGAGCTCTTGGGGTGAAGGTGGGGAGGGTGACATGACTAGACGTGTTTTTAGGAAGAGCTCCAGACGAGGTGTGGAGGGTTGGTTGGAAAGGGATCAGGATGGAGGAGGGGTGCCCACTAAGAGGCTGCCACAGACGTCAGGGTGGAGGTGACGGCAGCCTGGCCCTGGCCCTCGGCCGTGGTGTGAAAAAAGATGGCCAGATTGACGGAGATTTGGGAGAAGTCACAGGGCTTGGTGACCGATCGGCAGAGGAATAAGGGCTGGCCCGGGTTTCTGCTTGGCACTCCTGGCTGAGTGGTTTACTGTGGAACCAGGTGACTTTGCAATTCCTGGAGGGATCCTAGTAGAGACCCCCATTAGGGCGCTGGCTGTGTAGGGTCTGCTGGAGAGCAGGTGCACACAGGCCAGGCCCAAACCCGACGGAAGATGCAGAGGACAGAGCTGATGAAAGAGCTGGAGGAGTTCCCGTCATGGCGCAGTGGTTAACGAATCTGACTAGGAACCATGAGGTTGAGGGTTCGATCCCTGGCCTTGCTCAGCGCGTTAAGGATCCTGCGTTGCTGTGGCTCTGGAGTAGGCTGGCAGCTACAGCTCCGATTAGACCCCTGGCCTGGGAACCTCCATATACCGCGGAAGCGGCCCAAGAAATGGCAAAAAGACAAAAAAAAAAAAAAAAAAAAAAAAAGAAAGAAAGAGCTGGAGAAGGAGTAACCAGAGAGGTAGGAGGGAAACCAGGAGAGTAAGGGCCCTCCAAAAGTCCCAAGGGGCCTCCTAAAGAAAGCATGGCCTGGAGTTCCCGTCATGGCGCAGTGGTTAACGAATCCAACTAGGAATCATGAGGTTGCAGGCTCGATCCCTGGCCTTGCTCAGCAGGTGAAGGATCCGGTGTTGCCGTGACCTGTGGTGTAGGTCACAGAAGCAGCTTGGATCCCGTGTTGCTGTGGTTCTGGCGTAGGCCGGCAGCTATAGCTCCGACTCGATTCCTAGCCTGGGAACCTCCATATGCCACGGGAGCGGCCCTAGAAAAGGCAAAAAGACCAAAAAAAAAAAGGAAGCATGGCCAATGGCTCCAGTGGTTTCAGGGGTGAGGTGGGGTGAGGTCTGAGAAGGGATGTGTGGTCTAGGGACCAAGAGAGTTTCGCCTCTCTCACCTCCGGCCTCATCATCTCTGTCCTGTCTCTCCTCACGTGGACCCCTAGGCTCCCTCAGCATCCTTGCTCCCCCCCCACCCCCTTCTTTACCTCCTTCTTTCTCTGTGTACCCTCCTCTTCTCTCTGACCAGAAGAAGGCTCAATGGGAGTTCCCATTGTGGCTCAGTGGTAACGAATCCAACTAGGATCCATGAGGATGTGGGTTCAATTCCCGGGCTCATTCAGTGGGTTAAGGATCTGGCGTTGCCATGAGCTGCCATGTAGGTTGCAGAAGCAGCTCAGATCCCATGTTGCTGTGGCTGTGGTTGCGGCTGTGGCCAGCAGCTGTAGCTCTGATTCGACCTCTAGGCTGGGAACTTCTATATGCTGCAGGAGCAGGTCTGGGGGGGAAAAGAATAAGAAGAGGAAGAAGAAGAGGAAGAGGAGAAAGAAGAAGAGGCAGAGGCAGAAGAGGAAGAAGAGGCAGAGGCAGAAGAAGAAGAAGGAGAAGAAAGAGGAAAAGAAGAAGAAGGCGGCTCAGTGTCCTTCTAAGAGAAACTTCATGCCATCCCCACCCCACTCAGGTCTTGGTTGCCCTTTCCGGCTCCTGAGATCACGTCTGACCCCCAAGAACAACAATATCACATAGACTCCTCATCGGAGGAGTCCTCTTAGAAGCTAGGGCCGAGAGGAGCACACACCTCCATCTGGCCCCCAGAACAGTTCACTGCCTCCTCCAATTAAGCCCCCATGGGGTTCCAGGCTCCAGGACAGCTCCAGGCAAGCCTGGCCCCCAAGCCTTATGGTTTAAAGCAGAGAGAAGCGATGACCCCAGAGAGTGACGGAAACGACACAGAGAACAAACTTTGTTAGATCCAGTGGAGGGATCCAAGTGGGCTTCATGGAGGAGGTGACCTTGGGAAGGGCCTTGGAAAACTAGCAGGATTTGGTCAAGTGACCCTGGGAGCCAAAGGGATTGCAGAAGGAGGGAATGTGGTGAGAAAGGGCGTGAAGGTAGAAAGAGGGCCCAATATTTGAGGGGCAGCCAATAGTTCAGGGTGACTGGTGGCCCCAAAAAGTAGGTCCAGAAGGGCCAGGAGGCTGAAAGGTGAAATCGCCCAGAACACCAGGGGAGAAGACTTCAGACTTTGTCCCCTGATGCCTCTTCTCCAGGGCTTTCTGATATGGTGCTGTTTATTCATTCATTCACTTGAGAAATATTTCTTGAGCCCCCACTGTGTGCTTGGTAAGCACTGAAGATACTTTGAAGGACAGGATATAAAGTCCTTGCCATTTTCCAGCTTCTCTTTTTTTTTTTTTTTTTTTTTTTTTGTCTGTTTAGAGCCGTGCCCACGGCATATGGACATTCCCAGGCTAGGGGTCAAATCAGAGCTACAGCTGCCAGCCTATGCCACAGCCACAGCAATACCAGTTCTGAGCCCCATCTGGGACCTACACTGCAGCTCACACCAACGCCGGATCCTTAACCCACTGAGCGGGTCCAGGGATCGAACCCATGTCCTCATGGATACTAGTCTGGTTTGTTACTGCTGAGCAACAACAGGAAATCCCATGATACAGTTTAAGTTCCAGCAAGAGACACAGACTGCAAAGATGTAAACAAATAGAAGACTAAAAATTAAGATCAGGGAGTTCCCATCATGGCTCAATGTTTAATGAATCTGACTAGCATATAAACGAGCAATTTAAAAATGAAAAGAAAAAACTCAGAGTTCCCGTGGTGGCTCAGCAGAAACGAATCCGCCTAGCATCCATGAGGACGCAGGTTCGGTCCCTGGCCTTGCTCAGTGGATTAAGGATCCAGCGTTGCCGTGAGCAGTGGTCACAGACACAGCTTGGATCCCGAGTTGCTGTGGCTGTGGCATAGGCCAGCAGCTACAGCTCCGATTTGACCCCTAGCCTGGGAACCTCCATATGACTCAGGTGTGGCCCTAAAAAGCAAAAAAAAAAAAAAAAAATTAAGATCAGGACAGAGGTTGTGACGAAAACAATGACTGGTGGCCACTCTGAAAGGAGAGTCTGTGTCCTGCTTCCGCTGGGACCAAGGGCTCCCAAGGGCGCAGCCAGCATCTCCTGCATCAGGCTGGGAGGCCAGCAGGGGAAGGACAGTGAGTAGAACAGCTGGGAGCAAGAGCTGATCTGGTCCAGAACCTCCCATGCAGGCTGCTGTTCCAGCCCGAGGACCCCCCAGCAGAGACACCATCCCCCAGACCCCCACCCCACCATCATTACTTCTTTCAACCATCAGCTGGTTGCCTGGGGGCGTGAGGTGGGCTGGGACCCATGACCTGGAGCCCAGGCCTTGGAGGAGACTACAAACCACCACCTGCTCCTGGATGAGGTGAGGCCACAGGGGTCTGCGGGGGGGGGGGTGGGGGGGGTCTCTGTGGAGGGACCCAGGGATCAAGGGCATTGAGGATCTCAGAAAGGACCCTCTCCCGGAGCCAGGCCGGAGTGGGGGGGGCTTCCCTCTCTTCCTCCCTACCCAACCCCCACCCCATTAAACCCTTAAATTAACCTCAGCCCCACCCGGAGCTGGAGAGAGTGCCCCAAAATAAACCTTAAATTACATGCTGCCTGGGGGCAACCACCGCACTCCTTCCTCCCTCTCCAGTAAGCAGACCCGCCCTTCCCAGCGCTGGGGGGCCTCCCCCCAAATAGGCTATTTATACAGCTCCCCTCTTTGCTGTCTGGCCTTCTTGTCCTTGGGTGAGGCCCAAGCAGTCTACACAGCTCTCCCAGGAGGTGGAAGCGGGTGGGGAGGCTGTGAGACTCCAGAGACTGACAGGACCATAGGGATATAATTTAGAGTCCAAATCAGGATGCCTGGGGATGCTGCTAAGAGTTACATCCCAGCTATGGCTCAGATCTAGACTGTCCTGGGGTTTCCACTGTGGCTCAGTGGTAATGAACCTGACTAGTATCCACGAGGACGTGGGTTCAATCCCTGGACTCGCTCAGTGGGTTAGGGATCTGGCATTGCTGTGGCTCTGGTGTAAGCTGGCAGCTATAGCTCTGATTCGACCCCTAACCTGGGAATCTCCATATGCTGTGATTGCAGCCCTAAAAAGATTTAAAAAAAAAAAAAAAAAGATCTAGACTCCTGGGTGCACCAGGCATCTGGTCCCCCCAGGAATGCAGCCCAGGCTCCAGCTTCCAAGAGCGCAGCCTTCCCAGAAGGGTGGGGGTGGTGGAGGGGGAGGACTTGCTGCCTCCACCCCCTGGGGAGCAGTTCTGAAGACAGCGCAACCCCTCCCCACGCCCCCTGACAAGGGCGAGAGTGGCTCAGGCTCCAGGACCCCGGGCAGAGAGGGGAACTGTCTCTGACCCCAGACAGCAGGGAGCTGAATGTGGCTCTTTGGAGACCACGGGCTCAGGGCAAGGACTTTCTGATCACTCTGGGAACCTGGCTTCAGACTCTGGGCTGCTCCCCTCCGAGGACTGCAGAGGGCAGAGGGGACGGGAGGGAAAGGGCAAGAGAGACAAGAGAGGGAGAGACTGCATGGAGATGGATAATGACAGAGGAAGAGAGGCGAGCTTCCGGAGCCCAGTCTTACCACGTGGCACCCCCGGGCCTGGGTGCCTGCCCACCACCCACTGCCCCCTGTCTCCTCGGCCCCTCTCCCCTGCTCTCCAGGAGGGTGAGTGAAGGGCCTCCAGCCTGCCCCAGGAGAGGCCTCTCCTCCTACCCCTCCATGCCCCCCAATTCTCTCCCCCCACCCCACCCCCGGGGAGCCTGCTCCACTCCCCCCAAAACCTGGCCTCTACCCGCCCTCAGGGAGGCTCCGTGGGGCTAAGCCTCCTCCTCCTCCCCCTTCGGCTGCCTGTTGGGGGACAGCGGCCAATCCAGAGAAAGGGCAGCAAACTAAATGTCTCCTTATCATCTGGGGTCAGTCCCAGAAGAGAGGTGGGGGACGGGGCTGAAAGGAAGGGGGAGGAGAGGAAGAGAGAAGCTGGGAAAGAGAGCAGGCTTCCCGCCTGGGGCACAGGAAGAGGGAGCAAGAGGACCCAGGGATTGAGTGGAGGGGGCACCAGTTCTGCCGTCTGGAGGACCATGGACTCATCCAAGTTCACGTCCTATGGGGCTGATTTAAGGCATAGGGCTCCCCCTCTCTGGGCTTCACCCACGGATTGTGAACAGGGAATAGATCAAGACGAGCGGATCAGCCAGTCAGGGCTGAGGGAAAATCCGCATTCACAGGGCAAGTGGGTGCTGAAACCCTGGGGGAGCCGGCTGGCTGTGTGTGCTGGTGGGGGCAGAGGAGGGGGAGTAGCGCAGGATCACACCAGGGCTGCCTGAGAGGGGCGAGGACCTGGGGGGCAAAGAGGTGTCCAGGCACACACCAGACCAGGACTTCAGCAGCCCTCCTCGGAGGTGACAACTTGTCTCCCTGTGAAACTTGATTATCCGTCTGTGTACCACGGTCCCCAAGACCCCCACCTGCCCAGAAGACACTGTTTATGGGGCCTGGAGCCTCAGACCTGTCATTTAGCTGGAAGAGGCAACCTGAGCCACAGTGCGCATTACGTGGGGAAGCTGTGCCCAGCTCGCGGCCGGCACCAGCCCAGACACTTAGTGCCCTGTTTACCCTGGCACGGGCAGCTGGCACAGGTGGGGCTCTCCAGGGAGGGCCCAGAGGCCTGGCCAGCAGACCCACCTGGAGGCCAAAGAGGAGGCCAGGACAGCAGCTCTGCGGAGCTAGGGGAGGGGGGTTGCCCAGGGCCCTTGCCTGCAGCCCGCTAGGCACTAGCCCCCCAAAGCCCAGCAGCCTCTCAGCGGCTCTGCAAGAGATCACAGGGCCCGGGCCCAGCAGGAGACACTGTTCCTCTGAAGATTCTGGAAACTTCCCCGAGCCCCCTAGGAAGTGGGGAGGTTGGAAGAGGTGGAGGAAACCCCAGGACTTTGGAGCCCTGGTCCCGTGTGCCTGGACACCTCTTGAGTCCCCAGGTCTGAGGGACCCACCCTCAGCACTGAAAGGCACACGTGGCGGCTCCATCCCAGCCCCTCCCTCATCGCTACACAGCTGTCTTCACATTCTTTCTCTATCACACAGACGGGCGGAGAGCATAGCCCACAGCCCCCGACAGCCAGCACATAGCTGTCTACTACCCAGCTCACAGGAGGCAGACAGAGCCTATGGGAGTCAGACACTGCCTACAGGGGACAAACACAGCCTACAGGGGACAGACACAGCCTACAGGGGACAGACATAACCTACAGGGGACAGACACTGCCTACAGGGGACAGACACAGCCTACAGGGGACTGACATAACCTACAGGGGACAGACACAGCCTACAGGGGACAGACACAGCCTACAGGGGTGCCTATAGGAGTCAGACACAGCCTATGGGAGACAGACACAGCATACAGGGGACAGACACAGCCTATAGGGGACAGACACAGCATACAGGGAACAGACGCAGCCTACAGGGGACAGACGCAGCCTACAGGGGACAGACACTGTCTACAGGGGACAGACACAGCCTACAGGGGACAGATGCAGCCTACAGGGGACAGACACAGCCTACAGGGGTGCCTATAGGAGTCAGACACAGCCTATGGGAGACAGACACAGCATACAGGAGTCAGACACAGCCTACAGGAGACAGACGCAGCATACAGGGGACAGACGCAGCATACAGGGGACAGACACAGCCTACAGGGGACAGACACAGCAGCGTACAGGAGTCAGACACAGCCTATAGGAGACAGACGCAGCATACAGGGGACAGACGCAGCATACAGGGGACAGTCACAGCCTATGGGAGTCAGCCTATATGATGCTCATCCAAAGATACCCCTTTCCCACATGTAACCTACACTCCTAAGCGCGCATTTGCATTTGAACGCGCGCGCGCGCACACACACACACGCATGCACGCATGCACAGAGACACACAGGCACCCATACACCCTTCTTCCAGCCCCCCACCGCCACCCCCAGAAGGGGGCCCCAGGAGGTCTAACACTTCAGTCCCAAGCTTCTCCCTGCTCCCATCTCCATTCCCTCCACCTCCTTGGCCTGCCCCCCTCCCCAGTCGCTGCCCCCCACCTTCAGCCTCCCTTTCTTTCTCTCTCCAAGAACCTGCTGGTTAGCCCCCTAGCTGGGCCCCTTGCCCTGCGGCCTCATCGCTCCTCTCCCCATCTGCACACAATGGGAAATGAGGGCTGTTGCACATCTGGGCCGCTCCCAGCAGCTACCACTCCACCAGCTTGCAGGCTTCTGGGGGCCGGGGTTCCCGTGGAAGGGAAGCAGCAGCTGGCAGTGGCTCAGGGGCCTCACTTCCCTCTGCTCACCACCCCCCACAATGGATGGCCCACCCCTCCCCCTTCTAGGCTGAGTCATCTTTACAGCTGGAGCCTCAGCACATCTGGAAGAGCTGAAGCCTGTGCAGGCAGCTCCACGTGGACACCCCTCCCCCATATGGCAACTCACCGCCACCTCTACTAGCGGCTGGGTTCCGGCCCCTCAAACCCCACCTGGGCCAGGCCCCTGGTCACCTAGCAGGCAGGTGGGCACCCCAGTGTCAACCTTGGCGACACGGCATCCAAGGACCTCAGGGTCTCTCCCCAGGTAGGGCAGCGATGGCCTTGGGGGAGGCCAGGTCCCAGGCTGAGGGAGGCAGGCAAGCCGGGCGCTGAGCAGGCAGTGGTTTGGCCCAGCAGGCAGAGGGAGTTTATCCTGGCACCCGGCCCCGAAGCCAAACATCCTTCACTAACCTCGCAGACACATCAAAGCTGGCCAGGAAGGGGCCCTTCAGTAGAGGAAACCTGCAATCCTGGCAGCCTGACATCCTGGCTCCGGGCACAGGACCACCCTGTCCCACTCGGCAGCCTAGGCTCAGACTGGGCAAGGCTGTCCCGGAGCGGGTGGGCAGGAGAGGACACTTCGACCCCTTTCGTCTCCCCTTACTCCCACCCCATACCCCAGTGCTGCAGAGAAGGTGGTGATTTGCCCTGGTGAGGGTGGCACAGCTGGCATCGGGACTTAGCTATGGTCCCAAGAACAGGCTCCCTCCCAAACTCGTCCCTTTCCCCCTCTGATGGGGGGCTCACTTTGTGCCCCAGCCTTGTAGCCACAGCCTGGAAGCTGAGCGTGTGCTAAATCGTAGGGGTACCCACTTCACCTCCTCCCAACCTCAACCCCCACCCCAGGCTAGCGTCTTCAGGAAAAGACCTCTCCATGCAGATAACAGCAGGATGGAGAGGGCAGGGGGCTTAGCGGTTGGGAGAGGGAAGAAGCTTCAGAAAATAGAAGCTGAAATGTAGTCGGAAAAGAAGAACTGGGCTGCAAGCCACGGGCCTCTCTCCGGGGACAGCAGGGGCCGGGGAGGAAGAGGGGGCTATGAGGCGCTAACAAGGGAGGGAGGGGGTGCTAACAGGGCCACTGGGGTGAGGGGGATCCTGGAGGTAGCCCCCCTTAAAGGCTGGCCTGATGATAAGGAAGCTGGTGGGGCTGCTGAGAGGTGGCTGCTGCATCCACGGGGGCAGGAGGCTGGGTGGTGTGCATACACGTATGTGCACACACACTGCATGTGCCCACCCACGCGTGCGTTGCACACAACTCCAGCCAAGTCTGTCCTCGGCTGGGGGCCAGATGATGTGGCTGCTTAGAGGAGCTCTGATGTTTGCAAAAGAATGGGATCTCTGCTCACCTCGCCGCCCTGCCCCTTCTGCTCACACTCATTCTTTGCCTAACTCCCAGGTCCCTAAGAGGTAACCAGTTTCAGGGGTGTCCCAAGCTGGGCCTGCTCTGCATTTTAGTCTGAGTCCCTAAACGCTTTAGATGCCTTCCTCTCCGTGTGCCCAGCCCTCAGAGGGGCTCCCCTTTCCACTGGTCACCCTGAACCCCCAGCTTGTTTGGAACTGGGAAGTTCTTCTGAAGTCTAACCACATTTCCTGTGACATTTGGATCTGAGCCGAGGCACCCACAAGCAGGGTGCAGAAGAGCCCTCTTTCAAGGGGCCAACAAGGAGTTCCCATCGTGGCACAGTGCTTAACGAATCCCACTAGGAACCATGAGGTTGCGGGTTCGATCCCTGGCCTTGCTCAGTGGGTTAAGGATCCGGCGTTGCCATGAGCTGTGGTGTGGGTTGCAGACGTGGCTCGGATCCCGCGTTGCTGTGGCTCTGGTGTAGGCCGGCAGCTACAGCTCCGATTCGACCCCTAGCCTGGGAACTTCCATATGCCGCGGGAGCGGCCCTAGAAAAGGCAAAAAGACAAAGAAATAAAATAAAATAAAAATCAAGGGGCCAACAAGAGCAGAGCTAGAAAATGGGGATCCTAGGGGGATCCTCAACCCCTTTCTTCTCTCTAACTGCAGAGTTCCTGTCCCAGATTCAACACTGAGGGCAGGGGTAGGGGTGTAGAGAGGGGGCAGGGCAGAGAAGACGGGGGCGGGGGGGGGGAGAAGGAGCCCCAGAACCAGGGGACCAGCTGAGGGGGACTCTCAAGACCTTTCACCTCAGTTAGCCCCTCCCATCTGTGCTCCCTCTGCCACCCCCACAGCCAAAGCGCATTAGCTCAACCTTCCCCCTGGGAGCTGTTTCTCTTCCCTCCCCTGGCCGTGCCCCGGAAACCTACACTTTGGAAGGATAATGGCTCCCAAATGCCGTTTTTTGTCTCTGCTAAGACTCTAAGAAGGTGAGCATTTGTCGAGCTCCTTCAACCTATCCATTAGGATAATAAGCTCCCTGCACGGCCGTCGTTAATTGGCAGGTGGCACGCCTCCCTCCAACTTCCTGGCCCGCAGGTTGGTGGCTCAGACCTGGGGTCCATTCAAGAAGTCACCCCCTTGGAGTTCCTGTTGTTGCTCAGTGGTTAATGAATCTGACTAAGAACCATGAGGTTGTGGGTTCGATCCCTGGCCTTGCACAGTGGGTTAAGGATCCAGCGTTGCTTTGAGCTGTGGTGTAGGTTGCAGACATGGCTCAGATCGTGTGTTGCTGTGGCTCTGGCATGGGCCGGCAGTAAAAGCTCCGATTAGACCCCTAGCCTGGGAACCTCCATATGCCGCGGGAACAGCCCAAGAAAAGGCAAAAAAAAAAAAAAAAAAAAAGTCACCCCCTCGCCCCTACCTCCATCACCTCGAATAAGTGAGGGGCCCATGGGTTTCTGTGTTCAAAGAGATGCTGGGAAGGCGACTCAGGCCCTGGTCTCGTGGCCAAGAATTGCTATTGGCAACCTAGCGTGTATCCTGCCTCTCTGGAAGGTGGACCGGGAACCAAGCATTCCTTGCAGGCCACCCCCTTGAAGTTGCTCAATCCCTGGGGAGCCCTCTCACTCACCTGGGGGTCTGTGTAGCCTTGGGGAGGGAACAGGAAGCAGAAGAGGTGGCTTCCCCAGACCACACAGCCCACGAAGATGGGGAGCCCGATCAGGATCAGTCTCAGCCCCGCCGGGGAGGGGGGAGAGCGCTCCAGCAAGGACTCTGGGAATTCATCCCCTATCCCTTGGAGAAATCTGGCTCCTGACCCTGGGAGGCCCCCAACCAGCTTCAACTCAGTGACAACAGAGTCTGTGTTTACTTGGAACAAAGCACCATGGGAAAGGAAAGCTGAATCAGAACTGGGCCGGCCCCCGCAGCCTGCTGGGAACATGAGGACATGTACACACATCTTCAAGGCAGAACCGCCCAGGGTGTCAGAGAGGCCCAGAGGAAAGGCCTGGGTGGGGGCGAGCAGGGAGCAGGCCATCACTTCCTGCAGGAGGATCCAAGTCCCGGGAGGCTTCCTGGAGGAGGTGGTATGCAAGCTGAGCCTGGAAGGATGGAGGAGCATTTGTCAGGTTTCAGGGAGGGCATGGGGCAGGTGTGCTGGGTGCAGGGGAAAGGAAGGAAGCAGAAAGGGTGGGGCGTGTGGCTGGGAGCCCGTGGGCAGGGCAGGGAGAAGGGTCAGGAGAGGGAGCAGTGAGGACAGGTGGGGCTGGTTTTGAAGGACCCCAAGTTCTCCCCGAGATGGGACTTTATTCAGGAAGAAGTGGGGAGCCTCTGGAAGTCAGGGAGCAAGAGAGTGACATGTCCCCTCAGGGGTGAGGTTGGAGGCTGTGAGGACAGCCGTGATGGACCTGGGGAGGCACACAGGACGGGGGCAGTCAGTGGCAGGGGGGAAACTGATAAATACGGTCCCCAGTCCCCCCTGAGCTCTCAGCCTGAGATCTAGGGGACCCGCACTGTGAGGCCAGCCCAGGCAGTGCCCCGCAGTGAGGGAAGAGAAGTGGGGGACAAGCCAGGAAGAGAGAGAACTGCTCAACTCTCTGGACCCAGCACCACTGCCTCATCTGGTCCCCTGTGGCCCTCCAGGAGTAATCAAGGTCACCCTCTGAGGCCCGTCACCCACCCCACCCCCTCCCTGACCTGGCCCTGGAGTGGGGGCCCAGAGAACTTAATGGACAGCAGGGGGGGCTAGTGAGCAGGGCATTCTGGGGAACTTGGAGCTGGACTCTGGTGACCCATCCAAAAGGGCTGAGAACAGTTCGCAGAGGGAAGCCACGAGACCCTTAATTCCTTGGCACCTCATTCTGCCTCTACAAGAAATGGAGAGAAAGGGCTTTGGGTCCATTTCCTCTGCTGGGGTGAAACGTTTTTGCGGTTTTTTTTTTTTTTTTCTGTCTTTTGTCTTTTTAGGGCCGCACCTGCGGCCTATGGAGGTTCCCAGGCTAGGAGTCAAATGGCAGCTGAAGCCACCAGCCTACGCCACAGCCACAGCAACTTGGGAAACGAGCTCCATCTGCAACCTACACCACAGCTCATGGCAATACTGGATCCTTAACCCACTGACCCAGGTCAGGGATCGAACCCATGTCCTTGTGGATGCTAGTCCAGTTCGCTAACTGCTGAGCCACGATGGGAACTCCTTTTGTGTATTACAATTAAGATAATATGTATTTACCATTACTCTATGCTGGACACCGAGGTACTTATTTTATCCTCACAATGACCCCATGTGATAAGGGAGGGGGAGGTCCTGTTTATTCACTTCTGCACCCCCTTTACAGATGAGTTTAGAAAGGCACAGACAGGAGTTCCCTTGCGGTGCAGCAGGTTAAGGATCTGGCATTGTCACTGCAGCAGCTCTGAAAAACAAAACGAAACAAAAAAGAAGTTCCCGTCATAGCCCAGCAGAAACGAATCTGACTAGCATCCATGAGGACGCAGGTTCGATCCCTGGCCTCGCTCAGTGGGTTAAGGATCTGGCATTGCCATGAGCTGTGGTGTAGGTCGCAGACGTGGCTTGGATCCCGCATTGCTGTGGCTGTGGCGTAGGCCGGCAGCTGCAGCTCCAATTCAACCTGTGGCCTGGGAACCTCCATATGCTGCAAGTGTGGCCCTAAAAAGACAAAAACAAAAACCAAAAAAAGACACAGTGAAGTTTGGTTTCTTTGACTAAAGTTGCACAGCACACCATAGCAAGTAGCACACTTGCTAACTAACACAACATCGTACGGGCAGAGCAGGGTTAGAGCAGGACATTTAGGACTTTGGAAAGATCCCAGCCCAGTGCCATAAACCATTTATGGGTATCAGTGTCCATTACCGTATGGTGGGTAGGAGGGGAACCCAGCCTGGCTCTTGCCCCCTTCCAGAGCCTGGCCCCTGGGGCTGGCCTGAGCCAGTCTGCACAAGGCCTCCCACTGCAGCTCCCAGCGAATAGTTCCTCCACCCCAGGCAGCAGCTCCCCAGGCCTGCCATATGTGCAGCCTCTGAGGCTGCCGCTGGGTGTGGGGTCTTCAGACCTGCATGGTCAGGTCCTGACTCAGCCCCAGTGTCCCTGGTGACTTGGCCTTTCTGCCCCTCTGGGCTCTAGCTGGCTTCTCTGAGAAGGGAGCGGGTGGCCCAGCTGATCCCCCAAGGCCCTTCCAGCTGGGGCCCTTGTTAGACACACAATCAGCTCCTTCTTTAGTGAATGGGGCCAGGGAGACTCAAGTGAGCGCAGACATCGCAGCTCTGTTCCTCTTGGGAAACCCCAGAGGGAGCAGAAGGTGTGGAATCTAGAAGGACCGACTGATTGCACAAGGTCTCCGGGGCTCCTTGCCCCCGTGTCCCCAGACATCTGCACACGACCGTGCACACATGCACACTTCCCACCCACTGCCTGATTAAGTGTGGAAGGCAAGGCACTGTCCTTGTCCGGGACCCTCCTGCCTCTCGACAAGAACAGGCCCCCGTCTGCTCTGTCTGGGGCCCCCACCATTGCAACCCCAGCCCCACTGGACCTCATCCACCAAGAAGGCTGGGGCCCTCGGACAACAGGGCTCGATGTTCTCGGCCTGAGCAGGGATGGCCCACCTCCGAGCCCTTCACCCTATTTCCATCTGCAGAAAGGAGCCTAGAAAGGAAGTCTGAGGTCATGAAAAAACGGGGGATCCAGAGGCAGGTTCCAGAAGCCTTCTGGACTCTGCCCAGGGCTTGCTTTCCCACTGGAGAGATGCAGGGCAGGCGGTAGAGCCCCTGTTCTCCTAGGACATTTTAGAGATGTGGGAGACTGGCCAGATTTTTCTTTTCTTTGTAATTATAGTTAATTTACAATGTTGTGCCAATTTCAGCCGTACAGCAAGGGGACTCAGTCATACACATATGTTTCTTCTCATGTTATCTTCCATCATATTCTATGTTCTAATAGTTTAGAAAGGCACATTCTAATAGTTTAGAATAGAGCTATACAGTAGGCTCTCTTTGTTCCACCATTCCTTTTTTTTTTTTTTGGTCTTTTTAGGGCCACACCTGCAGCATATGGAGGTTCCCAGGCTAGGGGTCTCATCCGAGCTGTAGCCGCCAGCCCCACACCACAGACACAGCAGCACCAGATCCGAGCCACGTCTATGACCTACAGCACAGCTCAGGGCAACACCGGAGCCTTAACCCACTGAGTAAGGCCAGGGATCGAAATTGTGTCCTCATGGATGCTGGTCAAATTTGCTTCCTGAGCCATGACGGGGACTCCTGTTTATCCATCTAAATGTAATCATTTGCATCTACTAACCCCAAACTCCCAGTCCATCCCATTCGCTCCTTCTCCCTCTTGGCGGGGTGCTGGTTTTAACAAATAGATACAGGACACCCAGCTAAATTAGAATTTCGGATAGACAACAAATAAATTTTAGTATGTCCCCAATATTGCACAGGACATATTTATCTATACTAAAAAGTTATTGTTTATCCGAAGTTCAAATTTAACCGGGCATCCTGTCTGTGGTCTGGTAACCCTACATCTGTGTCAACTGGATGCCAGAGGAAACAAGGCCACCCTCCTGCCCTCCTCCCACTCCTCCTCAGGGCACCGATCTGCCTGGTTCCTTCACCTCCTCGGCTTCTCTTGTCTACCCTTCAAAGCTCCTCCATGCCCTTCTCAGCACCCTCATTCCACCTGCTAAGATAAGCTCTTCCCCTAAGCTCACGCATCTTCCTCTGCTCTGAGGGCCAAACTTCTGCAGGGCTCCAGGCCTGGGCAGAGGGGCAGGGTGTTTGGGGGAGACACCTCAAGCCTTGAGTATGGAAGCAAAGGGAAGCAACAATGTCACTAAGGAAGCAGCAGTGTGGGTGCTGCGAGGAAAAAGCTCTAGCAGTCTCTGGACTAGGGTTCCCTTGGCAGAGGGGGGGCTGAGTTCAAAGCCAGCTGCAGGGGCCAAGGGACGACACTCCCTGCTATTCTTCTCCGAGATCAGTCACCAGGAACTGGCAAAGAGAGGGCAATTTCTGAGGCCAGACCCCAATTCCACTTGGATCAGGAGACTGGAAGATTCTGTCCTTAGGAGCCAAGAGATAATGAGAAACAGAGACAGGGAAAAACAGAGAGACCAGGGAGAGATATACTGCGAGAGAGACCAGGAGGGTTGGAGAGCAAAAGACCCAGAGCCAGGGAGACACAGGACCAAACCAGAGACAAGGGAAATGGAAACAGAAAAACAGATTCCTCCAGTGAGACAGAGATAAGCAAAGAGGAGACAGAGATGGGAAAACAGGGAACACTAAGGCATGGAGAGAAAGTGCGTAGAGAAAGAAATGGGGAGATATTGAAGACAGGAAGACAGAGATGGGGAGACCTGGGGAGAGGTTACACAGAGATAACACGGCGAGAGATGAGAAACAGCGATAAGGAGAAAGCGGTGAGAGAAAACAAAAAAGCCAGAGAGGGCGGCTGTCCCTTCTTACTAGGTTGGGACCAGTTTTCCGTGGTAAAGTCAGAACTGAGGGGCAGCAGGAGACGTCTCATACCTAAGCACCGAGCCTTCCCCCGACTTCCTCCAGGTCAGGGAGCAGCACCCCACCCGTCACCCCCGCCCCCCGTTCGCCCCCGCCCCAGGGGTCCCGGCTCCGACTCTCCACCTCCCGCAAGGTCTTCTCCATACGTCCCATCTGTGTTTGGGCGTCTGGCTCTCACCCTCCGCCAATCGCCCACCGAGACGGCTTCCCACCCCACCCTCCAGCCGGGTCCCCCGGGAGGGAGCCCGGGGAGATCCGCCCCAAGTCCCGGGTCCCACGCCGCCGGGCTCCGGGGGAATCGCGAGTTGAACGATGCTGCCACCTGCTGGCCGGATCTGGAAAGCACAGCGTGCCTCGAGGGCTGGGCGCGGCCGCCCCGGGTCGGAATCCCGCGGCTCCTGGCTCAGCCCGTCTCCGCGGGGTCTTTCCAGGAATCTGGATGGGCCTGCTCGCCTGCGCCCCATTTCTCCTGGCTGCCGCTCTGCCCCAGCTTAGGACCCAGGGACTAGTCTCTGAATGCTGGGGTCTTAATTTTCCCTGTAGTCAAACGGAGGAAGTGTACCAACACCTCTTCCCAGGATGTGGAGGCGGGGGGGCACGAATGTGCTAGTAATGAGCTCCAGGTTCTCCTTCCCAAGAAATCTGCCAGGCCGCCCCTCCCTCCCTCCTCATAAAAAAAAAAGGACGCCTAGCCCCACCAGGACCTTCGCCTCCCCTCTCTCATCCTCTGCCCCCCAGAAGTCCTTATGGGAAGGGACTTCCAGTGGTCCAGGTCCCTCTGGCCGCGTCCCCCCTCATCTGATAGGTGCGGCCAGTCCCTATTTTTTTTTTTTTTTTTTTTTGGCTTTTTGGGGCCGCACCCGGGGCATCTGGAGGTTCCCAGGCTAGGGGGTCTAATCCGAGCTACAGCTGCCAGCCTATACCACAGCCACAGCAATGCAGAATCCCAGCCTCGTCTGTGACCTACACTAGAGCTAACGGGCAACGCCCAAGCCTTGACCCACTGAGCAAGGCCAGGGATCGAACCTGCAACCTCCTGGTTCCTAGTGGATTGTTTCCACTGCGCCACAACGGGAACTCCCGCCAGTCCCTATCATAAGCCTGGGACCGCTTAGGGGGTGGAACAGTTGGGGTTGGGAAGGGGTAGTTCAGCTGTCTTGAACTGATGCCACAATATTGTTCATCAGATAATCCTTTCTACCTCTCAATTCCCCAAACCTTTCCCAGACGTCTTCCCTCCCCCTCCTCCCCTCCCCCTCCTCCCTCCCCCCTCCCCCTCCCCTCCTCCTCCCTCCTCCCCTCCCCTCTCCTCACCTCCGCCCCTCCCTTCCTCTTCTGGGTTGGCCTTTCCCCGGGTGCATCAGCTCCGCCCCCAACCCAAGGCAGGGCCCTATAGGTGGAGAGTCGTGGGAGAGGTCACGGCCCCGCCCTCTCCTCTCCTCCCCTCCACACGGAAGCTCAGTGGCCCCCCTGCCAGGATGTCTGACACCTGGGTCCTCGGCCTCGTGCCCACCTTGCTGCTTGCCCTGCCGGCTGGCCTCCAACAGGTGAGCTTTTTGGGAGGTAAGCCGGTTAGATTTTGGGGGGTCCTACCCTTGTGGGTCAGGGGCCCCGCTTCTGGCTCTGGATCACCACCTACTATGGTCAGGATTTCCTCATGACCACACGTATTTAGCAACTTCCTTTCTCTTTTGGCCGGGGAGGTGGAGGTGAGGGCAGTGGAAGGAGGTCCTGAGAAGGCCTGGGTTCCTTCACCTTGTGGGGAGGCAGGGGCGGGGGAGACTGTGTCGTGGGACCTGCGCCGCCTGACACCTAGTGCCTCTCTGAGTGGGGACTTTGATCCTGGCGTCGTTAGTCTCGTTAGTCTTGTCTCGTTCTTGCTCCTTCCTGCTGTGTCAGAAAGCAGTGACTGGGGGCCGGGGCGACAGTGGGGGTGTGTGTGTGTCTAAGGTCTGGACGCCTGGCCAGCCTGTCCCCCCCAGCTCTGTTCTCCTAGTGCTGGGGATGACCTTGGGAAGGCCCTGCCCCTCTCTGGGACTGTTTCTCTCTGCGTGCCCTGGAGGAAAGGAGGCTCCTTTGTCCCTTCCTAGGTGCGGGGCTAGGATTCCAGCCGGTGATAGGATTTGATCCGGCTGCCTGACCCCAGGCTGGGGTGACCTCTGGAATCTGTGATTTCTGAAGTGAGGCAAGGTTTCAGCACCCCTTTATCCCTCCCCTGACTCCAGTAATGGGGGCAGTCTATCCAATTCTGGGGTGGGAGATGATCCTAGAAACTGACATGGGTCTAGAACACGGTTTTTAAATTACTTGTGTCAGAGTCCGAAGGAAGTTGCAGGCCTGCTTCCCACGTTCATGAACTTGTGCTGAGCCGCTCTGCCCCACCCCACCCCAAGCCCTGCTCTTCCTTCTCTATCACCAGGCTGTGGGTTTGTGCCAGCTCTAGGCTGAGCATCCTCTGGTCGATTCCTCCCAACCACTGCAGGGGGCAGGCAGTTGATGCTCCCTGTTCACATGTAAGCAGTTGCCGAAGATTATCCCAACACTTGATAAAACACAGGCTCTGAACCACCTCAGATAAGACCATCCTCTGTTTAAAACAGGATGGTAGGGGGAGGAGTTCCCTGGTGGCTCAGTGGGTTAAGGGTCTGGCATTGTCACTGTTGTGGCTCAGGTTCAATCCCTGGCCCAGGGAACTTCCACATGCTACAGGTACAGCCAAAAAAACAAAACAAAACAAAACAAAACAAAATGGGGTGGTGGGAGAATCTGGGAAAGTGTCCTCTACTCCTCACAGGAGTGCAGCATTATTATTATTATTTTGCTTTTTAGGGCCACAGGTACGGCATATGGAACTTCCCAGGCTAGGGGTCAAATTGGAGCTGCAGCTGCCAGTCCCAGCCCCAGCCCCAGCCCCAGCCACAACCACACCAACTCAGGATCTGAGCCGCCTCTGCGACCTACACCACAGCTCACAGCAATGCTGGATCCTTAACCCACTCATCATGGAATCCCCATCCTCATGGATACTGGTTGGGTTTGTTACTGCTGAGCCACAATGGAAACTCCTTAATTTATTAAAGTAATTGTTCATTGTCTTTCTTAGTTAGGGGCCAGGAGGGGGAGGAGGGGCAGGGGCTAGAATCTGAGGGGAAGGGAGTACCCTGAGTGCCTGAATCCCTTTGGGGGTCCCCAACTCTGCAGTCATTCCAGGGTGCTGTGTGGCCCTCAGCCTCTCTGGGCCATTCCTGCTGGGGTTTATCCCTGCTCCTGAGCCCACTGGCCAAGACTTGGGAGAAGGGGGTGTACGTGCAGGACGGAGCACATAACGGGGGTTTCAGCCCAACTGTTAGTGGCTGTGATTGGTCTTCTTGGTTTTACTATTGTCGTCAGTGGCCATCGAAATGTTATTTCTGGAATTCCCATTGTGGTGCGGCGGAAACGAATCTTACTAGGAACCATGAGGGTGTGGGTTCGATCCCTGGCCTTGATCAGTGGGTTAAAGATCTGGTGTTGCCGTGAGCTGTGGTATAGGTCGCAGATGCGGCTGGGATTGGACCCCTAGTCTGGGAACCTCCATATGCCGCAGGTGCGGCCCTAGAAAGCAAAAAAAAAAAAAAAAAAGTTATTTCCAAGTCTTTGGTCTGACCACTGTTGGCTTCTTATTCTTTCTTGAGTGTGGCTGCTTGGTCCCCCCACCCCGAGGTTAGAGTGGGGGGACAGATACCCACACATTTTGCCCCCCCCACCACGGTCTGAGAGCTGCCAGGATGAAATGAGACCCAGTGGTCAATGCATGCTTTTTCATTCATTCTGCCTCTGCTGTTATCGTGAGTGTTGATTTTCAACACGAATCCCTTCCTGGGTGAAGTTTACATTCTACTGAGGAGACAGAAAAGTAACAAGATAAAGTAAAAGCATATTAGATGTTGACAAGAGCTATGCAGAGACAGGAGGTGCAATTAGAGGAAAAGAGATGCTTTGGGGAAGTGGGTGTAATTTTACATAAGATGGTCAGGCGTTCCCGTTATGGCTCAACAGTAACGAACCTGACTAGTATCCATGAGGATGTGGGTTCAAGCCCTGGCCTCATTCAGTGGGTTAAGGATCTGGTGATGCCGTGAGCTGCGGCGTAGGTCTCGGACACAGCTCAGATCCTGCGTGGCTGTGGCTGTAGCTGTGGCTGTGGCATAGACTGGCAGCTATAGTTCTGATTCAACCCCTAGTCTGGGAACTTCCATATGCTGCAGGTGCAGCCCTAAGAAGCAAAATAAATAAAGAAATAAGACCGTCAGAGAGGGAGGTGCTGGAGCCAGCCTCTCCGATACCTGAGGGAAGAACATTTCAAACAGGGCTGGTACACATATTTGCTCTTGATCAGGTCAAATTCTATGATAGCCCTAACCTACAGAACTAGTACAGAAGAGGGAGGGAGGGAGGAGGAGCTGATTCCGGGCGGGGGGGGGGGGTCCAGTGCTCCTCAGAGCCAGGAAGACCCTCCAGCCCCCAGCCCCGGGCAGGGACCAGAGAGATGAATGGAAATTCAGAAGCCCTGAGCCCTAAGAAGAGGGCCCGCCCCTGCAGGCAGGTGCAAGATAGCCGAGTGTGTGCAGGGAACTCCCAGTGGGTGTGTGTGCAAGAAGGGGAGACCGGTAGGGGCTGGACGTGGGCAGGGGTGGGGGCGGGGGGCTTCCAGCAAAGTTGCGAGTGATCGGATTTGTTGGATAGGAGCTCAGCTAACGTGTTACAAATGGCAGGTGAGGGGAGAGCGCTGGCATCCTGCCCGTGATGGGGTTGGATTGGATGGTTGGGGAGAAGGCGCGAGTTTCTGGACCTGGGGGTGAGCCGGTGCGGTGGGAGGTGCGGTGAGAAGAGGAAGGAGCTGGGGCTCCAGCCACTGACCTGGGGAACATGAGGAGTCAGGTGGAGGACAGGCTTGGGGGCCAATGCGGGTCCTCTGGGGACCTGCTGGCCGTGCCTGGGTAGCATCTGGGTGGAAGCCCCCCCCCCCCGCGCGCCCCCCAGTGTGTGACCCACGCCTCTGCCTCTTTTCTTCCACAGGCTGCAGCCACGTGTGCTCCCTTCCAGTAAGTCCGGGATTTGGGCTGTCCCTTCCAGTGTGCGGAGGAGACACCCCACATCCTGCCTTGGCTGCCTTCATCTTCCTCCGCCACTCCCCTTCTAGCCTGAATCCACCCCCTCCCTCCCTCCACCAGCCAACCCAGGGGCAGTTTCATCCCTGTGGGCCGAACCCCATCCTTCTCACTGCAGGCTTAGACCATCTCCCCTCAGAGGGTACCCTGGAAGCAGGAGCTAACACTCTTAATAGATAAACACGAAGAAACCGAAGCACAGGGAGGAGGGGCTGACGGGGGTGGGCTCTGGGCAGAAAAATATTTCCACCCAGTCGGTACTGGATGTTCCAGGAACATCCTCTTTCCCCCCACCCCACCCCACCCCATGGGCACCAGAAACAGCTCTCTCCTCCTGGAGTTAGTTGCGGACCCTCCCCACTGCCGCCCCCCCCCCCCCGCCCCATCTCCTCGGAGTGATGCTGAAGCCACTGCAACACTCTTTCCCCACACCCGCCCCCTGAGATTGACAGGACATTCATTACACCCATTTTATAGATGAGGAAGGTGAGGCCCAGGAAGGGCCACAAGGCCAGCAGTGAGCTGAGCCTGAAACCCAGGTCCTGGCCCAGCCTCAGGTTCTTCCCGCTGAGCCCGCAGGGGGAGCCCGTACCCCGACTCTGCTAGGGGTGGGGCTTGTGCCCTGAGTGCTTGGATAGGTTTTGAGAAGCTGGGATCCTGCCGCCTCCCCACCTTGGTACCAACAGCCCTCTCTCTGCCCCCGCCCCCCCCCCCCCAGCACCTGCCCTAAAGGATTTAAGTGTTGTGGTGACACATGCTGCCCAGAATACCAGCGGGAGCCCTTTGGGTTCTTCTCTGGCCCCTTCAGGTGAGCCTAGGGCACAGGGGCACCATCCTCTGAGGAGTCTGGTCTACACAGGACTGGGCTGGACTTCCTGCTGAGGGGGTGGGGGAAGGAAGGGACAGGGGTGCGGCAGGATGTCCTGAAGCCTCAGGGTGATGGTGGTGGTTTATCTTCCCAGGATCTTTGTCATCATCTTCCTGATTTTCATACCGCTCTTGTGCATCTGTGGCCTGGCTAAGCACATCTTCCGCAACTGCAGAGAGCCAGAGCACGAGCCCCCCACGGAGCATGAGGGGCCCCCGGAACTGCCCTCCATCGCTCCCGAAGAGAGGGTCATAGCACCCATTTCGGACTCCCCACCCCCCTACAGCGAGGTGGGTATCCATCCTCATCCCCGCTCTGGCCTCTGTGTCTCCGTATTCAGACTTTGAAGAGTTCTCTTGTGACGCAGCAGGTTAAGGATCTGGCATTCGCCCCTGCAGCGGCTTGGGTCGCTGCTGTGGCACAGGTTCGATCCCTGGCCAGGGAACTTCCATATGCCACAGGCATGGCCGAAGAAAAAAAACCAAAAGTTGGTTTTGTTTTGGTTTTGGGTTTTGGGTTTTGTTTTTTTTTTGTTGTTTTTTTTTTTTTTTTTTTTTTTTTTTGCCTTTTGGGGCTGCACTTGTAGCTTTTGGAAGTTCCCAGGCTAGGGGTCGAATTGGAGCTGCAGCTGGTGGGCCTGCACCACAGCCACAGCAACTTGGTATCGGAGCTGCATCTGCGACCTACACCACAGCTCACAGCAACACTGGATCCATAACCCAGTGAGCGAGGCCAGGGATTGAACCCACGTCTTCATGGATACTAGTTGGATACAATGAGCCACGAGGGAACTCCTGAAAAGATTTTTGGAACAAGAGGGACAGTGGAGGGCGTCCTTACACCATGCCCCAGACCCTACGGAGAGCTCTGCACCCAGCAGCGGGTCACCCTTCTCCCTGGTAAATGTGCTACCACCAGCACACGGGTGGTGACAGCCAGGGGCAGGTCCTGAGAAGACCCTGTGTCCCTCCGTCTCCCTGCAGGTTATTCTGAAGCCGGAACTAGGCCTGCCTCCCACAGAGCCACCCCCTCCATACAGCTGCAGGCCTGAAGAATACACCAGGGCATGCAGAGGCATCGACAACCCAGCCTTCTGAGCCACCTCCTGCCTGGAACCCTCCTGCCATCAGTCACCTCCTCTCCAAGACCTCCTGGATCAAGCCAGAGACTCCTGGGACCAACCGCCTAGAAGGTCCTGCTACACCTCTGGCCATTCTTGGTTTTAACTTATTGCTTTTCCTACCCCTGTTCCAGGCCTGTGGCCTCGCTAGCCCCAGGAGCTGATCTGAAGGGACCCCCTCCCACCGCCCCCATCCCATGCCAAGTTTGAGGCTGCCAGGAGGAAAATGTGAATAGCTGGAGGGGCCCAGGAGTGAATGGGCCACTCTGAGGAGTGGAGAGCGCTTCCAGAACGTCGGCTGGGCCGCCAGCTCTGAGATGTGTTGGGGGGCACTGATGTACTCGGGGAGACAGGGCTGCAGGGCACTGATGTACTTGGGGAGACAGGGCTGCATGAGCTCTGAGCCATCTGATTCCACCCCAATAGGAAAGACGCCCTGTTCCCTCCCCTCCCAACACATGCACTCACTAAAGCTCAGTTGCTTGTTGCTGTGTCTGTCTCTGTGTGGGGAGGTGAGCCCAGGCCCTGCTGGGGGACTGGGGGGGGGGGCAGTGCGCCTGAAACCCCACCATTGATGAGGCTGAGAGCTCAGTACATATGTGGGACACCCTCCAGAGAGGATCTTTGTAGATGCTTTGACCTCTGGTTCCTTTTTTTTTTTTGCTTTTTTAGGGCCACACCTGCCACATATGGAAGCTCCCAGGCTAGGGATTCAATCAGAGCTGTAGCCACCAGCCTACACCGCAGCCACAGCAATGAAGGATCTGAGCCACATCTGCGTCCTACACCACAGCTCATGGCAACGCTGGATCCTTAACCCACTGAGAAGGCCAAGGATCGAACCTTCATCCTCATGGATGCTAGTCAGATTTGTTTGATGGGGACGTGGAAAAAAAAAAATTTTTTTTTTTAAATGCACAAAACCCATAGTTTTCTCATGGCTCTGCAGTGAAGGATCTGGCACTGTCATTGCTGTGGCGCTGGTTTGATCCTTGGCCTGGGGAGCTTCCAAATGCCAAAATATAATAAAATACACACGACCCAGCAATTCCACTTCTAGGAATGATCCTTCAGAAATGCTCATACAAAAGAGCTCAAAGAGATGTCCACTGCGCCACCATAGCTGGGGGCAAACGAAAGCACCCTTAATATCCGTCAATAGGAGCCTGTTAGATGTACCAGGTCCACCCATATTGTGAATGTCATGCTGGGGGGGAGTTCCCGTTGTGGCGCAGTGGAAACAAGTCTGACTAGGAACATGAGGTTGCGGGTTCGATCCCTGGCCTCGCTCAGTGGGTTAAGGATCTGGTGTTGCCGTGAACTGTGGTATAGGTCGCAGATGCGGCTCGGATCCTGTGTTGCTGTGGCTGTGGTGTAGGCTGGCAGCTGTAGCTCTGATTAGACCCCTAGCCTGGGAACCCCCATATGCTGCAGGTGTGGCCCTAAAAGGACAAAAGACAAAAAAAAGAAAAAAAGAAAAAAAAGTGGATCTGAAGCACCAACTTGGCATGATGTCCGTTATTTATTATTACAGAGAAGAGGCAGATTGCAGAACAATGGTCTATGATCTCAACTTGTAAACCTATTATCACCTCATGTGGCATATGTTTTACCGCTTTCAACATGTATAGAAAATATCTAGATAGGAGTTCCCGTTGTGGCACAGTGGTTAACGAATCCGACTAGGAACCATGAGGTTGCAGGTTCGGTCCCTGCCCTTGCTCAGTGGGTTAAGCATCTGGTGTTGCCGTGAGCTGTGGTGTAGGTTGCAGACGTGGCTCGGATCCTGCGTTGCTGTGGCTCTGGCGTAGGCCGGTGGCTACAGCTCCAATTCGACCCCTAGCCTGGGAACCTCCATATGCCGTGGAAGCGGCCCAAGAAATGGCAACAAAAAAAAAAAAAAAAAAAAAAAAAAGAAAGAAAATATCTAGACAGATAGGAACCAAACCACTCTGGTCAGCACTGTGGGGTGGAGGGTTGGAAGTCCTCCGTTGCTGAGGGAGGCTTTTTCTTTTGCGTGATCTGTCATTGTTTACATCTTTCACCATGAGCAAGCGAGACTTTGGCAAACTATATAAAGATCTAATGCAAAATATAGGCAACTTGAGAAGTTAATGAAGACTCATCTTGTGAACTTTGATCCACGGCAACTCACATGTTATCAGCCTTGCTATGAGGAAGAAGCTCAAAGGACTCGGCCTCGGGCACACACAGGACATGGATGGGACCCAGGGGACAGATAAGCAATGGATATGGGAAAGCCTGGACACCTACCAGACAGGTGTGAGGATAGGTGATGCCTGTGTGTCACACGTAGGTGGGACTGTGATGGGCACTCTGGATACATCGGATGCCTGGCTCACGGGTTGGGTGGGTGAGCAATTGCACAGCAATTGAGAACTGATCCCTTGCATTTGGGTTAGCAGCTCAAACCGACAAAAAATAACAGAAGGTGGAGTCCCTTAGTGAGTGAATGAGGGATTAAGAGGACAAGTGATGTGAAGTTCTGCCAGAGATACTTGGGATGAGGCATGCAGCCTGGTTACCTCCGAGAAGGTGCCCCTTGTGGCTGTGGACTTGACCTCTCTGCAGGGCTCCGCATGGGACTGGGGAGTATAGGAAACGCTGAGAGGCAGGGAGCAAGGGGCAGAGTGGGGGGGCAGTGAGGAGCACCCTATACTCCCGGGAGGAAGCGGGAGGAGAAAGGGGAAGCTAGGGGGAGGGATGACACCAAGAATCTTACCCGAGACCGAGAGTCAGAACCAACATGGTAGCGTCTACATCCGGCATCTCCAGGTCCCAGTCCCCTGCGCCCCACACCGTCCCCTGCACAATGAAGGGGTGTACTCCCTTGCAATAACCGCCATCGCTGGTAACCACAAATCTCCCACCCCCGCCCCCCAGCATCAGTCACTTCCTATTCCTCCCACTCCGGATACTGTACTAGCCCCAGGCCACCAGATCTCTGAGCCCACTGAGCCCCTCAAGCCATTGGCCTTGGCCTCTTAGTCTGTCCTCACTGTCCTTACCCAGTTTGGAGTCCTTGATCCCTCCTAATAGTGCCCTGCGTCTAATTCTTTTACCCTTTTCTGCATCTGTTGTACTCACCTGGAAAAATCCCAAACCCTGATTGGAAGCAAGTTTTGCTCAAGAACCAGTACACTGGTGTGAGTGGACTCACTTCAAAATCAAAACTCCAAATCTCAAGGGGACCCTCCCTGCCTCAGAAGCTTTGCTTCCTCACTCTTGAGGTGACAATTCTACTCTTCTCTCTCATCTCCCAGTCTCGATGTCAGGTGATGATGGCGCCACAGACTTCAGAGGAAAACAATGGATGTGATCACACAAAAAACACCCAGTCCCTGAGTTCCCGTCGTGGCTCAGCGGTTAGAGAATCTGACTAGGAAGCATGAGGTTGCGGGTTCAATCCCTGGCCTTGCTCAGTGGGCTAAGGATCCGGCGTTGCTCTGACTGTGATGTAGGCTTGCGGCTAGAGCTCTGCTTAGACCCCTAGCCTGGGAACCTCCATATGTCGCAGGTGTGGCCCTAAAAGGACCAAAAAAAAAAAAAAAAGATAAATAAAAGACAGAACCAGTCCTGTCCCCACCACACCCCCACCTCTGGCTACAGTGGAAACCACATTCCACATCTCCAACTGGATCCCCCACCCCCAAGAGCCTCCCGGAGCCTCACCCCTGCAGTAATTCCTGCCTCAGCCATTTCTCCCTCATTATTGGACCTTTATCATTATCACCTGTGCATCAATGAAACCCTCCTTTGGTACTGTCATCCCTCCTGTCATCACTTCATCCTGCTCCAATCAGCCCTTTGTCCCCATCATTACAGGAAATGTCTCTTGTCCGCCTCACCTGTGACCTACATCTTGCTGAGGCCAAAGGTCAAGTCTCCCGCCTCATTTACGCAGTCTCTGGATATTGGACACACTTGGCCACTTCCTCCTTTTTTATTTACTTTTTTTTGGCCGCCCCTGCAGCATGTTGAATTTCCTGGGCCAGGGATTGAACCCAGGCGAGAGTTGCAACCTGTGCCACAACTGTGGCAACACTGGATCCTTAAGCCACTGAACCACAAGGGAACTTGCATCCTCCTTTTTTTTTTTTTTTTTTTTTTTTTTTTTTGGCCTTTTTTTAGGGCCGAACTCGCGGCATATGGAGGTTCCCAGGCTAGGGGTCTAATCGGAGCTCCAGCTGCTGGCCTACACCACAGCTACAGCAACTCCAGTCCAAGCCACATCTGCAACCTACCACCACAGCTCACAGCAACGCTGGATCCTTAACCCACCCAGTGAGGCCAGGCATCGAACCCTCAACCTCATGGTTCCTAGGCAGATTCGGTTCCGCTGCACCACAATGGGAACTCCCATCCTCCTTCTTAAAGTACCATCTTGTCTGGACTTCTCTGAAGCCACCTCCCCTGGTTTTCGTCCTGTTCACCGCTGCTCCTTTTCAGGCGCCTTCACTTTCCCCCTCCCCCTGCATGACAGTTGACTGAGGTTCTGTCTTTGAGCTTCTCACCTTCACCTTCACTCCCTTAGTGGGTCTCAGCCAGTTCTGAGGCTTCATAGACCATCTATGGTCTGATGAATCTCTGATCTTTATCTCTGGCCAAGACGTTGCCCCTGAGTTCCAGACTTAGATATTTAACTACCTAACACCTCCTTGGGTGCATCTCACAATCCAAACCAGGTTTTAACTTCCCTCCACCCCACCCCAAATCCAGTCCTTCCCAGTTGTTCCATCATAAAGAGATGGCACTACCCACCAGCCTGCTGTTCAGGCCTAAGAACTGGATTATTCCAATTTGTCTCTTTCCTTCACCCCCTCATCCTGCCTCCAGAATAGATCCATGTCCCCTTTTCCCCATTTCACTGATACAACCCTAGACCAAGTCACTGTCAGGCGGAGCCTAGGCGGTCCTACTACTGATGTCCTATCCGGTTTGCACCTGCGCCTCCATCCTGCCCCCTGCAGTTTATCCCATTCACTGCACCCAAGATAAAGCATAAATAAATAAACCGTCAATAAGACGCATCCCTGATTCCTGTTGTGGCTCAGCAGTTAACAAACCTGACTAGCATCCATGAGAACACAGGTTCAATTCCTGGCATCACGCAGTGGGTTAAGGATCTGGCATTGCCGTGAGCTGTGGTTGCTATAGGTTGCTATAGCTGTGGGAGCTATAGGTTGCAGATGCGGCTCGGATCCTGCGTTGCTGTGGCCGTGGTGTAGGCTGGCAGCTGCAGCTCTGATAAGACCCCTAGCCTGGGAACCTCCAGATGCCACGGGTATGGCCCTAAAAAGACCAAAAAAAAAAAAAAAGAATGCATCTTGGGGATTTTGAAGCCAGGAGGGTCCCTTTGAAAAGCATCTTGAGCCACCAAGCTCCTTCCCTGCTCAGGGCCTTTGCACATGCTGGCCCCTTTGCTGTGAGCACTCTTTTCGATGCTATTTCCCATCAGTCTGCTTCTCTTTCTTTTGGCTTAGTTTTTGTCTTTTTGTCATTCTCATCTAGAAGGCACCTCAGAGATCCTCTGAAACAACATATCTCAAAGTATAATCCCTAAAAAACTAGTTCTAGAAGATACTTTTTAAAGGTGGAGTGGCATTCTGTGTTCAAATAAGTTTGGAAAATGCGGCGTTCCCGTCATGGCACAGCGGAAATGAATCCAACTAGGAACCATGAGGCTGCGGGTTCCATCCCTGGCCTCACTCAGTGGATTAAGGATCCGGCGTTGCTGTGAGCGGTGGTGTAGGTCGCAGACACGGCTTGGATCTGGCATAGCTGTGGCTCTGGCGTAGGGCGGCAGCTGTAGCTCTAATTGGACCCCTTGCCTGGAAACCTCCATATGCCCTGGGTGTGGCCCTAAAAAGACAAAAGATAAAAATAAATAAGTTTGGAAAATGCTGCATACACATCTCACACTGTAAGAATCACAATTCACCTTAGCATACTTTTTAAGTATTTTATTTTATTTTTTATGGCCACACCCATGGCATGTGGAAGTTCCTGGGTTGGGGATTGAATCTGAGCAGCAGTTGGAACCTACACTGAAGCTTTAAAAACACCATATCATTTAACCCACTGTGCTAGGCTGGGGGTAGAACCTATCCTTCTGCAGCGACCCAAGCTGCTGCAGTAGTATTCTTAACCCACTGTGCCATACCAGGAATTCCTCACTTTAATACACACACACACACACACACACACACACACACACACACACACACACACAGTCTTTTTAGGGCTGCACCCGAGGCATCTGGAGGTTTCCAGGCTAGGGGTCTAATTGAAGCTGTAGCCACTGGCCCACACCACAGCCACAGCAACTTGGGATCCGAGCTGCCTCTGCGACCTATACCACAGCTCACGGCAACACCAGATCCTTAACCCACTGAGCAAGGCCAGGGATCAAACCCATGGCTTCATGGATGCTAGTCGGGTTCATTAACCACTGAGCCACAACAGGAACTCCTCACTTTAACATATATAGGCGTTGAGAATTCACAGCAAATAGGCCACCTTATCATTATCCAAAGCAGAATGACCCCAGTTTATTTCATCATAAAACACTGTTTTCTTTCTCATAATCCCTGTAGAAATTTGAGAAAAATGCTGATATAGTTCAACGTTGTCTTATAGATGCGATGACCAAAATCCAGTAAAGAGAAGTGACTTATCCGAGGCCACACAGCTGGCAGGGTCAGAAATTGGATTTAAAACGCAAGTGTCAGGAGTTCCCCTTGTGGCGCAGTGGAAACGAATCTGACTAGGAACCATGAGGTTGCAGGTTTGATTCCTGGTCTTGCTCAGTGGGTTGAGGATCCAGCGTTACCATGAGCTGTGGTGTAGGTCACAGACGAGGCTCAGATCTGGCATTGATGTGGCTCCGGCATAGGCTGGTGGCTACAGTTCCGATTAGACCCCTAGCCTGGGAACCTTCATATGCCACGGGTGCAGCCCTAAAAAGGACCAAAGGAAAAAAAAAAAAAAAAAAAAACCTCAGTCTCAGAGTTCCTGTCATGGTGCAGTGGAAATGAATCCAACTAGGAACCATAAGGTTTCGGGTTCGATCCCTGGCATCGCTCATTGGGCTGGGGATCCAGCATTGTCATGAGCTGTGGTGTAGGTTTCAGACATAGCCTGGGAACCTCCAGGTTTAGGGCAGGTGTGGCCCTACAAAGACAGAAAATAAATAAATAAAAACTAAAAAAAACTCAGTCTCCTCAAGGAGTTCCTACTGTGGCACAGAGGGCTACAGATCTGGCGTTGCTGCAGCTGTAGTGTAGGTGGCAGATGCGGCTTGGATCTGATCCCTGGCCCCTGGCCTGGGAACATCCGTATGCTGTGGGAGTGCTCAGCAACAAAACAAAACAAAACCTTGGTCTCCTCAAAGAGATGAAGAGATATTTATTGAGGGCCAAGGGTTAGAAGCGATGGGAAGCAGGGATGGGGTGACAACGAAGGAGGCGCAGGAGGGGATCTTTGTGGTGATGGAACAGTTCTGCACGGTGATTATATGGTGAAACGCCACTCCTTGGATAGACACGAACCCAGCCAAAGCTCAGAATAGGACTTGCACCCACAACCCATGACTTAGGAGGGGACGTGAAGCCATTGTCTTTTTTTTTTTTTTTTTTTTAAATACTCCCATGATTCTTGGCGTTCCCATTGTGTCTCAGCAGTTAAGGACATGACATAGGGTCTGTGAGGCTGCGGGTTCGATCCCTGGCCTCACTCATGGGTTTAGGATCCAGCATTGCCAACAAGCTGTGGTGAAGGTCAGAGATGTGGCTCAGATCCTGCAGGTGTGGCCCTAAAAGAAAAAAAGAAAATACTCCCATGATTCTTCTTTTTTTTTTCTTTTTAGGGCCGCAACGGTAGCATATGGACGTTCCCAGGCTAAGGGTCGAATTGGAGCTGCAGCTGCTGGCTGATACCACAGCCACAGCAATGCCAGGTCCAAGCTACATCTGTGAACTACACCACAGTTTGCAGCAACACTGGATCCTTAACCCACTGAGAAAGGCCAGGGGTAGAATCCACATACTTCATGGACAGTATGTCAGGGTCTTAACCTGCTGAGCCACAACAGGAAATCTTTTTATTTTTTGTCTTTTTGCCTTTTCTAGGGCCACTCCCTCGGCATATGGAGGTTCCCAGGCCAGGGGTCTAAACAGAGCTGTAGCTACCAGCCTACGCCACAGCCACAGCAACACAGGATCCAAGCCGTGTCTGCAACCTACACCACAGCTCACGGCAATGCTGGATCCTTAACCCACTGAGCAAGGCCAGGGATCGAACCTGCAACCTCATGGTTCCTGGTTGGATTCGTTAACCACTGCGCCACGACAGGAACTCCACAACAGGAAATCTTTAATTATTACTACTATTATTATTATCATAGTTGATTTACAATATTCTGTCAATTTCTGCTCTACTGCAAAGCAACTCAATTGTGTATATATACATATATATATATATATATATATATATATACACACACATATTCTTTTTCTCATATTATCTTCTATCATGTTCTTTTTTTTTTTTTTTTGTCTTTGTGCCTAGGGCCACACCCGCGGCATATGGAGGTTCCCAGGCTAGGGGTCCAACCGGAGCTGTAGCCGCCAGCCTATGCCAGAACCACAGCAACGCGGGATCCACGCCGCATCTTCGACCTACACCACAGCTCATGGCAACGCCGGATCCTTAACCCACTGAGCAAGGCCAGGGATCGAACCCGCAACCTCATGGTTCCTAGTCGGATTTGTTAACCACTGCGCCACGACAGGAACTCCCTCTTCTATCGTGTTCTATCACAAGTTCCAAGAAGTTCAAACTGTCTTTTAATTGAAAACTGCTCACCTGGTGTCAGGACTTTCTGAAGGTCAGGTTTTTTGGGGGTTTTTTTTGGTTGCACTCGTGGCATGCGGAAGTTCCTGGGGTCGGGGGTTGAACTCTTGCTACAGCCATGACCCGAGCCACTGCAGTGACAATGCCAGATCTTTAATCTGTTGGGCCACCAGGGAATTCCTTAGGTTCTTCCGTCTTTTTGCAGAAAGAATTCAGTGTAAAATAAAGCAGTAAAGAATGAGCTTATTGACATAGGACTCTTGTGAGCGATACAAGTGGGCAGGCAGGGGGGAGCACAGCCTTGAGAACAAAGAGGGCTACATTTTTTATAACCAAAGAAAAAAATGGGGAAGGGAGAGGACCACCTTCTTCCTCATTTTGGGGTAGACATTAACACATCAAGGCTTGCATCTTTAGTTCCTCCTTTGAGCCTATATGGTCTAATTGGGATGGTCATGGGGTTATTTGAATCATATGTATTTTACAGCAGAAATTATCACAACCTTGTAAATTAACTATACCTCAATAAAACTTTTTAAAAAGGAGAAGAGGAGTTCCCGTCTTGGCTCAGCGGTTAAGGAATCCGACTAGGAACCATGAGGTGGCGGGTTCGATCCCTGGCCTTGCTCAGTGGGTTAAGGATCCGGCGTTGCCATGAGCTGTGGTGTGGGTCGCAGACGCGGCTTGGATCTGGTGTTGCTGTGGCCGCGGGAAGCGGCCCTAGAAAAGGCAAAAAGAAAAAAAAGAGAGACAGAGAAGAAAAGAGATGGTTCGAATATCAATTGGGTTGAATGCATCTATTCAATAAAGGAAGAATATATGTAAAAAAATCGTGTATTTTTGCGAAAGGGCGGTGACATATTACTACAATATGATCATTCATCTCAAGCTTTGGTATAATGTCCCCTTTCCCCTAGTTTCTTTCCCTTTTCTCCTTCTCCTTCATCTTCTTCCTCTTCCTCCCCGACTCCTTCTTTCCTCCCTTTTAAGGCTATACCTGCGGCATATGGGCTTTCCCAGGCTAGGGGTCAAATCGGAGCTGCATCTGAGGGCTACGCCACAGCCACAACAGCAGCTGATCTGGGCCACATCTGCAACCTATGCCACAGCTTAAGGCAACACCAGATCATTAACCCACTGAGCAAGGCCAGGAATCAAACCCTCATCCTCACAGAGACAACATTGGGTCCTTAAGCTGCTGAGCCACAACAGGAACCCTTCACCTATATTCCTGTCTTGGCTACAGGCGGAAATGCTCCTCTTCAAGGACCATTAACTCCCTGACCTCATGAAACAAGACTCAGACCCCCTATGTATTGCCTTTGTGATTTTGTTTTGTTTTGTTTTTTTGGTTTTTGGGGGTTTTTTTTTTTTTTGTCTTTTTGCCTTTTCTTGAGCTGCTCCCGTGGCATATGGAGGTTCCCAGGCTAGGGGTCTAAGCGGAGCTATAGCCACTGGCCTACACCAGAGCCACAGCAACTCAGGATCTGAGCCGCGTCTGCAACCCACACCACAGCTCACAGCAACGCCGGATCCTTAACCCACTGAGCAAGGCCAGGGATCGAACCCACAACCTCGTGGTTCCTAGTCAGATTCATTAACCACTGCGCCACGATGGAAACTCCTGTCTTGGGTTTTAACTATCAGGACCTGTGGCTTGAGCATGCCTGGCACTTAAATGCATCTGGTCTTCCTTCAGGGTAGAGTAGACTGTTGATAGGTTACTAGAATCTTTTCTTGAGTGGTCATTAACTTAGGAACTCCCTTAAAATTCCCTTTCTGTCTTTAATCCCTTACTGGGATTTCTGAACTATTTATTTATCCTACTCTCTCCCTATGAGAGATGGTTACACGAATCCACACAGGCAATGAAATGACATAGAGCTATACACACACGTTGTACCAATGTCAGTTGCCTGATTTTCCTGATTTTGCGTAAGATGTAACCATTGGGAGAAAATGGGTCAAAAGAAGTTGGGCCCTCTTTGTACTATCTTTGCAGCTTTCTGTGAATCTATAGCGATTTCAAAAGAAAGAGATTTCACAAAATCAGGTTCCTGTCTCCAGGTTCAAGAGCTTTTTACATTGCTAAAGTTTATTAGGTCCAATTTAGTTTCGGTTTCATCCAGGGTCCAATGCAAAGCAGAGTTTACTGCTTTTTATAGTTTGCAATTTATTTAAACTGCAGTAATTTGGGAGTAGAGGGGGGCAATTTGTAGACACTCCACTGCAGTGATGAATGCAATGTTATATGGCTCTTCTCTTTCCTTTGCAACTGACCATGACTTTCTTGCAGCCAAGTGTGTGGCTCTTGCTCACATAGAGATGAAGAGACAAGAGGAAGAAGTCCTCAGCTGGGTTGCTTGTCATCTAGATGGACCTCTTTGGGGCAGGAATCTATGTGTGTGTGTGTGTATCACACATAGATGTAATATACGTATTGACATATATATGTGTGTGTGTATATATAATAAATATGCGCATATAAGATATAAATCTTATTTACAAAAACAGACAACTGGTTGGATTTGGCTCATGAGCCAAAGTTTACTGACTTCTGAACGAAAACAGTGGAATCAAGGAGTTCCCATTGTGGCTCAGCAGGAATGAACCCAACTAAGTATCCATGAGGATGCAGGTTTGATCCCTGGCCTTGCGTAGTGGGTTAAGTATCCAGCATTGCTGTTGGTGTAGCATAGGCCAGCTGCTGCAGCTCTGATTGGACCCCTAGCCTGGGAGCTTCCATATGCCACAAGTGCAGCCCTAAAAAAGTAAAACAGTGGAATCAAGATGGCAGAGGAATAGAATATGGAGCTCAAGTTCTCCCACAAATATAATTTTAAAAAACCAAAAAGTGGAGTTCCTGTCATGGCTCAGTGGAAATGAATCTGACTAGCATCCATGAGGAGGCAGGTTTGATCCCTGGCCTTGCTCAGTGGGTTAAGGATCCAGCATTGCCATGAGCTGTGGTGTAGGTCACAGATGCAGCTTGGATCTGGCATTGCTGTGGCTGTGGTGTAGGCTGGCAGCTGCAGCTCCAATTTGATCCCTAGCCTGGGAACTTCCATATGCTACAGGTGTGGCTCTAAAAAGAAAAAAAGAAAAACGATTAAAAAAAAAAAAAGACATAGACTAGCTGACTAGATTTAAAAAACAAGAACCAAAGACCCATATATAAGACCAGACACTATAAAACTCTTAGAGGAAAACATGGGCCAAACACTCTCTGACATAAATGACAGCAATATCTTCTCAGATCCACCTCTCAGAGTAATGACGGTAAAAACAAAAATTAAAATTGGACCTAATTAAACTTAAAAGTTTCTGCACAGCAAAGGAAACCGTAAACAAAACGAAAAGACAACCCACAGAATGGGAGAACATATTTGCAAATGAAGCAACTGACAAGGAATTAATCTCCAAAATTTATAAACACCTTCTGCAGCTCAATACCAAAAAAACAACCCCATCAGAAGATCTAAACAGACAATTTTCCAAAGAAGACATACAGATGGCCAAAAAACACATGAAAAGACGTTCAACATCAATCATTATTAAAAGAAATGCAATATCAAAACCACTATGCGGTACCACCTTACACCAGCCAGCATGGCCAGCATCAAAAATTCTACAAACAGTAAATGCTGGAGAGGGTGTGGAGAAAAAGGAACCCTATTACACTTTTGGTGGGATTGTAAATTGGTGCAACCACTGTGGAAAACAGCATAGAGATTCCTCAGAAAACTAAAAAGAGAATTACAATTTGATCCAGCAATCCCACCCCTGGGCATCTATCCAGAGAAAATCATGACTGGAAAAGACACATGTACTCCAATGTTCATTGCAGCACTATTTTCAACAGCCAAGACATGGAAACAACCTAAATGTCCATCGACAGAGGAGTGGATCAAGAACATGTGGTACATACATGTGATGGAATATTACTCAGCCATTAAAAGGAACGGAATACTGGCATTTTTAACAACATGGATAGACCTAGAAATGATCATGCTAAATGAAGTCAGTCAGACAATGAGCCACCAACATCAAATGCTTTCACTGACATGTGGAATCTTAAAAAAGGACAGAATGAACTTCTTTGCAGAACAGATACTGCACAGACTTTGAAAAACTTATGGTCTCCAAAGGACACAGTTCGGGGGGTGGGGGGGCTGCACTGGGGGTGTGGGATGGAAATCCTATAAAATTGGATTGTGATGATCATTGTACAACTACAAATGTAATAAATTCACTGAATAATAAAAAAAAGAAAGAAAGAAGCCACAAAAAAACAAGAACCAACAATATGTTGCGTACAAAAGACCCACTTTAGGGCAAAGGATAAACATAGTTTGAAAGTGAGGGGATGTAAAAGGATATCTCATGCAAATGGAAATGACAAGGAAGCAGGAGTAGCACTTCTCATATCAGACAAAATAGACTTTAAAACAAAGGCCATAAAGAAAGATAAATAAGGACACTAACGATAAAAGGAGCAATTCAAGAAGAGGATATTACACTTGTCAAAATATACGCACCTAATATAGAAGCACCCAAATACATAAAATAAGTACTAACAGAAAAATAAAGAGAAAATGATGGGAATATAATAATAATAGGAGATTTTAACACCCACATCTATTGACAGATTTTTGAGACAGAAAATCAATAAAGCATCAGAAATCCTAAGTGACATAATAGAACAGTTAGACTTCTTAATTAAAAGATATAAATAAGTCATTTTTCCACCTCTTATCCTCTATCCAGCTTGCTTGAGCACTTGATTGTTTTTGTTGCTGTCTTGTTTTGTTTTTCAAATTTCTTTTCAATTTTTTTATTGCAGTAAAATATAAATAATATAAAATTTATCATCTGAACTATTTTTCAGTTTTTAATTTTATTTAAAACTTTTTTGAAATGTAGTTGATTTACAATGTTGTGTTAGTTTCAGGTATACAGCAAAGTGATTCAATTTTATGTTCTTTACATTCTCTTCCATTATAGATTATTATAAAATATTGATTATTATGAGATATTGATTATTGTAAGATAGGCTATACAGGTCTTTCTTGGTTATTTGCATCGTAATCATTTTTTTATGGCCATGCCTGCAGCATGCAGAAGTTCCTGGGCCAGGAATCAAACCCACAGCAATGACCTGAGCCACAGCAGTGACAACACCAGCTTCTTAACCACGAGGCCACCAGGGAACTCCTTAACCATTTTAATTGCATGTTCAATGGTATCAAATATATTCATGATTTTGTGCAACCATTACCACCATCCATCTCCATAACTCCTTTCATCTTATAAAACTGGACCCATTAAACAATTCTCCCTTCTCTCTCCCTTCCCCCCAGGCCCTAGCAACCACTATTCTACTTTCTTTTTTTTTTTTTTTAATTTAATTTAATTTTATTTTATTTTTTTGCTATTTCTTGGGCCACTCCCGCGGCATATGGAGGTTCCCAGGCTAGGGGTTGAATCGGAGCTGCAGCCACCGGCCTACAGCCTAGGTCAGAGCCACAGCAACGAGGGATCCGAGCCGCGTCTGCAACCTACACCACAGCTCACGGCAACGCCGGATTGTTAACCCACTGAGCAAGGGCAGGGACCAAACCTGTAACCTCATGCTTCCTAGTCGGATTCGTTAACCACTGCACCACGACGGGAACTCCCACTATTCTACTTTCTGTCTCTATGATTTTGATTACTCTAAGTACCCCATATAAATGGAGTCATACAATGTTTGTCTTTTGGGTCTGGCTTATTTCACTTAGCATAACATTCTCAAATTTCATCCATGTTGTGTCATGTGTCAGAATTTCCTTCCTTTTTAGAGTTGGATGATATTCCATTGTATGTACATACCACATTTTGCTTCTTCATTCATCTGTTGATAGACACATGAATTGCATCCACATTCTAGCTATCATGAACACGACATGCTATGGACATGGATGTACACAAGGTTCTTCGAGAACTTGCTTTCAATAACTTGCCTGTATATACTCACAAGCGGAATTGCTGGATCATACGGTAATTTGATTTTTAGTTTTTTAAGGAACTGCCATGCTGTCTTCCACAGCAGCTGCACACCATTTTGTGTTTCTACCATTAGTGCCCATGAGTTTGAGTTTCTCCATATCCTCTTGTTTTCTGGACTTTTTTTTTTTTTTTTTTTTTTTTTTTGCTTTTTAGGGCCACACCCATGGCATACGGAAGTTCCCAGGCTAGAGGTTGAATCAGAGCTACAGCTGCCAGTCTACCCCACAGCCACAGCAACACAGGATCCAAGTCACGTCTGCGACCTACACCACAGCTCACAGCAATGCGGGATCTCCAACCCACTGAGCAAGGCCAGGGATTGAACCCTCATCCTCATGGATACTAGTCAGATTTGTTTTCACTGTGCCGCAACAGGAACTCCTTGTTTTCTGGGTTTTTTTGTTTGTTTGGTTGTTTTTATTGTAGCTATCCTAATGAGAGTAAGCTGATAGCTCATTGTAGTTTCAATTTCCCTTTTCTGAAAGATTTGTGCTGTTGAGCATCTTTTCCTGAATTCATCGGCCATTTGTGTATCTTCTTCAGAGAAATGTTTTTTAAAGTCTTTTGCCCATTTTTAAATCAGATTTTTTGCTTTTTTGTTGTTGAGTTTTAGAAGTTCCATAATATCTATTCTGGATATTAATCCCTTATCAAGAACATGATTTTGGAATATTTTCTCACATTCAGTAGGTTGCCTTGTTACTCTACAAAATTTCATGAAAACTTGTTTCATGAAGTCCAGTTTGTCTATTTTTCCTTTTATTGTGTCTTTAGGAGTATCATATCCAAGAAATTATTACCAAATCCATCATCATGAAGATTTTGCCCTGTGTTTTCTTCCAAGAGTTTAATAGTTTTAGGTCTTACATTTAGGTCTTTGATCCATTTTGAGTTAATTTTTGAACATAATGTTAGGTAAGAGTCCAACTTCACTCTTTTGTGTGTAAATATCTTTTTCTCAGCAGCATTTGTTGGAAGACCGTCCTTTCCTCCATTGAAGGGTCTTGGCTCCCTTGTCAAAAATCATTTGATCAGATATGGGAGGGGGTATTTCTATTCTATTCCATATATCTGTCTTTATCACACTCCTTTTTTTTTTAAATCAAGACCAAATTTAATGATTTCACAACATTTACAAAATATACGAAGTCTGAGTTTTTAAAAAAAACGTACACTGAAATGGTTAAAATAGCTGGATAGAACTTCTTAAATATCATGTGGATTTCTTTTAAATTGTTAGGTTTTACTATTATAAAAGATTATAGATGAAGTATGCATATTTCACTAAGAAACTTCATTTTTTTGTTTTATTGAAGTATAGTTAATTTACAAGGTTATATCACACTGCTTTGATGACTGCAGGTTTGTATTAAGTTTGAAACCAAGAATTGTGAGTCCTCCAGCTTTGCTTCTGTTTTTTAAGATTGCTTTGGTTATTTGGAGTCCCTTGAGATTCCATATGAATTTTAGGTTGGATTTTCCTATTTCTGAAGAAACAAGCAAAAAATCACTGGGATATTGACAAGAATTTACATTGCATCTGTAGATTGTTTTGGGTAGTATTGACATTGTAACAATACTAAGTCTTCCAATCCATAAACAGGAGATGTGTGTTTCCATTAATTTCTACCTTCTTTAATTTCTCTCAGCAATGTATTGCAGTTTTCATTGTACCTGTCTTTCACCTCCTTGGTTAATACCTTAATACTTTTTTTTTTTTGGTTTTTAGGGCTGCACCCATGGGACATGGAGGTTCCCAGGCTAGGGGTCAAATCGGAGCTACAGCTGCCAGCCTACACCACAGCCACAGCAATGCTCGATCTGAGCCACATCTGTGACCTACATCACAGCTCATGGCAACGCCAGATCCTTAACCCACTTTTCAAGGCCAGGGATCGAACCTGCAACCCCACGGTCGTTCCTAGTCAGATTTGTTTCTGCTGCGCCATGACGGGAACTCCAATACCTTAATCTTTTTTTTTTTTTTTTTTTTTTTTGTCTTTTGTCTTTTGTTGTTGTTGTTGTTGTTGTTGTTGTTGCTATTTCTTGGGCCGCTCCCGCGGCATATGGAGGTTCCCAGGCTAGGAGTTGAATCGGAGCTGTAGCCACCGGCCTACGCCAGAGCCACAGCAACGCGGGATCCGAGCCGCATCTGCGACCTACACCACAGCTCACGGCAACGCCGGATCGTTAACCCACTGAGCAAGGGCAGGGACTGAACCCGCAACCTCATGGTTCCTAGTCGGATTCGTTAACCGATGCGCCACGACGGGAACTCCCTTATTCTTTTTGATACTCTTTTTTTTGGCCGCATTCATAATATATGGAAATTCTAGGGCCAGGGGATCGAAGCTGAGCTGCAGCTGCAACCTACACCACAGCTTTAGCAACACCCGATCTTTAACCCACTGCACTGAGCTTGGGATTGAAACTGTGCTGCTGCAGAGGCAACACTGGATCCTTAACCCTCTGCACCACAGTAGGAACTCCTCTTTTTGATATTATTGTAAATGAAATTGTTACTGAATGCAAGTTTGTGTGTTTGATGAACAATGAAGATAAAGAAACCAGAAAGATGAGAGTTTGGAGCAAAGTTTACTGCAGGGCCAAGCGTGGAGAATGGGTGGCTCATTCTCAAAACCCCTGAACTCTCTGGTGGGTTTTAGGGAGAAGTTTTTACAGGCAAAATTTGGGGTGAGGGCTGCAGCGGGTGTGACTTTCCTCTGACTGTTGGAGTTGAGGTAACAGGGCGGTGCTCCACGGCTCAGCCTGAAGTTATCAGCCCACACCTGGACGGGGGGCCTTAGTTCCTGCAGAAGAACTCAAAGATATTGTTATTTATATTCCTTCAGGAAGAACCAGGACCGAGGCTGTCCAATAGTTTCTAGACTACTCGTCCTTTGTTTCTGCACTCCCTCCCTTCCCTGATTAGCAACTGTTTGAGTCTGCCCTTTGGAACTCCAGGAAGGTCAAGGAGGCTGAAGTTTTTCTGCACATAAGAAACAGGGACTTGGAAAGGATTTGAACCAGGGAGGGCCCTACAGGGTCTTGCCCTATTTCAGAAATGTTTTTATTTTTATTTAGTTTTTTTTAATTTAAAATTTTTTTAACTTTTTTTTTTCTGCTGTACAGCATGGTGACCCAGTTACACATACATGTACACATTCTTTTTTCTCACATTATCATGCTCCATCATAAGTGACTAGACATAGTTCCCAGTGCTACATAGCAGAATTTCATTACTAATCCATTCCGAAGGCAATAGTCTGCATTTGTTTACCCCAAGCTCCCAATCCATCCCACTCCCTCCCCCTTCCCCTTGGCAACCACAAGTCTATTCTCCAAGTCTATGAGTTTCTTTTCTGTGGAAAGGTTCATTAGATTCCAGGTATAAGTGATATCACATGGTATTTGTCTTTCTCTTTCTGACTTATTTCACTCAGGATGAGAGTCTCTAGTTCCATCCATGTTGCTGCAAATGGCATTATTTTGTTCTTTTTTATGGCTGAGTAGTATTCCATTGTGTATATATACCACATCTTCCTAATCTAATCATCTGTCATGGACATCTGGGTTGTTTCCATGTCTTGGCTATTGTGAATAGTGTTGCAATGGACATGCGGGTGCATGTGTCTTTTTCAAGGGAAGTTTTGTCCGGATATATGTCCAAGAGTGAGATTGCTGGGTCATATGGTAGTTCTATGTACAGTTTTCTATGGTACCTCCATACTGTTCTCCATGGTGGTTGTACCAGCTTACATTCCCACCAACAGTGCAGAAGGGTTCCCTTTTCTCCACATCCCCTCTAGCATTCATTATTTGTGGACTTATTAATAATGGCCAGAATTGTTTTTATAATTTCCTTTTCAGAGTGTTCATTGCTAGTATATAAAAATGCAACTGATTTTTGTTTTGTTTTGTTTTGCTTTGCTTTTTTAGGGCCCCACCTGTGGCACATGGAAGTTCCCAGGCTGGGGTCCAATTTGATCTGCAGCTGCCAACCTATGGCAGAGCCAGCTCCTGCTCAGATGCAATCCCTGGCCCAGGAACTTCCATATACCGTGGGTATGGCCATAAAAAAGATAATTTTTAAAATATGCTAAGGTGAATTGTCACTCTTACAGTGTGAGATGTGTATACAGCATTTTCCAAACTTATTTGAACACAGAATGCCACTCCCACCTTTAAAAAAATATCTCCTAGAACTAGTTTTTCAGGGGTTATACTGAGATAGGTTGTTTCAGAGGCTCTCCGAGGTGCCTTCCAGGTGAGAATAATGTCTATGGTGGGTTGAATCGTGCTCCCCGAAGATATGTCCACTCAGAAGCTCAGAACATGACCTGATTTGGAATAAGGGTCTTTGCAGATGAAATTAAGGGAAGGATCTTTTTTTTTTTTTTTTTTTTTTTTTTTTTAGGGCTGCACCTGTGGCACATGGAAATTTCCAAGCTAGGGGTCGAATCAGAGCTCTAGTTGCCAGTCTATACCACAGCCACAGCGATGCCAGATCTGAGCCGAGTCTGCAACCTACACCATAGCTCACAGCAACGCTGGATCCTTAATGCACTGAGCAAGGCCAGGCCTTGAACCTGTGTCCTCATGGATATTAGTTGGATTCTTAGCCCACAGTGCCAAAGTCCATGATTTTTGTGTATTGACTTTTGTATCCTGCTACTTTGCTGAATTTGAAACCAAGCAGGGCTCTATATAGCCCTCCCCAGTACAAAAGTCTTTCCGTGCCCCCCATTTCTTGTTTGTGAGAAGAAGGTTTTAGCCTCCTAGACCTCCCCTGAGATTCAAAGGGCATATCTAAATAGCCGCTAATTAGGGGTGTGAGGGATTATAAAGGAAACAGTAGTTCAGGAGTTCCCATTGTGGCTCAGCCAGTTAAGAACCCAATTAGCAGCCATAAGAATTCGGGTTCGATCCCTGGCCTCACTCAGTGGATCAGGGATCCAGCGTTATTGTGAGCTGTGGTGTAGGTCACAGACACAGCTTGGATCCTGTGTTGCTGTGGCTGTGGCGTAGGCGGGCAGCTATAGCTCTGATTCGACCCCTAGCATGGGAACTTCCATGTGTTGCAGGTGCAGCCTTGAAAAGGCAAAAAAAGAAAAAAGAGAAACAAATAGTGCACTGATGGGGCAGGATCCTGTTTCCTCCTCAAGGAATGTGTATGACAATCTGATACATATCTTGGCGTACTCCTCCCACAGCCTCCCACAGAGCTGGAGGATGGTAACTTCAGGCTGAGCATAAGCACATGACCCCACACTAGTTAGAATTGGAAGGAAGATTAGTAAAGAAAGGTCACACACCTTGCAGACCTCCCCCCAAAGCTTGCTATAAAAACTCTTCCCCCAAAACCATCGGGGATTTGGGATCTAGTCCTAGATCTGTTCAAATATTCCTATTTCTTCATGATCTAGTCTTGGTAGAGTTTGTGTTACTAAGAGGGAAGGAAGGAGGGCAACAATAATGATGCTTCTCCTCTTGGTCTGCCCTTCTAAGATCAGAAGCGGAAATCAGCCATCAGAGCACAGATCTGATGCTTGGAGAAAAGGGTTCTTTTTGTCCACTCTGCTTCCTACAGCTGTGTGCAAAGTGCTCCAGGAACACAGACACAGCTGCCTGCAACCTGGCTGAGGATGGGTATATGCTACTGGGCTTAGAGCTGAAACTGACTGAAATTAACTGCAATTTACCGTTTGAGCCTTCCGCTGGAAGTTGCAAGCCATTTGTAAATGCCAGAGCTCCGGAGTTCCCATCGTTGCGCAGTGGTTAGCGAATCCCACTAGGAACCATGAGGTTGCGGGGAGTTCCCGTCGTTGCGCAGTGGTTAGCGAATCCCACTAGGAACCATGAAGTTGCGGGTTCGGTCCCTGCCCTTACTCAGTGGGTTGACGGTCCGGCGTTGCCGTGAGCTGTGGTGCAGGTTGCAGACGCGGCTTGGATCCCGCGTTGCTGTGGCTCTGGCGTAGGCCGGCGGCTACAGCTTCGATTCGACCCCTGGCCTGGGAACCTCCATATGCCGAGGGAGTGGCCCAAGAAATAGCAAAAAGACAAAAAAAAAAAAGAAGAAAGAAAATGAAAAAGAAAAGAAAAGAAAAAAAAGAAAAAATAAATAAATTCCAGAGCTCCAAAACAGTTAATCAGACAGTTTCTGCTTCTTCCAGCTCCATCAAATTCCCAGAATCCTTTCAGCAGGATTATACTTTAAGAATGCCCATTAGAAAATATTCAATTGTGTTAGCTGAGATTTGACCAATAATTTATTCAAAACTTGCTTTAGTTTTCTGCCAACATTTTCTTTTTTCTTTTTTCTTTTATTTATTTATTTATTTATTTTTGCTTTTTAGGGCTGCACCTGCAGCATATGAAGGTCCCCAGGCTAGGGGTCGAATCGGAGCTATAGCTGCTGGTCTACGCCACAGCCACAGCAATGCCAGATCCAAGCCACATCTGCTACCTATACCACAGCTCTTGGCAAAGCCAGATGCTTAACTCACTGAGCGAAGCCAGGGATCAAACCCGCAACCTCATGGTTCCTAGTCAGATTCGTTTCTGCTGCATCACAATGGGAACTTCCCCGCCAACATTTTCTCAGAATAAAGGATGTTAAGAAATTTGATCAGAGGCCTAAGATCATTTTAGGTTTTGACACAGCAAGAGCAGAACTTTCAACAAGTAAACCGCAAACTTGTCACACTGCACATTTTTTCCATATGCCCAGTCCCCTAGATTTTCTTATAACTGACTCCACCTGCTCCCTCCATAATGACTGTTGGGATGGCAGAGCAGCCATTTTTCACAAAGCGGTTCTACTTCTCAGACCACAGCTGACTGGTTTGGGGCTGGGTAATGATCCAGTCTGGGCCGTAAGAGCCCTTCCATGAGAATTTTGAATTTGGAGCTCAGTGTCTATAATCTCTAGACTGCTCAAGAAGAAAGCCATTAGAGAGTTCCCATAGTGACTCAGTGGGTTAAGAACCTGACTAGAATCCATGAGGATGCCGGTTTGATCCCTGACCTTGCTCAGTGGGTTAAGGATCCAGCGTTGCCGAGAGCTGTGGTATAGGTTGCAGACGAGGCTTGGATCCTGCTTTGCTGTGGCTGTGGGGTAGGCCAGCAGCTGCAGCTCCAATTGGACCCCTAGCCTGGGAACCTCCATCTGCTGCGGGTGCGGCCCGCAGCAGAAAAAAAGCAAAAGAAAAAAAGCAAAAACAAAGAAACCCCCACACAAAAAAGAAAGCCATTTGAGGAGTACCCTGGTGGTCTAGCGGGTAAAGGATACAACATTGTCACTGCTGTGGCTTGGGTTACTGCTGTTGTGTGGGTTCTACCACTGGCTGTGGCCAAAAACAACCCCAGAAGTCCATTAGATGGAGAGGAGCAACCGGGGCCTCTGTCAGCCACTTTGTGAACTGTCACCCAGTCCAAGCTCATAACTGCTAGCCACACTCCAGGCCAATGAATAAAGCTGTTGGGGCAAGGAAGAGCAACTTTATTAGGAAAGGCAGCAGTCAGAGAAGATGGTAGACTAGTGTCCCCCAAAACCATCTTACCCAAGTTAGAATTCAAGCTGCTTTTATACTAAAGTGGAGCAGGTGTGGCTGGCTGGTGCAAACTTCTTGCTGCCCAGTTCCTTTGTTCTTGCAGCTGTCCACGTAGGACGGGTCACCGTTTGCCTATAAACTACCAGCAAGACAGGAGTTATTATCTATCTACGACTTTTTTCTTTTTCAGTCGCATCCCCAGCATATGGGAGTTCCTTGGCCAGGGATTGAATCTGAGCCACAGCTTCGACCTATGCCACAGTGACCTATGTATGCCACAGCCATGGCAACCCTGGATTCTTTTTTGGCGGGGTCGGGGGGGGGGGGGCTCCACCCAAGGCATGTGGAGGTTCCCAGGCTAGAGGTGAAATCGAGCCGTAGCTGCTGGCCTACACCACAGTCACACCAATGACAGATCCAAGCTGCGTCTGCAGCCTACACCACAGCTCACAACAATGCTGGATCCTTAACCCACTGAGCGAGGCCAGGGATCGAACCTGCATCCTCATGGATGCTAGTCAGATTCCTTTCCAGTGAGGCACGATGGGAAAAACCTTGGATTCTTAACCACTGTGCCAGGCTAGGGATTGAACTGGTGCTACCACAGAGACAAAGCCAAATCCTTAACCTGCTGCACCACAGCAGGAACTCTGAACTTTTTTTTTTTTTTTTTTTGGTTGTACCTGCTGCACGCAGAAGTTCCTGGGCCAGGGATTGAACTCACATCACAGCAGCAAACCAAGCTGCTGCAGTGACAATGCCAGATCCTTAACCCACTGAGTCACAAAGGAACTCCTTGTCTGCAACTTTTTATCTCTATATGAATAGAAAAATGTTATACATTTAAAGGTCAGAGCCTTGGGAATGGGCTATTACACATATTTCAAGCTATACGCAACATTCTTTTACAAAGGTACAGAGCCAGCATGACTCAGCGCAAGGCAGCAGAGCACAAAGGATAGAGCTAAAAGAACAAATCCAAAATGGAGTCAGGTTTGTTCTTCACTGTTACAAAACTGGTTGAATGAGAAAAAAAGCCAGTATTCAGAAGAAAACGGAGACAGGAGACAGAGAATGTGTCCTAATGGCCATGAGATGCCTGGTTCCATTTGTTCCTGAGGTCCAGCACCTTCTCATAGCCTGCCGACTCCACCATTCTTTGGCAACCAATAGCTATACATCCCTAGCTCAAGTTAGTGTGAGTTGATTTATTGTCACTTGCAACCCGAAGAGCCCAGAGTAGCCTGCTAGATCAACCCCTTTACTTCACAGATGAAATAACAGATTCTCTCTTTTTTTTTTTTTTTTTTTTTTTTTTTTTTTTTTTTGTCTTTTTGCCATTTCTTGGGCCACTCCCTCGGCATATGGAGGTTCCCAGGCTAGGGGTTGAATCGGAGCTGTAGCCACTGGCCTACACCGCAGCCACAGCAACGTGGGATCTGAGCCACACCTGCGACCTACATCACAGCTCATGGCAACGCCGGATCCTTAACCCACTGAGCAAGGCCAGGGACCGAACCCGCAACCTCATGGTTCCTAGTCGGATTCGTTAACCACTGAGCCACAATGGGAACTCCAGAAAAACAGATTCTGAGTAAAACTATAAGTTCTCTGGGTCTACAAGATTAGTGAGTAGCTTGGCTGGAATTAAACCCAAAGTCTCCTGATCAGAGCTCCCATGTGTGTCTCTAGCTGTAGCTCCCATGTGCATTTCTAACACCTGGCAGAGATTTCCAGTGTCCTCAGTTGGAGGGAAATGCACAGAACAAAGAAGAAAAGCTAAAAATAGACCATCAAACTACAACTGGAGACCTGGGATCTGGAGGGTTGGTACAGGAAATGGAGACAGCGAAGAACAAAGTCAGACTCGGAGGTGAAAACTAAAAGGAAGCCACGCTATTTGTGGCTGAACTCTCGCACGAGGAAGACAGGATCAAAGGAAGCCTTCACCTCCTGCAAAATGCTCATGCAGGATTCAGATTAAACTGAGCTAATAGATCTCCTAGCTGAGGCTAAAGGGAGATCAGAGGCCAGGTGCTGGCTGCCACAAGCCTTCTACCCATCAGAGGTTACCCTTACCTTGAATATAAAATAGGACAGTCCCCCTTAGGTCCTGCAGCTGACAGTGTCCTTTTATTCCTCACCCCACCCCAGACACAGCCGTCCTTCCCATTTCCCATGTGCCCAGCACCCCTGACAAAGTCGTGTGTATGTAGCTGTCCCTAAAGGTTTGGGATGACGGAGAGGGGTGAGGGGCCCTGGCAGGTCTGTGGGTGTTTTGGTTCCCAGCGTTAGTTACAGCCCTGTGACCTGCCACACTGCAAGCAGGTTTTACAACCCGTGAGACGATTATGCAGGGAAGAAGTGGCAATTACTCAGGAAGAGGTGGCTGGAGGAACAGGTTGGAGAGACCTCCTTAGAGCTACTCAGGACGAGGCAGATCTGTACCCAGGACAGGCAGAATTCCTTGGCCACCACTTTAAGAACCCAGGGGAACCCAAGAAGCCACAATGGCTGACACCTCCTTGCTTATTGTCTTCTGATCATTTCTGAGTCTCCCGCAGTCTGATGGTACTTCAGTGGCTTTCCAGGGCAAAAGGCGATTTCCAGGCAACTCCCAACCCCACCCTCCGCAGAACTTGTCCAGAGGGTCATATTTCATGCACATACACGACGCCTTATCAGTTATCCCTGACCTCGACCTCAGGGACACCTCACCTGGTCTTTCCCTGGGCCCCCCTGAGGCTGGGCTTCCCTTCCTCCCTTCGAGTTCCCAACAGAACCCCCAAACCCCCACCTACGGCCCCTCTGAAGGTCATTTTAACCCCCTTTCTCTAAGACGTTCCATTCCTTGGAGATCTTGCCTTCCAGGAAGGAACGTGTTCATCAAGGTGTTTTTTTCATCCAAAGAGTAATAATTGTCTCTCTAAAGGCCAGTCCGCCTGATTCTGGACCAACAGCTGCAATTCAGAAACCCTAGCAAACATTTTTAAATAGCAAAAAATGCCCCTGACCCCCATCTCCAAATCAACAACCAGGCCCATGTCACTCCACTTCCCATATTTCATGCTGGGACAGATATTCTGACAATGGGACAGAATTTTCTTGATCAGAACTATCCTAGAGGAGTTCCCGTCTTGGTGCAGTAGAAATGAATCAGACTAGGAACTATGAGGTTGCGGGTCCGATCCCTGGCCTCGCTCAGTGGGTGAAGGATCTGGCGTTGCCGTGAGCTGTGGTGTAGGCTGGCAGCTGTAGCTCTGGCTTGAGCCCTAGCCTGGGACCCTCCATATGCTGTGAGTTCGGCCCAAAAAAGCAAAAAACCAAAAAAAAAAAAAAAAAAAAAAAAAGAACTATCCTAGAAATTCAGGATGTACTGTCAACCAATCTACTTTCTGTACATCTACCACTCACACTTGAAATGGAAATGGATCCATTCCTTGACTCTCCTTTGCCTGGGAAGCCTCAGGACTCGCAGAGAAGTCAGAGTCTTGGTCACAGGAGAATGCCTTGGGGAGCCTTTAGACTCCAAGAATAAGTGGTGAGAATCAGATGGGTTTAATTTCAAGCATTCCTAGCTGTCCCACAGAACTCCTGCATGACAATGATCCTCAGAGGCCCTGGACACAACATGCAGGCTGACCACCGACCACATTCCTCTTTAGGGTTTCTCCTCCTTTAGCTCCTGTTCAGTTCCAGTCCCACCAGGTCCCCTGGGACTGACCCACAAAATTTGTGGAGCACTCCAGCTCCATCTTCGCTTGGGGGTCCCTTCCAATCCCAGCCACAAAGGGTAGGAGGAGTAGTGTCCAGATAGCCTGCAAGCAGGTGGCAGAATGCCTGACTGGTGAGAGACCTGTTTCTCACTCCTTCCAGATCCAACCAAAATCAAGCCTTGCAGGTCTGCTGTTCTTCTTCACTAAGATTCCAACATTTTACATCCTTGTTGGAAAAGAGTAGTCTTTCTTTTTTTCTTTTTAGTATTCTTTTTTTTTTTCTTCCGAGGCACATGGGAGCAATGCTGGATCCGAGCCTCATCTGCGACCTACACGTGGCAACACCGAATCCTTAACCTACTGAACAAGGCCAGGGATCGGACCCACATCTTCATGGGTTCATTACCCCTGAGCCACAAAGGGAACTCCAATTTAGTATTTTATTAAAAAGTACATGTATTGGAGTTCCCGTCGTGGATCAGCAGTTAATGAACCCGACTAGCATCCATGAGGTTGCGGGTTCGATCCCTGGCCTTGCTCAGCGGATTAAGGATCCTGCGTTGCCATGAGCTGTGGTTGCAGATGCGGTTAGGATCTGGTGTTGCTGTAGGCCGGCAGCTACAGCTCCAATTCAACCTCTAGCCTGGAAACCTCCATATGCCGTGGGCATGGCCCTAAAAAGACAAAAAAAAAAAAAAAAAAAAAAAAGTACATGTATTATTTTATTGCAATTTTTCTGAACATTTTGGTTATTGCATTTTAACACAATTCGTTCCCTTTGTTCCAATTTTTTTATTTTATGCAGTGAAAATGCATTTATGCATTTTTCAGGGAAGGGGTGCACAGACTTCACCAGATTGACAAAGGGGCCCAGGGCAAAAAGTGAAAAATAAAAATCAAAGATCTGGGGAGTTCCCGTCATGGCGCAGTGGTTAACGAATCCAACTAGGAACAATGAGGTTGCGGGTTTGGTCCCTGGCCTTGCTCAGTGGGTTAAGGATCCGGCGTTGGCGTGAGTGAGCTGTGGTGTGGGTTGCGGACCCGGCTCGGATCCCGCGTTGCTGTAGGCTGGTGGCTACAGCTCCGATTAGACCCCTAGCCTGGGAACCTCCATATGCTGTGGGAGCGGCCCAAGAAATGGCAAAAAAAAAGACAAAAAAAAAAAATCAAAGATCTCTGAACTTTGGGGATAGAGTCCATGCATAAGGATGTTTCTACAAAAAATTCTGCTTTTTGTAAGGAAAGCAAAAATTGTTTGCTTGGAAGGGGCATCTCTTTATGCAGAGACTTCTGCATTGTAAGGAGGAAGGCTCACGAGGTCCCTGCAGTGGCATTTCTGTAGGGTGTGACGAGCTTCACCTTCCATGCACTTGCCATCTGTGTGGTCCCCTCTGTCACTGTCACGATCTGTCCCCTCTGTTCCCTCAGGCTGTGCCGTCACGTTCCCATCCCCTCTTACATCTTGTCACTTGGTTTACATGTGTCTACATGTGTGTTGCATGTTCCTTTCAAGGCTCTGTCACATTTTGGTCCAGTGCCTGCCCCAGTGGGTCATGTGCCCCCCATATGTCAGCTGCATGTCCACATATGGATTTCATGTGTTAGCCATTTGTCCCCTGGGTAATATTTCCCTCATAGGCCAACAGGTGCTTGACATGTAGCTGTCAGGGTAACTCATTCAACATCCCATTGAAAATTACTATTCAACCTATAACAACATAGTAGTAGTAAGCATATAAATAAATAAATAGCATAATGCCTCATCAGTTGTAGAGTGTTCTAGAGGGTGAGGACTGCTATGGAAAAAAAAACAGGGCAAGGGGAATAGGGCTGTGGGGCAGAATGGATACAACCAAAAGCAGGGAGGCCAGGGGAGCCCTTTGAAGAGCCATTTGAGCAAAGACTTGAAGGAGGCAAATAAGCGACCTTTGTTGATATCAAGGAAACTTGTTCCAGGAAGAGGGAACAGCAGGTGCCGAAAGCCAGCAGTAGGATCGCATCGGGAGTGTTGGCGGACATTGAGGAGGCCGGCGTGGCTGCAGTGGAGGAGATCTTCAGAAAATAATAGGACTGGGAGTTCCCGTTGTGGCTCAGTGGAAATGAATATGACTAGTATCCATGAAGACAAAGGTTCGATCCCTGGCCTTACTCAGTGGGTCGGGGATCCGGCGTTGCCATGAGTTGTAGTGTAGGTTGCAGACGTGGCTCAGATCTGGCATTGCTGTGGCTGTGGCGTAGGCTGGCGGCTACAGCTCTGATTAGACCCCTAGCCTGGGAACCTCCATATGCCTCAGGTGCAGCCCTAAAAAGACAAAAAAGAAAATAACAGGACTGAACCAGTGGATTCAGTTTTCCTGATAACTCCAGCCTTTGATGTGGTTTAGCACATACCCATTTGTGACTTAGAGTCTGGGCCTAAACAACTGTCCTGGGCAACACTGTGGTCCCGGGTCACTTTACTACATTCTGAAGGGTTTAATCTCAAGGAAACAAGCAAACCCTTCTCTCTGCAAAGGGGGGTAAAAAATGAAAATGGGCCAGAAAATGAAAATTGTGTCACCCAAAGGAGGCAGAGGGATGTGCAGGATACTTAGAACAAGTCCCCATGCTGGCCTCACTGCATCTGCTTCCACATATGTAAAATGGGATGATAACCTCCACGACTATGAGGCTAGAATTCAAAAACAAGCCCCCAGCCCTCAGCATATGGCCATGCCCCCTGCCTCCCCCCAGATCTCAAATCCACAGGCAGCTCAGGTGCCGGGTGAGATCTCTGCATGGCTTTGTCTATTTTTTAATACTGAATTCTTCCACTTAGAATAATGCTGGGGGAAAAATGTTGGAGCCTAAATCCTAAGCAAATAAAACTCATGAAACAGCTGGCACCGTTCACCTTGTAACCATTCGAAAGGACATGGCCTAATGCCCACTTGACTCCCTTGGTTGCTGGGCAGCTTGCCCTCTGGGACTCCTTGTCCTCTGCTGCCATCACCTGGAGGGAAGAGGGACTGGAGGGACACAGAGGGAGGGAGACCCATGGAGAGGACAATAGCAAGGACCCTTCTTGCCGGTATGGAGGCTCTGGACGTACCCCACAGAGGCCAGCAGTGCATCTCGCATGAAAAGGCAAGTGGTGTGGCTTGAAAAGCTTGGTTTATAGGCCCTTTTCAGCACCCACAGATGGTTCACTCTCCAAGGAGGAAGTCCTAACAATGACAGATCTAGTCCACTGCCTTCCCCAAGGCTGAACTACACCACAGGGTAGAATCAGGATTCCAACTCACAGCCCTAAATCCAAATCCAGGGCTGTTTTAAAGCCTGGCTCCTCAGAGTACAGTCCTCGGACCGGCTGCCAATGCATCATCTGGGAACTTGTTAGAAAAAGGCAGAATCTCAGTCCCAGCAGAAATCTATCAAATCAGCATTTTAATAGGTCCCACAGGCACGTGTGTGAGAGCACATGGAGCAGTGACTTTGAACACACTGCCTTCCAATTCTCCTAGGCACATTACAATGCTTATTTCCCCCAATGAAAATCACATTGTTTTTCCCTGCTTATAAAGAAATTCAGACAATATAGGAACATTTAAAGTGGAAAGCCATAAATATTGTGATGTATAAATACCCTTCTAAACATCTACCATGTGCGTACACAGACACTTTTACAAAAATCAGATTGTATTCTAAATACTCTCATATAGTCTTCTTTTTACATAAGATTCTCTTCTCTTTTTTTAATTTTAATTTTAGTTTTTTGTCTTTTTAGGGCCCACCTGAGGCATATGGACGTTCCCAGGCTAGGGGTCAAGTCGGAGCCGTAGCTGCCAGTCTACGCCATGGCCACAGCAACGGGATCCGAGCCGCATCTGCAACCTACCCCATAGCTCACGGCAATGCCGGATCCTTAACCCACTGAGCGAGGCCAGGGATCAAACCCATGTCCTCATGGATCCTAGATGGGTTTGTTAGCAATTGAGCCACGATGGGAACTCCTAAGATTCTTTTCTTTGCGATATGCAGAGGTTCCTGGGCCAGGGATTGAACCTGTTCCACAGCAGTGACAATGCCAGATCCTTAACCCATTGAGCCACAAGGGAACTCCTTACTTAAGATGTTTTAAAAGAGCACTTGCTCAATGAATATTTGTCAAATGAAAAAAACGGAGTAAACAGGAGTTACTGTTGTGGCTTAGTGGGCTACAAACCCAACTACCATCCATGAGGATGCAGGTTCAATCCCTGGCCTAGCTCAGTGGGTTAAGGATTGGCATCGCCATGAGCTATGGCATAGGTTGCAGATACAGCTCAGATCTGGCATTGCTGTGGCTGTGGCATAGGCCAGCAGCTGCAGCTCAGATTCCACCCTTAGCCTGGGAATTTCCATATGCTTCAGGTGCTGCCCTTAAAAAAAATTTAAAAATCAGGAGTATTAGTTTATCTACTGCTACATTAAAAGTTACTCCAAAACTTAGTTGGAAACAACAAATACTTTTTACTTCAGAGTGTCTCTGAGGGCCAGGATCTGGGAATGGCCTAGAAGGGGTGATGCCGGCTCTCCGGCTCTCAGGGGCATTGACTTCAGTTGTAGATGGGCACAGTCATCTGAAGGCTGTGTCACCTCCCACTCGAAGCCCTCGCTGTCACTTACCTGATGTCATACAATGGCCACATGTCCTGTCAATTCCCCCAACATCTGTGCTTACCTCCCACCCCACCTCAACCATATTTTCATTTACCAGCCAGAGTGAGCTTAGACAAGGCAAATCCAATCTTATGGCCCCTGCTTAATATCCATCCGCAGTTTCCTGTGGCTCTTAGAATAAAGTACAAAAAATTAAACAAGAAAAGGTCTACAAGGCCCACCTTCACCTCCTGGCTTTGTCTCCTTACCTCCCTCTCTCAGCCCCTCCTGTGTGCCAAGCTTTGTTCCACCTGGACTTCTCCCCGGATGCAGTTCCCTCTGATGGGCCCTCCAGCCAGGCCCCTTCACCACCACACTTACATGCACACACAGGCCACTCACAAAGCTGCTACTCCAGCCTTCCTTTCTGTTCCCCAGTGCCCAGTAAACAGCCCTCAATAAACATTTGTTCAACTTTTGTATCTCTGATATCATTTATGCCTTACACTAGTGGCAAATATTTCCCCCCCAGATTGTGATTGCCTTTAACTTTGCTTAATTTCAACCTTCAGAAGTTTTACATTTTTTTTTTTTTTTTAGGGCCGCACCTGCTGCATAATGGAGGTTCTCAGGCTAGGGGTCAAATCGGAGCTGCAGCTGCCAGGCCTACACCACAACCACAGTAACGTGGGATCCAAGCCATGTCTGCCACCTACACCACAGCTCATGGCAACTGGATGCCGGATCCTTAACCCACTGAGCAAGGCCAGGGATCGAACCTGCATCCTCATGGACACTAGTCAGATTCGTTTCCACTGAGCCACAACGGGAACTCCTTACATTTTTTTTTTTAATAACTTTTTTTTTTTTTGCATGTGGAAGTTCCTGGGCCAGGGATTGGATCTATGTCACAGCAGTTATCAGAGCAGCTGCAGTGACAATGCCAGATTCTTAACCCACTGAGCCACAAGGGACCGCCAGGAAAAGTTCTACGCTTGGATGTAGTCAAATCAGTCAGTTTTTCTTTGGAGATTTGTCTGTTGCTCTAAGCGCAAAAGTTCTAGAGTTTTTTAAGAAGAGCAGGTGCCCAAGCATGGGACCAAGTCTGCGGAATTCAGATGGGAAAGAACAGGAGCTGATGAGGAGGCTGGAAACTGACAGAGGGAGCTGGTGGGGGTGGGGCCAGGTATGCAGGCAGGGTTTGGTAGGGGTGGCATTCGCTGTTGACCAGTTTTCTTATGGTGCATACCACCCCCTAACAGGCTGGGACAGTATTTGTGCCCAGCTCATGTCAAGTGAAACCATTTGCCAGGCCGTGTGTGAAGCCCTGGGGAGCTGACTTTTTAGGTAAGAATTGAAGGAGGGAGTGGTAGTTTATTAGGTTCAGGGGTGTGTGTGTGTGTGTGTGTGTGTGTGTGTGTGTGTGTGAAGGAGGGAGTGGTAGTTTATCAGGTTCACGGGTGTGTGTGTCTGTCTCTCTGTCTGGAAGAAAGTTCAGGGGGATGGAACAGTATCTGCCAAGAGCCCAAGGTGGGATATGTTTAGGTGGGCTTTATTAAATCCCCAAAGAGGCTGCAATCATCGCTCCCTCATTCAAACTCATTGCTTCTTCACGGAGCAAGGAGAGGGTGTTACTGACCCTGATGTGTGTTCTTGAGGGTCTCTGCCCAACCTCGGCTTCCAGCCAGCTCTGGTGCTGCCATGCTTCTCCACACCTGCCACGAGAATCAAAGGCAAAACCATGAGTGTAGCACAGCCGTCGTCCCAGGTGAAGCCCTCATTCACAGGTGGCCTCGGCTCCCCAGCTGGCTGGCCCATCCTTGGCTGTGAGAAGAGGGCAGCCTTCAGAAAAACACCTGTAAACTGCAGCAGTTTGGGCACAGGTGTGGCTCAGCCTTGCTCAGCCCTCAACCCAGCAAGGTGACATTGCCAGGGGAGGGGGGGGGTTGCTCACTGTCTTGTGGGGACAAATCAGAATGTAGGAGTAGGAGTTCCCGTCGTGGCGCAGTGGTTAATGAATCCGACTGGGAGCCATGGGGTTGCGGGTTCGGTCCCTGCCCTTGCTCAGTGGGTTAACGATCCGGCGTTGCCATGAGCTGTGGTGTAGGTTGCAGACACGGCTCGGATCCCGTGTTGCTATAGCTCTGGTGTGGGCCGGCAGCTACAGCTCCGATTCGACCCCTAGCCTGGGAACGTCCATATGCCGTGGGAGCGGCCCAAGAAAGAGCAAAAAGACAAAAAACAAAACAACAACAACAAAAAAAAACAGAATGTAGGAGTAATACAATACGATGACTTCCAGGGGCCAGGCCTGTGCTTGCGTTTCCCTTGGTAGAAACTTTTTTTTTTTTTTTCCCCTTTTAGGGCCATACCCACAGCATATGGAAGTTCCCAGGCTATGGGTAGAGTCAGAGCTGCAGCTGCTGGCCTATACCACAGTCACAGCAACACAGGGTCCAAGCCACATCTGCAAGCTACACCAGAGCTCACGGCAACCCTGGAACCTTAACCTGCTGAGCGAGGCCAGGGATGGAACCCGAATCCTCATGGATACTAGTTGGGTTTGTTACCGCTGAGCCTCAATGGGAACTCCCCTTAGTACAACCTTAGACAGTAGGCGTGACTCATCCTCAGCTTAGGGGTAAGAAGTGGAGGCTCAGAGAGGCTCTGTGATTTGTCCAGGGTCACTCAGCTATATCTGGAGACATCCAGGATCCGGACCCAGGTTGCTTGGCTCTAAAGCCCATGAGAGGACCTGGGATGCCACAGACCATGGTGGACAAAATATGTCCAGGCGTGGGCACGCATGATGCAGCACTGGGGACTCGATGTCTGGCACCTGGGGGAGGAACCTGTCAAGGACTTTGATTCCAAAAAGGAAGAACTCTGTGGGACGCAGGGCTGCACAGCTCTTTCTCTGTATCTCTCTGAGTTCCCACTGTGGCTCAGCGGGTTAAGAACCTGACATAGTCTCCATGGGGATGCGTGTTGGAGCCCTGGCCTCCCTCACTGGGTTAAGGATCTGGTGTGGCCACAAGCTGTGGGATAGGTTGCAGATGCAGCTCAGACCCCGTGTTGCTGTGGCTGTGGGGTAGGTCTTCGGGCAGCTCCAATTCCACCCCTTCTCTGGGAACTTCCATATGCCACGGGTGTGGTGGTAAAAAGAAAAAGAAAAAATACATCCTCTGCCCCACTGCAGGGCTGGAAGAGGGCTATTTTAGTAGCAGCAGAACTATGTGGGCCCCAGATGAGTGGCAGGGAGCTGGCAAGCCATGTATGGACAAAGCTGAGGAAACAGTGAAATGGAGCCGTTAGAACAAAACATTACATGCAAGGAAGGCTGATGGGGTCTGGGCTGTGGAAGCTGTGAGGGGCACAGGCGTGCTGACAAAGACTGGAGAGAGGCTGCCTCCCCCTGCAGCAAGAGCCCTGCCGCCTGCCTGGAGGAGGGGGCCCTGGAATGAGGACCAGAGACAAATGGGGGAAAGAGTGAGGTGCAGCAACTGAGGTAGAGGTCTGGGAACTTGGACAAGCACGCTGGACTCATGAGCTGGTGATTCCTGGCAGCGTTTGTGGGTGTTCAGAAACAAACCCCCTTCCAAGTTGGACTCAAGACTTATTTGGCAAAGAACACTGTCTCGGCGAAAGAGACATTGCCCAGAGACGGGAACGTGTAGGTGCTATCGTTTCCCAGAGTTCTAGATACGGTATATTTATCCATGGCTCTGGTGTTTTTCTAAGATAAGTAACTGAATTGCTGAAACTGTGAAAATGAACACTTGTGTAAACTTTGGAAGAATTCTAGTGTATAAGTCCATGGGTCTGTGTTGGTGAAGCTCGTGTATACAGTAACTGCTTATTTTATTGTTATTATTATTATTTTGCTTTTTTAGGGCCCACATGTGGCATATGGAGGTTCCCAGGCTAGGGGGCCAGTCAGAGATGCAGCTGCTGGCTTATGGCACAGCCACAGCAACACAGGATCCGGGCCATGTCTGTGAGCTTTGCCGCTGCTTGCGGCAACGCCAGAACCATAATCCACTGAGCAAGGCCAGGGATCAAACCCGCATCCTCATGGATGTTAGTCGGATTCATTACCACTGAGCCACAATGGGAACTTCCTGGAACTGCTTTTAAAAGTGATAAACTTGGGAGTTCCCATGGTGGCGCAGTGGTTAACGAATCTGACTGGGAACCATGAGGTTGCAGGTTCAATCCCTGCCCTTGCTCAGTGGGCTAACGATCCGGCGTTGCCATGAGCTGTGGTGTAGGTCGCAGACGCGGCTCGGATCCTGCGCTGCTGTGGCTCTGGTGTAGGCCAGTGGCTATAGCTGCGATTCGACCCCTAGCCTGGGAACCTCCATATGCCGAAGGAGCAGCCCAAGAAAAGGCAAAAAGACAAAAAAAAAAAAAAAAAAAAAAAAAAAAAAAAAAAAAAAGTGATAAACTTGGAGTTCTCATTGTGGCTCAGTGGTTAACGAATTTGACTAGGAACCATGAGGTTGCGGATTCAATCCCTGGCCTTGCTCAGTGAGTTAAGGATCCGGCGTTGCCGTGAGCTGTGGTGTAGGTTGCAGATGTGGCTCGGATCCTGCGTTGCTGTGGCTCTGGTGTAGGCGGGTGGCTATAGCTCTGATTTGACCCCTAGCCTGGGAACCTCCATATGCTGCGGGAGTGGCCCAAGAAATGGCAAAAAGACAAAAAAAAAAAAAAAGTGATAAACTTTGGGGCTTACATCTTTTTTTTTTTTTTCCTGTGTGTTAAATGGTTTTCTTTGCAGAGAATATAGATGTAGTCATAATGCAGTATAATTTTTAATTGGAGGAGACTAGAAATATAATCTTCTATTAGTAGATTTGTTTTATTTTAATTGATTAACAGACTTTATTTTTAAGAGCAGTTTTAGATTTACAGTAACATTCAGGGAAAAGTACAGGAAGTTCTCACACACACACCCCTCGCCCCCCACGCCTGCAGTTTCCCTGTTGTTAGTATCTTGTATTATCGTGGTCTGTTTGTTATCACTGAGCCAAGAGTGATGCATTATCATTCACCGAAGTCCGTATTTATATTAGGGTTCGCTCTGCCTGTTGCACGTTCCAGGCATGTGGACAAACGTGTAATGACATGGACCCACCAGTGTTACATCACTCAGAATAATTTCACTGCCCTAAAAATCCCCTGTGCTCCCCCTATTGTACATAGATTTGTAGAAGGAAGACTTTAGTTTTAAGCGATTTTCTCCTCTGCTTTTTTTTCTTTTTTGGCTGCGCCTGTGGCACGCGGAAATTCGAGTCATGGCAGTGACAACATCGGAGCCTTAACTTGCCGAGCCATCAGGGGACGCCTCCACTTTCTTTTATGTATTTATGTATTTATTTATGTACTTATTTATGTATTTTGGGCCACACCCATGGCATGTGGAAGTTCCTGGGGCCAGGAACTAGACCCGAGCCACCGCAGTGACAATACCAGATCCTTAACCAACTGAGCCAATAGGGGAACTCCTCCTCCTTTTAGAAAGTAGAAGTTATATTGTGCCCCTTCCTATGCCATGTCCACTTCCTCCCAATTCTAGGAAGCAGGTCAAATTGGTTCCTCACTGACAGCCTCCGAAGAGGTGGCCAGGATATGCTCAGCCCCTCAATTCCGTATAGCCACATGGTGGCACCTGAGGAACTCAGCAGATTATTGGCATTATCGTCTTCTGAGGCTGTAATGGGAGACAGTTACCCACAGTCCTAGCCTCGAGCTCCTGGACAGCATCCTCTCAGCAAATCTACATGCTGGTGTCACTTTTGGTTGAAAGCAACAGAAACCCAACTCAAACTAACTTAGGCAGCAGAAAAAATCTAAATATGTAGTTCCCTTGGTGGCTCAGCAGTAATGAACTCAACTAGGCTCCATGAGGACGCAGGTTGGATCCCTGGCCTTGATCAGTGGGTTAAGGATCCCAGCGTTGCCGTGAGCTGTGGGGCAGGTCCCAGATGAGGCTTGGATCTGGCGTTGCTGTGGCTGGCAGCTACAGCTTCCAATTCAACCCCTAGCCTGGGAACCTCCATGTGCCACCCATGCAGCCCTAAAAAAAGAGAAACATAAAAACTAAATGAATGAATGAATGAATGAATAAATAAATAAATATCATACCATGGACCAGATTTGGAGCTGGCCCTGTACCAGGTTAACTCTCAGTGGTGTCTGGCACTTAGGGATCCGTCTCCCAATGGCCCCTTGCTCTTGCTGAGATGATGATGCCTTTCATCTTTCATTATTTGGAGGATCTGACTCAATCTAGAAGAGCTGCATGTTCTCTCCAGCCGGTGTGCCTCCAGGCATCAAACGTCAGGGTCTCCTATCCCTCCCTCCTTTTGTACGGAAGGGGAGATTCCCTGACCTAATCTCTGTTCAGTGGCAGTTGCAGAGTTCCCGGCGCCTCGGTGAGTTAAGGATCTGGCATTGTCGCTGCTGCGGCTCAGGTCCCCTTGCTGTGGTGTGGGTTTGACGCCCTGGCCCAGGAACTTCCAGGTGCCTTGGGCATGGCCAATAAATAAATAAATAAGTACGACTTTTTTGTAAATGGCAGTTGCATTGTCTTGCAGGGAGGGGCTGGTTTAATGTTATCTTGAAGAGCACAGATGGGTTTTGATGCTAGGGCCGCATACCTGCCGCTGAGATACATGTAACTGTTCCTGTGAAGCTGAACAAGGAGGACTCCTGAGGAAGAGCCATTCTAAAGCAGCTTCCCCGTGGTTTCCCACTGCCTCTCAATTCCCCTGGGCTAGTGCTTCCAGCCTTGGCTGAAAACCGACTCTGACCCCTCTGGTCATCCTTTCTTCCAGTCCCTTCAAGTCACAAAACATTGTCCCTTTCGTCATTAAAAGGTCAAGTTCCACAAAACAGTGGAAACCTCAATCCTTTTTTTCAAGAAGACTTCTCTCCTAACTGGGGCCCATGCTGGGGTGAAACCTGTGTCTGGAGAGAGGCAGGGGCATCGGCTTTGCTGCTTCAACAAGGACTTGCCACCCCAGCTGCTGGCCACCCTGTAGTCTCTCTCAGGTTTTGCCTCGCGGCTTCACCAGGAGCAGCCCCCACACCCGATGCCTGTAGACGTGGGGGGCTGAAGGACTGGCCATGGCCCTGCTGAGAGGTACCACACCTGCCTAGCCCCTCTGCCCATTCTTGCTCCCTCCCCTTCCCTTATTCAGGTGTAAGAAATACCCTGCAGGCCAAACCCCACCCCTCAGCATCTGCTTCCACCCTGAGAAGCCCTCCCCCACCCCCTTTCCACTAACCAAGGTTTCCTTTCTGACCAGTCCAGGGGTGGAGTTCAAGGTGCTGACCCAGCTTCTGTGCGCTCTGGACCTGGGATATATCTCAAGACGACCCCCTTAACCTTCTCACCAGTACTTACAAGGTTTTTTGAGGTTGGGGCTCAACCCTCTCCCTAATGAGGGGAATCGCCCACCTTATCATCAAGGACTGGCTCCTCTGACATCACCCACATAACCTACTGATAAGACAAAGCTTGCTGCTCACCACACCCAAGTCACCACCTTGCACAAAACTAGTAGAACCAATACATGAATTCAGCAAGGTCGCAGGATACGTTAACATACAGAAATCTGTTGCATTTCATTACACTGACAATGAAATATCAGAAGGAGACAGTAAAAAAAAAAAAAAACTGCTGTTTACAATCACTTCCCCAAAAAGCACCTATGAATAAATTTAACCAAAGTGTTAAAAGACCTATATGCTGAAAACTATAAAACACTGATAAGGGAAACTGAAGATTATGCAAGGAAATGGAAAGATATTCCCATGTTCTTAGATGGGAAGTGTTAATATTGTTAAAAATGGCCATTCGACCTGAAGCAATCTACAGATTTAATGTAATCTCTATTGGAAGGCCCACAACATTTTTTCACAGAACTAGAAAAAATAATACTAAAATTTATATGGAACCACAAAAACCCCAGAATTGCCAAAGCAATTCTGAGGTAAAAGAACAAAGCTAGCGGTATAACCCTTCCAGAGTTCAGAATATATTACAAAGCTACAGTCATCAAAACAGTATGGTATTGCCCCCCCAAAAGACACATAGATCAATGGAAAAAAATAGCCCAGAAATAAGCCTACACATCTATGATCAATTAATCTATGACAAAGGAGGCAAGAATATACAATGGAGAAAAGACAAGCCCTTCAGCAAGTAATGTAGGGAAAGCCGGACAGCTGCAGGTAAATCAATGAAATTAGAACATTCACTCGCGTATATATATAAAAATAAACTCAAAATGGTTTCATGACTTAAATATAAGACATGATGCCGTATAGCTCCTAGAAGAGAACATAGGCAAAACATTCTCAGGCACAAGTCATAGCAACATTTTCTTAGGTCAGTCTCACAAGGCAAAAGAAATAAAAGCAAAAATAAACAAATGAAATTTAAAAGTTTTTGCACAGCAAAGGACACCATCGACAAAATGAAAAGACAACATATGGAATGGGAGAAAATATTTACAGGTAATGCAATTGACAAGGGGTTAATAACCAAAATGTATATAGTTCATACAACGCATTATCAAAAAACCCCAAAATAACCCAATCAAAAAGTGGTGAGAAGACCTAAATAGACATATTGCCAAAGAAGACATACAGATGGCCAACAAGCACATGAAAAAATGCTCAACCTCGCTAATTGTTAGCAAATCAAAACCACAATTAGGCATCACCCCATATGGGTCAGAATGGCTATCATCAGGGAGTTCTCATTGCAGCTCAGTACCTTAGGAACCCAACATAGTGTCTGTGAGGATGCAGGTTCAATCACTGGCTTCACTCAGTGGGTTAAGCCCCTGGTGTGGCCCTAAAAAGACAAATAAATAAGTAAGTAAGTAAGTAATAAAGTAATAAAGTAAATGCCGGAGTTCCCATTGTGGCACAGTGGTTAACGAATCTGACTAGGAACCATGAGGTTGCGGGTTTGATCCCTGGCCTTGCTCAGTGGGTTAAGGATCCAGTGTTGCCATGAGCTGTGGTGTGGTGTAGGTTGCAGACACGGCTTGGATACCGAGTCGCTGTGGCTCTGGCATAGGCTGGTGGCTACAGCTCCAATGCGACCCCTGTCCTGGGAACCTCCATATGCCACGGGAGCAGCCCGAGAAATGGCAAAAAGACAAAAAAGAAAAAAAAAGAAAGTAAATGCCCAGGCTTTATTCCTTTCAGATACTCTCCTCTGGGAAAAGTAGAATAAGGCAAAGATGATGGACTTGGTGGCAGTAAGAATTTTGCCCAACAATGTCCAAAATAATTTGTGACCTTCTGACTGGTTTTCCTTGTGTGTACCAGCATTGGGGGAAAAGGCAGACCCTCCCCAGAGGTTCTTGATGAGTCTTTCTAATCCTGCCAACTGTGTCACCCTCCAAAGGACAAAGAATAGGACTTCAGGACCATGTTAAATCAAAATAATGAAAATGTCCCCTTTGAATACGGTGTTGGCTGTGGTGTTCAAAGGGATGAGATTTAGAATAAGGAGGTAGAGTCCTGTTCCTGTTTTGTGAGCGTTAGAGGTTATTGCATCCACATCAGCTGTCCCCTGCAATATCTGCTGTTGCCCTGTGGCAGTCTTGCATTCTCTGGCACTCATGGCTACATGGATTTTCCTGAACACAGAATACACAGCAAAGACTGAGCAGGAGATTTTTACATCGCTCGCTCCATAGAAAACTCTTCAGATTCTTCTTCTGCCATGTCTTCTGCCCAGGCTCTCATCAGTGAGTCCCCAGGATGCAGCCTGGGACACTGCTTGACTCCACCCTGCTGCCTGGGTCCTGACTCTCACTGCATCTCCCTCCATTGCGCCTCTTCCTTCTGTGGGATGGTTTGGCTCCTCTCTGGGATTTGACCACAATCCTCTGCTTTCCATGGCAATGCTCAGGAAACCCCACCTGCCAAGACTGGCCCTCGGATCCAACCCTTAGGCCTTCAGAAGGAAGGTGTCTGATTGGCCAGTCTTTTTCACTTATCCACCTCTTGGAACAATCACTGGGTCCAGGAAGATGCATTGTTAAGCTGGGCCCAGCTTGAGTCACGTGCCCACCCTGTTGCAGGAGCGGGAAAGGTACTGTGATTGATGGCATTTCTGCCATGACTACAGGGAATTGGGTGCATTTGCTCCAAAAGAAAAGGGTACTGATGAGCATATAAAACCAGTAGTGTCTCCAGCCCTCAAGAGTCCCCTTGGAAGTGGGAATAGGATATGGGGAAGGGGAGGAAGAACTCCCCTTCATACTTTGTAACAAAATCAAACATTTTTGGTTATTTTAATCCTGCATTGCCCTCTATGCTGGATTTCTATCACATGCAATCAAAAGAATCTCAACTGTTACAGAAGCATTGCGGGGGAAAAAAAGCATTTTTATATTTATACTTATTTTATTTTTTAGGACTGCACTCGAGGCATATGGAGCATCTGGTCTACACCACAGCCACTGCAACACCAGATCTGAGCTGCATCTGCAACCTACACCACAGCTCACCGCAACGCCAGATTCCCAACCCACTAAGCCAGGCCTGGGCTCCAACCTGCATCCTCATGGATACTAATCAGGTTCATTACTGCTGAGCCACGATGGGAACTCCTGATGTGTTTTGTTTTGTTTTGTTTTGTTTTTCCCTTTTTAGGGCTGCACTCAAGGCATAGGAAATTCCCAGGCTAGGGGTCAAATTGGAGCTACAACTGCCGGGCTACACCTTAGCCACAGCAACAAGGGATCCAAGCCACATCTGTGACCTACACCACAGCTCACGACAACACCAGATCCTGAACACACTGAGTGAGGCCAGGGATCAAACCTGCAACCTAGTCGGATTCATTTCCACTGCGCCACTACAGGAACTCCCTGATGTGCACTTAGAGATGCTTTCTTTCAATGGTAGCTCCCGCTGTGATGCGGCATGTTGGGGATCTGCCACTGTCTCTGTGGCGGTGTAGGTTCGATCCCTGACCCAGACCAGTGGGTTAAGGATCAGCGGTGCTGCCGCTGCAGCTTGGACTTGATCTCTGGCCTGGGAACTTCCATATGCCATGGGTGTGGCCAAAAAGAGAGAGAGAGATGCTTTCAGTGGTTTATATTTTCTCTCTTCCACATAAAATTTTGAATTACTTATTGTTAAATGTGATTTGTGTAAAAATCCTAAGTTAGTGGTTTTTCAAGGTGTAGATGGAACATGACAGCCTGCCAACAGAGAACCTGAGAATTTAGGTCCTTGTCACTCTGAAAACCAGGTCCTGACCTGGTTTCCACAAGGAAAAGGCTTGCTTCATCTGATGACCTTGCTTGCATACTTTGTAGCATTAAGTACTTGTCTGAGCAAGCCTGTCTCCTCACAGACGACTAAAAACACTCTATGAAGAGGGACCCTTCACCAGAGTTAATAACAGAAAACACTGTCCAAATCCAAGGCATGAATATAATTAAAGTCACATTGTATTTCCTGTTGGTCTCTGAGGCAGACATTAAAGTCTTATCTTCAATAGGACATTTAGAATGCCTGTCATAGAAAATTATCATTAAATGATAGTGCAGAAAAGAAATACAAAAATCTCTCATACCATTATTAATGTGATTTGTCTTAAGTCTTACCGTGGAATGCTGAAAATGTGCCAATAAATTAGTTCAAGAAATGATGCAAAATTACTTATTAATGAAGGGCTCAAACAAGCACCAATTATACTGCAGTACAAGCTTGCAAATATTTCCGTAAGTAATTCCCACTCCATATTTAGGTAGCACTGCTGTCCTGAAATAGAGTTTTAACTAAAGAACAACCCCCCCCCTTGGCTAAGAAGGCAGCTGCAAGCCTTTCCAGCTATGCCGTCACTATACCACCCTTCTTGTAATAATGTAACAACTGTGTGCCCTTTGTCCAAGCCAGCAGCCCTGCTAATCATGTACCCAACATTGCTTATCAGTTCCGCTTCTGTAACTTTGCTCGCTCAGTTTCTTAGGGAGGAACACTGTCTGCTTGGGGATGGAGGGAGGTCCGGGATGCTTACATGGGAAAATCAAGACCTTGTAATGTATAAAAGCTACTGAGAACAAAGACCTGGTGCTCAGACTCTGGAGGTGACTCCTCTGAGCCCGCACCGGTGCTGAATAAACCTTGCTTTTCCATATCTCCGAGTGCTGTTTGTCTCCTTCCATTGCCACGGTTTTTGCGGTTTCCGCAACAGTCCAAAATAAATAAAGAATCAAGAAGAATCATCATTAATTTATACAGAAAACTTAGTTTACTAATAAATTTTCCAGTTCACAAACTTAATCATAGCTTCTGGTTTTAAAAAAGGCAATAAACTGTTAATGTCTGTGCTTGGATTCATAGATCATGGAGCGTATTTATGTTCTAGGTGATAGAAGGCACTGGCGGAAGAAAATTCCCTGGCATTTAATAAGTTCAAGGGAAGTCTTAATATAAGGACAGAGGAATCACACAGCTGGGGCTATCAGTGCTTAAAGAAAGACAATGAGTTCCCTGGTGGCCTAGCAGGTTAAGGATCCAGCATTGTCAATGCTGTGGCTCAGGTCATTGCTGTGGCTCGGTTCTATTCCTGGCTGGGGAACTTTTGCATGCCAGCAGTGTGTTCCCACCGCCAGCCCCTCCTTGCAGAAAGGGAGAAAACCTGAGGATGCTTAATCACCAATTCAAGGCAACATGTGAAACTCTCCTTGGCAGCAAGTAAAGATTCTCATCAGGTCTGGGATTTAACCATCCCAGGAATGGAGCTCTGGAGAAGGTCAAGTTCTCAACCAAGCCCTTTATCAACCTTGATAAAGAAGGAGTGGGACTCAGAGACTTGGGATAGCAACATCTGGGTTGATGCACTCGATAATCTTGAATCTCCAGATTCCACTGAACCCTTTGGACCTACAGAAGTGACCCTTCCTCCATGTTAAGGGCTCCCTCTTGCTTTTAGGTGATACAGAGCCTCTGCTTTGTAAGACAAGATGCATCCGCCTCCTGGCCACCAGGCAAAGAACCAGAGTCAAGTCACAACATCCAGCCTGGGAAGTATTACAAGAACTTGCCAACATGTACTGGCAGGAGTCAGAGCAAATCCGGGACTGGATTCTGAGGATGAGGACCAAAGGGGCAGAATATAAAGTTTTATTAGAGAGAATTTATTAGTATGGAGCACTCTCCTGATGCAGGATTTCACTCCCTGCCAAGAACCCCAGAGAAAGGTGCTAGGATAGCTCCTGAAGCCTGAGCATGGCAATGGCCCACCCTAAGTGAAGTGAAAAGGCCCAAACTGCCATGGCTGGTGGTAGAAGAAGGGGTGAAACTGTTATAGAAAGTGAGGTCTGCATGAGGTTGAGGGATCAATCCCTGGCCTCACTCAGTGGGTTAAGGATCTGGCATTGCCGTGAGCTGTGCTGTAGGTCACAGACACGGCTCAGATCTGGTGTTGCTGTGGCTGTGGTGTAGGCCAGTGGCTACAGCTCTGACTAGACCCCTAGCCTGGGAACCTCCATATGCCGAGGGTACAGCCCTAGAAAAGACAAAAAGAAAAAAAGAAAAAAAAAATGTGGTCTGGATGCTCCCTGCTCTAAAGCCAATAAAGAGGCAAGGCTGGTGGAAAGGAAAGTTTGCTTTATTTCAGATGCCAGCAATGGGGGTCTGGGGTGTGGGTGGACTCCTGCCCAAAGGCCAACTCCCCCCCACTGACAATCAGTGGGCAAAGATTTTATAGGTGGAGGGAGGGGCTACATGCAGAAACAGCACAGTCAGCTCTGACAGTCCTCTTGAAATTGGTCCTGCAGTGGTCTAACCAGTGTTACCTTGATAGTTTAAGTACAGCTAATCTTTAGTTCCAAGGATTCTTGCCACATCCAGCACTGCAGGGGAATGGGAGATCCTGAAAGAGGAACAGCGAGGTATAACAAAACACACAAGACTCTGTTACATCTAGAAAGTGGGGGACCAGGAGGCACTCTGTTCTGCAGAACAAAGGCGCCTAGGCTTTAGCCCACATGACTTTTATTAAGGGAAGGTGACGTATGTAGGTTAGTCAGCAAAATCAGGCGTAGGCAATGACAAAGCTATCTCGTAGTGAATAACGAAGGACACTGCTAGCATCAAAGTTACTGGTGCACACCTCTGGGGCATAGCGCAGCTGCTTATAGAACAGCATGGCTAAGGCATAACTCCTTTGTCTTTGAAGAAGACCCTGTACCTTAGAACTTTGTGTCAGCAGACATGCTTTTCTGGTTTTGCCATCATAAGCATTCCTTTGTTTATTGTGCTTTTGTAAGTACACCAAGTTTGCTTTCTGCAGAGTTCAGCAGTTCAGTGGTCTCCAACAGTTTTTATTGCTTTTTTTTTTTTTTTCCTGCCACATGGAGGTTCCCAGGCTAGGGGGTCTAACCGGAGCTGTAGCTGTCAACCTACACCACAGCCACAGCAACACCAGATGCTTAACCCACTAAGTGAGGTCAAAGATCAAACCACATCCTTTGTTAACCACTGGGCCACAAGAGGAACTCCAGTTCCAAGGTTTGTTCCCATTTCTTTGAGGCCAGTTCTTGGAGTTGTGGCAGCTTAATGGCATGGCTACCACAGGCTGGTCATCATGTAGTTAACTTCTTCCACCTCATGGGGGTTTCTTTTTTTTTTTTTTTTTTTTTTGTCTTCTTGCCTTTTTCTGGGGCTGCTCCCACGGCATATGGAGGTTTCCAGGCTAGGGGTCGAATCAGAGCTGTAGCCACCGGCCTACACCAGAGCCACAGCAACGCGGGATCTGAGCCGCGTCTGCGACCTACACCATAGCTCACGGCAACGCCAGATCCTTAACCCACTGAGCGAGGCCAGGGATCGAACCCGCAACCTCATGGTTCCTAGTTGGATTCGTTAACCACTGAGCAACAACGGGAACTCCCAAGGTTTCAGTAACTGTAAGACAGCTCGTAGGACATGGCTCAGAAAATTATCTATAGCCCTTGAGGAGGAATGAAAGGTCCTTGACTTTGCTTAATGGCTAAACTATTATTATTTGTTCTCATTTGACTGTTTTCCTTTACTCCTGTATCTCCTGTATTTTCTCACTTCTCTGATTAAACTTATTCTTTTTTTTTTTTTTTTTTTTCTGTCTTTTGTCTGTTGTTGTTGCTATTTCTTGGGCCGCTCCCGCGGCATGTGGAGGTTCCCAGGCTAGGGGTCTAATCAGAGCTTCAGCCACTGGCCTACACCAGAGCCACAGCAACGTGGGATCCCAGCCGCGTCTGCAACCTACACCACAGCTCACGGCAACGCCAGATCGCTAACCCACTGAGCAAGGGCAGGGACCGAACCCGCAACCTCATGGTTCCTAGTCGGATTCGTTAACCACTGCACCACAACGGGAACTCCTGATTAAACTTATTCTTTAGCTAAAGTTTTTCTACAGAGAAAAAGCAGATGGAAGACATGGAGTGGAAGGACCACAGGGTCTGCTCTGTTCCAAAATGGCTCAAAGGAGAGGGCCTACTAGACCAGGTTATCCAACGGAGGGCCTGCAAGACTGCCCAGCTGTGTTCTCTGGGAGGGCACATGGGACACTCTTAGCCAAGCCTGTAGGAGGGGCATCAGCATCACTGAGAAGTTCATGCTGGCCGTATGCCCCATAGGCCAAGGCTGAGGGTGGGAGATGCTGTTACAGATCAGGGCTCCCTGAGAGTAATGGGGATAAGAGGAGCCTAGACTAACAGAGGCCAAGTGGTAGCACTTATCTGTCAGAAGTGGCCATGATTCTAATAATGAGCAGCAAGTTCAGACAGGCAGCCAGAGGCCCTGACACTCAGAGAGCCATGAAAATGGTTATAGGACATGGTGTTCCTAGAGGCAAGACAAGGAGGCAACCAGAAACAGCACTGCTTAGAATTCCTGTCCTTTTTCTATCATTTAAGATGAACACAGGAGTTCCCGTTGTGGCTCAGTGGAAATGAATCTGACCAGTATCCATGAAGATGTGGGTTCGATCCCTGGCCCTGCTCCACGGACTAAGGATCTGGCAGTGCTGTGAGCTGCGGTGTGGGTCACAGAGGTGGCTTGGATCTGGCATTGCTGTGGCTGCGGTGTAGGCCAGCAGTTGGAGCTCCCATTCAACCCCTAGCCTGGGAACATCCATGTGCCACAGGTGTGGCCCTAAAAAGGAGGGGAAAAGAAACAAGATGAACTCAGAGATTCAAGAGGAACCAGTGGGTGCCTCTTCCATAGGCATCTTTTCCAGTTCTCTACTTCCCATTCCCACTACCCATTCTCCACCTCCTCCCCCACCCCCACCTGTTACCCGGCTGCATGGCTTTCATGGTTTCCCATCCACATCCATCTTTCTCCCTCCGGTGTGGAAGGTTCTCAGGGACAAAGTCCCTGTCCTACTCTTCTTCACACCCCCAGTACTTATCACAGTGCTGACACACGGTGGGCATGGCGCTCAGTAAATGATTTTGAAGGAATCCATGAACTTTCATCAACTGTGATTCCACCATTTATTTCCCTGTGCTGCCTGCGTTACCATAGTGACACTCTCCTATAAGGGACTCTCGGTGTTATAAAATGTTCAGAAAATGTGGTGAGTTTAAGACCCTGTATTGCTGCTGTTACTAAAACCTCCTGGTAGAGGGCCCTAATGAGCCTGCTCTTGGATGTGTCAGTTACAAACAAACAAACAAAAAACACAAAAAAACCACTGACCCTGCTGCTCATTCCCCAAGCAGGTGTCAGCAAATTAATGAGGGGATGAGGGAGGCCACCACAGACAGGCAGCTGCAGGAACTGTTCCTCTAGCTCCAGGCACACCCTCAAGACCATCATTACCCTGAAGGGAACCATGTGAAGCTGGATGTCTGAATTCAGGGAAGGGACTCTTTTCCAAAGCCAGGTTTAGAAGACGCTCTTCACCTTAGGTCTAAAATCCACATGCAGGCCACTGAACGTACCCACTCTGATTCCCTTGAGTCACAGAGAAATCACAGAATTTTCTAGCTGCAGGAGTATAAAACCCACATCTCCTGCTGAAGAGTAGTCAGGAAAGAAAGCATATAGAATTGTATGTGCTTGTATGTATGTGTTTTCTTGATGTTTTCCACACCACAGCTGAACACAAACCGCATCTTTGGCCACACTTCAAGGTTCCTATTGGCCACAGATAATTCACCTTAGAGGTGTATTCTTGCTGAACAATAATGTTCTGGGCGGTTGGGGAGCGAAGTGCCCGTGGTGGGCGTTCAGGAATTCCTGCTTTGCTACTTAAAAGAAGCTCATGGTTGAGGAAGCGGCTAATGGTTGAGGAAGAACTTAATGCTAAACTTGGTTCTTTGCACCTCTGTTCTGCACATAGTTTAAGCAGCTAGGAACTCTGCACAGGAGCAGGAAGCAAAGGTCAATTCAGAAGGGCAATTTCATGGACCGGCCACATACTGGAGCAGCATCAATGGGATTCCATGACAATGCTAATAATTTGGATGATCTGCTTGGTGCCTTTTGCTGCCCCTGCCAAACACCAGTACCATGGAGAGTAGAGCATTTCACCTCTGAGTTAGACAAGGCTCTTGGCCTCTTTGTACCTTCGTTTCCTCATTTGGAAAATATATACATAAATGGACCTCAAGACGTACATTCCAGAATTCATACTGGGCTTACGCCCAACTCACCAATAACTGCCTGATTTCTTTTTCCCTTTTTTTTTTTTTGGTCCACCCCAGGGCATATGGAGTTCCCAGGCCAGGGATCAGATACGAGCCGCAGTTGTGACTTAGGCAGCAGCGGCAGTAAGGAAGGATCCTTAACCCACTGTGCTGGGCCGGGGCTCAAACCTACATCCCAATGCTCCTCAGTGTCGCTGATCCCACTGCTCCACAGCAGGAACACCTGTCTTAGGTTTTTTTTTGTTTTTTTGGGGTTTTTTTTGTCTTTTGTCTTATTGTTGTTGTTGTTGTTGTTGTTGTTGTTGCTATTTCTTGGGCCCCTCCCGCAGCATATGGAGGTTCCCAGGCTAGGGGTTGAATCGGAGCTGTAGCCACCGGCCTATGCCAGAGCCACAGCAACTCGGGATCCGAGCCGCGTCTGCAACCTACACCACAGCTCACGGCAACGCCGGATCGTTAACCCACTGAGCAAGGGGCAGGGACTGAACCCGCAACCTCATGGTTCCTAGTCGGATTCGTTAACCACTGCGCCACGACGGGAACTCCCCTGTCTTAGGTTTTAATGCATAGTGTTTTTTACATGTATTCATCTTCTATTTCACTTACAACTTGTGTAAAAACTGCATTCCGTGCCAGGCCTGAAACGTTCCAAAGCTCACTTCTGTGATTAAATTGCAACCAAGATTTCTACAAGACACAAGCACAAGAAGCAAAACATTTATTCTTTCAGAACATTTAACCATTGCCAGTAATTCTAATCTATATATGATGACACATAACCTCAACACCCCCTCCACACTTTAGAGAAACCTCACTGTGGAAGGCATTTGCTTAGGATTCTATATGCGGTGCCTTAGATACCAACCAGCAAATGTTCAATAAACATGTGTGTCAAGTGATTCTTATTTCTCCAGAAAAGGGCAGCGCTCTTGACATTCGGGGCCGGATGATTCTTCGTTGGGGGCTCTCCCGTATACTGCAGGATGTTTAGCGGCACCCCTGGCCTCTGTCCACTGGATGCCAGGAGCGTATCTACAGTTCTGACAACCAAACACAGCTCCAGACATGGCCAGAGGTCACCGGCGTGCAACATCACCCTGGTTCCTGGGGGAGAACCGCTGCTCTATCATGATTCACTCCCATATGCATAATCATTCTCACGTGAATCTTTGCTAGAGACAAAAAAGATTTCCTTCCTAATTTTTGCAGTTAAACTTTTAATGTTTCAAAATGAGTAACACATTCATTTCATTAAACAAATAACTTTTACAAAAATTCCAATATAATGAAGTTCTGTTTGTAACTTACACATATTGCAAAAAGGGTAGTGATTCAAATGTACGTCTCTCAATAGATTGTATTTTATTGCAGGATAAGTCCTTAGGAAAAGCAAAAGGAAAAGGAAAATAGTGCCTCAATTAGCTGTTAGATATCCAGTTAGTAGGAATAACCAGCAGAGGTTAGAATGAGAACAATGACCAAGCAGCTTTTGTCTAAACTCTAAACCTTAGGAAATGTTCCTAGTTAATCACTGTGCCAGGACAGGAACTCCCTACAACTATAGATCTTGATAGATCTTGGAGGTAATCTTTCCTGAGAGCAGAAGAATTGATTAATGAACTTTCACGGTCTCATCAAATTCTAGATTATGAGCTCAAAGTTTTAGTCTCCACATTTAATTACCATTTCTTATATTAAAAGGACTATTCTTTTTTTTTTTTAAAGAGACACTTTTTTTTTTTTTTTTTTTTTTTGTCATTTGCTATTTCTTGGGCCGCTCCTGCGGAATATGGAGGTTCCCAGGCTAGGGGTCCAATCAGAGCTGTAGCCACCGGCCTTCGCCAGAGCCACAGCAACGCGGGATCTGAGCCAAGTCTGCAACCTACACCACAGCTCACGGCAACGCCGGATTGTTAACCCACTGAGCAAGGGCAGGGACTGAACCCTCAACCTCATGGTTCCTAGTCCGATTTGATAACCACTGCGCCACGGTGTGAACTCCAAAAGGACTATTCCAATATTTACACCCCTTCCAGTTTCGTTCTGTTTTTCTAGGCCAATTCCATACCTGAAGAAATAAAAGATAGCCTTCTTGGGAGTTCCCATCATGGCTCGGCAGAAACAAATCTGACTAGCATCCAGGAGGATGCAGGTTCCACCCCTGGCCTCACGCAGTGGGTTAAGGAGCTGGTATTGCCCTGAACTATGGTGTAGGTCACAGACATGGCCAGCATCTGGCATTGCTGTTGCAGCCTGGAGACTTCAGCTCCAGTTCAGCCCTTCCACCCCTAGCCTGGGAACCTCCATATGCCGTGGGTGTCGCCCTCAAAATCAAATCCAAAGATATCCTTCGATACAACTTGAAAGGAAGGCACTCCTCTCATGAATACGTACCTCCCAGCTAACTCGGTACTATACTTCACCACTAGTCTCTCCCTTTCGAAGCCATCCTGTACACAATCGCCACATTAACTCTACACAAGTGGTTCTCAAATATCAGCATCATTTGTGAACTCACTGAAGACACACATACTCAGCGCTACTCTGGACCAACTGAATCAGTACCTGTGGGGGTGAAGCTTGTGTTTTAACAAGCCTCCAACTGACTGATGCTGCTGCAGGCTAAAGTCTGTTCTAGAGCTCTGCTGCGGGAATGTGATAGGGCCTGTTAGCCTTGGCTTGGCCTCCCAAACCCCAGAGGATCTGGCTCTAATCTCCTACTCTCCCTACTTGGACTCTACAGGTACTCAAAAGTATTTTTCTGTGTTTTGCCTTCCCCCACTGTCCTTTGCAAGCTTATTCTTCCCAAGATGTCTGATGATACGCAATGGCCCTCTTGGTCCATTTAAACAGCACTGTTTTCGTAACATCTCTCCCGATCCAATTTGAAGTGTTCTCTCCTTCTGTGCTCCAAATCAACTTACAGCTCTCACTGCCCATATCCATTTCTTCTTCTTTTTTTTTTTTTTTTTTTTTTTGTCTTTTTGCCTTTTCTAGGGCTGTTCCCGCGGCATATGGAGGTTCCCAGGCCAGAGGTCTAACCGGAACTACAGCTGCCAGCCTACACCACAGCCACAGTAATGCCAGATCCAAGCCGCATCTGCGACCTACACCACAGCTCAGGGCAACGCCAGATCCTTAACTCACTGAGCGAGGCCAGGGATCAAACCCACAACCTCACGGTTTCTAGTCGGATTCGTTTCTGCTGTGCCACGATGGGAAGTCCGTGTGTTCAGCCTTTCGATAGTTCCCTGGTGCCTAAAGAACACAGTGACAAAGTCTGATCTTGGCAGACAGAGCCCTCTTCACTGGCCATATGTCTGGCCACCTCCCCCATCCTAACTAGAGTAATTATATTCTTCTCACAAGGGCTTTTGTGTCCTCTGGCCTTTGCATGAATTGTTCCCTGTGCTTCAAACACCCTTCCTTCTGCCTCAAGCCTGACTAACTCATTCAAGTCTCATCTCTGGTTACACCCCCTTGAGCCCCTGACACCCAGGCTGATTGGAACTCAGCCCTGGTGCCCCTTCTCAGTGCTTATCACAAGTAGCCCCAGTCTCTGTCCACCAGCCCGGGAGCAGGAGATGTGTCTTTCATCCCTGTATCTTCCTAGCATCCAGCTCAGAGGTTGGTACGAGTTAGGTGCTTATTACATATCTATTGCCTTGAAATGGACTCCATCTAGTCACACCCCCCAAGTATTCCACCTGCCTGCCAGTTCAGAAGCCCAGCTATTTGAAAGTTGACTTTTTTTTCTTGACTAGGAAGGGCCGCACTTGTGGCATATGGAAGTTCCCAGGCTAGAGGTTAAGTTGAAGCTGCAGCTGCTGGCCAATGCCACGGCAACACCAGATCCGAGCCACGTCTGTGACCTACGCTGTGGCTTGCGGCAACGCCAGCTCCTTAACCCACTGAGCAAGGCCCGGGATTGAACCCGCATTCTCACAGACCTTATGTCAGCTGCTTAACCCACTCAGCCACAGTGCAAACGCCTGAGAAAGTTGACTTGTAGCTATTATAAACTGCCTGCATCAGGAGAGCCATTTGTGCCGAAAGCCTCGTCACTTGGAATCCGAGCAGAGGGCGAAACAAAATTGCCTCCTCTTCGAGCACCTTCACGACAGTTTCTCATTCTGTGCTCACAACCACCTGTCTGGAGGCAGGACAGGCGGCAGCACCCCGGTTTTCTGCACAGTGTACTGAGCTGCAGAGACACGCTTGCCCGCGCTGACCGCGGCAGAGGGGAGCTAACTCCAGGCTGCAGTCTCACACCCCCTCCGGCAGCTGCTCTGTCATCCTGTCTTTTTGACTCCAAGAGGGTCTTGCCCAGATAAGTACAACACCTCTGATGGCTTCTGTTTCGGACAGCCACAAAACCCTGGTCACCTCCTGTCCCCAAAGCCAGAAACGTAATCCCACTGCCTCTGATTTTCTCCCCAGCCCCTTCAGTTAAAGCTGAGCAGACAGAAATTATGACATCTCTGAATTCAGAGGCTGCAATGAGCTGAGAAAAACAAGCATCTGTGGCTCCTTCCAGGACCCACCAGGTGGAGGAGATGTTGCCCAGGGTGGGGGGTGGCGGGGGGGGGATGGTGAGGGGGAGGTGGGGAGGAGGCACCAAGGAAACTGCCCTCCCCCCACCGCAGAGAGTCCATTGTAAATTGTCTCCTGTAGCCAGAACAGCCAGGAGCAAGGTCAGGGGAGCAGAGTTTGGTCTGAGGAGAGCCAGTGTATTGTCAACAGGTGATAAGTGGGGTGGAAAGCCCCACTTATCACTGACTAATGTGTCCCCAGGTCCTCGGGAAGCTGGACCCCCACCAGTAGCCCTGAGTGCAAAGGAATTCCCGATGAACCCCATGGGAATTAGATCAGGAGCAGAGCCAGGGCAAAGCTCTGGCTTTTCCCCTTGCTAAGTGAGCCCCATGGTCATTAAGCCTTTGTGGGGCTCAGCAGAGTTTCTAGGGAGCCCTGAGCCAGACGGGAGAAGAGTCTCCTGGGGTCCCCTGGAGCAGGGCCTGCGTGTGGGCATCCTTGGAAGGAGAGGGGTCTGGAGGAAGGCAGAGGCAGTGGGAGGCTGGAGGCAGTTGCAGGAGCAGCTTACTTTCCTGTTTAATCATGGAGGTGGGGAGGCTTGAGGGTCAGCACATGGAGCAGTGGGTTGACTAAATTTGTTTACGTTTATTCTAGCTGATGTACAGTGTTCTGTCATTTTCTGCTGTCCAGCAAAGTGACCCAGTCATACATACATACATATATATATATATATATATATATATATATATACACACACACACACATTTTTTTTTTTCTCACATTCTCTCCATCACGTTCCATCACAAGTGCCTTAATGTAGACTTGAGGGACTGACCAAGGGCTCCATCTCTCTGGACCCTAATGATCTCATTCATTCCCTACAAACCCCTTGTGTGCAGGTGTCTTATAGCTGAGAAACCAGAGATTAAGTCAAGTGTCCAAAGTAAACAGTGGGTCAGTGGCCCGCTGGGAACTGAACTCAGGCCTGGCTAATCCCAGCCTGGGCACTTCAGGTCAGTTGGACCAGATGCCCCACATTAATGTTTGAGTATGAACCCCTCCAGGGGGTCTTCTGTGGTCATCTCTGTCTCCTTTGGGGCCCCAATTTTCCTGGGCCCCTGAGCATGGCATAGTAGCAAGAGTTCAGAGTGTGATACAGAGAGTGTGGGTTTGTTTTTCCAACTTGTGCCCTTTCACCAAATCGGTTAATTCCTCCGAGCCTCAGTTTCTTTATCTGTTAGGTGGGGACACTAGTAGTATCTTCCCTCAGTATTTCACCAGGTTGAAGGAGGATTAAATGAGAAAGGCTCTGCCCATGATTTGAAGGCTAATTATATTCACAGTGATTGTCGTGGGACCTCCTGAATGAATTTCTTGCCTCCAGTGTTCACCCCCTCCACCTCCTGTCTCTCAAGAATACTGCCTTCAGATTCACCTGCCTAAACCTCACCCAGGGCATGTCTCCTGCTCAGGAGCCATCCTGTTTTTTCTCTCCACTTGAAATGAAGGTGCTGTCACTATAGCCCAAGCCACGTGGTCTGGGGCTGCCCTGTCCAATATGCTGTCTGCTAACCACATGTGGCTATTGAGTACTGGAAGGGTGCGAATTGGCTTTTTGCTGCAAGTGTAAGACACCCACTGACTTCCAAAAACTTAATACAGCCAACTGCAAAATACATCAGTACTTCTTTTACATTGACTCAGGTTGAAACAAAGGTTTAGATGTCAGGCTTAAATGAAATGTATCATTAAAATGAGGAGTCCTCTTATAGCACAGTAGGTTAAGGACCCAGGCAGGAGCCACATCTCCCCAGAGGTCCATGGCTGAACTCAGCGCAGTCCCAGAGAGGTCCTCACAGCCCCCACATCCCATGGGCAAAACCTCCACTCAACAGACACCACGTTGGCCTTGAATGATCAAGCCGGGAATCCTCAGTAGCCAAGGCTTTCTCGCCTGACATTCAGGGCCTCTGGGAGACGAGCTGCATTCATGGCGATAATGTTGCAGCTTTGAAAGGGAAGCGCCCCAAAGCCCCTAGGCCTGGGGCTAGAGGAGCCCTCTGAGGAGAGGGCCAGACAGCAGGCATCCCTCAGAGGTCTCCGTCCCGCTGTAGGCCCTGGGGCCAACATGTCCCAACACCGACAGGCTTTCTCGCACAAGCCAGACCTCAACAGAGGGAGGGGGCGCGCCAGGAGGGTCGGGAGCTCATCCATCAAGAACCATCAAGAACCATCAAACAGCAGGGCCACAGGCTGTTTCAGGGGGCCTTCTGCACCCCCACCCCACCCTCCAAACCTTAGCCTCCTGGAATCAAGCACATTCCACTGGTGGGGGATTAGGGGGTCGGCAACCCAGGCTGGGCTGCCCCCCCTGCCACCCCAGTCACACAGTGCAGCGACCCATCTCCTATACGCCCCACCCCACCCCCAGCTGGAGCTGTGGTTAAGGGGCCCAGGGCAAAATAGAAATTGGCAGGGCCGCTTCGTCTGCCTCTGCTTTTCAGAAAATAGCACACACATGGGGACACAATCTTGACTGTCTTGTCTTTTTTGAAGTCAGAAGAGCTGGATTGCACAGAGGATCTCCACAGCTTTGTTTACACCAAGAGCTGGGGCTGGGCAGTGGGAGGGATCCCTGAAATGAAAGCAGAGGACCCCCCGTCCTGCCCACCCAGCCTGACACCTGCACCTGGCTCGGTCTCCTGAAGCTGACCAGGGGTCAGCCGGCCTCAGGTGCCCTGAGTGCTCACAGCCAGGTCCTCCCTGCCAGGTGGGACAAGAGTGTGGACTTCCCTTCTCTCCTTCCCACGCAAGGGAGCCCTGGCTGGGGGTCTGCTGTCCTGACTACAGCAGGGCCAAGAAACACCCCAAGCCTTGGCCATTGCTCCTGGAGGCATCAGAAAGGCCTGCGTTCGACTCCTAACTTAGCCCCATTTCCTTAATTGCCATGCTCCTCATGCATTCTTGGTAGAGTGGAAAGCCAGCTGGCCTTCCTATCAGAGAGATGTGGGTTGGGCCAGTGGCTACCTGTGCATCCTTGGAGACTTGACTACTCTGATCTTTCTTTTCCTTACGAACTTCTTCTACAAGGATTCAGTGCAATCCAGGAATTGAAAAGACCTGGCGCAATACACAGTGGATGCTGCCATTAGATGGAATTCCTCCTTCTCCCTCCTGCCCTCCCACTTCTCTCGGTACTTTCACAAGGTAGCCCTGATCACACTAACCACCCTAACTACAGTGGAGCTAAGGCACAGTTATAGGCAGGGCTCCCAAGTGGTGGGCTCCTGGCAGGACCCCGTAACAGAGCCTAGTACCCTTGTGGTGCTCAGGCAATGTGCTTATGTTTATATCTTGGGGAGGTAGGGTTGCATATTAGTTCCGAGCATAACTCTGCAGCCTCAGTTCAAATCTGGACTCTGCCATTTACTGGCTGGGCAACCTCAGGCTAGATACTTAACTTCTCTGTGCCTCAACCTCCTCATTAGTAAAATGGGCATAATGATGGCACTTTGCTCTTAGGGTTGTCGTGGGGTTTAAAGAAGGTGATAATTCCAAAGGGCACATGATACATGCTACAGGAGTGTTTTTGGTTTGGTTTTGGTTTGGTTTTGGTCTTTTCTAGGGCCACACTCATGGCATACGGAAGTTCCCAGACTAGGAGTCTAATTGGAGCTGTAGCCACTGCCCTACACCAGAGCCAGAGCAATGCAGGATGCGAGCTGTGTTTGCAGCCGACACCACAGCTCATGGCAACACCGGATCCTTAACCCACTGAACAAGGCCAGGGATCGAACCCTCAACCCCATGTTTCCTAGTCGGATTCGCTACCCACTGCGCCACAACGGGAACTCCTACAGGAGTGTTTTAACAGGTGAAATTTATTGACCACCTTTCCTGACCAGAGATGCTCACCATCCACCTGCTGGCCCCGACCCAGGCCTCGTCCTGCTAGGTCAGGGAAGTCCTTTCTGACCCTGTGTCTATTTCCTTATAAGATGGGTAGGCAGCCAAGCTCCTGAAGAGGCCGGGTGAAGGACTTGGCTTGGCGGCTGCTCCTTGCCTCCCACCCCGCCATCAGCGCTGGTCAGGACCAGCAGCTCCTTACCCGCACTGGCTTTCTCGTGAGTGGGAGCTGGGCTGGGGTGGGCTAGCTGCCTCTCACGGCTCAGGGAGGGCCTGACAGGCCAGGAAAGCGTCTGTAACCGCCCCATGGTGAGCGCAAAGGACCCAAGGAGGCATGAATGCCTCATCCCCAGGGGAGGGGCAGAGTTCTAGGCAAGAGGCTCTTTCTGAGATCTTTGTGAGAAAGATGATGGGTTCTCTGGCAGCCCCAGGCATAGTTCAGGTCTGTGTTCACATGGAGGCTTCATGCAGGTCTCCTGAGTCTGAGACTTTATGCTTCTTCAGTGACCTCTGATCAGGATAAAATGCAAACTAGAAGAGCAGATGCTACAACAAAAAAGATGCTGTGAGAGAAGGTGAGCACTGTGAATCTGTCCACCTGTCCATCTGCTGAGCATCCACAATAAGCCAGGCTTGGCCGTGGGTGCTAGTGAGCTAGAAGCGAGGAAGCCAAGGCCCTTACTTTCAAATTGTTTTCCAGTGAGGAAATGAACATTGGTTAGAAGAACCTGGGAGCCCTGCTGAACTGGCTTAAATAACAAGGGACACTTATTTCACATGGCAAGAAGGCCAGCGGGAGAGGCTCTGGGATTAGTCAATTTAGAGACTCAGTGGTATTATTGAGAGCCTGGATTTTCTTTTTTCTTTCTTTCTTTTTTTTTTTTATTTCTGCCTGACTACCCTCCACGTGCCAGCCAGCTCACCTCATGGTATCAAAGTGGCTGCCACATATCCAGGTATTACAGGCCAATACTGTAAACAACTGAAGCATGAGAGGACGTTTCTTCCTTTGTCTCTTTTTGAGAGAGAGGAGATCGTTCGCACAAGCCCACAAGAAATTGCCTTCAACTCTCACTGGCTGGTGTTTTTATCACCTGCCCATGCTCACATTAATCTCTGAAGGGACTGACCACATGTGGCTTAGGTGAATCCGGGTTTACCCCTGAGGTGGTGATCCCTTCCCTAGGGAGGATGGCTGTCTTATTAGAACTGGGGTTCTCCTTACCAAGGAGGAGGAGGAGTTGGCTACACACGGTGCGTGTTGGCAACCAGAGGGAAATGCCCAGCATTCTGTGTTTCTTCCCCCAACCCAGGAGCAGCTCAGTAAATCCATCCCTGCCTTTCTCAGCCCCCTGCGGTATTTGTTTGTCCCTCAAGACTGACAGCTTGGCCACAAACTGCTCTTTTTTTGTTGTTAAAAGTTGGCCATGTGAAAACCTCCTGCCATAGCGTTCTCTCTCAGTCTTACAACACACACACACACACACACAGTCCAGATGTCCACTGAATTGCTCTAAATCCAACATCTATAGAAGGAAAATCCCTATTCCGGTGCGTTGCCACCTCCCCAGTACAGACACCATCCGTGTGTAACATGATTTGCAGAAGTAGGCATCTCTGAGCCTCCATTACCTCACAAACAATTCCCAGCCCAAGACTGGGCTGGATCTAAAGCAAATGGAAAACGAGACCCAATCCCATGTGCTCCACTGGCCCATCCAGGAGGAAGATGCTGACGAGGCAGTTTTCAGGGAGGGGAGGCTGCTTATCCAGTCGGGTCCATAGCAGGCACCAGAAGGAATCTCAGTGATAAAAAAAAACTTTGCTCCACTGAGGCCAGAGACTGTGTGTGGCAGCCGGATATTGTGGAGAAAACCAAGAGATTTGTTGCAAATAATCAACCCTAAGCTCACTGCCATAAGCACAAAGAGATTCTAGATATAGTCCTTAAGATTCTGCTATTCCCTTCCCCATCAAAAGAAGTGCAGCCAAGTGCACTAGAGGCAAAAACCAAGACGCGGAGTTCCCACTGTGGTACAGTGGGTTAAGAATCCGACTGTAGCAGCTCTGGTTGCTACCAAGGCATGGGTTCAAACCCCAGGCCGGCCCAGTTGGTTAAAGTATGACATTGCGGCAGCAGTGGCTCGGATTCGATCTCTGGCCCAGGAACTTTCATATGCCGTGGGTGCAGCCATTAAAAAAAAAAAAAGCAAAAAAAACCTAAAAAACTAGTCCCTAACACCGACCTGCTTACTGTGTCTTACAGGGCCTGTGCCTACCTTGGGGGCTTTCCTTGACTCAGATCTCAGTAAGGAGCTGGGGTCTGAGCCAGCTTGTCCATTGGTAAGGTGGAGACAGAGGCAGTCCTAGGCAGTTCTGTTTTGTACCACCTGACCCTGGGCACCCCTCTCCCTTCCAGGCTATAGCCGAAGGTGTGGCCCAACTCAGCAGGAGACCGCTCATGCACAGGCTGGCTAGGTGAAGTCTCTGGGCTCTGGCTCAAACACTGCCCAGTCCAGGACTAGGTGGGCAAAACAGAATCTCACTCCTGGGAATGTGAATTCAGAAATAGGGTAGGGTAGAACTGGAGACTAATAAAGAGTTGTGGGAGTTCCCGTCGTGGCTCAGTGGTTAGCAAATCCGACTAGGAACCATGGGGTTGCAGGTCTGGTCCCTGGCCTCGCTCAGTGGGTTGAGGATCTGGCGTTGCTGTGAGCTGTGGTGTAGGTTGCAGACTCGGCTCGGATCCCACATTGCTGTGGCTCTGGTGTAGGCTGGCGGCTACAGTTCCGATAGGACCCCTAACCTGGGAACCTCCATATGCTGTGGGAGCGGCCCTAGAAAAGGAAAAACGACAAAAAAAAAAAAAAAAAAAAAAAAAATTTGTGCAAATCTGAGGTAGTGGGATATAAAAAAATAGCATCTAAGCCTCACTTTCTGTACCACCTTTGAAAGAATGGAAATACCCCTTGGGGTATAGCTGGAGCTACCTGGGATCCTGGCCCACACTTTGGTAAGCCCCACAGTGCAAGGATCTTGCTCCTTGGTTTCTCTTCAGCTCCCTGTCTTTGTGTCCACCTCTTCCTGAAGTCAACCCCCCCTCCCCAGGACAGAGTTTGAGCAGCATGGGGACTTTCTGCTCTTGTGACCTAATCGGGCAGCCAAAGCACCTAGTATTGTCCCTGGCCCACAGCAGGTGCTCGATGAACAGTCACTGCCATCATCTTCCCCCTCATTACTGTCATCACTGTTACTGACTCTTGGGCGGCAACCGCAGCTTACATTTCTCTGCATCCCTACACTCAGGGCACTGTGATGGTTTGCAGGTTTGGCGTCTAACTGTCCTGGGCTACAATCCTAGCTCGAAATGTTGGATGTGTGGCTTTGGGCACTTGCACAGGTTCCCTCTGTTTTTAAACCCTGTTCCCTGTCTGTCAAATGAGGACGACAACATATGCTGCCATGGGTTGTTGGGCTAAATAAGACCGTGAAATGCCTAACCCAGGGCTTGGCACCAAGTAAGCGAATAGTAAGTATTGGCTGCTGCTGCTTCCTAGTATCACTACTACTTACTTGTGCACTTCATTTATGTTTTGGCTGCGCCCATGGCACGCAGGGCTTCCCAGGCCAGGGATGGAACCTGCACCACAGCAGTGACTCGAGCTACGGCAGTGACAACACCAGATCCTTAACCTACTGAGCCACCAGGGAACTCCAGTTGTACGCTTTCAACACAGTACATTTTTCTTAATGACCACACCCACAGCAGATGGAAGATCCTGGACCAGGGATGGAATCCGAGCCACTTGTGCAACCGACACCACAGCCGCTGCAAACCCCAGATCCTTAACCTAAACCCACTGCACTGGGCCAGGGATTGAACTTGTGTTGCCCCAGACACAACGCTGGATTCTTAACCTGCTGCACCACAGTGGGAACTCCAAACACACTCAGTATTCGTGGGCTCACTGAAATTCAGATGACCCAGAGAAAAACACTTGTTTTTCATTCTCAGGAAGAAGCTTTGGGAGGCAACTTGGCAGGCCTGGAGAGAAGAGACGTCTCTCCCACAGCATCAGCAAACTAACACATCAGAAGAGGGACTGATGGGCTGTCCGCTTTGCCCAGAACCCCACCCAGCTGCTAGAACCTGCTGGCTGTCTCCCGGGCCCTCCGCTCCTCCGGGGACCCTGTGCTGTTGTCCTGCAGTTTGCGCCATTCCTTACCTCACGTTACTAAACCAATAGCACTATTTGTGGTCATTTTTGGCAGATTACCACATCTTGTTCATTGAGAATGTCTTTTACTCCCTAATGTATTTACCTCTCGTGGACTTAATGTGACTGAATAATGACCGTCTTTGCAGGAGCAGAAGAGCCTTTGCAACTACTGGCATTACATAAACACTTGGAATCTTGCAGCCGTGGGCCTGTGCTGGGTGAGGGAGGAAGTGGGAAGGTTTGGTGCTGGGCTGAGCGGCACACGGCAGACCCTCAGCGGGGTCAGGAGAGGCCAGGGAGGCCCTTGTGAGGCCTGAGGAGAGCCGTCTTGGGCAGTGGCTGCTCTCACACCTCCTCCTCCTTTTTTTTTTTTTTGCTTGTTAGGGCCTGTAAACATGCTGTAAACAACTGGTACTTGAGGAACCAGGAGAGAGAGAGCACCAGGACACGCTGTTACGTAACTGAACCCTCGACGCCCCTTGAGAATGACATGTTTGCAAGTTCCCAGGGACTGATGCTACTGGGGCAACGAGGGAGAGAAGCCCCGCTTCATCCTCCCCTTCCTCCTCCTCGGCCCACATTTCCTCCTGTGGAAATACTGGCTACCACGAGGGGTTCTAGCTTCAGCGCTGCGTTTTCTTGCCTGTGGCCCTTGTGACTGGCATAGAAATAATTCAGCTGTTTCCATTTTAATTCCTCACCACATGGCCAGAATTGCTTATCAATGTATATTTTAAAAGGACAAAAAAAAAATATTTTAAAAGCGATTCCTAGAATCGAGGGTTATACTCTGCAGGTGGCCTGAGCCAGGACGGGGCTCACTCGGGAGGACCCTCAGGTGCCGTGTCAGTCTCCTCCCCCAGGTCTTCCACATCCGATTCTATGGTCAGAATCACATCTGCCGGGGCTTCACTGACCTCCCTGGAATGACAAGAATAATGCCAAGGCTTTTACTCTCCGAAGCAGCACGTAAACTTTTCATTATTTCCTTATTTTATTTTTGCTTTTGAGGGCCGCGCTAGTGGCATATGGAAGTTCCCAGGCTAGGGGTCAAATCAGAGCTGCAGCTGCTGGCCTACCCCACAGCCACAGCAACACCAGGCCTGAGCCTCATCTGTGACCTACACCACAGCTCACCGCAGTGCTGGATCCTTAACCCGCTGAGCGGGGCTGGGGATGGAACCCAAGTCCTCATGGATACTGGTCAGGTTCATACCCCACGGAACCATAAGAGGAACTCCTGTGTCCTCATTTTAGACAAGAACTTCAAACTGTCCCCAGTCATTTACCCTGCACCCTTGTGGAAGATCTCTTCCTCATCAGAAGACTCCTTATCGTGCAGCTTCTCTGCCATGTTTTTCTTGCGCGTAGCACTGAGAGGTCTGTACGTATCCCGAAGCCAGAGTGGCCGCCTTCTCCAGAAAAACCCCTGCCTCGGCAACACAGAAAGGGAAATGTTAAGTCTGCATCTCCCCTGCTTTCTCCGGCCACGGGATGTTATGCTCCCGAAATTTACCTCGCTCTCGCTTTCTCCTGAGCGTCTCTTACGCAGCAGAAATCCGAAAAAGCCCCTTGGAGGAAAACACACACAGTGAGTGACCCATGCGCTCTCCATCTCCCTTCCCGTGTGCTCGCTCTGGTCCTATTAGGACGAAATGGATAACTCAGTCCATGATCACAACAAGCACAATCACCCCAGATCTGGGATCGGAAAAATAATGCCGTGCAGGCTGGCCTTCCAGAAGTTCTCCATGTCTGTCCAAAACGGCTCTCCCGTTGTGTCTCTGGGGAGTCTTTGGCCTGTGGCTTAGCACGGAGCATGGGTGGGACTTTCAGCCCCATTCAGCTTTGTGGCCCTCCCCCAAGTGCCCCTGTGCAGCGCAAACACTGCCCCAATCAGGCGGGGCAGAAGAGCATTAATCCTCTAGAAGCATTTTACATGAGTCCCCTTCAGACCTAGCATCTCGTGTGGCATTTGCTGGGCGGTAGGGGAGAAGGTGATTCTCTTTTCCTAGGTGCTTTACTCCAGAAGTTGAATCCCACCAAGTAAACACCCGAGTCCAACCAGTAAAGTTATCTAGCTTGCTGACTTTGGTTTTTTGGTTTGTTTTGTTGCTTTTTAGGGCCAAATCTGCGACATATGGAAGTTCCCAGGCTAGGGGTCAAATTGGAGCTGCAGCTGCCGGCCTACACCACAGCCACAGCAAAGCAGGATCCAAGCCACGTCTGTGACCTACACCACGGCTCACAGCAACGCTGGACCCTTAACTCACTGAGTGAGGCCAGGGATCGAACCCGTGTCCTCGTGGTTACTAGCTGGATTCGTTTCCCCCGAGCCAAGACAGGAACTCCCAGCTTGCCAACTTTCATACTGCAGGCTGTCACTGAATTCTGAGATCAGTTAAAGGCCAGGACTAGCCACAAAAAATCTTCTTGTTGAACGCAAAGAGAATAGAAAAAAAAGTCAGAGTGTACGCTAAGTTTGTTTTAGAAATGACTGACGTCCATATAGTATGTGTATACTGACTTGTGATAGAAAATGGGGCTCACAGCCCAGGCTTGGAGGGACGTCCCCAGTGGAAAGGGCCCGTCTTCTTTTTGATGCTCACTAGCAGTAAGGCAACGGGGCAAGACATTTTCCCTTGCTCTTTCTCCACTTCCTTATTAGAAAAGGCAGAAACAAACTACTGTCTCAAGTTTCTTCCAGTTCAAATTCTATGAGGTTTGGGTAAAGGGACTAGAGAACGGGGGCCGGAAGGCCAGCAGGACGAAAAGGGAAGTTTTCCTGCCACTTTATCGGAAGAAGTCATACTCTACATTTCATCCGCTTTGAATGAGTCTAGCCCCCAAACTCCCAAAACCATGCGGCCTTCCCTACCCCAGAGCCTCCACGAAGGCCTCTCCTGGTCTGATGCCCACCACCAGCAGGAACAGGTACCACCCAAACTGCTGCCCCTCCACCCTTGTCCCTTAAAGGACTAGAGAAAGCAGATGAAGCTGCACCACTCTCATTCAAACTCAGCTTTGGCTGGGAGCTAATTTTGCTGGTAAATAAAGCATTTAGGTAAAGACACAGTCTTCCTGCCTTCAGCCGTTTCTTCACTGTAAAATGAGGAGACCGAAAGAGATGAGTTCTAAGTTCTCTAGTTCCAAAAAACACTGTTTTAAAAGACCAGTGTTTACCTTTTGCGTCCTACTTTCCCTTCCCGTAATGTTCTCCTTCGAGAATAAACCTGTTTGGGAAGAAAACATGACCACGATTAGCCATCACAACCATTTTCTCCCAATCTTTATTCATTCCTTTTTATTTTATCTTGAGTTCGACTCTACAGAGATCTCCTTTAAAAGTCCTGGGAATGTACTTTCAGTAAAAGAACCACATGTATTTCAGTCCTCATGACTAAGGAGGGGGTTCGAGCAGTAGTAAGCGGAAAGGTGGCTGTGATTTTCAGTTTGCGGGTTCTGAATCTGAATGAATTGTTGTCCTTACCTCGATGAGACATAAAATTACAATCAAAAGCATCAGCACTACAGCCACAGATATTGCCAAGATGAGTTTGTTATTATACCCATATCCTGGAACATCTTTTGTGAGCTAAAAAAAAAATAAAGAACAATGTTTTAAAAAACAAGGGGAGAGGAAGGATACAAGCTAACTATTTTTAAACCTATTCTAAACAATAGCTAACCATTCCCTCTTTCTTTGACCGAGCATGCATGCAGAAGTTCCGGGCCAGGGACCAAATCTGCCCCACAGGAGTGACCCAAGCCATAGCAATGACAGCTCTGGATCCTTCACCCGCTGCACCGCAAGGGAACTCCAGTAGCTAGTTCTTCTTAAACTATTCTAAAACCCCATTCTTTCAGGTAAGCAGCTTATAGTTCTTAAGAAGAGAGCAAATCTAAAATGCTATTACGCTTATGGTCAGCATTTCCTTCTACCACTTATGTATCTTGCATCTTAGGCCCTCTTCTCCTCTACCCTAGGAATAGTGGCACATGCCCTGAATGAGCAAAGAGGGAGAGCACTGGCTTAGCCAGTTTTAGGGCTGAGACAAGATACAGACTAGGAGCCCCTGGTCTTCCTGCGTGGGCACTTTATGGGCCTGTCCTAAGCGGATGAAAAGTCCAGCTCCCATGTGTCAGGCATTGTCTTCACCTCACTCGACTCCTTCTGTTCCCCCTGGGCTTCTGTGTTCTCGTTGATGTAGTTCTCGGTTTTCCACTGGTCCGTATCCCATTCTGCCTTGGACGCCTTGGCTTCTTGCTGCTCACTGAGAAGCTTCATCAGGAGGCCTGTCCTGGAGATGAGCTTGGCACAGGCCAGCTGCACTTGGGGCTCGGAGCAGTCCATCTTCAACGTCCGGATAACATGAGAAATGAGCCGCCTCACGTCATTGTTGGGGATGAGGGACTGAAGCTGCTGGTTCAGCTGAGCTTCAAACTGACTCCCCGGGGAGGAAACTCCTGGGGAAATGAAGCTTGTGGGCGTAGAGGCCACGTCGGTGCCCACATTGTGGTGCTCCCATTGGATTGCGCTGGTGTGTTGACCAGTGGGCAGGACGTTGTCTGCAGTCGTGGCAGAATATTCTGTAGGAAGTGTCCCCTGGGCAGTGGGTCCAGGGATAGGTCCCGACAAAGTAGTTGTTCCTGAAGTAGGAAGTTCTTCAAAAACAACTTGCGGAGTATCTTTTTCTGAGATAATGTGTTCTGTAGAAGGTTCTGAAGGAGAAAAGGATTCTGGAGAAGGCTGTTCCTGAAGAGTCAGTTCTCCTGAAGGTGAGGAAGCCTCTTGTGAAGGGGAGTTTATGAGGCTCCTCACGGCAGAGGACAGAGGCCTCAATGCAAGCAGCAGTCTGTAGCTTGAGCCTTTGTCTCTGAAGGCCTGTCTGTTTTGGGGCTCAGGTGTTCTGTGAAGCACAGGAGAGTGAGAAGGATGGAAGGAGTCTATTTTTCTGGGATATGAGATTGTCTCAGAAGCCTTCCTATTCTTGACTCTCGCATTGGCATCTACCAGAACAAAAAGTGTGTCCGATAGGTCCTCTGATGTCTTTTTGACCGTTGCTGGGGCTTTTGGATGGATAGAGGCAGCAGGCCTGCCCCTCGAGTACTGTTTCAGGAAAGAAGAGACTTCTGCTTTATGTTTCCTTCCGAATGAAGGCTCTTTTCGCAAGGAGTCTGCCACTCGCTTCCTGGGCCTCTGCACCACCCACAGCTGTTCCAGTTCCCTGGCGGAGGGCCCCCCGAGCTTGCTTCCTTTGGTAGTGGTCTCTACAAATGGCTGGGCGGTCTCTTTTCTCCTGATGCTCTGCCTTCTCATTGCTCTGAAGTGCCTTTTCTTTATGCCCCTCGGGCCCTTGAGGACCCTGTTCACCTTCAGCGGCCTTTTGTCTACGCTCTCAATCTCCTCGAGGCTCTCTGCCTGTGTTCGGGCGGTTTCCAATTTCTTTCGAAGGATCTGGCGTCTCAGTTTTGGACTTAAAATGTTGGAATATATAAGCATGGCAGTTTTTTCTTTCTTCATAACTTCATCAATTTTTTCTTGAATTTCTGCATCTAACAAATTTTCCAGAAAACGGAGTTGCCTCAATTTATTTGTATAACCTGACGTGCCGGATTCAGGGTTAACAGGAGGGTTGCCGGTGTGGGTTTTCAAGTGGCCCGGTGGGATGTCTGCCTCTGCTACATTTGAAAACAGAAGCTGGATGAATGGCAGTAATGTTGATTCTACATCTTCTAGATTTCCCTCTGAGAAATACGGCAGGATGTAATTGAGTGCACTGATAACATCACTTTCGTCACTAAAGTCCAACTGCTCATTCATGAAGCTCGACAAGCTGACACCACTCTTGTCTGAGGACGGCCTCTCTGGTTCAATCATCAGCTCGGTGCTGGTGTTCTTCTTCCGGGCTTGTAACACCTTCATGAACGATCCTTCTACATCCCCTAGAGATGTCTCTTTATCTGTCAAAAGAGAAGAGACTGGTTTTGATCCTTGAAGGCTGATGGCACGGCTCTTGTCCACAGCCCTGTATCCCAGTCAAATACATTAGGCATCAGCAAACCTCTGAGTGCCACTTAGAGAGCAGACAAAGAAACCCAAACTTAGACCTATGATTGGCAACAACCAAAGGTGCAAAAGGTAGCCTCCGAAAAAGCGGCTCTTTATTCAGAGAATTCCATAACGTGAAATACAGCAACTATATATTTAGGATTATTCCCCTGGTCCCCAGGGGCCAACTGCCCAGGACCCCAGAAAAGCCGAGGCTGGAAGACAAACACTCCCCGACTCAGCCGGGCCCTGCGGGTCTACTGCGACTCCTCCCTCAGGCTCACACACCCCATCCTGTCCTGCCTCAGAAGCAGAGGGGCTGCCTCCCCCCACCTCTTCAGTGTGCTTGTGTTCTGGCTGCTATCACAGATGACCACGACCACACCTGCAGCTCCCAGGTCCTCGCCTGGACTTGTCTTTCTCCATCTGCCCACCGAGTCCTTTGCTCGGCCCCTGCTTCCATATATCCCAGCCCTCACGACAGAAGGTTCTACCCAGAAAAAAACACTATGTCCACCCTGGTTCTTTGCTAAAATTTGGGCAGGGATCTGGGGTGCAGGTTAAGAGATTTTCCAGGCTGTATGCCAATGTGGAAGGTTAATATGTGAGGCCCTAGAAGGCAAAAGGGAAAAAGCAACTTCTGTCAGAAGCCTACTCTGCTTTCATTTCACTTTGAATATTTCCAGCTCTGCTTGTGGAACCATCCAAAGCTTCTGACTAGGTGAAGGTAATGTGTACCACTGTGTAGCTGGGCTCCTCCTCCAGAAGGATTAAAAGCATTTGGGGTGGGGGTGGTGAGGGTCAGGGGAGGAGGTAAAGAGTCACAAGAAAGGAGCAGCACAGATCGGGAGAGAGCCCAAAACCGGGGACAGGAGGTCTGAGCACTAGGCCACGACACTTAACGCCTCTGATCTTGCTTTTCCTCACCTGTAAAAGGAGATTAAAAATGCCTTTTCTGCCCACTTCTGGAGGAGAAGGGAGTAATACCATTGGTCAAAAATTTTTTTTTGAAAAATAAGCAACCTCGACTTTATATAAATAGCAAAGTGTTACCTATAATGTGTTCTAGATCATTGATAGAGACGTGTATTCAAGCCATCTGGGCAGGAAAGCAGGTTTTGGAAGTTCTCAAGTTAGTGTCCATAAATCTACTATATAGAAAAATAGTTGAAAGCACCTAAGTGTTTTGTGGCTAGAGAAGCTTGAGATTTAGAGCAAGTTCAGAGCTGGACAGTCTAAGAATAAAATAGCTCTCCTACCCATTAGAAGGGCTAGATCACAGCTTCTGGTTATGGAACCAAAAATTCTCAGATTCCAAATAAAACATAAAACAGCATCACTTGTACTCTTTTATACAATTGCAAGAAAAAAAACAAAATAAGAATACATTTACACTCGTTGTGTAAGACAAAGGGTACTTGAGACTTAACGTACATAAAATCAGTGTACAGACTGGGATGCACTAGAGGAATAAGTTCTCATTTGCAGGGAGCACCGAATATAATATGTTAATTCCCTTCCCCTCTGCATTCCTTTCTCTTGCTCCTGTATGTGGATCTGTCACATTATTAAGCTAAGGTAGCTGAGCTATTATTAGCTTAATAATGTAACCAAGAATCTAGGGAGTTGGAACTCTGAATGAATAAAAAGAAGGCAATTACATCATTAATTTAACAATTTATCATAATTGATGAAAAACAAACATGAAAAAGGTTATCATCAGGCGATTCGGACTCACCACAACGTGTGCTGTTTTTCAGGCATCTGTCACAATGCAGCTTGACTGTCTTGCAGACAACTTCAATGTTACTTTTAAATTGGCAGAGGCAGCAAGCCATATGGCTAGGCAAGATCCTGTAAATGGAAATGCAGAGAATTAAATCTGTGGTAGAGGAGTTATTTGAGTAGGTAGGAGAGGCAGGCCACAGCCACCACAGGGCGGTGCCAAAAGGAGTTCTTGGGGCAGAAGAACTGGAGAACTGGAGAGGGACTAGTTGGTCAACTGCTGCTCTTGGCTGTTGTAAATTATGGAGGAGGATAGAGGTTCCCAACAGAAGGATAAGGATGGCAGCAGAGAGAGTGTGCCTAGAGAAAAAGGTGATACGTATTAGAGTAGGGTGACACTGGCCTGTAGTTTAATTCAGAAGTATCTCCTCCCAACCCAACAGCTCACTTGGAGTTGTGGAAAGTAACAAAGTGTCTTTTCTATCAAAGGAAATCTTGGTTACTCCATTTTGCTCCGGCTCCAGCCTCCGCTGAATCAACCCTGCGAGACCCCCTTCCTCTTTACCTATTTTCCCAGTAACAATTTGTTCCAAATTAGCCAACCGGGAAGAATGTGCGCCCTGACCTGACCCATGGGAAGGGGACAGGTACATCACTTGCGTTAGGGATAAATAGGGGAGGGTCCTTTGTTCGGCGCGCACACTTTTTGGAGTGCCCGCGCCCTTCTGCAGAAGTAAAGAGCCTTGTCGGGATTTCTCCTTGTCCACGTGTCTCACTTTCCCACACTGACGACCTGAGCCAGAGTTATTGTAATTTCCAACAGAGTTGACAGAACACACGAAGAGGGCAGACTTCTAAGAAAAGTCTGAACAAGTCCCCAACGTCTGGAGTCCCTTTCTCAATTCCTAGTTGTGAGTCGTAAAGATATTAGAAATTACTAATCAACATGTGGCTAAACAATAACAGAGATTGTATTGGCCAAATCTGGACAATCTGAACATTCAAAAGAAGAATATGAGCATTACAATAAGGTATAACATAACTAATTCGAAGAAGAGCACATGAGTCCCTAATGATTCTTATAAAGAAAAGAGGGAGAGTTCTTCTCTACAGAGTAATATTAGCTAATAAATGCATAAGGAATGATAGCGTCATCTTGGGAATTCCCGCTGCGGTACAGCGGGTTAAGGATCTGGTTGTCTCTGTGGAGGCGCCGGTTTGATTCCTGGCTGAGTGCAATGGTAAAGGATCTGGAATCGCCACAGCTGTAGCAGCTCTGGCTCAGATCTGATTCCTGGCCCAGGAGCTTCCATATGCTGTGGGGGCAGCCAAAAAAAGGGAAAGTGTCAAGTTGCAACTACCAATGTAATAACTGATTCCGACAGAGATTATCATGGATGCACAGCTGGGTGACGAGTCGTTTGACAGTAGGATCCTCACTGATCCCAAAGCATCACCCGGATTATTTATTAATTACCAAGGGGGAAAATAACTTTACAATGAAGAGACATGGAACATATCACCTTAAGCAAATGATCAAACATAGCACTGGGCCACCGAAACTGAGCAAGTAGGAAGGATACAATGTCTATGAAGTAGTCATCCCCAAAATGTTTACTTTGAATCTAATGAAGAAACAAACAAATCCAGATTGTAGGGCAATTTACAAGACAACTGGCTTGGACTCTTCAAAAATGCCAATTTCATAAAAGACCAAAAAAAGAAAAAAGAAAAATAGTAGAGAAATACTCTCAATTAAAAGAGACAAAGATATGACATGAGATGCCTAATCTTTGATTGGACCCTGTAGCAAAACAAAACAGACTTAAAGAATGTCATTGGTGGGGTTCCCGCTGTGGGACAATGCGATTAGGTGGCGTCCTGGGAGCGCACTGGGATGCAGGTTTGATCCCCAGCCTGGCCCAGTGGGTTAAGGATCCACAGCTGTGGCTTAGGTTGCCACTGCAGCTCAGATCTGATCTGGCCTGGGAACTCCATATGCTACGGAGTGGCCAAAAATATGAAACAACAGTTTTTCAAGAAACTGCATCTCAGGCAGTAAGGTTCAGTGACCCCCAAGTGATGGAACATAAGGGAGTGAGCCCTATGATTGCCCCGTTTACTTCTTTGAGAGAGTTTCCCGGTCATAGGACAGGGAAGAGAAACCCAAGCAGAGACTGATGGACTCCCTGACTGAGGAAATGGAGCTGAGAGTCCGGGAAAGCCAAGGTGAACGGCTTCACAAAGCAGAGTACTAGAGAGAAAAGAAATGCACAGACAAAGAACTCTGGAGATAGGCAGAGGGATCTCCTGAGTAGTCAACAAAGTGTTGGGCAGTGCAGGTGTGTGAGGACGTACTTGAGGCCAGGAAAATAACCACATGAAAGGAGTAATAATAATAAATGGCTATCGCACTATCACACAGCATTGGAAACAGCACCTGTTCCTACAAGCCAGACAGGAAAACCTTATGATACGCAGGAAGGACTTGTCTCCGCAGCTGCAAATAATGAGCTCCAGACTAAGGGCTACTTGTGGTCATACCTAACAAATCTTAAAAACTAGACCGAGGGAGTTCCCGTCGTGGTGCAGCGGAAATTAACCTGACTAGTATCCATGAGGATGAGCTTTCAATCCCTGACCTCGCTCGAGTGGGTCAGGGATGCGGCATTGCCATGAGCTGTGGTATAGGTCACGACACGGCTTGGATCCGGCATTGCTGTGGCTGTGGTGTGGGCTGGCAGCTGTAGCTCTGGTTCAACCCCTAGCCTGAGAACTTCCATGTGCCACAGGTGCAGCCTTAAAAAGCAACAACAACAACAACAACAACAAACCCTAGACCTAAAAGATAAAACAAAGCTCAGGCATTTTATAAGAATATACGAATATATAGCACACAATAAACCAAGATTCACAATGTCTGGAATTTGAGAAAAATCACCAAGCATGCAAAGCAGCAGGAAAATAGGACCCACAGTGAGGCGAAAAAGGAATCAAAACCAACCCATAATCTATGCAGATGTTAGAATTAGCACAAAAGAACATTAAGTTGTATTGTATTGTATTGTATTTACATAGGAAACAAGTTATTATGACTGTATTTCATATGTTCAAAAAATCCAGGCGGAAGTCTGAAAATGTAAAGTAGAAGCACAGAAGATGTAAAACACACCCAAATTGAGCTTCTAGAGATTAAAAACAATTTCTAAATGAAAAAGATACAGGGCGGTGTTAAGGGCAGATTAGACACTGCAGAAGAAAGGGTCAGTGAACCTTAAGGCATAGAAACTATCCACAATGAAACACAAAGGGTAACAAAACAACAGAAATCACATAACGGCTGGGAGGGGAGAAATGAAAGTACATTCGTTTAAGTTTCCTACACTAGTCAGGAATTTTATTGATGAAAATTATACATGAGTAAATCTGACTTCGGAAAATAATAAAACAAACCTAAAAAAACTAAGGGAAAACAAATGTCAGAAAAATCAACTCACAGTTTCTCCAATTCAAGGGTCATCATGAGGATACTTTCAACTGTTGTAAGTGACACTTGCGTCGTTCCCAGGTCTCTGAAGGAAAAGCCCAAACATGCATGATATAAACACAAAGACAAAAATCCTAGCCTTAAAAAAAGATGCTTAACATGGAATTACTTCCATTCTGGCTTCCTACTTGCTATCGACGATAATGCCCTTTGGAGCTCTTGTTGAAGAAATTTAAATTTACTTGCATCATCAAATTAATGGCCTTGGTGCTGAACAGTATAATCTTTTTTTATTATTTTTTTGTCTTTTTAGGGCCACAGGTGTGGCATATGGAAGTTCCTAAGCTGAGGATCGAATCAGAGCGGGAGCTGCCGGCCCACACCACAGCCACAGCAACTAGTGATCCGAGGCATGTCTGCGGCCTACACCACAGCTCACGGCAACACCGGATCCCCAACCCACTAAGCGAGGCCAGAGATCAAACCCAGGTCCTCATGGATACTAGCCAGGTTCATTACCACTGAGCCAGGACAGGAACTCACACCAGCTAAAATTTAAATTGTCACTTTTTAGGCAAAAATACTCAATCTCTGATGAAAGTGCAAAAGAGCAGAAATCATCTCATGAGCCATGAGACTGCTGGGATACTTACAAATATCTTAATGCTGGTAATTTATAAAGATAAGAATCTTCAACCGTTGTCAAAGGATTACGGCTGAGAACTCTGAAAAATGGAATGGAATTAAAATTATCCGCATTTTCAGTTACTTCCATGAAAGTCTATATTCATTTTTTTGGTATGGAACTTGAAGGAAAAAATCATTTTCCATCTTTACTTATAAATCACCCTTCGAATCCATAAAGCACTCTTTCTTTGGAAACTACCCAAGTATCCAGGAGATAAAGACAGACAAGCGAAAGAGAAAGAAATAGAAAAAGAAAAGGCCGATAGCAAAGAAAAAATATTCCAAAGAACTTTTTAGTTCAAAGACCCTAGAAGTGACTACGCTGGCAGGAAGCCCTTGCTCTGTAAGAAATGCTTCTTTTTCTTTTTTTTTATCATTTTGGGCTGTCCTGCGGCATATGGAGTTCCTGGGCCAGGGATCAGATCTGAGTTTCAGTCATGACCTGAGCCACAGCTGCGGGATCCTTAACCCACTGTCAGGTGGAGATCAAATCTGCCACCCAGCACTCCCAAGAGGCCACCGATCCCGTTGTGCCACAGCAGGAACTTTAAGAAAGGCCATTTTTTAGTGTCCTCCATAATTCAAACTGTTTTTCATCTCTAGAAATTTTTTTACATTTCATGGTTTAAACTACATAGCTGAAGACAAAAATAGGAGCCAAAGAGGACGAGAGAAATGCAAGAGAAACTAGTAAAAGCCATACTCCCATCACATAATCCCATATGTATTCTTTTTTCTTCTTTCTTCTTTTTATAAAAGCTGTACCCATGGCACATGGAAGTTCCCAGGCTAGGGGTCGAATTGGAGCTCTAACTGCTGGCCTCCACCACAGCCACGGCAACACCGGATCCAAGCCGCATCTATGACCTACGCCACAGCTCACAGCAACGCCAGACCCTTAACCCACGGAGCAAGGCCAGGGATTGCACCCACATCCTCATGGATACTACTAGGGTTGGTTACCGCTGAGCCACTCTGGGAACTCCTCCCATGGGTATTCCTGTACCACAGCCTTTGTTACTGTGTGTGTCATCGCTTGTTTATCTGCCAGTCTCCTGGAATGCTAGCTCCTTGACAGCACGAACCACACTTTAGTGTCATTGCTGTCTCTGTGTTAGTCATGGCGCCTAATATTTACTAGGTATTTAATCAGTATTTGATGAATAAATCAATAACATTTGTTTATATATCAATAAAATGAACACATTCATTTTTGGAATACATCTTTATTCCAAAATGCTGGAATAGATTTTCTTCTCAACTCTTTGAAATAAGTAAGCAAAACCAAACCAAAACAAACAAAACAAAAACCCCAGAACAGGAAGAAAGAAAATAAAAATGGAGTTCCCGTCGTGGCGCAGTGGTTAACGAATCCGACTAGAAACCATGAGGTTTCGGGTTTGATCCCTGGCCTTGCTCAGTGGGTTGGGGATCCGGCATTGCCGTGAGCTGTGGTGTAGGTCACAGACACGGCTCGGGTCCCGAGTTGCTGTGGCTCTGTGTAGGACGGGGGCTACAGCTCCGATTCGACCCCTAGCCTGGGAACCTCCATATGCCGTGGGAGCGGCCCAAGAAAGAGCAAAAAGACAAAAAAAAAAAAAAAAAAAAAAAGAGAGAGAAAATAAAAATCTTTCTTAGGTTAACTTTATTCAAAAATCATTCGTGTATTTTTGCAGAATATTGTAAAGATAATGATCATAACTAATGCTTTGGGGGTTGCCAGGCACCTGTGATTAGCATTTAACATTTAATTCTCACAGTAACCTTATGGGATAGATATTATTATTACCCCATTGTACAAATGAGGCAACTGAGGCACAGAGAGGTTAGATAACTTGTCCTAACCTCATCAAGCTCAGAAGAGGGACAGCTGGAATTTGAACTCAGTTCTGACTCTAAAGCCTGTGTCTAACCTGTATGAAAAAAAAGGGGGGTTAAAATGTGTTATCTTCACCTTAATGTTGAGAGTACTACATATAGAAAATACCTTTTCAGACTTCATCAACCCGTGAGAATTATATTTTCTCCTTTCATTTTCCCTCATCATCTCCCATGATTAAAACATTAGCCTGTGGTCATTGAGACTGGAGATATTTTTTATTCATTCATTCATTCATTGCTTTCTTAGGGCTGCACCCTTGGCATTTGGAAGGTCCCAGGCCAGGGGTCAAATTGGAGCAGCCTCTGCCAGCCTACGCCACAGCCGCAGAAACACAGAATCCTTAAACACACTGAGCAAGGCCAGGGATCAAAGCCTCATCCTCATGGATACTGGTCAGATTCCTAACCCGCTGAGACACAAAAGGAACTCCTTAGACATTTTAAACCACATGGCAGGCAAATCATTAAAAAAAGCTGGAGTAATAACATCCGAAAATTCATCCCTCCATAAAAACAACAACAACAACAACAAAGTTGACAAAAGTGGTCAGAGACACCTTTTTGCAGAACTCTGGAAATTCAGCCAACAGGCCTGCAGCAAACTGGGGAGCACTTTAGTTAAGGAAAACAAATTAATTTCTGTAAGAACAATGAGATGTGTTGCCTTAACTTGTCTTAGACCTCTGCCCTCCATGCCAGTGGTGGCCTGGAAAAAGAGCCCACGTTCCCAGTACCAGAGGGAGCAGCATGGAGCTTGAGTTCCCTCAAAGACTCATTCCCAAGGCTCTGTCATTGTTGGGCATGTCTGGTGGTTCCCTGGAAGACCTCACTTGAAAGGCTTGCCTCTGACCCCACTGAGAGCTGCCTAGTGCTAAAAGCCTCCCCTCGCGTGGCATTTTCGGAAAATATTTGCAGGTCAATGTTTTAACAGGGCAGTTGCATGAAGGAGTAGATAACAGCTTGGGGCAAAAAACTGAATAACTAATTTAACTATTAGCTTTAAGAAATGAGTTCAGCAAGGCTGCAGGATATAAGATCGAGATGCAAAAAGTAGCTGTATTTCTATACCCCAGTAATACGGAATCTAAAAATGAAACTGAGAAAACAATTCCATGTATAACAGCATCAAAAAGAACCAAATGCTTAGGAAAAAACTTAAACCAGAGAAGTGCAAGACTCACACGGCAAAGTGCAACACACTGTTGAAAGAAGTTGAAGATCCAAATAAGTGAAAGACGTCATGTTCACGGATCAGAAGACAGTATCATTAAATTTTTACTCCTTCCCAAGCTGATCTATATTTGCAGGGAAAGGCCTACCCAAATCCCAGCTGACTTCATTCCAGAAATTGCCAAGCTGATTCTAAAATCCACATGGCAATTGAAGGGACCCGGAATAACCAAAACCATGTTGGTAAAGAGCAAAGTAGGAGGCCTCACACGTCCTGGTTTCCAAACCCAGGTCAAAGCTACTGCAATCACAGGGTGGGACTGGAATGAGAACATACATGGAAATCAAGGGAACGGACTTGACAACACAGAAACAAATCCTCATATTTACGGTCTATTGATTTTCAACAAGGTGCCAAAGTAATTCAGCGTGGAAAGAAGAGTCCTAATTGGTGCTGGGACAACTGTACATCCACACACAAAATAACGAGGCTGGACTCCTACACTGGACATTATGGACGAAAATGAACTCAAAATGGATCAAATAGCCAAATGTAAGAGCTAAAGCTACAAAATTCTTCAAAGAAAACACAGGAGTAAATATGTATGATCTTACATGAGGCAACAGTTTCTTACAACCACCCAACCAAAGGAAAACAGAGATAAACTGGACTTCATAAAAATTAAAAATGTTTCTCTTCAAAGGACACTATCAAGAAAGTGAAAAACAACTCCCGTATGGGAGAAAATATTTGCAAATGATATATCTGATAAAGGTCTAGTATCCAGAACTTCCAGAATACATCAAGAAATCCTACAGCTCAATGATAAGATAACTAATTTCCTTCTTTTGCTTTTTAGGGCTGAACCCATGGCACATGGAAATTCCCAGGCTAGGGGTCGAATTGGAGCTATGACTACCAGCCTACGCCACAGCAATGTGGGATCCAAGCCACATCTACGACCTACACCACAGCTCATGGCAATGCTGGATCCTTAACCCACTGAGCAAGGTCAGGGATTGAACCCAAATCCACACACTAGTCGGATTCATTTCTGCTGCACCACAACAGGAACTCCAAAGATAACTAATTTTAAAATGGGCACAGTGGGGTTCCCTAGTGCCTCAGCACGTTAAGCATCCATTGTTGTCACGGCTGTGGCTCCAGCTGATGCTGAGGCACAGGTTCTATCTCTTGCCTGGGAACTTCCACTCACTGTGGATGTGGCCAAAAAACACAGGTAAAAATTTAACAAGTAAAATGGGTAGGAGTCCATTGTGGCACGGTGGACATGAGCCGGAATCGTATCCATGAGGATGCAGGTTCGATTTCTGACCTTGCTCGGTGGGTCAAGGATCTGGCGTTGCCGTGAGCTGTGGTGTAGGTTGCAGATGCGGCTTAGATCCTGCATTGTTGTGGCTGTGGTTGGCAGCTGCAGATTAGACCCCTAGCCTGGGAAATTCCACATGCCGCAGGTGCGGCCCTAAAACACACACACACACACACACACACACACACACACACAAAGTAAAATGGGCAGAAAATTTGAAAAGACATTTCTCCAAAGAAGATATACTAATGGCCAGTAAGAACATGAAAATTTCTCAGTGTATTAAAATCATTAGGGAAATATAAATCAAAGCCACAACGAGATACTCGCTAAGTACTCACTACAATAGCTATAGTCACACAGTAACAAATGCTGGCAAGTATATGGAGAAACTGGAACCCTCGACATTGCTGTGTGCAACTATATGCCAATAAAACGGAAAACCTAGAAGAAATGGACAAATTCCTAGAAAAGTACAATCTTCCAAGACTGAACCAAGATGAAAAAGAAAAGATGAATAGACCCATCACAAGTACTGAAATGGAAACTGTGATTTAAAACCTTCCAACAAACAAAAGTCCAGGACCGGATGGCTTCACAGGGGAATTCTATCAAACATTTAGAGAAGAGCTAACACCTCTCCTTCTGAAACTATTCCAAAAAATTGCAGAGGAAGGAACACTCCCAAACTCATTCTCTGAGGCCACCATCACCCTGATACTAAAACCAGACAAAGATACCACACACAAAAAAGAAAACTACAGGCCAATTTCACTCATCAACAGAGATGCAAACATCCTCAACAGAGTATCAGCAAACCAAATCCAACAATACATTAAAAGGACTGTACATCATGATCCCGTGGGATTTCTCCCAGGGATTGAAGGATTCTTCAACATCCACAAATCCATCAGTGTGATACACCACATTGACAAACTGAAGAATTAAAAACCACATGATCCTCTCAATAGATGCGGAAAAAGCCTTTGACAAAATCCAACACCCTTTGCTGATAAAAACCCTCCAGAAAGTGGGCAGAGAGGGAACTTACCTCAACATAATAGAGGCCATATATGACAAACCCAGAGCTAACAGCATTCTCAATGGTGAAAAGCTGAAAGAGTTCCCGCTGAGATCAGGAACGAGACAAGAATGTCCACGCTCGCCACTACGCTTCAACATAGTTTTGGAAGTCCTAGCCACGGCAATCGGAGAAGTAAAAGAAATAAAAGGAATCCAAATTGGAAAGGAAGAAGTAAAACGATCACTATTCGCAGGTGACATGATACTATACCTAGAGAATCCTAAAGACTCTGCCAGAAAACTGTTAGAGCTCATCCGTGAATTTCGCAAAGTCTCAGGATACAAAATTAATACACAGAAATCGACTGCATTTCTACAGACTACAAAAGATCAGAAGGAGAAATCAGGGAAGCAATTCTGTTTACCATCACATCAAAAAGAATAAAACGCTTAGGAATAAACCTACCTAAAGAGACAAAAGAGGAGTTCCTGTTGTGGCACAGCGGAAAACGAATCCAACTAGGAACCATGAGGTTGTGGGTTTGATCCCTGGCCTCGCTCAGCAGGTTAAGGATGCGGCGTTGCCAAGATCTGTGGTGTAGGTCTCAGACGCGGCTCGGATCTGGCATTGCTATGGCTCTGGCGTAGGCCAGCGGCAACTGCTCTGATTAGACCCCCAGCCGGGGAACTTCCATATGCCACAGGTGTGGCCCTAAAAAAGATAAAAAGACAAAAACTATAAGACACTGATGAAAGAAATTAAAGATGGCACACGGAGATGGAAAGACATACCATGCTCTTGGAGTGGAAGAGTCAATTTTATCCAAATGACTATACTACCCAAGGCAATCTACAGATTCAATGCAATCCCTATCAGATTACCAAGGACATTTTTCACAGAACTCAAACAAAATATTTTAGTTTCTTTGGAAGCACAAAAGACCCAGAATAGCCAAAGACATCCTGAAAAAGAAAAATGGAGTCAGAGGAATCAGGGTCCCGGATTCCAGACCATACTACAAAGCTACAGTCATCAAAACCGTATGGTACTGGCACAAAGACAGTCATATACATCAGCAGAGCAGGATAGAAAGCCCAGAAATAAACTCCCATACCTACAGTCAACTAATCTATGACAAAGGAGGCAAAAATACACAATGGAGAAAAGACAGCCCGTTCAATAAGTGGTACCAGGAAAACTGGACCGCCACATGGAAAAGAATGCAATTAGAACACTTCCTAACACCATACACAAAAACAAACTCAAAATGGATTAAAGACCTAAATATAAGACCAGGTACCATCAAACGCTTAGAGGGAAACGCAGGCCAAACACTCTCCAACATAAACGACAGCAACATCTTCTCAGATCCACCTCCTACAGTAATGACAATAAAAACAAAAATAAACAAATGGGACTTAATTAAATGTAAAGATGTCTGCACAGCAAAGGAAACGCTAAACAAAACGAAAAGACAACCCACAGAATGGGAGAACATATTTGCAAATGAAGCAACTGACAAGGGATTAATCTCCAAAATTTATAAACACCTCCTACAGCTCAATACCAAAAAAACAAACAACCCCCATTAAAAATGGGCAGAAGATTGAAACAGACAATTCGCCAAAGAAGACATACGGATGGCCAAAAAAACACATGAAAACATGTTCAGCATCACTCATTATTAGAGAAATGCAAATCAAAACCACTATGAGGTGCCACCTTACACTGGCCAGAATGGCCATCATCCAAAAGTCTACGAACAAGTGCTGGAGAGGGTGTAGAGAAAAAGGAACCCTGTTACACTGTTGGTGGGAATGTAAATTGATGCCGCCACTGTGGAAAACAGTATGGAGATTCCTCAGAAAACTACAAAGAGAACTACTATTTGACCCAGCAATCCCACTCCTGGGCATTGATCCACAGAAAACCATGACTCGCAAAGACACATGTACTCCAATGTTCATTGCAGCACTATATACAATAGCCAAGACATGGAAACAACCTAAATGTCCATCAACAGAGGAGCAGATCAAGAAGATATGGTACATATACACAGTGGAATATTACTCAGCCATTAAAAGCAAAGAAATACCAGCATTTTTAGCAACATGGATGGACCTAGAAATGATCATGCTAAGCAAAGTCAGTCAGACAGAGAGACACCAACATCATATGCTGTCACTTACATGTGGAATCTAAAAAAGGGATACAACGACCTTCTTTGCAGAACAGATACTGACTCAAGGACTTTGAAAAGTTTACAGATTCCAAAGAATACAGTTTGGGGGGTGGGGGGATACACAGAGGGTTTGGGATGGAAATGCTATAGAATTTGGTTGTGATGAATGTTGTACAACTATAAATGTAATAAAATTCATTGAGTTTTATATATAGATATACATAAATATACATATATACATATATATATAGTAAATCAATGACACTTCAAGAAAAAATTAATAAAAGGAAAAAAAATTGCTAGGACCCCTCCGAAGACCTTGGAAGGGACCGATGTAGGTGAGGAGCCCTGAAGCTTAAGCTTCATTCAATGCACGATAAATCAACCTCAGCTGAGGCCCCTTTCCAAACTTATTTAATGCAGGGTAAAAACAAAGTTTCAACTTCTAAACACCCAGTCTTCTTTCATTAGAGGTAATAAAATGACATAACCGGAGGGGTGAAACCTTCCCTTGGTGGCTTGCCTTTGGAAAGACTTTAGCAATCAAGTTTACACCTCACAATGGCAACTGCTTCCTGAAGCAAATGAGCTTTGTCTATTGGAAAAATTTAGCCCAACCACAGCTCACACCGAACTATATTATGACAACCACTTGAACGTAACTCGGAATGAGCTTTAGAACTATGGTGTCATGTTCAACACCAGATAGCTCTGATTTTTCATTACCTTTTTCTGTGCTTTAGGATGAACACAGGCGTTCCCGTTGTGGCTCAGTGGAAATGAATCTGACCAGTATCCATGAAGATGTGGGTTCGATCCCTGGCCCTGCTCCACGGACTAAGGATCTGGCAGTGCTGTGAGCTGCGGTGTGGGTCACAGAGGTGGCTTGGATCTGGCATTGCTGTGGCTGCGGTGTAGGCCAGCAGTTGGAGCTCCCACTCAACCCCTAGCCTGGGAACATCCATGTGCCACAGGTGTGGCCCTAAAAAGGAGGGGAAAAGAAACAAGATGAACTCAGAGATTCAAGAGGAACCAGTGGGTGCCTCTTCCATAGGCATCTTTTCCAGTTCTCTACTTCCCATTCCCACTACCCATTCTCCACCTCCTCCCCCACCCCCACCTGTTACCCGGCTGCATGGCTTTCATGGTTTCCCATCCACATCCATCTTTCTCCCTCCGGTGTGGAAGGTTCTCAGGGACAAAGTCCCTGTCCTACTCTTCTTCACACCCCCAGTACTTATCACAGTGCTGACACACGGTGGGCATGGCGCTCAGTAAATGATTTTGAAGGAATCCATGAACTTTCATCAACTGTGATTCCACAATTTATTTCCCTGTGCTGCCTGCGTTACCATAGTGACACTCTCCTATAAGGGACTCTCGGTGTTATAAAATGTTCAGAAAATGTGGTGAGTTTAAGACCCTGTATTGCTGCTGTTACTAAAACCTCCTGGTAGAGGGCCCTAATGAGCCTGCTCTCAGATGGGTCAGTTAAAAAAACAAACAAAAAACAGGAGTTCCCATTGCAGTGCAGTGGAAATGAATTCGACTAGGAACTGTGAGGTTGCAGGGGTTCCATCACCAGTCTCGCTCAGTGGGTTAAGATCCAGGGTTGCCAAGAGCCGTGGTGTAGGTCACAGACATGGCTCAGATCTGGCATTGCAGTGGCTACAGAGTAGGCCAGCAGCTATAGCTCCATCCGATTAGACCCATAGCCTGGAAAAATCCATATGCCACAGGCGCGGTCCTAAAAAAGACAAACAGCCAAACAAACAAAAAACCACTGACCCTGCTGCTCATTCCCCAAGCAGGTGTCAGCAAATTAATGAGGGGATGAGGGAGGCCACCACAGACAGGCAGCTGCAGGAACTGTTCCTCTAGCTCCAGGCACACCCTCAAGACCATCATTACCCTGAAGGGAACCATGTGAAGCTGGATGTCTGAATTCAGGGAAGGGACTCTTTTCCAAAGCCAGGTTTAGAAGACGCTCTTCACCTTAGGTCTAAAATCCACATGCAGGCCACTGAACGTACCCACTCTGATTCCCTTGAGTCACAGAGAAATCACAGAATTTTCTAGCTGCAGGAGTATAAAACCCACATCTCCTGCTGAAGAGTAGTCAGGAAAGAAAGCATATAGAATTGTATGTGCTTGTATGTACGTGTTTTCTTGATGTTTTCCACACCACAGCTGAACACAAACCGCATCTTTGGCCATACTTCAAGGTTCCTATTGGCCACAGATAATTCACCTTAGAGGTGTATTCTTGCTGAACAATAATGTCCTGGGCGGTTGGGGAGCGAAGTGCCCGTGGTGGGCGTTCAGGAATTCCTTCTGCTTTGCTACTTAAAAGAAGCTCATGGTTGAGGAAGCAGCCACACCTTTTGCTCCCTGAAGAACTTTATGCTAAACTTGGTTCTTTGCACCTCTGTGTTGCACATAGTTTAAGCAGCTAGGAACTCTGCACAGGCGCAGGAAGCAAAGGTTAATTCAGAAGGGGAATTTGGGAGTTCCCGCTGTGGCCCAGTGGTTAACAAATCCGACTAGGAACCATGAGGTTGTTGGATCAATCCCTGGCCTTGCTCAGTGGGTTGACGATCCGGCGTTGCCGTGAGCTGACTCGGCTCGGATCCCGCGTTGCTGTGGCTCTGGCGTAGGCTGGCAGCTACAGCTCCGATTAGACCTCTAGCCTGGGAACCTCCCATATGCCGCGGGAGTGGCCCAAGAAATGGCAAAAAGACAAAAAAAAAAAAAAAGGCAATTTCATGGACCGGCCACATACTGGTGCAGCATCAATGGGATTCCATGACAATGCTAATAATTTGGATGATCTGCTTGGTGCCTTTTGTTGCCCCTGCCAAACACCAGTATGATGGAGAGTAGAGCACTTCACCTCTGAGTTAGACAAGGCTCTTGGCCTCTTTGTACCTTCGTTTCCTCATTTGGAAAATATATACATAAATGGACCTCAAGACGTACTTTCCAGAATTCATACTGGGCTTACGCCCAACTCACCAATAACTGCCTGATTTCTTTTTCCCTTTTTTTTTTTTTTTTTTTTTTTTTTGGCCACCCCAGGGCATATGGAGTTCCCAGGCCAGAGATCAGATATGAGCCGCAGTTGTGACTTAGGCAGCAGCGGCAGTAAGGAAGGATCCTTAACCCACTGTGCTGGGCCAGGCTCAAACCTACATCCCAATGCTCCTCCGATGCCGCCGATCCCACTGCTCCACAGCAGGAACACCTGTCTTAGGTTTTAATGCATAGTGTTTTTTACATGTATTCATCTTCTATTTCACTTACAACTTGTGTAAAAACTGCATTCCATGCCAGGCCTGAAACGTTCCAAAGCTCACTTCTGTGATTAAATTGCAACCAAGATTTCTACAAGACACAAGCACAAGAAGCAAAACATTTATTCTTTCAGAACATTTAACCATTGCCAGTAATTCTAATCTATATATGATGACACATAACCTCAACACCCCCTCCACACTTTAGAGAAACCTCACTGTGGAAGGCATTTGCTTAGGATTCTATATGCGGTGCCTTAGATACCAACCAGCAAATGTTCAATAAACATGTGTGTCAAGTGATTCTTATTTCTCCAGAAAAGGGCAGCGCTCTTGACATTCGGGGCCGGATGATTCTTCGTTGGGGGCTCTCCCGTATACTGCAGGATGTTTAGCGGCACCCCTGGCCTCTGTCCACTGGATGCCAGGAGCGTATCTACAGTTCTGACAACCAAACACAGCTCCAGACATGGCCAGAGGTCACCGGCGTGCAACATCACCCTGGTTCCTGGGGGAGAACCGCTGCTCTATCATGATTCACTCCCATATGCATAATCATTCTCACGTGAATCTTTGCTAGAGACAAAAAAGATTTCCTTCCTAATTTTTGCAGTTAAACTTTTAATGTTTCAAAATGAGTAACACATTCATTTCATTAAACAAATAACTTTTACAAAAACTCCAATATAATGAAGTTCTGTTTGTAACTTACACATATTGCAAAAAGGGTAGTGATTCAAATGTACGTCTCTCAATAGACTGTATCTTATTGCAGGATAAGTCCCTAGGAAAAGCAAAAGGAAAAGAGGGCCTCAGTTAGCTGTTAAGACATCCAATCGAAGGAATAACCAGTAGAGGTTAGAATGAGAACAATGACCAAGCAGCTTTTGCCTAAACTCTAAACCTCAGGAAATGTTATTTGAACCTTCCAGAGCCCCGAACCCTGTCTTTGCCTCTCTGAAGTGTCACACCTTCACGAGCTTCATAAACAAAACATACAACTATAGACCTTGATAGATCTGGGAGGTAATCTTTCCTGAGAGCAGAAGAATTGATTAGATGACCTTTCAGGGTCTCAGCAAATTCCAGATTAGAGCTCAAAGTTTTAATCCCCACATTTAATTATCATTTCTTATATTAAAAGGAATATTCTAACATTTACACCCCTTCCAGTTTCGTTCTGTTTTTCTAGGCCAATTCCATACCTGAAGAAATAAAAGATAGCCTTCTTGGGAGTTCCCATCATGGCTCGGCAGAAACAAATCTGACTAGCATCCCTGGCCTCACGCAGTGGGTTAAGGAGCTGGTATTGCCCTGAGCTATGGTGTAGGTCACAGACATGGCCAGCATCTGGCGTTGCTGTTGCAGCCTGGAGACTTCAGCTCCAGTTCAGCCCTTCCACCCCTAGCCTGGGAACCTCCATATGCCATGGGTGTCGCCCTCAAAATCCAATCCAATCCAATCCAAAGATATCCTTCGATACAACTTGAAAGGAAGGCACTCCTCTCATGAATACGTACCTCCCAGCTAACTCGGTACTATACTTCACCACTAGTCTCTCCCTTTCGAAGCCATCCTGTACACAATCGCCACATTAACTCTACACAAGTGGTTCTCAAATATCAGCATCATTTGTGAACTCACTGAAGACACACATACTCAGCGCTACTCTGGACCAACTGAATCAGTACCTGTGGGGGTGAAGCTTGTGTTTTAACAAGCCTCCAACTGACTGATGCCGCTGCAGGCTAAAGTCTGTTCTAGAGCTCTGCTGCGGAAATGTGATAGGGCCTATTAGCCTTGGCTTGGCCTCCCAAACCCCAGAGGATCTGGCTCTAATCTCCTACTCTCCCTACTTGGACTCTACAGGTACTCAAAAGTATTTTTCTGTGTTTTGCCTTTCTCCCACTGTCCTTTGCAAGCTTATTCTTCCCAAGATGTCTGATGATACGCAATGGCCCTCTGGGTCCATTTAAACAGCACTGTTTTCGTAACATCTCTCCCGATCCAATTTGAAGTGTTCTCTCCTTCTGTGCTCCAAATCAACTTACAGCTCTCACTCCCATATCCATTTCTTCTTCTTCTACTTCTTCTTTTTTTTTTTTTTTTCATCCTTTTGACTTTTCTAGGGCCGCTCCCACGGCATATGGAGGTTCCCAGGCTAGGGGTCTAATCGGAGCTGTAGCCACTGGCCTACGACAGAGCCACAGCAACACGGGGTCCGAGCCAACTCTGCAACCTACACCACAGCTCACGGCAACGCCGGATCCTGAACCCGCTGAGCAAGGACAGGGATCGAACCGGCAACCTCATGGTTCCTAGTCAGGTTCGTTTCCACTGCGCCACAATGAGAACTCCTCCATTTCTTCTTTTTAAGATAGCCATTTTTGCATCCCATTTCCTCTGAGCATAAACACCGTAAAGTATGGACTGGATCATGCTCATGTGCACTGGCTATCTTGGCTGCACTTGCGGCACATGGAATTCCCAGGCTAGGGGTCTAACTGGAGCTGCAGCTGCCGACCTACACCACAGCCACAGCAACGTCAGATCCTAGCCGAGTCTTCAACCTACACTACAGCTCATGGCAACGCTGGATCCTTGATCTACCCAGCAAGGCCAGGGATCGAACCTGCAACCTCATAGTTCCCAGTCAGATTCCTTTCTGCCGTGCCACGACGGAAACTCCTTGTCTGGCATTTCTCAAGGCAATGCATGGACATAAAGCAAACTCTAATTTTTACAACATAAACAAATACCTGGGGGAAAAAGTACGAGAAATAGGAGGGAAATGACTGTTTTAAAAGAGGTGTGCTTTTATTACTTCATGGTTCCCGGGGGAAAAAGTAAGAGAAATAGGAGGGAAATGACTGTTTTAAAAGAGGTGTGCTTTTATTACTTCATGGTTCCCGCTTTTGTGCCTCTACAGCGCTCTGTCATCCATCCGGTGCTTGTGTCCTGTGGTTCGCACTCACATGTTTATGTTTCCTAGGAGATCGTGAGTTGCTAGAAGGAATCCTGTCTTCCCCACCTTTATGTTTACCACACGAGGCACAGCGCTTGACGTATTCTTTTTTAGATTTTTTATGGACTGGTATTTTTTGAATGAAATAGAACACTTAGGCTAACATGAAATCATCAGCTTATGAAGCATTTCACAGTAGAAGTAATAAAGGGCCTAATCCACTGAGCAGTTATCAGACTTGTTTTTCTCCAAACTATGTTTGAAAGGCTTGGAGCCCAGATGGCAGAGGCACTCAACAAGACGCATACAAAAGTGGTTGTATTCCCTGGTTGCCCCTTAAGGCCTCAAAGGTTTGATCATTCAAAGAACTATTCTTAAGGCCACAGGAGGCTTTGTATACCCATTCCATTCACTTAAGCCTTCTGTATTTGCAAGAAGAACCTAGTTGCTAAAGAGCATCATTCCTTAGCTTACTAATGATTAATGACATAGACAGCTGTGGATGCTGTGGACAAATGACACAACCTGAGCTTTTATAGCCAAGAACACAGTACCTCTTTACCTCTAAATAAACAGAAATACGATACAAGCATTTTCTCCTCGACAAAGAGGCTAGAGAAACACTCATTTTTACTTAGTGAAGTGAGGGGCACTTCTGATATGCTTCCTTAGGGTAAACATATCACTTACCCATCACCTGAAACATTTTTAATATTGGTATAATAATTCCTGTATTGAAATCCTCCACACCAGTCTGTCCTTCGTAACTTAATGTGTTCTTGACAATAGCATTTACATAATCCACCTGCTTAAATATTTAAAAGTTAATTTAGGTTAAATTCCCAAAATTATGAGTTCGTGGCATTTGGATTAATCTAAGTGTTCTGTATTTTCTTGTCCTATGGGTGACTATTTGAGGATAACCTTAATTCCGCTTGTTTTACTCAACTACCTTTTTCAAACCTTTTCTATAAAAGCCAGAGGGTACATATTTAGGATTTGCCTTCCACATACAGTTTGTTGCATATTTTTCTTTGTTTCTCTCTCTCCTGTTTTCATTTCCAGGCCTTTAAAAATCATCCTCAACTTATGGACTGTATCACAGTGGACCATGGGCCAGATTTGATCCATGGATCATAAACTCAATATAAGTGGATGATAGAGGAACACTTCTAAGGGTCCTGTGCGTGTCTATAAGGGCTCAGACCTCATTACCACCCTTCCTCTACAACTAAAGGGTGTTGTTCTATATATATCTCATCTCGATCATTTAAAAAATTTAAATGAACGGGAGACATTTAAGTAGAGATGGGCTAGGGCCCTACACAGACTTATAAAATTGTAGATTTTATTGTTGTAGAAACTGTAGAGATTATCTAACTTAAACCCGTCAGTCACTTTATACAGAATCGACTGTCTAGATAAGAACTCAGAAGAAAACAGGATTAACTAATTAACTTACAAATACCGGAGGGACAGCAAGCCTTCAAATGAATCCTTATGTAACTCCGTCAAAGCATTATCCCTGAGAATTCTGAAATGAAAAGGTTATTTCTGAATCAAAATGCAAACCAACCACAACTATTTATTTACTACATAGGACTAACGCCCAGATGTGGGGAAAACCTGGGCAAGGGAGCCACCTAAACATCCTAAATCTTGTTTTTAATTTATTATCATTATTTTTTAAATTTTATGGCCACACCCAGGCTAGGGACTGAATCTGAGTGGCAGCTGCAACCTATGCTGCAGCTGCATCAAATATCAGATCCTTTAACCCACTGTGCCTGGCCAGGGGTCAAACCCTTGCCTCTATAGAGACCTGAGCCCCTGCAGTTGGATTCTTAACCCACTGTGCCACAGCAGGAACTCCCGCCCCAATTCCTTTAATGATTTTTATGTTTTCCTTTATAATCGATTTACAGTGGTCTGTCAATTTCTACTGTACAGCAAAGTGAACCAGTCATACATCTATATATTCTTTTTCTCACATTATCCTCCATCAGGCTCTAGCACAACCCAATTCTTATTTAATTTAGGGATGGTGATCTCTGCTCTGTCTTAATTTATTTTCTTTTTAAATTTTGACCGTACCCACAAGCATGTGGAAGTTCTCGGGCCAGGGATCAAACCCGCACCACGGCTGTAATCAGAACCACAGCAGTGGTGACATCAGATCCTTCACTGCTAGGCCACCAGGGAACTCTCTGCTCTGTTTTCATTTAAACCTTTCTTCTCGCGCCCTCCTTTTGTGTCCATCTCTCCCTCCCTCTCTCTCTCTCTCTCTCTCTCTCACACACACACACACACACACACACACACATCCACTCTTCCCACCAAATCATATAGTTAATGTCTACTCTTTAGATCACAAAGTCTCTATCAGTGGCATCTGAGTGGCATCAATGTTGCAGAGCTGCCCTTCCCTTCTCTTCCCAAACCTTATTAGGAAGCCCCTCACAGGACTCTGTGAAGGTTGCATATGAAGTCCTTTGATTTTTCTCCCACATTAAATTTGTTTTGTTTTGTTTTGCCTTTTTTTAGGGCCACACCCACAGCATATGGAGGTTCCCAGGCTAGGGCTCTAAGGAGAACTATAGCTACCGGCCTACACCACAGCCACAGCAATGTGGGATCTGAGCCATGTCTGTGACCTACACCACAGCTCACAGACACACCAGATCCTTAACCCACCGAGTGAGGCCAGGGACCAAACCCACAACCTCATGGTTCCTGGTCAGATTCGTTTCTGCTGGGCCACGATGGGAATGCCCTAAATTTTTTAAAAATACTAAAATGTGGGAGTTCCCATCCTGGCTCAGCGATCAGCCAACCCAACTAGCATCCATGAGGACCTGGGTTCAATCCCTGGCCTCACTCAGTGGGTTAAAATGTGCCTAAAATATACAGAACTGTTCCGTTTAATAGTCATAAAACAAATCCTCATGTAACACCACTCATGTCAAGAAAGAATACCACCAGCATCCCTGTTTTTCTCTATATTTTAACTTCTTATACAACGAAAATTTTACATATATGTATAAAATCTCAATCTTTTGAGACAAGAATCTCTCGAGAATTTCATAAAAGCAATGGTCCTTTTCCCTAGAAAACCGAACTTTCTTGCATACATGCAAAGATATGCATGCAATTTCCATTTGTGGATTATCCTTTTATGGCAGAGGTCTGGGAATTGAGTCGACTGAATTCAGAGGGCCACACTTGGATGGGAAATCAAATTACATCTCGATTTTCACAAATCTCTAACTAAAATGAGCATTTCCTTCTACTGTGAATATAGGCAACAAACCACAGTAGATAGCAACATGGTGAATTTGGTCCCCAGTAGAAATCACAGATCATTTCGTATCACACATTTGCTGCACATTTTTTTTTTTTTTTTTTACACACATCCTAAGGAATATGTCAACAGTTACATGTACCGGTGCATGTAATGAACCCCAAACACAGCGGCTTTGAAGTAAATGGTGGCCTAGTGGTTCAACATAAGAGCTCAGGGTTCCAAGGCCTTGGTTCAAATGTTGGCTCCTTCACTTTATAAAAAGAGAGATCTTAGCCAACATGCCTCATTTCGCCAAGACTCAACTTCTTCATGGGGATCATAACACCGTCCCCCACACGGTGGTTGTGAGGAGTAAATGAACCAGAGCCACATAATGGGCTTAGGACCCTGTCCAGCACCGTCAACAGTCCCACACATGCAGCTCCCACTACTATTACTACTTCCCAACGATGCAAAGCTTCTACGAAGTGAGTTCTTTTTCCTGATGCTATGTGCATGCCAGAGAAACCAAATTAACCTTAGGAAGCTTACTACCTTTAATTCCTGATTGCACACGTGTCCCGTCCTCCCCCCTCCCACCCCCGCAAGGCTCTCATCCGCTCAATTCCTCTGTTAATACATCCCTTGCACATGCCTTGAAATATCATTTCTTCTCATCACTGCCTGGCAGTTACAATAGTTATTAGACCTATCACTATATCTTGGTCTTTGAGTTAAGAGAAGCGTATTTATTGCTATAACATTAAGTTTTTTTTTTTTTGGTCTTTTTTTCTTTTTTCTTAGGGCCACATCCACGGCACATGGAGGTTCCCAGGCTAGGGTTAAAGTGGAGCTGCTGGCCTACGCCACAGTCACGGCAATGCAGGATCTGAGCCACATCTGCACCCTACACCACAGCTCACGGCGGCAACGCCAGATCCTTAACCCACTGAGCAAGGCCAGGGGTCGAACCTGCATCCTCATGGATGCTAGTCAGATTTGGTTAGCCACGACAGGAGCTCCTATGTCATTAATTTAAAAAATATGCTGAAAACCCACTTCAATATAATTGGTTTCCTTTGTTTTTCCATATTCTTTAACTCATTATAATTTATTTTTTTATAAAAATGCATTGTCTCACTAAGCGAAGTCAGCCATACAATGAGACACCAACATCAAATGCTTTCACTGACATGTGGAATTTGAAAAAAGGACAGACTGAACTTCTTTGCCGCACAGATGCTGACTCACAGACATTGAAAAACCTATGGTCTCCGGAGGAGACAGTTTGGGGGGTGGGGGGATGTGCTTGGGTTATGGGATGGAGATCCTGTGAAATTGGATTGTTATGATCATTACATTTTAAAAACCTGCATTGTCTCAGTTCTGTAAGTGAGAAGTCTGAGATCAAGGTGTCGGCAGGGACATGCCTCTCTGAAGTTCCTAGGGAAGGATCTGTTCCAGGCCCCTCTCCTAATTTCTCATAGTTCTTTGACTCCTGGTAGCATAACTCCAATGTTCATGGGGGGTTTGTTTGTTTCTTTGTCTTTGTAGGGTGGCACCCATGGCATATGTAAGTTCCCAAGCTAGCGGTTGAATCAGAGCTGCAGCTGCCAGCCGCAGCCACAGCCACAGCCGCAGCCACAGCAACGCCAGTTCGGAGCTGCGTCTGTGACCTACACCATAGCTTGAGGCAATGCCAGCGCCTTAACCCACTGAGTAAGGCCAGGGATCAAACCTGCATCCTCATGGATACTAGTCAGGTGTGTTACTGCTGAGCCACAATGGGAACTCCCTGACTTATACATTGAAAAGCATTATCCCAAGAACACAGCTTCTATAGATTGCCCAAGAGGTATATGTGGGGACTGGGCATAAGTTAAGAATTCCTTCCCTGGGGAACCGGTGACCCCAAGTTAGGAACCTCTGTTTGTAAGGTATAAACCTCAAGCTGATTTAGAAACCCTCAAATCTTACGAGATTCATGTCATAGTGTATCAACTCCCAAACACATGCTTTTTAAATATTTTTAAATTTCAATTTAAAAAAATATGTAACATATATGCTCACCTGGCTCAAAAGTCCAAAGGTATCTAGTACACAGTCCAAAGTTTTTCTCTTACCCCTCACCCTCAGTCTACCAGCCTGCTCCACTCCCCAGAGGAAACTAACATTATCTATTTCTTGTGCCAAAGGACTTTCATTTTTCTTACAAGTTTGAAAAAATCTCCAAGTCAGATACTATCATGGACAATAAAAACTACATATAATATCTAGGAAATCCATAAATTACAAAAAAAAAATTGGAGTTCCCATTGTGGCTCAGCAGGTTAAGAACCCATCATACTGTCTGTGAGGATAAGGGTTTGATTCCTGACTCTGCTCAGTGGGTTGAGGATCCAGCGTAATTGTGAGCTGCAGTGTAGGTCGCAGATACACCTCAGATCCCCTGTTGCTGTGGTGTAAGCATGCGGCTGCAGCTCCAATTCAACCCCTGGCCTGGGAACTTCCATATGCTGCGGGTATGACCCTCCCCCCCCAAAAAAAGGCAAAAAATAAACGAATAAACATAGAATTTCAATCAATATGTTGCTTTGGAATATGGAGAGGGAAATACTTTTCTCACAGGTACTGACCTCAAAATTCTGGACCAAGAAGGATCTTACAACCTAAGATTTTATAATCATATTTGGAGAGAATATACTCACAGTTTCTCAACCCAACGGAATCCCTTCCATGTGTTTCCATCAATGTAAGAAATAGAGTTTCCTTGGAAATCTCTGTGAAGAAACACAGTTCAAACTTTAATAGGCAGCAAAAGAATAAAGAGAATAAGTAAGAGACTCATGGCCACCTTGCGGGGACTATTCCAATGCAGAAAAGACCAGCTTTCCAATTTCGCGGCTTATCATCTTCCACGTGGGCACAATTAATAAAGATGCAATTTGAGGCCACTGGCACAAACAATGAGGCATTACCTCAGAACCTGACTTCCTGGGTTTCAGCTGTCCAATTTCTTGGATAGATAATGCCAATTACTCTGAATGTAAGTACTTTTCCCCCAAAAATCATTTAAAATGACTCCCCTGGGAGTTCCCATCGTGGCTCAGTGGAAACCAATCCGACTAGTATCCATGAGGAGGCAGGTTCCATCCCTGGCCTTGCTCAGTGGGTTAAGGATCCCACATTGCCATGGGCCATGGTGGACATGGCAGACACGGCTCGGGCTCGTGTCTGGTGTTGCTGTGGCTGTGGCATAGGCAACTGTAGCCCTGATTCGACCCCTAGCCTGGGAACTTCCATATGCCACGGATGTGGCCCTAAAAAGCAAAATAAATAACTAGATAACTCCTTCTGCAAATCAATGAGAAAAATGGCAACAACTTATCATTATCAGCAAAATAAAGAAATCCTAAGTCAGGCAACATCAAAGCTTTGGCTCAGTGGCCTCTGACTCTCTCCAGGCGTTCGAAGGGTAAAGGCAATTAGAAATTAGAGGGACCAGTATGGACATCTCTCTTAGACACATTGCATAGGAAAAAGCACAGTGACCAAGGAGCAAAGTTATGACCTCACTGGGGAAAAATGCAAAGGAAAGAAACTGGAAGGAAAGACATACATCAAAACAGTAGTAGGACTTTTCTTATGCATGGGGTGGGATTTGCACAATTTATTCTATAGACTTCGGTGATTTTTTTTTTAAAACCGGTGAGAATGTATCCATGAATCAGACATGTTTAAAAGAAGCTATTAAGGGAGTTCCCATCATGGCTCAGCGGAATCCAATCTGACTGGCATCCATTAGGACACAGGTTCAGATCCCTGGCCTTGCTCAGTGGGTTAAAGATCCGGCATTGCTGTGAGCTGTCGTGCAGGTCGAAGACGTGGCTTGGACCTTGTGTTGCTGTGGCTGTGGCATAGCCGGCACCTGCAGCTCCAATTCAGCCCTAGTCTGGAGACCTCCATATGCCAAGGGTGCGGCCCTAAAAAGCCATAAGAAAAAAAAAATTTTTTTTTAAAGAAGCTATTAAATACCTGAAGTTCAGTTTCAACCACTTATGACTCTGAATCTTCAGCTTTAGCTTTGTCCTCTTCCCTCAGCAACAGCATAACTATGCAGTTTATGTGCACATTTTTCAGGGGGTCAGAAACAAGTCAAAACAGATGCCTGTATGCCCATCTGCCTAGGGGACATCTCCACTCAAACAGAAGCCTTCTCATTGCCTCCTTATGCTCACCAGTAAAAGAGGCCGATGACTCCACTCATCTCCCTCAAACTAGTTCTCCTTCCAAACGGCTGTGTTTCCACCTGTTATACCATCCCTCGCATCAACATTCAAGATTTTTCTCTTTCCTGTACCCCACCCCCGCCTCCAGTCACCTGCTAAATCCTGTCAGTTCTTCCTTTGTTGTGCTCTCAGCATTTCCTGTCTACTCACTCCTATCACAACCACTCCAACTTCTCACTTTACTCCTCGATTTCACTGGAGCATTCAGTTTGGTCTCCCTGAATTCAACTTTTCCCCTCCACATCACTCTGTATGTGGCATCTAATATAATCCTCTTGTTTCAATCATCTGTGCCTCTTGCTTTATTAAGAACTTTCAGGGGCTCCCCATGTCTTAGAGCGTTACCTTCCAAACCTCCGTGGCTGACAGTCAAGGGTTTTCCATAATCCTATTTTTCACTGTTGCCTAACCCAATTCTGGGCAGCCAGACGGATCTATTACGTCCTGATCATTCCTACAGCCACACCTTTGCCGAAACTGTACCCCCTATTTTTCCTCTAACAAATCACAGCTAATCTTTAAGTCCCAGCTAACATTTCAGCTTATCCAGGCAGCTTTCCTTGACTTCCGCACCCCAGGGATGACAGGTTCTTGTGAGTTACAGCACCTTTCTATAGCTCTTCCAATACTTCATTATATATCACCTCCCTTTAAAGGCATAATCCTTTGCTTCCCACATTATCATTGTCCTGTTCTGGAGACAATGCTATACTTCTGTGGCTCTCACAGTATTCAGCCCTGAATTAGGCACAACATGGGTACTATCTATAGAAAGCCAGGTGACAAAGATGAGTTCTAGACATAACTGATGGACTGAATAATAAAAGCTAACAATCAGGAGTTCTCTTTGGCGTTCAGCGGTTAACGAACCCGACTAGGACCCATGAGGATGCGTGTTCGATCCCTGACCCCGATCAGTGGGTTAAGGATCCGGCGTTGCTGTGAGCTGTGGGGTAGGTTGCAGACATGACTCAGATCCTGTGTTGCTGGGGCTGTGGCACAGGTCAACAGCTGGAGCTCTGATTCAACCCTTAGCCTGGGAATTTCCATGTGCTGCGGATGGGACCCTTAAGAAAAAAAAAAAAAAAAAAAAAAGCTAACAATCAAATATATGCTAGGCACTGATATAAAAGATTTACCTGCATTAACTCATCTAAATCTCCCAATAATTCTGTGAGATGGTGACTATCATAATTCCCATTTTACAGATGAGGAAATTAAGTCACAAAGCTAATAAATGACAGATCTGGGTTCCAACCCACAAAGTCTGGTTCCAGAATCTCCATTTTGTTGTATTATCACCAATAAGATGGGGAAGGGACACGTTGCTGTAAAGAGGATGGAGCAAAGGCAGGAGAAGAGCAGATGTTAACTAAATAATGGGGTAAAAAATGGAGAATGAAAAAGGATAAGGGCAATTATATGCAATAGACAGGAGAAGAGGGAACAACAGTGAAAAGAAAGAAAATACAGAATCACTGACAAACAAAAAGTAATAACAACAGAAAATCAGTCAACACGGGTTGGGGAGATGAGGAAGACCTTTAAGAGAGGCTGCCGGAGTTCCCGTCATGGCTCAGTGGTTAATGAATCCAACTGGGAACCATGAGGTTGCGGGTTCCATCCCTGGCCTCGCTCAGTGGATCAAGGATCCGGCGTTGCCGTGAGCTGTGGTGTAGGTCACAGACGCGGCTCGGATCCCACGTTGCTGTGGCTGTGGTGTTGGGTGGCAGCTACTGCTCCAATTCCACCCCCAGCCTGGGAACTTTCATATGTTGTGGGTGCAGTCCAAAAAAAAAGAAAGACAGAAGACAAAAAAAAGAAAAAAAAAAAAAAAAAAGCAATTCTTACAAGACGGTGAAGGTGTGGTTGTAGCTGTTGGGCCCTAGGACAGGCACACTGCGCAGCCTCTGATTTGGGCTGAGACCAGTACACGACAGCGTCTCGTTTCTGCAGGTACAGAGCTCACATATGTCGATGGCATTCTGTTCCGACTGCTCCTTTTCTGGGGCATATTTTGCAGAATGCACCACTGAAGACTGAGTAGAAGGAAGAATTGTCTCAGTTGATCCTGGTTGAGAAGTTATGCTAACAGGTGGAGCTGTGTGTCGAGTCAGGCCTGGGTAAGGAAGTGTCCCTGCAGGGTATCCTGGCAGGGGAGATGTCGTCTCTTGCAGGACTGTAGAAGGTCCAGCCTCTGCAGGAGGGCGTAGAGTGGTGGTAGGCCCTTGACCTTGATCCTTACTTGGATTTGGAACTGTGGCCTCCTGAGGCAATGGCTCTGGAGGCTGAGGTGGGGGCTCCTGCCCGGTTGGAGAAGGTTCAGCCTCCACACTGGATCCTGGAGTTAGAGTAAGTTCCACGTCCACAGGTTGAACTGTGACTCGGGTCCGGTCTGGATGTGGAGGTATGGCCTCAGGGTGTTCTAAAGGGGGAGCTGCAGCCTGCTGCAGGCCTGTAGAATGTTCGGCCTCCGTGGTGGGTTCTGGAGTTACGGTAGGCTCCTGGTGCACAGGCTCAACTGTGACACTGGCTGACGGTGGATGCTCAGCCTGACCCTGATTTGGTGTTAGAACTGTTTGGCTCTGACTCACTGGAGGCTGGGTTAGGGTCTCCTGCATGGGTGGAGAAGGCTCATTCTCCTTGGTGGGTTCTGCACGTATGGTAAGCTCCAGGTCCAAAGGTTGAACGGTGACCTCAGTCAAGGTTGAATCCTGAGCCTGAACCTGCTCTGGACGTGGAAGCGTCGCCTCAGGGGGGTTGGGAGGGGGAGTTGCAGAGTGTTCAACCTCTGTAGTAGGTTCTGGAGTTACAGTAAGCACCACGTCAAAAGGCTGAACTGGGATTGTGGACGACGTTGGATACGGAGCTTGATCCGGACCTGGAGCGGCATTTGTCACAGACTGATACAATGGAGGCTGGGCTACAACCTCTTTAGGTGGCTCCAGACTTTGAGCTGGGGTCTCTTGCATCGCTGCAGAAGGTTCATCCTCCTTAGTGGGTTCTGCCCTTAAGGTAAGTTCCAGGTCCAAAGGTTGAACTGTGAATTCAGTCAGGTATGGATGCTGAGCCTGCAGCTGCTCTGGACGGGGAAGTGTTGCCTCAAGGTATGTTGGAGGAGCTGTCGTCTGCTGCAGGGTGCTACCGTCTGCTGCAATAGCTTCTGGAGGTTTAACTGTGACACTCGGCTGAGCTTGATCCTGTCCTAGTGTCGGAACTGTCATCTCAGAATGCACTGGAGTTTGTGCCTCAACCTCCTTAGGTGGCTCTGGAGGCTGAGACTGGGCCTCCTGCTGGGCTGGAGAAGGTTCCGTCTCTTCAAGGGGCTCCAAAGTTTCCTGCTGGGTGGGAGATTCTACATCCTCATGGGACTGCAGAACCTCAGGAAGGGTCCCTTGAGGGACTAAAAATGGCTCCGCCTTCTCAGGAGGCTCTGACGGCTGAGCCTGAAGCTCCTGCTGTGTGGGAGAAGGTTCTACCTCCTTAGGGGGCTCAGGAGATACAGCTGGCTCCCCCAGGGGAACCGGAGACTGAGCTGGAGCCTCCTCCTGGACTGAAGGAAGCTCCACTCCCCCAGGGGGACCTAGAGTCTGAGCAGGGGCCTCCTGCTGCACGGGAGAGGTTTCAACCTCCTTAATGGGCTCTAGAGTTAAGACAAGTGCCGGATCCACAGGATTGGCAGTGACACTGGGTAAGTTTGAATGCTGAGCGTGATGGTGACTTGGAGGGGAAACTGTCACTTCGTGATGCTCCACAGGTTGAGCTGGCTGTTCCTGTTGAGGCGGAGGAGATTCCGCCTCCCCAGAAGCTGGCTCTGGAGGCTGAGCTGCTTGCTCCTGCAGGGTTGCAGAAGGTTCTACCTCCTCTGCAGAGAGAGCTGGGGTCTCTTCCTCGGTTGGAGGTGTTTCAGCTTGTTCCAAAGACTCTGAAAGCTGAGCTGGGCTCTGCTGCTGGGTTGGAAAGTGTTCATCTTCCCCAGGAAGCTCAGAAGGCGGAGCTGGTTGCTCCGGCTCACTCAAAGGCTCAACCTCCTCTGGAGGCTCTGGAGGCTTCTCTGAGGTCTCCTGCTGGGTTGGAGAAAGTTCCACCTCCTCAGGAGGCTCGACAGGCTGAGCCAGGGCCTCCTGCTGGACTGGAGTAGACTCAGTTTCCTTAGTAGGCTCTGGAGTAATCGTAAGCCCCAAATCTAGAGGCTGAAGTGTCACAGTGGGCAAGAGTGAATGAACGGGATGAGGTGGATGATGCGGAGCTTCTGGCTCTTCACTTGCTGGCTTTTGAAGTACATCCTGGGTAGGGAACCCTGGAGCATGAGCTGGGGACGCTAGCTGGACCTCCTCAGGGCGCTCTGGAGGCTGCGATGGGGACTCCAGGACTGGAGGCTGAGGTAAGGCCTCCTGCTGGACTGGAGCAGGTTCAAACTCTTTAGTGACCTCTGGGGTTATGGTAAGGGCCAGATCCAGAGGTGCACCAGTGATGTTGTGCAAGTCCGACTGCTGAGTTTCATTTACCCTAAAATGTACTGACGGTTGAACTCCAGCCTCCTTCATTGTCTCTGAAGGCTCCGCTAGGGCCTCCTCCACTTCCTCAGGAGCCTCTGAAGGCTGAAATAGAGGCTCCTGCTCAAGCAGAGGGGACTCTACCTCTTCGGTGGGCTGTGGATGCTGAGCAGGGGCCTCTTTCTGGGCTGAGGATTCAACCTCCCCAGTGGGCTCAGGAGGTTGAGCTTGGCTCTCTACAAAAGCTGTAGGGAGGTTATCCTCAGGATAAAACACGTTCGTACTGGGATCTAAATAATCATCCTCCAACTCTTCTAGTTGCTGACTTTTTTCAGATTGGCCCCTGTTGCCGACAACAACTTTGGCAAGCTGTCGATGCCGAAACAGATCTTTCTTCAAGTTGGTGGGTGAAACAATAAGTCTTGTTGGCTTTGAACTCTTACTGCCTAGAGGCGGAACAAGTATTTCAAATACCTGGTGATCTTCAGCCTGATCTGGATCTATCCCTTCCGTCTTACTTTTGAGTAGAGGCAGAACTAAGTCCTGATTCTGACCCCAACCCAGCACTTGAGGAACCTCTGGCAGATTTGGATGCGGGGTTAGCCTGGCATTCAGATCCTGGGGTTCCACAGAAAAGTGATCTGGCCCTGCGGGCAACTCACCAACCGAATCCCAGGCCGGGTCTGGAACCAAAGTCTCAGCTAACGCCGGATTGGGCGGCGCGAACATCTCGTCTGGAGAGAAGGCCGGCAAGTAATCAAAGCCCCCTGGCTCGGCCCCGGGTGGAAGCACCGGGGGCAGTTCCGGTGAGCGTTCAGAGGAGTGGGAAAGCCAGGGCTCGGTGAGACCTCGGGGGTCGGAGGTCAAGGGGACATGGTCCAGGACCCAGTCCGAAGCCTGAGCTACCTGGACCAGAAGCCACCACGGTTGCCACGAAAGGAGCAACCATGGGAAACAAAGGTAAACGCGAGACATGATAGGACGTTCCCTGAGCGGGAGCTGAACCAATAAGGCAGCAGAACGAAGCGCACGGGCACGGTTAGCAACCACGTGCCCCTCCCCCGCCTCACGTCACACAGCTTAGCCCCGCCCTCCGGTGACACGCCCCCCCAGCCCCGCCCCCCTTAGTTCGGTTCCCTTTGGCTACGTCCCTTTAGCTCCACCCCCTTGATTAGGTTCAGGTGGGGAACCAACCAATCTGCGCCTCAGGAGTGAGCATTTTTCCCAGCGTCACCAGAACCCGCCCCTTGCAAAGGCAACAATTACCTCCTGCCCAGCCCTCTCCCCAACCCCTTGCCCCACCCCGCCCCGCGGTGCCACCCCTCCCATCCGCCCCACCCCCACCCCCCACAACTGGGCGGTATTTGGGCGCCAGACACCAGTGGCGCCGGACTCCAGAGGCCCAGGGGGGGCGGGAGGGAAGGTGCAGAGCTTCCCAAGAAAGCCACAGGGGGGCCTGGCATTCCAGGAAACTCAAAAACACAAGTCCAGTTCTGGTCATTTCAACTCTTCCTCCTCAAAGCTGAAATCGGAGAGACAGTCTTCCTCCCCTTGGCCACACTGCTTCCAAGAGAAGTAGTTGACCTGCAAAATGAGCACCAGTCAGGGGAGCAGGAGGGGAACACACCTTACAGTTAGCTATTCTAAAATGATGCCATGTCCTCTAAACTCAGTATCCATGTGTGATTACCAATTCACCACTGTATTTTATTTATTTTATTTTGTTTTATTGCTTTGTAGGGTCATACCAAGGGCATATGGAGGTTCCCAGGCTAGGGGTCCAATCGGAGCTGTAGCTGCCAGCCTACGCCATAGCTACAGCAACGTGGGATCCAAGCCATGTTTGCGACCTACACCACAGCTCATGGCAACGCCGGAGCTTTAATCCACTGAGTGAGACCACGGATGGAACCCGCAACCTCACGGTTCCTAGTCGGATTTGTTTCCCCTGTGCCACCACGGGACCTCCCTAATTCACCAATGTATTATTAAGGGGTGCCACTGAATCCGTGATGACGCCAAAATCTCTCTAAGAGGGGTTTGCGGGCTGGGCAATTCATTCTGGGAAAGAGTCTAAAACCAAGTGAATGGCCCTTTACATTATTCGCCTGGGAAAACTTCCCCATCCACTTGTCTCAACCCAGCCATTAACCTAGAAAAAACTTACACTGCCGCTATTCAGAGGGCTACTGTGTGTGCACACATGAAGACACTTAAGATGTCAAGTCGGCACGATAAGTAAGTTTCTGGAAAAGCGGTAACTAGCACCCAGGTTACTTCCTTCACAGCCCTTTTAATAATCTATTTAAGTTTCGTCCTTTTTACTTGTCTGGTGCAACGTCTAACAGCTAAACTCCGAGAGAGGAGTGTCACCTTATTCCCGCTGTCTAGCACACAATGGTTTTGTTTTTGTTTTGTTTTGTAGTGTTTTAGGGCTGCACTCGCAGCAGATGGAAGTTCCCAGGCTAGGGGTCTAATCAGAACTGTAGCTGCCAGCCTACACCACAGCCATTGCAATGCCAGATCCGAGCCACAGCTGCGACCTACACCACAGCTCATGGCAATTCCAGATCCTAATCCACTGCGCAAGCCAGGGGTGGAACCCACATCCCATGCATGCTCGTCAGGTTCGTTACTGCTGAGCCACAACAGGGACTCCACACTCAAAATGGTTTTTAAATGGAATTGATTGGCCTCATTTAGGAATGGATCTGCTATTATAATCAGGTTTTGGAAATCTTTAGCATCAATACTGAATCCTTTCCTCTCACATTTCACATTCTTAAAGCCCAAACTGGATATGTTTGACAGTTCCTTGACTGATTTGATTAAAACTGAATTACTTATTCGGCATGGGAAATCTTTCCTATGTACATTTTTCAGAACATAGCCACCTTTTCTTTCTCTACTTTCCTCCCTTCAAAACAAACTTGGCGGAGTTCCTGCCGTGGCTCAGTGCTTAACGAATCCGACTAGGAACCATGGGGTTGCGGGTTCGATCCCTGCCCTTGCTCACTGAGTTAGGGATCAGGCGTTGCCGTGAGCTGTGGTGTGGGTCGCAGACGTGGCTCGGATCCCGAGTTGCTGTGGCTCTGGCGTAGGCCGGCAGCTACAGCTCCGATTCGACCCCTAGCCTGGGAACCTCCATATGCCGCGGGAAGCGGCCCTAGAAAAGGAAAAACACAAAAAACAAAAACAAAAAAAACAACTAGGCAACACTGGGGTGAGTTAAATAATCAGAAACCTAGTTGCAAATTAAGTTCTCAAGGCTATGAAACACACTTTTTGCTCCTTTAAAAAATAAATCCCAGGAGTTCCTGTCGTGGTTCGGCAGTAAGGAACCCGACTAGGATCCATGAGGATGCAGTTTCAATCCCTGGCCTTGCTCGCTGGGTTAAGGATCTGGCTTTGCCACGAGCTGTGGTGCAGGTCACAGACAGGGCTCAGATCCTGTGTTGCTGTGGTGACTATAGTGTCCATGAAACCCCTAGCCTGGGAACTTCCACATGCTGTGGGTGCGGCCCTAAAAAAAAAAAAAAAAAAATCTATATATAATACATTAATGTTTTCTTTTAGACATTGACAATTGACAACATTGACAATTTAAGCTCTACTTTAGGGCATCCATAACTGGCTCTCAGAAACGTTCTTCAGCAAAATATTTCACACACGATACACAGAAGTTACTAAGATCCACGTAGTACACCTTATTTGAAAGGCATTAATACTTTTCAAACCCTGCAGCATAACCCCACTGAAGGCCATAGTTCCTCTGTTCCCAAATCCCTAGGATTCTGTTTGCGGCAGTTCTAAAAGGCCTGTGTCTTCTCCTGTGTCCCCGACTGCAGAAGGCCTCTCCAGGCCCTCAGTCCCACTCTCCAAATTTCAAATAAGGGGTCAGAGCCAAGGCTCAGGACTTCAGGAAAAGCCCCACAAACTTCCTCCTGCCTCAAAAGCAGTTTCAGAGTTTCATGCTTTCCTAGGGATGACAGAGCTGAGTCGTCATGCCAGAGTCTTCCGAATCCTGCTGGTTGTTCTCAATTATGGCTACACTGGCTCTGTACCCCTTGAGTTTTTGTCTCCACATACTTGAATTAAATCCTGAAGTTCCTCTTCGGTTCTAGCATCTGTGACCTCTTCACAGGGTCTATACACCACAGCTATTTTACCACTTTCTGAAAGAAAGTTAACAAGGATCAATGCAGAAATCTTCTTCTTTTAAAACTTCCTGTATACAATAGTAGCACTCAATCAGTAGACATTCTCTTGATTTCGAAAAGTAAAAAATGGCATTTTCCTAGAGGTTCCCTCGTGCAACACTTCAGTTTTTGTCACAACTGTTTATGAAAACATATGTAAGATGTATCCACCCTGCTTCAAAAACCTGTACGATCTTAGAAATAAGAACTAAGTAATAATGACAAAGGAAGTAAAAGCTGTGAGAACAAAAATGTTCCATCGTAATATGACTACACAGTAAGGCGTTAGGTAGGGGTCAAGGTGAGTGCAAACCTGGGATAGATACCATTGGGCTACATTATTATTATTATTATTTTTGGCTACACCTGTAGCACACAGAAATTCCCAGGTCAGGAATCAAACCCGAGCCACAGCAATGACAATGCTGAGACCTTAACCTCTAGGCCACCAGGGAACTCCTAGACTATAATAGCTACTTCCTATTAGAAGCAAGGCAAGTGTCTACCCCTTGGGATCCAAATCTCAGATACAATGAACACAGCTTTGGAGAGACCGAGGCAACGTTTGAACACTCTACAGGCAGAAACTGGCTCATGCGCCTTTTGGAAAACACAGCTTCCCTCAAGGCAAACTACAGCCACAAAGCTTTTTGGTCTAAGGAGTTTTAAGCACATACAAGGAAGTACCTTAGCATATGAGGGACAGGCAAACAACCCAGGCGTTTCGTCTGGTTCTTAAAGGTTGTTACTCAGAGTTGCCAGCTGATGAAGCTTCTGCCTGATGACCAGGGAAGTCAACCTTCACTGGAAGGAGTGCCCAGGCTGGAAGACTGAGACCAATCCACGCTCAACACCGTTACAAGCAAATGAGGTCTCTGACAACTTCGCTAGGGTTTCTCAGTCTCTCAGCCTCCAGGGCTGTGACTCAGGGGAGCAGTTCTGTTCTCAGAATCTACCAATCATCACGTTTCCTTTGGGCACAGCCTGTGATAGTCTCCCACTGTTTTGAACACAGTCAACACTATTCAACAGCATGACCACTTTCCAGGCTCACCCAAGGGTAACTGATTAGTACGGAAGAATCATACTCGCCCAATGTATCAGGAATGAAAACTGAAACTAAAGGGATTCCAAAAACATAATCTAATAAACGCGGCAATGGGAAAACATCAATGATAATAATAATCGTCAATACATTTTGGCAGTTCCCAGTGTGGCACAGCACACCCGACGAGTACCCACGAGGACGTGAGTACGAGCTCAGGGGGTCAAGGATCCAGCGTTGCCATGAGCTGTGGTGTAGGTCGCAGATGTGGGCTGGATCCCATGTTGCTGTGGCTGTGGTGTAGGCCGGCAGCGTTAGCTCCGATTTGACCCCTGGCCTGGGAACCTCCATGTGCCACAGTTGCAGCCCTAAAATATACATCTATCTATCGTCTGTTTACCATCATCCAGGCATAGTTTTAAGCTTTTTACATTCATCATCTCATTGACTCTTACAATATCCCCCAAGAGGTAAGCTAAATTACTAACTCATTTTGTAGCTAAAGAAATTGCAGCATAGAGATATTAAATACCTTCAAGTCTCTCTGGCTAGAAAACCTAAAATGGCATTTTTAAAAAATCTAAGAATTGGCACAACATTGTAAATCAACTACGCTTTCACAAAAAAACTTAAAATTTAGGAGTTCCCGTCGTGGCTCAGTGGTTAAGGAATCCGACTAGGAACCATGAGGTTTTGAATTCGATCCCTGGCCTTGCTCAGTGGGTTAAGGATCCGGCATTGCCGTGAGCTGTGGTGTAGGTCACAGACGCGGCTAGGATCCCGCGTTGCTGTGGCTCTGGCGTCGGCCTGCCGCTACAACTCCAATTAGACCCCTAGCCTGGGAACCTCCATATGCCGCAGGTGCGGCCCTAGAAAAGACAAAAAAAGACACCAAAACCAAAAAAAAAATTTTTTTTAATTGAGAAAAAAAATCTAAGGACAAAGACAGGACTCAAACATAGGTGTCCAAGGCTTATGATCACTATACTATTCCATGTGATAAGCAAGCAACTGAGAAAGAAGAACTGGATCAAATCCTTTCTGTATGAACTGAGGCAAGTCATTCTACATCTAAACACTGGACACGGTAATATCTGCAGTCATTTTTCTTACAAATGTCACAAGCAACAAATTTGAGACCACTGCTGTAAAAGCATCTGGCCAATGAAAGAATAGGTATGTTTTACGCAACCATTATTTTCACCCAATTTACTTTTCGAATAAGTTTATTTGCTCCGTCAAACTGAAGTGCTTCAAGGACCATCCAAAAAGTCTTACCTGGAGTTCCCGTCCTAGCACAGTGGTTAACGAATCCGACTAGGAACCATGAGGTTGCGGGTTCGGTCCCTGCCCTTGCTCAGTGGGTTGACGATCCAGCGTTGCGTTGAGCTGTGGTGTAGGTTGCAGACACGGCTGGGATCCCGCTTTGCTGTGGCTCTGGCATAGGCCGGCAGCTACAGCTCTGATTTGATCCCTAGCCTGGGAACCTCCATATGCTGTGGGAGCGGCCCAAAGAAATAGCAAAAAGACAAAAAAAAAAAAAAAAAAAGAAAGTCTTACCTAAAACCACAATCAGCAGTTTCTGGAACGCATCTGTCATAGCCTTCTGAAGAGCAAGCTTCTGGGTTCTCTTCCTTTTCAGAAGGAGGGATAAGGGCCCTAAATCCAACCAAAACAAGCGGATTTAAAGTGCCTATCTGGGTGACAGTTTCTCTGTTACATATTTAAAAATAAAAATGCACCTGTGACTCTTGCGTCATTATCTTAGTGATTAAGAACAGGCACAACACAAGGGTACGGTTAGGCATATCCTCTCAGGGCACATTTTCATCGCTCACATCTATTCTGGAAGTTCCTGAAGTACTAGATGGGAGATGCAAGCCAAGAACGTGGCACACATCTCGCATCACTCACAGATTTCAAATGGACAAGCAGAAGCTACAGTCCCATGAGCCCTGCTCTCCTGGGCATAAAGGGCTGGACTCAGCACAACGAGACAGATTTGGTGCTAGTGCAGATGATCCGGCCTCTCCCAAAGCACCCCCACTCAGGGGGATGGGGGTGCCGCCTCCGCTCCGTTCACTAACAGCCCTGCCTCTGACTTACATCCTGAAGCCCCAGTGCCACACATTCGAGGGAGAAACTCAGTACCGACTGGAATACCCTTTCTACAGATCTGCAGTGGACTTTTTCCATTCAGGCCCTTCTAGAGGAGGCCAAGGACTACACATGTGCACAGGAATTATGGAAATCTTTAGATGATGATTTTGTCGGGATAACTAAAGGTCACAGAGACCTGTATTGGAAGGACTATTTTACATGAAGCACGTTAATTTACCAAAAATGGGAAAAAACATTTTTTTCCCTCCTCCTAAGCTTCTTGGCAGGCAGTCAGCTCTAAATTTCTAAAGTTCAAGGGTCTGTCAGGTATGGCCTATCTTGCAAGGCAGGAAAACTCTGCCCAGGGCTTTATTTGTTTATCAAGGGTGATGATGTATCTGAAAAGATGTTTTAGAAAGAGAGGGAAAAAGAGAAATCCCCCCCCCAGCCCTCCATACATAGAGGAAAACAGACCTTCCTCTAGCTTATCCACAGGTTCCTCAGCCATGCCAACTCCAGTACTTCTGCACTCATAGGATGGCAACACCACCTCTAAAGCACAGAAGAACTTCAGGCTGTGCTTCTCAACTGGTGCCACAATATCTTCATTTTCCCTTTCTTCAAGGTCGGAAAGATCCTGAAGCTGTTAGGATTTGGAATTAAAGGCTAGACTTCCAACTATGTTGTCGTTAGAAATAAAAACTACATTCCAGCAATCCCAGTTAATCGTTGAGAGGTCCTACAGCTTCAAAACCAAGCAAGACTTGCAAATGAATCACTACACAGGGACAACTTTTTTTGACTCTATACCATACAAATACTGGAGGAAATAATGGACACCACCATCCAAGTCACTGAGATCATCACTCATGCTAGGAGGCAGGCCGGTGCTCCGATGCTTTCCCTTGAGGGCCTCTCATCTCCTCCCCACAGCCCAGTTCTACTCTTCTCTCTAAAGTCTAGGATTTCAACATTACAAGGAGTCTGGTGCGTCTAAGAAAATCTGTCACGTTTACCTTGATAATCCTTTTTGACCATCCATTGAAACCAAAGTAGTAATTTGCCACCTGTTGGCATTTGGAGCTGTTTAGGGCAAGGGCGTTTTCTTGAACTGCCTTACGTCTGGTGCCAAGGCGAACCTAAACACATGAGACCTAAAATATCACAACCTGACACAGAGACTTACTTTTTCTGGTTTTGTTTTTTTTTTGTTTGTTTTTTTGTTTTTTTTTTTTGTCTTTTGTTGTTGTTGTTGCTATTTCTTGGGCCGCTCCCGCGGCATATGGAGGTTCCCAGGCTAGGGGTTGAATTGGAGCTGTAGCCACCAGCCTACGCCAGAGCCACAGCAACGCAGGATCCGAGCCGCGTCTGCTACCTACACCACAGCTCACGGCAACGCCGGATCGTTAACCCACTGAGCAAGGGCAGGGACCGAACCTGCAACCTCATGGTTCCTAGTCGGATTCGTTAACCACTGCGCCACGACGGAAACTCCTGGTTTTGCTTTTGTTTTGGTCTTTTTAGGGCCACACCCGCAGCATATGGAAGTTCCCAGGCTAGGGGCTGAATCGGAGCTACAGCTGCCAGCCACAGCCACAGCAACACAAGATCCGACCCACATCTGTGACCTACACCACAGCTCACGGCAACACCGGATCTTTAACCCACTGAGCAAGGCCAGGGATCAAACCCACGTCCTCATGGATCCTAGTTGGGTTTGTTAGCCACAAGGCCACGACAGGAACTCCAACACTTATTTTGGATACACCCGAGAATTATCAATCCCAATTGCATAGAGTGGTTGTGAAGATTAAATGGGACAACATTTTAAGTCATGAATTCAAGTAAGCCCTAATTAAATGTTATTATTTTTAAGTCAGTACTTCTCTGCATCATTTCCAGGGTCCTTGAGTCACATCTGAGGAAAGCTCTCCGACTGCATCAGGGTTAAATCAGTGAGGAAAGACATAGGCGTAAGAAATGGCAGCAAGGTCAGTAGGAAGGAGCCAGATCCAGAAGCCAGTCAGAGAAAGCTTATGAAGACATCAACTAGAAAGCCGAGGGTTTGAGACACGAAAGCCTCACTCACCTATACAGAGGAACTGAAACGGTCCCTGAGAAAGGAATGGTGGCTGAATGGAGGCACATAATGAAATGTAATTCTGGGGATCTGGGGAAGTAAAACTGCATGGCGTGTTTATACGGAATAAGGTTTCTACAATGCACTCAGGAATATTTGAACCAGGAGTTCCCGTGGTGGCTCAGTGGTTGACGAATCCGACTAGGAACCATGAGGTTACGGGTTCCATCCCTGGCCTTGATCAGTGGGTTAAGGATCCTGCATTGCCGTGAGCTGTGGTGTAGGTCGCAGATGCGGCTCAGATCCCACGTTACTGTGGCTCTGGCGTAGCTGGCGGCTACAGCTCCGATTCGACCCCTAGCCTGGGAACCTCCATATGCCGTGGGAGCGGCCCCAAGAAAAATGGCAAAATGACAAAAAAAAAAAAAAAAAAAAAAAAAAGAATATTTGAACCATTTTCCAGGAAGTGAAGGGAGTTCTCGGTATCTAAACTTTTTTTTTTTTTGTTTTGGCCTTGCCTGTGACATATGGAAGTTCCCGGGCCAGGGGTGGAACCAAGTGACCCAAGCCACTGCAGTGACAATGCCGGATCCATAACCTACGGCGCCATAGGAGAACTCCACTGAAGGGAGTTCTGAATAGGCAGTTTGAGAGCAATGGTGGTGATGATGATAGCATACCATTTATGTTATAAGTGACAGAGGGGTTTATCAAGATCACACGTTTAAAATTCGCATAAAAGCAAACATAAGCAAGACTTGTGAAAATGTCTTAAATGAAGGGGCAGATAAAATCACATGGGGTTTAACAGCAGGAAGTCTGGGTTTGACCTCGAGCTTCCCCATTTATTATCATGAACCCTAAGTCACTTAACCATCCTGAGTTCAAGTTTCTCCATCTTTTTTTGTTTGTTTGTTTTTGTCTTTTTGCGATTTCTAGGGCCGCCCCCGTGGCATATGGAGGTTCCCAGCCTAGGGGTCTAATCGGAGCTGTAGCCACCGGCGCACGCCACAGCCACAGCAACTCGGGATCCGAGCCACATCTGCGGCCTACACCACAGCTCAAGACAACACCAGATCCTTTACCCACTGAGCAAGGGCAGGGATCGAACCTACAACCTCATGGTTCCTAGTCGGATTCGTCAACCACTGCGCCACGATGGGAACTCCTCAAGTTTCTCCATCTTAAAACATAAAAGAGGGAGCTCCTTTCCTGGCTCAGCGGTTAACAAACTGACTAGGATCCATGAGGTTTCGGCTTCCATCCCTGGCCTCGCTTAAGGAGATTAGGATCCTGAGCTCTGGTATAGGTCCAAGACACGGCTGGGATCTGGCAGTTGCTGGGGCTGTGGCCTGGGCCCGCACCTGTATCTCCGATGCAACCCCTAGCCTGGAAACTTCCATATGCCCTGGGCGCAGCCCTAGAAACATTTAAAAATAATTTAAAGAAAGAAACGGGGAACCAGGGGGAATCAGTGGAGCAGTGCACCTGAAAGCATTCTGTAATCCAGAGGGCTGTACGAATGCTGGCCTATTATTTTTAAAGTCAGCACTTCCTCCCAGGGGAGCGAGGAATTCCACATTTGGACCCACCTTCACCGGAGAGTTCTGGAAAAGCTGCTTCCCGTCGCATGCCTTCTGGGCTCTGTGGGCATCCCTTGCTGAATAAAACCTGACGATGGCATAGAACCCGGGACCGGCCACCACAGCGTTTGGGAACACTCGCACCTAATACACAAGGCCAAACTGGGAGAAGACTGTCAGCAGAGAATGCTGCGGGGTGGTCCCACGCTAAGTAAGTGCAGGAAAGAGCACGCACAGCAAACAAAACTACACATTGCCTTAGGTTCCCCCAGCCCCTCACCACAGACAACCGGAGGGAGCCTCGAACTCCAAACGCTTCTCATTTCATGAACGAGTCTGCTTCTGAAATCCGAAGCTTCGAACGTATATACTAGTAGGCAGTGTGCCGGCTGTAGGGAGCTAGTCCTCAACTCTCTGGGGGCGAGCAAACTGCTCAGGTCCCCTGCAGAGCGAAGATTCCTCCCAGCAGAGACTACAGGCGCCCGAGCGCTGAGGCGGGACTCCCCGCGTCCCAGTTATTGGGGCGGGGGCGACCTCCTCCATCCCTCCCTCCCTCCACCCCAGACCGGCTCACTTGCAAGTCCTCGGCCGTGGGTCCAGAGCTCAGCTCCCACACAAGCAAGGTTTTGTCACTGCCTGTGGGAACCTCAAAAGGAATCAACGCCGCCATCCTCCGCTCACCGCGCGTGCGCAGCTCAGGAGCACGCTGCACTGCGCCTGCGCAAGGCCCTCCCGCGCCTTTTTTAAAGAGGCGAGCGAGAGGGGCGTGGCCATTTTGAGTCTGGGGGGAGGAGAGGGCGGTGCTCGGACCTCTTCTTTGCTCCTTCCAGTCTGAGGGGGCCTCTACCTCCAGTGTATCACCCGCAGGCCCACCATCCCGAGGTCTTGGAGTTTAGTGCTTCTCTTCAAGTGTATTTTCAGGGTAGACTCCAAAGGGCGAGTTTACAGGATCAAATCTTTATAGCAGGGGTTCTCATTGTGGCACAGAGGAAACGCGGCCGACCCGGAACCACGAGGTTGAGGGTTCGATCCCTGGCCTTGCTCAGTGGGTTAAGGACCCAGGCGTTGCCTTGCGCGGTGGTGTAGGTCGCAGACGACGTTGGGATCTGGCGTGGCTGTGGCTGTGGCTGGCAGCTGTAGCTCCGATTACTCCCCTCACCCAGGAACTTCCATTGCCCCGGCTATGGCCCTAAAGGGCAAAAAAAGAAAAAAAGAAAAAAAGAAAAAAACTTTATAGCAGCTGGCTGGCTTCATCTTCAGACTCCCAGAGAAGACCAGATTACTAGCTACTATCCACAATAGAAGATGCAAAATATTACATTTAGTATGAATAAGCAATGAAGTCCCGCTGTAGAGAGGAGGGAACTATATTCAGTCGCTTGTGATAGAACATGATGGAAGAGAATATGAGAAAAAGAACATATATATGTATGTGCGTATGACTGGGTCACTTTGCTATACAGCAGAAACTGACACATTGTAAATCAACTCTAATTTTTAAAAAAATTTACTGAACTTTAACAATTTTGCTTTCCGGACCCCGTGCAGGGGACGGAAGGTGTCCCCTGGGCGCAGAGCCAGCGGCCGCTGCCCAAGGGCACACTCGGGAGTGCGTTGCTACGCTTGCAGTGGGCTTTGTGGCTGCGAGTGCGCGTGCATGTGCGCGCGTGGCTGTGCCAGCTGTGGGCGGGTGTGCCTGCCCACCAGCCAGCAGGAGGCACCGCGCTCCCGGCCTCCCCAACCAACCAGTTGACCGAGCCTCAGGAGGGAAGTTGCTGCAGCCGCCCGGGCCTTTGGCCCTCTCCTACCCGCGGGGTCCACGCTGTGCCCTGTCTGCGGCCGGGACCTGCCCAAGTGACACGGACAGTTGCCCCTGGCATGACTGCGATCTGAGCAACAACCACAAGAACCCGACTCCTGGGTCCGCGCCTTAGTGCTGGGGCCTGGTCACTGCCCAACACTCCGGACTGCCCATGGCTGCTGCCCCCATGTCGACCCCTGTCATTTCACAGCCCCAGTTCACAGCCATGAATGAACCTCAGTGCTTCTACAACGAATCCATCTCCTTTTTATCTTGCCGCAGAATGGGACACAAGGAGCAAGCTGGTGATGGGACTTGGAATCACTGTCTGTGTCTTCATCATGGTGGCCAAGCTACTGGCCATGGTGGCAATCTGTGTCAACCGCCGCTTCCATTTTCCTACTTATTACTTAATGGTGAATCTGCCTGCTGCAGGGTTTTTTTGTTTGTTTGTTTGTTTTTGTTTTTTTGTTTTTAGGACGGCGAGTCATATGGAGGTGCCCAGGCTAGGGGTTCAATCGGAGCTACAGCTTCCGGCCTATGCCACAGCCACAGCAATGCCAGATCCTTATCCCACTGAGCAAGGCCAGGGATCAAACCCGAAACCTCGTGGCTCCTAGTCAGATTCCTTTCCACTGTGCCACAGCGGCAACTCCTAAACTGTTTTTGAACTATCATAACTCCATTTTTTTTCCTTATGTAGGAAAACTGTAAGTTAGAATTACTTTTTTAGAAAACATGCACATAATGTGTGTATGCAGTACGCCTTACTTCAAAAGATTAACTTTTTTTAAAATTTAATTTTATTTATTTATTTATTATTTTTTTGGTCTTTTTGCTATTTCTTGGGCCGCTCCCGCGGCACATGGAGGTTCCCAGGCTAGGGGTCGAATCGGAGCTGTAGCTGCCAGGCTACGCCAGAGCCACAGCAATGCAGGACCCGAGCCACGTCTGCAACCTACACCACAGCTCACAGCAACGCTGGATCGTTAACCCACTGAGCAAGGGCAGGGACCGAACCTGCACCCTGATGGTTCCTAGTCGGATTCGTTAACCACTGAGCCACGACGGGAACGCCAAAAAAGATTAACTTTCAATCTTCTAGGAAATAGAAAAACCTAGATGTCAGACCAGTGTTCGTTTGGGTTATGAAACAGTGATCTGATCACGAGATTACCTTTGGTTAAAGTGTTGTAATATGCGTAAAACAAACAGGAATGTAAAGTTATTATCAGAAGAGTATGTACTGCATAAAAGTTATAGAAGATGAGCACCGTGGTATTGTTCCCACCTATTTCTAATACCCAAGTACATTCTAATTATAAGTTCGTCAGAAGAATTTTTTAATAACCTGTGTTTTTCTGTATTATTATACATAGCCATCATAGAAAACTTGAAAAATGCAGAAATGCATAAAATAGAAAAAATACTGATGATATCACAACCCAGAAGTAACCACCAGGAACAGCTTTTCCCCCTGTGATGCCTGTATGTATATGATATACATTCTTATATACCTGGGATCATACAATTTTGTAACTAGTTTGTTTTTTTCCACTGCAGAATTGCCGCATTTTCCTATAGCATTAAAAAGGTTACAAAAGAATAATTTTAATGACTATATAATATTCCATTTAATGGACACAACTCGGTTTAACCATTCCTGCTTTGTTGACTACTTAGGCTATGTCTAATTTTCACTATTAAAAATAATATTGTGAAAAATTTTATGTTCAAAAACTTTGTCCATATACTTGATTATTTACTTACGACACATTCCCGTGAAGGATCTTTTTTTTTTTTTTTTTTTTTGTCTTTTTGCCTTTTCTAAGGCTGCTCCTACGGCATATGGATGTTCCCAGGCTGGGGTCTACTTGGAGCTGTAGCCGCTGGCCTACGCCAGAGCCACAGCAACAGGGATCCGAGACACATCTGCCACCCACACCACAGCTCATGGCAATGCCAGATCCTTAACCCACTGAGCGAGGCCAGGGATCGAAGCTGCAACCTCATGGTTCCTAGTCGGATTTGTTAACCACTGCGCCACGATGGGAACGCCAGGATTATTATTAATTTTTTTTAATGTGATCTATTGGGAGTTCCCTTGGTGGTGCAGCGGAAATGAATCTGACTAGGAACCTTGTGGTTGCAGGTTCGATCCTTGGCCTCGCTCAGTGGGTTAAGGATCTGGCATTGCCATGAGCTTCGGTGTAGGTCGCAGACACAGCTCAGATCTCGTGTAGCTGTGGCTCTGGTGTAGGCTGGCAGCAACAGCTCCAATTAGACCCCTAGCCTGGGAACCTCCATATGCTGCAGAGGTGGCCCTCAAAAGACAAAAAAAAAAAAAAAAAAAAAAAAAATTAGCTTTCTGGACTCTGTACGGGAAATGACCACAATCCTTTGACTTAACCATGTTTTCATGAGTTTTAAACACACAAATTAAAGTGTAACTCATTAAAGCCGTCAACAGTCTAGTATGAAATCCATAAAAAGCTAGTTTCTGGGAGTTGCCATCATGGCTCAGCAGTTAACAAACCTGACTGGGATCCATGAGGATGCAAGTTCGATCCCTGGCCTCACTCAGTGGGTTAAGGATCCAAAGTTGCCATGAGTTGTGGTTTAGAAGTGGCTCGGATCTAGCGTTGCTCTGGCTGTGGCATAGCTGGCAGCTGTAGCTCCGATTCAACCCCTGGCCTGGTAACTTCCATATGCTGCGGGTATAGCCCTAAAAAGGACCAAAAAAGTAAAAGAAGTAAATTTTCCTACACCATCCTGGAGGTTCTGACTGTAGGGCTGATTGTCTAACGGTACGGTTTTGCCTTCCCATCTTTTCCAATCTGAGGGGTTATACTCACCTTTAGCTTAAACCAGCACTCATGATTTCTGAATATAACCCAAACGCCTCTTGGTAGAGCCAGGTTAAGAGGAAGGCCAGCATGGCAGTTGCCTAAGGTAGACCCTTGGCATTGACCCTAAAGGTGGTGCTGGTTAACTCAGTTTTCTGCAAGTGACTCCTTGCAAAAGAGACAAGATGGAAAAAAAAAAAAAAGGAGTTCCCATCGTGGTGCAGTGGTTAACGAATCCGACTAGGAACCATGAGGTTGCGGGGTCAATCTCTGCCTTGCTCAGTGGTTTAACGATCCGGCATTGCCATGAGCTGTGGTGTAGGTTGCAGACGTGGCTCGGATCCCGCGTTGCTGTGGCTGTAGCTGCGGCGTGGGCCAGTGGCTACAGCTCCGATTGGACCCCTAGCCTGGGAACCTCCATATGCCGAGGGAGTGGCCCGAGAAATGGCAAAAAGACAAAAAATAAAAATAAAAAAATAAAAAATAATAAGAGAAAAGATGGCCTGAGTGGGCAATGCCCTTGGGTGCAAATTTTAAAATACTGTTCATCAGCCACAAACAATTTTTCTGAGTATTTCTTTACTTTGTTTCTCTGGTTTTTTTTTTTTTTTTTCCTTTTTCTTTTTTAGGGCCACACCTGCGGCATGTGGAAGTTCCTAGGCTAGGGGTCAATTTGGAGCTGTAGCCACCGGCCTACACCGCAACCACAGCAATGCCAGATCTGAACCATATCTGTGACCTACACCATAGCTTACGGCCACATCAGATCCCCGACCCACTGAGGGATCGAACTGGCATCCTCATGGATACTAGTCGGGTTTGCTTCCAATGCACCACAACAGGAACTCCCTCTTCTGAGTATCTCTACAAACATGTAAGTCAGAAGGTGCGGCCATGGGCATGGCACCAACTCTAAACCAGCCGGCCACGCTGACGGGCTTCCCTGAAGTCAGCAGCTGCAGTCAGCTGAAATCGCAAAGCCAAATCACACCAGGGGAAGGCTGCTTACCCGGAAGGAGAGATTTATTTTATTGTCTAATATTTCAAGAGTTCACCATGCCTCCCCATAAATTGTCTGAATGGTTCAGTAAAAAAAAAAAAAAAAAAGTGTAACAAATACATGCAATAAATCCCTCATTTTTAACATAAAGGAATATACACACAGATTTTATTAACAGAGCATCTGTTTCTCTCCATCGACACTTAGCAAGTGTTTAGAGAATCCTAGTTTGAAAGCGCAGCCCCATCTCTCAGCAGCCCCCACCACATCCCCGTGCTCTCGGCCTCAACAGCCTGTGGGTGCCAGTGAGGCCACATTATCATTAGTGCCCAAACCACAAAAGCTCTTTGCTCTGGCCGGCAGCACCTCAGAGGCTCGGCCACCCCCTCCCTAGAGTCTCTGAGCGAGGGGCCTCTCTGTGCCCAAGGACAAGCCTCCTGTCAGGCCTCCTGCACCGCCTCCTCGAAGGGGGCCCAGAAGCGTGCTGCTTCTGCTTTGACTGAGGACTCTCCTGATGCCCAAGGGCCAGCTGGTCTTTGCTGGGGGCCTCAGAGCCCTTGGGCCATGAAAGCTGTGGGTCCGAGGTCCGTGGACCCCAAGGGGTGGAGGAGCAAGGGGGGACAGTCCCCACGGCACTCCACACACGTCCTGTCACACGGACTTCAGAGGGCAGAGGGGTGTCCAGAGTCTCCCCACGTCCTTGAGCTACCAGCCCTGTCCCTGTGGCCACTGAGGTCCCAAACCAATTCCTCCAGCTGGGCCAGGACACACAGCCACTTCATACCCTTCCTTGTCATTCTCCCTCACTTCCTCTCTCTCCTGGATTTTCATGTGTGTGTGCATGTGTGCGTGTGTGTGTGCAGGTGCGTGTGCACATGTGCATATAAGCATGCTGCATGAGGAAAGGGTTATTTTTGCCATTTCATTCACCCAGAAGAGTACCCAGCACATAATGACGCTCAAGAAACTTTGCAGGAGTTCCCGTTGTGGCTCAGCAGTAACGAACCCAACCAGCATCCATGAGGATGCAGGTTCAATCCCCGGCCTCGCTCAATGGGTTAAGGAACCACCGTTGCCATGAGCTGTGGTGTAGGTCACAGACGTGGCTCGGATCTGGCATTGCTTGGCTGTGGTGTAGGCTGGTGGCTGTAGCTCCAATTCGACCCCTGGCCTGGGAACTTCCATATGCTGCAGGAGCAGCCCTAAAAAGGGAAAACAAAACAAGACAAAATTTTGGAGAATGAATGGAAAAAAAAAAAAGTGAATCTAAGAAATCCTTCTGCTCCTCCCTCAGCAGGAAAGGCCCTGTCCCCGTGCGTATCATGTCAAAGAGAGCCCAGTCCACCAGTCCACCAATCCACCAGTTTTACAGCTCAGCTGGCCTCAGCCAGGACACCCAGCTCTGGGAGGATGCTGTGGTCATAGCTGTGTTATCAGCATGCCCGGACCTCAGCAGCCTGTGCCACACATTAGGCCCAAGTCACCGGGGCTCCAGTCGCCCTCCCACTCAACTATTGGAAGTCCAGCCTCCCATGTACACCAGGGATCCATGGGGGATGGTGACCGCTGTCCTTATGCCATCCTGCGCCCCTCGTCGTCTCCCTTGGCCTTCTGCCCCTATTGCTGTTCTGCTCTCTGAAGTCACCCACCGCCTGTTCTCTCTCAGTCTGTCCCCAGACGCCCTCAAGCCAGCCCTCCTCATCCCCAGCCCTGGCCCAGACCCTTCGTGGAGTTCTACACAATAGCAGGAGACTAGGTTCCCACTACTAAACACTTGACTGGATATTTGAGGGGAGAAGAGGAAAGGCAAAGAGAGAGAACCACTTTCGACTGCCTCTCGCTGACCCTGGGCCCTTTATCCAGGGCCTCTACCATGTCTTGGACCACCCCCCGCTGGCTGCCGTGGACAGGGCAGCTGCTTTCAGGTGCATGGCCTGGCCTTGACCATCATTCCTGCATCATTTCCTCTCCTTGCTCATCAACCCGCAGCCCCCTGAGACCTTCATTCTGTTCCAAGAATGCCGGCTCACTCCCTCTGCAGGACATTTACCTCAGGATATTTTTTTTTTTTTTTTTGTCTTTTTGCCATTTCTTGGGCCGCTCCCGCTGCGTATGGTGGTTCCCAGGCTAGAGGTCTAATCGGAGCTGTAGCTGCCAGCCTACACCACAGCCACAGCAACGTGGGATCCAAGCCACGTCTGCAACCTACACCGCAGCTCACGGCAATGCCGGATCCTTAACCCACTGAGCAAGGCCAGGGATCGAACCTGCAACCTAGTTGGATTCATTTCCACTGCGCCACGACGGGAACTCCTTCTTCAGGATATTTGTTACCTGGTTGGCCTCTTCTGATCTTTACTCCCTTTCTTTTTTGTCTTTTTTAGGGCCGCACCTGTGGCCTATGAAGGTTCCCAGGCTAGGGGTCTAATTGGAGCAGCAGCTGCCAGCCTACGCCAGAACCAGAGCAACGCGTCTGCGACCTACACCACAGCTCGAGGCAACACTGGATCCTTATCCTACTGAGCAAGGCCAGGGATCGTACCCGCAACCTCATGGTTCCTAGTCAGATTCGTTAACCACTGTGCCATGACAGGAGCTCCTTTACTGCCTTTCCTAATGTCACTCCAGGAGCCTTTCTCTGAACCCAGCATCTGCAATAGCCATCCAGCCCCTCATTGTCACCTCTGCCTGTTTTATGGTCCTCATAACACTTGCTATTATTTGAGTCAATTTTACTCTTCTTTTTTCTTTTTTTTTTTCTCTTTTTAGGGCATACCTGTTGCCTATGGAAGTTTCCAAGCCAGTGATTGAATTGGAGCTACAGCTGCCAGCCTCTGCCACAGCCACAGCTGCAGCAACAGCAGATCCCTGCTGCATCTTCGACCTGTGCCACAGGTTGTGGCAACGCCGATCCTTAATCCACTGATCAAGGCTAGGGATTGAACCTACATCCTCACAGAGACAATGTTGGGTTCTTAGCCAACCTAGCCACAATGGGAACTCCTTGTCTGTTTATTTTTGCTTGTGTACCATGTATCCCTTCAGGCGATTATAAGGCCCATTCGAGCAAGGGCTTTGTTCTCTTCCCTGCTGTATCCCAACTTTCAGAATGTTAGTACTCAACTAAAATCCTTACTTGGAGTCCCAGTCCAGCCACCACCAACCCCAGGGAGGAGAGGTCCCCCTCTCAGCTGAGCCCTGTCCTCTGAGGTACTGTGACGGGATCTGGCTCTTCCCAGCCTGCCTCACGGTGGAACTGTTGACCTCCTCAGGGGGGGAATGCCACAGGGTGTGGTCTAGCCCTTAGGCCCAGCCAACCCACACAGATTCTCCAACATCAGGATGCTTCCTAGGGATGGTCATTAGCACTGAAGACTGCTCCGTGAGGGCATCAGTGGGCCAGCCAAAGTCAAGCCCTGTCAAATCCAAACCAGTTTCCTTCCAGCCAATCAGCATAAATATAGTGCTAAGCCTATGATCTTCCTCAGAGCCTGGATGCCCTGATCTGTGGGTGTGTGAAACACACACACACATACACGCACACACACACACACACACACACACACACACACACGCACATGCATAGACACAGACATGTTGAAACCCTTTCTCTTTTTTCTTTCTTTCTTTTTCTTTCTTTCTTTCTTTCTTTTTATTTATTTATTTATTTTGGTCTTTTTGCCATTTCTTGGGCTGCTCCCATGGCATATGGAGGCTCCCAGCCTAGGGGTCGAATCGGAGCTGTAGCCACCGGCCTACACCACAGCCACAGCACCTCGGGATCCGAGCCGCGTCTGCAACCTACACCACAGCTCACGGCAATGCTGGATCGTTAACCCACTGAGCAAGGGCAGGGACCGAACCCGCAACCTCATGGTTCCTAGTCGGATTCGTTAACCACTGCACCACGAAGGGAACTCCTCTTCCTTCCTTCCTTCCTTCCTTCCTTCCTTTCTTTCCTTCTTTCCTTCGTTCTTTGTTTTTTTGCTTTTCAGGACTGTATCCATGGCATATGGAAGTTCCCAGGAAGTTCGAATCAGAGCCACAGCTGCAAACCTACACCACAGCTCACGGCAATGCCGGATCCTTGACCCACTGAGTTAGGCCGGGGATCGAACCCATATCTTCATGGGTTCCTCACTGCTGAGCCACAACAGAACACCTGAAATCCTTTCTGAAAAGCTGTGAGTCTGCAGACCAAGGTCCTGTTACATGCAGACATGCACCTCATTAACTTTTGGAAGCAGATCACTCACTTCATTTTCAGGCATGAAGTGGTCAGTGACTCAAGGGGCACCCGCAGCAGGACAAGTGGGAACTTGCTATTCATCCATGTAAATCGTATCTCCTCTTGGTGTTTTGCTCAGAATAACAATCCCCTTGGCACAAATGTGAACTCAAGTGTTTAGCACAACTGCTTCCACTCTTCAAAAGGCGGTGTTTTAGAGTTTCCGTCGTGGCGCAGCAGAAACGAATCCAACTAGGAACCATGAGGTTGCGGGTTCGATCCCTTGCGGCCTTGATCAGTGGGTTAAGGATCCTGCGTTGCTGTGGCTGTGGCTTAGGTCTGCGGCTACAGTTCCAATTAGACCCCTAGCCTGGGAACCTCCATATGCCATGGCTGTGGCCCTCAAAAAGACAAGAAAAAAAAAAAGAAAAAAGTCAGTGTTTTCAGGTCCTGCCATCAAGCTTTCACAAGGCCTCCAGGCCACCATGACACCCCTACACCCTGTTACAGTCCTGCCCTGGGCTTTGCTGTTGGGAAGCAGATTTGCCTGCATTATCTCCTCTGGTGCAGAAACATGGGGGAGGCTCGATGACCTGAAAATTGCTTTAGCTCTTTTAGCCTGTCTATGATAATTTTTTATTTTTTTTAATTATTTTTTATAAATAAATTATTTTTTATTTTGTCTTTTTAGGGCTGCACCCACTGCATAAGGAGGTTCCCAGGCTAGGAGTCAAACTGGAGCTGCAGCGGCCAGCCTACCCCACAGCCAGAGCAATGGCAGATCCTAACCCACTGAGCAGGTCCAGGGATTGAACTGGTATCCTCATGGATACTAGTTGGGTTCCTAACTTGCTGAGCCACAGCGGGAACTCCATCCAACACCATTTTCATGTAGAAGTCTTCATCTTCAGTGCCTTTAATCATCAGAAAATTGTGTCATGGTAACTGGGAGAAAAAGATCCAAAAAGCCTGGAATATGGAGTTAGAGTAGAGGAAAAATTAAGTTTCTTGTTTTCAAGTGTTCTGGTAGACCAAAGAATTGTGCAAGAGTGAGTGGTACCTAGCTGGGAATTCCTGGAGGATGGTGGCTGGCATAGGGCTCTCCCGACATCATTCTTGGGGTGAGAATGAACTGAAAACCCCTGAAATAGCCATCAGCAAAGTGGAAGGCTTGCACAGCACTGGACACTAGCCATCCACAACAAGGAAACTTGAGGACTTTCTGCAAGACTGCGGAAACAGAAGGCATCATTGCGAGAAGGCAGCCTGCTACCCTATCAGGCAGGGGCCATGTGTTTGGGACAAATAAGAGATGCTGGCTGCCTGGGGAGTCCCCTGCGCTCAGCGGGCAAGGGCTGGAAGCCAGGGTGGCTCAGGAATGATGGGGTGAGAGTGCACCCCAGCAGCTTTTGCACCACCCCAAGTGCTCCCTGGGTGCCTGGCCGGCCACTCCTGGGCTCAGCCATCCAGAACCCCTGAGAAGCAGCTGGTGGCTCCATGAAGCAGAAAAGCATGCCAGAACCTTGCCAGGAATTCCCAAAGGCCTTTTATGAACTTATTTGCAGAGGTTATGTCTTCTGGAGAATTTAAAAGTAAGTCCATTTTCCCCCCTTTTCTAAAAGTGCATCCATGTAGGAAGCACTAAATCTCTAGCAGTGGGAGCTCAGCTCCTGCTTTCTCCCACTCCTCCAGGGCATCACACATCTGAAATGTCCATTCCTGCTGTGTCTCCTGTCAATTTTCCCCCGATCCTTTTTTTTTTTTTTTTTTTTTTTTTTGGTCTTTTTAGGGCTGCACCCTTGGCATATGGAAGTTCCCAGGATAAGAGTCAAATTGGAGCTGTAACCACCAGCATACACCACAGCCACAGCAATGCTGGATTCTTTTAACCCACTGACCGAGGCCAGGGATCGAACCGTATCCTTATGGATACTAGTCGGGTTTGTTACTGCTGAGCCACAACAGGAACGCCTCCATTCCTTTGATCTGAGTCTTAATGACCCTCTGGGGAAGATTCAGACAGCTGCTCTTTTATATAACCTGAGTCATTGTTGGATAGGCCAAAAAATGCTATTCCCTTTCTTCCCCTCCTGAGCGCAAGATCATCTGAAGAAAAGTGACAGGAATTAGGCAAATGGGTGTGAAACAGTCAGGGTTCTCACTAACAAAGGGGACTGGAGAATGTGACATCCACTCCTTAGGCAAATGGGCTCCCTAGTCCTTGCCACCTGAACTAGATTCATTTTGCCATCAGGCCCTGATACACTGCCCCCTGCAGGGCCAAGCCAATTATTGCCAGCAAAGAGCAAACACTCTAAGGAGCAGCCACATTCACCAATCAGATTCCTCTGAGAATGGGGGGCAGACATTGCCCCCCACCCCCACTCCTGACCTCATCCCCATATGGAGGAATGAAACCAGAGAAATCAAGATTTCCCCCCTCACCGCCTTGCTGGGCAGACAGACATTCCTCTTCAGATCTGGGAAGATTCTGCAGCTCAAAAGCTAAACAACCCCTAAAGGTTAAAGGTTCTGAGCAAACCACCTCCCAGGGGGAAAACAAAAAATATTTATGGCAACACAAGTTTTTTTAAAAAAAAACAAAACATCTGAATGTCTGACTTGAATTCTCAATAAGATTCCAGGGGCCTCCGGAAAAGATCTAGAAACTAGAAAAGATCATCATAATAAGGCAGAAAAATAAGAGCAGGAAGTTTAGCAGGGAGACAGAAACCACAATAGCTGGGTTAAAACCCATGATACAGGCTGTAAATAGCAGCCAAGACACTGGAGAAAATAGAATTAACATGGTCAAGGGTAAAACGGTAAAGAGATGAAAAGGAAAGAGACAGGCAGTCAGACACAGGGGGTATAACCTGGGGATGATGGGAATTCCGGAGAGAAAAGAATAGATACACCAAAAGCAATAATCAAAGACATGAGAGGAGGGAAATTTTTGGTCCACACAAAGAACTCAGTTGGAAATGAGAGTATGTTCTGAATCCTGAGCAAAGTTAATGGAATGAAGACCACATTTAGACACACCGTGGTGGTGGAATTCTCAAAGTAAAAAAAGTTCAGAAAATTTCTGGAACACCCACACACACGCAACCTTGGAACAAGGAACGGACGGGGGAGAAAGATTTTATTTTTCTTTTTATATCCTCAGTTCTATTGTTTGTTTGTTTTTTAAAACACCATGTGCATTTTAAAAACCAATTTTAGGAGTTCTGTCATGGCACAGTGGAAATGAATCTGCCTAGGAACATGAGGTTTCAGGTTCGACTCCTGGCCTTGCTCAGTGGGTGAAGGATCTGGCGTTGCCATGAGCTGTGGGGTAGGTCACAGACATGGCTTGAATCCTGCGTGGCCGTGGCTATGGCTGTGGCTGTGGCTGGCAGCTACAGCTCCAATTGGACCTCTAGCCTGGGAGACTCCATATGCCGAGAGTGCGGCCCTAAAAAGAAAAAAGAAAAGAAAATAAAAGAAAGTGATAAACCAGGGGTTGCAAACTCAAGTGTCTCTAAGAGCCAGAAAGTAATATAAATGGGTGAAGTTGGTTGGTGTGTGAAATTTCAGGAAAAAGTGGGAGCTGTAGGACCTAGAGCATGTGCACCCTTTATTCAAGAATTCAGAATCAGAGTCGCCTAGTGGCCTAGAGGGTTAAGTATCCTGCATTGTCACTGCTGTGGCTCAGGTCACTGCTGTGGTGTGGGTTCAGTCCCTGGCCCATGCTACCGGCACAGCAAAAAAATAAAATAAAATAAAAAGTCAAAATCAAATGCTTCAAAACCTTGTGCTGATCGCTTAACTCCCATGAGTCACCAGTTTGCAGCCTCTGGCATAGGTCCATCTCTGTCATAAAACAGATGTAAAAATCCTAAATGAAATTTTAAAAAAAAGGAAATTCAACATATACTGCAATTTAAAAAAAAAATCTGGAGTTCCCATTGTGGCTCAGTGGAAACGAACCCTACTAGTATCCGTAAGGATGTGGGTTCGATCTTTGGCCCCACTTGCTGGGTTAAGGATCTGGCATTGTCATGAGCTGTGGTCACAGACATGGCTTGGATCCCACTTTGCTGTGGCTGTGGCATAGGCTGCAGCTCTGATTGGACCCCTAGCCTGGGAACTTCCACATGCCGTGGGCACGGCCCTAAAAAGACCACACATGCACCAAAAAAAAATCTGTTAAGACTAAGACCTTTACTCTAAAGGATACAAAAATGGGAGTTCCCGTCGTGGCACAGTGGTTAACGAATCCGACTAGGAACCATGAGGTTGCGGGTTCCATCCCTACCTTTGCTCAGAGAGTTAACTGTCCGGTGTTGCGGTGAGCTGTGGTGTAGGTTGCAGCCGTGGCTTGGATCCCGCGTTGCTGTGGCTCTGGCGTAGGCCGGTGGCTACAGCTCCGATTCGACCCCTAGCCTGGGAACCTCCATATTCCGCGGGAGTGTTCAAGAAATGGCAAAAAGACAAAAACAAAAATCAAACAAACAAAAAACAGGATGCAAAAATGTTTTAATATGCAGAAATTATTTTTACAATAATCCATCATCTCACATTGGAAAAATCCATATAATCATTTCAATAGATATTAGAACTTAATACCTGACAAACAGGGGCCCAGGTATCCAGAGCTATGTTGGTAGCATCTAGGGGTAAAATTAGAACCAGTCCCGACAGTCAGACAGCCCAGTGAAATGTCGATCCAAAGAACTGGACAGAGAAGCCAAAATTAGATAAAGACAAGAAGGCAGGGCCAGGGGAGATGCTTAGGAAACACAACATGGGGACTTTACTGCAGGGGCCTCCTTGTCCTCTGGTCCTGAGCCAAGGTGGGACTCTAGCTGCTGAAAACACATTTGAAAACATTCAGTATCCATGTCTCCCATAATATTTCTCCTAAAACTAAAGCTCTAAGGATTATGTTCTCACTTGAGAAAGGATATGTCACAGAAGCAGCCCATCTAAAATGAAAAAAATGCTTTCCTACTCGGCTTTTCTGAGGAGTCATTTTGTATTTTCAAGACTTTCTACAATAAAAGAGAAAAAAACCACACACGCACATGGAAGTTACAGGGGAACTGGAGAGAAGAGGCGTGGGGGTGAGCCATGAACCTCACATTTTATATGGTCAAATCTAAATCAATCAAGGCATGTAATACCTCAATAACTAATTCGTTTTAAATAAATAGTAGAATTTAAGAGACAAGGAATAAGAGCAGGATTGCACACCTATATCTCATACCATATACACCAAAATTTTTAGATGGATTAAAGACTTAAATATAAAAGAAATGTCATAAAGACTTAAATGTAAAAGAAATATCATAGGAAAAAAAATATGAGACCGTATAACTCATCAAGGATCAAGGAGATCAGCTCAGCCAGAAGAGAAAATGAGAAGCCATAAAACAAGAGGAATATAATTGGTTACCCAAAAAAAAGTTTAAAATTGTTAAAAGATCCTAAGAAGTCAAAATGCAGTGGTAAATTGAAGGAAACTTTCAATTTTAAAAGGATAAAAACTCTCAAAATTGTTAAGAAAAAGACAAATAGTGCAATAGCAATAGATAATAAACTCACAAAGATTGTGAAGAGGTAATTCTAGGGGAAAAAAAATCCAATCGAGAAACCAGAAAATCACAAATGAAAAGCCAAGGCATTCATCTTTCTAACAGATTAGCAAAAATTAAACAGTGATAACACCTTCTGTTGGAAGAGATGCAGGAATATCAGACTCTCATATAACGCTGTTGGAAAAATGAATTGTCCACTTTGAAAAAGCTATCTGGCAAGAGCTATTAACACTTAAAATGCCCTTTTCCCCAGTAATTCCATTCCTAGGAAACGCTACCATAGAAATGAACACATCAGTGCATAGGGATAAATGTAAGACCATGTTTATTATAGCTGTGGTAGTCGCAAAACTGGAAATCAGGAGTTCCCGTCATGGCGCAGTGGTTAACGAAACCGACTAGGAACCAGGAGGTTGCGGGTTCGGTCCCTGGCCTTGCTCAGTGGGTTAAGGATCCGGCATTGTCGTGAGCTGTGGTGTAGTTCGCAGATGCAGCTTGGATCCCGTGTTTCTGTGGCTCTGGTGTAGGCCGGTGGCTACAGCTCCAATTCAACCCCTAGCCTGGGAACCTCCATATGCTGCAGCAGCGGCCCTAGAAAAGGCAAGAAGACAAAAAAAAAAAAAAAAAAACCTGGAAACCAAATGAATGCCCATTCAAGAAGAGTGACAAGAGTTCCCTGGTGGCTCAGTGAGTTAAGGTCTGTCTGGCATTGTCACTGCTGTGGCTTGATCACTGCTGTGGTGTGGGTTTAATCCCTGGCCTGAGAGCCCAAAAGAAAAAAAAAAAAAAAGGAATGGGTTAAATCTGCCCAGTCTGTCCTGGGGGAATTTCGACTATGTATTTATGGTTAAGGGAGAAAAGCAAGATACAAGTGTAATATGGATGAATATATGTAATATTAATCAACTTTAAAAATATAATGACAGGAGTTCCTATCATAGCACAGCGGAAACGAATCCAACTAGGAACCATGAGGTTGCAGGTTTAATCCCTGGCCTTGCTCAGTGGGTTAAGGATCCGGTGTTGCCGTGAGCTGTGGTATAGGTTGCTGACGTGGCTCGGATCTGGCCTTGCCGCGGTTCTGGCATAGGCCGGCGGCTACAGCTCTGATTCGACCCCTAGCCTGGGAACCTCCATATGTCACGGGTGTGGTCCTAGAAAAGACAAAAAGACAAAGAATAGAATAAAATAAAATAAAATAAAATATCTCTCCCCCTCAAATAAAAAACCCATGCACGCATGAACTCGAATTGTTACAAAAGAAGGAGGAAGGAAGGAAAGAAGGTATGAGGGAAGTCAGACTTAATATGGAGGGGAAGGGGAGAGAAATATTTAAAAGTAAGTTTCTGGGAGTTCCTGTCATGGCACAGTGGTTAACGAATCCGACTAAGAACCATGAGATTGTGGGTTTGATCCCTGCCCTTGCTCAGTGGGTTAACGATACGGCGTTGCTGTGAGCTGTGGTGTAGGTCGCAGACGCGGCTCGGATCCCGCGTTGCTGTGGCTCTGGCGTAGGCTGGTGGCTACAGCTCCAATTCAACCCCTAGCCTGGGAACGTCCATATGCTGTGGGAGCGGCCCAAGAAATGGCAAAAAGACAAAAAAAATAATAATAATAAAAGTAAATTTCTACATTTAAAAATCATTTGCGGGGAGTTCTGGCTGTGGCTTAGCGGGTTAAGACTCTGACTAATATCCATGAGGATGTGGGTTCAATCCTTTGACTCATTCAATGGAGTAAAGAATCTGGCGTTGCCACAGGCTGTGGTGTAGGTCACAACAGTGACTCAGATCTGGTGTTGCTGTGGCGGTGGTGTAGGCTGGCAGCTGCAGCTCTGATTCGACCCCTAGCCTGGGAACTTCCATATGCCTTGGATGCAGCCCTAAAAAGACCAAAACCTGTTTGTGTAACGTGATACCATTCATGCAATGTTCTGTACACACAAAGAGAAGGGGACAGGATCATCATCAAATATTAATGATGATTACCTCAGGGAGAGGGATTGCAGGTAACTTTTACATCTTCCCCCCCCTTTTTTTTCTTTTTGCCATTTCTTGGGCCGCTCCCACAGCATATGGACGTTCCCAGGCTAGGGGTCGAATCAGAGCTGTAGCCACCAGCCTACGCCAGAGCCACAGCAACGCGGGATCTGAGCCTCGTCTGCAATCTACACCACAGCTCACAGCAACGCTGGATCCTTAACGCACTGAGGAAGACCTGGGATCAAACCCGCAATCTCAAGGTTCCTAGTCGGATTCCTTAACCACTGAGCCACGACAGGAACTCCTTTCTTCCCTTATTTTTTTCTATGTTTGAAATGTTATATAATGAGTATATATTATACAATCAGTGGAAAATAAAGCTATTTTCATTGTTGGGTACATGGGAGAATTGGCGGGTAGACAGTCCCTAGGGGACCTGATTTAATGAGCACAAAAGATCGATATTTAATTAACATATCAATTGCTGGCATGCCAACTGATGGCTCCAAAAATCTTGAAGTGTAGTTTTTTTTAAGTAGCCAAACTGTCATCCGAAACATTGTTTACGATCCTCCCACTTAACTAATGCTGAAGAATGGAATGATTACAAATACCAAAGGCACAGGAGATGATTAAAGGAGGTTTTATTTAAGTGCCATCAAATAACTGCATCTCCTGTACTTATTACAGTTTAGCATTCCCTCACCAAGCTAATCTTCTGGCAACTTCCAAACCCTTTGATCATTGCTTTCAAACTTTAAAAAAAAATTTTTTTAATCTTTAAATTTTTTTTGTCTTTTGTCCTTTTTTAGGGCGGCACCCACGGTATATGGAGGTTCCCAGGTTAGGGGTCTAAGAGGAGTTGCAGCCACCAGCCTACACCACAGCCACAGCAATGCCAGATCCGAGCCGTGTCTGCAACCTCCACCACAGCTCAGGGCATCGCCAGATCCTTAACCCACTGAGCAAGGCCAGGGATCGAACCTGCAACCTCATGGTTCCTAGTCGGATTCGTTTCCACTTCGCCATGATGGGAACTCCTAAACCGTTTCTTTTTTCAGACCTCTGTATAGTGATTCTTAAAGTCTTCATTGCATATCTTCAGTCTTGGCATTGTTCTTTTTATTGCTTCCTGCTCACAGAGCTTGCGCCTGGCTACCCTGGGCGCTGCTCTCCGTCTTCTTCCCTTTCCTTTCTCAGTGCACCTGCCAGGTTTGGGGGAGGATTCCAGGGGTTCAGGCCTTGTCTCCACGGTGCTTGAACATGTCAGATTTTCCAAAAATGGTAGGGCGAGCTGATGAAACGGAAAGTTGGACTGCACTTGCTCTTTCTTTCGCAGCATTTATTGAGCATTGCTGGGTGTCCATTGCCGGGCTAAGGGTTCAAAGGTGAAGAAGGCATGATTCCAGAGAAATCGCAACCGAGTATATGAACAGTACGCGACTGCCCAGTGCTAGGGAAGCCTTTGGGGAGGATACCACCAATGAGAAGGGGGAGTGGAGCAGAGGGGCAGCTGCTAAGTGTTGGGCACAGGAAAGAGCTCGTGCGAAGGTCTAGTGATTCTCTAAGTGTGTTCCAGACTAGGAGCTTCAGCATCACCTGGGAACTTGAAAATTCGAATTCTCGGCTTCCACTCCCGACCTACCAAAGCAGAAACTCTGGGAATGGGGAACAGCAATCTGTTTTATCAAGTCCTCGGGGGTGATTCCGACAGCACCCCGTCAGAATCTGACAGAGAACCACGGCTCCAGTACAGGTCAGAGGGTGCTTAGAGGAGAGTGAAAGACTTTGCGAAGGGCCTCAGACGCCGGTCAAAGTAGTTAGACTTTGTTCCTTAGGTGCGGCCTCCAGGGTTTTTAGGCACGGGCTGTGGCACTCAATCTCCCCCAACTCAGCTCTTCTAGGAGCTCCAGCATTCTCTGTGCATTCGAGGACTGCGCGAGAGCTGATCTGCGCGGGGCTGAGCTCCCCCATCCCCAGCGACACCAGGCGGCTAGCCAGAGAGAGGTCGGGCCGCAGACTTATCCGCACCCTTGTTCCAGGAGGAGGTGACCACACACGTAGGAGCTGGTGCAGGGACCGAGACGCGGAAGGTACCGCCCGGGAAGCGGACCTGGAGAGGGAAGCCTGTACCCCGCCCCAAACACCAGGGAGCAGAGGCCGGCAGCTCCGCGGGCCCAGACTCCGCCCCTGGCCTGCGGGGCGCGGCATTTCGGGCCCGCGGGCCCCGCCCCTGGCCCCGCCCCCAGCGCGCGCCAGTCCCTCCTCCCTTGGGGCAAGCTGGTTCTGCCCGCGCCCGTGCGCGCGCCCGCGGCCGGGTTGCAGGGCTGGGCGCGCGCCCCGCGTCCGGGGCAGGAAGATGGTGGCGAGCGCGCGGGTGCAGAAGCTGGTTCGGCGCTACAAGCTGGCAATAGCCACGGCGCTGGCCATTTTGCTGCTACAGGGCCTGGTGGTGTGGAGCTTCAGCGTCCTGGAGGACGACGAGCCGGGCGAGGTGCTCCGATGGCCGGGCGGGCAGGCGGGCAGGCCCGGCGCGGGGGCGCGCGGGGTCCTGGAGGGGCTGCAGGCGGCCCCGGCCGGGAAGTGGGGCACCGGCCGCCTGCGTCTCGCACGAGAGCGGCCGCCTGGAGCAGGACTTCAGACCCCTGGCGCTCCCTTCCCAGGAGGGCCCAGGGCCCTGTGCGCGGGGGCGGTGCGGGACCCGAAGGCCCGGGCCGCGGGGGACAGGGGCCCAGGAAGAGGGGAGCAGGTGTTAGTGGGGTGGTCTCCAGCCAGGGGAGCAATGAAGGTCAGGCGCTAGTGGCGGAGAGTGGGGCGGGGAGGCGGGTCCGGGTCCGAGCCTGCTCGGGAGATGGGGAGCCCCAGGCCAAACTTTCTGAAGTTGGGAGGGGCGGGGGTTTGCGCGCCATGGGCAGAGGAATAGGGCGGAGGGACCCCAGGAATCCATGCCCAGCCCCGCCTGAGGGGCATTGGCCAGTGAGGAAGTAGAGCTTGGGTGTGGAACTCTGACAACTGAGGGAAGAGGCAGTGACCCCAGGGGAGAGAATTGGAGTGTCCCTGAGGCGTGGCTTCTTCAGCCTGGGATCTGAGGAACCTGCTGGGTCTCCAGGAGAGGCTGGCAGAGGGCTTGAGCTGGTGAGACGGACTCAGGACATTAGGAATTGGGGGCTGCCCCTCGAAGGGTGACAGCAGTAGCTGGTTTAGCAGAGCCCCAGGCCTGGGGCAGGGGCAAACCCTGTCCTGCTGAGTCCCTAGGCCCTTGCCCAGAGGGTCTCACTCACTCTTGGCTGTTGTGATTTCAGCTGGAGGTCCAGACCTGTCTTCCCTAACATGGTCGGAGGGTCCAGTGGGGTCTGGGACCACCTTGGAGGATGGGGGAGGATAGGCCAAACTCTGGCCCTAAGCTTTGGGCCAGAGGGCAGGCCTTCTCTGCCCTCATGCCTTGGTTCTGGTGCCTGTAGGGCTCTGTGTCAGACCCTCTGCTGGCCGTGTCCTTTCTGGCCCCTCCACCTGGACAGGTGAAGGCCAGAGGAGCCCTGATGTCCGCTTCCCCTTCCTGCATCTGGGCGGACTGGAAGGCCTGGGGTGGACACTGGGAGCTGCCTTTGCCTTTTTGGAAGAACCAAGAGACTGGGATGGTGAGGGGAGCTGGGACAGTGTCACACGAGACCCCAGCTCCAAAGGGAGCCGAGGGTGGGGGGTGGGGGAGGCTGACTCTGACATCTGAAAGGAGTGAGCTGTGGTTGGGTGATTAGGAGGAAGGGGAAGAGAATATTCTGGACTCAGTGCGTGAAGATTCTTTGGGCAGATAAGGCATTCTGCGATGGAAGGGGCTGCTGAGGAGTTGGGTAGTCCTGGGACCCTGGATTATGTGAGAAGAGGCTGGTGACCCCCCCTGGAGAGGGGCATGGCAAAGCCTGGGAGGCTGCTCAGAAACAAATGGCCCTGAGCCGCTTGGCTCTGTGAATCTCTGGATAGGCCGAGAGATTGTCCAGGCCTCAAGGTCCCTGCTGTTCTGCCCCCAGCCTCGGGGCGGGGGGGGGAAAGGGGAGGGGGGCAGAGAACTGGGGCAGTAGAGTCGCCTGGAATCCTGCCTCCTACCTCCTCGTCCAGCTTCCTAGCAGAACCCGATAGGGGGAATCCCTGGACTAGAATGGAAACAAGATCCTTGATGACCTAGAGGTTGTGCAGTGCAAGTAGCCATTGGTGCTTGCACCCCTTCGGCAGCTACCTCAGGGTTGCCGCAGCATAACCTGGTGCTCTGGACGGTGAGTGTGGAAGTTGGACCACCCCACTTCACCATCCAGTGCTGCTGCTAGTACATGGTGTGACCACCAGCAAATCACCTAAGCTCTTTCAGGTCCTCAGTGGTATCCCCTGCCCCCAAGATGGAAGTAATAATAGCGCCTCTCTCATTGGGTGATGCCTGGGAAGTAGTTGGAGGAGTTGCTGGCACATGCTAAACTGTCGGTAAAAAACTCTTATCATGTCAACACTGCCCAATGGTAGTAGGGATTCAGTCAGTCAGTCAACAACTATTAAGTCCTACTTCATACCATGTATTGTGCTCATAATACCGGGGATACAAAAATTAACTAGGAGTTCCCATTGTGGCTCAGTGGTAACAAACCCAGCTAGTATCCATAAGGACGCAGGTTCAATCCCTGGCCTTGCTCAGTAGGTTAAGGATCCAGCGTTGCCATGAGCTGTGGTGTAGGTCACAGGCATGGGTCAGATCCCGTGTTGCTGTGGCTGTGGTGTAGGCTGGCAGCTATAGCTCTGATTCAACCCCAAGCCTGAGAACTTCCATATGCCGCAGGTGTGGCACCAAAAAGAAAAAAGAAAGAAAGAAATTAATAGACAAGGTCTTGGTCCTCATGGGCAGACAGTCTGCAGGGAGAAGCTGACCATGAAAAGGAATCGCAGTAACAAGGGGGCCGGTGTAGAGAGGTGGTTGGGGAAGGCTTCTGCAGGTTGTGGCCTGTGCACTGAAAGATCCAGTCTGGGAAATACGTGGCCAGCGTTCAGGCAGATGAGCCTGAGGACAATGGGCTTAGCTGGAGGTGTTTTCAGGGAATGGGAAGGCGTGTACGGTGGGGGTCCCAAGAAGAAGCTTCCGGAGTTAGTCCAGGCACAGCCTGGAGATGCAGAGAGGCTGAGGCTTTGTTCTAAGTGCAGGGGGAGAGCACTTAGTCCGAAGGGGTTTTGCGGCGATGGGATGAGATGTGCATTTAGACGCGCGCTCTGCCCGTCTATGGAGGGGCTGGAGTGGAGACAAGAGATGACCATTAGCATCCAAAGAGCCGCTTTATGGTTTTCAAAGCTCTCACAAATGTTGTCTCACCACGTACTTTTAACGTGGTCTGAGAAGTCCAAAGGTCCATTGCTGGGTCCTCTGTCTCCGTGGCTCAGAGAAGGATTCCAGGGAGAAGCTGCAAAGCCAGAAAATGGCAGAGGACTTTGAATTCCTCCGTCCCCAGTGGGGAGGAAGGGGCCTTGGAGGCCAGAATATATCTAGGCAGTTGTCAGAGGGCTAATCCCCGTCCTCAGTAATTAGAGGGGACTCTGGCCTCAGGGGCTACTGGGGGCAGCTCCTCTAGGGGCACAGTATGAGGCCTGCGGCTGCACCTATACACATGCTTGGTGTGGGGCAGTAGTGAGGGCTGGCTGCCCCCCACCCCAGTTCCTTGCTGCTGCCTTCTGGTCCCCCAGCCTCCTCTGGGATTGTCCTTCTCAGGGTCAGCCAGCTCCCTGCTGCAGTGCAGGCCACCGTCATGCCCATCTCCTCCCACATCCCGTCCCCCACCACTGCTAGCCTGGCCCCATGCCCCAGGCCCTGCCCTCCTGACCAGCTTCCTGACTCGCTGACACTGGCTTCCATCCTGAGAGCCCACAGCTCTTCTGCCATCCCTACCCACCTAAGCTTGAACATGTCTTTCTCTGCCCACCGTGTGGCCAGGTCAGACATCACTAGGTTGATGCACCCTCAGTTCAGTGGGGCCGCCGCCACCTTTCCGGGGGGCTGCCTGGTCCAGGGTGCCCTCCCCAGTGTGGTTGCAGCAGGGGGTCTGCTGCCGCTTCCCTCACCTCCCTCTTGCAGGTGTTTTTTTCTCAGATGGAGCTAACTATCCCCTGCTCTCACTGGGTGCCTCCCAAGAGATCAGAGGGTTGGCTGGCTGCCAGGCACAGAAGGCTTGGGTGCCAGGGTATAGGGGTGGCCCCTGGATAGCCCTAAGGTGGCTGTGAGTTTGTCATGTGAGGCCCCTGCCACGCTGGCCGGGGAGGAGAGAGAGGTCCTAGCGAGGGGAGGGGCAGGGAAAACTCAACCCAATGGTCCAAAGTGTCTAAAGACCTTGGCTTCTCTCCTGACCTCACGTTTGACTGTTTCCTATTCCCCTTTGTTTAATGCTAATGATGATGACAGCATTAACTAAACGCTGAGCCTGTGCCAAGAGCTCTTCGTTCATTCATCATTCATTCATTCATTCATTCTACAAATACTGCGTGTCTCTCATTGCCAGACATCCTTCTGGGCTCTAGGAATATATCCCTGAACAAAACAACAAAAAAACCAGCCTTGTGGACAATACATTCTTGAAAAGGGAGAGACACAGAGTGACATAATACACACTTACACATATAAATAAAGTACATTATAGGATGAGAGATGGTAATATTTGCTCTGGGAGAAACAAAGTGGAGGATGAGGGAGGGCTGGAGGTTTTTTTTTTTTTTTGTCTTTTTGCCTTTTCTAGGGCCGTTCCCGCGGTGTGTGGAGGTACCCAGGCTAGGGGTCGAATCAGAGCTGTAGCCACCGGCCTACGCCACAGCCACAGCAATGCGGGATCCGAGCCGCGTCTGCGACCTACACCACAGCTCACGGCAACGCCGGATCCTTGATCCACTGAGCGAGGCCAGGGATTGAACCTGCAACCTCATGGTTCCTAGTTAGATTCATTAACCACTGTGCCATGACGGGAACTCCAGGAGTTTTAAATACAGTGGTCAGGACAGCCTCCCTGAGAAGAGGCCACCTGAGCCAGGGGCTGTGGGGACACCTAGGGGAGAGCATTCCAGGCACAGAGGACAGTGAGTGCCAGGTGGGATGGAGGGACGCTGACAAGGCCACTGTGGCTGGAGGAGAGTTAGCCTTGTTAGGAGGTGAAGTCAGAGAAGGGAGGGGGGCAGCCACACGTGGCTCACGTGGCCTTTGTAGGCTCATGTAAGGGCTTTGGGCTTTGTCCTCAGAGGGGGAACCATGGGTGGCTTCAGGCAGAGGCGTGGTGAGATGGGACTTGTTTTAAAGGGAATCCTGGGAGTTCCTGTCGTGGCTCAGTGGTCAACGAATCTGGCTAGGAACCATGAGGTTACGGGTTCCATCCCTGGCTTCGCTCAGTGCGTTAAGGATCCGGCGTTGCCGTGAGCTGTGGTGTAGGTCACAGATGTGGCTTGGATCCCAAGTTGCTGTGGCTCTGGTGTAGGCCGGTGGCTACAGCTCCGATTTGACCCCTAGCCTGGGAACTTCCATATGCCATGGGAGCGGCCCTAGAAATGGAAAAAAAAAAAAAAAAAAAAAAAGGGAACCCTGGCAGCTGTGATGGGAGGGGACTGTAGGAAGCCAGAGTGAGAGCAGCTTCTAGGCAGGGGTGGTAGCCTTGGGGCAGTGAGAGGTGATCAAATTCTGGGGGTGCCCTTAAGGGTGCCCCAACAGGGTTTACTGATTGTCGAAGTGGGAGGGAAGTGAGTCAAAGCTGACTTCCCAAAGTTTCGGGCTTGAGCGCCTTGAAGGATGGAGTTAACTGGGATGGGGTAGGCTGAAGTAGGAGCCAGCTGGGGGACCATCAGGAGCTCACATTTGGGGGTTGAGTGCACGGTCTCTGAAGCTCCCAGGGGAGGCATCAGGGAGGCTGGCAGTTAGACACCTCAAGGTTCAGGGGAGCGATCCAGGCCAGAGAGATCTGGAAGTGGATGGAATTAGGAAATGGAATGAGGTCTCCTGGGAAGCCAGGATGAGGAAAGACCCCAGAGTAGCCTTGGAGTTAAGGAAGGGTCAGCCAAGAGGGCTGATAAAGAGTGGCCAGGGGGACAGGGAAAACAGGAGGGCATCCTGGAAGGACGCCGAGGGAGGTGGGTGCTTCAGAGGCTGTGGTCCAACGAGTCATGCTGCTGGGAGGCCAGGCCAGGAGAGGACTCTTGCACAGAGAGTGCTGAGAGAGGAAGGGGACAGCTGGCGGAACCAGCTCTTTCTAGCTGTGCTGTCTCCCGCTCTGTCTCATTGGACACTCATTCTTGTATTTTATAGCTGAGAGCACCCGCTCAGAGGTGGGTACCTGTGGCAGAGCTGGGCAGGGAGCTTGGGGGACTGCAGGCTAGTCTCACGGTGCCTCTCACCCCTCCATCCCTTCCATGTCTCACCCACCAGACACCAACCTGACCTCCTATGTTCCAGCCACTCTGCTAAGCACTGGGGAGATGGGGCTGACATGACAGCCTCTCCCAGCGGTCAGTGAGCTAGAACATCCTGCCATGGGGCAGATGGGATGGCTTCACACAAGGGGACTCAGGGCTGGATCTTGCAGGATAGATGGAATTTGGTCAGGCAGGGAAGGGGAGTTCCCATTGTGGCTCAGCGGAAACAATCCACTAGTATCCAGGACACAGGTTTGATCCCTGGCCTCACTCAGTGGGTTAAGGATCCAGTGTTGCCACGAGCTGCAGTGTAGGTCGCAGACATGGCTTGGGTCTGGTGTTGCTTGGGGCTGTGGCAAAGGCCGGCGGCTATGGCTCCAATGTGACCCCTAGCCTGGGAACCTCCATATGCCACCGGTGCAGCCCTTAAAAGGGGGAGGGGCGCGGGGACAGGAAGTTCCCAGGTGGTACAGCAGGTTAAGGATCCAGTGTTGTTACTGCTGTGGTGTGGGTTTGATCCCTGGCCTGGGAACTTCCACCTGCCATGGGTGCAGCCAAAAAAAAGTGGGAGGACAGGGAGAGTTGGGAAGAGGGTGGGTGTACACACTTCAAGGGTGACAGGACCATCTAGGGAAGTGCCTGGGTTTGGGTAGAGGCTGCAGGAGCCAGGAAGCAAGCATGGAGCCATGGAGGCAGAGCGCTCAGCTTTTCCTTCAAGAGTGACCCTGCCACAAGGAACAGTGAGGTCCCAGCCTCCAGCTGCAGTGCCTGCAGGCTGCGCCTCAGCCTTCTAGCTGTGGCCTTGCACCTCCTGGGCCACCCACACCCCCCGCCTCTGCGGTGGTCCTAGGGCTCCCATCTCCAGGCCCTCTTTGCCCTGGAGCTTCCCATTAGCTGGCCAAGGCCCTCTGTAAGCCAAACTGTCTTTGGAAGCACTTCCTTCCCCTCCTTGCACAGATGTCAAGCCGGCCTGGCCGTCTGCAGGCTTTCTGCTCCTGCTTCCTCATCATTCTGAGATGTGACTCCCGCCCAGTAAAGCTCTTGCACTCTGACTCTTTTGCTCTCTGTTTCCCAGAAGACACAGGCAGTAAGGGGGTCTCAGATTTCACCTCTCTCCTCTGCACCGGGCAGGACCCCTTTGCTCGATTGTGGCCTCTGCACTTCCACGTGGAAATACTGTAGTCTGCAGGATGCTTTCCTTCTGAGAAAAACTGTCTCTTCCCAGCCAGGACTGGGCGGAAGGACCAGTGTTCTTGTGTCTTCTGCAGGGCCCTTACGCACTTTTCTTGTGAAATATGTGGATATTCACTTTCATATTTGCTGAAAAAGATAGTGGTTTCTGAGGCAGCCTCCTTGCCCGCCCACTTGCATCTCTCACAAGCACCCTATCTTAATAACGGTGCAGATCAAAAAGAAAGAAAGAAGGAAGGAAGGAAGGAAAAAAGGAAGAAAGAAAGAAAGAAAGGTATTTGAACCCAAGGCATAAAAGAGATGTAGTGCCCTGTGATCTGTGTGGTTGTGGGTATGGAGGTGCCATGATGCCCGGGCGCTGGTCTCAGCAGAAGTGCTGTAGAGTCCTTGGGCGAATCGTGCTTTTCTAGCAAAGGGTGGCAGGGGCTTCTAGGCCCAAGGCCAGCAGGAGGCTGTCCCAGTGACCTGTGTCTGCCTATTTTTTACAGAAAGGAAGGCAGAAGAAGCCACGGCCGCTAGACCCCGGCGAGGGCTCCAAGGACACAGATAGTTCAGCTGGGCGGCGGGGCAGTGCGGGCAGAAGGCATGGGCGCTGGCGGGGCCGTGCTGAGAGCCCCGGCGTGCCCGTGGCCAAGGTGGTACGGGCAGTAACCAGCCGGCACAGAGCCAGCCGGCGGGTCCCGCCCACCCTGCCCCCAGAGGCCCCAGGCCGCCAGAACCTGAGTGGGGCAGCAGCCGGGGAGGCCCTGGTTGGGGCAGCTGGCTTCCCGCATGGAGACACAGGGAGTGTGGAGGGCGCCCCCCAGCCTACAGACAATGGCTTCACGCCCAAGTGTGAGATCGTGGGCAAGGATGCGCTGTCTGCACTGGCCCGGGCCAGCTCCAAGCAGTGCCAGCAGGAGATCGCCAACGTGGTGTGCCTGCACCAGGCCGGGAGCCTCATGCCCAAGGCTGTGCCCCGGCACTGCCAGCGGGCTGGTAAGCGATGTGTGGGTGGAGGGGTGGCAGCCTGGGAGGGAGCATGGCAGGAACCCTCACCCCTGTTTCTCAAGGGGGAAAGCTCAGAGGGGCCCACCTCTTTGCCCTAAGTGGCAGAGATGGAGCTGGGGTCCAGGAGCCTCAGGCTCCAAGTCCAGGGTTCTTCCTCTGGGAGGCAGGCAGCCCCCTCTTCCTGTCTCACCTGCATTCTGCCACCCAGGATGGGACCTCACCAATGGCCTTGATTTCTGCTCTCAGGGAAGATGAGCCCCGGCATCCAGTGGGATGAGCCCCGGGTCCAGCAGCCCATGGACAGCCCCCCAGTGCGGATCGCCTACATGCTGGTGGTTCATGGCCGCGCCATCCGCCAGCTGAAGCGTCTCCTCAAGGCTGTCTACCACGAGCGGCACTTCTTCTATATCCATGTGGACAAGGTACCGTGGCCGGGGCAGACCAAGGGCACCTGAGTGAGCAGAGCAGAGCCCCAGAAGGTGACAGACAGACAGTACCTCTGACCTGCTTTCAGGTGACCTAGAGATGGGGGAGCAAGCCAACACCAGGTGACACGGCCGCTTTCGAGCTGGAGCCCTGGCCTGTGCCCTCTCCATTCCGTGTCGCTTGTACTCTGCCCTGGGTTGGGGTGGGATGGGGAGGTTGTAATGCTGGGGGTCCGTCTGCCCCTGTGGAGTTGCCATCGCCATCTCCAACTCCCACAGCGCTCCAACTACCTGCACCGCGAGGTGGTAGAGCTGGCCCGGCAGTACGATAACGTGCGGGTGACACCCTGGCGCATGATCACCATCTGGGGTGGGGCCAGCCTGCTGAGGATGTATCTGCGGAGCATGCAGGACCTGCTGGAGGTGCCCGGCTGGGCCTGGGACTTCTTCATCAACCTCAGTGCCACTGACTACCCGACCAGGTGTGAGGTGGCGCTCTGAGCCCTCTGGATGGGAGGGGGGGCCCATCTGGGCACTCGGAGTCCTTCCCTCCCCAAAGCTTTATTCTGGGATCTGCACGGCCCAGACGTGGTCCCTTGGCCCCAGCCATGTTTTAGGGGAGGGGTTGGTGAAAGATGATGTGAGGATTGAGTGACACGGGATGGGAAGAAGGAGGAGCCAGAGGTCTGTACTGGGGGTCCTTGGTCAGACAGCAAGGGGTGGAGCAAGGACGGGGTGGTCTTCCTTGGCCCACACCCCAAAGCATCAACCTGGGGTAGAGCCCTTGGTCAGAATGGCTCTCAGTGAGACAGGAAGGAGCCCAGGAGTGAAGCTCAGGATGCTGGAGGGCCGGTAACTGAGCCACCCTCACAAAGCTGCCCACACCCCATTTCCTCTCCAGGACCAATGAGGAGCTGGTAGCTTTCCTGTCCAAGAACCGAGACAAAAATTTCCTCAAGTCCCATGGCCGGGACAACTCCAGGTGAGGGGGTAGGGGAGGAGGCCTCAGCCCTGGGTTCCAGAGTTTCCAAACCAATCACAGATTGACAGAGTTCCTGTCACAGTGCAGTGGAAATGAACCCAACTAGGAACCATGAGGTTGCGGGTTCGATCCCTGGCACTGCTCAGTGGGTTAAGGATCCGGTGTTGCCGTGAGCTATGGTGTAGGTCGCAGATGCGGCTCGGATCTGGCCTTGCTGTGGCTGTGGTGTAGGCCTGCGGCTACAGCTCCAATTGGACCCGTAGCCTGGGAACCTCCATATGCCACAGGTGCAGCCCCAAAAAGACAAAAAAAAAAAGGACGGATTGAGGAGCACTCGTTCCTAGAAGGGTGGGAGCCGGGGCCCCATCCTGCAAGACCTTTGGCCACGGGCCTGACTGCCTCCCATAGGTTCATCAAGAAACAGGGCTTGGACCGGCTCTTCCATGAGTGCGATTCGCACATGTGGCGCCTGGGCGAGCGGCAGATCCCAGCGGGCATCGTGGTGGACGGCGGCTCGGACTGGTTTGTGCTGACGCGCAGCTTCGTGGAGTATGTGGTGTACACCGATGACCCGCTGGTGGCCCAGCTCCGTCAATTCTACACGTACACACTGCTCCCAGCCGAGGTGGGTGACCTGAGCCCGCCCCCAGGCTGAGGAGGGCGCGTGGTGGGTGCCCACGGCTCACCGTCTCCACCCTGCCCTGCCACCCGCAGTCCTTCTTCCACACGGTGCTGGAGAATAGCCCGGCCTGCGAGAGCCTCGTGGACAACAACCTGCGGGTCACCAACTGGAACCGCAAGCTGGGCTGCAAGTGCCAGTACAAGCACATCGTGGACTGGTGCGGCTGCTCCCCCAACGACTTCAAGCCACAGGACTTCCTCCGGCTGCAGGTGCTTCCCCGTGACCCCCAACCTCCGCCCCTTGGTAGGGCCTCATCCCAGCTTTTTTTTTTTTTTTTGTCTTTTTGCCATTTCTAGGGCCGCTCCCGTGGCATGTGGAGGTTCCCAGGCTAGGGATCGAATCGGAGCTGTAGTCACCTGCCTATGCCACAGCCACAGCAACTCGGGATCCGAGCCACGTCTGCAATCTATACCATAGTTCACGGCAATGCTGGATCCTTAACCCACGGAGCAAGGCCAGGGATTGAACCCGCAACCTCATGGTTCCTAGTCGGATTCATTAACCACTGAGCCACGACGGGAACTCCCTCATCCCAGCTTTTGCCAGGTTCTTTGCAGGGTCAGAAATGAGCCAGCGTGGTCCGGTCAGAGGATCTGGGGGCCTTGCTCTGGGAGCACCCATCGGGGATTAGCCCTGGGAGGCTGATCTCTAAGCAGGGCCGGGAAGGGCCCCTCCCCTGCCATGCTCTCTGGCACCCTCCAGCCTCCTTCACCCTCCTTGCCTCTCCTGCTCCAGCAAGTCTCCAGACCTACCTTCTTTGCCCGGAAGTTTGAGTCGACTGTGAACCAGGAGGTACTGGAAATCCTGGACTTCCACCTCTATGGCAGCTACCCCCCCGGCACCCCAGCCCTCAAGGCCTACTGGGAGAACACCTACGATGTGGCCGATGGTCCCAGTGGGCTCAGTGATGTCATGCTCACTGCTTACACCGCTTTTGTCCGCCTCAGCCTACGCCATGTCGCCACCGCTGCATCCCCACTGGCCGACCCCCTCTGCAGGTGAGACCTTCTTCTGACCTTTTGCAGACCCCCAGGGTGTAGAGCCCTACGAGGATGCCAGTTGGAAAGAGACAGCCCCTACCCTCAGGGACCCCTCCCAGTTCGAGGCAGGGAAAAAAATGCAAATAAAACAAAGATGGCAAGAGCCAGGCGCATAGGTTCTGTGGGTGTGAGATTTGGGGCAAAGGAGGCACCTGGGGATGGGACTTGCCAGAGCCCCCTCCCTGGGGTTCCAGGCCAAGTCGGGTGTGCTGATGGCCTCTCCCTTTCTCCCTGCTGGAACCTTCTTAGGTTTGAGCCCAAGGGCTTGCCGTCCAGCGTGCACCTGTATTTCTATGACGACCATTTCCAGGGCTACCTGGTGACGCAGGCGGTGCAGCCCTCAGCCCAGGGGCCGGCAGAGACGCTTGAGATGTGGCTGATGCCCCAGGGGTCGCTGAAGCTGTTGGGGCGCAGTGACCAGGCCAGCCGGCTCCAGAGTTTGGAGGTGGGACAGGTCCTCCCCTTGCTTTCTCCTGACCCCCAGCAAGACTCAGGGAGCGGGGAGAGAGGGACAGACACCAGGGGAGGGCTAAGGTCTGGGTTTGGCCTTTCCCGACTGGATTCATGGGTCTTCTTTCCCAGTGATGGCAGCCTTGGGTGCACAGAAGACATGCGGTCAGCAGGGAGGGGACTGTGGTTTCACTACAAGCCCAATCTTCTAAACCCCGGGGAACTGCTTCTAAAGGGACTCGGATCTTCCAGTTGGGCCAGGAAGTTAGGCTTTTGAGTGTCTCCTAGGTCTCTTCCTCAGAGGCCTTTGCTTTGTGTCGGGGTGATCTCTGGGCAGGGCTTCGAACCTCATCCCTGCCTTACTGCCCCCAACACTGCAGAGCAGATCAGAGCAGGAGCCTAGCATGAATCTCAGAGAGATGTTACAGAAATCATAGTTTGAGGAGGTCCCTGATGGCGCAAAGGGTTAAGGATCAGGCGTTGTCACTGTTGTGGCTTGGGTTGCTGACATGGTGTGGGTGTGATCCCTGGCCTGGGACCTTCTCCATGCCATGGGCCTGGCTGAAAAAAAAAAAAAAAAGAAAAGAAAAAAAATCCTAGTCTGAACCCATCATTTTGCAGATGGGGAAACGGAGGACCAGAAAGAGACAGTGACTGACCCAAGGTCACACAGGAGTTAGAAGCAGCAGCAGGGAGAGAGAAGGCCTTTACCCCAGCTCCTACCCAGCTGCCTCCCTCCCTACAGGTTGGCACTGAATGGGACCCCAAAGAGCGTCTTTTCCGGAACTTTGGGGGGTTGCTGGGGCCACTGGACGAGCCTGTGGCCATGCAGCGCTGGGCCCGGGGCCCCAACCTCACAGCCACCGTGGTGTGGATCGACCCCACCTATGTGGTGGCCACGTCCTACGACATCGTGGTAGACGCGGAAATGGAGGTCACGCAGTACAAGCCCCCACTCAGCCGCCCCCTGCGGCCAGGGGCCTGGACGGTTCGACTGCTTCACTTCTGGGAACCCCTGGGTGAGACCCGCTTCCTCGTGCTGCCCTTGACCTTCAACCGCAAACTACCTCTCAGGAAAGGTAAGGATCTAGTTCCCAAGTGATGCCCAGGAGCCAGACAGGATAGGATGTGCCAGGCAGGGGACCCCGAGAAGCCGACCATCAGAGGAGGGGAAGGGGGAAGCTTGCGGCCTTGATCCTCCCCTCGCTAAGCCTCCCCGTGGCCCTGTGCTGCTCTGTGGCGCTTTGGAGTCAGGCAGACTGGCTTTAGATTACAACTCTGATGCTTTAATTGGGCTTTTATTCTTGGCAAGTTTTGGCCTTCCTGAGCCTCAGTCTTATTACATATCGGTAAGAAAGCGTAATTCACCTGTTGGAGACTTGGGTGTGTGAACACAAATCCACTCCACCTATAGCTCCAGTGAAAAAGGGGACATTATTGGGAGAATGGAGGGCTTTCCCCAGACAGCCCAGGAAATGTCTCAGCCTCACTGGGAACCCAAAGTGCTCTCTCACTGCCTCTGGGGCCATCTTGTCCCTCATCCTGGGTTCTCCCCGAGTATCAGCCCCAGGCTCTGACTTCTTGATATGTGATACATGGCCTCTCGGTGCAGCAGAGACTAACCAGGGCCTCTTGGTCCCCCAGTTCCCCATTTGGGGGACAGCAGATCTGCTTGGCCATCCTCCCAGTCCATTGGTAGCCACGTAGGCAGGGGCCACATGGCCCTTTGTCCGCTTGGCTGAGGCTAAGAGAGCAGACTCTGAACAGAGGCATGGGCTGCAGGTTCCTGCAAGGGGATCCTAACCCAGGTTACCCCCTGGGAACTATTAGGGATATTAGGAATATTAGGGACTGGGATGCAGTTCATGCTCAATAAGTTGGTAGAGGTTTCCTTCCTCTGGCCTCGTTCTAACACAGAAAAGGTGGGTCAGAGCAGGGCTAACCCAGAAGAGGATGGGGTATTGGGGTGGGGCGGCGGCTGCAGCGGATCAGAAAGGGCAAGCCGCACCCCTGCTCTCCTGGGACTCACGGCCTGATGGAGGAGATGGGAGGAAGAATGGAGGCAAGCTTTACAGCAGGCGGCTACTGGAGCTGAGCCTCGAATGGGCTAGATTTTTTTTTTTGGTCATTTTGACATTTCTTGGGCCGCTCCTGTGGCATGTGGAGGTTCCCAGGCTAGGGGTTGAATCGGAGCTGTAGCCGCCAGCCTACACCATAGCCACAGCAACGCAGGATCCGAGCCGCGTCTGCAACCTACACCACAGCTCACGGCAACGCCGGATCCTTAACCCACTGAGTAAGGCCAGGGATCGAACCCGCAGCCTCATGGTTCCTAGTCGGATGCATTAACCACTGAGCCATGACGGGAACTCCTGGGCTAGATTTTTAATAGGCAGAGAGGGATATGCTAAACTGAGGGAACAAAGTTGGCAAGTGTCTGGTGCCTGAGGGGAACAGGAGGTGGAGGATAGCAGAATGCAGGGAGTGGCGGTAAGGAAGGCTGGCAACGTAAGCAGAAAGCCACAGCTGGAGGGCCTGGTACTAGGCTTCTCATGGCTCTGGGAACCACTGGAGGTGGTTGAGAAAGGGCCTGGGTAACACCAACCAGGCCATGATCAGAAAGTAACCTTACTTTTAAAAGTGCCTTGCACTCACTGTTTTATTTAATCCTCAAGTTGGGGATTCAGGGATTACCATCTTGATTTTGTAAAACTAAGTTTTGCAGGCACAAAAAGTTCTGCGGATTAGCCCAAAGTCACTCAGCAAACTGTGACTCAGTGGATAGAGCTGGGACAGGAATTGGGGTGCCCAGACCTGACTCCCAGGGTCTGGCCTTTGTGGAATCATTCGGGCGGGGCATGCTTACTCCCTGCTCTGCACCTCTAGATGATGCCAGCTGGCTGCACGCCGGGCCCCCCCACAACGAGTATATGGAGCAGAGTTTCCAGGGCCTGAGCGGCATCCTGAACCTGCCTCAGCCAGAGCCCGCGGAGGAGGCTGCCCGCCTGCACGCAGAGCTCACGGGCCCCGCGCTAGAGGCCTGGACAGATGGGGAACTGAGCGGCTTCTGGTCTGTGGCTGGACTGTGTGCCACGGGCCCCTCGGCCTGTCCCTCCCTGGAGCTCTGCAGACTGACCAGCTGGAGCTCTCTCTTTCCCGACCCCAAATCGGAGCTGGGGCCTGTCAAAGCAGATGGGCGACTCAGGTAGCAGGGCCCCAGCCAGTGCCTCCGGCAGACCGGGGGAATTGCACCTTACAGACAGCAGAGGGGTGTCCCCCTCACGGGCAAGAACCAGAGGCCCCAGCAGTACACCCACATCAGCCATCAAGAACCCGTAGACGACAGGGAAGGTGGGCCTAGTGTTACCACTGCTGATGGCTCTGCCGGGGACCAGAGGTGGGCAGGAACGTGGGGAGAAGGGCTCCAGCCTCCACCGCCCACTCTTCCACCTTCCCCTCTAATTTTTTTTTTTTAAAGGAAAATGGGTGGCGGGGGGCTGAACTGGAACCAGAAGACGTGCAATAGGGCTCAGAGCAGCCCCAGAAAGTGGGCCAGGGCTCTGGGGAGCAGGGGCCTGACGAGCCCATCTGCTGCTGCTCTGGAGGAGGCTGGGCCTGCCTCGCTCTCCAGGGCCTCATCCCCCAGCCTCGGCCTGTGGTGCTCACAGCCAAGGCGCTGCAGGGGTGCAAGTGCTATGCCAGGCTCTGAGGCCCGGAGAACAGGTGACTTAGGGGAGCATGACAGAGCTGGGCTCTCATGGGTCAGCCTCTCCTCTTGTAGCCAGGGGACCATAGAAGAGAGGGTAGGGCTGGCTCTAGGGCTTTCCAGCACACGCTGCCCCTTGATGGGCAAGGCAGGGCACCAGGGCCTACTGAGACCATTGCAGAGTTTCCCAGGTACCCAGAACTGCAGGCAGGGCCTGGGCTTCCGCCCTGGAGGGGCGAGCCCTCATGAGCAGCATGGGAAGAAGACTCTGCCAGGGCTCTCAGGAGAACCTGGAGCAGCATTGTGCCTGAAGCTCAGTGTGAAGTCTGAAATATGCAACAGAAGAAATATATCTCTATCTCTCTAAACTGAGCCTCTGTGTTTTTCCTCCTGGGTCTCGGAGAGCCTTCTTCTCCTAAAAGTCTTGGCTTGTACTTTGGCAGAAGCTGGAGGTCTCATTTCCCCAGAGTGGGAGCAGTTCAGAACCATCCAAGAGCCGGAAGGGACCCAAGAACCCAGCTAACCCAGATCCCTCTTTTTCTGATCGGTCAACAGGGCCCAGAGAGGCTCAGAGACTTCCTCACTGCCACCCAGGGGGCCAGCAGGAGAGCTGGTTCAGTTCTCTGGAGGACTGACCCAGCACTTCCCCGCTGCCAGGCCGAGGCCGAGGCTGGTTTCTCTGCCTTCGGTGTCCCCAGGGCCCATCGCAGAAGCCCTCATCGCTCTGTTTCCTGCCCAGCCCTGAGTTATGGGGCATCCTTAAGAACAGAGGCAGTCCCAGCCAGGGCCTGGTGGTTACCATTGTCCCTTTAGGGGCAGGGGCAGCGGTGGCATGGGTTCCTGGGCCCAGCAGCAGGACCTGGAAGGGCCATGTTTGAAGAGTTTGTCTCAAGCCCTTGCTCCCCTCCGGCGCTTGTGCCATTGTCAGCAAGGGTTCAGTATCAGTCAGTATCAGTATTACTTAATGTGGGAGCAAGGGTGAAGGTTTCAGACCTTCAAAATCACCCTCTCGGGAGTTTCTGTCATGGCACAGTGGAAACAAATCCGACTAGTATCCATGAGGATGTGGGTTTGACTCCTGGTCTTGCTCAGTGGGTCAGTGATCCGGCCTTGCTCTGAGCTGTGGTGTAGGCCGAAGATGCGGCTTGGATCCCTTGTGGCAGTGGCTGTAGTGCAGGCTGGCAGCTGTAACTCTGATTTGACCCCTAGCCTGGGAACTTCTATGTGCCGTGGATGCAGCCCTAAAAAGCAAAATAAAATAAAATAATATCACCCTCTCAGCCGGTCATCCTGGCCTGGGTCAGCTCAGTTTGGGGAACAAAGGGTTCAGTTCCAGCCCAGGCTGTCACATGTCAAGTTTTTCATGTTGCCAGCAGAGGGCACCCCTGACCAGCAATAGCAGTCCTGAGGTTGCTGTTTGTTCAGCCACTGCGTTGACCCCACATGCAATATTTCATTTAGTCTTCACAACCCTTTGAGGCACGCATTTTTTTTTTTTAATGGCTGTACCTGTGGCATATGGAAGTTCCCAGGCCAAGGATCGAATCCTAGTTACAGCTGCAGCAATGCTGGATCCTTTCACCCACTGCTCTAGGCTGGGGATTGAACCTGCACAACCACAGCAACCTGAGCTGCTGCAGTCGGATTCTTAACCCACTGTACCACAGCGGGAACTCCTGAGGCAGGCACTTTTATTATTTTCATTTAGCATGTCAGGGAAGTGAAATGATAAGCCCAATGTCCAAGCTATTTGGTGGCTGCAGGCTTCAGATGGAGGCAGGGGGTCTCCATTCTCACTGGAGTCTCCTGCTCTCCTAAGGTGGGTAACAAAGAAGGAACGGAGAGCAAGAACTCCAAGGAAATAGTGTTTGCTTTGAGGGTTGTTCTGGCCCCTATTTTATTTATTTATTTAGTTTTCTTTTTACAGCCGCACCTGAGGCATATCGAAACTCCCAAACGAGGGGTGGAATCAGAGCTGCAGCTGCCAGCCTACACCACAGCCACAGCAACGCCAGATCTGAGCCACATCTGCAACGTACACTGCAGCTTGCGGCAAGGCTGGATCCTTAACCCACTGAGGGAGGCTAGGGATGGAATCCACATCCTCATGGATGCTAGCCGGGTTCTTAACCCACTAAGCCACAACGGGAACTCCCTGGCTCCTATTTTAAAGAATGTCTGAAGCTCGACTCTGGTTCTCTAAAAGATTTCTTTTTACATTAACCTTTAGATCAATGTAAAAAACATTAATAACTGGGTTTGGCCTATCAGGCATGGCAGTAGATATCAAGACATTTAGACTCTGCTGGCTAAAGATTCATAGACCAGCCTGCAGCTTTAACCCTAGCTGTGGCTATGCTGTTATTGGGCCAACAACAGTTTTCAAAGACTTATTTTTGGAGTTAGGTGGCACATGGACTCTGTTTCAGCCCCTGTCACTCCTATCCTATCACACTGAGTCCTGGTCACTCAGTCACCTGCTGTGAGCATTTTGAGCTTAAACCTTCAGCCCAGTGGATCAGGATCCTGACTGAGGGTTTTGAGTTAATGGGTCTGAGATGGCAACCCAATACTGGTGTGGGTTCAGAGCTTCCCCAGGCAATTCTAATTTGAAGGTTGGCAGGAGAACTGTGAAATCCAGCCCACCTCTACTGCTCTGGCCCCATGCATTTAGAGGCACTGCAGGACAGGGAGCAGACTCCATGACTCCTGCAGGGGTGGTGGTAGAGGCCCTACTCATCCCTCCTCTCCCATCCGGGTCACTGAGGCAAGTGTGATGGCAGCTCCTCTGGTGGACAGTGTTCCCCGCCTGCATCTTTCTGCAGGGTTAGCTCAGCCTGGAGGCGAGCTTTTTGAGGTTTTGAAATCGTCCCCTGGCCAGGCCCCTGGAGTCAGAATCAGGATAGGAGCTGGGCGAAAGTTGGTTGGGGCTGGGGGCCCTGGGTCCCCAGAGCTGCACAGGAATGCCTTTGGGGGGGCGGTGTGTGTGGGGGAACCTGGCCAGAGAGGCTTTTGTATGTTGTGGCATTTTGTATTTTGTGCCTGGTTTCTAGGACAACCATGGACACCTTAGTTCCATCAGAGCTGGGAGCAAAGGCCAGAAGACAGCCAACTGGCACCTGGAGCCCAGTTTCCTGGGCTGATGGGAAGTGGAGGGGGTGCAGAGACAGGCTGTGGGGGGGAATCAGGGCTGAGAAGTGCAGAGATCTGGGTGAGGTGGAGCTCATGGGCTATCTTCTGGGTTTAGCAGAAGCTGATCCTGTTCCCGTGAACCCTTCTGCAAGGTGCTGAGGTGCCAGGCCTGCAGAGGGCAGAGTGGAGTGCCATCCATGGAGCACTCGATTCTGGCCTGCTTTTGACCTGGCAAGCGGGGACAGAAGCCCTGGAGATGCGCTCACAGATACCCTGGCTCCAAATGAAGCTGCTCCTCTGGGCTGGGGCTCCTGGGTTGGGGGTAGCCCGCTGAGGTCCGGGGAGAGAGCCAGTCCTGTGGTTCTGCTGTCGTCAAGGCACACTTTCTTGGCACCCCTCTGCCACTGCTGCTCCCCATGCAGAGATTATCATGGACAAGAGCCTCCTGGCCCTAGCTGTGACCACTGGTGAGTATCTACCACTGTCAAGAGTCCCAGGAACCTCGTGGCCCCTCACCAGAGGCCAGAAGCCCAGCCTTTTCACCTCCAGGGTCACCTAGAGCAAGCCACTTGGGAAGAACGCTGTGCATGGTTGGCATATGAACCCTGAGGTGGCGTCCCTGCTGAGTTCTATGATGCCACCGTCTGAGAGCAGAAGAGGGGCTGGGCGCCAGGAGGCTGACTCTGGCCTCTCAAGTCCTCCCTCCCCCAGGTCTGCAGATCCAGTGTCTAAGGGTGTCTGCCCCTGCACAAGCTCCTTCTCCTCTGTAAGTCTGTCCCTCTGTAAACTCCCTCCCACCCATCACTCCTTCCCTGGGCTGGAGGAAGACAGGACAGGACATAGCTGCTCTGTCCTCCCTCACAGATCTCTGCTGCAGCAGCAAAAAGGGAGCTGTCTGACCCTCAGTTTCCCCTGCATGTCAAGCTACTAGTCCCAGCCAGCCATTTTTACCCACTTCTAGAGTGGAATTCCAGTCTAGGGAGGTGAAGACAGGGCCGTGAATGCCAGGACCAGGCTGAATGAACCGCTGATGGTGCCTCTGGGGGAAGAGTTTCATGCCAATGTGCTGCCATGCCACGTCCTCTGCTCTTGTCATTTCTTCTAGAGCCCTAACCGATGTGTAAACACCCCTTACCCACCAACCCCTCCCTTTCAGGCCCCCCCACCCCAATCTCAACAAAAGGGCACCTGCCCTCTGCTCAGTATGAAAGGGGCCTTTGAATCTACTCTACGGATGTTGCTTCTTCCAGTCTGGGTTCCCTTTGGGCCAGGAAGCAGTGTGGAAAGGGTTAATAACATCCTGGCCAGCCTCCTCCCTGGCCCTGGGGAAACAGGACCCAGTGCTGGGAGCTGCTGGTGAGGACAATGGCAAGCCCGGAGCCATCAGAGCTACATAGTGAAGACCTACTGTCAGTCCTTTTCCCAGGGAGGGGGCACAAAAAAAAAAAAAAAAAAGCAAAAGAAACCTTCGGACTAGCAGTGTTTCCAGGCTCTGACCCCAACTCTGAGGACTAGGCAGGATGGAGAGGTGGGAACAGGCCTCCTCTGACTCTCCCACAATGGTCGTCAGAGCTGGCTGCCAGTTCATGAATGAGCTAGTTGTCAGAAAGAAGTGGAATTTCTTTCTTTTTTTTTTTTAATTTCTTTTTATCAGTGCATTTCCAAAATGCTGAGGGTCTGGGCTTTGTGCCTTGGACTGGTGGAGAGAGAACTAACAAGATGGGGAGAGGGACATGGGAACAAGAAAGGGTTTGGGTTCTGCTCTTGCTCACGGACCCCAAACCCGGACCGTCACCGTCATCTTTCATGATCCCCAGACCTGCCCCTCTCCTTGCTTCAGCACCACAGGACTCCCCACTGTGACCAGGCAGTGGACGGGTGCTGAGTCCCAGGGGATGCAGATGTGGGAGGACCCCTGGGGCTGCCACTTGGGAGTGGGGTAGGGGGAGGTGCAAGCTGCAGCACTGATGCTAGGCTGGGGCCTAGTGTGGCTAGAAACGGATGGGAGGAAGGCTAGAGAGACTTTTTGGAGAGAAAGATGTGTGGTACCCTGATCTTAGACTCACCCCAGGGGGGAAAGGGTCCAGATGGAAGGTGGAGAACAGCTGTTCAAGCCTGCCCGGCTCCTTTAGTCACAGGGCTATCTCGGCTGGGGGTGGGGGGGATTCTGTGCGGAGCTGCCAGCAGGTACCAGCCACCCCTCGGGAAGCCAGCTTGCCTGCCCAGCTGTGAGTGTTCTAAAGGCAGCAGCAGCAGATGCACCAACTGACTGCACCGTGCTTCTGGCTCTGGGCCATAGAGGTGAAAGTTCAGCCCTCCCACCCTTGAGTGCCCTGGAGAACTGAGGTTTTTTTTTTTTTGTCTTTTTGCCATTTCTTGGGCCGCTCCCGCGGCATATGGAGGTTCCCAGGCTAGGGGTCCAATTGGAGCTGTAGCTGCAGGCCTACGCCAGAGCCACAGTAACGTGGGATCCGAGCCACGTCTGTGACCTACACCACAGCTCACGGCAACACCGGATCCTTAACCCACTGAGCAAGGCCAGGGATCGAACCCACAACCTCATGGTTCCTAGTCGGATTCGTTAACCACTGAGCCACAACAGGAACTCCGAGAACTGAGCTTTTTTCCCTTACTTCCCTACTGTATATAAATGCCCAGAGCCCCTGGAACTGAGGATGGGGGGCCTGAGGATTTGACTAGAGGCCCCACGTCCCCTCTTTGGGTAGACGAAAGGATGGTAGACCCCAGTCCAGGGAAGCGACTTAGGACGGGTTCCATGGAAGAGTTTCCATGGACCCAACAGTTCTAAGACTCAATTTGTTTCCAGGAAGGACTGTCACTGGGGGAGAGGAGACACAGAAAGCCAAGTCCAAAGAAAGAGCATGCGTGTACAGGGGCTGGGGGTAAGGGACTGGCTCATGTCTTTGCTCTCCTGTCTCTCCCAGCTGCCATCCAGCTATGAGAAGGCCTAAGGTCATGCCTGTGCCATCCACCAACTGTGGCCCAACTTGCCCACTCCAGGAAGCAGCCACTTGCCCTGCTCAGTGTAGCGGGGAGCAAGCTCCTTCGTCTTGCCCTTCCCACTTCTCCAGGGGGCTGGCAGGGGCAGCGCTGAGCTTATGGAGATGCCCCCACCAAAGGCTTGGTGCATGAGACCCCAGAAGGAAGGAAGCCAAAGTGAACTTCAACAAACCCTGGGTCACCTGTGCAGGAGGTGGGAAATTTGGGGTCACGCCCTGAGAATAAGGTGACAAATTCAAAGCAGACCTCCAGAATGGGGAGACTTCTCTATCCTCAATCCCTGGAGCTCCTGCCTTCCGGACAGGAAAAAGTCATGGGAGGGAGCCACTGACTCTCCAAGCCCTCTGGGGCTGCAGCCAAACCACCGGACTCCAACGGCCAGGGTGCCCATCCACCTCAGCTGAGACTTCCTTCCTCCGCCTTCTGCTCAAAGCCATGCTTCTAATGGTCTTGGGTTCCCAAGGAAGGCCCGCCCCCAGCCCATTCTAGGCCCAGGCTGAGTATTTATTTATTCCTGAAGCCTCAGTCTGTGCTGCTGTATAAACCAAGAGGCAGAAAAGAATGTGAGCCTGGTGTCTGGGTGAGCAGGAAGGAGCCCATCTGTCACTACTCTTGCCTCATCGGTGGAAGGACCTGGTATTCCGGGTCGGATGGGGCCTCTCTGCCCTGGACCCGCAAAAGCAGGAAGGGGTCTGCCATGTGGCCATTCCTAGGGCTATGTGGCTCCAGGAGAGAAACAGGACTGTGCGCTTCCTCTGTTACGTGTCCCCCAACCCTCTTCCCCAGCCCCACTTCTGTGGGACCCGGGAGGGGAAGGAGCAGTGACACCCTCGAGCACAAGCTTTCCTCTTCCTTGCCGTCTTAGGGATGGAGCAGAAATAATCCCCTCCTCAAAATGAAGTCCCCTCTTATTCTGAGCTCTGACAGGCCTCTTTCCTGATTTGTTTGTTTTGGTTTTTTTTTTTTTTGCTTTTTAGGGCCACACTTGAGGCATATGGAAGTTCCCAGGCTAGGGGTAGAATTGGAGCTACAGCCACAGCCACAGCCACCATGCCAGATCCAAGCCACATCTGTGACCTACACCACAGCTCATGGCAACGCTGAATCCTTAATCCACTGCGAAAGGCCAGGTATTGAACCCACATCCTCATGGATCTTAGGTTTGTTAACTGCTGAGCCACAAAGGGAACTCCTCTTTCCTGCTTTGCGGCGCCCTGTTGTGTGCACTAGAGAACACAGACAAACAGATAAGGAAGCCGCTCCATCCGGGCTTGTCCTCCAACAGCACAAACTACAGCTAACTTTTATTTCTGGCCCCGGCTCAGGTCTCCCCAAGGGCCTCCCAGCCAGTCACCTCACAGAGCCTTCCCACAGTCACCGCGGGCAGACTTCTGCCTTGGGAGGGCTTGTCACCACTCCAACCCTTGATGACTTCTGGTACCAGGCTCTCTCTTGTCATCTGGGCTCCAGTCTCTGTGCAAAGACCTCCTCTGGGAGCTCAAAGCATAGCTACCAGTTTGAAGGTGCCCTCAGGCTTGGCAGGAACCACGTGGACGAAAGTCTTGTACAGCACAGCCCCCTGGGGCAGCCTGGTGACCAGATCCACGGCCTCCGAGTTGCTGGGATTGGGCACGTAGACCTCCTTAGTGTAGCGGACTACTCCCTCCTCCAGGGCATACAGGCACTTGTTCTTCCCCAGGCCCACCTGCAACACACACACCTGGTCAGCTGGACAGCGAGGCGGCCCATCCCAGGGCTTCGGGAGAGACTTTTGACGAGGATTCTCCTCTGGGGCCAGAGGAGAGGATTCAGAAAGCTCCACCTCAGCTTCCCCTTCCCACTGCTTGGTAACTACACCATTCCAAAGGTGGGAAAAGAAAACTGCAGCAGCCAATCCAGGTGATGACTCAGTCTCCTGAGGGCTGATACCTGGACCCATGTCTGAGCAGCTGGTCAGAAGCCACACTGGACCGAAGTCCACACTGGACAGATCCCCACACCAGGCCCAGGAAAATACCTCTAATCACTGCCCTTGGAGCTTGCTTCACTTAGGCTTGACACACCACTAGTTTGATGGACATTTTCATCTACATGGTGATCTTAGACATTTAGGCTCAAAGCTACATGGATAATGCATATGCTAATGAAACAATAATAATATTATCAGCTAGTACTTGTATCATGCTTACCATGTATAAGCACTGGGCCAAGCACTGCTATACACATTAACTCACTTACGTCTCACCTTGTTAAGATACTATTTCTTTCTTTGTTGCTTTTTGTCTTTTTTTTTGTCTTTTGTCTTTTCAGGGCCATACACGCGGCATATGGAGGTTCCCAGGCTAGGGGTGGAATCAGAGCCACAGCTGCTGGCGACAGCCACAGCCATGCGGGATCCAAGACGTGTCTGCAACCTACACCACAGCTCACAGCAACGTTGGATCCTTAACCCACTAGCAGAGCCAGGGATCAAACCCACATCCTCATGGATACTAGTCGGGTTCATTACCACTGCGCCACCAATGAAACTCCAAGAAGGTATTATTTCTATGCCTGTTTTTCGGGTGAGAAATATAAGCAAAGAGATTAAATAAACCGTGTATTGTATGTATGGTGTTTAAACTATACATAACTGGGCTTTTTTCTTTTAGAACTTGAGAGCGGATGTGTGGCAATCTTTACCCTCATAGACCAGCATTATTCAATATTTCTCTGATTAAAAGAACAGACTCTGGTTCAAATCCCAGCATTAGCAGTTCCTGTTGTGGAGCAGGGAAACAAATCTGACTAGTAACCGTGAGGACTTGGGCTTGATCCCTGGCCTTGCTCAGTGGGTTAAGGATCCGGCATTGCTGTGGCTGTGGTGTAGGCCAGCAGCTGTAGTTCTGACTGGACCCCTAGCCTGGGAACTTCCATATACTACAGGTGTGGCCCTAAAAAGCAAAAAATAAAAATAAAAACTCCCGGGACTACTACTTACTATTGTGTGATCTGGGCACATTAATTTACTGTGTCTCACTTTTTTCAACTGCAAAATGAGGATAAGTATTAACCATTTTATAGGGTCATCTTGAGGATTAAATGAGTCAACAATCAAAAAGAGCTTAGACTACTGCCCAGATCTAAACATATTAGCTTTTATTATTGTTGTTATTATTAAGTCCCAGGAGTCAACATAGCCACATACTAAATGTCTCGAGTTCTAAAAAAACAAAAACAACAGTTACTTCACATACAAATCAGCATTTTGGAACTAATTATAGGTCACTATATCAGTCTTTCTGTGTCTACTAAAATTGCCAAAAGAGGTAAGAAGGGAGGAGGAAATTGATTACAAAGGAAACTAAACTAATTTGTGTGTGTGTGTGTGTCTTTTTGCCATTTCTTGGGCCGCTCCCGTGGCATATGGAGGTTCCCAGGCTAGGGGTCGAATTGGAGCTGTAGCTGTTGGTCTACGCCAGAGCCACAGCAACTCGGGATCCGAGCCGAGTCTGCGACCTACACCACAGCTCACGGCAACGCTGGATCGTTAACCCACTGAGCAAGGGCAGGGATTGAACCCGCAACCTCATGGTTCCTAGTCGGATTTGTTAACCACTGCGCCACGACGGGAACTCCCTAATATATATATTTTTTTTCTTCTTTTTTTTTTTTTCTAGGGCTGCACCTGCGGCATATGGAACTTCCCAGGCCAGGGGCCGAAGAATTGGAGCTGCAGCTGCTGGCCTACACACAGCCACAGCAACGCCAGATCGTGCCACATCTGTGACCTATACCACAGTTTATGGCATCACCAGATGCTTAACCCACTGGGCAAGTGGGATACCAGTCAGGTTCGTTTCCGCTGAGCCACAATGGGAACTCCCTAAACTAATATTTTATTTTATTTTATTTTATTTATTTATTTATTTATTTTTGTCTTTTTGCTATTTCTTTGGGCCGCTCACGCAGTATATGGAGGTTCCCAGGCTAGGGGTCGAATCGGAGCTGTAGCCGCCAGCCTACGCCAGAGCCACAGCAACGCGGGATCTAAGCCGCGTCTGCAACCTACACCACAGCTCACGGCAACGCCGGATCCTTAACCCACTGAGCAAGGGCAGGGACTGAACCCACAACCTCATGGTTCCTAGTCGGGTTCGTTAACCACTGCGCCACGACGGGAACTCCTAAACTAATATTTTAAATAAAGTAAAGAATACACAGTATAGACCTGTGTTAAAGAACATGAAGACCTAAGCAAGTAATACCAACTTGCTGAACCTGAAATCCATGCCTGGTAAGGACCTAATTTCTGGTTCATATGTTGAATTCTATTTTATTAAATTCAAGTTATCTTTCATTAATATTTTATTAGATTCAAGTTATAATTCAATCATCTTTATCTACTGAATAATAACTTCATGTGATGGAGAAATTATTTTTTTTTTGCCAAGTCTGTGGCATGTGGAAGTTCCCAGGCCAGGGACTGAACCTGAGCCCAGCAGGGACAATGCTGGATCCTTTAACCACTAGGCCACGAGGGAATTCAGAGGAATTCTTAAAAATAGGAAAAAAAAATGGGAGTTCCCACTGTGGCTCAGCAGAAACAAATCTGACTAGCATCCATGAGGACGCAGGCTCGATCCCTGGCTTTGCTCAGTGGGTTAAGGATCCCACATTGCTGTGAGCTGTGGTGTAGACTGCAGACAGGGCTCGATGCCTCGTTCCTGTGGCTGTGGTGTAGGCTGGCAGCTGCAGCTCCGATTAGACCCCTACCCTGGGAACCTCCATATGCCATGAGTACAGCCCTAAAAAGCCAAAAAAAAAAAAAAAAAAAAAAAAAAAAAAAAAAAAAAGAATACATTGAAACTAGTTTCCCAAGATTAAAAAAGTATCTTAAATCACTAGACATCTCCTCTACCAAGAACAGGGGGTTAGAAAAGAGACCCAAGAGAACCAGGCTAATGCTATTATCAAGGCAAAAAAGTGATCTGAGATTTAGGCAGACCTGGTTCAAATCCCAGCTCTGTCACTTTCTCCCCTTCATTCCAAGTTTCTGGTGTCCTACCTGTAAAACAGAGATGATACCTATCTATCTTAGGAATAGGGGTAAGGATGAAATGAGATAACGTAAGCCCAAAATCAGCATGACCCTTGGCATTTGGTAAGCATTCAACAACTACAACTGCTGTAATTACTGTGCTCCAGACCATGGAGGGGTAGTCCTAGAAAAGAAAAAAAAAGAAAGAAAGGGGGCGGGGGCACAGAGCAACTCACATGGGCACCTGGGTGCCAGCGGAAGTGGCGCTGAGTCGCAAGGATGTTGCCAGCATGAACATAGTGACCTAGAAGAGAAGTCCATGAGAGCTCTAACTCTCAGCCCCCGTGATGAGGCAGCACAGCAAACTGCTAAAAAAAACATGACAGCCCTCACCTTCTCAGCCCAAATGCTGCACACCTCTAGGCCTGCCCATGGTAAGACTAACGCTCAGAGCCTGACACAGGCAGCCCCCAGTCCCCCAGCCAGGAGCCTCCTCTGCAGTTGCATGGCTAAGGTTCCCACCTATCTGCTCTTCCTCGGGCCTCCCATCTTGCCTCAGGTCTCCTCTGCCTCTCATTTGGAGCCAAATGTTCTGGTGAGGAAAATGGAAACCAGGCTCTTGCCTGGTTTCCCACTCTTCAAAGGAATGTCAAGGCAGCAGGGCAAGGTGCTAAGGCGGATGCAGAAGCCAGGCCACAGGCTCACCCTCCATTTTCTTGATGCCAAAGCGTTTGCCTGGTGACTTTCCACCGAGGTTCTTGGAGCTGCCACCTGTCTTCTTGGATGCATATCTGACAGCAAGAGCTGCAGCCTGAGGGGGGCTCAGCAGGGCTGTAACTGCAGAGAGAACAAAATGTTTTTCAAACAGAGGCTCCCAATCAGACTCTCTTTCTCTGTCTCGATGGGCCATTTGCTAAGCTGAGAGGTGGCAGGAGGTAGTGTCAGGGGAGGTGAGGAAGATACGTGAGCAGAAATGCCACTTGACGGTCTGGGTTTTCAGGGAGTGTTTGAAGTCCTTGGCCTTCTCCCATAACGGGGCACAAATCATTCCTTGTATTGTCCAGGGTGTAAGCACTACATGAATTGTGTGTGTGTGGCCTGGGGTGGGGGTTTGGGGAGTAAAATAGTAATGGAAAAAAAATAAACACCATCTGTCCTAGGTCCTGACACATTCATTCCTATTGAGGAGAAACAAATACCACAAAAACAGAAGCCAGCAAGAGGATACCAGAGGGCTGCCTGTTTCAGCTTCACTCACCATTATGTCCTCAAGCCTCCATGCACTGTGGAGGGGCCAGACCGCAGAGCCCAGCAAGAGGACACCCAGAGAGGAGGCTCCTGCTTTGACCTCATCCACCATTTTATTAGCCATCCACCCATCCACTGCACACCACGTACTTGTAAACAAAAAGGGCAGCCTCTCTGAGGATGGCTCCCACAGGCTCCTGTCCACTTCAGAAGGCCGGATCCTTTCTTTGCTCAGCAGCTCATCGAGCACAGGTCCAACAAAGAAGACTGACACTCTGACCTTGTTAACCTGACCTCCCCATTCATTCCAAAGAGCACAATGGCATTTATTTTTAAAAGGAAAGTGAACTAAAATTCATACTAACCAGGACAGAAGCCCAGTGCTATATGACAAGCCCAGGACTGGCGGTCCCTGCATTCAGGTCTCCAGATACAGCTACAGTTAAACAGGGCCATGCCAGAAAGTCTTTAGAGAAGGCTTGTGGGTCCCTGGAGCCTATAAGTTCAGAGTTCCTAAATCCCAGGTTTCTGAAGTTTTAATGAGAACAGAGACTACCTGAAGCAAAGGAGCAGAGACAAGAACTTATGCAGGTATTTTCTCTTTGGTCGCAAGCACAACATGCGGCAGTTCCCTAGGCAGAGACTGCACCTAAGCCACAGCAGCAACAACGATGAATCCTTAACCTGCTGAGCCACAGAGAAACTCCTACAGCTATTTTATTTATATGCTCATTTACTGGCTTATCTACTAGAAAGAACAGTGCTGTGTGTGCAGACTATGTTTTCATCTTCTCTGTTGAAATTCTCAACACCTACCACAGTGTCTGGTACAAAGATAGACCTCAATCTGCTGAACGAACAGATTAACTTTTTGACCTCTAATATGCCAGCGGTAGTAACCAGTTTTTGCAGATGACGGGATCCAAATAAACCCACTTATTTACCCAAATAAATCGATGAACCGGCACCTACGGCTAATGAAGCTTATTAGCAAGCCAGCCAGTGGAAGGTCAGGAGCTACACGCCCTAGATGTCACGTGATCACCGACTACCGCCCCTCAAACCTCGTGGGCCCTGCACACACCTCCCGTCCCAGGGTCTTCCGCGAGATACAGCCTCCACCGCATCTCACCCCCTGGCTCCCAGTAAGGTCTCCACTCTGCCTCCACCCCTTGCTCCGCGACGACCACAGCGTCCGGTTACCTGCTGCCCGGGTCCTTAGCGCCAGCACCGCCAACGCCATGTTTGCAGTACACTTGCTTCCGGTCTCAGAAATCTGCTTCCGCTACGTGGAGATCTACTTCCGGGTCTTATGTGGCGGTTGAAAGAGTGGCGGGAGAGGTTGCTTGGTGAGTTTAGTCGGGCGGGCAGCCGGGTGGGCGGCCCGGTGGGGGGCGGGGTAGGGAGCTACCTTCTGAGCGGTCGGGGCCTCTACTGATCTGGTGCAGGTGGAGAGAGGCTGGAGCGCGATCAGTAGGGGCCCGCTTGCAGGGCCCCACATTCTGCCAGAGGCCACCGAGGCCCCAGCGGGGATAGGGATAAGGTCCCTCCCTAGTCGTGAAGCCTACTTTTCTGAGCACTCCTGCGTGCCAGATGCTGTTTGAAGTGCTGTAGATGTGTGACTTTTTTTTTTTTTTTTTTTTTAACTTCTCACAACCTTGTAAAATTGGTCTTGTTGTTATCCCTATTTTACTAAAAAAAAAAGCAAGGCCCAGAGAGGTTACATAGCTCATCTGGGGTCACACCTACAGTGGTAGTGAATATTTGTTCAAAGAATGATTCTTGTGCACAATTCAGCAATTGCAATCCTAGATACAAGAGAATTGAAAACATGTTCCTACAAAAAACTAGGACATGAATGTTCATGGCAGCATTATTTATAATGCCCAAAATGGGGATTCAAACAGAATGTTCACCAAGTGTGAATGGATTAACTCACACATAAGTAAGATGGCATGTTATTCAGCCATGAAATGATGATGACAACATACACATGCTACATTGTAAATGAACCTTGAAAACATTATGTTAAGTCGGTCACAGGAGTTCCCATCATGGTACAGCGGAAACAAATCTGACTAGGAACCTGAGGTTGCAGGTTCAATCCCTGGCCTCACTCAGTGGGTTAAGGATCTGGCGTTGCCGTGAGCAAGGCTTGGATCTGGCGTTGCTGTGGCTATGGTGTAGGCCAGCAGCTGTAGCCCTGATTCGACCCCTAGTCTGGGAGCCTCCATGTGCCACAGGCTCCGCCCTAAAAAGACAAAAGACCAAAAAAAAAAAAAAAAGGAGCCAGTCACAAAAGATCATGTACTGTATGATTCCATTTATGTGAAATATCAGAATAGGCAGATCCATAGAAAGAGAAGTAGATTTATGGGTGGTGGTGTTGGTGGTGGGTGGGGAGATGGGGAATGGACTGACTGCTTCATGGCTATGGGATATCTGTTTGGGGTGATGAAAACATTCTAAAATTAGTAGAGATGGTTGTACCTCCTTGCAAATGTACTAAACACCACTGAACTGTGTACACTTTAAAAGGATAAATTTTATGGTATACAAATTATATCTCACTTAAAAAGGAATAACTTTGGTATCTCTTATTTAATTTAATTAATTTATTTATTTGTCTTTTTAGGGCTACACCCATGGCACATGGAAGTTCCCACGCTAGGGGATGAATCAGAGCTGCAACTGCCAGCCTACGTCACAGCCACAGCAACACCAGATCCGAGCCACATCTGCAACCTACACCATAGGTCATGGCAATGCTGGATCCTTAACCCACTGAGCAAGTCCAGGGATCAAACCCACATCCTCATGGATACTAGTCAGGTTCTTTACTGCTGAACCAGGACAGGACTCTTGGTATCTCCATTTTAAATGCAGAGATCAGTAAAGAGGTGGCGTTGAGTCTTGTTCCTAACCCCTTAACATTTTTTAATCTTAACTTCCACTTTGTTTATACCTCACCTTGACCTTGAAAGGCTTTGAGGAGGGTTCCTGTTAGACTACAGACATAGCTGTTCTGAGTTCCAGATTGTCCATGTTGGGGCCATGTCCTAATTCTCTCTTTCTCCATTTTTCTGTGTATCATATTTATTTCCATAAAGCTTGGCCATCAAACACACTGAGTGGACTGGAATCAGTACTACAGTCTGTGTTCCATCCCTCTTTTTCTTTTAGGGAATTAATATGCTGGCATATACTGATGGCTCTGAAGGCATCACTCTCACTGGATTCCAGTGACAGTGACTCTGAGGAGTTGCCAACATTTGCCTTTCTGAAGAAGGAGCTGTTTTCAACAAAGAGGAGGCAGCCTCAGAAGGAGGAGAAGGTGGTCGTGGTTGACATCTCAGATTCTGAGGCCTCCTGTCCCCCATCACCAAAACGGAAAGATCCATCACCTGTTCCAGAGACAGCTGAAACTCTCACACAAACAGAGCCAGTCAGGGTGCTAAGCAGTGAAAGTGAGGAGGAGGAGGAGGAATTTATTCCCCTGGCTGAGAGACTGACTTGTAAGTTTTTGACCCACAAGCATCTGAGTCCTGAGGACTCCAGCTCCCCAGTTAAAAATGTTTTGGATCATCAGAATAATGGAGCATCACGTGACTGGCAAAAACAGTCCTTTCCAAAGATCCAAGGTATTCCCCTCCATGACACCGCAGGGAGGTGTGCATCAAATAACAAGGACCCTGTGATAGACAGTCCATGCCATCAGCTTCCAGCCTCCCACGCTCCTTGCTCTGCCCAGAGCTACAGCTTGACAGGCACCAAAACAAGTGCTGAGGTACCCCCGCCTCAGAAGAGAACCAAGCACAAGCAGAAGGACGGGAAGAGAGGCTCACAGGGATGCCAGCAGCGTGGACAAACAAGCCAGAAGGAAAGCACGCAGAGGCAACAGGAAAGGAAGAAGAAGGCAGCCCTGGTTAACAGGCTGAGAGCTCAGAGGCCAGAGGAATGCTTAAAGCACATTGTGGTGCAGCTGGATCCAGGTCCTCCAGGCCTCTTTCTCTACCTTTTGTGGGGTGAACTGCTTTCTGGGCCCCACTGACAGCTTCTTTCCTGTCTGTTGCAGTGCTTTTACAGATGGAAGGTGGGGGCCAGCTGCTTAGCGCCCTGCAGTCCATGGAGTGCTGCTGTGTGATTGAGGTGCAGGCTGTGCCCCGCAGCATCACGTGGAGGAGAAAGGCTGGCCCCACTGAGGTAGGGGTTTTCTGGCTGCTGTCTCTCCTCCTCCTTAGAGTTACAGGATAAATATGCTTTTATTCTAAGGATATATATCAGTCAAGGCCCTGGCAGGAAAGCAGAGGGCACACTCAACCTAGGATATTTTGAGGAAGATTTAATAAAGGGACTGCTTTCCAAGGCATGGGCGGGGTGCAAGGAAACTACAAGCAGTGGTGCCGTACCTCGGGATAATAACAGCTTTAACTTGGTTTCTCCATCTCAGGTACCATAACCATTTCAGATTGGTCCATTCCTTGTTGTGCTAGGCTGTCCTGTGCATTATAGGATGTTTAGCAGTGTCCCCAGCATCTACTCACTAGATACCTTGAGTACCTGTTCCAGTCATGACAATCGAAATGTCTCCATGGAGTTCCTGTTGTGGCTCAGCGGTTAACGAACCCAGCTAGGATCCATGAGGATGCAGGTACGATCCCTGGCCTCGCTCAGTGGGTTAAGGATCCAGCGTTGCCGTGAGCTGTATAGGTTACAGGTGTGGCTCGGATCTGGCATTGATACAGCTGTGATGTAGGCCAGCAGCTGTAGCTCCAATTGGACCCCTACCCTGGGAACCTCCATCTGCCACTGGTGCCACCCTATAAAAACAACAACGACAACAAAATGTCTCCAGATATTGCCAGACATCAACTTGTGGGGGGAAAATTCCCTGTTTCTGTCACAGTTACCCTATAAGGATGGAATTCTTACCCTACATCGCAGGTGGGGAAACTGAGGCCCTGAGAAGTTGAAAGCCTTGTTAAGACTGAGTAATGGCTGGGGTGGGGGTGGGGGAGGACCAGAACCCAGAGCTCCTCCCACTCGTGCTTTGCTATATTGTGGGTCTTGGCTTTTGCTTAGAGGGACCTAATCAGAAAACTCTGCCCAAGTCCTGCTCTCAGTTACTCTGTAACACTGTGCTGCTGTACAATTGTGGACCGTGGGGAGGCCCTGGCTTTGTTTAATTATGCCCTAGTATGGTGAAGAAGAGATGCTCTCACAGACTGAAGTTTCCCTGGTGATTATCTTTGTGACCCAAAACCTCTGTGTTTGTAAGGGCCACTCAGTTTATACTTAGCACCTACCCTCAAAGCCCAAGTTACTTTTTTTTTTTTTAAGGGCCGAACCCAGCGGTATATAGAGGTTCCCAGGCTAGGGGTCTAATCGGAGCTGTAGCCGCTGGCCTACACCATAGCCACAGCCACAGCCACGCCAGATCCGAGCCACGTCTGTGACCTACACCACAGCTCTCAGAAACACCGGATCCTTAACCCACGGAGCAAGGCCAGGGATCGAACCTGCGTCTTTATGGATGCAATTCCGTGAGCCACACGGGATTCATTTCTGCTGAGCCACAACGGGAACTCCCCAAGTTACTTATTTGTTCCAAATCCTTTGGAAGAGTTTCCTTCTCTCCATTCCCCAAGAATGTGTAGAAATCTTGGCAGTTACTTCTCAGTTCATTTCAGCTCACTAATGCTCCTTTCTTATTCATCGCCTCGGAGGTGGAGTACACTGAGGTTGAGCAGCTGAGGACTGGGAGGGACAAGCTCATGGATGACCATTTCTTGCCTCCGTGACTTCATTCCAGAAAGAAAAGAATTATGCAAAATGGACTAGGCCGATGGGGATGAATTGATTCACCCAGAAGCCCTGGGTCTCTCTCGCAGGTGCTGAGCACCTGCTGACCTGCCTCCCTCTGCTGGGTTCTGCGTCCTTTGACAGGATGGAGAGGAGAGCTGGGTGGAGGAGCCAGTGGTCCTGGCGCTGCTCCTGGCAGAGGCGTTCGTGTCCATGATCTCCAACTTCAAGCAGGTGGGCAGAGTCGATGGGGTGGGTGCTGAGACACGGGACAGAGGGCTGGCTCTAGGGGGCAGGCGTTCATGCAGTTCCTGCCCCTACACACAGGGAAGTCTGGACAGCACCGAGGAAGGGAAGGAAACACTTCGGAGCTTTGTAACTGACATCACAGCAAGGACAGCTGGGAAAGCTCTGACACTGGTGATTGTGGATCAGGAGAAATGCTTCAGGTTTGGATGTGTCCTCAAGACTTGGTGTTAAAAGGGGCAGCTCCTGGGCCAACGGGTGAATTTATTCATCCCAGATCTGAGATGGGATGCAAAAATAGTGTCCCACTGCAAAACAGTGACCCTGCAAGCCCTGGTCCAGTCATGTGACACTTTTTGTGCCTGAGCTCAGCCTAGAGCTGCCACCCTTCTTCAATTTCCTCCAGTGCTCCGAATCCTCCCAGGAGAAGAAAACAGGGAGTGGCAAATAGAGAACAGGCCAAGGAGAAGAAACAGAGGCAACCAGAGACCAACCCAGGGACCACAGTGACCAGGGTGGACGTGGAAGAGGTAAGAACTTCCGTTGCCTGAGTCAGCATGGGCACCCACACTTGCCAACCCGACTTGCTATTGATAAAGCATAATTTTGCCTCGGTACTAAGCAGGAGAGGAGGGGCCAGCCAGGCAGCCAAGGGGCTGGGGTGCAGCTTCAGCGAACAGTGAGAGATGACTGATTCCCAGCTAGTCTTTCTATATATACCCTTTCATTCCATCCTGTCTTTGTGTTTCTAGGCATTGGTGGATCTGCAGCTACACACGGAAGCCCAGGCTCGGATCGTGTGGAGCTGGAAAGAGCTGGCTGACCTCGCGTGCACATTCACAAAGGCTGTGGCTGAGGCACCGTTCAAGTGAGTGCCCCCATCAAGTCCCAGCTCCATGGCTGGGTCTTGTCCTTCGCAGTGGTTCTGGTACCCACTGCTAAGCTCTGCTCCTAGTCTGTTGTTGCTCAAGCTTGAGGCAGAAGGAGCTGATCTAACCCTGGGGATTCTTAGAGCCCTCAAATCCAGTCCTTTTAAAATGTTCTCCCTGGAGTTCCCATTATGGTTCAGTGGGTTAAGAACCTGACATAGTGCCCGTGAGGGTGCGGGTTCAATCCCTGGCCTAGCTCAGTGAGTTAAGGATCTGGAGTTGCTGCAAGCCACAGCTTACCTCACAGATGCTGCTTGGATCCATCGTGGCTGTGGCTGTGGCACAGGCCAGCAGCTGCAACTCTGATTCGATGCCTAGCCTGGGAACTTCCATTTGCTGCAGGTGTGACCATTTAAAAAAAAAAAAGTTCTCCTTTAGCTTATGTGTAAGTTTGTGTTCTGCGAATTGCTACTGGGTTACCAATGGGCCAGGTTACCAGGGGTGATTGCAGGTCAGGTCACAATGAAACAAGCCCTTGTAAAATAAATGTTTACCCTACTTAGCTAAAGGGCTGTTCATAGTCAGAATTTAAAATTAATGAGACCTCAGAGACAGTCCAGTCCAACTCCCTCATTTTACACCTGAGGGAAATGAGGGCTGAGGCGACTGACTTGTCCAAGTTCCCACTAAATTAGAAGAACTAGACTCCAAATTGCCTGATACCCAGTCCCCTGTGCCAACCCCATGTGTACCGAATCTCTGATCATCATTACAACCCGTCTCAACACAAGCAACAGTATGGTACTCTTCTGGTGATGTCTATTTATTTATCTTTTTAGAGCCACACCCGCAGCACATGGAGGTTCCCAGACTAGTGGCTGAACCGGAGCTACAGCTGCTGGCCTACACCACAGCCACAGTAATGCTGGATCCGAGCCACGTGTGCAACCTACACCACAGCTTACTGCAATGCCGGATCCTTAACCCACTGAATGAGGCCAGGGATTGAACCTGTATCCTCATGGATGCTAGTCAGATTCATGCCATGACGGGAACTCCTGGTGACTTCTCTTTTAATGAGAAGGAATAGATGTTGTTTTATTTTTTATTTATTTATTTTTTGGTCTCTTCTAGGGCCGCACCCACCGCATATGGAGGTTCCCAGGCTAGGGGTCCAATCGGAGCTATAGCTGCCGGCCTACGCCACAGCCACAGCAACTCAGGATCCGAGCTGAGTCTGCAACCTACACCACAGATCACGGCAATGCCGGATCCTTAACCCACTGAACGAGACCAGGGATCGAACCCACAACCTCATGGTTCCTAGTTGGATTCATTAACCACTATGCCACGACGGGAACTCCAGATGTCGTTTTAAAGGGAATCAGCAACTAGTACTGCTTGGGGACAGAATGAGCCGTCAAATAGGTCAGGAAGAACACTCTGCCCACCTCTTCCAAGGTGGTTTCTGATGGTTTTTAATTTTTTAAGTTCCTAGTTAAGGGGACAGGTACAGCAGAGTAATAGGTGACTTAAACAGCTGATCTGTGCTGTTTGCAGGAAACTACGGGGTCAAACTAGCTTCTCCTTCTGCCTGGAGAGTGATTGGGCTGGAGGGGCCAAGGTGGACCGCTCTGGCAGAGGGCTAGCACTGGTCTGGAGGAGACAGATTCAGCAGCTGAACCGAGTCAGCCTGGAAATGGCCAGTGCCGTTGTGGATGCCTATCCCTCCCCGCAGCTCCTGATCCAGGTATGCCATTGCAGGGGTCACTGCCCAGTATGCCATGGCCTTAGTGGATCCCCCAGGTCATTTCCGTGGCTGGCACTGGTGAGGGCCCAAGAGTGCCTTCTAAGTCGGCTGAGGTCAGAGTCAACACTGACCAGGGAGGGTGGACGGGTTCCCGTCCCTCAACCCAAGCCTTCCATCCCTTGTTTGTAGATGAGGGATGACTGTGGACGGTGTGGTGTTGACAGATCATTTCCCACTTTCAGGCTTATAAGCGGTGCTTTTCCGAGCAAGAACGCCAGAATTTGCTCGCAGACATCCAAGTGCGCCGTGGGGAAGGCGTGACAGCCACCTCCCGCCGTGTTGGGCCAGAGCTGTCTAGGCGGATCTACCTTCAGATGACAGCTTTGCAGCCAGATCTCTCTTTAGACGGTACAGACTGATGCCAGCCCCCAGGGACAAGGATGAAAAGCTGGACTTCCACCGCCCCCACCTGGGAGCATGACTACAGTGCAGGGATTAGAAGCACCCCCGGCAGCACAAGGCCAGCTCCTGCCCACAACAGGCTCTCTGAGCGTCACTATTTGTGATAGTTTCCCTGTCAGTGTGGGATGGAGGCTGAGATGCTCGCATCTGCCTTCCTCCCTTAGCACGTCGACTGCCACGTACAAACCGCCTCTACCCTGCCCCTACCAGCTCTCAAAACACGAAGGAACAAAGGCAAACCACTCAGACACGTATTTAATAATTGCAGAAATCCAAAAGAACCTCAACATCAAATCTCGAGGTCACGAGCGAACTGCCCTGGGCAGGTTGCTAGACGAGGCTGGGTGTGCGCTGGCCTGCCTCGCACCCGCCGAAGCTGCCTCCGCCAGCCAAGGAACGGGGGCCCGATCGCTATGCTGACTTCTGTCTTAATCCCCATGATGTGTACTATGCGTTTAGTTTCAATAAAGCATTTGTATCGATGGCTCTGGAGCTTGGAGGAAGACTAAGGAATGTGTAGTGATTCTGAGTAAGGTGTGGGTCTACACAGCAGAGCTACCCTTGAGGGAGAAAACAAGTCCATCCTTCCATCATTAGGACAGTCCGTCCTCTCCGTGGGCCACTAGTGCTGAAAAGCTGGAGCCCACTCTGTCCCTGAACACGACAGGGTCTTGCTCTCCCTGGGCGGAGGCAAGGAGCTTGCAATTGGGAGTTTTCCGTGAATGAGCACCATGACAGCCACTGCTGATCCCTTCGTCCAGCTGTTGTGAAAAGAGGCAAGGAGGCCAGAGAGCAAGAAAAACGCTGGATCTGGCAGACACGAGAATGGACAGTTCTGCCCCTATTGGTGCCACAGCAGCCATTAATGCACCACCTCTCAACTCCATGATGCTCCTTGTTTGCCTTCATTGTACAGGCGTAGGTACGACTAGAATCAAACAATTCTAAACCTCGGTCTCTATGAAGCTTGAGTTTTCAGTTTGCCTCTGAGGTATGTGGTCACACCAATTAGGTAACAGAGCTGTCATGGAAAATGGGGCTTTGCAAGGGTCCGTCGTCTTGTTTACTGACAATCAGGGAGTTAATGCTCTTGAATTGAGGCAAAGGGCCTGGAGCATCCCCACTTGATAGAAGCCACATAAATTGTGGCAGGACTTTGCAGGAGCTGCCCCAGACCCTCATGGCTGCGAGATTCCTATTTGTGGGTCGTGAATCTGGCGTCCATGAAACTATCTGTATTTCAGCCAAGAGACACTCAATTCTGCTGTTAAGCTGTGTGGTCTCGGGACATTATAAAGGAGGCGAAATGATGGAAAGAAAGATACCAGGGTGGGAATCCAGGTCTGCCTCAAACTAGCTGGGAGATGGTAGGCAAGTCATGGAAGGTGCAGGTTCCCCACCGACAAGGGTTCTATTGGAATGGATGGTCTTCGAGTTCCTTTCACAGCCTGAGATTTTGTATGATCATTAAAATATCTGAATGTCTGAGGTCCTTTAAAAAATAGGTTTGTCCCTCCCCCCCAATTTAGGTTAGATTTGCTGAGTATGGTGCTCCCCTCGTCCCCAGTAACACACTGCCTCCTGATCGGCCCTGGCTCCCCAGGGAGGAATGAAAGAAAGGGTTGGTGACATACAAAAGTATAAATGTAGTGACAGCTGACCTTTAGTAGAAATGAGTCTTGCCCTTACGCAGCTTTGTGTAACAACTAGAAAAGGCTATGGTTTTTCCTCTCCCAACCCAAGCCTATTCTTGTAAGCATGCAGGTAACTGTCCCCACCTCCTGCCTCTCCTTATTCCGCCAGGGAACCCTGACTAAGGAACAAAGAAGTCTTACAAAGAGGAGGTCTCAAGTACCAAACGGCAGCCATTTGACGATGGCAGGTAGGTCTGACACTAAAAAGAGGTTGTGTCCAGCAGAACCCAATTCCATAGGAATCCAAGCTCCAAGGCTGGGAGGCAGCAGTTGTTGAGGACAAGCTCACTGCTGAGAATCGGTCTGCAGGACCCACTGGACGATGTCGTGGCTGCGCAGGCCCCGGACTGCGTTGTCGTAGATGGTGTTCACGCTGGTGCACAGGGGCTGCTGCTGCAGCTCTGTCACCCGACAAGCAACCAGCCCGCCAGCCACACACAGCAGCAGCAGCAGCAGCAGCTTCAGCACAGCCCAGGACCGAGTGTGTTTCCGGGGTGGCGGCTTACGGGGGCGAGAGCCGGACTTTGATTCTGGAGGGACAGAGTCACAAGAGGTTCAGTCAGTTGGAGGAGACCTGGCCTCTACCCACCGGTGCTGGTCTCCTCCACACAGAGCGCTCACACCCGCTTCGCTGATGAAAACCTCCCAGGCCCTGGGGAAGAAAACTGTCTTCAGAGCAACCAAGCTCTTAAAAACTCTGCTCTGCAGACTGAAACATAAAGCCCTTTTCCCTTGGATCTCAGGAAGGACACTCGAAACTGGAACTCATTCTGGATGTCGCATGCAGCACACAGTCCCCACGGGCCTAAGTTCTCCTCTAACATGGCGATGATCCTGGCCCCCGGGGGTCAAGGGGAGGGGCTACCCAGAAGGCATCAAGATAGAGCCCTGCCCCTTTGGGAAACGAGTTCGAAATTCATAAATACGGTTAACATCGTTATTATTATTATTATTATTATTTGGTCTTTTTGCCATTTCTTGGGCCGCTTCCGTGGCATATGGAGGTTCCCAGGCTAGGGGTCCAATCGGAACTGTAGCTGCCAGCCTACGCCAGAGCCACAGCAACGCAGGATCCGAGCTGCGTCTGCAACCTACACCACAGCTCACGGCAACGCTGGATCGTTAACCCACTGAGCAAGGGCAGGGACCGAACCCGCAACCTCATGGTTCCTAGTCGGATTCGTTAACCACTGCGCCACAAGGGGAACTCCAACATTGTTATTATTATATAAGATGCATATTTTAAAAAGCCTGGAAGGAGTTCCCATCGTGGCTCAGGTTAATGAATCCAACTAGCATCCATGAGGATGCGGGTTCGATCCCTGGCCTCGCTCAGTGGGTTAAGGATCTGGCGTTGCCGAGAGCTGTGGTGTAGGTCGCAGCGGCGGCTCCAATCCCACATTGCTGTGGCTGCGGTGTAGGCTGGTGGCTAGAGCTCCGACTGGACCCCTAGCCTGGGAACCTCCATATGCCATGGGTGTGGCCCTAAAGAGACAACAAGACAAAATAATAAAAAATTTAAAAATTAAAAAAAAAGGAGTTCCCGTCGTGGCGCAGTGGTTAACGAATCCGACTAGGAACCATGAGGTTGCGGGTTCGGTCCCTGCCCTTGCTCAGTGGGTTAACGATCCAGCGTTGCCGTGAGCTGTGGTGTAGGTTGCAGACGCGGCTCGGATCCCGAGTTGCTGTGGCTCTGGCGTAGGCCGGTGGCTACAGCTCCGATTCAACCCCTGGCCTGGGAACCTCCATATGCCGCGGGAGCGGCCCAAGAAATAGCAACAACAACAACAACAACAACAACAACAACAACAACAAAAGACAAAAGACAAAAAAAAAAAGACAAAAAAAAAAAATTAAAAAAAAATAATAAAAAATAAAAAGCCTGGAAGACAGTATACCACATATGGCTTAACAGTGATTACTGCTGGGAACAAAGGATTACAGGTGACTGCCACCTTCTGATATAATATTTATAATTAGAAAAAAATTGGTTTTGAGATTTTTAGGCAAAATTAAAAAACAAAAAAATTCCAGGAGTTCCCTGGTGGCTCAGCAAGTTAGGTATTCAGTGTTGTCACTGCTGTGGGGCAGCCATGGCCAAAAAAAGAAGAAAAGAGGAGTTTCCGTTACAGGGCAGTGGGTTAACGATGTGGCTTGTCTCTGTGGCATTGCTGGTTCCATCCCCGGTGCAGTGGGTTAAAGATCCAGTGTTGCCACAGCTGTGGCGTAGGCCGTAGATGTGGCTGGGATTCGATCCCTGACCTGGAAACTTCCATATGCAGTGGGTACAGCCATAAAAACAAAAGAATCAACTGACTGAGCACCAACATGCCAAGAACTAACCACATGATCCTGTCACATAGGATCCTATCACTACCCTGTAAGGAGGTATGATTTTTCACTTGGACAAGGAAACAAAAATCTGGTGATGTTGGGTGACCTGCTGAAGGCCATGGGGACCAGCGGCAGGCCTCCCCTCTCTACAAAGCTCCTACCCACCTCGGGTCCCTTTCAGCCCAGAAGATACATGGCCCTCCCACATACGCGGAGCCACGTCACCACATAAATCCAAGGGGATGCATTCAAGCAAAAGACTAACATGTGTTTTTTATACAACATGGCTCCCTGAATGCAGGCCAAACGATTCCCCTGGGGTTCACCAAAGAGTGAGCTGGTCCAAAAGACAATCACAGGCAGTGCTGGCTCTACATGCAAAAGCCCAGCACGCTGTGGTGTAGGTCGCAGATACAGCTTGGATCCGGCGTTGCTGTGGCCGTGCTGTAAGTTGGCAGCTGCAGCTCCAATTCGACCCCTAGCCTGGGAACGTCCATATGCCGCGGGTGTGGCCCTAAAAAGACAAAAAAGAAAAAAAAGAATCTAACCCTTACAAAAAGTGCAACTCCCCATTCCGGGAGTGTTCTGAGCCCAAACAGCTGCACATAGCAGGGGACACCGGGGAAACAAACCAGACAGGACACCAGGAGAGTCCCCACTGCCTGGAAGCGGACCCTCTGAGTTACTCCCAGGCCTTAGAATATACAGTACCTGACACAGTTTGCAGGCTCATTCGCTCACTCACTCATCTATGCCTGCAAACATAAGCCAGTCTCCCCACCACTCCCCTGCTGCAACCCTGCAACGGAGAGAAAAACGTACTCGGGGCCTGATTTGTTTCCTTCTTCGGTTTCTTCTCCTGCTCTCGCTTGGCCGCTTTGAGGGCGTCATACTCCTTTCTCCGGCGCTCCTTCTCTTCCGCCTTCTCCCGCTTCCGCAGTTCCCGCTCCTGAGCCTCCTTAGCTCGCTGCTTGGCTTCCCACTTCTTCTCAGCCTCTACGAGAAAGCGTACCCCAAAGTGGCTTCTCTCCCACAAAACTCCAGTGTGCCTTCCCAAGTGGTCACAAGTGTGGATTCGGGCTCCCTTCCCTTATGCGCGGGTCACATATGATATATTAAAAGGCGACAGCTGTCTTTCTGCTCTCGGGGAATTAAACCCTCCCTAAAATACAATAAGCTGCTCTTAGGATTTGCTCAGTGGATTCTTATTAAGGGGTTCCTAGCCACAAGCAGCGGAGAGATTAGGCTGATATAACATGGGGGGCGGGCAGAAAGGCATGGGTGATGAGTCTGGTGCTCCTTGAGAATCAGGTACCAATTCCACGCCATTGACAACCTTGCACAACTCGAGTCTAAGGAGGAGAAACAACGGAGGTGTTGATTCTATGGGATTCCTCTCTTCCCAAGCTTTGGAAAGGAGTTCTGTCCTGGGGAGGACAAGTAAGAAGTGAGCACTCAGGGTCAGAGAGGATGGAAGCGTTGTCCTGAAAAAGTGAGACCGAGTCCACGTTTGTCAGAGGTTACCCTCGACCTCAGCTCAGGAGTCTGTTTAACATTCAGATTGAATCCGCAGCTGAAGTATGTTTACTTTCGGTACCCACCTTACAAATTACTGGGTTCTAAAAATGCATTTCCAAATTAGTTATTTGGAAGACTGAAGCACCGTTTTTCCAAAGCCATAATGCCATAGACGGTGGTTAAATGTCCTTCTGGGGCTCAAAAGCCTATTTGAACTACCATGTAGCTGAACAGTAGCACCCTTAGTACTGTAGCTTTCCACTGCTTGTCCACATCCAAACAAGCCCCAAGTTCCAGCTGGGCACTGAGACTGCCAAGAACACACTCTCCCCAGCCTTGCAAGAACACAGGCCGTCCAGAGGCGAAAGCGCCAGTGGTCAGAGTAAACACAGACAGCGCCGTGCCATGCGTGCACAGGGACACAGCTCGGATTCTGATCTCAGGGTCCGCCTATCATCAGCCCTACCCAGGTCCCTCTAACCACAGGAGTCCTCCAGGAAGCAGGCCCCAAGTCGGCCAGCTAGTTGACAGGGCACCTACTGTGTGCCAGCCCTTGTTCTGAGTGCTGGAGTGACAGCAGTGAGGACAAGCCAGGCTCTAGTGCCTAAGTTATTTGCTTTCTAGAAAAGGAGACAAACAAAAAAACATGTGAACCAACAGTACCAAAAGATGTGTGTGCCACAAAGGAAATGATCGAGGATGTGAAAGAGTGACAGGTGGGTCTGGTCTGGGTGGTTCTGAAAGGGTTAAAGTTAACCTAAGGCAACATTTGAGCAGAGACTTCGGGACCGCAAGACGTTGGAAGCCAGCTGTGCACAGATCCGAGGGAAAAGGAAACCAAGCAAAAGCCCCTAAGGTAAGACGGTAGTTGGTGTATTCAGGCGCCAGCAGAGGCTCCCGTGGCTCAAGGTAACTGCATCCTCTCCCCGGTGTGTGGAACGAAGCCAGAGAAGCGAGCGGGCCTGGGCTAGGGCGGGCCTCATGGGCCCCGTTGCTGACTTTGAATTTCATTCTGAGTTCAGCTGGAAGCCATGAGAGGGTTTTAAGCAAAGAGCAGCAGAACTAGGTTTTAAAAAGATCTCCTCCGGGGAAGGGAGGAATTGCGAGGGTGAGAATAACATATACACACTACTGTTTAAAAGAGATAATTAATGAGAACCTACTGTATAGCACAGGAAAATCTACGCAATGGTTTGTGTAATAACCCATTTGGGGGAAAAAAAAAAAAAGGATATATTTATAGGTATGACTGATTCACTTGGCCAGACACCTGAAACCGATGTAGCACTGAAGTCAATGATACTCCAATAAAATTAAAAAAAAAAAAATTAAAAATAAAAAGAGCGGAGTGCCCATTGTGGAACAGCAGAAATGAATCTGACTAGCACCCATGATGACGCAGGTTCAATCCCTGGCCTCACTCAGTGGGTTAAGGATCCGGCATTGCGGGGAGCTGTGGCATAGGTGGCAGACGAGGCTTGGATCTGGCGTGGCTGTGGCTGTGGCTGGCGGCTACAGCTCCGATTCGACCCCTAGCCTGGGAACCTCCACATGCTGCGGGTGTGGCTCTAAAAGACAAAAGTAAGTAAAAAATAATAAAAATAAAAAGATCTCCCTGGCTGCTGTGTGGAGGGGCCACAAGTATGGAGCCAGGATGCGGTACATGGCAGTCCATGGATGGAAGCTTGATTACCATGGTGACACTGGCACGGTCCACTGCTGAAGGACTGGACATGGGAGTAACACAAGAAAGGAATCAGGCTCATCCTTCCAATTTCAGTCTCGAATGACGACAGGGACGGCAATTTCCCATTACCGGGGACCCTGAGAGGGGCTGATGGAGATCTGCTTTAGCCATGTTTAATGTGAGATAGTTATGAACCTTCCAAACAGCCGACTCTGACTGGGGCTGAATGGAGAAGCCAGGACTGGAGAGACAGTCCTCGGAAGAAGATAATGCCATCCTGCCATCGCTGCCACACTGTCTCCTGCTGCTCTGCATGGCTCTGCTCCTGGATCCCAGCTCCTGAAGTGTGAGAACCAGCTGGCCGGGATAAGGACCCGGAAGGTGGTGACTCGAGGCGGACGGCCACCTACCTCTGTCTATTTCCAGCCGCCGCTGCCTCTCTCGCTCCTGATCCGCCTGCACAGCCTTCATGTGCTGCAGCACCTGCAAAGGAAGAGAAGGGCGCTGAATTACTCAAAGCACAGTCTTTGCTCGAGGGAATCTCAAGAAAGGGACTTGTTTCAGGAGCCAAGATCACGGAGGCCCTGGAAGCAGTGCAGGGCGAATGGAGTTAATCCCATCCTCGTGTCCTCACTGCACTGCAAGGGTGTGAAACACAATGCCAGCTGGCATCTGCAAAGAGCCCTGCCACTTACAGTCACTGCACACAATCCTCCCAGCGACTTCTTCTGATGAGCAGGGACAGCACTTCCTCTTGGACACTTTCCTGACCTCCTCTCCCTCCTCTGGCTGCCTCAGGCTTCCCTCTTATCTGTCTCAGCCCTGCTGTAAGTTCCCTCATGGGAGGGACTACTGTCCGCAGCTTAGCTAGTTACTCAGCACAGGTGTGATGAATGACTGACCTGGACGCCCATTTTACATTAGTTTTAAAATTGATTTATTGCTTTCTGGCTGTGCCTGCGGCATGTGCAAGCTCCCAGGGTAGGGACTGAACATGCACCACAGCAGCAGCTTGCCCAAGCTGCTGCAGGGACAAGGCTGGATCCTTAACCTGCCGTGCCGCAGGAGAACTCCTAGGTGCCCATTTCACAAATAAAGAAGAAAACCGAGGCTCTGATGTCACGTGGCTAGGAAATGACAACAGCCCAGAGGGCAGGTCTCCTGAGTTCCTGAGCCAGAGCCTGTGCCTCTTACGTCTAGTGCACAGAGGCAGGGGCGCTCTAAGAGAAAGGCATTACTTGATAAACACTGTTGCGTCTTTTTTTTTTTTCCCATTTTTTTATTATTCAAATGAATTTATCACATCTGTAGTTGTATAATGATCATAACAATCTGATTTCACAGGATTTCCATCCCACAGCCCCGGCCAACAATGTTGCTTCTTTACCTTACCTTCTGACTGCATTTATAAGAGAAGGAAACCTAAAGCATTCTAAATTCAGACAGCAAATGTTGTTACTACTGCACTAGACAACCACAGATAGACATGTATTCAAATGTAATTATTTCACTTCATGGAAACTTCTGACATGCCTGCATCTATTGCAAAAAGGGCTCAGGAGCAAGCCTGCAAAAGCTGCTTCCTCCAAGAGCCTGTCTTTTTAGGGCCGCACTCGCAGCATATGGAAGTTCCCAGGCTAGGGGCTGAATTGGAGCTACCGCTGCTGGCCTATACCATAGCCACAGCAACTTGGGATCTGAGCCACATCTGCAACCTACACCACAGCTCACAGCAATGCTGGATCCCCAACCCGCTGAGCAAGGCCAGGGATCGAACCCACATCCTCATGGATACTAGTTGGGTTTTGTTATGGCTGAGCCACGACTGGAACTCCCTCCAAGAGCCTGGTTTAAAGCCACGACGAGGCCTGTCCTGAGTAACTCAGGACCCACACCAGCTGGCACCTCTGCAAAGGAGTAAATAACATGGCTGCTCACCAAGGAGCTGCAGGCTCCGAAAGAAGGTCAAGCATGATCGGGGGAGGCAGTCCAAGTTCAAAGTCCCTGTCTCACGCTACACTCTGAATTTAAAATAAGCACCCACCATTCAGCTGGTTTTAGGTGATAGAAGCTGGCTAAATAAAGAGCTGGGATGATTACGAGATGCCCTTCTTAGCTTGGCTACAATACATCAGCAGTTATCTGAAAACGCAGCACGTTCAGAAATGGGAGCGGCTCCTCTAGAGCCAATGGAGGGTAGATTTTGTCCACCTATCCCAGGCCACAGTATGTAGCTACTAAGCACTTGGTGATTACTGCTGAAATAACAAATTACTTTTAAAAGGTGCTTTACTGGGAGTTCCCATTTTGGCTCAGTGGAAACGAATCTGACCAGTAACCATGAGGTTGGGGTTCACTCTCTGGCTCTGCTCAGTGCGTAAAGGATCCAGCATTGCCCTGAGCTGTGGTGTAGTTTGCAGACGTGGCTTGGATCCTGAGTTGCTGTGGTTGTGGTGGAGGACAGCAACTACAACTCCACTTCAACCCCTAGCCTGAGAACCTCCTCCATATGCCACGGGTGTGGCCCCCAAAAAGCAAAAAAAAAAAAAAAAAAAAGGTGCTTTGCTATGCGCCAAGCTGATTAGCTACTATGCACCCACAAACTAACTAACTCCTGGAGACAAGTAACCACACTCTGACCAGCCCACGTCACTCCTGTACATGCCTAAACAGCTCTGGTCAGTGGTGCCCACATCTGCAAATGCACTGTGCTTCCTTGAGTTTGCCTGGGAGATATCTTGGGACTACTAAAAACCTCTGCACTCAATAAAAGTTATTCTTGTAGGTCAAAAACTGGAATATCGGCAACTGCTCTGGTTCAGTATATTAGTTGAAGGAATAAATGGATAAATGAGAGGTGTTGCATGCTGAGGGCTTTTCCTATCAGAGACAGGGATGATCAGACTACATAACCTACTTCCTGGGGTTATGAGATGAAAAACACAGAGCATGTGTGACGGAGGAAGAGCAGCCAATGGTAGCTATTGTTAGCCTTTAGAACGGATGCGTTTCTTTTTTTTTTTTTTTTTTCGGTCTTTTTGTCTTTTCAGGGCCGCACCCACAGCATATGGACGTTCCCAGGCTAGGGGTCTAATCGGAGCTGTAGCTGCCAGCCTACACCACAGCCATAGCAACGCCAGATCCTTAACCCACTGAGCGAGGCCAGGGATTGAACCCGCAACCTCATGGTTTCTAGTCGGATTCGTTTCCACTGCGCCACGACGGGAACTCCCAGACACATTCTTAAAGCACCAAGTTTTCAGAAACAGGACTGTGCTGATTACTTGTACTGTTCCCAGCTGAGGGCAAACTGCTGCCTTGGCTTCTTGGAGGTACTGACGTTGTTTGTGCTTGGTTTCTTGTAACAGTGGGTGACAGGGATGATCAGACTAGCTAAAAAGCCCTAAGCTAATTACAAGAAAAGGCCATTACTACTGAGATTCGTGTAGAGACCCATCATAACACACATTTTGCTTTTTATGTAAATCTAGCATTTAAAGTTAAGTCTTTTTTAGAGTTCTCACTGTGGTGCCGTGGATTAAAAATCCAACTGCATGGAGTTCCCATCGTGGCTCAGCGGTAACAAACCCAAAGAGTATCCATGAGGACGCAGGTTTGATCCCTAGCGCCGCTCAGGGGGTTGAGGATGTGGTGTTGCCGTGACCTGTGGCATAGGTTGCAGATGTGGTTCGGATTCCGAGTTGCTGTGGCAAAGGTAGGCAGCTGCAGCTCCGACTGGATCCCTAGCCTAGGAACTTCCATATGCTGCAGGTGTGGCCCTAAAAAAAAAAAAAAAATCTGACTGCAGTGGCTCAGGTCACCGAGAGGTGCAGATTCAATCCCCAGTCTGATTCGACGCCAGTCTGGTACAGTGGGTTAAAGGATCCAGCATTGCCACAGCTGCAGCACAGGTCTCAGCTATGGATCAGATTCAGTCCCTGGCCAGGAACTTCCATGTGTCACGTGTACGGCCATCAAAAAGAAAAAAAAATAAGTCTTTTTTTGTCTACAACACCCCTAAGTACAGCCACGTAAATAAGTCACCTGGTGCTCCTCAGCTGAAAGGGCAGCAACTGTTTTAAAGCTGGAGAGAAAGGAGTCCCTGTTGTGACTCAGCAGTAACAAACCCTACTAGGAACCATGAGGATGCAGGTTTGATCCCTGGCCTCGGTCAGTGGGTTAAGGATGGAGCGTTGCTGGAAATTGTGGTGTAGGTCGCAGACGAGGCTCGTGTCCCGTGTTGCTGCGGCTGTGATGTAGGCGGGGTAGCTGTAGCTCTGATTCGACGCCTAGCCTGGGAACTCCACATGCCGAGGATGAGGCCCTAAAAAAGCAAAAAAAAAAAAAAAAAAAAAAAAAAAAGCAGCAGCAGCAGCAGTGTAAAGCATCTTCAAGGTTACTGGGCAATGTTTGCCTTCCAGGCTGCCAGTTTTACTTCCTTCCTCCTGTATCAGATGCCTCGACTGAAATCGAATGCCAGATGTGCCCAGGATGTGTCTATCTGCAAGCACAGCTATGTAAATATTAACAAAAGCTTTATTACCAACATTCCTACAATAACCATGACTCAGAAAGGCCACAGTCTCTAACCCTCTTGTTCTACTGCACTGTTGACAGGGCAATACTGGACAGTGTAAGGTCCTGGTTTCTAAGAACGGAAGTACTGCGGGAGAGCAGAAGACAGAACTGTTTGACTGCTTAGAAAGGAAACAAGAGAAATAAAGGTGTCTCTGCCTGACAGGCTCGTAGAAGACATCTCTCGGAGACCTTTGTGCTTTAAAAACACACAGGAGCCCTGGGAGGGAGAAACAAGAGGTGGCAGAGGCAAGTGCCAGGGGAACATGCGAAGGAGCCACCAGGGAGCCTCGGGCTTACCTTGTTGGCGCACTGCTTGCACTGCTTCTCATCCAGGCAATCCCCTGCCACCTTGGCCAGGACGGGATCCAGGGGGTTATCCTTCAGATCCAGCCACTTGAGGCTCTAAAGAGATGGGGCAGAGAGGCTCGTAAGCCAGACTTCATGTCAAAAGGCTCCTCGAGTGGAACAAAATGCGCAGGAAGAGAGCCCCTCTGTGTTCCAGCTGCAGGGAAATCCATCTGAGGCTGTGACAAGGTGGTCACTCCTGTTGGTCTTTCTCACAGCCACGCTCCGTCTGCCACCCCTGGCCATGGCACCCTGGGTCATGACCTGTTTACCTTGAGCTGAGCAAAGCTGACAGGCAGGGTGACCAGCCTGTTGTTGAGGAGGTCCAGGTGCTGGAGGTTGACCAGGCGGCCAAAGTCCGCCGGCAGCTGCCGCAGCTTGTTCTTACTCAGGTCCAGCTTCACCAGGTGTGTGAGGCCACAGAACTCCGACTGGGACCCAAAGAGAGAACACGAGGTCTTGAGCACACACACACACACCCAGACGTAACAGTCCAGGGGCCCCCAGGTCGGAGGCACCCAGGCGCCAATCCACCTCGAAGGAAAAGAGCAAGCACCGTTCCTGGGGTGGGCAGTGAGATGCATATGCACAGGGCTTAGCCTGAAGGAGGCACGAAGTGTGGGTTCCTTTACCCTCGGCCCTCCCTCCGACCCATCCTCCAGAACACCCTGTGGCCACCTTTCATAGGAGCTGTCCAAACATGGTGCAACCATCCGTTTTTCTAGAAAGATCATGTGCCCCGTGCGTACCTAGTGTTATTCTTTGTTGTTCTTTGCAGCACCCAGCACAGTACTTAGTACAGGTGCCCAAGGAGCATTCTCTGAGTGACTGACTCAGCGGGCTGGGGCCCATCCTACCCATATGCTGGCTCTTCTTCAGCACAGTTCAAAACATCCCTCTCGTCATTAAGCCTTTGCTCAGCCCCCAGCTGAAGGGATGCTCCACCCTCAGCTAATGAGGCACTAGCTGTGTTCTCTGGGGACCTGTAAATGCCAGTGGATCTGTACTGCAGAGGAGAGCAAGACAAATGAAGAAACTCAGACTGCAAAGTGCACTTGGGGGTGCCGAGTGACAATGTGACAAAGTGTCCGGCAGGTTGCAAGGAACGGCTGCCCTTCTTTAACTAGACACAAAATACTTCCTGGAAGAAGGGGGATCTTAGATGCTTTTTTCCAATGTTAGAAACAGTTCTTGATGAGCTGCAGGAAGATGTTACAGACAATAAGTGAGGCCCAGGAGAATGGTAAGATGGAAATGGACTAATGATCCAATGAACAACTGCCAACTTCTGGGACTTAATTCCTGAGCCAGAGCCTGACGGGGTATGGTGCAGAGTGGACCGGCCAGAGTAATGGATGGAAAAGGCAATAATGACAACAAACTTAGGCCTGACGGTGCAGGACCACCGCCATGGAGGAGAAACCAGCCCATACCCAGGAGAGGTCGAGGGGGCTGAATGACTCCTACGCTTTCACAGGTGGAGCAAAAGAAGCAGGAGAAGTTGCACAAGAAAAATCAGAAGGATTCGACTGGAAACATTATCTCAAGTAATTCAGGTGTCGGGAGGATGATATGGCAAGTCCCACAGAACTATGCTTTTTCCCATTCCCCATCAAAAGATGCACGGAGAGGCTGTTCAGAAACAGCATTCTCTCTGGAATGCAGAGCAACTTACAGAATCGTCTCTTGCCTCTTCTACTGCAATAGGGAGGTAAACTATTTCTCAAAGGAATAAAATAAGGCAGGAAAAAAAACATGACCCCAACAAGCGACTCAGCCAAATGTTCTGGTGACTTTCGTTTTTGGTGGCCTGACTTTCCCACTGTTCTTAAAGAAAGCGGCCTCTACCATGCTTCCCTTCCTACTGAGATGAACCTCCCCGCTTCTACCCCCAACACACTCCAATTTAGTGGTAGCCTGCTGGCAGGCCTATCCTGAAATTATGCCTTATGATGTAACTCCGCCAAATAAGAAGGAGAAGCATGAAGGCTCCCTGCCAGTCTTACCGGTAGAGTAGTCAGTTTATTGCAGGACAGATCCAGTATGGTGGCCTTGGAGAGGGCAGCCTAGGAAAGGGAATGAGAACAAAACGTCAGATCAACACATGGAACAATTCAGTGACATCTGCTAATGAAGCAATTTCCAGAGAAAGTCCCCACGATTAGAAAAGACCTTAAAAAAAAAAAAAAAAAAAAAAAAAAAAAAAAAAAAAAACCTCTAAAGTATAATGTTCCTGGAGACAGGAAAGGCAAAATAAGCCAGTCAGAGTCAACCAGGACAGAGAGATGAATGCAAAGAGCAGGGATTCCTTTCCAAGAAAGGAAAACAGATTCTTAGAAATTCTCCATGGCACTCCTACTATTCCCTCTAGTACTGCTCCCGATTAGGTTCAGGGCAGGGACTCTGTCAAACAGCTTTGTGATTTCCATATTCTCTAGGTCAAGGCTCTTCTCCATATACCCGTTGGCTGATCCACGACTGAATGAATGAGTACATGAGTGAGTGCAAAGTAAAATAAGGCCCTCACATCCCAGCTCTGTTTTCCCATGGGGTTCAGCTTGGAGAAGCTCAGCAAAACTAATCCTTCCGTCTCCTGGGGGCGATGTTATGTCAACCAGATGCCTGGAGTAAGTGCTTTCAGATGGCAGTCCTAGGGCCAGGCTGACACATGGCTGGCCATCTTCCTGGGGCCAGGAAGAAGGCAAATATTCGGTTAAGGATATTGGGTCAACTCTGCACTTTCCAAATGTCAGAAAGTCCCAAGAATGACATCTGACGACCTAAAAAAGTTTGAGCTATTACAATGGGAAGCACACCTTGGTAATACCTACATGTATGAGCATTTGCTACCTGCCAAGTAGTTTACATTACAATTGTATTTAGTCCTCCCAACAGCCCTATGAGATAGCAACAACTATCACCGTGTTATAAAGGAGGATAATCTAGGCTCAAAGGTTAACTAGCCTGCCAAGGGTACTAAGCCATTAAGCAATACAGCTGATCTACGAACTGGGAATCCCATTCTAACCTGGATACTACACAGCCAAGGTGGAGGGAAGACTGGGCCAAGTGCCAAAAGCAAATATGATCAGTTAGAGACAGTGACGAAAGTGCAGGTCATCCAAAGCGACGCTACTGTGGGGGATAAGGGTGGGGAACTAGGTGGGCAAAGCAAGGATGTACATTAACTTCACTTTGGCAACAAACTAGTCAGGTAATGTCCCTTGGGCCTCAGCCTGTTTTCCTGGTTGTGGGAGTGGGGGGGGGGGGGCCACCCTGGTGCAGATTCCCGCCAGTTTCAGAGTTGGGAAGAGACCTTGCCAACCAAGCAGTGACATTTCACTCTCAAGGAAGGACGCCTCAAGGCTGGGACAGCCAGCTGGGATTGGTCGCTTCCTAGAAAGGCCTGGTTCTGAGCCACACCCAGGTCTACCCGGAGGCCTACTCTGACGAGTCACTCATTCATTTGTTCATTCATTCTCCCAAAACATCAAGCAATCTCTCCGTGGGCGCCTACTCTGGGTCGGGCACGGAGCGAAGTTCCCTGAAAGCTCTTGAAATGCACGAAGATTCACTCCTGACCCGTAAAAAGCCCATGGCTACACCAGCAGCTAACCTCCCATCTTCTGGACCTGCGCCAAAGTGACACGTGTACATCCCAGGAAGAACGCTGGGGCTGGACGCGGCCTCCCCGAGGACTTAGTCCCACTTCCCCCACCTCGTTTTAAGCCATGGAAACTGAAGCTTGGGAAGGAAGGAGACCCCCCCCCCACCAGGGGCCAGCGCCAGTCGAGGACCGGCGCCTTGGGCCTCGAGGGACCGTACTGACCAGCTCCTTGACAGGGACCTCATTCAGGTCGCTGAGGCTCAGGTCCAGCTCGTTGCCGTCAAGCTTGTCGCGGAGGTTCCCGCCCTTGCTACCGGCCTTGGTCATGGTGACGCCGGCTGAACGGGTCCCGGCCCCGGGGCTCCGACGGGCAGGAGAAAGGCTGAGAAGCCGCTCGTGGACTGAGGGGACGCGCACTCAACCGACAAAGCCTACGTCCCCCGCCGCCGCAGGTGCGAGATCACCGCCGACCGTCCGCCCGCCGGCCGCACTCTGAGCCCCGCACCCCGTTCCCACCGGTGCCGCCGCGACGACGACCACTTCCGTGTCCACGTCACCTTCCGCGGCCACTGAGACAGGCTGGGCCAGAGCGGCCAGAGCATGTTCGGGAGCGCCCTCTGGCGCACAGGATGGCGCACTGCTGTCCCGGGCACGGCCGAGGGCGCCGGTTCAGGCTCTTTTTTTTTAGGGCATCCGCGGCATATGAAAGTTCTCCATGCCACAGCCACAGTAACGCGGGATCCCAGCCGTGTCTGCGACCTACACCACAACTCACTGCAACGCGAGATCCCCAACCCGCTGAGCGGGTTGGAACCCGTGTCTTCAGGAATACTAGTCGGATTGGTTTTCTCTGCGCCAGAATGGGAACTCCTGGTTCAGGCTCTTTCTGTTGCCCGCCCCCTGAGCAGCTGGGTATCCGGGTGGCGGGAAGGGCGCCGGCTGGCAGTAGCCTCAGGCAACGCCAGAAGGCAAAAAGGCTGGGGGCTGGAGTTCCCGTCGTGGCGCAGTGGTTCCGACCAGGAACCATGAGATTGCGGGTTCGGTTCCTGCCCTTGCTCAGTGGGTTAACGATCCGGCGTTGCGGTGAGCTGTGGTGTAGGTTGCAGGCGCGGCTCGGATCCTGCGTTGCTGTGGCTCTGGCCTAGGCTAGGCCGGCAGCTACAGCTCCGATTGGACCCCTGGCCTGGGAACCTCCATATGCCGCGGGAACGGCCCAAGAAATAGCAAAAAGACAAAAAAAAAAAAAAAAAAAAAAAAAAGGCTGGGGGCTGGAGGAGCTCACATCCAAAACTTACCTCACCAGATTTTCCCCATTCTTCTGGATTAGGAGCAGAAACTAGATGTCCTTCAAAATTGCTCTGTCCCCTATTTAACTAACAATCCCCAAATCATCATCATCGTCCGGAAAACTTTGCCTCTCTCTCTCACCTCCTCCTTACCTCCCCAAGCCCTGGGACCAGCAACTTACGCCTGGATTACTACTCACAGTGTCTCTACCTCTCATCCACCTCCACCCAGCTGCCCACATGATATTTCTAAAAATCTAGCCAAGTCTCTCCTTTGCTTAAAACCCTTCAAACCTCCAGCTGTCTGTAGGATATGGACCACTCTCTTTTCTAGACTGAATCCTGTGTGTTCCTGCAACTTTCTGACAAGCCCTGGCCCCAGCCAGGGATACTTCAGAGACTTCCAGTAGGTGGCATCCACACCTTCCCTGGTCTTGGAATGGCCCTGCCTTCCGACCTACCTTTGCTACCTAGCTAATTCCTAGTCCTTCAGGAAACCTTCCCTGGGGTTTATGAATCCTTAAGCAGTCACCATACATTACCTACAAACAAGCATTATAATGGTACCCGGCTGATAGAGTTTGAGGAGGACTGAATTAGTAAAATACATGAAGAACTTACATCAGTGTCTGGCACTTAGTAAGTACCCAGTCAATACTAGCTTTCACTCCTAATCCACCGTTATACTTACCTTTGTGCGACTTTCCTCCTAATGGGTTGTGATGGCAGGGGTTTCGCCTTTGCATTCCCAGTGTCTGATCCAGGGTAGCTGCTCATTCAAAAGTCTGTTGAGAGTTCCCACTGTGGCTCAGTGGTTAACTTATCCGACTAGGAACCACGAGGTTGCGGGTTCAATCCCTGCCCTTGCTCAGTGGGTTAACGATCCAGCGTTGCTGTGAGCTGTGGTGCAGGTTGCAGACGCGCCTCAGATCCCGCGTTGCTGTGGCTGTGGCGTAGGCCAGCAGCTACAGCTCTGATTAGACCCCTAGACTGGGAACCTCCACATGCCATGGGAGCAGCCCTAGAAAAGGCAAAAAGACAAAAAAAAAAAAAAAAATCTGTCGAATGAATGCATGAAACACGTCACCCACTCCAGACTTCAGTTGGCTTATTTTTGTTTTGTTTTGTTTTTGCATTTTAGGGCTGCACACAAGGCATATGGAAGTTTCCAGGCTAGGGGTCGAATCAGAGTTACAGCTGCCGGCCACAGCCACAGCCACAGCAATGCCAGATTCGAGCCATGTCTGCGACCTATACCACAGCTCATGGGAACGCTGGATCTTTAACCCACTGTACCACGATGGGAACTCCTGTCTTATTTTCGAAATGGAGAGGGGATCTATGAAGAACCAATGAAGTCAGTTCAGGGGCCTACTCAATTAACAAATCATTGTGCGTACTGCTCCCCATCCCTAGGAAGGCACAATACTCTGGGCTCCTGGGAAATAGACAAAGGCAGTTGGGGTAATGCTATATTAGCACTGGGCAACCTCTAAAGCCCTTGAGCATCCATTCTTTTTTTCTTTTTAGAAACGCACCTGTGGCATACGGAAGTTCCCAGGATAGGGGTGGAATTGGAACTGCAACTGGAGCCTATGCCACAGCCACAGCAATGCCAGATCCAAGCACATCCTCAACCTAGGTGGTGGTTTACGGCAACACTGGATCCTTAACCCACTGAGCAAGGCCAGGGATCAAACCTGCATCCTCAGGGACACAATGTCGGGTTCTCAACCCACTGAGCCACAATGGGAATTCCTTGAGCACCCATTCTTATTTTGATTCTGCATATGAAGAGACCATGGGGCACATTTTATTGTTATATCCCTTTTATGAAGGAGGAATAAATTGACCTCAATCACATAGCTGGTTGAGGGAAACACCCAAATTTTTATATTCTGTTTTTGGTTTGTTTTGTTTTTACAGCCACGCCTGCGGCATATGGAAGTTCCCTCACTAGGGGTTGAATGGGAGCTTCTGCTGCTGGCCTACGCCACAGCCACAGCAACACTGGATGGAGCAGCATCTGTGGCCTACACTGCAGCTTGTGGCAATGCCTGATCCTTAACCCACCGAGCAAGGCCAGGGATGGAACCCACAACTTCACAGACACCATGTCTGGCTCTTAACCTGCTGAGCCGCAATGGGAACACCACCAGTTTTTTTATTCCAAATCCTGTTTCTTTTCACTACATCCTATTTTCCCTACCCCCACCCCAGGAGCCTACACAAATAATGATTATAGGAGGTAGAAAGAATAAAGCGCCCTAATACATACAGATTGAAATGTGTGTGTGTCGGGAGTTCCCTTTGTGGTGCAGCAGAAATGAATCCAACTAGGAACCATGAGGATGCGGGTTCGATCCCTGACCTCGCTCAGTGGGTTAAGGATCCAGCGTTGCCGTGAGCTGTGGCATAGGTCACAGACGTGGCTCAGATCTCTCATTGCTGTGGCTGTGGTGTAGGCCAGTGGCTGCAGCTCTGATTCGACCCCTAGCCTGGGAACCTCCATATGCCTCGGGTGTGGCCCTAAAAAGCAAAAAACAAAAAACATACAAACAAAATCTGTGTGTGAACATGCAGGGCTGTGCGGGTGTACCTTTGGGTGTGATAACATCAGAGTAACATATGTAAAAGCATTCTGTGCACATAGGACTGAGATTTACAGCTATTATTTATTTTAACTCGTACAAGGAAGTTTTACAAAGGAAGTCCTTAAGGCTCAGAGAAGTCAACTCTCTATTTAAGGACAGTCACAGGAATTCCTTGGTGGCCTAGCAGTTAAAGATCTGGTGGTGTCGCTGCTGTGGCTCTGGTCGTTGCTGTGGGGTGGGTTCAATCCCTGGCCTGGGAACTTCCACATGCCACAGGTAAGGTCAAGAAGTAAATAAATAGGAGTTCCTGTCGTGGTGCAGTGGTTAATGAATCCGACTAGGAACCATGAGGTTGCAGGTTGGATCCCTGGCTTTGCTCAGTGGGTTAAGGATCCAGCATTGCTGTGAGCTGTGGTGCAGGTTGCAGAAGTGGCTCGGATCCCACGTTGCTGTGGCTGTGGCGTAGGCTTGGCAGCTACAGATCTGATTGGACCCCTAGCCTGGGAACCTCCATATGCCGTGGAAGCGGCCCTAGAAAAGGCAAAAAGACTAAATAAATAAATAAATAAAATGGGAAAGTGTTTCAAGGACCCATTGGGGCAAGATGGGAAGGGCCCATGCAGGATATCTGAGGGCAGCTGACCCCTTTCAAGGTTCTGAGGGCAGCTGGCCCCTTTCATGGTTCACCCTACAGCTGGAGGTTGGCTGCAAAAAAGGCCAACTCGGAGAGTCCTTGAAGATTGAAGGCCCCAAAGTACTTTTTAACGCAAATGGTCTCTGTGTCTATTGCTTACTTAATTACACAGACTTGCTTTCAACACTTGTAGAGAGATACACCACATTCCTATACATGAGCACAAAGTAAACTTCAAATCTGAAGCAATCGCAATTAGAAATCCCGACAAGATTTTTGTTTTTGTTTTAGAACCAGGAAAAAATGATCTGAAAGTGCATACAAGAAGGAAAAAATCTAATTTATTTTATTTCATTTGGGGGGGTTAATTTTTTTTTTAATTTTTTTATTTTCTAGGGCCACACCTGAGGCATATGGAGGTTCCCAGGCTAGGGGTCTAATCGGAGCTACAGCTTCCGGCCTACACCACAGCCATAGCAATTTGGGATCTGAGCTGCATCTGTGACCTACACCACAGCTCACAGCAACACCAGATCCTTAACCCACTGAGTGAGGCCAGGGATTGAACCCACAACCTCACGGTTCCTAGTCAGATTAGTTAACCACTGAGCCACGATGGGAGCTCCAAATTTTTTTTATATACAAAAAACTAGTATTGTTTCTGCATAAGGTAGATGTTCTGGATGACCCATTCAAGGAAGCTCATGTGCTTTTTTTTTTTTTGGTCTTTTTGCCTTTTCTAGGGCTGCTCCTGCGGGATATGGAGTTTCCCAGGCTAGGGGTCTAATAGGATCTGTAGCCGCTGGCCTACACCACAGCCACAGCAACGCCAGATCCAAGCAGCTTCTGCGACCTACACCACAGCTCAGAGCAACGCTGGATCCCTAACCCACTGAGCAAGGCCAGGGATTGAACCCGCAACCTCATGGTTCCTAGTCAGAATCGTTAACCACTTGAGCCACGAAGGGAACTTCCAAGGTAGCTCACTTAGTCCAACTTAGGCCAATATCCTTCGAGTACTGGCAGAAGCACCAGCAGCACATATTGAGGCCGTATTTCTGGATCAGACCATGCCAGTATGAGCAGACTTGGCAAGAGCGAGAACCCTGGCCAAATTTTCTCGGATGGCTCCAGCAGAGCTGCTGGTGACCCGTCTTGCTCTCTCTGCTGCAACAAGGCAAAAGGCAACAATCTAATTTTTTGCTTTTTTTGTTTTTTGTTTTTTTGCCTTTTCTAGAGCCGCTCCTGTGGCATATGGAGGTTCCCAGGCTAGGGGTCGAATCGGAGCTGTAGCCACTGGCCTACACCACAGCCACAGCCACGCCAGATCCGAGCCACGTCTGCAACCTACACCACAGGTCAGGGCAACGCCAGATCCTTAACCCCCTGAGCAAGGCCAGGGATCGAACCTGCAACCTCATGGTTCCTAGTCAGATTTGTTAACCACTGCGCTACCACAGGAACTCTGCTCCGCAACAATCTAATTTAAATGGGAGGGCAAATATGGGAGAATTGCCCTCCCATCTGAAATTAACGAACAGCCATGGGGGTCCTGTCCAACCAGATAAGAAAACTCGAAAATAGTAAAGCATTGTCATGGAAAGGTATCAATGGAACAACATAGCGAGTCAGGAAACAGATATAAATGTCCTTAACGTATAATTAACATTGTATTTAAAGTCAAATCCATCTAGTGTTGCTGTGGCTGTGGTGTAGGCTGGCGGCTACAGCTCTGATTAGACCCCTAGCCTGGAAACCTCCATATGCCCCTGAAGCAGCCCTAGAAAAGGCAAAAGACAAGAAATAAAATAAAATAAAGTCAAATCTATCAAAGAGGAAGTAGTTGAACAAATTAGAATGTGTCTACACAATGGATTTTCTCTGCAGAACATTACGCAGCCATTAAAGAGAATGCATAGAACTATATACACTGACGTGAGAAAAAAAATGTTTGTTGTAACATGTTCAAGCGAAAATTCAGAGTTGCTATAGTGGCTCAGTGGTAATGAACCCGACTAGTATCCATGAGGATGTGGGTTCAGTCCCTGGCCTTGCTAAGTGGATTAAGGATCCGGCACTGCTGTAAGCTGTGGTGTAGGTTGTAGAGGAAGCTCAGATCTAGCACTGTTGTGGCTGTGGCTGGCAGCTCCAGCTCCAGAGTCAACCCCTAGCCTGGGAACTTCCATATGCCTTGGGTGCGGCCCTAAAAAGACAAAAACAAACAAAGGAAAATGTAAGTCACTGAATAGGATGCATGGCTTTATCTCATTTTTCAAATTTTTAAAACTTCGGAGTTCCCTAGTGGCTCAATGGGTTAAGGATCCAGCATTGTCACTGCTGTTGCTCGAGTTGCTGCTGTGGCTCGGCTTAGATCCCTGGCCCTGGAAATTCCACATGTTGTGTGCATGGCCGAAAAAAAATTTTTTTGAAGTTTTGACATTATTTCAGACTGACAGAAAAGTTGCATGGGTAGAAGGAAGAATTCCTGGATATTCGTCACCCAGATTTGCCCAAGGTAACATTTTACTACAGAAATATATAATGTTTCTGAACTATTTAAGAGTGTGTTGCAGACATGCTATCCCTTTATCCATGAATACATCAGTGTCTCTTCCAAGTACAAGGAAATATCTTTTTTTTTTTTTTTTTTTTTGTCTTATTGTCTTTTTGTTGTTGTTGTTGTTGTTGCTATTTCTTGGGCCGCTCCCACGGCATATGGAGGTTCCCAGGCTAGGGGTTGAATCGGAGCTGTAGCCACCGGCCTACGCCAGAGCCACAGCAACGCGGGATCCGAGCCGTTTCTGCAAACTACACCACAGCTCACGGCAACGCCGGATCGTTAACCCACTGAGCAAGGGCAGGGACCGAACCCGCAACCTCATGGTTCCTAGTTGGATTCGTTAACCACTGCGCCACGACGGGAACTCCAGGAAATATCTTATATAACCACAGGATAGTTATAAAAATTAAGTTAATACTCATCAATACTATTATCGCCCTATGGACCTTATTCAGATTTCACCAATTACCCAGCATGATGTCAGCCACAGCAATGCCAGATCCGAGCTTGCAGCAGAGCCAGATCCTTAGCCCACTGAGCAAGGCCAGGGATCAAACCAGAATCCTCATGGATACTAGTTGGGTTCTTAACCTGCCAAGCCACTATGGGAATTCCAGGAAGCTCTATTTTTAATAAGGACTAAATGGGAAAGAATATGCAAAGTTCTTAGTCCCTAGAGGGCATTAAAAGAAACAATTCCTGGAGTTCCTGTCGTGGCTCAGAGGTTGGTGAGTCTGTCTAGGAACCATGAGGTTGCAGGTTCGATCCCTGGCCTTGCTCAGTGGGTTAAGGATCCAGCGTTGCCGTGAGCTGTGGTGTAGGTTGCAGATGTGGCTTGGATTCTGTGTTGCTGTGGCTGTGGTGTAGGCTGGCGGCTACAGCTCTGATTCAAGCCCTAGCCTGGGAACCTCCATATGCCATGGGCATGGCCCTAGAAAAGGCAAAAAGACCAAAAAAAGAAAATAATAATAATAATTCCTGAGAGTTCCCTTGTGGTGCAGCTGGTTAAAGATCCGGTGTTGTGACTGAAGCAGCTGGGAGTCCCTGCTGTGGTGCAGGTTTGCTCCTTGGCCCAGGAATTTCCATGCATCATGGGTGTGGCCCCCCAAAATTCCTATAAAACCAATGAACTCGTTTTTGTTAGGGCAGAGGCTGGAGCGGTGAGATCGACAGCAGGGTTTATTGACCAACAGAGTGGCTGGGAGCCCTGAGCAAGTAAAACTGAGGCAGGCCCCCTGCTGTGGGGAAGCAGCAGGTTTTATAGGCAGGGGGTCATGTACTGGGATGGCGGTTGAGATCATGGTATAAAATTTAACTTTCTCCTTGGGTCTGTCTTTGTCCTTGGAGAGTCAACCACTTCATAGGCTTGGTTGTTTTACCTGTGGAGGTCCGATAAAGTGGAGACTGCAGGTCTGGGTCTGGGTGGGTCAGTGAGTCATGGGGACTTGGTCTTTTCTAGGCCTTCCTTTTAGTTTCCACCTAAGAATTGCCTCTTGCATGTTCCCATTCATCTTTGAATGCCCTTTCGTCCCCTGCCACTGTCACCATCCTTTTCATCCTTCGAGGCCCAATCTAGATGCCACCTCCTCCAGAAATACTTGTCTGATCACGCTGACCAAGAGTGAGCTCTTTCCACGGATGCCCTGTGGCGGCCCCATGCCCTTTGCGTTTAGAATTGTTGGCAGGGGAGTTCCCGTCGTGGCGCAGTGGTTAACGAATCTGACTAGGAACCATGAGCTTGCGGGTTTGGTCCCTGCCTTTGCTCAGTGGGTTAACGATCCGGTGTTGCCGTGAGCTGTGGTGTAGGTTGCAGATGTGGCTTGGATCCTGCGTTGCTGTGGCTCTGGCATAGGCCGGTGGCTACAGCTCTGATTCGACCCCTAGCCTGGGAACCTCCATATGCTGCAGGAGCGGCCCAAGAAATGGCAAAAAGACAAAAAAAAAAAAGAATTGTTGGCAGGGATAACAATGATTGAACCCCAGGGAGTCTGCTGGGAGCCCAAAAGAAAGGCTTTTCTTATCAATCAAAGGCTGCTGTGCTTCTCTGCTGCTGAAGCCTGGAACTGCCATGGTGGGACCATCAGGAAGATATTGCTTGCACCCAGAGAATGACAGAGGGATAGGATGGATGAGTTTAGGTCATGGTACCAGCATCTGGAAGTATCCTGACACACTGCCCAGTCCTTGAGAGGCCTAGCTTCTTAGTCATAGAGTTTGAATACCACCAAATTGAAGCAGGATAATAACGCAGGTGGTTAGTGGAGAAGCATGGGCTTTGATGCATTCTTTGATATGGCCATTGATTAACATTTGTGGCTTAGGGACTCTAGGGAATATCGTCCCCACAGGCCTTGTTCCCTAGAGGGAGTGTATGTGTTTTATGTCCAGGTGGACATTAATCTCTAAACCATTCAACTGATAGAAAAGGAATGAGAGGAATGGTGACTCAGTCTAAGGAAGAGAAGGGCAAAGAAACCATAAAACTTTCGGTACATTTCCACCTCTAAGACCCCTATTGGACAAGGACTGATATAGGTAACTGCACAAAGCCAATGGGAGAAAACCACATCTTTCTGGACCCCACATTGGTATCCCCCATTTTTTTTGTTTTTTGTCTTTTTAGGGCCACACCCTGGCAAATGGAGGTTCCCAGGCTAGGGGTCCAATTAGAGCTGTAGCCACTGGCCACAGCCACAACCACAGCAACTCGGGATCCAAGTTGCATCTGCGACCTACACCACAGTTCATGGCAACGCCGGATCCTTAACCCACTGAGCGAGGCCAGGAATTGAACCCTTGTCCTCATGGTTGCTAGTTGGGTTCATTAACCACTGAGCCACATTGGGACCTCTGATGTCCCCCCATCTTTAAAGAATAAAAACCCCTATAAGACAATAGAGAGAGGGTTCTCTTCTTCCCCCTGCCAGCCTGTCCTGGGAGCTTTTGGCTTTCCTGTAATAAAGACTTTGGTTGCTTACAGCCTGTGTGTTCGAGAAGTTCATTCTTTGGCTCCATGAACAAGAACCCAGATACTGGTAGCAACTTTCTGGCATCAAAATGGAGATTTTTTTTTTTCTATTTATACCTCCAACAAACGTATAAAGGCATTCTAAGAATATTTTTTGTTTGAATCATTCATTTGACTCAAATCATCCAAAATATACTGAGTACCTACCACATGTCTCATGCTAGCTAAGGGCTTAGATGGAAATAAAATCCAGAATTGGAGTTCCCGTTGTGGCTCAGTGGTTAATGAAACTGAATAGCATCCATGAGGACATAGGTTCGATCCCAGGCCTTGCTTGGTGGGTTAAGGATTCAACGTTGCCGTAAGCTGTCATGTAGGTCACAGACATAGCTTGGATCCTGCATTGCTGTGGCTGTGGTGTAGGCCGGCATCTTCCAGCTCTGATTTGACCCCTAGCCTGGGAACCTCCATATGTCGCATGTGCCAACCAACCTAAAAAGACCAAAAAAAAAAAAAAAAAAATCCATAGTCATTATACACTCTACCTGCCTCTCTCATAAGACCCTGCCTTGCCTCCCACTACTTCCAAAAACACTCCCATAACATTCTAGCAACTTCCAGAATGTGTGTGCTTCCTGCCTTCTGCTTGCACTTTCTCCACATTCTCATTAGATATATTTCCCCATAACATCCCATTGGCTGTCCTCAGTTTCTTCTCTGATTCTCTCTGTCTCTTATTTTTTATTTTTTTATTTTTTGTCTTTTTGCCATTTCTTGGGCCGCTCCCGTAGCACATGGGGGTTTTCCAAGCTAGGGGTCCAATTGGAGATGTAGCCGCCGGCCTACGCCAGAGCCACAGCAACACAGGATCCGTGTCTGCAACCTACACCACAGCTCCCGGCAACGCCGGATCCTTAACCCACTGAGCAAGGCCAGGGATCGAACCCCCAACCTCATGGTTCCTAGTCAGGTTCGTTAACCACTGCGCCATGACAGGAACTCCTCTCTCTCATTTTAAAAGCTATTTATAGGGAACAAACTAAATGCAAATAAATAAGCACTTATGTGTGGATAAAGAAGAAGGTAAGTGAGGAATTTCAGGGAGTGCCAGGATAATTAATCCTAGTCAACATTTAAAAATCCCATAAACTGGGAGTTCCCACTGTGGTGCAGCGGAAACAAATCTGACTAGGAACCATGAAGTTGCAGGTTTGATCCCTGGCCTCGCTCAGTGGGTTAAGGATCCGGTGTTCCTGTGAGATGTGATGTAGGTCACAGACATGGCTCGGATCTCTCATTGCTGTGGCCGTGGTGTTGACCTGCAGCTACAGCTCCCATTCAGCCCCTAGCCTGGGAACTTCTGTATGCTGCAGGTATGACCGTAAAAAAAAAAAAAAAAAAAAACCCACAAAAAAACATAAACAAAATCCCATAAACCTATTGGGTATATAAAATAAGGCAGCAGAAAGCAGATGTTTGACTTCCAATAGCACTGGCAATACCAGGAGGTAGAGCTGGGAATTTCCTTTCAAGTGCTAAAGATTTCTTTTTTTTTTTTGTCTTTTTTTTTTTTTGTTGTTGTTGTTGTTGTTGCTATTTCTTGGGCCGCTCCCGCGGCATATGGAGGTTCCCAGGCTAGGGGTGGAATCGGAGCTGTAGCCACCGGCCTACGCCAGAGCCACAGCAACGCGGGATCCGAGCTGCGTCTGCAACCTACACCACAGCTCACGGCAACGCCGGATCCTTGATCCACTGAGCAAGGGCAGGGACCGAACCCGCAACCTCGTGGTTCCTAGTCGGATTCGTTAACCACTGCGTCACGACGGGAACTCCCTCAAGTGCTAAAGATTTCTGAATAATAAAAACAGCAACAATTAGCACTTAACAGAGAAGGGGAAGGCCTCTAATTGTCAATTTAGTAGCGTCTCAAGTTACAATTGAGATACAGGACTTTCAAGTATATCTGGAAACCATGGTAACAAGTTTCAAATATTCCTCTTTCTTTTCCTTTAACACTGTTCCTAGTGTGCCTGAGACAACTTGAAAATTGAAATTTACTTTTTAAAAAAATTGTGAACAGGGAGTTCCTGTTGTGGCTCAGTGAGTTAAGAGCCTGACTAGTATCCAAGAGGTTGTGGGTTGGATCCCTGGCCTCGCTCAGCGGGTTAAGGATCTGGCATTGCCACAAGCTCTGGCATAGGCTGCAGATGCAGTTCAGATCCAGTGTTGCCGTAGCTGTGGCAGAGGCTGGCAGCTGCAGCTCCGATTTGACCCCTAGCCTGGGAACTTCTGTATGCCTTGGGTATGGCCCTAAAAAGACAAAAAAAAAAAAAAAAAAAAAAAAAAAAAGTTATGCTGTATAGCACATAGAATTATGTCTAATCACTTGTGATGGAACATGATGAAAGATAAGAAAAAGAAAATGTATATAGGTATGACTAGGTCACTTGGCTGTATAGGAGGAAATGACAGAACAATGTAAATCAACTATAATAAAATTTTTTTTTTTTTTTTTTTTTTTTTGTCTTTCTGCTATTTCTTTGGGCCGCTCCCACGGTATATGGAGGTTCCCAGGCTAGGGGTCGAATTGGAGCTGCAGCCACCGGCCTACGCCAGAGCCACAGCAACACTGGATCCTTAGCCCACTGAGCAAGGCCAGGGATCGAACATTCGTCCTCATGGATACTATTTGGGTTCGTTAACCACTGAGCCACAGTGGGAACTCCTTTTTTTTTTTTTTTTTTTTTTGGTCTTTTTGCCATTTCTTGGGCTGCCCCTGCAGCATAGGGAGGTTCCCAGGCTAGGAGTCTAATTGGAGCTGTAGCTGCTGGCCTACACCAGAGCCACAGCAACACGGGATCCAAGCCACATCTGCAACCTACACCACAGCTCACGGCAACGCCAGATCCTTAACCCACTGAGCAAGACCAGGGATTGAACCCACAACCTCATGGTTCCTAATCGGATTTGTTAACCACTGAGCCACGATGGGAACTCCTAGGGGTCAAATTGGAGCTGCAGCTGCCAGCCTACAGCACAGCCATGGCAACATGGGATCTGATCCAAGCTGCATCTGTGAGCTATGCCACAGCTTGCAGCAATGCCAGATACCTTGACCCACTGAGCAAGGCCAGGGGTTGAATCTGTATCCTCATGGATACAACGTCAAGTTCTTAACTTGCTGAGTCACAGCAGGAATTCCTAAAGTATTTTTTCTTCCCACCAGTGGCTTCATAATGTTATTTCTTCAGCTCATCTTTCAACATTAATGTTGGTCCCAGTGATTTTTTTTTTTTTGTCTTTTTTTTTTAAGGCATGTCTGTGGCATATGGAGGTTACCAGGCTAAGGGTCCTATCGACGCCGGTCTATGCCACAGCCAGAGCCACTTGGGATCTGAACCGCCTCTGTGACCTACACCACAGCTCACAGCAACACCAGATCCTTAACCCTCTGAGAGAGGCCAGGGATTGAACCTGTGTCCTCATGGATGTTAGTCAGGTTCTTTCACCACTGAGCCACGATGGGAACTCTGGTCCTAGTGATTTTTATATGTTTTCTATGTATTAGCCATGTTACAAAATTTAATAAGGAACTTAGGGAGTTCCCGTCGCGGCTCAGTGGTTAACTTATCTGACTAGGAACCATGAGGTGGCGGGTTAGATCCCTCGCCTTGCTCAGTGGGTTAAGGATCCAGTGTTGCTGTGGCTGTGGTGTAGGCTGGCAGCTACAGCTCCGATTAGACCCCTAGCCTGGGAATCTCCATATGCCGTGGGGGTGGCCCAAGAAATGGCAAAAAGACAAAAAAAAAAAAAAAAAACTTAGAAGTTATTATTTTCATTAATTCTTTTCTTTTAATACACCTATTGCAGGATAGCCTCATTTATATGAGACTAAACAATTATGTTTGTATTATTAATTATTTACTCACGGTCTTTTCACCTTGTTTCACACTGATGATAATCTAAAATTAGCTTATTTAATTTTTTTTTTTTGTCTTTTTAGGGCTGCGCCTGTGGCATACGTAAGTTCCCAGACTAGGGGTCGAATTGGAACTGTTGCTGCTGGACTATGGCACAGCCACAGTAACTTGGGATCCAGTCTGCATCTGTGACCTACACCACAGCTCACAGGAACACCGGATCCTTAACTCACTAAACGAGGCCAGGGATAGAACCAGCATCCTCATGGATACTAGTCAGATTCCTTTCTGCTGAGCCACAATGGGAACTCCCTATTTAATTGTTTAATTATCTGCCCCCACTCACCCTTTCTAGACTATGAACCCCATGAGGGCAGAGTCTGTTCTTCTTACTAATTTCTCTTCAGCCCCAGCACAGTTCTTAGCACATGGTGGTTGCAGAGAAAGGAAAGAAAGAAGGACGGAGGAAGGGAGAGAGGGAGAAGGGAAAAAAGAAAGTAGATAAAAGTTTCTAAAAGACTAAGTATCCAAGGAGCCAACCTACTCGGATGTGGGAGAACCTTAAAGCCACCGCTGGGAGGTGGCTGTCACTGTTGCTGAAACTTGGCCTCAGTGCTCACTGGTGAACTGACAGAGTTTTGGATGAAGGAGAAAAGAATAGCTTTATGGCTTTTCCAGGCAAAGGGGGACACAGCAGGTTAGCACCTCCAAACACTGTATGCCCCCTTCTCTCTCACTCCTATCTGGGCTGCATAATGGCTCCCAAAGTTATCCATTCCTGATCCCTGGAACCTGTGAATATGTTACCTTTATAGGGCAAAGGATTTTTCAGATGTGATTGAGTTACAGATCTTGAGATGGAGAGATTTCTTAGGATTATCCAGGGAAGCCTTAAATGTCATCACAAGTGTCCTTATAAGAAGGGTAGAGGGAGTTCCCGCTGTGGTGCAGTGGGCTAAGTATCTGACCACAACAGCTCTGGTCACTGCAGAGGTGTGGGTTTGATCCTTGGCCTGTGGGTTAACAGGATCCAGGGTTGCCACAGCATAGGATACGCTGTGACCAAGAGGACAGAAATAAGAATGATGCCTGGGAGTTCCCATCATGGCTCAGTGGTTAATGAATCTGACTAGGAACTATGAGGTTGCGGGTTTGATCCCTGGCCTTGCTCAGTGGGTTAAGGATCTGGCGTTGCCGTGAGCTTTGGTGTAGGTCGCAGATGCAGCTCGGGTCCCACATTGCTGTGGCTCTGGCGTAGGTGGGCGGCTACAGCTCTGATTGGACCCCTAGCCTGGGAACCTCCATATGGCACAGGTGCAGTCTAGAAAAGACAGAAAAAAAAAAAAAAAAAAGATGCCTGGAGCTAGAAGAGACAAGGAACCATTCCATAAAGAAACAGCCCTGCCAACACTTTGATTTTAGTCCCCTATAAGTCAATTCATACTTCTGGCCCCCAGAACTATAAGAGAATAAATTTCTTTTTTTCTTTTTTTTTTACTTTTTAGGGCCACACTTGTGGCATATGGAGGTTCCCAGGCTAGGGGTCGAATTGGAGCTGCAGCTGCTGGCCACAGACAGCCACAGCAACGCAAGATCTGAGCCACATCTACGCCCCACGCCATAGCTCACAGCAACCCTGGATCCTTAACCCAACGCTCAAGGCCAGAGATCAAACCCACATCCTCATGGATCCTAGTCCGGTTTGTTAACCGCTGAGCCACAGAGGGAACTCCTTAAATTTCTGTTCTTTTAAGCTGCTAAACTCGTGTAATGCATTCCAACAGTGTTAGGAAACTAATACACTACTCGCTCAGCTCAGATCTCTAGGTGACACACCTCTGTCCAGTCCTCTGTCCCCCTTCTCCCACGGTACTGGCCACACTATATGCCATCATCAGTCTCAGGGTTGGTGTTCTCTACTACACCTGTGCTGTCTGGACCCTGAGGTCCCAACCTTGTACCTAGTGAGCACTCTTTGAATGTCTATTGAACCGATGATGGAGTAAAGGAAGATAAATTAGATTTGGTCTGATAACAATGGGTCTCATTCAAGATTTGACAAGACTTAAAAAAAAAAAAAAAAAAAGACTTTACAAGACTTGACTTTAGCTTTTGACCCAAGAAAAGTTAAGAATTATGTCATCTAGAGAAAGATTTTTGTACCACCCCATCCCCCAACACACACACACACACACACACACACACACACACACACACACACACACTCTCTCTCTCTCTCTCTCTCTCTTTTTTTTTTTTTTTTTTAGGTCTTACACTCTATGAAAGCAAGGCTTTCACAACTTTTGGCAAGTGCTGGGATTGCGGCTTACTTAATTTTTTCCATTTTGAGCTGTCAGCGAGAAAATACTGATAGTTTAAGATCATGTCTCCCTGTGCCTGCCATCAATTAGCAGTTGTGATCAAAATAATTTTACTTGACCGAGCAGTTCCAAACAAGTTCTGTATTTTCACTTTCAGTTTGAATATCGGTAGCATTGCTTTTTAGAACAATCTTCATCAGCCTTGGTGGGTTTTTTTTTTTTGGTTTGTTTTGCTTTCAGTGTTGGATCCTGGATCTGACGGGCAGAGTATAAACAACATTATGTATGAAGTCACTTTCATCTCTTCTTTTAAAATTAAAACTTCCTTCCACATCCTCCTCTTTCGGCATGGGCTGCCAGCAGCCTTTCCTTTTTTCCCATCTTTCCTTCAAGACTGCTGCATTTCTTATTAGATAGCTCCTTCCCCAGACATACGGTGAAGAAATTTCTTTAAAAGAAACATGTTTCATGTACTACTTGGAAACCGTCATTTACAACAGACAGCTCTGGAAAATGACAGCAGAGAAAAGAACTTTGCTCAAGGTCATTGAGAGGAAAAAGCAGCAGAGCTGGATTCTTCCCAGACCTGACTCTGAGGCCAACTGCAGGCCTATGTAACACCTTGGCATTCGTTGAAAGCCTCATGAAACACGCTCGTCTCTGTAAATGATCAATAGCACTAGTCAGGATGCCTCTCTTGGACTGTTACTTTGTTGTTGCTGTTGTTGTTGTCTTTTTATCTTTTCTAGGGCCCCTTCCCGAGGCATATGGAGGTTCCCAGGCTAGGGGTCTAACCAGCTGGCCTATGCCACAGCCACAGCAACACGGGATCCGAGCCATGTCTGTGGCCTACACCACAGCTCACAGCAACACTGGATCCTTAACCCATTGAGTGAGGCCGGGGATCATCCACAACCTCGTGGATTCATGAACCACTGTGCCACGATGGGAACTCCTGGGCTGTTACTTTGAAAACTTATTAAGAGAAAACATGTACAGCGTCTTAGGAAAATAAAACAAGAAAATGGCTTTTTAAACAAAAAAGTAGTTCTCTGCTTCCTCCCTCCTTTCATTCCAAAGAGAGCCGTTTTTTAAAAATTGTGGTAAAGTAGACATAAATGAAATTTACTATTTTAACCATCAATGGCACATCCATTCACATTTAAAAAAAAATTTATGGCTGCACTTGTGGCGTATGGAGGTTCCCAGGCTAGGGGCTGTATCAGAGCTGCAGCTGCCGGTCTATGCCACAGCCTCCACTGCCTCAGCAACACTGGGTTGGGGCCGCATCTGCAACCTATGCCACAGCTCAAGGCAACGCTGGATCCTGAATCCACTGAGCGAGGCCAGGAACTGAACCCACTTCCTCACAGACACTACATCTGGTTCTGTGCTACCACGGGAACTCGCATTCACAAAGGCCTGCCAGAGCAGTGCCCACCTCTCGCTTCACAGGCCCAGAGAGGAGAAATGACTTCCCCAGGGTCATCCAGCAAGCTAGTAGCAAAGCCTGCTGAGCAGTTCGGGTACCCACTCCTGGGCTACTCCCCATTCCCTGGGCTGAGCTGTCAGACTCTGTGAGTTAGTCTCTTAGGAAGGCATATGCCCTGTGAGCCCAGCTCCTCTTCATCTCGCTTTCTCCGTCTTCCTTTCCAGGCAGCTGAAGTTCGGGGACCATCCCCAAGAGCCAGGGTTTCAGGGGGAATCCACAGTCACTTTTGGGATCACAAAGAGAGGAAACAGGAGTCCCCATTGTGGCGCAGTGGTTAACGAATCCGACTAGGAACCATGAGGTTGCGGGTTTGATCCCTGGCCTTGCTCAGTGGGTTAAGGATCTGGCGTTGCCGTGATCTGTGGTGTAGGTCACAGACGCAGCTGGAATCCCAGGTTGCTGTTGCTGTGGTATAGGCTGGCGGCTACAGCTCTGATTAGACCCCTAGCCTGGGAACCTCTGTATGCCACGTGTGTGGCACGTGTGTGGCCAAAAAAAAAAAAAAAAAAAAAAAAAAAAAAAAGGGAGAGGAAACATAGCCTCCTTCTCATGACCTCAGTTTGGAGCCAAAGTTCCCAGATAAAGGCAAAGGTCTCCTCCGGCCAGGTTCAGCCCTCAGCACCCATTCCGCCTGACCCACTGTATCCCTGCTTCTGGGTCAGGAGAGGGGAAAGCACCCTGCCAGGGCCTTTCCCCCATAGCTCTCCCTCTCCTTCTCTGGAAAAGGGTCAAGGCTACACCAAGACACTGTGGACCAGGCACTCTGGTCTCCAACACCACCTTTCCAGCCAGGTCCAGAGATAAATAGTCACCTTCTTTCCAACCTGCAGACACACTGGGGCCTCAGAGGATCATAAGGAAGGCCTGGGGGGTTAGAGAGAGGGTGATGGGTGGAGCCTTGGCACAGTTGCTTTTCATTCTCATTCAGGGACAGCCTCGCGGAAACTGTGCCTTAGGGCCCCCACCCCGCCGCTAGGGCTGGCAGATGGGGGGAGAAAAACACAGGTTTCCACCACCTTAACGGGCCGGCAGCTCAAGGCAGGGGGAGGGAACGCAGGCTGCCCCTTGGGACACGGGAGTACCAACTGGAGCTGGCGTTTGTCCTCAGCCAGGACTCGCCCCGCGGTGGGGTGGGGGGGTCCTCACCCGCTGCACCTTTTGTCCCGGCTGCCTCCCCTCCCCCGCGGGCCCTGTGCTCCAGCTGGCAGGCCTGGGGGAGCCTCGCACCGGCTCCCCCTGGCCTCTGGCCCACAACCCGGGAACCAGCACGTGACCTGTGCGCTAAGCCGGCTCTTGGGGGGTGGGGGGAGGGATGGACGCGTCTGGCCGCGCCGCTGGTTCCCCCTTTACGAAATCAACACGTTCCTGCGCCCCCAAACTCAGGCCCCTAGTGGTTGGAAGGGGAGAGCTGCCGGGAGCTGCGGCAGGGACTGTCGGGTCCAGAGGGGAAACCAAGGCAATTCTTCGAGGGTGGGTGGGGGGCGGGGCAGGGAAGCGGGTCCCAGGGAAGGTGGCCCGGGATCGGGCACTTCCTCCACGCCTCGTTTGGGCCTCGCCTCGCCCCGCCCCGGCCGGCCCCAACTTCTCCGCAACCCATAGGCAGAGGCGACCCTCCCGCCTCCCCGCGCTTCGCCCCGCCTCGGCGCGCTTTAAAAGTTTACTCCGGGCCGGGACGCTGACGTCGCGAGCCATGGCCGTCTACCTCGGGATGCTGCGCGTCGTGAGGCTGTGCGCCGGGAGGCCGGAGGTGCTGGGGGCCGGGGGCGGCCTCTCCCGGGTTTGGCAGGAAGCGAGGCTGTGGGGCGTCCGTCCCCTCAGGTACGCGGCCCCGGGAAGAGAAGGGACGGGCCAGTCCCCTGGGTGGGGATCCTGGGCGGGGGGCGGCGGGGGGGGGGCGGTCTGCAGAGCCTCGCAGGGGGCAGATGGCACTCAAGCTGGGAGACTCGCGGCGGCTGCACCCCTGGGCAGCACAGGCGAGAGAGCAGGTACCCTGAATCTGGCACCTAGGCAACAGGAAATGCTGGCCTGGCCCACACAGGCTGGGGCTGCAGCTGCAGGGACTCTGCACAGACTCTGGGTTCTGGTTCAAGACTCTAGATTCTTCCAGTCGCGGGCATACTGATGGCCGGGAGTGGGAGCCATTAGCAGTCTGGCCCAAGGCCTGGACTCTCTCCCCAGGACACTCCTTCTGAGCTGGAACCTTTTCATGGTTAAACTTGGGGATCTTCCACCCCGTCTTGTGCGCCCCAGGTCCTGAAGCTCAGCAGTCTCCCCTCTCCTCCTCTGCTGCTGATAAACCCTGCTGGGCTCCTTGCTGCTTCCTTGGCCTCTTTTCTTCTGCTCTGGTGAAGAAGGAAAGTGCCCTGGCAGATGAAGGAAGTGTTTTTCTAGCAAGTGTGCTGCCTCTAAAGCAGCAGCGTAAGCAATACTACCTCCCTCTAAGAGTGCAGATGTGAAAATGTGTTTGGGAAGCAGGGCTGGGCTCCCGCTAGTTATTAGCGGTGGCTTTTATCTTTAGCACCCAGCAGGGGGAGGCCTGGCCACCACTGAGCCTGCCCTGCCACCCACCTAGGCCAGGTACTGGCTCTGGGGTCAGGACAGGGTTTTGGACCCCAGGTGCCATGTAGGCCTGGGCATTGAAAAGGGAGGAGAAGCTCGAAGAGGTTTCTTGTCTTGCCGGCATGGTGTAAACAAAACGAAAAAAAAAAAAAAAAACAGATGAGGGAAGTTGATGGGAGGTCCAAACTCCTCTTTGGCTGGAACTCTGGAGATCACAGTGTTTTGAACTAGCTGGTAGAAAGCATGCAGTGCTTTCGGATTGCTGGGCCTGATTTTTCTGGAGGTGGCTCAAGAAGGTCAGCAGATGGGATTCTGAGGACGAGAATGCTTCTCTGCTGGCTCCGTCACTCACGACCTCCTGCTAAGTGCCTTCCTAGGCAAGCTCTGCCATCACCACCCCACAGCCTTCAAGCCTCACTTCTGGACTCCGGGCGGGGGCGGGGGTGGGTGTACATGTTTCATGATGTACATCAGGCCACCTTTGCAATCGTTCTGGACCTTTGACTTTTTTTTTATGTGTAAACAAAGCAGGTCCCTTACTTGCTACAGTCCTGTAACCTTAGGGTAGGGGTACTAGGCCTCCGAGAAATTTCTGACTCTGTGTCAGGAGGAGAGCCATGTGTCCAGAGAAGAATTTCCTGAGCATCTGGCCTAATTCCCTCCCATCCTTTCCATGCACTCGTGCATGAGCCCTTCCCTACTGACTCTGGTCGTTTGGCCTGATTTTGCTCCTCCTGTCCTCTCGGAAACCCTCAGGAGTCTCAAGCATTCAGCCTATACTCCCGAGAGCCTTCATCATGACCAACCCCTGATGGGTGCCGTAGTTATGAAAGTCATAGAACCCAGTCCTCCGGGGACTTGTAGCCTAGTACAGAGACAAGTCAGGATGACCACTGCTCCGTGTTCTGGGTGCCGTGTGGAAAGCTCCTGGACTTTTGTCCTCTGCTCTTTCTGACCTGGTCCCATATAGCTCGCTTTCTTGCTGACCAGCACCCATGTCTATTCCTTATCAGATCCTTAGTTTTGCCTGTTAGGAAAAAGCAAGAATTTTGAAGCCAGGCTGCTTTGGGTTATAGCCCTAGTGCCTCCACCTACTTGCTGTGTGACTTGAGCATGTGACCTGAGCCAGGAGCCTGTGGAGTTGTCACTAATGGTACCTACTTGCTGAATTGACAAAGGCTTGCTCCTCTCAGCCTTTGCTTTGGGGCAGGCTTGGTCCCTAAGAACCTCCCAGTGGTGTCTAGGTAGGACTTCCAAGTGATTTGAAGGGAGGAAAGGACCCCCTCCTCAGTGACCTCTTTCTTGCACCTGGTCCTCTTTCCAGATCAGTTGCCAAAATGTTGGGCTCTGCCCAGCCCCAAGTCTAGTGCCTGGATCTGCTGGACACTCCCCTATCCATCAAGGTCAGGGCTGTCCAGAGCCCTTTTTCCCCAGAAGGAAAGAGGAAGCTGTCCATTGCTCTCCAGATCTCCTGAACTATCAACCCCTTCCCCTTGTCCACACACACGCTATTCCCCAGGAATGGGAAATGGTCTAGTCTGGGGCTTCCAGGAGCTTTGGAGGGAGGAATCCCATGCTGATTCCTTGGGGAAGCCTGTGAGGCAGCTGCACCTGGGTTATTGCGAGCACTTAGGGCTGGGAAAGACAGAAAGAACAGTGGTTTAGGAGTTCCCATCGTGGCTCAGTGGTTAACAAACCCAACTAGTATCCGTGAGGATGCAGGTTCGATCCCTATCCTTACTGGGCTAAGGATCGGTGTTGCCGTGAGCTGTGGTGTAGGTCACAGGTGCAGCTCGGATCCCGCCTTGCTGTGGCTGTCACGTAGGCTGGCAGCTACGGCTCCAATTTGACCCCTAGCCTGGGACCCTCCATATGTGGAGGTGCGACCCTAAAAAGACAAAAAAAAAAAAAAAGACAAAAAAAAAAAAAGAAAAGAAACTATAAATTTAGACATTGTAATCTGTGAATGATGCAGGTATGCAGTCTACTGTGGCGGGTGCAATGGGGGATACAAGGATGGATGAACTTGTTTTCAGTGACTTCTTTGACTAAAAGGGCTCTACAGGGAAAGATCATAGACCCACTGATTCAAGGAAGTAAGGATGCTGTACCAGGGAGGGTGTCAATCAAAGCAGGGAAGAATCTGACTGGTAGGAATGGGACTGGGTAAGACTTTCTAAAGAGCCCAGAATATGAGCCTGATCTCCAATGACAGGGCTGTAGTTTGAAGGATGAAGTCTATATACTTGTATGAACGCTTGCTTGCCCTAAACTCTTTTGAACCTTGGATATGAAGCCTTGCTAAGATCTCTCACATTATTTATTTATTCAGTCTACAAAGATTTTGGAGCCAGACAGATCTGTGTTCAAAGAACCACTTTCTAGCTGGTAGCTTCCGGAATCAGTTGAACTTGAGACCTTTGTTGTTTGTAAACGGTGTTGTTGTGAGAGTTAAGTGAGGTCACATAAGAATGTTTTGTTTTTTTTTTTTTTCCCCTGTCTTTTGTCTTTTTAGGGCTGCACCTGGGGCACAGGAGATTCCCAGGCTAGGGGCTGAATCACAGCTGTAGCTGGTGGCCCCTGCCACAGCCACAGCAACTCGGGATCCAAGCCACGGCTGCAACCTACACCACAGCTCATGGCAATGCCAGATCCTTAACCCACTGAGCGAGGCCAGGAATTGAACCCGAGTCCTCATAGATGCTAGTTGGATTCATTAACCACTAGGTCACAACCTGAACTCCCTATTTTTTTTTTTTTTTAAGAAAAATCTTTTTTTTTTTTTCATCTTTTTTTGTCTTTTCTAGGGCTGCACCCACAGCATATGGAGGTTCCCAGGCTAGGGGTCTAATCAGAGCTGTAGCCACTGGCCTATACCACAGCCACAGCAACACCAGATCCGAGCCACGTCTGCAACCTACACCACAGCTCACGGCAACACCGGATCCTTAACCCACTGAGCGAGGCCAGGGATCGAACCTGCAACCTCATGGTTCCTAGTTGGATTTGTTAACCACTGCACCACGACGGGAACTCCCAGAAAATTCTTAATTCGTGGCCTGACTCTAAGGAGACCTTCAACCCATTGCATTAATGATAGGGCTTGTGCAATAATGGCTTTGGACATTCCTACAATTATTCCAAGATCCACGGCTTAGAAGCCTGTCTGGAGAGTAGGAAGAACACAGGTCTACTTAAACCAACCTGGGGCTGCTCTGGCTGTTGACAGACACATCGTGCTTATGCTGAGTGCTGGGATAAAGGGCTGCTCTCCCCCCCAACCCCCGATCATGTGTTGAAGAAACCAAAGTATAGGATGTAATTTCATCCCTTGAAAGGGCCTGGCTGGGGGAGTGTCTTGATAAATGGCAGGTACCAATAATGCTACCAGGCGCCTCTCCCTTCAGAAATAAACAAGCTGTTTCGAGCTTAGGAATCATGTTTTGGGAACCTAACCGGCACACGTGCTTCTCAGTTTGGGAGTTAGACCACAGGACAGAAAATCCCAGCCCTACCACTTCTAGTTCAGTATGGCTTTAGGCAAGTTACTCACCCTGTCTGGACCTTGGTTTCTTTGTAAAATAGGCCACTTGGACAAGAGGCACTCTGCACTATTTCTGTGGACATTCTGGGCTTTGGGCCTGATCTCTGAGTCCATGTTCTTTGGGCCTGGTCTCTGAGTCGGTGTTCTTCTCTACATAGGCACAAACACACATTCGCTATCAGTTTTTTTTTGTTTGTTTGTTTTTTATCTTTTTGCCTTTTTTATAGGGCTACTCTCGTGGCATATGGAGATTCCCAGGCTAGGGGTCCAATAGGAGCTGTAGCCACTGGCCTACGCCAGAGCCACAGCAATGTGGGATCTGAGCCGCGTCTGCAACCTACACCGCAGCTCACGGCAACGCTGGATCCTTAACCCACTGAGCAAGGCGAGGGATCGAACCCCGCCACCTCATGGTTCCTAGTCGGATTTGTTAACCACTACACCATGATGGGAACTCCCACTATCAGTTTTATTTGAGCTAAAAATGGAAATTTCCACAAATATAGAGTGCCTTGCTCAAAAAAAAAAAAAATATATATATATATACATACATATATATATATATATATATATATATATATATTTGTCTTTTTAGGGCCACACCCGAGGCATATGGAAGTTCTGAGGCTAGGGGTTGAATCAGAGCTACAGTTGCCTATGCCACAGCCACATCCACGCAGGCCCTGAGCCACGTCCGTAACTTACGTCAAGCTCATGGCAAGGATGGATCCTTAACCCACTGATCGAGGTCAGGGACTGAACCCACATCCTCATGGATCCTCTCTGGGTTTGTTAACTGCTGAGTTATGAAGGGAACTCTTCAAAATCTTTATTGTAGCTCTTACCACTTGGGGGTTTTTTGTAGTCTGTGTCCTTTGCAGGCTGTGGACTCCTTCAGGAAAGCTATATTGGGTGGTGAAAAGATTACGGGGCTTTATGGTATAATTATAGACAGTAAAATGTGCAAATCTTAAGTGTACAGCTTGATGGCTATTAAGAAATGTATACACCCATTATGCAACACCCCAAGAAACAGAACTTGTGCATTACTCTAAAACAGTGCCGTTCAGTAGAAATATAATGGGAGCCACATATATAATTTTGTTTTCTAGTAGCCATATTAAAAAAATTAATAGGAGGGTATCCTTGGTGGCACAGTGGGTTAAGGATCCGGAGTTGTCACTGCTGTGGCTTGGGTTGCTACTGTGGCATGGGTTTGCTCTCTGGCCTGGGAACTTCCACATGCCATGGACATGGCCATAATAATAATAATAATAATAATAATAATAATAATAAATAAAATAGAAGCTCCCCTGTGGCTCAGTGGGTTAATGATCTGGCTTGTCTGTGTGGTGGTGCCAGTTTGATTTCCAGCCAGCACAGTGGGTTAAGGATCTGGCGTTGCCATAGCTGTGGCATAGGTTGTAGCTGAGGCTTGAATTTGATCCTTGGCCCGAGGAACTTCCATATGCTGTGGGTGTGGCCACAAAAGGGGAAAAAAGTAAACAAAATAAAAAGTAATGAGAAATAGGCGATATTAATTTTAACAACACATTTTCCGTAACTTGGTAGAGCTAAGACATCATTTCAGCCTGTAACCAATCTTTTAAACATGGCTAAGGAGATATTTTATATTCTTTATTTCATACGTCTTCCAAATCTGGTGTGTGTTTAGCACTTACAGAAGACATCAATTCAGACCAGCCACATTTCAAATGTTCTAGAACCACTACCATCTAGACAGCGCAGTTCTAGAAATTTCTCCAGTCCTCATTTCCAGTCAGTTCCTTTCCCCAACCAGAGACTACCAATGTCACAACACTCTCCATAGATCAGTTTTTCTACTCTTGAATCTTAGAGAGAATAAGTATAGACTCTTGTATGTAGCTTCTTTTTTTTTTTTTTTTTTTTTTTACTTTTTTTTTCTTTTTTTGTCTTTTTAGGGCCACACCTGTGGCATATGGAGATTCCCAGGCTAGGGGTCGAATTGCAGCTGTAGCCGCTAGCCTACGCCACAGCCACAGCAACGCCACATCCGAGCCTCATCTGTGACATACGCCACAGCTCACGGCAACACTGGATCCTTAACCCAGTGAGTGAGGCCAGGGATCAAACCTGCATCCTCATGGATACTAGTCAGGTTCATTTCCTCTGAGCCATTTCCTCTGAGCCACAACAGGAACTCCAAGAATTTTTTTTTTTTTCAAAAACTTTTATTTTGAGATAATCATACATTCACCTGCAGTTGTAAGCAGTAGCACAAACAGATCCCACATACCCCTTATCCAGTTTCCCCCAATGGTAACATCTTGCAAAACTGTAATACAGTATCACAGCCACCGTGTTCCCACTGATACAGTGTCACCAGCACAGGACCCTTCAAGTTTCTCTTCTACAGCCACACTTACTCCTCTCCCATCTCCACCCCTCCTTAGCTTCTAACAATCTCTTATTTGTTTTCTGTTAATAGCATTTGTCATTTCAAGATATTATGTAATTGGAGTTGTATTATCCAATCTTTTGGGATTTTTTTTTTCCACTCTGCATAATTCTCGAGATTCATTCAGGTTGTTTTGTGTATCAATGGTTCCTTTCTTTTTATCATTAAATAGAATTCCTTGCTATGGATGTAGAATTGGTCTAACCCTTCACCCACTGAAGGACCTTCGGGTTATTTCCAGTTCTTTCTTTCTTCTTTTTTCGACTCTGGTATTTTTTGTTTGTTTGTTTTTTGTTTTTTTTTTGGTCTCTTTGCCATTTCTTGGGCTGCTCCCGCAGCATATGGAGGTTCCCAGGCTAGGGATCTAATCGGAGCTGTAGCTGCCAGCCTACGCCAGAGCCACAGCAACACGGGATACATTAACCACTGCGCCACAATGGGAACTCCTCTTTCTTCTTTTTATTTTTGGCCTCCAGTCAGCACATGAAGTTCTTAAGTCAGAATTCAGATCCGGGGCATGGTTGCAACCTACACTGTAGCTGTGGCAACACCAGATTCTTTAATCCACTGTACCGAGCTGGGGATCAAATCTTGGCACTGCAGAAATGCCCCCAGCCCTTTGTGCCACAGGGGCAATTCCTGTTTCCAGTTTTTTTTCAAATTGGGCAGCTACAAGCATTCAGTTCACGTTTTTGTTTTGTTTTGTTTTTTTGTCTTTTTGCCTTTTCTAGGGCCGTTCCTGCGGCATATGGAAATTGCCAGGCTAGGGGTCGAATGGGAGCTGTAACTGCTGGCCTACGTTAGAGCCACAGCAATGCCAGATCCGAGCCACGTCTGCGACCTACACCACAGCTCATGGCAACACCGGATCCCCAACCCATTGAGCAAGGCCAGGGATCAAACCTGCAACCTCATGGTTCCTAGTCGGATGCGTTAACCACTGAGCCATTATGAGAACTCCCAGTTCAGGTTTTTGTGTGAACATGTTTTCATTTATCTGCGACCATAATTCTTTATGGTTCTCTTTGGTGTTCGCAGGAGACTGGTTCCAGGACCTCTGTCAGTACCCAAATCTGTGATGGTTAAGTCTCTCATATGGAAGGACTGTAGTAGGAATTCCCATCGTGGTGCAGCGGAAACGAATCCGCCTAGGAACCATGAGGTTGCGGTTTCAATCCCTGGCCTCACTCAGTGGGTGAAGGATCTGGCATTGCCGTGAACTGTGGTGTAGGTCGCAGACGCGGTTTGGATCCTGGGTTGCTGTGGCTGTGGTATAGGCCAGCAGCTACAGCTCCAGTTTGACCCCTAGCCTGGGCACTTCCATATGCCATGGGTGTGGCCCTAAAAAGCAAAAAACAAACAAACAAACAAACAAAAAACCCAAAACCCAAAAGGATTGTAGTAGAGTCAGCTCTCTGTATCTTCTGGTCCACGTCTGCATATGGAGCCTGTGGGTTCAGAGGGCCAACGAAATGTATTTCTTGGGGATAATTGCGCTGAAGTGCAATTGCTGGTTTACATGGTAGTTGCATGTATAGTTGCACAGACACTACCTGTTTTCCAGAATGATTGTACCATTTTACATTCTCATCAACAATGTATGGGTGATCAGCATCCTCTTCAGCCTTTGGTGTTGTCACTGTTTTTAATTTTTCCCCTTCGGGTAGGTGTATGGCGATATCTTATTGCGGTATTAATATGCATTTTCCTAATGGCTAATGATGTTGAGTAAATTTCACGTGCTTACTCACCACCTGTATATCCTCTTTGGTGAAATATCTATGTCTTTTGCCCATTTTCAAGTGGGATTGTTTGGTTTTTTACTGTGGAGTTTTCAGAGTTCTTTATGCAGTCTAGATATACTTGTCAAATACGTAGTTTGCAAATATTTTCCCCCACTCGGTAGCTCACCTTTTTGTCCTCTTAACAGGGTCTTTGGCAGAGCAGAAAGTTTTAATTTTGATGAGATCTGGTTTACTAATTTTATGAATCGTGCTTGTGGTGTCAAGTTTGGGATTATTTTGGCCATGCCCATGGCATTCAGAAATTCTCAGGCCAGGGTCGAACCCACACCAGAATAGTGACCCAACCACAGCAATGACAACACCGGATCCTTAACCCATTGAGCCGCCAGGGAGCTCCACCTTCTTTTTCTTGAACAATAGTTGTTATGTTGTTGCTGGCATAAATGTGCCACTCACCAATGTGGGCACATAGAAATTAGAACTTGAGTTCTTGTGGTTCAGTGGAAACGAACCTGACTAGTATCCATGAGGAAGTGGGTTTGATCCCTGGCCTCGCTTAGTGGGTTAAGGATCCAGCATTGCTGTGAGCTGTGGTGTAGGTCAAAGACATGGCTCAGATCCTGCATTGCTGGGTCTGTGGTGCAGACCGGCAGCTGCAGCTCTGATTTGACCCCAAGCCTGGGAACTTCCAGATTCCACAGGTGCGGCCCTAAAAAAGACAAAAACAAAAACCAAAAAAAAAAAAAAGAAAAAAATTAGAAAACTGTTCATAAAAGAAAGAAATAGATCAAGTCGACATCCCTTTTGTAAGCCTCCTCCAACCCACCCCTCAGATAGGCAGATAGCCACTGTCAGAAATTGAATGCATGTCATGTCAGAGCATGTCTTTTGCTTTTAAACAGTAGATTATAGGGCGCTCCCCTTGTGGCTCAGCAGTAATGAACCTGACTAGAATCCATGAGGACACGGGATTGATCCCAGGCCCCCCCTCAGAGGGTTAAGGTTCCGGTGTGGCCGTGGCTGTGGCTGTGGCTAGGCCAGCAGCTGCAGCTCTGATTCGATCCCTGGTCTGGGAACTTCAATGTGCTGAAGGTGAGGCCCTAAAAAAAACAAACAAAAAAACCCCAGTTTTTCTTGTTTTTTGTGTCCATAAACCACACTTAGGTGTTTACAGTTCTTAGCAAAAAATATACCACTGTGCCCTTCTTTTTTCGCCCAACAGTGTGTTTTTGTTTTTTTGCTTTGTTAGGGTCACACCTGAGGCATATGGAAGTTCCCAGGCTACAGGTTGAATCAAAGCTGTAGCTATCGGCCTCCACAACAGCCACAGCAATGCTGGATCCTTAGGCCACTGAGCAAGGCCAGGGATCAAATCTGTGTCCTCATGAATACCAGTCAGATTTGTTTTTGCTGAGGCGTGACGGAAACTCCCACCCAACAGTGTGTTTTTGAGATCTGTTTACATGGATACCTATAGATATAGACAATTCTTTTAATCTACTGTATAGATGTCTGTTTTATGATTCTATCTTCAACAATGCAATTATTGTGTTAAGAGGGTGACATTTTCAGCTTTTTTTAGAAATTGCCCTTGAAAGGCTGTGCTGCTGTGACCAGCAGTAGCTATCAAGAGTTGTGTTTCCCCACAGCCTGGCAAACAGTATTACCGAACATTGAAGGGTTTGCCACTCTGGTGGGGGCTAAAGGGTATCTTACTGTGGTCTGGTTTATGCCTCCCTGATTACCAGTGAGGGTGGGCATCTTTTGAAAAGTCTTCTGTGACTACTCATATTCTTTGCTCATTTACTGTGTTAGATTACTTGTCCTCGATTGATTTATAGCTTCAATACCAATCCTTTGTCTCTTACATATAAAATGAAATCTGTAAACCCATGCAGTTGCTCTCTTTTAGCTTTGCTGGTGATTTGTCTTTTTTCTTAGAGCCCAGGGACCAGCCCGGCATCAAATGCCTATGACGGGAGGAACAGAGATCAGTGCATGACTTGGAACAAAAGCAGGCTATTGATCTCCACTTTCTTTCTAAAGCCTTCTTGCTGGTGGCATGGCATGGCACCCTGCCCAGGCGAGCAGGGGGTCAGCCTCATTGTGGGGGACATTCCTGCGGTTCCGTGGGTCCCTCATGTCCAGTCACCCTCCCTTCTTGGAGGCTTCTGAAAGGTTTAAGAGTTCTTGCCCCAGATCTGGGGCAATTCCAGCCTCTGGCAGGGAGGGTTCACCTGTAATGTCCTGGCCCAGGTTCCAAGAGCCTCTGGGCAGCAGGTAATGCGTAACAGAAGGCAAAACAAACAGCTTCTTCCTCAACTAGATTCTGCAGGCCTGTCTGCTGAGGTCCCTGCCCCCATGACTCCTTCAGAGCTCCCTCATGCTCTGCCTCTGGTCTCTGCCTGATCCTGTCAGGAGCTGTGATCCTTGGTGCCCACAGAGAATTCTAGTTCTGATTTTAGGTGCCAGCCCTAAAATGTCACAGAATGCTACGGCTCCTCACAGGAGTTCCCTGAGCCAGCCAGCTCGTGTTTTTTGTCTAGGGCCTGCTGGACGGCTAGGCTAGGCTGTACTGGGCAGAGCCAACCCTGGGGCACAAGGCTTTCCAGGTTGCTTTAACCAGTGACTGTGAAATTAGGATGCAAAGCCATCATGCCTGGTGCCAGGAGAGGTGACCTGGCACCATGGGATCCAAGGCAGCAAGGAAGGTTAATCAGATGCCACAAAATAAAGCACGGGAAAAAACCAATGCGGACTTGAGGGCTGGGAGGTGGGAGCCAAGTGGGGGTGCTTCTCCATGGGCCTGTGGCACCCTCAGGCTCAGGTTTGCTGCTCCAGCCCCTGCACAACCCCCAGAGGAGAGGTAAAAAGTAAAGTGTAAAGAGCGCTACATTCAGAAAAGGACCCAGTGTGGCCACCCTTAAATTTGGAAGCTTAAGAAAAGGAACTCTTACCTTATCCATAAAAATGAATAATCCCCCCCCCCTTTTTTTTTTCACAGCTGCACCCAGTGTATGGAAGTTCCCAGGCCAGGAATCGAATCCAAGCCAAAGCTTCCACCTGTGCCACAGCTGTAGCAACACCAGATCCTTAACCCACTGGGCTGGCCAAGATCAAATTCATGCCTTTGCAGCTACCTGAGCTGCTGTGATCAGGTTCTTTCTTTCTTTCTTTTTTTTTTTTTTTTTTGTCTTTTTGGTCTTTTTAGGGCAACATATGGAGGTTCCCAGACTAGGGGACTCTTTGGAGCTGTTGCTGCCAGCCTATGCCACAGCCAGAGCAACGCCAGATCCGAGCCACGTCTGCGACCTACACCACAGCTCATGGCAACGCCAGATCCTCAACCCACTGAACAAGGCCAGGGATCGAACCCGCAACCTCATGGTTCCTAGTCAGATTTGTTTCTGCTGTGCCACGATGGGAACTCCCAGGTTCTTTTTTTAAAAAATTTTAATTATAGTTGATTTACAATGTTTTGTCAATTTCTGCTGTATAGCAAATTGACCCAGTTATAATATATATATATTTTTTCTCATATTGTAGTCAGGTTCTTAACCCACTGTGCCACAGTGGGAACTCCCTAATAATGCTCTTTGTAGAAACCTTCTTATAGACACACACATATTTTTGAAAAAATTCTTAAATTTTTAATTTTTTTCCTAAGGGCCGCCCTCACTGCATATGGAAGTTCCCAGGCTAGGGGTCAAACTGGAGCTGCAGCTGCCAGCCAACGCCACAGCCACAGCAACGCCTGATCCAAGCCACATCTGCAAGCTACACTGCAGCTTGCAGCAACCTGGATCCTTAACCCACTGAGCAAGGCCAGGGATCGAACCCGAGTGCTCATGGATGCTAGTGGGGTTTGTGACCGCTGAGCCACAGTGGGAACTCTGTGCACACATATTTTTGGCTGCCATTGGAAAATCAATTGCAGACATCATAATATCAATATTTTCTGTCTTTGCTGATCTCTTGCGGTTATTTTGCTTTAATTTGTAATATAGACATCTTCTTCTATGCTTACTGGCCACTTGTCTTCCTTCTCCTGCAAGTTTGGTTATTGTCGTGTTTCCTGTGTCAAGGTCCCCTGTCTGTTTTAGTGGACAGCTGTTTGTGATCTAGTGATGAGGCTGTTTTAGTGCATTTTTAGGGTGGCAGCTTGGACAGGTGGCTTAACTTCTCTCTCAATTTTCTCCACTTGTAAGACAGGGATAAGAGCCCTTGGGATGATTTGCCTGAGAAAACCTGCCTGACAGCTTCACAGGGGAGATGTTCATGCTTCTGCCCCTTCCTTCGGTTCCTCACATCCCTTGCCCATCTCTGCCCTTCCCCACTGAGTGTGCCCATCTGTTTCATCAATCAGAGTCATTACACTCCTGACTTGTCATTAAACGTCTCTATAGACATTCTTGGAAATTACACTGTCAAGTAGTTATCATCAGGTGGCTCCGAGTTTCCCACTGGAACAATATTCCAGTTGGGGGGCTGTCTTCTGGACCAAAGCCTTGCATCCAGTGAGCCACATTCTAAATAGTAGGCAGTGTGTCCTGAGCTGCTCCTGAACGTGGGGAAATATGTATCCACGGAGGAAACGGGTTTCGTGGGCAGCAGTCACGGTGTACCACGCAGAGGGCACACGCACTGCTCTCTCATCTATTGAAACTCTCAGAAAGGAAAATCCTGCTCCACTCAAAACGGCACTTATTGGAGCTCCCGCTGTGGTGCAGTGGGATTGACTTGGGAGCACTGGGATGCAGGTTCGATCCCAGCCTGGCACAGTGGATCAGGCATTAGTGCAGCTTAGTTCTTGGCTGTGGCTTGGATCTGATCCCAGGCCCAGGAGCTCCATGTGCTGCAGGGCGGCCAAAAAAAAACCGAAAAAAAAAAAAAACCCAACGGCACTTATTGGAGCTCCTGCTGTGGCAAAACAGGGATCGGCTGCCTTTCTGGTGCACTGGGCTGCGTTTGAGGATTTGATCCCAGACCTGGCACGGTGGGTTAAGGACCTGGCATTGCTGCAGCTGTAGCTTGGATCTGATCCCTGGCCCCTGGGAACTCCACATGCCACGGGGTGGCCAAAAAAGAAAAAAAAATGCACTTATTTCTTTTCTTGAGTAATTTCTAAGGTGGAAATCACAAACAGATGTGTTTACTTGGCTTGCCTGGCTTTATTTATTTATGTATGCATGGATTTTGCACAGAAGAGATAACGTGTTGCTTTAATTTTTCTGACAGGATGGCAAATAGATACCACAGCCTGTTGCTACAGTTAGGTTATGAATTGTGTTTACAGCAACAGTGGCTTAAGCCCTAGGAGGGTCTTCTTTTAAACTTTGCATTGACATATAACATAGATTCAGAAAAGTACACACATCTTATGTGCTAGCTTGATGAGTTTTTCATAGACTGAACACACTTGTAAAGCCAGCACCCAGTTGGCTGCATGGATTTTGGCTGCTTTCTTGCATAGATTGGTTTGCCTGTTTTTTTTTTTTTTTTTTTTTTGGCCACACCCACAGCATATGGAAGTTCCCAGGCCAGGGACGGACCCTGAGCCACAGCTGCGACCTACACCTCAGCTACGGCAACCCCAGATCCTTAATCTACTGCACCAGGCTGGGAATCAAACCCTTACCGCTGCAAAGACAGTGCAGTTTCCTTAACCCAGTGTGCCAGAGCAGAAACTCCTGGTTTGGCCTGTTTTGTACGTATCGATGGAATCAGACAATATATGCCTTTTTCTGCCTGGCATTTTTCATTTAACATTTTTTAAATGGATTTCATATTGTTTGGGATAGTCATAGTTCGTTTGCTCTCATTTTATAACATTGCAAATAATAAATCACAGTCTATTCAACTGTTTTTATTAGAGTTGATTTACAATGTTATATTAATTTCTCCTGCACAGCAAAGTGATCCAATTGTGTGTGTGTGTGTGTGTGTGCGTGTGTGCGTGCGCGTGTGCGTGTGTGTATAACTTTTAAAGAATATTCTTTTCCATTATGGTTGATCATAATATATTGAATATAGTTCCCTATGCTCTACAGTAGGACCTTGTTTCTCTCTTCTACCACTGATGAGTATTTGAGTAGTTTCCATATTGGAGATAATATAAATATCCTGTCTTTCAGTGAGCACATGTATGATTTCTGGTGGATGTATATACCCTGGAGTAGAATTTTGTGCATTATTTTTAAAGGTGTTTGTTTAAATCATTTTCAGTATGTTCACTAATATGTGCAACCATCCCTATGATCAGTTTAATTCATTAATTTATTTATTGTCTTTTGTCTTTTTTAGGGCCACACCCGCAGCATATGGAGGTTCCCAGGTTAGGGGTCCAATGGGAGCTACAGCTGCCGGCCTATACCACAGCCACAGCAATGCTAGATCCAAGCCGCATCTGTGACCTACACTGCAGCTCACGTCAATGCCAGATCCTTAGCCCACTGAGCGAGGTCAGGGATCAAACCCACAGCCTCATGGTTTCCAGGCGGATTCGTTTCCGCTGTGCCACGATGGGACTTCCCTTACAATCAATTTTAGAACATTTTCATTGTCTCAAAGAAAACGCCCCCTACCCTTGGCCATCACCTCTCTATCCTCCATCCCCTCTGTCCTAAGCAACCACTTACTTTTCTTTCTTTTTCCTCCTTTCTTTCCCCTTTCCTTCCTTCCTTCCTTCCTTTTTTTTTTTTGGCCTTTTTAGGGTGGCACCCACAGCATATGGAGGTTCCCAGCCTAGGGGTCGAACTGAAGCTATAGCTGCCCACCTACACCACAGCCACATCAACTCGGGGTCTGAGCCTCATCTGCGACCTACACCACAGTTCAGGGCAACGCTGGATCCCTAACTCACTGAGCGGTGGCAGGGATGGAACCTGCGTCCTCATGGATACTAGTCAGATTCGTTTCCAATGAGCCACGATGGGAATTCCTTCCTTTACTTCCTGTATCTACAGATTTGTCTAACTTCGACATTTCACCTAAATGGAATTATACAATATGGGATTTTCTGTGTTTGGCTTCTTTCACATACCATATTTTCAAGGTTCATCCGTGTTGTAGCATGTATCAATACTTCATTACTTTTTATGGTCAAGTAATATTCCATTGTAGGGAGAGTCCATATTTCGTTTATCCATTCATTTATCTACTGCTGGGTATTGGGGTTTTCACCTTTGGGCTGTTGTGGATAGTACTGCTATGAATATATATATATTTTTTTAATTTAATTTAATCTTTTTATTACTCAAACGAATTTATCACATCTGTAGTTGTATAATGGTCATCACAATCCAATTTCACAGGATTTCCATCCCACAACCCAGGGTCATCCCCCCACCCCCCAAACTGTCTCCTCTGGAGACCATAAGTTTTTCAATGTGAGTCAGCATCTGTTCTGCAAAGAAGATCAGTCTGTCCTTTTTTCAGATTCCACATGTCCGTGAAAGCACTTGATGTTGGTGTCTCATTGTATGGCTGACTTCACTTCTGCTATGGATATTTGTGTACAAATATCTGAACACTTGGTTTTGCTTCTTTTGAATTGCCAGGTCAGGTGGTAACTCTATTTTTAACTCTTTGGAGAACTACCAAACTGTTGTCCAGAGCAGCTACACCATCTTACATTCCTACAGCAATGCGTAAGAGTTCGGTTTCTCAGAGTTCCCGTTGTGGCTCAGCAGAAATGAATCGGACTAGTATCCATGAGGACGCAGGTTCGATCCCTGGCCTCACTCTGTGGGTTAAGGATCTGAAGTTGCTGTGGCTGTGGTGTAGGCCAGTGGCTGCAGCTTGGATTTGACCCCTAGCCTGGGAACCTCCATATGCTGCAGGTGCAGTCCTGAGACACCAAAACAAAACAAATAAAAAAAAGAGTTCCAATTTCTCCAGTGCTCACTAACACTTGTTATTTTGGTTTTTTCTTTATGGACTTTCTAGTGGGTGTGAAGGTGTATCTCGTGGTTTTGATTTGCAATTCCTGTGCTTGTTGGCTATTCACATAGCTTCTTTGGAAAAATATCTATTCAAGTCCTTTGCTTATTTTTGAATTGGGTTGTTATGTCCTTTATTATTTTTTATTTTTTTTTGTCTTTTATCTTTTTGTTGTTGTTGTTGTTGTTGCTATTTCTTGGGCCGCTCCCACGGCATATGGAGGTTCCCAGGCTAGGGGTTGAATCGGAGCTGTAGCCACCGGCCTATGCCAGAGCCACAGCAACGAGGGATCCGAGCCGCGTCTGCAACCTACACCACAGCTCACGGCAACGCCGGATCGTTAATCCACTGAGCGAGGGCAGGGACCAAACCTGCAACCTCATAGTTCCTAGTCGGATTCGTTAACCACTGCGCCACGACAGGAACTCCTATGTCCTTTATTTATTTAATTTCTTTCTTTTTTTTTTTTTTTTTTAGGGCTGCACCTGTGGCATATGGAGGTTCCCAGGCTAGGGATAGAATCAGGAGCTGTAGCGCCGGCCTACGCCACAGCCACAGCAACATCTCTGCATCTGTGACCTATGTCACAGCCACAGCAACATCTCTGCGTCTGTGACCTACACCACAGCTCATGGCGCTGGATCCCCAACCCACTGATCGAGGCCAGGGATCGAACCCGCATCCTCACGGTTCCTAGTCAGATTTGTCTCTGCTGAGCCACAACGGGAACTCCCTATTTATTTATTTATTTATTTATTTTATTTTTTGTCTGCCCCATGGCATATGGGGTTCCCAGGCCAGGGAGCAGATCCAAGCTGCAGTTCGGACCTAAGCCACAGCTGCAGCAAGGCTGGATCCTTAATCCACTGTGCCGGGCCAGGGATCAAACCTGCCTCCCAAGGCTCCCAAGACACTGCCAATCCTGTTGCACCACAACAGGGAACTCCATGTGTGCATTATTTAGCATTTATTCATTTACTCATTTATTTGAGCACTTCCTACATTCTAGGCCCTGTGAGGCGCTGAGGACAAAATGGTGAACACATTGGTCCCACAAAATGAAGAGTCAAAAGAATTATTTAAAAATTAAAAAAAAAAATTCTGGTTTCTTAGGAGTTCCCATCGAGGCACAGCGGAAACAAATCCGACTAGGAACCATGAGGTTGTGGGTTCGATCCCTGACCTCGATCAGTGGGTTGGGGATCCGGCGTTGCCATGAGCTGTGGTGCAGGTAGGTCACAGACACGGCTTGGATCTGGCATTGCTGTGGCTGTTGTGTAGGCCAGCAGCTGTAGCTCCAGTTAGACCCCTGGCCTGGGAACCTTTATACGCCACAGGTGCGGCCCTAAAAAGCCAAAAAAAAAAAAAAAATTCTGGTTTCCTGACTTTTATGAAATCAGCAGCAGATCCGGGCCTGGATTCTCCCATGCCAACTCTCTGAGGACACCTTTAGGTGGGGCTGTGCTTTGTCTCCAGTTCCCTCGCAGCTCCCACCTGGCTGACGTAACCCCACCTGGCGGTTTACAACACCCAGTCCAAAGATTTACTCTAATTGGGTTGGGAGCAGCTGGCACTGCCAGTCCCCCCTGCCCCCCCAACTCCTTGAACTTCCCACAAACAAATAAAAACCAGGTCTCTTTATTGTCTTTTTCAGGGTGAAATGGGATATCTGCTACTTTGTTTAAGGATAGAAAAAGTGGCTGCCCTTGTTGCCCAAGGGGTTGGGGCTGTGTTTGAGGAAGGAGGGAAGTAGAATCAGTGGTGTTTGCACTTGGGTTTTTGAAATGATGGGTGGTTCTTAAGTTTATGAGCAAATCGCGTTGATAGACGTTTCTAGTACTCTTAAATCCTTTGAAGGAGCAACTCGTTTCCACCTCAACCCTGCCCTACCCCAGTCGCGGTTTCTTGGGTTCAGTTAGTACACAATTGCGGCAAAAATAAAACTGAGATAAGACCATCTCTGGAGATCAGACAGGGACTAAATCCAGAGTGGGAAGAAGAGAGTTACCCACGCCACACTTTCTCTCCGGTTTGGGTGGAGGGTGGGCAGGCATGGCTGTGGCACTGGGGCCGTTGTGCTGGATTCCCCACTCCAGGTTCAGCTGTTTACCAGCTGGGCAGCCACTTGATCTCTTTGCGTTTCAGTTTCCTTATCTAGAGAATGAGAGTTCACAATTCACATCTGCATTTTTTTAGGATTAGCTTCGTGTGTATCCGAGAACCCCCGTCGCTGTGGTTTTAGGAAACGGGAGTTTGTTCTGCTGGGAGACAGCCAGTCTGGGGCTGGCGTGGTGCACCCTGCTGTTAGGCTCCAGGCTCTTCTGTCTTATTGCTCTGCGGTGCCCACACTCACCATGTGGTCCAAGAGACCCGTCATGTGCAGCACTCCAGCCAGCGGGAGAGAAAAAGAGAAGATGCACTTCCCTTTAAGGGCTCTTCTCAGAAGCTGCACACATGACCTCTCCTTAAATCCCATTGGCCAGGAGTTCCCGTCGTGGCGCAGTGGTTAACGAATCTGACTAGGAACCATGAGGTTGCGGGTTTGATCCCTGGCCTCGCCCAGTGGGTTAAGGATCCGGCGTTGCCATGAGCTGTGGTGTAGTTTGCAGACGCAGCTCGGATCCTGCATTGCTGTGACTCTGGCCTAGGCCAGGTGGCTACAGCTTCGATTCGACCCCTAGCCTGGGAACCTCCATATGCTGCAGAAGCGGCCCTAGAAATGGCAAAAAAAAAAAAAACCCAACAAAAAAATCCCATTGGCCAGAACTTTACTCTTGGACCAGATCACCTGCTAGGGGGAAGCTTGGAAATGTAGTTTCTATTGCGTGTGGCCATGGACAGGTAAACATCCAAGGGTGTATTATTATTATTATTATTACTATTTTCAGGGCTGCACCTGCAGCATAGGGAGGTTTCAGGCTAGGGGTCGAATCAGAGCTGCAGTTGTGGGCCTCTGCCACAGCTCATCTCATGACAACACCGGATCCTTAACCCACTCATTGAGGCCAGGGATTGAACCTGCATCCTCATGGATACTAGTTGGAACTCCACTATTTTCAATTTTTTTTTTTCCCTGCACCCATGGGATGTGGGTGTTCCCAGGCCAGGGATCGAACCCACACTACAGCAGCAACCCAAGCCTCTGCAGTGACAATGCTGGAATCCTACTCCACTGCACCACCAGAGAATGCTGGCTGGGGGGGGGGTATTATTAAGAGAGAAGAGACTACGGGGGTGGGGGGTGTCTCTGTCACAGCACTTATCAGAGCCACTGTGAAGATAAAGGAGATCATACACGGGCAATTGAACTGGATTTTTTTTCCTGGGGAACGGGGGGCACATAAATCAACCTGTTGATTTGTCAACTAGACATTCCAAGAGGCCACTGAAGGAGTTCTCTTGCGGCGCAGCAAGTTAGGGATCTGGCATTGTCACCGTAGTGGCTCAGGTCGCGGGTTTGATGCCTGGCCACATGCCATGGGTGAGGCCAAAAAAAAAAAAAAAAAAAAAAAAAGAGGCCACTGAAAACCATGGCCAATGTGCAGAAAATCACGTGCCAGACTAGACAGGACTCTGGGTCATTTTGAGAGAGGAGGGTCCCTGTTTTGAGGCAGAGCTCCCTACCCCCCGCCCCAATCTTAATGCTCTGTTGACAATGAAACCATTAAACTGGCTGAGACCTGTACTTCTGTGCCTTCTGATCCAGATGCTGGGCTGCTGCTAAGACACTGGTTAGCCACTGAATGCAAAAAATGTATGTAGTTAGGATTCACCAGTTGAGAGCAAGAGAAACCCAACTCAGACTGGCTGACGTTTGTTTGTTTGATTTCAGATTCCACATATAAGTGAGACCATGCAATGTTAGTCTTTTCTGTGTCTGGCTTATTTCCCTTGAGCCTAATGCCCTTCAGTTTCATCCATGTTGTTGCAAATGGAGTTCGGCTTTTTTTTTTTTTTTTTTTTCCAAACTAGTTTAAGTGTATACACACACACACACACACACACACACACACACACACACACACACACACACACACACACACACACACACACACATTTATTTATTTTTGCTTTTTACCCATGGCATATGGAAGTTCCCAGGCTCGGGGTCCAATCAGAGCTGCAGCTGCCTGCCTACACCACAGCCACAGTAACAGCAACATAGGATCCAAGCCACCGCTGCGACCTATGCGACAGCTCACGGTAACATCAGATCCCCGATCCACTGAGTGAGGCTAAGGACAGAACCTGCATCCTTATGGATACTAGTCTGATTCGTTTCCGCTGCACCACAACAGGAACTCCCCAAACTAGTTTAAATTTAAAGAGGGGACTTATTGACTCTTGACAGTGAACAATCCAGAGGAAGGTAGACTCAACTCATGACTGGGTCTATAGGTATTTGAAAAATCCCAAGATTGTGTCACTGGGTCTTCCTGCCTCTGTCCCTCTCCATCCCTCCTGCTTTCCCCTGTGTTGGCTTTCCTTTTTTTTTTTTTTTTTTTTTGTCTTTTTGCCTTTTCTAGGGCCACTCCTGCGGAATATGGAGGTTCCCAGGCTAGGGGTCGAATCGGAGCTGTAGCCACCAGCCACAGCCACAGCCACACCAACACGGGATCCGAGCCATGTCTGTAACCTACACCACAGCTCAGGGCAACGCCGGATCCTTAACCCACTGAGCAAGGCCAGGGATCGAACATGCACTGAGCCACGACAGGAACTCCTGGCTTTCCTCTTAAAGCAGGTTTTCTCCACAAGCTTGCTCGTGCAACTCTCACTTTGGCAAATCCAAAGAAAAGAGCATATCTGTTTCCCAGTGGGCAAAAATGAATGCCCTCTACAGTATGTCTGAGGGAAGCATTTTGGTACACTGCCTCTCTTGAGGGTTGTCATGGTGACCATGGGGGAACTACCTCAGCAGTTCTTTAAGCTTGTCACCCTGTAAGTGGCAGGGCTGTGTTCTGCCCTGGCACAGCTGAGGGGACCACCTGGCTTTGGTACAGCCCTCTGAGAAGATTGCCCAGGTAGGTAATTAGATAGCATCCTCTTGAGGATAACCATTGACCTAAGTCCTCAGACTCGAAGGTGGGGAAGCACAGGTATCTTAACTTGGATTCTTCTGAGAACAAGGACTTGGCTGCAGGTGGTTTGTTTGCCATCCTGGGAAGCGGGAGTGAGGGAGTGTGGAGCGGAGAGAGGAAGAGGAGTCAACATGAGTGTGTGCAGGCCACCAGGGTCCTGCCTCTAGGACTTGATGCCACCCGGATCTGTCCCACAGAAGGGGAGACTTGAGGGAGTCCCTGGGCAAACAGAACCACAAGGAAACCATCCCGGCAGCTGAAACCAGAGACGTGCTGAGGGACATGCCATGGGACACCAAAGGTGACCGCCACCTACCCGGCTGGTGGCACACCTGGGATGAAATACTCAGGGCCCCCCAGCTCCAGCCCGGGGCTCACTTGCTCCCCACTGTGTGACCCGATGTCACCAAAGTCAGGAGAGCATCCCCGGCAGCCTGCACTGGGACCCACACTCCTGTGAGATGGGGTGTCTTCTCCCAAAGGAAACCCAGCTTTGCTCCCATGCTGTCCTGTGTACCTTGTTCTTCCTAGAACCTCCCTGACAGGCCATGGGTGGTTAATCCGTGAAAGCTACGCTTGGTCTTTTCAGCTCAGCAGCTGCAGGACAGAATCATCAGGGTGGGTCTTTGGGGTCCTCCTCCTGGAGGAGGCCTGCCTGGAAGGCCCGGCTCCTGGAGCCCACCCCTCTGATGAGAATGGGGTCTGAGAGTTGCCACACTCCCACCCGGACCTGGGTGGGAGGCCAGCGGCTGTCACCTGGGGCAGGCAAGTGGGCACACGCGGCCTCGGCTGTGATCCTTGGACTGCTGGGCACCTTTTTTGTGTGTGTGTGTCTTTTCTTGGGCCACGCCCTTGGCATATAGAGGTTCCCAGGCTAGGGGTCTAATCAGAGCTGTAGCCACCAGCCTACGCCAGAGCCACAGCAACGCGGGATCCGAGCCGCGTCTGCAACCTGCACCACAGCTCAAGGCAACGCCGGATCCTTAACCCACTGAGCAAGGCCAGGGATCGAACTGGTTCCTAGTCAGATTCGGTAACCACTGAGCCATGATGGGAATTCCTGTTTTTGCTTTAATAATTGATAGACTTCAGGAGTTCCCGTCCTGGTTCAGTGGAAATAAATCTGACTAGCATCCGTGAGAACACAGGTTCAGTCCCAGGCCTCACTCAGTGGGTTAAGGATCCAGCGTTGCCATGAGCTGTGGCGTAGGTCACGGATGCAGCTCGGATCTGGCTTTGCCATGGCTGTGCTGTAGGCCAGCAGCTACAGCTCTGACTCAACTCATAGCCTCCATATGCCGTAGGTGTGGCCCTAAAAAAAAAAAAAAAAAAAAAAAGCGATAGACTCCGGACAGTTTTAATAATTAATAGGCACTTATCACATTATAGAATAACCAAGCAGATCTCACCTAGAGTTCTTTATACCCACACCCTCCCAGTCTGGCACAAGTTCCTTGACTGCACTGGTGTGGTATGTTTGTTACAATTAGTGAACATTTGTTGCAATTAGTACATTATTAGTGACTTCCGTCTATAATTTACACTAAAGTTTAGTCCTTGTGTTAAGACTATTCTATGGGTTTTGACATATACCCAGGGATCTCTTTACCAGAATGGAGCAGTGTCTAGGATAAAGCTGTTCCTGGCCCTCCCAGGCCACCTTTCTGCTTAGTCAAGGCAGAGTGACCGACCTCAGCTTGCCTTCTCGGGGGTTTTGGCAACAAGGCTCCAGGCCACTGGTGTCGAGTGGAAACTGAGGACTAGGTTGGGGAAAGAAACTGCTCTCTGATTAAAGCCAAGGAGTCAGGAGTTCCCATCATGGCTCAGTGGTTAATGAATCCAACTAGGAACCGTGAGGTTGCGGGTTCGATCCCTGGCCTTGCTCAGTGGGTTAAGGATCTGGCATTGCTGTGAGCTGTGGTGTAGGTCACAGATGTGGCTCGGATCCTACATTGCTGTGTCTGTGGTGTTGGCTGGCGGCTGCAGCTCCGATTAGACCCCTAGCCTGGGAACTTCCATATGCTTCAAGTGCAGCCCTAGAAAAGAAAAGAAAAGAAAAAAAAAAAAAAGACAAGGAGTCAGGCTCCGGGTTTGGCTTTCCCAAGGGCACATCAGCTCCTAAATGGTAATAGTTCCTGGGGATGGGGTGGTCAGACATTTCTGGAGTGTCCCAAACACGTTGTGACTCAGTGGGGTGGGTCAGGCCTTTGGTGCCAGGAAGGTCTGGCCCAGGGCTGTTGAGCCTATAACCCCTCTCCCCACAGTTCTGGAGAGGTGGATCACACCGCCCCCCTGCCCATCGGAGGCCTCAGCTACATCCAGGGCAACACCAAATTGCGCCTTATTAACAAGACTGTGGGGTGGTGCCTGGATGCCACAGCACAGAAGATCCCGGACAAAGAGGCCTTGGTTGTCTTCCACGAAAACATAAGGTTGACCTTTGCCCAGCTCAAGGAGCAGGTGGGTCCTGACTTTGAACCCTCGATGTGGACAAGTGCTGGTCCCCCAGGCTGCCCTGGCTGGGTGGGTGGAGCTTTGAGGGTGGTGCCAGGCTCTGGGGCAGGATGCTGGGTCTGCCTGAAAGCCCCGAGGGGTGTCAGGGGAAGAGGCAGGGCTGAGGCAGAGGGTGCCTCCTGCCTCAGTCATTTCTGGGGCCCTGTGTTTTGGGTTTTTTTTGTCTTTTTAGAGCCGCAACCCAGCATGTGGAGGTTCCCAGGCTAGGGGTCTCATTGGAGCTGTAGCCGTCAGCCTACGCCACAGCCACAGCCATGCGGGATCCGAGCCGCATCTTCGACCTACACCACAGCTCATGGCAACACCAGATCCTTAACCCACTGAGCGAGGCCAGGGATCGAACCTGCATCCTCACGGATGCTAGTCAGATTCGTTTCCACTGAGCCATGATGGGTGTTCCCCTGGGGCCCTAGTTAACATGCATGGTCCCAAGGCACCTTCCAGATCTGCTGAGGCCTGGGAATCTGCCTGTCCTTGTTCCCAGGTGATTCTGATGTGAACCCCTGGGCCAAAGGTTGAGTTGGGCATCATGGGCCCCTTTCTGCTCATCCACATCTCACCCCTTTGTGCCCCGTCTGTTTACACCAGGTGGACAAAGCTGCTGCTGGGCTCTTGAGTATCGGCCTCCGCAAGGGTGACCGGCTGGGCATGTGGGGACCCAACTCCTATGCATGGGTACTCATTCAGCTGGCCACAGCCCAGGCAGGCATCATTCTGGTGAGGAGGGCCTTGCCTGCACATCTGGGGGTGTGAGGGTCCTGGGGGGGATCATTCAGGACAGGCCCCTGGATCCTTGGCCCCCAAATCACACCAATGCCTGGCTGGTATCAGACCAGCTAGTGCTTTTTCCTGAAGCCCACCAAGGAGGCCCAAGGTACGGGTTGCAGCCTCTGAGGGTGGAGGGCATCGAGAGGGACCACGTCTGCCCAGGACACGTGATGCACCCTTGCTGTCTCCACCAGGTGTCCGTGAACCCAGCCTACCAGGCTCCAGAGCTGGAGTATGCCCTCAAGAAGGTAAGTCTGTTCTTGGGGTGGGGGCGTTGGGGCCGGCTGGTGTCTGGCACAGGGGGCTTCCAGTTGTCACAGAGGGCTGGTGAGGTGGAGGCATGCCCAAATGGGTGACACCCAGGCTGTACGTGGGTGGGAAGAGGGGGTGGCTGGTCCGACGGGCTAATGTGTGTGTTGGGGGTCGCGCGTGCGTGTGTTGTGGTGGTGATGGGGTGTGTGTTGGGGGGAGGTGCCTGTGTGTGTCAGGGAAGTATTGTGGGGGGGGAGAGAGCAACCCTTAGGACTCCACCAGAACCCCAAGCGGGGGCTTCCTGCTGACTGTGGTGGTGGTGGGGCCCTCCTCTTCCACAGGTGGGCTGCAAAGCCCTCGTGTTCCCCAAGCAATTCAAGACCCAGCAGTACTACAACATCCTGAAGCAGATCTGTCCAGAGGTGGAGAAGGCCAAGCCAGGGGCCTTGAAGAGCCAGAGGTGGGGGTATCCCGGGTTGGGAGGGGTGCATCGTGCAGCCTCCCTCCCCCCTCCCCCACCCCCCAGGGATGAGGCTGGCATCTCTGGGGGCCCTCCCTCAGCCCTGACTCTTGCCATGCTGCCTACCCCAGGCTCCCGGACCTGACCATCGTCATCTCAGTGGACACCCCTCTGCCAGGGACCCTGTTTCTGGATGACGTGGTGGCAGCTGGCAATCAAGAGCAGCATCTGGCTCAGCTCCGGCACACGCAGAAGTTCCTGTCCTGCCATGACCCCATCAACATCCAGTTCACCTCGGTAGGGCAGAGGTCTCAGGTCCCAAGCCCAGGTTGGCACCCTCCCCCCCTGCGACCCAGTCACCCTCCCCTGAGAATGAGGAGGCAGCAGAGGAGATCGGGAGAGCAGACGCTCTTCTCCCTGGGCTGGACCTAGCTGTCCCCTCTGCCCTGGAAAACAGCAGCAACTGGTGTCCTTGTCACCTGTCCTCCCCTGGCCTTCGTCCCTGGCACAGGGACAGGTACATTGAGCCACCACAATTCAGAGCCCCTCATTTAACAGATGGGGAAACTGAGGCCCAAAGAGGGCATCTGCTGGTGGGCCTCAGAGTTCTCTGCCTCTCTGGCATGAGGGTAGACCGTGTCTTCCACATCTCTGGATCCTAACCCCTGGCACGTGGCAAACCTTCATGAGGACATACGGAACGAAAGAATGGGTCTGGGCCAAGGTCCCAGTCTTCCGATTCCCAGTGCACTGCTCTTGCATGCCGTGGCCCGGGGGTGGGGGGGAAGAGATGGGACAAAAGGAGCCAAGCCATCACCTGCTTCTCTTGGCAGGGGACAACCGGCAGTCCCAAGGGGGCCACGCTCTCCCACTACAACATCGTCAACAACTCCAACATGATAGGGGAGCGCCTGCAACTGTCACAGAAGGTGAGGGGGTGCCGGCCCAGCCAGGGCTTCCTGGCATCCTGCAGGGGCGGGCCGCCTGCTGGGCTCCCCCCTGCTGGCTAGAGGAACTGGCTTCCAGAGCTTCCGGCCCCACAGTAGACCCAGCCTCCTGCCTCCATCTCCAGACGGCAGAGAAGTCAAGGATGGTCCTGCCCACCCCCCTGTACCACTGCCTGGGTTCCGTGGGGGGCACAATGGTGAGCTTGATGCATGGGGTCACCCTCATCCTGTCCTCTCCGGTCTTCGATGGCAAGAAGGCGCTGGAGGCCATTAGCAGAGAGAGGTGAGCATCAGTGAGCAGCTACCTGGGGGCAGAGGAGACCCGTCCGGTTCCTCACTCCTGGGCCCCGATCCCGTTCTCAGACGTCTCCTCCCTCCAACTGGGAGACATGGAAATGGGGTAGCGGGGGACTCCCAGAGGAGAACCAGTTCTTCCCTCCAAGGAGCTTCGCCTGCCCATTCCCCAGAGTTGGAGTCTCAGCCCTAGCCGTAGGGTCAGGGTGGGGTGGGTCCGAAGGGGCTGTTCCCTTCTACTTCTGAACCTGATTTTGAGACGTACCCCCTCCTTATACAGAGGCTCCTTCCTGTATGGCACCCCTACCATGTTCGTGGACATTCTGAACCAACCGGACTTCTCCAGTTACGACATCTCAGCCATTTGTGGAGGTGGGATCGGGCCAAGGGGGGCCAGGCCAGGACTGGCCCAGTGAACTGCATTTGAGCCCAATCGTTCATTTCGGGGGCACGAAGGCCACTGTGGAAACATGGGTGGGAGGGAGGCCAGTCAGTGTCCCTAGTTACCAGCCCAAGGCCACCTGCCAGGTCCAGGGTCCGGGGAGAGAAGGGAATGTTATTTCCCCTAAAGGGCCATGGGTGAAGAGGGGGTCCACTGGGCCCGGAGAAGGTGGGAGCTGTGTCAGCTCTTTCTCTGATCCAGGTGTTATTGCCGGGTCACCCGTACCCCCAGAGCTGATCCGCGCCATCATCAACAAGATGAACATGAAGGAGCTGGTGGTGAGTGGAGGCAGGGCTGGGGGTTGAGGGCAGGCTGGGGCTGCGTGAGAACAGACTGATGGGAGCGGGGAGGAGGCCAGGAAGGTCTCCAAGGAAGGCCCTTTGGCTGGCCATCATTCCAGAAAGCGGATGTGAGAAAATGCAGTCTGACCTCATCAGTGGCTGGCAAGTCACAGAGATAGGTGACGAGGGAGTAAATATCATACATACATAAATTTATATTTATAGACATCTGGGGGGAAAATATGCAGCCTGGGAGGGTATGTGGCAAAGCACCGGTGTCCTGCTAGAGTGTCCTGGCAGGGGGTGGGGGGGGTGCTGGCACAGTTGGGGGCAGGCCCTTAAGACCCTTCCTGGAAGCAAGGGGGGGGAACAAGGATCTGATGTTTGTTTCCAAGTGGCAGGGAAAGGGGAGAAGAGAGGAAGATTCTGGAAGGGTAGCCATCCTGATGGCTAAGGACTTGGGAGTCTCAGCAACAGCTTCTCTGAGAGAAGCCATGGCAGTGGGGCCAGGCATGATGGAGCTCTCACTGTCAGGTGGAGCTGGGCTCGTGCTGGGGTGCCTGAGTCCCCCCTGCCAGGACGTGTCTAGGTGGGGACAGCTCTGTGCATCAGCAGGGGCTGTGGGGAGAAGGTGGGGATCGGAGGTGGGAGGGTCAGTAGTTTCTCCGGCAGAAGGCAGAGGCCAGTCACCAGGACCGGCTGGGTCAGGACCTGTGGTGAGGCAAGGATTGGTGTCAGGACTCCAGCCACCCAGACGAAGTTTGCAGAGAGCGGTGGGAGTGGGAGTCCCGGACAGTACTATCGCCCCCTCAGAGGGGAGCCCCAACCCTCCCCTCCTCTCCCTGCAAAATGGAGGGTCTGCCTGCCCTTCCTTGGTGGGGACGGGCCGTCCTGGGACACCCTCCTCACTTCCAGAAGCTCCAGAGAGGGCATGGGGGACCTGCCCACCCGGCCCCACCTGTTTAATGGCGACCGGCTTTCTTGGACCTCTTAGTGGGGAACTTGCAGCCGCGGAAGGCATCCGTGTCCCGAATGTGCTGGCCCCTGAACTTGGCGGGTGACGCGCAAGTGGCATCAGGGCGGGAGGTCTTGGCTTCCAGCCACCTGGAGAGACAGAGAGTTGCTGGGATTGGGGAAGAGAGGTAAGAGGACCAGAGGGAGGAGCGTCAGCCATGGGGGCTAGGATTGCCTTGGCTTTCGGGCAGTCTGGAACTGTCACCTTCATTTTACAAACGGGAGGAGTCCCCATCGTGGCTCAGTGGTTAACGAATCCGACTAGGAACCATGAGGTTGCGGGTTTGATCCCTGGCCTGGCTCAGTGGGTTAAGGGTCCGGCGTTGCCGAGAACTGTGGTGTAGGTTGCAGATGCGGCTCAGGTCCCGAGTTGCAGTGGCTCTGGCATAGGCCGGCGGCTACAGCTCCGATCGGACCCCTAGCCTGGGAACCTCCATATGCCATGGGAGCAGCCCAAGAAATGGCAAAAAGACAAACAACAACAACAACAACAACAACAAAAACACAAAACAAACGGAAAACTCCCAGGGTCCTGCACTTCTTAGGCAGCAGATCCAGGATGTGTGCCCAGGATGCCTTAGTGCAGGGCCAGTGTGTCCACTCCATCACGTGAGGGCGGATTCTGGGGGGGGACATGGGGGTGGCTCTCACCTCCGAAGTCCCCGAAGCTGGCAGGTACACTTCCAGGGGTTGTTGGTAAGGGTAAGGGTCTCCAGGTTGTCAAAGGGGAAGTTGGAGGGCAGCTGGCTCAGGCGGTTGTTCTCCAGATGGACGTGTTTCAGCGTGGTCACGCCCAGGAAGGCACCGTCAGAGAACTAGAGAGTGAAGTGGGCATGAGCTAAGCCCCCCAGCCCCAGGGGTCTGCCTCTCCCAGCTCTGTGGTCCCCGAGGGGTAGGTCCTTCCCTGGACTCCTCAGTGGCAGCTTGAGAAGTTTCACAGTGTGACTCAGTTGTCTCAGATCCAATCCATACAATGACCTTTTGAGATAGGTGGTATTATTTCCAATATGTAGATTGGAGATGGGGGGGGAGGGTTAAGTCCCTTGCCCAGAGTGGCACTAGGGAGTAAACAGTAGCTGCAGAACCACACCCAGCTCCTCTTCCCCTGGCACCGTGCTCCCTGAACAAACACTGGGACTGGGGAGGCAGCCAGAGTTTGGTCCCAGAGGCGCAAGCTGGCACACAGTGAAGCTGGTCAGTGTTTGGTGGGATGGGCCGTGGGCCCAGTCTCCCCACAGCCCCCAGGGCCATGGGATGTCCCCCAGCTCTGTCCTCACGGCTCCCTCACCGTCCGCCAGACACTATTTGTGGAGCCACCTTGGTGGAGCCTTTGGCCAGGTTGGCTGACTCCAGAGGAAACATTCTATTGGTGCCCACATCTTGGCCCAGATGTCACAGTTCCTGCCTCCCCTCCCCGCCCCAAATGAGCCCCTGCCGCCCTGTTCTACATCCCACTGAAAGGCCAGTGTGGCAGTGGTGGGCCACAGAGGACTCTGATTTCTGCTGGGGAGTGGCTGGGGCCAAAGAAGGGCAGGCTCAGGCAGGCACCGTCCACCCAGACAAAGGCTGGTTGCCATCCAGGTACCATGCTGCTCTCATCTCCGTGCCTGCGGCCCAGGGAGAGATGTGGAGTTCCCTGCTAATCAGACTGCTCTGATGACCATCGCCCGCACCTAGTCCCTCCTTGGGACTGGAAAATCCCTCTGGTATAGGACAGGGACCAGGGCAAGGTGCGGGAGATGGTCATCAGAGCGAACGCCACCCTGAGCCAAGGCAGCCCCACCTGGCCAGGGAATCACAGGGGAGGAAGGACTGAGCAAGGAAGGATGCAGCCAAGTGATGGGTCTGGTGACCAGGGTGGGCAAAGGGCCGTGAGTGTCCTGGGGCAAAGGGCCGTGAGTGTCCTGGGGCACAGCCCACCTTCCCTAAGGGGAGACACCTGGGGTCCTGGTGCCAAAGGTTGGCAACGATGAGTGGCTCTTGCTTTTGCCCCTTCACAGAGCCCCTGGGTGCCATGCCTGCAACCTGGGGCCTGCCCCTGGTCCCCACTCGGCTGAGATGGACCTGGGAATGCAGTGGCATGTGTGTGTGTGGACTGGGGGGGTGGGGGACATCTCTGGGAGGCACGGAGGAGGCCTTCCTCAGCTATGTGCTCCCCCTCACTCCCCAGCCCCCCACCCCACCTTAGCACACATGCACTCTCCCCACCAGGAACAGGGTCTCTTTGTGGGCCTGAGGTGCCCAGCTCCTCTGGAAGGCTCCTCAATAAACAAACCTTCCTTTATGGGGTGGGAGGTTTACTGGAGACTGGGGCGGGGTGGAGGTGGGGGACACAGCAAGGACGGGTGGAAGGCCCAAAAGGAAGAGGTGGCTGCTGTGCAAGGAGTTTGGGAGCCCTGGACATCCCTCCTTGGGGCCTACTGGTGGGGCCAGGGCAGCCCCGGCTCTGTTTTTAAGTAGGAATCCTAGGAGGGCCGTGCCAGAGACTAGGGACTAGGGGCAGCAGGGCAGGATTTGGGGCAGGCACGGGACAAGATGAGGGACAGAGGTGGCAGAGCTCCTCACCTTGGAGTTAGCCACAGGAAGAGGCAATTTTAGGGAAGAGGGGACGGTGCCCAGCTGTGGCCCTGGATCCCCGGGCCTCCTGGCAGTGAAGAAGGAGCCAGGGCAGAGCTCTGCAGCCAGGAGCTCACCTTCTCCAGGTTGGTGTTGTCCAGCCAGAGGGTCTCCAGGTATCTGCCGAAAGACTGGAAGGCATGGTCTGGGATGCTTTTCAGGGGGTTGTGGGACAGCTTCAGCTCCTCCACCACCCGCAGCTTGCTCAGAGCAGCCGAGGGGTAGCTGGATAGCTGGTTCCTATCCAGGTAGAACTTGGCGAGGTTTTCCACGTCGTCCAGAGAACCGGGCTGCAGGGAACTGAGTGAGTTTTCCGACAGGTAGAGCCAGCGCAGGTCCTTGGCGCCCTGGAAGGCGCCTGCGCGCAGCTCGCGGATCTTGTTGTTGTTGAGCTGCAGGATGAAAAGGTTGACCAGTGGGGAGAGTAGCCCTCGGGGCAGCTCGGTCACCTTGTTGTGGTCCAGGTAGAGGTAGGTGAGCTCGGTCAGGTCGTCGAAGGCGCCAGCGCGCAGCACGCGGATGTCGTTGTGGGATAGGTACAGGTAGATAAGCTGCTTGAGGCCGCGGAAGGCGCCGGAGGCCACCTCGCGGATCTGGCAGTGCTGCAGGTGCAGCGAGACGAGGTTCGGCATGGCCCGAAACGAGTTGGCAGCCAGCACTGGGAAGTTGTTGCGCTGTAGGTTGAGCAGCTTGGTCTTCTCTGACACTTTGGGGATCTTCTGCAGCCCCACCTTGTCGCAGATGACGTGCTGCAGGTCGCCGTGGCAGTGGCAGTTCTGGGGGCAGGCGGCCAGCGCCGGCAGCAGGCCGGCCAGGAGGCCGAGGCTGAGCAAGAGCATCTGGCGGGCCATGGCTGGGACGCCAGGGGCCGGGGCTGGGGGCGGCTGCAAGTCCTCGGCGCTCGGTCTCCCGCCCTATTTATACGGTGGCCCTGACCGCAGCCGGCAGCCGGAGCCAGCTCCTACGTGGAGCCGCGAGGGCACCGGGTTAACTCCCTCCCGCCCGGAGCTGCGCCCCTGCCCTCGACGGGGAGGGGCCCTCTCACCCTGAGGACCGTGCGCGGCTGGACCCAGGTCCCCGAACCTCAGTCCCCAGCCCGGCCCCCCCTATCTCCCTGCCCTCGGATCTCGCTCCCTCCCAGCCCTGACCTCCTTTCCCCCTGCTTTCCTGGTGGGGGCAGTAATGGGTGTGTCCAGGGCCCCCGAGTTTACACCGCAGAGAGGGAGGCGGTCCCTGAACTTATTTGTTTGCTCAAGTCTGAGCCTCCACGCCTCCCCCCCATACACGCTCGGCCGCGTGCCCTGGACCCAGCGAGGGAGGAAGTGGGGCCGGACGGCCGGACGCGAGTCTCGCCGCGGTCGCCGGCCGGCGGCGCTTTAATGGGGCTCTTGTGCGGCGCCGGCGGAGCGTGAGAGCTGCTCTGGCGTCGGGCTCCCCCTTCCGGCTGCACCCGCAGCCAACCCTCAGGAGGCTGGAGAGGTTGGAGGTCCGATGGCTCCTCTCTCCCAGGCGCTCCCCCACCTCCCCCGCCCCCCGCCCTCCCCTTCTCCCTGGTCTCGCGTTTCCGTCCCCGGCACCCCCATGCCCCATTGCCACGGGTGAAGGTAATCAGAAGAGTGGGACCTGGTGGTGAGGGGAGTGACCCACAGGGCTGGGCAAACACACCAGAAGGCCACAGCCGCACCATCTTTCCCTGTCCTTAATCTCCCTAGAATGTCCCCATCTCTTCATCCCCACCCCTCGGCGGTCAGGAACCGCCCCCCTCCCCGGGGGAGGTGGGGGGCTCTCTCAGGATGGCGGCCAGGGTGGCGCCAAGGTGTACTTGGCAGAAGCCACACCTGGGCAGTGGCCCCAGGACGTGAGGGTGGGTGAGGGGGCTGGGTCCTGGCTACAAAGGACCAGCCCTTGGACAGCTTGGGTTTCCTGACCCCAGGTCCTGTGGGCAGCCCTGCCCCAGCTGACCAGATCTCTGTGTCCACTTGTCCCGCCACGGTGTCCAGATTCTTGTGGAAAGGGGAGGGGAGGGTAGGCAGCGTCTCAGCTCTGGCCTCAAAGCAAGCTCTGGGCTGACTGGTAGGGGTTCTTGTCTGTTTTGGGGGGTGAGGGGAGGAGCCAGACCTCAGATCTTGCCAGACCCCAGCTGTGCCTGAGTCATGCCCCCTGACACAGAAGAAATTTGGAACGGGGTGAGGCTGAAGGACGAACAAAGGTCTGGTGTCTTTGCTGGCTGGAAGGGACCAAGAAGAGAGGGTAGCTGGCCCCTCTCCTTTCACCCAGCATTCAGGTGGGGAGACCTACCCCTCTCCTAAGCTCCTTTCACGCGTTGGGGGTCACAGTCGGCCCAGAACACTGCCTGGTTTTCAGGCTTCTCCAAGGCTGGCTTCTGGTTTTCTGTGGCTCAGGACGTTCCAACCACTAGAAGGGGGAGAGTGGGGGGAGGGTGTGTGCCACTGGCTTTTTAAATCCTTGCTTTGGCTGTATTTTTATTTTGATGAAAATAAATGTACAGGAAACTTTCCAGAACTTGGGGGGGGGGGCGCACCTATCCCAAGGCTAGGCACTTGTCCCAGGAGTCTGGTGGGTGGGTGGGTTGTGTTTATAGCTCCCAGCTGGGCCAGGGGAGGCTGGCTTTCTCATCAAGTTTTCAGACCCTTCAGCTTGGAAGGGAGGGCCAGGGGATGTTACGGCCTGAATTCAGGAAGCCGGTGCTAAGACGCCTTGGGGCTGGGGCACTGGTGCTGCTGGGAGCCACAGGCTAAAGCGTATGGCTGCTCCAGGGAATTGTGGAGACTGGGCGCCCTGCCTGGAAGCCAGTAGCCTCCCTGCTCTCAGTTTTATTTCAGACCTCGGGACTCTGCTCGTTGAGCTAGTTTGGGCTCCATCCCAGAGGTCAGGTTTGCCTCCTGACCTCTGACCTCTGACCTCTACCGACTATGCCACTCGTCCCACCATTCAACCACTGCCTTCTTTCCCCCGAGTTCCTCCCCATTTCCCCAGGGAGACTTCTCCATCTTGCCGCCATCCCTTTGCTCCCTTCCAAATACCCTTTCTGGACCCTCTAGGTGGCTTATGGAACCACAGAAAATAGTCCTGTCACTTTCATGAACTTTCCCGAGGACACCATGGAGCAGAAGGCAGAAAGTGTGGGCAGAGTTATGCCCCACACCGAGGTGAGCCCAGGCCCCAGGCCCCACCTCCTACCATGTGGCTGGGGGGGGGCACCCCTTGGGACGCGTTGTTTTCCATCAGAGCTCACTCAGGATGCTGAGAGCACCCCCAGCATCAGGGGCTTCCCGGGGACTGGCCTGGGGCTTCTCTGTGGGCTGAGGCCTTGAGCGGGGAAGAGCTGGAACAGTGGCCAGGAGCAGCCGCCAGCCGAACTCCACAGCCTCCCTTCCTGTCTGAGGTGTGTTTTTGCCAAGCCCACTGTCTGTTTCAGGGCAGCCAGAACAGCCTCAAAGAGGAGCCACAGCACAGAGATTTTTCCTACACAGCTCTTTCTCTCTCATAGCCCTCCCCGCCCCGACCTTAGGCAGCGGTCCTCTTTTTGCTTGGTGTAAACAGTTTCCCAGGCAGCTTGTCCCTCTGGGGGTTCCTTGTACCTTGAAGGCCGACCCTGAGTACCTTTCCCTTCCAAATTGCCAGCGTCCAACACTGGTGCTTTATGCCAGCCCCGTACCTGGTTTCCCCTCCCCCCTTGTGCCCTTGCCCCTCTGGGGGTCACTGCCAATGTGCTTCCCCTGGGGCCAGCCACCATCCTATTTCAGAAATCTCGGAGTTCCTGTCGTGGCACAGTGGTTAACGAATCTGACTAGGAAACATGAGGTTGTGGGTTCGATCCCTGGCCTTGCTCAGTGGGTTAAGGATCCAGCGTTGCCGTGAGCTGTGGTGTAGGTTGCAGATGAGGCTCTGATCCCGCGTTGCTATGGCATAGGCCGGCGGCTACAGCTCCGATTCGACCCCCTAGCCTGGGAACTTCCATATGCCATGGGGAGCGGCCCTAGAAAAGGCAAAAATACAAAAAAAAAAAAAAAAGAAAAAAAGGAAAAAAGAAATCTCCTTCCCTCCTCCCTGAAGTGAGTGTGCAGTGACACTAATCCCCTTCTATGTGCCTGACAGCCTCACAAGGATGCTCACCAGTGCAGTGTGCAGGTCTCTCCATTTCGCACATGCAGACATGAGGCACCCAGGCTAAGCTTTCCTTGCACGTTGGCTGTGGCTCGTTTCTCGCCGAGGCATTCGGGGTCTGCATCTCTGCCACCCCTCCTATTCACGTGGCCCTGCTGTGCCCCCCTCCTCTGGCTTCATTATTTGCTATTTAGTGGGAAGTAAGAAGAGGCTCGCTTTTCTTCTGCACAGTTTATCATTCTTTAGCTGGCCTGGCCCTCTGCTGGCCTCCTTCCCTGAGCATCTCCTGGTCTGGGCCCCACCTTCCTGCCCAGCTCAGGTGTCCACCTGGTGACTGACCTATTCTGGTTTCATCTCCCTTCCCTGGATTGGGATGGGCAGAGCCAGGGGGCCTCCTTACCAGGGGGAAGGAAGGCAAAGCTTCACTCCCCGCCCACCCCCATTCCTGAGGGCTCCCCATCCTGAAGCGAGAGGCTGGGAGGCCCCGGTCTGAAGCTGCCTGCTCCCAGGCCCAGATCATGAATATGGAGACGAGGACACTGGCAGAGCTGAACACACCTGGAGAGCTGTGTATCCGGGGCTACTGCGTCATGCAGGGCTACTGGGGTGATCCTCAGAAGACGGACGAAGTAATCGGACAGGACAAGTGGTATCGGACAGGGTGAGTAGGGCAGGACCAAGAGGGGTGGCTGGGAGTCCCCAGGCGAGTTGGGAACATTGAACTAGAACAAGGAGAACACGTGTGTCAAGATGGCCCTTGCACATCTTGGAGGCTTAATTTTCAAAATGTGTAAAATGGAGTTCCCGTCGTGGCGCAGTGGTTAACGAATTTGGCTAGGAACCATGAGGTTGCGGGTTCGGTCCCTGGCCTCACTCAGTGGGTTAAGGATCCGGCGTTGCCATGAGCTGTGATGTAGGTCACAGATGTGGCTCGGATCCAGCGCTGCTGTGGCTCTGGTGTAGGCCGGCAGCTACAGCTCCGATTGGACCCCTAGCCTGGGAACCTCCATATGCCCCAGGAGCGGCCCAAGAAATGGCAAAAAGACAAAAAACAAAAAACAAAAAAACCCCAAAACAAACAAAAAAAAAACCGTGTAAAATGAAGAGGATCATATTCTCTGAATAGAGCTCCTGGAGGGACCAGATGCAGCACAGGTGAGAACGCCTAGGACAGTACTTGCAAAATCCGAGCCAAGCATCAGTCACTTATTTACTAAGTCAGCAAATTCTAATTATGCACCTGCCACGGGCCAGCACTATGCTGGTGCAGCAGAAAGCAGGCTGGGAAAGATCTTGCTCTTACTTCCCACATGTCTGGTGGAGGGAGACAGATACAAATGAGATCATTTCAGACATTAATACACATCACAAAGAAAACAAAACAGGGTCCCAGGAGAGAAAGCGGCAGTGGTGGGGAGGAGAACTCCTCTTTATTGGGTGATCAGAGAAGGCTCCTCTAAGGTAGAAACATCTGAATGAGAAGAAAGGAGCCAGCCATGAAAAAAACATATGTATAGATAGGAGAGAGAGCAGATATGCTAGAGGTATTGGCTTCCTTGTTTGGGGCTGCCTCCTCCATTAGACTATACGATCCAGGGAATGTCTTGTTCATTCTGTGGCCCCCAGCGTCTAGAGCAGTGCAGGACCCGTAGCAGGTGCTCAGTGACTGTTTGCTGAATGAGTGAAGCGAGCCAGCCGGATGAGGCAGAGGTGAGAGCAGCTCCTGGGCTTTCCTTGCAGAGACATCGCTGTGATGGACGAGCAGGGCTTCTGCAGGATCGTGGGTCGCGCCAAGGATATGATCATCCGAGGTGGTGAGAACATCTACCCTGCGGAGCTGGAGGACTTCTTTCACACTCACCCACAGGTGCAGGATGTGCAGGTGAGACACCCAGCCCTGAGGAGCTCAGGCGAGACCCCCAGGGGCAGGGGGCATGGATGGGGATGCGGATGGGGATGTCTGCCGCTGTCTCTGACCCTGGAAGGTGGTGGGAGTGAAGGACAACCGGATGGGGGAGGAAATCTGTGCCTGCATTCGGCTCAAGAAGGGGGAGAAGACCACGGCGGAGGAGATCAAGGCTTTCTGCAAAGGGAAGGTGGGGGCCTCATCCCCGCATCTTCCCCCCCCCCCCGCCCCATCCCCTGTAGGCCGACGTTGCTCGGTTCTCCGACACCCTCTTCCCTGCCCACCAGTCATCCCACGGTCCCCTCCTCCCCAGCCTGGGATCCCACCCAGCCTCATGCTTGATCTCCCTCTGATCTGCAGATCTCCCACTTTAAGATTCCTCGGTACATCGTGTTTGTGACAGACTACCCCCTCACCGTCTCGGGAAAGGTGTGGAAGGTGGAAGGGCTCAGGGTGGGGGAGTGGAGTGGGGCAGGGGAGAGCCTGGGGCCCCCAGGGCCAGCAGAGGTTCAGGCAGCCCTGCCTATTCGTCCCTGAGGGACAGGCTGGCATCTGTTGAGAGGCTGGCCGTAGGATCACCAACTAGTCGGCTCATCCTGGTGTGCCCCAGACCCTTTCCTGGCTTTAGCTGGAGCACGTCTGAGGGCCCAGGCAAACCCGCTGGGCTTGGGCACCCTGGCTGGCAGAGGCCCACACCTGGTTCTCCCTTCTCTCTCTTCTAGGTCCAGAAATTCAAACTTCGAGAGCAGATGGAACAACGTCTAAACCTGTGAATAAGAGAGGGGGGCAGTCCTCCCAGGCCCTCCCTGCCCTTTTCCCACATCCCCCCTCTTGTCCCTGTGATCCTGGCATAAAGAACTTCTCTGTTTATTCTGGCGTGCTCTCTTGGCAGCTTCTAGGGGATGGAGAAGGGAAGAGACCCAAGGGAAACTAGCACTGTCAGACCTCTTCCTGATCAAGGGTGGCACTAAGCCACCCTTTGGCATGCATTCGTTACTTCATTTAATTCTCCCTCCATACCAACACAAATTTTTTTTTTTGGTCTTTTTGTCTTTTGAGGGCCGCACCCGAGGCATATGGAGGTTCCCAGGCTAGAGGTCCAATCAGAGCTGTAGCTGCCAGCCTATGCAACAACCACAGCAACACTGGATCCTTAACCCACTGAGCGAGGCCAGGGATTGAACCGAGTCCTCATGGATGCTAGTTGGGGTTCACTAACTGTTGAGCCACAACGGGAATGCCAACACAAATTTTTTTAGGGCTCTACTTATTTCTTTTCTTTCTTTCTTTTTTGTTTTGTTTTTTTTGTTTGTCTGTTTTTTTAGGGCTTCACCCACAGCATATGGAAGTTTCCAGGATGAAGAATTGGAGCTGTAGCTGCCAGCCTACAACACAGCCACAGCAACTTGGGATCTGAGCCTCATCTATGACCCACACCACAGTTCACGGCAACGCCGGATCGTTAACCCACTGAGCAAGGCCAGGGATCAAACCCGAAACCTCATGGTTCCTAGTCGGATTGGTTAACCGCTGCGCCACGACGGAAACTCCTTATACTCATTTCTTTTTCGCATCATTGCCAGATTTGTCCAGCAAGAAGTATTCTTTTTTTTTTTTTTAATACAGCTTTATTGAGTTATAATTCACACCATCCAATTCACCTATTTAAAATGTGATATTCAGGAGCCATGCTGTGGCATGTTGGGTTAGGGATCTGGTGCTGTCTCCGGCAGCATGGGTTTGATTCCTGGCCTGGCGCGCAATAGGTTAAGGATCTGGTGTTGCTGCAGCTGCAGTGTAGGTCCCAGCTGCAGTTCACATTTAATTCCTGGCCCAGGAGCTTCCATATGCCATGGCCATGGCCAAAAAAATTGTTACAGTCAATAGTTTTTAGCATATTCACAGATATGTGCACCCATGACCAAAGTCAACTTTTAAAAGTCCATCACCTTTTAAAAAGAAACTCCAGGAGTTCCTTCACGGCTCAGTGGATTGCTGCTGTGGTTTGGGTTCAATCCCTGGCCTGGGAACTTTTGCATGCCACAGGAGTGGCCAACACACAAGTAAAGAACAAAAGAATGAAAGGAAGAAAGGAAAAGAAATTTCAGGAATTCCTGTGGTGGGGCAGTGGGTTAAGAACCCGACTGCAGTGCTGGAGGTGGCTGTGGATGCACGGATGCATAGGTTCAATATCTGGCCTGGCACAGTGGGTTAAAGGATCCAGCATTGCCACAGCTGCAGCACAGGTTGCAGCTGCCACCCAGATTCAGTCTCTAGCCTGGGAATTTCCTTTGCCTCAGATGCAGGAAAAAAAAGAAAGAAACTCCATAGTCTTTAGTGATCATCCTGCATCCTGTACCCTCATTTTCCTCCATCCCTTCCATCCAACCCAATTTTGATCTTTTTCTTTCTTTCTTTTGCTTTTTTAAGGGCCACACCTGCAGCTATGGAAGTTCCCAGGCTAGGGGTTGAATTGGAGCTGCAGCTGCCGGCCTACATCTCAGCCACAGTAACGTGGGATACGAGCCACATCTGTGACATACACTGCAGCTCATGGCAACACTGGATCCTTAACCCATTGATCGAGGCCAGGGATCAAATCCTCATGGATACAAGTTTGGTTTGTAACCCTCTGAGCCGCAATGGGAACTCCCTTGATCTTTTTTTCTTAATCAATGAACCAACCTGGGGCTTCTTTAATGGGCAGGGCCAGATAAAGGAGGCTATAGCTTGACTCAAGAAATAAAAACAGCTGAGCACATCAATTTCCAGTTCATTGAGACAGAAAGAAAGTTTCCTTCTGCTTGCAATCCTTACCTCCCAGTGCTGCCCCGGCAGCCGTGGCCTCTACTTTTTAGAAATGAATGTAAGTTTAGGATATTCTGAATGCCAAGCACTATTGCTAGGTTCATCCCATACATTGTGAAATTTCCCAACGACACAGTCAAGTAGACATTAGCCCCATTTCACAAATGATGAAACTGAAATTCAGGGAGGTTGAGTGTCTTGCCCAAGGTCACACAGCTGGAATTAGAACCCAGCTGCCTGACTTCAAAGCCCATGATCTTTCCACTTCCTGGACAGTTTTTCAGGTATCTGCTTTCCCAGCTCTTCACCTGAACCCTGTCTGTCCCACATACACCACCTCTGACTCCCCTCACAGCAGGTGCGGAGGTGGGGTGGGGAGCTGGTCTGACCCAGGAGGTGACAGCCTACTCTCCTGGCCACGCCCGTTCCTCCCTGGGATTTTCTGCTTCTGGACATTCAGTCCAGGAGTTCCCATCGTGGCCCAGTGGTTAACAAATACAGCTAGGAACCATGAGGATGAGGGTTCGATCCCCAGCCTCGCTCAGTGGGTTCTTAAGGATCCGGCGTTGCGGTGAGCTGTGGTGTGGGCCGCAGATGCGTTGCTGTGGCTCTGGCGTAGGCAGGCAGCTACAGCTCCGATTCGACCCCTAGCCTGGGAACCTCTATATGCCACGGGTTCGGCCCTAGAAAAGACAAAAAAAAAAAAAAAATTCAGTCCAAGTGCCCTCTCCCGCCCCACCCCCGAAATGACTCCACAGCCCTTGTAACAGACTCGCCTCATAGTACGGAGCACACTGGCCTGGTATCCAGCAGGTGCCTAATTCAAGTCGGTTGCCTGTTTTCTCTTGTTGGTTTGCGTCTCTCATATCATGCTGCAGTATCTCATGCTGGATATCCCCAGCGCCCAAGGGCACATAAAATGTGAAGGATCCGATTGAATGGACTAAGAGTTGCTCTTTGGCATCCGACGGGGTGCCAAAAAGTGGGGGACACTTCCGACCCCCAGCGAAAGGACAGCACGGCGGCTGCGGTGAGCGCTCCAGTGCCCAGCAGGTGGCGCCGCAGCCCGAGCCGTCCCGGCGCCGCTGAGACCCAGGGCGCGGCCACACAGCCCCCTTCCTTCCGCTGGGGCGGCCCGGCTCTGTGCACACTCGGGCGTCCTTCCCTGGGCTCCTTTTGGGTTCGGGTCCTGCCCCCACTACAGCGGGCGCTATGGCGCTCCCCGGGACTCGGGCCCGGGGCTGGGTGAGGGCCGCCAATGTGGCCCAGAGACGCCGTCTCTCGGAGGACGCAGGAGGAACCCCGAGTCCGGCGCCCGGGAGCCAGCGCGCCGCGCTTTACGTCCACGTGAGTGGGGTGGGGAGGGAGTGTCGCAGGCTCAGTCGGCTGGAACCCACGAGGTGGCGTATGACCCTACGAGCCCCGCAGCGGTCTTTCCCCGCCCCCAGGCAAGGTCTGGGACTGATTCCCTGGCAGGGAAATGTGTAGATCCAGAGACCTGAAGTTTCTGGTGCTCGCCACCTCGGTGATCTTGACCAAGTGATTTCTTTTTTTTTTTTTTTTTTTTTTTTTTTGGTCTTCTGTCGTTTTAGGGCCGTACCCGCGGCATATGGAGGTTCCCAGGCTAGGGGTCTAATCGGAGCTGTAGCTGCCGGCCAACACCACAGCCACAGCAACGTCGGATCTGAGCCGCAACTGCGACCTACACCACGGCTCAGAGCAACGTGGGAATCCTTAACCCACTGAGCGAGGCCAGGGATCGAACCTGCAACCTCATGGTTCCTAGTCGGTTTTGTTTCCGCTGCGCCATGAGGGGAACTCTGATTTCCTTTTTGAACTGCAGTTTTCTCTTATTGAAGTGGGCTTGCTGATTTCCTTGGGAAGTTGTGTGGCTTAGATGCGGTAGCTACCGTGGATGCACTTTGGGATGGGGATGTGTGCGACTGAACCCAGGCAATGGCCAGGGCAGCCCTGGGTCACCTCTAGTCCCGTTCATATACCCGCTACCCTTAGTGGCCCTACTGTGAGAAGCGCTGCAGTTATTGCAACTTCAACAAGTACATCCCTCGTGGAGTGGACGAGGCTGCTATGAGGCGCTGTCTGGTGACGGAGGCTCAGACGCTGTTGCGGCTCAGTGGGGTGCAGCGGTGGGTACTGGGGGCTGTAGGCGGGTATCTTGGGAACTATGTGGGGGAGTGGATGGGACTGGTGCCCACATCCCGGAGGTTTCCCCCGTGTCTCATCTTCTCCATTCTCCTCCCCCAGGGTGGAGTCTGTGTTCTTTGGTGGGGGTACCCCCAGTCTAGCCAGCCCCCGTACTGTGGCAGCTGTCCTGGAGGCAGTGGCCCAGGCAACCCATCTGCCTGTAGACTCTGAAGTTACATTGGAGGCCAACCCTACCTCGGCGCCAGGCTCCAGGCTGGCAGCATTCCGGGCAGCAGGAGTCAACAGGTTGTCCATTGGCCTCCAGGTAACCCATCTCACCCACCCCATACAAGTGCTGTCTCTGCTCTGGTCACATTCATTCATTGGGCAACATTTATTTAATTTTTATTTATTTATTTATTTTTTGCTTTTTAGGGCCCTACCCTCAGCATATGGAGGTTCCCACCTAGGGGTCGAATTGGAGCTACCGCTGCTGGCCTACATCACAGCCACAGCAACACAGGATCTGCGCTGTGTCTACAACCTACACCACAGCTCATGGCAACGCCAGATCCTTAACCCACTGAGTGAGGCCAGGGATCGAACCCGCAACCTCATGGTTCCTAGTTGGATTCATTTCCCCTGCACCACGACGGGAACTCCCACTGGGTAATATTTATTGAGCTCCTTCTGGGGGTCAGGGCCTTGCAGGCACTGACAAGTGTATGGTGACACTTTGGTAACTACCTAATTGTCTGCTGCTGTGCTAGACCAAAGACTCTATGAAGCAGGGATCGTACATACTTTTTGTTCCTCACAGCATCCCAAGTACCCACTACCGTGCCTGGCACATAGTAAATGCTTGAAAAAAATTAGTTACATGATTGGAGACACAGGAGAGGCAGACCGGAGATCAGATCAGCAGGGTAAAGGCTGCCGATCGAGAGGTCTCTACAAAAGGCTTGCAGAGTACAGCCCGAAGGGCATTTCAGTCTGACAAAGTCAGAGAAATCTTCCTGGAGGAAGTGATGTTTGAATGAGGAGGAGGAGTGCACCAGGGGAGAGGGCGTGGGAAAAAAAAAAAAAAAAAGACACAGGATGTGGAAGAGCTTGCATGTTTGGGGGGACCTGGGAGCTGTTCCTTGTGACTAGAGAGGCTGGGGACAAGGCTGCAAGCCAGGGCCCAGAAACCTTCAGGACCCTACTAGAAAGTTTGGGGTTTTGCCTAGTGATGACAAGGGAGTCACTGAAAGGTTTTTTTGGTTTGTTTGTTTTTTTAGGGCCCCACCTGTGGCATATGGAGGTTCCCAGGCTAAGGGTCAAATTGGAGCTGCGGCTGCTGGCCTACACCGCAGCCACAGCAATGCCAGATCTGAGCTGCATCTGGACCTATGCCACAGCTCACAGCAACACCGGATCCTTCACCCACTGAGCAGGGCTAGGGATCAAACCCGCATCCTCATGAATACTAGTCGAGTTCGTTACTGCTGCGCCATCATGGGAACTCCTGAAGGTTTTTGTGTTTTTTTTTTTGGCTTTTTGCCTTTTCCAGGGCTGCTCCTGCGGCATATGGAAGTTCCCAGGCTAGGGGTCTAATCGGAGCTGCAGCTGCTGGCCTGCACCACAGCCACAGCAATGGGGGATCTGAGCCTTGTCTGAAACTACACCCCAGCTCACAGCAATTCCGGATCCTTAACCCATGAACGAGGCCAGGGATTGAACCCGCAACCTCATGGTTCCTGGTCGCATTTGTTAACCACCGAGCCACTACGGGAACTCCTCCTGAAGGTTTTTAAGTGGAGAGAAATATATTCCTCTCGGATTGGCCCCTGATAGTTCCATGGCCACTACTGCATACACTTATCACTTCCCATAGGGTTTGGGGTCAGGGCTTTGTCCTGATGGAACATGTTGAAAGGGACACACCATTTCTGAGATAATCTACCCCCAAATGCTTACAAATCTTTTTTTTTCTTTTTTTTTTTTTTTTTTTTTAGGGGCCACACTCATGGCATATATGGAGGTTTTCAGGCTAGGAGTCCAATCAAAGCCGTAGCCACCAGCCTACACCACAGCCACAGCAACTTGGGATCCAAGCCTCATCTGTGACTGACACCACAGCTCACGGCAATGCCAGATCCTTAACCCACTGGCTAACCTCTGAGCCACGACAGGAACTCCACTGCTTACATATCTTGAATCTAAATTGTGAGGAAACATCAGGAACACCTCAATTAAGAGCCTTTGTGTGTGTGTGTGTGGTAAGAACAGATACATGAGCTCAATCTACCCTCTTAACAGTTTTTTAATGTACAGTATAGTATTGCTTGTTGTCAACACAATGATGTATAGCAGATCGCTAGGACCTACTAAGAGACATTTTAAAAAACTACTAGCCTTGGAGTTCCCGTCGTGGCGCAGTGGTTAACGAATCCGACTAGGAGCCATGAGGTGGCGAGTTCGATCCCTGGCCTTGCTCAGTGGGTTAAGGATCCAGCGTTGCCGTGAGCTGTAGCGTAGGTCACAGACACGGCTCAGATCCCCCGTTGCTGTGGCTCTGGCGTAGGCCAGTGGCTACGGCTCCGATTCCACCCCTAGCCTGGGAACCTCCATATGCTTCAGGAGCGGCCCTAGAAAAGGCAAAAAGACAAAAAAAAAACCAAAAACCTACTAGCCTTTACTTTTCAAAAATGTCAGTGTTATGAAAGACAAGGGTAGGGAGGATCTTAACTAAAAGAGACTAAAGAGACAGTGACAGGAGTTCCCGTTGTGGCTCAGTGGTAATGAAACTGACTAGGATCCATGGGGATGCCGGTTCAATCCCTGGCCTCGCTCAGTGGGTTAAAGGATCCGGCGTTGCCGTGAGCGGTGGTCAGATGTAGCTCAGATCTTGCGTTGCTGTGGCTGTGGTGTAGGCTGGCAGCTGTAGCTCTGATTCAACCCCTAGTCTGGGAACCTCCATATGTCACACCTGTGGTTCTAAAAAGCAAAAGAAAACAAAAACTGATTGTTGGCTTTGGAGTCCGACAGTCCGAATTTCCAGATTTGATTTTGCCATTGTATGACTTCTGAGCCTCAGTTTTGTCATCTGTAAAATGCAGCTAATGATAGGGGGTTACAAGGATAAATTAGATATTACATAAGAATATACAAGAGTTCTCTTGTGGTGCAGCAAGTTAAGGACCTGGCATTGTCACTGCAGCACTTTGGGTTGCTGCTGTGGCACACATTCACTCCCTGGCCTGGGAACTTCTGCATCCCTCCGCCGCCCAAAAAAAGAATACTTTTGCACACAGTGACCCTTCAGGGAATGGTACCCCCGCTACTGGCTTGACCATCCGCCTTCCAGCTCCCTGCCATATCCTGTGTATCTGTGCCTTGCCCTGTATCTGTGTCTGCAGGAAGGTCAGGCGGGTGTTTCTGTCTCCCTCTGAGCCAGCCTGCATGCTCCCAGTCCTTAGATGATGCTGAGCTCCAGCTTCTGGGGAGGACACACTCGGCCAGTGATGCTCTGCGGACGCTGGCAGAGGCCCGGCACCTGTTCCCGGGGCGTGTATCTGTGGACCTGCTGCTGGGGCTGCCGGCTCAGCAGGTGGGGCCATGGCTTCGGCAGCTGCAGGAACTGCTGCGCCGCTGTGATGACCACGTCTCCCTCTACCAGCTGACCCTGGAGCGGGGCACTGCACTCTTCGCCCAGGTGCAGCAGGGTGCCCTTCCTGCCCCTGACCCTGAACTTGCTGCTGAGATGTACCAGCAGGGTCGGGCAGTCCTTCGGGAGGCCGGCTTCCGCCAGTACGAGGTCTCCAACTTCGCCCGGAATGTAAGTCCTGGGGCAGAAGGTGGGGCATGGGCAGGCTGAGGTGTGACCAGGCAGTTGTGGCCCTTTGAGGAGAAGGGTGCTTCTGAGGCTTGAGACGGGGTTGGGGAACACATTCTACCTGGGTGCCCTTTATTTGAGCAGAAAGCGGCTCTGTGCTGACTATTCCCTCTCTCCCCACCAGGGGGCGCTTAGTACCCACAACTGGACTTATTGGCAGTGCGGTCAGTACCTTGGCGTTGGGCCTGGTGAGTCCCCTGTGAACCACAGAAGGGATGACTCAGGAGAGCAATGTCATGGCTGTGTGCTCTTGGGCCACTTATTAACCTCTCCAGCCTCTGTTTCCTTATAGGTAAAGGGTGGCAAAAAAGATTCCCTCCTTGTCGAGCAGTTAAGTACGTATTTTGAGGCACTTGGTATAGTGCCTGGCATTGTGGTTCTTGACCTGAAGCATCCATAAGAATTATCTGGATTGCTTATTAAAACCCAGCTGGGCTCCAACCAAAACCTAGAATTTTTTTGGGGGGGGGGCCTAAAAAGAACCACATCCATGGCACATGGAAGTTCCCAGGCTAGGGCTCGAATAGAACTGCAGCTGTTGACCTACCCCACAGCTCACAGCAACACCAGATCCTTAACTCACTGAGCAAGGCCCAGGATCGAACCTGCGTCCTCATGGATGCTAGTCAGATTCATTTCCCCTGAGCCAAGACAGGAACTCCTAGAATTTTTGAAGTTGGACTGGGCCTGAGAATGTACATTTCCAGCATATTAGATGCTGGCGATCCAAGGGCCGCACGTTAGAACCACTGATTCAACATGTGGGAAGCACACAGTGTTAACTGCTATGAAAGGGGGGTTGGTTATTGATATTGTCAGGGGCCCATGGGCGATTTATACCCCAGGGGGCCGGGGGCCACACCCGAGAGGCTCGGATCCAGACCCTGGAGCCAGACAACTGGATGAAGGAGGTGATGCTGTTCGGTCATGGCACCCGGAGGCGCATCCGCCTGGGCGAGCTGGAGCTGTGAGCACCTGAGGGCACAGGGCTCTTCACCCAGGCCTCCCCTGTATCCCCAAGAACCACCCCTTGCACATCTTTGCTTCCTGCCTTGTCCTTCCCCCACCCCGCCCCATACTGCCCGATCCTCATAAGCCCCTCAGACACAGACCCCAGCGGAGGGTTTGAAGCATGGGAGAAGCACACTTCTGCTCTCCACGACCCCTTAATGGTTTTTCTTTCAGGCTGGAGGAGGTTTTGGCCATGGGGCTACGCACAGATGTGGGGCTCACTCACCAGGTAAGAGATCAGGGGGCTCTGGCACACTGCTTCCTCCTCCTGGGCCTCACAGAATCACTCCTCTTTGTCTTAGTCTCTCTTCTACACACACACACACACACACACACACACACATGCACACGCACACACACACACACACACACACTCCTCCCCATCCCTTGGTCCAGCCAAACCCTGATGGGCAACACAGTGCAATGATGAGAACTCTAGACGCTAGGGCTGCAGAGACCCAGGCACTGGTCCCCATTCCCTTGCAGCCTTGGGCACACATCCTTTCACCTCTGAACTTCACTTTTCTCCGCCGTCTAAGGGACTAGACTGGATGAAGAGTTTTCAAATGTTTTTAAACAGTGCTGAGGAGTTCCCATCGTGGCTCAGCGGTCAATGAACCCGACTAGGAACCATGAGGTGGCACATTCGATCCCTGGCCTTGCTCAGCGGGTTAAGGATCTGGTGTTTGCTGTGAGCTGTGGTGTAGGTCGCAGACGCCGCTCGGATCCAGTGTTGCTGTGGCTATAGTGTAGGCCAGCAGGTACAGCTCCAATTTGACCCCTAGCCTGGGAACCTCCATATGCCACGGGTGTGGCCCTAAAAAGCAAAAAATAAAATAAAATAAAAATAAAAAATAAACAGTGCTGAAAGCTCAGTTAGGAAGTATAATAAATAAAGATCAATCTTGAGTTCAGAGCTGCACTGGATGAAGTCAGAGCCACAGGACCCTGGCTGGGGCTGGCCACCCTCTGACCAACACAGGGAAGGGGAGGAGCAGGGGAAGACCTGGCTCAGCTGGGAACTGGGTTTTGGCCTGAACGTGGAATAGGGGTGAAGGTGCTGAGCTCCCTGCTGGTCCATTGGCCTGGTCCTGGTGTGCATGACAGTCAGTTCCTGAGATTCTCTCTCTCTCTTTTTTTTTTGTCTTTTTAGGGCTGCACTGGTGGCATATGGAGGTTCCCAGGCTAGGGGTCAAATTGGAGCTGCAGCTGCAGGCCTACACCACAGCCACAGCAATGCCATATCCGAGCCATGTCTGTGACCTGTATCGCAGCTCACGGCAATGCTGCATCCCCGACCCACTTAGTGAGGCCAGGGGTCGAACCTGCGTCCTCATGGATGCTAGTCAGATTTCTTTCCCCTGAGCCACATTAGGAACTCCAGTTTCTGAGATTCTTACGCTGGACTGGACCCCCCTCACCCCTCACTGCCTCCCCCCGCCACCAGTCAGGTGGCCTGGGACAGCCCCACCAGTTCCTCCCCTTGTGGTCCCTGCACCTCTGATGACCCTTCTGGTCTCTGTAGCACTGGCAGCAGTTTGAGCACCAGCTGACCCTGTGGGATGTATTTGGAGCCAGTGAGGAGGTGAAGGTGCTGCTGGAGCAATGCCTTTTGCTGCTGGATCACAGGTGCGTTGCGAGGGGGTGTTGGTTAGGGGTCCCAGGGAACTCTGACTACAGATCCACAGACCTGGGAGAGGTGAGGATTGAAACTGGTAAGTTGGGAATTCCCATTGTGGCTCAGTGGGTTAAGAACCCGACATGGTATCCATGAGGATGTGGGTTTGATCCCGGGCCTTGATCAGTGAGTTAAGGATCCAGCTCACTGGGTTAAGGTTGCCGTGAACTGTGGCGTAGGTCGCAAAAGTGGCTCAGATCCCATGTTGCTATGGCTGTGCAGCTCCAGTTCAACCCCAGCCCAGAAACTTTCATATGATGCAGGTACGGCCCTAAAAAGGAAACAACAACAACAACAACAACGAAAACTGGTAAGATGGGGCAGTCACAGCCAGATCTCTTGTCTTTCCAGGGGTCTTCGGTGTTCCTGGGAGGGGCTGGCCGTGCTGGATTCTCTGTTGCCCATCCTTCTCTCTCGGCTCCAAGAGGCCTGGCAGCAGAGACCCTCCTCCCCTGTGCCAGGAGGATAACCTCACGTTCCTGTATCCCAGGACCCTGCCAGGCGGACTCTGGGGGCTGGGCTGACACTGCAGTCTTCTCCCCTGGCTCTGGTCACTGCTCAGCCCTGCATCCCCAGGGGAATGGCTCCAGTAGGGGGGGACATCCTTGTCTGGGAACTAACATTAAATGCACCCACCCCTGCCAGAGAAGGATCGATGGTTTCCGTGGGTACCTCTTCCCATCAGTAGACTCTAGAGCAAATCCTGCTGGCAAGAGGTTCTGAGAAATAGAGCTCTCAGGCTTCCTGCCCCTGCAGGAAGAACAGGACAAGAGTGGCCAGCACAGCAGCCTTGTCAGACTCTGAGACAGCAGGAAAGATCAGAGCAAGCCTTGCCTCTTCTCTTTTGGCCACCAGGCTATGTTAGGAGCCCCCCAGGCCCCCTAGAGGCCCCCCATTCCTCCCCCTGCAACCTTTCCCTTGAGAGAGTGACGGTGGGGAGAACTAAGTGGGGACAGGGGAGGGGAGAATTCAGGAAAGACCAGAGCCTGGTAGCTCTCCCCTGGCCTGCAGAGGGATCACCTGCTTTTATTTAAAGAGCCTCATGCAGAAATTGGCAGAACGAGGTAACTCAAAAGTATAATAGAAAAAATAAAAACCTAAAAAAATAATGAAAATAAAAAGAGCTTCAGCGTTCCCGTGGTGGTGCAGCAGAAACGAATCCAACTAGGAACCATGAGGTTGCGGGTTTGATCCCTGATCTCACTCAGTGGGTTAAAGGATCCAGCGTTGCCATGAGCTGTGGTATAGGTCGCAGACGCGGCTCAGATCTGGCATTGCTGTGGGTGTGGTGTAGGCTGGCGGCTACAGCTCCAATTCGACCCCTAGCCTGGGAACCTCCATATGCCGCGGGTTCGGCCCTAAAAAGACAAAAGACGACATAAAATAGAGTCTCTGAACCACATATGAAGATTAAAAAAAGCCTCAGGGAGTTCCCGTCGTGGCGCAGTGGTTTGCGAATCTGACTAGGAATCATGAGGTTGCGGGTTCGATCCCTCGCCTTGCTCAGTAGGTTAACGATCCGGCGTTGCCGTGAGCTGTGGTGTAGGTTGCAGATGTGGCTCAGATCCCGCGTTGCTGTGGCTCTGGCGTAGGCCGGTGGCTACAGCTCCGATTCGACCCCTAGCCTGGGAACCTCCATGTGCAGCGGGAGCGGCCCAAGAAATAGCAAAAAGACAAAAAAAAAAAAAAAGCCTCAGAAGCCCACCTGGGAGCCCACCTTGCCTATGGGCCTCTCCTTTGTCTGGGCTCCTTCCTGGAGTGTAGGATCCTGATTTGAGGGCTTGAGGCTGAGTCTAGGGCTAAGATGCCCTCCTGACAATCATTTGCCCAGCGATCTTAGCATTCATCAATGATCCTTGCCCCAATCAGTGACTAGATTAGGACTTGCAAAATGTTAATTTCTGACTGTTGTTCCATCTGCATTCGTTGACTGGCATGCATCTGTAAAAAAGAACTTTCTTGGAGTTCCTGCTATGGTGCAGTGGGCTAAGAATCTGACTGCAGCAGCTCGTAGGTCGTAGCTGTGGCTTGGATTCGATCCCTGGCCTAGGAACTTCCACATGCCACGGGTGCAGTTACATATTTAAGAAAAGAAAAAAAAAAAGGAGTTCCCGTTGTGGCTCAGTGGTTGACGAATCTGACTAGGAACCATGAGGTTGCGGGTTCGATCCCTGCCCTTGCTCAGTGGGTTAAGGATCTGGCATTGCCGCGAGCTATGGTGTAGGTTGCAGATGCAGCTCAGATCCTGCGTTGCTGTGTCTCTGGCTCAGGCCGGTGGCTACAGCTCCGATTGGACCCCTAGCCTGGGAACCTCCATATGCTACAGGAGCGGCCCTGGAAAAGGCAAAAAGACAAAACCAAAAAAAAAAAAGGCACAACGTACACCACAGCTCTTGGCAACGCCAGATCCCCCACCCACTGAACGTGGCCAGGAATTGAACCTGCAATCTCATGGTTACTAGTCAGATTCGTTTCCACTGCGCCACAGCAGGAATTCCAGGGCTGGTACTCTTAACCTGGAAATTCTATGCTGGGGTTGGGGAGTTGGGGAAGGGAGGCATTTTCCTGTGAGGAGGCTCCATCTATCAAAGGGGGCCCTAATGTCAAAGGTAATTTAGCACCCCTACAAATCAGGGCACACTAAGCTCAGTCTCTAGCTGGGTGACTGAGGATGGGGTCCCCCCCACCCCACCCCGACCCCTCAGAGGTGAGCATGTGCATTTCCTGTGTGCCCTGTGGGTATGAATATCAGGCCTTCTTTGACCTTGTGGTAACACGGTAAGTGTTACTGCCTCTCCTTTTGTCATGAAATATTCAGCAGGCACTAATAGTGCGCCAGGCCCTGAGTGGCACGCATCGAGGAATAAGACCTGTCCCAGCCCTGGAGCATCTCACCACTGTGCCTATAGATGTGGAGAGAGAGAAACTCCAGGGTTATCTGTAAAGCTGTGTAGGGGGCTGTGGAAGCCTGTGGCGCATTCAGTTCTGAGGAGGTGGGAGCAGGAATGGGGAAATACGTTTTTCTTACTACCTCCTCTGGCCCTGGGGCAGCTGGCCGGGTGACCTGTGCTGCCCCGGGGAGCCTATTCTTGAGCCTTCCCCTGCCCCGATCTTGACATTCAAGATGTGAGCATGGGGCTGGAGCTGGTGCGCCACCAGATAACCTGGGCCCACTCAGGTTTCCGCCAGCTGCCAGGGCTCGTGCCACCTGAAATGCCCGGCCCTCCCTGCTGGGGCACCTCCCGAGGCCTGTGCAGAGGGGCTGGACAGGAGCCAGGTGGGCAAGGCCCGGATCATACCTTCTGTGACTCAGCTTCCCACCCTCACCAGGTGAATCAGAATCTTGGGGAGGTGGAGCCCAGGAATCTAGTTTTTAAATGTTGCCTGAGCGGCTCTCAGGATCGGGCCAGTTTGAGAAGCCCTGTCCTCTCCTTTTCCATCCTGAGAAGCTGGGATCAGGAGAAATGTGGGGGTTGGGGGGGAAGTGAGGCTAATTCCAGACATGCCCAAGTGGAGTGGGGTCCTCCCCTCTGCGTCCAGGCCTTCTGGGGCTCGTCCATCAAAGGGTTTCTCCTCCTCTCTATGCAAACTTCCACTGTCATCTTTTCACCTGTCCTGTTGGAAAGCACAGACACAAACAAGAGGGGTGAGCAAGCTACTCTGACGATGAGGTGATGAGGGGGATTGGGGAAGTATAAATGTGTCTGAGTATGTGGTTACAGCTTAAAGGACCAAACCTAGAGTTTGGACAATTTTATTTTATTTTATTTTATTTTATTTTTTCTTTTTAGGGCTGCACTCGCGGCATATGGAGGTTCCCAGGCTAGGGGTCTAATTGGAGCCACAGCAATGCCAGATCCGAGCCGCGTCTGCAACCTACACCACAGCTCACAGCAATGCCAGATCCTTAACCCACTGAGCGAGGCCAGGGATCGAACCCACAACCTCGTGGTTCCTAGTTGGATTCGTTTCTGCTGCACCACGATGGGAACTCCTAGTGAGGACAGTTTTAAAGCAGACCTTTAAATTGACTGAGCCACCCCTCCTCTCACCCCTGTCTCCATCCCCAACCAAGGAGAGTGAAGTAAGCAGGACAGCTATTTTCTTTCTTTCTTTCTTTTTTTTTTCTTTTCATTTCAGTATTTTTTTTTTTTCCCCCTGTGCTCACAGCATGTGGAAGTTCCCAGACCAGGAATCGAACCTGAGGTGCAGCAGTGATAACACCAAGTCCTTAACCACTAGGCCATCAGGGAACTCCCCAGGACAGCTATTTTCATTTCCATTTTATGTATGGGGACTGTCAAAGAGGCCCACTATCTTGACTCATAACATAGCGTGCCATTTCTGGGCATCTAGAACTTTATTTCATTCTTACCACGGGTCAGGTGGATTGATTATCTCTTGAATTAGGCAAATCCTGACCTCTCTCTGGCCCCTCTGGCTCAGGCTTGAGCCACAATCTTTGTCTGATGCTGGGTAGCTTGGCCTTGAGTCTCTGTTTTTCCCTCTTGGAGAACCCACGTATCCCATCTCCATGAGACCATCAACTTCCTGGGAAAGAACTGCATTCTGCAAAGAAAGGACTTTAAGTAATAGGATTGCTTTAAACTGAATGTTTATGTTCCCTCCAGAGTTTGTATGTGGAAACTGTATCCGCAGGGGTATGGTGTTTGGAAGTGGAGCTTGGGAGGTGATTGGGTCATGAGGATGGAGCCTCAGGAATAGGATTAGGGGCCGTATGAAAGAGCCTCAGAGAGCTCCCTGGTGCCTTCATGTGCAGACATGGAGAGAAGACAGCTGGGAACCAGTGAATCTGGAATCAGGCCCTTGCCAGACACCAAATCTCCTGGCATCTTGATCTTGGACTTCCAAGCCTTCAAAACTGTGAGAAATAAATATTTGTTAAGCCACCCAGGCTCTGGTATTCTTTTTTTTTTTCTTCTTTTTTGTCTTTTTTAGGGCTGCACCTGCAGCACGTGGAGGTTCCCAGGCTAGGGGCCTACACCACAGCCACAGCAACGCAGCATCCGAGCTGTGTCTGTGGCCTACACTACACCTCACGGCAAGGCCGGATCCCCAACCCACAGAGCGAGGCCAGGGATCGAACCTGTATCCTCATGGATCCTAGTCAGAATTGTTTCTGCTGAGCCACGACGGGAACGCCTATGGTATTCTTTTTATAGCAGCCCGAATGGACTAAGATAAGGATGAGATAATTTATGTGGTACCTTGTATTATTATTCAAAATGTTTACCATTATTTATCCCTGCCCTGTTGAACTTGGAAAGGGCCATGAGACTTGCCCAGCACAGGTCGTAGGAGCCAAGGGGTGGTCCATCATCTCCCACTTACCGTTGTGAACCAGTAGATTTGGGCTTGTTAGGTACTGCAGCAATGTAACTGAGACTAAACTGCTTGATACAATTTGTAGCCCCACCATTCAGAGATTAACTGCTGTTAAGATTCTGGTGTGTATTAGCAGAAATTCTTTTTTTTTTGCCATTTCTTGGGCCGCTCCCATGGCATATGGAGGTTCCCAGGCTAGGGGTCCAATCGGAGCTGTAGCTGCCAGCCTACACCAGAGCCACAGCAACGCTGGATCCGAGCCACATCTGCGACCTACACCACAGCTCACAGCAACGCTGGATCCTTAACCCACTGAGCAAGGCGAGGGATAGAACCCGCAACCTCATGGTTCATAGTTGGATTTGTTAACCACTGTGCCACGATGGGAACTCCATATTAGTAGAAATTCTTACATGCAGATGAACTTAATTATGTAGACATAGACTCAGAAGAAATGAGATCATGTGAATCTTGCTTTGGAGCTTCCTGTTATATCTCAAGTATGCTGGGTATTTTTTCGTGTCAAATTTCTATGTATACCTTTTTTTTTTTTTTTTTTTTTTTTTTTTTGCGATGCCTGTGGCATGTGGAAGTTCCTGGGCCAGGGTTCAAAATCCATGCTACAGCAGTGATCTGAACCACAGCAATGACAACACCAGTCCTTAACCCGCTGAGCCACTAGGGAACTCCCACAGCCTTTTTATCTTTTTTCCTTTTTCAGTTGCCCCGCAGCATATGGAGCTCCCAGGCCAGGGATCAGGTCCGAGCCACAGTTGTGACTTATCTTGCAGCTGCAGCAGCGCTGGATCCTTTAACCCATTGTACCAGGCCAGGGATTGAACCTGTGCCTTGGCACTGCAGAGACACCGCCAATCCCACTGGATTCCCCACATCCATTTTTTTTTTTTTTTTTTTTGCCATTTCTTGAGCCGCTCCTGTGGCATATGGAGGTTCCCAGGCTAGAGGTCGAATCGGAGCTGTAGCCGCCACCCTACACCAGAGCCACAGCAACGTGGGATCTGAGCCGCATCTGCAACCTACACCACAGCTCACGGCAATGCTGGATCGTTAACCCACTGAGCAAGGGCAGGGATCAAACCTGCAACCTCATGGTTCCTAGTTGGATTCATTAACCACTGCACCACGACGGGAACTCCAACACATCCTATTTTTTAAGTGTAGCTTCATAGTATACCACTGCACGGTTATACTGAAATTTGCTTTCCCAGTTCCTTTCTGGTGAAACAGAGGGTTTAATTTTTTATTTTTATAAACTCAGTAATGAACATCTTATGTAAATATTTTTATGCATTGGCTCAATCATTTCCTTAAGTTTAAATTCCAAGGAGTGGGCTTGCTAACTCTGAGGATACACACATCCTTCGTTGGGATACAAAGGGCCAAGCCGCCCTCCAGGAGGCCTGGTGGTTCACACCTTGCCAACTCACTGGTCAGTTGCAAACATGGTCAGTTTTTCCAGCTGATTCCGATCTGGACAGCACTTTATTTATTTATTTAGCCTTTTTTTTTTCCCCCCTAGGGCCGCACCTGCAGCATATGGGAGTTCCCAGGCTAGGGGTTGAATCAGAGCTACAGCTGCTGGCCTACACCACAGCCACAGCAACATGGAATTTGAGCTGCATCTGCGACCTACACCACAGCTCACAGCAACATCGGATCCTTAACCCACTAAGCAAGACCAGGGATCGAACCCACAACCTCATGGTTCCTAGTTGGATTCATTTCCGCTGCGCCACGATGGGAACTCCAGGTGTTGAATTTTGTCAAATTCTTTCTCTGCATCACTAGAGAGGATCATGTTTTCTTCTGTTAATATGACCTATCACATTGATCAACTTCCCTATGTGGAAGCAGCCTTGCTTTCCAGGAATAAATCCCACTCGATCAAAAGGTATGACCTATGCAATATGCTGCTCAGTTAGGTTTGCTAGTATTTTGTTGAGAATTTTTGCATCAGTGTCCCTAAAAGGATATTCATTTGCAGTTTGCTTTTTCTTTTTTTGGTCTTTTGTCTTTTTAGGGCTGCACCTGCCACGTATGGAGTTCCCAGGCTAGGGGTCAAATCGGAACTGTAGCTGCTGGCCTATGCCTCAGCCATAGCAATACTAGATACAAGCCTCGGCTGTGACCTATGCCACAGCTCACGGCAATGCCAGATCCTTAACCTGACTGAGCGAGGCCAGGGATCAACCCCGAATCCCTGGGTTTGTTACTGCTAAACCGCAGTGGGAACTCCACTTTAATGATTCTTGATGTGAATCGTTATATTGTTTTCCAAGGGGCTTTTCTGCTTAAAAAATGATCATGCTCTTTTTCAACCATAGAGAAGAAAGCAAAACTTCTACTCCCCAGAAATTAGCACTACAACATTTGGTCAACCATCCTTCCAGACATTTCTTGATGCTTAGATATACATATCCACGTAGAAATAAAAATAACTTTTCACGAAAGAGATCAGACTCGTGTGCCAGTTTTGCAACCTGTTTTTTTACTCAACAACATGTCCTGGGTTTTTCTAATTGCTTCTGTCACCACCAGTGCATATGTGGGAGCGTAATGTAGTGTAGTAATAGCTGTAAGCCAGGCATGGTGCCAAGGATTTTATCTGCCTTAGTTCATTTAAGCACCACAACAACGCAAGGAGAGAAGTTCTATTATTATCATGCCGACTTTACAGATGAGCAAACAGGCTCAGGGGAATTGGCTGCCCCAGGTCACATAGCTAGGAGGTGATAGGGCTTGCACTCAAGCCAAGGTCCCCGGGGCTCCAAAACAGATGCTGACATCAATAACACATGAATATATAGCAGAAATTGGCACATTGTAAGTCAACTACAATACAATTAAAAAACAAGACATGAATACATTGTTAATATAAAAGATTATAAGAGTAAGCATTTACACTGTACATTTCCACAGAGGTTTGATGTGTGTATTAGTTGAGATTCAACTACGCGTGACAGAAAATCAAAGTACCATAAACTTAAATAAATCTATTTATTTTTCTTCCACATGAAAGACGTCTGAACAAAGCATTTCAGGGCCAGCATGGTGGACCCATGGTCACTGGATGAAAAACGGAGGCTTCTAACTTGATGCTCTGTATCCTCAGTTCCTAGCTTCCATCCCCAAGGTCTCTGCATGGTCTCATATGGTCCCTGGAGCTCCAGCCAGCATGTCTGCATTGCAGGAAATAAGCATGTTGCTGCTTCCTTACCATACCCCATAGTAGAAAGGCTTGGTTATTTTTTTAAAAAGGGTAGAAATAAGAGTTCCCATTGTGGCACAGCAGAAATGAATCCGACTAGTATCCATGAAGATGTAGGTTTGAACCCAATCCTTGCTCAGTGGGTCACGGATCCAGAGTTGCCATCACCTGTGGTATAGGTCACAGACGCGGCTTGGATCCCAAGTTGCTGTGGCTGTGGTGTAGGCCAGCAGCTGTAGCTCCAATTAGACCACTAGCCTGGGAACTTCCATATGTTGTAGGTGCGGCCCTAAAAAGCAAATAAATAAATAAATAAGGTGAGAATAGATATTAAAGAAGCAATCAGGGAGTTCCCATTGTGGCTCAGTGGGTTAAGCACCTGACTAGTATCCAGGATGCATGTTCGATCCCTGGCCCCGCTCTTTGGGTTAAGGATCCGGCATTGCTGTGAGCTGTGGTGTAGGTCACAGGCATGGCTTGGATCCTGCGTTGCTGTGGCTGTGGCCCAGGCCAGCAGCTGCAGCTCTGATGTGACCCCTAGCCTGGGAACCTCCATATGCCACAAGTGTGGACCTAAAAAGACAGAAAGAAAAAGAAATACACATGAAATGCACATATGCACATTCCTGGGCTCCCCTCAGATCTATAGCATACAAATTTCTGTATCCAAGGATCTGTAGTTTTTTGTTTTTTGTTTTTTTTCCTTTTTTGGCCACACCCTCGGCCTATGGAGGTTCCCAGGCCAGGAATAAAATCCGAGCTGGAGCTGCTACCTATGCCACAGCTGCAGCATTGCCAAAACCTTAACCCACTGTACCACAGTGGGAATACCAGGCAATCTGTTTTTTCTTTCTTTCTTTTTTTTTTTTTTTTTGTCTTTTCTAGGGCCGCTTCCCGCGGCATATGGAGGTTCCCAGACTAGGGGTCTAATTGGAGCTGTAGCCACCAGCCTATGCCAGGGCCACAGCAACTCGGGATCCGAGCCACGTCTGTGACCTACACCACAACTTACAGCAATGCAGGATCCTTAACCCATTGAGCAAGGCCAGGGATCGAACCCGCAACCTCATGGTTCCTAGTCGGATTCGTTAACCATTGCGCCACAACGGAACTCCACAATCTGTATTTTTAAACGCTCTCCAGAGAACCTGATGCTCAGACATATTTCAGAACTTCTGGACCAGCTAGTGTTGCAGGTTGCTTCCTGTGCTGGGCTCTCTGAGTAGTAAGTGAGGCAAGCTGCAACCCTTGGCCACTGTGTCTGTCAAAACCAACTGGACCTGCCTCTTCCTCTTGGGTCATAGCTCCCACTTCATATCCAGTCTAAGCAGCAGCCCCTTCTTCCTACTTCTCTGGGGTTGGGGGCAGAGTTGGGTGGTTGTCATGCTACTGAGGGGCAGCCTGGGGGTGGGGGGCACCACAGCAATGCCTCTGTAAGGGAGCCAGTGTCACTTACTAGCTGGTGGCCTTAATTAAGCACCTGGTGAGTTTCCATTATCCTGACCTCTGAAAGCAAGGACTATGCCTTCCTCAGGGTTTTTTTTTGTTGTTGTTGTTGGGTTTTTTTGTCTGTTTGCCTTTTCTAGGGCTGCTCCCATGGCATATGGAGGTTCCCAGGCTAGGGGTCGAATCGGGGCTGTAGCCACCGGCCTACGCCAGAGCCACAGCATCTTGGGGATCCGAGCTGCGTCTGTGACCAACACCACAGCTCACAGCAACGCTGGATCCTTAACCCACTGAGCAAGGCCAGGGATTGAACCCACCACCTCATGGTTCCTAGTCGGATTCGTTAACCACTGAGCCATGACGGGAACTCCATGGACTATGCCTTCCTCAGGGTTTTAATAAGGTTGGCGATGATGGATGGATGGATGGATGGCAGGAAGTTCCTGGCACAAAATGCACATTTGACAAATGTGGTTATTGCTGTTAGCATTTTCATTGTGATGCTTCTAGCCCGAAGGAGAGAGATTCCCAAGCAGGAATTCCTGCTTCCTGACAGGACAGAGAGAGACCTGTCATTTCTTTGTGATGCTGAAACTTGGTGGTAGGTAGCCCTGGGCTTCTGGAAAATTCCCCCCTTCAGCCCCGCCCAGCCCAATGTAGAACTTGCTACCTTTCAGGTGGGTGGGGGCCACAGGGCACAATGACGTCCTCCAGGCAGTTTCACCCACCGAAGAAGGAAGGGCCCTCACTAGGTGACGCCTCAGCCCCTTGCTCCTTGGCCTCCCCCAGCAGGTCACACAGGAGTGGCCCCATTCCTCAGGCTGTTGACCTGTGTGGGCAGAGCCCGCCCCTACCTGCCTCCCAGATCCTGACACTCGAGGTGCGAGAGACGTTCCCTCCAGAGGGTGCCCTTCCTTTGCCTCCTCCTCTAGATTAGGTCTCACCTGGTGCCCATGGCTTCTCATCCTTCCCAAGACCTTGGGCCTCCTTACCTCTGTTCTTGCTGTCCCTGACTCCGCCTGGGCCTCCCCCTGTACCCTTGAACCTGAGCAACTTACACAAGCATCACTTTCTTGGCTGAGCTGTCTTGCTTGCTTGCTTGTTCTGTTCTTTTCTTTCCTTCCTTCCGTCTCCTCCCGCCTCCCTCCCTTCCTTTCTTTCTTTTTGCTTGGTTTTGTTTTTTTAGGGCCACACCTGCATATGGAAGTTCCCAGGCTAGGGGTTGAATCGGAGCTACAGCTGCCAGCCTACACCACAGCCACAGCAACACAGGATCCAAGCTGCCTCTGTGACCTACATCACAGGCAACGCCCGATCGCCAACCCACTGAGCAAGGCCAGGGATCGAACCCGCATCCTCACGGATACGAGTCAGATTCATTTCCACTGAGCCACAAGGGGAACTCCTGGCTGAGCCTTCTTATTTTGATTAGGACCACCGTGAGAGGCCGGACCCCCTCTCTGAGGCCTTGGGCAGTGATATAAATCACTGAGGAGGCTGCGGTGGAAATGCCCCCCCTCTCAGTCCCCACCCCATGCAGCCCCTTCCCATTAATTCATGAACAATAAAAAATGAGCTGTGAGAACTGTCAGGCCAGCTCTCCTAATCCTGAACAGAGTCTGAAGTTCCAGGGACACTTTAGGGATCCTGCTCCCGAACACCAGACTGAGTGCAGGGGTGGTGAATGGTTCCTGCCTGGGTGCTTGCGTTCAGCTCTGCCACCTGTTCGCTGCTTCATCTTTCTATACCTCAGTTTTCTCATCTGTAAAATAGGGGTGTTCATAATGTTTGTTATAAGCTTTCAAGAAGTCAGTACAGGAGATCCCGCTGTGGCTCACCGGAAACAAACCCAACTAGTATCCATGAAGACACAGGTTCAGTCCCTGGCCCCATTCCGTGGGTTAAGGATTCAGTGTTGCCATGAGCTGTGGTGTAGGTTGCAGACATGGCTCAGATCTGGTGTTGCTGGGACTGTGGTGTAGGCCAGCAGCTGCAGCTCTGATTTCATCCCTAGCCTGGGAACTTTCATATGCCACACCTCCGGCCCTTTAAAAAACAAGTTAGTACACATAGCTAAAACAACTAGAGAAAATACATAAATTGGATTTCATCAAAATTAAAAAATTGGGGGGAGTTTCCTGGTGGTCTAGTGGTTAGGATTCAGTGCGCTCCCTGCAGAGGCCTGGGCTTAATCCCTGGTCTGGGAACTGAGACACCACATCAAGTTGTTGCATGCCATGGCCGGAAAATTTTTAAAAATTTTTATGCATTTATTTTTTGTAAAATTTTTTTTTTTTTTTTTTTTTTTTTTGTCTTTTGTTGTTGTTGTTGTTGTTGCTATTTCTTGGGCCGCTCCCGCGGCATATGGAGGTTCCCAGGCTAGGGGTTGAATCGGAGCTGTAGCCACTAGCCTACACCAGAGCCACAGCAAAGCAGGATCCAAGCCGCATCCGAGACCTACACCACAGCTCACGGCAACGCCAGATCCTTAACCCATCAAGCAAGGCCAGGGATCGAACCTGCAACTTCATGGTTCCTAGTTGGATTTGTTAACCACTGAGCCATGATGGGAACTCCCTAAACCTTTTTTTTTTTAAGAAAAAGAAAATCTACAGAATGGGAGAAAATATTTGCAAATTTTTTCTCTGATAAGAGGCTAATACCCAGAATATTCGACCCCTAGCCTGGGAACCTCCATATGCTGCAGGGGCTGCCCTAAAAAGACAAAACAAAAAACAAAAAACCATATGTCCACACAAAAACTTATACACAAATAAATGTTCATAGCATTATTCACAAGAGCCACAAAATGGAAACAACTCAAAATACCCATCAACTGGTAAATGGACAAATAAAACATGGGATACTGGGGTTCCCATATGGCTCAGTAAGTTGAAGATCTGAAATTGTCACTGCAATGGCCTAGGTCACTCCTGTGGTGTGGGTTTGATCCCTGGCCTGGGAACTTCTGGATGCTCCGGGCACAGCCAAAAGAAATATAAATAAATCAAGCATGTTATATTAATACAATGAAATATTATTCGGCAATAAAAAGAGATGAAATACTGACATGTGCTTTGTGGATTTAACCTTGAAGACATTATGCATGTGAAAGAAACCAGACATGAAAGGCCACATATTGTATAATTTCCTATATGTAAAATGTCCAGAATAGGCAAATCCATAGGGACAGAAAAATAGATACATGTTTGCCAGGAGCTGAAGGCAGAGGGGAGTAGGAAGTGACTGCTGATGAATACAGCTTTCTTTTTGGGGTGATGGGAACGTTCCAGAGCTAGATAGTGGTTGACAGCTGCACAACCCTGAGAATGTACTTTCACACTGAATTGTACCCTTTTTTTTTTTTTTTTGGTCTTTTTAGGGCCGCACCCAAGGCATATGGAGGTTCCCAGACTAGGGGTTGAATCAGAGCTACAGCTGCCAACCTATGCCACAGCCACAGCAATGCTGGATCCTCAACCCACTGAGCGAGGCCAGGGATCGAACCTGCCTCCTCATGGATGCTACTCAGATTCATTTCCGCTGGGCCATGAAGGGAACTCCTTTATCTCAATTTAAAAAAACAGAAGTTCTTAGAATTCTACCGAGTCCATAACCCTCAGTAAGATTAGCTGCCATTTAAACTCCATTGGACTTACGGTCCACATCAGGGAGAAGGTAAAAAAAAAATCCTGAAAGACACATTAGAGCTATAGTCACATTCTTTTTTTTTTTTTTTTTTTTTTTTGGCTTTTAGAGCTACACCCTCCGCATATGGAGGTTGCCAGGCTCGGGGTCGAATCAGAGCTACAGCTGCCAGCCTACATCACAGCCACAGCATGCCAGATGTGAGACACGTCTGCTACCTACATACACTGCAGTTCACGGCAATGCCAGATCCGTAACCCACTGAAAGAGGCCAAGGATCAAACCTGCGTCCTCATGGATGCAACTCAGATTCGTTTCCGCTGAGCCATAACGGAAACTCCTAGTCACATTCTTGATATATGTTAAAGCATTTTTTGCTTGCGGTTTTTTCTTTCATTTATTTTTCATACTCGGTTTTGATTTTTACCTACTTTAGGAATATAATAAATATAAGCATTTTATTCCATAGTCCTTTTAGATATTTTTATGGTATAAAGTGAGTTTCCAAAGCTCAAACTGCATTTTTTTGCTTTTTGTTTTTTTTGGCTGCGCCCACAGCATGCAAAAATTCCTGGTCCAGGGATTGAATCCAAGCCACAGCTGTGGCCTATGCTGCAGTTGCTGCAACATCAGATCCTTTAACCCACTGTGCTGCGCTGAGGGTCAAACCCATGCCTCTGCCTCTGCAGTGACCTGAGCCGCTAGAGTCAGATTCTTTTTTTTTTTTTTGGTCCTTTTTTTCACGGCCACATCCATGGCATATGGAAGTTCCTAGGCTAGGAGCCTAATCAGAGTTGCAGCTTTCGGCCACAGCCACAGCCACAGAAACACCAAATTTGAGCCATGTCTGCAACCTAAGCCATAGCTTGTAGCAACACTGGATCCTTAGCCCACTGAGCAAGGCCAGGGATTGAACCTGCATCCTCATGGATACTAGTCAAGTTCTTAATCTGCTGAGCTACAGTGGAAACTTCTGTAGTCAGACTCTTAACCCGTTAGGCCACTGTGGGAACTCCTGGAACAGGATGCTTTTCAACCTTGTGGTTGAAAGGTCTGAGATCAAGGCTTAGCTCTGTTGCTTACAAGCTCGTGGCCTGGGACAAGACTGTGGTTGATGGATTTAGCAAATAAAAATACAAATACCCAGTTATATTGGAATTTCAGTTAGAACAACGAACAAGTTTTGAACAAGTAAGTTCATAACAAGGAAATATTGCGTGGGACATACTTATACAAAAAACATTATTTGTTTTGGAGTTCCCATTGTGGTTCAGCGGTAACAAACCCGACTAGTATGCATGAGGATGTGGGTTTGATCCCTGGCCTTGCTCAGTGAGTTAAGGATCCGGCATTGCTGTGGCTGTAGTGTAGGCTGGCAGCTGTAGCTCTGATTCAACCCTTAGCCTGGCAACTTCCATATGCCATGGGTGTGGCCCTAAAGAGACAAAAAAAATTATTTTTATTTTTTTATTTATTTTATTTTATTTTTGTCTTTTTGCCTTTTCTTGAGCCGCTCCCGCAGCATATGGAGGTTCCCAGGCTAGGAGTCCAATCGGAGCTGTAGCTGCCGGCCTCCACCAGAGCCACAGCAACACGGGATCCGAGCTGAGTTTGCAGCCTACACCACAGCTCAAGGCAACGCCGGATCCTTAACCCACTGAGCAAGGCCAGGGATCAAACCCGGAACCTTATGGTTCCTAGTCGGATTCGTTAACCACTGAGCCGTGATGGGAACTCCTCATCCTCCCTGGTTTTGAGGAGGTTGCTCAGAGCTGCTGTACTAGGAGTAGACTGCAGTGGCTAAATGATACTGTCCCCTGAGCTTGTGCTTTATACTGCTTGCTGCTGGATCCTCGTGTGGAGTGCCTGCCACCTGACCTGCCTGTTGAAGTCTTGTCTTGAGTACCTCAAATGCCTCTCCCCTAAGAAGGCTCCCCTAACACACACATCCTGCCTTTCCCAAGTTGTGATTAATCACCAGTTGTAATTAATTCACACACATTAGAGTTGGAAACCCACTTTCAGAAGACCCAAGTCTGTTTTTTTCCTTCTTCTTCTTTTTTTTTTTTTCTTTTTTGCTTTTTAGGGCCACACCTGAGGCACATGGACGTTCCCAGGCTAGGGGTCGAATTGGAGCTGTTGCTGCTGGCCTATGCCGCAGACACAGCAACGCAGGATCCGAGCTGTGTCTGCAACCTACACCGCAGCTCACTGCGATGCTGGCTCCCCAACCCACTGAGCAAGGCCAGGGATCGAACCCACATCCTCATGGATAATAGTTGGATTCATTTCCACTGCACCACAGCAGGAACACCTGGCCCAAGTCTGTTTCTAAGGCGCACTGACCTCAGCCCACCCAACATGAGGGCCACACAAATGAACTTCAGGGCATTCTTAGAAAAGAGTGCAAAATCATGTGCAAAGGCAAATGAATGAATAATAAGAATGCGGTATACCTCTGCAATGGAATATTATCCAGCCATAAATGAGAATGAAGTACAGATCCATGCCACGACACCGAGGAACCCTGAAAAACATTATACCTAGCAAAAGTAGGCAGACACAGGCGTTCCCGTATGGCTCAGCAGAAACGAATCTGACTAGTATCCATGAGAACACAGGTTTGATTCCTGCCTTCACTCAGTGGGTTAAGGATCGGGCATGGCTGTGGCTGTGGGAGGCCGGTGGCTACAGCTCTGATTCAACCCCTAACCTGGGAACCTCCATATGCTGTGGGTGCTGCCCCAAAAGAAAAAAAAATTTACAAATTAAATGCATATTTCTGGGGAAAGGGTTATAATTTTTTTTTTCTTTTTTCTTTTTTTTTTGCCATTTCTTGGCCCGCTCCCGCGGCATATGGACGTTCCCAGGCTAGGGGTCGAATCAGAGCTGTAGCCAATGGCCTACGCCACAGCCACAGCAACGTGGGATCCAAGCTGCGTCTGTCACCTACACCACAGCTCATGGCAACACTGGATCCTTAAGCCACTGAGCAAGGCCAGGGATCGAACCAGCAACCTCATGGTTCCTAGTCGGATTTGCTAACCACTGTGCCACGACGGGAACTCCATGGGTTATAATTTCGATCCCATTTTCAAAAGGTTAAGCAGCTCCGATCTGGTCTGACACCTTCATGATATAGATGGTGACACAGAGGCACCTGTCCAGGGTCACTTGGGGGCCGGTGGCGAAACCTCCCAGGTTCTGTACCTGCCTGACCACACACCTCTCCTGCTTCCCTCTTCTCTTGCCCTTTAACCTACACTGCACCCTTCTTCAAGAGTCCCAAGGCCTCTGAACTGCTCCCAGCCAGGCTACCCACTGGCTGCATCACCTCCCAAAGTTCAAAGACCTTCTGGAAGCTGAGCGCACGGTTTAGTGTTCCAGGGGTGTTTGTCTTCCGCTCTAGAGTGGACCCTGAGCTAAGAACAAGAGGAGACGTTTACTTTCTTCCATATCTTGCAGAGTTCCAGTGGCAGCCATGGAGTGCCTAGCTCCTTTCTAGAAAGAGCTTGCTGGTGTTCCTGTCATGGTGCTGTGGAAACAAATCCGACTAGGAACCATGAGGTTTGGGGTTCGATCCCTGACCTCACTCAGTGGGTTAAGGATCTGGCGTTGCCGTGAACTGGGGTGTAGGTCACAGACATAGCACGGATCTGGTATTGCTGTGGCTGTGGCTGGCAGCTGTAGCTCTGATTCAACCCCCAGCCTGGGCACCTGCATATGCTGAGGGTGTGGCCCTAAAAAGACAAAAAAAAAAAAAGAAAGAAAGAAAGAAAGAAAAGAAAGGGGGGGGAGGGGGGAGGGAGGGAGGAGGGAAGGAAGAAAGAGCTTGTTCACTTACAAAGAGCGCCGTTAGCTGACAACCTCTAAATGAACATTCTTCGTCCCAGAGGCCCACAGTGGGTTGACCCAGACTTTCTCAGACCTGCAATACAGTCTGAAGCTCTCCCAGCTTGGTCTGCTGCCCACCACCCACCCCATCCCACCCCTACCCCCCCAGCCCCATAAACCTCTTGCACTCCTATCTCTATCTGTGTCTGCATTCTGGAGGATCCAGGTGATAACAGCACCAGCCTGGAGTATCCTAAGCGTTCAGTAAATGTTCATGGAGTGAATTGAACTGGCGAATCCCTGGAGGGTGGAAGGAGGTTAGTGCCTAGGCCTCGGAGAGTAGGAGAGGAAGGGCCTGTGGAAACTGTCTCAGTCATAAGAGGAGTGAAGTTCTGGACGGGCATGGAGAAGGGGCCATGCTCCTGGGAGAGACCCAGGAGTGGAGAACACATAGGGAGCCCAGGGACCAACTAGCCCTGCTGGCATCCAACCCCAGCCCCTCCTCTGTCTGGGGCAGACTACAGCAAAGCTCAGAAATGTCCCAAGAGGAATTCCCATTGTGTCGCAGTGGAAACGAATCCAACTAGTATCCACGAGGTTGTGGGTTTGATCCTGGGCCTCGCTCAGTGAGTTAAGGAACTGGCATTGCCATGAGCTGTGGTGTTGGTGGCAGACTCGGCTCAGATCCCGTGTTGCTGTGGCTGTGGCGTAGGCTGGCAGCTGCAGCTCTGATTTGACCCCTAGACTGGGGACTTCCTTATGCTGTGGGTGCAGCCCTAAAAAGCAAAACAAAACAAGACAAAAAATATCCCAAGAGTCAGGGCCTAAAGAGCCCTGGTCTTTGACTTGGGAGAACCACCTTCAAACTTTGCTTCTAGCTAGTGACTTTATTTTTATTTTATTTTATTTTTTCTTTTTTGGCAGCACCTACAGCATATGGAAGTTCCCAGGCCAGGGATCGAGTCTGAGCTGAAGCTGCAAACTACACCATGGCTGCAGCAACATCAGATCTTTAACCCACAGTGCCACATCGGGAACTCCCTGACAGGTGACTTTTCCTTGGTGGAGCTCAGTTTTTCCATCTGTCAAATGGGCACAGATTGGAGCTCCTCAACCCCAGCATGATTTTGAGAATTGACTGAGATGTCACTACAGTTTATGGAGGGTACTGTGTTGAGTAGTTTAAATGTATACTCAGTTAATCCTTACAGAGGCCCTTTCTCTCAGTCTGTACAGTGGCCATCGTGCATACTCTCAATTAATCTGTACAGTGACCATTGCATCCTCCATTTTATAAGTGGGAAAACTGTGGCTCAGAGAGGTTAAGGGACTAGCCCAAGAACACACAGCTAGGAAACAGGAAGGGCTGAGATTGGAACCCAGTTCTGTCCTGCTCTATAGCCCCTTCATTATTCCACACAGTTTCTGAGCCACTACGTGTTACACTTTGAGTTGAGGTGTGGACAAAGGACAAGCCAGCCTTTCTTTTTTCTCTCATGAATTTTATATTCTTACAGAGAGCTTTACAGCAGCCAACTAGTTAAACAAACACAGTAATTGTTGAATGCATTAAGACTCCGGAAAAAAATATAAGGGGGCACATACCAAGTTGAGCTACTTGGTATATACAGAGAGCTACTTTAAATTGCGGGGCGGGGAGCTCAAGGACTGCAACCGACAGTGTGAGGTGGCCCCAAGTTCCCCAAGCTTCGCTGGTCTGGGAAGTGATGCAAGCCCAAAGTGGCTGCAGCGAGCCGGGAAGGACACCCAGCGCTTGCAGGGGACAGGCAGGGACCACGGGGCAACTGAAATCAGCGAGAAGGCATCAGGGGTTTTCTGCACGGTGTGAAATGATGGATGCCGCGGCGGCTGTGCAGACGGGACGAAGGGATAGCGGGCAGAAGGAGCAGCAGGAAAGGGCCCTCCTCCTCCGCTTTCCTTCCCGGTCTCGCCTCCCGACCCCGCCTCCCCTCCCTCGCCTCCCCTCCCCCCCGCCCCGACCACCGGGCCAGTGACGTCACGGCGCTCGCCGGCGCCGCCTGTGACGTCACGGTCCGGATTGGGGGCATTGTTAGGGTCGAAGAAGTGGCCCGTGGCGGGCGCGTGGTTGCGGCCTGATGAAAAAGGTGGTTCCCAAGCAGTCTCCGCCCAAGTTGTTCGGTGGGTGCGCTCCCCCGCGCGCGGCGCTGGTTGCTATGGACGCTCGGGCGGCCGCTGGCGGGCGGGTGCGCTCGCGCAGGGTCGCGGGGGCTGCGGCGCCGCCTCCTTTTTCCGGGTCCTGGGTCCGGGTCCACAGGGCCACGCTCGCCGCCCGGGCCGCACCATGAAATCTCTAAAGAAGGAATCCCGCCACAGAATACCTACAAACAGATTCGTGGAGTCTTCAGGTAGCTTGAAAGGTTGGCCCTGGCTGCCTTGGGAGCTCAGGAAAGCCCGACAGGGGCAGGGGTTCTGGGGCGTCACAACACAGGGCCTGGAGGATGGGGGTGATAGCAGCCTGGAGGTAAAGATCACACGGGAATGGGGTACAGGACAAGGCGAACCCCATGCCTTAGACAAGGCGGTGACCCCTGGTGGGGCACAGTACACTGGGCCTTGGGGATGATGTACAAGGAAGGGACTCGCAGGGCAGGCTGGGGCCGCAGGGCACTGGGGCCTTGAGAGTGGGGACATAGAAAGGAGGGGACTCAGGGATCAGCTTTTGAGGAGATGACCTTGGAAAGGCAGGCCTATGAGACCTTGAACAATATCTTAGGGTGGGATACAGAAGGCAGAATCCTTCACCTGAGTGAAAGAGCCAAGAAAGGAGTTCCCCCTGTGGCACAGTGGGATTGCTGTGTCTCTGCAGCACCAGGATGCAGGTTGGATCCCTGGCCTGGCACAGTGGGTTAGAGGATCTGACATTGCCGCAGCTGTGGCATAGGTCACAATTAGAGCTGAGATCTGATCCCTGGCCTGGGAACTCCATATGCCAGTAGGGCGGCCAAAAAAGAAAACAAAAGAAAAGAAAGGAAAGATCCAGAAAAGAGTTTAAGACTAGAAAGGCCAGGCCATGGGGTCTTGGGAAAAGAAATTCAGAAAAGATGCAGGAAACATGTTGAGGTGGTGAAACCAACGACCTTAGTGGGATTCTTTGCTGAGTGCCACCTTAGAGTCCTACTGGAAAAACCGGGAGAAATGCCTGACTTGGCCAGTTTTCTGATTACCTCTTCCCACCCTGTGCCCTTTCCAGCCAGATTGCGTAACCCCTGTCCTGCTTGTTTAACCTGGAGACAATCAATGGACATGATCCCTGCTTCCTGTCCTCTGCAATTACCCTCTGGTTGTGACAGGGAGAACCCCAGGGTGCCTGGTCAGCAGGCTGACCCCATGAACTTGTGCCCATGTGCAATCCACTTCCTCTTCAGTCTTCTTTTGTTTGCATTTATTGAGGGCCTGCTGTGTGCGGGCACTGTGCTGGGCAACAAGGCCATGGGTGGTAACTGTGGGACCCCAGAACTCAGGAAATGGAGTTTTGTGAACTCCTGTAGGAGAAACCAGTCAAAAGATGGTGATACAGACACCTGTCGGTATCAGGGGGGCTCAGAGCACCTGACTTAGGCTTTGAATGGTAGATTAGGGGGAACATTTTTCTGAAGAAGATGACATCTAGGTCTAATCAAAAAACAAAAAACAAAAGAAAAGCGATATGCTTCTCTAGGTCTAGGAAGAAGCTAGGGAGTGGAACTTTGACATTAATGGCCAAGGCAGAGGTGGTGAGTGTGGAAAAGGGGGGAAGGAAGCCAGAGGGGACTGCACAGGTAGGGACCAGACCACAGAAGTGCTTTACATGCCAGGTCAGAAAGTCGGTGTGTCATTGCAGCCCCTGGGGAGACCCAGCCTCAGATGATGGTGTGAGGAAGGGGCAGGCCTGGAGTTAGTAGGGTTCCCTGGGAGGCCTGGAAGGGCTTTCTTTAATGCTGCTTCACAGCATGAAGGTCCAATGTAGACTACAACAAGATGCTCCTTTTTTTTTTTTTTTTTTTTTTTTGGTCTTTTTGCTATTTCTTGGGCCGCTCCCGCAGCATATGGAGGTTCCCAGGCTAGGGGTCCAATCAGAGCTGTAGCCGCCAGCCTACGCCAGAGCCACAGCAACGCAGGATCCGAGCCGCATCTGCAACCTACACCACAGCTCACGGCAATGCTGGATTGTTAACCCACTGAGCAAGGTCAGGGATAGAACCCGCAACCTCATGATTCCTGGTTGGATTTGTTAACCACTGAGCCACGACGGGAACTCCTCATGATATACTTTTAACAGTTAGGAGAGAAAGAGGGAAAAATAGCTGGTCTGCTTTCCCAAGGGCAGTCAAGGGCTTTCCTAGCTACTGCCTGCTGTTTACCTAGTTTCCGAGGATCTTATCAGATTTGAACTTTCTGCTGTAAACAAATCAAGGAAAGATCCTTTCACTGCATATTTATTTTTAATAAGAGGAAATTTGACTTGTTAAATAGCCCCTGAGTTAAGAATATGCATTAAGGTGAGGAAGGAAAAAAACCTTGCAAAATGCCTTTTTCCTCCTAAATTTCTCAGGGGAAGTCTCTGATGCAGCCCGGCTATACTTCCCGACTACAGATCAGACCCGAGCCATAGCAGTGACAATGCCAGATCCTTAATCTGCTGAGCTTCCAGAGAACTCCTAAAGTTATGTTTAGAACGATTCTGCTTGTTTGTTTGTTTTGCCATTAACTATATAGGCATTTTCTTTAAAATAGTTTGTTTTTGGTAACCAAAACACCTGCCTTGATGTTTTAATTATACTGCTTCTTAAAAATTAAAGCACCATGAGAAGCAGTGGACAAAACCTAGGTGTGTTTTAAAGTCCTAAAGGCAGGAGTTCCTGTAGTGGCTCAGCGGAAACGAATCTAACGAGCATCCGTGAGGATACAGGTTTGATCCCTGGTCTCGCTCAGTGGGTTAAGGGTCTGGTGTTGCCATGAGCTGTGGTGTAGGTCGCAGATGCAGCTCAGATCTGGCGTTGCTGTGCTGTGGTGTAGGCCAGTAGCTATAGCTCTGACTTGAGCCCTCGTCTGGGAACCTCCATATGCTGCAGGTGCAGCTCTAAAAAGACAAAAAAATAAATAAATAAATAAAAGTCCTAAAGGCAATGCTTAGGTTTTCTCTTGATTGATTTGCATAGGGCCTTACATCAAAGCTTTCTGAACCAGAGGGCAGCCGACAGGACAGTGCCAGCCAGGGGAACAAGAGGCATTTGAAACAGTGAACGCACCTCTGTGGAAGGAAGACAGGGACTGTGTCCTTGGGGCCTAACTTGCTTCTGCCCTGGAAGTTGGCGCGGTGCTCTGGCGTGGCGCATGGGAGAAACAGGCTCAGATTTTGCTCCACTTTCCTCCAGGCCCTTGAGCCGCTCCGTCAAGCGCTTCATCACGGCAGTACACTCCTAAGTGATCTCCTGTTCACCCCTGAATCCATTCCTTGCTGTGTCATGGCCCACAGGGTAAAAACTGAAGTCCTTTACACAGCTCACTAAGCTCTTTGTGATACAGTTACTGCTTCCCCCTCCAGGCTCTGCTTCCTACTTCCCACCTCGCTGCGTACCAGCTATTTATTTTATTTTTATTTTTTGTCTTTTTGCCATTTCTTGGGCTGCTCCCACGGCACATGGAGGCTCCCAGGCTAGGGGCCGAATCGGAGCTGTAGCCACCGGCCTATGCCAGAGCCACAGCAATGCAGGATCCGAGCCGTGTCTGCAACCTACACCACAGCTCACAGCAACGCCGGATCCTTAAGCCACTGAGCAAGGCCAGGGATCAAACCCGCAACCTCATGGTTCCTAGTTGGATTCATTAACCGTTGAGCCACGACAGGAACTCCGCACCAGCTATTTAAAAACACATGCTTTGCGTTCCAGGTGTGTGCTCCATCCTCCCTTGCCTCTAGGCCTCTTCACGCTATGCCCACTGGAATGCCCATTCGGTGCCCTTTCCCTTGTCTTTCTTCCTTCTAGAGCTCTCAATCTACTTACCTCCTTAGGAGGCCCTCCCTGATCACCCCCCACACGTGGCTGAGGCCCCCTGGATGCTCCCATGGTCACCCTTGTTCAGTGTGTTTGAGAGGCTTGCTCCTGTGGGCATGTGCTCTCTGAAGCCTAAGACTTTGCCTTGTATCCCCAAAGCCTAGCACTGTGCCTGGCATGTAGAAGATGCTTAAATAGTGTTATTAAATGAAAGAATGTGAAGCAGACAGTCAGTGGTGAATGTGTTGCTTTCCCCAGAGCGTCTGCATTTTAACCAGTGTGTTAAGAGACCCAGTGCCTTCACCCAGAAGACTGGGTCAGTGCCAGCAATGGAGGGAGGAGGCCAAAAAGGCAACTGGTCCAGTTGTCCCAAAACACTGTGCATCAGAGCCATCTAAGGAGTTTTATTATTTTTATTTTATTTTTTTGCTTTTTCGGGCTGCACCTGCAGCATATGGAATTTCCCAGGCTAGGGGCTGAATTGGAGCTACAGCTGCCGGCCTCCGCCACAGCCACAGCAACGTGGGATCTGAGCTGTATCTGCGACCTACACCACCGCTCACAGACACGCAGGATTCTTAACCCATTGTGAGAGGCTAGGGATCAAACCCGTATCCTCATGGATGCTAGTCAGGTTCCTTACCCCTGAGCCACGATGGGAACTCCCACCTAGGAAGTTTTGTAACACAGTTCCCAGGCCCTGACTCCATGTGGGAGCCAGGAAGCTGTATTTGTAAAACTCCCCAGGAGATTCTGAGGCAGACACTTGACTAATATTCGGGAACCACTGATGTGGTCCAGCTTCTTTTTTTTCACACAAGACAGACCAAGAGAGGTTAAGGGATGTACCCAAGGTTGTAAGCAGCCTTGCCTGGAAGGGAACGTCTGATCTTAATTCTGGCTACAGAAGCCTGGGTCACCGTGGTGGGCCGGGGAAGTGGGTAGGGGGACCTACGAGAGAGAGTTCTGTCACTCTGGAAAAGTGCCGCCCAGGCCACCTTGGCAGCCTCTGCTCTCCATCAAAGTGGCCAACTCTGCCTCCCTCCGTGGAGTCTAATATCTATTTTTAAGCACTTGACCTTTCTGCCTCTCTTCAGAAAAGAAGCGGGCGAAGGTCCCTGAACAGCCCACACCCCCGATTCAGGAAGAACCTGAGCCCGTTAGCAATGTCCTCCAAGGAGATGACATTCTTGCCTTGGCCATTAAGAAGGAAGATCTGAAGAAGGTAAGGATGAAGTCCAGAGATCCCTTCCTGCAGGAACGGGGCTCCCTGCCACCTGGGGGGTCTAGGACTTGAACCATATCCATTGTCTGCCTACCACCTCCCTCCTCAGGAGTATCTAATTCCTTGGAAAACTCCATTAAACACACATCTGTGCACATTTGCATCTAAAGGAATTTACTATGCTGTTTATTTTAAAATTTCTGAGATTCACAGGGAAGGGAGAGAATGAAGTAATTTGCATCCTGTAGAGGCAAGTGCTCTGGCCCCCATTTCGCAGAAGGGACAATGAAGTTTAAGAAGCAAAATTAGGAGTTCCCATCGTGGCGCAATGGTTAACAAATCCGACTAGGAACCATGAGGTTGTGGGTTCGATCCCTGGCCTTGCTCAGTGGGTTAAGGATCCGGCGTTGCTGTGAGCTGTGGTGTAGGTTGCAGACGCGGCTCAGATCCTGAGTTGCTGTGGCTCTGGCATAGGCTGGCAGCTACAGCTCCGATTAGACCCTAGCCTGGGAGCCTCCATATGCCGCGGGAGCTGCCCAAGAAATGACCCAAAAAAAAGAAGCAAAATTACAGGTGTGGATAACCCTGCCCCGCCCAGGCTTAACCCAGAAGAAGCAGCCACTTCTCACCTGAACTGTGTGGAGGCATGAGATGCTATTTTTTCCCCAGAGCGTTACTAAGTCTATCTTTTGCACAGGCATTTCCTCGACAGAACATATGGACAGCTCTAGAGAAACAGATTTGTCAGCCTTTAGGAATTCCACCAAGAATTAGGACAGAGAAGAAGGTGGTATTTTTTCCTCCCCGGATCTCCCATGGAATCTCCTCTGTTTTATTTCTTTTTAGCAACACAGTCCTCGCCTTATTGAAACAGAAGATAAACCTGTCACTACCCAGAAATTTATCATCCGTAAACTCAAACCCAAGGATCGTAGGAGGAAGGTGTGCCACTTAGTGGCACATCCCGCGACCCCAGATGCAGCCACAAAGCCCCTGGACTACTCTGGTATGCCCAGCCCCGGCCCTGGCATCTGAAGTCATGGGCACCCTGGAGAGAAAGCCAGGTCCCCGTCAGGAAGCAGCCTCTTAAGCCGTTTATACTGCTGGCTGCAGCTTGCCTTCCCCGCTCCTCTTTTTACCTCCAGGACCAGGCGACATCTTCCACGGCAGTGACCAGATCTTGTCTCACCATATCTTGGGGAGTCTCCATGACTTCAAGAGAATTGCACTTGCTCGAGGGAACACCGAGGTTCGTTTGTACAGAGCTGCCTGCGGGAGAGAGGTCACTGATGTCATTTCATGAGTTTAAGAGGCAAAGAAGAGGCCAGCAGGACTGGGGTTGCAGAGACAGTCCAGGCTCTGGGCCCCCAAGTCTGAGTGACCCTTCCCCCCCAGATAATGAAGCCAATGTACGCTGGCTTCAGCTGAAGTCAGGAGTTCACTGTAAGGAGACAGAAGCGCCTCAAGGAAGCCAAAAGCCAGAATGTGTCTGGCTCCCATCCGACCAACCCCGGCCTCAGGATCAGGGCTCCTGTGTTGCCCTCTGCTCCTCTGGGCCCTGGTGGGTGTTATTTCACGTTGTTCTCCCTGGTCCACGTGGTGGAGGAAGGTGGCTCTGCACAGCTCCCCGGGCCACGTGGAGAGTCTGTCCTTCCGACTTTCCTGTCATGCAACACTTGTGTGTCAGTTCCTTCACTTCTCTGCTTGCCAGGCAAAGACTCTCCGATTGGTCCAGTGCTAAGAGGCCTGGAGTCATATAAACATGGCTCAGTTGGAGTTGCCTGTTGTGGCTCAGTGGTAACAAACCCAATTAGTATCCACGAGGATGTGGCTTTGATCCCTGGCCTCACTCAATAGGTTAAGGATCCGGTGTTGCTGCGAGCTGTGGTGTAGGTCAGAGACACGGCTCAGATCCAAAGTTGCTATGGCTGTGGTGTAGGCCAGCAGCTGCAGCTTTGATTGGACCCCCTAGCCTGGGAACTTCCATAGGCCATGGGCACGGCCCTTAAAAAAAAAAAAAAAGGCTCAGTCACATGGCAGATGTAAAGAGGACAGATATACTTAAGGACAGTGACCCCAGTCTTAGAACAAGTCTCCCCATTCTAGGGGAGAGGGGACTGACAGCGGCTTCCGAGGCCCCCTGGTTCTGCAGTGTGCCTTCTGTCACTCGCTACCTTAGGGTCCTGGAGAGGAGGAACTCAGCAGAGAGGCGACAGCAGGGATTGAGGCCTGGAGAAGTCAGCCCTGGCTCCACTCCTTCCCACACCCTCCTCCCCTCGCTCTTTTCAGCTGGTCGAGCTGATCCACACCCCGCCCTGTCTGATGACCCTCATCTCGGATACAGAAGAGCCCAAGCGGGAAGCCCCCAAGGAAGAGAAGGCACACCCTCCCTGGGCCCCACCTCCTCAGCACAACTTTCTGAAAAACTGGCAGCGCAACATAGCCCTGTGGAAGAAGCAGCAGGAAGCCCTCAGTGGTGAGCAGAGCAGACAGGGCATCCAGGCTCTGCTGCCGTGTCTTTTTCCTCTCCCTCCACCTCCGGAGCCTGGATTCAGGCTGCTCATGTTTGTGCTTCCTGCTCTTAGTGGGTCGTGAAATCAGCCCAGTGACCTGAGCTGATCAGTGCCGAGTGCTCAGGCCCCTGCCTGCTCTGATTTTGGTGGCAGGACTGCATTCTCGGCTCTCTCTCTAGAACGGCTGAAGAAGCCAGTGGGTGAGCTGCTGATGCACATGGGGGAGACCTACAGACAGATCCAGGAGGAACGGGAGCTCATTGACCGTGCGCTGCCCAGGCGGCCCGATGGGAAGGTAGGGATAGCATTCCCAAGTGCCCTGTGAGGAGGGTCTGGACAGCTGGGGGCCAAAAAAAAAAAAAGAAAAAAAAAAATCTATCCAGGAGTTCCCAGTATAGTGCACTGGGATTGACAGTGTCTCTGCAGTGGCAGGGACGTGGGTTCAATCCCCGGCCCAGCACAGTGGGCTAAGGATCCTGCGTAGGTCGCAGCTCCAGCTTGGATTCGATCCCTGGCCCAGGAACTCCATATGCCGTGGGGAGGCCAGAAAAGAAAAAAGAAAAATCTATCCAGTGTAAAACATCATTAAGCCCTCAAGACCTTCACTAAATTCTATTATTGCTCCTATTACTAGTCATTCAGAGACTGGCCAGGTAAGTAATTTGGCCTGTGATGGTCACTGTTAGTCAGTTTGAGGAAAAAGGTATCATGGGTACTAAGTTATTAGAATAGTCTTTGTCTTTTGTCTCCTAAAAGCTGAGACTCCAGGTTTCGTGGCCCAGGGTGCTGTATTGAGCTCTGGTATGTCAGTATAGTTACCCGGCCCAAACTACCCTGGCTGAGGCCAGGGAAACCTACAACAGGGCAGCCTCAAAACAAGAAAGGGGGTGCTTCTCTCCGCTCCCAGGGCAGCACGGATCCCCTGGAGAGAGCATCTTTGTCTGTGGAGCTCTTATCTCCCCCGGACCCCCAGCAGCCTCTCCGGGGTGCTCAGGTGGGCTGACTCATCTGTCTCCCTTCGCCAGGTCTCTGGATTGACCAATGGGTTCTGGAGTCGACTGGAATACTTGGGAGATGAAATGACGGGTCTGGTAATGACGAAGACAAAAACTCAGCGTGGCCTCGTGGAACCAATCACCCACATCAGGAAGCCCCGCTCCATCCAGGCGGAGATGGGTAAGGAGCAGGCTGTAAACGAAACAGCACCTTGTGACTGGGCCAGGGTGCGAGAGACCAGGGCTCTGGGGTGATACCGACATGGGATCAAGTCCTATGGCCTGTGGAAGCCCACTTCCCCCTTCTGTAAGACCGCAGGGGCAGTGGTGGGAGGAGCCAGGGGACACATGACCCTGGGGTTGCACTGTCCTCACTGCAGGCCGAGCCACTATGGCTGCGGAGCACCCGGAATGTGGCTGCTCTGAACTGAGATGTGCTCTAAGTGTAAACTGCACCCTGGGTTTCCAAGATCAGTTTGAAAAAAATAGATTTCATTAGTCATTTTTTTATTCATTACATGTTGAGATAATATTTGTAATATATTGGGTTAAACTCTAGTCCTAAAATTAATCCCATCTGTTTCCTAAAAAGGTAAAACCTTCTAAAATGTGGCATCTGAAAAATTTAAATTTACATATACATGGCCTGCAGTGCATGGTTTGCATGACATTTCTAATGGGCAGCACTGCTTGAAAGGCCACCAGACTGCCTGGATTCAGATCCCAGCTGTGTTGAGTTCATGAACGCCAGCGAGTTGAACCCCTCTGGCCTTCAGTTTCCCTGTCTGTAAAATACGCATGGGGTTGTGAGGGGGTGAAATGAGATATCATGTGTATTAAGAAGTTTGAGTTTGAGTTCCCTGGTGGCCTAGTGGTTAAGGATTTGGCATTGTCCCTGCTGTGTCCTGGGTTCAAGCCCTGGCCTAGAAACTTCTGTATGCCATGGGTATGGCCAAAAAAGAAAAAAGAGGTTAAGTTGTTAAAAGAAAAAAGAAGCCCATTGTTAAACACTCAATAAAAAGTAGCTGCTATGGTTATTTTTATTATAACCCAAAGATCTGATGGTTTGGAAGCTAATTTTGCAGGAGCCCTGTGCAGGGCTGCTGAGCAGTAGGTATGGGGCCAGGAGGAGGGGAGCCCTACTCACAAGGAAGCTGTATTTTCACCTTTCCCAGAACCGGTGCTGGCACCGGCACTCCCGGAGCCCTCAAGAATGGGTGGGGAAGGGGGCAGGGAAGCAGCTTGTGCTGAGGGTCCTCGGCCCCTGCTCTAGGATTGCCAGCCCAGAAGGATGCTTGGTACCGCTACACCTGGGATCGGAGTCTGTTTCTGATCTACCGACGCAAGGAGCTGCAGAGCATCATGGCAGAGCTGGATTTTAGCCAGCAGGTTAGTAAGGCCCCTGTGCCTCATCTGAAGCCCCTCAGGGGGGGCACCTGTCTTAGTCCGCTAACCTTTCTTTTCTCCGTCTCTCGGAGGATATTGATGGCCTGGAGGTGGTGGGCAGAGGGCGGCCTTTCTCGGCTGTTATGGTGGAAGACTGTTCGGTGTTCGAAAGGAGCCAGGAAAGCTCCTCTACAGACACACTGCACTTGTGAGTTGGGCCTGGGCCCTAGGGAGAGCGTTTGGAGAGTGTGGCTTCCCTAGCACCCACAAGTGTTATAGGGCGGGCTTCCCTCCCTGAAATCAAGGTGCCTCCATTCCAGCCTCTCGCTAGTGGCTGCACCCCCTCCTCTAGCCCATTCGAAGGGACAGCCGTGCTTGCCATCTGTTCTCTTCCAGCAACCAACCCCTAATGGGGATTTCCTAGACATTCCTTTGCTTATAAAGGGGGGCCCTCCAGACTCTCCCAGTACTGCATGGCTCTGCATGAAGTCTCTTTATGTCCAAGAAAACCTCCCACCTGCAAGAACGGAGCAGGATGGAGCTGAAGACGCTCCACTGGCGGGCAGAGCCGGGCACATCTCCAGACTGCCTGGCAGCCATTTCTATGGGCTCCAGGTAGCAAGACTGTGGCAGGCTCAGGGAAAATGAGTCATTGGTTTTTTTTCTTTTTTCTTTCTTTTTTTGCTTTTTAGGGCCACACCCATGGCATATGGAAGTTCCCAGACTAGGGGTCAAATTGGAGCTGCAGCTGCTGACCTGTGCCACAGCCATGGGAACTGTGGGATCCAAGCTGTGTCTGCCACCTACACCACAGCTCCCAGCAATGCCGGATCCCTGACCCACTGAGCGAGGCCAGGGATTGAAGCCACATCGTCGTGGATTCTAGTCAGATTTGTTTCTGCTGCCACGAAGGGAACTCCTAGTCATTGGTTTTTCTTACAGAGACTTATTGACCAATCACTGTGATATGGTCCCCATGGCTGTTCTTGGCCCTTCTCTGCTGTTCTGTGGGAAGCCAGCTTGCTGGATCCGAGGCAGTAACCCAGAGGACAAGGTAAAACTGCCTTCGCCCTCACTCACCTGCTAGAAGGGCCACCCTCATTGGGCAGTCCCAAGGTGGCCGTGCCCAAGGTGACTGGCAGTCACAAGGACCTGCACACTCCCCTGTTTGCATTGTTATCTGGTCATACTTTCAGCATGTGTCTGAAAATGTTAACAGCAAGGCTAATCTGAGCCAGAGTAAAGTCACAAGACTGAAAAGAGAGTGTCACAAGCCACCCAGTTTGTACCTAGTCCCCAGACATGTAAATAAACAAACCTTCTCAAAAAAACTGTGGCATTAAGAAGATTCTGAGATACTCCTCAGATGCTAAGGAGCAGAAATGTTCCTCAGATATAAGATCGATTTTAGGAGTTCCCGTCGTGGCTCAGTGGTTAACCAATCTGACTAGCATCTGTGAGGACGCGGGTTTGATCCCTGGCCTCGATCAGTGGGCTAAAGATCTGGCATTGCCATGAGCTGTGGTGTAGGTTGCAGACGAGGCTCGGATCCCGCTTTGCTGTGGCGGTGGTTGGAGCTCTAGCCTGGGAACCTCTGTGTGCCACCGGTGAGGCCCTAAAAAACAAAAAGACAAAATGAAATGAAATGAAATAAAATAAAATAAATTGGAGTTCCCATCGTGGCTCAGTGGTTAACGAATCCGACTAGGAACCATGAGGTTGGGGGTTTGATCCCTGGCCTTGCTCAGTGGGTTGAGGATCCGACGTTGCCGTGAGCTGTGGTGTAGGTCACAGACGCGGCTCGGATCCTGTGTTGCTGTGGCTCTGGCGTAGGCTGGCAGTTACAGCTCCAATTAGACCCCTAGCCTGGGAACCTCCATATGCCACGGAAGTGGCCCTAGAAAAGGCAAAAAGACAAAAAAATAAATAAAAATTAAAAAAAAATCAGTTTTATGTCCTCTCCTTACTGTTGATGGCAGCCTCTGAGACAGCCACTGCTGGGGTAGGGATGCTTACCTGCTGAGAGTGGCCGGGCCCTGGAGATCCAGGCCATGAGACTCTCTGTGCCAAGGCCGGAAACGTCCCGGCAACGCGGGCTGAGTTGGTCACCCGAGGGCAGGACTGCCTTCAAAGACATTTCTAGACCTCCTCTCTACCCAGAAGCATGTTGGGATTGCTGTCCGCTTGACCTTCGAAACTCTAGAAGGGGAGAAAACATCTTCGGAACTGACCGTGGTCAATAACGGCACCGTGGCCATTTGGTACGACTGGCGACGACGGTCCCAGCCGGACTCTTTCCAAGACCTGAAGAGGAACAGGATGCAGCGGTTTTACTTCAACAATCGGGAAGGTACCTGGGAGGCACTGCCCCACTCACCCCTCTCAGCCAAAGTCTAGCCGGTGCCCTTCCTGTTACGTGCCAGCCCCTCGCCCACCTGTCCCTCCTGTTCCTTTCTCTCTCTCTTTTTTTTTAAATGATTTTTATTTTTTCCATTATAGTTCTGTTACTTTTCTACTGTACAGCAAAGAGACTCAATCACACATACATACCTACATTCTTTTTCTCACATTATCCCCCATCATGCTCCATCACAAGTGACTGGATATAGTTCCCAGTGCTATACAGCAGGAGCTTATCCATTCTGAATGCAGTCATTTGCATGTATTAACCTCAGACTCCCAGTCCATCCAACTCCCCCTCCCCTCTTTTTTTTTTTTTTTGGTCATGCCTGCAGCATGCAGAAGTTCCCAGACCGGGGGAGATGGGATTAAGATGGCAGACTCGTAGGACTGGAGCTTACCTTCTCTCCTAGAAGTTCCCAGACCAAGGGCTGAACCCACACCTCAGCGGTGACCTGAGCCACAGCAGTGGTGATGCCAGACCCTTAACTGCTAGGCCACCAGGGAACTCCCGTCCGGTGTTTTTTCATGAAGCGTAGCATCTCCTTTTTCTGTCTGTTGGGGAACAGTGGAACGTTTGAGAACACAGGGGGCGAGCTACCGAGGAGCAGAAGCATTCTAGGGGTTCCCTTACACGTATGCACAGCCCTGAGGCTGGGACGACCGACTGTCCCTGGATGCCTGGGACAGTCCTGGTGTTAGCCCTGCAAGTCCCACATCCCAAGAAAGCCCTCCATCCTGGGCAAGCCGGAACCCTTGGCCACCCTACTGGGACTTACTTAACCCTATGCATGCAGGCTTGGGGCTCTGCAGCTCCTATTTGGTGAAAACTCTGTCTCTGTCCCTCTCAGGTGTGATTCTGCCTGGAGAAACGAAAACCTTTACCTTCTTCTTCAAGTCTTTGAACGCCGGGATCTTCAGGGAATGTTGGGAGTTTGGAACCCACCCCACCCTGTTAGGAGGTGCCTCTCTGCAGGTCAATCTCCATGCGGTCTCCCTGGCCCAGGACATTTTTAAGGATGAGAGGAAGTTACTGGAGGTAAAGGACCCGGGATCTCGGCCCCTGTGGACACTCTGTAGGTTAATCTAGGCTGCTCCCTGGCACAGCCTGCAGGGATCCTGTTTCTCCCAGTCCACGAGGTAGATTTTTCAAAAACAGATGCTACTCTTGCTCGCTAAACACTCCTCAGGGCTTTGTGATGTGATAGATGGGAGGGCAGGCAAGAGAAGGGGAGCTCTGAGCTCCGCGGTGTGTGGCCCCAGTGCCTTAGGAAGAAATGAGACGGGGCCTTAAGATGCAGACGGCGTGGAAGCACTTACTTGGGTGCAAACACCCGTGACCCTCCACACCCCTGTCTGTTCACTGTCTAGAATGATCCAGTGGAGTTGCAGTTAACTGGTGTAACTTCACAACCTGGCAAAAAACCAGAGAGGATTATGTAACCCCTGGGGCCGGCACCCAGGAGTGTGAGGGGGGAACTGGGAGCCCGTGGCCCATCCATTCTGTGGCCTGGCCATCTGGCCCTGTGCTTTGGGAGATTCTAGAGAAAGCCATGCTTTTTAAATTCATCATGGCCCCCAAACCCAAGCCAGCTACTTCCACGGGGGCTCAACTCTTGATGCATAAAGGTGACTTTTGCCAAATTTCTGTCTGTTTTCCTTGCTGACTCTAGAACCAGCATCTCACACGAGATGCCCTCTCTGCTCTTTCTGTGACCCTGGCCATGTGGCCAAGCCACGTTCTCAGCAGGGCTCATGCTGTGTGGCTCTAGCCCTCCTTTCTAAGCTGGGGGAAATGCTGACTGTGTGACCTCCTGGCCCCACAAGGGAGGAGCTTTTCTGGGTCTGACCCCTTCTCTGGATCCTTCCAGCCTCTTTTAGGGAACAAGGATGTTTGGGGGAGATCCAAGGAGTACTGAGTCTGGGAATAGGGGCGTGTGTGTGTGTGAGAGAGAGAGAGAGGGCAAGGGAGTGTGTGAGACAGGCATGGCAGGAACTCAGTCACTCGGAAGGCACAAAGCCCTGAGGGATCTGGCTCCCCTTGAGGACACAACATGGGTTTGGAAAGCCTGAGCTGCCGCCTGTGCCACCTTCCCTTCCCCAGACCAAGCTAGCTTCCCACGAAGCAGTCACCGTCGTGGAGAACGTGCTGCAGGAGCTGCTGAGAGGGATCCTGACCCCGGAGCGTGCACAGTCACCCGTGGATGCCTACCTCACGGAGGAGGACCTGTTCCACCATAGGAACCCTCGGGTACAGGCCCCGCGTGGCCCCGGCCCATGGTGCGGGCCCCGGGAGAAAATAATAGCAAACCGTCTGAGTGCCAGGACCTGTTCTGAGCATCCATGAGTAACTCACTTTCTCCTTAGCAGCCTTGCGCGATGGGTGCTATTTATATCCTCATTTTACATGGAAGAAAGTGAGAGCCAGGGAGGTTAAGTACTTTGCCCAGGATAACATGGCTGGTATATGTGGACGCTTGATGATAACAGAGCTTCAGCAACTCCTTAATTCAAACCCAGTCTTCCTTGGAAGCCTGAACGTAGGAAAGCTTTGAGCTGGAGGTGCCCAGGTTGAAAGGGAAGTGGGGAGCCCCTCTGGGCCCAGCTGCTCCTGCCAGCTTCCTCCCGCCTCCTCCACCAGTGTTCTCGAGGGAGCGGGAAACAGGAAGAGAGCAGGCTGGCTCAGGCTCTGGGTGCCCCACACCCCGGCCTCCCCATCACGTCATCATGTGCCTCCCCTTCTCTCTGCTGCAGCTGCACTACCAGCACCAAGTGGTGCAAAACCTGCACAGACTGTGGCGCCAGTGCACGATCCTGCCCCCCAAGGCCAAGGAGGCCAGGCCAGGCGAGGAAGAGCGACTCAGTCCCAGGGCCCAGGCTGCCACGGCGCCCCCAGCCCACTGTGAGGAGGCCTCGATGAAGGTTGAGTCTTCTGTGCACCTCAAGAGCCCGGCATTGGACTCCCAACCTCCCTGGCAGGACAGTGAGGCCCTCAGGGACACCCGAGATCCTCTTGGGTCCCAGAAGACCAGGCCGGGGGCCAAGGGTTCTCAGCGGAAGAGCCTCATGGAGGAGATCCCGGTGGAGGGGAGGCCAGACCTGGAGAGCGCCAGGAGGCCCTGGGAGCTGGGCAGCCTACCCCCGGCCCAGTGGAACCTCTGCCTGGAGAGCTTCAGAAAGGTGCTGCCACAGCCCTGGGGGGTTGGTGAGAAGGGCCCTGGCACAGCTGGGTTCTGGTGCTCCTGGCCAGAGCCGGGGGAGGGCTCTGGCAGCCCCTCTCACCCCCATGGGCAGAGAAACAACCTTCTAAGGGCTTGGAGGAAGCAACTTCTTGGTCATCTCCTTCGTCCCAGGGGCATAGGCCACTGTAATGTAGGAGGGGCTCCTTCTCTGACCTTGGCAAAGGGCTCATGGGTACAGATTCGTGAGGGCGGGCCCAGACTCCCAGGAAGGCCCCCAGCAGACTCTCCATGGCTTCATCGCCTCCCGGCCACCTGCCCTCACGGCACCTCACCTGTTACTTAAGGACAAGGAAACCATGGTGTCCTGGGCAGAACGGTTGCCCATGGTACCTCTGACCCTGCCAGGTGGTGATGGCGCTCCCGGAGGAGAACCAGAGAGAAGATGCCCTCATCAGGCTCAACAAAGCGGCCCTGGACCTGTGCCAGGAACCGCGGCCAGTGCGGTCTGACTTCCTGTACCAGATGTGGTAGGTGACACCCCCTCACCCCCAGGAGAGCTGGTCCTGTGTCCTCCCCTTTGTGGGTTCTGGGCAGGCACTCCTGGGACTCAAGGGAACTGAGCTCAGGTTGCTGAAAGATGCTGCACACATTCTGTGCCCTGGCCCCTGCCGCGGCCGCCCCTACAGCTGCTCTCCCTGTGCCGGCTGCCCTCCGAGCAGGAGCCACCGCAGAGTGAGCACCTCTTCCCTTGTTCCTTCTCAGTGAGCAGAGGAATGACCAGAGGAGCGAGCAGAGGGCAGTGGGAAGAGGGGCAAATTCCATGAAAAGTCTCAGTTGGTTGCCAGCCTCCTCATCACTGGTTTGGAATTTGCTTGGACAGGCTTGGGGTCCCTTTGCAGGGCCCTCAGAACACACCCCAGGAGCCTCACCCTGGAGCTCTTGGGCAGGTCCAGCCCCTCCAGTGGGACTGGATCCAGTTCTAGCCAGGGTTTCAAGCTGGAGTTCGTTCAAGGCTGATCTGGCCCTAGTCCCCGGCCACTCTTTCTTGACTACCACCCAAGGGAAGCCAGATCCCCATCCCAGCATTTGCGTGGGTGCCAGTGAAGGTGCTGGCTGGATGGAGGCATGGTGCTGCCATGCGACCGCAGTGGCTTGGAAGGGAAGGACGAAGCTTCTCCAGGTTCAAAGGTAATGGCTTTTCTCCAATGGCTCCCTGTCTAGTTTGCAGCTGTGGCGAGATGTGATTGACAGCCTGGTGAGCCATTCCCTGTGGCTGAGGGCTCTGCTGGGCCTGCCTGAGAAGGAGACCATCTATCGGGACCTGCCAGAAGAGCAAGGTCAGACAGGGCAGCCACTCCTCCGGATGGTCTTCCCCGTCCCTCTGCCTGGGTGGCAGTGGCACCTCAGCCGTTTGTACCCTTCCGGTGGAACCTCTGTTAGGTTGGTCCATGGGGTAGGCCTCTGGCTACCCTTTGATCTCCTGCTCGAATGTGGGACCCAGAAGCACCCTTAGCAATCGCCTTAGTTCAGTCCCCATGTTTTCCGGGTGGAATCCCAGAGAGCTGAGGTGACGTGTCATCCCGCATGTGTAGGGCCTCAACACTGCTGCCCTACACGTCTGTTCCCCAGAGCTCCAGGGCCTTGCTTCCAGCCCGTGGGGACTCACACAGCTAGAGCGCTGCCAGCCCAGGGCTCTTTGCTCTCCCGGCTCCTGCCCTGTGAGGTCAGCTAGGCCTCAGGCCATCTGTCTTCCGTTCACTTCCCTTAGATCGAAAATCGCCTCCAGTCACAGAAATAAAGGTGACTTCTGGGAGAGTTGGGAAGGAGGACCGAAAAGGGGTAGCCCAGGAAAAGAAGCAGTTGGGAATCAGAGACAAAGAGGATAAAAAAGCAGCCAAGCTGCCACCTGGGAAAGAGGCATGTAGCGCGTGGCCGGGGCCTGGGTGGGGAGGGGCTGCAGAAGGTGGGCAGTCACTCCAGTGCGATGCCCGCCGCCCCAGAGCTGCTCTGGAGAAAGCCCTGGGCCTCCCTCGGGAGCTGCTGAAGGCGGCGCGTGTCTCTGTCTCTCCAAGCAGGACCGTTTAAACAGCAAGAAGCACAAAGCCAAGGATGACAAGAAACCTGTGAAATCTTCAAGCCGGGACAGGATCTTCTTGGAAGCCCCCGCCCCTGACAGCACCACCCCGTCTCAGGAGCCCATAGATCCCCTGGTAATGGAGAAATACACCCAGAGGCTGCACACGGAGGTGAGAGCAAGAGCCCGCTGTGCTGCCCTCCCCTCACTTAGGCCTGAGCTGTGTCCCTGCCTCTGCTCCCTCGTTCATTCCGTTTATTCCACAGATAGTAAGTGCCCACTGCATCCGTGACGGATGCAGAGCTGCCCTTGTGAAGGGCATCCCAGTTTTTGAGAGAGACCTCATGAATAAGTAACATCTGGTGTGTCAGGGGATGAGCATGGTGGGAAAAAGAGACCAGGGCTGAGGGCCCGGGTGGGGGTAGCTGGGCCTCATTGGAAGGTGACATCGAACAAAGACTTGAAGGGAAGTGAGACTGGCCATGTGGACATCTAGGAAGAGTGCCCCCGGGGCCGGGAGGACAGAAGGGCAGAGAGCCCACCAGAGCCCCATGTGGGGCTTTGTAGGTCGTTGTGAGGACACAGGGTTTTGACTAGAGGAATGATACGATCCGATTCACGCCTTAGAAGATCCTGCTGGCTGCCATTTGGAAATGGACTCTAGAGGGAATGGAGCAGAAGCTTTTCTCTTTCTGCTGCTCCCGCTTTCTCTGTGTCAGGTGTGTCTTGGTAGATGTGTTCCTTGGGGGAGTACCGTGTAGGATGGAGTTCCGGCAAGTGTAAGGGTTTTAAAACACTGCAGAGAGGAGTTCCCTCTGTGGCACAGTGGGTTAAAGATCGGGCATTGCCACAGCGGTGGCATATGTCACAGCCACGGCTGGGATTAGTTACCTCGTCCAGGAACTTCCTCCTTATGCCACAGGGGTGGCCAAAAACAACAATAACACTGGAGAGACTTTCTAAATTTTTTTTTTTTTTTTTTTTTTTTTAGGGCCGCATCCGTAGCATATGGAAGTTCCCAGATCAGGGGTCTGTCTCGTCAGAGCTACAGCTGCTGGCCACAGCCACAGCCACAGCAATGTGGGATCCGAGCTGCATCTGATCTACACCACAACTCACAGCAATGCCGGATCCTTAACCCACTGAGTGGGGCCAGAGATCGAACCCGCATCTTCATGGATACTAGTTGGGTTAGTTACGGCTGAGCCACAATGGAAACTCCTAAAGTGTGTTCTTAAGCAGTAGGTTTTTAGAGATTCACTTAGGTGCTGTGTTTTGTTCTTTGTTGTCGTTGTTTCTTTGGAGGAGAGATCCCCAGAGCCATGCTTAACATGTCGAGGTGTCCAGTAGCCACGCACTGTCTTCTCTGCTGTGGTCCCCTGGGTAGCTGGGATTACATTGTGCATTGCAATCACATTTGACACGTTACACTTAATCAGAAGCTCCATTTGCTGCTGGTGACATCACTGAGCTCTGCGGTGGGTGACATCCCTGAGATCGACAGGATCTAGAAAGTAATCACAGGGCTCTGAGGTCCCTTGTCTCTTTGAAATCAAGACTCAACTTGCCGAGCCTTCAGTGGGTCAGCTCCACTGGAAGGTACAGTCTTGGAAACATTTCAGTTCACGGCTCCGTGATCTTACTGGAAGGGAAGTTGGTCTCTGGGAGGCCAGGATGAAATTGGGCCACCCTAAGGGACTCAAGAAATGGGCGCCGCTCCCCGGGCCTCCTGGAATTGCCCCTCGAATCACTCTAGACTCTAAATGTTGCTATATGTTCAAGGGGCCAGTGCAGGATTATTGCCCTGGAGTGGTTCAAAACAAAACTATTTGCAAAAACAAAAGCTCTATAGACCTTTTGGTTACCGACACACCTTAGTTGTCTCCCCTCTGGTTTGGGAGCGTCCACCGTGCAGTGGGGGGTGCGGGGGGGCCACTCCCTGTGTAGGTGCTTTCCACCCAGGCGCCTGTGATGTTCATTCCATTCCTCCAGGTCTACGGGCTGCTGGATGCCCTGGTGACGGACCTGCTGGTTCTGGCTGAGGAGCTCAGCCCCGTAAAGAATGTTGAGGAGGCTGTGCATTTCTGCACCTGACTTGCATGCCCGAGTTGCCTTCTGGGAAACTGTTTAACAAACACATCAATAAAGAAACTTTACGTTCCTACCACTTCCCGTTGTTAGGCCTCCGTGTCCTCTTCTTCTTCTTTTTTTTTTAATTTTTGGCTGCCCCTCAGCATATGGAGGTCCTGGGCCAGGGATCAGATCTGAGCTGTAGCTGTGACCTAAGCCACAGCAGCGGCAACGCTGGATCCTGAACCCACCATTGCAGGGCCTGGGATCAAACCTGTGACCCAGCACTCCCAAGACACCACCAATCTCATTGTACCACAGTGGGAACTCCTCCTCCTTTTTTTTTTGTTTTTGTTTTGTTTTTGTTTTTTTGTTAAATAGCAGCTTTATTGAGATATAATTCATATACTTTATAGTTCAACCTTCTGAGTGCCTGTTGTGGCACAATGGAAACGAATCTGACTAGTATCTGTGAGGATGTAGGTTCGATCCCTGGCCTTACTAAGTGGCTCAAGGATCCAGCATTGCTGTGAGCTGCGATGTAGGTTGCAGATGTGGCTCAGAGCCAGCGTTTCTGCGGCTGCGGCATAGGCCAGCCACTGCAGCTCCGATTTGACCCCTAGCCTGGGAACTTCCATATGCTGCGGGAGTGGCCCTAAAAAGCAAAAAACAAAAACAAAAACCTTCAACCTTCTAAAGTATACGATTCAGAAGATGATAGTAGATTCAGTCTTGTGCATTAAGTACCTCTTCAAGTTTCATCCGTGTAGCACGTGTCAGTATTTTCTTCCTTTTTATTGCCAGATAATACTCAGTTACATAGATAGGCCCCAATCTGTTTATCTATTCATCAATTGATGGACTTGCCTCCCTGTCTTGAATGTCAGATCTTTTTTTTTTTTTTTTTGTCTTTTTGCCTTTTCTAGGGCTGCTCCTGTGGCATATGGAGGTTCCCAGGCTAGGGGTCTAACCAGAGCTGTAGCCGCTGGCCTACACCACAGCCACAGCAACACCAGATCCGAGCTGTGTCTGCGACCTACACCACAGCTCATGGCAACGCCAGATCCTTAACCCAGAACAAGGCCAGGGATCGAACCCACAACCTCATGGTTCCTAGTTGGGTTTGTTAACCACTGCGCCACGACAGGAACTCCTTGAATGTCAGATCTTGATGAAGGCAGCTCATGGTCCTCTCATGTCCCACCTGCCCTCAGCTTCCTCTCCTCCCAGTTCCTGGAGCCATCCCACAACAGGAGGAGAGAGAAGCACACCTGGGGAGGTGATGCGTGGGATAAGGAGCACATTGGTAGCAGGACAAGGAATGAGTCAGGTGACAGGACAGAGAGTGTCACCCCTTGTAGTCCCTGCCCCTGGCCTTTGTTGGCTCACACATGTGGGGTCGTGCTTCCTGGAACAAGGTTTTCCCAAAGAGTCCCCACCAAGTATTGACAAAAGCGTGTGCCCGGGAAGAGAATTAGACCCCACGGGACCTGGCTCCTTGAGATCCGCATATTTCAGTTGGGCCCATGGGCCTCGTCCCAGTCCCGGAGGATCGTGCTCACCCCACTCTTAAACCCTAGAGCCCAGATCCCTGTGTCAGCAGCGAGAGATCATTATGGATTCGGGTCTGCTCACCCCTCTCTTCATGTCAAACCACCTGGCCTCTTTGAGCCATTTTTTTTTTTTCCCTGCCTTAAAAACAGCCTCTGGACTTGCTGCTCCCTCTCTCACTCAGAGAAATATGAAGAGGGTGAGAGATGGCTTTTACAAAGAAATGTGCTCTCAGCGCAGACTCAGCATCATAAATTCTTCTCTGTCAATAATAATCATTCTGGGCCAGGCTTCCTGTGTAGAGTGGACTCCAGGCTCCCAGAGTTTGAAGAGCAGCTTTGCTAAGGGCGGGCTTACTGCCTTGAAGACTGGGGCAGCAGAGGGGAGAGGGGGAGACCTGAGGTGTGGCTGCAGTCTCCTGCCCACTTGATTGTGCCTTTGGAGCTTCCGATAAGGACCTCATAGGCCTCAAGCGTCCTCCTCCAGTTGAGACATGGGAGGAGGTTTGGGGAGGACAGGGCACTCTGATCCTGTGTCAAAGAGGTAAGATGGCACTGTGCCTGAAGTCCTGATGCCCTTCAGCGTGGCCCAGGGGAGCAGCCGGGAACCCACAGAAGGCTACTCCACTAAGGAGCCAGCCCCAGGGAATGGGGGTCCTGGCCCAGAGGGACGAGCTAGGGGTGGGGTTGGTGTTGGACCCCCCCTCCCCATTTCCAGTGAAGAGGCAGGGGAAGGGTTAACTCACTGCAGGGTGGGAGTGGGTCACCTCTGGATCTGCACCTCCTGGGGACAGCCAGCAGGCAGGCCTCCCATCTCTGAAGGTGCTGCCTGCCTGGCCAGCAGGAAGGGGTTAACACGCCCTGCGCTTCCTCCTGTGTCCTGTTACTGCTGAGGCAGACCTGCCTGGCCAGCTGAGCAACTTTCCTCCCAGTGCTGCCTGCCGGCTGGGCGTCCAGAAGACTGGCAGGCAGGAGGCAGAGCAGCAGCCCATTCCAGGGACCCTGAGGGGTCTGTGCCTCTTGGGAGAGGGCGGGTCTCCAGAACGAGGGTCCGCGGTGGATGGCTCTGGGGGCACTCCCAAGGCTGTGCTGTCCCCCTGCTGCGCAGGTTGGAGGGTCACTGCAGAGGCTGCTCGTGGTCCCCGGGCTGGGGCCAAGGGAGCCTGAACCAGAGGTAAGCTGGCTCCTCCTGTAGGCGCTGGTGCCTGGCATGGAAAGCTTGGGGCTCAATCTCCCTCCAGGTCCCAGGAAGAAGGGTGAGGAAGGCAGGGGCCCCAGAGAAACTTGGAGGCATCTTGCCTGCTGTCCTTCCTTCCCTGCAGCCCCCAGGAAGGGCACCTCTTGAGGCTCACTCCCTATCCTGGGACTGGCATCTCTGGTGGCATTCCTCACAGAGTCCTGCTCTCTCTGCCCTATTCCTCCTCCTCTTGAGCCCCTGGTGCACCCACAGCCCCCACCCAACTCTAGCACCCCCAGGACACAGCTACCTCTGGGCTAGCACTCACTCCGCTGGTCCCTCCAGTGCCAAGAGTTAGGGCACTGCCACTCCCCCCATGGCTCAGGCTGGACCTGATTGGGAGGTGGGGAAGGGGCCAGGGGATAGAGCTGCCTTAGCAGCCTTAGCAGAGGATGGAAGGGGGTGCGGGCTGATGGGGGCACACACGATCTTTGGACAAACTCGTGCTTGTGACTCGGCATATCTGGGTTCTTTCTGTCTCCCTGAACCCCTGCTCTGGGTGTGCCATCTGCTTCCTTAGTCCTGATCCCCTAGTCCTGTGGGTCCCAAGAAGAGTAGGCTCCTGGCCCCTGTAAAGTTCTCCTTGGTACCCCCTACAAAAGAGAGAGCTGATGCTCTCCTCCCCAAGGCCCGCCCCGCCCCCTGCTGGCCCTTCTCCCATCCCCCAGCCTAAGCCTCCCTCCCCAGCTGGTACCCTCATGCCTCCTGCATCCTGCCTTCCCCACCCTCCCCCCATCTCTGAATCAGCCTCTCGGCCTGGCCTTCTCAGTGTCCTTCCCTCCACCTGCCAGGGTCTGGCTCAAGGTCACTGCAGTAATTCCAAACCCGGCTGCCCGGCTGCCGCCGTTGCCGCTGCTGTCTTATCGGCTGCTGGGTTTCTGTTTCACTCCCTTTTATTTCTGGGCATATTGTGTTCGATAAAACCCTTTGCTTGTAACACGGCTGGCAGCTCTCCCAGCCGCCCCCTCCTGAGTTCCTTCCTCTCCTTCCCCCTCCCCTCAGTGCTCCCAGGGCCTCATCCTGCCCTTTCTTCCTACCTCATCCCCTCCAACTTCAGTGGGGGAGGGGCCTCCCCATGTTCCGGACCCCTCCCTTCCCCCAGCTCGGGCCGAGGTGCGCGGAGAAGGCTCCTCCATCCCTACCTTCCAGGAGGAAAGTTCAGGCAGGGCCGCGGGGGCCCGCACAGAGGGCCCCCTCCCACTACCCCAGGCCAGGCAGGGGGTCAGGACGGCCCTGGGAGGCTCCAAGTCGAGTCAGGATGCCTGACTGGTTCTGCTGGTTTCGGTGGCCAGCCCTGGGAGGGGCTAGCGCTCGGGCGGGCTTTAGGGCACCATTATTTCTCATCTTGACTCTTGCCACTTGCCAGCCCACAGGATGGGGAGGTAAAGACAGGTTTGAGTCACTAGCTAGCGAGGGGGAGGGCAGGCATTAAACGAGCGCTGCCCGTGGCGCCCCGCAGAAGCCCTGCCACCACTGGACAGAAAGGCAGCGCGCAGAAGGTAAGCGGCTTCCAGCCAGCCCTTTCCATCTCGCCAGCTCTCGCACAAGCTCCTGCCCTCTGGGTCGAGGCGCTCCCAGGCACAGGGGCCTGATGAAACCTACCCAGGCCCACGGGCTGCTTTGAACGGAGCCCAGGTTGGCAGGGCTGGCTGGAGGGAGAGTGGAGATGGGGGCCTGGGGGTAGACAGGCTTCAGACTTCAGCTGCGCCCAAGGGTAGAGCTGAGAGGCGCAGTCTCCGTGGGTGCTGGTGTTGGTGGGGGGTTTGGGTGGGGGCCAGGTCCAGCCAGTGTGTGTATGTGTTTTATACACCAGAGGAACAGCAGTGGCAGGAGGAATCCGGTTTGGGTTTCTGGTAGGGCCCTGGGAGAACTGTTCTCTGTCTTGGGTCTGGGTTTGCTTTCAGCAGATGGCCTGGTCCTGAGGCTGTGGGGAGGCAGTGGGCAGGCCCTAGGCATCCCTCAGCTGGGATATCAGAGGACTGATGTGCCCAGGGCCTTAGGGTTTTGGCCTTGGCCTCAGGGAGCTTCCATTCTGGCTGGGAAGTTGGGACTGAGACCATAAAGCAAGCAGATGACATATTTATAAAGCGGGTGACACTGACAATAAGTGCTGGATTAGGATAAGTCTCCTCTTCTGGAGACCTAGGTGTTGGTCCCAGCTCTGCCACCTACATGCTGTGTGACTGTGGGCAGGCCGTGCGTACCCCTCTCCGTGTACAATGGAGATCTCTTTGGGAGGCTTCCTTCCTTGCTTTGCTACCTCCTTCCTCCTCCCTCCTCCCTTTGGATCTCGGCTCTCAGCTCAGCCGTCACCTCCTCTGGGAAGCTCTCCTGATTTTCCGAGTGTGGGTGCTCCTGTGCGCCTCTGCACTCCTGTGCTGCAGAGTGACTGCCTGTGCCTTCACAACCACACTGGGTGGGCCAAGACTTGTATTCTGTGCTTGTCACAGTGCCTGGCTCAGAGAAGTCCCAGGAAATTGGTGCTGAATGAATCAAACTACAATAGAAAAAAAAATTAACAATAGAAGAAGGGGGACTTCCCATTGTGGCTTGGCAGAAATGAATCTGACGCGTATCAGGAGCTTGCGGGTTCGATCCCTGGCCTCGCTCAGTGGGTTAAGGATCTGGCATTGCCGTGAGCTGTGGTGTAGGTCAAAGATGCGGCCCGGATCTGGTGTTGCTGTGGCTGTGGCGTAGGCCGGCAGCTGTGGCTCTGATTCGACCCCTAGCCTGGGAACCTCCATATGCTGCGGGTAAAGCCCTAAACAGCAAACAAACAAACAACAGAAGAAGAGAGGAAGGTGAGGATGGAGAAGTTGGAAAGAATAGGTCTTAAGCCAGATCCCCACAGAGACAGGAGAGGTTGTGAAACAGAAGTAAGGCAGGTAGGCACTCCTGGGGGGTCCCTTTTGTGTCCCTAACTAAGGGAAGACTGTGGCACGTGACTGACTGTGGCACGTGAATGTGGGTTAATCCTGGCCCCACATTCACCAGCTCTGTCATCTTGGGCAAGTCATTTAATCCTTCTTGCAACCTCACTCTCCCCATCTGTGAATGGAGGTAATGACAATAGTATCTTTATAGGTGTGAGTGTGAAGAAATGAACATGCCCAGCTAGAAGTGCCAGCTGAATAATAAATCGAATAAGAAAAATAAAAAGTAATTGCCTGCCCAAAGCGGTTCCTGGCATCAGGGACACCCTGGCCAGGCCTTAAGTCACTGGCTGAGGTGGGCCTGAATGCCAGAGCCTCTCTTCCTCAGACCCATGTGGAAGCCAAGGACACAGCCGCCCTGCTGAGAGCACGGCGGCCCACGCTCGGAGACGGTGACCTCTCGACGGTGGCCCTCGGTCCTCCACCTCTGGCTGGGGCGGGGGCCGCCCATCTCCAAGTCCCCGGCCATGACGACCTCCGCGCTGCGGCGACAGGTCAAGAACATCGTGCACAACTACTCGGAGGCGGAGATCAAGGTGCGCGAGGCCACCAGCAATGACCCGTGGGGTCCGCCCAGCTCCCTCATGTCGGAGATCGCCGATCTGACCTTCAACACGGTGGCCTTCGCCGAGGTCATGGGCATGCTGTGGCGGCGGCTCAATGACAGCGGCAAGAACTGGCGGCACGTGTACAAGGCGCTGACGCTGCTCGACTACCTGCTCAAGACGGGCTCCGAGCGGGTGGCCCACCAGTGCCGGGAGAACCTCTACACCATCCAGACGCTCAAGGACTTCCAGTACATCGACCGCGATGGCAAGGACCAGGGCGTCAACGTGCGTGAGAAGGTCAAGCAGGTGATGGCCCTGCTCAGGGACGAGGAGCGCCTCCGGCAGGAGCGGACCCACGCGCTCAAGACCAAGGAGCGCATGGCGCTGGAGGGCACAGGCATTGGCAGCGGCCAGCTGGGCTTCAGCCGCCGCCACGGGGATGTTCGCGGTTCCCCGTCCTCCTACAACTGTGAGTGAGCCCAGGGGTGTGGCTGGGGGGCGGGGAGGCCACCTGGGGGGTTCTGATGCTGGCTCTGCATCCCGAAGCTGTGGATCAGTACACCTGTCGCGGGGTTGGGGGTTCTGAGGATGCGAGAGAGAAGGAGGAGAATGTGCCAGGCTTGTTCCTGTTCACTCGCTGTCTGGCAGAGGCACGGCGGTGGAAGCATAGGCTCTGGAGTGTAGTTGTGGTCCTTAGCCTGCCCTTTCTAAGCCGCGTGATCTAGACAAGCAGCTCCCTGAGCCTCAGTTTCCTCATCTGTAAAGGAGGGATAATCTTATAGACTGCAATTGTTCAAGGTGAGAGTTAAATGAGACCAGGCCCGGGAATGCACTCAGCCCTGTGCACAGACACACGGCCTGTCCCTTATCGCCCCCACTCCAGGGCACCGTCCTTGAAAATGGGGACAGCTGCAGAATGTCCTTGACTCTCCCCCCCACGGTGATGGGGGCTTCCCTTACCTGAGGGGCACTCAGAGTGACCCTTCTTGGGAGTTTCTGTTGTGGCGCAGTGGAAACAAATCTGACTAGTATCCATCAGGATGTGGGTTCGATCCTGGCCTTGTTCAGTGCGTTAAGGATCCAGTGTTGCCTTGAGCTGGGGTGTAGGTTGCAGACATGGCTTGGATCCTGGGTTGCTGTGGCTGTGGCTGTGGCCAGCGGCTGTAGCTCCAATTTGACCTCTAGTCTGAGAGCTTCCATGTGCCATGGGTTCAGTCCTAAAAAGCAAAAAAAAAAAAAAAAAAAAAAAAAAAAAAAAAAAAGGATGCCCCTTCTTCCTTTTTTTTTTTTTTCGTCTTTTTGCCTTTTCTAGGGCTGCTTCCCTGGCATATGGAGGTTCCCAGGCTAGGGGTCCAATCCGAGCTGTAGCCACCAACCTACACCAGAGCCACAGCAACATGGGATCCGAGCCACGTCTGCAAAACTACACTACAGCTCACGGCAATGCCGGATCCTTAACCCACTGAGCAAGGCCAGGGATTGAACCTGCAACCTCATGGTTCCTAGTCAGATTCATTAATCACAAGCCATGATGGGAACTCCAAGGATGCCCCTTCTTGACAGCATGCTGAGGGTTCAGAGAGCTGTGACCTTAACTGACTGCAACCTCTCACCCTCCCATTGCACTTGCCCCTAAGCTGAGCAGGGCCCAGCTATGAGAGTCCAGGAACTGGAGTCAGGTCTTGCTCAAGGGCCCACCCCTCTGAGCTGTTGCATGTCTATAAAGAAGGGACTGGAATCTTCCCCATGGGGGAATGGAAACCTTACAGAAAGTGCCAAGCATGTTGCCTGGCCCCATGGGGCCCCCCCGATGGCCAGGTGTTTCCGTCCCCCTCAGGTTCCATATCTGAGCCTTAATCTCCTGGGGAGCGGGGAAGCTCATGGGTACCTGTGTGTTATGGAAGCCACCATGGATGGTTGGTTATTGCAGCCTCCTCCTCATCCCCCCGCTACACCTCTGACCTCGAGCAGGCCCGGCCACAGACATCAGGAGAAGAGGAGCTGCAGCTGCAGCTGGCCTTGGCCATGAGCCGCGAGGAGGCTGAGAAGGTGAGGCCTCCTCCTGGGGCAGCCGGCAAGGGTGGGGATGGGGCGACCCGAGCGAGGTGCCTGGATGCTTCACACCTCTGATAGTTAGGCTCACCTACTCTGGGTCCCAAAGTCCTAGTCCTGCTTCCAAGGACAGCCCAGGACCTGTCTGTGTCCCTTGGATTGGTTACTGGGCTTGGGGACTGCCTCCCCGCCCCTAATTCTCTCTGGCTGGGCCTGGAAAGGGTAGCCTGTGTGTGTAGTGGGTTGTGGTACCTGTCTGTCTTATGGGCCTGATGTTGCCTGATGGAGGGGAAGGGGTCCGTGTGCCAACAGCTTCCTAGGAGACACAGAGACATGCTGCTGTCCTTGTGGGGGGCAGGGACAGCCTCCCTGATGACCTTGTCTCTGCCATCGCCTCGGTGGGTCCCGACAGACCTGGAAGATGCAGCTGGCCTCACACAGCAGGGCTTGGGGTGCACTCTGGAAACCCAGAAGAGAAGGATCGATCTTCTGAATTTTTAAACTGCATCTCAGATCCAGATCTGGGCAAGGGAAAGCCACGCCCACAACTGGTGTCTGGGGGCAGACTGCCCACACTCACTCTGGGTGGTACTTCTCTCTCCATCACCCTTACCCACATAGGGTGATGTTGCCCTTCTGCCCAGGGATGGGAGCACTGTGCCAAGTACACCCCCTCTCTCCCTTCCTCACAGCCGGTCCCCCCAGCCTCCCGCAGGGATGAGGACCTGCAGCTGCAGCTGGCCCTGCGCCTGAGCCGGCAGGAGCAGAAGGTAGTTGGCCACGCCTCCTGCGCTGATGCTGGTGCTGGTGGAGGTGCTACGCTGTGGCCACTAGCCAGGCTCTTCCCGCTCCTCGTTGTGGTCCTGCTGCCCCTAACCTCGGCTCCTCCCACACTGCACTCTTCTCTACTCCAGCCCAGTGGCTGCTCATGCTTTGCTCGCTCTTGTGCCTTCTGCAGGAGGTGAGGTCCTGGCGGGGAGACGACTCCCCTGTGGCCAATGGTGCTGGGACTGGAGTCCACCGTCAGCGAGACAGAGAGCCTGACAAAGAAGAGAGAGAGGAGGAGAAGCGGCAAACCAGCCAGGTAGAGGGGGCTGGCGACATGGGCGGGCAGAGCTTGGGAGATGAACTAGGTTAAATATTTGTAACGAGTGCAGAACAGTGCTCCGTATCCAGTAAGCACTGCTTAAGTGCTATGCAATGAAACTAGAGGTGGTGTGGGGGGGGGTGACGCATCCTGCCCGGGCTGGTGCCTGAGCTGGTGGCAAAATAGGATGCAAAGAACCTTGATCCAAGGCAACTGGATCTGGATTCTGGCTTTGCCGCCACCTACTTTAAGACTCAGGGCATGTCATTGTCTTGACCTTGATTTCCTCCTCTGTACAGTGGACTTGTTGGACAGTTCCAGCTCTGACAATTCCAGGGTCATGTGATACTGTGGCTCAAGACTAGGGGTGGCCTCAGGCACATGGTGCATAAAATATCTTGGCCTCACGCACCTAGTTTCCTAGAGGGAGGAATGCGTAGCTGCTGGTAGCGAGGCTACCCTCCAAAGCTGTCTCTGCTACCCCTGGGGTGTCTCTGTACCCTTTCTGCCCAAGTTCACTGTGGCCTGTGTCTCTTGGATACGGACTTAGGGAAGTAGGCTCATCATAAAAGGTGAGCTACCCCTGATGGTCTGAGGGGCAGGACACCTGAGAAAAGGGGCAGGCGGGTCCGTGTTCTCTCCCAGCTCTGCCTCTCCCTGGCTGTGTGACGTTTGGCGACTCGATTCCCCTCTCTGGGCCCCCCGCTGGCAGGTCTATAAAATGGGAGCCCCAGCACCTTCTCTACCTACTGCCCAGGTTGTTATGCAAATGAGGCACTGCCTGGATAAGGAAATGCCTCGGGAACTGGAAAGCACTGTGCGGAGGCAAGGGATCATTAATAGATGTTTGTGGAATGAATAAAGGAAAGAAGGAGCTGGAGTGAGGATGACAGGTCAGGGCCCGCCCTTCCTCCAGGCCCCACCCTCTCTGAGCATTGTTGCCTCTCCCCTCCTCCAACAGTCCTCCATCCTGGACCTGGTGGACATCTTCGCACCAGCCCCGGCCCTGCCCTCCACACACTGCTCTGCTGACCCATGGGACATCCCAGGTGGGCATGCAGGGCTGCAAGAGGCTCCCCGGCTGGCTCCTAGAGAGCCCCTTCCTTCTCAGCCACTTGCTGGCACACGCTTCAGACAGCTGAGGACAGCTGGGCAAGTCGTTCACTGCTCTGAGCCTCAGCATCCTCTGTGCCATCGGGCTGTCGTGTGGGAGGGGGCACATCTGAGAAACTCAAGCTTATGGGAGATTCCTAAATGTTCTCTTGTTGCCCCTGGTCGCCTCGGGTTTCCTGGCCCCGCCTGTCCCTGATTGGGAAGGTGGCCTGAGTTGCCTGTGCTTGGGCAGAAGAGGGGGCGGGTCCAGGATCCTGAGATAACTTGCTGAATATGGGCTCCAGCTTGTGGGGTGGTCCTGAGTCAGCATCCCATCTGTGAAATGGGTTCCTTGGCCTCCCAAATTGGTCTGGGTACCTGGGAAGGCTCCGGACCAGGGGTTTGAGTGGGTCTGGAGTCACACCTGTGCTGTTCCCATTTCAGGTCTCAGGCCCAAGACAGAGCCCAGTGGTTCGTCCTGGGGGCCTTCCGCAGACCCCTGGTCTCCAGTCCCCTCAGGAAGCATCCTGTCCCAAAGCCAGCCCTGGAACTTGTCCCCTATGCTCTCGTCCTCTGAGCCCTGGGGCCGGACCCCAGTGCTGCCTGCTGGACCACCCATCACAGACTCCTGGGCACAGAACTCCCCCCACCACAAACTCCCCAACTCAGGGGCCGACCCTTGGGGGGCTGCGGTGGAGACTTCCAGCACATCTGGTAAGGAGAGGGCCAGAGGCTGTGGGTGAGGGGCTGGAGGACTTCTGGGTCCCTTTCCCTCCAGGGCCAAGGGGCAGGAGCTCCTGTCTTAAGAGGGTGGCTCGCCTGGAAAGGGGTCAGCCCAGTGCCTGCCCTTTTGCCAACACATCTCATCTCCTTTTTCTTCCTTGGCTAGGGCTAGGTGGTACCTCAAACTTTGACCCATTTGCCAAGCCTCCAGTATCCACAGAGACCAAGGAGGGGCCAGAGTGTGCCCAGGCCCCGCCCTCTGCGCAGCCCAGCAGTCCTGTGGGTAAGCAGGAGGCAGGAAATGATGCAGCTCTGGGGAAAGAGGGGTCCATCCACAGCTGGCCTCTGCCTTCTCCCTCTCCCAGAGCGACCACTCGGTGTCCCCACCAAGGAGCTCTATCATTTCTGTTCCAGAGCTGGACCTGTTTGGAGACTCCATTCCCAGTTCCAAGCAGAATGGCACAAAGGAGCCAGATGCCTTTGACCTTGATGTACTGGGGGAAGCGCTAACACAGCCCAGCAAGGACACCCCAGCTCGCCGCACTCCTGAGTCCTTCCTGGGCCCCTCGGCCTCCTCTTTGGTCAACCTTGACTCATTAGTCAAGGCACCCCAGGCTGCAAAGACCCGGAACCCCTTCCTAACAGGTAGACTGCCCTCTCCTCCCTGCTGGGTCTCAACACTGGGATCCCCTGATCTCTCTCCGACTCTTCTTTCAGAGCCCAGCTCCTGCCCTAAGATCTTCTTCTTCTTCCCTACTCCTAAGACCCCAGATCTTGCCACCCTGCCCCACTTCCCACTAGGGCTATGTCCCCCTGGTCCACTCTAAGCCCCCCAATCCACTCTCGTTCCGCAGGTCTCAGCGCTCCATCCCCCACCAACCCCTTCGGCGGGGGCGAGCAGGGCAGGCCCACCCTGAACCAGATGCGCGCCGGTTCGCCAGCGCTCGGCCTGGCGGCCAGCGGGCCGGTGGGGACGCCCTTCGGTTCTATGACCTACAGCGCCTCCCTGCCTCTCCCGCTCAGCAGCGTGCCGGCCGGCGTGACCCTCCCCGCCTCGGTCAGCGTCTTCCCCCAAGCCCGCGCCTTCACGCCGCCGCCCCCTGGGAGCCTGCCTCAGCCGCTGCTGCCCACTTCTGGCTCGGCCGGGCCACTCAACCCGCTCCAGCAGGCGGGCACCAACCCGTTCCTCTGAGCAAGGCCCGGGCTGCCTGCTGCCCAGCGCGTGCGCGCGAGGCCCAGGCCCCCTTCTCCACGTGCTGACAGCTCTGGGTCCCGCCCCCTGGCGCGGGGTGGGCGGAGCTACCACCTCAGGACCCGCCCCGGAAGCCAAGCCGGCTGAGACTGCCCTGAGACCTCCGCAGACCCTTTGCAGCTCCCAGGGCTGGAGACTGGTGACTTCACTGGGGCCGAGGCCACGCCCCGTAATAGAGACTGGAACCCACGTCCTCAGCTCTCACCAAATGCACTTCTTGCGGGACGTGACGGCTAGATCTGGACCACAGCGCAAACCACCGCTGCCATGCAAACAGCTGCTCCACGATGTGGGGCCCCAAAATGCTCCCACTTCTTGTACAGACCCCCAGCCCAGCACCTTCGCTTCCACATGCTCCCCAGACTCGTTCGATCATTTCATCTATTTATCACACATCGGCGCTGGGGACGGTCTAATAGCAAAAGACAAGAAGTTCCACTGCGCGCTCCTTATGTAATAAGCACTTTAGACAGATGATGTCATTTAATCCTTGCATCAACATTCTGAGGTAGATAGTAATATTACTCCTATTCAGGACTGGCTACATAAATTGTGGGACCCAGGGCCCCACGAATGAAACCATACGGCCCCTTGTTCAAAATAGCATCATGGGGGCCTCAGAGCATTAGCTCAAGGGCAAAGCCCTTGCTTGGCCCTGCTTGCACTTCATAGGTGAAACTCAGGTTAAGCGACATGCTCAAAGTCACAAACCTAGCACAGAGTGGAGCTGGGATTCGGAGTCAGACCCTCCAGCTCCGCAGCTCCGGGCTCCCACCATGAGCCTCAGATTTAATTCACATCATTGATAACTGCTGTAGACAAAGCGCTGGGCTCATCTGAGAGGGATCCAAGGATGGCTAAGCCCACAGCCTCCAGGAGCTCAGAACTCAGTGGGGTAGGTGACCTGGGTCCAGGAGCTCAGAACTCAGTGGGGCAGGTGACCTGAGTCCAGGAGCCCCCCGATCCTTTGTTTTACAGAGTCGCCTTAAATCTGGCTCTTATTCCTCCCTCCAATAGGACTGTCAAGACACTCAATTTTGGCCATGACCCCTCCTGGGGGGCTTGTATGGGGTCTGGGAAACAAGGGGAGGAGCAGGGCCTGGTACCTCATTCTGGGGGCCGCCTTGGTCGCCCTGATCCCTTTTCTACTCGATGCTCTCTGACCACTGGGCACTGGTGTTCCTTCAGTGCTCAGGGTCTGGCCCTGCAGGCAGTGGGTGGGCCTTTTGGGAGTCTGGGGGCAATGGCTTTGCATAGGCCAGAAACACCAAAGTTGGGGGAAGGACACGATGCAGGTCTCCTTCCTAAGGTGGGGGTGGGGAAAGGCGCTGCTTTGGTTTTTTGGAGGGAGGCAGTCCTTCTGTGCTGTTACAGGTAGGACGGACCAGACCATCTATTTAGGAGTCAGACTGACAGCATTCAAAACTGCTCTAAGGTTTGCACTTAATAATCACTTCGTAATAAGTGGTTATGCTCCCCGACCTTGAGTAAATTACTTAACCTGTTTATGACTGTGCCTCCATTTCCTTCCTCGTCAAATGGGAACAAGCATTCTTTCCTTATGAGCTTGTCGTGTGGCTCCTCCCCAGGCCAATGGCCCTTCAGTCCAGGGTCCACACTGTTCAGAGAGTAACCATGAGGAAGGAACCTGCCATCCCCATCATGGATGGTTTTGCCAAGTGGTACCCAGAGCTCAGCCCCCATCTGTCTTTGGCTGAAGGTCTCTGTCCTTCTTGGTCACTGACTCACCTCTCACCCCTCCCCATCCTGGGACCTTTGCTTCTAAGCTGGCTCTGCCTGTGGACCCTGCTTCCCTGGGGTCTCCTAATGGGTGATGTTTTGATTCCCATCAAGAGGAGGTTGGTAGGCTTGTTCCCCATACCTGCTTCTGGACCAGCTTCCTCCTGGAAGACCCCATCGGCCGTGGAGGCTGAAGGCCCTGGGTGCTCCGCCTCCTGCCTGGGGCTGTGCTCCACCTCATTCCTGCATGCTTCACCCTTGGCTCACAGACTTCTTGTCACCCAGATCTTGCTCAGTCTTGTGTGACTCCATTGCCCAAGAGGATGACCTCACCGGCCCTTGACCTTGCCGCTGCTCCCACCCCTGGTCACACTTTGGAGCCTGTCGTCAGCCCCAATTCCTCCACATTAAGGGCAGCCTTCCTGTTCTCTGATCTTAACGTCAATCCTTTCAGGAACCACACACACCCATCCCTGCGACCTGCCAACCCTTCCGCCCTCCTGCCCTCCCAGCTTCTCCTCCACATCATCAAATGCCTTCTCTCACCCGAATCCGTCCCCTTCATGTCTGTCAAAATCAATGTCATCCATTTGAAAGGGTCTTTCCATCCTTCCCCTCACACTTAAGTGCCCACCCTCTCTCTCTGTGTCCCCTCCTTCCCCCGCCCTCCTCGACCCATCCACTCAGCTCCTGCTGTCAGCCTCACCTCCTGGAGCACATCTGCCACGTCCACCAATGGCCTTCACGTTTCTGAAGCCACTGGACCTTTTTCGGTCATCTCCCCGTTGGTTTCTCTGGAGTCGGACCCTCCCTCTTGGCAACTGTCCCTCTGCCTCTGGGATGACACCCCCCCTCCCCCGCCTCCTGGTTTTCCCTTGACCCTCTGTCTTTTAGGGTGCACTCCTGACTTCCTCGAGCCCAGGCTTCTTGCTGCAGGTCACCCTGGGCGATCCCTCCTGTGTCCTCACTGTCTCTGCGCTGAATAGCCCTCCCCTCCCCCACCACCCTTCCTCTGCATTCCAGAGCCTTGTCTTCTCCGTGTGTACATCTCAAGGACATCTCAAACCACCATGTCCAAAAAGGACCTCAGGAACCCCCTACCTGAGCCTCTCCCCACACCCCCTCCTCGGCAAATGCCCACCCCCCCATCCAGCACTAGCCCCATTCTGCAAATCACTCTTTTTTTTTTTTTTCTTTTTGTCTTTTTACGTCCGCATCTGCAGCATAGGGAGCTTCCCAGGCTAGGGTTGAATCAGAGCTGTAGTCCCTGTCCTACGCCAGGGCCACTGCAACGCAGGATCCGAACCGCGTCTGCGACCTACACCACAGCTCACAGCAACGCCGGATCCTTAACCCACTGAGCAAGGCCAGGGATGGAACCTGCAACCTCATGGTTCCTAGTCAAATTTGTTAACCACTGAGCCACGACGAGAACTCCTGCAAATCACTCTTGAAACCCCCTTCCTTACAACCAGTCCTGATGATGTTTCCTCCTCTACAGGTTCACCCCGTCTCTCCATCTCCACCTCTGCCTGGTGCAGAGCCCCCCACAGCTCTCCCCTGGCCTCCAAACCCTTCTGCTTCCACTCTTGCCTCTCTCCAGTCTGTTTCTCACCGGCAAGCCGGAGGGACCTTTTCAAAATGCAGGGTCACTCCCCTGCCTATAGCCCTTTTCCACAGCTTCCTGCTCTTAATCAGTAACCAAACTCCTGCTCACAGTCAAGACCTGGCCCCTGCCCTCCTCCTCAACACCCCAACCTCATCTGCTACTCTCTTCTCTGCGCTCTCTGTCCTGCCACCAGGCTGGCTTCTGCTGTTCCTCAGCCCTGACTCACTGTGCTGCCACCGGGCCTTTGCACGTCTGTTCCTTCTGCTTCCCCAGCATTTCCCCCATGCCCTCCCCAGATTCCATCCTTTGGTTCTTCAAAGGCTGCCACACAAATGTGACTTCCTCAGGGAGGCCTTCTTCCCCTGTCTCTCCCACCAGACCAGGTTCCTTGTGACACCGAGTCATGGCACTTCTCGAAGTAGGTGGTTGTGCATTCATGAGTATGACTGTTGGATTCGCTTCTTCCTCCCTCATCTGACTCTGAGGAACACAAGGGCAGGGGCCTGGCTTTCTCTGTTGACCACTGTACCTTACAGAGGGCCCGGTAGGTGGTGGGTACTTGGTCAATATTGACTGAATGCAACACGTGAGTTATGCCAAGTATCTAATAGGACGTAAAGTTGGCTCGTCATTATGATTCAGGGAAGGCTTCCTGGAGGAGGTGGGATTTGAGCAGGACGTTGAGGTGGAGAGGCAGAACAAGGGGGAAGCTGACTGGCCTGGAGCACCTGGACAAGCCACAGCTTTGCCTCTTGCTTCATTTCTCATTTATAAAACAGGCAAGGGAAAAAAAAAAGTGAACTTGTAGTTTGGAGTTCCCGTTGTGGCTCAGTGGTTAATGAATCCAACTAGGAACCATGAGGTTGTGGATTCCATCCCTGGCCTTGTTCAGTGGGTTAAGGATGCGGCGTTGCTGTGAGCTGTGGTGTAGGGTGCAGACATGGCTCGGATCCCGTGTTGTTGTGGCTGTGGCGTAGGCTGGCAGCTACGGCTCTGATTAGACCCCTAGCCTGGGAACCTCCATATGCCGTGGGAGCAGCCCAAGAAATGGCAAAAAGACAAAACAAACAAAAAACAAAAAACAAAAAAACAGGCAAGGTTAGGCAAAATGACCAGAGGCTCTGGTGTTCCACAGCCCTGGCATCCTCACAGCCCTCCAGTTCTCCTCAGGAGGGTTATCCTAGCGCAGGCTGCTGGTTGAGGCCCAGGGCGCCCCGTTCTGGGCACAGACCTCCTCCCAAGCCCGGGCTATCCGACCTGCAGTCCCGCGACCGGCCACCGGGCGGCGCTCGGAGACCAGCCACGCGGCCCGCTGTTTTGGCGAAGACGCGCAGCGGCTGAGTCCGTGCCCGGGCCCGCCCCTCGCAGCCTCCGTCCCGCTCGCCTTTCCTGTCCGCGGCGTCCCGGCCCACGGCCGTCAGCAGCCATGCTGGGCGCGCGGGCCTGGCGGTGCCGCGGCCTCCTGCTGCCCCGCGCCGGGCCGGGCCTCGTCGCGAGCCTCAGGTACGGGCGGGCGAGGGGTGCCCTTGGGCCAGTCGTCCCACTTTGGTCCCCAGCGCCTGCCCGGCCAACCCCTTCATGCCTGCATTCTCCCCACCCTCAAGCCCTGTCCTGCCACCTGGCCCAGGGCATTAACGCCCTCCTGTCCTCCCCGCCAGCTGCGGGGACTCTGTTCTGACACCACCTCCAGGAAGCCTTCCTTGAACCCTGATGCTGGGCCAAGGGTCTTTGTCCAACAACACCCTGGGCTGGCCTGTCACAGTCCTCATTGCTGCGGGGCTCTGTCATTATTTCGGTCTGCCCCACAGTGCCACCTGCCCAGACTGAGCCCCCTGAAATCAATTTCTGAGTCTTTGGGGGTCATGAGGGTCTGGCACAGGACGTGGCCCCCTGAAAGTGCCCTGTTGGTGGATGTTGAGTGAGGAAGTCCTGGGTGTCAATTTTCTTCTGCTTGCCCCTCACCCGGTGCAGTCCCAGACCCAGCAGTGGGCAGCCTTCCTGCCCAGACACACACACCCGGGCATTCCAGAGAGACCCGTCCAGCACGGCCACCTGGGGCGGGGCCCACTTAGGGGGAGAGAATGGAGCCAGAAGGACCGTTCTGCCCATTGTGACCCGCCCTGACCTCACAGCCATCACCCTTCCCACCACCAGGTCTGAGAGTTTGGGGGAGACGAACCTGGCAGGGAGCCCCCAATGAGCCACCTTTCTTCACCCCCCCCAAAACACAAGGGGGAGCACAAAGGCCACGGTCTCCCCCGTGGTTCAGAAAGGTGGGTTGGGCTGGGAGCTGGAGCTTCCAGGAGGGATGCCAGAGGGCAAGGTGGGGTGGGACGGGGCTCTGGGGTAGGTGTAGGGGGAAGTGGGGGGGAACCTCTGAGCCTGACCCACCTGCTCGTGCCAGGGGTAGCTCCCCCCGGGACAAGGACCGCAGCGTGACAGTCAGCAGTTCAGTGCCCATGCCTGCCGGAGGGAAAGGGAGCAGGACCAACTGCTCCCATTCCGCGCCCCAGAAGACCCCCAACCGCCTGATCAATGAGAAGTCACCGTATCTCCTGCAGCATGCCTACAACCCTGTGGACTGGTGCGTCCCTTTCCTGAGGCCTCCCGGGGCAGCTGGACCCTCAGCCCCACCTATCCCGCCTGCCCCTCCCTCCCCACCCCAGCCCAGGCTAGTGAGTGATGCCCCACCCTGTTGGGCCCAGGTACCCCTGGGGACAGGAAGCCTTTGACAAGGCCAGGAAAGAAAACAAGCCAATTTTCCTTTCAGGTACTGTACCCCCCTTCCCTGCGATGGGCGGTGGGAAGTAGTGATGGATGGGGGGTAGGGGAAGGGTCTTCTGGGCCTGGGGGCCTCCCAGGAAACTAGAGGTCAGGGTGTCTTCAGCCCAGCGGGGGGGGGGGGGGCGCTTGGCTGGCCCTCCTGTGCCCATCACTGGCCCCCCCTCCCCCGCCCCCCATGGCCCCATTCCAGTGGGATACTCCACCTGCCACTGGTGCCACATGATGGAGGAGGAGTCCTTCCAGAATGAGGAGATTGGCCGCCTGCTCAGTGAGGACTTTGTCAGCGTGAAGGTGGACCGGGAGGAGCGGCCAGATGTGGACAAGGTGTACATGACCTTCGTGCAGGTGCGTGGTCTTCCCCTGGAGGGGGTGGCCCGGGCCCACGGTGCCGCCCCCCTCACTCTTGCCCTCTCTCTGCCAGGCCACCAGCAGTGGTGGGGGCTGGCCCATGAGTGTGTGGTTGACTCCCAACCTACAGCCCTTTGTGGGGGGCACCTATTTCCCCCCTGAGGATGGCTTGACCCGAGTCGGCTTCCGCACCGTGTTGTTGAGGATTCGGGAGCAGGTGGGCACGGTGGAGTGGGGGTGGGGTGATGATCAGGGGGGGAGGGAGCCAGGGGTCCCCACCCGGTGCTGACCTCCAGGTGTGCCCTCCACCCTCCCGCAGTGGAAACAGAACAAGAAAACCCTGCTGGAAAACAGCCAGCGTGTCACCACAGCTCTGCTGGCCCGGTCGGAGATCAGCATGGGTGACCGCCAGCTGCCACCCTCCGCTGCCACCATGAACAGCCGCTGCTTTCAACAGCTGGACGAGGGCTATGATGAGGAGTATGGCGGCTTCGCCGAGGCCCCCAAGTTCCCCACGCCGGGTCAGTGCCCCTCGCCCTGCGCCCACGCCAGCCCTGGCCTGGGCTTTCGAGACCCACCCAAGTCGGTGCTCTCCTGACCCCTGTCTTGGTTGTCAACCTTGCACTCTCCTGCCTGGCCTGGGACCTCCTGACCCCCAGCCTGTGTGTCGGTAGCTATCGGAGTGAAGACCTGACTTTGGTCTTAGCAGGGATCCTCTGATGGCTGACCTAGATAGCAGTCCTCTGTCCTCTGGGTGGACCGGTCAGGGACCTGCGGACCCTCCGCCTGTCCAGAAAGACTGCCTGTTGAGCAAACCCCTAGCGGCAGCCCGGCCACAGGCCTCATCGCCCTGCTCGCTGCCCCATGCTCTCCATGCTCTCACCCGCGTGCTCTCTCTGGGCGTCCGCAGTGATCCTGAGCTTCCTGTTCTCCTACTGGCTCAGCCATCGGCTCACGCAGGATGGCTCTCGGGCCCAGCAGATGGCCTTGCACACCCTGAAGATGATGGCCAACGGGGGCATCCGAGACCACGTGGGACAGGTGATGGCACAAGGCATTTCCTGGAGAAGGGCGGCTGGCGGGGGGGAAAGGGGGGAGGACGCGGCGGGGATGGGCCTCCAGCCTCACGTCCCTCCTGGCACAGGGCTTCCACCGCTACTCCACGGACCGCCAGTGGCACGTCCCCCACTTTGAGAAGATGCTGTATGACCAGGCACAGCTCACGGTGGCCTATTCACAGGCCTTCCAGGTGACCCCTGACCGCAGCCCAGAGCAGAGACCCCTAGCTGGTCCCCTCACTCCTGACTGCTGCTTCCAGGGCTTTCCTGGTGACATGTGGGCCCCCTGCCCCCGCTTTAGGTCCCCCCTGGCCTTCGTTCTCATGTCAAGTACCCAGGCGCCCTCCCCACCCCCTTGGAGAATGCTGACTGCCCCCTGTACCCAGGCCACCCCCAGGGACCTCTGTTTACAACCTTCTTCCTCCCCCCTCAGATCTCTGGTGACGAGTTCTACTCCGATGTCGCCAAAGGCATTCTGCAGTACGTGGCCCGGAACCTGAGTCACCGGGTGTGTGTCCACTGAGGCAGGCGGGCCTGCCTGGCTGCGGGAGGGTTTGGGGCCGCCCCTGCTCCAAAGGCTGGGGCAGCCAACTCTCGCCTCCCCACAGTCTGGAGGCTTCTACAGTGCCGAGGACGCGGACTCGCCTCCAGAGCGGGGCATGCGGCCCAAAGAGGGGGCCTTCTACTTGTGGACCGTCAAAGAGGTCCAGCAGCTCCTCCCGGAGCATGTACCAGGTGCCACTGAGCCCCTGACCTCAGGCCAGCTCCTCATGAAGCACTATGGGCTCACGGAGGCTGGCAACATCAGCCCGAGCCAGGTGAGGCCTGCTGGTGGCCGTGGGAGGGCTCCTGAAGCCCGAGGGCCGCCGGGACGCTCTCAGACAAGGGCTGTTTTCTTCAGGACCCCAAGGGGGAGCTGCAGGGCCAGAACGTGCTGACTGTTCGCTATTCGCTGGAGCTGACTGCCGCCCGCTTTGGCCTGGACGTGGAGGCTGTACAGACCCTACTCAACACGGGCCTCGAAAAGCTCTTCCAGGCCCGGAAACATCGGCCGAAGCCGCACCTGGACAGCAAGATGCTGGCCGCCTGGAACGGTGAGATGGCTGGGTCCAAAACCTGAGAGAATCACCCTTCACAAGGGCCTCTCTGTATAACAGGAACCTGCTAAATCGGTGTTTTGTGTGTGTGTGTCTTTTTGGGGCTGCACCTGCAGCATATGGAGGTTCCCAGGTTAGGGGTAAAATTGGAGTTGCAGCTGCCGGCCTGCGCCACAGCCACAGCAACATGGGATCTGAGCCGAGACTGCAATCCACACCACAGCTCACGGCCATGAAACGCCGGGTCCTTAACCCACTGAGCAAGGCCAGGGATCGAACCCTTGTTCTCATGGATACTAGTTGGGTTTGTTCCCGCCGAGCCACAGCCGGAACTCTGCCCTTGCTAAATCTTAACTCTTTCTTTGTCAGGTTTATTGTCCATTCATTTACAAATGAGCAAACTGGAGCTTAGAGAGTTAAAGTGGTCCACCCAAGGTCAAGCACAAGGGCAGGAGCCCAGCCCCGCCTGGTGCTGGGGCTCAAACTTTTGCCCAGTCACCCTGTTGCTCCAGAGAGGTGTCAGGGCTTGTGAGCTTGGGGTGGATCCCCCAAGGGAGGGGGACCTAGAGGGCCTGGGCTGGTCTCTCACCATGGGTGTTGCCTCTCTCAAGGACTGATGGTGTCTGGCTTTGCCGTGACCGGGGCTGTCCTGGGCCAGGAGAGGCTGATCAACTATGCCATCAATGGCGCCAAGTTCCTGAAGCGACACATGTTTGATGTGGCCAGCGGCCGCCTGATGCGGACCTGCTATGCAGGCTCTGGGGGGACAGTGGAGCACAGGTGGGGGGTGCTGGTGGAGCACAGATCAGGGTGGGAGGGAATGGAACACAGGTAGGGGGCCAGTGGAGCTCATATGGGGGATGGTTGGAGCATAGGTGGGGGGATGGTGGTGCATAGATGGGGGGGCCAGTGGAGCACAGGTGGGGGGGGCTCGTGGATTACAGATGGGTGGACAGTGGAGCACAGGTGGGGGGGCCAGTGGAGCACAGGTGGGGGGACTGGTGGAACACAGGTGGGGGGCTGATGGAGCACAGGTGGGGGATGGTTGGAGCACAGTTCGGGGGCTGGTGGAGCATAGGTGGGAAGCCGGGCTGCCCAGGCAGGCTTGCCTCCTTGGGCATCCCAGGTCTTGCTCTGCCCTTCTCCTCCCCTCGGGGTAGGCACTAGTCCTGGCTGTGCTTTCCCCCCCACCCCCCACCACTGGGAGCCCTTAACCTCCCTGGGACCATTGCTCATCCTGGAAATGGGCTAACAGGACCTCAACCCAATTCTAAACAAAAGCATGTGCAAAGGGGGCCTCCTCTGGGGAAACCCCCCTCTCCCTGGCCTGTCCCCTCCCAACGCCTGTCCCTTCAGCAACCCGCCCTGCTGGGGCTTCTTGGAGGATTACACCTTCGTGGTGCGGGGCCTGCTGGACTTGTACGAAGCCTCACAGGAGAGCGCGTGGCTCGAGTGGGCTCTGCGGCTGCAGGACACGCAGGACAGGCTCTTCTGGGACTCCCGGGGCGGCGGCTACTTCTGCAGTGAGGCTGAGCTGGGGGCTGGCCTGCCCCTGCGTCTGAAGGACGGTCAGTGAGTGTGTGGAGCTGGCCGGGGCTCCTGGACCCCAACTGGGGCTTGGTTTTCCCTGGGGGAGGCGTTAAGCACAGTGTGGTGGGTGGGGACCAAGCCCTCCTGGGCTCGCATCTCCACCACTCATTAACTGGGTGGCTTTGGGCCGGTCTCATATTTCACAGACCACTTTCTTAATATGCAAAATGGAGCCAATGTTGGCATGTCCTTACATGGATGACTTAAAGAATAATGTAGCTATTCTCCGAATGTGCTTAGTGGCAGTAACTAGCATGCCTGGGTACACTGAACAGGGCCGATTTCATGCTGACCCTCATAAAACTTACCCTGTGGTAGGGGAGACAACTTAGAGGCAGTAACATTTAAAGCAAAAATGCACACATAAACGCATAGTTAAAATTGTGGGTGCCATGGTGATGTAGAAGCTGCCACCGTGTGCTCCGTGTCTGACTTTTCTTTTTTCTTTTTTTTTTTTTTTGCCTTTTCTAGGGCTGCACCCGTGGCACATGGAAGCTCCCAGGCTAGGGGTCTAATCCGAGCTATAGCTACCAACCTCCACCAGAGCCACAGCAACGCGGGATCTGAGCCGTGTCTGCAACCTACACCACAGCTCACGGCAACACCGGATCCTTAACCCACTGAGCAAGGCCAGGGATCGAACCCAAAACCTCATGGTTCCTAGTTGGATTCTTTAACCTCTGAACTGCGACGGGAACTCCTGTGTCTACTTTTCTTAGTGGCATTTAGCATCACCTAATGCCTCTGGTCTGTTCAATGGCCTCTGCCCTCATTCGAATGTAAGCACCTTTTTTTTTTTTTTTTTTTTTTTGTCTTTTTGCCATTTCTTGGGCCGCTCCCACGGCACATGGAGGTTCGCAGGCTAGGGGTCGAATCGGAGCTGTAGCTGCCAGCCTACACCACAGCCACAGCAACGCAGGATCATTAACCCACTGAGCAAGGTCAGGGATCGAACCCGAAACCTCATGGTTCCTGGTCGGATTCGTTAACCACTGCGCCACGACGGGAACTCCAAATGTAAGCACCTTTGGGGCAGGACTTTGTCACTGCTGTATCTCCAGGATCTTAGCATGGGCCTCGTACATAATTAGATGCTCGATGACAGGTTAGCTGACCGACTAAGAGCCCTAATTGAGCAAGGGTGTGGCCCAGCTCAGCAGGAGAATCGGATTAAACTGTGCAGGTGTCATTTAGCCAAGGGCTGGAGGGCAAGATGGGGCTGTGTGGTCAAGGAGGAGAAGGAGAGGGATTTCACGTGGCGGGAACAGCCCGTGAGGGGTTCCGAGGGGGCAGCCTGTGCCCTGGAAGATAGTTTCGGGGGTGGGGGTGGGGGAGGGGACGGAGACCAGTGTCAGGGGAAGGTGCCCAGTTGGCGCTGGATCCCTGCAGTCTTCTAGGTGTGGCAAGTCTGGCGACGGCTTTTAAGTGGGTTGTGATCCGTTCTGGTTTTGGTTCAAGAATGTCACTCTGACTGGAGAAGGGGTGGGGGCGGGGGAAACAGGGTGGCCAGTTAGGAGGCTGTTAGCGGCATTCTCTCCAGGCAGGTGGTGGCGAAGGCCCAGACTAGTGCGAGATGGGAGAGGTGGTCAGGTTGGATCTGTTCTGGCCTCAGACCCTGTAGGTTTGTGGATAGATTAGAAGTGGGAGATGAGGGAGTCCCCTGGTGGCATGGGGGTTAAGGAGCTGGTGTTGTCACTGCTGTGGCTCAGGTTGCTGCTGTGGCATGTGTTCAGTCCCTGGCCCTGGAACATCTTCATGCCTTGGGTGCAGAAAAAAAAAAAAAAAAAACAAAAAAACCCAAACCTGGCAAAGCATTTAAAAAAAAAAAGAAGAAGAAATTCTCGTCGTGGTACAGTGGAAAATAATCCAACTAGGAACCATGAGGTTGTGGGATTGATCCCTGGCCTTGCTCAGTGGGTCAAGGATCCAGCATTGCCGTGAGCTGTGGTGTAGGTTGCAGACATGGCTCGGATCTGGCATTGCTGTGGCTGTGGCGTAGGCTGGCTTCTACAGCTCTGATTAGACCCCTAGCCTGGGAACCTCCATATGCCGTGGGTGCAGCCCTAAAAAAGCAAAAAAAAAAAAAAAAAAAAAAAAGTGGGAGGTGAGGGAGAAGGGAGGGAGGGACAGCTGAGTGGCTGGATGGAGTTGCCAGCAGGGAGGGGGAGGGGGAGGGGGAGCCTGAGGACCAAGAGCTCAGCCTGGGGCAAGGGGAGTTAAGAACGCATGTGGTAGTGAAAAGGGTTGGTAACTGCCAGAGCTGGCATCACCCTCCAAGATCTGGGGCCAGAGCCGGGGGGGGGGGGGTGGGGGGGTGTCTGCCGGCTCTTCTCCACCCCATCCTCCAGCTGCCCTGGCCACAGTCCTGGAGCAGGGTCCTGGGACCCAGGGACCCTCCCTCTCAGCCTTTGCCCTCCCCACCCCCTGCAGACCAGGACGGTGCAGAGCCCAGCGCCAACTCCGTGTCGGCCCACAACCTGCTTCGGCTGCACGGTTTCACGGGCCACAAGGACTGGATGGATAAGTGCGTGTGCCTGTTGACCGCCTTTTCGGAGCGCATGCGCCGGGTCCCAGTGGCATTGCCGGAGATGGTCCGCGCCCTCTCAGCCCACCAGCAGACCCTCAAGCAGGTGGGAGGCAGGGAGGGCCCTCTGGCTGGGACCCCGGGTGGGAGGAGAGCTGGGGCCGCCCCGGGGAATGGAGAGCGCAGAGTGGGACTCCTGGGGCTGTTCCTGGAGCTCCGCTCTGTGAGTGTGCGGCCCCGTGTGACTGTGTGCACAGGTGTCTCGGCGGGAATGTCTGGAAGGCTGCTTTTGTGCAGGTGGAGGAGTCTGTGAGTGTGTGTGTGTGAGATAGGCTTGGGGCACGGGCAGGTGCCTGTGCAGGTGCCTAGGCCTGGGGCTCTCAGAGTAGGGGGCGCTACTTTATGGGTCCCTGTGGTTTGCGAAGTGCTTCTCTGTGTGTCTCTGTGGATCACTGTAGTTGGGTCGGCAGTGTCATGTGTGCAAGAATATGCTGGACTGCAGGTGTGTCCCTCCGTATGTTATTGCTGTGCGTGTGGATCTGGATGTGTACAATCCTGGACGTATATGACTCTGTGCCTGCCCTTCTGAGTGTGTGCTGGTGTGAGTGCTCACCAGTATGTGATTGCCTTTCTGCAATGGTATGTCCCTTGTTCTGGTCTGCGTGTGTGTGTGTGTGTGTGTGTGTGTGTGTGTATCTGCCTCTCCGTGGGCATCTGCTATGTGCATCTGTGACAACTCTGTCTGTATATACAACTCTGTCTCCCTGTATATGGGTCTCTGGGTATTTGTGTGTCTTGCAGTGTACCAAGTCCTGCGTGTGTGCGTGCTGGCGTTGCTTGTTGCCCACGTGTGCATGTCCTGATGTTTGTATGGCTACCACTATGTATGATACTGCCACTTTGTGTATTCTCATGCGTGTGTGTGTGTGTGTGTGTGTGTATGTGTGTGGTGTGTGTACATGTTTTCACCTGCTGAGCAGTGAATCTGATGCAGCCTCTTGGCAGCTGGTCTGGGGGATGCTGAGCTGAGTCCCTATTTCTTCTTTAGGCATATAGAGTGGGTGGCAGGATGGGGAAGCCCTGGTAGGTCCAGGTCCAGCCCCTCTGCCCCTGTCACTGGAGTGGCCTTTCTGTTCTGGGCAGATTGTCATCTGTGGCGACCCCCAGGCCAAGGACACCAAGGCTCTGCTGCAGTGTGTCCACTCCATCTACATCCCAAACAAGGTTTGGTCTGTGAACCCGGCCCCACCCTCTGCCTGCCCTGCCCAGGCCCCCTCCCCTCCTCGGCTCCCCAGTATCTCCAGCTCCTCCGAAGGTCTGGGGAGATGAAACCTACCAGTGGGCCCCTGGCGGTGTCCAAGCGCCGCCCCCGCCCCGTGACCCGCTCTACTCTCTTGCTCTCCCAGGTGCTGATTCTGGCAGATGGGGACCCCTCGAGCTTCTTGTCCCGCCAGCTGCCCTTCCTGGGTACCCTGAGGCGGCTAGAAGACCGGGCCACCGCCTACGTGTGCGAGAATCAAGCCTGCTCCATGCCCATCACGGAGCCCTGTGAACTGCGGAAACTGCTGCATCAGTGACTGCCTCCCCCACCTCAGGCTGGGGCAGAAGGCGAAGCTTCCCAGTCAACCAGAGACTCAGGCCCTGCAGGGTCCTGCAGAGCCTGCGGCCATCCCAGGGCACCCTGTCACCAGGTGACCTCGGCTATCCTTGATGCCCCCCCATGGGCACCCACTCACCCTGGAATAAACCTAACAGCGTCCCGCGGTAACCTTGAGGCCCCGGCCTTGCTTGTGAGAGAGGGGCCTCGGGCTCCAGCACGGGAACCAGCAGCCCAGGGCCCCTTTTTCTCAGAGCCCCTGGCCAACCTCTCTGCCTTCAGAGGTCACCAGGCTGACTGACCCCGTTCATGGTCCTTGCAACCTGGGTGAAGCTGAGGTCAGGGGACCAGTAATGACCGCTGGGGGTGGAGGGATCAGAGTGTGGACCTGAGCAGGAGGGGAAAGGCCAATCCTTGCCCTCAGGCAGAGTTAAGAAAGGGGCCTGCCCTCCCTTCCCCTTGTCTTCTCCAATTTTAAGCTGGGAAAGAGGCCGGGGGATCTTTATGTGAGCTTTTATTTTTCATGAAAGGGTGACATTTGTATATGCTCTGGTTCATTATGAGAGCTGCTGTTATCAGGGCCAAGGATATTTCTATCCAGCTCCAAGCTTCCCTGCGGGAGGTCATTCTGTCCATCCCCCTGCTTTCACAGAAGCCAGTCCAGGGAGAGCGTTCTTTCTCAGTTGGAGCATCTGTTGGGTTGGAAATCCTTCTCCAAACCTGAATCCTTCCTGCTTCAGGGAAAGCCTCTGCCTTCCTGTGACCTCTGCCTGTTCCCTCAAAATTGGGAGGTGCTCACAAGCCCTGTCCTTGGTACCTGCATCTTCATGGGCCCTGGAACCCCCATCTAGCTTCTGCTGGGTGAGGGAACAGGGAAGCTTGCTTTGGGAAGGACACGTGTAGGGGAATGGGGCTGCCTCCAACTGTGGGCCCTTCAGGGGTCTGCTGAGCCTAAGTACCCTTGTAGCCTTCCAGCCAAGCAGTGCCAAGAACCAGAGGAGGCTGCTAGAGATGAGATCTGAATGGGGCCACTGCTTGTGGGGATGTCAGCCCTGGGGAGGGATGGGGCTGGAAGGAGCTAGGAGACTGGACTGAGTCACTCCAAGCTCTGTTTGGGACCACAGCCACCCTCTGCACACTGTCACCTATAGCCACACATGGTCCCTGGGACCCAGGTCAGCTTTGTCTGGGACGCTGGGCCCATGGTGCAAGCCACCAGCCCATCTGGAGAGGATTAGGGCTCCAGACAACAAGGTCGGCTGGCCCCTTCTGGCCTTGCCAGGAAGTTTGAGGCCTGGGCAAGCAGCACCCTGTCTGGGGGACAGTGAGGAGAGAGGGTGGAGCATGGTAAAGCACAGGAGGCCTTTTTGGCAGCCCCAGCCCTGGCCTTGGGAAGGTCTAGGCAGTTTGCAAATCCCTCTTCCCTCTGTCGTCCCATGGGGCCTCATGAATGAGGTTGCAAGGTGGGTACTTTGGCCCCATACGGATAGATGTTCAAGGCCCAGAGAGGGTAAGAGCCTGGCCTGAAACCACTCAACATATCTCATTCTTTCTGGGGTCTTTGGCAGACACTAAAGACCCTTAAGGCTTCCTCTTCCCCCAGGAGATCCAGGCACCGCTGTGAAGGACGGTGCCTTTGGTGTTTTGTGCCCCTCCACCCAGGCTTCTGCTCTGTGCCTCCTCTTTCTCTTCCCTTGCTATCAGACATACACTTGACAATGATATTTGTTAAACAGATTCAGAGGAACTTGTCAGGGCCTTAAAGCATCAGTTCTCCTGGGAGCGCTTTCATTTTCTAAAGAGGGCAAGGCTGAGCACAAGTCTTGTTCACATGGGGGGTTTTAAGGCCTCAGCCTCTCTTCCCCTTTGCTGGTCCCTCTTGGGTATGCTCCTTGCTCTGCTGGCAGGACTGTGCTGGAGGAGCTGTGGGCCAAGACCATTAGAAACAGAGCATCTAGTTTGGGCAGTCACTTAAATAATTTCATCTCTTAGAGCCTCTGTTGCCTTACCTAAAAAATCCCACCCAGCCACCCAGATCCCACCCAGCCACCAACTCCCAGGGCTGCGAAGTGACTAAATGGGACAATGTAGCATTGCTGAGCAGAGAGCATCACCTATGAAAAGATTCTCTCGGTTCCTGAGGGAGCCATCCAGGCTATAAAAGGAAGATGGCTGGAGGGGGCTGGAGGGGCTGGTTGAACAGGGCCTTGGAAGGAGATCCCAAACCAGAGCAGATCTTAGACAACAGTTAGGCAACTGTGACCCCGAGAAAGGAATTTCTTTTCCCTCTCATTCCCCCTCTCTGCTTAGGGTATTCATTCATCTAACAAAGATTTTTTAAGCACCTGCTGTGTGCCAAACTGGTGAGCAAGATGGACATAGCCCTTGCTACCAGAGAACTTAGAGCCTAGAGGGGGAGACAGACACTTTATTACTACAAATACAGACTTATCCCAGACTGGGCCAAGTGCTCAGAGGTTATGGACACTGGCCTGACCCAGTACTGTGTCCTCAGCACCTTGGCATTAGTTGGCACTGTAATACTTGCTAAAAGAAGGCCACCTAGTGGAGGTGATGTGAGAGCTGAGGCTTAGAGGGTGGGAGTTAGGGTTAAGGTTAGGGTTAGGGTTAGGGCTTCCTGGCTTCCTGGCTTCCTTTGCCTTCTTCATGGGCCCTGCCTTCCTCCTCACCTCCCCCACTCAGCCCAACAGTCAGCATCTCCAGCAGGGATGTCAGAGTCCCCTGGAGTCCCACACAGGGGTCGGGATGCCTCAGATGGGCCCAAGCCCAGGAATGGTTTGTCCAGCTGGTGCGTGCATCTGCCCCCCTTTCTAGGTATATTCTAGGACTGCGTTCAGCTCAGGGGGTGGCCTGGAAAATGGATGAAGGTGTGGGGCCTGCTGACCGACCATCAGGAAACCTGACCCGGCTGGTTAAGCTCCTCTGTCCTCATTTCCCCCTCTGCTAAGAGGGGATGATTATAGCGTCAGTACCTCGGGTGATAGCCCTGGTGCTTCTTGATCCTGTCTGGGAAGGGCCGGCAGACTAGGCAGACTGCGTAGCAGCTAGAGGGAAGGTGTCAGACACGGGGAGCCAACCACAAATAGGTCCTTCTCCCAGAGGACCACTGAGAGAGAGTTCAAGACTCTGGTGCGGGCACACGTAGAATGAGAGCAGAGACTCCCTCCAGGAGGGAAAGACACTTAAGGGATAGGCTTATTAGCATGAAATGCAAATAAGCCTGGCCTCATTTGCACAACTCGGTGCCTTGTGCAGGGATTCGGCGAAAGGGCAACCTGGGAGACGTCTGCGCAGCAGCAAACTCTGCCCTCTCCAACTGCACTCCCCGCAACCCTCCCGGGACGGAGCTGAGACAGCCCCTCCCCGCTACCACCAACCTCACTCAGCGGGAGGCTTGGGTGATGCAGCCTTGGGAGAGTGCAAAACGCCGGGGAGTCTTCGTAGGGGGGCGGGTGCAGGAGGTCATCGGGTCCATCCGTTTGCCTCTCCGCAGTAGCGGTAAGCGAGCGGAGAGGGAATAGACTGACCTGCTTGGCTCCGTCGTGTCTGTCTCCCGAATAGGTGGGGAAATGCTTCCAGACGTCTTAATCCTTGAGGCCCTCCCGACCCTGCTTCACCCCAGCGCCCAGAACCCGGTTCCCGGGTATCTACATCCTTTAGGGGAAGCGCTGGCTGTGAGAGGGAGCTGGAGCCGACTGAGCTCCGCGACTTTAAGGAGAGGCTGGGCAAGGGCCGGGGTCTGCACCTGGGTGTGCGCGCGCGCGTAGCTGCAGACCCTCGTGGACCTGCTCCCGGGAGCGTGGAGGTCTGCGAGGAGAGTAGCCCAGCGAAGCTCCTGTCCTGCAGAAGTCCCGGCAGGCGTGAGTCCAGCTTACCCAGGGCGTCTGGAGACCACCCCCGCCCTGTGCCCTGGCCAGCCGCTGGCTCCCTCTGACTTGGTTCCGGTTTCTTCGCTTCAGTAGCCATATCGGAACTCGAGAGGGAGAAACTGAGGCACGGAATGGGGTCTTGGCAGAACTGTGCAGGTTCAGAGTCGGCAAAGCCCAGCTCTATGCTTCTACCGATTCCCACACACTGGAGGCCCCCACAGGTCCCTTCGCGGGAGCCTCTCTCTGCTCCGCAGCTGTTCTTGGAGATCCCAGCTCTTGGTCCGACGTGACCTGCCTGGGGCTACGTGTTCAAGCACGAAGGTCCCTAGTGAAGCTCTGGAGTTTCAACGTGAGGCCTGGGTCAGCGGGTTAGGGTTAGAAGATTAGGATCAAAGTTGCAGAAGGAACCTGGGAGGAGCACCAACAAGCCCAAAATGTTCGTGGAGGCCACGCCCAGACCTTGCCTGTCCCAGCCTTTCCTTGGCTCCTCCCGTTTCCCTAGGACGAGCCCCCTCCCTCCAGGCTGAAGCCCTAGGCCCGGGACTTCCCCTCCGCTCACCCCTTCCTCAGTCCCGCTCCCAGGCTCAACTCCCGGGTGGGCGATTAATAAATGGAGACCCAGGATTTCGCTCAAGGACCCTGGTCACATCCCTCATCGGGCCGAGTGCCTCCCTTCAGCTCTAGGCCCTCCCAGAGCTGGGCCCGCCCTCCGGCTGCCGTCCAATTCGGGGTGGGGGACAAATGATGCCCGGGGGCCGGCGACGCTATCCCAGGACCCCAAGCCAAATACTCTGATTCCCTGGGGCTCCCTCCAGAGGAGTCCCGGAGCCCCCAGCGGCCAATAGGAAAGTGGGTTCGGTCTTGGTAGCCGTCTAATTGGCTCCTGCCTTCAGGGGCAAGGGGAGGGGAGAGGGGCGGTACCGGGCTTTGGGGTGGGAACCGGATTCCAGCTGTGGCTCTCTCCCTCTGCGCCCCCGCCCGCACTGCCACTGCGACCGGCCAATGAGAGTGCAGCTTGGGGCCGGCGGCGCGCGGCGATTGGCTACGAGGTTGGCTGGGGAGAGGCGGGGCCGAGGCTTGAAGTTGGAGTGAGGGATCCAGCTGTGGTGTGCGCCGGGCTCCTCGCCGCCGCTTTCGCTTGCTCGCTCCGCGTCTCGGCCGGAGGAGGAGGCAGTGGCGCCGGCGACAGCAACGGCAGCGGCAGCCACCGCGGCGGCTGCGGCGGCGGCATCTCCGCCTCCACCCCCGCCCGGGACGGCCCCACCACCACCTCCCCGCCCCTCCTGGACCCGGAGCCAGCAGCCGAGCGGAGGAAGGAGCCGCCCCCCACCCCCTCCAAACCCACCCCCAAAGAGATTCCTCCTCCCCTCCCCCGCCGCCGTTGGCGCGGAGCCGGGACGATGCTGACCCCTTAGATCCTGCTCCAGCTGCGCCGCGGGAAGAGGGGGCGCCCCTCCCCGGAGGCCCCCCCCCCGCCCTCCGCCCCGCTTCTCTCTCCCCTTCTTGGGGCCGCTTCGCGGAAGGTGGCGCCGAATCTGGCGACCGGAGCCTGGGCGCGAAGCGAAGAAGCCGGAACAAAGTGAGGGGGAGCCGGCCGGCTGGCCCGGGGGGCCCCGGAGGCCCTGGGGAAGCGGGACTCGCGCCGGGCGGGGCTTCCCTGCGACCCGGCGCCCCGCGGGCAGCATGCCCCTGCGGGCAGGGGGAGCTGGGCTGAATTGGCCCTCTCGGGGGCTCAGCCTACGCCCTAGAGCCCCCCAGATGTGCCCCCTCCGGGGCCCCCCGGTTGCGTGAGGACACCTCCTCTGAGGGGCGCCGCTCGCCCCTCTCAAGACCTCCCGGGGCCCCGGCTGGCCAGAGGATGGACGAGGAGGAGGATGGAGCGGGCACCGAGGAGTCAGGACAGCCCCGGAGCTTCATGCGGCTCAACGACCTGTCGAGAGCCGGGGGCCGGCCGGGGCCAGGGTCGGCGGAAAAGGACCCGGGCAGCGCGGACTCCGAGGCGGAGGGGCTGCCATACCCTGCACTGGCCCCGGTGGTTTTCTTCTACTTGAGCCAGGACAGCCGCCCGCGGAGCTGGTGTCTCCGCACGGTCTGTAACCCATATCCTCTGGGGCACGATGGCCGGGCTGGGGGGTCTGCCGGGGGGCGGGCCGGGTGAGTCGGAGAAGTGAGCCTGGAAGGTGGGCAGATGAGATGGGGGCTGCTAGGGAGGGGAGGGGGTGTCAGAGTGGGAGCACAGACGCGAGCAGGTTTGGCTGATCCCCCAGGCGAGCCCCACCTCGGCACACACACCTCAGTCTTCCTTGGGTGGGGGGGATCCAGGCCAGGAAAAGAGAGGAGACGTGCCCCGCTGGTTTGCAGCTGGATGCTCTCCAGATGTGGGCAGGGGAGGGTCTTCATCCTCCAGATGTGGGAAGCTTCGGGAGCCTGGGAGCTCTACTCCGCCCGCCGCTGGTTAGCGAGCTGGGTTTGGTTTCCGAGTTTGGGGGGTGGGGTGGGAGGAAGCTGCGGGGACGGGGACGGGGGAGGGGGGACCGCAATCTCCTGGGTTTCCCTCCTGCCCCCGCTCCAAAGTTTGCGGTGGATTCTAGGGTCTGATCCCCGCCCCCACCTGGTCCTTGAGGCTGACGTTTTTACTGACCCAGAGGGAGATGTCGGGGGGGGGGGGGGCGGAGACCAGGTCCTAACCCCCACCCCCCCCACCCCGCGGGTTGGAGGCACAACAAGGAGATTCCGGCGGCGGCTGATGTCAGGGGTGCAGAATGAGAACAAGATGTGGTGGAGGGAAGCTGTCTGCCCCCAGAGCCAGAGTCGAGACCCTTTCAGTGGGAGCCCAGTGCTCAGAGTGCTTCCCTTCTCCCCAATTCTTTATTAATGTGAGGTGCTTAATGTTGGGTTAGGGAGTTTCGTGCTAATTTTTTTCTTGTGGAGGGAAAGACGGTGGCAAGAGCTTTGGCACACCGGGGATGGGATTAAGCCGGTCCACGTTACCTGTCCCCTTTCGATAGGCGTGCTCCCGCCTGATCACACAGCAGGTATGGGAGACCGCAGCCCTTCCAAGAAAGTACTGGGGTACCGGGAGTCTGTGAGCGGGTTCACTAAGGAAGGCTCCAGTCCACCATCCCATGTCTACTCCTTGGATTGGGTTTGTGGACTGCAAGCCCCACATTCCAGGGAGATAGATTTAATACTCCCCCCCTCTCCTCTGCCCAGTCTGGAATGGTGTGAGAGACCCCAGCCCCCTCATCCCAACAGCCTTTCCCCCTTAGTCCCTAGCACAAAGCACCGCCTGACTGATGCCGGGCTCCCGGGTGGGTCCCGCCACCGCCGCCACCGCTGGAAGGAAAGGAGTGGCAGTGCGGTGCCATCCTAGGTCTTGACAGCTTCCTCTGACTCTTTCTCAGAGGCTCTTTTGGACCCAGGGTGGGAAATGTCAGGTCTCCCACATAACCCCTGAGAGCCCAATCTGGACTCTGCTTTGGGGAAGGGGGGGAAGCTTGATGCCGCCCTCATTCTGCAGCTCTGCTGCCTCTAGTGCGCAAAGCAGGGATGTGAGCTTGGGTCCCCCCCAACCCCCATCCTCCTCACCCGGTGGGTCTTTAGGAAGCTCCCCTCATCACACCCTCTCCCCATCCTCTGCCCCATTCTTTTTCTCTGAGCTGCAGTAAAGGGGGGGGGCTGCCTCAGAGGTCTGTGGACCTGCTGAACAGGCATATCTTGGGTCTCCCATCCTGGTAGAAATGGGGAGCGGATGTCTCTGAAAAGAAGAGGCTCGGGGCATCCCTTCTCTCCACGCCTAATCACCTACCTTCTCCATGAATGGGAAAAAGCACCATATCCATCCTCTTTTCAGGAGGCTGGTGGGGGAGGGGTGTAGAGAAATCTTCTCTCCTCTTTCCCTCCAAACCCCCCCCCCCCAATCTCTTGGCTAGGACTTGTCCACCTGCCCTGTCTTCAGGTGCTTCAGTGGATAGTCTGGGGTCAGTGTCCTTCCTTGAGGGGTTCTGGGAGGGGGCAAGTGGAGAGAACGGGAAGGAGGGGAGCGAGATGGAGGCCCAGCCGCTCATCTTGGGGGTGGGGGAGCAGGCCTCCTTCTAGGGTGGTGGGAGGCTGGGGTGTGGAGCCTCAGCATGCCTAGGTCTGGAGAAGCCGCTAAGCCTGGATTGGCTGGGGGTGGGTGGGGACCAATTTCTTGGAGAAGGGGCTGCCTAAGTAAGATGTGCTCCCACCACTCCCAGCAGACCCACGTATCAAGGGCAACCTGGGTTTTCACTGCCAGAGGGGCTCCAGACAGACTCTTGGGCCTCAGTCTCTCCCTTCCTTTCTCTCTTTTTGGTATCCAAGGCTTCCCTTGGCTCCACAAGATTCCTCTAGACACCGCTGGGCCTGAAGGACCTAAGGCACTTCCCCTTGACTAACTGAAGCTAATAAGGCTCTTGACAGTCTTCTCAGCCCCCTTTCTCAGCCTCTTTAAGAGACTGTGTTTCCTAGAGAGGGGCTCTAGACCCAGGTAGGAAGTGGGGTGTGTGTGTGTGTGTGTGTGTGTGTGTGTGAGTGTGTGTGTTTTGGGGAGGGAAGGAGAGCTGCAAAAGAAAGGAGAGACTCAGAAGTGCATATGCTTTGGTCCTGGGGAGACCAGGGGCTCCCAGAAAGGCTCCCCCACCTCGCAGGTTCTAGGGGAGGGAGTGTGTTGGCCTCTCCAGTGTGTGTTTCCTCAAGTGGGAGGGAGTGCATTTCCCCCCCCCCCCCCCCCCCCCCCCCGGGAAGGAGATCCTAAGCATTCCCTCTCCGGCTGTTGTGTCACATCTGGAAGTTTGTGTAGGAGTTTCTCCAAGCTCAGAGCCCAGCACAGCTTTTTCTCATTTGGAAATCACAGGCTGGCATTTGGGATGCCGAGAGGGGGAGTGGGAAGGGGGCCAGAGGGGGAGAAGGGAGCCTGCCAGGAGGAGGGGGGTGGGAGGAGAAGGGAGGCCTGAGCAGCAGGAGCCCTAATGGCTTCCAGAAGTAAGTGTGAGCGCCGGCGTCCTTGTCGTCGTCGTCGTAGCTCTGCGTGCGTCTGGAGGGGAGGGGGCGCCAAGGATTTCTGGAGTTTTCCTTGCCACTGGCCGGTGTCCCGAGTTTCCCTGCTTCTCTTACCTAGGGACAAGTCTCCATTTTGGTCCTTAGAGGAAGTGGAGGGCGGGGAGGTGTTCTTCCTGTCTCTTCACCTATTCCCTCCTCTCATTTTCAAACCCCAGGCTCTGCAGAGGGGGTTCTGGGGGGTAAGAGCCCAGCTGAAGAGGGCCGGAGCCCCCCCACCCCCAACCCCAGGCAGTCTTTCTGTCCCAGGCCCATTTTCTTTCTGGGTCACACACACACACACTCTGCTCCACTGAACTGTTGGGGGACTCCCTGTCACCCACAGTGCCAGTTGGAGCCATTCCTGGGATTACCCCAGCGCACAGCCCCCCTTCACCCCTCACTTGCTCCCGCCCCAGCGCTCACCCCGCCCTGCCTGCCTCAGCCAGGATGGCGACAGACACAACTGCTCACACATGCAGACACACACACACACACACACACACACACACACACAGGGTCACAGACGTTTGAATCAGATTTCTGGCCTATTTCCCCTCCCAAAGATTCCAGCAGGCCGGCTCTCTTGTGTCTCTGTGTCTCACGTCTCTGTCTCTGGGTGGGGCTGGCTGCCTTCCTTTGGGTTGCAGTGTTCAGTTCAGCTGGAAACCTCTCTCCCCACACACCCACATGCTGGAGCAGGCGGAGGGCAGGCCACTGGGAAATAGGTTTGTGGGAGTCAGGGGCTCACTGGGGGAATCCCCCTTTCAGCCTCCTTAGCAGGAGCCCTGCTCCCGAGGCCCTAGAGCTCAGCCCCCCTCCCCCGCCCCCGCCAGGGGGATGCTGGATCCCAGAGACACCCATCTCTCATCTCTCCGAGGGTTGGGTGAATGAGACACCCCACCTTCCCAAAGAAGACTAGGAGCCCAGGATTCCTGGGTCCAGGCCCGTGTCCTCTCCAGCGCTTCTTGGCCTCAGATTTGTAGGCTCCTAGTGGGGAAGGGGGCAGCTGGGGCCTGCTTCTCTTCGCAGTCATGCCCCTGAGCCCCTGAAGGTGGTACAGCCTCCTCCCTCCTCGTTCTACCTTCCTCTCCCTTGTAGCTGCTCGACTAAGCAAGGGCTCTAGATAAAGCCCCACGGAGAGGATTCAGTTGTGCAGATAACATGCTCTAGTTCTCTCTCCTGGAGGGAGGTGAGGAGGAGGAATGGAAGTGGGGCTCCTCACCCTGGCGTTTTCTTTTTCTCTGCTTTTGATGGTGGGATGTGGGGAGAAGAAAGATCCTCTCCCCTCTCCTACCCACCTCCCGCTTTGGGATCCACTCCAGCCCGGACAGTCACCATAGCAACAGTAGACATGTGACCGCACAGGTCTCTCATAGTCACTATGGCAACCAGTGTCCCCCATTCCCTGGGTTGCCATGGGGATTTGTCACATGGTCCCCCCCCCAACCTGATAACCTGTGGGTCTCCCCGCTTCCCCTTCCCTGCACGAGGACGAGAAAGACAGCAGCCTGGATAAGGGAAGTTCATGTGTGTGTGTGTGTGTGTTGGGGGGGGGGCCTTTAATTACCATGGCAACAAATCCACACCACCTGGTGACACATCCTCCTGTTGTTATGGCAACAGAAGAACATCACACGGTGACATACGGCCATATTCCCAAGGAAGTGAGCCCTACCCTGAGAGAGGTGAAAGACCTCCCTGCTTCCATTAATTATTCCTCGATTCAGATTGTCTCACATTTTCCTGTGCCTTGATGTTTTTCCCTGTCCACTTCTGTTTACCTGTAAGGAAAGTGGAGAAGTGAGAGCAGGCAGGATGTACCTGGAAGTAAGGTGAATTGCCAAGGGGGCTCTTGAGAAGGGGCTTCTGTGGTTAAGAACTGGAGGGAGGGTTATTTGGAGGCAGCTTCTGACTGCAAGGGGCTCCAGTGTGAGCATGTATAAGGTGGGGACAGAAGGAGGGACGGCTTCTTTACAGTGTCACTTCTCCCCCTCCCCACCCCCCTCCCCCGTTATCATCAATTCATTACTATTGAAGCAAACAAAGTAGAGAAGCACGAATGGGGAGATTGATTGGGTTCTAGGGAGGGAAATCAATGGATGGATTGATTAAGTCATTCATTCATTCATTCTTCCCATATACTGATCATCGGCTACCTGCTAGGCATTACCTAAGCTCTGTAGGGGTTTCCATGTATAATGTCCCCGCCTCAGGGAGGGGGGATGAGACGAGGGCACAGATGACATGGTGGAATCACTGCCATTAGGAGTGTCCCCAGACAGGTGTCCTGGGAGCCCCTCGTCCCAGGAGAACTACCCACCTCCCCTCATGTAGAGACATCTGTTCACATGGGCCCCTTCCAGAACCCTCTTCCCAGTGGAGGAGAGGTGGGGAGTAGCTGGGGGAAAGCAGTTCCCGAGGGTATTTGTGTCCTTCCCTTTCCGGAAGATGGTCCCAAGGGAGCTCCTTCCCTGCCCCCTTTTCCCAGGGTGACCCCTGCCTGACCCCCATTCTGGGGCGATTCACTGGGCTCCAGCTCCACTCAGGAAAACAGCTCCATGGAAACAGGGCACTCTTCTTTTTTTTTCCCCCCTCTCTTTTTAGGGCCTCACCCGCAGCATATGGAGGTTCCCAGGCTAGGGGTTGAATGAGAGCTGCAGCTGCCGGCCTACACCACAGCCACAGCAACACCAGGTCCGAGCTGCATCTGTGACCTACACTGCAGCTCACAGCAACGCTGGATCCTTAACCCACTGAGCAAGGCCAGGGATCGAACCTGCATCCTCATGGATACCAGTCTGATGCGTTACTGCTGAGCCATGAGGGGAACTCCAGGGCACTCTTTTTATTTCCCGCTTCCACCTACCTACCCCCCAAAAGCTAGAATCTTCTTATTCCTGTGAAGATGTGGGGTTAGGGACATTGCAGTGTCTTGGGAAGTTTGGGTACCTGTCCGTGGCAGGGGTGTGAGTCTGAGGGAAAAGGGCCTGGGTGGCCGGAGTGGGTGGAGGGGATAGAGTGTGGGCTCCCAGGGAGGGGATGTGTTCTGAGGTTCAGGACAGAGATGGGGTGTGGCTGAGACCAGCCTCCAAGAAAGTCCTTGGGTCCCTGGCCAAAGCCTTCTCCTCCAGAAGTGAAGTTAGGACAGGAATCCTCCATCTCCGGGCCCTTGCACTGAGTCTGGCTCATGCTGGCATGACATCCTCCCCTACTCTGTCTCCAAGGCTCCTGCTTCTAGCCTCTTTGCTCTTCCCTACCTCTTCATGTTCTCCTTGAGAAACTAGGATGCTTGGGCACTTATCTGTGAGTCTGGTGCCCAGAACCTTCTAATGTCCGGAGGCCATTGTGCACGTTCTCCTGTTGGTGGGCCAGAAGTGAACCCCTTAAAATGAAATCCACTAAGTAGAGAAAGACTCAGGGTTTCGAAAGACCCCCTCTCTCTCCTTTGCTGCAAAACAAGAGTCTGTTTGAGTGGTCTGGGGCTTTGCGGGAAGCCGTAAGAAGGTGTGATGGTGACACGCTCCTGCCAGCTCTGCACAGGCTGAGGGCTTTCATCCAGAACCGGGCCTGGTGTGTCCTCATTATTGAAATGTGTGCATGTATTGGAGGCCGTCTGAGGGCTTCGAGAGGCTGGGGGCTGGTGGTGAAGAAGCAGCCTGAGGCTCCAGATCTGTGGTGCTCATCTGCCTCGGCCTGTCTGTCTGGTGCCAGTGTGGTCGTGACAGTCCCTTCCCTGCAGCCTGAGCAGCGATGGAAGCTGCTCTCAGAAGCTCAGAAACCTCAGTCTTATCTGGGCCTCTGCTGTGACCTTCAGCACATGATGTTGGCTGTCTGGGCCTCAGTTTCCTTGGGTTCCGGGCGAGAAGATCCAGCCCATGATGTTTCACGAGGCTGTTGTGCGCATCAAGTGTGGCGTGCCAGGCAAGTGCTTGGTAAACTGTAAGGCAGGCGGAATCCGCCTTTAGGTTTGTGTCACACATTCACATACATTTTCTCATTTGCTTCTCACATCTTCCCTGTGAGGTAGGGAGACGAGGATTCAGAGGCAGCAGCAAACTCTTGGTGCCTGGCATTTCCACAGGCACGATCGATTTTCTCCCCCAAATGGCTTGTGCAAACAGTCAGGGTATTTGTGGCTTTTCCTCGTTTACCGAGGAGGAAGCTGGGGCCAGGGAGGTGAGATGATGGAGGTGGGGCTGAGCCTGCGGGCCAGGGTGATATGCATGCGGGGGCCAGGGCCCTCCCAGCGCCCCTGGCTGCCCCTCAGATGGAGTGGGGAGGTCAAGCGGTGGGAGGCGCTTGGGCGCAGGGCGTGGGGGTCCCCAGCGCAGCTCCAGCCTGGCCCAGCTGTGTCCTTGACCGCCTGGTACCTGGTTTGAGCGCATCAGCATGTTGGTCATCCTTCTCAACTGTGTGACCCTGGGCATGTTCCGGCCGTGTGAAGACATTGCCTGTGACTCCCAGCGCTGCCGGATCCTGCAGGTGAGCGTGCGTGCGTGCGTGCGTGCGTGTGTGTGTGTGTGTGTGTGTGTGTGTTGGAGGAAGGGGGAAGCTCCGGATCTTTATAACCCAGCCTCCTCCACAAGACGCCCTGAGCCCATGGTGGCGGTGGTGGGGGAGTGAGGGGTGCCCCCCCCCAGCCCACCATTTCTCAGTTTCAGCATCCTCCCTTCCCTTCCGCAGGCCTTCGATGACTTCATCTTTGCCTTCTTCGCCGTGGAGATGGTGGTGAAGATGGTGGCCTTGGGCATCTTTGGGAAGAAGTGTTACCTGGGAGACACTTGGAATCGGCTGGACTTTTTCATCGTTATTGCAGGGTGAGGGCCTGGGCTTGGAGAGGGAGTGCGATGGGGGAGATCCGTCCCTTCCCCGGGGCCGGAGTCCGTGGCCCCAGCCCCCACGCCCAGCCCACTTAGAGAGCTGCTTTCTCCCTGCCTGTCCACTAAGGGTCTGGGGCTGTCCCATCAGTAGTGCTCCAGCCTGTACTTCTCTGAATTCACGGCCCCTCCAGCCACACCTCCCGCTGTTTGTTCTCCGATAAGGCGGCTGTCCTTGGTTTGGGGGTGGCCTTGCCCCCAGATAGAGAGCTGGCTTTTCAGGGTCCCTTGGTAGAGGGGGAGGAGCTGGGCCTTGTGCTGCCCCACTGCAGCAGGATTCCTTATGGACCTCTTTTGACCCCCCCCACGGCGGCCTCAGACTCAAAGGGCCTCCCTTTGGGCCCCTCCCTGCAGGATGCTGGAGTATTCGCTGGACCTGCAGAACGTCAGCTTCTCAGCTGTCAGGACAGTCCGTGTGCTGCGACCGCTCAGGGCCATTAACCGGGTGCCCAGTGAGTGACCCCTCGGCCCTTGGCCCCTGGACGGAGAGCCCCAAGAGGACATATGGAAATCTCAGACCCCACCCCTACCTCCTGGCCACTCCCAGGCCTCATCAAGGCCTGGCATACAGAGGCAGACCCCATCAGAGGAAGACTCTGTGGGGAGCTGGGTCCCTGGAGCCAAATGGACCCCCACACCCTCGCCACTCCTTTTAGCCTGATTTTCGGTCAGAGTCTCAGACGACCCCTTCCCTGCAGCTAGACTACTGCCCCCTCCAGTGAGGTGGGAGGGAGCAGGGTGGAGAGGCTGGCAGGCCAGGAGGAGAGGGTGCCAAGCGGGATGGCCTTTTCTAGCCAGAACCGCCTCTCACGCAGTCTGGTTCTCCTCGGTGAGCCCACACTGGCCACACCGAGCATGACTTCTCTCAAGACAAAGAACACGCCATGCCTCATCCTCCCGCCTGTGCCTCCTTCCTCTTCCCACTGCCTTCTAAGCCGCTGCAGCAACCGAAGCCCGGGACCATTATCTAAATTAAACCGCTTTGGTTTCCAAGCCAGCCAGGCTTTGGCAGCTCCAGCTCCCCCTGCATCCTTGCCTCCCCCCCGCCCCGCCGCCACCTTGCTCAGGACCCCTTGAAACTCCCCAACCTACACAAGCTGCTGATGGTCTCTGCTGAGGTCCCAGGAGTGGAGTTGGGGGCGTTGTGATTTTGAGGCTCTGTGTCTGATGTAGCAGTAGCTCCCTTGGCTGTATATGCTGTGTGCGTGTGTGTGTGTGTGTGTGTGTGTGCAGAGCTGCTCAGTGTGTCGTTGGGGTATGTTGGTGTTAACGGGAGCTCCAGATGAGGGGCGTGCCTCCCCCCCTCTCCCGCCCCAGGTGATGGCTGGCAGATTTATAGGCCTCCAACTACCGCTGTAATTCCCTTAATGCAAACCCTGAGGAACTGATCTCAGTTGGAGCACGGAGGAGCTGAAGGGGGCTGGGGCTGGGGGAGGGGAAAGGGACTGAGTGAGAAGACGGGGCTGGCAGGGCTGCTGCAGTCACCAAGGAGGATTAATTAGCAGCTGCTTAGAAGCCTTTTTCCCTGGAGAAGGGCAGAGGGCCATGAGTGGCACTTTGGGGTGGAAACTAGTCACCAGGGGTCTTGACAGGGGCTTGGTGGCCTGGGGGCTGGTTCAGATGTCCTAGATCTGGAGTGGAGCAGGAGGGCAGCATCTTTTTTTTTTTTTTTGTCTTTTTGCTATTTCTTGGGCCGCTCCCGCGGTATATGGAGGTTCCCAGGCTAGGGGCCCAATCGGAGCTGTAGCTGCCAGCCTACGCCAGAGCCACAGCAATGCGGGATCCGAGCCGCGGCTGCAACCTACTCCACAGCTCACAGCAATGCCGGATCATCAACCCACTGAGCAAGGGCAGGGACCGAACCCGCAACCTCATGGTTCCTAGTCGGATTCGTTAACCACTGCGCCACGACGGGAACTCCCAGCATCTCTAAGTGTATCTTAGGGGCAGGGTTGTGGTGGCTTTCCCCGTGGAAGGGGTTTTTCACTGAAAGCCACCTGAAGAAAACAGCCTGTATCGCCTCAGGTCCTGATGGGAGGATCTGGACCAAGCAGAGACTAAACTCAGGGAGGTGGGCTCCGAACCCCAGTGAAACACAGGGCATAGGGCTTGGCTCTCAAAGGGAAATTCCTTCCTGCTAATGGCTCTGCTGGAGTTCTCTGCCTCCGTTTCCCCAATGACTTCGGCGGCTCTAACTTAGAAAGGTCAGATGACCACGTCTGGTGGGAGAAGGGAGTGGGAGGGGAGTGTGTGTGTGGTGTGTGTGTGCACGCACATGGAATGGGATTCAGCAGCAGAGAGCCCGGTTTAAGTCCTGGCACCCACGCTTAGCAGCTCCGCGATGCTGGACCAGTCAGGGCAGTTCTCTGAGCCTCCATCCTCATCTGTAACTTGGGGGTGATGTCCACGCCAGGATGATGATGGGAGAGTGCGGTGGGATGCGGTGCTGAGGGGTGCTTTGGGAACCGTGGCGTGTCTACCCATCCTTGGCGGTGTGGGCAGGCCAAGGGGGATAGCGGGCAGGGGTTAGGGACTGTGAGGGCTGCCTGCAGAGTTCGAGGTGTCTGTTGGTTTCCCTCTCGCTTGAGTCGGGCTGTCTCAGCCTCAGAGGCCCCAGCGGGCCCCCTCTGGGAGTGCTGCCAGGCCCGTGGCAGCCAGCCTAGCCCGGCCAGCCTGGCGGCCCCAGCGTGGCTTCTGCACCCCCCCCCCCCCACAGGCATGCGCATCCTCGTCACGCTGCTGCTGGACACGCTCCCCATGCTGGGCAACGTCCTACTGCTGTGCTTCTTCGTCTTCTTCATCTTCGGCATCGTTGGCGTCCAGCTGTGGGCAGGGCTGCTTCGTAACCGATGCTTCCTGCCCGAGAATTTCAGCCTGTGAGTGGTGCATGGGCCCAGAGATGACCTGGAAGTGGTCGTGGGGCTGGGATCTGTCTCAGTCCCTGTTGCTAGTGACATTATCTGTCCTCAGATTGGTGACAGGTCTGGTACTCACACTTGGCGACACACTGGGGGGGTCACCTGGGGCGTTTAAAGAATTCCTGGAACCTGGGTCCCCACCCCCCTACAGATTCTGATTTCATTGGTGTGGGCTTCAGGCTGGGTGGGGGGACTTTGCAAAGCTCCTCAGGGAGCCTCAAGTGCAACCATGTTGGGAACCACTGCTCTAGGACATAGCCCTCCCACATCCCGACTCTGGAGTCTCCCTCTCAGTCCGAATGCTCCCGGCACCCCCATCTGCACCCCCAAATCCCTGTCCCTGCCTAGCACTCATCCTGCCCCTCAGTGCATTCACACGGCTCTCCCTTCCTGGGGCCCAATCCCCAAGAACTCTGCTCCCAGCCTCATCCCTGTCTGTCCCCCTGCCACAGCCCCCTGAGTGTGGACCTGGAGCGCTACTACCAGACAGAGAACGAGGACGAAAACCCCTTCATCTGCTCCCAGCCCCGCGAGAACGGCATGCGCTCCTGCAGGAGTGTGCCCACGCTGCGCGGGGACGGGGGTGGCGGCCCGCCCTGCGGCCTGGACTACGAGGCCTACAACAGCTCCAGCAACACCACCTGCGTCAACTGGAACCAGTACTACACCAACTGCTCTGCGGGGGAGCACAACCCTTTCAAGGGCGCCATCAACTTCGACAACATCGGCTATGCCTGGATCGCCATCTTCCAGGTGGGGTGGCGTGCGCACCGGGAGAGTCCCCAGAATGCAAGCGCCAGGACACGGTCCAGGCTTGGAGCTGTTGTTCTCAGGGTTGGGATGGGGTCGGGGGCCTCTGGACGAGACGGTAGGAGGCTTTAGGGAGCCCAGAGACAGCCTGCCCCTCTGTACCCTCCCCAGGTCATCACGCTGGAGGGCTGGGTCGACATCATGTACTTTGTGATGGATGCTCACTCCTTCTACAACTTCATCTACTTCATCCTCCTCATCATCGTGAGTGATGCCTCCGGCCCCTGTGGGGATGGGGGATCCTGGGAAAACGGGTGGAGGGAGTCCAGAGACGGGGAGGCTTGCCCCGTCTGAAGTGTGAGCTCTCAGGGCAAGTGCTATAGAGACACAGGCAGAGGACACCTGTCATGAGATGTCAGGAAGACAGCCAAGGCCAAGGCCTATCATTTGCTGCCACTTATAGCTGTGGGCAAGGCATTCCCCAAGAGGCCCTCCGCCCCACCCTGGGCATCTGCTGCTTCATCAGGAAAACGGGCGCTCCTCAACCCAGGGTGATGTTGCCTTTCCCAGAGGGCATTCAGAAATGGCAAAAGGTGGTCCGGTCCTGTTATTGGCTTTTGGCTGAGGGGCAGGGGGAAGGTAATAGACACCCCCAAATGACAGTCCTACAAAGAATCGTGGCACCCCAAATTCCTATCATTCAGTGTTGAGAAGCACGGCGTGATCGCTTGTTCCTTTCAGTTCAGAAGTTTCAAGACTTTATAAGGACAGAAGACGGGGGCGAAGGTAGCAACAGTCCCTAGTTTGAATTACTACCATTCATGATGAAGAATTTAATTGCTACTACTTGTAGCTAGTATTTATTGAGCACTTACTATGTGCCAGTCCTTTCTCTTAAGCAGCCATCCTCGCTCTGAGCACTCTATGTGCTGGTGCATTTAATCCTCACCCAGATCCTGTCATCATCTCCATTTTACAGATGAGCAAACTGACATTTCCTCATTTGTCTGACCCCCCACCCCTGTGCTCTGCCTGTGCTGTGGATTAATCTTGCTGGGTGGAGTGTCGCCGGCTGAAGTGTGCCTTAACATCTGCTGCCTGCTTAATCCTCAGAACCCCCTGCGAGGTGGCAGGTGTAGGGACAGTGGCCTCTTCTCCTAAATAAGAACCCTGAGGTTTAGAGGCTTGGTCGCTGGGCTAAGTAAGCAACTGGAGCTGAGAATTCAACCCCAGGCTATGGACTCCAAATCCGGCTCCATTCCATGTCACCAAGAGGCCAGTGACAGAGCCAGACAGGATATTGAGAGAAAGAGATTAAGATCTACTCAAGACTTAGGACACATTCGGGGGTTCCTGTTGGGGCGCAGCGGAAACGAATCTGACTAGGAACCATGAGGTTGTGGGTTCAATCCCTGACCTCGCTCAGTGGGTTAAGGATCCGGCAATGCCGTGAGCTGTGGTGTAGGTCACAGACGCTGCTCCGATCTGGTGTTGCTGTGGCTCTGGCATAGGCTGGAGGCTATAGCTCTGATTCGACCCCTAGCCTGGGAACCTCCATATGCTGTGGGTGTGGCCCTAAAAAGACAAAAAAGACACACACACACAAAAAAGACTTAGGACAGGCTCCAGCGTGAGGTGGAGACAGAATAAAAACCTCTTTGTGAGTGAGAGGGGTCTTGGAGAGAAAACAGCCCCCTGCCCCCCTTGCTCCTGCACCACTCCCCTCCCCCACCCCGTAACCTTCCTGTCTGCCCACCCCCCAACACCCCCATCACTTGGGTGGCAAGGCCAGCACAGCAGGAGGAGTGGAAGCAGAAGCTTGATCTTTTCACCATTCGGCTCTCCTTGGGCTTAGGGGGTGGAAAGGAAGCAGACAGCGAGGTAAGGGCCCTAGTTTCTATCCTCCCACACGCCACGAAAAATCTTTCCAAACAGCCCTTTGGAATCACACTAGTGAAGCTAATTATCATAATTACTAGGACACAATCTAGAAAAAAAAATCTGCTTTGTCACCATAAATATTCATTACCTTTCATTCTGGATTGTTGTCCAAGCCGTTGCCCTCCCAGAGTCTTGGGGAAACTGAGGCACGGAGGTGGAGGCGGGGGGAGTGGGGCCACGTCAGAGTGACAGCCTGGCCGGTCCTGAGGGTTCAGGGGTCAGCCCATCATCCAGCTGGGGGAGGGGAGAGGTGTGGGGGGAAAGGGATACAGGCAAGGCCACTGGTCATGAGGATACTGAAGCCCCAATGTTAAGTGGCTCGCTCAAGGTCACATAGCTAGGCTTGGGACTGGAAGCAAGAGTTTTGTGAACAATGTTTCTGCCAGGATTTTAGAAGAAGCTCAATCCCGTGTGAAAACCCCACGTTCCCAAGAGAGCATTCCTTTCCACAGCCTTCCCTACTCCTGATGGGAATTGCGGAGGGATGCTCAGAATCCCAGAGGATGGGTGTGTTTAGGGGCAGGCAGTTTGGGAGAGAGCCTTGCAGGATAGCCTCACGATCAAGAGCCATGCTTTAGAATTCCAAAGAGGCTGGTTCCGAGTCTTAGCTTCATCAATGGATTAGCTGAATGATCGCGGGAAATTTCCTCCACCTCTTGAGCCCCTCCTCCCTTGTCAATGGAGACAGTAAAAACGTCACCTCTTCAGGCTTCATGAGAATAAAACAGGATGACGCTTGGGCAGTTATTGAAGCCCGGCACCTGGCACATGGGAACCGCTTGGTCCTCGGCCCCTGGCACTGAGATTCCCTTTCCTTCAGGCTGTCTCCTCCTTCTGTCCCCACCCCCCACAGGTGGGCTCCTTCTTCATGATCAACCTATGCCTGGTGGTGATTGCCACGCAGTTTTCAGAGACGAAGCAGCGGGAAAGCCAGCTGATGCGAGAGCAGCGTGTGCGATTCCTTTCCAATGCCAGCACCCTGGCCAGCTTCTCCGAGCCAGGCAGCTGCTACGAGGAGCTGCTTAAGTACCTCGTGTACATCCTCCGTAAAGCAGCCCGAAGGCTGGCCCAGGTCTCCCGGGCAGTGGGCGTGCGGGCCGGGCTGCTGAGCAGCCCAGCACCCCGAGGGGGCCAGGAGCCCCAGCCTAGCAGCAGCTGCTCCCGCTCCCACCGCCGTCCATCTGTCCACCACCTGGTGCACCATCACCACCACCATCACCACCACTACCACCTGGGCAACGGGACGCTGCGGGCCCCCCGGGCCAACCTGCAGATCCAGGACAGGGATGCTAATGGGTCCCGCCGGCTCATGCTGCCGCCACCCTCAACCCCCGCCCTCTCCAGGGGCTCACCAGGGGGGGCAGAGTCTGTGCACAGCTTCTACCATGCTGACTGCCACTTGGAGCCAGTCTGCCGCCAGGCGCCCCCTCCCAGGTCACCATCTGAGGCATCGGGCAGGACTGCGGGCAGTGGGAAGGTGTACCCCACCGTGCACACCAGCCCTCCACCGGAGATGCTGAAAGAGAAGGCACTAATGGAGGTGGCCCCCACCTCTGGACCCCCCACCCTCACCAGCTTCAACATCCCGCCTGGGCCCTACAGCTCTATGCACAAGCTGCTGGAGACACAGAGTACAGGTGAGAAAACAGGGTCGGGGGTATGTTGGTGCCCCTCACCTGGGACCCGGGTAATGTCCCGTCCTGGAAGGGACTGGGGGCTCTGGAGTCAGAGGACAGGGCTTGGATTCCCATCCTGTCACTCGGCCGTGGGACCGTCCACCAGTCATGTTGCTTCTTAGAGTCCTAATTCTCTCATCTGTGAAACTGGGAATCAGAATTCCCACACTGGAATAATAACAATGGCCATCGTGTAATGAGTACCTATTGTGTGCTCTGCTCTGTGCTCTCTGTAGTAATATAGTCGTTGTTGATGGATTGCTGTGCGCCTGTCACAGGCTTTGCAGACAAAACCCCATTGGATCCTCTCATCAGTTTAAGTGCTCATCTTTCTTATTGTCCCCACTTTACTGATGAGAAAAAGGAGGCTTGGAGAGGTTTTGTGACTTGTCCATGGCCGTGCCACTAGTGATGGGTGAAGTCAGGGCCCTTTGACTCTGAGGCCCACGCTCCTTGGTCCTTGTTGCAAGGTTCAGAAGGAAAATGGTCTATGACTCTGTGCAGCATTGTGTCTCACGCTAAGGTGGCTCTTTTTTTTTTTTTAAGTTTTTTTTTTGTCTTTCGCCTTTTCTAGGGCTTCACCTGCAGCATATGGAGGTTTCCAGGCTAGCGGTTGAATCGGAGCTGTAGCCACCGGCCAACGCCAGAGACACAGCAATGCAGGATCTGAGCTGCATCTGCAACCTACACCACAGCTCACGGCAATGCCAGATCCTTAACCCACTGAGCAAGGCCAGGGATGGAACCCGCAACCTCATGGTTCCTAGTTGGATTCGTTAACCACTGAGCCATGAGGGGAACTCCAAGTTTTTCTTTATTTTCTTTCTTTTTTTTTAGGGCCACACCTGAGGCATATGGAGATTCCCAGGCTAGGGATCAAATCAGAGCTACAGCTGCTGGCCTGTGCCACAGCCACAGCCACAGCCACAGCAATGCAGGATCTGAGCCGAGTTTGCGACCGTGCATACATCACAGCTCACGGCAACGCAAGATCCCCAACCCAATCGCAACCTCATGTTTCCTAGTTGGATTTGGTTTCACTGTGCCATGTCGGGAACTCCTAAGGGGACTCTTGTAAACATGAGTTTCACTCCGTCCCCATAGGGAGAATGGGCTTGGCGCAGCAAGTCCTCAGGGGCTACGAGGCTGATGGGTGGAAGACACTCGCACCTGTGGGCTCCCCCAGTCGGGCAGGGGTGGTGCACCCTCCTCCACACACAGACTCACTGTCGCTGATGCCCCGGGCCTGTGTTTCAGGAAGGATGTGGCACGTGGGAGAAGTGGGATATCTGTGGGATATTGTGTGGGAATGTGGGCTGGGACAGGAAGTTGCCATCACAGGACGGACGGTGGGAGGGGTTCTTGTGCCAGCTCTTCCACCACCTTGCCATGGGGCGCCAGCCAACTGCATGCACGCATGGTTCCGTTTCCTTCTGTGTAACAGGCAGGGCTGGGACCATCTTAGAAGATGTCAGTGCTGCTCACTGACACCCTCCCGTGTGCATCCGGAAGGAAAGCCTTGGATGCCTCCAAGGGGCCGGGCCCAGAGCAGGGTGTCTTCACATCCATGCTTTCCTTGGGTGGTATCTGAGGTTCCTTTCAGCTCTCACAGTCCATGGACAAAGCTGGATTTTTTTTTTTTTTGTCTTTTTGCCATTTTTTTGGGCCGTTCCCACGGCACATGGAGGTCCCCAGGCTAGGGGTCGAATCGGAGCTGTAGCCACCAGCCTACGCCAGAGCCACAGCAACTCGGGATCCAAGCCGCGTCTGCAACCTACACCACAGCTCACAGCAATGCCGGATCGTTAACCCACTGAGCAAGGCCAGGGATCGAACCCGCAACCTCATGGTTCCTAGTCGGATTCGTTAACCACTGAGCCATGATGGGAGCTCCTCAAAGCTGGATTTAAATGGGCTTTGATGTCTCGGGATAGGTCACTGTGTGTGTGCTCATGCGCAGTTGGATGTGTGTGTGCCTGTCTGCATGCATGTGTCTGGTGTTCACTGCACCTGTGTACACACGTGTCTCAGCTGTGTAGGTACATGCCTATGCACATGAGGTGGTGCTCGTGTCTTGCACCCACGTGTGCATGTGCCTGGCATGGGTCTGCCATGTATGTGTGACTCACAAATAGTAGGTATATAAATACAGTATACTTGTATATGTGAGTATGTGTCTAGTGCACTGGGCATGTGTCTGATATGAGAATGTACACGGCTACACGTTTGTGGGTGTGTGTCTTAAGGATCCTTTGGAAGATGCTACTCAGAGCAGTGTTGATGCAGGGCTGGCTTCCCTGGGAAGGAAAGATGGCCCTTCTAGGACATAGGAGCTGCCTGGGACCTCAGAGGACCTCAAGGCCACCTGTCTGGACCCCAAAACCAGCAATGACTGTTAGTGGGATGCTACTGGCATTTGGGGATATTCTGTTGCTCAGGATGGTCCATCTTGCAGGTCATTCAGCACCCCTGCCCACCAAATGCCCAGTACTCCATCACTGAAAGCACCCCAAACTTCCCCCTCATTTTATACCCACTCCGAGGGATGGGCTGCCCCCAATAGGAAACTCTGGAGCCTCTAACCTCTACCTTCCTGTCCCAGGCACCTGCCAAAGCTCTTGCAAGATCTCCAGCCCTTGCTTGAAGGCAGACAGTGGAGCCTGTGGCCCAGACAGCTGTCCCTACTGTGCCCGGGCTGGGGCAGGGGAGGCAGAGCTCGCCGGCCACGATATGCCTGACTCAGACAGCGAGGCGGTTTATGAGTTCACACAGGACGCCCAGCATGGCGACCTCCGGGACCCCCACAGAGGGCGTCGGCAGAGCCTGGGGCTGGACGGGGAGCCCAACTCTGTGCTGGCCTTCTGGAGGCTGATCTGTGACACCTTCCGAAAGATTGTGGACAGCAAGTACTTTGGTAGGGGAATCATGATCGCCATCCTGGTCAACACGCTCAGCATGGGCATCGAATACCACGAGCAGGTAAGGGCACGGGCAAGGACCTGGTCCCTGGGGCCGGGACCCTCTGCCTTCCTCCCCTCCCGCCCCACGTTCAGTTCAGCCCCCTGCCCCTAGCCTGCACCGCGCCGCGGGGAGGAGGACCAGAGGGTGATGCGCCAACACGTGGGGGCTCTTTGGAGAGTGAAAGCCAGTGAATGTCACTCTGTCTCTCTGAGTGTGGAGGTTGCTCAGGGCAGGGGCGGGATCTGAACTGGATGCTGTGTTATCTGGGAAGGCTTCTGAGAGGAGGCGGGCTTTAAAAGAAGTACATGAGTGGCAGGCATCAGATGGGGGCAAGGCCTTTTCGGAAGGACAATCACAAGGCACAAACGGAGGATGGGCTGGGCCCCCCCCCCCCCCCGCCCCCCGTTCACCGGACTCAGTAATTGGGGGTGTGATTGACTGGAGGCAGGAGGGGGCTGGGCAGGTAGGGATGCGGAGTGGAGGGCTGGAGCCTGCACCTGGGTAGGGGAGGGAGGAAGGCCATCTGCTCTCGGCCTCTGTTCTGGGAGCCTTGCTGCTGCTGCTGCGAGCCGAGCGAGCGGGGAGGGCTGCGCTGGTGGAGAAGAGCTCCCAGCATGGTGAGGGGACTTGAAACCATTGCGTTTGAGGAATCGTTCTAAGAACCGGGCTGTTTAGTCAGGAGAAGAGGAGGCTCAGCAGGGACAGGCGAGCTGTCTTCAAATATTTGAAGGGCTGTCATGTGGAAGAGGGAGCAGGCTTGTTTTGTGGGGCCGGTGGCTGCGAGCAATGGGATCCGGGATGCGGGGGAGGAAGCGGTTTCCTCTCTCAGAGCCGCGCAAGGACAGAAGGGGCGGCCTGGGGAATCCCACTGCTCCCCCCCCCCCCCCGTAGTGACTGGAGATGGGAGCAGGCACCATGGGGGCCTCACAACTGGCAATGGCTTCACCCCCATAGGGCTCTTTCCAGAAGGCAGCCCTTCCCCCCAGTGGGGCCTTCCAGGTCACCCCCTTGGCGGGATTCTTGGGAAAGAACGGAGGCCAGCAGGCAGGTGCTGCCGTTCAGAGGCCCTTCTGTGCTCTTCCTTCTTTTTTTTGTTTTTTTTGTTTTTTTGTTTTTTTTTTTTTTGGTCTTTTTGCCTTTTCTAGGGCCGCTTCCGCGGCACATGGAGATTCCCAGGCTAGGGGTCGAATCGGAGCCGTAGCCACCGGCCTACGCCAGGGCCACAGCAACGCGGGATCCGAGCCATGTCTGTAACCTACACCACAGCTCACGGCAAGGCCGGATCCTTAACCCACAGAGCAAGGCAAGGGATCGAGCCCGCAACCTCATGGTTCCTAGTCGGATTCGTTAACCACTGCGCCATGACGGGAACTCCTGTGCTCTTTTTTTCCTGAGTTTAGTCTCTGCCCTGGGGCTCGGGGAGGGGTCAGGGCTGTCAGAATCCGACCTTCCCTGGTGTGGACCGAGGCTGCGCACTGTGCCAACCCGTCCCCAGCCCGCCCCCTGCCCCGCCCACCCCGCCCCTCGCCCCGCCCCCAACAGTCTATGCCTGTGTAAGAGCCAGAGGTGTGGAGGGTGCGCATGCTCACGTGGTGTGGAAAGGAGCGGGGCCTGAGCTCCAATGGGCGAGCCCCCCGGGGTGGGGGGTGCCGGCGTTGGGGGAAGCAGGAAGAAGGGGATCTCGATCGAGGCTGGCGATCCTAGGTCCAAGCTGTGGCTGGAGCAAACATGAGATGTCCACTTTTCAGGGGGCTCCAAAGCCCCTTACTGTCCACCCCACTCAGCACTCAGCTCCTGCCCCCACTACCCTGTCCGGCCAGGTGCACCCCAGGCCCAGCCCCTCCCTCCCCACCATCACACCATGTTGATGCCCCTTGCTCATGCCTCAGTGACCTGCACCCAGCTGGGTACACCCTGTTCCCTTCCTTTGGAGGTGAGGTGGAGGCAGAGCGGCAGTGTCAGCAGGTGGGGCGAATGGCACTTTGGTGGGTGTGTTGTGTCTGGGCGCGTAGGCCGTAGGTGTGTGTGCTCACACGTCTGCTCAGTCACCCTCCTGGGGAGAGGTGCTACACTCTGCCTGACTGGCGGGGGAAGCATTTCCTGTCGCAGGGACCCAGGTGGTGGCATCTCTTAATCTGCCATTCCCGGGCTCCCAAGCCTGAACCTGAACCTTCTCCCCCTTATCCCAGTTCCGGCTTTCATCATGTGCCCCTCTGCCAGGGGGGCAGATCTTCAGCTGCTGGTGGAGACTTTGCACCAGAAAGAAGCTGAGTCACAGAGACGGAGGGCAGATGAAGCTGCAGCGAGAGGGCTTTCAGTTAGCCATCAAACAGGACAACCCCTTGGGGAAAAGTAAAAACAGTTCAGTCAGGGGTGCCTGCAGCATCTTATCCAAGAGTCTGAGGAAAGCGGGGGACAGAGCCCCAAGCCCTCAGCACTAGGGGGTCCCCACTCAGTGGCGGCACGGGGTCTGCTCCAGGGAGGAGTTTGTCCCAATACTTGGCCGCTGAGGGCCCCACAGGGGTGAGTGGGAGTCCTCAGCAGGCTAGGCAGCTAGAGGACTGACTGCTGCTGCCTGGCAGGCTCAGGGGCTGGGGTGGTAGGAAATCCCAGAGGCAGCCATGGCCCTGTGCTTGCAGGCACTGCGGCGTGAACGTCCTGCCATCTGGGTCCTGGAACCTGAGCAGGCTGCGGGAGGGCCGGGAAGGGAGTGAGGAGATCTGGAAAGTCAGAGACAGGGGGCGGGGGGGTATGGAGACACAGAGGGAGACAGAGAAAAGGAGAGACAGAGACAGCGATAAAGGGAGATACGGGCACAGAGAGCAAGGTGGAGACCCAGAGGGAGAGAGAGAAAAGGAAGGCAGAGACACAAAGATAAGAGGGTCAGAGATGCAGACACAAGAGATGGAGACTCCTGGGGAGGAGATGCAGAGGTTTAGGGCTGACAGAGACCCATGCAGAGAAAGAGCCCCAAACAGACAAAGACCCAGATGCAAACAAGGACAGACGGAGCAGGGATGAGGAGACAGAGGCTCAGAGGGAGCCTCAGATGAAGGAGAGAGGAGGAGCCGGTTGAGCCAGGGAGCCCAGAGAGACAGCGAGGAAGTGTGTCCGCAGATGCTGACAGAGGCTCATGGTTTCCCTCCAGTGCCCGTGATGAGGGGCCATCGATCCTAGTATTAATCAGAGAGGGGAACACTGGAGAGGGTGTTACTGTGCTTCCCTGGAGGAGAAGCCCAGCTCTCTTTCCAGCCCGGTTTGCTGTTGCCCTTTCCAGCCCTGTGCTCTCCCACTGTCACTGACCCTCCCCATCATTCGGCTTTCCTGCCGGGGACAGTGGTACCCCTTCTGCCCCTCTCCACCAGCCTCTTGACTGAGGAAGCACCCATTTTGTCATACCCCACCCGACCCAAGGTGGGCCCCATGCTATCCACACTCTCCCTTTCCCCACCCTTAACCCACCAGCTGGCAGAGAAGTGACAGGGCTGGTTTGTTCAGAGAGACTGGTGAGGTGGACAAGGATGCAGGACTCTGTGGAGGGAGCAAGAATATGACACGATGAGTTCCCGTCATGACTCAGAGGGTTAAGAACCTGACTAGTATCCATGAGGATTCAGGTTCGATCCCTGGCCTTGCTTGGTGAGTTAAGGATCTGGTGCTGCATCAGACTGTGGCGTAGGTTACAGATGTGGCTTGGATCGGACGTTGCTCTGCTTCTACCCTAGCCTGGGAACTTCCATATGCCGCTGGTGCAGCCCTAAAAAGAAAAAAAGAAAAAAGAATGTGATATGAGGTCGAAGGTGTGATCTGATGGAGGGCGGGCAACTGTGTCCCATCCACTAGGGGGCGGTATGGGGAACAAGGAACCTGTGAACTATCCATCCATCCATCCATCCATTCATTTCACACACATTTTCTGTGCATCAGAATTGGGCCTAAGCAGAGGCATGCTGATAAATGTTTAACAACCAGCCCTTTACAAAGAAAAGATGTCCTGGAGTTCCCTGGTGGCACAGCTGGTTAAGGATCTTGCATTGTCACTGCTGTGGCTTGGTTTTGATCCCTGACCTGGGAATTTCTGCATGCCACTGGGAAGTGCTTTTTACAGCCAAAAAGAAAAAGAAAAAAAAGTCCTGATTTGTGGTGTTTGCAGTGTCTGCCAATTTCCATGGTGTAAATGCTCCCATTATGGCTGTTTGCAAGCTACCGATATGACGTCACTGCACATGGAGTTGGGAAGACAAGGGCACAACAAGATGCTCTGGCACACTTTGGGGCTGGGGCACTTTGTCCTTCCTCTCAACACCTCACCAAGTAAACAGTCATACATTCTTTTTTTTTTTTTTTTTTTGCCATTTCTTGGGCCGCTCCCGCGGCATATGGAGGTTCCCAGGCTAGGGGTCGAATCGGAGCTGTAGCCACCAGTCTACGCCAGAGCCACAGCAACAAGGGATCCGAGCCTCGTCTGCAACCTACACTGCAGCTCACAGCAACGCCGGATCCTTAACCCACTGAGCAAGGCCAGGGATCGAACCCGCAACCTCATGGTTCCTAGTCGGATTCGTTAACCACTGCGCCACGACAGGAACTCCCAGACATTCTTGATGTAGTACACGCTTGGAAAGGATGCACACAGGAGCCCGTGACCCAGACTCTGTTAATGATTCAGGGAGGAATTCCGTAGGACATGACCTCAGAGCTGAGTTTGAAAAAAAGAGTAAGATATGGCCAGTGAAGGGTGGAGGGAAAGGCACAGCATGGGGAGGGCCAGAGGCACCAGATACCAAAATGGGGAGATTTCTAAGATGTTCAGAAGGAATGGGGCGCTGGGTGGAGGCTGGGATGGGCAAGTAACAAGAGGTGGGTGGAAAAAAACTCAGGGCCAGGCCCTGAGAGGTCTAAGAAGGAGTTTGGATTTTATCCTGAAGGTGGTATGTTCCCAACAAAGGTTTTAAGCAAGTCTATGATATGCGTAGTTTTGTGCTCTATCAAAAAAGTCATCGAGGAGTTCCCATTGTGGCACAGTGGAAACAAATCTGACTAGGAACCATGTGGTTGTAGGTTCCACCCCTGGCCTCACTCAGTGGGTTAAGGATCTGGTGTTGCCATGAGCTGTGGTGTAGGTCACAGACGTGGCTTGGATCTCGAGTGACTGTGGCTGTGGCTGTGGTGTAGGCTGGCAGGTGTAGCTCCGATTGTACCCCTAGCCTGGGAACCTCCATATGCTGTGGGTGTGGCCCTAAAATGCCAAAAAAAGGGGGGGGGAATCAAGTGGAGAGGGAGACAGGAGGCAGAGAGTCAAGCAGAGGGCTACTGCAGTAGTTCGGGCCATTTATACATCTCTCCCTGGAGATGGACACAAGAGAGCTGGAGAGAACTAGCAGGTGGCTGAATCTGTAGAACTCAAACACCATTTGGATATTTTCAGGGAGGAGACCACAAGCATGACACCCACGTTTCTGCCTGGGGTGGGAGCAATGGGGCTCGTGCAGATTTGGGCCGGAGGGTGTTGGCAGACACGGTGCCTGTGGGACATCCAGCGTTTTGTAGGAACTCGGAAGAGAGGCTGTCTCCTGGAACCTGTCCCTGCCTGGGCTTGTGTGGAGGCAAGGCCCCTCTGGGGGAGGGGAGGGCACGGGGGTGGGTGGGGAGGGGGGTCTTAATCATAGGAGCTTCCTAATCATCCCCTTCCTGGTTCTGGGTTGCTGAGGGCAGGGGCCAACCTCATATTCTAGAGGCGGGACAAGAGCGTGTATGCGATGGTGGGGAGTGGTCTCCCAGGCTGCAGAAAAGAGACAGGGAGGGTCCAGAATAGACCACCTTTCTGGCCAGGAAAGGACAGGGCAGGTGATGATTCTGCTCGTTTCTCAGACTCCGGGCCCATCCTGTCACTCTAGATACATGTCCAGGGAGGGTTTCTATTTATAAGCGAGTGAGGTCAGCTGTTCAAGGCAGGGGAAGCTGGGGGTGGGGTGGGGTGGGGGAGAGTCCAGATGTGGTTGGTCTTAACTTTGAGGGCATTCATTGGCTCCTTTTGGATTTTGCTGAAAGCTGGGACCCTCTCCCCAGAAAACGGATACTTGCATGGATACCCCACGTGGTCTTCCAAGACAGGGGTTTACAGAACCTACCCGGTTCCTTGATCTCCAGGCAGACGGGCCCTGGCTGAGGAGCTGGGGCTGGGGGCTGAGCAAGATTTGGGGGAACCATCTTTTTACAGGTGCACTGGCCCCAGACTTTTAAAGCTTCTCTAGATGTGTGTGTGGGGGGGTGCTGTTTTGGAGACAGCTAGTTAAATGGGTGCTCCCCTTCCTGCAGACATTCTCTGGCTCTGGCTCCCCGAGTTCAGCAAATGGGAAACACCCGCTCTGCACAGCACCTGAGGGTAGAATAATAGAACAGGGGTGGGGGCAGTGCCAGGAGCACCCAAGAAACTTCAGTTCCAGCAGAAAAGTCATCCTGCTTCATGGGTGATTATGCCAAATGCCCTCAAGGAGACTTCTGAGGACAGAGGAGAGATGCTCACACCCAGATGGGGGCCTTGGGAGGACTTCTTGAAGGAGGTGGCTTTTAAGAGTGGCCTTGAGGGAGTTCCCGTCGTGGCGCAGTGGTTAACGAATCCGACTAGGAACCATGAGGTTGCGGGTTTGGTCCCTGCCCTTGCTCAGTGGGTTAACGATCCGGCGTTGCCGTGAGCTGTGGTGTAGGATGCAGACGAGGCTCGGATCCCGCGTTGCAGTGGCTCTGGCGTAGGCCAGTGGCTACAGCTCCGATTCGACCCCTAGCCTGGGAACCTCCATATGCCGCGGGAGCGGCCCAAAGAAATAGCAAAAAGACAAAAAAAAAAAAAAAAAAAAAAAGAGTGGCCTTGAAAAATAAGTGGGGATTGGCTGCTGGGGCCAAGAGCAGAGAGGCCTGCTGGACGGATTGGGGTGACTTCCAGCAGCCTGGCCTGGGAATGCACAGGGAGACATGGGCTACTCCGGAGGATAGCCGTGCTGCACCCTACCCCTGCTCAGAGTTGTCTGAGAAGGATTGATATGGGTTCAGCAGCACCGTTGAAGCTGAAGCCGGAGCTTCCAGGAGGTATGGGCTGTGTTGGGGGAGGGACCCGGAAGCTATTTCTGTCGTCAGATCAGAGGTGATAAGGGCCCCAATTATGGTGGGAGGGTAGAATGGGTGGGTGGGGGCACAGCAATTCCGTTGCCAGGGTTTGTGGGCTGCTGGAGGGATGAAGGGCAAGCATGGATCCTAGGTAACTCCTAGGTTCCAAGACAGCATCCTGCAAAGGGATGGAGCCTGAAAGTCGGGAAAGGCGCAGGTTTGGAGAGGAGGTGAAAGGCTTTGTCTTGGACATGCCACATTTGAGCTGGCCGTGGGCCACCCTGGGAAGACTATCAGGCAGGTTGGCTCTCTGGGTGAGGCGCCAAGGCTTGGAGGGAGATTGATTTGTGTCGTCTACACCCCAGTGACAGCTGGGGAGGTGGGAGTGCGGGAGACGGAGGAGCAGGGAGCCAAGGGGAGGAAGCGCTCGGACTGACCTCTGAGGAGTGTTGGCCTGAGGGGAGGAAGGCAGCCGGAGGGACACCCTAGGAGGGCAGGAGGTGGCCACCACAGGGTCAGGGAAGTGAAGGGAGGTGGCCATCTGGCAGGAGAGGCTGGCGGCAGGCTCAGGTACTGCCCTGGCGTCCACTCAGAGGAGAGCCAGGAAGAGGGTCCTTGGAGAGAGCTGGAGTGATGGGGTCCAGGGGTGAACAGACCTGGATTCATGTGAAAGTTTCTGCTTTTAGGCAGGGAAGGGATATTGGAGAAGCGAGGAAAACCGGGATGACTGATGGAATGAAATGGAGCCCAAGGGCACCTGGGGGCTGGTGACAAAACGGAAGTGCGGGTGGAGGAGGGGCTGGCATCCTTGCAGGAGGGGAGAGAGATGAGAGGTTGCAGGACGCAGAGCTGTTTGGGGTGTGGAAGCCGAGCCCCATGAAGCAGGCGGGAGTGGGGATGGCGGCCAAGGCGAGGGAGAGGTTTGAGGCAGCTCCTGGGGGTGAGAAATGGAGACCCAGCCGTGGGGGGCAATGCATACAGGCACAGAGCAGCCCTGGGCCCCAGCAGGGTATTCCCATGTCCAGTCAGCACAGGTTTGTGACTCTGGCGATGCTCAGCAATTCAACAGCCGCAGCAGAGATGCAGAGGGGGCAGGGACTTACCTGGGCTGGAGCTGGACCTTTAAGTGGTCCACCTGCCGAGCGAAGAGTTTATGCAAGTGGGTCATGGGCAGGGGCTGATGCTCTGAAATGTTAAGTCCCAGAAGCTTTGGGGTGACTATCTCCAAGCCGAGTAAGCACTGTGGTTGCCCTGCGCCTACTTAGCTCTGTGTTCCTCGGGGTGGTTCTGGGGAGCTGGCAGGAGGCTATGGGGATGGGCTGAAGCCACCCCTCATTAAGAGGCACTGGTGGGCAGGAGGGGCTAGAAAAACGTCTGCTGAGAGAGGCCAACTTCCAAGCTGGAGTGATTCCGGGGGTGTGAGAAGAGCAAGGTCGTGATCTCTATGAGCCTGTGGGGTCTTCTGGAAACCTCCTGCTGCTCAGGTGTCCCCTGACCTCCCACACCTCCTTGGAGGAGGAGGTGGAGGCGGAGGGAGGTCCCACTGACCCAGTGACCCTCATCTCATCACTGTGGCCCATCTGGACAATCTGTCTCTCTTTTTTTTGGCCATGTGCATGGCATGTGGAAGTTCCTGGGCTAGGGGTCCAACCCGAGCCACATCAGGGACACTAAATCCTTAACCACTAGGCCTCCAGGGAATTCTCTGAACCACCTCTTTTGCATGTGTGGGAACACCTGGCAGGACTGTCAAAAGCAGATGTGAGGTGAGCTGAGGAGTCAGAATTGGGGAGCCGAGATTTTAGGGTCAGTGGAACGGGCGGCAGCTGAAGAGGTGGGGGTTAAGAGTGGCCCGTGGCAGGGCCGCGGTGACTCAACGCAGGCCTCCCCTCAGCTCTGGCCTGGTTTATTCCTGCCTTGCGCCTTCCCTGCAAAAGGCACATCCCCATCCGCCAGAGCCGGCTCACAGGCCTCCTGCCTGGACCGCTGCAGTATCCCCTAATTGGTCTCTGTCTCTTCGTCTCTCCAGGCCATCCACACGCTGCCACCACTGCAGCGGATTAATCTTCTCAATACCCCACTTTGCACATCTCTCCCCTCCCCCCAGAAGCCTCAATGGCAGCATCGTGGGCAGAGGCAAGTCCAGTCTGAGCCGCGGAGGCGGAGTCAAAGCCCGTCTGCCTGGGCCCCGCCCACCCGGCAGCCTTGCTCCCCGGCGGCCCCTCCCACCCTCTGACAGGGCAGACACTTGATTCCTGGTCCTGGCGTATGCCCTGCACATTCCTCCCTCTGCTCCTTTGCTCACACTGCCCCGGCCCGGGGTGCCTCCCGCCGCCTCCTCCCCACTGGCCCACTGACCTCAGCTGGTTTGAGCTCCTGGGCCCCTCCTGGTGTCTGCCCCCACGTGGTGTTCAGCCGCGGCTCTGCAGGCACTCTGCCCTGCCACGTGTGATGACTGTTGCCACTGTCAGTGCCCATGGGGCCACCTGAGCAGGAAGCTGCCCTGGGCGTTTTCACAGGCTTTAACTCTTGGGTTCTGTAGAGCAGCCTGGCCACAGGGTGATGTTACCCTGTGTAATAGAAGAGGCCCTTGGTACTCAGCAAGGTTCAGAGACTTGCCTGAGGTCACCCAGGCAGAAGGTCTCCCAGTGGGCATGCCTCCTGCCTTCAGATTCGGCTTCACCTCTTAGCAGTGTTGGGTGCACTGTGGGTACTTTAAGGGTCAGTGGATGGAGGTACCCAGTCCTAGGGCTGGCAGTCGGGAGCAGCTTTCCTGGAGCCCCATCACGCCAAGGTGACAGGCTGAGAGGGCAGGGGAGGCATTGGGAAATGGGACCTGGGAGATTTACAGTTGGCATCAGCGCAAAGAAGAGCCGGAGCCTCTGGGGGTGATGCTCAGGCTGCCTGGCCTCCACTCACAGAAGCCTCCACTGGGCCTTGCCATTTGTGAACAGGAGGGAGGTTGCAGCCTAGACTTGAGAAGGGACTTCCTGGCCGCCAAGGGGAGGCTGGTACCTGACCAACAGGCTTGTGTGTGTCTGCTGTCTGCGTGTGTGGCAGGGGCGGCAGTGTGGCGAGACGTGGAGGAAAGTGCAGATGGACCTTGCTCTGCACTTTGCGAAGCCAGCGGGGTGGCCCCATCAAGTCACCACACCTCGGAGCCTCCGTTTCCTTGGCCGTCAAGGAGGCTCGTCTTCCTCCCTTGTTTGGTTGTGAGCAGGGAGGCAGTGAAACCCTGGGAGGAAGGTATTAGCAGTGCAGTGCCCGTGGAGGGCACTAGTAGAAGTTGGCTCCCTCCCTGTCCCTTTGTGGCTGCCGAGGCCGTGATCACAGCTCTGGTCCCTGGGGCAACCGTGTTGCTAAGATTGTGTCTCTGTGTCCTTGTCCTGCGTTTGCAGAACATTCCCAGCCTCCGATTTAGTAACTTGGACAGACCTGGCTGTCTGGAGGAAGAGAGCTTTTTTCCCATGGATCATGGGGGACACTGGGGCCCTGGAAGGGACTAGGCACTGGCCCTAAGTGTGTGCAGTTGAGGAGAAAGAGGGCAGGCTCAGGGGAGAGTGCCAGGCCCTTCTTTCTACCAGCTCCTCTGAGTGTGTGTGTCTGTGAGCGCTCTGGTACAAACTGTTCCAAGCCCCCCATTGGTAACATCAGGAAATGGTGAGAACACCCCTCCTCCACCCGGTATCGTTGTACTGTAAGGATTCACTGATTACGAAAATACAATACTGGAGTTCCTGTTGTGGCTCAGTGGTCTTGCACCCCAATGGGAACTCCTCAACCTCACTCTTTTATTTGTGCATTTACGGTCATGTGAAATATACTTTTCTACACCTTAGAAGGGCCATTACGTATTCAGTCCATCCGCATGCGTGTTTGCATTCACAGGCCTCTAGCTGTCACTCGAGTTGGGTTCAGATCTTGACTGCCTAGCATTATCGGAGTCAGAGTAAGATGGGATTGGGGAGTTCCCGTCGTGGTGCAGTGCTTAACGAATCCGACTAGGAACCATGAGGTTGCGGGTTTGATCCCTGGCCTTGCTCAGTGGGTTAAGGATCTGGCATTGCTTTGAGCTGTGGTGTGGGTCGCAGATGCAGCTCGGATCTTGCGTTGCTGTGGCTGGAGACCCCTAGCCTGGGAACCTCTGCATGCTGTGGTGCGGCCCTAAAAAGACAAAAAGACCAAAAAAAAAAAAAAGATGGGATTGGGTCCCACTTCCTGGCTCTCCCCAGTGACCCTGGGAACCCACAGAGCATCACACCAGTGTAGCCTGTGCTCACCATCTTTATCCAGTCCAAGGATGGACAACTGGACAGATGGCAGAGTGACAGGGAGGAAGGTTCGCTGACCATGACTTTCTGGCAGACTGGACCTGGGAGCAGAGGGCGGGAGATCCGCTTAGCCAGGAGGGGTCTGAGCCTGGAGTTTATCTGTCCTGACCGTGGCCCTTTCCCCACCACTTGTGCTGAGCTCCCGCTGGAGGGACGAGAGGTCCTATCTCTCTGTGACCCCACTTGCTAGGTCTGGTGGCAGTGCCCCCACTGACCGTCTGGGGAGCAGAGTCTTAACTGCTGGAGCAATGGGCTTCTTGCCACACAGGCCCCCACCACAGTCACCCGCTCTTTGGGCAGCTGGCTCTCAGCCCTGCCTGCTGACCCTGGCTCTGCTCCTCAGACCTGCCTTTGGAAAGAATCCATGCATGGGCTGAGAGTGTCTTGCCTTCTAAGTAGCCGCTGACCCCCAAATACCCCTCACCTGCCAGTCAGAAGGCCCTTCCTTCCAACTCTCCCCCCCCCACCTGGGTTGGCCGCACAGATTGGGGCCATTAGGATGCATTTGGCAGTGCCCAGGGCCTGGCTCCATGCTTGGGTGACCTACCTGGGCAGCCGGCCAGAGGAGGCAGCTGGGTAAACAGGGGGAGGTGTCTGGTGGACCGAGGGCTTCATCTGGTGTTTTAATTCCAACGTCTTGAGTAGCTACTCTGGCCCTCGGGCTCCTCGGGGGTCAAGAGACCTCATCAGGTGGGCAGTGGGTCCACTGAACCCGTCCAACCTCACTCCGCAGCTGTAGCCCGCAGCCTGGGGGGCCCCTCCCTTTCCCCCAGACACGGCTCCCTCCCCTGTGCTCCACCCTGCGATGCCATCCCCTCCTCTGCCGGGAAAGACCCCGCTCAGAGAGCAAGGGCTGCCTCCCCGCTAAGGCTTTCCCAGTGTGTCCCTCCTGTACCTTCTCTCCCCGGAACTCCTGCATTTACTGTGTGCATAATTTATTTTGGCACCAAAGTGTGAGGCCTCTTGTGGTTCTTCAGCTGGTGTGTGTGTAACTTGTTTCCAGATAGACTCTGAGGTCCCAGGAGGCAGGGAGCATAGCTGGCCTGTGTTTGCATGTCTGATGAGTTGCACAGTACCTGCCAGGGTGTACAGTACTTGGGAGATTGTACAGTAGCTCGTGGGTTGTACAGTATCTGGTAGGTTGTACAGTACCTGGGAGATTGTACAGTAGCTCGTGGGTTATATAATACCTGGGAGGTTGTACAGTAGCTTGTGGTTTGTACAGTACCTGGTGGGTTGTACAGTACCTGGGTTGTACAGTAGGTGCTTAATATTGAAAGAGGATGGTGGGAGCTGCCGACTGCACTGGAATAGCAGATGAGGTGAGTTTGTCATTGGTTCTGATGACCTCTCTCGGATGTGTCTTTGGTCTCAATCTCAGATCCTGGGCAGGAGCATAAAAGAAATTACCTCCATTGTTTCACTTTTTTTTTTTTTTTTTTTGTCTTTTTAGGCCCATATCCAAGGCATATGGAGGTTCCCAGGCTAGGGTCGAACTGGAGCTGCAGGTGCTGCCTACACCACAGCCACAGCAACGCAGGATCCGAGCCACGTCTGTGACCCACACCACAGCTCATGGCAACGCTGGATCTTCAACCCACTGAGCAAGGCCAGGGGTCGAACCCTCATCCTCATGGATACTAGTCGGGTTTGTTAACCACTGAGCCATGACAGGAACTCCTCCAGTGTTTTACATTTGACCAGAGAGGTTGAGGATCTTGCCAAAGGTGGCACAGTGAGTTGACAGGCTAGGCTGAGAATTAAACCAGGTATCCTGGTCCCAGGTAGCAGCTTCAAGTGCCACCTCATGTGTGACAACCCTTCTTGGGGTCTCCCTTCTGTTCATCATTGTGCTTGTGTGTGCATGCATGCATGTGTGTTCGTGTGTGTGGGTACCCATGTGAATTGTGTGTGTGTGTGTATGCAGCATGTGCTTGTCTGGAAGGAAGCAATGTAGCCAACAGTTGTCCAAGAGAATGCTGCCAAGTCCACAGAGTAATTGTAGAGCACGTGTGACTTTGCATGTGGCTGTATGACCGGGTATGCGTGTGAGGCCTTAGCAATCACCCTCTTGTGTCAGCCAACATAAGTGCGCTGCTGACCTGGGCCTGCCAAGCTGACGTAGCAGCACGGGACAGGATGGGTCTCGGAGCACCCGCTAGGGGATGGATAGAACCCAAGTACAGGCCTCCATGGAGCCTGTGACTCCAGGATCTGAGATTCAGAGCTGGAAATGGCCAGGGGTGGCGGGCTCTGTGCAGTGGCGTATGGTGGCCACCCCCTGGGTGCATTTTCTCACGGACCCTTTGGGGGTGGGTGCTCTGCCTTAGCCCGAGCATTTGGCTCCACTCCTACACTCTCCCCAGAACCTCTCCATCCCTGACTCCCCTCCCCTGATCCTGAGCCCCCTCCCCGCTACTCCCCTCAGCTCAGATCCTGCGTTGCTGTGGCTGTGCTGTAGGCCAGCAGCTATAGCTCCAATTTGACCCCTAGCCTGGGAACCTCCAATATGCCTTGGATGTGGCCCTAAAAAGACAAAAATAAAATAAGATAAAATAAAACACTGGAGGTAATTTCTTTTATGCTCCTGCCCAGGGTCTGAGATTGAGACCAAAGACACATCCGAGAGAGGTCATCAGAACCAATGACAAACTCACCTCATCTGCTATTCCAGGGCAGTGGGCACCTCCCACCGCTCCACCCCCGACTCCCCTCCTCCCCCGCCCCCAGCGAGCTGTTCCTGCTCCTCCTCTCCCTGTGGCCTGGGTGTGCGGGAGGCCTGGGGTGAGGGGCTCAGGGACAAGCCTCGGCCGCTTCATGCCCCGCCTGTCCTCCAGCCCGAGGAGCTCACCAACGCCCTGGAAATCAGCAACATCGTCTTTACCAGCCTCTTTGCCCTGGAGATGCTGCTGAAGCTGCTCGTGTACGGTCCCTTTGGCTACATCAAGAACCCCTACAACATCTTTGACGGCGTCATCGTTGTCATCAGGTGTGACTGCCCCTCCACTGCCTCTTGCCTGAGGCACCACACAGCCTGTTCCTCTGGGGGTGGAGGGATCTGGAGTCCGGCCCCACTGACCCACAGGGCCCCCCACTCCCTGAGCTGGGGTCTCCCCATGGGCCCCCCTCCGGCTCTTCTCCCTCTGCCTAGGCCCTACCTTGCTCATGCAGAACATGGCTTCACTTATGCTTTGGCTGAGCGCCTCTGAAATCTCCACTCCCATTTCCACTCCTCCTTGCTGACCCCACACAGGCCTGGGGAGCTGGCTTTTGGAGAGGAGCAGGAGGAGGCATAACGCCCAGCCAGCTGTCCCCTGCTTGCAAAGATTGCTTGGAGATGACTGGCAACTTGCTTTAGGGTTTCCAAGACCTGGGGAAAGGGCTCCCACGCCCCCACCCAACCCCCCAGGCCCTGGGCCAGGAGAACTGCTTTATTGCTCTTTGCAATTGGCTTTTGATTTCATTCGAGGAGAACAAAGCAAACATTCTGCAACTTGATTCTGTTGCATTGGCTGATTTGAGGGGGACGACTGGCCCGGAGGAGGGCTGGGGTTGACATCGCTCAAAACAAACCCTCGCCTCTTGAGCTCCTGCTTGGAGGCCTGAGGGTCCATCAGGGCCCCACCTTCTCTGGGCTGCCACACCAGACCCTCAGGTGCTGCTGGGTGGTCCCAGAGGGCGGGCTGGGAGAAGGCTGAGCTTGCAGCAGGCTCAGGCTCCCGTTCGGGCCCCCTTGCCCCTTGCAGCGTGTGGGAGATCGTGGGCCAGCAGGGGGGCGGCCTGTCGGTGCTACGGACCTTCCGCCTGATGCGGGTGCTGAAGCTGGTGCGCTTCCTGCCGGCGCTGCAGCGGCAGCTCGTGGTGCTCATGAAAACCATGGACAACGTGGCTACCTTCTGCATGCTGCTCATGCTCTTCATCTTCATCTTCAGGTGAGGGCAGGTGTGGCCTCTGTGCCAGCGGGGCGCGGGCTCGAGGGGCGGGGCTGGCTGGGGCCTTGACCCCGCCCCCTCGGGTGGCTCCTGTGTCCACAGCATCCTGGGTATGCATCTCTTCGGCTGCAAGTTTGCATCCGAGCGGGACGGGGACACGCTGCCGGACCGGAAGAATTTTGACTCCCTGCTCTGGGCCATCGTCACTGTCTTTCAGGTGCCAGGGTCGCAGGGCAGTGTGGGCGGGGCAGGGGGTGGGGAGGCGGCGTGTCCCAGCTGGAGGCCCTGACTCCCATCCTCTGCCAGCAGATCCTGACCCAGGAGGACTGGAACAAGGTGCTTTACAATGGAATGGCCTCCACGTCGTCCTGGGCTGCCCTCTATTTCATCGCCCTCATGACCTTTGGCAACTATGTGCTCTTCAACCTGCTCGTCGCCATCCTGGTGGAGGGCTTCCAGGCGGAGGTAACCCCCTGCCCGCAGCAGTCTGCTCCTGGGAGAAATCGGCCTCCTGGCTGGAGCTGGGATATCCTGGAAGGTTCTGTAGGATGCTCCCTTCAGACGATGTGGGGTGGGGACAGGCGTGGGGGACTAGAGGCGGGAGGTTCTGGGTCTCAGGCAGCCCCTCAGTGCTGAGGAGACGCGGTCGGTGATTGTGGGGAGGTCCCTGGATCCTGAGTGAGCTGCTGAATGGGTCTCCCCCTCAAAGTCGGCTAGACTCTTCCCCAGAGAGCCGGACGAGATGGGTGTCACAGGGTGCCCTTGGACCCCTGAGCCTAGGTGCGCCTGGGGACATCTGGAGGGGACCCATCTGAGCCGGGGGTGGGGAAGCTTGCATGCAAGTTATCTGAGCTTTGGCTGAGCTGGCGAGGATGCCACCAGCGCCTGGGCAGGGCTGAGCTGCCCGGGGTTGAGAAATGAGCCCAATTAGCTGCGGGCATGGCAGGGCTGAGCGTCCTATTTCCAGCCCAGGCTCCATCATCTCCATCACAGGCAGCGTCATCAATTAATATTGATTTACACTGATCCTGCCCTTGCCCTGCCAGGACACAGCCTCTGCCTGAAAGGCTGCACCCCGCTCTGCTCTCTCAGCTCTGCCTCTCTTCCAACCTGAGCCCTGGGCCCAGCCCAACGTCCCAGCACCTAGCGCAGGGCAGGTCGACTCAACCTAGAAATGCTCCAGGTTAGGCATGGAGAAGCTCTTGGTCCAGTTCTCTCCGGGTGACCCGGATGGAAACTCCCGCTGCGGCCTGGTCTATAAATACCCAGCACACGGTGGAAAAACAAAAATCTATTTTCCGACTCTTTCCCAGCCTTGCTAGGGAGGGCTGTTCCCCGTGGGCCGGGCTGGGCTGGTGGGTGCGGGTGCATCTGTCCCACACCTGCCTCCCCCCATTGTAAACTCCATAGCTACCCATCATCACATCTCCTCCCAGCTGGGTGGTGGCGAAGGCAGCTGGTCAGGGAGGCAGGCCCTCCCTTTGATGCTGACTAGGCCTCTTGATGGAAGGGAGGGACATGGTACCCTCCCAGGGATGGGACATTTATGTGGGGCTTCCCTGGGGCCTGAAGGGCTAAGGGGTGCCACCACGCTCCCACGAGATCCAAGGTCTCTGGGGAGGCCCCCCCCCACATTTGGCCACTGCTCATGGCCCGTGGGAGGAAGAGCTGAGTGGGGCCAGGGGTCCTTCAGCCCTTTCCAGACCACAGCCTATTCTGACAGCTAAGAGTCCCTCAGAATTCCCATGGAATTCAGTGGCAATGGAAAACACCCCAAGCCTATTCCCCTCCCCATCAGCCGGCTCGGCAGTCTGGGAGGGGCCCATTGCACAGCCCCCTCCCCATCAATGGTCCTTCTGGCTGTTAAACTGAGAGCCGCTGAGCCAGCCTGGTTGCTAGGCAGCGGCAGAGTCTGCGTGTGGGAATGGAGAGCAGCCTGGCCCCTGGACCTGGCCTGGTCACTCTGTCCCCGCTAGAGGCTCGTGGCTGCTCCAACACGAGGGGTTGGCCATTACCTGGGACCATACCCTCCTTGCCCTTCAGAGTACAAGGGCCTGGAAGAGGGTCTCACTCAGGGCGTGATGCTTTGGGTCCAGGAGGGGGTGGAGAAAGAATTTGAGAATCTGCCCCGCTCTGTGGGGCTGGGCAGTGGCATGGTCCTGCCATGCCCGTGTGAGGAGCTGGACCAGCTGCTCACTGTCCTGCCAACGCCTGGGTCAATGCGGAGGTTGGTCACTCAATGCCAGTGACCTGGACACCCCCAGAGGCCTCTGCCCTCAACTGTAGGGAGTTCCAGGGGGTACATGTGTGGCTCTGAGGGAACCCTGCAATCTGGCCCACATGGGGAACGGGCAGGCTGGCTTTTGCTGTTGTGGTGACCTGTTTTGCTCCAAACCAAGCAACCTACCTCCGTAGACGCAGTGGCCGCTCCTCTTTTGTTGAGCATCACCAGCAGGAGGCCTCAAAGGTGGCCCCCCGTGGGCCTTGCCATCCTTCCAGGAGTCCCAGGGGACTGGGCCAGCTCAGCTGTTGATTTCCTGACTTGCGGGGGGCGAGGGGGGGCAGCGCCCTGAATCCCTGTATATTTATCATCTGCACACTTAATTAAATGAACAGGCAGCCGGCCCTGTGTGAGGCCATTAATTGATATCAAACAACATCGTCGCCGTCATCCCAGTGTTACTTGTCACATCCCATCCCGGTAGGGAGCATTCTGATTCGGCGGGCATGGGTAGGAGTTAGGAGGCTGTGCTTGCTCCCGGCCTTTTGTCTCCTCTAACTTCCACCCACTCCTCCTTCCCACTCTCCCTGCCCGTTCCCCAAGCCCGCTGCTTCAGAGCCAGTGGGAGGTGAGCTGGAGACTCAGGTCCAAGGCCCAGAGGCACCTCTTCTTCTCTTTATGATTTGGGGCGGTTTTCATAACTCTCTGAGCCTCAGGTGCTTCCTCTAAGCACTAGCGGTCCCTCCTTCCCACCCGGGGAGGAGGTGTGCCAGTGTTAATGAAGCAGTTTGGGGATGCCTGGCCTGCCCCCCAGTGAATGGTAGCTGTTATTAGAATCACTGGGGTGGGGGTGGGGGGGGCTCCATCACCTGCCCTGGCCTCAATTCCCATCTCCGTGGCCTCTGCCCTCACCCTTCGGATTCATTCTGGCCCCGGGGCCTGTGGTTGAATTTTGGAAGGCCGTTCCGTCCCCTTTCTTGCCCTCTCCCACCCCGTGTCTCATGTCCCCCACCTTGGGTTTGCACCCCTCCTTTTCTTCCTCCTCTCTCGACATTGCTGATGTTTGAAAGCCTGGCGCCTGTGACAGTGCCCGTCCCCGCCTCCCCCTCTCCCTGTAGGAAATCAGCAAACGGGAAGATGCGAGTGGACAGTTAAGCTGTATTCAGCTGCCTGTCGACTCCCAGGGGGTAGGTATGCGCTCCTGAGTCGGCATGCCCCCCACCCCCGCCCCATCCCCGCGACCCCCCGACTCCGCCTCCGTGTCTGTGCTTGTGTTCCCGCTCAGCTGCTGTGCAACCTGTGGTGGCCGTGGTGGTTCTTGGTGTCGTGAGGTTTGCTTGGATTTTAAGTCCCTTCCCCCCTGAGGATATCGAAGGGAGGGCCCCCTTGCCTCTGCCCTGTTCTCCCGCAAAGGGCGCCTATCCGTCCCGCCAGACCAGTGGATGGGCCGGAGAAGGAAGGGACTTAGAATCCTCTGTGTGCACGTGTGTGGCACACCACGTGTGCGTGCCTACGCCGTGGTCCCCGAGGACCTGAGTCATCGGGCCTCAGTGAAGTCGGGATCTGTGGCCGCAGACCGTGCTCCCCCGTTTCTCTCCCCTCCTCCTTGCCTTGAGCCCCCGATGGAGACCCCACAAAGCTGCCTCAGCTCAGAACAAGTCTGGGGTGCGGGTGCCTCTTGCCAGAATGGACCAGAATTTATTTATTTTTTTTTTTCATTTTTAAAAGTCCATGCATGTAGAGTATTGTGTAGGATGTACCAGAATGTTAAATCAACTTTCTGAGTCTCTGGCCCCTTGACCACCTAGGAGGCCTGGCAGGTCTTCTGGGGCGCGTTCCTCCTCTGGCCCCCGGCCCCGAGCCTGTGCCCTGCTGTTTCCTGTACTGGCACCAGAATTGGGGGCAAAGCCAGGATTTTCCTGGGACCCCACGGTGCTGCGCATCCCCAGCAGCCCCCTGGAGATCCCACTTGATAATTAAAGGCCTCGTTAGGGATGTAAACTGAGTTAATGAAAATGATCCCCCGAGATGCCAATTACACAATATTTATGTCCTTATCAAAAGTAGCAATCAAGTATTTCTTAATAACTTCTTAAGGAGAAGTGTGTCATTACTGGGAAACCTACTGACCTGCTCAGGAGGAAGGAAAAAACTGTCCCAGAGATGGAGAGAGGGACAAATGGGGCCAGGGGAGGAGGTGGGGGCCTGGAGAAGACGGAGGGAAGAAGAAAAGGGCCGGAAGTGGCTTCCTTGGGCTCAGCTGCTCTGTCTGTGGTCCTTCCATTTTGCTCTGGAGATCTCAGGTCTGAGGCTCAGGGCAGGGCCGCCTTGGAGGGAAAGCAGAGGGCACAAGCGGCCTTTGGAACGGAGGCCCTAGTGACTACTTCACTCAGGTCCCCAGCTCCCCCTGGCCTATGCCACCCGCCCTGCCCGCCCAGCTGTCCCCTTTCCCCTCAGCCCTTCTTGGAACCCGTCCCAGCCAGGCTGGTTGGGCTGTGGGTTCTGGGGATAGCCGTGGCCTTCTCTGAGGTGGCAGAGGCCCTGGGGAGCCCTGGGCCCAAGCCTGGGTGGTCTGGCCTGCGCCAGTGCATGCCTCGTGCCGTGGTTGCTGGTTCCTGTGGCCTTTATGTGGTGTGTGCGTGTGAAGTCAGGGAGACCTCCACCCCCGCCTCCTACCCCTGCCCGGCCAGGACCCTAACGGCCTGCTGCTCCCCCACCTTAGGGAGATGCCACCAAGTCCGAGTCAGAGCCCGATTTCTTCTCGCCCAGCCTGGATGGCAATGGGGACAGGAAGAAGCGTTTGGCCTGTGAGTATCTCCCCTAGGGGTGTGGCCCCTGGCTCAAGGCCAACCTCGAGTGGACTCAGGGTGCCTCCCTCTGTCCCCCTGCAGTGGTGTCTCTGGGAGAGCACCCAGAGCTACGGAGGAGCCTGTTGCCACCTCTCATCATCCACACGGCCGCCACGCCCATGTCGCTGCCCAAGAGCTCCAGCACTGGCCTGGCAGAGGTGCTGGGCCCTGCCTCCCGCCGCACCAGCAGCAGCGGGTCGGCCGAGCCAGGGGCGCCCCACGAGATGAAGTCACCGGTAGGGGGTGCATGTGGGTGCCGGACAGTGGGAGATGTACAGACGTCAGGAGGGAAGAGAGGTGGAAAGGGGGGGCCCAAGGGGACAGTCCCTGAGTCATGGGTTGGACAAGGCCTGGGGGGCGGTGGCGGCAGTGTGTGTGGGGGGGGTCCGTAGGGCTGGTGATGCAGGCAGTGTAGGAGCCCTGGCCTGAGGGCAGAAGTGTAAGGTTTGGGAGTTCCCATTGTGCCTCAGCAGGTTACGAACTCGACTAGTACCCATGAGGTTGTGGGTTCAATCCCTGGCCTCGCTCAGTGGGTTAAGGATCCGGCGTTGCCGTGAGCTGTGGTGTAGGTCGCAGACACAGCTCAGATCCCACATTGCTGTGGGTGTGTTGTAGGCTGGCAGCCGCAGCTCTGATTCAACCCCTAGCCTGGAAATTTCCATATGCTGCAGGTGTGGCCCTAAAAAGCAAAAAAAAAGGAAGAAGAAGAAGGGGTGCAGGGTTCTAATTCTGCTTCTTTTGTTCCCTAATTGACCTTGGGTGCCACTCAATCTCAGAGTGTCCTTTGTAAAATGAGAGGTCCCTACCTCCTTACTGCCTCATCATAATAATATTGACGAATTCCTGTCGTGGTGCAGTGGTTAACGAATCCGACTAGGAACCATGAGGTTGCGGGTTCGATCCCTGGCCTTGCTCAGTGGGTTAAGGATCTGGCGTTGCCGTGAGCCGTGGTGTAGGTCGCTGATATGGTTTGGATCCCATGTTGCTGTGACTGTGGTGTAGGCCGGTGGCTACAGCTCCAATTGGACCCCTAGCCTCGGAACCTCCATATGCTGCAGGAAGCGGCCCTAGAAAAGGCAAAAATTCAAAAATAAAATAAAATAAAATAATATGGAACCCCACCTATTTACTGATTCTGTGCTAGACACTCTTCTAGACATTGATTATCAGTAGTCTAAATGCATGTGATCTTGGAACTCCTGTTGTGGCTCAGCAGGTTAAGAACCCAACATTGTCTCTGTGAGGATGCTGGTTCAATCCCTAGTTCAATCCCTGGCCTCGCTCAGTGGGTTCAGGATCCAGTGGTGTGACAAGCTGTAGCATAGATTGCAGATGCGGGGCTCGGATCCCATGTTGCTGTGGCTGTGGCGTAGGCTGGCAGGTGCAACTCTGATTCAACCTCTAGCCCGGAAACTTCCATAGGCTGCAGGTGCCGCTGTGAAAAAAAAAATCAAAAACAAAAAGCCAACAAAATGCATGTGATCCTCACAGCAACCCTCTGGTAGGTACCAGTATTCTCCTCGTTTTACAGATGGGGACCTGTGTCTCAGATTGCCAGAGCGATCTGTGGGAAGCTCTGTGGGTGACAGAGTCAGTATTTTAGTCCAGGAGGTTGGTGTCGGCCCATGTTCTCACTGTCATTTTATACTGCTTCTCAACTCAATGCGGAGTCATAATCTCTTTTACAGATGAGGGGCTGAGGCACAGAGAGGTTTAGTGACTTGCCCCAGGTCACACAGTTGATGTGAATCCATGCATCCAGGTCCAAGGCTCCTCCTCTTACCCGCATATCTGATGTGATGCCAGGGAGGCTCCGAGGAGCCGGGATGCAGGTGAGGGAGTGTAGGGCCATGAGGTCATGGCTGAGACCACTCTCTCCTCTGTTCACCCCTCAGCCGAGCACCCGCAGCTCCCCGCACAGTCCCTGGAGTGCAGCGAGCAGCTGGACTAGCAGGCGCTCCAGCCGGAACAGCCTGGGCCGCGCCCCCAGCCTGAAGCGGAGGAGCCCGAGTGGGGAGCGGAGGTCCCTGTTGTCGGGCGAGGGCCAGGAGAGCCAGGATGAGGAGGAGAGCTCGGAGGAGGAGCGCACCAGCCCAGCGGGCAGTGACCGTCGCCATGGGGGCTCCCTGGAGCGGGAAGCTAAGAGCTCTTTTGACCTACCGGACACACTGCAGGTGCCGGGGCTGCACCGCACAGCCAGTGGCCGCAGCTCAGCCTCTGAGCACCAGGACTGCAATGGCAAGTCAGCCCCGGGACGCCTGATCCGGGCCCTGCACCCTGACGACCCCCCGCTGGATGGGGATGATGGCGATGACGAGGGCAACTTGGTGAGGCCCCTGGGGGCAAGTGACGTCGCACCCCTGACGTTGAGGCGAGGGAGCCATGCAGGGCCAGTGCAGGGCTGGACGACCCCCTCCCAGTTCTGTGGCATTAAAGGAGTTACCATCGCACCCAAGGGATCCCTGAAGCCAAGCTCCCAACAGGCCCTTTACTCCCTCCGCCCACCCTGCTGAGCCCCAGATCCTTGTCACGCCTGGGGCTGCGGCTCTGTGTCCTTGGTGGATAAGAATGGCTTCGGGCAGATGTGTATGAATCTTTCATGGCCCTCCCCCTGTGACTCAGAAAGACCCATCACTCATCTCTCCAAACTGATGCCCTCCTCTGTCCCCCTCTCTCAGCTCAACCTCATCCCAAGCCTTGAGTTTACACCTGCTTTCACCCCTTCACCTCCCCGCCCCCAGCCCCCTCAGCGCCACCTTTAACCCTGGGGATGAGGCTCAGGGACCCAGGACCTCAGGGTTCTCAGCACGTGCAAAGTGGCCAGTGTCCCCTCATCCCAGGTGTATCTTTGAACAGGCAGCTGTGATGGGGACAATGTTTGATAACTGGTGTGGTTTTCCAAGCCCAGAGGGATGGGGAGGAGGGAAGGCAAGCAGGGGGGCTGGGCTGGAGGCAGAGATGGGAAGAGAGAAGAGTGGGGGGGGGTGGCAGGTGGAGAAGGGAAGGCTGTGAGAGGGGCTGAGGGGAGTTTCAGGGAGATGGGGAGGTGGTTTGGGGAATACGAGAAGGAAAGCCGGGCAGAGGGCTGGACCAGCGTGGAGAGAGTGGACTAGGGGTGAGGGCCGTGGAGATGCTGAGAGGGAGAGAGGGATCAATCAGGAACATGGTGGCCTGGCCCCTGCTCACGCCCTGGGCATCCTCCTACAGAGCAGAGGGGAGCGGATGAGAGCATGGGTCCGAGCCCGTCTCCCTGCCTGCTGCCTAGAGCGAGACTCTTGGTCTGCCTACATCTTCCCTCCTCAGTCAAGGTCAGCAGGGGTCCCTGATCTGCACCCCGACCTCTCCTTCTCATGGGAAATTTTCCTGGGACTCCATCCCAGGGATGCTAGACATGTCCCCCGACGTGGGGGTGGGTGACAGCGGGGCCTCGGGCCCAGGACGGGTAGGGTTTGGGCAGCGCCTCTAACGCCACCCGGCCTTGCCTCCCACTCAGCCTTTGCCTCTGCCCTGCCACAGGTTCCGCCTCCTGTGTCACCGAATCATCACCCACAAGATGTTCGACCATGTGGTCCTTGTCATCATCTTCCTTAACTGCATCACCATCGCCATGGAGCGCCCCAAGATCGACCCCCACAGTGCTGTGAGTCACCAGGGCTGACACAGGGGCTGCCGAGCGCTGCTTGGTGCCCAGCCCCCACCCCGGGTTAGCGGGTCAGCACCCATGGAGCAAGCCAGGCGAGCAAGGAGGCCCAGAGAGACGCAGAGGCAGGGAGTCCGAATCTCCTTGACTCTGACCCTTGCAGCTGGCGCCCCAGGGTGCCTTCTGTGTCCCTCTCCTGCCTCTGTTTCCCTTCTGCGACACAGCAGCCCAGTTGGGGTGTCGCTTCTCTCCTGGAAACGTGAGCTCTGTCACACCCAGCTGTTTGCAGCTGGCCCGTGTGCTTGAGGCCTGGGCATGAGTCAGCGAGTGACACGGTGATGGGAACCGTGGGACTGGCTCTTGGCCGGGCTGAGTGGCAAAGGGTCTCTGTCTTACTGGGACCTGTGCCTTGATGGGGAGGCATCCTACCCCAGCTTGTCCCATGGGTGATGCTGAGTGGAGGAGGGAAGCTGCCCCTTGCTCCTCTTGGTCCTGCCAGGGCACAGACAAGTAGGATTTCAGGGGCATTCAGAAGAGCGTTGGGCACTTCTGCTTGGCTGTGAACCTGCCTGTCCTCAGAAGGAGAGGAGGGGCCATGGGCCTGAGTATCTGGCCATCCTCCCCCCGGGGCCCGACCTCTTCAGGGTGGGCCCAGCTGGTCCTGGGAGCTGTCTCTCCCCAGCCTGGCATCACAGTCCCTCTCCCCAACAGTGATCCGGGTCCTAGAAGGGTGGGTGGGGGCTCTGTTGCCCCTCCTGGCATCTTGCACCCCTTGCATGGAGCTGCCCCTGCCCTCTCACACCGTTGCTCAGATTTCAACGTTGCTGGCACTTCTGTTTTCCATTAGGGTGGGCTCCAGCCAGGCCGGTGGGGAGGGGGTGAGGGTGGGGGGTTGGGGGAGCCGAGGGAATGGAGGGACCAGCCTGGGACTAGGTGAGAACACAGCACCGGGGACCCCCACCCCCAGGGGCCTGTGTGCTTAGAGCAAGAGTGGCCGGTCACCCTGGTCCCCTCCTCTGCCTCCTGCCCAGGTCCCTGCCTCTGAGCTCACTGTGGCCCCGTCTCTCCCGCATCTTCCCACTCCGCCCCTCCATCTCTGGCTCTGTCATGTGCGTGCCTCTCCCTCTCCCCTCTCTCTGCCTCTCACTCCCTCTGACACTCACGCTTTGCCTGCTGCCTCTCCAGCTCTCTCCACCCCTCTCTCGGCCACCCAGCGATGGCATCAGCCCACAGATTATCAGGGGATCGGGTTGCCTTCTTTCCTGGCCCGCCTCACCCTCTGCCTGGCATAAATACGGTGCCCGGGGACGCACAGCCTGTATTCAGGCCCCCAGCTTGGCCTGCGGCTCTGTTTCTGGGGCACACAGCAGGAAAGCCCGTGCGTGGAGCAGAGAGGAGAGCAGGATGGGGGCATCAAGGGATGGAGCTAACTCCTGCTCCAGTTTCAAGAAAGGCATCGGCGAATAGGGCCTGAGAGGTGGAGCTCAGAGGGCAGCACTGTAGTGGGGATCTCTTTTCCCTCTAGGCCCCTCTGGGAGGTGGGGGCAGTTCTGTTCAGTAGGTCTGTCCACAGAGCTGCAAATGAGTCAGGAGCTGACACCAGCCATGTGCGCGTGTGTGCGCGTGTGCGCATGCGTGCATGCGTGTGTGTGCCTGGGAGAGAAGCGGGGGGTGCGGAGCGGAGAGGAGATTGTCTACCTTGTTGGGAAAAGGGGGGGGGGGTCGTGCTGAGTCAAACATCAGAGGCAGTTCCTGGCTTCTGTGTGCAGAGCAGACCTGGCCCAAGAAGAGGGTCCCCGTGGGCAACACCCGTCTGCTCTCACTTACAGGAACGCATCTTCCTGACCCTCTCCAATTACGTCTTCACCGCCGTCTTTCTGGCCGAGATGACAGTGAAGGTGATGGGAGGGGGGGTGGCATTGGTTTGGAGCCATCGGGCTTCCAGTGCGGGGATGGGGGGGAGAAGATGGGCCGCAAAGGGAAGGCAGGGCTGGGGACTGCAGGGAGCCGGCAGTGCTGGTGACACGCAGGCATCCCCAGGTAGTGGCGCTGGGCTGGTGCTTCGGGGAGCAGGCCTACCTGCGCAGCAGCTGGAACGTGCTGGACGGGCTACTCGTGCTCATTTCCATCATCGACATCCTGGTGTCCATGGTCTCGGACAGCGGCACCAAGATCCTGGGCATGCTGCGCGTGCTGCGACTCCTGCGGACCCTGCGCCCGCTCAGGTGCCCCCAGTAGCCAGCACCCCACCTGCCCCTGCTTCCTGCCTGGAACGCCCACAGGGAACCCTGTCTCCGGCTCCAGGCATTACTTCTCATTTAGTTTAACTATAGCCCCCAGTAGTCTCCCTCCAGCAGCACCCCTGCTTGGTGACCCCCCCATCACGCGACATACTCCTGCAGAGCCCAAGACAAGGGCCCCCATAGCCTTCAGCCGCAGCTCTCCCTTGGGTGGTACCCTCAGGGGGAACTCTTGATCCCCCGTGGGACAGACTCTTGTTTCCCCCTTCCCCCCTCTTTACCATCCCCGTCCCCCGGGGACGACCCCCCAGGTAACACCTCTAGCAGGGGATCTGCCCTTTGAGGAAAGCCTCCCCCATAAGGCAATCAGCCTGCCCCCTGCCCTAGAGTCAAAGATTCCCTTGAGCCGTGGACGTGGGTGGGACTGACACTGACTAGTGAGGTTTCCCTGGCTGTGAGAACCCGCCTCCCCACCCCTTCCCTCCCTGCCTGCCCTCACAACACACTGCATCCCTGGGTTGAGTCACCACCCCGACCCCATCACTTAATACTCTGACATCCTGGAAGTGGCGATGGAGGTGTGAGGGCGGGGGTGGTGGTGGGGTGTCTGCCTGATGCGCCCAGACTGTCAACCTCCTCCCTCCACTAGAGCCCAGGATGCGGACCAGGGAGCCAAGGTGGGAGGGGGTGGCAAGCAGGGCGAGGGGCAAGGGAGTGTCTGCACCGGGAACCCCTCTTACCCCCGCGCCCTCCCTCCCTTCCCAGGGTGATCAGCCGGGCACAAGGGCTGAAGCTGGTGGTGGAAACGCTGATGTCCTCGCTGAAGCCCATTGGCAACATTGTGGTCATCTGTTGTGCCTTCTTCATCATTTTTGGCATCCTGGGGGTGCAGGTTTGTGGGGGTCCGGGACCAGCTGTCAGCAGAAGCCTGAAGAGTGGCTTTTCTCTTGGCCCCTGGATGCTGCCATCCTTTTCCCAGAAAGGAATGAATAGGAGTGCTTCTCTGGAAACCCAGGGCCTCAAGCCTCTTTGCCTCCTGGGCGTTTTGCAGAAAACTGGGAGTCTAGAAGAGGCCCCAAAAGGGAGAGGGCCTCTGAGGGGCTTCTGCTGGTGCTGTTCTGCCCCTTTGCGCACCGTGCACTGTGCTCCAAACCCAGACCCTGGCCCTGGCCCACGGTCTGCTCGGGGATCCCCTCCCTCCCTTCCCTGCTGGAGCCCGTGGGCTGCAGGCCAGACCTGGGAATCCAGGGCCCAGACAGCTGGGCCAGGTTAGCAGCGAGCTGGCAGGCAGGCAGGCAGGCAGGCGGGTGCAGACCCCAGACGAGGCAGGAAGTGGGGGCTGCTGGGGAAACTTGGCCTCTGGCCCAGGGAGGGAACTTGGCTTTGGAGGAAAAAGAAAGGGAGCTGCCTGCAGGATTCAGCAGGCGCCTCCAGGAGCCAGGGGAGCCCCTCTACCCTGGGCTTCCAGAGCACCCCCGGCCCGTGCTCCAGATGTCTCAGACTGCTGGCTGTGGGGCCAGCAGGGTGGCCAGCCCCACCCTCTCCCTTCTTTTGGCTTCCTGGGGGTATCCACTCTGCCCTGGGGAGGGAGCTATTCTTGGGTTTCCTCGAATTCGCTCCAGAGGCCAGGCTAGCTGTCCAAGGCTGTGCGCTGCCTCTCAGCACACCCAGGGCCCCTGCCCTTCTCTTACTTCCCGGCCTCCTTAGGCCTCCTGCCCCTCAAATCCCTTCCCCACAGTCATTGCCTGGTCTGCTCTAAAATGAGGGTGAGTTTTCTGTCAGAAAGACCTGGGTTCCAGCCCCTTTTCTGCCCGCTTCTGGTTGTATGACCTTAGTGAGTAAGTCTCCCTCTCTGAGTCTCAGTTTTCCTCATCTGTTAGGTGGGGTCCATAATACCAAGGCTCCCCCCACCCCATTAAACCAGATCCCTCGGACCTCCCCAGAGTGTCTGAGTCAGCGGGTCTGGGGTGGCCCTGAGAATTTATATTTCTAGCACATTCCCAGCTGATGCCAATGCTGCTGATCAAGGGACCCCACTGGAGAAACTCTGGCTTCCCCCTTGATAGAAAATGAATGACGGGAGCTCCTGTCGTGAGAAGGATGAGGATGAGGATGCGAGTTCGATCCCTGGCCTCGCTCAGTGGGTTAAGGATCCAGTGTTGCTGTGAGCTGTGTTGTAGGTCGAAGACATGGCTCGGATCCTGAATCACTGTGGCTGTAGTGTAGGCCGGCCGCTACAGCTCCGATTGGACCCCTAGCCTGGGAACCTCCATATGCCATGAGTGTGGCCCTAAAAAAAAGGACAAAAAACCAAAATGAATGACTGTCTCCCCTCCTCCCACCCTCTCCCAGTGCCCTTCTGCGGACCAGGGCCTCTGCTCCAAGGAGCTCAGAGGAAGGGGTGCCTGTAGGGGAGGTGCCCCCCATCAGCGTTTCCCTCACTTGACCGAGCACCTGGTCCTCACCCAGGGTGTGCTGGGATCGCTTAGGCCCCCGGGGGCTGGGGTGGGCTCCCTGTGCTCACAGCTCACTCCTCTCTGTCTCCGGGTCTGTGTGTGTTCAGCTCTTCAAAGGGAAGTTCTTCGTGTGCCAGGGCGAGGACACCAGGAACATCACTAACAAGTCCGACTGTGCTGAGGCCAGTTACCGGTGGGTCCGGCACAAGTACAACTTTGACAACCTTGGCCAGGTGAGCCCCCGGCTCCGAGGTGGAGGTGGGTGTGGTGGCCGGAGTCTGGAGAGGATGCAAGTCCAGGCTGAATGATGTGTGCGGGGCAACTGGGCTTGCGGGTCTAGTGAATGGGTCCTAAGGGTACCTCCTTGGCAGGGGGCAGCGAGGATGCAGTGAGACGACGTGTCTCTTTGCTTCGCCTGGTACCAGGAAACAGCCATATTGTCAAGACAGTTCTTTTTCTCACTCCACATTCACAGAAACAGAGATGGAGGGAGTTCCCGTCATGGCGCAGTAGTTAACGAATCCGACTAGGAACCATGAGGTTGCGGGTTCGGTCCCTGCCCTTGCTCAGTGGGTTAATGATCCGGCGTTGCCGTGAGCTGTGGTGTAGGTCGCAGATGCGGCTCGGATCCCACGTTGCTGTGGCTCTGGCGTAGGCCGGTGGCTACAGTTCCGATTCAACCCCTAGCCTGGGAACCTTCATATGCCGTGGCAGCGGCCCAAGAGATAGCAGAAAAGACAAAAAAAAAAAAAAAAGAAAAAAGAAATAGAGATGGAGAAAAATGAAAGAGCCCACTCAGTTTTGCTGCCTTGTTTCCCTGCCCCACCCAGGTTTGGGTTTCTGGATTTCCAAGACCCTGGGGTCCCTTGCTCTACCTGCTGGCGGTCACCTCCCACAGCTCCTCTGGCCTCATCGCGGCTGTGGAGCCTTAGGACAGAGCGCCCTCCTGGGGCCTGGAGTGTGACTCCAGCCTCGCCTCTGAAGGCCTAGGTCCCTGAGCGACTGCCAGGAGATGCTCTGGGAGGGGAGGTGGTAAGTGGCTTGGCCACACATCCTGAGTTTCAAATGGCCCTTTGGTCCCCTTGTTCTCAGGCCCTAATGTCCCTGTTCGTGCTGGCCTCTAAGGATGGCTGGGTGGATATCATGTACGACGGACTGGATGCTGTCGGCGTGGACCAGCAGGTAGGGCTGAAGCAGGCAGGATCCATCTGTGGGCTCAGGTCACTCACCGTGGGCCACCTCTAGCGGTGACAGGGACAGGCACTGGACAGAAAGGCAGCAGGGCAGGTTCCAAGACGGCATCCGAGAGGCATCACCTCCTAAGGGCCGAGGCTGTCACGGGGTGGCCTAAGGGCCCATCTGGGCATGTTTCATTGGCTTGCAACATATTGCAATTCTTTTGAATTAGTGGTACACAATAAAAACTTGACACATTTCACATGCACATCCAGACTGAGGCCTGTTCGGGAGAAGACCAAAGATCTGGGAACCCTGGGCTTACGTTTCCTGAGGGGCAGCAGTCCGCTAAAGCCAAGATGCAGCCGCTCCTTTTGGCGAGAACGTCCACTCTCTGCTTTGCCACAGTCCTAGCCCCTCCCTACTGCCTAACACCACGCCCGCATCATTCGCTCTATACCATCTGCTGGGTCTGTGCCACTGAGTGTGTGGGCCCTGTCTTAAGGAACCCCGGGCCGTGGGGCAGTCCCTGTGACAGGTACCCTCGGGCTGATGTCTCCCCCTGTCCTTCCTACTCCCTGCCAGCCCATCATGAACCACAACCCCTGGATGCTGCTGTACTTCATCTCGTTCCTGCTCATTGTGGCCTTCTTTGTCCTGAACATGTTTGTGGGCGTGGTGGTGGAGAATTTCCACAAGTGTCGGCAGCACCAGGAAGAGGAGGAGGCCCGGCGGCGGGAGGAGAAGCGTCTCCGGAGATTGGAGAAAAAGAGAAGGAGTAAGGAGAAGCAGATGGCTGGTCGGTAGTCTTTCCACATCTCTCTGAGTCGTGCTTGACCTTGGCCTTGAGACCGTAGTGGGCCAGGGGCTGGGGCGGGGGGCTGGGAGAAGAGGCTCCCACCCCCTTCCCCACCTCCTCCCCCCCGGAGAGCATGTCAGCCTTTAGAGCCTGCATGAAGCAGCCCCATCCAGCCCTCGGGGCGGGGGGCAGGGGAGCTACCCCCGCCCCCCGTGGGGCTCCCGGTCTCAGCATCGTGCTCCCCAGATGATGCCACGTGGTAGCTGATGCACGGCCCCTCCCAGCTCAACTCAGAGAGGGGCCTCTTCAGATGAAAATCCTGCTGCTTTGCCCCCTGCCAGTGTCCAGGGACCCTGGGCTTAGCCCAGGTGCCAGCCTGGCCTGCCCCAGGGCTGGCCAGCAAGCATCTTCAACCTGTGGCTGCCCAGCGTCTGTAGCTGCTGGGCAAGGCCTCGGCAGAACCTACAGATGGACGGTGGCCTGAGCAAATCTCAGGACCCCCCCCCTTTTCTCCCTGTCTCCAGCAGAACTCTCTGGCTTCGTGACTGTTATATTTTTTTGGCCAAGCAGTTACAACACAAAAACCAAAAACCTCTCCCAGCTCAGGGAAGGTCTGAGGTCACAAGAACCCTAAGCTCATGACACTCCGGCCTTAGACCTTTCAGCCCCTTACCGGCGATCAACATCTCTTGTCATTGCACCCCTCACCCCACCTCCCGTCCCCGTCCCTCCTCATGCTCTGACACCAGGGGTGGGCTGAAACTAAGCGAAAGACGCCCAGATTCCAGGGAGGACACCCACCCGGGCTGATAGGCGTGCGGGTCCCGTTGTTTCCCTGTGCGTCTCCAGGTGTGTCTGCCCTTGGCTCCCATCCCCGTCTTCTGGGCTCCTGCCTGTCTGTCTGGTGCTCGACAGTCTGTGTGACTCTCTCTCAGTCACTGCCCACGTCTCTCTAAGTGACTTATGTGTGGGTTTCTCTGAGCCTTTGTGTGTCTGTCTCTGTTTGGTCTGCGGGTTTCCCCTCCTCTCTCCACCCTTTCATAAACCGCCTTCCTTACGCCGATGATAAGAGGTGCGCGGTGCTCTGAGTTTTCCCTTTGGGTTGTTGAAATGTGAGTACTCCCCAGCGGGTCGGGGGCTGCCGTGTGCCCTGCAGCCCTGGCTCTATCTCCTGTTCCCTGTGAGGGCACCTGGAGCAAGGGGAGGGGTGTGGGGGCATGTGGGGTGGCTGAGGGCGGGACAGAGCTCCTGCTCCTGTGAGATGGGGCGCTGCTCCAGGCCAGCGGTGCGGGATCCCTGGCCCCTGGACAGACGCTCTGGGGTGGGGGTCCCGTCTTGGCTCCCAGTGGACGGCTGAGGCTGAGCAGGTGCACTGCCCCCAGCAACCATACTCCCACCCCTGCTCCGCCTGCCCCTCCTTGCAGTCTGCCTTCCTGGCAGGACACCTGCAGATGGAACTCTTTGTTGGCAGGAGGCCCTTGTGGCCCTGCCTGACCAGCTGGCTCCCCTTCTGGGGTCTGCAGCCATCTCGGGTGCTGCTGAGGCCGCAGTGCCGGTAGGAGTGGCCCTCTGTTCTGATCACAGGCTTCCTGCCCCTCCCCATGCCTCCGACTCCCTGCCCCCCTGTGACCCTGACAAGCCCCACTAGCTCAGCTTCCTCAAGGACCCCCCCACCCTATTATAGGCAGAGTGAGGGGTGGAGCCCAGGAGGAGCCAGCTGCTGAGGGGGCCCTGCCCAGCCCACCTGGTCTGGCCAGTGACCAATGTCATGTTTCGTTCTTTTAGATCTAATGCTGGACGATGTAATTGCTTCCGGCAGCTCCGCCAGCGCGGCGCCAGGTACTGCGTCTGGGGTTATGGGTTCCAGAGTGTGGGCCTGGGTGGTCAGGCCTCACCTGCCTCCAGGCCCCCCTCATGCGTGCGGGCCGTCCTCTTTGCTCCCTCTCCATGGCTCACTGGTTCTGTCCCCTCAGGGTGAGGGTCCCTGGATGCCGGGCTCCTTGGCATCCTCTAGGCCTGTGCTAGTTGGACAGGAGGTGAGGGCCTTAGCCCCCCAACTCTATCCGACTACCCTGGATGGACCCTCCTTGTCTGGCCAGGCTTCCAGGGCCCAAGCCCCTAGCACCCCCTGCCCCTGCCTCTTCCCACTCCTGCCCTCTTCCCGGGTCACACCCTTCGGTGATTAGAGCTGCAAATCTCTCCTGTCTCCTTGTGTCTGAAGGGGAGACTTTGATCCAGGCGAGCAGGATGAGACGAGCAGAGAGGGAAAGGATTTGTTTTAAAAATGTAACAGTGAATAATTGAACAGACTCATTAATAGTCAAGTAATCGCGGTGGCCACGTCATCGCGACAAACAGCAGGAATTGGGAATCAAAGGCCTGAGTTGGCCACAAGCTTCTCCCCCCAAAAGATTTGGAGGTGACTTGGGTCATTCTTTTCAAGAGCCGTGTCACTGGGAAGGCTGTCCTGGTTCTGCCTGCCCTCCCCTGGTCCTCCGGCCCCTGCTCTCCCAACGCGGCCCCCTGACAGAGGTTCAGAGGTTTGGAGAATCTGTGACCCAATGATGGGGCCATGTTACACCCTCTGATGTCTCCACCCGGTGGTTCCCAACCCATTAATCCCGAAGGGCTCCCCTTATCTTCTCCTCCAACAGACCCCACATTTTTAAAAGACTGTCTTTGAAGTCGAGAGCACTTCAATTGAGACTTTGTGTCACCGTTTTTACTAATCAAAGGCACATCTAATTGCTAATCAGAGCTTCTGAGCGGCAGAAGGTTTCACACTGAATGACAGCAAAGAAAGACCATTTTGCCATTAAATTAGTCTGTGGGGTCTTAGCACAGGCATATGTATGATTTCTTTTAAGCTTTTAGAAATATTGAGGCGTTCCTGTTGTGGCGCAGCGGAAATGAATCTGACTAGAAACCATGAGGTTGTGGGTTTGACCCCTGGCCTTGCTCAGTGGGTTAAGGATCCGGCATTGCTGTGAGCTGTGGTGTAGGTTTGCAGACGTGGCTCAGATCTGGCCTTGCTGTGGCTGTGGTGTAGGCCGGTGGCTATAGCTCCGATTCAACCCCGAGCCTGGGAACCTCCATGTGCTGCGGGTGCGGCCCTAAAAAAGACAAAAAAGAAAAGAAAAGAAAGAAACAGAAATATTGAAAAGAACGGAAGGACCCCCACGTGGCTGCCTCCTCAGGCTGCTGAGGACATGGGACTCCAGGCTGGGAACCACAGGCCGTATTCTTCTCTGCTTTTCCGCATCCCCGAGGAGCCAGACCCCAGCAGATGCTACCTGTGGGTCCTGGGCTACCTGGGCTGCTATTTATTTGACAGGTCATCCCTGAGGCCCTGGGTGGGTCGATGTCTCCCGGCCCCATGGTGCTGAGCTATGATGTTTGGCCTTGATGGGGAGTGCTGGAGGCTCCACCTGCTTTGTGTCAGGGTGGTCCCGGTCCTGCGTCTCATTTAGGCTGTACTGTGCATTCCTGATGTGTTAGGGAATGGGGGGGGCTGCACTTTTCCCTTATGGGTTCACCTACTCTTTAGGCTGTGAAAGTCCATATACACACTCACACCAACATACCACCCTGGCATGGGGCTGGCCCACAGAGCCTTCCCCACAAGGATCCACACATGCCGATTCTCACGGCCCCCAGACCATCTCCTGACACACCCACTTAATGCTAAACACTCTCAGGACTCTCACTCTGCCCCCCACCCCACCCCCAGGGACATTCTGCCATGTTCCTGTTGGCACAGGCAGCAATGTTCACTGGTTATAATAGTGTCTTACCTTCCGAGTAAGTGATGAAGACTCAGAGACCCCAAACTAGGGCTCAGATCACCCCATCCCTCTTTCCCAAACCCCATGTGCTGTGCGGTCAATACTAGAGCTTTTCAAACTTCACTGTGCCTAAGAACCACTCAGAGGACATATCACATTTCCCGGAGTTCCCTGGTGACCTAGCAGTTAAGGATCCGGCATTGTCACTGCTGTGGCTCAGGTCACTGCGGTCGTGCAGATTCAGTCCCTGGCCTGGGAATTTCTACCTGCCATGGGTACAGCCCACCCCCCCCCCAAAAAATGAATACACAAATTCCTGAGTCCCACCTTAGAAATTCTCACAGAGTGGTCCAGGGTGGGATCTGAGCATCTGCATCTCCAATCAGCTCACAGGGGTGGTGAGGCTGGCACAATGGTCTACCCAGCAGTGCGATGGGGATGTAGTCACATCCACTCGTCTGAGCTGCTGGAATCCGGGGCTGCACATGCACCATACTGCCCTTTAGCACCACTCCCACCCTGTGCTGCCCCCCGCAGGAGTGGAGCAACCAGACCAGGGAAAGGCAGAAGAGAAGAGTCCTTGATCATCAGGGGAATGGGCCTGACCAGACACCTGGTCCGGCCCAGTTTCCAGGTGGAGGGAGAGATGGGGCTGCCGGGGAACAGCTCAGCCCCAAGTGATAACTCAGCCTCCAGCACCAGCTTCCCTCCCCTTGGCCTCTGTCTCCACTTATCCGCTCTCTTTCCACCGAGACCCACTGATTAGCCCTGGCTACAGCAGCTGAAGGTGTGGCCTCTGTCGTGGGGGCCTGTGTCCCTGGGAGTGACCCCTGCCTTCCTCCTACTCCCGCCACTCCTGTGCAAACCCTCTGCCTCGGGCTCCCAGCCATCCCCACTAACTGTGCCTGTAGCTCTCACCCACAGCCTCGCACCCCCTCCTGCACCTCTGCTCTGCTCCTGCCCCTATCTGGGGGCTGGGCAGTCCTGGGGGTGCCCTTCTCCCCACTGTCTGACTCTGGAATTTTCTCTGCCCAAGGCAGCTCATACTGGTGGGAGGCAAAGTGGTGGGGGCTAGGGCTGCCAACGTGCCCGTGACTGCTGGTCGTAGCCCCTCCTGGGTCATAGCTGGAGCTCTTGGAGTAGCAGACTCACCCAGGCTCCTCCCAGGGGGGTCTCACTTTCTTCTCTGAGCTCACATGTTTGCCGGTAGAACTGAGGTCCCAGGAGCAACAAGGGGGTGGCATCACCCAGAGCCCAACATTGAAAGCCTTTGGGCAAACGCTAAACCCACCCGGCAGCTGGTGAGGGACTTGGGCGGGGAGTTCAGGCAGTCTTGGCACCTGCTGGTCTGGGATCGGGGCAAGGGTAGAGGGACATTTGTTCAGACCTCAAGGGCCTGGGACCGGTCGCTATGAACGGATGCCCTGCCTGAGTCGTCCCACCCTCTGGGCTTCTTGGAGGAGGGTCGCTGGCTGAATCCCCGGCCACCGGCTCCTCTGACTCCTAGAGCAAGGCTGGGAGGTGGTGGCGGTGGCAGCTCCCTGTGGCCTGGGGCTGCCTACACAGTCAGACTGGGGTGACGGGGGAGGTGGGGGAGACTCATCCCAACCTCTCCTCTGCATTGTCTCAGCTAATAATGGGGCTAATAAGGAGCCGCTTCTTCTAACCGAATTGTATTCAAACATTTTAGTTAATTCTCCATTCATATTTTAGCATAATGGGATCGGGTGCGCTCGGCACTTATGGAGATTAATGCAGAGAAAGAGTTCCGGCTGCTAAGGCAACGCTGGGCGACTAGCGCCCTCTGGTTCTTGTGGGTACTCAAGGAAGGAAGCAAGAGGCCAGCTCACCCGGTCCACCCTCCAAGATCGCATCGCCGTGTGGATGACCCGTGGCGTCACGTTGTCCCCGGTCCCTGGCCTCTCCACCCCTGTCCTCCTGGGGGCCGGGAGGGCCGCCTGAGAAAACAGAGTCACGGTTGGCTGGCCCATCTCTGGAAACAAAAATATGGCCTAAGGCACCCTTTGGTGCCCCAGAACCCCGGGGACTTTGTGTCACTTGGTTATCCAGACCTCAGGGCTGATGCTGGAGCGTGGCATCTGGTGAGGCTGAACATAGAGCTTCTTGGGTACTCTTCTTCCTCCGGCCTTTGGTGGGGGCCCACCCCAGGCCGCTCCCTGCCTCAGTTTACCTCTCTGTTAAATGATCCTGCATGGGAGAGGAGAGTTAGAGCCGAGCTGGCCTGAGCCCAAAGCTTCCTGCCGCCCCTGGCATGGGCCTCAGAGGCTGCAGCCCTGGCTGGCTGGCTTCCGCCCTAGACTTCCTGAGGGGGAAGAGCTGTCTGGGACCTGAGGCTACCCCAAGCCTCCCCGTGGGGAGCCTCTTCTTTCTTTGTGGCTGCTGGGGGCCCAATCTGTCAAGCACCTCGGATGACATGTATCCCCAACTTGGCCTGGCCTTTCCTCACACCCGGAGGAGGGGCCCCTTGAAATCGTCTGCTCCCAGATTCGTTCTGCCTGCATAGTAGGTCAACCTTCTGTCACTGTGATTTTCATAACAAAGTGGTTCACTAATTACAAGAGAAATATGCCTCTGACAGATCTCAGACAGTGCTTCCAGCCCAGCCTGCAGGTGAAGCTGCCCTGGCCCGGGAGCAGGCTGGGCACTGCCTCATTAGAAACTGGGTGAGTCCTCCTGGCGGGGCTGGTGCAGAGCCCTGCGGCCTCCCCTCTGCCCTCCCCCACGCGAGGGTTCAGGAGGCCCAGGCCCTGCCCACCCCCCGGAGGCCCTCTGAGCCGGTCAGTGCAGCCAGCCAAGAAGATGTCCAATTTCCAATCTCCGGTTTTATCTCCAAATCCCAGCTCTGTGTAATCTTTGCTCCCCGCCAGAGGCTGAGCTCGGTGAGGGAGCAAGAACCTTCCCCTCTCCATTGATGGAGCTTCCGCTGAGCCCAATGAGACCCGTTGTTTTCATCTATTGATCTGGCCTCGCTGCAGAACACCGGGTCGAGGGTGTCACCGAGGGGCTGGTGGATTTGGGAGGCTGCCTCGGGGAGGGCGCTCACCTGGCGTCTAATGTGGGTGGGAAGCTCTGCATGTCCTGACCCCCTCTGCAACCAACTGCAGCCAGTAGAACAAATGCTTGGAGGGGAGACACCAAGAGAGCTGCCCCCCTCCCCGAAAGGGCGGCGTGCGGAGGGCGAGGATGCTGATGACGCTGGAATGTTTCAGCTCTGGCAGTAGAGGCTGGCGGCTGGGGGGTGGGGGTGGGGGGAATGTGGGTGGAGGAGCACAGGGGCAGGGCCCGATGGCTGCTGTGTTCCCCTACTGCCCCCCCACCAGAAGCCCAGTGCAAACCCTACTACTCGGACTACCCCCGCTTCCGGCTCCTCGTCCACCACCTGTGTACCAGCCACTACCTGGATCTCTTCATCACCGGTGTCATTGGGCTGAACGTGGTCACCATGGCCATGGAGCACTACCAGCAGCCCCAGGTAGGAGCAGGTGACTGGCCATCTGGTCCCACCTCCAGCCACGAGGCGAACCCGACCTGAGCCGGGACCCCTCAGGGGAGCGCTGGGCACCCTACAGGGCGTCCACCTCTGGGGGTGGGTCTCCTCTTGGTTTTACAGGTGAGAACACTGAGGCTCAGAGAGGTTAGCTGACTTGACCAAGGTCACACAGCTAGGAAGTGGAGGACCTGGTTTCTCCACCCAGCAGATATTCATGGAGTGCCTACTCAGTGTTGGGCTCTGGACCTTTGAGGGTAAAAGAGGGCAGACTGTCGCCTGCCCTTCTGGAGTTTAGATTCTAGTGAACGTCCAGTTGCAAAGCTCACCTGTGATCTTGCCACTCACCAAGTCAGCCTCCGTCGGCTGCTCTTCGAGCCTCAGTTTTTCCATCTGTAAAATGGGGACATTGAATTGGTAATGTGAAAGGCCCCTTCCAGTTCTAGCATTCTGTGCCTTCCAGCACATTCTCTCATGATCTCACCATCTCCAAAGGAGAGAGATCCTTTAACACGATGTCTGGATCCTGCATGTAAATGAGAACCCAACAGTATCCTAGAGTGGCGGCCACGTGTCGCCCATCACGGCGGGCGCAGGGAGGAAAAGTCCCCATAGACTCTCCCTATGTCTCCCAAATCTGGGAGGTGTTGCGAGGGGTCAGGGCAGGCATCGGCCCTAGGCCTTAAGGACTGCATCTTGCCCCCATCCCTGCCAGATCCTGGATGAGGCTCTGAAGATCTGCAACTACATCTTCACTGTCATCTTTGTCTTGGAGTCAGTTTTCAAACTGGTGGCCTTTGGCTTCCGACGGTTCTTCCAAGACAGGTAACAGAGAGGGGAAGGGGAGCCAAGGATCGGGAGAAACGCCATGTCTCCTGGGAGCTCCCGGAAGGATCTAGGGCCTGAAGATCTTTCTTGAGTCCCAAGGTTCAGCTTCTGAGACCCACCCAGGGCTGATGGTGGGGTGGGGGCTGGGGGCGTATCCAGGACCTGGGAAATGGAAGGGGAGGAAGGGATCTTGGCCAGACAGGGCCTGGGGACACTGACAGCTGGAAAGCAGTAAGGCCTAGCCTGGAGCCAGACTGCCTGGACCAGTTTTGAATCCTGGCTCCACCACTTAGAAGCTGACAATCCTGGGTAAGTTACTTAATCTCTCTGTGCCTCAGTTTCCTCATCCATAAAATGGGAAATAGGAGTTCTCATTGTGGCGCAGTGGAAACAGATCTGACTAGGAACCATGATGATGCAAGTTCTATCCCTGGCCACGCTCAGTGGGTTAAGGATCTGGTGTTGCCGTGAGCTGTGTAGGTCACAGATGCAGCTCGAATGCTGCATTGCTGTCATTCTAGCATAGGCCAGCAGCTATGGCTCCGATGAGACCCCTAGCCTGGGAACCTCCATGTGCCGCGGGTGTGACCCTAAAAAAAAAAAAACCAAACAACAAAAAAAAAAACGGGAAATAACTGTATTTACATCATAGAGTTGTGAAGACTGTGAGTTCCTATCTGAAAAGTCTTTCAAATAGTGCTGGCACAGAGAAAATACCACGTGAGTGCTCGATTGAAAAGCAAATAAATGAAAACAAAAAGCCGAGGCCCTTGAGCTAAAGTCCTAGCCCCACCTGTGCTCCCCCGCTGGTTGTGTGACCATAGATAAGCCACACCTTCTTTGCAGGATGGGAAGGCTGGACCGGCTGACCTTCACCGTCTTTTCTTTTTTCTTTTTCTTTTTCTTTTTTTTTTTTTTTTTTGTCTTTTTGCCATTTCTTGGGCTGCTCCCATGGCATATGGAGGTTCCCAGGCTAGGGGTCCAATCAGAGCCGTAGCCGCTGGCCTACGCCACAGTCACAGCAACACAGGATCTGAGCTGCGTCTGCGACCTACACCACAGCTCACAGCAACGCCAGATCTTTAACCCACTGAGCAAGGCCAGGGATCGAACCTGCAACCTCATGGTTCCTAGTCGGATTCGTTAACCACTGCGCCACGACGGGAACTCCTCCACCCTCTTTTCTGTGGCTGAGAACGTGCCACTTGTGTTGTCACAGCTGCCCCCTCCTCTGCCGTGCCCCCCTCAGGGAGCTGTGTCCTGGGCTTTCAGGTGGAACCAGCTGGACCTGGCCATCGTGCTGCTGTCCATCATGGGCATCACGCTGGAGGAGATCGAGGTCAACGCCTCCCTGCCCATCAACCCCACCATCATCCGCATCATGAGGGTGCTGCGTATTGCCCGAGGTCAGTGCCTGGCTGCCTGCCTACCCCAGCCACCCTCCGAGGGGGACCTGCCCCGGGGGAGAGAGCAGGGGTCAGCTCTGCCTGGCTAGGGACCAGGTGGGTGTGGATTCCCGTGGGCCTTTCTTCCAGCCTCTGCCAAAGGGGAAGGCTGGGGGCTGGGCCGGGGGAGGGGGTGAAGCCACGGCAGCCTGGCTGGCTGGGGCTGGCCATCCCACCAGCCCCAGCCCCGGCTCTGGCCCCGCTCCACCTGCTGTGTGACCCGGGACCCAGAGGGGCCAGCTCACGACATTGTCCTGTTCTGCAGTGCTAAAGCTGCTGAAGATGGCTGTGGGCATGCGGGCGCTGCTGGACACAGTGATGCAGGCCCTGCCCCAGGTAGCTGGGAGGCGAGGGTGGGTGGGAAGGGTCCTCTCGGGGAGGAGAGGGTGCTCTCCCCAGGGGCGGGGGCTCAGGGAAGCTGGCCAGGAGATCCAGTGGCACCTTTTCCATTTCTTTTCCTCTTTTCCAGGTGGGGAACCTGGGACTTCTCTTCATGTTGTTGTTTTTCATCTTTGCAGCTCTGGGCGTGGAGCTCTTTGGAGACCTGGGTGAGTTGGGGTAGGGAGGGCGGAGGAGCCAGGGCTGCAGACCCAGGGGCCCTGGACTAACTCGGGCCCCTCTCCCCTTCCCTCCTCTTCCAGAGTGTGACGAGACACACCCCTGCGAGGGCCTGGGCCGGCATGCCACCTTCCGGAACTTTGGCATGGCTTTCTTAACCCTCTTCCGAGTATCCACAGGTGACAACTGGAACGGCATCATGAAGGTGAGAGCCCGTGGCGGCGGCGAGGTCCCTCCCAGGGCTGGCTCTGTCCCAAAGGAGACAGCCCCCGCCCCCCGACCCCCGTCTTAGTTCAGGACAAGTTGCATGTGAATCAAAGCGTGTGACCGTCCCTACCACATACCGGAACACTCTGGAACTACCCCCCCCACATGCTCTTCTGCCCCCAGGACACTGTAACGCCCTCCTCCTGCCCTTCCTTCTCCCGCTGCCAAGCCCCATGGCCCCGGGTGGCCCTGATTTCCCCGGGGCCGGCTCTGTCTGTCCCCTGCCCTCCCGGCCTCACCCCTCTAACCCGCCTCCCCAGGACACCCTCCGGGACTGCGACCAGGAGTCCACCTGCTACAACACTGTCATCTCCCCGATCTACTTCGTGTCCTTCGTGCTGACAGCCCAGTTTGTGCTAGTCAACGTGGTGATTGCCGTGCTGATGAAGCACCTGGAGGAGAGCAACAAGGAGGCCAAGGAGGAGGCCGAGCTGGAGGCTGAGCTGGAGCTGGAGATGAAGACCCTCAGCCCCCAGCCCCCCTCACCGCTGGGCAGCCCCTTCCTCTGGCCTGGGGTCGACGGTCCCGACAGCCCCGGCAGCCCCAAGCCTGGGGCCCCGGAAGCCGCGGCCCGTGCTGGAGCAGCCTCCCACTTCTCCCTGGAGCACCCCATGGTAAGCAACCCTCCCCACAAACACCCCCTGGAGAGGGTGTGGGATGGAGACGGGTGGCATGGGTGCTCAGTGGTGGGTCACGTACAGGGAGCGGGCAGCAAGCAGACTTCAGGTCTCCTGAATCGTTCTGACCCTCCTGCCTGGATGCAGAGGAGCGAGCAGGCCCCTGCCTGTCCCCAGAGGCTGCTGCCCACACTCGAGGCACGGGGCCAACAAGCCACTGGCACATCTGTCCCGGTGCCTCCAGCCTGGCCTGGACGCGCCTTTCCTGGCTCTTAGGTTCAAGGCTGTTTTCTGTTTCCTTCCTGTTTCTTTCTTACCCTTGCCCGATGTTGCCAAACCCCTTTCCTTCCCTGCCCTTCCACCTGCCTAATTCCATCTCTCGGTCCTTGGCCGCGATCTTCTTTTTCCTCCTCCCTCTCTCCCTGTGGGCTCTTCTCATCTTCCGTCTCCCACGTTTCCTTCCTCTGCCCACACCTCCCTTCCCCATCTTCTCCATCCGCTCTCGTTCTCTGTGTCTTTGTTGTTCTGTGGGTGTCGGGGGGGGGCACGCACGCGTGTGACCTCTTTCTCTCTCTGTGCCTCTTCTCGATCCCCTGCCACGACACGTCCCCATCACTGCTCCCCTGACCCCTGCTCCCCTGACTCTCTGGCTCCCCTTATGGGCGCGTCCTCCCCAGGACGGACAGCTGTTTGACACCATATCCCTGATGATCCAGGGCTCCCTGGACGGGGAGCTGAAGCTGATGGACGAGCTGGCAGGCCCAGGGGGCCAGCCCTCTGCCTTCCCTCCCGCCCGCAGCCCGGGCGGCTCCGACCCACAGGTTACCGTGTTCCCGTGCTGTGTCCCTTCCCCTGACTGTGCTGGGCTGTGCCATGCTGTGCCATGCTTCTGGGGAAGCGGGGGTGTTTCCTGCCCACTGGGTATCTGGGGAAAGAACAGCCTCGGGGCCTCAGTGGCGCTTTGGGCTTGGCAGGAGGCAGCCAGGGGTTCTTCTGGCTGAGATCAACCTCAGGAACTCGGAGTTGGAAGATAAGGATGCTGAGGTTGCCCTTCCGAGGGAGGCTAGATGGAGGTGGGGAGGTTGGAGAGGGCAACTGCGAGCAAGAACCTGGAAGGGAAAAGGAGGATGGAGCTGAAGATGGTTGTCAATGGACCTTAGGGGTTCAGGAAGTGAGATGCCAGAGCCAGGGGAGAGGGGCTTTGGGGGAGAGAGCAGGTGGCCAGGACACCCACTGAGGGACACATCTTAGGCCGTGGGCTGCTTCTTCTCCATGTCCAAGGCCCTCCCCCCAGTCCTCTGTTTGGTGGTTTTTTTAATCTATGGAACCCACTGGGCATTGACGAGTGCTGTCAGTAGCCAGTGGCTTCTGACCTGGTCCTGAGAGGGGATGCGAGGCTTCCAGCTGGGAGGGGCTTCTGGGGACTTGGATCTGCAATAGGACTTGGCTCCTCCCCAAGCTCTGCCCCTTCCACAGCATCTCAGCATGGTCCTCTGCTTTCTGGCATCCTCTTCCTTCTACCCTTGGCACCTGTCTGGCTGCCTTCGATGCCCTCCACCTGGAGGTGCACCCCACCAACACGTCCCCTAGGTCAGGGACTGCAAGAAAGCCCAGGGTTGGAGTTCCTGTCGTGGTATAGCGGAAACGAATCTGACTAGGAACCATGAGGTTGCAAGTTCAATCCCTGGCCTTGCTCAGTGGGTTAAGGATCCAGCATTGCCATGAGCTGTGCTGTAGGTTGCAGACTTGGCTCGGATCTGTCATTGCTGTGGCTGAGGTGTAGGCCGACAGCTACAGCTCCGATTAGACCCCTAGCATGAGAACCTCCACAGGTGCGGCCCTAAAAAGACAACAGCAACAACAAAGCCCAGGGTGGAAGCACAGAGACAGGTGTCAGCTGGAGGTAGAAAGCCTAGCATTCTGTGGGCCCTGATGGCTGCTGGGGCAGGCAAGCAGGCTCCCGGCCCCTGGGACACCTGTGGCCTGATGCAAAGAAATGGACAGTGATCCTCAAATCGGAAGGAACCTTGCCTCTGTGGTTCCTGACCCCTTGTCGGGATTCAGTCTCAGATAGGCTATGAGGATCTGAACCCGGCAATGACCTTAGAATGGTCAGTGCAGAGCGCGTCCCTTCCCGAGGCCTCCCATCCTGAAGGAAGCTCATGGGGAAAGGTGCTGGGGGAGAAGAGCATGTGTTCAGAAGGTGACCTGGCAGTCAGCTCATCTGGGAGGCGTGGCCCCACTCTCCCCCAGGGTCCTGCAGGCATAGAAGCCTGCCTGCCGATCCCAGGTGAGCCAGCCAGATGGTGCGGTGGCCCACCAGAGTGTAGCCAATTCAGGCCAGCGGGAGGAGAGCCTCTCCCAGAACCTCAGCAGGAGAGGATAGGCGGGGGAGGACCTGGGAGGGGAGATGCCTGAATCTGGGGGCAGGCCAAGTCCTGCCAGGCTTTTTTGCAAGCAGAAAGAATAGGCAGAAAGCACTTGTCAGGTTGGCAGCTTTGTCCCCAGCGCCCCCCACGCTGCTCTGTCTGTGCTGGGAGCAGAGAGGCGCTTTGCTGGCCTTTCTTCATTTTTTTTTTTTTTTTTTCCTGGTATCTTCTTTCTGAGAGTCAGAAACCCTGCCCGCTCCCTGCTCCCTCCCTGGGTGGTGGTAGTGTGGGAGGGGCTGTAAGATTCCTGGGGCATCTTTAGAATGTGTTTCTGTGTCTCCTCGCTTTGTCACTGTTTGCTCTGGCTCTTTGGTGCCTGCGCAGCCTCCCTGATCAGAGCAGGGGTTTGGAGTGGGGGTTGGGGGGGAGGGGAGGCGCTCTCAGTTTTCTTGGCAAAGGGGTGGGGAGAGAGAAGGGGGGCCTTTTTTCCTTATGCTTGGTGAACGGGGAAGAGGAGCTCTGTGTGATGTGTGCGCGTGTGCGTGTCTGTGTGCGTGCACGTGTGCATGTGTGTGTGTGCACACTCGAGAGTGTGCCCTGTCCTGGTTTCTTATGCCTGATCATCTCTCTCCCTGTCTAGATCCCTCTAGCTGAGATGGAGGCTCTGTCTCTGACGTCAGAGGTTGTGTCTGAACCGCCCTGCTCTCTAGCTCTGACGGATGACTCTTTGCCTGATGACACTCACACACTCTTACTTAGTGCCCTGGAGAGCAATGTACATACACACAGCCCCTCACTGCTCCGCCAGCCTCTCCAGGGGCTGGGCTGGCTGCAGGGCTCCAGATCCCTCTCCTCCTCTCGCTCTGCCACCGGGTCCCACCCAGAGGCGCCCTTAGTGCCCCAGGCTTTGCTCGGTCTTTCGGGTCCCCCACGGGGGACAATGAAATTCGATCGGATGAAATGGAGGCCTTGCCCAGAAGAGCCTAGGGGTGGCAGTTGTGAAAGGGTTAATCCAGACACCGAGGAGTGACAGAGCTCAAAAACAGAGGCATCATGGGAATTCCCATCATGGCTCAGTGGTGAATGAATCCGACTAGGAACAATGAGGTTGCGGGTTCGATCCCTGGCCTCGCTCAGTGGGTTAAGGATCCGGTGTGGCCGTGAGCTGTGGTGTGTAGGTCACAGATGCGGCTTGGATCCCACGTTGCTGTGGCTGCGGTGTAGGCCAGTGGCTGCAGCTCCGATTAGACCCCTAGCCTGGGAACCTCCATATGCTGTGGGCGTGGCCCTGGAAAAGACCGAAAAAACAAAACAAAACAAAACAAAACCCACAGAGGGGTCATCCTGCAGCACAGCTGACCAAAGGGCCTGTCTGGATGCAGAGTCAGTCTCTGTATTTGGAGCCCTGTGCAAGCCAGCCCTCCCCCTCTCAGCACCCCCCCCCCAACATGAGCCATTCACCACCACATAGTGGGTGAGAGCCACATCTCTGCTGCCACTACCATGCCCTTCTCTACCTGGGGGCCGTCCCTGTCTCCCTTGTCACTGTCCCTATGTGTCCCCATGTCCTGGGGGGCTTCTTTGTGTTCTGACAGCTTCTCCCCCCCTTGCCCAGCTCCCTGTCCCCATCTGACTGTGAGCAGCCCCTTCCTCCCTGCCTTCCTCCTCCTTTGGGGACATAAGAAGGGACAGGGCTCTGCTAGGGCAGGGCCTTGACCACAGGCTAGGGGCGCTTGGAGTGGGGCTGGCAGAAGTGGAGCCTGGGACTGAGCCAGGAAGCGTAAGGATCCAGACCATTTTCCGACACAGCCACACTCAGGCTTGCTGGGGCTACTTAACTGGCTGGATCTTTGTGGAGACAGGACCCCACAGCCTCTTTGTGAACCGCAACAGACTGAGTGATGGAGAAATCTCTCGGGAACAAACCTTGTCTCCCTCCAGCTGGGGTCAATGGCTGCGTTACTGCCTTCCTTTGAAATACATTCAAAGGACACACTCCCATCCCCAGTCTGTCCCCTAAAGGAGGACCGGAGTCCATGGGACCCAGGCCTTGCTCCCCGCCACCTCACCTGCCAGAATCACTGTGTAATTAATTAAAGGGGGGCAGGGAGGAGACAGGTAGGTGAGCCAGCTATGACATCCCCCTCAGTGTTCCTCTGTCATTCAACTCCTATCAACCCAGCCCTTCTCTAGGGCTGGGTGCTGGGGCCACCTTAAGGAACTAGATGGCGACACAGCCTCTGTTCTGCAGGCAGTTTGGGGCTGCCTCATCTGACCCTGATCTTTGGGAAGGTCCTCCCCCACTTCCCAATCCCCCCCTCAGCCCCAGCACAGCAATTGGGATGGGGGAGCTGCTTTTAGCTTTCACCTCTCCACTGGACAGCTTCCGAGCCTCTCCAGGGGCCCTTGACAATGAGCTCTTGGGCCGCCTGCAGGGCTGGGGGCTGGGGGCTGGGGGCTGGGGGCTGCTCTCCTCCTTTGGACACCCCCTCGCTCCTCTGCCATCCCCCCTGGGACATGCCAAGGTCATGCCGTATGAATGGTTTTCTAGGGGGCGGGGTATCCTCCCACCCCCTTCCCCTCTCTGTATGGAGGGCTCATCCGTGTGTCTGTCCCTTCTCCCTGACCACACTCATCCCATCGCCACCTGGTCCAGGGAGGGGCCAGGGCGGGGGGAAGGGCTTCTGGTTTCTGTGGCCAGACTCAGCCTCAGTTACCCAATCGGGGTGCTCCCTCTCCCTCCCACTTCCCTCCGGTTGCAGATGGAGTCCCACCCTGAGGAGGTGCCCATCCTGTTGGGACCAGATCTGCTGACTGTGCGCAAGGCTGGGGTCAGCCGGACACACTCTCTGCCCAACGACAGCTACATGTGCCGGGATGGGAGCACTGCCGAGGGGTCCCTGGGACACAGGGGCTGGGGGCTCCCCAAAGCTCAGTCAGGTACCAAGACTGGAGGCGGGTGGGTTCGGCTTCCGCTGGGAGATCCCATCCTTGCCTAAGCTCCACCCAGCCCTTGGGAAGTGGGGATGCCGAGGGGGCCAAAGGAGTCTCTCCTAGCTCTGGGGAGCCCCCAGCCTGAGAGGGGTGGCTTTTGATCCAGAGTGGGGGTGGGGTGTGAGACTAGAGGCCCCGACAGGGGCGGGGCTCAGTGGAGAGAGTGGACGAGAGGGACTCGCGGGGACTCGGGACTCGGCACACTGACCCTCCAGTTCTCTCACTCTTCTCCCTCCCCTCACAGGCTCCATCCTGTCTGTTCACTCCCAGCCAGCAGACACCAGCTACATCCTGCAGCTTCCCAAAGATGCCCCCCTTCTGCTCCAGCCCCACGGTGCCCCCACCTGGGTCACCATCCCCAAACTGCCCCCGCCCGGCCGTTCCCCTTTGGCTCAGAGGCCCCTCAGGCGCCAGGTGAGCAGGGGTAGAGGGTGGGTGTGGGCCGGGGCTGGGAACCCTAGGCTCTTGGTGATGGGTTTTGCATTCTCTCGGCAAATGTTTGTGTGCCAGTGATGTGCCAGACTGAGTTCTAGGTACCAAGGACACAGTTCTGGGCAAAGCAGAAGTGGCCTGTGCCCTTTGAAAATCTGCACCCCCTTGCTTATTTCACAGAGGAGGCCCAGAGACCTGAGGGGGCCATGCTTGCCCAGGGATGCATGTCAAGTTGGAGGTAGAACCCAGGTGGCTGGACTCGCTGTCCAAGGCCCAAAGCTGCCTCCCGAGCCTCTGTACTTCTAGACCTAGCTGAGGGGCATGAGGCACATTTTAGGTGGTCTCCCCTTTTGGCCAAGCCCAGGGCCCCCCTTCCAGAGCCCACACTTGGGGGGCACAGAGCAGAGGCTCCTGTAGCCAGGTTAGGCTCGTCTGCGCCCCCCCCCAACCTCTGCCACTGTGCCCAGGCCACTGCCCGTGCTGTGTGTGCCTCTCGTGCTGGGATGGCCACATCAGAAACTGCTCCATCCAGTACATCTGGGGAGCCGGCACAGCCCTCATCCTTTCAGAAAATATTCACGGAGCCGCCCCTATGTGTCAGTCACTGGGGACATGAACAAATGAGACAGCCCCTGCTGTCTGGAGCTCATGGTGTAATAGTGGAGACCTACACCCCATCGGGCCATTGTGGCGGCAGTGTGCAGGGTGCACGTGTGTGTGTGCAGCAGGGTGCCCAGGAGGAAAGAGTCAGGCCCTAAATCACGGAGCCCATAAAGTCAAGGGGTGCCTTCCATTCAGAGAGGGTATTTAAGGACACAGAAATAGCCTGGGTCGAGGCTGGGAGGCGGGCAGAAGCCAGCTGGGGAGCAGAGCTGGCCCAGTGCTTTCTTGGATGGCAGGGGTTGGGAGCTGTACTGAGCGGTTCCTGCCGGCCTGGGGGTGGGCGTAGGGGCACCGTGGATGATAGCGGTCAGACGGCATGTGGTTCCCCATCTCCCAACAAGAGCAGAACCTGCTACCTCTGCTTAGGGTGGTCCTTCAGCTCCATGGAGGGGGAGGAGGGGCTGCCAAGTGGGACAGTTCACTGGGGAGAGGAAGCCCCGCTGAGCCCTTCCCCGCTTTCCCGACCCATCCAGGCAGCAATAAGGACGGATTCCCTGGACGTGCAGGGCCTGGGCAGCAGGGAAGACCTGCTGTCGGAGGTGAAAGGGCCCGCCCCGCCGCCGCTGGCCCGGGCCTCCTCCTTCTGGGGCCGCCCCAGCCCCCAGGCGCCACCGCACTCCCGCAGCCAGAGCAAGATCTCGAAGCACATGCCCCCGGCAGCCCCCTGCCCAGGCCCGGAACCCGCCCGGGACGAGGGCCCACCAGACACCAGAAGCAGCTTAGAGCTGGACACGGAGCTGAGCTGGATTTCAGGAGACCTCCTGCCGGTGGGCGGCCAGGAAGAAGCCCCATCCCCGAGGGACCTAAAGAAATGCTACAGCGTGGAGGCCCAGAGCTGCCCCCGACGGCCTCCATCCTGGCTGGATGAACAGAGGAGGCATTCCATCGCTGTCAGCTGCCTGGACAGTGGCTCCCAACCCCGCCTGGGTCCCGGCCCCTCTAGCCTCGGGGGTCAGCCTCTTGGGGGACCTGGGAGCCGGCCCAAGAAGAAACTCAGCCCGCCCAGTATCTCCATAGACCCCCCAGAGAGCCAGGGCCCTCGGCCCCCACCCAGCCCTGGCGTCTGCCTCCGGCGGAGGGCTCCATCCAGCGACTCCAAGGATCCCTCGGCCTCCGGCCCTCCCGACAGCATGGCTGCCTCGCCCTCCCCAAAGAAAGACGTGCTGAGTCTCTCTGGTTTATCCTCTGACCCAGCAGACCTGGACCCCTGAGTCCTGCCCCCGCCCTCCACTCACCTTCTCCACTGGGTGCCAAATCCTAGCTCCTCCTCCTGGGCTCTATTCCTGAAAAACGTTCCATATGGACACCAAGGAGGCCCTCCCCCTGCCTCAGTGGCGCTGGGCACCTGCAAGCAGAATTTCTGGAGCGTTAGAAGCAGCAGCCCTGGCCACCCTGGCTCCAGGCAGAGGGAGAGAGGCCCAGGGAAGCTGAGGTTCCCGACACCAGGAGCTGTTGGGAGAAAGCAATACGTTTGTGCAGAATCTCTATGTATATTCTATTTTATTAAATTAATTGAATCTAGTATTTGCGGGATGTACAGCATTTTGTGACTGAAGAGACTTGTTTCCTTCTGCTTTTATGTGTCTCAGAATATTTTTGAGGCGAAGGCGTCTGTCTCTTGGCTATTTTAACCTAACTAGTCTAGTTATATTCCCTCTTCTTGCAAAGCACAAGCTGGGACCGAGAGTGCATTACAGCCCTGGCGGGGGCCTGTCTTCAGTGGAGAGCAAGAACCATTTTGGAAACTGCAATGTAACTTATTTTCTCCTTTAACCTCATCATCCTTTTCTGTAGGAAAAAAAAAAAAAAAGAGAGAGAGAGAGAGAAAAAGAAAAAAAAGATTTTACAAATGAAATGGAACCTTTTTATATATACATACATACATATCTATATCTATAATAAAGTAATTTTCCAAAATAAAAAGTTAATCCCGGTCCAGAGTAAAAGCAAAAAGGGACAGAGTTAGGTATTTCCAGATGGCACTGGAGAGAGATTCCTGGAGATGGGGAGTGGGTGGTGGGGAGGGGAGGGGTGGGAGCTGCCTCTGTGCATGTGTATGTGTGTTTACACGTGCCCATGGTGGGAGGAAGCGGGGAAATGCTACACCCCTCCCTCCCAGGGGCAAGAGAAGCCCCTCTGCTGGGTGGGCAGCCTGGACCAGTGGGGTTTACTCCTGCTTCTCTCTAAGCTTTATCGCTTCCTTTCCGCCAGGCAGCTCTGTGAATGTGCGTAATTCCAGATTAACTCTTATTTCTGCTGACAGCTATCAGCCGCCCATTGAAAGCTGGAAATTGGCATAATGAAGCTGTTTTGGATAATGGGGCTGACTGAGGCTGGGGGAGGGACCTCAGCTGCCGCAGTGAGGATGCTTGGGGTGTGGGGGGGAGCCCATGTAACTGGGTTTTCCTTCGTCAGGCTGCAGCCCCATAACCTGAGCGGTCAGGGCTTCAGCCTGCCTCCTTGGGGGAGGACCCCTGGGACACGGTGGGGCGCTGCTCCATCGGGGCCGGCAATGAGATTAAGCTGTGCGCACCGAGTGAGCTGCTCCCTCCTGAGATGGAGGGGGGCCGGGCTGGAACCTCCCGGTGGAGTTGGCAGGGTCGGGTGGCCAGGCTGCTGAGTGGGGAGCTGGCCCCCTAGGGGGTGATGAATGAGCGCCGTCAAGGTGTTTACAAAGTCGGCTGCTGCCTGCCCAGTGGGAGCCTGCAGAAGAGGGAGGGGGCGAAGACAGCCAAGGAGGCTGCGGGAAGGAGGGGAGAGGAGGAGGGGCGGGTGCCGTGGCCCAGAGCCTCCTTTCTGGTGCTACCACTTTTGTCTGAAACTCCATTGCCAAGACACGATGCCATGGTCATTAACCGCAGGCTCTGTGGGTCTGTCCCTGCCAGCCACCCCAATCCCACTCCCTTGACATTCTTGCCCCCTTACCCCCAGTACCTTCAAACCCCAGGACTCTTTTTTTTTTTTTTTTCCGTCTTTTGTCCTTTTAGGGCGGCGCCGAGGCATATGGAGGTTCCCAGGCTAGGGGTCGAATCGGAGCTGTAGCCGCTGGCCTACGCCAGAGCCACGGCAACGCCAGATCCAAGCCCTGTCTGCGACCTACACCGCAGCTCACAGCAACGCTGATCCTTATCCCACTGAGCAAGGCCAGGGATTGAACCCGCAACCTCACAGTTCCTAGTCCGATTCGTTTCTGCTGCGCCACAACAGGAACTCCCAAACCCCAGGACTCTTGAAACCTCAGTGACAGTTGGGGCTCAGCAGCCCTCACTGAGAGCCTCTGTCTGAACTTGGGTTTCTGGAGAGGTGGTGGAGTAGCTGCTCGATGGTTGAACCTGGAGGCTTTGTCCAATTCAGTGTTTTCTAAGCTGATGAAGGTTTTTCTAATTGCTCTTTTGGACAGAAATGATACCACTCCTTGAAGCAAACATCTAGTTTTATCCTCTTAGGGTGTGCATTAGCGTGAAGCTTTTTTCTTCTGGCCTCCTTGGGTGGGAAGAAGGGGGTGCATGTAGGAACTGCCTTTTTATTAAAAAAAAAAAAAAAAAAAAAAGCAAAGCTTCACAAAATTCATAGAGTTTTGTCCCCTGGGTCTGCAGATTAAGCTTTTATATTTTGGTAGCACTTCATAGCTATCTATTCCCTAAGGATGGTAGATTTGCAGAAGATGCTCTGGGGTCTTTTTTTCCTCTAGTGGTTAGAAGATTCTGGGTCAAGGTGAATCCAGAGGCCGGGCAGCTACCCCCTCCCCTCCATCCCAGGTTTCCTACCCACCCCCTGCCCCCAGGACCCCCTCAGAGTGAGAGTGGATATATGTGGGTAGAGAATTGTGGCCTCGCCCCCAACAATGTAAAATCTGGTGGGTTTTTTTTGTTTTTGTTTGTTTGCTTGTTTGCTTTGTAGGGCCCAACCCATGGCACACGAGCATTCCCAGACTAGGGGTTGAATGGGAGCTGCAGCTGACAGCCTGTACCCCAGCCACAACAACGCGGGGGGCGTGGGATCCGAGCCATGTCTGGAACCCACATCACAGCTCACGGCCATGCTGGATCCCTGACCCACTGAGCGAGGCCAGGGATCGAACCCTCATCCTTATAGATACCAGTAGGATTCATTTCCGCTACGCCACAATGGGAGTCCAAAATCTTTATCAGTGATGGAAACTCTCTGTCTCCTTAAAAGGGTTTTGAAGTGGAAATCATGACGCTGCTGAATCTTACTAACCGTAGTAATAATAACAGGATGCGAACCTCATGATGTTTGATTAGATGGTTATTTGATACATTGGGGTGGGGAGCGGAGGAGTCTGGAGGAGTCTGGAGGGAAGAGGGGCTGGTGGAGGCAGCCGGTCTGCCATTAGGACCCCAGACTGGGTTGGAACTGGCCGGGAGCTTCAGGGATGGGGGAGCTTTTGGAGGTAAGAATATCTACCCTGGTGCTTCTGCTCTCAGCTGTCTCCTTGCAGGTTCAGAGGAAATTATGATAACAGCTGCAGGCCCCCACCTCGGGCTTAGCTGCTTTTGCTTCCTCTACCTTAAGACTCCAAGAAAAGGTCTCTCTGGGGGTGGGGAGGACTAGGAAGAGGAGCAAGCAGAGCTGGTGCTAAAAACAAATCTGAGGCTCATCTGCAGTCTCTCGCTGACTTCTCACAACACCCTAGCACAGGAGGTACTATTGCCCTCATTGTCCCATGAGGCAATGGGTTCAGAAAGGTTAAGTGACCTGCCCGAGATCACACAGCCAGGAGAAGGCAGAATCAGAATTTCATCTTTGGTCAGGACAACATCCAGACAATTGGCTTCACATCATCCAAGCCTCTTTCCCATTGTGGAAAGGAAAGGGACACGGCGTGAGGCGTCCTGATCACAAAATGACTTGCCAGGGAGGACTTTTCCAAAGCCGTCACATTTGCGTTCATGGAAATGTACTCATGAGCTCCCAGTTTGGTGCACTCAGAGGCTTAGAGGAGCCCGCAGCCCCCCACCTGGTGTGGAGAGAGGCTTGGCCACAAGAGAAGGTGTCCCTCAGCTTCAGGTGCTTGGCCAAGGGCTGACTAAGACTGACGCTGCAATTGCCCAGTTTCCCAGGCACCACCTCTCGGCAACGTAACGCTGCCCTTGAACCACAAAGCACCTGCTCTCCTCCTCCTCCCATCCCCTGCCTTGTCACTTCCTGCCCTTTCCTCTGCCCCACCCAGACCTCTCCCACTCTGCAAACACTTTTACCTCCATCCCCACCCCTAATCCTCAGCCGTCACAGCTCTGTGACCTCCTCTCACCTTTCCTATGGGGGGTTGGGGGGGAAGGGCTGGCCACACAGTGCAGTGGGGGCATCAGACACCAGGTGGCAGCACAAGACACCTTCACTTGGTACCACCCAGGTGCCCCTTCTGTAGGGGTACCTAGCCAGGGAGAGGATACCGACACTGTTGGATACCTACCGACGGATGCTCTGTGTCGCCCCCAAAGGAGGAAAGTGGCTTGCAGAGCCCAGTAAAGGACTTCTCTGGAATCCCAGCCATCAGAGGGCTGAGTCCATGGTGCCCAGTCCACCGTCAGTGGACCCAGGAAAATCTAGGACAGTGGTTGCCAGAAGGGAAATTAACCCTCAAAAGAGATTTTAGGAAGTTCCTTTGTGGCACAGAGGGTGAAGGATCTGGCATGGGTGCAACGGTGGCCCAGGCTACAACTTTGTCTCTGGTTGGATCGCTGGCCCAGAAACTTCATGGTTGCGGCCAAAAATTAAGAGAGACTTTAGTTGTGGCCTGGCACCCTGCTCTGAGGACACAGCAAGGCAGGTCAAGGAGGTGGTGGCTCCAGCGAATGCCCATGAGGGAATTCTGCTAAGAACTGTGACTTAGCCTTGGTTCAGGGGCGGAAGCCGCTGACCGTGGCTCGTGGAGCTAATTAATTCTTCTTGCTTTGAAAACTCCTGAAGCGGGCACAGCAGCCAGTGCTCGCATGCCTGCCAAATCAGATCTAAGTGCAGATTAGGGGTGGAGGGGCAGACGTGTAAAAGCCAGTGGGGCCAGTGCAGACCCCCGTTGCATGGGGGTCCGGAGGAAAGGTATCATGCTCCACTGCATGGGAATAGAGAGCTGGACCTTGAGATCTGGAAGCTGGTCTGGGGGGGCTCCAGGCCTTCAAGGAGCCACAAGGGCTAAAAGGAACCAGGCAGTGAGTGGAAGGGAGAACTCACAGCCTTTGCTGTTCCTCGCCCTTCCCCCGTCTTATCCGTTCCCACCTGACTCTCTTCCTTTGCAGGGTTTCCCGTCCCTGGGCCTCCCCGACCCCCACTTGCTCTGCTTTCTTCTCCCTGCTGTCATTCCTGCTTGAAGCTGTACCTTGAAATTATCTTATCTCTGCATCTTTCTGCCAGGGTTCCCCTGGGATGCTCACTGGCAGGCTTGGAGGCGGGGAGAGGGATGGAGCACACACTGTCCATCCTGCCTGGAGCTACAGTCTGTTGCAGAGAGAGGATGGGATTAGGGCCATTAAAGCTGGGAGAGGTCTGGACCCTCTCCCTGCAGCCCAACACACAGGTCTTTATGGCTCCTCTCAGGAGCCTCCAGCTGAAAACATCTTGGTTCTGAAAACTCAAAAGCAGAGTGGGGGAGTTCCCGTCGTGGAGCAGTGCTTAGCAAATCCGACTAGGAACCATGAGGTTACGGGTTCGGTCCCTGCCCTTGCTCAGTGGGTTAACGATCCGGCATTGTCGTGAGCTGTGTTGCAGGTCGCAGAAGCGGCTTGGATCTGTCCTTGCTGTGGCTCTGGCGTAGGCCGGTGGCTACAGCTCTGATTCGACCCCTAGCCTGGGAACCTCCATACCGCAGGAGCGGCTCAAGAAATAGCAAAAAGATAAAAAAAAAAAAGCAGAGTGGACAGTATCCACTGCTGGGACTGTACCTAATGCTACAGTGGCCTTGCTACATATGACCTCTTCTAAGGACACCGGATGCTGGTTTAGTCAGTCAACAAACATTTCCTAAAGACCAGGAGTTCTCATTGTGGCGCAGCAGAAACAAATCTGACTAGGAACCATGAGGTTTCGGTTTCAATCCCTGGCCTTGCTCAGTGGACTAAAGATCTGGCGTTGCCAGGAGCTGTGGTGTAGTTTGCAGACACAGCTCGGATCTGATATTGCTGTGGCTGTAATGTAGGCTGGCAGCTGTAGCTCTGATTCAACCTCTAGCCTGGGAAACTCCATATGCCATGGATGCAGCCCTGAAAAACAAAAAACAAACAAACAAACAAACAAAATTTCTGAAAACCAACTTTGCCAGGCACTGTCTTGGGTGCTGAGGGTACAGGGATAAACAAGACTACCCTTAAGATGGTCCTGAGTTCTGCTGCAGTGCAGTGGGTTACGAATCCAACTTCGGCAGCTTGGATTGCTGGCAGCGTCACGGGTTCGGTCCCCAACCTGGGATCCCCGGCAGTGGGTTAAAGGATCCAGTGTTGCTGCAGCTGTGGCTCAGATTCAGTCCCTGACCCAGGAAAGTCCACATGTTGTGGGTGCAGCCAAGATGGTCCCTGTCCTTAAGATGTGCACATTTTGGGGGGATGCTATGCAGGACAACGAATGATACAGTACAAGGAGAGCGGCCTGCGAAAAGAAGGGTCCTTAGCCCAGGATTGGGATGGGAGGGGTTCGGTGAAGTCTTGCTTGTGGGGGGAGCTGCTTGAGTGAAATCTTTAAGGAGGACTAGAGTTAGCCAGGTGCAGAAAGGGAGATGAGTCACAGGGGGAAGGGCACGACAAGCAATCTTGATGGTGGGGGTGGGGCATGAGTGCAACAACTAAGGATGCAGGAAATGCTCCCCCACCCCCACCCCACGGAGGATGCATGGAAGTAGCCCAGTATTCAGAAGACATGGAGCACATCCTGCCTCTGCCAGAAGTTGCCCTGGGGCTTCATTTTCCTTGGTCTTGCGAGAACAATCAAAACCCTAATATCCTAGGAATACTGTAGTTCTTATTCAAGGGCGGTGGGAAAGGGGCCACATTCCATGAGGGGCCAGGAAGAGTGCTCCCAGTGCATGCTTCCGGGGACAGTGGAGGAGGTAAAGATTGCCAGGGGTCCCACCATGATCTCCAACTCAGAGGCTCCCACCCAGTGCTGCAGGCCCAATGCTGAACAAGGCTGGGGCCAAAGGGGATGGTGCTGCAGCCCCAGGGCTGAAGACAGAACCCAAGAGTCCTGGCCCCAAACTTAGAGAAAAGCTGGGCGGAGGAGTCCCAGCGGCTCACCATAGAAGCCTAGATCATCAGAACAGGAAGAGAGCTTAGATGGTGCCGTGCCAAAATGCTCAAGAAACAGTCCCAGACACATCCAGGGGTGTGTCGCACAGTATAGGAAAGGCTCTGCTGGAGGCGTGGAGGGGGATTGGAAGGGACTCAGTCGATCCCTGCTCTGCTGGAGGCGTGGAGGGGGATTGGAAGGGACTCAGTCGAAGGGACCCTTCAGACTGGCAGGGAAGACAGAACCTTCACAACTAAATATAACCCAATGCACACTGTGACAAGGCTGTGAAAGCTCTGTAAAGCCTGCCTCAGAGACGGAGGGGGGCTGGGAGGTGGGGCCGGGGAGGGAAGGGGGGCAGACAAAGGGCTGAGAGCACTTGCCCAGGGATGGGGGAAAGGCCCCCAGTCCTACTTCCTGGGGAGGAGGAGCCTTGACCCCCTGGCTCCCATCCCAGACCTCATGATGGCTCAGATCTGTATTCTGATAGCCCTTGGCAGAAGAGATTTCCTGCCTGCCCAGAGGTGGCTGCTGCTGCTGTGCTTTTTTTTTTTTTTTCTTTTTTAGGGCATCACCTGCAGCATATGGAGGTTCCCAGGCTAGGGGTCAAATCGAAGCTACAGCTTCCAGCCTATGCCACAGCCACAGCAACCAGATCCAAGCTGTGTCTGTGACCTACACCACAGCTTGCGGCAACGCCAGATCCTCAACCTACTAAGCGAGGCCAGGGATCGAACCCGCAACCTCATGGTTCCTAGTCAGATTCATTTCTGCTGTGCCACGATGGCAACTCCTGCTGTGCTATCTTGCTGGCAGCCACCTACACCTGCTGCTGAGCCACCAAGGAAAAAACACCTTCTCTTGGGGATCGGTGCCCCGGAAAGGATCACCTGGGCAGACCCTACAGACAGGGACAAAGTTGGACGGCAAGGGCAGGGGAGAGATGGGCTGGAGGAAGAGCTGCTGGGGGAATGGAAGATTCCTTCTCAACCCCAAGAGGGGTAGTGAACTGGCTTCTGGGATCCCATTAGGGAAGAGAGGATGACAGGAAGAGTGAGAGATGGAGGGAGGGAGGGATCCCAGCATGGCCAAGCCGGGGCCAAAGCAGGGGAAGGAGGCCATTGACCCCAAACCCATTTCACAGATTGGAAATGTGGAGACTCAGGCTTAGGAGGAGTGTGTTGATGTGGGGCTTTTCTTGGGGCCTCACCTGCCCCTCTGCCACCCTAACCAGGCAGAAGCAGAGGAAGCTACTACGTGTTGGGTTGGGTGCCTACCAAGTGTGCCAGAGATATGCTTGACGCTTAGCATAGCTTTCCCGTTTCATCCTCAGAGTAACCCTGTGATATAGGTACTGTGATTATCCTTGTTTTGCAGAAGTGAAAGTGGAAGCACTGAGGCTGCTGAAGCAGCAGGCTCAAGATCAGGGAGGGACGGAAATGTGGCCAGGCGGCAATTTAAGAGGATCATGGGAAGCCACTGTTTGGATGGTGCTGGGATCCCCTCCCACCCCTCTCTCCTTTGGCAAGCGGGCGCACACACACACACACACACAGACACACACAGACACACACACACACACACACACACACACACACACACACATTGTGTGTTGGTGTCTGTCATTTCCTGGACAACCTGTGGGGAAGAGATAGCCTCTGGGTTGTCAGGGCACACAAGTTCTTCCCATTTCACAGATGAGGAGACTGACCTCCAGAGATGAATGTAAGCTTATCAAGCATTTATTCACGGAAGGAAGGAGTCTCGCGCTGTCCCTCTGCATGTCCCTTGACTCCTGGGAGGGGGGCCCTCCCTCCCCACCGCAAACGTCTTCCCTGGGAGAGCCGCGTGTGCCCCTTGGGCAGACCCTGCTCCCACTGGATCTGCCTCCGTATCTGGAGGGGTACCTCTCCCGCGAGGCCCAGCGGTCCCCGGAAGGGGTGGTCCTTGTGTCCAGGGCCCCCACCGAGCTGCAGTTTCAGGGAGGTGCTACCGCAATTCGACCCAAAGAGCCTGGAGGTGGGGCTGGGAAGGGCGGGCCCGGGGGCGGAGCGCCGGGCGGAGGCGGCTCTGGGCAGCTGCTGGGTCTGTCCCGGGTTGGAAGGCCACCGTTTTCATTCTCGCCGTCCTCGTCGCCGAACCCCGGCCCCATGGACGCTCTTTGCGGCTCCGGGGAGTTCAGCTCCAAGTTCTGGGTAAGGAGGTGTCCCGGGACCACGAGGGAGCACCAGCGAGCCCTTAGCCCGGGGAGTGGCGATGCGATGCCGGGAACGGGTCTCGCGGCGTCGCCCAGTGCCGGTTCCCTCGTGGTCGGGGAAATCTGCTTCGGGTTTCCCCAGCCACATGGGCGAGCCTGGGAAAGCCAGGTGCTAGGCTTCCTGCTGGCACGGTGGGTGGCAGCTCGGAATCAGAAGGTGCCCGCACTTGCCACCTCACTCACATCCCTCTCTGGGACTGACTGCAGGCTGCAGAAGGGGCATTTCCCGGTTACTAGATCCTGTTGATCCTTCAGCACTGGCCCCTTGGACGAGGGCTTGGATGCCCATCCCCACACCTGTTCAACCAGGTGCTTTGGGAGGCGGGGTCTACTGGGCTTCCCCCTTCTTCAAGGGTTCCTGCCTTCTTGGAAAGGGTTCCTGCTCCGGGCAGAGCCACCAGAGACTGGCTGATCCTCACCGCCCCAGCGTCAGGAGGGAGAGGCAGACCTCACTCTGGAGGCAGGCCCTTACAGGTGCAAGATATCAGGATTTCCTGGTCCAACCCTCCCCTTTTATAGATGGAGAAAGGCCCAGAGAGAGGAGGAGACTTGCTCAAAGCCAGTTAGAGGAAAACAGGGCTGGGATACCAAAGTGGGCCTTCTGCTCATATGCCGGACCCTTTTCTAAGACATCAGGCTGCTTTTCAGGCTGCTGACTCCAGACCCTCAGCATAGTTCAGGTGCTCTCCGTGTAGAAAGCCCAAGAGCTTCCTTACAGCTTTCAAAACCTGTTCACAGGCAGCTCCCTTGATCATCATTGCAGCTCTGGGAGGCAAGTAGTGGTGTGTCTCTGTTTCACGGATGCGCTCAGACTCAAGGGGCTTGTCAGTGGTCCTATGGGAGCTGCCCAGCATAGGCTGCTCTCAAATCCAGGGCCTCTGAATCCCAATGCCTAAATCATTTCTCCATTTCAGGTATTTGTATGTATGTGCCTGGGGAGGGGGAGGTCGCATGCATGCGTGTGTGAGTGTGTGTGTGTGTGTGTGTGTGCGCGCGTGCGCGCGCCCGCGCGCACATCCACTGAGTGTTATTCATGAGTGAGTGCTTGTGTAGATGTGTGTGTGCATGTGTGTATGTAAGTGTGAGCGTATAGTCAGACACCCCGCTCTCAGGTTGTATTTGGGCTGGACTGAAGGGCTTAAATGGATGTCTGACATTTCGGGCAATAGAATACCATTTAACTAAATGGTTAGAGTAAAATTAACCTTTTAGTAACCCAGAAAGAGAGCCATGGAGATCACTACATGGTTGATCAGAGATGATGCAACTTCTCTGCTGCTGCCCTTCTTGCCACAGGAACCCTATTTGTCATCCAGCCTGGCCTGGTCACTTGTTTCCAGAGTCCAGAGGTTGCCCCGTTGGCTCATGAGTAGACTTTTTCTCATTGCCACTTGAACTTGGCTGTTGCGGCACAGTTGGGGTGTCTGAGGTGGCCAGGGAGAAGACTTGTAAATCAAGGGGGCAGATGTGACCATGCCTCAAGTTCAAGGACTCCCTGTTCCTGAGTGTGTAGTTAACCTTGAGAACTTAGGATTGCCCAGAAACAGGCTTTGAGGGACCAGAAGTCTGGGAACTCAAGGCTCCTTTCTTGATCCCATGATAGGGTTTCTCTACCCTTCCATGATACTGTGGAATCCAAGAATGTCAGAGCTTGGGGGCTTGGGGTAGCTGGCCCAGCCCCTCATTAAAGAGCTGGGAAAACTGAAAAAATGAACTTGTCAAGGTCACGCAACAATCAGCTACAGAGTGCTCGACTTGGAATCAGGATTCTGAGATATGGTTTCAACTTTGTCATTCCCTGACTGTGTACTTTTGGGCTTCTGGGACTCTCTCATGCCTGAATTTCTTGTTCCTGAGACATGTGTATCTTCTCTGAGAGCCTTGGAGTCCATGGGAGTCAGGTCATCTATATGTGAGGTTCAAGGGGATGCATCAAATGACAAGGACACTGACCTCTCCTCTTCCTGACCCCCGTGTCTTAGCACTTTCCATCTTCTTCCTCTTTTTTTTTTTTTTTTTTTTTTTTTTAGGGCCGCACCTGTGGCATATGGAGGTTCCCAGGCTAGGGGTCGAATCGGAGCTGTAGCCACAGCCACAGCCACAGTAATGCCAGATCCAAACCACGTCTGTGACCTACACCACAGCTCATGGCAACACCGGATCCTTCACCTACTGAGCAAGGCCAGGGATCGAACCCGCAACCTCATAGTTCCTAGTCGGATTCGTTAACCACTGAGCCACGATGGGAACTCCAACAATTTCCATCTTCTACATTAACTTCTTAGCTCCTGAAAGCTATTCCAGGCTGTACCCCCAAGTAGCTGGTGACTGGGGGTGGTACGGGACAAGGCAGAAAGTTTCCTAGCTCATCCTCTGAGGGTTTGTAGAGCTGAGAAAAGGGGGGACGGGGTCTGAGGCCCAGAGGCTGCTGCTATTACCTCAGCCCTAGCTCAGTTACCCAAAAGGCCTGAAGTTCAGGGTTATTCACGGATGCTGAGCTAGTTTGCTTCTCATTTTCTTTCTTTCTTTTTTTTTTTTTTTTTTTTTTTGCCATTTCTTGGGCCGTTCTCGCGGCATATGGAGGTTCCCAGGCTAGGGGTCTAATTGGAGCTGTAGCCACCGGCCTACACCAGGGCCACAGCAGCGTGGGATCCGAGCCGCGTCTGCAACCTACACCACAGCTCATGGCAACACCGGATCGTTAACCCACTGAGCAAAGCCAGGGATCAAACCTGCAATCTCATGGTTCCTAGTTGGATTCGTTAACTACTGCGCCACAATGGGAACTCCTGCTTCTCATTTTCATTGTGTTTTTCAGGTATACTTGTCCCTGGATCTTTTATCTTAGGAGCCTGTGGGTGACCCACAATGTTGGAAGTAGTGCAGGGCAGCCAGGAAGTACCTAAGCCAGGAGTGAACAGGTGGGGGCGAGGGGTGGGAGGACATGGTTCGGGCCTCTCGGGGCCACTTGATCATTCTATCCAGCCTTTTCACTAGCTTATCCTCACAGCCTCAGTTTTTCTACCTCTGAAATGGGGAAGTCACCCACCTCCTAACCACCTCACAAAGCTGTTGTGGAGGTCAAATAAAGTAGGGAATGTTAAAAAAAACAAAAACAAAACAGGAATGTGAATCAATTTGTGAACTTAAATTGATTTAATTTTTTTTCTTCTTAGGGCCGCACCTGCAGCGTATGGAAGTTCCCAGGCTAGGGGTTGAATTGGAGCTGTTGCTTCCGGCCTACATACAGCAATAGCAACGCGGGATCTGAGCCGCATCTTTGACCTACACCACAGCTCACAGCAACGCCGGATCCTTAACTCACTGAGCGAGGCCAGGATTGGACCCGCATTCTCATGGATACTAGTTGGGTTCTTAACCCGCTGAGCCACAAGGGGAACTCCATTAAACCGATTTAAATTTAAAATGCTCTGTTGGTGACAAGTCAAAATATTCCTGGGAAGAGTAATAAAGAGAGAGATGAGGTTAGAAGGAGGTATTAGATTTGGAAAGACCTGCAAGAAAGGGGCGCAGGGCCATTGGTCAAGAGCTCCCATCTCACCTGTTTGCTGGGGAAGTTGTGGCTAAATCCATCCACCTCAGCCCCAGATAAATGTGTGGGTAGGAGCCTCGAGGGAACCCATGACCTCCTGGACATGTGTACACACACCGTGCACTCACACGCACTGTGCATTTACACACACTGTGCACTTACACACACCATGCACTCACACGCACCATGTACTGACACACACACACTGTGCATTTACACACACCATGCACTTAGATACACTGTGCACTCATACACACTGTGCACTCACATACTATGCACTCACACACACCGTGCACTTGCACTCACTGCGCACTCACACACACCGTGCACTCACACACACCATGCATTTACACACACTGTGCACTCACACACCATGCACTTACACACACCATGCATTTACACATACTCTGCCACTCACACACATTGTGCGCTGGGTGAGTGATCCATCCTTTCTTTGATGTCTCTCTTAGCTCTACCCATTTTGGAGGGATTACCAACATCTCTGATCATGCGCAGAAGTTTCATGGAAATAAATTCCAAGAGAATGACCTGTGCCTAAACGGCCCAGAGATCACAGAGCTAAAAACAAAGGAGGTGGAGGTGTCCCTTTGCTGTCCCAGGTTGCCCCCTACCTGGATGATTACTCTGTTCTGAGCAGCAGAGACAGGGGCATATCCAGGTGGTGAAGGGAGTGCACAGAGAAAGAGCCTGGGGACTGTTGGCCCTCAGGAAGTCCTGACCTGTTTGCAGAATTAGCTTTGATCTAATGACTCCAGGGAGTTCCTGGGAGGCTGGTGTGGACTTAGAAATCCAAAGGTCCTGACCAAGAGAGCTGTCCAAAGATGGCACTGATGGCCTGGGAAACAGTGAGCTCCTCATTGCTGACGGGTTCAGGCACAGGGGGTAGTGGCCGCTTGGTGGAGATGTTGGAGGGGGAAGGAGATGGGGTCCTGCCCTGAAATTCTGTGACCAACTTGGAAGAGGGAAGGTGTGGCCAATGGGAGATTCACCAGCTCTTCCTCTGAGATTTCTAGACCTCTCTTTGCTGGTTCTGTCCCCACTTTTATTTTATTTTATTTTATTTTATTTTTTGTCTTTTTGCTTTTTCTAGGGCCACTCATGCGGCATATGGAAGTTCCCAGGCTAGGGGTCGAATCGGAGCTGTAGCCACCGGCCTACACCAGAGCCACAGCAACTTGGGATCCGAGCCGCGTCTGCAACCTACACCACAGCTCATGGCAACGCTGGATCCTTAACCCACTGAGCAAGGCCAGGGATCGAACCAGCAACCTCATGGTTCCTAGTTTGATATTAACCACTGAGCCACGACGGGAACTCCTCTGTCCCTATTTTAGACATGGCGTTTACCGAGTAGCAGCCCTTGGGGGAGCGCTATGGGTCACCCACTAGCCAGGCACCAGCACTTTCACTGTCCCCTGGCTCTTTACCCACCTGGGTCTGTTTACTCCCTGGGTCTCTTGCTCTGTTCCAGCTAGTGCCATTCTGTTACTCACTTGCTGTGTGACTTTGGGCAAATTAGTCACCCTCTCTGTGTTCCAGCTGGGCCTAAGTCGCCTCTGGGGCCGCCTTCAGGTCTAGTTGCTCAGTGCTGATTCTGAGGGGCTGAGCCTTGGACTCGGGGTGAAGCTATGACTAAGGCCCTAGGGACTTTAGGGCTCCTGGGTATCAGGGTCTCCTCCGTCGCGCCCTGCCACCAGGTCACTGCGCAGCCTGAATTGGTGGCCACCATCACATGAGGAACAAGTGAGGCTCTGATTTCAGTGTACTTTGACTCTCAAATAAAGATGGTGACCCCCAAGTCTCTGGGGAAACTGGTAGAGGTGGGGCCTCTGCCATTAGGCAGGTGGGTAGGTGGCAGAAACCCTCTCAGTCTGCTGAACACCAATCCCCCCTCCCCCCACCCCACCAGGAACACAGTCCTCCCTGCCAGGGCTTTGCCCCCTGAATTCCTTTTCTCCATCCCATCTGGCGCAGCTAAAGCTAGACCACTTTGAGTCTCCGAGCCCCTGGCTTCTCTTAGAAAGATTTGTTTCCTTATGACCCCAGGCTGACTTCTCCTCAGCTGCGCTGCTCCCCCACTGCCCTGGACCCGGTCTGGAGGGCCGGAGACTTAGGGAAGGAAATGAGTCAAGGAAGTGGCATTTGGGAGGGAACTTTGCCAAGCCCCGCCTTCTGGTCCCCTGACCCGGAAATGGTCTTGGAGCCTGGAGCCTGGGTCGGGGTTCCTAGCGGGAGGCAGAATCAGAGTACCTGGGGTTGTGTCCACCCCTTCCTGGTGTGGGTGTCCCAGGGCAACAGGTGGAACAGGATTCCTGAGGGGGGGGTGAGCTTGGATGTGCTTCCCCTCCCCCACCTGCAGCGGCTCCTCCTTCAGGAGGGGGTGCTGGGCTGGGAGAGTGAGGGGGGCTAACAGGGGCTAATCCTTGGATTGGATTTCTCCTTCTAACTGGATATTCAGGTTTCTAGTCCAGTGGCTCCCAGAATGCCAGCTAGTCTGTTACCCTGTCACAGCAGCCCCTTCCCCCATCAGCTCTGTGACATCAACCATAGCAAGGAGGTGATTTCAGAGTAGGCTGCAGGGCTGAAAGGAGATTTTTTTTTTTTTTTTGGTCTTTTTGCTTTTTCTGGGGCTGCTCCTGTGGCATATGGGGGTTCCCAGGCTAGGGGTCTAATCAGAGCTGTAGCTGCCGGTCTGCTCCAGAGCCACAGCAACTCGGGATCTGAGCTGTGTCTACAGCCTACACCACAGCTCACAGAAACGCCGGATCCTTAACCCACTGAGCGAGGCCAGGGATCAAACCCGCAACCTCATGGTTCCTAGTCGGATTCGTTAACCACTGAGCCACGATGGGAACTCCCTGAAAGGAGATTTTTAACGTTTTGGGGGTTCTGTCCTCAAGGTGGGTTGTCCTGTTGGAGCCCTACAAGGTGTAGAGGAAGTGCCGTAGAACCGAGTCTGGGACTCAGAAGTGGCATGGCCAGGGTTTGAGTCCCAGCTTCGGCCGCTGTGCCCTGGGGTTGGTCACTTTCCGGCCACGGGTCTCCACTGTTGCGAGCATTCAATGATAATCTTGGAACACCGTGGTGCTCAAATAACCAAAGCTGTGGCTGGCTGGCCCAAGACCCCTTTTGGAAGCGGATGATGGGCCGGCCAGGCTGTGAGCCCTCGTTTCGGGCTCCCACCCCCAGGCCCTTCTGAAGGCTGCCGTCTCAGCCACAGTGGGTCAGCAGTGTGAGCGGGCCCTTTGCCGTTTCTGCACCTCCATTTCTGCTGAGATAAATGAATTTGTCAGTTGATCCCTGCAGGGTTAAGGAAGTCATTAATCTTCTCATGACAGAGGCTATCAGCAAGCCTGGGGCCCCTGGGGCCTGGGAAGTCCCTGACAGAACTGGGGCCAAGGGCTCTGGGATCCTTATTCCCCCCTGCCCCCTGCTGGGGTCTGCCGAGATTTTGGCCTTGGTGCCCATGAAGGGGCCCCCTTGGTGGCGTCTGGGTGCCAGACCGTCTCTCCCCATTGAACTGTTTAATTGTGTGGTTAACGTCGTTGCTGCTGCTGTGGAAACTTTGTGGGTGACAGTGGGGGGTGGGGTGGGCCCAGCTCCCAGGTGGTACTCTTCAGAATGGGAACTGGGGGCTGGTGGTTTGAGAAGGGGTCACCCATCCTGCCCTTGTGGAATTGAAGAGTGCCAGGGGGTCCAGGAAATGACCTTCACCAACCCTGTCCTTGATGCTTAGCTTGGTCTACGTCTGAGATCCCCTCTGGTGCCTTGGTGCCCAGGGGAACTCATACTGAGCTGCTGGGCACATGGCCGCAGAAGTGGGCTTTCGTGGGTACTTTTCATTTATTTGTTCATATTCTTTCTTTTTTCTGTTCTACAAATGCACGGGAGGGCCTTCGCTCTGCCAGGCCCTGTTCTAGGCAGTGGGAAATACACTGGTTGGCAGAGCTAACAAACCGGGGGAGCTCCCATCATGGCTCAGTGGTTAACGAACCTGACCAGGATCCATGAGGACGTGGGTTCGATCCCTGGCTGTGCTCATTGGGTTAAGGATCCGGCGTTGCCGTGCGCTGTGGTGTAGGTTGCAGACGAGGCTCAGATCTGGCATTGCTGTGGCTGTGGTGTAGGCCAGCAGCTGTAGCTCTGATTTGATCCCTAGCCTGGGAACTTACATATATCTTGGGGATGGCCCCCAAAAGAAAGAAAGAAAGCAAGAAAAAGTGAGCCGAGCACAAGTTTGCAGGTGAGGAGGGCGTGGGGCACAGCACCACTGCCTTGAGGCAGGTGCAGATCTGATATATGGGGACCACACAGAGGCCAGGAGGCAAGTGGAGCAAGAGGAGGGAGTGGGGGACCTGAGGTCAGAGAGACAGGGAAGCAGATAAGGAGGGTCCTGAGGGCCCCTTGGAGATTTGGGCTTTTTTTTTTTTTTTTGTTACTCAAATGAATTTATCACGTCTGTAGTTGTATAATGATCATAACAATCTGATTTCACAGGATTTCCATCCCACAGCCCAAGCACATCCCCCCACCCCCGAAACTGTCTCCTCCGGAGACCATAGGTTTTTCAATGTCTGTGAGTCAGTATCTGTTCTTCAAAGAAGTTCAGACTGTCCTTTTTTCAGGTTCCACATGTCCGTGAAAGCATTTGATGCTGGTGTCTCATTGCATGGCTGACTTCACTTAGCATAATAATTCCTAGGTCTATCCATGTTGCTAAAAATGCCGGTATTTCGTTCCTTTTAATGGCTGAGTAATAGTCCATTGTGTATATGTACCACATCTTCTTGATCCACTCTGTCGATGGACATTTAGGTTGTTTCCATGTTTTGGCTATTGAAAATAGTGCTGAAATGACCATTGGAGTACATGTGTCTTTGCGAGTTTTCTCTGGATAGATGCCCAGGTCTTGGGCTTTTATTCTGTGTGAAATGGGGAGCCCTTGGCAGGTTTTAACCAGAGGAGTGACATGGGATCAGCATGACTTAGGTTTCTCCCAGACTTGCCCCTGGCTGCTGGGCTGGAAAAGACAGCTTGGCAAGTGGCCAGAGTACAAGCAGAGAGACCAGAGGGGGGGCAGTAGCCACAGTCCAGGTAAAAGAGAAGCCATCAGATTCTGGGTCTATCAGGGACATCCAGACAAAGATGCCTTTTTATAGATAAAAACAGTCAAATATAGAACTTACCTATAGTTCAGCCTCATAATCTCAAAGTAGAGTGAACAGGATTTGCTGAAAGGTTGGGTGTGGGGTGTGAGAGAAAGAGTCAAAGATGATGGCAAGGATTCTGGCCTTCGAGAAGGAAAGAGCCGCCAGCCGTCCAGTGGGCAGGCTTGGGAGAGGGACTGGGCAGGAGTTCCGTTCTGGACATGTTGTGTACGACATGTCCCATCAGTGTCCTAGAAAGTAGGCTGAGATAAACAGTCTAGGAACACAGGCTTGGATGGGTACCCGTGACTTCTGGGTGGAACTCTGCCCAGCTGAGATACGCATATTGGAAGGAAAGGAGCCCAGGCCGGATCTCCCTGTGGGTCAAAGCTGTCTCTGGTCCTCACCTCCCCAAGATCTCTTGATTGTTGCCACAGTGCAAGTTGTTTGTGAAACCCAAACAAGGTCCCAGCAGCCTCTGCTGGGTCACCTGCTTTGAGGGTTGCCTTGTGTTTTTGTCTTTTTTGGTTTTTTAGGGCGGCCCCCACAGCATATGGAGGTTCCCAGGCTAGGGGTCTAATTGGAGCTGTAGCCACCGGCCTACGCCACAGCCACAGCAACACCAGATCTGAGCTACATCTGCCACCTACGCCACAGCTCATGGTAACACCGGATCCTTAACCCACTGGACAAGACCAGGGATTGAACCCATGTCCTCATGGATGCTAGTCAGATTCGTTTCCACTGAGCTATGACTGGAACTCCTAGTGTTGCCTTGTTTGAGCCAAGGTGCTTTGCTGTTCATCCTGCTCCTGCGGCGAGCTGGCTGGCTTGCTGTTATTACTCCTACGACTCACGTGCGGAAATGGGGGTTCAGAGAGATGAAGACAGTCACCCTTAGTCCCACGGCTCCGAAGTGGCAGCCCACCTCGAGTCCCCTGCATAAGGGTTTGGTTCTCCTCGTGGCCACTCCCTGGCTGCCTCCAAGAGCCACGCCAGTGCAAGTGCAGATTCCGTGTTGTGCCTTTGAACTCAGGCTCCCGTCCCCCAGCACATACGCTCCCTTGTCTGGCAGATATGCCTAGACCATATCTGCACTGCTCCTCATGCCTGGCTGTGTGCTGGGAGTTAGAGGGTGTGGGGCAGAGAGGAGATGAGTAAGATTAGGGGCCAACGTCTATTCTGAAGGCGCAGTTGCTATAAGAGAGAAGACATGGTCACATGTGCAGGTCCAAGAGCGCAGGGTCGGAGAAACCCCAGGTTGGAGTTAACGAGGCCTGGTGGCCCTCCCAGCTCCTGACAGCCAGGTGTCCTTGGACTTGTTGCCCGAACAGATGGAGCCTGGTTTTTCTTTTGCAAACCGTGCCTCAAACTGTTCCTCTTCTCTTCTTTTGGAAATTGTTCTGAAAAAATAACAGATAATGACCAGTGCTGTAATAACATACTACTGAAACTTAAGTGGCCTTTAGGGAGTTCCCGTTGTGGCGCAGTGGTTAACGAATCCGACTAGGAACCATGAGGTTGCGGGTTCGGTCCCTGGCCTTGCTCAGTGGGTTAACGATCCGGCGTTGCCATGAGCTGTGGTGTAGGTTGCAGACGCGGCTTGGATCCAGCGTTGCTGTGGCTCTGGCGTAGGCCAGTGGCTACAGCTCCGATTCAACCCCTAGCCTGGGAACCTCCATATGCCGAGGGAGCGGCCCAAGAAATAGCAACAACAACAAAAGACGAAAAAAAAAAAAAATGAAAAAAAAAAATTAAATGAAACTTAAGTGGCCTTTAGTCATTTACCTGGCTGCCAAGACCATATAGGATAAAGCAAGGAAAAGCCCCACTGGAGGCTGGGGTGCCTCAGAAATGCTTTCTGTAGGAGCTGAGACTCAGGTGAGGCCCAGAAAGCTGAGCAGTTCACTCCAGGCTCAAAGACCAGATGGTCTGAGTTGGGGGAGGCCTTGGGCCAGCTAAGTGGTTGGGATTAACAGGTTGCAAAGCTTTTTTTTTTTTTTGGTCTTTTTAGGGCCACACCTGCAGCATATGGAAGTCCCCAGGCTCGGGGTCGAATCGGAGCCACACCAGAGCAATACGGGATCCAAGCCATGTCTGCGACCTATACCACAGCTCCTCGCAACGCCAGATCCTTAACCCACTGGGTGAGGCCAGGGATCGAACCTGCGTCCTCATGGATGCTAGTCGGGTTCTTTAACCACTGAGCCACAACGGGAACTCCAGGTTGCAAAGCTTAAAGCAACCAGTGGAGTTAACCAACCTTGCCAGTGGAATGGATAAGTACCTGTGTTTGTTCACACAATGGACCACAAGCAGAAGTTCAGAGGGGAAACCGCCACTCACATTCAATACCAAGGGTGACACCCCAGATGCAGTGTTAAGTGAAAAAGCCAGATGTGAAAGGTCCAGGCTGTGTGATTTCCTTTACAGGAAGATCCCACACAAGTAAAACCGCTTGTTGTTAGAAGTTAGGACAGTGTTCCCCTGGGATGAGGAGTGGCTTGGTGGGGGCGCAAGATGCACTTTGGGGGCCAGCGATGTCCTGTGTCTTGATTTGGGTTCTAGTCACACAGGCGTGGTCAGCGTGTGACAATTCACGGAGGTGTACACTTAAGCTGTGTGCCCTTTCTGTAAGTACATGAGGCTTGGATAAGAAAAAAAATTTTTTTGGCCAGGCCTCTGGCATGCCAAAGTACCCAGGCCAGGAGTTCCCGTCGTGGCGCAGTGGTTAACGAATCCGACTAGGAACCATGAGGTTGCGGGTTCGGTCCCTGGCCTTGCTCAGTGGGTTAACGATCCGGCGTTGCCATGAGCTGTGGTGTAGGTTGCAGACACTGCTCGGATCCCGCGTTGCTGTGGCTCTGGCGTAGGCCGGAGACTACAGCTCCAATTGGACCCCTAGCCTGGGAACCTCCATATGCCGAGGGAGCGGCCCAAGAAATAGCAACAACAACAACAACAACAACAACAAAAAAGACAAAAGACAAAAAAAAAAAAAGAAGTACCCAGGCCAGAGATTAAACCCATGCCATAGCAGTAACCCGAGCCACAGCAGTGAAAAGGCCAGGTCCTTAACCCGCTGAGCCACCAGGGAACTCCAGACATGTTTTAAAGAAGAAAACAATGCGGGCTAGGGCATCTGCCTCCCCTCCCCCTGGAGAGCCCGAATAGGCCTATGGTATCACCCCACTCTGTGATCCTTGACCCAGTACCCAACCTGGGTTGGCGTGCCAGGTGCTTAGCAAGAGTTTGCATGTCCTTAGCTGACATTCTTGAGCAACTCCTGGATACAGGGTTCTAAAATACAGATGTGCGTGGCACAGCCTCTACCCCCAGGATTTGAGTGAAACGCCCCAACACAGCATGTACCCGGACTTCATGCTGCCGGGGGCAGGGACAGGGCTTGCCCAGGTGTGCCTCGCCTTCTTCCCAGCTCACAGCAGGCCCTGCCCAGGGCGTCATCAAGTGGAAGACTGATGCTCTGGAAGGTGGCTCTCGTATTAGGTGTTGACTTCCAAACGGGAAGGGAGAGGTGGGTCCTGAGCCAGGCCCCCACACTTCCTTGGAGTTATTGGGATTTTTTTGACAAGAAGATGAACAAGGGACCAGGCTGAGCAAAGACCTAGGAGTGAGACTTTCACATCAGATTTAGGGTGAAATGAGTTTTGGCAGTAGGGGAAGGGCGCAGTGGGAGGGAGATGGTACACTTGGCCTTGGCCGTAGGAGCAGCAGGAGCCGCTGCAGGTTTGCGGGCAGGAGACAAGGCAGGCAACGCTGTATTTCGGGAATCTTTTGGCCATGGGCAGGCACATTGGAGGCAGAGGGCTGACCTGGACGGCATTAAAGTGTGAGGGTAGGTGTACGCCAAGGAAGAGGAGGCAGGGTGTCCAGACCACTCCATGAAAGATTTTTTAAAAAAAGAAATCAGGCAATAGATACTTTAATAGTTTAGATAGATGACAGAAAGGTAATGCAAGGCCAGCTGTAGGATTTGAATGCCATGCTTGGGTTTTGTCTTCTAGGCAGTAGGAAGCCACCGAAGGTTTAGAGGGCGGGTCTAAATTATTATTATTATTATTATTTTTTGTCTTTTTGCTATTTCTTGGGCCGCTCCCGTGGCATATGGAGGTTCCCAGGCTAGGGGTCAAATCAGAGCTGTAGCCACCGGCCTACACCAGAGCCACAGCAATGCGGGATCCGAGCCGCGTCTGCAACCTATACCACAGCTCCCGGCAACGCCAGATCATTAACCCACTGAGCAAGCGCAGGGACCGAACCCACAACCTCATGGTTCCTAGTCGGATTCGTTAACCACTGCGCCACGACGGGAACTCCTAAATTATTACTTTATTTATTCTTTTATTCAACAAAAAATTTACTTAAGCAAGTTTTGTTTGTTTGGTTGGTTTGGTTTTTTTGTCTTTTTAGAGCCCCACCCCTGGCATATGGAAGTTCCCAGGCTAGGAGTCAAGTTCGAGCTGCAGCTGCCGGCCTACACCACAGCCGCAGCAACTACAGCCACAGCCATGCCAGATCCAAGCTGAACCTCTGACCTATGCTGAACCTTGCGCCAACACTGGATCCTTAACCCACTGGGTGAGACCAGGGATCGAACTTGCATCCTCAGAGGCATTATGTCACGTTCTTAACCACTGAGCCACAACGGGAACTCCGCCTCCATTTTATGTTATTTTTTTTGGTCTTTTTTTTTTTAAGGACTGCACCCATGGCATATGGAAGTTCCCAGGCTGGGGGTGGAATTGGCACTATAGCTGCTGGCTTACACCACAGCCACAGCAACGCCAGATCCAAGCTACATCTGCGACCTACACCACAGCTCATGGCAATGCTGGATCCTTAACCCACTGAGCGAGGCCAGGGATCAAACCCGAATCCTCATGGATAGTAGTTGGGCTCATTACCAATGAGCCACAATAGGAACTCCTATCCATCTCCATTTTATTTTTATTGTATTTTATTTTATTTTTTTGTCTTTTTGCCTTTTCTAGGGCTGCTCCCGCGGCATATAGAGACTCTCAGGCTAGGGGTCCAATCAGAACTGTAGCCGCCAGCCTACACCAGAGCCACAGCAACTTGGGATCTGAGCCGCGTCTGCAACCTACACCACAGCTCATGGCAACGTCGGATCCTTAACCCACTGAGCAAGGCCAGGGATCGAACCTGCAACCTCATGGTTCCTAGTTGGATTCATTAACCACTGCACCACGACGGGAACTCCTCCGTCTCCATTTTAAAGGAGAGGCAACAAAAGCTCAGAGAACTCCCTATCCCTTCCCTGGGAGGGGCTTAGAAAGAAAGTGAGCTCTTCAACCATGTGCATATATGCTTTGATAAAATAAAAAATTACAGGAGTTCTCTTTGTGGCACAGCAGAAATGACTCCAACTAGGAACCACGAGGTTGTGGGTTCCATCCCTGGCCTCGCCCAGTGGGTTAAGGATCCGGCGTGGCTGTGAGCTGTGGTGTAGGTTGCAGACGTAGCTCGGATCCTGTGTTGCTGTGGCTGTGGCGTAGGCCGGCAGCTGTAGCTCTGAGTTGACCCCTAGCCTGGGAATCTCCATGTGCTTCGAATGCGGCCCTAAAAAGCAAATAATAATAATAATAATTTTTTAAAAAATTAGGGAGTTCTCTTGTGTTCTAGTGGGTAGGACAGAGTTCTTTCACGGCTGAGGGCCCATGTTTGATCCCCTCATCCAGGAACTGAGATCCCACATTACGCCTCTGCATGGAGAGGCCGAATAAATACGTATAATTAATTTAGGAAAAAAGAGTGGAAATCTGGAATGACAGAAATGACATCGGTGGTGCCGGGGAAGGATGGGCTGCAGAGGGGCACAAAGGAACTCGTGAAATGATGGAATCCTCCATATCTTTTTTGTGGCAGCAGTTTTACAGGTGTGGACAACCGATACTCATTGGACTATGTACTTTAAATGGGTGCAGCTTATTGTACTCAAATTATACCTCAATTAGAGAGACAGAGAAAATGCGAGGAAACGGGGCACCCGCGGCCTCCTGGGAACGTTCACACTCAGAACCACACCTGCTGGTTTGCACACTTCGCCTCTCGTGGTCACACATTCCGACCCCCCAGGGAGCCTGGAGCTGCTCTCTGGCCCAGCCGCCTCCCGGGATCATGAGCCCAGTTCTTCAGGAAGCTGTCACTGAATTGTCTCCTCTGTCCTCAGGACTCCAACCTGTCCTTGCACACAGACAACCCGGATTTGACTCCCTGCTTCCAGAACTCCCTGCTGGCCTGGGCCCCCTGCGTGTACCTGTGGGCCGCCCTGCCCTGCTACCTCTTCTACCTTCGGCGCCACCAGCAAGGCTACATTGTCCTCTCCCACCTCTCCAGGCTCAAAACGGTCAGGGGCTCAGGGCTGTTCTGCGGGTGGGACCAGGACATGGAGGGCCTTCTATTTTTTTTTTTTTTTTCTTTTTAGTGCCGTACCTGAGGCATATGGAAGTTCCTGGGCTAGGGGTCGAATCATAGTTACAGCTGCCAGCCTCCACCACAGCCACAGCAACGCCAGATCCGAGCTGCGTCTGCAACCTACACCACAGCTCACGGCAATGCTGGATCCTTAACCCACTGAGTGAGGCCAGGGATCGAACCTGCGTCCTCATGGATACCAGTTGGGTTTGTTACTGCTGAGCCACAAAGGGAACTCCGGAGGTTCTCCTTTCAATGAGTCACTCCCCCCCGCCCCCCCCCCCAGTGGCTGGACTGAGTTTCCCAGCCTCACCCGCCATGTGATCGGGGCCATGGCAGCCTGCCAGCCCTGTGAAATAGTCTCTGCCTGGGGAAGTTTCATCAGGTTCTCCAGCAATGCTCCCCCTACCCTGGCGAAGTTTCCAGCCAGCACCCAGCCTGGCTCCTGGGGACAAGCCTGGGCAGGCCTAGTGGTTTCAGGAGCAAAAGTCCCTCCCCAGGGGGGCACATCCCCATCTTAGGGGATAGAGACTCCAACATGTGCCCCGTCCACAGGCCTTGGGCGTCCTGCTGTGGTGCGTCTCCTGGGCTGATCTCTTCTACTCCTTCCATGGCCTGCTGCACGGCTGGGCCCCTGCCCCCATCTTCTTTGTCACCCCCTTGGTGGTGGGGGTCACCATGGTTGGTGTGGGACCAGGGAATCTGGGTGGGGGAGGATCTCCAAAGGGTTGTGGGATGGGGATGGGGGAACCATGGGCTCTGGGGAGAAGGCTGGGCTCCTTAGGGGTGGGAGAAGGCTGGGGGTAACCCCCAAAATCTCTGGCCTCGTGGGATGGGGAGAAACAGGGGCAGGTCCAGATGTGCGTGCTCCATACCAGCCTCTCTGCCCTCCCTGCACAGCTGCTGGCCACCCTGCTGATCCAGTACGAGCGGCTACGGGGGGTGCGGTCCTCGGGAATCCTCATCATCTTCTGGTTCCTGTGCGTGATCTGCGGAATCATCCCCTTCCGTTCCAAGATCCTTTCAGCTGTGGCCCAGGTGAGTACCGGCGAGGAAACAGCCAGGTCCAGCGCTGTCTAGGGATTGACCCCAGGACTTGAGTCACTCCTGGGGCCCAGGCTCCTCCTCGCCCCCCTTCTCTGGCTCCCAGGACCTCCTTTGCCATTCAGTCCTTTGTGTGTCATCCCCTACTTGTTGCATCTCTGCTGGGAAGCAGACGGGGGAGCAGCGTGAGGAGCCGTGTAACCCGGGAGATGCTGCAAGATGCAGCCATTGTCGGATGCTCGTGGGAACGCTGTCACCGCCACCAAGTGCAGGGTCTGTGCAACGAGTGCGAGTGTGCAGACCCGAACAGTTCTGGCTTCCCTGGAATCCCGTTAGTCTGTTCTCCCCTTTTCCCCCACCTCCCTCAGTTCCTGGCCTTCCTCTTCATTTGCAATGGTGGGCAGGGGGTGATGAGGTGGCGGTAGGAACGCTGGCCGTCAGTCTAGTGTTTTCCCATTTCTCTGTCTCAAGAGGAGGCAGGCAAGTGTATTCATAAGCACGCGCAGGCTCAGGCTGGAGACAATCCACTTAATATTTCTGTGATCTTGGGTGAAACCTTTAGCCATTTGGAGCCTCATTTCTCAACTGCAAACTGGGCATCAAGATTTCCTAGAGACAAAAAAAAAAAAAAAAAAAAAAAGAGTTCCCGTCATGGCGCAGTGGTTAACGAATCCGACTAGGAACCATGAGGTTGCGGGTTCGGTCCCTGCGCTTGCTCAGTGGGTCAACGATCGGCGTTGCCGTGAGCTGTGGTGTAGGTCGCAGACGCGGCTCGGATCCCGCGTTGCTGTGGCTCTGGCGTAGGCCGGAGACTACAGCTCCAATTGGACCCCTAGCCTGGGAACCTCCATATGCCGAGGGAGCGGCCCAAGAAATAGCAAAAAGACATAAAAAAAAAAAAAAAAAGATTTCCTAGGAGGAGTTCCCATCGTGGCCCTGCAGTAATGAACCTGACTAGTATCCATGAAGATGCAGGTTCAGTCCCTGGTCTAACTCAATGGGTTAAGGATCCAGTGTTGTCATGAGCTGTGGTATAGGTCACAGGTGCGGCTCAGAGCTGGCATTGCTATGGCCGTGACTGTGGTGAAGGCCAGCAGCTACAGCTCCAATTTAACCTCTAGCCTAGGGACCTCCAGATGCCTTGGGAGCAGCCCTGGGGAAAAAAAAAAAAAGATTTCCTAGGAGTTCCTGCTGTGTTGCAGTAGGTTAAGAATGTGACTGCAGGGAGTTCCCATTGTGGCACAGCGGAAACGAATCCAACTAGGAACCATGAGGTTGCAGATTCAGTCCCTGGCCTCACTCAGTGGGTTAAGGATCCAGTGTTGCTGTGAGCTGTGGTGTAGGTTGCAGACTTGGCTCGGATCCGGAGTTGTGGCTGTGGTATAGGCTGGCAGCTGAGGCTCCAATTAGACCCCTAGCCTGGAAACATTCATACATTCATATGCCTCCTCCTCACCCTTCCCCTCCGCCCACTGAAGCCCTAGAAAGACAAAAAGGCAAAAAAAAAAAAAAAAAAAAAAAAAAAAAAAAAAGAATCTGACTGCAGCTGCTCCTGCAATGGCTTGGATCACTTCAGAGGCTGGGGTTTGATCCCCGGTTCATTGCAGTGGGTGAAAGGATCTGGTGTTTGCTGAAGCTGTGGCTCCGATTAAATCCCTCGCCAGAGAACTTCCACATGCTGTGGATGGAGCCATTAAGAAACAGGAAGGTGGAGATCCCGTCATGGCCCAGTGGTTAACGAATCCGACTGGGAACGTTGCGGTTGCAGGTTCAATCCCTGGCCTCGCTCAGTAGGTTAAGATCCGGCGTTGCCATGAGCCTCGGTGTAGGTTACAGACGAGGCTCAGATCCTGCGTTGCTGTGGCTGTGGTGTAGACTGGTGGCGACAGCTCCGATGAGACCCCTCGCCTGGGAACCTCCATATGCTGCGGGTGTAGCCCCGAAATAGACAAAAAAAAAAAAAAAAAAAGGAAGGAAGGGAGAAAGGTAGTTTTCCTACCTGACGGGGAATGTTAGAACAGGTGATGTGGGTGAGGTGCTTGGCACAATGCCTGGAGCAGGGCAAGCCCCACAGGACAGGGGCCCCCTTACCACCCTTCCCCTCTCTCAGAACCCTCTGGGCAGGAGACCCAGGGGCCCCTCAGGTGCTGACTCCTCCCCAGAGGGGCCGGATGCCCCAAAGGACTCTTCGGAGCAGGGACTGCGGGCCTGGGGCTCCCCAAGCCCTGATTCTGCTCCCCTTTCCTCCCTCCCCCAGGGCAGGATCTCAGACCCCTTCCGCTTCTCCACCTTCTACATCTATTTTGCCCTGGTGCTCTCCTCCCTCATCCTCTCCTGCTTCAGGGAGAAGCCACCGTTTTTCTCCCCCAAGAATGTCGACCCGGTGAGTTTGAATGGAGGTGGGGGGCGGGGGTCGTTCCACAGCCCACGCTCAGCCCCGCCCTCACCAGCGGTCCCCATCCCTTCCAGTCCCTTCCATCTTCATGTCGTCGGCACAGTGTGCAGACGGGGACTTGGAGCGGGAAGGGATGAGGTGCCCTCCCTCTGCTCTGCCTTAATGTCCCCTGTCCCGTTCGTGCACCTTCTAGAACCCCTGCCCAGAGGCCGGAGCTGGCTTCCTCTCCCGCCTAACTTTCTGGTGGTTTACAAAGTGAGTTGGCTCTTCCTCGAGCCTGGGCCTGGGGGACGGGGGAGGGGTGGATGGTTGGGGGATGAGAGGGAGGAAGGGGAGCCGTCCAGAAGTTCGGGGGCCTGGGGAGCTGTGAACCCCTGCGGGCATGGCCCAGTTCTAATCCCAGGCCACAGACCAGACCTGCGTCTGGCAGGCTGTGGGGACAGGCTCTGGGTCCTCGAGGGAGACCACGACTAATTCCTAGCTCTTAGGTCAGCAATAAGCTTGCAGCTGTCATTTCCTTGGCATCTGCTAGAGCAGCTAGAGCAGGAGAATTGTGTCTGTGACCCGGGGGGACAGCTCATTAACTGCACTGCACTGAGGAGGCTCCTGGGGCTGGGGCTCCATCCAGTGGCACTTGGCACTGCCCAGGGCCCCAGCTACCATCCTGAAGGCCCAGGGGTCAGTGGGGCATCTGGGAAGGAGAGCGAAGGGGCCAAAAAAGTAGGAACTAAGGTGAGAGGAAGTGCCCTCCATCCTGCTCACTGTGGGAATAAAGGAGACCCTTCCCTTGGCCACAGCTCCCTAGGGATACCCTCCTCTCTGGAGCCCCTGGTCCCCAGGCTGCCAAGCTCTGACCCTGTGTGGTGCTGTCTGCCCGCTCCAGATTAGCCATCCTCGGCTACAGGCGGCCCCTGGAGGATCGCGACCTCTGGGCCCTGAACAAGGAGGACTGCTCCCAGATGGTGGTGCAGAGGCTGCTGGAGGAGTGGAAGAAACAGCAGGAGCAGGCAGCGCAGTGAGCGCCCCCTCCCCTGGTCCCCGCGCCCCTCCACTCCAGCCCCTTCACACAGCCCAGGTCTCCTGTAGGGGAGCCTGGGAAACCTGGAAGCTCGCATGGATGGGGGTGGGGAGAAGAGCAGGTGCAGGGGGTCCTGGGGTGGGAAGCTCAGGCCTGGGTGGCACCAACTCTTCCAGCTCTACCGATGCGGGAGAATGGCTGACACTGTTGCCGTACTTACCCTGTCCCTGTCCCTGTCCCCGTCCCCGTCCCGAGCATGTAGATTAACTCAGTCCATCTCCTGCAGCCCTACAGTGCAGGTTCCATTGTCTTCATATTACAGATAAGGACACTGAGACATAGAGGTTTGATGATGTGCCCAAGGTCCCCGAGTAGGTGGTGGCAAAGCCAGAATCCACGCCCAGCTGTCTGGCCCCACCACACTCACCCTGGCACCGCCCTGCCTGACTTTGAAGGGTAGATTCCAGGGACTTCTCTCAAGAGGGAAAGGGGTCAGGTGATGAAGATCGAAGCCAGCCCTCCCTCTCAATCCTGCCTCCTCCTGCCTGGAGGTAGGGGCTGGAGGAGAGGACCCTCTGGCTGAGGGCCTTCCCGCTGGCAGCCTCCTGCCCAGGACCCAGGAGCCTGTCTCTGGAGGGCTACCCAGCCAGAAGAGCTGGGTGCCGAGTTCTCCTTCCCCACCCACTGCCCTCCCAGGACCGAGCCCCCTTCCCTTCCACCCACATCCGGAGGTCCAGAAATCCGGTGCTGGTTCAGCCCGAGCTCCTGATTGCCGACTGACTGTGGTGGAGTCAAAGACTTGGGCTTGGTCAGCAAGCAGTGTCTTGGAGTCTCTGGAAGGCCTAATGCCCCCCCCATCTTCCTGCTGCACCCCCGTCCTGTCCCTCCATGCCACCTCCACCCCCTCCCTGCTCAGGTCCCAGTGACTAGACCACTAGCCAGCCCTGCTTGTGACTCCAATCCCATCAGCATTCTCCCCGGAGCCAGCCCTGGGTTGGGGGGATGGGACAAGGAGAGCCCCAGAGGCTGGGAACTGCTGGGTGTATAGGCGTTGGGGAGCAGTTAAGGCGCTTCTTCATATGCTCCCTAGGACCTGAAGACAGAGTCCCTTGGGGATTCTCAGTTGGAAGGTCATGTGGTCCATCCCCCCCAACTTGCTCCTGCTCCTACCTGCTCCTCGCTACCCCCCATGGCCCTTGATTCATGGGACTCACGTGCTCATTTCTACCCATTGCTCCTTCCTTCCCAAACCAGACACCAGGCTGCAGAGGCTTCTGGGAAAAGACCGTCCAGCGAGGGTGAGGTGCTGCTGGGGAAGCGGCCCCGGACCCGGGAGCCCTCCTTCCTGCGGGCCCTGATGGCCACCTTCGCCTCCAGCTTCCTTCTCAGCATGTGCCTCAAGCTGATCCAGGACCTGCTGTCCTTTGTCAACCCACAGCTGCTCAGGTCTCTGCACGCTGCCTGTCACACAGCCTTCCTCAGGGCAGGGGGCCGGCCAGCTGGCCTCAGCACACCATGTAGGGAGACCAGGACCCAAGGAGCTATCCCTACTTTTCTCTGCGACCTTTAGCAAGGGGCAGAGCCTCTGCACCTCAGTGTCCCCATGCATATCCAACTTGTATTTATCGGGTGTGCATGCCAGGCACCTTGGCATATGTGTTGGCAAACATTCTGTCTTTAAATCCTCTCAATGAGCCTACAGAGAGGTGCCCCTCTTCCCATTTTGCAAATGAACAGGGAGTTCCTGTCGTGGCTCAGTGGTAGCAAACCCGACTAGTATCTTATGAGGACTCAGGTTCGATCTCTGGCCTCTCTCCATGGGTTAAGAATCTGGTGTTGCTGTGAGCTGCAGTGTAGGTTGTAGATGTGGCTCGGATCCCACGATGCTGTGGCTGCGGTGTAGGCCAACAGCTGCAGCTCCGATTTGACCCCTAGCCTGGGAGCTTCCATGTGCCACAGGTGTGGACCTAAAAAGCCAAAAAAAAAAAAAGGCAAATACAAATGAATAAGCAGAAAACACAACAAAAATGAGAAAGTAGGAACTCACAGAAGTGAAGTGACTTGGCCAAGGACACAGAGCTAGTAAGGATGAGTTGGAATGCAGGGCTCTCCAGATAATAGGATCTGTCATCTGTCACATGAATGGCTTGGACAAAAAGGAGCTCTCAAACGGGGCGGGGGGAGGGGGGGAGAGCTGCCTGGCTTCTGAGCCCTCTGTCCTTTGCCCCTCCGTTCATGCATTCGTTCATTCAACAGACGTGGATATGATACTGGGGATACAGATACATAGAGAAAAATAAGGTATGGTCTTAAAGTCTTCTGGGAAAAACAAGCATGTCAATCTGTTAGTGCACAGCACAGGTGGAGGTGAACATAGGTGTCTGGAAAATTCCCAGAGGGACAAGGAAGCCAGCCCGGGAAAGGGCAGGGTACACTTGCCAGCCAGGAAGTGTATCAAGTGAGGAAGCCCTGGCAATTAGCTAATTAGCTGAGTGAAGAAGGAGGGGAAAGTGCATTCCAGGCAAAATCAAGAAGGCTTGAAACAGCATGACTCAGGTATTCCAGGTACTTCTGAATGTTAGTGGGAGGGTGATCAGAGGGAGGGACAGAAGCACAAAAGGAAAGAGGGAGAGCCAAAGAGATCCTTGAAGAGACCTGAAGCGAGGGAGGGGTTTCTGGTTTGCATTTGGGAAGGATCCCCTGCCAATAGTGTGGGGATGTAGGACAGGGTGGCAGGGTGAAAGTGGGCCAACCAGGTCCAAGGAAAATCCAGGCCAGCAATGAGATAAGATTCAGTAGCTATGAGTGTTTATGCCAGGGAGAAGGCAGGGCCAAAGGTGAGCAGGGCAGAGGATGACGGAGTGTTTGCTGAGATGGTGACCTCACTGGGAAGAGAGACCTGGGCCCTGGGCAAAGTGGTGGGTTGCATCTTGGCCATGTCGGGCTGAGGGATTGGTGGCCCTCAAGGGGACATTCCCAGCAGCTAGAGATCGCATTTTCAGAGCTGTTGTGTGGATGCCCGAAGTCTCCTCTCTGTGGCTGACTCTCCCAGAGAGCCCGTGCTGAGACCCCAGACAGAGCCCTAGGGAATTCTGAAAGGTGAAAGTGAGCAGAAGACAAGCTCAGAGGGGCCAGAGTTGGAAAAGAACCCAGATCGTGGAGCAGGGAATCAGAGAAACTTCCAGGGGAAAGCATGGCCTCCAATGAAGCCAGGTGACCAGCTAAGTAGAGCCTGATAAAGGCAGCATGGCGCTTGTTGGTGACTTTGCCAAGAACAGAGCTGAGATGGACGAGAACGGCTGAGAACAGGGTGTCTGCAGTGGAGACGGGGCCAGTGAAGGTCTAGAAATTTCCTATAGAGGGTTTTAGTTGCCTAGGGTAACAGAGTACCACAAACGGGGTGACTGAAAATAGCAAAAATGTATTCTTTCACTGTTCTGGAAGCCAAAGTTCTGAAATCAAGGTGTCCGTGGGTCAGTTCCTTCTAGAGGTTCTGAGAATCTGCTCCTCACCACCCAGCTTCTGGTGGTGCTGGAAGTCCTTGGCATTCCTAGGCTTGGAAACACCTCACTCCAATCTCTGCTTCCATCTTTGCATGTGTGTGTGTCTGTGTGGTGTCTCTGTGTGTGTTTGCATCTGCATGTCTCTGTGTGTTAATCTCCCTCTCTTTTCTCTTATAAAGACATCAATCACTGGCATTCCCTGGTGGTCTAGTGGTTAAGGATCTGGCATTTTCTCCGCTGTGGCTCGGTTCACTGCTCTGGCGCTCTTGCAATCTTTGGTCCAGGAATTTCTGCATGCCACAGGTGTGACAAAAAATAAAAGGGTGGAACCGAGTTCCCACTGTGGCTCAGCGGGTTAGGAGTCTGACTAGTATCCATGAGAATGTGGATTCTATCCCTGACCCTGCTCATTGCGTTAAAGGATCCAGCGTTACCGTGAGCCGTGGTGTAGGTTGCAGACGAGGCGAATCTGGCATTGCTATAGCTGTGGTGTAGGCCAGCAGCTGCAGATCCAATTTGACCCCTAGCCCAGGAACTTCCGTAGGCCATAGGTGTGCCCCTAAATTAAAAAAAAAAAAAAAAAAAAGGCATCAGTCATGGGATTATGGTCCGCCCTACTCCAATATGACCTTGTCTTAACTTGATTATATCTGCAATGACTCTGTTTCCAAATAGATCACATTCACAGGTACCAGGGGTTAGGACTTGAGCATAGCTTTGGAGAGTTACACCCAAGCCATGGCAGAAGACACTTGGCCATAACTATGGGGGTAGCTCCATGGGACCTTAGGGAAGTCTGGCCCAAGGCAGAAGAGACTTAGTCATGTCGCTAAGCCAAGGTAGAGAGCAGCCAGTGGAGAGGTAGATGCTGCAGATTAGGAGAAAGGGGGCTGATGATGGAGTGTGTGGGTGATCCAGGGCTCAGGTTCTGGCAATGAAAATAGGAGGGACGCCTCATCTCCTGCAGCAGGACAGAAGGAAGAGGGCCAGTGTTTGCAGGGAAGTCTGTACTTGGCAGGGAGTTCTCAGTGGAAGACTTACATGGGCAACTGCTGAGGGAGGTGAGGTGTGAGAACAGGTCAGAAGGGAAGAGGGGAGGAAGACTGGAAGAGCAGGGGGATTAGGGCACCAGAGAAGGTCACTGGGCAGCCCTGGGGGCAGCTGATATTGAAGAGGATGGATTTGGGGGGCAAGCATCTGTGTGGTCACATGGTGGAATTCAGAGCCCTCAGCAGCCCAGGAAAAGGTGCAGGAAAGTCCAAAAAATGGACATGTGGCATTTCTTCCTGCCACATGGTCCAAGGAGGCGAGAAAGGCAGGCTGGTGAAGCTGGTGGCGAGAGAGTGATAAAGGGGCGGGGGCAGGGGGGGCATGGAAGATAGGAAAGGAGGTGGCGGCAGAGGGAAGCAAGGATGGCGGGTTAGGGTCTTGAGGCTGCTCTGGGCTCAGTCCCCTTCGTCTGAGTGGGGGGTGTGGAGGGCCAGAAGCCCCCACCCAAGAGGTTTCAGAGGCAGGGCGGAGGGGAGGCTACAGAGAAAGGGGAGGCAGCCTCCCCACCTTCATGCCTCTCTCTTCCCCTTGCAGCATCCTGATCAGATTTATTTCAAACCCCGCGGCCCCCACCTGGTGGGGCTTCCTGGTGGCCGGGCTGATGTTCGTGTGCTCCGTGATGCAGACGCTGATCTTACACCAGTATTACCACTGCATTTTTGTGATGGGGTTGAGGTTCCGCACGGGGATCATAGGTGTCATCTACAGGAAGGTCAGCTGGAGCGGGGCTTGGGGGACTGGGAGGCCAGCCCCCAGGGAGCTTTGGAGAGACTTCTGGGCCCGGTTCATCACCCTGCTGTCCACCTGCAGGCTCTGGTCATCACCAATTCCGTCAAACGTGAGTCCACCGTGGGAGAAATTGTCAACCTCATGTCAGTGGATGCCCAGCGCTTCATGGACGTTGTCCCCTTCCTCAACCTGCTGTGGTCAGCACCCATGCAGATCATCCTGGCAATGTACTTCCTCTGGCAGGTGACTCCTGAACTCTGACCTCTGCCCTCTTCCTCTGATCTTGACCTCTCTTCACATGGGACAAGAGAGGGTTGTTCTGGTCAGCAGAGGAATAGGAGCCAGGGCTGCGAGGATGCTGGTGTCTGCAGTTAAATCTCCCCAGCTTGTGTGATTGTCCTTCTTGCGGAACCCAGGGGAGGGACGAGGGGACTTGGAGGCGAAGTGGGTGTGACTCTGGCTGTCATTGTCTGCCTGTGTGTATTTGCCTTCCTTTGCATCCGGACATCCTTGTCTGGTTGCCTGTTTGTCCCCATCTGTTGTCTCATCTGACGCCTGGCTGTTCTTGCAAATGTTTTTGTCATTTTGGCTTTAACCGTATGCCTGCCTTTTGCTGTCTGTCTGTTTGGCTGACACCATCTTTTGCTCCGCGCCCATCCGCACATTGCAGTTCAACAAGCCTCTGTCTGTTGGGTTCTGTCTGTACACTCTGGTTATCTGGCTAATCCACTCACCATGCCTCCTCAGAACCTGGGTCCCTCCGTCCTGGCAGGAGTTGCTCTCATGATCTTGCTGATCCCGCTCAATGGAGTGGTGGCCATGAAGATGCGTGTGTTCCAGGTGGGTGCTGGTGGACTGTGCTGCTCCTGCCTGGAGCCCTGGCCAGGCGCCTGGGGGAGGGTAGTCCCCAGCCTGGGGCTTCTCAACTACTTGCTTCTCGCACCCAGAGGTTCTCAACTACTTGCTTCCCGCAACCAGCCACTTTCACACACCTTAGCTCGCTCTAGCCTCACACCCCTGAGAGGGTTTTAGAAACACTCTTGTTTTGCCGCTGAGGATCCAAGACCCAGAGAGACGATAGCAAATCCAGAATCGGACAGAGCTGGGGTTGAAATTATATGTCTTCTGGTCTAACCAGAGTTACTCCACCACACTGTGCTGGAGTATAAACAGCCAGTCATTCGCTTCCATAAATGAAATTTGCAAAACATTGATGGAAGTGTACCTGGAATAAATGACAAATTCCCATCAGGCCCTTGCTCACCTCTCAAGCCCTCACCCCCAGGGACATGGTCAAGTTTCAGCCAGTAGGTCCTTTCTTTCCAGATCACCAAGTTCTGAATGCCTCTGGGCTACTGCACAGACTGTTCCCCAGAATGCGCCTCACCCTTCTTTGCTTGCCCCGTTCGCCTCCCAGCATGAACTCTGAGTTCCCAGTCGTCCCAACCCCATCATTCTCCCATAGAATCCTGTTACTCCCATCAGAGGACACATGCTAAAATTTATTAAGCATTTATTCAGGTAATTGTCTCCTCCTTATCCGCCTCCCCCATCAGACTGTCATCTTCATGGCTGCCCTGCATCTGACGCGTGGCCTGGCACACAGCAGGCACTTGATAAATCAGGGCTGAATGAATATATTGATTGGCATGCCACACCCTGGGGTAGGGACTGGGGAACAAAGAGAAATAAGGGGTCTGTACAGTCAGGCTCCCAGCTGAGCATACATGCACAGGGTCCCCCTATGAGGAGGCGCTTTAGAAACCCAGGGAAGGGGCAGGGGATGTTGCCTGGGAAGGTCAGTGATGGGACACTGAAGATGGAGCTGGCTTTTGCCCATCAGAGAAGAGGAGGGGGGCGCTGGGCATTCTAGCTGGGGTGTAGCTCAGGCCAGGACGGGGGATGGAGAAGAAATGGTGAGCATTGGAAACGGAACTGCTGTGCTTTGTGTGCGTGCGGGGAAGATGGGAGCCCCCGTGGGTAGAGGTCTGAGCAAGGGCACAGGGTGTGCCCTTTCCACACGCTTCATAGGTCGAGCAAATGAAGTTCAAGGACTCCCGCATCAAGCTGATGAGCGAGATCCTGGGTGGCATCAAGGTGCTGAAGTTGTATGCCTGGGAGCCCAGCTTCCTGAAGCAGGTGGAGGGCATCCGGCAGAATGAGCTCAAGCTGATGCGCCAGGTCGCCTACCTCCACGCCATATCCACCTTCATCTGGGTCTGCACCCCCTTCCTGGTGAGGCTCCCCCGCCTGGGCTGGCATCCTGCCTCCCACCTGGCAGACTCCACCCTGACCCCGGACCCCACCCCTGCCCAGGTGACCCTGATCACCCTCGGGGTGTATGTGTCTGTGGACGAGAACAACGTGCTGGATGCCGAGAAGGCCTTCGTGTCCGTGTCCCTGTTCAATATCTTAAAGATTCCGCTCAACATGCTGCCCCAGTTAATCAGCAACCTGGCCCAGGTAACCCTGGGTGGGACTGAGGGTTCTTCTGCAATCCGGGCAGGTGGATGGGGTCACGTAGGGCCAGGGGGTCATCACGGAGAGTTCCTGGAATCAGGGGAGGGCCATTTGGCATTATCAAGAATTGTCCCAGAGTTCCCTGGGGACTCAGCTGGGTAAGGATCCGACATTGTCACTGCTGTGGCTCACGTTGCTGCTGTGGCGTGGGTTTGATCTCTGGCCCAGGAACATCTGCATGCTGTGGGTGTAGCCCAAAAAAAAAAAAAAGGATTATTCCAAGTTGAAGGAGGTCATTAGAGTCAAGGGTCATGTGGAGTCAGAGAAAGTCTGGTAGAGTCCCTGGGAACCCAAGTTCTGGAGCCAGCCTCCTCTTACCAACCGGGACCCTATCTTTGGCAGTGGGAGCCAGCCAAGACTTAGTCATGGGAGGGACCCCAGCCCCAGCCTTTGGACTCTGAAGGGGCCCAGCCTCACCCAGGAAGTTGGGGACCAGCAAGGGTAGGAGGATGCAGGTGTAGGCGAAGCACACCCAGGGCTGACTCGCACCCTCCTGCATGCAGACCAGTGTGTCTCTGAAGCGGATCCAGCATTTCCTGAGTCAAGATGAACTTGACCCCCAGTGTGTGGAAAGAAAGACCATCACCCCAGGTCTAGACAGCCTGTCCCTGGGCTGCCCTTGCCCTGGCCCCTGCTCCAGAAAATCCTCTATTCCAGGCTTTACACTTCTTTCTTTAACTTTTTCTTTTTTTTTTCTTTTTGTCTTTTTTGTCTTTTCTGGGGCTGCACTCATGGCATATGGAGGTTCCCAGGCTAGGGGTCTCATCGGAGCCGTAGCTGCCAGCCTACACCACAGCCACAGCAACGCCAGCAGATCTGGGGTCTGCGACCTACACCACAGCTCATGGCAACACCAGATCCTTAACCCACCGAGCAAGGCCAGCAATCGAACCTACAACCTCATGGTTCCTAGGCGGATTTGTTAACCACTGCGCCACGACGGGAACTCCTCCACTTTTTTCATGTGACCCCCTTTTCTTCATCCTCTTTCCCCATCTGCTCTTCCTCTGTGCCCATCTTCTTCCTCATCTGGCTCTCTGTGCTCCTCTCCACATCCCTCCCCCTGGCCTCCCCCTGCTCCTCCCCCAGGACTTCCTGTCCCTTCCCACTCTCAGTCCCCCAAGCTTCCCTGCTCTCCCCCTGGGGGGCCCCTTCCCCTAGGGCTCCCCTCACTTCTCCCCCACCCAAGGATCCTCTCCCCCTTGCCCCAGGCCCCCCTAGCCCTATACTCCTTGGTCCTCGCAGGCTATGCCATCACCGTAAACAATGGCACCTTCACCTGGGCCCAGGACATGCCACCTGCCCTGCACAGGTATCATTTTCTCCTTCCCTTCTCAGCTGCCTAAAGTGGGCTGAAGGTCAGATGCAAAGCAGAACCCAGCCCCACTCTTACCCTCCAGTCTTTGGCCTGGGAAGCAGGAAGAGCCTCGGCTTGGCCAGGGTGGTGTCTGAAAGGGAGGAGGGCTTGGGTCTCCAGATGGAAAACGGGGGACCAAAACTCTGATTCCTACTCTGACTGGGCTCCTGGTCTCCTTGCCTTCAGCCTAGATATTCAAGTGCCAAAAGGGGCCCTAGTGGCTGTGGTGGGGCCTGTGGGCTGTGGGAAGTCCTCCTTGGTGTCTGCCTTGCTGGGAGAGATGGAGAAGCTGGAAGGCAAGGTGTATATGAAGGTGAGAGGGGCAGGGACTCCCGGGAAGGGAAGCTTGGCCAGGCCTTGGGCAAACCCCGAAGTAACCTTCTCCTTCATTCAGGGCTCTGTAGCCTACGTGCCCCAGCAGGCGTGGATCCAGAACTGCACTCTTCAGGAAAACGTGCTGTTTGGCAAAGCCCTAGACCCCAAGCGGTACCAGCAGGCTCTGGAAGCCTGTGCCCTGCTAGCTGACCTGGAGGTGCTGCCTGGCGGGGACCAGACAGAGATTGGAGAGAAGGTACAGGCGCCTCTCTTATCTCCTGGGGCGTTAGCACATTCAGTTGCCCACCTCAGCCCAGCCCAGGTCCATATATATGTACAGTCAGTCAGTCAAGTAATATCATGTCCAGCTCTGCGCTCGGCGCTGGCAAAATTCATTCACGATTCATTACTGGGGGAGGCTAACTTGGGAACAAGCAGGGGCTGTAGAATGCCCTGGAGGCCAAGTTGAAGACCTGTACAGGATACAGGGAGGGCAGCGATGCCGGGGAGTCTGCATAAGGAAAAGCACCGCTTTTGAGCTGAATTGTAACAGCGAAGAAGCCCTCATCATTCATCCATTCATTCGTCAGGTTTTATGACATACCTTTTATATGCCAGGCAATATTACACAATAGTAAAAACATGCAGGAGTTCCCGTCGTGGCTCAGGGGTTAATGAACCCGACTAGCATCCATGAGGACGAAGGTTTGATCCCTGGCCTCGCCCAGTGAGTTAAGGATCTGGCATTGCTGTGAGCTGTGGTATAGGTGGCAGACTCGGCTCGGATCCCATGTTGCTGTGTCTGTGGTGTAGGCTGGCAGCTGTAGCTCCGATTCGACCCCTAGCCTGGAAACCTCCATAGGTCACCGGTGTGGCCCTAGAAGACCAAAAAAAAAAAAAAAAAATCCAACAAAAATCTCTGCCTTCATATGGCTACATTCTTGTAAGGGAAAGAGATGATAACAATATAAACCAGAAAATATATATTAGATAAATACTCGGGAAAGAATGAAACAGGGAAGGGATTTAAGAATATGTGCAGGGAGTTCCCTTCATGGCTCAGCAGTTAATGAATCTGACTAGGATCCATGAGGATGCGGGTTCGATCTCCGGCCTTGCTCCGTGGGTTAAAGATCCACGTTGCTGTGAGCTGTGATGTAGGTCACAGACGAGGCTTGGATTTCTAGTTGCTGTGTCTGTGCCATAGGCCTGTAGCTCTGATTCAACTTCTAGCCTGGCTCAGTGGTTAATGAACTTCCTCCTTCCATGTGCTATAGGTGCAGCCCTAAAAAAAAAAAAAAGATTATATTCAGGCAGACTTGCTTGCATCTCTCACAAGAGTCCTATCCTAATAAATCTATTTTTTAGGAGTTCCTGTCATGGCTCAATGGTTAACGAATCTAAGAACCATGAGGTTGTGGGTTCGATCCCTGGCCTTGCTCAGTGGGTTAAGGATCCAGCGTTGCCATGTGCTGTGGTATAGGTTGCAGACATGGCTCGGATCCCGAGTTGTTATGGCTCTGGCGTAGCTGTAGGCCAGCAGCTACAGCTCTGATTCGACCCCTAGCCATGGAGGCAGCCCAAGAAATGGCAAAAAGACAAAAAAAAATCTATTTTTTAGAAGAAAAAAAAAGAATATGTGCAGGGTTGTATTATTAGGATGCTTTAGAAAAGCCTCACAGAGAACCAGGGACCTGAACAAAATGAGAGAGTGGTGCATATCTGGGGACATGAAAGCAGAGAGAGCTGTAAGTGCAAAGGCCCTGTGGCAGGCATGTGATTGGGGTACTCACCGACCAGCAGGAACAGAGTGGCTGAAGCAGAATGAGCAGGGGTGAGGAGGAGGAGTAGATGAGGTCACTGAGGTGGGCGGGCAACCAGGCCAGGTAGGGTTTTGCAGGCAACTGTGATGGCTGTGGCTTTTACCAAGAGTGATGGAAAACCTTTGAAGTTGTGAGCTGAGGGATGGTGGGTGGATGGCATTCCTTGCAAGATGGCGTGACTGGAGGTTAGCAAAGGATGGGGAAGCTACAGGGTAAGGCAGAGCCTTGAAGGTTTCAATTTTGACCTTTACCCTAAAAACCATGAGACAGGAGTTCCCGTCGTGGTGCAGCGTTTAACGAACCCGACTAGTATCCACGAGGTTGTGGGTTCGATCCCTGCCTCACTCAGTGGGTTAAGGATCCAGCGTTGCCATGAGCTGTGGTATAGGTCGCAGACAGGGCTTGGATCTGGTGTTGCTGTGGCTGTGGTGTAGGCCGGCAGTTGTAGGTCTAATTTGATGCCTAGCCTGGGAAACTTTATATGCTGTGAGTGCAGCCCTAAAAAGAGAAAAAAAAAGAGAGAGAGAGAGACGTAAGTGAAAGTTTTTGTTTTTTATTAATTTATTAATTTTTTGGTCTTTGTAGGGCCACACCTATGGCATGTGTAGATCCCCAGGCTAGGGGCCGAATTGGAGCTGCAGCTGCCAGCCTACACCACAGCCACAGCAATGCCAGATCTGAGCCCCATTGCAACCTACACCACGGCTCACGTAATCCTGGATCCCTAACCCACTGAGCAAGGCCAGGGATGGAACCCATGTCCTCATGGATGCTGGTCTGATTCATTTCTGCTGAGTCACGGAGGGAACTCCTGATTTATTAATTTTTAATTGTTGAAATTTATACATAACATAAAGCTTAATCATTTTAAGTATATAGATAAGTAGTGTTTGTACATTCACATTGTTGTAAAAACCAGTCTCCAAGAACTCTAAATACTGTACCCACTAAACATCAGTCAGCTCCCCCATCCCTGCTCCACCCTAGGTTCTGGCAACTACCATTCCACTTCTTAGCCCTATGAATCTGACCACCTAAGTATTTCATATAAATGAGATCATATAGTATCTGGGGAGTTTTTTTGGGTGTGGCTGTCTTTTCACTTAGCATAATAGCCTCAAGGCTTGTCCCCTTTGCAGCCGATGTCAGAATTTCTTTCCTTTTTTATGGCTGAATAATGCTGCATTATATGTATGTATATACCATATTTTGTTTCTCCACTCACCTGTCAATGGATATTTGGTTTGCTTCCACATTTTAGCTATCGTGAATATACTGCTCCAAACATAGGTGTACAAAGATCTTTTCAAGACTTTATCTTCAGAGTTCCCTGGTGGCGCAACAGGTTGAGAACCAGACTAGTGGAGTTCCCGTTGTGGCTCAGTGGTTAACGAATCTGACTAGGAACTATGAGGTTTCGGGTTTGATCCCTGGCCTTGCTCAGGGGTTAAGGATCTGGTGTTGCCGTGAGCTGTGGTGTAGGTTGCAGATGCGGCTCAGATCCCGTGTTGCTGTGGGTCTGGTGTAGGCCTGGTGGCTACAGCTCCGATTAGACCCCTAGCCTGGGAACCTCCACGTGCTGCAGGAGTGGCCCAAGAAATGGCAAAAAGACGGAAAAAAAAAAAAGAACCAGACTAACATCCATGAGGATGTAGGTTCAACCCCTGGCCTTGCTCAGTGGCTTAGGAATCTGGTGTTGCTGTGAGCTGTGGTGTAGATTGAAGATGCAGCTCAGATCTGGCATTGCTGTGGCTGTGGTGGAGGCCGGAAGCTGAAGCTCTGATTCAGCCCCTAGCCTGGGAACTTCCATATGCCTCAGGTGCAGAGGTAAAAAGAAAAAAAAAAAAAGAGTTTTATAGTTTCAGCTTTTTTTTTTTGTGTGTGTGGGGAGGGGTTAGGGAGGCACATACTTGCAGCATATGGAAGTAGCCCAGGCACAGCAATGCCAGATCTGAGCCACATCTGTGACCTATACCACAACTCAGAGCAATGCTGGATCCTTAGCCCACTGAGCAGGACCAGGGATCAAACCCACATCCTCATGGATACCAGTAGGGTTTGTAACCCACTGAGCTACCATAGGAACTCCAGTTTCAGCTCTTTTTTTACTGTTAAAGATTTCAGTGTGTATTCCTCAAAACAGACATCTTCTTACATAACTATAGTTGAGTTTTCAAAATTAAAAAATTTACCATTGGCATTCCCATCCAATGGGTTAAGGATCCGGCATTGCTGTGGCTGTGGTGTAGGCCAGCAGCTACAGCTTCTATTCGACCCCCAGCCTAGGAACTTCCATATGCCACATATGTGGCCCCAAAAAGACCAAAAAAAAAAAATCTGCCATTAATACTGTATTATTATCTAATTCACTGCCCGTATTCAAATGTCATCATTTGTCCCAGTAATTTTTTTTTTTTTTTGTCTTTTTGCCTTTTCTAGGGCCACTTCCCATGGCATATGGAGGTTCCCAGGCTAGGGGTCTAATCGGAGCTCTAGCCACTGGCCCACACCAGAGCCACAGCAACACGGGATCTGAGCCGCGTCTGCATCCTACAGAACAGCTCACAGCAATGCCGGATCCTTAACCCACTGAGCAAGGCCAGGGATCAAACCCACAACCTTATGGTTCCTAGTCGGATTCGTTAACCACTGCGCCACAACGGGAACTCCTGTCCCAGTAATGTATTTTTTAGCTATCTTTTTTCCTGGTCTAGGATTCATTCCAAGATCATGAGTTGCATCTAGTTGTCGTCTCTCTCTCTCTCTCTTTTTTTTTTTTTGGTATTTTCTAGGGCCGCACCTGCGGCATATGGAGATTCCCAGGCTAGGGGTCTAATCAGAGCTGTAGCTGCCAACCTACGCCAGAGCCACAGCAACTCGGGATCCGAGCCATGTCTGCAACCTACGCCACAGCTCACGGCAACGCCAGATCCTTAACCCACTGAGCGAGGCCAGGGACCGAACCCGCAACCTCATGGTTCCTAGTCGGATTCGTTAACCACTGAGCCACGATGGGAACTCCTAGTTGTCACATCTCTTTATTCTCTATCAATCTGAATAATTCCTCCACCTTTGTCCTTTAGAACAAAAGAGTACAGGCTAGTTATTTTGTGGAATGTTTCTCAACTTGACTATGATCAGATTCAGAGTCTATTTGGAGCAATACCAAAGAAGTCATATTGTGTCCTTCTTGGTACGTCATATCAGAAGGCACATGGTATCAGTTCATGCCTTATTGACATTAACTTTGATCCTCTTGCCTGAGGTGTTGTCTTTCATTGATGATTTCTTTCCTGAGTCACTGTTTACTCAGGTGCTTGCCAAATTGTGATTTTGTAACTCCGTGCCATCTGTGGTTATTGGTAGGCATTTTCCTCTAAGAACGGGCTTTCCCCTCTTCCCCCCTTTCTACTTAATTTCTTTAGATCATTATGGGCCCATGGCTTCCGATTTGATTCAATGGGTCGTAATCTATTACCATCATTTTTTCACCCTGATGTTCAACTTGTCAATGAAGAATTTTAAGAAGGGACAGGAATTGCATTTGGAAAAGCGGCCCTGGCTGCAATGTGGAGGGGCCCAAAGGCACAGGAACCAGCGAAGAGGCTCTTGTGGTGGTCTGGGAAAGTGATGCGGCCCTGAGCCTGGCAGTGGAGATGGGAAAATTTTATTTTATTTTATTTTATTTTAGTTATTTATTTATTGCTTTTTAGGGCTGCACCTGCAGCATATGGAGGTTCCTGGGCTAGGGGTCCAATCAGAGCTACAGCGGCTGGCCTACGCCACAGCCACAGCAACGCGGGATCCGAGCTGCATCAGCAACCTACACCGCAGCTCACGGCAACACTAGATCCATGGAGTGAGGCCAGAGATCGAACCCGCAACCTCCTGGTTCCTAGTCGGATTCGTTTCTGCTGAGCCATGACGGGGAACCCTGAAAATTTCAAATAGGAGTCCTAGATTCTAGGAAACTAGAGCAGACCTATGATGCTTGTCCTCCCCTCTCTCCTGGACCCACACCGACCTTGCACACACAGACCTAATTTAGTGCCCAGTGCACAGTGGCACTGAAGAAAGACTGGTTGGTTGAATGCAGGCATATTCATATGCCCCAGTCACTACAGCTGCCATGTCTTGCTTCTTGCCACTCAGCAGTTCCAGCTGCCACCCCATACTTGTTCCCCCCCGGGGGTCAGTTTCTCAGGGTACCCCCCCCCCCAAAGACCTGGGTCTGTTCCAGAGGGAATGAGGAAAGCTGATGGTAGGAAGGCAGGCTACCCCTTTGGCCTCTGCCCTCTGGGCCCAGCCCGGCTGCCCTGTGCCTCAGTTTCTCCGTAACGGGTTTAAGGAGCCATCTTACATCCCCTGTGGCATCTGAATGATGTCGGGATTGGTGAATTCCGGAGATGATGCTGGATGTCCATCTTTGCTTCTGCCCATAATAGTTTCAGGAGCTTGGACCATGTCATTAACATCTTGGGCTCAAATTTCTTCACCTAGAAGGTAGAGCTAATGACACCTCCCTGGAAGAACAGACATGAGGACCAAGTGGCCTAATTACTGTGAATATCATCTGCGAACCATGGGCAATGGGAGACCAAAAGGTCTCATCTCCTGCGGCTTTCCAGCCTCCCAGAGTTTGAAGGTGGCAGGCCGGGAAAGCGGCTGGGCAGGGAGCAGAGACTCCCACCCCGGCAGGACTCGAAGAGCCACCACCCCTTTGTCCGTGGCCTGAGAGCTTCCCACAGACAGGACCAGGCATATTGAATGTGAATTTAGAGGTCTGCCTTGTCGAATGACAACAGACAGGGCCCTTGTCCAACCCTTACGATGGCCTGATTCCCTTCCGTATACACACCTCTCACCTTCCTCCTCCATCCAGGGCATTAATCTGTCCGGGGGCCAGCGCCAGCGGGTCAGTCTGGCCCGAGCTGTCTACAGCGATGCTGACATTTTTTTGCTGGATGATCCACTGTCAGCTGTGGACGCCCACGTGGCCAAGCACATCTTTGATCAGGTCATCGGGCCGGAAGGTGTGCTGGCAGGAAAGGTGAGGCCTCCCAGAGGCTAAGGGGGCTGGGGAAGGTCTGAAGCCCTGGGAGGCCAAGGGGTTCGGGCGAGGCCTGGCAGTATGGCGGGCCTGAGGAGCGGGAGCACGGGCTGGGCAGTGAGGGAAGCCAGGGGTGGGTACTGAGCCGATGGCAGTGGGTGTGGGGCGAGTCCCTGATGTGCCTGCCCCTGCCCCCTGGCACCCAGGCATCTCCTACTCGCTCCACGGCCCTGTGCTGTGCTGTGGGATGGGGTGCTGAAGGCAGGGAGAATGATAGCTTGCTGCCTGCTTCCCAGACCCGGGTGCTGGTGACGCACGGTATCAGCTTCCTGCCCCAGACAGACTTCATCATAGTGCTAGCGGACGGACAGGTGTCTGAGGTGGGCACCTACACAGCTCTGCTGCAGCGCGATGGCTCTTTTGCCAACTTCCTCCGAAACTATGCACCTGATGACACCAAAGATCATCAAGAGGCCGACAGCAGGACAGGTATCCACCTTCCCCCGGCCTCCATAGCCCCACGCCCTCCCAGCATGTCCCCTGTCCTGGGGTCTCTGAGCTTCTCTGGACGGGCCCAGCGTTGCACAAGGAGGTTCTAGGGAACTGGGACTGTCTGTGTGACCGTCAGACATCTCTAGGCGGGAAAGTGACCTGAATGGAGGCAAGGCCCCTCCTGCTCCTCTTCCCTCAGTCTTCTTCCTGTATCAACAGGGCCTAAGGGCCCCGGCTCAGCTTGGACGGCAAGGCTCTTTCACAGATGAATGGTTTCGTAAACAAATGCTTGGAAAAGTCATGTATTGACAAATATTTATGGAGCACTCACTATGTCTAGGCACTATTCCAGGCACCGAGACAGCAATAAACAAACAGAAAAATCCCTGGCCTCATGGAGCCTGTCGAAACCCCATGGCTCCCCAACCCCACACTCCCAGGTCAGCGCACAGCCCTTCTGCAAGGCTTTCTTGCCTCTTTGCCGTACATGCAGCTAACATGTCTGGAGCATTGATTTAGGACGATGCCCCTTGCAAGCCCTTGACACACATCCATTCCTTTAATCCTCACAATGACACGATGAAGTTGGTCCTACTATTATCCCCATTTTACACACCTGCCTAAAGTCATGCAGTGAGGAAGTGGGATTTAATTTCAGCCAGTCTGACTCTGGAGCCCAGGCTGCTACCCTTGTATTCGAATCCCCGTCTACACAGTCCCTGATGGAAAGCTTTTCTTCCTCTCTGGCCTAAGTCTTTCTTGCCGCCCCCCCCCCCTTTTTTTCCAACACAAAATTATTTATTTATTTATTTGGTCTTTTTGCCATTTTCTTGGGCCGCTCCTACGGCATATGGAGGTTCCCAGGCTAGGGGTTGAATCGGAGCTGTAGCCACCGGCCTACGCCAGAGCCACAGCAATGCGGGATCTGAGCCTCGTCTGTGACCTACACCACAGCTCATGGCAACGCCGGATCCTTAACCCACTGAGCAAGGCCAGGGATCGAACCTGCAACCTCATGGTTCCTAGTCGGATTCGTTAACCACTGAGCCACATCGGGAACTCCAATGTTAGTCATTTATTTTTATGTCATTGTTCTGTTTGCCCTCTTGGTGCCTCTCATCTCCCTTGCCTGTCCACTCAGGCGCCTTCATTGGAGTAGGACTGGGAGACACCAGGGCCTTGCAGGGGGCATGAGCCAACCTCTCCTTTTGCCTCCCTGATGCAGCCCTGGAGGACAAAGAGGATGAGGAGGTGCTGCTGATTGAAGACACACTCAGCAATCACACAGACCTGACGGATAATGAGCCGATTACCTACGAGGTCCAGAAGCAGTTTATGAGGTGAGCTCCCGAGAGTGCACAGCCTCCTGGGACACGGAGTCAGGGCTCCCAAGCCTCTGATACACCTCGAGGCCTCTGGCTGCAGCCTGAACCTCCTCCTAGGGCTCTGTCCTGTGGGTGGGCTAGAGGCCTCCTCTCTGAGCCTGACCAGCTGCCTCCACAGACAGCTGAGTGCCATGTCCTCGGAAGGAGAGGGCCAGGGTCGGCCTGTGCCCCGGAGGCGCGTGGGTACAGCAGAAAAGGTGGTCCAGGAAGCAGAGGCCAAGCCGAGCCGGGTGCTGACCCAGGAGGAGAAGGCAGAGACAGGCACTGTGAGTAGGGTGGATGAGGAGGGCCGGAGAAGGTAGGCAGGCCCCTGGCATTCCTGGGGCTCACGGGAGTCCTCTGTCCCACCATGGTGGCCACACAGGTGAAGATGAGCGTGTACTGGGATTACGCCAAGGCCGTGGGGCTCTCTACCACCCTGTTCATCTGTTTGCTGTATGGGGGTCAAAGTGCGGCTGCCATCGGGGCCAATGTGTGGCTCAGCGCCTGGACCGACGAGGCTGCGATGAACGGCCAGCAAAACAACACCTCCCACAGGCTGGGTGTCTACGCTGCCTTGGGACTTCTGCAAGGTGAGCCCGCGGAGATGCCTAGAAGGGGCTCCTGCTGCCCCTTCCTTACCTCTGGGTTGCTGGGTCCCCCAAACCATACCCTTGCCTCTGAATCTCCCTCCACCTCACGGCCCCCATGCCTCCCTTCTGCACCGTCGCCGTCCACCTGCCTCTGAGCCTGCCTGGTTCCTGGCAGCTCTCCTCCATCTCGGGACCTCCCCCCCCCCGCCCCCACCTGCTGCCTGGCCCAGGTGGATGAGCGCCCCTCTGCCTCCTCCATCAGGGCTCCTGGTGATGCTATCAGCTGTCACGATGGCCGTGGGCGGTGTCCAGGCTGCGCGCTTGCTTCACCAGGCGCTGCTGCACAACAAGATGCGCTCCCCGCAGTCCTTCTTCGATACGACGCCCTCGGGCCGCATCCTCAACCGCTTCTCCAAGGACATCTATGTCATCGATGAGGTTCTGGCTCCCACCATCCTCATGCTGCTGAATTCCTTCTACAACTCCATCTCCACCCTCGTGGTCATCGTGGCCAGCACGCCGGTCTTTGCTGTGGTCGTCGTGCCCCTGGCTGTCCTCTACCTCTTTGTGCAGGTGTGCCTTGAACGGGTGGGCGTGGCTTTGGGAGCGTGGATGTCATCTGGGGCGGGCTCTTGCGGGCGACCAGGGGCAGGACGTAGGGAAGTCAGACCCACAGCGTCACTTCTGGATTTGGCTCAGTAATCAGTTACGTTACCCCTTTGAAACGCATTTTCCCCACCTTCGAAATAGAATCATAGAATCTACTTCATTGGGCTGTCCCTGGGATAAAATGAAATCCTTGTAAATTGTGACTGGCCCTGGAATTCTTCCTGCTGGCTATTTTTAATTTTAATTTTAATTTACTTTGCTTCTTTATTTTGGCTGCACCCATTGCGTGTGGGAATTGGCATCACAACTATAACCAGTGACAATGCCCGCTGGCTATTTTGTCATAAAATATTGTCAACAGTTTGAGATACATTATCCTCCCCTTCCCTTTAGACATATCTAAACTTAGGTGTGTATATGTTTTTAACAGAGAAGCGTCGATAACATTCAGATACAGCTAGCTAGAAAAGGCACTTGTGGGAGTTCCCGTTGTGGCTCAGTGGGTTGAAAATCTGACTAGTATCCATGAGAATGCAGGTCTGATCCCTGGCCTTGCTCAGTGGGTTTAAGATCCAGCATTGCTGTGAGCTGTGGTGTAGGTCGCAGATGCGGCTTGGATCAGGCATTGCTGTGGCTGTGGCGTAGGCTGGCAGCTCTAGCTCCGATTTGACCCTTAGCCTGGGAATTTCCATATGCTGTGGGTGCAGCCCTTAAAAAAAAATAGTCTTTTGTATTGCCGAGCCCCTATCCTGTCCTTAATTAATCAGTTGATGAAGGTAATGCACAGGTACCAGAGGCTCAGATCCTGTGTGTAAGGACCGTGGACTAGGCTGCACTTGATGGTGGGACAGGGGACTCTCAGGTGCACATCATTCATAGCCCCGGCCATCCTGAGGCCCTCAGGGTAGAGAATGGAAACTGGAGGCAGAACTGTGTTTTTGCGGGGCTGCAGTTTAAACAACCAGGGGGTGGGGTGAGAAGAGGCTCTTTAAGGAGACGAATACGAGGAGTTCCCATCATGGCTCAGTGGTTAACGAATCTGACTAGGAACCATGCGTTTGTGGGTTTGATCCCTGGCCTCGCTTAGTGGGTTAAGGATTCGGCGCTGCCGTGAGCTATGGTATGGGTCACAGATGTGGCTTGGATCCCACGTTGCTGTGGCTGTGGTGTAGGCCAGAGGCTACAGCTCCGATTGGATCCCTAGCCTTGGAACCTCCATATGCCAAGGAGGCGGCCCTAGAGAAGACCAAAAAAAAAAAAAAGAATAGGAAATTATCCTATTTTTGCAAATTTTGCAAAATTTTTTTTGTCTCTTGTCTTTTTAGGGCCACACTCATGGCATATGGAGGTTCCCAGGCTAGGGGTCACATCGGAGCTGTAGCCACAAGCCTATGCCACAGCCACAACAACACCAGATCTGAGCCACGTCTGTGACCTACACCACAGCTCACGGCAACACCGGATCCTTAACCCACTGAGTGAGGCCAGGGATCGAACCCGCCACCTCTTTTTTCCTAGTCAGATTCGTTTCTACTGTGCACGACAGGAATTCCCAAATTTTGCAAAATTTTGTCTGCGTGAATACATTTGATAGTGCCCCGAATTGGAGATAAGCATAGTCACTGACTTAGGAGGCAAAGCAAAATCAAGGCCATAATCTAAGCCCAGAGGTGAGGGGGTCAGGAGCTGGGAGAGAATCAGGAAAGGCTTCATGGATGAAGGGGCCTGGAAGAGTGAGCAGAGCTGACTAGAGAGAAAGGGTGGGATGAGGTCATGCAACCACATCAGGACCCCAAGTCTGAGGTTCTTTGGGTGTGGGGAGGGAGCAAGGGACTGAGACTGACTGGGAGGTGACTTCGATGGGTCCAGAGGGCAAACAGGACTGGGGCTCCGCAGTCCTGACCCCGAGCTCTTTCTCCATCCTCTGTCAGCGCTTCTATGTGGCCACATCACGGCAACTGAAGAGGCTGGAATCTGTCAGCCGCTCGCCCATTTACTCCCACTTTTCGGAGACGGTGACTGGCTCTAGCGTCATCCGGGCATATGGCCGCAGCCAGGACTTTGAGGCCATCAATAACGTTAAGGTAGACACCAACCAGAAGAGCTGCTACCCCTACATCGCCTCCAACAGGTCAGAAGCCCCTCCCGCAGCCCCTACTCCTCCAATTCCCACCAGCATCTCTAGGGAGAGATGCTCTTCCTTCTCCCTAAACAGCCCGCCTCTTACATCTGCCCCACTTCTGCCTTGCCCCATCCCCATAGGTGGCTGGGGATCCGAGTGGAGTTCGTGGGCAACTGCGTTGTGCTCTTTGCTGCTGTCTTCGCTGTGACTGGGAGAAACAGCCTGAGCCCGGGGCTGGTGGGCCTGTCTGTGTCCTATGCCCTACAGGTATGCAGAGGTCCAGGCCCCGGGACAGGGCTACCACCGGGGCAGAGGCCCCACAGGTGTCACAAGCATCTCCTGAGCACCTCGCTTTGCCCAGTATGGGGAGCTGCCACAGGTTCTGCTCCCTGGGGTTGTGAGCTCCCGGTAAAGCATGGAGAATAGCTCCCACCAGCCAGGGATAACACTGCAGGGTGCACGGATCTCAGCGGAGGAAGGAGCAAAATGTTATAAGAGCACAGAGGAGGTCTCTACCTCCAAGTGTGAGAGAAACTGTCATGGAGCTTGGCCCCCAAAGACAAATAGAATTGCCCTGCCCGGACACCTGATCTAGAGGTCAACCCTGGCAGGGGTCCTGAGGTAGGGAATCCTGGGTCCCCAGGGGTCCTGGGTCCTGGGGAACTGAGACAAATACACCTCGTATCACCTGCCTGTGGAGAAAGTACATGAGGGTGACCGGAGCCTGGGCTGCAGCCAGGTCACCCTGATATCAGCCCGTATTGTCAAAGAATTAAATAACTGCAAATGGAGTTTGTGCGAAGCAGGTCACATTTGCAGGGCCTCGGGTGACTCAAGTCTTAAATATTTTGGTAAACAAAGAACAATCCAAACAGATCAATTTTCTCAAACTTTAATGTGGGTATGAATCACCTGGAGATCTTCTTTTTTTTTTTTTTTTTTTTTTTTGGTATTCTTAGAGCCGCACTGGTGGCATATGGAGGTTCCCAGGCTAGGGGTCGAATCTGAGCTATAGCTTCCAGCCTACACCACAGCAGTGTGGGATCTGAGCCACGTCCGAGACCTATATCACCACTCACGGCAATGCCAGATCCTTAACCCACTGAGCAAGGCCAGAGATCGAACCCGCATCCTCATTGGGTACTAGTCGGGTTCGTTAACCTGTAGCCACGAAGAGAACTCAGAATGTGGATTCTGATCTTAACATGTGGATTTTGATACAGTAGGTCTGGGATGGGGCTCTGGCTTCTGCGTGACTATTAAGACTCCTTGATCTTGAATTGTGGTCCAGGGACCAACATCATCTATGAGCTTGTTCGAAATGCAGAATCTGGAGTTCCTGCTGTGGCACTGAATCTGACTGCAGCAGCCTGGCTCCCTACAGAGGTGCACGTTCAATCCCCAGCCTAGTGCACTGGGTTAAAGGATAGAGCCTTGCAGCCGGTGTGGCTTGGATTCAATTCCTGGGCTGGGAACTTTCATATTGCCACAGGTGCAGTCATAAAAGAAAGAAAGAAAGAAAAAGAGGAATTCCCATTGTGACTCAGCAGAAATGAACCTGAGTAGTATCCATGAGGGTTCAGGCTCAGTCCTTGGCCTTGCTTTGTGAGTCAGGGATCTGGCATTGCGGTGAACTGTGGTGTAGGTCGCAGACGCTGATTGGATCCCGCGTTGCTTGGCTGTGGCAAAGGCCAGCAGCTGCAGCTCTGTTTTGACCCCGAGGCTGGGAAATGCCATGTGCCATGGATGAGGCCCGAAAAAGCAAAAAAGAAAGAGAAAAAGAAAGAAAGAGAAAATGCAGATCTCACTTTGCACCACAGACCTACTGAATCAAAAGCTTCATTTTCACAAGTTTCCCTGGAATATTTTTCTTGTGCATATTAGAGTCGGAGAACCACTGGGCTGAGTGGCCCTTTGTTAAGTCTGCATTGTCCCCGCCTGAGGTACAGGTGTGATTTGCGCTTTGGTGGCACACCTCTGGCTTTGCCCAAGCCCACCTGGGTCACGGATGGGAGAGGAGCATAGTCAAGGAGGCTGAACTCCTCCCAAAGCCATTGCAGAGGGAGGGGCCCCCACCCCACTTATGACCCAGGCCCTTTTGGCTAGGTGACTTTGGCTCTCAACTGGATGATCCGAACGATATCAGACTTGGAATCTAACATTGTGGCCGTGGAGAGAGTCAAGGAGTACTCCAAGACAGAGACCGAGGTGAGTCGTGGGTGAGCCTGGAGCACGGGAGTCGAGAATAGCTGGGAGGGATGCTTGGGGGCCCTGCCATGCGTGTGCCCCCAGACCAGCTGTTCAGGTGGCTCTTCATTCATTCATTAAACAAGAAGCCCATGGGAGGAGCTACAGAGGATTCAGATTGAGCAAGACAGGGTCTGCCCTCCATGTGGTGCCAGCTAGAGCTCCTCCTTGGTCACTGCACTTTCTTGTCCCTGGGACCCTGAATCCCATGACCTGCCTCTGTCCCTCTGTCCATGAGTTCATCTAGCCTGGATGCCATGCTCCACCAGTGCCAGTGCTCTCTCTCAGTCATCCTCACCCCACTTGAGCCCGCCTGTCTACCTTCCACCACCTAAAACGTTGCTGGAAAAAAATCATTGATTTTACTCCAAGTTTATTTATTTATTTATTGTCTTTTTAGGGCCACACCAATGGCATATGGAGGTTTGCAGGCTAGGGGTCAAATTGGAGCTACAGCTGCCGGCCCATGCCACAGCCACAGCAATGCCAGATCCAAGCCACATCTTCGACCTACACCACAGTTCGAGGCAATGCCAGATCCTCAACCCACTGAGCAAGGCCAGGGATCGAACCCACAACCTCATGGTTCCTAGTCAGATTTGTTTCCGCTGAGCCATGATGGGAATTCCTGATTTTACTCCAAGTTTATGACCACACGCCACTGCTGGGTATTCCTACTTTGCTTCTCCAAGAAGCATATGTTCCACTTTCAGAAAATTCTGTTTTGGAGTTCCTGTTGTGGCTCAGCGGGTTAAGAATCCGACTAGTATCCGTAAGGATGCGGATTTGATCCCTGGCCTCACTCAGTGGGTTAAGGATTGCCGTGGCTATGGGCATAGGCTGGCACCCCTAGCCTGGGAACTTCCATGTGCCATGAGTGTAGACCCCCCCAAAAAAAAGAAATTTCTGTTTTGAATATTCTCTTTTATTAAACCTCGGCGTCCCCTTCTCCCTGTGCTCAGCCACAGACCTTGCCTAACCCTTCAATGAGAAAATAGGTTATAGGAGTTGCCCATTGTGGTGCAGTGGAAATGAATCTGACTAGGAACCATGAGGTTGCGGGTTCGATCCCTGGCCTCGATCAGTGGGTTAGGGATCTGGCGTTGCCATGAGCTGTGGTGTAGTTCGCAGGCAAGGCTGGTATCTGGTGTTGCTGTGGCTGTGGTGTGGGCTGGCAGCTGTAGCTCCAATTTGACCCCTAGCCTGGGAACCTCCATATGCCATTGATGTGGCCCTAAAAAGCACAAAAAAAAAAAGAAGAAGAAGAAGAAGAAGAAGAAAGAAAATAGGTTATAAAATGTGAACTTCCCTTGACTTTCTTGCTTCCAGACTCTCAAACCTGTGTCCCTTTCACCTTCTTCCTTTTTCTTTTAACAGGTAGTGTCCCTCCCTGTTTCAAAGTCCACTCCCTCCACCTCTATGAGTGGCCGCCCAAGGGCTTCACTTCCTGCATTACACCTTCCACCTGCTACCTCATCCATCTTGCTCCCTCCATACGCAAGAATATGCTTCCATTCTAGACACACAAACCAACCCTCCCTTTCCCCTGCATCCTGTGTCGCCTTTCTCTGCTCTCCTTTGTCGTGAAACTGGCTTTAAAATATGGCCTCCACAGGCTCTCCTCCAGCAGCAGGCATATGGCAGCTGTGGCATGGGTTCCGTCCCCATCCCCGCCTCATCACCCTTTAGCTTGTCTGCCACCTGCAGTCTGGTTTCTGGCCCCATCACTCCACTGAATCCACTCACCAGTGACCTGCCTGGTTCCAGACCAAGGGTCACTTTATTTTATTTATTTGTCTTTTTTATCTTTTCTAGGGCCACACCCGCGGCATATAGAGATTCTCAGGCTAGGGGTCCAATCAGAGCTATAGCCGCCAGCCTACACCAGAGCCACAGCAAGCGGGATCCGAACCGCATCTGTGACCTACACCACAGCTCATGGCCACGCCGGATCCCTAACCCACTGGGCGAGGCCAGGCATCGAACCTGCAACCTCATGGTTCCTAGTCAGATTCATTCACCACTGAGCCACGATGGGAACTCCCCAAGGGACACTTTAATTTATCGAATTCAACCTCTCAGCAACATTCAGACAAAACAACCCCTTGCTCCTTTTTGGAGGGCATTCCTTCACGGCTTCTGTGCTCCAAGCTCTTGCCCTGTCTGTCCCCACTGAGCCCCAACTCCACCTGTTCTTCCCAGCCTGGCCTCTCCTGCCCCAGGAGATCCCCTGTCATCCCCTCCCCTCCAACCTCTGGGATCTTCAAATTCTTCCTCTTAATGCCTAGTGTTCCCATTGCCCCCTCTATACCCATGATCCGGTCTCTGCACCTCAAAAATTCTGCCCCCAACCCTGTTGTCCATTCTTTGGACACTCAAGAGAGTGGTCTCTACTGGCTGCTTTGCTTTTTGACTGCTGACAGTCTGACTCCCCCATCTCAAAACAAGGGTTTGTCGGAGCTCTCTTGGGGTGCACCAAGTTAAGGATCTGGTGTTGTCACTGCAAGGGGCTTGGGTGGCTGTCGTGGCATGGGTTCCCTCCCTGGCACAGGAACTTCCACATGCTGAGGGTGAGGCCCAAACAAAAACAAAAACAAAACAAGGGTGTGTGACCTGGGTGTGAGCACACACATCCCCATTCTTAGAAGGCCCCTGGCTTAGAAGGGCCTCACACTGGTTTGATGCTCTGTGGTCACCACCTGGATATTTCTTTTTTTTTTTTTTTTTTTTTTTGTCTTTTTGCTATTTCTTGGGCCGCTCCCGCGGCATATGGAGGTTCCCAGGCTAGGGGTCAAATCGGAGCTATAGCCATGGGCCTACGCCAGAGCCACAGCAACGCAGCATCCGAGCTGCGTCTGTGACCTACACCACAGCTCACGGCAATGCCGGATCGTTAACCCACTGAGCAAGGGCAGGGACCGAACCCGAAACCTCATGGTTCCTAGTCGGATTCGTTAACCACTGCGCCATGACGGGAACTCCCCTGGATATTTCTAAATTACTTTTTTTTTTTGTCTTTTTTTGGGCTGCACCCATGGCATATGGAGGTTCCCAGGCTATGGGTCCAATCGGAGCTGTAGTCACCAGTCACAGCCACAGCCACAGCAACACAGGATCCAAGCCGAATCTTCGACCTACACCACAGCTCACGGCAACGCCGGATCCTTAACCCACTGAGTGGACCAGGGATCGAACCTGCGTCCACATGGATCCTACTCAGATTCATTTCAGCTGAGCCACAATGGGAATTCCCTAAATAACTTTTGAATAACGTGTTCATTTTGTGCTGGGACTCCCAAACTATGTAGTCAGTCCTGTCTCAAAGCCACCATCATCTTATGTCCAATTTAGTTTCACAGCCTCGTAACTTGTCTCCTTAGTTCATCCTCCGCTCTTCCTCCCCCACATAGCAGCCAGAGAGATCCTTTAAAAACACACCAAGTCACGCTATTCTTCTGTGCATGGCCCTACATCTCACTCAGGGTAAAAATATAACGTCCTTAAAATGGCCTGCAAAGTCCTACACGATGGGGCCATCCACTCCGTGTCTCCTACCTCTCGCCTTTGTCATGTGCTCCAGAACACACAGGCAGTTATTGGTTCTTGCTCTTCCCTCCGCCTGGCATGCCCTTCCCCCAGATATCTGCTTGGCTTGTTCCCTCGCTTCTTTCAGGTATTTATTTTATTTTATTTTATTTTATTTTATTTTATTTTATTTTTGCCTTTTCTAGGGCCGCTCCTGTGGCCTATGGAGGTTCCCAGGCTAGGGGTTGAATCAGAGCTGTAGCCGTCGGTCTATACCACAGCCACAGCAATGCGGGATCCGAGCCGCATCTGCGACCTACACCACAGCTCACGGCAACGCCGGATCCTTAACCCACTGAGCAAGGGTAGGGACTGAACCGCAACCTCATGGTTCCTAGTCGGATTCGTTAACCACTGAACCACAACGGGAACTCCATCACTTCCTTCAGGTCTTTCTTTAAATATCACCTCCTCCAGGAAGCCTGCTCTGACCACCCTGTTCAGAACAGCAACACCAGGCACTTCTCCACCCTCATCACCATCTGACATCATGGAGATTCGCTTATTTGTCAATTATATGCCGCCCTAGACTAGAATGGAAGCCTCATGTAGATGAGGGCTTTGGCTGGTTCACCATCGTGGCCCCACAACCTGTCACGGAATCATAAAGAATGGTGAAAAGGGGGAGTTCCTGTCGTGGCGCAGTGGTTAACGAATCCGACTAGGAACCATGAGGGTGTGAGTTCGATCCCTGGCCTTGCTCAGTGGGTTAAGGATCTGGCGTTGCTGTGAGTTGTGGTGTAGGTCACAGACATGGCTCGGATCTCGCGTTGCTGTGGCTCTGGCGTAGGCAGCTACAGCTCCGATTAAACCCCTAGCCTGGGAACCTCCATATGCCACGGAAGCGGCCCTAGAAAAGGCAAAAAGACGAAAAAAAGAAAAAAAGAAAAAGAATAGTGAAAGGGGGAGCAAGACCAGGCAGGTGGAGTGCGGGGTTCAAGGGGAATGGGGAGGGCACAGCTCTTTGAGGGATAACGTCAGAAGGATAAAGAGAAATAAATAAATACAAACAAACCTGGGCGTTCCCATTGTGGTTCAGCGGTTAACAAATCTAACTAGCATCCATGAGGATGCAGGTTCGATCCCTGGCCTCGCCCAGTGGGTTAAGGATCTGGCGTTGTGCTGTGAGCTGTCGTGTAGGTCGCAGTTGTGGCTGGGATCCTGGTGTTGCTGTGGCTGTGGCGTAGGTCAACAGCTACAGCTCTGATTGAACCCCTAGCCTGGGAACCTTGACATACCACGGGTGCAGTCCTAAAAAGCCAAAAAAGAAAAAGACAAAAGAAGGATAAAGAGTCCTTGAGGGAGTTTCCATTGTGACTCAGCGGGTTAGGGACCTGATGTCTCTGTTAGGATGCGGGTTGGATTCCCTGACCTCGCTCAGTGGGTTATAGATCCAGGGTTGCCGAGGTCGTGGTGTAGGCCGGCAGCTATAGCTCTGATCTGACCCCTGGCCTGGGAACTTCCATATGCCATGGTGTGGCCATGAAGAGGGAAAAAAAAAAGTCATTGAGCCACAAGGTTGGGCCATAGGAATACCAGGGGCGCCCCCACCCCACACCCTGACCTTGGTAGGTGAGGATGGTGGGGGCCTAGTGCAAGAGGGAGACTGAAAGTGGGGATGGGGGTGCTGGGGAAAAGGTACCCCCTGATGCAGAGCCTGTCTTCCTCTGGCCAGGCCCCCTGGGTGGTGGAGGGCAACCGCCCACCAGCAGGCTGGCCCCCGCGTGGCGAGGTGGAGTTCCGGAATTACTCTGTGCGCTACCGGCCGGGCCTGGAGCTGGTGCTGAAGAACCTGAGTCTTCAAGTGCACGGTGGTGAGAAGGTGCGTGGGGTTGGGTTTGTGCCTGGGGAGCATGAGCCTGTGAGCACCCAGCCTGGACGTCGGTCGGCTCGGCCTCCCAGGGAAGTCCTGAAGACGACCAGCCCTGCTGACCACCCCCCAGCCTCCCCCCTGATGGCACCCCCACCCCCTCCAGGTGGGCATCGTGGGCCGCACTGGGGCTGGCAAATCGTCCATGACTCTCTGCCTGTTCCGCATCCTGGAAGCTGCGGAGGGTGAAATCCGCATCGACGGCCTCAACGTGGCTGACATCGGGCTCCACGACCTGCGTTCCCAGCTGACCATCATCCCCCAGGTGCGAGCCCAGTGTGGCCTGGCCACACTGACCAGTGACCCTGGGGGCAGGCCCAACCCCTGTCCTGTAGCTTGAGGTTCAAGACTGGGACCTCTACCTGGGAGGCTGGAGAGCAGGACAGCAGGAACGGAGCCACAGAGCGTCCACCTGTTGTGGGTCTGAAAGAGTCACATGTCCCCGACTTGATGAGACCTTGCCCTCTGACACCCTGGGCCGGCAGAACCACAGGCCCCTCCAAGCACCCTGTCCCCCGAGGCGCTCTATGCTGGCCTCCTTGTTCCATAGCTCTGACTTATGTTTCACTTTTTCCAGCTCCTTTAGGGTATTTTTTTTTTTTTTTTCTGCCAACTGGGCACTTTGGAGTCAGATTAGCAGCTCAGGTTTCTACTTTCATGGAAGACTTTGCGATTGGCAAAGTGGAGGTTTATCACTTCCCTGCAGGCGTTTTTCTATCTCCCTGGCCATTGCCTCCCTCCTGGAGGGCTGAGGACTGTAGGAATGCCATCCATCCCTTTCTTGTTTCCTGGCCTCGGGGCCCACTGCTCCTTGTGGGGCCTGAGCTGCCTCCCCCTGAGGCCCTGCTTTGTCCCCAGGAACCCATCCTGTTCTCGGGGACCCTGCGTATGAACCTGGACCCCTTTGGCACCTACTCGGAGGAAGACATGTGGCGGGCCTTGGAGCTGTCCCACCTGCACTCCTTTGTGAGCTCCCAGCCGGCAGGCCTGGAATTCCAGTGCTCCGAGGGTGGGGAGAATCTCAGGTAACTACCGGGAGAGGGTGGCTCAAGAATAGCACTCTGCTGGGCTAGAGGATGTAGCATCAAAGGACACAGAATCCTGCCCTCCCGACTCCAGCCCCTCCTTGCCCTCCCGCTTCCATCTCAGCTGGCATGAACTCAAGGGATTTTTTTTTTGGGGGGGTGTCTTTTTAGGGCCACACCCACAGCATATGGAGGTTCCCAGGCTAGGGGTCCAATCAGAGCTACAGCTGCTGTCCTGTATGCCACAGCCACAGCAACACCAGATCTGAGCCGCGTCTGTGACCTACACCACAGCTCACGGCAACACCAGACCCTTAACCAACTGAGCGAGGCCAGGGATCGAACCCACAACCTCATGGTTCCCAGTCGGATTCGTTTCCACTGCGCCACGACAGGAACTCCTCAGGGGAATTTTTTTTATATTGAGTGTATTCTGTGTGCCCAGCACTGTGCACACTAACTCTTTCTTTACACAAGCCCCAGAGATAGTCCATGGTCCCACTTCACAGATGCAAATACTGAGGCAGGGCCAAAATCACATAGATGGGAGATTTCAACCAGGTCTGGGAGATTCCAAAACTCTCTTCGGTCCTCTCTTGTGAGGTGGTCAGTACTGTGCTTGGCCTGAGGAGGGGGGTGTGGACTGAACCTGTGGAAAAGATAAGCAGAAACCTACTGTGCTTTGGAGAAATCTTATATATTTCCTGAGGTGGATGCAATCTTGTCTGTGGTTTAGAACTGAGCAAAGTAAGCACGGTAGGCCTTTCTTTGCTTCATTATGGCCCCAGATTTTACGTCCCCAGTCCCTGGGCCATGTATCAGGGAGGGCCAGAGTCACTTCTTCCTGAGTCCAAAGGCTTGAGATACTTATACCTGTATTAGCTGTGTGATTTGGGGCAAGTTGCTTAACCTCTCTGTGCCTTCTTTTCCTTCACTCTCAAATGGTGATAATAACATTCCCATAACTTTTAGGACCATGTTGCCCAATAAGGATATAATGTGAGTCACGTGTGTAATTAAAATTTTCCTAATAGCCACATTAACAAAAGAAACGGATGAAATAAAATTTAATCGTTTATTTTATTTAGCTCCATATATCTAAAATATTATCTTTTCCACATATCACTGATATAAAATTATTACAAATATCTTACATTTTTTCCTATTAAGTTTGAAATTGCGTGTGTATTTTCACACTTACAGCACACCTCAATTCAGACTCGCCACCTTTCAAGTGGTCAGCAGCCACTTGTGGCCAGTGGCTATCATTTGGACAGAGCCGTCTCAGGGTCACTGTGATAAAGTGGAAAACCCTTAGCCTGGATACACTCCTGAGAAATTTAGCCCTTCTTATTATTCCGCTCAGTCCCTACCCATGGACTCTCTCCAGACCTCAAAAACAAAAACAAAAACCTGTACATTTGCTCAGCCCTTAATAATGTTCAAGGCACGCTGGCCTCCACTATCGCCTTTCATCTTTACTGCAGTCCGAAATGAGGCTCCAAAGTATAAAGTTATTTGCCCAAAGCTGCTCAGCTAGCAAGGGGTGGGGCAAGGACTCAGGGAAGTGGGGGGTTTTGCCCCGAACCTTTCCTTGCTGCATCATAGACACTGGCGGGACGCCCCTGTCTCCCCAGGCAGCCCTGTAAGACGGAATGTGCACTTACACAGCCCCGTTGTGGTGGCTGATGGACACGCCTAGGCTTCCGGACCCTGTGCCCTATAGCTGGGTTTTGGTCCCTTCTCCTATCCCTGTTTGCCATCAGCGGTTCCCCCAGAGCCACCCCTCCATCCCCGCAGATACCAGGACCCGAGACAGGGACCCACCCCCCTCCTCCCTCACTGTGCTTGTAGCCACTTTAAATCTAACCTGTGTCCTGTGCCAGTCCCACCATAAATCAGCCCTGAGTTCTATCTGGCGGCTCGTTCTGCTGCCAAAACCTTCATTAGTTGCGGGAATGGGCCGGGGAGAGAGCCTGGCCTTCGCTCCGGCTGCGGTGACTCACCCCTTAGGGAAGGGCCAAGGTATTTGTCCTTGGGTGTGGGGGTGCTGCCGCCTCTGTGGTTGGGAACACAGCCTCACTTTGTTCTCGAGCTCTGGCTTCCAAGGCAGGAAGTTAAAGGTATGCAGCCCGCCCCTCCTCCACCTGCCTAGTGACCAGACACCGAAGAGTCCCTCAGGTCCTCCTCTGCCCTGTCCCTTCCTCGTTCCAACAACAGAGCCCTGGCCTATATTCCCCATGGGGGTGGGAGATGACTGCATTGTGTGATATTAGGCTCAGCAAGATAGCAGGAGGCACGGAAATATCCAGGAAGAGTCATTGACGTGCGTTCTTACTAAGGTGTAAATGACTAATTGAAGCAGAGAAACATAGTGACACGAGTTGAGGAGCGATGACGGGGAAGAAGGCACAGAAGGAGGAGGCCAGGGGTGCCAGAGACAGACTGGGGATTTCACAATGTTGTTACATACTGGCTCTGCCCCCAAGGCCCCTCATTATCCCTGTGATGTCCAGACCTCAACTCTGGGTTCCAGGAGTCCTGGGCTAAGGCAGAAATGGGAGAAGTCAGACCGAGAGCCAGCCCTGGGCCACTGGGAAGGAGTGGAGACAGAAACAATTGGGGAGTGAGGCCTGGGGGCAGGTTGGGGGCGCCCAGCTGGAGATGCCTTACCTTTCCCATTCTCAGCGTGGGCCAGCGGCAGCTCGTGTGCCTGGCCAGAGCCCTGCTTCGTAAGAGCCGCATCCTGGTTTTAGATGAGGCCACAGCCGCCATCGACCTGGAGACGGACGACCTCATCCAGGCCACCATCCGCACCCAGTTCGAGGCCTGCACGGTGCTGACCATCGCGCATCGGCTCAACACCATCATGGACTACACCAGGTGGGGCACGGGAACCACCCGGGGGGGACCTGGTGGGGTGGCCCGGGCCATAGAGAGGTGGCAGGCAGATGAAGGACATCTGGTTGTGTGGGTATGGGACCATTTGTGGGATGGTCTAGGGTATGGGGGGAGTGCAGAACAGAGGGGGTTAGCTGGGCACCGGGGGCACAGTGATGTTTTCTGAAGCCCAAGGGACACTTTGGTGTTACCAACATGTGGGGGGGCACGCTGGGGCTCCCTAGACATAGTCCACTTTCTCCCAGCCTCTTATTAATGCTATGAGGTGAGGGGATCCAGATCCATTGGGCCAAATCCCATCCCCACCCTGTGAGGTGGGTGTACAGACTAGGAAGCCACTGAGGAAAGGTCCCTGCCTTGATGGGACCCTGATGGCACCATGTGGAGCAGATGTTTTGTGGTGGAAAAACTGAGGAGTCTCAGGCCCATCTCTGCTGCTGACTGGTTTGTGACCTTGGGCCATTCGCAGAACCTTCATGAACTTCTCTCTCTCTCTGTTGGGGTTGTTGAAAGCAGTCAATGAAATCAAGCGTTTAAAGTGTAGGTGGGGGAGTTCCCATTGTGGTGACAAGGAAACAAATCCGACTAGTATCCATGAGGATGCGGGTTTGATCCCTGGCCTTGCTCAGTGGGTTAAAGATCTGGGTGTTGCCATGAGCTGTGGTGTAGATTGCAGATGCGGCTCAGATCCCGCAGGGCTGTAGGCTATAGGCTATAGGCCAGCAGCTGTAGCTCCGGTTGAACCCCTAGCCTGGGAACCAACATATGCTGGAGATGCAGCCCTAAAAAGCAAACAAACAAACAAACAAAACACAGAGAAATTAAAAAAAAATAAAGTACAGGCAGTCCTAGGAAATATTCATTTCCTCCCTAGCCGCTCACTGTGATTCTCCCTAGAACCAGCTTCTGAAAGGATTAGGGGAGGAGCCTTGCTCTTGGAATCTTATGGCTTCCTTGGGGAGGCAGCCCATTCAGCCAAAAGGAAAGAACGTGACCTCTTCCTTCATTGCGCTCAATGTCAAGGTGTGGGGCAGGAGGACAAGGGGAGGGGCTGGGTGACTTTGAAGCCTGATGGAAGTACGCTGGTGCTGGCCTGCCAGGCTGGCCCCCTTAGAGACATGAGAGCTCAGAGTGAGGAGGAGGCAGGAGGCCAAAACAAATTTATGAAGGAATATGCAGTATAAACAAGCCCTCATTGACAAAACACCTGCAGGGCGTGGGGAGGTGGGGAGGTGGGGAGGATACGTGGACAAGGCGATGGGCCAGACCTTATCCCGCTGGCAGAGGTGTCCCCACACAGCTCCCAGGGGCTTGGGAACCAAGCTGACAACGCCTGATGTTATTGCCTGTCTGTCCCATCCCTGCCACCCCCCAGCTCTCCACGCCCATCCAAGACCACACCCCCCGCCCCAGGGCTGGGAGAATGGGGGGCAGGACAGGCAGAAGGGCTAGGCCCCGGGTCCAGACAAGGGAAAGGGCGAGACTGAGAGGGTCTCTCCCCAGGCCTAACAGGAAATGGTTTTCACCAGCAGCCCTGAAGACTGAAAACTCAAACGGCCCTTGGGGGCTGGGAATTCATTCATTCTAGCAGGGTAGGCAGAAATGAATCAAATAATCATGCTGCAGAATGTGTAATTAGAGCCTACAGGACCGAAGCAGGGATCCATGTGTGGAGGCCAGAGGAAGCCAACCCACACAGGGCAGCCAGGACACTTTCCCTCTGAAGGACTGGGAAGCACCAGCCAGACTCAAAAGGATGAGTAAAAGCTGGGGAGCAGGGGAGGAGAAAGAGTAGGAAGGGAACTGAAAATTTCAGGAAAAGGCTGTGGCACATGCAAAGGCCCTGAGGTAGGAGGGCACATGAGGCTGGTGTAGAAAGGGCGAAGGGGCAGTAGAACCAAGAGGAGGGGGAGAAAGACACAGGCCTCACTCTGCTGCTCTTTGAGGACCACGGGAAAGCATCTAGTTCTCACCCTAAGGGCATGAGAAGCACTGAAAGGAGAGGAGCAGTCTCCTGGGCTGCAATGGGCAGTGCCCAGGCAGTGATCTGCACAGACACACCTCTTCCCGGGACTTGTTTCCAGGAGCCCCGTGGGTAGGGAAACAGTGCGCGTGCAGTCCAGCCCCTCCCAGCATCTCCCGGGGTTGGGGCAGCCCTTTCTGGGCACACCCTGGGAGGCAGCCTTTCAGCCCTGCACCAGGTGTACCCTGTGTTTAGTTGGCAAGCGATTCTAATCCCAGCCCCAGGTTTGGCTTGGGGGGTGGGGGGAGGGGGGCGGGAGTGGAGGGTAGATCCACCCACCAGCAGCAGGCGGATTTGCAGCCAAAGTCCCAGATTCGAGCATCAGGCCTCACTGCAGCCCAGTTTCCCGCCGAGTGCCTTTGTACATTGGCACAAAGCAGATGGAAGCACACGGGCCCGTGGCTCCCTGTGCACAGTCCTGTAACCCTGGTGAGGGGAAGGGCTCATTAGGGAAGGTTTTTGGAGCCCCAACCAGCAGAGATGAATAGGACCTTGTGTTTGATCCCAGAAACCGCCTCATCTGCCAGGACGGCAAACAGAGTGGCTAAAATAACCAGCCTTGCAAGCGTGCACATGTGGCATAGCACTGTGTTGGGTGGATTGACTGAAGTGGGAGGGTTGGCGTGTCGCTGAGGGGCCTGAGTAGTACCCAGAAGGGCAGGGTTGGACCAGGAAGCCAGATCCGGGCCGATGGAGACCTGATCGCTTCTTTCTTTTGGCTAGGGTCCTCGTCCTGGACAAAGGGACAATAGCTGAGTTTGATTCTCCAACCAACCTCATTGCAGCCAGAGGCATCTTCTACGGGATGGCCAGAGATGCTGGACTTGCCTAAAATATACTCCTGGGATTTCTTCTTGGACATTCCCGGTTTTCATCAGGAAAGGACACCAAATCTATCCATAAAATGGACTTGATGGCAAATGTTGTGGGGCGGTTGTTAGGTTTTTGCCTCTGTAAAGTGCCTTGCAGGATAACCAGGCTACATGCTTCTGATAAGGAAGTGCAGCCCAAGAGGTGAATGACATGCCCCAAGGTCATAGCTAATTTGAGGCAGAGCCCGGACTAGTCCCTGGGTCTCCTGACTCCTAATCTGAGGTTATTTCCACACTGTACTGTTTTCAGTGGTTTCATGGGATGACCTCCCTATCCCCAAGCTTTTTTATATTTTCAACTCTGAGGATTTTTTTTTTTTTTAATAAAGCTTCTTCCTCCTGGAACAGAGGCTGCCAGGTCAGGCTGTCCCTAGGAACTGAGTCCAGTACTCTGGGGTGCTGGCCTGGATCCATTAAAAATGGAGCACTGATGAAATAAAGCTATGTGTCAACAATACACATGCCCCAACACAGCTTTTCTCTGTTTACAAGGTCTGGGGTTAGGACCTTTAGAGAAGGCAGGGAGGAAGGAGAGAGAGGCAGAGATAGACTTCATACACATTTGCATGGCTGGAATTATCTGAAAACCTCAGACCTGAGAGTTTTGGCTGGAAATATTGTCTTCACGGCCAAAATCCACTGGATAATTGCCAGTAGTTCCTGCTCTGCTGTGCAGATACTGTAAAAAGGTGAGAAGTAAAGCCTCTGCAATCTGACCTGAGGCCTCTTGAGAAAGCTGCTGTGAACACCTCCACATTTATGTCAACCCTCAATTGCTCTACCCGCTTCTTTAGGGGATGAGAAGGGCAAGGAGCTTATTTCCTTGCTCCTTTAGGGGTCTATTCCAGACAGGTCTCCATAACCCACGAGGTCTCCAAGTCCTTCATCCTCCTCGCTCTGGCTGAAGCTGAATATGGGAGCCCAGAGGAGCCCAGAGGCTGCCCCCTGACCTGACAGTTCCAGGCTGGTAAATGAGAGGAGGGGATGAATTAAATTTGCTTTTTTGAGCAAGCCAATGAAGTGTTTATTCTTCCGCAGGTGAGGATATATCTGGCACAAGGCCTTCTCTTTGGAAAGGATCTCTTTGTTAATCTTTACCAAGTTTTCTGGTCATCTCTGACTCTCATTTCTTGGCTCTTTATTCTTGGTATGATGTGATTGGTTGTGGGTGATGGTTTGTTTTTTTGCCTCCACCCTAAATAGTTTAAAGTAGATGTGGAGATGGCTCCTTTGATCTGGTTTTGCCATATGTCCTGGGCCAGCCTGTGCTGCAGGACTATTTGTTAAAGGTTAATCACATTTTTTTTGGCAGGTTGTTTCTGCCCAGGATGTTTATGAGTGTATGGAAGACTTCCATCCTTGTGATAAAGCAAGTATGAAAGCACAAATGCCCAAATTATTCCGCCTCTCCTTGGTGCTAAGAAAAGGTCTCGGCTATGATCCCTGATTTATTAGACCAATTTGGCATGACGTCTGCTTTGTGAGGCTCTAGCTGCCCTAAACCAACAGAAATGCAGATTCATTCGGCATCATTCTCAGCTGAAGATCTGAAGCTGGGAGGCTGTATTTCCTCTCCTGTCTTGGGAGTTTGCCTCTGAGCTCCTGGAGGCCCTGACAGGTGCTGACAGCCCAAAGGAGAGGCTCAGTTGTGTGAAGTAAATAGGATAATCAAGAAAGGTGGTTAATAGAGGATGACCTCCATCTAGCTGGCTCAGCTACTACAGGAAAATAAAGCTGACTGCTGGGAACTGAGATGAAAGACACTGCACAAAATATCTGTCTCCAGGTGCCACTGACAGGCGTGAGCGCCACCACAGCAGCAGGATGCAGGAGGCTCAGGTGGGGACTGGTCCCTTCGAGTCCTCCTCCAGCGGGTTTTGTCCCTGGAACTGTCCAACAATTTGAACCCCGTATGATTAGAAGTACAGTGTGCTGTTTAGGAGGCCAGTGTGAAAGAATATGGGCTTGGTCGGTTAATATTTAATTTTAATAATACTTATTATCCTTGAACAGTCAGCGATGCGCAAAGAGAAAAATCTTCAGTTAATGTTTACACACAGTGTGAACACATGCTTTAAATATGCAGTGGAGGAAGAGGGGTGAATTCACAGTTAACAAAGCTAAAAAAAAAAAAAAATCCTTGTTATAAATTACACAAACCATATAAAAATATTTCTCTGAATGCATAGATTAAGACATTAAGCTCACCTACCAGCAACTGTGCAGTCTAATTCCACTGCCTTACTCAAGAGTCAGCTGACCACAGAGGACCTTAAAAGGGAGGAGAGAGGGCAGGGCAGGCCCATCTCTCACTTGTGACTCCCCCTCGGCCCAGGTTCCAGGCCCGGGAAATGCCCTGGAGCTGCTCCTCTGTAGGCCACCTCCCAGCCAGGGGCCTCCACAGCTTCTGAGAATCCCTAATTGATCTGGATGGCTGGAAGTGTACTAACCCCAGGGGTTGAGACAGAAATTAATACTGAATTCATGTATTCCAGGATAAAACTAGCCTTAATTGTATCAGTAAATTGCAACTTTTTTTTTTTTCTTTTTCCAAAGATAAGGGAAAAAAGATTAGCATGTCTAGACAAACCAGCTCCTGACTGGTTGAAACACAAGGGAAGTTTCTTCTTCAAAGCACTTCAGAGAAAGGGAGTAATAAGTAACCTTTACACTGCCAGGCCAACTCTGCACGAGGGTGAGTAACTCACCATCAGTAATTGGTGTAATACAATTAAGTCACCGAGCTGAGTGACTCCACGCGGTGAAGCTGGCCTTGAAAACACCTCAACCTCAGCTCACCATTTAGGCAGCAGCAGGAGGCCATTATCTTAGCACAATATTCTCTTGCACTGACAACTGCTGCATGCCCTCGCTCAATTGCAGTGTTCCAATAAAATTAACACAGTTAGGAAGTTAAGTTTCTTTGGAAACTATAGGCACTATGGGGAGAAAGCTTCTTAAGACAGCAGGGACGCCCTTCAACAGCTGGCTTCAAACCCCTGCTCTCCTGTTGGTCTGAGTGTGCTTGGTCTTATTTCTAAAGTTAAGCTGTTTATTTCAACAAGACAGTGGCTCTTCTTCTCCACATTAATGACACTGAAGGAAAGGAAAAGAATCCTTAAATGCGTTCTTTTAAAAAATTCTCATGCCATGCTCAAGAGTTGGATCAGGTGTTTGTTTCCAGAACAAAGCCTGGTAGACGCTCAACTGACTTTGTCAAGTGGGTTGGTGGTGGTCGTGGGGGATCCCTAAGATCAAACAACCTGTTTACAAAAGCAACAGATTTCAGAGTTGTGTAAAAATCCTAATAATCTCAAAATAAGCTTTATCTTTGATACAAAAATAAAGATGCTACCTCCTTTAGTGCAGTTTCCCACAGTCACCTTTAAAATAGCCACAGATTCAATCTGGAAAATTGCTTTTCCTTTCTAGTGGAAAATGAAAGTGGAGAACATGGACTGGCAATGTTTGTGCTCGTCTCTTTCGGTGCAATTAAACACAGACGCGGAGAAGACAGGAACCGCTTCGATTAGGGAAAAAAAAAAAAACCCAAAAAAACCAGAAAAACGTTGCTCTTTTAGAAAGCATCAGAGAGCCCTCTAGTGACCACGAAAGGGAGGTGATGCAGAGATGACGGCAATGGCAGGCTAGAGACAGAAGCAGTCGTGAGTGTGGACAAAGGAAAGGTGGGGGGGAGGGGAAGCTCTTTTGGTTAACAGCATATTTACAAGTAGGTAACTGTTATTCTTAAATACTTTTAACCTGAGTAACATTTATAAATATGTTATGTGAAACCTCACAGCCACAAGTCACACCACAATACCCGAGCCCAGGACCTCGCCGACCCCAGGTTTCCTCTCTAGACAGTTCACGTTTCAGGAGAGTCGGGAACATGCAGCACTTCGAGAAGCGCGTCCTGGCCCTTCAGGTGCACTGTCAACAGGACCGGCTGGAAGGAGGCTCTGCTCTCTCTCCGCGTCTGCTCAGACAGCTCTCTCAACATTCTGCACATAAAACATACTGGATAGAGAACCGACGGTTTCTGCCTCTCCAGGCCACTTCTCAGCTGTTCACAGCTTCAAGCAATAGGTTTATTGTGCACCAAGAGACTTGGAAGAGTGGCACCGCTGCTTGGGGGTCAGGGGCTTCCTACCTTGGCAGAACGATGTTAGTGTATACTATGCCGTGGCACCAGGGGCCCTCCTGGGCATCCAAGGCATGTAGATCAATGGCTTGTCCTTGGCCCAGAGGTGATGCACACTCACAATACTCAGTGATTAAAAGTCCCTGCTGCATTAGTAAGTCAGTTTGGAAGCTCTCCTGTTATAGCAAGGCCTGTCAGTCAGTGTGGATGCAGCATTTCGGAACAGAAAGTTATTTTCACTTATCATGAGAACCAGTTCCAGCTCTTGGAAATCTTGGAGTCGAGCAACATCTTTGTCCTAAAATGAAAACAGGGTAAACAGATTAAGAGGAGCCACTTGTCTCTCTAGGGCTGCTGGGCTGTGTCGATACCAGGGATAGTGCGGGCAAGTCTCCAGGAGCGGGAAATGGGTTGGAATGGGAGATACCCTTAAGAGCAGTTGCTGCAAGACGAGCACACCTCGGAGGCAGAGACAGTGCAGGGATGTTTTCCTCAGGTGCCCCGAGCAGCCAGAAGCCCGATGTTCAGGGAACCCAGAGATGCTGGGAGGACTACACTTGTACATACGTAGATTTGCCCTCTGATTCAGCCTGGTTCTCACATTATAAAACACAAGACACATTGGCTCTTACACTAAAGTAATCCTTACAGATCACTAGAGAAACAACCAAAAATAGGTACATGTGAATGGTAATTTGGGGGAGTTCCTGCTGTGGCTCAGCGGAAACGAATCCAACTAGGAACCATGAGGTTGCAGGTTTGATCCCTGGCCTTGCTCAGTGGGTTAAGGATCCGGCGTTGCCGTGGGCTGTGGTGTAGGTCACAGATGAGGTTCGGTCTGGCGTTGCTGTGGCTGTGGTGTAGGCTGGCAGCCATAGTTCCAATTAGACCCCTAGCCCAGGAACCTCCATAGGTCCATAGGCCGCGGGTGCGGCTCTAAAAAGCAGGAAAAAAACAAAAACAAACAAAAAAAAGAATGGCAATTTGGAACGTTCTCTCTGGAATCCTATAACTTTCAGAAACGCCAATGTCTCTGTCGGCGCAAGAGAGGAGAGAAAGCTCAGTGATTACATTTGGAAAGCCACCCCTTGCTTCGTTTCTCTTCTCTTCCTATTTCTTCAACTGTGACTCACATAACCAAGGAAGAAGCTGGTATTTTCCAAATGGAAAAAGCAGCCACCTAACAGACTTTTCTTACCTTTCTTACCAGAGTGTTGGGTAACTTCCTGATCTTCTCAACTTGGTCGGGATTAACACCCAGCTCACAGCAACTCACTCTGAGCAATTCCTGGTAGGTGAGCTCCTGTCGGTCCAGTTCAATTTCAATGAAATCATTTTCTCGAAGAGATGGGTTCTGAATCCTCACCTTGAGCACCAGCTCTAGAAAAAAAGGGGGAGAAATGCTAATGAGTGATTCTGACACAGTCGGCTGGTGTAATTTTAGATCTTTTTCCAGAAGATAGTTACCCTTAATCACGCCCTGTCCTGAAGGCCTGTGGCACCCAATAAGAAAACCAAGTAGAGGGTTCCTGTCGTGGCTCAGTGGTAACAAACCTCACTAGTATCCGTGAGGGCACAGGTTCAATCCCTGGCCTCGATCAGTGGGTTAAGGATCTGTCGTTGCTGTGAGCTATGGTGTAGGTTGTAGACGTGGTTCGGGTCCTGGTGTGGCTGTGGCTGTGGGATAAGCCAGCAACGACAGCTACAGTTTGACCCCTAGCCTGGGGACGTCCATATACCACGGGAGTGGCCCTAAAAAGAAAAAGAAGAACCATCAGGAAGGTTTGCTCAGGCCCAGTTCTGGCTCTGCTGATGCAGTTGCCTCCACTGTCCTCCCTATATCTGAGTGTGGTTCACAGAGTGAAAGCGGGGGAGGGGGTGGATGGACAGACAACCATTCCAGCTGTACCAAAGGATAATTTACTTCTGCTGCTGGCGCTAAGCAGGGGAAGGCTTGAGAATGGGTTTGAGTATGAGTAGAAGAAGGGAAAGAGAAGAGAAAAAAAGGTACGGGCAAAATAGGGTACCAGATACTCTACAAGTATTAACTCTACGAAGATTTAACAATTGTGGATCTAAAGCTATTTATGACATATGAAAATCCTTGCAATAAATACAGTAAAAGAGCAAAAAGATAAACTACTCATAAAAATCAAAGTCTTAGGGGGTAGGGGTGGGCTGGGGGTTTGGCATGGAAATGCAAAACTGGGTTGTGATGATGGTTGTACAACTATAAATATAACAAAATTCACTGAGTTTAAAAAAGTTAAAAAGTAAAAAAATTAAAGCCTTACTATGATTTGAATGCAATATACCTTAATAATGGAGGAATCTTGGCTTTGGGAGTAAACACCATAATATGGGGGTCTGGGATCTAAGCAGTCTACCCCTACATTCTGAGCCTGGCTGTCAAGGTGGCCCAAGCCAAGTGCCCCTGTGCATTTGGTAGCTCTGTTTTGCTCCTTATTGTATGTTTCTCACAACACCCTCAGCCACTGTTATCAGCACCTACAGTAGCAGGTCCTCAAAAACAGAAAGTGAGGGCGTTACTAACATGGAAAAAGGCAAGATAAGACTAGATTATACCTTGTGGTGTCTGACTGGAATTGGATGATGAACTTGAAAAAATCTAGATTAGACAGATACAGAAATACAGGGGGAAAGTACATTATATGTGTGTTTGCTTGCCTTTTTTTTTTTTTTTCCTAGGGCCACACCCTTGGTAAATGGAGGTTCCCAGGCTAGGGGTGTCATCAGAGCTGTAGCCGCCAGCCTACGCCTGAGCCACAGCAACGCAGGATCCGAGCCACATCTGCAACCTACACCACAGCTCATGGCAGCGCTGGATCCTTAACCCACTGAGCAAGGCCAGGGATCGAACCCTCAACCTCATGGTTCCTAGTTGGATTCATTAACCACTGAGCCACGACGGGAACTCTGCCTTTATTTTTTAAATACTTGAAAGGAAAGGATTTTACTGCAGAAACACTATCTTGGGAGCAAAGCAAATTCTAAACACAGTAAGATCACGTAGCCATTACAGTCTTTAGAATAGTAAGATGTTAAGCCCATCAGCTGCCTGGAATCTGTTTGCATGCATGTTTCTTGAGCTTGGGCCAGTTCTAAGAGCTTGCCATTGTTTTGCTAAAGTTCACAGATGGTCTAAAGAGAACATGATGAGGTTTTCATCTCAGTTCTACCCTATCTTCAATATTTTCTTCATATATTTGAAAAAAAAAATTCTAAGTTTTTCTCAGAGCATGTAGTTCTTTTTTTTTTTTTTTTTTTTTTTTTTTTGTCTTTTTCTAGGGCCGCACTGGCGGCATATGGAGGTTCCCAGGTTAGGGGTCCAGTCGGAGCTGTAGCCACTGGCCTACACCAGAGCCACAGCAACTCGGGATCCGAGCCGCTTCTGTGGCCTCCACCACAGCACATGGCAATGCTGGATCCTTAACCCAGTGATTGGGGCCAGCGATCGAACCTGCAATCTCATGGTTCCTAGTCAGATTCGTTAACCACTGAGCCATGACGGGAACTCCCAGAGCATGTAGTTCTTTTATGGCTCATACCTGTTTGGATGATGCCAGAAAACTTTTGCAAAAGCACTGGATTCTTGACTATGTTTTCCATACTTGTTTTGCTTGAAAAATCTGCATTCGGCCTTTTTTTTTTTTTTTTTTTGTCTTTTGTCTTTTGTTGTTGCTATTTCTTGGGCCGCTCCCGCGGCATATGGAGGTTCCCAGGCTAGGGGTTGAATCGGAACTGTAGCCACCGGCCTACGCCAGAGCCACAGCAACGCGGGATCCGAGCCACGTCTGCAACCTACACCGAAGCTCACAACGCCGGATCATTAACCCACTGAGCAAGAGCAGGGACCGAACCCGCAACCTCATGTTTCCTAGTCGGATTCGTTAACCACTGCGCCACGACGGGAACTCCCTTTTTTTTTTTTTTTTTTTTTTTTTTTTTTTTTTGTCTTTTTGCTATTTCTTTGGGCCACTCCCGTGGCATATGGAGATTCCCAGGCTAGGGGTCTAATTGGAGCTGTAGCTGCCGGCCTACACCACAGCCACAGCAACTCGGGATCCGAGCCGCATCTGCAACCTACACCGCAGCTCACGGCAACGCCGGATCCTTAACCCATTGAGCAGGGGCAGAGATCGAACCCACAACCTCATGGTTCCTAGTCGGATTCGTTAACCGCTGCGCCACGACGGTAACTCCTGCATTCGGCCTTTTTTCATGTTCTCCAGCTATGCTATATTCTTTATCATAGTAAATTTTGTCCTAATCTCTGAGATTTTTATTATCTGTCAGCAGGTTTTACCCACTGAAAATCCATGTGGTGAGAGTGTGCTCAGCATACTTTGGTACTAGCTGCAGTCTTCCTCCTAGAATCCAGAATTGCTCTTCACTAGCCAATTCTCTCACCATGCCTATCAATTAAGAAATGTTTCCTGGAGTTCCCATCGTGGTGCAGTGGTTAACAAATCTGACTAGGAACCATGAGGTTGCAGGTTCGATCCCTGGACTTGCTCAGTGGGTTTACTGTCTGGTGTTGCCGTGAGCTGTGGTGTAGGTCACAGACGTGGCTCGGATCCCACGTTGCTGTGGCTCTGGCGTAGGCCGGAAGCTATAGCTCCGATTAGACCCCTAGCCTGGGAACCTCCATATGCCCCAGGGGCAGCTCAAGAAATGGCAAGAAGACAAAAAGAAAAAAAAATACTAAAAAAGAAATGTTTCCTATGACCACAGTCAGTCATCATTGCCACGGCCTTCGCAGCGGTAGTGATAGTGGTTCCCATTAATCTTTTAAAAAAATAAGTATACTTTCAAAAATCAAACTTCAATAATAGTTTCATTTGAGTATAATTCATATATCATAAAACCCACCCTCTAACATATACCAGTGGTTTAGGACATTATGACAATCCAACTGTAGGACACTTTCATCACCCCCAAAAGAAACCCCAGTAGCAGTCTCCATTGGTCTTCGAGGCTTTCTTTTTTGTCCCTCAACAAACTGTACCCAATAAATCTTGTACCTATCAGGCCCAAGACCTTAAATCAGCCATGGCATTCCTTCAGTGATCCCTAGACATGGAGATGGCATGCATGCATGGATGTATGTATGCATGTATATATTTTTGCCTTTTTAGGGCCACAGCCACAGCATATGGAGGTTCCCAGGCTAGGGGTCGAATCGGAGGTGTAGCCCCGGGCCTACACCAGAGCAACAGCAACACAAGATCCGAGCTGTGTCTGTGACCTACACCACAGCTCATGGCAATGCTGGATCCTTAACCCACTGAACGAGGTCAGGGATCGAACCTGTGTCCTCATGGATGCTAGTCAGATTTGGTAACCACTGAGCCACAACAGGAACCGGAGATGGTATTTAGAAACCACAATTAGGGCACTGGTGCTGCCCACATCTTTTTTTTAAAAAACTTCACTAATCCTCTCAAGTCAGCCTGCAACATGATATCCAGGAAGCATACGTTCATTTTCTACTTTTCATCTATAATACCAATGGAGAGTTTGTTGCTTTTGTCATAAATTGAGGGAGCTGCTTTCAACTCTATTTTTTGTAATCTTTGAAGCCTGAATTGACTGCAGTACGAATGAGTATATCCCAGCTCTATCATGTACTAAATGTGTGATTCTCTCTCTGTGTCTAAGTTTCTCCATTTCTAAAATGTATATGTATAAATGTACACTAATAATAGCCAGCTTCTAAGTTTGTTGTGACAAATGAGAACTCAGAATGCATTGAAGTTATGTTTCTAGGCACATTTAGTTTATATCTTCCTAGTGAATCTTTCCTTTTATCATTCAATTGCTCTTTGTTTCCTTGCTTTTTTCTTTCTTTCCTAACTCTGTCCTCTGAGGGAGCCTAGGAGAAATGATACATGAGCAGCAATGAGCACACCTAGTATTTACATTCTGGTTTCTGAATACCATTCTCTACCCAAAAGAACCAGGGCTCCTGGGAGAAATGGTGGATTCCAAGGCTGGGGCAGAGAAAGGAGCCTGAAACATCTTGCTGCACCACAAAGGAAAGAAGTACTCCGAGAATGATGGACATGTCCGAGACACAGAACTAGGTTCAAGGGGCTCCATCTGGATAAATCTGGCCTAATTTGAACATCAAAATAATGATATTAATGGATTATAACCCAATGAATAAAATAAGGATCTATAAGTTCATATTTATACAATGGAGAAAGGAAAGCCCTTCTTTATAGTAGAATAACAAATAATAAACAGAGAGTTTGGCGGGTGGGGGGATGTGCTTGGGCTGTGGGATGGAAATCCTGTGAAATCAGATTGTTATGATCATTATACAACTATAGACGTGATAAATTCATTTGAGTAATAAAAAAAATTAAACAAAAACAAAAACAAAATAATAATAATAAACAGAGAAAAACGACAGGAAATCGTTTTCTACAAAATAACTGGACTAGACTTTTTTTTTTTTTCTCTTTCCTTTTTAGGGCCACACCTTTGGCTTACGGAAGTTCCCAGGCCAGGGGTTGAATTGGAGCTGTGGCCAGCCTACACCACAGCCACAGCAATGCCAGATCCAACTGTAGGCCTGCTACCTACACTGCAGCTCATGGCAATGCTGGATCCCTTAACCCACTGAGCAAGGCCAGGGAAAACCTGCATCCTCATGGTTCATGACTGTTGAGCCATAATGGGAATCCCTGGCCTGGACTCTTTAGAAATCTGAGGTCCAGGAGTTCCTGCCAAGGAGCAGTAGGTTAAGAATCTGAATGCAGTGGCTTGCGTCAATGCAGAGGTGTGAGTTTGATCCCCAGTCCAATGATGAAGCCGTGGCTCTGATTCAATCCCTGGTCCAGGAGCTTCCATGTGCCGTGGATGTGGCCATTTAATAAATAAATAAATGGATCTGAGGTCCAAAATAAGAGCTAAAGGCTGAAAAAATGCTCCAGATCAAAAGAGACCCTAACAGCATGATAAGCAAATGCAGTGGGTGATCCTGGGCAGCTGGTAGGAGTGGAGGGAGTGAAGATAGCTACGAAGGGCACTGCTGAGACAGATGACGAAATATGGACTACAGGATTAGAAAATAGTGTTATATCAAGGTTATCGTTCCTAAATGTAATCATTGTACTGTGATTATGTGAGAGACTATTCTTGTTCTTAGGAAATACATACTTAAGTACTCCAGGGCAAAAGGGCGAATGGTAACTTACGAATCTGAATTGAGAGTTCCTTATACTAGTCTTGCAACTTTTCTGTAAGTTTGTAATTATACTTAAAATAAATAAATCCCACCCCTACTCCTGAGAAACCCAGGAAGTCAAGCCCTAGACCTCTGGACACCATCTGCCCTGTTGCAGAGGCTGCTGAGGAAAGGTTACCTTGCATATTAAATGGAAATGCTCCGGTGAAGAAAAATGGCTGGAATGCTGGCGCTGGTCCTGCATACGCCCCATTTTGAGGCTCCAGAGACACCGGTGGCTTGGACGGGACAGAAGAGAACAAGGAACGACTCTGACTCACTGGTGGCTGACAGACAGGACCCGGCTTTGTGCTTTCTGGTGTTCTGAGTATGGCAGAGGGGGCAGACACATCCCCATTCTGAACCAGTGCCAGTGAGGTGTGGTCCCGTGGAAAGGCCCCAAGCAGGGGAGGTTCCCCAGTGGGCAGCAATGGAGGTGAGCCATCCACAGGGGGCGATGCAGGAGGTGTGGAGGGGCCCCCATTCTGCAGCTGAGCTGAATCCTCTGCCGCAGGGGTGTAGATAAAAGGGAAGGCTGGGTTGGCCAAATAGTTGGGAACAAAGGGCAGTTCTGACTCCTTCTTCAGCTGGGGGAGGTTGTCGCTATCATCATCATCATCTTCCACTTAAAAAGAAGAAAAGAGAACATTTATATAGCTTTTTAAAAATTAACAAGTAGGAGTTCCCTTCGTGACTGAGGGATAACGAGCCCGACTAGTGCCCATGAGGCCACGAGTTCAATCTCCGGCCTTGCTCAGTGGGTTAAGGATCCAGCATTGCCGTGAGCTGTGGTATAGCTTGCAGACTCGGCTCGGACCCTGCATTGCTATGGCTGTGGTGTAGGCCGGCAGCTGTAGCTCTGATTTGACCCCTAGCCTGGGAACTTCCATACGCCGAGGCTGTAGCCCTAAAAAGATAAATAAATAAATAAACAAGTAAATAAATAAAAATTATCAAGTAAAGGGTAACTTGTGAAAGCTAGTGTCCTTTTGTGTATGATAAATATTTTGGTCAGTGCTTACTGCAGGTTCATCATTATCATTTTTATCACCTTAAAGTGTACAGATTAAAAAAACAAAACTTGGGAGTTCCTTTGTCATGCAGCAGGTTAAGGACCTGGCATTTCACTACAGTGGCTCAGATCACTGCCATGGCTCATGTTCCATCCCCAGCTCTAGAACTTCCACATGCCAAGGAAAAAAACAAAAAAACAAAAAACAAAACCACGAAAAACTTTAGAATGCCTACCTTCCCAGAAACAACAAGGAACTATTATCTTGGCACAGTAAGTACTATCTTGCTTTTAGAAATTGACCGGTTGGAGTTCCCATTGTGGCTAGTGGAAATGAACCTGACTAGAATCCATGAGGACACAGGTTCAGTCCCTGGCCTTGCTCAGTGGGTTAAGGATCAGGCATTGCCATGAGCTGTGGTGTAGGTCACAGATGAGGTGGATCTGGTGTTGCTGTGGCTGTGGTTGTGGTGTAGGCCAGCAGCTCCAGCTCCAGTTCGACCCAAGCCTCAGAAACTCCATATGCCACGGGTGCAGCCCTAAAAGTACAAAAAAAAAAAAAAAAAAAGGAGTGTAGCCAATAATGCCATGTCTTAAATTAGTTTGACAGAATCAAAGTTGCCTCAAAACACAGACTCACCTCCCATAATCTTCCTGATTTCCCTCCTCGATGTTAATTGGACTGGCATTTCTCCCTTTGTGGTAAGAATCTCTTTGTCAGCTCCTGATCTTAACAAGTAAGAGACCACTTGACCATGATTGCGTTTACATGCCCAGTGTAAACAGGTCCTGTCCCAAAGGAAAAAAAAAGTGATTTTTAAAAGAGCACAGGTTATTTGGGATTTCAAATTCTACACGCGGATAAACAAATATATACAAGCCTGTTAAGAATCCAGCTAGAACCAGAAAATCAGACCAGTAATCTTAACTTCTCTTTTCAAAAGCAGATGATCAAAATATTTAATATGCTTGAAAGCTACTTTTAAATTTCATTTCTGGCCCTTGGGAAAAGATAATTTATCCTAGGAGCTTTAATTTCAATGGCTTCCAGAAGGCTGGCTGCCTGGCTGGTTGGCTGGATAACTCTAATGACATTGCTGGGTGTTAACTCTGTCAATGTCGCTCATTAGATTATCCCAGTTCTCTTTATTTATTTATTTATTTCCTTTTTAGGGCTGTACTTGCGGCATATGGAGGTTCCCAGGCTAGGGGGTCTAATCGGAGCTACAGCTGACAACCTTCACCACAGCCACAACAACGCCAGATCCAAGCCACATCTATGACCTACACCACAGCTCACGGCAATGCTGGATCCTTAACTCACTGAGCAAGGTCAGGAATTGAACCTGCAGCCTCGTGGTGCCTAGTGGGATTTGTTTCCACTGAGCCATGACAGGAACTCCGACCAGTTCTCTTTAGAATGTATTTTCACCAACTGTTCCTGTTGTGGCTCAGTGGAAATGAACCCGGCTGGTATCCATGAGGATGCAGATTTGATCCCTGACCCTGCTCAGTGGATTAAGGATCCAGCGTTGCTGTGAGCTGTGGTGTAGGTCACAGATGAGGCTTGGATCCTGAGTTGCTATGGCTGTGCTGCAGGCAGGCAGCTGCAGCTCTGATTTGACCCCTAGCCTGCAAACTTCCATATGCTGCAGGTGCGACCCTAAAAAGACAAATAAAATAACCATCTCTCATCTGCAGCTTGCTCTGCCACTAAAATTACTACAGCAGATTCCTGACTCTCAGTTACTCTTTCCCTATTCACTTTTCTTTCCTTCACACGCATACACAAAGGATTTCCAGGAGTTCCTGCTATGGTGCAGTGGGTTAAGGATCCAGTGTTGTCTCTGAGGCGGTGCAGGTTCCATCCCTGGCCTGAGAACCTCTATATGCCGCTGGTTCGGCCGAAAAAGGAAAAAAAAAAAATCACTTCTCTAGTTCTCTCCGGAAGCCTACAAACCTATCCTCATTTGCATAAACACAAGGCATTGCACACATATTTTAATTTCTAAAGCACTTAATAAATGTATAGCAACAGCAAAATTTCTGAGAACTCTTCTAAAGTATTCAACTCATTTAAGTAGAATTACTTAATATTATACATATAGGAAGAGATTTTTGCACGGTCTGCAGGGCCATTATTTTTATACTGCATAGAAATATAATTAGCATGCTGGCCAAAACTCCATCTTAATAGAAATAAAAGGATTCAGAACTACTAAATTCATCCCCAGTTGCCAAAATGGAATGACATTATGGAAGGAAAATACCTTTTTCCCTCTGGTTTGGATTTTCCACATTTACCAACTCTCTAACTGAACTGTGATAAATATCTTCAGAGCTTATAGACAAAAATAAATAGGTAAGGATAGAATGTATGTTCAATAGTGAGGGTTAGGTAGCTAGCCTGAGAAATATAACTATCTAGAAAGTTCATCTGGTTCCAGGGAAAAGCTGATTTGTCCAGGGTACTTTAATATTTATGACTTACAGAAAGCCAGCTTGCCTGGCTGTCTGGAAGCAACTCCACTTATGTTCCAGAGTGAACTTCCACACTGTTATTTATTAGAATTAGATTATCCAGGTGCCTGTAAAGAGTACTCTACGATGAAAAGAATGCCAATTTGGGGAAAATAAGGCAACAGTCTTGAGATGAACTTCCAAACTATAGGCTCCATGAAGATAAGAAGGTATCCGCTTGGACATACAAGTACTTAAATCATCCTTGTTGAGTGAGTGAACCAAGGACACGGTGGACATTGCTTGGAGTGGAAGGATCCCACACATCCTTGATTCTGGGCAAACTGCAGCTGAGAGTGTGTTTGTGTGTGGATGGCTCTATAAGCTTGAAAAATGAATAATTATAATGACGAGCGGGCACTCAAAAATGAATGGAGCATGATGAGAAAAATATGTTCCCTTTTGGAAATCAAGTGCTTACTTGCTAGTAGTAAATCACTTGTTCATGACAAGCTTGAGAGTGAAGGAAGTAATATACTGCCAGTGGATCTGAGACTCTTTGGGACAAACCAACTAGCTAAAGCATTGCCATGTAAAGTAGGGTTAAGTCAACACAGCACATCCCCCACAGCCAACCCTGAGTGATCATCATTTACAGTCCAGACTTGTGGCTCTGGTCAGCCATAACTCACAGGCATTATAGCCAGGCAGTATTTCGGCTTCTTCATGAGCTATTACACTTGTTGCTTAAAGCCAAGGGTACGCATGACACTTGAATTACAACTGATGTGGGAGCTGTATCTTTGAACATCAACTCTTTAAGTTTTAAATTTGCAGTCAGAATATCCTATCAGTACTAGGAAGTATTTCAGACCAGAGGCAATGGGCATCATTCATTTGTGCAGAAAGGGTGGTTACAGAGCAACTAAGAATTGAAAGCAGTAACCATTCTGCTTTTCTATGCTACGGACTAAGGTTTTTGAAGGTAACCTTTATATTCCATTACCCAGCACACTGCTTAATAAAAAAAATAAGTTAACACAGATATAATGCTTTATACACTCGACATTGTTCTAAAAGCTTTAGATATACTAATTTATTTAATTCTCTAAACAACCCATGAGTTAAACAACCCCATTTTACTGATGAGGAAACCCAGGTAACCAGCAAATAAGAAAAACAAACAGTATGATACCTGGCAATTAAGTGTTGTTAGGACAACAAAACAAGGAAAGGGATCCGGGAATGCCAGTTAGGGGAGGGCATGGTATGCATTGAGAGCCAAGGAAAGACTCACCAACGGGGACATTTAAGCTAAGACCTGAAGGAGGTGAGGGAGCAAAAGCATTTTAAATGAAGGGAAGAGAAAATATAAAGGCCTTGAACCAACCTGATGCCTGGTGTTTTCAGGAAAAGCAAGGAGACCAGAGAAGCAGAATGAAGGGAGCAAGAGGGTAAATCCAGAGATGAGGCATAGAGGTAAAGGAGGATGGGGGGCAAGGAGTAGAAACTGTAGCACCCTGTGGGCTTTTAGTCAGAGTGAGATGGGAGCCATTAAAGAGTTTTGAGCAGAGTAAAAGGATCTGTTTTTTTTTTTTTGGTTTTTTTTGCCATTTCTTGGGCCGCTCCCAAAGCATATGGAGGTTCCCAGGCTAGGGGTCTAATCAGAGCTGTAGACGCCAGCCTATCCCAGAGCCACAGCAACACAGGATCCAAGCCGTGTCTGCAACCTACACCACAGCTCACGGCAACACCGGATCCTTAACCCACTGAACAAGGCCAGGGATCGAACCCGCAACCTTATGGTTTCTAGTCGGATTTGTTAACTACTGAGGAACTCCCTGAGTTATGTTTTCAGTCAGGATCCTCCTGGCTGCTGTGTTAAGAAAAGATATAGGATAGAAGGGTAGAAGCAAGGAGTCTAGTTAGGAGGCTACTGCCTTAATCCAAGTGACAGAACCATGGTGGCTTTGCACCAGAGGTGTAGTGGTGGAGTTAGTGAGAAGCAGTCAGACTCCAACTATATCCTGAAGGTGGAGCTGGCGGTATTAGCAGCTTGATTGAATGTGGGATGTGAGGGAAAGACAGGAGGCACTAAAAGTTCTGGCCTGTGCACTCAGATGCTGAGAGGAGAACTCAGGAGCAGGCTGGGGGCAGTTAGGGGTATGAGGGAGACCAGGAACTGAACCTTGGACATGTTGAATTTGAAGTCCTATTAGACATCTTCCTCAATTAAATCTATGAAAGCCAGGGAGTTCCTGCTGTGGCGCAGTGGAAATGAATCCGACTAGGAACCATGAGGTTGCGGATTCGATCCCTGGCCTCGCTCAGTGGGCTAAGGATCCGGCGTTGCCGGGAGCTGTGGTGTAGGTCACAGACACTGCTCGGATCTGGCATTACTGTGGCTGTGGCGTAGGCTGGCCGCTACAGCTCTGATTTGACCCCTAGCCTGGGAACCTCCATAGGCCGAAGGTTTCAGCCCTAAAAAAAAACGAAAGCAGGGTTTGTTGTTCCCTGGTGGCTCAGCAGGTTAAGTATCTGGCGTTGTCACTGCTGTGGCTCTGGTTACAGCTGTGGTGTATGTTCAATTCCTGGCTCAGGAAATTCCACCTACCGTGGCAGGTGCAGTCAAATAAAGGAGGGTGGTTGGAGTCAGATTCTGGATTTGTTTCCCAGCTCCATTAGTTACTATGAATTCTGTGACCTTGGGGAAATGACTTAATCTTTCTGAGACTCAGTTTCCTCATTTGCAAATTGGAGAGAATAACAATAGCTATATCCTTGAGTAGATGTGAATGAAATAAAGCACGTGGAATCTTTGTGCTACAGGGCAAGCCCAATAAATGTTAGCTAGGTATGTCTTGCCTCATCTTCTTAAATGTTGACAATACTCTTCTGAAGTAACTGGAAAATTAAGTGATGTGAGCAAGATTGTATTGTTAAGCAGGAATGGAGAAGATCCTGCAGGAAAGCAGGCTCGTTCTTCTACACAACACTGCCTCCCAGTGCCAAAACAATGAAGACAGCTCATGAACCACAGAGCAATGCTAGAAATGGCACACACAGAAAAGCAAGCTAGTTTGCAAACACTTTTAAACAAAACAAAAAGGCAGTTTCTACTGTCTCCTGGCTTTCCGGACAGACACCCAGGCTATTTTCTTTAGGGTAGGGAGGGAGGTTAGGTAGGCTTTGTGAGGAAGTTAGGAAATGGTGATTCTGGTCCTGGCTATTTTATTAAAATTGTTGTGTGACCTAGGGCAAGTTATTCTCTGGGGTTGAACCCATCTCCCACGTCCCTTTTGGTCTTAAAATGTATGATTCCCCTTTAAAAAATAAAACATTTGTGGAGTTCCCTGGTGGTTCATCAGGTTAAGGACCTGATGTTGTCACTGCTCTGGTTACTGCTGTGGCGCAGTTCCATCTCTGCCCTGGGAACTTCCTAATGCTGCAGGGGCAGCCAGAAATAAATAGACAGACAGATAGGTAAATAACATTTGCAAACTCACTTTAACTCTCAGCTAGCAAAATAGGCTGGTTAAGCATTACCTGGACCAAGTAAAAAAATTAAAATTTAGATGTTAAGAGAGCAGAATAATACCACATTCTGTAACTTAATACTAAACATTTCACCACCAGCACATCTTAAACTGAGACTTCTTATTAGTTGGGAAGAACTCCATGGCAGGCAGGCATCTAAAGTCTTGGATAAAGTCTCATATTTGAAACTGTTGTTAAGAAAACAAAACAAAACACTCTATAGAATAAATGAATGAGTCTTCCTGCAACAGGCAGCTGGAGGTAGCAGCAAATCACTGCTGTAGTGAGAGGGGAAGCCCACGAAGAATACAAGTGATTTTTTTTCCCTAGTCTTGGGAAAAGAAATTGTTAGTTTATAAGATTCATATATGCTCAGTTGTTTTATGCTTTTTGCTCTGCACAGATGTGTTCTTCAGGAAAACTGAGGATTCAAACTGGGGTGAGCTCCATCTTAGGGTGAGAATTCGCAGCCAGCGCCGTTCCAGCCACGTTTTGGGGCAGGGGGTGGGGGGGGGGGGAACGGCGGGGCGCCAGGGTTCGGGTGGGCGCTGCCGGGGCAGGACCACGTGGGCCGGGACTTGGGCACGACGCGCCGAAGACTACCCGAAGCAGGGGGACCAGGGCTGGCCTCCAGGGCGCACAGCCTCGGAGGCCCGGAGCGCCCGGCCACGCCTAAGCGGGCGTCTGGGGCAGCGCTAGGCCGAGGTCGCGTCCCGGGCTGTCAGCGCTGACCCTAGGCCTCCCCCGCTCCCCACTTACCAGCCGTTGACCTCATTTTGGGAGTTCACATCCACCCCGCTCTCCACCAGTTTCTGCACCTCCCGAATGTCCCCCAAGGCCGCGGCCTCCCGCAGCCTCTCCTGCTGTTCCTTCTGCTCTAGCAGAGCGCTCATCTTCCCTCGGCCCCAGGCCCCCGCCCCGCCCCGGCCGGTCAGCGTCGCCGCCGCGGCGGCCCGCTCCCCGCCATGGGGAGACCGCGCGGAGTTCGCCCGCCCCGCTCGCGCCGCCTCCCGCGCCCGACCCGGGCCTCGGCTCCCTCCCGCGGGCCGCCCGCCGTTCCCCTGCTGTTCCCGGCCCGCGGGCCCAAGCCTCCTCCCGGCCGCGCCTCCCGCAGGCCGGCTCCGGGGGAACTTATTCAGAGTGACAACCGTGACCCAGATATTTTCCGTTCCTACCCTCGGCCCCGGCTCCCGCGCGGGCCGGCGCTTTATGTAACGGCTGCACGGTATTATCTGCGGTGATTCACCGACTATTTTTAGAACTCCCCACCACGCAGCTCGGAGGGAGGAGAACAGACACAAGTAAAGCGAAGAACTCTTATTTGAGAGCCAGAAAGCCTTCTCCTCTGGCGCAGGCTGTTTACCGGGCATCAGAAATAACTGGTGTGTTTGGCTCTTTTTCCTTATCTGAGCCAACTCTTGCCCAGCAGGATGGGAAAATGAGGTGAAACCGATCCTTCTATTATACACCCATTATTGCGGAAATAGACTACACGGTTTTTTCTTCCTTTGACAGTGCTTGGGACCTTTTATTTCGATTCTTTCCTTTTTTTTTTTTTTTGTCTTTTCTAGGGCCACTCCCACGGCATATGGAGGTTCCCAGGCTAGGGGTCGAATCAGAGCTGTAGCCACCGGCCTGCACCAGAGCCACAGCAACTCGGGATCCGAGCCGCGTCTGCAACCTAAACCACAGCTCACGACAACGCCGGATCATCGGCCCACTAAGCAAGGCCAGGAATTGAACCCGCAACCTCATGATTCCTAGTCGGATTCGCTAACCACTGCGCCACGACGGGAACTCCTATTTCGATTATTTCAATTGCTGTTGTTTTACATCTCATTTTAGACAGATTTCTTCTAACGTGGCTTTCAGGAAAAAAACAGATTGTGCGCAAGGCCTATACATTGTAATTTATTGCTGCGTGTAATCACAATTAATTACCCTTCGCAAAAGCCATGTAAGGAAAAAAAGAAAAAGAAGAACACCAAAGAGGCTTTGGAGTTATCCCCCTCCCTGATAATCCGGAGCTGGCCAGAGCCACGGTGCAAGTATAGACAGCATTTTACCTGACTCTTTGCCTAATCAATTTAATGAGGCTCAGAGCCTGGGCTGGCACTGCTTTACTACCCAGCAGGAGAAAAAAAAAAGAAGGCTTTGCTGAGCCCAGGTGCCTGGGAGAGATCTTCCAATGTGGCACAGGATGGAAGCTTGCAGATGGGGTCTGGAGGATTAAGGAAATAAACCTGGGGTGGAAAGGAGGAAGGACTGAAAACAGAGAGGAGAGGAAATAGGAAGTGACACATTTAGGCATGGAGTTTTCAATTCCCTCCCTTGGGGGCAGCCCAGGGTTTGCACAGCAAGCATTTTTCTTGCTACTGTTTAAGAAAAACCATTATTATTTGTTTATTATGATAGTCGTTCACACAGTACATAGTGCACACCAGGTAGTGCTGAATATAAACTGCCTGCACCCTGAAATCGACCATATGGTAAATTGGAACTCTGCTTGAGCTGACATTTTTTATTTGCTCCCAATTTAAATTTTAATTCTCAGATCCAGCATCATATTCCATTGGAAGCTGACGTGCATAGTGCTGGAACTGGGCCTTTTAGCACAATTTGAGTGACATGGGAGTAGATAGTGGCCTCTTTGTGAAAAAGCAGTTCAAAAAGACGGGTAGTTGGAGTTCCCGTCCCTGGCTCAGTGGTTAACAAATCCGACTAGGAACTGAGGTTGCAGGTTCGATCCCTGGTCTTGCTCAGTGGGTTAAGGATCCGGTGTTACCGTGAGCTGTGGTGTAGGTCACAGACGAGGCTCAGATCCCGTGTTGCTGTGGCTCTGGCGAAGGCCTGGCCGCTACAGCTCTGATTCGACCCCTAGCCTGGGAACCTCCATATGCCATGGGAGCGGCCCTAGAAAAGGCAAAAAGACAAAAAAAATAAAAAATAAAAAATAAAAAAATAAAATGAAACCCTACTGCCTCAGTTTACATCCCAGTCTTGCCTCTTGTGTAGTCTCAGATGAGTTACTTAACATTTCTTTTCCTCAAATTCTGCATATGCAAAATACGGATGATAATAATAGCACCTACAGTGCAGGATTGTTCTGTGGATTGAATGACTATGTATAAAGTTTGGATGTTGCAAACATTCTGTGGTGGTATATAACAACAAGGTTAAGTTCAAGAAGAGCACCTGATAGAACGGGAGGCTAAGTCATGGTCAGGAAACAAAGACAACACCTGAGTTTCTGGCTGGGCAGATAATGATGTCATTTCCTGAGATTTTGGGTCAAAGAATAAAGAGCTTTGGGATCTATTGAATCAGTTGAATTAAGTTTTCTGAGAACCTTTAATTATTATTAATATCAATGTTTACCCATTGCCAGGCTCTATGCTAAGTGCTGTACATCAATTGTCTCATTTAATTCTCACAACAACCCTGTTAGAACCACCATTGTTATCTGAGGCACAGAGAGGTAAGTAACTTGCCCAGCACCATGCAGTTTAGTGATGGAGCAAGGCTTTGAACTCAAGAAGTTTGACTCCAAAGCCCGTGCTTTCTTTCCAGATTTTCATTTCATCGGAGATGCCCAGTAAACAGGTGTGCACATAGGGAGTTCCCTGGTGGCCTAGTGGTTAAGTACTCAGCATTGTCCCTGTTGTCACATACGGGTATGACGTTTAAAAAAGAGTTCTGGGGAGTTCCCTCCATGGCTCAGTAGTGAACAAACCTGACCTGGAACCATGAGGATGCGGGTTCGATCCCTGGCCTTGCTCAGTGGGTTAAGGATCCAGCATTGCCGTGAGTTGTGGTGTAGTTCGCAGATGTGGCTTGGATTCCACATTGTTGTGGCTATGGCGTAGACTGGCCTAGCCTGGGACCCCTAGCCTGGGAACTTCCACATGCCACAGGTGTGGCCCTAAAAAGCAAAAAATTAAAATTAAAAAAAAAAATGCTCTGGGCCTTAGCGGCATCTTCTGAGAAGGCTCTGTGCCATGAGAGTGAAGTGGAGGAAGAAATGAATGTGCAGGCTGAAGAGCAAACGAAGAAAGATGAGGCAGAGGTCCAAGTAAACAAGCCACCAGAGCAGAAGCAGGGACAGCCCAGAGGCCAGGGACATTGCCACAGTTTGTTGGACTGCATGCCTTCTGTTTAGAACTTGCCTCAATGGATCTAGAACGACTTTTCTTTTTTCTTTCTTTCTTTTTTTTGCTTTTTTTAGGGCTGCATCCATGGCACATGGAGCTTCCCAGGCTAGGGGTCGAATCAGAGCTGCAGCTGCCGGCCTATACCACAGCCACAGCAATGCCAGATCCAAGCCCCATCTGCGACCTACATCACAGTTCACAGCAATGCCAGATTCTTAACCCACTAAGCGAGGCCAGGGATTGAACCTGCAACCTCATGGTTCCTAGTCGGATTCATTTCCACTGTGCCACAACAGGAACTCCTAGAACAACTTTTCACCATTCTGATCGCCTTGACCACTTTGAGACCCACCTTGCTCATATCAAAACCATCACCTTTGGGTTTTTGGCCTTTAATCTGTGACTTTCTAGACTAGTTCTGTTCTCAGTTGTGGCTGAATGTAACACGTGTACAATAAATTATCTGTTGTTGGAGTTCCCGTCGTGGCGCAGTGGTTAACGAATCCGACTAGGAACCATGAGGTTGCAGGTTCGATCCCTCGCCTTGCTCAGTGGGTTAAGGATCTGGCATTGTCGTGAGCTGTGGTGTAGGTTGCAGAGGCGGCTTGGATCTTGCGTTGCTCTGGCTCTGGCGTAGGCCAGGAGCTCCTAGCTGAAAAAATAAATAAATAAATAAAAAGGAATTCTGAGCTGGCGATTTGGATTTGGCCATCAACAGCAAAAGGAGCTAGCTGAAATCATGGGAATGGAAGAGACGGCCCCAAGAGACCGTGTTGAGTGTTGAAAGAAGATAGTCAAAGACCCCCAAAGAGCACCCGTCATTTTAATAGTGGACAGAAAAGGGAAATGCCTCAAATGAGACTGAAGAGGAGCAACTGGAATAGCAGAAAGAAAAGCAAAGAAGTGCAGAGGTGTTTGCTGAAAAGAGGGTAATCCACAGAGTCAAATGCTGCAGACAGGGCAAGACAGGACTGAAAAGTGAGAATGGATTTAACCACTGGAGGTTGCTGGTGACCTTGGAGAAGGAAGTCGTAAAGGAGTAGTGGAGATGGGTCAGGGGGAAGTTCCCAGGCCAGGGATCCAACCCGCATCACAACCATGATCTGAGCCACATCAGTGACAGCCCTGGATCTTTAACCTGCTTTGCCATCAGGGAAATCCTATTTTTTTACTCTTAAAAATTTATTTAACAGACATTTATTCCTTTAGTTGAATCACCCCTCCACGCAAAATATATGGTTTTAGGAGTTCCCGTTGTGGCTCAGTGGAAACGAATCTGCCTAGCATCCATGAGGAGGCAGGTTCCATCCCTGGCCTCCCTCAGTGGGTTAAGGATCCAGCATTGTCGTGAGCTGTGATGAAGGTCAAAGATGCGGCTTGGATCTGACATTGCTGTGGCTGTGGCATAGGCCAGCAGCTAGAGCTCCAATTCGACCCCTAGCCTGGGAACCTCCATATGCCGTGGGTGTGGCCCTAAAGAGACCAAATATATACACACACAGGTTTTAAGGGTTTTTTTTTTTTTTTTTTTGGTTTGGTTTTGGTTTTGGTAGACAGGAATTTAGGTCTCAAGAGGTTTTATGAGCCTGCCACTTGTTTTCTGGAAAACATTTAAGTGAACCTTTTAAAAGACCTAAAGAGAGAATAGGAGAAAAATTAATTCAAGGAAACCAGCAATTAGATTTCAAAATTAAACAAACTATTACATCAGCAAAGCCAGAATTGGAAAGAGGTGGGGCAATTCCTCTTCCATATTTCCTACACACTAAATTCGCCTTGAGAAACAAAGCCTTCCCGTAGTCTTACTGGAAGATAGGAAGCAAATGGAAGGGGGTGGTGTGCTGAACGTGGGCATAATTACGTGGCTTGGCAAGTTTGTTGAATGATGAGGATATTGAGCATAGTTAGAGCAGGAATGAGAAAAATGACTGAGTTAAATCGGAAACCATGAACTTGTATTGACAGCAACTCTATGACTTTTGCTCAGGAGCTTTATGGGAATGGTTAAAGTGGGTTTACCCAAGATGACTTTTAATACTTATTAGACTGAGAAATATTACCTTTTTTTTTTTTAAACAAGTGGCCGCACCTGCGGCATATGGAGGTTCCTGAGCCAGGGGTCAAGCCACGGCCACTGTAGAAGCAACGCTGAGTAGGGTGAGTAGTTATGCTGTGAGCTGAATGGGAAGTCCTGATATTACTTTTATTTTTATTGAAAAAAAATTTTTTTTTGTCTTTTTAGGGCTGCACCCATGGGCATATGGAGGTTCCCAGGCTAGGGGTCAAATTGGAGCTGTGGCTGCTGGCCATAGCCACAGCAACTTGGGATCTGAGCCGAGTCTGCAACCTACACCACAGCTCGTGACAATGCCGGATCCTTAACCCACTGAGCAGAACCAGGGATTGAGCCCGAAACCTCATGGATACTAGTTGGGTTTGTTACGTTACCACTGAGCCATGATGGGAACTCCCTGTAAGAGCCCATTTTGGCTTACCTTTGAGATAAACCAACAGCTGCCACCAGGCATATGGAAAGGGAGGAATTTTCACTTTATTTTATTTATTTAGTCCTTTTAGGCACATGGAGGTTCCCAGACTAGGGGTCGAATTGGAGCTGTAGCTGCCGGCCTATGCCACTGCCATAACGACGTGGGATCCAAGCCCTGTTTGTAACCATTACAGCTCACGCAACGAAGATCCATAACTCACTGAGCAGGGCCAGGGATCAAATCCACGTCCTCATGGATACTAGTGGGTTCATTACCACTGAGCCACAATGGGAACTCGAGAAACTTTCATTTTAAAGGAAAAGACTGACATCTGCAGAATCGTGTGACCAACCTCAAAATCTGTAAAATAAAATGGTGTCACAAAGAAGAAAATGATCAGTTGCGTGTGGCAGATGGAGAATAGGGGTCTAGGTTGGCTTTACAGAGCTGGTGATGCCTGGATTGTGAGCTGAGAAAGATGGGTAGATGTTTCTGTGATGAGGAAAGAGCATTCTGTGTCTGGAGCAGTGGACCTTGGTGTGATGTGGTGGGAAGCAGGGGTGTGCTGGCTGTGGGGAAGCAGTAGCAAAAAGCTGGAAAAGTGAGTCAGATCACAGGTGACCTTGTGGTGTTTATCTATTTTGGGTCATGCTCTTGGCATGCAGAAGTTCCCGGGCTAGGGATTGAACCAGCACCACAGCCGCCACAATGCTGGATCCTTAACCTGCTGAGCCACCAGGGAACTCCCATGGGTGACCTTGTGGTGTTTAAATTTTAGATGGGGAAGCATTGAAAGGTGTTGAGCAGGGAAGAGACACAAACAGATTTACATATAGAAAGATGACCAAGGCAGCAGAGCAGATGGAGGATATGGAGGCCACACTGAAGGCTGGGAAGCAGTTAGAAGACCATAGTCCTGTGACTTCCTTTCTACATTAGCTCAGCAGAGCTGCCATAACAAAGTACTACAGATTCAGGGCTTAAACAACAGAAGTTTATTTTCTCACAGTTCTGGAGGCTCATAGTCCAGGATCAGGGTGTCAGCAGGTTTGGTTTCTCCTGAAGCCTCTGTCCTTGGCTTGTGGGTGGCCGCCTTGCCTTCTCACTATGTCCTCACTTGGCCTTTCCTCTGTGTGTGCCTACCTGATGTCTCTTTGTGTGTCCAGATTTCTTCTTCTTCTTCTTCTTTTTTTTTTTTTGGTCTTTTTTTGCCATTTCTTGGGCCGCTCCCGCGGCATATGGAGGTTCCCAGGCTAGGCATCGAAAAGGAGCTGGAGCTGCTGGCCTATGCTACAGCCACAGCTACTCGGGATCGGAGCCCTGTCTGTGACCTACACCACAGCTCATGGCAATGCCGGATCCTTAACCCACTGAGCAAGGGCAGGGACCGAACCCGCAACCTCATGGTTCCTAGTCGGATTCGTTAACCACTGCGCCACCACGGGAACTCCAGATTTCCTCTTCTTATAGGATACCAGTCAGTTTGTATTGGGATCCATTTTAACTTCATCATCCCTTTAAAGGCTCTACCTCCAAATATAATTACATTGTGAGGTACTAATGGGGGTTCTGAGAATTTGAACATACGAATTTGCGTGTGTGTGGAGGGGGGGAACAACACAGTTCAGTCTGTAACACTTTACTTTAGTAACGTATATAGGGAATGGGGTTTGGAAATCACTGACTGATAGTTGTTTTCCATCTACTCATCAGAAAATAACCCACTCATATAATCTATAAAAGTTGTCTGTAGATTGGACATTGTGATTTGTTAATAATGACTACTTTTATTTCTGAATCCCTGATGCCCAGTAGAGAGTCTGAAACAAATGATGCTGGCACTAGTTGAATTAATGAAAAAGATAAATTAATAAAATCATTATCTGCAGTGGTAATACACATTGCACTGTGGCTGCCCTTTAGAGTCTGGGAAAAAGAGCTATAGGCTAAGACTTGCCCAATGTGTGACTGGGTAGGAACTTTTGCCGCTGAATTTTCCTTTTATTTTATTTCAAGGTTATTGTTACATTTTTGTCTTCCATAGATCAGGAGCTTTCTGAGAACTAAGTCTTATACATCTATCTGTATTCCTGGCCACTAATCCAGTTCCTGGCAAAGTATGAGTACCATTAAAGTCTGTGGAAGAAATGAGATAATTAGATTAAAAAGTTTTAGTGAGCAGAAGCTGTTAACTTTGCACTCAAGTTTCATAAGGCTTTTTTTTTTTTTTTTTTTTTTCACTTTTGGTGGTTGTGGCAGTGGTGAAACTTCAGAAAATGCTTAATTGAGGAGTTCCTTTGTGGTTCAGTGGGTTAGGGATCTGGTGTTGTCACTGTTGTGGCTCTGGTTGTTGCGGGCATGGCTAAAAAAAAAAAAGCTTAATTGAGAAAACAACAGCCATCAGTTAAAAACTCCCTCATCATCACTGCTATTTCTACAAACTGATTTGTATCTTTTTCTTTTCTCTCTCTTTTTGGGGGGTCTTTTTAGAGCCACACCTGCAGCACATGTAAGTTCTGGGCTAGGGGTCAAATGGGAGCTGCAGCTGCTGGCCTACGCCACAGCCACATGCCACAGTCACAGCAAAGCCAGATCCCAGTGGCATCTATGACCTATGTCACACCTCGAAGCAGTGTCATATCCTTAATCCAGTGAGCAAGGCCAGGGACCCAACTTGCATCCTCATGGATATTAGTCAGGTTCTTAACCCTCTGAACCACAGCAGGTACTCATATATATTTCTTCTTTTTTTTTTGGTCTTTTTAGGGCCACACTGGCAGCATAGGGAGGTTCCCAGGCTAGGGGTCTAATTGGAGCTGTAGCTGCTGGCCTACACCACAGCCACAGCAACACCAGGTCCAAGCCGCATCTGTGGCCTACACCACAGCTCATGGCAACGCCGGATCGGATCCATAACCCACTGAGTGAGGCAACCCGCAACCTCATGGTTCCTAGTCAGATCCATTTTTCCGCTGCACCACGACGGGAACTCCTATATTTATTTCCTTAGTGACTGCCTCCCTTACTAATCCTCAAGGTCTGTGTGCCTCAAAGGTTTAGAGCTTTGCTTCAAGAACTTACCTGGCACATGTAAGTACTCTGATATTTGTTAAATAAATAATTTAGTAATTAAAAAAAAAATCCAGACTGGGAGGCATACTCCTCTTGACCTTGTAGTCAAGCCTTATCTCTTCCTGCCTTTATTTCCTAGCCTTGTGAATCAGGGAATGGGATGGGAGGACCAAGCCAGATAGAAGAGGTGGCAAGCACAGAGACTAGGAGAAGGCAATCAGAACTCGTTATGAATGCTGTTCTTTGGGTTTCCTCCACTGGAAGATGGCACTGAGTGGTACAGAGGGATGCAATGTCCTTTTCTCCATTTCGGAGTGGTGTCGAAGCTTCAAAACGTAGGCTTCTATTCCTCTAAAAGAACTCGAGAAGACCTAAGTTTGGGCAGCGAGGACGAACGACCTAACACGCTAGGAAGCCTTTGGTTTCGCTTGGCGAGGGATGGGGAGGTGCTACTGGGCAGGGGCGGAGTCCTGGACTCTGCAGGCTCCGCCCCCGGGCCGGTGGAGGCGGCTGGTCCTCACCTCCCAGGCCTGGGCGTGTCCCGGCGGGCGCACGCGCGCGCACGGCATGCTGGGAAGGCACCCGCGCGGCGGCCATTTTGTCTTGTCGGCTCCTGTTTAGAGGAGGCTTTGAGGCCTGTGAGCGGGCCCGAGGGGGTTGGCGACTGTGTCGCCGGCGTTTTCTTTGGAGGGTGCCAGGGCTGGTGGGAGCAGCCCCCCGAGGAAAGCACCATGATTTCGGCTGCGCAGTTGTTGGATGAATTAATGGGCCGGGACCGAAACCTCGCCCCGGATGAGAAGCGCAGCAACGTGCGGTGGGACCACGAGAGCGTAAGTCCCGCGGGCCTTGGGCCTGTGCCCGGGCGCCGTGGGGGAGGGGAGCGGCGCGGGCTGGGGCCTTCCCCGGGCTGAGGTGCGATTTGGGGCCCGGGCCACCCCGGGGTCAAGTGTCTGACCCCCGTGGCGGGAGGGAGCCGGGAGGATAGCCCAGAGGGAGGAGTCGGCCTGGATCCTCGGATGTGTGGTGATTTGTTTTTCGTTGTTGATTTACTATCAAGGAAGTCGAAAAAGACCCTTGGCAGAATCGAGAAGCACTTTAATGAGGCAGGGAAACGCGGGAAAGGAAGGAGTATTTGATTACGTTTAGAGGCTCCGGAGTTTTCACTCACTATGAAATAGAGCAAAGGGCAAGTTCTTCCGTTATTTGGGTTGAGCGTCAGATTTAGACTGAAATTTCTGGCCAGGATTAGTGATAAAAATCGTGGCAGTGTAGTATTTCAGTAATGGTTCAATTTCGCTCGACGCTTAAGAGGAAGTAAAATTTTAAGACATCATAATTTCGTAGGGTTCACCGTGATTTACAAATATTTTTGCATAGCAGTACGTTCCAGTAAAGCCATTCAGTAAATGGTTAGTTGTCAGAGCTTTTTTCTTCACATGAAACTCATTTGCTCCTTTTAACACTTTAAAGATAAATGATTATAAATCCAGTTTCATAAATGAGGCTTGAGAGGCTGATCCAAGGTGTCCTGGCAAGTTGTTTAGCGAAAAAAAAAATCTTTGTAGTCTTCACTTTCCAGTGCTGTAAACCTGGCTGTCAAGCACATGCCGTAGGGGTATTTCTGGTGTTTTGAATATGGTGTGTAACGTTTATTTCAGGTCTTAGCAGAAAAATAGATGAAGAATTTAATTCTGCATGTGGTTATAATCTAACACATGGTAATTTAAAGGCAGTTGCTAATCAGAATATGAAGGAATAGTTAATAGCCTTTTAAAAAAATTGCATATTTTAAACAGGCTTTGGTCAGAGTGAAATTTTTCTTTTGCAATGCTGGAAAACAAGTTGGTGCTAGAGAAGTCCTTTCAGTATCTTAAATAAGCGTTTGAAGTTTTTGTGGGGTGATGCCTGAAGTGTTAACGGTAGGAATCATTGTATGGGTTAAATTCACTCATCAGTCACTGACCTCAGGAGAGGTGAAGCTTTTTAAACTTTTTTTTTTTGACATTTGGGTTTTTCCCTAAATTGTCAAAATAAAAATAGAGTAACTTTGTTGCTTGCCTTGACTTTTCTAGCCATTTCCTTGTGACACGTAACTTTTTTAACCAATGAAATCAGTAATATTTCTATCTAAGCTTAGCAAAAAAAAAAAAAAGAAAGAAAAAACCATTACAATTTGCTTGATGTGCAAATAGGACGTTTATCTATTTTGAGTTAAAGAGAGAAAATTGGTTTTGATTGCCTGCTCTTCAACTGGAGCAGCCTATGCCTGTGCCTAATTGGTTTTGAATAAGTTTTGTGAAGAAACTGTTTTCCTGATAGTATTTTATTGCCATATTGCATTATATGTGATGGGTTTGTAACATTAGCAATGATGCTCCCGGAAAAGCAACTTAAGTTTTATGCAATTTCAGTTACAGTTAATCTGCTTTACTCTTGGTTTTAGTGCTTGTCACTGATTTAAACTTTCAGTGCTTTGCCAAAATATTTTATGCCATTTTATGCCTTTGATGACAGATCGCACTTCATTCTAGCTTCAGGGATTTGAAAAAGTTAATTGCTGGTGTTTCAGCTTCCTGTTTCTAAGAAAAGGTTGAAGTAGACCAGGAACAAAGCACATGGCTCTTCTGAATAAATTGGAATTACTATAGAGTTTTATAGGGGGGTAAACTCGAGGCGTCACTTCCGGGTCATTTGCTAATGTTGTCTGTTAGTGCTAGAATCCTGGAGGAATGGACAACCCCAGAATATGATGGAAGGGTTTCACCATCCCTGTAACCTGATATTCAAACTATTTTTGCATTCCTACTTTATCTGGAAGTTTTTCTTTGCCACCCTTGCACTAGCTGGGAAAATCATTTCAGCTGGGTGGGGTCCTTTTGTTTAATGATGAATGGAAACTTCACCTTAGTGTTAGAAGCAGTTCCTAGATGTCTGTATCTGACTGATCTGTGGAATTTGTTTTAAATACAGATTTCTGTACTTCACGGCCACCCAATGCTCCCCTCCCCCATTCTGATTCTTTGGGTCTAGTGGAAGGCCCCCCAAATCTACACTTTTTTAAAATGGCATCTTTTGCATTCTAAAGCTCGTGAGCTACTCCTTCCTGACTCATTTCCTAAGCATTGGGTTTTTTTTTTTTTTTTTTTTTTTTTTTTTATTTTATTTTTTTTTATTAAATTTTATTTTATTTTCCCACTGTACAGCAAGGGGGTCAGGTCATCCTTAGATGTATACATTACAATTACAGTTTTTCCCCCCACCATTTCTTCTGTTGCAACATGAGTATCTAGACATAGTTCTCAATGCTATTCAGCGGGATCTCCTTGTAAATCTATTCTACGTTGTGACTGATAAGCCCAAGCTCCCGATCCCTCCCACTCCCTCCCCCTCCCATCAGGCAACCACAAGTCTCTTCTCCAAGTCCATGATTGATTTTCTTTTCTGAGGAGATGTTCATTTGTGCTGGATATTAGATTCCAGTTATAAGTGATGTCATATGGTATTTGTCTTTGTCTTTCTGGCTCATTTCACTCAGTATGAGATTCTCTAGTTCCATCCATGTTGCTGCAAATGGCATGATGTCATCCTTTTTAATGGCTGAGTAGTATTCCATCGTGTATATATACCACATCTTCCGAATCCAATCCTCTGTCGATGGACATTTGGATTGTTTCCATGTCCTGGCTATTGTGAATAGTGCTGCAATGAACATGCGGGTGCATGTGTCTCTTTTAAGTAGAGCTTTGTCCGGATAGATGCCCAAGAGTGGGATTGCAGGGTCATATGGAAGTTCTATGTATAGATTTCTAAGGTATCTCCAAACTGTTCTCCATAGTGGCTGTACCAGTTTACATTCAGCATTGGGTTTTTAATTGTGCGCCAGAAGCAGCACTTGGGGGAAGCTCATTTTTAAGTGAAGGATGAGTCGGTGATGCAAATTACCTTTCATTTATTTGTTAAGGTGTAAGTGTATGTAACTACTATCAGGGAAAGTGGTTTGCTTTACAGGCATTTCCAACTTTTGTAGATTAACTTTGAATCTGAGAGAAAGTAGTTTTCAGGTAAAGTCAAATCAGCTTTAATACTATTATTCCAAGGATTCATTGGCACACCCTCTTCGTTTTTTTTTTTTTTTAATATTTTTACATTTCCTTGAGATTATTAGTATTTTTTTCTCTACTATGTTAATCCTAAACAAGCTAATAAGGAGTGTGAATACCTTTCAGTTAGTGGCTGCAAGGGAAGATTTCAGTGTTTGACAGAAGGCCTTAGTAACCTTCTGATCATTTGAAGAGTTGAGGTTGTAGAGAATTGTAAAGTCTGATCTGAAGTTTTTATTTTTATATATAGTGGGAACTTTGTAGTTCAAATTGAGGGTTTTATATTATAGATTTCAACCACAAAGTGAAATTGCATAACTGTTGGCTTAATTCTAATAACATATAAGTGAGATGTCTTTCATCAGTTACCAAATTCAGTATGTCCTCTTGTCATTGAAGTTTAATAATTTATGAAGGGAATGCTAGCAAATATTGTCATTGACACTGAAAGTTGTTTAGAAAAGAAAAAACAGTTAAGGTTTTCTGTACATATTTTTACTTGTGAACTTTGTTGTTAACATCTAAAAAAGGGATTCACAATCTAGGACGGAAATTGGAAACAAAAATTAGTAATTATAGTGCATGACGTCTACAAGTATTTTACTAGATAGTTGTAGTTCATAGTCAACCCCCAGTTTTTTTTTTCCCCCTCTCAGAAATGTAAACATTGCCCTGTGGACTAGAGGTTATGGATCTGATATTGTCAACTGCTGTGGCTCAGGTTCAATCTGATCCCTGGCCTGGGAACTTCTGCATGCCATGGCCAAACCGCCCCCCCCCAAAAAACAAAACCAAACCAAACCAATGAGTTTGAAAAAAAAAAAATTACTTCTGGAAATTGCCAGCAGTGTGTCTATATGTTGTGTCAGTAACTGCTGTGTGTTTTTTTTTCCCTTTTTCTCTAAAACACGTGCAGAAGTGAATAGTACACTGAACTATACTGAACTCTGCCTGTACCCCTGCCCATACCGAACAAAACAACGTCAAAAACACTTGGCCAATATTATTTCCTCTGTATCGCTTATCTTTCATTATTCGAAGCAGTTCTATCATTTCAGTCTAAAACACATCATTACCTACCTCTAAAATGTAAGGATTTAAAAAATAACTACAGGGAGTTCCCATCGTGGCTCAGTGGTTAACGAATCCGACTAGGAACCATGAGGTTGTGGGTTCGATCCCTGGCCTTGCTCAATGGGTTAAGGATCCGGCGTTGCCGTGAGCTGTGGTGTAGGTTGCAGACGCGGCTCGGATCCCACGTTGCTGTGGCTCTGGCGTAGGCTGGTGGCTACAGCTCCGATTCGACCCCTAGCCTGGGAACCTCCATATGCCGCAGGAGCAGCCCAAGAAAATGGCAAAAAGACCCCCCCCCAAAAAAAACCCCACAATATTATCATGCCAGAAATATTAAGGTATTAATATTGATTTCTTAATCATTATTAAAAAATAAAATAAAATTTTAAAAAATATTGATTTTTTCACAAGGGAAGAAAGTAGCTTAAATTAGTGTACAGGACTTCATAGTTTAATGAAATATGTTTAATTTTCTTATAAGTTGGGGGAAATTCCTGCAATTTAACAAAAATGGATCACTCTTATGGTAGATACAACAAAATATTATGGATATAGCACTTGGCCTGAGAGAACCATTATTTGGTGACAGATATGAAGGAGTAATGCCCTTTTGTTATTAGCACAGTGGGGGAAAAGTATAGGGTCTAGAAAAGCACGTCTGAGAGGGGCACTTAATCCAGACTGGGGTACTTGGGGAAGATTTCTTAAAGTGGCTTTTCAATATTGGGACCTAAAGGATTAGTAGGAATTAGCCTGAGGGAGAGAAGACAAATGTTACTGGGGCTGGAGACCGTCTTGGGCCTGAGAATTTTTATTTATTTTTAATTTTTTTAATTTTTTTTTTGTCTTTTTTTTGTTGTTGTTGTTGCTATTTCTTGGGCCGCTCCGGCGGCATGTGGAGGTTCCCAGGCTAGGGGTTGAATCGGAGCTGTAGCCACCGGCCTACACCAGAGCCACAGCAACTCGGGATCCGAGCCGCGTCTGCAACCTACACCACAGCTCACGGCAACGCCGGATCTTTAACCCACTGAGCAAGGGCAGGGACCGAACCCGCAACCTCATGTTTCCTAGTCGGATTCGTTAACCACTGAGCCACGATGGGAACTCCGGGCCTGAGAATTTTTAAATAACTGAAGTCCTTGATTGTTTTTTGTTGGGAGAAGGGGCATGTGGATAGATGGGCAGGAAACTTGTTTTGAGTGTTTTTTATAAGCCTTGTTAAAAGTTGGGACTAAATAACAGTAAATAACTGAAGGCTTCTTAGCAGGAGAGAGGTGTTTACTATCTGGCTGCTGTGGAAAATTGATTAAAAGGAGAGTGAGGAGTTCCTGTTGGCTCAGCGGTAACGAACCTGACTAGCATCCATGAGGATGCCGGCCGGTTCCACCCCTCGCCTCAGTGGGTTGAGGATCCAGCCTTGCCGTGAGAGCTGTGGTGTAGACTGGCAGCTGTGGTTTGGATCTGACCTCTAGCCTGGGAACTTCCATATGCTGCATGTGTGAAAAGCAAAAAAAGGAGAGTGAACATGACTGATTACTATATTAGGAATTGGTGTTACTGATTTATGTTCCCTCTGATTTAGAATTATTAAATTGATTTTTTAACAAAAGTAAACTTGCTTTATTATAAAAGATTAAAACTTATATAGGCTAGTGAAAGGACAGTGAAATCTGTCCTTGCCTCCCCTTCCCATCACCAAATCTCCCCTGAAAGGCTTAAAAATTGGTTTGTATGTTTCCAGATTTTTTCCTAAAATTTACAGACATACATGTATAAGTGTAAGTTGTTCTATAGTAGTTGAGTGTAAGTTCTATGTTAGTTCATATGTAAGTTAATATATACTTAACTTTAACTTAGAGTGTGGAATCTTTCCTTGTAGGTACATGTAAATCTGTCTTCATCTAACTTTCCTGGTGGATATGTAGATTATGTTAAATTCTTTTACCATTACCAACCAAGCTGCAGTGAACATTCTAGTACATATAGCTGAGTCACTAAGTCACATGCACAGTTTATATTTTGATGGGTGCTGCCAAATTGTGCTCAACTCTAGTAATGTTTGGAGCATTCATTTTTCCCAGCACTGTATTTAACATCAGATATTTTAATTTTTGACAGTTTGACTTTAATGTGATGGAAACTAGAAATTAAAATTTTTGGAGTTCCTGTTGTGGCTCAGGGGGAACAAATCTGATTAGCATCCATGAGGGTGCACGTTTGATCCCTGGCCTCTCTCGGTGGGTTAAGGATCCGGTGTTGCTGTGGCTGTGGTGTAGGCTGGTGGCTACAGCTCCTATTCAACCCCTAGCCTGGAAACCTCCATATGCCATATGCCGCAGGTGCAGCCCTAAAAAGACAAAAAAGGCAAAATTTTTTTCTTTTTCCTAGCTAGAGCCCTAAGATTAATTGTATTTCTGCATTTTCTTAACTGGTAGTGAAAAGTTTGCTCTTAAGGTTGAATTCTTCTGGTCATTGGCGTCACCTTATTTATCAAAAGAATAATCGTAATTATGAGAATTCTGCCCCCTCCCCCCAGCTGTCCCCATGTTTTCTTCCCCACCTTTGGTTATCAGATTTTTAGGTCCAAGATGGACATTTAGTTAAGACCTGCTGAATTAAACAATGTGTTAATATTTTTATATATCCTCAGTCCCTGAGAAGGGTTAAAAGAAGCAGTCTAGGAGTTCCCATAATGGCTCAGTGGTTAATGAATCTGACTAGTGTCTGTGAGGATTTGGGTTCGATCCCTGGCCTCACTCAGTGAGTTAAGGATCCGTTGCTGTGAGCTGTGGTGTAGGCTGGCAGCTGCAGCTCCGATTGGACCCCTAGCCTGGGAACCTCCATATGCTGTAGGTGTGGCCCCAAAAAGACAAAAAAAAAAAAAAAAGAAGAAGATTTAAAAAAAGCAGCAGCAGCAGCAGCAGCAGTCTAGAAGCAGTCTGTGTAGCTAGAGTTTATTGGGTTGAGTAACTTTTTTTTGGCCATGCTTGTGGCATATGGAAGTTCCTGGGGCCAGGGATTGAGCCTGAGCCAAAGCAAAGCAGTAGTCAGAGTCACAGCAGTGACAATGCCAGATCCTCAATCTGCTGCACCACAAGGGAACTCCCCAGTAACAAATGTTTTGATGTACCATTACAATAGTATCTAAAGGAGAGTTGAAGAGTGGAAAGAGCACACAGAACACAGAATTAGGAAAATAGATTTTAATCTGGATCCTTTTAGTAGCTAGATGCCTTGAGGGGGCGTCATGTGGCTGATCTCAGTTTCTCATCTCAGATGGAGTGATTGGACTAAATTATAATTAGATCTGTAGGCATGTCGAGAAGGCAATGGGTGATGTTTTAAAAATCAGACTAATTTGCCCATTTCTCCAATTTAATAAACATATAGGTTTGTTTTATTTTTTTTAATTTTTTTTTTATTGGTCACATCTGTGGCATATGGAAGTTCCTGGGCCAGGGATTGAATCCAAATTGCAGCTCTGGCAACTCTGGATCCTTTTAACCCACTGCACTGGGCCAGAGATCAGACCCTTGCCTCTGTATCGACCCAAGCTGCTGCAGTCAGATTCTTTTTTTTTTTTTTTTTTTTTTTTAAGCATTAGCTTTTTTTTTTTTTTTGTCTTTTTTGCCATTTATTGGGCTGCTCTCGCGGCATATGGAGATTCCCAGGCTAGGGGTCTAATCGGAGCTGTAGCCACCGGCCTACGCCAGAGCCACAGCAACGTGGGATCCGAGCCGCGTCTGCAACCTACACCACAGCTCACGGCAACGCCAGATCATTAACCCACTGAGCAAGGCCAGGGATCGAACCCGCAACCTCATGGTTCCTAGTCGGATTTGTTAACCACTGTGCCATGATGGGAACTCCTGCAGTCAGATTCTTAACCCACTGTACCACAGTGTGAACTCCTGTAAACATATAGTTTAAATTTTATAATCCCACTATGAAATACTTATTGTTTCCCTTTTTTTTTTGTATTGAGGACATCACGACAGAGTTACAATCTACGGTTTTTCATAGTGGCAGCCAAGATTCAAACTGTACCAAGTAGCCTCTCCAAGCATACCTGTTTCCACTTGCCTATTTCATACTCTATCCTTTTTTTTAAATTTTTTATTATTTTTATTTTATTTTATTTTATTTTTTTTGGTCTTTTTTGTCTTTTGTTGTTGTTGTTGTTGCTATTTCTTGGGCCGCTCCCGCGGCACATGGAGGTTCCCAGGCTAGGGGTCGAATTGGAGCTGTAGCCACCGGGATCCAAGCCGCGTCTGCAACCTACACCACAGCTCACGGCAACGCCGGATCGCCAACCCACTGAGCAAGGGCAGGGACCGAACCCGCAACCTCATGGTTCCCAGTCGGATTCGCCAACCACACCACTGCGCCACGACGGGAACTCCCTCTTTATCTTTTCATGGTTCCTTATGCCTAAACTGTCTTTCAGCTTTTCCACTTCTGAACTTAACCAATTCAAGCTTTACCATCTGACATTCATTCCTAAGTTCCTTTGTGTGTCTAGTGATGTGTGTACATTTTTTTAGGTTTTTATTTTTTCTATTATAGTTGATTTACATTGTTCTGTCAATTTCTGCTGTACAGTAAACGGACCCAGTCATACACATATATATATACCCAAACACTTACACACATTCTTTTTCTCACATCCTCCACATGTTCCATCACAAGTGACAGCAGGATCCCATTGCTTATCCACTATGTTTTAATACACTCTATTTTTCTTTTTTGTCTTTTTAGGGCTGCATCTGTGGCATATGGAAGTTCCCAAGCTAGGGGTCAAACTGGAGCTGTAGCTGCCGGCCTATACCACAGCCACAGCAACTAGGGATCTGAGCCAGGTCTGCGACCTATGCAACTCATTGCAACACCGAATCATTAACACACTGATTGAGGCTAGGGATTGAACTCTCATCCTCATGGATACTAGTTGTGTTTATTAACCGCTGAGCCACAACAGGAACTCCCTCCGTCATTTTGCTGTAATGGTGAACAGTATTAATCTTATATTTACTATGAAAACTTACATACATACATAAAAGTAAAATGCATAGCAATAATAAAATTTCATACAATGAGGGTAGAATGCTAAGTTTAGTTTTTAAATTATATAACTATGATTTGTAGCTTTAAATAATGGTAGAATGTTGGTAATAATGGTAAATATATTTTATGTATCTATTACAGTTGTAGGGAATTTGTTAATTTTTGGACCCTCGGAAACAGGGTTAGTAATTTGAAAGATAATTAACATTCCCTCTTTGTCTCTGTTCTCCTTCCCCCAAATGAAAGATATTCTTTTTTTTTTTTTTTTTTTTTTTTAAAGGCCTACACCGGTGGCATATGCAAGTTCCCAGACTAGGGTTTGAATTGGAGCTGTAGGTTGGCCTATGTCACAGCCAAGGCAATGCAGGGTCCAAGCTGCATCTGCAACCCTCGCCACAGCTTGAGGCAATGCAGGATCTTTAATTCACTGATCAAGGTCAAGGATCAAACCTACATCCTTGTGGATACTGTTGGGTTCTTAACTTGCTGAGTCACAATGGGAACTCCCAAGAGCTCTTTTTTTTTTTTTTTTTTTTTTTAATTTGCTTTTTAGGGCTACACCCGCAGCACGTAGAGGTTCCCAGACTGGGGGTCCAGTTGGAGCTACAGCTGCAGGCCTACACCCCAGGAACATCAGATACCAGCTGCAGCTGCAACCTGTACCACAGCCCATGGCAACACCGAATCCTTAACCCACTGAGCAAGGCCAGGGATGGAACCTGCAACCTCATGGTTCCTAGTTGGATTTGTTTATGCTGCGCCATGACGGGAACTCCTTTAGCATATTTATTTTATGGGTGATAGTCTGTACCTTTTAATCCTCTTCCCCTATTTTGCCCCTCACTCTTCCTTTTCCCCACTGGTAACCACTAGTTCTCTATATCAGTTTGTTGTTGTTGCTGTATTTGTTTTTTGTTTTTTTTTAACTTTATTTTTTGATTCCACATATAGGTGATATCATACATGTCTTTTTCCGGCTATTTCACTAAACATAATCCCTTCCAAGTCCATCCATGTTGCAAATGATTAAATTTCACTTCCCCTTGTGGCCCAGTGGGTTAGGAACCTGATATAGTGTCCAGGAGAATGCAGGTTCAATCCCTGGTCTTGCTCAGTGTGTTAAGGATCCTGCATTGCCGCACTTTGCAGCATAGGTTGCACATGTGGGTAGGATCTGGCATTGCTGTGGCTGTGGCATAGGCTGGGCGGCAGCAGCTCCAGTTTTACCCTAGCCTGGGAACTATATGCTGCAGGTGCAGCTATAAAAAGAAAAATTTAAAAGAAATCTCATTCTTTTAAATTTTTTTTGTGTTCCATTTTGTGTATATACACCACATTTTTGTTATTCATCTGTTGTTGATGGATAGTTGGGATGCCTCCATATCATGGCTGTTGTAAATAATGCTACCTTGAACATTAGGGTGCATGTATCTTTCCTTTGTTTTTTTCTCTTTTCATTTTCTGGCTGCCCTGCAGCATATGGAGCTCCCAGGCCAGGGATCAGGTCCGAGCCACAGCCATGACCTAAGGGGCAGCTGGAGTAACATCAGATCCTTAATCCACTGTGCCAGGCCGGGTATTGAACCTGCATCCCAGAGCTCCTAAGATGCCGTAGATCCTGTCAGGCCACAGTGGGAGCTCCTTTTTAAAAAATTTTTTTTCATTACTATTACCTGCAGCATGCAGAAATTCTGGGGCCAGGGATCAAACCTGAGCCACAGTAGTAGTGACAATGCCAGAACCTTAACCTGTAAATCACCACAGAACTCTCTCTCTCTCTCTTTTTTTTTTTTTTTGTTTTTTGTTTTTTAGGGTCCCCAGGGCATATGGAAGTTCCCAAGCTAGGGGTTGAGTTGGAGCTACAGCTGCCAGCCTGTACCACAGCCACAGCAACTTGGGATCTGAGCTGCATCTGCAACCTACACCAGAGCTCATGGCAGCGCCCAATCCCCAACCCACCGAGTGAGGCCAGGGGCAATATTTTGCCTGTGTACCCTAAGCCCAGCTTTTCTGATGATTTATTTTTTAAAATGACCACATAAATATCACATCAAGTATTTTGAACTGAGAACTGAGTGGAGAATACTTATGTATTTTATTTTATTTTTTATTTTTTTTCCTCTTTTTTTTTATTACTGAAATGAATTTATCACATCTGAAGTTGTATAATGATCACAACAATCTAATTTCACAGGATTTCCATCCCACAGCCCAAACACATCCCCCCATCCCCCAATACGTATGTATTTTAGCACTAGCTCTGCTAATGATTTGACTAGTATCCTTATGGATACTAGTCGGGTTCATTTCCGCTGATCCACCATGGGAACCCCTTGCTTATATCTTTTTGAATTAGTGTTTTCTTTGGCTATACACCCAGAAGTGGAATTGCTGGATCATACAGTAGTTCTGTTTTTAGTTTTTTGAGGAACTTGCATTCTGTTTTTCAGAGAGGCTGCACCAATTTACATTCCCACCAGTAGTGTAGAGGGGACCCCGTTTTTCCCCATTCTTGCCAACATTTGTTATTTTTGGTCATAAAGTGCCTTTTAAAGAACTAATTTATTTGTAGGAATGATGTTTATGTTACAGTATAATCTTTAAAATCAAGTATTAGAAGAATTTATAAAGAAAATGGTACGAAGATACTACGATACTACATGGCTACATGTAACAGGATAATGTTGACATAAAACTAAATTTGTGGTGTAAACATGGTATTCGAATATGATTGTTCTTTATGACTTTAGTTTTTCTAGACAGTTTATGAAACCACATTGCTTCAAATAAGTGTGAAGCAATTGACCTTTGAAGGAAAAAACAATCTATTTCAGATTTAACATCTAGCCTCTAAGTGTCTCACAAAAACCTGTCATTCATCTTTCTTTCATATGTCATAGTGCGCTGATAATTTACCCAATATCAAGGATTATATGAAGGGAGATATTTTGCTTAACAGGTTTTGGTTTTGCAGTGTTACAAGATTAAAATATAGGATAGCGCAGTCTCAGAATATATCTAAAGGAGTTACAAAAGTACTAATGGGGAAGTCAGTTTTGTTTTAATAGTTCTTCCTCATACCATCAAAGTCACTCAGTGAAATGCTGGCATGCGTGAAAATATCCAGTACGTTTTAGGGCCTGTTACAGGATCACTGAGTGAAAATACTGAATCAGATTGTGCTTTAAATGAGTGTTATTTGGCATTTAGATAGTGGTTTCCAAATCCTAGGCTGTAAATTGGTTCTGGTCTTTTTGCGGGGGGCGGGGGGGGGAGTGCAGTCTGGGACATGTGGAAGTTCTTGGGCTCTTGGGCTAGGGAACCTGGTTCACAGCAATAACCAGAGCCACAGCAGTGACAACTCCAGATACTTACCCTGGGAACTTCAGTTATGGTCTTTAACAAAGTTAGAACAATAAAAGATGACATTTATTCTGGTTGTCTTTCCAATATTTGTTGCTGCTGGGAGGTGGAGCAGTGGTTTCTGTTACCATAATAGAAATAGAAAATGCTGGTAACTGTCAGTCCTGCACTTCTTGTACTGGAATGCAGGCATCCGAAAGGCATTAATTTACCTAACTAAATGGTTTAACAAATGAAATTGTTGTACTTGGTTGAAAGATGAAGATCACGAAATGAGAAAATAGTTATTTGCACCCTTTTCTGGTATGGTTTTAAAACTGAGCAATATAAAAAAGTTAAATTACTTTTGTTTTTCTTTATTAGGTTTGTAAATATTATCTTTGTGGGTTTTGTCCTGCGGAATTATTCACAAACACTCGTTCTGATCTTGGTAAGTGAATTTTCTGTGTAACCTTTATCAAATTTATGATTAAAGAAAAACTGGTGCTTTATAATTTTGAAAAGAAGTTTTCTCTTAAAGGGTTGTTGATAAAGTAATTTCTTTCCTGGTTTAGATTTTGAATGTATTAATAAATGCCAGTCTGACTAAACATGGCGGCTTAATTGAATATACATATCTATTTCCACTCCCTCCTGAAACTCCTCCACTAAAACGAAAATTTAAAACCAAAAAAGGTGTTAACGGAAGAGGAGATAACATTAGAGATGTCAACAAATTTTTGGAAGATGACAAGTGGATGGAAGAATAGAAGAGAAATCTGTACCTTAAAAGCCTGCAGACGGGGATATTAAACAGAAGCAAGAGTTTGATCAGCAGAACCCTGGACAGGCTCAGGATTTGGAGGCACCAGGTACCATAGAAGGCAGAATTGAATCATGGGGCTGAAAATAAGAGATTAGTCTAGTTTAGGGTTTTTCAACCTTGACATCTAACAGTTTGACCTGGAAAATTCTGTGTTTTATAGGGGGCTGTCCTGTGCATTGTAGGATGTTTTGCAGCATCCTTGGCCTCTACCCATTAGATGCCAGTAACATCTCCCAATTGTGACAGCCATAAATGTCTTCAGGCATTGCCAAATATCCCTTGGGGGCCAAATTTCCCCTTCTTGAGAACCGCTAGTCTAGGTGATCAGATTCTTAAGACCTGTGCATCTAGTGATTCTATGTCTCCCACCCCTACAGCCCAGGAGACTAGGAGGTTGTTTCTGAAGAAATTGGGCTAAATAGACTAGTTCATCGGAACAAAATGCAAAAACCAAAACCAAAACCAAAAAACAAAACCCCAAAACCTGAGTGATTGTTTCTTCTCCCAGGGATGGTACTTAACTTGTATCATTCTAGATACATAGAAGAGAAATTAATTCATTAAGCCCAATGCTTGCCTTAAAGCATCAGAAACACGGTAGGGCTGGATGTATCTAGATACTGGGATTATGGATACAGGACAGGGCAGTAATGAATAAAAATGAGACTGTAAGCGAGATTAAATGAGTCTATATTCTTAATAGTGAGGTTTTCCCATTCCCTTCCTCTGCCCTGTTCCTAGAAGGATACAGCCAGATGTTTTTCCCCAGGCAGAAGAGAAGAGGATTCTTTAGAGAAAGTGAACAGTTCCAGAGAAGTGATTTACAGGTACTGACCCTTGGGGAAAGTCTTGTTGCTTGATTTTCCTGTGGTAAAGCCCATTAGTTGACAAGCCTTGCCTGTGCACACCAACTTTGAGTCAGTTTTTGGAAATGTTTTGCCAGCCAAGGAATACCAGTCAGACATTTTGAAGAAAACGTTCAACACAAAAGATTAACCAAAACCAACAGAAGGAAAGAATTTAGTGAAACATATAGTGGATGATGGGGGAAAACAGAAGAAAAAAATGTTAACGCCATAACTAAATTTAGTATCCTCAGAGAAATAAGATATTAGGAGGAATAGGATGTGTAAAAAGGGAAGGTTTGAAGAACTAAAAAGAGCTCTTGGAAATTAGAACTAGAGAAATCAAATCAGTGGAAAGTTTTTTGAGGATAAAATAAAGGAAATTTATGGAATATTGGGAAAAAATTAAAATTTGAAGAAGTTATCAGTCCATTGCTGATAGCTAATTAAGAATTCTAGATAGAGAAAATGGGAGGAAATTTTAAAATTGTATTACTGAAAGACTTGACTTTTTAGATTGAGTGTGTCCTTTAAGAGCTCAGCAAAGCAAATGAAAAAAATTCATACCAAGGCACACCATTTGTGAAATTTCAGAACACCATGGGTGGGGGTGAGGCACATAGGATTATCCATCAGAATGGCCTCAGATTTGTCAATAACAACACTGGACGCTTGAAGACACTGGAGAAACACCCTCAGGATTCTGAATGAAATTTTTTTTTTATCTAGGTTAGCCACATAGCCAAAGAGCAAACATGAGGGTGAGAAAAACATTTTCAGACATGCACGGTCTCAACAAATATATCTACCTCGAACCTTTTCTCTGGAAACTCCAACACATGGGCATAAACCAAGAAGGAGAAAAATAAGAGATCCAGTAAATTGCATCCAATACAGACCAGAAAAGGAATTTCTAAGGATGACAACTCTATTAGTGGACTTAGATAATAAGCAGGTTGGAAAGCTCATGGAAGAAAATGAAGCTGATATATTTTGGATCTTGAGGGAAATTAGTATTGAGACAGTTCTTGTGGCAGAGTTAAAGAGTTTGAAATGAGTTTGGATATATAGAAACATAGAAAAGACTAAACAGATGAAAAAATTGCAGTAAAAGTATAAAGTGTATCAAAAGTGTCATAATGCATCATAATGCATAATGTTTGGCTCAGCAGTTAAGAGGACTTGCATAGTTAATAAACACTGAGTGTTTATTTAACCTAAAATTTTGATGCCCAAGACAAAGTAAAATAAGCATAGAATTTAGAGATAGGGAAATGGATTCCAGAAGATATAGCTTAAAGGATTAAAATTGGTTGCCTCTTGGAGTTGGTAAGGGGTAGGACTAGCAACTTCGTGTACAGAGACTCAGAGTTAATAAGATGTCATTGATGGTTCAGACCAGTGGTCTGCCCTTATCCCAGTTTTCTTGTATCAGTAAGGAACAATTTTCTCGTTTCTCTTGTTCCTCTTTTTTCTTTACTTATGTAGTAGTTTTGCATTATACTAATCTTGAAGACAAGGAGAACAGTTTTCATGTGCTTACTTGGGCACATGCTTCATGGTTCAGTAAGCTCAATTTAGGTGTCTACAGACTACTGAGTGATTGAATGGATCTTATCTCCTAAAAAGAACTTTTTGTTTTGGCAAGAGAAAAGTTAACCTCAACAATAATATACACTTATATCTCTCATTCTTTCAGGGCCGTGTGAAAAAATTCATGATGAAAATCTACGAAAACAGTAAGTTGCCTTTGTTCTGGTCATCCCTCTCTTCTTCCCAGTCATTATTTTTTGAAGGGGACAAAGACTGAAGTAATTGAAATTTATGCAAAATGATTGTCATTATTTGGGGGTGGTAGAAAACTTCTTATGATATCTTAAGAGTACATATTATATGCCAAACATAAGCCTAAATAAGCTTTCTTTCTATATCACTTTTTCTTTTTTTGGCCACACCCATGGCATGTGACAATTCCCTGGTCAGGGACTGAACTTGTGCCACAGCAGTGACCTGAGCCACTGCAGTGAAAATGTCAGATACTTAATCTGCTGAGTCACACAGGGACTGCTCTGTATCACATTTGTGAAAAATATTATTGAAGTATAGATGATTTACAATGTCATAAATGATTTATCAAGAGAGGTTGAACTATGGGAGTTCCCATTGTGGCTTAGTGGTAACGAACCCAACTAGTATCCATGAGGACGAGGGTTCAGTCCCTGGCCTTGCTCAGTGGGTTAAGGATCCGGTATGCTGCAGTGTGGGTCACAGATTCGACTTGGGTCCCACATTGCTGTGGCTGTGGTGTAGGCTGGCAGCAACAGCTCTGACTTGACCCCTAGCTTGGAAACTTCCATAATGCTGTGGGTGCTGCCCTTAAGAAAAGTAAAGTGTCATATTTTAAATTCCACATATAAGCGATATCATATGGTATTTGTCTTTATCTGACGAAACTTAGTATCCATCTGGTAATCCACTGGTGTTCACTAGGTCCATCCGTGTTACTGCAAGTGGCATTTTTCTTCTTTCTAATGGCTGAGTAATGTGTGTGTGTGTGTGTGTACAGTCATGGTTTTGTCTGGGTATATACCCAGGATTGTAATTGCTGGATCTTAGGGCAATTCTATTTTTAGTTTTTAAAGGAAGCTCCATACTGTTTCTTGCATGGTGTGGCTGTACCAATTCACATTCCCACCAGCAGTGTAAAAGGGTTCCCTTTTTTTTAAAACCTTCTCCAGCACTCACTCTTTGTAACCTTTATAGTGACGGCCATTCTCACTAGCATGAGGTGGTACCTCATTGTAGTTTTGATTTGTATTTCTCTAATAATTAGTGATGATGAGCATCTTTTCATGTGCCTCTTGGCCATCTGTATGTCTTTGTTGGAGAAATTTCTATTTAGGTCTTCTGCCCAAAGCATCTGTTTTTTAACAGCCCCATTTTGTAAATGAGACTTGTCCTTGGGCCAGGGACACAGGTCCAGTGTAGTGTTTAAGCATCTGGATTTTCCTGAATGTAAAATGTATACTCTGAACCAAATATACTGCTAAATACTGCCTTCCTCTACCAGGATGAGGGAGAACTATAAATTCACTTCTTATAACCTGGTTTACTCTTTAGCCTAAATGCAGTAATCCGTGAGTTTAGTTAAGATGGAATATGAGAGTTGTAATGGATGAAGATTTCTTAAAAATAAAAGCTTGTTTTTTTCATTTTTATTAGGTATGAGAAGAGTTCTCGTTTTATGAAGGTTGGCTATGAGAGAGATTTTTTGCGATACTTACAGAGTTTACTTGCAGAAGTAGAGCGTAGAATTAGACGAGGCCATGCTCGTTTGGCATTATCTCAAAACCAGCAGTCTTCTGGGGTGAGTATGAAATTAATTTACAGTCTTTGTATAGTGTCCTTGTCCTTTGGAAACCCAGAGATCTCCCTATTATTGAAACTTGTGTTCAAGTTCATTGATTATTTTGTGTTCTTTTCTGACATAAAACTTAAAAGATGTTTTTTTCTTCAGTCTTTATTAGTAAATGTGCTAATCATAGGGTTTTTCCTCTTAAGTAACTGACAAAATATGCAGCTGATTAACAGAAAATGAGATAATTGTGTTACTACCCTTGAAATCCAGCATTTTAATTATTAAATACAAATACTAGGTGTGGTGTATGAGGAGTTCGGATGTTTATTTTTGTATTTTAGTTGTTGACAAGATTCTATTGTCTTCATTAGGCAGCTGGCCCAACAGGCAAAAATGAAGAAAAAATTCAGGTTCTAACAGATAAAATTGATGTACTCCTGCAGCAGGTGAGAATTGCGTGGTATTTTGGGAGGTGGGGGCCATACTTAAGGCACACAGAAGTTCCTGGACCAGGGATTGAACCTATGCCATGCCACAGCCTGAGCCACAGCACTGACAATGCTGGATCCTTTACCCACTGAGCCACTGGGAACTCTGAGAATTGTGTGTATAATGTCAGAAAATACTTGGAGAAACTCTTAACTGGAGAAAATATAAGGATGGCAAATAAATACAAGTAAAGGTGCTCAATGTCATTAGTCATTAGGGAAATACAGATTAAAACTACAGTGAGATGCTTATTGTTCACCTATTAGAATTGAATAGGTTGATCATATTAAGTGTTACTGACGCTCTCCATGTACCCTGATTCAGCCCTAAAAAGCAAAAAAAAAAAAAAAAAGTTAAAGGAATGCACCATGAGCCATTCCACTGCTAGAAGGAAATGAAAGCATATGTTTACACAAAGAGTTGTATACCAGTGTTCAGAGTGGGTTTATTCATAATAGGTGAGTGAAAGAAAAGAAGGAAAACAGAAAAAAAAAAACAAATCCTGGAAATAACTCTCAGATGTCTGTCAGTAGGTTAACAGATAAATTGTGATTATATAGTGTGATACTCAGTAATAAAAAGGAATTAAGTATGTGTAACAATATGGATGAATATGAAGTTTTTTAAGTGGCTATATTTCCCCCAAAAGTAATAAAAAGTACATGGTTCTGTTTATATAAAATTCTGGAAAATGCAAATGAATCTACAGTGACAGAAAGCAGATCAGTGGTTGCTTTGGGAGGAAATACTGCAGAGGAGTGGGAGGAAGTCTTTTGGGGTGATGGATATGTTTATTATCTAGATGGTGGTAGTGGGAGTCAAACCTTATGAAATTGTGCACCTGAGAAATTGCTGTTTATTTTTGGTCAAGTGTACGTAATTAATGATTTAAAAAAAAAGAAAATCAGGAGTTCCCATCATGGCTCAGTAGAAACAAATCCGAGTAGTATCCATGAGGATGTGGGTTCAATCCCTGGCCTTAGTCAGTGGGTTAAGGATCCAGCATTGCCACGAGCTGTGGTGTAGCTTGCAGACATGGATTGGATCCTGCACTGCTGTGGCTGTGGTGTAGGCCAGCAGCTGCAGCTCCAGTTTGACCCCTAGCCAGGGTACTTCCATGTGCCGTGGGTGCGGCCCTAAAAAGCAAAAAAATACGTGTATAAAAAATTTAGGAGTTCTCATGGCTCAGTGGTTAACGAATCCAACTAAGAACCATGAGGTTGCAGGTTCGATCCCTGGCCTTGCTCAGTGGGTTAGCGATCTGGTGTTGCCATGAGCTGTGGTGTAGGTTGCAGATGCGGCTCGGATCCTGTGTTGCTGTGGCTCGGGCGTAGGCTGGTGGCTACAGCTCTGATGAGACTCCTAGCCTGGGAACCTCCATATGCCACGGGAGTGGCCCTAGAAAAGGCAAAAAGACCAAAAAAAAAAAAAAAAAAAGAAATTTTTTTTTTTTATATTACATAAATTTTTTAAAAAAATCAGAAGGTTAAATTAAACCCATAGAGTCTTAACTAAACAAAACCAAACAAAAAGACCCCCAAACAACCATTAAATGCTAATGAAACTTGGGGGTAAAAAGAAAAGTACTTGGGATGATTTGGTTCCAAGACACCCTGATTGCTTTTTTTTGTTCCCCTTAGATTGAAGAATTAGGATCTGAAGGAAAAGTAGAAGAAGCCCAGGGAATGATGAAATTGGTAGAACAGTTAAAAGAAGAGAGAGAATTGCTTAGGTCCACAACTTCGGTGAGTAGCAACCTCATTTTGATTAACCCAGGCTGTTCATTGAGAATTACTAGGATGTGTTCCTATTGGAGAACAATTTTTCTAATGTCCTAATTTGAGAGTCAGCAGTCTTAAAGGGCCATATAGTAAATATTTTAGGTTTGTAGGTCACAAGATTTGTAATATAAAAGCTCTGCCTTTGTATTATGAAAGCAACTTCAGACAATACATACAGCAAGTGGGTTTGGCTTTGTTCCAATAAAACTTTACAAAAACCGGCTTCTAGCTGCTGGCTTGCCTTAGATCCGTTAAGTATTCATTTGGGCCTGCTTTTTATTTCCTTATTTGTTACAACAAATTACTCAGGTTGTATTTACCTTAGTTCAAAATTGATATACTCTTAAAAATACCTCTTACTTTCTTAACTTTCAATTAGGGAGTATAATATATCTAATTGAATATTATATTCAATTGTTGTAGATATTGATGCTAGAATATAACTGTTTATTGGTTCCCAAATATTGAAAGGATGTGTTCATGGTACATTCAGTGAGTTTAGTTCCTTAATGATTGTGAGAAACATTTTTAGTATGGAGCTCACACCTTTGACTTGTTGAACCAAGCAAGAAATGAGTTCAGACTAAGGAAGCTTTCTGAAATGTAGTTTAACTTGATTTCAAGGTGGTGTGGGTAATTCAAGGGTTATAGTTGAGGGATGGGGTCTCAATACTCCTGGGTGATATGGCAGGCTGATTGGTGTTGTCATGTTTCTCTTCTCTAAAAGTTGGCCAGTTGCTGCTGAATATTACGGCTCTGAGGAAATGGAAATTAGCAATGCACAAAATTGAAATCTAAGTGTTAAGTATTTTTTTGAAAATTTGTTCTCTCTTCCTCAGATATTCTTATCATAACTGATTTATCATTTCAGACAATTGAAAGTTTTGCTGCCCAAGAAAAACAGATGGAAGTTTGTGAAGTATGTGGAGCCTTTTTGATAGTGGGAGATGCCCAGTCCCGGGTAGATGACCACTTGATGGGAAAACAGCACATGGGCTATGCCAAAATTAAAGCTACTGTAGAAGAATTAAAAGTAAGTTTCTTATAAACACATTTTAGCTAGGGCTAGTAGTATATTTTAGCATGGTTAGAAATTGATCACTTATAACAAACCTCTTGATATTTTTGCTGATGTGTGTTATTTAAAGCAGTGATAAATCCCCGTACTATTTTTCTGCTTATCACATTAGTAAAGCACTTTATTTTCTCTACTCTTTAGTGCCAGGGATTTGGGGAAAAGAACATTCCTGAGGGATTAGTCAAATGATAGCTTGTGTATGCGCATGGTATTGAGATTTCTCCATTTCACCCTTAGGGCATCAACTTCCATAAACTGGTCTGCACATGCTTCATATTAGGTAACCATTGTTCGGCAGTGTCTTTAGGGTTATTTTTCTTTAAAAATTGAACTTGATTTCCTTAGGAAAAGTTAAGAAAAAGAACTGAAGAACCTGATCGTGATGAGCGTTTGAAAAAGGAGAAGCAAGAACGAGAAGAAAGAGAAAAAGAAAGGGAGAGAGAAAGGGAAGAAAGAGAGAGGAAAAGACGAAGAGAAGAAGAAGAAAGAGAAAAAGAAAGGGCTCGAGACAGAGAAAGAAGAAAGAGGAGTCGATCACGGAGTCGGCACTCAAGCCGAACTTCGGACCGAAGATGCAGCAGGTCTCGGGACCATAAAAGATCACGAAGTAGAGAAAGAAGGCGAAGCAGGTATATAGGACACATGAGGGGATGCTGAGCATATAGCAAGTGTACAGTAAACAGTAGTAACTACAGTGATAATTCCTTGCTACTTGGGATGCTCTTAAGTATCGTTAAGCACTAGGATGAATTATGAGAGTTGAAATCAGTGAATGAGTCTGTCTTTGAGGTAGCTTCATTGCCATTTCCCTTGAGGCAGTCTAAGGAGGTTTGATGCAGTCTTACTAGAAAGTCAGCGTACCGAATGGTCTCTCTCTCTCAAGGGCTTCTCTTTAAGAGACGAGTCTCCTCGATTCTAAGAAGACATTTAAATTATTCATTATTTTGGATAGGATTACCTTACCTATTCGAAAAATTGACGTTAGGATTATCAGTTCTTAAGATTTCTAATGTAAGTATGTTTTAATAATAGATTCTATTAATTTGCTTTTAAGGATGTTTTGGTTAGTCTTATTATTTAATAAACAGTATATAATTCTTCAAAGGTTTTTTTCTCACTGTAGTATCAGCTGAAGTTGCTTTCCTTTTGTTTTAAATTATTTAAGAAGTAGAGATCGGCGAAGAAGCAGAAGCCATGACAGATCAGAAAGAAAGCATAGGTCCCGTAGTCGGGATCGAAGAAGATCAAAAAGCCGAGATCGGAAGTCATATAAGCACAGGAGCAAAAGTCGGGACAGAGAACAAGAAAGAAAATCCAAGGAGAAAGGTTAGTTTTAATGAGAATTTAATTCATTAAGAGACTTCTTAATTTCTTGTCTCCCCACCCACTCACCTTTCTTTCTTTGGATGAAGGCAGAGTTCCACTTCAAGCTGTACTCATTTTCACTTAAAATGAACACCATTCATTAGGAGACAAGTATTATTTTCCCCGTTCCTACTCTGATTTGTGAGAATGACAGTTGACCTGGTGTTTTCTTAGCGTATGTTAAAACCACGTCCTTCAATTGAAAACTTTAAGGCTTATTATCCAGATTCTTCCAAGTACTGCATTACCTTTCAGGGTTTTAGGCTATGGCATTCTTGGTTATTGGCAACATTGGGTTTTTTTGTTTGGTTTTGATTTTTTTCTTTTTACTCGATGCAGTGTTCCATAATATGTCTTGTAGAGTAAATGTACATTATCTCATTGGTCCTCATGTATAGCATTCATTTAACTCAGTACTTCTAAATTTGCAGAAGTTGAATGCGTTACATGTGACTTAACATGTTTTTTATTGAAACATGTTCTTTTCCCTCTATTTTTTCTTTCGTTTTTCTGTGGCATTCCACTGTGCCCTCTTACTGGAATTTTTCATTTTGTCTTTGGCATGTTTTCACAAGGATATTCTCATCTTTTGACTTAGCCTTCATTGAGTAATTCTTTTAATCTTAATCATCAGGATCCCCTTTCTGTGTTTTCTTCAGATTTTTGAGCATCTATCATTTTTATATTGACCAGGCTATTCTGCTTTGCATGATTTTCAGGAATGAGAGAAAGGGCTTGTTTCTAATTTTCTTGCCTCTGCTTGTTGCATCTTGTCCTGCCTAACTGTGTCCATGTTTGGTCACCAACAATATATGTGCGCCTCTTTGAGTTTATTATTAGACTTGTATGTGATATTCACTATTTTCTTTTATGGAACTAGCCTGTGGTTTTTGTGGGGTATAACAGTGAGAAAACTAGCAGCACAAACAGTGGCCTTGTTGGGTCTTCTGCTTTTATTTTTCCTCAAATAAGTGCACCTTCTCTTTTAAAAGCATTTATATATATTGGCTTTTTCTACAACATGGAGCAAATGTTATTAAAAAGTAGGAAACAACGATGATTTTTTTTTAAAAAACTTAGCGTCATGAGCTTTAGTATTTGCCATTTAAATTTAGAAATTTTGTGATTCAAAAGGCAGCTGATAGGAGTTCCTGTCGTGGCTCAGTGGTTAACGAATTCGACTAGGAACCATGAGGTTGCGGGTTTGATCCCTGGCCTTGCTCAGCGGGTTAAGGATCCAGCATTGCCATGAGCTGTGGTGTAGGTCGCAGATGTGGCTCGGATCCCGTGTTGCTGTGGCTCTGGCATAGGCCAGGGGCTACAGCTCCGATTCGACCCCTAGCCTGGGAACCTCCATATGCCATGGGAGCAGCCCTAGAAAAGGCAAAAAGACAAAAACAAAACAAAACAAACAAACCAACCAAAAGGCAGCTGATACAAGAGTTAACTGACTAATAATAGTTGTGAGAAGGCTTCACCCAATGTTTTTGCAAGACTTTCTGTATGATGTATTTGGGGGATGAGGGTCAATTCTGAAGAGCCAGATATGGATATCAGAGATGAAGTCATTCACTTCTCCTTGAGAACTAAAGCTCTTTGCTATAGCATCATTTGTGTCAGTTGAAATAGTTGGATTGATTCTCAGGGACAAAAGCTAGTAGCTAGCCTTCATAATTATCTGGGATCAGAGTTGAGCAATAAATGGCAATGGCCTGACACAAAAGCAGATATGTTTGTGTCATTTCTGAAGAGAGCATAAAAGATAAGTTGAATTGCTTAGCCGTGATCCTAATTGTAATGATAACATCATGGAATATAATCAAACTTTTAAGTAAAATAAGCTGCATTGTGTTCAGATTATGAACAAACAGGGATTTTCCTGGTGAGATGTGGAGGAAGGAGTGAAGACTTGATTCAGAGAAAACTCTGCATCTGGTCCATCTTGGGTATGCCATTATACATTTATTTTTAACTTTGAGGTCTCTTTTAGAAGTGATGTGATTTATTGGCTTTTGAAAATACCATGTGGCCACTTGGGCACTCCAGTATAAATTTAACTGAAGGCCTGGACTTTGAGTCAGATATGAGCATAGCAAGCAATTGATTATGGCAGTGATTATGGCTCACTACTTCATGTGCTGTGATGAAAGCACTTTATCTGAGTCCACAAACGAAGAGTGGTTTCTTACACAAATCTATGGTGGTTTCTTACCACCAACCAATTTAGGGTGCTCTCTTTGTCAAGAGAGGTTCCTTTTTTAATACATAGCCCTAAAATCCACCACACTTTGTGGATGTCCTTAGGACTATTAAGATCTACCATATTTATATAGGGCAGAAGATAAGATTATTGGACTGACTACTAGTCCTCTACGGGGCAACAAGACGACTCTTCCTCATTGAAGCTACCTGTGCACCGGAGAAGCCCATAAGGCACAAAGGGAGGACTTTCCCACAAGGTCAGTTAGAGCACACTATACTGGCACAGTTCTCATAAGTGGACAGACAGACATGAAGCAAGTCCTGCAATCAGCTACGTGGACATTGCTTTGTGCATTATACAAGTGTTATGGACTAAGTATGCTCCTTCATATAAGATCTTCAATTCGTAAGGTTCTTTGAATGAGTGCCCCCCCACCCCCATATCATATTTTGTTTTCATTACACATCTCTCTCCCAGTTATTTGATGTTGTGTCTTAACAACTTTGTCTAGAATCTGTAAAGGGTTCTGCCTTTCTTAATGTCTGACTTATGAACTGCTCTGCTAGACTAGCTATTCTTAACTTAGTTTTAGGTGAAAAATAATAAAGTTTGCTGTTTGCTTTAACATTTTCTGTTAGAAATCTTCGGCAATACTTGGGACTGAAAAGGCTAGAACATACTTGCTCCATGTATCACTTTTTGCCTCTAGTATGATGTTTCACCATTCCAAAGAAAAAAGAAGGAAAAGTTGACGTTTTTTTCATTCTTAATGTACAGCTGAGTTGAATTTTAATTTCTCCTTTTGGAAAAACAATTCTGAGATGACATATACGTTACTTTCCTTAGCAAAGTGCAACAGTTCAGGACTTAGAATGGGATTGAGATCCACTTTTGTTGGGCTTGTCCCTCTTGGGTATTCAGACATGTATAGGTATAAGTCATCTTTTACATTTAAAAATATATAGTTGGAGAAACGTGCCTATTAAATGTTCAACTTTTTTCACCTTTTGCGGATACTATTTTTACTTTAACTTCATGTGAACACAATTTTTTTAATACTATCTTTCATACCTTTCCCATTGCCTTTTGATGTTCTTCACCCCAAATGAAATTTATTTACATTTTCGATTCTGCAGTGATTTGGTGTTGCCTGTACTTAGTAGCTTCTTACCAGTTTGAGAGAACTTGTCCATTATTTTGCCTTTTGCTTTCTCTAATTACCTGTCCCGTGCTCTTCTTCCTTTATAAATGACAAATTTTATCCCTTTGATAAATTCGTCTGACTATGTTACTTGCAGTCTGTGGGAGATGATTGTCTTTTCATCTCTCAATTGTTTTCACTTTTCAACGTGTCATTTGTATATTGTATTTTACTTTAAAATCCATGATCAATGTCTTCTTTTATGGCAGAAAAGAGGGGATCTGATGATAAAAAAAGTAGTGTGAAGTCCAGTAGTCGAGAAAAACAGAGTGAAGACACAAACACTGAATCAAAGGAAAGTGATTCTAAGAATGAGGTCAATGGGACCAGTGAAGACATTAAATCTGAAGGTGACACTCAGTCCAATTAAAACTGATCTGATAAGACCTCAGATCAGACAGAGGTAAGTGTATTGTTTCTCACTTTGATTAGGGCTTTTTGTTACTGTTTGACAGTGCAGCGTAAGTATGCACAGATGAAGATGGAACTAAGCCGAGTAAGAAGACATACAAAAGCATCTTCTGAAGGAAAAGACAGTGTAGTCCTGCAAAACATTTTGAGGTACATTGTTTTGTCTCAGCTATTTTGTAGCAGACTCGTGCCCCCATTAGTGTGCCTCTTTGGAAATTACTGCCCACATTTGTAATATAGTCGCCATTGAAAAGTTAATTATCCTTTTTTTAGGGATTTTGCTGTCATTTCTTTTTTTTTCTTTTTTTTTTAATAAAAAGGTTGAACTGTTTTTTTTTTTTTTTTTTTCTTTTTCTTTTTGGTATTAAGTCCATCTTGTGTTGGTACATTGGCAGAGACATATGCTTTAAAAACTTAAATATTTCTGAGGCACATGTTGGACTACGTTGTTTTAATTAAACTGCTAGTATTTCTTTGTCAAGGATGTTTCTAGTTTTTTGCTTTATTGCCTTGCATTCTAATGCAGTTTGTTCTGTAACTCGAGAGCCAGTAGCATTGGATTGATGGAAGTGTAGGGTTTATGAATTATTGCAGCTGACTACCATACCTCACACAGCGTTGGTGTTGTGAGCGGCCCATGAAAAGCCAAATTAAAAATCAAGGATTCAGTCAAACTAAGCAGGTACTCATGCCAGGTACTCCTTTCTCTACCCACATCCATGTTTGAATGCTATTGCCTGTGATCTTTACGCTTAACTGTTGTGTATCTTTTTTGTTCTTTACAAGAAGCACAGAGGGGTTTTTTTGTGTATTGCGTGAAAACTTGTAATCAAATGTTAACAGAATGGAATTTTTTTTCAACTGTGTGTAGGGATGCAGTGGTGCCCAGAATTAGATATCTTTAAAGAATTTTAAATACAATAAACACTTCATATTATTCGCCTTGTTACATTCAATGCAATTCTCAAGTCTTTAAGAGGTATGTGTTTATTAATATTTCCTACTGTGTAGGAGAATTTGCAGTCGGCCATAGGTGTATAGGAATAATCACTGGCTGATATTTAAAGCAGCAGTGAATAGCAAGGACAGACACCTTCCAACTGTGAAATACAAAGAACTGATGAGCCATATAGAATGAATTTGGGTTTTTAAAGAACTATTAAAGGTCAGGTTTTATAGGAGTTCTTAAAACCTATAAACTGTTCATTCTTTGGGCTAGTGGCATGGGATTAAATATTCCTAATGAAAGGAAGTACCAATTAGTTGATTTGTTGGTGGCATTCCTTTTCTAGGACAGCAATGTAGTTATATTTGTGTGAGCCATTCACACATAGGCAGGCATACACAGGCACATGGCTTTAAGACCACACTGATGCCTTGATAATTTAAAAGAATACGAACATTCCATATACATATATGAATTAGCAGTTAGTGACTGGGCCACTTAGTCATAAAAATTTGCCTTTTACATGTTGTCTAATTATCATTTTTCCCCAAATTTTGCATTGTAGGACTACCGTTGGAAGATTTTTGGAAGAAAACTGAAAACGGCATAAAGTGAAGATCGACATTAAAATGAGGTGAAAGAAAACAATAGTGGCATAGAAAAAGTATAAAGCTCAGTTAGTTTGTTTGTTTTTTTAATTAAAAATTAATTCAGGACTGATGTGACCTACCACATTTCAGAACATGTATTAGTAGCATATATATGCCACTGAAAACTTAGGTCCTGTATCATATTTTTTTCTTTAAGACTTTTTAAGAAATATTACCTAAATATGTGGCTTGCTCAGTGTTTAATTGCAAGTTTTCATTCTTGGACTTTGAAAACAAGATTAGTATTTGTGTGAATCAGACTAAGTGGGATTCCATTTTTACAACTCTGCTATACCTAGCCTTTGGATTTAGAAGTGAAAATAAAGTATCTCTGACTTTCTGTTACAAATTTGTCTCTGTCATTGAAAAGTTTTAGTATTAATCTTTTTCTAATAAAGTTATTGACTCTGAACTAGTCCCTTGTTTTAAATATGAGATACACTGTTACTAAAGGTGTTGGTGTACAGTTTTATCTGATTTATTGTTTAAAATTAATTTTTTTTATCAAATTTCCACAGATTAAATGTTTTAAATAATAATGGTGCTTCAATATTGGGTGGTTATGAATACATTTGAATTTTGCTTTTAATAATGAAGATACACTATGAACTAGAATATATTTTTACATCCCTGAGAGATTTCCTTAGTAGTAAAAAATTCAAAACATCCTTCTGATAAATGCAGTCATCCTCTAGCTATGAAATAATGATGTTAGAAGAGCACTCGAGACCTTTTAAATAGTTTTTGGTCTTAATATCCTCTATCAAGATTTTTTTAAATACATTTTAGATTATAAATGTATTTATTTCTGTGCATGGGTTGTGTAGTACATAAAGATTAAAAAAAAAAAAACTGATGCTTAAGGTGGTTGGTGGGATGGAGATAACAGCAAATTTGGCAGCACATTTCTATCTATAGTCAGCTTGCCGACTGTATAAAAGTATTACCTCCCATCTACATGTATGATAGCAATTCTTTGAGATTTATAATTTTCAAATATTACCATCAGTTTATAGCTAGAGAAACTTGAGAGTTAGTGCATTAAAGGACTTAATGGCTCCGTGTGGATGGAGAACTGGCACAGGAAATCTTGGTCTCTGTCTCATGGTCCCAGTGCCTCACTGTGCCACTGTATTCATTTTAATAGGCATAAGAATAGGCTGCCGCATTTATTTAAAATACCTACCACCAAGCTTTGGGAAATAATGAAGCTGCCACTTCAGAGGCTTTGTATGTGATATTATGGAGACTTCACTCCTGGCTTACGTAGCTAATCCTGGAGCAATAGATGGATAGTTTGTCAGAGTTGATTCAAGTGAGGATTAATGTGAAATGAATAAAGAATCTAACACGAAGTCAGCCACATCCCAGACACTGCTTTGTATAGTTTGAAAAGATTACGGCTGTAGGAATAAAGGACTTAAAAGTGATAGTTCACCATATTCTTTTACTAAGTATTAAGAAAAATAAGGAAACAGAAGAAATTTACTTAAGTATTAAGGTACTTAGCCATTAAGGTATTAGATCATGGAGAATATTAAAATGCCAGGTTTGTTCTGCCTCATGGAGAATCAATAAGTTTTTTTTAATGGAATACAGTAAGTTTATGAAGTCTTTGTCATCTTCATATGTGCAGACACTTAGATCTGTTGATCACTGTTGAAGTTAATGTAGGGTTTGAGGGGGAAGCCTAGCCTCTTGAGGTGTCCGTGACTAAAGTCTGGCCTTAATGATGGAGATAGAGAAATTGGGTCACACCCAACATCTGAAATTTATCAGGTTCAAAAGGAAATGATTCTTACTAACCAAATTTATTAAAATCCAATATAGAGGCCGTGTGCTAATATACTAATAATGCACATTTCTTTCAAGCAGACCAAAAGGTTGTCAGTTGCTTAATGTGTGTTTTCTCTTTGAAAAGCCTTTAAGGGAAGTCAGTTTTTATTACTCAAAAGATGACTTGATAAGATTGAAATCAGAGCAACCAGGGTTTTTTTTTTTAAAATCTTATTTTGGAAGATTTAAGACCAAAAAAGTGGGACAGTGTAATTAACTTTTATTAAAGCTCATCACCGGTAAGACTCAGCAGCTATTCTTTGTGTCTGTGTGTCCCTGTCCCTTGTTATTGTCAAGCAAGTCATCTTTTATAAATATTTCTTCATGTCTCACAAAAAGATAAGAACCTAACAGTTTATTAAGATAAGAACTTAAACAACAGTTCATTGGATGGACTTTTAGATGAACTTTTAACTGTAGTACTGGTCTGGTAGCTTACTTTCTCTTGTGCCTCTCAGGGGGACCTGGTTGAGTCTGCTGTTCTGGTATCTGCCCTTCTGCAGTGCAGAGACACTGCATCATCACCCTTTTGGTTAAGACATTTTTCCTTCAAACTGATATCTTAATTTTTCAATTTGGATTAAAACACGTTTCTTGCCTTCTTGAGCTAATCATATTGCCCAGCTTAGAGATGTTTTCCCTCCTTTACTTAGAGCATTACCCGCCTGCAGGTGATCTTTCTGGTCTCTTCAATATAGTTAGTGTTGTAGAGGATAACCAGTGCTATTTCTGAGGTCTGAGAATGCTTTGACCACATGTGGGCTGAGTTCAACCACGTGTTTAAAAGTTTCTAGAGATGTTAAAACAGGAATTTAGGGTGAGAATTTTTTGAGCTTGTGTCCATTCTCTGCTGTTAAAAAATGCATTGTAGATGAGGTTTGTGAGTGTTTTTAAATATGATTCTAAATGTGCATGAAACAAAAAACACTTAAGAACTTACTGTAATATATTTTCTGTGGGGTGGGACTTTATTCAGGGTTGTGTTCAAGTATGAGTTTGGACTGATTTTTAGTTGTTAATGAGAGAACTCCAGGTGACTGCCTTTTAAGAATTTTGTGTTACAATTTTAATGCTTGTACATGGTTCGAACAAACAACAAAAGTGTTAGTGATCTATGTCTCCCTTCTATTCCTGTCCCTCTTTGTCCTGCCCAGGGGCTACTAGTGTTAAGAATTATTTTTCCAAGTGGTTTTTTGTGGGGAGGTGGGGGTGGGTGTAAGTATTTATGTATGAATTTGTGTATGAATCTTTTAAAATATATGATAGTACACCATTATGTTCTGATCTTGCTGTTTTCACTCAGTATATTTAGAAACATTTGAGACAATAGGAGATAGCGATTTTAAGTTTAAACATATAGTATTCGAAAGTACATTTCGGAAGTAAATGTATTTTTCATTACTGTATTAGATTTTTTAAATTTCCTAATTTGAAAATGCAGATTGAGAGTTTCGTAGTTTATCTATTTTTTTCCTCTCACTCATCCCCAGTCAGTTGTCAACAGCTTTAAGAAGCTTTGGAAAACAGTTGGGCATATTGTGCCATGACTTCTCTTGTGGCTGTTCCACCTCTTTATACTTAACCCTAGAGAAACTCTTACGTATGTGCCAGGAGATGGATATAAAGATGTCATGACAGCATTGTTTGAAATAGGAAGAAAAGGAGACAGAAACAAACTGGAAAGACTTCAAATGCCCAACAGGTCCACTGGATTTATATTGTGGAATCTTCCTACAGTGGAACTCCACAGAAGTCAGACTGAACTACAGCTACACATGTGAACATGGATGAATCTCAGTGATCAAAACAAGTTGCAAAAGAATACATCCGCTATAGTTCCTTTTCTGTAAAGGTCAAAACCAGGCTGTTAAATACATGGTAAATGAAAAGCAAGGAAGTGATTCACAGTGCAGTGCATTGGAGGGGGGTGGATCACGGAGGGCAAGGAGCACCCTTCAGAGGAACTGGTGATTGCTGAAGCTGGGTGGGTGGTTTCTCTTTTAAACTGTATGTGTATGTGCTCTTGTATGTATGATATTTCTTAATAAAATTTAAATTTTAAAAAATGGGAAAAGGTCTTGGTGTAGGTAGTAAGTAGTAAAATAGATAAATGTATTTCATGAAATTAATCTTAGATGGGTAACAGATTAAAGGGTACTGGTTCTTGAGTGCCAGATTTAAGGGTCTTAATTGTGGTTTTTAAAGCTAGAAATGAGACCTAAGTGTATGTTTTCTTTGTGATATCTTTTTATGTTGATGTAATTTTCATTTGGGTGTCAGCCAGGGAGTTGCTGTTGGTAAGTAGCTTCCAAGGAAGCTTTTCTCTCAGATTTATGCCATCTGGAATAAATCTGGGAGGGAAATTGCTAGAGTGAGAAGAGCCAGTGTGTCCTTCCCTTTGTTCAAGTTAGATTGTCTTTTTAGGGTGCCTTTTTGTCCTTGTTCTATTTCTTTTTTTTTTTTTTTTTTTTGCACCCACGGCGTATGGAGGTTTCCAGGCCAGGGGTCACAGGGGTCAAATTGGAGCTGTAGCTGTTGGCCTACGCCAGAGCCCAGTCTGCAACCTGCACCACAGCTCATGGCAACACCGGATCCTTAACCTGCTGAGTGAGGCCAGGGGTTGAACCTATGTCCTCATGGATGCTAGTCAGATTCGTTTCCGCCGAGCCTCGACGGGAGTTCCTCCTTGTTCTACTCTTAATAGGGGTACTATGAAGTGTTTAAAAATATTTGCTCCTTGAGGGGGAAGTGGTTTGAAGGTGCATAAAATTCATGTAGCTAAAGGCCCTGTATCAGCAGTGGCCCTCTTACCCCATGCAACCACGTGTTTGAGGTGAGACTTAATCCTCATGGTGTAATCTCAGCCATGGGTTTATTCAGCACATTAGGTGCTGGTAAGTGCTAGGAGCTATTGGATACATCAGTGTACAGAATGGGGACAGCTCCCACCCCTGGTGCACTGAGTCTGCTCCCCTGATCGTGACTCCCTCAGGCCTGTGAGCTGTGTATATGGAAGGACTTCTAATGCTGTGAGTCACTCCATTCTAGGTGAACATATAAACAACAGAGTTGTAGATCATTTTGTGTTTTAGCCTAAATATGTTCTGGAACTCTTAAGGATAGCAATCTGATAACTGATAGATTTCAACAACTTAAAAATAGAAAATGACATAAAAATCTTTGAGGGGAAATGCACCTTACTCAGTAATTAGTTTTTTGAATCTATGCATGAAGGAGTTCCCGTCATGGTGCAGCGGAAATGAATCTGACTAGAAACCATAAGGATTCGGGTTCAATCCCTGCCCTCGCTCAGTGGGCTAAGGATCTGGCGTTGCCATGAACTGTGGTGTAGGTCACAGTTGCGGCTGGGATCTGGGGTTGCTGTGGCTGTGGCCGGCAGCTGTAGCTCTGATTAGAGCCCTAGCCTGGGAACCTCCATATGCTGTGGGTGCAGCCCTAAAAAGAAAAAAAAAAAAAAAAAATCTATGAAGTACATAATAAAAATTACTCTTGAAACTTGGTATTATTAATTTGTAGCCTTAAAACTTAGGTCGGTTATAGAAAATAAGTATGTTATTGGTGTAGGCCATATTGGAGTGAGGATGGGTATTAAGTTTGCTTATCTCCTTTGTGGTATTTAAATTACTACCCTGGATTTTATTGTACTGCACCTGTGCAGCTTCTGCTATTAGTGTAAGCTTTCCTCCCAACAGTAATTTTTTTCAAATATATTCTGTGTCACTTAAAAAGCTAAAATCTCACTTTTCCACAAATGGTAATTTGGGGCCATTAATCAATTGAACCCCTGCCTAAATTTATCCTTTTAAAAAACAAAATCGAGGAGTTCCCCTGTGGCACAGTGGGTTAAGGATCTGGTGTTGTCACTGCAGTGGCGCTGGTTTGATCCCTGGCCTGATAACTTTCACGTGCCATGGGTGCAGCCAAAAAAATAACTTTTAAAACAGTTGAAAATACCTTGGGGAGGTGGTACTTGGAGACTGACCTCCAAACATCCCTATCACAGTCGTAGCAATGGACTTGGCTTTCCTTTGGGGCCATGCTGTCTTAAAAATGTGGCTTAGGTACCAGGCTTCAGTGCTCAGGTCCTCCTACGATAATCCCGTGGATATTAAGTAAAATACAGGTTCAGGGTTCGTATTCACTCATTTCATGAATGAAATAGTATATACTTCTGTACCTGCACTAATCAACATTTCCCCACTCATTAGGCAAAAGGGTGAGAGAAGTGTTGATCTGACGCCCCCCCGGGCCCCTTCACCCTTCATCGAAGCTGTGAGCTGTTGAGAATTTGGAGATGGGGAACAGTGCCCTATTTCATTCCTCTTCTGGAAAAGACTTGCCCAGGGAGTCTGTTACTTATTCCTCTGTTCTGTAAGGATTAGAGATGATTTTACATGGTGTGAAAAGAAGTGACAATGTGGTGTCTGTTAATAAGTGTTGGTATATGGAGTCAGGCATGAGTGCTCCTAAGGTACAACCAGTTATTAACTAGAAGTTGGTGAGTTGACCCAGAAGGATTCCAGGTAGACTGGTAGAGAAGAATGTAGCATAGGATCTAATCACAGCCCATCTTGGAGCTAGTTGTTAGGCTACCAACCTTTTTTTCTTCTTCACCTGTTTGGTAAAGTTCAATGCTTTGGGCTGTGCCTTGGCTTTTCTGCAAGTTGGATGTTTAGCCTTAAAGGTGTTAGTCAAGTTGTGTAAGTCTTGTTCTTTTATGGGTAAGTTAAAATGGTGTAAAAAGGAAGTAATGGTACAAAATGCTTTTAGAAACAGCTTTGAACCAGTGTGCCAAGTGGGTCCTGACCTTCCTAGTTCCATCAGCTTCACCCTGCCCTTAATGGAGTTCATGCGAACAGATCCTGGCAGTTTGTCCTGACTGAATCTCAGGAGTGCATAGGATTGGGGTACAATTTTATAAACAAGCTTGTTGGTAAGTATCGTACTTAGGAGTTTTAATAGTTCTATTCGGCAAGAACTTTTTGAGGTCCTCTTCTCCCAGCCCAGAGTAGTTGGAGACAAGGAAATGTAATAATTTCTGAAGTACACACATGAGGTTAGCAAACTGATACATGCATGCATCCAGGCTTCATTATTTACAAAATAATTGATTCCAGTTTTTATTTCTCAGGTTTCTTAGTATGTCAGTTTTGCAGCATTGCTGTTGTAGCAGGGCTTCTCTATAAGGGATGGTGTGTATTCTATTGGTTCAGAGCTTCCATTTTTCCTTAAAATGAGTTCTACTTCCTGAGAGTCCCGTAGTCTTAGAATGTCTTTGTCCTTAATGTGGAAAACAAAATATACAATGATTCATAAGAACTCATGAAGTTAAGATGAAAAGGCTTAATAATATTGGCCAAGCATTGTTTTCAAACACTGTCTATCCATGGTAAAATAAGTTAGCAGCTGAGAATTCTTTTTTCTAGGCTTTGTTCCCTCCCAGTCCATGTTGCAGGTTTCCAAGGGGAATAAAAGTCCAAATTTGATGCTGCCCAAGAAGAAACTTTAGGGCAGGGCATGCATTTATTTATTTATTTATTTATTTATGTCTTTTTGCCTTTTCTAGGGCCGCTCCCTCCCTAGGGCAGGGCATTTAAAAAAAACTAGGAAGTATGTTCATTCCACACCATTTATATTTGAAAAAGAATATACTATTAGCCAAGTCAGACGTAAGAAAGTTGCTTTAGGAGTTCTGGGTTAAGGATCCGGCGTTGCCGTGAGCTGTGGTATAGGTTGCAGACACGGCTCGGATCCCGCGTTGCTGTGGCTCTGGCGTAGGCCTGCGGCTACAGCTCCGATTCGACCCGTATCCTGGGAACCTCCATATGCTGCAGGAGTGGCCCAAGAAATGGCAAAAAGACAAAATAAATAAATAAATAAATAAAACAAAATATATAAATAGAAAGTTGCTTTAAAAAAAATGCCCCCCCAAATGAGACTCTTCCTCTGAAATTAAAAAGAGATTTGTATTTTATTTTATTTTTTTTGTCTTTTTTTTTTGCCATTTCTTGGGCCGCTCCCATGGCATATGGAGGGTCCCAGGCTAGGGGTCGAATCAGAGCTGTAGCCACCGGCCTATGCCAGAGCCACAGCAACGCGGGATCCGAGCCACGTCTGCGACCTACACCACAGCTCACGGCAACACCGGATCCTTAACCCACTGAGCAAGGGCAGGGACCGAACCCGCAACCTCATGGTTCCTAGTCGGATTCGTTAACCACTGCGCCATGACGGGAACTCCCCAAGAGATTTGTATTTTAAATCTGTAAAATATATTAAAATCCTCAAAATTTTGTTTCCTGAGATTGCAATGGCTGACTTGTTAAGCAGTTAAGAGTGGATTTGTGTTTTCTGTTTTGGGGACCAATTTTGCCGAAGTTGGAGGCCGGCTATATGTAGTAAGCTAGGGTCTTAAATTTGAGTATTAGCTGTAATTCAGACAATTTAAAAGTGTTTGTGGAGTTCCCTTCGTGGCTCAGTGGTTAACAAATCCAACTAGGGACCATGAGGTTGCGGGTTTGATCCCTGGCCTTGGTCAGTGGGTTAAGAATCTGGTGTTGCCGTGAGCTGTGGTGTAGGTTGAAAATGTGGCTTGGATCTGGCATTGCTCTAGCATGGGCCAGCGGCTCTAGCTCCAATTAGACCCCTAGCCTGGGAACCTCCATATGCTGAGGGTGCGGCCCTAAAAAAGACAAAGAGACCCCCCCCCCAAAAAAAAGTGTTGATGAATTAGGTAGGCAAATTTGTAAAAGCAACAGATAGAAAATTACCTAGCTACCATGCTGGGTTATCATGCAGCCAGAATTTCTAATGTCTTGGATTTTGTCTTCATATTAGAAATGCAAAAACTAGTGGTAGGTTTCACAGAATATAATTTTACCCACCTGGAGCCCAATCTATATTTAGAACCTTGTAAACTCTACCTTTCTGAGCAGTGTGTTTGGTAGCTTTCTGATCTTCTCTACTTGCTCTGGGTTAATCCCCAGTTCACAGCAGCTCACTTTTAGTAGATTTTGGTAACTCAACTTTTGTCTGTCCAGTTCAACTTCAATGAAGTCATTTTCTTTGTGGCTCTGAATTCTGACTTTAAGCACCAGCTCTGGATCACCTACAAATTTATTCATAAAAGAAACAAAACATTTTTAAAGCCTTTCAACACTGTCAACTCTAGTAGCATAGATAATCCATAGTAGATCTGGAGCTTTTATAGGCATATATAAACTTTTAATTATCTGAGGCTTGGACTGCTGGGCAAGCTCTGGTATGTATGCCCCCGTATACCCACCAAAAGGTAGTTTGAAGCCAGGCTACAATTTGAAATAGGCAGTACATAGGCGTTGTCTACCTTGTTGGCCATTTGGAAACCTTCAAGGAAATTTGTAACCCTGGGGCTCTATATCCTTAAAAAGCCATTGTTGCAGAGAGGTGCAGGTCATTCTCTTGATTCCTACTGCAACCCCTGGGACTTCAAGATGAGAGAGAGGCTCTGAGAAATAGGATAATTCTGCCATCTTTTAGGACGGTAGCATTGAGCGAATCTTAAGGCTTAACTGTGTCCTAAGAAGGAGCAGTGTTGACTGAAGGTAGAGGAAACCGAATGGTAAATGAGGCTTTGCAATATGGCCTAGAAGTTGAGTCCTCACCTGGGCAGTTGTCATCAGGTTTGGCATTATCTGGATCATCAGCTGGCAACTGTGGTTTTGAACCTTCTTGTTTATATTCATCTGAGAAAGAATTGAGAAACAGCAGCATCTCAGCATTTAGTTCTCTGCCAGATCTGCCAGTTAGACAAGGGACAATAGAGCCCCATCTCCATTTCTGCTCTGCAGCTCCTCTCACGGGAAAAAACAGTTACGAAAAGGGCAGTAATTACCTTCAGACTTGAAGAGTAATTTTCCCTCATCACTGCTTAAGTCATGAAAAGGAACTGAGACTATTTTTAAGTGGTATGTAATCTGAGAAAAATATTTATAATCTGTGTGCTTAAGTTTTTACTTCAATAGGCTTTGAAGGCTGAGGGCTTTGTGCTTCCACTTCTGTAGCAGGGTTCTGCCGTTAGAAGAGTCCCTTTATGAGGAGACCTTCTCTCACCTAGAGGGAAGGGGAAGGAGGAAGCTTACCAGGTGCCAGGCCTCTGACATACTCAGAATATCCTTCCAAGCCTCCTCTCCACCTGGCACTGTGCTTGGCCTACCACGTGTAAAAGCATTTTATTCTCTGGTGAATCTGTCAGGTTAAGATGGCCCCTGGGTGGACAGGGTCTCTTACAGAGGTCGGAAATGATGTCCTTTGAAGTCAGGCAGATTGAGATTTGAATTTTTCTCACCACTATTCAGTAGCCGTGACAGCTTTGACAAGTTATTTAACCTCTCTGAGCCTGTTTTCTGATCTGGAAAATGGGATTGATTTCTACCTCACAAGGTTGTAAGAAGCAAATGAGATCGTGCACTGAAAGTATAACCACTCCTATGGCGCAGGTGCGGCCACTTTAAAAAAAAACGAAGAAGGAGTTCCCGTCGTGGCGCAGAGGTTGACGAATCCGACTAGGAACCATGAGGTTGCGGGTTCGGTCCCTGCCCTTGCTCAGTGGGTTAAGGATCCGGCGTTGCCGAGAGCTGTGGTGTAGGTTGCAGACGCGGCTCGGATCCCGCGTTGCCGTGGCTCTGGCGTAGGCTGGCGGCTACAGCTCCGATTAGACCCCTAGCCGAGGAACCTTCATATGCCGCGGGAGCGGCCCAAAGAAATAGCAAAAAGCCAAAGAAAAATAAAAAAAATTAAAAAAAATAAAAAAAACGAAGAAGAAAAAAGAAAGTCTAACCACTCCTGGCACATCCTGAACACCAGTATTGGCTGGCTGCTCTTAGAACTATTGATACTTGCCTCCCCCTGAAAGGACCCTTGGCCGGCTTCCTCTGCTGTAGACTACACCACTGGCAGAGTGGGGGAGGGCACCCCACCCCTCCCGCCCTCTGGCCCCTCCCCTCTCCTCCTTGAGGATCCTGTTGGAGACAGGACTTAAAGACTCACCTGCAGGCTTCTCCCTCCTGTCCTGTTGAGGTTCCGCCATGGATCAGCTCTGCGGTCTCTCAGATCAGCAGCCCCTCTCGCATTGATGCCTGAGCTCCCTCCCAATCAGATAAAAGCACCTTCTAAAGCCTCAGTGCATCTGTCTGTGATGAAACAATAATCCATTCTTGCCAATGGCTGGTGGGATAGGGCAAGGGTTGGCCTATTTTACAGACAGGCAAACTAAGGCTCGGGTGTGTTGTATGATGTGCACAGGATGGCGCAAATGGAGAAAGGGACTGAGATTCAAGGCTCCTTCCCCAGGCTGTGTCCACCTGGAAGCCGTGCAGGTCAATAGTGCCCACCCGAGGGCCTCTGGGAGGGGAGGCTTCGGAGGCACAGCTCTCCTTGGAAAAGGTTAGCAGCTACTACCTCAAAGGATAAGAAAAGCTAAACACTTAGAATCTTTGATTAAACAGGCTCTCTTCCCCAGTTTTTTCTCCCTTTTCTCCCAGTCCCTTCCTCCACAGTTGTGAGTGACAAGAAAACAAGAACAGGAGTTCCCGTTCACTCCTTGGCCTTGCTTAGTGGGTTAAGGATCCAGCGTTGCTGCAGGTCACAGGGGCGGCTCAGATTCAGCGTTGCTGTGGCTGTGCCTACAGCTACAATTTGACCCCAGCCCAGGGACTCCACAGGTGTGGCCCTAAAAAGAAAAATTACCAAAGAAAAAGAAAGCAAGAACATCCTGGTTCATACCTGGGGACGCTCCACCTTGGCGAGGATCCTGAATTCCTGATCCCTAATGTTAAGATGGAGGAGGCAGGGGCTGGAGCAAGGGCTTCAGTGAGGTCTGGGTGGGGCTGGGCAAAGTCCTGGGCAGGGCTGCTGCCTCAAAGGGCTGCAGGTAGGAACTCACATGTTCGGGGTGACTCTCCCATTTCATTTAACTCTCTAATGTCAGAAGACAGGGCGTCAGGTGGGCCTCAGCATCATGAAGTTAGAGGGAGCTTCGGAGATCAGAGGCCATAGGTTCTCAAACTTAGATGTGCATTGAAATCACCTGCCAAGCCTTTAAAACTGTGGGTGTCTGGATCCTACCCTCTGATGAATCCTATTTAATTGATCTTTGGTGCCGTCTGGGCCCTGGAATTTTTAAAAGGTCCCTTGCTGATTTTAATGTGTGGCCAAAGTTGAGAATCATGGATTTGGCCAAACTGCTTAAGGTGCAAGTGGGGAAACGGAGGCCCAAGACAGGGAAATACTCCCCCATGGTCACGGGGACAGCTGGGCACGGGCCTGGGGCTAGATCTGGGGCACCTGGTGCCAGCCTGATGCTGCCTCCCGAGCACACCTGATGGCCTCTGCTCCGGCTGCACAGAGAGGAGGAAAAGCAGGGATCCACCTGGCCTGACCTCCTAAGGGAGGGGAAGAAAATGCCCTTTGGCCAGCCTGGCTGCCAGGGCGTCAGCACCCTGTGCCCCTCGCCTGAGTGGATGTGGACTTGAGGACAGAAGTACTGGAGAGGAAAGTGCCTGTGCTTTGATGGCGCCTATTCTGTTTCCAGGTTGCTGCCTGCTTTGCCCATTCACTAGTCCACTCCCCATTCACCAGTTCACTCGTTCTCATGTTCACTCAACAATACTTACAGCAGTGGGGGGGACACTCTTTTCTTTAAATTTATTTTTTTTACTTTTTAAATAAAAGTATTACATGCTCTAGTATAAACAGTTTAATGGTGTTGGAGTTCCTGTCTTGGCGCAGCAGAAACATATCTGACTAGTAACCATGTGGTTGCGGGTTTGATCCCTGGCCTTGCTCAGTGGGTTAAGGATCCAGTGTTGCCGTGAGCTGTGGTGAGTTGCCCAGGCTAGCGGTCACATCAGAGCTGCAGCTGCCTGCCTACACCACAGTCACAGCCATGCAGGATCTGAGCCAGATCTGGGACTTACCCCTCAGCTTGTGGCAACGCTGGATCCTTAACCCACTGAGCGGGACCAGGGATAGAACTCACATCCTCAGGGATGCCAGTCGGGTTCTCAACCTGCTGAGCCACAATGAGAAGTCCCCAAGCGAGTAATTTTGTCATTTATCCCTCATTTGGTTGGTTTGATGTTTCCTTGTAATCAGCATCAGATTATGTGCTTTGCAGGAATCGAAGGGAAGTGCTGTGTCTTTCTTAGTGCATTAAAATGGGAGGTACATCTTGGTTTGTCCCACCTTATGCGACAGTGAATTTAATCACTTGTGAAAGGAGATATCTGCCAGCTTTTCCTTTGTACAGTGTCTTTTTCCCTTTGTAGTTAATATATAGCTTATGGGGAGATACTGTGAAAGCATACAGATACTCTATTCCTCTTTATTCTTTAGTTTTCAGAATCCACTGAAGACTTCGAGTTGCATCAGTTGCTACCGTGATGATTGCAAAATGGTGATGCTCTGATTCCATTATTCTTCCTACATTAATTTGGTAGTCTACTGTAAGCACTTCCCTTCTCATTCATTCATTTATTATCAGTATGGGCTCCTGGATTCTGAATTATACCCCATTATTACCATTATTTATGTTGATGCTCACATTATCCCAACTTTGTACAGTATCTTCTTACAGCTCTTTCCCATATCCTGTAATCCTGTCCATATCCATAATTTTATGAGCACTTTCTTACTTCCTGGCACATCAAGATATTCTGGGCTCAACTTGTGCTTCCCCCTGCCCCAGCCCTGGAAACAGTCTTTTCTCTAGGGAGCCAGGTTCCTCTCAGTGGGGAACAGGTATACTCAATTCTCTGAGGATGCTGAGAAGAACCCTTCTAGGCCCTTTTAGTGGATATAACTAGGAAACACATGCACACATGTACACGCATCTATAGCTATTTCTATGTATATAGGTTTAAGACCACACATTCATACTGAGACTTCCAATTCCATTTCAAAACCAAAGGGCTTGCCCTAGCTTTCTCCAATTCCATTTTGCAGTTCTCTTCTCCAACCGTGGGAAATCTGTCTCCTAACATCTTTAATATATTTATCCACTTGCTCAGTCTGACAATATACAAGTTCCAGAATTGCTTATTTGAAATACAGTTAGGTTGATTGTGTTTGCATTTTATTTTATTATTTATTTATTTATTTATTTTTTGCCATTTCTTGGGCCGCTCCCGCGGCACATGGAGTTTCCCAGGCTAGGGGTTGAATCGGAGTTGTAGCGACCGGCCTACACCAGAGCCACAGCAACGCGGGATCCGAGCCGCATCTGCAACCTACACCACAGCTCACGGCAATGCTGGATCCTTAACCCACTGAGCAAGGCCAGGGATCGAACCCACAACCTCATGGTTCCTAGTCGGATTCGTTAACCACTGAGCCACGACGGGAACTCCTGTGTTTGCATTTTAGCACTTTAGGGTTCTTTCTAATCCTTATTGATAATTTTTTGAGTATATAAAACACTAATATGGGAGTTCCCGTTGTGGCTCAGTGGTTAACAAATACGACTAGGAACCACGAGGTTGCGGGTTGGATCCCTGGCCTCACTCAGTGGGCTAAGGATCCAGCGTTGCCGTGAGCTGTGGTGTAGGTTACAGACACGGCTTGGATCCTGCTTTGCTGTGGCGCTGGCGTAGGCCGGCATCTATAGCTCCAATTAGACCCCTAGCCTTGGGAACCTCCATATATATGCTGCAGGAAGCAGCCCTAGAAAAGGCAAAAAAAAAAAAAAAAAAAAAAAGTAAAACACTAATATGATCCTAAGAGCCAAAATTTTACAAGAAATTATATTTAAAGATGAATGAGGAGTTCCCATCCGTGGCTCAGTGGAAACAAATCTGACTGGTATCCCTGAGGACACAAGTTCGATCCCTGGCTTTGCTCAGTGGGTTAAGGATCTGGCAGTGCCGTGAGCTGTGGTGTCGGTCACAGACAAGGCTCAGCTCTGGTATTGCTGTGGCTGTGGCTGTGGTGTAGGCTGATGGCTACAGCTCTGATTTGACCCCTACCCTGGGAACCTCCACATGCTGTAGGTGCAGCCCTGAAAAAGACAAAAAATAAGTAAATAAATAAATAAAGATGAGTGATTTGACATTTCCATGCACTTCCACGCCTTCCCCTGTGCTCACATTTTCTTTTTTTTTTTGGTCTGTTTAGGGCTGTACCCATGGCGTAGGAAGTTCCCAGACTAAGGGTTGTATCAGAGCTACAGCTGCCAGCCTACACCACAGCTCAAAGCAATGCTGGATCCTTAACCCACTGAGCAAGGACAGGGATCAAACCTGCATCCTCATGGATACTAGTCAGATTCGTTTCTGCTTCATTCTTTATGGGCCTGTTGGGTGCAGTCAGTAGAGCACAGGCATTGGTTATCTTTGTTTGGACTTGTTCAAGAATATATAATGAACAACCTTGAAGTCAGAGATAGCATCTCTTTCCAGAGAAAAGGGCAGCTTTCTTTACTTCCAGAATAACAAAGATAATGTCTCCTTTTGGGATAAAGTTCAGGCAGGTCTACTGCCCATTATAAAAGATGCTGGTTCCCTAAACTTGGGGGTTCCTCCTCTGTAAGCTTTTTTTTGGGCCCACACCTGGGACATGAGGAAGTTCCAGGGCCAGGGATCGAACCTGTGCCACAGCAGTGACCTGAGCCACAGCAGTGACAACCCTGGATCCTTAACTTGTTGGGCAACCAGGGAACCCCTGTGAGCTTTTTTATTATTAAAAAAATTATTTTCACATATTACTTTGAAAAAAAGAAAAAAATATTTTTAGTGGCTGAGGAAAGTGGTCCAGAAGGCAGCCTCGTGGAGCCTCCTACACACACACACCTGTGTGATATGGAGCAGACAGCTGAGAGCTCCTGGTACCCCCAAAAGGCTCAGGGGTATCATGCCTCCACTGGGCCTGAGTAGACCTGAGGTTGCAGTGAAAAACGAGACTGAAACCACCAGACTGTTTCTGTGATTAACAATCCAGGAACTGGGCAAAAATAACTTGGCTGCTGGCTTTAGGAAATACTTGCTCCTGGTAAATAAGACTGTGAACCCTCTAAATAGTACTTGGCCCTTGGCAGACCCTCAGACTGGCCTCTACAATTGGAGACCAAGCTGAAGATTCAATCTAACTTTATAAACAAGAAGGCATCTGGGAAGGGAGGGCTGGGGGCAGGGGCGGCTAGGAGGTTTACCTGTGAGTTCAGGGTCATAGGCACTTGGCTTAACTCTCTGAGCCTCGGTTTCTTCATCTATACAATAGACGATAATAGGATTTCATCTGTTCTGCAAGGATATATACACAAACATGTTTTTAAATTAGAGCTTTGTAGTTGTTTTTGGTCATTGCTGGATGGAATCCTGGTGGCCTTAGAGAAGTCAATTCAGATAAAGGCATAGAGTGACCACCAGGGGGCAGGAGGTGACGGGGGTGGGGAGGGCTCCATTTCTTCAGGGACAGTTCTTTTTGCTTTTTGCTTTTTAGGGTCACACCCACGACAGCATATGGAGGTTCCCAGGCTAGGGGTCCTATCAGAGCTTCAGCTGCCAGCCTACACCACAGCCACAGCCACATCAGATTGGAGCCTCATCTGTGACCTAGACCACAGCTCATGGTTAACGCCAGATCCCTAACCCACTGAGCGAGGCCAGGGATCAAACCCAAAACCTCATGGCTCCTAGTCGGATTTGTTTCCACTGCGCCACGATGGGAAGGACAGTTCTTTTCAAAGGCTCTTCACCCACCAGCCCCACTTTCCCTCAGCTGTTTTGTTTGCTTCTTGCAGGAGGGGAGCACTATTGTAGGTAGAAAAAATTCTCTTTGGTCTTGGAATCAGCAAGAAGGCTCCCTTGAGAAGGATGCTGACATATAAATAGACCTGTTGGCTATTTACTACCTTGTGTGAACGATAAGGGTGGGTGGAAGAGCAGAGTCCCAGGGCGGTTGACGAGATGGGGATTTGAATTTAGGATGAAGGGAACACAGGGCTGTTCAAGAGCTTATTGGGATGGTGGCTTATCAGGGTGCCACCACACTCCAGGGTTCAAGCAGCCAGGATCACTGTGAGGCTTCTGCCTATGGCATTCATGCTTCTTTGGTTTCGCTCAGGCTGTGGGTATCTTTCTCACACCAGGAGATGCAGGCGCACAGGTGGCTGAGAAGAGCTGGGGCTGAGAGTCCCCTCACCCGACCGGCCTACCTGCTGTTTGGTGCTGTGGGATTCTCCCTGCCCTGACCCATTTCTTTCCATCTGTATCTATGTGCTGGGTGGTGTGGTATCTGTTGTTTTTTACTTACTAAGTAATATAATGCTTCTGGTTAAAATTAAAAAATCAAAACCTCAAAAGCCTGAAAAATAGACAATTCCATTTGCCTGGGCACTTCCCACAAAGGCAGGGGCTGCTTCTGCTTCGTTCTCTGATGTGTGCCCAGAACAGACCAATGCTGGCACCTCAGGGTACCCAACGTTTGCTGAATGAATGAAAGGATTACGAGTGAATGAGCAGTTTGGTATGAATTTTCCAATATTTTTCCTGTGTGTACACAGCATAAATATATTTAGGGCAAAAACGGGATCCTGGTATAAATGTGGTTCTGAACTTCCTTTTTTGTTGTCTTTTTAGGGCCATACCTGTGGCATATGGAATTGGAGGGGTTGGATTGTAGCTGTAGCCTCAACTTGGGATCCAAGCCTTGTCTGTGACCTACATACACCACAGCTCACAGCAGCACTGGATCTTTTAACCCACTGAGCAAGGCCAGGGATCGACCCCAGTCCTCATGGATGCTAATTAGGTAAATTACCACTGAGCCACAACAGGAAATCCTTTCTTTCTTTCTCTTTTTTTAAGGCTGCGTCTGCGGCATATGGAAGTGCCTTGGGCTAGGGATCCAATCGGAGCTACACCTGAGGCCTATGCCACAGCCACAGCAACACCATATCTGAGCCGAATCTGTGACTTATGTTTCAGCTTGTGGCAACTCTGGATCTTTAACTCACTGAGCGAGGCCAGGGATTGAACTCGCATCCTCATGGAGACAATGTCAGGTCCTTAACCCGCTGAGCTGCGACGGGAACTCCCTGGACTTCTTTCTAATTGAACAATTCATTGTGGGTGTTTCTTCATGTTACTTTATACCAGGGATTCAGAGTTCCCGTCGTGGCTCAGAGATACACAGGCAAACCCAAAGAAAACCAAGGTCATGACCTGAAGATCAGAGCTGAAGTCCATCAGGCATGGAGCCGATCTATCATGCTGCAGAGCTGAGGCAGATAAAACGCACACCCAACATAAAAACATAGGGGAGTTCCTGTCGTGGCTCAACGATTAATGAATCAGACTTGTATCCATGAGAACGAAGGTTTGATCCCTGGCATTGCTCAGTGGGTTAAGGATCTGGCGTTGCCGTGAGCTGTGTTGTAGATCGCAGATGTGGCTTGGATCCCGAGTTGCTGTGGCTGTGGTGTAGGTTGGCAGCTGTAGCTCCAATTTGACCCCTAGCCTGGGAACCTCCATATGTCGTGGGAGTGGACCCAGAAAAGGCCAAAAAAAAAAAAAGAAAAGAAAGAAAGAAAAAAAAGGGAGCCCTGTTACATTGTTAGTAGGATTGTAAAATGGTGCAGGCACTTTGGAGAACTGTTTGGCAGTTCTTCAAAATGTTGAACATAGTTATGCTATGACCTGGCAATTGTAGTCCTATATACATTCAAGAGAAATGCCGCGGGTATGGCCCTAAACAGCAAAAAACAAACAAACAAAAAACCCAAAATAAAAAAAACCCGTAGGTCTCTCTGTCTGTTTCTAAAGTATACACCATTGTTTTCAGCGTGTATCTTGTAAGCATACATATGGTCAGTGCTCAGCCAATGTTCCTTCCTTCCTCCACTCTGTCCTCACATAATGCCCTTCCTCAGACCATGCCTCCCTGGAGCGGCCACTGCTGTCACAGGGCTGAGCTTTAGATCCCACTGAACGCCCTTAGTCCTCGCTCAGCCGCTCAGCCGGGTCTCAGAGCTTGGCTGGCCCTCCCCTCTTCTCTCCTCCAGGGCCATTTGTGGGACAGGTTGGAGCCACCGAGTTGCCATTCCCCTCACGTCCACCAGAGGCCGCCCCACGCCTGCCTGAGTTTCCCCCGAGAGCTTGTCTTTTAATTAATCTCGTCCCTCCCAGTCCTTCCATCTCTTCCAACACCACCTTCGGGTTTAAAGCCCCAGTCAGCATTCGGGGTTCCCCAAAGAGCCCATCCTAGCAGTCATTGTGATTTAAGCTGTCCTGTTGGAAATCAGCACAATGCAATCAATAGCTCAGTGTTGAAGTGTCCTTATCTGTAAAATGGGAATAATTTCCCACCTCTCTCAGAAATAATGTGTATAGTGTTTAGCGTGGAGCTTGACACACAGTACGTACGAATAAAAGCAAATCATTTTAGGAGTTCCCGCTATGGCACAGTGGGTTCAGAATTCAACTGCAGCAGCTTGGGTTGCTGCAGAGGTGGGGGTTCGATCCCTGGCCCAGCGCAGTGGGTTAAAGGATGTGGCATTGCCACAGCTGTGGCTTGGATTCATTCCCTGGCCTGGGAACTTCCATATGCCATGGTTGTGGACATAAAAGGAAAAAGAAAGTCATTCTACTGAGGCTTCAATGTCCTACTCAAGTCTATTGCATAGCTCTCCCAAAAGCTCTCCAGGCGTCTATCCTTTGCTCTCTTGGGCAAGGACTCTGGAGGGATTCCTTGGGTTGGGACCCCTCTGTAGCCAGTTCAAGCTTCCAAGTCCACACAGTCAGAGGTGTGAACGTTTTTATTTTCCATCACTGACTTTAATTTTCATCTCAGTTTTCCACATTGCATGGTGTGGAAGCATTTCCTCAAAGAGTTGAGGGTTTCTTCAAGTCAATTCTGTTTCTGCCTCCCTTTCTCTCTGGGCTTCCAGCTAGTGCTGTCAGTAGGGAGATGGCTTCTGATCTTGGTCACTCATTTTCTCTGCTGGCATCTGTGAAGGTGGCCCCACTGGCCATCATCTGACACACACCTGCCAGCATTCACCACACCTGCCTGCTGGTGCCCACACCTGCCAGCATTCACCAAGAAGGCCCTGGTCCATCCAGCCTCTTTTGTCACTGTGTCACTCTTTTTTTCTTTTTTCTTTTCCTAGGGCTGCACTTGCGGCATATGGAGGTCCCCAGGCTAGGGGTCTAATCGGAGCTGTAGCTGCCGGCCTACACCACAGCCATAACAAAGCCACATCCGAGCCGTGTCTGTGACCTACACCACAGCTCACAGCAACGCTGGATCCCCAGTCCCCTGAGTGAGGCCAGGGATCAAATCTGCAATCTCATGGTTCCTAGTTGGATTTGTTTCCACTGTGCCACGATGGGAACTCCTGTCATCGAGTCATTTGTAACCCTCAGCCTCTTCTGGCCCCAGGACCTTCTCCCAGCCACTTCTGTGGGAAACGTGGGAGAGGGGGCTGTCTCCGTCACTCTCTGGCCAGACAAGCCACACCATCAGGTCTCTACATGGAAATGTGTGTGGGGTGCCCTGAGAGGGTTTATCGTCATGCCCTCACCCAGGGAGCCAGCCCCCTCCCTTCCTCCCTGAGTTCTGTGTGGGAAGAAAGTGCTCTTTCATGGGATTTTTATGGAGGCAAGGGCCTCAGTATTTGAGCTTTAGCTCCTTTTGCTTCTCTCTGCTTCTTTTGGAACAGAGCTACCCGGGGGACACCCTCGCTGCCATCTGCACTGGCGCAGGCTGGTATGACATACTAGGAAAGAAGCCTGGATGATGTTTCCAAGTAGCAGCCAGCCACACCTTTACCCTTTTGGGCTGGGTTCTGTGAGCACAGGCTGACGCACAGGCCGCAGCACTCCAGGCGTGTTCCGTGCTCTGGGTGGTGTTTAGGGTGGAGCCAAGGCTGAGGGCTGACCGAGGGTTTCTGAGGGTGGTTACTCAGCCCCTTTGGCTAGGAGACAAGCCAGCATTCCTGGGGGCAAAGAACAGGAACAACTCTAGTTACCTACAGCCTGAAAGGAATGTTCCGGAAGGATGATGGGTGGCTATAGCATCACAAACTAGGCTGGAGAACCGGGCTTATCAATTGGGCAGGAACCCGGAAGGCTGGGAGGTAGAACAAAGCCGAACAAGTGAGGATGGGCCGGCCGCTGACATCGCGGTCACCACTGCCCCTGGGTGCTGGTTTCTGGGCCCCCAACATCGGAGGAGAAACACCTGCATGGTCCCAGCTTCTCTGTGACCTTCAGTCAATGCCCAGTCCTAGGTAGCTGGATGTGCTCAGGCTGAGCAGCCAAGCTCTCTCTGCAGGGATCTGGGAGAGGGAGTTTGGCCCCACTGGGCTTCCATAGGGGAACCCTGCCTCCTGCCCGTCTAGGGATCTGCCCTCCCAACCCTGGGTCTGGATGCTAAGCAACCAAAAACAACAAACGCCATACATCTCTTTTCTTTCCCCAGTTGTGCGTTTGCCAAGAGGCAGTTTCCAACCTGCCTCACATAGGCCGTCTGATACCCGGAGTGCTGCTGGTTTCCACCCCTCGGAGAGCTTGCCAAATATGGTTAAGTCATGTAAACAGACTAAGTGCTTCTAGATTGTTCTTACCCGGGGCTTCTTACTGTGGCTAGCGTAGTGGCTAACATTTGTTGAACCACGTCCCAGGCACTGAGCTAAGTGCTTTATGTTAATGATTTCATGGGATCTCAGTTACTGCCATCCTTCCGAGGGGGAAGGTTTAGTAGATTTCCTACATCCGCATGGGTTTAAACAGGAGGAATCAAGGCGTGAATGCAGGCAGCTTGTCTCTGGAGCTTGGCTAAGAAAGGGCCCTGCTTTCCATAATCCAGCAGAGACAGGCATTAACCCAGAGAACACAGGATTACAATGAGCCCCGGAAAGGGGGAGACAGGGCAGGGGGGGAGGAGAAAGAGCCTCCCAGCCCATCATCCAGGGGGTGGGTGGGGTCCCCAAAAGGTCTCTATGAAGGGCTTTTCAGCTGTGACCCAGTGACAAGGGTTCCCAGGCAAAGCCAGCGAAAAGTGGTGACAGCAAGTGGCAACGGCTTGAGGCAGGGGAGAAATGCATGTGTTTGAGGAATGAAAAAGGGGCTAGTACAGCGGCAGGGAGAGGGCGGGCGGGGGGGCCCTCCGGGCAGCACGCCAAGGCCTCAGGCGGGGTCTCGTTGCTGTCTTCGGCTCAGAACTCCTTCCTGCTCTCATGGGCTCACCCCCACCTCCGTCCTTATGCAAATCCTCCAGCTCTAAGCACCCCCCACACCCTCCCGCTCAGAATCCCACCTCATCTCCCCTGCTCTGCGGTGGCCGCCCCTGGTCTCTTTACTGCCACGTCCCCCAGCCCTCATCTCCCTGCTTCTGCCACATGCCTGTATCTTTTCTCACCAGCAGTACAACGATCACACCCGCCTCCGCTCATTTCACATAGAGGAAAGGCCCCCCCTGTCTCACTGGGGTCTGCAAAGTCCTCGGTGCTCCTGTGGCCTCCCTGGGGACTGTCCCTCCCTCCCTGGGCTGCCCTGCCCTCTCTCGAGCACACCGGGCAAGGTCCTGCCTTCGGGCCTTGGCATTAGCTGTGCCCTCAGCCCAGCCCAGAATGTTCTCTACACACATATCTGTGGGGCTCTCATCATCCGGCCGGCTTGCCCGGGCATGTTCTCGTGATAAAGCAAAGGGCAAGAGCAGAAACACGCAGCCCTCCACACACCCCGTCTAACAGCCGACTGGATCAAAGTCCCGGGACTGGAGTTCCTGTCATGGCGCAGTGGAAACAAATCCGACAAGGAACCATGAGGTTGCAGGCTCGATCCCTGGCCTCGCTCAGTGGGTTAAGGATCAGGAGTTGCCATGAGCTGTGGTGTAGGTCGCAGACACGGCTCGGATCCCATGTTGCTGTGGCTGTAGGCCAGCAGCTACAGCTCCGATTTGACCCCTAGCCTGGGAACCTCCACATGCTGCGGGGGCGGCCCTAAAAATAAATAAATAAATAAATAAATAAAAGCAAAGTCCCAGGACTGAGTCTAGAGGGTCACACTCGAGGAGGCAGGGAGGGCTAAGGACCAGGGCCCTCCTGTGCTTGAGCGAGACCCCTTGATCTGAGCTCCGAATCCCCCACCTCCGGCCCTGCATAGGAACCCACCTCCTCCCATCACCATTTTGTTCTATTCAACAAATATGTATATATTTTTTGTCTTTTTAGGGCCACTCCCGTGGCATATGGAGGTTCCCAGGCTAGGGGTTGAATCGGAGCTCTAGCCACTGGCCTATACCACAGCAACGCCAGATCCGAGCCTCGTCGGCAACCTACACCACAGCTCACGGCAACGCCAGAACTTTAACCCACTGAGCGAGGCCAGGGACCGAACTTGCAACCTCATGGTTCCTAGTTGGATTCGTTTCTGCTGAGCCACGATGGGACCTCCTATTCAACAAATATTTATTGAACATTTGCAATTCAGTAAGCCCTGTTCTAACACCGGGGACACAGCGACATGTAAAGTGACAAAGTCCTTGTCCTTTGGGGGCTTACAATGCGGAGGCCAGGACATAGAATAAACACAGAGTAAGGTGCACTTTGAGGACTGGGAGGCCCCATCTGAGGCTGAGCAGCCAGGGAAGTCCTTGCTATTGAACTGAGATGAGCCCTAATGGGGGAAAGAGTGAGCCAGTGAGTATGGGAGGAAGAAGTTTCCAGGGCAGCAGGTGCAGAGGCTCTACGGCAGGAGGTGCTGGGTCGCCCGGGCCCTGGAACCGAGGAAGGAGGTGAACTCGTGGCGTGGCGATGACTGATGACCCAGGCCACCATGGCCCTCTGTGGGTCTGATGAGCAGCTTGGACTCTGCTCCAGGTATGAAGGGAGCCGTCAGAGGGCTGAATTACATTTTCAGAAGGGAGCCCCGGAGGGGATGGGGAGGCTGTTCCTCTTGTCAGGGAGAGAGTTGGTAGTAGCGAGGGGGCCAGAGTCAGCATGCACCTTGGAGCTGGTTGCAACAGAGGTGGCAGGTGCACTGGAAGAAGGAGAGGCAGCAGTCAAGGAGATGCTTTGGTCTGAACCAGTGGGTAAATGGAGCTGCTTTGGCCTTAGATGAGGACTTCCAGGTAGGGAGTCAGTTTTATTTTATTTTACTTATTTATTTTTTTAGGGCCACACCCATGGCCTATGGAAGGTCCCAGGCTAGGGTTGAATCAGAGCTGCAGCTGCCAGCCTACACCATAACCACAACGCCAGATCTGAGCCACGTCTGCGATCCACACCATAGCTCACTGCAACGCTGGATCCTAAATCCTCTGAGTGGGGCCAGGTATTGAACCCACATCCTCATGGACACTAGTCGGATTCTTAACCTGCTGCACCACAATGGGAACTCCCAAGTGGGGGCTCAGTATTTTATTTTATTTTATTTTATTTTGTCTTTTTAGGGCTGCACCCAAGGCATATGTGGTTCCCAGGCTAGGAGTTCAATCAGCTGTAGCCACTGGCTTACACCACAGCCACAGGAATGCGGGATCTGAGCCGCATCTGCGACCTACACCACAGCTCACGGCAATACTGGAACCTTAGCCCACTGAGAGCGGCCAGGGATCGAACCCACATCCTCATGGATGCTAGTCAGGTTCATTAACCACTGAGCCATGACGGGAACTCTGGGGCTCCGTTTTAGACACCAAATATCCTCTGGGAGGGGATGGTCTTTGGAACCGGGACAGAGTGACTAAGGGAGGTGTGAGATCTTGGCGGCCCCCACTTTCTACTGTGTGAGGGAAGCAAGAGGCCATTAAACGGTCACCAAGGATAAGCCAGGCACTTTTCTGGATGCTGGGAGAATAGCAGAGAGGAGAGACAATGTCGCCACCCTGATATGGTACCTTGCTTCTGCTGGAGGAGACAGGCAGTGAATAAATAATACACACTAGGGAGTTCCTGCTGTGGTGGAGCGGAAATGAATCTGACTAGTGTCCATGAGGATGCAGGTTTGATCCCTGGACTTGATCGGTGCGTTGGGGATCTGGTGTTGCCGTGAGCTCTGGAGTAGGTCACAGATGCGCTCGGATCCTACGTTGCTGTGGCTGTGGCTGTGGCCTAGGCTCCGACTGGACCCCCAGCCTGGAAACTTCCATATGTTGCAGGTGCTACCCTATAAGGCAACCCCCCCAAAAAACACAAAAAACAAAACACATGAAAGATGCACTTGCTTCAGAGGAAAGTTCATGCTACAGGGAAGCTCTGGGCAGTGATGGAAAGTGACTGGGGAACCACATTTGGGCAGGAGGTCACCAAGGCAGCCGCAAGGACCAAATCCAGACTCCCCAGGAGGACCCCAGCCCCACTTGACTTCTCTTTGACCCCCAAAGAGGCTGCCATGCCATGAGGAGGGGACCCATGAGGAGTGGACCCAGTAATCCTCAGGGGCCTTTTGAGAAGGGCTTTGCCCTCCTGAGGCAGGTGGGCAGCCTCTGTGGCAAAATCCTGGTTCTCAGGTTCTGGGAATCAAGAATCTCCAACAGCAGCCAGGTAGACCTGGGGAGGCCCCCTTGGGGGAGAGACCCCGGGAGAGGCGCGTGACTGTGTCTGGCTGAGCAACACTGCTCACTCCGCCACAAGATTCTTCTCTGTGAGTGTGGAAAGGGGGCTGCTCCCTCGGCACTGGTTTGAGAGTTTCTGCTATGCAAAGAATTTTCTTTGTGCTTCCTGGAGCTTTATCCTGCAAAGTATGGGAGAGTAGAGCACCGAGTCTCTGAAGGCTCATAAACCATAGTTCCCATTGCAGTCCTGCCATCACAGTCCTGCCATCGCAGTCCTGCCATCGCAGAGACGGGGGACCTCAGGTGGTGTCTGTGTCCTTCTGGGACAGCAGGGAGCTCACACAGGGGAGAATTTAGGCTGCCTGGATTTTGAAGAAGCTGACTCTGACAATTGTAAGCAAGCTTCAGGGGTGGTTGAGGTCCTTACAAGAAGTTAGGAGGCTAATATGAGAGCTGAGAGCCCTGGCAGAGTACAGGGAAGGGCGGGTAAGATTTGGCAGCCAGACATTGTCAGGCTCATGGAGAGCATGGATGTGGGGCTGAGGGACTGGGAGGGTCACGGCCGATCCTGAGGTTTCTGGTTGCAAAGCTTGACTGAATGATGAACTATTTACAAACCACGGAAAACGAGAGAGACTTGGAAAAAAAAAAAGAGGATCAGGTTCTGTTTGAGAAGTCTGGCATGCTGTTAGAAATTCGGATCTGGGAGTTCCCGTCGTGGTGCAGCGGAAATGAATCCGATGAGGAACCATGAGGTTGCGGGTTCAATCCCTGGCCTCACTCAGGGGGTTAAGGATCTGGCGTTGTTGTGAGCTGTGGTGTAAGTTGCAGATGCAGCTCGGATCCTGAGTGGCTGTGGCTGTGGTGTAGGCTTGGCAGCTATAGCTCTAATTTGACCCTTAGCCTAGGAACCTCCATATGCCACGGGTGGGGCCCTAAAAGGACAAAAAGACAAAAAAAAAAAAAAAAAAAAAAAGGAAAGAAAGAAAGAAAAGAACAAAATACAGATCTGAAGTTTAGGAAAGAAATGGGCCTCATAAATGCTGAGTTCGAGGCTCCCAGGGCCCTGCCCCTTTCCCTGGCTTTCGGGGGCCACATTGAGAACGCACTTCTTGTCTCCCTCCCAGCTGGAGGCCATGAACTTGTGGCCAGGCTCTGGCTGGCGGAATGTGAGTGAAGAATGATGCCACTTCCGGCCTGGCCCGTGCATCATGGTCACCAGTCCCCCCCGTAGAAGTTGGCAGACTTTCTCTAAAGGGCCAGGTGGTAACTGTTTTAGGTTTTGTAAGCCATACACAATCTCTACTGCAACTATTCAACTCTGCCCTTTAAATTTTCTTTTTTAATTTTATTTGTATTTTTTCCTTTTAGGGCCGCACCTGCAACATATGGAAGTTCCCAGGCTAGGGGTCGAATTGGAGCTGCAGCGGCACGTCTATACCACAGCCACAGCAATATGTGACCCAAGCCACATCTATGACCTACACTGCAGCTTGTGGCACCTCAGGATCCTTAACTCACTGAGCGAGGCCAGGGATGGAAGCTGAATCCTCGTGGATACTAGTCAGTTTCATTTCTGTCTTTTTTTTTGGGGGGTGGTTGCCTTTTCTAGGGCCACTTCCCATGGCCTATGGAGGTTCCCAGGCTAGGGGTCTAATCGGAGCTGTAGCCGCGGCCTACACCAGAGCCACAGCAACGTGGGATCTGAGACACATCTGTGACCTACATACAGCTCACGGCAACGCTGGATCCTTAACCCACTGAGTGAGGCCAGGGATCGAACCCGCAACTTCATGGTTCCTAGTCAGATCCGTTAACCACTGGGCCACGATGGGAACTCCACTAGTGGGTCTCTTAACCTGCTGAGAGACAATGGTAACTCCCCCGACTCTGCCCTTGTAGGAGAACAGCTGTAGTGATATGTAAATGAATGGGCCAGACTGCGTTTTCCTAAAACTTCGTCTACAAAAACCAGCCCAACCTGCTCTGCTCTCTTCTATGTGCTGCCTGGGCTCTCATGTCCAGGTCTCCCTCAGAAGCCATATATCCAGAATGTCACAGCCTCAGTCTGTCTAAGCCCCTGAATGACTGCAAGAAACAGAGGTTCCTAGTCCTTCATTCCCTCTCCTGCTTTTCACATAAGTGGAAAAAAAAAAAGTATAGGGAGTTTCCATTGTGGCTCAGTGGAAACGAATCCCACTAGGAACCACGAGGTTGCAGGTTGGATCCCTGGCCTTGCTCAATGGGTTAAGGATCCGGCATGGCCATGAGCTGTGGTGTAGGTCGCAGACGAGGCTTGGATCCCGCGTTGCTATGGCTCTGGAGTAGGCCGGTGGCTACAGCTCTGATTCGACCCCTAGCCTGGGAACCTCCCTATGCCGAAGGAGTGGCCCTAGAAAAGGCAAAAAGACAAAAAGACAAAAAAAAAAAAAAAAAGAAAAAGATAGAAAATTGTACCAGGAGTGGGGTTTTATGGCACTGGTATGTGGTCGGGGGTAGGTGGTGCAGAAAGCTGGAGACCCATGCTTACGCCATGGCCAAACATTTGCTAGGACAGTTTCTTGGCATGAGGAGGCCAGCTATCCTCTGAGCCTGCATCCTCTGGGAAGCGGTACCAAAACAGATTGTCCTAGGGAACCTTGGTTGTTGCAGGCTGTATGAAGCAAGGTTTTAGAAGAAGTAGATGGGCCCAGGCAAGAAGTGGCTGATTTGCAAGCAAAACTAAAATGAAATAGAAAGAATCCAGAAATCTGGGGCCTTGGTTGGGAAAGTTGACTGCCTCTAGGCTCAGAAGCGAAGAAAATCCTATTCCACAACTCTGTGAGCAGAAGAGGTCTGTTCAGCCTCTGCCTGTGCCAGGTCAGAGGATGGGGGTGTCCTTTCTCCCGGCCCCAGAGCCTCCATCTCCCTTGGTATGTTCGGGGAAAAGGCCTGAGGGCATCAGCCAAAAATCAGTCTGGAGAAGTGTGTCTCAAAATGAATTTCGCATGTGGTCACTGGCACCTGAAATTGACTGGAAGCAGAGATTCAAAGAGGCTTTCAGTTTCTGAGGGATCTGTACCATCCAGTAAAAAAAAGGTCTGTGACCCTTTGGGCTTTAAAACCACCCTCAGTCCCCTGAACTGTTACCAGTAGGAACTGCAGGCTACAGAAGAGAAGCCGTGACCAGGGAGGACCCTTCCCCAACACCCAGGCCAAATGTGGTGCTGGAGCAGAGTGGCAGGAAGAGCTCCTGGAGTGGAGACAGGAGCTGCAGGGAGACGGGGCAGAATTTCCTGGCAGCACAATCCCAGCGCCTGCCCAGCCAGATGGCCTCCTGCTCTGCATCTTCCTTTTCCCTCCTGGTTGAGGTTTGAGCTGTGGATATCCTGTCTGGGGTGTGTGTGTGTGTGTGTGTGTGTGTGTGTGTGTTGGGGATGTGGGGGCGGTGAAGAACATAAATTTTTTTTCTTTTTTTTGTCTACACCCTCAGCATATGAAAGTTCCCAGGCCAGGGATCAAACCCTTGCCACAGCAGCAATCCCCCATCTACTGCACCACAAGGGAAACCCTTGTTTTTTTAGTTCATTGGTTCCCAGATCACCAGGAACCACACTGGACCTGAAGAGAGACCCTCATATCTCTGCGGGTGTGTGGGTGGTGTGGGGATCCCAGCCTGTGGCTGAGGCCCCGGAAGGCACTGAGAGCCCAGGGCTCAGTCTCTTGTGGGTGAGAGTGTGTTCCACGTGGGAGAGGAAGCCTGAAAGGGTGCTTTGATGACCAGAGGGGCAGCCTGTGCAGGGCTCACCCCATCTAAACCCTCTGCTGCCAGCTGTACCCCTAGACCCCTTCTCCCTGCTTCTCTGCAGTTAGGCATGGCCATGGGCTGTGTCACTGACTGAATGTTTTAGGCCCCCTGCCCAAATTCTTATGTGGAGATTTTTTTTCTTGTTTTTTTAGGGCCACACCTGCAGCGTAGGGAGGTTATCAGGCTAGGAGTTTAATCGGAGCTGCCGCTGCTGGCCTGCACCATGGCCACAGCAATGCGGGATCGGAGTCACGTCTGTAACCTACATCAGAGCTCACGGCAACGCTGGATCCTTAACCCACTGAGCAAGGTCAGGGATTGAACCTGCATCCTCATGGGTGCGCGTCAGATTCGTTTCTGCTGAGCCACGACAGGAACTCCTTACGTGGAGATGGTGTCAGGAAGTGGGGCCTTTGGGAGGTGATCGGGTGGTGAGAGTGGAGCCCTCCTGAAGGGGAGAGGCTGTGGGGAGCTCTCCCACCCCTCTCCCAAGTGAGGACACTGCAGGAACCAGGTATTGGGCTTTTTTTTTTTGCTTTTTAGAGTTACACATGTGGCATATAGAGGTTCCCAGGATAGGGGTCCAATTGGAGCTGTAGCCGCTGGCCTACACCTGAGCCACAGCAACGTGGGATCCGAGCCACGTCTGTGACATACACCACAGCTCACGGCAATGCCGGATCCTTAGCCCACTGAGCAAGGCCAGGGATCCAACCCGCAACCTCATGGTTCCTAGTCCAATTCGTTAACCACTGAGCCATGATAGGATTTCCAGGAATTGGGCTCTTGATCTTGGACTTGCCAGCATCCAGCACTGTGTGAAATCAATGCTGTTGTCCATAAGCCACCCAGTCTGTGGTACTTGGTCACAGTAGACCAAGTGGACAAGACAGGCGGAGTTCTGGCCAATGAAAGGTGAGTGGAAGTGACATCTCTGTCTGTCATAAAAACCCAAGAAACCGTCCACGCCATTCTCCATGTCCTCTCAGGCCCCCGGCTGGATGCAGATGCCCAAGGCCACCGTGGACACCACATAGTAAAGAAGGGGCATCGTTATACAACTACAGACGTGATAAATTCATTTGAGTAATTAAAAAAAAAGTAATAAAAAAATAAAAGAAGGGGCTGATCCCTTGGCGACTTTGGTGACACGTGCCAGCTGGATTTTATTTTATTTGTATTTTATTTTTTATTTGTTTTAGGCCATACTCATGGCATGCGGAAGTTCCTGGGCCAGGGATTGAACCCGTGCCACAGCAGTAACCAGAGCCACAGAGGTGACAATGCCAGATCCTTAACCCACTGAGCCACCAGAGAACTCTCCCAGCTGGATGTTATATCAAGAAAGACCTTACTATGGCATTAAGCCACTGAAACCTTGGGCTTGTGTGTCAGAGTGGAAGCTGTAGGGGCAGGGGTGCCAGTGCGGGGATGGGGGGGCATGAGGCAGGGCCCTGGGGAACACTGTCCCTCGAAGGGCAGGTGAAGGCGAGGTGGCAGCAAAGGAGGCTGAGAGGGAGGTGAAGGGGGAATGAAGGTAACGGGGCTTCTGGATGAAAAGGACTGTGGTGGATAGAGAAGAAACCTGTTGAGGAGTTCCCGTCGTGGCGCAGTGGTTAACGAATCCGACTAGGAACCATGAGGTTGTGGGTTCAGTCCCTGGCCTCGCTCAGTGGATTAAGGATCGGTGTTGCCGTGAGCTGCTCATTGACTCAGCTGGTCAACAGATTTTTTCTGATTCGACCCCTAGCCTGGGAACCTCCATATGCCACGGGAGCGGCCCTAGAAAAGGCAAAAGACAAAAAAAAAAAAAAAAAAAAAAAGAAGAAGGAACCTGCTGAGACAGGTTTGCAAACAACCCTTGGGTCAGGCATGGGTACAAGCATGGCCCCGCTTAAGTCCTGGTGTGGGACACTGGTCACCACAGTGCCACACGGTAAATGGAGCTCACAGCAAGCTGCAAGCAGGTGGGAGCCCTGGGAGGATGCTCGGCCCAAAGTGGGAACAGTGAGGGGCTCTAGGTGAGGGACTTATGCTGGGGTCTTGATTTCTTGGTGTTACAGTTCTGGGGAGAACCAGACAAAAACTAAGGCCCCTCTCCTCAGAGCAACGCACGTAGCAGGCACATACCATGTAGCCCCAGGCTTGAGGCTTCTGTAGATCTGACTCAGCCCAGGAGCTGGAGGAAAGAACCCCTGCTCACCTCGATTAACTTCCTCCCTAGCCCTGCAGGGATCTGTACGTTGGCTCATCATTAAAAAAAAAAAAAAATTATTGGGAGTTCCTGTTGTGGTTCAGTGAAAACGAACCCGACTACTATCCATGAAGATGCAGGTTCCATCCCTGGCCTTGCTTCGTGGGTTAAGGATCTGGTGTTGCCTTGAGCTGTGGTACAGGTGGCACACATGGTTTGGATCTGGCATTGCTGTGGCTGTGATGTAGGTTGGCAGCTGCAGCTCCGATTTGACCCCTAGCCCGGGATATTCCATATTCCACAGGTACGGCCCTAAAAGAACAAATTAATTAAGACATTATTGAAGTCTAGTTGATTTACAGTGTGGGTTAGTTTCTGGTGTACAGCAAAGTGACTCACATATATATTCTTTTTCATATTCTTTTCCATTATGGTTTATCACGGAATATTGAATATATTTCCCTGTGCTATACAGAAGGACCTGGTTGCTTATCCATTCTACATGTAATAGTTTGCATCTGCTAAATCCAAACCCCCAATCCAGGAGTTCCCGTCGTGGCGCAGTGGTTAACGAATCCGACTAGGAACCATGAGGTCGCGGGTTCGGTCCCTGCCCTTGCTCAGTGGGTTAACGATCCGGCGTTGCCGTGAGCTGTGGTGTAGGTTGCAGACGCGGCTCGGATCCCGCGTTGCTGTGGCTCTGGCGTAGGCCGGTGGCTACAGCTCCGATTCGACCCCTAGCCTGGGAACCTCCATATGCCGCGGAAGCGGCCCAAGAGATAGCAACAACAACAACAAAAGACAAAAAAGACAAAACAAACAAACAAACAAACAAAAAAAAACCCCCAATCCAGCCCTCCCCCAACCGCTAGCAACCACAAGTCTGTCTCCATGTCTGTGAGTCTGCTTTTGTTTTGTAGATAGGTTCATTTGTGTCATATGTTTAGATTCTATATATGAGTGATCTCACATGATATATGTAATTTTATTTATTTTTTCTTTATTTTATTTTTTAAATTACTCATTGAATTTTATTACATATATAGCTGTACAACAATCATCACAACCAAATTTTATAGCATTTCCTTCCCAAACCCTCCATGCATCCCCCCACCCCCCAAACTATCTCCTTTGGAAACCATACATTTTTCAAAGTCAGTATCTGTTCTGCAAAGAAGTTCATTATGTCCTTTTTTTAGATTCCACGTGTAAGTGATAGCATTTGATGTTGGTGTCTCATTGTCTGACTGATTTCACTTGGCATGATCATTTCTAGGTCCATCCATGTTGCTGCAAATGCCAATATTTCTTTCCTTTTAATGGCTGAGTAATATTCCATTGTGTATATGTACCACATCTTCTTGATCCACTCCTCCGGTGATGGACATTTAGGTTGTTTCCATGTCTTGGCTATTGCATATAGTGCTGCAATGAACATTGGAGTACACGTGTCTTTTCGAGTCATGGTTTTCTCTGATAGATGCCCAGCAGTGGTCATGTGATATTTTTGTTTCTCCTTCTGACTTACTTTGTTTAGTATGATATTCATTATTGTTGCTGCAAATGGCATTCATCCATGCCAAATTCATCCATGTTGCTGCAAATGGCATTACTTCATTCTTTTTTATGGCTGTGTAATATTTCATTTGTATATACATCACATCTTCTTTATCAGGGATCTGTACATCACAAGGAGGGAACAGAAACACTGGATGGAACAAGCTCAGAGTCACGCAGCTGGAAGTGGTAGCGCCTGGATTGAAAGCAAGCCTGTCTGTTTCTTCTCCTGTCCTCTTTGCATGATACCTGGGGCCTCTTCAGCTGTCCAGAGGCAGTGCTAACACAGAAGACACCTGGAGTGAACACAGGAGAAAAACCCAAGGTCTGGAGACGGGCCAGGTCTCACTCAAGAGTGGCACAGATGTTGGAGCCTGGCTGCATCGGAAGTCCATGGGGGACAGCCAGCTCCATCACCTGGAGGTTTGAGAAGATCCTGCACCTGCTGTGCGCATTGCTGACTGCCTCCTCTCCCTGAGTGAGGAGAGGTCGTGGGCCCAGGCTCTGATGGGCTCCCCTCTGCCCAGCAAATCCATCCCTCAGGCTTTGCTCCTGCCAGCCTACAAGAGAAAAAGTGGGGACAGGAAAGGATGTGACAGAGGTTCCAAAATCACTGTAAGGAATTGGAGACGTTTCAGCACTCCTGAATGATGTCGGTCCCTTGTGAGCGGTTGATGGGCGACAGTGCTTGTTCATCCCAGGACGGGAGCAGTGACGTCAGGAGGCTGGGTCATTCACGGAGAGGGTGCGTGTCTGGGTTGGCGGGGTCGGTAGGGTCAAGGGTCCCGGGAGAGAATAGAGGATGGCATCTTATGAGGGTCCACTGCTCTCAGAGTGGCAGCAGAGCCCTAGGGGCAGTGAGTGCAGGTGGGGGCTCGTATGAAAATCTTCGCCAAGGTCACCTGAGGGCTCTCAGTCTTGGGTCAGGGTCAAGGGTCCTAGGTGCTAGATGGGGTCCTACCTCAAGGGTGGGGAGCTCAGAATACCGGAGGGTAATTTAGAACTGCCCCCTGGTGAGTGAGGAGGCAGCCTTCCCCTTCTGGTGGAGTGGGTAGCCTGGCTCCCTTGGAGCCACCTTCCTGGAGGCTGCCAGGGTGGTTCTGGAACTCGGGGGCATGGATACCACACACAGGTGACCTCATATCCGGGACAATCACGAGGATTGCTAAGTCTCTTCATCTGGGCGCCTGGCCAGACTGTGTTCCCAGCTTCCCTTGCAGTTAGAGAGACCATGTGACTGAGTCTAGACCATGAAATGGGACCATTTTTTCGAGTCTGCTATGACTATAAAAAACTTCCTGGAGTTCCCTTCGTGGCACAGCAGAAACGAATCTGATTAGGAACCATGAGGTTGCGGGTTCGATCCCTGGCCTCGCTCAGTGGGTTAAGGATCTGGCATTGCCGTGAGCTGTGGTGTAGGTCACAGACGAGGCTCAGATCCCAAGTTGCTGTGGCTGTGGTGTAACAGTTTGGCGGCTAGAGCTCGGATTCGACCCCTAGCCTGGGAACCTCCATATGCTGCTTGTGCAGCCCTGAAAAACCAGAAACAACCCCCCGCCCCCCCCCCAAAAAAAATCCCTACTGGGAGGAGTTTGCTGGTGGCCTAGCATTTAAGCATCTGGTTGGCTGGTGGCGCTGGTTACAGCTATGGCGCATGCTCAGTCCCTAGCCTGGGAACTTCCACTTGACATAGGTATCCCCCCCAAAAAAAAACCCATACTGGGAGCCTCATAAAAGTGATGTGGCCTCAGCCCCTGCCCCGTTCACTTGACACTAGTGCACCAATGACCATTGCTGGGTGTCCACGGCTCCTCCTGCCACGTCTGCATCGCCCAGCCAGTGAGGACAGTGAAGAGCCATCCCCGGGCTCTTTCCAACCACAGAAGTCACCTGCCCTCTTGCCCTCTCTCTCCAGCTCCCCTCGCCCACCACATACCCTCACCCACCATGCACTTGCCTCACCAGCCCCAGCTCTGTCAGCCCCCTGGGTGGGGCCGGGGACCTAGAAAGGTACAGAGGAAACTCTTGCACACTCAGAGTGAGAAGGTCTGCCTTGGGTATTTGAGATGTCCACACCTCGGGGCCTCCAAAAGATTCTCACTCCCCGAGGGGCTGTCCACGGGGGACAAGAGCCTGTGGGACATCTGCGAGAGGTGTTCCTGGCTGGGGGGCACTCACTGCTGTCTCGGGGTTGGGTGGTGAGACTCGCAATGTTCTTTCTGTTCACGGGGCCCCCTTCCCAGCCAAGTGAACTTGGCCGTTTCCAAGAGGGGTCCCAATCTGCGTGTGAGGGTGAGGTAAGCACGGCTGGGGCGATGCACCCCCTCGCTCATGCCCCTGCAGGAGCCAAAGGCATCTGGAGCCACAGCTACAGGCTGTGGAAAAAGACGGAAGATGAGAGCTCTCAGAGCAACTGAGTGTCAAGTTCTAGTAGGAATTGAGAAAGCGGGAAGGTGAGCTGAGGCTGGTGGTTCAGAATGGAAGCTGAAAATGCCAGGCTCTCCAGAGGCCTGTTTTTAAAATTTTTTATTGAATTTTAATTAATTAATTAATTAATTTATGGCTGTTGCACCTGCAGCATAGGGAAGTTCCCAGGCCAGGGGTCGAATTGGAGCTGCAGTTGCTGGTTCTACATCGCAGCTTGTGGCAATACCAGGTCCTTAACCCCTGAGCAAAGCCAGGAATCAAAGCCATATCCTCATGGACACAGTGTTGGGTTCTTAACTCACGGAACCACAATGAGAATGCCTTATTTTTTATTTTTTTTGTCTTTTTGCCTTTTCTAGGGCTGCTTCCATGGCATATGGAGGTTCCCAGGCTAGGGGTCGAATCGGAGCTGTAGCCACAAGCCTATGCCAGAGCCACAGCAACTCGGGATCCAAGCTGCGTCTTCGACCTACACCACAGCTCATGGCAACGCCGGATCCTTAACCCACTGAGCAAGGCCAGGGATCGAACCTGCAACCTCATGGTTCCTAGTCGGATTTGTTAACCACTGTGCCACGACGGGAACTCCAAGAGAATGCCTTATTTTTATTTTTGGCTGTGGTGTGCAGTGGCTTGATGTGAGATTTCAATTCCCAGACCAGGGATTGAAGCCGGGCTGCAGGGGTGAAAGTGCTGAATCCTACCCAGGAAACTCCCTACAGGGGCCTGTAGATTAGCCGTGCTTGCCATACAGCTTCCCAATCCCCGGGCGTGGCAGGGAGGGGCGGAGGACGCTGCACTTCTGATGAGCACCTTAGGACATTCTCGTATACGTGTGTATATGTGTGTATAGGCATGTCTGTGTATTTAGGCACATGTGTTTGTGTTATTATTATTATTTTTTTTTGTCTTGTCTTTTTTGTCTTTTTTGCCATTTCTTGGGCTGCTCCCGCAGCATATGGAGGTTCCCAGGTTAGGGGTCTAATTGGAGCTATAGCCCCCGTCCTACGCCAGGAGCCACAGCAACTCGGGATCCGAGCCATGTCTGCGACCTACACCACAGCTCACAGCAACGCTGGATCCTTAACCCACTGAGCAAGGCCAGGGACCGAACCCGCAACCTCATGGTTCCTAGTCAGATTCGTTAACCGCTGAGCCACGTCGGGAACTCCTGTGTGTTTGTGTTTAAGTGCGTCTGAGTATGTGTTTTCCCAGGACTCGGGGGAGCTGCTGATGGGCTGGAAAGTGGAGGGAGGGAGTGATCGGGCAGCGTGGACGATTCCCTCCTGGGGACTCGGTGCTGTGATTCCAGGAGACGGACTGACCCGCACCCATGCGGTATTGCACAGCTCAGCAGCCGCGCACACATCAGCTGTCCTGCAGCTCCAGGTAATCAGGTGGGCACTTTGGGGCTCACTTCCAAACCCTTCTAAGGAAGGGGCCGTGGTGGCCCAGCAAAGGAGTGCCAGCACAGTGCCCGCGATCCAGTCCTGGCCTCTGGGATCTTCTTTGTCCTTGGTTCCCGTGGTCCTGGGCTTCTCACAGACCTTCCTCTCTCCTCCTGGCTGGTCACACTGAGCGCAGGGCAGACACTCAGCTTCCTGGCAGTGACCCTACGATCCAGATTCCCCATCACTGAACTTCTGCCGCCCTGGGGTTGCTCTTCCTAACCCATCTGGGTGGCCTCCGGCCCCAGACCCTGCCAAAGCTGCCAGTGACCTGGGTGGGGGGCTTCTCTCTGCACCCCCACAGGAGGGCTGTGTGGACCACCCTGACTTTCAGTGACATAAGAACAGCTTTCTAGTCCAGTGACCATGAGCTGGGTCTTGCCAGTGGGCAGGTATCTGTCAGCTCCAAGTTAATCCTCCTCCCAGCCCCCACTCGCAGCAGCAGCAGCACATGCTTAACCCTTTCATGCCAAAGTTGGCAACGGAGTTCCTGTCGTGGCTCAGCGGTTAACGAATCTGACTAGGAACCATGAGGTTGCAGGTTTGATCCCTGGCCTTGCTCAGTGGGTTAAGGATCTGGCGTTGCCATGGGCTGTGATGTAGGTGGCAGACGCGGCTCAGATCCCACGTTGCTGTGGCTCTGGTGTAGGCCAGTGGCTACAGCTCCAATTAGACCCCTAGCCTGGGAACCTCCATATGCCATGAGAGCGGCCCAAGAAATGGCAAAAAAAGACAAAACAGAGAAACAAACAAAAAAACAAAGTTGGCAACTCCATTCTGTGGAGTTTCACAATGGCTTCCCCACCCACTTGGAGTCGAAGGACAGGAGGCAGCTGTGATGCTAAAACCAGAGTGGGGGTGGGGGGCTTTGAATAGCAATGAGGACCAGCCGCTGCTCCAAGATGTGAAGCGCCAGCAGGGATCTGAAGGCTATGATGGGAGTGACGGAGCAAAGGGGACCAGAAACCATCAGCGGCATGTGAGTCAGTGAGGGCCTGGCTCAGGAGGGGATGTTGAGCAGGGAGCCTGGCGGGAGGGCAGGTCCCAGGCTGATAAGTTCAAAGCCCTTTGTCAGACGCCTGCTCCAGGACACAGGTCGGTGCCTTGTCTCCTCTGTCCACCCTCCTTGCCTGGCTCCCCTGGAATCCAAAGACAGACTCTGTAGGCAGGCATTAGGCCATCAGAAGCAGAAGCAGAGTGATACAACTTCTTTATCTCTATTTGTTTTTAGGGCCACACCCGTGGTATATGGAAGTTCCCAGGCCAGGGGTTGAATTGGAGCTCTAGCTGCCTGCCTACACCACGGCCACAGCAAATGCAGGACCTGAGCCGCCTCTGTGACCTACACCACAGCTCTCAGCAATGCCAGAGCCTTAACCCATTGAGCAAGGCTAGGGATCGAACCTGTGTCCTCATGGATACTAGTTGGTGCCTTTAACCACTGAGCCGTGATGGAAACTCCCTTCTTTATTTTTTGTATGTATGTATGTATGCATGTTTTTTTTTTTGGCCACACCTACAGCATTTAAAATTTCCCCGGGCCAGGGATCAAACCTGCGTCATTGCAGCAACCCAGGCCCCTAAAGTGACAACGCCAGATCTTTTTTTTTTTTTTTTTTAATTTTTTATTTCTTTTTGTCTTTTTGCTATTTCTTTGGGCCGCTTCCACGGCATATGGAGGTTCCCAGGCTAGGGGTCTAATCGGAGCTGTAGCCACCAGCCTACGCCAGAGCCACAGCAACGCAGGATCCGAGCCGTGTCTGCAACCTACACCACAGCTCACAGCAACGCCGGATCGTCAACCCACTGAGCAAGGGCAGGGACCGAACCCGCAACCTCATGGTTCCTAGTCGGATTCGTTAACCACTGCGCCACGACGGGAACTCCACAACGCCAGATCTTTAACCCGCTGTGTCACAAGAGAACGCCTATTTACTATTATTATTATTTTGTCCAAGCACACAGCATGTGGACGTTCCTGGGCCAGGGATCGAATCTGAGCAAGCCACAGCGGCAACAACGCTAGATCCTTAACCTGCTGCACCACCAGGGAACACCTTCTCGTCTCCTTTTAAAAACGAAAAACACCCCCACGCTGACCCCCAAGTCTCTTCACGTTTCCTTGGTTAGAATTGCTTGGCCTGCTCACCGGGCCTAACCCCTCATCTGGCCAGAGACCCAGCCAGCGGGATTGCTTGGGAACAATGAACATTCATGCCCATGGGCTTGGCAGGCCTGGCCTTCCTGAGGATCCTGGCTGCTTCCCTGGCGAGCAGGGTGAACCGAATTAGGATCCCGCCAGCAGGAAGAAGTAGGGGGTGGAGGCGTTGGTCAGGCAACAGCATCTGCCGGGAAAAGAGGTGGCCTGGGCATTTGGGAACAACGCAGTGGCGCCAAAGAAGGACACCTCGAAGCTGAGGCAGACCTCATTCACTTGGCATTGCTTTGACCCCAGCTGACCTTGACCTCAGGGCACAGGCTATGTTCATCATTCTGTCCTGGGTCAGTCCCCGGATAGTGGGCCATTTCCGTCCTCACTAAGTGCCCCCGTGGACATGGATCTGCGTGAGCTTTCTGGAAGGATGGCCATGACCTCTGGAAGGCAGGAGTCCAAGCTGTGTGGACCCTGCGGTGGCTGAAGTTTGGGGGAAATTAGAGTGTGGAAGCCAGGGTGCAGAAGAGGGATGGAAGGGAGGCAGCCAAGGGGAGGGGTGCCTCTCAGGGGTGTGGGTTCCAGGGATTGCAGGGAGGGGCATGGATGACCCCGCATCTTGCTCGGAGCATCTCTTCCATTTGACCTTGAGTTGTAGCCTTTATAAGAAACTGATGAGAGTAAGGAAATGGTTTTCCTGAGTTCTGTGAGCTGTTCTAGAAAGGTGTGGAACCTGAAGAGAGCGTCGTGGGAAGCCCCTACATTTGTAGCTGGTTGGTAAGAAGTCCTGGCGGCCTGAGACTTGTGACTGGCATCGGAAGTGGGGGAAGTCTTGGGGGACCGGACGGGAATGTGTGGTGCTAATTCCAGGTACTTGGTGTCAGAATGGAATTAAGTTGCAGGACACTCAGCCAGTGTTGGGAAATTGGCTGGCGTGGGGGAAAGAACCCTCGCATTTGTGCCCAGAATGCTCTGTGGGTAGAAACAGAGCTCAGTCAAGGGTGACTGGGAGGCATGGAGGTGCTTCTGGCTTCAGAGGGCTCTGGGTGCTGACCTGGTTGGGAGAAGCACACCAATTCCTGGGCTCAACTCCCATGCCTTTTTTTTTTCGTTTTGTCTTTTTTTTTTTTTTTTTTTTTTTGCCATTCTTAGGCCCCTCCCATGGCATATGGAGGTTCCCAGGCTAGGGGTCGAATCGGAGCTGTAGCCTCCGGCCTACACCGCAGCCACACAACTCGGGATCCGAGCCTCGTCTGCAACCTACACCACAGCTCACGGCAACGCCGGATCGTTAACCCACTGAGCAAGGCCAGGGATCGAACCCGCAACCTTATGGTTCCTGGTCGGATTCGTTAACCACTGAGCCACGACGGGAACTCCTCAACTCCCATGCCTTTGAGCTGACCACTGGTGCCCAGTCCACAGGGGACCTCACAGAACAAGAAAGTATCCAGCTCAACCCTGTCTGTTCCATTTTACTTTTTTTTTTTTTTTGTCTTTTTAGGCCTGAACCCATTGCATATGGAGGTTCCCAGGCAGGGGGTCGAATTGGAGCTGTAGCTGCAGGCCTACGCCACAGCCACAGCAACACAGGATCCCAGCCATGTCTGTGACCTACACCACAGCTCACGGCAACGCGAGGTCCTTAACTCAGTGAGGAGGCCAGGAATTGAACCTGGGTCCTCTTGGGTACTAGTCAGATTCGTTTCCACTGAGCCACGACGGGAATTCCCTTTTACTTTTTTTAATTGTAGTAAAATACACATAACATAAAATTTACTTTTTTTTTTTTTCCTTTTTTGGCTGCCCTGTGGCATATGGAATTCCTGGGCCAGGGATCAGATCTGAGCTGTAGCTTCAGCAACGCCAGAAAGGGCCAGGGCTTGAACCTGAGCCCTAACGCTAGAGAGATACTGCCGATCCTGCTGCACTACAACAGGAACTCCTAAAATTTACCACTTTAACCTATTTATTATTTATTTACTTCTGTCTTTTTAGGGCCGCACCTGTGGCATATGGAGGTTCCCAGTCTAGGGGTCGAATTGGAGCTACGGCTGCCGGCCTACACCACAGCCAAAGCAACGAAGGATCTGAGCTGCGTCTGTGATCTACACCTTAGCTCACGGCATGCCAGATCCTTAACTCACTGATCGAGGCCGGGATCAAACCCAAAACCTCATGGTTGTGAGTTGGATTCGTTTCTGCTGCACCACAACGGGAACTCCATTTTAAAGTATACAATTCAGGAGTTCCCATCAAGGCTTGGTGGTTAACAAATCCGATTAGGAACCATGAGGTTGCGGGTTCGATCCCTGGCCTCCCTCAGTGGGCTAAGGATCTGGCATTGCTGTGGCTGTGGTGTAGGCCAGCGGCTACAGCTCTGATTAGATCCTGGGCACTTCCGTATGCTGTGGGTACGGCCCTAGAAAAGACAAAAAGACAAAATAAATAAATAAATAAAAATAAAGTATACAATTCAGTGACATTTCATATATTCATGCTGTCGGGCAACTGTCTTGATTATCTGATTTCAGGACAATTTCATCACCCCAAAGGCAATTTCACACCCATTAGCTGTCGCTCTTCAGTGCTCCCAGCAGTCTACTTTTTTGTCTCTATGCATTTGTCTGTTCTGGACTTTCATATGAACAGAATTTTGCAATGCTGTGTCTGGTTTCTTTCTACTTAGCATAACGTTTTCAAGATCCATTCACGTTATGCATAGATCGATATGCCATGATCTTTTATGCCTGAATAATAATATTGCATTGCATGGACAGACCACATTTTCATACCTTTTTTTTTTTTTTTTTTTTTTTTTTTTATGGTCATACCTGCAGTATATGAAAGTTCCCAGTCTAGGGGTTGCATTGGAGCTGCAGCTGCAGGCCTATGCCACAACCACAGCAACATCAGATCGGAGCCACATCTGCAACCTACTTACTTAGCAGCTTGCAGCAATACCAGATCCCCAACCCACTGATCAAGGCCAGGGATTGAACCCACATCCTAACAGACACTCTGGCCAGTTCTTAACTCACTGAGCCACAACGGGAACTCCCATATCTGTTCTTGAAGGAACAGGCAGGGAGAAGAATTTCCACAGCAGGGCAGTTGTATGCTGGGGGTGGGGGTGGGTGGGGCAAAGCCAGCCAGGAGCATGACTGTCTTTGCAGGGCTTCAGGGTTGGGGGCAGAGGGCTGCCGACAGCCACAGGTCCTTATGGGGGAGGCTACTCATTGCACAGAGCCCCCACATACTCCATGACTCAGATGGCTTCTTCAAACCTCCCAGGGGGGACAGGGGGACTCCTTATCCTGCAGGGGAGGCTTCCAGATTGGTGAGGCTGTGACTGCAGCGTCACTTCTATGCTACCTGGGGCTTTCCCACCCTAGCAAGGGGCTCTAGCACAAGTCTGGCTCCAGATAGTTGTGTTCTTCTTGGATTACTTGTGAGTTTCCTGGCTTCATTTCCACCCCCATCCCCCCAGCTTACTTCCCAAATATTTGAGTGAAGGAAACTTTGCTCTTGGGGGATGTCACACAGTGAAGTATGTGAAAAGCTAGGTTCCTGGGGAGTTCCCTTTGTGGCTCCACAGAAACAAATCTGACTCATGTCCATGAGGTTGTGGGTTCAATCCCTGGCCTCACTCACTGAGTTAAGAATCCGGCGTTGCCGTGAGCTCTGGTGTAGGTCGCAGATGCGGCTCGGATCTGATGTTGGCGTTGCTGTGGCTGTGGTTATAGGCCAGTGGCTACAGCTCCTGATTCAACTCCTAGCCTGGGAACCTCCCTTGGCCACCAGGGCAGCCCTAAAAACCAAAAAAAAAAAAAAAAAAAAAAAAAAAGCAAAAGCCAGGTTCCTAATCCCAGTGAGGTCGGGATGGTTTCACCAGCCCTCCAGTGATTCCCATGTGTCCCAGGCTCCAATTCTCTACAAGACTCTCCTCAAGTTCATGCTCAGAGGAGGAGCATATGCTTTCTGCAGACGGTACGGGTCTTCCTTCCAGTTATCGTTTCTTTCTTTCTTTCTTTTTTTTTGCCTTTTGCCTTTTCCAGGGCTGCTCCCATGGCACATGGAGGTTCCCCAGGCTAGAGGTCTAATCGGAGCTGTAGCCACCAGCCTACACCACAGCTCATGGCAATGCTGGATCCCGAACCCACTGAGCGAGGCCAGGAATCGAACCCACAACTTCATGGTTCGTAGTCAAATCGTTGACCACCGAGCCACGACGGGAACTCCCAGTTATTGTTTCTAAGCTGAGTGTCTCCTCCTCATGAATCCATTCAGGAAAACCAACCAGAGTGGTGGCTTATTCTGTAAAATTTCACTGAATAAGTCAACAAAACCTTACCCTATGCTAGATACCATGGTAGGCATGGGAGATGCAGTGACTAAGACATGGTCCCTGCCCTCAAAGTCCTTCGATTCTGGTTGAAGAGACATCTGGTCACATTCCAGTGTGATGAATGAGACGGCAGGACTAGTTCCCAGGTCAGGGCATCAGGAAGTAGGAAGCAGTAACTCGTTTATGCTTTTTTTTTTGTTGTTTTTTTTTAAGCGAGAAAGAGAGAAGCTGAGAACTTAATCAAATCATGATTTGATCATAAGCATTTTAGCATTCTAGATTTTCTTCATTCATGATTCAAGAGATAAAAATAATAAACCTGGGATTTCCGTTGTGGTGCAGTGGTTAACGATCTGACTAGGAACCATGAGGTTGCGGGTTCGGTCCTTGCCCTTGCTCAGTGGGTTGACGATCTGGCGTTGCCATGAGCTGTGGTGTAGGTCACAGACGTGGCTCGGATCCCGCGTTGCTGTGGCTCTGGCATAGGCCGGAGGCTACAGCTCCGATTCGATCCCTAGCCTGGGAGCCTCCATATGCCGAGGGAGCGGCCCAAAGAAATAGAAAAAAGACACACACACAAAATAATAATAATAATAATAATAATAATAATAAACCTGGGCGTTCCTGTCATGGCTCAGCAGTGATGAAACCGACTAGTATCCATGAGGACACGGGTTCGAACCCTGGCCTTGCTCAGTGGGTTAAGGATCTGGCATTGCCGTGAGCTGTGATATAGGTGGCAGACAGGGCTTGGATCTGCGGTACAGGCCGGCAGCTACGGCTCTGATTCAACCCTTAGCCTGGGAACTTCCACATGCCGTGGGTGTGGCCCTAAAAAGACACAACAATAAAAAAAGAGTAAAAAGAATAAAGCTATGTTAGGATATTGCTATTTAGGATTTCCTTAGACCCAAAGGAAAATGTCTTCCCTCGTGAGTCCATTATGGAAATGTGTGTGCAGATGATATGCAGATAAAAGGAAGAACTGTATGACTTTAGCGTTACAACAAGTGTGTTGGGCTCTGGGATGGCTTCTGCAAAAGCTGAGAAAAACCTGCCGAATCAATTTCCGGTACATGATGAAGTCTGGCTAGTTGCCTTTGGGGAGGCCTGGTATTTCTGGATGTCTCCGAGTCTGCAGGTAGGGCTTTGAAGGCTACTGCTATGCAGCTGGTCTGGAAGTCCTGGGCACGAGAGAGGTCGCCTAGGGCTACAGCTTGAAACCCCGGCTGCACCTTCAGAATCACCTGGGAGCTTTTAAAGCTACCACATCTGGCCCCACTCTAGCGACAGACTTCATTAGGCAGCACTCAGGTGCCGGTTCCTTTTAAAATCTCCCCAGGTGACCGTAATGTGTCGCCAGTGATGAAAACCCCTGGCTGTGGGGGGAGGAGGCAGCCTCGACACCGCCTGGAGCATGAAAGCTGGAGAAGGGAGATGGAGGAGACGCCACCAGGGAAGGGGGTGGAAAGCAGGACAGGTCCTCACCCAGGAGCAGTGGTCAATGGGTCACATGCTGCAGAGATGGCAGGACGCACGTTTGGGCGTGCCAGTGGTTTAACCGCGGGTCTGTTCGCAGTGACAAGTGGGAAGCTGGATCAGAGGGTGCATAAGAGCGAGAGGTGAGTCGGGACTCAGAAGGAGCAAGAATGGATACAGAGAATGCAGACGAACACTGGAGGTGAGTGTTGTCCACGGAGGTGGGGCGTGGGGTGGAGGGAATGATTTGGGGATGCGTTGAGGATGGGCGAGCCTTGAGTGGGTCCAGATGCTAATGGAGACGACAGGAGTCAGGAGGAGGTGGTGGGGGTTTGGAGGAGACAAAGCATCACTGATGGTGGCAAGTTCCTGAGAAGGTGGAAGGGAGAGAGGCTGGGGACCCGACACACCGGGGTGGTTGAAACAGGATGGAAGATGGAGAGGTCTAGGCGAGGGGAGGGGACACATCTCCCCTGGTGCCTCCAGGGAGGCGTGTTCCCCAGTAGTTTACTCATAGACGGGGCTCCAAGGCCTTGACACAGGCCTTTGATCCACTTCCTGTCTCCTATGAAAGCTGTCTACCTCTTTCTCTTTCTTTCTTTTTTTTTTTTTTTTTGTCTTTTTTTTTTGCCTTTTCTAGGTCCGCTCCTGCGGCATATGAAGGTTCCCAGGCTAGGGGTCTAATCGGAGCTGTAGTCACCGGCCTACGCCAGAGCCACATCAACACAGGATCCGAGCCGTGTCTGCGACCTACCCCACAGCTCTCGGCAACGCCGGATCCTTAACCCACTGAGCAAGGTCAGGGATCCAACCCGCAACCTCATGGTTCCTGGTTGGATTCGTTAACCACTGCGCCACGATGGGAACTCCTACCTCTTTCTCTTTCTCCTCTCTTCTTCACATGGCAACCAGACCTGGAGCCTCCATCCCAGCAGAGGGTGAGCTGGCAGAGGCCTGGCTGTCCTCTCTTCCTGCCCACCTCTCCACGGGTGGCTGGGCGTTGGATCCGTCAGCCAGCTTTGACCCCACAGCCTGAGCCCTGGGGAGGGAAGCTGGGAGGTGACGCCCTGGGGCTCCTGGCCTGAGCCCCCGTCTCAGTCAGGGTCTGTTTTACCCGAGAGTGTGTTTTGGCTCAGGCACAAAGCCCCAAAACTAAGACTGATGAGTGTGCGGGTCCTGCTGGCCTTTGTCTTTGTGTGTTTTCACTCCCTCTTTGGGAAACCTTTTTTTTTGGGGGGGGGTGGATTAGTCACAGAGTTCAGGCTTTGAACCCTCACCACAACACCCTAATACCCTCTGCCCTCCGTGACGTCATCTTCACCTCTCATGATCCTTATGTACCTGAGGCTACCCTGGGCAGCAGGCAGGTTCAAGGTCTTTGCCTGTGTGTTGAAACCTGAAGGTATGGAGAGTTGGCCCCTTTGAGTGGGTGTCTCCTGCGCCCCCTCTCCATCTCCCTGCTTATTCCCACTTATTCCAGGTGCTGCCCTGGAGTTGGGAATAGCAATTCCCTGCCCTCAGCCACGATGCCCCCCCACCATACTCAACATGAGAGCAGCACCTGCCCCTGGACCACTCAGGGGCAGGAAGTCCTTCTGGTGGATTTCTGACAAATGGGCTGGGTGCATTTTTCTGCCCCTGCTCTGCATCCAGCTCTGTCCCCAGCCATCCTGCCGTGAAGTGGGCAGTAGCGTGCCCCGCTCATCTCCTTCACACTCCTAGGAGAGATCCGAATACTGATGCCGTGTGTTTTCAACCAGCTGCTGGTGGGGCCTCACCAAGGGCTCTCCTGCCGTCTGCTCTCCCCTTAGCTGCAGACTGGGTTTGTTTTGTATGTTTGTTTTCTCAAATCCCCCCCCCAACACCTGCCCAAAACAGAATCTTAAGTGCAAAGGAAACGTTTTTATTTTTATTTTAAATTGTATTTATCGTTTTGCTTTTTCTAGGGCCGCACTTGCGGCATATGGATGTCCCAGTCTAGCAGGTGAATCGGAGCTGCAGCTGTCGGCCTACACCACAGCCACAGCCACACGGGATCTGTACCCCATCTGCAACCTATACCACAGTCACAACAATGCCAGATCCAAGCCGCATCTGGGACCTACGTCACAGCTCACAGCAATGCCAGATCCTTAACCCACTGAGTGAGACCAAGGATAGAACCCACATCCTCATGGATACTAATTGGGTTCCTAACCTGCTGAGCCACAAGGGGAACTCCTGGAAATATGTTTATAAGTGGAAGGTAAAATCCAGGCCTCCTTCCTGGAGGTGGTGTAGGTGTGGGGCAGAGACTCTCCCCTCTGAGTCAAGTCCCTCTTGGAGCTGCGTGGACTTGTTCCTCCCCAGTCCCCTGGTTGTCTGGCAGCTCCTGATGTCCCATGCTGCCTCCCACCTCACACACAGCCTTTGCCAGTGTTATTCCTTCCTTGCCCAGCTACATGATTCATTCCTTAGGGCTCCACCTCTGGAAGGCTTTCGACATTGGGAACAGGGCTCCTGACTCCCACTGCTCTTCCCTGGAATCTGAGCCAGCCAGATCTTCAGAGTCCATCCCAGCTGACATCCCACCCTTCACACGTGGAGAAAATGGACCAGAAGGGGAAGGTGGCCTGGCCCCATTGCCCGCTATCAAGCACTCTGTGTATTTCCTCCAAGCACCCTCGTCATCTGTCATTTATATTCATTTGTGTATCTGCCTGGTAACTGTAACCTACATCAAAATTCCAACTCCATGGAAATGGAGGCCACAACTGTCTTATCTTCCGCCATCTCCCCAGTTCAAAGTATAGCACAGGATGCCCAATAGTTCCTTAAAAATGTTTGCTGAGGAAGTTCCCTTGTGGCGCAGCGGGTTAAGGATCTGGCATTACTCTAGCTGTGACACAGGTCACAACTGAGGCGCGGGTTCCATCCCTGGCCTGAGAACGTCCACATGCTACGGGTGGACCCCCAAAAAAGTTTGCTGAGAAAAAAAAAAAACCAATCACCTTCTGCTTTGGGTCTGTTGGCCTAGGGTCTGGGAATGGTGCTCTCCTCCGAGGCCCCTCTAATGACATTGCTGTAGGCATAGACCCAAGTGTCCCATCTCAGAGTCTACAGGGCACTCTGGCAGCATCCTTGTTTCTGACTCCTGACTTGTCATGAGCTGAGCAAATGACACTGGCTTCCATCCTGTTCCTACATGCCTATTCCAGTTATAAACTGCTCTTAAAACTACCACCAAAGTGGGAGTTCCCATCGTGGCTCAGTGGTTAACAAACCTGACTAGTATCCTGACTAGTATCCATGATTTGATGTAGATTTGATCTCTGGCCTCGCTCAGTGTGTTAAGGATCTGGCATTGCTGTGAGCTGTGGTGTAGGTGGCAGACATGGCTCAGATCTGGCAGTGCTGTGGCTGTGCTGTAGGCCGGCTCTGCAGCTCTGATTCAACCCCTAGCCTGGGAAAGCCCATATGCTGTAGGTGTGGCCCTAAAAAGACAAAAAAAATAAAAAATAAAAAAATAAAAAAAATTTTCACCAAAGTTAGTGGCTTCAAACCTTTTACTTCCCATGGTTCTGTATCTCAGGAGTTTGGGCAAGGCTCAGCAGGGCTGTTCTTCTGTCCCATGCAGCATTGTCTGGGATATTCACTCAAATGTATCCAGCTGGTGGCTGGGCTGGGCTGGAAGGTCCAAGAAAAGGCATTTGCAAGACGGGTACCGTGCAGCTTCTCCATGTATCCATGTTTCTCTCCAAGTGGTTAGCGTCTATTTAATTTCAAATTCCAAATGTTCCTTGATGGATAAAGGAAAGTGATCGATGTGTGTATAATAGCTTTGTGTCCTGCGGCCTTGAGCCCTCTGATAGAGACCATGGAAGCCCTCAGATCCCTGGCCTTTTGTTCTTCCCAGCCTTCCCCAGTGATCTTCGACTTTCAGAACGCGCCATCCCATGTAGAAGAGTTAACTTTTGTTTCAGTTATGCATACCAATTTGTGCACGGCGTCACCCAAGAAGAATGGATTTCTTATTATTTCTTACCACGTGTTGCAGTCAAAACATTTAAAAGCCCCTAGAGTAGGAGTTCCTGTCATGGCTCAGTGGCTCACGAATCTGACTAGGAACCATGGGGCTGCTGGTTCGATCCCTGGTGGGTTAAGGATCCAGCATTGCCCTGAGCTGTGGTGTAGGTTGCAGATGCAGCTTGGACCTGGTATTGCTGTGGCTCTGGTGTAGGCTGGTGGCTACAGCTCCGATTGGATCTCTAGCCTGGGAACCTCCATGTGCCGCAGGAGTGGCCCTAGGAAAAAAAAAAAAAAGAAAGCCCCTATAGTAGAGGAGTTTTCTTCCCAAGGATGGCAGGTTAGAGTTGGGCTTCATTCAATTCAGCCCCTTCTTCAGCCCCTGTCTCCCGAAAGCATGTTCAGCGCCATCAGCCCTCTTGCCCTGTGGGGGTGGAGCAAGGCTTCTGCTGTTGGGTTCCGTTTTCAACTGCTCTGGCTGCCCAGAGCCTGCTGGGTTCCTTTCCTTTGACACCATCTTGATCGACAGTTTCTGTAAAAGAGTAAAACAACAGGAGTTCCCATCATGGCGCAGTGGTTAACGAGGTTGCGGGTTTGATCCCTGCCCTTGCTCAGTGGGTTAAGGATCCAGGGTTGCTGTGAGCTGTGGTGTAGCTCGCAGATGTGGCTTGGATCCCACGTTGCTGTGGCTGTGGTATAGGCTAGCAGCTATAGCTCCGATTGGACCCCTAGTCTGGGAACCTCCATATGCCATGCGTGAGGCCCTAGAAAAGGCAAAAAAAAAAAAAAAAAGAGTAAAACAACAAAGAGAACACCCTTGAAGGAAGCAACTAATGGTGTAGTTTAGGAGCAGGTCATGGTGGCTATGCTAATTAGGCACTGACTGCTGGCCTCCTGGATTGGATAGAAAGAATCTGCAGGTTTGCACCAAGTTGATTAAAACAAGTCCCAGGCGGAGTTCCCGTCGTGGCTCAGTGGTTAACGAAACCGACTAGGAACCATGAGGTTGCGGGTTTGATCCCTGGCCTTGCTCAGTGGGTTCAGGATCCAGTGTTGCCGTGAGCTGTGGTATAGGTCACAGACGCGGCTTGGATCCTGCATTTCTGTGGTTCTGGCGTAGACCGGTGGCTACAGCTCTGATGAGACCCCTAGCCTGGGAACCTCCATATGCCACAGGTGAGGCCCTAAAAAGACAAAAGGCAAAAACAAACAAACAAACAAACAAAAAAACTAAGTCCTGGAGTTCCCGTTGTGGCGCAGAGGAAATGAATCAAACTCGGAACCATGAGGTTGTGGGTTTGATTCCTGGCCTTGCTCAGTGGGTTGAGGATCTGGCGTTGCCATGAGCTGTGGAGCAGGTTGCAGACGGGGCTCAGATCTGGTGTTGCTGTGGTCGTGGTGTAGGCTGGCGGCTACAGCTCTGCAGGATGAGACCCCTAGTCTGGGAACCTCCATGTGCCACAGGTGCGGCCCTAAAAAGACAAAATAAATAAATAATAATTAATTAAAAAATAAAACAAGTCCCATTATTCACTAGGCAGGCAAGTCTTCACTGAGGTCCGGCAAGTGTCTGGCATCTGAGTCATTCAAACCCCATGGTTCTTGACCAGCCTCACTGAGTACAGGAAGTTGTGATGAAACCCTACAGTCAGTTTTATTCTCCTTGGCAAGTTTCCTACGTGGAAAAGTTCTCTTTTTCACTTTCTGGAGCAGCTGCTTATTCCTCCTCCTCTTCCTGCTCCTCTCTGCTCCTTCCTGCACTGCAAGAAGGCAGAAGGCAGTCCCTAGGCTGTCAGTCAAACCGTCCATGGAGCCGTCTCTCTGCCGGCCAGTGGTCGTTTCCAGGAACCAGGCAAGAGCCCTCAGCTCCTCATGACACTCTCCAGCCTGGGCCTGCAAGCAGAGTCCTCCTCCCGCTGTCCTGTGAGTGACCCAGGGCCTGCCTGCATGAGAGGCTCTGCTCCAGGGCCACGGCCTCTGCATGGGCTTCGCACCCTCCTGCCCATGCCCTCTTTTCCACATTGGATACGCGCCACCTTTCGGAGTCCCAGTGGCATCGTTCAGCCCTAAAATTAAATCCAGGAGTTCCCTTTGTGGCTCAGCGGTTAATGAACCCAACTAGGATCCATGAGGATGTGTGTTCCACCCCTGGCCTCGCTCAGTGGGTTAAGGAGCTGGCGTGGCCATGAACTGTGGTGTAGGTCGCAGGTGGGGCTCAGATCCTGCATTGCTGTGACTGTGACTTAGGCTGGCAGGTGTAGCTCCCATTCGACCCCTAGCCTGGGAACGTCTATATGCTGCAGCCCTAAAAAGCAAAAAAATAAAAATAAATAAATAAATTCAGTCCAAACTCTACACCACAGCCTATAAGCCTGCTGCGGTCTACACCCTATCTACCTCGGCAGCCCAGCCACCAGCTACTTCTCTCTCATTCGGGACTCCAGCCACACCAGCCTTGCCATTGATCTGCCTACAACTTTCCTCTCCTCAGTGAGAGAGACCCTGTGTTTTCTGGTTGACCCATTCCTGCTCTCCTCAGATGCCCTCAGGGCACAGCCACTAAAAAAAAAAAAAAAAGGCGTTCCAGGGGTTTGGGCCTTTCCCCCTAATCTGGGTCCAGAATGAAGGAGTGTCTTAGGGAGCAGCCATCCTTGGATATTAAAGCCAAAAGCCAAAAATAAGGGGTGGGGGCGAAATTCCCTGGTGGCTTAGGGGGTTAAGGATCCAGCATTGTCACTGCTGTGGCTCAGGTTCAATCCCTGGCCCAGGAACTTCTGCATGCCTGCGGGCAAGGCCAAAAAAAGGGGACAAAGCCACATGCTGAGGGTGACAGAAGAGAAGAGATAAGAACCAGGGCCCTGAAGAATTAGCCAAGCTGCTTGGAACTTCTTGTTCTGGGAGAAATTGAAAAAAATGAAGCTCCTAATTATTTAAGCCACAGCTGCTCAGAGCTTGTTACATGCTGCCAAATGCACGCCTAATTGACAATCATGCTGACTGCTTATCTCTAGCCCTCAGGATCATTGGACTCCTTCTGCCAAAAAGCCTGTGCCCATGGCTCTCCCTTCTCCAGCAGCCACGCAGCGACTCCCACCCACAGTCAACTCTTCTGGACTGCTGCCTCAGCTCACTCGCATCAGTGCCAACCGTGACCCTTCCCACACCCGGGCTGCCCGTCCACCCTCAGCCTTCATCACCTGCACTGCTGCTGGTGCCTGAGGCTGTCACCATCTGACTCTGGGTCCCTGGCACAGTAAATGTCGTCTTCACGGGCCACTGTGTGGTCCAGGCTTGGGCCCCTCACCTCTGGACTGTTCTGCCAGCACTTCCTTTGGTTTTGTCCTGCAGGAGAGTTTCTTGAACATTTTAGGCAGAGGGAATGGCCTGAGCAAGATAGAGAGAGCAAGGTACCAAGGGTGACCAGCCATTCTGGTTTGCCCAGAACTAAGGAGTTTCCTGGGATGCAGGAGTTTCAGTGCTAAAAGCAGCCTGGCCCCAGGCAAACCAGGGTGGCTGGTCATCTTAATGGGAGGTTTGAACATAAGTCATTCTGTACAGCTGGACAGCTGGAGAGGTGGCAGGGGCTCTACTAGTCATTTCATCCTGATCAGCCAGGGCCATTGAAGAGTCTGAGGAGTTCCCATGGTGGCTCAGTGGGTTATACAAACCTGACTAATATCTATGAGGATGTGGTTCCAATCCCTGGCCTTGCTCAGTGGGTTAAGGATCTGGTGTTGCCTGTGGTGTAGGTCACAGACACGGCTTGGATCCCACATTGGTGTGTCTGTGGCATAGGCTGGCACCTACAACTCCAATTTGACCCTTAACCTGGGAACTTCCATATGCCACAGGTGTGACCCTAAAATGTAAAAAAAAAAAAAAAAAAAAAAAAAAAAAAAAAACAGAGAGGGAGAGAGAGAAAAAGAGATGCCTTTGAGGCAGGTATATAAGCTTCCTAGGGCTGCCATGATAAATTACCACAAACTTGGTGGCCTAAGACAGCAGAAATTTATTGCCTTAGTCCTGGAGGCCTGAAGACCTAAATCAAGGTGTCAGTGGGGCTGCATTCCCTCCAGAGGCTCTAGGGGAGAATTTCTTTCTTGCCTCTTCCAGCTTTTGATGCCTCAGGCATCCCTGGGCCTGTGGCTGCTTCCATCTTTAATGGCCTGCCCCTCTTCTCATTCTTCCTCTGCCTCTCTCTCTCTTTTTTGGCTGCTCTGCAGCATATGAAGTTTCTAGGTCAGGGATCATATCTGAGCCACAGTTGTGACCCATGCCAGGCTAAACCTACTGTGCCGGGCTGGGGATGAAAACTTGGAGTCCCAGGAGTTCCTGTTGTGGCTCAGCCGAAATGAATCTGACCAGCATCCATGAGGATGCAGGTTCTATCCCTGGCCTCGTTCAGTGGGTTAAGGATCCGGCATTGCTGTGAGCTGTGGTGTAGGTCGCAGGCCAGTGACTACTGCTCTGATTGGACTCCTAGCCTGGGAACCTCCATATACCGTGGGGGCAGCCCTAAAAAAAAAAAAAATTTAATTAAAAAAAAAAAAAAAAAAAAGAGAGAGAGAGAGAAGAAACTGCATCCCAGCATGCCCAAGACACCAACTGATCCTGTTGTGCAACAGTGGGGACTCTTCTCCATCTTTTTCTCTCTCTCTATCTTTTTTGCTTTTTAGGGCCACACATGTGGCATATGGAAGTTCTCAGGCTAGGGGTCAAATTGGAGCTGTAGCTGCTGGCCTAGGCCATAGCCATAGCAACGCCAGATCCAAGCTGCGTCTGTGACTTACACCACAGCTCATGACAATGCCACATCCTTATCCCGCTGAGCCAAGGCCAGGAATTGAACCCGTATCCTCATGGACACTGGTCAAGTTCACTAACACTGAGCCACATTGGGGAACTCTGTCTTCTCCTCTCTCGTCTAAGGACACCTATCACTGAATGAGGGCCTCTTGGATAATCTATGATGGTCTCATTTCCAGGTCCTTAACTTAAGCCTCTCTGCCAAGACCCTTTTCCGAAATAAGGTCACATTCCCAGGTTCCAGGCCATAGGACATGGACATATCTTTTGGGGGCAGCCACCATTCAACCCAGTAGAGCAGGGAAGCAGCATATTCACGTCTGGAATTTGAAACGATCACTCTGGAAGCAGAGAAGAACATTCTTGAAAGAGGGGCTCTTCAGCTATTAAATGGGACACGGAGGAGGCCTGGGGAGAGGCCAAGGGATGCAGATGTGAAGAGCAGCATGGGAGCTGTGTTGGGTCCCACTGGGCACCTTCCTTCTGTCCCTGTGGCTGCCCACGTTGATGCCCAAGCTTTCTCCAAACCCCCTCCCCCGTCCAGGCCTGCCCCTTCCAGACGCCAGGGTCCTTGTTGCCCAGAGTTGGCTGAAGGGCCCAGGGACAGGTGTGCCTCCCTTATCTGAATAAAACTGGTATCTGGAGCTCTGGCTTCCTGTCCTGGGACTAACTGGACTCTCTCAGGTGTGACTGATGTCACAGTCTGCTTGCTTGATGGGACCATCCATTTGTTCTCCCAATGTACATCCGTTGAGTGCATGCTCTCTGCTGGGGCCATGGACCAAACACAGCCCCTGGCTGCCAGGAGTTCACCGGCCAGCCTGCGTGATATATGAGGAAAAATCATTTCAATACCATATTAAGTATGCCCAGGTGTGTCATAGGCAATCTCAGGATGACCATATTCATAAAGAACCTCAAATATGGATTTTTTTTTTTTTGGTCTTTTTAAAGCTGCAACCGTGGCATATGGAGGCTCCCAGGCAAGGGGTCTTATCGGAGCTGTAGCCCCGTCCTACACCACAGTCACAGCAATGCCAGATCCCAGCCTTGTCTGCAACCTACACTACAGCTCACTGCAACGCCGTATCCTTAACCCACGGAGCCAGGCCAGGGATTGAACCTGTGTCCTCATGGCGCCTAGTCAGATTTGCTTCTGTTGAGCCACAATGGGAACTCCTCAAATGTGGATTGTTAAAAAATTGAAATATGTGGGAGTTCCCGTCGTGACACAGTGGTTAACGAATCCGACTAGGAACCATGAGGTTCAATCTCTGGCCTTGCTCAGTGGATTAAGGATCCGGCGTTGCTGTGAGCTGTGGTGTAGGTTGCAGATGTGGCTCAGGTCCCGTGTTGCTGTGGCTCTGGTGTAGGCCAGTGGGTACAGCTCCGATTAGACCCCTAGCCTGGGAACCTCCATATGCTGTGGGAATGGCCCAAGAAAAGGCAAAAAGACCAAAAAATTAAAAAAATTAAAAAAAAAAAGGATCCCAAGTTGGGGGGGGGGGGAATTGAAATATAGTTGATTTACAATACTGTGTTCATTTCAGGTATACTGGTAGACTATACTGTATTAGTTTCAGAAATATATATATGCGTGTATATATGTCCATATATCCTTTTCTTCGATTCTTTTCCATTATAGGTTATTACAAAATATTGAATAGAGTTCTTTGTGCTGTACAGTAAATTCTTGCTATTTTCTATATGTCAGTGTGTCTCTGTTTAATCCCGCACTCCTACTTTAGCCCTTTCCCTATCAAATGTGGATATTTTTTTTTGTCTTTTCTTGAGCCCCTCTTGCGGCATATGGAGGTTCCCAGGCTAGGGGTCTAATTGGAGCTGTAGCTGCCGGCCTACTCCACAGCCACAGCAATGCCAGATCCAAGCTGAATCTGCAGCCTGCACCACAGCTCACAGCAATGCTGGATCCTTAACCCACTGAGTGAGGCCAGGGATCGAACCCGCGACCTCGTGGTTCCTGGTCAGATTTGTTAACCACTGAGCCACGACAGGAACTCCCAAATGTGGATGTTTTGATGTTATCACCCAAACTAGTTTACCATTTACAGAGGCACAGACATATGTCCTGACAGGGCTGAATGTTTAAACTTTGCCTCAGGTTTTGTATCCCAGTTTTTGTTTTGTTTTGCTTTTTCTTTTTTTCTTTCTTTCTTTTTTTTTTTTTTTTTTGCATTTTAGGGCTGCATCCATGGCATATGGAGGTTCCCAGGCTAGGGGTTTAATCGGTGCTACAGCCGCCGGCCTACACCACAGCCACAGCAATGCCGGATCCTTAACCCACTGAGCGAGGCTGGGGGTTGAACCCGTAACCTCATGGTTCCTAATTGGCTTCATTTCCACTGCGCCAAGACAGGGACTCCTGTTTTGGTTTTCAATTAAAAAAAAAAAAATGATACCAGAAAAAAAGAAAAACCCCTGATACCAGAAACCCCCCAAGGTGGCTTGGGCCTCCCTCCGCCTCTGAGGTCAGGAGGGCCTCCTGAAAGCTGCAGCTTCTAAGACAGGTTGGGGAGCAGTTGGCCAGGAGAAGGTGGAACCCGCCAGGGGAAGGGAGCACGTCCATGGCGAGGAGGACACCCACAAGAGGCCAAAGGGAAAGGCCGCGTGAAGCTTTCAAAGGTCTGGAAGAGCAACAGGGCAGCTTCAGAGATTGAGAGAGAGACACGCAAACGATCAGACTGGAGACGTAAACGGAGGCGGAAGCTCACGGTGGTGCAGGCCAAACGCTTGGCCTTGGTCTGGAAGGCGAGGGCGGCCATCTTGAAGCCACAGGTCTTGTAATAATGGTTAGTTGGTCAGGAAAGGCCTGTTTCTTGGTCACTGTACATTTTGTGCTGTCGGAATGGGTATTCGGTTTGCACTTGGTTCTAGAAGATACGTCTCCTTGGCTCAGCAGTGTGCCGGTGAGCAGGCAAGAGTCCAAGGCCTCATTTCCGTCCCATCTGAAAGGAGAGAACAGTGGAGGCAGAGGGTGAGCAGAGCTGAGGAGCCAGAGGAAGCGTCTAGGGTTGGGGCGGCCTGAGCGGGAGGGAGGCCATGGCTTCCTGCTGGACCCTCAGACCTTGTCCTCCACGAGCCGAGAGGAGAGGAGGAACCCGTGCTCCCCGCTCGTCTTCCCTCCCATGTTTGTCTTGGCCGAGAGTGGCTTGAGCACTTTGGAAGCCAGTTGGGTCAAGGCAGAGCTGGAGGAGTCAGGCCGTGGGATCGCAGAGGAGGGAGTGGGAAGAGAAGGGGCCTCGGGTGAGGCAGTGGGGCGTTCCTGCCAGCTCCTGGCCCGGGGCTCAGCCTCAGCACCATGGAGCCTCCCTGGGAAGTGCCTGAAGTCCTGAGCACCCCAATTCCCACCTGCTCCAGGAAGGCATGCGAGGACTCACAGGAGTCCGGGATTGAGCTGTACTGGAAGATGCGTCTTCTGCTCCTGCAGCATGGCACACAGATCTGTTCAGACACTGGCTCTCAGGCTTCCAGGGACTTGGCCCCACCAGCGGGCCCCCTGGCCCTGGGCAGGAGTGTAAAGGAGGCCTGGCTGGCCCAAAGCCCTGGGCCAGGCGCCACCGCAGCCAACCCCGTAATTCTCAGATCTTGATTCAATGCTGCCTCCCCCAAGGCCCAGCAAGGACCCCTCCCATGTCCTGCTCTGCACAGATGCTGCCGGGTCACGTGTCCCACAGCTGAAGGCCTCCCCCGTCCGCCTCCACCATCTGCTGAGGCCCCATAATTATTCCAACGCCGGTGCAGTCTCACTCCGAGGGGAGAGTTCAACACAGCCCTGTAATGTAACCCAGGCCCTGGGCTGCTCGGGCAGGGGGTCCCCAGCTGGGTAATGAGACGCGGGCTTTATTGAACTCCCTGGCTTGGCTCTGACTAATCACTGCTGTTAGCCAAGGCAGCCTGGCCTTCTGAGAACCCACCCGGGCACGGTGGCTGAGAATGTCCTTCTCCCCAGCACCCCAGTTCCCGGACCTCAAGTTCTTCCTGCTCCCCAATATGTTTAAATGACAAGAATCGGGGCAGGGAGGATCCCAGTGGATTGGCCTCCCCCATCCATCTGAGAGTAAGTGTGGCCACCTCGGGTCCAGGAGCCCAAGCAGGATGGGCCAGAATTTGGGCCCCTTTGCTGGGGCCTCCCCAAGTGGAAGCCGGACCTGAAGCTCCCACCCCTATCCCCTCTCCACTCCATCCCCTCTCCTCAACCCACCGGCTTCCCTCTCACCTCCCCTTCCAGAGGCCTGGGCCCCAGGAGGGAGGGCCTTGGCAGAGGAGGCCGTGCTGTGGGCCAGGCCTTCCCAAGGGGCAGGGGAGGAAACAGGATCCTATTCAGGCTTCAAGACCCAGCCCAGGTCACGTGCTCAACAACCCCCAGACCTTTCTTTCCTCCCTCCTCCCAGCACTCCTAAGGCCCCCCAAGACAGCAGATATCATTCTTATGCTTTCTGCATATTTGTTTTCTGGCTAAGATTGTGCCCTTTCCGTGGACAAGGACTGCTGTCTATCTCTATGTCCCCACAACTTAGCACATAGTAGGTGATTTAAAAAAAATCAAGTAGGAGTTCCTGTCGTGGCTCAGTGGTTAACGAATCCGACTAAGAACCATGAGGTTGCAGGTTCAATCCCTGCCCTTGCTCAGTGGGTTCAGGATCCAGCGTGGCCGTGAGCTGTGGTGTAGGTTGCAGATGTGGCTCGGATCCCACGTTGCTGTGGCTCTGGCGTAGGCCAGTGGCTACGGCTCCGATTCGACCCCTAGCCTGGGTACCTCCATATGCCACGGGAGTGGCCCTAGAAGAGGCAAAAAAGACAAAAAAATAAATAAATAAATAAATAAAAAAGTCAAGTAGGGAGACAGGGAGGAGACTCTGCAAGAGGTAAGAGGTTTGGTCTTGCATGAGGGATGTGGCATCTGAGAGGCTGGCGTGATGTCCCCATGGGTCTCCAGGTGTCTCCACATTTATGGCTGATGTCTCTGGAGGGGGATGACCCGGCCCACTTAGGAAACAGTGTCAGCTGTGTTATCCTGTCAAGGCTCTAATCGTTCAGGCGTTGTTCTGCTAACAGTGAACCTGAGGTCAAAGGTCACCCTGAGTTCACTGTCCTGGGTGACTTCTGGCCGGCTGCACCTAGAGTAGGCCTTGAACCCATCCTGGAGGGTGTGACGGGTCCATGGCCCCTCTGCCCTCCGACAGCGGTGGGTCTCTTCTGAGATGAGGTCAGGACCCGGGCCTCTTTCAGACCCATCCAGCCCATCTCCATTCTACAGAGGCCCGGGTTGGTGGGGAGAGGCAGCTGAGCCCTCCTCTGGCCCCCGGGAGTTGGTGAGCGTGGGGTTCCCTGCCACCCTCCAGGGAGGAGTGCGAGGGGGACAGAGTCAGACGGAGCCAGATCCCAGGACCGTGGGAGGGAGGGCTGAGGAGGAGGGGACTTCAAAGCGCTCCCGCAACAGCTTATAAACAAGCTGGGCTGGTGGGGCGGCCAGCGGGGGCCTTTTGGAGGGGCCGGAAGCTGGCCCGGGGGGTGGTGTGTGTGTGTGTGTGAAGAGCCCAGGACAGGGGTCAGGGAGGGGAGATCCGTGAGCCCCAGGACCCCGAGCAGCCCACTTAGCTGTTCTGTGACTCGATTTCCTCCCGTCCACCCTGAGCTCCCTCTGGGGCTGGCGTGAGGGTCAGCATGACGCAGTGGGTGAAAGCGCTGTGTGGGCGCCAAGCCCTGATCAGATGTTATTTATTATTCTGAGCTGTGTTTTGGTGGGAGACTTGGAAGGGCTGAGAGGGAGAGCGTTGTAGGGCCCCTTCTTCCCCAGTGCTGTTTTGAGAGTTCTCAGCAGAATGGCCAGGAGTGGGGCCCGGCCAGGGAGAGGCCCACGGCTCCCTCTCCACAGGACAGAGCGGGCGGAGGAGCAGGGGGCGGGATGGATGAGCATCTCTGCTTTTCCCACCACCCCCTCCCCCTGCTCTGTGCCCCTCCCCGCTCCCCCCTCAGGGGTCCCAAGCGACTCCCCAGAAATCAACCTCCTCTCCCCGGATACTTGTCCTCCAGCCATGGGGCTGTGACAATTTTTCTAAGTGCTGCTCAGAAATGTGTCACTGTCCATTTCCCTTTATGCTATCAAAGGAGGCTGCACACCCCGCGTTCATCTAGCACTGTGCAGAGGCCCGGCTCTGAGCAGCTGGAACATGGGTTTATGAAATTACAGGGAATTCAAAGCAGCCGGCGTCGCCCGCTGTCTGGCTTCATTACTGGGATCGGCCTCGGAGGGAAGTTTATTCCAATAATTTAGGGGATTAGGATCTGACACCCTTCATTAGCTCTTTGACAGAAGCAGAAAAGACAGATCTTGCAGAAGGACCCACACGACAGGAAGGAATTGGCTCAGGCGGGAAGGAGGCAACACACCGCCTGCGAGGAAGAGGCCAAGGCTGCAGGCTGGAGAGAGGGGCGCTGCCCTTTCACAGGCCAACCGGAGGCTGAAGTCTAGCCCCAAGCGGAGAGTGGGCCTGGGCTCAGCACTCAGTGTCCCTGTCTGTGAAATGATTTTATGTTCCTGGACGACAGCAGCTCCCCCAGCCCTTTGCCGTCTGGCCTTGAAAAGGTACCTCTCTCTTCCAGGGAGCTGTCTCCCCACCACCCCTCAACCCCTGGGGATGGAGTGACCAACACAAAGCCACATCCCACTCACTTTTCTTGGCACTTTGGATATGAGCCATTTCCTGCCACATGGGAGAGAAATCGCCCCCACCCCCCCGGCAGCTTCTGGCTCTTCACCTGGCTGGCTCCTTGACAAATATAGCCCTTGATGTTGCCCAAATTTTGTATCCGGCCTGTAAAGGCCAGAGCTGGGGCTGCGCCTTGATGGCAGTTTTGATAGCTGGCTGGGGAGGGGTGCTTTGCAAAGGCCCCGCTAGCTGGGGTGCCTGCATTAATCGTAGGGTTGTGTAGCTGTGTGACATGGGGCAAGTGGCTTAGCCTCTCTGTGTGTCTTTTCCTCAAATCTAAAATGAAGGTAGCATTTGTCGTGAGGATGAACTGAGACGATGCACACAGCCTGGCACATGTTACAACCCCAGGAAATATCAGCAATGCATAGTCCTCCCGCTGCTCCCAAGAGGTGACTTTCTTCTCCGTATAGTGGGGGCCCTGAGAGCTGACCGGCACTCCCTGAGCGCAGCCTTCGTGGTCACTAGCGAGGCGGCTCGGCTGCCCAGTGCCGTCCGGAGCCACTGTGACCACGTAGATTCTCTTGGAGCTGCAAGTGTGTCAGTCGAGGAGCGGGAATGTGATACGTCCCGGAGCCGGGGGAGCCGGAGCATATCTGGTATGTGTCTCTGGAATGATTTGGGGAAAATTCATCGAAGTTGGAACTTGAGCCGCAAACGGGCCGGGACAGAGAGATAGGGAGCTGTCCGCGCGCCCCCCACCCAGGGACCTGGTGCCGGGGCGGGAGTCGGCTTACACAGCACAGGCTGCTCAGGCCCGCCCTGGAATGGCCGTGAACTTGTTGTTTTTCCACGTCAGTTGCTCTCAGATGTACTATCAGGCCGGCGATGCTAACCCTGCGGCGGCAGGTCCCTCCTTGTAACAAGCGAGTGTGTGTTCTTCGGAGGTGGCCAAGGGGAGGAGGGGGCCCGCGAGAGGTGGGGGGAAGGGAAGCAAGCCTCTGCGTACAGTGAGCTTGCGTGTCCCGGAGCCAGCTCCCCCCCAAAGCACATGCCATTTCTGGCCCCCGAAGGGGTTAAAGGCCTCCTGGAGTCAAAAACAAGCAGGTGTCCCACCGTGCCAGATACGCCGCCTAAACTGCTTCCAGCTTTTTTTTTCCTCTTCTGCAACAAGTCTGTGATTAGCCACAGGACAGAGAAGCCAGCAGCCTGCCTGTGACAGGCGTCAGGTTAGCTCGCTCCCACTCGGGTGGCGCGCCCAGGACATAAATCCAGGCTCGGGCCCCTGTGCGGCTCCTCTTCCTGCACCCCCCGGAGAGGGAGCTCCCTTTATCTGAGGCCGCACAGCCTGGAGGGCTCCGCTGGCTGGGTGGAGGCAGCCGCAGCCCCAGCAGCAGCGAGGAGGCCTGCTGGGGTGGGCAGGGCAGGTGTCTGCAGCCCCCGAGGAGCAGAAGGCCCTGGGGGCCCCCCCCGCCCTGGCCTCGTCTCAGGGGAGGTCTCTGGCTGCCTCAGACCGCACCATGTGGGCCCCGGGGCGCCGCCAGTCCCCCGCTGGGGGCAGGTGGCAGCACTGCTGGGGGCAGGTGGCAGCACTGCTGCTGCTGCTGCTTGGGGTACCCCCGAGAGGCCTGGCACTGCCACCCATCCGGTATTCTCATGCTGGCATCTGCCCCAACGACATGAACCCCAACCTCTGGGTGGACGCCCAGAGCACCTGCAAGCGGGAGTGTGAGACAGACCAGGTGAGTGCGAATCTGGAAGCCTGAGATGGGCCGAGTGGGCTTGTTTGTGAGTGAGAGTGAACGCTGGGTGCTGGGGTTGACTCGGGTCTGTGCAGCAACCGGGGTCCCAGGCCATGGAGATAAATAGGGTGTGATGCCCGTCAAACTTCGAAGGGGCCCGGAAGATGAGGTGGGAGTGGTGTCTGAGTTTTTCAGTGACTGAGAATCCTCGGATTCCTGGTCTCAGGTCTGCTGAGAGCTGCTCTGAGCTAGCTCTGTGCCAGGCACATCAGACAGACTGCTACGACCCATCTGCCCGTCGACAGGTAAGAGTGGAACTCAGGAGGCTGCAGTGAGCAGCACAAGGCTCCATGGCTGGGGGAGAGGGGGGGAGGTGGGGTGGGGTGCCTGGACCCCGTATCTGTCTGGCCACAAAGCTTGGGCTTCATCCGATGCCAGGCCACCTCCCCGGGGGTTCAGACCCTGACCCTGAGATCAGACCAGGCTGATGGGAATGGTGGGCATGAGTGGATCCGAATAGACTCTCTGGGTGTCCCTGGGAGGGAAGTGGCCTAAATTTCCACCTGCCAGAGTCCTCTGTCCTCCCTTCTGCTCTCATCAGAGTTCTTACAGTGCTCAGGGCAGCACTGGTTCTGAAGCCAAGCTCTCCCAGCTCCTGAGCCCAGGGGCTGTTCCCGCCACTTCCCCTGGGTTACCTGGCACCTGCCTGGGCAGAAGTACTTCCTGTCAGTCTGGCAGCTCTGGGGGCTCTGGCTGTACTGGGCATCACCAGGGAACGTGAGAGACCCCAGTGTTCCCTCTGCCAAACGCATGCGTCCTACGGGATGAGGGCTTCCCCTGGAGAGAGTGGCCTCTCCCTCACACTGAGTGCCCAGGGGACAGTCCTCAGGCTTCTCACTGGCAGGGAGCAATGGGGGCACCGCAGGGAAGGGCGATAAGGACTGGGGAGGGTGGCAGAGCCTTCCCATCTGGCTGAGGTCATACTGTTACCTGGCTACACTGGCTGGGGAGCCTGTTTCCCTGGCACGGGCAGGTCTCATAAATCAGGTGCGGCTTGGGGACAGCGAGACTCTGGCTGATTTTGCGTGTCTTGGGGAGAAAGCGCCTCCGTGGGCTGGGGGTTTAGACAGCCTATGGGTATGTTCTGAGCCCTTCGGCAAAAACTGCAAAAGATTCCCTCCGGATTTCCTGTGCCCAGAAATACCCTTCCGGGTGCCCAAGGACCCAGCCTTTCGTGGACTTCTGAGTCCTGAGGGTGCTCCCCCGCCAGAGTCCTTAAGGAATTGGAGGATCCTGTTGCCCCTACCCACCCCGGGCCTCTCTCCCTCAGACCCCAGCTCTGAGATGGGTCCATCCCTGTCCCAGAGGGTCCCCATGTGGCCCAGAAACCTATGCCAAGCAAGGGCTGCAAAACAAAGTCTCCATTCTGAGCCGAGAGGGGAGAACAGTAAACAAGTCAAGCAGGCGGTCTCCACGCAGCCTTAGCTGATGTGGAATGTCCGGGAAAGTCGGAGCCGCACGAGGCCAGCCCTGGTGGGGAGCAGCTCCCGGAGCCACAACCAGGGCTCGGGATTAGGGGCACTGCCCGCGCCCCAGCAAAAACACCACGTGAAATCCTTGTTTGTGTCGGCCCCAGAGCATGTTACTAATTTGCAGGAATTAAACTAATGCCTTACGCGGCTCCACAGAGAATCAGAGGGAATTAGAGCCGGGCGAGTTCTGGCTGACGGCCTCGCTGACCTGTGCCACACAAGGGGAACTTCTCCCCTGTCGATTGCCCCATGCCATGTCCCACACGTTGGGCTGGCCACAGTGACGAGGCCTGGCGTTCCTCCAGACTCTGGATGAACCTGGGCCCTCCGAGCTGCCGCTCCTGATGTGTAGGTGGACGGCCTCGAACAGTGGTCCCAGTGGTCCGACTTTTCTGCTTGGCGTGTGGGTGACACTTTGGCTAGGGTGTCCCCCGTGGGAAAGATCAAAAAGCAGGCTCATTTGTTTCAGCCTAGACCTCACGTGGTAACAATACGATGTAGACGTAAAACCCTCTTTCCAGAATCCCATCCACCTGGAGCTCGAAGCCCTTTCCCACCACCTCCCAGCTCTGTGGACATGACCATCGGGTCTCTTAGGCTCTGCCTTCGCATCTCACCTCGTGGTAGTAGGAAGACTTTCCCTCTTACAGGATGTGGCCTGCCTCTTTGCACACCATTGCTGTGTGACTTTGGGCAAGTTGCCTAATCTCTCTGTGCTTCAGTTATCATCGCCTGTGAAGTGAGGATGATGGTTGTGCCCACAGTGAGCATTAGATAAGTTGATAGATGTTAACCTTTTTTTTTTTTTTTTTTTTTTTTTGTCTTTTTGCCTTTTCTAGGGCCGCTCCTGCAGCATATGGAAGTTCCCAGGCTAGGGGTCTAATCGGAGCTATAGCTGCCAACCTACGCCAGAGCCACAGCAACACGGGATCCAAGCCGTGTCTGTGACCTACACCACTGCTCTCGGCAATGCCGGATCCTTAACCCACTGAGCGAAGCCAGGGATCGAACCTGCAACCCCATGGTTCCTAGTCGGATTCGTTAACCACTGCGCCACAATGGGAACACAAATGTAAATGTTCTTAGATGGGGGCTGGCAAACTAGGTACTAGGTACTCATAGCTGTTATCATTATTATTATTATCCTTATCATTTAAAAAAAATTTTCTTTTTAGGGCCGCTCACAAGGCATATGGACGTTCCCAGGCTAGGGGTCAAATAGGAGCTGTAGCTGCTGGACTACGCCACAGCCACAGCAACCTGGGATCTGAACCGCATCTGCAACCTACACCACAGCTCGCGGCAATGCCAGATCCCCCACCCAGTGAGCAAGGCCAGGGATCGAACCCACATCCTCATGGATACCAGTCGGATTTGTTTCCGAGGCGCCACAACGGGAACGCCAGTCATTGCTATAATAATAATAATAATAATAATAGCCTGTGCTGCTCCTAGGATGGGAGCCTAGATGAGTTCCCTTCCCCAGAGGCCCTGGGGGAGGGTGGCGAAGCCTGTTCGCTCTCCTCCTCCTTCTCCTCCTCGCTCAGGCCTCTCTCTCCGACTCTCCCCAGGAGTGTGAGACCTATGAGAAGTGCTGTCCCAACGTGTGCGGGACCAAGAGCTGTGTGGCAGCCCGCTACATGGACGTGAAGGGGAAGAAGGGCCCTGTGGGCATGCCCAAGGAGGCCACGTGCGACCACTTCATGTGTCTGCAGCAGGGCTCCGAGTGTGACATCTGGGATGGCCAGCCCGTGTGCAAGTGCAGAGACCGCTGCGAGAAGGAGCCCAGCTTTACCTGCGCCTCCGACGGCCTCACCTACTATAACCGCTGCTACATGGACGCCGAGGCCTGCTCCAAAGGCATCACCCTGGCCGTCGTCACCTGCCGCTATCACTTCACCTGGCCCAACACCAGCCCCCCGCCCCCCGAGACCACTGTGCACCCCACCACGGCCTCCCCGGAGACCCCTGGCCTGGACACGGCGGCCCCGGCGCTGCTCAACCACCCCGCACACCAGTCGGTCACCGTGGGCGAGACTGTGAGCTTCCTCTGCGACGTGGTGGGCCGGCCCCGGCCAGAGATCACTTGGGAGAAGCAGCTGGAGGATCGGGAGAACGTGGTCATGGGGCCCAACCACGTGCGTGGCAACGTGGTGGTCACCAACATCGCCCAGCTGGTCATCTATAACGCCCAGCCCCAGGATGCTGGCATCTACACCTGCACCGCCCGAAACGCCGCCGGTGTCCTGCGTGCTGACTTCCCGCTGTCAGTGGTCAGGGGCGGGCAGCCTTCGGCCACCGCGGAGAGCAGCCTCAACGGCACGGCCTTCCCCGCAGCCGAGTGCCTGAAGCCCCCCGACAGCGAGGACTGCGGCGAGGAGCAGACCCGCTGGCACTTCGACGCCCAGGCCAACAACTGCCTGACCTTCACCTTCGGCCACTGCCACCGCAACCGCAACCACTTTGAGACCTACGAGGCCTGCATGCTGGCCTGCATGCGCGGGCCGCTGGCTGTGTGCAGCCTGCCCGCCCTGCAGGGGCCCTGCAAGGCCTACGCGCCCCGCTGGGCCTACAACAGCCAGACGGGCCAGTGCCAATCCTTTGTCTACGGCGGCTGCGAGGGCAACGGCAACAACTTTGAGAGTCGCGAGGCCTGCGAGGAGTCCTGCCCCTTCCCCCGGGGGAACCAGCGCTGCCGGGCCTGCAAGCCAAGGCAGAAGCTCGTTACCAGCTTCTGTCGGAGTGACTTCGTCATCTTGGGCCGAGTCTCCGAGCTGACGGAGGAGCCTGACTCGGGTCGCGCCCTGGTGACCGTGGACGAGGTCCTGAAGGATGAGAAGATGGGCCTCAAGTTCCTGGGCCGGGAGCCGCTGGAGGTCACTCTGCTCCACGTGGACTGGACCTGCCCCTGCCCCAATGTGACCGTGGGTGAGACGCCACTCATCATCATGGGCGAGGTGGATGGCGGCATGGCCATGCTGCGGCCCGACAGCTTCGTGGGAGCGTCGAGCACCCGGCGGGTTCGGAAGCTGCGTGAGGTCATGCACAAGAAAACCTGCGACGTCCTCAAGGAGTTCCCGGGCTTGCAGTGAAGCCCTCCGCCCCTCCCGGCCCCCCTCCCCAACCCTCGTCCATTTTCCCACCCCCGGAGTTCCTCAGTCCACAAACTGGGCAAGGTCAGATTAGACGGTCTTAGGTCTTAGGCCAGTAGGGGAAGATCCATGAATGCATTGGTCTGAGATCCTTACTCTTTGGTTCAATAAAGAGGGGTCTGTGTCTTTTTTAGCGGAGGGGGACAAAGCAGAGGTCAACAGACACCTGCAGGTTATTCCTGAGACCGGTCTGCTCTGGCCTTGTTAGCGTCTCTCTCTGCTGGCCATCTCCCAGCTGCCCTGTCCCCAGCCAGGCTCCCAGCCAGGATGCTAAAGATGGCGGCTGCATGGTGGTCACAGAAATAGTTGGATGAACTGGTTTGCAAAAGGGGTAGGTGGGGATAAAAAGGAGGGCCCAGGAACTGATGGGACAAATTCCTCACAGCACCCCCCTCCCCGGCAGAGCTTTATGAGCAGGAACCACTTCATGGTGAGGGTTGTGGGATGGAGAAAGCAGTGAGGCATGGTCCAAGCCAGGGCACAATGGCCCCTGAGTGGAGGCTGCTGGGCAGGTGCCTTTGGGGGGTGGCCAGCCTGTGCTTTGGTCAAGCTGGCCCGGCAGGCAGTCTCTCAGGCCGCAGAATACACGTTTCTCTTGTTTCTCCTCCTTGGCTTTATCGATTGCTTTATTGGTTGATTGATGGATTTGGTTCTGTTCCATCCAACACTTACTGGGCGCCAGGTGCTCAGACCCCGGAGAGATGTAAGTCACTGCCCAGCTCATAGTGACGGAACACAAATGTCCAGGTCCCAGGGCTCCTGCAGAAAGAAGCTGGCTGGCTCTCCCAGTTGCCAAAAAGTCCTATTTAACAGACCGTGTGCGTTCAGCTGCCCTTGGCTTCCTCGGACATAAAGAAGAGAGGAGCCCCCAGATTTGTTTTGGTGGGAAGAGGAACGACGGAAGAGGAAAAGCAGGCAGGGAAGGGGGGTGGTGAAGGAATAAGGAAGGAGGGAAGAAGGGAGGCAGGCAGGCTTGGGAAGGAAAAGGAATGTTGCTTGAGGCTCCCATCTGGTGGTAGATTCAGGAACTGCAGGGACCAGGAAGGAGGCTTTAGGTGCGGCCGGGGGAGGGGTAACCTTAGGGGATGTGGCAGCTCTGTTGGTGATTTCTGTTTCTGGAGTTCCTGTGCAGGTCCTGCCGCCCCACCACCTGATAAAGGACTTGGGAAACCCACTGTCAGCTCTTTGTCTACCCCCATTCCCTCCTTAGCCTTTCATTCTGTCCATGCCCCTCCAAAGCTGGAGAAGGTCATTGTGGGAGTTCTCTTTTCTTCCTCAAATGTAGGGGGAAGATACCAATTAAAAGCTCATAGTCTCAACAGTCTTTCTTGTGTGATTCCTTTGGGCTAATGTGTGTGGGGGGCAGAATGGAGGACTGGACAGTATCATTTGCTTTGGTGACCTTGCAGTGGGAAGACTGGCCAACGGAACCATATTTGGGTGATGCTGACATTTAGCCCATCCCACAGCTCCGTGGCTCCTTGATGTGGTGCTCAGCACAGCTCTGTGGATTAGGCACAGGAGAGGCCGGGCCAGAGAGGCTGGGAGACTTAGTCAAGAACACAGAGGCGGGGTGGTGCCAGCTGAGGCTCATGTGTTCTGACATGTATCTCAGTCTCCTGTCCCATCAGAGCAGCACAACTGGCCAGGACACACTCCAGACGGGCCACCCCCCAGCCCCCACCCCCGCTGGCGGGGAGTTGAGGAGTGCAAAGGTGGAGGAGACAGGAGCCTGCAGGGGAGGGTTGTCTGGCTGTGTCTCCCTAGGGTACCTCTGTGTGAGGCCTGGTCCCGAAGCCCTGGGTACTCATAGCACATAGCTTGGTTCCCAGGCTGGGGCAACAGTGCCTTCAGTGCCAGGGTCTCCTGGCTGCTCCCCTCCCCAGAGATGTGTTCAGGAGCCTGCTGCTGGGACGTGCCCCCAGCTTGTCTGTCCCCCAGGCTGGGAGCTGGCTAAGCATGAGGAACACCTGTCCCCTGTCCCCTTTCCTGGGTCTTCTCAGGCCACAGCCCTGAGGAGGAATCCAGGCCCAGCCCGGCGCAGCCTGGCCAGCCTCTCCTTCGAGATAATTCCCTCCAATAAGGAGGGGCCAGGTTGGAGAAGACAAGCTGCTCCCTGAGAGAGGAGGGGCCAGAGGCCTGGGAGCTTCTCAAGTATCCCGGGAAAGAGCACAGAACTTAACAAAGAATGCAGGCCCCGCCCTGTTCAGGTCCAGGAACTGGGGAGAGCTGTCTGGGCTCCTCACCCTCCCTCAAAGGCTTGGGGACATTCTGCTGCACCTGCTTCCAGGCAGAGGTGCTCCTATAAGTAGCACATTGCCTTTGAGCCTGAGGGGTCAAGAGTCTACATGGTCAAGTGTCCACATGCCAGCACCTGCTACCTGACTTCTATTTGCACAGATGTGGGGCTGAGCTGCGTGGCTACCTGGTGTAGGTGTGAAGTTGAGGGCTCTGATCTCTGGGCTCCCTCTCATCAGCTCACTGCCCACACACAGCCGCAGACTCCGGGTCCCCATCAACCTCGGTCCCCAGCTCAGCAGGGTAGGAAAGCCTACCTATCTAGGGCTGAATCTGGGCTCTGACACACATCCACACTTCTCTGAGCCTCAATTTTTTCATCTGTAAGATGGAGCACTTTACAGAGACCTGGGGAGCTCAGAGGGCTACCCTTGGGCCCCCTCTGTACCCTCAGCAGCTCCCTGGGTAAGAACACCCCCCAGGACCTAAAGCCCTCCCCTTGCCCTTCCATCCAAGCCATGGATTTCACAGGCTTGGTGACCTCACAGCTTCAGACATTGTCTTCTGCTGTTCAGAGTACATCTGAAACTGACCATCCCACGTAGGCTGATCTGGGCTTTGGAAAATACAGGTACTTGGGGATGGGCGATATACATCAATTATTCTTTTTTTTTTTTGGTCTTTTTGCCATTTCTTGGGCCATTCCCACAGCATATGGAGATTCCCAGGCTAGGGGTCAAATCAGAGCTGTAGCTGCCAGCCTACACCAGAGACACAGCAACGTGGGATCCGAGCCACGTCTGCAACCTACAGCACAGCTCACGGCAATGCCGGATCGTTAACGCACTGAGCAAGGCCAGGGATCGAACCCGCAATCTCATGGTTCCTCGTTGGATTCGTTAACCACTGCGCCACGACGGGAACTCCAGCATCCATTATTCTTATGAACCTGCTATATGGCATGTGCATCCTATCTTTGACACCTAGTCTGTCACTCAGGACTTACACGGCAACGGACTTCCAGGAGGGGTTCAGTGCAGGATGAACTGAACTCCCAGGGCCTGGCTGCCAGGTAACCTGAGGCGGGGGGGTGGGTGGGGGGGGCATACCACCTAGTCTGGGAGATTTGGCCCCCGAGGGAGGAGGGGGAGTCGAGGATTGAGCCCTCCTTTACGTCATGGTCAGACACACCCACTTTCCTGTCTCCACGGGACCCTCCGTCCTCCTCTGTGGGTATCTACTGACCCCCTCCGCATCCTCCTCCCCTTCCAGCCCATCGCTCTGTCTGTCACTTCAGAGGCCTGTTCTGGTGCCTGCTGTCTCCGCACCAGCCCCGAGGCCTCTGGGGGCAGGACAGCTTGGCTTTTTCCACCCTCTGCCTCCCCCAACACCTCCAGCCTCCTAGGACACTCTGCTCCATTGTCTGGCCAGCTGCTCCATAGTCTGATGTCACCCCCTGGACAGCGGGGCCAGAGAGCAGGGACCAGGGGCGGAAGCTGATGAGGGAAGGGGGAGGATAAACACGCAGCCACATGGCCATGTTTTCAGGCCGAGGAGAATGCCCTGAATTCAACTGCCCCTGCGGGACCATCAACACCAAGTGGGCACTGGCGACGGGACAGGCACTGGGGGTCGTCTCTTGTCATCTCCATCACCACTGTGGGAGACAGAATGCTATCTTGTGGGTGGGAAAACCGGGACTAGAGGGGATCAGAAAACTCGCCCAAGATCACCCCACCCACCGCTAAGTGCCAGAGCCAAGATGTGAACATTGGTCATCTGACTTCAAGGCTGTCCATGCTCCTGCTATGCCATTTCTCCCAGCATGTCCCCCCCACGGCTCTGGGCTCTGGGCAGTGTGGAATCCTACTGGGACCCCAAATATTTCCAAGAGAGCCTGGCTCCCGTCAGCCACGCGCACCCCTCCCCAGCACGCTTAGGCTCTTGCATGGCCCATTTCTATCACACACATAAGCAGTCATGGCCTAGATTCCTGAGCCTACTCATCCTTCAAGACTCAGCTCCTTGGGGAGCTTCCACGGTCCTCGGGCGGCACAAACCCTCTTCTCCAAGGCTTTGTCTCCCTCAGCACTTGCACGTGTCCCCAGCCAGAGTCACTGCTTAGGAGGTCGGTGGGCCCAGAGCTCCAGAGGGACTCGCTGGACGAATCCCTGGGAACAAGGGCTACGCATGTGGTACCCTGGACGACACGTGGCTGTGGAGGGGCTCCTGGGGGCCTTCCTTCCTTTTCCCCAGATCCACCGCCTAATATTGGCTACTGCCCCCTACCCCACGGACTCAGTCGCCATCTCTCTCCTGCTCTGAGAGTGTGTGATTAATAGGGGCAGGATGCAGGGCAGGGTTCCTGGGTCCTATTCTTGGCTGTGGCCTCATTCCGGAATGTGCCCTGAGGTCAAGTGACACGCCTCACTCAAGCTGTGTCAGGAGGAAGAAGAACCATCCAGCTGGCATTGCCCCGAGGGAGTGGGCAGGGCAGGCAGGTGGACAGCCCACCACCCTCTCTGTCCCGCCTTTCTGGCTCCTGAGCCCCTCAGCACTTCTATTTCAGGTTGGGTTGGAGTCTCTGTGTCCGCACCCCACCTTATCCCAGGACTTGGAACTTTCTGGCATCCAGGTCTGCAGCCACCCCCAGCCCCACTCAGAGGAGGGGAGAGCAGGCCTTGTCGCCAGTGCTTCCTGGACTGGACTCTCCAGAGGCAGGACCACTTCCCGGCACATCTGTTGGGGTGAGGCAGGGTCCTTGGGTGTTTTCTGCCCTTTTCAAGTCGGCAGGATGCTGCTAGAATGGGTCCACGTCATGGATTTTCAGTCCTGGTGTGAGGGACACACCCAGTTCTGTCCATGGATGGTGACTTTTTTTTTTTTTTTTTTTGTCTTTTTGCTATTTCTAGGGCATATGGAGATTCCCAGGCTAGGGGTCTAATCAGAGCTGTAGCCGCCGGCCTACGCCAGAGCTACAGCAACGTGAGATCCGAGCCGCGTCTGCAACCTACACCACAGCTCTCGGCAACGCCGGATCCTTAACCCACTGAGCAAGGCAAGGGATTGAACCCACAACCTCATGGTTCCTAGTCAGATTCGCTAACCACTGTGCCACGATGGGAACTCCGGATGGTGACTCTTTTGTCTCCTTTCGGTGTGGCAGCCAGGAAGTGGAGACAGGAGCCTCAGCAGGAGAGGAGCTCCGTGCCAGAAGGGAAGGTAGACCTAAGTGTGCTAAGGGCTCCAATCGGGGACTTTGCATTCGCTGTGCAGTTTAACCCTCTCCACCCTCTCTCAGCCACATCTTTTACCGTTTCACCACTTGGCAGATCCCACCCTAGGCTACTTATATTCAGGAGGGCTTTGTCCCAGCCAAGTCCTGACCATAGGAGGTGGTCAATAAATAGGTGTCGGAGTTCCTGTCGTGGCTCAGCGGAAACGAATCAGACTAGCATCCAGGAGGACGTGGGTTCAATCCCTGGCCTTGCTCAGTGGGTTAAGGATCCGGCGTTGCCATGAGCTGTGGTGTAGGCTGCAGATGCAGCTCGGATCTGGCGTTGCTGTGGTGTAGGCCCACAGCTACAGCTCCAATTCGACCCGTAGCCTGGAAACCTCCATAGGCTGTGAGTGCAGCCCTAAAAAGACCAAAAAAAAAAAAGTGTGGAATGAATGAATGGCTGATGAAGCAAAGCCCAACAGGCCTTATGGAGGAAGAGATGCCCTCATGGGTATTGCCTGTTTTACAGATGCTGAATCATAAATTAAACATTGAAAGGAAATTTGCCCAAGGTCATAAGGCTAACAAATGGAGGAGCCGGGATTCAAACCCAGGTCTGTCTGACTTCAGTGCCCATACTCTTCCCAGGGTGACATGTGTATTTTAACTATTTCAGCTCAAGGCCGAGGACCAGCAAATAACCACCACTTCCAACTGGTCCCTGACCTCCAGGAGTGCCAATGCCATACAGAAAGCTTATAAAACTTCACCCTCCAAGAGTTAGTATTGAATTCATATGATTTTAAATCCAGTTCCTCAGTCCCACTAGCTATTGTCCAAGTGCCACATTTCATGTGGTTTATGCTACCATATTGGAAAAGCAGACATAGAATATTTCTATCCAGGAGGATTTTCTATCATCACAGAAAATCCTCCTGGATAGCCCGTTACAAAGGATAACCTGTAATTCCTGTTTTCTCCAGCAGAGATCTTGGGGTAGAGGTGGGGTCCCCTGACTCTAAGTTCCTGCCCTGCCCAGGACTCCAGGGATTCCTGCTTGGTTAGGCTGGTCTTGGTCTTCTGGGTCCTCTTGCTAGAAGGGGTTTTGGAATTATTCCACTGACTCTGGACTCTGATCCTGAGGTGCTGAGGTTGACCTCAAAATCCCCTCATCTTTTCTCCCAGAAGGCTTCTGTAAGTCTTGCAATTTTCTTTTTTTCCCCTCCACTCGAGGCATATGGAGTTTCCCAGGCCCGGGGTCGAATTGGAGCTACAGCTGCCAGCCTACGCCACAGCCATAGCAACATGGGATCTGAGCCACATCTGCAACCTACACCACAGCTCACAGGAAACGCTGGATTTTTAACCCACTGAACAAGACCAGGGATGGAACCCACATCCTCATAGATACTAGTCGAATGCATTTCTGCTGAGCCATGACGGGAACTCCCGCCTTGCATGTTCCTGATGGTCTTTCTTAATGTCCCAGGGTTCCTAAAGAGGTATGCAAATGAGTATATACATACCAAGCCCTAAGAGTCATGGCTTTCAGGGAAGGATGGGTTTACCAAACCTTTAGCTACATACGCTGGAGAGGGGTTGCTGATAGGAGAGCATGGGGACTATAGGCTAAGTCTTCTCATGACATAGCCCAGTGCCCACAACAACTGTGACAGGACTTCTACCAATGGGCCTGTTCTGTACTAGCTCTTCAGATTAAAGGTCTAAGAATTAACTCATTTGTTAGAGTCATTGCTGTTTGAGTTGAATTGTATAAGTCTTTAAAAACAAACACCAGATATTTTTGGCCTTGGGATCCCTAAATGTCCTTGGTATACAGGGTGGGGGCCTCCAAGAAAAGGCCAGAATCAGGGAAGAGCAGGGGTCCCAGAGTTAATCTCTCTAGGCTCCAACACTGGCTCTGCGACTTTGGGTAAGTGAACCTCTTGTGCCTCAGTATCTTCATCTATAAAATGGAACAGTATGGTACCCAGGGTCTCTCTCCAGTAAGAGTCAGCCCTGGGCCTGGTTGCTCCCGGTGCTGGGGGATGATGGCTGTTGCCTATTCCTGACTGTGGCCAGAAAGAACAAGGTGATGAAAACAGGCCCCTCCCCCCGCAGCTGCCCTTGGACAGCAGGTAAGAACAGATTCAGTCTCCTTTGCTGACAAATGAAGAGTCCAGGAAAAGGGTAGCCAGAGAGGAAGGAGGAGAGGGAGAGGGAGGGAGAGAGAGAGAGCCACACACTCTGGGGAGTGTGGTTAGAAGCAAGCAGAGACATGCAGCGATGAGGGAGGGATGGGGCACCTCTGGGACCTCTGTGGAGGCCCAAAGAGCATCTCTCCACCAATCTTGACTCGAATATCTCCAAGCATGGAGCTGAGTTCTAACTGGCCCCTTATTTCCAGGACCGCTCCCGATCTCAAGGCACCAAAAAGGACACCAGAACAAAAGGGGAAGCCGCCTCGGGATCTTGGTGGGACCAATAACTCAGACGCAAAGCAACCCTCTCAATCATCATGACTACCAATTTCGCCCTGTGACCCTAACAAGAGGAAAAGCTGGTATTCACGGATGAGCGGAATGCAGCTTCAGCCAGACTCACACAGATGGCAAGCCTCATGAAAGAGGGGTACTCTACCAACTCGATACCCCGATGGCAGGGTTAATAATTTCCATCACTAATAGCTGACAGCACCTGACGTGTGCTCAACATATACTGTTAAATATTTCCAACCTCGTGGTGTGTATATCATTCGCCTCCGGTTAATACTCTCTCCATTTCAGAGATGATGAAACTGAGGCTCAGAGAGATCAAATCATTGACCCAAGGCCCCTGGCCAAGCAGGAAACCAAGCTTAGGTTGATCTACGTGGCTCCAAAGCCCATGCATTTAACCCCAATCAAGAATAGGGGAGGAGTTCCCGTCGTGGCACAGTGGTTAACGAATCCGACTAGGAACCATGAGGTTGTGGGTTCGATCCCTGGCCTTGCTCAGTGGGTTAAGGATCCGGCGTTGCTGTGAGCTGTGGTGTAGGTTTGCAGACGCAGCTCGGATCCTGTGTTGCTGTGGCTCTGGTGTAGGCCGGTGGCCACAGCTCCAATTTGACCCCTCGCCTGGGAACCTCCATATGTGGCAGGAGCAGCCCAAGAAGTGGCAAAAAGACCAAAAAAAAAAAAAAAAAAAGAATAGGGGAGTATGGGGAGTTCCCACTGTGGCTCAGCGGGTTAAGAACCCAACTACTATCCATGAGTATGCAGGTTCTATCTCTGATCTCACACAATAGGTTAAGGATCTGGCTTTGCTGCAGCTGCCGCTCCAATCAACCCCTAGCCTGGGAAATTCCATATGCTGCAGGTGTGGCCCCGAAAAGCAAAAAAATAAAAATAAAAAAAGAATCGTGAAGTACGGTTTTCTCTCTTTTGGTAATCCACCAAGAAGTTTCACTGAGTAGATTTCTCATGAATAGGCATGTTTAAGGCCAGCTGAGGAGTTCCCACCGTGTCAAAGCGGGTTAAGGATCTGTTGTTTCCGCAGCTGTGGCTTGGATTCAATCCCTGACCAGGGAACTTCCATACCCTGTGGGCACGGCCGAAAAAAAAAGGTCAGCTGACCTCCCCTAAGGAGGCTGATCACATGCCCTTGAGACGAAGCCATAGGCACAGACAAAGACGAGAACAGGCAGAATTCAAGTTATCGCACGTGGGGAAGAGGACTGCGCTTAACACTTTCTGTATCTTACACAGTCCCAAACTAAACAGGACAAGTGGGATTTCTCAGATAAGAAATCTGAGGCTTCATAGAAGACAGCTACTCCAGGGTGAGTCAATTGAATTGGGATTCAATTCAAGTCTGACCCCAAGGTCCATACACGTCTTAGGGCCACACTGGTGGCTTATGGAGGTTCCCAGGCTTGGGGTCAAATTGGGGCTGCAGCTGCTGTCCTAAGCCACAGCCACAGCCACGTGGAATCCGAGCTGTTTCTGCCACCTACCCCACAACGCATGGCCATGCCAGATCCTTAGCCCACTCAGCGAGGCCAGGGATCAAACCCGCATCCTCATGGATACTAGTCAGGTGTGTTACCACTGAGCCAGGATGGGAACTCCCATACTCTTTTCTTGTACAGGATTATTAGGAGTAATTTTATTTGGAGGCTCAGTGAAGCCCCTACACTCCTGTAGGATGTTCTTACTTAGCTCTTAGCAGTTACCGAGGAGCCTGGAGGGAAGATTGTGGGGTCTCAACCTCTATCCCTACTGTAAAGTTGGGGTGAGACCTGGATCAGACACCAGTGTTTTCTGTTCCGAAGTAAGATTCATATTTCATACAGAGCAGTGATGCTTTCTGGGCAGTCCTGGGTCACATGAAGAGGCTTGGCCAGTATTTTCAGTGGATGACAGGGTGCTTGGCCACAAAGGAAACCCCGGGGAGACTGGGGAAGGGCATTGCTGAGGGAACGTGACTCAGGGGGAAAGTTATTTGTGGCTGTTAGTTTCTTGCTTAGATATTACGAAGCTTCCCTGCCAATCCCCCACCTTTTTTTTTTTTTGTCTTTTTAGGGCCGCACTTGTGGCATATGGAGATTCCCAGGCTAGGGGTCGAATTGGAGCTGTAGCCACTGGCCTACACCACAGCCACAGCAACACGGGATCCAAACCACGTCTGCGACCTACACCACAGCTCACGGCAATGCCAGATCTTAACCCACTGAGCAAGGCCAGGGATCAAACCTGCATTCTCATGGATGCAAGTCAGATTCGTTAACCGCTGAGCCACGACGGGAACTCCCTCTTTCTTTGATTTATGCTCAAACTGGAAGATGTTATAAAGCTTCCAAAAAGCCAAACTGGGGAGTTCCCGTTGTGGCTCAGTGAGTTAAGAACCTGACTAGTATCCATGAGGATGTGGGTTTGGATCTGGTGTTGTTGTGGCTGTGGTGTAGGCTGGCAGCTGCAGCTCCAATTCGACCCCTAGCCTGGGAACTTTCATATGCTGTGACTGCGGCCCTAAAAAGAAAGAAAAAAGCCGAAAAGCCCAGGTACTTTGGCCAAGAGTAGAATGTGGCGATGGGGACAGTGGGGGGGGATTGAGCTGGAGGTGTCGGTCAGAGCAGTGAATCCCAGCGACACCATTCCACATCCCACAACACCAGCTTCCAGAGGGGTACTACCTCCTAGGAACCCTGATAATTGCAAAAACAAAAAGACGTTTTGTCTCTCAAGGTAGGAACACAAAGGAGATGACCCCTAGAGGGAGCTTCTAGCCTGAGGAGGCTTTGAAGAGAAGCATTAACCAGGAGCTAGGATAGGCATTCGGGCTGGGCTGCCCCTCCTGAACCTCCCCTCCCCAACACCACGCCTTCTTCCTGGGGCTTCTTACCTGCCCTGCCCATCTCACCCCTGGGTCTCACAAAAGAAGACATTCTAAACCACCTCTCTGTCTCAATAGTTCCGTTCAAAACTCGGCACAATGGGAAAAATGACAAAGGCCGGAGTCAAAGGCAGCTTGTCCTAGGAGGGATGGGCTTCTAGTTCCGATTTCCTCTGCCTTCCGCCCCAAGAGTTAGCACAAGTTCTCCCACTGTGGATGGGTCAGATGAAGAAAAAGAACCAGGAGTTCCTGTCGTGGCGCAGTGGTTAATGAATCTGACTAGGAACCATGAGGTTGTGGGTTCTATTCCTGGCCTTGCTCAGTGGGTTAAGGATCTGGCGTTGCCGTGAGCTGTGGTGTGGGTCGCAGACGTGGCTCAGATCCTGTGTTGCTGTGGCTCTGGTGTAGGCCGGTGGCTACAACTCCGATTCGACTCCTAGCCTGGGAACCTCCATATGCCACGGGAGCGGCCGTACAAAAGGCAAAAAAAAAAAAATAAAAGAAAAAAGAAAAAGAATCAGTACCAAGTTTTTCCTCCCCTGGGACTGGGAATTTGAGAGAGGCCACGCTTCCCCAGGTGACGCATTCTTCGTAACTTGATAACCCCTCCCCAGTCTGGAACCCCTCAGACAGACACGACCTCTCCCTTTTCTCTTCCTACCTTCCCGTTCTCCCCTGTATGATTATTTGGGTGTGTGTGTTGTCATTTCCAAGCGCTTGGAAAGGTCCTAAACTTTAGAAGTGTCATCACCAGTTCCTAACCTACTAGATACTCAGTCAATGTGTTGAGTGGGTGAACATGACTGTTTCATTTTTTTAGTTTTTATTTATGTTTTTTAGGGTCGCACCTGTGGCACATGGAGGTTCCCAGGCTAGGGGTCACATCGGAGCTTAAGGGGCGGGCTTACACCACAGCCACAGCAACACCAGATCCAAGCCATGTCTGTGACCTACATACACCACAGCTCATGGCAATGCCAGATCCTTAACATACTGAGCACGGCCAAGGATCGAACCCACAGCCTCATGGTTACTAGTTGGATTCGTTTCCACGCCACGACCGGGAACTCGGAACACGGCTGTTTTAAATGCTACCTCACTTTGTTTAAGACAATTTAGGGACCTGCATGGAATATGCTGCCAGAGCAGCAACTCAAATGAGCCTAACTCTTTTGCTATCTAAGGACTGGTAAAACCCAGGACCAAAGCCTTTTGGTACATGAAGTGATTCAAGTTACTTCTTGGAGAATCTGAGCACCTAGATAGCAGTGGAGTTCCCGTTGTGGCTCAGCAGGTTAAGAACCCGACTAATATCCATGAGGATGTGGGCTCAGTGCCTGACCTTGCTCATTGGGTTAAGGATCCGGCATTGCCATCAGCTACGATGTAGGTCCTGGATGCAGCTCAGATCTGGCATTGCTGTGGCTGTGGCGTAGGTCAGCTGCTGCAGCTCTGATTCGACCCCTAGCCTGGGAACATCCAGATGCCAGGCTATGGCCCTAAAAAGGCAAAAAAAAAAAAAAAAAAAAAAAAAAAAAATTAAAAACCTAGCCCATGACTTAGAGTTTCTTTGTGGCCTAACATTAAGGATCTAGTGTTGTCACTGCTGTGGAGTGGCTTCCATCCCTGGGGTCAGGAACTTCTGTATGCCGTGGGCATGGCCAAAACAAACAAACAAAAAACTAGTCCATGACCCACGAATTCGTAGAACCTTGTCCCCCCTATGTGTCCACAGCAGATCTCCCTTTCCTAACTGAGCTGGCTGAGGCTGATATTAGCATACGTTTGGGGTCGTTGAGCAAAGGACCACTTACAGGGCCAGGCCAGGTATGCGGGGAGGGAAATGGCACAGTTTAAATAGTGTCTTCTTTGTAATCGGGTGTGCTTCTTCCATAAAGCCTTCCTATGGAGACCAGGCAAAGCAGAAGTGCAGGTGATCTTTAAGGATCATGGACTTTGTTTTTGTTTTTGCCATTTCTTGGGCCGTTCTCGCAGCATATGGAGGTTCCCAGGCTAAGGGTCGAATCGGAGCTGTAGCCCCTGGCCTATGCCAGAGCCACAGCAACACGGGATCCGAGCCACATCTGCGACCTACACCACAGCTCAGATCCTTAACCCACTGAGCGAGGCCAGGGATCGAACCCGCAACCTCATGGTTCCTAGTCAGATTCGTTAACCACTGGGCCACGACGGGAGCTCCAAGGATCATGGACTTTGGAAACAAGACCCCACGGTTCAAATCCTGGCTCTACTGGCAGTAGCTCTGTCACCAACTCTGCTTCCCTCTGGAAATGAGGGAAATAGCATAACCTTCAGAGGCTCCTTACGCAATTTAAGCAGGTTAAAATGTACAAGTGTTTTTTTGTTTTTTTCCTTTTTTCCTGTGGCATATGGACATTCCCAGGCTAGGAGCTGAATCGGAGCTGCAGCTGCCAGCCTAGGCCATAGTCACAGCAACGCCACAGCTTGCAGCAATGCTGGATCCTTTCACCCACAGAGTGAGGCCAGGGATGGAACCCACATCTTCATGGATACTAGTCGGGTTCTTAACCTGCTGAGCCACAATGGGAACTCCGATAAGACTTTTGGTAATGAAATCATCATCATTCAAAGAGGTAGCCAGGGAGTTCCCGTCATGGCACAGTAGTTAATGAATCCGACTAGGAACCATGAGGTTGCAGGTTCGATCCCTGGCCTTGCTCAGTGGGTTAAGGATCTGGCATTGTCGTGAGCTGTGGTGTAGGTCGCAGATGTGGCTCGGATCCTGCGTTGCCGTGGCTCTGGCATAGGCCAGGGGCTACCACCCCGATGCGACCCCTAGCCTGGGAACCTCCACATGCCGCGGGAGCGGTCCAAGAAATGGCAAAAAGACAAAAAAAAAAAAAAAAAAAAAAAAAAAGAGGTAGCCAGGCACTGGTGCAGCTACTTACCTTCTTTCAAATCTGGAAGGAAACTTGTAACCATCAGCAAAGTGTAGTGTGCCTGGACTAGGGGACTTGTCCTGGGTCTCCGAAACTTCTGTCAAGCCTCCATCCAGGGAAACTGATCTTCAGGATGAGTCCCACAGCGCCACACACAGTGGCTCCCCCCTTTTCACCTCCACTTTCCCACACCTGAAGGACGGGCAGTTAGAGAAGACACATCCTAACCTCCTTTCTCCCAGCTACCAGATTCTCCTCCTCCGGCAGAGCTTCCTGGGACGATTGATTAGGTCTTACCTCCATCTCTGTATTCCTTTTATTTTTATTTTTTTGGCTGTGCTCACAGCATGCGGAAGTTCCCAGGGCAGGGATCGAACCCGAGCCACAGCAGAAACCCAAGCTGCTGCAGAGACAGCACCAGATCCTTAACCCACTGCACCACAGCAGGAACTCCTATTCCTTTCATACAGAACCTGAAAAGTTCTTTGAAATTTTGTGGCTCAGATAATAAGAGTCTCCTTCCAAAACACCTTCCTCCAGATTTTCCAAAAAAATTTTTTTCTTCCTTTCTTTCAATCTATTTTCCAATTTATTGTAAGACTCAGATGATGAAAAATTGCCAGGCAAACCCCTTTACAACCGTGTGAAAACTGGATTGTTCTCAAAGTCTTTAGTTAAAGGGCCTCTGGTGACACCTTAGTTTCTAGAAAGACTGCTCAGGGATTGCAGCTAAATGGGATTGAAATGGTTTAGAGGTCCCCGTCGTGCTTCCTGGAAATAGAGTTAGCAGAAAGTAAGTCACAAGGACTCTCTAGAACTTTAGAATGAACAGCAGATAGTTTACAAAACAAGGAGTGTTTTTTGCTTTTTTTGTTTTTGTTTTGGAAAACAGAGCTCTGAGATCAGTGGGCAGATCTGGATAATCAGAGTTAAAAAAAAAAATCAGACATGCTCACTACAAAACAAATCAAAATCCAACCTCATCCTTCCTAGAAATGAATTGATGGAATGGATGATGGAGGCATGGCAAAGAAAAGCCATCTGAAATGAGTACCTGCATTCAGCTCAGAACATAGAAAGGAACTGTGCCTATAACTACAGAACCCGTGTCACAGGGCATTGGGACCCTGGACTGCAATGGGCGTCTGTAGGGCCCTATGATTCCATTTCTTAAACCATACTCATAGAAGCTTCCAGAAGTCATCAGTTTATACCCATCTCTCAGCTTCCGGAAGTCATCAGTTTATACCCATCTGCTAGAAACCAAGCTAGACGGATGCCATGTCTATGCTTGTCCTATTTCTTTCTAGCCTAAAGGAAGTATGAAATTGTTTTGAACCAGAATCTAGTTTGGAGGAATATCACGACCCAGCTTTTATGCTGCAAAAAAGGCTATGGTGCCACATTCTCCCAATTCTCTCAACAGCACTAAGGAGGGGAGAGAAAAGGAGACTCAAGAGCTGTCAAAGGGCACACGCAGAACCAGTGTTTCAGGAGTTTCCATTGTGGCGCAGCGGAAACGAATCCGACTAGGAACCACGAGGTTGCGGGTTCGATCCCTGGCCTTGCTAAGTGGGTTAAGGATCCTGCATGCCTGTGGTGTAGGCCAGCAGCTGTAGCCTGGGAACCTCCATATGCCGCAAGTGCGGCCCTAAAAAGAAAAAAAGAAAAAAAAAATAGAGAGAGACAGAGAACCAGTGTTCCAAAAGAGCTACAACCTGATGGCTGGGAAGGAAGTTTATGTTTGAATTTAACATTTGGTACAAAAAAAAAAAAAAAAAAAAAAAAAAAAACCAAAAACAAAAAACCATAAAAGCAATGTCTAACTTATTTTGTAAATGTAGTTTTTCCACAATTATTTTTGAAACACTTGAGGGTATAGACAGAAGGGATGTGACCTACAGTATAAGCCAAGGTTTGTCTAAAAATATTTTACACCTGTTCTCTGTTCTGCACACTGGTCATATTTTATCAGTGAAGCAAAGTGCTCGTAGTGCCAGACGAGGAATGTGTTTTTCCTTCCAAGTCCTCAATGTTTTTCCCTTCTGTAGAGCAAACCTCCTCTTCTTTTCTACCTGCACTGAAATAAAATTAGCACCATTCTCTACACGACATACCTGTCACCAGAACTACCTTTTAACTCCTATTCCCTACTGTTTGGAAACAACCATTTCAATACTTTTCACAACAGCATGGACACTTTAGCCAACGTTTGGGCTGCTCCCAAAAGGAACGCCAACTTGTATTCTGGGTTTAAATCAACTTGCTGATTGTATGAAAAAGAATGCTGAAACACTGGTTTCCCTATCAGAGACTCAAAACTAGAAATACAAACCCAGTGCTATTACTGAAACATGAATAGAATAGCTCTGAGGGTATTTCGGTAGAATTTTTATTTACTTCTCCTTGATGCAAATAATAGCCTGGACGACAAAATCTTGAATATAATAAAAAGACAGTTCTGGTCTTTTTTTATTTCAAAGGGCAACAAACATGGGTAAAATTCTGGACTTTACGGCTTATAAATACTGTGAGCTCCTAAAATCACATTGCAGTTCCTCATAGCAAGGTGATGAGTTCCTCATAGCGCCTCAGAAAAGTGTATTGATATCACTGTACCTGCTTAGCAGATGAAGAAACTGAGCCATCCGAGTCAAATGACTTAATATGCTTGAGGAAGGAATTAGACCCATAATTTCCAATAGCCTCCAGACATGAGCTGCTTCCCAATGTTTTTTCCGCCTCTAAGTTTTGCCTAAATGTAAGATGATCTCAAAACTCCACTTACAGACTACATGTATAAAGCATGTCTTCTAAAACACAAACCTTGGAGTTCCCGTCGTGGCTCAGTGGTTAACAAATCCGACTAGGAACCATGAGGTTGTAGGTTCAATCCCTGGCCTTGCTCAGTGGGTTAGGGATCCGGCGTTGCCGTGAGCTGTGGTGTAGGTTGCAGATGCGGCTCAGATCCCTGAGTTGCTGTGGCTCTGGCGTAGGCAGGCGGCTGTGGCCCCGATTCGACCTCCCATGTGCCACAAGAGTGGCCCAAGAAATGACAAAAAAAAAAAAAAAAAAAAAAAAAAATACAAACCTTAAAATTCAAATATTGAGAAAAGGTTGGTAGAGGTTAACTATTTATTTACAAGTCAAATTCCATCACTGACAAGACTTCTAGCCCAATCTAAACCTCCAAAAGCCCATCTAACGCTTCAGCAGTATTTGGTCCAATCAAATTCTAACTAACCCCAAATCAAAATAGTAGGCACGTAGTATAACAAGATTTAATTCATATGGAAACTATAGAAATTCTGAGCTATTTTTAAAATGGGTTTTGGTTTACTGTGCAGTTTAAACATGTTCAAAACTAGTAGCAATAATAAAGGGAATATAAGTTCATTCATAATAGCTTATGCTTCTAAAATGTGACTACTTCTTGTTCTAAGCCAAAATATATGGATATTTTTCAACAAAGGCTTTCAGAATCAGTTTGAGGTGAGGTCATTTGGTTTTCTTAATATTCCCTAAAATAAAAGCAAAAAGACTATCACAATATCCATATATACAGAAATCATGTATTGCAAAGGTGCATCTTAAGAGAGTTTTCCAAGTAACTTAAATCATAGGTACAAGGAACGCATTTTTTTTTTTTTTTTTTTTTTTTTTTTGCCATGCCTGCCTGCAGCATGCGTAAGTTCCCAGGTCAGGGATTGAACTCCAGCCACAGCAGTGACAATGCCAAGTCCTTAACCACTAAGCCACCAGAGAACTCCTAGAAACACACTGAATCTACAGCCCTTTCTCAATCTGAAGGACTCATCCAGTGGTTCCAAAATGAGAGAAGTAATGGACACAAATGAATTAGAGCATTGATACAATTTAATGATTTCTGACATCTCCAGATAGCCTGTGGTTATAGTTTATGGCTCCTGGAAATATAAAGCATCTCTCTCCAAACATCATCATGACTTTGGAGCATGGCTGAGAGCCTTCCACTAGCTCCTTCTCATTAACACTCTGTAGAGAGATTCTACAATCATGTGGCTACAATACATCAAAAATGGTCTTATTCCTCTGATTTCAAATTACAATAGCAACCAGTTGGAGGGAACAAAACATAGAGCTTAAGAGCACGAACTCTGGAACTAGGCTGAGTTTGAATCCCCAGTCGGCCAATTACTGGCTATGCAATATTAAGCTGTGTCTCTGCCCGCCTTCCGTAAACTGGGTTAGAACTGTGAACGGCACATAGTAAGTGATATATATTTGTTTACTAAATGATTTAAAACATTTTAAAAGAGGGTTTCGACCCAAGCGTTGTACCACTTGTATGTACATAATCCTGATCCTAGGTCCTTTAAACATGAAGGTATCTTCCTAATGTAACAACAACAACAACAAAAACCCTTGAAGAACTCTGATCTAAAGTGACCTCCTGGAGTTCCTGTCGTGGCTCAGTGGTTAACGAATCCGACTAGGAACCCTGAGGTTGCGGGTTTGATCCCTGGCCTTGCTCAGTGGGTTAAGGATCCGGCGTTGCCGTGAGCTGTGGTGTAGGTCGCAGACATGGCTCGGAACCTGCATTGCTATGGCTGTGGCGTAGGCTGTCGGCTACAGCTCCGATTGGACCTCTAGCCTGGGAACCTCCATATGCCATGGGAACAGCCCTAGAAAAGGCGAAAAGACTAAAAATAAAAAAAAATAAAAAAATAAAGTGACCTCCTGGGCCAAACTGATTAAGCATCAGCTGGTTGGCATACTAAGCAATATAATGGGTTTTATTAAGCAATGGTAATTTCACATCTTTGTCTTCTAATAAGGCTCTTCTTATCTAAACTTGCACTCGAGTATTGTTATCCTGCTTCTGACAAATGTATTCTAGTCAAGCAAGGATATGTATTTGATGCACCATGCCTATGTTATTTTCTGTTTGTGTAGGAAGGTCTCCAACCAGCATTTTATTTCAATAGCTGAAGTATGTGCAGAGAAAGGTAGAGTTGACCCTTGAACAGCATGGGCTTTGAATGGTGGGTTGATACTTACATGTGGATTTTTTTCAATATCAAATACTACAATACTACACGATCAGAAGTTAGTTGAATCCTAAATTTGGAACTGCAGGTATGGAGGGCTCACTATGAGTTATATGTGGATTTGGGGCTGAGTGGAGTGTGGGCACCCCTCCTAACCACCCCGGCTCCCCACCGACTGCCCCTCGTGCTGTTCAAGGCTCATCTGTACTTCCTCTGTATGTGAAACTGACTTATTTTAAAATAATTGGTCTTGAAGATTTGTTGGATTAAGTCAATGAAAACATGGATACCTAAGACATTCTATACAAGAATGAAATTAACACCAGTACACATTAGAAAAATATTTTAAACTCGGGGCAACTTTAGTTTCACCTCAAAAGCTAAGAAGGTGATCAGAGTAAATAAAGACTGTCCTAATCTTTCAGGAGGCATTTTGCCTGGAAGCCTTACAGTTACCATCGAACATAGGTTAAGACTATTCAAAGGAAGTTTCACAATACACCTGATTTTAGAAAATATAGGTGGTAAAGATTCTAAACGCAGAGAGCCATGTTTGGGTATCATCATCTTCACTCATCAATGATCCATGCACTCTGTAAACAAGTATGTCGACACCAGGATAGGGCCATTCAGACCTGCCACAGTATCTGAAGTTATAGAAGACCAAAAAAAAAAAAAAAAAAAAAAAAAAAAAAAAGAAAAAGAAAAAAATGGGAAAGACCTGTTAATATAATTAACTCATCAAACTGTCAGCTAAAAGTCTCCACACAAAGGGTCAAAAGTGTGATGGCCCAGTGGAGGGGAAAGATTTGGGACTAAGATGTACTTTTTCTAGGTTTTAGAAGGTGTGTTAGAGAAAGGAAACTTTAAAAAAAAAAATCCATTCCTAATGAGCAAGAAGGGGATGAAAACAGAGCTACTGTTCATTATTATTATTATTGGTCTTTTTTTTAGGGCCACACCTGAGGCATATGGAAGTTCCCAGGTTAGGGGTCGAAGAGGAGCTGCAGTTGCCAGCCTATGCCACTGCCACAGCAACATAGGATCCAAGCCTCACCTTTGCCCTGCACCACAGCTAAGGGCAATGCTGGATCCCTAACCCACTGAGCAGGGCCAGGGATCGAATCCATGTCCTCTTGGACATGGTCGGGTTTGTTACCACTGAGCCACAACAGGAACTCCCACCACTGCTCAATCTTTAAAAAAAAAAAATCATATAGTCCTCAATAATACCAAGCTCAAATCAACTTAAATTCAACTAATTTTCTTAAAACCAATCAAGATAAAATTGAGCTTTTTCAAATACCAAAACTACTACCTGTACCAATATGAAACTTCCCTAAGATTTTTTGCCAGTACATACATGCCAAAGATTTGAAAGATATGACTATTTACCTTAAGCTCAATTACTTAAAATATGAAATGTATCAGTGTTTTAGACTGTTACAAATTCTATTGTGCCTCTACTGGCCAGCAGCAACCCCAGCCAGAGAATCAACAGCTCTAGATCCTTAACCCACTGAGCCACCAGGGAACTCCCCAGTTGCCTTATTTTGATTTCCAGAAAAAGCGAACTCTAGCCTTTTTTCCCTTATAAAAAGGCATTTTTCTTCCAAGTTAAGCCTATGATAACTTCACTCAAACGTCTCTAGCAGAAACCAGGGCTTAAAACCGTTACTGATTGTTCTTAGTTATCCAAACTTTGTGATCACAGAACTTAACTGATAGCAATAGGCAGACCAGTCTCTGTCGGTTCCATTCACTATCCCAATACTTCTTCATAACCTCATTCTGTCCACTAAAGGACAAAGGCCTTACCATGGAGCTGGCAGAACAGCTTAGCTGTTATTTCCAGTACTTGTTTCCTTAAAATTTTTATTGTTCGAAACTGCAAGGCTAACAGACAAAAGGCTTTTGTAGACTGGTATCCAAAAAAACTCATTTGAGACCAAATTTACTTCACAAGTTAACCAGACAGTGCTGGTTTCTTACTACAAAAGTACAAAGTTATTTTTTCTTCTGAGTCAAGACGATCCCCCCCCCATATGATGTCAACACGGTATCAATGAACACTAAACAGTGAAATGACTCATTACTTAAAAAAAAATAGTCTCTCTTGCAGCTCAGCTAAAAAAACCCCTCCACCCTTAATGAGCCACTACAATTTGACACATTATAGATGACTAATCTTTGAACACCCCAAACCAGTAGGTTGGATGTCCACTTGCAAAAACACAAATGCACACAAAAGCTCATATTTAGCAACGTGTCCAATCTTGAATAGATTTTAATCATAAATTCTGTAGCTACACACAACTTATCTTCTAGTGTAAGGATTAGGAAAAACAGACCCAATTTTCAAGGTCTGCTGTCCCAGCAAGTTTTCTGAGCTATTCATCTCCCATGCAGAACGAGAAAACTGATCCTTTGGTCATTCTCCATATACACATCAAATCAATCCTCTCCGTTTACATGAGTGCATTTCATGTTACCACCTAACTCCATCTTAGATGTCAGCATGACACGTTTTAAAACTTGCTATAAAATAGGGCTGACTTGCTGTAGCATACCACCCCTATCAAGGGGAGAACAAGACATGGAATGAAGACAGTTGCTAAAAACAAAAAAGCTGTCCCCAGCATTGTCAGGCTAGGGACAGCTTTCTATGTGGCAAACTACTATCTGTGCCCTACTAGAGTAACTGCTTTCCTTTGCGATCCAGTGAGTCAGATCTTTTTGTCTTAACCAGCATTTACAACATCATTAATTCCAGAATCAGATCTTTGGCAAAGGCTTAAAAACAAACACCATGATAAACATGTTTAATTTTAAAGAATTTTAATACAAACTTAATATAAACTATTTCAGTCCCTCTTTACATGTAAGACACTGACTCAAAATACTTTTATACCGTTTTTTCAAGTATTGCACAATATAGGTACAAAATTAATATTTACGATTACATTTTCTTCCATAATATATAGCAAAAATCTTTAAACTTTTAACAGAAAATACATTTTTTTTTTGAAAAAGCAAATATTCGTACATTTTAATTCCACCACTAAAGGAATATCCTGTACACAATTTTTAGAATAGTTGATGTCTTTAAGATGGATATTTTACAATTTCAGTAAAAAAAATACAACATGAAGCTGCTGCTGTCACAGATCACTGTAGTAAAAAGATATAAATGCAATACCATGTCGTAGAAACAATATATATATATCCTCTGATATTTTACAAACTTTGTACTAAATTAAATTATACAATTAGAAAAGACCAATAAACCCACTTATTAGTGCCAATTTTTTATAAAAAAAAAAAAAATCAGCCATGTCCTTGCTATATCTTAAATACTGTAAGAGGCCATATCTGAGAGTATACTTTAAAATATACAGTCAGTATAAAATAACTTTGTGCTTGGTTGGCAATGAAAAATGATGCATGTTTTATTTTTGTAACCAAGCTTGAATGTATCCTTACTATAAGCTTAAAAAAAAAAAAAAAAAAAAATCTCAAGGAGGTTATAGAAAAAAATCCCCCTTGGGTCCAAGCATTTTAATTTGTACGATACACTTTTTTTTCTTTTCTTTTTTTAGTTAGCCATAACAGGCTGGAATTGCTGGTTAGAATACTGCATGTTATTCAAGCTAAAATTCAAGCCATCTACAAAAGACTTCTCGTTGAGGCCTCCATAGGCCGAAAACACATCAAAGGCATTACTGTACTGGAGAGGACTGAGGTTAAGGGGGCTGTCACCTGGGAACATTCCACTGGTACTACTACCTTGACCCTGCATATTAGGAAAAATAAATTCCTTGGCATTAGGAGAAAGGGCAGAGGTTTTCTGCTGCTGCTGCTGCTGCTGTGGTGGTGGCGGTGGCGGCGGCGGCTGGGATGGCTGCTGCTGCTGCTGCGGCTGCTGCGGGCTACCCAGGCCAAGCCCATACAGAGAGTGCATTGAGGAAGAGATGGCTTTCTGCTTCAAGAGGTCATTCACATTCAAGCCGAGGTTGATAGGAGAAGTACGTGCGACCTTGTTGCTGCGGCCACTATTCTTCATTTTGGTAGAGCCGAACTTGGTGGCAGCGAAAGTGGCAGTGGTAAAGGTTAAAGGCTGAGTGGACCGGGGCATGAAGGTAGGGCTTACAGCAGCAGAGTGACCAAAGGGAGGCGATGGAGAGCTGGACACTGATGAGGCTGGGTCACTTATGGGCATAAAAACCTGGGCCTCTGGGTTAAAGCTGTTTTTGATCTCCTTATCCAACTCACATCCATTTTCATTATTATCATCCACATAAAGTACCTTCACTGGTCCCTTTTCACCAATTTGGTAGGAAACCTCAAACGGGTCGATCCAAACGCTAAGATCCTGTGGCAGATTGCCACGAACATCATCAATGTCCAAACCACTCTCTTTGGATGCTTGTTCAATCACTGGGTCCACTTTCTCCCCTATGTGTATACATCTAAACCCTGATCCTTTATATGGCTTTTCAGGATACCAGTGCCCTTCATATTTCTTCTTAAGAAGTCTTTCAAGCTCTTCACCAAAAATGTTGACACGTCTCCTGGGAAGCTTATTGTACAGATATGAAATAATGAAATTTAGTGCTACTTGGATTTCAAGCTGCATAGCTGCTATGCCACAAAATTAGGTTTGTGTTTCAACTCCCCCCCAGACACACACAAAAGTGTTCAATTTGTGGCAGAGAAACAAACTTTCATTCAAAGTGCTGGTATTAGTAGATATCCTTCACCTTGAGTGGTCTTGTTCCTTAAAGAAAACAAACAAAACAAAAGCAAACATGTCCACGTAAGATAAATGTTAAGTTCCACAACCTTTTTCTACCCTAGAGTAATGTCACTTTTGCAAAAAAAATCTAATAAGCTAGAAAGTCTGAAAAATATAATCAACACAAAATAAATGAACATACAATACAAAACTGTTTATTGAAGATTAAAAGCTCAAGGAAAAACTGAGGATTTACAGTTAAAACAATGTTTTTTGTTTTTTTTTTTTAAGCCTATTATTACCTTCCTGTTTCTGAATAGAGTTCTAAGAGAAAAAAATATTTCCGGGGTATAGAGCATATTCCTTCTTTTTCTTCCCTTAGTTCTCACAAAAATACGTACTGGAAACTATACTCGGCATATATATACCGAAGTTATATACATACACATACCGAAGTTTTAGAAGTTGGTTATACTCCTATTCACCAATGTAGAAACGAATGCTGTTATTTCAGTTCATTTTGGATACAGACTACTTACATCTTGTTTTATCGATAAACATTTTGAAATTTGAGAAGTCAGGGAAATTATTTTAATTTCCAAAGCTCATGATACTAAAGTTAAGGGTACGAAATACTAAATGAATTGCCATCCTAGTGGATGATAATCATGAACCAAATTATCCTACACAGTTGCTGTTTTAAATATACTAAGTGCTCAAAATGAAATAATCGAGCTTCTCTGTGCTTTTCTTTTCAACGTGTATTTTTCTAAATTTGAAAATACCTCGTGGGCATCAAGCCTAACAAAAGAAACAATGAATTTCAAAAATTTATTGATTATTCTGCTGAAAGGGCAGAGTTTCTGAGTTTTACTCTGATTTTTAAAATCACCTCCATCCCTCGTGATAAGAAAACAGCCGGACAGGCGGGTACGATAAGGTCGACCTTTAAACGTTTGCTGGATCAGCACTGGGTGGGGATAAGGAAAGATCAAGGGCAAACAGAAGATATTTGCAAAGGAGGGATCTGAGGTTGATCTAAAAGGACATTTAAAAATCAAGTTGATAATTCATCTGTTTCATTTTTCCATACTCGTAGTGACAAAGGAGAAAGAGTCCCCGGCTGCCCTAAACTACAAACACTCTCCAAGCCAAAAGCCCTGAGTGCTGGCAAAGGCAGCCGATTAGGCCAAATTGCTTGAAGGTGCAGCCGAGCGAAATTCAGGCTCGGCAGAAGGTAGTTTCAAAGCAACGCCTTAAGACAGGAGCGTGAAGAATTACATAAACAGCCAGTTGGGTCTCATTAGATTTCTGCTCACAGCCCTCGGAGCCCAAGCGCTACAGCGGCAGCAGCCAAGAGGAGGAGGAAGAGAGTACAAGTCTCCTCCTCCAAGGAGGAGGAGGAGGAGGAAGGCCACGAGAGATGGAAACGCGACCATTTGGGGCCAGGGGCCCGGACACCCGGCGGGTCGCCGCGCCGGCTGCACCGGGTCAGCCGCTCCCCTCCCCCCGCCCCAGCCGTAACCCGACCCGCCGCTCCCTGCCCCCCGCCTCAAGGCTCCTGGGACCCGGCCAGAGCCTGGGGAGCGCTGGTTCCCTGGCACCATTTTCGGGCCGGCCAGCCACCCGCCCCGCGGAGCCCAGCGTTCCCTTCGCGTTCGCTGCTGCTCCTGGGCACCCCAACCCCCGATTCCCATCAGCTCGCCCCGGGCCGCCCTTCCCCGGTCACCCGGCCCCGCCGAGCCCAAAGCGCCGGCCAGCCCCGCCTCCAGCTCCCGGGCGCACCCGGGCCCCTCGGAGCTACCTCGGGTCGGGTGTTGAGAGCCGCTCCCCTCCACGCCCGGGCCGCGACGCCGCCGTCCCGAGCCCCCAAGGGCCCGCGGCTCGACGCTGCTGCAGCCCCTCCTCCTCCTCCTCCTGCCCCCGCCCGCCGCCCCTCGATACTTACGGGCTGCTTCCACCACAGACCCAGCGGCTGGGCGGAGGAGAAGGGAGGGTCGGCGGCAGCGAGCTGGCTGGGCCTAGTGCACGCCGACGCTGCCGGGAGGAGGTTGCGGAGGACGAGAGCCTCAGGAGTTCGCCCCTTCTGGCTCGGGTTGGCGAGGACGGGGTCAGGTGAGCGCGCCCACTTCTCCACACAGCCCGGTGCCCGGCCCAGCGTCCCCGTACAGCGCCCACTCCGCGCCGGGCCAGAGCTTTGCTCCTTCTGCCGCGGCGCGCGCCCCGCCTCTCGTTTTATAGTCTCCTCCCCGCCCCCCCATCCCCTCCCGTAGGGGTGCGCGCGCCCGCTCCGCGTCACACAGCTCCGGGCGGCGTCACCATTCCCTATCCTCCCACCCGGCACCCGAGACCCTCACCGGCTGGCTCCGCCCCTGCCCTGCCCCCGGACGCCATTGGCCAAGTCCCTCCTGCCCATGTCCCAAACCGAGGCGGTGGGCCGGGCGGGCAGGCCACACCCCTCGGGCTCCAGGATGGCCAATGAACCGACTATCTGGAGTCACTGTGGGCGGGATTAAGAAAAATTGGAAAGGGATTGGGGGAGAGACGTGCCAGTGAAGGCGACAGAGGTGGTTTGGGGCGGCTGACTCTGCGTCTAGGCCGAGAGCACCGGGGAGGAGGGGGGAGGGGAACGGAGCTGGAGGCGAAGCGGCTGGGGAGAACTGTGGCGAGCTGTCGATCTCGAGAGGGAGGGGAGGATTTACAAAGCATGCTCCACCCGAGTGGGATTGTGGTCGAGGAAAATCCCATTCGTGGACGAGCTACCACGTCGGCCTCCAGTGCACCCAAGAGAGCTTAGAAAAAGGGCGAACTGTGACAAGGACTCGTGCACTCGGTTAATTAAATCACCGCAAGGGCCTAGGCCAACTGCCGTCCAGAGAGGGGCAACTGCAGAATCCAAAGCTGCTGTGCCAGGCTGGGGGTGGGGAAGGGAAGACCACCCGGCCACACCTCCCGCCCCGGTGACAGTTTAACTGCCTCCGCTTCCCACATCAGACCTCCCCGTGCAACCCGGCAGCAACTCGGACGTGGGGGTGTCTTGAGAGTATAAGAAGAATCACATTTTATTCCGAATGTCCCAGTCCAGCCCTCCATGCCAAGTTGCGTACGTATCTAAGTGTATATGTGCATGCGTGTATTTCAAGTGCCTGTTTTAACATGAATACACATAATAAACACAGTGCCTTCCTATATTGTACGTTTAAGATAAAATTATCTTAGTTAAAATATGGGTGAAAAAATAGGGAGCAGGGAAAGACAGGGACTCAAAAGGGGCGGGCAAACGCTTCTTTTTCACAACCTGCAGCAGAGAATTACCCCAAGTTAACACTGGGAGTGGAACCAGGCGTCTCTTACGGCTAAAAATATTACTCACAGGTAGCAACGACGCCTCATTGGCCAGACTTCTCCCCTAGCAACCAGGCGATTGGCCGTCTGGTATCCAGGAGACCGACGTCAAACTCGCACTGGGAAAAGGAGCGAGAAGGTCTAAGGGGAGAGAAGGGTAGGAGGGGGAGAAAGAGGAGCAATGAATGAAACGCCCATTGCCCGGCCTTCCCCTCTCCGCTTTCTTCAGCCCTCAAGGAGTGCTTCCTGGAAAAACACCAATTGGGGCGCCGCCTTCCTCTCAAAACCGAGGGGTTTGCACTCTCTACCTGCTACGTGGAAGTTAAACCACAATCCACCGAGGAGTGGAGTGTTTGCGAAGCTGGCTGTGCAGACCAGCCGTGCTCCTGCGGCACAAACCCGCTTTATGGACGCAAAAAAAAAAAAAAAAAAAATTATAGTTTTTTTTCCTCCAACTTGATTCTCTTGCCTTCCTTTCCTCCTCTATTTGAAGGATAGAATTGAAAAAGAGTGTTTCCAAAGACCCAAAGTGTGTGAGGGGGGAGGGAAAGTGGGTTTGTGAAATAGGCTGAGGGTGGGAGTGGTCGGGTGACCGAGTTTTTCGTTTATTGTACTGATTCCTAAAATTCAGGTATTGTTTTTAAAGAGCATAGAAGTTTTTACTCAATGATTCTTTAAGTTCTGTTTTTTTACTATTTGGGTTTTTCAGTTGTAAACAAGGACGAGTAAGATTTGGTTGTGAAAGTATGTAGGCATTTTAAAGTAAAACGCCCCTTGCGCTGCGTTAATATAATATAATATAATATAATATATAATATAATATAAACCAATTTATATTATTCGTTCAGTGTCTTCTTTTTGCTCATTTGTGTTTTTTTTCAGTAATGAACATTAATTCCATTTAGTTTTTTTATTTTATTTTTAAATTTTATAATTAGTTAAGCATAGAAATTGCAAGAATATAGGATGTTTGGGGAATGGTTTACCCAGAGAAACACTTGCTTTTCGTGTTCTCTAGAACATAATTTCTTTTACCATTAGGGAAATAATATCACTGTACCAAACATCCAGAATTGCAGGATCATGAATCGGGGCCATGTGTCTTAATTTGTAATTTGGAAAATATTTCTCTGTAATTATAGGAGCATATTATGCTTGGTTGAGATTAATCCATCTACCTAAGGATAGATGAACTGTAATTTTGTCAAGCTTGTCTATACTTTTCAAGAACTCTGTAAAGGGAAGGCACAGATTCTCTTTACTGAACTGCCCAGGTTTAAAACTTGAGAGCAGCATCTGATAAGTGTTGATTAAATATCAATAGCATGGTTCATGGACATGGAAGGCAGACCTGTGTTTGCCAGGGGGGAGGTGGGGGCTTACAAGGAGTTTAGGGTTAGTAGATGCAGACTGTTATATTTAGAAGGAATGGGTGATGGGGTCCTGCTGTACTGCACAGGGAACTGTATCCAGTCCCTTGGGTAAGAACCTGATGGAAAAATGAAAAAAATAAAGGGTGTGTATGGGTGGCCAGGTCACTTGGCTGTACATCAGAAATTGAAGAAACATTGTAAATCAACTATACTTTAATAAACATTTTTTAAAAATAAAAAAATAGGAGTTCTCATCATGGCTCAGCAGAAACGAATCTGACTAGTATCCATGAGGACACAGGCTCCATCTCTGGCCTCGCTCAGTGGGTTAAGGATCTGGTGTTGCTGTGAGTTGAGGTGTAGGCCAGCATCTACAGCTCTGATTTGACCCCTAGCCTGGGAACTTACATATGCCATGGATGTGGCCCTAAAAAGACTAAATAAATAATAAATATCAGTAGCAGTACATAGAATTTTTAAATAAAAAATTTAAGGATGATACTTAGTCTTTTTTTTTTTTTTTTTTTTTTGCTTTTTAGGGCCACACCTGAGGCATGTGGAAGCTCCCAGGCTAGGGGTCCAATCGGAGCTATAGCTGCTGGCTTATGCCACAGCCATAGCAACTTGAGATCTGAGCTGTATCTGCGACCTACATCACAGCTCATGGCAACGCCGGATTCTTAACCCACTGAGCAAGGCCAGGGATCGAAACCACTACCTCATGGTTCCTAGTCCAATTCATTTCCGCTTCACCATGACAGGAACTCCTAAATCAGAAATTTAGATATAAAATTTTTACTAGTTGTGGCTCAGCCCAAATGTATGAGAGGGTTTCAAACCAAATATAAATATGGACACACACACACACACACACACACACACACACACACACACACACAGTGAGGCCCTCTGGCATACTGAAAAAAGTACTGAAGAGCAGGTTTTGGGAGATCTGAATTTCACCCTTTTCTTTTCCTTTCTTTTCTTTTCTTTTCTTTCTTTCTTTCTCTCTCTCTCTCTCCCTTTCTTTCTCCCTCTCTCTCTCTCTTTCTTTTTTTCTTTCATTTTTTTAGGGCCGCCCAGCACATGACAGTTCATGGGACTAGGGAGCGGAGTCTGAGACCTATACCACAGCTCTTCATCGCAATGCTGGATCCTTAACCCACTAAGCGAGGCCAGGGATTGAACCCGAATCCCCATGGATACTAGTTGAGTTCTTAAGCCGCTGACCCATCTTTCTTGCTTTCCTCCCTTCCTTCCTCCCTTCCTTTTTTTTTCTTTTTTTTCTTTTTAGGGCTGCACCTGTGGCATATGTCAGTTCCCAGGCTAGGGGTCCAATAGGAGCTGCAGCTTCTGGCCTATGCCGCAGCTTGTGGCAATGCCGGATCCTTAACCCACTGAGTGAGGCCAGGGATCAAACCTGCATCCTCACAGATACTGTGTCAGGTTCTTAACCTGCTGAGCCACAATGGAAACACCTTCACCCATTTCTTTCTTTCTTTCTTTCTTTTTTTTTTTTTTTTAATGTGTATCTCTTTAAATTAATTTATTTTTTAAATTTTTTTATTTTATTTTTTGTCTTTTTACTTTTTCTAGGGCTGCTCCCACAGCATATGGAGGTTCCCAGGCTAGGGGTCTAATCAGGGTTGTAGCCGACGGCCCATGCCACAGCCACAGCAACACCAGATCCGAGCCACGTCTGCAACCTACACCACAGCTCACAGCCACGCCAGATCCTGAACCCACTGAGCAAGGCCAGGGATTGAACCCGCAACCTCATGGTTCTTAGTTGGATTCATTAACCACTGCGCCACGACGGGAACTCCAAGATGTCCTAAACTTTCTAATGCTCGTTCTGTTTCCTTGTACATTGAGACAGGATTATGGAAGTATCACCATCACGCAATGTGTATTACCAAGGCTCATTTCACTTCTAGGGAATCAACTTTTTGCCTGTATTTGAAAATTAGGCAACATACAAATGTACTGTTATTTTTATTATGGTTATTCATTTCTTTTGGACAGTCATGCAATGTAAACCATAGCATGCACATTTAAAAAATTGTTAATGAAGAGCAAATATAAATTAATCATTGAGTTATTAAAAACCAAGTATACCAATCTTTCCTAAACATATCTCAAAGGAGGGCATGGAATTATGACTGAGGAAACCTCAGCGTGGTTTCCTGTGGCTTCTCATATGGATTAGTAGAGGAGGGCCATACATTGTCCAAGAAGTGGGAACGCAGGCATTTGTAATTACAAGATAATTAGATAACATTGAACAAATCCATTTATCTTTGGAACGGGTAATTTCACTGGAACAATCTGGTCTTATAGGAAAACGTCTGCTTATAACTTGCTCTCTCCCTATTGTCTTGATGGGTAAAAATCCAAACAAAATTTTGAAATTTCTTTCTATTATCCAAGGACGAGGATTTTTATTTCAGCCAGAGAGCTTAGTTGCAAGTTCTAGGAGTGATACAGTGTGATACCACTTATATATCACTGATGTATCACTATATACAGTGTGTAAGTGATACAACTTACAAAGAACATTTATTAAAGTCTCTGTGAGCTACTGTTATTATCTTAAATATACAAATTCTAGATTTCATCCATAGCAGAGTATGTTAAGGAAAATTGAAAATGCTCTATCATTGTAATGATACATAAATTTAAAGCATAAATTGGGAGTTCCCTTGGTGGCGCAGTGGTTAACGAATCCGACTAGGAACCATGAGGTTGCGGGTTTGATCCCTGGCCTTGCTCAGTGAGTTAAGGATCTGGCATTGCCATGAGCTGTAGTGTAAGTTGCAGACACGGCTCGGATCCCGCGTTTCTGTGGCTCTGTGGCTCTGGCGTAGGCCGGCAGCTGTAGCTCCGATTAGACCCCTAGCCTGGGTGCGGCCCTAGGAAAAAAGAAAAAAAAAAAGCATAAATTGTATTTGTTATTATGCAGCTCTGCTTAAAATAGAAATATGTACATGCACGCACAATTTTTTTAAAATTTTATTATTATTATTATTATTTGGTCTTTTATTTTTTTGCCTTTTCTAGGGCTGCTCCCGCGGCATATGGAGGTTCCCAGGCTAGGGGTCGAATCGGAGCTGTAGCCACCAGCCTACGCCGGAGCCACAGCAATGCGGGATCCGAGCCACGTCTGCAACCTACACCACAGCTCACGGCAACGCCGGATCCTCAACCCACTGAGCAAGACCAGGGGTCGAACCCGCAACCTCATGGTTCCTAGTCGGATTTGTTAACCACTGCGCCATGACAGGAACTCCCACAATTTTATTTTTAAAAATAGATAACTTGGTTCTGCAATTCTGGATCTCTCTCTCTATCTCTCCATCCATCCATCCACAATTGTAGCAGGTACTATTGCTAGCTCACTCTTTGCCATATCCTATCCCCTTCCCCTTGTCTACCTGAATAAAGAGCTGTCTTCCCAGCCCTCACACAGTTGGGTGGCATTGTGGCTCTTCTGCCAATGAGACATAAACAGGCATCAGCTGGGATGGTTTCTAAGAAAGTTTCAATTTTCTTATCAAAGCAGCCTGTTCTAGTTATTATTGCTGTATAACAAAGTATCCAAAACTTAGTGGCCTAAAACATCTATCTTTTTTTTTGTTGTTGTTGTTGTTGTTACGGCCCCACCCGTGGCATATGGAGGTTCCCAGGCAAGGGGTCAAATGGTAGCTGTAGCCGCTGACCTACACCACAGCCACAGCAATGCCAGATCCTTAACCCACTGAGCGAGGCCAGGGATTGAACCTGTGTCCTCAAGGATGATAGTCAGATTTGTTTCTGCTGAGCCACGACAGGAAGTCCCATAAAACATCTATCTTGCTATGCTATTGGATCCTGTAGTTCAAGAATTCAGACAGGACACATGGCGGGGGGGGGAACGGGTGGATGGCTTGCCTCTTCTCCACAATGTCTGCAGCTTCAGCTAAACAATCAAGAATCTTGGGGACAGGTTTGTCTAATAGCACTTTCTCCGGTGATGGAAAGATGCTGTATCTGTGCTGGGCAGTATGGTTAGCCACAGTTCACATGTAGCTAATGAGCACATGAAAAATGGTCAGTATGACTGAGGAACAGAAACTTTTATTTAGCGAGGCCAGGGATTGAACCCGCAACTTCATAGTTCCTAGTTAGATTTGTTTCCACTGCGCCATGATGGGAATTCTTGCCCTCTTTTCTTTTTTTAAGCATTCGTTGGGAACCTCTGAGTCAGGCTGAATGTTAAAAAATCAAGCAACAGATTGGAAATCAAGGTTCTAGACATCAAAATCGATTACATATTTAAAACATTTAGGCAAGTTCTGGTGCAAAATTTAAGATCAGAATCATGTTCAGCCATGTATTTGACACATAGTGTGTATGATGCTCACACAAATTAAAGGGAAAAACACAAAGACCCCTAATAGAAACATGGAGAAAAGGTGTAGATAGAAAATTCAGGAGTTCCCGTTGTGGCGCAGTGGTTAACGAATTTGACTAGGAACCGTGAAGTTGCGGGTTCGGTCCCTGCCCTTGCTCAGTGGGTTAACGATCTGGCGTGGCCGTGAGCTGTGGTGTAGGTTGCAGACGTGGCTCGGATCCCGCGTTGCTGTGGCTCTGGCGTAGGCTGGTGGCTACAGCTCCAATTAGACCCCTAGCCTGGGAACCTCCATGTGCCACGGGAGCGGCCCAAGAAATATCAAAAAGACAAAAAAAAAAAAAAAAAAAAAAAAAGAAAAGAAAAAAGAAAGAAAGAAAATTCATTGAAAGAGTAATACAAGGAGCTGATAAACATGTGAAAACATCTTCATCCTATATATTTTCAAAGAGATCCAGATTACAACAACAGAGATGCCATCTTACTTATCAAATTATCCAAGACTAGAAAAAAATGTAGGAGATAGACATGATTATACACTGGGAGTGTTAAGTAATACGATCTTTCTGGAAAGCGGGTCATTATGCATTAAGAGCCTTAAAAAAAAATCCCTCTTTCTGACCCAGTAAATTCACTTATAGAACTCTCCCAAGGAAATAATCAAGGATGTAGTTAAAGACTCATATATTAAAAAATGTTTGGTTAAATGATTTTTTAATACAGAAAAATTTCCAACGTCCTACATGCTGAGCAATAATTAAATAAATTATTCTAAATCATAGAATGCAGGCATTAACAATGATGATTATGACAATGCTGAGTGTCTGGGGGAAAACAGGAATAATGTAACATTAAATGAACTGCAGCTACAAAAGTGCATGCAGGAGACACTCCTTCAGCAAGAAATGAACTATGGTGTAGGTCACAGACTTGGCTTGGATCTGGTGTTGTTGTGGCTGTAGTGTAGGCTGGCAGCTGTAGCTCCGATTAGACCCCTAGCCTGAGAATTTACATATGGCACGAGTGCTTCCCTAAAAAGCAAAAAATTAAATTAAATTAAAAAATAATAAAAGGGCAATACAAAATAGTTCTAATTCTTTTCCTCAGTGCCCTTTCTCCCTGATGTTTCTTTCACTTTTCACACTGTTTACTGGAAGCTACTCGAAATATTCCCTTTTGACTTTGCACATTCTTGCATTGCCATCAGATGGACCCAGAGTGGCTCCCACCTCCTAACTATCTCAGCTGCAGTTAAAATGTAGTAGAAAAATCATCAACTTGACACCAGAGGATTTGCTTTTGAGTTCTGCTCTGCCAGGTGTTAGTTGAGCAGGGCTGTGCTGAGTCCTAGCCCTCAGGTAATTAATAGACGCAGTAAGTACCCTCTGAGTTGTGTGAGAATCAAATGAGATAATGCTTATGAAAATTCTTCATGAACTGTAAAACCCTACATAGATGTTCACAGTTTCTCTTCCTTCCTTCTCTCCTGACCTCTCCTCCTTATCCTCTTCCTTTGCTTCTTAGAGCTGATGAAAATTTGATTCAGCTCAACTGAGAAAACGTGAGGCGTTCTCGTTGTGGTTCAGCAAGTTGAGGACTCAACATAGTGTCTGTGAGGATGCAGGTTCCATCCCTGGCCTAGGGTGGGTTAAGGATCCGGTGTTGCTACAAGCCACTGCATAGGTCACAGATGCGGCCAGGATCTAGCATTGCTGTGGCTGTGGCAGAGACCAGCAGCTGCAGTTCCGATTGGACCCCGAGCTTGGGAACTTCCACGTGCCACAGGTGCGACCTCGAAGAGAAAAAAGAAAGAAAGAAAGGAAACATGTGAAATTACTTTTAAACTATAAACAAGTATTATTAACAGCCTCTTTGCTCATACACAGCCTCCCCAAACTGTCATTCCCTCCTTCAAAATGTCTCTGAGAATCTCTTGCCTTGGTCTTATTTAATTCTTAGGTTATCTAACTTTCCATGGTTTAGATCCTGTCTCCTACGTTGGCCTGATTCCAAATTTTTTTAGGGCAGGCAGCATGTCTTCTTTTTTTTTTTTGTATCTTTGCACATGAGCTCTTGAGTGCCTTGTATTCAATCAATATAAACTGTTTGATGGCTTCGCTCTGCACTTGCTAATCCAGAGAAAGAACACAGAATATTTGAGAAAGAGTAAGTGGTTTGAAGTGGCTGGTGTATGACTTTTGAAGGTGAGAAGTGAAATGCTGGAGAGGAGGCTGGGTAGGCAGAAGATAGGTTATCAAAGGCCTTGGATTAGGAAACTAAGATTTTGCTCTTAATAGGTCAGAAGATGTTGAGTGAGTTTTCAGTAGGGAAATGACATTATTGGAATTCCAGTGTTTTTTTTTTTTTTTGTCTTTTGTCTTTTTGCCTTTTCTAAGGCTGCTCCCTCAGCATATGCAGGTTCCCAGGCTGGGGTCTCATCGGAGCTGTAGCTGCCAGCCTACGCCAGAGCCACAGCAATGCCAGATCTGAACTCCATATGCCACAGGGCAGCCAAAAAACAAAGAAAAAAAGAAACAAACAAAAAAACTCAATTCTCTGTGAAGAATTCTGCTGGGGCTCCAGCAAGGTTGGTTGGTTTCTCTTACCTTAACTTTATTGACTGTGCTGGGTATTTGCTGTCACTTTAAACAACATCCGCTCCCCTTCCTCCAGCAACAGGCCTGATTTTTGTTTGGGTCTTTCTCCCACTCCCTATCCACATACTTCCTTTGGGACCTGCCATCTAGGATCTGAAGACACAAAGAACATGGCATTCTCCTGGCCACTGTGATGGGTCCTATTAGGCCAATCAGAGCCAGTAACTCTCAGTTCTGGGACTACTTTTGAAGTCTTGAGGAGAAGGACTCTTTCCCATAAACCAGGACCCTGAAAGGCTCATATTTGAGGCTTCTGGGCAATCTTAGTATCATCAGGAGACAGCTGTCAGAGAATGCAACTAACTAACCTGGGCAGAACCTGGAGAAAAACCAAATCCTGGAAAACAGCCTTTAAACCCCGTGTCACCTCTACCTGGACTTTGAGCTACAGGCTGTCTAAGCATGGGTTCCCCCAAGAGTGGAGCCAAAGGGCTTTGTGCTGCCGCTTTAGTTGGGAGTCAAACTAAACTCACAGGGAGCAGGAGTGAGGAACATGGGAAATAAGACAGGGGAGGAGAAATGGACTGCCCTGGTGGGCTAGCAGTTAAGGATTCGGCATCATCACTGCTATGGCTTGGGTTTGATCCCTGGCCCAGGAACTTCCTCGTGCCTTGGGTGCGCCCCCGCCCCCCCCCCAAAAAGACAGGGTAGGAGGGAAAACAAAGCAAATTTTGCATTGCTAAGCTGGCTGCTGTGAATAACAATGGTTTGATTCCCATGGCCCAGTCTTCCAAAAAGCCACTTAAATTGCATCCCAGAACAGCACATCTGAGGAAAGAAAAAGTGAAGAATTTATACACGGGTTACTGTTTCCCATTGATCAAAAGTCATATCATGGCACGTAAAGGCTCTCATATTTCTGGGTTTTAGACATTGGAAGCCATGTGAGGGCCTTGCACCTCTGGGAATTCCTTAGACGAGAGGCAGGGGACAGACTGTGAGATGTCAGGTTGTGCTAGTGTGACGTTAGAGCCTGTGCAGATCTGGTCACAGCAGTGACAGCTGGAAGGAGAGAAGGTGAGGCCAAGGAAAACTGAGGTTGTACCTCAGAGGTATCAGATACTCATGAGCTAATAATAAGTTCCTTTTTGGCTAAAACCAGTTGGGGTTGGGTTTCTACATAAGCAATCTTGTGTCCACAACCCCCATCTCCTCACTCCCTGGACTGCAGTGGCATTCACTGTCTGGGTCATTCATTTTGACATGAAAGCGTGTGCTCCTTTTTTGTTACTTAGTTATCCTGCATTGGTGTGTGTCCTGTCTCTCCAAGAGGTCTGTGTAGCCATGAGAGCAGGGAAGTAGCTTCTACTGCCCTGTGCCTGTGCTGGTCACAATATGCTTAATATTTGGCTGAGCTGATTTTTCAAATTTCATAAAATTCAGTATTCTGCTATTTGATCATTTGCATCCCAGCGTGATTTCCCAATATATGCTGTTCCCAATATAACCTGTTACATTCTATCATTTGGCCAGTACTTATGCAATGAATCACCAGATGGTTTCACATGCTCAGTAGCACTTGGATTCTAGAGTCAAATCATTGTTCTTCTATTCTCAATATGATTAATATGAAAAATATTCAATGACATGTAGAATGTCTCTAGGAGAGCTGATACTGACTAAAGTAGGAATTCCAGAAGTTAGGAAGGGAGAGAACAGGAGTTCCTGCTGTGGTGCAGGGGGTTAAGGATCCAGTGTTGCTGCAGCTGCAGTGTAGGTCATAGCTGTGGCTCAGATTCATTCCCTAGCCCAGGAACTTCCACATGCCATAGGTGCAGCCAAGAAAGGAGAAAAAGAAAAGAAAAAAGAATGGAGGGAACAACCAAGAAGGAAATAATTAAATCATAGAAAAAGTTGATAATGAGATGAAAGCAAAGATTTGGATAATAAACTTGATTTAATAGATATCTGTGTTCTTGTAGGGTTTTCCAAGGATAGAAATTCTTTTCAAATATCATGGAATAATTTAAAATTGTCTGTGTAGGAGTTCCCGTCATGGCTCAGTGGAAACGAATCTGACTAGTATCCATGAAGACGCTGGTTCGATCCCTGGCCTCGCTTACTGGGTTAAGGATCTGGCGTTGCAGTGAGCTGCAGTGTAGGTTGAAGATGCGGCTTGGATCCCACATTGCTGTGGCTCTGGTGTATGCCAGTGGGGCTACAGCTCCGATTGGACCCCTAGCCTGGGAACCTCCATATGCTGTGGGTGTGGCCCTAAAATGACAATGACAATAATAATAATAATAAAATGAAGTTTTCTGTGTAATATATTGCAAAGAAAATTTCTATAAATTCCCAAAAGAAATTTTCCTTTGGGAAATATATAAACCTAATGACCCAAATTTCCACAGAACATTAACACTAGAAATTAACAACAGATATAGCAAAAAAATCTATTTACTTGCAATTTCAAAGCACTTTTTGAAATAGCTTTTAAGATAGAGGAAGTCAAAACTGAAATTTCTTGTAATGCATAGTCAAATAGGAAATCAAAACTGAAACAATGGATTTGGTTGTTGTTGTTGTTTTTTTTTGGCATGGAAGTTTGAAGTTCACAGGCCAGGGATTGAACTTGTGTCATAGCAGTGACCTAAACGGTTTAACCCTGCAGTGATAATACTGGATCCTTAACCTGCTGCACCACAAGAGAACTTCCCAGATTATTTTAGAGTAATGGCAATGTGGACATTATATATCAAATTCTATAGAATGCAGGAAAAGTGATAATTGGAGGAAAATTTATTAACCTAAACACTTTTATTAGAAAATAAGAAAAATTGAAATGAAGTTATTGGAGCATTCAACTTAGGATGCTAGCAAAAGAGAAGCAAAATAGACCTAAGTAGAATGTAAGAATAATTATTTATTATTTATAGATACAACATAAATTGATGAGATAAAAAACAAATATCAGATGTCTAAAATCAAAAGCTGACGATTGACCAATAAAATAGATAAAATTTTTACAGCTCTGTTCAAGAGAAAAAGACTCAAATTGACAATATTAGAAATAAAAAGAGAATATGATTATATAAACAGAAGTTATTAAAGAATTAAAGGAATATTATTTACAACTGGATTAAATCTGAATTAAATTTATAATTTCCAGGGAAAATATAAATTATCTTAATTGGCTTATAAATAGTATCAAACCTAAATGAACCACCGACTGTGGAAAAATTTAGAAAACAAAATAGTTTAAGATCTACTGACAGGGAGTTCCTGCTGTGACTCAGCAGGTTAAGAACCCAACTAATATCCTTGAAGATGGGGGTTCAATCCCTGGCCTTGCTCAGTGGGTTAAGGATCTGGCTTTGCTGCAGGCTGTGGTGGAGGTCCCAGATACAGCTCGGATCTGGTGTGACTGTGGCTGTGTGGCATAGGCCAGCAGCTGCAGCTGCAGCTGCAGTTGCAGCTCCAGATTCAACCCTTAGCCTGGGAACTTCCCCATATGCAGCAGGTGCAGCCCTAAAAAGAACAACAACAAAAAGTCCTACTGACAGAAAAGAGACCAGGGTGGTTTTAGGGTAAGATCTAACACTCTCACGCCATGAATCTGGCATAACAATGATACCACAGTAGACAAGCATAGAACAATTACAGTAAAAAAAGAAAAAGGCTGAATTTGCTTATAAACATAAATTTAAAAGATCCTAAATAGGGAGTTCCTGTCATGGCGTAACGGTTAATGACCATGAGGTTGCAGCTTTGATCCCTGACCTCGCTCAGTAGGTTAAGGATCCGGTGTTGCCATGGGCTGTGGTGAGGGTAGCAGATGCAGCTCGGATCCCAGGTTGCTGTGGCTGTGGCGTAGGCCGGCAGCTGCAGCTCTGATTCAACCCTTAGCCTGGGAGCCTCCATGTGCCGCGGGTGCAGCACTAAAAGGACAAAAGACAAAAAAATGAAACAATTAAAACCAAAATCCTAAATAAAATGTTAGCAAATTGAATCAGTGTATTAAAAATAATGCAAGGGGGTGGAGGAAGGGAGGATTGGGAATTTGGGATAGTAGAGGTAAACTAGCATATACAGGATGGGTAAATAATAGGGTCTGACTGTATATATAGCACAGGGAACTATATTCAATATCTTGTGATAAATCATAATGGAAAAGTATATGAAAAGGAACATATATATGTATAACTGCTTTTCTTTGCTGTGTGGGAGAAATTAACACAACCTTGTAAACTATACTTCAATAAATTTATTTTAAAACTTCAGAAGAGCCATGCAAGGATGCTTCAGCGTTAGGATATTTGTTAATGCAATTCGCTACACCGACATACCAAAGAGCAGGAAACGATCATTTCAATGGGTACCCCAAAAAATGCCTTTGGTAAAATCCAATGCCTTTTCATGATTGGAAAAAACTACCTTCTTTTAAGTAGAGAGAGAAACATCTTTAACTTGATAAAGTCTCCATCAGAAACGTGTAGCAAATATTACTTAGGGGTGAAGCATTAGACGCATCTTCTTTAAAGTCAGGACTGAGGAGTTCCCGCTGTGGCTCAGTGGTTAAGGAATCCGACTAGGAACCATGAGGTTGCAGGTTCGATCCCTGGCTTTGCTCAGTGGGTTAAGGATCCGGGGTTGCTGTGAGCTGTGGTGTGGGTTGCAGACTCGGCTCAGATCCTGCGTTGCTGTGGCTCTGGCGTAGACTGGCAGCTACAGCTCCGATTAGACCCCTAGCCTGGGAACCTCCATATGCTGCCGGGAGTGGCCCAAGAAAAGGCAAAAAGACAATAAATAAATAAATAAATAAAGTCAGGACTGAGACAAACCAAGTTGATTTAATATCATTATCATTAAATAAGCCTGGAGTACCTAGTTGTTGTAATAAAGTGAGAAAGGGGGGAGTTCCCTTCGTGGCGCAGTGGTTAACGAATCCGACTAGGAACCATGAGGTTGCGGGTTCGGTCCCTGCCCTTGCTCAGTGGGTGAACGGTCCGGCGTTGCCATCAGCTGTGGTGTAGGTTGCAGACGCAGCTCGGATCCTGCGTTGCTGTGGCTCTGGCGTAGGCCAGTGGCTACAGCTCCAATTTGACCCCTAGCCTGGGAACTTCCATATGCTGTGGGAGCAGTCCAAGAAATGGCAAAAAGACAAAAAAAAAAAAAAAAAAAAAAAATGAGAAAGGGAAATAAGAGGTATACATCAACATGTGAAGAGATAAAATAGCATTGTTTATTGTTTACTGATGATATGATTCTTTATCCAGAACCTCAACACCAACATCTTAAAAAATGATTGTGGCTTATGAAAGAGTCTAACAAGGTGGTAAATTAGAAAATAAATATATAAAAAAAATCAATAGCTTTCACATATCTCAGCAATAATAAACTAGGAAATATAATAGAAAAAGAATGTGATTTACATTAATAAAAATACCATAAGACACTTAGGAACAAATTACCAAAAAATATGCAGTACTCATAATGAATAAAACTATGAAATTTTATTGAAAAACATACAAATATTAAATATGGAGAAACAGTTTCTATTCCTGGGTGAAAAGATTCAGTATTAAAAAGATATTAATTCTTCAAATTAATCCCTACTAACATTCCAGCAGGACTTTTTATGGATATACTGATTTCAACATTCATCTGGAAGAGAAATATACAGGAATTGCCAAGAACATTTTGAAATAGAAGCATGATAAGAGGATCTCCTCCTATTATATATCAAGACATACAACAAATATATCAAAACTCTAATAATAAAAATCATGGTATTGACGTAGGAATAACCAAATGGGTGAGGAAACAAAACAGAATCCTGAAGTATATCCTATCTAGATAGGAACTTAGTTTATAATACTGATGGCAATTATAAAACATGGTGTTGGGGCAACTAGCTCTCAGTTTTAGAGGAAAAGAAGTTATAACATCATACAAATTCTAGGTAGTTTAAAGATGAAAAGTTTTTTTTTTTTTTTTTTTTTTTTTTTTGCTGCCATATGCAGCAGCTTGTTGTAAGGATCTCTGTTCTCAGACTGAACCTGGGCCATAGCAGTGAAAGTGCCAAGTCCTAACCACTAGACCACCAGGGAACTCCCTGAAACATTTTTAAGGCATATAAATCAATAAGAAATAAATATACAAACTTTTGAAAATCTTGGGTTGGAGTAGGACTTTATAAGGAAGGCCCACATTCTAAAAGCCATAAAGAAACAATTAACAGACTACAGAGAAACAGATTTATCTCTTAACAAAATGATTAACAGATACACATTTAAATCTTTAGTATAACCTGAGAAACTATAAACGTAACCAGAAAACAAAAGGCCAACTGGGAGTTCCCGTCGTGGCGCAGTGGTTAACGAATCCGACTAGGAACCATGAGGTTTCGGGTTCAATCTCTGCTCTTGCTCAGTGGGTTAACGATCCGGCGTGGCCGTGAGCTGTGGTGTAGGTTGCAGACACGGCTCGGATCCTGCGTTGCTGTGGCTCTGGTGTAGGCTGGTGGCTACAGCTCCGATTGGACCCTTAGCCTGGGAATCTCCACATGCCATGGGAGTGGCCCAAGAAATAGCAAAAAGCCAAAAAAAAAAAAAAAAAAAAAAAAAAAAAAAAGGCCAACTGAAAAGAAGTTTTTTGCATCTTATGCAAAGAAGAAAAAGATTCATAACATATAAAGAACTGCTACAAATTAGCTGAATGGTATTTAAACCCAGTGGAAATTGACTGCAATAAAATAGAACGAACTCACAGAAGAACAAAAATACAACTTGCTAATAAACACATAAAATGTCACTCATCTCACTAATAATATGGAAAACCAAAATGAAAACAATGAGATTTTTTTAATTTTGTCTGCTGGTTTGATAAAACTTGCTAAAAATTGCTAATTGTTGACCAAAGGGCACGCTAACATGAATTCACATTGGTTAAGTATGAGGGTGAGTGTGAAAATTGATGCCATTTTGTAATGAGGACAAAAATGCCCACATGGAAGGCAAATTGGTATAGCCACTATGGAAGACAGTGTGGAGTTTCCTGAAAAAACTAAAAATAGAGTTGCCATATGATCCAGCAATCCCACTCCTGGCCATATATCTAGACAAAAATATAGTTTGAAAAGATATATGCACCTCTATGTTCACAGCAGCATTGTTTACAATAGTTAGGACTTGGAAACAGCCTAAATGTCCATCAACAGGGGAATGGATGAAGAAGATGTGATATATGTATTTTGCCCATGTGATATATATATATATATTCCATACACACACACACACAAATGGAATACTACTCAGACGTCAAAAAAGAATGAAATAATGCCTTTTACATGGACCTAGAGATTATCATACTAAGTGAAGTAAGTCAGAAGGATAAAGACAAATATCATATGTCACTTACACATGGAATCTAAAATATGCCACAAATGAACAAATCTATGAAACAGAAATAGGCTCAGACAGAGAACGGACTTGCAGGTGCCAAGAGGCGGGGTGGGGAGGAAAAGATTGGGACTTTGGGAGAGTAGATGCAAACTGTAGCTCAGGCAAATATATTCAATATCCTGTGATAGGCCATAATGGAAAAGAATATATATATTTATAGATTTGTACATCTATAAATATGTATAACTGAATCACTCTGCTGTACAGCAGAAACTAACACATTATAAAACAACTATACTTCAATAAACTAAAAATTAAAAAAAAATTTTTAAGTGCCCACATGTGTGCAGAAAGATATTATCTTTAAAGATACTTTATTTTGGAGTTCCCGTGGTGGCACAGTGGTTAACGAATTCGACTAGGAACCATAAAGTTGTGGGTTCGATCCCCGGCCTTTCTCAGTGGGTTAAGGATCTGGCGTTGCTGTGAGCTGTGGTGGAGGTCACAGACACGGCTCAGATCCCTGCATTGCTGTGGCTCTGGTGTAGGCCGGTGGCTATAGCTCCGATTCGACCCCTAGCCTGGGAACCTCCATATGCCACGGGAGTGGCTCAAGAAAAAAGGCAGAAAGACAAAAAAAAAAAAAAAAAAAAAAAAAAAAAAAGATACTTTATTTTTGTTGTTGTTGTTTTTAGGACCACATGTGCAGCATATGCAAGTTCCCAGGCCAGGGGTTGAAGCAGCTGCCGGCCTACACCACAGCCACAGCAATGCAGGATCCAAGCTGAGTCTTCGACCTATACCACAATTCATGGCAACACTGGATACCTAACCCACTGATTGAGGCCAAGATCAAACCCAAGTCCTCATCGTTTCTAGTTGGATTTGTTACCACTGAGCCACATTGGGAACTCACTAAAGATACTTTAAAAATACTTACTGTTTAGAATTGCAAAGAAAATGGAAATAGTTTGGAGTTCCCTGGTGGCTCAGTGGGTTAAGGATCTGGCATTATCACTGCTGTGGCTCTGGTTATAGCTATGGCATTGGTTAGATCCCTGGTCTGGGAACATCTGCATTCTATGGGTTTGGCAAAAAAGAAGGAAAAGAAGGAAGGAAGAAGGAGGGAGGGAGGGAGAAAGAAAATGGAAGCAGTTAAAAGGTCCATCAATAAATGACAGTTGAATAATTTTGATACATCTTGAAGTTGTTGATGAGATAGATCCATACAGATGGGGAAGATAATATGTACCGGGTATTATTCCCTGTGCTTTACCTCTATTTAACTCTCACAGAAGGGAGTTCATGTCGTGGCTCAGAGGTTAACGAACCAGACTAGGATCCATGAGGATTTGGGTTCTATCCCTGACTTTGCTCAGTGGGTTAAGGATCCGGCGTTGCCATGAGCTGTGGTTTAGGTTACAGACTTGGCTCGGATCTTGCATTCCTGTGCCTGCGGCATAGGCTGACAGCTGTAGCTCCGATGACCCCTTGCCTGGGAACTTCCATATGCCTCAGGTGTAGCCCTAAAAAGACAAAAAAAGAAACCCTCACAGAAATCCTATGAGGAAGATTCCGCAATTTTGTGCTGAGGCGCAGTGGGCTAAGTCATTCATCTAAGATCACACAGCTGGAAGTGGCAGAACTGGGACTGGAACCCCAGTGATCTGGCTCCAGAGCCTGTGGCTTGACCGCGACCCTAAATTGTGCTTCTGTAATGACTATGATACACTGGGAAGATAAGAAAGCATCAGAAAAATACTGAATAATCTCATCTTTGTTAAAGAGAAAAACATGTTTTGGTGCAGAGGAAAACGTAGTTATATTTGGTGAGGGGTGGCTTTCGGGTTGGGTGAAGGGGCCCTTCACTTTGCTTCTATTACTTATATATTGCGTGAATTTTTCACAGTGAGCAGTTATTCTTCCTTTTTTTTTTTTTTTTTGTCTTTCTTTTTTGCTATTTCTTTGGGCCACTCCCGCGGCATATGGAGGTTCCCAGGCTAGGGGTTGAGTCGGAGCTGTAGCCACTGGCCTACGCCAGAGCCACAGCAACTAGGGATCCGAGCCGCGCCTGCAACCTACACCACAGCTCACGGCCGCGCCGGATCATTCACCCACTGAGCAAGGGCAGGGACGGAACCCGCAACCTCATGGTTCCTAGTCGGATTCGTTAACCACTGCGCCACGACGGGAACTCCTATTCTTGCAATTAAAATAATATATTAAACAAATTTTAATATATATTATATATGATTTATACACTTAAATTATCTTTATATGTAGAGCTTACGTCTTTTTTTTCTTTTTGGTTGTACCAGGCATGCAGCAATTCCCAGGCCAGGGATCAAACCCGTGCCACAGCAGGGACTAGAGCCACAGCAGTGACAACACTAGATCTATAACCTGCTGTGTCACCAGAGAATTATTTCTTGTTGATATGTATTTGTTTCCAAAAGCTTCCTTGAGTTCAAACTATTATCTTATAAAAATGAGAACAGAATGTTCACGCCTCATCAATCTGCCCACATCCCAAAGCATTAATTTATCACTTTGGCAGAGATCTGATTTTGTGCATTTTAAAATACCTATTTGTTACAGGAATTTTGTAAATTGTCTGGCTAAAATTTAATACCTAAAATACTCTCTCCAAGAGAGTTTGTCTTTTTGTCTGGATGTCTCTGCATCTGGATTTCTCTTCCACAAGTTCTTTGTAAGATGCCACACAGAGTGCAGGGAGCCATAAAACGGAGCAAGCCCCAGGCGAGCGTGAGCTGCAGACAACTCCCGAGCCAGAAACCGGGGCCCCCTCTTGGCCACCCTCTAGCTCATCTTGCCCCTAGTTCCAACCTGCCACTGATCCCATCCAGTCCATCCACCACACTCCAGGCCACTGAGCCCCTCTTCCCTGGACCCACTGCCCCAGCCTCCTGCCGGCCCTCCTGCCTTCACCCCTGCCCCCCATTGTTAACCCGTTCTGCACCACACAGCCGAGAGAGCTTTCTAAAAAGCAAAGGGGGAGTTCCCGTCGTGGCACAGTGGTTAACGAATCCGACTAGGAACCATGAAGTTGCGGGTTCGGTCCCTGCCCTTGCTCAGTGGGTGAACGATCCGGCGCGGCCGTGAGCTGTGGTGTAGGTTGCAGACGCGGCTCGGATCCCGCGTTGCTGTGGCTCTGGCGTAGGCCAGTGGCTACAGCTCGACTCGACCCCTAGCCTGGGAACCTCCATATGCCGCGGGAGTGGCCCAAAGAAATAGCAAAAAGACAAAAAAAAATAATAAAAATAAAAAATAAAAAGCGAAGGGGACATGTTCCCACCTTCCACCCACAGCAGGATAAGCCCAGCTGTGCTTCCCATTTCTCTCAGGAAGAGGACCAAAACTCTCTCTGCAGTCTGCAGGGCCCTTGGAGGACTTGGTTCCTGCCCGCCCATCCAGCCGCAGCTTGCACAAACCGTCCTCAACCCTCTTAGACTTCCTCAAATAGGCCAGGTTCCCTCCTGCTCTGCTTGGTCCTAGTCCGTCGGCCTGGGGCCTCTCACCCCACCCCCAACCCTGACCTCATTACCTTTACTAGCTTCCAGCTTTTCTAGCTGATTTCTCTTCTTCAGGGGAAGCTGTCCCAACCCTCACTAGCAGAGCAAGCCCCTTGCTCTTTGCCCCCATAATTCCCATATAGGTATTTCCTCAATAGCTGTCTGCAAGCTGTCAGTAAGGTCCATCAGGGTAGGTAGCTTGTCTGTGTTGTTCCCTGTGGTCTCCTTGGAAACCAGCACAAAGCCTGACTCATCCAGGTGCTCAGTGAGCACTTGAGTGAATGCATGAGTGTGTAAATGAATGAGTGATCTCACTGCCTTACCAGGCAGGTTGTGGGAAGGTGACAGTGGCTGTTGGGACCTGGCAAAGCTGTCTTCACTTGGGATGTGGGGAAGGCATCACCATGCAGAAGGAGGCCTTGAAGGGGGGGGGGGTCTCACTTAATGGGCAGGGAAGGCAAAAGGACATTCCAGACTCAGAAGCTGCAGAAGCCTGCGCTGTGGTTGTCAGGTCAGAGAGGGGAGAGGCAGCGATAAGGCTGCAATTGTGGGTGAGCTCAGCCTGGGAAGGGCTCTGCACATCAAAAAAAGCATTTGACCTTTATTCTGCAGGTAAGGGGGGAAGCTGGGAAGGTTGTTAGGCAATCTTTCCCCTGCTCCACTTCTTTCTCTATCCCCTCCTTCCCTGCTCTTCTTTCTGGAGATCAGGAACCCCCAAGGGCCAGATGGGAAGCTTTTGGATGGAAATAAACTGACAAGGGATTGTCAGGCAATTTGGCTCATGGACCCCTTTTCCTGGCCCTGTCTCCAGATGTCCCCAGAGCTAGAGTATAGAAAGAAGGAAAGTCACTCCCTCGGGCAACCAGATTCATGTGGAGAGGTCCCTGGGATACCCTGAAGTACCCAGGACCTGAGCCTCAAGGGTGGAGGCTAGAGGCAGGGGTTGAGAGGGCAGGTGCGCATCAGCAAGAATGACTGGCCACTGACAAGCATCTGGGGAGGATCCCTGAGGATGTGCCACCTTCCACTGTTTCTTCGGGAATAGGCTTTGCCTCAGGACAAGTGAGGAGTTGAAAGCCACAGCTCCAGGGCTCTGGAATACAAACAAGCTCCACCTTGCCCAAAGTTAGGAAAAGTGCCTATCTGAAGAAGGCTGGCGAGTTAGGGAGCTCAAGGTGCTACCATGAGCTGAGGGTTTGCAGCCTCATCTTGAAGGTACCAGTGCCCCAGGTGAGGGCGGGAGCCCTAGATGGGGTCAGGGTGACCCGGGTGCCCAGAGGGTCAGGTCTGCAGCCATTTCCAAGGGTCTGGGCCCATTCTCTCCTGGAACCTCTGCAGTCATTTCAAACCTTTCAAAATTTCAAAACCATGCAACCTATTGGCTTTAATATGCCTCACCCTGCTCTTTGGGCTTGAACGTGTACTTCAGTTCAACAGCATTTATTTATTTATTTAGTCTTTTTAGGGCCCCACCTGCAGCATATGGTGGTTCCCAGGCTAGGGGTCAAATCGGAGTTGCAGCCACCAGCCTATGCCACAGCCACAGCCACAGCCACATGGGATCCGAGCCACGTCTGCAACCTACACTGCAGCTCATGGCAATGCCAGATCCTTAACCCACTGAGTGAGGCCAGGGATCGAACCCACGTCCTCATGGATACTAGTTGGGTTCTTAACTAAGCCAATGACGGGAACTCCCCAGTAAACTCCCCATTTATTGAATGCCTGCTCTGGGTGAGGTCCTGTGCTAGGCTCTCAGTCATAAAGATGAATAATTCATGATCCTTGTTCTCAAGAGGCGTCTAGTCTAGTGAGGGAAACAGACACAAACAGAAGTTTTCAGGACAATGAGATGACCTCAGAAGAGGTCAAACTCTATGGAATCCATCTGACTTTTTACTATCTGTATGTAACTTCCATTTATAATGCGTGACCTAGATGCGTGACCCAACATTTTATCATCTTTGCAATCCCTTTTTTTTTTTTCTCTCCCTCCAGTACTCTTTTGGGGTTTGGAATTGTTTTGATTTGTTTGGCTATAAAGAAGGCTGGATGAGGAGTTCCTGTTGTGGCACAGCGGAAATGAATCTGCCTAGTAACCATGAGGTGGCAAGTTCTCTCTTTGGTCTCACTCAGTGGGTTAGAGATCCATCGTTGCCATGAGCTGTGGTGTAGGCCAGCAGCTGTAGCTCTGATTCGACCCCTAGGCTGGAAACCTCCATATGCCATGGATGCAGCCCTAAAAAGGAAACAACAACAAAAAGAAGGTTAGATGTGCCTGCAGCATCAACCAGCTCAGTCTCCTCCGAGTTAGGTGTGCCCCAACCTTGCCTCACTTGGGAAAGGCAGACCAGTTGTAAGCTGGTGAAAGAAGCAGTCAAGATGTGGCTTCTGAAGAGCAGGCAGGAGGTCCCTGACCCTAAATAGGTCCTTGATAAGGGCCTGCAATTTCACCATTTGAACTTTATTCCAGATGCATGAGCCCTGGAAGGAATGATGCCTTAAATAAATCCAGAGCACTAATCAACTCTGGTCAGGATGTGTCTATGGCAAGGAGAGGCATCCAGCTTTCCAGGCCTTCCGCATTCTCTGGATTTTGAGGTTGTTTCACTTACCTGTTGCTGTGTGACAACCCACAGCAAAACTAGGTGGCTTAAATCAATGGTTGATTATCTCTCATGATGCTGTGGGTTGGCTATCTGAGCTGTTCTCTAGTCTCACCTGTGATCTCTCATGTGGCTTCAGTCATCTGACTTGGGCTGGAGGGTCCAACATGGCCCTTAGTCACATGTCTGGCACTTGGTGCTGGTTGTCGGTCTTCCAAGCGGCCTTCCATCCTTCAGGAGCCTGACTGAGCTTCATCAAGGTGTGGTGGCCTAAAGGTTTTGAACAGGTTATAGTAGAAACTGGAAGACCCCAGAGTTTTCGCTGTGGCTCAGTGGGTTAATGACCCAACCTTGTTTCTGTGATGATGCAGGTTCTATCCCTGGCTTCGCTCAGTGGTTAAGGATCCAGCATTGCTGCAAGCTGCAGCATAGGCTACAGCTGCAGCTCTGCTTCAACCCTTGGCCTAGGATCTTCCATACCCCGCAGGAGAGGCTGTAAAAAAAAAAAAAGGAAAAAAAGAAAGAAAAAGAAACTATGAGACCCCTTTAGGCCTAAGCTCCAGAATTTGCTCCACGCGATTTCTGCCATATTCTATTGGTCCAAAAATGTCGTGAGGCCTGGGAGTTCTTGTTGTGGCTCAGTGGAAACGCATCTGACTAGTATCCATGAGGACGCAGGTTTGATCCCTGGCCTCATTCAGTGAGTTAAGGGTCTGGCATGGCTGTGAGCTGTGGTATAGATCACAGATGAGGCTCTGATCTGGTGTGGCTGTGATGCAGGCCGGTGGCTACCGCTCTGATTGGACCCCTAGCCTGGGAACCTCCATAGGCCACAAGTGTGGCCCTAAAAAGACCAAAAAAAAAAAAAAAAAAAAAAAAAGTCATGAGGCCAGTCCATATGCAAGGAGATGTCAAAATAGACTTGCCCTCTTGGTGGGAGAGTGGCATTGCCACACTGCACAGGGTATAACGGAGATGTGATGCATGGGGCCATCATTCTTTTTGTCTTTTTTTTTTTTTTTTTTTTTTTTTGCCATTTCTTGGGCTGCTCCTGCGGCACGTGGAGGTTCCCAGGCTAGGGATCGAATTGGAGCCTACGCCAGAGCCACAGCAACACAGAATCTGAGCTGCATCTGCGACCTCCACCACAGCTCACGGGGATCATCAACCCACTCAGCAAGGCCAGGGACCGAACCCGCAACCTCATGGTTCCCAGTCGGATTCGCCAACCACTGAGCCACGAGCAGAACTCCGGGCCATTATTCTAAACTCTATCTCAGAGTTTAAATCTAAAAGGCATAGATTGTGACACATCTGCTTTGGGCAGCAGGGTGAAAGAGCTGTAGGTCTTAGATGCTTCTATTTCCATGATCTTGACTAGGGTTCTGTTAGCTTTTGCCAGCTCGAACATAGCCTGCACATCCTGTTTGCTTGACTCCATAAAGCCCATTCAATTACAGAGCACTGCTTGACCGACCCTCTGTCGAGTTGCTAAAGCACTTTCTGCACCAGGCCCGGCGATATGCTAATAAACTGGGTGGGGCCAGGGGAGCCCTGATTTGTAGCATTTGCCAGTTTCTATGTAAATACTCCTACAGCGGCTAATTTCAGGCTGCTAATGTGAAAGCAAGAAATGAGGAGTTTGGCATAGGTGTGCGTAATTGATTCGCAGCCCTGGATAAGCCCGCTCCACACCTGTTCCTAATCTCCGGAATGTTCTAGATAAAAGTGCATACATTTTTAAAAAAGAACCGCAACACCTCACCCAAGCATAAAACTTTCTTGGAGCCAAAATAATGACGTATTTTAAGAAGACAGAGTCTTGTCTTAGAAAAGTGAAGAATTCAGAGTTCCCATTGTGGCGCAGTGGAAACAAATCTGACTAGGAATCATGGGGTTGCGGGTGCGATCCCTGGCCTTGCTCAGTGGGTTAAGGATCTGGCATTGCTGTGAGCTGTGGTGTAGGTTGCAGACTCGGCTAAGATCCTGCATTGCTGTGGCTGTCGTGCCGGCCTGCAGCTGTAGCTCCGACTTGACCCCTAGCCTGGGAATCTCCATATGCCTTAAAAAGCAAAAAAAAAAAAAAAAAAAAAAAAAAGCAAAAAAAAGTGAAGAATTCCACAGCTATTAGGCTTGCTGTGGCAACCTTGGAAACTAGACGGAATCTAAACCTACCTATTGATACTTTTGCTTGGGCATAGACAATTTCCAGAAGGGTGCTCACCCAACCAGAGTGTTTATTTCTGGAGGTGATGGTGGGTGGAGGTGAGGGACCCATCCTGATATATTTCTGTACCATCTTCACTTTTTTCTTCTTTACAATGAACTGCATTTTATTTATAATGAATTAAAATTAAATAAGCATACGCAGGCTCACGGAACTTTCAGACATCTGATCCAGAGAAACATAATCCCAGATAAGTCAGGGAATTTTCCAGGGTCCAGACTAGGACCGAGGTCTCCCAACTTCTTCTTCTTCTTCTTTTTTTTTTTTTTTTTTTGCTTTTTAGGGCCACATTTGCGACATAGGGAAGTTCCCAGGCTAGGGGTAGAATCAGAGCTACAGCTGCCAGCCTACACCTCAGCCACAGCAACGTCACATCCCATCCACGTCTGCCACCTACGCCACAGCTCACGGCAATGCCGGATCCTTCACCCACTGAGCCAAGGCCAGGAATCAAACCCGCATCCTCATGGTTCCTCATTGGATTCGTTAACTGCTGAGCCATGAAGCGACCTTCCCCCAAGGTCTCCCAACTTCTGATCCAGAATTCTTGCTTGCAACCTTCAGGCTGTCCACACCATATAACTACAAATCAGGAAGAAAGTGGTTATTCTATCACCAAAAATGTGTGGGAATTTGGAGAACCTTACCCTCAATGACTGCGTACAGATCATAAGGCAGCCCACTGGGAGAAGCGTCCAGGCTTGGCAGGCCACCAAAGAGCAACAGTGCAGGACAGCCCCCCTCTTCCCCAGGGGGAAATGAACGTACCCGGTGGTTCTGGAAGGGCAACTCACTGCTACTGTCATGAAAGCAAGTTATGGAAATCCTTGATCTGTATCTTTGGCCTGAAAGATACGCCTACCCAACCAGTCCTAGACTCTCTTCCTCTTGGAAAAAATCATGATTGTTACCAAATCAGCTGTTTGAAAGTCCTTTATTTGTGGCTGCACCTGTGGCATATGGAAGATCTCAGGCCAGACTCTGAATCTGAGCCACAGCTGTGGCAACACTGGGTCGTTTAACCCATTGAGCCACTGAGCCTGGCCAGGGACCTGAGCTGCTGCAATCAGATTCTTAACCCACTGTGCCACATCAGGAACTCCCTTTTTTTTTTTTTTTTTTTTTTTTTTTTTTTTTTTTTTTAAGAATTAGATGTTTCTTTGATTTGTTTTCCTCTTCCTTGTGCGCATTTGCTTAAACAACCTCAGGGCTTCAACAAAGTAAGTACAGGCCAAGCAAATGCAGTACGAAAACAGGCATCAATAAATCAATGAAAATGACACACAAAGGGCACCCTTATCTTGCAATGGGAGGAGGAGATAATTGGCTTTTAAGAGAAGGTCTTGTCTTGTTTGGGGTGAGTGTAGGAGGAGGGGCAGGGAGGAGTGTTAGCTGACCGAGGCAAATGGGAAACTGAAGGGAAAAAAAATTCTGGAAACAAAACAAACCACACGATGCAGGCTCTCAGCTCAGAACTGTGTTCAGGGCCGACTGGGTTGTGCTTGGAGCCCCAGGAGAGGGATCTTTTCCCAGGCTGGGCTGACGAAAGAGGGGCCAACCACCTGAGCACTCGGAGGTAAAAACAATTCATCTCAGCCTTCATGCTTTTCTGGAAACAGTCTATATTTCCTACTTCATTTTTAGTTCCGTGGGTGTGCACGCTGTCCTCCTTGCTAGGCTGAAGGTTCCTTGAGGGTGGAACCCCATCTTGTTCGTCTTATCCTAGTGGCTCATTCTTGGCAAGTAATCAGTAAACATGTGTCAAAGGAATCAAATTCGAGGCAACAAATATATTGTGGATGGACTCGGCTAGTTGGTCTTAGAGGGAGCAGTGGGCAGGGAGGGTTGGAGTGGGTAGAAAATAAAAGATTAAATAAAAGATGATCAGGCCATGCCCCCTGCCTCAAAGAGCTTACAGATAAATCCAAGAGCCAGACTTTGACTCGGATATGGATTAATTACCCAGTTAGCTCCTGGCCCTGGGGCCTATTAATTGCCACAGATTATGACCAGAAGTCTTTTTTTTTTTTTTTTTTTTTTTTTTTTTTGTCTTTTTGCCATTTCTTGGGCCGCTCCCTCTGCATATGGAGGTTCCCAGGCTAGGGGTCTAATCGGAGCTGTGGCCACTGGCCTACACCAGGGCTACAGCAACACAGGATCCGAGCCGTGTCTGTGACCTACACCAGAGCTCACGGCAACGCCAGATCCTTAACCCACTGAGCAAGGCCAGGGATCGAACCCACAACCTCATGGTTCCTAGTTGGATTCGTTAACCACTGCGCCACGACGGGAACTCCAAGTCTTCTTCTGTTCCTCACCCTCATGGGGCCATTCCAGCCCAAACACAGGCGAACAGGAGAATGTGGGGGGAAGAAGTGTAGGATCCACATAGCAGTGGCCATGAAGGCTGAACATTCCATGCAGGTCCCCAGCAATCAAGGCCAGGGGCCAAGGCTGAGGTCCGGGGGTAGGGATGCGGCAGGGTATCTATTCAAGGGCAGGTAGGAACAGGAGGCACCAGAAGGTAGATTCCAGCCAAGGTCCATAAAGAATGCCAATGGTCCGGCTGAAGAAAGCAAGTTCAGGTTCAGGTCCAAAGGGCAAGAGGAGGGCTAGAAGTGGGAGAGGACCCAGGTGGCCCTGGGATGGAGTAGGAGCAGGCTGGGGAGGAAGCGAGTGTCCACCCAGGACTTGAGAGGCGCCAGCTGTGAAGATGTGATGGCCTAGGTTGGCATGAAGGCTCAGGGCCAGGACAGACACCTTGCAGCCAAGCCCCCAAGGTAGTCCAGGCCCCAGGGAGGGGAGCCCTGCACACAAATGCAATTCTAAACTCTGCCCTGCCTTCCGATCCTGCTCTGTGCTCCACCAGCGGCACGGTGTAAGCGAGCGTGTTGTCTGGGAAGTCAATTTTCACTTCCTGTTTAAATGCTGTCTCTTCTGAAATCATGCCTGTCTTACTTTTGGTAATAAGGTAGCTTTTATGAGATCATGGTGATGATGGGTAATGAGTTTTTTGGTTGTTTGAACGGCCTCACTTGGCTAAATTAAAAAGTTGGCAATGTTGGGAGTTCCCGTCGTGGCTCAGTGGCTAACGAATCCGGCTAGGAACCATGAAGTTGCAGATTCGATCCCTGGCCTTGCTCAATGGGTTAAGGATCCGGCGTTGCCGTGAGCTGTGGTGTGGATTGCAGACGCAGCTCAGATCTCACGTTGCTGTGGCTGTGGGCAGCCTGGTGGCTACAGCTCCGAGTTGACCCCTAGCCTGGGAACCTCCATATGCCGCAGGAGTGACCCTAGAAATGGCAAAAAGAGAGGAAAAAAAAAAAAAAAGTTGGCAACGTCAGTCCTAGATTTGTGGAGGAAAATCATACATCGTCACATCCCAGTCTGGTTACTTCTGTTCTAAGGAGCTGAAATCCTGACCTTGAAGCCCAGATCCTGGCTGCCAACCATCATCATCATCAACACTGGGATAAAGCGCTATCCTGAACCTTTGCTCATTAACTCCTCTGGTTTTAACATCTGCCCATCTCCATCTGCCTGATGTCTGGATTTGCCCACCCTACCCTCTCTAGTCCTTAGCCCACTGTTAACTGAACCCCAGTTTTTTGTTCGTTGCTTGTTTGTTTGTTTTTGTCTTTTTGTCTTTTTTTAGGGATGCACCCACGGCATATGGAGGTTCCCAGGCTAGGGGTCAAATCGGAGCTGTAGCCACCGGCCTACACCAGAGCCACAGCAACACGGGATCCGAGCCGTGTCTGCAACCTACACCACAGCTCACAGCAACGCTGGATCCTTAACCCACCGAGCGAGGCCAGGGATCGAACCCGCAACTTCATGGTTCCTAGTTGGATTCGTTTACCACTGAGCCATGATGGGAACTCCAGAACCCCAGTTTTTTTTTTTTTTTTTTTTCCTTGGCCTCATTAGTGGCATGCAGAATTTCCTCAGGCCAGGGATCAAACCTGTGCCACACCACTGACAGCACTGGATCCTTAACCACTAGGCCACCAGGGAACTCCTCTGCACCCCAGTTCTGATGGCTCTCCTACTACACGCTTCATAATCTCTTCCCTGATTCCCAGCCACCTAGAAAATAAATTTTGACCTTGAAACTCCTAGTCAGTGGCTGTGTCCCTGCTGCCAAATCCTCGCCAGACCTTTATATGGACTATGTGGATGGGCTCCTACAGACACTGTCAGACCCTTTGAACACTGGGCACCAAGCCTGGAAGGAGAGCCACCTGCTGCCCAACTCTGGACCCCCTAAACGAACCCCCTATCCAAATGGACCTTTCCCCACTTACATGAGGCTGACACTCCTGGGCCCTCATCTCATCCTCCCACAGCCTGTCCTCCCTGCTTCTTTCCTGCTAGAATCTTCCCTGAACAAACATCCCACCACTGGTAAATCTCCTGGTTTCTGGATATAGCCCTTCTTATGCCCCCTCCAAGGAAAGCAACCTTGAGTCAAATACTATACTTTTGTTGCTTTCATAGCCATTGAGAGAGGGCTATGTGTCACTATTACAAGCTTTACTTGTATTAATCCGTGTTCACCTCCCCAGAACCTTAAGAGGTAGATGCCGTCTCCATTTTACAGATGAGCAAACCAAGGCTCAGAGAGGTAAGATAACTTGCCCAAGGTCCCTCGGCCAGGAAGTGGCAGGAATTGGCTTTGAATGCAGGTTCTAGAGACCCAAGCTTTCAACTACCACATTGCCTGGCTTTCTTTAAAGCCTAACAAGCCCTGGGAGTTCCCATTGTGGTGCAGTGGTTAGCGAATCGGACTAAGAACCATGAGGTTGCGGGTTCGATCCCTGGCCTCGCTCAGTGGGTTAAGGATCCAGCGTTGCTGTGAGCTGTGGTGTAGGTCGCAGACACAGCTCGGATCCCGCGTTGCTGTGGCTCTGGTGTATGCTGGTGGCTACAGCTCCGATTCGACCCCTAGCCTGGGAACCTCCATATGCCGTGGGTGTGGCCCTGAAAAGACAAAAAAAAAAAAAAAAAAAAAAAGGCCCAACAAGACCTGTGCTGGAATGTTTGGGATCAAATAAGGATCTTTGGCTTATAAGCTCCAAAACCGTGGGAAGTCACTAGTTCTCTCCATTTTTGCTCCTGCATCTTCTTCCATGGTTTCGTAAGAATTGACACTAAGTGGCTCAGTGGTCAACGAACGCTACTAGTATCCATGAGGATGTAGGTTCAATCCCTGGCCTTGCTCAGTGGATTATGGATCCGGCATTGCCCTGAGCTGTGGTGTAGGTCGCAGATGCAGCTTGGATCTGACGTTCCTATGGCTGTGGTGTAGGCCTGCAGCTACAGCTCTGACTTGACCCCTAGCCTGGGAACCTCCATATGCTGCAGGTGCGGCCCTAAAAAGACAAAAAACAAAACAAAAAAAAAGAATTGACACTAAGCACTTAGCCTCCACTGGACACAGTGATCAGACCCCTCCTTTCCTGAATTAATGCCGTGGCAACCACAAACACATAGTGAGTGAGGCCTAAGGCATTTAATTCAGCACTCTGGAAATGGCAGTCTCAACGAAGAAGAATAAACCTGCATCTACTTGTAAAGCATTTTGCAGCCAATGGAGAAGGTGAATGCAGCGGTTTGAAGCGTGAACTCCAAAATCTAACTGCCTGGGTTTAAGTCCAGATCTCACAGTAGCATCTGCCTTTGGGCACCTCCCTTAACTTCCCCGTGCCTGAGTTTTTCTCCTCTTTAGGGGAACAACAATCATAATAATACCCACCTCATGTAAGTTTGTTTATAATTATAGAGTTAACCTATCGATCTGTGTGTAAAGCCCTTAGAACAGTGCTGGACACACGCAAGGCGGCAGGAGGGTGCACTGCTACTAGCCTCTGGGCTAAGAGAAACGGGTCGTTACTGTCATTTATAGGCAAAGAAACTGAGACTCCATAGGGTTGAATGGAATCCTCAATACCACACAGCTTCTGTGAGGTGGACCCAGAGTTGAAGTTCAGAGCCTCTGGTGAAAGACTTGCATGCTCCTTTATTTCTTCCGGTAGTTTCTTTCTTTCTTTCTTCCTTCCTTCCTTCCTTCCTTCCTTCCTTCCTTCCTTCCTTCCTTCCTTCCTTTCTTTCTTTCTTTCTTTCTTTCTTTCTTTCTTTCTTTCTTTCTTTCTTTCTTTCTTTCTTTCCTTCTTTCTTCCCTTCCTTCCTTCCTTCCTTCCCTTCTTCCTTTTTTGCTTTTTAGGGCTGCACTCTGGCATATGGAGGTTCCCAGACTAGGGGTCAAATTGGAGCTGTAGCCACTGGCCTACACCACAGCCAGAGCAACACAGGATCCGAGTCGAATTTGCCACCTCACCACAGTTCATGGCAACGCTCATTAACCCACCGAGAAAGCTCAGGGATCGAACCTGCGCTCTCATGGATACTAGTTGGGTTCGTTAACCACCAAGCCACGATGGGAACTCCCCTTATTTCTCTTTCGGAGGCGACTGCAGTTGGCCCTGATTCCCAAGCCACCAGTTTCCAACCTCATTAAGTAGCTCCTACAAAAGTCAGGCTCCCCCTAAAATGGGCATTGCCGCATTTCGGAGCAGACCCGGGCCATTCAGCAGCGGTCTGCCCACGCCACCGTTGTCAGTGGGGAGGGTATTTACTTCCATCGGGGGCCTGATTATGTAAGTCCTGATCATGCGCAATGAAGGGGAGATGGTGGGCTGCCCAGGGCTGAGGGGTAAGCTGGCTGGTGTCACCGCCCCTGCTGAACCGTCTGGAGAGGGCACGATCCTGAGAACAGCTCGGCCACCGGCCACCGTATCTCAGCGGCTTTGCGGCGGGTGCGGGGCAATGACGACTGAACTGGGTTGGTATCATTCTCCAGTGACTCATCCCAGGAGAGGACCTGTGCTGGGTCATTAAGCTGTCTTGGAACTTATTCCAGGCCCACGCCCCCAGGATGAACGCTCTCAATTTGTTGATCAGGTCTCCAACAATAAGCCAGTCTTGTTCTTCCCCACGACTGGGTTACACAATCTTTCCTCTTGTGTCTTCCAGACACCTACTGAAACTCTGTCTGTATTGAGGGCTCGCTCACCGTCCCTCTAGCAGATGCCTGCCTGGCGCCCCATCCCCGGTCTTTGATCCCCTTCCTACTGAGCTTGACTCTCGCCACGACCCCCACAAATGGAGGTGCTCGTGCTCCTGCCCGAGCAGACTTTGCTCTTCTGCTTCTAAATCTCTCCCTCACTGACTCCAGACTGGACCTAGATCGCCGAAGAGCCCAGCTTCTGTGCCTAATGAATGTCCTTCCAATTCCTCTTTGATCCAAGGTTCTTGGGTTGATTTTTTAAATGATTTACTTCTTTTAAAAAATATGTAGGAGTTCCCGTCGTGGTGCAGTGGTTAACAAATCCGACTAGGAACCATGATGTTGTGGGTTCAATCCCTGGCCTTGCTCAGTGAGTTAAGGATCCGGCATTGCCGTGAGCTGTGGTGTAGGTTGCAGACATGGCTCGGATCTGGTGTTACTGTGGCTCTGGCGTAGGCCGGCAGCTCTGATTCGACCCCTAGCCTGGGAACTTCCATATGCCACGGGAAGCGGCCCTAGAAAAAGCAAAAAGACAAAAAAAAAAAAAAAAAAAAAAAGTAAATAACTCCTGTTTATTGTGGAAAAAAAGGATACACATCTTTCATAATCCTGCCACCCAGTAATAATCACTATAAATATTTTGGGGGTGCATCCTTTTAGGCTTGCCTCCCCACATTTCAAAGTTTCTCTTCCTTGCCTGGGACACTGGAAAGTTCCCCCCAGCCTGGAAGCACACAGATGCCATTTCTTTTTTCCCACCCCCCCACCCACCCCCACCCCCGCCCCCCACCACCCCGTCCACCGGCTGCAGTGTGCAGTGGCTTGATGCGGGATCTCAGTTCCCAGATCCAGGATTAAACCTGGTGGCAGCAGTGAAAGCGCCAAGTCCTAACCACTAGACCATCAGGGAACCCCCCAGGGGCCATTTCTTTTGTTGTTTTTGTTTTGTTTTTTTTTGGCCTCACCTACAGCACATGGAAGTTCCTGGCCAGGAATCCAATCCAAGATGCGGCTTCGACCTATATCGCAGCTGCAGCAATGCCAGATCTTTAACTTACTGCACCACAGAGGGAACTCCCAGGTGCCTTTTCTTTTTTCTTTTTTTCTTTTTTTTTGTCTTTTTAGGGCCGCTCCCGCAGCATATAGAGGTTCCCAGGCTAGGGGTCTAATCGGAGCTACAGCTGCTGGCCTACAGCACAGCCACAGCAATGCAGGATCCAACCTACACCACAGCTCATGGCAATGCCAGATCCTTAACCCACTGAGCAAGGCCAGGGATCCAACCCAAAACCTCATGGTTCCTAGTCGGATTCGTTTCCACGGTGCCATAGCGGGAACTCCATCCAGGTGCCTTTTCTTAATGAGCATCTACTACAAGCTAGTATATTTGTCACCTTGTATGTGGATTTAGATTGTGGAGTCACCTTCCTTGTGGCCTGGGCGCAGCTCCAGGTGGGAATAGCTTGCCTGTCTTTCTTCAGTAGCTACCTCCTGGTCTCCTCTCCTCAGGCCTGTCCTTCACAGAGCCTGTAGACTGGGCAGACCAGACATTAATGGCAACAGGTCATTCTTCTGCTTGCAGCCTTCAGTGGCTTTCCACCGCCTTCGGGATGGAATCAGGACTCCTTAGCTTGGAACCTGTGGCTTCCCATGACCTAAGTCTGGCTTGCTTTTCCTGTCTCCTCACTTGCTTCCTCCCATCTGCTCTTTACCTTATCAGGCAGTTTGCTCTCCCTAGAGTAGGGATGGCTCTTTGTGCCCCAAGATCTTTGGTTTTATTTTTTTTCCTAAATTAACTAATTAATTAATTAATCTTTTTTAGAGCCAGAACCACAGCATATGGAGGTTCCCAGGCTAGGGGTCAAACTGAAGCTACAGCTGCCGGCCACAGCCACCGCAACACAGGATCTGAGCCACGTCTGCGACCTACACACAGCTCAGAGCAACGCCAGATCCTTAACCCACTGAGTGAGGCCGGGAATCGAACCCGAGCCCTTGTGGATACTAGTCGGTGTCATCACCGCTGAACCACGATGGGAACTCTTCCCCTGCATCATCTTTGTTTCCGCCACTCATTGCCTGGAAGAAGCTTCCCATCCCCCTCCCCTGGATGATTTTTGCTCTTCCTCTAAGGCTTAGTTCAAGCATCACCTCCTCCAGAAGCCCTCTTTAACCACCATCCCCCCCCAATCTTTCCCATCTCAGTTCAGTGCTTCCTCTCTGGGAGGACACATCACGTCACCTATGGAACTTGACTCATGACTGACAATCTGCTGTCTTGTCTGCCACCCACACTAGACCATGAGTTCCACGGGGGCAGGACTGTGGTTTTTAACTCTGTTTTCCACCAACAAAATGTCTAGCCCACCTTATATATTCAGCTTTTGTTTTTTTTCTTTCTGATTAGAATGTAAGAATGAGGGGTTCCCGTCATGGCTCAGTGGTAACGAACCCAACAGTATCCATGAGGATGCAGGTTCGATCCCTGGCCTCGCTCAGTGGGTTAAGGATCTTGCATTGCCTTGAGCTATGGTGTAGGTCACAGACGCGGCTTAGGTCCAGCATTCCTTTGGCTGTGGTGTAGGCTGGCAGCTATAGTTCTGATTCAACCCCTGGTCTGGGAATTTCCATGCACCTCGGGTATGGTCCTAAAAAGACCAAAAAAAGAAAGGAAAAAAAGAAAATAAAGAACGTAAGACTGAGAAATACACCTGTAGCTGCCCAATGTCATTTGTACTTAGGAGGTGAACGTTTTTATTAGATCCAGGTACAGCACGCTGTTTCAAAATTGATTCAGACACTAAGTCTGCACAGACCTATGATCCCACTGCTTTACCTTATATGTAAATAATCTCATTTAATGTCATTTCAACCTCACAACAACCACATGAGATAAGAATTATTTCCATGTAATAGATCAGCAAGATTAAGAGATGGCAGCGTCTTACAAAGACGTAAATAGCAGAAGCAGAATTTGAACCAACATCAAAATAATCATTCTCTGAAGAACTGATTGAGATGCAATTGTCTTTTAAGGTTTTTTAGATATGGAAATTTGTTTCCCCCTCTGGTTCCTTGTAATTTAGCAGCCCAAATAGTCATGATTCCACATCCTTCTCAAAGGTAATGAGGGAATTTGGGGCTAGATCATGGATTATTGGGTGACTCTGGCACTGCCTTTCAGTATCACCGCTGTCATCAAGTTGGTCAGGCCCTGTCCCTTGCTGTCCTTCTCACAAGTATGATAAAACTTTCTCCAGCCATCTTTCTTTAACCAAATGTTTTTGGCTCCACTGAAAGAACTGGCAAATGGTTATCCACCCATGAGCTACCACTGATCCAAGTGACATAGCTGGCACTTTGACCTGTCTTTCTTTCTTTTTTCTTTCTTTCTTTCTTTCTTTCTTTCTTTCTTTCTTTCTTTCTTTCTTTCTTTCTTTCTTTCTTTCCTTCCTTCCTTCCTTCCTTCCTTCCTTCCTTCCTTCCTTCCTTCCTTCCTTCCTTCCTTCCTTCCTTCTTTCTTTCTTTCTTTCTTTCTTTCTTTCTTTCTTTCTTTCTTTCTTTCTTTCTTTCTTTCTTTCTTTCTTTCCTTCCTCCTGCCTTTTAGGGCCACACCCATGACCTATGGACATTCCCAGGCTAGGGATCGAATCAGAACTCCAGCCTACACCATAGCCACAGCAACATGGGATCCAAGCCACATCTTCGACGTACACCACAGCTCACAGCAACGCCTGATTCTTAACCCACTGAGCAGCGAGGCCAGGGATCAAACCTGTGTCCTCAGGTTTGTTAGCACTAAACCATGAAGGGAACTCCTTGACCTGCCTTTAAGATCTGAGCAGAAGGACTCTAATACTCAATGTTCTTTATGGGTGGAAAAGTACCTTGTTAGACTCTGCGGGCTCTTATTCACTCATTCATTCAAAGAAACACTTATAGAGGACCTAATAATTACAGTTGATAACAGGATCTAACATTTATTGAGGGCTTAACGCGAGAGGTGCTGCTGTATGCCCTTCATATGTAGCAACTTATTTAATCCTCATTGTGGAAGAGTCCCTCGAGGTCGGAGCTATGATATTGACAGTTCTGTAAATGAACACACTGAGAAACAGAGAGGCTAAGTGAGTTGCCCAAGGTCACACAGCCTCTCCTACCACCCACAAGGCTCTCTGCAGGCTTTGGGTACATGGAGGTGAGACTGAGGTCCTGCCCTCAAGAAACGTATGTGCTCATGCAAAAAAGGTATGGAGCATATAGAACTGCAATACTCTGTGATCTCCCACGTGTGAGCTGAAAAGAAGCATAAGAAGGGATGTTTGGGGGCTAGCTGATGGCCTCAGAGGAGCCATAGAGGTGGTGACATTTCAGCCAAGTCCTTTAAGGGCTGCTGCGAGTTAAGGAGATCAGAAAGGGTGCGGCTTGTTGCAGAGAGTTAACCTTTGGAGCAGGGCTAGAAGAAGCAAAGGGAGATGTGTTAGAATAACCTGCTTGAAGACAGTAAGATGTTCTGGGGGGTTGGCTCACAGGATCCACAGGGAAATGTGGCAAGAAATGGGCTAGAATGTAAGTGGAGCCAAATCACGGTGGGTCTAAAGGAAGTGTACTTTATTTTGTGAGAAATGGAGAGTTATGGAAGGCATTTAAACAAAGGTATGGCATGATCAGATCTGTGTTATACCTTTCAGCAATAGGGAAGATGGATACATGGAAGAGTCAAAAAAGGGAGCCAGGAGGAGTTCCCGTCGTGGCATGGCAGAAATGAATCCGACTAGGAACCATGAGGTTGCAGGGTCGATCCCTGGCCTCGCTCAGTGGGTTAAGGATCCAGCATTGCCGCGAGCTATGGTGTAGGTTGCAGACACGGCCTGGATCTGGCATTGCTGTGGCTGTGGCCTAGGCTGATAGCTATAGCTCTGATTCGACCCCTAGCCTGGGAACTTCCACCAGTTCCTGGCTGGAATTACCCAGGCAAGAAACACTTGGTCCCCCAAAGAAGGCAGTGACTGGAGAAGTATTTTAAGCAGTAGAATCAGGAGTTCCCATTGTGGCTCAGTGGTTAACGAATCCGACTAGGAACCATGAGGTTGCGGGGTCGATCCCTGGCCTTGCTCAGTGGGTTGGGGGGCATTTCCGTGAGCTGTGGTGTAGGTCGTAGATGTGGCTCAGATCCCATGTGGCTGTGGCTGTGGCTTAGGCTGGCGGCTACAGTTCCGATTGGATCCCTAGCCGGGGAACCTCCATATGCCATGGGTGCGGCCCTAGAAAAGGCAAAAAGACAAAAAAAAAAAAAAAAAAAAGAAGAAGTAGAATCAATAGGACTTGACGACCTTCTGCTTGCCGCCCGCTGTGTGGCCTTAATGTGAATAGGCTGACATTAACCATGGCAGGAATAAAGAAGAAAGAGCTCATTCGTCTGCTTTTTCGTTCAACATTTAGTCAGAGAGCCAGGACCTACACCATGTAGTGGAGATCCAGCAGTCAGTCAGACCTAAACCCACCCTCGCCGAGCTCACAGGCTAGTGGGGGAGGCAGACAAGTGAACAGACTGGGGACAGTCCAAAGGGGTGAGTGGGCCACCCACAGAGCTGAGTCCTTGAAGTCTGAGGGGGAAGACTTGACCTCCACCTCCACCGGCATGACCCACCCTGGAGGCGGCACTAGTGTCTTCTCTGCTCCTTTGCTGGTCACTCTACCCCCCCCTCACTCGAGTTGCCCAGCCTGGCTTCCCCGGGGCAAAGGCCAAGAGTCTGGTGTAGATATTTGGGGTTGGCAGGGCTGGAGCCAAGGCCCAGCTCCTATTAAGGCAATGCAGAAACTGGGCATCCCCAGCGTGAGCCATGTCAGTGCCCATCTGGGAAATCTAAGAGCCAAATGCCAGTAGGACGAGATAGAAACCCCTCGTCCAAAGGGCCAGGAATGGGGAGGCAGAGCCAAGACTTTGGAGTTGGACAGACATGAGGCCAGAACAAGCCAGAACTCCCAGAATGAGTGCCACAAAGCCTGGGGAGATTGGTTGTTCTCCCTCGTGGGCTGGTGAGCACATGGTCCATGGGTTTTGGGGCTGGCAAAAGGCTCAGAGATAGGACACCCACCAGTGTGTCCCTCCTGCGTGCTGCAAAGAAGTGGCCCAGACGCTACGTGCTGCCCCGACCTCCCGGGTAACCCACAGGGCCCGTTGTGAGTTGCAGAGCAGGAATCAAGGGACATAGAGACAGGAGACGCCCGCACAGACCGCAGGGCCTGTGAGCAGGCTCAACCCCGCTCCCCCTCTCCAGCTTCCTCTTCACAAAGAAAAAGGAATGAACGGGATCAGCAAAAGCCAGAGGCTGTGTTTCAGCTGCCGTGTGCTGAGCAAAGCCCACAGTGCCTGCTCGCCTATTCGGGACATCCCCAGAATCCAGGTCCTGCTCAGAACATTCTGGGTGGATGGAGGCTGGTCGAGATGATGGGAAATGTGAGATGCTGGGAACAGGAGAGGGAGCAGCAAGGGAGAACCAAAGAGATTGGGGAAGAGGGATAGATGTCTAGGTCCTGTTTCCCTTCTCTGCTTACCGCGTGGCCCCATCCACACATCGTGGCCCCTTGGCAAGGCAGGGTGGATCGGAGGGGTGGAGGGTGGAGGGTGGAGGGAGACCCACCTGGGGCACTTGAAACCTGACATCCCCTTATGGGAGATGACAGTAGGTCGACTGAGCCCCCTGGGGAAGGAAGAAATCACGGGAGGGGAAGAGTGGGCACGATGAGATCAGGCAGCTGGGCCACGATCGCTGCAGGCTCCGCTGCCATTGATCACAGCTTTTGGCAGCCCTTCCTTTGATATTTGTTGTTGTCTCCTCATTTTATTAACTTTCATTTGTAACTGGGTTGATCAGCAATTGTTCTTCCTGGAGGGTGTAATTAGGATTATAAATAAAGCCGAGAGTGGAGCGTTTGGACAACCAACAGCTGTGTATTTGGGGCTGTAATGAGCCCAGGCTCCCCCCCTCCAACCTGGGCCCAGCCCCCTCCCTGGAGAACCCATTTGCCAACATGGACTCAGATGGAAAGCTGAGGTTTCAGAATCCTCACACGGCACTGTTTGGAAGGAAGTGAGGCTGACGGTCTAGGGACTAATTAGCTCCGGTATTTATTGTAGGAGACTTTTGAGGTTAGAGCCCAGAGCAATAAATCTATTCCAGAAGTCCCATCTCCTACATGAAACCTCCCCGGGGGCATGGGGTGTGTTCCTTCCCCCCCTGCCTCGCCCAGGCTGGGCCAGACATCCTCAGATCCAGCTCCTTCTCTCCATGCCCTTGTTCAGGAAAACTCAGTTTGGACCCAGACGGTTCCATCATCCTCCTGGGTGCTCTCTCCCTGTTATGCTTCTTCCCTTCTCTGAGGTGACGTTCCTCGAATGCAAATCTCTCCATGTCTTGCCTCTCCTCAGAAGCCTTCCAGGATTAAACCCAGGTCTCCTTAGGGTTTATAGAGTTTACAGAGTTTATAGAGTTTACAGAGTCTTATAATTGGGCCCGTTTGACCCCACGCTTTTCCGTTTTGCTCCAAGACAATCCCAGACATGCCAGCCCCTCACACCCCTGGATCTGTGCACATGCAATGCCCTTCTCTTTGAATAGCCTTCTGCCTCCTTCACATGGAAAACTTCTATCCACTCTTCAAGGGCCAATCCAGACATCGCCTCAAATGACCTCAATGCCCTCCTTCTGACAGACACCCCTCCTTGGAGCTCCCGTTGGACATAACACTCAATTCTCTAACTGCACTGCTCTCTTGCCCTTCTTATATGTCTATCATCGCTTGTCCTCTATTGTCTTAAATCCCACGTGTCAATGTGTCCTTCTGGAATTGCGATGTGGCCTGGGGAGGGACGGTGTCTCTGAGATGTTTTTTTCTTTAAGGCCCAGCCTAGGTGTAGATAGTGCAGAAATGTTCTTTGTGATAAAGTCACCACTGCATACACGGCTAAGGGTTTTGTTTTGTTTTCTTCTTTTTCGGCCATGCCCGAGGCAGGTGGACATTCCCAAGATCAAACGTGCATCCCAGCAGTGACAGATGCCGCATCTTTCACCTGCTGAGCTGCCATGGAGCTCCATAGCTAAATGTTTGAACAGGGCTGTCTACTAGAATGTTCTGTGATGTTGGAAACGTCCTACATCTACATTGTCCAACACGGTAGCCACTAGACCACCTGTGTGCATTGAGCACTCGAAGGGTGACTGGTACAATCGAGGAACTAAAATTTTAATTCCTTTTTTTTTGGTCTTTTTGCATTTTCGAGGGCCGCTCCCGTGGCATATGGAGGTTCCCAGGCTAGGGGTCGAATCAGAGCTGTAGCCACCGGCCTACGCCAGAGCCACAGCAACGCAGGATCCAAGCCACGTCTGCAACCTACACCACAGCTCACGGCAACGCTGGATCCTTAACCCACTGAGCAAGGCCAGGGATTGAACCCGCAACTTCATGGTTCCTAGTCGGATTTGTTAACCACTACACCACGACAGGAACTCTTAAAATTTTGATTTCATTTAAGCTAATTAATTTTAATTTAAATAGCCACATGGCTACCATGGTAGGTAGACAGCACAAGTTTGGAGAAGCCAATTTGGAATAAAAATTAGCCTAAAGGGGCAGCCTATCTATATTAGATTCAGCACCTCCCAGCCTTATTGCAATCTTTGAATAAAATAAATGCTAACAGTAATAATAATAAGGGGCTGAGTGGTATTTCGATAGCTCAACCTGGGGTGATATCCCAGGGTCATCCTCCCAGCCAAACTTCTGACAGTCTGGGGCATATCATCCGTGGACTTGATTAAAATATCCTGGGATTGGGGGGAATCTTGCTAGAAAAGGCCTTCTAAAGAGCCAGAGCTTGGAGTTCCTGCCATGTCTGAGCGGATCTGAATCTGACTAGCATCCATGAGGATGCAGGTTCAATCCCTGGCCTCGCTCAGTGGGTTAAGGATCTGGCGTTGCCGTGAGCTGTGGTGTAGGTCACAGACGAGGCTCAGATCCCGTGTTTCTGTGGCTGTGGTGCAGGCCAGCAGCTGTAGTTCTGATTTGACCCCTAGCCTGGGAACCTCCGTATGCTACAGGTGCGGCCCTAAAAAAAAAAAGGAGTCAGAGCTTGGAAGCAGCTGAGTGAGTGACTACTGAAATGGGTAGTGGTATTTTCCCATTTTCTCACCAAGCAGGGATAAAGTTTTCTTAAGTATCCTGAGGTCTGAAAGACATTCCAGCTCTAGAGTCTTATGATGAAGATCTTTTTTTTTTTTGCTTTTTCAGGCTACACCCACAGCATATGGAGGTTCCCAGGCTAGGGGTCCAATCGGAGGTCCAGCTGCCAGCCTACACCATAGCCACAGCAAAGCAGGATCCGAGCCGAGTCTGTGACCTACACCACAGCTCACGGCAACACCAGATCCTTAACTCACTGAGCGAGGCCAGGGATCGAACCCACAACCTCAGTGGTTCCTGGTCGGATTCATTTCCACTGCACCACAACGGGAACTCCAAGAAGATCTTAATTTATCCTAAGGGAGTCATTTATTGGCTTGGGCCTAAAAATGTCAGAACAGGGGTAGGAACAGGGCCAGCATGGCCGTGCCAGGCTCATCGTTTTCCTTAAACTTTGCTCCAGGGGAAGATCTTCCTTTGCCTGTCCTTCCCACCTCTTGGCAATTAGTGAAATGTCTGAACACAAAAAGAAAGCCTCATCCTCTCTCCTGGAGCAGCTGCATCATTTGGAGTTCGGGGTGTCCAAGGCTCCCCAGTGATTGACGGCAAGGAGGAACAATGTGACGGGCTGGGGGTGGGGGTGAGAGCTGGGGCGGGACACTGGGAACAAAACAGCCAAGTTCTCCAGCTACAGGCTGCCTACTCCAGCTACCAGCCCACGCTGGTGAAAAGCGGGGCTCGGGAACAGAAGCAGCCACCCGCCCCCAGCCTTGGGAAGAAATGGTTTTACCTTGGGGGGTGGGGGGCAGGGCAGGCCAGGAAACAAGGGTGAGGCTGCCAGGGTGGCAGGAGCTCTGTTTAAAAACACTCGCACAGGATGGGAAGAACTCGCAAAAGGAAAATAATTACAGCGTTTTAGCCAACAATGCATCTGCTTAAACTCAGGTATAAATAGATCCTTAATCCCTCCTCTAACTCAGCACAGCTCATTAATCTCAACCTCGAGCAGCCGCTCTGAGGGAGCAGGGGAATGTTTTCTGGTGGGGCCAAGGGGCTCCCTTCCCCTCCCCGAAGCACCAAACCATCTCACCAAGGCTGCTCCGTCCCTGGAGAGGAGACAAGGCCAAGAGGTAGAATAGCAAAGGGGCAGCATTCAAAATCCCTCACACTCACACATACACTGTGAAAGGGCACAACCACTTTGGAAAACCGTTTGGCGGTTTCTTTTTTCTTTTTTGCATTTTTAGGGCTGCTTCCTTGGCATATGGAGGTTCCCAGGCTAGGAGTCCAATTGGAGCTACAGCTGCCGGCCTGCACCACAGCTACAGCAATGCAGTGAGATCCAAGCCCCGTCTTCAACCTATACCACAGCTCACAGCAATGCCGGATCCTTAACCCACTGGGCGAGGCCAGGGATCGAACCCACAACCTCACGGTTCCTAGTGGATTCTTTTCCGATGTGCCACAGTGAGAACTCCTGGTGGTTTCTTTTCTTTTCTTTTTTTTTTTTTTTTTTTTGTCTTTTTGTCTTTTGTTGTTGTTGTTGCTATTTCTTGGGCCGCTCCCGCAGCATATGGAGGTTCCCAGGCCAGGGGTTGAATCGGAGCTGTAGCCACCGGCCTATGCCAGAGCCACAGCAACGCGGGATCCGAGCCACGTCTGCAACCTACACCACAGCTCACGGCAACGCCGGATCCTTAACCCACTGAGCAAGGGCAGGGACCGAACCCGCAACCTCATGGTTCCTAGTCGGATTCGTTAACCACTGTGCCATGACGGGAACTCCCCTGGTGGTTTCTTAAAGAGTTAAACATACGCTTATCCTACGACCCAGCAGTCCTACTTCTAGGTACTAATGGAAGATAAACGGAAACGTACATCCACATAAAGACTGAAAAATTTTTTTTCTTTTTTGGCCACACCCTCGACATGTGGGAAGTTCCCAGATCAATGGTCAAACTCACACCACAGTAGCAGTGGTTGCACAGCAGTGACAATGCCAGATCCTTAACCCACTGAGCCACCAGGGAACTCCCACATCAAGACTTATACACCTGTGTTTATAGCCACTCTATTCATTATGGTGGCAACCTGGAAACAACCCAACTGTCCAAAAACCAGGGAATAGATAAATAATCTATGATATAGATCCATATAATGAAATATTTAATCAGCAAAATAAAGGAGAGAACTACCAATAGATACGATGAGGTGAATGAATCGAAAAGTTATTACGCTGAAAAAAAGAGTCAGACACAGAATACAAGGAGGGAGCTCCTGTCGTGGCTCAGTTGTAACGAACCCGACTAGTATCCATGAGGACTCGGGTTTGAGCCCTGGCCTTGTTCAGTGGATTAAAGGATCCAGCATTGCCACAAGCTGTGGTGTAGGTTGCAGACAAGGCTCAGATCCCACGTTGCTATGGCTGTGGCGTAGGACGGCAGCTGCAGCTCTAATTCGACCCCTAGCCTGGAACTTCCATATGCTGTAGGTGTGGCCCTAAATAGACAAAAAAAAAAAAAAAAAAAAAAAAAAAAAAAAAAAAGGAGTGAGAGAGAGAGAGAACATTAATATGTATGAAACAGGCAACTCTAATCTGTAGGAACAGAAAGTGGATCAGTCAGTGCCTAGGGCCACTGTAGGGGGTGGAGATTGACTGAGGAAGGGGCTGGAAGGAATCTTTGAGGGGATGGAGATTATTTTGGTAGGTACACAAACATATGCTTTTATCAACTCATTGACCAGTACATCTAAAATGGGTACATGTTATTGTCTGTAAATTAATCTCAAAGAATTGATTAGAAAAATCCTTCCTTCCTGAGAGCCTGGATGAAGGGCCGGAGCCTCCGTCTTGTCAGAAGGGACCACAACCCGGCCAGCTTGTCCAATGACAATCTCACCACGAGCAAGCCAAGTGTCTTTCCAGAAAACCCAATCGAAGAGCAGGGAAGTCTCCCTCAAGGCCTGGTGATACCGCCGAGCTGGAAAAACAGCTCCCTGGTGCCCTGGAAAAGGCTCCTCTCTGGCCCTGGATCCTTAAAAGGCTGGAATTTCTGGCTGAACAAGAAGGCCTGGGCTCAATTCCTGGGTAGCTTCTCCTCAGCTCCGGGCAGGACGCCTGGCCACTCCTCACACAGGTGCCGGCCTGCTGCTCAAGCACAGGGTCCCCCAGGGAGCAGAGGAGGGAGGCTGCCCAGTGCCCAGCCCATCGTCTGCCTCCAGAGCAAGCGCACAGGGGAGGGAAGCCACCCACCCACCCGGCTCCTGCAACCAAGCTCTGGGCCACGAAGCCCAGAGAGGCCCTCAGACCTTTACTCTGAGTGGAGATGGTTTAACTGCCCCCAGAGAAAGGCGGGGAGTCAGTGACAGGACAGGGCCTGGAGCCGTGGACTTGGAATCCTTAGCCTGGTGCCCTTTCACCCACCTCAGACTGGGCTCCCCACTTACTTGCTGGGGGCGGGTTTTAAATGGGGCTGGCTCCGAATAAGAGTGCTTGTTCCAGGCAAGGCCAGCGAGACAAAGGGATTGTATGCGGCAGTAGCTGGCAGCCCTCTGGGAGTGGGGGGCCGGGGCGGGGGTGGGGGCCGCTGCTGCTGCTGCTGCTGCTGCTGCTGGCTTGTCAAAGGGCTGCTGGCCCCCCAGGTGCACCTGTCACTCTCGCCCCACGGCTTAGGCCAAGGTGCTCCCTTTAGACCCTGCTGATTCTGCAGTTCGGGGCCCTTGGGGGGCCCAGTTCATCCTCCATGGGATCATAGAGAGTGTGGGCCTGGGACCAGGTTCTGCTCCCCGTGGGATCCAGCCTTCCACACCACATGGGTCGTCAAGGGTCCCAGGAGCCCCACCTCCTCGGCTCTGTCTGGTTCCATCTATCTCTCCTTGTCCCTGTCTCTCTGTCTCTCTGTCTTCCCCTCCCCTCCCCCCTTCGCTGTTGTCACCTGCACCTGTTCTTTCTGCCTTGCTCAATCTCTCCAATCCACAGGCGGTTTATTCCCAGGGGTCCCCTCCCCTTATCTTCCTGGCAGCTGTCGGCCTTGGCCTGGAGGTACAGAATTAGTTAACGCTTCCTCTCCCCCCACCCACAGTACTTTCAGTAAACGTCAGCAGCCGGAGCCCGAAGGACAGCCCAGGGTTAGAGTTTAGGATATTTGGGGTCTGGTCCTCCCTGCTGTGTGATCCCTGCCTCATCATGTGACCATGAGATGGGTCCTTGCCCCGTGCACCTCAGTGGGTTTTTTTTTTTTTTTTTTTTTTGTCTTTTTGCCATTTCTTGAACTGCTCCCACAGCATATGGAGGTTCCCAGGCTAGGGGTCGAATCGGAGCTGTAGCCACTGGCCTACGCCAGAGCCACAGCAACACAGGATGCGAGCTGCGTCTGCAACCCACATCACAGCTCATGGCAACGCCGGATCCTTAACCCACTGAGCAAGGCCAGGGATCGAACCCACAACCTCATGGTTCCTAGTCGGATTCGTTAACCACTGAGCCACAAGGGTAACTCTAGCACCTCAGTTTTATCATCTGTAAAATGAGAGCATATTACCTTTTTGCTATGCCACCTCTACACACACACACACACACACTCTGTTTTTAAAAGTTTAGGGCTATCAAATTACATGTTTCAGTAATTGTTAATTCAGGAGCCAATTTTGTATGAAACAAAACCAACCAAGGCTTCTGAGCATGTCATGGTTTTGCTTCATAGAAAACAGACGACTGAATTAGTAATCATGGAATAAATGTATATTTATCATGTTCTCCATTATAATTCCAATAAAGAAACTTGACATTTTAGGTAAGGCTGTATAGCCCTCGCACAAATAAATGTTCTGATTCTGCTAGGCTTTTGGAACGATTAAAAATCAGTTCCAGGGTCTCTTTCTGCCCACTGTTTTCTGATCTGGGGTGCGGGGCGGGAGCAAAGGATAAGACACTTTGTACTGCTGAAGTAGAAGCCCCACCCTGAGCCTGTCTCATTGGCTGGCACACCAGTCACTCATTAGGCACCAGCACCACTGGTCCCGCCTACCAACCTCCCATCAGATAACAAAGACAATGGCCAGCAAGACAGGGCCTGGCTGCCTCCAGCACAAACCCCACGGCTCCTCACCTGCCAGCCCAAGCCAGGAACTCCAAATTGAGAACTAGCAACAGAGGAAACAGGAAGAAGCCCTGGTAGCCAAGAGAGCCTCAGGATTTTCCCAAGGGAAAGAGGCCAGGTGCCTTGGCAGAGAGACCACACCTGGGAACAGAGGCTGTTCCTGGACCATCTCAAGAGTTTTAAAGCAAAGGTGCAAGAAGAGCTAGTCTTTTCCCTCCCCATCAACACCTCCTCTCATTCCACAAATGGGGAAACTGAGGCCCGGGAGCATCACTTCCTTGCCATTCTCTTTTTTTCCTCTGTTCCTCACTTATTTCAGCATCCCTGGTTCCCATGGAATAGGTCAAAGGCACTGAGCGGGTTAGGATAACCTGGGTATCTTGTCTGGGCCCCATCTAGTGATTTCCAGGTCTGTAGCCCCTACTACTAACTGCGTTTCCTACTGGACTCACCACCTGATATCTTAGAGGCACCTCAAATTCAGCTTGCTCGCACCAATTCACTAGTCCCCCCTGATACCAGAAAGATGATCCTGGAATCCCAGTTCTTGTTCACAGCAGTCGAAGAATGAACGCCGCGAACACACAGGCAGCAAGCAAGCTAAGTCTTTATTAGAGAAAAGCAAATAGCACCCAGGATAGCTGGGAGCGGGGAGAAGAGCCCCCTTCTCTATTGTCCTTTAGGGGTTTTTAGCCCTTAAAGATTCGGGGGGCGGGGGTACTAACATGGGCTCCGGAAAGATATGGTTTTCTCCCACTGGCCTGGCCCAATTACCTGGTCAGTCCTCATTCAATAAGGCTTTTAGGGTTGGAAGTGTCCTGAAAGTTTTATGGGATTTTTTGTCCTTTTCTTTCCTTAGCTTAAGTCACCATTCCTCTCATTCCTTTTTTATCAGATGAGGAGTGGGCTAGAGATTCGCATTTCCTATAGTAAACAACGTCTGTGGGGAATGTACCTTTCCTATAATAAAACGAGTGGATGTGTTACTCCCTGGAGCCCTTAAGCCACAAATGTTAATCAATATCCATATCGAAAGAAGGTATCAGAGGGAGTTCCTGTCGTGGCGCAGTGGTTAACGAATCCGACTAGGAACCATGAGGTTGCGGGTTCGATCCCTGGCCTTGCTCAGTGGGTTAAGGATCTGGCATTGCCGTGAGCTGTGGGTCGCAGACGAGGCTCGGATCCTGCGTTGCTGTGGCTGTGGTGTAGGCCGGTGGCTACAGCTCCCATTGGACTCCTAGCCTGGGAACCTCCATATGCTGTGGGAGCAGTCCAAGAAATGGCAAAAAGACAAAAAAAAAAAAAAAAAAAAAAAAAGAAGGTATCAGAGCCCATGCTCCTACACTAACCACCTGAGTTAGTATTCTGTCTCACCCCTTAGGTGGGGGAATTGTCCCCCCACCCCCACTCCCACCTCTGCTGGGTTCTGTGGCTTTGCACCCAGCCATCAATCACCCAGGCTCTGCCTTCTGACCCAGGGAACCCATCTCCAGCTGCCCTTCACTCTCCTCAGCCCAGGCCTCATCATAGCCTTTCTAGACGGCAGTAGTGTCCGCTTGGCGTCCCAGCCACCTACACTGGAGTCAGGGGGGACTCTTTCCCTTTGCCTATGACTGATCACTCACAACCTTTGTCAAAACCTTGAGTGACTTCATCATTCCAAGACTCGGCATATGTGCGGAAGGCAGAATGGAGAGAAATGAAAGGAGGAACTGGAGTTTTTGGAGGAAAAGATGGGGAACCATTCATCAGACTCAGAGACAGGGGGTGCCTGGCTCAAGGTCACCCAGTGAGGCAGAGGCAGAGGGGCAGGGTTGGGGGGGAAGCAATGCTTTCTCTCATCAGGGAAACTGACCACCACTCCCCACCGGCCCCCACTGGATACTGGAGCTTCTGTGTGCCCAAATCTTGCATGTTCTTTTACACCTCTGCTTCTTTCTTCATGCACCAAGTCCTCTCTCTCTTCCCCCACCACCAGTTGACCAGCTGCCCAAACGCAGCTGAAATGCTTCCTCCTCCAGGAGGCCGTCCCTGAATGCCTGTTTTGGAACACCTCTCTCCACGTCACTCAATACTCCTAGACTTAGGTTAGAATTATTTCGGTGTGTGCCCCCTAGGAGGGGTGGGACTCTCCTTACCTTTCTATCTTCAGGAGCACCCTGCACAGTACCTGGCCTGTCACAGGTGCTCAACAGGTATTTCTGGAATGAATTATCATCATATGTATATTGTCGTTATAAATGGCTGGCGTTGACAGAGCCCTCATTTGAACAAGCCGCTGGGCTCCACACATGCGTCAGAGCGCATGTGTCCTCCTGATTAGCCCCATTTCATAGGTGGGGAGACTAAGACTCAGAGGAAGGAAATTGTCCTGGGTCTGGACACCAAGTAGAGCTGATTCTAGAGCCTAGATGCCACTCTGTGACTCTTTTTTTTTTTTTTTTCTTTTGTCTTTTTTAGGACCACACCTGCAACATATGGAGGTTCCTAGGCTAGGGGTCAAATCAGAGCTGCAACCACTGGCCTACACCACAGCGCAAGGCAACGCTGGATCCTGAACCCATTAAGCAAGGCCAGGGATCAAACCCACGTCCTCATGGATCTCAGACGTGTTCATTAACCACTGAGCCGCGATGAGAACTCCTAGCCCTGTGACTCTTGCTCTCTGTGTTCTGTCGGTGGCTCAGAGGACAGAGTGCACCTGGGCCAGCTGAGACACTGGTGAGGCCCTAGGACACTACTGGCCCCAGATGGCCTTTCTAGCTTCAGTGGCACCTGGTCCAGGGCCTCGGGGCAAAGGCCCCTCTAGGGTCACAACAGTGTCCACTCAGTCCTGTTTTGTTGATGACCCTGGTGGTGTCATTCCTGCCCTGGAATCCTCAGCCAGGCCAGGTGACAAGAGTTCCCCTGCTGGCCCCCTGCCACAGGAACACAAAGTACCTTTGCACACAACCTCTCTTTGTCCCCCACTGGTGACAGCAAATAGGGCAGGCCCAGGGCAAATGGTGAGTTGGCAGAAGTTTGTCTTGGACGGTGTTGGCAGCCTTGCTGTTGAGTTCTCTTCCCACTTGGGCTTTCCTGCTGGCTGACTCCCTCCCCTTGCTGCGGACTGGATGCTGGGATTTAACCCTTTTATAACCCAGACGGGCATGAAAGGACTGCTTGGGGAGCTTGCGGCTTTTTAGGAGATGTGCTTGGAGGTGGGTTTTGGCCTTGTTCATGGAGTCTGGGCTGACCTACAGCTGGTCCCAAAGAGACTCTGGGACGGTTTTGCCCCTTGAGGTGTCCCCCGCGGCGCCCCCCGCCCCGCCCCGGTCACAAATCTCAGTGGGAAAGGATGCTCTCTCCCTCGTTGCATCGGAGCCCCTGTGCCCAGGCTCCCAGACACGGGGCTGCGCTACCTCCCGTTTCTGCCTCCACCTCTGTTTTCTTCAGGTGCCAGGGCTGCTCCTGCTCCCCCGCTCCTGTGAGCCAGGCCTGAGCTCGGCCTTCACTGACATCAGCTGGAGCCCTGAACTTTCCCCTCGCTGTGCGATGGATCAAGTCTCCAGGGCTCCGAGGGGTTCAGTGAGCTGCTGGGATGTGAACTTTGGCCCGGGCGGCTACAAAGCCCATGCTGCCCTGACCCCTTTCCACGCGCTGCAGGCTGGAGCTCAGGCAGCATCCTCCTGGGCAGTCACAGAGCCTGACGCTTCTGCTGCCCAGCACGAGATGTCCCCGGGGAGCAGTGGCCAGCCAGGGACCATGAGGGAGAGGGGCTGGCCAGCACTTCGGGGTCAGGGCCGTCCGCCTGGGTTGGCTCATTCCTGCTTCCACGACCAACCTGAATCTCAGTTTCTTTCTCTCTCTCTCTCTTTTTTTTTTTTTTCCTTTTTAGGGCAGCATATAGAACTTCCCAGGCTAGGGGTCAGTCTATACCACAGCCACAGCAACATGGGATCCAAGCCGCATCTGTGACCTACACCTCAGCTCTCGGGAACACTGGATCCTTAACCCACTGAGTGAGACCAGGGATCGAACCTGCATCCTCATGGAGACTAGTTTGTATTCTTAACCTGCGGAGCCACAAAAGGACACCTCAGTTTTCTGTTTTGTCAAGCTATTTCTGGGGATTCTTCTGAAGATTCAACAAGATGATCCAAGCTGAATGCTTTGCGTCGTGGCCCATGGTAGGTGCTCAAAAAAACTTTGCTGTCTGCCCATGACCTGGGTTGGGGCAAGGGGACAAAACGACACAGAAATGCCCAGGAAACTTCATCATGTAGACTGACAGCATTTGCAAGGGAGGTAACAAAACAAGCAGAAAAATCTTTTAAAAATTTTGGCTGAGTAAAGGCAACAGTATAATTACTATCATTTATAAAAACTTCTTTCCCATTAATGCCTAATTCCCACGAAGCGCAACAATGATTATCTCATTAACTGTGTGTCAGATTAACTTTGTTGTAGGTTTTATTTGATTAAAACAGTGAACTCTCAACATGTCAGCTCATTCTTCATAGCCTGTGGTTTCTGGAGCATGGTCCTCTGCTGACAACTTTCTCTAAATTAGAAGGCATATTTCCAGGGAAATGTCTTGTAAAATTCGGTTGTGTTGACTTCCCAAAGCGAAGTGGAGCAGGGTGGAGGGGGAGTTGGAGGGCACCCACCTTGGGAGGCGCAAGGCCCATGATGAAAGGTGAATGATGCGTCAGCGTTTTAAAAAACTTTGAGGGCTTTTGTATTATTTGGATATTTTATTGTGTGCATTTGTATTATTTGGTAGCCGTGCAGAGTACTGCCTATCCCCCCCACCCACTACAATGAAAACTCCAAAGTTGTTACACCCCGGATTCTATTCCTCCCCCACCCAGGGGGGGAAAGGTTGCTCTCTCTCAGATGGACTTAAGCACCTGACATTTCCCTCGTTTTCTGCTCAGCAGGGCAGCCCCCTCCCCTGACTCCTCACTGCTACCTTGACAGAGAAAAGCTGCTGGCTGACAGCTCCCAGCTACACAGGGTGAAAGCTGAGAATTTCCAACAGGGAAGTGTCAACTTTGCCAACTCTGGGGAAGACAGAGCAATTGGCAGGACTCACAGACCTGGGCGATGGTGCATGAGAAGACAAGGCTGGTTGGGGGAGGGTCCCCGAGGTGGGCTGGGCATCCTCCACCATGGTCTGGTCCTCTAGACCAGAGGCATTGTGTCTGGAGCCTCCAGCCCTTCAGCGGCCCCTCTTACCTCCTGCAGCCCTAGTGTGTGCTGAGGCTGCATGGGAGAGTCTCCTGCAACTCACGCCAGACCCCAAGAACCTTCTTCCCATGGGCCATGTGTATGTCTCTGGGGGGCGTGTGGACCTCAGGATGAAGAGCCCAGCCCCAGGGCTCAGCAGAGGGAAAGATGGGCTAGGAGCAACCAAAGCCCCTGTCATCCTTATAGAAAAGGGTGCCCGAAGATCCAGAAGAGGGTGCTTGTGCTGTCCGGACCCCACAGGGTCTGTGCACACTGGCGGATGGCAAGTGGAAGATGAAATGCCAGGTGGAGATGGCTTACGCTGATTCAGAGTTGGCTCTGAAGGCCAGAGATGGGGCAAACTTGGGCCCTGGAGGACAAGCGTAGGAGGGCCCCAGGGAGAGGAGCCCCTGCCAGTGAGGTAGGGAGGCACTTAACCAGTCTCATCCTCCTCTGATCAGAACTCAGCACCCGGGGAGTTCCCGTCATGGCTCAGTGATAACAAACCCAACTAGTATCCATGAGGACTCAGGTTTGATCCCCGGCCTCGATCCGTGGGTTAAGGATCTGGCGTTGCTGTCAACTGAGTTTGCAGATGCGGCTCGGATCCCTCGTGCTGTGACTATGGTGCAGGCTGGCAGCTGCAGCTCCGATTTCACCCCTAGCCTGGGAGCTTCCATATGCTTTGGGTGCAGCCCTAAAAAAAAAAAAAAAAAAAAAGGAGTTCCCGTCGTGGCGCAGTGGTTAACGAATCCGACTAGGAACCATGAGGTTGCGTTCGGTCCCTGCCCTTGCTCAGTGGGTTAACGATCCGGCGTTGCCGTGAGCTGTGGTGTAGGTTGCAGACGCGGCTCGGATCCCGCGTTGCTGTGGCTCTGGCATAGGCCAGTGGCTGCGGCTCCAATTCGACCCCTAGCCTGGGAACCTCCATATGCCGCGGGAGCGGCCCAAAGAAATAGCAAAAAGACAAAAAAAAAAAAAAAAAAAAAAAAAAAAGGCCAGCACCCAGATGTGGCCTGTGAGAAGCAGCCACCACTCAGGGCTCCTGGAGACCAGCCTCCTGCAGCCCTGGCCTCATTCTTGTGGTCTAGCTTCTGCTTCTGAGCATAAGGCCTAGAGCAACTCCGTCCAGCAGAAATATGCCAGCAAATATATAATTTATAATTTTTCAGAGTTCCCTGGTGGCTCAGTGGGTTAAGGATCTGGAGTTTTTACTGCTATGGTTCCGGTTACTGCTGTGGCGCTGGTTTCACCCCTGTCCTGGGAGCTTCTGCATGCCATGGGCACAGCCAAAAAGATAAAAAAACAAAAAAATACATAAAAATTTTCTAGAGCCATTTTTTTTCCCTGCTTCTTAGGGCCACATCTGCATCATATGGAAATTACCAGGCTAGGGAATCAGAGCTGTAGCTGCCGGCCTACACCACAGGCACAGCAACGCAGGAACCGAGCCACGTCTGTGACCTACACCACAGCTCATGGTAACACTGGATTCTTCACCCACTGAGTGAGGGCAAGGATCGAACCCACATCCTCATGGATTCTTGTCAGTTTTATTACCCTGAGCCACCATGGGAACGCCTCCATAGAGTTTTTAAAAGTACAGAAGAAACAGGTACAATTAATTTGAGGAATATTGGGATTCCCCATTGCGGCTCAGTGGATTAAAAACGCAACTAGTATCCATGAGGATGTGGGTTTGCTCCCTGGCCTGGCTCAACAGGTTAAGGATCTGGCATTGCCTCAAATGTAGTCGCAGATGTGGCGTAGGTTGCAGATGTGGCTTGGATCTGGAGTTGCTATTGCTGTGGCGTAGGCTGGTGGCTATGGCTCTGATTTGACCCCTAGCCCGGGAGCTTCCTTAAGCCTTGGGTGTGACCCTGAAAATAAAGACAAAAAAAATTTAGGAATATATTTTAGATAACCCAATATATCCTGAATATTATTGTTCCAATATGTAATCAATATAAAAATTAATGAGATCACATATATTTGGTTTTTGCACTGTCTTCAAAATTAGATGTGTGGTTCACTCTTGTAGCACCCCTCAGCTTGGGCCAAGATCAAGTCCAGGCCTCCATAGCAACGGGGGCTTGAGGCTGTCACATGGGGCAGCCCCAGTCCAGGGCTCTCCTTGTGTCCTGACCACTCTTCTAAGGGTTGGTCATTTGGTCTCCTTAGAGGCCCCAGGTCCAGACCTTTTGTCTCTCCTTGACCCAGGAGCAAATCAGCCTCTGGACTGGGTGCCATTTAATCTTCTTCTTTTATTTATTTATTTATTTTTTTTTTGCTTTTTTGGGCTGCATCCATGACATGTGGAGGTTTCCAGGCTAGGAGTCCAGTCGGAGCTGTAACTGCCAGCCTATGCCACAGCCACAGCAATGCCAGATCCGAGCCACATCTGCGACCTACATCACAGTTCACAGCAATGCCAGATCTTTAACCCACTGATCAAGGCCGGGGATCGAACCCGCAACCTCATGGTTCCTAGGCGGATTCGTTTCCACTGCCGCCACCATGGGAATCCGCCTCTTTCTTTTGTTTAACAAGGGAATCCCATGGGGAAGCTGTCACCTCCCCTGTTTGGCCCTAGTTTGACCCTCTGTCAGGTAAGCTGTTTCCCTTGGACTTGTAACTTTCAAGCAATGGATCCTATTTTTCAAAGAAGATCGTATGCAGAAGCCCAGCGCATATACCAGAGGAGAGACTTGCTGCTCTGTTTGAAGAGGATGAGGGGCTCGGGCCCTGCTTCCTTCAGGCCCCACCCTGGAGGCACCTCACTGGCCAGGCCCCAGAGAACCGAGGAGGAAAACATGTTCCAGCATCAGCCTGCAGCTCACATTTCACACATCATTGTATAAACATGCAGAACCACACTGTAGGTTGCTTATGGACCCGTATATATGTGTGTGTGTTATGTGTGTGCGTGTGCATGTGTGTGTGTGTATCATAGAAGTGTGAAAACAGAGTTCCTGTCGTGGCGCAGTGGTTAACAAATCCGACTAGGAACCATGAGGTTGTGGGTTCGGTCCCTGCCCTTGCTCAGTGGGTTAACGATCCAGCGTTGCCGTGAGCTGTGGTGTAGGTTGCAGATGCAGCTCGGATCCCGTGTTGCTGTGGCTCTGGCGTAGGCCAGCAGCTACAGCTCCGATTGGACCCCTAGCCTGGGAACCTCCATATGCCGCGGGAGCGACCCAAAGAAATAGCAAAAAAGACCAAAAAAAAAAAAAAAAAAAAAGAAGTAGAAGTGTGAAAACATGCATGGGAAAATATACCAACCAGTCTCCAGTTAGCAGCCTCTGAAGAGGGCGGGAGGAAGGAGATGGGCTAGGGAGGAATTTCAGTTCTATTGTCAACATTTAACTTTTGACCAAAGGAGACCAAATAATACAGCAAAATGTTAACGTTTGTTCAAGCTTACTGGTGGGTGTGTAGCTATCTAAACTATTGCTCTGCACTTCTTTGTATGTTTGAATTGGGGGCTGGGGGCGAGGGGCACATGCCGCTGGCATACAGGAGTTCCCAGGCCAGGGCGGTGACAGCACCAGACACTTAACCTGCTGAGCCACGAGAGAACTCCTGTATGTTGGAAATATATTAATTTAAATTTATTTAAAACTTTAAGGAGGGTAAAAACATATAATCCGATGTCACTTAAAGCAAAGAATTATTTATTTATTTATTTATTTATTTATTGTCTTTTTGCCATTTCTTGGGCCGCTCCCGTGGCATATGGAGGTCTCACGGCAATGCCAGATCCTCAACCCATTGAGCAAGGGCAGGGACCGAACCCACAACCTCATGGTTCCTAGTCGGATTCGTTAATCACTGTGCCATGACGGGAACTCCAGAATTTTTTTTTTAAATAGTAAAGTGGAGTTCCCATTACGACACAGCGGAAATGAATCCGACAAGGCACCATGAGGTTGCGAGTTCGTTCCCTGGCCTCACTCGGTGGGTTAAGGATCCAGTGTTGCTATGAGTTGTGGTGTAGGTCACAGAGGCGGCTTGGATCCTGAGTTGCTGTGGCTGTGGTGTAGGCTGGCAGCTGTAACTCCGATTGGACCCCTAGCCTGGGAACCTCCCTATGCCATGGCTGTGGCCCTAAAAAGCAAAAAATAAAATAGAAAATAAGAGGCCAGTAAAATGTAAGCCAACCCCCATCCACGATCTCCCCATCTGACCCCCACCCCATCTTCCTAAGACCAATTCCACCCTTCTTGCTCGGACAGCCGGGGAATCTAGCTGCTGAACTGATCAAGGGTCAGGGTCCTGGGGCCAAGGACTAGAGACGAGCAGTTCTTCAATTAGCGTTGGCGGTCCGCATGGCCATTAGCCATGTGGGGGGCCACTGGTTCAAGAGGCGCCTGAGAGAGGAGGCCTTCCAGGGTCCCCCTGGGATGTGGGAAGGCTGAGGGAAGAGGCTGGGATCTGCTCCCTCCCTGGCTGCCTTGGCCCCTAGGCTGTAGATTTGGGGGAGCTCCCTGCTCTCCAGTTTCCCTCCCATCCCAGCCTGCCTCTCCTTTGTACCCAGGTACCTGTGGACTGCTCTGGACTCTCCTGTGACCACGTGAGCCCCAGCTCTGGCTCCTCCCACTAGCCCCTCCCCCACGAGAGACCTCAGAAAGGTCACCTTGCTGGGCTGGCCAAGGGGGAGGGGGAGGGTTGTGGGAGGGCAGCCATGTGCCACGTCCAATTGGGTTATTTCATTCCAGCAAACAGGTCCTGCTGGTTTGCCATTTGGAGAGTTTGGCCCCATTTCCCAGGGGCTGGTTAAATGGTAACTTGTCTCTGGTTGTTTGTGGAAAGTGACCGAGAAGGAGCCACTAGCTCTCAGTGTGAGACCCAGCGGGCTCTGGGTGCAGGACGGCCAGTGAAGCTTGTTGGAGTTTTCACTCCTCTGGCATCTCCCCCTCACAGGTCTTTGTAGATGAATAAGAACAAAGATGCCACCCAGGGCCTTTCATGGGGAGATGGCTTCATCCGGAGCCGCTGTGCCCATTTCACAGAAGGAGCAACAAAGGCCACGCCGAGTGAGGTCACCATGAGTCACTGGCCTTCCTGGCTCAACACGGCAGAGCCAAGTGGCAGAGCAGGCTGGGTGGCGGGGGGGGGCTTCCCCTCACCGCCTCCTCTTCTTCCAACAGAACCGACTGTCCCTGCTGGCCTTCGACCCCTCTATTATGTGGTCGGGGGTGGGGCCGCTGGCCTCCCTCTGCCTGATTACAGAGCTGGGCACACGGATCTCATCTGCCCCCACAACAGCCTTCGCTGGCAGGGCTGGTTTTGCAGATGAGGAAACCTCGAGTCAGCGAGATTAGGGCCCTTCAGCCTAAGGGAGACCCGGCTTCCAGGCACCTGCTGGGGACCCAGGCTTGTCTGCGGCTCCCTGGCTTATGCGGGGCCTGCCTGAGCTTCTAGAGAAAGGACCCCGGGACATACTGTTTCCCATCTGAATGTGAGGATGAGGGCTGGGGACCCGCAGGGGTCTGTCTCCGGGTGGAATGTCACTTTGAGAGCGAGGCTTCAGACCAGCTCTCGACTTTCCCCTTTCTGCTGGGTTCTCCTGTCTCCGGCCCGAGACCCTCTGTTCAATCCCAGGGTGTTGGTGCCACCATGCTGACTGGTGTTAGCTTGGCCCTTTCTCCAGCAGGGTCCCCCCCGTCCCTCGGCACTCACCTGGTGTCAACACTCCAGGGAGAAGAAGGAAAAAGGAGGACCCTGCCCCCCGCCCTCAATCCCAGGTGGGCAGAGGGTGGTTTCTCTAGCTTCTGGAGACTTTGAGGAGACAGGCACCCACCCACCCACACCCAGAGAGTCCACCTGAGCCCTCGGGTGCCCAGGGTGGGCAGTGCTCCCCAGTCAGAGACTGTGTGCAACACAGGCTCCATGGGGGACAACCTGTGACTCCTTTTCCTCCTGGGTTCCCTGGGTTCCTCACCAGGTCTCAGTGAAGGTGCGATGGCGAAATGTGTGCCAGGGCCTCAGGCAGGAACACAGCGTGGGCCCAGCGGCCCCTCCCCCACAGCTCTCAGGGCATCTCCGCCGAGATTTCAGCCTCAGAGGAGCTGGAGGCTCCAGGATTTCCCCATGGGGAAGCATGGGGTCCTCACTCTCAGCAGCGGGCTCCTGCTTCATGGAAACCAGTTGCTGCCCTGCTGGGGCCCAAGGTTTTTGCTAAGGAATCTGCCCAGGTCAGTGGGAGGCATGAGCCAGGGTCATGGGGCAGGTGAACCAAGCACAGCTGCCTGTGGCAGGCCACAGCTGGGGCTTTCCCCACGCTGGAGGCTGGTGTGTTTCCTCCTGCAAAGCCATGTGATGTACACAGGCCCCGGGTTGTCCACACTCAAGTCAGAATGGAGAATTGAGCCCCCGAGGTGTCCAAAGTCCTGGCCCAGCCAAGGATCATTGTTTGTTTGTTTTTGCTTTTTAGGGCCACACCTGCACCATATGGAGGTTCCCAGGCTAGGGGTCGCTTCGGAGCTACAGCTGCCAGCCTACACCACAGCGACAGCAAGGTGGGATCTGAGCCAAATCTGACCTACACCCCAGCTCATGGCAACATCAGATCCTTAACCCACAGAGCAAGGCCAAGGGATTGAACCCGCAACCTCATGGTTCCTAGTCTGATTTGTTTCCCCTGCGCCACAACAGGAACTCCAGGGTCATGGTTCAGCCTGCTCTAGGAGCCTCTCTAAGGCCAGAGGAAGTGGCCTGAGGAGCTGGGCTTCTCCCCACCCTGTTCCGGGAGAGAGATACTAGGCCTTGACCCTGACGTTGGGACCATCCTCCTGCAGGGAGGAGGCTGAAGGAGGCAGCCTTGGAGAACCCATCACCTGGTTTGGCAGGAGGGACCCTCTTACCAGGTACTTTCAACTTTGACCCCGTTTCCCCCTTCCTCAGGAGACCCAGCCTGGAAAAATTATGGCTGGTTCTCCAGAGGCCCAAGTCCGGTCACTACTCCTTTTTTTTTTTCTGTTCTGTTCTGTTTTTCAGCTTTTTTCTCATTTTTTAAAAATTATAATTGATTCGCAATGTTTTGTCAATTTCTGTTGTACAGCAAAGCAGTCAGTACTCTTTTTTTTTTTGGCCTTTTAGGGCCGTACCAGTGGCACTTGGAGGTTCCCAGGCTAGGGGTCTAATCAGAGCTATAGCTGCTGGCCTACACTACAACCACAGCAATCGGGATCCGAGCCACGTCTGCAACCTACACCACAGCTCATGGCAACACCGGATCCTTAACCCACTGAGCGAGGCCAGGGATCAAACCCGCAACCTCGTGGTGCCTCGTTGGATTTGTTTCCGACGGGCCACAATGGGAACTCCTCAGCAACATTTTGAAGCCAAACGGTGACATGTCGCAATCCAGATGAGCAGGAGGTTGCAGTGAGCTGAGCACCAGTCGGTTCAAGGCCCAGAGAGGCAGAAGGTCCATAAGGACCCAAGGGCAGATCATGGCATGTGGGCAGCGAGCTCTTCCCCAACCTCCCCCGGTCTGCAGGGACTGTGCAGCCTCAAAAAGTGACCCGAAGGCCTCTTCTCACCCTTGTGACCCTATCCCAGCTGCCAGGCAGCAGGTCCCTCCTCTCCCCTGCAGCAGGCCTGAGCCCTGGCCCTGGGAGGTGAAGGAGCCGGGAACAGAGTGAGAGGCCTTCCTACAGTGAGCGAGGAGCATTTGGGTCTAGAATATACAGAAGCATCCTGAGAGGTTGACAAGTGCCCCCTGGCACGGTGGGAGGTCTGTCCTCCCCCCAAGGAGCCGGGAGCCCTGGAAGGCCCCCTGGATCAGAGGCTGGCCCTGGGTGCAGGCGTTTGGGCAGAAGTTGAGCAGAGTCTGGCAGAATGGGGACCAGAGTACAGGCTGAGCCACTGTTGCGGGGGGTGGGGCTGGCCCCAGTCATTCCCTTGGAGACAGAGCCTGACAGGGAAGAGGCCGGGGCAGGGAGGGGGGGCAGCTGGTGGAGGCCTTTTCCTAGAACTGCCCTCGGCCAGGTGGCTGAGGCCAGGAAAGGCCCTCACCCTGTGTGCGGGGAGTCGGGGGGACACTGCTGGAGAAGAGAGCCGGCCCCCCGGCCAGAGCTCAGGGAGGGAAACAACCAAGGGCACCGTCTTCACACGGGGCCGGGGCCCTGCCAAGAGCCTCCAAGGCGGGGAGAAGGTGCAAAGAGGACACTGGAGTGGCCTTTCTCAGCCCCCCGCTGCCAGGCCCATCGGGGCTGGACTCCAACCCACAGAAGGTCACACCCTCTCCCGCTTTGTTCTCCTGACTTTCCGTTGTTGGTTTTCTGCCCAGCAGTCTGTGACTCCCACTGTGTGAAGAACAGAGGGGCTCTTACCCCCAGGGCCCACCCACGGGGCACAGGGAACCCTCGTGGACACCCTGTCTCCATCCGCACACAGCGTATGATTGAGCCAGTCACACCGGCTTCCTGGACCTCGAATCCTGAGGGCATGAGACCAGAATGGCCCTGAGCCGCTGTCTGGACCCTATAGTCTCCTAATCCCATGACTTGCCCTTTTTTTTTTTTTTTTTTTTTTGGTCTGTCTTTTTAGGGCTGAACCCACAGCATATGGAGATTCCCAGGCTACGGGTCCAATTGGAGCTGTCGCTGCTGGCCTTTGCCACAGCCACAGCAGTGCAGGATCTGAGCCGAGTCTGCAACCTACACCACAGCCACAGCAACGCAGGATCCAAGCCTCATCTTTGACCTACACCACAGCTCATAGCAATGCCGGATCCTTAACCCACTGAGCGAGGCTAGGGATCGAACCCGCAGCCTCATGGTTCCTAGGCAGATTTGCTTCCCCTGCACCATGACAGGAACTCCCCCATGACTTTCCTTATGGTAGGGAAAAGTCATCAGCTTTCCCAGGGGCAGCTGATGGATAACTGTGTCTTCTCCCCACTTCCCATGCTCTTCTTCCAGATTCCATATCAAAGGGCCTGGCAGTCAGGGGACTCCCCTAGAAATACCTGAAATTGCCATTCCCAGTTGGAATAGGTTTTTACAATGTACTTCCCACCTGTCATCCATGACTTCCTTTTGTCTTCATGAAAGGTAACTATTGTCAGCTCTATTTCACAGATGAAAAGACTGAGTGAGTCTCAGGCCCTGTGGCTTGCTCAAAGCCACCTGGCAAGTCAGGGGCAGGGCTGGGTTTTGAACCCAGACCTTCATGGAGGCTGGGATTGGATCCCAGCAGAGGCCCTGGGTTGCCCTCCTCTGTGGGGCTGCAGCGTGAACGCCCAGGCGCCTCCATTCAGAGCTTGGCTCTGCAGAGGGCTGAGCCTGGTGATGTCAGCGTTGCCATGGAAACCTTTCCCCTGGCGTCGGGCAGGACCAGCCTCCCCAGCACAGTTTCCCGTTGTGGTTGTGTGGACTTTGCAATGCGTTGCCAAGGCAGTGGGGCCTGCTGGGCGGGTTGGCACAGGGTGGAGAAGGCAGACAAACCCACATGGCATCTCAGCAACACGGCCCACGGTGCCCTCAGGAGGGAGGGGCTGTGGTCTGGAGCCTTGGGCGAGTGGCAAGGCCATGAAGGTGCAGGGGAGACCCGGGACCCCTGCTCAGGGGTCTGGCAATTGAGCTTTAGGGTATTCAGTGCCATCTTGGGGTCTTGCCACCTCAGAATCACGTGGGCTGGGGTCTCGAGACAAAGGCAAATCCCAGGGCCACTGAGATCTGCTCGACAAGGGGTGGGGAAGAGCTGAGGTTTAACCTTGGGGACAAGGCATTTCGGGTGTACAGTCAATTCTGAGAACTGCCGTTTAGGGGAGAGTAGGTTTACTGAGAACCTGGATGTGTCAGGCCCTTTGGCCTAATTTATCTTGCGTAATCCTCTTGCCAACTCTGAGAGGGGGAGGTGAACAGAGGAAATGGGTTTGGGGTGGGTCTAAGTCCCCCTTTCACAGTGTAGGACACTAAAACTCAGAGAGGTTAAATCTCTTGTCTGCCCACCAGCACCCAGCTTGAACGTGGCAGAGTCTGGATTTGGATCTGGGGTCCGAGGGCCTCCCCTGTGGCCTCCGCCTTGGCCAGGGCTGATGGCATGGGCTGGCAGCCTGGCATCCTTAGCTTCCTCCTGCTGGTTTTCCAGGAAGAATCCTAAAGTACCTTTGTAGAGTAGGCCAGCTCTGTCCAAGCCTCCCACAAGCTCCCGGATCTCAGAGGGCCTTGAGCCAACAGAGAACCACAAAGCCGGTGCCTCCCCGCCTGCGTCCTTGGCCCGCCCTGCCCAGGGAGCAAAACCACACTGTCCCCCCTCTCTGCCCTCCTGCCACACCCTCCTCTGCCCTACTGCCTGCCCCAGCATCCTCACTCTCTTGAAGTCTCTGGCCCCTCCCCCTGCCCTGGGGTGGGTGGCTGCTGACCCAGTGCACAGAGATGCCCCCTTCTCGGAAGCCTCCAGAAGGGAATCTCCGAGACCTTCGCCTCTGGGCTGACAGCCGACAGCCTTCCTGTGTCTGAGTCCAACTTCACCCCTCCTGCTTTCTTTGAATATGAGCTCCTCCAGGGCTCTCTTTTCTTCCTTTCTTTCTCTTGCTCTCTCTCTCTCTCTCTCTTTTTTTTTTTTTTTTTTTTTTTTTGTCTTTTCTAGGGCCACACCTGCGGCATATGGAGGTTCTCAGATCAGGGGTCGAATTGGAGCTGTAGCCGCCGGCCTACACCACAGCCACAGCAACATGGGATCCGAGCCGTGTCTGCGACCTACACCACAGCTCACAGCAACGCCGGATCCTTAACCCACTGAGCAAGGCCAGGGATCGAACCCACAACCTCATGGTTCCTAGTCGGATTCATTAGCCACTGAGCCACAGGAGGAACTCCCTTTCTTTCTTTCTCTCTCGTTCTCTCTTTCTTTCTTTTTTTCCTTTCTTTATTTCTTTTTTAGGACCACACTCACAGCATATGGAAATTCCCAGGCCAGGGGTTGAATCGGAGCTGCAGCTGCCGGCCTACGCCACAGCCACAGCAGCACAGGATCTGAGCTGTGACTGCAACCTATACCGCAGCTCATGGCAACGCCAGATCCCCAGAGATTGAACTCCCATCCTAGTGGATACCAGTCAGATTCATTTCTGCTGTGCCACAATGTCTCCTTCTTTTTTTTTTTTTTTTTTTTGGTCTTTTTGCCTTTTCTAGGGCCTCTTCCCGTGGCATATGGAGGTTCCCAGGCTAGGGGTCGAATCAGAGCTGTAGCTGCCAGCCTACACCAGAGCCACAGCAACGCGGGATCCAAGCCGCGTCTGCAACCTACACCACAGCTCACGGCACCGCCAGATCCTTAACCCACTGAGCGAGGCCAGGGATTGAACCCGCAACTTTATGGTTCCTAGTCGGATTCATTAACCACTGAGCCACGATGAGAACTCCTGTCTCCTTCTTTCTTAACAACCTCTCAGGTGCTCAAAGGGGAGGAACCTCACAGGTCAGTCCTGGGGTTCCATGCTGCTGGCATCTCTGTGAGGAGGCTGAGACCCGGGCTGATGCTATGGCCACATGAAATGTCAACAAACCCATGTGATATTGGATGATGGCTGAGCACACGCCAGGGATGCCCAAAATCGCTGGATGGTGAATGGCGATGGGACTTCTCAGCCCGGTGCTGGGGGTGCCTAAAGTCAGCCAGCGTTCTGGCCCCAACCATTACCCAGCTCTGCTTGTCATTCTTTCATTGAACAAGTATTTCCTGAAGTCTGTGCTATGTCCTAGGAAGGATTAAAACAAAAAAAGCTTCCAAACAAGCCCCCCAAAAATGAAGGGGATTTAAAAAAAAAATCCAAACAACAAAATACCTGTGTTCCCTGCCCCTAAGGAAGAATACAATCTGGAGTTCCCATCATGGTTCAGGGGTTAATGAACCCCACTAGGATTCATGAGGATTCAGGTCCAATTCCTGGCCTGGTTCCGTGGGTTAAGGATCCCGCATTGCCGTGAGCTGTGGCGTAGGTCATAGATGAGGCTCAGATCTGGCATTGCTGTGGCTGGTGCATAGGCTGGCGGCTACAGCTCTGATTCGACCTCAAGCCCTGGCACCTCCATGTGCCATGGGTGCAGCCCTTAAAAAAAAAGAAAAAGAATAAAAAAGAATACAATCGAGTTGTAGTTCACGTTGAATATCCCCCTGGACAGAGAGGAAATCTACCGCCAGATACTCACGCTGGTCCTCTTTAGCTGGTGACATCACGGGGGATGTTGAATGCCTTTACAATCTTTCCAACTCTATAGCTATAAGAGGTCAGTTATATAAGCAGTTGCCCCAGTAAACACTCCTGCTCCTTGGGATCCTATTAAGAACATGCCATTTACAGCCTCGGGTCTGGAGGACAGGTCAGCGGTCAGGTGGGCCATGCCTTCTCCCTCAGGGGCACACCCAGATGAGTCGATAAAGTTCCCCAGCCCCACCTTGGTCACAGGATGAGGCTGCCTGGGCTGAGAGTCGGGGCCACAAGGGCCCTGGAAACTCCCAGCCCAGCCAGAGAGTGTAGACCAACCAAGGCACAGAGGGTCTCTTAACCCCCTCCCTGGGCTGTCAGCCTGGGGGCGCAGGGAGGAGGAAAGAAGTTTCCCGAAGGGGAGAGGCACCGATGTGACCTGGCCTCTCCCAGCCTCAATGTAGTCACCTGTAATCAGGGACAATAATACCTCTTGCGCTGTCAGGGGAATTCAATGAGCTACCTGGCCCACCCGAAACGTGGTGAGTATGCAGTGAGTACTGCCAAGGAAGTGGATGGATGCCCAGGCGGCCCCTTCTCCCTAATCGGGTGGGACCTTTCCACTTTGACCTTGAAGTTGTATGCCTTCAATGATCTGGGTGAGAAGCCCTCCCTGCTCCTCAAATCCCTGAGCAGAGGCTGCGGTCGAAAGCCCAGGGCTTGGGGTATCCCCAAGCCCTGAGGCCCAGGCAGCCCTGTCCGGACTGCCACGTCCAGTCCCACCACACCCCAAGCAGCGACCGCAGGAATGAAAGGGATTGTGGCTGTTTTGTGAGAAATTCAAACATAAAAAAAAAAAAAAAACGCTCTGAAGGCCAAAGGAAGTCCATCTGTAGGCTGCAATCTATGTTCAAAACCTCAGTGTTAATCTTGCTAAAATAGCACTTTTGTGTTTTATCAGGGCTTTTCTGGGGAATGATTTCTTCCCAAAGAGGAGACCATAGGGAGGGAATTGCAGGCCCCTTGGCTGCCCCTGGGTCACACCAGGCACCCGTGTGTCCTGTGCCAACTGATCCTGTCTCCCCGCGACGCATTTTCAGGCACCAGTGGATTTGAGATTTTTGGCAACAGTCTGAGGCATTGAGTTTGGCCAGCAAATCGGGTGGGGGCTTCTGTGGATGCAGAGAATACCAGCCACATTCGAAGGGTATCCCAAGAGAAGGCTTGAGGGCTTCAAGGCTGTGGGCTTGAGATGCTGGGGGGGGGGGGGAGTGTCCCAGAAACACCCCCTTCCCAAGCTAAGTAGAGTAGGGTTTGCACCTGCTCTTCCTTTCAAGAACCCCTGCATTTGATTCTCTAACCAACCAAGCACCAGGCCAGGCTGAGATGATGGTGGTTACCATTGCAAGTGAAGAAACTGAGGCCCCAGAATTTACTAGAGGTTACCCAGGGATGAAATTCAAGCCATGTTATAGTTACGTTTCGGCAGTTTTCCCAAAGGCCCCATCCTGTCCTATCTCTGGCAGGAGACTTTGTGGCTATTGTGGCTGGTGAGACTTCTTTCCCTTTGTAAATTTTATTTGGTAATCGTTGCACAAACGCCATGTTAACACCCAGGACGAGAACCCCCAAAGACCAAAAGGTAAGCTACAACCGATGAACATCTGCTGTATTTCATTTCCTGCCAATGATTTTCATAGGAAAATCCTATTTCATTGCCTCTGAGATGGGCATTTTTCCCTTTCCTAAAATACAAAATACATTTTATAATTGATATATATACATAATGTGCCTGCACTTTTTCCTGCCCCCCCCAAAGCTCTTGGTAAATCATTTATATCATAGAATCAAAGAGATGGGATAGGTCTTCTTGTGGAGATAAAATAAAACCATCAGTCTGATTTGCCTCCCACTCCATTCGCTTCTCTGTGGATCTTTCCACATCAGCAAAAGTTTTTGTTTTGTTTGGTTTGCTTTTTATTTATTTATTTTATTTTCTTATTTTTTGGTCTTTTTGCCTTTTCTAGGGCCGCTTCCCACGGCATATGGAGGTTCCCAGGCTAGGGGTTTAATCGGAGCTGTAGCTTCTGGCCGACGCCAGAGCCACAGCAACGCAGGATCTGAGCCGCGTCTGCGATCTACACCACAGTTCACAGCAACACCAGATCCTTAACCCACTGAGCAAGGCCACGGATCGAACCCACAACCTCATGATTCCTAGTGGATTCTTTACCGCTGCGCCATGACAGGAACTCCTTCAGCAAAAGTTGTAAAGACAGCAGTAAGATGTATATAAGCCACTGCTTTTAAATTTCAAGTGGAGGGAATTCCTGTTGCAACACAGTGGAAACAAATCCGACCAGGAACCATGAGGTAGTAGGTTCGATCCCTGGCCTTGCTCAGTGGGTTAAGGATCCAGCGTTGCCGTGAGCTGTGGTGTAGATCGCAGATGCAGCTCAGATCTGGCTTTGCTGTGGCTCTGGTGTAGGCCAGAAGCTGCAGCTCCAATTCAACCCCTAGCCTGGGAACCTCATATGCTGTGGGTGAGGTCCTAAAAAAAAAGAAAAATCTCACTCTGGGTTATTAATTCCTGAGGGTCACGCTGCTATGGTGCTGGTTCGAGCCCTGGTCTAGGAACTTGCATGCCAGGGGCACGGCCAAAAACACAAAAGGGAAAAATATTATCAAGAGTCAGGGAACACTAAGGGTTGGACTATTCTCCTTTGGAAACCTTCCCACTCTGACTTTGAAATTTTTTTTGGTCTTTTTGTCTTTTTAGGGCCGCTCCCGTGGCATATGGAGGTTCCCAGGCTAGGGGTCTAATTGGAGCTGTAGCCACCGGCCTACACCACAGCCACAGCAACTCCAGATCTGAGCCATGTCTGCTATCTACACCACAGTTTAACCCACTGAGCGAGGCCAGGGATTGAACCTGTGTCTTCATGGATGCTAGTTGGGCTCATTAACCACTGAGCCATAAAGGGAATGCTAAGATTTTTTTTTAAGCATCTTTAATTGAAGGTGTCTTGTTGTTAAGCTGCTTGTTTTCAGATGTCAAGTGACAAGTGGCCACCACCTGTGCCCCAATACCTCAATCTGAAACAATGAGCCTCCAAGTCAGAATTACCTGGAAGATGGTTAATCTACCAGAGGTGCTGAGTCAGAGGCTCTAGGGTGGGGTTCCAGAATTTGCATTTCTAACAAGCTCCGTGTGATGCTGGTGCTGTTGGTATGACTGAAGATGATCTAAGGAGCTTTTTTATTTTATTTTGTTTTATTATTTTTTTGTCTCTCATCTTTTTAGGGCCACACCTGCGGCATATGGAGGTTCCCAGGCTAAGGGTCGAATTGGAGCTGCAGCTGCCAGCCTCTGCCACAGCCACAGCAACATGGGATCTGAGCCCTGTCTGCGACCTACACCATAGCTCTCGTCAATGCTGGATCCTCAACCCACTGAGCGAGGCCAGGGATCGAACCCACATCCTCATGGTTCCTAGTTGGGTTCGTTAACCGCTGAGCCACTACAAGAACTCCTGACCTAAGGAGCTTTCAAATGCTGGTGACTGGGCCTTTCCCCAGGACTCTGGGTGCAGCCTGGGCAGCAAGATTAGCAAAGCACCCCCGTGAGTCTTACGCACGGACCGCCGGGGTTTATGGTGAAATCCACCAGATATGATTCAGGTTCCTCAAGTCTGGAGGGTTCCTTATATTTCATGGACAACCTCCTCAGTCTTCCCAGATCAGGGCCTGCCAGGCAGTGGGTCTCTGAGGGTCAGAGGGAAGCTGACCCATGCAAGCCATATTTCCATCCCTGTTTCTTTGAAACCATGTAAATTGCTAATGATGGAAAAAATGCGTAAGCCTATTACCCATGTATAAATCAGGAGATGTCATAAAACCAAGCCTTCTGGTTCCTCTGGGCAAGCCTCTGGACAAGCCTCTAGACACGTGGCAATATCTGGCTGGACTGGGCACTGCCACCCATTCAGGTAGGCATGCACTTGCCACTTGCCACTGTTTCCATCACTTCCTAGTCTATCATCTCCCCTGGGCCTGAGATGCCCATTGCTCGGAGCTTCTTAGAGCCATTTACAGCCCTCTCCTGTTGGTGGGTATTTGTGAGCAGACAGGTGATCTGGGAGTGGGAACCCCGATTGGTACCTTCAGCTGGAGATAGAAGACCTGGGAAAGGAGTGTGTGTGTGTGAGTTTTGGGTGTGTGTTCGGCCTGGGGAGTGAGATTAGGCCCTGCTCTTAGCCTGGAAAGTTGGGGTTGGGGAAGCCCAAGATTGAAACTCACGAGACTCGGGATTTCATCCCAGCTCTGTCACCAATTTGCAGGGTGACCTTAGCGAACAAGCTCTCCCTGTGCCTCAGCATCCTCACCTGCAAAGTGAAGATATGAGACTCGCTGACCTCCTAGGTCCCTCTCATTCTAGAAGCTGGAGCGAAGAGAGCCTGGGTCCTACAGCCATGAGTTGAGAAGAGGAGGAGGAGGCCCAGGGAGGAAAAACAGCCGAGGGGTGGGCAGTGGGGTGGTGACTGCAGGCTGGGCAGAGCCATGGCTTGTGCTTGTCACCATAGGCTGTGCCATCTCCAGTTCCCCCAAGCTGCGCTCTCTGGGTCCCCCCTGTGGGCTCAGGCCCACTCGGTCCCTATACCAACTCCGATATGGGGCGTTGTGGTTAACGAGCTGGGTCCATCCCTGTGACTTTACCACCTGCCTGGCTGTGAGGCCTTTGGGCAGGTTCCCTAACCTCCTGGAATCTCAGTGTTCTCACAAGTAAAATGGGCTAGTGATGGGTGGCTGTGAGGGTCAAACAGCTAATGCATGGAAAACATTCGGCACAGAGTCCTGTATGAGGTCCATACTCAAGGTCACCGTCACCACCATCAGCATCACCATCATTGTCACCATCATTGTCATCAAGAAGAGATACACAAGTTGGACCCCAGGTCCTGTCCTCCCCCAGAAATCTCAGTCCCAGCCCCAAGACTCATCTCCTAACAGGAATCCCACGGCCCTCTTAGATGCCCGCTGAGCCGGAAATGGGGTCCTGGCCCAGTTCAAGTTCACCTGCATGGTCCCTCAGCTTCCCTGCAGACCTAGGCCCCTGGAATCAGGCGGACCTCTTCCCTCAAGCCCCAGCCCTACTCCTTCCTCTGCTGGTGCCATGTCTTGGTGCCCCGAGGCATCCTGGACATGGAGCCAGACAGCCCAGCTCTCACCAGCGGTGTGACCTTGGATCTCTCTGAGCTTCTATCAAATAGGAATAGCAACCTCTGCTGCACATACCTGAAGCTCCAGGCGGGCTGGGACAATGTGCTGCTCACCAGCCCTTACCTGGCACTTAGGCCAGTGCCCGGTACCTAGGAGGTACTCAACAAATATTTGGTGCATCAATAAATGGCTTGACCTAGGGATTAAACTGAATAATATATGTGGAACATAGGACCAGGCATACAACAGGTGCTACATGAATGTTTCTTGGATCTGACTCCCTGGAATTCTGTGTTTTCCTCCTTGTCCTTTTTTGTGGCCCACCCACTGGGACACATTCTAGGAACTCTGACTATCGATCACCAGGCTCCCACCTATGCTTCCTCAGCCAAGTCCCCAGGACCTGTCCCACATCCCCTCAACATCTCATCAAATGTCCTGGACCACCTGATATCATTCTTACACTCACTCATCCAACATGCTTTATGGAGTGTCTCGGGTCACCACACCTCCTCCCCAGCTCTCTCCCCAACTTTTGGACTGAACGTCTAATGAGCTGCCGGACATACCCCGCGGACCTGCCGCGACATAGCAAAAAGGCCAAGTCACACCCACTTCTCCTCCAGGGCTCTCTCAGCTGCAGATGCCACTGCCCACTGGGCCCCCCAAGACCGAAACCTGGGAGCTGCCCATGACCCTCCCAGCCAGGCACGCAGGCCTGACAATTTATCTCCTAAACACTTCTCACGTCTCATTCCTCCTGGCCTCGACGGGCTTTGGGATCCATGCATTCTCTTTGCTATTCCTAGGTTTTTGCCTCCTCGCCGATCTATCCACCTCCCTCTCCCTCTCCTCCATCCTCCTGGCTGCTGCCCCCAGAGGCTGCCTCCACCTTCTAAAGCTCCCAGTTGCTCTCCTGTCTTTCAAGACTCCCATGACCTGGGGTCCCCTGCCACCTGTCCAGCCTCGTCTCCTTCCCTCTCTGTCTCCTCTTTCCTAAGGGGTCTCCCACTTCAGAAGGGGTCTCCCGGCTGACGTCACTCTCTTTCTCACCTCCAGGGCTTACTCGGGCTGCCCTTCTGCCTGGACTGCCTTGCCATCCTCAGTCCAACGTCACCTGTCCCTTACCTGCACAATCCTCACGCACCTTTCAAAGCCAGTCCAACGTCACCTCCTCCAGGAAACATTTTCAGACCCCACCCAGCCTAGATTACAGACTCCCTCTCTGTTCTCATATTACTGGAGCATGACTCCACCGGTGTGCTTACCACATTATTGTGTAATTATCTGCTTATGTGTCCAGCTACGCCATTAACTTGTTATTATATCGGGGGCAGAGACTATGCTTATTCATCATTCTAATGGGCACACAGTGCCTATCATGGGGTGACCCCCTTTTCAGGCCTTTGTAACAAATCACCACACACCTAGTGGCTTAAGATGGCTACTTTGTTTTGCTCGTGGCTTTGTGGCTCCAGAATTTGGGAAGGTCTCATCCAGGCCCTGGGATCTGCCATGGGCTGCAGTCATGTGAAGGTTCCACCAGGCAGGATGCATAAGACGGGGTATGTGTATCCAGCCTCGTGGATGCAGCTGATGCTGGCAGTTGGCTGGGGGCTCAGCTGGACTTTCCACTAAAGTGCTCCCTGTGGTCTGTCCAGTATGGCAGTCTCCGGGTAGTCACACATCTTACATAGCCTAATTTCCCCCAAGAGCAAGTATCCTAAGAGGCCAGAAGAGAGCTGTATGGCCTTTTCCGATCCAGCCTTGGAGGTCAGGCAGTATCACTTCCATTGCCTTCTATGGCTTATAAGTGAGTCACTAAAGTCAGCCTAGATTCAAGGGGAAGCGTCAGGGACCCCACTTTCCCAAGGGAAGAGGGTTGAAGAGTTTGCAGATGTGCTTTTTTATTATTGTTATTATTATTATTTTGGTTTTTAGGGCCGCACCCATGGCATATGGAAGTTTCCAGCCTAGCGACTGCAGCAGAGCTACAGCTGCTGGCCTACACCATAGCCACAGCCACAGCAAGGCAGGATCCAAGCCGTGTCTGCGACCTACACCACAGCTCAGGGCATCGCCAAATCCTTAACCCACTGATAGAGGCCAGGGATCGAACCCAAATCCTCACGGATCCTAGTCGGGTTCGTTAGCCGCTGAGCCACAAAGGGAACTCCTGCAGATGTGCTTTCAATCTGACATAGTCTGCAACACATTTGTTGGTTGAATGCTTAGGTGGATAAATGCCTAATTTCTCCCTACCTATTCTGTCCTAACAGCAGAATTCTTAATTCTTTCTCTCCTACCTCTTCTCCGGCACCACCATGACCCCAGCTAGTTGAGAACTGGCAGGGCAGAGCATCCAACTAGCTAACACCTCATGGCTTCTGCCTCCACGTGCCTACTGAAAGCTCCTGGGAAGAGGAGGAGCCAGTCCCTGTCCAGTCCTGGGCTGCAGTTTCCCTGCTCAGATAACAAGGTGCTGGCCTACATCTTTCTCAGACCTTCTCTGCTCTAACTCAAGCACCTCCAGACCTTCCTTCTTGCTTTCTGAGATAGTGGCTGGAGGAGGAGGCCAGCCTCTATCTGCAAGGCTGCTCCCAGCCTTTATGTCGTTGGAAGTTGACATAAGCATCCACAATATGTTCTGGTGTGAGAAATTCAAATACTGCAAAATGCGAACTTCCCTGTGTCCTTCCTTTAGGCCCTGCCTCCCTTTGAAGGGGACCAAGCCTGGTGAGTGCAGTGCCCCTCCTCGTGGCCCTTTTAATAGCATATACTTTCTTGTTCATTGCAGGTGCAGGAACAGCTTTGCTGGGGATTGCTTCTCCTTTTAACCTAAATAAGGCCCTACTGTTCACGTGCTGCAACTTGCTCTTTTTCACTTAATTCTTTGTCTCTGACATCTTTCCGTGTCTGAATAGGGATCACCCCCGCGTCTTTGGTAGCCCTCTAGAATATGCCACAGCACGTTCATCGGCCCAGTCTCCTTTTGTCGCACATGTTGGTAATTTATAGTTTTCCATTATTCCCTGTGATCTCGCAATGGACATCCTGGCGCTGTGTTCAGGCTGGTGGGGCTGCCGAGCACGGGCACCTCTGCCCAGTGATGTAGACAGGCGCCTTCCAGCAAACCCAGTTCAAACCCTGAGCACAGGTCCGGAGCTGCGCGTGCGAGCTTGGGATGCCTCCCAGGCTCTCTGGGAGCCGGTGAACACAGCGCCCGCCTCCTCCCTGCAGGCGGCCGAGGAGGCAGGAGAGCCCCTCGGCTGGCTGCCGTGCTGCCCGGCCGACTCTGGTTCGGTTACGTAACTGGGCCGCTAATGATGCTTTCATGGTCGGTGGAACCCAAATTAAAAGAGGAAATTATTCTCCTGATGCTCAGTTCGCCTAATCCCCATCTGTCTCTCCCCCTGGTCCCCCGCGCTCTGCGAGCGATCGCATCGAAGGGTCTTGAACGCGCTCCAGATTTCTAATTTAGTTTGCTTATGCAACCAAAAATATTATGGCCGAATTTCCTGGGGTGACTAAGTCTGTATTCTGGGCTCCAGGCACGCTAAAAACGGCAGCGCCAGGGCCCGGCGCCGCTTGCGCGTGAACCACGCGCCGGCTTTTTTTGGTTCCTCCGAGGCGCGGGTAGGTAGCTTTGCAGCCGCGGGGGCCGCCCGGAGCGCGGAGGGCCTGGGACGCCCGCAGCCTCGCGGGACGCTCTGGATGCGGCTCGCTGGGGTCCTCTTGGAACCTCAGTCTCCTCCCTGGTCTCTCCTTCTCCGGCCCTGATTCCTGCATGCCAGGCACAGGACGCCCATCTTTGCCCGCCTGTACCCTCACCCAGAGAACTGTTGTTGAAAGATGTTTGCTGCACCATTGTTTATTCTGGAATAGAAAAAGTTGGAAACAGCACGTCTGTCAGTGGGGATCGATCAAGTAAAACGAAGGGAATTTGCCACTCTGGGCTACAAGGCGTTGCTGATTTTAATGTCAAGATGTATGGACGTGGGTTAGATTAAATTAAATTTAAAAAAACAAGTCACAGAAAGAGTATGCTTCTATTTGTGTTTTTCTTCTTCTTCTTCTTCTTTTTAATCATCAATGTGGAATCAGAAGACTACAGTGGACTCTTAAGGTGGTCACCTTGGGGTGGGGAGGGTAAAAGAGACTTTGCGGTTTTATTCTACTTCTGCATTTTTTGAATTATACAAAGAGATGATGTTTGTGTATTACTTGCATACTTTTTTTTTTTTTTTGCTTTTTGGGGCAGCACTTGCAGCATATGGGAATTCCCAGGCTAGGGGTCTAATTCGAGCTACAGCTGCCGGCCTACACCACAGCCACAGCAACGCCAGATCCCAGCCTCGTCTGCGACCTACACCAGAGCTCACGGCAATGCCAGATCCTTAAGCCACTGAGCGAGGCCAGGGATCGAACTTGCAACCTCATGATTGCTAGTTGGATTCATTTCCGCTTCACCTCGATGGGAACTCCATTACTGGCATATTTTTTAATTTGCTTTCATTGTTATGTGAGATCAAGGGAGAGAAGCAAGGAGCTTCCCTGACTCGACTGTAGCCTCTGGAAGCAGTGGTCAGATCAGGGGGTGGCCCTGGCTGGAAGGCATCTGCTTTCTACCTGCCCCTGGCTGGGGCTTCAAGATTTCCAACCACTGTGTTTTGAGGTCAGGGCCGTTGGCAGTCTTGGGGCTGAAGACCCGATGGGCACCTGGCCTGGCAGGGCAAATGCTGAGGAGCAGAGCACTGGAGTGGGATCTGAAACTCTAGTCCTGAAAGATTGGCTGGACAGCCGAGTTTCCCTTGTGCCTGCTGCCCTGGCATCCTTTGCCTTGACGGCCAGACCAGGGCCAGGTGGGAAGTTGTGACCACCTGGCCACCAACTCTGAGACCTCAGCCACTTCTAGAGAAGCGACCGTGACTTGGCTTCTCTGGGCAAGGCCAGGGCTTCCTGAGGCCCCAGACGTGTTTCCTGGGCCTAAGACAGGTCCGGGCTGTGTCCACAGGGCACCAGCAGTGAAGACATCCACACTGTCACCAGAGAAGAAGCAAGGAGGCCACCCATACACACCAGGGTGTCTCTACAGCATGCTGATTCCAGCCAGGTCTTATCCTTTCAAACCAGGTTCCATGTCATTCCAGGAAACACTGAGTGGGGCTAACTCAATCCAGTTTCTTTACTTCTTAACTTTTCTGGGCCTTTAATCTGCTCAGGCACCTGGAGACGCTCCATAAGGTGTACTGAATGCAGTTTGTTTGTTTGTTTTTTGTCTTTTTGTCTTTTAGGGCTGCACCAGTGGCATATGGAGGTTTCCGGGCTAGGGGTCGAATCGGAGCTACAGCCACAGCAACGCAGGATCTGAGCCACGTCTGCGACCTATACCACAGCTCACAGCAACACCAGATCCATAACCCACTGAGCGAGGCCAAGGATTGAACCTGCATCCTCATGGAGGCTAGTCAGGTTCGTTAACCACTGGCCCACAATGGGAACTCCTGAATGCAGCTTTTACCAAAAATAAGTGACTCAGGAGCCGTTTCCATCCAGAGCCTCCCAGGGGCCTAGAGTGCTACAAATCCCTAAGCTCAAGAAGGCTGGAGACACCCTTGAGGTGAAGGACCACACTGGCACCATTTGGGGACATTTCAGATGATAAGGTACAAGGAGATGGGGGGCAAATGGGGCCACCCCATCTGTGAGATGAAAAGCACAGTCCTGCCTACAGGGGGGCATGTCTGCCAGGACAAGTGCAAGGAACCTCTTTTCTCAGAGCTTGCGCCCCTGCACGCCCCCCCCGCACGCGCGCATATCCGAGGGGGCACGCACGTCACAAGCTCCTGGACAAGCGAGTGTTCACAGGATACACGCAGGCCCACTGCTCCTCACGTGAACACACCCACTCGTGCACACTCCCACCCACCGCCTCCAACACGTGTCCAGGCACACCCCCACACAAACCCTCACAGCCAGAAAAAACCTGTGGGCGCTCACACCCCACAAGGCAAGTACACAGAGACACCAAAGCGCAAATAGGGACACACGTCCGCACGCACGGGTACAGCACCCACACATTCTAGCACCCACTCACACACGCACACCAGGGTGAACGGATGCTGGAGCCCCTCAGGTGGGCTCCCTCAGAGGACACACCTGCATATGCACACTCACACCCTTGCACACAGTGTGGCTTTTAAGGCCATAACAGGTTCCCGGCTTCTTCACGTAAGGGGGGCCAGCGGGGGTGGAGTGATTAAATTGTGGTTTAGACGGAGGCTGAAGGACTCCTAAAGCACATTTCGCAAAGCAGTTCCCAGAGGCATATGTCCCCCGAGTATTTTTATCTTTAGCACTCATATGTCTGGCAGAGTCTGAGTGGCTCAGCGTTGCTACCAGGAAAGAGGACAAGTGGCAGATGGCCTCTGGTGCAGGGAAAGGATACCCCTTGCTCCTTGTCACCCTCCCTCCCCCAATCAACTGGGTTCCCCGGAAGCCGGGCTGGGCTACCCCCTTCCCACCAGGAATACAGCCAGCAGGGCGGATTGCCCAGCCCCTACCCAGGGGCCTGGACAGAGGGTCTGCTAGCCCCAGCACCCCCTCTCAGGAGCTCAGGTCTCCAGAGCCCTTGGGGCCATAACCATCAGCTTTGGGCCTGGGCTGTGGCTGACTGGGGGAGGCATCGCCCCGGTTCCCCTTAATGTCTGCACGGATGGTGTTTTCCACGCTGGCCTGAGCTGGCAGAAGGTCTGGGCCTGTGCCCTGGCCCTCTGGCTGCTTGCAGACAAGCCAGTGCATTTTGAAAGCTACTTAATCCCTGGGTTTTGACGCACCTGGTTCACCACCAAGCAGGATCCAGGGCCCACGGAGCTGAGGTCAGAGGGCGGCCCTGGCACAGCTCCATCCTCCCTGCCCATGTGAATGTGGCAGAGCCGACAGCGAGAAAGAGGAGCCCCGAAGCCTTGACTTGGGAATCACAACCATTTGCTTCACACTAGGCCTGCAAACACCAACACCTCTATAGGATATTGTCAAAGAAGAATAGCAAGGAAAAATGATCAGGAGCTACGGAGTGAGGGCAGCAGAGAAGCAAAACATTATGACTTTGTGGGCTTTTTCTTTTTTTTTTTTTTTTTGGATGGCACCCCAACAACAGCATGTGGAAATTCCCAGGCCAGGGATTGAACTGGCTGCAGTGACAACGCTGGAACCTTAACCCATCGAGCCACACAGGAATTCCTGATCTTGTGTTTATTTTCAAACAATACTAAATGTATTTAGAAAGAAGAAAAAACTGGAAAAATGAACAGGGAGTATCTTTAGAAATGTATGCACTTCCCGCTGTGGTGCAATGGGTTAAGAATCCAGCTGCTGCAGCTCAGTCACTGTAGAGGCATGGGTTTGATCTAACCCTGAGCAGTGAGTTAAAGGATTCAGCGTTCAGCAGGGCATGGCTACAGCTAAGATTCAATCCCTGGCCTAAGGAAATTCCGTATGCCGCGGGTGTGGCCATTTTAAAAAAAGAAATTTATCATTCAACAAATATTTGCGGAGCATCTAGTTCCTGTCAGATCATTCTAGGTGCTGGGTTATAACAGCAAAGAGTCAAAACCCTTAGGGATCTTAGACTCTAAAGAGTTAACAGACGACAACAAACACCTAAGTTCAACATATAACAGGTTAAATCGTGATAAATATGATGGGAAGTGGGCAAGGAGAAGAGATACGAGGCATCGGGGAGCTGTCACTTTTATTTTATTAAAATTTTTTTTTTTTTCCTTCAGGACCGCACTTGCGGCCTATGGAAGTTCCCAGGCTAGAGGTTGAATCAGAGGTGCAGCTGCTGGCCTGCACCACAGCCACAGCAACGTGGAATCCAAGCCGAGTCTGCAACCTATACCACAGCTCATGACAATGCCAGATCCTTAACCCACTGAGTGAGGCCAGGGATTAAACTTGTATCTTCATGGATACTAGTCAGGTTCGTAACCTGCTGAGCCACAATAGGGATTCCAGCTGTATTTTTATAGATTTTATTTTTTTTAATAAAAATAACAGATTTATAGAAAAATTAAAACAGCACAGAGATTTCCCCCAAATCCCTCCCCCATACACAATTTGTCCTGTTATTGACATCTTAAATTAGAATGGTACATTTGGGGGGCACACCGTCTATAAGGCATTAGCCTGCTGTGGCCTCCTCTGACTGGCAAAGCAATAAAACAGTCTTTTTCTCCTTCACCCCCCAAAAAAAAGAATGGTGCATTTTTAACGATTGATTAATGAACAAATATTATTAACCAATATATGATTAATATAAAATTAACCCATATTATTATTATTATTAAAAGTGTATTGTTTATTCAGATTCCTTAGTTTACCTAATTTTCATGTTCTATTCCAGGATTTCATCCAGGGCATCACATTATTCTTAGTGTTTTCTCCTTAGGCTCCTCTTGGCTGTGACTGTTTCTTAGACTTTGTTTCTGATGACCTTGACAAAACTAGCAGTCCTGGTTGGGTATGTTGTGTGGGAATTTGCCTAATATTTTCCTACGACGAGACTGGGGTTGTGGGTTTCCAGGAGCAGGATCACAGAGGTAAAGTGCCATTTCCATCACGTATCACATCAAGGGTACATATCACCAACAGGACTACGGCTCTTGATGTTGGTCTCGCTGGCGGAGGCAGGATTTGTCAAGCTTCCCCACCGTAAAGCTCCTCTCCTTTCTCTTTCCATACTGACAACCGGGTTTTTTTTAATCCTTTTTTTTTTTTTTTTTTTTTTGGTCTTTTTGCCTTTTCCAGGGCTGCTTCCCGCAGCATATGGAGGTTCCCTGACTAGGGGTCGAATCGGAGCTGAAGCCACCAGCCTACACCAGAGCCACAGCAATGAGGGATCCGAGCCGCATCTGTGACCTACACCACAGCTCATGGCAACGCCGGATCCTTAACCCACTGAGCAAGGCCAGGGATCGAACCTACAACCTCATGGTTCCTAGTTGGATTCATTTCCGCTGCACCACGATGGGAACTCCACCATGAATTATTTTGAATTCTTCTACATGAGAGATCAGTCTCTTCCCTCCTAATTAGTTCACCCAATACTTATTGATAATAGGCTTATAGGGGTCTAATCGGAACTGTAGCTGCTAGCCTACACCACAGCCACAGCAATGAGGGATCCCAGCCATATCGGTGACATGCACCACAGCTCATGGCAACACCGTGTCCTTGACCCACTTGAGCAAGGCCAGGGATCGAACCCGAGGCCTCCTGGATACTAGTCAGGCTCATTACCGCTGAGCCACTGCGGGAACTCCCAGGTCGGTGCTTTGGAAATATTTGTCAAATAAACGAAAATGGCCTTCTCTCACCTCCAAGCTCCCCTGGGGGCTGGTTTAGGCCATCCCTTTGGGTCCCACCACTTGGCTCTCAGTTCTTCAACCTAAAGATGGGAAGGAGATTCACCAAATCCTCAGCAGAGCCAATCAACAGCCTCCTGCAAATCTGCACTTCCTCCTTGAGGCTGAAACCCCACACCTTCCCAGAGCTGCCTCCTTTCCCAAGATTTCAAGGCAGCCGGGCCTCCTGCTCCCATCCTTCAGGTCACCTCCTAATTAATTATCTCAGTCCCCCTCTGATCCCTTCCCGCTGCCCCCCTGGCTTATCAGCTCAAAGCCTCCAAAGCCGAACCTGCGCCCTGTGTCACCACAAGCCACCTCCGCAGAGTCCAGAGGGGTCTTGCTAACGAGCACCTCAGGCCTGCTCCCTCCCCTGCTTAAATTCCTTCTGTGGTCCCCAGGATCCAGTTCAAAGTCTGGATGTGTCTGCTTCTGGCCCCACCTCCTCTCAAGCCTCGCCCCTCATGTCCTCCTTCCTTTGAGCTCCTGCGAGGGGTCAGCTCCACACCTGCCACGGCCCCATTGTGCCCTCGCCCCCTCCCCCAGCCCTGTCCTGGCACAACTACAATGAACTATAACTGCCATCCTGACTTCCCATTGAGTTCTCAGGGCTTCGTCTAGAGCCCCTTTGCATGACAAGCCAGCTGGTCTGTTTGGGTGTTACCAGAGTGACTGTGGTGGGGGAGGGGGGGGTTGGGGGAGACCAGGGAGGGGGCTGAGGCCCCTGGGTTTACCCCCTGGTGCCAGCACTGTGAACCTGGCCCCAGACCCTAGGTTCCATGAGGAGGAGCTGGGTCTCTCTGCTCCAGGGCCTGGACACAGGAGAGGCTCTTAAGAAACATCCAGTGACTTGTTGAATGGTTGGCTCTAAGTAGTAATTTTTTCTTTGTTTTTGCATGTTCCATTTAAAAAATAAATAAATAAGGTACCTTCCTCAATTTTTAGAATGAAAAACAAAAACTAACCTTGAAAAATCATTCTTATTAAAATGTTGATTGGAAAGTAACACTTTCTGTATCTTCCAAAGCTGAAGAGATGCACCCGCCTCGGCCCACAATCCCTCCTATGGGTGTACACCCGAAAGAAATGCGTCCCTAGGGCCATAATGGATCGGGAGTAGAATGTTCGAGACAGCCTGGAACTGGAACCGATCCAAACGTCCACCAAGAGCAGAACGGGTGAGAACATCATAATAGCATCACTTGGGGTCGAACTACCAGCAATGAAGATGCTCGCCTTCATACAGACTTAAATAAAATGGAGTATTGGGGAGTTCCCATTGTGGCGCAACAGAAATGAATCCAGCTAATATCCATGAGGACTAGGGTTTGATCCCTGGTCTCGCTCAGTGGGTCAGGGATCCAGTGTTGCCGTGAGCTGTGGTGTAGGTCCCAGATGCAGCTCGGATCCTGCATTGCAGTGGCTGTGGTGTAGGCTGGCAGCTACAGCTCTAATTCGACCCTTAGCCTGGGATCATCCATATGCCACAGGTGTAGCCTAAAAAGACAAAAAAAAAAAAAAAAAAAAAGGCGTAATATTGGGTTATATATAAAAAAAAAAAGACACAAAAGAGTACATGCTGTGTGGCTCATTTATGGCCTATTAGTAGGTACAGTTTAGAAGCAGGCCTAGGGGTTAGTCTAACTCTGAGGGTGAAAAGTGACAATGTCCCGAAGGGGCTTCTGGATGCTGGGAGGGGCTGTTTTTCTTTCTTTTTTCTTTTATTTTTTTGTCGTTTTAGGGCCAAACCCGGACCATATGGAAGTACCCAGGCTAGAGATTGAATTGGAGCTGTAGCTGCCAGTCTATACCACAGCCACAGCAACACGGGGTACAAGCTGCCTCTGTGACCTACACCACAGATCACGGCAACACTGGATCCTTAACCCACTGAGTGAGGCCAGGGATCGAACCCGTGTCCTCGTGGATACCAGTCGGATTCGTTACCGCTGAGCCACGATGGGAACTCACAGGTGAGGGGCTGTTTTTCAGTCTGGGTGCTGGTTCCAGACACATGCTCAGCTCATGCGAATCCATCCAGCTCTATGATTTTGAGTTTGACAATAAAATGATAAAGGCAGAGCATGTATCCTGGAGCAGGTTAAATCCATCTCTCTTTTCTGTCCTAAGGGAGGTGGAGGGCAGGTGCCCAGAGTCCCTGGTGAGCTGGCCTCCAACGGGTATCACCAGAGTCCCTCCTCAGGCTCGCAACCCCCAGACTCAGAGACTCTTTCCATCAAGTCTAGACAATGCTCAGAGCTCTGGGGTCAATTGCCAGGGAAAATCCCACCATTATAGTTTAGGGCCTAGAAGCAGGGCTCTGAGGGGCTACAGGCTGTCCCCCTCTGCCACCAGCTGCCAGCTGTGAAGCAGGGGTGGGACTGGGGGCTGGGGGAAGGGGCGGGCCTGGTGTGGGAGGTCAGAGTACAGCAGTACCGGCGGCCTGGGTCCCTGCGTTCTGCCCGGCAGCCTCTCAGCACCCTCCCACCCCTGGAGAGGGCAGGCTGGCAGGTGGGGCTGTCACACTCCAGGGCCCCCATCCCAACCCCCACCTCCAGCAGAGGACAGGGAGCTGGGCACCAGCTTCTCCTGCACTCAAGGGCAAGGGCAGATCAGAGGCCTCATCTGACCTTGTACTTAAGCCCCCCAGGGGTCACTGCAGCACCCAGGCTCTAGGGTCTCAGGTCCCCACCATCACCGTCGGGGCCGGGGGAGGGCAGTAATCCATCAGAGCCCTGCAGCAGCCCAGTGAAGGGCAAGGATCCAGTGCTGTTCTCCCTTGTCTGCTGGCCAGCGAGGTTATTTATAACCACAGGTCGCCTTACCTCCTGACCTCCAGCTGGAGCCCAGCGATCTGCAGTGATTAGCATCTCCTCACTGCCCACTGTGAACAAATACCCCTCTGTGTGCCTCCCAGGGCGCAGGCCTCACCCTGGGGCCTGCAGGAAGCAGGATGTTGACCCGGAGTCCGCCCCAGGCTTCCTCGGGCAGACCTAGCTTACTGGTGCGTTGAAGGGAAGGTGTTTTTTTTTTTTTTTTTTGTCTTTTTGTCTTTGTTGTTGTTGTTGTTGCTATTTCTTGGGCCGCTCCCGCGGCATATGGAGGTTCCCAGGCTAGGGGTCGAATTGGAGCTGTAGCCACTGGCCTACGCCAGAGCCACAGCAACGCGGGATCCGAGCCGTGTCTGCAACCTACACCACAGGTCACGGCAACGCCGGATCGTTAACCCACTGAGCAAGGCCAGGGATTGAACCCGCAACCTCATGGTTCCTAGTCGGATTCGTTAACCACTGCGCCACAACAGGAACTCCGAAGGGAAGGTTTGAGAGAGACTCAGCTACTCCTGTTCTGTTGCTTCCCAGGTTGAACATGTTGGCCTGTTGCTGGGGGCAGTTTACAATATGGGGCTCCGCAGCAAAGGGGTGCCCTCTTCAAAGCCCGGTGGGAAGGAGGCAGCACTGGTAACGGCACCCCCTTCCCCCAAGTGGTTTCTGAAATCACACAAGACAAACTGCCTTCTCCCCAGCAGTGGACCCTCCTTCTTAGATGGCAGCTGGAGCTCAGAGGGGGAAGGTGTCTGGTCCAAGGTCACACAGCCAGCCAACGGCAGATCCCCTGCTCCTCGCTGATGGGAAGCATCTGAGTATCAGACCTCCTAATTTTGACCCCAAGCAGCCATCGTAAAAGGAGCCCAGGGATTGGCTGATTGGCCTATCCATTCAAGGCATTTTTGCTGAGCATGTATTACTTTTTTTTTTTTTTTTTTTGGTCTTTTTTGCCATTTTTTGGGCTGCTCCCACAGCATATGGAGGTTCCCAGGCTAGGGGTCAAATCGGAGCTGTGGCCACTGGCCTACACCAGAGCCACAGCAACGCAGGATCTGCAACCTACACCACAGCTCACGGCAATGCCCGATCCTTAACCCACTGAGCAAGGCCAGGGATCGACCCCGCAACCTCATGGTTCCTAGTCGGATTCGTTAACCACTGAGCCATGAGGGGAACTCCAGAAATGCTTATTCTTAAGGGGTGGCCATCTAGCAGAGTCGCTGACTCCCTGGAGACTTGGGTCCCTTGATGGAGCCGTAGTCCAGGCAGCTGCTTGAGTCCCCAGGAGGGAGACTGAGTCCAGGAGCAAGAAGGCCAGGCTGAGGGCACGTGTTGGGACTGCAGCCTTGCTGCGGGTGACCAAGGCTGAGTGAGTGTAACGTCCCAACATCCCAAGCTGTAAAGGCTTTGTCTCAGTGGTGGTTGCCCTCCTCCAGACGGCCTCAAACGACCTTGCTTCAGGGGCAGAGGGTGAGGCCTCACACAGAGCCCAGTCGTGGTGGTCATCCGGGAAGAAGCCACGGGGCTGGGTCTTGCTGAGTGGCTGTGCTGCCCAGTGCAGAGGGGAACTGAGTCGGGAGGATTGAAGAAGCCAGCAGTGAGGGAGGCAGGGCTCTGGATGCTTCCTTCCTTTTCTGCCTCCCTCTCAGACCCTGGGAAGCCCTTGGAAGAACTCGGGCTGTATGACTTGACCAACCCCCTGCCCTCTCTGGGCCACAGTTTCCACATATAATAATGAAGGGCTCAGCAGTTAACAAACCCAACTAGGAACCATGAGGTTGTGGGTTCAATCCCTGGCCTTGCTCAGTGGGTTAAGGATCCAGCGTTGCCATGAGCTGTGATGTAGGTTGCAGATGTGGCTCAGATCTGGCGTTGCTGTGGTTGTGGCGTAGGCTGGAAGCTGTAGCTTTGATTAGACCCCTAGCCTGGGAACCTCCACATGCCAAAGGTGTGGCCCTAAAAAGCAAAAAAAAAAAAAAAAAAAAAAAAAAGAATGAAGGGGTCTGGCCGCCTGGGGTCCTATTTTAGGGACTCAGAGATCCTCCAAGCCAAGTCAGGCTCAGCTTGCAATTCTTCCACTTGCTGAAGAAGCCCAGAGCACAGTGGCAGAGTCAGAAGTGGCCGAGTGGCCGTGGCTGAGTGGCGCTTCCCTGTGTGCGGAAGTGCCATGGATACATGCTACCTGTGTGAGTGTGCGGGACATGCTTGCAGCCACGTGCGTCGGAGTGTGCCTTGTGGGCCGGTGGCTGCATAGAACCTGTGTGCAGGAGGGAGTTGTGTCTCGGTGTGTGTGAAGGTCTACTTAAGTGGGGGGGGCAGTGTGTGTGCACATGCAGAGTGGGTGTGTGAGACTCGTGCAGGTCCAGGTATGCACACGGAGGGTGGTGTGGGTTGAAGGAGCATCTCCGGGACTGGGATGAAGGCCTGGAAGGGCCTCTCCCTCACTCTGCACACCCCCTCTGCCCACATGGTCAGCCTGTGGCCGATGGGCCCTGACCAGTCAATGAACTCAGGGTCTGGAAGAGTCAGCGGCTTTTCCGACCTCTTTGCCAAATGAGATGTCAGCACAGAGGCAGGGGTGGGGGTGCAGGCTGGGGAGCGTGGCCATGACTTCATGACAACTGGCTGCTGGGGGAGGGGTGGGGAGCCAGGAACCCGGCCCGGTTGGCCCCTGGTTGTGGCAAGGCCTGGGGAATCCGCTCTGGGTGGGAGAGGCAGCAGCCCAGCCCCGGGCTCACAGTTCTCGGGCACCCTTGGTTGCTTTTGTGGGGGCCATGGTTAAGCCTGGGCCTACCAGGAAGGTGGGGAGGGGCACTGTGCAGCACCGAGAACCCTCCAGGGGCTTTCAAGAGCCACCCCATATGCTCACAGCAACCCCAGGAGCTAAGGACTCTTATCCTGGTTGTGCGGATGAGGAAACTGAGGTTCAGAGAGTCAAAGGAACAGATGTGTCTGGAGCCAGACAGCTGGAGTGAGTGGTGGAACAGCCTGGAAACATGGGTTGGTGCATTTCCACCCCAGCCCATGACAACACGGAAGGGCAGAGGGGTAGCTCCAGTGAAAGCATTGACGTGTAGGCATCTCTGAATCCTCAGACTCCATGCTCCTCATCCCCCCATGATGGCCTCCATCTTGGGGAGCCCCTCCACATACTCCACTACAATGTGAGGGCCAGGGACCTCCCTATGCAGTGGGGCCACCGGAAGTAATCAGAAGCCTTTCTCTGAGCACAAGCCAGAGGCTGGGCCCTATTCAGAGCAGAATGCCTTGGTCCAGGCCACACCGCCCTGACTACCAGCGATCAGGCTTGTGATGTTCCTTTGTGGGGTTGGAGGGGCCCCAAGATCACAGACCTGGGGGTGGATGTGAGCACCATCTTTGCATCCAGAAGCTGAGATCAGCTTTTGGGGTGCTGTTTGTTCAGCCATTTACTAGTTTCTCTTTACAGTAATAATAATGAGCCCTGTCTAAGCGTTCTCGTTCACAAAGTACTTTCACAAATGTTCTCTCATTTAATCCTCTCGCCTGCCCTGTGATGAGGAGTTAATATACCCATTTTATGGAACCAGAAACTGAAGCACAGGAGGGAGGTTCTGGGACTAGTCTCAGATCTCATGGCCTCCAAGGGGCAGCCACCTGGCCTTCCTGACCCCTGTCCTGACCCGCTCCTTCCACAGCAGCAGCTCCTCCCAGAGGAGCGTGGCACTCCTCCCGCTCCTCCAGAGGCAGGCCTGCATCATTTCCCAAAGCAAGACCAGATGATCCGCTGTCTTCATCCGGGGGCTGTGTGAAGGCTGCTCCCCACACTCCCCTCCTGCAAATATTGGGGTCTGGGTGGTGGGAAGATATAAAGACGCAAAAGTAACTGCCGCAGAGAGCTGGAGACAGGTGCCAGGAGGGGTCCCTCCTGCCCTTGGCACTGGGCCAGCAGAGGAGCAGAAGGAAGCAGCAACTCCTGGAATATAACCCATTGACCGGGCGCCCAGTGCCAGCTGTTGCCAGGTTCTCATCTGCTTGTGGCAAAATGAGAAACATAAGGGCATTGTGAGGGTTTCATGAAGCTGGACTCAGTCTGAAGGAATGTGCTCTTACCTGAGCTGTGAATTCTTGTCCGTGTGTGCTTGTCCGTGTGTTTAAAAGGACTTTTCTGAGTTCCCGTTGGCTTAGCGGAAACGAATCTGACTAGGAACCAGGAGGTTGTGGGTTTGATCCCTGGCCTTGCTCAGTGGGTTAAGGATCCGGCGTTGCCGTGAGCTGTGGTGTAGGCTCGAATCCCCAGTTGCTGTGGCTGTGGTGTAGGCTGGCAGCTGTAGCTCTGATTCGACCCCTAGCCTGGGAACCTCCATACGCCATGGGTGCAGCCCTAAAAAGAGAAAATAAAATAAAATAAGATAAAATAAAAGGACTTTTCCTTTGACATTTCCTCCTAATGTCCTTAACTCGGCAAAATGAAGAAACGGTGACCATGTCAGGCCCTATATTGTTTCTTTGGAAACGTTAGTGAGCTGAGAAATCCAAAGATGCTAGTTCCTGGGGGGACCTGGCGCAGAAGTTGTTTTTTGAGGGGGGATATCGGAACAGCTGGAAAAACCCACGGAGAGAAGGGGTTGGGCGGGGTTCCTGCCCAGACTCAGCTCCACAGTCCCAGACCCCAGGCATCCCCAGGAAACCTGAGCAGAGGGAACATTTGAGTACAGGGAATTCTGAGAAAGGCCTCAGGGCCAGCGCTCCATGCCACACGCCCTCAGCCTCTTCTGTGACCCAGAGCCAGGCGCAAATGTTCCCTTAAACCTAACCTCCTGCCTTCCCCAGCCCCCACAAGGCTGGTTCTAAAATAGCCTAGGCCCTAGGAGGAGACGTCATGGGTCAGGCTGGCTGCCTGCCCCTCAAGAGGGCACGTTGGTAATGCCAAGGCCAAATATAGAGAGACACGGGACACCAATGGGGGACTCAGGGCCTGGGGAGCCGCGCCCTCTTCCAGGTGCCTACCCTTCCCCCACCTGTTCTGAGCTCTGCACCCCCTAAGCCTGGGCAGCCGGGAGGCACCGCTTGCTGGCCTGGCTGTGGCCCGGGGACATGTCCCAACAAGTCCTGAGCAAAGCTGGAGGTGGCCCAAGGGGGTGCCAGGCCTGGTCTGGGTGTGAGCTTGGGGACACCGCCTCCGTCTGGGGGTCTCTAGGTGCTTTTATAAGCGTCGCTTCCCACGGGTTGCCCCCGCGATCAGGAGGCTCAGGAGACAGGAGGAGCCTCCCAGGCGGAAGCACTCCTGCCCTCTTTTCTTCCCAGCTTCCCAAGGAGACCAAGGCCATAAAGCCGGGGGCGGGAGGCTGGGAAGAGGGCAAGCAGCCAGGCCAAACCCCAATAAACTGCTGGTTCAATCGAACTGCAAATAATCAGGCCTGATCACCAAGGTTACCTCCGCCCTCCACTCCCGGGAATTAAAAGTCAAAGGGCAGAGCTGCTGACGCAAATGTCAGGGGAGACAGGAGGTTTGGAACAGCTGGGATCCTGCTCCCTGGCTCCGCTGCCCCAGAGCCTTGAACACGGCATCCCCCAGGCCAGGCCCCCAGAGCCCGGTGTGCACTCGGGGAAGGGGGCTGCACTGCCTCTCCTTCCTGGTTCCAAGGTCAACGGTATCTGATTGGAGGTTAATGAGAAATTCCCGACACGTGGCGTGGCTGATGCCTGGGGGACGGGGAGCAGCAGCAGCTCAGCGTTTCATAAGCCTCTCTCTTCCCACCCCTAAACAGAAGGAAAAAGCCTCCATCCTCCCTGTGGGGGCTGGGGGGGCTGGCTCCCTGAAACTCTCTGTGTGTCCCCCAAGTCCACCCTATGGTGGGCACGCCCTGGGCAGCTGCGCTGTGTTGGGTGCACCAGTGGTGACCCCCAGTGGCCAGTGTGGGACTTAAACTTGGGCGACTGCAGACCCAACACTGAACCTCAGCCCAGGGCAATGGCTGGGGAAATGTGAGCTGTGCAAGATTTAGGAATTTGATTTTGGATAACAGGGCTGTTGGCATTTGGAGGTATTTTGGGATGTGCTGATTTTTCCTAATTGAACTGTGGCTGGATCTCAGCCTAAAGGTCCTACTGTTGGCAAATCGGCTTCAACGTGTCCAAGAATGCACTCCTGTTAGCCCTGCTCCTCCTCCTGACTTCCCCGTTTCTATTAATAGCACTGCCACCCTTCCAAGCCTTCAGGCTCCCAACCGTGGAGTGGAGTCATCGTCCATCTCTTCCTGCCCTGGGCTGGGTGCCTGGTCCTGCCCCTCCTTGCTCTGCCGGCCACTCTTAAAGCCCCCTCATGGCCTCTGCCCCAGTGAGTCTAGTCAGCCGGCCTCTCGCCTTGAGCTACTGCCAGTGTCAACAATGCTGCTGGGTCAGACGTGCGGATGTGACCAGCCCTCCACTTACTTGGTGTGTGACCTTGGGCAAGGCACTTGCCTTCTCAGTGCTCAGCTTCCTCAGCTGTAAAATGCGGATAATAATTACGGTTCCCATTCATGGAGCATTGCAGGAATTAATGCAGATTTGGGTAGTTCCCATTCTGGCTCAGTGGAACGAATCTGACTCGCATCCATGAGGACACAGGTTTGATCCCTGGCCTCGCTGCTCAGTGGGTTAAGGATCTGGCGTTGCCGTGAGCTGTGGTGTAGGTTGCAGATGCGGCTCAGATTCCGAGCTGCTGTGACTCTGGTGCAGGCCAGTGGCTGCTGCTCTGATTTGACCCCTAGCCTGGGACTCGCCATATGCCATGGGTGTGGCCCTAAAAAGATTAAAAAAAAAGCGTATGAATTATTAGAGATCATCTATCCAGCCCAACTCCTCCAGTTTAAACAAGTAAATTCACTGCTCATTTCAGTAGCACATATACTAAAAAATTGGAGTGATACAGAGAATGGCGTGGCCCCTGGGCAAGGATGATGTGCAAATTCGTGATGCATTCCATATCAAAAACAAAACAAAAAGTAAAGAGAGGCCCAGGGAGTTCCCTTCGTGACTCAGAGGTTAACAAATCCAACTAGGATCCATGAGGATGCAGGTTTGATCTTTGGTCTTGCTCAGTGGGCTAAGGATCCTGCGTTGCCCTGAGCTGTGGTGTAGGTCGCAGATGCTGCTCGGATCCTGAGATCCTGTGGCTGTGGTGTAGGCTGGCAGCTGTAGCTCCAATTCGACCCTTAGCCTGGGAACTTCCATATGCCGTGGGTGCGGCCCTGAAAAGCAAAAAAAAAAAAGAGAGACAGAGAGAGGCCCTGAGGCTTCCCTCAGAGCTGCCTTGAAGGTTAAGGGAAGCAACACAAGTAAAGAACCCAGGACTGACTGGGCCTAGCACATGCTCCCTGTCTGTAAGGAGCCTTTCTTTGTCGAGGTCTCTTCTGGGCCTGGGAGACCCTTGCTGGTGGGCAGAAGTGAAGTGGGCACATATTCTGATCATCACATGAGAAGTGATTTTTTCTGAATTGACCTGGGTGTTTTCTGTCCCATCTGGCCTGAGGCGGAGTTTCTGGAACAAGCTGGTCCTCACTTGCTACCTCTTTCAACCTGGAGAAAGCGGCCTCTGGAAGGAGATGCCCACTGCCTCGGCAAGTGAGTTGTGTGGGCGAGGCACTCACCATTCTGCACCTCTCGGTCCTGGGTCTTGTCAGGTCTCCCCGTGATCCACACACCCAACCCTTTAGTTCAAATCTGTGAGTCCAGGAAAAAAAAAAAAAAAAAAAATCACAAAAAACAAAAAACCATCTCCTCCAAGCTGTGCTCAGACCTCGTAGATAGCCTTAGGCAGGGAGGAAGATTTGTTTAGGAGCAGCCCTGCACAGAGGCAGGGGGATGGCTGGTGTGAAGCCGAGTCAGGGATCTGGCAAGCGCTCCCAGCCACTCACCTCAGCCCGCACCAGGCTCTCCTTCAGCCGCAGAAGCTGTGGGGTCAAGGGTCTTCTCTACAAAAATCTGTCCCAAATAAGACATCGCCTTCGCCTGCGGGATCGGGCTGAGAATCCGGATCAGAATCCGCACACCCTGGCCCCTGAGCTTTGCTTTGCGGGTCTACTCAGCTCAAGTATAATAGATGATCAGATTATGGCCCCCATGGGGGCAGAAGGGTCAGGCCACTTGACAAAGAGGATCCTAAAACCCTTTCTGGTACCGCTCATTTCTGGGGGCTGGGGAACCTGGGGGATTAAAATCACACACACCCTCTCTGGGCCTTGAATTAAGGCAACGGCTCAGTAGGGGACACCCCCACCTTCCAAACTTCGGTGATGGCAGTAGGCTGAGGTGGGGGGGTTGGGGTTTCTGTCTGAGTCTGGAAACCCAGTTGCCTCCAGGACAAGTCCAGACATGCAGCTGTTCTCCGAAAGGAAGCAGCAGCTGCGGGGGAAGGGCAACATACTGAGAGGAGGGGAAAGAGGCAAAGGACTTCAGATTCATTGAGGACAGTTAAAAGGGCCTCATGAGAGGAGGTGTTCTGAGTCTCCCGGGAGGAGCTGCCTCCCCGCCATGGCAATCTCTTTCCTAGGTGAACATTTTTTGTCTTGACCGGAAATTTCTTCCCGGTGTGTGACATCTGACCTTCACCTTTTCTTCTAAAGCTTAGCTCTGGTGCAGGTGAGCTGAGGAAATGTGACTCCCCACTACCCCCGAAGCCACCCCCCCAACGGCCCCCAACTCGGTTTCTGCCGGGGGGATGCTCAGAGGCTGCAGGCCATCCTGCCTTGTGCCAATCTTCTGCAAGGGCTCCACAGCTGGGGGGGGGGGGGGGGTGCTGGGCCTGTTGGGCTTCCTGCCCAAGGCGTGATCTCATCGTGAAGGTTCTGGGCCCAGGCCCCTGAGGAGAGGGGCTAGGCAGCCTGGCCGCTCACCGGAAGTTCCTCCCAAGGACCCTTGTTTCTCTGGCTGTTCCAATTCCCAGTTTGCCTGTCACTTTCTGATGCCATAAACCTTTCGACATCCTCCTCTCTCTCTTTTCTTTTTAGGGCTACACTGGTGGCATATAGAAGTTCCCAGGCTAGGGGCTGAATTGAAGCTGTAGCCACCGGCCTGTGTCACAGCTACAGCAATGCTGGATCCCAGCCTTGTCTGCAACCTACATCACAGCCCACGGCAACGCCGGATCCCTAACCCACTGAGCGAGGCCAGGGATTGAACCTGCGTCCTCATGGATACTAGTTGGTTTCGTCACCGCTGAGCCACAACGGGAATTCCCTGATAACCTCCTCTCTTGAACCAAACTTCTCTCCCAGGCCCTTCCTTTCCTCAACCAGCTGCACGCCATCTGCTCCCAGACAGTGGGATCTGGCCTGTAGCTTTGCACAGGACGCGGGCCAAGGACAGATGTGGATGGTGGGAGCTGTCTCTGATCCCAGGGGGATCAGAGGGACAGAAATTGGGTAGGGGGGCTTTCAGCCCCTCATACACAGCTGAGGGCCCTGGAGCAGCCCTGAACCCTCTCAGGCATTGCACTCTCCAGGCCTGAGAATGGCAAACATCCTTCTTCTCCGGGTCTGTGGACATTAGCCCTATTTCTGGTTCGTGTGTGTGCATGTGTATGTGTGTGTGTGTCTCCCCTGACTGCAGGGCTGCCTCTGGTCTACAGCACTTGAATGCCGAGGAGGAGGTGGCAAGGGTCCTTTACACCCTGTGCATTTCACGGCTCCCTGCCCTATTCAGGGTGACTGTGACTGTCCCCCACCCCCCAAAACACTCCGCCACCCCAACACCCCACCTCCACCCCGCCCTCAGTGTGGGCCGGCCTTATCTCCCTCCCTGGGGCCCTCGACTGCCTCCATTAAGGCAATAACATCTCATATTCTCCCCATCAAGAGGATCCAACAGCTTCTTGCAAGTCCTAATTTCCACTCTCTTGTGCTTAAGGTTTAGAATCATGGGAACAGAAAAGGATTTTGAATTTGTCCAGTCCCCTGTCATTTTATGGACTAGAAAACTGCAGGCTGAAGAGAAAATGACAGCCTAAGGCTCATGGCTTCTCAGAGCAGCTTGGGACAGGGGTGTCCTGGCACGAGGCCCAGGGTGTCTAAAAGAACTGGAATTCAGCAAGCCCCTCCAAGAGGTAGCTGGGCAGTGGTGTGCGGGAGAGGAGACTGGAGGGTAAACTTGGAGATTTATTCCAGTCACACAGATTCTCTCCCTCTAATCCCTACCCCCCCTTTTTTTCCTTTTCAGCAGCAGTTATAAAATCCAGGAAATCAATGTGGATTGATGGCCTATAAAGGGCTTAGTTAGTGCTGCAACCTGCTGAGTTATGTAACTCCTATTTATTGTCGGCTTTGGATGAAGTTTCTATTGAAGCCACTCACTAAGCTGATTTCATGACATTTCTTTTAGCCTTGTTCAGAGGTGGCAGCAGCAGAAATTCCTTTGCAACTTCAAATACCAGAAATTGGTGGTGTAGATGCTTTCAAAAATTCCCTTCTTGGAGTTCAGTCATGGCTCAGCGGGTTAAGGATCCAGCATTTTCACCGCTGTGGCTCTGGTTATCGCTGTGGCTTGGGTTTGATCCCTACCGGGAACTTCCATGAGCTGCATGTGCTGTGGGCATGGGCAAAACCAAACCAAAACAAAGCCCTCCCTTCTTTAATCCTCTGGGCCAATGTTTCTCTCTCACCCATAACACTCCTTCGCACTTCAGCAGGGTCCCAGGCTCTAGTTCACCTGTCTTCCCTTTGGGGTCCTGGGCTATAGGCTGCCTTGGCTGAGGAAGCTCAGAAAAGGTGTCTTCCCTGATCCTGGCAAATGAAAGGAGTGAGAACTCAGGGCTATGAAAATCCAAAGGCATTCTAGAAGAAAGAACACTTAAGAGTCATTCTCCGTGGTTGGATCACAGCCATACTGGGCCTCTGCTCACTTGTTAGTAAAATGAAGTAGTTTACTTTTTTGGTTCAGTTTGAGCCCCCAGAAGGCACCCTCCCTGATCTGGTCTGGCCTGCCTTGCTGGGCTGGACAGCCCAGTGAGGATGAAGGGGAGGGATGAGGAGCAGGCCATCTTTGGAAGGCTAATAACTGCCAAGCACAGCGCCACCTTGTGTTCAAGAGAGAGCAGAACCAGCTTCTCCACAGCAAGGCCACTTTCCCAAGTTCATTTCCTGTTCTCCTCACCCTTTTTGTGCTCTGGAAGTGGGCGGTATTCAGAAGACAAGAGTCCTCCCTAATTAAGCATCACTTCTCTGCCCTTTTTTTCCCCAAGTGATGCCAAAAGGGCTCTCAGGAGAAGCTGCCTGAAGGACTTTTGGAGACCTGTTTCCAGGTTCAGAAAGGGAAAGATGGACACCTAAGGAAGTGCAGGACCTGCAGAACTCAAGCGTCTCTCTTTCTAATTAGGACATAGTCCTTCCATTCGTGGAGGCGAGGCCTTGATGTCTCAGAGACAAACTGGTGCATCAAAGCAGTTGGTTTGTACTGAGTAGTGCAGGCTACGCAAATTCCCTATTAAGGATCTGACTGGGCATGAAGGCCATTAGTCCACACAATTCAAAGTGCATATGGCACAGATGACCCAGCCTTGAAGAATGTCATTCTGGAAGTCTTAGAGCTCATCTGAGCCAAGCCCCAACTTTTATAGACAATGGAAAACTAAGGGTCCAGATAGAGCAATGACTTTTGTTGGCTCATTGGCAGGAAAAGGTTTTTTTATGGAGACTTGGCTTTTGGAATGCTGACTTCTGGCTCCCATCAAATCATACCAGAGGGATCTTGGAAAGAAAGGGCTGCCCCCTTGGAGCCTCACAAACATGGAATAGGGGGCAGAATAGTCTAATAAATCTTCAGATGGGTAAAGCCAAGGCCTTACCTTGGGGCATCTGCCTCATTTCTGCTCATCACCAGCCAGGCTCTCCCAGGAAGGAGGAATGTTTGAGATGCCTCTAAGAATCAATATTGGAATCTATTCTGGTGAAGAACATGCCAAACTTTTGCTCCTAGTTCCTTGTTACAGCCGCAGGCAAACTCTCTAAGATAGAAATATAGATTTCCTACAAATAGAGAAGCTTGTTTCCACAGAGGCGTAACAGGCTAAAATGTAGCAAAAGGCCAGCAGCTGAAAATTCACTCCAGGATTTGTCACTTTGCCTGGGCTAACCAAAGGTAAAGGAAAGTATGCTTAATGGGAAAGGACAACAGGAAAAGAAATGGACACAGTATTTTTTACTTTTTCCTTTTTAGGGCCGCACCTGTGGCACATGGAAGTTCCCTGGCTAGGGGTCGAATTAGAGCTACAGCTGCTGGCCTACATGACAGCCACAGCAATGCCGGATCCTTAACCCACTAAGTGAGGCCAGGGATTGAACCCGCATCCTCATGGATACCAGTCAGGTTCGTAACCTCTTGAGCAACAACAGGAACGTCTGTTTATGGTTGAATAGTACTTTACATCATCTCCTTTAATCTTTCCAATGATCCTATGAATATAATACATCACTACTTTTTGAAAAACTGCTCCACTCTCTTCAGAGTCTCTGCACCTAAGATAGCCTTCGAAAGTCTTAACAGATTTGCATTCTTGCTTGGGCAGAGTAATGCTAAGCTGCTTAATCATGTAGAAAGCATATAATCCTCCTAGTTACCACACCACACCCTGCTATGCATCAGATCTTAATATTTTAGTTCCGTATGTTTTCTACCTGTTTATATGCAGTGACCAGGAGTTTAATCCTTGTCATAAAGCATTATCAGCAATAGATACTGAAAGAATATGTCCTGATGACATTTAAAAATGTCAGACTATCACCATTTTCTTTTTTTTTTTCTTTTGCTTTTTAGGGCCATACTTAACGGCATATGGAGGTAACCAGGCTAGGGGTCAAATTGCAGCTACCGCTGCTAGCCTATACCACAGCCACAGTCATGCAGGCCAAGCTGCGCCTGCCACCTACACCACAGCTCATGGCAACACTGGATCCTTAACCCACTGAGTGAGGCCAGGGATTGAACCCGCAACTTCATGGTTACTAGTTGGATTTGTTTCCTCTGCGCCACAACAGGAACGCCAAGCTACCATTATTTTTATGCTTCAACATGTCCCTCAGTGTGCCTGCATAGGAATTAAATGAACTGTTGAATGAAAAAGGGAATAGAGGTCTCCTGCATTAAACTTTCATGAAGCATCCCTCTTCCTTAAATTGGGGAGCATGGGGGCAACAGAGAAAGGCACTCTGAAAGGTCCAATAGGCCCAAGGTAACTCTGCTTCTTAACACAGTTCTTTTGGAACAGCCAAGGTCTAGAACACTGATTAAATGACTGGAGGAACAACCTTCAACAAAATAGACTGGAAACTATCAAAAAAGATATCCTATTCCAGAAGACAAAAGAGGAGCCCACATCAAGATGGTACGAAGGGTGATAACACGATATACGCAACCCCATACCTGCTGGGTGGGTGGCCCACAGACTGGAAAGTACCTATACTGCAGAGGCTCACCCCTGGGAGTGAGAGTTCTGAGCCCCATGTCTGGGGATCTGGCATTGGGAGGAGGAGTCCCTGGAGCATTTGATGTTGAGGGCTGGCAGGGCTTGTGTGCAGGAGCTCTGCAGGACTAGGGGGAAACGGCTTTCATGTGCACAGGGCCCCAAGGCAAAGCAGAGACTCCACAAGAATCTGGGTCAGACCTGCCTAAGGTTCTCCTGGGAAAAGAGGGGGTGACTGTGGCTCATTGTGGGGGAAGGTCTCAGGAATAATCATTAGTGTGAACTGAGGTGGCCATTTTGAAAAAAATCTGGCACTGCCCATCAGGGCTGAGAAGTCCCAGGCCAAGTAACAAACCAGGTAGGAACACAGACCAACCCATCAGCAAAAGGGCTGCCTAAGACACTCCCCCCCCCGCCCCGCCCCTGTCACCAGAGCGATAAGAATCAGCTCCACCTACCAGTGGGCAGGCACCTCCCATCAAGAAGCCTATACCCACTTCAGCCACAGGGGGACAGGCATTGGAAGCAAGAGGCTACAACCCTATGGTTTGCAAAAAGGAGACCACACCAAAAATCTATACGAAATGAAAAGGCAGAGAATTATGACTCAGATAAGGGAACAAGAAAAAAACAAAACAAAACAAAACAGAAAAACAGCTAAGTGATCAGGAGATTATCAACCTCCATGAAAAAGACTTTAGACTGATGATAGTGAAGGTGATTCAAGATCTTGGCAATAAACTGGAGGCAAAGATTGACAAATTACAAGAAACACTGAGCAAAGAAATAGAAGATTTAAAGATTAAGCAAGTAGAGATGCAAAATACAATAACTGAAATAAAAAATTCATTAGAAGGAACCAACAGCAGAATACAGGAGGCAGAAGAACAAATAAGTGAGGTTGAAGAGAGACTGGTGGAAATCACTGACATGGAATGGAAAAGAGAAAAAAGATTGAAAAGAAATGAAGACACTCTAAGAGAACTTTGGGACAATGTTAAATGCACCAACATCCACATTATAGGGGTGCCAGAAGGAGAAGAGAGAAAGGGCCAGAGAAAATATCTGAAGAGATAATAGCCAAAAACATCCCTAACATAGGAAAGGAATTAGTCACTCAAATACAGCACCATATAAAATAAACCCAAGGAGGAACATCCAGAGACATATTAATCAAACACACCAAAATTAAGACAAAGAGAAAATACTGAAAGCAGCTAGGGAAAAGAAACAAATAACATACAAGGGAACCCCAATAAGGTTATCAGCTGATTTTTTTCAGCAGAAACTGCAGGACAGAAGGGAGTGGCACAGTACACTTAAAGGGATGAAAAGAAAAAAACCTCTAACCAAGTTTACCCTACCCAGCAAGGCTCTTATTCAGATTTGAAGGAGAAATCAAAAGCTTTACAGACAAGCAAAAGCTAAGAGAATTCAGCAACACTATAACAGTTTTACAACAAATACTAAAGGAACTTCTCTAGGTGGAAAAGAAAAGGCCACAACAGGAAACAAAAATACCACAAACGACAAGGCTCAGTCGTAAAGGCATACATATAGTAAAGGCAGGAAATCATCCACACATGAATATGCTACCAAAACCAGAAATCATGAGAAGAGATGGGTACAAATGCAGGACACTGGAGATGCACTTGCAATTAAGAGACCAACGACTTAAAACAATCTTGTATATATATATAGACTCTGTATATATATAGACTCTGATAACTAAACTTTGGTAACTGCAAACCAAAAATCTACAATAGATACACACACAGGTAAGGAAAAGCAATCCAAACACAACATTAAAGACAGTCATCAAACCACAAGAGAACAAGAGAGGAAGGGAAGAAAAAAGACCAACAAAAACAAATCCCAAATAATAAAATACCAGTAAGAACATACATGTCAACAATTACTTTAAATGTATTTGGTTGGGACTAAATGCCCCAACCAAAAGACACAGACTGGCTGAAGGGATACAAAAACAAGACCCAACATGTGTGGTCTTCAAGAGACCCACTTCAGTTCTAGGGACACATAAAAAGTGAAAGTGAGAGAACAGAAGAAAATATTCCATGCAAACAGAAATCAAAAGAAAGCTGGAGTAGCAATACTCATATCAGACAAAACAGGCCTATTTAAATAAATAATATTATAAGAGACAAAGAAGGACAAGCCATAATGATGACAGCTCAGTTCAAGAATAAGACAAAACAATTGTAAATATATATGCACCTCCATATATAAGGCAACTGTTAACAACCTTAAAAGGAAAATTAAAATAACACAATAATAGTGGGAGGCTTTAACACCCCACTTACAGCAATGGACAGATTATCCAGACAGAAAATAAACTTGGGAAAACAGGCCTTAAATAATGCATTAGACCAGATGGACTTAATAGATATTTATAGAATGTTCCATCCCAAAGCAGCAGAATACACATTCTTTTCATGTGCACACAGAACATTCTCTAGGATAGATTACATTCTGGGCCACAAATCAAGCCTTGGTAAATTTAAGAAAACTGAAATAATATCACGCATCTTTTCCAATCACAATGCTAAGTGACTGGAAATCAACAAGGAAAAAACTGCGAAAACACGAAGCTGAAGACGGAACAACATGCTACTAAATAAGCGATGGATCACTGAAGAAATTAAAGAGGAAATTAAAAAATACCTGGAGGCAAATGACAACAAAGTCATAACAATCCAAAACACATGGGATGCAGCAAAAGCAGTTCTAAGAGGGAAGTTTATAGCAATACAAGCCTCCCTCAGGAAACAAGAAAAATCTCAAATAAACAACCTAACTTTACACCTAAAGCATCTACAGAAAAAAGAAAAGACAAAACCCAAAGTTAGCAGAAGGAAAGAAATCATAAAGATCAGAGCAGAAATCAATGAAATAGGAGTAAAGAGAACCAAAGAAAAGATCAATGAAACTAAAAGCTGGTTCTTAAAAAGAGCAACAAAATCGATAAAACATTACCCACACTCATCAAGAAAAAAAAAGAGGATTCAAATTAGTAAAATTAGAAATGGGAGTTTGTGTCATGGCTCAGCAGTAATGAACCTGACTAGTATCCTTGAGGATGTGGATTTGATCCCTGGTCCCACTCAGTGGGTTAAAGATCTGGTGTTGTGGTGAGCTGTGGTGTAGGTCGCAGACACGGCTGGGATCTGGCGTTGCTGTGGCTGTGGTATCAGTCAGCAGCTACAGCTCTGATTTGACCCCTGGCCTGGGAACTTCCATATGCCGTGGGTGTGGCCCTAAAAAGAGAGAGAGAAAAAAGAAAAATTAGAAATGAAAAATGAGATGTTACAACGGACATCACAGAAATACAAAGGATCATAAGAGACTACTACAACGAACTACATGCTAATAAAACAGACAACGTAGAAGAAATGTACATTCTTAGAAAAGTACACCCTTCCAAGACTAAACCACGATGAAATAGAAAAGACGAATGGACCAACCAAGTACTTAAATTGAAACTATGATTTAAAAAGTTCCAACAAACAAAAGTCCAGGACCAGATGGCTTCACAAGCTAATTCCATCAAAAATTTAGAGAAGAGTTAATATCTATCCTTCTGAAACTATTCCAAAAAACTGCAGAGGAAGGAACACTCCCAAACACATTCTATGAGGTCACCATCACTCTGATACTAAAACCAGACAAAGATATCACACACACACACAAAAGAAAATTACAGGCCAATATCACCGATGAACATAGATGTAAAAATCCTCAACAAAATACTAGCAAACCAAATCCAGCAATACATTAAGAGGATCATACACCATGATCAAGTGGGATTTATCCCAGAGCGGCAAGGATTTTTCAATATCCACAAATCAATCAGTGTGATATACCACATTAACACACTGAAGAATAAACATCATAAGATCCTCTCAATAGATGCAGAAAAAGCTTCTGACAAAATTCAACACCCATTTCTGATAAAAACCCTCCAGAAAGTGGGCACATAGGGAACCTACCTCAATATAATAAAGACCATAGATGACAAACTCACAGCTAACATCATTTTCAAGGGTGAAAAGCTGAAAGAATTCCTGCTAAGATCCACTCATCCCACTACTATTTAACATAGTTTTGGAAGTCCTAGCCATGGCAATCAGAGAAGAAAGAGAAATAAAAGGAATCCAAATTGGAAAGGAAGAAGTAAAACTATCACTGTTTGCAGATGACATGATACTATACCTAGAGAATTCTAAAGACTCTCCCAGAAAACTGTTAGAGCTCATCCTCGAATTTGGCAAAGTCGCAGGATACAAAATTAATACACAGAAATCAATGGCATTTCTATACACTAACAATGAAAGATCAGAAAGTGAAATTAGGGAAGCAATCCCATTTAACATTGCATCCAAAAGAATAAAATACCTAGGAGTAAACCTACCTAAAGAGACAAAAGACCTGTACTCTGAGAACTCTAAGACACTGATGAAAGAAATCAAAGATGACACAAACAGATGCAAGGATATATCATGCTCTTGGATTGGAAGAATCAATATTGTCAAAAATGGCTATACCTACCCAAGGCAATCTTACCCAGATTCAATGCAATCCCTATCAAATTACCAATGACATTTTTCACATAACTAGAACAAAACATTTTAAAGTTTGTTTGGAACCAGAGGAGATCCAGAATAGCCAAAACCATCCTGAGAAAGAAAAATGCAGCTGGAGGAATCAGGCTCCCTGACCTCGGACCACACTACAAAAGGTAAAGTCATCAAAACAGTTTGGTACTGGCACAAAAACAGAAATATAGATTCAGTGGAACAGAACAGAAAGCCTAGAATCAAACCCACACACCTACAGCCAACTAACCTATGACAAAGGAGGCAAGAATATACAATGGAGAAAAGACAGTACCTTCAATAAGTGGTTCTGGGAAAACTGGATAGCTACATGTAAAAGAATGAAATTAGAACACTCCTTAACTCCATACAGAAAAATAAACTCAAAATGGATTAAAAACCTAAATATAAGACCAGATACTATAAAACTCTTAAAGGAAAACACAGGCCCAACACTCTCTGATGTAAACCACAACAGTTTCTTCCTGGGATCAGATCCACCTCCTAGAGTAATGACAATAAAAATAAAAATAAACACATGGGACATAATTAAAATTAGAAGTTTTTGGACAGCAAAGGAAATCCTAAACAAAATGAAAAGTCAACCTACAGAATGGGAGGAAATATTTGCAAATGAAGTGACTGACAAGGGATTAATCCCCCAAATATATAAACATCTCCTGCAGCTCAATACCAAAAATAAACGACCCCATCAAAAAATGGGCAGAAAAGATCTAAACAGACAATTCTCCAAAGACATACAGATGGCCAAAAAACACATGAGAAGATGTTTAACATCACTAATTTTTAGAGAAATGCAAATCAAAGCTACTATGAGGTACTTATCACTTTATACCAGCCAGAATGGCCATCATCAAAAAGTCTACAAACAATAAATTCCAGAGAGGGTGTGGAGAAAGGGAACCCTCTTACAATGTTTGTGGGAATGTAAATTGGTGCAACTTCTATAGAGATTCCTCAAAAAACTAAAAATAGAATTGCTATTTGATCCAGCAATCCCACTCCTGGGCATCTATCCAGAGAAAACCATGACTCGAAAAGATACATGTACCCCAACATTCACTGCAGCACTATACCCCATAGCCAAGATGTTGAAGCATCCTAAATGCCCACTGACAGAGAAATGGATAAAGATGTGGTACATATACAAAATGGAATATTACTCAGCCATAAAAAGGAATGAATAATGGCATTTGCCACAAAATGGATGGACCTAGAAATTACCATGCTAAGTGAAGTCAGTCAGTGAGACACAAACATCATATGCTATCACTTATATGTGGAATCTAAAAAAAGGATACAATGAACTTATTTGCAGAACAGAAACTGACTCATAGACTTTGAAAAACTTTATAGTTACCAACAGGTTGGGGCACAGGAGGGATGGGCTGGGGGTCTGGGATGGAAAATGTAAAATTAGGTTGTGATAATGGTTGTACAACTATAAATATATATATATATAATTCATTGAAAAAATAGAAGACGAAATAAAAGTGTTCTGTGCTACATAAGCATTGAAGACAGTTTTTCTCATGTTTTTACCACATTACAAAATAGCCAAAGCAGGCACCGTAGGAATACCTCAGCTAACAACTCAACGGACAAACTTGCTTGACTCCACCATTTTCATGTCCACTTTCTTCTCTTACCCTAATCTCCAGGGTGTTTTACTCACCTTCACATACCCAACACCTAGGGACCTCCAAAACCTGCTGCTGGGTGCCCAGTGGGGGCAGGCAATGGGCTGGTTGCTATCACATCGTTACTTCATTTAGCCATCATGAGAACTCTTTAGGTGTTACTCTCCTTTTAAGGTAAGGAAACAGACTAGTTTGGTAACTAGTGAAGGTCTCAAAATTAGGGAACAGCAGACTCAGGATTCAAACCAAATCTCCTGATCTGAAATCTAGTACTTTTCCCAACACACTGGCAGTAGCCTCTAGTGTGGAGTTCATCTGGTTATACCTCCCTGTGAGGACCCTGGGCTTCTGCTCATCTCAGGTAGACCTGTTTACCAATGGGCAAGGTCCCTCCTGTAGCCAAGCCTCTGGATCACCTCAGCACAATAATATACTCCAAAGGGTGAAAAACAAAACAAAACTAAACTAAAAAACAAACGGTGACTCTGTGGATCACTTGTGAATTTATGGAGTAAGTACCTGGAGAAAATTTAGATGTCATGCAAATACAAGCTAGTTATAACAACTAAAGGGTTATAGCTTTTTTCTATGAAAAAAAAAAGACTTACCAAGTGAATGGAGATGAAATATTCTCTTTAAGCTTTTAAAGTAGCAGAAAGTTCAAAGAACCCTAAACTTCGATTATCCCTAAATCAAAAAGGGAAGAGTATTGAGTTGAGTCTGTGCTTGTTTATTATGGCTAAGAATGAAGAAGCTTTGTGCTCCTGGAAAACAGATGTCTGTGAATGCAGCTGGGCTGCTCAGAGTTTCTCTTAAGTAGCCGTTCCCAAGGGAAGGACCAGAATCACCAGGGTAACGGTTCTTCTAAACACACTAGCAGAGTCTGATACTCCTGAGGTGAGAGAAAAAAGGAAGCAATTTCATTCTGGAACCAGCTCCTGGGTGTTTCTGGCCACACCTCTCTCTCCTGGCCTGGTTGAGAACTGCTGGGCCCTCTGAGCTTGGGCTTATTGATCCACTTCTCCCTTGAGCCCTCAAATCGAATCATAATTACTTTCTGTCTGTGGGTGGTAGCCAATGTTTTGCTTGGACATAAAAGCAAGTAGGAGTTCCTGTCGTGGCTCAGCGGAAACGAATCTGACTTAGCATCCATGAGGACACAGGTTCGATCCCTGGCCTTGCTCAATGGGTTAAGGATCCGGTGTTGCTGTGAGCTGTGGTGTAGGTCACAGACACAGCTTGGATCCCACGTGTTGTGGTTGTGGTGTAGGCCAGCAACTACTGTTCCAATTCAACCCCTAGCCTAGCAACTTCCATGTGCCATGGGTATGGCCCTAAAAAGACAATAAAGTAAAATAAAAGCAAGGAGCTAAACTACCTGTCTCTTTTGAACAGTGATGTTCCGATAAATAGGGTTTTCTAAGTAATCAAATCCCACCGACAAGATATCTAGGCCCCAAGGGGGACTGGACAGTCCTGGACCTGCAAGCAGGCATGGCTAGTATCTAGACAACCCACCAAGGCAAATTAGAGCCAGGCTCACAGACACAGAATTTTTTAAAAGATCACCTGTATAAACCAACCCTCAACTAACAAGAGAACTAGGGTCCAAAGACACTAAAGCAGTAGTCCTTAAGCTAAGTGACACATCACACTTACCTGTGACACTTTACAGATGCCCAGGTCCACACCCATAAGAGAGTCAATTCAACAGGTCTGGAGTAATTTTATGTCTTTGTGGGTGGCTCTGGGGTGCTATGCTGGAACGAGTGGCCAATGGTCACTGCAGGGGCAAGGCCTGTTCAGCTCTACTGCCTTCTTTCCCACTGTTCCACTGTCTCTAAAGGAAGTGAGTTTAAAAACTGAACTGTATTGGAAGTTCCCATGTGATGCAGGGGGTTAAGGAGCCAGTGCTGCCATAGCTGTGGTGCAGGTTGCAGCTTTGGCTCAGGTTGTAACTGTGGTGCAGGTTTGATCCCTGGCCCAGGAACTTCCATGTGCTACAGGCAAGGCCAAACAAATAAACAATGACTGAACTTTATTAATTACAAATATTTAAAGCATTCTGAGAAGTTCCCTAACTACAACACCTTCCCTAACAGACTGACTGCTGCTGAAGATAGAGTTCATGCTTTTGTGTCACCAGGACTTTCTCCTGCCCACAGTTAATGTGAGAGGCCTGAAAGCTGGTGAAGAGGAGCTTGGAGGTTTAGGCATATCTCTCCACTAAGGTCTGAAAGATAGTTTTGCCTCTGGGTGGGACTGAGGGCTACAGTTCTAGTTAGGAGGACAGGGTTCCTGCCCTGTCCCCCCAACAAAATTAAAATGAACGTTTGCTCCTCTGTGTTGCTACTCTAGTCTCTCACTAGAGACTGGCTGAATCAGGAACAGGACTGAGGCTCAAAAAAATCAGCTTCCAGGAGTTCTGTCGTGGCTCAGTGGTTAACAAATCCAACCAAGAACCATGAGGTTGCGGGTTCGATCCATGGACTTGCTCAGTGGGTTAGGGATCCGGCTGCTGTGAGCTCTGGTATAGGGTGTAGACGCGGCTCAGATCCTGTGTTGCTGTGGCTCTGGCGTAGGCCGGCGGCTACAGCTCTGATTTGACCCTTAGCCTGGGAACCTTCATATGCCGCAGGTGCGGCCCTGAAAAGACCAAAAAAAAGAAAAAAAAAAAACCAACTTCCAAAACAATGATTTGGCAGGCCCCAAAGGACAAAGGGGCAGTTAAGGAAGGTCCTGTAAAGTAGGAATGAGAAGCCATTAATTATATTCTAGAGCATCCAACCTCACTGGATAGATGGCTGTGCCTTCATCTGGCCAACTGTCCCATTAACATACCAATCAGGGCTACTTTTACTATCACGTCGGAGACATGTAAACAAAGCATATGGCACTAGACTCAATACCACCCCACTGATTGTGGATTCACATTGTGCTACCATATGATTAGTTTTTATAATCATCCTTGCCTCTACAGTCTCTCCTGAGCAAATGGATCACAAGTAAGCATACCGTATTATTAACATCATATTACAGCCTGCCTCTTGTTACTGAGTAATCTGGCAAATGGTATGCCTTGGTATCATGTGTGGGGTGATACTCAACACACCCACATTTCTAGAAAACCCTCCTGTTTATTACTCATATCTCACTTAAACACGTGAGCCAAGCAAACATGTTTTTCATGTATTCCTCATGGTTCATCTTCAGCCAGTGCCAAACGGTGACAGTCCTGATCCTCAGAAATGGCGTTTGAGGAGGGATGTTTACTGGACTTTCAAATAAAAATCAAGTTCAGACCCCTAGGAAAGGCAAAACCAAAACAAAACACACTGAACCTCATACATGTTTCATATACATATTTATATATATTTCATGTACAAAGTTACATTCCGAACCCCAGGGATTCCATAATAGAAATAAATACTGAAATGACTACAATGCTAAATGAGCTTTTTGCTCACAGAAATGAAGCATCAGCCTCTAACCAAACAGCAAGTAGGACATACTAGAACCCATTTTTAAGATTATAGAGGCAAGTAAAATTCTGAATAAAATGTCTAGGACAAAAAAAACAAATGCAGAACATAAAATGGTTAAATATATTCAAATACTGAGAAATGTATAACAAAATTAATAAAAACTTAATTTTTTTTAAAAAGAAAGGAAAGACATTTAGTGTTACAAAATAGCACAACCCTGTTAGAAAAGCATTTATGATTTCCACATTTATTTCTCTCTTCTCTTCCTGTTACAAACTGGGACCGAAATGAATCCCTTTCTCAACATGATCAATTCAGAAGAGCCCTAAATCTCGCTGAATCCTTTGGTAACGATCATAATACTCACAAGGAAATAAATATTCAGTTCCACAGCATTTGCAAGACACACGTTCTTTAGGACAGTTAATATTATAAAACAACTGTTTTGTTCTGTTTTGTCACTAAGGCAGCCTATGTTAAAGGGTCTATTCTCAAACGTAAGAAGTTACAAAAAAGAACAACACAGCAACTGAGAAGAATGTGTTTTAACCTTTTCTATGCAAACACACTTCATCTGAAAAGTTATGTGCTGCATATTTTGTGCTCAAAATGTTTTACACTCTCAACAAGCTGCAGCTATTAAGATATTCATTCCTATTTTAAAAATTTAGATCCACAGGAGTTCTCAAAACTGAGTTCCTAAAGAATATTCTCCCTTTGCCCCATAAGGATTTTAACCTGCATTTAGCAGTATTAGATTGACATATATGAATACTGCCGTTTCTGTAGATCAGTAATAGTTGAATATCAGCAACTTCACATGCTTCAACGTCATATATAAACCAAGCATAACAAAATAAGAAAATTCTGGGTATTCCTTTTTTCTTCTAATGGGGATAATTTTTTTTTTTTTTTTTACATAGACCAACCCGAGCTACTCTGGACTCTTCTCTATCATTGATAGTAGTAGCTACAGGCAGTTTATACCAACCGCTTGCTGCTTGCAACTATACATTTTGGCATCTACTTCCAAAGGCTTCAACCTTTACCAAAGTGAATGTTACAAGAACATATACCTATTATTGGGGAAAAGGCAGAAGTAAAACAATCTGTAGAAAATATTTAACTGAAATTACAAACATAAAGACAAGCCCTTAAAACAAATTGTACAGGCATTTTTGTACTCTCTAGTCCCTTAAGTTATTAACAGGGCCACAGATACCTGACAGCTTTAGATAATAAACTACATACCTACATTCCTTAAGTTAAAGCCAGCAAGTTTAAAAAGAGCAATAAACAACCATTGTAACATGCTTGCATTTTTCATCTTTTAACTCCTGGTTTCCTAAATTACATTCTGTCATAGAAATATGTAAAAGACTGAACAGCAAATGGGGTCTGACTCTGGGATGTTTATTTCTTGGGATTAAAATTCCCAAACACTTTGGTGTCTTTTTTTTGTGTGTGAATTTATATAACATTCCCCCCAAATGTTTAAGGATGTGGGTTTTCTGTGTTTTTTTTTTTTTTTTTTTTAAGGTATTGCCAAAAATGGCTCAGATTTAAAGTAAAATAAAAACATAGCTTATAAGCTATGGAAAAGTGACCTAAGTTTTGGTGCCCTGAAGAAAAGTGACTTAGCAGTTCAGGCAAGAAATTATCCTTTTAATACAGCTTTACCCAGAGTTTTTTTTTTTTTTTCCTATAGTCATCTAAAGTGGCCACAACTGTACTGTGTACATAATGTGCTTACAGACACATGTAGCCAAATGGATTGAAAAGTCTCCTCTAATGCATTAAATCCTGTGAATTTTAAAATCTAGCCTAATCATCTCTATGCTTAAAAGACACTGGTAATACTTTTCACAAGTATCTTTCTAAGACAGTTTACGAAAAAAGGCCCTGGACCTCAAGGATGCTTAGACAATCTGAGACCTCTGTTGCTTTCTTTTCCTGAAGTAGTTGTTGTAGTCCTTTTTTTTTTTTTTTTAAATCCCCCTCTTTGTCCAATAAATTTATATTTTAAAATAGTGCTTAAATTTATATTTAGTTTTGCTTAAAGTAATGGATAAATAAATTGTAAATCACATATTTTCAAGAAGCTTGAGAGGGAAAAAAACTGCAGCACAATGGGTTTTAAAAACTTATTAAACAAGAAAATCAGTTAAGCCTAGACTCCATTTTTTAAATGGGCATTGTGAGTGAAAAGAGGTAATGTCAACTTTTACTTTATGCTATTTTGGCTTTGTCTTCTCCTTCATGGTTTTCCTCTTTGAAGATGGCATTTTAATCTTAAAAAGGGCACAAAAGCTTAAATGTCATTTACATACAGAATATCAAGTGCTGGCAGTTGTGTTTTATATAGAACAAGAGAAAATCCCATTTCTAATCAAATCTCCCATTCAGTTCATTATGCCATATTCCATCACCAATACAGATTTACTCTTATTAACTGCTAAGAGCAGTCCAAGAACAACTGGTAAACAAGAAATTTTTTTATATGGAAAAAACTCATTCAACCAATATCACCCATTGGTACAAGAAATCCAAAACACATTTTCCATTTTAAAAAAGTTCCCCCATTGCTGAAGTATATCGTCTAAGTCTTATAAATAATAAACTTTTGAAATATGTCAGTGTGAAAATGAGACTAACCTCAAAAACAAACAAAAAAACAAATAGAATATTCAGAGAAGCAGGCCTCATAAACTTTAGAGCTCTAATAAGTCAGAAACAAGAAACTTTTATTTAAATAGTGTAGTCTTAATTTCTTTAATATAAAACCCCCCATGAAACTTGATGAAAACAAAGTTTTATATACCATATAAACAAGATTTGTCAGATTTGAAAGTGAAAGCAGTTTACAGTTAGCTTTTAGCCCTCTCGGGTCATTTAGATAGATCCTGATATTAGTTTGTGTCAATTTTATGATACAATGGGGAAAATTTTACTATTGTACTTAATAGTACAGTTTCATTTATCAAGTGTTTCCATTAATTCCATTATTAGTGACAGGTAAAAAGTGACCCCATTAAATGAAGTGAGCGACATTAGCTGTGGCAGAGTAAACCACATCTGGATTGCTTTCTATAATTCACCAGTTTGCAGAAAGTAAACATTCTTTGATTTGTTCATAACATACTGAAATTGCCTAGAACACTGGTGCAGTAAAACAGCTAGTTAACTGTATTGTTACGGTAGGACAGATTTTATAGTATAAAGTCGACAAGAAAAAAAATGCTCACACATTATGTGGTGAAACTTATTTCACAAAGAGAGCATTAAATAAAGGGAAAAAGGGAAAATAAACCATGCAGAAGAGACGGCTTCCCTGTTACCACCTGTTTCCTATGGGTTCACTCACTACCATACATCACTTGCCACACTATCAAGTGACTCCTTTCTGCTTTGGTGACAGAAGGTTCGAGTGGAAGATCTTCTCCAAGAAGCTCTGATTCCCCACCTTCATCACCTGGTGGATGATAAAGAGTCTGAAGTTAGGTTAAGCATGGGAGATGTATATCAGATTCATGGTTAGTCCATGAGCGGTATGTCTGACACCCATTTCAGAGAACACAGCGAAAGAAATGCCATGAGATCAATTTCCCATTGCTAAAATATTACAGGATATGAAGAAGGAAATGGAGGCAAAAAAGAATTGAATTTAAAATTCAATTTTTAGGAGTTCCCATCGTGGCTCAGTGGTTAACGAATCCAAGAACCATGAGGTTGTGGGTTCAATCCCTGGCCTTGCTCAGTGGGTTAAGGATCTGGCGTTGCCATGAGCTGTGGTGTAGGTCGCAGACATGGCTTGGATCCTGCATTGCTGTGGCTCTGGCATAGGCCAGCAGCTACAGCTCCGATTTGATCCCTAGCCTGGGAACCTCCATATGCCGCGGGAGCAGCCCAAGAAAATGGCAAAAAGACAAAAAAAAAAAATTCAGTTTTTAGGAGTTCTCATCATGGCTCAGTGGTTAACGAACCCGACTTAGTATCCACGAGGACAACAGTTTGATCCCTGGCCCTGTTCAGTGGGTTAAGGATCTGGTGTTGCCATGGGCTGTGGTGTAGGTCACAGATGTGGCTCAGATCCCGCGTTGCTATGGCTATGGCGTCGGCTGCCGGTTACAGCTCTGATTCGACCCCTAGCCTGGGAACTTCCATGTGCCGTGGGTGTGGCCCTAAAATAAATAAATAAATAAATAAATAAATAAATAAATAAATAAAATAAAAAATTTTTAAAAGCATACTTTTAAAATCAACCTATGCTTTAAGACGAATCTGCTTTTGGAGTTCCCGTCATTGCACAGTGATTAACGAATCCAACTAGGAATCATGAGGTTGTGAGTTCGATCCCTGGCCTTGCTCGGTGGGTTAAGGATCCGGTGTTGCCGTGAGGAGGTTGCAGACGCGGTTCAGATCCTGCATTGCTGTGACTCTGGCGTAGGCCGCTAAAGCTCTGATTAGACCCCTAGCCTGGGAACCTCCATGTGCCTCGGGAGCAGCCCTAGAAAAGGCAAAAAAAGACCAAAAAAAAAAAAAAAAAAAAAAAGACAAATCTGCTTTTCATGCTGTATTACCCAGAGTTACTGATAAATCTGCTTAAGCAATTTTTATTTTTATTTTTTTTTAATTTTTATAGCCACATCCATGACATATATACATTCCCAGGCCAGGGATTGAATCTGAGCTGCAGGTGCAACCCAAACCACAGTTGTGGCAACGCCAGATCCTTTAACCCACTGCACCAGGCCAAGGACTGAATCCGCACCTCTGCAGTGATCTGAGACACTGCAGTCAGATTCTCTGTGCAGTGTGCCACACAGGAACTCCTTTGTTATTTTTAGGACCCATGATGAAAGAGATTTTTAGGGGAAATGGAAAAACCACGTAAAGATTTTATAAACATATTCCTCAGTATGATTCCAACTACCATGCTATATCGAAAAAAAAGTTCCAAATATCACCCCAGCTAAGCGAAGTCCATCTCTATAAAGGAATTCTGAACCAAGAGTCACTTATTTAAAACACTTTGCAGCAACTCCATTCCTGCTGATATCACCAGAATCAACCGATTCCTAAACTTAACATCGGAAGCCCTGCCTTAAAAATGTGTCAGTAAGCCTTCTGCATCAGATTTTAGTTTATTACATGTGGCACACTGTCCCTTATGTAACCCTAAATTTTATTTTTCATACTTTATTAGTTGCCATAAAGCCTTACGTTTAGAAAGGTTTCCAGTCACTGTGATTTCAGGCCAGTCCAAAGGATCCCTTTATTTATTGCAAATCACTACACTTTTAGAAACATCTAAAATACTCCGCATTTTCTTTGAAATCTCTATGGCCATTCCTTCCTAAATCTACCCTTCATAAGCTCTAATTATTCTTGGAGTTCCTGCCGAGGCTCAGCAGTTAACAACACTGGCTAGCATCCATAAGGACATGGGTTCGAAGCCTGGCCTTGCTCAGTGGGTTAAGGATCCTGCGTTGCCGTGAGCTGTGGTATAGGTTGCAGACCTGGCTTGGATCCCATGTTGCTGTGGCTCTGGTGTAGGCTGGCGGCTATAGCTCCAATTTGACCCCTAGCTTGGAAACTTCCATATGCCTATGGGTGTGGCCATTAAAAAAAAAAAAAAGATGAAGAAGAAAAACAAAATAAAACAAAAACATGAAAGTGTGGGGGGGGGAGAAATATAAAGTCATTTTCCAAATAAAGAGTTCAAAGAAAACCCCTTAGAAATCACTTATCTTAGTTTCTTGTTTGAAATCACTTATCTGAGTTTCCTGTTTGCTATGGGTGAAAAACTACATTATGGGACAGTGGAAAGAGAGCTGCCAGAAGCAATGACATACCCATTCGGAAGTCAATGTAGCCCTCTCCTCCACTGATGACTAGCATAGACTTCAAGGGTGTCTGGCTGCCAGGCTCCTGTGCAGATGGCCCTACTTTGTCAGCTGTTAGATCTGTGCCACTGCTGCCACTCTGTGGGCTGATGACTTGACCTATTTATAGAGGAACAGAAGAAAATATTACTTATTACAGATTAGGGTGGGAGAGACTCAATTTTTTTCTGAACATTTTCATAGAACAGAACAAAAAGCTAAGTATCCCATAGTACGACCAAAAGTACGGGAATGTTGGAAGCCTCTGCATGATCAGAAAATATCAATAAAGGTCACCAAAGCCTCATTTGAAAATCTAAGTAAAGCCACTTTATACTAAAGCAGAAATAGGTTCAGAATCCAGCATGAGATCTGTATATGGCTCAGCTGGTCTTAGCTGCCTGCTTCAGACTATTATAATCTACTTTATTTCATCTGAGGAACAGTGGAAAGATCTCTCCCCTGCAAGGGTACATGAGTATTTGTATAAGAGAATGAGAAAGGTCTTCAATTTAAGCCTTATAAATTTGGATATTCATAATTAATATTCAAATTGATTTCAAATCCATGGGTTTCCTCATATTTAAGAAAAGTACATTTTATTTTTAACTTAGATTACACAAATAAAATTCCTAGTAAATGTGTAATTTGTCCTAACATTTAAGTTCTAAGATAGAATCCTTTTTTTTTTTTCCCCTTTTTTGCCCCATCCCAAGGCATGTGGAGTTCCCCGGCCAGGGATCAAATCTGAGTGGGGGTACAACATTTGCCACAGATGCAGCAATGCTGAATCCTTGCCTGGCATCAAACCCGCATTCCTGCTACTGCAGAGACACCACTGACCCCACTGTACCACAACAGGGACACCTAAGGTAGAATCCTTGAGCATGAAATGATAGAGAGAGACCTTGAAATACTATTCACATGATAATTTCTATGACATCTCTCTTAGAAAGCTCTGAGTGTGGATTATTTGTTCTTGCCAGATATGCTGTCCTTTGGTCAAACTAGAGACTATGCCTCCAGGCAACAGCAGGACACAGTCCTATGATGTGATACACTTTATAAATGATTAATTTATGTTGGACATGGATAGGACAGTTTGATTTATTTTCACAGTGTCTTATTCATGTATTACTCAGTTAGACTCTGGAAGAAATTAAGCCTGCCAGTTCTGTTAGCAGACTGGTTTAGCTTTGCCAGAGAAGCAAGGGCACAGTGGTATCATATTAATTAAGGCCAAGCTGAGTGTTTAATCCTTAGGGCCAACGGTCAACAAACAACAATGCACTTCTGGATTTGTACCCAAGAGCAAAGTCTTTCCTACAGGGCACAAGGTCTACTGTTCTTAACAGTGGAGAAGAGAAGAGAAAAAAACCTACAGGTCCATCCATAGGAAAATGGATAAGAAGTAGCACACTGGGAGTTCCCATTGTGTTGCAGTGGTTAAGAATCTAATTGCAGGAATTCCTGTTGTGGCTCAGCAGGTTAAGAATCAAACGTTGTCTCTGAGTATTTGGGTTTGATTCCTGGCCTTGCTCAGTGGGTTATGGATCTGTCGTTGCTGTGAGCTATGGCGTAGGTTGCAGACATGGCTCAGATCTGGTGTTGCTGTGGCTCTGGCATAGGCTAGCAGCTACAGCTCGTGGCCCAGGAACTTCCATATGCCACAGGTGTGGCTGTAAAAAGAAAAAAGAATCTGACTGCAGCAGCTCTGGTCATTGCAAAGGCTCAGGTTCGAACCCTGACCCTGGCCCTGGCCCAGAACAGTGGGTTAAAGGACCTGGTATTGCTGCAGCTCTACTGTACATCACAGCTGTGGCTCAGATTCAATCCTTGGCCTGGGAACTTCCATTTGCTGTGGCTGTGGTCATTTTTTTAAAAAAGTTGCACATTTGTTCAGATATTAGAATACCACAGTTAAATGAATAAATATAAATATTAAATTTCAAAAATGAGAAACAAGTTGCAGAAAAAAAATATGTAACATAAGACTTAAGTTCAAAAATACAAATATATCTTGTTTATAGGTATGCTCCAATGTAGTAAAAATACCAAAACATGGCCAGGAAGATACACGTCAACTTCAGAAGAGTTTTAAATGGAGAGGGGAATGGGATTAGAGAGACACGAAGGAGACCCAAAGGGGACTCCATGACATTTATTTTATTTTGAGAAAAGGAAGTAAAGATTATTACCAGCAATTCCATTTCTAGGAGTTTATCCTAGAAAATAACTCTACAAAAACATATACAGGAAGTATATTACCATGTTGTTAAGAATCCTGAATCACTGGTTAGGGTAACATGTGCTGGCCCTACACTACATACATTTAATCATTCAATCTTTGGAATACCCTTGGAAAATTAGTGTGATAGCTAATTTTGTGGGTCAACTTGGCTAGGTTACAGTGCCCAGCTATGTGGTCAAACTCCAGTCTAGATACTGCTGTGAAGGTATTTTTTAGATATAAAGAACATTTAAGTCAGTGGGCTTTGAATAAAGCATATTACCCTCCATAATGTGGGTGGGCCAATCAGTTGAAGATCCTAAGAGACAAAGATAGGTCCACTAAGGAAAAGGGAATTCTGCCCTCAGGCTACCTTTAGACTTGAGCTGCAAAACAACTCTTTCTTAGGCCTCCAACCTGCTCTGCAGATCTCAGACTTGCTAGCCTCCATAATCACGAAGTAATTTCTTAAATCAATCAACCAACCAACCAGCCTCTCTCCCTCTCATACACGCACACCCTACTGGTTCTGTTTCTCTTCAGAACCCTGAGAAACCACCATGTCTAACGTCACACGGTTGGTGTGGCAAAGCCAGATTTGAATTTTGTCTAACTTCTAAACTTGCCTCTAATAGGGAAAAAAAAAAAATCCAAAACATAGGTCCTGCTTAGAGATGGTCAGAACATCATTTTAGTATTCTCTGGACAAACATTTTCCACTGGATGTCACCACTGCCACCTTTCATCTGGATGGCGCTTTATAGTTCCCAAAGCACTTTCATTAATCTTCACAACAAATGAGGTTGACAAACAGATATTTGTCACATTCACTTAGAAAATGAAGAAATGAGTATCAGATGTTAAGCAATTTGTTTAAGAAAATAAGACAAGTGGCCAGGCCGAGACCCCCAGACTCCTGGTCTATTGTTCTTTGCCACAACACTGATAAAACTACCAGAGCACAATCTCCATCTCTTCCTGAATACAGCCTTGATGATAGGGGCTTCTTTCTAGATATCTCCCTTATGAAGCCAAAATCATTTTGGTATCCTGCAGTGACAAAATAGTATCATTGATTTTCAAAAGTAAAGAAGTCTCTTAAATAAAAATCAAGTTTGCTTTAGGGTAGAGAAGAGAGTCCCAAAAAAGCTTCAGTAAAGTATTCCTACAGTACTTTATTCATACCTCCAGTACAGAACATTTCATGCATCATATTGGAATCATCTGTAGTTTCAGTATTTAGTATTGGACTAGGAAGAGGAACAGACATTTGACCCTTGAACAACTCGGGGGTTGGGGTACAAAACTCTGAGTGTAATTAGTAGCCAGCCCTCCACATTCAGGTCGTGTAGTACTTAAGTGTTTACTACTGAAAAAAATCCATGTATAAGTGGATCCGTGCAATTCAGATGCTTATTGTTCAAGGGTCAGCTGGACATGCAACTTCTCATTAGAATAACTCACCTGGAACTGCCACAAAGAATTTCACAGCATCCCGGTGCCCATGGAAGCAAAGTTGTGCATGTGCCATTGAACAATAGGGTATGAATGTCCCTGGTGTCACTTTATCACTGTTTTCATCACCATATACTCGGATGACACTTCCAGGGCGATTTCCCGATGCTCCTGAGGTTTTATTTGCTGCAACAGAAAAACCAAACACCAAATATTTCCCTCTAGAAAACAGTAATGATACAAGACGTTACTGGTTAATCCTTATGATATTATCTAAAAGCTACAGCCAGTTGAGATAAAACAAGGGCAGCGATGCCAATTCAAGACAAAGCTGGAAAAAAGAGATATATAGCATGCTAGTTATTTTTAAGTATCTCAGTAAATGGAGTGGGGGATTTTGCCAGTCTAGCAATAACTAAATTTACTTTTAAAACACCCTATTAATTTTTAAAAATCACTTTAGTTAACAAAAGAAAACAGATTTCTTAGGTATGTCTCTTTTGTTTTAAAATCCTCATTTTAGAAAACTAACTGGGTATATAGCTTAAAGTGAATAGGTATATTTTCAAGTAAAATTTTTATAGTTTATCTTCTGATTTTTTTTCTCCCCTGTGGTCAGAATATCTCACTTGAAGGGTGGTAAAAGCTGTACTTAAAAAGATCCAGCCAGTACAATAGAGTAGTTTTTATTTACACCAGACTAATGGTTTGCTGAATTATTTTAGAATGAGCAGACTCACAAAACATCCCCATTCCATGGGCCAGTAAGTGAATGAAAGTAACATGATCGATAACAAGAGTAAACAATGTAGATTAATGACAGTTTTCAGAGATGTTTTGTGTTTTTATTGGAGGGAAAACAAAGTCTGAAAGAAAAGTTCAGCTGCAACAAAAGAGGATAAATAGACTAAGCTGCTGAGCAGTAGTTTGGTGGCCATGTAACAAATATTAAAAAAACAAAAACAAAAAAACACCTGCTGCAATGCAGTGACTGCAAGTGGATGACATTTAGGAACATTCAAGAGGGTATCTAGAGACGTGAGAATGGCCTCACGGTGGCCATGAGAAGCCGGGAAGAGTGTGGTTCAGGATCTGCACTTACCCCTCAGCCCCAGTAAACGTCCCTGGTGGAGGATTACGGCTAAAGTGAGAGAGGAGGAAAGGGGACATGGAGAGGTGCATGACAGGGAGGAGAAGGATTACTATGAGCCCCACTCTCAGCATCTTCTATCTGGCAACCCAGGAGCTCAAAGCTCCTACCTAAATTAACAAAATCCAACTTGGTATAATACCAAGAAACACACACAGTTCTTACCAAAGCCTCTAAAGAATATCTCTGCTCAAAAAGGATTTGAGTAAATTTTATTTCCTGCTTTTCTTAATTATAAAGCAATTTCACCAAATAAGAACTTATTGGGGAATATTTCCTAAATGCTACTATTTCCCCCTTTTCTTTAAAAAATGCAGTGCTGGAGTTCCCACTGTGCCAGGTAGGTATCCATGAGGATGTGGGTTCCATCCCTAGTCTTGCTTAGTGGGTTAAGGAACCAGCATTGCTGCAAGCTGTAGCGTAGGTCACAGAGATGGCTCGGATCCCATGTTGCTGTGGCTGTGGTGTAGACCAGTGGCTACGGCTCCAATTTGAGCCCTAGCTTGGGAACTTCCATATGCTGCAGGTGCAGTCCTAAAAAGGGCCCCCCACCCCCACGCAAAAAAAAAATTTCTTTGCAAATAATTATGCTAAAATGAAGCTCTACAAAGAACTGAAATGAACTCTGGGGAACCTGGAATCTCTTAGGACATAAGAAGTGGTCTAAACATGCAGATTTATAAGTAATTGTAGAAGAACAGCTGGGATTAAGAATTTGGGTTCTTTAAAAAGGCTCCAGACATACCACCATCCAGTCCTCCTCCTTTCCCCTGAAAATTCTAAGGTGTTTGTTTATTAACTTATTTTATGGACTTGGAAGAACCATTCCCTGCCCATGAATTTTGCAACACAAAAACTTATTTAATGAATGATCAATGTAATGGAACACAATATGGAAAACATACAATGTACATTTTGTTCATAAAAATAATAATGGAGTACAATATAAAAAACATACAATGTACATTTTGTTCACAATCTTTTCAAATACAGTATAGATGCTTGTCTCCAACATAGGAAAGGTTTGCTAGGAGGTCCTAAGAAATTTTTCTCATAACCCTTAAGCCACATGGAATATCCTAAACTAACTGCTACAGAGATACAAAAACCTAGGATATTCCTAGTTAGGTAATGTTTTTGGATACTGGTATAATAAAGCTGGAAGAAAAATGGACTTTGACCATTATTTAAAAGATGAAATAGGACTGGGGTTCCTAAAATGAGAAAAAAATTTCTCGCCATGAAAAACTTTTAACTGTAAATGATACATTTGCTAGAGTTTATAAATTTCATAGAAAGAGTGAAGGGACAATAGATCTTTGCCATCCACTTCACTTTCTGAATTACCACAGATTTGCCAATAACTAAACAATTCCTTCCACCTGAATTCCAGACTTGACTATTCCCTGTAACTCCTAACTGCACTGTGAAAGTCAGCTAAAAACATACTTACTCTCCGTCAGTGGGATGGAGATAATGACACCGTTTCCTGTCCCCACCCACAAACGATTGCAAGACACCATAAGAGCTGTGATCCTCACAAAAGAGAAGCCCAGTTTTCCAGTACCTATACAGTGGAAGGAAAAACATTTTATTGAAAAACCAGAGCAGATGATGTTTTAAGTTCCAAGTCCATCAGAGTACTGGATTAATAGAGAGGACATGTAATCAGAGTTAGGTGGATGTTTCCTGAAGGTGAACACCAATCAAGGCTAACTCTCATTTGCTATTATCATCTATCTGACAATTTATGGTTAATGGAAAAAAATTCCAAAAGTGGCTGGCATTACATTATCTTTCAGAAGGAAGATACTGTGCACCTGGAAGCATGATTAGTATTTATTTAAGAAGCTGCAAATCCAACTAACCAAACCAAACCAAATCAAAACACAAAACAAAACAAAAAAACCCTCAACAAAAGCAGTTTACTTAGATTGGGGAAATCAAATGTCCTTCCACAAGCTGAGAAAGTTCTAGATTGCCTTAAATTTCTCTGCATAAGTAAGAAACAATCTTTGCTAACAAAACCCATACTCTTTCCTTGTTTACATATTTGGGTCTAAAGCAGATCTAATCCTAAATTTTAGGATACCATACGCACATAATTTAGGGAGTATGAATGCATGTTTTTATTTTAAGGGAATTTTTAAATTGATCTTATTTTCACGAATTTGAGAGGCAAAATTATTAAAAGCTAATAGATTTAAGACAAACAGCAGTGTTCCTGTTGTAGCTCAGTGGGTTAAGGATCTGGGGTTGGTGCAAGCTGCAGTGTAAGTCACAGATGTGGCTTGGTTCTGGTGGTGCTGTGGCTGTGGTGTAGCCTGGCAGCTGCAGGTCTGATGTGACCCCGAGCCTGGGCACTTCCGTAAGCCCCAGATGTGGCCCTAAAAAGAAAAGGAGGAGGAGAAAAAAAAATGCAAACAGCATTTAGTTACTCGTAAATCCTACTGACTAGAAATGAGAATATGATCATAGAATCACAGTGTTAGTCTAAGCTAGCAATCTTTAACCTATGGTCAAAGTATATTTCTGGAATTAGTGTCTATGTGTATATTCTAGGGAGAGGCATGGCTATCATGTTTTTTAAAGGTGACAACCATAAAAAGGTTAAAAACCACCAATGCAGTTCAACCTCTCTTGATAAAGAAATCATTTACAACATCCCTAAGAGTCACGTAGCAGTGAACTGTGTGCTAAGGATACTGCAAGGAACAAGCCAGAGATAATCCCCTGACCTTCATACGGCTTAAGTTTTATGGAGGAGAGAGACAGTATAATATTGGTATAACCACAGTAATAAGCCAATGTAGAAAAAGTATGAGAGGACCTAGATCAAACTGGGAGATTAGGAAAGGTCTCTTCCGGATGTGACACATAAGCCATGACCTGAAAGCCAAGTAAAAAGGGATTAAAAACGGCTCAGCACACATGAGGATATAGCACATGTGAAGGCCTTGAAACAGTAAAGGACTTGTTGAGTTTAGGTCAGTGTAGGCAGAACAGAGTGAGTGAGGAGAGTGGTCCAGACCTTTTAAGTTCTTCTGATAATGTCACAAAATGTCATCTCACCTAAGGACAAGAATATTCTAAAAGTGGCTGGCATTATATAAGTAGAGGTATGTCACGGTGCTATGGGCACACTGGTTATTACGCAGAAGATCAGCTGGAGTGGAGACAGGGAGACAGTCAAGAGGCTCATGGTCATCTAGGGGAGAAAGGATGGTGACCTGGCCTAGAGGAACAGTGGGAGAGATAAAGACATAACTGATGTAAGATATTTGGGAGGAAGACTTGACGGTTCCTAGTGAGGGATTAGGTGTGAGGAACAAGAAAGAAGTCAAAAATGATCCCAAGTTTCTGTCAAGTACCACAGGGTAGATGGAGCATCTGCCTGACACTTTCAGTGATAAGAGATCACTATTCCTGAGACAACTTATTCAGTGGTTCTACCCAGCATGTAGGACCATTTAAGAATAAACCAGGGAGTTCCTGTAATGCCTCAGTGGTGACAAACCCAACTAGTATCAATGAGGATGGACGTGGGTTTGATCCCTGGCCTCGCTCAGTGGGTTAAGGATCTAGCATTGCCATGTAGATCACAGACATGGCTCAGATCTGGTGTTGCTGTGGCGGTGGCATTGGCCTGCAGCTGCAGCTCCAATTTGACCCCTAGCCTGGGAACTATGCCACGGGTGCAGCCCTAAAAAAAATTAATTAATTAAAAAAAATAATAATAATTAAAAAAATAAAAAGATAAAAACCAACCAACCAACCAACAAATCATTTTCGGATGGTTTATGATTGACAAAGATAAAATGCTTTGGAAGCTTACCTAGCATTTTGCTTACATAAGGCTCAATGTCCACATCCTGCAGATGTTGGTAAGTGTGAGCATGATACAGGCGGAGTGTAGAATCCAAACGAATGGAGACCCACACACCATCACCCACCCACGCAAGCTGCCGCACTTGGCTCTCCTTCCTAGGGTGTGCATCAAATGATTTCTAGGAAAATTGTTCAATCACAATGTTATTTTTATTATTTAGGATTTTTTATTAGGTTATTTCTATTACGTAGAAACGTTTAAAAACTGTGCTAATTTAATTTGTACAATAATTTGGAAGACTATATATTAAAAGAGGAGCCTCTGTTAAATTAGAAATAGTAAATATTGTTTACTCTTATATACACAATTGTTATTATCCTAGACTGCAAAACAAAACGAAGAAGCACTAAAGGATGTCGGATTCTAACATCGTGTGGGATATCAACTTCTGAAAGCAACACTGGCACATTCATATCACATACCAGTGTTCTTAACAAAAAGACTGAATTTGATCTCAGGACTTCAGAGAAATACATGGAATAAGATAATTAAACAAAATACATATGTACAAAATTAGACATACACAACAATGCTGTGTGTGGGGGCGGTGAGAGTGTGGGTGTGTCTATCTCTGCATGTAAGGAATACATCTGAAAAATAAACACCAAATGTTTAAATTTGGAACTTTTAAGGTTGGGAACAGGATTTGAGACAAAGGGAGCAGAACTTACACCTTAAAAAGTTCCAACTGTTCTTTAAAAAAAAAAAAAATTAGAAGAAATTAATGTATTGTGGCAAAACTTTTGTCTAAGAAAATAATACTAAAGAGGTTTTTTTGTTTTTACAACAAATTTGCGCTGTGATATTATTCCTCAGTCTGGATACACATGTAGTAGTGGGGGAGACTTGGGAGTCCTCCTCCCAAACAGCAGATACATAACTAAACATTTCAAGAATCACGTATTCAAATAATACATGTATGCATCTATGGATGCTCAGACACACATGCAGACATTTATGTGTGAATTCACCCTCGTTTTAAAAAAAAGTACTTCCCACCATAATAGTCAAAAGCGGCAACAGAGGTAAAGCAACACAGAAAGCTGAGAAGTCATTCTCTGTAACAGTGAAGTACCCTAAAACACATAGATTCAGAAAACAATTTCTAAAGAAGCTGAAAATTATTAGTCTTAGGGTCTTCAGATAACACAGATTCAACATGTACAGAACACATGAGTTAACTTGCCTCTATCTTCATGGCCTTTGGCTGAACCACATAAATTTTGTTCCTATAGCCACACCACACTTTGTCATGTACCACAGTCATGCATCGAATGGAATGGTGAGGTCGTCCAAGATCTAACAAGTGATAGTTTGACAAATCCCACTGCCCATCTTTAAAATAAGAAATAGATTATTAGGTTACGCATACCACCTTTTACCCAATTTTAACTCAAGAAACATTCTATTTGGGTGTGTAATTAAATTTATTGATGAAACACTCTCAAATACCATGTATTCAGTATATCTTTATTTGCAGAGGTTAAATTCTCTTATTATATAAAAGGCAAAGTTGGAAGAGACCTCAAAGGTTATCTAGCCTAACCTGTCACCCCTTATGCTCTCAACAGCAGTGATGTGATAAATCATTCATAAGTTATCTGTTTAAAATAATATTTTATGAATTAGAATGGATTTAAGGTTATTTTGGGTATAACATCTCTCTTGCTCATTTGCATTTTGATGTATTTTGGTGGGGAGAAGTCAAGGGCAACTTACTGCTGACACTTTAGAAATTATACATACTATAATTTTAGCAATGGTAGAAATACCATTGAGAACCAACCACTGGAAGCTTACTTTGCTTGAACAACTTCAGTGAAAGAAAACATACTGCCTCACAAACCAGCTGTTCCACTTTAAGAAAGCCATAAGTGTTTGAAAAATATCCCCCATACCTAGCTCAAGTCTTGACTCCTTGTATGTAATCACTCATTAGTCTACAGTTTTGCCCAATGGAAGTACAGAATAAATGCAGTCCCAATTCACTGCTACTGCTTCACTGGAAGCTACTGCTTCACTGGAAGCAAAGTAAGCTTCCAGTGGTTGGTTCTCATTTGTACGTATTTCTTTCACTGAAGTTGTTCAGCTGTGGCACAGGCTGGCACCTGCAGCTCTGATTCAACCATTGTATTATGTTTTCTCCTTTCAAAACCAAGCTTCTTCAGCATGTGTTTCGTACACACCACACCTTCACCCTAATTCTGCTTTGTCCAGGTCCATTTAATGTTGTCTTTCTACCAGAGTGGAGCAGGATTACTGCCAGCTCTGCTCTGCACACTAATTTCTCTAAGGCACAGGATGTTAACTAACTTGTTTTGAGTTTGATGTCAACCTTCAAGTAATCACACTCTTTAAGGCATATCTCCTGCATCTACTCTTAGGAACCCAAATGTGTGTCTTTACGTTTATCCTTATTAAATGTTTTTGTCTTGTTCAATATACTTTTTTTAATGATTTTTATTTTTCCCATTATGGTTGATTTACAGTATTCTGTCAATTTCTACTGTACAGCAAAGTGACCCAGTCACACATATATACATATATATATTCTCTTTCTCACGTTATCCTCCATCATGTTCCATCACAAGTGACCAGATATAGTTCCCTGTGCTATACAGCAGGATCTCATTGCTTATCCGATATATTTTAAGATTCAGTTTACTAGAATATTTATTATTCCATTTTTTCCAGGATCTTCTACTCACTAGTTGAGTGACCACGAAGAAGTGATTAAAATACTTTGCCTCAGTTTCCTCATCTATAGAAAGAAGGTGGAAAACAAAAGAAGATGACAATAGAATTTTCCTCATAAGTTATTGTGAGGATTAAACTCATATAAAATCTGTAAAGGACCTGAACAAGGTAAAAGAGAGGCCTCTGTTTGTTTTCGATAAAGGGCCTGAACAAGGAAAAACAGAGGCCTGTTTGTTTTCGAGTCATTAATCAGCAATCTCTAGGCACCTTAGTATCATCTACCTCACATTTCTTGAGGCCCCAAAGGACATGAGACTTTGGGAAAAGCCTTGTATCTATGTTTTTATAATATTTTCCTGACCTAACCATCTCATAGTAGGAAATGGGGTATACTTTTGGTTGATATATGTACCAAGGAGTTACATGTTCATTTCCTTTAATTCACTCAAGGTGGTATTCTGACACCACCAACCCTCTGCCTGCAGATGGTAGAAACACTGGTTTAAGGGGAAGAATATAAATAAAGTGACATGAAAATAATTAACCCTTACCCAATCATAAATTCTTTCAAAAAACATCCCAAATGTAAGTGGATCCAAATTATATTTAAAATACTGGAGAAAACATATCCTCTCACTAAATGTCTCCCTATTAAGTATAGAAATAAAAAACAAATGCCTCCATAGGATATTATATAAGAGGACCATGGGAGTTCCTGCAGTGGGTCAGCAGGTTTAGAACCTGACTAGTATCCATGAGGATGCAGGTTCGATCTCTGGCCTCTCTCAGTGAGTTTAGGATCTGGCGTTGCCACAAGCTGTGGCACAGGTCGCAGATGTGGCTTGGGTGGGGCATTGCTGTGGCTGTGGCATAGGCTGGCAGCTGTAGCTCTGGTTCGACCACTAGCCTGCAGGAACTTGTTCATGCCGCAGGTGTGGCTGTAAAAAAGAAGGAAAAAATAAATAAAATAAGAGGACCATGAGGACTATTTACTTACTATGGTAAACAGATTTTCACTGAAGTATACTATTACTAATGTATGCCTCCAGCAAGCACTCACATAGTCACTGATGGCATACACGGTTAGTATTCAGTTTAAACTTTTATTCTTTCTCCTATTAAGTATCATTTCTTTAAAACACAAGAAGCCAATATGCTTCAAAATGCTCTTGCAAAGTAACAAATTAGTGCATGTGTTACATATTCATAATAACTCACCAACTCCTCTGTGAAAGATTGCAAGGGTACCATCAGCCAGGGCCACTAACACAATTCCTTTCACATGTCTGCAAACAGGAAAGGGAATTTTAGGACTCTTTATTCAGGAATACGACATCACATGCTACCAAACTAGTTCAGAGGTTCTCAGAAGGCCAATCCGTGACGCATGAGCAACTTACACGAGAACCTAAATGAACACACTCTTTGCTTCATTGAGAAAGTCTTGCTACGAAAATGTTAGCTGAACTAAATGCAAAGCCTATGTGGTGACTCAGTTGTTTCACTTTCTAGCCCAAGTTCCTCCCCTCACTGCAGACTGTCAGGACAAGGTCCACAGACCAGAGACACACACCTTGAGAAGAACTAACAGAGTCAGCTCTTTGAACTTAAAAGACAAACTGACTTTTGTTGGTCAACATATAGTAAAGGACTAGTAAACAAATGCTCCAATCAACATAAAGTATAAAGAACATTCTAAAACAGATATAAATTCCTGAGTATTAATAGTTTTCTCTCCCAAAATACTAAAGAACTTTCAGTATGTTGAGGAATCAATTCGGCAAGTTTTTTCTTCTACTTAAAGTTCTCTGGTTTACTTTCTAGCTAGAGTTTCAATCTCACTCATACAGAGGGTTTAAAAAATAGGGACACTGATTTAGTCATGAAGTAAATGTTAAGCTTAATATCTAGTTTATACCAAAATATATCTTTTAAAAAGGAAGAATTTCTAAAATAAAACTTACACAATACTGAGAATCGAATCTTTAAGTTTAATAGAATGGAGACATTTCCTCCACTGGGCTACAGATGAATGGACATACAAACTGTAAGAACAAAATCAAGACTGGTAAGGCATAGAGAACATCAAGTAGTTGCTTATATCTAATAAAGGACATAAAGTTCCTTCAGGAGGAAAAGAAGAATAACATAAAAATTTTAGGGAAAAACAACAAAGAGGGTAAGACCAGGCCTAAGGCAGAGAAATAAGTGGCTTAAGCAAACAAACATATGAAGAATGAAAAGCCAGAACTAATACATGGTTAGGTAGTTTCGGGTTATCCCATCAGAATCCTTGGCTATAAACCTTTTTAAAAAATAATCTTACTTTTCTACTAAACTGAGCTATAACTTTCTGATGTCAGAGTGGTTTATATCAAGGAGTGATAAACTAAAGCCTGTAGGCCAAATCCAGACATCTACCTGTTTTTAGTATAGTCTGCAAGCTCAAAATGGTCTTCACATTTTTCCAATGTTTGGGAAAAAATAAAAAGGAGAGTATTTCATGACATGTAAGATTTATATGGAATTCAGCACTCATAAATAAAGTATTATTATTGGAACATGGCCACACTAGTTCACTTCCGTATTGTCAGTACAATGGCTGCTTTTGCATCACAACAGCGAAGTTGCTACAAAGATCACATGGCCATAAAGCTGAACATATTTCTTATCTGACCCTGCACAGAAAAAGTGTGCCAAACCTTCATTTTTTAGTATTAGCCCTCCATGGAAAAGATGCACTAGCGACCCTGCTTAACCTTTGGAAAAGCACAATTCTGTAAGATTCCCCACACTACTGCAAAGTAAACAAACCATATAATATTCATTTTCATCTCCTAAGCTTTTGGACTGTGATTTGTCTTGGTTTTCCTAGTAACTCTAATAGGAAGTTAGGAAGTAACTCAAATAGGAAGTTATGCTTAAAATTGGGCCTTTTTGCAGCCAAAGAGATTGCTTTAATCCCTACTATTCCCTGAACACACTCCAGCCTATATAAACCTTCTATGCAACAGTAATTGTCTTTTGTTGGTCAGGATCTCCTATTTCTAGATCACCCAGATTTTCAAGTTTTATTTACCTCTTTTTCCAAGAATATTATAGAAAAGGCACATTCTGTGACAGATAGTTTACTATTCAGAACCAATCCAAGTCCACTTTATGAGGTAGCTGCAACATAACCTCAAAATTGGGTATATATAAAATTCTTTGGTTTAATAGGAACTTTTTGTTTGTATTTGTATATACAAATTTCACTTCACAAGCAAAAATGAAAGACTAAAGACTTCTAACATTAAAGGAGTTGGCACCCACCAGCCATTCTGAGCTCCGAGCCACATAGTTGGTAAAAGGCTACTCATTTTCTGGGCTTCTTCCCTCACCAGGTCTTGTTCATTTGGCAATACTGATATTTGATCTTTATATGCATCTGAGTCATTACTGGAAAAAATGGGACAAAAGGAAAAAAATCTGAATATGTTTAGTTAGGATTGATCATTTTTGCATTTTAATTTACAGTTAAAAAAAATAAACAACTGAACACTAAAATTTCAGTAAAGCCAAAGTTAAATAAATATTTCAAAAAGAAAGAAAGAGAGGGAAAGGAAAGGAAAAGGAAAAAAGCAAGGCAATGGGGAGGGGAGGGGAAAGGGAGAGAGAGGGAGAGAGAGAGAGAGAAAGAATGAGGGGGTTCCCAGCATGGCTCAGCAGAAACGAATCTGACTAGCATCCACGGGGACAAGGGTTCGATTTCTGGCCTCCCTCAGTGTGTTAAGGATCTGGCGTTGCTGTGAGCTGTGGTGTAGTTTGCAGACGCAGCTCGGATCTCAAGTTACTGTGGCTGTGGTTTAGGTCGGCGGCTGTAGCTCCGACTGGAACCCTAGCCTGAAACCTCCATAGGTCACAGGTTCGGCCCTAAAAAGACCAAAAAAAAAAAAAAAAAAGAAAGAAAGAATGAATGAAATATATGTATTTCAGCAATTGTACTATAAGTAACATTAACATACCAGGAGGTCCAAGGTACAGATTAAGGGAGTTAAGACACAGTGATGAAATATAGCAGTTAATATCCAGACTATAGTTAAAGTTCTCCCTTACAGTTATTTTGAACTTTATGACTTTCTTCTGTGGGGAGAGGAGGAAGAGGGATGGTTTATCTTCAAAGTAAACACATACACACACACACACCTGGGTGAATTATGAAGAATTTTCTTTTTTTTCTTTCTTTTTTTTTTTTTTTTGTCTTTTTTGCCATTTCTAGGGCTGCTCCCGTGGCATATGGAGGTTCCCAGGCTAGGGGTCAAATCAGAGCTGTAGCCACTGGCCTACGCCAGAGCCATAGCAATGCGGGATCCAAGCTGCATCTGCAACCTACACCACAGCTCACAGTAACACCAGATCCTTAACTCACTGAGCAAGGCCAGGGACCGAACTCGCAACCTCATGGTCCCTGATTGGATTCGTTAACCACTGAGCCACGACGGGCACTCCAAGAATTTTCTAAAATAAATTCATAAGCTGAAACATGCTTGTATTCTATCCGAAAACCTTCTTTCTTTTGGACTGTCAGAGGACATTTACCTAGGGGCTATCAAATTACAAACAGACAAATCAATCAGTAAGTATAAAATGATGATTTTATTCTTAAATTAACAATTAAATGTTAATTAAATATTAATAGGCACTTGATTGCTCTATTCACTAAAATGAAGAATATTAAACAGTAAAAAGACTCCAGTTTGACAGATACCCTTGTTATCTTTCTATAAGGCCTCGAGAAGGGAAGAAAGAAAAATTAAAGAATTTGCTAAATGGGTATCCTTTTGAAAGCAGAGTCTAAAACAAATTGTTTTCTAATAAAATGTCTGCCAGAAATCTAAATTCAAAAGGTCATTAAAACCCACATAGGAAATTTAAATTTAAATAGTCAATTTTGTTGATAGAGTGGGTGTGAGAGAAGGGGTAGGGATTAAAATGGCAAAGAGTTATTAATCGAATGGAAGATAGTGAGTACAGCAATTTAAAAAAATAGAGGAGAAAATGACTGGGAAGATTTCTGACTCATATACTTTATAGGGAAGATTTTTTTAAGTTGGAAGGAAAAGAGAGCAAATGGGGAGGAAAAAAAAAAAAAAAGATGTCCAGAGAGAATGTAAGACAGATGAAGACATAGTAAGAATAAGCAATAACATCTAAATTTGCCATAACAATGTCAATGAGTAGGAACATTTTGGCTACTTGAGATCATTTTGGTTCCTTTTGAGTACACTTATCTAGTTTGCTATTTTGTTGATCTATCTGTATACCTTGACTGATACACTGGTGAGAGGTCTTCTGGGATTTGAACTCCCAAAGGATCTGTAAAAACATGCTCTGTGTACACGCCAGCTTGGGAGATGTCCACAGTATCTTCAGCTGACCCTGCATTGCCTTCTGTGGCTTCAGTTGCTTCTTCTGCTGTTGGAACATTTTCATCAACCTCACTATTTTCTGCTTCCTTTTCTAAAAAGTAAATAAAACATGCTAAATATTACAAATTTGAACATTTCTCCCAGTAATTTCCCTCACACAAACCCTCCTCTAGAGAATCCCACTCCATTAACCCCTTCTTTTCCAGACTATATAATAAAATTGGGAATTCTTGATTTCTTGATTTCATTTAACATTCACTATAGCATCTTCTTTCAAGCTCTTTCATCCTTGTTACTTTAAGATCTAAGTTAAGTCCATAATGAAGTATCTGGGACAGGCTCAGACTCTATACAGGTGGAATCTACAGAGGACAGATATACCTGGTGGCTTTTCCGTCACTGGAGAAGTTCCGTTGGTACTAGGGGAAGTGGCGACTGCTGTCACACCTTCGGTAGAACAACCAACCACTGTGATGCCTCCCAACAGACTATCTGTCTCTGTTGAGCTATTGCTTGTCATGCTTCCACATAAAGATGCTTTGTCTACCTGTCCAGATTCTGAAAGCTCTTCTCCTGCAGGGTAGTCTGTTTCTCGTGCTCCTGAAAAACAAGATAAACCTTCACTTAATAGCTAAATAAATTCCTATAAATAAAATTTTCCTCGATGAAGGCAACTGTAGATTTGAAAAAGTGTGAAGACTTAATAAAAGTGTGAAGGTGAGACAAATAGCTATTCAAATACAATGCCAAGATGGTCACTAAATTTTATTTAAACTAATTTAAAATCAATTCACAAATTGAGAAAGTAGCTTTAAAAACTAATTTAATAACTTCTATTAACACAAGCACAAGTAAACATGAAAATGTCAGGAATGACGCTTTTGTTCTTAATATGAGCTCTTCAGCAGCCACCTAATGAGATTAAAAATAATGAAATCTAAATATTTCTTAGAAGTCAGCAAAAAAATTTTAAATTATCAAGATTACTATTTGAAATATGAACTTCCACCATTACTAAAAATTAATACAGGAGGTTCCCACTGTGGCTCAGTGGTAACAAACCCAATTAGTATCCATGAGGATATGGGTTCGACCCCTGGCCCCGCTCAGTGGCTTAAGGATCCAGTGTTGTCATGACCTGTGGTGTAGGATGCAGATGAGCCTTGGATCTGGTGTTGGTGTGGCTGTGGTGTGGGCTGGCAGCTGTAGCTCCAATTCGACCCCTAGCCTGGGAATTTCCATATGCTGTGGGTGCACCCCTATAAAGAAAAAACAAAACAAAACAAAAACACAGCCTAGGTGTATGTAAGTTCCTTAAGATATTAATAACAGGGAGTTCCCTTTATGGCTCAGCAGTAACCAACCCAACTAGTATCCATGTGGATGTGGATCCAATCCCTGACCTTGATCAGTGGATTAAGGATCTGGTGTTGCCATGAACTGCACTATAGGTCACAGAGGTAGCTCAGATCTGGAGTGGCTGTGGCTGGTAGCCACGGCTCCAATTTGACCTGTGGCCTGGAACTTCCATATGCCCATGGTTGCAGCCCTAAAGAGACCTCCCCCCCAAAAAGACATGAGTAACATATTTTAAAACTAAACATTTACCATATGCTGATAAATCTCTTCAGTTCTTTTTATTTAGAGAGCTGTTTTTATTCATATCATATTCAAAATTTTATCATAGTCAAATATCATATATACTACAAAAAACTTGCCATCATTTTAACCATTTTAAGTATACAATTCAGTGGCATTAATTACATTCACAATGTTGTGCAGCCATCACAGCTGCACAAAACTTTTCCATCACTCCACATGGAAAATATGCACTCATTACCTACCCCTGGTAATGTCTAATTAAATTTTGTCTTCATGAATTTGCCTACTCTGGATAGCTCATATAAGTAGGATAATACACTATTTATTTCTGGGTCATTTTACATAGCATAATGTTTCCAAGGTTAATCCATGTTATGGCACGTACTAGAATCTCATTCCTTTACATGGCTGAATAGTATTCTACTATATAGATAAAACATCAACCTCTTTAATTTTTAAACCAATGTTTTAACATCACATAATATTTTATCCAGAACTTTAGAAGGCCTTCCCTTACTAATCAACCTAAATAGCCCCTTTCCCTCTGTCTCCAACTCATCTTCTCATATTTCCATTGTTTTATTTTCTTCACAGCATCTGAAAATATCCTGCTTAGTCATTTGTTCCTGGTTTATTTTTGATCTTCGCCAACTAGAACATAAACTCCATGAGAGAGTGGTACATAACTATCTCCAGTAACCAATCAGTTCCTGTCAGTTAAAGATCTATGCACAGTGGAAAGAGAAGAGCATGAGTCACTCTTACCTGGTACACTAGCTATACAAAGAACATGAGAGTTGCAAACAGTGAAGCTATCTAAGATGTTGCCTGGCTGAACAGCATCAATAATGATAACTTTTGTAGCTGAATGAGTGCTGGTACAGATCCAGACTAGACTGGATAATTCTTCTTGATTTTTTAACTCCTTCTGCTGTTCCTGCATAGGCAAAGTAGGGAAAATGAATGTTTAAAATGGTATGTATATGCAAATAGTCATACGTTATGCTATTATAGTAAAAGGCAATACCATTTCAAATTTATTTCCAGATTATTTGGAAGGTTGAAAACATAACCACCATTCAACAATAATTAGTAGACTAAAAAACTAGCAGTTAAAGCAGATCAGTGATAAACATATTTTGGTTATTATACATTTGTCAAAACTCTTTGAACTGTACCCATTCCGAGAGTACACTTTAATTTATGGAAAATATACCCCAGTAAAACTGATTTAAGGTGGGGGCAGGAATAAGGAGTAGGCAAGGGCATAGTAATCCCAATTAGAAGCTGGACCCACAATTAAGTTTGAGACCAAAGAGCTAAACTTTGGTCTCAGAAACCAGGTCAAAATGTTAAGTATAAGCACTTACCTTAAGTTCCTGATCTAACTTGTCTAAACTACTCTGAGATGCACTTCGCTGTTTACTGCCTTCGGATTCCAAACCAGCAACATCCTTATAAAATACACTTGCTCCAACAACAGAACCACCATCTCTGGTCTTCCCACCTGATAAATTGACTCCAACAGCACACCACAGCTTTTGGGGTTAAAAAAGGATGGTATTAAGTCACTTTCTCTCTAAAAATGTTTAGAATTTTCACATTTCTTTTAAAAAATCTAATGATTACAAATAGAGGGCTCTAATAGTCAAAGTATTCAAGTCTAAAACTACAAAATGGACAATAACCCCACCCACAGGAGAATTTAAATTTTTTTAGTTTTAAAAAAAACCAACTCAGAGCTTAAGTAATATTTCCTTTAACTTCAAAAATTTTTTATTACCTAGTGAATTTTATTACATTTATAGTTGTACAACGATCATCACAACCAAATTGTATAGCATTTCAATTTATAGCACTTCAATTTTATAGCACTTCAAAATTAATTTACCTTCATTGATGCATCTTTTTCATCTAGAGGTCTGAGATAGACAGGCACAGGTAAATTTTTCATCTTATTTTCCCCTTGTCCATTGGTTACCTTATGATTGGAGAGGGGAAAGACACATTTGTAAACTTCATCAGAAGTGAACTTACAGAACCACTAACCACGGCTGTTTCATTATTTACTCTATGAAATCAAGTTCAAGTTAATTTTGTCATTCTTATTTGAAAAATAAACAGAAAATGTAATGGCAATTAGAGAGAATAAAATGATATGGGGGCTTAGAAAAGATATACTAATTCACGGACCTGTTAGTACCCGCATGTGAGTGTGCATGCGTGCGTGCGTGTGTGTGTCTATCTTTTAGGAGTAGGGAATACAATAAGGTTCCTGAAGACCTGAATTGAGTGGGCTTTTTTTTTTTTTTTTTTTTTTGGCCGAGCTCACGGCATGTGGAAGTTCCCAGACCAGGGATTGAACCCACGCCCCAACAGTGAATATGCTGGATTCTTCATCTGCTGAACCACAGATACTCCTAAATTGAGTTTTATTTTATTTATGTATTTCTTTATGTATTTATTTATTTATTTTGTCTTTTTAGGGCCACACCTGCGGCACATGGAAGTTCCCAGGCTAGGGGTTGAATCAGAGTTAACAGCTGCAGCAACATGGGATCCAAACCTCATCTGTGACCTACACCATAGTTCACAGCAATGCTGGATCCTTAACCCACTGAGCGAGGCCAGGGATCAAACCTAAGTCCTCATGGATGCCAGTCAGGTTTGTTACCACTGAGCCATGATGGGAACTCCCTGAAGTGAGTTTTAAATAACAGTTTGAAAGGCTCCATGACAATGGCTTCCTCAAACATTTAAAATAGTTTTTTAAATGAAATCTTCAAATATTAAAAATAGAGCAGCACACCCCAAGTCTCATGTACACAGCCATCTCTTAATGATCCCTCTCCCTACTCATAGACTCAGAGGCATTTCTTTTGAGCTGTAGGGCTTTGGAAAACAGCCTGAAAACCCCTACCCTCAACACTTCACTAGCCATGTGCCAAGTCCAAGCAGCTTGAAAGGAGCAGGTTTAGGATGTACATTTCGAGTCCTTCGTGCCCAGGCATACACGCCTGTCCCCTGGCATTTCCCACTAGATGCTCTTACCATGGTCATACGCTACCTGTTTGTACTTCTGAGGCAGGCTCCAGCCAAAAGCCTGCACTCTACCATCTTCCTTCTGAACATGTGCCTTTACCTGACGATACTGTTCCCTCTTTTGTTCTCTGCGTGAAGCTAAACTAGCTTCAGTTCTAAAAGGAAAAGAAATTTCCTTTTTAAATTAAGCAAATTAACAGTTTATCTCCCTTCTCCTGCTAAAACAGCAGAAATAACAAGAAAAAATTATCTTTGTGTCAGACACTTTAGAGACACTATATTATTTAATCCTAACACATCTGAGATAGGTTATCATACTCGTTTTATAGGCAGAGAGACTGGGGCTCTGAGAGGTTAACATCCCCAAGTTCATATACCTAATGAGTAGCAGGATCAGGATGGGAAGTCAATTCCTTCAACACTAAAGGAAATTCAAACATTTAGGACAAAGGCTTACATGAACTTTCAAAATTCCTATTAATATTTATCAATGTTACCATACCAGCAAAAAGGAGCTTTTAAAAAATTTCTTCTCTTTATGAAAACTATGAGCAACGTAGGTAGTCAAGTTACAGGAATAGTTTATAGTTTTATCTAAACCCTTATAACTCATCTGATAAGAGGCAAAAATACTCTGAACTGTTACTATAAAAATGATTTAGGCCATAACCACTACTCTGGAAAATACTTACTCTTCGCTAAGGAAATCAAAGGCTTTGGACTTATCCCCAGGGAGTTGAGATAAGGTGCTGCTTCTTTTCTTGACTGAAGGAGTAACATGAGATGTGGGTGCATTGTATTTCAGATTAACGGGTGGTTCAGGCTTCTTAGTAGTGTTACTTGAGGAGCTGAAAAGTCGGCTGAAACTAAAAAGAAGTAAGAGAGGATTTGTTTATAATAAGTGTGTATGTAAGTGTGATGAAAAACAAACCACCATTTCCCACAAATTCCAGAGTAGCTTTCATGAGGCAATGAGTTAGAAACCAGCAAAAAAAAAAAAAAAAAAGTTTGCAGTCACACACTGCAGCCTTAGCAGTAACTCACAGCCAAACTCAGACATTCAGGAAAGAGAAACTATTGCATAGAATGGCAGATCCTTGTTCTTTAATTGGCAATTCTCATAATGAAAGGAAGATTTATTTATTTTTTGGGTTTTTTTTTTTTTTTTTTTTTTTGCTTTTTGCTTTTTAGGGCCACACCTGCAGCATATGGAGGTTCCCAGGCTAGAGGCTGAACTGGAGCTACAGGTGCCTGCCTAAGCCACAGCAATACCAGATCCAAGCCGCATACACCACAGCTTGTGGCAACGCTGGATCCTTAACCCACTGAGCGAGGCCAGGGATCAAACCTGCAACCTCATGGTTCCTAGTCAGATTCGTTTCCACTGTGTCATGATGGGAACTCCAAGATGTTTCTTAAGTACAGGGAAATTCTCATAAGGAAGAAATAAAATGAAATGGTTCCTTTAGCCAGTGATTGTTAAATAGCAAGGTTATGGCTTGAACAGAAGCTTAGCAAGCCAGTTCTAAAAACAGTCATAGAACAGATATTACCATTTTAGCACACATCTTATACATTCCCTTAGTAACCTCAATTTAAATAACTATTTTCACATCCACTCAAAAAAATTTTTTTTTCAATTAAATAGCAGATTCATCAAAAGGGGGGTAAGTTTTAAGCACAGTAAATGCACAATACTTCTGGCGCAAACCGTTCAAATGCAAAACACATACACACACACACTATTCAAACCCCACAAACACTAAATTTCTAATCTTTACTTTGTAAAGTTCCTTACAATCACATAACCAGTGAATCAATAACTTATTTAATGGGGGTCCAGGAAATTATCAACTCTAAGAATAATTTTGCATTCTTTTATTAATTCAGCAGAAGGTTCCACCAAATGCATAATCAATATGATGCAGCTTACGACAGCTTTTTTTTTGGTCCTCAAGAACAGCCTTACCGAGCTGGCATACTACATACCATAAAAAAGAAAAAGTTCAGTTTAGCTATAAATTCTAAATTTAAGAAAGAAAGCATGAAAATACAAAATCATTCTTAAAAATAAATTTTGATTCTCATCTTCTTGCATCAAAGTGCTCATGTTTTATGTGTTTTTAGATACTTACAACTGCCAAATGCTTGACCTTTTTTTTTCCTGCATGGCTGGATTTTCTCTTGATGCTCTACAAGGAAAGGGAAAGGGAAAAGGAGAGAGACAGGGAAAGGGAAAAGAAGAGGGAGAAAAGGGAAAGATGTGTTATTAGTGAGTCGTTCTAGCTTTCTATCTGAAGAACAAGGGACCCAAGAAATTCAGGAAATATACGGAGGACAGTCAACAAGTTCAGTAAGTAGTTACTTTGACATATCATGTTATCAGTCAGCCAGCTAAGGCCAATACAACTAATATAAATAAAATACCATCTCTCCCTCAAAGAGCTCAGACTACTGATGGAGGCAAGATTGCTATCGGTGCTAGACAGATAGCCAACAAGCCTAAATGTCAAGTTAACCTAAAAGTTATCTTCCAACTTTCTCTTTGATCAAAATATTGCCTTGTACATTCCTATCTCTACATAAAGGTGTCATTTGTCTTATACTTTCAAATTTCAAAAACTAGCTTACAACCTTACCATTCTGATGGGTCATTTTCACAGGACTAAAACTTTAACATCATGGAAAAGTTGAGCACGGAAGAAAAGAAACTAGACTGACAGACAATTCAACAAAATTTCAAAAAGGAAGAAAAGGCATTTCAAACTGATTTATTAGTAAGGTTGCATGGATTCTGCTATCACTATCAGATGCACAGCCCCTTTTTCACTTTTTTTTGTTTGTTTTGGTTTTTTTATTTTATCTGTTTTTGTTTTGTTTTGTTTTGTTGCTTTTTAGGGCTGCACTAGCAGCATATAAAAGTTTCCAGGCTAGGGGTCAAATCAGAGCTGTAGCTGCCAGCTTACATCATAGCCACAGCTAGGCAGGATCTCAGCAGCGTCTGCAATCTACACCACAGCTCATGGCAACGCCTTAGCCCACTGAACAAGGCCAGGGGATAGAACCCGAATCTACACAGATACTAGTCTGATTCATTACCACTGAGCCAAGATGATAACTCCTCTCCCTTTGTTTAAGATTAAATTTAAAACATCTTTTAATTCAATGGAGAAAGTTTAAATTTACTTTTATTTGCACTTGTTGACTACCATTTGGCTTCTAGAATTAAAATTAGTAATGAAAAGTAGAGCCTGCCCATATGCCTCCGTTTAAGAAATATTTACTCATTATTTAGCTAATAACCATTAAAAGGCTGGTGTTAAGAACATACTTATCAGTACATTAATTTCTTTGTGCAACAAATAAAGATTACGATATTCATCCTCTTTCTTAGCAACTATAAGCAATTACCATTTTTACAAATTGTAAATGTGCCATACAAAATGTTTTGTTCATTATTGTTGAGCAAGTAAAAGAATATCATTAGGAAGTTCAAGCTGGTGGTTAGAAAATATGTTCATATACTTTAAAACAATGTGTCAGTGTGTACTGCTTACTGATTAACGTGATGTGACAATCTGAACTCAAAAATATGGGCAAATTAGGGGGCAACTAGTTTATAAACTTTTCATGAGCTCTTTCTAAAATTAAAGTAAGGAATGCTATTACTGAGGATATGACCATTAGATGGCAGCATTAGATGAGATTTAAGCTCCAACTGACAAAGATATCAACGCAAGTTGGATTTTGCATGACTCGTCAGAAAGGGTAAAAAAAAAAAAAAAAAAAAAAGAAAAAAAAAATCAGGGGAATTCCCTGTTGTGGCTCAGTGGAAACAAACCCGACTAGTATCCATGAAGATTTCGGTTCAATCACTGGCCCCACTCAGGGGGTTAAGGATACAATGTGACTGAGTTCTGATGTAGGTCCTGCTGCTCGGATCCCATGTTGCTGTGGCTGTGGCTGAGGCCAGTGCTATAGCTCTTATTTGACCCTTAGCCTGAGAATGTCCATGTGGAGCACTTGCAGCCCTTTAAAAAAAAAAAAAAAAAGGAGTAATTACAGTATTTTACAGGAAGACAATGAGTAAAAGTGATTTCATTTCTTACGTAGCATATGAAATTTTTACTTTCTCCTGACACTATTGCAAAAGTAGTGTCAAATTTTTATATTCTTTCGAAAAATGGCTGATAAAAGAAATTTCTAAACACTGAGGTATGGGGAAGTCATTCTGGCTTATACAAGATGTTATGCTAACTAAAACAGCTTGTTTGTGGCCTATCAAACATACATTGTACACCTGCTTTAATTATTAGAGAAAAGGGTGCATCAACCAGAAGTAAAGAATGTCCACGTGACAAATAAAGATGAAATGCCTCCCTTCCTGGGACACCAATGCTCGTACTCCTTTGATGATAAGGCTTCCTTCCCAGGTGCCAAGGCCATACTGACTCACTGTGTATGTGTTGATCTGTTTTTTTTGAAACCTTGAAGGAATATATCCCTGATTTATTTGATGCTGTTTCTTCTTACAAAATACACAACTGTGCTGAAAATCATGTTTCTCCAGAGCAGTTCCTCAGAGTTAATCTGAGAGGCTGTCTCCTAGGCTACAGTCCTCAGTTTGGCTCAAGTAAAACTTTTCTATTCCTATTATAGGTTGTTTATTATTTTCATCAACAGACATCATTTAAGTAATAACAACTGCCTTTTAGCTGTTGTGGGAACATTCTCTAAGAGCCCTTACTGGCCTAAAAGGCACCCAACTTTGATAATATTCTGTTACTAACTGCCAGTGTTTTTTTTTAGACCTCTCCTAGTAAACAGAGCAAGGGGCCTGGATCCCCAGTGCAGGAAGAACTCTAGTTTAGAATGAAGGAATAGTCAAACATTGCAAACAAAAAGCAAAAAAACCACCAGAGGTATTTCTCATACAAACCGAATCATCTCTGTCCATCGAACAGCTTCTTGAAGCTCCATCAATCTCTCTTTATATTGGTTTCTCTCCATTAGAACTCGGGCCATTTCTACTCTAGTAAACCGCTTCCTTTGGGCTGTGGGAATATCACTCTATAACGAAAAGAAGACTGAAGATCACTCTGGGACCCTGAATCAGACTGAAGTAATATCTTTAAACTTTTAACATTCCTTAAATTTTTATTCTTTTTACAGCTACACCTGCAGCATATGGAAGTTCCTGGCTAGAGGTCGAATGAGAGCTACAGCTGCCAGCCTACGTCACAGCAACAATGGATCTGAGCCACACGTGCGACCCACACCACAGCTTGCAACAACACGAGATCCTTAACCCACCGAGTGAGGCCAGGGATTGAACCCATATCCTCATGGACACTACATCGGGTTCTTAATCCTCTGAACTACAACAGGAACTCCCAACATTTCTAATATAAATAGCTAATTTAAAGAAAAATGGCCTTACAAAAATAAAATCTATAAAGAGATTTATTTAACTGCTTATGACTGAAAAGTAGAAAATTTAATTTCTGAATATAAATACAAATATTTAAACATATTATAAAGGAAATATAAGAACAGTGTAGATTTTAAAGAAAACCAATATATCTTTATAGATTTAATAAGCTCACCTGGAAATGTCCTCATAATAATACTTTACATTCGTGTCCTATAATAAATGCTAGTCACTCAGAAATTAGTTATAAGTAGTTCCAAAAGGGTACTACCAAACTATATATACACTCAAGGTCAGCATAAAGTGTAAACTTATTGGAGCTAGTTACCAAGATACCCAATGCTAAAACTCCAAAAGAAATACAAGATGGGGACAACTATATTAACCAGAATTATTATTAGAGTGTGAGTATAGTGAGAACCCAAAGGGGAATGCTCAAGTCAACTTCCTTCTGCTGATTTCTAAGCGCTCTTCTGGAAAGGAAGGTTGGTTTCACCGCAGGGCTTTAGTTTTGTTGAGTGGAGTATACACATTTTGAATCAAAGCTGAAAAGTCAGAGGACAGTAAGAAAGAGGCTGAGCTTAGCTTATTAGTTCTCAGCAGTCTCCTCTTTTGTCCTCCTGCCACAGAACTTGACCTTTCCTTTTAAAAAAAGGTCAGTGGAGTTCCCATCCTGGCACAGCGGAAACGAACCTAAGAACCATGAGGTTTGAGGGTTCGATCCCTGGCCTCGCTCAGTGGGTTAAGGATCTGGTATTGCTGTGACCTGTGGTGTAGGTAGCAAACACAGCTCAGATCACGAGTTGCTGTGGCTGTGGCGTAGGCTGGCAGTTGTAGCTCCAATTTGATCCCTAGCCTGGGAACCTCCATACGCTGAGGGTAAAGCCCTAAAAAGCAAAACAAACAAACAAAAAACCTTGGCAAGAAGCTCACATTTGTTCTTTTGTATTTATATATGTTGACAGCAGTATGGGCTAACTCTTTTTATGTTTAATAACACTAAATTATTTTTATTACTAAGCCTTTCATTTATTTCTAAGTTAAAATTTTAAACAAAACAAACAACAACAAAAAACTCCAAATGTCCCCCAGCTAGTCCTTGAGCTTGAACATGTTTATACAGCACAAAGCCACAGAGGAAAAATGTGCCTACTACATGTAGCTAGATAGCTTAGCATCTGGATACCATGTGGTAGCATGATCTATCCTATCCACAACCATAATTAAGATTTCGACTTTTCTTTTTGATCGTTATAACATGATAGCCAAAGCTTAAAAGAAATCCTAGTTGGAGAGATAAGAAAATAGACAGGTAAGAACCCCCAAGGGAGCAAAAACCACATAAAACACAAGATTTCCCCTAAATACCAAAAGGGGCTAAGGTAAAAAAACAAGTTCAAAATTATAAACCTACATCATCATCATCTTTTGCTTTTTGCCTTGCATCTTCAGCTTCTGCACGAGCTCTAGTGGGCGAGAAAAAAAAAATCAAAACATTATTTGAGTTGAGTTCACCATTTTAAAGAATAAAAGTTTAAACTACCACTAAATGATTACTTTTCTTTTCGCAGAGTATTTAGCTTCCTTCATGTAAAAGAACATTATCATAGCACTGTTCTCAGAAAACCAGGTGTTAAACAAAACTGGGTAAAGGAAAAAAAAAATCAATGTTTACAATTTCCTAACAATATTTGAACACTTTTTGGAACTTTTTTCACATCATGACATATACAAAACAATTACACTATTCAATAAATGGAAGGGTCTGTTCAGAGCAGAAGCAATCACCTGGGCATTCCACCCTATCCCAGGCAGCTCTGGGCCCTTCATGACTTGAGAGGGCCAAAGACAGCAGTCCTGGGTTTATACCTATAATCTTGGTGGCACAATGGCAAGTCTTGTTTAGAACAACATGATGAAAACTTACTTTCTAAGCTCTTCCTCTAATTCTTTGTTCTTTTCCTCTAGCTTCAGCTTGGCTTGTTTCACAGCTTCCAACTCCCCTTGCAGCACGTCTTTTTCGCAGGTAAGTTCATCCACTTTTGCTATCAAATCATTCTTCACTACATTCAGTGCATTTCTAAGAAACACATATTTCAAGAGAACCATTACAAACAAATATTCTTTCTCTTAGCTTATTTATCTTGTGGACTAAAGTAACTATACAATCATAAAGCTAAATAATAAATGAATACTTCAAAGTTATTCTACCTGATGTTGTTTGTAAATAAAGGTTAAAAAAAACCCACAAAGCAACGCCTATTTTTACTCTTTCCACATATCAACAAAGAATAAATGGATAGAGAGTTCCCTGGTGGTCTAAATGGTTAGGATTTGGTGCTTTTATGACTGTGGCCCAGGTTCAGTCCCTGGTCTAGGAACTGAGATCTCACATCAACAGATGCACACAGCAGCAAGGAAAAAAAAAAAAGAATTAGAAGTTCCTGTTGTGGGGAGTTCCCTTCATGGAGCAGCAGAAACAAATCTGACTAGCATCCATGAGGACGCAGGTTCAATCTCTGGCCTTGCTCAGTGGGTTAAGGATCCAGCATTGCCGGGAGCTAGCAACTCCCATATGCCACAAGTGCAGCCCTAAAAAGACCAAAACAACAACAACAACAACAAAAGAAGTTCCTGTTGTGGCTCGCTAGTTAAAAACCCAACTAGCATCCATGAGGATTCAGGTTTGAACCTGGCCTTGCTCAATGGGTTAGAACTGGCATTGCCACAAGCTGCAGGGTAGGTTACAGATGTGGCTCAGATCTCGCGTTGCTGTGGCTGTGGTGTAGGCCAGAAGCTGCAGCTCTGATTTGACCCCTAGCCTGGGAACCTCCATAGGCTGCGAGTGCGGCCCTAAAAAGCAAAAAATGGAAAGAGAGAGAAATTCTACTTGGGGAAAAAAAAAAAAAAAATTCAAAGATCTAGTTCCTTTTGGATATAGTGGGCAGAGGACCTTATTAGAGCTACATTGTTTTGGATATACACAGATGTTGCAAAGTTACTCTGACATAGCAAGTTAACAAAAGGCCTAATCTGCTTTTCCATATGACTTCGGACCTCCTGCACTAAACACAACTCCAATGTGTTTGAGGGCTAAGACCCCACAAATTGTACCTGAGAATCTGCTACTATGGGGGAGAGCTCTGAAGAGGTGGGGTGCGTATAGATAAAGGCATTTATGCAGAAATAAAAGAAATCCTAGTTGGAGAGATAAGAAAATAGACAGGTAAGAACCCCCAAGTGAGCAAAAACCACATAAAACACATCTAAAAGATTAAGAGAAAGGCACAGGTACTTATAGGGTAGAAAGGAGATCAGTGAAATTAGGTCCCATTAACTATTTGCTTGTGTTTTATGTGTACACATGAGCCCACACACAGAGAAGGGGAAGGAGATGGGGTAGTGAGACTGCATTTGTACTGTGTTAAAGAAGTGCCACTGATTTGAATGAGAAGAAATTTCTGTATCTTTTGTTCCTTGTTAAAATTCTTTACTTACTTGGTTTCCAACAGTTGTGTATTTTCTAATATAAGATTCTCAACTTCACGACCCATTCCTACCAAAGATAAAAGATAAAAATCTTGAAAATAAACTTAATAAAATTATATAAAATTTTAATAAGCAAGAGTCACAAAATTTTATAAATGTTGTCTGTCCTTTAGTAATCTCATTTAGTCTATAATTTCACTTAGCATATCTACTTGTATGGATTATAAAATCATAAACAATTATCTACCACAAAACAAAGCTAAAGTTTTTGTTACTCAGTATTTTGCTTCTCATAAATTATATTTCAAAAGAATGAAGACCTCTCTGCCAAGTATTCTAAAAGGTAGCAGTATTTAGGGGGAAAAAAAAAAGAGTAGCATAAATATGGGTCAGAAATCATTACTAAATCACATGTGATACTGTAGGCTTTTGCCTAAAAATTAGGTCTTAATAATAGAGAACAGGCAGAAGCAAGAAAGATGGAACCCCAAAGCAGCTGAAACCTTACCAAAGAAATTATGGTCTTAAAGCCCATGCATTCCATGTAAAGCAAAAACAAAGAACAAGAAATGTTTTATGTAAGAAACAGCATGAAAATAGATCATTAATCTATAAAGTTTTATGCATGACATGAAAAACATCTGAAACCACAATGTAAGGATTTAATGTACAATGATGTGCAACAGACAGAAATTAGGATGATTTCCTTCATTCAGAAGTATGCCCTGATACGTTGTTCCTAAACAAATGCTTTACTAGTTCTTTCACAAAATAAAATTGAATATAATTAGCATGAAAAACCAAGCTCAGTAATATAAAGGTTTCTTCAAAGTGCCACCTCTGAAATGATAATGTTTAGTTGTCAATTTATAAATGGTGCTTAATAACTGAATGAGTACTGTAAGGTAGGTGATAGAGCACTCAATGCAAGATCCAATGCAGTCATCTTTAGGAGAAGCTATTTAGTTTGCTACTCATAAGAAACTGAAGAAATGAAACAACATTCTAGGGAATATACCTCAACAAACTGAAAAAACAGCAAAGCAAAACAAACAAAAAACACCTACCACTCCCTTATCCTAAGCTAATGTTGCAAAGTCACATACAATGGAAGAAGTAATATTCATAAACCACCTGAAAAAAGGAGGAAACATTTCTAAAGCATAAGGTAAAGGAGCTAACACGTGTATTTATTTTTAAAAAGAAATAATACTTGAAATGACTTAAAGACATTTTAAAACTCAACCAACAGAATTAAAAGTTCAGTGCTCACATATGGACTCATTTTATCTGTATTATAATTATCTCAAATATTCTCAAAAAATAAGGAACTTCTACCATGAAAACATAAATATTAGAGTAGCTTATTTAATCACCTATATATTCCCCAAAAATTAAAAACAAACTAAAAAAGTTTCCAAATAACAATTTAAAAATTAATTTTGACAAATACAGTCAACTAAACACTAATGTTAACTTTTCAATAAAGTTATAGAGTCAGAAGAAATAGGGTTATTGTTGGGTGAAAAAATTTACATAATGACTATGTTTGCTAACTCTCAAGCACATAGGGAGATAAGCATAGAAGCTGAAAATATATACAGGGAAAAAAATAGTTGAGCAGGAAAAAAAATAACGAGAAAGCATTAAATGACAACAGCAGCCATGAACACCTAGCTTAAGAAGCAATAATTATTAAAGTATTTAAAAGCATACACACCAGAATATTCTCCTGGGTAAGCAGCCCAAGAGAAAAAAAATGAATGAGAATCTCAATTAGACTGTTCAGAAAGTAAGATCTACACTCATTTATTTCAAAAAGAAGAGTCAATAAAATCGAAAAGATGTAGAGAAATCAAATAGAATGAAATGTAAATACTATAAATTAGAAAATTTTTTGAAATATGTATTCTACAGAAATCATATCCTATAATGTGGTTTCTAATGTTGAAAAATACCCATTGAAGAGTTTCTTAAAATCTAGTATATAAATTTAATATATGATCAACAGACTGTCCAAAATTTTCACTTTGAAGTGTATTGATAAAAACTAATAACTATAAGAAAAACATAACTTCAAGTGGTCCCATTTCTATTCATGACTTCGACTAAGTATAAACTTAGGTCTAACATATTTGGAAAGTTTACCTACTAAAATGTGCAAAAAACTGCCTGACAGGTTTTAAAATAATAGATTTTGGCACAGATTCTCAAGTGAGGTCCACAAATGGGCTTTCAAATTATCTGTTAATTCCTTGAGAAAGTATGCACAATTTTATCTATTTAATGTGCATTTTTTTTCAAAAGTACACTGCTCTCTTACAGATTCTCCTGTAAAGGAGCTTTAATTCCAAATGGTAAAGAAGCATAGATTTAGAGGTGAAACAAAACGTAGAACTATTTAGTAATGCATTCACTTAGCTGCTGTACTGTACGTCAAAGACTCAACAGTGAGCAAAAGACATAGCTGTCTTGGCCACACTGAGCTTAAAATCTAGCCAGGGAGACCAAATTAAAAAATTACAATAAAGTATGAAGAGTGGCATAATAAACTGCAGTGCTAGGGAAACACGTTTCGAGACAACTGAGCTTTAAGTAGGGAATCAAGGCAGAATTCCTAGAGGAGGATATGCCATTAAATCAGAGGCAAGGAGTTATGTAGATAGATATTTTTAAGAAAGGAAGCAAATGATCCTTCATGATTGCTTATGAGGGAAGTGAGAGAGATTCAGGATGGAGAACTGAGCTGATGGTGAAGTCATTCATTGAGTTAATATATGCTGGTAAAGAATAGCCTTAGGGGATAAGAACAATAAAGATGTTGATGAACTGAGCATTAGGCTTATCAACTAGATAAAGCTCTACAAGTCATCTTAAAGGTGTCTAGTATGCTGTTTGGAAGGGCTCTAGAAAATAATCTTGAGTAGAGATAAAAAAACTTTTTATCAATCAGCCATGAAAGCCAAGAAGCAACAAGAATAATAAGATTTCCCAAACATGGAAGCAGGGGGCAGAGACAGGATCCTTCCTGCAAAGAAGACTGAAAAGAAATAGTCAGAAGCAGAAAAGGATGCAGGGAAACCTGACACCACAGAACCCCAGCACAGTTTTAAAGACAAATGCTATCTGAGAAGTCATGTGAATGACTGAGAAGGAACAGCTGGACACAGCAAATAAGAAGGCTGTTTCAGGAAAGGTTAGTTGGGGCAGAGCCAGATTTCAGCCTGATGAGATGCAAGTAGGACAGAGGAAATCTTGCCAGGTAAAAGCAGCCACCCTTGAGTTTCTGTTGTGTTCAGCTGGTTAAGAACCCCAATAGTATTCATGAGGATGCAGGTTCAATCCCTGACCTCAATCAGTGGGTTAAGGATCCTGCGTTGCCTGGAACTGCAGTGTAGGTTGCAGACACAGGCTTGGATCTGGCATTGCTGTGGCTGCAGTGTAAGATGGTTGCTGCAGCTCAGATTTGACCCCTCGCCTGGGAACGTCCATATGCCAGAGGTGCAGCCCTAAAAAGAAAGAAGTCTGTTTTGTTCAGTGGTATATCACAAGCATCTAGAATAGTGCCAGAGACATAACAGACAACTATCTCATTGATAGTGCCACGAAAAGCATGACTAGAAATGAGGGGAGAATAAGTGATGGGGTGGGAAGGTACTAAAGCTATGGGGTCACGGGAGGGTAGTAGTTTTAAGTGGAAAATACCTAAATATGTTTAAATGATAATAGGAAGAAGTTAGTAAAAATAGTAATGTTGAAAATAAAGAATTTAGGAGTTCCCATTGACTTAGCAGGTTAAAACTTCGACACTGTGTCCGTGAGGATGCGGGTTCCATCCCTGGCCTCAGTCAGTGGGTTAAGGATCTTGTATTGTTGCACACTGTGGTGTAGGCTGTAGATGCAGCTTGGATCTGCTGTGGCTGTGCTGTGGGCCTGTAAACGAAGCTCTGATGCAACCCCTAGCCCAGGAACTTCCTTATGCCAAAGCTGTGGCCATAAAAAGAACATAAAAATTATGTAAAAAAATATAGAATTCAGGAGTTCCCTTGTGGCACACTGGGTTAAAGATCCAGTGTTGTTGGCACATGTTTGATCCCCAGCCCAGGAATTTCTACATGCCCAGGTGCCTTCCATATATATATATATACATACATATACAAAATTTAATCAAGAGAAAGATAATACCAAGTAGGATATATGAATGTATATTTCCAAGTTCTAGAATGTGGCCATGAAGAGTAAGTGACCAAAGTGAATGGAGAAAAGGATCATTGAAAACAAGAGACACCAATCAAGATAAAGGACAAAGTGCAGAGGATTATCTCTTTTAAATTATTAAAACTGAAAAAAAGTAATCTAAATACTGAGTACATGTATAATGATTTCAAAAACAAGAGAAGAGTTTCATAACACAGTAATTAGAAAAATGAATAATGAGTTATAGAAATGGAGTATGTATTTATTTATCAACAGAAGATCATTTAAGGAACTTTGAAAAACAATTTCGCTAGTTTAACTATGTTCTATTTACTGAGAATTACTATTGCTGAAATGAAGAGACGCCAAGGACCAACTATGTGCCTTGGAGATTTCATTTAACATCTTTGACCAAAAATATTCATACTGGCATAAATCATTACACTTAAGGTAATATATTAAAATCCTCTAACATTCTAGAGATAAACATATCAATATATGCAAAAGCAAAAGACAGTAGTTTACAGTCTATTTCTTATTTTCAAAATGGAAAGGAAATAAGGATTTTGCTTTTACCTATTTATTATGCTCAATTTCCTGACTTAAAGAATGGAAGCTGGAGTTCCCATCCTGGCTCATTGGTTAATGAACCCGACTAGTATCCATGAGGACGTGGGTTCAATCTCCGCCTTTGCTGAGTGGGTTAAGGATTTGGCGTTGCCATGAGCTGAGGTGTAGATCACAAATGTGGCTCAGATCCAGAGTTGCTGTAGCTGTGGTGTTGGCCGGCAGCTGTAGCTCCGATTCGACCCCTAGCCTGGGAACCTCCATGTGCCACAGGTGTGGCCCTAAAAAGACAAAACAACCCCTGCCTCCAAAAAAAGAATGGAAGCTTTTAGAAAATACTTAATTTAAAAGACCACAATTATTTCTAAGTACTATGTGGCTTCTTCTTCTTTTTTGTTTTGTTTTAATTTAGGGCCGCACCTGCAGCATATGGAAGTTCCCCAGCTAAGGGTCAAATCAGAGCTGCAGCTGCCATCCTAAGCCTACACCATAGCCACAGAAACACCAAATCTGAGACACATGTGTGACCTACACCATAGCTCACGGCAACACCGGATCCTTAACTCACTGAGCGAGGCCAGGGATCCAATCCGCAACCTCATGGATACTAGTCGGGTTTGTTACTGCTGAGCCACAATGGGAACTCTGCATGTGGATTCATAATTCTTCATGAAAAAAAGTTTGAGGCCACCTACCTCAATAATGATATTATTCAATATTGGATTATAAAGCAGCAGAGGGTACAAAACACATTAAAAAGTACCTCACCCTGGTTAGACACGAAGGGAAAGCATGAAGGAATTTTTGTGGGTGATGTATATTGATTCTGATGGTGGTTACACAACTGTATGCATTTGTCAAAATAAAGAATTCACTAAAAGAGTGCACTTTACTGTATATCAATTTGAATATGTTTCAATATTTTAAACTTCTTTTAACATTTTTTGCAACTGCCCTGTCTGCCCCTCAGTTATGCTAGGGAGTCCGCTTCTTAAACTGGTCAAATCTTAAAAGGAACTTTTCATGCATAACTTAATGTTAACAAAGTTAGAGTATAAACTTAAATGTAAAAATGGAATGTTCCTTAAGAATTAATCTTTTAGCCTTTCTTTAGAAATGTAAACTCATTTACTTACTTCCAATGTTTTACTTATTAGACTTGGATGGTAGGAATTTATGTCTAATGCAGAACACTTCTATTTATACACTTTCAGTCTCTCTTACTTTGGATAAGACTGTGGGCTCGGTTTAGATAGAACTTGTGTTTCCATCAAAAACTATCTGTCAAGGACATAATTGGTAATCATTAAATTTAACATAAATGAATGTAAGTAAGACTATAGTCACAAGAATTTACAAATAGCACCTTTTGAGAACAGTGTAATCTATATTAAATCTACACTAAGAGATACAAAAAATGTTTGAAAACCAGAATCTATTCCAAAGGTATAGATTTTTAATACTATAAGGTTTCCAATTTCTGTAAGGTCTTAAGTTACAAGAAAGGCACGCCTAAGCTAACTGACAAGTCAGAGTCATATAATTATTGTTGAAAGCAACTTTAGAGATCACCTAGACCAGAAGCAAAACTTTTAAGGGCCAGATGGCAAATATTTTAGCCTTTGTAAACGACATAATCTCTGTTGCCGTCAACTCTGCTGCTGTAGTGCAAAAGCAACTACAGACAATATATAAACAAATGAGTGTGGCTGTGTCCCAAAAAAACTTTATTTGTATACATGGGTGGGGAGCTATGGATTTGCCCCAAGAGCTACAGTTTGTCCAATCCCTGAACTAGAACCCAACTCTTTCTTTTAATACACAAAAAAACCTAAGGTTCAGAGAATTTAAGCTACTTGGCAAAGATCACCAGATAAACAGCAGAAGAGCCAAATGCAGTAAGTATTCTTTTCAAACCAGATATTTTTCAACAATTCAAACTCTGAAGATTACATTTCCCGAAGAGCTAAAATTTTACAGAATACTCTGTGAAATCTCAGAAAATTCAAGTGTTGTAGTTTCCTATTTAATTAAGGTCAACAGAATTTAATGAAATCTATATAAGCCAAAAAGTAACAATCCATCTATCCATAAATCTATATATATTGACACTATATTACTATGTTTATGTCATACTGTTCTCAGAATAGTTTAATAAATTATGTTATATGAATTTAATATACAAATTAGAATGCAATTCAATTCTAGGCACATCCGCATGTGAAGACACTTTCATTTAAAACTTTCATGATCTCAAAGAAAGGTTAATAATTCCTATTAACCATCTAAAAGTGCAATAATTCTGCTCCAATGAGCAGTTATGGACATTTAAAGAAATTGTCCATTAAATCATTTAAAAAATTTTTAAAAACAGAATGAGAGAGTTCACATTGTGGCTCAGCAGGTTATGAACCCAACTATCCATGAGGATGTGGGTTTGATCCCTGGCCTTGCCCAGTTTGTTAAGGCTCTGGTGTTGCTGTGAGCTGTGGTGTAGGTTGCAGATGTGGCTCGGATCTGGCATGGCTATGGCTGTGGCCGAGCTATAGCTCAGATTCGACCCCTAGCCTGGGAAATTCCATATGCCTTGGGTGCGGTCCTAAAAAAGTGGGGAAAAAAAAAAAAAAAAAAAAAAAGCAGAAAACCCCGCACAAACAGTATGATACTACTCCAGATAAACTACCATACCTAGTAAATCTGCTCCTTCATCCACATCTCCAATTAGGCCTGAACCAGCTGAAGAGAGTTCTTCAAAGAGAGATTCTGTATTGCGATCAAAAGCTTTGTTCTCTATGCCTTTGGTGGGAGTGCTATGCAACAAAACAACAAAACCAAATCAACCAATGTGTCAAAAAATTTTAACAGTGCAAAATGAATACAAAAGGCTAAGTTACATAGGAATATTTCACCTGTAATTTACATTTAATATAAAATATAATTTAAAAGAATTTCTCACAGGTTTACTAAGAAAGCTAGCTCCATTAAACTCCACGGAGAGAACTGCTGAAGAAAATTTAGAATGTTTCTGCAGTGATATTGTAGTGAACACAAACAATAAATAGCAGCTAACAAAGAGCATTACTCTGCATTGTATCAGGCACTGGTCTAGCACAAACCACCTTATTAAAATCTTCACACCTCCTCTACAAAAGAGCTGCTGATATTATCCCAATTTCACAGAAAAGGAAACTAAAGAGGTTAAGGTATTGGTCAAAATCATCCACCAAATGAGTCCAAGAGGCAAGATTCAAACCAGGCAGCCAAGCTTCAGAATCCATAATCTTAACTATCACGGTTTATGTATCTAGGTAAAAATTGGTATGGTCATTTTATTTTCCTTTTAAGGGCAACTTGGCAGTATCCACTAAAATTTAAAATGCAAATACCCACTGACCCAAGAATTTGATGTCCAAAAAACTTCCCATAGTTCTCCTCTTGCAGCACAACAGGTTATGGATCTGACAGTGCCTTAAGGCTAGGCCATCAGGGAATTCCTAAAAGTGCTTTATAAAAAGCAAGTTGCGGGAGTTCCCTGGTGGCCTAGTGTTTAAGGACTTGGTGTTGTCACTGTAGTGGCTTGGGTTCAATCCCTGTCCTGCCATAGGTGTGGACACACACACACACACAAGTTGCAATACAGTCCTTTTTTGCAGGTGTGGAGGGGAATGGGGAAATGTGCGTGTATGTTTGTGCATTAATATTACATTAATAGAAATTATCTACAAAGGATTTCCAATTAAATATGGTGAATAATAGTTATTTATCACCCAATAATTCAGAAACTCAACTAAAATGACAATAAAGGAATTAAGAAGGTATAAGCCCACAAGGACGTAGAGAACAGAAAAGGAAACTATAGCAGATAAGGAATTCCCTCATGGCTCAGTGGGTTAAGGATCTAGCAATATTACCGTTATGGCTCAGGTATACTGTGCCATGGGTTTGATCCATGGCCCAGGAACTTTTGCATGCCAAAGGTGCAGTTGAAGAAAAAAAACTATAGCAGATTAAATATAAATAAAATTATATAAGATGGAAAACAAATGGGCAAACAATAGAAACAGATCCATACAAGAGCTGAAACTTAAGCCATTAGTATTTAAGTTAGTATGCGGCCAGAGGCCCTAAAAGGCCCAGAAACTTAAGGAACCAGCAATCTTCAGAGAGAAGCATGCAAGAGGGAACATAGATAGAATGAAAGATAGCACAAGAAATAATACGAGATCTAAATCCAATCCACTAGAATACTGAGACCTTCCTTCCATATTGTTCTCTGAACAATGGAAGCCAAGGTTAAATGTTAGAGGGAGAAAACTTTAGAATCAGCAATCATTTACTTAAGTATGAGCAAAACAGCCACAGAACAGTAGATATTCAAAGAAGCAGTAAATCTACTATCAAATCTATTATGATAGTAAAATTCTATCATAATATTTAGAGCCCCCAAACAGGAGTTCCCATCGTGGCACATCAGGAACAAATCCGACTAGGAATCATGAGGTTGTGGGTTCAATCTCTGGTCTTGCTCAGAGAGTTAAGGATCTAGCATTGCCGTGAGTTGTGGTGTGGGTCACAGACACAGCTCAGATCTGGTGTTGCTGTGGCTGTAGTGTAGGCAGGCAGCTGAAGCTCCAGTTAGACCCTTCACCTGGGAACTTCCATATGCTGCAGGTACAGCCCTAAAAACCAAAAAAAAAAAAAAAAAAAAAAAAAGCATCCCAAACAAATGGACTGTGACAGGAAAAGGAAACAATGAATGCAGACATGCAGACAATAAGGGAAAAAACTTATTTTTTCATAATAAATGTTACATTCATAAGAGAATTGTACGATGTTTTTTTAAAGGTAGCTATCCGAGAAAAACAAAAAACAAATTTTTAGAAAAAAATTGATGAGCATTGAAAGAGAAAGTTGAAGAAATCACCCAGAAGTTGTAACAAAAATAGAAGAGACAAAAAGGAGGAGGAAAGGGAATTATGAGGGTCAGGCCAGGATGTTCAATATCTGATAGATGTTCTCCAAAAGAGAGAAATAAAGAGAAAATTTCTCAACTGGGAAACACAAATATCCAGATAAAAAGACCTTTACATCAAATATATAATCATGAACTTTTAAAAGGAAAAAAACAAAACAACCAAAAAAAAACCAAAACAGGGATAAAGGGAAAATCTTAAAAAGCTTACAGAGACAATACAAAAGAATCCAAAGAGCAATACTCCAAATTTAACATGACAATGAAGCAATGTCTTCACAATTCTAAAGGAAAACTTCTGAAGATTTTCCAACCTAGCAGTTCCCCTCATGGATCAGTGGTAACGAACCCAACTAGTATCTATGAGGATACAGGTTCTGTCCCTGGCCTTGCTCAGTGGGTTAAAGGATCTGGCGTTGCAGTGAGCTGTAGTATAGGTTGCAAGTGCAGCTCAGATCCTAATGCTGCTGTGGCTGTGGTATAAGCCAGCAGCTATAGCTCCTATTTGACCCCTAGTCAGGGAACCTCCACATGCCGCATACGCGGCCCTACAAAGCAAAAAATAAAATTAAATTAAATTTAAAAACATAACAAAAAAATTCCAACCTAGAATTTTGCATTCAGCCAAACTACCACTCATGTCTTTGAATAACATTCAAGTTGTCAAAAAACTGACTCCAGAGTTCCCGTTGTGGCGCAGTGGAAACGAATCCAACTAGGAACCATGAGGTGGCGGATTCGATCCTTGGCCTTGCTCAGTGGGTTAAGATCCGGCATTGCTGTGAGCTGTGGTGTAGGTCGCAGACGTGGCTCAGATCTGGTGTTGCTGTGGCTGTGGTGTAGGCTGACAGCTACAGCTCTGATTGGACCCCTAGCCTGGGAACCTCCATATGCCACAGGTGCGGCCTTTAAAAAGGGTTAAAAAAGACAAAAACCAAACAAACAAAAAAACTGACTCCTCCCCACAGCCTTTGCCAAGAAGGATAGTTATATATGTAGTGTGTGTGTGTGTGTGTGTGTGTGTGTATCTCCTCTGTCCAGGAGGTGGGAGTTAGGCCACTCCCCTTCTTCCCCCAGTGAACTGTGTAGCAACCTCCTGCCACAGTGGGCAGGGGCTCCCAAAGCTCGTTCCCAGGACATCTTTAAGACTGAGGCGCTGCAGCAACCAAGATTTGTTCCTAACCAAGATTTTGTTCATGGGGGGGAGTGGGGATGGAGGCCGGGGAGCCTTGAGCCATGGGTAGGTGGGTTCCTGACTTTTGCTGTGTGGCGACTATCATCCTGAAGGCCTTGTTCAGAACTTCTGTAAATGCTAGCACACCCCAGTCCTGCTTGCCCTCTCAGATCCTTGGTATCTCCTGCACACTGTTTGTCCATCTCCTTCAAAGGCTGTGCATCCTTCCTGCTGGAGTGGCTGTATCCCCTGAGTGTTAAGTACACCCTGCTGTCAAGTAAGCACTGAGCAAAGCACCTGCCGCCTTCTAAGAAAGGCCCTTCTCTTGGTGTTCTTTATGCTGTGAATCTTTCCATCGGAGGAACTCTTGAGCCTACAGAGGAAGGGTATCCATGGCTCCACCGAGGGGACTGTGAATGGGAACTAAGAATGAAGAAGGGCTGTGGAAGCCGTCCCTCTCCCTTTGACTCATGCTTTGGCAAAATCATGACTGAGTATGGCTTTGAAAGGTGTCTTTTCTACACTGATGCCAAGTTCAGTTTGTAGCATTTATAACCATTTGGTATGGTTTGGGGATTTTGTTCCCCAATAAAAAGAGCAGCACTCAGTGAGAAATACGCTAGTTTTAATTCCCACTGTGAGGAACATGCTAGTTTTAATTCATGTTGATTCCTGTAAGCATTTGACTGACTCACAAGTATTTCCCCCAGAACTTTTTCAGGAAATAGGTATCATTTGGCTGATAACTGCTTAGTGACTTCAGGTTGCTTAATTCATTGGACAGAGGTAGTAATTTATTTTAAAGATAAAGTGGTTAAGTGAGGAAATTTATAAAGCTAAATACTATATATTTTATTTTTCATACGTTTTAAGTGCAAATATGTAGAAATTCTATTTGTAGGACAAGCTGACATACCCATTCTGACACTGTATGCTACAAGAACTCTTACGATGGCATTTTGATTAAAGTGCACTGGAAGATACAAAAAGAAAAAGAGAAAAGAAACATATAAAACAGAAACAATAAAACTCCCCCCAAGGTTTTTTGATTGTTAAATCAAAAACCTAAATTAAAGAAATACAAAGTCGTAAAAGAAAGTAAATGTAACCTAATAGTATATTTTATGGCTAGGCTGTGATTAGTATTTATATAATCATGATATAAATAATGAATGTTAATGTAACAAAAACTGAGATATAATTATATTAGGAGGATGAAAGGAAAGACGATGGTTTAAAGAGATATAAAGTTAATAATCAATATTACATCCTTTATAAAACCAGGCCTCCTCATTTGATCCAAAGAATTCAGAAATTTGAGTGACCATATTTTCAATTTTCCCAAAGATAGTACACAGCTAGTACTGTTATAGATACACAGAGTATAGGTAATCCATTATATACAAGGAGTGCCTTAGGGCATTGGGACTTAATTTTCCCACAGAATTCCAACTGAGAAAAAAAGGGACCAAGGAAGAACAGCAGAAGGATATGATTTAAATACCTGAAGATAAATACCCCAAAACAACTGAGAAGGGATACAAATTGCCTCTCAGGAGTGAGAATGAGGGGTCAGTAGGGGCAAGGGACAACTACTGGCCTTCATATTTTCTATTACCATTTGACTTTAATACTGCATACGTGCTTTAGCCTAATGAAAAAATGTTTTTGATTTTTAAAAAGAGGTTCAGAATGACAAGAGTGTACAACCGTTAAGTAGAAGCTCTATTTCCTAGGTTTAGGAGAAGATGGATAAGAAGCAAATTTCATTGTTTACACTCTGCAATGTTTAATTTCTCAAATAAACAATAAAGGAAAAAATATTTTAATATGACACAGCCTCTGAAATCAGAGTGCCAGACTGAGTCCCAGCTCCACCTCTTGCTAGGTTGGTAATCTTGGACAAGTTACTATACAATTCTGAGCCTCCTTATTGATCAAATGAGGGTGAAGACATCTACCTCAAAGGTTATAATTAAGATAAAATTATATGGGAGTTCTCGCTATGGCAGAGCTACCGGTCTAGCGGGATTTGTTTCCACTGAGCCATGAAGGGAACTCCCTCTGTGCTGTTCTTGAACATCAGTCTATTTCAGATGACCTTCGTTAAGATGATTATATATAGCCATCCTCTTCCCACCACTAAACAACCTCCCTATGTAAAAAGATACTTAAAATGAGACTAATTCCTTCCAGCAATGAAATCACTACTTTTTGAAGGAAAAAAGTCTCTTCTGATCTGAGGGAAGGAATAAATTTTCCTCAAATTATTCCTTTCCCCATTTTTGCTTTTATGTTTTCCCAAGTTCCAAAAAACATAAAATACTCATTTTTTATCCCCATCCTCCCACATGTTCCCAGTCCCTGATGTTGCAAAGGTAACACTTTATATAACATTTAAACCATATATAACACTCAGCTTCAATAACAGAAGACTGAAATATACTATCGACATTTTTTTTTTTTGTCTTTTTGCTATTTCTTTTGGCCGCTCCCGCGGCATATGGAGATTCCCAGGCTAGGGGTCTAATCGGAGCCGTAGCCACCAGCCTACACCAGAGCCACAGCAACACGGGATCCGAGCCGCGTCTGCAACCTACACCACAGCTCACGGCAACGCCGGATTGTTAACCCACTGAGCAAGGGCAGGGACCGAACCCGCAACCTCATGGTTCCTAGTCGGATTCGTTAACCACTGCGCCACGACAGGAACTCCTAGTATCGACATTTCTTCATCAAAATTTCTGAATATATTTTGGTCAGAGACCCAAGGACAACAGTATGCTTCTGGGAGCAAGAAAAGAGGGTAAGATGTCCTAATTTGACATTTATCATACCTTGAGCCTTTATATCCACTGAGATCTTTGTCCATATCCAACTCAGGAGTGGATTCAATGATTGCCTGAACTTCTGACTTCTCTTCATTTTCAGCAGAGCCTTAAAGCATAACATAAATAATGCAAATAACACATACTGCCCTTGATATGAAAATCCTTTTACTTCTATGGTTTTAAATATATTATTTGATCATAAAAAATTTTAAAGAGTTGATTCTAGCAAACACAAGGTTAGATGGAAAGTACATGCTATATTCAACTAATAGTTGATATCAGAAATTAATTAAATAACCAAAAAGTTTCATTTGTGTTTCTTGGGACATAGTGCTGTGTACACAGGTCAGAACTCGCTGTTTCCATTCTATTTAATGGGTAGAATAGAGAGAAGTTAAAGACAAAGACTGGGAATTCCTTGGTGGTCTAGTGATTAGGATTCAACGCTTTCATGGCTGTGGCCCAGGTTCAATCCCCTGTCTTATAACTGAGATCCCACATCAGGCCGTTGCACACCTCAGCCAAAAAAAAAGAGACAAAGACTAATGACCTAAGAAAGGGAACAGAAAAAGACTGCCCTCCTGCCTTTCAAGCTCTCCAGTGCTCCAGTCCTCACTCCCCCTTTTCCTCTCCAAAACCTTAATCATTATCTTTTTTTTTTTTTTTTTAAGCATATGGAAGTTCCCGGGCTAGAGGTCGAATTGGAGCTACAGCTGCCAGCCTACGATACAGCCACAGCAACGCCAGATCCAAGCCACATCTGCAACCTACATCACAGCTCACAGCAATGCCAGATCCTTAACCCACTAAACAAGGCCAGGGATCGAACCCGCATCCTTATGGATACTAGTTGGGTTCACTACCAGTGAGCCACAATGGGAATTCCTAATTATTACTTCTTTTAAGCTTATTTACAATTGAGTACAATTTTCTAAGTTTACAGTCCAACACCCCAAAGATGTATGTTCTCACGCCCACATCATCTGGATTTATTAAATACTTTGCTAGCCAGGAAGGAATCAGGGTCACTTACCTATTGATACATTTCTAGTTTCTTGGGCTACCTGTACTTCAATGTGCTTGCTTATCTCTGACTTGTCTGGTGTTTCTGCAACCTTCACAAAACCTTCATTATCTTCATTTAAGGGAGTATCAGCAGGAATTGCTGCTACATCAGAAGCAGCTGTTGATGCTGGAGTGGTAGCTTTAGATCCTCCTTGGCTAACATCAGAAAGTTCATCCTACAAGCAAATAATTAGAGAAAAAAATCTGATTAGCAATTTATTTAAAATTATTTCTAAAATGGAGAAAGAAACTTGAGAGAAAAGTCTATCAAAAAACACTAAGTCACTGATTACCAAAGGAAATCATAAATAATCCCTGCAGATAACTTTCAAGTAATTAGGAAATATTTAAGTAATCATATTTTACTAGACATACACAAGATTCTTCTAAATAGAAAATCTGAAGATAAAAGCAGATTGAAGTTGTTAGTAATAAAATTATATATTAATCAGAGTTTGTAATGACAGCTCTAATTTGTACAATCATTTTATAATAAAGACCTATTTCAAGACAGAACATGTACTGTGTAGTAGCTACTCCAAAACAGCAATGGAATAACAAGATTCTTAATCTGAGGACAGTTTTGTTCTTTTTTTTTGCTTTTTGCTTTTTAGGGCTGTACCCACAGCATAAGGAGGCTCCCAGGCTAGGGGCTGAATCAGAGCTACAGCTACTGGCCTACACCACAGCCACAGCCACGCCGATCCAAGCCGTGTCAGTAACCTACACCGCAGCTCACGGCAAAGCCAGATCCTTAACCCACTGAGCGAGGCCAGGGATTGAACCCACAACCTCATGGTTCCTAGTCAGATTCATTTCCACTGCACCACAACGGGAACTCGTAGTTTTCTTCCTAAAATATCTTGCATACAGATCATTTGAAGTGCTTGTAGAAAGGACAGATTCTAAGTCCAAGTCCAGACTCTAGGCAGTGAGATCAGGTAATCTGTGTGTTAACAGACAATCCAGGTGATCTACATACTCGTTAAAATTTAATAACACTTCTAAAGTATGCAGACTTTAAGAAGTATATACCCAGAGGGAAAATTTATGTAAAAATACGTATACAATGTATTTTTCTAGGAAAAGAATCTACAACTTTCATCAGATTTTCAAAATTAAAAACAGCTGTTCAGGGAGTTCCTGTTGTGGCTCAGTGGTAACAAACCTGACTAGTATCCACAAGGATACACATTCCATTCCTGGCTTTTGGAAGGTTAAGGACCCAGTGCTGCTCGTGGCTGTGGTGTAGGCAGGCAGCTGCTGCAGCTCCCATTCGACTCCTAGCCTGGGAACTCCTATAGGCTGTGGGTATGGCCCTGAAAGGCAAAAAAAACAAAACAAAACAACAGTTGTCCAATGGGTACCAATAATGAGACAGCTCTTTATGCAAAGTACCCACGTCTTAAAAAAAAAGAGATCCTGACAAAATGTTTACTACTAGTAATGATGATGATGACGATTAGTATGAATTTACCAAATGTATAATTTTGGATAAGGTATGAATTTTTTCTATACCTACATTTTCTCCTATGTATAAAATAGAGATAATGGTATCCAGTTCATTGAGTTATTCTAAATTTTTCTATATAAAGACTTAGCAATGTGTTCACATATACTAAATGTTTAAAATGTTGAGTATTACAATTTATAATAATACATTATGCACAACTTTGAAAATTTTGCAATACATGCTTTTGGCATAAGATAAAAAAAAGAATATATAAACATATTGAGTTGTGCTATCTATGGTGAGGGATGATTATTAGTGATTTTTATCTCCCTCTTTAACCTTTTTTTTTTTTTTGTCTTTTGTCTTTTTGTTGTTGCTATTTCTTGGGCCGCTCCCACGGCATATGGAGGTTCCCAGGCTAGGGGTTGAATCGGAGCCTTAGCCACCGGCCTACGCCAGAGCCACAGCAACGCGGGATCTGAGCCACGTCTGCAACCTACACCACAGCTCACGGCAACACCGGATCGTTAACCCACTGAGCGAGGGCAGGGACCAAACCCGCAACCTCATGGTTCCTAGTCGGATTCGTTAACCACTGCGCCACGACAGGAACTCCTCTTTAAACTTTTTTTTTTTTTTTTCCATATCCATAGCTTGTGGAAGTTCCCAGGCCAGGGCTTAAATTTGTGCTGTTTCAACCTGCACTACAGCTGTGGCAAGACCAGATCATAAACTCAATATGCCACATGGGAACTTTCTTTTTTTAACTTTTGTTCTTTTTATGTCCACAACCCCTAGCATATGAAAGTTCTGGGACCAAGGTCTGGATCCAAGCTGCAGCTGTGACAATGGTTGATACTTCTAAACTACTGCAATAGCCAGGGACTGAGTCACTGCAGTTGAATTCTCCCCCTCCCCCCCCCTTTTTTTTTAAGGCCCCACCTGTGGCATATGGAAATTCTGGGGCTAAGGGTCGAATTGGAGCTGTAGCTGCTGGCCTATGCCACAGCCACAGCAATGCTGGATTCAAGCCATGTCTGCAACCTACACCAAAGTTTATACCAACGCCAGGTCCTTAACCTATTGACCAAGGACAGGGATTAAACCCGAATCCTCACAGACACTACATGGGGTTCTTAATCCACCGAGCCACAACAGAAATTCCCTGCAGTAGGATTCCTAATCCACTGCACCACAGTGGGAACTCCAAACTTTTAAAGAACATTATTTAAAATAGATCACAGTTAAATTAACTAACTTCAATTTTTTTAATTTTAAAAAATTTAATAAAATACATTATAGCCATAAAAATAATGGAATATAATACAAGCAATTAAAAATAACACCATAGCAATCTTACACTATCTGATTTCAGTTTTTTTAAACACTGAGATCTAAGAGGGTGTTCAAATTCAAGTTTAAAACTATTCAAGGGAGATCCCGTTGTGGGTCAGTGCTAATGAACCCGACCAGTATCCATGAGGATTCGGGTTTGATCCCTGTGCCAACTCAGCGGGTTAAGGATCCACCATTTCTGAGCTGTGGTGTAGGTCACAGCCTCGGCTCGGATCCTGTGCTGCTGTGGCTGTCGAGCAGGATGCCAGCCAGCTATGGCTCACATTCGACCCCTAGCCTGGGAACTTCCATATGCTGAAGCTGTGGCCCTAAAAAGCAAAAAATAAATAAGTAAAATAAAATTTAAAAAACAAAACAAAACTCTGAGTATAAGAAAAAAACCAAACAGGAGTTCCCGTCGTGGCTCAGTGGTTAACGAATCTGACTGGGAACCATGAGGTTGCGGGTTCGATCCCTGCCCTTGCTCAGTGGGTTAAGGATCTGGCGTTGCCATGAGCTGTGGTGTAGGTTGCAGATGCGGCTCAGATCCCGCATTGCTGTGGCTGTGGCGTAGGCCGGTGGCTACAGCTCCGATTGGACCCCTAGCCTGGGAACCTCCATATGCCTTGGGAGCAGCCCAAGAAAAGGCAAAAATACAAAAAAAAAAAAGAAAGAAAGAAAGAAAAAGAAAAGAAACCAAACAAAAAAAAAAACCCTGCAAAAAGTACAAGAAAAAAATTTTTGGCACATATTCAACTTATACATGCTATGATGTACAGCAACTATAATGAAAGTAATCACACTTGGAGAACTTCACCACCACCAAAACTCTTTCACAACATTAAAACATTTTCATCTCCACTATCTTCTCTTATTATTTTAATTCACTATCATGCATTTTGATGTATGGCTGAACTAATATAAATCAATTACAGATGAGAACATATGGTTATAAGAGAAAATATATTTGCTATGGCAAACTGAGAGCTCTTTATTCCTTCAATAGTCCTCTCAACTCCACTACTCATCCCAAACTCAGGCTTTTGGAAGGTTTTTTTCCTCCTTGTTTTTGCTTTAAATGATGATAAATGTATAATGTCACAAAATGTGACCTAGCATGATGTTACTCACTAAAAGTCCTGAATGTCTTAGCTCTACTGATGGGCTTCAGCTCTAACAGATTTAAAAAACCCAAATGTATGCTGAAGATCTTCATCTTAATAAATTTTTGCTAGTCTCATCTTCTGACAGTTTACATTGCATCTTGACTTTTGTATCAGTTGGTCAGCTAGTGATTATTTACTGCTCATTATAATTTTAAGAAATATATATATACATATAAAACAGATGATCCATTTACCAAAAACAAACTCTGAGATTCTAAATCTACCAAAAGAAAAGCAAAATGGTACATGGCATACAACATTAACTTAGAAGGAATTTTCAATGACATAGGAAAATGCTATGTTAAGTAGAAAAAAATGTACTTTTAAAAAATAATCAGGTTTTTTTTTTTTTTTTTTTTTTGTCTTTTTGCCATTTCTTGGGCTGCTCCTGTGGCACATGAAGGTTCTCAGGCTGGGGTCGAATCAGAGCTGTGTAGCCGCCAGCCTACACCAGAGCCACAGCAATGCGGGATCCGAGCCGCATCTGCAACTACACCACAGCTCATGGCAACGCTGGATCCTTAACCCAAGGGCAGGGATCGAACCCGCAACCTCATGGTTCCTAGTCGGATTCATTAACCACTGCGCCATGATGGGAACTCCATGTCATTTATAACAGCAAAAAAATAAAAATTAAAATTAAAAAAAGCAAACAACCTAAATGCTCCAAAATAGGAAATTAGGCAAATTATAGTACATCCATAAAACAGAATACTATGAAGCAATTTTAAAAATCGTGTTGTAGAAAAATATTTTCTGAAATGAAAAAGTATTCAAAGTATTATGCAAAGAGATTGGGGATGAAAACAGTTCTGTATAGTATGATCAACCAAAAATTGGCTACAAAAATCTGTTAGGGCACCTGACAATTTTAATAGGGTTGTCACTAGGTAGTTGGATAATGAGTAACTTTTGCTTTTACTATGCCCTTATTAGCATTTGCATATATGTAAAAAAAATACTAAAAATCAGAAAACAAATCTATAAGAAGTACGGTCTCAAAAACAATTTAAGTATATAAAGTAACTAGAAATAGTAAGCATAGATGAGATTCTCTTTTGATTTCAAAGTTTTGAGAAAAAGAAAACCATTTATATTTATGAATTGGGACTATCCATACATTACCGCCTTGTGTTTAAAATAACTTTGAGTACCTACAGTGCAATATTAAACTTATACTAATAAAATTAGCTGAATCATACAGCCAACTCTTTTCTTCTCTGCATCTCAAATACAGAGCTGATTCCCAATGGGAAGAAAGGCAAACCAAAGACATAAATAATAAATAGCTCAATTCTCTATCATCTCCTCCTGTCTTAAAATAAAAAGAAAAAATTACAATTTCCTTGAGCTGGAGACTGGCACCTAATATAAAAGTAGCTAATAAAAATTTAGTCAAGCAGGAGTTCCCATTGTGGCACAGTAGAAATGATTCCAAATAGTATCCATAAGGATGCAGGTTTGATCCCTGGCTTCCCTCAGTTGGCTGGGGATCCAGTATTAGGTGGCTGTAGCATAGGCCAGCAGGTATAGCTCCAATTCAACCCCTAGCCTAGGAAACTCATATGCTGCAGGTGTGGCCCTAAAAAGGAAAAAAAAAATTAGTCAAAAAGCAGTTCTCAGAGTTCCCCTCAATGGCTCAGTGGTTAACGAATCCAACTAGGAGCCATGAGGTTATGGGTTCGATTCCTGGCCTTGCTCAGTGGGTTAAGGATCCAGCGTTGCCGTGAGCTGTGGTGCAGATTGCAGACGCGGCTCGGATCCGGTGTTGCTGTGGCTCTGGCATAGGCCGGCAGCTACAGCTCCAATTCAACCCCTAGCCTGGGAACCTCCATATGCCGCAGGAGCGGCACAAGAAATAGCAAAAAGACAAAAAAAAAAAAAAAAAAAAAAAAAAAAGCAGCAGCAGTTCCCTCCTGGCTCAGGGGGTTTAAGACCCAGCACTGTCACTGCTGTGGCTCTGGTTACAGCTGTGGTAGGGATTTGGTCCCTGGCTGGGGAATTTCTACATGCAGCAGGTGAGGCCAAAAAATTAAAAATTAAAAAAAAAATTTAGTCAAGCAAATTAGCTTGTTACGAGCTGAGTCAGAAAAACTGAGAATAATATTTCCGAAGCCAAAGAGGACAATAGTGAAGAAAACTAGACGTCAACCTGAGTACTACCCTCTCAGTCTTTGTTTTGATGTGCACTCTACTTAACAGAAAAAGTAAAAGTGGTACTATTTGGATTAATCTAACAGCCTGGTTATTTCATATTTATATTATCATATATATGAGTGCCTACTATTTTAAAGTTGAAAATATGAATTACATTTACAAATTAACATAAAATAGGAATTCCCTTGTTGGCAGAGCAGGTTAAGGATCCAGTGTTGTCACAGCGGCAGCTCAAGGCCCTGCTAAGGTGCAGGTTCAATCCCTGGCCTGGGAACTCACACATGCCATTAAGTGTGGCCTAAAATAAATAATAATAGTGATATAAAATAAAGAGTCTAGGTTCCTGATGAATAGTGTTGATGAACAGCACTTAAAGCCATCAAGATTATGGATTCAGAAAGCCCTAGAGGATATCAAGTTCATCTACAATGAGAAAATGATATGCCGTTGAAACTATTTGAAAAATAAATGATTGGAGGTCAATCTTGACCTTGTCATTCACCTCTCAAAAGACAAGTACAGAAATTATTTCCTCTTCTTTCTTATCACGCTCCCTGCAAGGTCTAGCTATTTTAACCTTTCAAAAATTACTTAATTGGAGTTCCTGTTGTGGCTCAGCAGTAATGAACCCAACTAGCATCCATGAGGATGTGGGTTTAAACCCTAGCCTCATTCAGTGGGTTATGAATCTGGTGTTGCCATGAGCTGTGGTTGTGGCCTGCAGCTACAGCTCCTATTCAGCCCTTATTCTGGGAACTTCCATATGCCAAGGGTGCAGCCCTAAAATCAAGAAAAAAAAAATTAGTAATCAAAAAGTTTACAATATAAATAGCTTGGCAAAATCGCTCGTCCCCAAATTCAGTTGTGGATCTAGGAGTATGAAATAAAGTAACCAGGAAAGAGCTCAGCCTAAAATAAGAGAAGGACTGTGACAGGGGATCTCAAGGTTCAGGGCTACAAGGAAGTGGTGAATTAGGATCTGCTTAGAAAAAGACGATTATCTGAAGTTTTTTTTGTTTTGTTTTGTTTTTTGTTTTGTTTTTTAATTTTATGGCCACACACATGGCATATGGAAGTTCCCAGGCCAGGGACTAAATGTGAGCCAGAGCTGCGGCCAATGCCAGATCCTTTTAACTCACTGTGCTAGACTAGGGATTGAATCCATACCTCCACAGCAACCCAATCCACTGCAGTCACATCTTTCATCTACTGTACCTGGCAGGAACTCCTTAAGATTTTTAAGATTTGTCCTAGGCTATCCAAATAACACGAGTTTATTAAGGAGTTCCCTTGTGACACAGTGGGTTAGGCACCCAGTGTAGTCACTGTAGTGGCTCGGGTTGCTGCTGTGGCACAGGTTCCATCCCTGGACCAGGAACGTCCACATGCTATGAGTGCAACCAAAAAAAAACCTAATAACATGAAATTATTCATCTGTAACTTATTTCCCACATACTTTTGCCACGTATTATTTTACACAAAATAAATAGCTCACTATGTGGGTTGTACTTCTGACAACTGGATCCCAGGAATAGAGCATGAGAGCTAAGAAAGGAAAAGCTTTGAATTCTAGGGAATAATTTTCAAAAGAGGTATTTCTCCTTGGTCTCTCAGGCAGTGGAGACATAAAGCCCCTAATATTAGCAGGATAAGTAATGAGATGGAAAGTGTCTGCTACAATGTTTGACCAAGGGCATAATATTCTACTTTATCTCCTATGGAAGAAATTATGAAATTCTATCACTAAAATGCCTCCAACTAAGAGAGAAGGAAGAAAAAGGCAAACCTAAATACTATTCTGTTAGAAGATAAAATATATCATTTTTAGTCAACAGTAAGTTTATAGGATACCACATGCAAAAAAAGGATGAAAAATTTTTCCTAGTTACCTAAATGGAAACTGGAAACATTTATAGGAATTATTAAACATCAAGTTACAGGGGAGTTGCAAGCTATTATTTCACATTCAATCTGTGGCTTCCTATTTTACGCCGCTCATATGCCAGGATGTACTATTTTATCTAACGGTCTTGACTACAAATGCTGCTTTATTTCTCTGAGGACCACTGGGATATCAATTTCAATTACCTGATGTCATTACGATATCCTCTTTAGTGGCACATGTGGGTGCTAAACATGGAGACTTAATGAATTTTCAAGTCTCTTTCTGATAAACATACTTATTTTGTAACCTCATTACCACTCCTTCAGTCTTTAAGAAACTCTCACATTGTACGCTTTCATGTCACTGGAGAATGCCCACAAAAAGCAGGACCTGACTTGGGGTCCCAGTGCTATAACTATAAGAAAACGGCACTGTTGAGCAATAAGAATATAACAAGTGCTGGTGAGATGTGGAGAAAACAGGAACCTTGTATACTGTTGGTAGGGTGGTAAAATGTGCAATTGCTATGGAAAACAGAATGGAGTTTCCACATAAAATTAAAAATTGAACTACCACATGATCTAACACTACCCCTTCTAGGCATAAAACCAAAAGATGTGAAAGGAGAGCTACAAAGAGGTAACTGTACACAGCAGTACTATTCATAATGATTCAGAGGTAGACAAAACTCAAATGTCCATAGAGGGATGAATGGATAAACAAAATGTGGCATATATATAATGGAATATTACTTGGCCTTTATAAGGAAGCAAATCCTGTTACATGCTACAACATGGATGAACCTTAAGGACGTAAGGGAAATAAGCTAGTCACAAAACGACAAATACTACATACTACATGATTCCTCTTATATGAGGTAGCTAAAATTGTCAAATTTATAGAAACACTAAGTAGACCAGTAATTACCAGGGCTGAGGGGAGGGGGGAGGAGGAGTTATTTAATGGGTAAAGAGTTTCAGGTATTTTAGGAGTTCCCATCATGGCTCAACAGTAATGAACCCAACTAGAATCCATCAGGATGCAGGTTCAATCCCTGGCCTCACTCAGTGGGTTAAGGATCCAGCATTGCCATGAGCTGTGGCGTAGGTCACAGACGTGGCTCAGGTCCCACATTGCTGTGGCTGTGGCACAGGTCAGCAGCTGTAGCTCCCATTCAGCCCCTAGCCTGGGAAGTTCCATAGGCCACAGGTGTGGCCATAAAAGGAAAAAACAAACAAACAAACAAACAAAAAAAAAAAACAAACAACCAAAAAAAACCCCAAAAAACAAAACAACTTTCATGCCTTCACAAAATATTTTCATTTGTTCCATTCATCAAATACCTCAGTGCTATATAGGATACATATGTCATGTGTTATGTGGCATTGCCACATTGCTACTTATGTTCAGAGAGACTATAAAGTAAGTTTGCAACTAGAAAAATAAAGACAACTTAGAAATGTTTCAATGTAGTGTTTTCCTAAGTAGCCTATCTGATTTCACCTGAAATAAGCTAAAAAAAGAGGCAAACAACTCTGATACATAAGTTTGTTTTTTAGCATCAAAGATTTTAGGCCTACTGGAAGTAAAGACAGAATTACAGAAAGTAATTAGTCCCATGGATCCCCAGTATAACACATCATATACATACACTTTTTTTAATTTATTTTTTTCCCACTGTACAGCAAGGGGATCAAGTTATCAATTTACATGTATACATTTTTCCCCCCACCCTTTGTTCTGCTGAAATATGAGTATCTAGACATAGTTCTCAATGCTATTCAGCAGGATCTCCTTGTAAATCTATTCCAAGTTGTGTCTGATAACCCCAAGCTCCTGATCCCTCCCACTCCTTCCCTCTCCCGTCAGGCAGCCACAAGTCTATTCTTCAAGTCCATGATTTTCTTTTCTGTGGAGATGTTCATTTGTGCTGGATATTAGATTCCAGTTATAAGTGATATCATATGGTATTTGTCTTTGTCTTTCTGACTCATTTCACTCAGTATGAGAGTCTCTAGTTCCATCCATGTGGCTGCAAATGGCATTATGGCATTCTTTTTTTATGGCTGAGTAGTATTCCATTGTGTATATATACCACATCTTCCGAATCCAATCATCTGTTGATGGACATTTGGGTTGTTTCCATGTCCTGGCTATTGTGAATAGTGCTGCAATGAACATGTGGGTGCATGTGTCTCTTTTAAGTAGAGTTTTGTCCAGATATCTGCCCAAGAGTGGGATTGCGGGGTCATATGGAAGTTCTATGCATATACATACATTTTGGTTGTTGTTGTTGTTGTTCAGCTCCATGAAAGATCTCAGTTCCTAGACCAGGGATTGAATCCAGGCCACAGCAGGGAAAGCACCAAGTCCTAACTACTAAACCACAAGGGAAATCCCAGCTTATCCCCTTATATTTTAAATTCTATGCTTACATTTTTGTCCCCAAGTAAAAGTTAAATGTCCAAAGCAAGAGTTTTAATGCCCTTGTGACTTACAACTCTACAGCATAACAAAATCAAAATGTGTACAGGTACTTTCTGGAAATCTTTATAAAACTTTAATTTGATTCCTAAAGGAGTCTATGTCCTAAACAAATACTGAGAACTCTAAACACATTTAGATGAAATAAGTGTTGATATAAATTATACCAGAAGTTCAAAAAAAATTCAGAGTGTTAAAGGAGAGGCATGGATAGATGTCCTACCTCTGACGATATTTCTGAAGAAGAAGCTATTTCACTGTCATGAACCTGCTGAAGGGTTTGCATGGTTAACTCTAATCTGGTGGGTAGAAGAGAGCCTTATTTTGTCTTTATATCCCCAGTGCCTAGCATATCAAGCCTGACATGAAACAGACTCTCAAAAGATGTTTACTGGAGTTCCCGTCATGGCTCAGTGGTTAACAAACCCGACTAGGATCCATGAGGATGCAGGTGCCATCCCTGGCCTCGATCAGTGGGTTAAGGATCTGGCGTTGCCTTGAGCTGTGGTGTAGGTCACAGAAGCAGCTCAGATCTAGCGTTGCTGTGGCTGTGGCCTAGGCCAGCTGCTACAGCTCTGGTTCAACCCCCAGCCTGGGAATCTCCATATGCTGCGGGTGTGGCCATAAATAGACAAAAGACAAAAAAAAAAAAAAAAAAAAAAAGATGCTTGCTGTATGAAGCTAAATAGTGCCCGAATGGGGCTGCAGAAATCTGTTCAACTAGGGAGGCAGCCCTTGGTAAAATGACATACTAGGCTGTCTCCAGGATACATACAAGTTATGTACATTCTGCCCTGAGGAAGGAATTTATGCAAAGCACACTAGTTTTCTCACCTAGAGCTGGATAAATAGAAATAGGCTAAATTTCCACAGGATTTACTTATATTTTCTTGACTTTACTTCAAAATGCTAACTTTAGAGAAGTAAATTATAGAGTGTGGTAAAGCCCTAGCAACCACTGTAGAAGAAATAATTTTCTTTTGTATTTCATTTTATCTTTTTTCCTTTTCAGGGCTGCACCTGCAGCATATGGAAGTTCCCAGGCTAGGGATTGAATTGGAGCTGCAGCTACCATCCTACGCCACAGCCACAGCAACACCAGATCCAAGCCACATCCAAGACCTATGCTGCAGTGTGCAGCAACACCAGATCCTTAAGCCACTGAGCAAGGCTAGGGATTGAACCTGCAACTTCATGGGTACCAGTCAGAGTTCTTAACCTGCTGAACCTCCTTCTTTTGTATTTCACTGAATAATACCAGTTGTCTTCCAAACTGAGTACTTGATGGCTTTAAGAATAGCAGTTGAGAAAGTAACCAAAAGTTAATCACTTTCGGTTACATTTTGCAAAATGTTTTGAAATCCCATTCTCACCTCCTGTTCTATAGCCTTCAGAGGTTCAGGACTACTGCTGACCTGGGAAGAGGGAAAGATTATAAAAGAGAAAAAAAATCATGTATTTACTAGGTATTAGCATATTTCTAATCATCTTTGGTTTGTGTTACCTCTCAGGATAACAAGATCCATCTCTCTTATCTACTTTATTAAGATAAGAGTTTTAGGGTTTTGTTTTGTTTTGGCTTAAAATCACTTCCTTTAAGCCTCTATTTTTAGCAACATTATGATTCAAAAGCCACCACTTGGGTCTTATCTTATATTTATCAATAAGCAATTCATCATTTAACATTTTTTTTCTGTTCACACAGCTATGTCGAAATCATTCTGAAATTTATCCTAATCATTTAGAAAAATTAACATAATAAATATTCCAATTTAACACATTTGGAAATGTAAACCGTACCCTCCTCCCCACTCTCCACTATTTCAGAAACTGTTAGATAACACTAATCAATGAAGGATAACCAAGATTCAAATTCATTTTCACAAATCATCTACTCATATATTTGCCCTCTTTCAAACAAAAGTGCTTCTATTAAACACAAAGCAACTTCAAGTTTTAAATATTATTGATCTAGAAATCCATCAAAGTTTTGTTGAAAGTCTGAAGTACAGCTGTTCTAGCTCTCTGTTAATTCATACACACACACACACACACACACACACACACACACACACACACACACACACACACGAACCACAGGTGAGCAAGGCATAGTTCACATCTTTTTCTTTTTCTTTTCTTCTTTGTTTTTTCTGGAGCTTTCCCAGGTGGGGCTGCCATACAAACCTCCAACCTGACGAGAAGCCACTGGTGCCACCACCAAACTAGAAGCAGGAACCCCTAGAGCAGGTTCCACTTGTGGCTACCTGCTCATGCAGAGTTGATTCCTGCAGACTAGGAGGCCCCCTTTTTTCTTTCTTTTTTTCTTTCGGCCACATCCATGGCATGTGGAAGTTCCTAGGCCAAAGATCGAACCTGTGCCACAGCTGCAACCCAAGTTATAGCAGTGACAACACCAGGTCCTCAACCCACTGAGCCACCAGGGAACTGTTGACTTTCTTTTTTAAATTGAAATATAATTGACTTACAATAACATACTAGTTTCAGGTGTGCAACATAGTAGTTCAATATTTTTATACATTACAAAATGATCACCATGATAAGTCCAAGTACCATCTGTCACCAAAGTTATTATAATATTATTAACTATATTTTCTATCCTGTACATTACATCCCTTTGAACTTCATTTTATGAATGTAGTTTGTATCTCTTAATCTTCATCACCTATTTCACTTATCACCTAACCCTCCCCCCTTTGGCAACTACTAATTTGTTTTATGTATCTACGAGTCTGTTTCTATTTGATTACATTTGTTCATTTTGTTTTGTTTTTTAGGTTCCATATATAAGTGAAATCACATGGTATTTGTCTTTCTTGGTCTGACTTTTCTCACTTAGCATAATACCCTTTAGGCCAACCAGCTGTCACAAACGGAAAGATTTTACTCTTTTTTATGGTTAGGTAATACTCCATTAAATATACCATGGCATGATCCACTTTATAGAAACCCAGATTGCTTCACCCTTAATTTTTGTTTACATGATCTCTGAGTTTGGAGTCTCATCTTTAACTCTTCTCAACTATCATTTCATCAAAAGTTCGGTAAATAACTAGATAACACTCTCTAAATAAAAACAAAAGACTGTGAACATACATTTAAAAAACAAAAAACAAGCTGCAGGAAATACTAAGAGCATAAACCCATTTATTTTACAAAGACACACCTGAGTATGTATTATCTATGTGCATATGTAAAGAAAAGGGTATGAAGGATACATCAACTATTCATAGTGACTGGGGAAAAGGAATGAAATTTAGAGTTGTAGAAACTTTACATATTACTTGAGATTCTTCGATATTATTTGATTGTGAAATGGGATTGATATTAACTTCTTAAAAATTTTCTAAGCATATTTTATAAAATACTTGGACTCTGAGCATCTTTTCTATATTTCTAGCATCTGGCATTAAAAAACTTAAATGTATAATTGGGTTGCTTTGCTGAACATCAGAAATTGACAGAACACTGTAAATCAACTATAATAAAATTTTTTAAGAACTTGTTTTAAAAATAAACAAAAAGCAAGGTAATTTTCCTTCAGCAGAATATATTTAAAGCTATTTTTCCTATTCTAACAGCTTAAAGATTAAGTATCAAGAGTATGTAATAGATACTCATGTGCAAACTACTTTAAAAGAAGTCACATTACAAATACAAGTTTTAGGAGTTCTCTGATGGCTCAGCATACTAAAGATCCGGCATTGTCACTGCTGTGGCTCAAACCACTGCTATAGTGTGGGTTCAATCCCTGGTTTGGGAACTTCCACATGCCATGCGTGTGGCCAAAAAAAAAAAAAGAGAGAGAGAGAGAGAAAAATATAAGCTTTAAACACCATCATTTTTATTTGTTTGTTTGTTTAATTTTTTTGGCTGTGCCTGTGGCATGCAGAAGCTCCTAGGCCAGGGATCCAATCCTCGCCCAAGCCACTGCAGTGACAATGCCATATCCTTAACCAGCTGAGCCACACAGGAACTCCTAAACACCATTTTAAAATAAGCGTTGTTTATTTAGAGTTTCAGCAATTTTCATTCTCAACATACACTTGTACCTGGTCAATAAATATGCTAAAAAGAGAAAAAAAAAATCTTGTATATAAACATTTACTAAGAAAGAAAGAATTCCATTCCTTCTTCTCCAAGCAAGAGTTTAAATAGAAAGAAGAACGTCTCTATAATTTTGTCAATTGAACCCCAATAAAGATGAACAGAAAAGCACCAAAATATTAAAAAGAGTAAATCTTCACTCCTTTCTCCTTCAAACCACAACTATAAGCTGTGGATGATTCCTGAAATTATCAAATGAGGATACATGTGAGCCAGAAAATTTGTAAATAAAAATTGAACTTAGAGAAGAAATTCCTTTCCCTCTGTTCCAAGCAAAACCAACATAAAATATTACAAAATATTGTTTTTTTCAAAATTCTATTTTTATTTTACCCTACTGTAGACACTATAAATAAAATCCATGAGTTCCCATCATGGCTCAGCGGTTAACAAATCTGACTAGCATCCATGAGGATGCAGGTTCGCTCCCTGGCCTCGCTCAGTGGGTTAAGGATCCGGTGTTTCCATGAGCTGTGGTATAAGTCACAGATGCGGCTCAGATCCTGCGTTGCTGGGGCTGTGGCATAGGCCAGCTGCTACAGCTCTGATTTGGCCCCTAGCATGGGAACCTCCATATGCCTCAGGTGCAGCCCTAAAAAGAAAAAAAAAAAAAAATGCGAAAGGAGGTAACATATAACATAAACTATGGAAAAACCCAACATAAGACGAAAGGAAAAACAGACCTAGAAGCAATGACATTTCAGGCAATAAGCACATTTAGTTCCTAAATACCATCTTCCAATAAAGAGAACCTAGGTTCCTTGGAGCCACAGTCGACTGCAGGCCTGGGGCAGGAAATATACAAGAACATCTGGTGGTGTCAGAAAAGCAGGCAGGCAGGAAAAGACCCAAAAGACTAGAGACATGTCAAAAGGATGACTTCTAAAAGACCTCCTGATGTCCAAAGCTGGAACAACTTGAACAACAAAATAAATGACAGCATTGGATATCCTACAGAATGAAATGATATCCATTAGTACAAAGGAGGAAGGAAAGTTAGCAATTCTCCCTTCTAAAAGAATTCCAGTTAATACATGTAGGATGAAGAAATCAGAAAATAAGCATTAAAGCATCACAGTAATACAGAGTTCCCATTATAGCTCAGCAGGTTAGGAACCCAACATAGTCCCCATAAGGTTGTGAGTTTGAATCCTGGCCTCACTCAGAGGGTTTAAGGATTTGGCATCGCCAAAAGTTGGGCTGTAGGTCACAGATGCAACTTGGATCTGGTGTTGCTGTGGCTGTAGCACAGGCTAGCAGCTGCAACTATGATTTGACCCCTAGCCTGGGAATTTCCATATGCTGAGGGTGCAGCCATAAAAAGAAAATTTAAAAAAAAAAAATGAACACCACAGTACTAACTGCTGTGGGTAAGCTCCACTGATGGATGCTAAAATCAGTGAATGAAAGTTTGAGAAGCACAAAATCAAAATACATCCATCAAGATATTAATTAAATGATAAAGGCAAAACCAGTAACTTTACAGTGGAGAAATACAACACATATCACCTGAACCAAGGGATAGAGGTTAACATCCCCACCACTACAGCATGTTGTTCCTCTAGTATCCTTGCCAAAAATATATAGCCTCAATCTAATCAACAGAAATCAGAGAAGCCCAAGTTGAGAGATATTCTAAAAAAATAACCAGTACTCTTCAAGGCTGAAGGTCATGAAAAACAATGAAAGGCTACACACATTAGAAGAGACTGAGGAAACCACCCAATGCAATGTGGGCTCCTGGATCAGATCCTGGAACAGATAAAGAACAGTAGTGGGAAAACTGGCAAAATCTAAATACAAGTCTGTGGTTGAGCTAACAGTATCGTGCCAATGTTAATTTATTAGTTTCGATATTTTCATCATAGTTAACAATCAATGATGGATGGTGGGTGATGGGTGTAATTCCCTCTGTAATATTTGTGCAATTTTCCTGCATGTCTAAAATGCTTCAAAATGAAAAGTTTTTTAAAAAGAGCTTTAACTTTTAAAATTTTTAATTTACATGTTCATTTTATAACAGAAATCTTTAACCACAGAAGATACACAAAGTTTAACTACTGTAGAGATTCAATCTTAGGAAAATTAAAGAAATATGAACAATTTAAGAACTTAACCACAAATGGAGGAGGATGGAAAATTCTTATAAACAAGAATGCTGGCTCTGTTCAGACATTTCCTATTCTGTATGCTAAGCACATCCCCTGAAGAATGCAGCACACACTGACCACTGGCTTTACATACCAAACCCTGCTAACAAGACTTTTTCAGAGCAATTCCACTGGAGTATTTTGAGTTATGTGGTTTTAAAAGAACTCTTTAAAATGTTCACAAGTAGGTACCAATCCAACTGTTTTTTTTTAGCCAAAGTTTTTTTCTCAGTTCTAAAAGTCACACCCTAGGAGTTCCTGTTGTGACTCGTTGAACCTGACTAGTATCCATGAGGATGCAGGTTCGATCCCTGGCTTCACTCAGTGGGTTAAGGATCTGGCGTTGCCAGAAACTGTGGTGTAGGTCACAGACATGGCTCAGATCCCAAGTTGCTGCAGCTGTGGCATAGGCTGACAGCTACAGCTCTGATTCAACCCCTAGCCTGGGAACTTGCATATGCTGCAGGTGTGGCCCTAAAAAGCAAAATAAATAAATAAATAAAAGTCACACTCTACTAATAAACAACAATGTCGCAAACTCTTCAAAGGAAAAAAAATAATACTTTTTTGGAGTATATATATACATACATATGCATACACTCATATATGTCTTTAGGTACACGGAGGTACATATATACACATACACATTGTGTATATGTGAAACTAGATGGAATCTATAAAATCATTGCCAAAGTGAAACCAACCAAGGCCTAGAAAACAGCATGAAAATTTTATGCATAGGATATTTTAAATAATATTTAAAGCACCTCGTTCTCTCTCTTTACACACTTGGGCATGAGGGAGAGATACCCGAACTCCAAACTTGTTTTTGTTTTGTTTTGTTTTGTTTAGGGCTGCACCCTCGGCACATGGAGGTTCCCAGGTTAGGGATCTAATCGGAGCTGTAGCCACCAGCCTATGCCAGAGCCACAACAAGGCCAGGTCTGAGCCACGTCTGCGACCTACACCACAGCTCACGGCAAGGCCGGATCCTTAACCCACTGAGCGAGGCTAGGGATCGAACGCGTTCCTAGTTGGGTTTCATTTCCTCTGCACCGTGACGGGAACTCCTGAACTCCGAACTTGTAAAGCAATGAAGAACTTATACAATATGGCTGGTGAGAATACGAATGGCTACCATCCCTTTGGCACTCAATTTGGTAATATCTAGCCAAAGATTTTGGTAAAATCTTATACACCTGCTTTGATCTAGCAATCCCACTTATGGGAATTAGAAATACAAGTATAAAATTATGTACAAGGTTATTTGCTGTAGTATTGCTTATAATAGCAAAAGACTTGCTTATAATAGCAAAAGACTAGGCAAAAGTGGAATTTCTGCTGTGGCACAGTGGGTTAAGAAACCGACTGCAAAGGCTCAGGTCACAGCTCAGGCTTGGATTCAATCCCTGGTCCAGGAACTTCCATATGTTGGGGATGCGACCATTAAAAAAAAAAGATGTAGAACCTCACGTCCCACCACAGACCTAATGAATCAGAAGACTCATTTTTGTTTTGTCTCTCTTTCTCTCTCTTTTTTTAAGGCATACGGAAGGTCCCAGGCTAGGGATCGAATCAGAGCTGGAGCTGCCAGCCTACACCACAGCCACAACAATGCAGGATCTGAGCAGTGTCTGAGACCTACACCCCAGCTCACAGCAATGCCAGATCCTTACCACACTGAGCAAGGCCAGGGATCGAACCTGTGTCCTCATGGATACTGGACAGGTTCGTTACTACTGAGCCACCATGAGAACTCCCCAGAGGATTCATTATATCAAGATTCACGTGCAAATTTTTCTTGTGCATATTAAAGTTTGAAGTTTGAGAAACACTGGGCTGGGGGCCCTTTGTTAAGTTTGCATTGTCACTGCCTGAGGACCAAAACAAACTCCTCTGCTTTCTGCCTTAAACTGATCCCTAGACTAGATTTGAGGACCATTAAGAAGGTGTCAGGTGAAGCTTCATGTAAACTGTGGCATTTAGATTAGCCTTAAAATGGTCCCCTAAGCAGGATACAAATATACATGTGAGAAAACTATATAGAAAGCAACTACATGAAAAGGTGTGGAGTTGAGGACAGGGTTCAAAGTCAGTCAGAGATTCAAATTTGTGAATACTGATGGGTGGATGGCATTTACAGACAAGAAAATTGAGCTACCCAGATTAAGTAGAGGAGAAAGTTGAGCTTTACGCCCTAGAGAACTCCAACATTTAGAGTCCCCAAACCAGCAATGGAAAAGGATCTGTGAGGAAAACCAGTCAGAGAATGACAAAAATTGTATCCTGGGAGCAAAATGAAGAAATTATTTCAAGAGGCAGAAAGATTCAAATGTATCAAATGCTACTAACAAGGTAGGGCAAGACTGAGAATTTTCCATCATATTAAGAAAGACAGAATTTGGGGTAACCTTGAAAGGTACACTGGTGAGGTGGGTAGGACTGAAGTCTCAGAGGAATGGGATGAGGAGGGGAAAAAAAAGTTCCTCAAACATGCCAAGGTCAAACATGTAAAGATAGCTCAGGGTCTTTACAGATGCTATTTGATTGTCCTGAAACACATACTCCTCTAGACCTTTGCATGCACTTGTACATCTTCAGCGTCAGGGCACAAGTTACCACTTCCAAGAGGTTACCCTCACCACCCTAAAATAAGCACCCCTCCTTACTAATTACTCTCTAGCCCCTTCTTTTGCTTTTTTTATACAGTGCGTAAGAGTACTTGAAATTCTATGATTTGTTTGTTGATTCCCGCCCAAGAATATAATAAATAAAGGAATAATATGTACCATACTTCTTTTTAAGAACTTACATATTTTTTCCAGGAGCATCAGTCCTAGAACATTTTCCAGTACAGTTGTCCCTTGGTATCTGTAGAGGACTGTTTCCAGGACTCCCACAGATAAAAAAAATCTACAGATGCCCAAGTCCCTTATATAAAATGGTATAGTATATGTGAAGATATATCCTTATTGACTACAACTCTCTCACAGTGAGCGTTGTAAAAAAAAAATTATTTCTTGCAATAAAGCAACAAAGAAGGCTACAATCATTGCTAAATCCCATGTACTGCCATTCTTCTGCCACAAAGTTTCCTATATATAGTTCTGTTCCCTTGGTTATAACCCATCATGAGGTTTTCTCAGAGAACATTTTCACCTTAACCTCACTTCACAGAAAAATTGTGCCAGTAAAACTAGTATTAATTTCACCTTCCCATTTTTTATAACAGAGGCAAAGCATACTCTAAACATAGCTAGGTCATCCTCAAAGTTCTCAAAGAAACGAAAGGTGAAGAACACCTTACATTAGTGCAACTCCTGTCAGACATGGAAACTAAGACGAGTGTGTGTTCAACGCACTCCGAAAGTGAACTCTAAACCTGTCTCCCTGGCTTTTGTAAAGTTAGAGAAAGACATGTGATTAATAATTAGGGCTTAGGTAAACAATAAAATATGTCCCAATTATGAGACATACTTCACATATTGGCCTTGTACCTTTTTTTTTTTTTTTTTTTTTTGCTTTTTAGGGCTGTACCCACAGCATATGCAGGTTCCCAGGCGAGAGGTCAAATCAGAGCTATAGCTGCTGGCCACAGCCACAGCCACAGCCACAGCCACAGCCACGCCAGATCCGAGTCTCACAGCAATGCTGGATCCTTAACCCACTGAACGAGGACAGGGATCAAACCTGCAACCTCATGGCTCCTAGTCAGATTCGCTTCCACTGCACCACGATGGGAACTCCACGGACTTTTACCATTTTGTAATGTATCATTTGGTTCCCAGAAATCCTTGTCTGTTGAGCCTTTATCTCATGTACTGGCCCCATGTCCAGAGTAGAGACAGACTAGATTTTATTTAAAAAACCTCTCTGGGGAGTTCCCTTTGTGGCTCAGCGGGTTAAGGATCTGGTGTTGTCATTGTATCAGCTTGGGTCACTTCTGTGGTGCAGGTTCAATGCCTAGCCTGAGAACTTCTACATGCCATGGGTACAGCCAAAAAAACCCAACCAACAAAACAAAACAAAAAAACCTTTCTGGGGAATACTTGCCTGAGTATATTTAGGGAGGACACCAAAAAAAAAAACCCATGTTTAAATCCATTTAAGTAATCTGTTAACCAGTTTATAACTTGTCAGTAGAGTTCTGTCAGGGCATGTCAATAAATTAATTCTACAAGAGGATTATAACAATCTTCTCTTTAAGGTCTTTTGGATAGTAATTAAAATACAGTTACCATATGGTATACATTTTTGAAGTATCCTTCCTACCTAATTTTGTTTTGGAAAAGGGAAATGGCAAGTAGGTGATTAAGGGATGGGTGTTTTGGAAGATCTATTAAACCAGCAGGCAGGCTAAAAAAGCCAGTGTGGCCGTAGAAGTAGGAGTGAAAAAATTCCTAGCCTCACTGTGGACTGATACTGAGCAGCTGCATAATTACCTGCTAATAAGTTAAACAAAAAACAAAGGAGAAGGGGAAAAAGGTGAGGTTAGACCTACTGGTAAAAATACTTATCAGTGGGAGCAAAGCTGTGAAATAGTTATTCACTACTTACTGTTTTGAGCACATTTCAAAGTTCAGTGGAATGAATTCTAAATGCCTCTACCTACTAGAGCTAAGAAGCAGACCATTTATATTATCCCAAAAGAGTCGTTTTAACATCTAAAACAAATGATTCATTCATTTGACAGACATGCTCCGAGTGACAACTACATGCTAGGCACTTTTCTAAGTGCTAGGGATACAGTAGCAAATAATCTGCATGGGCTTTCTGTTCTTAGTGGAGAGAAACAGACCAAGCAAATAAGTAAATGACCAAGTATTTCAGAAGTATTATAAGAGTTATCATTAAGTACTTAAACCATGAAAACCAATTTCAAGAAAAAGAGAGCAGAAAAAGGAGATAAGATTTGTAACTCAATTGTACTCACTGTATGTGGCCTGTTTATTTATGACAAAGTAGATTTTCTAATGTAACAAGGTTCTTTCATAAACAATGTTCTGTTTATAAATATTCCACTTTATAAGATATAGGCTAAAACTTCAAATATTTTAAATTATTAATATAATTCCATTCCTAGACTATCTTATTGTTTATATTTATAACTTAATAAGTTTTATTGTGATAGTTGATTTACAATGTTGTATATAATTATTTGATGACAAGATATCATCAAGAACATAATCTATAATTAACACCAGCCCTCTTTAGCTAAACACAATGCACTTTTTGATACTGCTTTGTGAAGGTTTTGAGGAAGGTACCATGTTTCATTTTATTTTTTTAAAGTGAAGCCCTACTAAGCTGTGAAGCAATCAAACTGAACCAAGGATTCCAGGTGGCAATGATTTTTAATTCTAAAAAACATAATTAGGTTCAGTGGACACCTCATCCTAAGGTAAATCAAACAGAAATAGCCTAAATCAAATAGAAATTTTAGTCATTAGCTAATAAGCATGCCAATCAAGATGTAATAAATGCTGGGAGTTCCCGTCATGGCGCAGTGGTTAACGAATCCGACTAGGAACCATGAGGTTGCGGGTTCGGTCCCTGCCCTTGCTCAGTGGGTTAACGATCCGGCGTTGCCGTGAGCTGTGGTGTAGGTTGCAGACGCGGCTCGGATCCCGCGTTGCTGTGGCTCTGGCGTAGGCCGGTGGCTACAGCTCCGATTCGACCCCTAGCCTGGGAACCTCCATATGCCGCAGGAGCGGCCCAAAGAAATAGCAAAACGACCAAAAAAAAAAACAAAAAAAAACAAAAAAAAAAGATGTAATAAATGTTGACTTTGTTTTCCTACATAACTTGAAAAAGAATAATAAAAACACTAAAACTCTTTGGGAAGAGTTCATTTCCTATTAAAAAAGGGGATTAGTTTCACAAACTAAAATATATACATACTATTTCATTTTCTTATGTTCTGGTTATCTAGTACTTCAATTTGGATAAGAATGCCTATAAAATGAAAACTGGAGGAGTTCCCCTTGTAGTGCAGTGGGTTAAGGACCCGATGTTGTCTCTATGAAGATGCTGGTTGATCCCAGGCCTTGCTCAGTGGGTTAAGGATCCAGTGTTGCTGTAAACTGCGGCACAGGTCACAGCTACCACTCGGATTCAACCCCTGGCCCAGTAACTTCCATGTGCTGTAGATGTGGCCATAAAAATAAAAATAAAATAAAATGTAAATTGGAGATTTTCACAGACTAAAGCTTACCTTCAGGCTGGTATGAGAACGTGGTTGACTTAATTCCTGAAATTTCCATTGTTCTGATCCAGGGGTCTCACCACCTTTCTGAGTGTCAGGTGTAAGCAATCCCTCTCCAGCAGGTAATGGGAAAATCCCTAATGATATAGGGCGTTCTTTTCTATTTGGAAAGAGGAGAAAAAAATTAAGCATTACTCTGTTTTTAATTTTTATTCATCATGACCGTAAGTCATAAGCCCAGGCTGTCATAGCTTTAGAAGCATCACTCTTAATTAAATAATATCGTCTACCTTTCTGAACAAGCAGACTTACCAAAGAGAAAGGACAAAGTCTCAGAGGTTAAATTAGCCCTAAGATATCAATGAAGAAAAGTAGTTTAAAAAAAAAAAAAAGTTAAGGAAATCTTATAAGTTACTGATGAGATCCTCAGCCAGGTAGCAAGAAGAACTACCACATTTTCACTCTGCTTATTAAGTAAGCCCTAAGAAACTTCAACTCCTTTAGAAGTGATCTCAACTCTGCTTCCCAAGTCCTCACACTAATCCATAGATATTTACCCAAGCCTGCTCAGGCTACCTCTTCAGGCTAGAGGCCTCTTTCTGCCTAGAGGAAAATCAATATATGGTCTAAATCAGGGCTACTGATAGAGCTCCCTGGTGGCTCAGCAGGTTAAAGATCCAGCATTGCCACTGTTGTGGTTTGGGTCACTGCTGTGGTACCGGTTTAATCCCTGGCCTAAGAACTTCTGCACGCTGTGGGCATGGCCATAAATAAGTAAATAAAATCAGAGTTTCTCATTAATAGTAAAAACAGCATGTGGATTAAAAAAATAAGAATACTGCCTGCCATTCAGAAACATACAAATTTTGCCAGCCATCAAGCCATCAGCCAATGCAGCTGCCCTGACCGTGTGCCCTGAGGGGAATTCAGGATGGAAAAAAAACAGTATACTGACCCTAGGTGGTTAAGCTGCATTATCAAAGGAATAATTTCAATGAGCCCAGACTCCTACATCTTCCCATACCTAGAAAAGCACTAAAATCATTAACTTGAGATGTCAGTTTTTTGTGACTAGCAGAAATCTTTTGATGTCCCACTATATGTTTTTTGGTTTGTTTTTTTTCCCCTCTCAGTCAAAATCCCTACATATCCTGGCTCTTCCCTTATCTCTTTGGGACACTTCCTCAGAGCTGACAGTCTCCCCCTCAGGACTATAGTCTTTGGTAATGTCCCTGAATAAAACATAATTCTCAACTTTCAGGTTGTACTTTTTTTTTTCAGTCGACGAACTCAAGATTTCATCCCCTAAAGTAGGAAAACTGTTATTTTTCTACAGGACCAATGTATGAGTTTCTTTCCATCACAGTATATATGAAAAAACAATTGTCATTTTTTCCAAACAAGGAGATTACAAAATTCTATGAAAGACTGTGGGGTTTCCAATGCTTTGTAGGATATTTCAATGAACAAGAGTTTCAATTTTAATAACAGAATTTTAAAAACAAAAAACACATCCTTTGCTGATAGAAAGGACTCTGAAAAGGCTAAAAACAACCCTACTAACGGGTCATCCTGGTCATTAACTGAAGCAGAAACTGGCAAGAAATGAGACACTAAAGGTTTGTGGCCTCCAGGAATCGTACTGGTTAATGCGCTTCTGGTAAAAATGTAATTTAGAATAGGAACTACAAGGTTGCAAATAAAAGTGGGAAAATACTCACTTTTGCTAAATAGGTCTTTATTCTGTGAACTCATTTTTATACCAAGAAGCTTAAGCCACTTCTGAAATAATGCCCTCACATAACATAAAGGGTACACTGCTTTCATGCCTAATGACAATCAGAAAGGATTAGTACGACTGTCAAACACCTTCTTAAAGATTAGGTGAAGCAAAAAGGTTGAGAGATTGCATTTTATTAAAGTTGTATGGACAAAGAAATAGAACAGGACTTTACCAGAGTGAATTACTCATCATTTCTTTACACTTGGATACTTTTCCTACTTGATTTGCAAGGAAAATTCAAGTGCAAGTAGGCAGCACAATAAAAGGGTAGATTTTAAAATCAAATCTAAGTTTGTCTCCATGACCTGCCAGAACAACCAAGTAACAAAGTAGTTGGCTATTCTGTTTATACCAGTTACTCCAAAATGGTGGTTAGGCAAAAAAAAGTTTTCATAAGTCCACAGCAAATAAAAGAGGTATTATTTATTATATCCTTACTGGATAATATAGACATATAATACATGTTTCCACATATTGCAGAACCTGTTCTTTCTTGAGAATGACTCACCCTTCTTTCTACAATTTTTCTGCTTCTTTAAATTTAAGTTGCCCTGTATTTCAAATGACTGACAATGATTGGTAATTGGATTTTTTTTTTTTTAGTGTCTACACATGACAAAATGAAAACTTATTGACCTGATGTTTATCCCTTGATTTTGGGAGAACATATTTTGGGAAACGAAAATCTAAGGGGTCTAAGAGCTACTACATTATTTACCTATTTTTTTAAAAATATCTTAATGACTTAAGCAAAATTGACCAGGAATTTAATCAGATGGAATTTAATGCAATGCTCTCTTAACTCAAAATGCAAAGAAAGATAATACATACTTCATCTGAATCCATCACACTGCCAAAAGGAATCAAAATACAGGCCAATTATGAGAATTATCTTCCTTTATGAATGATAATACAATCATTTTCACACAGGCAATACCAAAAAAATAAAAAACACTGGGAGGAGTCAGCTATGGATTCAAGTTTTACATTCCTACTCCTGTTTAATATATTTAATCTACAATCCAAAATATAAGTAGAATTCAAACCTTTACATTGCTTTTATTTATCCATCAGAAACTGCTCTACAGGGAGGGGATTTCCGCCAGCCTACACCAGAGCCACAGCAACTCGGGATATGAGCCCCATCTACGATCTACACCACAGCTCATGGCAACGCTGGATCCTTAACCCAATGAGTGAGGCCAGGGATCGAACCCGCAACCTCATGGTTCCTAGTCAGATTCGTTAACCACTGACCACAAGGGGAACTCCCATATATTTTTTTAATTGTCATATATCCTTGTTTTTTTTTGGTCTTTTTAGGGCTGCATTCCAGGCACATGGAACTTCTCAGGCAAGGGACTGAACAGAAGCTGCAGCTGTCAGCCTACACCACAGCCACAGCAACGTGAGATCTGAGCTGCATCTGCAACCTATACCACAGCTCATGGCAACACCAGATCCTTAACCCACTAGGTGGAGCCAGGGATTGAACCCACATCCTCATGGATACTAATAGGGTTCATCACTGCTGAGCCACAACAGGAACTCCCACATATCCATTTTTAAATCAGTTATTTAAATGTTACTTTACGTGCATAAATAATTTTGCAAATGTGCTTTGAAACAGCTTTTTGGCTATATTCCCATTTAAAACAAATACAATCTACTATACACACATAAGGGCAGTAAAAAGATTTACATTGCTCAACACCCACCACGTGGCAAGTACTAAGAAGGATGATTTATTTACATTATCTCATTTAAATCCTAAGGAAATAGAAATTATTTTCCCTATTTTCAGACTAGGAAAAGTGATGCCCAGAGACTTTAGAACTAGTAATCAGAAGAAATGGGATTCCAAGCCAGGCCTGTTTGACTCCAAGACCCATGTGCTTTCCTTTAACTACCTACAACTTAATCTCTCTCACTCTCTTTTTTAGGGCTGCCCCCATGGCATATGGAACTTCCCAGGCTAGGGGTCCAATTGGAGCTGTAGCTGCCGGCCTACACCACAGCCACACCACCACCAGATCCAAGCCGCATCTACAACCTATACCACAGCTTGTGGCAGGGCCACTGAGCAGGGCCAGGTATCACACCTGTGTCCTCATGGACACTAGGCAGGTTCGTTACCACTGAGCCACAACAGGACGCCTCATAATTTAATCATAATATTGAGGACTTTGATATCAGTCTTCAATCAGATCAACAGCAACTTTTACGTCAAGGAACTTAAACTTAATCATAAATCATTTTATTAATAAAACAGCTAAAATAGTTGTTAAAATGGAGTAAATATAAGTGACTATGAAAATATTTGTTTAATTTACAATATATCTTGTAATTGGTTAAATACAAAATAATCATCTCACTTGATTTTTAAAACAGCCCAACCGGGTAAGAACCTCAGAAGAGGAAACTCAGGCACAGACATTAAGCAACCTGCCAGAGGTCCCACAGCTCACATGGGGCAGAGCATTTGTACCAGTCAGTCCAACTCCAAACCTCTTATCCACTGCATGGCACAGCACAGCACCAGCTTCTTAAACGGAACTGAAACCCAAGACAGCCCTTTAAAATTAATCTCATTTTAATGGTCTGTATGTTCCTGAGTTAAGGTATTTTTTAATTTCCTAAAAGCCTATGTATACATACATACAAATCTTTTAGGTACTAAAATATACACAAGTAATAAGATTGCGCCTGATTGCTATAAAATCAGGAAAGAAAATAAATGACCAAGTACCTTATAGTTTTAAGACCATAGATGAAATTTAATTTCTGGGCCTTAGCCTAATGTTGAACGTGAATGGACCTCTGAATAAAAAAGAACACATTGAGGGAATTTACTACTTTATTTCATCTTAATTTATCTAAATCCATAATTAGGAGCTGAGTATCTTAAATGAGCATTTAAATAATAAAAGTTATAAACTATGAACTCTCATTTAAAACCATGCACGAAGCCGAAATATCAACACATCAGGTAGTTTTAGTTTGATGAGTAAGTAAACAAAAGAAACCAAAACATTAAACCTCTAAAATACAGAAGTGTACAAGTAGAGTGAACAGCAAAAAAGCTACAGAGATTAATGACCACCCCCACAGGCAGGCATGGATATTTGTCACCCAAGTCTACAAAGAAAGGGCAACATCTGACAAAACAATAGTGAATAGGCTTTGTAAAGCTTTCCCAACTTTGATGTGTAAATAATAGCGAAAAAAATGCATTCCTTGCCCTAAAAGGCTTAAATCCTTTCACTTTAAAATATATTTTGTTTTAGGAGGAAAATATTTTAACTGTCAGGTCCCATGAACTGCTATCAAAAATTGCAAAAAGATGTCTGAATCTCCATCAAAGGATAAATGAAGCAAAATAAGCACCTATGGCTTCTGGCTAATCAACGACAAGTCCCTGCATAGAAGATATTTGCTTCTCCATGCTCAGATGCTAAACGAAAGGTTGTGTAAACTTGGACCCAATGCTGCTCTACTCCTGCTCTCCCTTTACTCTTTGAACACTCTGCTTAAAACAAGACCACAATGACCTTGTATTTGCGTATAAAGTACAATCTGAAAATCCTTTTCTTAAGTCGGTGATTTCCAAACACAAAGCCATTATCCCTGAGTGAGAGCCTATAAATTGCTGTATATAAAAATCAAAATCCTAGCTTCAGGCCATTTTCCATTGTTTCAATCTGCAACAGAAATGGTTACAAAGCAGACCCGTGAAGCTAAAAATTCAAGAAAAACCAACTGAACGGGGACTTCTAAGAGAGACTGGAATACCTGAGTATCCTTGGTAGGTTCTGCGTCAGAGCTGGCACTCCGGTAGAAATAGAAAAGTGCACAAGCAGCAAAACAGAGAGAGATACTAAGATAGCAGAATTAATAACCACCGCCCCGCCAACAAAGCCAAACACAAACAGCAGCATGCATCCAGGACTCATGGCGCTGTGCTGGCATGGTGAAACACCCGAACCAGGAGGCCTACTCGGGGGCCAAAGGGGTATCTTTGTAGTGAGGATCTGTCATTCAGCTGCTGCCACAAAAACAATGCCATCGGCAGCAGCTTTCCACTCCATCCTGCAGCAGCTCCCAAGCGATGACGTCATCCCACTCTCCCCACCTCATAACCATAGAGCTGCTGCTCCTCGCATTTATGCAGCAATCCAGAGAGACAGCCAGCCTATTAACTATTTTCCTCTCCACTAAGAGTCCTGGCTTAGCCTATTGGCTGCAATGCTTGGAGATTTACATAATTTATTCACACTCCTACATCAAACAGAAGTCTAGCTAACCCTTTAAAACATGCCTCTCCAAAGCAAAAAAGACTGTAAAACAATTATACAGGAGAAATAAAAAATTTTCAGCATTCTCACAAATCAGAAAACTTTAAACCTGGTGCAAGCTCCATTAAGTATTAGAAAATAACCAAAATACCTCAAAATGTTGCTTATGTGGCATGGCTCACAATTTACCTTTCATTAGTGAAAGCTGTTCTGTTTTTCTATGCTATTCTCTCCTACAGCATTCCAACTACAGTAGAAAGCTTTTTGCATCAGCCTAACTATTGTTCCAGGATTAAAGAACAGGGAAAAACAGAAACAGATTATTCATATTGCTTTTTCCTCCCAAGGCAAAAATGTGTAAAATGCTTACCTAATTCTACTATGAGCTGTGGATTCTAGTTGATCACTTCCTGAGAGCTGATGAAGTTTTGTTCTTTCTAAGTGTTCCATATAGTTATGGATCATCTATTTTGAAGAAAAGAATACACAAAATTTTAAGGCTAATATTTGAAATAAAAACATACTGTTTTAACAATGGAAACATTTTAATATAAATTTCTTATTTAATTACCCATAGTTTCATGGAAAGGATATTAAGGATGAAATTTTCTTTTAATGGCAAAAGAATATTCAAATACTTACATCTAACGATGCTAACATCTGTAAAAGTAGCCAACATCTTGTTTAGCATAGCAAAAACTTTATTTTTTACCATATGTAATGCTATTCAATAATGCTTGCAAGTAACACAAATTAAGATATAGACACTGGGAAGGAGCTGACCAGAGGTTACCAGGTTAAAAAAAAGAGAGGGCATCTGAGATATCCATCACTAAAAACGCAAAACAACAAAGAAATTAACATGAAACTTGAGAAGAAACCATAACCCTTATTTTTTCCTTTTTTTTTTTTTTTTTTGTCTTTTCAGGGCCACACCCTTGGCATATGGAGGTTTCCAGGCTAGTGGTCAAATTGGAGCCAAGGCTACTGTACTGGCCTGCACCACAGCTACAGCAACATCAGATCTGAGCAGCTTCTGTGACCTACACCACGCTCAGGGCAACACCAGATCCTTAACCCAGAGCAAGGCCAGGGATCAAACCCTCAACCTCATGGTTCCTAGCTGGATTCGTTTCTGCTGTGCCATGATGGGAACTCCCTATTTTTTCCATTTCACAAAGGGGTCACAAAGTAAAGATTATTTTCAATTTATTACCAAGATGTTTATTTCTTTTGTCTACAGATTTAGTTCAAAGAATGCTAAAATATTCTCTCCTTTGATTACTAGAATCATCACTTAATATAATCATGGGTAATAACAGCATCAAATTAAAACAAATGAAAAATCAGAGTATTCTAAGTCTTAGACAAGGAACCATAAGACAGACAAGCAGAGAGTTCCCACTGTCGTGCAGCCTGGCCAAGTTGGTTAAAAGATCCATCACTGCTGCAGCTGTGGCTTGAATTCAATCCCTGGCCTAGGGACTTCCACATGCAGTCAGTACAGCCATTTAAAAAAAAAAAGGAGTTCCCATCATGTAGGTGCGGACGAGGCTCGGATCTGGCATTGCTTGGCTGTTGGTGCAGGCCAGTGACTATAGCTCTGATTCGACCCCTGGCCTGGGAACCTCCATATGCCTTAGGTGAGGTCCTAAAAAGACAAGACAAACAAACAAAAAAACAGACAAACTGAATATGGATATGAAAATTTCAAGAGTATCAAGTATATAACCTCTCAAGAAATGCTATAGTCCTATTTGATACTTGATCTACAGTTTCACTTTTAAGATACCTAAATCCTTATTTCCCACTGTGGCTCAGCGGAAACAAACCTGACTAGTATACAGGAGGATGCAAGTTCTATCCCTAGCCCTGCTCAGTGGGTTAAGGATCCAGTGTTGCTACAAGCTGTAATGTAGGTTGCAGATGCAGCTTGGATCTGGCATTGCTGTGGCTGTGGCTGGCAGGTGTAGCTCCAACTCAACCCCTAGCCTGGGAACTTCCATATGGCCCTAAAAAGAAAAAAAAAAAGAAAAAGAAAAAAGAAACCTAAATCCTGGAGTTCTCTCGTGGTGCTGACGGTTAAGGATATCACCTAACCTTCACTGTCATTGCAGTGGTTTAAGTTCAGTCCCTGCCCCAGAAACTTCCACATGCTGCAGGTGAGGCAAAAATAAAAAATAAAAAGAAAGAGGAGTTCTAGCTTCAGTGCAGTGGGTTAAGAACCTGACTGCAGTGGCCCAGGTCACTGGGGAGGTACAGGTTCGACCCCCAGCCGGTACAGTGGGTTAAAGAATTGGGTATTGTCACAGGTGCAATGTAGGTCATAGCTGCAGCTCGGACATGACTCCTGGTCTAGGAACTTCCAGATGCTGCAGGTATAATCAAAAAAGAGGAAAAAAAAAAACTAGCCCAGACAAGAAATGTACCAAGCAAAGAAAAATGAATATATAGAATCACATGGATATGGTATGTGAAAGCATTTTTAAAACTTTTAAACTTATAACTTTCAATTTTAAATTCAGAGCTTTTCTCTTTACCATTTAAAGAACAGTTTTGCAGAAATATCGTTTTTGTCTCTGTGTCAATAAGTCAGAAATAATGAGCTGTTTTGTTTCCTCCTTGTATCAAGAAAAACTTTAAGGGAAAAATTTATTTTATTTGTTTATTTATTTTTGCTTTTTAGGGCTGCACCTGAGGCATATGGAGGTTCCCAGGCTAGGATCTAATCAAAGCTACAGCTGCCAGCCTAAACCACAGCCACAGCCATGCAGGATCCAAGCCACATCTGCAACCTACACCACAGGTCACGGCAACGCCAGATCCTTAACTCACTGAGTGAGGCCAAGGATCAAACCCACAACCTCATGGTTCCTAGTCGTATTCATTTACGCTGCTCCACGAAAGAACTCCAAGGGAAAAAATTTTAATGAAACTGGTATAACAAAGTGATGGTTTGGCCAAATAGATATCAATACAAATTTTCCAAAAGTTTTAGAAAATCTAAGTTGAATTCTTTTTTTCTTTTTTTTTTTTTTTTTTTGTAGGGCCACACACTTAGCATATGGAAGTTCCCAGGCTAGGGGTCGATAAGTTGAATTTTTATATATTGAATCGTATCAATACGATCAGTTCAAATGGAAAAATCGAAGTTTCTTTAAGCACTCAAATGAATAGACATCTCCCTTAGAGTGCTTTTATAATAGTCTACTTATTCCATCTAGAAAAATTAAAAGAATTATTAAATAAAATGCAAAGATACAGAATCGGTTTTACCCCAAATAGATCATTCTATAGACTAGTTCTCATGTTAAATTATTAATTTTTTTCAAATTTAGAAAACGCTGAATTCCAAAACTTCTTCAAACAACTGAGACCAGGTAATTGCAAATACAGTATTCTGACAAAATGGTCTACATAATGAAACTGGTTTCAACCCAACTAACCCAGTGCTTAATAGGAGAGAACAACAAGAACAAAATGGCAGTTAATATTTATTGAGCACCAACTACAAATCAGCCATTGCATGTACAGCCATTGTTTTAATTAATCCTCCAACAATACAATTTTCTGTATAAATTCCAGTTTAAGGTGGTTAAAGTAACTTGTCCAATTTGGTCAGCTAGTTAATGATTAACCGATTCTAGCTGTTTTTAGCTATTTGGCTCTGGGGCCAGAACCCAGATCCATCTGGCTCAGCAATCAGAGCAGCTAAGCATTATAGGACTTATGGTGTATCTGCCCTTTCAGTCAATTCTGGAGGCGGGCAATAAGCTCATTGTCCTTTCTTCTTCACCCTCACACCCACAAGAAACCCCACACCCTAAAGCATTTCCTGATATGTGAAATATAAAATCTGCACTATACATATGTGCACAAAAAAGAAAAAAATAAATTGTATATAAAAATTTAAATTTTAATTACAGGGCTTTACAGAGTAGCTCTGGCCTTTTTTTTTTTTTTTTTTTCCCTAAAAAACTGAGTGAGAGGGAAACATTAGTGCTACCAGACAGAAAAGAGAGTAAATCAGGGCACACTTTAGAAAATCTTCTGTTGGGTCCACCAGCCCCATCCCTCCTGATTTCAGAATTGCAATCCTCAATTTTCTCAGGTATGCACATTAATTCACACATATTCAAGAGCCAATTTAGCAATAAACAGCTGGGAGTCATGAAGAAGGATCCCAAGCCACTGGAACATCCCAAATCCCCTTCCAATCTAGAGAAATCTTCACAGCAAAGGTTGATGTCAGCTTTGGCTAAAATTGAAGAGCAAGGTGATAGTTACTAGAAAACAAGGTAAAAACAGATGTTTTGGAGACAAGTGCATGAATCCCTTTAATTCTATTGGCCTTGAATCTTTCCATGTGCAGCTCAAGAATCCTATAAGCATATCCAAAATGCCACTATTCTAAAAATGGTTGAGAAAGTTCCCGTTGTGGCTCAGTGGTAATGAGCCTGACTAGAGCTAGTATCCATTTATGACTCAGGTTCAATCCCTGGCCTTGCTCAGTGTGTTAGGGATCCAGTATTGACGTGACCTGTGGTGTGTGTAGTCAGAGATGGCGCTCGGACGCTGCATTGCTGGGGCTATGGCTGGCAGCTATGGCTTTAATTTGACCCCTAGCCTGGGAACTTCCATATGCCACAGGTGCAGCTTTAAAAAAGCAAAAACATTCTTTTAATTTAAAAAAAATAAAAATAGTTGAGGTGCCATAAAGCAAAGAAGCACAGAAAATTTTCTAATGCATTTAACACCCATGTATTCCATAACCTAAAAGCATTATTAAAAATTCAGACAAGAGAATCAGATAGACCGTAGGTTCAAATCCATATACTAGTATGGCATTTGGGACAAATCACTTCATCTTCTCTTTCTAAGCTTAAATCTAAAAAATGAGGACGGAGGATAGTTTTGTCAAAGAATGAGATGAGAATGTATCAAAACACTCCTTGCAGTAAGACCAGGGTTCAAGTTTTTGGTAATTAAAATAAGAGTAAGTACAAGTGTGGCCCAAGTGCCTTACAGCTTGATGTTTATATTTCCTCCACTGCCCTCCTTAAGATACGCCCTCTTTTAAGCAAATTCAGCAATGTGTATAAAATTTTAATTTGATTAGAGAACAGTTATTCACATATAAAAAAGAGCCAGAGATTTCCCTTAAGCAGCCAACAATGCTATTTGATAAAAGCGCTATTTAAACAATTTTTGTATGCCTATAAAAAGGGTTACTTTAGTTAGAAGTAAACAGTGGCGAGATTAAGGTTAAATCCTTCAGCCTCCCTTTCCCTGAAGGTTTTTAGAATTTACCTTTAAAGGACACCTAGTTCTTCAGCATTGGATAGCTATTTATAATTGCTAATTGAATTGTATTTCTAGTACAGATGTATAAACACAAAAAAATGTGGGCTAGAGTAGAACAGACCCACATTTCAAAGCAGCCCTATCTGTGTTATATAAGCCTTCCTTGAGGCAGAGCAAAATAGAGGGAGTCTAGCAGGGCAGAGGATAGAAGCTGCTTATAAGTGAGAGAAGGGATCCTATGAAAATGCTGCATGGGAGATCTGCCTTGGTTAATAGACAGGCACAACTCCCTGCCTGAAATCATTTTTCTTCCTGGATTGTCCTTCTCTGAAGGAACAGAAGTAGAAAAAGTATTTTACCTTTTCATTTGAAATTAAGATATCAGGTTGTTTTTTTCTGTTGGAACACATCTTCACTTTGATAATACATATGAGAAAATATGACATTTCACTTTACAATGAATTTTCAAGACTGCATCTATTTTACACATATTTAAATTTAAAAATCCTCAATTATTACAAAAGTTAAAATTAAAACATCAATAAAAAAAAAACCAAGTGATTATCAGACACAACCTAGAATAGATTTACAAGGAGATCCCGCTGAATAGCATTGAGAACTATGTCTAGATACTCATGTTGCAACAGAAGAAATGGTGGGGGAAAAACTGTAATTGTAATGTATACATGTAAGGATAACCTGACCCCCTTGCTGTACAGTGGGAAAATAAAATTAAAAAAAAAAACAAAAAACAAAAAAAACCAAGTGATTATTCACTACTCATCACTATCAGTTATGTATGGCATATAAACCTATTCCCCAAAAATATCTATAAGTATCAGCATTGATAAGCACAGTACAGGGCTTATCAAGGCACTGAAATGATGGGGGTGGGGGGGGGGAGACCAACAATAGGCCTTTAACAATCAATTGGGTTTTTTTTAACAGCCTTAATATCTACCAAATATCTATTAAATATCTGTCATTAAAATGTGGTTATTTTTTACCAACTGAGAAGGCTGCTTGCTGTGTAAGCTGTTCCTGTTTTCCCAGAGCTCTATGGTTCCAGCCCTCCATGGCTAATCTTTTTCCTCTACCAATGAGTATCAATTCTGTAACACTTTGTGCTTTGTTTGCGGCTGTGCAAGCTATGACACTAATAATAAATCTCACAGGTCAGAAAGAAACTCCAGCACCTTCCGAAGAAAGCGTTAAGCACATTACTCTCCAAAGCAAATGAAACTGAGTGCAGTGGAGTTTTATATTCCTTTAAAGCAACAATATAGGTCCCTACCAGAGGCAGAATAAGAGATCACCCAAACTAGTGAAAGGAAATGGAAGCTGAAGACTGGAACCATCTCCATCATAGGAAAGACTGGACCAGAAAGGAAAAAGAGCAATTTTTTTTTCACGTAAAAACAGTGAGTAGTGCCTGAGTCTATGAACATTCTATTCATCCAGGTATGTTAACCCTAGAATGACCAAAATATTTTTTTTAAAAATTCACATTAAGGAGATAAGGAGAAACAAAGGCAACATATAAAAAGGCTGAGACAGAATCATAAAAAAGGTTCAAATACATTTTCTTTTTTTTTTTTTTTGGTCTTTTTCTAGGGCCGCACTCAAGGCATATAGAGGTTCCCAGGCTAGGGGTCTAATCAGAGCTGTAGCCGCTGGCCTATACCAGAGCCACAGCAACTCGGGAATCCGAGCCGTGTCTACGACCTACACCACAGCTCATGGCAATGCCGGATCCTTAACCCAATGAGCGAGGCCAGGGATGGAACCCGCAACCTCATGGTTCCTAGTCGGATTCATTAACCACTGAGCCACAACAGGAACTCCCTCAAGTACATTTTCTAACTTTCTCTGGAGAGATTATGTGCTAGAGTTGTTAATTTAAAATACTAAAATTTCTTGCAGAAAATCTATTTTAGAGTCATTTAAAGACATTATAATTTGTGTTTATTATTTGTTATGAGCTTAATGCAAGTAGGTCCTTTATACTGTACTATAAATGCAGAGAGACCCTGGCCAACAATTTTGCAATCCATCATTTCCCAACTGGTAACGAAATAAATCAATTCTATCATATTAATATAATACACAGCTTTTTATTAAGCACTTGTAAATTTTTCTTAACCAGCCAAAGAAGCAACTAATGGAACTGCCTTAATAATTATATTACTCTGTGGTACACTAATTCACCACAAGAAATGTTATTCCAGATAAAGGACATTAAGAGTCAGCATTTGGCAACTAAGTAAATGCTACATGAAATTTAACGTCTTCTTGAAATAATCCCCAAGGATTACACTAATTTTCAAAGAAAAACTAAGGCATTATTTTCGACGGTTAATTTATCTCAACATTAGCATGGTAAGAACAACCTAGGAACCCACCTCAGTGTGTCTTTGATGTAATGCATTATATTCCTTCTTCAGTTCTGCTTCTCTTTCTTCAAGTCTGCTAACTGAAATTAAGATACATACACTTAATCAAAACAAAACATAGCTCCATATGAAATTCTTCACAAAGCCAGTTACCTCGTTTAATGTCTTAAATAAAACTTTTGGAGAGGGGATAAACTAATTTTTTTTAAAAGAAACCAAACATCCTGTAAGTTCCCTTGTGGTGCAGTGAAGGGATCCAGCATAACCACAGTTGAGGCACAGGGTGCAACTATAATAAGGGTTCAATCCCTGGGCTCAGGCTCAGCCAAAAAACCATCCAATTGTTTCTCCTAATATGCATATGTATATCAGGTTATCCCCTCCAAGCAGGTTTTTAACATGATACAGAATTAGCTCTTTGAAAAACACTTTACAAGAAGTTCCTGATGTGGCTCAGCAGGTAAAATCCCACCAGTATACATGAGGACGCAGGTTCAATCCCTGGCCTCCCTGGGTTAAGGATGTGACAATGCCATGAACTATGGTGTAGGTCGCAGATGCAGCCTGGATCTGACATTGCTGTGGCTGCAGCACAGGATGGCAGCCACAGCTCCAATTTTACCCCTAGCCTTACTAGAACTTATACACGCTGCAGGTGCAGCCCCCCAAAAAAACCCTTTACAAATCTCCTCACAGAAGCTTGAACTTGGGACTAAGGCCCAAATCACTGATTTTTAACATTATTCCAGTTATTTTTCACTTCTGAGCAGTAATGTGAACATGTCACTATTGAAAACACTTTTTCTGCTTTAGGTCTTAATTTCAGGGACTCATCTCCTTTTATTTAGCTCCCTCTGCTGATGAAGTTTGTGAGTGGCACCACTTTGGGAGAGTGCTCAATAGAACACAGCTTAGTTTTAGATCTTTGGATGCAGAATGTCAGGACAGATTTCCACAGGGAAGAATGGTATCAGAGAGGAACGATTCTGAGAGAAGATGGAATCCCAGCAGGACCATGAAGAAATTAGAGTAGACAAGATATTATGGTGATGAGCGTGTTGCAGGCACTGTTACCACGGGTACAGGAACACACACAAAACTGTGGAGGTGGTGGAGCAGAGAGGCAACCAGTCATCCTGGAGGAGGAGCCCATATTGGCTAAGGAGAAGTGGGAGACAGTCAACTGGGGAAAAGAAAAGCTAGTGCTAAAGAAGCTTGTCAAGATAGTCATTTAAGTTAGTTTGAAAACACGAGAGTAATTGGAATTCTCTTGGTATAAGGGTCAGCTAGCTACAAATATACAAGGCTATGTGGAAGTGACAGCCTGTGTCTGTGTCAGCATAGTGCACACATGAGTGTTTTCATAGGCCTAATATTAACACAACAGACACCACACAATACAAAACTTGTGCTACCTGGTAAACTCATTTACCAGGTAAATGAGTAAAAGTATAGCTTAACTTGCCGCCTTTGTTTGAATATCCTGAAAATATGCCATTAATTAGGAAAACTCTGGCTGTGACTTTTGATTTGTTTCTAATCAAGCCCATGTGTTGGCTCACAGTGAATAAACACACCACCATAGTATCCAGGGCGCCACACTTTATCGTGCCAGGCAAGGCTTGAGTGCATGTGATGCTCATCTTATCTTGTGACTAAAAGCAATAAAAAGCAAATTTGTAAGGCAGCTGTTTTGTGGTAACATAATAGATATTGAAACCATAATAATTTTTAGTGCAGCTTCTGTGACTTATTTAAAAACAAGAAATCCTAGAGAATTTAGATATTCAGTAACAACTTCAAAATAAACATTTTCTATTACTTCTCATCAATTAAACTGATCCTGAAAAATAATCCTGGAGTTTCCTAGTGGCTCAGCGTGTTAGAGATAATTGTTGTCACTGCTGTGGCTCAGGTTCAGTCCCTAGCCTGGGAACTTAGAACATGCCAAGAGTGCAGCAAACAAAAAAAAAAAAAAGAAAGAAAGAAAGAAAAAAAAAAGCATAACCCTAAAACTAAAACTAATAATAATAATAATCCTAAAACTACTGAGTGAACCTTAAGGTTTTGTTGTTTTGTCTTTTGTCTTTTTAGGGCCGAACCCATGGCATATGGAGGTTCCCAGGCTAGGTGTCTAATCAGAGCTGTAGCTGATGGCCTATGCCATAGCCACAGCAACACGGTATCTGAGCTGCATCTGCACCTACATCACAGCTCACGGCAACACTGGATCCTTAACCCACTGAGCGAGGCCAGGGATCAAACCCGAGTCCTCATGGATGCTAGTCAGGTTTGTTAACCACTGAGCCACAGTGGGAACTCCAACCTTAAGTATTTTCAATTGTTTGTCTGGGTGAACCATTTTGTTGGTATTGTGCAACCAAAACAAAAAATTGGAGGCTGAGGCTGAAATAAAATTGAAAACATCACCCATAACCCTCAATTTCAAATTTGTGCTCAACAGTACGACCTCATTATTCCTCCTGTCAACTAACTTTATATGAATTCACAAAATATATTTGCATCACCATCAGCACCACTACAACTAACGTTCTTACACAGGACTCCTATGTACTTTATATAAACATACTTGAGCCTGACAATATACTTATCAAGAAAGCTTATTACATTCATTTCAGAGATGAGGAAACTGAAGCAAATGGGTTAATTAAATAACTTTCTGAAATTCACACCACTAGTAAATAGCAAAACTAGGATTCCTAATGGAGGACCCAAGCCTAGGTCCAGACTGCTTTTAATTACCATGGTATTCTGCCTCTCAAGAAATACCCCTTTTAATCTGTTTTATTTATTGGAGTCTACTTCAAAATTTCACTTGGGGGAAAAAAATAGAGTATCCTTTTTTACTTGAAACAAAAAAAACCCTCTGTTCCAGAAAGAACTTAATTACAGATATTGCAACTTAAAGGTATCATACTGCAAAGTAAAATATGTACCCAACTTTAATAATCATGATGAAATGCATTATTAAAACCAAAATGCGGAGTTCTCATCATGGCTCAGCAGAAATGAATCTGACTAGTATCCAGGAGAATATAGGTTCCATCACTGGCCTTGCTGAGTGGGTTAAGGATCTGAAGTAGCTGTGAGCTGTGGTGTAGGCAGACATGGCTTGGATCCCACGTTGCGTGGCCATCGTGTAGGCCAGCAGCTACAGCTCTGATTCAACTCCTAGGCTGGGAACCTCAATATGCTGTGGGTGAAGCCCTTTAAAAAAAAAAAAAAAAAAAAAAAAAGATATCGCTACATATCTGTCAGAATAGCTAAAATAAAAGACAGTACACCAAGTGCTATTAAGGCACTTTCATATACTGCTGGTGAGAGTATAAACTGGTACACCCAATGTGAAAACTCTTCAGCAAGATTTAATAAAGCTGAATATCTGCCAATCCCTGTGATAAAACAAGCTTAATGCTAGGAAATATGTATACGTGTCCACCAAAAGGCATTTATTTATTTATTATTATTATTTTTTTTTTGGTCTTTTTGGCATTTCTTGGGCCGCTCCCGCAGCATATGGAGGTTCCCAGGCTAGGGGTCTAATTGGAGCTGTAGCCACCAGCCTATGCAGAGCCACAGCAACGCAGGATCCGAGCCGCGTCTGCAACCTACACCACAGCTCACGGCAATGCCGGATCGTTAACCCACTGAGCAAGGGCAGGGACCGAACCCTCAACCTCATGGTTCCTAGTCGGATTCGTTAACCACTGCGCCACGACGGGAACTCCAAAAAAAAAAAAAAAAGGCATTTATTTTCAAGGCAGCACTACTTGTGCTCCAACCTGGAATCAACCCAAATATCCATCAACAGCAGAATGAATAAATACATAATAAATACTACACAGTAATGAGAATGAAGAAATTACCACTGTACACAACATCATGGATGGATCTCACAAACAGGATACTGAGGAAAAGAAACAGAAGCAAAAGAATACAAAATTCATATACATAAGAGAAGTAATCTAAAACTAATCTAATGTATTAGAAATCAAGAAAGTGGTTACCTTTAGGAGGAGCTAGGACCTGATGAATTTAAAGTACACACACCCTTAGTCCACCCCAGGCTAAACATAATGGGTACCTGTTCACACAAGCACTTTCTTTAGCTTGAATACTCATTATTCTTTATGAAAGTTCAACATACAGCACAGAATTTAAACAGACAATTCAGAACTACACCAAATATGCTGTCCTAATTCACCATTAAAATTTACAGGAGGATGAACAAAAATAATACCAGATTAGAGAATTATAAAAAGAAATAAAAAATTATTGCCATCATTAGAGAATAAAATGGAATTGCTCTTTTAAGGTCATGTGGGTGATATGTATAAAATAAGCCAACATGTGTATCTCTCTACCCAGACTTACTATTCTTAATTATCCTACAGAAACACACCAAAGCCCAGATATAAAAGTGGATGTTCCACGCAACGTATCTTAGAATAATTCCCAAACTGGAACTTCCTCCCAAATATGTTATTAGTTGTTTGATGAACTGAATTATGATAGTCATATGGTAGACTACAATGCAGTGACTTTGCTACTTCCAAGTTACGTTACCTTGAGTATATTAACCTCTCTGGGCCTTAGGGTCCTTATTAATGATTGAGAAATAATAATAATATATCAGAGCTGATATTAGGATTAAAGAAAGTTAATGCTTATAAAGGGAATAGAACAGTGCCTGACACACATGTGTTTTTCAAACACAATTAAAGTTAGTATTAAAATGAATGCAGTATCATCTATATGTACTGACATGGGATGGTGCCTAAAAGTGAATGGAAGGATGTTGAATCTTACTGCTCTATCTGAAATTTAAAAACATTAAACAACATATAAAATGATATCACTAAGGTGTCTACAAAGTCAAAACTGAACTTTTTTTTTTTTTTTTTTTTTGGTCTTTTGTCTTCTTAGGGTCGCGCCTGCGGCATATGGAGGTTCCCAGGCTGGGGGTCTAATCGGAGCTGGAGCTGCCAGCCTAACACCACAGCAACACCATAGCAACGACAGATCCAAGCCACGTCTGAGACCTACACCACAGCTCATGGCAGTGCCAGATCCTTAACCCATCAAGCAAGACCAGGAATCGAAGCTGCAACCTCACGGTTCCTAGTCGGATTTGTTTCTGCTGCACCACAATGGGAACTCCAAAACTGAACTGATTTTCTTTTCCAAACCCACTTTTTCCCATGATCTTCTAACTCAAATAAAAATTTTGCAGCTATTCTTTTGCTCTTCTCGTTCTTCCACATTGCAATCTAAACAGCAAAATCTGACCACACTTTACCTTCAAAATAAATCTAGAATCTGACAACTTTTTACCACTTCTATCACTCACACCATGACTTAAGATACCATCTTTTGCCTGGATTATTATAATTATCTCCTGACTAATGGCTCTGCTCTAGCCTTTGCTCCCCAGTATTCTCAAAATAGTAGCCTGGGTGGAATCAGACACTGACTGCTCAAAACGCTTCAACAAGCAGCTTCCTGTGATAGAAAGAAAGGATGGAGGGAGGGTGAGGGGGAATTCTTACAGTGACCTACAAGACCCTTCAGGATCTGATGTGTCAAGGCGCACCATTCTTTGCTCCCATGAAGAACTCTTGTCTCCTGACCCAAATGTTATAGACTGTACTGTGGCCTCCCCAAATTCTTATGTTGAACCCCTAACCAATGTAACTATTTGCAGACAGGACCTTTAAGAAGATAATTAAGGATAATGAGATCATAAGACGGAGTCCTAATTCAATAGGACTGGTGTCCTGTTATAAGAGGAAGAGATACCAGAGCTCTTTCTCACCCCGCCCCACTCCCACACACAGGCCGTCTGCAAGCCAGGAAGAGAGGTCTCAGAAGAAACCAAACCTGCCAGCACTTTTCAACCTTTAAAAGTGTGAAAAAATTAATTTCTGAAATTTAAGCCACCCAGTATGTGGTATTTTGTTATGGCAGCCCTCTCTTCCTCTCTTTTAGGGTCACACCTGCGGAATATGGAAGTTCCCAGGCTAGAGGTTGAATCAGAACTACAGCAGCTGGCCTACACCACAGCCACAGCAATGCCAGATCCAAACCGCATCTGCGAGCTACACCACGGCTCATGGCAACATCAGATCCTTAACCCACTGAGCAAGGCCAGGGATAGAACCCACATCCTCACGGATACTAGTTACCACTGTGCCATCAAGAGAACTCCCTTCCTCTCTTTTATGGCAAACTGATCTGTTTATTATTTCTATAGTTTTGCCTTTTCCAGAATGCCATATAGTTGGAATCATACTGTATGCACGCAGCCTTTTCAGATCAGCTTCTTTTACTTAGTAATACATTTCTGAAGTTCCCCCATGATAGATCACTGCTTTTTAGCACTGAACAATATTCCTGTACCTCAGTTTATTCCTGTTATCTTCATAAGTGCTACAGTCTTAAAACTATAAGCCTCAACACTCAAAGATAGCACTAAAGTTAATTTTTTTATCTACAAAAAAGTATTTTCAATTAGTATTGCTGTACATTATAAACTTCTATGCTGACAGATAATTTCCAACTTTTCACTGTTTTTAATACAAAATAAATCACAAGTCTGCTTAAATCAAAGTCTCTTGGTTTTTTACATAAATTTTTTTTTACCTTTTATACTATCTAACACTAATTTTATTTTTTCAAGCAGCAAAAGATCCAGGTTAAAAGAACGCATTCACCTCAAAAGTAGACTGACAACACTGCATTTTACAGCCTATTAGTCTGATGCATCACTATTGTATTCTGACTTTCTGCCTCATCTGGAACTACGTTTTTGTTTTGTTTTGTTTTGTTTTTTGTTTTTTTTTTCTTTTTGTGTATTCTAGGGCCGCACCCACAGCGCATGGAGGTTCCCAGGCTAGGTGTCTAATCGAAGCTGTAGCCACTGGCCTAAGCCAGAGCCACAGCAACACAGGATCCGAGCCGTGTCTGCGACCTATACCACAGCTCACAGCAACGTCGGATTCTTAACCCACTAAGTGAAGCCAGGGACTGAACCCGAAACCTCACGGTTCCTAGTCAGATCAGATTCGTTAACCGCTGAGACACGACGGGAATTCCTGGAACTACGCTTTTTAAGACCTAAGTAAAACTACTGAACCACTTAAAAATAAATAATGATTTTTAAATTTCCACAAACACACCAACAACTTGAACAATACACAAAGACGTTCTAAGGTGGAATCACTAATAAAAAGACAAGACTAAAATAGGCTATTCCTCCACCTACTTATCTTTAAAACCAAACTAGAAAATTCTCTATAGTTAGACTATTTCCCATTCTATATGCCTCCAAAATACTCCCTTTTAGTTGCACATTGTTTTAAATCTAATTACAATACTCTGGTAAAGCAAAAAAGAGAAGTAAGTAAAGGACAACTGAACATCCAAGCCACATTGACTACCTAGGCCGTATTGCAACAACACTGGATCCTTAACCCACAGAGCAAGGCCAGAGATCAACCTGCATCCTCATGGATAGCAGCTGGATTCTTATCCTGCTGAGCCACAAAAGGAGCTCTGAAAATATTGGTCTTAAATGACACATTAGATCAATGTACTTATTAGATATATATAGAACATTTTACCCAAAAGTTGCAGAAATTATGCACTCCTTTAAGTGCACATGAAACATTCTCCAGCACAGATCACATGCTAGGCCACAAAACAACTCTCAAAAAATTTAAGAACACTAAAATCATATCGAACATCTTTTCCAGAGTTCCTGTAGTGGCGCAGCAAGAACAAATCTGACTAGGAACCATGAGGTTGTGGGTTTGATCCCTGGCCTCAATCAGTGGGTTAAGGATCTGGTGATGCCATGAGCTGTGGTGCAGGTTGCAGACTCAGCTTGGATCCTGAGTTGCTGTTGCTGTGGCTATGGGGTAGGTCGGCAGCTGTAGCTCAAATTGGACCCCTAGCCTGGGAACCTCCATATGTTGTGGATGTGGCCCTAAAAAGACAAAAATAAAATAAAATAGGAGTTCCCATCATGGCTCAGTGGTTAACAAATCCGACTAGGAACCATGAGGTTTTGGGTTCGATCCCTGGCCTTGCTCAATGGGTTTGATCTGGCATTGCCATGAGCTGTGGTGTAAGTCTGGCATTACTGTGGCTCTGGCGTAGGCTGGTGGCTACAGCTCCGATTGACCCCTAGCCTGGGAACCTCCATATGCCACAGGTGCAGCCCTAGAAAAGACAAAAAAAAAATAAAAATTAAAAAAGTAAAAAAATAAAAAATAAAATAAGCTGTTCAATTAAAAAAAATATGTATTTTCCAACCACAATGCAATGAGACTAGAAATCACCTACAAGGAAAAAAAAAAAAAAAAACTATCAAAACTACAGACATGTGGCAGTTAAACAACATCCTACTAGCAACTAATAGGTAATGAAGAAATCAAAGAGAAAACCAAAAAATACCTTGAGATAAATGAATATGGAGACAATGTTCCAAAATCTATGAGGCAGAACAAAAGCAGTTCTAAGAGGGAAATTCAAGAAACAAGAAAAATCTCAAATAAGCAATCTTACCTTAGGAAACAGAAAAGGAAAAACAAAGCCAAAAGTTAACTGAAAGAAGGAAATAATAAAGATTAGAGTGTAAATAAGTGAAACAGAAAATTTAAAAAAAATAGAAAACATAATTGAAACTAAAACATAGGTCTTTGAAAGATGAATAAACTTAATAAAGCTTTAGCCAGACTCATCAAGAAAAAAAGAGAGGACCCAAATATATAAAATCAGAAATGAAAGCAAAGTTACAACAGATTCCACAGAAATGCAAACAATCATAAGTGACTTCTACAAACAATTATAAGCCAACAAATTAGACAACCCATAAGAAATGGATAAATTCCTGTAAACACGCAATCTTCCAAGGCTAAATCAGGAAAAACTAGAAAATCTGAATGGACCAATTACTAGTAATGAAACTGAATCAGTAATAAATTAAAAAAAAAAAAAAACTTTTCAAAAAATAAAAGTCCAGGACCAGAGAACCTACCAGGAGAATTTCACCAGACATTTAAAGATGATTTAGTATCTATCTTTCTCAAACTACCCCCCCCCTCACACACACACACACACACAAAACTGAAGAGAAAGAAATGCTTCTAAATTCATTTTATGCGGCCAGTATTACTGATACAAAAACTAGACAAACACACAACAACAAAAAAAGAAAATCACAGGCCACATCCCTTATGAACAAAAATGAAAAAATCCTCAACCAAATATTAGCAAACCAAATTCAACAATGCAATAAAAGAATCATACACAATGATCAAGTGAGATTTTTTTCCCCAGGGATATAAATGGTTTAATATAGGCAAATCAATCAATGTGATATACCACATTAACAAAATGAAGAATTAAAACAAATGATCATACATCTCAATAAATGCAGAAAAAGTATGACAAAATTTAACATTAGTTTAGGAGTTCCTGTTATGGTGCAGCAGAAACGAATCTGACTAGGAACTATGAGGTTGCAGGTTTGATCCCTGGCCTCGCTCAGTGGGTTAAGGAGCTGGCATTGCTGTGAGCTGTGGTGTAGGTCACAGACGTGGCTCGGATCTGGTATTGCTGTGGCCGTGGTGTAGGGCAGCAGCTATAACTCCGATTAGACCCTTAGCCTGGGAACATCCATATGCTGTGGGTGTAGCCCTAAAAAGCAAAAACAACAACAACAACAACAACAACAACAAAAACCTAAAGTCAGCAAAAGGAATGAAATAATAAACATCACAGAGGAAATAAAATAGAGATTTTTAAAAAAAAAAACAGAAAAAATCTACAAGAAATAGACGATTTGAACAGACAGATCACTAGAAACGAAATTGAACATGTTAAAAAAAAAAAAAAAAAGCCCACTCCCTATAAGTGCAGGACCAGATGGCTTCACAAGTGAATTCTACAAAACATACAAAGAAGAACTTACACTGATCCTGCTTAAATTCTTCCAAAAGACTGAAGGAACACTCCCAAAGACATTCTATGATGCCACCATCATCCTAATACCAAAATCAGACCAAGATACTCCCAAAATGGAAAATTATGGGCTAATATCTATATAGATACAAAAGTTCTCAACAAAAACTTTATTTATTTATTTATTTACTGTCTTTCTGCCTTTTCTAGGGCCGCTTCTGCAGCATGTGGAGTTTCCCAGGCTAGGGATCTAATTGGAGCTGTAATTGCTGGCCTACGCCAGGGCCACAGCAACGTGGGATCTGAGCCACGTCTGCGACCCTCACCACAGCTCATGGCAACGCCGGATCCTTAACCCACTGAGCAAGGTCAGGGATTGAACCTGCAACCTCATGGTTCCTAGTCGGATTTGTTAACCACTGAGCCACAAGGGGAACTCAATAAAAATTTTAACAAACCAAACGCCACAACACATAAAAAAAGTTCATACACCTTGACCAAGTGGGATTCATTCCAAGTTCACCAGGATGGTTCAACATATGCAAATCAATCAATGTAACAGACCACAGAAAGACTCACAGACATGGAGAACAGACTTGTTTTTGCCAAGAAGGAGGAGGGAAGGAGTGGGATGAACTGGAAGTCTGGGGCTAATAGATGCAAACTATTACATTTAGAATGAATAGATATAAGGTCCTACTATACAGCACAGCAAACTATATCCAATCTTCTGGGATACACCATGATGGAAAATAATATTTTAGAAAAGGATGTATATATATGTATGACTGAGTCACTTTGCTAAGAATTGCAGAAACTGGCACAACATTGTAATCCAACTATAATAAAAATAAATGAGCAAATAGATAAATCAATGAAATGTGTAAGGAACTGGAAAAGATCCCAAAGAGCCAAAGTAATCGTGAGAAAAAAGAACAAAGCTGAGGTACCATGTTCCCTGATTTCAAACCATATAACAAAGCTATAGAAATCAGAACAGTTGTGGTACTGGCAAAAAAAAGACACATGGATCAACAGAAGAGAGAACCCAGAAATGAACCCACATTTATATTAACCTATGACAAAGGAGACAAGGATATACAATGGGGAAAATGAAGTCTCCGGGAGTTCCCGTCGTGGCGAAGTGGTCAACGAATCCGACTAGGAACCATGAGGAACCACTAGGAACCATGTGGGTTCGATCTCTGGCCTTGCTCAGTGGGTTAACGATCCGGCGTTGCCGTGAGTTGTGGTGAGGGTCGCAGACGTGGCTCGGATCCCATGTTGCTGTGGCTCTGACATACACTGGCAGCTACAGTTCCGATTAGACCCCCTAGCCTGGGAACCTCCCACATGCCACGGGAGCAGCCCAAAAAATGGCAAAAAGACAAAAAAAAAAAAAAAAAAAAAGTCTCTTCAATAAATTATGCTAGGAAAATAAGAGAGCCACATGCAAAACAATGGATCTAGACCATTTTCTTACATCATATACAAAAATAAACTCAAAATGGATTAAACACTTTAAACCATAAAGCTCCCAGCAGACAACTAAGGTAGTATGCTTTCACATTTGTAATTTTTTTGGATCTCCTCAAACAATGGCAACAAAAGCACAAATAAATAAATGGAGAAACATCAAACTAAAAAGCTTTTGCACAGTGATGGAAACCATCAATAAAACAAAAACGCTAGCTAGCTACTGAATGGGAGAAGATGTATGCAAATGATATGTTGGATAAAAGGTTAATATCCAAAATATATGAAAAAATAAATTAATTAAATTAACATTAAAAAAAAAAAAAAGGGAGTTCCCGTCGTGGCAAAGCGGAAACAAATCCAACCAGGAACCATGAGGTTGCAGATTCAATCCCTGGCTTTATCAGTGGGTTAATGATCCGGCATTGCTGTGGCTGTGGCATAGGCTGGAGGCTACAGCTCTGATTCAACCCCCAGCCTGTGAATTTCCACATGTCATGGGTACGTCCCAATAAAGCAAAAAATAAAATAGTTAAAAAAAAATACATAAAGAACTCATTTAACTCAATTATCAAAAAACCAAATGACCTAATTAAAAAATAAGCACAAGAGTTCCCATCGTGGCTCAGCAGTTAACAAACTGGACTGGTATCCCTGAGGATGCGGGTTTGATCCCTGGCCTCGCTCAGTGAGTTGGGGTTCTGGCATTGCTGTGAGCTGTGGTGTTGGTCTCAGACTCAGCTCAGATCCCATGTTGATGTGGCTGTGGTGTAGGCCGGCAGCTGTGGTTTCACTTCGACCCCTAGCCTGGGAACTTCCATGTGCCAGGTGAGGCCCTAAAACAACCAAGGAAAAAAAAGAAAAAAAAGCAAGCACAGGCAGGCCCTGAAAAGACATTTTTCCAAAGAAGACTTACTGATAGTCAACAGGCACATGAAAAGATGCTCAACATCACTAATCATCAGAGAAATGCACATCAAAACCACAACGAAACATCACCTTACACCTGTCAGAATGGCTATTATCAAAAGCAATAGAAATAAGTGTCTGAAAGGATATGGAGAAAAGGCTCAGCCATAAAAAGAATGAAATCTTGCCATTTGTGATAACATGGATGAACCTAAGTTAAAAAGACTGACAAAGGCAAGTATCACATGATCTCATTTACATACAGATTCTAAAAAACAAGAGAAACTTAACAAAACAGAAATACAATCATAGATACACAGAATGAACTACTAGTTATCAGAAGGGAGGGTAGTAGGAGGAAGAGGGAAATAGGTAAAGCATGATGAAGAGGTACAAATTTCTGGAGTCCCCATCATGGCTCAGCGGAAACAAATCTGACTAGTATCCATGAGGAGTCACATTCGATCCCTGGCCTCGCTCAGTGGGTTAAGGATCTGGTGGTGCTGCGAGCTGTGGTGTAGGTCATGGACAAGGCTCGGATCTGGCGTTGCTGTGGCTGTGGTGTAGCTGTGGCAGTGGCTGTGGCTCTGATTAGACCCCTAGCCTGGGAACCTCCATGTGCCATGGGTGTGGCCCTAAAAAGAAAAAAAAAGAGAGATACAAATTTCCAAAATAAATAAGTCATGGAGATGTAGTTACAACAAAGGGAATAAATTCTGTATAGTGACAGATGGTAACGACTTAACAGTGATGATATAAAAGTATCAAATCATTACACTGTACACCTAAAACTAATATTTTTAAGTCAATTATACTTTAAGAAATTTAATAAAAGCAGACAAATTTTCTTATAGTTAAATGTCTACATAAATTAGATTTAAATCTATAGAAATGGTAATCAGCTTCTCTAGCCTAAGTATATTTATATTCTTCCATCTTCCTCTCCATTCCAGTATAAGGACTTAAAGAGTCTATTTACTTGAGGCCCTTAAATGATCTATCCCATTAAAAGTAAACAAGTTTTTTCTTTTGTATAGTTACACCCAGTTGTATGATACAAATCAAAACAAGAACACTAGGAAGTTCCTGTGTGGTACAACAGGCTAAGGATCCTGAGTTGCCGCAGCTATGGCAGACTGCAACTGTGGCAAGGGTTCGATTCCTGGCCCCGGAAACTTCCACATACTGCAGGTACAGCTGAAAAAAAAAAGAAAAAAAAAAAAAAAACACTCAAAACAAAAAAATAGGAACACTAACATATCAACTACTAGTAGACAACTACATTCAAAAGAATATGATTCAAAGATAGTTCAAATACTAAATTGTCCACTTCCCCACCTATGAACTAGTAACTAAACAAGACAAGATGCCAATGAAAAACCCAAAGGATGGAGTTCCCATCATGGCGCAATGGAAATAAATATGACTAGGAACCATGAGGTTGCAGGTACAATCCCTGGCCTCACTGGGTGGGTTAAGGATCCGGCATTGCCGTGAGCTGTGGTGTAGGTCACAGACGTGGCTCGGATCTGGCCTTGCTGTGGTTCTGGCATAGGCCTGCAGCAACAGCTCTGATTAGACCCCTAGCCTGGGAACCTCCATATGCCTCAGGTACATTCCTAAAACGACAAAAGACAAAAAAAAAGAAAAGAAAAATCCAAAGGATATCTTCTGAAAGTGGTTATTCATTATACTCAACTCTAGAAAACTATGTAGGCTTTCAGACAGCCAAGGGAGAGTTCTGACTGTTTCTAGTTATGAGACTATCAGGATATTAGCAATTAAAGATGAGGGGTGACAAAATATAGTATTATCCACATAATGGAATATTATTCAACTTTAAAAGGAATGAAGTACTGACACATGCTAAAACATGGATGAACCTTACACCAAATGAAAGAAGCCAGTCACAAAAGAACATATATTATAAAATTTCATTTATATGAAATGTCCAGAATAGGCAAATCCATAGAGACAGAAAGATTTGCAGTTGCCAAGAGCTAGGGGAAAGCCAGGAGGAATGAGGAATGAGTGCTAACAAGTATGATATTTCTTTTTAGAATGATGAAAATGTTCTGGAATTAGATAGTGGTGATGGTTGTACAACTTTATTAAAATACTAAATACCACTGAATTTTCTACCCTAAAATGGTGGATTTTATGGTATCTAAATTACATTCTTTTTTTTTTTTTTTTGTCTTTTTTTTTTGTCTTTTTGCTATTTCTTGGGCCGCTCCCACGGCATATGGAGGTTCCCAGGCTAGGGGTCGAATCGGAGCTGTAGCCACCTGCCTACACCACAGCCACAGCAATGCGGGATCCGAGCCTCGTCTGCAACCTACACTGCAGCTCACAGCAACGCCGTATTGTTAACCCACTGAGCAAGGCCAGGGACCGAACCCGCAACCTCATGGTTCCTAGTCGGATTCGTTAACCACTGCGCCACAACGGGAACTCCTCTAAATTACATTTTTTAAAGGAGCAGAGTTATCATTCAAAGCCTATCCCTGGAGTTCACATTGTGGCTCAGTGGGTTAAGAACCCAACATAGTGTCTGTGAGGATGCATGTTTGATCCCTGGCCTTTCTCACTGGGTTGGGGATCCAGCAACCCCTATCCCAGGAACTTCCATATTCTGCAGGTGCAGCCTTAAAAAGAAAAAAAAAGAGAAGAAAAGCCTATCCCTAATATAAGCATCAGAAAATTACATCTCAATTTAATACTAACCTATTTTTTAAAGGAAAAGTCAGGAAGTCAAGGGAACAAAAACAAAATCTCAACACTCAGTAAATGTCTGTTGAACAAGTGAACATTCAGTTAAGTTTTTTTTTTGTTTTTTTTTTTTTAATAGCCACATCTACAGCATATGGAAGTTCCTGGGCCAGGGACTGAATCCAAAATGCAGCTGCCACTTTCGCCACAGCAGATGCAGCTTCATCGCCAGATCCTTTAACCCAGTTCATGGGGCTAGGAATCAAAGTCGTGCCTCCACAGTGACCCAAGCCACTGCAGTTGGATTCTTAACCCACTGTACCACAGTGGGAACTCTTTCGGTGAAGAGATTTAAAGCAATAGTAACAATTAACCAGAGTAATCCTATAGTTATTTTTAAAATCAGATAAGAATACAAATCATGAATGCTATATTTTCATTGAAGTTTTCTGACCTTCTCTTCCTCAGAGTATTCGCAGTAGAAAGAATAGGCAGATGGTTGCTAAGTTTTAAGTACCTTGCCTCAACACTGTGGAAAACCATGTACAATCTTAGTAGGCTGTTAGGCTGGGGCAAAGACTGGCCAGATATACTAAAGCAGTTTCTCTTCTTCCTGGGACACATAGCTAGACTACATATCCCAGTCTCTGTAAGTGAGTTTCTGATTGAGTGAAGGAGAAGCAAAAGTTATGTGCGCTACTCCTAGGCCTGGCCCAATTAAAGGCCTTCCACATGGGGGTTCCTGTTGTGGCTCAGTGGAAATGAATCTGACTAGTATCCATAAGGATACTGGTTTCATCCTGGTAAAGGAAAAAGGTAAGGGAAAATCCTGGTAAAGGATCCAGCACTGCCTTGAGCTGTGGTGTAGGTGGCAGACGTGGCCTGGATCCTGAGTGGCCTGTGGCCATGGCTGTGGCTGGCAGCTGTAGCTCCAATTTAACCCCTAGCCTGGGAACTTCCATATGTTATGGGTGCAGCCCCAAAAATCACAAAACTTCCACACGCAATCCTCCATTCTCTGTCCTCTTCCTCCACCTCAATGTAGGTGAGTATAAGAAACTCGGAGGAAAGCTGGAAAGGGGATATGTGTCTCCAAGGGAGCCACTCATGCATCAGAAACATCTAATATAAACTTCACATGAACAAGAAATAACATACAATATTTGAGTCACTATACATGTTTTCGTGGCTTATCTGCTACAGCAATAAGCTTTACCTTACTCATACATTAGCATAATAAACATGCATTTAAAAACACTTAAAAGTCATCCTAAATTATCAAAGGTGTGTTACCTCATGATGCTTAATAGTTTAGGCCTTTGTTATTCTGGATGATTTTCTGAATGTTATTTTGGCAATTATTTTCTCCAACCTCCAATACCTCCAATACCTCCTGCAAGTACCTCGACAGAAACTATGACTTCCCATATTTCATGTTTTCTTATCTACACTGTGATTCTAAATATTAGTATTATATTTTTATAATATTAGTATTATATTTTAACTCATATATGAGTTAACCACCAAGATCATATAATACAAATTCAGAACTTAGCACTCTTGTACTTACATCAGTACAACAACGTAGTCAATGGATTCAGTTTTCTTAAGACCTAAGTAAGTCACATGAGATGATACAGTGTTTTAACTGAAAAGTACCTTTAAATGCTGGGAAGAGCTGTATCTTCAAAGTCCTGAATGCCACTAATCAGTCAGGGGAAAAGAAAAGGGAAGTAGAAGGGAAGGGAAAGCGGGAAAAGAATGGCCCAACTGGGCAAAGATGATAGACATCCCCGAAAACATCAAATATCATAAAGTTAACTTACATCTATACTGTTGTATGATACCAAAATGTTTAGATAAGGAAAGATCATTTCTTGTTTTATGGTTCCCATGTGAACACAAACCTCAAAATAATCTCAGGGAAAATTCTAAAATCATTTAATTTTACTCAAACTAGCCACAACCTGAGACTAACTTGAAATAAACAAGATTCTGTTCATCCTTCCTATCCCAAAACAACAGATAACTAACCTGCCATTTTTTTTAACCTGCTATAATATTCTAGGGGGAAAAAAATCAAATCAAGGCATTAAAAAAGAAAAAGAGTGGAGGGGCAAGATAAAAGAAGAATCAAAAGACTAATTCGAAATGTTCCCACTCTAATAGCTAATGAAGATACTTCAGCCTTGTTTTAAATGCTCTTTTGCATTCATCTTTCCAAAGAGCAAGAGGGTATGATTAAGGCAGGATGAGCCACCTGCTCTACCTGCTCAAAATCAGAGCTTACCTCCTTAGATTGATGGCCTTTGCCAAGTTTGGAACACCTTCCATCTCTGTTGTCTTCTGCCCCATCAGATTGCTGATAGGCCTATGGGGGGAAGAAAGAGAAACAGACCTGCTAGAATGCCATATACAACTCATTATTAGCCTTCTCAAAAGGAATCATCAGTTCTTACTATTCAAGGAAGGCAGATAATCCAGCTGTTACTTGGCCTCAGAAGATTGACATTGGTCTCTCAGAGGCTTTCCTTGAACAATTTAGCATCAGAAGTCTCAACAGGTAAGCAAGAATCAAACGCTCACTTAAGAGCAAACAAATCACAGACAACCACATCAAAACAACAAAAACCTCTATTCTGCCAAGTCCTTCACCATGTCCCTAAACTTCAAAGATTTTCAAACAGATGGTATATGCCACCTAAAGTCTCAATGTAGGGAGAGTCCACGCTTTCCCTCAGCACATACATATATGTCACCTTCATGGTCAAGGAATACTTCCTCATGATCAACCAAAACCAACAAATTCATTTTCTCTGATTTAATCTCCCAAATACAGAAAAACAACTTGGTATCTTCCTTACTCATTTCTTTATGTTTGAAGAATAACCAAATCATTCATGTTTATTCTAGTTCTAAGTGAAATCAACAACAACCCTTTAACTCTCACTCATAAAATTTTCCATGAAACCTTTAGTTCTAGATATTAATTACAAACTTACAACCTTGAGGTTCTCAATAGACAACACTAGACTACAGAAATGAAATAGTCCAGATATAGATAATAAAACAAAAAGAGATCTGAAGACCACATAGATATCACTTAATGAAGCAGAAGTAATAAAATATTAGTGTTTGCATAAATTATCATGTGCTTAATTGTCTGCCTTCCCTCTCATATAAAGGCTCTAAAAAAATCCTTAAAGTTGGGAGTTCCCATCGTGGCGCAGTGGTTAACGAATCCGACTAGGAACCATGAGGTTGCGGGTTCGGTCCCTGCCCTTGCTCAGTGGGTTAACGATCCGGCGTTGCCGTGAGCTGTGGTGTAGGTTGCAGACGCGGCTCGGATCCCGCGTGGCTGTGGCTCTGGCATAGGCCGGTGGCTACAGCTCCGATTCGACCCCTAGCCTGGGAACCTCCATATGCCGCGGGAGCGGCCCAAGAAATAACAACAACAACAAAGACAAAAAAAAAAAAAATCCTTAAAGTTTATTAAATATACAGATATTCTTTTTCTGTGTGTCCTTTTTGTTTGTTGTTGCTCCCTATCCTGGGAACATCTATATGCCATGGCTGCACCCATGACATATAGAGGTTCCCAGAGGTTCCCAGGATAGGGGTCCAATCGGAGCTGTAGCCGCCGGCCTTCACCAGAGCCACAGCAACGCGGGATCCGAGCCACCTCTGCAACCTACAGCACAGCTCACGGCAACGGCAGATCCTTAAACCACTGAGCGAGGCCAGGGATCGAACCGCGTCCTCATAGATGCCAGTGGTTAACCACTGAGCCACAAAGAGAACTCCATTTACAGTTACTCCTAATAATGCAAAGAACCAGACTACAACCAAATGAAATTTTTTTTTTTTTTTTGGTCTTTTTGCTATTTCTTAGGCCGCTCCCACGGCACATGGAGGTTCCCAGGCTAGGGGTCCAATCGGAGCTGTAACCACCGGCTTATACCAGAGCCACAGCAACGCGGGATCCGAGCCGCGTCTGCAACCTACACCACAGCTCACGGCAACGCCGGATCGTTAACCCACTGAGCAAGGGCAGGGACCGAACCCTCAACCGCATGGTTCCTAGTCGGATTCGTTAACCACTGCGCCACGACGGGAACTCCCAAATGAATTTTTAAAATCAGGACATATAATTGTGAAAGTTCTAATTAAGAAATATACTTTCAAAAAAAATACAAATCATTAGCTATCTACTTTCATCATTCTAAAAATAACATAGAAAGGGATTGCCTACTGACAAGATAAGATTAAAACAGAAGTAGCCTATTACAGTATTATTGAAATTCTGAGAATATTAAAATTCTTTGCCAACTTTAAGGTACAGTAAAGAGGCTGATAAAAGCTTTTTATTGCCCTGAAAGTATTTTTTTAAATAATTTACAATGACAGAATATATTTAGTCCCTCTCAACTATTAACTTAATGGAATGAAACTATACCTGTTAAACTAAAAGAGGCTAATTTTCTTCTGTGCTGTGAAAATTCTCCATTTATCAATCACATTTACAAGACAGTCTTTGCTTGTATATAATTCCCAAATCTGAAGTATATTTTAAGCCTTTAGTCCTTTAAAATTAAAAACACTGATTGCTGATTATACTACTGTCCCATATTTTCCATCTAGTGGCATGCTAATTTTTATGACCAATAAATAAGAGAGTTTCCCTTCCAATTATAAGTGTTCCGAGATAAAGGCTTGATGGTATTTTATTAGACTAAAATCTTGAAACTAAATTTAAAAAGCAAATGAATACTATATGGGAGAAGGGAAGGGTACAAAAGTCAGAATGCAAGGCTCCATTACAAATATTTTCAGTTGTCAAAAATATTTTTCAGACATACACCTAGTATCTTAATGGAAGAAAAATGAGGGGAACTTAGATTATGATTTATTAAAGACAATTTCTATTACACTGTTCTTTATGACAAGTGACATTTTAAATTTTAAAGTAAAACCTTATCATGCCTTTTTTTTTTTTTTTTTTTTTTTGGCCTAACACTGAGGCCTTAAACCTGAGGCTCCTGTGCATGATGGAATTCTTGTAACATACACCTGTGCATCATAGAAAGCTACCACTCTGTTTCTCTTATGTATTCTTAATCTAGTTTATTAAGAATAACAAGCACATCTTTTCCAAAAATATATGTGTTTTTCCTTATTTTTTTAATGGATTTTTGCACTTCTCTGGTGGCACAGCAATTAGGGACTTGGCATTGTCACTGCTGTGACTTGGGTTACTGCTGTGGCTCAGGTTCAGTCCCTGGCCCAGGAACTTCTACATGCAGCAGACAAGGCCATAAATAGATTAATTATTGTAATTAATTTTGAAAATGGATTTTCATTCAAAGGAAGAAAAGGCAGATTCAGAGACTATTTAAGTAGCTTAAAATCACTACCATCTATATCTTGCCATCTTCTCCACAATTCAAGGATGAGATCTTCTCTTATAAACTCAAGTAACTTGAGGGCAATGGAATCTTTCTGAGAGAGAATCAAATAATAATGGTTCTCTATCAACTCTGGTGCTAATACATTGTAAAGGATGATTCAAATTCTTAAGATAACTAAAATGGAATTTACTACTAACTCTCCTTACTTCTCCAATTCTGTTCACATTAAAAATGGCCAAACACAAATAACAAAAACCATTAAAGTATTCATATTCCTTGACCTACTTCTGTAAATATACCGAAAGAATAGTACCAAAAGAGGGAAATCCATAGTATGAAAAAATATTCACTATAATATGATTTGCTACACTGGAAAAAAGTCCAACCGACTAACAGAAGTGTTTTGCTTGTTTGCTTGTTTTGCTTTTGAGGGCCATACTTGTGGCATATGGAAGTTTCCACACTAGGGGTCGAATCAGAGCTACAGCTGCCAGCCTACACCACAGCTACAGCAACACCAGATCTGAGCAACGTCTGCTAGCCTATACCATAGCTCACAGCATGCTGGATCCTTAACCTACTGAGCTGATGCAGGGATTGAACCTGCATCTTCATGGATACTAATCGGGTTCCTTTCTGCTGAGCCACAACAGGAACTCCTAGCAGTTTTTTTAAGTTTTTTTTTTTTAATTCATCTCTATTTATTTTTACCCTGATGCATTCCTCTATTCTACAAAGGATTTGAGATTGCTTACAAAACACATAACAATTCACTATCTATGTGTAAAATGCAGATCAAGGGAAAAAAATTTAAATATGCCACCCAAGTAAGGCCCAAACCAGTTCTTTACTTCATTAAAAGTTTGTTCTGAGTTTCTGAGTAGCTAAACTAAAAAAATCAAAGTAGCCATTAAATAATTCTTATTAGAGCTAAAGGCACAGCTCCCCAGAGAAAACAAGAATTGTTAATAGATAGCACAGCTTCTGGATGATGGGTGTAGGCACACATTTAAAAAACAATAAAGATTATATACAATAAGGAAAATATTTATGATAATTTTAAGGAAAAGATACAAAGCTATACATACACTCTAACTGCAGTGATATAAAAGCATGATCCATATGGAAAAGATGAGAAGGTCATACACATAACCTTTTTCCCCAAAAAAACTATCATTTCATTGACAGTTCTTCTGTGCCAAAACCATACCTAGAGGCTGGATGCTAAGAAGACAACAGTAGTTTAACACTTTTAACATATTAAAATGTCTATATTTACTTGCCTTAGAATTAAGATGTACTTAAAAAAAAAGAATTAAGATGTATTTAGCTTACAAGAATAGAACTAATCAATACACACACAGAAATCAGGGTTCCCCAGTGGTCTAGCAAGGTTAAGAATCTGGCGCTGTCACTGCTGTGACTCAGGTCACTGCTGGGCCCAGGTTGGATCCTTGGCCTGGGAACTTTTGTATGCCATGGGTGCAGCCAAAAAAAAAAGAGAAGGGGAGAGAAGAAAAAGAAAAAAATATAAAAAGTATTTTCTAACAAAGAAAACATTACTACCATACTATGAATGGTAAGGTTGACTGCAGATACCTAATGTAGAAGAAAAGTACAACAGGGTTTTCTTTTTGTTTGTTTGTTTTTGGTTTTCTTTTTTTGTCTTTTTGCCATTTCTTGGGCCGCTTCTGCAGCATATGGAGGTTCCCAGGTAAGGGGTCGAATCGGAGCCATAGCTGCCGGCCTACACCACAGCCACAGCAATGAGGGATCCGAGCCATGTCTGCAACCTACACCACAGCTCACAGCAACGCCAGATCCTTAACCCAATGAGCAAGGGCAGGGATCGAACCCGCAACCTCATGGTTCCTAGTCAGATTCGTTAACCACCGAGCCACAACAGGAACTCCAACAGGGCTTTCTCTCCCTCCCCCCGCCCCCCCCCCCCCCGCTGTACAGCATGGGAATCAAGTTATCAAGTTACATGTATACATACATTTTTTCCCCCACCCTTTGTTCTGTTGCAATATGAGTATCTAGACATAGTTCTCAATGCTATTCAGCAGGATCTCCTTGTAAATCTATTCCAAGTTGTGTCTGATAACCCCAAGCTCCCGATCCCTCCCATTCCCTCCCTCTCCCATCAGGCAGTCACAAGGCTATTTTCCAAGTCCATGATTTTCTTTTCTGTGGAGATGTTCATTTGTGCTGGATATTAGATTCCAGTTATAAGTGATATCATATGGTATTTGTCTTTGTCTTTCTGGCTCATTTCACTCAGTATGAGAGTCTCTAGTTCCATCCATGTGGCTGCAAATGGCATTATGGCATTCTTTTTTTATGGCTGAGTAGTATTCCATTGTGTATATATACCATATCTTCCGAATCCAATCATCTGTTGATGGACATTTGGGTTGTTTCCATGTCCTGGCTATTGTGAATAGGGCTGCAATGAACATGCGGGTGCATGTGTGTCTTTTAAGTAGAGTTTTGTCTGGATAGATGCCCAAGAGTGGGATTGCGGGGTCATATGGAAGTTCTATGTATAGATTTCTAAGGTATCTCCAAACTGTTCTCCACAGTGGCTGTACCAGTTTACATTCCCACCAACAGTGCAGGAGGGTTCCCTTTTCTCCACAACCCCTCCAGCACTTGTTATTTGTGGATTTATTAATGATGGCCATTCTGACTGGTGTGAGGTGGTATCTCATGGTAGTTTTGATTTGCATTTCTCTTATAATCAGCGATGTTGAGCATTTTTTCAGGTGTTTGCTGGCCATCTGTATATCTTCCTTGGAGAACAGTCTATTCAGGTCTTTTGCCCATTTTTCCATTGATTGATTGGCTTTTTTGCTGTTGGGTTGTATAAATTGCTTATATATTCTAGAGGTTAAGCCCTTGTCTGTTGCATCATTTGAAACTATTTTCTCCCATTCTGTAAGCTGTCTTTTTGTTTTCTTTTTGGTTCCAACAGGGCTTTCTTAATCCCAAACCTCCTTACTCCACTTCACATATATTTCTTTTCTTTTCTTTTCTTTTTTTTTTTTTTTTTTGGTCTTTTTGCCTATTCTAGGGCTTTACCCGCGGCATATGGCAGTTCCCAGGTGAGGGGTCTAATCAGAGCTATAGCCGCTGGCCTACGCCACAGCCACAGCCATGCCAGATCTGAGTCGGGTCTGTGACCTACACCACAGCTCGCGGCAACGCCGGATCCTTAACCCACCCAGCGAGGCCAGGGATCGAACCCGCAACCTCATGGTTCCTAGTCGAATTTGTTAACCACTGAGCCACAAAGGGAACTCCCACATATATATATTTCAGATTCTTCCTTAAGTTTCACAAGATGTGAATAATATGTGGTCTTTTAAAAAATGCTTTATTCATTTGGAAAAGCCTACATAGTTCTTATGTAGTTCAAATTTTGAAAAGAGAGCAACCAGAAATCTCCAAAATCAAATATAACCATAAAATAACTAAATTTTCATATTCCCAAATATTTTTAAAGCATACCACAACAACCTAATAGATTCTATCAAAAGCAATGTGTCCTTTAATTCAGTTCTTAATTCTTGACTTTTTCTTGCTTCTCAAATAGCAAGTAACTACAACCAAAAATTCCCCTTTTAACATAGGAAGTAAGTCTCAAAGCAGAACTGGCACTTTCATTGTGGCTACTTTTTAAAGGGGATATATGCTCTAAAACATGTCAATCAATCAGAATTTGACAATCTTAAAGACTCTAAACATTTAAAAAGTTAAATAGATGTTGGGTTACAGTAACTAATAAAAATCATTATAGTCTTTAAAAAACAAACTAGTATAATTAAGATTAAATAGTCCAGATATTCTGTTTTCTATTATTTATAACTAATATCTTCTGACATAAATACACTTAAATTTGTTTTCACCCTTTTAAAAACAAATTTATGGCCACACCCATTGCATATGGAAATTTCTGGGCCAGGGACTGAATCCAAGCCACAGCTTCAACCTCCATCACAGCTGCAGCAACACTGGATGCTTTAACACATTGAAATGGGTCAGAGATTGAACCTGCACCTCCACAGCAACCCAAGCTGCTGCAGTCGGATTCTTAATCCACTGCACCACAGTGGGAACTCCTGTTTTCACCTTTCCAAAAAATATATTCCTAGTCCTGGTTTTCCAGTAGAATAGGGAACTGATGGTACTTAAAGATTACCTCCTACTACTACCTCTTTAAAAATAGTAAGGGGAGTTCCCGTCATGGCTCATCGGATAAGGAACCTGACTAGTACCCATGAGGACGTGGATTCGATCCCTGGCCTCACTGAGTGAGTTAAGGATCTGGCATCGCTGTGAGCTGTGGTATAGGTCACAGAGACAGCTGGGACCTCCCATCGCTGTGGTTATGGTCTAGGCTGGCGGCTACAGCTCTGATTTGACCCCTAGCCTGCCACAGGCTCAGTCCTTAAGAAAAAAAAAAAAAAGTCAAATAAATAAATAAGGGGCTTTTTTTGGGAGGGGGCACATCCACAGGATATAGAAATTCCTGGGCCACAGCAGCAACCTGAGCCACTGCAGTGATGATGCCGGATACTTAACCGAGTCACACAGGAATTCCAAAAATAAGGGGCTTTGATTCATACTGGAGATCTGAGGGAGGGAAAACTAAGACGGTAAAAAGGAAAAAGTCAAACTATTTCTCCCCGATTTTTTTCAGATGTTTAAAATGTGGTTTAAAAAAAAGACTAGAAGAAAAATTTTAGCTATATACTTAGATTTCATATAACATTCACTTAGAGAAAAACAGAAAGAAGAGAGAGGAAGATAATTAGATGAAAAAGAAAAAAAGATTCCAAGGTATCAAAGGAGAGGGAGTAAGTTCCAAAGCATTAATAAAAGAAGGCTCATTATACCCATAGCTCATGGACCAAGAGATTATCAGCTTTGTGCTTCTGAATGGTCAATTTTGACTAACCACAGTTTTTAAGTTCTTCAGTAACTGCTATTTAGACAAGAAGATTTATTTCAAAATAGGAGAGCACGAAAAAGGCGGAGGTGAGGTTGCAGACATCCAGAAGGATAAATTCTTAGAGGGATATTATATTAATAACAAAAATAAAGTTTTCAGATCAAATTTAGCTCAAGACCATTTCCAATACTTGGTGAAGAATTTCCTCATCCCTTCCGTAGACAATTACCAATTTTTTTCTCTTTTTTTTGGTCACAGGGTGGCATATGGAGTTCCCAGGCCAAGGATCAGATCCAGGCCACAGCTGCAACAATGCCGAATCCTTAACCCAGGGCACCAGGCCAGGGATCAAACCTATGTCCCAGCTCTGCATAAGACACCACCAATCCCACTGCACCACAGCAGGAATTCCAGGAGAATAATCAGTTACTTTTAAATGACACCTTATTTTAAACATTATTTTGAATTAACTTAGAAAACATGGTATCAGTGCTTTTGAGAGAGAAATAAGAGAATGAATATCAAAGAACGTGACAAATCCGAAAAAGGTATATATGATTTACTAGAATGAATAACAGTCTTAATTTAAAAATCATTACATCAAGTACAAGATAATTCTTTCTTCAATATTTTCCTGTCGTATGAAAGCCGATTTTTTAATGCATAAAAACATTCTGGACAAGAAGTTCCTTTCTAAGCCAAAAGAAAATTTCCTCATCTAAAACTTGATAATCCTCGGAAATCGAGAGGAAAATTTAATAGGTAAAACAATGGTTCTGTCACAACTGCACCTTTAGCATTTGGTTCTAAAATGCTGCTATAGTCCCTGATATGAAAACACAATCAAGTTAGGATTAAAATATTATCTCTGATAGCTACTTTTTCTCCTCCCTTGAGCAGAGAATGCTCAACTCTTGAAATGCACCAAAAGCTTACAATTGCTACAAGATGGTTTCCTCAGATGAGCGGTACTCAGGGTGATGTGATATATTTGTAATATATTTGTTAGGGTAATCTGTTTTTAGTGTATGCACTGTGGAGTCCATCATACAGCTCTCTAAGGCCTAAAATTTCTATAGTATGATCATAGAAGTCACTTGATGTATTCTATGTTAGTAAAGGAAGGGTAGAGTACTCTAAGTATCTACAAGCCTAAAAAAACCAAGACATGACAGGAGTTCCCGTCATGGCTCAGCAGAAACGAATCCGACTAGGAACCATGAGGTTGCGGGGTTCAATCCCTGAACTGGCTCAGTGGGTTAAAGATCTGGCATTGCCGTGAGCTGATTTGGCGTTGCTGTGGCTGTAGCTGTGGCTGTGGTGTAGGCCGGCAGCCAGTTCCGATTTGACTCCTAGCCTGGGAATTGCCATATGCCAGGTGTGGCCCTAAAAAGGGAAAAAAAAAAAAAAAAAAAAGACATGACATATGGCCCATTCTGTCTCACTCTGATTGGTTTCCATTAGCAAATATCCACTGGTTCCATTCTACGACATCTGCTTAACAGTCATGTGAGTTCTCCTTGAATTCTAGAACACTTAAATTTCAGATTCCTAATGATTGTAGATTCAGCTCTGTTAGGCTCTAAGCCTGATAGTGAAGGTTATTATCCCTCACCAGTGCCAGTCCTTTTATGGTAGATCTCACAATGCAGCCTTAATGGGTGATATGGGAAGAGTAACTACTGGCTATCTCTTGCTCCCTGGGAGTCTTAAAGTTTAACAATCCTGGGAGGGAAAACTGGAGAGTGACCTGCCTAAAGCAAACATGAAAATTTGTCAAAAAGTTTCTTTTTTGAATTCTGGCTTAATTAGGTCAACTTTCACTAGCCAAAAAAAGGGAAATTATCTTCAGGATTTGAAACAATAATTATTTGGCCACACCCAAGGCACATGGAAGTTCCCAGGCCAGTAATCAAATCCTCACCATACCAGCAACCCGAACCACAGTAGTGTCAATGCTGGATCCTTAGCCTACTGCACCACAAGGGAACTCTGAAACAAAAATTATTTTTGAATCAAGTGTGATATGAGAAATATATTAAAAATGAAATGATTCTGAAAAAATGACATTCTACTTCCCTAAACACCCTCAGTTTTCCAGTTAGAAAGGAATAAAAAAAGAATTCAGTAATTTTTTTATACTATACCTCAAAGCTAGAGGTTCTCTTACTCTTTGTTTAAAGGTCCCACCCGCAGCATATGTTCGTTCCCAGGCCAGGGACTGAATCCGAGCCACAGCTTCGACCTACGCTGTAGCTTCGGCAACACCGGCTCCTTTAACTCACTGCGCCAGGCCAGGGATCAAACCCATACCTCCTCGGCAACCCGAGCCATGGCAGTCAGACTCTTGACCCACTGTGCCTCTTACATTTTTGTCTTACATTTTAAAATCTCAAAGTAATATACAACTTTGTGTAGCTGATCAAAATTAGAAGAAATGATCAACAAGCACACACCCCCAAATCCTGCATAATAGATACAGCATCATGTTAACTACTATACAGTGTAAATCACAAACAAAAGCTAAGAACTAAATTGAAGAAGAGAGTCCTATGGTTATCGGATTTAGTCATTTCTGAAGACATGTGTACCACATGAAAACTTGAACAAAAAAGAACTAAATCTAGCTTCCAGTTCTCACTCGAGTCTGGGACGATAAATGCAAGCATTTATTTGGAACGCTAGTCAAATGTCAGGATGAGTCATCCCACTCTTTAACCTGTTTTACTTACTCTGGTCGGCATAGTTTTTTGCTTTGAGTTCAAGTTGTCTTGTTTGAGATTCTAAAGATTCCACTCTGGTCTGTAAATCCTTTTTTTCCTGTTCTTGAGAGTCTTCAAATTCAATGAATTTCTGATAAAGAAGAAAAAATATATTATTGTCATTAGGTAAATGAAAAAATCTTTTTTTTTTTGGCTTTTTAGTGCCATACCCACAGCATATGAAGTTCCCAGTCTAGGGGTCCAAACGGAGCTATAGCTGCCGGGCTACACCACAGCCACAGCAACATCAGATCCAAGCCAGCATCTTCAACCTTCAGCACAGCTCATGGCAATGCTGGATCCTTAACCCAGGGAGAGATGTCAGGAATCGAACCCACGTCCTCATGGTTACTAGTCAGATTAGTTTAATTTTTAAACATTGTCAACTTCCGTGTTACTTGGTATCAAGAATTACAATTAGGCATCAACTACTCAAAAAGATCTCAGAATCATGAACTTAAGGCTGATTTCTAGTTTCTCTATAAAAGTCATTTTAAAATCTCCAAATATAGAAAGAAAAAGATGATAAAATAAGTTATAAAAGTGTTCCCACTTTATATAATAGGCATTCCTAAGAAAATACATTTACCTACTTGAAATACATCATGTAACCTAATTAGCATACTTACATATTCATATAAATCCAATACATAATTTTACATATAAAAGAGTATGAAAGAATGATGGATTAATAAATATGTTAATTATTTGATAAATGAACAGTCTTTAGATTACCTGAACCATGGAGTTTAAATTCCTAAGAAAAAGAATATATTAGAAATATCTCTACCAATTAAATTTAATTTACTAAAAGCACTCTCTGGCAGAGATTACCAATTAATCTCAGTCCCCCTTGGTTTGTTTTTATTTGGTTGGGGTTTTTGTTTGTTTTTTTGTCTGCTCCTGCAATATATGGAAGTTCCCAGGCCGGGGATCAAACCCGAGCCACAGCAGCAACCCAAGCCACTGCAATGACAACACCAGCTCTTTAACCTACTGCACCACAAAGGAACTCCCTTGCCATGCATTTTTTGGGGGTTTTTTGGTTTTTTTAGGTCCATACACATGACATGTGGAGGTTCTGAGGCTAGGCGTCAAATCAGAACTGTAGCTCCTGGCCTAAACCACAGCCACAGCAACACCAGATCAACTCACGGCAATGCCAGATCCTTAACCCACTGAGCAAGGCCAGGGATCAAACCTGAGTTCTCATGGATCCTAGTCAGATTCGTTTCTGCTGTGCCCCAGTGGGAACTCCCCTCATCTTGTTTTTAAAATTGTTTTTATCAGAGTTCCCGTCGTGGCTCAGTGGTCAATGAATCCGACTAGGAACCATGAGGTTGCAGGTTCGATCCCTGGCCTTGTTCAGCGGGTTAAGGATCCAGCATTGCCATGAGCTGTTGTGTAGGTCGCAGATGCAACTCGGATCTGGCGTTGCTGTGGCTCTGGTCTAGGCTGGCGGCTATAGCTCTGATTAGACCCATGGCCTGGGAACTTCCATGTGCCAAGGGTGTGGCCCTAGAAAAAGACAAAAAAAAAAAAAAAATTTGTTTTTATCTATAGCATGTGACAACTGATCACTCACTCCTCCTTAAAACTTTTTTTTCAATTTGGTCTTTTCCTTGTTTTCTTTCCTCTTTTCTTCTTGATCTTGTTTGTTTGTTCTTCCTTTTGTCCCCAATTTCATAACACTGGCAAGCTCTGTCCCTAAACAACTCCTTTTCTTCCTTGTTTATTCTTATTCCCTGGTGATCTCATCCAGTTTTATGACATGATTATTTTTTTGGCCCCACATGTGGCATGTGGAAATTCCCAGGCCAGAGACCGAACCTGCACCACAGCAGCAACCCAAGCCACTGCATTGACAATGCCAGATCCTTAACCCACTGCATCACAAGAGAACTCCAGAGTGACCCTTTAAAAAAATCAGGTCAGTATATCCCCCTGCGCAAAATCCTCTAATTGCTTACATTCTCCCAAAGTCCTTACCATAGCCACTCAGGATACAAGCTACCATTCTCTTACTTCTTCACCATCTCTTCCAATCCTCCTCCTCCTCCCCTTTTCCCCCACCTGCTGCACATACTCTCATTCAAGCCTCCTTGCACTTCCTGCAACGTAAGCCTTTGCACTTGCTTCCTATTGCCTGGAATTCTCTTCCCCCTGCCATCCAGATGGCTTGTTTTCTCCTCACCTCCTTAAAATCTTTGTTCAAATGTTGGCTTCTTACTAAGACTTTCTTTGCCCAATATATTTAAAACTCTAATACTCACTTCCTACTTTCCTTCTTGATTTTTTCTCCACAGCACTTATGCTCATCTAACATACTACATATTTTAGTAATTTATCTTATCTATTATCTGCCTTGCCTTACTAGAATGTAGGTTCTAGGGCAAGGATTTGTTTTGTTTGCTGTTGTATTCCCAGAGCAAAGAATGATGCAATATTTGTTAAATGAATGAATGAATGAATGAAAAACTCTGAATAAAAAGTTAAAATTCACATAGAAAAATATACAGAACACAAACTTAGATATCACTAAATACACTCCAATTTTAATATGATATTTTCTGTCTCTTACCTATTTTATCTGTCTTGAAACTTTTCAATCACTGAGTGGACATTATTTTTTGTCCGTACACATTGTTTTCCTTTGAGGAACTTCTCCCCAACTTCATACTAATTCTATTCAGTCCAAGCAATTTGACTGGTTAAGATGCCAATCTCCCTAAGGATAATAAGCATATGACCTGAACTAGACTGGTCAGAGTCCTCTCTGGAGGAGTTCCTGGTGGCTCAGCAGGTTAAGGCCTGCCATTACTGTGATTTAGGTTTGATTCCTACCCTAGGAACTTTTGCATGCCACAGATATGGTGGGAAGGGAAAGAGAGAAGGGGGAAACAGGAAGGGAGAGAAGGGAAGGGAAGGGAAAACTATTTACTTAGACTATTTACTATGTTCCAGGCACATGACAGTAAGTTAACACATTATCACTGCCTTCCAAAGGTGTTCACTGGCTACAATATGAATGCAAGCAGAAAACTGATACAGAGGTTACACTGAACAGAAAAGGAGCACTATATTACAGGATGTTGCTGATGAAGTCTGAGTCAGTATTTCAACATTTAGCCTGAGGAAAAAAGCAAAGACCAAAAATTAATAAGAAAATGTAATTACTTTTTGGCCTGCTTTGAAAAGGATGCTCCCTTGGCTAATTGAACTGCCATATCTAAGCAAACAACCAAAAAACTTTATTTCAGGCTTGTGTACTAAGGATAAAATGCTATTTTAAAGAACACACAGAAAACATTTACCAAGCAACACCCAAAATGCTGTGCTACTAAAATGCTAACAAAAAACTTTTTTGGCCATGCCCATGGCCTCTGGAAGTTCCCTGGCAAGGGATTGAACTCTTGCCACATTGTGGCAACACAGGATCCTTAACCTGCTGAACCACAAGGGAACATACAAAAAACTTTTACCACTAACAGACTGGCAGTTGCCAAGGGCAGAGGGAGGGGCTAGGGAAAAGAGGGGAAGGTGGTCAAATAGTACAAACTTGCACTTTTAAGTCTGGGTGATGTAACCCACAGCATGGTAAGTCTAGCTAACAATACTACTGTAGTATACATATGAAAGTTTCTAAGAAAGTACATTTTTAAAGTTCTCACCACACACAAAAAAATGTAACCATGTGAAGTGAAGGCAATGTGTTAACTAACTTTTTTGTGCTAATCATTCTGCAACATTTATCAGATCATTACACTGTATACACCTTAAACTTACACAATGTTATATGTCAATTATTTCTCCATAAACCTAGGGGAAAAATCCAACTTTACCATTATTCACTGTCTTTCAGAACAACTTTCTGAATGATAGAAGAAATACCATCACGAACACACAGGTTTAGGTCTGCTTTGTTTCTCAGTGACCCAGTTTGGCTGCATAAGGGTATGAATAATCAATCCATAACTGTTTAGCAGTCACTACTATAGGCTTACTCTTCAAGCAGACCTACACCTAGATGGTTCGAGCTTCAGATTTTTTTCACATTTTATTATGATTTATATAAATATCACCTTAAGTAAATAGGGCAAAAGAAGAGGGGGGTTTTTTTGTTTTGTTTTTTTCAAAATGATATGACTTTTTTTGGAACAGCAGGATTATTTATCTTCAAATGAAAATCACTTGTTTCTGCAATTTCCCTTCACAGGAAAGAACTGGCAGTAACGAAAATATTCCCAAGCAAATACATAACCCAGGCCTTTCCTTCAAGCAAATTAAAACAGATAAACTTAGAGACTACAAAACAAAGTGTTTTTCACAAGGATGCATATGGCTTTTTTTTTTTTTTTTTTTTTTTTTTTGGTTTTCTGTTTTATGGTCACACCTAGATCACACAGGGCACTGAAAGCCTAGGCAGATAAACACTTCAAAAAATAATCAACAACAACAACAAAAAAAGACAAAAAAGACAAAAAAAAAAAAAAAAAAATTATAAAAAAAAAAAAAAAGCCGCGGGAGCGGCCCAAGAAATAGCAACAACAACAAAAAAAGACAAAAAAGACAAAAAAAAAAAAAAAAAAAAAAAAAAAAATTATAAAAAAAAAAAAATAATCAAGAGGAGTTCCCATTGTGGCTCAGCAGTAACGAACACTAGTATCCATGAGGACGTGGGTTCGACCTCCGGTGTTGCAGTGAGTTGTGGTGTAGGTCGCAGATGCAGCTCGGATTCCACATTGCTGTGGCTGTGGTGTAGGCCAGCAGCTAAAGCTCCCATTTGACCCCTAACCTTGGAACCTCCATATGCCACAGGTGTGGCCCTAAAAAGACAAAAAAGAAAAAAAAAAGTAATCAAGAAAAATAACAAATAATTGAAATTTTCTAAATTGTTATCCAAGAAAAATATTAGTCAAATAGGCTAGTTTTGAGCTAGTTTTGAAAAATGTCCCTGATAACACATATAACCTTGAGAATGAAAGTTGCTCTAAGGTAAGGTAGCTCAGAAACACAACACTCATAATAAGTACAAAAAACTCTCAAATGCCTGGCTCATTATGGCAATTAGCAATAATGTGAAAGTGAGAAATACATATAAAATTTTTTGTTTTGTTTTGTCTTTTTAGGGCTTCACTCTCGGCATGTGGAAGTTCCCAGGCTAGGGATCGAATCAGAACTGTAGCTGCCAGCCTACACCACAGCCACAGCAACACCGGATCCTTAACCCACTGATCGAGGCCAGGGATCAAACCCAAGTCCTCATGGATACTAGTCGGATTTGTTACCGCTGAGCCAGGATGGGAACTCCTAAAAATTTAAGAAAAAGAAAATTGTAATAGAAATAGAAAAGGTGCCATGAAGGTCAATCAAGCGCTAATATAAGGCTAGTTAGTAGAAAAAGGTTTGGATTCACGGCCCTAACAGGAGACTCCTTTTTCCTAGGTGTGGGTTAGGGGCAGAGTTAAAAAGGAGGTAATGAGAACTATTTCTTTTTCCTGTACCTAACCCTCTCACACTATAGTGAAAATCATTAGGCAATAGGTAGCATGGATTACACTAAAAAGAAAGTTCTCCAACAAGGATTTCTACTTCTCTGCTATGGTTGGAGATCCTAAGTGCTAATAGCATACATGAGTAGTACTACTGAACCTCTCTGTAGCTTTGCAAACTACAAACATGTCTGATTCTTGTTTTAAAGTCTTAATTTACATTTTAAAAAGTCTGCTCTCTTGTCCTGTATTTCAACTTAACACATAAACTGAGATAACATAAAAATAGGAACATATCCCATTCTGTCACTTTCTGGTCAAAGAAAAAATTGTTGTCGTGATTAAATAAAACCACATACTTATTTACAATGATTGTTCTTTAGATAATAGCAAAAGTACAGAACAGGCAGTTAGGTAGAACAGAGATATTTATTACAAACTACTAAGTATGACATAAGATTCATTCTTATATATTAACTAAAAACTAAAATTCTGTATCCACTTAGCCAATCCAAGCACTTACTCCACAATGGCCATCAAAGAAACACCGTAAACAGTTATCAACATAACATGGTAAGTACTACAATGGAAGCAAGTGTAAGGGGCAATAGAAAGACAGATAAATAAGTAACAATTTAGCAGATTTATGCTTTAGTAAGAGAAGTGGAGTTCCTGCTGTGGTGCAGTGGGTTAAGAACCCAACTATAATGGACCAAGTAGCTGCAGAGGCACAGGGCAGTGGGTTAAAGGATCAGGTGTTGCTTAGCATTGGTGTAGGTGGCATCAGTGGCTCAGATTCAATCCCTGGCCCAGCAACTACCATGTGCCACGAGAGCGACCATTAAAAAATAAATAAATAAAAATAAAAACCAAAAAATAAAAAGATAAAAAACAAAAAATAAATAAAGAGAAGCCATTTCAGCTGACTCCAAAAGAGAGTTTATCCAAAAAAGTGGGGTAGACACACTCCAGGCAAAGGTAACAGCACATGCAAAGGCATAGAAGCATCAAGATCATGGTATGCCCAAGAAAAGAAGATAGATCAGCATTGCCATTTCAGTAAATGATGCAAAGGGTAAACCATTAGCCAAAGAATAAATTGGGACTCTCTCCTCTGATTCACAAAGGGAGTAAGTGGGCAAAGCAAGATTCCATTCATCCACCCACTCTTTCAACACACAAGTTTTTTTTTCCTTGCTTTTTTTAGGGCTGCACTCATGGCATATGGAGGTTCCCAGGCTAGGGGTTGAATCGGAGCAACAGCTGCTGTCGTACACCACAGCTCCCAGCAACACCAGATCCTTAACCCTGAGCGAGGCCAGGGATCGAACCTGCAAGCTCATGGTTCCTAGTCGGATTCATTTCCACTGGGCCACAACAGGAACTCCTCAACACACAACTTGAGTTGAATTAGTCTAAGTATTCCCATGTGCTGGGAATGTAGTAGATTACAAAACCCACCAAGTCCCTAGGCTCCATTCCTAGAAATGTGGCAGAAGAAAACAGACATCAGTCATGCGTAACTGACAGAGATTGATCTGCAGAAGATGAGTAATACAACAATTGCCTAATTTGAGGTTAACACTGATAAGGGATGACTGTGTCACTACTACCTAAGTGAACCCAACAAGAGATAACAACACATCCTTGGTTTCAACTCAGTCTCAGGCTTGTATAGGATAGATTCTTGCAAGACTTTCTGAAATGAGGAATTAACACTTCAAACTCTGAATACTAAATGAGACTTCAAAAAATCACATAGTTCAAGTCCACACACAATGCAACCACACTGTGCTCCCAAGTGACAAAAGAAATAGTACAAGAAATCAGAAAGTGCATAAAGGGGAACTAATATGACTCAGGGAAGACATTCCTGAGACATTTAAACTGAAACCTGCATGATAAAAAAAAAAAAGTTTATATCAAGAGCAAAATGTTTATCAAGCTGAAAGAAGCCAAGGAAGTCCAGAATGGCCAAGTTCAGAGATACAGAGAGAACGGCCTGAGATAAGGATGGAACATAGACAAGGAACAAAACATACATGGCCTTATAAGATACTGGATCACATTAAGGATGCTGAACTCCACTCATATCTTGAAAAGCTCCATCTGAGAGGATATAGAAATGGGCTGTGTTGAGAAGGGAACAAGACCCTTTGAAGGAAGACCAAAGGTTACTGCAGCAACTTAAACTAGAGATGAACATGGAAGAAAGAACAAATCCGACTCCATATCATTATTATTATTATTATTATTTTTTTTTTTTTTGCTTTTTGCTTTTTAGGGCTGCAACCATGGCATACGGAGGTTCCCAGGCTAGGGGTCAAATCACAGCTACAACTGCCCGCCTACACCACAGCCACAGCAACACAGGATCCAAGCCAAATCTGTGACCTACACCACAGCTCACGGCAATGCCGAAACCTTAACCCAATGAGTGAGGAACCTGCAGCCTCATGGTTCCTAGTCTGATTCGTTTTTGCTGCACCACGATGGGAATTCCCTGACTCCATAGTAGATCTGCTTCTTTTACTTTAACCTTTGTAGAACTTATGGTATACATAGTGACCTATCTCAGGGAACCCCGCTCCCACGCTCAAATGTTAAATTAAAATGTCTTTGTGCAGCTCACAGGGAACATCCTGACATAGGCCATCTGTAAATGGCTTCAGGAAAGAAAAAATTAATACATCTCCTCAAGTCTGGTTGAAAGCAGGAGATATGTGCAACAATTTATGACCTGTATTGTCTGTTTCACAAAACTGTTGTTTCTTACATTAACAAATATGTGACTGAGCCTCTGATAATACAGAGTTTTCCATATGAGATCAATGACAATAGTGTAACTCTGGATATGGGAAAAAGCAATAAGGAGGGAATATCCTCCCGGAGTGTAAGAGACTAGTAAGATAGGTGGGCCAGAGACTTTTGGCTACCAGGCCTAGCCCAGTAATAGCACACTGAGTGGCCTATAAAATGAAATCTTTGCCAGACCTGGAAATAAACATTCCTAGCACTGGGACAAAATGATCACGAAATGCCCCCAAAACCAAGGCTAAGTTTATGACCATGAAGGGGACCTGCAAACTAAAAATTGGCACTTGCCATCTGCCTTTACAAGGAAGAGGTCAACAACCACTGTAGTCACTGACCTTCAATACCCCTTGAAGGGAATTCAGGGTGGAAATAAGGAATGAGGCACTCTGCTCTGGGAAAAAACTGACAGAACAGGCCCTCAAATTAGATATCTTCAGAAGATTTGATGAGCTCAAATTCTTGCATGTTCTTCTATCTAGAAAAACAACTACTTTGGCCACTGGGGAGAGAACTACATTTGGAAGTAAAAACAGAGTAGCTAGGTCAGACTTGGATGCCACCAACCATTCTCAAAACAGTGTTTGCTGATGAAATTGAGCAGAACCCTGGGGGTACCCCTGTCAAAATTATGATTAACCTCCTTAACTGAATATTCCTTTTCTTGTCCAACACTTGTTCTCAAGACCGAGGCGTATCAAAGAAAAGGGGGCCTACCGTCAATTAATCTTTGACAAAGGAGCCTAGAATGTAAAATGGGAAAAAAACAGTCTTTTCAGCAAGTACTGCTGGGAAAACTGGACAGCTGCATGCAAATCAATGAAACTGGAACACACCCTCACACCATGCACAAAAATAAACTCAAAAAGGCTGAAAGACTTAAATATAAGACAAGACACCATCAAACTCCTAGAACAGAACATAGGCAAAACAGTCTCTGACATTAACTTACAAATGTTTTCTCAGGTCAGTTTCCCAAGGGAACAGAAATAAAAGCAAAAATAAACCAATGGGACCTAATCAAACTGACAAGCTTTTGCACAACAAAGGAAACCATAAAAAAAGACAACTTACAGAATGGGAGAAAATAGTTTCAAATGATGCAACTGACAAGGGCTTAATCTCTAAAATACACAAACAACTTATACAACTCAACAGCAAAAAGCCAACAACCCAACAGAAAAATGGGCAAAAGACCTAAATAGGCATTTCTCGAAAGAAGATATACAGATGGCCAACAAACACATGAAAAAAATGCTCAACATCACTGATTATTAGAGAAATGCAAATCGAAACTATTATGAGGGGAGTTCCCATTGTGGCGCAGTAGAAACAAATCTGACTAGGAACCTTGAGGTTTCGGGTTCGATCCCTGGCCTTGCTTAGTGGGTTAAGGATCCAGCATTGCTATAAGCTATGGTGTAGTCACAGACACATTTCAGATCTGGCGTTGCTATGGCTGTGATGTAGGCCAGCAACTGTAGCTCCAGTTCAACCCCTAGCCTGGGAACCTCCATTTGCCTCAGATGTGGCCCTAAAAAGCAAAAAAAAAAAAAAAAAACCACAAATAACAAATGCTGGAGAGGGTGTGGAGAAAAGGGAACCCTCCTACACTGTTAGTGAGAATGTAAATTGGTACAACCACTAAGGAAAACAGTATGAAGGTACCTCAGAAAACTAAATATAAAACTACCACATGACCCAGCAATCCCACTCTTGGGTATATAAACAGACCAAACTTTCCTTGAAATAGACACATGCACCCATATGTTCATGTAGCATTATTCACAATATCCATCAACAGATGAATGGTTTAAGAAGATGTGGTATATATACACAATGGAATACTACTCAGCCAAAAAAAGAACAAAATAATGCCATTTGCAGCAACATGAATGGAACTAGACTCTCATACTAAGTGAAATAAGTCAGAAAGAGAAAAAAAATACCATATGATATCACTTATATCTGGAATTTAATATACGGCACAAATGAACCTTTCCACAGAAAAGAAAATCATGCACTTAGACAACATACTTGTGGTTGCCAAGGGGGAAGGGGAGGGAGTGGGATGGACTGGTAATTTGGGGTTAATAGATGCAGACCATTGCCTTTGGAATGGATAAGCAATGAGATCCTGCTATACTGCAGGGAATTATATCTAGTTACTTATGATGGCGGATAATATGAGAAAAAAGAATGTATATATGTATGTGTGACTGGGTCACCTTGCTATACAGTAGAAAACTGATAGAACACTGTAAACCAGCTATAATGGAAACTATAAAAATCATTTAAAATTTAAAAAAAGAAAGAAAGAAAAGAGGGGAGGAGTTCTCCGGTGGCCTAGCAAGATAAGGATCCAGAATCACCATTGTGACACAGGTTTGATCCCGGGCCCAGGAACTTCCACATGTCACAGGTATGGCCAAAAAAAAAAAAGAAAAGAAAAAAGAAAAGTAGGGGATTGTAACTGAGCAGAACCCTATGGGGCCTTCCAGGGACAGGCCCTTCCTTCACATTCTGCTTTAGTTCCCCTCTGAAGTATCTGACACACATTTCCTGAGTTGCTTTACAAATGCACCAAGACACAGGTTCAATTCCCTGGCCCCACACAGTGGATTAAAGGACCCAGCACTGCTGCAGTGGCAGTGTAGGTGCCAACTGAGGCTCAGATCTGACCCCTAGCCAAGGAACTCTATATGCTGCAAGGGAGCCAGAAAAGAAAAAGTCCTTATAAAAATGTATGCATTCCCTGACTTCAGACTATACTACAAAGCAACAGTCATCAAAACCATATGGTAGTGCCACAAAGACAGAAATCTAGATCAGTGGAACAGGATAGAAAACCCGGAATTAAACCCACACACCTACAGCCAACTAATCTATGACAAAGGAGGCAAGAATATACAATGGAGAAAAGACAGCCTGTTCAATAAGTCATTCTGGGAAAACTGGACAGCCACATGTAAAAGAATGAAATTAGAACACTCCCTAACACCATATACAAAAATAAACTCAAAATGGATTAGAGACCTAGATATAAGACCAAATACTATAAAACTCTTAGAGGAAAATATAGGCCAAACACTCTCCGACATAAATGACAGCAACATCTTCTCAGATCCATGTCTTAGAGTAATGACAGTAAAAACAAAAATAAACAAATGGGACCTAATTAAACTTAAAAGTTTCTGCACAGCAAAGGAAACCTTAAACAAAATGAAAAGACGACCCACAGAATGGGAGAAAATCTTTGCAAATGAATCAACTGACAAGGGAGTCATCTCCAAAATGTATAAACACCTTCTGCAGCTCAATACCAAAAAAAAAAAAAAAACAACCCCATCAAAAAATGGGCAGAAGATTTAAACAGACAATTCTCCAAAGAAGACATAGAGATGGCCAAAACACACATGAAAAGATGTGCAACATCACTCATTATTAGAGAAATGCAAATCAAAACCACTATGAGGTACCACCTTACACTGGCCAGAATAGCCATCATCAAAAAGTCTACAAACAATAAGTGCTGGAGAGGGTATGGAGAAAAAGGAACCCTATTATACTGTTGGTGGGATTGTAAATTGGTGCAACCACTGTGGAAAACAGTATGGAGATTCCTCAGAAAACTAAAAACAGAACTACCATTTGATGCAGCAATCCCACTCCTGAGCATCTATCTAGAGAAAACCATGACTCGCAAAGATACATGTACTCCGATGTTCACTGCAGCACTATTTTCAATAGCCAAGACATGGAAAAACCTAAGTGTCCATTGACAGAGGAGTGGATCAAGATGTGGTACATATACACAATGGAATATTACTCAGTCATTAAAAGGAACGAAATACCGGCACTTTTAGCAACATGGGTGGACCTAGGAATTATCATGCTAAGTGAAGTCAGCCATACAATGAGACACCAACATCAAATGCTTTCATTGACATGTGGAATCTGAAAAAAAGACAGAATGAACTCCTTTGCAGAACAGATACTGACTCAACAGACTTGGAAAAACATATGGTTTCCAAAGGAAAGTTTGGGGGGTAGGGGGATGCACTGGGGTTGTGGGATGGAAAGCCTATAAAATTGGATTGTGATGATCATTGTACAACTATAAAAAAAAAATCCTAAGGTAATATATTTTTAAAATTTGTATTGAAATAAAGTTGACTTACAATGTTGAAAAAAAAAGTATGCAAAGTGTTACTTTTATCATGCTTTAAGAGCTTTGATATATAACCTTATATATAATGTAATCCTACTTTTATACACTGATAAACTGGAAGAATAAGTAGATAGGAAAAAGAAAAGCTTTGGAGGCATATATTAAAATGACTGTTTATCAGTGGTGAAATTTAGGATGACTACCTTTTTTAATAGCCTTATTTTTTTTTTCTTTTTTTTGTCTTTTTTGTCTTTTGTTGTTGTTGTTGTTGCTATTTCTTGGGCCGCTCCCACGGCATATGGAGGTTCCCAGGCTAGGGGTTGAATCGGAGCTGTAGCCACCGGCCTACGCCAGAGCCACAGCAACGCGGGATCCGAGCCGCGTCTGCAACCTACACCACAGCTCACAGCAACGCCAGATCGTTAACCCACTGAGCAAGGGCAGGGATCGAACACGCAACCTCATGGTTCCTAGTCGGATTCGTTAACCACTGCGCCACGACGGGAACTCCATTATTTTTTTATTTTAACGTGTTTTATTTATCCCAGTATATCCAAAATGAAAAATGATCCATGAGACATTCTGCATTTTTTGCTACTAAGTCCTCAGAGGTGGATGTGTATTTTACACCTAAAGCACATCTCCATTTGCAAGAACCACCTTTCACAAGCTCAGAGCTGCATGTTAATAGCCTTATTCTTAAGTAGTCTAAAGCTGCTAGGGTTTTCTCTTTTTTTACTATAAACATGGATTATTTACACATTTTAAAATAATATAGAAGGAAATGCAATCTACAAGCCTACACCTCTTCAACAGAAGCATTTCATACTAGAAAAGCTTGACATATCAAGCATTAATATTACCATTTATCTAACCAAAAATGACTATGAGCATTTTTCTAAATGTAGTTAACCAAAAAAACAAACCCTGAAATAGCGATACTGAGGGAGAGGAAAATCAATGTGAAAGGATAATTCCCCTTTTTTTAAATTATATACATTCATGCTACACACCATGACAGTATATTAGATCTGTTAAAGGTAAAAGCTAAAATACAGGAGTGAGGTATTTCAGAAGTAGGATATAGAAGTTTGGATCCATTCCAAAGAGCCCATAAAAGACTATACAAAACAGATTTAATCTGATAGACTTAACTCGTTCCTATATCTTTGGTTTGTTTGTTTTGGCCACACGCAGGGCATGCAAAAGTTCCCAGGCCAGGGATCCAACTCCAGCCACAACAGTGACAACACCAAGTCCTAACTGGGAACTCCATTCTTTCCTATATCTTAAAGGGATTTCTAACAAATAGTTCTCAATATAACCGAAAGGTTTTCATTTATTACTACAAAAAGTGTTGGGACAACACAGTAAGAGCCCACCAATGGGTATGTATTATAAATACATCTTCAGTAGATAGCCCTTATCCCTCTCAACAGCTAATTGGCCAGAAACAAATATAACTCAGACATAACTCTCCTGGGAGACAACTAGACACAGTTTAAAAAAAAAAAAAAAAGCAGTAGACAATACAGATTCATGTCAGGACCTAAAAAGAGCAAGCTTTGTGATGAAGCAAAATGCTTTCAAGTCCAGATGGCTTTTAGGGGCTCTTTTGCCCCACTGTTAGGAAGAAAAACAAATGTATACTTTGAAAAGGCAAGCTCCCTAAGTGTAAAAACAAAGTCTCTAGAAATTGTTGCTTACTAGAGAAAGATGCCAAGAGACAAACAAAAGCAACAAAAACAAACACAATCTTTAAAAGAGTAACTGTTATTACAACATTGTAAATCAACTATAATAAATCTTTTAAAAATAGAAAAAATAAATAGTAACTCTGACTACAGTAGTTGTCTAAAGAAGTACCATGAATAAAAGCCTGGCTTGGAGTTCCCGTCATGGCAAAGTGGAAAGGAATCCCAACTACGAACCATGAGGTTGAGGGTTCGATCCCCGGCCTTGCTCAGTAGGTTGAGGATATGGCGTTGCCGTGACCTGTGGTATAGGTCGCAGACAAGGCTTGGATCCTGTGTTGCTGTGGCTGTGGTATAGACCAGTGGCTACAGTTCCAATTCAACTCCCAGCCTGGGAACTTCCATATGCCCCAGGTGTGGCCCTAAAAAAAAATTTTTAAACTTTTGTGTTTCAAAGGACATCATCATGAAAGTAAAGACAACCCACAGAATGGGAGAAAACATTAGCAAATCATTTATCGGATAAGACCATTTATATATATTTAGTCTTAAAAAGGAAAGAAATTATGGTACATGCTACAAAATGGCTGAACCCTGGAAACATGCTAAGTGAAACAGAATAGACATAAAAGGGCAAATACTATATGATTCCATTTCTATGAGATTCCTACGACAAATTCATTCAGACAGAAACAGGATAGTGGTTTCCGGGAGCTAGGATGAGGGAAATTGGAAATATTCTTCTATGGGTAAGGGGTCTCAGTTTGAGATGATGAGGCTGTACAACAATATGAATGTATTTAGTACCTGAACTGTACACTTAAAAACTGTTTAGGGAGTTCTCTTGTCTGGTAAAATACAGAGCAGCCATAAGTTCCCTTATGACACAGCAGCGTAAGGATCTGGCATCGTCATTGCTGCAGCTCAGGTCACTGCCATGGCACAGGTTCAATCCCTGGCCTGGGAATTCCAAACGCCACGGGCATGGCCAAAAAAACTGTTTAAACGATAAATTTTTATGTATATTTTATTACAATATTTTTGTTTTGTTTTGTTTTGGGTTTTTTTTTGGTCTTTTTAGGGCCACACCTGTGGCACATGGAGGTTCCCAGGCTAGGGGTCTAATCAGAGCTACAGCTGCTGGCCTACACCAGAGCCACAGCAACGCGGGATCCGAGCCGCATCTGCAACCTACACCACAGCTCACAGCAACGCCGGATCCTTAACCCACTGAGCAAGGGCAGGGATCAAACCTGCAACCTCATGGTTCCTAGTCAGATTTATTTCCACTGTGCCATGACAGGAACTCCGTAGTACAATAGAAATTTTTAAGGAAAAAAACGTGGCAACTACATAAAGTTAAATTTTCACAAAAAGAAAAAAATCAAGTCTTATTTATTTATTTATTTAGTCTTTTAGGGCCGTACACATGACATATGGAGGTTTCCAGGCTAGGGGTCAAATCGGAGCTGTAGCCTCTGGCCTATGCCAGAACCACAGCAATGCATGATCTGAGCCACATCTGCAGACCTACACCACAGCTCAAGGCAATGCCAGATCCATAACCCACTGAGCAAGGCCAGGGATCGAAGCTGAGTTCTCATAGATGCTAGTCAGGTTCATTAACCACTGAGCCATGAGGGGAACTCAAGTTAGTCTATTTAGAACAAATGCAGTTTGTTGGGGAAATGAAAATTTCAATGTCAACAATATTATCAGTAGATTATTATTACTAAGAAATGGAATATTTTTATAATCATATTTTTAAGAAAAACTGAAGCACCAAGACATTTTTGTCATAGTTTCTAGAATTTCATAATACCAACCTCCTTAAAATGAAGCATATCAAATAAAATCTAACTTTTTGTTGGTAAGAATCATCATTCTGAATTACTGTGAATCACAATTATAAACCACACTACATTAAAGTGTGTAACATCAACTTTGACAACACAGTCCTTTACTCTCTAATTAGCTATTCAACCTCAACTCTTGCCACTCACCTATGCAGGTGTATTTTTTAAAGACATATGGAAAACTAATATTTATGACAAATATATTTTTTAAATTATTATGTGTTGTTGTTCTCTGAATACAGCACACACTTTCAAATCTCCCGTACTTTGATTCAGTGACACATAACCCAGTGAAATGCCACTTTGTCTCTGTGAACCCATCTACGGGTTGACTTAGGCTTTCAGCACTTTGTACACACAGTACTTGTATTTTTGGGGTTTTTTTTTTTGCCTTTTCTAGGGCCGCACCCGTGGCATATGGAGGTTCCCAGGCTGGGGTCTAATCGGAGCTGCAGCTGCTGGCCTACACCACAGCCACAGCAACTCAGGATTCGAGCAGCGTCTGTGACCTACATCACAGCTCACAGCAATGCCGGATCCTTAACCCACTGAGAAAGGCCAGGGATCAAACCCGCAACCTCTTGGTTACTAGTTGGATTCGTTAACCACTGAGCCACGACGGGAACTCCCACACAGTACTTGTTAAGCAAAAAAATCAATGAGTGGGTAACTTCTGTCAAATGTTTCCCAAATAAAATCACATCAAACAAGTACAAGTAGATTATTTCCATAGTAGATCCAAAGATAAACAAGACTTTTTTAAAAAGTTACTTTTCTGGTTTAGCACTGGGAACTATATCTAGTCACTTGTGATGCAGCATGATAATGTGAGAAAAAAGAATGTATGTGTGACTGGGTCACTTTGCTGTACAGTAGAAAACTGACAGAACACTATAAACCAGCTATAATGGAAAAAATAAAAATCATTTTTTAAAAAAGCTACTTTTCTGTGCAAACTATTACATTTAGAATGGATAAGCAATGGTATCTTGCAGTACAGCACAGGGAACTATATCCAGTCACTTGTGATAGAACATGATAGAAGATAATATGAGAAAAAGAATGCATATATACATATGTCTGCTGTACTTTGCTGTGCAGCAGAAATTGACAGAATATTGTAAATCAACTATAATCAAAAAAATTTTTTTTAAAAGTCACTTTTCTGACTTTACAGAAGCCTATTTATTTGATTCCACATTTCAAAACAAATTGTTTAACTTTTTTTTCTTTTTCATTTTTCTTTTTTGGCTACCCTGCGGTAAACGGAGTTCTAGACAGATCTGAGCTGAGCTGAGCCTCAACCTAAGCCACAGCTGAAGCAACACTGTATCCTTAAGCCACTGTGCTGGGCCAGTGCTCCAAGACACCCTTTGTGCCACAGCAGGAACTCAACCTGTTTTTTCTTCTTTCTTTTTTTTTCCCCACTTTTTAGGGTCCTACCAAAGGCATATGGAAGTTCCCAAGCTAGAGGCTGATTCGGGAGCTGTAGCTGCTGGCCATAGCAACAGCCACAGCCATGTGGAATCCAAGCCACGTCTGTGACCTACACCACAGCTCACGGCAATGCCAGACCCCTAACCCACTAAGTAAGGCCAGGGATCAAACATGCATCCTTGGAGTTCTCATTGCGGCCCAGTGGAAACGAATCCGACTAGGAACCATGAGGTTGCAGGTTTGATCCCTGGCCTTGCTCAGTGGGTTAAGGATCTGGCATTGCTGTGAGCTGTGGTGTAGGTTGCAGACACGGCTCAGATCTGGCATTGCTGTAGCTCCAATTAGACCCCTAGCCTGGGAACCTCCATATGCCGCAAGTGCGGCCCTAAAAGGACAAAAAAGACAAAAAAAAAAAAAAAAAAAAAAAACCCGCATCCTTATGGATACTAGTCAGGTTCATTAACCACTGAGCCACAACAGGAACTCCAGGAACTCCTTAACTTTTTAAAAGGTATTTGTGGAGTTCCTGTTTTGGCTCAGCAGTAACGAACCCCACTAGTATACATAAAGACTTGTGTTTGATCCCTGGCCTGGCTCAATGCGTTAAGGATCCCATGTTGCCATGGGCTGTGGTGTAAGTCACATACACGGCTCAGATCTAGTATGGCTGTGGCTGTGGCATAGGCCTGCAGCTGCAGCTCCAGTTTGACCCCTAACCTGGGAGCTTCCATATGCTGTGGATGTGGCACTAAAGGACAAAAAAAAAAAAAGAGGTATTTGTTTTTGAATAGGTAGCAGTAACAAAAAATGAGGCTAGGCAAACAGGTAACCAAAAAAAATTCAAATTGAGGATTTGATAATTAAATTTAAAAGTTTATTTATATCATAATGACCTAGAAGATGCTTTTATTTTATTTATTTATTTTGTCTTTTTGCCTTTTCTGGGGCCACTCCTGCAGCATAATGGAGGTTCCCAGGCTAGGGGTCTAATCGGAGCTGTAGCCACTAGCCTACACCAGAGCCACAGCAACGCAGGATCCAAGCCACATCTGCTACCTACACCACAGCTCACGGCAATGCCAGATCCCTAACCCACTGAGCAAGGGCAGGGATCAAACCCGCAGCCTCATGGTTCCTAGTCGGATTTATTAACCACTGCACCACTACGGGAACTCCTAGAAGATGCTTTTAATCAATATAGATTTCAATGCCTAAGATATAAATGTTTACTACTCTTCAGGATGAACTTTTCTTCTAAAAAATCAGTGTTGTCTTACTAACCATTTATTTGTTACTACAGGGTACTACTGTTGTATTCTAATTAGAAATGTCTACCAGGAGTTCCCGTCGTGGCGCAGAGGAAACAAATCTGACTAGAATCCATGATGCAGGTTCGATCCCTGGCCTTGCTCAGTGGGTTAAGGATCCAGTGTTGCTGTGGCTGTGGTATAGGCCAGCAGCTACAGCTCCAATTTGACCCCTAGCCTGGGAACCTCCATATGCTATGGGTGGGCCCTAAAAAGCAAAAAACAAACAAACAAAATATTGGAGCATCATGGTGCTAACATGATTTTCGAGATCACCTAGCCCTATATTTGCAAATGCAGAAATAATCCCTACATTACTCTGACAATAGTTCTAATGATCTTAACATTTCAATTTTTCAGATGGCTAAATATTTACAGAATATCTACTATGTATAAAACAATGTAGGTTAAGTATCTACAATAACTATACTCAGGAGTAGTCACATTTTCGTATATGCCTAACTCAAAGGACTTACTGAAGAACCGTTTTGGAAGTTTTAGCATAACTTGGCACCAACAGTAAGAACAATAACTTGAACGCACAAAAAAGAATTTTAAATAGCCAGGCTTTGAAATTTGAACTTTAGCATACTTAACTATCCATCCAACCAACCAACAAATATCTAATACCTACCGCATCACAGTAGTTTAGTGGGGGGATTAAAGCAAAAGGTTAGCTGGATATAACACTGAAAGTTCTACAAAAGGGGAAGGACAGTATGCTATGGGAAGATATTAAATCCATACTTGGGTATCATAAAAGGCATTCCAGAATTGACACCTGAAAAATGAATAATGGTAGCCAGGAAACAGAAGAGAAAGAGTGCCAACAGAGAGGAAGCTTTTAAGAAGACCTGGAGGGAATACTTTTTGCCTAACAAACTCAAGGGGTTCAGTATGGTTCTAAAAAGAGAAGATTAGTCTGGTAAAATATAGAGCAGCCAGGAGTTCCCTTGTGGTGCAGTGAGTTAAGGATCTAGCCTTGTCACGGCAGTGGCTCATGTCACTGCTGCGGTGTGGGTGTGATCCCTGGCTTGGGAACATCCACATGCTATAGCCATAGCCAAAATGTATACATATAAAGAAAGAAAGCAGCCAAATTATAAATCTTCGTATGTTAGGAACTTTAGTGATTTCAACAACTTTAGACAGAGCAAGTAATGGCTTTTAAGTGTGGAAACTATATGATCAGATTTCCATTTTGGAGAGATCTGGATAATGTGATGGGCAGTTTATATAGTGGCAATACTGGAAATAGACAGATTAGGTATGGGACAGTTACAGTTATCCAGTTATTCAGAAATAGTCAATGGTACTTCCTATATGCCAGACCTGGTATTGAGTGTGCATGAAAAAAGTTCCAGCTCCTCAGAGTAGTGAAAATTATTTTCAGAGTAGTAAAAATGGATCTGAAGAGTAAAGAGATTCCAGTTAGATTTAAAAGTTGAACCAGCTATAATGGAAAAAAATAAAAATCATTAAAATTTTTTTTAAATGTAAAAAAATAAAAATAAAAGTTGATAACAGGGAGTTCCCTGCGTGGCCCAGCAGAAATGAATCCGACTAGTATCCATGAGGATGTGGGTTCGACCCCTGGCCTCAATCAGTGGGTCAGGGGTCCAGCAATGCCCTGAGCTGTGGTAGAGGTCACAGATGAGGCTTGGATCCCGAACCGCTGTGGCTGTGGTATAGGCCGGCAGCTGTAGCTCTTATATTCGACCCCTAGGCTGGGAACTTCCAAATGCTGCAGGTGCAGCCCTAAAAAGCGAAAAAAAAAAAAAAGAAAGAAAGAAAGAAAACAGGGAGTTCCCATTGTGGCTCAGCAGTAACCAATCCAACTAGCATCCGTGAGGACATGGGTTTGATCCCTGGCCTTGCTCCAATGAGTTAAGGATCCGGCATTGCAGTGAGCTATGGTGTGGGTTGCAGATGAAGAGGCTCGGATCCTCCATTGCTATGGCTGTGGCGTAAGCTGGCAGCTATAGTTCTGATTCAACCCCTAGCCTGGGAATTTCCATATGCTGTGGCTACAGTCCTAAAAAGACAAAAAAATAAATAAATAAATAAAAAATGAAAGTTGATGGAGTTCCCATCATGGCTCAATTGTTAACCTGACTAGTATCCATGAGGATGTGGGTTCAATCCCTGGCCTTGCTCAGTGGGTTAAGGATCCAATGTTGCCATGAACTGTGGTGTAGGTCGCAGAAGCAGCTTGGATCCCGAGTTGCTATGGCTGTGGCGTAGGCAGGCAGCTACAGCTCTGATTGAACCCCTAGGCTGGGAACCACCATATGCCACGGGTGCGGCCCTAAAAAGACAAAAAAAAAAAAAGAAAAAAGAAAGTTGAAAACAAAGAAGGTAGCAATGGAGATGAAAGGGATAGAACAATTAAGAATGGTGACCAGGGATTTCCTGCTACGGTACAGTGAGTTAATAATCTAGCTTGTCTCTCTGGCAGTGCTGGTTCAATCCCCAGCCCAGCACAGTGGGTTAAGGATCCAGCACTGCTAAAGCTGTGCTGCAAGTTGCAGCTGCAGCTCAGATTAGATCCCTGGCCCTGGGAACTTCCACATGCCACAAGGAAGGAAGGAAGGAAGGAAGGAAAGCAAGCAAGCAAGTAAGCAAGCAAGCAAGCAAAGAGAAGGAACCTGTCCAGGTAGATGGTGGTATCCCTCATGAAGACTGGGAAAAGATGATGATCAAGCTTAGGAGATAAGTTCAGTTTTGGACATCTCAGGAGATATCTGTATCCAATAAACAACAGTAATAGGGATCTAAAATTCCAAAGAGAAATCTGGCTTTAAAAGGCTGTTCTTGAGGGAGGGAAGAGGGAGTGGGATGGACTGGGAGTTTGGAGTTAGTAGATGCAAACTATTACATTTAGAATGGATAGACAAGGTCCTAATGTATAGCACTGGGAACTATATCCAATTTCCCATAATAAACCCTGATGGAAAAGAACATAAAAAAGGCACAGTTTGGGCCATGGTACAGTGGATTAAGAATTCAGCTGCAGAGGCTTGGGTCCATGCAAAGATGTGAGTTTGATTCCCTAGTCTGGTGCATCAGGTTAAAGGATCCAGCAGAAACCTGCAGCTCAGATTCAGTCCCATGGGAACTTCCATATGCCACAGATTCAGCCATAAAATTAAAAACAAAAAAATTTTAAAATAATATATATTATGTATAATTGAGTCAAGACACTTTGCTGTTTAGCAGAAATTGGCACAACACTGTAAATCAACTATACTTTAATAAAAGTTAACTTTAAAAATGAATAAATTTTTAAAAATAGGCTGTTCTTAGTAGGCTATTCGTTCCATGAGGTAAGAATCCTGTCTATTTTACTCACCACTGTATTCCCCAAAAACACAGTAAGAGGCACAAAGTTGGCACTCAATAAGTATCAGTTAAATGAATAAGATACACATTTTGGGAGTTCCCGTCATGGCGCAGAGGACAAATCTGACTGGGAACCATGAGGATGCAGATTTGATCCCTGGCCTCGCTCAGTGGGTTAAGGATCTGGCGTTGCCGTGAGCTGTGGTGTAGGTAGTAGACACGGCTTGGATCTGGCGTTGCTGTGGCTGTGGTGGAGGCCGGATTAGACCCCTAGCCTGGAAACCTCCATGTGCCCCAAGTGTGACCCTGAAAAGTCAAAAAAACAAAAAAACAAAAAAAACAAAAAAACAGATAGACATTTTGGAATAGTCAACAAATGGTAAGTAATCCCATCAGAAAGGATAACATGAGCTAGGCAGAGGATCTTAGAGCACCAAGGAATACCAAAACTAATGTAAGAGAACTCCACAGAGTAGTAAAATAAGAGGAAAACCAAGAGATTACAAAGTCAAGAGAAACAACATTTCTATCTCTCTCTTTTTTTTTTTTTTTTTTTTTTTTTTGGTCTTTTGGCCATTTCTTGGGCCGCTCCCGCAGCATATGGATGTTCCCAGGCTACGGGTCGAATCGGAGCTGTAGCCCCCAGCCTACGCCACAGCCACAGCAATGCAGGATCCAAACCGCATCTGTGACCTACACCACAACTCACGGCAGCTCCGGATCCTTAACCCACTGAGCAAGGCCAGGGATCGAACCCGCAACCCCATGGTTCCTAGTCAGATTCATTAACCACTGAGCCACGACGGGAACTCCAAAACAATGTTTCTTAAGGAGTGACTAAAAACGTCAAACGCTGGAGTTCCCATTGGGGCTCAGAGGTAATGAACCTGACTACTAGCCATGAGGATGCATGTTCACTGGCAGCTGCAGCTCCAATTTGACCCCTAGCCTAAGAACTTCTATATGCCACAGGTACGGCCCAAAAAAGAAAAAAGAGTCAAATGTTGCTGAGAGGTCAACTATGAGAAGGAATAAAACAGAAAATAGAAAAAAATGAATTTATGAGAGCTACTTACTTTTGGGTATTTTCAGGAATGTGAGTAAAAGAAACTCTATTATGCCTAAAGTTTCATATCTAAATAATTACTCTTGTGAAATGAATTATTTCCTACATGGGCAGCTTACCCTTTTTTGGGCCATACCCATGGCTTACAGAAGTTCCTGGGCCAGGGATCAAACCCCCGTCACAGCAGTGACAATGCCACATCCTTAACTCACTGCGCCACCAGGGAACTTCAGTTTACCCTTTTATAAACCTGTTTGTCCAACCTCATGAGCCTACCTCTACTCTTCATCACATCACCTTCCTTTTTTTTGCTTTTCAGGGCCACATCTGCAGAATATGGAGGTTCTCAGGCTAGGGGTCGAATCAGAGCTACAGCTGCAGGCCTACATCACAGCTCACGGCAATGCTGGATCCTTAACCAGGGATCGAACCCACAACGTCATGGTTCCTAGTCGGATTCATTAACCACTGAGCCATGACGGGAGCTCCAACACATCACCCTTTTTATTTCCTGTGTAACATCTATCACAACCTGTAAATAACTGCTTTGTTTATTCTTTAATACAATATAAACTCTAAGAAAGCAAGAGCTACCTTCCTTGTCTGTTTTGTTTATGGCCACATTCCCAGAGTCTAAAACAGTTTCTGGCTCAATAAATAGTTCTTTCTGATTATTCATGTGTCCTGTTTGTTTTTCTATCTACCAATAGGAATTAATATGGAAGAACTGGAAGATTTTCCTCCCAACCCTTAAAAAGTACCTCCAAGGAGTTCCCCTGGTGGCTCAGAGATGCTGCCAATCCCACTGCACCACAGGGGGAACTCCCAAATTAGTGTTTTTAAGTTCCTAATAATAAATAATTCTGCATCCTCAACATGAATAATGCCCTATTATATTGATTAATACGTAAGTTTCCATGGTTCAGTTCAAACATTTTTGGCTAAACTATCCCAAATCACTACACGCCAGAATTCCTAAGTGAATTTCATAAGTTGCTTTCAAACTAATAACTAAATATCACCAACCAAATTTTCTAAATGTACAGAATTTACACACATACATTTCTGGGTGTTTTGTTTTTTTTTTTTTTTTTTTAGGGCTGCACCCTTGGAAGAGGTTCCCAGGCTAGGGTTTGAATCGGAGATACAGCTGCCAACCAATGCCACAGCTATAGCAACACAAGATCAGAACCGCCTCTGCAACCTACACCACAGCTCATGGCAATGTCAGACCCTCAACCCGGTAAGCAAGGACAGGGTTCGAACCTGTGTCCTCATGGATACTAGCCAGATTCATTTCCACTGAGCCATGACAGGAACTCCTCCTTCACTTTTTTAAAGTGTTTGAAAACTTTATGTCAAATGTTAACACCCAGTAGACTAGCAGTTTGTTCTCCTGTACCAACAGATCATCTGTGCACATATATAAACTACCTTTCCCCTACTGTCCCACTTTAGTGGAATAAAACCTACCTAATGGCAAAGTGAAATTTCTTAGAATTATGGCTAAAAATCTGAACAACCATCATAATTACTAATTTAAATAACAACTGTGCTACAGATACAAAATAAACTTAATGTTGAAGCAAATACGGAATTTCCACTTTTAACATCCCAAGTCTTCAACAGCCACCATAAGTAAATATAAGTAAAATATACAAAATTACTCTTCACTCCAGTCATATTTTCCTTTTTAAAATGTTTATTAAAGAGATGAACTTGCATTGTAAATTATTTTGCAAACGAATCAAAACTTTAACACTTTTGATTAAAATATTCTTATGAATGAGAACTATAACATTAACACCACAGCCACAGCAATGCCACATCTGAGCCACACCTGTGACCTACACCACAGCTCACAGCAACACTGGATCCTTAACCTACTGAGCGGTGCCAGGGATCGAACCCACATTAGGAACTCCCCCTGCCCATAAATCTTATCACTTATTCCCATGTTCATCTGCTTCCAAAGAAAAATCTCATTAAAGTCTTCATATAATCAATTTTGTTACTGCTTTTAAGTGCTAATTAATTAGAAAATTCTCAGTAATCTCTCTAACCTCTGTATTTAATCACCCCGTTTTTTTAGATAAAAAAACCACAGAAAAGCAGTCATAAAATGACATGACAAAGATATTCTCCCTTCAACCCATTCTCTTCATATATGCCTCCAAAATCAAAAACGATGAAGAGGGAACACTGTCATTTTTATGTACAAGCTTCCTGCACCCAATAATGCTAAATAAACTCTCACTTTAAAACTAAATACTTAAGAAAAAGGTTCTTTAACTTATTTGTCTACTTTAGAGAAGTTTTCCTTTTTTTTTTTTTTTTTTTTTTTTTTTGCTTTTTAGGGCGACATCCCCAGCATATTGGAGGTTCCCAGGCTAGGGGTACAATTGAAGCTACAGCTGCTGGCCTACACCAGAGCCACAGCAACGCAGGATCCAAGCCGCATCTACAACCTACACCACAGCTCACGGCAATGCCAGATCCTTAACCCACTGAATGAAGCCAGGGATGGAACCAGCAACCTCATGGTTCCTAGTTGGATTCGTTTCTGCTGCTCCATGACAGGAACTCCATAAGTTTTCTTTTTTAAACGATTCAAAACAAATCATGTCTATTTTAAAAGAATCAGAACTTACACAAACAAAAACAAAAAACATTAACGTATTCTTCCCAAGAACATCTCTCTCCAGATGTTTTTTAAAATCACCAATTTATAGATAAATTTTCCATAGACTCACAAGGCTTACTCTGGGTAAAGTAGACAGAAGAGTCTAGCTGAAGAAGTGAAATATAAGCTGAGCTAAAAGTGAGGAACTAGCTAGGGTGAAGTTCTGAGGAAGAAGCATTCTAGGTCAAGGAAATAGCACTGGCAAAGATATCAGACAGGACTTGGTTGAGGAATGGAAAAAAAAATAAATGGCTGAAGCAGGGAGCCCAAAGGCCAAAATGGTGAGCAATAAAATGACAGATTTCTCCATTAGCATTTGAAACTGCTCACAAATCTATCTCAACTCAGCCCTCCTTCAGGCTGTTTATATTTACAGACTCACAAAACCAGCAGGCTAATTTTACACAAAAATTTCAAATAGGAGTCCCTGCTGTGAGGCGATGGGCATCTTGTGGAGTGCTGGGACACTGGTTCCATCCCCAGCCCAGCATAGTGGGTTCAGGATCCATCACTGCAGCAGCTGTGGCTCAGGTCGCAACTGCATCTCTGATCTTACCCCTGTCCCAGGAACTCCACATGCCGCAGGGACACCAAAAAAAGGAAAAAAAGTTTTTTTCAGATAAAATAAAAAAGCAGAACGTATGCAAATTAAGTAATGTCACTATAATAAATATTAAATTTCTGATTCCTTGTGAGAATTCACACCTCCTAAAACATCCTCATCATTAAAACATCCTCCTAAATTTGCACAAAGGTGCTTAGAATTTACTTTACATTTTCTGATGATGGACAATTTCCACGCTTTCAAACACTCTAGCAGTCAATACCTAGGCATTTTTGCTATAAAAGCAGACTCTCAGTCTCTGTATTAAAGGCCACAAACAAAGCACTCACAGAAAATTAAACACAGAATTCACTTCTGCATATCAGCCAGAGAGACTGAATTTCTGAGCACTGGATAAAAAACTTGTTTTATGATCTCCAGTGAAAATTGCTAACAGGATGATTTTATGTTTGTGGTCTGGAAGTTGGCTTATCTAGCATTTCATCAATGTTTTCTATTCTCAGGTCATGAACCTTTGCCCAAAGGTTTCATTATAAAGGATTTATAGATGTATTTGAAAAAGCATAAATTATAAATAAAGTCTTTGGGTAATCTATTTTTATTCTTTTTTAAGCCATGCCCATGGCATGTGGCAGTTCCTGGGCCAGGGATGGAATACATGCCAGAGTAGTGACCATAGCTGCTACAGTGACACCACCAGATCCTTAATCTGCTGCACCACAAGGAACTCCAGGATAATCTTCTTTTTAAGTCATTTACTTAATTTTTTCTTTTTTTTTATTACTCAATGAATTTATTACATTTATAGTCGTACAATGATCATCACAATCCAGTTTTACTTAAGAAATTAATATATAGTCCACAGTCTAGCAGCTCAGTCAGTTTATCCTCTGATTCCGCAACCTGTAGCAAATGGTTTTCCTGGCACGTGTGACCCTGGCATTTTGCCCATGTTTACATGAACTGACAGGAGTTTAAAGCTGAAGGGATGGAATTCCCATCGTGGTGCAGCAGAAACAAATCCGACTAGGAACCATGAGGTTTCGAGTTCAATCCCTGGCTTCTCTCAGTAGGTCAAGTATCTGGTGTTGCTGTGAGCTGTGGTGTAGGTCACAGGCACGGCTCAGATCTGGCGTTGCTGTGGCTGTGGCTTAGGCCGGCAGCTACAGCTCTGATTAGACCCCTAGCCTTAGAACCTCCATATGCTGCGGGTACAACCCTAAAAAAGGCAAAAGAAAAAAAAAAAAAAAAAAAAAGGCTGAAGGAATCCATTTCTTTTATCTGTGGTCACAGGTCATGCTGGGCCTGCTCCTCACCTGTGTGTTTATTTGGTTAATTCCACTGTCTTTCCATGTACATCCACACACTGGCAAGGGCCTGTCTGAGCATGAAGATATAGCATGTCGTTTCATGAGGAGTATATGAACTCTGCCATAAACAGTGCTAATAAATTACTGGAAATTGTGATTCTATCCTTAGATTGTTTTTCAACACCTTCTTCCCTATATACTTGGAAATGCTCCTGAAATAAAGCCAATTTTCCTTGGCAAATTCAATGGCAATCCTGTGAGACAAATGGATCACAAAATCAGAACTAAAAATCATCATACAAACCTAAGAAAAAAGAAAAAAACTAGCTGACCTGGTACGAAGGCGTATGTGACAAAAAGTCTACATGGTTGTACTATTTAGTGTTAGGAAATTAGCTACTAAACAGATCTCACATCCTTAAAGTTTTTCAAATATTTCTGAAAATATTTTGTTGTCTTTCATTTCTTCAAGTCATTCTCTCAATAATTATTTAGCTTCCTTCAATTACCATGTATTTAGCCAGTTGTGCTAGATGCTCAGGAAACAAGGATGATTAACTTCATCTGCATTAACTACTAAGTTCCAGAGAAATAACGCCAACACAGCCTGAAAACTAAAATGCTTAAACTGTCTCAAGATGTCAAAGACGTATCACTGGCAGTCCAGAAATCCAAAAGGTTCACAAGATGAGGGCACCGGGGTCACACCGCTGAGGCGCAAAAGTTAGAAGGCAGCCAAGTGCACCTGTAAACTGCAGTCTATGAAAAGGGTTGCCAGATGTCATCTACACCTCCAACCCGCCTCCCACCGCGCTCCCATCCTCTTTATCAGAGTTTTTAAAGGGAACTGTCCAAGGTTACCACCTGACAGGAAGGAATACTTTGATGTGGGCTACCAATAAAATAAAAATGCACACTCTCTATATTTAGAGTATTGCTATACAACATCTAAGTGTTGACAAAGTGTCAACCATGGTACATAAAACAAAACAAAAAAAACCCCTCCTTCTCAACAGGGTTAAAACGTCAATAAGAAACTGACCGAAAGAGGGAGATCTCTAACTTCCCAAAACAGCAACCCCCAGGAAAGGTACTGGAATCAGCGGAAGTTACTGAGGACAGAAGTGTTTAAATGCCCCCCTTCCCCAGCCCACGGTAAAAGTTTGAATCGCCGTCTATCTCACACGGTGGTCGGAAACTTCCCTAAACAACAGGCAAGCGGACACCCTAAACTCCTCTCTCAGCCAACCCGAGGTGCCCTCAAGCCAGGCTCTGGCTTCCTCCCCCATCTCAGCCTCGTCTGGACACTCACTAGCCTGCCTCAGGGTCCAAACCCGGCCGGTGGTTCCGCGACCTCACGGCCTCCGGGCTCAGTCAGGTGGGCCTCGGCCTCAGGCCCGCCCCCAGGAGACCTCCGCGGCGCTCCTCTCCTCCCGGGACAGACCCGTGACCCCGGCCCGCCCTCAGGCCCAGCCCTCGCCCTCCCCGCCGGCCGGCCCTCACCTCCTCAGCGTGCTTGCGCAGCGCCTTCTCTCGCTCGTACTGGGTGATAAGCTGCTCGTTGTCGTCCCGCAGCAGCTCCAGCTCCACCTGGTGCTCCTGATCCTGCGCGAACACCGAGTCCAGGTTCTCCAGCACGGCCACCACCAGTGGCATCAGCTCCTTGACCACCTCCTCGTCGTAGCGCCCGATGAGCCTCTCGAACTCGCGGTAGATGGAGCCGGCCAGGCCGGACACCCTCTCAGACATCACGGCCCCGGAACCACCGGGCTCCTCCTGGTACACCACACCGTCCTCCAGCTCCATGGTTGCGGGCGGGCGGCCTGCCTGCCCGGGGCGTCACCGGCTGAAGGAGCGACTCGGGCCCGTACGGGACGGGCCGCTGGAGCTAGGGCTGGGGCTGGGCCCGGCGGGGTGGGGGCCGGGGCCGTAGGAGGGGAGGGGTGAGGCGAGCGCACTCAGCCCAACCGCCGCTGCACCAACTGCCGGGGCGGCCGGGCCGCGCGCGCCACACGTCACTCGTGGGGCGGTACCCGCGCCGCGTCGGCCTGTAGGGCGGGGCCCCGCGGGAGGCCGGGCGAGGCCGGGGGCGGGGCCGAATGCGTCACTATGCGCCGGCGGAGGCGGCGTGGCGTCAACACTCGGCGCCGCGCGACGTTGGTACGCCAATGGGAAAGTCTGCGAGAGAGGATGGCGAGAACTGCTGCCCCGGGCGGGGTTTGCTGGGCGAATCCCAGAGGAAAGGGAGGGGTTCTGGAAGAGTGACTAGCAGTCCAGAATTAGCATAGCTAACATTTTATTACTTTTTGCAGCTCACAGAGGGTTTTCTCGTTTGTTCTTCACAGCAGGCTTAGTGCTGTAGAAGTTTGGCCTTCGTTTCACAGACAAGGAAAGTAGGCCCTGAAAAGTTAGGGTTCACTCAAGGTCACACAGCTAGAACGGGAAGGAGGATAATCTGGGATTCAAACCAATTATGTCTGAGAAGTCCCGACCTAGAGAAGTGGAAAACAGAGAGAGAGAGAGAGAGAGAGAAAGCAACCTTAAATGAGACGAGGTCTGCCTCAGTGATAAGGTGGTCTTGAGTAGGATAGAATTATTTGGGGAAAAGTAGATTAAGGAAAAACTTAAACATAAGACATGCGCGGCATCCTGGAGATGAGTAAAACTGGAACACCACATCTTGCACTTTCCCGTACACAATTTTCTCTGCCTCTCCTGGCCAGCTTGGGAGCATGGCATTTCCTGGCTCCAGCCACCCGCCTTTCCTCTAATCTTGAGGAAGTGGGGTGGGGCGGGCTAATAGGGGGTTGGGGAGTGAAAGAGGAAAGAGGTGGAGTCACTGAAGTGAGTAAGTCCTGTTATACTTGAGGTTTCCACCACCTGGTAAAGAATCACGTGTGGGGAATGACACAACACCCAAACCCCTGGAGGGCTGAGTTAAGGATCACTTCCCAGTGCTTCTTTTAGCCTCCGCAAATGCAGAAGACACTCTTAAAACCCCTTATCTCCAGGGGAGGTCACTCAGAAGTTCTCTGGCCTCTACTCTAAGAATAGGGTAGGGCTGGCAGGACTTGGATAAAGAATGGTTTAGCGCTGGAGTCAGCTACCTCTCAGGATCATAAATACCCTCAACTTGGTATTTAAAGTTCAAGTTCTCCCCATCAAGCACAAACTAGTTCTCCAAAGTTTCCCAAATTTAGACCCACTTGGAGACTCACAAAAGCAGTAAGGAGGTTAGCTAAGCTATAAACTCAAAATGACAAAAATGAAGATACTAAGCCTGGAGTTCCGACGTGTTGAGGCAGAATACTAACTCAGGTAGTCAGCATAGGAGCATGAGCTTTGATGCATTCTTTGATATGGCTATTGATTAACATTTGTGGTTTAAGGACTCCAGAGCAACATCCTCACAGGCCTTGTTTGCTATAAAAAGTGTACCTACACCCACATGGACCTTAATCTCTAACCCCCTCCTCAATTGACAGAAAAGAAATGAGAGGAAGTGTGCCTCAGTCTAAGGGAAGAAAAGGGCGAAGAAGTCATAAGACTTATGGGACATTTCCACCTCTAAAACCCCTGTTGGACAAGGACTGATATAGGTAACTGGGCAAGGCCAATGAGAGAAAACCACATTTTTCTGGACCCCAGGTTGGAAACCCCCATCTTTAAAGGATAAAAACCCCTATAGGACAGTAGAGAGCAGGGCCTCTTCCCCCCACCCACCCACCCCCAGCAGCCCTGGGAGCTATTTGCTTTCCTATTACAGTAAAGACTTTGCTTGCTGCCTTTGTGTTCACGAAGTTCATTCTTCAGCTTTGCAAACAACTCAGATTCTGGTAACATCTTTCCAGCATCATCTTTTGGGGGCTCATCCAGGATCCGATCCAGTACACCATCGCTCACCAGGTAAGCAGCAGCAAGCTTGCACTTTCTACTTTATTCAGTTTCGTTTGCCTCTGAGAGGAGGGTGAGTGTGTGAATGAGCATCCAAGCCTGAGACGTGTCCTGAACACAAATCGAGTGCAGAGTCCCACACCGTGGTTCCACTGAAGCTCCTAAGCAACCTCATACAGCTAAAAGGCAGCCCTCCTGAGTCCAGTTGGGCCAAGAGTCCAGTCAGGGGTTTATACCATCCTGCCGTATGCCAAACGGGGTGTCCCAAGAGGGAGACGACCAGAGATGGACAAAGCATCATGAGGCAAACTTTCATTCCCTTTCCCACACCCCGAAATCGCCTCTCTATGTAGTCTATAGTGTTTCTAAAGCATTTGGGAAGTCACAGTTTACTACATTTCTGAAGGTTAGCAATTGTTGAATGGCAGGTGAGGAACAAAAATGTTGTTTTTTGTGAATTCTTGAAGGGTGATGAAGGGTTTAAAGTAGCCATCCCTGACGCCTTACGGGACTCTCATCTCCACCTTTCTCTTCCTTCCTCTGCTTTCCTCCTAAAATGCTTCCTAGGAGCTAGCGTTTACAGTAAGTGATGTTAGTTGAGTGGCTGGAGTCCAAATTTTGATGGAAATCTTTTAGTGGCATCCCTAAGAGGACAAGACACAAAGAGACCCCTTGCACTGTGTGTGTGTGTGGGGGGGGACGTTAAGGGCTATATGGACAAAAGTCCTCATAATCCAGTTCTCTAAATTTAGGGAGTTCCCCTTGAATTATAAGTCCATCCCATTATATCGTACTTACAGTCTTTTATCCCTTGCTATTTTTAGCCAATTCAGCACCCCCTTGGGCTTTAGGCCAATTATTACCCCCTCTTATGTGACTTCAGCCTTGTCCCCTATGCTGGGATCAGTCATTGTTATATTCTTCTTGTCAAACAATGCCCAATCTCCTTAGGAGTCCTTTAAAGGGCTCGACTAATGCAATCCTTTATCATTTCCTTTGCCACTACCTCAAATGGAGCTGCGGGGGCAAAGGAAATAGACCTCTAGATGGTAAGACTACCCTGAGTTATTACCATTCCTGTGAGGGAGAAGGAGTTCATAACTAGTATTCATCCAAATTAGGCCAAGTGTTTAGTCTCAGAGCCAGGCATAGTCAGTTTTGCTTTTTGCTATTTTCTTTCACCCTGGTTGGAGAAACCGGCAGCTGGTTCATCCAATTTACCCATTAACTGTGGCTTAGGAACTTTCCTAACATATATAAATAGAGGGCATGTCAGAGTGAACATCCTAGGATTCTGAAGCTCAGGACAGGGCCTGCATGCCTGAGTTTTCTGCACCTCTGTCCAGAGACAGGCAATGGGCAGGGACAGAAAAAGAGGCTACACTGGTAAGGAGTGGTTAATTCCAGTCAGCCTAAGGTCAGATGGGACTCTTGACCACTAACGTCTAACTGCTCTGTATAAGAGAGGGGACACCTCACATAATCGAGAAAGGACAATAGGAGCTGGATTCTGTTCTTTTCTCTTTTTCAGATGGGAGCCACATCCTCAAGCCTGGTACACACTTCAATAGCAACTCCTCTGACATGTGCCTTTAAAAAAAAAAAAAAAAAAAAAAACTGGAAAAAGTTTAACCCTCAGACTCGGAGAAAGAAACATTTAATTTTCTTTTGCATGAAAGCCTGCCCACTATATCACCTGTCAGACGGGGAGCGATGGCAATCTGAAGATGCTCTAGGTTATATTACTGTTCTCCAATTAGACCTATTTTGTAGATGAGAAGGGAGATGGTCAGAGATGCCTTATGTTCTTTACAATGAGGGAACGACACTGAACTGAAGAAGGCTTGTGGACTTCCCCAGCGGGTGATGCCACCTCCCTCAGGACCTAGATGGCCACCATGTCCTGGCCCAATTGTGTCAGGCCCACCCAAAGTTAATCAGCCTTCTCCAATACTGCCCAAGACTCCTCCTCTCCCCTCTCCAGTGCCAAAGTTATATCCCTCTTTACTCCCATTACAAGATGTAGCAAACAAAAATGGGGATTGATACAGATCCATGTGCCTTTTTCACTTCAGGACTTAAAGCAGATAAAAACAGATTTGGGAAATTTTGCTGACAACCCAGATAGATATATCGAGGTCTCTCAGGGTCTCACGCAGTCCTTTGAGTTATCCTGGAAGGACGCCATGGTACTACTAAAACAGATAAAGTCTTAGAAAATGCTCAAGACTGGGGAGATGAGCGGTATGCTATAAATGCCAGAGACAGATCAGAAGAGGAACAAACAAGATTCCCCACAGGGTGTCAGGTGGTTCCTATGAGCAATCCTAATTTATCTGCTAATGAGGGGGATAAAGACAATTGGCATAGAAATCACTTTATTACTTGTATTGTTAGGGACTAAAAGCTGCAAAAGTAAAGCCCATTAACTACTCCAAACTATTGGAGGTTTGTCAAGGGGAACGAGGAAGTCCATTGGCTTTCTTAGAAAGACTCAGCGAGACATTGAGGAGTTCCTGTCGTGGCTCAGTGGGAACAAATCTGAATAGGAACTATGAGGTTGCTGGTTCAATCCCTGGCCTTGCTCAGTGGGTTAAGGATCCGGCATTGCCATGAGCTGTGGTGTAGGTCACAGACATGGCTCAGATCCTGCGTTGCTGTGGCTGTGGCGTAGGCTGACAGCTGTAGCTATGATTCAACCCCTAGCCTGGGAACTTCCACATACTGTGGGTGCAGCCCCACAAAGTAAAAATGAAACAAAACAAAAAAGGGAAAGACTCAGAGGCATTGAGAAAGCTTATACCAATAGACTCAGAATCAGTGGAGGCCAAATAATTCTTTTTTTGCTTTTTAGGGCTGCTCCCATGGTGTGTGGAGGTTGCCAGGCTAGGGATCAAATCGGAGCTACAGCTGCCAGCCACAGCCACAGCCACAGCAACACAGGATCCTTGACCCACTGAGCAAGGCTAGGGGTCGAACCTGCAACCTCATGTTCAGCTCTGAACATATTTTTTTTCCAAATAATTCTTAAAGAAAAATTTATAACTCAATCAGCACCAGATATACAAAGAAAGCTCCAAAAATTGGCTTTTGGCCCTGGTCAGGACCTGGAGCACCTCCTTAGAGTAACAATTCAGAGTTCCCGTCATGGCTCAGTGGTTAACGAATCCAACTAGGAATGATAAGGTTTCAGGTTTGCTCCCTGGCCTTGCTCAGTAGGTTACTCCCTGGCCTTGCTTAGTAGGTTAAGAATCTGGTGTTGCAGTGAGCTGTGGTGTGGGTCACAGATGAGGCTCAGATCCCAAGTTGCTGTGGCTGTGGCATAGGCCACAGGCTACAGCTCCAACTGGACTCCTAGCCTGGGAACCTCCACATGCTATGGGTGCAGCCCTAGAAAATATAAAAAAGACCAAAAAAAAAAAAAAAGTAACAATTTGAGTATATTATAATTGGGACCAGGAAAACAAAAGGAGAATAAGAGGAGAGACAGAAAAGGCTGAGGCTCTAGTTATGGCACTACAGGGAGTCAACCTGGGAGCTTCCAAGGTGAGAGGACTAGGGCAGAGACCTAAGGCCGGAGCCTGTTTCCTCTATGGAAAAGAGGGACACTTTAAATGGGAATGCCCCAAGGCTCAGACCCCACCATCTAGGCTGTGTCCCATATGTAGGGGAGGTCACTGGAAGAGAGACTGCCCCCAAAGACTAAGGTCCCCTGGGGCTGACCCCTCAGGCCCAAGATCAAAACTGACAGGACCCGAGGCTTTCCATATTGGCTCCTGCCCTTATCACCACTCAGGAGCCCTTGGTGACTCTAAATGTAGGAGGACAGCCTATCAACTTCCTCCTGGATTCGAGAGCTACCTCTTTGGTGGCTTTCCAACCCTGGGCACCCCCCCCCCCAAATAAATCTGCCACAATTCGTGGTATTCCCGGCAAGCCAGTTACAAGATTCTTTATACAGCCTTTGAGTTGTGACTGGGAGTCCATTTTCTTCTCTCATGCTTTTCTGATTGTTCCAGAGCCCAACTCCTCCTTTAAGAAGAGATATTTTGTCAAAGGTTAAAGCCTCAAGTCACATGACAGTGGAGCCCAATTAAGGCTTTGTTGTTGTTGTTTTGTCTTTGCCATTTCTTGGGCCGCTCCCGCGGCATATGGAGGTTCCCAGGCTAGGGATCTAATCGGAGCCATAGCCGCTGGCCTATGCCAGAGCCACAGCAATGCAGGATCTGAGCCTCGTCTGCAGCCTACACCACAGCTCACGGCAATGCCGTATCCTTAACCTGCTGAGCAAGAGCATGGATAGAGCCCGCAACCTCATGGTTCCTAGTCAGATTCATTAACCACTGCGCCACAAGGGGAACTCCCCAGTTAAGGTTTATGTCTCCCTTCAATGGAAGTAGATATTAACCCAGGAGTCTGGGCCATTGGAGGAAAGATAGGAAGAGCAAAAAATGCTCAACCAGTGGAAATAACTCTTAAAGATCAAAATTATTTATTTCCTTTCCAAAAGCAGGATCCTCTGAGATCTGAGGTATGACAGGGACTTATCCCAATTATAAGAAACCTAAAGGAACAAGGATTATTAATGAAATGTAACAGCCCCTGAAACACCACTATATTGGGAGTCCAAACGCCTAATGGGGCTTGGCGCCTAGTGCAAGACCTTCGTCTAATAAATGAGGCAGTGTTCCCATGGCATACAGTGGTGCCTAACCCCTATACTCTCCTCTCACAAATTCCAGAAACAGCAGCCTGGTTTACTGTATCAGATATAAAAGATGCCTTTTTTCTGCATTCCCTTGTCTAAGACTTCACATATATAAACTCTCAAAATATGGAAGGGAACTAACTGGCCAGAATTAATTGTTAGGTTCATGTAAACTGGGGAATATTCAGTATTAAATTACTATCTTATATTAGAATTGAAGTGTGTTGATCTAATTAATAGAGACATGTCATTACAGTTATCAACATTAAGTATAATATCTTATTGCACCTTGGTTTAATAGAAGTCAAATGAGACACTGAGACATCAGTTACTAAACAGAGAAACTAAAGGTATTTAAGACTATTAATCAATATGTTTAGTGCCACCCTGAGATGGTCTCTATAAGAAAAACATGCATTTTTAGAAATTATAGAAGACAGTCCGTGGTTGCTTTAGAAAAGTAGAATGTGTGTGCTTTCAGTAAAGAAGGCATAAGGAGTGCATTTTATTAAGGGAAAAGAATGACTGTCTTTAGCTTGTTGCTCTGGATGGCAAAATAAGGGGCAGACTAATATGGATACAGAAATTGATGCAAGGTGTGTGGGAAGTAGATACTGAGAAAAGTATTTTGCACATGGTAGGGACTAAGTTTAGAATAAATTTAATTGAGTAAATTAATTTTAAAGGTAAGGTGGTGCCATAAATCATACTCCTCACAAAGACATAAGGTAACTTTCAATTATATGCTGACTAAGGAGACAGCATACAAATTATTTCATGACCAGCCAGAAAAATCAGTGAAGTCATACAGGTTATAGGTATTTTAGTCAATTTTATCAAATGTGGGATCAGTATATGTGGATCACTCCTGAAAAGAGTTTTTTAACCTAGCCCACATCTAGTTGCTGGGAGCAAAATAAACAATATGTTGGCCTTGGGGGGCTGGAACAGACAAGATTTAATCCTGGAGTACATTGGCTGGCCCCACATGAAACTTACTGGATACATGGAACTAATCTGTGGCCTTGGCTGCCCCCAGGATGGGTAGGACGCTGCACTCTGGGATCGGCTTTTGCTCAGGGCAGCATTATGGAAACTCTGAGCCAAGCACCAGCCAAGCTTCCCTATTTACATGCTAGATGAGCCAGGACAGTGTCCCACTGGTATACTTACTTAGCAGCGAAATTTGTGCCTTCATTGGGAAACACAGACAAAATGCTGCGGGTGGAAGCCTTAACTAATTTTACTTAACAAGCTCTTAAGGATACTGCAGAAGCTATTTCTACCCTAAATGTGGAACAACAAATAAGAAAAGTAGTACTGCAAAACCGAATGGCCTTAGATGTACTCACTGCGACTCAAGGAGATACCTGTGCTATTATAAAATCTGAATGTTGGAGTTCCCATCGTGGTGCAGTGGTTAACGAATCTGACTAGGAACCATGAGGTTGCAGGTTCGATCCCTGGCCTTGCTCAGTGGGTTAAGGATCTGGCATTGCCGTGAGCTGTGGTGTGGGTCACAGACGCACTCAGATCCCACATTGCTGTGGCTCTGGCATAGGCTGGTGGCTACAGCTCTGATTCAACCCCTAGCCTGGGAACCTCCATATGCTACGGGAGCGGCCCAAGAAAAGGCAAAAAGACAAAAAAAAAAAAAAAAAAAAAAAAAAAACATGAATGTTGTGGCTATATTTCTGATTACTCACAGAATGTGTCTGATTCCCTGAGAGATCTCCAGCAGCAGATTCATAAGATGTCTGACCCGGCTCCAGCTTTTAGAGCTGCCCTCTGGAGCTTGTTGGTCTCCTCCTCCTGGTGGAAATACTTGCTCATCATGGTCATCATTGTGATCTTGATCCTTTTATTTGGATCCTGTATAATTAATTGTATTTCTCACTTCATTACATCCCTATTAAAAGCTATCAACCTTCAAATTGTGATAGAAGGGGTACCCAATGTAATATATCGAAGCCCACTCAACCATCCCATGAGTGGAGACCTAACTTCTTCCCCCAATGATGCCCCTTTTCAGCAGGAAGCAGTCAGAGCAGTTGTCGCCCCCTTTCCCCGCAGTTAGAGTCTCCAACTCTAGAAGGGAGGATTGAGGCAGAATACTAACTCAGGTAGTCAGTGTAGGAGCATGGCTTTGATGCCTTCTTTGACATGGCTGTTGATTAACATTTATGGCTTAAGGACTCCAGAGAGTAACATCCCCACAGGCCTTGTTTACTATAGAAAGTATACCTGCACCCACAGGGACCTTAATCTCTGACTCCTCAATTGATAGAAAAGGAATGGGAGGAAGGGTGCCTCAGTCTAAGGGAAGAGAAGCACAAAGAAATCGTAAAATTTGGAGTTCCTGTCACGGCGCAGTGGAAATGAATCCTACTAGGAACCATGAGGTTGTGGGTTCGACCCCTGGCCTCACTCAGTGGGTTAAGGATCCGGCATTGCCATGAGCTGTGATGTAGGTCACAGACATGGCTCGGATCTGGCATTGCTGAGGCTGTGGTGTAGACCGGTGGCTACAGCTCTGATTAGACCCCTAGTCTGGGAAACTCCACATGCCACAGGCGTGGCCCTAAAAGGACAAAGGACAAAAAAAAAAAAAAAATCATAAAATTTATGGGACATTTCCACCTCCAAAACCCCTATTGGACAAGGACTGATATAGGTAACTGGGCAAGGCCAATGAGAGAAGACCACATTTTTCTGGACCCCACCTTAGTACCTTCCCATCTTTAAAGGATAAAAACCCCTATAGGACAATAGAGAGCAGGGCCTCTTCCCCCAGCTCCCAGCAGCCCTTGGAGCTATTTGCTTTCCTATTATGATAAAGAGTTTGCTTGCTTGCTGCCTGTGTGTTCACAAAGTTCATTCTTCGGCTTTGCAAACAAGAACTCAGATTCCGGTAACATCTTCCCAGCATCAGTGTCTCAGCGGAAACGAATCTGACTAGTATCCATGAGGATACAGATTCATTCCCGTCCTCACTCAGTGGGTTAAGGATCCGGCATTGCCGTGAGCTATGGTATAGGCTGAATATGCCGCACAGATCTGGTGTTGCTGTAGCTGTGGTGTAGGTCAGCAGCTGCAGCTCTCATTCAGTCCCTAGCCTGGGAAGCTCCATAAGCTACGGGGATGGCCCTAAAAAGGAAGAAGAAAAAAAAAAAAGAAAATAATAAGCCTTACGAGGTCAGACATGACTGATTTTGTGGCCTGTACGCTCCCTTCCTCACCCTCACCCTACAGTCACCCTTAAATTGTGTATATGCCTGGGTCTTAAATTCACCTATCAGCTGGTAGGGTTGAGCCCCAAATGCACTTTCTTTTCTAAATCTCAATTTGAAGACTGGCAGAGTCTTGCCCTAGATCTTTTCTCCTCTTTTTTTTTTTTTTCTTTAAGTATAAAATCAAGATAGGAATATTTGAAATACATATTTATGTCTTGATTTTAAGCTTCTGATAGATCAGAGATCACATTTCATTGTTTAAAATAACATTACCAGAGTTCCCTGGTGGCTCAACAGGTTAAGAACCCAGTGTCTTCACTGCTGTGGCTTTGGTTAAATAAATAAACAAAGAAATAAGTAAAATAACACTGCCTAGTATCCATCAACTCTTTTGTGGGTGGTGGGAGCACCATGTTCATGCATGCAGAAGTTCCCTGGGCCAGGGATCCAGCGTGCACCACAGCAGTAATCCAAGCTGCTGCAGTGACAGCATGACAAGAGAACCCCATCAACTCTTGAATAGATAAATAAAATGTGTATGCATATAGTGGAATATTTATTATTCAGCAAATTAATTTTAGTTTGTTTTTATTGCTGAATACTAAATTAGTAATAAATTAATAATTTGTTGCAGTTCATTCATTCACTGCAAAATGAATGAACCTTGAAAATATTATGTTAAGTAAAAGAAGCCAGTTACTGGGAGTTCCCATTGTGGCGCATTGGAACTGAAGCCAACTAGTATTCATTAGGATGCAGGTTCGATCCCTGGCCTCGCTCGGGTTTAAGGATCAAGCGTTGCCATGAGCCACGGTGTAGGTTGAAGATGTGGCCTGGATCCAGTGTTGCTGTGGCTGTGGTGTAGACCAGCAGCTGTAGCTCTGATTCAACCCCAAAATAAATTTATGGCTATAATGACTTTATGGTTAACCCAATAGGACCACATAACTCACTGTGATAGTGGAAAGAAAATGGTTTTAGGGTTTTATTTTTGTTTTGATTTTTTTGTGTGTGTGTGTCTTTTTAGGGCCGTATCCTTGGCATATTTAGGTTCCCAGGCTAGGGGTCAAATGGGAGCTACAGCTGCCGTCCTACCCCACAGCCACAGCAACGTGGGATCCAAGCCACGTCTGCAACCTACACCAGAGCTCACAGCAATGCTGGATCCTTAACCCACTGATCAAGGCCAGGGATCAAACCTGCTTCCTCATGGATACTAGTCAGATTTGTTTCTGCTGAGCCACAACAGGAACTCCTGTTTTGAATTTTTTTGGCCATGCCCACAGCATGTAGAAGTTCCCAGGCCAAGGACTGAACCCACACCACAACTATGACATTGCTGGATTCTTAATCTGCTGAGCCAATAAGGAACTTTGAAAATGGTTGTTTGTTTGTTTTGCCATGCTAGAGGCATGTGGAATTTCCTGGGCCAGGGATTGAACTCGAGCCATAGAAGTAACCTAAATCACTGTAACTGACAACATCAGATCCTTAACCCACTGCACCACAAGGGAACTCCTGAAAATGTTTTTTAAATTGGGAATGTTAGGAATTCCTGCTGTGGCACAACGCATTTAGGATCCGGCCTTGTCTCTGCAGCACCGTGGGTTTGATCCCTAGTCTGGCACAGTGGGTTAAGGATCTGGCATTGCCACAGCTGTAGGAAGGTCACAGCTACTGCTCAGATTTGATCCCTAGCTCAGGAATTTCCATCAGCTGTGGATGTAGGGGAAAAAAGACAGAAAGAAAACAAAATTAGGAATGTTATACTCTAGAATAGACTGGTCATTTTAAAGAATTTAGGCCAGAAATGAAAAAGCTAATGGTTGGGAGTTCCCATCATGGCTCAGTGGTTAATGAACCCGACTAGTATCCATAAAGACATGAGTTCAATCCCTGGCCTCACTCAGTGGGTTAAGGATCCAGCATTGCTGTAAAGTGTGGTGTAGGTCGGTAGATGGGGTTCAGATCCCGTGTTGCTGTGGCTATGGTGTAGGCCGGCAGCTGTAGCTCTGATTCAACCCCTAGCGTGGGAACCTCCATATGCTGAGGCTGCGATCCAAAAAAGACAAAAAGACAAAAAAAAAAAAAGCAAGCAAGCAAGCAAATGGTTACTAAGTACTACACGGCCTCAATATTTGTATATGATCAAGAGGTGTGTTACAGAATCTGTAAAGATTTCTTGCAATTCTAAGATCCTATGATTCTGGTTTGTAGGTGGGAGAGAAAGACAGCAGAGAGGGCCTTGAGATTGAGTTCCTTTAGTCAACTCCTAATTTTGTAGGCAATAATACTACCTCCTATACTAAACCATCTGGATAAATTCCAAGCACCCACCTCTAACACCATGGGCTGAGATTACTGTTAAAGGCTAAGAGTCATTCAGGAAAACAGGTCATGTTGTGGATTTAGAGTAAATGTTTACCTTTGATTAGGAAGGAAATTCCATTTTAAGAGATTACTTGGCCTTGCAAAAGTACGGAGGACACTCATGGGAGCAGAAGTGGGGAGGAACTGATGAGGAAAGGAAGGGAGGAGTTTCTTCCTAAGCTCAATTACTATAATCACTGCAAACCCAAAATTACTAGTTTTGTTGTTTGTCTAGCCTTCTAGAACCTTTTAATTTGTTTCTATGTGAATCGGTTTCTCTGGTTTCACAAACTACATTCTCCCACATGGGGAGAGAGCATCATTGAAAGAGGAAAGGAGGGCTCCTGGCACACAAGGGCCCCCACCTATGGCAATGGGAAATGGTAAGTGATTCATCCCCCCTAACAAACCTGAACGAACTCGGTGAGGCAGTTCAGTTGTAGAATTTAGGGCTCTTGAAATGTGCCAGAGGACTTGTCCGAGCCCTCAGTTTTTCCTTTGGGAGGCTCTTAAGGTGTCAGGATAAGAGGGCTAAATCTGACCAGACTGAAGATGCAAGAAGGCCTATACCCTGTAGCACCCTCGCCCACCCCCTAAACCCCCACTCAGAACATCAGACTAATAGAAATTGCCTCTGAAATAAGAAGGTTGAACATATAGCTGAAACAAGAATCCCATTTTTTTTTTTTTTGGTCTTTTTGCTTTTTCTAGGGCCACTCCCATGGCATATGCTGGTTCCCAGGCTAGGGGTCTAATCAGAGCTGTAGCCGCGGCCTACACCACAGCCACAGCAATTCGGGATCCGAGCCAAGTCTGCAACCTACACCACAGCTCACGGCAATGCTGGATCCTTAACCCACTGAGTGAGGCCAGGGATCGAACCCTCAACCTTATGGTTCCTAGTCAGATTTGTTAACCACTGAGCCATGACGGGAACTCCCCAAGAATCCCATTATTTGAGGCTGGTTTTGATGGGTCCAAGATATGCTGGTCCTATTTTGTGTTCAAGTCTGTTTTCTCTGCACTTTCTCTCTACTTGTGTTGAGCAGAAGAGGCGGCCCATCACCCAACTCTCAGTGTACTTTTTACACACAGAGTTGAAGTTCACTCTGGGAATAAAGGACATGTTTTCAAAACAGTAGGGTAAAGGAATTCCTGTGATGGCTCTCAGTCATAACCAACCTGACTAATATCTATGAGGATTCAGGTTGGATCCCTGGCCTCACTCGGTGTATTAAGGATCTGGTGTTGCTGTGGCTGTGGTGTAGGCCTCCAGCCACAGCTCTGATTTGGCCCCTAGCCTGAGAACTTTCATATGCCATGGGTGTGGCCCTAAGAAGACACACAAACACACACACACAAAATGGTGGGTTAAGGAGTTCCCTTGTGATGTAGTGGGTTAAGGATCCGGCATTGCTGCTGCAGGATCTCGGGTTGCTGCTTAAGCATGGGTTCAATGATCCCTGGCCCAGAAACTTCCACATGCCACAGGTTCGGCCACCCCCCCCAAAAAAAAAGGTAGGTTGGGCGGTTTTTTCCCCTGATTATAGGCAAAACATATACTTACTACAGAAAATTACTAAATACAGAAAAACGCAAAGAAATTTAAAACCACCCAGAATATCCCATGTCCAAAATATCACATTATTAACATTCAAAAATCTGAAGAGGGAATTCCCGTCGTGGCTCAGTGGTTAACGTATCTGACTAGGAACCATGTGTGTTCTATCCTTGGTCTTGCTCAGTGGGTTAAGGATCTGACATTGCCGTGAGCTGTGGTGTCGGTTGCAGATGAGGCTCGGATCCCGCATTTCTTTGGCTCTGGCATAGGCCAGTGGCTACAGCTCTGATTTGACCCCTAGCCTGGGAACCTCCATATGCCGCGGGAGTGGCCCAAGAAATGGTAAAAAGACAAAAAATTAAAATAAATAATAGAAAAAAATCTGAAGAGAGAAAAAAAAAAAGGAGTTCCCACTGTGGCACACCATGATCAGTGGTGTCTTGGGAGCACTGGGACACAGGTTTGATTGCCAGCCCAAGACAGTGGGTTAAGGACCTGGGGTTTCTGAAGTTGCAGCTTAGGTCTCAGTTATGGCTCAGTCCCTGGCCCAGGAACTCCACATGCTGCAGGGCAGCCAAAAAAGAAAAAAAAAAATCTGTAAGGTGGTACAATAAATTATTGTCCTTGTGGGAGAAGAGTCCAAAGCAAAGGGAGTTTTCTCTGGAGCATGTAAGCATCCAGTTAGACTCGCCACCAAGAAAACTTTATTTTGAGCCCTCACCCTACTCCCTCACCTGAGTCTCCAAAGTAAATAAGTGAGAAAGGTATAGATTAGGATTTTTAGGAAACATCAGAAAAACCCCAGGGCCCATCTTCAAAAGTCTTTAAATGGATTTCATTGGGAATGACATGGTAAATCCATTCTAGTTTTTTTTTGTTTTTTTTTTTTTTTTTTTTTTGTCTTTTTGCTATTTCTTGGGCCGCTCCGGAGTCATATGGAGGTTCCCAGGCTAGGGGTCTAATCGGAGCTGTAGTCTCCGGCCTACACCAGAGGCACAGCAACGCGGGATCCGAGCCGCATCTGCAACCTGCACCACAGCTCACAGCAATGTCAGATCTTTAACCCACGGAGCAAGGGCAGGGACCGAAACCGCAACCTCATGGTTCCTAGTCGGATTCGTTAACCACTGCGCCACGACGGGAACTCCCATTCTAGTTTTTTGTTTGTTTCCTTTTTTTTTTTTTTTTTTTTTTTTTTGTCTTTTGTCTTTTTGGTTGTTGTTGTTGTTATTGTTGCTATTTCTTGGGCCCCTCCCGTGGCATATGGAGGTTCCCAGGCTAGGGGTTGAATCGGAGCTGTAGCCACCGGCCTACGCCAGAGCCACAGCAACGCGGGATCCGAGCCACGTCTGCAACCTACACCACAGCTCACGGCAACGCCGGATCGTCAACCCACTGAGCAAGGGCAGGGACCGAACCCGCAACCTCATGGTTCCTAGTCGGATTCATTAACCACTGCGCCACGACGGGAACTCCTGTTTGTTTTCTTTTTTTGTATTTTTAGGGCAGCACCTGTGGCATATGGAGGTTCCAGGCTAGGGGTCGAATCAGAGCTGCAGCTGCCGGCCTACACCACAGCAACACCATCTGAGCCCTGTCTGCTACCTACACCACAGCTCATGGCAACACCAGAGCCTTAACCCACTGAGCGAGGTCAGGAATGGAACCCGAATCCCACTGAGCCACGACGAGAACTCCTCGACACAGTTTTTAACAGTCATGCTGGAAAAGCAATGGAGATGAAAAGAAACCGCTTAATTTTTCCAAATTGCAATTCGTTTCTGTATATGAGTTTGAAGGGAAGGTCTCAGTGACCCAAAATATCACACCTGAAATCCACCATCTTGGAGTTCCCGTCATGGCTCAGCAGAAATGAATCTGACTAGCACCCATGAGGATGCAGTTTCAATCCCTCGCTCAGTGGGTTAAGGATCCGGCATTGCTGTGAGCTCTGGTGTAGGTTGAAGATGTGGCTTGGATCTGGCGTTGCTGTAGCTGTGGCATAGGCCATTGGCTACAGCTCCAATTTGCCCTCCCATCTGGAAACCTCCATATATCATGGGTGCAGCCCTAAAAAGACAAAAAAAAAAAAAAAAAAAAAAAAAAAAGCTGGTCCTGTGTTTAGAGGCCCAAGGTGAAGGTGTTAGGCCAATGTCAAGATGAGTCAGTCACAATGATTTCCCCCAAGACAAGTGGTCTAGTGAAAGAGGCAGGCCTGAGAAGCATAAATCCTGGGCAAGTGCAATAATTTAGATATGCATGAGGGAAAATGATAAAGGAATTCTCTTCTAGACAAGGCTCAGATCCCGCATTGCTGTGGCTCTGGCATAGGCCAGTGGCTACAGCTCCGATTGAGGCTGTAGGATCCAGTGTTAGGATCCAGCGTTGAGGATCCAGTGGTTGAGGATCCAGTGTTGTCACCACAGTAGCTTGGGTTGTTGCTGTGGTGTGGGTTTGATTCCTGGCCCAGGAACTTCTGCATGCTGTGGGCTTGGGGGGAAAAAAAGATCAGTAATAAAGAGGAAAGAATGGCTAACTCTGTTTGGAAGTTATTTAAGTGGAGGGCTCCTAGAGGATTTTGCCAAGTGGGAAGGTAATCTGCAGAGATTTGGTCTGGGAGTTAACTCACAGATTCAGATAAGTGGAGAAAAACGATTTATTTGTTTTTTCTAAACATAATCTGGCCTACTTCCTAACACCTCACAGAGCAGACCTAGTTCAAAGGAAAGCCTGGTCAAAAGGGATTATTGAAACAGTCCTTTAAGGTCATGTGGGGTCTCTTTTTTCTTCCCATTTTTTAAAGTTTTATTAAAGTACAGTCAATTAAGGAACTCCCGTCGTGTCTCAGCAGTTAACAGACCCAAACTAGCATCCATGAGGACGCAGGTTGGAACCCTGGCTTTGCTCAGTGGATTAAGGATCCAGCGTCCCCGTGAGCTGTGGTGTAGGTTGCAGACATGGTTCAGAGCCCATGTTGCTGTGTCTGTGCTATAGGCTGGCAGCTAGAGCTCTGATTGAACCCATAGCCTGGAAACCTCCTTATACTGCGGGTGCGGCCCTAAAAAGACAAAAAAAGAATAGTTGATTTAGAATGTTGTGATAATATCTGCTGTACAACAAAGTGATTCAGTTATGCATGTACGCAAGTCCATTCTGTTTCAGATTCTTTTCCCATATAGATTATCACAGACTTCCTTGTGCTATACAGCAGGTCCCCATTAGCCAATTATTCTATATATCACAGTGTGCATATGTCAATCCCAAACCCCCAATCCATCCCTCCCTGCAACCTGTGCCCTTTGGTAACCATAAATTTGTTTTCAGAGTCTATGAGTCTGTTTCTGTTCTGCAAATAAGTTCTTTTGCATCCTTTTGTGTGTGTGTGTTTGTGTGTGTGTGTGTGTGTGTGTGTGTGTGTGTGTGTGTGTGTGTGTGTGTGCCTTTTTAGGGCCGCACCCTCAGTATATGGAGTTTCTCAGTCTAGGGGTCCAATCAGAGCTGTAGTCACCAACCTATGTCACACCCGAAGCAATTCAGGATCTGAACCGCGTCTGTGACCTACACCACAGCTCATGGCAACACCGGATCCTTAACCCACTGAGCAGGCCAGGGACTGAATCTGAGTCTACTAGTTGACTTTGTTAACCACTGAGGTAGGACGGGAACTCCTCTATCTTTTTTCAGATTCCACATATAAGTGATATCATATGATTTTTGTCTTTCACTGTCCAACTTCATTTAGTATTATGTGTGCAGTCTCTCTTAAATACGAATGATGGGAGTTCCTGTTGTGGCCTATTGGAAACGAATCCGACTAGGAACCATGAGGTTGCGGGTTCAATCCCTGGCCTCGCTCAGTGAGTTAAGGATCCAGTGTTGCCGTGAACTGTGGTATAGGTCACAGATGGGGCTTGGATCTGGCATTGCTGTGGCTGTGGTGTAGGCCAGCAGCTACAGCTCCGATTAGATCCCTAGCCTGGGAATCTTCATATGCCACAGGTGAAGCCCTCAAAAAAGACAAAAGACAAAAGTAAATAGATAGATAGATAGATACGAATGATGGCTTTTTCAGCTAAACTCTCCCCTTCCTGTCTTCCACTTTAGAGTATTTAGATTATGAGGGGGAAGTGTTTCTTTGGCCACTTGATCAAGGTGGATAAATGTGAATGGGGTCTCTGTTTACGGGAAGTGATCTTTGCTCTTTGGCTTCTAGTTTCTTAGCAATGTTTCTTGCTTGCCTGGCCTCTGGATATCCGGCAGGCCTTCAAAGTTGAAGTTTTGAGCTACTGGAACTCAGGGTCCATTCTTTTCATGTCACTCCCCGCCTAACTCGGCCCTTGGCCTCCTTTGGCTCTGATGTTACATGAGATGTGTCTGAGGACTGGCTGAGATGGTAGCCTTCCTTGCAGCACTCACCTCAGAGCAACCTGCTGCCTACCACCCGCCCCAACCCCAAGTTCCCAGGGTAGATTTGGGAAGCTAACCCTCTGGGCTTCCCACCACCTAAGCCCCCAACACAGCCAATTTGATGTACTATTTCCCTAGGTTGATATGGAGTGGTCTTCAGGGCAGCGTCTTCCTGAGCCCCAGATAAGAGGAGGGTGGGACCCTCACTGTTATTTTCATCTATTCCACACTTCTCGGAGTTCCCCTTGTGGGGCAGCAAAAACAAATCCAACTAGTATTCATAAGGATGCGGGTTCGATCCCTGGCCTCATTCAGTAGGTCAGGGATCCTGCGTTGCTGTAAGCTGTGGTGTAAGTTGAAAACGTGGCTCAGATCTGGTGTTGCTGTGGCTGTGGTATAAGCCGGCTGCTGCAGCTCCAATTTGACCCCCTAACCAGGGAACTTCCATAAGTCGCAGGTGCGGCTCTAAAAAGCAAAAACAAAACAAAACCAAAAAAACCCACTTCTCCTAATTTCTGACAAGCCTAGACTTCCAAAAATGTGGATGCATGTCTGATGGTTTTTTCTTCTTATTTTTTTTTTTTTAGGGGCACACCTGTGGCATATGGAGGTTCCCAGGCTAGGGGTTGAATCAGAGCTATAGTTGCCAGCCTACATCACAGCCATAGCAACACCAGATCTGAGCCATGTCTGCAACCTACACCACAGCTCATGGCAACGCCGGATCCTTAACCCACTGAGCAAGGCCAGGGATCAAAACTGTGATATCACGGATGCTAATCAGATTGGCTTCCACTGAGCCACAATGGGAACTCCCATGTCTGATAGTTTTATTCTCTTTATACCATGTCTGATACCTTTATTCTCTTTATATTCTTTTTGCCACCATCCATTCAATTTTTCAGTCTGAAAAGTAAGGACTTTTCCCCTGTGTTCTTTCTCTGTATCAGCTTCAACTCCCAGATAAATCTTAATAGTGAGTAGAGGTATTTTCTCTCCATTTTGGGAGCTCAGATATGCTAAAAAGTAGTGGTGGAAGAGTTCCTGTAGTGGCTCAGAAAGTTACCAACATGACTAGTATCCATAAGGATGCAGGTTCGATCCTTGGCTGCACTCAGTGGATTAAGGATCCGGCGCCACGAGCTGTGATGTAGTCTGGCATCTGCAGCTCCAATTTAACCCCCTCGCCTGGGAAATTCCATAAACCAAAAGTGCAGTCCTGGAGTTCCTGTCATGGTGCAGTGGTTACAAACCTGACTAGGGTCCATGAGGAAATGGGTTCCATCCCTGGTCTTGCTCAGTAGGTTAAGAATCTGGCATTGCCATGAGCTGTAGTGTAGGTCACAGACAAGGCTTGGATCTTGCATTTCTGTGGCTGTGGTGTAGGCTGGAAGCTGTAGCTCTGATGTATGTAGTCCCTAGCCTGGGAACCTCCATATGCCGTGGGTGCGGCCCTAAAACACACACACATAAAAAAAATGTTGTCTGGTTTGCCAGGCTAATGTCTTGGTGCATATACTTTTTGTTGTTGTTGTTGTCTTCTTAGGACTGCATCATTGCATATGGAGCTTCCCAGGCTAGGGGTCAAATCAGAGCTCTAGCCACTGGCCTACACCACAGCCAGAGCAATGCCAGATCCGAGATGTGTCTGTGACCTATACCACAGCTCATGGCAACACTGGATCCTTAATCCCCTGAGAGAAACCAGGGATCGAACCTTTGTTCTCATGGATACTAGTCAGATTCATTCCCACTGAGCCACAGTTGAAACTCCTGTTGGTGCAGATACTTATGTTGAACTTGAATATTTCTCTTTGCATCCCAGTAGTATGTGTCTCACCTCCCTCCCTGCCTCCCCATTCTTTATGTTATGGTAATGGCACTGGTATAGATGGGAGAAATATTTGAGAAATCCAGTGGACAGAATTTGGTAGGTATAGAGGATGACAGAAAGGGACTTGGGTTTCTGGTTTGGGGAAATGGGTAAATGGTGGTACCACCAATCAAAAGGGTGAATTCAGAAAGGAAGTAGCTTTTTTTTCCCCAAGAAAGCAAAGTGAGGATTTATTAAGTAGGCTCTCGATGGGAAAGCAGGCAGACTCAGATGAGTAGCTGCCAGGAAAGCAGTTTGTTTTTTGTTTTTTTGGGTTTTTTGGTTTTGTTTTGCCATTCCTGTGGCATTTGGAAGTTCCTGGGCCTTGGATTAAACCTGAGCCACTGTTAACGATCCGGCGTTGCCGTGAGCTGTGGGGTAGGTCACAGACCGTTGCCGTGAGCTGTGGTGTAGGTCACAGACGCGGCTCGGATCCCGCGTTGCTGTGGCTCTGGCGTGGGCCGGTGGCTACAGCTCCGATTCGACCCCTAGCCTGGGAACCTCCATGTGCCGCAGGAGCGGCCCAAGAAATAGCAAAAAAAAAAAAACCTGAGCCACAGAAGTAACCAGAGCCACAGCAATGACAATGCCAGATCCTTAACCCACTGAGCCACCAGGGAACTCCAAAAGTAGCTTTTTTAAAAAAAATAAGTTTATTTTGGAGTTCCCGTCTTGGTGCAGTGGTTAACGAATCTGACTAGGAACCATGAGGTTGCAGGTTCGATCCCTGCCCTTGCTCAGTAGGTTAACGATCCGGCGTTGCCGTGAGCTGTGGTGTAGGTTGCAGACTCGGCTCGGATCTCGCGTTGCTATGGCTCTGGTGTAGGCTGGTGGCTACAGCTCCGATTCGACCCCTAGCCTGGGAACCTCCATATGCCTCGGGAGCGGCCCAAGAAATAGCAAAAAGACAAAAAAAAAAAAAAAAAAAAAAAGTTTATTTTGGATACTTTTGTCTCAAGGTGCTTCTGGACTGGATCCAAAGAAAGATGGTAGCTGGACAAACCATTCTAAGTCATTACTTTATAAATGTAGTTGTCTTGTTTGTGGATAATATTCACAAGAAGAATGATTTTATGAAACACATAATTCAATATTCACCCTTTATATTTTGTTTACTCAACTGTTTCCCACCAAATAGCCAGTTGAAATCAGCATCCCTGAGGGAATGGGGAATTTTATTGGGTCAGAGAAAGAAGCCTGAGATAATTTTGGAGTTTGTTACTGCTTCTTAGAAAAGCACATTTGGAAAAGGAAGTTAGGTTAAGGAAGAGCTTTAGGTGAGTACCCGTCATGGCTTAGCAGAAATGAATCTGAGTAGCATCCATGATGATGCAGGTTTGATCCCTAGCCTCCGTCAGTGGGTTAAGGATCCGGCTGTGCCGTGAGCTGCGGTGTAGGTCGCAGACACGGCTCAGATCCTGCGTTGCTGTGGCTGTGGTGTAGGCTGGCAGCTACAGCTCCAATTTGACCCCTAGCCTGGGAACCTCCATATGCTATGATTGTGGCCCTAAAAAGACAAGCAAGCAAGAAAGAACTTTAGGAGGTCCTGTTGTGGCTCAGTGGAAAGGAACCCAACTAGGATTGATGAGGATGTGGATTCAATCCCTGACCTTGATGAGTGGGTTAAGGATCTGGCGTTGCTTTGAGCTGTGGTGTAGTTTGCAGATGGGGCTCTGATCCCGTGTTGCTGTGACTGTAGCATAGGCCAGCAGCTGCAGCTCCGATTAGACCTCTACCCTGGGAACTTCCATATGCTGCAGATGTGGCCCTAAAAAATAAATAAATAATTTTTTTTTTTTTTTTGGTCTTTTGAGGGCCGCACCCTCGGCCTATGGAGGTTCCCAGGCTAGGGGTCTAATCAAAGCTGTAGCCGCTGGCCTGTGACACAGCCACAGCCACTCCAGGTCCAAGCCATGTCTGCAACCTACACCACAGCTCATGGCAACGCCGGATCCTTAACCCACTGAGCAAGGCCAGGCATCGAACCTGCAACCTCATGGTTCCTCGTCGGATTGTTTCCGCTGTGCCATGACGGGAACTCCAAATATTATTATTATTATTATTATTTTTAAAGAAAGCACTTTAGTGTTTTCCTCCCTCAACTATTCTCCTCCGTAAGAGTGAGGAGTTTTGAGTAGAAAGCAGAGTGAGGGCACTGGCCACAGAAATGGGGGTGGGGAATGGAGATCCCAGAGGTAGGAAATAATCCCCCAAAACTAAATAGAAAGACCACCCAGGAGTTCCCATCGTGGCTCAGTGGTTAACAAATCCAACTAGGAACCATGAGGTTGCAGGTTCAACCCCTGGCCTTGCTCAGTGGGTTAAGGATCTGGCGTTGCTGTGATCTGTCGTGTAGGTCGCAGACGCGGCTTGGATCCTGCATTGCTGTGGCTCTGGTATAGGCCAGGGGCCACAGCTCCGATTCGACCCCTAGCCTGGAAACCTCCATATGCCACAAGAGTGGCCCAAGAAATGGCAAAAAGACAAAAAAAAAGAAAAAAAATAATAAAGACCACCCAACTTAAGATAAGGCAATATTATTTTACAGTGTTGCCCAGGATGGGTCCTGTCCCCATGAGACGGTACCACGTGGAGAAGACATTGGGAAACCACCCTCAGGTTGCCACATCACCAGGGGGTGGCTGCCTAATCACTTCATCAACTGTAAAGTGCAGTTTCGAATGTTGTTAATATCAACCTCTAGTCCTCAGAAAAGTACAAATCCCTGCTCTAAAGAAAAAGCCAATCCCCAAGCAGAGAACAGGATATGAACAAACTAAAACACAATAGAATACTGTTGAATATGTTTTCTATTTAAGGTATATAGCTTATCTGAAATAGCAAAAGAGGGGCTGCTTGGGAACAAGGGGTGGTGTCTGATTGGAAGGGAAATAAACCACAGATCCTGTATGACCTTTGTCACTATTTTCCTCCACATATTCATGCATGAAAATGACTCAGCCCTAACACCAGTGGCGTATTTTTAGTAGGGGCAACAGGGCCAGTTGAAAGCCTAAGCGTAGTAGCTATTGCCAATCAACAGCTTTACACATCAGAAGCGGGGAACAGATGCTCATTTGTTCATTTCAATTTGATATGTGTGACTCAAGGGGCACCAGAAAGTCTGCTTCTTTCAAGGTATATTTGTTCTTTCCTTCTGCCACAGTACTGGAAACCCCCAGAGGGAAAATCCTTCCTTTGGACATGAAATGTCAGCATGAGAAGTCCCTTAAAGCAGAGTGGAGTCAAGTTCCCTCATTTTACAATTGAATAATTATCCACAGTCATATGTAAAGTTATGAATTAATATCTGGAGCGCTGGACTCTCAATTCACTGAACAATTCGAGCTCCCTTTTTTCAAGTTCCTAAGTCAAGACCAAATAATATCATATGTTTGACATTAGACCATAGGTCTGAAAGAAAAGGACATGTCCCAGCTGAAATCCTTGTCATTGTTGTTTTTTAGGGCCACTGTGGCATGGAAGTTCCCAGGCTAGGGGTCAAATTGGAGCTGTGGCTGCCGGGCTACACCATAGCCATAGCAACTCCAGATCCAAACCACATCTTCGGCCTACACCAGAGCTCACAGCAACACCAGATCCTTAACCCACTGAGTGAGGCCAGGAATCGATCCTGTGTCCTCTTGGATAGTAGTCAGTTTCGTTTCTGCTGAGCCATGAGGAGAACTCCTACTTTCCTTTTTTTTTTTTTTTTTTTTTTTTTTTTTTTGCTTTTTAGGGCTGAACTCACAGCATGATGTGCAAGTTTCCAGGCTAGAGGTCAAAATCTGAGCTATAGCTGCCAGCCTCCGCCACTGCCGTGCAGGATCCAAGCTCCATCCGTGACCTACACCACAGCTCACAGCAATGCCAAATCCCCAGCCCACTGAGAGAGGCCAGGGATCGAAACCACATCCTCATGCATACTAGTCAGATTCACTTCTGCTGCACCATGACAAAACTCCCTTCATTTTCTTTCTTTTTTTTTTTCTTTTCTTTTTTTTTTTTTTTTTTTTTGTCTTTTGTCTTTTGTCTTTTTTATTTTTAGAGCCACACCTGCGGCATAAGGAGGTTCCCAGGCTAGGGGTCGAATCAGAGCTGTAGCCACCGGCCTGCACCACAGCCACAGCAGCGCCAGGTCCAAGCCACGTCTGAGATCTACACCACAGCTCAGGGCAATGCTGGATCCTTAACCCACTGAGCAAAGATTGAACCCGCAACCTCATGGTTCCTAGTCGAATTCGTTTCTGCTGTGCCATGACAGGAACTCCAAAACTCCCTTCATTTTCTACTTTGCATTTTCTTCTTAAGGTTTACACAGGATGACATTATCTCTTGAAAACTACGAAGGCCAGGAATATTCTGGGGAAAGTGGCCTGATTAGAAATGGGACCTTAAGTGCTGACATAAGAGTGTTTGAAGTAACTGGCCATGATTACCCTATTTAAGAGGCCCTCTGAGGAGATTATGGAGCTGTCTTGAAATAGCAGGTCATGTAGGGAGAGGACTAGAGGAAAGATTATTATCAAAGCTACAAGAAGGTACATTTATTCTCAAGATAATTTTTTTTTTTTTTTTTTTGTCTTTTCTAGGGCCACATCCGTGGCACATGGAGGTTCCCAGGCTAGGGGTCTAATTGGAGCTGTAGCTGCCAGCCTACATCACAGCCACAACAACGCCAGATCTAAGCCATTTCTGCGACCTACACCACAGCTCACGGCAATGCCGGATCCTTAACCCACTGAGCGAGGCCAGGGATGGAACCCACAACCTCATGGTTCCTAGTCAGATTTGTTAACCACTGAGCCACGAAGGGAACTCCAAGATAATTCTTTAAAAAAAAAAAACAAAAAAAAAAACAAAAAAAAAACTTAATAACACTGAAGTTTTTTTAAAAATTTAAAAATGGGTGAGAATTGTCCAAAATGGTTCAGGGCATACTGGGAAATAGTGGAGTCCCCAGCACTTGAGTTCTTCAAGCCCAGCTTGGGCAGCAAATGGCAAGGATGTGGTCAAGGGAAGCACAAGATGGAGCTGGAACAGGTGGATTTCAGATCCTGTTCACTAGCTTCGTGATCTTAAAACCATTAGGCAAAATAAATTCATTAATTAAATTAAATAATTAACCTGGTACAGTTGTTCTTGGAACCAACCACTTTCTTTTTCTACTGCTTTTGCTTTTTCTTTTTTGTTTTGCTTTTATTTTTGCTTTTTAGGGCCACACCTGCAGCATATGGAGCTTCCCAGGCTAGGGGTTTAATTGGAGTTACAGCTGCCTGCCTTACACCACAGCCACAGCAACGCAGGATCCGAGCCATGTCTGCAACCTACACCACAGCTCATGGAAATGCCTCATCCTTAATGCACTGAGCAAGGCTAGGGATCTCCCTAACCAGGAAGAGGAAGACTCTTAACTCATTAAAGGAGAAGGCACCTGAGTTCCCATTTTGGCTCAGTGGTTAACGAACCTGACTAGTATCCATGAGGATGCAGGTTCGATCCCTGGCCTTGCTCAGTGGGTTAAGGATCTGGCGTTGCCGTGAGCTGTGGTGTAGGTTGCAGAGGTGGCTCCGATCCTGCGTTGCTGTGGCTCTGGTGAAGGCCGGCAGCTACTACGGCTCTGATTAGACCCCTGGCCTGGGAACTTCCAAATGCCACAGGAGTGGCCCTAGAAAAGGCAAAAAGACATAAAAAAAAATAATAAAGTTTCATTGAAGTAGGTACAACAAAGTGATTCAGTTATACAAATATACACATCCATTCTCTTTCAGATTCTTTTCCCACATAGATTATCACAGAATACTGGGTAGAATTCTCTGTGCTATACAGCAAATCCCTGTTGTCCAATCATTCAATAAACCACAGTGTGCACATACCAATCCCAAACCCCCAGTCTACCTCTCCCCTCCACAACCAGTTGGTAAAGGGGGAAAAAAAAGTCTCCTCAAGCTAATTCTTACTAAAATATAAATGACTTTATGTATTCTCTTCCCATGAGTACTCCCCCCCCCCCTTTTATAGGAGCCAAATCCGCAGCATATGGAGGTTCCCAGGCTAGGGGTCAAATCGGAGCTATAGTCACCGGCCTATACCACAGCCACAGTGACACGGGATCCAGGCCCCATCTGGTGACCTACGCCACAGCTCATGGCAACACCAGATCCTTAACCCACTGAGCAAGGCCAGGGATCGAACCTGTGTCTTCATAGATGCTATTCAGATTCATTTGCTCTGAGCCACGATGGGAACTCTAGGAGACATCCATTTAAAATGAAATACTTGGGAGTTCCTATCATTGCTCAGCAGTAATGAACCCAACTAGTATCCACGAGGACATGAATTTGATCCCTGGCCTCGCTCAGTGGATTAAGGATCTGGTGTTGCCGTGAGCTGTGGTGTAGGTCACAGATATAGCTTGGATCCCAAGTTGCTGTGGCTGTGGTTTAAGCTGTCAGCTGAAGCTTCAATTGAACCCTAGCCTGGGAACTTCCATATGCCTGAGGTGCAGTCCTAAAAAAAAAAAAAAAAAAAGGCACATTTTCCTTTTGTAAGGGAAATTTCCAGGAGTTCCCTTGTAGTGCAGTGGGTTGGGGATCAGGCATTGTCACAGCAGCAAGTCGCTGCTGTGGTGTGGATTGCACCCTTGGCCCAGGAACTTCCACATAACTTGGGTGCAGCCAAAAAAAAAAGTTTCCAGTTGTAAATGGTATCTCTCTCTCCCTAACCAGGAAGAGGAAGACTCATAACTCATTAAAGGAGAAGGTACCTGAGTTTCCATTTTGGCTTAGTGGTTAACCAACCTGACTAGTATCCATGAGGATGCAGGTTCAATCCCTGGCCTCGCTCAATGGGTTAAGGATCCAGCATTGCCCTGAGCTGTGGTGTAGGTTGCAGATGCAGCTCAGATCTGGCATTGCTGCGGCTGTGGTGTAGGCCGGCAACTATATCTGATTCGACCCGGAGCCTGGGAAACTCCATATGCCTCAGGTGAGGTCCTAAAAAGACAAATAAACCAATAAATAAAGAAATAAAGGAGAAGGCACCCACTTAAATCCACATAACAAACCTTACTTTGACAGCTCTTGTTTTACCGCACTTTTCCTGCTCACCTTCCTTTCCTTTTTTTTTTTTTTTTTTTTTTTTTTGCTTTTTAGGGCACACTGTGGCATATGGAGATTCCCAGGCTCAGGGTCGAATCAGAGCTACAGCTGCCAGTCTATGCCACAGCTATAGCAATGCCAGATCCCAGCCCCTGTGAGACCTACACCACAGCTCACAGAAATGCTGGATCCTTAACCCACTGAGCGAGGCCAGGGATCGAAATTGCAACCTCATGTTTCCTAGTTGGATTCATTTCCACTCCGCCACGACGGGAACTCCTGCTCACTTTCCAATTACTTGCTTCCCCTGCCCAGAAGCCCCCATTTTTTTCTCCATTGTTTAGCCTAAGGTGGGATTATGCCCAAATGCTAACCACCCTTTGGGTTTTTTGTCTTTTGTTAATCTGTCTTCGGTCACTCTAATTTATTGGGTCCCAGCTGAAGAACCCAAGATGGGTAGAGGAAAAGATTTTTTTTCTCCTCCTTTACAATTGGAAAGAAGTATGCAAACAATAATTTTTAGATTGGTACAATTAATTTTTATTTTTTAAGAGTTTCCTGAAGCACTGCTCTCATAGTGCTTTTATTAAAAACAAAAGCATGACGCTAGTGCTTATTCTGATCAGAACATGAGTAAAGTGTGGAAGAAGAAAACCTATTTCTAGCAGAGACCGTTAGGGCCCTTTCCCAGAGATCTCTTTGTCTGACCTGTCCTAGGGAAATAGTGGACCAGAGCGGCTCTTTGACCTGCCTTCCAGAAGATTTATTCAACATTGTTTTATCTCTTTTGTGTTTCCCCCTCTCTCCCTCACTTTAATCGGCCCCAGAGAGTGCTTCTTGTGGGTTTTTTTTTTCTTTTTTCTTTTTCTTTTTACAGCCACGCCTGGGGTACATGGAAGTTCCTAGGCTAGGGGTTCAAGGCCTACACAATGGCCACAGCAACACCAGATCTGAGCCGCATCTGTGACCTATGCCTCAGCTTGCGGCAATACCAGATCCTTAACCCACAGAGTGAGGCCAGGGATCAAACCTGCATCCTCACAGAGACAACGTCAGATCCTTAACCTACTGAGCTCCCTTTAAAAAAAATTGTTTTATTTTTATTTATTTTTTGTTTCTTAGTCTTAATAGCTTCCATTTATTTATTTATTTATTTTTTGCTTTTTAGGGCCGCATGTGCAGCATATGGAGGTTCCCAGGCTAGGAGTCCAATCAGAGCTACAGCTGCCGGCCTACACCACAGCCACAGCAACACCAGATCTGAGCTGCCTCTGCGACCTACACTGCAGCTCATGGCAATACCGGATCCCCGACCCACTGAGCGAAGCCAGGGATTGAACCCGCATCCTCAAGCATACTAGTTGGATTCGTTTCCGCTGAGCCAAGACAGAAACTCCCAATAGCTTCAATTTTAATTGCAGAAAACTTAGGGGTCTTTCCAGACAATTCTCAGCTAGGTAGATCCTGGAAGATGACTAAATGCAAAAGTGGGGATGAGGGAGAAAACTCTGCAGCTGTGAGGCATGCCTGTAAAAGAGCAAAGTCAGGGTCATCTGACAGTAGATAAAACACTCCAAAGGACAAGAATTGGATTAAACTATAATGTGTGGATTTAAAGGCAGAAGGTTCAAGTCCAAGGTACAAGTGGATGGCCTGTGACTAGACTGGGGAAGGAAGAGACAAGATCGCAGCATTTGATACATTAATGAGATGAGGGCAAAGACATTTCCTGCTCATAGAATGCCCTGTGTTACTCCTTAGTTCCTAGCTCCCTTAGAGTTACACACGGACATTTGAATAGCTCTGGGCAATGGGCTGGAAGGACTCACCTTCAGGCTAAACCAACCTTTCAAGGGCTACTGCATGACCCTCCAGCTCTTTCTGGCCTGTATGGTGCACTTAGTATCAAGATAACAGAGCCACAAGCTGGAAAGAACCACATTCCCAAGTCACTGCAGGGGAAGAACTAATTGCAGAAGTGCTGGTGCTGCAGCAGATTTTAGGCGAGTGAGAAAGTTCAGTTTTTTTCAGGCCATTAGACTAAATGTTTATGTCTCCACCACCTGCCCCAGCCCTCAATTCATATGTTGAGATCCTAACCCCCTAAGTGTTAGAAGGTTGGGGCCTTTGGATGACATCATAAGGGTTGAGCCCTCGTGAATGGAGTTGTGCCCTTTAAAAAATGATCCGGAGAGGAGTTCCCACTGTGGCTCAATGAGTTATGAACTGGACTAGCAACCGTGAGGATGCAGGTTGCATCCTTGGCCTCTGTCAGTGGGTTAAGGACCCATCGTTGCTGTGAGTTGTGGTGTAGGTTGCAGACACACAGCTCCGATGCTGCATTGATATAGCAGCATAACGAATCCCACTAGGAACCTTGAGGTTGCGGGTTCAATCCCTGGCCTTGCTCAGTGGGTTAGGGATCCAGCGTTGCCGTGAGCTGTGGCGTAGGCCAGTGGCTACAGCTCCGATTAGACCCCTAGCCTGGGAACCTCCATATGCCTCGGGAGCGGCCCAAGAAATGGCAAAAAGACAAAAAACAAAAAAACAAACAAACAAACAAACAAACAAAAAAACACAGTTTCAATGACATTCAGCCCCAACCTGAAGAGGCAGAAGAGAGAAAGGTGAGAGATTGCTAAACTAGTCTAATCATAATCTTCAACAGTAAAGACCAAAGATATCACACCCAGGTCACAGGCTCCCAATAGAGATCCTGAAGAGTCCAAGGATATGAAAGCAAGAAAAGGGATTAACACTAAATCACTGCTTTAAATGTAGAGCCTCTTCAGCTGCATAATCCTTGCTCTAGAGAGTTTTAGCCTGAAAGACTAGATCAGGGTCAAGGCAGGTAGAGAAACTGTTATAGGCAGAGTCCAGCAAAATGACTCAGTCTTGTCTTTTTTTTTTTTTTTTTTTTTTTTAATGGCCACACCTGTGACATATGGAAGTTCCTGGGCCAGGGATCGAATCTGAGCTGCAGTTGTGGCCTATGCCACAGCTGCAACAACTCGAGATCCTTAACCCACTGCTCTGGGGATCGAACCTGTGCCACAATAGAGACAAGCCAGATCATTAATCCACTGCACCACAGCAGGAACGCCTCAGAGCCCATGTTTTCAAATGGGGCTTTACTACACCTAAGCTTAGAAAGTGGAGACAAGAGAAAAAAAGATAGAAACAAAGTGAAGACAAGGGAAAGGTTGTAAGAGAATATAAAAATAAATGGATTGAGGAGCTCATGAAAAAAAGATCCATGGTTTTAGTGTCGTTGTTCATTGGCAAGTCAGAAAACAAAGAAATGTCAAAGGAAGACAATATAATTGAATAGAAGGAAAGAGATGACTGATATAATTTGGGTTGGATTTTTATCCTTAAGATCTCATTGGGGAGTTCCTGTTGTGGTGCAGTGGTTAATGAATCTGACTAGGAACCATGAGGTTGCGGGTTCGATCCCTGGCCTTGCTCAGTGGGTTAAGGATCTGGTGTTGCCGTGAGCTGTGGTGTAGGTGGCAGACAAGGCTCAGATCCCGTGTTGCTGTGGCTGTGGTGTAGGCTGGCAGCCACAGCTCCAATTCGACCCCTAGCCTGGGAACCTCCATATGCCGCAGGATAGGCCCTAGAAAAAGCAAAAAAAAAAAAAAAAAAAAAAAAAAAGACCTCATTGGGAATCAACAAACTATACTTTAATAAACAAATTAAAAAAAAAATAAAAGATCTCATGGAGGTCCCATTGTGGCTCAGCAGTAACAAACCTGACTGTATCCATGAGGATGCAAGTTCGATCTCTAGCCTCACACAGTGGGTTAAGGATCTGGTGTTGCCATGAGCTGTGGTGTAGGTGGCAGACGTGGCTCAGATCTGGTGTTGCTTTCTCACAGGCTGGCAGCTGTAGCTCTGATTCCACCCCTAGCCTGGGAATGTCCATGTGCTGCAGATTTGGCCCTAAAAAGCAAAAATAATAATCATCATCATCATCTCATTGGAAGTCTGTGATTTCTGAGAACATCACATTCTTTGGGGTATAGTATTGTAGTCAAGCGTGCGAGCTCTGGAGCAAGAGGGATTCACAGCTGGGGTCTGCCACTTAAGAGCTTTTGTAGATTTGGGGGAAGTTATTTAACTTTCCTGTGCCTCTGTTTCCCCATTTAAAACAGGAATAGAATAGTGCCCTCTTTGGAGTTTCCGTCGTGGCTCAGCGGTTAATGAACCAGACAAGTATCCATGAGGACGAGGGTTTGATCCCTGGCCTTGCTCAGTAGATTAAAGATCCAGAGTTGCTATGAGCTCTGGTATAGGTTGCAAATGGCGGCTGGGATTCAGTGTTGCTGTGGCTGTGGTATAGGCTGGCAGCTACAGCTCCGATTTGACCCCTAGCCTGGGAACTTCCATATGCCTTAAAAGCCAAAAAAAAAAAAGTGCCGTCTTTGTATGGCTGTGGCACCAGACTATGTGAGGAGTCTCTCAACTTCCCTCCCCAATCAGCAAATCATGCAGGTTTCCCAAAAAGTTCTCCCTCTTCCTCCCTCAGTGATCAGGGTCTCACTTAGACGATTGAGGAGGTGGTTTTCCTTACATACTTTAGAGCCAGAAGCAGGCAGACAAAAACTGGGCGTAGTTTTTGTGAAACAGAGGCAATTACCTTCATGAAATGATCCCGCTGTTTGATTTGTAGTTTGACTCTGGAGTCAAAGGTGGGAAGGTTCATACTTCATTCTTGCTTCTGGGCAGTGAAGATTCCCCAGGGGCTCATGCCCAATTAGTGTAATGAATGTTCTCACTTTGCCCTGCATTCCAGATGCCTTTCCATTCCTCACATGCAAACATAATGCATTGGTTGCTCTGAGTCCTTAAATCATTTATAACAGGACAATCAGGACCTGAATTAATTCTATTCTTTCCACACTGTTGTTGTACTGGTCTCAAATTACTTCTTTTGCACCGCATAGGGATCCCCTCATAGAACTGAGCACTGGGAAGTTCCCGTAGTGGCACAGGGGAAACGAACCCGATCAGGAACCATGAGGTTGCAGGTTCGATCCCTGGTCTTGCTCACTGGGTTAAGGATCCAGCATTGCTGTGATCTGTAGTGTAGATTGCAGACACGGCTCGGATCTGGCATTGCTGTGGCTCTGGCCTAGGCCAGCAGCTGTAGCTCCGATTCGACCCCTAGCTTGGGAACTTCCATATGTCACGGGGTGTGGCCGTTCAAAGCAAAAAAAAAAAGGAAGTGAAAACTGAAAATAAAGCCTTTTGCTGAGTGAAGCAGCATATATGTGGCTTAGCGCCCAGGCTCTGGTGCTGTGTGGATTGGTTTAAATCCTGGTTCTTCCTCTTCCAGCTACCTGAACCTGGGCAAGTTATCCACCCTCCATGAGCTTCATTTTCCTCACCTAAAGAATGAGTATAAGGGAGTTCCCGTCATGGCGCAGTGGTTAACGAATCCGACTAGGAACCATGAGGTTGCGGGTTTGGTCCCTGCCCTTGCTCAGTGGGTTAACGATCCGGCGTTGCCTTGAGCTGTGGTGTAGGTTGCAGACGCGGCTCGGATCCTGCGTTGCTGTGGCTCTGGTGTAGGCCAGTGGCTACAGCTCCGATTGGACCCCTAGCCTGGGAACCCCCATATGCCGCGGGAGCGGCCCAAAGAAATAGCAAAAAAAAATAAATAAATAAATGAAAAAAAGAAAGAGAGAGAGAATGAGTATAAGGAGTTCCCCCTTGTGGCTCAGTGGTAATGAACCCAACTAGTATCCATGAGGATGTGAGTTTGATCCTTGCCCTTGCTCAGTGGGTTAAGGATTCGGTACTGCTGTGAGCTGTGGCGTGGCTCCAATTCGTGGCTCCAGTTCGATCCCTAGCCTGGGAACTTCCACATGCTGCAGGTGTGGCCTTAAAAAGACAAAAAAAAAAAAAAAAAAAAAAAAAAGCCAATGAGAATAATCGTAGTATGTATATCATTAAGTGGTTGTGCAGATTAAACAAGTTACTGTAAGTAAAGCACTTTGTACCTGGCACCCAGCAATGTTTCAATAAACATTAGTTATTATTTATTTCTATGTAGTAAATGAATGGTAATTACTGCTCCTTTGTAAATATTTTATAGGTCTACAAATCACTTTTATGCAGATAATTCCTACATCTCTCTCCCTAAATCTAACATCTGTTCTGAACCTCAGATAAATATCCTTCACTGAGCACTATGTATTTTATCTCTCTACCTGATTCAGCATTACATCAAACTCATCTTCCTCTAGCTGGCTCCCTCTTGTCTTCCCTATTTCTGTTAATATCATTATTGTCACTGTTTCTTTCTTTTTTAAAAAAAAATTATTTCAGGAGATCTTATTTATTTATTTATTTATTTAGTCTTTTTGCTATTTCTTGGGCTGCTCCCACGGCACATGGAGGTTCCCAGGCTAGAGGTTGAATCAGAGCTGTAGCCACTGGCCTACACCATAGCCACAGCAATGCAAGATCCAAGCCGCATCTGCAGGATCCTTAACCCACTGAGCAAGGCCAGGGATCGAACCTGCAACCTCATAGTTCCTAGTCAGATTTGTTAACCACTGCACCACGACTGGAACTCTGTCACTGTTTCTTAGGTGTAATAATTTTGCCACCCATAGCTATGAAAGAGCCAAATAGCTGACATTTATTTACCATGTTCCAGACACTGTGTTAAATTTTTATTGGATTACTTTAAATAATCCTCATAACAGTCTTATGATGATTTAGCAAATATAGAAACTGAGGCTTAGTGGGAATTCCCATCGTGGCTCAGCGGTCAGAGAACCTGACTAGCATCCAGGAGGACGTAGGTTCGATCCCTGGCCTTGCTCAGTGGGTTAAGGATCCAGTGATACTGTGAGCTGTGGTGTAGGTCACAGACGCGGCTTGGATCCTGTGTTGCTGTGGCTGTGGTGTAGGCTGGCCGTTACAGCTCCGATTGGACCCCAAGCCTGGGAACCTCCATATGCTATGGTGCGGCCTTAAAAAACAAAGTCAAAAAAAAAAAAGAAAAAAAACACACACACAAAAAAAACCAGTATAATCTTGAATCCTCATTTCTGCTCTTTCTGTAAAGTGAGTGAATGGTCTTGATGGGTTTTTTTTTGTTCTTGTTTTATTTTGTGTTTTTAGGGCTGCACGTGCCCCAGGCTAGGGGTCAAATCAGAGCTGCAGCTACAGGCCTAGACCACAGCCACAGCAATGCCAGATCTGAGCTGCATCTTCAGCCTACACCACAGCTCACAGCAACACCGGGTACTCAACACACTGAGTGAGGCCAGTGATAGAACTCGAGTCCTCATGGATACCAATCAGGTTCATTACCCCTGAGCCACAACGGTGAGAATTAACACGTCTTTTCTATCAGAGCCTTGGTTACTCCATGTTGTTCCTACTTTGTCTGAGACACCCTCCTCCACCCTCCCCTTTCCCTCTTCTTCCAGTAGCGATTTGTTTCAAATGAGCCAACCGAGATCTTCTGACCTGACCCATGGGATGGGGACAGATGTACCACCTGTGTTAGGGATAAATGGGGGGGGTCTTCCTTCGCCAGTGCTTTTTGAGCACCTGGCGCCCTTCTGCAGAAGTAAAGAGGCTTGTTGAGATCCCCGTGTTCATGCGTCTTACTTTCTGACATTGAAGATCTGAGCCAGAGTCACTTTTCCCCAACCCAACAGAATTCCTTGACACTTTTTTTTTTCTTTTTGTCTTTTTAGGGCTGCACCCATGGCATATGTAGGTTCCCAGGCTAGGGGTCGAATTGGAGCTACAGCCACAGCAATGCCAGATCCGAACCGGGTCTGTGACCTACACCACAGCTCACAGCAACACTGGATCCTTAACCCACTGAGCGAGGCCAGGGATTGAATCTGCAACCTCATGGTTCCTAGTCAGATTTCTGCCGTGCCACTATGGGAACTCTGAGGGTTTTTTTGTTTGTTTGTTTGTTTGTTTTTTGAGTTATAGAATTTTAAGATATTTTTCCAGCACTTTCCTATCCCCAAGACTTCAATGTCCTTCCATTAACTACAATCTAAGTTCTAAACTGGACTAGCATTCAAGGCCAGTCACTAATCATTTTTTTTTCCTTTCTGGCCACACCCATGGCATATGGACGTTCCTGAGCTAGGGATAAAATTCTAGTGTCAACTTCGACCTATACCACAGTTGCAGTAACACCAGATCCTATAACCACTGCACAGGCCAGGGGATCAAACCCGTGCTGCCAGATACTTAACCTGCTGTGCCACAGTGGGAACTCTGGCTTTTCAACAATCTTAATGGTTCTATCCATGACTATTCTATAGCACTTTATTAGGAATGTCTAATCAGTTTCTCAGATATTTTCCTCATTTCCCTGCTTTCATTCTTTGCTTTTGGCTACTTTCCTGATCTCCCAGCACCTACAGACTTATCTATTAATTATCCTTTTTTTGTGTATCCAAATCCTACCTCCTCTACAAAACCTTCCCTCTACTCTATTTTTTTTTTTTTTTTTTGTCTTTTTGCCTTTTCTAGAGCCGCTCCTGTGGCACATGGAGGTTCCCAGGCTAGGGGTTGAATCGGAGCTGTAGCCACCAGCCTATACCAGAGCCACAGCAACGTGGGATCCAAGCCTCATCTGTGACCTACACCACAGCTCATGGCATTGCTGGATCCTTAAGCCACTGAGCAAGGCCAGGGATCGAACCCACAACCTCATGGTTCCCAGTCAGATTTGTTAACCACTGAGCCACGACAAGAACTCCCCTCTACTCTATTAAGGCAGTCTTGTGACCACTCTTTCTCTCTTCGCAATAGTTGTTCCCTAAACTTCTACTGTTATTTGGGGAGGTGAATGTATTTGATTAGCAGGTTTTTCAGCAAGAGGAGGGTGGAAAGCTAGTGATCTAATGTCTGAAGTAGTAAATTCCCATCCTTGGAGGTTTCAGATTGAGACTGAAACTCCTTGCTAGGGTTTCTGGAGGGGGGGTTGGTCCATTTGGCTGTTCAGATTACTTTCAGACTTAAATTCTTATTGTTTGCTGATTTGGTTTGCAGACACATTTACCTGTGGAAGCCTGCAGGTTTGTGTGTGGGTCGGGAAAGGAAGATTCGGGTGAATCACATAATTAGGGTGACTTCCAGGAAGAGATATCTTCTTCTTTTCTGCTGCCCATCCCCCTTCTCCAACATCTGCCTGGGCAAGACAAGACCCTCCCCACCCAGTAAAGCTTAAATCATCAATTTAAAAGAAACTGATTCTAGAGGTCCTGCTGCGGTGCAATGGGATCTGGGATCTATGGTGTCTCTGGAGTGCTGGGACGCAGGTTTGATCCCTGGCTGGGCACTGTAGGTTAAGCATCCAGCATTGTGGCAGCTGTGGGGTAGGTTGCAACTGCAGCTTGGATCTGATCCCTGGCCCAGGAATTTCACTTGCTGCAGGGTGCAGAGTGGCACCCACCCCCCAATAAATAAATAAATAAAAGAAACTGACTTTAGGAGTTCCCGTTGTGTTGCAGTGGAAATGAATCTGACTAGGAACCATAAGGTTGTGGGTTCATTTCATGGCCTCTTGCTCAGTGGGTTAAGGATCTGCCATTGCCGTGAGCTGTGGTGCGTTGCTGTGGCTATGGTGTAGGCCGGCAGCTGTAGCTCCAATTGGACCCCTAAGTAGGAACCTCCATATGCTGCGGGTGCAGCCCTGAAAAGACAAAAAAAAAAAAACAAAAAACAATTTGCATTTTAACAAATTCCCAGTGATTCATTTGACACAGAAATTTTATTTTATTTTATTGCTAGAGATACAGTATGCCACTTTGTATAATGCTATTTATTCATTTATATTTATTTATTTTGTCTCTTTAGGGCCACACCTGCAGCACATGGAGGTTCCCAGGCTAGGGTTTGAGTCGGAGCTGTAGCTGCCACAGCACACAGCAACCCAGGATCTGAGCCGTGCCTGTAACCGACACCACAGCTCCCGGCAACACCAGATCATTAACCCACTGGGCGAAGCCATGGATCGAACCCACGCCCTCATGGTTCCTAGTCGGATTCGTCGGATTCGTTTCCGCTGTGCCACAAGAGGAACTCTGAACAAAGAAATTTTAGAAGCGCTATTACAGTAGACTCTAAACACTAAAAAGATGCTTTATAAATACCTCCATTGAACTGATATTTAATGTATCCTGTAGGAAAGAAAAAAGAAAAGAAAAGAGGAGTTCCCGTGGTGGCGCAGTGGTTAACGAATCCAACTAGGAACCATGAGGTTGTGGGTTTGATCCCTGGCCTTGCTCAGTGGGTTAAGGATCCAGCGTTACCATGAGCTGTGATGTGGGTTGCAGACACAGCTCGGATCCTACGTTGCTGTGGCTCTGGAGTAGGCTGGTGGCTACAGCTCCAATTTGGCCCCTGGCCTGGGAACCTCCATATGCCACGGGAGCGGCCAAAGAAATGGCAAAAAGACAAAAAAAAAAAAAATTAAAAAAAAAGAAAAGGAAAGGAAAGGAAAAAGAAAGAATGGAAGAAAGAAAGAAGAGAAAAAAACTAGGAGTTAACATCTATTTTTCTTCTCTCACGCTCCACATCCTATCCATCAAGACGTGGGCTCAACCTTAAATATACATCCTGTTAATAACTACTTTCTCTCTTTTGTCACCACTTATTGCAAACCACCATTATCTACCTCTTGGACCACTACTATGTTTCCACTTAGAAATTTTTTAAATGTTGAAATAATTATAGATTTATGGGAAGTTGCAAAAAAAAAGTAAAAGGAAGTCCCATGTGTCTTTCACCCAGTGCCTCTAAGAGTAACATCTTATATAACTATAGTACAATAGCAAAGCCAGGAAATCGATGTAGGTATAAGCCACTGAATTCATTTGATTCTTATCAGATTTACATGCACTCATTTGCGTGTGTGTATAGTTTTATGCAACTTTGTCATATGTGTAGATTCATGTAACTGCCACCACTATCAAGATACAGAACTGTTCCTGGAGTTCCCATTGTGGTTCGGTGGGTTGTGAACCTGCCTAGTATCCATGAGGATGCAGGTTTGATCCCTGGCCTTGCTCAGCGGCTTGGGGATCTGGCATTAGCCTGGGCTGGGGTGTAGGTCACAGGTGAACCTTGGATCCTGCATTGCTGTGGCTGTGCTATAGGCTGGCAGCTGCAGCTCCAATTTGACCTGGGAACCCCTAGCACATGTAGCCCTGAAAAGCAAAAACAAACACATAAAAATACAAACAAACAAAAAAAAAAAAAAACAGAACTATTCCAGTTACCACAAGACCCCCTTGTGCTACCCCTTTAGAATATACCCATGTCCTCTCCCCAACCCCTAATTACTGGCAAACACTAATCTATTCTCTATTAACAAATCCCACTAGGAACCATGAGGCTGTGGGTTCGATCCCTGGCCTTGCTCAGTGGGTTAAGGATCCGGCATTGCCATGAGCTGTGGTGTAGGTTGCAGACACGGTTTGGATCTGGCATTGCTGTGGCTGTGGCATAGGCTGGTGGCTACAGCTCCAATTAGACCCCTAGTCTGGGAACCTCCATATGCCGTGGGTGTGCCCCAGAAAAGACAAAAAAGGACAAAAAAAAAAAAAGACAACAACAACGAAAAAGAATGTTGTATAAATGGGAGTTCCCTTCGTGGCTCAGTGGTTAATGAATCAGACCAGTATCCGGGTTCGATCCCTGGCCTTGCTCAGTGGGTTAAGGATACGGCGTTGTGGTGAGCTATGGCGTAGGCCAGCAGCTGTACCTCCAATTCGACCCCTGTCCTGGGAACTTCCATATCCTGTAGGTATGGCCCTAAAGAGACAAAATACAAAAAAAAAAAAAAAAAAGAATATTGTATAAATGCAATAATATAGTATGCAGCTTTTTTTGCAATTGGCTCTTTTCTCTCAGCATAATTCTCTTGAGATCTGCCCAAGTTGTTGTGCGTTATCAGTGGTTTCTTTTCTTTTCTGTTTTTTAATTGCTGAGTAGTTTTCCATGGTATAGAGGGACCACAGTTGTTTAGGCATTTAGTTGATTGACATTTGGGTTGTTTCCAGTTTGGGGCTACTACAAATAGAGCTGCTATTGTTACCCGAAAACGGGGCTCGCCTGTTGGTGGGTATCAAGCCAAAAGACACAACCAAGCTCAAGAGTGGGAAAAGGAAGGATTTATTATTTAAGTCAAGTAAGGAGAACACTAGGAGTTCCCGTAGTTCCATGAAGATGTGGGTTCTATCCCTGGCTCAGTGGGTTAAAGATCCGGGATTGCCATGAGCTGTGGTGTAGGTCACAGAGAAGCTGTTCGGGTCTGGCATTGCTGTGGCTGTGGTGTAGACCGGTGGCTACAGCTCCGATTGGACCCCTAGCCTGGGAACGTCCATATGCCATGGGTGCAACCCTCAAAAGACAAAAAGAACAGCAACAACAAAAAAAGTAAGGAGAACACTAGATGTTGCAGGAAAATTGAGGCACAAGAGGATGGTCATGTCCCAGGCCTTGGGTGAATACCTTGGACAAGATGCCAAGTGAGGAAACAATTCAAGAGCGAGCCATAGTAAAGTGAAGGCAGGATTAGTTAGAGAGATAGATGTTCCATAGAAAGAATGCAGTCTCAGAAAGTGAGAGTTTTGCTGGGAGAAATACTCCATAGACAGTGTGGACCATCTCAGAAGGGTTCATAAAGTGACAGGTGACCCCAGGGCATGGGGTCATCTCTTTGGAAAGTAAGGGTGGCCCTGGGCTGTGGGAGTGGTTAGGTTTTTGTTTTTTTTTTTTTGTTTTTTGGCTTTCCAGGGCCGCACCCAAGGCATATGGAGGTTCCCAGGCTAGGGGTTGAATCAGAGCTACAGCTGCCAGCCTACACCACATCCACAGCAATGCGGGATCCTTAACCCACTGAGCTAGTGTGGGAATCGAATCCACAACCTCATGGTTCCTAGTTGGATTCATTTCCGCTGCACCATGACGGGAACTCCCAGGAGTGGTTAGTTTCTATGGGCTGTGTAATAGTGGGAAGATTATTCCAATTATTTTGGGGAAAAGGTGGAGATTTCCATGAATTGGGCCACTGCCCACTTTTTTGCCTTTTATGGCCAGCCTAGGAACTGACTTGGTGCCTGTGGGTGTATCATGTAGCTGTTAATATATTATAATGAGAATATAATGAGCCTCAAGGTCCACTGGAAGTCAAGCCCTCTGCCATCTTGAGCCTAATCTGTTCTAACCAGTTTTTGTCCTCTTCTCAAGGGCTATGTCATTCTTTTGGGGGGTGGGCAAGTCGATCCACTTTTATTATTGTTTATTTCTTTTTAATTTTTTTTGATCCACTTTTCATACAGAGTCAGAAGAAAAATCTAGTTTTGCCCCCCCCAAACCCACTCCCCCCCAAATATTTGGGTTAACACATTTCATTTTTTTTTTTTTTTTTTTGGTCATTTCTTGGGCCACTCTCACAGCATATGGAGGTTCCCAGGCTAGGGGTCTAATTGGAACTGTATCCACTGGCCTACACTAGAGCCATAGCAACGTGGGATCCGAGTCGCGACTGTGACCTACACCACAGCTCACGGCAACGCTGGATCCTTAACCCACTGAGCAAGGCCAGGGATCGAACCCACAACCTCATGGTTCCTAGTTGGATTCGTTAACCACTGCGCCACGACGGGAACTCCAACGCATTTCAAAATTTTAAGTAAACAGTTGCTGCAGTTGGGTGAAGGTAGCCCCGGGTCCATCCACCAGGAAGTGCTGTCCTTATCTGCAGGGTCATCCAGTTCTCGAGGGGACTATCAGCTTGGGTCTCCTCTGTAATTATTTCAGAGCTCCAATTTGCTCCGGGTGAGTCAGGAGCTCCCCTCTCTCGTGCATGCTTCCTAGATCAATGCATCCACTTATACACTCTCTACCAATAAAGACCCAATACTCTTCTGGCTTCCGTGAGCTGTTACAGGTAATCTTGAATCTCGTTGGTGTCAATGGTGGCTGTGATGTTGACAAATTCCAGAAGCCATTCTTTGAAGGGCAATTGGCTGAGGAGCTCCTGGGTGTTTCTGCAGTAGGGGTAGGTATGCTTGATGAAAACCACCACCTTCCCAGGCTGAACATTGCTGTTCACAAATACTTGAGCCATGCTGACAGGAAACCTCAATTGCAGGTATTGCTCTGGTGTAAAACCCGCCCCCTTCCCTCCTTTCTCACAGGGATCCTTCCCAAAGCAGCGTCTTCCCAATAGCGAAATTGGGGAAGTTTTAAACCAAGGATATACGCATATTCATAAGTGGGTTTGAGCGGAGGAGAATTCAGCATAGAATTGGGTCAAAGTGTTGCCAAAATTTGGCCTCTGTCACTGGTACGGAATTGAAATGCAGAGAAGAGTTTTGGGTAAAGTAGAAAAAGATAGCTTTATTGTTTTGCCAGGCAGAGGAGCGCATGGCTGTCTAATGCCTTAAAGACTGAGCCCTCCTTGGAAGGGGTTAGGAGGTGCATTTGTAGTTTTGGGAGCGGAATCAGGATCAGGGCCACAGAAAAGGATTGATGTAGAGGCAAGTTTGCATCGTTTCTCAAAGGTGGTGTTTAGTGGCCCCAGGTATGGTTCTGGTGGTCCTCCTTCTTCTGGGAATGAAGAATGCCTCATCAAGTAGTTCTTCCATTTGTTGGGGGTTTTAGTTCTACAGAAAGGCTCAAAGATATTGTTACGTATGTTCCTTGAGGAGGAATGAGTACTCTGTATTATTACTAAACTATTATTTCTTGACTGCTTTTCCTTTGTTCCTGCATTACTGAGTTCTCTTAAGATCATCAATTATTGGAGGTCCCATCGTGGCTCAGTGGTTAATGCATCTGACTAGGAACCATGAGGTTGCGGGTTCGATCCCTAGCCTTTCTCAGTGGGTTAAGGATCTGGCATTGCTGTGAGCTGTGGTGAAGGTTGCACATGTGGCTCGGATCCTGCAGTGCTGTGGCTCTGGCGTAGGCTGGCAGCTGCAGCTCCGATTCAACCCTCAGCCTGGGAAACTCCACATGTGGTAGGTGTGGCCCTAAAAAGATGAAAGACAAAAAAAGAAAAAAAAAAGATCATTAATTACTAAGACCTGTTCAAGGGCAAGCATTGTGGCCAGGCTTAGATCACAAAGTGGCTTAGGCCAAAAATGGCCTCTCTTATGTCAAGAAAACTGTAATTGGTTCTTTCTCTGGAGACCTCCTACCTTACCTACTCACACAGTGAAGATCTGTGTATAGGTTTTTGTGTGAACTGAACATAAGTTCATTTCTTGGGGATAAACATCCAGGAGGGCAATTGCTGGGTCATGTGGTAAGTACATGTTTCATTTTACAAGACACTGCCAGACTTTTTCAGAGTGGCTGTACCGTTTTTATATTTCCACCAGAAATGTATGAGTGGATCCAGTTTCTCCACCCCCTTGAGAGTGTTTGATGTTGTCACTATTTTTTTTTTTATTTTAGCCATTATCATAGGTGTGTAGCATAATGTTATTGTAGTGTTGTTTTCTTTTTTGGCCACCCCGAGGCATATGGAGTTCCCAGGCCAGAGATCAGAGCTGAGTGGCAGTTGTGAACTACACCACAGCTGCGGCAATGCTGGATCCTTTAACTGACTGTACCAGACTGTGGATCGAATCTGCAAGCTGGTGCTACAGTGATGTAACCTATTCTGTTTCGCCACAGTGGGAAATCCACCTCATTGTGGCTTTAATTTACATTTCTCTAATAGCTAATGATGCTGAACATCTTTTCATGTGCTCGTTTGCCATCTGTGTATCCTCCTTTTTTTTTTTTTTTTTTTTTTTTTGTCTTTTTAGGGCCACACCTGAGGCATATGGAGGTTGCCAGGCTAGGGGTCGGATCAGAGCTGTAGCCATCGGCCTACCCAGAGGCACAGCAACACTGGATCCAAGTCATGTCTGCAACCTTCACCACAACTCATGGCAATGCCGGATCCTTAACCCACTGAGCAAGGCCAGGGATTGAACCCACAACCTCAAGGTTCTCAGTTGGATTCATTTACAATGCACCATGATGGGAACTCCCCATCTATGTATCCTCTTCAGTAAATGTCTATTTTTATCTTTTGCTCATTTTCTTTTTTTAAAATTAATTAATAATTAATTAATTTTTGCTTGTTAGGGCCGCACCCACGGCATATGGAGGTTTCCAAGTTAGGGGTCGAATCAGAGCTCCAGCCACCAGCCTACACCACAGGGACTGCAACTCTGGATCTGAGCCATGTCTGCAACCCACACCACAGCTCATGGCAACGCTGGATTCTTACCCCACTGAGCAAAGCCAGGGATTGAACCGGAGTTCTCATGGATACTAGTCAGGTTCGTTAACCACCAAGCCACAATGGGAACTCTTTGCTCATTCTCTATTTGGATTTTTTTTTCTTTACAGTTGAGTTGTAAGAATTCTCTATATAGTCTCGATACTGGGGCTGTGTTGGACATGCAGTTTGCAAATATTTTCTTCTACCCTGCAGCTTATTTTTTTTCATCCTCTTCTTGGGGTCTTTTGAAGAGCCAAAGATTTTAATTTTGATAAGATCCAACTTATCAGAGTTTTCCTTTTATGGATTTTGCTTTAGGTGGCAAGTCTAAAAACTTGCCTACCCCTTGGTCTTGAAGAATTTTTTTTTTGGCCGCACCTTGGGCACATGGAAGTTCTTGGGCCAGGAACTTAATCCAAGCCACAGCCATGGCAACACCAGATCCTTTAACCCACTGCACCATAGCAGGAACACCTGAAGATTTTTTCCACCATGTTTTCTTTTTCTAAACTTTTTGTAGTTTGATTGAAAAAAAAAAAAGGTACAACCTAAAAGTTGTGAATTATGTTTTATTTGGTGACCTTTCTATGACTATAGCTTGGGAGACAGACTCTCAGATAGCTCTAAGGAACTGTTCCAAAGAAGTAAGAGAGAAGTCAGGATATTCAGATTTTACTGAGAAAACAAACAAACAAACCATAAAACATGTTAGTGGAGTTCCCTTGCGGCACAGTAGATTAAGGATCCAGCATTATCATTGCAGCAGTTCAAGTTGCTACTGTGGCTTGGGCTCCATCCCTGGCCTAGGAACCTCAACATGCCCTGGGCATGGCTGAAAAAAAATGTTAGTGGAACATCAAAAGATTATTGCTAATTTCAAAACGTAGATGCATATGCATTGAGAACACAACAACAATCAAAATGCTCATTGAAATTATTCCTTTGAGGATTTCCTGTTGTGGCTCAGCAGTAACGAACCTGACTAGAAACCATGAGTAAGCAGTTTTGATCCCTGGCCTTACTTAATGGGTTAAGGATCTGACGTTGCCAAGAGCTGTCATGTAGGTTGAAGACAGACTCAGCTTGGATCCCAAGTTGCTGTGGCTGTGGCTTAGGCCAGCAGCTGCATCTCTGATTTGACTCGTAGCCTGGGAACTTCCATATGCTGCAGGTGTGACCCTAACCAAAAAAAAAAAAAAAAAAAAAAAAAAAGAAGAAGAAAGAAAGAAATTATTCCTTTGACATGCATCTTTATCTAGGGCCAGTATACTATTTTTCTCTTCAGGGTGCACCTTTGGGGAGGCTGCAGTGGCTGATGGCTTGATGACAGGCCATATTCTTTGTTTACTGAAATGGCAGGCATAGTTTTTTTGTTTTGTTTTGTTTTTTTGCTTTTTAGGGCTACACCTTCGGCATATGTAAGTTCCCACGCTTGTGGTTGAATCAGAGCTGCAGCTGCTGGCCTACACCACAGTCACAGCCACAGCCAAGGCCAAGCCAGATCTGAGCTGTGTCTGTCACCTACACCACAGTTCACGGCAATGCTGGATCCTTAACCCACTGAGCCAGGATAGGGATTGAACCCATATCCTCATGGATACTAGTTAGGTTTGTAATTCTCTGAGCCGCCACCTGTTTTGTTTTGGGGGTTTTTGGGTTGCACCCGGGGCATGTGGAAGTTCTCTGAGCTCGGGATCAAATCCATGCCACCGCAGCTACCCAATCTGCTGCAGTGACAATGCTGTATCCTTAACCTGCTGTGCTACAAGGGAACTCCTATCCACATAGTTTTACACTTACAAATCTATAATCCCTCTGGAGTGATTTTCTTTCAAAGTGGGAGGTTTAGGTGGAGGTTTTTTCTTTCCTTCCTTCCTTTCTTCTTACTTTCTTTCTGCCTATAGGTGCTCCAGCACATTTTTTGAAAAGGCTCCTGATTCTATCCTGTACTTTACCACAGCCATTCCTCCTGCAGCAGGCAATGATTTTTTTTTTTAAATGTATCAGATGATATCATGCCCTGCTCAAAATTCTCCAATGGCTTCCCACCACATCATAATCTTGCTGCTCTCCAGTTGCATTTTCTAGCACTTAATGTCCACTGGCTCTCAGGTAATCTGACTTCAGCAGGTCTATTCTACTGTCACCCCCTGAGAGAGCACACCAGTCAACATTTAAAGTACTCCTTTACCCTACCCCCTCGCTGTGCTTTTTCTCAGTAATATTTACATACTATGATATATTACATGTTAATTTGCTCATTTGTTTATTGTTTGTCTTTATTCCCAACCCCACGAGAAGTTCCAAGAAAGTTTACTGCTATACCCCAGACTCTGAAACAATATCTGACACATAGAAGGTACTCAATAAATAATTTGCTTGACAGGCTGGAAAGAATGAGCAAATGTAAAACGAGGACACTGACTACTTCTAGGTCAGGCGCTAGTTCAGTTTTCACGCAAAGTGTGAGCGCCACCTCTCGGGAAGCCAGTTTGCTCGCGAAAGAAGGAAGTGAGTCACAGATCTTAAAGGGAAAAAAAAGATGGCTGCAGCGTGCGAGAAGAATAGGGAGAAGCCGTACCGGAAGTTGAACTTCAGGAAGTTGCTCCCTTGAACGATATCCGACTGTCGGGAGGAAGCGTAGGCGAGTGGTGTTCTGCAAAATGGGCTCTCCTGCAGCCGATTATGCGCAGAAGCGTTCCGCGCGAGCGGGTGCTAGGAACCACGAGGAGCTGGGGCGTGTTTCCGGTGCGGGTGACAGGCGACGGAGTTGAAGCCCAAGTGCCCGGAGGGGTGAGAAGGGTTCGAGGTCCTGAGAGAAAAGGGAGAAGAGTGGGGTCCAGGGAGGGGGAGGTGAAGAGGTCGGGTAAGTTCCACTCGGAGAAGTGGCCAGGGGGATCGGGTGGGAGGGACGCACCCATTGACAGGTGCAAACCTGTCAGCTCACGTCCCGCGCCACGTGGACTCGGCTTTGTCCGTGGCTGCTTTTCCCATCAGTCCGTGACTGTAAGGGTTGTGCCTTATTTGTTTATATCGAGTGCAGTGCTCAGTGCTTACTGAATGAATGACAGATATGTATCAAGAGTGGGTGTGGGGAACACGTATAGGGACTGCTGTTTGTGGCTCTTTAGCCCCATGTTCTCCTAGGGAATTCATGCTTGTCTGTAGCTTCTATTAGGAGTTCTCCGCCAGTTCTTGGGCCTTGTCTCTTTTTCTTGGAGGTGCAGGGCGGTTATCATTTAAGACATTTTCTTTGCTCTTATTGAGTACTAGGCTCTGTAACTAGGTACTAGGGACAGACACAGAAGTAAATCATCTCTGTATTCAGGGGCAGGCCTGTGAGAAATAAACAGAAAATTCACATATATTGTTAAGGTGTTGTAATAAAAGGCCAACTAAATTATAGGAAGGTAGAGCCAGGAGGTGGTGCTGCTATCCACATAGGGATTGTCTTTCAAGGTGAGGGGACTCCTTTGTCATCTTGTGGAGGCAGAGCAGGTCCTGAGTTGAGACTTCTTATCTGTAAAAGGAAGAGTCTGAAGTAGGTGGTCTCTAGGCTTTCTTCCAACAGATATTACTCATGGCTACAGTTCTCCCACAATCCACCATTTATTGGTTAGTCAGAATATTCATTACATCTTGTGATGTAGCATAAGCTGCAGAGGGTTGGGAAATCTGGATTGTGACCCTCCTTCTGGTACTCCAGATGTGTTTCCTCATTTGTAAAAGAAAAGATTGTAATGAAATAATCTCTAAACTCCTTCCTGTTATAGCATGCTGAGGTAGTAGGTCAAACTGTATTTCATACTGCCTTGTTTTAGACATCACTCACATATTATCACTGTAGTTTCCCTCATCTGGATAATCCAGAAAGATATTCTTTTCTTTTTCTCTTAATACTTCTTGTCTCAGTTCTGCCATAGTATTGGGTACCCAGTAGATGCTTATGTTAGTCCCCATTGTGGCTCAGTGGCTTAAGAAGCCGACTAGTGTCTGTAAGGATGCAGGTTCGATCCCTGGCCTCACTCAGTGGGTTAAGGATACACATTGCCACAAGCTGCAGCGTAGGTCACAGATGCAGCGTGGATCTGGTGTGGCTGTGGCTGTGGTGTAGGCCTGCAGCTGCACTCTGATTCTACCTCTAGCCTTTCTGTATGCTAGAAGGGTGGGTACAGCCCTAAAAATAAAAACAAAAACAAAAAACTGGCTTCTGCACACAAAGGCAAGGAGAGACTGAAGAAAGGCAGACCACTCCAGATTATAGGTGGCAGTTATAATGACCAAGGGAGCTTGAGGTGGCTGCTGTCACCTACCAGAATTTTAAAAGTTATGCATAGAGTCTTTAAATGGGTTTAGTCATCTATTCAGTCCAGATGGTCTCAACAACACTTTACTCTCTCAAGGCTATGTTTTGTCCTTCGAACAGCCCCTACTATGGGGACAGTAGGCAGAGTGTACCTTTCAAAAACAGAGGTGAGGAGCCTCTAGTTGCCTGGGGACGTATTCTCTCCATGACCTCCTCCAATACTCCACCCCTTGCAACTAGCTCTCACAATCTCATCCCCACTCCCCAGATGCATTGTGCCCTGAGAGATCAGCAAAGGGTGGAGGCGGCTCATTTGGCAGCCATCTGATTGCAGTGGAGGCAGATGTCAGAGCAGCATTATAGAGGCATGTGTAAGAGACGCATGGATTAAGACGATTCCCTAAATAATAACAATTTTCTCCTCCAGGAGCCTCATCATCTGAACCATTGATTTACTAAATCCCTTTGTCAGGCAGTAATAATGTCCTGCTTTGGAGGACAGCTTTTGCCATTAAAGATAAAGTGTTCCATAAAGACAGGTTTTGCAGGCTAGTATTTAAGGCTTGCTGGGTGAATTTAGTAAGGGCTTCTCTCTGTGCTATAATGCCCGTCAGGCCAAAGGAGGGGACAAAAATGGTGGCTAAATGATTGTTCCAGTGGGAAACCGAATGTGCCCATCTGGCCTGGAGGAGAGGGAGGTTGGCAGCTCTAGGAACTTGACCTAGTTATGTATGCTATACATGTTGGCCAGGGCAGGCAGCCCTGTCTGGCATGAGGAGATGGAGTAGGCGTGGGATATGCCAGACCAGGACCCCTTCCTTCTCCCCTCTTCAGAGGTGCATGTTCCCTTCCAGGTATAGCACATCTCAACAGGCCAGCTTGTGGCAGGACTGCAGCCTCCCAGTGGAAACTGAGTAATTCCCCCTCACCCAGGGGTGGGGCTTAGTGTTCTCAGCAGCACAGTCCATTGATCCACAGAGAGAGCTGTTTCCCAAGACATTGGGTATCTTGGCAGGGGTCTCTCGTCTGGCATAAAAGGCCACAAGTTCTACTGGTTCATCATTCAAATGTATCAAAGTCTGGGACAGTACTTCAGTCCACCTGGCCAGGGTGGTTTTACTTTTTAGTACTTTATTTATTTATTTATTTATTGTCTTTTTGCCCTTTTCTAGGGCTGCTCCCGCGGCATATGGAGGTTCCCAGGTTAGGGGTCGAATTGGAGCTGTAGCTGCCGGCCTACGCCAGAGCCACAGCAACACGGGATCTGAGCCGAGTCTGCAACCTACATCACAGCTCACGGCAACACTGGATCCTTAACCCACTGAGCAAGGCCAGGGATCGAACCTGCAACCTCATGGTTCCTAGTTGGATTTGTTAACCCTTGAGCCTCGACAGGAACTCCAATTTGTTAGTACTTTAATCTGCTGTTTTACTATTTCATTTTTCTTTCCTGACTGTGGGTCATAGGGGAGATGGGACTTCATTTAATGTCATATTCTTTTCTTTTTTCTTTCTTTTTTTTTTTGCTTTTCAGGGCCACACCCTCAGCATATGGAGGTTCCCAGGCTAGGGGTCTAATCGGAACTGTAGCTGCTAGCCTATGCCACAGGCACAGCCATGCAAGATCCAAGCCATGTCTGTGACCTACACCACAGCTCACAGCAGTGCCAGATCCTTAACCCACTGAGCGAGGTCAGGGATCGAACCTGAAACCTCACGGTTCCTAGTCGGATTCGTTTCCACTGCGCCATGACGGGAACTCCAATGTCATGTTCTTTTGCCCAGTTTTGTACCTCATGACCTTTGAAAGTAACCCACAATTACTGTCTATTCAATAAGGTATCCATACAGGATCTCAGCTACTCTAATCCCATAATGGTGGCAGCCTGGTTTGTGAGGTGACAAGGGAAAGCTTGGGTTAGGCTAGATGCGGTGTCCACACAAACCAAAGCATATTTAGAAGCTTCACCTGGAGGGAGGGGCCAATATAATCAATTTACCAATTCCACACCCATTGGGAGCCCTGGTCAGTGGTCCCAGACTCTTGGCCGTAGTCTTCAATGTTGTTTAGAACACACAGGGCGGGAGTTCCCGTTGTGGCACAGCAGAAAGAATCTGGCTGGGATCCATGAGGTTGCGGGTTCAATCCCTGGCCTCGTTCAGTGGGTTAAGGATCTGGCATTGCCATGAGCTGTGGTGTAGGTTGCAGACTCTCCTCTGCTCCCTTGTTGCTGTGGCTGTGGCATAGGCTGGCGGCCACAGCTCTGATTTGAGCCCTAGCCTGGGAACCTCCATGTGCCGCTAGCACAGCCCTAAAACAAGCCAAAAAAAAAAAGAAGAAGAAGAAGAACACACAAGGCTTTCTCTGATGGTGGCTCAGTAGGTTAAAGATCCAGCATTGTCACTGCAGTGGCTTGGGTTGCTACTGTGGTGCAGGTTCAGTCCCTGGCCTGGGAACTTTCACAAGACATAGGCATGGCCAAAACAAGAAAAAAAGAACACAAAGGACATGCTGTTACTGCATTAATCGAGTCGCTGTATTTCAAGGGCCACCCAGCATCCTTGGTAATATGTCGTCCTCCCCGGGCACTTCAGTGTTCCCTCCTCCTCTGCACCCAGTTTGCTATATCTACTGAAGGGTCCATTGCTAGGACTCATTTCTTTTTTTTTTTTTTTTTTTGTCTTTTTGCCTTTTCTAAGGCCGCTCCCGCAGCATATGGAGGTTCCCAGGCTAAGGGTCTAATCGGAGCTGTAGCTGCCAGCCTACGCCAGAGCCACAGCAACGCAGAATCCGGGCCCTGTCTGCAAACTACACCACAGCTCACTGCAACACCAGATCCTTAACCCACTGAGCAAGGCCAGGGATCGAACCCACAACCTCATGGTTCCTAGTCAGATTTGTTTCCCACTGAGCCATGACGGGAACTCCCAACTAGGACTCATTTCTGGTCTAGGGCAGCAGCTTCCTGATTGCCAGAGGATGTCAGTGCCTTATAAGCCAGGATGTGCAAGACCGGGAGGACTGCCTAAGGCTCTTGCAGGTGAACCCAAATGTCTTTCTACATATCCTGCCCCCACAAAGCTTACTTATGATCATTCACCCCTCATCTTTCTCTTGTCCAGCTATAGGGTTAATCCCTTTAGATGAGCCCAGCTGTCAGTGCAAAGGGTTAATGACCAGGACTCATCAGCCAAACCATTCTGAGTTCATCCCCCTGGAGGCTGCCCTGCGCTCCTCTCTCTGGGCATGTATATACCAGGCACCGTGGGAATTTCCTTCACTCACTCTCTACAAGCCGACACAGGAACGAGGGCAGACCTTTGGAAGATCTACATTCTCTATAGTGCCTGGAGCATCCACATTTCTAGAGACAGGGGGCTGGCAGCAGGGTGCTCCTCTGTTGCAAATAGGTATGCGTCTTAGTGGGGAGGTTGGAGCCATGAGGTTGCCGGTTCGATCCCTGGCCTTGAAGTGAGTCAATAGAACATACTCTCAACCTACCCCTTCAAAGTAAGGGAAGTTTTTTTTGTTTTTGTTTGTCTTTTTTTTTTTTTTAGGGCCACACCCTCAGCATATGGAGGTTCCCAGGCTAGGGGTCCAGGGTTACAGCTGCCAGCCTACACCACAGCCATAGCAACGCCCGATCTGAGCCACATCTGCAACCCACATCACAGCTCACGGCAACACCGGATCCTTCACCCACTGAGCGAGGCCAGGGATCAAACCCACAATCTCATAGTTCCTAGTCAGATTTGTTTCTGCTGCATCATGACTGGAACTCCCACAGGGAAGTTCTTACTCTGATGTACGGTTCCTTCTTGGGAGGCTCTACCTGGAGGAGCGCTGGGTACACTGCTAGAAACTGTTCTGTGGGTTATATTGAGTTTTTGCCCCCTACAGGGCTGGGACCAAATTCCCAGGGATGTTCTCCTCTGTCTCTGCCACAGAGCACAGCCCATACCTTGGGAGTCACAGGTACATCTAATTCAAAATGGTAGCCCCACTGGGAGATGCCCAGAGCTTTAATCTGCTTCACTAGTATTTTTGCCTTCTTAAAGGTGGCTTGCTTCCCAGATCCCCAGTTGCACATATGCCCTCTCTTTACCAGATGGTGTGAGGGATGGAGGCACTGTGCCCGGTGGGGAATAAAAGTCCTCTAAGCCCCCCAAAGCCCTACAAAGGCTTGCACCTCTTTCACATTTCTAGGAGTAGATAGGCTTGCTCCTTCTTAATTACAGCCCTGGAACAACTTGGCTCTTACTCAACAAAAGAACTGCCAAAAACTTTGCCATGGTGCCTGGCTGGGCCTTGAATTTTCTGTGGATTCACCACCCACACTCTTGTGCACGGATGCTCCAGCAAAGCCTGCAGCAAGGTCAAGTCTTCACGTGTTAACGTTCTGTCATCAGTGAAAGGAGCTCGTTTTACTGAAGTGGGGAAGGAGAACAGAGACAGGTCTTGGGCTCTTATCCTGTGGCATATGCTGAGGCTGTGCAGGTAGCCGTGGGGAAACCCACTAGTGCTCCTCCCACATGAAGGCAAGTTGACCTTAATTATCAGAAACCTATGCTTGTCAAAATTTTTCCATAAATCTCCTTGAAGATGAAGTGCTTTTGCAGGAACAGTTTTGCAAAAGCATCAGAGTATTCTTTTTTTAAATTTTTTATTTTTTTACTTTTTAGGGTCACACCCATGGCTTATGGAGGTTCCCAGGCTAGGGGTCTAATTGGAGCTACAGCTGCTGGTGTGGTGACCTATAGCACAGCTCACGGCAGTGCCGGATCATTAACCCACTGATCGAGGCCAGATATCGAACCCAAATCCTCATGGATACTAGCTGGGTTCATTAACCCCTGAGCCAAGGTGGGAACTCCCACTTTAAAACTATAATGAGAGTTCCCCGGTGCTCAGTGGATTAAGAATCTGGCATTGTCACTGCTGTGAATCCATGGCAATCTGCTGCCAAGGCAAAGGTTCAGTCCCTGGCCTGGGAAATTCCTCATGCCATGGGTGCGGCCTCTCCAAAAATAATTAGTTAAAAAAATTATAACTGATAACATTATATCAGGACATAGCAGATTTTTACAAATCTCATACAAATATACCTAAAGAAAGTTTAACATCGCTTTTTTTCCCCTTTTCCTTTCTTTTTAGGGCCACACATGCAGCATCTGGAAGTTCCCAGGCTAGGGGCGGAATTGGAGCTGCAGCTGCCAGCCTACACCACAGCCATCCCAATGCCAGATCTGAGCCGCATCTATGACCTACACCATAGCTCATGGCAACACCAATCCTTAACCCACTGAGTGAGACCAGGGATCAAACCCACATCTTTTTTTGTTTGTTTGTTTGTTTTTGTCTTTTTAGGGCCACACTTGTGGCATGTAGAGTTTCCCAGGTTCAGGGTTGAATCGGAGCCGTAGCTGCTAACCTACACCACAGCCACAGAAATCCCAGATCTGAGCCACATCAGCAACCTACACCATAGCTCACGGCAACACCAGATCTTGAACCCACTGAGAGAGGCCAGGGATTGAACCTGCGTCCTCATGGATGCTAGTCAGATTCATTTCTGCTGAGCCATGATGGGAACTCCTAACATCACTTCTTATTTGACTGTATTTTCCATGTAATTTAATATACCAAATAGGCTAATTAGTTTAATACCTGTCTTGTATTTATTTATTTATTTATTTGCCCTTCCCACTGAGCGAGGTCAGGGATTGAACCCGCATCCTCATGGTTACTAGTCAGGTTTGTTACTGCTGAGCCACAATGGGAACTCTGCAAATTAATTTTGACCATACTCTCTTGAGATAGAAAACATTACCTGTACGTAACATACATGCATAGACATATGAGCATATAAACAGAAACAGAATCCATAGCTTTCACTCCAAAACCTTAGCCCTGAATCAGGTATCCATTCACGTGGCAGAAGCTTTTTACTAATCTTTGTGGAGATGACTAAAAAAAAAGTGTATTTGCCCTCGATGAATAAACTCTGGAGGCTGTGGCTTAGATTTTGTGTGAGGGAGTTCCTAGAGCCGGCTGTGTTTTCACACACACCTCCTCTCCCTTTTTCTTCAGTCTCTGTGGGCAGTCTTTTCGTTAGTTATCTCCTGGGGTGTTTAGACTTCAAAGACATGGTAAGAGTTCCAATTTCAAGGGAGAGAAGAGGAACACAGCTTTTCTCCTTGGGGTATATGTCTCTATTATCCGAAGTCTAGGGTAACTGAACTTTTTATTTGTATTGGGGTTGAACTGCATGGGGCCCTTCACCTGTTTCATTGTCTATCACACAGCATCCTCCCCCTTGTGCGCCTCACTTTCCCAGGGATTCTGCCTCTTAGTGTCCTAATCAGGCTTTGTCACAGCACTTGGACTTTAATCGGCTGCAGCTTGTTCTCTCCTAGCTTTGCCAAGTGGCAGGTTCAGGTTTCCAACTTATTTTATTTTATTTTTGTCCTCTTAGGGCCACACCCGCCAACATATGGAAGTTCCCAGGCCTGGGGTTGAATCAGAGCTGACTGCTGGCCTGCACCACAGCCACAGCAGTGCTGGATCTGAGCCCTGTCTTCAGCCTACACCCCAGCCTGTGGCAATGCCAGATCCTTAACCCAGTGAATGGGGCCAGGGATCGAACCTGCCGCCTCACAGTTTTTAGTCTGATTTGTTACCACTGAATCAAGACAGGTCTCCAACTTATTATCCTGTTCTACCTTGTCCGCCAGCTCCACAGCTGGCAGAGTAGTGGACGCCTTCACGTTATTCTTTAACTTTGGTTCTCCTTCCCTCTGTCTAATTGAGTTTCAGCCTCTAGTTGTGCATCTTTGGCCAGCAGCCTGCCCACCGTAGAGGCCAACCCACTCTGGCAGCCATTCATTTCCCGTCTTTGCTGCTCTGTGTAGTTTATCAAACAAATGTATTAAAGCAGCCTGCATTTTAGGACATCCCTGTTCTCATGTGGGGATCTACAAGCATCAAACCTACGGGCCACCCCTCTGCACGCAGAGGTCGATGGCCAACTTGGGCTCTCACCCAGGGAGGACCCTTTCCCAAGGCCAGTTTCTTTTCTTTCTTTTTTTTTTTTTTTTTTTGTCTTTTTGCCTTTTCTAGGGCCGCTCCTGCAGCAGATGGAGGTTCCCAGGCTGGGGGTCGAATCGGAGCTGTAGCCGCCGGCCTACACCAGAGCCGCAGCAATGCAGGATCTGAGCCGCATCTGCGACCTACACCACAGCTCACGGCAACGCCGGATCCTTAACTCACTGAGCAAGGCCAGGGATCGAACCCGCAACCTCATGGTTCCTGGTCGGATTCGTTAACCACTGCGCCACGACGGGAACTCCCAAGGCCAGTTTCTTCAGGCTCCTGGCCGGTTCACCAAGTGTGCACAAACTGGCCCCTGCACATGAAGGGCAAGGAGAGCCCAAAGAAAGAGGCAGACCACTCCAGATCGGAAGGTGACATTTTTTTTTTTTTTTTTTTTGGTCTTTTTGCCATTTCTTGGGCCACTCCCACAGCATATGGAGGTTCCCAGGCTAGGGGTCGAATTGGAGCTGTAGCTGCCAGTCTACACCAGAGCCACAGCAACGCAGGATCCGAGCCGCATCTGCAACCTACACCACAGCTCACGGCAGCGCCAGATCGTTAACCCACTGAGCAAGGGCAGGGATCGAACCCGCAACCTCATGGTTCCTAGTCGGATTCGTTAACCACTGCGCCACGACGGGAACTCCGGAAGGTGACATTTTTTAATTTTAATTTATTTTTAATTTATTTTTTTGCTTTTTAGGGCCACACCTGCAGCACATGGAGGTTCCCAGGCTAGGGGTCAAATCGGAGCTACAGCCGCCGGCCTACACCACAGCCACGGCATTTTCAGGATCTGAGTCCCATCTGCGACCTACACCACAGCTCATAGCAATGCCGGATCCATAACCCACTGAGCAAGGCCAGGGATTGAACCTGCAACCTCATGGTTCCTAGTCAGATTCGTTTCCTCTGTGCCACGACGGGAACTCCGGAAGGTGACAGTTTTAATAAGCAAGGGAATATACGTGTCAGGCTTGTCTTGGCCAGCTGTGGGGTAAGTAGATCATCATAGCCGCCTATCAGAATCTTAAACTTTCGGAGTTCCCATCGTGGCACAGTGGTTAACGAATCCGACTAGGAACCGTGAGGTTGCGGGTTCGATCCCTGGCCTCGCTCTGTGGGTTAAGGATCCGGCGTGGCCGTGAGCTGTGGTGTAGGTCGCGGACGCGGCTCGGATCCCGCGTTGCTGTGTCTCTGACGTAGGCCAGCAGCTACAGCTCCCATTAGACTCCTAGCCTGGGAACCTCCATATGCTATGGGAGCAACCCAAGAAAAGGCAAAAAGACAAAAAGAAAAAAAGGAATCTTAAACTTTCTGTAGAGGCCTTAACTGGGTTTAGTCACATATTCAGTCCAGATGATCTCATCTTAGCAACACCTGACTCTCTTAAGGCTGCATCCTTGGAACGGCTCCCACTATGGGAACCGTGTACAGAGTGTATATTCCCAGGTCGGGGAGGGGGTGAGAAACCTTCACTTGCCTGGAGGTCCAGCTCATGGACGACTTGGCAGCCGTGTCCTCTGGATTACCTCCTTCACCTGCTTCATAGAAGCTTATTAAGTCAAATGGGATAGAAATTATAGCCCCTTCTTCACTTTGGGACATTAGTTCACAGATGAGAGGACGGAGGCGGAATTAAGTTTTCAGCAGAGAGTGCTGGCGTTGACGTGACAGCCTTAAACCAGTTTTATGGGGTAATCCGCTTGAGGCGGATAATGATGTAAGCAGGATATCCAGGGTGCTCTCATCCCTTCACCTGTCTATCCCCAGGACCATGGCCAGCAGCGAGCGCACCTTCATTGCCATCAAGCCCGATGGGGTCCAGCGCGGCCTCGTGGGCGAGATCATCAAGCGTTTTGAGCAGAAGGGATTCCGCCTCGTTGCCATGAAATTCATGCAGGCAAGTGGACTTCATTCTCCCTATGTCTGTTACTTCATAGTACAGGGGAGCCTCATAGGTGAGCCTCTCCATCTCTTCCCTCCCTTCCTTTTTATTTTTATTTTTATTTTTATTTTTATTTATTTATTTATTTATTTTTGGTCTCTTTTGTCTTTTTTTTAGGGCCACACCCGAGGCATATGGAGCTTCCCAGGCTAGGGGTCCAATGGGAGCTACAGCTGCCGGCCTACGCCAGAGCCACAGCAACGCCAGAGCCACAGCAATGCCAGATCCAAGCCACATCTATGACCTACACCACGGCTCACAGCAACGCCAGATCCTTAACCCACGGAGCAAGGCCAGGGATCGAACGTGCAACCTCCTGGTTCCTAGTCAGATTCGTTTCCACTGTACCACGATGGGAACTCCCCTCCCCTCCTTTTTAGATTTCTCCATTTAGGGTGAACACAAATGTCCTGAAACCTGGAAACTCCTTGGTGACCTGCTATCTCTGCTGAGTCTTAGAACAAAAGCAATTATTTGGGACTATTGGAAATAGCCTCCCTTTTTTCTAAGCAATGGAGAGTTCCACGTATTACTGCAGCACTGTGCCCTCTCTCTCTATCTCTCTCGGTTTTTTTGGCCATGCCTGTGGCGTGTGGACGTTCTCAGGCCAGGGATAGAACCCATGCCACAGCAGTGACAGTGCTGGGACACCAGGGAACTCCAGCACTGTGATCTCTGATTCAAAGCCCTGAGCGTGTTTGAGCTCCCTGTCTTGAGCTTCCTGAGCAGATAATTTTAGAGAACTTTCCCCCTCATTTGAGGCGGGTTGTTTTTCAGCAAAGAAATCATTCCATCATTATTTATCACCCACCTCGTATTTAGCACGATCAGGGCATTTAGAGGGAAGTTGTGGTTTTGCCCTTGGGAAAGCCCACCTGAAACAGCAAAGAGCAGACACACTTGCAAGACACCTACAAAGCAATATTTCAAAAAATGCAAAGGATTGGTGTTCCTTGGCGGTGCAGTGGGTTAAGGAGCTGGCATTATCACTGCTGTGGCTCAGGTCACACAGTGGTGCTGGTTCGATCCATGGCCCAGGAACTTTTGTATGACTTGGGCGCAGCCAAAAAAAAAAAAAAAAAAGGTCGGGGGAGGGTGGAGAGTTCCTGTTGTGGCTCAGCGGGTTACCAACCAACCTGACTAGGATGCTGGTTCAATCCCTGGCCTCGCTCAGTGGGTTAAGGATGTAGCATTGCCAGGAGCTGTGGTGAAGGTCACATACATGGCTCCAGTCTGTGTTGCTGTGGCTGTGGTGTAGGCTGGTGGCTACAGCTCTGATTCGACCCCTAGCCTGGGAACATCCATATGCCATAGGTGTGGTGTAAAAAAAAAAAAAAATGCAAAGGGTTGGTTGGCCAAGAACTCCTGGTCAAAGAGACCTGGCAAATGAGAATTTAAATTTCCAAAGCAAATAAATTAGGAGATCACCTTTTTTCCTATTAAAAGTTAACTTTGGACTTTCCTAGTGCATATTACTTTACTTTTTTTGTGGCTGCACCTGTGGCATATGGAAGTTCTTGGGCTGGGGGTTGAATCAGAACTGTAGCTAGGGCCTGTGCCACAGCCACAGCAATGCTGGATCCAAGCTGCATCTGTGACCTATGCTGCAGCTTGTGGTAATGCTGGATTCTTATCACTCGCTGAGCTGGGGTTCGAACTCACATCCCTGCTGCTTCGGAGACACTGTTGATTCCACTTCACCACAGTAGGAACTTCCGTAGTGCATTTTAAATTTAGTGTGGGTTTTTTTTTTTTTTTTTTTTTTTTGCTTTTTAGGGCTGCCCTCGAGGCATAGGGAGGTTCCCAGGCTAGGGGTCCAATTAGAGCTACAGCTGCCAGCCTATGCCACAGCCACAGCCACAGCAATGCCAGGTCTGAGCCACTTCTGTGACCTACACCACAACTCACATCAATGCCAGATCCTTAACCCACTGAGTGAGGCCAGGGATTGCACCTGCAACCTCATGGTTCCTAGTCAGATTCGTTTCTGCTGTGCCACAACGGGAACTCCAAATTTAGTTTGATTCAAACCTATTTCCTATGTGATGTTTTAGAAAAACTGTGTTAATACAAAAGGAAGTAGACTGATGTTAATGTTGAGGGGAAAGCACGATGGAATGATTAGAGTCAGGTATTGGACAAGCAGTGCTTTCTAGAGAGTTCGTATATTAGATTTTGAAGGTAAAGTGAAATCAGAAGTATTTTTTTTCTTAAAGTTTATTTTTTATTTTTTAATATTTTTTGCTTTTCAGGGCCGCACCCGTGGCATGTGGAAATTCCCAGGCTAGGGGTCGAATTGGAGTACACCACAGCCACAGCAACACAGGATCTGAGCTGTGTCTTTGACCTACACCACGGCTCACAGCATGCCAGATCCTTAACCCACTGAGCGAGGCCAGGAATCAAACCCACATCCTCATGGTTCCTAGTCAGTGTCATTAACCACTGAGCCAGGAAGGAAACTTTTTTTTTAAGTTTGATGGGGTCCCATTGGTTTATTTTATTTTATTTTGTCTTTTTAGGGCCACACCCATGGCATAAGGAGTTTCCCAGGCTAGGGGTTGAATCAGAGTTGCAGCCACTGGCCTATACCACAGCAACTAGGGATCTGAGCCATATCTGTGACCTACACCACAGCTCACGGCAACACCGGATCCTTAACCCACTGAGCGAAGCCAGGGATCGAACCTGTGTCCTCATGGATGCTAGTTGGATTCTGTTTCCACTAAGCCACAACGGGAATTCCCCAAAGTATCGTTGATCAAGTATTTGCCATGTGCTGGGCACATGTGTTTTCTCATCTAGCTCTCATGACAACCCAGAGAGATACTTATTCCTATGTCCATGGTTGTTGGTGATGAGGAAGCTGAGGCTTAGAGAGAGTGAGTAATGTGTGGCTACCTAGTCCATGATGCAGCTGGGATATTTTTTTTTTTCCTTTTCTTTTTCTGGCCTCACCTGCAGCATATGTAAGTTTCCAGGGTGGGATCCATCAGAGCTGCAGCTGCTGGCCTATGCCACAGCCACAGCAATTCGGGATCTCAGCCGCATCCGCAATCTACGCTATAGCTTTTGGCAACACCAGATCCTTACCCCTCTGGGCGAGGCCTGGGGTCTGACCTACATCCTCATGGATACAAGTCCAGTTCTTAACCCGCTGAGCCACAACAGGAACTCTGCCACTGGGTCTCTTGACCCCTAAGTGCATACGTTTTGACCTTTATACTGAGTTTCTTGTCAAGGACATGGACTTGGTGAAATTCTCCACCAAGGAGGAGGGATAGTTGCCATGAGCCTACAGGGTTATGTTAATCTGATGTGGAGCAAAGTGAGGGAAAACCTGAGCCCAGTCCACGCCTCTCCCCCCCTCCCCCCAAAGCCTCTGATCTGTTTTGCAGAGTAAAGATCATCAGAACCAATTAGCAGAATTAAAAGAGTATTCTGGCATTTCTGTCCTGGCTCGGCTCAGCAGTCACGAACCCTACTAGTATCCACGAGGACGAGAGTTCGATCCCTGGTCTTGCTCAGTGGGTTAAGGATCTGGCATTGCCAGGAGCTGTGGGGTAGGTCAAAGATGTGGCTTGGATCTGGTGTGGCGTAGGCTGGCAGCCACAGCTCTAATTCAATCCCTAGCCTAGAAACTTCCATAGGCTGTGGCCCTTAAAAAAAAAAAAAGAGAGAGAGAGAGAGAGAGTACTGTGGTAAGGGAGGGTCATCAGTGTGTGTGAGGAGACTACCCCTTGCAGGTCTGCATTTGGATTGAACGGGATGGGTCAGGGTGAAGGCTAACACAGAGTGATCCCATCGCTGTGTCATTTGGCAATTGACACTCAAATGGGGGCTGAATGATAGGATGTTCAGGCTGTGGCTTTCGGCAGCAACCCTCCCACATTTGTGTGTATTACCGAGGTGTGTGATGTGCCATGCGCTGCAGCCCCACAGAACTGGGAAAACTAATGGACCTCTTTAGACCCTTAACACGTATGTCTGCGGTGGGGACGAGAGAACACAAAAGAGTCGAGCTGGCCTTGCTGAGCAGGTGGTTTGCTCTCTCGTTAACTTGATTTGTTCCCAAACACCAGCCTTTTGACATGAAAGATTGTAATTCCCTCTTATGTCAAATTACTTACTGCCAGATGTCACGTACTTTTGGGTGGTTGGTAGGTAACTGTGGGAACTGCGTAATCTCCTCACCGGGCCTTTATTCTCTAAATAAATGTGAAGAGAAATGGAGCTCCTTGGGGGTACAGTGGGTTAAGGATCTGGCGTTGCCACTGATGTGGCTCAGATTGCAGCCGTTGAGACGTGAGTTCAATCCCTGGCCCAGGAGCTCGCACATGCCGAGGGTGTAGCCAAAAAAAAAAAAAAAAAAATTCCATGGCTGGATTCAGTTCTAATGTTCTATAATTTTATCCTGATCAATCCAGGCTGGCAAGGGGAAAACTGGTATAAAGCTGAAGCACTTTTAGTAACTGTCACTCCTTCCCTGTAGTAAAGTCAAGAGTTGGGTTGTAACAGTTGGTTGTTCTGTTACAACAAGTGAGCTAAGAGCTCACATTTCAAACAGCAGGACGGGTAAGTGGGAAATAATCACAATTCTCATTCTCTATCCTGCGGAATAGGCTTCCGAAGACCTTCTCAAGGAGCATTACATTGACCTGAAGGACCGTCCCTTCTTTGCTGGCCTGGTGACGTACATGCATTCAGGGCCAGTGGTTGCCATGGTGAGTGGACATGTGTGGGATGCTGGCGTGAATGACTCAGTTGGGAGGGAAGAGGGAATGTTGCGATTCCTGCTTCTGATGCCAGAGGATACGGAGGCTGGGGCGTTGGACATTTAGGATGTGAGTCAGCTCTCTGAGTCACCAAAGACAAAATACATTTGCTTGGGGAACTGAAGACTCACATGCGGAGCGGTCAGAAGAAATCTGCCTGATTGTAAGCTCCTGGAGGGCAGGGAGACGGTTTCTTGTTTAAAGCAGTGATTCTTCTCTGAGTATGTATTGGTTGTAATCTTTGTGCCAGCCTCTTTTCTAGGCCTTAGGGACACAGTCAAGAATGAGACAAAATAGGTAATGGTTTTCATAGCTTTCCTTGCCTACATTTCTTGAACAGGGAGGATGGGCAGATCATAAAGAAACCTAATATACATATCTGCTAATGATTAGTGATAGCTGAAATAGGATGAATGAAATAGGATATTGTGATAGCAAGTGACCACTTTAGATTTGGCGGTCAAGCAATGTGATTTTTATGCTGAGATCTTAATGATAAGGAGCCAGCCTTGCACACATTTCACAGTGAAGAGCAGTCTCAGCCATGAAAATAGCATGTGCAAGGGACCTGGGGTGGAGGAGTTTTTGAGGTACAGAAAGAAGTTTGGGGAAGTTCCCGTCATGGCGCAGTGGTTAACGAATCTGACTAGGAACCGTGAGGTTGCGGGTTTGATCCCTGCCGTTGCTCAGTGGGTTAACGATTCGGTGTTGCCGTGAGCTGTGGTGTAGGTTGCAGACGCGGCTCAGATCCTGCATTGCTGTGGCCCTGGCATAGGCTGGTGGCTACGGCTCCAATTAGACCCCTAGCCTGGGAACCTCCATATGCCGCGGGAGCGGCCCAAGAAATAGCAAAAAGACAAAAAAAAAAAAGAAGTTTGGAGTAGTGGAAGCCTGGCAGGTAAAAGGGAAGGTTGGGTTCCCTTTTACGCATAAAACTCTCATCGATGGGTTCAGAGGCACAGGCAAAGAGGCCAGATCATGTAGGAATGGGAAGCTATGGGAAGTTTTTTACATTTTGGTGTTTTATTTTTTAATTTTTTATTTATTTTATTTTTTCCTATTTTTATGGCTGCACCTGTGGCATACGGAGGCTCCCAGGCAGGGATTGAATCTGAGCTGCAACTGCTACCTAAGCCACAGCTGTGGCAATGCTGGATCCTTTAATCCACTGCCCAGGCCGGGGACTGAACCAGCGCCTCCGCAGCAACCTGAACTGCTGCAGTCACATTCTTTTTTTTTTCTTTGCTTTTTAGGGTCGAGGCATACAGAAGTTCCCAGGCTAGGGGTTAAACTGGAGTTACAGCTGCTGGCCTACGCCACAGCCACAGCAACACTGGATCCAAGCCATGGCTGCAACCTACACCACAGGTCATGGCAATGCTGGACCCTTAACTCGTTGAGCGAGGCTAGGGATCCAACCCATAACCTCATGGATACTAGTTGGATTCGTTTCTGCTATGCCACAACGGGAACTCCTGCAGTCAAATTCTTAACCCACTGTGCCATGATGTTAACTCCTACACTTGGCGTAAGGCCCACTCTGGGAAGTTCTCACCGTGGTGCAGTGGGTTAAGAATTCAACTGCAGGAGTTCCTGTTGTGGCTCAGTGGGTTAAGAACCTGGCGTAGTGTCCTTGAGGATGCAAGTTTGGCCCCTGGCCTTGTTCAGTGGATTAAGTATCTGGCATTGCTGTAAGATACAGTGTAGGTCGCAGTTGTGATTCAGGTCCAGCATTGCTCTGGCTGTGGCATAGGCTGGCAGCTGCAGCTCTGACTCACCCTTTAGCCTGGGAACTTCCATGTGCTGCAGGTGTGGCCATAAAAAGGAAAAAAAAAAAAATGTGATTGTAGCAGCTTGGGTCACTGTGGAGGAATGGGTTCTATCACTGGCCCGGGAACTTCTGTGTGCTGTGGTTTTGGCCAAAAAGATTTATCAAGAATGGATTGTAGAGGAGTTCCCATCATGGCTCAGGGGTTAAGGAATCTTACTAGCATCCATGAGGACACAGGTTTGATTCCTGACCTTGCTCAGTGGGTTAAGGATCCAGCGTTGCCGTGAACTGTGGTGTAGGTCACAGATGCAGATTGGATCCTGTGTTGCTGTGGCTGTGGTGTAGGTATAGTTCTGATTAGACCCCTGGCCTGGGAATCTCCATATGCTGTGGGTGAGGCCCTAAAAAAAAATATATATATATATGTAATGGATTGTAGAAAGGGCAGGGAAACCAGTATTTTCAGTGCTAGAACACGTCAATGCTCCATAAATGAATGAATCTCATTTTAAGGGGGCTTTTTCTTTTTTTTTCTTGAATTAAGTTTCTACTGAGATTGGTTTTCTTCCTTGACCATATCTTCTTTTGTCCTTGGAGGTCTGGGAAGGGCTGAATGTTGTAAAGACAGGTCGAGTGATGCTTGGGGAGACCAACCCTGCAGATTCCAAGCCTGGGACCATCCGAGGGGACTTCTGCATCCAAGTCGGCAGGTGGGAGTTGGTGCATTTTACCCTTTGCTAAATAAATTCCAAGTTAGGTGCCATAAGAATTTGTTTCTGAAACTGGGGATAGATATGATACCATATACTGATCAATTTGGAATCAGATTTTTTTCCATCTTAAATTGGTGTTTGGCTTGGCAGGCTCTCTGCTCGGTCATCAACATCACTGGTTGCCCCTCTGCTGTGAGAGCAGAACCTGGTGCAGTGGACTTTGCTGGCCAGAGTCCTTCCTGAAGGCTGCCACTGCTTGCATCAGTGTTGCTAGAAGGGATGGAGGTGGGGAGGGCATTTCCTAATTCCCTGGTAGTCATGGGTTTTTTGCTTTTGACATGGAATAATGTACATGGAGCTTTGTTTTTTTCCTACTCCAGTGATTGTTGGCTTTCTAGCAGTGGGAATGAGGGGAGCTTCTGGGCAGTTTAGTCCTTCTGGTCTTGGTAATTTCGGCCTTCTCTTTGTCCATCCAGAAACATCATCCATGGCAGTGACTCTGTGGAGAGCGCAGAGAAAGAGATTGGCTTGTGGTTTCACCCTGAGGAACTGGTAGATTACAAGAGCTGTGCTCAGGCCTGGATCTACGAGTGACATGAAAGCAGACCGCAGCGCTTGTCCCATTCCATTTCTCCTCTCTCCCACGGGCAGGGGACCAGGCTCTAGCAAATCGAGTTATTTCTGAGAACTTCCTTTTCATCTGGAGGGGAACTCTTGGAGCTGTGAGTGCTCCCTGTACAGTGTTATGTGCTACCATCAGATTAAAATGTTTCATCGCAAGGAAGGAGTCTCTGAGATGACTCTGTCTTGTCGTGTTGCTTTGTATTTTTTTTTTTCCTTTTCACCTACTCTGGCCTACCTGAGCTATAATAAATAAATTAATTAATTAAAAACTTTTATGGCTGCACCCATGGCACATGGAAGTTCCTGGGCCAGGGACTGAATCCAAGCCACAGTTGTGCCTCACGCTGCAGCTGTGGCAACTTTGGATCCTTTAACCCACTGCGCTGGGCTGGGGATTGAACCCACACCTCCACATTGACCTGAGCTGCTGCAGTCGGATTCTTAACCCACTCTGCCACAGTAGGAACTCCCTGAGTTATAATTTATAATTTTATAATTTATACATTTATAACTTATAAGGTATTTATCTGAGAGTGTAAATAGTATATAAATTATTTATATTGGCCTGAGAGCTCACACATACACACACACACTCTTTATCTGTCCCTCTTGTCCCTCCTGTCTTCCATCCATTCTTGGCACTGAACCAGTCAACAGCTATCCGTCAGGGATCTGCTAGGTTGCCAAGACTGTACTATGCATTGAGGATTCACTGGAAATAAAAGATAACTTTTCCTGGAGTTCCTGTCATGGCTCAGTGGTTAACGAATCCGACTAGGAACCATGAGGTTGCGGGTTCGATCCCTGGCCTTGCTCAGTGGATTAAGGATCTGGTGTTGCTGTGAGCTGTGGTGTAGGTTGCAGACTCGGCTTGGATCCCGAGTTGCTGTGGCTCTGGCATAGGCCGGTGGCTACAGTTCCGATTCGACCCCTAGCCTGGGAACCTCCCTATGCTGTGGGAGCGGCCCTAGAAATGGCAAAACAAAACAAAACAAAACAAAAAGATAACCTTTCCTGCTCTTGAGAAGATCTTAGGGAATTCAGTTGCTGGGCGAGTGTGAGAAGTTGTAGCTTCTCTAAAATAGAAAAGCTAGGAGCTCTTGTCATGGTGCAGCAGAAACGAATATGACTAGCAACCATGAGGTTGCAGGTTCGATCCCTCACCTTACTCAGTGGGTTAAGGATCTGGCTGGCGGCTACAGCGCTGATTAGACCCCTAGCCTGGGAACCTCCATATGCCGCGGATTTGGCCCTAAAAAGACAAAAGGCAAAAAAAAAAAAAAATAAAGCTATGTGGATAGTGGATCTGGCTTTCTGGGATGACCTCAAAAGAAGAAAGAGATATCCTGTAAATCATTTTGATTTGTTATGATACTGATTTGGTTGCTTTAACTGGGATAAGATGGAAATTATTTATTTAAAATCTCAAACTGGAGCTCTATCATAAAGCACTATGACTAGTTAGTAATACTGTACTGTATATTTGAAATTTGCTAACAGGGTAGATCTTAAGTGTTCCACAGAAAAAAAAATAAAAAAGGAAAAGAAAATGGTAACTATGGGAAGTGATTGTTATGTGAAGTAGCTTGATTGTATCACTTGCAGCTAGATACAGCCACGAGATTAAGTTCTGGCCAAAGAGATGTGAAAAAGCAAAGGTGGTAAATTCAAGGTTGTACCTTTGAAAGGAAGGGATAATCCTACTTCCCTTCCCAACTTGATGGAAGGCGGATGTTGGGGTGGTAACTGTCTTGAACTGGCTTGAGGGAACCAAGTCCCTGGAGCACCTCAAGGATCAGAACCTTCACCATCACCCATCACCACCTCTATGTAACTGCTGGGATCCCCCCTCCCCACCCCAGTTTTTTTTTTTTTTTTTTTGTCTTTTTGCCATTTCTAGGGCCGCTCCTATGGCATATGGAAGTTCCCAGGCTAGGGGTCAAATCGGAGCTGTAGCCACCGGCCTACGCCAGAGCCACAGCAACTCGGGATCCGAGCCGCATCTGCAACCTACACTACAGCTCAGGGCAACACCGGATCCTTAACCCACTAAGCAAGGCCAGGGATCGAACCTGCAACCTCATGGTTCTTAGTCGGATTCGTTAACCACTGCGCCACGACAGGAACTCCCTGCCCCAGTTTTATTGCTGTATACTTGACACATAAAACTGTTAGATTTTTTTCTTCTTTTGTCTTTTTAGGGCTGCATTTGCAGCATATGGAGGTTCCCAGGCTAGGGGTCTAATTGGAGCTATAGCCACAGGCCTACACCACAGCCACAGCAACACCAGATCTGAGCCACGTCTGCGACCAACACTGAGGCTCAGGGCAACATGGGATCCTTGACCTGCTGAGTGAGGCCAGGGATTGAACCCGCAATCTCATGGTTCCTAGTCAGATTTGTTTCCCTGTGCAACGACGGGAATGCCAAAACTGTTAGATATTTAAAGTGTACAACATGATGACATAAGTATACATTATGAAAGGATTGGGAGGGGTTTTTTTTGGGGGGGGCAGCTGAGGACTTAAGTTCATTTCTGTTTCACTCAAAGATTGGGGGCTGAGGAGTTCCCATCGTGCAGTGGCAGAAACCCTGTCCTCCCAAAGAGGCACAAGCTCCAGAGGGGGAGAAAACAAATTCCGGGAGAGGGAGGCTGCCTCTAGCAGGAGAGCCAGGTGTAAGGGGAGATGGACGGAATCAAGGAGCTATGTGTGTGTCACCAAGGGGACGTGGGTTGAAGGGACTCTCGAGCACAAGGGGACGTTGGGGGCAGGCAGAGAGCCAGTTCCACCGCATGGCCCCCATTACTTGGGTCTGAATCCAACTAGGAACCATGGGGTTTCGCATTCAGTCCCTGGCCTCGCTCAGTGGGTTAAGGATCCAGCATTGCCATGAGCCATGGTGTGGGTTGCAGATGTGGCTCAGATCCGATGTTGCCGTGGCTGTGGGGTAGGCCGGCAGCTGCAACTCTGATTCAGCTCCTAGCCTGGGAACCTCCATATGCTGCAGGTGCGGCCCTAAAATGCCATAAAAAGGGGGAGAGGGGCTGAGGTAGAGAACCAGAACTCGGAGGAGAAGGAGTATATGTGCAGCAAGGCAGGAGGGTTATACCTTCTCCAGTTAAGGACAGTCTTCTCAGGAAGGAAAGGAGAGGTGAAAGGCAGAGGGCTGCGACTGGCTGTACCACAAGGTGGTATTAGCGACAAGAGACACAAAGCTCTGCAGGGAAAGAGCCAGTGAAATGTCTACTCTCGACATGTGATAACTCTAAAAAGGAAGCCCCAATAAAAGTGTACTGCAGATTGAGGCCCAAGGGAACACGGGGTGTCCCTGCTTTGGAATAAAGACTGCCAGTGTACTGTGGTTTCATTTAAGGCCCTACACTAGAAGTCTGAAAAGCCTGCAAGGGGTAATAGAGCCATGTCATCCAACACAGGTTATCGGCGGGGTGCCAGGACCACTAGGGGGATGACCCAGGATTCCTGCGGTCAGCTCACTGCCCTGAGAATAGAGACACTGGGGCTCTGCCCATCTCAGGCTACAAACACTGCTGTACAGGGGTCAGGACACATACTGAGAGGATGGGCTTGCTGGCTCCTCCAGGGAAGCTGGGTATCACCGAAGCGTAGCTAGTGGTTTGCAGGCAGAGAGGAGACAGAGATTGTCTGCAAACATATGTCAGGCCTGATTTCTTTCTTTCTTTCTTTTTTTTTTTGTCTTTTCTTGAGACGCTCCAGCAGCATATGGAGGTTCCCAGGCTAGGGGTCTAATTGGAGCTGTAGCCGCAGGCCTAGCCAGAGCCACAGCAATGCGGGATCCGAGCCGCGTCTGCAACCTACACCACAGCTCATGGCCACGCCGGATCCTTAACCCACTGAGCAAGGCAGGGAACGAACCCGCAACCTCATGGTTCCTAGTCGGATTTGTTAACCACTGCGCCACGACGGGAACTCCTGTCAGGCCTGATTTCTATGAGAGAATCTAGCATCTAGTCAAGGGTGTATCTCAGGCTGAACTGGATAATCTGACCGCAGGATAATACTGGGGCAGAGATCATCATTTCTGAGTGGGAACAGGGCAGCGAAATTGGTCTGGGAAAGTGGGTGGGGAGACAGGCAGCACGGAGCCGGGCACTCTGTGGAAATCACCGGGTATTTTGCTAAATGAGCATTCATGCCATCCTCCAGGCAGGATGAGTCATCAGAGCAGGGCCGAGGGGTCAGATAGTGTTTGAGAAGCCTTCTGAGGGAGGCTCCTTGCCAAAGATGTGAGGTTGAGGCGCAATGGGAGGCTGCCGGTTCGGATGAGGGAGGTGGAGGGCTAGAAGCAGGGCTCCAGCAGAGAGGAGGGAAAGGGGAAACTGGATTTCACAGGTAGAATAAGGACCTGTGGTGCCTGAGCGGGAGGCGAGAAAGCTTAGCTCTGGGTGCTCGGCGGAGGGGGAAAGCAGAAGGTACCGGCCGGGATGCGGCCTCGAGAGCGGGACAGGTTTTCGTGCGGGCGCGCGATGGGAGGCAATTTAGAAAGGAGGTGGATTGGACGCCCGCGGCCCTACCGTGGCACGTCCAGGTGGAGAGGAAACCACTTCCTGGCCCAGGAGCCCTCCCCGGCTTCTTCCGCAAACCCGGGGCGTGGACAGAGTCGTCCGGCCGCCTCCCGCCTCGCGGGTTGGGCGGCGGGCCGTCCGGGGTGTGGCCGCGGTGGGCCCCTCCTCCGCGGGCTCCAGGCCGCGGGGGTCCCTCCGCTCTCAGGTCTCCGCTCACTTCTCCACCGCTGCTCGCTGCCCGCCCTCCAACCGGTAAGGTAGCGGCTCCTTCGCCTTCCCGCCCTCGGGCCCCTTTCCGCTCGCGCTGCGGCCGGCCGGTCCCGGGCCGCAGGCCCCCCCCCCCCCCCCGCTCGGCCCCGCAGGCCCGGCCTTCCTCTCGGGGCCCCTGCCGCGTCCCCTCCGCTGGCGCCCGGGTTGGCCGAGGGGCGGCGGCAGGGCGGCGGCCTCCGGGAGGCCACGTGTCCCCGCAGAAGCGTCTGCGGGCGGGGGCGGGTGCCACGTGGCCTCGGGGCCCGGGTCCGGGGCCCCGGTGCGGCCTGTGTGGGCCCTGCCGCGGGGTCCTGAGTGCACCTGCCGCTTGCAGGACCATGGCCCACGCGGAGCGCACCTTCATCGCGGTCAAGCCGGACGGCGTCCAGCGCGGTCTCGTGGGCGAGATCATCAAGCGCTTCGAGCAGAAGGGATTCCGCCTCGTTGCCTTGAAGTTCCTTCAGGTACATGCCCCGCTTCCCTGCCCCTGCGGCCTCAGGGTCGCGGGTGGTACTTCTTACCCCAGTGGCGATGCAGGTCTTTTTTCCCAGTCAGAGACCCCCCCTCGAATGATTTCGCCCCTGCGAGAACCTCTTTGCCCTGGGTCCCCTCCCCAGGGTGCCTCGGCCCCACTGACCCTTCCTCGAAGCCCGGGGGGGAAAGACGCCCTTGGAAGGTTAAGCGGAGGTAACGTGACTCGGGCTCCGGGGCTGCTTCCTCCCCGCGGCTGCGTTGGGCCGTGGGCCGCAGGGGGGCAGCAGGGAGTGGAGAAGGCCTGAGCCTCGGGCCCACGCGGGTCCACCCAGGCTGGGGCTGGAGGGTGGAATCCTTTTGTGCTTTAGCTTGCAACTCTTGAGAGGCTTGAGATTTTCAGGGGGGTGCTCTTTCTTCTGCTTATTTTCTGCAGGCTCTCGTTGGCTTAGGGCAGTAACTTTATTTTCCACATTAAAATTGGGGCTTGGATCCGGACCCGTAAGGGATAAATAAGAACTGAAATTTAAACTAAACTCATCAGTGAAGAGGAGGTGGTTCTCAGTTCAAGTCTGAAATGTTTAAAAGGGCATTGTGGGCCAGAGGGTTTGATATGGCTGCTGCCATATTTCCTTTGATTCCAGCCGACAGTTAACTTCCTAAATCTAGATCCTCAAACCACCGACTTTTTTCATTTTTGGCTGCCTTGCAGCATATGGAGCTCCCAGGCCAGGGATCAGATCCCAGCTGCAGCTACGGCCTAAAGTGCGATCCTTAACGCACTGTGCCAGGCCAGGGATCCAACCTGAGTCCCAGTGCCTCAGAGATGCTGCTGATCTCGTTGTGTCACAGCGGGAGCTCCTGGATGGGATTATAAAAAGCAAAACCACACCTTATGAATCCTGGCTAAAATCAGGGCTTTTAGAGAACCTACCCTGTTATAGAGTGGTGGTGGTTGGGGGCGGGGGTTCGTGAGGATGGGGTAGGGCCCTCTTTGGGCCTTTTAAATTTATTTCCTAATTGGCACCTGCTCTTCAATGCCAGGCCTCTGAGGAACTCCTGAAGCAGCACTACATTGACCTGAAAGACCGGCCCTTCTTCCCGGGACTGGTGAAGTACATGGGCTCAGGGCCAGTTGTGGCGATGGTAAGTGCTGGTGCTAGGGAAGGAGGCACTAAGGAAAATAAGATTACTGGGTTTGCTGACAGGTTAGTGGGTGTGCGTCATGTCTGCATGTCCCTTTTAGACATCTTCCTGGAGTTCCCTTTGTGGTTCAGTGGTTAACGAATCCGACTAGGAACCATGAGGTTGCGGGTTTGATCCCTGGCCTTGCTCAGTGAGTTAGCGATCTGGCATTGCTGTGAGCTGTGGTGTGGGTTGCAGATGCGGCTCAGATCCTGTGTTGCTGTGGCTCTGGTGTAGGCTGGTGGCCACAGCTCCGATTCGACCCCTAGCCTGGGAACTCCATATGCCGAGGGAGCAGCCCTAGAAAAGGCAAAAAGACATCTTTAGATACTCCAAATTTTCTCTTTTTTTGGGGGGGGTTTGTTTTTTGTTTTTTTAGGTCTTTTTTTTTGTTTTTTAGGTCTGTCTTTTTAGGGCCGCACCCGCAGCATATGGAGGTTCCCAGGTTAGGGGTCGAATCAGAGCTACAGCTGTCAGTCTACACCACAGCCACAGCAATGCAGGATCCGAGCTGCATTTGCAACCTTCACCACAGCTCAACGGCAATGCTGGGTCCTTAACCCACTAAGCAAGGACAGGGATCGAACCTGCGACCTCATGGTTACCAGCCGGATTCGTTTCTCCTGTGCCACAATGGGAACTCCCAAATTCTTTATTGGAGTTAGTTTATAGGGTAGCTGGGAGCTTGGGAGGAAAAAGAAAGCAAGACTCAGATCTTACAAAAATTTTTCTTCAATATTGTGCTAGAAATGAAGTGGTTTATTTCTTCCTGTGGCTTTAATGTCCAATTGGAAATGAAGTGAATAGAAGCAGAGAATATAACAGGGAGGCAGTGAAATTGTTGAGAAAGAAGACCTACTTCCTGTTCCCTAAGGATGACCTCTTCTCCTTTTTGCTCTTCCCTGGAACACACTTTCCTTTTTCATGTCACTCTTTGCCATCTCTTGCTCTAATAGTCTTCTGGGATGCCCTGCTCACTGCTCCTATACCAGTCTGGTCACTTTTCTTTCTTTCATCACTTTTTTTTGTGTGTGTGTGTGTGTGTGTGTGTGTGCTTTTTAGGGCTGCACCCACAGCATATGGAGGTTTGCAGGCTAGGGGTCTAATCTGAGCTGTAGCCGCTGGCCTAATGCCACAGCCACAGGAACGAGGGATCGGGATCTGCGCCGCATCTGCGACCTACACCACAGCTCACGGCATCGCCGGATCCTTAACCCACTGAGCAAGGCCAGGGATTGAACCCGCATCTTCATGGATACTAGTCAGCTTCATTTCCAATGAGCCACAGTGGGAACTCCATACCTTTTCATCATTATTTAAGAGTTTGTGGGTGCATGAGAGTCCTTCAGTCTTGTTAATCTCTGTTTCAGCTAGACTAGGAAGCCCCCAGGTTGGGCAGACTTTATCTCTGTATCCTAGCAGTATACTTGGGTTGCAGCTCGGTGTATTTTATTTTCTCCACTTTATGGCCGAACCTTTGACATAAGGGAATTCCTGGGCTAGGCACTGAATCCGAGCCATAGCTGTGGCAACGCAAGATCCTTAACCTGCTGTGCCATGGTGGGAACTCTGAACATGGAGTATTTATTTTATATTGGCCGCTTAGGAGTTCCTGTCATGGCTCAGTGAACCACATTGTGGCTTAATGAACCCAACTAGTATCCATGAGGACACGGGTTCGATCCCTGGCCTTGCTCAGTGGGTTAAGGATCTGGCGTTGCCACGAGCTGTGGTGTAGGCTGCAGATGCAGCTTGGATCCCGCCTTGCTGTGGCTACGCATAGATGGGCAGCAACAGCTCTGATTAGACCCCTAGCCTGGGAACCTTCATATGCCATGGGTGTGGCCCTAAAAAGATGAAAAAAAATAAAAATAAAAATTCTATACTGTCCTCTTACTACTACTGAGGTTATCTGATGATCATGTCACTAATTTGATTGATGTGTGCTACTAGGTAAGGAGACATTTTGTTGTTGTTGTTTTTGTTTTTGTTTTTGCTTTTTAGGGCCACACTCGTGGCATATGGATGTTCCCAGGCTAGGGGTCCAATTGGAGCTACAGCTGCCAGTCTATGCCACAGCCATAGCAATGCCAGATCTAAGCCACGTCTGTGACCTACACCACAGCTCACGGCAATGCCCGATCCTTAACCCAGTGAGGCCAGGGACCGAACCCGCAACCTCATGGTTCCTAGTCGGATTCCTTTCTGCCGAGCCACAATGGGAAGGAGACATGTTTTTAATGGTCCTGAGTGGCAGAACTGATGCCATTTCTTCTGCCGTCAAGGTCTGGGAGGGGCTGAATGTAGTGAAGACAGGCCGAGTGATGCTTGGAGAGACCAACCCAGCGGATTCTAAGCCAGGCACCATTCGCGGGGACTTCTGCATTCAGGTTGGCAGGTGAGTTCCGAGGGGCACTAATGACTTTTCCTCAAAGCCAGTTTATTAAGATTAAGACATTTTTGGCATATCCCAATTTTAGAAAAATTTGAACTTTTAGATTAGGTAGTAATTATCATCCGATGAAAGTGTTCTTAAGCAGTTACTTCTCTAGGTTACTTAATGTTTTAGCCAAGACACTGCACAAAGGAGCTGCCTATGGTAGCTTCCTGTGTGACACAGCAAAACGTGTGAAGAATGAGGCAAGGGAGGGAGGGATCCCTTGGCTCTGCCCTGAGTGGCGCTGTGTCCAACAGTGTGTCACTATTAGCCTTTTGGTACCCTCACTGATACGAAATCTCTACCAAAATTTTACAGTTACATAATTGAAATGGAATAAAGGATTTGTCAGTAAGCAGGACCGTCTTAGTTGGGCTTTACAAATTATTGTTGTAAGAAAATGCAGCAGAAATGGCCCTTGAAAATGAATATGTTACATCTCGTTTGGGTTTTGGTCTGGCCAGTCCTGTGTTTTTCAGAATTTGAGAAGGGATGTTTAGTAGCATGGCAGTCTTGGGCACAAGCACTGTTTTGAAAACATGGAAGCACGTTAACACTGAACCGAGAGATGCTTTTGGATGAAGTGCTTTTATAGTTTTAAAGTGGCTTTAAAGAGAAAATACTTTGGGGTAGTCTCCTGCTTCAGGAGACAGTCGGCTGAAGCTCTCTTTATCCATTAAACAGACTTCTGCACTTTGTCTTTTTTTTTTTTTTTTAAGGGCCACACTCGCAGCATATGGAGGGTCCCAGGCTAGGGGTCAAATTGGAGCTGTAGCCACTGGCCTACACCAGAGCCACAGCCACAGCCACGTGGGATCTGAGCCGTGTCTGCAACCTACACCACAGCTCACGGCAGTCCTGGATCTTTAACCAACTGAGCAAGGCCAGGGATCGAACCTGCATCTTCGTGGATATACATTGGGTTCTTTAACCACCAAGCTATGACGGGAACTCCAGACTTTTGTACTTTAAAATGTGGTAACTGGTCAACTGTTCTCCTTCTTAGGAACATCATTCATGGCAGTGATTCAGTAAAAAGCGCTGAGAAAGAAATCAGCCTGTGGTTTAAGCCCGAAGAGTTGGTTGAGTACAAGTCTTGTGCTTTTGACTGGATCTATGAATAAGAGGTGGACAGAGCATCGGTCCCCTTTGGCACGGCTTGATGTGTCCTGAGACACAGCTCTTCATTCCATGGACTTGGAAGCAGTAGGATGGGTCTTCCCTGAGGCGTATTTACCAATAAAGCCTTTAAAAACTGGGTGCAGCCTCCTGTGATTGCTTGTTGCCAACCTGGAAAAAGCGATGTGGTTCCCTTGTATTATAGCATTATCTGGAACTCATTAATCCTGCTTGTTATGGGAAAATGATCTGACCCTTCTGGAGGTACCTGGTGTCCTTCCAGACTCGAAGCGGGAAAGCAGTGAGGCCGAAGAGGACAGATGTGGCACTGGTTGTACAGCTGAGGAAACCAGTAAGGAAAGAACCAACATAACAAGGATCGCAACTGCTTTAGCTGATGTAAAAATGCACATTATTTTTATTTATTTATTTACTTATTTATTTGTCTTTTTGCCTTTTTTAGGGCCACTTCCCATGGCATATGGAGGTTCCCAGGCTAGGGGTCTAATCAGCTGTAGCCACCGGCCTACGCCACAGCCACAGCAATTCCGGATCCGAGCTGCGTCTGCAACCCACACCACAGCTCACGGCAACGCCAGATCCTTAACCCACTGAGCGAGGGCAGGGACCAAACCCACGACCTCATGGTTCCCAGTCAGATTCGTTAACCACTGCGCCACGATGGGAACTCCAAAAAATGCACATTATTTTTAAAGCCAAAGTAGTAATTTTATTTTTTAAAAAAATTTTATTGGGAGTTCCCGTTGTGGCTCAGTGGTTAATGAATCCAACTAGGAACCATGAGGTCGTGGGTTCGATCCCTGGCCTCGCTCAGTGGGTTAAGGATCTGGCGTTGCCGTGAGCTGTGGTGTGGGTTGCAGACGCAGCTTGGATCCTGTGTTGCAGTGGCTCTGGTGTAGGCTGGTGGCTGGAGCTCTGATTGGACCCCTAGCCTGGGAACCTCCATATGCCGTGGGAGTGGCCCAAGAAATGGAAGGAAAAAAAAATTTATTGGAGTATAGTTGATTTAAAGTGTTATTAGTTACAGGTGTACGGCAAAGTGATTCAGTTATATCCATTCGTTTTTGGATTCTTTTCCCATCAGGTTATTACAGAATATTGAGTAGAGTTCCCTGTGCTGTACAGTAAGTCCTTGGTGAAATGCACATTTCTATACAAAGGATTGGTTGAAATTTGAGATAGAGTGAAACCTCATCAAATTGTCCAGATTTATGTTTTTGTTAACTGCAAACTGGACAAGTTATATATGAGGAAAAGGAAGCCTAGTGACGCATGAAAGGTGACAAGGATACTGTGGCAATGCAGAGTTAAATGAAATAATGCATATAGAGCAGTTAACCTAGTGCTTGGCCTGTGTGGTTACAAAATCCATACTGAATGCTTTTTTTTTTTTTTTTTTTTTTTGGTCTTTTTGTTATTTCTTGGGCCACTCCCGTGGCACATGGAGGTTCCCAGGCTAGGGGTCGAATCGGAGCTGTAGCCTCCGGCCTACACCAGAGCCACAGCAACGTGGGCTCCCGCAACCTCATGGTTCCCAGTCAGATTCGTTAACCACTGCGCCACGATGGGAACTCCCATACTGAATGCTTTTAAAATTAAAAGATTTTGGAGTTCCTGTCGTGGCACAGTGGTTAACGAATCCGACTGGGAACCATGAGGTTGTGGGTTCGGTCCCTGCCCTTGCTCAGTGGGTTAAGGATCCGCGTTGCCATGAACTGTTGTGTAGGTGGCAGACGAGGCTGGGATCTAGCATGGCTGTGGTGTAGGCCGGCAGCTGTATCTCCAATTAGACCCCTGGCCTGGGAACTTCCATATGCTGTGGGTGTGGCCCTAAAAAGAAAAAAAGTAAAAAAACCCCTGGAGATTATAGAAATTGTGAGTTTATGACTACCTGCTTTCTTAAGAGACTGATGAAAGCTTTTTATGCTGCTTCCACATAACCCAACGCTTGTTTTTTATATACATTGCTATAATGACAAATGTACTGACAGCTTGGTAGGAAAAATGTGTCAGGATTTTAATTTCAAGTCAACAATTAACAAGAATTTAAAGTTTTCTCAGTCATTTTTTTTTCTTTTTATGGCTGCACCCGCAGCATATGGAAGTTCCCAGGTTAGGGGTCTAATTGGAGCTGTAGCTGCCAGCCTATGCCACAGCCACAACCACAGCAAGGTGGGATCCTAGCCATATCTGCAAACTACACCACAGTTCATGGCAACACTGGACCTTAAACCCACTGATCGAGGCAAGGAATCGATCCCACATCATACCAGTCAGGTTCTTAACTTGTTGAGCCACAATGGGAACTCCCATATTTTATAGTTTCAAATAAATCTCATACATACTATCTGCTTTCACTACATTAAGTTGCAGTTTATTAAAACTACAGATTCTGGGGCTCTGCCTTTTTTTTTTTGTTTGTTTTTGTTTTTGTCTTTTTAGGGCTGCAACTAGGGATCCAAGAGCTGCATCTGTGACCTATACCACAGCTCATGGCAGTGCCAGATCCTTAACCCACTGTGCAGGGCCTGGGATCCAACCCACATCCTCATGGATACCATGTGGATTCGTTAATGCTGAGCCACGACGGGAATTCCCTGAGGCTCTGTATTTTAATATAGTACCTCCCGTGATCCCCATGCACACTGGCTGAGGTACTTGTAATTAGCAGAGGCAGTTGTGCATAGGCTTACTCTATGCCAGGGATTTTTTTTTTTGGGGGGGGGGGTCCTTTCTTTTTAGGGCCATACCTGCAGCACACAGAAGTTCCCAGGCTGGGGGTTGAATCAGCTGCAGCTGCCAGCTTACAGCACAGGGACAGCAACTCTGGATCCGAGTCATGTCTACAACCCACACCACAGCTCACGGCAATGATGGGTCCTTAGCCCGCTGAGCGAGGCCAGGGATCAAACCTGCATCCTCATGGTTACTCATTTAATTACCTCTGAGGCACGATGGCAACCCCCACTAGGGATGTTCTAACAATTTTATGTACGTGAATTCATTTAATCATCACAATGCTTAAGAGGTTGGTACTACTATCCTGTTTAACACCTGAGGAATCTGATTCATTACAGAGCTAACAAGTGATGGAATCCGGTTCCAATAAAAGCAGCTGGCCTCAGACTATGTTTGTTTGTTTTTGTTTTTTTTTTGGGCTGCACCTGCAGCACATGGAGGTTCCCAGGCTAGGGTCTGAATCAGAGCTGTAAATACAAGCCTAAGCCACAGGCACAGCCACAGCCACGCCATATCTGAGCGGGGCTGGGTCATCGACCTACACTACAGCTCATAGCAATGCAGGATCCCCAACCCACTCAGCAAGGCTAGGGATTGAACCTGCGTCCGCATGGATACTGGTCAGATTTGTTTCCACTGGGCCATGACGGGAACGCCCAGACTGTGTTCTTGACCAATGCTTTACTGCTTTTATATAGTTTTCCAAGTGATATAATAAAATCCTGACTTTGGCAGGTGAGTGAAGTCATACTTGGACTGGTGAGAAAGGAGAGGAAGGATATGGATGTTAGGACTTTGGTAGAGTTGACTGAGGAAGGGTAGACAATGGTGAGAATAAAAGTACTCCATAGCAAGGCTGAGTTTTGGACTTAATTTTATATATCAGCTGAGTGCGTAAAAGTGTGCAACTCATTCAGTACCTGTTATGCTTTCAATAAAACTGTATTTCGGGAGTTCCCGTTGGATTATGAACCTGTCTAGTATCTATGAGGATAGGGGTTCGAGCCCTGGCCTTGCACAGTGGGTTAAGAATCTGGTGTTATGCAAACTATTGCCTTTGGAATGGATAAGCAATGAGATCCTGCTGTATAGCACTGGAAGCTCTAACTAATCACTTACGATGGAGCATGATGGAGGATAATGTGAGAAAAAGAATGTATGTATGTGTGATTGAGTCATTTTGCTGTACAGTAGAAAACTGAGAGACCACTATAAACCAACTATAATGAAAAAAATAAAAATCATTAAAAAAAATAATCTGGCATTGCTGTGAACTGTGGTGTAGGTTGCAGATGCAGCTGGGATCCAGCGTTGCTGTGGCTTTGGTGTAGGCTGGCAGCTGCAGCTTTGATTTGAACCCTAGCCTGGGAACTTTCACATGCTGCAGGTGTAGCCCTGAAAAAGAAAAAAATAACTGTCTTTTGAACACATAGTAATTGCATTAAACTGCTTTACTTTTTACACAATTATTTGTTGTCAATAACTAAGCCCTATTTTGGCTGCTCCGCTGCATATGGAGTTCCTGGGCTCCTTGGATATCAGATCCAAGCTGTAGCTGGGACCTAAGCCACAGCTGTGACAATGCTGGACCTTTAACCCACTGTGCTGGGCCAGGGATGGAACCTGCATCCCATCCATCCCAAGACACCGCCGATCCCGTTTGTGCCACAGTGGGAACTCCAGCCTTGTAGCCTTGTAATTCTTTTTTTTTTTTCTTTTTGCCTTTTTAGGGCCACTCCCGAGGCATATGTAGGTTCCCAGGCTAGGTGTGTAATTGGCGCTGTAGCTGCCAGCCTACACTGGAGCCACAGCAGTGCGGGATCTGAGCCTTGTCTACGACCTACACCACAGCTCACAGCAACCCTGGATCCTTAACCCACTGAGCGAGGCCAGGGATAGGAACCCACATCATCCTCATGGTTCCTAGTCGGATTCGTTAACCACTGAGCCACGACAGTAACTCCAAGGCTTGTAATTCTTAACAGGCCAGAAAAGGTTGTTACTCTAGCCTCAGCAAGTCTGTAGAAAGGGAATAGTTTAGCTGTTCTTCCTATCTCACAAGGCTGGATAAACAACACAGTGCTAAAAAGATACTTGTTCTGGGGAAAGACTTCTCATAAAATATACTATGGGCATAAAGCACATTAAGAAACTGGTTTCTCAAGAGGCATGTAATGATTTAAGGAAGAATATATATGTCAAAGCTCATGAGATAGTAATTGAGGACAACCTGGGAATTCCAATTTACTAGAGCAACTGCTCAAGCCACTTAAGGTAGGAAGCAGGGCAGGAATTAGGTTCTGTTTTTCTTGGAGTGTGTTATATTTTGCTGAAGTGTGATGAAAGTAACCCCTGAAGAGACCCAGCCCATATCATTACTAACACCCATAAAAATTCTCTACAAACTGCTTCTACAGTCAAAGCTGAATAATTGCCCACATCAGTTGTCTGTGCATTCCCTCTTAATGTAAATAGCAAGAGCAAGCTGGAGTAATTCATTTACATCCTATTAACTTTGTTGTGGAAGTTAATGGAACTGAAGGAAAAAAAAAAAAAAAAAAAAAGTCCCCTAGCAGGCATGTCAACCCTGAAACACCATGTTCTATCTAACAAGGTGATTTAATTTCCCCACAAGTGCGCCACACTCACTCCTGCTGTAGGTTTTGCCTTTTCCCTCTATGTGAGATCCTGGCTCAAACGCAACCATGGCTAAATTACCCATCCATATTCTCTTCCTCCCTTGTCAGCCAGTAGTTAAATTCCTCCTCACTCATGCTGGCTTTACCTTGTGAAAGCACAGCTTCTGTGAGGGAGGAACTGAGGAACTGATCTTTTACAAGGGCCTTAGATTACTCAGTATTTTGCTTTTTAGGGCTGCACCCTCGGCACATGGAGGTTCCCAGGCTAGGGGTTGAATCAGAGCTGTAGCCGCTGGCCTACACCACAGCAACGCCAGACCAGAGCCACATCTGTGACCTACACCACAGCTCACAGGAATGCTGGATCCTTAACCTACTGAGCGAGGCCAAGGATCGAACCTGCGTCCTCGTAGACACTCGTCAGATTCATTTCTGCTGAGCCATGACAGGAACTCCAAGGCACTCCATGTTTTGAATAAAAAAAGAAACCCCTCAATATCACCAAAGCATATTAAAGAACTGCTCACATACAACTTAACTTTAATGTTTTATTTTGTGTAAAAAAGGGCAAATTTAGTGAATTATTTTCATCTTGTACACAAAGTTATAATTTTAATGCTTTCCACATCCATGCTGAAAATTTGTAATTTCGTAAAAATGAAAGGAACATAAATTTCTCTGAAGGAATTTTTCACGCCATTATATATATACATTTCATGAGAAAGTCTCAAATGCTTTCTCAATGATCACAAGTTACCAAGAAAATAAAAGATTAAATTTGTACAGATATTGATCTATATATCAAATACATACAGAAATGATGTAAAAACCTTATGCAGTTTACTTTGACCTCTGTCCTCAAAAGATTTGCCCAGGGACAGACGCTTTTCTTTTGTATAAATGACTGTGGCTTTAATATTTAAAGTATGAAAATCAAAGGAAGAAACCCAGTTTAATCACAGTATTTTTAAAATCCCTTCCCAATAGTAAAGGATCATTACCAAATATATAGCACCATAATACAAATATTGATGGGAGAGGGTATTCACATCACGCAAAATTAATAATAATAAAAACAAACAAACACTGAAAACCCGTGTTAGTATCCGTAGAAGAAGAAGTTGATAACAGCTTTAGCTTTCCTCATACACAGCAAGGAAAAGGTTAAAGGGTTTAAACTACCAAAAATTCCCAAATAATCCTAACAGGAAAAAAACAAAAACAAACCAAAGGTCAGCAGTACGTTTGAACCGTAAGAGAGAATGGGGCTGAGTTGTATGCTCGGAGTTGCTGCTAAGACATGAATCTCCTCTGCATCAACTCATTTTCTGTTCATCGGCAGTAGGAGTTAGAGTCGGAACAATGAAGAGGGCTTTATGTTGTGTTTAGATGGTAGAAGTCTTACCAACCTTTAACTGTTGGTCATGGGATTAAGACAGGAACACTTCATAAGTACGTAGGAAATTCGAACACTCAGAGCCTGGCTTTGCTGTAGAATTGGAAGCTTATAAAACCTGGCTACAACTGAGCATTTCACAGAGCTAATTACCAGGCTCTAAATCAAATCCCTCCTGGTTTATTCAGTTCCCCGTAGAGCCCCTAAGCCCAGGGTATTGTTAGAGCACTTGATACAACTGGCTTCTTGTGCTCATCGCATGAAATCAGAGTCCTGGGTTTAATTCACTAAGCCTGAGAATAAAGACTTTGTAAGCCCTGCTTTGGAAGTCTTCCAGGCTTTAAGTGTACGGGAAGATTCTTAAAAGTTAAAGATTTGGGAAGTGTGAGGATGTCACATTTACAGTAGGTCCCTCTCAGTAACGTTTAAGATAAATATCCAGTAATTTAACAGTTGAATTCACATATATTTGACACATGAGAATCAACTTGGCGTTGATATGATCTGCATTTTATGCCCCTAAAGAGTCAGTATTAAGAAATGTTGACATGCGATTCCATACATTCTTACACTATAAAGTAACAAATTTTACTTCCAGTAGCAACTACAAAACCTTATGATATTAACCCCTCTTGCATAGAATGAGGTAAACCTGTGCATATTACCAATGCTATTATTCCCAAAAGTAGAGCAATATTTTAGAAAATAAACTGCTGGTTTTTAATGTTCTATGCATTTTAAAATTCAAACAAAAAACCTTACCTAAAATGGTCTCCTGGGGCTTTCCATTAACATTTTTTAAAGCATTCCATAGGCTGAAGGACTGTAGAGGTTAATCATTTTGATTAATTTCTAATTAGCCCTACCTACATTCCAGAGGAGATGGTCAACATTACCACTCTGAGGAGGCCAGGCTAAGACCCAGAAGCACTTCTAGAACAGATGCAATTAATTCCTGAGAGTTTAGTTTATGAACCTCACTGGTAAATGCTAAAGCTCTCTCATTCAGTCACAACTCAGAAAGTTAGAAAAATGCAGAGAGCAAACCTTTCACCAATTTACCCTTATATCCTTTTTTAAAAGGAGGCTATGTTAGTTTTAAAATAGGGAATGTTCAAAATGGTCCAAATGAATTACTATTGTTAAAATTAATTCTGAATATAATTAAAGAAAACTCATACTATATATATATATATACGGAATTTTAAGAAAATTAAATTCTCTTTCAAATTAGCTTTCTAACAAATCCAGAGTAGTTAAAAGCAGAGCTGGAATGATTTTGAAATCTAAAGTTATTTTGGCTTTAAGCAACTTAATTTGATTCTCCTGGTAATACAGAACATGTGTTTTGGGGTGTGGTTATACCAAGTATTATCTCACAGATGGTGGCAAGTGGCAGAGAACTGATCAGAATCCCTTTTGTGGGGTATTTTTTTCTTTTTAATAAGGAAAATAAAATAAACTTAGGACAATATTACAGTTTCCCCAACCCCTCAACATGTAGACTGAGATCTTGTATGTATCTTGTCAACCATTCCAGTTTAACACTTTAGTGTTAGGATAATTTTACTCATTTTTTAATTAAAAGAGAACATATAAAAGTATCCAGAGTTCTTCCAGTTTCATACAGAACTCCAAATAAAATTTCACAGAAAGAAAAACATTTCTGTACAAATATTTAAAATGGGCTGCAATAAAATGCCAAGAAGCAGAATTAATTACCCTTCCATGATCTATGTGGTGATGAGCCCTCCAAGGGGGCAGGGTTCAGTTGCATATTCTGCAGCAGAGGAAGCTGGAGATGTGACTGGCCTAACTTCTGAAATCCCAAAGTCTCCCAACAGGTACCAAAAAGGTTCATTTGTAATGACAGTTCATTTGCATTTACAACTATATCCTTCTTAAATCATTTCCTTCAATCCTGCTACCTAAACTTTAATCTTACCAAAAAAGTTAGAATTTCAGTTCTTGTTAACAATGCACATAAATCCAAACTTGGAAAATATTACAAAATTCTTTCAAAAGCTTCAAATACAACACAAAAATTGTCCATCTTTATAAATTGAAAAATTTCCCCCCACGGCTAAAATAGTTTCCCTACCCACTTGAAAAATCTGGAACTGAAATTTTCTATGTTTAGCAAAATGTCCCAGTAGAACAGCCCCACTGTACAGCTGGATTGATTATAAATCAGTCCTGTGTAAAATTCTTTCCCTCCCACCCACAGTTTCTGAGCCACCTCAGGGCTCTTGTTTGATGTAGAAGTTGGCAGAGCCATTGCTCTCCTGATCAGATGCTCCTTGGAGGAAATTATAATCCTCTCCATCTATCAACTCCTCCTTCAGTTGCAATGTAGTCACTGCAAAAAAAGAGATAAACGTACGAGATGTTATTAAGAATTTCTGGAATATTCAGATTGCTTTTAATCTTCATGTTCCACCAGCTTTTCATTTAGTAAGACCTCTTCATGTCTTCAATAACTCTTAAAATTAACCCCCTGAAGGAGAAGTATTTAATGTTATTTTCAAAGTGTATGTGCAGTTAAGGCAAGTTCTGAAAAGAAACAACACTGCATACTCAATACTGCAGAATGGACACTGTTAATGAAATACTCAAGGTAGCAGTGATCACTAATCTGACTAGAATAATTAGAATTTTTCTCATGATTAAGTATTCACTTTTACGTCAATGTCTATATAAACAACGATGAATTTCTTTGATGGCTCTGAACTTATAAGCAGTAACACAATAAATATGACTTTAATACATTATCTCAAGGAATACCTTTATTAAAAAGACTCCCTTCAGAAAAAAAGACAGGAGTTCCCGTCGTGGCGCAGTGGTTAATGAATCCGACTAGGAACTAAGAGGTTGTGGGTTCGGTCCCTGCCCTTGCTCAGTGGGTTAACGATCTGGCGTTGCCGTGAGCTGTGGTGTAGGTTGCAGACTCGGCTCGGATCCCGCGTTGCTATGGCTCTGGCATAGGCCAGTGGCTACAGCTCCGATTCGACCCCTAGCCTGGGAACCTCCATATGCCGCGAGAGCGGCCCAAAGAAATAGCAAAAAGACAAAAAAGACAAAAAAAAAAAAAAAAAAAAAGACATAAATCTGATAATTTAAAAATATTAGGAGTTCCCATCGTGGCTCAATGGTTAACGAATCTGACTAGGAACCATGAGGTTGCGGGTTCGATCCCTGGCTTTGCTCAGTGGGTTAAGGATGCGGCGTTGTTGAGCTGTGGTGTAGGTTGCAGACATGGCTCAGATCCCGAGCTGCTGTGGCTGTGGTGTAGGCCGGTGGCTACAGCTCTGATTCGACCCCTAGCCTGGGAACCTCCATGCGCCGCAGGAGTGGCCCAAGAAATGGCAAAAAAACAAACAAACAAACAAAAAAAAAACACACAAAAAACCATAAAATATATTATCTACAATATAAATATTATGCAAATATATAACTACATATTCATAAAAAACAAATAATCTTATATTAAACACCTTGATTTTTTTAAAATAGAGAAAAACTTAAGTAATCATTTTAGGTAACATAAAAATTGACTGGCATCAGCAACGTAAACAGCTAGCTTGACAGTAGTACTGTTTGTCTGAGTTCTTGTCTGATGACTTTTTTTAATGAGAGCAAATGACAGTATAGGCAGTCCTCAATTTATGAACATGTTCCAATAGATCTTCATTTTTATGGACAACTGATTTTCAGTTTCCGGTACTGTTAATGGGGATTAGGTTTCTTGGTAGCCACTGAAGTCATGGTAGTCAGAATTTTTAGTGACAGAAGGGCTTTTTTTTTTAGGGCCACACCTGCTGCACATGGAGGTTCCCAGGCTAGGGGTCAAATCAGAGCTGCAGCTGCCAGCCTACACCATGGCTATAGCCGTATGGAATCTGAACCGCAACTGCAACCTACACCATAGCTCATGGCAACAACAGATCCTTAACTCACTGAGCGTCCTCATGGATATTAGCCGGGTTTGTTACCGCTGAGCCACAAAGGCTCTTTCTAATGCATGAACAAACAAGAGAAAGAGGAATTTGTTGCTGTTCCCAGAAATGGTCTTACGCAAAAACGTAGGCTGTTTAAAGTCTGAGATTTTCCTATCTCTTTTTATAAACCTCTCTGAAGTTACTGTCCCTCAACACAATTAGCCAGTAAATTCAGACTGCCTTGAATCCCTTCCCTGAAGCCTACCCCCTGCTTCCTATAGCACTCCTCCCTTCAAAAAAGTTACTTTTCTATTTTAAATTTTATTTTAATTTTTTCTTTTCAGGGCCACACCCATGGCATATGGGAGTTTTCCAGGGTAGGGGTCGGTTGACGACCTATATTGCAGCCACAGCAACACCAGATCAGAGCTGCTTCTGTGATCTACATAGCAATGCCAGATCTTTAACCCACTGTGCCAGGCCAGGGATCAAGCCCGCATCCTCATGCATACTAGCTGGGTTCTTAACCTGCTGGGTGGCAACAGGAACTCCCATTTCCCTACTTTTTAAATGAAAATGATCTCAACTAGATGTCAAACATTAGTCTAAGTGACTACCAACCTTTCATAGATGTGATCAAGTTTCTTAAAAAGCTATTGTTTAACCAAAATTGAGTTGGTAAAGTTTCAAATAATTTAAAGAACAGGTGACCTTCTATGCTCCCATATTCGCTGGAATCTAATCCCACGCTGAGTAACGCTAACTTTCTTCTTCAATTTTTCTAGCACACAGATCTGCCAAATCAGAGGTCACAAACTGGGCTTCTCCCTCTCTCACCTTTGCCCTGTGGTTCTTTTAAATTTGACTGAATATTCTCAAATAGGAGATCTCACTTAAAACCCTGAAAAGTAGAGAGACTTGGTAACATGAAACCAGCATTCCTGAAGTACTGTTAACAGTGGGAATCAGGGGGCTGCTACAGCCTGGCAGGATAGGCTGAGGCCTCTCCCTGCGCAGTGTGTTAACTCTCAGGCTGGTCACTCAGCCAAGAGTAACCAACTGCTTGCTTCCTGCAGGCACTGGTTTGAAGGGAAAGGTGAAAAAATTTTCTTTATTGTGGATCTTTTCATTATAACTAGAGTGAGAGGATGCAGATACATATGGAATGCAAATTGGGAAGTGCTTACACAGCTGAAACCACATCAATTTATGAGAAGAATTACAACTCAAAGAGTGGAGTTCCCGTCGTGGCGCATTGGTTAACGAATCTGACTAGGAACCATGAGGTTGCGGGTTCGGTCCCTGCCCTTGCTCAGTGGGTTACGGATGCGGCGTTGCCGTGAGCTGTGGTGTAGGTTGCAGACTCGGCTCGGATCCCGCGTTGCTGTGGCTCTGGCATAGGCCGGAGGCTACGGCTCCGATCTGACCCCTAGCCTGGGAACCTCCATATGCCATGGGAGCGGCCCTAGAAATGGCAAAAAGACAAAAAAAAAAACAAAAAAAAAAAACAAAAAAAAACACCTCAAAGAGTATTTAGATGAGTAAACCAACTAAGTTTTCATGAAGCAAAAACTCGACAGTGTCACCATGTGGAACAATATTAAAATGACTACACTTTTAAAGTCAAATAACAATAAAAGATTAGTTTCAAAAATAATGCTCTGTGACATCTTATTTAATAATTTAAAGAATAGTCTTTTGAGGTATACGAATTCATTTTGTTTTACTTTGGTACTTGTTATGGTAATGGTGTTAAAAAATTTAATAGCCCAAAGGCAGAAAAGTGAATACACTATCCGTATAATAGCAAAACAGGAGTTCTGGTTGTGGCGCAGTGGAAACGGATCTGACATTGCCGTGAGCTGCGGTGTAAGCTGACAGCTGTAGCTCTGATTCCACCCCCTAGCCTGGGAACATCCATATGCCACGGGTGCAGCCCTAAAAAGCAAAAATCAATCAATCAAAACTAAAAAAGCTATAAAGAGCAACAAATAATAGCAAAACAGATACCAATCAGATTTTTGAAAGGTAAAGCGAACGTGACTGTGCTTGCATTCTGTAAAAAAAAAGTTCTTTAAAAAATTGCTTAATATGGGAATTACCACCGTGTTTCAATGGTTACCGAACCTGACTAGGATCCATGAGGATGTGGGTTCGACCCCTGGCCTCGCTCAGTGGGTTAAGGATCCGTTGTTGCTATGAGCTGTGGTGTAGCTTGCAGACACGGCTTGGATCTGATGTTTTTGTGACTGTGGCGTAGGCCAACGGCTACAGTTCTGATTCATCCCCTAGCCTGGGAACCTCTATACGTCGTGGGTGCGGCCCTAAAAAGACACAAAAAAATTGCTTAATATAATAAAATGGAAGATATTAATACCAACATGCATTAATTGTTAAGACATGGAAAAGGATAACCCCCCATATTTCATTAAAGGTGCAGTACCCACAATAAAAGGTTGATTAAAACAGTATCTTATTATATGATGATCAGATGGCTAAATGAATGAGAAAAGAATTACTGTGCTTCAAGACCAAACATGTTCCATTCAAACAGATGTTTTTTGGTTTTTTTTAAATGTAAGAAAGGTAAATTGAGACAAGCTGAGATTCTAAAACACATCCTGAAACTATGCGCATTTATTAACAATAACAAGTTCTGGATTATACTTCTACTCATGCTAAAATATGGAAACAATGTGCTTAAAAAAAAGTAACTCAAGATAAAGGTGAAACATTCACTCAGATGTGGAATGTTTTAATGCAAGGTTTCACTGTTTTCATGGAATCTAAAATAAAGCCTGTTTGGTAACTTCATGCTAATCATTTCTCCTTTATAAGCCTTGTTCTCAATGAATGATGGATAAAATAAAATAGATTGTGGCTGATGTCAATTTCTACAAAAATGCATTTTCTTGGCTCTGTTTTTAAAAGGAAGGCACTCTGCTGACTCTTATCACTAACGTTTCAGAAGATAAGCCAACGGAAATCACATTTTCCTAGTTAGAAGTCCATAGATAATAAATTTTTTCAATAGCTACACAAACTTCAGCTTTCAGATAGTCAAGACAGCAACACACTCCCTACAAAGTTTCACCAGAGTAAAATCGCACTTAAGTCCCACAGGACATGCCCCCTGATCAAGACACACACACGACAGACACTCGTGGAAAGGAAGTCCCTTAGGCCTTCTGGTTGCCATCCTGTACGTCTACTTCAAGTTCCTGGGTTTCGCCAATCCTAAAAGTCAAGTTCTCTTACAAAACATGACACACACCTTCAAAATCAGTCTAATGCATGAGAAAACACATCTAAAATCCAACAGAAATTCAGAGCTCACAGTACCTATAATTAATTAGGTTACAGAAGACTTTCCTAATAATACATACATACAAAAAGAAAAAAGTTAAAAAGACAAATAGGAGTTCACGTCATGGGGCAGTGGAAATGACCCGATTAGGAACCATAAGGTTGAGGGTTCGATCCCTGGCCTGGCTCAGTGGGTTAAGGATCCAGCATTGCTGTGAGCTGTGGTGTAGGGTGAAGCAGCTCAGATCTGATGTTGCTATGTCTGTGGAGTAGGCCGGCAGCTGTAGCTGCAACTGGACCCCTAGCCTGGGAACCTCCATATGCCACAGGTGTGGCCCTAAAAAGCAAAATAAAAATAAATAAATAAATACAAATAAAAAGAAATAATAGAAGCTGAAACGCTCCTTCGATAGACTTTGAATGCATTTCTATTAAAGAGCAAATAAACTTGGATTTGCAGTCCTAATCTACTTTTTTATACAAAGAGGTATATATAGTGATTTTATCTAGATATAAAGATGAGCGTGATCTTCAGAGAAACAGACTAGGAAGGATCAAGATCACCTAACACACTGTTTAATAAGGCAAAAGCTAAAGAACACATCTTAATACTCGAAAAAATGGCTGATGACAACTTCAGATGCAAAAATACTAGCAAACAGAGCAATGAGAAGAAAACAGAGCTGGGTATTAAGTCCCATCAGCATTTTCAACATAGAGAAGGCATTTTAAAGAATGCCAGTCAGATTAAAAAATTAATGTAAAAGCAATAGTTAGGATACGGCAGAATACAGGCCACAGCAGATACAACTTTGGCTTTGAAGCTATGTGATCTGTACTCATCTCTAAGACTCACCAAACGTTAACTGAAGCCTTTCTGATATTCTATGATAACATGTTTGTTCTTAGCAATTACAAAGGGCAGTCTTTCTTACACTCTACCAGCTTGGCCTAACCAATTCAACTAAATGTCACTTACTTAAATCACTGTACCTACATAAGCACGAAATTACACAAATAAATTTTGCTCAAATTCAACACCCAAATTATACTGATAATGTATTTCCAAGTCCATGCTATTCAACTAAAATTGTGGTAAATGTTACTACCAGAACCAAAATTACAAAGGAACACAAAACACATTATTTCTACTGAATGAGATGCTATGGAATGCTAAGAACAAAGCCTCATTTCTGGATCTGATTAATCGGATTGATCCCTCATGGCCTATTTCTCCTCCAGGTCAAGTAACATAGAATTCTACAATGGAAGATGTTCAACTATTTTAATGAGACCATGAAATAGTATAAGCTGTCTCGCAATTTCATAAACTGAAATTACAGCTCTATCTGAATTTGAAGCTCAGAAGTGGCTTATAACAAAATAAAAGTCTTTCCCTGATGATTCATCTTAGTGAAGTGACTATCAAGAACTAGTGAAAATGAAATTTTCAGTTGAAAGAAAAAGAAAAATTTAATGAGCCAGCATCTGTCACGCCAGACCATGCCTTCTCTCCCCCGCCTTCGCTCCCCCGACCCGAACCCAGACCTTGACCCTCTGCAGTACCTGAGGTGCTGATGGGACTAATTACCTGTTTTGAGGCTGGGACTGAACTCTCGGCTAGTGCGGGGAGGTGGGAAGGCCTCCGAGGCTGTCTGTGCTGGAAGGGTTCGATATGGAGGAGGAGTCAACTCTTCGTCACCAGAGAAGCTCCTCCGCAGCCCACCTGTCATGGGTAGGCTCGACAAACTGACAGGCTTCTTCCCACTTGGCATCTTCCTCTCTAAATATCAAGTCAAACTAAAGTAAGCTTTTACTTACATGTGTGGTAAGAAAAGTGCATCATAACTAGGAAAGGCTGCATTGCATAGGGTACTCTGAAAAGAGAGCCAACTATGCAAGGTTTGCATTTCTAAAACCAAGGGGTGGGTGGGCATGTATGTGTGCGTGCGTGGGCTGCGGAATGGATGACAGGTGATTATTTCTAGTCTCTGCAAGTCCAAATCCTGGATCCTGACTCTCCATTGAAAACAAAAGAAAGCAAAATGAACTATAGAGAGCACTGAGTGTGAAGAATTAGCTGGCTAATTGGGAAAATTTTAATTTGAGGGGACTGAAAATCCACTAGAAGAGAGAGGGTTTAAAAACCCTACTTGCAGGCCAAAGTCAGTGGCTGCCCATGTAAGACAAACACTGTCCTTCAGAGAGAAATCAAACAATTTAATAAATGTATTTGACACGTGGCAGGACTTTACTGATATGAAATGTACTTCTCTAACTTTCGGTTTATAATCCACTCTTTCAGGAAAGTCATAATTCTTAATCTGAAAAGCAGTTCTAAAGTTTAAACATTTGTTGACTGCATGTTTGTAAGCAATCTAATTTCTTCTAAAACACTTTTCATTAGAGTTTCATAAGCACACAAAAACCTTCGAAGACTTACACAATGCTTTCACCACCAACAAATAATAATCTAAGCTCTGCGAATATTGAATAAACAAGCATTCTGCATTAATAGGTTGAAAGCTGAAGGATACTTACATAGCTTTGTGACTATAAATTACATGTTTTCTTTAAGAGTGTTTTTTTTTTTTTTTCTTACAAATGACCCAGGCAGGATCAATTAGAAATTATGCTTTGCAAAATTAGGACTAAAAAGATAAATACAAGTCAGACAGTATTCCTATGTAAAATGATCTGGAAACCAAGCTCCTATGAGTACACATTTAATTCTCAACTGCCAAACCAAAATCATTTGCAGCAATCATGTAGACAAGAGTCTAATGTACCACACACTTGGAGATAAAAATGCCAGGAGAGTTTCTACCTTTCTACTACTTACAAAAGCCCCTGAAGATGGTACAGAAATTAGTGTTGATTTTCCTGCTCTAGAATTATTAAACCTTGAGGAAAAAAAGGCTTTTCAGATTGGATAGATGACTTGCATACAATGATCCTCTTGACAGAACGTAACTCTTATTTCTCAACAGCACTGGTTAATAGTTATCCCCTCATGCTATAAAGCATGTTCATACACAGCTAATCAAAAGACAAGCTAGGACAATGAAGCCAATCTATTTCTGTAAAAAGTAAGCCCTACCAAAAGAATATACTGACGGATGATTTTAGGTACAGTAAGACCAAAGATGAAACAACAGAACCAGAATATAATAATCTGTAGACAACCTTAAAACCAAATAGGTTTTGTAGCCTGTCTGACATAAATCTGCATACAATGGATGACTTAAGTTCTTGGACCCCCCAATTCTTTCTTATTTTGGTAAATAAAGTTTTGTGTGAAAAGGTTGTAATAAACTACTTGCTGCCGAGTAATGTGAAAAAAAAATTAAAGGAGCAAAGAGTACCCTTACAAGAAGACTGCCTCTTCATGCACACAGAACTACAATTCCTTATCCTTAATTCCAAAAATTCAAAGTTTTTTCGGCACAACTTTGGCGACAAAACCAGACCTTACTTGGTATACTATTTATAACCTTTATTTAGCCCATTAAATGTAACTATTTATGCATATTTTGCTTTGGGAAATGCTGCAGAGCCTACAAGGGATGTTACATAATATATGCTACAAACAATGTACTTCTTTTCTAAAATCCAAATAATTCTAAATTTCAAAACACATCTGGCCTAAGGATTTCTAATAAGGGACTGTGGGTCCACAGTTCTTTTTTATGTCCAAAGGACAATTTAAAGGCATTGGAGATGATGTCATAATATTAAGAGCTACTAAAAGTTAAAGGACACATCATATTGTAGCTATATCCAGTTTTTCAGCTAATCCTGAAATCTAGTACTGTTATCACTAAAAACTAGGATAATGATATTACCACTTTATTAATTTCACATTTCTTCCCATGTCCCTAGCCCATTCATTCAAAATCATTACACCCCATAAGCCACAAACCCAGTAAGAGTTACACCAACTGAGGTATGCGATCTGTGCATACAATGCTCAGAAATTAGATCTAAAAAACATACATCACACAGTTACTAAGTAATAAAAAATGTTCTGAAATTCCACACATTATGGAAAGAAAATCCTGATATCTCAAAGTCTTATCAAATAAAATGTGAAAAGACAGGCCAAAGCGGCCTGTACTACTCAGCCTTAGAGAAAGCTTAGTGATCAAACATGGTAAGCAGCTGGGTGGCAAAACAATTCTGGGACTGTAGGAGGCTTATGTCTATAATATGAAAGAGAGGGTTAGGGGCCTGATGGTTATCACTACTGTGAGGCTGATATGGGTTTTTTATGCGGAGGAAACTAAAGAACCACTGCACTGGCTGCTAGAAGTTAGGTTTCTCACTGAAGAAATTATAAACAAACATTTATGATCAAAAAGATAAGGGCTGGATTTTCCTTGTGGCACAGATGGTTAAGGATCCAGTGCTGTCACTGCAGTGGTTCAGGTTATTGCTGTGGTTCAGGTTCAATCAACTTCCATATGCCACAGGGGATCCTTGAACATAGGGCAAGTTAGTTGGAAAAATCTGTTTTAATTTTAATCCTCGAATGTACTTTTTACTTAAAAAAAAAACTTTAAATAAAAATAACCATATCTCAGAGCAAAATATTCCACAAGTTTCATGAAGAAAAAAAATCTGTGGCTTCCTATGTTGGGGGAAAAAAGATTAAAAAAAAAAAAAAAATCAGAGTTAGGGCTGCACCTGTGGCATATGGAGGTTCCCAGGCTAGGGGTTGAATCAGAGCTGGAGCTGCTGGCCTACACCACAGCCACAGCAACACAAGATGCGAGCAACGTCTGTGACCTACACCACAGCTCACGACAACGCCAGATCCTTAACTCCCTGAGCGAGGCCAGGGATTGAACCGACATCTTCAAGGATACTAGTTGGGTTCTTAACCCACTGAGTCATCATGGGAAGTCCCAAGAAAAATTTTTTTTGGCCACACCGATGGCATGTAGAAGTTCCTGGGCCAGGGGCTGAACCTGCCGCACAGGAGCATTCTGAGAAAACTTTTCTTAGGTCTGATTTTGTTAGCTATCACCTTGAATTTCTCAAAAGCATCATTCTAGAAAGAGTTTTCATTTATAAGGATGGGTTTATTAATCTCCAAGTCTATTGTAAGCATCTGCTTTTAAAGTTGTAAAACTCTTAAAGATTTAAAAAAGATTAATTTTCAGAAGGTTTACATGTTACTTCAAGAATTGTCCACAGACTCTATTCTTTACCACATATTAAATATTATGGTAATAATTTCCCCTATCAAAGGTAAGTGTTTCTCATTACTGAAAAGGTTTGCCTTTTATAGCATACTGCACCTTTAAGCATAATACAGAATGCACAGTTATCTGCTCTCAAAAAGGGTATCGTTTCTGTGCAAGAATATTTAAGACCCCAACTGGTTAACAAGTTACAAAGTGTATATAAACACCACATGGTGACCCACTTTTCTTATGTCCTTTGTATTGCTGGGACTTAGCCTTTTTCTTCTGCTTTGATGAACCTGATTGGCTTTCTCTTGATGCTGAAAAATAAAAGGGAAAATTGGTACCAGACAACTCCTTACAAATCTAGATACAACTTAGTTCACCAAGAACATTACGCTTATAAAAGTATACAATGTTTTAAAAATAAGGGTACTTTTTCCTGCAAAACCATGAACTTCAATACCAGAGAGATTCCACTACTTATTCAATAAGTCCTTCAAATACACCAATAACATAAAATTTATTAGCCTGTAATTTTAAACTCATTAAAATAAGTACAGTTTAATTTGGTGAGTGCTCTTGATGTTGTGTTTCTATAGTCATTATGTAACTGACTACTGAGTTCACACTGCCATGGAACACATGGTCTGATTCTGTGATATTGTCGTTGAGTCTTAAGATCTTACCTGGCAACCAATCAGACTTAGGTATATTCTTGTCCTGTGAGCTCACAAGATGATTTATGTGAGATAGTCCTCCGAGAACTGCTGATTTTTACAAAAGGACACCTTTTCTGTATACCAACTTACACTGTGATGCTGGAGGCTGTAGCTGATATCCAGTTAATTGACACCACCCTACAGGATAGAGGTCAGGGGACTCACAGTCTACCCACTGATCATATTCTTCTTCCCATCCATCAAAATGTATCCTCAAGAGACGATGAATAATTCGAGTTACTGTGGCTACACATATTAATCGTGGCTCCATGAGATCTACTGCTTCTAATTTCATTCCTACACGAAATCCGTGATTGGGAACATCCTAACGTGGAGAAGCAAAACATTAACACTGGTGAAAAGAAGAATGTATAATCCGCCATTACTAAGGAAGAAAAAAAAAGAACACAACCAATTGACAATTTAGACCAAAAAATCTGAAATAATTCTTTAATTATTGAAACATATGAGGCTGAAGCATATTAAGCACTACTTAGGAAATGTATTCATTCCTATTTTATTCAGATTAAAAATAAAACAAAATCTGGAAACAACCTTAAAGTCCTATGTAAAGAAAATACTTAGCATTGTTTTACTATTATATGTTCATATTAATCTTAGGAATTCTAGCATAAGGCAAAGACATTCTGACCAACACTGATTTGCATTTGTGAGGCATCATTTAAAATTTACCTTATTAAACAGTTTTACTGGTGCTGCAATGGAGCCAGTTTCCCTGAGGTAGTCAAACCATTTAAAAGGAAGTTTTGTGTAACCTGAAAAACACAACTAGTTTAACTAGCAGTTCTTTTAAAATGAGCATATATTAAAATGCAGATGTAAAGTAATTTAGTATACACTACAATCACAGATTTTGTTATATGACAAGCTCTCTGTTATATGAATCGTGCTCTGATGCTGTAGAGTTTGATAGTTCCTCCTTGTTATATGGATTTTCCTCTTTTCTAGACAGAAACAAGTACCCACTTATTCTAATGCCAAAGTGACTCTCCCCTCCTCACTCTGTAAGAACTACAGACTTCTGCTTTTTCAATCCTAGGATTAGAAGAGCCTAACATTTAACACTTTTCAGTAATATTTTTCTTTCTTTGTAAGAAAGAAAACAGGCTGGGCAAATACTTTTTCTTTTTTTAATAGTCCACTCTTTTGGCTTTTCTCCATTTCTTAAAGAGAAAAAAACCTAAGGCTCAGATACTGAAATTAGGAAAGTCATTGGTTAAACCATAAGAGCTATTTAAGCATATACCTGCTTTTAAAAAGTCACATGGTAATCCAAAGATGAAAACTTGCTTTTCCTCAAAAGCTAAAGTTTTTTTTTTTTTTTTTAAGGGCCACACCCACAGCATATGGAGCTTCCCAGGCTAGGGGTTTAATCAGAGCTACAGCTGCTGGTCTACACCACAGCCACAGCAACTTGGGATCTGAGCCACGCCTGCGACCCACACCACAGCTCACAGCAACACCAGATCCTTAATCCACTAAGTGAGGCCAGGGATTGAACCTGAAACGTCATGGTTCCTAGTAAGACTTGTTTCTACTGTGCCACAACGGAACAGCCTAAAGTATCTATTTTTTTTTTAGGGGCCGCACCCACAGCATATAGAGGTTCGCAGGCTAGGGGTCTAATCAGAGCTGTAGCCACCAGTCTATGCCAGAGCCACAGCAACGCCAGATCCAAGCCACAACTGCGACCTACACAACAGCTCATGGCAATGCCAGATCCTTAACTCACCGATCGAGGCCAGGGATAGAACCTGCAACCTCATGGTTCCTAGTTGGATTTGTTTTCGCTGCGCCACAACAGGGACTCCTAAAGTATGTACTTTTTTTTTTTTTGTCTTTTGTCTTTTGTTGTTGTTGCTATCTCTTGGGCCGCTTCCGAGGCATATGGAGATTCCCAGGCTAGGGGTTGAATCGGAGCTGTAGCCACCGGCCTACGCCAGAGCCACAGCAACTCGGGATCCGAGCCGCGTCTGCAACCTACACCACAGCTCACGGCAACGCCGGATCGTTAACCCACTGAGCAAGGGCAGGGACCGAACCCGCGACCTCATGGTTCCTAGTCGGATTCGTTAACCACTGCGCCACGACGGGAACTCCCTAAAGTATGTATTTTTTAAAAAAAGTTTATGTGTACAACAGACTTTGGAGCCTAAATCACCATCTCAACAGGGCTTGAGAATATTATTTCATATTATAAAATGTATAGATGCTCAGAAAAAGATTCTATACCAATTATACCAATTATTAAAGCTAGTTAGGATACAGTTCGTTATGTTTTCAGAGCACCCAACAGATCTTGTGTGTGTTTATATATATATATACACATATACTCTTATTTTCATACAGCAGGAAATCTAGAGCTGTGGTAAATGTTAACAGGTACCATGTAAAAAGCAAGGATGAAAACTCAGTGTATATATTAGGAAGAAGTACCTCTGGGTGGAGTAAGTTCAATCATGTTAATTTCACAGAAACCAACAGGGAAAATAGAAGGGGAGGTTGCATGATAACAGAACCAGTCAGAACCATCTGCTGCTTCTGAGCCATCGATCCCAATCATCAGGAATCCATCAGCCAGCACCTTTTAAATGAAAAAAATTCCAAGTATTTAATATTAGTATCACTAACCAAAAAGGAAAAATCTATTACATAAAGATCTCTTAAAAGTTAAAAATGCTTCTTCACTGAATTTTGTTAAATAACTGGAATTGTAATGAAAAAAATCTGTGTACATTTTAGAGTGTACCAGAAACTAAAGCATGGCTGCACAGAAGTGATTTCAGAAGTCTAGGGAGAACAGTGTCTCTGTCAATGGCTAAGGCTGTCTGCTGTTTATAATTTAAGTACCTAGTCTCGGCTAAGCTTTAAATTTTACTCAGAAATAACTTATTTCCTTGTGATTTATCACATAAAGGTGTTTTCCCAAACTTTTTCTACCTTCCTCAAGCTCTAACTTTACCTGTCTCATGCTCTGGATAATCGTGCTCCACTATGACAAAAACTATGTGAGGGCCTCTCAAGTCCTTCCTTTAGCCACTCAGATTGTTGTAATAGTGGTCCTTTCTTTGCCCCTCAAGACAAACTTATCCATCTTGTCCTATCATTATTGGTACCTTGCTCCTAAAACACCATCTCTTATGCTCTGTTGTCGCCCCATTCCCATTACAGGAAATATCTTTTATTTTGGGAGTTCCTGTTGTGGTGCAGTGTTAAGTATCCAGCATTGCCACAGCTGTGGCACAGGATGCAGCCGAGGCTCAGATTTGATCCTTTGTCTGTGAACTTCCATATGTCACAGGTGGAGCTTGAAAAAAAAAAAAAAAAAAAAAAAACTTAAACCATTCACACTTACAGAACAGGTATAAGAATAGTACAATGAACTCCTTTATACTCTTCACCCAGAGACCAAATTCAAGTTGTATACAGTGTAACTCGTTGCAGTCTGCCATCTGTCCTTACCCTTTTCAGCTACTAAATTCACCAACTACTTCCTAGTTTGTCAAATCCAGTGCCTTTCCTCCCAACACTTTGGCCTCCCTGCAGCTATCCCATAACATACTGTTCTCAAAAAAGAAAAAATTTTTTTTGTCTTTTTAGGGCCGCACCCCTGGCATATGGAAGTTTCTAGGCCAGGAGTCGAATCGGAGCTACAGCTGCTGACCTAAGCCACAGCCATAGCCACTCGGGATTTGAGCTGTGTCTACACACAGCTCACAGCAACATCAGATCCTTAACCCACTGAGAGAGGCCAGGGATTGAACCCGAGTGCTCATGTATACTAGTCGGATTCGTTACCGCTAAGCCACAAAGGGAACACCTCAATTTTTTGAAACATTTTCTCCCAGACTCTCATTATAGTATACCCATCCACCTTTTCACTTCTCTGTTCATTCCTTTCACACTGTTTTGGTGGCTACTCTTTCACCTTACATCCTTATTTCTGATTTTACTCCTTTTCTTTTAGTCCACACCCAATGCTTCAATGAGTGACTTTTATGCCAACAATTCCTCAAGTTTTTTTTTTTTTTTTGTCTTTTTACGGCCACACCCGAAGCATATGGAGGTTCCCAGGCTAGGGGCTGAATTGGAGCTGTAGCCACCGGTCTACGCCAGAGAGCCGCAGCAATGCAGGCTCCAAGCCACATTTGCAACCTATACCACAGCTCATGACGGATCCTTAACCCACTGAGCGAGGCCAGGGATTGAACCCATGTCCTCTTGGATGCTAGCTGGGTTTGTTAACTGCTGAGCCACGACGGGAACTCCAATTCCTCAAGTTTTATGATGAGTTTGTCACTTTTTCAGTGTCCCAGGCCTGTACTTGACCTGCATGCTGAACATACTGAGAGTTAGTACAGGGCACCAACCCAACAATGCCTTCTCCTGCTCCTTTCACAGGCAATCAATCATGGGGTCCCTAATGCTCTCCCCAAACATTCAGTCCCTTTATCCTTGCCATTAACTCTCTCTCCACTATGTTGTTTGATACCACGGCTTTCAGCCTTCCTCTATGGACATTTCCCCTCTTACCCAGTTAAACTTCCTTTTGGTATGAGCAGAAAACCTTTACCAACTTATCCTGTTCACTAAAGAAAGCTCAGACATGGAGTTCCCATCGTGGCGCAGTGGTTAACAAATCCGACTAGGAACCATGAGGTTGCAGGTTTGGTCCTTGGCCTTGCTCAGTGGGTTGAGGATCTGGCGTTGCTGTGGGCTGTGGTGTAGGTCGCAGATGTGGCTTGGATCCTGTGTTGCTGTGGCTCTAGCGGCTACAGCTCCAATTAGACCCCTAGCCTGGGAACCTCCATATGCTGCAGGAGCGGCCCTAGAAAAGGCAAAAAGACAAAAAAAAAAAAAAAAAAAAAAAAAAAAGAAAAAGAAAAGAAAAAGAAGAAAAGAAAGCTCAGATAGCCAGATTAAGCATTACAAAACTGCACAATCTAATTCCACATCATCTTTTGCCTCTGCCTGCAAGTTCCTTTCTCCTAGTTATTTCGACCATAATGGATATGTACACTAACTTTCCCTTTAACTGTAACAGTTCTAAGACCTCTGGATACGAGGTCTTAGATTCACATGAGATTCTTTACTCCCTTTCTAAATAAGCTGACTAGATCAAAGACTAGTATCTAATCTTCAGAGGGCCAAGCCAAAAGCTGGGCTCAGTGTAGATTTTCTCTGAGGAATCAGAATTAACAGACACAGAGACTGCAGTCAAGTCATGCGCTGGAACTGGACTGCAAGGCTATGTGGTACAGACAGAGCTAGGGGCTATCACAGGTGGCTTGAGCGAGCAGGACACCGATTGAGGCAGAGTGAAAGAACAGTGGCAGAGATGAAGAGCAGCGAAAGAACAAAGGGGACCCTAAAAAGTGGAGAGAAGCACCAATTTTATGCCTTTCCAGGTCTCATCCCTGTGTCCTTGCACATCTGTGGGAGTGCCACTGCACCCTTAGTACCTTTCCTAGAGCTCATTTGAGTGGGTTTCTGTTCCTTAGAAACAAAAAGCCTGGCCCAGAATATTCAAAGCAACTTGTTTTTTTTTTTTATTTTATTTTCTTGCTTTTTAGGGCTGTGGCATATGGAGGTTTGCAGGCTAGGGGTTGAATTGGAGTTACAGCTGTTGGCCTACACCACAGCCACAGCAACACCATATCTGAGATTCGTCTGCGACCTACACCACAGCTCATGGCAAAACTGGATCCTTAACCCACTGAGCAAGGCCAGGGATTGAACCCACAACCTCATGGTTCCTGGTCGGATTTGTTTCCACTATGCCACGACAGGAACTCCTCAAATCAACTAGTTTGGTTTTGTGTGAAACACTCCCCATTGCCTAAGCATGGCCTGTACATTCCAGTCCTGATGCTACTGTACATATTCTCTTTCCAGGGCACAGTTTCCTCCTGCATCTCTGCTTGGCCCATCCCCCCCCCCCCCCAATTACTCAAGACGATTCAGATGCCCTCTCTTCCATAAAGCTTTCCTTGATTCCTCCAACCTCTTCTTTATCTGATTTCCAACAGTACTTGTGCCTTTCTAAAATCATAGTTGACCTTAGGTGTTAACTTACTTTTATATGCCTCATCTTGTTCTATAAGAATCCAAACCAAACCCAGCATGGCAAGAATTCATTAAGTATTTTCTTCTCCTTTTTTTTTTGTTCTTTTTTTAGGGCTGCACGCAAGGCACATGGAGGTTCCTAGGCTAGGGGTTGAATTGGAGCTATAGCTGCCAGCCTACAGCACAGCCACAGCAACACCAGATTCAAATCTACACCAAAGTTCATGGCGATGCTAGATCCTTAACCCACTGAGCAAGGCCAGGGATCGAACCTGCAACCTCATGGTTCCTAGTTGGATTCATTTCCGCTGCGCCATGGTGGGAACTCCGAGATCTATGTTTTAAATAGTACCAGGTGGTTCTGATCCCTCGTCAGGTGAAGAGACCAGGAGGCAGTCTGGTCTAGCTATGTGACCTTGAACACAAGTAAGTGCATGTGACGTGGCTGCTATCATAACTGTTTTAAATTCTTTCGGCTTTAAAGCCAGCTATAACGGAAAAAATAAAAATTATAAAAAGAATTCAATTCTTTCGGCTTAAGGTCTCCCCCCCAAGCTCCCCCCCCCCACAGCAGGCAGAAGTTCCTGGGCCAGGGATTCAACCTGAGTCACAGCAGTGAAACACTGGATACTTAACCTGCTGCGAAGCAAAGGAACTCTACTGGCTTAAGGCTTTAAATTATGTTGAAATGCAAATCACAATTTAATTATATCTTTATGTAAATGGATGTTGGATCAACAGATTTTTTTTTTTTTTTTTTTTGGTCTTTTTAGGGCCGCTTGAGGCATATGGAAGTTCCCAGGCTAGGGGTCCAATTGGAGCTGCAGCTGCTGGCCCATGCCACAGCAACGCTGGATCTAAGCTGCGTCTCTGCAACCTACGCCACAGCTTGTGGCAACATAGAATCCTTAACTCACTGAGTGAGGCCAGGGATTGAACCTGTATCCTCATGGATACTAGTCGGGTTCTTCAACTGCTGAGCCACAGTGGGAAATCCTGGATCAACAATTCTTAACCCTGGTTGTACTTGAGAATCACCTGGACTTTGTTATTCAACTATACTTCAATAAAACTTAAAAAAGATTAATATTTAAAAAATGCCAATGCTAGGAATCCAAACCAGGCTGATTAAATCAGAATTGGGGGTGGGGTGGGGTTGAGGAAGAGGTCTAGTTAACGATATTTTTTTAAGTGTCCCAGGAGATTCTGATGCTTACTGAGAATTGAGAACCGCTCTTCTACACCTTTTTGTAAAAGCAGTTTCAGAAGATAGGAAAAAGAGAAAAAAAGGAAAAACAGGGAAAAAAGCACAACATGGAAACACAGGAAACTGATCCTAAACTTGGCCTTGTTACAATTTTGTATTAGACCAGAAGCTTTGATCAGGAAGTAACTTAAAATATTCTTCCTCTAACTTAAGAACATACTTTGATAAGATAAAGGCAGCAGACTCAAGATGACAATCTGGACAAGAAGATATATAAAAAGAGAACCTCTGGGAGTTTCCATTGTGGTGCAGCAGAAACGAATCTGATGAGTTTCCACATAGACTTGGGCTATCCTGGCCTCGCTTAGTGGGTCAAGGATATGGTGTTGCTGTGAGCTGGGGAACAGGTCACAGATGCGGCTCAATCCTGAGCTGCTGTGGCTGTGGCTGTGGCTGGCAGCTGTAGCTCTGATTTGACCCCTAGCCTGGGAACTTCCATATGCTGCAAGTGCAGTCCTAAAAAGACCAAAAACAAACAAACAAAAAACAAAACACTAAAAAAAAAAAAATCAGCCTGTTGATCCAGCATCTATCTACATAAAGATATAATTAAATTGTGATTTGCATTTCAACATAGTTTAAAGCCTTAAGCCAGTAGAGTTCCTTTGCTGCGCAGCAGATTAAGTAACAAACAAACAAACAAACCCGAAACAGAAAAACAAACAAAAAAAGAGAACCTCTGATAAGACAATTCAATTTTTTTTTTTCTTTTTTTGCCCCACCCTGGCACATGGAGTTCCCTGCACCGCAGTTGAGACCTAAGCCACAGCTGCAGCAATACCAAATCCTTTAACCCACTGTGCTGGGCTGGGGATCCAACCTGCGTCCTGGAGCTGTAGAGATTTCTCCCATCCCATTGCGCCACAGCAGGAATGCTTAATTTTTTTTTTTGTTTTTTGGCTGTGCCTGTGGCATGTGGAAGCTGCCAGCCAGGGATCGAACCTGAGCCACAGAGTGATGCGAGCAGCAGCAGTGACAAGGCTGGATCCTTAACTCGCTGACCCACAAGGGAACGTCGAAGAATTCGAATTTATTTTGAAATGACTGTAACCTTCTCCCCAGTGAAGACCCAGATGCACAAATTTTATATCAAAATGAGTATGTTAGGGGTTCCTCCTATTACCTTAAACCCAGCTCTGATAAACTGCATTTCCATATTTTACAACCTATTCTCTTACCTTTCTAATGGTCGCAACACATATTGTGGAAAGATTTAATGGGTCTATAGCTTCCAATTTCATTCCTTCCTTGAACCATTCCCCAGTCTGGTCTACTTCTTTTACCTAAAGAATTACATGAAAGCACATCTACTATTACAAGTGTTATCATTTTAGTAATTAAAATAATACCAATATGAAAAGATTTACCAGATGAAAATAGCAAGTGCCTTCTCCTACCTACCTAATATTATAACTCAGACTTCCATTAGGGAATAGAGAGAATTCAGGCAATAGACAGAATTTAAGAATAGTTACAATCAATAATTGTGACACATATGGATTATAAGGTCTTAATCCTTTTAGGTGAACATATGTAATTGTGATTTCCAAAATATTAGGGAAAAAACCCACAACCCTCTTTCAAACCTAGTTTATAAATGAGGGTTCTTATAAAAACTTTCTTACCTTAGCAAATAAATGTGGTGGTGTATCAAAATGTCCATCCTGTTTCTTTGTAATATCTACAAGGAAAAGTTACATACTAATCTGTCAGCATTTGTGAGAAGACCAAAAACCACGTTTCTTTGAAGGTTTCAAACTCACAAGGTATGTAGATACTCTAAAATATGGCGAGAATACATGCCTTCTACATTTATGGTGTATGATATTCTTTAAAAGTCTTTCTCTCTTCAGAGTACATGTGCTATCAAAATACAGTCAGCCAACTGGAGTGCTGAAAATTCCCTTGTTAGGAGAATTACAACTTTAGAATTATGTTTTAATGTGTTTAGTAGTTAAGACTAAACTTAGTCTTAACTTTGCTATTTTGACTAAAATTGAATGGAAAGGGAAAAGCTACCTTAATTTTTTTTTGGTATTTTTAGGGCCGCACCTGGGCCACATGGAGGTTCCCAGGTCAAATGGGAGCCGTAGCTGCTGGCCTACGCCACAGTCACAGCAATGCAGAATTCGAGCCGGGTCTTCGACCTACACCACAGCTTGAGGCAACGCTGGATCCTTAACCCACTGAGCGAGGCCAGGGATTGAACCTGCATCCTCACGCATACTGGTCAGATTTGTTTCTGCTGAGCCATGACGGGAACTCCTGGGAAAGGCTACCTTTAGAGCTTTCAAATGGGCTGGATGAAAATGTGTAAGAAAACAAATGTGACCAAAAGAGCTTTTTTTTTTTTTCCCCCCTGGCCACAGCCACAGCATGTGTAAGTTCCCAGGCCAGGGATCCAACCCACACCACAGCAGCAACCTGAGCCACAGTAGTGACAAGACCAGATCCTAATCCATTGTGCCACAAGAGAACTCCAAAAGTGCATTATTGTTTTACTTGGGCAGAAATGGAAGGAATATAAATGAACTGGTTAGGATATTAATATTCCGATGTGAAGCTTCCCTAATTAAGGTAGAATAAGCAGCCCAGGTAACTAGAATGCTAGTTTTTATCTATTCTATTCCGTAAAGAAAAATAACTAAGTAGTACAATTTAGTCTCAAGGATATTTTCAACAGGAGTTCTTGTGACAGGTGCTTACCAGATCTTTTGAATCGATGGCCTATGCTTCGGGACCAACCAATATGATGGATTAATGGGCTGTGCATATGGCACCAGAAGTCATCTGTTCTATCTTCGCTCTCTTCATACACTAGTCTTAATCTTCCTCCAATTACACTTTCCACCACTGCCACCCGTGTTCGACACAAATGCCTCTTGTCAACCACTTCTACTCTCATGCAAGGTTTGAAAGGATACTGCATGCTCTCAGAAACCTTGAAACAAAAGCAGAAAAAAAGCTGTTAGGTATTCATGACAAAGGTCTACAAATAACTGCAATACTATAAAAATATCTTCAGCACTATAAAAATAGAGTGTATTCAACAGTTAACATTGGTCATCTGACTCACTAAATTAAAACAATTCCTTAAAAATTGTGAGGTTACTCCATTTTTTAAGAGCTTTTATTTGCCACTTCAGTCCTTTCTAAGATCCTGACTTTACCTTTTGTGAGAAATCGGGAGGAAGTGTTTTGGCACCAGTAAGTCGTTTCACTAGAAAAGCTTTCCAGTTTGTATACTTATGCTGAATAGCTAAAATGAAAGAAATAACCAGTTACACTTTAGCAAAGAGTAGAATTCCATCATAAGCTATTTGTTAAAAAAAAAAAAGCAACAAATTTTCCTGCAATTACAGCTATGAAGAAGAGTAACAAAAATAGGGAAAGCAAATATGTCTTGCTAGCAAACCAAAAAAATACTATTTTAATTTTTAAGTCACTTCACTGTGACTAAGCATGAAATTTCATTAAAGTGCATATATTTAGGTTACAGTAAAGGTAAAGAAGCTACTCACTTCTAGGAGGGACAAGAGGTTTTCCACTGGCTGCACACCAACCAACTGGATGGATGTCAGAACCACATATATTGCACCAGAAGTCCAGACCAGAATCATTTTCAAATCCTTCATATCTTAAAAGGGCATTGTAACCTGAAACCAACAAATCAATCACCAACAATTAACAAATCTTATTTCTTTTCATAATAAGAAAACCAAATGAAATAAAACCAGATATAGCTGCTGGTAGTGGTCATCAGATGTTGTGAACACCTGCAATGGATTCAAGTGCAGGGCTTGTTAACAGGCAGATGGCTGGGCCGCAAACCCCAGGATTCTGATTTAGTAGATCTTGGTGAGTCTCAGAATCTGCACTTCTAACAAGTTCCCAGAGGCTGCTGCCACTACTGGTGTATGAATGAAACTGGTAACTATTTGATAGTGCAATTAAACTCATTTAACTGTTTTCAGGGCATGGCCTCCTCCTCCTCTGAATATATTTCAACTTTACCCACAGTTACTTAAATTCTAGGAAAGAAGTTCTCAGTGAAAACAGGGGTGGGAAAGTTCTACTAGAAGTTGTAGTTTTGGAAATAAAGAAAATTATGGTAAATTAGTATAATCCTGTTAAGTCACAGAAATCCAGTTAAAAGTACATTTCAGGGAATTCCTGTTGTGGCACAGTGGAAATGAATCCGACTAGGAACCACGAGGTTTCAGATTTGATTTGCTGGCCTCACTCAGTGGGTTAAGGGTCTGGTGTTGCTGTGAGCTGTGGTGTAGGTTACAGACGCAGTTCGGATCCTGCGTTGCTGGGGCTGTGGAGTAGGATAGCAGCTACAGCTCCGACGGGACCCCTAGCGTGGGAACTCCACATGTCCTGAGTGCGACCCTAAAAAGCAAAGGCAAAAAGAAAAAAAAAAAAGTACATTTCAAAGAAACTGCTTCATCCAGTAGATCAAGTGACCAAATTATTCTTGGATAATTTGGATGTGCCCTCTTCAAGAGTGTAAATTTTTTTGTTTTGTTTATTTGGAAATTAGATTTAAAAATGCTAGGTGAAGAAGCTCAATACGAGTTCCTGTTGTGGCTCAGTGGTTAACGAACCCAACTAGCATCCATGAGGACTTGGGTTTGATCCCTGGCCTTGTTCAGTGAGTTAAGGATCTGGCGTTGCTGTGAGCTGTGGTGTAGGTCACAGACGCGGCTCAGAACCCGCCTTGCTGTGGCTCCGATTAGACCCCTAGCCTGGAAACCTCCATATGCCTCGGGTGCAGCCCTAAAAAGACAAAAGACCAAAAAAAAAAAAAAGTTCAATAAACACAAATAAAAATATGTGAAATAACTTAAAATCTATATGTAAAAAAACAGGAAGATTGATCTCCTGGAAAGAACAGAATATGATGTATACTGTTTATAACTGAATAAACCTTATATTGATAATAGATTAATGTTTAATTTAAAGTCTTTAGTGCAATAAAAAGGCCCAATAAACTTTTATTTATTTATTTTTTTGGGTCAAACCTGTAGCATACAGAAGTTCCCAGGCTGGGGTCTAATCAGAGCTGCAGCTGCTGGCCTACTCCACAGCCACTACAATGTAGGATCTGAGCCACATCTGCGACCTTCACTACAAGCTCATGGCAATGCTAGATCCTTAACCCACTGAGCAAGCCCAGGTATTGAACCTGATTCCTCATGAATACTAGTCGGGTTCATTACCGCTGAGTCACAGAAGAAACTCCCCCGCCCCATAAACTTCTATTTCAGCCAGGAGCTATGCTGAGTCAGCATTTTCATGTGTTAATATGTACGATGAAAGTTCACAGTCTTAAACCTTTAGTTTTAAAATTCAGTAACTCACAAAACAACTTATGAGTCCACTAACTATTGCTGAGCTCTAGGCTCATGAACATTAAGCTCACTTCCAAGATGTCATTAAAGTAGCTTAAAATGAGATGTTGCAGTTAGATAAAATACAAATGTAAAACCTAAGATAATAAATTCTTGGATATTAAATGCACTGATATTTAGATCTTTTTTTTTTTTTTTTTGGTCTTTTTAAGGCCATACCCATGGCATATGGAATTCCCAAGGCTAGAGGTCGAATCAGAGCCTATGCAACAGGGACAACAACTCGGGATCCGAGCCGCACCTTCAACCTACGCCACAGCTCACGGCAATGCCAGATCCTTAACCCACTGAGCAAGGCAAGGGATCAAACCCGATTCCTCATGGATACTAGTAGGGTTTGTTAACCACTGAACCTCGATAGGAACTCCCTAGATCTCTTTAAATGCAACTGACTTAAACATCTAGGACAGAAACCATATACTGCTGTTTTAAACTAAAGTGTAGAGAATAGTATAACTATTTAGAAAATGCTTATATACCTGGGCAAATGTTTCAAGGAAAAGACAGGAACTGAACTGGGTTAAACATGGTAAGAAGGGAGCATGGGACACTTTTTTTGTGAGTGAGTAAAAGGCATGGAGCTGACCGAACATGCCATGTGAGGGAGGAGGGAAACTAATCTCACGAGAACAGATCATTTATGTTGGGAAACAACAAAAAATCTGGTAAGCAGTGTATGGTGAAACTCATCGACAGCTATAAATCCTAACCGTTCAGATCCTTTAAGGACATAGAAAACATTGAAGACAGATTATCATTTTTCTGGGTAAATTAAGTCTATCAGCAGTACACCCGGAGCTACAGGCAGGATGTTTTGGGGAGGATGACAGGATGTAAGACTAGAAAGATGAGGATGAGTAAGACACCTCTTCTAGTAATCTTAGGACAACTTCTACTAAGTGAGCAGCTACTCCTTCTTCGCAGTACCACAGTATCCTACCCCATCACTCATTGAACACCTCTGTCACAAAGGTATTCAATATTTAACAGATGTGAGGGTGCAGAGAAAACCAAATCTTAAACGTCTGCATGTCACCTGCCCAGTGTCTAACACAGTGGATACCTAATATGTTTACTTCATAAGCACTAATATAATAAGGGCTAGGGTACATGGAAGAGGTGGAGAATGAAGAAAAAGACAGTACCCAAAACTGATGAAAATGTCAACACTAGCTTACTTTCGATGTTATGGATTATATAACTTTTTTTTAGTACTTCAATTTTTTATTACTATGCAAAGTACTTCCCCTTACCAGGGGCTGGTAAATTATATATGGCCCACAGATCTGGCCTACTGCCTGCTATCTTTTATTTTTCAGTCTGTCATCTAAGTATGGCTTTTACATTTTTAAATGGTTGAAAATAAACAGATAAAATAATATAATGATATGTAACAATTATATGCAATTCAAATATCAGTGCCCATAAATAAAGTTTTACTAGAACACAGCCATGCCTATTCATTTATGTATTGCTAAAGCTGCTTCTATGCTATGACAGTAGAGTTAAATGTTGTGACAGAGATTTTATTGTCCATAAAGCTGAAAATATTTATTGTCTGGTCTTTAAAAAAAAATTTTATTTAAAAAAATTTTTTAGGGCCACACCTGCAGCATATGAAAATTCCTAGGCTAGGGGTTGAGTTGGAGCTGCAGCTGCCAGCTTATATCACAGCCATAGCCACACCAGATCCAAGCCATGTCTGTGAACTACATCATAGTTCAAGGCAATGCTGGATCTTTAATCCACTGAGTGGGGCCAGGGATCAAACCATGTCCTCATGGATACTAGCTGGGTTCACTACTGCTGAGCTACAATGGGAATTCCATTTATTGTATGGTCCTTTATAGAAAAAAATAATGCTAACTTCTGCCCTATATCATACTTATTTGGCAATATTTGAAAATTTACAAACATGTTTTCTTATAAGTTACAAATATAATTGACGTTTTTAGTAAATTATTATGCATGCTTTTCACCTGCTAATTTTACAATTCCAGCAATCCAGAAGACTTTGGTAGGTAGGCTGCAGTCTGTATTGGGAACTTCTACTCTCACATTTTCTGAGATATCACCCCAGCAGGTCCCCATGGGTGCCTGTCATATAAAAATTATTAAATTATCATCTTATTAAATAAAAGCCTGAAATACATCATTCAAAATCAAGCATTACCATCAATCATGGAAAAATTAAACTAAAAATATCATTTAATTCATTCATTTTTCTCTAAAAATGTAACTGTTATTTCCTTTTTCACAGAATCCTATTTGGAAAAAGCTGGTGTTAGGGACAAGCTCGAGATGTTCAAGAGAAGCCACATGTATCAGAAGAGATTCACATCAAGTTCAAAATTCAATATTCCCCTAATACAAAACTTGAGTACCAATTTTTGCAAAAGCCAAATCACAAACTTGATAATAGGTATCACAGGAAAAAAGTGACTTAAGACATTCATTATTTTTAATATGAACTAAATGAATGTACTTTACCTTAACCTCTAATTCTAAAAGATCTATTCAAAGAGCAAGAAGAAAGATAATTCCAGTCAGCAATGTGGTTTCCAATGACACAGAGAAATGAAGATTAGTTACCTATATTTTCAACTTAAGTTAATTCATAGACTAGATTTACAGTCTGTTAAAACAGACCTATGGCAAAAGCACCAGATAATTATTAAAAAGATGGAGTTGAAGAGTTTTTAAAGAATCATACCATGGTAAATTAAGTAATTTATTATTTCAAAATTTCTTCTGCAAGAATTACTATAAACAAAGAGAAAATTTTCAATGTTAGATCTGGTAATAAATGGTCTGCACACAAACTATTAAGATGGGGATTCAGAAAATGATTAAATATCATGAAGGGGTTTTCCAAAATCTGTTATATGCTCCCAAGTTACAACTTCTATTATATTTTAATTCTTAAATTTGAGGTAATTTGCAATTAATAAGAGTTTATGCAATGGTTAATTAAACCAAATAAGTGAATTTAGCTTTTTTTTTTTTGTCTTTTTAGGGCCGTATCCGTGGCAAATGGAAGTTCCCAGGATAGGGGTCGAATTGGAGCTGTAGTTGCCAGCTTATGCCACAGCCATCGCAACTCTGGATCCGAGCCGTGTCTGCAACCTATACCACAGCTCATGGCAAACCAGATCCTTAACCAACTGAGCGAGGTTAGGGATCGAACCTCCATCCTCATGGATACTTGTCGGGTGTGTTATTGCTGAGCCACAATGAGAACTCCTAAATTTAGGAATTTAAATGCTTACAACATCAGTCTCTACAGCCCTTGATAACCAGCTTTTTGGCTGTGCCTGCGGCATGCAGAAATTCCTGGGCCAGGGATCGAACCTGTGCCACAGCTGTAACCAGAGCCATAGCAGTGACACTGCTGGATCCTTAACCTGCTGAGCCATGGGGGAACTCTGATAATGAGCTCTTTATTAAACATAATTTAGAACCTTGACCACAGAGAAAAAGATTAGGGAATGTTATAAAAGGCCTGATAATATGAACAGATCAGGAAAAGACAAATAGCTCAAAGATGAGTAAATAAAGATATCTAAGAGTTAATACACACTAGTCCATCAAGACACTGGGCACATGTCTTCCATGCAAGGCTGCTCATACTTTGGTGGATGATAATCCCACAGGAGGATTGCCTAAAACATTACTCAACCCCTATGCTCTCAATAGTTTATGGAATTTCTGAAGGAGAGGAAGAAAATGTCAAATGATACTGAACTAGGATACTAAACACAGAGTCAACTTATGGCTATTGCTTTAAGTATCAAGTAAAGAATACTCTTCAGTCACCTGGAGACAGTGGCCTATCTCAACTATTTGTGATTCTGGAAGGATACACATAACTATCTTCCTAAGCTGCGCAAAAAATAATACATCCATTAGGTCTACCCTTTTCTGCTATTTTTAAATTGAAAGAATGGACTCTTCAGGTTCTGCTGTCTCCCCCTATATCATTCTAGACTGTAGGGCCATCCCTATTGCCAGCAGATATGATCAGAAAAGGAGAGGCTGGAAAGAATATAGGGTATCAACACAAAGACTGTGTATTAATTTCTGTGAGGATGAACCAGTTAGAGCAGACAGATGCAGTGAAATGTATGCATTAAAGTAGGATATCCATCCCTCTTTGTTCGGCTGCCAAATCTTGTGGAATGGGCTTTCTTCTTCATTGAGAAGGAAGAGGCATGGTTATGCTGACAAGTTGCGGGTTTGTTAGCACACTGCTAAGTGAATTTGGCACATAGGACTGACTCCCTTTTGAGCTAAATATGACAATGTCACACTGACCTTTTAAAAAATCTTTTCGATTGTTTGGAGAAAACAACTTTTAGTCACATTTTATTAAGGAAAATAGGTGTAACTTAAAAAATAAAGTTAATGGTCATTTTAGTGGGGGATGTTATGTTTTGGTCCCTACAGTCTGGATTGGTATAGGAGAAAGTAGCAGAAAGTGACATTTGTTCTTGCCTGTAAGGTTGTGGTTCTGCTAGGCCCTCTTAAACCAATCCATATGATTCACTCTAAGAAGAAAAATGAAGAAACAAAACCAGTAACAAAAAAAGAGCACCACAGTCATTGCATAGTATGTGCTCAATGTGTTGAAATAATAAAGTAATTTCATAGATATATCTGCCCTTTTGCTTAAAACGAATATTCTTAAGTGTGGAAGACTAAATGACCCAGGGCTTGAGAGCCATCTTCATCCAAGTCATCTGTCTTCTCTTGCTGGCAGGAGGGATACCTCTGAAAGTCTGGATTGGCATAGCATGAACTAGCAGAACCATAATTTACAGGTAACAACAAATTTACCTTCCAGACTCAGGACGAGAGAGGTCCACCTCAGGTTCCTCCCAAACCAGGAAGATCTGCTTCACCACTTCCTGCTCCAGGACCACTCGTGAGGGCTATGTGGGAGCGACTCTCCTTCCCTGCAAGGTAAGCTGTCATCAGGTCCTGCAGGACACGGCCAAATCCAAATGTTGAGGGCTCCCCAATGCAAATGTATGAAAATCTCCACCTGTCTGTCTATAGGAAAGTAACTGGGTGGGATGTCTTATTTTTTTCTGTACTTCAAGAACATTCTCAGATAGTCCAATAGCCCAGATGGCTACTATTTACTCTCAGAGGGCTGACACACTGTACACGATGCTTTATGACAGAAATACAGATTTCCCTCCATAGAGCTGACCACCTATAACTTTTGATAATCACACTCAATCTTCAATAGTGACAAAGACGTTAAGCAGGCAGAGGTTATCCTTGAAGGTGCACATAGGTAACCAAGAGGAACTGAACCCAATAATGATCTGGCGAATATACAAAAAGCCACCACTGAAATACTTTGACTAGTAGGCATATGATTACTAAAGTTCATCTAGTAAAGACAAACTATTATTTGGCTAAAAAGGGGAGAAAACATTATAAAAGATTAACTAGAAAGAAATTAGAACTCCTAAATACTATTTGCTGGAATTGATAGGAAGTAGAAACAGAAAAAAAAAAAAAAAAAAAATTGTTTCGCATGTCTCCAGAAAGTCCACTCACCTTTTGGTTTGATAACAGAAACTATTCTTTAGGGTAGTGTCAGCAGGGAGATGGGGAGTACAAGGAGAGTACAAAAGGAAAATGGGGAGTTTCTGTGTGGCTCAGAGGTAACAAACCTGACTAGTACCCATGAGGATGCGGGTTTGATCCCTGGCCTTGCTCAGTGGGTTAAGGATCCAGCGTTGCCATGAGCTGCAGTGTAGGTCGCAGACACGGCTTAGATCTGGCATTGCTGTGGCTGTGGCGTAGGCTGGTGGCTGCAGTTCCAATTCGACCCCTAGCCTGGGAACTTCCATATGCTGTGGGTGCAGTGCTAAAAAAAAAAGAAAAGAGAAGAGAAAAAGAAAATGGGATGCTTGGGGTGAGAGAAAGATTAAGAATGAGGAAATGCTAGTGTATGTAAAAAGAAACAGGAAGCAGTGGTTACAAATCTGCAAGCCATAAAAGTCTATAATACAAAAAAAAAAAACCCACTGAATCTATAATTTAATAAAAGTCTATAATTTAAATGAAAATAAACCTAGATTATTTAAGGTTTCCTTAAAACAAGTGATTTTGGGGAGTTCCCGTTGTGGTTCAGTGTAAACGAATCTGACTAGTATCCATGAGGAGGGAGGTTCGATTCCTGGCCTCACTCAGTGGTTTAAGGATCCGGCGTTGCCATGAGCTGTAGTGTAGGTCACAGTCTCTGCGTGGATCCCAAGTTGCTGTGGCTGTGGCATAGGCCAGTGGCTATAGCTCCAATTCGACCCCTAGCCTGGAAACTTCCATGTGCCATGAGTGTGGCTCTAAAAAGACAAAAATGAACAAACAAACCAAAAAACCAAGGGATTTTTAGGAGTTCCCTTGTGGCACAGCAGGTTAAGGATCCAGCATTGTCACTGCAGTGGCTCAACTCACTGCTGTGGCATGGGTTTGATCCCTGGCTTGGGAACTTCCATATGCTGTAGGTGTGGCCAAAAAAACCCCCCAAACAAAAAACAAACAAGTGGCTTTTATTATATTAGAGTCCACTGCTTTTCTGCAGACAATCTATTTTGTGGCAACATTCACGATAGCTAAATAAATGTGAAGTAATAACATGTGCCAGAAACTAAGTTTTATTTCCATCAGAAAGAAATTCTGCAATCTAGGATGACATACTGAAGATTCTTACTTTAGTTAAAATGGATGCAAAATTACATTTCCTTTTTTTTTTGTCTTTTGTCTTTTTAGGGCCACACCCTAGGCTAGGGGTCAAGTCAGAGCTATAGCTGCCAACCCATATCACAGCCACAGCAACTCGTGATCTGAGCCACGTCTCAGACCTACACCACAGCTCACGGCAACGCTGGATTCTTAACCCACTGAATGAGGTCAGGGATTGAACCCAAGTCCTCATGGATACTAGTCGGGTTCATTAATTGCTGAGCTGTGATGGGAATTTCCATATTTACTTAATTTTTAACGGAGTTATGTATGTATGGTTAAGGTTAGGGAAAAAAAAACAATTTTATTTGAAAGAGACTGTTTTATTAATAAACATATACCCGAGAAATAAATAGATGAGTTTTACTATAAACTTGTTACTGCACATACATAAACAAAGGGCTTTTGTTTTTACCTTTAAACCCCCAAATATATTTGTAATACATGTTGCAAAGAAATATGGATAATCTTCTCCCCTTCAAAACAGCCGGTGTACAGGTCAGGTACGAAAGAGGATTAGAAAATTTCATGTAAGCAATACCAGGTGATATCTGTGAAGGCAGGATGAACTATTACGGTAAACTCAGCTCTAAAGCTATGGCATGCATGTGTGCAAAGGACCCTTTTTAAAAAAAAGACATAACTACAACTATTTTTAAGGGAAGAAACAGTAGGATGATTACATTTCTGGTTTTAGTAATGACAGTATCAAGACATTAGAGTATATAGTCCAGGTATCAACCAAAGAAATCTGAAGTTTGTAAATATATAACTAAAGGAATATGATTGTAGCTTTTGTATGATTTACGTATACTTGATATTAGCAGATTTTGGCCTGTGCTGTAATGCTTAGAAAAGAAATATCTTACAAGGCAAATAATGGCAAAAATAGGAATGCTACAATTTAAAAGACTACTTAGTGAAAAAAAATTAAGACTACTCTAAAGCTAAATACTCTGCATACAACTAGATCAACTGGAGGCTCTCTTGGGTTCAACATAAATTACCAGTAGAAGAAAGCAACCTGTGAATTTCATTAATGTGTACAATGTACCTAACTGGCACGTAGTACTGCAGCAGTACTTTGGAGATTTTCCCACGATTAGGAAAGATATAGTTACCGCTTTTAGGGATTGTGAAATAATAGAAAAAATACATCTTGGTCTTTGGTCTGTTCCACCACAGAGCTCTTAAAACCTTCATGACTTCCTAAGTGATAAGAGAACCTCACATATCTTTTCTTCTAATATTTGATCTTCGACCCTTATTCCTGACACAGAGCTTTTATATCCTTAAGAATTTTTTTTTTTTTTTTTTTTAAATGGTCACACCTGCAGCATATGTAAGTTCCTAGGCTAGGGGTCTGAACTGGCTGAGATTTGTGCCACAGCAACATCAGATCCCAACTGCATCTGCGACCGATCCTTAACTGACTGAGTGAGGCCAGAGATAGAACCTGCATCTTCATGGACACTATGTCAGGTTCTTAATCAGCTGAGCCACAATGGGAATTCCTGTTTTGTTCTAATGAGGCAACTCTTTGCAGGCCCCTAGAAAGCTTCAGCATGGGAGTTGGTCACAACACAGATCAAAGAGTGATTAGAAGCCTGGAACTTTCAGCCACATTAACCATCTTCCAGGAAAGGGAGAGGAGCTAGAGACTGAGTTAATGACCCATTATGCCAATGTGATGAAGCCTCCATAAAAATCCCAACATACAGGGTTTGGAGAGCTTCTGTGTTGATGGATGAATAAATGTGCTAGGAGAGTGTGTGTGGAAAGGGCATGGAAACTCTGCCTCTTCTCACATACCTGACCTTACATATAGCTCTTCATCTGGCTGTTCATCTCTATTTTTAAAAATTACATCCTTTTTTTTCTTTTGGTCACCCCAAAACATATGGAGCTCCTGGGTCAGGGATCAGATCTGAGCCACCGTCGAAACCCAAGCTGCAGCTGAACCAACACTGGATCCTTAACCCACTGTGCTGGGCTGAGGATCAAACCTGCATCCCAGTGCTCCCAAGATGCAGCCAGTGATCCCACTGCACCACAGATGGAGCTCCTTTAATTATACTCTTAATAATAAGCCAGTAAGGAGTTCCCATCATGGCTCAGTGGTTAACGAACCCAACTAGTATCCATGGGGACATGGGTTTGATCCCTGGCCTTGCTCAGTGGGTTAAGAACCTGGCGTTGCTGTGACCTACAGTATAGGTCGAAGACAGGGGTCGGATCCCGAGTCGCTGTGGCTGTGGTGTAGGCCAGCAGCTGCAGCTCTGATTTGACCCCTAGCTTGGGAACCTCCACATGGTGCATGTGTGGACCTTAAAAAAAAAAAAAAAAAAAAAAAAAGGACAAAAGACAATAACAAACCAGTAAACTTAAGTGTATCCCTGGATTCTGCAAGCCATTCCAGCAGATTATCAAACCCAAGGAAGGGGACATGGGAATCCTGATCTATAGCTGATACATTAGAAGTATAGGTGACAATGTGGTACTTGCAACTGGTGTCTCAGTCCCCTTGTGGGACTGTGCCCTTAATCTGATGGGATCTGATGCTAATTCCGGATAGTGTCAGAACTGAACTAAATGACAGGACATCCAACTGGTGTCAGAGAAATGCCACACATCTGGTATCAGAAGTACTGCACAGTAGAACTGTGTAAGTAAAGGGCAAACAAAGGACCGTTTTTCCAATAGGGGCTACATTTAAAATTATGTTTTTAAAAAAAAAAAAAAAAAACCAAAACAACTGCACAGAGAAGAGCAAGTTAAAGTCCAAAGTTGAAAATTTCAATATAGTAACTGAAAAAAGTAGTAAGAGGTAAAGTAATAATTTTAAAGATAGCTTATGGCTTTGTGACCATATGATTTAGGATTTATTTGATATTGCCTAATTCAGTGGTTTCCAACCTCAGAGACTGCCAAGAGAAAGCCAGGGGTCAAGGACCAGGGCTCAAGCCAAACCCTACTACTGCCAGACCAATCAGCATAGCGTCCCCTTATCCTATCTATGTTATTAGGGAGAAGCAGAATTGTAATGCTTAGGAAAAAAAGAAGTCTGAAAACTTCTACCTAGATAAAAATGAAAGCTTTATCAGTATATAGCAATCATAATATACAGATTTCTAAGTTGATATATTTAACGACACCTGGGCTCCATTTCCACTGATAATTATTAAAAATGTCATTGTGGTAACAGTGATTGAGAATAAACCTTTATGCACAATTATAGCAATAATCAAAGAGAATATCATTCTATGATATACTCTGCAGAAACTTTCAAGAAACTTAAAGACAGACCATGGAAAAGAGTAATTCTACTGAAATTGTATGGTTTACAACTAATCACAATCAAATTTAAGTGCTGGAAAACATACTCACCTGACGTCCTTACTGCAGAAGGGGTTATGTTAAAGAAGCAAGGTAGTTAAGGCTATCACAGTGCCCCTCACCCCAAATCCTGGTTTAACTAGAATAGCTCGGTTTTCATGTTACGTATTGAATGTTTTTAAACATGATATTTGAAAAAAGAATCCCCTAGGAACAGGGAAAGGCTCCCAACCTGTGCTCAACTTGGAGGTAGAGCAGATGTAGAATCTGAAGGAAGGGGCCCTACTGATGAACTGGTGTTAGAGCAGGCATCAAGTGTTAGAAGACTGATGACTCGAGGCAGGACTGTGTGCCTGCAGCCATTCCCGGCAATAGAGTTTCTAAAGCTAAAGCCTGTAACTCTCCTTAGAGACAGCGAAAACTATCTGGGGGAGAACCATGAAGACTCAACTCTAAAGGACAAAATCAAGTACAGCATCAAGTCTGACATCCTAAACCAAATGGCTTCAAATGAAGATGCTGGTTAAAGCAACAAAGCAAACTTATTTTGTACTGAAATGTACTAAGACATTACCCATATAAAATGTTTTCTATTTGGTAAGGAGGAGGAAGAGGAGTGAAGCAGGACAGCACTGGGTGACAAATGCCTTGCTTCTGAGTGAGAAAGAGGAAGTTCCGCAGTATCATTAGTAATTACACAACTAAGGCTGGCTACCTATTCTATATGATAGAATATATGATTACATATGACAGAACATTTTAATCTTAAAAAAGCAAAGTCAGGCGTTCCCATTGTGGCTCAGTGGTTAATGAACCTGAGTAGTAACCATGAGGTTGCGGGTTCAATCCCTGGCCTTGCTCAGTGGGTTAAGGAAACGGCACTGCCGTGAGCTGTGGTGTAGATTGCAGACGTGGCTCAGATCCTGCGCTGCTGTGACTGTGGCATAGGTGGGCTGCTACAGCTCCGAGTCGACCCCTAGCCTGGGAACCTCCATATGCCGCAGGTACAGCCCTAAAAAGACAAAAAAACAAAAAACAAAACAAAACAAAACAAAAAGCTAAGTCAAATACAAAATCAATTTCATTATAATAGAGATGTTCTTGCAAAGAACTTTTAATATTACTATCCAAAGACACAGACATGAAACAAAACATATTCTGGGGATTGTGAAATGCTATTTTAAAAATATTGACTACTTAATAGCTTGCATGGCTTATGATATTAGGACATAAAAAAACAAAATATTAAAATAAAGATAGGATAAAAGATAAAGGCTGTTCAGAAGACAATAGACAAATTCCTATTCAGGAATCTGGGATGAAAGTGTTATAACTGAGTACTTATCTAATTCTGAGCTTCTTAATACAAAAAAGAACTATTCTAAGAGAAGAGAATTAAAGATTTGCTCTGTAGTTTTCATGAAAGCTGCTGCTGCCATGTATTAAATTTATCTACAAAAGTGACATTACTATCAATAAAACAATAAAATATATTAGCTATTAAACACTGAGATAAAGTATCTAAGATTCCACTTAGGCTGGTTTAGATAGTCAGCATGCCACTGACTAAGGACTTAACACCTGTACTTTCAAGAAAGAAAACTAACAAATGAATGAACTTGGCTTTCATTTGTATCTCTACCACTGAGTTAATACGTTTGGCCTTGATTAAAATCCTTTACTGGCCAGGAATGAAGAAAATTCATGAAGATTTCCAGAGCAAGAACTCAACCTTTGATTTGTTTACATGCTGTTATTTAACAGTAAAGTCCCAAATTAAAATGTTAAACGTAAACAAAATTTCATTCGTTAATTTTCTTTTCTTTCTTCCTTTTTAAGGTCAAATCTACGGCATATAGAAGATCCTGGCTAGGGGGAGAATGGAAGCTGCAGCTGCTGGCCTATGCCACAGGCACAGCAATACGGGGTCTGAGTTGTACCTGTGTCTGTGACCCACACCACAGCTCATGGCAACACCGGATCCTTAACCCACTGAGCAAGGCCAAGGATCGAACCCATGTCCTCATGGATACTAGTCGGGTTTGTTACCTCTGAGCCACAACAGGAACTCCACATTCATTAATTTTCTAAATTGTCTTTTCTTCTTATACATGACCAGTAGCAGATAATATCTTTAAACATAAATCAAACTTGTAGTCGGGTATAACAAAGTATTGAAGAGAATTAACCACAGATGACTGAATCAAAAGAAATGAAATCACAAGGAAATAACTTGTCATTAGATACATTTTTAACATAATTCTTAAATTACTTCAGACATTCGGTCACAATCTACTCCTTAAAAAGATTACCTTGCAAAAGGTAATTTCAGCCCACAATACTATCCTACTAATAGTTCTTTGTTTTTGTGATTTTACATTGAGTGACAAAATAAAACTAGATCTTTTCTTTTCTCAAATATTAGGTCAAATCACCAAAATGTAGGTAACTGGGAGTTGCCATTGTGGCTCAGTGGGTTACAAACCCGACTAGCATCCATGAGAAATCGGGTTCAATCCCCGGTTTCACTCAGTGGATTAAGGATCTGGCACTGCTGTGAGCCATAGTGTAGTTCAGACGCGGCTCAGATTCTGCATTGCTGAGGCTGTGGTGCAGGCCAGCAGCAACAGCTCCGAGTAGACCCCAGCCTGGCAATCTCCATATGCTGCAGGTGTGGCCCTAAAAAGACAAAAAAAATGTAGGTAACATCAATATAATGGATGATTTCTACGAGGTTGAATATTATAAGGCTCCAATATGATAATGCAAAACCAATAATTTTATATGGTTCAACTTATTATGAAAACTGAATAAGACTAGTACCTTTCCCTGTTTAAAATAACTTCAACTTGCAATGTCTTTATGGGAACCTTTTATTTATAAAACTTCAAGAAGTTAACTATTAATAAGTATAATAATTACTAAAAAATTTCCATTATGATTTATAAAATGAAGACCTTTTAAGGATAAGATACTTAAAGTTATTGTGCTTTCAGACTGAAACAAGGACTAAGCAATTCACTGGGTGAGAAATTTGATACTCACATGTTTAAAGCAGGTAACTGGAGCTGCTATAAAGCTATTGCTATTGATGTAGTTACCCCAGCTGAAACCTTCCATGGAGACTGCTGCTGAAATAAAATAAATTTAGATATATTATAGTTTTCACGTCTTTTCTTTCTTTTTTTTTTTAAAGGGCCTCACCTGCAGCACATGAAGGTTCCCAGGCTAGGGGTCCAATCAGAGCTGTAACTGCTGGCCTACTCCACAGCCACAGCAATCCCAGATTTGAGCCACGTCTGTGACCTACACCACAGCTCACGGCAACGCCAGATCCTTAACCCACTGAGTGAGGCCAGGGTTTGAACCTGTGTCCTCATGGATGCTAGTCAGATTCATTTCTGCTGAGCCACGATGGAAACTCCTCAGATTTTTTTTTTTTGGTAAGAAGGCTATTATTTTAAGATGTGAAATTACACGGATTTAATTTATCACCTTCAAAAAAAAGTTTTTTTTTTTTTCCTGTAAAGATAGAATGTCTCTAAACAAACATGAACTTTGACATTTATCATATTTGCAAACACAAATAGCAGTTTAATTCTTCTATATACAACATGCTCCTTGGGAAGTGAAGTAAGAGTTCTGCAGTTACAAGAGACTTTTAAAAAAGAGCCCAGAGCTGAAGAAACACTTGGTACAACAAATGCTGTTCTAGCTGCTCTTGTGTTTTATTCCCACGAAGCTCCTACCACGCACCCCAATGAGATTTCTATTTAGTATCTACCACCCTAATACCTTTTTTTTTTTTTTTTTTTTGGCCTTTTTAGGGCTGCACTTATGGCATATAGAAATTCCCAGGCCAGGTCGAATCAGAGCTAGAGCTGCTGGCTTATGCCACAGGCACAGCAATGCGGGATACGAGCCATGTCTCATGGCAACTCTGGATCCTGAACCCACTGGGCAAGGCCAGGGATCGAACCTGCATCCTCGTGGATCCTAGTCGGGTTTGTTAACCACTGGGCCACGAAGGGAACTCCCCTACCTAATACTTTCACTAGGGTTTTCCACTGCCTTACTTCCTACTTATTCCCTTGCCTTTCCACTCCTGTTAAGAATCTTCTGTTAAAAACAGTCCTTTCTCTTATTACTCTCTTCTCCCCCATCCCTCTAAAGCCTAATAAATGTCCCATTTCTTTGTCCATTATCTCCACAATGTTTCCCACTGTCCACAGCCAAGATCAGTACATTAAAAAAACAAAATACACCAAATAAAAAACATTAACGAGATTGCCAAAAACACCGTAACTTGTGAACATAGCTATTCTCTTTCAGAAAAATTTACTGAAACCAAAACCATTATCAGGAAGCCTAGTGTCTTAATGTGTAAATAGGCAACACAAACAGCTTAGTTAACGGAATCCAAACTTAAAATGTCATTAATTAAAAGTAGATGAATTAGGAGTTCCCGTTGTGGTGCAGTGGTTAACGAATCCAACTAGGAACCATGAGGTTGTGGGTTTGATCCCTGGCCTCGCTCAGTGGGTCAAGGATCCGACGTTGCCATGAACTGTGGTGTAGGTTGCAGACACGGCTCGGATCCCATGTTGCTGTGGCTCTGGCATAGGCCGGCAGCTACAGCTCCGATTCGACCCCTAGCCTGGGAACCTCCACATGCCGTGGGAGCGGCCCAAGAAAAGGCAAAAAGACAAAAAAAAAAAAAAAAAAAAAGTAGATGAATTGGAGTTCTTTCTGTGGCTCAGCAGTAATGAATGAACCTGACTAGTATCCAAGAGAACTTGGGTTTGATCGATCCTTGACCACGCTCAGTGGGTTAAGAATCCAGCTCTGTTCCTGAACTGCTGTGGTGTAGGCTGGCAGCTGCAGCTCCGATTCAACTTCCAGCCTGGGAACTTCCATATGCCACACTTGCAGCCCTAAAAAAAGAAAAGTAGGTGAAGCAGGGTCAAATATTTCACCTCTACTACATTCACCAATATTACCTGCTTTAGTCTTTGCTTGGTTTTGCAAGGTAGCTTGATACTGAGCATATGCGGCTAGTTTAGCGACTAAAGGTTGTTTCTGAAGAACTTTTGCTTTCTTTGTCGGAGGCTTACCCTAAAACAAGAAGAGTTAAGTAAATAGGATTCTTTATCATCCCCCCCACCCCCAAACCCAAAAACTAACTTGACTGCGTACTACTCATTCTGCTTAAGTAACATTGAGGGTTTAGAAAATTATTAAAGCAAAGAAAACATACAAGGAATTTTAACATGAGAAATGTTTTCTGGAGTTCTGCTACAATGGAGATATCTAATATGGGTAGCAGAGCTGGCATAGACTAAAATAGCAATATGCAAATTAATATGTTAATAAAAAATTATATCCCATAAAAAGTTAAAAATAGGCTGTGGTAGATAATTGATTCCTTCTTATACTAGATAAAACCAGTGGTTATTCACTCATGCAGCTTGCAAAGCATTGCTATTTATATGATAAGAGAAGATAATTTAATGTTTAAAGAGCAAGTGACAGGTTTATACCTTTAGTGCTAACGCAAAAGATCAATGACAAAATGATCATGGGCCAAATTCAGTGTGACAAACTGCCATCCATTTGGGTACAGACCATTGCTCAGGATCTTTAGGTACTGTCTATCTGAAATATAGAAATACATCTAAGTGATGTATTTCCTTAATTTGGGGAATTTAAATAATCCTTTCAGTGCTATGTAATGATCACAAAGTAAAGGAAAAGTTAAAAAATGTGATCACTCACATAAAATATATTATAAAAATCAGTTATGTGATGTCTTTAAAATGTCGTTTTTATGCTACAGTAGTATAACTTAGTCAAAGGTCAAATCTCCAGTCATTTTGCAGGCACTGACACACATTAAATAAAGGATGATTTTCTTTTCGTATTACGAATGTTTTCAAAAAGGTTAGTTGTATTAACCAAATACACTTGGTCAAGTTATCAAACAGGCTGCAATCAAAAGTACAAACCAAAGATGGTGGAAAAATAAAACCAAAGGGTAAATCACTTTTCCCCAACAATGAAAGTTTCTACTTTGGTATTAACCCAAAAGAAAACAAGGGGGAAAGTGGCCTCGATTTATGTACATAAGAAGATGTTTATACTTATTTAGAAAAGGGATAAACATTTTAATTCACTTACACCAACAATCATAATTTAGTTTGGATAGTACGCCTTCTCTATTTATAACAGCTGATTCAATTTTATAGAATGAAAAAACACTGGGGCTCACATATTTCTTAAAAGTGTGGATACAAAATAACTAGCCAACTGGGTAGAGGTGGAGTGCAGTGAATCACAATCAAATGACAGATAAACGGTGAGAGCCATAGAAATAACAGGTATAAAGAATAAGAAGGTTTCTGTACCGTTACCTGAAGTCTGGCCAAAATGCTTGCCTTCTTGGAGTTTGACGAATAACTTCTTGAACATGAAACACTGCAGAAACGCTTTGTTTTAGAGTAAAAAGCATCTCGCACACCAACCATCCCACACATTTCACAGGTAGCTAATTAACAAAATTAAAACATTGGTATTATAATCATAAAACTGATTTTTATCTAACGGTTTAATAACTTCTCCAATTATCCAAAGATTTTAATTTTTTTTTTTTTGTTTGTTTTTTTTAGGGCCACATCTATGGCATATGGAAGTTCCCAGGCTAGGAGTTAAATTGGAGCTACAGCTGCCAGCCTATGCCACAGCCACGGCAACACAGGATCTCGGCCACGTCTGAGACCTACAGCACAGCTCATGGCAATGCTGGATCCTTAACCCATTGAGCAAGGCCAGGGAGTGAACCTGTGTCCTCATGGATACTAGTAGGGTTTGTTACTACCACTGAGCCATGATGGGAACTCCTAAAAAGTTTCCTTCAAACAGAAACTACGTAGGTTGTGGGATTGCTAATTATATGGCAGTTCTATTTTTATTTTATTTTATTTTATTTTTTTGTCTTTTTTGTTGTTGTTGTTGCTATTTCTTGGGCTGCTCCCATGGCATATGGAGGTTCCCAGGCTAGGGGTCGAATCGGAGCTGTAGCCACCGGCCTACGCCAGAGCCACAGCAACGCGGGATCCGAGCCGCGTCTGCAACCTACACCACAGCTCACGGCAACGCCGGATCGTTAACCCACTGAGCAAGGGCAGGGACCGAACCCGCAACCTCATGGTTCCTAGTTGGATTCGTTAACCACTGCGCCAAGACGGGAACTCCCTATTTCATTTTATTAATTTGTTTTTCCATTTTTGGCTGTCCGGAAGCATATGGAGCTCCTTGGCCAGAGATCAGATCTGAGCTACAGCTGCGGCCTACAACACAGCTGCATTAACACCAGATCCCTGAACCCACTGTGCAGGCTGGGGATTGACCCTAAGTCCTGGAGCTGCAGAGCTGCTGCTGATCCTACTGTACCACGGCAGGCACTCCCAGTAGTTCTATTAAAGTTTTTGAGGAATTGCGTACTGTTTTTTCTTTTCTTTTCTTTCTTTCTTTTTTTGGTCTTTTTTGCCATTTCTTGGGCTGCTCCCGCGGCATATAGAGGTTCCCAGGCTAGGGGTTTAATCGGAGCCATAGCCGCCCAGCATATGCCAGAGCCACAGCAACGTGGGATCCGAGCCACATCTGTGACCTTCACCACAGCTCATGGCAACACCGGATCCCTAACCCACTGAGCAAGGCCAGGGATTGAACCCTCAACCTCATGGTTCCTAGTCGGATTCGTTAACCACTGAGCCACGACGGGAACTCCTTCTACTGTTTTCAAAAACAGCTATACCAATTTACAATAACACCAAGAGAGTATAAAAGTTCCCTTTCTCCACATCCTCCTTGGCAGTTGTTATCTTGTCTTTTTTTTCCTTTTTTATGGCTACACCTGCAGCATATGGAAGTTCTGGGCTGGGGGTTGAATCTGAGAGCTGGTGTAGGCTTAGGCCACAGCCACGGCAAGACTGGATCCAAGCTACATGTGAGACCCATGCGAAAATACTGAATCCTTAACCCACTGAGCAAAGCCAGGTAATTGAACCCACATCCTCACAGAGACACTGGGTTTAATAGGAACTCTTCTCGTCTTTTTGATGTTAGCTAACCTAACAGGTGTGAGATGGTATCTCGTTATGGTTTTGATCATCATTTCCCTGATGATCAGAGATGTTGAGCACCTTTTCATGTATCTATTGATCGATCACATGTATGTCTTCTTTTGAAAAAGTGTCGATTTAGGGCCTTTACCCATTTTTTAACTGGATTGTTTCCTTTTTTTTTTTTTTTCTATTGAGTTATATGAATTCTTTGTATATTTAGATATTAACCCTTTATCAGGTATACGGTTCACAAATATTTTCTCCCACTCTGTAGGTGGCCTTTTCAATTTATTGTTTCCTTTGCTGTGCAGAACCTCTTTAGTTTGATGTAATCTCACTTTTATTTTAGCTTTTGTTTCCTATGTTTTTGGAAACATAAGAAATCACTGCCAAGATCAACATCAAGGAGCCTTTTTCCTGTGTTTTCTTTTAAGAGTTTTACAGTTTCAAGTCTTACATTTACATTTTAATCCATTTCAAGTTAACTTTTTTTGTAGTTTATGTAAAAATTTATTTGATCAAAATGTAGAAAAAGTGATACTGTTACATATGATGCAGTTGCAAGAACCTAAATGAAAAGTGTGGGTTTCATTCAATTGCACAATTTGCTAGTGTATCTCCTGGGTAGTGTGATAATAATTTGGATAAGGTAGAAGCAGGGTGATTTTTAGTAAGCTTAGAGCTGAATGTTTCAGCTCTAAGATGTTAACTGAGAAAGTAGAAATATAATAAAGCCAAAATGTGCAGTGCAGCCCTGTCTACAAAATACTCCACATCCAGTTTAATCAGGAGTTTCTTGGTTTTAATTATTAACTTGGCCCTGAAGAAGGAATTAAATTTTAGATAAGTAAATCTCTAATTTGCCATTCCCGGAGTATAGAGGAGATGATGTTAGGCCAACTACATTTGTTTATCCACTTTGCTGTCAGAGGCCCATTCTGCTCAATATTTGCTTATAGAAAGACAGTCTTGCTCAATTATTGATGGCTAGCAGTCTTTATGATATGGCTTCTCTGAATGGGACTGAAATCTATAATATTCATTCCTGCTAAATGGATGGCCTCATATTAGAGCAGACAAGCATGGGTCAGTATTGGAATAAAACAGCTCCTCAGAGAACAACTTCAGAATGAAAGAAACATAGAGGAGCTTATCAAGGATTCAGAAAACATTTGGATAATTATGACTGACTTCTTAGAGGATGTTTGTTCTGCATGGGTGGAGGATGGAAAAGAGCCAGGATGATTAGGTTAATCTCTCTGTGGTTTATGACCTCCCACAGTAAACCCCACCGCCTTTTTTTTTTTTTTTTTTTTTTGCTCACTTCAAGTTTATTTTTGAGTAGTTTAAGACAGGGATCCAGTTTCATTCTTTTGCATGTGGATATCCAACCTCCCAACAGGTTTTATTGAAAAAGACTATCCTTTCCCCACTGTGTTCTTGGTGCCCTTATGAAAAGTTCGTTGCTGGTTCCTGTCGTGGTTCAGCGGGCTAAGAATCCAACATAGTGTCTGTGAGGATGTGGCTTAGATCTGATGTTGCTATGGCTGTGGCATAGGCTGGCAGCTGCAGCTCTGATTTGACTCCTGATCTGGGAAATTCTATATGCTTCAGGGGCAGCCATTAAAATAAAAAAAACAAAAAACAAAAAAAAACTGGAGGGACTCATGTTAATCAGCACTTACAAATTATGAGAAATCATGGAAAAAAGGTAAGGTGTCAGAGGATTAGAAAAAAAAAAACAGTGTTCTAAAGGAAAAAAAACCCTGAATGATATTATGTTGTAAAATTCTAGAACAGATTATATCTTTGATATAATAATTGAACATGTCAAACTAGAATTACCATGACTAGGATATAAGTTCTATCAGGGATTTTATTCTGTATTGTTCATATCTGTATCTCTAGTATTTAAAACAGAGTCTGGCACACATGGAATTCCTTTTGTGCTATGTATGATTACTAGATTGGTATGTTATAGCTAAACCATGGCAAGATATATACGATCAGGAGTTAATTCATTTGATAAAATCTCTCATGTAGCTTTGTCAATAAAGATTGAGAAATGTAAGATGAAGTATAAGACATCTAGGCAGTTCTTAACTAGCTGGATGACCACACCTAGTGGGTCCTGATAAATGAAGTTAAGTTCTTTGATATGATCTGCAGGATTCTGTACCAGGCCCTGCACTGCTCAACTTCGTAATCAAAAGAATAGAATATGACCTATAGGGGCATTGTTATCAAATCTGCAAATGATGATAAGATGATATTGCATCCAACATTAGGTGGCAGAATTAGGAAAAAAAAATTTCTGAGATTGAAATTTAATAAGACAAAGGTTTCATGAAGAACTTTAAAGTTTTACATTTTTGGTTTGAAAAAAATCAACTGCACGAGTTCCCATCATGGTCAGCAGTTAATGAACCTGACTAGTATCCATGAGGACATGGGTTCCATCTCTGGCCTCGCTCAGTGGGTTAAGGATCTTGTGTTACTGTGAGGTCACAGATGCAGCTTGGATCCTGCCTTGCTGTGGCTGTGGTATATGCCGACAGCTGCAGCTCTGATTTGACCCCTTTCGCCTGGGAACTTCCATGTGCCATGGGTGTGGCCCTAGAAAGAAAAAAAAAGAAAAAAAAAATCAACAGCAAAAGCACAAGATTGGTTTAAACTGGTCTAGGTCATGTGATTTCAGTTATTTGCAAATTCAGCATTAGTTTCAAAAAAGGTAAAGCAATTTTGGTGGCCTGAATGGAAACAAAATGTCCTGAAAAAGAGAGAAAGAAGCTAAGCCACCTTCTGCCCTAGTCACATAGGGTGACCAACCACTTGCCTGAGGTATTTTTCAGGATGTGGGACTTTTAATCCTAAAACCATGACAGTTTTGGGCAAATCAGGACAAGTTGTCACCCTACTACCACATAATCTGAAGTATCCCCAGTAAGGATTAGCATTATCCTCTGTGTACCTTCCTAAAACAAAATTAAGATCAAAAGACAAATGTGAGAGCAAGGATAATTTTGGTTCAATACAAAGCATGTTCTGGCAATTAGAGATACCCTATCACTGAAGTGTTATAACAGAAAACCTTTTTTATTTTTTGGCAGCACCTGTGGCATGCAGAAGTTCCTGGGACAGCGACTGCACCCCCACCATAGCAGTGACAATGCTGAATCTTTAACCCAGAGAGCCACCAGGGAGCTCCAGAAAACATTTTGTAAGGAATTGTTATAGAGTAGGGAGACTTACCTTGAGAGTCTCTTTCAACTGTGCAAGTCTATTATCTTACTTTTAATTCCCTAAGGATTTATTATTTAATTATGGAATTTAAGTCCCATTAAGTTTCTCAACAGCCTTTTGTTTTCATTTTGTTCTATTTGCTTTTGCGGAAAATGGTAAATAGGCAAAATAATGAGATCTAACACAAACCCAGTGATCTTATCTAAAACTACAAGTTTCACACTGTTTCTTCAAACTATACTTTGAAAATTCTAAGGGAAATGACCGAAGAGATGGAATCAAAACATCCCCTCAAATACAAAACTGTGTAACAGGTGAAGGCTAAAGTATCTATACTCACCCATGCCGGATTTACCATCTGGGTATGTGTAGACTTGGCCATTGTTTTTGATAATTGGGAGGTTAGAAGGTAAAGGAGCAACCTCTTCTTCACTTTCCTCAGAGCTGGAGCTGCTACTTGTGTCCTCACTGCAGCTATCATAACCGTCAAACATCCCGAATGAGTCTCTTCTTTTCCTTTCAGACTGTGAAGAATGTTCAGTCTTAAAAGTAGAAAAAAATCAGTAACACATGACACAGCACTCATATGCAACACCTAAAAGACCTTCATTCAACTGTGATAAATGACACTTGAAAAATGAAAATCTTCTAGGACTGAGAAAAGATTATCAAAATGGAGCCCTCCACTTCATGACACACAAATCTATTAGCTATTATCTTAGCTAACAGGAGTAACAGTACTGATGGAAAAAATACTGGAAGAGTTTCCTTGTGGCACAGTGGGTTAAGGACCCAGCACTGTCACTGCAGCAGCTTGGGTTGCTGCCATGGTGCAGGTTTGATTCCTGCCCCAGGAACTTCCACATGTAGAGGATGCGACCAAAAAAAAAATGAATGAATGAATAAATAAATAAAAACAGTGAATGGGAACCAGAAGATCATCATGTAATTCAAGTTTTGCTATAAACTAGATATAGCACATCTCTATAAAAATGAAATTAGTTCAGATTATTTTTTCTCAAAAACAAAAACAAAAAACAACAGAAAAAAAAAAAAACAACCAAAAACCTGTGGTGAAATACACAAAACAATACATGATTTCTGGAGTTCCAAGTTATGGCTCAGAGGAAACAAATCTGACTAGTATCCACAAGGACGCAGGTTCGATTCCTGGCCTCGCTCAGTGGGTTAATGATCCGGCATTACTGTGGCTGTGGTGTAGGCTGGTGGCTACAGCTTGAATTCAACCCCTAGCCTGGGAACCTCCACCATTTTAGGTGCATGTGGCCCTAAAAAGACCAAAAAAAAAAAAAAAAAAAAAGATTTCTCAATTTGCCTTTTATCTTTAAAACTGTAAATTTCTGTTATTATTCAGAACATCTAGGAAATATATGGATACTTTTAAAAATCACTGCTAAAAGTTCTGGAGGGATTGAAAATTTTAAATTTTGGAGACAATTTAGCTATTTAAAGATAGCATTTCTACAAGTAGTAATATTTTTTTCTTTATGTAAATGGTTAGAAAAAACCCAGTCTAAACACTAATCCCTTTTCAAAAGAAAAGCACAAAGATTCTATATATTACATTCAATGAATGCTACTCATATGTTCCTCTAAAAGATGTTCCCTCACTTTAAGCCACAAAAACATTCCAAAATGAATACCTACTGACGTTCCAACTTTTCCTAAAATAAATTCCAAAGTTTCATGTTTAGTGAGAAGAAAGTCAAAGGAAAACAGGAAATAATAAAGAGAAAAAAAAATAGACTATCTGAAATGGAAAAAAAATCAAACCATCACTAAACATATATTGAGTTACAAGAGTAGTAGAAATTATCAACCAAAAAATTCTTAACAGAGTTTGGCACCTATTTTACTCTTTTGCTTCAGTTATAATTTTTTTTGGAATTATCTTACACTTAATGCACAGTTTGCTTTCTCCCTTAGTTTAATGTCTTAATATAGCCAATAGCAAAGCTGAAATCTGTTGTTCAAAGCTTGACAAAATAAAACCATCCAAATGCATCTCTTAGTTTTACTGAATAAACTGTCATTTTCAGATATGCTACTATTAAACATTTGTATTAAGATGGAAAACTGATTTTCACGTGTATCAGGTGTAACTGTGAAAGGAACAAAACTGGTTTCTTAGTCCACACAATGGAAATACATACTCAAATGAATCTTCTTTTAAGAAGCTCCCTTGGGAGGCTGTACATGTTCTATTGATACTGACACAACTTTTAACTCCTTTTTTTTTAAAAAAAAAAACAACAAACCCAAAAACCTATTCTTTCAGAACTCTCTTTTAGACCCAGTTTAAAAAAGAAAAGTCTACTGTTCACGGTCACTCTATAATTATTTTCTCATCCCCCCACTGTTGTTTTCCCTAGCCTGATTATTTAGCAGACTTCGTTCTGAATAACTTTCAGTTATTTCTTCTTCTTTTTTTTTTTTTGCTTTTTAGGGCCACACCTGTGGCATATGGAAGTTTCTAGGCTACGGGTTGAATCGGAGCTACAGCTGCCGGCCTATGCCATAGCCACAGAGGATCTGAACTGTGTCTTTGACCTATACCACAGCTCATGGAAACACCGGATCCTTAAGCCACTGAGATTGAACCTGCATCCTCATGGATCCTAGTCGGGTTCATTAACTGCTGAGCCATGAAGGGAACTCCCACTTTTGGTTATTTCTATAAATCCAACGTATGTTTAAAGAATCAAAATCTGCTACCACCAGGAGATTTCAGAAGAATAAATAAGACTCTGAAGGCTTTTCAAAAGGAAAAGTCTAACAATATTTTGAGCTGATAAGGGGGCTGGGAATGGAATCGTCCTTGTTTGTTTATTTATTTATTTTGCTTTTTAGGGCTGTACCTGCAGCATATGGAGGTTCCCAGGCTAGGAGTCCAATCGGAGCTACAGCTGCTGGCATACACCACAGACACAGCAATGTAGGATCTGAGCCACGTCTGCAACCTATACCACAGCTCACAGCAACACCAAATCCTTAACCCACTGAGCGAGGCCAGGGATTGAACCCGCAACCTCATGGTTCCTTGTCAGATTTGTTTCTGCTGCGCCACAATGGGAACTCCAGTCCTTGTTTAGATGTAAGTGTGGTGCTAACAACACAGACTTCTGACAGATCGAGGTCTGAGACTCAGCTTTGGCATTTATTAGCCGTGAACTTGGGCAAATGGATAGGTTTCCTTCTCTTATACATTCAACATTCAACAACTATTCATCAAGCACTTTTGCGTTGCACAATAAGAGAGGCTAAAGAGAAAGGGCTGTACAGAGCAGACAAGATCCATGGCTCTCATAAAAGTTATGGTCTACTGGTTGGAGAAATCCAAGCAAGACCACATGATATTAGAGTAACAAGGCAAAGGCAGTCAACTGAGTCACTGGTGAGCAAAGTCCTGAGGACAAAAAAGGCAGTCACTTGAATATCTAGTGCTGGAATATTCCAGGCAAAGAAAGGAGCAAGATGAAGGCTTTCAGCCTGGAATGTTCTGGGGGCACTGAAAGACCAGTGTGGCTGGTGCCTAGTGTGAGATGAGGCTGGAGGAGGATGCAGTGGACAGATCAGCAGGACACTTGAAGGCCAGGGTAAAGTTCGATATATTTCTTTCCTGAGTGCACCATTAAGACACTATGGGGAGTTCCCGCTGTGGTGCAATGGATTAAGAAACCGACTGCAGTGACTTGGGTCCGTACAGAGGTTCGGGTTTGATTCCCAACCCAGCACATTGGGTTATCTGGTGTTGCTGCAGTTGTGGCTTGCATTCGATCCCTAGCCTGGGAACTTCCATTTGCTGTGGGTACAGTCATTAAAAAAATAAAACAAAGAGACTATGAAGTACTTATCATAATGCCTAAATAATACAATTAGTAAACACTGACTAGAATTCTAAGTTCTGATAAATTCATACACCCTGATTCCATGCAGAGATGACCTTTTATACCCAGAGTTTTCTTCTAAGCTTGTTGTTCACTTTACAGCCAGCCTGGTTAGCAGTTTACTGACCCTTACTGTCAAAAGGGGATATCTTATTCTGACTCAACTTGTTAGAGAGCATAACCCTAAATTTTCAGGGAGCCAATAATTATAAATATTTTGGTTTCAATAGTTATAGGCTGTTAACATTAAAGAAAAAGTACTATTGCCAAACACATCTGGGAAATTTTCCTTACTTTGAAGCCCTCTCCAAACCCTTAATATGCTTATGAACATTAAAATAATTTAAGAGGGATATATAGTAGGTAGTCTTTTCCAAAGCATCTTTAATGACAAATGTTTTAGAGCTATCATCTCTTCTGTGGTCCCTGCACAGAAGAAAATGATCACCTATATAACACGAGGGGAATAGGCCCCTGTATGCACCAGCCTGAGACCTCTGACTGTCCCAAGTGCTACAGGGAGGAGTATCTTGACATACATGTAATCCAAGTCGGGAAGCTGTATTCTACATGGGAAATGTTGTTCCCCAAGTATGTTTTCTTAGAGTTATATAGAATACTAGTGAACTATGTATATGAATTATAATGAATTGACCTTATGTAAAACCTACTATTTATTTACTGTGAGAAGCTTATCTGGAAAGCCTTGCGTCAGACCAAAACCCTTAAGCAGAATGCAACTTCAATAAAAGCTGCAAAACTGATGGGAAAAAAATCTGACTATGTGCAAAGGGGACTACAAAAGAACCCTCTCAGTCTATGCTCTGGGTGGAGAGGCGTCTCTGGGATTTTGCAATCAAAGGCCTGAGGTTATAACTTACGCCACCCTAGACGGTCAGAAAGTTGCCAGGTCAAGAAAGTGGTTCCAAGCTACCAGTGCCCCTTGACACCCAACAAAAGCAACCCTAAATCATTTCAGGAAAATATCACCTACAATTCAGGTCTTTCAGCATTCCCAAAGATTTTTATCAAATATCAGTAAAATCAAATATCAAACGCATACTAAGCAATCCACCACAAACCAAGTGTCAGCACAAAGAGATGAGGAATCCCAAATAGTTATGCACTGGAACTGACAGAGACAGAATATAAAATAACCCTATAAGAACAAAGAAGAAATAAACACAGGAGCTCCCTGGTGGCCTAGTGGTTAAGGATTCGGTATTATCACCGTTGTGGCTCAGATTCCATCCCTGGCCTGGGAACTTCCACATGCTGTGGGCACAGCCAAAATAAAAATAAAAATAAAAAACAACAAAAAACATTGATGGATGTGATGAAAGCAGATTAGACCTGACTGAAAAATAACTGGGGAAATGGAAGATAAACATTAAAAAAAAAAAAAAAAAAAAAGAAATCCCAAACAGCAAAGAACAGAAACATAGAAAATAAAAGGTTAAAAGAGCACTGAATGTAAAGATCTAATAAATGTCAGTTAGAATTCTCAAAGGAGAGAATACGGAGAATGGAAAAAAGTAAAGCTGAATGAGATATTGGCTGAGAATGTTGAAGAAATAACAGAAACAGGGGAGTTCCCGTCGTGGCTCAGTGGTTAACGAATCCGACTAGGAACCATGCATGAGGTTGAGGGTTCGATCCCTGGCCTTGCTCGGTGGGTTAAGGATCCGGCGTTGCTGTGGGTTGTGGTGTAGGTCGCAGACGTGGCTCGGATCCCAAGTTGCTGTGGCTCTGGTGTAGGCTGGTGGCCACAGCTCCGATTAGACCCCTAGTCTGGAACCTCCAATGTGCCACAGGAGCAGCGCTAGAAAAAGGCAAAACCAAACCAAACCAAAACAAAACAAACCCAAAAAACAAATAAACAAACAAAACCAAAAAATAGAAACATGAATTCAGATAGAACTACGATGTATATTAAGCACAACAAAAAGAAACCCACATCTAAACAGATTACAGTAAAAAAAGCAAATCAGAGAAAAGATTTAAAGTTGTAATTGGTTATATATTCTTTATACTGGAGTTCCTGTTGTGGCTCAGAGGTAATGAACCTGAGTAGTATCCATGAGGATGCGTGTTTGATCCCTGACTGCGATCAGTGGGTTAAGGATCTGGCACTGCTGTGAGCTGTGGCATAGGCTGGCAGCTGCAGCTCTGATTAGACCCCTAGCCTGGGAATTCCCATATGCCCTGGGTGCTGCTCAAAAAGGAAAAAAAAAAAAGTAACCAATCACAACAGTGAATTTCACTAGTCAACAAGCCCAACTTAGGCACATTTAGTTCCATCAGTTGATTAGTAACTAACCATTAAACATGAATAAACAGGCAAGTATTACCAACCTTTTGAGAAAGGCCTCTTAAGAATGTGAAAGACCAGGGAATTTCCTTGGTGGTTTAGGGGTTAGGACTCTGCACTTTCACTGCTGTGGCCTGGGTTCAATCCCTGATTTGAGAATTGAGAACCCACATCAAGCAGTTGCGTGCTGCAACCAAAAAAAAAAAAAAAGAGTGAAAGACTGCAACTAATCTTCAGAAAAAAAGAATCCATAGAAAACAGAAGTAATACAAGGCGCAAAAGAAAACTTCAAAAAAAGTGAAAACAATTCTTCAGAAATGTTAAGAACAGGATACTACTGTTGAACAAGATAGATCTTGGAATTTAAAAAACAGAAAAGGCGGAACAATAAATTAGTAAATGGATAACAAAATCAAAGAAATCTTTTAAAAAGCATGTGTTGTGGATATACATACAAACAGCCAGATTATAAAAAGCATAAAAGTTAAATCCGGAAGATACAAAATCCAAAGAACAGAGATATCAAGAAAGAAAACAAACAGAAAAAAGAAAAAAATACAACAAAAATTCCAGGATCAAAAGACAGAGCTTCTATATTGAGAGACCATGTAAGTAAGTCCAGCTTAATTAGTCTTCAAAAAACAAAACAAAACAACAAAACTATACCTAGGTACATCATTATAAAAATTATAGAACTCAGTCATGCTAAAAGCTTCAATAGAAATATCACATAAAAAGTGAAAGAGGAGTTCCTGTCGTGGCGCAGTGGAAATGAATCCAACTAGGAACCATGAGGTTGCGGGTTCGATCCCTGGCCTCGTCCAGTGGGTTGGAGATGTGGCGTTGCTGTGAGCTGTGGTGTAGGTCACAGATGCAGCTCAGATCTGGCCTTGCTGTGGCTGTTGTGTAGGCTGGCAGCAACAGCTCTGACTGGACCACTAGCCTGGGAACCTCCATGTGCCGCAGGTGCAGCCCTTATAAGACAAAAGACCAAAAAAAAAAAAGAGAGAGAGAGAGAAAGGAATTAGGATATCAGTGGACTTCTCAATAACGAGATAAACAAGAGCAATGCCTTCAAATTTCTAAAGGGAAAAAATTCTTACCAGAAAACCTACACTCAAAGCTCCAAGTGAAAATCAACTAGGAGCTCTGTATCACAGTGTGTTAAAGATCTGGCATTGTCACTTCAGCAGCCTAGGCCACTGTGGTGGCAAGGGTTCAATCTCTGGCCTGGAAACTTTTCACATGCTGTGGGTATGCCAAAAAAAAAAAAAAAAAGAAAGTAAAAAGAAAAAATGAAATCAAAAGCTCGTTCTTTAACAAGATCAGTGAGACTGATTAACCTTAAAACAGAGATAGAGAAAAAAGGAGAAAAGACAAAATTTCCAATATCACAAATGAAGTGACATCACTACAGATTCTATAGATATTAACAGGAGATTAATAATATTACCAACAACCTTATGCTAATAAATTTGACAGTTTAAAAGAAATGGACATATTCTTGAAAGACAGAAAACCAAATTTCACCATAAAGAAACACATTACCTGAACAGGTAAATAACTATAATAACCTGAAAAGGTAAATAACTACAATAACCTGAATAGGTAAAGAAACTAAATCTGTACTTAAAAATATTCACACAAAGAAAACTCCAGGTCCAAATGACTTCCCTGGAGACTACTACTTAAGAAATACTACTGATTTTATACCAACTCTTCTAGGAAACTGAAGAGGATGAAAAAGTTTCCAATTCATCCTATTAGGCCAGCATTACTCTGATTCCAAAACTAGACAAAGCCATTACAAGAGAACCACAGAACAGTATTACTCATGAAGATAGGATGCAATCTTTTTTTTTTTTTTTCTTTTTAGGGCCACACACATGGCATATGAAGGTTTCTAGGCTAGGGGTCTAATCGGAGCTACAGCTGCCAGCCTTCGCCACAGCCACAGCAACCTGGGATCCGAGCCGAGTCTGCAACCTTCACCACAGCTCACGGTAACACCAGATGCCTGAACCACTGAGTGAGGCCAGGGATCAGAACTGTGTCCTCATGGATACTGGCTGGATTCGTTTCCGCTTTGCCACAAGAGGAACTCCAGGATGCAAATATTCCTAACTAAATTTTAGCAGACTGAATAGAACAATATATAAAAAGAATAACATAGGGAGATCCCATGGTGGCTCAGTGGTTAACAAATCTGACTAGGAACCATGAGGTTTCGGGTTCGATCCCTGGCCTTGCTCAGTGGGTTAAGGATCCAGCATTGCTGTGAGCTGTGTAGGTTGGAGACACGGCTTGGAACTGGCATTGCTGTGGCTGTGGTGTAGGCTGGCAGCTACAGCTCCAATTAGACCCCTAGCCTGGGAACCTCCATATGCTGCAGGAATGGCCCTAGAAAAGGCAAAAAGCTAAAAAGCCAAAAAAAAAAAAAAAAGAATAATATAAGATGGCCAAGTGGGTTCTCCCAGGAATGCATAGATAATTCAATATTTGAACATTAATTAACATTAATAGACTTAAAAAGAAAGGTCATATGATTATCAAGAGATGCAGGAAAAGCATTTGACACAATCTAAGACCTATTTGTGATTTTAAAAACCCTCAGCAAACTAGGAATAGAAGAAAATTTCTTCCCCCCCATAAAGAACATTTAGGAAAATCTTAAAGCTAGCATCAAATTTAACGGTGAAAATCTAGATGTTACCCAGTATGTCTGCTTTTGCCACTTTTATTCTAGCCAGTGGAATAAGGAAAAAAAATAATAAAAGAATCCAGACTGGAAAGAAAGATAAAAACATCTTTATTCCCAGATACCATGATTATAAAAAATCTGATAAACATACAAAAAGCTACTTAGGCTAATCCCAAGTGTGTATGGCAAGAATGCAGGGACAAAATATCAATACAGAAAAATCAGCTGTATTTCTATATACTGGCAAAAAAAAAAAAAAAAAAAAAAAAACAAAAACCCAAGACACTAAAATAAGAAAATACCACAATAGCATAAAAATTATGAAATAATTCAGATAAAACTGCCAAAAGATGTGCAAGACTGATACTATGAAAACTACTGAATGTTGCTGAAAAAGTTAAAGATCTAAATAAAGATGTACTGTATTCACAGATCAGAAGAATCAATATCGTTAAAATGCCAATTCTTCCCAAACTGATTTATAGATTCAACACATGTGATCAAAACAAAGGAGATTTCAGGGTACAAACTGATAAGCTGATTTTAAAATTCACATGGAAATGCAAGGATCCAGAATAGCTAAAACAAATTTGAGAAGAACAAAGTTGAAAGACTTAAGTTTCCTGACTCCAAGATATATGACGAAGCTACACTATCAAGGCAGTGGGATTTTGACATAAAGACAAAGAGATCAACAGAAATAGAGTTCAAAAATAGACCCACACATATATTTCTTTTTCTTTGGCTGTCCCTGTGGCATATATAAGTTCCGTGGCCAGGGATCAAATCCGGCTGAAACTATGACCTACACCATACCTGCAGCAATGCTGGAACCTTAACCCACTGTGCAAGGGATGGAGCCAGCGCCTCCACGGAGACAAGCTGATCATTAACCCACTGTTCTACAGTGGGAACTCCCCTCTGTCAAAGGTTTATAATTCATTACTGTCCTTAATTATTTCAGGGGTCAAATTATCTCAGATTTGGCTACTAGGATCCTGTTGAACTGACTCATGGCATTTTGACATGCCCATGTGAATTTCTGAGTAATGCCTTACTTTCTGGGATTTGAAAATATTTTAGGATAATTTTATACCTATGCTGCTCTAGCTCTGAAATCTATCATTTCTCCAAGGAACTCTCATCCTTTTTAGTGGGGACTGGTATTAAAAACTGGTATATTGGGAGTTTTCACTGTGGCTCAGCAGGTTAAGAAATGAACTAGTATCCCTAAAAATGTGTATTTGATCCTTGGCCTTGTTCAGTGGGTTAAGGATTTGGTGTTGCCACAAGCTGTGGCATAGGTCACAGAGGCAGCTTGGATCTGGTGTTGTTGTGGCTGTGGTGCAGGCTGGCAGCTGTACCTTGGATTCAATCCCTAGCCCAGAAACTTCCATGTGGTGCAGGTATGACCCTAAAAAGCAAAAAAGAAAAAAGAAAAGAAAAAAAGAAAAAAGAAAAAAAGAAAAAAGAAAAACAAAAAGCAAACAAACAAAAACCCAGTACACTTCAACACACAGTTTTTCATTTCTTCTCGTGTGTGTGGACTTCTCTGTTATTACCTTTTGTCCTTTTTTTAGGTTTTTAATTTTTTAAATGTTTTTTTCAAAATTACATTTAGGAATCTATCCTAAATTTACCCTTATCTGTTATATATATGGCAAATTCTGATCTGGCTTATGGAGTTTTTTTTTTTTTACCGTGTAATCAAAAATCTTTTACTGTACTAAAATTTGTCAGTATTTTCTTTTATTGTACCTTATTACTTTGAATCATAGTTAGCAAATTTTCCCATACGGCATAGTATATAAAAATTAACCCATATTTTCTTACTATGTGTATAGCTTTCGATATTTACATCTCTGATCCATTGTCTCTTAAGTATGGTGTGAAGGGACCTAATATTATCTTTTCCCAACTGGCTATCTAGTTGTGCCATTACCTTTTACTAAAATGTCCACTTTGTCATGATTTGAAATACCACTTTAAGTACTAGGTTTCCATACACAATCATGTCCATATCTGACCTTTATACTATTTTACTGGTCTGTCTATTCATGTGCCAGTATCTTGCTTTTTAAATTATAGAGGCTTCCAAGTATATTTTGATATCTGGTAGGCCTAGATATCTTCTCAAAGATCTTCCTTTTAATGTTTTGATATTCTTGCATGTTTATTTTTTCAAATGAACATTAGTATTAATTAGTTTAGCTCTATACCACAAATTGATGGTATTTTTTATTAGGGTCTCATTATATTTATAACTTAGGAAGAAGTGACATCTCCATGTGGTTGAGATGTCGTAACAAGGAGCAATGAATGCTTTATAGTCTGCATCATATAAGCTTTTAAGCAACTTTTGTTTAGAGGCAATTCCTTATGAATGTAAGTACTTTATTTACTTTTTCTGGCTAATGTAAATTCAGTTTTCCCTTTTATTATATTGTGGAATTGGTTATTGAGTACATTAATATTTATTATTTTATAAACTTCAATCTTGCTAAATTATTTTTAAAGTTTTGTTATTGATTCTCTAGGGCTTTCCAGATAAGTTAGCATGTCACCTTCAAAGAAATCTTTTTTAAAAAACTTTTTAGGAGTTCCCGTTGTGGCGCAGTGGTTAACGAATCCGACTAGGAACCATGAGGTTGCGGGTTCGGTCTCTGCCCTTGCTCAGTGGGTTAACGATCCGGCCTTGCCATGAGCTGTGGTGTAGGTTGCAGATGCGGCTCGGATCTGGCGTTGCTGTGGCTCCAGCGTAGGCCCCGGGCTACAGCTCCAATAGACCCCTACCTAGCCTGGGAATCTCCATATGCCGCGGGAGCGGCCCAAAGAAATAGCAAGAAAAAAGAAAAAAAAAAAAAAACTTTTTAATTTTTTATCATTAGGGCCACACCCTATGGCATATGGAGGTTCCCAGGTTAGGGGTCGAATTGGAGCTGCAGCTGCCAACCTACACCAGTCACAGCAATGCTGGATCCGAGCTGCATCTGCAACCTATGCAGCAGCTTATGGCAACGCCAGATCCTTAACCCACAGAGTAAGGCCAGGGATGGAACCCACGTCCTCATGGACACTAGTCAGATTCTTAACCCACTGAACTACAACGGGAACTCCAAAAACTTTTATTTCTTTCCCACTATGCCTATATTTTCTTTTTCCTAATTGTATTGGTTCATATTTCTAGTACAATGTTAAATAGTGGAGATGGGAGTTCCCTGGTAGTCTAGCAGTTAAGGATCCAGCTTTATCACTGTTGTGGCATAAGTTAGATCCCTGGCCTGGGAACTTCTACATGCCACAGGAACAGAAAGGAAAAAAAAAAAAATTGGAGAGACAATGGATACCTTCTGTTTCATTTTTTCTTTTCTCCTTTCTTTCTGATCTTAGTGTTTCTCTATTAAGATGCTACTTTAGGATTAAGGTTATGTGTATAAATGTGTGAATGTGAGTGTATTTATGAAAATCATGTTAAGGAAGAATCTATCCATTCCTGTTTACTCAAAAGTTTTTATTAGGAATAGGCGTTGAACCTTGTCACAGACTTTCCCAGCACCTATAAATAGAATAATTGTTCTCCTTAAAGCTATTAATATTGTAAATCATATTAATAGAGTTCCAAATTTCGAATCATTCCTGTATTCCTTCTATAAAGCTCACTTCATCACAGTGTATTTTAATGTTAGAGGCTGCACAACATTTAGGATTTTGCACTGATATTCATAAATGTCTAACTTTCATCTTTCTGCACTATCATTATCAGGCTTAGAAACTGGTATTACTCTTGCTGCACAAAGATTAGAAAGTTTGCCTTCATTTTCTATGGTCTGAAATGATTCATACAGCATTGAGTCTACATGGTTTCTAAAAGGTTTTGCAGACTCCCTTGTGAAATCACTTGGGCCTGGTGTTTTGTGAGATATACCCCTGACAAATTTGTTTTTCCTTTTTCTTTTCTTTTTTTTTTTTCTTTTGCTTTCTAGGGCCACACATATGGCATATGAAGTTCCCAGGCTAGGGGTTGAACTGGAGCAGCAGCTGCCGGCCTACGTCACAGCCACACCAGATCCGAGCTGCTTCTGTGACCTATACCGCAGTTCCTGGCAACACGGATCCTTAACCCACTGAGGGGGCCAGGGATTTAACCCGTATCCTCATGGATATTACTAGGGTTCATTACCACTGAGCCACGATGGGAACTTTTTTTTTTTTTTTTAATTGAGTCATAATTTTGGGGTTTTTGGTTGGGCCTGCAGCATGTGGAAGTTCCTTGGGCCAGGAATCAAACCTGCACCACAGCAGTGACCCAAGCTGCTGTAGTGACAATGCCAGATTCTTAACCTGCTAGGCCACAAGGAACTCCCAGTTGAGGCATAATTTTTTCTTTTCTTCTCTTTTTTATGGCTGCAACTGCAGCATACGGAGGTTCCCAGCCTAGGCGTCGAACTGGAGCTGCAGGTGCTGGTCCACACCACAGCCACAGCAACATCAGATCCAAGCCGTGTCTGTGACCTACACCACAGCTCATGGCAACACCAGATCCTTAACCTACGTACGGAGCAAGGTCAGAGATCAAACCTGCCTCCTCATGGATGCTAGTCAGATTTGTTTCCACTGAACCATAAAAGGAACTCCTGAGGTATAATTCTGAATGCACATCAAGATGCAGAATTTTTCTGTCACTCTAGAAAGCTCCCTCCTGCCCTCTAACAGTTTTTCTCCTCCCTTGGGTTTTAGCACCATTGGTTAATTTTGCATATATTTAAGATTGTACATAAATACAATAAAGTTACACAGACAAGTTTGTATCTATTTCACTCATCATAGTATTTTTGAGATTTATTTATGTTATTGCATGTATACTAGCTCATTGCTTCTTACTCCTCAGTAATATTGTGCTTTATCAATATATTCTCTATCAATATATTACTCTATTCTCCACCAAGATTTGACTACCATGAATAAAACTGCTATGAACATTCTTTTTTTTTTCTCTATACTTGCATGGATTCAGTTAATACATTTTTTTTCCTATGAACATTCTTGTAGAAGGCTCTCTAACATGTGATAGGTTTCTACATTTCAAAATGTATCCTTTTGCTTTTTGCTTGGTTTCTTGAATGGGACCTACTGATATTTTCCTAATAGAGCAACACTTTTTGTGAATATCCTGTGTTTGAAATACAGCATATTCTATATCATTAGGATGTAGTGATGGATATACCTGAAGGTCTACCTTATTTTGTGGTTCAGACTTTTCATATTCTTATTTTTTATCTATAACATCTATCTCGTGCTAAGAGAATTAAAGTCTCCAATTTTTAGTGTTTCTTCTACTTGCATTTTTAATAGCTTCTGATTTACACAGACTGTTGCTGCAGGGGTCAAATCAGAGCTGCAGCTGCCAGCCTAGGTATGCCACAGTGGATCCGAGCTGTGTCTGCAACCTACACCACAGCTCACAACACCGGATCCTTAACTCATGGAGTGAGGCCAGGGATCAAACCTGCATCCTCATGGATACTAGGTCAGGTTCGTTACCACTGAGCCATAATGGGCACTGGTTTTGGTTTTTTTGATCCAATTTGAAAATATTTTTAATTCTTGAGGGAATCCTCAGCAATTATCATACCATCATACCAGTGATATCATATCAATATCATATTATACCAGTGATATGACTGGTATGTTTGATTTCAATTCTGTCATATTATGATGAACTGCTGACTACATTACATAATATTTACACTCATTTTTCACTTCATGATGGTTTTGTTTGGCTGGTCTTTAAAAAATTTCTTTCTGTATTTTGGAAGGTTTGTACTTTTTTTTTTCCAGTGCTTACTTTTGAATTAGTCATTTACTGTTCCAGGTAACTTTTTTTTTTTTTGCCTTTTTTGGCCTTTTCTAGGGCCGCTCCCGTGGCATATGGAGGTTCCCAGGCTAGGGGTCCAATTGGAACTGTAGCCACCGGCCTACGCTAGAGCCACAGCAACATGGGATCTGAGCCGCGTCTGCAACCTACACCACAGCTCACGGCAATGCCGGATCCTTAACCCACTGAGCAAGGCCAGGGATTGAATCCGCAACCTCTTGGTTCCTAGTCAGATTCGTTAACCACTGAGCCATGATGGGAACTCCCCAGGTAACTTTTTTCTTATCTAACCTTTTCTTTCAGTTTCAGATGGTATCCTTTAAATCCTGAGTGATAGCTAAACATTGTCATCAATTATTTTGGTTTGTCTCCTTTTCTTTCCCTTTCCCCTCCCATATTTTTTAGCTGCATTCTTTCTGCTTTCTCAAAACCTGTAACAATTATGTACTCTTCTTTTATGTACGTCACTACTTTTGGTTTTATCCTTAGTTCAAAAAGATATAAAATACTGTCAGTTTTTAGAAAATTTCCCAAATACCTTTTCTAGATGAAGGACATCCTTTAATTGTTTCCAGGAAGGACTAGAGAGTACAGTATTCTCTTAGCTCTAGGCATGTTCAAAATTGATACTCTACAGTCTTGAAGGATAGTTGACTGGATATAGAATCTTTGGTTTTTCTTTCCTTATGCTTCTCAACTATTGTTTTGCTTTGTATATTGCTGCGTTTTTGTGGCCATGACGACAGCATGCAGAAATTCCTGGACCAAGGATCAGACCTGGACGACAGCAGTGACCTGAGCCACTGCAGTGACAATGCTGGATCCTTAATCTGCTAGGCCACAAGGTAACTCCCTGTATGTTGCTTTTGAGAAACCCGATACCATTCTAATTATCTGGTCCTTGTAAGTTATTTCATCTTTTTGCCTGGGGGTTGAGAATTTTTCTGTATCTTTAAGGTTGTATATCTTTACTAGAATATATCCTAGAGTTTTATCTTGTTATGAACTTTTGATGCATTCAACATGCAGATCTTTTATTCCAGAAAGTTTTCTTGGATTATGGTTTTAAACATGGTTTTGTTTTTCCTTCTTGAGACGTCAATACCTGTAAGACTTTTCAGAACCATCTTTCACTGAAACTGTAGATTAAAAAAAATCTCACGTCCATTCTCTTGTTTTCCTGTTTTTCTTCTATGTCTTTTATTTTATTTGTGTTTGACTATTGTTTGCTGGGAAACTTGTAACTTAGTCTTCATCTCTTCCCCCCTTGCCCTCAGCATGTGGAAGTTTCCCAGCCAGGATCGAACGCAAGCCGTGGCAACGACAATGCTGGATCCTTAACGTGCTGAGCAACCAGGGAACTCCAGTCTTCATTTCTGATATTTTTTCCTTCTCTTTTCTCAATTTACCCTAATCTGACTTTATTCCTTCCTGCTTTTTGTCCCTTTCTATTCTGTTTAAATATTGGTTTTGAGTATTATTGTGTCAATTTTCTTCTGACTCACATTTTTTTTTTGGTTGGCGGAAGAGAGATTTTCATCAGCCAATATGCTTAGATTTATATTGTTTTTTTCTTTTTCTTTCTTTCTTTCTTTTTTTTTTTTTTAGGGCTGCACCCATGGCATATGGAGGTTCCCAGGCTAGGGGTCGAATTGGAGTTAACAGCTGCTGGTCCACACCACAGCAACACCATATCTGAGACGAGTCTGTGACCTACACCACAGCTCACAGCAACACCGGATCCTTAATCCACTGACCGAGGCCAGGGATCGAACCTGCATCCTCATGGATGCTAGTCAGATTCATTTCCACTGAGCCACGATGGGAACTCCTTCATGTTGTTTTTTCTTAAAGAGTTCTGTATGAATGTGACCCATTCTTTTCTATTCATTTCACAGTCAGGGTTCCTAATTTAAGAACACTTTCTTTTTCTGAAAGATTATTTTTCCTTCTTTCTCTTTATGACTTGAAGTCTTTATGTCTTCACTCCTTCCCTTAAAGCACTGCCTACACCACAGCCACAGCAACGCCAGATCCAAGCTGCGTCTGCAACCTACACCACAGCTCACAGCAACGGCGGATCCTTAACCCACTGAGCGAGGCTGAGGATTGAACCCACAACCTCATGGTTCCTGGTCGGATTGGTTTTTGCTGTGCCATGATGGGAACTCCATGTGGTAATCTGTTTCTCAATGCTGAAGGCAGCGGTAACAAGTGATTTCTATGTGTTCTTTATTGGTTTATAGGTAGATGGGTGGGAAAATTACATCAGGCTTCTGCTTGTTCTCCAGACTTGGAAGTCTATACACATCTGAATAGTATGTTAGAACATATTAGAAATAGTTTAGAAGTATTTCTTTTGTCATTTTCTGTTTTTTTTTTTTTTTTTTTTTTTTTTTTTTGTCTTTTGTCTTTTTAGGGCCACACCTGCAGCATACAGAGGTTCCCAGGCTAGGGGTCAAATTGGAGCTGTAGCTGCCAGCCTACACCACAGATCACAGCAACGCCGGATCCTTAACACACTAAGCAAGGCCAGGGATCGAACTTGCATCCTCATGGATACTAGTTGGGTTCGTTAACCACTGAGCCACGACGGGAACTCCTCTTTTGTCATTTTCTAAAACATTTCACATGTCACACAATAGATTCACTTTTTGTATTACCTCACAGTTTTCCAGAGTATAAATCTTTTTCATTTTTATCAAATTTGATTCAGAATCACATCATAAATCCCTAATAACTTTATGAACCATTTCTTGTTACCGATTTGTACAAAGTCTGTTATGATTAGTAATACAAGTATTACAACTAACAAGATGCTCAGTATGTGCCAGAGACATTTTTAAGCACTTAACTTGTAGTACTGCATGTAGTCCCTACAACTATTAGTACTTACATTTTACACATGAGGAAGCAGAGGTTCAAATCTGCAAAAGGTCATAAAGCTAAAATGAACACTAACAATATGAATCCAGGGAATAATGTTCAATTTTAACATTTCCTCTTTTTTCTTTCTTAATTATGGTGCTATGAACTAACTTCTATAAGCACAGAAAACAAAGATCAAATAAAATTGTTTCAGATAATGTGCCTTTTGGAACACCTTACTTTTCAAAATAAAACAATAATCATGTTAGATGACTACTCAAGGGCTTGAATATAAGGGGACAGAACGATTACAGATGAGAAAACTCTTCCTAATATTAGGGCATATACAGTAACTCCTCATTCACCACAGAGGAAGTCAAAAGATAATATCTAAAGTTCATACACCAAGTAACATATGGCTAATATTTAGAATTATAGAGACAGATACCAAATCAAAAAGATAAAAAAACTAAGTTGTCTCATGAAAGCTGAAATGGATAAGCAATGAGATCCTGCTGTATAGCACTGGGAACTATATCTAGTCACTTATGATGGAGCATTATAACGTGAGAAAAAAGAACGTATACATGTATGTGTGACTGGGTCTTCTTGCTGTACAGTAGAAAATTGACAGAACACTGAAAACCAGCTATAATGGAAAAAATCAAAATCATTATATTAAAAAAAAAGCTGAACTGGAAAGAGAAAGAAATGCTGCAAGGTATCCTTTTGGGGTGTACTTCTGTATTATTGTTTACATGATACTATCCAGTGTGTGTATTACTTTTAATTTTTTTTTTTTTGGCTGTGCCTGTGGCATGTGGAAGTTCCTGGAAGAAAGATGGAACCCACGGCACAGCAGTGACCTGAGCTGCCGCAGTGACAATGCTGGATCCTTAACCCATTGTGCCACAAGAGAGCTCCACTTTTGATTTTTATAAAGTATGAGCTACCTCTAAAAAATTCAATAAACTGGTAAAAATTGAGACTGATATCAGGCATTGAGCAATTTTTTCTGTGGGAGAAACAGCACTCATGTATGCTTGGTATGAAGGCAAATATATGCTATCTTCTTGGAAGGCAATTTGTATTACTTATGAAAATTTAAAAATAAGTATGCCTTTTGATCAGGGAATTTTGCTTTTAGGAATCTGAAATACTCACAGGACACAGGAATCTAAGTGGAAGGATATTTCTTACAGTAATAATGTAATAGTGACAAACCGAAAGCAATCTAATCATCATTAGGGGAATGATTAACAACAGGTAAAACACTGAGTGAAAAAAAGCGAACTGCCAAATATGAATAGCATGACTCATTTTTTACCAAAAGAAACAATACATGCTGGTATATGCACAGATTGATATATCCATGTTTGTTTACGCATTTAGAAAGATCCCAAAAGGAAAAGCTAAACTATTAACAAGGTGAGAATGGGCTGAGAGGATAATTTTATCTTTTCCTTTTCTTTCTTTTTTTTTTTTTTTTGTCTTTTTTTGTTGTTGTTGTTATCTCTTGGGCCGCTCCCGCGGCATATGGAGGTTCCCAGGCTAGGGGTTGAATCGGAGCTGCAGCCACCGGCCTACGCCAGAGCCACAGCAACGCGGGATCCGAGCCGAGTCTGCAACCTACACCACAGCTCACGGCAACGCCGGATCGTTAACCCACCGAGCAAGAGCAGGGACCGAACCCGCAACCTCATGGTTCCTAGTCGGATTCGTTAGCCACTGCGCCACGACGGGAACTCCAATCTTTTCCTTTTCATTTTCTTTTTTTCATTTATTTATTTATTGTATTTTTTTTTTTTTTTTTTTTTTAGGGCAGCACCCACAGCATATGGAGGTTCCCAGGCTAGGGGTCTATTCAGAGCTGTAGCTGCAGGCCTATACCACAGCCACAGCAACATCAGATCCAAGCAGCCTCTGTGACCTACACCACAGCTCACAGCAACGTCAGATCCTTAACCCACTGACCAAGGCCAGGGATCGAACTGGCAACCTCATGGTTCCCAGTTGGATTTGTTTCCACTGTGCCACAAAGGGAACTCCTCTTTTATTTATTTTTTGTCTTTTTAGGGCCGTACCTAAGGCATAAGGCGGTTCCCAGGCTAGGGGTCGAATTGGAACTGTAGCTGCTGGCCTACGCCACAGCCATAGCAAGGCCAGATCTGAGTTGCGTCTGTGAACCACACCACAGCTCATGGCAATGCAAGATCCTTAATCCACTGAGCGAAGCCAGGAACCAAACCCAAGTCCTCATGTATGCTAGTCAGATTTGTTTATGCTGAGCCAGGATAGGAACCCCCCATTTTCTTTTTTTAAACAGCAAATATGCAACACTTCCATAATGAAAAATCAAACAGAGGTTGTTGTATGACAAAACGTAGGAAGAAGTCATCTATCATAGAATTTCATTTTCCTAACATGACTGCCACACTGACGAACATTCTTCCTTATAAAACTCTTACAGAAGAAATGCAAATCAAAACTACCATGAGATACCACCTCACACCAGTCAGAATGGCCATGATTAATAAATCCACAAACAGCAAGTGCTGGAGGGGCTGTGGAGAAAAGGGAACCCTCCTGCACTGCTGATGGGAATGTCAACTGGTACAGCCACTATGGAGAACAGTTTGGAGATACCCTAGAAATCTATACATAGAACTTCCATATGACCCTGCAATCCCACTCTTGGGCATCTATCTGGACAAAGCTCTACTTAAAAGAGACACATGCACCCGCATGTTCATTGCAGCACTATTCACAATAGCCAGGACATGGAAACAACCCAAATGTCCATCGACAGATGATTGGATTCGGAAGATGTGGTATATATACACAATGGAATACTACTCAGCCATAAAAAAGGATGACATCATGCCATTTGCAGCAACATGGATGGAACTAGAGAATCTCATACTGAGTGAAATGAGCCAGAAAGACAAAGACAAATACCATATGATATCACTTATAACTGGAATCTAATATCCAGCACAAATGAACATCTCCTCAGAAAAGAAAATCATGGACTTGGAGAAGAGACTTGTGGTTGCCTGATGGGAGGGGGAGGGAGTGGGAGGGATCGGGAGCTTGGGCTTATCAGACACAACCTAGAATAGATTTACAAGGAGATCCTGCTGAATAGCATTGAGAACTATGTCTAGATACTCATGTCGCAACAGAAGAAAGGGTGGGGGAAAAAACTGTAACTGCAATGTATACATCTAAGGATAACCTGACCCCCTTGCTGTACAGTGGGAAAATAAAAAAATAAAAAATAAAAAAAAATTAAAAAAAATAAAAAAATAACTCTTACAGAGAAATTAAAAAGTATAACCATTAACTTATTTGTATAATCACCCACAGGTTCTAATAAAAGTGTAAATCTCTCCAGTATTTTACAGAAAATACTTGAGATTCTAAATGCAAACATGTAATAATAAATATGCAACCAAGTAATAAGAGAATGATCTCAATATGAATAAGCCAATTAACACTTAACCAGCTCTCCATTATCAGCACCAAGAGAGTACAGTGGCCCACATAATTTTCAAAGTTTTATATTTAGTCATGGACTACAAGTTTTCTAGAACCATAAGTTTGAAAGTTGTGTGTGTGAACTGACCGAGTACGAAATAAGAACTCACAGATCCTCTGTGACGACTGGACTCAATAGCAGCTGGGGAGCTACTTTGCTTTTGCTGGTCTCTTCCTCACTCCACTATCAGAACACAATTCACTGGACTAAACAGAAGTGCATTCATGGTTTCTAAGCTTACTATTAGAAGAAAAGTAAATGCTATGGATTTGGGATTGTTAGGTTTTTGTTTCCCACAAGTTCATTGTGAAAGAAAGAATATATCCATGTCAATGACACAATCATTGAATCAGCACCAAACGAGCTATAATATCCTGAATATATATATATATTTTTTTGTCTTTTTGTCATTTCTTGGGCTGCTCCCGCAGCATATGGAGGTTCCCAGGCTAGGGCTCAAATCAGAGTTGTAGCCGCCGGCCTACGCCAGAGCCACAGCAACGCAGGATCCGAGCCGCGTCTGCGATCTACACCACAGCTCATGGCAACGCCAGATCCTTAACCCACTGAGCAAAGGCAGGGATCGAACCCGAAACCTCATGGCTCCTAATTGGATTTGTTAACCACTGCGCCACGACGGGAACTCCAATATCCTGAATATTTCACCTACAGAAACTAAAAAGTACCCAGGGAAGGAGAGAAGACAATATTCAATATTCCACATGGCAATAGTCTAACATTTAAAGCCACAGTGAGCAAAAGGAAGCTAATCTTTGATACATAACAAACACAAATCTCTTTGGGTTCAAGTTCTGGTTCTATTATCTAGGACTTTGGATGTAACAGTTACTTGGGTCCCAGTTTCCCTCTCTTCTAAATAAGTAAAATACCACTTACCACACAGGAAGGACGTATGAACAATAAAATAATTCACATGAATGGGCTTTCAGTTCTTCAGAGGAAAGTTATGAATCCTTAAGCATGAACCTGAAAAGCTAATTAAAAATAAGATGATTTTGTCAAAATTAAGTTTGAAATGCAGTAGCCTAGAAGGTCTTTAAGATCAGCTATTAACTCTACTCCAAATGAAAGAATTCACACTAAGGCTGGGCTGTGGTATAAATGTAATTTAAGCAATCAAACAAGATCATTTATTACTAATGTTAATGCAGCAAAAATAAGTTAAATACATCATTTAGCATCATGTTGATTTGATACACCTAAAAATACTGATGTAAAATGGTGATATTCTCTTGGTGTTCATCTTTAAAAAATTTATCTGGAGCTTGTTGCTCAAAAGATATATAATCACTGAACAATAATAACTATAGGGTATTAATAATGGAGCAATTAAAACATAGTTAAACACATGTGTACCCAAGGAGGTTATTAATCTGGTGTATAAAATAATCTGAAACTAGCTAATTATAGTTTTGAAGTCTAATGTAAAATAACAGATAATATTATCCAATATTTACTGAGCAACATATGCAAATCATTATACTAGGCACTAGAACTACAAAAAGGTATTAAACTTAACAAGCATGTCCTTAAACTACACTACATACTATGGCCAAATATTTGGGAGGCTAAGAAATTACTAAATTAAATAGTAAGTATTGTATACAACCAATTCTATAATTTAAGTAGGAATTAGATAATAGAGTGAAAAGGGAAAAAAGAAAAAGGAATTCTGGAAAGATATCTTAACACTTTATCCTTCACAGCAACCCACACTTTCTTATACAGTAGCCATCACAAATGACTGGAGGTTTACAGAAACCTTGGGAGGAAGGCAGGGCCGATGCCTGGCCCTTATTTTAGAGGAGGAAAATGAACCTCAAAGAGATTACGCAACTTGCTGGAGATCACAGGTCAGGAGGTGGCAGAGCTATATAGCCCGGCCAGTCTGCCAACTTTGTCCAGAGCTCGTTTCTACTACACTGTATTTTAGGCTATCAATACCAAAGTGAGAACTAGAAGGGAGCTCAGAAATCTTCTAATGCAGTGTTTATCTAACCAAACTGAAAAAAACCTTTCTGAAGAATGCAATCCTAGTCTCCAATGCAGACATACTGAATGATAAACCTCTGGGAGAGGTTTTGTATTTTTACAACACCCCCAAGAGAAGATTCTGCTGATAAGCTTGCTCTATATCTGCATATTCATTGTGGCAGATATGGCTATTTAAATTCACACTGATTAAATAAAATTAAAAATTGGGTTCCTCAGTCACTTTTAAGTGCTCAGCAGCCACAGGTGGCTAGTGGCCACCATGCAGGTGGCACAGATTCAGGACATTTCAATCACTGCAGAAAATTCTATTGGATAATGTTAATTATAGACCAACCCTTCCACTCTAAGGATAAGAAAACCGAGGTACAAGACCTTGTCAACAAGGGCTACGAAGACAGTGGAGAATTGAAATGCTAACCTAGTCTGCCAGTGTTCCTCTTACTAGATCACTTCATCCCATCTCAAATTCAGGGTTTATTTTCTTTCCATCCTTCCTTGTGGGATGCAACAAAGCAAGAAGAGAAATTCTAAATTTGTGGGGAAAAAAAGTCCTATATAAAAGTTTTATTCAAATTTCATGATTAAATCTAAAACAATCTGCAATTTCTGCATAAAATTAAAGTGGCCTTGGAGAGTTAAGAATATCCTACTGTTAGAAAGCATATCTTAGCCTTGTTTAACCATTATTAAGTACGTCCTCTTTTATGGGCCTGATGTTTTTATCTTTCGTTTTTCAAATCCTGGACAGACGACATTTTACCTCACCTACCTTAACGTTATAAATGTGGAAAAGTGAAATCTTATTTAGCAAACATTTTAAAGATGAAAAACTCAGAAGCAAGAAGCAACCAAATGAAGTGACTTGTCTAATTTTAGGATGTGGTCATTCAAACCACTGAGAACTCTTGGCTTTTGGTAACCTAGCGGCTTAGTATTTATGACATTAATATGTTGTTTTCACTTCTAAGCTATAGTTTTACCTTCCTTTGACTATTGCGTTACATTTAAAACAATTTAAATTCCAAGGTAACGAAGGGTTTGAAGCCTCTGAACAACCAAGAAGGTTTTTACAGGAATTAAGTCAACATATAACCAGCCATGAAAATACAATGTAGTGTCTTCTTTAAAAATAAAACCAGTCATTCCTGTCTAGTATGTTTGGAATGCAAATGTCTCCAAAGTCACTCAACTTAAATCATGACAGTTCACGTTTGAAGGGAATAGGAACTTGAAACTCCACATTAATTAACACTTTCAGGACACAATTACACAGTTCCATTAACTTTTATCAGTACCTAGTATTCAGTCTCAGGTTAAATCTTAGTGACTAGATTTAGAGAAAATATCACATGTCAAAGTGTATATGAAGTTAAAAATTGGACAGTTAAAAGATATGGTCCAATATCAGATACTTAAGAACAGATACTTATTCAAGACAGTTTTTGCCATACTGTGCACCAGAACCTTGGAGTATGGGCTTCTACATAAATAGAAGTTCTTGTTATTCAGAGAAGGAGGTGGTGCAAAAACGGACAACTATTTTCTTTCTCAACACTCACTGGTGTTGAAGTAAATAAACAAACAAAAAAACCCAGTGTAAATACATTAGAGCAGAGAAACAGTCTCCGAGTCATAAAAAGGGGGAGAGACAAAAATTTCTGTGCTCTAACATTTTAAACAGCAGACTGGGAGTTCAAAGTGAAATTTACTCTCTGGCTTTTACAACCAATTCATTACTTCGACATTTTATCTGTTATGTCTTCACTCTCACTTAACCATATTAGGAAGAGGAAAACATGTGCCCCCAAGATTCCTATGCCAATAAAACTACTTTGGAAGCAACATAGCTCACCAAATGAAGAACATCAAAAAAATGCTAAGTGACAAAAGTAGAACTGAACTATCTCAACTTCTGAGTGATAATCCCTGGAACAGGTTAATGCAAGGAGCATAAAAAATATTGCAAACTCTACGCAAATGTTAAAGAGTTGCAAAAAACTCAAATATCATAAAAAACTGGAGGGAAAAAAAGAAATAAACGAAAGTACTGTGAAAGGAGGGCGCTGAGAAGGAAGCTTGATTGAAGCACACAGGTCAAAGGGAGGTGGGGAGGGGGCCTGCAGTACTTCCGTTCTCCTCTCTACCAAGAGGCAATTTTAGGCATCCTTAAGTGATTGAGGCAACAAGACATGTGCTTTGAAACAGGAGTACTACGGAGATGGTCTTGAAATGTCCAACTTAGAGAAAACAACCATGAAATCCCCAGATCATATTTCTCAAGCTTCCTGTAGAAAAATATCAACCATGCTCACACATCGAAGCCAGCTCATTTGACCTCATCTAGACAAGTCTTCGGACAGCCCTCACTCTCTCTCCAGCCCGCCTTCCTTCACTTCCCTGCTGTTGCTTTCCTGGCACACAAAATATAGGCCAGTGAACGGTGGGTGGGTGAGGAGGATGTGAGAGAAAATATGAGAAGTAAAAACGGAATCCACTTAACAGGGACATTAATGAGTCTCATAAGGGCAGGCCAGCAACAATCAGAAGTGAACGGAAAGGGCTTTCCTGGGAAGCAGCGAGCGCGTCTGTAAGGGTTGGGGCAGAGGCCAGGCTACCTACCACTTTTCAGAGAGGCTGCACGGGGGCCGGCTGCCTTGGGTGACCTCTACTGTCTCTTCCGACTCTGAAATGTTAGGATTCTCATTTCACAAAAGGGAACGCGACGGTCATAAAGCCCTCCGACTTAGGACCCTTGTAAATAGGCTGCCTCGTCGGCAGCTTCCCAAACACCACTCCCACCTCTCCCTCCCACACGTGCCCACCCCGCCCCCTTTCAATTTTTCCACCTCCACGTGCGAAACGCCTCGCAGCACTCGCCCCACAGCGGAGAGCGCCTTCCCCTGCAAAGCACCGAAACTCTGCCCCCCTGGGAGAGGTGAGGCGTCCACTCTGCGACCCTGAGCGGCCAAAAAAGGAACTCTCAAATCCAGTCTGCCCCCCTCGCAGCCAGAGCTGAAGGAGGAGGGGGGCGGGACGCAAAGAATTAACTTTCTTCTAAAATTTCTCGTCCAGAAAGCGGAGGAGGGGGGGGGGGAGAGAGAGAACCCCGAACAGTCCGGGGCTGAGCGGGTGGGGGGAGGGGAAACCCCCTCTCCCCGCATCGTTTAACGGCCGGCAGGGGGGAGGGGGACTCCGGAGGTGAAGGGGGCGTGGGATGGAGAAGCAGGCCAGGGAGCAGGGTCAGGGAGCTGCAGGGGTTCCTGAGGTTGGGGAGCTGCGGGCGTCCCCCCCACCTGGCACACAAAGCAGCTGCCGCGCTCGGCTCTCACCAGATCCTTTGTGTTTTCCATCAGGGCCTCATGGGTAGGGGTTGTCCGTGCTCCCCAGGCCCGCGGCGCCCCCTCCCGAGCTGGGGGCAGACGCCTCTGCCCAGAACTATGGCGACTACAGGGGGGGCCCCGGATGGGCCCAGACCGGTGGCAGCTGCGGCAGCCCCCGGATTTCCCCCCTTTAACTCGGGTGGCCCCAGGATATCAACAACATTAGCATAGCCCTCCCTCCCTAGCGCGCCTGCGCCGTGACCCGCGCCCCGATTGGCCCACTTCCCTACATACCCTCCTCTCAGTCTTCCAGCATGGGACCCTCTGCAGGCTCCGTACTCCACGGGCCGTACCAAGACGAAGGGGTGGAAAAGGCAATTGGGGCTCGTGTAAGTCAAGTGGTTAAAAAGTCAGGAAGGAAAGGAGAAATTTCATCCCGTCACCTCAGTTTATACCCTAGCATTCTTGCGTTCCTTTCAATCACTTGTAGCTGCGAAGTTGTGTTGGAAGAAAATTCCCACTCCAGTTACGACGCTTCCCCCTCTACTCGGAAGATTGGTCCTCCCGGAGGAACTCCCACACGGGGAGGAGCTCTTGCGGGGAGTGGGCGTTACGTAGAGCGAGAGTGTTGGTCACGTGCTCACAGGCGTTGCAGGCTCTTTCCGGCCTCCGGCAGCCCCAGCAGCAGCGGAAAGCGAGGGGCCTCGGCGCATGCGCAGTGAGGTTCCACGTGAGCGCCCGCGTTCCTTCTCAAACCCAAGGATGCCGCCGGAACGGAGGGGCCGAGCGAGACCGGACAGGACACCCGGAGTGAGACCGGGCCGGAAGACCCAAGTGAAGCCGGGCCGGAGAGCTGGACTGGGGCGGGCTGGGCCGCCCCGAAAGGCTGCTGCTTCATCCCAGCGGCAACCGCCGGCCCCGCCGGGAGCAGCGGCCGCTGCGATAGCAATCGCGGCGGAGGAGGAGAGACGGCTCCGGCAGCGGAATCGCTTGAGGCTGGAGGAGGACAAGCCGGCCGTGGAGCAGTGCCTGGAGGAGCTGGTCTTCGGCGATGTGTTGGACGACGAGGACGCGCTGCTGCGGCGTCTGCGGGGCCCGCGGGTGAGGGAGGCCGAGGCGCGCGGGCTGGGCGCTCGGTGGGCGGTGAGTCTCCAGGGGCGGAGCCTGGGAGACCTGCGGCGCAGAGGAGCTCTCAGGTGGGAGGGAGCCGGGAACGCGGGCGCCCAGGGGTGCCACTCTGAAAGTCTCCGGAGGGCGGAGACAGCGCTTCACTCCCTTGGGAACCGCTTTCCCAGGTATCTAGCAGGCGCTCAATACATACTAATCTGTGTTGAAAGTCTTGAGCATTTTTCGCAGCTCAACCCCATCATCTCCTAAACTCGGTGCTCCTTTCCGCTTGGCCGTTCAGTAGCCTGCCTCAATATCTTGTGATTCGGGGATTCCACCTCGTTTGTGGAGTAAGAATTCATGGGCACGGGCCTGAGAGTCTGTTTTAACAGTTTATCCATATGATAGACTAGCTAGCTTTTGAGAACGATCTTGCCTTCGTCTAGCCAGTAAATCTCTGTGGGCCAGTTTGGCACCAGATACTTTTCCTGGCAATGAGAACCCTGCATAATATTTTTTGCACACTTTTTGCCTCTTTTTTTTTTTTTTTTTTTAAATCCTGAACCTGTTTTTTATTCCAAGATAGGCTATTTCTAGGCATTCTCTAGGCACTGGAAGAGAAGCAGCAATGCAGGAAAACATCCCTTCCTTCTTGGCGCTTTTGTGTTAGTGGTAGAGGCAGAAGATAAAGTTCAGGTATGTCAGTGAAGTGCTGAAGAGAAAAAATAAAGGTACTCGAGAAAGGGAGATAAGTGTGTGTAGAGGAGGCCTATAAAATTTTACATTGGATGGCCAAGCAAAGCCTTACTGAAAATTACTCTATTTGATAAGTGAATATGGACCTATCAAGTATTAGTTGATTGCCAGAACCTTCTTTGGGTGCTTATGGGAGAGGTTGCAGAATCTACTTGGGAGATAGAGAAATACTACTGAAAAAATGCTGAACTGGGTGACAGCTTCCCAGGCAGAAAAAGAAACAGTCTCGTGAGTTGGGGTTTGTAGGGCTTTGGAGGATCACAGGCCAGGAATGGAGCAAGTAGAAATCATCTGGACATTTTTATTTATTTATTATTATTTTTTTTGTGTGTTTTTTTGCCATTTTTAGGCCCGTTCCCGTGGCATGTGGTCGTTCCCAGGCTAGGGGTCGAATCAGAGCTGTAGCTGCTGGCCACAGCCATAGCAACAGCAACTCCAGGTCTGAGCCGCATCTGCAATCCACACCACAGCTCACGGCAAAGCCAGATCCATAACCCACTGAGTGAGGCCAGGGATCGAACCCACAACCTCATGGTTCCTAGTGGGATTCATTAGCCACTGAGCCGCAAAGGGAACTCCCATCTGGACATTTTTAACATGTGGTTTGGGGAAAGCTCAAACTTACTTAAGGGAAAATCTCATGGTTGAGATTTAGATTTGATTGTATGGTATAAAGTTTCTTAAAGAGGTAGGAGGTCAAGAACAGTGAAGAAAAGCAGAGAAGAGGTATTTCTAAGAATATGGGATATAAATTATGACATTCAATTGTGTTATTTTATTTTTAATGTCAGTCTGCCTCTGGTCCCATGATTTCTGCGGTTCTATGATTTTCCCTGCTCCCTTCTTCTTCTGTCAGTTTACCTTTTCTGATCTTGGTTTTTTCCTTTTAGCAAGTTGACTTTTTCTCCTGGACTGTTCCATCTTCCATCTCCTGTCTAGTGGGTGGTGCCGTTCTCTGATCGCATTTTTTATTCCAGCCTCGGGCGTTTGCTGTGGTTGCATTCGGGCCCCATTATTTCTTCAGAGGGCCTTAAAACCAAAGCATTCTACAAACCATTTGACTACAGAGTGTCCTTGTCTCCCACCAAGGGGTATGAAAGACTCAGTGCTTGTAGGCATTTTGTCTCCTCTAGGTTCAAGTACAGGAAGACTCAGGCGACTCGGAAGTGGAGAATGAAGCAAGAGATAATTTTCCACCTCAAAAGAAGCCAGTTTGGCTGGATGAAGAAGATGAAGATGAGGAGATGTAGGTTGCCTAATTTTTCTTCAAGAATCCCTCTGGATATTTCAGAAGTTATCTTGCAGAGTTTAAGAAAGTTTTCCTAATATGTGATTATGTGAAGGCTTGAAAAAATACTGGAAAGTAGAGCAAAAATGATTCATAATCCCACAGCCACAGCAACATGGGATCCATGTCTGCTACCTGCACCACAGCTCAGGGCAATGCCAGATCCTTAACTCAGTGAGTGAGGCCAGGGATCAAATCCACACCCTCATGGATCCTCGTCAGGTTCATTACCACGAACCACAATGGGAACTCCTCAGTTATTTAAGAGAGATTATTTGAGGTAAAATTACTTAACATATTTTTAAAAAAATTTTTCTTTCTTTCTTTTTTTTTTTTTTTTTTGCTTTTTAGAGCTGTACCTACGGCATATGGAGGCTCCCAGGCTAAGGGTCAAATCGGAGCTGCAGCTCCCAAGGAGAACCACTGTTATATACACATACTGGTATCTCTCTCTCTCTCTCTCTCTCTCCTATCCCGTATAGAAAAGCTAAGAGAGCAGTGTTTGGGGTCAGACTTGGGTTTACCTCCTGATTTGGCCAGTTCCTAACTGACCATGGGCAAGATTGGAACCCACCTTTGTTCATTTGTAAAATGGAGGTAATAATACCTATATAAGAAGGCTCTTGAGATTAAATGAAAGAGTGTTTGTAGTGCTCTTAACACAATGCCTGAATTTGAGAAAAGGCTAAAAAAAAGTTAGCTTATATGCACAATGTATATTTTAATAGGTAAATGTATTGCAAGCATTTCTTGGCACTTTAAAAAAAGCTTTATAAGCATTTTAAATGGATATATTATAGTCCTTATATGACTAAATATTTAACCATAATTTATGTAGTTTTTGTTGGAGATATGTGTATATATATATATATATATATTTTTTTTTTTTTTGAAGGTCCGCACTTGTGGCATAGGGAGGTTCCCAGGCTAGGGGTCGAATCAGAGCTACATCTGCTGGCCTATGCCACAGCAACGTGGGATCCAAGCCACATCTGTGACGTACACCACAGCCTACGGCATCGCCGGATCCTTAATCCACTGAGCAAGGCCAGTGATCAAACCCTCAGCCTCATGGTTCCGAGTCGGATTCTCTTCCACTATACCATGATGGGAACTCCTAGATATACTCTTATTTTTTTAGGCATCGAGATGAGCATTTTTATGCATAAACCTTTTTCTATTTTTTCAATTATTATTATTTTTGCTTTTTAGGGCTGCACCTGCACCATATAGAAGTTCTCAGGCTAGGGGTTGGATGGGATCTGCAGTTGTTGGCCTCCCCACAGCCACAGCAACATGGGATCCAAGCCATGTCTGCTACCTGCACCACAGTGCAGGGCAGTGCCAGATCCTTAACTTGCTGAGTGAGGCCAGGGATCAAATCTGCATCCTCATGGATCCTAGTCGGGTTCATTACCACGAGCCACAGTGGGAACTCCTCAGTTATTTAAGAGAGATTATTTGAGGTAGAATTACTTAATCAAAGAACATATTTAAAAAAAAAAAATATATATATATATATATTTTTGCTTTTTAGGGCTATACCTATGGCACATGGAGGCTCCCAGGCTAAGGGTCAAATTGGAGCTGCAGCTGCTGGCCTACACTACTGCTACAGCAACTTGGGATCCGAGCTATGTCTACGACCTCAGCTCACGGCGATGCTAGATCCTTAACCCACTGAGCAGGGCCAGGGATCAAACCCGAGTCCCCAGGAATACTAGTTGGGTTTGTTCCTGCTAAGCCATGATAGGAACTCTTTCTGCTGATATTTTTAATTAACTCCTTTATTTTTTTTTCTGGTTTCTCCTGTGGCATGTGGAAATTCCTGGGCCAAGGATGCTAGATCCTCAACCCACTGAGCCAGGCTGGGGATTGAACTGGCACTTCCACAGAGACAAGTTGAATCATTAACCCACTGTGCCACAGTGGGAACTCCAAAGAGCAGGCATTTTTTAAGGTTCTTGATAAATACAGGCTGACCCTGAGGGTCTACCAATTTACCTTCCCATCGAAAGGGGTCCGTTTCACTTCAATTTAAAAGCAATGATTTCTCTTTTTTCGAACTTTGTCCGTTTTATTTTTTTTGGCCACGCTGTGGCCTATGGAATTCCCGGGCCTAGGGGTTGAACCTGCATCTTGGCACTGCTGTTGATCCCATTATGCCATAGCAGGAACTCCCACATGTTACAAATCTTGACCCTTATTGTTTGCTCAAGATACTAAATGCAACAGCTGTTTATGTTGATTCTTTAAAAGTTATTTAAAGCATGCTGTTCTATTTTTTACAGGGTCGACATGATGAACAACCGTTTTCGGAAAGATATGATGAAAAATGCCAGTGAAAGTAAACTTTCCAAAGATGAGCTTCAAAAGAGACTTAAAGAAGAGTAAGTACACTTCATGTGATTTACTAAGTGGTATTTATAACCAGTACTTTTTTTTTTTTTTTTTTTTTTTTGATTCACTCAGTGTTTGGCTATAAGCAGCCTCAGACTCTTTAGTAGTCAGATTTCCATTTTCACGTAAAGGCATTGCTCCTGGAAGACATGATTACATTTTAGCATGAGGGGGAGGGAATGCAACAAGTCCAAAAAGTTTTGGATATATACTTGTAATCCCAACATCCAAATATAGTCAGTGATACTGTCATTTACTTGTTTGTTCATTGGTATATGGTAAACTATCTCTTTTCCACAACTTCTAGGTTCTTTCAGTTGAACAGAACTGGGAAATACATATTTTAAAATAATTTCTTTTTCTTTGTCTTTTTAGGGTCACCCCTGTGGCATAGGGAGGTTCCCAGGCTAGGGGTTGAATCTGAGATGTAGCTGCCTGCCTACACCACAGCTCACAACAACTCGGGGTCCTTAACCCACTGAGTGAGGCCAGGGATTAAACCTGCCTCCTCATGGATACTAGTTGGGTTTGTTACCGCTCACCCATGATGGGAACTCCTTAAAATAATGGTTTTATGTTGATACTTTCAATTCAAACTTAACAGATCTTTAAAAGTATTTTAAAATATTTTTCTTTGTACCGAGAACATTTTTTAATTCCTAGAGATTCATTGCATTGTCACTTTTTTTGAAAGTAGATTCCTATAAGGTATAATTTACATATAGTGAAATTCACTCTTTTAAATTTTGAATTTAAATTCAAATCCTAAGAATTTTGTTAAGCACGTGTAGTCATTATAAGTACCATATGGTAACCACGTATGGAAACAAGATACAGAACATTCCTTTCACCCAAAAAGTTCACTTACAGGTCTTGGTAGTCAACCCCCTCTCCTCCTCTTCTAACTCCTTCAGCCCCTGACAACCACTGATCCATTTTATGTCTTTATAAATTTGCCTTTTCCAGAATGTTATATAAATACAGTAATACAGTGTATAGTCTTTTGAATCTGTTAAACCCATTTAGTGAATTTATTACTTCAGGTATTTTCCAGTTTGAGAGGAAACCTAGACCTTTTGTTGTGTTTAGTTCTTATTTTTCCTTTTATTACGTTCATAACTTTGTTTAAATACTTGGAAATATTTGTATTAGCTCTTTTAAAGTCATTGTGTACTAATTCTACTAATTCTGTCTTTGCTGTTGCATTGTCTCTTGACTGCCTTTTTTTTTTTTTTTTTTCTCCTTTTTACCACCATGCCTGTGGCATATGGAAGCTCCTGGACTAGGGGTTGAATTGGAGCTGCAGCTGAAGCCTCTGCCACAGCCGCAGCAACACTGTATCTGAGCTGCCTCTGTGACCTACACTACAGCTTGTGGCAACACTGGATCCTTAACCCATTGAGCAAGGCCAGGGATTGAACCTGCATCCTCACAGATAATGTTGGGTCCGTAACACACTAGCTACAATGGAAACTCCTTGACTGCTTTTTCTTCTGGTTATGGCTCATGTTTTTCTGTTTCTCTGCATATGTAGTAGTTTTGATTGGATTCTGGGCAGTGTGCATGTTGTTCAGTGTCTGGATTTTGTTTCCTGCTTTTAATGAGTATTGAACTTTGCCTTGGCAGGCAGTTAATTGACTTGGAAATCAGTTTGATCCTTTCAAGATTTTTTTTTCTTTTTTTTCTTCTTTTTTTTTGCTTTTTAGGGCCTTGGGTGTGGCATATGGAAATTCCTTGGCTAGGGATTGAATTGGAGCTACAGGTGCTGGCCTCCGACACAGCTCACAGCAATGCTGGATCCTTAATCCACTGAGCAAGGCCAGGGATCGAACCTGCATCCTCATGGGTACTAGTTGGGCTCGTTACCACTGAGCTACAACGGGAACGTCCTCAAAATTTGTTTTTAGCTTTCTTCTAAGGGAGCATTTATTCTAAGCTAGGTTTGCCCCATTATTAAGGTATGACCTTTCTGATATCTCTACTGAATGCCCTGAGAGTGTTCAAGGGCATTCCCTCTGACAGGTTGATCTCAAGTGTCTGAGCTTTGGTTCAGTGCAACTTACAGCTCCCTAGTAATTCTTTGCTTGATTTTATGGAGTTTCATCCTAAGAGTGTGAAGCTTGGTATTCAGACCCAATGACCCTGGTGTAGCTTTTGGGAGCTCTTTGTCTTTCTCTTCTACAGTTGACTGCCCCTTCAAATTTCTGTTGTCTCTACCTCGCCCACGTCTGATGTTTTTCTCCTTGTCTCTGTGTAAAGGTGTTACAAAAATGACTTGAGGGGAAAATCCCAGGGATGGCAGGGCTCACTTTATTTTCTTTCTCTTAGGGATCATAGTCCTATGTTGCCTGTTGTCCAATTTCTGAAAATATATTTATTCATATGCTTTGGCTGCTTTTCTAGTTAGTTATGGCTAAGTGAGCTTAGTTAGGTGGACTTGTCTGTAATTCTGCATTAAACAATTAGAATGATTCTTTGCATGCTTCTGGATACCAACCCTTCAGATTTTAACTTTCATGCATCTCCTGAAGCTTACTTTTTCCAGGGTGAAATGCTCCTGTTTTATTCAAAGGCTATATGATAAATTTGTGTATTTTACCAACCTGGTATTTTTTTTTTTTTTCCAGACATGTTCTTGTGTTGCACTCTGTGTACTCTGTCGCATTGATTTATAACCACAAAGCGATTTCTTTACCTAGTCCCAAGGTCTGGTGTGTTGATACGAGCAACTTATTTGCAGCCGTGTAACTAGATGTAAATAATCAACCACACATCCATAGCCAGGTGTCCTGTATTCAGAACTACTTTAGATGGTTTAGAAGTTCATGGAAGTTTCCAGTTTAGGCAAGTTGGGACTATGCTGTGTGAGTAACCTGTGCTTCAAGATAATAACTTCTTTGAAAACAGATTCTATTCATCCTCTTAAGGATGATCTCTGACCTATGCTCTTTTGATGTGTTAAGCTCTGTAAAAATATGTGATTACTATAAAATGTTGTATTTTTGCTTAGATTCCAGCATGCCATGGGGGGTGTGCCTGCCTGGGCAGAGACCAGTAGGCGGAAAACATCTTCGGATGGTAAGTATTGACACCTCTGTTTAAGTTGGTAAATAGATCCCTGTTCTGTTATTATTTGAGCTGTCTCATGAAGCTCATTAAAACCTAGGTGTTTAAAATGTTTTTTGTTTTTTAATGTCTGGTTTTGAAGTGTACCATTTTTCTGAGGGAAGCCTTTTTATTTACAGTAGTGTGTAAGGCTTACTTCATTGCATATTCTCCACGCGAAAAGAGAATAGTGGATGAATCTTCTCATGTGTTTTCTCAGCAGAACTATGTTGCATTGTGGCATAGGGTTAAGTGAAAACGAGTGGAGTATTCTTCCTTGATTCAGAGTCCCTTCCATGAGGCGGTGGAATGTCTTTATAAGGCGCACATGTTAGGTCAGGCCCAGATGGTTACTCGCTTCATACAAACCTGTTTTCCAACTCCAGATTTTAAGTTGGACTTGACCCAAAACACTCTTCTTAGTTTAGACATTAAAGCATGGATGGTTTTGGCGAAGGTGTGATTTGAGTGCTTTGGAGTTACAAATTTTAGACTTGAAATTGACCTTCGAAGTCCTTAAGGGACTTGAGAGTATATCCTTGTATGTAATGCAGGCACTCCTTTCTTCGCATCCCTGGTATCTGATGAACTTCTCTTTCATTACCGTCTTTACTTCTCTCTCCCTTCTCCCCATGCCTGTCAGTCCTCATGGTCTTCAAGTATAGGGAGCCCTTGCAAGGAGCCAGCTGTTTTATATAATTCTCGTAGTCAGTTAAGTAGAAATCCACCCTCTGGTTTCCAGTGCTTGAGAGGATGAAGGGCTCTTAATAAGTCAGCCTGTAATGTGCTCCTCAATGGACTCTGTTCCCCTGTTCTCCTTTTCTTGAAGAATTAGTTGTTACAGGTTTTTTTTTTTCATCATTTTGAAATTTAACCTCCCAACATTCTGGAGTCCTACCTTTTAAAGAGATGTAATTTTATCTTTCTTATAAACTTTTCTGTTATTTGAGACATGATTTTTCCAAGTTTTTTAATATATTAATCATTTCTTGTCTTTTGGCTGTTTTTGCGTGACCAATTTTCAAACCTTGGTCACCACTTTTCCCTTCTAGATGAAAATTAATTTTATTATCCATTTTAGAATATTGCATTCATAGAACCACAGCATTTTATTTTATTTTTTGGCTGCACTTGTGGCACGTGGAAGTTCCTAGGTCAGGAATCAAACCCAAGCCACAGCTGTGACCTGTGCTACAGCTGCAGCAATGCTGGATCCTTAACCTGGGAACTCCTAGAATTTTTTTTTTAAGGGCCGCACCTGCGGCATAAGGAGGTTCACAGGCTAGGGGTCTAATTGGAGCTGTTGCTGCTGGCCTGTGCCACAGCCACGCCGGATCCGAGCTACATCTGTGACCTACACCATAGCTCATGGCAACACCTGATCCTTAATCACTGATTGAGGCCAGGGATCGAACCCACGTCCTCATGGATCCTGGTCAGGTTGTTAACTGCTGAGGCAAGACGGGAACTCAGTAGAATTTTTTTTTTTCTTCTTTTTACTCCTGCACCTGTGGTACATGGACGTATCTGTTTCAGGGATTGAATCTGAGCCACAGTTTCGACAACGCTAGATCCTTGATCCCACTATGCTGGGCCAGGGATCGAACCTGTGCCTCTGTAGCTATCCAGACCTCTGCCATTGGATTCTTAACCCATGGTGCCATGGCAGGAACTCCTATTTTTATTTTTTATTATTATTTTCCTTCTGGTTTTATTGGGATATAACTGACACATAGCATTGTGTAAGTTTAAGGTGTGCAGCATGATGATTTGACTTATATCATGAAATCGTTACCACAGTAAGTTCAGTGAATATCCATTATCTTATATAGATACAAAAATTAAATAAATAAGAAAGAAAAATATTTTTATTTGTAATGAGAAGTCTTAGGATTCACTGTCTAAACAACTTTCATATGTTACATACAGCAGAGTTGTAGTTACCATGTTGTACGTTATATCCCTAGTACTTATTTATCTTATAAATAAGTTTGTACCTTTCTATAAATAAGTTTGTACCTTTTGACTTCCTTCATCCAGTTCCGCTTTACCTCACCCACCACCTGTGGTAAATCTGATCTCTTTCTGAGTTTTAAAAAAAATTATGTCTGGAGTTCCCGTCATGGCGCAGTGGTTAACGAATCCGACTAGGAACCATGAGGTCGCGGGTTCGATCCCTGCCCTTGCTCAGTGGGTTAATGATCTGGCATTTCCGTGAGCTGTGGTGTAGGTTGCAGACTCGGCTCGGATCCCGCGTTGCTGTGGCTCTGGCGTAGGCCTGTGGCTACAGCTCCGATTCGACCCCTAGCCTGGGAACCTCCCATATGCCGTAGGAGCGGCCCAAAGAAATAGCAAAAAAAAAAAAGACAAAAAAAAAAAAAATTATGTCTGGTAATTCCACTATCTAGATCTCCTATGAGGATTGTCTGTTTTTCCTTAGATTTTGAGTCAGATTATTTTACCTTGTCATAACTGACCTCATTATATTTCATTGAGTGGTGGACGTTGTATATGAAAAATAATACTGATTAATTAGAGGCCAAGGACAGGGATATCTTTTTCCAGAGAATTTATATATTTGTTTTTGGGTAGCTGGCTGGGCAGTGGGCACTAGCATCCTAAAGCATCTTGTTTTATTGAGAGTGTGAGGATTCAAAGCTGGGTTTCAGTTCCTGGGAGATGTTCTTTGATTTCACCTTTTTTTTTTTTTTTTTTTGCCATTTCTTGGGCCGCTCCCACGGCATATGGGAGGTTCCCAGGCTAGGGGTCGAATCGGAGCTGTAGCCCCTGGCCTACGCCAGAGCCACAGGAACGCGGGATCCGAGCCGCGTCTGCAACCTACACCACAGCTCTCGGCAATGCCGGATCCTTAACCCACTGAGCAAGGGCAGGGATCAAACCCGCAACCTCGTGGTTCCTAGTCGGATTCCTTAACCACTGCGCCATGACGGGAACTCCCTGATTTCACCTTTAATTTTATGTGTAGTCTTTTATGGCAGCAATCCAGAGCCTGATGGTTTGCCAGACCTCTTAGGAACCTTAGAGGGCTTTTGGTGCTGGTTTTTGCCCACGTAACCCTGCAAGTGTTTTAAACACTATGCTTAGCTTCTCAGCTTTCTTTGCTAGAATCATCCGTCATATCCAGGGGAAAAGCAGCCCTATTATCACTCTTTGAAGTTCTGATACATAGTTTGCTGACATTGATCTTTGAATCAGCTAAAAGTTCTAGTTCTTTTTCATGTGGGTTGTTAAGCTAGATCTGCTGTTCATCCTGTTGCAAAATTTGCCACAGTTAGGAGTTTCTCTTTTTAAATTAAATTCTGAGTCTCTCTCATTTCATGCTGTTTTAGTCACTGTCTGTGAATGTGTGTCTTTCATTCCAGAGTCAGGCTTTGAGTTAACCATATATATTGAGGTCTTTGTCATCTTTTTCCTCTCCTTTCACATTTATTTTACTGTTTTACTTTTGCCAATTACAGCTTAAATAAAATGACTGAGGTTGGGAAACTGGGAGGGTAGTCGAAGTTTGAAATATAGATGTTTAGGGTAAGTAATGGCCATCTCCTTGGTTCTAAAGATTAGTCTGTGGGTTTGTTTGACTTAGATGAAAGTGAAGAGGATGAAGATGATTTGTTGCAAAGGACTGGGAATTTCATAGCCACATCAACCTCTCTTCCTAAAGGAATCTTGAAGGTGAGAATCAGTAAAGTTGGGTCTGTCCAGCTAATTACCTCTGAAATCCATCATGCTTCCCAGGCACAAATGTATGGATTCCTGTTATTGATGGGATTAATTGTGCATGCTGTCATTCTGCCTCAGTAAATATTTGTTAGGTTTTTTTACTTCTGTCAAAATGATGAATAAGGTTAAATTATGGCCCCAGGAATCTTTTAGGAATCGTATTTGATTTCTCCTTTTGCATTTCTCATCCTTTCTGTTGGCACTAGCCTAGTTTATGCTGCTGTTGTCTTTTACCCAGTGCACTAAAGCAGCTTTGTGACCAGACTCTTCACTGCCCTTTACTTCTTCCTAAACTGTTCTTCCTACACTAGCCCGAGAGGACTTTTAAAAATAAAACATCAAAAAAAAAAAAAAAAAACTAAAACAAAAACCAAAACAACCTTACCACACACGCGCGCGCGCGCACACACACACACACACACACACACACACACAAATAAATAAAAATAAAACATCTGTAATTCCTGTTGTAGCACAGAGAAAATGAATCCAACTAGGAGCCATCAGATTGCAGGTTTGATCCCTGGCCTCGCTCAGTGGGTTGAGGATCTGGTGTTGCTGTGATCTGTGGTGTAGGTTGCAGATGTGGCTTGGATCCTGCTGTGGCTGTGGTGTAGGCCAGCAGCTGTAGCTCTGATTCCACCCCCAGCCTGGGAACTTGCATATGCCATGGGTGTGGCCTAAAAAGCAAGAAAAAAAAAAGGACACACAGTCCAAGGTGGTGTGCCTGATTAAAGTTGGAGGACGAGAATGTCGCAACAGATGTGTTTAGGTATGTATGTGTGTGTAATTCTCCAAGTTACCATGTGCACATATACACATAGATACATTAATTCTGATACATCATAAATAAAAAATAAAACAAACAAAATATCATGTCCTGTTACGTTTCATTGCTCTTTGAAAATTCCTTAGAGTCTACATTGCTCTTCACATGATCCGGCTTCTGTTTATATTTTCAACTTCATCTCATACTTCTCTCTCTTCTTCCTTACTCAGGCCACATAAGCCTTTTTTCTGTTTCTTAAACATGCCTAGTCCTTTTTTCTTGCTCATTCTTCTGTCTCTCTGCTCTTCAGGCACAGCCAGTGGCCAACTCATTCTTAACCTTTTTACTCCAGTGACACCCTAGAAATGTCTTTTCCGGCCTTCCTAGCTGAAGTGGCTTACTGGTTACTTTCTAACTCATCACCCTGTCTCATGTGTTCATTTTGGTGACTGAGTGCCTGCCTGGTTTCTTGCTTCGTTAAATAGCTGTCACATGAACAGATCTCTGACTCAATTTTCCCCCTGGAAGAATGGGGGCATGCATATGTAGATGGCGGAGAAGGGGGCCATGCTGTCGGAAATTATTACACAAATATATATATTCTTTGTACTCTCCGAGATTCTTTTCCCTTTATAAGTTATTACAAAATATTGAGTATGGTTCCCTGTGCTATACAGTAGGTCCTTGTGGGTTATGTTTTATTTATAGTAGTGTGGATATGTTATTCCCAAACTCGTAATTTTTCCCTACCTTTTCCTTTCCCCTTTGGAAATGTAAGTTTGTTTTCTATGTTAAAACTGAATTCTTGGAGTTCCCATGGTGGCTTAGCAGGTTAAGAACCCCATGTAGTCCCTGTGAGGATGTAGGTTTGATCCTGGCCTTGCTCAGTGGGTTAAGGATCCAGTGTTGCCTCACACTGCTGTGTAGGTCACAGATGTAGCTTGGATCGGCTGTGGCTGTGGCTGTGGCCTGCAGCTGCAGCTCCAATTGGACCCCGAGCCTGGAAACTTCCTGTGCCACAGGTACAGCTGTAAAAAGACCAAAAAAAAAAAAAAAAAGAAAAAAGTGAATTCTTGCATAGTGAAGTACTATACTAGAATACTAGTTGGTAACAGAGCTGTGATCTGCTTACCATCCCAGTGCACATTCTTCTGCATTGTAAACTGCATTATAATGTCTTTTCTTTGTGCTTAAAAGAAAAACAAGTTTAACCCATTTGAATTGATAAAATTTTAGCTTAATTTTTCCATAGATGAAGAACTGCCAACATGCTAATGCTGAACGTCCTACTACTGCTGAGATCTCATCTGTGCAGTTCCATCCTCGTGCACAGGTTGTGATGGTCGCGGGACTAGATAACGCCATATCGCTGTTTCAGGTATGCATTTTTAAATGAAGCCTGTATGAAAAGCGTTTACCATCAGCGTACATGTTCTGTGGAAATAACCAAAAGTAATATTTTGTACTTCTTTATAGGTTGATGGAAAAACAAATCCTAAAATTCAGAGCATCTATTTGGAAAAGTTTCCAATCTTTAAGGCTCGTTTTAGTGCTAATGGAGAAGAGGTTTTAGCCACGAGTACTCACAGCAGGGTGCTTTATGTCTATGATATGCTGGCTGGAAAGCTAATTCCTGTGCATCAAGTAAGAGGTGAGGTTTCTTTTGAACCCCCAGCACCTCCCCACAGCCAACAGCTAATAAGTTCCCTTAACAGTATTTACAGCCACTTGTTTTTCCCCCCATAAAGTTCTTTAAAAATGAGAGTTTCTTTGGTTTTAGTATTTGGAAAAATGTCATGATGTTGAGACAATATGTTTGAATGAAAAAAGTGAACTGACTTTTTACTGAGCACATGGGAAAAATGATAATTTGCAAATGTGTGTTCCCCTAGACCAGAAAAGCAGTAATAAATACTTGGCTGTAAACTTAGCTATTGGCTGCAGCAGAAAGAGCATGAGCCTGGGAGCTAGAAGACCTGAGTTCTACTTTTTTGGATAAATTATTATTTTTTTTAATTTATCTTTTATTCTGTTGTCTGTTTTCCTTTTCTGGGGCCACTCCCGCGGCATATGGAGGTTCCTAGGCTAGGGGTCTCATCGGAGCTGTAGCTGCCAGCCTACACCACAGCCACAGCAATGTGGGATCCCAGCCGTGTCTGCGACCCACACCACAGATCACGGCAACACCAGGTCCTTAACCCACTAAGCAAGGCCAGGGATCGAACCTGCAACCTCATGGTTCATAGCTGGATTTGTTAACCACTGAGCCACAACGGGAACTCCGGATAAATTATTTTTCTGATCTTCAGGAAATTTGAGTACCCTTCAGTTCTGCTATTTGTTATAATAGAATTTTGTTTTACATTTAAAGGAAATAAAGTACTGCTTTTGGAGGTTGTTTTGTATTTTAAAGAATGAACTATGTAAAGCATACATCTTTTTTATCAAATGAAAATTCATCTTTCCTCTGCCTTACGTATTTTTCACTTGCATTCTTCTACCCCTGTTACCACGAGATATGGTGATGCCTTTACGAATCCTTTGGGAGCCAGACTCCTGCTAATGAAGTTATTTGGGTTAACATTGTAAAACTTGGGAGGTGATGCTGGCAGCTCACCTTCAGTCTCCCTGATAAATTGCTTGTATGTGAGGCTGTAAAGGACAAGCATTGCTCTGTACAGCCTTTTGGCTGTTGGTTCAAAGGGAGTAAGGCCAATTTTAGAAACCTTTACAGTGTTTATTTTCAGGGTTTCTAGTCTCTTCTTTCCTGCGTTACTGATGCTTTTAGTCGTCCTTTCCAAGCAGATTCTTAATTTATCTATTTGTGCTTTAAACATGTGTCTCTCAAACCTTAATGTACATCTGAATCTCCAGGGCACCTTGTTAAAATGCAGATTCTGGTTCTGCTATTCTGAGGGGGGCCTGATTTCTGCATCTCGAACAAGCTTTTAGATACTGCTGATGTTGTTAAGGACGGCGTATAATTGATCTGGTCAGTCAGTCCACTTTGCATCCTGAGGAATTCGGCTCCATTCTAATTAAATCAGACATTCCTTTTCTTATCAGTTGCTTAGCAGTTGACCTAGAAATCTCCTTCCCTAATCTCTGTGTATCTGACGTCTTTAGAGCTTTGTATCTTCTTCCTCAAGACCATATTATAAATTTTATCAGGCTTTTTGAGAGGCCTATCTTTTGTAAAAAGCAATCGTTGATATTAGTACTTACTATCACTTTTTTTGTGATATTGTAAACTCTGGATGAAAATATGGTTATCGTATTTTTCCAATTAGTTGGTAAAGCAACTATTTGTCCTTATTTGTTGGAAGGCTGATATCTCCTTCTTTAAGACAGCCCCCTCCCCTGAATTGCCCAAAAACTCTAGGCTTACTCAAAGTGGTAAGGTCTGTGAGTACAGGCAGAGAGCAGTGTAATGAGTCCTCTGGCGTTTTGTGTCTGTTGCTATCATAATTGGGTCTGTGTTCACACGAGTCCTGCACAGTATGAGGGACCTTTGTTTTCTGTTGCCCTTATAACACCGGTGCGCTCTGCCATCTTCCAGAACCATGGTGGGGCCCAGCTGTAGGTTCCAAGGTGAACACTTGGAGTTCTCGCTTTCGTTCTCACGAAAGCAGTCTGATACTGTGCCATGAGGGTTAGGTCTGGCGGGGTTTCAGGATGTAGCCTCACGCTGCTAGAACTACTCTCCCTTCCCTGCTTTGTCATGTACTGATATCTTCTTATGTTTGGAGCTATTCCTGTACATTGTGGTCAGTACACAATATTTGACCCAAATTTGGGATGACCATTACTCTTAGAAATAGTCATGGTGAAGAAGATTGGTCATCCTTAGCAGAGGCAACCCTAGAACTTGGAAACATCTCTCTGGATTGATTCTAGTCAAGGAAGCTAGGGTATATAGTCTCGAGGAGGGGTGGGGGAGTGGAGGAGGGACACGATTGGAAGCCCAGTTTGGTCGTATTGTGAACCATCTAGACAGAGACTGTTATTAGCACAGAGATAGTCTGTGGGACCTTTACCCATCACTTTCCTGTGGGGGGACAAGGACTCTTCACTGGGTTTTTCTAAGCTTTAACTTAGCAATTTAAATTTCTTTCTCTTTTTTTCTTTTTAGGGCTGCACCTGCGGCGTATGGAAGTTCCCAGGCTAGGGGTCGAATCAGAGCTGAAAGGTCAATATGAGCCTTTCAGGCATAGAGAAAGAACATGTCCCTTTATCAGTAAGTAAATTGATGCTCTGTTCTCTATACTTACCTTGTAATTTGGTTACACGAGTCTTGCCTTGAGAAGCTAATCAGTCCTTGAATACACTGACACATGGTTTTGTTTTGTTCTCGTTTTATATCAACAAAGTTAAGAATTAGACTCCTGTTGATCATGAGATACTTAGTAGGTGGCTAGTAACTTGTTTCTCCAGGTTACTGTGTTTTAGCTGTCTCTGATGGCAGTGCATTTCTCTTCTGGTGATGAATGTCGAGACAGAGAAGTGTCATTTATCCTTTTTGTTAATTACAGGTATTACTGTTTACATTTGGAAAAGTAGTGACTAAGTTAATATTTGGAGAGCTGTATCTCTGGCCTGAGGGTAAATTGGTGAATGTTAACCAAGACAAATTACAGAAGTTGGCTAAGCATTTTGTAGTGACCTTATATTTGGGTCATACTCACTGATGCATGGGTCAGACTCACTGATGCATGGGTCACAGTCTGAGTCCAGGTCTTTTTTTTTGGTTTTTTTAGGGCTGCACTTGCGGTATTTGGAGGTTCCCATGCTATGAGTTGTAGCTGCTGGCCTGTACCACAGCCACAGCCACGCCAGATCCCTTAACCCACTAAGCAAGGCCAGGGATCGAACTGCATCCTCATGAATACGAGTCAGATTTGTTTCCCCTGAGCCACAATGGAAGCTCCTTGAGCCCAGTTGTATTTAATTTGAGGCACTTGAAAAGTAAGAAACTCTCAGTTGTCAGTGAAAGATAGCTTTATTGCAAACCATTAATCCTACTGATTCATCTCCTTTCTTAGGCTTGAAGGAGAAGATAGTGAGGCGCTTCGAAGTCTCCCCAGATGGGTCCTTCCTGCTTATAAATGGTGTTGCTGGATATTTGCATTTGCTGTCAATGAAGGTGAACCATTATCAGTTGTTGCTTGTTCTTCTAGGATAGGACATTGGTGTAGGGATAGTCTTGAACCATAACTCATGGTGTCCCTAAATCTGCATCTGAAGTAGAGAAACGTAGTGGGACTTGGGAGAAGTTATGGGCAGTTAGGGAAGAATTTTTTTTTTTTCTTTTCATTTTTTTAAAGTTGTATTGAAGTATAGTTGATTTACAGTGTGGTGATAATTTCTGCTGTACAACAAAGGGTTTCTGTTATACATGTACACACATCCATTCTCTTTCGGGGAGAACTTTTAGAGTATGGGGAAGAACAAAGTTGAGTACGTGCTACAAAATAGAGAACTGGATTGTTTTTATTCTACACTTTGAGATTCTTCTGTGCAGCTCCTAACAGTTTGATAAGTAATGTTTATTCTTTCAGACTAAGGAACTGATTGGCAGTATGAAAATTAATGGAAGGATTGCAGCATCCACGTTCACGTCAGATAGTAAGAAAGTATATGCCTCTTCAGGTAAGTTGAGTTAATGACAAGATGATCCGAATAAGATCATCACAGTAAGAAAATCATTTCTATTTTTAGAATTCATTTTTCATTGCTCTTTGCCTTCTCATTTACTAACTGGTAATGGTGAAGTGCTAACCGCTTAACATGCACAGTTTGAGGAAAAGATGAGAAGAAAATGCACATTTAAAAGATGATTCAGGGAGTTCCCGTCGTGGCTCAGTGGTTAATGAATCCACCTAGGAACCATGAGGTTGTGGATTCGATCCCTGGCCTTGCTCCGTGGGTTAAGGATCCGGCGTTGCTGTGAGCTGTGGTGTAGGTTGCAGACATGGCTTAGATCCCCGTGTTGCTGTGGCTCTGGTGTAGGCCGGTGGCTACAAGCTCCGATTCGACCCCTAGCCTGCCATATGCCACGGAAGCAGCCCAAAAAATGGCAAAAAGACAAAAAAAAAAAAAAAAAAAAAAAGATTCAGGAGTTCCCATTGTGGTGCAGCGGAAACGAACCCAACTAGTATCCTTGAGGGTGCAGGTTTGATCCCTGGCCTTGCTCAGTGGGTCGGGGATCCAGCATTGCTGTGAGCTGTGGTGAAAGTCTCAGATGTGGCTTGGATCTGGAATTTCTGTGACTGTGGCGTAGGATGGCAATTGTAGCTCTCATTTGACCCCTAGCCTGGAAACCCCCATGTACCATGAATGTGGCTCTAAAAAGCAAAAAATAAATAAATAAAAGATGATTCATTCTAAGACTTTCTCACTTTTTTTTTTTTTTTGAAAGATGCTTAGAGTCATTACCCTTTTTCTTTTAGCCCCTTTTTACTTGGATAATGTTCGGAATTTTCTTCATTATTGACTGAAGACAGGTTTGATCTCATTCTGACATTTTTGTAGTACTGTTGACCAACTCTTTGTCTTTCCTGATGGTCCCTACTCTTGTGCTTTTCTGCTGGCCTTTTTCACTATCCCATGTCACCTCTGACTCTTACTCCCTTCCCAAAGGATCTTGGGGGCCTTCACTAGCTCATGCTGCTTGGTAGCGGGAGGCATCAGAATAGTTCTGCCAGTGAGTAGTACTCTTAAATTTATGTGGCCCTTTTTAGCATATTTTTTTCCATTTTTTAAAGGTTTTACTGATGTATATTTGATTTACAATGTTATGATAATTTCTGTTGTACAGCACAGTGATTCAGTGATGCATTTACACATGTCCATTCTTTTTCAGATTTATTGCCCACATACAGACCTTAGCATAATTTTTATTTTACTTCAGCTAGGAGCATCTGATAATATAGTATTAATTTTTTTTTAAGCTTTAAAAACTTTTTTACTAAATTTAGCGTTAACTTTTTTTTTGTCTTTTTAGGGCCATGACATGGAAATTCCTAGGCTAGGGATCATATCAGAGCTGCAGCTACACCACAGCCACAGCAACACCAGATCCGAGCCGCATCTGCAACCTACATCACAGCTCATGGTAACACCAGATCCTTAACCCACTGAGCGAGGCCAGGGATCAAACTTGCATCCTCATGGATACTAGTTGGGTTCTTAACCCCACTGAGCCACAATAGGAACTCCTAAAGGATTTTTTTTTTCTTCTCAGCCTTTTTAGAGCTGCGCCTGTGGCATATGGAAGTTCCCAGCTTAGGGGTCAAATTGGAGCTGTAGCTGCTGGCCTACGATAGCAAAGCCAGATGCAAGCTGCATTTGCCACCTACGCCACAGCTCATGGCAACGCCTGATCCTTAACCCACGGAGCAAGGCCAGGAGTCAAACCCATGTCCTCATGGATACTAGTCGGATTCGTTACCGTGGAGCCATGACGGGAACTCCCCTAAAGAATATTTTTAGAGAAGGAGGGTTGAAGAAAGAATTTACCTTTTATCTTTTCAACTTAATCAGGTTTTTCTTTTTGTTTCCTCCTGGAGTAATTAATTGTTACTTCTTTTATCTTAAGTCGTCATCAATTCATGATGATTTAAATCCCCGTACTTTCTAGGTGATTTTCCTGCCCTTGATCCCTTCCCTTCCCATTTTTGTCTGTTGCCAGCTAGACATGTCCTTAGACACCTTCCTTTATTACTCTACAGACATAGAGTTTTTAAAATTTGACCATATTAAATTATTTCTAAATACATATTTTACTATTACCTAATCTGACTCCTTGCGCCAGCCTAAGAATTTTTATTAATGAAATAGTTGAAATGAGATTCACTGAATTTTCTTTTCTTTTCTTTTTTTTTTTTTTTTTTTTTTTGTCTTTTTGCCTTTTCTAGGGCTGCTCTCTTGGCATATGGAGGTTCCCAGGCTAGGGGTCTAATCGGAGCTGTAGCTGCTGGCCTACACCAGAGCCACAGCAACTCGGGATCTGAGCCATGTCTGCAACCTACACCCCACAGCTCATGGCAACGCCAGATCCTTAACCCACTGAGTGAGGCCAGGGATCGAACCCACAACCTCATGGTTCCTAGTTGGATTTGTTAACCACTGTGCCACGACGGGAACACCTCACTGAATTTTCAATAGAAGGATAATAGTATAGGGAAGGATGAACTTTCGAGCATTATCACCAAAAAGAAAGATGAAGTAAGTGATTGAGGGACCATCTTTGAGATGGGTGTAAGGTCATTATTCAAACTTTATAGTGGCTGTGCGGAAGAGGGTGCTCATCCATATTGAATGTAGAGGAGGAGACAAAAGAATAAGGACTGATTTTGACAATTGGATGGCTATTTCTTTCTTTTTTTTTTTTTTTTGGCTGCATCTGAAGCATATGAAATTTCCTAGGCCAGGGATGGAACCTGCACCACAGTAGGGACTTAAGCCCCTGCAGAGACATGTTGGATCCTTAACCCACTGTGCCGCAAGAGAACTCCTAGATAGCCGTATCTATCATGAAAATATTTGTGTTCTCTTCAGATTTAATATCTTTTATACATTCTCTCATTTGTATAAACTGCTTGTGTTCATCACTCACATTTAGCATTTCTTATTTAAATGAGTTGTAAATGGATAAATTATGCATTCCTCCTTAATTAAATTATAAATTCCTTTTGATCTGGATCAGTTCATTCTTCACTTCTTCCTTTTCTCTCGTCAGCTGCATTCTTAGTTTGGTGTCTGAATCACCTAGCCTTGCATATTAGGTGCAAATACCTCTTGATAGATGTTGGAAGACCTGTGTGGTAGTATTTTTTTTTTTTTTTTTCGAATTTTGCTCCAATAATTTTTCTGAGTGAAATGTGGAAACGTTCTTAAAAGCTCAACTCAAGCCAAGAGATTGCGATTTTCACTCTAAACATAAAGATGGTGTTTATTAATGACTAATGAGGATGCAGTTTTCTATATATGGAGAATATATTCAAGAAGTATTTTTAAAATTTTTAGCATTTCTATATACAAGAAATATTTTTAGGCAAGTTTTCTAGATCTAGGACATTCATAGTAGGTCTTTATTGTAGTCCCTCGTGTTGTTAAAGAGGCATCAAGAATGATCAGTTCATTTGCCTTAAAAGTTTAAAGCAAAATTAACCACAAGCCCTTTTTTTTTTTTTTTTGTCTCTTTCCTTTAGCGGATGGGGAAGTTTATGTTTGGGATGTGAACTCTAGGAAGTGTCTTAACAGATTTGTTGATGAAGGCAGTTTATATGGCTTAAGCATTGCCACATCTAGAAATGGACAGTATGTGGCTTGTGGGTAAGTACAAAGAGGTTCCAGTAATCTCTTTTTTTTTTTTGCTTTTTAGGGCCACACCTGCAGCGTATGGAAGTTCCCAGGCTAGGGGGATTGAATTGGAGCTATAGCTGCTGGCCTACACCACAGCCACAGCAACCCTGGATCCTTAACCCACTGAGCTAGGCCAGGGATTGAACCCAAAACCTCATGGTTCCTAGTCAGGTTCGTTTCCACTGCACCACAACGGGAACTCCCGGTCCTGGTAATCTTTAATCACCTTTTGCTAATGAGAAAACATTAAATAATTGAATATACTAGATGATGCTTGAATAGGTCTGTTTGTAAACTCTTTGGTAATATGAAATCTGTAAATCCAAGTTTTTTATTTTACATTTTATCATCTTAATACCTGTTAATATTTGTATTTAATAATGTAATTAATGGCAGTTTTTCAGCTCTTAAGCAAAGAAAATACTGGACTATCTTGTCACATTTTCTTTTTTTGCTACTCTTGTGGCACATGGAAGTTCCTGGGCCAGGGTTCGAACCTGTGCCAGAGCAGTAACTTGAGCTGCTGCGATGACGATGCCAGATCCTTAACTCGCTGCACCACTAGAGAACGCCGACATTATTACATTTGTTCTTATGTTTGAAGTACTCATTTGATTACATCAAGTGTCCTGTTACTGTTTTAGCTTCTTATCATTGACGATGCAGTAGAATAAGTTAAACTTTGATTTGAGGTCTTAAAAATACTTAAAGCATTTTTTCCTTTGCCTAGGTAAGTAATTTAAACCAAAAATATATTCCTTAGGAATACTTTTTTTTTTTTTTTCTTCTTTCCTCTTAAGGCTGTAGTTGATCAGAGCTGCAGTTGCTGGCCTAGGCCACAGCAACACTGCATCTACCACCTGCGCCACAGCTCACAGCAACACTGGATCCTTAACTCATTGAGCAAGGCCAGGGATTGAGCCCACATCCTTATGGATACTGGTCGGGTCCTTCACCTGCTGAACCCCAACAGGAACTCCTCTTTGTTAGTATTATAGAGGCTTTGAAAATATTATCTAGAACATGTTGCTGAGAAAAATGGTTATTATACTGGGGAAAAGATGGCTTTATTTCCCTACTTGGTTCTAAAGATGCCATGTTGGAGGAGGAGGTATTGGATACTTACCTGTAATTCTGAACGATTTTACCTGTCAAATCACTACTCGCCACTCGTAATTTTAGAACTTCCAGAAGTCGGTCTTTTATGATTATCTTGGACTGAACACGATTGATCATAGAGATTTCAGTCGCACTCTCCCTTGTTGGGAGAGCCTGTGGATCTTCCTTTTCAAAAGCATAGCACACTCCCCACTGTTTCTTCATGTCTCCATCCTTCAGAAGTTAAAACTGGGGAAACTGCTTATAAATAGTTCTACCACCATTTGGCAGTTGGTTAGCTTGGGGCCTGGGAAGCAAGGAAAGGAGAACCAGGCTGTGGTGCCTGGCGTATAGGCTAACATCATGTGGCTCTGCCATGGGCAGGAGACAGCATGAGCCTGGCCTTTGCCAGAGTAGTGAGCGCTGTGGCAGCAACTCATGATTAGCAGCTCTTCTGAGACTAAAGCTCCTTTAAAATGAAGACTGGTATTTAAACTATTGCTAAGTAATTTTAAGCAGACCTTTTGTCTTTATGTGGTACAAGAATACTACACAGAAATAACCTTCACTCAAATTTGTGAAGTTAATTTAATCCTTTCCTGGGCTTGCCTCTCTTTTTTGTATCATTTTTTTTTTTTTTAAAGCCTTTTTACTAATCCTCTTTGAAGGGCCCAGAGAGGAAAGAATCTGATATTAGTAGTTAAAGCTCATTTGAGTTTAATTGCCCTTCAGTGTAATTGAACTCAGATGTGCTTGGTCAAGGACCATTATTAGGTTTTTATTGTTAAACCTCTAAAGAAGGCCTTAACCCCTGTTAGGAGAATTTCTTCATGTTATCAGGCAGGTGGGGAAGAGTTACTGGTGGTGGCATCAGGGCAGAGGTAGGAGAAACTGAACTCACTTAAGCTGGTTGATTGGCTGCTCCTTCCCTTCTTCCTCCCTCCCTCTCCTTGCTCTGTCCATGTACTGAGTGAAACCCCTCTGTCCTAGCCTTTGGTGCTGGGAATTAATTTCTCCTTTGATCTCATAATTCATCTGTTAGTATCTGTTAACTCTTTTCAGTGTACTGATATAAAGTAGATGCTTTTGATTTAAAAGTTTGCTCTGAGAGGGAAAATAAGAATATTGTAAGTAGAGAAGTCTTTTAGTTTATAGTATCTTTTCTATGCCTTTGGTTAATCTAAGGATTGCTACGTATTTTTAGAAAGTAGTTGAGAGTTCCTGTTGTGGCTCAGCAGTAACAGACCAGACTAGTATCCATGAGGATGGGGGTTCAATCTGTGGCCTTGTTCAGAGGGTTGCCGTGAGCTGTGGTGTAGGTCATAGACTGCTCGGATCCTGTGTGGCTGTGGCGTAGGCTGGCAGCCGCAGCTGCGATTCAACCCCTGGCCTGGGAACTTTGATATGCGGTACCTGTGGCCCTAAAAAGCAATAAGAAAAAGTTGTCACATTAATTCATACAACATCAGTATTGGAATGTACTGGGAAAATCCTTCTGGACTAATCCTTCCTAATAGATGAGGGGCTGATTGCTCTGAAGTGGTGGGTAAGACAACTGAAATCATTGATAAGGTAGGGTCTTGAACTCTGCAGTCTTACTTTTCCCGGTGGCACTGCCCTTCTCACTTCACTGGGTGGGATCTGTAGTTAAGTTGTACCTTTCTTCTGTAAATGCAGTAGTGTGTTTTGTTTTGTGACTTCCTATCTGGTCTAGAAGTCAGTAGAAGAAAGAAACATTTGAATGGTGGCAATGTATAAAGAACTGTATATTGGAGAATGGGAAATAGTTAAGACCTGGCATATTTATTCCTCTGCATGTGGCAGCCCTTGGAACAGACCTTGGAAGGTGGCTCACTAAATTCACGTGGCCCCATAAGGTGACTTGGAGAATGCCCATTATTCGTGGCTTCATAGTCTTTGCTTACAGTGAAAAGGTTAGGAGAATCTTGTGCTACAGCCACGGAATATCACTAGCTTGGGGTTTCTGCCTTTACTAGGGGTGTGCAAGCTATACACCACTTTGGAGTCTTTGCATTTGGGGAACCAGTGGTCAAAGCCATAAAAATACCTATTTTTATATTTCTAATCAAAATTCTGTCAGGTGATTAGATGTTTGTTGACCTCCATCTTCATTAGCTTTTTATAAATACACAAATTAAACTTGCCTTTTTACTAGTTTCCATCTAAATTGTTGCAGAGAATACGGAATAATTCAGGACTGTAGGAAAGTATGAAATTCATTTTGATTTAGGGCCTGGAGTTAATAGGCCTTTGATTTTAGTGCTCTCATTGGACAAAAAATGGGTTTCATTTTGCTTCATCTGGAGATTCTTCAGGACACGGGTGCTTTATAATGCAAGAAAAACCTATTTTATTTAGTGATGTTTTTGCTTCAGTGTCCTTATTCATGAAACCATTTATTGAGCATTGAGCTGGGGCCTGTAAGATAGAACGATGCATCTTATAGTTTATGATCTTCCAGTGGGGACCAATGCATCCATGTATCTCTGTTTACAAGGCAAGCCATATCATAAGGACTGCAGGTGAGATGCAGAGAGGTTGTTTTGTTTTGTTTTGTTTTATAGCTGCACCTGCAGTGTATGGCCAGAGATTTAATCCAAGCTGCCACGCTGGATCCCACTGCGCCAGGCTGGGGATTGAACCTGTACCTCCACAGCAACCAGAGCTGCTGCAGTTGGATTCTTTTTTTTTTTTTGTCTTTTTAGGGCCGCACTCATGGCATATGGAGGTTCTCAGGCTAGGGGTTGAATCGGAGCTGTAGCTGCTGCCCTACACCACAGTCACAGCAATGCGGGATCCTAGCCGAGTCTGTGACCTACACCATGGCTCACAGCACTACTGGATCCTTAACCCATTGAGCAAGGCCAGAGATCAAACCTGCATCCTCATGATCGGATTCATTTCTGCTGAGCCATGGTGGGAACTCCAATGTAACAGTTTTAATTTTAAGGATATTAGGAATGGTGAGGGTTGTTATAATTGAACATCTAGAAAAGGTTTTTTGGATATATTGGCACTTTATCTGGGCATTTTCAGGGCCAGATGGGATTCAGAGAAAGGCATTGCCACTGCAGGGGTAGTGGAAAGGGTGAGAGAATTCGGGTTTGTGTTCTGAGAGGAGTATGGATGGGATGACTCATAAGGGGGGCTTGGCTACAAGGTAAGCAATTGGGGATAACTTGTAGAGAAGTCTTTTGTGCTGTGTTGAAGAGTGTGGACATGATATGAAGTGGGAAAAGAAACCGTTAAGGGTTTTTAAGTAGAGAATCATGATGATATCTGAATTTCAGGATTTGAAGTAGGTAATTCTCATGACAGCCTCTAGAAGAATAGAGATGCAAGAAGATGAGCCTTGAGATCATTGCAGTAATCCAGGCATTAAGTGATACGGGTGCAAGTGAGAATAGGGAGATAGGTAAATGACGCTTGTAACATGTCATAACTGCTGGGAAGATTGGGATGGGAGAAAAGCAGTGACGCTCTCAGGCTCCAGGCCTGATTAACCAGAAGAGTTGTCCATGTGAGGGTGGAGGAGAGAAGTGTCAGAGATAGGTTCACAGCCGTGTCCGCAAGCGGTTAGAAATCAGTATGGAATTAGATTAAAGACACTCGTTTGGACATCTTTGGTGGTCCATGGGAATAAATGAGATGAGAGAGACCTTTATCTCTTGATAAGGTAGGTTGATCTGGCTAATAGCCATCATTCCTGTTGGGCTCTGATAATGGATTGAGCTCTCCTCTTTTTTTTTTTTTTTGTCTTTTTCTAGGGCTGCACCTATGGCACATGGAGGTTCCCAGGCTAGGGGTCTCATTGGAGCTGTTGCCGCCAGTCTACGCCAGTGCCACAGCAACATCGGACCCTTAATCCACTGGGCAAGGCCAGGGATCGAACCCGCAACCTCATGGTTCCTAGTCGGATTCATTAACCACTGAGCCACGACGGGAACTCTGAATTGACCTCTTGATTCAAGAACTGTTTCTAGTCTAATCAGCTGTGGTTAGGGTTGGGAGGATGATAGTCACATCTATTTTTTTAGTTTGAAGTTCAGGGATGAGCTCCTTTCTCCCTTTGTTCTTCCACCTAATGATACTTTTTGTGTGATTTTTTTTTTTTTTTTTAGCCTGATACCTCACTTTCCCACCCTAAGTCTCACCTCTTCCGCAAAGCTTCACTGGAGCAACTTCAACTCATATTACTTTTTCCCTTCTTGAGGTTCTGGATCACATACAGAACTTAGCTTATGTTTTCTTGTATTTCTGGGTATTTCTTGCAGGCATGGTTTTTCTGGGATAAATTTCTTCTGATACTCTGTATTCCTGAGACAGTTTGCGTACTGCAGTATGTACAGATAACATTCAATAAATATTGACTAAGCACTCTCAGCATGTTAGAATCAGTTATATTTTAACACAAATGCCACTATAATAGTCTGTTTATCAAAATTATTGTGCCATTTTTGTTCCACACATTTAAGCAATAGTCAAGCAAGAATTAATTAAGGGTTTAATTTAAGGATACTCTGATGTTCATAACGGTAAGATTTGATCTAAAATTGGTATTTAGAAGAGAGCTATATGGATTATAGCTTCTTGTCTTTAATTAAGATGGATTTAGGTATAAATTCTCTTTCAGTAGAGAAGAGATTTGGTATAAGTAATAATAGGTATTTTGATCCAAGTCAAAAATATAAATAAAGATAAATTTTGTCTTAGTCATTTTGGGTTGTCGTAACAAAGTACCGTAGAGACTGGGTGGCTTATAGTCAACAGAAAATTTGTTCCTCATATTTCTGGAGACTGGAAATCTGAGATCATATTGCCAGCATGCTTGGGTCATGGTAAGGGCTTTTGTCCCAGGTTACAGAAGGCTGACTTCTTGCTGTGTCCTCACAGGGTGAAAAGAGAGTGAGAGAGCCTCTGGGGTCGTTTTTATAAAGGCCTTAATCCCATTTGCGAGAGCTCTATTCTCATGACCTGATCATTTCCCAAAAGCCCACCTCCTAATATCGTTATATTTTGGATTAAGATTTCAACATAAGAATTTTAGTGGGACCCAAACGTTCAGTCCATAACAAAATTACACAAACCCAGGGTATATATTATTTCTCCTGAGTGATTAGCATGGACGACATAGAGTTATCAGGGCTTAAATTAAGGGGTTCCTAATGTATATGAAATGTGCATGAGAAAATGTATTTGTGAGTAGTTTGAAGACTTTATTTTTTTTTGTCTTTTTGCTATTTCTTGGGCCGCTCCCGCGGCATATGGAGATTCCCAGGCTAGGGGTCCAATCGGAGCTGTAGCCACCAGCCTACACCAGGGCCACAGCACCGTGGGATCTGAGCCGTGTCTGCAACCTACACCACAGCTCACGGCAACGCCGGATCGTTAACCCACTGAGCCAGGGCAGGGACCGAACCCGCAACCTCATGGTTCCTAGTCGGATTCGTTAACCACTGCGCCACGACGGGAACTCCAGTTTGAAGACTTTAAAGCATTACATCTAGCATACTATTTGGTGCGTCAGCTATAATTTCAAGCTGTGGAATCTTGTGTGTGAACTGACTTTGTCTCTTTTATGCATTGTGCCTGGTTCATTGTGTGCAGTAAATATTAAGAAAATAAATAACATTTGAGTGATAGGAATGGGAGAACGCAGAGTAGAATGCACGAGTGCCACCTTTCTGAGTTTGAGGCTTAATTTCTTGCATCTTTCTGGTTTATATTGCATTTGCTAATTAAATTTAAGTATCTGTGAATTACAAGGACCTATTCATGTTTCTTATAAATAATGCCCATAACATTAGGTGGTCTGAATATTCAAGTCAAAAATGTTTACTGAAAGTTCTTGTCTGTCAATGATACTGTTAATGATAAAGTCATTAAGATGTACTTTTCATGAGTGTAATTCATTGCTGGTAAATATTTCAAAACTTGGAGTGGATGGTCACTTCATTAACTCTTGTCGGTAGATGTTCAAAAACTAAGATGCCTGCTGTCCCAGCTCTTGTTCACCACTGATTTGGAAGTTCTCATAAATAGAACGGAATATAAAAAGAAAGGAGGTGATCTAAGTAGGGGAAGGACAACTTCCATTTGCATGCTGGAATATTAGGTTGACCATAAATGCTATGAGAGTCGCAGTCTTAGTCCCTTTTGTTTCTTTAGTATCCCAGGCACTTAAATAGGCATAGAGAAGAAATTCAGGAGTTCCCGTCCTGGCTCAGTGGTTAATGAATCCACCTAGGAACCATGAGGTTGTGGGTTCAATCCCAGGCCTCGCTCAGTGGGTTAGGGATCTGGCGTTGCCATGCGCTGTGGTGTAGGTTGCAGATGCGGCTCGGATCCCACCTTGCTGTGGAATGTGGCATAGGCCAGCGGCTACAGCTCTGATTAGAGCCCTAGCCTGGGAACCTCCATATGTCTCGGGCGCGGCCCTTAGAAAAGATGAAAAAAAAAAAAATTCAGTAAATATTTATTGAAAGACTGAATAATGAAGATTCTGCACTCTCTTGGATTTTCTAGCTAGACTAGTAATTGAAAAGCTGCCTGAGTTTATAAGAATTTGGCAAGATTGCAGTAGAACTGATAGACTGTGTCTAGCTTTTGCCTTTGGTTGAGCTTTCCAGCCATGGGCCTCATGTAACACCATCTGCTTCCTGTAAATATCAGTTTGTGGGTTTAAATCTATATTCACGTAGGTTGTGAAAGCCCTTTTGCTTGTTTTTAATCTGTTGTATTCTTTTTTCTCTTCGCAGTTCTAATTGTGGAGTGGTAAACATATACAATCAAGAGTCTTGTCTCCAAGAAACAAACCCAAAGCCGATTAAAGCTATAATGAACTTAGTAACAGGTGTTACTTCTCTGACTTTCAATCCTACTACAGAAATCTTGGCCATTGCTTCAGATAAAATGAAAGAAGCAGTCAGATTGGTAATATTTCCTTACCCTTTCCTTTTAGCATTGATCATTTTATTTAAAATTTTTTTAAATTTTATTTAAGAATTTTATAGTTGATTTAGTGTTGTGTTGATTTCTGCTGTACAGCAAAGTGACCCAGTTATACATATACACACACACACACACACACACACACACACACGCATTCTTCTTTTCATATTATTCTCCATCATGTTCCATTGCAAGTGATTAGATACAGTTCCCTGTGCTATACAGCAGGATCTCATTGCTTATTCACTCCAAATGCAATCTACTAACCACAAACTCCTGGTCCATCCCACTCCCTGCTCCTCCCCCTTGGCAACCACAAGTCTGTTCTCAAGTCCATGAGTTTGTTTCTTTTCTGTAGATAGGTTCATTTGTGCCATATGTTACATTCCAAATATGTGATATCATATGGTATTTGTCTTTCTCTTTCTGACTTCACTTCATATGAGAGTCTCTAGTTTCATCCATGTTGCTACAGATGGCATTATTTTGTTCTTTTTTATAGCTAAGTAGTATTCCATTGTGTATATGTACTACATCTTCTTAATCCGTCATTGAATATTTAGGTTGTTTCCATGTCTTGGCTGTTGTGAATAGTGCAGCAGTGAACATAGGGGTGCATGTAACTTTTTGAATGAAAGTTTTGTCCAGATTTATGCCTACGAGTGAGATCACTGGATCATATGGTAGCATTGCTCATTTTAAAATTTAAGTTGAAAACATGGAAAGATAATAGGAAAGTGTTGGATTATTTTAAAAAGAGTAGCCTCTTTTGATGTAGAAATTGCTAGTATTGTAGCTTTGGGGTGTGATTGTAGAAAGGATGCACAGTAGCCACTAAATTTGTATTAAGTTCTTTTGGGAAAGCTGTGCTGTCCATTCCTAGCATTTCTTTCTTTGGCCATGCCTGTGGCATGTGAAAGTTTCTGGGCCAGGGATCGAACCCCTGCCATGGAAGTTTCAGCACTGGATCTTTTATCTGCTGAGCCACTAGGAAACTCCCATTCCTAGCATTTCTTAAGTGGTGGTTTTCATTTTCAGATGTTTCTTTCAGCTTATATATGAAGGAATATATTTAAAGATTTCATTCCTCTGTAGTTTTCTTTCTTCATCTACCTCTTTAAAGCCTGTTGTCATATGGAGACAATTCTTAAATTTTGAAAATAAATTGAGCTTGAAAATGTGTAAAAAGATTTAAATTTAAATAGCTGGATAGTATTTATGAAGATAGCTCTGTGCCAGGGGTCCCCAGGACCTCCCCCAGATTTGGTGAATTATTCTTTTTTTTTTTTTTTTTTTTGGTCTTTTTAGGGCCACACCTGCGCCACATGGAGGATCCCAGGCTAGGGGTCAAATCAGAGCTGTAGCCGCCAGCCTACACCCCAGCCACAGCAACGCCAAATTCGAGCCATGTCTGCAACCTACACCATAGCTCATGCCAATGCCAGATCCTTAATCCACTGAGCGAGGCCAGGGATTGAACCTCTGTCTTCATGGGTGCTAGTTAACCACTGAGCCAAGACGGGAACTCCTTGGTGAATTATACCAAAAAAAAAAAAAAAAAAAAAAAAAAAAAATACAGCAAAAGGAAAAGGCCCATGGGGCGAAGCCTGGAGGAAACCAGGCACAGCTTTCTAAGAGTCCTCTCCTGGCGTGATCACATAGGACACATATAATTCCTCCAGCGAGTTGTGACCGCATGTGTTAAGTGTTTTTCTCCCAGAGAAGCTCATTCGAGGCTCAGTGCCCAGAGTTCTTATTAAGGGTCGATCATGTAAGTATCATCTGCCTGGGAGGTACCCACAGTAAAGACAAGTGTTCAGCATAAACCACATTCGCCAAATCACTTAGGCACAGTGAGCGTCCTTATCATTTAGGTTAAGTTTCCCATCACTGTAGTGAGCTGTGTACCAGTCAAGTTCTCAGATGCCATCTAAGGGCCACTCTTGCAAGTGGGCCTTTCTAAGGATGTCAGCCTCAGGCCTGTGTTGACTCTTTTCTGCCCAACCTCAGAGCTCAGCTTAAGTGTCACTCCATCACTGAAGTTTCTTACCTTTCAGGCAGAACCAATTTCTTCATTCATTCAACTTGCTCTAAGTCAGGCATACAGATGGCATAGAACTTTGAATAGCAGCATTGCATTGTGCTATGGTTATGTGACTACCAGATTGTAAGCACGTTACAGAGATTCTTATTTTTCTCTTGCTCATTCAGCAAATTAGCCATGCGTTTCATCAGCTTTGTTTAATAGTGTATAGTTTACAAAGATTTATCAAGAATTTTACCAAAGAAATTTGAGCCAATTAGCAGTCCTCAGATGATTAGCCCACCCATAGTCAACAGCTAGTAAAGGGTGGTGAACTGTGATACTAGATTCCATATTCTTTCTAGCATTTTAATGGTTTTCTTGCTAAATCCCTCAGAGCCCTAGAACATATTCAGGGCCTCTCAGGTGGCAAATAGGTTAAGTAGGAGGCTAAGCTCCTCCCTGTATCACATGGAGCAGCTTCACGGTTACCTGTGGTACATATTGGTATTCTGCATAAGATTTTGAGGGAAGAAAGGATTGTGCTGCAAAAAGAGTTTGGAAAATAGAGCATTGCATTTTAGTGGTTCCTTATTGAATGAATCGTTTGATAAATGAGAGGGTTCTAATTCAAGCCAGCTTTAAAATCCCTACTCCTGTGAAAGGAGTGGTGGACTAATTCATACTAACCTTTTATCATTTTAGTGGTAGTAAATTGTTTTAGAAAACCATGGGATCTATCTCTGTTAATGTAATAAATTCTGCAAGATGCCTAGTAGTTAGTTCTGCCTAGTTTGCTTCAGTAATCATGGCAGCATTTATGGTTTTTATTGTGGCAAAATCACACAAGGAATTCATTAGTAACAGCCAACTCCTGTTTTTTAAATGGTAGTCAACCATAATGTCTAATGGAAAGAAACCAGGCATAGCAGCTTCAGAATGGCTCAGTGAAACAGTTTTAGTATCATTAAATGCCGTCTCTTATAATGATCCAAAGAGTTCTGTTATCTGGGCACAAAGTAGGGAAGATAAATCTAAGGCATTGCACCAGTAAAAGACCCAGAAGTTAAATTGTTATTACATCTGCAATCTTGGACGTTGCAGACAAACTGGAACTTCTTATCCATTAAATTAAGGATGAGAGTGCTTTTATTTGTTGACTTTTGATATCTGGACCCTAAAATGTAATGACAAAAATTACGTGGGCGATAAAGGAAACTTTTTGAATTAAAGAAGCTAAGTTCTTACTGGGCTTTTTATTTGTTCAATTATAGCTTTTAATACAGGGTTTCTAAAGAGAGATTAGAGCACAGCTGAGTTCTAACCAGGTGGGGGTCATTGGTCTGAGGGAAGGTGTATGAAAGCAGGGAGATTACACCAGGGAAATTTGCGGGTAGATACAGTTGAGTCTTTCATGAGGGCTTGTAAACATGTTTTTTTGCCCCTGATACCCAAGTCAGTGTAAGATAAATTAAAAAAAAAAAAAAAAAGGTCAGTAATTTGGTCTGTATCCTCCATCAGAAAGAACACACCAGCTTGTATGAAACCATGGCCTCTGCATGTGGTTGTGTTGTTATTTGTTGCACAAGGACACCATATCTGAAGGGACACTGTTCACATCATACACTTTGTGTTTATATTTACCACATTATTTCCGGTAATTTTGGTAACAGAATTGTTGTTTATTTAGGTAGAATAAATACACAGCAACCTGCTGGTAATCATGGGCTTTAAAAAATTGCTTTGTGTCTTGTGCCCCAGTTTTTGTCAACTTTTTGGCATTAACGGGTCAAGACCACTTCTCAGTAGCACCAATGCCTTTGCATTGATACCATGCTATGCAGGCAGAACCTGCTTCCTGGAGAAGTTGAGAAGAATTGAAAATGGGTTGGAGATTTCACTGTCAACTTGACTTCTTGACAAAATGATCAATAGGTATATTATGTCAGGGGGAGTAGGGCCAAGTAATGGCTGAAACCTGTTCAGTGGACAGAAGTATCTCTAACAGTGTGTTTTACATGGTAAGTACTATGAAAAGCACCTTGATGGGGTGGTTTAAAGTCTCATTGAAAAGTGTGAAGAATGATAGACTACGAAGATAAACAGCTGAATGATAATTCTTTATGTCTTTGAGTGTGAAGGTGCTATTTTTCTTGGCAGAGCTTAGAGAATGTGGGAAGGTGCGAGTTGTTAAAATCCTAGTCTGCTAAAGTAACTGCTTCCATGCTTAGGTTTTATTTATCCACAAATTGGATGAGGCCTCAGCTTGCCTATTTGGGTCTGTTTTCCCTGGCAGTGGACTTTTCTGGAAAAAAATGACTTGGCCTCGAAGTGAGCTTTTGGCTCTCGGAACACAGTTTCACTTGATGAACCAGGTTTTCCTCATTTAGTCTTCCTCAAGGAGAGACTGTGAAAGGCAAAGAATATACCACACAATTGAGAACTAAAAGCGAAAAAAAAGGAGTTACATAATATTGGAAGATTTGGTGTGCCTTTGTCTCTGCTTCAGACTCTTTTTTTTTTTTTTTTTTTTCTTTTTCTTTTTCTTTTTAGGGCCTCACCTGTAGCATATGGAGGTTCCCAGGCTAGGGGTCAAATGGGAGCTGTAGCTGCCAGCCTACACCACAGCCACAGCAATGCCAGATTTGAGCCGTGTCTGCAATCTATACCATAGCTCCTGGCAACACTGGAACCTTAATCCATTGAGCGAGGCCAGAGATCGAACTTGTGTCCTCATGGATATTAGTCAGATTAGTTTCCGCCTAGCCATGACAGGAATTCTGGCTTCAGACTCTATGATGTTCAAAGTATCTGTTCCTTGTGGTCAAATTTTAGTGTTCTTTACTGTGGTTATGAGGTTAGAGTGTTAATGGGTACTCCTCTTGAGTTTTCACCTTATTCATTTATTTGTTTGACTTTCCCAGGCACCATGCTAGATGCTGCATTAAAAGCTTCAAGAAAACACTTTCTGGGAGTTCCCGTTGTGGCTCAGCAGTAACGAACCTGACTAGTACCCATGAGGATGCAGGCTTGATCCGTGGTCCCATTCAGGGGGTTAAGGATTCCACATTGCTGTGAGCTGTGGTGTAGGTCGCAGACGCAGCTGGGATCTGGTGTTGCTCAGGCAGTGGTGTAGGCCAGCAGCTGCAGCTCCAGTTTGACCTCTGGCCTGGGAACTTCCATATGCCGCGCATGTGGCCCCAAAAAGGAATAAAAAAGGGAAAACACTTTTCTTCTCTTCCCTTCTTTCTCAGTTAATAGCACGTTGAGAATCAAATTTTAATTTTGGAGCACTCTCCTACTTTGAGAGAACTGAACTTTCACGTGTGCTACAGTCAAAATGAACTTTTTTCCCCCAGCAAAAAGATAGATTGAAGACTAAAATTTAAGAATGATAAGTTCCCAGTCGTTGCAATTTAAAACTCTTTATTATTTCCTACAGGTCCACCTTCCTTCCTGTACAGTGTTTTCAAACTTCCCAGTTGCTAAAAAGAAGAATATTTCTCTTGTTCATACCATGGATTTTTCTCCCAGAAGTGGGTACTTTGCCTTGGGGAATGAAAAAGGCAAGGCTCTGATGTATAGGTAGGTATTATTTATGTTTAAAAGTCAGAAACGTTTCTCAACCGCCTCTGAAAATGTAAAGATACGGTTGTTACATTCCAGGTTCTACCGTTATGTATAATTTATTAAGTCTGTAATTGTAATTATAAATTATTAATTGATAAATTGCCCTTTCCTTGCCTCCATGTGTTGGCAGCAAATGTTATGTAGGACCCTGTTTTATGTTTGAAGGCCTGCTTTCAAAGAAGCTAAAAGCTGGGGTGAAGAAGAGAGAGAATATAAATTGGTTTTGAGGGGATAGTTACGAAAATAGAACATAGCAAACAATATGTTTTATAGTTTTTTACTTACTTTGAGAGGAAATGGGTGGAACTGGGAAAATTGATAATTCCATCATTTTCATTTTTAAGGTCATTTTTAGAGTGATCTTTCAGTTTGGATTTTTATAAAAGGATGTAGATTCTTGCTGCTCTTGCAACACATTGGTTTGTTGTAATAACTGATTTTTTTTTTTTTTTCTTTAAGCCCCAGAGCCATTAGTGTTTACACCAGAGCATTGGTCTCTAAGTGAGACTGTTTCTGGCATGTGGGTTGGACTGACAACCTTTCTGCTGGATATGGCTGAGGAGGTATTTCATAGGTCTTGATTTAACTTTTAGCTAAAATCTGATGCATTGGCATTAGGATCCCTCAGAATGTCAGCTGCCTAGCGAGAATGGTTGTGATTACATTTCTGCACTTAAGGTTTTCCTGAATTCTATTCTGTGATCTGACAATAATGCTGGGTATCACAACTGTTGTTTTGATGATTTGTGTTTTCTTTTTCAGGTTGCATCATTACTCAGACTTTTAAAGAGATTATTTGAAGTAAGAAAATCTTTTTTTTAATTGATTCTACAGATTTTAAGGTTACACCCGTTGCTTTTAATTGGCAGAGGGACCATTTTAATTGATCTTGTTTCTGTGCCTCTGGGTTGCTGTATGTTCATTTAGGGGAATGGGATGGTTGTAGATCAGAAGAGCCTAGATGGACTTGATCCTTCCTTGGAAATTTCTTATTTCAAATCACAGAAATCTGGCTCTGTTCTTCTGAGGTCAGATCTCTAATATTGTGTCCATAATGGTCATCAGAATTGTAATTACTGAATATTTAATCCACAAAGATTAGATAACAGAGAGATAAGTATCTTCAGTTATAATTACAGCTTCCATGAGCTCAAACCCTTTTATTTTTTATGTTTCTTTAGAGATTGTAAGTGGCTGGCCTTGTGCTACCTAATAGTGGCTTGTCACAGAGGTAGTTAATGGCTGGTTATTGGTTTTTGCTGCCATATATAATGTATATATTGGTTACATGCATATATATATATATTCCAGTTTTATTGAGATATAATTGGCATACAGCACTGTATAGGTTTAAGATATACGGCAGGATGATTTAACTAACATATGTCATGAAATGATTAACACGGTAGGTTTAGTGATCATCCATCATATCATGTAGATACAATAATAAAGAAATAGAAAAAAGTTTTTTTACTTGTGATAAGTCTTAGGGTTTGCTCTCAACTTTCCTGTGTAACATATGATAGTGTTACATTTATCATGAGGTACATTGCATTGTTAGTACTCATTTATCTTATAGCTTAAAGTACCTACTTTTTTGACTGCCTTCAGCAAATGGCTGCTTGATATTTAAAAACAGTAGGACATGCATCACTTCCCATGGCTTGATTTTTTTCACCCTAGATGTGGTAGTGGTTCTGAGGTTGAGCTTTGCAGTTGGCCTGTTCATCACAAGTGACTAATTTGGTCTTCTCTGAGATTCATAATTGTTAAAGACGAGACTCTGGGAGTGCATAAAGATTTAATTAGGGAAAATAGTTTTGTTTTTTTTTTATAGCAGCATCTGTGGCATGTGGAAGTTCTTGGTCCAGGGTCAACTCGGAGCTGCAGCTGCAGGCCTACCCTCTAACCATAGCAACACTGGATCCAAGCCACAACGTGCAGCTTGCAGCAACATTGAATCCTTAATCTTACTGAGTGAGGCCAGGGATCAAACACACATCCTCAAAGAGACAATCTTGGGTCCTTAGCCTCCTGAGGGAGAAGGGAGAAGAATTTTTTAAATTTAAATTTTTTATTTTTAAAGTTTTATTAAGGTATAGTTAATTTACAAGGTAGTGATATATTCTGCTGTACAACAAAGTGACCTAGTCATACGTATACACATATCCATTCTCTCTCAGATTTAGGGAAAAGGATTTTTGAAGGTAGTGGAATTTTGAACAAATCATTAGCCAGGAAGGGAAAGCAGTCCAGCTATCCTGACTTCCCCAAATGACATGACAATGGCATGTTGTTTATTGATGACTGGCAGCTATAAATTATGTTACTTCTTGTGTTCTTTCCTCAGATCCATTTGAGCCCAAAGGAAGCCTGTCCTGATGAATTTTCTCAGAAACTTTCCTGAATGTATGATAATATATGGACAATGATGTATTGTGCCAACTGTGCTTATTTAGGTTAACAGGATTTTTAAAAAAATTTTTTTGACCACGTCAGCAGCATGCAGAAATTCCCAAGCCAAGGATCAAACCCGTGCCACAGCTCTAACTAGAGCCACAGCAGTGACAGCGTTGGATCCTTAACCCACTGAGCAGTGAGGGATCTCCAACAAATGTTTTAATAAACCCATAACTTCTGTTTGAAAACAAGTGTATATGGTTCTTCTCTTTCCATCTACACACGCATACTGATTTGGGTGCATTTCTTTTAAGACTGAACATGAGAGATTGGAAGCACTTGTCTGGAGCCAGAAATCATATTCTCGTGTTACACGGTTAACCCTCGTTACCATGTCCCTCTTTTCCAGCATAGATCTCTCTGGTACTGGGGTATCTTCTAATAGAGGTTCTGATGAGCCGTGGAGGTCAGTCAACATTTGTGAGCGTGATGAGATCTAATGGAATGAATTTTGAACTTGCAGGTCTTCCTAGAAAGGTCGTTTGGAAACAAAAAGATTTTTCTGGGCTCAGTACTTTGAATGTTTGCCATTATTACTTTGTGGGGTAGGAGGCATTTGAAAACCTGGTATGCTTGTCCTAATTATTAGCCACTCCCCTTCCTGGAAATGTTCACCGTGCCAACCTAAAAGTACCATTTAGTTTAGGTTCCAAGTTTGACGGTTGGTTATGTAATTCTTTTTTTTTTTCTTTTTTTTTTTTGTCTTTTTAGGGCTGCACCCACGGCATATGGAGATTCCCAGGCTGGTGGTCTCATCAGAGCTATAGCTGGTGGCCTGCACCACAGCCACAGCAACACGGGATCTGAGCCTCGTCTGCGACCTACATCACAACTCACAGCAACACTGCATCCTTAACCCGTTGAGTGAGGCCAAGGATCCAACCCGTGTCCTCATGGATGCTAGTTGGGTTTGTTAACCACTGAGCCCTGACAGGAACTCTCCGTAATTCTTTAATCATAGTATAATCTTACATTTCTTAGGAAAAACTGACATTGTGTATTCCACCCCACCTCGTTAAAACTTGGAAGAAGAGAAACACCAGGTTAGGAAGGGAAGTTTTTCCAGTGACAAAGATGGTTCTGGCTCTGCCCAGAGAGGTAATAGATCCCATTTACCTGTACAAACAGGTCAGTGCAGGGCATCTTCAGTGTTTGAGGCCCTTCCAGATCTGTGGATGATAACCTCGAGCAGCACACTGGATCGTGTTAACGTATCCCAGGATCTTTCTAAAAGAGCATTTTCTGTTAGGATGGGCAATTGCTGTACAACTTTGGAGACCCCTTCCTATGTGCCCTCCTTTTTCAGCAGCATCTTCCATAGTAAATAATAACTAATGCTAACAATTTCGGAGTCCCGAATCCAGTTGGCTTATTAGTATTGTATCTCTCTTGAGTTGCTAGAGGGCAGCATTGTATTATGTAATTGAAGGGAAGGCTCTTGTAGCCTTTTTATCATCATCACATCTTTAGCCTCAGCTAAATCATTGTTTCAGGAATGGACACTGAAGGAGTTCTCTTTGTGGTGCAGCTGGCTAAGGATCCAGTGTTTTCACTGCAGCAGCTGGGTTGCTGCTGTGGTGCAGATTTGATCCCTAGCCCAGGAACTTCATATGCTGTGGGTGTGGCTAAACCACCTCCCAGCCCCCCAAAAAGGAATGGACACCTGGCCTTATATGTGCTTATTTTGCATGTGGTTTTCAGAGTGTGAAAGGTTTATAGGAACTTAACATTTTAGAGAAAATTACAGCGGCAGAGTTTGAATTTTAACTCTACTTCGTTAACATCTCTAGATTATACCCTAGTAGGGGCAGAATAAAGAATTCCCAGTTGTAGTTTCCAGGATAGATGTATGTGCTATTTGTTCTACAGACAGGTGCTACCAAGCCTGTGTCTTTTTTAGTTCCTGGGCAAGAGATCAAACCCATGCCACAGCAGTGACCCAGGCCACTGCAATGAGTCAGATACCCAACCCACTGCACCACAAGGGACTCCTGTCTTGTCTTTTATGGTTTTTTTTGTTGTTGTTTTTTCCTTCCCTTTTGGGAATAGAAGATTTGAGTCAGGTTTTCACTTCACCTCTTTGTAACCAGTGCCAAGCTAACTCTTCAAGGATATAAGAGCTGCAGTCATGAACTTATTTACTCGATTCTCTATTGGCAGTTGCTGAGGTAGCATGAATGTGGCTTCTGTCTGTTTTGAGGGGGAGCTTTTTTTGGGGGGTGGGTGCATCTACGGTGTGCAGAAGTTCCTGGGCTTGGGATTGAAGCTGAGCCACGGTGACAATGCCAAATCCTTAACCACGAGGCCGCTGTGGAACTCCTCAGGGGGAGACCCTCCTGAGATGTGAGGTGATATTTTGCCTTCTAGAGCCACACGGGGTTCATTTGGAGTGATGAATTGACAAGTTGTGTTCTATAGTGTATCCCATTCATCTCTCCCAATCCCTGCTCATATTCAATGAACTAAAGAATTATTAGTCTCTTGAGGGTTTCTTCAGTTGTTTGAACAAGTTACAGGTGAGGAGTGTCTTGCCTTAGCACATGTTAAGTGTGCATGTGTGTGTTTCTGGTGAGGGTGTGTAACCCTTCCTAAGCGTGCACAGCCTGTAGTGACCAGCTGCAGGGTTTGTGACCAGCATTTCTGTTCTTCAGCTTGAGGATGGGATGGAAGCAAGCAAACACCTATGAAATGAAGTGCGTGTTCACACCTGCAGTCAGCTCTTACGCTGCTTGGGATTCTGCTTAAATGCATCTCCAACTTCATCCCATAAAAAGCAAAAAGCATCGTCTGTTCTGTTACTCTAATCTGGAGGAAATGGAAGTCGGGGCAGGAGGTTTGGGGAGAAGGTAGATTGTGGAGTGGAAACAGCATTTCTGAGCTCCTGGCACTGTACTTGTATCAGTATATACGTATAATGTCATGACTTTTGCATTGCTCTTCTGTTAGGAAAGTAGTATTTTCTTCTAACATGGAAGTAAATTGAGGTTCAGAGACGTTGACCATCCCAGTCCTAAAATTATCACTTTTGCATAGATCAGCAGTAAAGGGTAGGGTGTCCATACTTTGTGTGGACAGTACGTGATAGAGCCAATTACATTGTGGGTAGAAAGTACTAAAACTTCTGTGCTAGGAAAATGGTTTTTTTGTTTGTTTCATAATGTTTGTTTTTTGTTTGTTTCGTCTTGTAGATAATTTAGATAACTTATAAACAAATGTGTTTAAGTTGAAGTGTTTTCTGTGAAAGGGCCCCTGATTTTTTTTTTTTTTCTTGTCTTTTTGCTATTTCTTGGGCCGCTCCCATGGCATATGGAGGTTCCCAGGCTAGGGGTTGAATCGGAGCTGTAGCCACCAGCCTACACCAGAGCCACAGCAACTCAGGATCCGAGCTGTGTCTGCAACCTACACCACAGCTCATGGCAACGCTGGATCCTGAACCCGCTGAGCAAGGGCAGGGATCGAATCCGCAACCTCATGGTTCCTAGTCGGATTCGTTAACCACTGTGCCACGACGGGAACTCCAAGGGCCCCTGATTTAGATGCACAGCACACCGCCGAAGCAAACTTGACACATCCAAGACTGAACACATTTGCACACCCATTCACTGTTTCACCAATCCATTTTTGTAGTCCCTTTTGACTGAGCCACTTAAGCTAGGTACTAAGACTGACTTTTTTTTTTAATTTTAAGTTGACATATAGTTGATTTACAGTGTTGAGTTCATTTCAGATGTACAGCACAATGATACGTATATGTGGATATTACCTATTCTTTTTCAGATTCTTTTCCCCCTTACAGGTTATTACAAAATATTGAGTAAAGTTCTCTATTGTACAGTAGGTTCATGTTGGTTATTTATTTATATGTGTATGTTAATCCTAACCTCCTAATTTATCCTTTCCCCTTCCCCCCACCTTTCCACTTCAGTAACCACAAGTTTGTTTTCTATGTCTGTGGGTCTGTTTCTGTTTTGTATATAAGTTCATTTGTATTTTTTTCCCTTCTTTTTACCACCGAACCTGCGGCATATGGAAGTCCCCAGACCAAGGGTTGAATCGGAGCTGCAGCTGGGGCCAGTACCACAGCCACAGCAACATCGGATCCAGGCTGCATCTATGCTGGATCTATGTTGCAGCTTGTGACAAACCAGATCCTTGACCCACTGAGCGAGGCCAGGGATGGAACCCACATCCTCACAGAGACAGCATCGGGTCCTTAACCTGCTGAGCCATAACAGGAACTCTTCCTTTGTATCTTTCAAAAAATTTTTTTATTTGTATTTTTAAAATTATATTGGAATACAAGTGTATTAGTTTCAGGTATTCAGCAAAGTGAATCAGTTTTACACACACACACACACCTGTTCTTTTTTCCCATATAGGATATTACAAACTGTCGAGTATTTTCCCTGTGCTATACAGTAGGTTCTTGTTAATTATTTTATACCGTAGTGTGTGTATTGTTATTCTTACCCTCCCAATTCTTCCTCCCACCCCCTCAGTTTCCCCTGTGGTAACCATAAGATTGGTTTTGAAATCTGAGTTTTTGTTTTATAAATAAGCTCTTTTGTATCATTTTTTTAAAATTGATTTTTATTTTGTATCGATGTACGGTTGATTCACAATATTATGTTAGTTTCAGGAGGACAGCAAAGTAATTCAGTTATGCATAATACGTACGTATGGATCTATACCTATTTTAAAAAATTCTATTCCATTGTAGTTTACAAGGTATTGAATATAGTTCTCTATGCTGTACGGTAAACCCTTATTGTTTATCCATTTTATCTATTTTATATACGGCAGTGTGCATCTGCTAATCCCCTGCTCCCAATTTATCCTCCCCTACACTCCCCTTTGGTAATCATTAGTTTTCTATATCTGTGGATCTGTTTCTATTTTGTAAATAAGTTCATTTGTACTATTTTTTGGATTCTACATATATATCATATATATATATATGTATATGATATACGTATGTGATATATATCATTTGTTTTTGATTTACTTCGCTTAGTGTGATAATCTCTAGATCTATCCATGTTGCAAATGACATTATTTCATTCTTTTTATTATTATTACTGTTATTTTTAATAGTTATTTCCCCAATACAATTTTTTTTCTACTGTACAGCATGGTTCTTTTGTATCATTTTTATCAGCGTCCACATGTAATTATATCCTATGATATTTGTCTTTCTGCCTGACTTCATTCAGTATGATTATCTCTAGATCTGTTCATGTTGCTGCAAATGGCATTATTTCATTCTTTTTTATGGCTGAGTGATATTCCATTGTTTATATGTACCACATCTTCATACATTTCTCGGTCAGTGGTCCTTTAGGTTGCTTCCATGTCTTGGCTGTTGTAAATAGTGCTACAGTGAACATTGGGGTGCTTGTATCTTTTTGAATTATGGTCTTCTGTGGATATATTCCCAGGAGTCGGATTGCTGGATCATATGTTAACTCTTATTTTTAGCTTTTTGAGGAACCACCTTACTCGAGGAACAACCATAGTGGCTGCACCAGCAGTGTAGGAAGGTTCCCTTTTCTTCACAGCCTCTCCAATGTTTATTGTTTGTAGAATTTTTTTTTTTTTTTTAATGGCTGATCATGTAGCTTATGGAAGTTCCAGGCCAGGGTCGAATCGAAGCTGCAGCTGAGGCCTATATCATGGTCATGGCAATACCAGATCTGAGCCGTATTTGCAAACTGTGCCACAGCTTGCACCACCGCTGCCTCCTTCACTCACTGAGCAAGGCCAGGGATCAAACCCACGTCCTCGCATAGACAATATCAGGTCCTTAACCTGCTGAGCCACAGTGGGAACTCCTGTAGGCTTTTTGGTGATGACCGTTATGACTAGCAGGAAGTGATTGTCATTTTGATTTGCGTTTTTCTGATAATTAGTGTTGAGCATCTTTTCATGTGTTTTTTGGCCATATGTATGTCTTCTTTGGAGAAATGTCTGTTTAAATCGTCTGTCCATTTTTTTTTTTCTTTTTTCTTTTTTGTTTTTTTTTAGGGCTGTACCTGCAGCATATGAAAGTTCCTGGGCCAGGGGATGAATCAGAGCTTCAGCTGCTGGCCTATGCCACAGCCACAGCAACACGTGATCCAGGCCATGTCTGCAACCTACACCACAGCTCAGGGCAGTGCCAGATCCTTAACCCACTGAGCAAGGCCAGGGATCGAACCCGCATCCTCATGGATACTAGTCAGGTTTGTAACCTGCTGAGCCACGACAGGAACTCCCTATTTGTATATTTTGGAAATTAATCCCTTGTCTGTTGCTTTGGTTGCAAATATTTTCTTCCATTCTGTAGTTTGTCTTTTTGTTTTGTTTATGGTTTTTTTGCTGTATAAAAGCTTTTAAGTTTAATAAGGTCCTGTTTGTTTATCTTTTGTTTTTATTTCCATTATTCTAGGATAGATTCAAAAGCTGTGATTTATGTCAAAGAGTGTTCAGCCTGTTTTCCTCTAGTTTTATAGCGTCCTAAGACTGACTTTAAGGTTTTTCTCTACGCCATTCCCCACCACAATGACTAGTTATTAAGCATTTTTTTTTTCTCAAAATGTCTCCTTTTGGAGTTCCCGTCATGGCGCAGTGGTTAACGAATCCGACTAGGAACCATGAGGTTTTGGGTTCGATCCCTGCCCTTGCTCAATGGGTTAACGATCCGGCGTTGCCATGAGCTGTGGTGTAGGTTGCAGACGTGGCTCGGATCCCGAGTTGCTGTGGCTCTGGTGTAGGCTGGTGGCTATAGCTCCATTTCGACCCCTAGCCTGGGAACCTCCATATGCCATGGGAGCGGCCCAAGAAATAGCAAAAAAAAAAAAAAAAAAAAAGACCAAAAAAAAGTCTCCTTTTTTTCCATATTTCTTCCACTTCACCAGCTTTTGTCAACACTTACCTGATCTTATGCTAACTTCACACTTTCAGTTGGATCTCCATATTATAGCCAGGGATTTAAAAAAAATAATTATGGAAAACTTCAAATTATACAAAAGGAAAGAGATTAATGAGTATACTTCACCCTCTTGTATGTATCACCCAGTTTCAGCAATGATCAGCTCCTGGAAATTTTTATCTATATTCCCACCCACAAACTCTCTGGTTATTTTGAAGTAAAGCCAAGATGTATCATTTCATCTATAAATATTTAAGTATGAGGAAAGATGTGTTTTACAAATATAAATCCCAACATGCTACTATTGCGTAAAATCTTTCAACAGCTCATCTCTCTCAGACTGTTTAGTTTGCCCCTCTATGGAAGGTAAAGGCAAGGAGGACTTTACAAATTGACCTGCTTTTAGGACTGTTATTAGATTCAGAACAGTGCATGGTCCAGGCACACTCTCCGTGAATGTTAGCTGCCCTCATTATAATCGTCATGACCACAGTCGGGTTCAAGATGACATTCAAGCAGCTGTGCTTGGTAGAAAGGCCCATTATTTTGGCCTCTTCCAATCTCTCCATCCTACTTTATGCTCCAGAAATCTCGAGTTCCTTGAGATTTCCCTGAATAAACCTAGCTGTTTTTCTCCCGCATGCCTTTGTTCTTGCTTCCTCCTTGCCTTTACTTTTTCTGCCTTTCAAACTCTGAACATCTAACAAGACTGAGATGGGCTCCTATTATAGTACCTACAGCCTTTGTTGCATTTTTTTTTTAATATATATACAGTCTTTCAATAGAAGATTTGAAGTGGCTTTCCAAAACACACAGTAAAGAGGAAAAATAGGTCAGGGCAGCGCCCGGGAAAATGAAGACTTAAGACAGGGGAAATTAGAACCCAAATATGTAGGCCATATGTGGTCACTAAAGTTGAAGTGTATATTTTTTTTCAATTTTTGGCCTAAGTAATACATTTTTTGGGGGAAAAATATATTTCAAGGAAAAGTGAAAATTCTCTTTTCCCTTCCTATCCAAGGGAACCTCTATTAATAGTTTGATAAATATTTTGCTAGTCGTGTTTTAAGGGGCGAGGTATTGAGTTAATTATGTGTTCAGATGCAAGAAGCAAAACCTGTCAAATAGGGGCTTAAATCATAAGGACACTTTTTGTGTAAGGTGTTTAGAGGTGGCAGACTGGCTTCAGAATCCAGTTGGTGGTTCACCAGTGCTCCATCCCTGGTCCTGTGTCTGTGATTCTCTTTGCTTGTTTTCTCATGGCTGTGAAATGGCTGCTATTCCTCAAATGCTCACACAACCTGAGAGCATTCCAAGCTAGAAGGAAGAGGACAATGAGAAAACAGTTTCTTCCCGGGCAGGGCTTTTCTTTCTAAACTTTTTTTCAGTTTTATCGAGAAATAATTGCCATACATCACTGTATATGTTTAAGGCATACAGCCGTGATGGATTAATTTACATAGATTGTGAAATGATTAACACAATAGGTTGAGCTAACATTTATCTTCTCATGCAGTATAATGAAAAGAAAGAAGAATAAATTTTTGTGACGAAAACTCCTGGGATTTACTCTCTTAACTTTCCTACATACCACAGAGAGCTGTTAGCTCCAGTCATCATGTTGCACTTATTTATCTTATGACTGGAAGTTTCTACTTTTGCCCACTTTCCTCCAATTCCCTCCTCCTCCAACCCCCACCTCTGATAACCATAGTCTGATCTCTTTTTCTATGAGTTTGGTTATTCTTTTTTTAGATTCCACATGTGAGATTGTACAGTATTTATCTTCCTCTATCTGACTGACTTAGCATAGTGTCTGCAAAGTACCCATTTTCTTGCCGATGGTAGGATTTCCTCATTTTTTTTTAATGGTGGAATAACATCCCCGTGTGTGTGTGTGTGTGTGTGTGTGTGTGTGTGTGTGTACACACATATATACATAAATATGCATATATCACAACATTTTTGGGGCCACACCCACGCATATGGAAGTGCCTGGGCCAGGGATCGAATCTGTTTCACATCAGCAACCCGAGCTCCTCCAGCGACAATGCCAGATCCTCAACCCACGGCGCCACAGGAGAACTCCATCACAACTTCTTTACCCATTCATCCATCAGTGGACAGTTGTCCTGTCTTGGCTGTTGCAAACAATGCTGCTGTGAACATGGAGGTGCAGATATCTTTTTTGAGTCAGTTTCACTACCTTTGGATATATTTCCAAAAGTGAAATTGCTAAACCATATATGCTAGTTCTATTTTTCATTTTTTTGGGCAGATCCTCCATACTGTTTTTCTGTAGTGAGGTCACCATTTACATTCCCGTCAATAGTACGTGAGGGTTCTTTTTTCTTCATATCCTCACCAGGGGCATTTCTTTTTCATCAAAGAAGAAAGTCTTGCCTAGACATCTCCCTGCAGACTTTCCCTCATGTTTCTTTGGCAGAATAAGGTCAGAGGCCCAGCTTTAGACCAGTCGCTGTCAAAGAGGACCAGTTTTTCCATAAAGCCAATCATGCCTCAACTCAGAGAAGAGCAGTGAGGCCTGCTACCCCTGACACATAGCTATCTGCCTGTTGCTTGGAAAAACTCTGGGCATTCTGTTTGCAAGGAGGAAGGAGGAGGAGAGAATGACTTTTGGGAGAAAACCAACAGTGCTAAATCATGCATGTTTTAAATTTTTAAAAATTTTTATGTATTTTGTCTTTTCAGGGCTGCACCTGAGCCAGGATGGGAATTCCAGATTTTTCGTTTTATTTATTTATCTTAACAGCAATGGGCCCAAGTTGTAATATTTCCAACTCCCTATTTTTACTCGGCGCACATGGATTTACCTTCTTCTTCTTCTTCTTCTTCTTCTTCTCGGCGCACATGGATTTACCTTCTTCTTCTTCTTCTTCTTTTTTTTTTTTGTCTTGCCTTTTCTTGAGCCACTCCTGCAGCATATGGAGGTTCCCAGGCTAGGGGTCCAATTGGAGCTGTAGCCGCCGGGCCTACGCCAGAGCCACAGCAATGCGGAATCCGAGCTGCTTCTGCAACCTACACCACAACTCACGGCAATGCCGGATCCTTAACCCAATGAGCAAGGCCAGGGATTGAACCCGCAACCTCATGGTTCCTGGTCAGATTCGTTAACCACTGTGCCACGACGGGAACTCCTTACCTTCTTTGTAACCACTGCATAGTATCTCTGACTGAGGAACAGTTGGGTAGTTTCCTGTCTTTTACTATTGTAAACAATGCTGCAATTAACTTTCTTCTCCAGGTCTCTTGGTACATGTGTGTATTTCTCCAGGCCAGATATGCGGAAGTACAACTGCCAGATAAAGACAGTTAAGATTTTGATTTTAAAGTTTGATGAGAATTGCTCTCCAAAAAGGCCATGACAAGAGTTCCCATTGTGGCTCAGTCATAATGAACCTAATGAGTATCCATGAGGATGCGGGTTTGATCCCTGGCCCCTCTCAGTGGATTTAGAATCTGGTGATGCTGTCAGCTGGTTCCTGATGTGACTCGGGATCCGAGTCACTGTGGCTGTGGTGTAGGCCGGCAGCTGCAGCTCCAATTTGACTCCTAGCCTGGGAACGTCCATATTCCTAAAAAGAAAAGAAAAGAAAACCCAAAAAGGCCATGACAAAGACATTTTCTCCAGTGTGGATGAGCGTTCTGCTTCCTTTCTCTTTGACAGCTAAGCAGTGATAAAATTGCATCACTAGCTATTGTTCACAATGAGGGAGAGTGACAGCTGTCACTTGAGTTTGCTGAAGCTCCGATTTTGATTCCATTAAAAAAGAAAGTTCTATGATTCACATTGTCCATAAGAGGAGTTGATATTGGTTTCTCAGAGAAGGCAGTCTTTTCCTCCTCCCTTCAACCTTGTCTTGACATGCATTTGTGAACATATTTCTCTCCTACTGGTATTTCATTGATCATTTATCTCCAGCATCTAGTACAACACTTGCTCCATATATTAGATACACGCTTTTATGAATTTAAAAAAACCTAATGATTACAGAGAGAACAAGGGATAAACATGGAGTAATAATGACTAAGAACACCTTTTCTGAATGTCAAATCAAGATGCAAGCCTCTATTGAGGATTTTTGTGTCACTTTTCGATGTGAGAAGCCACCTTGAAGGTACAACATCAATGTAGAAATGATGAAACTTCTGAAGTATATTAATGGTTTTACACACAGGTCAAAACATTTGGAATTGGGACTACTTTGGAGGTTAAGTTGTAAAAAAGAACTTAAGAGGAAGTGCTGCATCATAAGGAGAGATGATCTGTAGAGAACTGGAGTTGAAACTCAAGCCAGTAGTTTTAAAAATAGGTAATGAGTTGAAAATAAACTGTGAAACTTGAATTAGTCAGCAGTTGGCAAATGCATTATCTCACTGGCAGCTGAATGGTGATAGAATTCCCTCTTTGTAGGTTCTGCCTCCAAAGTAGAAAGCATATATGGACTTGTGAAAGGAAATCAAATACTCAGAAGATGAAATACTGTTATTTTTATATGCCTCTGTTCTACCTTAAACTCTTGCTTCCTCACATGTCATGTCCTCTGCCTGTTGCCCTCACCTGGATTTTCAGGTCATCTGTCCATCCACCTGCTGAATATCAGGTGAGCGCCTGTCCATGTCAGCTACTATGCTGCTCATGCCAGGTTCCCAGCAGTCATGGACAGAGAGTCTTCCCTCATGGAGGGGGTGTCACACATTAGGCGGGTAATTGCAAGTTCAAGTGTGACTGCAGAGGAAGGACAGAGTGCTTTGGGAACGTGGAGCAGGGAAGCTTGACCTGGTCCCAAGGGTCCTGGAAGGCTCCCTGAGGAAGCCATGTTGGTTCGGTTTGGTTTGTTGTTTTTTTCATCTTTTTAATGTTTTGTTGAAGTATCGTTGATTTACAGCGTTGTAAGAAGCCATGTTTAAATCGAGTGCTGGAGTTCCTGTCGTGGTGCAGCGGAAACGAATCCGACTAGGAACCATGAGGTTGCGGGTTCGATCCCTGGCCTCGCTCAGTGGGTTAAGGATCCAGCATTGCCGTGAGCTCTGGTGTAAGTCACAGGCATGGCTCGGATCTGGCATTGCCGAGGCTCTGGGGTAGGCTGGCAGCTGTAGCTCCGATTCTACCCCTAGCCTGAGAACCTCCATAAGCTCGGGTGCGGCCCTAAAAAGACAAAAATAAATAAATAAATAAATTGAGTTCGGAAGAGTGAGTAGGAGTTAGCCCAGTTCCTCCCCGCCATCTCACCCCAGTTCTCTCTGAGGCCTGGGCCTCCACCATCCTCTGTGGAATTTCCCCTCCTGCTGGGAAGAGACTCCTGTGCACTCCCTGCTTCTCTTTCTTTGGAACCCCGGGTCCCCCCTGAAGCTCCTGGGTCTGCAGTGGACCCCTCTGTCCTCTTTGATGGCTCTGCCCCATCCACCTCCTTCCCCCATCTCAGTTTGGGGAAAATGATGCTACAACTTCTCTTTCTTCTTAGACAATAAGGACACTAGGTCCAGCACAGAGTAAATTCTTGATATATGTTATATTAATGCTCTCATTTTAAAAAGATTCTGACAGTACATTGCCCATAATAAGTACTGGGTAAGTAATGAGTCCTTTCCTCCATTCAAGGCCCCATGGCCCATGCAGGGCAGAGAAGACAGGGCTGTAGGGATCATGTTGGGTAGGGACCTTAGAGGTCATGTGGTCCTGACAGAGGAATAATTTATCCAAGGGAATTCATCCACTGCTTGTTAATGTCACAGCTGGACTTGGGATCCAGGTCTTGAAACTTGAACCCAAGTGTCCCGACTTGCACTTTAATGTTCTTTCTGCTACAGTATCCCATACGCTCCACTCTCTGTGGGGATGCTCATTGGCGCTTGCTGTTTTCACAGGAAGCTCTTGAGTATGTGATTTCAGAGAGCTCCTCTGCAAAAAGTGGGCTATTCTGCGCAGCTCTGGAAATCCCAGGAACACTGTCCTCTGCAGGGAGCACCCTGCATGGGGATGGGGTGGGGGAGGATACAGGGCCCCTCCTGCTATTTCCAAGTCTTTCCTGTCTTGAGGGTTTGGAGGACGTATTCTTGGATCTCCCTACACTCCTCAGTCTTTGCTTGGAAGTGTTCTTGAAGCATCCCTTCTGCTTTGTTTGGGGAGACATTGCATTATTGGTACCTACTATGTGTCTTCCTGTTGTACAATTTTAAGGACCTAGGGTCCTTATAGAGATGTGCTCCAGAGGTCAGAACAGCCTCACAGTTAAGAGCACAGAACCTTGAGTCAGTCTTTCTTTCTTTCTTTCTTTTTTTTTTTTTTTTTTTGGTCTTTTTAGGGCGCACTCGCGGCATATGTCGGTTCCCAGGCTAGGGGCAAAATGGAACTGCAGCTGCTGGTCTACACCACAGCCACAACAACATGAAATCTGAGCCACATCTGGGACCTACAACAGCTCACGGCAACCCTGGATACTTGACCCACTGAGCGAGGCCAGGGATCGAACCTGTGTCCTCATGGATGCTAGTCAGATTTGTTTCCACTGAACCATGACGGGAACTCCCCAGTCTACTTGCTTTTAAATGTCAGCCCTAACTTGGGCAAATTATTTACTCTCCAAATCTCAGCTTCTTCACCTGTAAAAAGGGGCAATAATAGAGGCCGCTCCAGAGGATTGATGGAGAATTCAGTAGAACTGCAGCATATAAAGCATGTCGCCCATTGCCTGACACATGGCAAGCATTCAGTAAGTGCCAGCCGTTATTATTGTCTCATCAGCCTTGGGAGGTAGGCAGGTCAGTTGTTATTAACCCTTTTATACCCCTGGGAAGGCTGAGTTTCAGAAACATGAAATGACTTGGTCTGAGGTCACAAATCCAGTAAATGGCAGTCAGGACCCCAGGTGTCCTGACTCTGAGTCCAGTGCTCCGTCCGCTCTCAAGAGTGGCCGCTGGAATGAGTGGCATTTCCCTTGGGGACCTGCCTGACTTTCATGTCTGTGAATTCTCTCCTTGCTGCACCTCCTCTCACCAAACCTGTGCCTGGCGCTCAGAAGCACCGGGACGCAGGTCTCAGGTGGGGCCAGGAAGAGCACTTAGTGGCTGCAAGGCTGGTAGATTTATCCACGTAATGGAGCACTGAGCCTTCAGCTGGGTGTTCGCTTAGGTGTCTATTGAGTGGAACTGCTTTGAATCCCTCCAACTTGAAATAAGACCTATCATGTTTATGCATTTGAAAACTGCAGAGTCAATGAATTCTTATAACAGGTTAATATGATATTTACAAGATAGCAATGTGTTTTTACACTGTTACTCTTTCTACGATGGATTATTTTTCATCCGAGGCCTCTGGGCTTGGTTTTATGGGTCACCAACAACATCCCATTTGTTCGCTGAGAGCACTGGGTTTCATTCTTTGCTCTCCAGTGCATTGCCAGCATAGATGCTAGTGCTGCCTTACTCCAACCTCTGTTTTGAAGTGAGAGCTTTTTCTCCTGTTGGTGTCTCTGGGCAATTTACTGACTCTCTCTGAGACTTAGTTGCCACATCTGAAATGATAATTATCTGATAGAAATGTGTAAAGTGTTCAATGAGATGATGTATATGAAGGACTGAATACAGAGTTCCCGTCCTGGCACAGTGGAAAAGAATCCGATTAGGTTGCGGGTTTGAACCCTGGCCTCAATCAGTGGGTTAAGGATCTGGCATTGCTGTGAGCTGTGGTGTAGGTCTCAGACGTGGCTCGGATCTGGCATTGCTGTGGCTCTGGTGTAGGCCGGTGGCTACAGCTCCGATTCAACCCCTAGCCTGGAAACCTCCATGTGCTTCGGGTGCGCCCCCCCCAAAAAAAAAATAAAAAAAAATAAATAAAAAAGACTGCGTACAGCGCTGTCCCTGATATTTTTTAGGTGCTTGGTCAGCCTGAGTTTAACTTGTGTTTCTATTTTTCTTCGCACTTATCCATCCATAGCCACATTCATTTTTTTGTTTTCTTCTGACCCCGTAAAGCACATGGGACCAGTATTAATTTGAAATATGGATAGATTGCTTTACAAAAACTTTATTTTTTTTTTATTTTTGGGCCACCCCACAGTGTATGGAGTTCCCAGGCCAGGGATCAGATCCAACCTTTATCAGTTTATACTCCCATTTTCCTAGGAAAATCCACAGTTTACTGTCTTAATTAAATCACACATCTTTTTTTTTTTTTTTTTTTATTAAATTTTATTTTCCCACTGTACAGCAAGGGGGTCAGGTTATCCTTACATGTATACATTACAATTACAGTTTTTCCCCCACCATTTCTTCTGTTGCAACATGAGTATCTAGACATAGTTCTCAATGCTATTCAGCGGGATCTCCTTGTAAATCTATTCTACGTTGTGACTGATAAGCCCAAGCTCCCGATCCCTCCCACTCCCTCCCCCTCCCATCAGGCAACCACAAGTCTCTTCTCCAAGTCCATGATTGATTTTCTTTTCTGAGGAGATGTTCATTTGTGCTGGATATTAGATTCCAGTTATAAGTGATGTCATATGGTATTTGTCTTTGTCTTTCTGGCTCATTTCACTCAGTATGAGATTCTCTAGTTCCATCCATGTTGCTGCAAATGGCATGATGTCATCCTTTTTTATGGCTGAGTAGTATTCCATCGTGTATATATACCACATCTTCCGAATCCAATCCTCTGTCGATGGACATTTGGATTGTTTCCATGTCCTGGCTATTGTGAATAGTGCTGCAATGAACATGCGGGTGCATGTGTCTCTTTTAAGTAGAGCTTTGTCCGGATAGATGCCCAAGAGTGGGATTGCAGGGTCATATGGAAGTTCTATGTATAGATTTCTAAGGTATCTCCAAACTGTTCTCCATAGTGGCTGTACCAGTTTACATTCCCACCAACAGTGCAGGAGGGTTCCCTTTTCTCCACAGCCCCTCCAGCACTTGTTATTTGTGGATTTATTAATGATGGCCATTCTGACTGGTGTGAGGTGGTATCTCATGGTAGTTTTGATTTGCATTTCTCTTATAATCAGCGATGTTGAGCACTTTTTCATGTGTTTGTTGGCCATCTGTATATCTTCCTTGGAGAAATGTCTATTCAGGTCTTTTGCCCATTTTTCCATTGATTGATTGGTTTTTTTGCTGTTGAGTTGTATAAGTTGCTTGTATATTCTAGAGATTAAGCCCTTGTCAGTTGCATCATTTGAAACTATTTTCTCCCATTCTGTAAGTTGTCTTTTTGTTTTCTTTTGGGTTTCCTTTGCTGTGCAAAAGCTTTTCAGTTTGATGAGGTCCCATGGGTTTATTTTTGCTCTAGTTTCTATTGCTTTGGGAGACTGACCTGAGAAAATATTCATGATGTTGATGTCAGAGAGTGTTTTGCCTATGTTTTCTTCTAGGAGTTTGATGGTGTCCTGTCGTATATTTAAGTCTTTCAGCCATTTGGAGTTTATTTTTGTGCATGGTGTGAGGGTGTGTTCTAGTTTCATTGCTTTGCATACAGCTGTCCAGGTTTCCCAGCAATGCTTGCTGAATAGACTTTCCTTTTCCCATTTGATGTTCTTGCCTCCCTTGTCAAAGATTAATTGACCATAGGTGTCAGGGTTAATTTCCAGATTCTCTATTCTGTTCCATTGGTCTGTCTGTCTGTTTTGATACCAGTACCACACTGTTTTGATGACTGTGGCTTTGTAGTATTTCTTGAAGTCTGGGAGAGTTATGCCTCCTGCTTGGTTTTTGTTTCTCAGGATTGCTTTGGCGATTCTGGGTCTTTTGTTGTTCCATATAAATGTTTGGATTGTTTGTTCTAGTTCTGTGAAAAATGTCATGGGTAATTTGATAGGGATGGCATTGAATCTGTAGATTGCTTTGGGTAGGATGGCCATTTTCACAATATTGATTTTTCCAATCCAGGAACATGGAATATCTTTCCATTTTTTTACATCTTCTTTGACTTCTTTGATTAAGGTTTTATAGTTCTCGGCATATAGGTCCTTTACCTCTTTGGTTAGGTGTATTCCGAGGTATTTGATTTTGTGAGGTACAATTTTAAAAGGTATCGTATTTTTGTATTCCTTTTCTAATGCTTCATTGCTGGTATACAGAAATGCAACTGACTTCTGAATGTTAATCTTATATCCTGCCACTTTGCTGAATTTATTAATCAGTTCAAGGAGTTTTGGGGTTGAGTCCTTAGGGTTTTCTAGGTATAGAATCATGTCATCTGCATACAGTGACAGTTTGATCTCTTCTCTTCCTATATGGATGCCTTTGATTTCTTTTGTTTGTCTAATTGCTGTGGCTAAGACTTCCAAAACTATGTTGAAGAGCAGTGGTGAGAGTGGGCATCCCTGTCTTGTTCCAGATTTGAGTGAGAAGGCTTTCAGTTTTTCCCCATTGAGGATTATATTTGCTGTGGGTTTATCATAAATGGCTTTGATTATATTCAGGAATGTTCCCTCTATACCCACTTTGGCGAGGGTCTTGATCATGAATGGATGTTGAACTTTGTCAAATGCTTTTTCTGCATCTATTGAGATGATCATATGATTTTTGACTTTTTTTTTGTTAATGTGGTGTATGATGTTGATTGATTTGCGTATGTTGAACCATCCTTGTGAACCTGGGATGAACCCAACCTGGTCATGGTGTATAATTTTTTTGATATGTTGTTGGATTCGGTTGGCTAAGATTTTGTTGAGAAGTTTTGCATCTATATTCATCAATGATATTGGGCGATAGTTTTCTTTTTTGGTGGTATCTCTGCCTGGTTTTGGAATGAGGGTGATGGTGGCCTCATAGAATGTCTTTGGGAGTATTCCTTCTTCTTCAACCTTTTGAAAGAGTTTAAGGAGGATGGGCACCAATTCCTCTTTATATGTTTGATAGAATTCACCTGTGAAGCCATCTGGTCCTGGGCTTTTATTTGTAGGGAGTGATTTTATGACCTCTTCAATTTCATTTCTAGTGATTGGTCTGTTCAGTTGGTCTATTTCTGCTTGATTCAGTTTTGGCAGGCTGTAAGATTCTAGAAAATTGTCCATTTCTTCCAGATTGTCAAACTTATTGCCATATAGTTGTTCATAGTATTCTCTTATGGTTTTTTGTATTTCTGCTGTATCCGTTGTGATTTCTCCTTTTTCATTTATAATTTTGGTGATTTGGGTTCTTTCTCTCCTCTTTTTAGTGAGTCTGGCCAGGGGTTTATCAATTTTGTTCACCTTTTCAAAGAACCAGCTCTTGGTTTTATTAATTTTCTCTATTGTTTTTTGAGTCTCTATTTTATTGATTTCTTCTTTGATCTTTACAATTTCCTTCCTTCTGCTGACTTTAGGACTTCTTTGTTCTTCTTTTTCTAATTCATTTAGGTGGAGGGTTAAGTTGTCAATTTGGGATCTTTCTTCTTTTTTGAGAAAGGCCTGGATTGCTATAAATTTCCCTCTGAGCACTGCTTTCGCAGCATCCCATAGATTTTGAGAGGTTGTGTCTTCATTATCATTTGTTTCAAGGTAGTTTTTAATTTCCTTCTTGATTTCCTCATTGACCCATTGGTTTTTTAGTAGCATGTTGTTTAGTCTCCATGGAGTAGGTTTTTTCTCTTTCCTTTTCCCATGGTTGATTTCTAATTTCATGGCATTGTGGTCAGAGAAGATACTTGAGATAATTTCTATGCTCCTAAATTTATTGAGATTCGCTTTATGTCCCAATATGTGGTCGATTCTTGAGAATGTTCCATGAGCTAAATCACACATCTTGAATTGAAAAATAAAGCACAGACACCCCAAATTCACATATTACAAATTTATGGCTTACTGAATTATTTATTACAAACCAAAACACCACCCATGTCAAGAAAAAGAACTTTGCCACCCATGTGGGGAGCCCCTCATGTCCCATCCCGACCTAGTGCCCTCTCTTCCTATAAAAACCACTTTGCTACTTTTAGAGTATTCACTTCTTTGCTTTTTTAAGTTTTATTATGCAAATGTGTGTACCAAAAGAGTATCATTTATTCTTTTTTTTTTTTTTAAGGGCCACACCCACAGCATATGGAAGTTCCCAGGCTAGGGGTCAAATTGGAGCTGCAGCTGCCGGCCTACACCACAGCCACAATAACATGGGATCTGAGCCACATCTGTGACGTATGCCACAGCTCATGGCAAAACTGGATCCTTAACCCACTGATTGAGACCATGGATCAAATCATCATCTTCATGGATACTAGTCAGTTTCGTTACTGCTGAGCCACAACGAGAACTGCATTTTTTTTTTTTCAGGGCTGTACCCATGAGGTTCCCAGGCTAAGGGTTGAATCGGAGTTGCAGCTGCCCACCTATACCACAGCCCAGAGCTGTAGCTGCTGCTGGCCTACACCACAGGCACAGCAAAGCCAGATCCGAGCCACGTCTGAAACCTATACCACAGCTCAAGGCAACGCTGGATCCTTAACCCACTGAGCTAGGCCAGGGATCGAACCTGCGTCCTCATGGATCCTAGTCAGATTCATTTCCCCTGTGTCATGATGGGAACTCCAGGAATTCCATTCTTTTATGTCTTATAGTTTAAAAAAATGTGTTTGAGCTTGATCTGAACAGTCACAGTTTTATTTTGTTTTATGGACATCTCTTTCTGGTGTGTAGTATCTCCTATGTGTGGCGCCTAGTCCTAACAGTAAGCCCTGTCTTTTTTTCCTTTTTTTTGGCCTTTTTGCCTTTTCTAGGGCCACTCCCACGGCATATGGAGGTTCCCAGGCTAGGGGTCTAATCAGAGCTGTAGCCACCAGCCTACACCACAGCCACAGCCACGGGGGATCTGAGACACGCCTGTGACTTACACCACAGCTTGCGGCAATGCCGGATCGTTAACCCAATGAGCGAGGCCAGGGATCGAATTCGAAATCTCATGTTCCTAGTTGGATTCGTTAACCACTGAGCCACAATGGGAACTCCAGCCATGTCTTCATCACAGTGCTGGAGAAGGCCGTGTCCTTCCCTGTTTTCAGCTGTTTTCAGTTTGGGCCTCTGTGATTCTGCCTGAATACCTGTGGGCTGCTTCAGCGTCTCTGTTCTCTGGTGCTGCCCCTTAGCTTCTCTTTGCTTCCTAGATGAAGTACATGGACACTGACTGGGAGATAGGAGAAATTAGGGTCCCACTGCTGTCATCTTCCTAGAATCCTCTTTAGAACAATTCAAAAATCTTTGTGTTTTATACTAAAATTTGCCTCATAAATAAATATAAAATACATAATATTTAAAATAATTACATACTATGTAATAATAAAAAAGAATATATAATCATATGTGTATACTTGTATACATATATATGATTTCACCACTACAACTAAATGTAACAGAGAGAAAACAATCACTCCACATCCTTAATACATTAGCTCTTTTGTGTGCTTCGTCTTGTCCTATCAAACTTCACTCAGATTTGATAATTTCTGTCAAAGCGATACTGCTCTGGGTTAAGAAACCAGGTGATATGAAAACATTTATTATGTTTTTAAAAATGTTTTTATTACAGTTGATTTATAGTGTTCTGTCGGTTTCTGCTGTACAGCAAAGCGACCCAGTTACACATGTATATACAGTCTTTTTCTCACATTATCTTCCATCATGTTCTATCACAAGTGATTGGATGTTGCCATGAAAACATTTAAAATGACAAAATAGTCCCTGCCTCACCCCTCCTGACCCCTTAGTCCTGCTTTGAATCCCTTTAGCCTTTTCTTCTGGTAGTTGCTTCCTTTTCGCTAAGTAGTCCCCCGCTCCTATTTCGTGATTTATCATCTTTGGACATTTTCTGCTTACTTTCTGCTACGACAAATAAGGATTTGTCTTTTGTACCAATCTCCCTTCCCCTGGTTAATCCTTCCAATACGGTAATTTAGTTATTTTCATTTACCTGATGTTTCCATTATTATGACTAAGTAAATATTATTAACAAGAAAAAGAAGTCGTGTATTTTAATTACAGTTAATTTATGGTACTGCCTTCCTTTAATCCATCTCCTCCACCCCCACTCCAAGCTGTGGGTGTCTGGTTTCTGGAAACTTTCTTTCCCATCTGGACTCTGGGAAGCTCCTTGACTGCTTTCTTGGTTGTTATCATCCATTTTCTGGTCCCACGTCTTCCATTTTCTTGATTTAGTTCTTTGTTTTGCTCTGGCACATTCTCAAATGACTTCCTAAAATAAGGTGTACTGGAGACAAATTTCTAAGAACTTGTGGTTGCGAAACTATCAACTTGAGTCTGAGAATTAACTCCCTTAGAATACCGAGATGTTGTTCTTCTGGCATACAGTGTTAACTGTTGAGAAATCTGATAATATTCTAACTTGATTTACTTTTGAGAAAACTTGAAACTTGAAAAAAATGGTTTGGGGAGCTTTTAGAATCTGTTTTTTTGTTTTTTTTTTTTTAAATTGAAGTGTAGTTGATTTACAATATTGTGTTAGTTTCTTGTGCACAGCCAAATGACTCAGGTATATATATTCTTTTTCAAATAGAATCTGAAAAGGTTTGGAGGGAAAAACATGAAATGGCTCCAGCTTTCTTTTGCTGTTCCATCTATGAGATCCTGAGTAATAAGAGTTACCACATACTGAGGGCTTATGTGTCAGGCCCCGTGCTAAGCATTTTATAAACGTTATTTCATTTGAATACATGCTTTCAGAACTATCCTTCTCCACAGGTATTCTTTTTCAGGTAGAATCTGTTTTTATTCTTGGTGAAGTAGGACTTTATAGGGATATGCCTAGGGATGTAGGTACTTGGAACTTTCCATCTGGGAATTATCTTGAACTACTTCATCGATAATTTCATCCCCTCTGGTTTTCGTTCCCTCTTTCCAAAACTCCTGAGTCAATGGTTAGAATTTGGACTTCTTGAGCACTTGCTATGTCCAGACACTCGGCTAGTTGCTCAGGATAGTGAGGAATATGAGGCACCACCTGCTCTTATGGGTCTTACTGAAAGCATAGACCTTTGTTGAGGAATTTACGATGGAAAGAAACTTCCTGGAAGAAATGTTAATAGGAAAACTGAGCAGCTCCATAGATGCTGTCTCATCAGTTATCTTATTTGATCTCCACAAAAACATTGGGAGTTATTGGAGTTCCCGTCGTGGCTCAGTAGTGAGCGAATCCGACTAGGAACCATGAGGTTGCGGGTTTGATCCCTGGCCTTGCTCAGTGGGTTAAGGATTGCAGACGCGGCTTGGATCCCGCGTTGCTGTGGCTCTGGCGTATGCTGGTGGCTTCAGCTCCAATTCCACCCCTAGCCTGGGAACCTCCATATGCCACAGGAGTGGTCCAAGAAATGGCAAAAAGACAGAAAAAAAAATTGGGAGTTATTATCTGCATCTTTCCTTTGCTTTAGTGATTTAGGTGCTAAAGATTAGCGAGGTAAGTTCACAAGCCAGTAAGTAGCAGAGATTTGGACGCTGACTCCTAATTCTAAAGCAGCATCATCACTAGTATATTTCAACTCTTTCTGATGATACCTGTTCAGCTTTGGCGTCTTGGCCAGTGGGAATAGATGTCCTTGGGTATTCTCAAGATCCGATCTAAAGCATTGGATGTGCGAGGATTTCTGATCCCTCTCCTCAAGAAGCAGTAGGTCAGAACATGTTTCTTTAAACTAATGTCCGGGCATTTTCGCAATTGGAAAAGACCAATTTTTGGTGATTCTGAAGACCCCACTGGATTCCATTTTCTCCAGTTCTCAGAAAGCTCACATCTTCCTGGGCCTCACTGTTGACTTTTTCCATCCGTCATGGGGAGGGATGCCTCCCCGCCTACACTCAGCCTGTGGGACACACTGAACTTGACGGTGGATATTCGCCGGGTGATTCTTGTGCTTGGTAACTGATTATTGCAAACCCTGGGAGCCTGAGAGAAGAGAGGAGTGGGTGACAGCACCGCCAAGAAAGATGAGACACATATATTTTTCTTTTTTTTTCTTTTCTTTTTTCTTTTTTTGTCTTTTTGCTATTTCTTGGGCTGCTCCCGTGGCATATGGAGGTTCCCCAGGCTAGGGGTCAAATCGGAGCTGTAGCCTCCGGCCTACGCCAGAGCCACAGCAACATGGGATCTGAGCCACATCTGCGACCTACACCACAGCTCAGGGCAACACCGGATCCTTAACCCACTGAGCAAGGGCAGGGATTGAACCCGCAACCTCATGGTTCCTAGTCGGATATGTTAACCACTGCGCCACGACGGGAACTCCATATTTCTTACTATCATTTGTTGCCACTGTAAATCCCCTCAAAGAGACCCTGCGCCCCTGTGTGGATGCCTTCACAGGGCGATAGCATCAGCATGATGAATCAACTGTGGCTTCATTAGCTTGTCCCTGATATTTAATGGTAGCTGATGCCTGCCCTCCAGGGGCCAGCTCAGCACCAACACCGAGAGGAAAAGGGTCAGGCTGCAAGGGTTCAAGTCAACGAGGCTGGTTTTCCTCCTGCCAGAAGCAAATGTGTTCACATGCTTTTTTTGTTGAGTCAGTTGCTGTGGGGAAAGATTAAATATAAAGAAAGAGAAATAAACAAAAAACACAGGTAGCAAGACCATTAGCAAATAGAGGAAAGAAAGAGAGCTGGCATTTAGGGAGTTCTCGGATTCTTCCTGAGCTCAACTGTCTGGATTTTTTGGGAACTTTTGTCTAGATATATTACTTCATTTAATCCTCACCAAGGCCCTCTGATTATCTTCATTTTAGAGAGAAGAAAGGGAGACCCAGGAGGGTAAGGATCTTGCCTGGTTGCTTAGGTCTATGGACTGTGGAAAGGCAAAGTTTATGTTCTTTGTTCTCTTTCAACAGAGCCCAATTCATTATTCAAATCAGAGGTGGGCAAATTATGGCCATAGGCTAACTCCTCCCCTACCCCTCCGCCACCTCTTTCTGTATGGCTTTGCTCTAAGAATGGTTTTCACACTGTATTTTATTTTTTGCCTGGGTCTGCAGCATGCAGAAGTTCCCTCCCAGACCAGGGATCGAACCTGCGCCACAGCAGCGACCTGAGCCACAGCTGGGATGACACCAGATCCTTAACCCACTAGGCCACCAGAGAACTCTGGTTTTCACAGTTTTAAATAGTCTTTAACAATCAAGAGAGGACTAGTATTTCATGACACATGAAAAGTATATGAAATTCACATTTTGGGGTCTATGGTTAAGTTCGGTTGGCACACAGATTTGCTTGTTTACAGATTATCGGTGGCTGCTCTTGCCCTCCCACAACAGAGTGGTTGCAACCAAGACACTCCGGCCAGTGAAACCTAAAGTATTTACTGTGTGGACTTCTACGGAAGAACTTTGTCGACCCTGTTCAGACAGATTCCTGGACATCCTGAAGGACGGAGGAAGAGACAAACTGAATTCAGACATGGCTGCACACTTTATTGGATAACCGACTTTGTCAGACATAATTAAGCACACACAATTTCAGAAACACATCACTGTTCCGTTGCCAGCCAGGAATGGCCCCGTAAGGGTTTTAGGATTTATAAGCATCATTAAATATTGCAGTAGAGATTGTTCAGCCACTTTAGTGATTTGCCTTGAAGGAACTCAGTATTTTCAAATAAATGCCAGGGATAGAGTTTCGAATGCGACTTGAAGAGTTGGCTAATTTCTTTGTCCCTTGATTATTGGGTGTGTGAGCATGTCTGTGTGTATGTGATAACTGCAGAAAATATATTTGCTTTTTCCAAAGTTGGTCCGCTCAGTGACTGTGGCTGTCTCATTTACCAGTGTCGGTGGTATATGTCACGTTTGTCCATTTCAGGTATAAGGGAAAGCAAAGGAAGAAATGAAAAAAAGACAACCAAGCCATTGTGGGCTCTTACCAGGTCACCAGGTTTATGAAAACATGCTTTTAAAAGAACATGCACGAGCGAGTTGTCTCACTCTCCAATCCATGAAGGTTTGATTCCTCTGCAATGAAAAATTCCCTGGCCTGACAGGAGAGCACCCCAGGAAGAGCAGGGGGAAGATTCTTTCTGTTTTCCAGTATGGCTCCTTCCCATTCAAGCAAGCCCTCCTGGCCTCAATATCTCTTTTCTGCTCTTGACTCCATGAAGATCACAGGTTGCCTGCATTTGTCCCAGGCCCTCTTTAAAACTTCTCTTTTGTGAACCTCTTAGACTTCTGGTTAAATCTTCCTCTTCATGGTTGCCATTCTATCTTAAAACCCACCTGCCTTATGGTAAGGCACAAGTCTTATCATAGGACCCCTGGCTGTTCACCTGGCCATCCCCCGCCCTGACTAGGGGCTCCTTGAGAGGTGCTTTTTTTTTTTTTTGTCTTTTTGCTATTTCTTGGGCCGCTCCCGCGGCATATGGGAGGTTCCCAGGCTAGGGGTCGAATCGGAGCTGTAGCTGCCCACCTCCGCCAGAGCCACAGCAACGCTGGATCCAAGCCACGTCTGCGACCTACACCACAGCTCACGGCAACGCCGGATCATTAACCCACTGAGCAAGGGCAGGGACCGAACCTGCAACCTCATGGTTCCTAGTCGGATTCGTTAACCACTGCGCCACGACGGGAACTCCCGAGAGGTGCTTTTTTTAAACTTCTGTACCTCCGGCATCCAGGGAGTAACCCTGAGACAGAGCATGAGGACATCAGTTTTTGGTTTTGTTTTGGCAGGTGAACTGTATGTGCGTAAGAATGTGATAATTGTCTCTATGAGTCAGGATGACCAGAAAGCAGGAATGGAACATTTTTAGATTTTTCTCTGAAGACACCACTATGAAGAGAAGGAGATTTTCTTGAGGAGTATCTTCCAGGTTTTAGAGAGAATACTAAGTCCGAGGAGACCTCTTAGCCATGTAAGTAAGGGATTTCAGAGAGATGAGATCATCTTTCTGAGTTTGGGTTTTTTTCCCTATAAAACAGAAACAAGCATCCACCCAAAAGGGTCATTATGAGGTCCAAGTGGGGCTTGGCGACCATAAGGCACTGAATACAAGTGGGTCATGTTATTCCCAGAAGATTTGGGCGCCCGTTTTAAAGCCTCTGTCCTCACACACACCTTTTTTGGATCTGTTTCCTCTGCTCTTTCTTCAAAGGGGCCTGCGATCAGCAGAAGACATGATAAATACCGTCCCTTGTCTCTCATCCAGAGGAGAATGAAGTGATGCTTTCCAGTCCCAGAATTTCAGCCCAGGGGATGCGCTCCCTGGCAAAGCCCCCACATCCATTCCTTCATCCACTAAATATTTACTGTTCTCCTCCCAAAATGAAACAAAACCAAAAACGGATGCCCTCATGCTCGTTGTCACAGGGCTTTTAATTGTAAATTTAGTTTTAAGTGTAATTTTAATTGCAAATTATAAATTTAACAATTTACACCTGTTTTAATTATAGCCGCCTGCCCTGGAAAGAACGAGAGGGAGAAGGGAGTTGCGACCTCCTAGAGCACAAAGATTGACACCACAAGTGCCAGATCCAGCAGGTGCAGGCACTAGAGGAGGAGCTGAGATGGGGGCTCAGGGGAAATGCGTGAGAAGCCAGTGGGACCCGGGACAGAATGGACACTGAGAGCGAGGTCACACCCCAGCCAACACCACCCCTTCCCAGGCTGACTTGCAGGACGCACGGAGGGCTGTGGTCAGCATGAGAGGGAAGAGCTGCCTCCACAACAGCCTTTGCCTGTTTCATGTATGCAGAGTCTAGACCTGGGCCTGGCATTTTCTGGGTCAGAGAGGACATGGGCAGGGTTCAGCGCATGATCAGGGGAGCGGGTGTAATATTCACATTGGGCCTAATATTTTGGGTGGGCTGGGTGGGTAGTTATGAAACCTCACCTTTGTCTGGCATGGACACAGGGCCAGGCCAAGGCCAGTGCTGGGCACACAGTTGGTGCTACATTCACAGGCCGTCCAGTTCCCCAGGCCCCCAGAATCAATTGTAGCACTTCCTTCACCCTCTGGTTGATGATACCACTGCGATAGCTCGTAACTCTGTCCAGTGTTGTCCTCCTCTAGCTACCACCCTAGTCCAAGGTAAAGTTCTCCTGGAGTTGTTCTGTGATAGCCGCCTATCTCCTCTCCCCTTATTCCCTGGGGCGAGCATGTTCTCCTGCTGCCACCTCTGCCTACCTGTTCTCTTCGCTGTAGCTGGAGATCCCCTCAAAATGCAAATCCAATGTTCTCCGAGGGCACCCCCGCCTCCACTTCCCCATACCCATGTCCAGCTCTCTAGATCTCATCTCTAACATCCCTTTCCTCACCAGGTCAGCTCCTTCTGTTGTATGCTCTTAAAACATCGTGTACTCTTCCTTCCAAGGCCTTATCATGGCTTTTAATTATATATCTTTTTTTTGCATGTGATTAATTTCTTTCTCCTCCACTAGACATCAAATTCCACAAGGAGAAGGACAGTGTCTATTTTTTGCTCTTCTATGACTGTGTTTCCCAAGCAACCAACACAATCTACGACTTGGTGCTTGTTATATATATATATATATTCTAGTGAATGAGGGGATTAACAAATACGCAGGTGGATGATGTGACAGGGAGTGACATCTCAAGGCAGCCTGCTGTGTAGGGATCAAGTGGAAAACAGCACAAGCAGAACAGTGGACTGAGACCTCCTGCCTCCTGCAAGAAGATGGAGACTCATTGTTGAAACATTAACTTAAAAATGTGTTTCATTATTTTCAGATGCTTCCCTAAATGGATGTGGTGAAATAAAAGTGGGAATCACATAATGTAATCTGACACACAAAAATGAAGCAAATTGGTTCCCATCCAGGCAAAAATAAATAGACTAGAAATGATAACATTCATGGATCTTTTAGAACTGAGAGGAAGGGACAGTGGCGTAGGAAAGGCAAGTCTGTAAATGAGCTTGTCCAGTCTGACATGAACGTCCTTCAGCCACATTGGACCTGGAATGATTTTGGCTGTGGACCAAAGGCGCTTGCCTCACTCTACTCCTCTCTCCAGAAACCACTCCTCCCTCTGCTTATGCATCTGCAGGGTTAATTGCCTTCAGAGATAGTCGAGTTGGCCACACTGACAGATGGGACCACTGAGCTAAGAGAGCTCAGTAACTAGACCAGAGGGGACAACTGCAGGCTCGTGCTGCAGCTCCAACCCCTCCTTCTTCATACGCATGGCTCCACATGAAAACCACTCTTAGCCGTGGCCTGGATTCATCATCTCTCACCGCAGCTTGTGGAGATGAACCCCCTGTATGTTGGTGCCCAATAACCAGTCTAGCCCTCATCCGTGCTTCTAAGCTCCTTTGAGCCTGTGCTTTAGGAGCAGGGTGGGGAGGGGCCGGAGAGTGGGTAAGAGGTGAGAGAGGTGGAGGGGTGCAGGGAGAGGGGCAGAAGGCGTCAATGAGAACGGAAGGACGGCAGGATTTGGAGTCAAACAGACCTCGGTCCACATGACAGCTGATCTTGTAGCAATTTACCAAACCCTTTGGATCTTTTGCTTTTTCACCTGTGAAGCGAATTTAATAAGATCCTCCTTGTAGGATTGCTGTAAGCATGGACTAGGTAAGAGGCCAGCACAGGCACTGTGCACACAGTTGGGACTCATCAGGGTCTGCTCCCCTCCCTTTCCTTTTTTTTTTTTCTTTAGGCGGTAACGCGGTGCAGAGGATGAGTGTGAGTTTTGTAGCCAGACAGACCTGGGTGAGATCCTGGACTAGCTGAGTGGTCCCACCCAGGTAAATTAACCTCTTGGAGCCTTCCTTTCCTCATTTGTAAACTGGGGCTCGCAGCTTGGGGAGGGCCCTCCCCAGAGGCTGAGACCTCCGTGAGGTAATGCACGCACAGTGCTTGGCACGGAGTTGGGAGGAATGCATTACATGCAAACTTCCTCTTCCAGGTTCTGTTGTAGATTGGTTTATTTGTCCATTTAGGGGTGATTGAGTCTTACAAGACTCTCTGAAGGAAAGGTGAGCCATCTGCTTTTACAGCTGTCTGCACAAAGGGCTGTTTGTGGGTCCACTGGCATTGATATGCCAATCATGTACCCAAATGACAGGGTGAGCTTCTGCCGTGGACGGACTCAACTCTGCCTGAGCCCCTCGACTTTCAGGACGTCCTGATGACAAAACTCCCTTTCTGTTCTTTCAGGAAGTGTAGCTCGGAGTTCCCATCATGGCTCAGTGGTTAATGAATCCAACTGGGAACCATGAGGTTGCAGGTTCGATCCCTGGCCTCGCTCAGTGGGTTAAGGATCTGGCGTTGCTGTGAGCTGTGGTGTAGGTTGCAGATGCGGCTCAGACCTGGCATTGCTGTGGCTGCGGCTGTGGCCGGCAGCTACAGCTCCAATTAGACCCCTAGCCTGGGAACCTCCATGTGCTGCGGGTTCGGCCCTAGAAAAGACAAAAAAAAAAAAAAAAAAAAAAAAAGGAAGTGTAGCTCCTTTCACTTCATTGATTAAATGGCCATTAAAAGGAAACCAAACCCTCACATCCCAAGCTAACTCCCAGTGTGTTTTTCTACATTTGGCTCCAGAATAGGTAAAATGTTCCCTTTCTAGAGATGTTCTTCGCACCAAAATTTTCTGGAAACATGGGAAGGGCACTGCTAGTTCTCCAGAAGCTCCCAGAGTGAATATTTTCATCACCTGTATGTGAAAGACAGAGGGAGGGGAAAGGGTTTCTACCAAACATCTGTCTGCCCCAAGCTGCATTTAAGCAAATCCTGGGCTTTGGAGTCAAACCCACCTGCATTTAGATCCTGGCTCTGCCGCTTACTTACCTTGAACAGGTGTCTTAATCTTTGTGAAGCTCTCATTTTTCTCCTCTGTCAGAGGCGGGAGGGAGGAGAGCTACTACCCCATACATTTGTAGAGAGGATTAAATATTATAATGTAGGTTTTGCCTCTAGCATGGAACAGTGTAGCCTCTTGGCACCTTCCTCTCTCCCTCCCCTCAGTTTCCTTAGAGTTTCTTCTAAAGATGAGTTAATTTGGTGTGATAATACAAGCTCCCTCAAACAAAGAATGCCTCTAGGTGGCCGCCTAACTTAAGAGGATAGCGCGTCTCCAGGTCACTTCTGCGTGGTTCTCAGGGCGTGTCAGGACCTGTTTGACCAAGTGAAACTAGGGCTGTAGGAAAGTTGTGATTGCATGTGCCTGGACACAGGCCCTGAGGCACCTTCTCACCTGCTCACGAGGCCACACCTTCTACCCATCCTTTCTCACCCAGTCATTTTGCAGTTGTGACCACTGGGGATAAGCCTGTACAGATACCATCGTCTGGGCACTGAGGGCTTCTGGGTGTGGGGCTGGCTGATTTCTGATTAGCTGAGGCTTAAGCAGTGCCTAATGACCCGTCGAGTGAGGCTTCTTTTCAGGCTATTTCATCGCCACGGCCCCCTCCGCCCAGGCCTCTTTGTCTTTCCCTTTTCAAGGTGAATTAATGGGGAAAATAGAAGTCTCAGAGTCAGACCATACGTTCAGTCTCAGCATCTTTCATAGGTGATTTCGGACACGACTTAACGTTTCCAAATCTCAGGTTCCCCGTCTGCAAAATATGGGGATTATTCTCTTCGTAGCATTTTCCAAGATGTCTTCTATGGAATCCTGATTTGGGACACTGTTTGGTGTCACATGAACAGTTATGTGATCAGATAACTGTGGTCAAGTGAAGATAAAAACTCTTACTATAGGTCTTGTCTCTCTCTCCTTATTTTGGTCCTTTTAGGGCTGTACCCTCGGCACATGGAGGTTCCTGTGCAAGGGGTCGAATCCAAATTGGAGCTGTAGGTGCTGGCCTACGCCACAGCTACTGCAGCATGGGATCCCAGCCGTGTCTGCGACCTACATGGCAATGCTAGATCCTTAACCCACTGAGCGAGGCCAGATTCATTTCCACTGAGCCATGACAGGAGCTCCTAGGCCTTCCCTTTTTGCAAGATGAATCTTCAAGAGGGGAAATGATATTTGACATTTTCAAACTTATTTTACCACCTTTTTCTTTTTTCTTTTTGTCTTTTTTCCATTTCTTTGGGCCGCTCCCGCGGCATATGGAGGTTCCCAGGCTAGGGGTTGAATCGGAGCTGTAGCCACCAGCATACGCCAGACCCACAGCAACACGGGATCGGAGCCGCGTCTGCAACCTACACCACAGCTCACGGCAACACCGGATCCTTAACCCACTGAGCGAGGCAAGGGACCGAACCCGCAACCTCATGGTTCCTAGTCAGATTCGTTAACCACTGTGCCACGACGGGAACTCCCTTTACCACCTTTTTCTTACAGACAGAGTATCCCTTGAGACATGAAAGAGGGTATAATACAGTGGGCAAGGACAAGACTTGGGAGCCAGGTTGCCTGAGTATAAGTCCCCACTTTGTCACTTACTAGATGTGTCCATTATTTACTGCTATGTAACAATGCATCACAAATGTAGGGGCTGAAAACAATGCACATTTATTATCTTGCAGTTCCTGTGGATCAGGAATCTGAGAAAGCTTAGCTGGGCCATTGCTTCCCTGTCCCAAGGCTGCCGTCAAGGTGTTGAGCCACAGTTGGGATCTCATCTGACGTCTCTGCTGGAGAAGGATGTGCTCCCAGGCTCACATGGTTGTTGGCAGGATTGAGTTTCCTGTGGGCTGATGGCTGAAGGCTGCTATGGATTCTTGCTATGTGGGCCTCTCTAACATGGAAGCCTATGTCCTCCAATCCAGCAAGGGAGCATCTCGTCTGCTGACAAGATGAACAAGATGGAAGTCAAGGTCTTGCACAGCCTAATCGTGGAATGAGAGCCCATCGCCTTTGCCGTATTCTCCTGACTAGAAGCAGTCACTTGTCCAGCCACGCTCGAGGCAGGGGTCACTGGGGACCATCTGAGAGTCTGCCTGTCACATAACTGTGTGACTTTGGGCAATAAGTTAACTCTGTGCCTTGGTCTTTTCATCTGTAAATTCTTATTTATTTTTATTTTCTATTTTTTTGTCTTTGCCATTCCTTGGGCTGCTCCAGAGGCAAATGGAGGTTCCCAGGCTAGGGGTCGAATCGGAGCTGTAGCTGCCCACCTCCGCCAGAACCACAGCAACACAGGATCTGAGCCACATCTGCAACCTACACCACAGCTCATGGCAACGCCGGATCCTTAACCCACTGAGCAAGGCCAGGGATCGAACTGGCAACCTCATCGTTCCTAGTCGGATTTGTTAACCATTGTGCCACAACGGGAACTCCTGTAAATTTTTATTTTTTATTTTTTCCTTTTCTGGCTGTCCCACAGCATATGGAGTTCCTGGGCCAGAGTTAAAAGAGTTCCCAGACCAAGGATCAGATCTGAGCCACACCTGACTTAAGCTGCAGCTTCAGCAATGCCAGATCCTTAACCCATTTTGCCCTTGGGGGACTGAATCTGCATCTCAGTGCTCCCAAGATGCTGCCAATCCCATTGTGCCACAGCAGGAACTCCTCATCTGTAAAATTTGAATGATAATGATAGTATCTTCTTTATAAAGGATTATAAAGATTAGGGAGTTCCTGTTGTGGTGCAGCAGGTTAAGGATCCAGCTTTATCTGTGGCAGTGCGGTTTCAATCCCCGGCCCAGATCAGGGGGTTAGGATCCAGCATTGACACAGCTGTGGTGTAGGTTGCAACTGTGGCTTGGATTCGATACCTGGCCCGGGAACTTCCATATGCCATGGATGTGGCCAAAATAAGTTGTGATTAAATAAATTAACATAGAAAAAAGTATCTGGCAAACAGCAGACACTGCTTCTATACATTTGATTTTTTTCTTTATCAAGATGAGCACAGAGAAAACACTAAACATTGGTTGAATAAATGAATGAAGGAATGGACTTGCTTTACTTGGAAGCCACCTTGGGAAAGGCTGCTGTCCTTAGTAATGCTGCAAGGATGAGTGGCAATGAAATGTGCAAAGCCCCTGGCACAGTCCTGCCCATGCTAGGTCCCCCAGGGATGTTAGTTCTCCTTCCCACTTCCAGGTTTGTAGGTGCAGTCTGAGATTGCAAACCTAGAGAGGTCAAGTCCAGTTTCCCTCTCTCTTCACCTCTTCTCTCTCCTGCTCCTACAGCAATAGTAATTTTCTCGGTACAGTGACTGATATGGTGCCATGAGCAGTTAAACGCTTCACGGAGGCGCTGGATGAGGCTGGCAATGATGATTAAGTATGCTTGAGGGGACTGAGTAAAAATGGAAATGAGGTAAATGGGGGAAAAAGAGAATAAAGGGCTAAAGAAGTGAGAAAAAAGGGACAGAAAGGACCACTTGGAAGCGCAATGCTATTTTTTCTCAATGTACCTAAGAGTTTGAGGTGTTTTAATATTACTCTTAAAATATTTTTATTGAGATATAGTTGATTTACAATATTATCTTAGTCTCTGGTGTGAACCAAAGTGATTCAATATCTTAAAAACTATCATCCATTTATAGTTATAAAACATTGGCTCTCCTCTCTGTACTGTACAATATTTCCTTGCCACTGATTTATTTTATGCAGGGTAGTTTGTACCCCCTATGCCTGTTTTGACCCTCCCCTCTCCCGTCTCCTCGCTGGTAACTACTAGTCTGTTTTCTATATCTGTGAGTCTGTTTCTTTTCTGTCATTCATTTGTTTTATGTTTAAGATCCCACATATAAATGATAACATACAATATTTACCTGTCTGACTTATTTCAGTAAGCATAAAACCCTCCAAGTCCATCCATGTTGTTGCAAATGGCAAAATTTCTTTTCCTGTCTTTCTTTTTAAATTAGAGCTGCACCCTTGGCACATGGAGGTTCCCAGGCTAGGGGCTGCAGCAGAGCTACAGCTGCCCGCCTATGCCACAGCCATAGCAATGCCAGATCTGAGTTGCATCTGTGACTTACACTGCAGCTCACAGCAATGCTGGATCAGTCACTGAGGGAGGCCAGGTTTTGAACTTGCATCCTCATGGATACTGGTCAGGTTCTTAACCTGCTGAGCCACAACAGGAACTCGTTGTATTTTTTAGATTCCACATATGAGTGATATTATACAGTATTTGACTTTCTCTGTAGGACTCATTTCACTGATCATTATACCCTCCAAGTCCACCCATGTTGTTGCGAATGGAAAAATTTCATGAGTTCTTTATTTTTTTTATGGATCAGTACTACTCTGTATATTTTACATATACATACATACATATAGATATATAAAATATGTGTATATACTACATCTCTTTATCCATTCATCTGTTGTTGGACACTTAGGTTGTTTCTGCATGTTGGCAATTATAAATAATGCCGCTATGGAGGTGTATTTTTTTTTTTTCTTTTTAGGGATACACCCATGGCATATGGAAATTCCCAGGCTAGGGGTCGAATCAGAGCTACAGGTGCCAGCCTACACCACAGCCACAGCAACTTGGGATCTGAGCCGAGTTTTGCGACCCACACCACAGCTCACAGCAACACCGGATCCTTAACCCACTGAGCAAGGCCAGGGGTCAAACCTGCGTCCTCAGGGATCCTATTTGGGTTTGCTAAGCCATGAAGGGAACTCCCTGAATGTATCTTTTGAATTAGTGTTTTTGTCTTTTTCAGATATACACTCAGGAGTGCAATTCCTGGGTCATATGATAGTTCAGTTTTTAGTTTTTTGAGAAACCTCCATACTGTTCTCCACAGTGGCTGTACCAATTTACATTCCTACTAACACTACACAAGGGTCTCCTTTTCTCCATATCCTTGCCAACATTTGTGTTCTTTTGTTTGTTTTTGGCCATGCTCACAGCATGTGGAAGTTCCTGGACCAGGGATCCTATCTGTGTCACTGCAGTGACAGCACCAGGTCCTTAATCCACTGCATGAGACAACTCCTACTTGTGGTCTTTTTGTTGATAGCTATTCTGACAGGTGTGAGGTGATATCTCATTGTAGTTTTGATTTGTTTATTTCTCTAATAATTAGTGATGCTGGGCATCTTTTCATGTGTCTATTGGCCATCGGCATTTCCTTTTTGGAAAAATGTATATTCAGGTCTTCTGCCCATTTTTAAATCAGGTTGTTTGTTTTTTTTGATGTTGAGTTGTATGAGCTATTTACGATTTTGGATATTAACCCCTTATTGGTTACATCATTTGCAAATATTTTTTCTCATTTCTGCAGGTAACCTTTTCTTTTTGTTGGTTTCCTTTCCTGTGCAAAAGTTTTAAGTTTAATGAGGTCCCATTAAAATATTTTTGCTCTTGTTCCCTTTGCCCTAGAAAGCAGATACAAAAAAATATTGCTACAATTTTGCCAAAGAGTGCCCTGCCTATGTTTTCTTCTAGGAGTTTTATGGTTTCTAATCTTACACATTTTGGTCTTTAATCCACATTGAAGTTATTTTTGCATGTGATGTTAGAAAATGTTCTAATTTCATTCTTTTACTGCTAGCTGTTTAGTTTTCCCAGCACCACTTATTGTTTTCTTTTTTTACCTTTTCAGCCACACCCATGGTGTGTGAAAATGTCCTGGCCAGGGATTGAATTTGCACTGCAGCAGCAGCAACCCTAGCCGCTGCAGTGACAATGCTGGATCCTTAACCAGCTGATCCACCAGGGAACTCCCCCAGCACCACTTATTGAACAGGCAGTCTTTTCTTCATTGTATGTTCTTGCCTTCTTTGCTGTAGATTAATTGGCCATAGGCACACAAGTTTATTTCTGGGCTTTCTATCCTCTTCCATTGATCTATATTTCCATTTTTGTGCCAGAAGCATACTACTTTTTTTTTTTTTTTATTTTTTATTTATAGGGCTGCCCCTGTGGCATATGGAGGTTCCCAGGCTAAGGGTGGAATCAGGGCTGCAGCCACTGGCCTACACCACAGCCACAGCAATGCAGGATCCAAGCCGCATCTGCGAACTACATCACAGCTCATGGCAATGCCAGATCCTTAACCCAGTGAGTGAGGCCAGGAATCGAAACTGCATCCTCATGGATCCTAGTCTGGTTTGTTAACCATCGAGCCACAAAGGGAACTCCCACAATACTGTTTTGATGACTATAGCTTTGTAATAGAGTCTGAAATTAGGGAGAATGATACTTCCAGTTCTGTTCTTTCTCAAGATTGCTTTGGCTATTCAGGGTCTTTGATGTTACCATACAAATTTAAAAAATTTTTTCCTAATTCTGTGAAAAATGCCATTGATATTTTAATAGGGATTATGTTGAATCATAAATTGAAGTTGAATTTTATTAAAAGCTTCTTCTGAATCTGTTGAGAGAATCATATGGTTTTTATTCTTCATTTTGTTAATGTGGGAGTTCCCACTGTGGCTCATCAGTAATAAATCCGACTAGTATCCATGAAGGCACAGGTTCAATCTCTGGCCTTTCTCAGTGGGTTAAGGATCCAGCTTTGCTGTGGTGTAGGTTGTAGACGCAGCTCAGATCTGGTGTTGCTGTGTGGTGGCATAGGCCAGCAACCGCAGCTCCAATTTAACCCCTAGCTCAGGAACTTCCATATGCTGTGGGTGCAGCCCTAACAATACAAAAATAAAAATAAAAATTTGTTAATGTGGTGTATTGTGATTGATTTGTGGATATTGAAAAATCCTTGCACCCCTGGGATAAATCCCACTTGATGGTGTATGATCCTTTTAATGTATTGTTGGATTCAGTTTCCTAGTGTTTTGTTGAGGATTTTTGTAACTATGTTCATCAGTGACATTGATCTATAATTTTCTTTTTGTGAGGCATTTTTGTCTGGTTTTGACATTGGGGTGATGGTGGCCTCATAGAATGAATTTGTAAATGTTCCCTCCTCTGAGGTTTTTTTGGAATAGTTTCAGAAGGATAGGTGTTATTTCTTTTTTCTTGATGAATCTGGCTAAAGGTTTATCAGCTTTGTTTATCTTTTCAAAGAACCAGCTTTTAGTTTCATCGATCTATTTTTAAACCTCTATTTCATCTATTTGTGCTCCAATCTTTATTATTTCGTTCTTTCTACTAACTTTGAGGGTATTTTGGTTCTTCTTTTCCTACACCTAAACTTTAGGTGTAAGTTTAGGTTGTTTATATGAGATTTTTCTTGTTTCCTAAGGTAGACTTATATTGCTATAAATTTCTTTCTTAGTACTTCCTTTGCTGCACCTTATAGATTTTTTTTTTTTTTTTTTTTTTTTTTTTTTGCTATTTCTAGGGCAGCTCCCGCGGCATATGGAGGTTCCCAGGCTAGGGGTCCAATTGGAGCTGTAGCCACTGGCCTACGCCAGAGCCACAGCAACGCTGGATCCGAGCTGCGTCTGCAACCTACACCACAGCTCACGGCAACGCCGGATCCTTAACCTACTGAACAAGGGCAGGGACCAAACCTGCAACCTCATGGTTCCTAGTCGGATTCGTTAACCACTGTGCCACGACGGGAACTCCTGCACCCTATAGATTTTGGATTGTTGTTTTCACTTTCATTTGTCACTAGGTATTTTTTGATTTCTTCAGTGACCTGTTAGTTGTTCAGTATCATCTTGTTTAACTTCCATGTATTTGTGTTTTGGGGGTTCTTTGTTGTTGTTGATTTCTAGTCTTGCAGTGTCATGGTTGGATAAGATGCTGGATATTATTTCAGTTTTCTTAAATTTATTGAGGCTTATTTTGTGATCTAGCATGTGATATATCCTGGATAATGTTCCATGGCATTTGAAAAGAATGTGTATTCTGTTGCTTTTGGATAGAATACTCTCTATGTATCGGTTAAGTGCATCTGGTGTATAGTGTTATTTAAGGTCATTGTTCATTGATTTTCTGTCTGAATGATCTGTCCATTGATGTGAATGCAGTGATGTGGTGTTAACATTCCCTATTATTACTGTGTTAGTATCATTTTCTCCATATATATGTATATATTTTATATATATATATATTTATATATTTTCTCTCTCTCTGTCTATATATGGCCATGCCATGGCATATGGAAGTTACCAGACCAGGCATTGAATCTGAGCCATAGTTGTGACATATGCCACAGCTGCAGCAACACCAGATCCTTTAACCCATGGCACCAGGCTAGGGATTGAAACTTTGCCTCTGCAGTGAACCAAACCACTGCAGTCAGATCTTTAACCCAATGTGCCACAGTGGGAACTCCCCTTTTTATCAGTTACTATTTGTTTTACGTATTTAGGGGTTCTATTTGGGGTCATACATGTTTACACTTGTTATATCTTCTTGAATTGATCCTTTGATCATTATGAAGTGTACTTCTTTGTCTCTTGTAAGAGTCTTTGTTTTAAAGTCTATTTTGTCTTGCTATTCTGGCTTTCTTTTGATTTCCATTTAAATGGAAACTGTTTTCATCCCCTCACTAGCGGTCTGTGTGTGTCTTTATATCTGAAGTGTGTCTCTTGTAGACAGCATATATTCAGGTATGACTTTTGTATCCATCCATTCTATGTCTTTTGATTGGAGAATTTAATCCATTTTCATTTGAAGTAATATGGATAGGTATGTACTTATTGACATTTTGGTAATTGTTTTTGAGTGTTTTTGCAGATTTTTTTTTAGGGCCACACCCACAGCACATTGAAGTTCCCAGGTTTAGGGGTCAAAGCAGAGCTGCAGCTTCTGGCCTACACTACAGTCACAGCAACACAGGGTCTGAATGACCTACACCACAGCACAAGACAATGACAGATCCCTAACCTGCTGAGTGAGGCCAGGGATCAAGCCCATGTCCTCATGGACACTAGTTGGGTTTGTTACCACTGAGCCACAATGGGAACTCCTGTAGTTCTTTTTGTTTCTTTCTTCTTTTGTTCTCCTCCCTTATGATTTGATGACTATGTTTAGTGCTATGTTTGGATTGTGTCTGTGTGAACCTATTTAGGTCTTTGGTTTGTGGTTACCATGAGGTTTATATATAACAATCCCTATCTATCTATCTATCTATCTATCTATCTATCTATCTATCTATCTATCTGATTATTTTAAGTTACTGTTCTCTTAATTTCAAATTCATTTTAACAGCACTGCATTGTTACTCCCCTTTCCTCATGATTACTCTTTTTGACATTATATTTTACATCTATTTTTTTTTTGGTCTTTCTTTTGTCTTTTCTAGGACTGCACTTGTGGCATATGGAGGTTCCCAGGCTAGGGGTCCAATCGGAGCTGTAGCTGCTGGCCCACGCCAGAGCCACAGCAATGAGGGATCAGAGCTGCATCTGCGACCTACACTACAGCTCATGGCAATGCAAGATCCTTAATCCACTGAGCAGGGCCAGGGATCGAACCTGCAACCTCATGGTTCCTAGTCAGATTCGTTAACCACTGAGCCACGATGGGAACTCCATATTTTACATCTATTTATTTTGTGTATCTCTTAACTGCTTATTGTGAGTATAGAGGATTTTTACTACATTTGTCTTTAAATTCTGTCTTTTAGCTTTGTATGTGGTTGTCTATTTGCCACTACCAATGAGTATCATAGAGTTTTTCCTTTCATAATTTTCATGTTTCTAATTGTGGCCTTCTCTTTTTCAATTAGAGAAGTCCCTTTAACATTTCTTGTAAAGCTCTTTTGATGGTGCTGAATTCTGTAAGCTTTTGCTTTTCCATACAACCTTTGATCTCTTCATCAAATCTAATGAGAGCCTTGCTTGACAGAGCATTCTTGGTTGAACGTTTTTCCCTTTCATCACTTTAAATATATCATGCTATCCGCTTCTGGCCTATAGAGTTTCTTCTGAGAAATTAGATGATAGCCTTGTGGGAGTTCTCTTGGAATTAACTTGTGTCTTTGCTCTCATTGCTTTTATTAATATCTCCCTATCTTTAATTTTTGTCACTTTAATTAAAATATATCTTTGTGTGATCCCCTTTGAGTTGATCCTGTTTGGGACTGTCTATGCTTCCTGCACCTGGGTGTCTGTTTCCTTTCCAAGGTTAGGGAAGTTTTTACCTATTATATCTTCAAGTATGTTCTATGCCTCTTTCTCTCTTCTCTTCTCCTTATAATATAAATGTAAGTACACCAGATGTTAACCCACAGGTCCCCTAAACTGTTATTTCTTTTAGTTCTTTTTTTTTTTTTTCTATTCAACATTAGTGATTTTTACTGCCTTGTTTCCAGCTTGCAGATCTGTTCCTCTTTATCATCTAATTTACTGTTGAGTCCCATATGCCGTGCCCATGGTATATGGAAGTTCCTGGGACAGGGATCAACAGCAGTGACCCAAGCTGCTACAAGTGACAATGCTGGATCCTAAACCCCCAGGAGAACGCTGCTTCTTTGTATTTTAACTCTTTGTTAAAAACTTTTAACTTCTTACTCTCTTCATCCAGTCTTCTCTTAATTTCCTTGATCATCTTTATAATCCTTACCTTGAACTCTTTATCAGGTAGGTTGCCTATCTGCTCTTCAGTTAATTTTTCTTCTAGGGGTTTGTCTTGTTTCCTTGTTTAGAAAGTGTTCCTCTGGTCATCTCATTTTGCTTAATGTCTTGTTTCTGTTTCTATGTATCTGGTATGTTCGTTTTGTTTCCTGACCCTAGAGAAGTGGTCTTTCGTAGGAAACATCCCAGAGATCCCAGCAGCACACACCTCTAGTCATCAGAGCTATATGTCATAGAGGTGCCCTGTGTGTGGTCTGTGTGGGTCCTTCTGCTGTGGTGGGCTGACTACTGTGGTTAGTCTGGTAAGCATGGTTGGCTCCCAAGTCTAGTAGGTTTCCAGGGTCTACTTCATGCAGAGGCTATCAGCTGCTTGTTGGTGGGACTGGATGATGAGGCAGCTGGCTGCTGAACTCTGTGGTATGGGGCTAGTGCTGGCCCACTGAAGGACAGGACCATATTCCGGGATGGGTGGGTTGGCTGGGGTTCTGGGATCTAGTGTTGACCTCCTGATAGGTGGGTCTGGTTCCTGATATGGTTGGCTGTGGGTTCTGGTGGGTTCCTTACTTGGTGCTGACCTGGTGGTGAGTGGGGCTGGTGAGTGGGGCTGGATCCTGGGGCAGATGGCTGAGGGGTCCATTGTGTCTCTTAGCTATTGTTGGCCTGCTGGTGGGCTGGATCTGGTTTTCCAGGATCCTTTGACTGGCTTTTACCTGCTGGTGTGTGGCACCAAGGGTCAGCATGTCTTGGGGCTTGTGATGGCTTACTGGTGTGCAGAGCCAGGTCCTGAAGCTTGCATTGGTCCATTAGTTTGTGTGGTCATATCCTGTGGCAGCTGGCTAAGGGCCCAAGGTGTCTTAGAGTGGGTGTTAGCTGGTGGTGGGTGGGGCCAGGGCCCAGGTTTTCCTAAGGCTAATGTCTGTTGATGGTGGGTAAGGTTGGTCCTGAGGCTAGAGCAGGTTCCCTGGTGGGTGGGGCTGGGACTCAGGGGCTTCTGAGCCTAATGCCTGCCCACTGGGTGGGGCTGCATTCCCAGTGTCTCTAGTTGCAGGGCTCTGGGGGACCCAGTTCTAGTGCCTGTGTTCTGGTGTGAGACCAAGGCCTGGGCGGTCAGAACTCTATTCAAGGGTAGCTTTGGACTCAGGGGGTCTTTTTTTTTTTTTAATTTTTAGGGCCATACCCGCAGCATATGGAGGTTCCCAGGCTAGGGGTCCAATCGGAGCTGTAGCTGCTGGCCTACACCACAGCTAAGCTACATCTGTAGCCTACACCACCGCTCATGGCAATGCCAGATCCTTAACCTACTGAGCAAGGCCAGGGATCGAACCAGTGTCCTCATGGATACTAGTTGGGTTCATTAACTGCTGAGCCACAAAGGGAACTCATCAGGGGTTCTTAAGGCAGCCTGTCAGCTGGCAGATAGGGCTGTGTCTCTGCCCAGTTAGCTGCTTGGCTTGAAACATCCCATTACTGGTGCTATTAACCTGGTGGGTGGGGGCAGGGCTCAGTCCAGAAGTTAATAAGCTAGCGGGAGGATTCCAAAATGGCACTTGCCAGCATCAGAGTCCATATGGTGGAATGAGCTCTTAAAAATGATTGCTGAGTTCCTGTTTTGGCACAGCAGAAACGAATGTGACTAGTATTCACGAGGACGTGGGTTCAATCTCTGGACTCACTCAGTGGGTTAAGGATCTGGCATTGCCATGAGCTGTGGTGTAGGTTGAAGATGCAATTCAGATCCTGAGTTGCCATGGCTGTGGCATAGACTGGCAGCTGTAGCTCCGATTTGCCCCCTAGCTTGGGAACTTCCATGTGCTGTGGGTGTGGTCCTAAAAAGCAGCAGGAAAAAAAAAAAGAAAGATTGCTGCCAGGGTCTGTGTCCCCAGGGTGAGAGCTGCAGTCGTCTCCTGCCTCTCCAGGAGAATTTCTAAGATCAGTAGGTGGGTCTGACCCAGGATCCTTTCAAATTACTGCTTCTTCCCTGGCTCCTGGAGTGTATGAGATTTTGTGTGCACCTTTTAAGAATGGAGTCTCTCTTTCCCACGGTCTGACGGCTCTCTGGTAATTAAGCCCTGATGGCCTTCAAAGCCAAACATTTTGGGGGCTCATCTTCCCAGCACAGGACTCCTGGGCTCGGGGGGAGGGCTAATGTGGGGCTTGGACCCTTCACTCCTTGGAGAGAACCTGTGCAATTGTAATTATTTTCCTCTTTGTGAGTGGCTTACCCAGAGGCAAGGGTCTTGACTCTATTGGGACTCCATGTCCCCTACCCATCTTGTTGTGGTTCCTTATTTAGATCTGTAGCTGTAAAAGATATCTTCTGGTAGATTCTGGTCTTTTTCATAAATTGTTGTTCTTTTAGTAGTTGTAATTTTGGTGTGCCTGTGGGAGGAGGTGAGCTCAGGGTCTTTCTACTCTGCCATCTTGGGAACTCTAAGCATTCAGTCTTAAAATCTTAAAAACACTGTCCCATGTTTTTCTTTCCATCTTAGCTGCTCTTAATCATATATCAAGTAGGTATTCCTTCCCAATCACTTCTCTGCAAATATCTGCATGGCATCTGCTTGTGAATGAATTAAAATTGATCTGCTTTGCAACTTTCATGATACCTCGTGAGTTAATAAAAACAACCCAGTGCTCTAAATTTGCAAAGTACATTCACACACATTTCCCATTTGAATCTTGTAACAACCCGGTGAGTTGGGTATTGCTATTTTCTTCATTTTATGGTGGAGAGGAAAAAAGGGACTACTGAAATGAAGAAACCTTGAGCAGATGTCAGCATCCGAATCTATGAAACAGCATCCAACTCCAAGGTAAGGCATTCTTCCTGCGCTGTCATCCATAGGTGGTTGGTATTAATGGGAGGGTATTCATAAACTGTGGGAAATAGACTCAGGTCCTTATATAGCAATATCACCCCTTGGTTGCTCCTGGAGAACAATGAGCAGATTTAGTTTTGAGGAAGAGTTCTCAAACTCTACTGGGCCTCCATGTGTTATAACACACCTTTCTACTTTAAAGTGTCTGGAAGCCGGGCAGGGGTAGGGGAGAGGCTGCCTGGGATGGCTCTCTGGCTTGTAGGAAGGCTCTCTGACATCTGTTGGCTTCTATCCCCCATGTTGGCTGTCCTCTGCAGAGTATCTGGGGCACATTGCTGTGATGCCAGCCACTGGACAGCATGGCCAGGGAGTCAGACCACTCCTCTTCCCTCAGTGTCTAGAAAAGGGCAACAGTAACAAGCTCTGAACAGATCCCCCAGGTATACATATAGGCATATCCATTTTTTTTTTCAGATTCTTTTCCCATATAGGTTATTACAGGATATTGGGTAGAGTTCCCTGTGCTATACAGCAGGTCCCCACTAAACATCCAGTCTGTATACAGTAGTGGAGCACATTCTATTTACAATAGTGTTCTCTTGGAGACGGGCTGGATTTGAGAACCCGGTGGGACCCTTCACCCACGTCTATATTGCTTTAGTCCAGTGCTTCTCAATCAGGAGTGATTTTACCCTACTTCCTACCCCCTGGGGACATCTGATGATGTCTGGAGACAGGGTTGCCACAACTTGGAGGAAGGGGGAGTTGTTATTGGCCTCTAGAGGGTAGAGGTTGGGGATGCTGCTAAACACCCTATGGTGCACAGGTTGGTGCCCACAGCAAAGAATTACCCACCTCAAGTGTCAGCGGTGCTGCAGTTGAGAAATCCTGCTTTTAGCCCTATTCTTTTAGGACTTGGGGTCTAGGTAGAAGAAGAAGGCAGCTGTGTGGTTGTCTTTGCCACTTCCTCTGGGTACTCTTTAGGGACATGCTCAGACTGCTAAGTAGGTACTTGTCTCCAGGGCACCCCATCCCTCTGCACTTATCTAGCCCTCCCTTGTCTGTTTTAATTCTGTTTGAAACCAGTACTGTTTGACAGGGCAGAAATGTCTTCCTCAGTGTTCCTATGCCTGGGCAGCTTTTGGCTGTGTCCTTGATGGCTCTGGTTGGGAATTCATGTGTTACTGTTTGGAGAGAGTCATATTTTTTTACAGCGACATAACCCATTTTACCTTTATCGTAATTGTTTTGGAATAAGAAGTAATCATCCAGGACTGACCAACTTGCTTTACTAAGCGCTCCTTTCTCACTCCTGGCAAATTGCTTTGAGAATTGAACAAAGCCCGGCTCAATCATGCAGGATATCCATTCCAAAGGATGCTGAGGAAGTAAATCTCTGTTAAGCCAGCCCGAGTCATGCCTCCTCCTCCTTCTTCCCTAGGATCAAATGGTAAGCATGCGCTTCACTCCACATGCCCCTCGTCTTGGGGTGGGCGCGATAAGCCTGGGGCTTGACTGGGACATTTGCAACGCTCATGGGACTGCACAGGAAACTTGTAGCAATAGACTGTTCTATTAAAGAGAATTTGGTCCTTGGGGCTGTGGTCAGAGTTGGCAGTTTCCACGTGGCTGTTGAAGATAATTTATGGCTGTCCTTCCCTGACGTAGCTTCTGTGGCTTGTGAAATAGCTATTGCATGATAAAATAGTCAAATGAGTTCGAGGAACCCATATTCTTTTTTTTTTTTTTTTTGCTTTTTAGGGCCACATGATGTGCAGCATATGGAAGTTCCCAGTTGAATTGGAGCTACAGCTACTGGCCTATGGCACAGCCATAGCAATGTGGGATCCGAGCTGTGTCTGCAACCTACACCACAGCTCACAGCAGCACCAGATCCTTTACCCACTGAGCAATGCCAGGGATCGAACTCGAATCCTCATGGATGCTAGTCAGGTTTGTTATCACTGAACCATGACAGGAATTCCCAAGACCACATATTATTTAACATAGGATTTCTTAAGGTCTTTAAATTGTTAACAAGCCATGTGGATTGTCAAGAGTCGTAGTAGCATGTATATTCCCCAAATTTATTTGGTCTCAGAACTCTGTTTCTATGAAGCATCTCCATAAAAATGATGATGATAAGTGACCCGCAAAATGGATTTTGGAATATTGGAAAGGGATTAGATCTACACTCTTCTTTTTCTCCTCCCGTCCCTTCCCCTCCTCTTCTCTCTCTCTCTTTCTCTCTGTCTCTCTCTCTCTCATACACACACCCTCGATTGGAGGGGGGAATATGCCTCCAGGATATATAGTGAGTTATGCCCCTGTCCTGAGCTCCCTTATAGAGATCATTATTCTAGAGAAATCCTCCTTTCATTTATGTAAATGGGGTTTTGCAAGGCAAATGGAAACCCATAGGCTCTCTTACCTCAAGGACTTCAAATGTGCTGGGCCTTTTCCCTGTAGGGAATAATCACCATCCCCTTCCCCAAGCCAACTCCTGCTTACTCCTCTATCAGGGCTCAGCTTAAACATCACTTCCTTAGAAAAGCTCTTCCTGACCCTTCGCCCAGGGCGGGAGCTGGGACCACATCTCATGGGGCTCAGCTCCTTAGTAGCTGCATGGACTCGGTTCAGTTATCAAGATAAGATCGAGATTTGTGAATGATCTTTATCTTGACAATCATTTCACAATGTAGATGTGGATCAAATCATCAAAGTTGAGATGTGTATAATTGTATTTGTCATTTACTTGCTTCTCAATAAAGCTGGAAAGAAATTAAAAAAATTTTTTTTATGGCTGCGCCCACAGCCTATGGAATTCCTGGGCCAGGGATTGAATTTGAGTCCCAGCTGTGATCTATACCACAGTTGCAATGCCAGATCCTTTAACCTACTGAGCTGGGCCAGGGATTGAACTCACGCCTCCACAGAGACCTGAGCCACTGCAGTCAGATTCTTAACCCACTGTGCCATGGCGGGAACTCCAGGAAAAAATTTTAAAATAAGAAAGCGCACGAGACAGCCTATACCTAGTTTTGCGTGTACTTGGCATTTGTGTTTGAGATACAAGAAGAGGATGGCGGTGATCCAGGGCTTGGAGGCCAGGAGTAGTTGACAAGCCCAGCTCATAGGAAGTGATCACACCACGGGTGTCCTCAAGGACTCCTGTGCTGCTGCAGCTCTGCCTCCATGGCAGGGAAGGGACGCTGGAGCAGGAGTCCAGGCTTCCAGGGTGAATTCTCAATACCCTCTCAAGGCCTGAGGTCTGAGATGAAGCAAATGGTTGAAGTGCAACAAACACACTAATCTCCTGAGTCATTATTTTCCTATAAGCTCCCTACAAACACTATTATTCAGACTGCTGCCACCTTGGCTGTTAATTATGTGATTGGGCATCAAAATAAACAGGTACAGCACAAGCTAACATCCCTATGACATCAGATGAAGTTCATGAATCAGGTCTCAGAACAGCCCTGGGAGCCCACTGTCTCAGGAAGGTGCTGAAACCACAGTCCTACCCATCTCTTATGCCTTCAACAGATACCGATTGAGATTGACCCTGGGCCAGGCTCCATCCATGCTGGGTATAAGGGATTAAAAAATGAATAAGACAGGGTCTTTCCCCCAAGGGCATCATCCTCCATCTCTCCAAACCAGAAACTCCAACCTCTCCCCCACTGCACCTCTAATCTGCAGCCAGGTACTACACCTGCTGAATCCATCACTTTCCATAATTGTGGCCATTACTCTAGTTCTTCACATTGTCTCATAAGTCAGTGGTCCAACCCCTTCCCTTACACATGAAGAAATTTAGGGGCCTCTTCCTCCCTCTTTCCTCAGGCCCCCACCTTGGCCTGTAGAGGAGGGAACTTTTGCTATCACGGCTCTGATCAGAGAAACTTATTCTGCAGGGTAAGCTTATTCTTCTTTCTGTCCTCTTATTGTTTGTCTTTCTCTAAACCAGAGGATTGGTTTCCTTATGTTTTACTGTTGGGCAGGGTTCCTAGTATATCCACTCTCATTTTTTTTCATCTTTTTTGCCTGCACCCATGGCATATGGAAATTCCCCAGCCAGGGGTTGAATTGGAGCCGCAGCTGCGACCTACACCACAGTTGTGGCAACACTGGATCCTTAACCTCCTGCACTGCAGTGGGAACTCCTCCATCTTGCCCCAGGATTCAAAGAGCTCAGTTGTCACCCCATGCCTAATAGGGCATCTTCATGTTCCTGTGGGTTCTAAGGTCTAAATCTGGGGAGGGCCCCAGTCTAATTTGTGTTTGCCCTTCCAGCTTTGTCAGAGGCTTCTTTGTTTTGGGAGCTGTTTCATGCAAAGCTGGCCAGAAATAAATTCAGTTCCTTTGGTGGCTGGTCAGCTGGAGGGGAATAGGCATAATTGTCAGTGTTTTACTCCCACCCTACCCTAAAACTTTAAACTTGGAGGCAGAGGTAAGTGCTCTCTCAAGTTCATGGGAGCTCTTGGAGGATGTGGGTCTTGAATTGGGGTCTCCCAACTCTTGGCCCATCTCTATGTCCTAATGTGTCTCTCTCCTCAAAGAGTGGAACTCACAGTGGTTGCTCTGCTTATAGAAAAGAGAAAGCGATGATTAAAAAAGGGTTCTGGGCCCAGAGAGACCTGGGCGTCTGAGTTTCTAATCGCCTCTTACATCTCAGTTCCCTCATGTAGAAACAGCTTAATACTAGTTCCTTCCTCATGGTGTCGTGATGAGTATAAAATGAGATAATCCATGTTAAGTGCCTGGCACAGGGTAATTGCTGACAAAATGTTAACTGTTCCTATTTCATACCAAATGAAACAATAAAAAGACTTGCAAGACAGAAAAATCTATGCCAACAAAAGGAAAAACAGAAACCAGTTGATGTGGGAGTTCTCTTTTGGCTCAGTGGGTTAAGGATCTGGCATTGTCATTGCAGTGGCTTGGGTAGCTGCTGTGCCTTGAGTTTGATCCCTGCCCTGGGAAATTATGCATGTCTTGGGTGTGGAAAAAAAAAAAAAAAAAAAAAAGAATCCAGCTGATGTAAAGAACCAGCAGAAGTGTTTTCCTGATGAACAGTGGGTGTATCAGCTAAGTTGTGGAGGAGCAGTAATTCCTATCTGGAGTTCTCTTGGGTACTGCTGGGAAGAGCCACTCCTGCCGGCTGTGTAGCCCAGACCAGTGCTATCAGTATAGTTGGCTCTCCGTCTCTGATCAATCAATGGCAGATCCAAAGTACATATCTAAAAAAAATTTTATTTGTTGGCCACACCTGTGGCATGTGGAAGTTCCCCAGCCAGGGTACATAGAATTCACATTGTATTAAGCATTATAAGTAACCTAGGAATGATTTAAGCATATGGGAGGATGTATGTAGATTATATGCAAATGCGATGCCATTTTACATAGTAAAACCAGTCCGAGGATTTTGGTATCTGCAGGGGTGGGGGCGCTGGAACCAATCCCCTGCAGATAGCAAGAGACAACTGTACACCCATCTAAACACCACAGGCTCTGATAGCTATAAATAGGGAGGAAGCATAAATGAGAGCTCATTAAGTTCTTACTGACTGCTGAAAAGTAAATTAGAAAAAATAAACAGAGCTGAACATTTGCGTAAACCTCAATCTTTTTGATGTTTTTCAATTAGCAGAGCTATTTTTCATATGAAAAATTAATAGCTGTCATGTGCCACCTGGCTGTAGAATCAAGTGACAAATTTGTTTTAATGACCGCTGTCATATCTTTGGATGTAGCTGGGCATGACTCGTAACAGGCCATCTGGGTCGGGAAAAGGCAGAAGGGAGGGGGCTTTTGGGACCACTGCGCTAGGCTCAGGATGCACACCATGCCTTGAATTTCCTCCATGGTTTGTTGAAGCTGTTATCCTCATTTTAGAGATAAAGTTCAGAGAGGTGAAGGAACGCAAGGTCACACAGTAGAGGTGCAGGGCGGTCTGCACATCCAGTGTGTGTCTCTTCCACTAAGTCACAGTCTGCAGAGGGAGAAAGATTGGGCAGGAAGGCTGGTGTCTGGTAAGCTCTGACAGGCAGACCGAAGCTGGGGTGGGTCTGAAATGAAGTGATGGGGGTTAAAGTGGGCAGAGTTCAGCTGCAGGATCCCTGAGCTAGGAGACAGAGCCAACCTCAGAGATACTGAAGTTTTGGTTCCAGACCACTGAAATAAAGGGACTATTACAATCAAGTGAGACATATGTGTTTGATGTTTTTTTAATCTTTTAAGTGCCGCACCTGCGGCATGTGGAGGTTCCCAGACTAGGGGCCGAATTGGAGCCGTAGCTTTGGGCCTATACCACAGACACAGCAGTGCAAGATCCAGGCTGTGTTTGTGACCTACACCACAGCTTACGGCAACGCCGGATCCTTAACCCATTGAGCAAGGCCAGGGATCGAACCTGTGTCCTCGTGGATGTGCATCAGATTTATTTCCTCTGAGCTGCAATGGGAACTCCTATGATTTTTTGCCTGTTTCTCAGTGCATATAAAGCTATGTTTACATGATACTGGAATCTATTAAGTGTGCAGTAGCATGCCATCTAAAAAATGTAAATGTTTTAACTAAAAATACTTTACTGCTAAAAATTGCTAACCATCTTATGACAATGCAGAGTTGCCACAAACCTTCAATTTATAAAAAGCACAGGATGTGTGAAGCAGAATAAAGTGAAATGCAGTAAGATGAGGTTTGCCTGTACTCAGGATTCTGTTGGCTTGGAAGTTTCTCTCTGAATAACAGCACCTCTGCCACCAAACAGAGGTTCTTATCTCTGGAAGAGGGGCAGCACAAGCAAGGCCGAAGTCAGCAGGGTGTTGGAAGAGGGACCTGAGTCAGCAGGTGTTCGATAAACATTCCGTAAAGAATACTGAGTAGTTTATGAGAAGGAGACACTAAGGGCAGACACCAGGACCAAGGCCCACCTCTCAGCAGGGGCAACCCCATGAGGGTGGGGTAGCAGCAAGGAAGCCTTGGTTTTCAACTTCCATCTGGAGCTGCTTTTGCTCTGGGAGTGAGAGGGACACAGAGCCTGCACATGGGGGCGGAGGCTCAGCCCCGGGCAAAGTTGAGCTGGGCTGCAGGGCTGGGGATGGGACAGGGCTGGACATCCATGATGACAGCTTTTGCTGATTGCGGGACAGGTCCTTTTACATACAGAATCTTGAGTCCTGAAACAACATCGGGAGAAAGACACTATCTCTTTTCACCGGTGGGGAAGCAAAAGTCCAGAGGAGTAAGGCAGCTCGCTCAAGGGCACAGCTCTGCCGGTGGCACAGTAAAGATGTAAACCCAAAGACCTGTGCGTGTTCCCCTCCCTCCCTGCCACCCTGCTTAAAACATGTGATTGCTTTCTCCATCCTCTGTCCTCCCTGCCCCAGTGTGACCTTGGCTAGAAACAGCAGTGACCTTGGCTCTCATTTCCTGGACTCTCATTTCCTAGACTATACCGAACATCTTGGCTGTAGGGACAAATCTGCTGCAGGCAGATTTCTTGCAGCCCCACAAAGAGGCTCCTCTCAGGAGTTTTTTTGTTCTTTTTTTTTTTTTTTTTTGGCCGCATCCAAAGCATGTGGGAATTTCCAGGCCAGGGATTGAACCTGCGCCACCATGACCAGAGCCACGCTGGATCTTTAACCCACAGTGCCAAAAGGGAACTTTTCCTTTTAGGAGTTTTGCTGATTGGTTTGAACTTAACTTTGAACCTGGTTGTAGTTAGAGTTAACGTTTTTTTTCAGAGGTCTCTTTCCATTTGGTTTTCACTTCTGTTTCTAATAACTGAAGTCCTTAATTATGTTTTGTTCTGCAATTTGAATATTGTTCAGTGTACACCCCAGCAGCCTCCTGGAAGCCACACTCTTCTTCCTGACATTTCTAGAGAGACAGTTTGTTCCAGCTCTGGTCTTGCTGGCTGACTGTTAAAAGCTTATCCTCTCTGTCTTTGTCCTTCTCTTCTCACGGCATTATTTATCTACCAATTCATTCTTCCATCGATTAAGCCATTTATCTATCTAACTATGCCCTATTCCTTCAGGTATGCCATGGGTCTAAATTAGGAAAGATTAATATGCTTGGCTGAGGGATGTAGGCTGCTCATGCTTTCCCATAGTCAAGGAAACCAAAGACAGTTTTTCAAAAAAGGGAAAATTCAGTTAATCTCAAACTTTGTCCACATTTATAGCTTCTCTTTCTTCCCCTAAAATGTTCTCTTGTTGTCTATGTTGGAAACAGAGATGGAAAATCAGACTTGGTTTGAGTGGGGTTTCGACCCCACATCTAGATCCCCAGACTAGAGGGCAGATTTGTAAGGTTGAAGAAAGAAGGGCGGCCACCCAGGGATTCTGAGATAAAGTAGCTGGGGGCAGGAGTTGCTGTGAGGGCCCCCATTGCTCATCCTTGATCAGCTTGTTCTTTGCCTTTGGCGTTGTTAGTGGAAATACATTTCTGACTCTGATAAGCAGACGTGGAGTGGGAAGGCACTGGAACCCCCTCCAGGCACTGATCTACCTCTTTTCATGGCCCGGGCAGAAGAAGGCAGGACAAGCTGCTTGTGCCTTAGGATCCACAGTGTCTCTGCTTCCCTCTGTGCTCCCAGAATAGTCTGGGTTGAATGAAATAGTGTTGCTTTATCCTTTTTCCATCAACATGTGAAACTAGATTTTATACAATGGCCTTAAAAAAATTCTTAAACATTTGAACTCAACTTCAGGCAGTCCTGCTGAATTTAAAGCCTTACATGGATGGATTTCTTTGATAGTACTGTATCAAAAAATAACGTTTTATGCTGTAATTTTCTGCAGTTAAAGAAAGGTATGTATTCCTTCTATAATGGGTTGTTTAAAATTGCAAACTATCCTTTCTTGACAGGGATCATTTTAAGGGTGGGGACTTTTAAGTCAGACCCCCTGGATTCAAAACCTGACTTCACCACTAATTTGCTGTGTTACCCTGGGCAAATTATGTAACCTCTCCTTGCCTCAGTTTCCTTATTTGTAAGATGTAGAAATAGTACTAATAATTACCATGGGCTGGCTAGTGATGTTGTGGATTCACTTGCTTCAGTCTACCATCCTTCTGGGCTGCCTTCTTTTTTTTTTTTTTTATTACTCAAATGAATTTATCACATCTGTAGTTGTATAATGATCATAACAATCCGATTTCACAGGATTTCCATCCCACAGCCCAAGCACATGTCCCCAACCCCCCAAACTGTCTCCTCTGGAGTCCATAAGTTTTTCAATGTCTGTGAGTCAGCATCTGTTCTGCAAAGAAGCCCAGTCTGTCCTTTTTTTCAGATTCCACATGTCCGTGAAAGCATTTGATGTTGGTGTCTCATTGTGTGGCTGACTTCACTTAGCATGATAATTTCTATCATGGATAATTAGCATGGTAATTAGCATGGATAGGTCCATCCACATTGCTAAAAATGCCGGTATTTTGTTCCTTCTAATGGCTGAGTAATATTCCATTGTGTATATGTACCACATCTTCTGGATCCACTCCTCTGTCGATGGACATTTGGGTTGTTTCCATGTCTTGGCTATTGTAAATAGTGCTGCAATGAACATTGGAGTACATGTGTCTTTGCGAGTTGTGGTTTTCTCTGGATAGATGCCCATGGGCTGCCTTCTTATACAGGAGAGGCTACATTTTCCAGATGCCCATGGAACGAGGGTTCAGGAACAATGGAAGGTCTGCTAATTAGAGACACTGGTCTAGAATTAGAGACCCTCCTCCCATTGGGAGAGGCACAGACCTCGGCCCTTTGGCTGATAAGCAAGGGTGCAGAAACTTTGCAAAGAGGCTTTGCAGCAATGCTGCAGTGTCAGTCTCCGCCCCCTGGGGTGAGTGGTAGTTATAGTGACAGCACTGGGAGTGAAGGATTCTTGGCTTTGTTTTCCAATGGTTAGCTCACAATGATGGGACTGGGCTGGGGACTCGGTGGTTCCAGGGTTGGCCTCAGGTGACCACCTCCCAAAGTTAGTTAGTTCTTATTGTTCTGGAAATCAGCCCTGGGCACCTAGATGAGAACCTGCTCATCCAGCCCTTCCAATGGCTGTGTAGTGCCTAATTTCCTTTATGAAATCCCATCCTGCTTAAAGGATCCAAAGTTGTTCCAGTTTCTTGTACAAGGAGCAGGCTTGCTGTAAGAATTCAGGGAGGTTGCTGTAAGAATTCAGGGGTCACAGGAGGACTACACAGCAGGGCCTGGCATGTGGTTAGTTTAGTCAGCATTTCACAAACATGTTATATCCCCATTACTGTCACTGTTATTCCATTCCAAATGCATGGCCTTCCTGGCCCTTGGGGGTGCATCTGAAAATGTTAGACAGACTTCATCCTCTGGAATATCTCACAGTCCAGAGGCCTTAGAATGAGATTCATTTTTATGGTTGATTTTAATGATCAGTGATAGTTCTTTAAAAAAGAATACTCTATTGCTTTTTTGGAAAAATTAAAAGCTGTTCACTCATTTGAATTTTTTCACATCTATGAGTACCAAAAGCCTGGGGATCCCTATCCTAGATGGCATCCCAAACCCCCTGCATCACAGCCTTGTTCTCAGAGGCCAGGCCTCAGGGCTCTGGGAGCAGACCAGCTACATGTGAACTCGGAAAGCACAGCTCCATCCTACTACCCACCTATGACCCACCAACTGGCAGGACCAGGTCTCAGGGAAGCAGGTGAATGAATGAACAATGAGGTGCCTTGCCTGACACTGCTTTTCCACCCCTGTGTGTAGGCCAGTATTTTTCAACCATGCCTGGGCATTAGAATCATCTGGGAACCTAAAACAATTCTGATGTCCAAGATTCAACACCAGAAGGCATGATATAATTAATCTGGGCATAATACAATTAATTAGCCTGACCTCTGTATTTTTTAAAGGTCCTTTGATCCCTGCCTCCCACCACCAGCTTTAATAATCACATCCTGGGAGTTCCCGTTGTGGCTTAGTGGTTAACAAATCCGACTAGGAACCATGAGGTTGCAGGTTCGATCCCTGGCCTTGCTCAGTGGGTTAAGGATCCAGTGTTGCCGTTAGTTGTGGTGTAGGTTGCAGACGCGGCTCGGATCCCGCGTTGCTGTGGCTCTGGCACAGGCATGTGGCTACAGCTCCGATTGGACCCCTAGCCTGGGAACCTCCATATGCTGCGGGAGTGGCCCAAGAAAAGGCAAAAAGACAAAAAAAAAAAAATCACATCCTGTAGGACCTGATGCTATAATGATTAGCAAAGGTATGTGCATCTTTTAGAATGTGTCATTGTGGTCCCAGTTGTTGGCTGAGAGGCAGTCACATCAACCAGTTTAAGGTGAGTCATCTTTTATTGCGTTTCCCACCCTCGAAGGGGCAGGCATCACTGGTGTTGGGTGCAGACCCAGTGACCTAATGAGCCTGTAGATGTTCCTCTCCCACCTCTTTTATTTCCAGAATCTGCTTCTTGAGCTTCACTGAAGCTGCCTTCCTGGCACCTGCCAAGGAACTTGGTTCATTCTAACTTGTTGGGAGTTACAGGACTGAGATCCTTGGAAAAGAGAGCCTCTGGACAACCCCCTGCACCTCGCTATTATTGTTTAAAAAATGTTTATTTTATTTTACTTTTTGTCTTTTTGGGACCGTACCTGCAGCATATGGGGGTCCCCAGGCTAGGGGTCCAATCGGAGCTGTTGCTGCCAGCCTATGCCAGAGCCACAGTAACACCAGATCCGAGCCACATCTGCGATGTACAGCATAGCTCATGGCAATGCCGGATCGTTGACCCACTGAGCGAGGCCAGGGATTGAACCCGCAACCTCATGGCTCGTCGGATTTGTTTCGGCTGTGCCACGACAGGAACTCCTAAAAAATGTTTATTGCTGGAGACTTTCTTGTGGTTCTAATGTAGAGAGAGGAGTTTTGCCAGGTATCTATTTGCATATTTGCATATTTACATATTTCCGTCTTGCTTCAGCAAGACTGGTTCTGGAAGCTGCCTCCTCCCTGTCCTGTGCAGCTTGAGGACCAGCAGCTGGAATCAGACGCAGTCAGTCAGGGTTTCACACCTGCTGTGGGGGTGGGGGGGCTGGAATCAGTGATGGAGAAGAACCAGTTCCTGCTTTCCAAGTGTTCACCGCCTAGTCCACAAGGGCAATTCTTACAGCACAGCAATGGTAATTGTAAACCCAGAAGCATTAGTCGGGAAAAGACTGTGGGGAGAACCGACTCCCTCTTTTCCAGGCTGAAGAAAGCTGGAGTCTTCAAGGGAGAATGGACATTTGTTAAGTGGAGAAGGAGGGGAGGGCATGCCTGGCACAGAGGCAGGTTGTGGGGCAGGCATGGGGAGGGACAGCAGCTGCAGTTGGAAGGCGCCAGGCCATGAAGTTGGGATTGGTTCCCAGGGAATGAGAAGCCATGGAGGTTTTAAGCAAAGCAATCAGCTACTAGGATTTGCTTTATGGTGGGATTCCAGGCAGACCAGGAAGAGAGGAGAAGCCCAGGAGCGGATTCACATGGCCCAGATTCTTCTCCTGGCTGTGCTGTGTGAATGACCAACTGTCCTTGGACTTGTCTCACTCCTTTGACCGTCAGTGTCCAATACAGTGGCTATGATGATCAGTTCTAATACTCTCCCAAGACTGTCCAGAGGCCCAGGTGGAGCAGGGGATATAAAGGAAACATGAAAGGAGTTCCCGTCGTGGCGCAGTGGTTAACGAATCCGACTAGGAACCATGAGGTTGCGGGTTTGATCCCTGCCCTTGCTCAGTGGGTTAAGGATCTGGTGTTGCGGCTCGGATCCTGAGTTGCTGTGGCCCTGGTGTAGGCCGGCGGCTACAACTCCGATTAGACCCCTAGCCTGGGAACCTCCACATGCTGCGGGAGCTGCCCTAGAAATGGCAAAAAGACACACACACACACACACACACACAAAATAAATAAATAAAGGAAACATGAAAAATTGTGCTCGAGCAATTGTGTCTATTTGTGGTGCCGATGTACAGGGTTTAAAATGCTTCGGTGCCAGAGGAGGGGGGTGGGAAATGGGAAGTGGGCTCTGTGTGGCAGCAGATGTGGGGCTGTCTGATCCCTTGCAAAGCCTGCGCCCCCCCCCACCCCTGCAAAGCTGCTGTCCCCCCTGTAGGCAGCTGCTTTCCAGGCAGAGTCCATGTCAAGGGAATCCATAGACTCCTCAGACTAGGGGGCATTCCTCCTTCCTTCCCAGAGAGGGGTAGGGCATAGGAGTTTGCTCTGGGGAGTTTTCAAGGACACGACTGCCTGTCCTGGTGTGTGGAAGGTGAAAAAGCGACATGCGTGTGCCCTGAAGAACTTCGTGGCTTCCAAGGACGTTCAGACTAAAATCAAGGGAAATTAAGAAACAGAGCCAGGCTTCCTGCTGAGGCCAGGGTCATGGATTGTCACAAATGGGTTAAGGTGGGGAGGCCTGGTGGGCAGCTCTAAGGAGAGGGTAGGTGGGGCTGCCACTATCATAGTTGCTGGTCCCTGTATGAGACACTCAAGACTTTTCCTCATTTCAAATTGCTTTCCGGCCACATACTTGCTGTGTAAACCTAGGAAAGTTCAACAACGTTTCTGGGCTTTATTCTTGCTTTGCAAATGGGTGTTTTGGGATCTGTTATGGGTCTAAAGTGTTGTGATATTAGTAACTACAGCTAATAATTTAATTAGAACTTATTTTAGTAATAAGAAATTACACTTGGGGCAAGTAATTGAAAACAATGGAACAATTTATTTTAATATATGTTAGCGTCCTGATTCTTCTCGAAGTTCTAATAAGCTCATAGATTTACTGTATGATTAGTGATTTGAACACAACTTGCGTGGGCCCAAGATAGAGGGAATCTTAGCTTAGGGTTTTTCAAAATCTGGCAGGCCTGGAAATAATAAATGCCCCAAACTCGAGGAGGCTGAGGGAGATGCTTACTTACTGTGTTAGTTTGCTAGGTCTGCCATGATACGCTACAGATGAGATGGCTTAAACAATGATGGAAATTTATTTTCTCACAGTTCTGGAGTCTGGAGGTTTAAGGTCAAGGTGTCAGCAGGATTGGTTTCAACTGAGGCCTCTATCCTTGACTTGTCTATGCCTTCTTGCTGTGTCTTCTCAGCAGCCCTTCCTCTGTGCGTGTCCTCTCCTGGGGTCTCTCTCTTTTCTTATGGGGGTATCATACCTAATGAAATAGGACTCCCCTGTAAGGACCTCATTTTTTTTGTCTTTTTATCTTTTTAGGGCCACACCAACATCATGTGGAGGTTCGCAGGCTAGGGGTCCAATCGGAGCTGTAGCCACCAACCTACGCCATAGCCATAGCAATGCCAGATTTGAGCCACATCTGTGACCTATACCACAGCTCACGGCAACGCCAGATTCTTTACGCACCGAGTGAGCCAGGGATCGAACCTGAGTCCTCGTGGATACTAGTCGAGTTCGTTAACTGCTGAGCCACGATGGGAACTCCTGTAATGACCTCATTTAACTTTAATTACTTCCTTAAAGGCCCTAAAAAGCTATAATTGCATTGGGACTTAGAGCTTCAATTTGTGAATTTTTAGGGAGACTTTCAGACCATGATACTTACAGCTGAAACTTTCTAGCATTGTGTGAAGTAGAATTAATGCCAGAAGACCTGAGTTCAAATTGACTCCTTCCCTGGAGTTCCCGTTGTGGCTCAGTGGTAATGAACCAACTAGTATCCACGAGGATCCCTGGCCGTGCTCAGTGGGTAAGGGATCTGGCGTTGCCATGAGCTGCGGTGTAGATCGTAGACAGGATTGTGTCTGGAGTTGCCTTGGCTGTGGCGTAGGCCAGCACCTACAGCTCTGATTCAGCCCCTAGCCTAGAAACTTCCATATGCAGTGGGTGTGGCCCCAAAGAGTAAAAGAAAAAAAAAAAAAAAGGACTCCTTTCCCGACTTCGCATTGCTCTTAGGCTCTTTCCCCCCTTCCTCGGCCTGGCTTTTATTATTTATTTATTTATTGAAGTATAATTGATTTACGGTGTTCTATTAATACATGCTGCAGAGCAAAGTGATTTCGCTAGACATATACACACATTCTTTTTAAAAATATTCCTTTCCATTATGGTTTATTATAGGATATTGAATATAGTCCTCTATGCTATACAGTAGGATCTTGTTGTTTATCCATTCCATATATAAAGGCTTACATCCTCTAACCCCAACCTCCCGCTGCACCTGTCCCACAACCCCCTCCCCTATTGGCAACCACAAGTCTGTTCTCTATGTCCATGAGTTTGTTTCTATCTTTTTTTTTTTTTGTCTTTTTGTCTCCCGTGGCATATGGAGGTTCCCAGGCTAGGGGTCGAATCGGAGCTGTAGCCCCCGGCCTACGCCAGAGCCACAGCAACGTGGGATCCAAGCCACATCTGCAACCTACACCACAGCTCACGGCAACGCTGGATCCTTAACCCACTGTGCAAGGCCAGGGATTGAACCCGCAACCTCATGGTTCCTTGTCGGATTTGTTAACCACTGAGCCACGACGGGAACTCCGAGTTTGTTTCTGTTTTGTAGATAGGTGCATTTGTGTCATATTTTAGATTCCACATATAGGTGATATTATATGGTATTTGTCTTTCTCTTTCTAACTTCACTTAGTATGATAATCTCTAGGTCCATCCATGTTGCTGCAAATGGCATTATTTCATTCTTTCTTATGGCTAAATAATATTCCATTGTATATATGTACTACATCTTTATCCATTCATCTATTCATGGACATTTAAATAGTTTCCATGTCTGGACTATTGTAAATAGTACTGCTATGAACACAGGAGTGCATGTATCTTTTTGAATTATAGTTTTGTCTGGATATATTCCCAGGAGTGGGATTGCTGGATCCATATGGTAGTTCTATTTTTAGTTTTCTGAGGAAATTCCATGCTGTGTTTTTTTTTTTTTTTTTTTTTTTTTTTATTGTGGCTACACCAACTTACATTCCCACCAACAGTGTAGGAGGGTTCCTTTTTCTCTAGACCCTTTCCAGCATTTGTTATTTGTAGACTTTTTGATGGTGGTCACTCTCATTATAGTTTTTTTCTTTTTCTTTTTTTTTGGTCTTTTTAAGGCTGCACCTGCAGCATATGGAAGTTCTCAGGTCAGGAGTGGAACCGGAGCTGTAGCTGCTGGTCTATGTCAGGAGTGGAATCGGAGCTGTAGCTGCTGGTCTATGTCACAGCCTCAGCAACGCCAGATCCAAGTTGCGTCTGTGAGCTTCACCATGGTTTACAGCAACCCCAGATCCTTAACCCACGGAGTGAAGCCAGGGATCAAACCTGCGTCCTCATGGATACTAGTTGGATTCGTTTCTGCTGAGCCACAATGGGAACTCCTCCTTATAATTTTGGTTTGCCTTTCTCTAATATTGAGTGATTTGAACATCTTCTCATGTGCCTATTGTGGTCTGATTTTTTGAATGAAATGAGGGGGGTTTGAGCAAAAGACCCCCAAGACCCCTTCCAGCTGAGCCCTTCTAGGGTCCTATTGATCAGAACACAATCTTGGGTAAGAGGAGCTCAGCAGTTTTCATGTCTGGGCCTCAAAATTTCCCGGGGCAGTGTTTACAGGTGGACTTAGCTGAGTGTCTTCTAGAGTTGCTGGCCTGCATGTTTTTCTGGTCTGGCTTTTTTTTTTTTTAAATGACAAATCAAAACTTTTCTCTTTGCCTTGACTTCAATAGCAGGATCCCTGCTGCCACGCTCTTCCAGGGTTTCTTTCACAGGCTCATACCTTGATGGCTTGAGAGTGCCACTCCCAATCAACCAGCTTGGGTGTGATAATCTTGCACAGACAGATGAAAGAGGTATTTTCTCAGGAGTCCTAGTTTGGGGAGAAGAGCAGCAGGTTGGGGCACAGTAGCCTCAGGTCCTAGCTCTGCTAAGTAGTTGCCTATATAGCCTTGGACAGCCCTTCCTGGCTTTGGCCTCAGTCTCCCTCTCTGTAAAATGGATTAGGGTGAGCTCATTGTCCTGTGGGCAGCAGGGATGGAAGATGATTCCCCCCAGTTTTATAGAGATTTAATTGACATTTATCAATTGTGTAAGGTCAAAGACTACAACGTGCAGATTTGATAAACTTACAGTGCAATAAGATTACCAACAGAGTGTTAGCTAATACCCCCATCACATCACATGATTTCTTTTTCATGGTGAGAACATTTAAGATCTACTCTCTTGGGAGTTTCCTTCGTGGCTCAGTGGTTAACAAATCCAACTAGGATCCACGAGGATTCGGGTTCCATCCCTGGTCGCGCTCAGTGGGTTAAGGATCCAGTGTTGCCGTGAGCTGTGGTGTAGGTCACAGATGCAGCACGCAGCTTGGATCCCACATTGCTGTGGCTGTGGTGTAGACCGGCAGCTGTAGCTCCGATTTGACCCCTAGCCTGGGAACTTCCATCTGCTGTGAATGTGGCCCTAAAACAAAACAAAACAAAACAAAACAAAACAAAACAAAACAAAACAAAACAAAAAAAACCCTATTCTCTTAGCACCTTTCAAATACGTAATACAATATTATTAACTATAACCACCATGCTGTAATCAGATCCCCAGAAGCTATCCATTTAGTAACTAGGAGCTTATACCCCTTTGCCCAGCATCCCTCCATTTCCCCAGGAATCCCTGGCCCCTGGTAACCACTCTTCCAGTCTCTGCTGCTCTGAGTTTGATTTTTTTTTAGATTCCACATGTGAGATCATGCAGCATTTGTCTGTCTCTGGTTTATTTCACTTAGCATAATACCAGTTCTATCTATGTTGTTGCAAATGTTTTTTCTTATGGCTGTATGAGTATATATACCATATCTTCTTTATCCACTCATTCATTGACAGACACGTAGGTTGTTTCCGTATCTTAACTATTGTGAATAGAGCTGGGTTCAGATGGGGAGATGGTGGAGTCCCCTTTGGCTTGGATGCCTGATGCTTCTTCACTCAGAGAGTACTCTTTCCTTTTCATATTCAAATAGCCTGGTCCTTGCCTCTCTTTCCTTTTTTACCCCATCCAGTTGGCATCACTCAAAGTTCTTTTTAAGATTTTATGATCTTTCTGAAACAATTTTCCAAGCCTGACTTGCTCTTTGATCCAGCCTTTGTGTTTTTCTTTGGAGGAGTAGGTAGGAGGGGAGGAGGCTGCTTGGGGCGAAGCAACTGACAGTTGCTGTGGTCACGCAGGGGTATCACTTGCTGAAGCAGAGTTTAAGTTTTGATCATATTTCTCTGGTTTGAGAGGTGTTGTCTGGCTGTTCATGGGACAAGAACTTTGAGTTTCTTTGTGTGTCACCCTGCAAAGAATTTTTTTTGCCACTTCACGCTGGACCTTAAACTCTTTGAAGGGCAGTTGAAATGCTGTTGTGTTTGAGTGCTGACAGAGGACCAGAAGATCAGAAATTGGTCTAGGAGATGAGAACCATTCTTTTTTTTTTTTTTTTTGTCTTTTGTCTTTTTAGGGCAGCACCCGCAGCATATGGAGGTTCCCAGGCTAGGGGTCCAACTGGAGCTGTTGCTGCCAGCCTATACCAGAGCCACAGCAACGCCAGATCTGAGCCATGTCTGCGACCTGTACCACAGCTCATGGCAGTGCCAGATCCTCAACCCACTGAGTGAGGCCAGGGATTGAACCTGCAACTTTATTCACACATACTATTTGTAGGAACTCTTACATTAATGACTTACTCCTTGAACCTTAATTTGTATTCATTTCCCAAGGCTGCTGTAAAAAAGCACCTCAAACTGAGTGGCTTGAAACAGCTAATACAGAGTTCCAGTCGTGACTTGGTGGTAACCAACCCGACTAGTACCCATGAGCATGTGGGTTCAATCCCTGGCCTCGCTCAGTGGGTTAAGGATCTGGCATTGCTGTGGCTGTGGCGTAGGTCGGCAGTTGCAGCTCCAATTTGACCCCTAGCCTGGGAACTTCCATATATTTTGGATGCGGCCCTGAAAAGACAAAAACAAAAACAAAAACAAAAAAAACCAACAATAAAACAGGTGGTACCAAGGTGTCTCAGGGCCACACTCTGTCTGACACCTGTAGGGGCGAATCCTTCCTTGCCCCTTCCTAGCCTCTGGTGGTTGTGGGAGATCCTTGGGGTTCCTAGGTTTACAGCTGCATCACTTTCGGCTCTGTCTCTGTCATTACATGGCATTTTCTCTTTCTTTCTCTCTCTCTCTCTTTCTTTCTTTCCTCTCTTTCTTTCTTTCTTTCCTTCTTCCTTCCTTCCTTCCTTTCTCTTTCTCTCTCTCTCTCTTTTTTTTTTTTTTGTCTTTTTGTCTTGTTGTTGCTATTTCTTGGGCCGCTCCCGCGGCATATGGAGGTTCCCAGGCTAGGGGTTGAATCGGAGCTGTAGCCGCTGGCCTACGCCAGAGCCACAGCAACGCGGGATCCGAGCCGCGTCTGCAACCTACACCACAGCTCACGGCAATGCCGGATCGTTAACCCACTGAGCAAGGGCAGGGACCGAACCCGCAACCTCATGGTTCCTAGTCGGATTCGTTAACCACTGCGCCACGACGGGAACTCCCTCTTTCTCTCTCTTTCTTTCTTCCTTTCTTTCTCTCCCCTCCTTCCTTCCTTTCCTTCCTTCCTTCTTTCTTTTTCTTTCTTTCCTTCTTCCTCCCTTTCTCTTTCTCTCTCTCTTCCTTTCTTCCTTTCTTTCTCTCTTTCTCCCTCCCTTTCTTTCTCCCTCCCTTTCTTTCTTTCTTTCTTTCCTTCTTCCTCCCTCCCTCCTTCCTTCCTTTCTCTTTCTCTCTCTCTTTCTTTCTCTCTTTCTTTTCTCTCCCTTCCTTCCTTTCTTTCTTTCTCTTTCCTTCTTCTTTCCTTCCTTTCTCTTTCTCTCTCTTTCCTTCTTCCTTTCTTTCTCTCCCCTCCTTCCTTCCTTTCCTTCCTTCCTTCCTTCTTTCTTTCTTTCTTTCTTTCTTTCTTCCTCTTTCTCCCTTTCTTTCCCTCTCTCTCTTTCTTTCTTTCTCTCTCTCTCTTCCTTCCTTCCTTCTTTCTTTCTTTCTTTCTCTCTCTTTCTTTCTTTTCTCTCTTTCTTTCTTTCCTTCTTTCTTTCTTTCCTTCCTTCCTTCCTTTCTCTTTCTCTCTCTTTCTTTCTTCCTTTCTTTCTCTCCCCTCCTTCCTTCCTTTCCTTCCTTCCTTCTTTCTTTTTTCTTTCTTTCTTTCCTTCTTCCTCCCTCCTTCTTTCCTTTCTCTTTCTCTCTCTTTCTTTCTTCCTTTCTTTCTCTCTCTCTTTTCTCTCTCTCTCTTTCTTTCTTTCTTTCTTTCTTTTTTCATCTTTCTCTCTTTCTTTCCCTCTCTCTCTTTCTTTCTTTCTTTCTCCCTTTCTTTCTCTTTCTCTCTTTCTCCCTTTCTTTCCCCCCTCTCTCTTTCTTTCTTTCTTCCTTTCTTTCTCTCTTTCTTTCTTTCTCTCTCCCTTTCTTTCTCTTTCTCTCTTTCGTTCTCCCTTTCTTTCCCTCTCTCTCTCTCTTTCTTTCTCTCTTTCTCCCTTCCTTCCTTCCTTCCTTCCCTTCCTTCCTTCCTTCCTTCCTTCCTTCCTTCCTTCCTTCCTTCTTTCTTTCTTTCTTTCTTTCTTTCTTTCTTTCTTTCTTTCTTTCTTTCTTTCTTTCTTTCTTTCTTTCTTTCTTCCTTTCCTCTTTTTAGGGCCGCACCAGCGGCATATGGAGGTTCCCAGGCTAGGGATCGAATTGGAGCTGCAGTTTCCGGCCTACACCACAGCCATAGCAGTTCAGGATCCAAGCCCCTTTTTTGACCTACACCACAGCTCATGGCAACGCTGGATCCCTGGCCTACTGAGTGAGGCCAGGGATCAAACCCGAGTCTTCATGGATACTAGTCGGATTCGTCTCCACTGCGCCATATTGGGAACTCCTGACTGTATGTTTTCTTATAAGGACACCAGTCATATTGGATTCAGGGCTTGTCCTGCTCCAGTATGACCTCATTTTAACTAACTGCATCAGCTCTGACCTTATTTCCAAATAAGGTCGCATTTTTTCCATGGGTTAGGACTTCAACATATTTTTTAGGAGGGGAACACAGTTTAATGCATAACATCACTGTAAGTGAGATTTTGATTTTTAAAATAAAAAAAATTAATTTTATTGGAGTATAGTTGATTTACAATGTTGTATTAGGTTCAGGTGTACAGCGGAGAGAATCTGTCATACACGTAAATATATCCATTCTTTTTTCCCATATAGGTTATTACGAACTATTGAGTAGAGTTTCCTGTGCTACACAATGGGTTCTGATCAATCGCCTGCTTTATACATGTGTGTGTATGCTTTTCATATTTTATCCATGTGTGTATATGCTATTCCAGCTCTCCCAATTCCTCCCTCCCTCCAGCAGTTTCACCTATGGCAACCATAAGATTGGTGATTTTTATCTTTATATTTATTTAGTTAGTTTTGGCTGCACCTATGGCATGTAGAAGGTCCTGAGCCAGGGATAAAATTCCTACTGCAGTTTCAGCCTGTGCCACAGCTGCAGCCATGCTGGATCCCTAACGTGTTGCACCACAAGGGAACTTCCATTCAGATTTTTATAGATGAGAAAAACAGGTTCAGAGAAGTTAGTGACTCCCATAAATGCATATGTATGGCAAGTGGCAGATTTTGGGATGTAATCTGGTTCCAATACCCATGCCCTCTCCACTGGGACAGGGCATTGCTATTCACAGCCTGTGGACCACCAGGATCAGAAGCACCCATGCACACTACTGCATACAAAATAGATCATCAACAAGGCCCTGCTCTGTAGCACAATATTATGTAATATCATCAATATTACATAATAACCTGAATGGGAAAAGAATCTGAAAAAGAATGGATATTTGTATATGTGTAATTTTATTACTTTGCTGAACACCTGAAACTAACACACGATTGTAAATGAACTATATTCCAATATAAAATAAAAATTAAATGAAAAAAATAAAAAAAATAAAATTTAGAATAATAAAAAAAAGAAGCACGAGGGGCTGGGAGTGCTGGTAAAACATGCCTGGGCCTGGGAAATCTGTATTTTAATGAGCCACCTAGAGGCTTCTGAGGCATGATAAAACTTGGGAACTCCTGTTACATCTCGGTTCCTGTCTCGGGCTGAGGGAGAGGCTGTGATGCTGCTGGTTGTCCAGATAGGAAGGGGTGGGGAGGCGGGTAGTAAGAGCCAAAGTCTAAACCAGTGTTTCTCAAACTATGCTGTGAGTATACACCAGCTGGGATCTTGTTAAAATGCAGATATGGATTCAGTACATCCAGTGTGGGAGCTCTATTTCTGTATTTTTTTTCCTTGCCGTTTTATTGAGATATAATTGACATGTAATTGACATGTGTAACGTGTACGCGTCATTGACATGTGTAACGTGCACAGCATAATGACTTGACTTACATATACCATGAAATGATTATCACAATAACTTTAGTGAACATCCGTCATCTCATATAGATACAAAACTAAAGAAACAGTGAAAAACTGTTTTTCTTATAATGAGAACTCTTAGGATTTACTCTCTTAACAACTTTCATAGGTAACACACAGCAATGTTAAATTATATTTACCTTGTTGTACATTACATCTTACTTATTTATCTTACAATTGGAAGTCTGTTTCTGCGTTGCTAACAAGCTCTCAGGTGATACGGATGCCGAGATTCCAAGGGCTTCACTTTGAGGGGGTCTGAGAGGTTGTCCTGGATGAGACACAGTGGGTGATGAAGCAAGTATGGATTCTCATTCTGGTGGCACATTCTGACCCCTGGTGAGTTTTTCTATACCAATGTTCAGGTTCCATCCCTAGAGAGTACTGATATTTTGTAAATCTCCTCAGGTAATTCCATTGTGTGGCCAAGGTTAGGAATCACTATTTTAAAGTGGGTTGAGGGGCAAAAGAAGGTACATGCAGAAGGGGCTGTCAGCTTTTTTGTTGCCCTGTACTTCTTCCTTTGGAAAATTTCTATCTCAGGCCACTGACTTATTGCTACTGATCTTGAGGTTGAATTCAGAGCCAAGGAAACAGGTCTGGTTCACCTGGCTGGAGGGTATGGGGCAAAGGGCTGTTCCTGTGCCCTGCTGATGTTTACACCAGACTGCAGGGTGCTGGGTTCCAGGTTGATGGGTGTGAGGTTTTCCCAGGGGCCCTGGGACTCAGAACTTTGTTATTTGCTAGCTGGAGTTCAGATCCTTGATTTCTCTCTCTCTCTCTCTCTCTCTTTTTTTTTTTTTGCTTTCTAGGGCCACATCTGTGGCATATGGAGGTTCCCAGGCTAGGGGTTGAATCAGAGCTACAGGGGCTGGCCTATACCACAGCCACAGCAACGTAGGATCCGAGCCGCATCTGCGACCTACACCACAGCTCGTGGCAACACTGGATCCTTAACCCACTGAGCAAGGCCAGGAATGGAACCCCCAACCTCATGGTTTCTCGTTGGTTTTGTTAACCACTGAGCCACTACGGGAACTCCTGATTTTTATCTTTTAAAGTATGACCTCCCCCACTCGCTAACCTTCTGTTCTCAACATTCACCATCTCACTGCCCCCCTCCTGCCTTTGGGTGGCATCTCCGATGAGCCCTACACCCAAGCAGTCCACAATGGGTGGAGTCAGCTCCAATGTGCAGGACATGGATTGTGCTTATTTAACCCCTCTCCCTAACATCTCCCCCACTTCTTACCTAGATTTGGCCCCAAAACTTTAATACCAACCATCATATATATATATATTTTTTGTCTTTTTGCCTTTTCTAGGGACGCTCCCGCAGCATATGGAAGTTCCCAGGCTAAGAGTCTAATTGGAGCTGTAGCCACCGGCCTACACCAGAGCCACAGCAATGTGGGATCCAAGCCGTGTCTTCGACCTATACCACAGCTCACAGCAATGCCGGATCCTTAACCCACTGAGCAAGGCCAGGGATCGGACCGGCAACCTCATGGTTCCTAGTCGGATTCGTTAACCACTGAGCCACGATGGGAACTCCCCAACCATCATATTATACTTAAACTGTATGTGGGACCCTGTGGTGGGAAGTAGTTTAGAGAGGTAATTAAGAGCTTTGGTATCAGTCCCTTTGGGGTTTTTGGCATAGCTCTGCCTCTTTCTAGCTTGTAGTCTTGAGGGAGATTTTAACCTGTGTTTCAGTTTCCTTATCTGTAAAATGGAGCTAGTGGTAATCTCTCTCTCTTAGGGATAATGACAGTTGAATGGGATGATTTATGGAAAATACTTTAGGACATTGTTTGCACAGGTAAACACATGTCTTCAAACCACTAGCTTAGCAGAACCTGGGTAAGATTGAGCTTCAGGGCCCTCCACTGCCCCAGGGCTCTGGATACTGTTATTTTTTTTGCCTCTGTCCCTAGAAAGGGGCAAAGTGGGCAGGTTTGCAAAGCATCTTTGGGTCTACTCATTCCTCGTAAGATGTTTCTTTCTATTTTTCTTTTCTCTGCTTTTGACATTTTTCTTTTTCCTTTACTTTCTTTTTTCTTTTTGGCTAAAATGACACTTCTGGAGTAAATTGAGTTGTCATTTAATGAGACAACATGGTGTAGTCGTTAAGAATATGGAGTCTGGAGCCCACTACCTGGCCTTGCCATTTAGAAGCTATGTCAGGGAGTTCCCTGGTGGCTCAGGAGGTTAAGGATCTGACCTTGTGGTTTAGGTTGCTGCTGTGGCATGGATTCGATCCCTGGCCTGGAAACTGCTGCATGCAAAAAAGGTGATAGTATCTACTCTCCATTAGCATTACTTATTGTTTGCAAACCCTGTAACAGCCCTATGTTCTAAGGTTTCAGATCTTCTCTAATCCCATAACTACACTATGAGGCAGGAGGTATTATTTCATTTCACAGATGAGGAAATGGAAGCTCAGAGATTTGGAAACTGGCCCAAGATCATAGAACCAGAAAGTGGTGGAGCCGAGATGTGAACCTTGGTCTTTTAAGTAAAAAGCCTGAGGTCTTTTTTCTCTGAGAGTTCTTAATCTGGGGTCCAAGAACACTTAGTGGATTATTGGTAGGTTTCACTGGATTTGGGGACCCTTTGAAATTGTTTCAAAACTGAATGTGATTTTGGGACAGAGTCCATTGCTTTCTTTAAATGCATAGGATGAACCATTGCATTATTTCTGACTTTCTTATAAGATTAAAAAAATACTTAATAAACTCCAAATATACGAAACTGCCATTTTTTTGCCCTTTTTTTTTAGGGCCACACCCTTGGCATATGGAGGTTCACAAGCTAGGGATCGAATTGGAGCTGTAGCTGTCAGCCTGCACCACAGCCATAGCAATGCAGGATCCCAGCTGCATCTGTGACCTACACCACAGCTCACAGCAACACCAGATCCTTAACTCACTGAGCAAGGCCAGGGATCAAACTTGCGTCCTCATGGATGCTAGTCAGATTCGTTAACAGCTGAACCACGAAGGGAAATCCAAAACTGCCATTTCTTTTTTTTTTTTGTCTTTTTGCTATTTCTTGGGCCGCTCCCTCGGCATATGGAGGTTCCCAGGCTAGGGGTTGAATCAGAGCTGTAGCCCCTGGCCTATGCCAGAGCCACAGCAACGCGGGATCCGAGCCGCGTCTGCAACCTACACCACAACTCACGGCAACGCCGGATCGTTAACCCACTGAGCAAGGGCAGGGACCGAACCCGCAACCTCATGGTTCCTAGTCGGATTCGTTAACCACTGCGCCACGACGGGAACTCCCAAAACTGCCATTTCTAAGATCAAATAATTGGGCTCTATTGCAGCTGGGTTCCTAGAAGTAGTCATTTCCATGTTCATGAGTTCCTGCTGATGCCCAGTGGGTTAAGGATCCAACATTGTCTCTGTGAGGATGCGGGTTTTATCCCTGGCCTGGCCCGGTTAAGGATCTGGTGTTGCTGCAAGCTGTGGCATGGGTTACTGATGCAACTCGGACCCAGTGTTGCTGTGGCTATGGCATGGGCCCTGGCTGTGGCTCATATTCGATCCCTGGCCTGGGAACTTCCATATGTCGTAGGCGTGGCCGTAAAAAAAAAAAAAAATTCCACGTTCATACTCTGTGTAGATTTCGCTAGCTGCTTTAGTGCCATTTTGGCCCCACTGGTTCTAGGCATTCTGAATCAGAAGGATAGGATGGCCCAGAAAGCCTGCAGTCACCACATGGAGGTGGACCTAGAGTCTTGGGCTCTGCCTCTGTTGCCAGGGCTTTATCTCCCTTGCTCGTAAAATATGAGGATGGCCCAGATGGCCTCTGAGTCTCCTCTGAGCTTCTGTGGGTCATTTTGCTTACACCTTTCATATATGAAATCAAGATGAATATTAAGAATCCCCTTCCCGGAGTTCCCGTCGTGGCGCAGTGGTTAACGAATCCGACTAGGAACCATGAGGTTGCGGGTTTGATCCCTGCCCTTGCTCAGTGGGTTAACGATCCGGCGTTGCCGTGAGCTGTGGTGTAGGTTGCAGATGTGGCTCGGATCCCGCGTTGCTGTGGCTCTGGTGTAGGCCGGTGGCTACAGCCCCGATTCAACCCCTAGCCTGGGAACCTCCATATGCCGCGGGAGCGGCCCAAGAAATAGCAACAATAACAACAACAACAAAAAGACAAAAGACAAAAAAAAAAAAAAAAAAAAAGAGAATCCCCTTCCCTAATTATTTGCTGTATCTGGGGATGAGCCGAGCAGAGCAGGAGGCTTACATGTAACTCCTCTTCTCCTTTCCCTACTTTGGCCACACTGAGGACTGTGGAGTTAGACTTGGAAGAGGCCACGGTCCCTCGCTCCTGAGCAAACTGAGGCCGGGGATGTGGAGTGCCTTACCTATGGTCATGTGGCTCAGAAATGACTGGACTGGGACTTGAACCCAGGCTTTCAGACTCCAGATCCAATGTCCATTTACAAAACCAACTGGTACACCAAGAGATCTAGGGCCCTCTCACAGGTGACAAATCTGTAGGCTAGTGGGGTCCTGGGACACATTTCTGGGAATGCTGTATTCTCCATTCCTAGCACCTCATCTTGTACATGGCCTTGAAAGAAGAGGAATATTGACCCCAGGGTATGTGCCCCTATCCTGCCACCAGCCCTTTGGGGCTCTGCCGCTTATTGAGGGCACATTCCCAAACTGTCAGCCTTTTTTTCCCCCACAGGATCCTAGATCCCCTGTAAGGGAAATTGGACATAGCTTTTCATGCTCCATGCCTAGGTGGTACATCCCAGAGATAAGGGAGAAAAACTCCACTGGGAGCGTTCCTTCCAAACCTGTAACTATTCTCAGGGTCTCCCTTTCATGCTTAGGGAGCTCTGAGTATATTCTTCAAATTCTGGATGGGGAAGCTAGGGATCTGGAAAACATATTGGTCAACTCTCTTGGCCGTCTTACCCACAGTTCAGAGTTGGAAATGGGTCGAAGCACCTGGCTCTGGATTCTGGGATGGTCTTGAGATAGGCTGGGATCTGGACCTGGGGCCCTTTGCTGCACTGCTGGCACCTGTACAAACTTCTCTTCAAGCAACAAAATATTCAGAGACATCACTAGAGATGAAAAATAACTGCGTGCATGGGTAGTTGGAGCAAATCATTGACAATGAAATACAAAAAGACTAAAAATCCAACTGCCACTTCTGAAGAGACAGGAGCAAAAAAAGCTGGGAGCAAAAAAGCAGGGTACAGTGCATGCACCCTGCACACCACACCACCGAAGGGGTGGGAAAACCACCTAAGCCACCCCTCCAGCTTGACCCCTGGGCCCACCCCTATCCTCACCCCATACAAGGAACCAGCTCTCCCCCACTCAGGGAGCGAGCAAGGGAACTTATTTGTTTTCGCTCCCCTCTGCTGCAGCAGGGACCCTGAATAAAGCCTTGCTTGAAGGTCTGGCATCTTAATTCTTATTAGTTAAGGGAAGCCAAGAAACCTGGTTGGTAGCAGAGCCAAGGCAAGTTCATGTTCTGCTTGGGGCTTGGTCCTGCAATGCCTCAAGCACTGGGCAGGGGATGGGGCACGGAGGAGGTGTGGTATGTAAGATGCCTTTTACAGGGACAGGAATGAGCTTTGATTTCTTGCATCCTCTTCAGTGGCTTTGAAGCCCTTGAATAAAGCAGTGCATGGGCACTGATAGACTTTCTACCAGAGCATCATCTCCCATCATGTTGGCGATTCTGTATCTGAACAATCAACAGATGTTTGTTGAGCACCTGCTGGGTACCCATGAAGCAATGCCAGTTGTTTTAGCCAAACATAAAGGAGAGAGTGATTAATTTTGTCTGAGGGACATTAGAGCTTTCCAGAGGTAAAGAGTTTGTTTTCTTTTTCTGTTGGGCTTTGGTGTTTCTCAAGGAACTCTTGATGTGAAAAATGGAAAAGAATTTCTTGGTAGAGGGAACAGCTTGAGTAAGGCTTCTTCAGAGGAGGGGGTGCAGACTGGGATGGCTAAGGTCAGATAGTGCAGCCCCCTGTGTGTCTTGGGAGGGGGTCATAGGCTATTTTCTTTAGTGATAAGGAGCCTGGCAAGGGTTTTAAGTGAGAAAAGAAGTAAGGTTTTCTGTTCTGAGAAGAATCTGGCACTTGGGGGCCTTCTGTATGTTGAATGTTTGTGTCCTGCCCAAAACTCATATGTCGAAACTTAATCCGCAGCATGATGGTATTTGGAAGTGGGGCCTTTGGGAGATGAATAGGGCATCCCATGAATGGGATTAGTGTTCTTATAAAAGAGATACCAGAGGAGTTCCGGCTGTGGCTCAGGGGAAATGAATGTGACTAATTCCATGAAGATGCAGGTTCAATCCCTGGCCTCGCTTAGTGGGTTGAGGATCTGGCATTGCTGTGAGATGTAGTGTAGGTCGAGACGGGGCTTGGATCTTGTGTTGCTGTGGCTGTGGTGTAGGCCCGCACCTGCAGCTCCAATTCAACCCTTAGCCTGGGAACTTCCATATTCTGCAGATGCAGCCCTAAAGAGACCAAAAAAAAAAGAGAGAGAGAGAGAGATACCAGAAAGTTCCGTTGTCCCTTCAGCCATGTAGGACACAGCGAGAAAACAACCATCTATGAAAAAGGAAGTGACTTCTCATCAGAACCTGACCATACTGACACCCTGAACTCAGACTATCAGCCTCCAGAATTGTGAGAGATAAATTTCTGTTGTCTATAAGCCAGCCAGTCAGTGGCACTTTGTTATAGCAGCCTGAACTAAGACAGGGGCCGCGTTGGTGATAGATTGGCACGAAGAAACCAGAAGGAGAGGATCACTGCATCCATCACAGTTTTCTGGATGATCTGTGATTACTCTTTTTTTTTTTTGTATGACTTTTTGAAGAAGTTAGAGTTATGTCTTTGTAATGAACCACCCAACCAACCCCATCCCTCTGAACCCAGTTTTATAAGGATTCTAGACGGCCAAAATTTTGCTCCACTTAGTGCTTATTAAAGGATTAAGGATTAAAAATAAGTTTCTAATTACTTCTGGGACTCCTTGGCTAGACAAAATGTGGGTTGTACCCAAATGTGGAAACTTCCTGAAGTTCTTTGGAAGTAACAGGGAAATGGGTTATTATTTCCCTTTGCTATGAGAACAGGATCAGGAGTTCCTATTGGGGCTCACTCTGTTAAAGATCCGATGTTGAGGAAGAGGTTTGATACCTGGCCTTGCTCGTGGGTGAAGGATATGGCATTGCTGCCAGCTGTAGTGTAGGTTGCAGATGTGGCTCAGATCTGCCGTTGCCATGGCTGTGGTGTAGGGTGACAGCTGCAGCTCTGATTGGATCCCTAGCCTGGCAATTTGCAAATGCTGCTGGTGCAGTTGTAAAAAGAAAAAACAAAACAGGATCCGTTGAAAGTTTTGGAGTCAGATACTATAAATTCTGAATTTAAATTCCAGCTCTGCTACTTATTAACAGTATGCCCCTAGGTAAGCTTCTTTGTCTTTCTGATCCGCAGTTTACCTACCTGTGAAATGGAGATAATATCTAATGCAGGAGATGAACTGTGTGTCTAAGGTACTTTCTGGGGGTGTTGGGTGGAAGCTCTCTATCATGGATTATGTTTGTTGATGGGAGCAGGGGTTCTGCCAGAATGACTTCTTCGTGTGTGACATCTCCTGGGAGTGGCTCTAGACCTGGCCTTCTAGGCACACCTGCCAGTCCCTTATTCCTTCAGTGCACCTGACTGAGCATCCTTGACAAGCCAGGTATGGGGACAACCTTGTGCATGAGAGCCAGCATCTACCCTCGGGGGACACACAGATTTGTGCCCGCAGCAGGATGGGTTTTCTCTCCTAATTCTGTTTCTCCCTGGCTGATTATTAGCACCCCTTGTTCCTCCTGAGTGGAAACTGCTTAAGTGGGAGATGCTACTGCCAGGGGCAGCTTCCCTGGGGATGTGCTGGCAGCAGGTGATTAAGAACCAGCCAGGAGTCGCACGGTTGATCACCTGTCCACCCAGGGGGATTCAGCTACTCAGTTCCTAGTCCCTCCAACTATGGATTCCCTATCCCTATTCTTTTCATTGTCTATAACTTAATTTTTTTTTTAAATTGGAGTATACTTGATTTGCAATGTTGTGTTGATTTCAGGTGTACAGCAAAGTGAATCAGTTACACATATATCCATTCTTTTTTGCCATCTAGGATTTTACAGAGCATTGGGTAGACCTCCCTGTGGGATTCAGTAGGTCCTTGTTAGTTTTCTATTTTATATATAGTAGTTAGTATGTGTTAATACCATCCCCCCCCAATCTATCCCTCCCCCTTGCCAACCCCTGACGTTTTCCGCTTTGGAAACTATGTTTGATTTTGAAATCTGTGAATTTGTTTCTGTATTAAAAATAAGTCCTTTTTGTCCAGAGGTTTTAAATATTAAAGTTTGGAGTTCCCATTGTGTCTCAGCGGAAATGAATCTCACTAGCATCCATGAGGATGCAGGTTCAATCCCTGGCCTCGCTCCATGGGCTAAGGATCCGGCGTTACCATAAGCTGTGGTGTAGGTTGCAGATGTGGCTTGGATCTAGCATTGCTGTGGCTGTGGCGTAGGCTGGTGGCTACAGCTCCTGATTCCACCCCTAGCCTGGGAAACTCCATATGTTGTGGGTATGGCCCCCCTCAAAAAAAGGCAAAAAATTGAAGCTTAACTGGCATATAACAAAAAATATTAGTGCCAGTATACCACATAATGATCCAATATTTTGTATATATTGCAAAAGTGATCGCAAAAAGTCTGGTTAACATCTGTTACCACAAATAGTTATATTTTTTGTGTGTGATGAGAACTTTTAAAATCAACTCTGAGCAACTTTCAAATACTCAATGCAGTATTATTAACTACTGTCACCTACCCCATGACTTGCTATTTTTGTTTTATAACTAGAAGTTTGTACCTTTTGACCAACTTAACCCATTTCACCTCCCTCCAGCCCCCCTCCTGACTCCCTGTGCCTCTGGCAACCACCAATCTGTTCTCTGTACCTAACAGCTTGGTTTTGTTATTTATTAATTAATTTTTTTTTAGATTCTGCTTTTAAGTAAGATCACACTGAATTTTTTTTTTTTTTTATCTTTTTGTCTTTTGTTGTTGTTGTTGTTGTTATTGTTGCTATTTCTTGGGCCGCTCCCGCGGCATATGGAGGTTCCCAGGCTAGGGGTTGAATCGGAGCTGTAGCCACCGGCCTACACCAGAGCCACAGCAACGCGGGATCCGAGCCGCGTCTGCAACCTACACCACAGCTCACGGCAACGCCGGATCGTTAACCCACTGAGCAAGGGCAGGGATCGAACCCACAACCTCATGGTTCCTAGTCGGATTCGTTAACCACTGCACCACGACGGGAACTCCCACACTGAATTTTATCTTTCTCTGTCTGACTTATTTTACTAAACAAACTGCCCTCAACATCCATCGGATGGAAATATTTCCTTCTTTTTTATGACTGAATGTTACATTGTATATTTCTACCATATTGTCTTTATCCATTCATCTGTTGATGGATATTTAGGTTACTTCCATATCACAGCTATTGTAAGTAACGCTACAGATGAACATGGGGGTGAAAATATTTTTTTTGGGATAAATACCCAGAATTGGGATTACTATACTATAAATTCCATTTTTTTTAATGGCCACATCTGCAGTGTATGGAAGTTCCTGGGCCAAGGATTGAATCCTAGCTGCAGCTGTGACCTATGCCCCAGCTGCAGCAATGCCAGAACCTTTAACCCACTGCACCGGGCTGGGGATCAAACCCGTACCTCTGCAGCAACCCAAGTCGCTGTGGTTGGATTCTTAACCCACTGCATCACAGTGGGAACTCCAGGTAGTTCTTTTTTTTTTTTTTAATGTAAAAAGTAACATGCATAGTTCAACATTCTTCTCCTAAAAGTGTATCTTCTTCTCTCTCTGCTCACCCAGGCTTACATGAAGGTTTTCCAGGTGCCAGGAAATTTCAGAGTTAATAGTTAACTATTTCAGAGTTAAGCCCTTATAGTAACACTGTGAGGAAGATGCCACTATTATCCCTGTTTCTAAGATGAGAAAACAAGATATACAAAGCCAGCCTAGAGCCCCTGCAGGCTGGTACTGCAGCCCAAGCCCTGAACCCCTAGACCTGCCTCTCTGATTGTAGGTGGCGCGGAGCGACAGATGCCTACAGTGACTTGTCACAAATACTAACACTGGCTATTTCTGAGTGGTTTGATTTGGGGTGATTTGTATACTGTCTTCTTTAGTCTTCAGCAGTGTTTCAATTTTTAAATGATGTGCCTCTGTCATTTAGATAGTAATGAAATATAACATAGTTGCGGATAATCCTCAAAGCATGTGATTGGCAGGAGGTTAAACAGGAAGCAGGGATTTGGCTTTTATGGTCAGGCAAAAGAAAGGGCTGTGAGAGGCAGATTTTTTCCGGTTTCTTGATGCCTACCAGGGATGCTCCACTGCCTCACTCTCTTTCTGCCACAAGATGGCAATCATGTCACGTGGTGGACTAGCCTGCAGCCTCCACCGAGGAACATTTGAGCACCCTCCTCCCAAGTACCGAGATGCTTCACCAGTGAACAAAGGGAGGAAGGGACTGTTAAAGGGGGACTGCAAAGCTCACACCCCCTGTTGATGCAAACCCCAGGCAGCCAGGCAGCTGTATTCAGATGCTTCCATTCACGTTACTCGGAGCTCGCCCCAGAACAGGGCTGCATTATCCATTTTGCTTTCTGACGAAAGAGACGTAGGGACAACATGATGCAGAGGTTTCCAGGCACAAAATAAGCCCTGGTAAGCCTAGAGAATGGGTTATTTGTGATCTGTTGTTTGAATGGGTTATTTATCCTGTGACTTCTGTAGATTCTTTTTTTGCTCCATGGAGAGATTGGTGCTAGCCTTCCAGGGACAGAGGCTACAAGGCAAATCCCAGGACAGGACGCTGGCAGCCTTCACTAGGGTCTTTCTGAGTTGCTGAGTAGGATATCTTCAATGAACTAAAAGCCCAGCTCTTGGTCCAATCCCCAGGGAGGAAATCTACCACGAACAAGATGGGCCCTGGTACCCGTGGTGAAGCGGGGAGGTGCACAGTGGGAAACTTGGAGAGGGGACACTATATTTTTACCCCCTGAGATACTCAAAAGGGGCTGGACTCAGGGGTGGAAAATGGAGGCAGGACTCCTGTATCAGTGAACACTAGCTGCTATAACAGATGCAACTTCAAGTCTCAGTGGCTTCACACAATAGAAGTTCATTTCCTCTTCATGTAATGATCACAGCAAGCAGGTGGTGATTTGGTGACCAGACTCCTTCTATCCTGTGGCTCTGTCATTTTCAACATGTGGTTTCCAAAGACCCTGAGAAGGGGAAAGAGCATGGAAGAACTTTCGAGGGAAGCTTTGTGGGGCAGGCCCAGTGGGGGTTGGGGCATCGCTCCTATCTCCATTTCACTGGCCAGAAATGCATCTCACATCCACACCTAAGCACAAAGCGGTCTGGGAGATGTGGCTTAGGGTGTGTTCAGGAGGATGAGGAAGTGGGTTTTGTGTGTGACTAGCCACAAGGCTCATTATTGAAATAGACTATGGAATTATTCCCAAAGACATAATCAGATTTGCACACACAGATATTCATGCACGGAGATGCTCATTGCTCTGCTATTATAAAAGTAAATATTTAGAATCAGTTGAAATATTTAGCAATAAGGGACTAAAGAATTTATGATCTGTTCACACAAAGGAATTCTATGCTGCCACTAAAAGGTGTCTGGAGAAGGCTATGTTTTGGCTCCACAGTCATCATAGTGCATCATAGTGCTTTATTGAGGAGTAACCCTAGGAAGACCCAGGACTCAAGTGAGTCAAGAACAAAATGCAATCAGGCATTGCCTATTTCATTTCATCAGGTTATTTTTTTTTTATTATTTTTATTATTTTATTTTATTTTTTTGTCTTTTTAGAGCTGTACTCGTGGCATATGGAGGTTCCCAGGCTTGGGGTCAAATCAAAGCTGTAGCAGTTGGCCTATGCCACAGTCATGGCAACACCAGATCCTGGCTGTATCTGTGATAAAACTGCGTCCTCATGGATACTAGTCAGATTCGTTTCTTCTGAGCCACAATGAGAATTCTAATTGGTTTATTTTTAAAAGGTAAAGGTCAGGCAATTTGTTTATTTTTGATGTACAGATAATCTAGTGTTTTACTTGGTTTTTAGCATAAGATTTATAGTTGGATTTGTGTATTTGGTTCTCAAGAAAAAGCCTGTTCTTAGTTTGGGAACAGTCATCTCGCTTGTGTTTCATGTTTTAACTAACAAAGGTGATGCTCTAGAAAATAAAAATCTACACTATAAGAAACTACTTAAAAGTTTTTGAGTGACTAGAAAAATAACAATAAAGTGCAGGAGTTCCCGTTGCGGTGCAGTGGAAACAAATCTGACTAGGAACCATGAGGTTGCAGGTTTGATCCCTGGCCTTGCTTAGTGGGTTAAGGCTCCGGCATTGCCGCGAACTGTGGTGCAGGTCGCAGACCTGGCTCAGATCCCACATTGCTGTGGCTCTGGTGTAGGCTGGCAGTTGTAGCTCTGATTGGACCCCTAATCTGGGGACCTCCATATGGTCCAGGTGCAGCCCTAAAAAGCAAAAAAAAAAAAAAAAAAAAAAAAAAAAGAATAAACTACAATTAGGCATTGTCTATTTCATTTAAATATTCTATGCTTGCGTCAGACACAAAATATAACTCTTTAAAATATTTCCTCCTGGAGTTCCCGTCGTGGCGCAGTGGTTAACGAATCCGACTAGGAACCATGAGGTTGCGGGTTCGGTCCCTGCCCTTGCTCAGTGGGTTAACGATCCGGCGTTGCCGTGAGCTGTGGTGTAGGTTGCAGACGCGGCTCGGATCCCGCGTTGCTGTGGCTCTGGCGTAGGCCGGTAGCTGCAGCTCCGATTCAACCCCTAGCCTGGGAACCTCCATATGCTGCGGGAGCGGCCCAAGAAATAGCAACAACAACAACAGCAACAACAACAACAACAACAACAAAAATATTTCCTCCTGTATGTTTTAGGAACATATTTCTTCAGAAGCGAAAGGTAGAATTGGATTTTACTGCAAAACTTTGTTTTTTTAATTAATTCATTCATTTTTCATTTTTATTTATTTATTTTTTATTTCTCCAAGACACTGTATTTTTTTCTACTGTACAGCATGGTGACTCAGTTATATATACACATATACCTTCTTTTTTCTCACATTATCATGCTCCATCATAAGTGACTAGACATAGTTCCCAGTGCTACACAGCAGGAGGATTTTACTGCAAACTTTGTAGAAGACTTTTATTTGCTCTTTTCTCCTTGGTTCGATGACTGAACATCCCCTCCTCCTTCCCTGGCCCCTGAACCATAAGCCTCACAGGGCAGACTATGTCAGGTTTTGTTTTTTTTTTATTGCTCTGTACATAGTGCAGGCCGATAATCGGTATTTGGTAAATATTGATCAAAGTTGACTTGAATGTGATGATGTTAAAGGATGAAACACTTGAGTGAAACAAGTAAAAACCCCAAATATTTAATATGATGTGAACCAGGTAAAAAGAAGTTCAGGTCACAGAGGTACAAGAAAAGATGACAAGAGAACATATCAGCATAATAACATTCATTGCGTCGTGTTTTTTTATTTAGAATGTTCCCTATTTTCCATTTCTTTACAGCAACTCACCTGCATAATCATTCACATCTATCATCTGCATAAGTCAAGATGAAAAGAAACAGTTGTTCTTAAAAAAAAGCTGCATAGGGACCAGGACTGCAATTCCAAGTCTGAATCCAGGAGCTCCTGGAGATGATGGTTGTGGGGTGGGGAGCTACTTAAATCATTTATGCTCAGCCCCTTTGTCTGGGAGCTGGGGCAGCGCCCAGTCTGGGTAGGAGAATCTGGGAAGCGTGCAGGCAGCACACTGGGCTGGGAGCTGACACCTCTCTCCTGGGTAGTCACTCATCCCAAGAGCTTCTTGACATCCTCTCTTGAAGGATGAGCACATCCCTCATCTGTGCTGAGTAGGTTTAGCCTCCGAGGAGAGGAGTGGCCTTGGAGGAAATGTCATTCCAGGCTGGACAGCTGGTTCTGTATCCCTTTTGGGAGCTTCTTCACTGTCCTAGGGTTGCCAGATAAAATACAGGATGCCCAGTTAAATGTGAATTTCTGATATGAATCATTTTTTAGTATAAATAGGTCTGAAATATTTCACCCTTTGTATAACTCTCCCAAGTTCAAGAGCTTGTTTTGGTGAAATGGCCTGCTTGGTAAGAAGGGAGGGAGTTGTATAAGCACCATCATAGTCCCGAAGCCCTGACTCCCTCTGTTCACCTCCTTTCCCTCTTCCCAACCTCTGCCTTCCTCCTTCAGGACCAGCCAAACCCAGAGCTACATTGCCAGCCTCAGGGTGTGTTCCTTTAGGGTGTATCCCCTGCAAAAGTCCTCCTGGGGCAAGTCAGACCCAGTTACTCCTCTGGGTGCCTTTTCTCAGCTCACCCCTTTGACAGGCAGCCCCTTTCTTTGGGTGATTCTGCCCCTTCTGGGTTGCCAGCTCCCAGGGCTCTCTGTCCCCAGGTTCTCAATATGGTTGCAAGACTTCCAGCTTCTTCCTGAGTCTCTTCTCCATGAAAGCAGCCTGCTTGCTGCCTTAAGCATTTCTTAGGACTGAGCACTTTTTAAGAGGAATAGACCTGGATAAAGATGACAAGCACTTTCACTGTAATGCATTTCCTAGACCTTTAAAAAACATTTGCAAAGGCTGTCCTGTGGTGTGCTGGCTCTGGGGCACAGCATGGGAGTGAGGAGGGGGAGAGGGTCTATGGAGGGGGAGAAAAGCAAGAGAAAGACACTTCCAGTCTGAGAAACCAGGGATGGAGCTGCAGCCTGGGCCCAAGTCCTGGAAGCTTTCACACTCCAGCGACTAGGAATTCATAACCAGAAGACAAAAGCACAGAAAGGATAATCTCGCCAGCAAATGAGGCAAATAGGGGTTCAGGGCAGAAGATGGAAGGGTCTGACTTGACTCCAGAGATGATGCCTTTGAAAGAGCCTCTGTGAGCCCTCTGACCGCTGGCTGCCAAGAACCAGGTGAACCTGGGAACAAGGCCTGCTCTCCCCTAAGCCCCTGTGTCTAACCCTTGTCAAATACAAACCAAATAGTTCTTTTGGCTTGCTTGTTAGTTCTGAAAAGCAAATCTTCAGAGGAGGGTGTGAATAAATCATCCATGTATATCATGTATATGGAATTTGCAATTTCTCAAAATATTAGGTCAAACCCAGTGAAATCCCCAAAACTTCTCTGCTTTGGATCTGCAAAAACAGCAAGTTATAATCATGATCATAAAACTACAAATGCACAGATACACACATGCACATAAATATGCACTGTTGGGTACAGATAGGCTTTTATCACCAGGGCTTGGCGAACAGGCTTGCTGGATAACTGCTGGAACTGACATTGTTGATGACAGGACATCTGGAATTTTTCTCAGAATTTTAAGTTGAATCAAACAAGTTTGTACAAGTTCCTCTGCTTACTTGGTATGTTGCTTCTGTTTTTCCAAGAGATGCCCCCAGCCTTGGTGGCATGTGCCCCTCGGGTTGGTCCCAAGAATCCAGGGTGTGGTCTTGCTGGGGTCAGGTTCTCTTTGCTGCAAAGCCCGTGTTAGTTTTGGAAGTGTCAGCCACACCTTGAATTATTTCGTGTATTGATATTGCCAACTTATATATTAGCTGTAACTATCTGGGGGGTAGGGGCACATAAACTTTCTGGTTGTCAAAGGCCTACCCGTCATCGGCCTATGCTGGCGACCTCCTGAGACATCCATGGGTGAGAAGGAAAAGGGTAAGAGACTAGATGTCCCCGAGAATGGGACAGGATGTGAAAACCCGATGCATGATGGTAAAGCAGGCTCAGGACCATTGCCAGTTAAGACAGCAGGAAGCACAAAGTGTCAATGAGATGATGACAGAATGTTCTGGAAAAGTCCAGAAACTTGGGTAGGAGTGTATGTTTCTCTATGAGTATTCGTGTGGAATGCAGTCTGCTGTGATCTCTTCTTTAATTATCCCTAGTCCCTTCCTTTGGTAGCTATGTGACCTTGGGCAAGTTACTCAGCCCCTCTGAGCCTGTTTCCTCATTTGTAGAATGGAGAGAATAATTCCTACCTCATGGGGTGGCAGTGAACCTCTGATGAAGGTAAGTGGAAGCATGTTATAAACTGTTCAAGCTGTACGTCACTGCCATGTGTGATAAACAGTGAGAATTCTCTTCCTGAAGGGCAGTGAAGGGAGGGAAGGGATAGTTTCTCCGAGAGGCTGACAATCAGACCATCAGAGAGTGATTCCAGTAGCCCTGGGAGGAATAATGGGCTGCAATTCTGGGTGTATGGACAGGAAAGAAGCAGGGTTGCTAGGGAACAAGCCTCAATCTTGCTGGGATGAAGGATGCAATGCAGGATGCCAAATACTCATGATCAATTCAGGCCCTTCTGAACTGCCAGCAACTGAGGGATCCCAAGCACTGCCCAGACTACACGTGGCTTCAGCCTGCTAATCTCTCAGGCTCTAGAAACCTGACACCCCAGGAATATCTCCCTTGTAAACCATTCTCCCAGGCTTAGAGACAGTATTTTGTGGTGTAGTGCTTCCCAAGCATTGAGGATGTTAAAACATTTTATTTATTTATTATTTATTAATTAATTTATCTCCCACTGTACAGCAAGGGGATCAAGTTATCCTTACATGTATACATTTTTTCTCCCCACCCTTTGTTCTGTTGCAATATGAGTATCTAGACATAGTTCTCAATGCTACTCAGTAGGATCTCCTTGTAAATCTATTCTAAATTGTGTCTGATAAACCCAAGCTCCCAATCCCTCCCACTCCCTCCCCCTCCCATCAGGCAACCACAAGTCTCTTTTCCAAGTCCATGATTTTCTTTTCTGAGGAGATGTTCATTTGTGCTGGATATTAGATTCCAGTTATAAGTGATATCATATGGTATTTGTCTTTGTCTTTCTGGCTCATTTCACTCAGTATGAGATTCTCTAGTTCCATCCATGTTGCTGCAAATGGCATTATGTCATCCTTTTTTATGGCTGAGTAGTATTCCATTGTGTATATATACCACATCTTCCGAATCCAATCATCTGTCAATGGACATTTGGGTTGTTTCCATGTCCTGGCTATTGTGAATAGTGCTGCAAGGAACATGCGGGTGCATGTGTCTCTTTTAAGTAGAGTTTTGTCCGGATAGATGCCCAAGAGTGGGATTGCGGGGTCATATGGAAGTTCTATGTATAGATTTCTAAGGTCCAAACTGTTCGCCATAGTGGCTGTACCAGTTTACATTCCCACCAACAGTGCAGGAGGGTTCCCTTTTCTCCACAACCCCTCTAACACTTGTTATTTGTGGATTTATTAATGATGGCCATTCTGACTGGTGTGAGGTGGTATCTCATAGTAGTTTTGATTTGCATTTTTTAGAAATCATAATGTAGAAATATACAGCAAGAGCAGTTTGAACAAAAATGTTCAATAGTCAACACCAAAATTTATAATACACATGTAAATTATAGGACAAGTTACCTCATATAGCCTGTGATCTTCCAATCCATGATCCTGCTATGAGCCCAGGACCAGGTCAAAGCACTTCCCCTGTGAAAACCCTTGTCTTCCCTGCAAGAAAAGAATCTTAAATAAAAGTGATGGAATGGAGGATGGAGAGAGTGGGATGGACTGGGAGTTTGGGTTTGGTAGATGCAAACTATTGCCTTTAGAATGGATAAGCAATGATGTCCTACTGTATAGCTCAGGGAACTATATTCATAGCTAAGGCTGTGATGTATGATAGACCATGATGTACAATAATATAAAAAAGGGAATGTAAATATATGTATGACTGGGTCACTTTGCCTGTACAGCAGGAATTGGCACAACATTGTAAATCAACTATACTTTAACAAAAAATAAATAAAAAACAAAAAAAGTGATGGACTGCAACTCAAACGAACTTAAGCCAAAAAGAAGAGAATTTCTTGGCTCCATCACTGGGGCAGCCAATTTAGGGGCTCTGGGTCTCTCTCATTTCCAATCTTTTGGACCAGTTATCACCACTGATGGGCTGGGTGGCCACAAGCATCCCATGCTTGCATCCAACTACTTAGCAATGCTAGTGGAAGGCAGGGTCTCTTGGGGTAGCAATGGCAGAAAATTTCCAGGGAGATGCTCAATGGCTCACCTTTGGTCATGTGCCCATTTATGGGGGTTATCCTACCGACCTCTTAGGAGGAGGGGTAGAATCATCATTTCTGTATCAGAGAGGAGGCATTCCCCGATGGAAAGGGGAGTTCTGCTGTTAGAAGAAAAGGAGGAGTGGGTGCTGGAGGACAAAAACAGCTCCCTGCAGTCCTTTAATATTTTAGCTTGTTAACTGTTCTAAGCTCTCCGAGGCAAGGACTGAGTCTTGCTCACTGGGGTATCCTTACTGCGGTGCTTGGCACAAAGTCAATGCTTAATAGATTTTTTTACTTCCTGAATAAATGAATAAGGTACTTCAGTCGTGGGCAAATTCTGCATCTTTAATGGGATTTCCTGGTATTCCTAGGTATAACATACTGTTGCCTTTAAAAAATTGATGTGAAATTTACACAGTATAAAATTAGCCATCTAAAAATGTACAGTTCATTGGTGTCTAGTGCCGTCACAATGCTGTGCAGCCGGTACCTACATCAAGTTCCAAAACATCTTTATCATCACCACAGAGAACCCCATACTTATTAAGCAGTCGCTCAATCCTTTCCTCAGCCCCTGGCAACCACCAGTCTGCTTTCTGTCTCTATGGATTTACTTATTCTGGATATTCTTTTTTTTTTTTTTTTTTTTTTTTTTTTTTTTTTTTTTTGCCTTTTGCCTTTTGTATTTCTAGGACCACACCTGCAGCATATGGAGGTTCCCAGGCTAGGGGTCAAATTAGAGCTGTAGCTGCTGGCCTATGCCAGAGCCACAGCAACTCGGGATCTGAGCCGAGTTTGCAACCTACACCACAGTTCACGGCAACTTCGGATCCTTAACCCACTGGGCGAGGCTAGGGATTGAACCTGTGTCCTCATGGATGCTGGTCAAATTCGTTTCCACTGTGCTACAATGGGAACTCCTATTCTGGATATTCTTCCTTTTTTTTTTTGTCTTTTTGCCTTTTCTAGGGTTGCACCTGCGGTATATGGAGGTTCCCAGGCTAGGGGTTGAATCGGAGCTGGAGCCACCGGCCTACGCCACAGCCACAGCAATGCGGGATCCGAGCTGTGTCTGTGACCTACACCACAGCTCACGGCAACGCCAGATCCTTAACCCACTGAGCAAGGCCAGGGATCGAACCTGCAACCTCATGGTTCCTAGTCGGATTCGTTAACCACTGCGCCACGATGGGAACTCCTCCGGATATTCTTAATGAAAACAACTAAACAAATTTGTCAGGTAATTTTTATAGTTACCAAACAATTTGAATACAAAAGTTATTTCTGATATTTTGTGCAAACATCACAAACCAGCTCAATCCAGTTTAACTGAGAAAAGGGGATTACTGATCCACCTGAATTCCTTCCAGAAGTCAAGTCCGGTCAAAGGGTCTGGTACCAAAATCCGAAGACTTGCCAGAACTCTGTCTTCTGTTTCTTCTTCTTTCTACCCATCAGTTGTTTCTTTCTCTGCTCAAGCAGGTTCTCTGCTTTTCAGAGTGTCTATCAGAAGATGCCCTCTCCCCAGACACCTGGTTAACATCCCTTCTGTTCTCAGCACGCTCAGAGGCTCTGGATCCACTTCCTAATTTCTAAGAGGGAGAATCAACTGGCCCAGCTTAGACAAGGTGTCCCCCATGGCCCCATCAACTACTGAGGGTCTCAGGGCAGGGCCATGCTGCAAGCTGATGGAATTGCTCCACAGAGGGCAGAGGGTGACATGGATCCAAGTCTGCAGGGGGAGAATAAGCAGCTGCTTAAGGCTGGGGCTTCTCATCCGAGACCTGCCTGTTGCTTAAAAGCCAAAGGGCTGCTCTGGACCCCCTGAGCATGGCTGTAATTGATTTTGCTTTAGAGGATTTCATGACCCTTCTTGAGATAATAAAAAGAACTAACATAAAATTCTCCCAAACAAAATCAATTGCTTTCCTTTTTGACCAGCATGCACAGGCAGTCTGCTGTTCCTCTGAGGGAGCAGCCTGCTGAGGCGTGGAGCCCAGGGCCCAGGGGAGGCAGGCTGCCTGGTCTGGAGAGCGTGTGTGCCAGGGTGAAGCAGGTTTCAGGTGGCATTCTGAATCATTGGGGTCTGACTGCATGCCCCTCCTAGACTTTTGCTCTATTTCTTGTTCCAGGAGGTTTTCTATTTTCCTGATGGAAGTCTTTGAAGTTGGCTGGCTTCCTAGTGCCAAAGGAGGAAAGGCTATGCACCTGGGGCTCAGGCACTGTGGTGACAGGTAAAGGTCCTCCATACATACAAGGCACATTCTGGGTGGTGGTCTGGAGAATAGTTCCCATATCTTCAGGTGGGCACTAAGCATCTAGCTGACAGCTACTGCTCTCACTGACAGCTAAATAGAAAGAGTTCTCTGCTACAAGAGCAAGGACCAGCTTCCCAGCAGCCTACCTGGGACGGTACTTCCAAAATCCAGGTGAGCTCCAGCTTCCAGGCTACTCACCTGTGTGCCTCGATCAATTCCCCAGGTTGAGGAAGGGGCATGAGCATTCACTTCAGAGCTGGACAAAACCCTGTTGGCATAATGGTTCGGCTTCTTATTAGTTGTGTGACATTGGACAACTCAGCCTCGAGGCTAATAATGTAAATCTTTTGTTCTATTGATATAAAAACCATAAGGTGCTGAGTTTAGCTTGGTGGTACAAAGGGGTTATGATTACCCCAAAGAAACAAGAACTGTTGAATATATTATCACACAATTGGTTAGGAATAACACCCACAGCTTTTATCCACCGTCTCTCTTTTATCCGTGACCTAGCTCATATCTTAAACTACTGATTGTCTCTGGGCAAGGGGCTTCAACCCTTGGCCTCAGTTTTCTCATCCGTAAAATGGGATTGTAAGATAAGATCTCCAAGGGCCCTTCTGCCAGGGGAGCCCAGGTACATGGGGTCTTCTGGGAAAGGAGCATGAGCTCCTCAAAGCCTAGTCAAGGCTGGCAACTTACATGACAGCTAGAAACGGAGGATGCGTCTCTCTGAATCCAACCGTGGGGAAACACCTAAGCAGAGATTGTTTTCTCAATGTGTTTGAAGGGAAGAGGCTTCCTCGCCATCTGACTTTCCAGATTTTGTGCTTTGCTATTATAGCTTGAAGTTGCCAATCCAGGAACACTTGTGAATTACAGTTCTCCAATACCAAATATTTTTTTTTTTTTTTTTTTTTTTTGCTTTTTAGGGCTACACTAGCGGCATATGGAGGTTCCCAGGCTACGGGTCTAATCAGACCTACAGCTGCCAGTCTACACCACAGCCACAGCAACGCCAGATCCGAGTGCGTCTGCGAACTACACCATAGCTCATGGCAACGCCAGATCCTTAATCCACTGAGCGAAGCCAGGGATCAAACTCACAACCTCATGGTTCCTAGTCGGATTCATTTCCACTGTGCCACGACGGGACCTCCTCAAGTACTTCTTGAATACGATATCAAAGATGGCTTGTTCATCTGGCAATTTACAATGAGCACAGAGAATCAGCCTTTAATAATGACTTTTCTATGTTGTTTTGAAACAGAAAATCTGATATCGTGGGACACAGTTGGCCTGAGGAGTCCGAGCAGCAGTATCGCCATGACATGGTCATTCCTATGGACATCCATGAAACTTTGTTTGTAACACTCAAAAAACGGGTTTGGGTATCATGAAAGAGCCAAGTTAGTTGCTTCATCCCTCATAAAGTTCGGGCTCGAGTAGTTACGTGACACAATCAGCCAATTTTCTTGGGATCACAGGCTGACTGCAGGCCTCTTGGAGTGGATGGCATGTGGTGATGGGCCCACATGTGTGTTGCGTGCTGGCCACTTCTAGGTGCTGGTGAGGAGTCTGCGCTGTGTAGAGGAGAGAACGTTGGGGGTGGAGACAGAAACTCCCAGGCTTAGTCCTGGCATGTCTCCTTCTTTGCTGCATAGCTTGGGCCAGTTGTTTCATCTCTGAGCTTTAGTTTCTTGGTCTATAACACAGGAGATAGCTCTGTGCTCCCTTCCTCCCAGCGGAAATGTCAGAAGGGGCATGTGAGATAACACGTTAAAAATGCTTTGCAAACTGTAAATACTAAGCAGACCCTTGAACGAAAATCTGAGCTATTCTGCTTATTGCGACCGCTGTTGCTAAGTATTATAGGTATTTGTCAGTGAGAATCAAGCTTTGGGGTGAAAGAAGGGATTCAGGGAGGACTTCAGAGTCACTAGGGGAAGGTTGTTTACTTTGTAATGCCATTTATACATGGTCAACCTGCTAGGAAGCGGTGGGGTCAGGGTTTGACCTAGCCTACACCCATGCAAACTCAAATTCTTCAGTGTTCCGTGGAACCTTAGCTTGTGGAGACTTTAGGGATTCTGAAAATGTCTTATTATCACTGCTGTAGAAGCTGAGGATATAGCAGTGATATTATTACTTTGTGTCCCACTGACAGGTCTTGTGCTGACTGGGGCAATATTTCTTTTTTCTTTTTAGGGCCGCATTTGTGGCACATGGAAGTTCCCAGGCTAGGGGTTGAATCGGAGCTGCAGCTGCAGGCCTATGCCACAGCCACAGCAACTCAGGATCTGAGCTGCATCTGCAACCTACACTGCAGCTTGGGGCAATGTCACTCCTTAACCCACTGAGCGAGGCCAGGGATTGAAACTGCATCCTCACAGAGACAACCTCAGGTCATGAATCTGCTGAGCCACAATGGAAACTCCTGACTAGGGGAATTTGCCTCTGCATCCACTTCTGGCCCAGTGTGTCCGTGGTCACCTTGGTTATTGCCAAATACAAACATCCAGAAATGTCTATAAACGTCATGCTCGGGAGAAGCCTCTGGCCTCTCTAAAGGGACAGGGTTGCTTCCTCTCCTCCCTTGCCTGGGGTTTGGGGGTCTATTGAAAAGCATTCATTCAAAGCGCTGACCTAAGTTCCTTAACCAGGCAACATGGGGAGACAGTGGAGTGCTAGTGGGGTGCTTGTCCTTGCAAAGTGCAGGAGTAATTAACATGGTGAGTGGAGGCAGGGGAGTAATTTGGATTTTATCACTTGGCCGCTTTGCCTCTTGAGAATAGCTTGTGGTTTGGGAAATGACCCTTTAGGCTCACCGTAGCATTTTTCTTTGAATAAATGATAAACATCCATCATGTAATACATCTCTTGCAACATTTCAGCCTGTCACTAATGACCTTATTGGAAAGAACATTTGATTTAGGATTTAAACCTTTCATGACAACCGCTAAGCTTAGAAACATATGTTTGAAATAAAATTAATATGGTTTTAGCCCGTGGTCAAATAATAAATCTGAGACTTTTCTGATTTAAGAATCAGCAATCTCCTCCCCCACTTTCCAGTGTTTAAAACAAATGTGCTTAAGTCAATCCCTACTGGGTCCTGAAAATATAGTTAGATGACTTCATCCATGTTTGACCAACTGATGGTATAGTCTCTGAGGTGTCAAAAGAATTATTATCTAATTTTAGGAGTCAAGGTTGGAGCAGCAAATGTCTGTTATTCTCTCTGATAGCTGTACATCAGATTCGAAACTGATGGTCCCTGTGGCTGAGGAAATGATTTAAGTCTGGAGAAAGACAATGAATATTGCAGTGGCATCTGACAGCTTCCGTAAAGCTGAAGAGATGTTGTTGCTTCTATTAGAATTTTTACTTTAATATACATCCATCTGCAACATCTTAGTCCACACATTTTTTAACCTGCGGTGGAAGAGATGTGGCTCTGACCTTGGCATTCGTTGCTTAGGAGGTTCAAGTGTCTGCACGACTTGTTTCCTAGTGGGGCTGATCTCGGCACACTAATGCAGCACTGCTCTGCTTTTAGAAAAAAATGCAGCATCTCCTGAGTTCCTACCAGCTCCTCGAGGAGGTTTCTGGCACTGGAGGGCAGTGGGTGTTGAGATGTCTTCCTGAGGAAGAAACTGGGTCTCTAATTGAAATGAGACAAGCATTTATACTTGCACCATGACATGCCAGGCTCTGTGCCAGGCACTGCTACAGGTGCTGAGCATAAACAATAAATATTGACAGACGTGGTCCCTGAGCTCATGGTGGTGACACCCAGTGGAGGAAAGTCAGTCAGTCACTAGGCAGTTGCTAGAAAGTTGATGAATGATGACAGAGGGAAACATAGGGACCCACGGTGGTAAATGGCAGGGAAATGTACCTGATCTGGAGGGCAGGGATGCCCTCCTGGAAGAGGTGACATTTATTCAGGAGCTTGTGTATGTCACCTGGAAGCATGGAGCACAGGCCATGAAACAGGCCTGGCTTCTGCTCACACCACCTTGGAGCTTTTATCCAGCCAACTCCTCTTCCCGCGGCTGTGGCCAGAATCCCCCCCCAGCCCACCAGCCTTTCTGAAAAATGTATAGACCATCTTCTCGTCCCTTAGATTCACATCCCCAAGAAGCCCCCATTTCCTCTTTGTACACTAATCACTCACTGATGAGGTGGTCTCGTGCATGCCTCAGATTTCCCAGAGAGGCCTAAATTTGAGGGGACCCTCAGCTTAGCCCTTCAGACTGAGACTCTCATCCTAGATGGAGAGGAGACACATACCTGAGAGCTCTTTCTCAAGAGTTGGGTTATGGGACATAGAAAATGCTAACACGCTCATCGGGGGGCCTAGGCTGGCTCTGAGCAGAGCCTGGGTGGGGGGGTCCTTGGATTCGAGACCAGGCCTGTGGACGGGCTGGAGCTGAGATATGGTCAGAGCCACACAACCCACAATCCCAGAGGGCTGAGCTGGGTCAGGGAGCAGATGCTCTGGCCGTGGGTCTTTGGTAGTGAGGCTTTTGCTGTGTTTGGGGTGTGGTGCCTCTCCTGTGTGAAGAATGGACCCAGCCCTTCCGAGTTAATCAGGAACTGTTTTCCGAGCTAGCCCAGGATCGCCTTTGCAGGCCAGCCATAGAAGGCCCCCTTGCCTTGCATCTCGCCCTCCTGGAAGGTGTGCATGGGGTGTCTGTGCAAAGACCTCCCCCAGAAGGGCTCCCTGCCTTGGTGCCTCCCGTTGCCCTCCTTTGGGCTTAGGCTCAGTCCCTGCTCCCTGCTCCTGTTGATTCAGCTCTTCCCAGAATTTTCAGTCATGCTTTTGTCCTGGTAGCAGACACCGGGCCCCTTGCCCCTCGTGCTGAGCCCCCTGCCCTAAGATGGGGATCCTTGCTCTGGAAAGCTTGGGACAGGCTCCTGGGAACCCCTCCTATCCCTCTTAGCACAGACATGATGGGGACAAGAACCCCAGGTGGTAGACTGATGAGAGCAGTGGCCATGAGTCTAAAGATGGAGATAATGTTTTTCATCAGAATGTACCATCCATATGATGGAACAGCCTTTAGATCAGTGTCCACATACCTTCAGAACAGAACCTTCTCTGTGCCCTTGCTCCCCAGGGCTTTGCCCTGCATCGCACAGGGGCTCCTTTCCCAGGGTCTGCTCAGGTCCAGGCAGGCACAGGGACGGTGCAGGTGATGGCAGAGGCCCACATCAGCCCCTGAATCAGGAGGTTCCGGGACAGGCCAACAAGACAAAGGCCCCCCCGCCTCCTCTGGGCAGATACATCCCCACAGAATGTGTCCAACCTTGACCCAGGCTCTCTGGATCTGGTGACTGACTGGCTGACAACGTCCATTCCATGGGTGGCCTGGGAAAGAGAGCGTCTGGAGTAGGAGGTGGGTGTGTGGGTGTCGGAGAGAGCAGCTTGGAGCTCAGGCCCCACCCCCGAGGGAGGCTCCGCCCCCCGGCCAATCCTTCCCCAGACTGAGCAGTGCCCCAGACAAGTGAATAGAGTCTGGAGCATGGACTGAGGAGCCCACTGGAAGGGGCAGCCCCCCGACTCACCTAATCTCTCCATAGGCTCGCCCCCTCCCCACCCCACCCCAAACACACAAGACCTGTTCATTTCCCGCTGCTTCAGCTGCCTCCGGCTGGGCTGAGTCACAATCTTTGTCATCTCTCCTTAGACCCCTGCCATTGTCACGTCTCCCTCCACTCCCGCCTGGGATAGCCTCTTACAAGTCTCACTGTGCCCTGTTCCTGAGCAGTCTTTTCAAGATGGAAATGTGCTCCTGCCCCTTCCCGTGAAAGCTTTTCTGCTCATTTCACTTAGAATAAACTTTAAGATCCCCAACTTGGCCTGTGAGTCCTTTACACCAGTCTCAACACCGTCCCGGGCTCTAGACACCCTGGGCTTCAGGCAGGTTTTTGTTCCTGCCTTTTCTTTTTCTTTCCTGAGAGTCCTCCTCAGTATAAAGACGGGACCACAATTACACGCTCTTCTACTACCCCATCCTTCTCTCTTTTTTTTTTTTTGATATTTTTTTATTTATTTATCCCATCCTTTTCCTTGATCTCACTTACTGTAACTTACTAACCGGAGTTGTGATGTGAGGAAAGGGATGAAGGATTGTTTTGTTCAATGTCCTCAAGCAGAGCCTGGCACAGAGCACTATTTATGGAATGACAGGCTGCCTTAAAGAATGACACACTGCTATGCCATCCAGTGCGCGAGCCGCTGGCCACATGGAGAGATGATGTATTTACATAAATTGAAGTTAAAATTAAAAATTCAATTCCTAAGACACACCGATCATATTTCCAGTGCTCTCTAGCCACATATGGCTCATGGCTGCTATGCTGGACAGCTTCAGACTGTTCCCACTACCGCAGAAAGTTCTACCGGGCTGGGCGGTCAGGACGTATGAATGTTGATCCATTTGCTCAGGAGGCTAAGAAATGTAATTGCACTTTTCTAAGACTGAGTTTGCTTTCAATTGCAAGGCCCTATGCTGTTGGGCGAGGGAGACACCTTCTAGTTTATTCAAGTTCCTTCTCCCTTTTCCTGTGTCCCTGGGACAAATTCTAGGAGTCTTATGTGATGCCAGGGTCCTAGGTAGGGACCCAGTGCCAGCCAGTCCGCCATACCCAGGACGTCCCCCTCCTCATCCCGCCCCAGACCATGAAGGACCACAGTGCTGAGTGTCCTTAGGGAAAAGGAAGGACTCCAGCCTCCCTCTCCTGCTCCTCTGCTCCTTCTCATTCCCTAGAGGCATCTGTTTCCATTTCTCCAGGTCCATAAATACTCTATGTCTATGGCTCTCTTTTAATTTGCCCACGTTAGACATTCTCTACTTAGTTCCTGTTCAGGCAGATGAGAATTTTTGGTTTTTGTTCATCCCCTTCAACTCTCTCTTGCTTTCAATTCAGTTATAGGTTTTGTGGGCAGTTTTTTATTTATTTGTGTTTATTTTTGTGTTTTATTGTTGTTGTCAGAGCATTAGTATTCACTATGGAATGCGCTATGATTCTCCGTCCTTTCTTGACCAACTTGTTTGTTTGTAAAGTTAATAATTGTGACATTTTATTTGTTTTCTTGTTTTTTTTTTTTTTTTTGCATTTTCGGCTAAACCTCTGCGCATCTTCCAATAATTCTATATAACAGTTTTGGGTGCACATTGTCACATAGCCAAACTCACCCCCCCTCCAAGCCCTGAGACATTCTTCCTGGGGTTCTCTGTCCTCCTGATCCAACCTGTCCCAGCCCACTGGCCATCATCCGAGGGTTCCCTTTACTTCTTGCCCGTGTTGGAAATCCTGTTTCTCCAAGCACAGACCCCTCTTTTTCATGATTTAGTCCTCTATGTTGGCCAGATACAGCTTTTAGCAGTTTCTTGAGACCAGGGTGCATGGAGGTAAATTTTCTGAGACCAGGAATGTCTGAAAGTATCTTTATTATAGCCTCACACTTGATGGATAGTTTGGCCAGGGCAAGAATTTTAGGCTGAAAGTAATTTTCTGTCAGAATGTTGTGATGCTTCATTCTCTTCTAGCTTGCAGTCTTGCTGACAAGAAGTCCTAGACTAGCCCTTAGAACAGATGACGAGATGGGGAGAGAGAGAGAGCGCCCCTGAAGGAAGCTGCAGTGTGTCTTTCTTTCTTCCTTCCTTCCTTCCTTCCTTCCTTCCTTCCTTCCTTCCTTCCTTCCTTCCTTCCTTCCTTCCTTCCTTTCTTTCTTTCTTTCTTTCTTTCTTTTCTTTCTTTCTTTCTTTCTCTCTCTCTCTTTCTTTCCTTCTCTCTTGCTTGCTTGCTTGCTTTCTTGCGTTCTTGTTTTCTCGCCTGCCTTCCTTCCTTCCTTCCTTCCTTCCTTCCTTCCTTCCTTCCTTCCCTCTCTCTCTCTCTGTGTCTCTCTTTCTTTCTTTCTTTCTTTCTTTCTTTTTGTCTTTTTAGGGCCATAGCCCTGGCACATGGAGGTTCCCAGGCTAGGGGTCAAGTCGGAGCTGTAGCTGCCAGCCTACACCACAGCCACAGCAACACAGGATCCGAGCCACATCTGCAGCCTACACCACAGCTCATGGCAACACCGGATCCTTAACCCACTGAGCAAGGCCAGGGACCAAACCTGCGTCCTCATGGATGCAAGTCAGATTCATTTCCGCTGATCTGTGACAGGAACTCCAGGAGTGTGTCTTTTGTAACCTAGTTTTAGAGGTGACTTACCATTGCTTCTGCTGTGTTCTATTGGTCCGTGACTCACCCTGGTACATGTGGGAGGAAATAAACGTGTGAACAGCAGGCCATGGGTGTCGGTTGGGGCATCTTAGAGGCTGCCTGTTACACTGGATCTTTATACAGATTTTCAAGATGTCCCCCTCTTCAGTGCCTCACCTTTCAAGGTATCTTTTGCCTCCAAGACTTTTTGCCGTTTCTGGAGGCCTGGGTTTGCCCTCCTGATCTCTTCCTCTGGGTGCTCAGCGTTGACCTTTCTCTGTGGTGTCATTTTTCATTTCTCTTTCCTTCTCCATTTTTGTGTGTCATGGTTTGATTTTATAGGTAACATGTAGCCTCATTAATACGGAGTTTCTGTTTCTGTATCTCGCTCTTCTTGTTATTGAGGGTTGATTTTTCACAAGGGAAGGGGGCGGAAAGGGTTTTGCTTTCCCATTTTGGAATCAGAAATCTTTCCATGGACTCTCCAGCTAGCTAGGCTAGTTTTGTTCGTCTTCCTGTAACTTCTATGCCTTAAATCCACACAGGACTTAGGGTTTTCAGTGCAAAAGCCAAGAGTTGACTCACTTGTCCTCTGTGATTCCCTTCCCTTAGATGGTTAGCCTGGGAAGAAGGCTCAGATTCATGGCCAGCGAAGGACAAAGGATAAAGGAAATAATATTTTATCAAAATATTATTCTGCTACAATAAATAAAGACAGAAAAATGAAAGACCAGGAACCCTGGAAGCTTCAGAGAAGAGTTGGGCACTAAGTCATGAGGTGTGTTTTCAAGTTGAAAATGGCAGCCATAAGAAAATGCCAACCTAGATGCTGGAAATCAAGAAAACCCGACCTTGGCAGGTTAACTAGGGGAACTCTAAAACACCTAGACACACTAGTCTTTGATGACTCAGGCAAAATCTAGCTTAAGAGGTCATCTAGACAGTCCACTCTACAAATAGGGAAGCTAAGGTCAGAGAAGGAAAGGGGCTTGACCAAGGTCACCAAGTCACTTAAGAGCAGCGATGGAATGTGAACTTTGGTTTTAACTTTGGTGCTTTTTTTTCTTTTTTAAATTTTTTCACTTTTTAGGGCTGCACCCGTGGCATACAGAGGTTCCCAGGCTAGGGGTCAAATCGGAGCTACACAGGATCCAGGCTGCATCTGCAACCTACCCCACAGCTCATGGCAATGCCGGATCCTTAACCCACTGAGGCCAGGGATCGAACCCGCAACCTCATGGGTTCCTAGTTGGATCCCTTTTCGCTTGGGTGCTTTTATTATTGCACCATGAGAAGACTTCTGCATTTTATAATACCCTTCTTTTTCAAATTTTTAACATTGGGGTAATGTTTTTGACCCCATGTCTTCATTTTTGAAGAGCAAGAAGATGCTTTTTACTGATATCCGGGTGGTCTTTTCTCTCGGATCAGTGTGGGTAATGACAGTTCTGTGTAGGGAGTAAATACAGAAGTTCAGGCAGCACAGTGTAAGGGCAAACAGTTGTTTTTATGGCAGGCCTTCACAGAGCCTTTGCTTGGTTAGCGGGCCTCATAACTCTTCAAGGAGATGATGCATGGTCAGTGTATTAGCGTGCCGGGGCTGTCATAACAGAACACTGCAGGCCGGGTGGCTTCAACAGCAGAAATTCATTTTCTCATAGCTCTGGAGGCTGGAGTTCGAGGTCAGTTTTCAGCAGGGTTGATTTCTTCTTCTTTTCAGATGGCTACCTTCTCGTTGTATTGCTTCATATGGTCTTTCTTCCTTGTGTGACTCCCTGGTGTGTCCAAATTTCCTCTTATAAGGACACCAGTCAGGGAGTTCCCGTTGTGGCGCAGTGGTTAACAAATCCGACTAGGAACTATGAGGTTGCGGGTTCGATCCCTGTCCTTGCTCAGTGGGTTAAGGATCTGGCGTTGTCGTGAGCTGTGGTGTAGGTCGCAGACGCGGCTCAGATCCCGCGTTGCTGTGGCTCTGGTGTAGGCCAGTGGCTGCAGCTCTGATTCGACCCCTAGCCTGGGACCTCCATATGCCGCGGGAGCAGCCCAAGAAATGGCAAAAAGACAAAAAAAAAAAAAAAAAAAGGAAAAGGACACCAGTCAGATTAGATTAGGGCCCACTCTGAAGCCCTCCTTTAAACTTAATCACCTCTTAAAAGCCAAGTATAGTCACACTCTGAGGTAGTGAGGGGTATGGCATCTGCATATCAATTTGGGGGGCAGGACACAAATCAGCCAGAGGATTGTATTTATTTTTGTGTGTTATTATTGTAATTATACCATTATTATTCACTATTGAATGCACTGTGATCCCCTGTCCTTTCTTGAACAACTTGTTTATTTAAAAAGTTAATAACTGTGACTTTTTATTTGTTTTCTTGTTTTTTTTTTTCACATTTCTGGCTAAACTTCCCCACATTTTCCAATAATTCTGTATAACAGTTATGGGTACACATTTTCACATATCCAAGCTCTGCCTCCACCCCCACCCCCGACGCAGGCATTCTTCTTGGGGTTCTCTGTCCCCCTGCTCCAACCTGTCCCAGCCCACTGGGCCATCATCCTGGGGTTCCCTTTACTTCTTGCCTGTGCTGGAAAATCTGTTTCTTCCAACCGCATAACCCGGTTTTTCATAATTTAGTCACAACTTCCCATTGAGTAAGTTTCAAGGAATTTGTGATTTAGAGAACAGTCTTCAGGAAATGGTGCTCTTGAGAAAGAAAATAAATAGGCCACAGCTGAGAAGAGGAAGGACCCTGTACCATGTCCACAGTTCGATGTGACTGATATGCCAATCAGAAGCATGTGATGGTGGGCATCTAGGTGAAGAGATGGTCCTGCCCCAAAAGAAGTTTTTTGCTTTTGTTTTTCAAAGAATACAGGCGAGCACATGCACATGGAATGAAAGGAGGGGCTCTGGGAGCTGAGTCCCTGTTTCTCTGTCTGTTTTTGGGTGTCTCTGTTATCTCTATCTCTCTCCACTTGCCTTTGTTTAATTTCATTCCCTTTTCCTCAAAGGGGTTTTCTCCTTGACCCCCAAAGCAAGAGAGTATTTCTTGCCAGCTCCATTGTAAAAAAGAGCCACATGGCCCCAGCTCAGGTCACATTTGTTGAGGGATATCTGATTATTTTATTGGCCATGGGGGGGTATAATCCAGATGTGGGGAACGAAAAATAGGGGGAAAGTAAAGCTTATACCTCGTGCAGAGGACACAGGCATAGGCAGAGCCTTATCATGTTGCAGTGATTGTGAAGGAAGGATACAGTGGTTCAGCCCCACTAGGCATCCAGAACTGTTGGGGAAGAGAAGTGTCTTCTAGCATCTACGTTTCATGAGTCACGCCTTGTTCTGCATTCTTTCAAGTGATGATCAGTCAGGTGCAGCCACGAGGGAGACGCAGAGAGGCTCAAGAAAACAAAGGTTGTTATATTCACAGGTTGTAGAAACAGGATGCATGGTACTCCATGCAGCGTCACATGGGGCAGCACCAGTATCCATCAGAAAGCAGAAGGGGCTGGAGGAATGGGAGAGGCCAGGACACAGGGTTTATTGGAGTATCTATGGGAATGACAAGCCGGGCAGGGTAAATAACTTAGAAATGGCTAGCTTAATAATTCTGGCACGCTCCAGACTATAGATCCTTGGTTGCTGCTCTCTGGGCCTTGGGGTGATTAAGGCAGAAGGATATTGCCTCTTTGGGTGTATGGATCAGAGAGAGGAGGTGTGGCTCTGGATTGGCTAGTTTACATATGAGGCATGTTCCCAGATGAGTCCTTTAATATCTCTAAGAATTGGGCAGCTCAGTTGCGAGGGTAGGCATTCTTAAGAGAGAAAATAGAGAAGGCTTCTGGGTCGTAGGCCAAAAAAAAAAAAAAAAAACTTTAGATGCCAAAGAGTGGCTCATGACAGAGGATTTGTCAGAGCTGTGGAGTGGATCAACACTTTCCTTCTTCAGAGGTTCCTGCCTTCAGAATCCCTCTGAATCCCTCTGACTCCCTCATGATCAATGGCTCCCAACAGTGAGAGAACAACACTGCCCATTTTTCCTTGTATCTAAGCATAGATGGGCTCTATGACTCATCTATTCAACAATTTTCTGAAAGCTGATTATGTCCTTAGTTCTGTGGGGGGTCCTGGGAATACAGTCCCTGCCCATGGGGACATGCAGTCAAATGGTTGAGGGTGATTAAACCCTAGTGGCTCTGTTCAATGGGGTATAGAGCAATTATTGGTCTTCTTCTTGGTCCTCATTGCCATTTTCAGACCATTGCTCATCCATCCTCATGAAAAAAACCCTTCTCCAAGGTTATCATCATTTAGCCAATAAGACCAACAAAGGCTTTAGAGAGGAGAGGCCACTGTGCCTGAGCCTCAAAGGATGGTCAGTTCTTCCAGCTGAAAAAGATGAGGGAGAGGTTAAAGAAGAACATGAGAAGCAGAGCAAAGAGCAGGTCAAATGTATCTTTAGAATTTTAGGCTGCTGGGTACAGCTCTCAGTTTCCCTTAGTTTCTACTGCGATTACCCTGCTGGCTCCAGAAAAATGCCCTCCTGGCAACCCCCTGGGAGAATATCTGCTATTCTCAGCTTTCTCATCTAAGATGCAGAGTTAAGTCTCCTAGTGGCCCTGTTTCTAGGAAACGTTGTCCTTGAAGGCAACAGAGAAAGAAATCAATGAACTGCAGGGTTCCATTTAGCATTAAGACCAATTTAAAGTGGAAAATGTACAAGGATAAATGTCTGTGTGCAAATTGGGGTTCTTTTCTTCAATTGTCTTTGCATAAATGACTCAGGGCCAAAGAATTTCCTCTAGAGCAGGTTGAATCTTTTTTTTTTTTTCCTTTACCAATCCCAGAGGAAGTATAATTGACATGAAATTTGTTGGCTCACTTAAGAGTGTAGCTTATTTACCAAAGCGCATCTTAAATTAAATAAAACAACACCACAGTTTCATATGTTTTAGTTGTATGGTGGTTGATCACTCATAATTTCAGAAGCACTGATGTGGTATGCAAGAGAAGTCTTTGATTAGATTTAAATGGACATCTTGAATAGCGTCTGAAATGGAAAAAGAAAGTAGTACCGCCCTTTGATTCTGCAAAAATAAAACCAATTTGCCTTGAAAAATCTTATCTCAATTCCTTTTTCATTTCATATTTTCAAGTGAAATAGGATTAAATCCCAACCATCCATTCATTATATCTTATCATATATAGTCTTAGATTTGGCTGAGAGTCAGACCTCCTCATGGTCAAGTTGAGTGTCAAGTGCTTTGATTTATAGGGAACTTCAGGAGCTGCTTGTGGTATCATATTTTCCTACTCCGATTATGTGTCTTTTCTCCCCTCTTGGAATTAAGAGCTCTATCTCTGATGTCGATAGACAGCATATACCTTTTGAGAATGCAGAGCATGGCCAAAGATGTTGGGATGCATAACATAAGGCAACATAAAAGGAATACGTAAATTCAAAATATCTAAAATCAATGTGACTCAAAGTTCTAATGATTTATTTTTTGATATTTATTTTAAATTCCATTTCAAATTGGAGACTCCATACAACAAATATGTGGTTTCTTTTTGCTGCCATGAGAAGATTTTTATAAAACTAAAAATCTGCTTTCGTGGTGGCCAAGCTCCAGTAATAAACAAAGTCCTCTCCTAACTGGGTCACCTGGGGACTGAGATGTCAGAGTAGATAACTGTTGGAGAGAGGAAATGAGGTTTCATCAGCTACCCTGTTGCTTCCCGAGCGTGGTCAGATGGTCTTTATTGGATGGAAATAAAAATATCTCTTTATTTATTTATTTATTTTTTTGGCACAAGAATTTTGGCTTAAATAAGACCAGGAGGACCTCTATGCCGAGGCTTTTTAGTAAAGGGAAGCACGAGGGATGAATGTGTGTATATAGCTGGCTCACTGTACCCAGAACTTGTTCTCTGTATTCATAACCTGTGACTGCCCTAAAGGGACAGATTAAAATTCAAGGCGTGCAGATTCTTGGCTGTTTGATTTCAGACACGAAATTGGAAACGGGTTGATAAACATACACAGCACGCATCCTACTCCTCTTGCCTCTGTATTCTGTTATGCTGGGCTCAGCACAGAGGCACAGCCTTGTCAACTCTGGCCTAGAAGGGTCCCCCTTTTCACCTTATGCACAGTAGTCCCATTTTTTTTGGCCATGACTACAGCATATGGAAGTTCCTGGGCAGGGATTGAACAAATGCCACAGGAGTGACCAGAGCTGCTGCAGTGACAGTGCCAGATCCTTAAGCCACTGCACTACCAGGGAACTTCTGGAGTCCCATTCTCTGGATCAAGAGTCTCCTAAAGTATTTTTGTTTCTGCAATGTGTTTGAAATCAGGTCCTTTGGGGCCAGATGGAAGCAAGTTCACATTTATGAGCTATCTTTCCATGGGCTGAGAGAATGGGGGAGGCTTCCCTACGGAGTTGGGTCCCACCTCCCTTTTGGGAGAACAACTATGTGGGCATGGGGCCCACAGGGTCTTAGCGACAGATGACACCACTGGGATCCTCTGGGCACGGTGACTCCAACCCCCAAGATTCTGGAGTGTGGCTGAAGTCTTTCAGTGATCAGAATCTCTCTCTTTCTCTGCCTATCTTTTTATTTTTATTTTTTAAACAAACAACTTTCTCTTGAAGTAAAGTTGATTTAAAATGTTGTGTTAGTTTCAGATGTACAGCAAAGTTATTAAGATAGATATACTCTTTTTCAGATTCTCCATTATAGGTTATTACAAAACATTGAATATAGTTCCTGGTGCTATGAAGTAAGTTCTTAATTGGTTATCTATTTTATATATAGTACGCTGTATCGGTTAATTCCAAAGTCCTAATTTATCCATCCCCACGCCTTTCCCCTTTGGGGAAAGCCATACATTTTTTTTTTATTTTATTTTCCCACTGTACAGCAAGGGGATCAAGTTATCCTTACATGTATGCATTACAAATACATTTTTTTCCCCACGCTTTGTTCTGTTGCAACATGAGTATCTAGACATAGTTCTCAATGCTATTCAGCAGGATCTCCTTGTAAATCTATTCTAAGTTGTGTCTGATAAGCCCAAGCTCCCAATCCCTCCCACTCCCTCCCCCTCCCATCAGGCAACCACAAGTCTCTTCTCCAAGTCCATGATTTTCTTTTCTGTGGAGATGTTCATTTGTGTTGGATATTAGATTCCAGTTATAAGTGATATCATATGGTTTTTGTCTTTGTCTTTCTGGCTCATTTCACTCAGTATGAGAGTCTCTAGTTCCATCCATGTGGCCGCAAATGGCATTATGGCATTCTTTTTTATGGCTGAGTAGTATTCCATTGTGTATATATACCACCTCTTCCGAATCCAATCATCTGTCGATGGACATTTGGGTTGTTTCCATGTCCTGGCTATTGTGAATAGTGCTGCAATGAACATGCGGGTGCATGTGTCTCTTTTAAGTAGAGTTTTGTCCGGATAGATGCCCAAGAGTGGGATTGCAGGGTCATATGGAAGTTCTATGTATAGATTTCTAAGGTATCTCCAAACTGTTCTCCATAGTGGCTGTACCAGTTGACATTCCCACCAACAGTGCATGAGGGTTCCCTTTTCTCCACAACCCCTCTAGCACTTGTTATTTGTGGATTTATTAATGATGGCCATTCTGACTGGTGTGAGGTGGTATCTCATGGTAGTTTTGATTTGCATTTCTCTTATAATCAGCGATGTTGAGCATTTTTTCATGTGTTTGTTGGCCATCTGTCTATCTTCTTCGGAGAAATGTCTATTCAGATCTTTTGCCCATTTTTCCATTGGGTGGTTGGCTTTTTTGCTGTTGGGTTGTATAAGTTGCTTATATATTCTAGAGATTAAGCCCTTGTCAGTTGCATCATTTGAAACTATTTTCTCCCATTCTGAAAGTTGTCTCTTTGTTTTCTTTTTGGGGAAAGCCATAAATTTGTTTTCTATGTCTGTGAGTCTATTTCTGTTTTGTAAATAAGTTCATTTTTTAAAAGATTCCACATATAAGTGATATCATATAATATTTGTCTTTGTCTGACTTACTTAACTTAGTATGAGAATCTCTAGATCCAGCCATGTTGCTGCGAATGACATTAGTTCATTATTTTTTATGACTGAATAGTATTCCCTCTTGTATATGTACCGCATCTTCTTTATCCATTCTGTTTTTGATGGACATTTAAGTTGCTTCCAGGTCTTAGCTATGATGAACAGTGTTGCTGTGAAATTAGGCTCCATGTATCTTTGAATTATAGTTTTTGTCTTTCTGGATATATGCCCAGGAGTGGGACTGCTAGATCATATGGTAGTTCTATATTAAGTTTTCTGAGGAAACTCCACTGATCTCCACAGTGGCCATGCACTCCCACCAACAGTGTAAGGGTGTTCCCTTTTCTCTACACCTCTTCCAGCATGTATTATTTGTAGACTTGTGATGATGGCCATTCTGACTGGTGTGAGGTGATACCTCCTTGTAGTTTTGATTTGCATTTCTCTAATAATTAGTGATCTTGAGCATCTTTTCGTATGACTTTGGGCATCTGTATGTCTTCTTTGGAGAAATGTCTATTCATGTTTTCAGGCCAGTTTTTAAATTGGGTTGTTTGCTTTTTTTGATATTGAGCTATATGAGCTGTTTACATATTCTGGAAATTAATCACTTGGTTGCATTGTTTGTGAATGTTTTAGCCTCTTCCATAGGTTTTCTTTTCATTTGTTTATGGTTTACTTTGCTGTGCAAAGGCTTTTAGGTTTAATTAGGCCTCACTTGTTTATTTTTGCTTTTTTTTCTAATACTATAGGAGACAGAGCCAAAAAAATTTCTGCAAATTATGTCAAAGATGTTCTGCCTAGGAGTTTTCCTCTAGGAGTTTTCTTGTATCTGATAACTCACCCAAGGACACAAAGCTAGTAAGAGATGGAACAAAGCTTTGGTTCCAAGTCTGCCAGACTCAGAGCCTCAGAGTTTCTTACCATCTGATTTTACTGCCTGAAAACTCTTTCCTAAGTGCATTTTTGAACACAACAAAGACTCGATCTGTGTCCAAAAGGTTAATGCAGGGCTTCCTGGAGCCAGAGGATAGGTGGGATGACCTCTCAACATCCTTCCTTTTAGGAATGCCAGGAAGTACATTTTTGCCAACTGTGCAGATGTGCACGTAACCCCCTGTGGCCTCAGAGACTGGGCCTTCTCAGCTAGTTCCGGCATTGGGGTCTCTTAAGTATTTGTGTCTTTGAGGATGCAGAAGTAGGTATGATTTAGTATGATTCCCCAATTTCATGCCAAATGATTCAATTACCGTCACCCTCAGCACTCAAGAGAAGTTTCCTGCTGGCTCACAAAGATGAGACCAGGGGTGGCCTGGAGCATGTAGGAAAATTTTACCTCGTTATTTATTGGCGGGGAAAGTGGCATTTCTCCTACTTTGGGGTAGGTTAGTTAATCACTGCATATGGGAGAAGAAGGAGGAAAAACTTCTATTTCCAAAGCGAAGCCAGGTTTTAATGAGGAAATAGGGCAAAGCTTTTACTTTATTTTCCCTCCCTGCCTCCCTCCTGTCAGTCAGCTCAGAGTTGCTCTCTCTGTTGAAAGGAACAAATATTTATTGACTTCCCACTAACAAAAACAGTGGTTTCCGTTTAGTAAGCACTTACTGTGTGCTGGGCACTGTGCTAGGCAATTTACAAGTAATCCTTAAACTGAGGCTGCAAAGCAAACATTACTAGGCTCATTTCATAAACTGGGAAGCAAAGGCTTGGATAAATGAAGGCGTTTGCCCAACAATACCTAACGGGTCAGCTAGGAATCAAACCTATATTTTTTTGTCTTTCTTTTTGCGATTTCTTGGGCGGCTCCTACGGCATATGGAGGTTCCCAGGCTAGGGGTCGAATTGGAGCTGTAGCTGCCAGCCTACGCCAGAGCCACAGCAACGCTGGATCCGAACCACGTCTGCGACCTACACCACAGCTCACGACAACGCCGGATTGTTAACTGACTGAGCAAGGGCAGGGATCGAACCCTCAACCTCATGGTTCCTAATCGGATTTGTTAACCACTGTGCCACGACGGGAACTCCGCCTATATTTTTTTGTATCTGGAATGTTTATTGTTTGCAGAAATGATAGCATGTTTTTAATTAATTTTATTTTTTTATTAAAGTATAGTTGATTTACAGTGTTGCATCAATTTCTGCTGTACAGGATGGTAGTAACCCATTCACACACATATATATATATATACATTCTTTTTCTCTTACTATCATCATGTTCTATCCCAAGAGATTGGAGATAGTTCCCTGTGCTGTCTCATTGCTTATCCATTCTATTTTTTTAAATTGTTATTTCCCTGATACAATTTTTTTTTCTACTGTACAGCATGGTGACCCAGTTACACATACGTGTATACATTCTTTTTTCTCACATTATCACACTCCATCATAAGTGAGTAGACATAGTTCCCAGTGCTACACAGCAGGATCTCATTGCTAATCCATTCCAAAGGCAATAGTTTGCATCTGCTTATCCATTCTAAATGTAATAGTTTGCATCTACCAACCCCATACTCCCCGTCCATTCCACTTCCTCCCCACTCCACACTGACAGACTGTTTTCTATGTCTGTGAGTCTGTTTTTTGTTTGAGTATTTTACTGTTGGCTCCTATAAGTCCTAGAGGTCTCTGCTCAGATGTCATTTGCTTCATGCTGTCTTCCTTATGCTCAAGGTCATGTTCTTTTTAGTGCTGCATACTCATCCACTCAGTGCCCTGTATCATGCTACACTGTAATTGCCTGCTTCTAATCTGTGTCCCACTCCACCTTGGATCCTTGAGAGCAAAGCCTTTGTCTTCATCACCACTGCATGACAAGTGTCCAGTACAGAGCAGGCACCCAGTGATGGCTTGTTGAATATTTAAGTGAGTGAGTGACATACACACTCATACACATGCTGTCACTGAAAATTCTCATGAACGCTACGATGTCATTGGATGGAGGCACCTTAACTTGCAAAGTGCATTCAAAACAAACACTATCACTTAAAAATACGGGTTTCATGAAGGGCGATACAAACGATTGATGATGATGAGTTTGTTGGAACAATTTATGGGTGTTCAGCTACACCTTAAATGACTTGTACCACATGCAAGAAATTCCCTGAAATCCTCAAATGGGTTTCCTTAACACTGACGTTCCCTACAGATTGGCCCAGAAGGGCTGTAAAAACATCATGTTATACAACATTGTTGTACATACATTGTGAGTGTATCTGGACTTTCCAAAGCATCGCTTTGAATGTGTTCTTCCCATTCACTCATTTTCTGTCTCAAAATTTATTCCTCTGGGCCCGTTGGAATTGCAAGCACCTTAAGAGCAGGGTTCTGTCTTTAAAAATTTTTTTCTTGGCGTATAGTTGATTTACAATGTTGTGTTAGTTTCAAGCACACAGCAAAGGGATTCAGTTGTAAGTACACACACATCCATTATTTTTCAGATTCTTTGTCCATAAGGCTATGATAGCATATTGAGTAGAGTTCCCTGTGCTATACTCACTAACTGCATTCTCCAGCATCCAGGACAGATTAGCTCATGGGAGGCTCTCCGTTTATATTTGTTGATTAATTGATGGGCTCTTCCTAGTCACCATAGTGAGAGGGTCAGAGAGGGGTAAATGTCACATGTAGGAGCAGTGGGGGGAGAAGTGGGAACTGCTCAGTGAGTAGCTCACTCCCTAATGTAGCGGGTGCTGCTTACCCAGTTTGCCTGCTACTCCTGGTCCACCAAGCCAGATGAATCATCCACACACCATGCCCCACACTCCTTTATGCCTCAAACAAGTCCAATCTCTCAAGTCCTTTCTCTGATCATCTTCGCCTCTGACCTTCTTTCCCTTTCCTTTTGTCTCCTTGTTCCAAACTTCTTGACATGGCCACAAACTCTAGTCCTCTGCTTGGATCCTGGCCCATGGTCTTTTCTTGGAGCCAGAGTGCCTGGATTTGAATTTAAGCTTCATCCATGGCTGACCAGCTGTATGGCCTTGGGCAAATTCCCTAACATCTCTGCTCCTCAGCTGCCCCCTGGGTGAAATGAAAATAATAGCTATGTGCCTCTCAGAAGACGATGGAGACCATTAGATGAGCAAACCTACACAAAGTGCCCAGACCAGTGCACTAAATGCCTGTTTGCTGTTAATAATATCATGCTGTCCTTCTTGGGCTGTGTGGACCGTCAGAGAAAGGCAGACGTAGTCCCAACACAGGCTGGAGCCCTTGGTAATGCCCATGACGTCTGTAGTGATGTGTTTTTGGAAACAATTGCAAGAAAGAAAGTCTTCCTTGCAGCTGACCAAGAAAAATACAGAGTCCAGAGGGCAAAAGTTGTTTCTTGCTGATCTTTCCGATCACCTCTCAGTCTCCATTGAACTCTGGTTGCTGGATGCCTTGGAGGCTCTTCTCCACTCTGGGATCCCCGTGGTCTTTCCAGGCTCTTACAGAATCTTGGCTCCATCCTGAAGGACAGCCCCACAGCCCCGACACAGTACCCCAGTTCCCGCTGAGTTGTCGGAGCAAAAACCTCCCTAAGACCAGACTTTTGCTTTACTGTTTTGGACAGTCTCCTACAGAGGACCTGGGGGCATAGCTGAGGGGCTCTTTTCCTGCCTTACCAAGGACTTCTGCTCGGGAAGGTGACTGTGGGAAGGGAATAGTGAGGGAGCAGCTCATAGGGTACCTTTCCTGGGGGTGATGGTGGGGGTGTCACCAGCTTGGAGCAAGTGAATTGCTTGCCATCAGGCTGCACCCTGGAGTTTAATTTCAAACCGTGCAGCTGGAGCCTGATTCTGCTACTAAAACCCACCTGCTCTCATCACCATGCAAACCTTGATGGAAAGAGGCATTAATTTACAAGAAGGGCGCCAAGTAGCAGACGTATGTCAATATGGGACTTTCAACTCAGGGGAGGAAATGAATCTTGTTTTGGAATTAATGTCATGATTGACTTGAGAGCATATAAACTTGTTATGTAATTGATCTCTGAGCAAAGAGAGAATGTGACAGCGATGTACGGGTTACAGTCTGACATTTTGTTCACTGCCTTCTCTTCCCCACCTCCCCCGTTTCCTCCCCTGTCCTGACTGAATGAGAACCGATCTGTGTTTCTTTTTAATGATACCCCAGGGAGAGGGAAGCTAAAGTATCTTTAGCTCCTCAAGCTATTGTGTTAACGTTATTCTAGCCACAGAGTTGTGTTCTAGGTCTGCCTTGCCTCCTACCTGCTGTGCTTGGGTCTGTTTTTATTGGCTTCAACTTGCAGAGGACATGACCAGCACTGGTTTGAACCTTTTAAAGACTGTGGTGGTAGCTGTCTCATGGTCTGTCCATCCCTAGACACACCCACCACCAGTAACATCATGTCCCGTCCCTTCGACCCCCACCCCCATGCCTCCTTAGCTTCCGCCATGATCCTTACTACCTCCTTTCTTTTCTTTTTTTTTTTCTTTTTCTTTTTGTCATTTTAAGGCTGCACCTGCAGCATATGGAGGTTTCCAGGTGAGCGATCGAATTGGAGATGTAGCCACTGGCCCACACCACAGCCACAGCCACAGCCACAGCAATGCCAGATCCGAGCTGCATCTGTGACCTATACCACAGCTCACAGCAGCAGTGGATCCTTAACCCACTGCGTGAGGCCAGGGATCGAACCTGTATCCTCATGGATGCTAGTCAGGTTTGTTTCCACGGAGCCATGACGGGAACTCCCACCACGTCCCTTCTTAATTAGAACAGCAAGTGGTAACGAAAAACTTGGATCCTCCTGATGGAAAAATGGTGTAAGCTCTGATGAGACGCACACCACTAAATTTTAGGAGTCTGAATACCGTGGCTTTGAGGCTTGGTCTGATTTATTTATGGGCTGGCCTCTGTCGCCCAGAGTATGGCATTATATCAGCCAGTCTGCTGAAGGTGCCCCCAGTGGTTTATGGCTGTGATAATGGAGTTGTTACGGCTCTGGTGAGCTAGAATTTATCAAGGTCCAGGTTCTTCCCTGTGGAGCTGGCTCTGAGATATCACTTAGCCACTGTTAGCAACAATAACAGTAATAATAATAATAACGATGATGATGATGATAAAAGTAGCTCATGCCTGCTAAGCCTTTACTATGTGCCTGGCACATATGTTAATACTCAAAGTGCATTATCTCATGTTCCCCAAACTGTCTTGTAAGGTAGACATTGTTCAATCACTAATTTACAGATAAGAAGATAGAGGCATGTTGAAGTTAAGCTGTGTCCCTGAGGCCACCCAGTTGGCAGGATTTGAACTGGGAATTCAAAGCCAGACAGTGAAAGCCAGGGGTTTTAGTTTTATCTAATTTTTATTTTTTATGGGTATTAACTTCGAGTGCTTTATTTTCTCCCTGAACTAACAGCCTCTGTGGAGGTAAACAGAGATTACTGAAATGAGAATAAGTGCTACTTCTTGACAGCCAGAGAGTCTGTCACCACTGTGCTGCTTGCGTGTGGCACTGCTTTGCTTGCAGCCATAGTTGAAGGAGCGGGGGGGACATCTCATTTTGACACTGATGTTGAAGGGCTTCTTATTTTCAGGACACTCTTTATGTAGGTGTGCATGTGTGTGCATGTGTGCACATGTGTGCACATGTGTTTGTGTGCATGTATGTGTGAGTGTGTGTGTGTGTTTGCAAGGGCAGCTGCAGCTGAGATGGGAGTTTCCTGGACCATCTCAGTGGAGAGTGCTGGGTAATGACACACCTTGGCCTTTGCCTGCCCAATCCCATGTCCTCATTCTCTAGTGTGGGTTTCTGGAGGTCCTTTGGAGGGGAGGCCAGGGACCGCAGACTCAGGATCATTCCCCACCCGACTCTGCAGCACTCTTATCTCGGGTGCTAGCCCCAGCCTCCTGCAGGCACTCCATATGTAAGTTCCATCAGCCCTCACTTGGGGACCAGCAAGTTGCAGTCCACATTGGGCTTTTTTTTTTTTTTTTTAAATTAAAGTGTAGTTGATTTACAGTGTTGTGCCAATTTCTGCTGTGCAGACTTTTTATACATATATATACTTTATTTTTCTCATAATAACTTCATCATGTTCTATCACAAGAGATTGGTTATAGTTCCCTGTGCTACACAGCCCGACCTTGTTGCTTACCCATTCTAAATGTAGTAGTTTGCATCTACCGAGTCCAAACTCCCCATCCGTTCCACTCCCTCCCCTCTCCCCCTTGTCAACCACAAATCTGTTTTCTATGTTTGTGAGTCTGTTTCTGTTTTGTAGATAGGTTCATTTGTGCCATAATTTAGAATTAGGAATTTAGACTTTTTGCAAGGGGATCGCCACTCAGCTTCCCAGCCTTTTCTCCCGCAAATCTAAATTTTAGCAAATAGTTCCTGCATCCAATTCCTAGATCATGTTCAATATGAAGTTTCCTACTATATTAGGATAAATAAGGCTAGGATTTGACAAACCCTGAAATCTCCATGCATTACACAAAGAATGTTATATATTGCAATGCGTAGTCCAAAGCAATGCTCCTGGTTGGGTGGCTGTCTTGAGCAGCTCTCTTCCAAACAACAACTCAGGGATTCAGGCTCCTTCCATCTCTAAAAGGACTGCAAAAACTATAATAGGAAAATAAAATAAAATAAAATAAAATAAAATAAAATAAAATAAAATAAAATAAAATAAAATAAAATAAAATAAATAAAATAACAGGATGGCAAACTTGTCCTGAAGTCATCTGGCCAGCAGATGAGAGAATGAAAATGCATGGAGGGTTACTCAGGAAATGTTAGGAATCAGACCTTACCTCATTTTTGGCCCCAGTTCATTGGCTAGAACTCAATCATGTGACCCCAGTGGATTGCGGGGGAGGCTGGGAAATGGAGTTTACCTGTGTGCCCAAAGGGATGAAGAAATGGATTTGGTGAACAAATATCATTGTGTCTGTCATTCAAATCTTTGTGTATTTGTCCTTGCTGTTCCCTCTGCCAAGACTCTCCTTGCCCTGCTTTTCTGGGTGTGTAAACATTTCTTCATTCTTTCAGGCCCAGCCTAAATCTCACCCCCTCCCAGAAAGACTTTCCTAGCTCTATATGAGTCCCAGTCCCTTTCTGCTTCTGTAGCACTTTGTCTATAGTTAATATTGATCAGACTTTTTGACATGCCAGACTCAGTTCTGAGATCATCACATGTATTAACCCTTAATGATGCTCACACAAACTCTATGAGGGAGGTACTGTTATTATCTCTGATTCAAAGATTAGGAACCTGAGGTTTATGAGATAAGACAAATGCCCAGGGGCTTTTTTTTATATTGCAGTTCATTGTACCGATATGTTTTCCAGTCTGGGCTCCTCATGGGCAGGAGTTATTCACCTTGTATGCTTGAAAATAACATGTCCTCAGGAGCTATTTATTGTATGAAGAGATCTTGCTATTCAATACATTAACATATTTATTGATAAGTGAGTTTATTTTACACTGCTCTGCAATGGGGTATGCTTAACAAATATCAATTTCCCAGGTGGTTTAAGAACTGAGTCATCAGTCAGTGATGGATGGTTCATTCTTTTAGAAGGAGCACATGACCAGCTGGACACTCCGGTGGTGTCTGCAGTTGCTGCAGAAGAAACCTGCTCCTGAAAAAGCAGTTGCTTTGCAAACTGTTCTTTTTTTTTTTTTTTTAAGGGCCGCGCCCGTGGCATATGGAAGTTCCTATGGGTCGAATTGGAGCTGTAGCTGCTGGCCTACAGCCACAGCAACGCTGGATCCTTAACCCACTGAGCGAGGCCAGGGATCGAATCTGTGTGCTCATGGATACTAATTGGATTCGCTAACTGCTGAGCCACGACAGAAACTCCTGTTCTTTTTTCATCTTTGTGGGCTTCTCTTGCTGATCTTCAAACTGCTGGGCTGCACTGTGATGTGTCATGTGCCTAGCTCAGGAATGTTTGCTCCTGACCCTAAGACTTGAGACAAATCAGATGTCATATGCCTTTAATTTGACCTTTGGGAAAGCTTTGATTCCATCATTTAATAGGGAGGCCAACAGTACATTTGGGCTCAGAAACCAGCAATTCACTTAAATTGATTCAAATGAATTGAATCTGAATTATGCGCTAACCCTTGAGTAAGGTGTGGATATGCGGAGATGAATAAGGCATGCGTTGTTTATGAACTGTAAGTACTCACAGTCTGAGGCTGAAGGAGGAGATAGACTATCGATAATGCCTTCCCAATAGAGCTGCTGTGGGGACTGAAGGAGATAGTGCAGCACATAGCACAGGGCTGGACACATTAGAAACTATTCGGTTAGTATGAGCTGTTATGTTATTGCACAATACAAAGCAGCATGATGAGCGTTGACTCTGTGATGTGTGCAAAATATTTCTGAAGCACAGCATATCGAGTTTTGCCTGGGGAACTCAGGGAGACATTAATAGAAGTTAAGATTTGAATAAGACTCTTCTGGATGAAAAGGAATTCTTCAGATAGATGAGACACTGGTGAGGGTGGGAATGGCATTAGAAACTATGGGTATGAAAATAATTTTTTTTTTCTAACAGGAGCTTTGATAAGAAGCATAGTGGGCACTATGGGAGAAAGGAGAGAAGTGGAAAACATTGGTGTGGCAGGCAGAATATGTGTTCTTCCCCACCCAACCCCGCCAAATGCCCACATCCCCTAGTACCGGTGAATATGTTACTTTAAATGGCAAAGGGGGGATGAAAATTGTAAATGAAAGTAAGGTTGCTAATCAGCTGACCTTGAAATAGGGAGATTATCCTGGGTGGCCTCAATGTAATCACAAGTGCCCTTAAAAGTGAAAGAGGAAGGCAGACGAGGAGTTAAAGCAATGCAATGTGAAAAGGACTCAACTCTCTTTGACCTCAATTGGTTTTAGATGGAGAAAGGAGCTATGTGCTAAGGAATGCTCGTGGCCTCTTGAAGCTATAAAAGAAAAGGAAACGAATTCTCCCCTGGATTCTCCAGATGCAAGGACAGCTGTGCTGACTGACTCCTTGATTTTTGCTCAGTGAGACCTGTGTTGGATTTCGAACCTCCAGAACTGTAAGATGATAACATTGTGTTAACCCATCCAGGTTGTGAATTTGTTATGGTAGCCTTAGGAAAATGACACAGCTCAGGAAGAGGGAATGAAGAAGAGGAGTCTGAAAGATAATAAAAATCTTTATAGGTTACACTCTTTCTCTGTAGGACAGAAATTCCAAAACAGTGTCCTGTCCCCTTGATGTGTTCTGCTGAACAGGGTCCAAAGGTCAAGTAACTTTGGATATCATTGCATGTGTGCTAGTCCTCATTTAAAAATTCATAGTTAACGTTAATAATTTAAAGACTCCAAGAAGTCCTGAAGTAAAGAGATCTGCTAAACTTTAAGTATTTCTAAAATCTAATTGACCATCAAGTTTCTCTTTTTTCATGTAAGATATGTTGACATCCCAACGCATTTCAGGAAATTCTGCTATAGGTCATGCGACCTCATCAGAACTTTAATTTTAATAAATACACTTTTTTTTTTTTAGTTGAAAAGGTAGTTTAATCTTATTATGAAAAGTAGATGAAAGGAAAAAGTCACAGTTAATTTCATCACCTCAATACAACTACTCGTTGGCGCATTTTGGTCTATGTTTTAAATTAAAATTTTTTTTTGGTGGTGCTTGGGGGCATGCAGAAGGTCAGGGTCCAGGGATTGAACACACTACAGCAATGACCTGAGCCAGGGCAGTGACAGTGTTAGATTCTGAGCCTGCTAAGTGAACTCCTGCAAAGTTAGTTTTTAGTTATTTGAATAGCATGTAGTAAAATTCCCGTTTTCTACTCATATCCATTCCTCCTTTTTCCAGTAACAAAAGCACAATTCTCTCCCCTTCCCCATGTCTCCAGCAGTGTAATACAAGAGAAAGAGGAAGCAAAGAAAAAGTAAATAAAGAGAAGTAGAAAGCCCAAAGTAAGATGGCAGAAGCCTATATACCAATGACAATAAACATAAAGGGATTAAACTCACCAGGTAAAGGATTAGATTGCCAGATTGGATTAAAAAGAATGGTTCATGAAGAGGTACTGATAGAGAGTACATAATTTTTTTTTCTTTTAAACCTGACTATGGAAGGAAAGACTTAGACAGGGTAGTTCCATGTATCAGAAGCAGCTTTGAGGGAGACATTTTCAGAATTGTCCAGGTTCGAATATCAGGTATTTCCAGAGCCACATGATGAACAAGGCATGAAAAGAAGGCTTTGTTCTTTTACTTTGCTCCAAAGGATAGCCACTGCCTTTCAAAAGAATGAGGTCTTACTGTATAATTATTAGAATTTAAAAACTGTTTCATACTGGGTTTGAGGTAGAAGGAAGAGGTGGTTGTGAAAGGTTCTTTGAAACAGAGAGGAAAGAGCTAGGAAAATCTTACAGAAATACATTATCCATTTATGATGCTTTAGTCACTCAATAACATTACCACAGACTGTTATTTCACTGTAGAGCTGAAAATATACTTTACAAGCATAAAAAAGATTTGAAGGCACCATAGTGCAGTGGAAAGCTTTTTGGAATTTAATCAGACCCTTGTCCTGGATCCCAGCTCCATAATTGGGTGCTTATGAACTCAGACAAATTCCTTCAGCTTTCAGGGCCTCAGAATCCAGGGCTGGGAGGTACAACCACTGGATGGTACAATTTCTGGGATGCCTCCCAGTTTTCACCTTTTCTAAGGGACTCTGTTCCCTAAGAAGTCTCAGAAAAATGGAATCACCCCCATTCAATGAGGTTAATTCTTTTCTTGACCCCAAATCTGTAGCTTTCCCTGGAAAGGGAATGAAGTTTGGATCTTGAGACATGTGTTCGTGTAACTAGGATATTTGTTGTACCCAAACACATCTTACAAATTTTCTCAGTCAGCATTTACTAAAGTGTGTTTCAGGGAACACTAGTCCTAAAAGATATTTGGTCAAATAAGTTTGGGAAATGCATGCCCTACTTCCCATTAGAGATACCCAATATATGGCAGCAAGTTAAAGAATTGTGGCCTGGAGTTGAATAGGGTTATGATCAATTAGCACAAATACTCTAGGAGTGAGACAAATATTCATGACGTTACTAACCAATGGCCTCCAGACCCTTGCCCTATGCTGTGGGCAAGGAGAAAGGGAAGGTTTTTCGTTTTTTTTTTTTTTTTTTTTTTACTTTTGTCCCTAAGGGCAGGCATTGCTCTCTAGGGAATGGGATCTTTATGAATACTGACCAGAATTCAAAAATTGTTTGGTAATGAGGATATAGTTGGGGATGGGATGGTGGCACAGGAAAGTTGTGGATGCATAAGGATTGCACCAGTGTGAAGTTGTCTGCCTTGCTGAAGGTGCCAGACAAAATCCTCTTTCTCAGAAGCAGTGTAAATGGCATGAGCCTGGTGGATGTCACCTTGGATATTGAATTTTTAAAGAGTCGAACTATGCTAGAAATCATCAAGTCAGAGCTTTTTTTGTTTCCATAGGTTTGGCAAAAATATCAACCCTTAGGTTGGGCAACACTGTCTTTTGGTTGAAGCAGAGAGAGGGAGCATGTGTATAATCACTGGACCAACTTGCTTTGCTGGATTCAGAAAGGAATCAACTAAAAAGTCTTCTCTCATTATGGCCTATCCAACCATCAGCCAACTACCCACAGCATACCGGTATAATTCCCTATGTGTACCTAACTACTTACACTGCATCACTGTAACTACCTACATTCTACCACCATATCTGCCAACAGTGTGGCAGGCTCTGTGGTGGCTTCTGGAGATTTTGGAGGATGAATAAGACATGATCTTCCTGCAAGGACCTCAGAAACCAGGGTATCTAGAAAATCTAGGAGAGGGAGTAACAGCTTTGTCTGACAAAGCTTGGGTATTAGAAGGACAAGATGGGGGCAGAACACAACCTGGGATTTCCCAGGTGGTGAACTCCCAGGTTTCCTGGGGCAGGTGATGCCTAAGCTGGCGTTGAAGGATGAGCAGGTATTAGCCAGATGAAGTGTGCTGGCAGATGAGCAATGAGGGCATTATAGGGACAGTTGAGAACAATAGCTAACGGTGAGTGGGGGGTAAGATGCGGAAGGCAATGTGTGAGGTAGGGAGAGGTGCAAGGTGAGGTTGGAGAGGTGAGAATCACGTTATGAGAGACCCGATTACCATTGCAAGGAACTAGGGCTGCCATTAGCTTAAGTTTGATCCCTATACTCTTTGCATTAGAATAATCTTAGGTGCTTGTTAAAAATTCAGGATTCACTAAATCAGAGCCTTGGGAGGAGGCAGCCATAAATTTGTGTTTTAGAGAACATCCCAGGTGAATCTGGAGTACTCTGAAGTTTACAGCAGCCACTTAAGGAGACAAGAGTCATTGAAGAATTTCAAGTGGTGATGTTGCTGAATCTGTGGCTTAGCTAACTTGCCCTGGAGTATATTGTGAGTTAGATTAGATAAAAGCAGGAGACCACGTAGGAGTCTCTTGAAATAATCCTGGTGGAAGTTGAATACGACCTGACCAAAGTCAGCGTAGCCAGGATAGAGAGACATGCTGATAAGGCCACAGAGTACAGATAAGCACTGAGCACTCAGTGAGGCCTAAATAGCTAGCTTTGGTTTAGAAAAAGGCAACGAGCATGGACTTGCCTGGCTCATGAGGGGCATGTATAGCGTACAGTTAATTGGGAGTGAGAGACGGTCTTTGAAAGATGTTGTAGGCAGTAGTGATTCTAGGTTGATAGAACTCAGAAGTCAGATTCCACATCAATGTCTAGGTTAAATGAAGTAATACTTTAGGATGATGCATGTAGATGGTGGTGTTTGGTAATCACCAGCCAGTAGGATGCACATACACAAATGGATGCCTTAGGGAGCAGACAACATCATTTTTACTTAGAAAAGAGAAGATGTTCAATGTTTACAGAAAAGTTCAGAGACTGCCCAGACGCAGAGGGGAGGAAATCAGAACGAGCTTAATGCGGAAGTTCCCAGGTGGTGAAGTTTGGGTTCTCTTCCTCCCACAACCCAGGCTCCTCTTGGGAAGTACCTTCTGTTAAGAGTTTAGTGTTTAACCCTCCAGATTGTCTTCTACACCTGTTGTATGTATACATAATATATTTCCACAGAAGTACATAGGTTCATTTTGTATGTGCATATTTGTTTCTTTTTATGGTTAACTTAAGGAATTCTTTTAAAAAATTTCCTCCAAGTTTTATTGAGATGTCATTGACATGTAACATTTTATTAGCTTAAAGTACATAGCATGATGATTTGATATATGTATATATTGCAAAATGACTACCACAATAAGCCTGGTTAGCATACATCACCTCACGGAGTTAACAACTTTTTTCCTTGGGATGAAAACTTTTTTTTTTGGTTTTTAGGGCCGCACTTGTGGCATATGGAGGTTTCCAGGCTAGGGGTCTCATCGGAACTACAGCTGCTGGCCTACACCACAGCCATAGCAACTTGGGATCCAAGCCATGTCTGCGACCTACACTATAGCTCACCCCAATGCCGGATCCCTAACCCACTGAGTGAGGCCAGGGATGGGACCCTCATCCTCATGGATTCAGGCAGGATTCATTTCTGCTGTGCCATGAAGGGAACTCCCTGGGAGGAGAACTTGGAGATGTACTCAGCAATTTTCAAATATACCATTCTGTGTTGTTAACTATAGCCGTCATGCTGTACATTTCATCATCAGGACTTATTTATCTTATAAATGGAAGTTTGTACCTTTCGAGTGACTTCACCAATTTCACACACCCCACTAACCCCCTGCCTCTGGCAACAACCAATCTGTTCTCTTCCTATGAGTTTGGTTTTTTAGATTAGCAGCTGTGGCAATGCTGGATGATTTAACTCACTGTGCCAGGCCAGGGATTGAACCTGCACCTCCACAGTGATCTGAGCTGCTGCAGTCAGATTCCTAACTCACTATGCCACAGTGGGAACTCCATGTTGTTTGTTTTTTGATGTTGAGTTATGAGTTCAAAAAAAATTTTGGATATTAATCCCTTGTCAGATATATCATTTGCAAATATCTTCTCCCATTTAATTTTTGGCATTTTAATTTTATTTCCTTTGTTATACAAATCTTTTTAGTTTGATGTAGCCATTTGTTTATTTTTGCTTTTGTTTTTCTTGCCTGAGGAGACAGGGCCTCCTAAAATATTTAGCATAGTGCCTATATTTTCTTCTGGGAGTTTCATAATTTCAGGACTTACATTTAAGTTTTTAATCCACTTTGAATTTGTTTTTGTGAATGATGGAGAAAGCAGTCCAGTTTGATTCTTTTGCATGTAGTTGTCCATTTTTCCCAACACCGTTTTTGGAAGAGGTTGTCTTTTCTCCATTGTATTCTTGTCTCTTTTGTCGTATGTTAATTGACCACATCAGTGTGATTTCACTTCTGGATTCTGGATTCTGTTGCATTGATCTATGGATCTGATTTAGTGCCAGTACCATTCTGTTTTGATTGTTAGATCTTTATGGTATAGTTTGAAACCAGGGAGTTGATTCACTCTTTTATTTTTATTTTTTTTTGTCATTTTGCCATTTTTTGGACCCCTGACATGGCATATGGAGGATCCCAGGCTAGGGGTAGAATCAGAGCTATAGCCACTGGCCTACGCCACAGCCACAGCAATGCGGGATCTGAGCCCCGTATGCAACCTACACCACAGCTCATGGCAACACCGGATCCTTGACCCATGGAGCAAGGCCAGGGATCGACCCCGCAATCTCATGGTTCCTAGTCGGATTCGTTAACCACTGAGCCATGACGGGAACTCTGATTCGCTCTTTTCAATTACTCTTTTCCTTGGTATGATAGTTCATACTCAGTGTTTATCCACTTGCAGAGCTTGTTCCCTTGTCCCTGTGGGGACCATGAAGATCCTCATTCTTTCTTCCCCGTATCTCCTTCTGACACCAAAAATAGGGCTTCCCTTCTTGTTCCCCAGGATCTTCATCTCACTTCAATTAAACCTCATTTCCTGGCAGCCAGCCACATCACATCTTTGAGATACCACATGACTATACCTTGCGGAAACAAGAGAGCTTGTTTTCGGCATCTCTGTTATTGAAGAAAGTCATGGAGGAAAGATTCGGGAATCCTATATATGGTATACTGACTTGTGATGTGTCCTCACAGTCAGGGTCTCTGAATACACACACTCTATTATATGGCACATTCTCATCTGAACTGAGCAGTCTTGTTTCCATTTCTCTATCATGCACCCTTTTATACATCTCAGCGCCTTCTAAAAGAAGAATGACGTTTATTGGAGAGTGAGCCCACTGGGAGAAAAAAGAAAAGTACTTGATAAAGAATTTCATGATTTGGAGAAACATATTTATAACTTCAGCACTTGAGAAAGATGTTAAAGTTATAGCAGATTTGTCCTGACCACATCTCTTCACACAGACATGAGTGCAGGTTACTTGTAACAATACCCGTCAAGGAGATGAGATGTTGCCTGAAAATAATTGGAAGGTCTAAGCCAACTGTGGAGCCAGGGTCACTGAGACATCTCTGGCTTCTCCACCCACATGCTAATGGAAGAGTTGTGTGGGATTTAATTTAATTGAAGCATTCAGAGTGAAACAGCAGAAAAGCTGCTGCTTCTATTTATTCTCTGGGTTTCTATGGAAAGATGAGCTCTGAGTGTTTATCCTTTTAAAAAAGGATATATGAGAAAAATAGTTTTCTGGTGGTGAGGGAGGAACTTGGGCTTTGGTGGAGGGGCTGGCTATATACAAAGGGTAATTTGAGGAGTGTGGTGATGGGAAGGGGAGGAAAACAGAATTTCTGTCCCATTGAATTTACTAAATAGTAATGATAATAGAATAATAATAACTCCCATTTCTTAAGCTCCTACTGGGTTCTTTTCACTGTTTTAATTAATTCTTAGACATCTATGAGGTGGACAGGCAGAGCGTTATCCCAATTTTACTACTGAGGTTCAAAGAAGTTAAGTTAATTACCTGAGGTCCCATTCCTCCTAAGAGACATTGCCTAAGTTTGAAAATAGGTCATGTGATCCTGTAACTCTTGTTTTTATAAGTACAGAGATCCAAACTGAGGGAGGAGAAAGTGAAGAAAGGTTACAAATTGGTTAGAGGGGGATCAGGTTTAATTGGCTACAGGATTATTAGACTCTTAGTACACTGATGGGCGGATGTGCCAAAGTCTCACAGTCAAGGAACTCTTCTAGGGGCTTGCAACATTTCATCACCCTCTTCTACAGCTCAACTTTATGAGCACCCTGGAAAATGTATTCTCCTCAGGGGCCATGGTTCAAGATTCTTCAGAGTCACCTACTTTCTTTCTTCAGGGTCAGGAGGACGCTATAATTAGCAGCATCTTGAAAGGAATGTTTGAACATCCTGGGTTAGAAGAAGGCCCTGTATATATATATTCAGATTGTGTAGCAGGAGGGGAGCCTTTTCCATGCATCAGTAGAGGCAAGGTCATATCTAGGAAAGTTTCAAGTCCGAAGAATGAGAGAAGGAGCAATGAGGTCACAAGGCCTTGGGATTTGGGGTGGGTAGGGATGTGGTGTGGGTAGAGCAGGCAGTTATGAGGTTATGAATGGACAGTAGATGTGAAAGATCTGCTTATGAGTACTGGCTGCATGACATGGGAGATGGGATTGCTCATTGAAGGGCTGAGCAGGTGGAGAGGGCCTAGGAAAATATCTCAAACATGGCCTTAATTATGCCTGCTACTTGTATGATGCTTTACAATTTCCAAAATACTTCCATGTCAGCTTGCAATGCACTTGCTGCATTATATTGAATAAAGAAGGAACTCTGTTCCAAGTTGTTACTTGGAAGTTCAAATGTGTCCATGCACATTATAATAATTTCAAGAGAAGTCTTGATTTTGATGGGGTTTAGCACATGCCTCAACCTAATGTTTTGGGTAGCTTATTATCATCAAGCAAGATAGCAGCAGGCAGTTCCTGTGACTGCACTGGACAACCTACAGTCTAGAGAACCACAGAGGAAAACGCTAAGATTGACTTCCTCCCAGTGAAAGACAGTGAGGAGGACTGAGCTGAGAATTACCTTTGAAGTGAAAATGGGGCACAGGAAGTCAGTGGAGGGAAGATACTTGCCGACCCCTGTCACTTTTAACTCCACCAATGTCTCATCATATTCTCTCTCTTTTGACATGTTGAAGTGGAAACTCCTTGCTTGGGGGTCACCCAAGTTCATTCCTTCTTTTGTTAACAGCACCTAGGATTTCCTTTGAGTGACCCCTCCCCCTCACTCTCAGGCCACAGCTTTGGGTGACCATCACTCCATTGCTGGCTTTGACCACACCTGGCCAATGAGAACACTGAATTCCTCTTGCCATGGTGATTGATTCAGGGATGGGCACATGGCCAGGATTTTGTGGGCACTATAGGTGGAGAGGCTTCTCTTTTTGTGGACTTGGACCTTGAGTATGTGAGGATGGGAGACTCTAGATGCCACTTTGCTCCACCATGAGGGGAATGGAATACTCCAAAGGGCTTAAGTTAAGGGAGGTTAACATCAGAACTGTTAACAGGGGCATCTGGGAGGGTTAAGGGAACATGGAGAATATAGTGAAGTACCCAGGGAATATCAACAGTGGGAAGCCTTGGTATCCTTAGTCCTGAGGTAGGGAGGGGAGAGAACAGTGTTAACCAGAGCCTGACAAGAGCTGGAAGAGGACCACAGCACTCCCATGCAAACTGCATATGCTAATATTTCCTCCCAGGAAGAGAGGAAGTGGGGAATGGATGGAAGGCGGGATGGGGGGAGTAAATGCTCTGACCTTATCCTCCTCAAGCTTTCCAACCTTATGCTGGTTCTTGCACTGGCTGGACACAGCCATCAAGTTCAAGTCAAGGCAGGGTAGAGAAGGACAGAGAATGGATCTGAAGTAGGGGAGGTAAATGGAGAAAAACAACACAGAGCTGCTTTTGATGTCCTACTAGATTTGTCATTGAGGAGAGCCAATAATCCTCTTTTTGGCATAAACCGGTTTTGGAGGACTGTTCTCTGATTTGTACTGCTTGAGTCCTATGTGAAACATAAATCTTACCAGCTGGCTCTTATTGTAATTATTGGTTATCTTCCCTACTGGATTGAGAACTCTTTGAGGCTGGGGACTGTCCTTAATATAAACTTCTATTTTCTCAGTAAACTCTGGCACAAAGTAGATGCTCAGTTAATTCTTGCTGAAGTGAATCAGACTGAATTATGCAGAGGGAATGCCTCATGCAAACACACAAGGCACACATCACCATGACAGACAGCAACGTCAGTGAATGTGGGTGTTTGGATGCTTGGCCCTTAGTTGCACAGTAATAGGGTGTCCTGGGCCACTTCACTCTGGCTGTGAAAGCAGAGAGGACCTGAGCTCCCTGAAGGGGAATTTGTGCAAGTGTGTGTGGGTGGGGGAGGGAGCAGAAAGATATCAATATTTCATGCTTTCAGGAGTAATTCAGGTATAGTGGATTCTGATGGGCAGGACAGCTGAGATGGAATTTCACAGGGGCAAGAAGCTGTTCAGCAGGGAAAACTGGAACAGGAGTTCCCACTGTGGCACAACAGGATTGGTTGCATCTCTATAGTGCCAGGACAGTTTCTATCCCCCGCCTGGCACAGTGAATTAAAAATCTGGCTTTGTCACAGCTGTGGTGTAGGTTACAATTGCAGCTGGATCTGATCTCTGGCCTGGGGGACTCCATATGACACAGGGAGGCCAAAAAGGAAAAGGAAAAGGAAAAAAAACCCAGAAAAACTGGAATAGAACTTTGATGTTAAAAGAACCAATAGAAATTGTCTGATAGATTCTTCAACATGTGAAATTGTAAGTATGGGGTTGTGGTGGGAGGGCAGGATGGATGACTCTAAAATACCAGCACATAAAGTTGATTCTGTACAACATACTAATACTCAGGAGAAAAGGAAATCACAAGCTGGGATAAAAAAATTTAGGGAAGGGTGCTGATTTGCCTGGCTTGGTCCCTTCTACCAATCATAGAGGCCAGGCGATCTCCTGCTTCTTTCTGCACCAGTTACCAGCAGAGGTGGGAAAAGGCTGCTGGAAAGACAGAAACTGCATATGCTAATGTTTCTAACCATTTCAGTCAGTCTGGACCCAGTATTTTTATTTATTAATTTATTTAATTTATTTTTATTTTTTAATTAAAAAAATTTTTTTTGCAGATAACAGTGTAAGCATCTCATATCAGAGAGGGTAGTCTGGGGTTCTAAGGGACCATAAAATGCTACAGGCAAGATAGATGTGGGATATTCTAAACAATTGGGTGGAAAAATGGATGGAACACAGTCGAACTCTGAGTGCATTCTGGGCATTCAAATTATTATGCCTCAAGGCAGTGTTTCTCAAAGTGTAGTCTGGGAAATCCCTGGGGGCCTCTGAAAATCTTTCAGAGGGTCCTCAAGGTCAAAACTACTTTCATAATAATATAGGATGTTATTTGCTTGTTTCACTCTCATTCTCTTAAAGAGTACGGTGGAGAAAGAGAGTGAAATCTTAAGTCTGCCATGCGATAATGCCACAGACTGAATGCAGAAGTAGGTATGAGACTCCAGCTCTTCTATGAAGCCAGACATCAAAGAGGTCTGCAAAAATGTAAAACAGTGCCACTCTTCCTATGTTTTGAAAGTAGTTATTTTACATAAAGATAAATGAGTTATGTTAGCCATAACAAATTATTATTTTTAAGATTGATATATAAATATTAAATATTAAAAATTTCTTCTGTTTTAATTTATAATATGGTAAGTATTATAAGTGTTCATAGATATAACCTACATAAACAAAAGCTCTTTGGGGTCCTCATTAATTTTTAAGAGTGTAAAATGGATCCTGACCCCAAAAAGTTTGGGAATCACTGCCTTAAGGTAGTGGTAAATCCCTGGCAATGGACAAAGGAGGGAATTCATGTTTTTCCAGCTTGCATTTTTGTTGCTGGTAGTCTGTTTTAATATTGAGGTTATGCTGAATGAATGAATGACAGTTCTCATCCTGGTGAGATGGCCCCACACAAGGAATAGTGGAAAGATCATGCATGAAATTTAGTCAGGCCATCCTAGCTTTAATTTCCACTTCCTTTGGGCAAGTGATCATGATCAAATTACTTACTATTTCTGAACTGCAGTTTCTCATCAGTAAAATGTAGATGGTAACAGCTACCCATTGATGGGAATTTCATGAAGATTAGATGCTTTATGGAAGCATCTAGCCCATTGCCAGGTAATAACAGGCATTCCATCAATATTATTCTTTCCTTGCCCTCACATCACGCCAAAGAATCAGTGCTTGCAGAATCTCCAATAAGAGCTCTTGTCTGAAGTAGTTTCCAAGGATAATTCTGCCTGTTCTCTGGTCTTTTTTTCCCATGTCTCTTGACACTGAATTTTATATCCTGGATTTGCTTACTCTTGGTGGATATAGCGAAGCCGCAAGGTGAATTTTATCTATATCTATATGTATATATCTTTCTTTCTGTTATCTATCATCTAGCTGGCCAGCTTCAGTGAATTTTTTACAAGCACCCACTCCTCTTCCTTTGGGATCAGTATTGACTTGGAGGGGAAAGGAAAAGCCTCCAGTCTAAGAGTTACCTAGCAACAGTTGGAATTCAGGTGAAATCTGTTAATTAGATTGGTATGGACTGTGGTTGGTGAGGTGTTGCCTAGCAACCAGCGATTGCCTGGACCTCACTGCAGATTTTGGTGGACAGTATTCATACTGCCTTAAGAAGGGATTCCCCAAAGTTTCTTGCTCATGGAAATTTTCAACCACATTTATCCGTCCGGATAGTCTCTCTCAGTCTCTATTTTCCTTTTTCCTCCCCTATTTTCTTTGTTTCCCTGTGTCCATCCATTAACCAGGCAGCTAAAAGAAAGTCATACTTTTGGGGTAAGCAAAAAGGGCTAGTGGAAAGAGTATGAGCTCTAGAGCCAAATAAGTATGTATTTCAAACTCGTTACACCACTTATTGGCTCCATGAACTGGATAAGTTACCTCATCTCTCTGAGTCAGTTTCTTTATCTATAAAACAGGAGATAATAGAGTCAAGCTCAGAAGGCTGTTGTGAGATTTAAATTAGATAAGGCCTAGAGTACCAGTTACATGATGATACTCACTAAATGTTATTTCTTTTCCCTCTCTCTCTTTGCAAATTAGACATTCCTGACTCTGCATGGAATAAATCAGAAAGATTAAAATATTTGTTTTGCCAGAGTCCTGTGTGAAACATAAATCTACCAGCTAGCTCATACTGTTGTGATTGGTTATGTCTCCTCTTCCATACTAGATGTGAACTCTTCGAGGATGGGGACAATCCATTATGCTTCTGTATTCTCAGTGAAGTATCTGGTCCAATGTAGTTGCTCAATAAATGCTTGCTTAAGTGAGTCAGACTGAATTCCCCACAGAGGGCATCAGAGAAGAGGGAGATGTGAAGATGCTACAATGCTGGAAGTTTGGGGTTAGTAGATGCAAACTATTACATTTATAACAGAAAAATGATGAAGTCCTTCTTTACAGCACAGGGAACTATATCCAATCTCTTGGGATAGACCATGATGGAAGATTATATGAGAAATAAATATATAAGACTGGGTCACTTTGCTATGCAGTAGACTTTGGCACAACACTGAGGGTCAACTACACTTTGATAAAAACAATATTAAAAAAGAAAACAATTTTTTCAGTTTGTTTGACAACATCCAAGAAACTCCTTGCTTATTTCATTTTGCTTGATTTTAGCCCAGTGAGATTCTTTTTTTTTTTTTTCCCCACTATACAGCAAGGGGGTCAGGTTATCCTTACATGTATACATTGCAATTACAGTTTTTCCCCCACCCTTTCTTCTGTTGCAACATGAGTATCTAGACATAGTTCTCAATGCTATTCAGCAGGATATCCTTGTAAATCTATTCTAGGTTGTGTCTGATAAGCCCAAGCTCCCGATCCCTCCTACTCCCTCCCCCTCCCATCAGGCAACCACAAGTCTCTTCTCCAAGTCCATGATTTTCTTTTCTGAGGAGATGTTCATTTGTGCTGGATATTAGATTCCAGTTATAAGTGATATCATATGGTATTTGCCTTTGTCTTTCTGGCTCATTTCACTCCGTATGAGATTCTCTAGTTCCATCCATGTGGCTGCAAATGGCATTATGGCATTCTTTTTTATGGCTGAGTAGTATTCCATTGTGTATATATACCACCTCTTCCGAATCCAATCATCTGTCGATGGACATTTGGATTGTTTCCATGTCCTGGCTATTGTGAATAGTGCTGCAATGAACATGCGGGTGCATGTGTCTCTTTTAAGTAGAGTTTTGTCCGGATAGATGCCCAAGAGTGGGATTGCAGGGTCATATGGAAGTTCTATGTATAGATTTCTAAGGTATCTCCAAACTGTTCTCCATAGTGGCTGTACCAGTTGACATTCCCACCAGCAGTGCAGGAGGGTTCCCTTTTCTCCACAGCCCCTCCAGCACTTGTTATTTGTGGACTTATTAATGATGGCCATTCTGACTGGTGTGAGGTGGTATCTCATGGTAGTTCTGATTTGCATTTCTCTTATAATCAGCGATGTTGAGCATTTTTTCATGTGTTTGTTGGCCATCTGTCTATCTTCTTTGGAGAAATGTCTATTCAGGTCTTTTGCCCATTTTTCCATTGATTGATTGGTTTTTTTGCTGTTGAGTTGTATAAGTTGCTTATATATTCTCGAGATTAAGCCCTTGTCGGTTGCATCATTTGAAACTATTTTCTCCCATTCTGTAAGTTGTCTTTTTGGTTTCCTTTGCTGTGCAAAAGCTTTTCAGTTTGATTAGGTCCCATGGGTTTATTTTTGCTCTAGTTTCTATTGCTTTGGGAGACTGACCTGAGAAAATATTCATGATGTTGATGTCAGAGAGTGTTTTGCCTATGTTTTCTTCTAGGAGTTTGATGGTGTCCTGTCGTATATTTAAGTCTTTCAGCCATTTGGAGTTTATTTTTGTGTATGGTGTGAGGGTGTGTTCTAGTTTCGTTGCTTTGCATGCAGCTGTCCAGGTTTCCCAGCAATGCTTGCTGAATAGACTTTCCTTTTCCCATTTTATGTTCTTGCCTCCCTTGTCAAAGATTAATTGACCATAGGTGTCAGGGTTTATTTCTGGATTCTCTATTCTGTTCCATTGGTCTCTCTGTCTGTTTTGATACCAGTACCACACTGTTTTGATGACTGTGGCTTTGTAGTATTTCTTGAAGTCTGGGAGAGTTATGCCCCAGTGAGATTCTTTATGACTTCTCATCTCTAGAAATGTAAGATAATAAATTTGTGTTGTTTTTAACCTACTAAGTTTTTGATAATTTGTCATAGCAGCAATAGGAAATGATACAGATACATTTGAGATTTTGTGAAGTGGAATCAGACACCTGGAAATCCTACTCGGCTCCCATAGCTGCCTTTGACTAATGGAGACAAGTTGATTCTTTTCTTTAAATCCATCCCTCCCCCCACCAGTTTACTGAACGTATTGGATTAGACCAGGATCTCTCCTGGGTCCCTTCCAGTTGGCTTTGTAGGACTGGAGGACTGTCTAGTGGAGACAGGTGAGATGGGTAACTAAACATGTTGCTAGGTTCTTTGGAGGGCTTGCCTTCCTTCAACAAAGTGGTAGATGCCAGGTGCTGTGCTGATTTCTAGGAATATAAAGACAAATGGCATGTTTATGCTCTTGTAGAAACGCTAGTCTTGTGGGAGAGGGAGAGAAGGGGGTAAGACAGTGCTGGGCCAGGGGTGGGGGCAGGGCTAGAGCACCTGACTGGTGTGAAAATGGCAGCATGACTTCCCAGAAGAGGTGAGGGATGATGAGTTGTTTAGCAGGAAGAGGGATGAGTTGGGGCAGTTTCCCATGAAGATCCTGTGCAAATCAGGGAGACCTGGGAGCCAGCTGACTGATTCTAGTGACGGGAAATGCGGCTTTGTGAGTGGAAGAGGGAGTGGTGGGCTCAGGCTGTGGAGGAAACAGGAGAAAGAGCCTGGAGGGCTCATGAGTCACCTTGAGGACAGCAGGGAAACCTAAAAGGTTTTCCTTGGGACATGGCAAGATATCCTTCATGTGCTGTGATTACTTTTCACTATTTTAAAACTTAGGGAGAATGTGGAATAGAGACTTGTCGACAGGTCGATATTACATTGTGGATATTAAAAAATGTGAAACCTTAGAGAATACATCACAGTCTTAACTCTGGAGTGAAAATGCCTGGTTTTAAATCTTAGTTCTATCATTTGCTAGCTGTATGACCTTGGTCAAACTGCTCAACTCTTTGCTGCCTCAGTTTCCTCATCTATAAAATGGGGATAATGGCCTTATTGCTTCAGATAATTAAATGAATATAATAAAGTGCTTAGAACACTGCATAGAATACAGCTATTGTTCTATAAGTCTTTGCTACTACACTTTCTGATAAGGTCCCACACATGAGAGTTCTTTTGAACATTAGCCTCAAAAGTACACTGTTCATTGTGAGGGCAGTGGCTTTCTTAGACCATGCCCAAGAAGCCTCATTATTGTAGGTGGTAAGGCTACCAAGGTGGACTTTGTTAAAATGCCAATTCTTTTTAAACTCTATTTGGCAGCAAAAACTCCAAGGAGACAATTAAGGTGATGTTTTGGGGTGTTTTAGGAGTGTTCTCTCTATCTTGGTGCTCCAGCAGGACAGGCCTAGCAGGGTAGTTCAAGGCAAAACTTTTGTGTGGGGTCAAGCTTATTGCTTCCTCTTACACTCCCTTGAGAGGGTCTGAAAGCTATTTGACCTTAGGCAAAGCACTGTCTCCTCATTCACAGACAGGATGAGGAGCCAGTGCTTGACAGGGGATAATGATAAGGCTACCTTTATGTAACTCAAATAATTGTTGGGGGGATAGGGTCAAGTTGGCCGAGGAGTAAGACATGAAGCTCACCTTTTCCCACAAACACACCAAAAAAACCCCATCTACATTAGAATGATTTGTACAGAACATATACTGAATGCTGGCAGAAGACCTCAAACCTCTAAAAATGGCAAGAAACCCTCCACATTACTGGGTAGAGCAAAATGAAAAAGAAAAAGAGAGAAGAGAAAAAATGGAATCAGTATGAGACCAGTACTCCTGAGAGGGAGCTGTGAGAAAGGAAAGGAATCATTATCTGGGGAGGCCACCTAACTGACAGGGGGATCAGCCAAGATGGAGAGGGAACCTTGAAGCCTCGGAGAAAAACTCAGCAGCCAGACTAATGAGGGCACAGCAGAGAGACAGCAGTGCAGACCGACAGTACCACCGCACCTGGACACCACAGCCTGAGATTCTCAGGTGGGGGCTGGGCACTGAGACTCAGGCTCCAGAGGTCAGTTCCAGGGAGAAGACTATGGCTGGCTGTGTGGAGGCAGCCTGAGAGGCTAGGGAGTGGTGTGTTATGGATTGGGGAGAGAAGCACCACTGCTGAGAAAGTGTGGGAAAAGGCCTGGGCCCACTATTTTTGGGAGGAGAAGCAAGGTGCTATTGCTGGGGAGGATGATAAGGGGAGAGGCAGGACTGCCATAGGAATATCTTTCTCTGTGCATGCATGGGGGTGGGGAGCCTCTTACACAGGCTACAGTCAGCATGATGTGTCTTGTGTGGGCTCTCAGGGCACCTCTTGCATGGGCTATGGGCACTGGGGGCAAACTGCTGCAGCCATCTCAGACTCCAGAGGTGGATGTGGCCCACCAATACTAGGGGTCTGTGAACAGGTGCCACCTGCGGCCCCAGTCACCTCAGGAGATGCTATAGAGGGGGTCACTGCAACTAAGCACCACCCATTGTTGCTCTCACTCCCTTGGGAGTGCACATGCTCTGCTATTCCCACTGCCAAAGGCTCTGGGTGCTGCCTACACCTGTTTGAGGGTCACTGCCACTTCCTAGGTCCCTGCAACCAGGCCCTGGCTACAGGCCTTTCCCATTGCCTCTATCTCCTGGGAAGCACACACAGGTCATGCAACCAGGCCCTGGCTACAGGCCTTTCCCATTGCCTCTATCTCCTGGGAAGCACACACAGGTCATACACCAGCATATCCCCTATCAGGGGTATAACAGCCTGCACACACTGAGGAAAGAGACAGCAACCATCCAAACCAAAAACAGCCCTCATGCTAAAACCACCCAACCAACCAATCAACCAACCAAAAAAAGCCCCTCACAAACTACCCAGGGCCACTATCATAAAAATATCCCTCCAAGGCTACAGTAGTTATTTTCCCTAAACTCACAGAATAAGAAAAATACAAGCAAAATGAAGAAGCTCAGGAACCATTCCGAGTTGAAAGAACAGGAAAATTCCCTTGGAGGAGCAAACAATGAAACAGACCTCTGCAGTCTAAGAGACACCAAGTTCAAGAAGGTGATAGTGAAAATTCTGAAGGAATTAAGAGTGGGCATGAAGAAATTAATAGGGGATATGAACAGTAATGCAGATTACTTTAGAAAGGAACTAGAAAATATAAGGAGGAACCATGAAAAATTAGAAAATTCATTTCCAGAGACAAAAGCTGAGTTTGAGGCTTTGAGAAGCAGAATGAATAATGCAGAGGAACAAATAAGTGACTTGGAAGATAGAATAATGGAAATCACCCAGTGAGGACAGAAGAAAGAAAACCAAATGAAAAAACATGAAAGTAATATAAGAGATCTATGGGATAATATAAAGAAGGCCAATCTAAGCACAATAGGGATTCCAGAAGGAAAGAAAAAGAAAAGAGGATTGAAAACATATTTGAAGAAATTATGGTTGAAAACATTCCAAATATAAAGGAAACAGATATTTGAATTCCTTTTGTGGCTCAGTGGTAACCAAACTGCCAAGTACCCATGAGGAAGCAGGTATATTACAGTAGGTTGAGGATCTGGCATTGTCATGAGCTGTGGTGTAGGTCGCAGAGGTGGCTCAGATCTGGCATTGTTGAGGTTATGGCTTAGGCTGGCAGCTGCAGCTCTGATTCAACCCCTAGTCTGGGAACTTCCATATGTCATAGGTGGAAAAAAGCAAGATTCAAGAAACACAGAGGACCTCAAACAAGCTGAACCCAAACAGACCCACACCAAGACATAATATAATAAAAGTGGCAAAAATTAAAGATAAAGAGAGAGCATTCTAAAGGCAGCAGGAGAAAAACAGAGTTAATTATAAGGGAACCCCCATAAAGCTTGCAGCTGATTTCTCTACATAAATGCTAAAGGTCAGAATAAAGTGGCAAGATATATTCAAAGTTCTAATAGGGGAAAATTTTGCAGCCTAGAATACTCTACCCAGAAAGAATATCATTTAAAATATAAGGAGAAATAAAGAATTTCTCCAACAATCAAAAATTCAAAGAGTACAGCAATATTAAACTCATTCTGAAAGAACTACTGAAAGGGCTCCTTTAAACAAAAAAGAAGAAATAGGATGGAGGAAATCACAATTGGAAAGTAATCACTTAAGTAAGCCAGTATACAGATCTAAAAGGAAAAAAAATCCTACTGTAAAAGTGACAATAAACACAAGGAACAGCAAAAGGATAAATATGAAGATGTAAAAAAAAGGAATCAAAATCATAAAATGTGGGGAAGAAAAGTAAGTAAATCTAGACTGCTTTTCTTTTGAATGTGTTTAAGCCTATGTGATGATCAGGCTAAAGCAAGCAGATATAGAAAGGGGTTAACATACTTGAAAAACAGGAGGTTCCAGTCGTGGTGCAGCAGAAACAAATCCTGCTAGGAACCATGAGGTTGTGGGTTCGATCCCTGGTCTCGCTCAGTGGGTTAAGGATCTGGCATTGCCGTGACCTGCAGTGTAGGTTGCAGATGCAGCTTGGATCTGGTGTTGCTGTGGCTGTGGTATAGGTCAGCAGCTGTAGCTCTGATTAGACCCCTAGCCTGGGAACCTCCATATGCTGCAGGTGTGGCCCTAAAAAAGCAAAGCAAAACAAAACAAAACAAAACAAAAAACTTGAAAAACAGGGCAACCACAGTCAAAATCAAACAATATATTCACAAAAATTAATAAGAGGACATGAACATAAAATAAAAGAAAATCATCTAACCCAAAAAAGAAAGGAAAGAAAGGAGAAACATAGAATCAATTTGAAAACAAAGCTTAACATGGCAATAAATACATATTTATCAATAATTACCTTAAATGTCAAAGAATTGTATGCTCCAATCAAAAGACATAGAGTGGCAGATTGAATAAAAAAACAAGAGCTTACAATATGCTGCCTACAAGAGACTCACCTTAGGGCAAAGGACACGTATCGATTGCAAGTGAGGAGATGGAAAAAGATATTTCATGTGAATGGAAATGACAGCAAGGTGGGAGTTACAATACTCATATCAGACAAAATGGACTTTAAAAACAAAGGTCACGCCCTGGGTAGGCACTTCTCAGCTTGTGAGGAAGAGCCTGCATGATCTCGGGAGGCAGGGGACTTTCCTGGGGAGGCAGCAAGCAAAGAAAGCCTGGTGTGGGCATATCTGCAAATTTTCTTGACTAGGAGAATTCCTTTTAAAACAACGGCTGTTACTTGCAGTTGCCAAGGGGTGGAGGGAGTGGGATGGACTGGGAGTTTGGGGTTAGTAGATGCAAACTATTGCATCTGGAGTGAACCAGCAATGAGATCCTGCTGTATAGCACAAGAACTATACCTGATCACGAGTGATGGAACATGATGGAGGATAATGTGAAAAAAGAATGAATATATATATATATACATATATATACATACATATATGTATATATATATATACACTATATATCGGGGTTACTTTGCTGTACAGCAGAAATGGACAGAACATTGTAAATCTACTCTAATAAAAAATTAAAATAAATAAATAAAACACTGGTTGTCCAGCTGTAATGGAGCAGGACCCTATGGGGTTTCCCAGGACATACCCCTCCCCCAATTCCCATAACTTCTGACTGCCTTTTTTTCTGTAGAAAAACTTTAGCCAAAGAATTTAATCAGAGAGATGAAAAAAAAAATGCAGAAGCAAGGAAAATAGTCAAACAGGACAAAATAATGATAGTTTAGTCATTAAATGAAGTCAAGGACATTTAGTTCCTCCTCAAGGGCTTGCACCCCCACCAGGTGGAAGAAGTTAATTACACGATGATCAGACTGTAGCCGTGACATAGGCGGTTTCATCTTACACAACTCAAACCTGGCCTCAAGGAAATGGGGACAAACTGACCCTGGAACTGAAGATTAACTATACTTAGAATGGTAAGGATGACACTGATCAGACCACCATATGACCAATTTCAAGATGATTGTCAGAACGGACTATGTTGCTCTACACATAGCCGCCTCTCCCCATCTTCACACCCTGAAACTCCTATTTTTTTTTTTTTTTTTTTTGCCCTTTAGGGCCACACCTGTAGCCTATGGAAGTTCACAGACTAGGGTTGAATCAGAGTTTCAGCTGCTAGCCTACACCACAGCCACAGCAAAGCCAGATCCTTAACCCACTGAGCAAGGCCAGGGATCAAACCTGCATCCTCATGGATACTAGTCAGGTTCAAAACTTGCTGAGTCACAATGGGGACTCCCTGAAATTACTTTTTAAAAAAGCTCTTGCCCTCTGATCGACAAGGGGGAGTTTGTTCTTTGGAACATGAATCTTTCTCCCCAGGTTCCAGCTTCCTCAATAAAGCTCTCTTTCCTTTATCAAACATTTGTCTCTCAGTATTGGATTCTTGAACAAAGAGCAGCCAAGCCAGATTTTGGAGACCCAACCTCTTTGTTTATTTCCAACCTATCCCAAGACATCACTCCATGAAAGGCTACCAGATGAAGCTCTGGCCAGTTATGACCACACTTCCTGGTAATACCCATTTGGTCTTCCAGTCAAACTACAGTACCAGACAAATAATCCTCAAATGTGGAAAAGGTGAGAATGTGTCAAGTTCATCACCACGGGTCCTGCTGTAGTGCTGGTCCTTGGTTGAGGCTCTGCTTCTGTGAACACCTCCTCTCATTCACTTGCCTGTAGATCAACCTCACTGAAGCTTCAGAAGCTCTGATGCCATCTGCTTTGTACCCTGTGTACAGAGTTAGTGCATGAAATCAGTGTTTCAAACAGATGAAACCAGTTGAGTAAGAGGCATCTTGGGGTATACACTAGACATAGACAGGCAGACTACTGGGGTAGTCCTTGCAAACTGAATCCAGCCTTGTCTAGTTTAGAAAGGAATTTTTACGACTTTATAGGAGTGAAATGTCGGACTCTGCTTTCTCAGCTTACATGGTTCTCTTGTAAGGAAATGGAAATCTATTTCTATGGTATTTCTCCTTTAGCTTTCCAGAGAGGCTGTAGACCATAATCACATGGACTCTAGAGTCAGACTGCCACCTTAGAATCCCAGCTCTAGCACTTAAATAGCTCTGGGACATTGGAAATTTACTACTTCTTTGAGCCTCTATTTCTACATCTATAAAATGGGGCATAAAAGTACTATCTTCTTCATGGGCCTTATGGGTTGAATCAAGTCCCTTCAAAATTCATACACTGAAGTCCTAATCCCCTCACCCAACCCCAAGTACTTTATTTGGAAATAGGGTCATTGTAGATAAAATTAGTTAGGACAATGTCACACTGGAGTAGAGTAGGCCCCTGTTCCAATCTGATGAATGCCCTTATAAAAACAACGCCATGTGAAAAGAAATATATACACACAGAGGGAAGATGCTGTGAGGAAATATAAGGAGAAGATGGCCCTCTGCAAGCCAAGGAGAGAAGCCTGGAACTGATCCTTTCCTCATAGCCCTCAGAAGGGACCAACCCTGTCCATATCTTCACTTGGGACTATCATCCTCCAGAACTGTGAAATAATAAATTTGTGCTTTCTAAAACAAACAAACAAAGAATGACAAAGGTCATAAAGAAAGACAAAGAAGGACACTATTTAATGATAAAAGGATCAATTAAAAAAGAGGATGTTACACTCATCAATATATATGCCCCTAGTTTAGCAGCACTCAAATACATACAACAAATACTAACAGACATAGAAGGATAAATAGATGGGAATACAATAATAACAGGAGATTTTAATATCTACTCACATCAATGGACAGATCCTCTAGACACAAAATCTATAAGATAACAGAGATCCTAATGACAGAATAGAACAGTTAGCCTTAATTGGTATTTTCAGGACATTACATCCTAAAAACACAGAATATACATTATTTTCAAGTTCATGTGGAACATTCTCAAGGATTGACAACACACTGGGGTACAAACTAACCTCAACAAATTTCAGAGTGTAGAAATTATTTCAAGTATCTTCTCTGACCACAATGGCATGAAACCACAGGAAAAGAAATGAGAAAAAACTGATTACATGGAGACTAAATGACATGCACCTAAAAAACCAATGGGTCATTGAGGAAATCAAAAGGGAAATTAAAAAATACCTCAAGACAAATGATAATGAGAACACAGCTATTCAAAATCTTTGGGATGCTGCAAAAGCAGTTCTTAGAGGGAAGTCCTTAGCAATATGGGCCTTCTTCAAAAAAGATGAAAAATCTCAAATCAGCCACTTAACATACCACCTAAAAGAATTAGAAAAAGAAGAACAAATAAAACCTAAAGTCAGCAGAAGGAAGGAAATTATAAAGATCAGAGAGGAAATCAATAAAATAGAGATTCAAAAAACAATATAAAAAATCAATAAAACCAAGGGCTGGTCCTTTTAAAGGATAAACAAAATGGACAAACCTCTGGCCAGACTCACCAAGAAGAAGAGAGAAAGAACCCAAATAAACAAAATAAGAAATGAAAAAGGGGAAACTTCAATGCAGAAATACAAAAAAAAAAAAAAACCATAAGAGAATATTATGAACAATTATATACCACAAATCTGACAACCTAGAAGAAATGGACAACTTTCTAGAAAACCTGAGTCACCAAACTTGAGTCAAACCTGAATCAAGAAGAAATAGATCATTTGAAAAGACAAATCACTAGAAATGAAATTGAATATGCAACAAAAACATTCCCTACAAACGAAGCCAAGGACCAGATGGATTCACAGAATTCTGCCAAACATACAAAGAACTTAAACCCATCCTTCTTAAAATTTTCCAAAAGGCTGAAGAAGGAACACTTCCAAAGACATTCTATGAAGCCACTATCATCCTAACAATAAAACCAGACAAATATACTACTAAAAAAGAAAATTATAGGCAAATATCTTTGATGAATATAGATGCAAAAATTCTCAACAAAATTTTAGCCAACAAATTCCAAAGATCATACACCATGACCAGGTAGGCTGCATCCCAGGTTCACAAGGATGGTTCAACATATGCAAATCAATCAACGTCATACACCACATTAACAAAAGTCAAAAACCGCATGATCATCTCAATAGATGCAGAAAAAACATTTGACAAAGTCCAAAATCCATTCATGATAAAAACTCTTACCAAAGTGGGTATGGAGGGAGCACACCTTAACATAATCAAAGCTGTTTATGACAAACCCATAGCTAATATAATATTCAATGTAGAAAAGCTGAAACCCTTCCTGCTAAAATCTGGAACAAGACAAGGATGCCCACTCTCACCACTTTTATTCAACATAGGATTGGAAGACCTAGCCACAGCAATCAGACAAACAAAAGAAATAACATGTGTCCAGATTGGAAGAGAAGAGTTAAAACTGTCACTCTCTGCAGATGACATGATGTCATATATAGAACACCCTAAGGACTCCACACAAGAACTACCTGAACTCATCAACAAATTCAGTGAAGTGGTAGTGTACAAGATTAATAATATTCAGAAATTGGTTGCATTTCTGTACACTAACAATGAAACATTAGAAAAGGAATACGAAAATACAATATCTGGGGAGTTCCAGTCGTGGCTCAGTGGTTAACGAATCCAACTAGGAACCATGAGGTTGCGGGTTTGATCTCTGGCCTGGCTCAGTGGGTTGAGGATCCGGCATTGCAGTGAGCTGTGGTGTGGGTCACAGACGCAGCTCGGATCCTGCATTGCTGTGGCTCTAGCATTGGCCAGCAGCTATAGTTCCGATTCGACCCCTAGCCTGGGAACCTCCATGTGCTGTGGGAGCAGCCCTAGAAAAGGCAAAAAGAAAAAAACAAACAAACAAACAAAAAAAAAAACAATATCTTTTAAAATTGCACCCCCCAAAATTAAATACCTAGGAATAAACCTAACCAAGGAGGTGAAAGACTTATATGCTGAGAACTTTTAAGACATTAATCAAGCAAATTAAAGAAGACCAAAGAAATGGAAAGATACTCTGTGCTCCTGGATTGGAAGAATTTATATCATTAAAATGGCCATACTACCCAAAACAGACTTAATGCAATCCCTATCAAATTACCCATTACATTTTTCACAGAACTAGAACAAACAATCCAAAAATTTATATGGAACCACAAAAGACCCAGAATTTCCAAAGCAATACTGAGGAACAAAAAACCAAGCAGGAGGCATAACTCTCCCAGATTTCAGATAAGTTTACAAAGGTACAGTAATCAAGACAGTGTGGTACTGGTACCAAAACAGACATACAGACCAATGGAACAGAATAGAGAACACAGAAATAAACCCAGACACCTATGGTCAATTAATCTTAGACAAAGTAGGCAAGAATATAAAATGGGGAAAAGACAGTCTCTTCTGTAAGTGATGCTGGGAAAACTGGACAGCCACATATAAATTAATGAATCTGGAACATTCATTAATTTGGAACAACCCTCAAACCATGCACAAAAATAAATTCAAAATGGCTTAAAGACAAGACACCACAGAACTCCTAGAAGAGAACAGAGGCAAAACATTCTCTGACATCAACCGTACAAGTGTTTTCCTTAGGTCAGCTCCCAAGGCAACAGAAATAAAAACAAAGATAAAGTAGTGGGACCTAATCAAACTTACAGGCTTTTGCATAGCAAAGTAAATCATAAAAAAAGACAGCCAATGAAATGGGGGAAAATAGTTGCAAGCAATGCAACTGAGAAGGGCTTAATCTAAAATATAAAAACAACTCGTACAACTCCATAGCAAACAAACAAACAACACAATTAAAAAAAGGGCATAAACCCTAAATAGACATATATCCAAAGAAGACATGTGGATGGGCAACAAGCACATAAAAAAAGCTCAACATCACCAATTATTAGAGAAATGGAAATCAAAACTGCAATGAGTAACCATCTCATACCAGTCAGAATGGCTATCATTAGTAAGTCTGCAAACAACAAATGCTGGAGAGGTTGTGGAGAAAAGGGAACCCTCCCACACTGTGGTGGGAATGTTAATTGCTATAACTACCATGGAAAACAGTATGGAGGTACATCAAAAACTAAATATTAAATTACCATATGATCCAGCAATCCCAGTCCTGGGCATATATCCGGACAAAACTTTCATTCAAAAAGATACATGTGGAGTTCCCATCGTGGCACATTGGAAACGAATCTGACTAGGAACCAATGAGGTTGTGGGTTTGATCCTTGGCCTTGCTCAGTGGGTTAAGTATCCAGCATTGCCATGAACTGTGGTGTAGGTGGCGTTGCTGTGGCTCTGGTGTAGGCCTGCAGCTGCAGCTCCGATTGGACCCCTCGCCTGGGAACCTCCATATGCCAGGGGTGCTACCCTAAAAAAAAAAAAAAAAAAAAAAAAAAAAAGAAGATGCATGCTGTTCTCTATGTTCATTGCAGCACTATTCGCAATAGCCAAGACATGGAAACAATCTAAATGTCCATCAACAGATGAATGGAGTAAGAAGATGTGGTATATATACACAATGGAATACTACTCACCATAAAAGGAAGAAAATAATGCCATTTGCAGCAACATGGATGGAACTAGAGATTCTCATACTAAGTGATGTTAAGTCAGAAAGAGAAAGACAAATACCATATGATATCACTTATATGTGGAATCTATAATATGGCATAAATGAACCTATCTACAGAACAGTAACAAAACTCATGGACATAGAGAACAGACTCCGAGGGGGAGGGGGAGGAGGTGGAATGGACTGGGAGTTTGGGGTTAGTAGATGCGAATTATTGCATTTGCAGTGAATATGCAATGAAGTCCTGCTGTATAGCACAGGGAAATATATCTAATCACTTGTGATTGAACATGATGGAGGATAATGTGAGAAAAAGAATGTGTATATATGTATGACTGGGTCACTTTGCTGTACAGCAGAAATTGACAGAACATTGTAAATCAACTATAATAAAAAAAAGAAAAAAAAGGGAAAAACATATTGTTCACGCGTTGTGTTAGTTACCTATTCCTGCAAGTACATACAAAAACTTAGTGGCTTAAAACAACATTTATCGTCTCTTGGTTTCTGTTGGTCAGCTTAGCTAGGTGTCTCTGGCTTTGGGTCTTTTGTGAGGTTCTTATCAAACTGTGGGCCGAGGCTACAGTCATGTCAAGGCTCAAGAGTGGCTGAAGAATCTGCTTTCAAGATCACTCACATGGCCTTGTCTCCTAGGTCTCCCATGACAAAATACCACAGGCTTAAATGACAGATATTAAGTTCTCATCGTTCTGCAGACTGGAAGCCCAAGATCAGGGTGCTGATAGGTCTACTTTCTTCTGAGGCGCTGCTCCTTGTTTGCAGGTGGCCACTTCTTGCTGTGTCCTCACATGGCCTTTCCTCTGTGAGCGCATGACCCTAGTGTCCCTCTCCCTTCTCATTGACAGTATGACTGCTGTCACCCCATCTTTATTTTTTTTTATTTTTAAATTTTTGTTTGTCTTTTGTCCTTTTTTAGGGCTACACCTGCTACACATGGAGGTTCCCAGGCTAGGGGTCAAATATCGGAGATACAGCTGCTGGCCTACGCCAGAGCCACTGCAACGCCAGATCTGAGCCATGTCTTAGATCACAGCTCACAGCAACACCAGATTCTTAACCCACAAGCGAGGCCAGGGATTGAACTCAAAACATCATGGTTCCCAGTTGGATGTGTTATACCACTGCACCACAATGGGAACTCCCCACTTTTTTATTTTATTTAAATTTCATGACCTCTTTAAAGGCCTTGTTTCCAAATATAATCATATTAGAGGTTAGGCTTCCATACATGAATTTCGTGGGAACACAATTCAGTCCATAACTCTCATTCACTACCCTGGCCTCTCCATAAGCTGCCTCAGTGTCCTTACTACATGGCAGATGGTGGTGGTGCCAGAGAGTCAGAAAGTGCATACCCTAAAATAGTTTTTTGGTCACCTAATTTGGACGTGTCCTGTCACTTCTGGTGTGTCCTATTTACTAGAACCGAGTCACTCAGTTCAGCCCACACTCAAGGAAGTTTAATTACATAAAGGCATGAATACAAGGTGGAGGGCTCATCAGGGTCATCTTAGAGGCTGCCTATCACAGTCATTAAGGCAAAAAGCAAATATTTACTGAGTGCCTGCTTTGTGCCCTGGTAAAGCCGCAGAAAATAAGATAGACAAGATTCTGTACCTCCTAGAGGGTGCATTGTGGAAGGAGAGATAGGCCATATATCTATATGCCTTTTTTTTTTTTTTTTTTTTTTTTTTTAAGGGCTGAGCTCATGGCATATGGAGGGTCCCAGGCTAGGGGTCCAGTCAGAGCTGTAGCTGCTGGCCTACACCACAGACACGCTGGATCCAAGCCGCATCTGCAACCCACACCATATCTCATGGCAATACCGGATCCTTAACCCACTGAGTGAGGCCAGGGATCGAACCTGCGTCCTCATGGATGCTAGGCAGATTCGTTTCTGCTGAGCCATGATGGGAACTCTATATCTGTATCTCCTTTTCTGGATATAGATATGTGTGTATAAGTAGATGCCAATCTATCTTTAAGTTCAGGTAGTGATCAGTGCTCTGTAGGCATATAGAGCAGGATATGGGACTGTGTAATGGAGAAAGAGGCATGTCTGTTGATGCTGTCATGGCTATTTGCTCTGTTAGGTGACAGGCTTAAAACAAGGGAAACCAGGTATCTGGGGGAGATCCTGGGCTGCTTTGATGTATGATTCAAGCAAAGTTGTATGTGAGAAAAAAGCTGTCAGTGGAGAAACGTTGTGTGACTATAGCATATTATCATTATTGTTGGCAGGTCTGTTCTCGCCCACTCCCTGACCCCTTTGTGCAATTCACCTTATTAAGAGATTAGAAAATAAATTCTTAGAATGTTAATTTTTCAGAGTTACTGCTTTTTTTTTTTTCCACCTGTAGAGGAATAACTTTTTTTTTCTTTTGATTACATAATTATACATGGGCATTGCAAACAAAATTCAAACAATTCAGGAAATTAAATTTTCAGAAGAGCTGCTTGGAACCGAGAAAGACCTTCACTGAAGAAAAGAATTAAGGTGTATCTCACATTGCTGTTCCTGGTGCTGCTTTGGGGAAGCATCACAGCTGAACTTCCCCACATTCTGAGAGCTGCTTATGATCACCCCTGTGCTATGCAAGAGAAAAGGGCCCTTGGGTGCCCATGCTGCATGCTGGGAGGCAGGCTGGGGTGGTTTCCATGCATCATGCTTTCTGCATGTGGTGCTGCTCTTGGGAGTGAATAGCTGCAGATGGGGCACAGGTGAGATGCTGGTTCGAGCCCAGGTGAGCAAGGGACTTGCCAATGCCCCTTAGCATTGATTTGCTCTCAACTGATCTCTGCTTGTCATGAAACAAGACTGGTTTATTTTTGTTTTTATTTCCATTTCCCAAGGTGATGGAACCAAAAAGATATTGCTGTGATTTATGGCAGAGTGTTCTGCCTATGTTTTCCTCTAAGAGTTTTATAATACCTGGTTTTGCATTTAGGTTTTTGATCTGCTTTGAGTTTATTTTGTGTGTGGTGTTAGCATTCTTCATCATTATTTTATATGTATTGCTGTCCACTTTTCCAAGCACCACTTGCATGATATGGCTTAATTGCAGAATATAAAAAATGATACAAATGAGCTTATTTACAAAACAGAAATAGACTCACAGGACATTGAAAACAAACTTATGGTTACCAAAGGGGAAAAGTGTAGGGAGAAATAAATTAGGACTTTGGGATTAACAGATACACACTGATATATATATATAAAGTAGATAACCAAAAAGGACTAATGGCATAGCACAGGGAGCTGTACTCAATATCTTGTAATAACCTACAATGGAAAAGAATCTAAGAAAGAATATATATATTTACATATATGTATAACTGAACCACTTTTGTATATACTTGAAACTAAACATTTTAAACCAACTGTATTTCATTAAAAAATAAAAGAAAAAAAAAGGAGATTGGAGGAAATAGCAACAGAATGTTTACAGTTCACAATCTATTTTTGACTCAAGTGACCTAGTGGGTATTATCCCTCTTCAGATGTTTCCTGCTGTTGTTCATAGAAAAAGACAGAAGAGAAATCCCTTGGTGAGGAGGGTGATAACTACTTGATCTGCTGTACAATTGTATAGCATCACAATATGAGACATTCTATTGCTGAAACTTGGCCTCTTGTCCGCTGGTGCCAAGTAGAAACATGGAGACAGTTTGGGGTGAAGGAGAAAAGGATAGCTTTATTGCTTTGCCAGGTAAAGGAGGCCACAGCAGGCTAATGCCTTAAAGACTGTGCCCTCCTTGAGAAAGAGAAGTTTTGTAGTTTTGGGAGTGGAAAATAGGGCTGTAGATAAGGATCAGGGTAGAGGCAAGCTTGCATTTTTTTCTCAAAATTGGTGTTTAGTGGTGCCGCTGGGACTGGTTCTGGTGGCCCTCCTTTTTCCAAAATGAAGAATGCTTCATCAAGTAGTTGACATCTTCCACTTGTTGAGGATGTTAGTTCTGTAGAAGGGCTCAGAGATATTGTTACGTATATTCCTTGAGGAAGAACCAGGACCTTGCCCCAAGGCTGCACTCTTGCCTCTTGACAGCTCCTCCCTGGTCTCTGCATACCCTCCCTTCACTGATTAGCTGAATCTGCCCTTTGGAACTCAGGGAAGGTCACGGAGGCTGAAGTTTATTCCCTAAAAACAAGAAATGGAGGACACAAAAAGGCTAGTGTGCCCAGGAGCCCCACAGGGCCCTAGCTCAGTTACAATTCTAATAGGACAAGAAAGCTTGACTTTATCAAGTCATCTGGCCTCTCAGTCCCTGGATCCTTTCTTTTGAAATAATAACATCTATTGAGCATGTGCTGTGTACCTGGCACCATTCTAAGCTCTTTTTGGGAATTAATTAATTAAATCTCAGATAAATGCCTAGAGGTGGGATTTCTGGATTAGAGGGTAAATACATGTTTAACTTTAAAAGAAACTGCCAATCAGTTTTTCAAACTGGTTATGCTATTTTACACTCTTACTAGAAATGTATGAGAGTCCTGGTTACTGAATGTCCTCTTCAACAGTAAGTATTGTCTTTTTCATTTCATCAGTTTTAGTCGGTACATAGTGATATTTCATCATGGTTTTAATTTCCCTGAACATTAATGTATTTTTATGTGCTTATTGACTATTTGTGTGTAATTCATTAAAAATTTCTTTACAATTAAATAATAAATAATTTAAGACTATAAATTTTCCTCTGAGTGTGGGTTTAGTCATATCCCATAGGGTTTGAAAAGACCTAATTTTTTAAAAATTTAATTTAATTTAATTTTAAATTTATTTTTTAAAAATGATTTTAATTTTTTTCCATTATAGCTGGTTTACAGTGTTCTGTCAATTTTCTACTGTACAGCATGGTGACCCAGTCACACATACACATATACATTCCTTTTTCTCACATTATCATACTCCATAATAAGTGACTAGATATAGCTCCCAGTGCTATACAGCAGGATCTCATTCCTTTTCCATTACAGAAGCAATAGTCTGCATCTATTAACCCCAAATTCCCAATCCACTCACTCCCTCCCCTCCTCCTTGGCAACCACAAGTCTGTTCTCCATGTCCATGATTTTCTTTTCTGTGTAAAGGTTCATTTGTGCCATGTAATAGATTCTAGATATAAGTGATATCATATGGTATTTGTCTTTCTCTTTCTGACTTAATTCACTTAGTATGAGAGTCTAACTAAATTTTTTTAGTTCTAAATAATTTTTCTTTTTTACTTCCAGTTTTCTCAATGGTTAAATTTTTTTTGCTTGCTTATCTCTTAATTATTTGCTTCTGAATTTATGATAGTATAGACAGTGAACATGACCTGTGAAATATTAACTTTAAAAAAAACCATACAGTTGTGACCAAGTACATGATCACTATTTTTCAATCTTTATGGGTATAAAGAATATATTCTCTCTTTTAGTGTATGTGATTTCCTTTCTATATATCTATTAAATCAAGATTGGTAATTATGCCGTCAAAATAATTTATATACATATTCCTTTTTTGTCTGTTTAATTAAAAAATTTGAAGAGAGGTATTTTAGACTCTCAATATGGTTTTCCTTTTTTATTGAATTCTCTTCATTTCCAAGAGATTTTGCTCTTAGCTATTTTTTTAGTGTATAAATTTTTATGCCTATTACAACTTGTTCAAGGAATGTCTTTTTTGTCATTTAGAATATTATTCTTTAACTGTTTAAGAATTTGACCTAACATTCTATGTTTAACCCTTGATGTTTCTACCTTTGCTTCTTTTTTTAGAAAAAAATATAGTAGATTTACAATATTGTGTTAGTTTCAGGTGTACGACCTCTGCTTCTTTTTGTTTGCTTTTGTCTGTTTGTTTGCTTATCTATTTTTTTTTTTTTTGCTTTTTTTGCTTTTCAGGGCCATACCTGTGGCATATGGAAGTTCCCAGCCTAGGGGTTGAATTGGAGCCACAGCTGCTGGCCTACGCCACAGCCACAGCAACATGGGATCTGAGTCATGTCTGTGAACTCTACCACAGTTCCCAGCAATGCTGAATCACTGACCCAAGGAGTGAGACCAGGGATGGAACCTGCATCCTCATGGCTACTACTCAGAATCGTTTCTGCTGAGCCACAACGGGAACTCCCTCATCTAATTTTTTCTTTCATTTTCCCTGTGTCATTTTGTTTTAGCTTCATACCTTTAGACTGCATATAAGTGGATTTTTGTTTTTCAGACTCAGTCGAAGGATCAATGTTTGTTCATAGCAGATTCAACTCTCTTATATTTATTTGGTATCCAAGATGTTTGGTCTTATTCCTGCCGTTTAATTTTTTACTTTCTATTACTCTTTCTGTTTGCTCCCTTATTTCTCCTTCAATTATATGTGTTAAATTGAAGAAATTTTCTTTTTTTTAACATTTTATTTTTTTTTCTGCTGTACAACATGGTGACCCAGTTACACATACATGTATACATTCTTTTTTCTCACATTATGCTTTCCATCATAAGTGACTAGACAGAGTTCCCAGTGCTACATAGCAGGATCCCATTGCTAATCCATCCTGAAGGCAAAAGTCTGAAGCTATTAACCCCAAGATCCCAGTTCATCCCACTCCTTCCACTTTCCCTTTGACAATCACAAGTCTATTCTCCAAGTCCATGATTTTCTTTTCTGTGGAAAGGTTCCTTTGTGCCATATGTTATATTCCAGATATAAGTGATATCATATGATATTTGTCTTCCTCTTTCTGACTTACTTCACTTAGTATGAAAGTCTCTAGTTCCATTCATGTTGCTGCAAATGGCATTATTTTGTTCTTTTTTATGGCTGAGTAGTATTCCATTGTGTATATATACCACATCTTCCTAATCTGATCATCTGTCAATGGACATTTGGGTTGATTCCGTATCTCAGCTATTGTGAATAACGCTGCAATGAACATGAGAGTGCATGCGTATTTTTTTTTTTTTTGGTCTTTTTGTCTTTTTCTAGGGCCACACCTGCAGCATATGGAGGTTCCCAGGCTGGGGTCCAATTGGAGCTGTAGCTGCCAGCCTATGCCAAAGCCACAGCAATGCTAGATCCGAGCCGAGTCTGTGACCTACACCACAGCTCATGGCAATGCCAGATCCTTAACCCACTGAGCAAGGCCAGGGATGGAACCCACAACCTCATGGTTCCTAGTTGGAATCGTTAACCACTGAGCCATGATGGGAACTCTGAATGTGTCTTTTTTAAGGAAAGTTTTGACCGGATATATGCCCAAGAGTGGGATTGCTGGGTCATATGGTAGTTCTATGTATAGATTTCTGTGGTATCTCCATACCGTTCTCCTTAGTGGTTGTACCAGCTTACATTCCTACCAACAGTGCAAGAGGGTTCCCTTTTCTCTACACCCCTCCAGCATGTGTTATTTGTGGACTTATTAATGATGGCCATTCTGACTGGTGTAAGGTGTTATCTCATGGTAGTTTTGATTTACTTTTCTCTAATAATCAGTGATGTTGAGCATTTTCCCATGTGTTTGCTGGCCATCTGTATATCTTCTTTGGAGAAATGTCTGTTCATATCTTTTGCCCATTTTTCCATTGGGTTGATGGCTTTTTTGCTGTTGAGTTGTATAAGTTGCTTATATGTTCTAGAGATTAGGACTTTGTCAGTTGCATCATTTGAAACTATTTTCTCCCATTCTGTAAGTTGTCTTTTTGTTTTCTTTTTGGTTTCCTTTGCTGTGCAAAAGCTTGTCAGTTTGATTAGGTCCCATGGGTTTATTTTTGCTTTTATTTCTGTTTCTTTGGAAGACTGACCTGAGAAAATATTCATGATGTTGATGTCAGAGAGTGTTTTGCCAATGTTCTCTTCCAGGAGTTTGATGGTGTCTTGTCTTATATTTAAGTCTTTCAGCCATTTTAGTTTATTTTCCTGTATGGTGTGAGGATGTGTTCTGGTTTCATTGATTTGCAAACAGTTTTCCAGGTTTCTCAGCAATTCTTGCTGAAAAGACTGTCTTTTTCCCATTTTATGTTCTGGCCTCCTTTGTCAAAGATTAATTGACCATAGGTGTCTGGGTTTATTTCTGTGTTCTCTAGTCTGTTCCATTGGTCTGTATGTCTGTTTTGGTACCAGTACCACACTGTCTTGATGCCTGTGGCTTTGCAATATTGCCTGCAGTCTGGGAGAGTTTTGGCCCCTGCTTGGTTTTTGTTCCTCAGAATTGCTTTGGCATTTCTGGGTCTTTTGTGGTTCCATATAAAGTTTTGGATTGTTTGTTCTAGTTCTGTGAAAAATGTCATGGGTAATTTGATAGGGATGGCATTGAATCTGTAGATTGCTTTGGGTAGTATGGCCATTTATACAATGTTAATTTTTCCAACCCAGAAGCATGGAATATCTTTCCATTTCTTTGCATCTTCTTTAATTTCCTTGATTAATGTTTTCTAGTTCTCAGCATATAAGTCTTTAACCTCCTTGGTCAGGTGTATACCCAGGTATTTGATTTTTCGGGGTGAAATTTTAAAGGGTATTGTACTTTTGTATTCCTTTTCTAATATTTCATTGTTAGTATACAGAAATGTGACTGATTTCTGAATGTTAATCTTATATCCTGCTACTTTGCTGAATTTGTTGATCAGTTCAAGTAGTTTTTGGGTTGAGTCCTTAGGGTTTTCTATATATAGTATCATGTCATCTGCATACAGTGACAGTTTTACATCTTCTCTATTTAGATGCCTTTTATTTCTTTTGTTTATCTGATTGGTGTGGCTAGGACTTCCAATACTATGTTGAAAGCAGTGGTGAGAGTGGGCATCCTTGTCTTGTTCCAGATTTTATTGGGAAGTCTTTCAGCTTTTCTCCATTGAGTATTATATTTGCTGTGGGTTTGTCATAAATGCTTTATGTTATGTTCCCTCTATACCCACTTTGGTAAGAGTTTTTATCATGAATTGATGTAGGATTTTGTCAAATGCTTTTTTGGTGTCTATTGAGATGATCATGTCGTTTTTGACTTTTCTTCTGTTAATGTGGTATATGATGTTGATTGATTTGCATATGTTGAACATCCTTCTGAACCTGGGATGAAATCCACCTGGTTGTGGTATACTATATTTTTGACATATTATTGGATTTGGTTGTCTAAAATTTTGCTGAGAATTTTTGCGTCTATATTCATCAAAGATATTGGTGAATAGTTTTCTTTTTTGGTGGTATCTTTGGATGGTTTTGGAGGTAGGGTGATGGTGGTATCATAGAATGTTTTTGGGAGTATTCCTTCTTCTTCAGCATTTTGAAAAAGTTTAAGGAGGATGGGTACAAGTTCCTCTTTGTATGTTTTGGTAGAATTTGCCTGTGAAGCCATCTGGACCTGGATCTGTATTTGTAGGGAGTGTTTTTTATGACATATTCAATTTCATTTCTAGGGATCAGTCTGTTCAGTTGATCTATTTATTCTTCTTTATTATTACTCAATGAACTTATTGCACTTATAGTTGTACAATGATCACCACAATCCCATTTTATAGGATTTCCATCCCACAACCCCAAGGCATCCCCCCACCCTCGAACTGTCTCCTTTGGAAACCTTAAGATTTTCAAAGTCTGTGAGTCTGCATCTGTTCTGCAAAGAAGTTCCTTGTGTCCTTTTTTCAGATTCCACATGTCAGGGATAGCATTTGATGTTGCTGTCTCATTGTCTGACTGACTTCCCTTAGCATGATCATTTCTAGGTCTGTCCATGTTGCTAAAAATGCCATTATTTCTTTCCTTTTAATGGCTGAGTAATATTCCATTGTGTATATGTACCACCTCTTCTTGATCCACTCCTCTGTCAATGGACATTTAGGTTGTTTCCATGTCTCGGCTATTGCAAGTAGTGCTGCAATGAGCATCGGAGTACATGTGTCTTTGCGAGTCATGGGTTTCTCTGGATAGATGCCCAGGAGTGGGATTGCTGGATCAAACGGTAGTTCTAATTTTAGTTTTCTGAGGCATCTCCATACTGTTTTCCACAGTGGTTGCACCAATCTACATGCCCACCAACAGTGTCATAGGGTTCCTTTTTCTCCACACCCTCTCCAACACTTATTGTTTGTAGACTTTTGGCTGCTGGCCTTTCTGGCTGGTGTAAGGTGACACCTCATAGTGGTTTTGATTTGCATTTCTCTAATAATGAGTGATGTTGCACATCTTTTCATGTGTTTTTTGGCCATCTGTGTGTCTTTGTTGGAGAATTTTCTGTTTAGATCTTCTGTCCATTTTTGATGGTTTTTTTTTTTTTTTTTTTTTTTTGGTACTGAGCAGTAGGAGGTGTTTATAAATTTTGGAGATGACTCCCTTGTCATTTGATTCATTTGCAAAGATTTTCTCCCATTCCGTGGGTTGTCTTTTCATTTTGTTTAGGGTTTCCTTGGCTGGGTATAAACTTTTAGGTTTTATTTTTGTTTTTACTCTAAGAGGTGGCTCTGGGAACACGTTGCTGTCGTTTATGTCAGAGAGTGTTTGGCCTATGTTTTCCTCTAAGAGCTTTATAGTATCTGGTCATATATCTAGGTCTCTAATCCACTTTGAGTTTATTTTTGTGTATGGTATTAGGGAGTGTTCTAGTTTCATTCTTTTACATGTGGCCATCCAGTTTTCCCAGCACCACTTATTGAACAGGCTGTCTCTTCTCCACTCTATATTCTTGCCTCCTTTGTCATAGATTAGTCGGATGTCGGTGTGTGGCTTTAATTCCAGGCTTTCTATCCTGTTCCACTGATCTAGATTTCTGCCTTTGTGCCAGTACCCTGCAGTTTCAACGATTGTTGCTTTGTAGTATAGTCTGACATCAGGGATCCTGATTCCTCCAGCTCCGTTTTGCTTTTTCAGGATGCCTTTGGCTACTCTGGGTCTTTTGTGCATCCAAACACACTTTAACATATTTTGTTCAAGTTCTGTGAAAAATGTCCTTGGTAATTTGATAGGGATTCCATTGAATCTGTAGATTGCCTTGGGTAGTATAGTCCTCTTGATAATATTGACTCTTCCAATCCAAGAGCATGGTATGTCTTTCCACCTGTTTGTGTCATCTTTGATTTCTTTCATCAGTGTCTTAGACTTTTCAGAGTACACGTCTTTTGTCTCTTTAGGTAGGTTCACTCCTAGGTATTTTATTCCTTTGGATGTGATGCTAAACGGGATTGTTTCCCTAATTTCTCTTTCTGATCTTTCATTGCTAGTATATAGACATGCCATTGATTTCTGTGTATTAATTTGGTATCCTGTGACTTTGCCAAATTCATGGATGAGCTCTACCAGTTTTCTGGTAGAGTCTTTAGGATTCTCTAGGTATAGTATCATGTCATCTGGAAAGAGCAATAGTTTTACGTCTTCCTTTCCAATTTGGATTCCTTCTATTTCTTTTTCTTCTCTGCTTGCTGTGGCTAGGACTTCCAAAACTATGTTGAATAGTAGTGGCAAGAGCAGACATCCTTGTCTTGTTCCTGATCTCAGTGGGAATTCTTTCAGCTTTTCACCCTTGAGAATGATGTTAGCTGTGGGTTTGTCATAGATGGCCTTTATTATGTTGAGGTAGGTTCCCTCTATGCCCACTTTCTGAAGGGTTTTTTTTTTCTTTATCAGAAATTGGTGTTGGTTTTGTCAAAGGCTTCTTCTGCATCTATTGAGAGGATCATGTGGTTTTTATTCCTCAGTTTGTTAATGTGGTATATCACATTGATGGATTTGTGGATATTGAAGGATCCTTGCCTCCTGGGGATAAATCCCACTTGACCTTGGTGAACAATGCTTTGAATGTACTGTTGGATGCGGTTTGCTAGTATTTTGTTGAGGATTTTTGCATCAATGTTCATTGGTGAAATTGGCCTGTAATTTTCTTTTTTGGTGATATCTTTTTCTGGTTGGTATCAGGCTGATGGTGGCCTCATAGAGTGAGTTTTGGAGTATCCGTTCCTCTGTGATTCTTTGGTATAGTTTCATAAGGATAGGTATTAGCTCCTCTCTAAATGTTTGATAGAATTTGCCTGTGAAGCCACCTGGTCCTGGACTTCTGTTTGTTAGAAGTTTTTAAATCACAGTTGCAATTTCAGTTCTTGTGATTGGCCAGTTCATCTTTTCGATTTCATCTTGGTTTAGTCTGGGAAGATTGCACTCTTCTAAGAACTTGTCCTTTTCTTCAAGGTTTCTGTTTTATTGGTATACAGTTGCATATAGTGGTCTCTCATGGTCCTTTGTATTTCTGTGATGTCCATTGTTTCTTCTCCCTTTTCATTTCTAGTTTTACTGATTTGAGTCCTCTCTCTTGGTTTCTTGATATGTCTGGCTAAGGGTTTATCAATTTTGTTGATCTTTTCAAAGAATTGGCTTTTTGTTTCATTGATCTTTTCTGAGGTTTTCTTCATTTCTATTTCATTGATTTCTGCACTGATCATTATGATCTCTTTCCTTCTACTAACTTTAGGTCTTGTCTGTTCTTCTCTCTCGAGCTGCTTAGGTATAAAGTTAGCTTGTTTATTTGGGCTTTTTCTTGTTTCCTGAGGTGGGCTTGTGTTGCTATAAACTTTCCTCTTAGAATGACTTCCTGCATCCCATAGGTTTTGGAGTGTTGTATCTTTGTTGTCATTTGCTTCTAGGTATTTTTAAATTTCCTCTCTGATTTCTTCAGTGATCCATTGGTTGTTTGGTAGCATGTTGTTTAGTCTCCACGTGTTTGTGTTTTTTGCAGTTTTTTTTTTTCTTGTTGATTTCCAGTCATATAGCATTGTGGTCAGAAACGATGCTTGGTAGGATTTCAATTTTCTCGAAGTTACCGAGGTTGGATTTGTAGCCCAGGATGTGATCCGTCTTAGAGAAGGTTCCACGTGCACTTGAGAAGAATGTGTATTCTGTTGCTTTTGGATGGAATGTCCTATAAATCTCTCTCAAGTCCATCTGGTCTAATGCTTCATTCAGGGCCTGTGTTTCCTTATTGATTGTCTGTCTGGATGCTCTGTCCAATGCTGTATACGGGGTGTTAAAAGTCCCCCACTATGATTGTGTTATTGTCGATTTGTCCTTTTAAGGTTGTTAGCAGTTGCCTTGTATGTGGTGGTGAACCTGTGTTGGCTGTGTAGATATTTACAATTGGTATATCTTTTTCTTGGATTGATCCTTGGATCATTGGGTAGTGACCTTCCTTGTCCCTTAAAATATTCCTCATTTTAAAGTCTATTTTCTCTGATATGAGTATTGCTACTCCACCTTTCTTTTGATTCCTGTTTGCATGGAATATTTCCTTCCATCCTCTCACTGTCCATTTGTATGTGTCCCTAGAAGTGAAGTGGGTCTCTTGAAGGCAGCATATATATGGGTCTTGTTTGTGTATCCATTTAGCCAGTCTCTGTCTTTTGGTTGGGGCGTTTAGTCCATTAACATTTAAGGTAATTGTTGATATATATGTATGTCCTTATTGCCATATTATTAATTGCTTTGGATTTGGTTTTGTTGCTCTTTTTCCTTCCCTTCTTCGCTTGTTCTCTCCTCTTCTGGTTTGAGGACTCTATTCAGTGTTTTATTTGAGCTGATTTTTCTTATTTGTTTGTGTATCAATTGCAGTTTTTTGGTTTGCAGTCATTCTGAAGTTTTGATATAAGGGTCTCTCTCTCTCCCATATATATATATATATATATATATATGTATATATATATATATATATATACATATATATATATATATATATATATATGAGATTGTTTTAAGCTGTTGGTCTCTTAATCGCAAGTGCATCTCCAGTGTCCTGCATTTGTACCCTCCTCTTCTCACGATTTCTGATTGTGGTGGCATAATTGCGCATGGATGATTTCGTATCTTTACTGTATATATACCTTTACTGGTGAGCCTTGTCCTTTGCGGAATTTTTGTTTCTGGTTGGGGCCTTTTCTTTTCTGCCTAGAGAAGTTCTTTTAGTATTTGTGGTAAAGCCGGTTTAGTGTTGCTGACTTCTCTTAGCTTTTGCATCTCTGTGAAGCTTTTGATTTCTCCTTCAAATCTGAATGAGAGCCTTGCAGGGTAAAGTAATCTTGGGTTGGGGGTTTTTTCCTTTCATCACGTTAAGTATATCATGCCTCGCCCTTCTGGCCTGCAGAGTTTCGGCTGAAAAATCTGCTGATAACCTTATCGGGGTTCCCTTGTATGTGATTTGTTTCTTTTCCCTAGCTGCTTTGAAGATTTTCTCTTTGTCGTTAATTTTGGTCAGTTTGATTAATATGTGTCTTGGGGTGTTCCTCCTTGGGTTTATTTTATGTGGGGCTCGTTGTGCTTCCTGGATTTGAGTGACTGCTTCCTTTCCCATGTTGGGGAGGTTTTTGGCTATTATCTCTTGGAATACTTTTTCTGTCCCTTTCTCTCTCTCTTCTCCTTCTGGCACCCCTATCATACGGATGTTGGTGCGTTTAACATTGTCCCAGAGATCTCTGAGACTCTCTTCATTTCTTTTCGATCTTTTTTCTCTTTTCGGTTCTGCATCCGTGACTTCCACTAATCTGTCCTCCACCTGGCTTATTCATTCTTGTGCCTCCTGTATTCGGCTGTTAGCTGCTTCTAGTGAAGTTTTTTATTTCAGTTATTGTATTTTGCATCTCTTCTTGTTTAAGTTTTAGATCTTGTATCTGTTTGCTCAGTGTTTCCTGTAAGTTATTCATCTTTGCCTCCTGTTTATTTCCAATGTCGTGCATCATCTTCAGCATCAACAGCCTAATGTCTTTTTCCTGGAGGCTGAGAATCTCCTGATCACTTAGCCTATTTTCTGGGGTTTTTTCTTTCTCCCTCATCTAAGTTATGGTTCTCTGTCTTTTCGTTTTTATAGGTTTTTGGTGTGGTGACCTTTGTGCAGATAATAGAGTTGTAGCATCTCTTACTTTTGGTGTCTGCCCCCCTTGTGGCTGATATGGGTACAGGGGCTTGCTGCAGGTTTCCTGATGGGAGGGACTGGTGCTTGCCCACTGGTAGGTGGAGCTGATTCCCATCCCTCTGGTAGGTGGGGCTTAGTCTCTGGGTGGGATTAGAGGTGGCTGTGTGCCTGAGAGGTCTTTAGGCAGCCTGTTTACTGAGGGGCAGGGCTGTGATCCCACCTGGATTGTTGTTTGCCCTGGGGCTTCTCAGCACTGACTGACAAGTGGGGCCTGATTTTCCCAAAATGGACACCTCCAGTGAAAGGCATGCTGCTGAATATTCCTGGGAGCTTTGCTTCCAATGTCCTTCCCCCACAACATGCCACATTCACCCGTTTTCCCAGGAGGTCCTCCAAGAACTGTAGTCAGCTTTGACCCAGATTCCCATGGAGACTTTGCTTTTCCCTGGGATCCAGTGCACGTGAACATCTGTGTGTGCCTTTTAAGAATGGGGTCTCCATTTCCCCAAGTCCTGTGGAGTTCCTGCACACAAGCCCCACTGGTCTTCAAAGCCAGATGTTCTGGGGGCTCTTTCTCCCAGTGCCAGATCCCCACACATGGGTGTTTTATGTGGGGCTTAGAACTCTCACTCCTGTAGGTGAGTCTCTGTGAATGGAGTTACTCTCCAGTCTGGGGCACCTCCCACCCAGGAGGTATGGGGTTGCTTATATCATGTAATAGCCCCTCCTACCTCTTGATGTGGCCTCCTGTTTGTTTTCTGGAGTAGGATGTCTTTTTGAAAGTTTCCTATTTGGTTGAAGGTTGCTCAGCATTTAGTTGTAATTTTTTTTGTTTTTAGGAGAGAAGTTGAGCTCCTGTCCTTCTATTCCTCCATCTTAATCCCATCTCCTCATATAAGTACTTTTTGATCCAATAATTCCATCTCTCAGAATACTTTCTATAGAAATAACTTAAAATGTGAAAATATGCATCTATGAAAATATTTGTTTATGTAATAGGCAAAAATAGAAACAAATGTCAGCTACATTAGCCTCTGGACACACATACAAAGGAATATCAGGTATCTCTTAATAATGATGGTTTATATCTATATTTTAAGGACATGGAAAGATGTCTAATATGTATCATTAAGTTTCAGAAGCAGAATACCCAACAAGTATATTATGATCTTCATTTTTATACATACATGTATATGTTTACAAATGAATAGTAACTTCAGAAAGCATACACATCAAATGTTAAAAATTATGACATCTAGGTTATGATTTTATGAGTGGTTTGCACTTTTTTCATTTTTGAATTATAAAGTGATTTCTTTTAATTAATATTGAAATAATATTGAAGAGAAAATAATATTGTGGATAAAAACATGAAGGTTCCCTCAACTTCCCAGTCACATAAAGTAATGCTCCCTAGATCCATCTAAGCAGTATTGTCTTCCTGAACTTTTTCTTCCTGACCTTTATCTGCGTGCATCCAAATATACTCAGGTGTTGGATGAGATTTTTCTAAGCTTTAGGATTTAAATACATCTAGCACAAGTGCCTACACCCACATTCTACAGGAGGCCCAGTGCCCTCCCCAAGAGTTCTTTGAATACCCAAAGGCATATGTTCTCATAACTTCTACTGGATTTCAATCCCTGCTCCTGGGCCCAAATTCTCTATTTTATTTATGAATTCCCTTCCTTGCCTCTTCTTTCCTCTAGTTCACCAGTCAGTGTGCAACATTTCCTTTTTCCTGGCTTTGACCAAAACCACACCCCAAGCCATATGTCCCGAAGAATTTACTGATGGTTTGGCCACAATATCTAAGGATTTATTTCAAAGAAAAACAAGTTGCAATTTAATATCTAAAATCCATATTTTTGAGTTTAGGATAGGTACATGCAAACTATTACATTCAGATTGGATGTCCTACTGTATGGTACAGGGAACTATAACCAGTTTCCTGGGATAGGCCTTGATGGAAGATAATATAAGAAAGGGAATGTATATACATGTATGACTGGGTCACTTTGTTGTACAGTAGAATTTGGCACAGCATTAGAAATTAACTATACTTTAAAAAATTAAACACAAATACAAATTGAAAACAAACAAAAACAAAAAAGTCCCTATTCTTGAAAATTTTCTTTCACAAATAACAAATGCTGGAGAGGGTGTGGAGAAAAGGAAACCCTCTTATACTGCTGGTGGGAATGTAAATTGGTACAACCACTATCGAAAACAGTATGGAGGTACCTCAGGAAACTAAATATAGAATTACATATGACCCAGAAATCCCACTCTTGGGCATATACCTGGACAAAGCTTTCCTTGAAAAAGACACATGCACCTGCATGTTCATTGCAGCACAGTCCACAATAGCCAAGAGCTGGAAACAACCTAAATGTCCATCGACAGATGAATGGATTAAGAAGATGTGGTATATATACACAACGGAATACTATTCAGCCATAAAGAACAATGCCATTTGCAGCAACATGAATGGAACTAGAGACTCTCATACTGAGTGAAGTAAGTCAGAAAGAGAAAGACAGATACCATATGATATCACTTAATCTTGTATCCAATATATGGCACAAATAAACTTTTCCACAGAAAAGAAACTCTTGGACTTGGAGAACAGACTTGTGGTTGCCAAAGAGGAGGAGGAGGGAGTGGGATGGACTGGGAATCTGGGGTTAATAGATGCAGACTATTGCATTTGGAGTGGATAAGCAGTGGGATCCTGCTCTATAACATTGGGAACTATATCTAGTCACTTGTGATTGAGCATGATGGAGGATAATGAGAGAAAAAGAATGTATATATGTATGCATAACTGGGTCACTTTTCTCTATAAGAAAATTTACAGAACACTGTAAACCAACTGTAACTGAAAAAATAAAAATCATTTTTAAAAAAAAGACAAGAAAATTTTTTTGTGCCTCATTCTCCCAAACAATGGGAATTTCTCCTCATCATCTTCCACAGCCAATTCAAAACTCCAGCCAGTCTCTTAAACATTCTACTTCTCCTAAGGCCCTTCTCATATTTCCTTTGAATATTTGAGAACATAACTCTGCTCAACAAAATGACACATTCCCTGTGTCTTTTCCTTATGATGAGATATTGGGGACCCCAGAACAAATGGCAGAGAATAAGTACACAGATCCTCCCCCAGATGGGTCCCCAAGGCAGAAAGGGCCCACATTCCCCAGAGCACTGATACACGTGGCAAAGTCTTCATCTCACATTCCAGGGGTTCTGGAAATGATTCTAGATAAGGGATGAATTTCTAACTTTCTCTATAGAGACATCCCTCCTGTTTCATTTCCTTTTGAGGGGCTTTTTCCTACCATTGACATTACATGTTAATTCTGCTACACAGGAGCCTTGGTTCAGTCAACAAATTTGAGAGGCTCCATGTTTAACTTCAGATCACAGTGTGGTCAGAAGGTGTGATTCTACCTTCTAAGGCATCATCTGTCCCACTTTCATCCTCAGAATCACTATCCACTCCATCTTCCTTTTTACCTAACAAAGTCTCCTTAGGAATATCTTCCAAAAGTCAGAAGGAAGTTATAGAACTCCTTTGAGATCAACATTACAATGTGGGGGATGGGTGCAGGTAAACTATCAAAGAACCAGGCCTGCATAATATGAGGTTCAGAAATTTCTCTAGATAAAAGCAAGCAAAGGAGGCCCCTGGAAGCTGGCTATAAATTATCAGCATCTAGGATTTCCCAGTGTGGCTCAGCAGAAACAAATCTGACTAGTATCCATGGGGACCTGAGTTAGATCCCTGGCCTCACTCAGTGGGTCAGGGATCTGCTGTTGCCATGAGCTGTGGTGTAGGTCACAGATGTGGTTTGGATTATATGTTGCTGTGGCTGTGGCAAAGGACTACAGCTGTAGCTCTGATTCGACCTCTAGCTTGGGAACTTTCATATGTCACAGGTGTGGCCCTAAAAAAGCAAAAAAGATATATATATATATCTCAGCATCTATAAACACAGGATTTATTTTAAAGTCAAAGTCTTTAGGGTAAGACATGTTTGTACTAATCAAAAATCTCCGCCTAGCTCTGTATGCCAAGGCACACATCTGAGGAGACTGGCTGATAAAGCAGAAAAAGAAATTAGGGCCACAGTGGGCTCCCCAGTAGAAGCTGTGTGTTATAGTCACAGGGGAAGTTCTAAGAAAAGGCAATACCCAGTCTGGACAGGATTGTTGCAATATGTGGTCAGACACACTCTGCAGATGTCATTACAAAACTATGAGCCCCAAAGCAGAGGAGTGAGTTGACAGGAAGTCTCCAAGCCCCCACTTAAAAGCCAGTGGCTGCCTCAAAACTTCAAATGCCTCAGTCTCCATGGCTGATGGCCTAACAAGGTTCAAACAGGTGGTTGGAAATGCAGAAGGAAGCAGATGCTAACATTTCAACTGTGGATGAACAGAAGGAGAAAAGATGTCTTCATACAGATATGGTGGGGCCAGCATGCGAATGCTGAGCTGGCTACAGAGAGAGGCCCACCACACTGTATCAAGGTGAAGTGACCAGGCCTCTGGGCTCTGCCTCTGACAATTCAAGGTTTGTGGAAGTAGGATAGATCCCCACCTCTGTCTGAGGGCTCCCAGCACAGACGTAGCCAGAGTCAGCAATCCTGACCACTATTTGGCCACTGATGGAGATGGCTACAAACATGTTCATTACAGTCAAGAAGCAAATTACCTCCTAGAGCTTAGCAAAGAGGATATGGCAGATCCAGGAGAGGGCAAAGAATGCTTAGCAACCCTGGCCTTGGAGACTCTGTTCTCCAAACTGTCCCTGAGATGGCTGCAGGCATCCTTAGCCATGGAAGTGGAACTTAAAATTGGGAACACCGTGAATATAACATGGTGACAGGAGAGTTTCAAAGGTTCAGGTGTGGGACAGGGAAGCCAGTAGGCAACAAACTTCAAGCATGAATCCAAGACCTGGCTCTATGTCCTTTCAAGTCACCTGTATCAGACTTCAAAACAATTTTTATTCTGTTTTTGGGGGAACATTAAATGTACTTCTTAGCAGGTTGATGGGTAACCTCACTTCCAACCGTAAAGCATTATAAGGTGGTTGAGTGAAATTTATACCCTTACAACACTAATGCCTGAATCATTCAAATCAACCAACAAATATTTGAATTTAAATAGTGTAGGTGGAGTTCCCTTCGTGGCTCAGTGGAAACTAATCTGACTAGTATCTATGAGGACGCAGGTTCAATCCCTGGCCTTGCACAGTGGGTTAGGATCCAATGTTGCTATGAGCTGTGGTGTAGGTCACAGATGGGGCTCGGATCCTGCGTTGTTGTGGCTGTGGTGTAGGCCGGCAGCTATAGCTCTGATTGGACCCCCCTAACCTGGAAACCTCCATATGCCGCAGGTATGGACCTAAAAACAAAATTAACTAATTAACTAACTAATTAAAAATAGTGTTGGTGTATGTGCTAGACAAGCATGGGCATCATCACAATTATAGAATCACTAATATAGTAGCTGCATTTATTGACATCTTCCTATGTGTCACTCACATTGATAGTGCTGAGTGCTCTACATGGATAATCTTCACAGAACTCATTGTTCCAAATGAGGGCCCTAAAGCTCAGAGAGACTAATTAATTTTCCCCAGGTCACACAGCAAATATGTTAAGGAACTGAGGCTCCAAAACCCATGCTCTGAACCACTCTTCTACACTCCCTTCAGGAAGAGAACACAAAGGAATAGGCAATTATTGAGCTATTTCTAGGTGCTAAGCACTCTTCTAAGGGCTGGAGAGACAAAATTGAAAATAAATGCTCTCAGCTCTTGAAGAAGCATGAGGTCTCCTGGGGAGAAAGTTACATAATGCACATTAGGAGAGATGGAATGAGGGTTTGGGGTTGGCATATGCACACTGAAGTATATGGAATGACTGGGCAATGGGGACCTGCCTTATAGCACAGGGAACTCTACCAATATTCTGTGATAATCTATATGGGGAAAGAATCTGAAAAAGAATGGATGTGTGTGAATGTATAACTGAATCACTTTGTTGTACAACAGAAATTATCACATAGTAAATCAATATATTTCAATAAAACTTTTAAATATGAAAAAACTAGATAAGCAGCAAAGATATATTGTACAACACAGGGAATATAGCCATTCTTTCGTAATAACATTAAATGGAATATAATCCATACAAAAGTAAAAGTGAGACAGTAATATGAGGTCAGTGGTTTTTCGCTGCTGCTTTGGGAGCCCTTCCAGGCCTGAGTCTGGTGCTCACCTCCACGCCTGTGGCACCTCTGCCTACTCTCCAAACCACTGCCTGTTTTTTCCTCTACCTCCCCTACTGAGCATGTGAGAGATGGTACCATGGCTTGGTCAGCAATGCCTCCCTGCTTGTAGCACCGTGCCTCGCAACTGCAAATGCACTTCAAGTGGAAGATTCACTTATTAAGATGAAATTTAAATACTGAATATATATGAAAATTAGAGTGTAAAAACAGATATTCATACCTTTGAGAAACAGGGTGCATAGCCGGGACATAAATAGAGAAGGAGGGCAGGGAGGGACGAGACCTGGCAGTGTGCAGACTCAGAGCCAGTCAGCCATGGTGGAAAGAACACCAGAGAAAGGCCAGAGACCTGGGGGTCTAGTTCTCCTGGGCCTCTGGGAAGACATGTTTTCAGTTGACCAACATCTTGAGTTCTACTTCCATTGTCTCTAAAATAGGACTATCATGCCGGCTCAGCCTACCTCATGACACTGTGGTGAGGATCATACAGTCAAGGAAGAAAAAGAATGTTAAGTGCTTTCAAAACTATCAAGAGATAGGAGTTCCCATCATGGCTCAGTGGTTAACGAATCCGACTAGGAACCAGGAGGTTTTGGGTTCGAACCCTGGCCTTGCTCAGCAGGTTAAGGATCCGGCGTTGCTGTGAGCTGTGGTGTAGGTCGCAGATGCGGCTCAGATCCAGCGTTGCTGTGGCTCTGGCATAGGCCAGTGGCTACAGCTCTGATTCAACCCCTAGCCTGGGAACCTCCATATGCTGCAGGAGCGGCCCTAGAAAAGGCAAAAAGACAAAACAAAACAAAACAAACCACACAAACAAACAAAACCCCCCAAACTATCAAAAGCTATACAAGAGACAGAGATACAATGGTTCCCACGTTTCTCATTGGATAGACATAAAGGTCATTACGGGCCAGCAGGGGAAGTGGAATCTCAGGGCCAGGACCACCTACCAACCTCCTGCAGTAGTAGCCAGCTCATGCTGGCTCCAAAGATGCCCCACAGAGCCCTTCATCCCCAGAGTTCTGGGCCCCATGGAAAAATCAGCAGACTAGAAGCATTTGTTTCCCAAGAGAGAGATCTGTGCAGGCCTTTACCTAGTCTGGGCAAGTTAAGGTGAGCTACACAGGGCCCCTTCCTTCCATCAGAAACCCATTCCCATACCCCTTGACTGAGGCTGCTCAGCACAGTATAAATATCACTCACCTCAGGGGCAGTAAGCCTGGGCTCTGGTCTCATCTCTGCCTCACATGAGCTGCTCTTCCTGGGGGAGGGCACCTTGTCTCTTGGAACCATGTTTACATACATGTAAACACAGGGTTGCCAAGATGAGGCCTCCTCAGTCTTGGCTCCACTGATACTTTAGGTCAGATAATTCTGTGACACGGGGGTTGTCCTGTCCTTGTAGGATACTCAGCAGCATCCCTGGCCCTGACCCTCTAGAGGCAGTAGCACCCCCACACCCTTTATGACAACAAAAAGCATTTCTAGACATTAGCAAAACAACCATCAGTTGAAGACAACTGACTGGATGGTTTCTAAGGCCCTCCAACCTGCTTAAGCTTCCCCAGCACAGGCTTCTCATGCTTTAGACAAATACCCTCTCATGTCAGTTGTCACCTCTTCTTCAACATCCACAGACAAAAGAAAGACATTCCAAGATCTTATCAGTTATCTGCATTCTTACATTTATTTAAATGTTAGAGATGGAAATCTTAGCAGAAAGGGCCCAAAGGAAAAGGGGACTTCTGGAATGACCTTGACTTCAAGTAAATCTGTTCTTCCCAGCTTCAGTTTCCTATCTATAAGTCTGCAAAATAAAATGGCATTGGGGGTTGGCATAGTAATTAGATGAGATAGACATTGGATGAGCCTGTCTCTCCCCACGGCAGACTCTGAATTGGTGGTCACTCTCTAAATGTGTTGACGTTCCTCCAGCTCTTTGGCCAGATGCCCTGTTACAGCCTCTATTCACACTCCATGGTGCTGCTCCACATGTCTTGGCTATGCTGGCATGTGGTCAGAACACTGGCCAGTCTACCCTCTGGCCTCAGCAGATGTCTGGTCCCTGGGCCAGCTTCCCAAGAGGAACCACAACCTTCCAAGCTGCAACTAGGACAGAGCAATGAAGTCCATCCTAACGTCCTATCAAGACATCTGGACTAAGGGGGCTGGCCACCAGGAAATTTACAACTGGGTGGAGATAGTCCTCTTTCAACTCTCACCTCCCTCTCCAATTGTCCAAGTTTGGATAACTTAATGGGAGCCAACAGGAAACGGAGCTGCCCATCTGTTTTCAATAAACAGAGTGATATCTCACTTCAAGAACAAATATAAGACTACTATATAAAATAGATGATTAACAAGAACCTACTGTATAGCACAGGAAAATCTACTTCAATAATTTGTAGTAAACTACATGGGAAAAAAGAATAGCTATATTTATATGTATGACTGATTCACTTTGCTGTACACTTGAAAGTAGTACAACATTGTAAATCAATTACACTCCAGTAAAATTAATTTTTTTAAAAAAAGAAACAAACAAACAAAAAGAACAAATCCAGGAGTACAGGCTATGAATCAGGCCTACTGAGGAAGTTACCTCCCTCCCCAAGGCCAGGAGAGGAATGCAGAGGAAGAATGCAAGTTCTGCATTATATGAATGATGTTCCCTGTCTGCCCTACCTTCTCTCAGTCAGAAAACATCAGAGCAGATCAGGTGATTCTGGAGGCCTTGTGAAATTATTTAACTGCTCTATGCCTCAATTCCTCATTTGTAAAGTGGCAGTAATAATAGTACCCTACTGGACTTCCTGTTGTGGCTCAGTGGCAACAAACCCAACTGGTACCCATGAGGACACGGGTTTGATCCCTGGCCTTGCTCAGTAGGTTAAGGATCCAGCATTGCCGTGAGCTCTGTTGTAGGTCACAGATGTGGCTTGGATCCCTCGTTGCTGTGGCTGTGGTATAGGCTGGCAGCTGCATCTCCAGTGCAACCCCTAGCCTGGGAACTTCCATATATCACGAGTTAGGCCCTAAAACAAACAAACAAAAGTAATCTACCTTATAAGGCAGTTGTGAGGATTTGGTCAATTATAAAGCACTTAGGACAGTAGCTGGAACATAGTGCTTATATAAGTGTGAATTGCTGCTGCTGCTGCTGGTTATTATTATTATTATTATTACTACTACTATTCTCAGATTTTGTCTAACTTAAGCAAAAAAGGATAATACTGAAGGATACTGGGGCCTTTCAGAATCAACTTAAAGGTTGGGACACAGGCCTGGACACTGTTAGGGCACAGACAGCTCCTAGAAGCAGAAAGTATAAGAAAGTCCTGCTGCAGGAATGGCTGAATCCAGATGCTGAGTGGAATGGGCAACTGTAGGCATTTGGAGTCTTCTCCTATTTGCTTAAGATTCAAATTCTAGGAAAGGAACATCTTACTGGCCTGGTCATATGTCCCCAAGTTTATAGACGGACAGGACCCCATCAGACTAACCTAACCAAGGAAGAGGTAATTTCCCAAAAGGAAGGGTCTGGGTGTATCCTTGCTGAGACACTCCCAGATGCCACACTCAGATAAAGGTAGACTGAAGATAAGGACTCTTCTGGTGAGGGCTGAGCCAAGCTATCCTGAGTGTGACAGAGCTAATAAGAATCAAGATTTGCTAGTCTTAGAAGGAAACTTAGAATTATTGACTCCACTTCCGCTTCTTATAAGCAAGGAAACTATAAGAGAGTGAGTTACCCCAATTCTTACCACCAGTTAGTGGCAGAGCGCAGACTCCCCAGCCTAGAGAGTCCTGAAGAGACATCCACTGCAACACAAAACTATCTCACTGTGCAAAAGCACTGACACTGATTGGAAACTCTAAGTCAGGACTCTTCCATGCAGTCCCAGAGATCTCTCTGGGGCCTGGAAAACCAAGTCAATCATCCTACTCTGGACCTTGTAGGTCCTCCCTCTATCAAGGGGCCAGTCAGTGAATTGTGTGTGGAATATAGAGAAGTGCAAAGAATGGGGAACTTTGGCCACTACTGGGCAGCCCTCCATACACATTGGATCTGAAAGGGAAGCGGAATTGCTTCTTGTTCATTGCTCCTTCTCCATACTCTTCCCTTGATCCCAGAAGGATCAAGGCCCCCACGATCCTTCTTTGCTGTATCCTTTTATCCTTTCCCCTTCAGGGATCCTTGATATTCACTATAACCAGATTTCCTGATAGGGAGGGCCTGGGGGGATCCTTGAGACAGCTCCAGATGCTGCACTCAGATAAGGATAGATTTGATGGTTCTTGGTCTTTTGGATTGTTAAGTCTGGGCTATGGTTGCTTGTTGCCTAACTGTGACTCTGCTTTCCCACAGAGACAGAGGTAAAAAGAGACAGAGGGGGATAATGTACCCAGACACCAGGGGGGATTAGTCCCTGCAAAGATGCTAAGATTTGCAAATTCTGGCCCAGGTATGCAGTCTAGGAAAAGACTGCACAACCATATATAACATCACTTACATGCATCATTAAACTGTCAGCTTCATGCATTTCCTTGTTTACATACTAAGTCAGGGTTATGGAGATAAAAAATTAAATATCACTCAGTCAAACTTCTGGATAGGGAAGAAAACTCATTGCCCCAGTTGCTTTTTAAATACTCTTCTGAGAATATTGATGCCACTACCAGAAAAAAAGTGGTTTAGATGAGAGGAATTTTCCACTGAGAAGGCAGAAAATAATTAATAAACTATTCTCCATCCTTTTTAAATGCAAGAGAACTTATGTTTCTATATATTAAAATGGAGTACTCTTCAAAACTTTCAAGATCAAAAGCAATGAAAGACTGAGATACTATCATAGAGGGAAGGAGGTTAAGGGCCTGTGATAACTAAATGCAATTTGGGATCCTGGATTGGGTCTTGGAAGAGAAAAGGGCATTAGTGGAAAGACTGTTGAATTCTGAAGTTAATGGTTTTGCTAATAATCTTGGACAAAAATATGTTAATATTAAGGGAAGCTGAGTGAAGTGTATTTAAGAACTCTTCAATCATTCTGACAATCCAAAACAAAAAGTTAGTTAAAAGGAAGGGGGTCCTCAGGTCAAAGGAGGTGTCACCCCTTGGTACCAAGCCAAGCAATGGGGAAAGGGGAGCCTTGAATGAAGCACAATTAAGAGCAAATCTAGCTCAGTGTCATTCAGGCCCTCAGCATTCAGAGATACCAGAGTTGATGAGCAACACCAGCGAAAAAGCCAAGAGAGGTCAATTGGCCATCTCCTCCCTGCCTTAGGGATTTCTCTCATTCTCATGAAAAATAGAAAGCAAATAAACATCACACTAGGCCAGCTCAGGGACTAAGATCCCAGATTTTAAAAATCACACACACACACACACACACACACACACACACACACACACACAGAGTAAGGAAAATCTTTAAAATTTTAAAGTAGCATTAAAAAGGAGCCAAGAGTTCAAAACAAACAAATGGTGGGGAGGAGAGAAAGATGAGCACCAAGGTTCCTCGGGTCACGGGGGACCAGAAATCAATCTCACTGAACAAACAAACTCACTGGAAACCCAGCATGCCCTTGCTAAGTTTCCAGGTCACCCTTCTGACGCTCTCTGCCAGCCTGACTCCTAGTAAATAGCAGGACAGCATAGGCTGGCACCCTACATGGTGAGCAGATGGAGCCTCACACAGGGCCCCACCTGGCTATACCTGTGGACTTGGGAAATCACAAACCCCACACTCTTGCCAGCACCTCAAGCTACATTCTACAGCCACCTCTTGGCTGAGCCCACCAAAAACACTTTCAGCTGAAAAGCAAAGGTAGCAAAGGCTCCAGAGAGCAGTCCTCAAGTCCAGGACACATCTCAGAATCTGTAGGCTTTGACAGGTTTTCTTCAATTTGCACACATCCATTTGTTCATCCAGCAATTGTACACTGTGGTTCTCACAATCTCCGTGGGTTTGATCCTCCTGACCTTGATAACTAGCCTGCAAAGTTATTCCCATCTTTGAGTTGAGGAAGCTGAGGCTCAGCAATGTTGGCAGTTTACTTAAGCTCATGTAAGTGACAAGTGGCAGAGCTGGGATAAACACAGGTCAAACCTTGGGGCCAATTCTGTCTTCTACAGCAAGCTACCAGTGTGAATTGCTTACCATGTATGGGGATCTTGGGGAATACAAGGAATTGGTTGTTTTTTTTTTCTTTTTAATAGCCCCTGTCCTCAAGCCAGTAAACAAAGAGATCAAAAATTCCACCTACAATTCAATTGAATAAACATTTATTAATAATTAAATCTAAGAAAATGAAAATGTGACTTAAAACTGCAATGCAAGTGTTAATGGACTCGAAATATGAGGCATACTCTAAGAAAAACCATAATACCATAAAACCAAAATTCCTGATTATTTTGATGAAACTGAAAGGACATGGTCATTATTTCACTTTAGTTATTATTAGAGAAATATAAGGTTAAATAAGTATATTAAATGTTTAAATGTAAACACTAGTAGAATATAAATGCATATTAGAACTTCTAATTCATTGGAAAGAAAAAAAATGAATAAAGAAAATTTCTTGGAGACTGGAAGCAAGATGGTGGAAGAGTAAGAGGACACGCTCACCCTCTCCCACAAACACATCAAAAAAACACATCTACATGTAAAACAACTCACACAGAACATCAACTGAATGCTGGCAGAAGAACTTAAACCACCAAAAAGGGCAAGAAACTCTTGGCATAACTGGGTAGGACAAAAGAAGAAGAGAGAGAGAGAAAAAAGGAATCAGGACAAGACTAGCATTTCTGAGAGGGAGCTGTGAAGGAGAAAGGGAACCCATACCCTGGGAAGCCACCTAATTGACAGAAAGATCAGCCAAGTTGGAGGGATCTCCAAGATGCTGAGAAAAGTGCAGCAGCAGGTCTGAGAACCGAAAAGCAGAGTGAGATGCACAGATAATCTGAACCACTAGCAAAGACACCACAGCCTGAGATACTCAGGTGGGGGCTGGGTGCTGAGACTTAGTCTCTGGAGGTCAGTCCCAGGGAGCGAGCTGGGGTTGGAGGTGTAGAGATACCCTAAAGGGCTAGGGACCACTGTGCCATGGGCAGAGGGAGTGGTACACTAAGGGCTGGGGAGTGAAAAGCCACAGCAGAGGGAACCAAGGAGAAGGTCTGGACCCACAGGAGGGAAAGGTGCCATTGTTGGGGAGGGGAGATGAGGAGGGGAGGGCTGCCATAGAAAACTCCTTGCACCCCAGCATGTGCACTTGTCTGCCAGCTTGCAGAGGGTGGATCATCCCCACCACAGCCCCCCCCACCACTGCCACAGCCAGAAGCCACTTGCCATGTGCCACAGACCAGAACCCCCACCCACAGGAAGCCACTGGCTGGCCCACCCTGGACTGTGCCAAACTACAGTTTGGCTCCCCCAAATTCACAGAAAAAGAAAAACAAGCAAGATGAAGAAGCTCAGAAACCATTCCCAGTTAAAGCAACAGGAGAATTCACCTAAAGCAGTCAACAATGAAACAGACCTCTGCAGTCTGACAGACTTTGAGTTCAAAAGGGAGATAGCGAAAATGCTGAAGGAATTAAGAGAGAATATGAACAGTAAAGCAGATTCCTTTAGAAAGGAACTAGAAAATATAAGGAGGAGCCAAGGAAAACTAGAAAATTCATTTGCAGAGATACAAACTGAGCTAAAGGCAATAAAGAGCAGAATGAATAATGCAGAGGAATGAATTAGTGCGGTGGAAGATAGAATAATGGAAATCACCCAAACAGGACAGCAGACAGAAAACCAAATGAAAAAACATGAAAGCAATATAAGAGACGTATGGGATCATATAAAGTGGGCCAATCTATGCATAATAGGAATTCCAGAAGGAGAAAAAAAAAGAAAAGGGGATTGAAAATATATTTGAAGAAATTATGGCTGAAAACTTTCCAAATCTAAAGCATACTGATATCAAGATACAGGAAGCACAGAGTGCTCCAAACAAGCTGAACCCAAACAGGCTCATATCAAGACATATTATAATAAAAATGGCAACAGTTAAAGGTAAAGAGAGGATTATAAAGGCAGTAAGAGAAAAGTAAAGGGTTAATTATAAGGGAAACACCATAAGGCTAATAGCTGATTTCTCTACAGAAACACTATAGGCCAGGAGGGAGTGGCAAGATATTTAGAGCACTGAAAGGGAAAAATCTGCAACCTAGAATACTCTATCCAGCAAGAACATCTTTTAAAACAGAAGGGGAAATAAAGAATTTCTCCAACAAACAAAAGCTAAAAGAGTACAGCAATGTGAAACCCATTCTAAAGGAAATACTGAAAGGGCTTCTCTAAGTTAAAAAAAGAAAAAAAAAAAAAAAAGAAGAGGAAGAACTAGGATGGAGGAAACCACAATTGGAAAGCAGACACTTAAATAAGCCAGCATATAGATCTAATCATGAAGATGTTAAAATAAAATCATACAATGTGGGAAAGGGAAGTAAGAAAAACTAGATTCTCTCTTTCTATTTTAATGATGTGTTTGAGCCTATATGACTATAAGGCTAAAGCAAGTAGATATAGGAAGGGGTTAACATACTTAAAAAACAGGGCAACCACAAAACAAAACTGAACATTAATTCACAAAAACTGAAAAGTACTCAAGCATAAAATAAATGGAAACCATCCAACCTAAAAAAAAAAAAACCCAAAAAACAAGAAAAGAGAAACATAAAATCAACACGAAAACAAGGTTTAAAATGGCAGTAAATAAATATCTATCAATAATCACCTGAAATGTCAATGGAGTGAATGCTCCAATCAAAAGACACAGAGTGGCAGATTGGATTAAAAAAGCAAAAATCTTTGATCTGCTGTCTACAAGAAACTCACCTTAGGGAAAAGGGCACATATAGATTGAAAGTGAGGGAATGGGAAAAGATATATCAGGCCAATGGACAAGACAGGAAAGCAGGCATTGCAATACTCATATCAGACAAAATAGACTTTAAAACGAAGGCCATAAAGAAAGACAAAGAAGGACACTATTTAATGGTTAAAGGATCCATTCAAGAAGAGAATATTACAATCATCAATATATATGCCCAAAATATAGGAGCACCCAGATACTTCCAACAAATACTAACAGACATAAAAGGAGAAACTGATGGGAATACAATCATAGTAGGAGACTTTAACACCCCACTCACATCAATGGACAGATCCTCAAGACAGAAAATCAATAAAGTAACAGAGATAGTAAAGGAAACAATAGAAAATTTACACTTAATCTACATTTTCCAGGACACTATATCCAAAAAAATCAGAATACACATTCTTCTCAAGTGCGCAGGGAACATTCTCAAGAACTGATCACATATTGGGGCACAAAGCTAACCTCAACAGATTTAAGAGTATAGAAATTATTTCAAGGATTTTCTCTGACCACAATGGCATGACACTAGAAATCAATCACAGGAAAAAAAATGAAAAAAACCTACTACATGGAGACCAAATAACATGCTACTAAAAAACCAATGGGTCAATGAGTAAATCAAGAAGGAAATTAAAAAATACTTCAAGACAAATGATAATGAAGACAAAACCATTCAAAATCTATGGGATGTTGCAAACGCAGTCCCCAGAGGGAAGTTCATAGCAGTACAGGCCTTCCTCAAAAAAGAAGAAAAATCTCAAGTCGGCAACTTAACACACCACCTAAATGAATTAGAAAAAGAAGAACAAAAAACCTTAAAGTCAGCAGAAGGAAGGAAATCATAAAGATCAAAGAGCAAATTAATAAAATAGAGATTCAAAAACAATAGCTGAAATCAATTAAACCAAGATCTGGTTCTTATAAAAGGTAAACAAAATTGACACACATCTGCTAAACTCACCAAGAAGAGGATTAAAAAACCCCCAAAAAGCAAAATAAGAAATGAAAAAGGAAAAGTCACAACGGATACTACAGAAATACAAAAAAAAAAAAAAAAAAAAATTGGAGAATACTATCAACAATTATATGCCAACAAATTTGACAAACAAGAAGAAATGGACAACTTTCTAGAGAATTATAGCTTGCCAAAACTGAATCAAGAAGAAATAGATGGGATTAAGATGGAGGAATAGAAGGACTGGAGCTCAACTTCTCTCCTTAAAAACCAAAATTTACAACTAAATGCTGAGCAACCTTCAACCAAATAGGAAACTTTCAAAAAGATATCCTACTCCAGAAGACAAACAGGAAGCCACATCAAGAGGTAGGAGGGGCTATTACATGATATAAGAAACCCCATACCTTCTGGGTGGGAGGTGACCCAGGCTGGAGAGTAACTGGTTCACAGAGACTTCCCTATGGGAGTGAGAGTTCTGAGCCCCACATAAAACACCCATGTGTGGAGATCTGGCACTGGGAGAAAGAGCCCCCAGAACATCTGGCTTTGAAGACCAGGAACTCCAAAGGACATGGGGAAATGGAGACCCCATTCTTAAAAGGCACACACAGACATTCACATGCACTGGGTCCCAGAGCAAAGCAAAGTCTCCATGGGAATCTGGGTCAAAGCTGACTACAGTTCTTGGAGGACCTCCTGGGAAAATGGGTGAATGTGGCATGTTGTGGGGGAAGGACATTGGAAGCAAAGCTCCCAGGAATATTCAGCAGCATGCCTTTCACTGGAGGTGTCCATTTTGGGAAAATCAGGCCCCACTTGTCAGTCAGTGCTGAGAAGCCCCAGGGCAAACAACAATCCAGGTGGGATCACAGCCCTGCCCCTCAGTAAACAGGCTGCCTAAAGACCTCTCAGGCACACAGCCACCTCTAATCCCACCCAGAGACTAAGCCCCACCTACCAGAGGGATGGGAATCAGCTCCACCTACCAGTGGGCAAGCACCAGTCCCTCCCATCAGGAAGCCTACAGCAAGCCCCTGTACCCATATCAGCCACAAGGGGGGCAGACACCAAAAGTAAGAGATGCTACACCTCTATTATCTGTACAAAGGTCACCACACCAAAAACCTATAAAAACGAAAAGACAGAGAACCATAACTTAGATGAGGGAGAAAGAAAAAACCCCAGAAAATAGGCTAAGTGATCAGGAGATTCTCAGCCTCCAGGAAAAAGACATTAGGCTGTTGATGCTGAAGATGATGCACGACATTGGAAATAAACAGGAGGCAAAGATGAATAACTTACAGGAAACACTGAGCAAACAGATACAAGATCTAAAACTTAAACAAGAAGAGATGCAAAATACAATAACTGAAATAAAAAACTTCACTAGAAGCAGCTAACAGCCGAATACAGGAGGCACAAGAATGAATAAGCCAGGTGGAGGACAGATTAGTGGAAGTCACGGATGCAGAACCGAAAAGAGAAAAAAGATCGAAAAGAAATGAAGAGAGTCTCAGAGATCTCTGGGACAATGTTAAACGCACCAACATCCGTATGATAGGGGTGCCAGAAGGAGAAGAGAGAGAGAAAGGGACAGAAAAAGTATTCCAAGAGATAATAGCCAAAAACTTCCCTAACATGGGAAAGGAAGCAGTCACTCAAATCCAGGAAGCACAACGAGCCCCACATAAAATAAACCCAAGGAGGAACACCCCGAGACACATATTAATCAAACTGACCAAAATTAACGACAAAGAGAAAATCTTGAAAGCAGCTAGGGAAAAGAAACAAATCACATACAAGGGAACCCCGATAAGGTTATCAGCAGATTTTTTAGCCGAAACTCTGCAGGCCAGAAGGGCGTGGCATGATATACTTAACGTGATGAAAGGAAAAAACCCCCAACCCAAGATTACTTTACCCTGCAAGGCTCTCATTCAGATTTGAAGGAGAAATCAAAAGCTTCACAGAGATGCAAAAGCTAAGAGAAGTCAGCAACACTAAACCGGCTTTACCACAAATACTAAAAGAACTTCTCTAGGCAGAAAAGAAAAGGCCCCAACCAGAAACAAAAATTCCGCAAATGACAAGGCCCACCAGTAAAGGTATATACAGTAAAGATACGAAATCATCCATGCGCAATTATGCCACCACAATCAGAAATCGTGAGAAGAGGAGGGTACAAATGCAGGACACTGGAGATGCACTTGTGATTAAGAGACCAACAGCTTAAAACAATCTCATATATATATATATATATATATATATATATATATGAGATTTTGTATATATATATATATATATGGGAGAGAGAGAGACCCTTATATCAAAACTTCAGAATGACTGCAAACCAAAAATCTGCAATTGATACACAAACAAATAAGAAAAATCAGCTCAAATAAAACACTGAATAGAGTCCTCAAACCAGAAGAGGAGAGAACAAGCGAAGACGGGAAGGAAAAAGAGCAACAAAACCAAATCCAAAGCAATTAATAATATGGCAATAAGGACATACATATATATCAACAATTACCTTAAATGTTAATGGACTAAACGCCCCAACCAAAAGACAGAGACTGGCTGAATGGATACACAAACAAGACCCATATATATGCTGCCTTCAAGAGACCCACTTCACTTCTAGGGACACATACAAATGGACAGTGAGAGGATGGAAGGAAATATTCCATGCAAACAGGAATCAAAAGAAAGGTGGAGTAGCAATACTCATATCAGAGAAAATAGACTTTAAAATGAGGAATATTTTAAGGGACAAGGAAGGTCACTCCCTAATGACCCAAGGAGCAATCCAAGAAGAAGATATACCAATTGTAAATATCTACACAGCCAACACAGGTTCACCACCACATACAAGGCAACTGCTAACAACCTTAAAAGGACAAATCGACAATAACACAATCATAGTGGGGGACTTTTAACACCCCGCATACAGCATTGGACAGAGCATCCAGACAGACAATCAATAAGGAAACACAGGCCCTGAATGAAGCATTAGACCAGATGGACTTGAGAGAGATTTATAGGACATTCCATCCAAAAGCAACAGAATACACATTCTTCTCAAGTGCACGTGGAACCTTCTCTAAGACGGATCACATCCTGGGCTACAAATCCAACCTCGGTAACTTTGAGAAAATTGAAATCCTACCAAGCATCGTTTCTGACCACAACACTATATGACTGGAAATCAACAAGAAAAAAAAAACTGCAAAAAACACAAACACGTGGAGACTAAACAACATGCTACCAAACAACCAATGGATCACTGAAGAAATCAGAGAGGAAATTTAAAAATACCTAGAAGCAAATGACAACAAAGATACAACACTCCAAAACCTATGGGATGCAGGAAGTCATTCTAAGAGGAAAGTTTATAGCAACACAAGCCCACCTCAGGAAACAAGAAAAAGCCCAAATAAACAAGCTAACTTTATACCTAAGCAGCTCGAGAGAGAAGAACAGACAAGACCTAAAGTTAGTAGAAGGAAAGAGATCATAATGATCAGTGCAGAAATCAATGAAATAGAAATGAAGAAAACCTCAGAAAAGATCAATGAAACAAAAAGCCAATTCTTTGAAAAGATCAACAAAATTGATAAACCCTTAGCCAGACGTATCAAGAAACCAAGAGAGAGGACTCAAATCAGTAAAACTAGAAATGAAAAGGGAGAAGAAACAATGGACATCACAGAAATACAAAGGACCATGAGAGACCACTATATGCAACTGTATACCAATAAAACAGAAACCTTGAAGAAAAGGACAAGTTCTTAGAAGAGTGCAATCTTCCCAGACTAAACCAAGATGAAATCGAAAAGATGAACTGGCCAATCACAAGAACTGAAATGGCAACTGTGATTAGAAAACTTCCAACAAACAGAAGTCCAGGACCAGGTGGCTTCACAGGCAAATTCCATCAAACATTTAGAGAGGAGCTAATACCTATCCTTATGAAACTATACCAAAGAATAACAGAGAAACAGACACTCCAAAACTCACTCTATGAGGCCACCATCAGCCTGATACCAACCAGAAAAAGATATCACCAAAAAAGAAAATTACAGGCCAATTTCACCAATGAACATTGATGCAAAAATCCTCAACAAAATACTAGCAAACCGCATCCAACAGTACATTCAAAGCATTGTTCACCAAGGTCAAGTGGGATTTATCCCCAGGAGGCAAGGATCCTTCAATATCCACAAATCCATCAATGTGATACACCGCATTAACAAACTGAGGAATAAAAACCACATGATCCTCTCAATAGATGCAGAAGAAGCCTTTGACAAAACCAACACCCATTTCTGATAAAGAAAAAAAAAAAACCTTCCAGAAAGTGGGCATAGAAGGACCCTACCTCAACATAATAAAGGCCATCTATGACAAACCCACAGCTAACATCATTCTCAATGGTGAAAAGCTGAAAGAATTCCCACTGAGATCAGGAGCAAGACAAGGATGTCTGCTCTTGCCACTACTATTCAACATAGTTTTGGAAGTCCTAGCCACAGCAAGCAGAGAAGAAAAAGAAATAGAAGGGATCCAAATTGGAAAGGAAGATGTAAAACTATTGCTCTTTTCAGATGACATGATACTATACCTAGAGAATCCTAAAGACTCTACCAGAAAACTGGTAGAGCTCATCCATGAATTTGGCAAAGTCACAGGATACCAAATTAATACACAGAAATCAATGGCATGTCTATATACTAGCAATGAAAGATCAGAAAGAGAAATTAGGGAAACAATCCCGTTTAGCATCACATCCAAAGGAATAAAATACCTAGGAGTGAACCTACCTAAAGAGACAAAAGACGTGTACTCTGAAAAGTCTAAGACACTGATGAAAGAAATCAAAGATGACACAAACAGGTGGAAAGACATACCATGCTCTTGGATTGGAAGAGTCAATATTATCAAGAGGACTATACTACCCAAGGCAATCTACAGATTCAATGGAATCCCTATCAAATTACCAAGGACATTTTTCACAGAACTTGAACAAAATATGTTAAAGTGTGTTTGGATGCACAAAAGACGCAGAGTAGCCAAAGGCATCCTGAAAAAGCAAAACAGAGCTGGAGGAATCAGGATCCCTGATGTCAGACTATACTACAAAGCAACAATCGTCAAAACCGCATAGAACTGGCACAAAGGCAGAAATCTAGATCAATGGAACAGGATAGAAAGCCTGGAATTAAAACCACACACCTACAGCCAACTAATCTATGTCAAAGGAGGCAAGAATATACAGTGGAGAAAAGACAGCCTATTCAATAAGTGGTGCTGGGAAAACTGGATGGCCACATGTAAAAGAATGAAACTAGAACACTCCCTAATACCATACACAAAAATAAACTCAAAATGGATTAGAGACCTAGATATAAGACCAGATACTATAAAACTCTTAGAGGAAAACATAGGCCACTCTCCGACATAAACAACAGCAATGTCTTCCCAGAGCCACCTCTTAAAGAAATGACAGTAAAAACAAAAATAAACAAATGGGAGTGCATCAAACCTAAAAGTTTCTACCCAGCCAAGGAAACCCTAAACAAAATGAAAAGACAACCCACGGAATGGGAGAAAATCTTTGCAAATGAATCAAATGACAAGGGAGTCATCTCCAAAATTTATAAACACCTCCTACTGCTCAGTACCAAAAAAAAAAAAAAAAAAAAAACCCAAAAAACAATAACAACAAAAAACAAGCAACCCCATGGGAAAATGGGCAGATCTAAACAGACAATTCTCCAACAAAGACATACAGATGGCCAAAAAACACATGAAAAGATGTGCAACATCACTCATTATTAGAGAAATGCAAATCAAAACCACTAAGATGTTCCACCTTACACCAGCCAGAAAGGCCAGCAGCCAAAAGTCTACAAACAATAAGTGTTGGAGAGGGTGTGGAGAAAAAGGAACCCTATGACACTGTTGGTGGGCATGTAGATTGGTGCAACCACTGTGGAAAACAGTATGGAGATACCTCAGAAAACTAAAATTAGAACTACCATTTGATCCAGCAATCCCACTCCTGGGCATCTATCCAGAGAAACCCATGACTCGCAAAGACACATGTACTCCGATGCTCATTGCAGCACTACTTGCAATAGCCGAGACATGGAAACAACCTAAATGTCCATTGACAGAGGAGTGGATCAAGAAGAGGTGGTACATATACACAATGGAATATTACTCAGCCATTAAAAGGAAAGAAATAATGGCATTTTTAGCAACATGGACAGACCTAGAAATGATCATGCTAAGTGCAGTCAGTCAGACAATGAGACAGCAACATCAAATGCTATCCCTGACATGTGGAATCTGAAAAAAGGACACAATGAACTTCTTTGCAGAACAGACGCAGACTCACAGACTTTGAAAATCTTAAGGTTTCCAAAGGAGACAGTTCGGGGGTGGGGGGATGCCTTGGGGTTGTGGGATAGAAATCCTATAAAATGGGATTGTGGTGATCATTGTACAACTATAAATGTAATAAGTTCATTGAGTAATTAAAAAATAAAAATTTAATAAAAAAGCAGTTATATGAAAAATTTGGTATTTCCTTCATTTGTGACATACTTTTTGGCATGCAGATATTTTGCCTCCTTACCTAGGCTTATTCTTAGGTGTTTTCTTCTTTTTGATGTCATGCTAAATGGGATTGTCTCCTTAATTCATCTTTCTGTTTCATTGTTAGTGTATAGAAATGCAATAGAGAAAGTTTCTGTTGTGTTGAAGCAGCAATGAATCTGGCTAGTATCCATGGGGATGTGGATTTTATCCCTTGCTCTGCGGGTCAGATATATGGTGTTGCCATGAGCTGTGGTGTAGATTGCAGATGTGGCTTGGATCCTTGAATTGCTATGGCTTTGCTGTGGCTATAAGCTGGCAGCTACAGCTCTGATTTGACTTCTAGCCTGGGAACTTCCATATGCCATGGGTGCAGCCTTAAAAAAAAAAAAAAAAAAAAAAAAAGGAAAGCATTGCAACAGATTTCTGTGTATTATTTTTTTTGTCTTTTGTTCTTTTTTTTAGGGCCACGCTGGCAGCATGTGGAGGTTCCAAGGCTAGGGGTCTAATCGGAGCTGTTGCTGCTTGCCTATGCCAGAGCCATAGCAATGCCAGATCTGAGCAATGTCTGCGACCTACACCGCAGCTCACAGCAATGCTGGATCCTTATCCCACTGAGCAAGCCCAGGGATCGAACCTGTAGCCTCATGGTTCCTAGTCGGATTTGTTTTTGCTGTGCCACAATGGGAACTCCAATTTTGTGTCTTGAAATTTTACCAAATTCTTTGATGTGCTCTAGTAGTTTTTTGGAAGTGTCATTAGGATATTCTATGGATAGTATCATATATTGGTAAACAGTGACAGTTTTATTTCTTCTTCTCCAATTTGGGTTCCTTTTATTCATTTTGCTTCTCTGGTTGCTGTGGCTAGGACTTCCAGAACAATGTTGAATAAATGTGGTGAGATTGGGCATCTTGTGTTGTTCCTAATTTTAGAAGAAATGCTTGCAGCTTTTTACCATTGAGAATGATGTTAACTATGGGTTTGTCATATATGGCCTTTATTATGTTGTGGTAGGTTCTCTCTATGTCCACTGCTTTTTTTTTTTCCGTACCTGCAGCATGCAGAAGTTCCTAGCATTGCTTGTGCCATAGAAATGACCTAAGCCACTGCAGTGACAATGCAAGATACTTAACCTGCTGACTCACACAGGAACTCTATTCCCACTTTCTGGAAAGCTTTTATCGTAAATGGATGATGAATTTTATTAAAAGATTTTTCCGTATCTATTGAGATCATCATATTGCTTTTATTCTTCAGTTTGTTACAGTGGTGTTTCACAGTGGATGATAAGTTGCTAATGAAGGAAAATAAAGATGATGAAAACATATATTGGGTTGGAAAAATCAACACTATTAAAATGACCATAGTACCCAATGCAATCTACAGATTCAATGCAATCCCTATCAAATTACAAAAGACATTTTTCACAGAAGTAGAAAACAAATTTAAATTCGTATGGAAATGCAAGAGACTCTGAATAGCCAAAATAATCTTCAGAAAGAAGTATGGAGCTAGAGGAATCAGGTTCCCTGACATCAGACTATACTACAAGGCTATGGTCATTGAAATAGTATGGTACTGGTTAAAAACCAGACATACAGATAATGGAACAGGATAGCGAACCCAGAAATAAACCTATGCACTTATGATCAATTAATCTTCAACAGAGTAGGCAAGAATATACAATGAGGAAATGACAAACCCTTTAATAAGTGGTGTTGGCAAACTGGACTGCTACATGCAAAAGAATAAAACTAGAACATTCTCTAACACCATATACAAAAATAAACTCAAAATGGTAGGTTGCAGACACAGCTTGGATCTGGCATTGCTGTGGCTGTGGTGTCGGCTGGCAGTTGCAGCTCTGTTTCAACCCCTAGCCTGGGAACTCACATATGCCACAGGTGTGGCCATAAAAAGAAAAAAAAAAGAACTCAAAATGGGATAATGACCTAAGTTTAAGACTGGATATCATAAAACTCCTAGATGAAGAGAGAACATTCTGTGATGTAAATCACAGCAATATTTTTTTTGGAACCATCTCCTAGAGTAATGGAAATAAAGACAAAAATAAACAAATGGGATCTAACTAAACTTAAAAATTTTTGTACAGTAAAGGAAACCATAAACAAAATAAAAAGACAACCCATAGAATGAGAGAAAATATTTGTAAATGAAGCAACTAACAAGGGGTTAGTCTCCAAAGTATACAAACAACTCATGCAGCTCAATTAAAACAAAACAAAGAAACAAATAACATGATTAAAAAAATGGACAGAAGTTCTAAATAGTCATTTCTCTCAAAAAGACATATATATGGCCAAAATACACATGAAAATTTGCTCTGCATTACTACTTATTAGAGAAATGCAAATAAAACTACTATGAGGTACCACCTCATATTAGCAAATGGCCATCATCAAAATGTCTACAAAAAATAAATGCTGGATGGAGTGCATATAAATGGGAACACTCTTACACTGTTGGTGAGAATGTAAATTGGTACAACCACTATAGAAAATGGTATGAAGCTATGCCACTCCTGGCCATATATCTGGAGAAAACCATAATTGTATAAAAAGAGGCATGTTGACCTAAAGTTCACAGCAGCACTAATTACAATAGCCAAGACATGGAAGCAACCTAAATACCCATTGATAGATGAATGGATAAAGAAGATATGCTATATATACACAGTGGAATATTTCTCAGGCATTTAAAAGAATGAAATAATGCTATTTGCAGGAACACGCATGGACCTAGAGACTATAATACTAAGTTAAGTAAGTCAGAAAAAGACAAATATTATATGATATCACTTATATTTGGAATCTTAAAAACTGACACAAATGAATTTATTTACAAAACAGAAATAGACTCACAGACCTAGAAAACACACTTATGGTTACCAAAGGGGAAAGGAGAGGGAAGGATAAATTAGAAGTTTTGGATTAACATATACACACTATTATATATAAAGTAATTAATCAACGAGGACCTACTGTATAGCAGAGGGAATTCTATTTAATATCTTGTAAATGACTATAATGAAAAAAGAGTCTGAAAAAAGAATACACACACACACATGCACACACATATGATTCACTGTACTGTATCCCTGAAACTAAAACAACATTGTGGAGTTCCCATCATGGTGCAGTGGAAACGAATCCGAGTAGGAACCATGAGGTTGCAGTTTTGATCCCTGGCCTCACTCAGTGCGTTAAGGATCTGGCGTTGCCATGAGCTGTGGTATAGTTCGCAGACTACTCGTATCTTGCATTGCTGTGGCTGTGGTGTAGGCCAATGGCTACAGTTCTGATTAGACCCCTAGCCTGGGAACCTCCATGTGCCTTGGGTGCAGCCCTAAAAAGACAAAAGACAAAAAACCCCACCCCCCTCACAAAAAAAACATTGTAAATTCACTACACTTCAATAAAAAAATTAATACATATTATCCAATAATCCCCCAGGAATATACCAATTTCCACTTCTATTGGTTATATGAGTACTCACATATTTTTGGAACACTTACTCTGTTCCAGACAAATAGAAGTTATTTTTGCCCTAAGGAGGTTTGCATTCTATTAGGTGGCTGGATAATACATACTAAGATTCTCTATTTATTTTAACAAGCCCTTACACCGTGCTTACCACAAGCCAGATTGTTTTCTAAGGATCTTGTAATATTGTCATTGAATTCTCATGACAACCCTATAAGTCAGCAGTATTATTATTTCCATTTTACAAATGAAAACACTGCAGCAAAGAAGTTAAGTAACTTGCTTAAGACCTTACTGGTGATAAGTGGCAGAGTCAAGGGTCAAACCTAAAAAGCACCCTAGCTCCATAATCTATTTTTTTAACCCCATGCATAGCAGGTAATAAACCTTTCAGGATCGAAATAGTAAACCAGTGACTTGGAAACCTTACATTCAATCATAAAAGCTAACAGAGAGATGGGTTTCCAGCTGCCCAAGACCATCCTTATAGAATTAGGGGCAAGGGGCCCACAAGAAGGTTCAATTTCACTAATCTAGGCAGCTGAAGATAGAATGGAGGAGTGAGGATCATGGAGTTTTTTTCTGGAATTTTCCATTTCAAGGCTATCATTGAAGAGACCTAAGGATAAGCAAACTAGTTGAAGACTTATGGCTAACCCATGAAAATGGAACTATTTTGGAGGTATGAGTGGTTCTTTAATTGTGAAGAAGGAGAGAAATCAAGAATGAGGAAAGAGGAGAGAGGGAGAGAGAGGGAGAGAGAGAGAGAAGCTTAATGGAAACTTCAGCTTAAACAAAGGTCAAAAGGCCAAAGAACAGAGAATGAGGATGTGCTGTCCTGGTAATGAGCAGTAAACCATGACTGGAGAGCAAGCCATAGATGGGGTTAATTAGGAGATAGAAAAGAGAGCTGATTTTAAATCTCAGAAAGCTCTGTGCCCAGGCAAAGACAAGGGGAAACCATGATATTCTAAAGCAGAGACGTGAAATAACCAGAGCTGTGTTTTAGGAATATTTTTCAGGATGTATGGAAAGATTTATGAGAGGATAGACAGACTAGATTGGAGATACATGCAACAGTCTGAGGTAGAGACATTTGGGGTTTGATTTAGGTCAGAGGCAATTTGAGCATAAAGATGGGAAAAATGCAAAGTCAGTGTGAAGATGAAACTGAGAAGTTTGCATGACTGATTTTTGTGGAGCTAAAGGGAGAGTAAGTAAAGAGAAAATATGATTTTGTGATTTTCAGCTTGAGCATTTACCTGAGATGAGAAACCCAAGAGGAGGGTAGATTGAGGTTTAGATGAAAGACAGAATTCTGCTTTGAATTGTTGATTCAAAACTTTGTGAAATATTCAGATGAAAGGGCCAAGCAGCAGAAAGAAATGCATGTTTGGTGCTAAGAAAAGAATGTAGAAAGGAGAGTCCTGAGATACACCAGCTTAGGGCACAGCTGTGAAGTAGTGAGTGGGGAAGGGATCCCATAGGGAGAACATATGGAGCAGGAAGAGCAGAGGACAAAGGTCCTTAAGAAGTTCCTCCATTTAGAGGAGTGGCTCTCAAACTTGGTCCCATGTTAGAACAGCCTAGAGACTACAAAAGCTCCTGATGCCTGGGTCCCAACTTCAAATATTCTGATTTCTTTGACTTGGAAGCAAGCCTGGGGGTCATACCTTTTAGAGCTCTCCAGGTAATTATAATGTGCAGCTAAGGGAGAAAGCTATTGATTGAATGTAATTATGGAAGAGAAAGAAGAGAAGGAGACATCTCAGTAGAGCATGTGAACATTTAGAAGTGTTTTCATTTGTTCTATAGCATTTGCTTAGTGCCTAATAATGATGACAAATTATTGAAGGCTTTGCTCTGTCAGACCCTGTGCCGAGTGATTTACACACATTGTGTTATTTTATTGCCCAGAAAACACTATGAGATAGTCATCTTTACCCCATTTTACAGGTAAAGAAACTAAGAATCAGAGAAGTTAGGAAAATGCCAAAAGTCACATGTCTAACTATATGGGAGAGTTAGATTTAAACCTGGTGGCAATACTCATATCAGATAAAATAGACCTTAAAATAAACTTACAAGAGACAAAGAAGGTCACTACGTAACAATCAAAGGATCAATCCAAGAAGAAGATATAACAATTTTAAATGTATATGCACCCAACATAGGAGCACCTCAATATATAAGGCAACTGCTAACAGCCTTAAAAGGAGAAATCAACAATAATACAATAATAGTGGGGGACTTTAACACCCCACCTACCATAATGGACAGATTATCCAGACAGAAAATCAACAAGGAAACACAGTCCTTAAATGATGCATTAGACCAGATGGACTTAATAGATATTTATAGAGTAGTCCATCCAAAAGCAGCAGAATACACATTTTGCTCAAGTTCACATGGGACCTTCTCTAAGATAGATCACATTCTGAGCCACAGATAAAACCTTGGAAAATTAAAAAAATTTGAAATTATATCAAGCATCTTTTCTGACTACAATGCTATAAGACTAGAAATCAACAAAAAGAAAAAAACTGTAAATAACACAAACACGTGGAGACTAAACAACATGCTACTAAACAACCAATGCATCACTGAAGAAATCAAAGAGGAAATTAAAAAATACATAGAAGCAAATGACAACAAAGATATGACACTCCAAAACCTATGGGATGCAACAAAAGCAGTTCTAAGAGGGGAGTTGAAAGTAATACAAACCCACCTCAGGAAACAAGAAAAATCTCAAGTAAACAACCTAACATTGTACCTAAAGCAACTAGAGAAAGGAGAACAAATGAAACCCAAAGTTAGCAGAAGAAAGAAATCATAAGGATCAGAGCAGAAATAAATTCAATAGAAATGAAAAAAATCACAGAAAAGATAAAGGAAACTAAAAGCTGGTTCTTGAAGAGATCAATAAAATTGATAAAACCTTAGCCATATTCATCAAGAAAAAAGAGAGAGGACTTAAACCAATAATATTAGAAATGAAAAAGAAGTTACAACAGACATCATAGAAATACAAATAATCATAAGAGACTACTATAAGCAACTATATGCCAGTAAAACTTGAAGAAATGGACAAATTCTTAGAACGGTACATTCTTCCAGGACTAAAGCAGGAATAAATAGAAAAGATGAATGGACCAATCACAAGTACTGAAATTGAAACTGTGATTAAGAAATTTCCAACAAACAAAAGTCCAGTACCAGATGGCTTCACAGGTGAAATACATCAAAAATTTAAAAAGAGTTAATACCCAGCCTTTTGAAACTCTGCCAAAAAATTGCAGAGGGAGGAACACTTCCAAACTCAATTCTATGAGGCCACCATCACCCTGATAACAAACCCAAAGATACCACAAAAAAAGAAAATTACAAGCCAATATCACTGATGAGCATAGATGCAAAAATCCTCAACAAAATACTAGTGAACCAGATCCAGCAATACATTAAAAGGCTAATACACCATGACTAAGTGGGATTTATACCAGAGATGTAAGCATTCTTCAATATCTGCAAATCAATCAGTGTGATACACCACATTAACAAACTGAAGGATATAAAGCATATGATCCCCTCAATAGATGCAGAAAAAGCTTTTGATGAAATCCTACACCAATTTCTGATAAAAACCCTCCAGAAAGTGGGCATAGGGGGAACCTATCTCAACATAATAAAGGCTATCTATGACAAACTCACAGCTAACATCATTCTCAATGGTGAAAAGCTTAAAGAATTCCTGCTAAGATCAGGAACAAGACAAGGATGTCCACTCTCGCTACTACTATTCAACATAGTTTTGGAAGTTCCAGCCACAGCAAGCAGATAAGAAAAAGAAATAAAAGGAATCCAAATTGGAAAGAAACAAGTAAAACTATCACCTAAAGATGCTACCAGAAAACTGTTAGAGCTCATAAATGAATTTGATAATGTTTCAGGATACAAAATTAATGTACAGAAATTGACAGCATTTCTATATGCTAGAAATGAAAGATCAGAAAGAGAAATTAGAGAAACAATCCCATTTACCATCTCATCAAAAAAATCAAATACCTAGGAATAAACCTATCTAAAGGGACAAAATACCTGTACTCTGAAAACTATAAGATGATGATGAAAGAAATCAAAGATGACACAAACAGATGGAAGGATATACCATGCTCTTGGATTGGAGGAATCAATATTGTCAAAATGACTATACTACCCAAGGCAATCTATAGATTCAATGCAATCCCTATCAAATTACCAATGTCATTTTTAACAGAACTAGAACAAAATATTTTAAAATTTGTGTGCCAACACAAAAGACCCAGGATAGTCAAAAAAATCCTTAGAAAGAAAAATGAAGCTGGAGAAATCAAACTCTATGACTTCAGACTATACTACAAAGCTACATTCATCAAAACTATATGAAACTGGCCCAAAACCAAAAAATATAGATCAATGGAACAGGATAAAAAGCCCAGAAATAAACCAATGCACCTGTCCTCAATTAATCAATGAGAAAGGATGCAAGAATATACACTGGAACAAAGACAGGCTCTTCAATAAGTGGTGCTGGGGAAACTGAGAGTGATATGCAAAAGAATGAAATTAGAACATTCTCTCACCATACAGAAAAATAAAATCGAAATGGATTAAAGACCTAAGTGTAAGACTGGATACTATAAACTCTTAGAGGAAAACATAGGACAAACACTCTCTGATGTAAATCGCAGCAGTATCTTCTCAGATCCACCTCCTAGAGTAATGATGATAAAAGCAAATATAAACAAATGAAATCTAGTTAAACTTAAAAGATTTTGCACAGCAAAGGAAACCATAAAACAAAAAGAGAACCCATAGAATGAAAGAAAATATTTTCAAATGAAGAAATGACAAGGGATTAATTTCCAAAATATAAAAATGCCACCTGAAGCTCAATATAAAAAAAAATGGGAAGAAGATCTAAATAGACATTTCTCCAAAGAAGTCATATAGATGGCTAAAACAGACATGAAAAAAATTCTCAACATCTCTATAAGAGAGATTCAAATCAAAACTACTATGCGGTGTCACCTTGCACCTGTCAGAATGCCCATCATCAAAAAATATACAAATAATAAATGCTGGAGAAGGTGTGGAGAAAAGGAAACCCTCTTACACTATTGGTGGTAATGTACATTGGTACAACCACCATGGTACGGGATGGATGTCTCTCAAAAAACCAAATATAAAACTATCATATGATCCAGCAATCCCACTCCTGGGCATCTATCCAGAGAAAATCACAACTCAAAAATATATATGCACCCTGATATTCATTGCAGCACTATTTACAGTAGCCAAGACTTGGAAACCAACTAAATGTCCATCAACAGAAGAATGGATAAAGAAGATGTGGCACATATATGCAATGAAATATTATTCAGTCATAAAAAAGAATGGCATAATTCCATTTGTAGCAATGTAGATGGACCTAAAAACTATCATACTAAGTTAAGCTAGTCAGACAGTGAAAGACAGACATCATATGATATCACCCATATGTAGAATCTGAAAAAAAATGGATACCAATGAACTTATTTGCAGGACAAAAACAGACTCACAGATTTTGTAAAACTTATGGTAACCAATGGTGACAGGTGGGTGGTGGGTAGGAGGGAAGGACTGAGGGTTTGGGATTGGCATATACACACTGAGGTATATGGAAAGATTGGCCAACAGGGACTTGCTGTATAGCATGGAAAACTCTACCCAGTATTCTGTGAAAATCTGTGTGGGAAAAGAATCTGAGAGAGAATGGATATGGATATATGTATGACTGGAACACTTTGTTTTATAGCAGAAATTCTTATAGCCTTGTAAATTAGCCATACTTCAATGTGAAAAAAAGAACCTGCCAGGAGTTCCCATCAAGAAGCAGTGGAAACGAATTCAACTAGGAACCACGAGGTTGTGGGTTTGATCCTTGGCTTCGCTCAGTGGGTTAAGGATCTGGTGTTGCTGTGGCTGTGGAGTAGGCCAGCAGGTGTAGCTCTGATTTGACCCCTAGCCTGGGAACCTCCACATGCCATGGGTTCAGCCCTAAAAAACAAACAAACAAAACAAACAGACAAAAAAGAAACTGCCAAATTCATACCTCCAACTCTGTGTAGGAGTCAGGATTTAAATCTGTTATCGAGTGTCTTCCAAACCCTTGGAGTTAGTCACTGGCCAATGCTGCCCACTACCTGCTAGACCTTGTGCTTGAAACTCTCAAGGGCTTTGAAATCTGATGGGTATAGAATAGCTACACATAGTAAGGTGAGTGCTGTCATAGAGGAATGTGTAAAGCACCATGGGTACTGAAAGGAGGAAGCTTGCATTGGTCTGGAGGACTCAAGGGAAACTTTGTCTGTGAGCTAATGCCTAGAGAAATACCTACCATTTATTTCTGTACCCAGAAATGGGCTCTGCCTATTGATAGAAGTGTGACGTACATGTACAGGGAAGAAATAATTGAGGGTGGCAAATTTGGAGTTAAGCAACTATAGGATTGATCAACAAATGGGCACTTTTGAGAGAGGCCTGGGGGACTGTCTTAACTTTCCTTTCAGATCCTTTGGCTCTAAGATGGTGATAAAGCATTTCTAGTAGATGGTAACCAGACTGGTTTCTGTCTCTTTTTAAACCTCCCTAGAACAAAAGCCACAACTACTGAGGGATCCTATCCTCAGTAACACTGAAGAATTCTTCGTGGCCAGAACAGCCAGGTGAGTTACTGTCCTAAAGAGAAATCCCTGAGATAAATTTTGATGTCTTATTTTGGAAAGTATCTCCTAAGCCAATGTGAATTTACTGTATCTGAAAGGAGAAAGGACACATTTAGGCTTTCAAAATGGGAAGATAAAAGCGGCCATCAGTCAGGGTTGTCATCATCTTATATCAAAATTGAGGTCATGCTGATGTCATTCTTGACTACATGAGTCAGAACATAATGAACTTTAAAATTGCCAGTCCAGAGGCTACCGCTCATGCTTATGATATATGACAGAAATCACAAGCTGCTACATAAACACCTCCACTTCCCAGTGTTTGTGTAAAGTTTAGAGGGAAAAGAGAAGGTGAAATCTTTTTTAGACATGGTCAATAAGACTATGGTCTCAGAGGGAACCAAATTTTCCTGTATTGGGGGTTGGATGAGATGGTGGAGTAGGAAGACACTGAGCTCACCCCCTCCTATACCAAAATTACAACTACTTACAGAGAAATTATTGATGAGAGCAAATTTAAGATCAGAATAAAATAATCATTGCGTATTTTGTGTTGTAGTCAAATATAGATATTTTTCATTCTTCTCAAAAAAAATTTCCCATAACTAAAGATATAAAAGAACAAACCACAACAAGATGGGTGGGAGGAGCAGAGATGTGGTATAATCATGACCCATACTCCAGGTATGTGACTCACAAACAAGAGGATAATCACAATTACAGAGGTTCTCTCCAAGGAGCAAAGGGTTTGGGAGGCATATCAGGCTCCTTATCATAGCAGTCCTGCAGAGGGAAGATAAGCCCCTAGAAAGTCTGATTTTGAAGGCCTGTGGAGTTGCATATGTGAGAGCCAGAAGGCAGTAGGAAACAGAATTTAATTGTTTTAATTGTAAAGGGCACATAAAATCTTACATGCTGTAAATCTCAGCCCAGAGGAAATAATTTTGAAGAAGCCAGGCTCAGATCCACTTTCTGGTCTTGGAGAGCCTCTGGAGAAGAGGAGGCAACTGGGATTCCCCATAGGAACATAGATGCTAGCAGGAGCCTTTTTAGGGAGCTCATTCTACCATGAGGATGTGGGTTCTGACAAATGTCTTTTTTGCGTATGTGTGTGTGTGTTGGCTGTACCCGCAGCACACAGAAATTCCTGGGTCAGGGATCAAATGTGTGCCACAGAGTGACCCAAGCCACTACAGTGATGATGCTGGATCCTTAATCCACTGAACCAGACAGGAACTCTGACAAGTGCCATTTGGAGTTCTCCCTCTAGCCTATTAATGTGGGGGTCTTACCTGCTGCGGGGTCCCATGAACTCCTGGTCAGCCAGCCTGGGACCTGGTCCATCCCACCAGCAGCTGGCAACCTCAACATGAGACAGTGCCTGGAAGCAAACAAGTCCAGCCCCATATACCAGCATGCCCAAGTAGTTGGCCCTGACATAACAGAGGAGCCCACACAGCTTGCATGGGGGCATCCCTAAAACATATAGCTCTGGTGACCAGAGGGGAGCGTGCTGTTGGGCCCATAGGGAGTTTTCTACATAAGGCCACTTCTTGAAGATTGGGAAATGTAAATGACCTACTTAATACTTAGAAATAAAAACAGAGAATTAGGAAAAATGAGGAATATATTCCAAATGAAAGAAAAATATAAAATCCTAGAGGGAAAGCTAAACGAAGTGAAGATAAGCAATCTACCTGATAAAAAGTCCAAGGAAATTATAAAGATGCTCAATGAACTTGGGAGAAGAATGGATGAACACAGTGAGAAGTGTTACTCAGAGCTAGGATATACAAATAAGTGCCAAACAGAGCTGAAGAATAAAATAATTGAAATACACCAGAGGGAATCAACTAATCATCTAATCTACTATAAGATGATACAGAATAACAGATCAGTGAACTGGAGAACAGACTAGTGGAAATCACACAAGCTGAACAGGAAAAAGAAACAAAAATTTTACGTTTGAGGACAATTTAAGAGACACCTGGGACAACAACAAACATAGTAACATTTGCATTATAGGGGTATCAGTGGAGAAGTGAGAGAGAGAAAGGAACTGAGAACTTATTTGAAGATATAACAGCTAAAAACTTTCCAAACTTGGGAAAGGAAACAGACATCTAGGTTCAGGAAACAGAAAGTCCCAAAGAAGATCAACCCAAAGAGGATCACATCAAGACATATTGTAATTAAAATGGCAAAAATTAATGATAAAGAATCTTAAAGGTAGCAAGGGAAAAGCCTATATTTACATACAAGAGAACTCCAACAAGAGTATAGCACAATTTTCATCAGAAACTCTGCAGGCCAGAAGGGAATGGCATAATATATTTATTCAAAAAATTTTTAAACTCAATGAATTTTATTACATTTATAGTTGTACAATGATCACATCACAACCCAGTTTTACAGCATTTCCATCCCAAAGCCCCAGCCCATCCCTCCCACCCGACATTTCTCCTTCGGAAAACATAAGTTTATCAAAGTCTGTGAGTCAGTATCTCTTCTGCAAAGAACTTCATTGTATCCTTTTTTAAAAATTCCACATATAAGTAATAACATATGATGTTTGTATATCACTGTCTAACCTCACTTAGCATGATAATTTTTATGTCCATCCATGTTGTGGCAAATGCCATTATTTCATTCTTTTTATGAGTAATATTCCATTGTGTATATGTACCGCATCTTCTTTATCCATTCCTCTGTTGAGAGACATTTAGGTTGCTTCCATATCTTGGCTATTGTATATAGTGCTGCAATGAACATTGGAGTACATATATTTTTCTGAGTCATGGTTTTCTCTGGATAGATGTTCAGGAGTGGGATTGCTGGAACAAGGAAAACTATATTTAAAGTGATGAAAGGAAATTATAAACAAGAATACTCTACCTTGCCATGTTATCATTCAGATTTGAAGGAGAGATCAACAGTTTCACAGATAAGAAAAGCTCAGCACCACTAAATAGGGGACTTAAAGGGACTTCTTGCAGCAGAAAAGAAAAGACCATAATTAGAAATATAAAATTTACCAAATGAAAAAGTCTCATTGGTAGAGGAAAGTATACAGAAAAAGTAGTAGATCAGGCACTTGTTGAGCTAGTAGGAAGGTTAAAGGACAAAAGTAGTAAAACCATCTATAACCACAATAAGTAGTTAAAGGATAGATAAAACAAAAAAAAAGTAAAGTATGACATCAAAACCATTAAATTTTGGGTGGGAGTGTAAATAAGAAACTGTTAGTGAACAGCATTTATTGGTTCTGGTCAGCCACTGGTCAGCATTGCAGTGGACCCTTCCCCCAATCAAGTGACGGCAAGTGACAGCTGGCCCCTCCCCCTCCTTTTCCTCTGTATGAAAGGAGCCTGAATTTGGACTGAGGCAAGATGGCTTTTTGAGACACTAGTCTGCCATCCTCTCTGTCTGCTAGCTTACTGATCAAAATTGCTATTACTTGCCTCAACAACTCATCTCCAAATTTATTGCCCTGTTGTGTGGTGAGCAGATGAACTAGGGTTCAATATTAGGAGTAAAAATGCAGAATTGTTAGAATGCATTTGCACTTAAAAGATCAACGTAAAGTTATATATATGAATCATATATATAAAGTAATATATATATATTACTATATATATCTATAGTAACAACACACATAGACCCCCATGAGATTACCACATGTTGACCACAACACAAAAAAGAGAAAGGAATCCAAACATAACACTAAACATAGTTATCAAATCATATGAGAAGAGACTAAGAGAAGATGAAAGGAATAAAAAAGGACTACAAAAATAATCCAAAAACAATTAACGAAATTGCAACAAGTACATGCCTATCAAAAATTACTTTTTTTCCATGTCTGCACTTGTGGCATGTGGAATTTCCTGGGCTAGGGGTTGAATTGGAGCTGCAGCTGTTGGCCTACACCACAGTCACAGCAAGGTGGAATCTGAGCTGCATCTGTGACCTACATTTCAACTTGGGGCAATACCAGATCCTTAGCCCATTGAGCAGGGCCAGGGATGGAACTCACATCCTTACAGACATTATGTCAGGTTCTTAACCTGCTGAGCCACAACAGGAACTCCAATAATTACTTTAAATGAGTGAAATGCTCCAAACAAAAGACATTAAGTGGCTGAATGCGAAAAATACCAACATTCACACACACACACACACACACACACGCACAAACACACTGCCTTTAAAAGATTCACTTCAGATTTAACTATTCACACAAACAAACTGAGGGGATGGAAAAGGTATTACATGCAAATGGAAATGAAAAGAAAGGTAGGGTAGCAATACTTGTTTCAGATAAAATAAGTATTTTTTAATCAAGACATAGTGGTTTTATAATATTACATTAATTCCAGGCATACAACATAGGGATTCAAAATTTTATAGATTATACCCAATTTAACATTGTTATAAAATATTGGTTATATTCCCTGTGCCATAACTTATTCTTTTTTTTTTTTTTGCCTTTTTTTTTTTTGTCTTTTTGCCACTTCTTGGGCCACTCCTGTGGCAATGGAGGATCCCAGGCTAGGGGTCTAATCAGAGCTGTAGCTGCCAGCCTATGCCAGAGCCACAGCAATGCAGGATCCAAGCCGCGTCTGTGACCTACACCACAGCTAACAGCAACACTGGATCGTTAACCCACTGAGCAAGGGCAGGGATTGAACCCGCAACCTCATGGTTCCTAGTCGGATTCGTTAACCACTGCGCCATGACGGGAACTCCCCATAACTTATTCTTATAGCTTATTTATAAGTAGTAGTTTGTGACCCTTAATCCCCTCCTCCTATATTGCCCCTCCTCCCTTCCCTCTCCTTATTTATAACCACTAGTTCATTCTCTACATCTGTCAGTCTGTTTCTGTTTAATTCATTCACTTGTTTGATTTTTCAGATTCCACATATAAGTGACAACATACAGCATTTTTCTTTCTCTGGACAAAACAGACATTAAATAAAAGGCTGCAAAGAGACAAAGAAGATTACATAATGATAAAAGTATTATTCCAACATGAGTATATAACAATTTTAAGTATATTTGCACTCAACAGAGCACCTAGATACAAAAAACAAACAGTAACAGAACTAAAGGGAGAAATTGACAGACACAATAATAGTAGAAGAATTTAACACCCCACTTCCATCAATGGACAGATCATCCAGACAGAAAATCAATAAGGAAATACTGGCCTTAAGTGACAAATTAGATCAGTTAGCCTTAATAGATTATATAGAGAATATTCTATCCCACAGCAGCTGAATACACATTCTTTTCAAGTTCATGTGGAACATTCTCCAAGACAGGTCACATGCCAGGTCACAAAGTAAGTTTCAATAAATTTAAGAAGATTGAAATTATATGATGTATATTTTCTGACCATAATGCTATGAGATTGGAATCAATAATAAAACTGCAAAAAACACAAATGTGGAGGTGAACCATATGCTATACTAAACAACAAATGGGTTACTGAAATAATCAAAGAGGAAATAAAAAAATACTTTGAGACAAATGAAAACATAGTGATCCAAAATGTATGAGACACAGCAAAAGAAGTTCCAGGAGGGAAGTTTATAGTGATACAAACCCACCCCAGGAAATAGGAGAAATCTCAAATAAGCAACCTAAATTTACACCTAAAGGAACTAGGAAAAGAAGAACAAATGAAACCCAAAGTTAGTAGAAGGAAAGGGACAATAAAAATCAGAGCATAAATAAATGAAATAGAGACTAAAAAACAAAACAAAACAAAACAGAAAAGATCAACAAAATAACCAATTCTCTGAAAAGAGAAACAAAATTGACAAATCTTTATCCATATTCTTTAAGAAAAAAAAAGAGAAAAACTGAAATAAAAATCAGAAATGAAGAAGGAGTTATAACAAATACCACAAGAATACAAAGGACCAAAGAGATTCCTATGAACATTTACAAGCCAATAAAATGGACAACCACAGAAAAGATTATATAAACATAAACATAAAAGAAACATAAGATCTCCAAACACTGGACCAGGAAAAAAGAAAAATATGAATACTAGTTACAAGTAATGAAGTTGAATCAGTAATTTAAAAAACTCTCAGCAAACAAAAGTCCAGGGCAAAATAGCATCACCAGTGAATTCCGCAAAACATTTAAAGAACAGTCAACATCTATCCTTCTAAAACTTGTTCGAAAAATTAAAGAGAAAAGAATTCTCCTGAACGCATTCTAAGAGGCCAGCATCACCCTGATACAAAACCAGACAAAGATATCACAGTAAAAGAAAATTACAAGCCAATGTCACTGATGAACATAAATGCAAAGACCCCAACAAACTATGAACAAACAAAATTCAACAATATATGAAAAGGACTCTACAACAAGTCAAGTGGGATTTGTCCCAGATATAAAAGTATGGTTCAGTATCTGGAAATCCATCAATGTGATGTACACATTAATAAACCGAAGAATAATGGAGTTCCCATTGTGGCTCAGTGGGTTATGAACCTGACTAGTATCCATGAGGATGTGGTTTGGATCCCTGGCCCTACGCAGTGGGTTAAAGATCTAGCATTGCCATGAGCTGTGGTATAGGTTGCAGACGTGGCTCAGATATGGTGTTTCTGTGGCTCTGGTGTAGGCTGGTAGCTGCTGCTCCAATTCGACCTCCAGCCTGGGAAATTTCATGTGCTGTGGGTGAGGCCTTAAAAAAGAAGACAAAAAAATTGAAAATAAAAATCACGCAATCATCTGAATAGATATAGAAGAAGCTTTTGACAAAATTCAATATCCATTTATGATAAAAATTTCAACACAGCTGGTAGAGAGGGACCATACCTCAACATAATAAAGCCCATATATGATAAAGACACAAAGAACATCATACTCAATGGTGAAAAGCTGATCAGGAAGGGGACAAGGATGCACATTCTTACCACTTATAGTTAACATAGTTTTTTGTTGTTGTTTCTTTTTAAAATTACAGTTGATTTTCAATGTTCTGTCAATATTTACTGTACAGCAAAGTGACCCAGTCTACATATATATATGTGTGTGTGTGTGTGTGTGTGTGTGTGTGTGTATGTATATATATATCCTTTTTCTCACATTATCCTTCCTCATGTTCCATTACAAGTGACTAGATATAGTTCACTGTGCTATACAGTAGGATCTCATTGCTTATCCACTCCAAATGCAATAGTTTGCATCTACTAACCCCAAACTCCCAGTCCATCCCACTCCTTCCCCTCCCCCTTGGCAACCACAAGTCTGTTCTCCAAGTAGGTGAGTTTGTTTCTTTTCCATAGAAAAGTTCATTTGCTGTTTATTATATTCCAGATACAAGTGATATCTTATGGTATTTGACTTTCTCTTTCTGACTTACTTCATTTAGTATGTGAATCTCTAGTTCCATCTACGTTCTGCAAATGGCATTATTTTGTTCCATTTTATGGCTGAGTAATATTCCATTGTGTGTATATACTACATCTTCTTAGTTCATTCATCTGTTGATGGACATTTAGGTTCAACACAGTTTTCAAATTCCTAGCTATAGCAATCTGACAAGAAAAAAGAAATAAAAGGAATCCAAATTGGAAAGGAAGAAGGAAATTTTCACTATTTATATGATACCATATATAGAAACCTAAAGATGCCACCACAAATTTGTGGTGAAGCTAAAAAATGAATTCAGTAAAGTTTCAGGATACAAAGTTAATACACAGAAAATTGTTTCATTTCTTTTAAAAATTTATATGTATATCTTAAATTTTATTGGAATATCATTGACTTACAATGTTGTGTTAGTTTAAGGTGTACAGCAAAGTGAATCAGTTTGCTGCATTTCTATATCCTAACAGTGAACTATCAGAAAGAGAAGATAATAAAACAATCTCATTTAAATTTCAATAAAAAGAATAAAATATCCAGGAATAAATTTAACCATTCTGTAAAGACCTGTGCTCAGAAAAATATAAGACGTTGATAGAGATGACACAAAAAAAAGGAAAGATACATCATGTTCATGTACTGGAAGAATTAATGTTAGTAAAATGATCATACTTATGCAGTATGATCAGTGCAATGCCTATCAAAATACAAACGGCATTTTTTTTACAGACTTGGAAACAAATAATTCTAAAATTTGTGTGGGAACACAAAAGACCCCAAATAGTCAAACAAACTTGAGAAAGAAGGACACAGTTCCTGACCTCAAGCACTTCTGCAAAGCTACAATAATCAAAACAGTATATTACTGGCACAAAAACAGATGCATAGATCAATGGAATAGAATGGGGATCTCAGAAACAAACCCACATTAATATAGTTGATTAATCCATGACAAATGAGGAAAGATGTACACGGTGGGGAAAAGACAGCCCCTTCAATAAATGGTGATGGGAAAAAACTGGACAACTATGTGCAAAGGAATAAAAATCGACTGCTTTCTCACATCACGTACAAAAATAAACTCAAAATGTTAAAAACTTAAATGTGAGACCTGAATCCATAAAACTTATATAAAAATTAGGAAGTATGCTCCTTTTTTCTTACCCTTTTTTCAGGGCTGCACCCACGGCACATGGAGGTTTCCAGGCTAGGGGTCCAATCAGGGCTACAGCTGCCAGCCTACACTATAGCCACAATAATGCAGGATTGGAGCTGTGTCTGTGACCTACAGCTCATGGCAACGCCAGATCCCCAACCCACTGAGAAAGGCCAGGATCGAACCAGCAACCCCATGGTTAATAGTTGAATTTTTTTTCACTGTCCCACAACAGGAACCTTGGAAATATACTCTTTGACATCAGTTTTAGTAACATGTTTTGGATGTTTCCTCAGGCAAAGGGTAACAAAAGCAAAAATAAGCAAATGAGACTATATGAAAATAGAAAGTTTTTTGCATAGTGAAAAAAACTATCAGTAAAATGAAAAGGCCACCTACTGAATGGGAGAACATATTTGCAAATATGATGATGGGTTAATAATATTTTTAATAATATTAAAAATTCCTATAACTCAATATAAAAAAACCCCAACCCAATTAAAAAAATGGGCAGAATTTTTTCCAATGAAGACATATCAATGGCCAACTGATACATGAATAGATGCTCAACATTACTAATCATCAGGGAAATGCAAATCAAAACCACAACGAGATATTGCTTTACACTAGCCAGAAAGACTGCTATTAAAATACAACAAATAGGAGTTCCCGTCGTGGCGCAGTGGTTAACAAATCCGACTAGGAACCATGAGGTTGTGGGTTCGATCCCTGCCCTTGCTCAGTGGGTTAAGGATCTGGCATTGCTGTGAGCTGTGGTGTAGGTTGCAGACTTGGCTTGGATCCCGCATTGCTGTGGCTCTGGCGTAGGCCAGTGGCTACAGCTCCGATTCGACCCCTAGCCTGGGAACCTCCACATGCCGCAGAAGCAGCCCAAGAAATGGCAAAAAAAGACAAAAAAAAAATACAACAAATTTATAAGAGTTCCCATGTGGCTCAGTGGGTCATGAACTCAACTAGTAACTGAGAGGATGCGTGTTCAATCCCTGGCCTCACTCAATGGGTTAAGGATCCAGCATTCCCACAAGGTGCAATGTAGATCCTGCATTGCTATGGCTGTGGTGTAGATCAGCAGCTGCAGCTTCAATTTGATCCCTAGCCTGGGAATTTCCATATGCCACAGGTACAGCCCCGAAATGGCAAAAATAAATAAACAAAAATCCCAAACAAAAAAACAAATAAACAAAACTTACAACAAATATAGAGTGTTGGTGAGGATATGGAGAAAAGGGAAGACTTGTGCACCATTGGTGGGAATGTAAATTGGTGCAGCCTTAATGGAAAACAGTGTGGAGAGTTCTCAAAAAATTAACAGAGGAATTTTTACTGTATGATCCAGAAATCCGCTCTTGGGTATCTGAAGAAAATGAAATCACTACCTAGAAAAGATTTATGAACTTCTATGTTCGTTGCAGTATTATTAACAATAGCCATGACACAGAAGAAAATTCAGTGCCCAGAAATAGATAAATGGATAAAGATGATGTGATATGAAAAAATAATGGAATTATTACTCAGCCGTAAAAAAGAAAGAAATCTTGCCATTTGCAACAACATGGATAAACCCAGAGGGTATTATGATAAGTGAAATAAGTTAGACAAAGACAAATAAATATGATTTCACTTATATGTGGAATTAAAAAAAAAAAGAACAAACATAACAACTCAGAAACATTCTTAGATACAGGAACAAATAAATTGTTGCCAGAGGTGACTGGAGTGTGGGAAGAAGAGAAATAGGTGAGGGAGATTAAGAGGTGCTAATTTTCAGTTAGAAAATAAATGAGTCACAGGTATGAAATACACAGTGTGGATAATATAGCCAATAATTATGTAATATCTTTGTATGGTGAGAGATGTTCACTAGACTTATCATGGTGATCATTTTGAAATGTATAAAACATCAAAACATTATGTTTTGTACCATGAAATAAGAAAATGTTATAGGTAAATTATACTTTGAAAAACCCCCCAAAACACAAGCTCTAGAAAAATAGGTTGGATCTATGTTTACCAGAGGTGAGGGGTGTGGAGAAGAGAGACTGACTGAAGGTAGTCAAAATGTCAGACTTCCACTTTATGAATAAATAATAGAGATGTAATGTACAACATGGTAAATATAATTAACACTGTTGTATGTTATAAATAAAAGTTATTAGGAGAATAAATCCTAAGCTTCATCATCGGGACTTTTTTTTTCCATTTCTTTTCTTTCTCTTTTCTTGTTTCTTCAGCCACACCCACAGCATATGGAAGTTCATGGGCCAGCGACGGAATCCAAGCTGCATATGCAACATATGCCACAGCTATAGCAATGCCAGGCTGGGGATCAAACTGACAACCCCAAAGAGACAAGCTGGATCATTAACCCACTGTGCTACAGCAGGAACTCCCCCCATTAGGATGTTCACTAAACTTATTGTGGCAATCATTTTGTAATATGTATAAACCATACACCTATGCCATGCTGTATACCTTAAACTTGTACAGGAGTGTATGTCAGTCATATCTCAATAAAACTGGAAAAAATTAAACAAATGGGACTACATGAAACTAAAAAGCATTTACATGTCAAAAACCCCTACTATCAAGAAAACAAAAAGGTCACCTACTAACTAGAAGATATGTGCAAATGATAAATCTGACAAGGAGGTAATATCCAAAATATACAACGAACTCACATACTCAACGTCAAAAAATAAACTCAATTAAAAATGTGCAGAGTACCTGAATAGATTTTTTTTAAAAAAGAGGACATGACAGCCAACAGACACACAAAAAATGCTAAACATCACTAATCATCAGGGAAATGTAAATCATAACCACAATAAGATGTTACCTCACACCTGTCAGAATGGCTATTATCAAAAAGATGAGAAATAAAAAGTGTTTCTGGGGGTATAGATAAATGGGAAAGCTTATGCACTGTTGGTAGGCATGTAAATTGGTGCAGCCATATGGAAAACAGTATGGAAATAAGTCAGCCAGAGAAAGACAAATACAGTCTGTTTTCATTTATACATGGAATTTAAAAAACAAAACAAATGAATAAACATAACAAAACAGAAACAGTCATAGATATAGAGAAAAAAACAGGTGGTTGCCTGAGGGAAAGATTGTGTGTGTGTGTATGTGTGTGTGTGTGTTTGAGAAGTGAAATAGATGAGAAAGATTAGGAAGTACAAATGGACTGAATTACGGGGTTGAAATGCAGAGCATTAGGAATATAGTCAATAATAATGTAATATCTTTGTATGGCAATTAGACTCACAGTGGTAATCTTTTTGTATAGAAATAGCGAATCACTATGTTGTGTATGTGCAACTAAAGTTTTAGGTAATTACATTTCCATAAAAAAATGAAAAAAGTTTGCTTTGTACTTTTAAGATCTGGTCCTTGGCATCTGCCTTGACTTAGAACACCTCTGCATTAATGACACAGACTCCCTTCTCTGCTCAGTTACTGAGGCTTCTCAAGGGAACCAGCTGGTAAACAGGTATAATTGAAGTATCTGAAAAGTCAGGGAGTTGAGAACTCTTTATTTGAATGCAATAACTCTATCAATTTAAGATACAATTAGTGACCAAATATATAATTTCATACAAGTGGCCTTTACAAATTTGCAGATAGTTTTTATTAAACTTACTATTGATGAAATCGTTCAGAGCTAAGATCTAAGACTTTCAACACTAGCATGATGAAAAATGGGAAAATACGATGATATATTAAACTTAATCAGATATACACAATGATGAGAATGTAAATGAGCATAAAACTTCTAGGAAATATTGTAAATTCCAATGACTTTTCACCTAGTGATGAAATTCATGATTTAAAAAAAAAATCTCTCTTGGGAGTTCCTGTCGTGGCTCAGTAGTTAACAAACTCAACTAGGATCCATGAGGATGCAGGTTTGATGGCTGGCCTTGCTCAGTGGGTTAAGGATCTGGCATTGCTGTGAGCTGTGGTGTAGGTTGTAAAGGCTGCTCAGATCCCACGTCACTGTGGCTGTGGTGTAGGCTGGTAGCAACAGCTCCAACTTGACCCCTGGCCTGGGAACCTCTATATGCCACAGGTGTGGCCGTAAAAAGACAAAAGACACAAAAAAAACCTCTCTAGATTTTTTTTTCATCAATCAATCACTGACAATTCACTGTAGGTCATACACTATGCTAGGTACTAAAGATTCTGATGTGAACAAGATAGAAAGTCCCTGCCTTCAGGAAACTTACCGTCTAGTGGAGAAAAAGAGGCAATAAATGTAGCTCTGTGAAGGGTGCAATATGCTATGATTGTCAAGAGGATGAAAGGTTTCCTTTCAGAAGAGACTTTGCAAGAGCCATGTTAGATGGATGGTGTGAATATTGAATGTGCTGAGGATTTAAAGGGAGGTGAGAACCAAAGACAATTCTTTTCTAAAAAAAAATTAAGTATAGTTGATTTACAATGTTGTGTTAATTTCTGCTGTACAACAAAATGACTCAGTTATATATTTTATATATACACATATATTCATTTTCATATTCTTTTTCATTATGGTTTATCATAGGATATTGTATATAGTTTCCTGTGCTATACAGTAGGACTCGTTTATTCATCCTAAACATACTAGTTTGTATTTGTTAATCTCTAACTCCCAATCCCTCCCTCCCACAATCCCCTCCCTTTTGGCAACCACAGACATAGACAAACCTTTTAAGAGGCTTGAGGAAGTCCAGAAGAGAGAGGTAAGGGAGTCTTTGGAGGGGAATTCTAGGAGGAGGGAAGATTTTTTTAAAGATTAAGTAGACCTGGGTATCTTTAAGTGTAGATGTGAAGGAAGTCAGAGAGAGAGACAGAGAAAAAAAATTTTTTTTTGTCTTTTTAGGGCTACACCTGCAGCATATGGAAGTTCCCAGGCTAGGGGTCAAATCGGAGCTACAGCTGCAGGCCTGCACCACAGCCACAGCAACATGGGATCCGAGCTGCATCTGTTACCTACACCACAGCTTATGGCAATGCTGGATCCTTAACCCACTGAGCAAGGCCTGGGATCAAATCCGTATCCTCATGGATACTAGTTGGGCTTGTTACCACTGAGCCACAATGGGAACTTCTGGGGTTCTCAATTTTTAATGTCAGTCAAGAAAGAGCATATCAGTTTACCTGATGTAACTCTTGGGGGATTTTCTCATATTTTTCTTTCCTTTCTTTTCTTTCCCTCTCATTAACTGGAGGGCCCTCAGCCACTACACACTTTCTAACTTGTTTCATCTTCCACCAGTTCTTGTCTCTCATTTCCAGTTCCCTTTATCTTGTCTTTAGGCAGAGAGAAGAAAAATCAATTCTCCCAATACATATATGCCCTCTGGTGATATGCCTTACTTGTCTCTCTATTCACTGTACCAAATAGATCACCTTGGGATCTACTCCCAGCACCTTTTAAAAAAGGTTTTCTGTAGGGGTTTTCTAAAAATATGCTATTTAATGCCTCAAATTACCAGTTAGCTACAAATGAATATGCCTTGTATCAATCTGCTTTTACTATAATATGATTTTAATGGTGGTGAACAAGACAGAGAATAGAAAATAGGATGACATAAACTCAAGAGCCCAGCAAATCTGTCATGTTACCTGGCATTTTGGATTCTCCCAGCCTGCTCTGTGGATTTCCCTTCATTGTGACAGAGCCCCCAAGGAGAGGCAGTAGCTCCCTTAATCACTCTAGCCAAAGCCCAACTTCCATTCCACCCAAAAAAGTATCCAGCTCAGCCTCTTTCCCACAGTACCCTTTCTGCCCCAGATGCTAATTGCATTTAACTAATCCACAAGTGAAAAGCCTGCACAGAATTCCCTTTTAATTAGCACACCACACTCTTTGTGCAAATTTGCTCTCAGAGGAGTCCCATTGCAACTGAGTGGAGATGCTAATGACAGGGCCCCTTGATGTTTTCCTAATAGCTTTTAGCTGCAAAAGCATTTGGGCAGAATGCCATGAGCATTTTGCCGAACTGTATTACTAGGGAACATCTGATTGGCCAGAAGTTGATCCTCTTGTAAATTTTCAGTGGTTCTTTGCATTTACTCTTGAGCCTCAGATCTACTACTTCTTATCAGGATGCTGTAAAAGGTAGCATGTCTAGGATGAAAAGAAGAATTAGATTATGGTCTAATTCTTCCCCTCTGTGCCATGAAATTTCAATGCTGAAAAGGGCCTGCCTGCCTATTTTATTCAGAGGTATGTATCTGTTAATCCCATACTCCTGATTTGTCCCTCTCCCTCCCTCTCCCCTTTGGTAACCATAGGTTTATTTTCTATGTTTGTGAGTTTTTCTGTTTTGTGTATAGATTAATTTGTATTATTTTTCAGATTCTCATATAAATGATATCATATAGCATTTGTCTTTCTCTGTCTGACTTACCTCATTAGGAATAACATTCTTTGAGGGCCATTTATGTTGCTGCAAATGGCACTATTTCAGTATTTTTTATGGCTGAGTAATATTCCATTTTATAAGTATCTTTATATATCTCACATCTTCTTAAGGCAATCATATATTGATGGACCCTTGGACTGTTTCCATTTCTCGGCTATTGTAAATAGCGCTGTTATGAACTTTGAGGCACATGTATCTTGAAAAGGGGCTTTAAAATTATTTCGTTCAGCTATTTCACTTTATAGTTGGGAAAACTATGGTCCATATTCCTTTAGCCTGAGCTGGACTAGAATTTCCACTGAGGGCCTAATGCTGGACGCACATTAGAATCACCTGGAAGCTTTAAAAATGCACCAATGCCAGGTCCCACCCGACCAATGAAATCGAGTTTACCTGTGAAGCCCTAGCATTGCTATTTTTTTTCAGAGCTCCCTGTTACAGGCTGAATTGTCTCCCTTCAAAATTCAAGTTTAAGTTCTAATCCCTGTACCTCAGAATGTGACTGTATTTGAAGAGAGGGCCTTTAAAGTAATTTAGTGAAAATGAGGTCATAAGGTTGGATTCTAATCCAGACAAGGAGATTAAGACATGGTAAACCACAGAAGGAAGACCATGTGAAGACACCAGAAGAAGAAAGCCAACTATAAGTCAAGGAGAGGGGCCTCAGAAGAAACCAACCCTTGATCTCAGATTTTAGCCTCCAGGATTGTGAGAAAATAACTTTCTGTTGTATAAGCCCAAGTCTATGGTACTTTGTTGTGTAGCCTGAGCTGACTAATATACTCCCCAAGTAATTCTGAGTATCAGTGACCTAAAATAGAGCCTGGAACAGCCTCAACTGATTTTTGAGGAACAGGAACAGCTCAACTGATTTTTTTGAATGAAGGATTAGGTTTTCTAATTCTTTCCAGGGCTCTTGCCACAACACCAGCCCCACAAACATCTAACTACACCAGAATAATTTTTTTTTGTCTTTTTTAGTGCCACACCCGTGCAATATGGATGTTCCCAGGCTAGGGCTCAAATCAGAGCTGTTGCTGCCAGCCTATGCCAGAGCCACAGCAATGCCAGATCCGAGCCACATTTGCAACCTACACCACAGCTCACGGCAACACCAGATCCTTAACCTGCTGAGTATTGAACCCACAACCTCATGGTTCTTAGTCGGAATCGTTTCCACTGCGGCACGGCGGGAACTCCCCACCAGAGTAATTTAAAAATAGTAACCATTTCCCAGTACTAAGCCCACTCTCTTCCTAAATTCTCTGCTAGTTTCCTCACTCTTCCTAATGCTGTAAATTTTCTTGCCTCAGGGCATCTTCTCTTTGTCCTGCTGGCTCTTGCTTTTCTCACCTGTTTTTTTTTTTTTTTTTTTTTTTTTTTTTTTTTTTTTTTAGAATTTAATTTTTGCATTTATTTAACTTATTTTTTTGGTTCTATTTTTTTCATTATTTCCCCAATATAATTTTCTATTCTACTGTACAGTATGGTGACCCAGTTACACATACATGTATACATTCTTTTTTCTCACGTTATCATGCTCCATCATAAGTAACTAAACATAGTTCCCAGCACTACACAGCAGGATTTCATTGCTAATCCATTTCAAAGGCAATAGTTTGCATCTATTAACCCAAGCTCCCATCCATCCCCCTCCCTCCCCCTTCCCTTGGACAAACACAAGTCTATTCTCCAAGCCCATGATTTTCTTTTCTGTGTAAAGTTTCATTTGTGCCATATATTAGATTCCAGATATAAGTAATATCATATTGTATTTGGCTTTCTCTTTATGACTTCCTTCACTCAGGACTCAGAATGAGAGTCTCTCATTCCCTTCATGTTGCGGAAAATGGTATTACTTCGTTCTTTTTTATGGCTGAATAGTATTCCATTGTGTATATATACCACATCTTCCTAATCCAATCATCTGTCGAGGGACATTTGGGTTGTTTCCATGTCCTGGCTATTGTGAATAGTGCTGCAATGAACATGTGAGTGCATGTGTTTTTTCAAGGAAAGTTTTGTCTGGATATATGCCCAAGAGTGGGATTGCTGGGTCATATGGTAGTGCTATAGTTTTCTAAGGTACCTCCATATTGTTCTCCATAGTGGTTGTACCAGCTTACATTCCCACCAACAGTGCTGGAGGGTTCCCCTTTCTCCACACCCCCTCCAGCATGTGTTATTTGTGGACTTATTAATGACGGCCATTCTGAGTGGTGTGAGGTGGTATCTCGTGGTAGTTTTGATTTGCATTTCTCTAATAATCAGTGATGTTGAGCGTTTTTTCATGTGCTTGTTGGCCATCTGTACATCTTCCTTGGAAAAATGTCTATTCAGGTCTTTTGCCCATTTTTCAATTGGGTTGTTGGCTTTTTTACTGTTGAGTTGTGTTGTTGCTTATATATTCTAGAGATTATGGCTTGTCAGTTATATAATTTGAAACTATTTTCTCCCATTCTGTAAGTTGTCTTTTTGTTTTCTTTTTGGTTTCCTTTGCTGTGCAAAAGCTTGTCAGTTTGATTAGGCCCCATGGGTTTATTTTTGCTTTTATTTCTGTTTCTTTGGAAGACTGACCTGAGAAAATATTCGTGATGTTGATGTCAGAGAGTGTTTTGCCAATGTTCTCTTCCAGGAGTTTGATGGTGTCTTGTCTTATATTTAAGTATTTCAGCCATTTTAGTTTATTTTCCTGCATGGTGTGAGGATGTGTTCTGGTTTCATTGATTTGCAAACAGTTTTCCAGGTTTCTCAGCAATTCTTGCTGAAAAGACTGTCTTTTTCCCATTTTATGTTCTGGCCTCCTTTGTCAAAGATTAATTGACCATAGGTGTCTGGGTTTATTTCTGTGTTCTCTAGTCTGTTCCATTGGTCTGTATGTCTGTTTTGGTACCAGTACCACACTGTCTTGATGCCTGTGGCTTTGCAATATTGCCTGCAGTCTGGGAGAGTTTTGGCCCCTGCTTGGTTTTTGTTCCTCAGAATTGCTTTGGCATTTCTGGGTCTTTTGTGGTTCCATATAAAGTTTTGGATTGTTTGTTCTAGTTCTGTGAAAAATGTCATGGGTAATTTGATAGGGATGGCATTGAATCTGTAGATTGCTTTGGGTAGTATGGCCATTTATACAATGTTAATTTTTCCAACCCAGAAGCATGGAATATCTTTCCATTTCTTTGCATCTTCTTTAATTTCCTTGATTAATGTTTTCTAGTTCTCAGCATATGAGTCTTTAACCTCCTTGGTCAGGTGTATACCCAGGTATTTAATTTTTTGGGGTGAAATTTTAAAAGGTACTCACCTGTTTCCATTGCTACGTGTCCTTTAAGCTTCCCTCTCTATCCTAGTTAAAAATGTGCCTTCCTTCTCTGGCTCTTACAATGCTTCACCTCAAGTGTAAAGTGTAAAATTAACTTGGCATTTACATATGCGCTGCCCTTGACAGTTAGTCTATTGTCCTCACGACTGCCATCACCCTTACTGGGGTGACACTACATTTATACCTCTTGGTTGGTAGAGCCTCAAGTTCAATTGGCTACTAAGTGTTTTCATCTTCACTTCAGAAGTAACAAGTTCTCAAATCAGTTCATCATCTCAGCCCCAAATTTCCTCATCTTCCTATATTTCCTGTTTCTGATAAATCATCTCCATTTCCTAGCAAAGGACTTTCATACTTCTTTGACTGAGGCTCATAGTCAGAAATACATTTTATATCATGACTCATTTGTCCACGAGTTACTCTCATCTATCCTGTTACATTATTTTTTCTTTATTTGAATAACTGCCATAGAAGAAGGGTTTGATCATTCATTCATTTGAACAACTAGTGTTTATTTTTCAAATTTATTTATTTTTGAGTCAGATCTGTGGATTTTTTTCTTCTTTTTTTAAAAGTGTAGTTGGTTTACAATGTTGTGCTAATTTCTGTTGTACAGCAGACTGCAACTAATATATATATTTTTAATGATTTTTATTTTTTCCATTATAGTTGGTTTAGTGTTCTGTCAATTCTCTACTTTACAGCAAAGTGACCCAGTCTCTCTCTCTCTCATACACGCACACTCTTTTTCTTACATTATCCTCCATCATGTTCCATCACAAGTGACTAGACCTAGTTCCCTGTACTATACAGCAGGATCTCATTGCTTATCCACTCCAAAAAAGTGCAACTAATATTCATTGAATGCCTGTAAGTGCCTGGTATTGTAGATGCTGGTAAGACCATAGGAAATAAACAGATACAATTCCTTGCGTTTACTTGGTCAAGAAGGCAGGCCTTGAGGTTGTCATTTCAAGAAGACTTGGTCTAATCCGGCAAGCTGAGGGAAAGGAGAGCATCCTTCAGAAATCACACCAAAATTGGAGGCTTACACTGAAAGAAACCTAAATGCTCTTGACAAGTGCTGGAATGGAAACAGCCACAGCCCTGGTCTGGTTAGTTAGATCAGGTTTTTTCCCTTGGCTTTGCCTCCAACTAGGTCATATCCCTTGGTGGGATCTTGCTCCTCCACCTATGAAAGACAGGGCTGGACTGGATGTATTTCCCATCCAATTCATACATCCCTTGCCTAAGGATCAGTCAGCTCCTCTCATCTTTCTGGGCCAGTGCCTGGCACAGTTTCTTTTTCAGGAAATGCTTATATATATTTGTAATGAATAAATGGCTGAATGAATTTTTCTATGGGCTGTCAGACCTAAAAGGGTCAGAGCTTGGCAAGTAGTAAAAACTCAAAAAATAGCTGATCAATGGCCTGAATGAATGAAGGGAACTTAGAGATCAGTGGATTCAATCAATTCATTTTATAGAGGAAGAATCTAAGATATAAAACATTATTTGGAGGGGGAGTTTTAGCTCCTCTTTCAATCTGAATGATTAAAGGGAGGCCATTAACATCCCAAACTGAGGATAAAATACAAATACTACAAGGCATAACATTAATTAACACATGTCTTTTCATCAAAAAGCTTCTTGAATGTGCATGTTTGAGGAAGAATGCCCCTAAGGGCCAGCTTTGAGAGCAGAAAGATTGTTGAAATTCATGACAGAAGACATCCTTCTTCTTGCTGCTCTATGACCTTGGGTTCTCTTTCACATTTATTTCTTATGATAAGATACAGCGAAACATAGAAGAGGGGAGGAGTTCCCATTGTGTCTCAGCAGGTTAAGAACTTGCAGTGTAGATTGCAGACATGTCTCAGATCTACTTCTGCTGTTGTTGTGGTGTAGGCCAGCAGCTGCAGTTCCAATTCAACCCCTAGCCCGGGAAATTCTACATGCTGCAGTACTAAAAAAATAAATAAAATAACAATAACAATAAAATTTTTACCTATGTGAGATGATTCAAATCATTATGCTGCATAGCTTAAACTTACACAGTAAATTACATCTCAGTAAAACTGGAAGGAAAATAAAAGAGGAAACTAATGCATGAAAGTGTTAAAGTCAGAGGAAAGCACATTCATAGTCTCTCCTTCCACCTTAAAGACATAGAAATTCTAGATCTGTTTTAAATACATATAAATGCATAGTTATGGAACAAATTAACTGTCCTATATTCAACAATATACTAGTATTTAACAATAAATCACTGAGAGAAGTACCAATCCCATTAATCTCAAAATCATCACATTGGACAAAAGAAGCCAGATACAAAATATTATCTGTTATATGATTGTATTTATACCATGTACAAAAAGAGGCACCACTAATCTATGGTGATAAAAGTCATGTTAACTCTTAGGGGAAATAATACTGCCTAGAAAGGACTTTCTGGGGTGAGAAAAATGTTCTGTCTTGATCTCAAGGTTGCATCCTAAATACACTAAAGCTTTCATCTTTTACTGTGTATAAATCATACCTCAATAAGGCATTGTTAAAATGAAAAAACAAAAAGACAAAGTGGTACTCAAAAATAAGAGGGGAAAGAAAAGATTGGAAGAATATCAAATTCTAGATAGTAATTGCTTGTAGATAAAGAAGGAATATGTCTTCCTGGGGGCAAAAGGAATTTCATTTTTAGAGTATTTTCTATCTTCTATGAAAAGCAAGTAGGATAAAAAATATTTTAATTCTGAATTATTAGCCTGTGGTATTGTTAAATGATCCTTTCCACTTTGCCTTTTCTTTTTCCCTTCCTTTTATGGTTGCATCTACGGCATGCGAAGTTCCTGCCTGCCTACACCACAGCCATAGCAACACCAGATCTGAGCTGCATCTGTGACCTATGCCACAGCTTGCAGCAGTGCCAGATTCTTAACCCACTGAGCGAGGCCTGGGATTGAACCTGCAACCTCACAGACGCTATGTTGGGTTCTAAACTCATGGAGCCACTTTCATACATAACATACAGCAGTGATAATTATACTTATCATGCTGCACATTATATCCCTAGTACTTACTTATAACTGGAACTTTGACTGCCCTTATTTAATTTCCCCTCCCCGCTACTCTTCCTGCCTTTGATAACCACAAATCTGATTTATTTTCTAAGATTTTTTTGGTTTGTATTTGAAGTATAATTGAACTATAACACTATGCTAATTTCTGTTACACATCATAGTGATTCAATATTTCTATGCTTTTCAAACTGATTATCACAAAGTTTAGTTATGTTGTCATACAAAGACATTACATAGTTACATATATATATTTGTTTTTTGTCTTTTTAGGGCCATACCAGCAGCATATGGAGGTTCCCAGGCTAGGGGTCTAATCAGAGCTGTTGCTGCTAGCCTATGGTGCAGCCACAGCAACGCCAGATCTGAGCTGCGTCTGTGACCTACACCACAGCTCATGGCAACGCTGGATCCTTAACCCACTGAGCGAGGCCAGGGATTGAACCTGCAACCTCATGGTTCCTAGCCAGATTTGTTTCCACTACGTCAAGATGGGAACTCCCCTATATTTTGCACATTAGATATTTCATACTTGTTTATATTGTAACTGGAAGTTTGTACTTCTTAATCTCCCTCACTTATTTCTCTCCTCACTTATTTTTCTTCTTTCCTATCCCACTCCCCTCTGGCAATCACCTGTTTGTTCTCTGTATCTATGAATATTTCTGCATTGTTATGTTTGTCTTTTGTTTTTTTTTTACATTCCATATATAAGTGAAATCATACTTATTTGTCTTTATCTGTCTGATTTTGTCTGTCAAACACACAAGCCAATTCAATGCAGTTGTAAATGGCAGAATTCCATTTACACAATGGAATAATACTTAGCCATTAAAAAGAACGAAATTATTCCATTTATGACATCATTGATGGGCCTTGCTTCTGTTTCTTTGTTATTGTAAATAATGCTGCAATGCAAATAGAAGTGCATATGTCTTTTGGGGTTAGTGTTTTTGTTTTCTTTGGATAAATACCCAGGAGTGCTATTGCTGGATCTTATGGTAATTCTATTTTTAATATTTTGAGGAATCTCCATTCTGTTTTCCATAGTAGCTGTACCAATTTACATTCCCACCAATAGCGCATGACGATTCCCTTTTCTCCACATCCTTGTCAACACTTGGTCATTTGCTATCTTTTTCTTAACAGTCATTCTTACAGGTGTGAGGTGATAGCTCACTATGATTTTGATTTGCATTTCCCTGATGATTGGTGATATTGAGCATTTTTTCTTGTACCTATTGGCCACCTGTCTTACTTAGAAGAATGCCTATTCAGATTCTCTGCCCATTTTTGTTTGTTTTCTTGATATTAAATTGTATGAGTTCTTTGTATATTTTAGATATTAATCTTTATGGTATGTATCTTTATTTTTTATATATATGTATATGTATATGTGTGTATATATATATATATATTTGGAAATATTTTCTCTTCAGTAGGTGGCCTTTTCATTTTGATTTTATTGATAGTTTCCTTCACTGTTCAAAACTTTTTAGGAGTTCCCATTGTGCCTCATTGGGTTAAGGATTTGACATAGTCTCTGTGAGGTTGAAGGTCTGATCCCTGGCTTCGTTCAGTGGGTTAAGGATCTGGCGTTGCCACAATTTGCAGCACAGTTTTCGATGCGGCTAGGATCCATTGTTGCCATGGCTGTGGGGTAAGCCTGCAGTAGCAGGTTTGATCCAATCTGTAGACTGGGAACTTCCATATGCTTCGGGTTTGACTGTAAAAAAAAAAAAAAAAAAAGGAAAAAAACTTTTTAGTTTGATATAATCCCATTTGTTTATTTTTGCTTTTATTTCTCTTGCCTAAGGAGATACAGTCCAAAACATATTATGAAGACTATTGTCAGAGAGCATACTATCTATGTCTTCTTCTATAAGTTTTGTGGTTTCAGGTCATTCATTTTCAGGTCTTTAATCTATTTTGAGTTTATTTTTGTGCATGGTATTAGAAAATACTCCAGTTTGATTCATTTGCATGTAGCTGTCCTGTTTTCAGAACATCATTTGTTGAATAGGCTGTCTTTTCCTTATTGTATATTCTTGCCTCCTTTATCATAATTTCATTGCCTATATAAATATGCGTTTATTTCTGGGTTCTCCACTCTGCTCCATTGACCTATGTGTCATCTTTGTGCCAGTAGCATATTATTTTGGTTACTGTAGTTTTGTAGTGTAACCCAGAGAATGTGATAGCTCCAGCTTTGTTCTTCATCCTCAAGATTATATTGGCTATTCAGAAACTTTTGTGTTTTCATACAAACCCAAATAATTTTAGAATTTTTCTAGTTCTGTGAAAAATGCCATCGGGATTTTATAGGAATTGCACTGAATCTGTAGATTACCTTGGTTAGTAAGGTCATTTTAAGAATACTAATTCTTCCAATCCATGAACACAGTATCTTTCCATCTATTTGTGCCATCTTCAATTTCCTTCATCAGTGTCTTACAGAGTGCCAACTCAGGCTTTTTAATTTCCTCATTTAAATTTATTTCTAGGTATTTTATTCAAAGAATGATGTGATGGTAAATGGGATGCTTTCCTTAATTTCTACTTCTGATAGTTCTATGTTAGTGTATAGAAATTCGGCAGATTTATGTATATTAATTCTGGATCCTGCAATTTTATTAAATCATTGAGGATTTGTAGAATTTTTTTTTGGTAACATCTTTAGGATTTTCTATATGATATCGTGCCATATGCAGACAGTGACAATTTTTCTTTTTTTTCCAATTTGGATTCTTTTCATTTCTTTTTTTTTTGTCTGATTGCTGTGGCTTATACTTCCAATAGTATGTTGAATAAAATTGGAAAGAGTGGGCATCCTTGTCTTGTTCTTTTTTTTCTTTTTATCGTTATACCTGTAGCATGTGGAAGTTTCCAGGCTAGGGGTTGATCAGGGCTGCAGATGGAGGCCTACCACACAGCTACAACAACACTGGATCTGAGCCACATCTGTGACCTATGCTGTAGCTTGCAGCAACACTGGATCTTCAACCCACTGAGTGAGGTCAGGGATTGAACCCACATCCTCACAGACATTATGTTGGGCTCTTAACCTGCTGAACCACAACAGGAATCCCACTTGTTTTGTTCTTGATCTTAGAGAAAATTCTTCCAACTTTTCACCACTGAGTATGCTATTAGCTGTAGGCTTATCATATGTGGCTTTTATTATGTTGAAATATGTTCTCTCTATACTCACTGTGTAGAGAGTTTTTATCATAAGTGGAAGTAGAATTTCGTGAGAGATTTTCAGCCTCTATTCAGATGATCATGTGATTTTTTTTTGTCTTTTTAGGGTTGCACCCATGGCATATGGAGGCTCCCAGGCTAGGGGTCCAATTGGAGCTGTAGCCTCTGGTGTACACAACAGCAATGCAGGATCTGAGCTACATCTGTGACCTACATCACAGCTCACAGCAACACCAGATCCTTAACTCACTGAGCAAGGCCAGGAATCAAACCTGCATCCTCATGGATACTAGTTGGGCTTGATAAGCACTGAGCCATGATGGGAACTCCTGATCATGTGATTTTTATTCTTCAATTTATTAATGTGTGTATCATACTGATTGAGTTTCAGATATTGAACCATCCTTGTACATACCTTGTACATGGTATATGATCCTTTAAATGTATTGTTGAATTTGGTTTGCTAGAATTTCGATGAGGATTTTTGCATCTATGTAACCAGTGATATTGGCCTGTGATTTTCTTTTGGTGATATCTTTTTCTGGTTTTGTTATCAGGGTGATACTGGCCTCATAGAATGAATTCAGTAGTGTTTCTTCATCTAATTTCTTGGAATAACTTCAGAAGGATGGGTATTAGCTCTTCTCTATATGTTTGATTGTATTACTCTGGGCAGCCATCCAGTCCTGGACTTTTGTTTGGCGTGAATTTTTTAAATTACAATTTCAATTTTGCTATGAGCTACTAACTGACTCATATCATCAGTCTGTTCAGATTGTCTGTTTTTTCCTGATTCAGTCTTTTTTTTTTTTTTTTTTTGGATGAAATGGATGGTTTGCATTTCATTCTTTTTTTTTATTTTTTTTTATTTTCCCACTGTACAGCAAGGGGGTCAGGTTATCCTTACATGTATACATTACAATTACATTTTTTCCCCCACCCTTTGTTCTGTTGTAACATGAGTATCTAGACATAGTTCTCAATGCTATTCAGCAGGATCTCCTTGTAAATCTATTCTAAGTTGTGTCTGATAAGCCCAAGCTCCCAATCCCTCCCACTCCCTCCCCCTCCCATCAGGCAGCCACAAGTCTCTTCAGTCTTTGCAAGTTGCATGTCCATTTCTAGCTTGTCCTCTTTGTTGGCACATAATTATTGATAGTATTATCATTATGTTCCTCATGGTAGATCACATGATATACCACAAAAAAGCTCCAACATATTTAAGAGCATAGAAATTATATCAAGCATTTTTTTTCTGACCATAGTGCTTGATATAATTATATTTTATTTATAATGCATCTTGGCATTTTCCTTTTTGAGTTGATCTTTCTTGATACTCTCTGTGATTCCTGGATCTGGATGTTTGTTTTCTTTCTCTGCGTAGAGAAGTTTTCATCTATTATGTCTTTAAATATGTTCTCTACTGCTTTCTCTCTCTCTCTGCTTTTCTGGGACCAAGAGATCTCTTAAAATGTCCTCTTTATTCTGTTCATCTTCAGTGGTTTCCACTGCTCTCTCTTCCAGCTCCTTGATGTATTCCTCTGTATTTCTAATTAATATTTAATTGTTGATTCCTTCTTGTGTATTTTTCATTTCAGTTTCATTTCATTTCATTTCATTCCACTTCATTTAGTTCTTCTTTGGGATTTTATCTTTTCCTTCACTCAGAACATGTTCCTTTGTTATCTCATTTTGCCTAATTTTCTGTTTTTATATCCATGTCTTGGAAGGGTGGTTATGTTTCTCACTTGTTTGGAAAAGTGGCCATTTGTAGGAGATGTCCTATGCACTCCAGGAGTGCACTTCCCTATGCATCCCAGTCAATGGAGCTATATGCTGTAGGGGTGTGTCCTTTGTGGTCTGCATGAGTACTTCTGTTGTGGCAGGCTGACCACTATTGGTGATATAGTAGGTATGACTGATTCCTGGTCCAGTTGGTTTCCAGGCTCTGCCTTGTGTGGTGTTTGCTGGCCACTCTTTTGTGGGGCCAAGTCATGAGTTGGCTGGCTATGATGCCCTGGGGGATCCAGGGGATAGTGCTTTCCCTCTGGTGGGTGGAGCTGGGTTTTGAGGAAGGCAGCTATGGGGACAGGGCTCCTAAATCTAGTAGAGGCTTGCTGGTTGATTGGGGCACTTCTTGACATGGGTGGCTGCAGGTTCTGGGTTCATCCCAAAGCTAATGCTGGCTCACTGGTGGGTGAGGCTATAGCTCAGGGTGGCTAGCTGAGGGGTCCAATGTGTGTAAGACCTGTTTTAGTCTGCTGATAGTTGGGGCCAAGACCTGGGTGATCCCAGGGCTTGTGTTAGCCTGATAGTTGGTGGGGTCAGGACCAACGGGATCCTAGGGACAGTGCCAGCTTAGCTATGTGTGGAGCCATATTGGGATCTCTAGCCACAGGGCTTTGGGGATCCTGGAGCTGTTGTCAGCTTGCTGGTAGGTGGGGCCAGATGCTAGGGCCACTGGCTGAGGGGCCCAAAGTGTCCCAGAGTTGGTGTTTGCCTGCTGTAGGGAAGGGCTGGGACCCAGGGATCCTAGGGCTTGTGAAAACCTAATGGTGGCTTGGCTGTATCCAGAGAAGGCAGTCTGTGGAGTTGTAGTGGTCCTGGGGCTAGTGTCTGCCTGCTGGCTGGGATGGCCTGGACCAGTGTATTCTGGGACTGGTACTGGTTCACTGGTGGGTGAGGCTGCTCTCAAGCTAGGGCTGGCCTACTGGTGGTTGGAACTGGGTCCTGGGATCTCTGGTTTCAGGGCCCTTGGGGTCCTGAAGTTGGTGTACCACCCCACTAGTTTGTGGAGCCAGGTCCTCTCCTCCTGGTGGACAGGGCCATGCCCTGGAGCAGCAATGGGATCAGGAGGTTTTAAGGTAGCCTGACTGGTGGCTGAGTGGGGCTGTGTCCCTGCCTGGCTAGCTGCTTGGCCTAATCCCAGGACTGGTGTTGACAGGCTTGTGGTTAGGGCCAGTTCCAGGGGTAATAAGCCATAGGGAGGATTCCAAAATGGGACGTCAGTACCAGTGTCTTTGTGATAGAACAAACTTCAAAATGGCTTCCACCAATGCCTATAAGCTCCTGTTTCCTCCTGCTTCTCTGGAAAGTGCTCCAAGATCAGCAGGTATATCTGATACAGGCTCCTTTCAAGTTACTCTTCTTCCCTGGGTCCTGGAACATGTGAGTTTTTTTTAATGATTTTGATTTTTTCCATTATAGTTGGTTTACAGTGCATGTGAGATTTTGTGCATGTCCTTTAAGAATATGTCTCTATTTCTCACAGCCCTCTGATAGCTCAAACTTAAGAATAATGATCTTCAAAATCAAATATTCTGGGGGCTTGTCATCCTGGTGCTTGTCTTCTCTTGTCTTTCTGTACTGGGGAGCCTGATGTGGGGCTCAGACAATGTGATCTTTGGAGAAAACCTCTACAGTTTGTGATCACCCTGTTCATGGGTTGCCCACCTGGGGGTATGTGTCTTGATTAACCACATCTCTACCTCCCCTACCTAACTCATTGTGGTCACTTCTTTATATCTTCAATGACAGAGGAACTTTTCTGCTAAATTCTAGTCATTGTTATCAATAGTTGCTCTATTGATAGTTGTAATTTCGATGTGTTGATGGGAGGAGGTAAGCTCAGGGTCTTCCTACTCTGCCATCTTGGTCAGTCTCCTTTTTTTTTTTTTTGTCTTTTTGTCTCTTTCAGGGCCACACCTGTGGCGTATGGAGGTTCCCAGACTAGGGGTCCAATCAGAGCTGTGGCTGCCAGCCTACACCAGAGCCACAGCAACACAGGATCTGAGCCATGTCTGTGGCCTACACCATAGCTCACAGCAATGCCATATCCTTGACCCACTGAGCAAGGCCAGAGATTGAACCTGCATCCTCATGGATGCTAGTTGTGTTCGTTAACTGCTGAGCTACGATGGGAGCTCCATCTTGGTCACTCTCAATCAGTGTTAGTTTCATTGTCAAACAGTTGTGCTGAACAAATGTGCCTTGTGAAAAGACCATTTTCAGAACTAGTTCTGAAACAATGTAGAGCTGTGGTTTCCAACTTCAGGAAACCCTAGGGCTGAAAAAGACAGATATTGGACCTCACCTTTTTAAGATGTTAGAGAAGGCCCAGGGAGAATCTTTGGATTTTTTTTTTCATGTGGTTAAAAAAAACTACTGTCTGAGATTCTACAGGGACCTTAAGATAAACGGAATTTCAAAAGCTGTCCTCAAATCATTATTTTCTCTTATTTTACTAAAAAATCCCCAATAATACAAAACCTATAGCAAGGAAACACAAAATAACCAGATAGATAGTAAAAATCACTAGTAGAAGAAAGAGTGAGTGTTTTAAATTCAAACCAGAAACTTTAGGGTGTGTTGGAAAAGCCCCTGGCCTGGGGTCAGGAGATCTATGTTCTGGCTCCATCTGTATGACTTGGGGCAAGTTGCTTGACTTCTATGGGTCTCAGGCTCACCCATAGTAACTGGAAGATGTGGGGTTGGACAGTTCCTGAGATTCTTCCCAGCTCCTGTCCACAGTGCTTCTCAGATCCAAGAAGGGGCCTGAGTGAAAGAATTTGGTCTTGTACTCTTCTCTTAGTATGAATATCGCCTGGATGGGGGATGCCTCCTTCCTGCTGGACTGATTTTTATTTGTGAAAAGTATATGAAGCAGGGTAAAGCCTTTGATTCACATGCATTCTTTGCAAGAAAAAAAGATTTATTTTGGAGCTGTAAGAAATGTAAAACACTGCTAAGCTTGGGAGAGAGGGCTTTACAATCTACTGCAGTATTAGCATGTGCATGGGATCAGCTAATGACTTGCTCACAGGAGTTAGAATTGCCCTTCCACTCTGCAATTGTGGTAACTCTGCAATTGTGGTAACTCTGCAATTGTGGTAACTCTGCACAGATATGTGTGCTACATCCTAGAATTATAGTCTGCAGAAACTCTCATAGTGTCTGGTACAAAGTAGGTGCTCAATAAATATTTGATGTGTAAAAGATCCATTTGGAGTTACAATGAGGATTCTATTTCCTCAAGCTGAATAGAGAAAAGAGTTGTTTTCTATACTGTCATCATGAAACTCATGTTTGTATAATAGGATTTACTGTTTGCTGCTTCCTTCTGCTTGCAGAAAAAGGAATTGAGGAAATAGGTATACTTGAGGTGGGGTGAGGGTGGGTGCAGGGAATTGTGGGGACAGAATTCATACACAAGATTCCTTGAAAAATCCAAATACCAGCAATCTGAGAAAGAGTGGCTAGTATGAGAATCTCCTGAAGAGTAGCCTCTTCCCCAAAGATACCTAGATCAAGCAGTCCCATTTAAAAAATGGCTTTATCAACTTTTTTCCCCTCTTTTTTTTTCAGTTAACATGTACATACTAACAAAGTGTAGAATAATATAGATATCACCAACACTAGGTATTTTAGTGTAACGAAGTTCAGTGATTACCCTTTTCCCAGTCACCTATCAATCACAATTATGTTGGGGAAAAACCCAGTCTCTTATTGGAAGAAAACATTTGAAGAACGAGGAGTAAACACAACTGATTGGGAAGCTTCCAGGTCTCCCTTCAACTTTACTTTTTTTTTTTGGTCATTTTTGTCCTTTTTAGGGCTGCACCTGTGGCATATGGAGGTTCCCAGGCTAGGGGTCCAATCAGAGCTGTAGCCGCCGGCCTACACAGGAGCCACAGCAACACTAGATCTGATCTCATCTGCAACCTACACCACAGCTCACGGCAATGCCAGATCCTTAACCCAATGAGCGAGGCCAGGGATCAAACCCACAACCTCATGGTTCCTAGTCGGATTTGTTTCCGTTGCACGACGACAGGAACTCCTATCGCTACTTTTTAAAAATTTTGGTAAAAAATATGTTAGAAGTTAACAACCATTTTTAAGTGTGCAGTTCAGTTGTGTTAGGTATATTCACATTTTTGCACAACATATCTTAGAATTTTTCATTTTGTAATTGAAACTATATATCTCTTCTTCTTTTGAACTCTGAAAAATGCAAGAAAAACATGTGCTGAAGGGGATGAGTTAAAGGTGCAAGCTATATGGGTCTGATTTTACCCAAAGGATGGAAAGGGAGGTAAATGACTAAATCAGTATTAATTGAGCACCTGCTAGGTGCCAGTACTTGTTACCTATCATATCTAGGTATTTGTTGTTCTGAGATTCTACACTTGTCATTTCTGTTTATATTGTTTACATGAAGATGCTACAGGGGGCTATAATATTTTTTGTATGATTTTTGCTAAAGCCTGACTACTTGTGTGATAAGTAGAATCTGGGGCACTTGCCATCTTTTTTTTTTTTTTTTCAGGGATATGTACATGAAATTCTATTTTATTGTTTTTTTAAAATTATAGTTGATTTAAAATGTTTCAACTTATGTTGTACAGCAAAGTGACCCAATCACACTCAGTTCTCAGTCCACATTGCCCATCCTTTCCAAATATTACAGTTTACATCCACCAACCCCAAACTTCCTGTCCATTCCACTCCCTCCCCCCTTGCTCTGACAACAAGAAGCCAGTTCTCCATGTCCATGATTTGTTTTTGTTTTATAGGTAGGATTATCTGTGCCATATATATATTTTAAGACTTTTATTCTTTCTATTAATAGTTGATTTACAATGTTCTGTCAATTTCTGCTGTACAGCAAAGTGACCCAGTCACACATAAATATGTACATTCTTTTTCTCACATTATCCTCCATCAGATTCCATCACAAGTGACTAGATATAGTCCCCTGTGCTATACAGCAGGATCTCATTGGTTATCCACTCCAAATGCGATAGTTTGCACATACTACCCCCAAACTCCCAGTCCATCCCACTCCCTCCACTTCCCAGTTGGCAACCACAAGTCTGTTCTTCAAGTCCATGAGTTTGTTTCTTTTCTGCAGATAGGTTCATTTGTGCCATATATTAGATTCCAGATCATAGGTGATATCATGTAGTATTTGTCTCTGACTTACTTCACTTAGTGTAAGAGTCTCTAGTTCCATCCACATTGCTGCGAATGGCACCGTTTTGTTCATTTTTTATGGCTGAGTAGTATTCCATTGTGTACATATACCACATCATCTTAATTAATTCATTTGTTGATGGATATTTAGGTTGTTTCCATGTCTTGGCTATTGTGAATAGTGCTGCAGTGAACATAGGGGTACATGTATCTTTTTCAGTGAACATTTTGTCTGGATAGATGCACAGGAGTGGTATTGCTGGATCTACTACTACTAAGTTTTCTGTGGTACCTCCATACTATTTTATATAGTGGTTGTGCCAATTTACATTCTCACCAATAGTGAAGGAGGGTACCCTTTTCTCCACACCCTCTCCAGCATTCGTTGTTTGTGGACTTATTAATGATGGCCATTCTGACTGCTGTGAGGTGGTACTTTGTTGTAGCTTTGATTTGCATTTCTGTAATAATTAGTGCTGTTGAGGATTTTTTCATGTGTTTTTTGGCCATCTCTATATCTTCTTTGGAGAAATATCTATTCAGTTCTTTTGCCCATTTTTCAGTTGGGTGATTTGTTTTCTTGTTGTTCAGTTGTATGTGTTGTTTATATATTTTGGAGACTAGGCATTTGTCTGTTGCATTGTTTGCAAAGATTTTCTCCCATTCTGTGGGTTGTCTTTTTATTTTTTAATGGTTTCCTTTGCTGTGGAAAAAATTTTGAGTTTCATTAGGTCCTATTGGCTTACTTTTGTTTTGTTTGTTTATTCTAGTAGTTGGATCAAACAAGATGTTTCTGTGATTTATGCTGAAGAGCACTCTGCTTATGTTTTCTCCTAGGAGATTTATAGTATCTGGCCTTACATTTATGTCTTTAACCCATTTTGCGTTTATTTATGTGTATGGTGTTAGAGAGTGTTCTAATTTCATTCTTTTATGTGTAGCTTTCTAGTTTTCTCAGCACGGCTATTAAAGAGCCTGTCTTTGCTCCAGTATATATTCTTGCCTCCTTTGTCATAGATGAGTTTCCCGTAGGTGCTTGGGTTTATTTCTGGGCTTTCTATCCCATTCCATTGATCTATATTTCAGTTTTCATGCCCATAGCATATTGTTTCGATAATCGTAGCTTTGTAGTATTGTCTGAATTCAGGAAGCCTGATTCCTCCATTTATGTTTTTCTTTTACAATATTGCTTTGTGTATTTCTACACAAATTTTAAAATATTCTGTTCTGTTTCTGTGAAGAATGTCCTTTGGAAATTCGATAGGGATTACATTGAATCTGTAGATTGCCTTGGGTAACATAATCATTTTGACAATATTGGTTCTTCCAATCCAAAAGTATAGTATATCTTTCCATTTGTTGGTGTCATCTTTGACTTCTTTCATCAGTGTCTTACAGTTTTCAGAGTATAGGTCTTTTTTCTCTTTAGGTAGGTTTATTCCTGAGTATTTTATTCTTTTTGATGTGATGGTAAATGGGATGGTCTCTGATTTCTCTTTCTGATCTTTCATTGTCAGTATATGGAAATGCAATAGATTTCCGTGTATTAATTTTTTATCCTGCAACTTTGCCAAATTCATTGGTGAATTCTAACACTTTTCTGACAGCATATTTAGGATTTTCCTGGTGTAGTATCATGTCATCTACAAACAGTGATGGTTTATTTCTTCTTTTCCAGTTTGGACTTTCTTCTCTGATGTCCATGGCTAGGACTTCCAAAAATATGTTGAATAATGTTGGTGAAAGAGGACATCCTTGTCTTGTTTCTGATGTTATTGGAAATGCTTTCAGTTTTTCACCATTGAGAAGGATGTTAGCTGTGGGTTTGTCATAAATGGCTTTTATTATATTGAAGCAGTTCCTATGTCCACTCTCTGGAGAGTTTTATCAGAAACAAGAGTTGAATTTTGTCAAAAGCTTTGTCTGCATCTATTGAGATGATATATAGTTTTCTTCAGTTTATTGATATGCTGTTTCACATTGATTGATTTGTGGATATTGAGGAATACTTGCATCCCTGGGGTAAATCCCAATTGATCATCTTGTATGATCCTTTTAATATATATTTGTGTTTGGTTTGCTAAAAATTTGTTGAGGATTTTTGCATCTATGTTCATCACTGATATTGGCCTGCAATTTTCTTTTTTTGTATGTGGTGTCCTTGTCTGGTTTGGTATCAGCCTGATTGTGTTCATAGAATAAACTTGGGAGTGCTCCTTCCTCTGCTATTTTTTTTGGAAGAGTTTCAGAAGAAAAGGTGTTAACTCTTCTCTGAATATTTCATAGCATTCACCTGTGTAGCCATCAGGCCCTGGACTTTTATTTTTTGGAAGTTTTTAAATCACATTTGCAATTTCAGTACTTGTGATTGATGTCTTGTGTGGTCTATTCATATTTTCAGTTTCTTCCTGGTTCAGTTTTGGTAGGTTGTACTCTTGTAAGAGTCTGTCCATTTCTTTTGGGTTGTCCATTTTATTGCCATATTGTTGCTTATAGCAGTCTCTTATGATCTTTTGTATTTCTGTAGAGTCATTTTTTATTTTTCTTTTAACTACAGACTCTAGTCCCTACAGGCTGTCTCCACACTAATAATCCTAGTTTTTTCCCAAGTAGACAGCCCCAGCTCTCTCTCTGAGACTGATCTTCAAAGCTGGAGTTTCAGTTCCTGGCCCCTGGCTGCATAAGCCTATGGTTGTGAAGTTCAAGGCAGTGAGACTGACAATTTATAGAGGACTGTTTCCATTTCAACTGCTTTATACTGATTGTGTGTCCTCCTCCAATACTCCAAAGATCCTCCTCTGTCTTAGCTAGTCTCCTTACTAGTGGGAGTACTTTCCAGAGTGCAGGAGTTTTTCCTCTTTCCAGATCCCTCCCAAGGGTGGCAGGTCCAAACCCACTTTGTTTCTCCATTTCTCTCCTTTTCTTCTTCTTTCTTTTGTTCTACACAATTTCACGAAGTTTTTCTTGCTCTATTGGAATCCTGAGGGGTCTTCTGTCAGTATTCAGCAAATTTTCTGTGTGACTAGTTCTACATATAGATGGATTTTCAATATATTTGTGGGAGTAGGTGAGCCTCACATCATATTACTCCACTGCTATTTTTTGTCCAACTTGTCATCTTTATCCAGGGTTCTGAGCATCAGTTTTGCCCATCATCCCTGTTCACCAGACCCACTGAGAGAAGAGTCTGGGGTGGTGGCAGTGGTGGTGGTTGAGGGGCTGCTCCTTCTGTCTTAGTATCTGTATTGATGTAGGCAGAAATATTACATTCACCTCCAGGTTGTCTGGCTTTTAATTTACTTATTCTTTGCTCCATTTCAATAATCCATTTTTACATAGCATGAAAAAAAATGGTAAAAACATGAAAAAACAGGGAATTCCCTTTGTGGCTCAGTGGTAATGAACCTGACTAGTATCCATGAGAATGTGGATTTGATCCCTGGACTTGCTCAGTGGGTTAAGGGTCTGGCATTCCCGTGAGCTGCAGTGTAGGACAGAAGATACAGTTCTGATTAGACCCCTAGACTGGGAACTTCCATATGTTGTGGGTGTGGCCCTAAAAAGGCCAAAAAAATAACCCATGAAAAAACAAGCTGTTATTTAAACATCGGTTTAAATAATCAATAGGGAAATTTAAACAAAGGGAAAAAGGAGCCAGGACAATAATAAAATGAATCTCTAAAAATATTAGAAACCTTGGAACCTAAGATAACCTCAATTAAATAGATCTGGGGGACCAGAAAGGGTAGCTCTCATACCCTATGTCTATAGCAGAAGCCAACAGGAGGAAGAAAGACTTTCTCTACTCTCCTAGGAAGAGCTCAGCTAATGAGAGATTTTCACAACTCAGCCAATGAAAAGCCATGGACTATTTGTTTACTAAAACCCTCCCAACATCCTTTTTCCCCTTTATAAAGGTGTTCTCCTCTTCATTTTTGCTGGGGACTTGCATGTGGCTTGCCATGGTTGCAGATCCAGAGCTATAATTCTTTGTGAGCCTGAATAAACACATTTTTGTTGGAACAACAATCAGTAATTTATTTATTTCAGGTCCATATTTTGATATAATTCATAGAAGAACCCCAGGGCTGGTTGCCTACTGCTTCCCTTGTTGACCTTGGGGTATGAGAGTATTTCTCCTGGATCTAAACTTATGCCCTTTTGCATTTTGAAACTCTACAGGATTTACTTGGGATCTATTTTAAGGTTTTGTCTTTTCTTTTAAGGTCTTTCTCTGTATGTGAGTTGGTTGGTTCTTTGGAACGATTTTGAACTAAGACTCTCCCAACTGCAATTGGCGAGCCTTCAGCCCATTCCCTTGGGAACAGAGCCTCTTTCATTGGAACTGTGCCAGTTCAGCCTTCAACCCAATTCCCTGTAGAACAGAGGACGTGGTATTGGAACTGTGGGCTGAGCAGATTCAGCTTGGCTCCTCTGGGACCAGACTGTTCCTTTAGAACTGGCTGATATTAATCCTGGAAGCCTTTTGGGCTATGTGAGATGTTAAAGCTGTTTGAACATTATTTTCTTACTCTAGATAAAACTTCTGAGAAATGGGATCCCTGTTATCTAAATATTTTGAGGGTGTACTCCTAAAGAGAGCCTAGCTGATTCTGTGTTTGAAAACAACAGTTTTTTCTTATGAGCACTTCTCATAAGAAATAGATGGACCCTAATAAAATACAATTGGAACAGAGCTGGCCATTATGGGGAACTTTTGAAATCCCCAAACTTGCTTTTCTTAAAACCAAATTGTATAACTCCTCATAGCACTAATATTTCCAAAAATGAAAGGAATCCCTATTTCAGTTGGTATTTTGAGGCTTCTAAACATTATCAGGAGCCTAAATTGCCTTTTTGACAAATAGTATTTTAAGATTGACTGAGGCAAATAAATAATTAAAGATAAAATGGCTTCTGAAGCCTCATGCTCTTCTTCCCTATCTCCTTTGTCTTGGGCTCCACCTCCATTACCATCTTGCCCTTTCCCCTGATCCTCCTGCTCAAGTCCAGGCTTTGATGCCATCTTTTTTTCCCCTTCTATACTGCCTACATCTCCTCTATACCCTCTGATCCCCTTATATGAATTCATTCGTTGAACTTTCCTTTTTCTCTGAAACTCCCTGTTCCCCTTTCCTCTGAATCTCTCAGAACATATCCCTTCATTTTTTTGTGAATATTAGAGAAAATTAATTAATTAATTAATTTTTAGGGCCACACCCACTACATATGGAGGTTCCCAGGCTAGGGGTGAAGTCAGAGCTGCAGTCACTGGCCTATGCCACAGCCACAGCAAGGTGGGATCCAAGCTGTGTCTGTGACCTATATGACAGCTCACAGCAACACTGGATCCTTAACCCACTGAGTGTGGCCAGGGATTGAACCTGCATCTGCATGGATCCTAGTCAGGTTCGTTAACCACTGAGCCATGAAGGGAACTCCAGAACCTGTCCCTTTAAAATTGAGCCCTCTGGGGATCCAGGGGCTAATTCCTGAATTTCTTATTCCTTGGACTAAAACTGAACTGAAAGCCGTAGCCAAAGATTTTCCCAAAGTAACTGAAGATCCTTACTGATTTTCTGAGGAATTTAATTTAGTCCTTCAAACTTATTAAACTGGTTTCTCTTATATCAGCTAGTTTCATATGCTTGCCAGTGACTACCAGGGCCAGCATTGGTGAAAACTACTAATTGGGGAAATCCTGAGAGTTTTATATAATTACAAGTGGGAGACCAGGCTTGGGCAATTGTTAGGTGACTTGAGCAGACATTTCATAGAGCTTTTCCAAACCCTGTTCATTGGAACAAAATTCGAAGCTTGTTCACAAAATCTGACGAACCTGTTATGACTATTACAATTGACCTCAGAATCCTTTTTTACACACACACAGACACACACACACAAATTCTTTTTCTCACATTATCCTCCAACATGTTCTATCACAAGTGACTAGATATGGTTTCCAGTGTTATGCAGTAGGATCTCATTGCTTACCCATTCCAAATGCAAAACTTTGCATCTATTAAACCCAGACTCCCAGTCCATCCCACTCCCTCCCCCTTGGCAACCAAAATTCTGTTCTTCTAGTCCATGAGTTTCTTTTCTATGGAAAGGTTCATTTGTGCTGTATATTAGATTCCAGAGATAAGTTATATCATATGGTACTTGTCTTTCTATTTCTGACTTACTTCACTTAGCATGAGTTCCATCCATGTTGGAGCAAATGGCATTATTTGTTCTTTTTTATAGCTGAGTAGTATTCCATTGTGTATATATATACCACATCTTCTTAATCCATTCATCTGTCAATGGAAATTTAGGTTATTTTCATGTCTTGGCTATTGTGAAGAATGCTACAGTGAATATGCAGGTGCATGTGTCTTTTTAAGGAAAGTTTTGTCCAGATATAGGCCCAAGAGTGGGATTTGTTATTTGTGAACTTATTAATGATGGCCATTGTGACTTGTTTGAGGTGGTACCTCATTGTAGTTTTGATTTGCATTTCCCTAATAATCAGTGATGTTGAGCATTTTTTCATGTGCTTCTTGGCCATCTGCATATATTCTTTGGAGGAATGTCTACTCAGGTCTTTTGCCATTTTTCAATTTGGGTGTTTTTTTTTTTGCTGTTGAGTTGTATAAATTGTTTAAGCCCTTGTCGGTTGCATCGTTTGAAACTATTTCCTCTCATTTCTGTAGGTTGTCTTTTTTTTTTTTTTTCAGGGCTGTGACTGGGGTATATGGAAGCTCCCAGGCTAGGGATTGAATTGGAGCTGTAGCTGCCATACTATGCCACACCACAGCAACACGGGATCTGAGCCATGTCTGCTACCTACACCACAGCTCATGGCAATGCTGGATCCTTAACCCACTGAGTGAGACCACAGATCAAACCTGCATCCTCATGGATCTTAGTTGGGCTCGTTAACCACAGAGCCATGCAGGGAACTCCTCCTTTTTTTTTTTTTTAATGGCTTCCTTTGCTGTGCAAAAGCTTGTCAGTTTGATTAGGTTCCATTGGCTTATTTTTGCTTTTATTTCTGTTACCTTGGGAGACTGACCTAAGAAAATATTTGTAAGGTTGATGTCAGAGAATGTTTTGCCTATGTTCTCTTTTAGAAAATTCTGGTCTTCCTTCAGATGTTGGTTCCACCCAGATAGGTTTTAACTCTGTGTTTATTGGAACTCCCATTATGGCTCAGTGGGTTAAGAATCTGACTAGTATCCATGAGAATATGGGTTTGATCCCTGGCCTCACTCAGTGGGTTAAAGGATCTGGCATTGCCACAGTGGCTTGGATCTGGTGTGGCTGTGGCAGCTACAATTCAACACTTAGCCAGGGAACTTCCACATGCTGTGGGTGCAGCCATAAAAATATCCCCCACCCCCCAACCCCCCTAAACTCTATGTTTATTAATGGTTTGAGCCTGGACCTCTCCCTTCTAGAATAGAGGACTAAGGTGGAATGGGAAACTATGTCAGATTTAGTTAATATGGCAAACTAGCTCTCTTATACTCTGTATGAGTCACCTAAAAGGAAGAGTGTTAAAATTCTTAGTCTTCAACTCTAGCAAATGAAGGTGCCTAAATGAAACCCAAACTCTCCTAGTTTCTTCTATTATTGCAAAAAGACAGGCCATTGGAAAAGAGGTTGTTACAAATTTAAGCACATCAGGCATCTCCAGCCCTCTCATCAGCCTTTACAATGTCCTCCCAATTCTCAGTGATGGGATTCTAAGGAACTACAGGGGCTTTCCCTAATCCTCCCTCCTAATTGGCCCAGAGAATCATTTTCCAGATTGGGGATGAATCTCTTCCAGTTCTAATAAACATCAGAGCCACACTTGCAGCACTGCTGTAAAGAAGCCTCTGCCTTGGAGTTCTAACACAGTTCAAACAGTGGGGATCTCTAATGAACCTCAAGAAGTTCCTGTCTCTGAACATCTTCACTTTTGTTTAGGCCTTTCAAGAGGTATACACCCTTTAATTTTTAATTCCTCCATCCTCATCCATTTTGAGCCTTTTTAGAGAAGTATCATATCAGAATTTATTTCTTCCAAAATGGGAAGATAATTCTAGAAATTGACAGTAGTCATCAAACCAGCCAATCAGGTGAATTAAATTATTCTTTTATACCTTTTATTTGCTCCATCTCTGGTGGTACTAGCGCTGCTTCTAAAAACACCAAGTATTTGTATCTATTGAATCAGTTTTTACCATTATGGGGAAAATATCCAACTGATATTGGCAAAATTTACACCTCCCATCAAGATTCAGATAGAGCTCTCAAATCTTCTCCTCAGAATTAATCAATATCATATAAGTAAAAAAGTCTTTAAAGGTATAAATCCCATAAAAGAAGATTACAAGGCTCATGGCCTTGTTTCCCTGGTGCTAGTCCCTGTAACTCTCCTATTTTACAGGTGAGAAATACCTAAGTGGTGGTTTGCCCAGGACCTCTGAGCAATAATCAACACTATTATCCCTTGACATCCTGTTAGTCCTAATCCTCATATGCTACTAACATCTATTCCTATAGGAAGAAAATTCTTATTGTAATAGACTTATGTAGTACATTCTTCAGTATTCCAGTTGATGGGGTTAGCCTACTCTTTGACCTTCAGTTGGAAAGGAAAACAATTCGCCTGGACAGTGATGCCCCAAGGTTTTACTGAGAGTCCTTATTTCCCACAAACCCTGAAGGCTGATCTGGATGATATAAAGTTCCCTAGGGGCTCTGCTTTGTCACAATAGGTGGATGATTTTCTTCTCTACTGTTCTTTTCAAGCCTCTTCACAGGAAGACAGCACCCATTTGCTAAAGCTTTTAGGTTTAAATAGACCTAAGGTAACCAAGGAAAAATTGCAGTTTACCCAAGCCCAGGCTTAACATTTAGGGCATCTGATATCAGAACAAGGGCTACAATTTCATCATGTCCTCTTTCCCCAAATCCAAAATTAAGTGCCAAATGTGAAATTTTCTCAGGCTATTTGGTTCTTGCCCAAGTTGGATTCCAGATTTTTCTCTTATGGCCATCTCTGTATGTTTTAATAAAAACCCAACCAAATTTTATGGGAAGAACCAGATGACATAGATTTTAACACCTTAAAAGAGAGTTTGATAAAACCGCTTGCCCTTGAACACTGAATCCCAATTCTCAGATTTCCCGTCTCCTTTTTGTATATGAAAAGGAAGGGAATGCTTTTGAGGTACTCACCCCAAAACATGAGGACCATCTTATACTCATAGACCCTTTGGCACAGGGATTCCTCCCTTGCCTTAGAGCCATTACTGCTACTGCCCTTTTGGTTAAGGCCACTGAAAAAAAATTATTGTGGGATCCCCTTTAACCATTTTTGTACCTCTTGCAGTAAACTCTTCCTGAATTCTCATCACATTCAACATTTCTTAATCAGCCACTGCTCCTTCTTTGAAGTCTTTTTATTGACTGTTCTTTTGATGACTCTTTCACTTTGTAATGAACCTAGCCTTGCTATTCCTCTCCCTTCCTTCACTGACAAAGTTCCTCATGAGTGTTTAATGCTGATGGATCACCTCCTGACTCCTGGTGGTGATCTACAGGGAATTACTTTGGATTATGCTGACTTCTCATCACTCACTGATTGTTCTTATTTAAAAGGTGACCATGGCTGGGAGTTCCTGTCTTGGCACAGTGGAAACAAATCCAACTAGGAATCATAAGGTTGTGGGTTCAAAACCTAGCCCTGCTCAGTGGGTTAAGGATCCGGCATTGCCATGAGCTGTGGTGTAGGTTGCAGATGCAGCTCAGATCTGGCATTGCTGTGGCTGTAGGCTGGTAGCAACAGCTCCAATAAGACCCCTAGCCTGGGAACCTCCATATGCTGCAGGTGTGGCCCTAAAAAGACAAAAGACAAATAAAATGTGACCATGGAAAATTTGTGGTGAGGATGATAGTGCAAATAAATTTTTTGATGGTGTTGAGGCAGCATATTTACATATGGGTACTTTGGCCCAACAGGCTGAATTATATGCTCTTACATGAATCTACACTTTAGCCAAGGGGAAAACTGCCAATACTCATGCTGGTAATAGACATCCTTTCAGAGCAGCTCATGTTTTGCAAAGTTGTAAAACAACTTGGTTTTCTTACTTCCAGCAGAAATAAAATTAAAAACAGTCCTTATGTTCAGATATTACTGGATACATTATTTTTACCTGACAATTTAGCAGTTATTAAGATTCTGAGGCATTCTAAACTTGACTCTCTGGAAGCTAAGGGAAGTAACCTTGCTGACATTTCTGCAAGGAATGCTGCCCTTAAAGGAACCAACCATAGCCAAATCTCTTTAATGGTCCAAAGGGATATTTTCCCAAATGACAACTTCTAAAATCTGGCTAGAGAAGCATAACATCTGGCCTCAGAAAGAGAAAAACAAGGTTGGAAATTCAATAATTTTTGGTTTGATTAAAAGAGAAGTTACAGTTTGGACCAAATAACATTTCAGTTCTACCAAGAGACTCTAAAATGCCCACTATTTACATCATTCATACATCAATTCATTGGTATACCAACAAAATAAGAGTATTCATGAATCAATTTGGGGATGAAACATTAACAAGGCTGCAAAAAGTGCCCACCTCAATTGTCCCACTTGTCTGAAATACAACCCAGGGAAGCCCATTTGTACTACTCCCAGACGTTTTAAACTGCCTAATGGACAATGAAAGTTCTGGCAAATGGATTTCATATAACTTTCTCCATCCCATGGATATATATATTAGTCATGGTGTGTATATTTTTACACAGAGACTAAAGCCTTCCCTTGATGACAAGCTACTGCCTCTTCTGTGGCTTGTTAACTTTTGGAAAATATTCCTACCTGGGAACTCATCTCCAGCTTCCAAGTGATCAAGAAACCCATTTTAGTGGTCAGGTACTTCAACAAATCTGTGCTATTTGGTTGGTTTTACAATGCTTTCATTTGTCTTTTCACTTTCAGTCCTTTCTGATTTAGTTGAATGAACAAAGAACATTAAGACTCAATTGGAAAAATTTGTAGAGACCCTTCAAATACCTTGGCTAAAAGCATTACTTTTTTTTTCTTTTTCCCATTTTTTTCTTTTTACTTTTTTCAAGTTTTGTTGAAGTATAATTGATTTACAATCTTGAGATAATTTCTGTTGTACAACAAATAGATTCAGTTATACATGTACACATATCCATTCTCTTTTAGATTCTTTCCCCAAATAGATCATCACAGAATATTGAGTGGAGCTATCTGTGCTATATAGCAGGTGTCTGTTGGCCAGTCATTCCATATACTTCTGTGTGCCTGTGCATTGTTATTTTAAATCTTAGGTCAACCCCTTTTGGAACTCACAAACTTTCATCCTTTGAGATAGTCACAGGATTCCCACTGCACTTGGCTCCTGCATCTTTTGCTTCACAGCTAATGAAAGGAGAGACATTTCAATATTGTGAAGCCCAATTAATTCTATTAAAAATCATCATGATTTGGTAGAGCAATCTTTTCAGTGTATCCTCAGGAGATGAAATCTTTGAACATCGCACCTCACACTGGAGATTTCATCTATTAGAAAAGTCACCTCCAGAAGGATTCTCTTCAACCTCACTGGAAAGGTTCCTATCAGGTACTAGTAACCAACTCTTCTGCCATCAAACTCCAGGGAATAGACTCTCAGAGTCACCCAATAAACCTAAAGTTAACACAAACCCCCAACTGGACCTGTATATCAACTGATAAGTTTAAAGTAAGGATTTCCCATGAGAGAGCTTTTATAAGATATCCCAACCAGTCCTGTTGGAATTTTGTCATCATACTTTGAAGATGACATAACACTTCAGATAGTCTCAAATCTTTATGATCTGATAACGTAGGTGCTTTGGAGGAAAAGCACCTGAGAGTTCTTTCTGTCCTTTTTTGATATTCAAATCTCACCTCAATAGGTTTCTAAACTGTGCACTTTCTCTCTGATGTGGGACACTACACCTAGGAAAGATTCTTCCCGGCATCGAGGGACAAAAAGCCACTGACCTCATAAAAACTGACTCCTGATTAGCAATGCTTTCAGAGAAAAATCTTGATCAAAAAGGGGAAATGTAATAATTAATAAACACAAATCTCAGTTAAATAGATTTGGGAGACCAGAAGGGGAAGTTCCATGCCCTACAATGGTAGCAGAACGCAAGAGGAAGAAGAAAGACTTCCTCTTCTGTCCTGGCAAGAATTTAGCAAATGAGAGACTATCACAACTCAGCCAATGAAAAACCATGGACTCTCTGTTTCCTATAGTCCTCCCAACTTTTAATCCACCTTTATAAAAGAGTTTTCCTCTCCATTATTTTTTTCTGGGGACTTGTGTGGCTCACCATGGTTGTAGACCCCAAATTATAATTCTTTTCTGATAAATAATAAATAAATAAATAAAATGTATTTTTTCTTGAGAAATAACTGCCAGCCTATTTATTTTAGGTCAACAAAGCTAAATAATGATGCTTACCATACATCCTGTGATAGCTTTCTGGCTCTAGGGAGTTCATTTAAATTTTCTGAACTTCAGTTCTCTCATTTATAAAATGGGAACTAATCAACTTACCTCAAAAAGTCATGAGAATTACATTAGAAAACACTATATTAATAAATTATTGTTATAATAACAAATTGTTTTTCCAACTCGGTCTAATCAGACTTCATCAAGAACAAGTTGGCTCCTCAAGATTTTTAGGCAAGTGGGGAAATTTGCAACAATGGGCAACTTCCTTGGCCTTTTGGAGTTTTGATCGTTTCTTCCCATTGAAGTATTAAAGAATGACCAGCAGAACATAATTGGCACACTTTTGACAAATTTGTAAAGAAACTGGAGGAAAGTTCTGAATATCAAAGCCTCCAAGTGTTACTTTTCTAATAGTTCTTGAAATTGCTTTATGCAAGTTTTCTACATGTTTCTATAAGGAAGAAATCTGTACTTCAGTGGAAAAGTATGTATTGTTTAGGATGTACTGTTTCAGATTATTTAATTCTGCTTCGTGGGAGTGTTGAGCCTCTTACAGGTTGAATTTTGTGCTTCTCTCCATGTCCAATTCATATGTTGAAGTGCCTACTCCCAGGACTTTGGAATGTGACCTTGTTTGGAAATAGGGTCATTAGAGATGTGATTAGTTAAAAAGAGGTCATGCTGGACCTCATCTTAGGTGAGTCCCTGATTTTAGTATGACTAGTTTCCTTATAAAATGCAGAACTTTGGACACACACACAGGTTGAATAGAATGTGAACACAAAGGCAGAGATCTGGGTGGATCATCTACAAGCCAAGTCATGACAAAGATTGCCAGAAAAACCACTGGAAGCTAGATGAGAGGCATCGAATAGATTCTCTCACAGCCCTCAGAAGGAAACAGCTCTGCTAACATCTTGGCCTCTGAAATTCAACCTCCTGAACTGTGAGACAATAAATTTCTGTTTTTTAAACCACCCAGTTTGTGGTACTTTCTTAGGGCAGTGCTAGAAGATGAATACATCTTTTATTGATTTTGAGCCATTTTTAAAATTAAATTTATTTTTTATTAGGGTATAGTTGATTTATAGTGTTGAGTCAATTTCTGCTGTGTAGCTTAGTGGCCCAGTCATATATATATATATGTACACACATATATATATATATAATTTGAGAAAAAGAATATATATGTGTGTATATATATGTATATATTTTTTCTCATATTATCTCCATTGAACCATTTTAAACTCTGAATTGTCGATAACTGATAACAGTGCAAAATAATCCTTGGCTGTAGACATGAAAATTTCCTCCTGTCCACATAGAGGTTTTAATTGGTTTCCTTCCCCTACCATGAAAGAAGCCAGTTTTGTTCCTATTTGCACACTAATTTCAATATTCTTTATCATTTCAATATTCTTTATCTTTAAATGTGTCTGTTCTTTGGTTTGTCCTTCGAACTGATTGTAACATTTTACTGGTTCCCTTTTTTGACAATGAGTTAAATAAAATCTTCAACACATGTCTATGTGTCTATTTTATATCTGTAGTAGAATCATGCTTTTACATTTTTTGGGGGGGATAATCCTTTAACAGCTCTTTGTTACCAAATGGTTCTTCTATGTGTTAATTTTATATAATGATTTATTTAAAAATTTTCTTATTAGTGCTTTTAATGGTAATGGCTCAATGGGATAGAGATAGATCTATGCTAAACTGAGGAAGGGTCATCTGTGAGACCCAATAGCTTTTATAAAATACTTGAAGTGACAGCCATCACTTGAAGGAGGGGCAGAGTCATTCCATGTTTCCTTTAACAGCTGTCAGTTATAGGGAAACAGGTGTTGGCTCCATAGAGAATGAACTTGATAATCACCAGAGTTGTCCAAAGACAAAATGGGCTCCCTTGGGAGGCTGCGAGTTTGGAGGTGTGCAGGAAGTTTAGGATGGCCTTTTGGTGGGATATTATATTAGAGTTTCAGAATAAAGTATTGGCTAGAAGTTGTAAGTCCTTTATGATCCTGAAAATTAATAATTCAAAACTACAAATACAGACGTTAACATCCTCTCTACCTTCCTTTGCCTTAATTAAAAATTCCAAATCCTTCCCCGTTCTTCTCTAGTCCTATTTCCAGCTTCTCAGTCACTCTGTCATTTTCCCCTTCAATTCTGAGATGTCTCTTTTGGGTGAGAGGGTCTGCTTTCTCTTCATTAGCATCGTTTCATCTGGCTGTCCACCAGATGGAGTCAGGATGGAACATTTAGAGCCTTCATCTTTTGGGCCTGGGCTTGAGAGCTTCTAGTAGGCTAGCTGTGTTTGACAAAGATGTCAAGATGTCACTGGTAAGTGTCTAAGAAACACTGTGGATGCAGTGTTATTGCCTGACACACTCTGGGTCTGCTATCTAGCAAAACGCGGAGGGTATAATTAATGTCATGTGCGTATTATCTAATGTCATCATAAATCTGCCCATAATGGCTTCTCATGGGCGTTTTCTGACTCTTGGTGCTAAGATTCACAAGTTCCTATCACTGCTTTCCAGGCATGTCATCATTTTGCAGGTTGTAATTTGCAAAACAAGAGAGACACCTATTAACATCGAGCCAGTTAAGGTTACACCAGTGACTTCATTATACAGCATGCATCTTGCAGGTTTGTAATTATGCAGTTAAAAAAAATTGCCATAGGCAGCCACTTGACATAGATATATAGTTCTAGTCTACAAAAATTATTGATATAATTTTATTTTGCCTACATTTATTTAAAAAAAGTAGATTAAAAAATCAGTGAACTTTTTCTGTGTACATGGAAATCCCAAAGCAGTTTCAATGCCTGAAGTTTATTGGTATAACATAAATTGCATCTTGAGTCTTAAAAAAGTGTTGATTTGCTGCTCTTGCTGCAATGTTAGTAGAGCCCCCTGTTCATTTATTGTTGAGGATCTTTATTCTTTCAGGATGCTGCAACTATAGATTATGCTACAGATTTAAAAGGTGATGGTGAGATCAGCACTTGACCAGTGGCAGGCAGTAGGTAGTAAGTCCTCACTGGGGCAAGTGTGAGGCTTGTTACTTAAATCTTAGCCTGTAAGCTTGAGTCCAATATTATGGTTCTCAGGCCATCAGATTGCTGGCATGCCATCAAATCAATAAGAAAGACAATTAACCAGTAAGTCCACAGGCTGCTATGTTTTTCCTGGAGGAAGAACTCCTTTCACTTTATTCCCACCGAAGCCCCCTACTTCACCAGCCAGGGGTCCAGATTCAGTGCCAGCCCAGCAGATCTCAGTGACCAGTGGGGAGTCTGTTTTACTGAGTCTTCAGGGCCAGAATTCCCTCCTTCCTTTGCTCTAACAGCTTCCTAGGAAACTCATGTCTATCCAGTCCAGTCCCTGGATATCCTCTCTTAATTTATTGTTTATTCCGTCACATTTCATTACACCTCAGTTATAGTTAGTTGCTTGGAGGTTTCTTCTCCCAGGAGATGGGTATTCAATCTTTTCATGTGACTTCTGGCTAATCCATCAACTCAGGCAAAATTGCTGGCGCAAAGGTATTCCTACTATAAAACTCTTTTTTTTTTTTAAATGAATGTTTAACTTCACAAGTCATGTATACCAAAAAGAATCATTTTTCACACCTTGTGAAGACCTAAAAATAAAACATTGTCTCTTTTTTTCCTTTGCAATTTGAGTGTATATTTATCCTCTCAGGAGCCGTGATTCTGAATAGCTCAGGGTAAATGGAATTCTTATAAACTATGTCTTATTTCATCACTAGTTTATATGATCATCTTTGAGTTTATATTTCAGCTTAATCTCTCTCTGATGGTCATTAACTGAGAGCCCTAATGATCTGCTCTCAGGTTCACCATCAAGTAGTTAATGATCTGAAAACCAACCCTTTAATTTATTAAACACTTGATATTTTCCATGTAAAGAGACTTCAAGGCAGAGAAGGGTTCTGCAATGCAACGGATCATGCCTAACTTCTATCTGATAAACTCAGATGTATATTTCTTAGATTTTTTAAAAATATTTTTAAACAACTGGGTGTTAGAAAACCTGAGTTTTAGGTCAGACATTGCTGATAACTTGAAATAAAATCAGTATCTGCAGATGTTTGACATACATCCTCCTTGTCCACAGCAGACTTTGCTAACAGATCAAGCAAAGATTTCTAGCTAAGCCCAGAGACAGCCTCAGAATTCTTCTCACAGTAGCTCTCTGGGCAACCCTTGATAATTGATGAGAGTTGTCAGAGATGAAAATTATTTGATACTCTAGAGCAAAGTAGTTCCTCCCTTCCAAAATTCTATTGTTGTATATGATGTTTAATTAATATCTGTTTTTTTTTTGAAAAAGATGCATTTATGGAAAAATACCACTTCCTCTATCTGAAAAACTCCGAATTTCCAAGTCACAATTCTTTTTATTTTATTTTATTGAAATAGAGATGATTTACAATGTTTTATTAATTTCTGCTGTACAGTGATTCAGTTATACATATACATACATTCTTTTTAATATTCTTTTCTGTTATGGTTTATCACAGGATATTGAATATAGTTCCTTGTGCTATATAGAGGACCTTATTGTTTAACTATTCTAATAGTTTACATCTGCTAATCCCAAATTTCCAATTCACCTTCTTCTACCCCCTCTCCCATTTGGCAACCCCAGTCTGTTTTCTTTTTCTTTCTTTTTTTGTTTTTTTGTTTTTGTCTTTTTGCCATTTCTTGGGCCGTTCCTGCGGCATATGGAGATTCCCAGGCTAGGGGTCGAATCAGAGCTGTAGCTGCCAGCCTATGCCAGAGTCACAGCAATGCGGGATCCGAGCCGTGTCTTCGACCTACACCACAGCTCACAGCAATGCCGGATCCTTAACCCACTGAGCAAGGCCAGGGATCGAACCTGCAACCTCATGGTTCCTAGTCGGATTCATTAACCACTGAGCGACGACGGGAACTCCCAACCCCAGTCTGTTTTCTGTCTGTGAATCTGCTTCTGTTTTGTAGATAATTTCATTTGTGTTATATTTAGATTCTACATATAAGTGATAGCATATGGTATTTACCTTTCTCTTTCTGAATAACCTCACTTAGTATGATAACCTCTAGGTTCCTCTCTGCTGCTGCAAGTGGCATTATTTCATTATTTTTTATGGCTGAATAATATTTCATTGTATGCTTGTACCACATCTTCTTTATCTATTCCTCTGTTGCTGGACATTTAGGTTGTTTCCATGTCTTGGCTATTGTGAATAGTGCTGCTATGAATTTTGAATTATATTTTTGTTTGGATATATGCCCAGGAGTGGGATTTCTGGATCATATGGTTTTTCTATTTTTAGTTTTTTTAGGAACTTCCATCTGTTCTCCACAGTGGCTGTACCAATTTTCATTCCCACCAACAGTGTAGGAGGGTTCCCTTTTCTCCATACCCTCTCTAGCATATTGTTTGTAGGCTTTTTGATGATTGCCATTCTGACTGGTGTGAAGTGGTACCTCACTGTAGTGTTTATTTGCGTTTCTCTAGCAATTAACGATGTTGAACATCCTTTCTTGTGCCTGCTGGCCATCTGTATGTCTTCTTTGGAGAGATATCTCTTTAGGTCTTCTGCCTGTTTTTCAATTGGCTTTTTTGTTGTTGTTGCTGTTGTTGAGTTGTATAAGCTGTTTATAAATTTTGAAAATTAATCCCTTGTTGGTTGCATCATTTGCAAATATTTTCTCCCAGTCTATATGTTGTCTTTTTGTTTTGTTTATGGTTTCCTTTGTTGTACAAAAGTTTGTAAGTTTTATTAGGTCCCACTTGTTTATTTTTGCTTTTATATATTTTGCTTTTTGTTTATATTGCCTTGGGAGACTGCCAAGACTTACAATTCTGATTGGGTCTTCATGGGATATACTAGAACCTCAGGAATCTGGTCCTGGGGAGGTGGTGCAGAAAGTCAGTGCTCAATAAGACAGAGCTTTACACAGTCTGCCAGCAGTCCCTGCTGTCCCCAGAGCCCAGTGGGAGACATTCTCATCTACAACACTGCAGATTCTTAAAGGGCCCTACACTCAATTCCGATCCCTTCCAGCCACAATCTGTGAGAGATCTTGCTGGTGCAGGCACCTATCCTGACCATCCAGGGACCCAGACAGGGACCATGCAGGAGCCATACCTGTCTGTGCACATGGTAACAGGTGACCCTGAAGTGAACCCTTGTCCTAGTGCCACCCTACTGAATAAGGTCCTGGAGGCAGTGCCATCCACCTAGGCAACAATGCCTAGCTGAGCCTCTGGTAACAATCCTGTCTCACTAAAAATGCAGAAATAGCCTCATAACTCAGCCCCAGTGCAGCATGGCTGTGATTCTGGAGGTAACCCTACCAACCTGAGGAATTGCCAAAACTAGTCTGTAAAGACCAAAAGAGGCTTTTCCTCCTTCAAATGCACAGGCACCAATGCAAATTATATGGAACACGAAGAATCAGGCAAATGTGACATCATCAGAAGAAACTAATAAAACTCCAGAATTGAGAACTCAGAAATAAATCCATGCATATATGGTTAACTAATATTTCATAAGGGAGCCAAGATTATTCAATGGAGAAAGATAGTCTCTTCAATAAATGATATTGGGAAAATTGGACATTGACATCCAGAAGAATGAAATTTGACCTCTACCTTACATTAATTATAAAAATTAACTTAAAATGTATTAAAGGCTTAAATACAAGAACCAAAAGTATAAGAAAGAGGGAAAAATCTTCTTGGCATTCATCCTGGCAACAAATTTTGGGCTGTAACACTAAAAGTATAAGCAACAACAACAACAACAACAACAAAAAACAAGTGGGACCATATAAAATTCAAAAAACCCTTCTGCACGGCAAAAGAAACAATCAGCAAAATGAAAAGACAGCTTATAGAAAGGGAGAAAATCTTTGCAAATAATCTCTCTGATGAGAGGTTAATGTCCAAAATAGAGATGGAGCTTATATAACTCAATAGCTAAAAACCATATACTCTGATTAAAAAATGGTGGCAAGATCTGAATGGACATTTTTCAAAAAATACATAAAAATGGGGAGCAGGTACATAAAAATTTGCTCAATATCACTATCAGGGAAATGCAAATCAGAAGTATAAGGCATCACCTAACACCTGTTAGGATGCCTATTATCAAAAAGAGAATATAACAGTGTTGCAAGGATGTGGAAAAAAAAAAGGAACCAATGTGGAGAAAAAGGAACACTTGTGGACCATTGGTGGGAATGAATTGGTACAGCCACTATGAATAACAGCATGGAGTTTCCTCAAAAACTTAAAACTAAACCTACCACAAGATCTAGCAATCCCACTTCTGAGCATATATCTGAAGGAAATGAAGTCACTATCTTGAAGATATACCTGAAATACTATATTCATTGCAGCATTATTTACAGTAGTCAAGACATGGAAACAAACTAAGCATCTGTTGACAGATAAATAGATAAAGAAAATATTGTGTGTGTGTGCATGTGTGTGTATACATAGACACACACGCAGGAATATAATTCAGCCACAAAAGGAAGGAAATCCTGCCATTTGTGACAATGGACCTTGAGGTCCTGCCAGGTGGACCTTGAAGACATTATGCTAAGTGAAATAAGTAGGTCAGAGAAAGACAAATACTGTATGATTTCAAATATATATGGAATCAGGAAAACCTTTGAACTCATAGAAACAAGAGAGTACTTTGATGGTTGCCAGGAGCCGGGGGTTGTGGGAATGCATAATGGTGGTCAAAGGGTACAAAACTCCAGTTAAAAGATTAATAAGTCCTAGGGTTCCTGTCGTGGCTCAGTGGTTAATGAACCCAACTGGTAACCATGGGGTTGTGGGGTTTGATCCCTGGCCTCGCTCAGTGGGTTGGGGATCTGGCGTTGCCGTAAGCCGTGGTGTAGGTTGCAGACGTGGCTTGGATCCCGCGTTGCTGTGGCTCTGGAGAAGGCCGGAGGCTACAGCTCTGATTGGACCCCTAGCCTGGAAACCTAGCCCAGGTGAGTGCGGTCCTAGAAAAGAAAAAAAAAAAAAAAAGATTGAGAAGTCCTAATGCACAGCATGGCGACATGGTGACCATCATTAATATTATTGTATTATATATTTGAAAGAAGCTAAGCAATTAGAAGAGATTGGGGCGTGTTCGGGGTGGTATGGCCATAGACAAGAAGCTAAGCAATTAGATTTAAATGGTCCCCCTACACACTAAAAAGGAAACTGTGTGAGATGATGGACATGTTAACTGTATTGTGGCAGTCGTTTTGCAGTGTATACATATTATCAAATCATCGTCATACATTTTAAACTCAACACAATGTTATATGTCAAATATATCTCAATAAAGATGCAGAAAACAGGAGAGGAAGACAGAACCCAAGGACACTGAGAAAACTACAATGAATAGATGCCATCAAAAGTGGCTTAGAGATCCAACATCCAGTGAAATAGTGGTATATTCTGGGTTTTGGTATATTCTTCTACTAGCTGTCTCTTGATATGCTTTGGAGACCAAGCTCAGTTAAAGATTTCATACTGGATACATAACTGTCCAGAAAACTTAGACAGTTTGACATAATCTTTCCTAATTATTGCCACTTAACAAAGGAAAATCCTCTCTTCCACCATGGCCTGGATTGGAAAAAGGCTTCTTCTTCCCTTGTGGACCCTCTTTGGGGCTGCACACTTTGGGTCTGTTTGCAGTCAGATCTGCATCCACTCAGGGATCAGATTTCAGTACTGATATACTTAGTGTGGCAAATCTCAATCCTGGCTACATATTACAATCATTGGATGAGTTTTAAAAAACAACCTTGTGGTAACCAGGGATAATTTTTTTTTAAATTGAAGTATACTTCAATTGATTTAAAATATTATATTAGTTTCATGTATACAGCATAGTGATTATTTTATACTCATTAGATGTAGCTCCCTGTGAAGTAAATATATCCTTTTTGCTTATCTGTTTTATACATAGTATATCTTTTCGTATCCTTTAATCCCATATCCCTATCTTGCCCCTACCTCTTCCCACTCCCCACTGGTGACCACTAGTTTTCTACTGTGAGTCTGTTTCGCTATATACATTTGTCTATTTTATTTTTTAGATTCCATATATAAGGGTGTCATACAGTATTTGTGTCTGACATCTGACTCATTTTTCTAAGCATAATATTCTCTAGGTCCATCAACCTTGCTACAAATGACAGAATTTAATTCTTTTTAATGGCCATGTAATATCCCATATATATATGTATAACATGACATCTTCTTTATCTATTCATCTGTTGATGGATACTTGTTTTGCTTCCATGTCTTGGCTACTGTGAATAGTGCTATTATTAACATTGGGGTGCATATAACTTTTTGTTTTAGTGTTTTCATTTTTTTGGTATATATACTCAGGAGTGGAATTGCTAGATCATCTGGTATTTCTGCTTTTAGTTTTTTCTTTTGTTCTTTTTTGCCTTTGGTCTTTTTAGGGCTGCACCAGCGGCATAAGGAGGTTCCCAGGCTAGGGGTCAAATAGGAGCTACAGCTGCCGGCTTATGCCACAGCCACAGCAATGCAGGATCCGAGCCTCTTTTGCGACCTACATCACAGCTCATGGCAATGCTGGGTCCTTAACCTCCTGAGCAAGGTCAGGGATCGAACCTGCAATTTCATGGTTCCTAGTCAGATTAGTTTCCACTGCACCAGGACGGGAACTCCTGCTTTTAGTTTTTTGAGGAAACTCCATACTGTTTTCTCTAGTAACTGAACCAATTTACATTCCCACCAGGGCTCCCTTTTCCCATCATCCTTGTCAACATTTGTTATTTGTGGTCTTTTTGATGTTAGCCATTCTGACAACCGTGAGGTGATAACGCTTTGTTTTTATTTACATTTCTGTACAGATTAGTGATTTTGAACATATTTTCATGTATCTATTACCATTTGTATGTCTTCTTTGGAAAAGTGTCTGTTCAGATCTTCCCATTTTTTGCTTGGGTTTTTAAAAATCTTGAGTTGTATGAGCTTCTTATATGTTTTGAGTATTAACCCCTTGTTGTTCATGTAAATACTTTCTCCAATTCTATAGAAGGTGTTTTTGTCTTGTCAATAGTTTCCTTTGCTGTGCAAAATATTTAAGTTAAATGAAGTCCATTTGTTTATTTTTGCTTTTGTTTCTTTTGCCTTAGGAGACAGTTACAAAAAAAAATTTCTGTGGTTTATGTCAAAGAATATTCTGCCTATGTTCTCTTCTAGGAGATTTATGGTTTCAGGTCTTACATTTAATAGGTCTTTAATCCATTTTGCGTTAATTTTGTATGAGGTGTGAGGAAATATTTTCTCTCTCTCTCTTTTTTTAAGGCTGCTCCTGTGGCATATGGAAGTTCCCAGGCTAGGGTTTGAATCAGAGCTACAGCTGCTGGCCTATACCACAGCAACGTGAGATCTGAGCTGTGTCTGTGATCTACATCATAGCTCACAGAAATACTGGATCTCTGACCCACTGAGCAAGGCCAAGGATTGAACCCACATCCTCATGGATATTAACTGGACTCTTTTCTAGAATGGGAAATCCATTATAGACTTTTTGATGATGGCCATTCTGTAGTTTTGAATTGCATTTCTTTAATAATTAGTGATGTCAAGCATCTTTTAATGTACCTGTTGGCAACTGGTATGACTTTGGAAAAATATCTATTGTAAATCTTTTTCCTATTTTTTCATTGGATTGCTTTTTTTTGATATTGAGTTATATGAGCTGTTTGTATATTTTGGAAACCACTCCCTTGTTGGTCACATCATTCGGAAATATTTTCTCCAATTCTGTAGGTCATCTTTTTGTTTTGTTTCTGGTTTCCTTTGCTGTGCAAAGCTTTTAAGTTTAATTTGTATGGCCGTTTTAACAATATTCATTCTTCCAATTCAAGAGCATGAATTGTCTTTCCATTACTTTGTATCATCTTTAATTTCCTTCATTAATGTTTTATAGTTTTCATAGTTTAGGTCTTTTTATATTGTTAAATTTAATTTAGTTAATATTTTATTGAAAATTTTCACATCTATATCCTGTGAAAATATTGACACGCAATTTTATTTTTTTTGTAATATCTTTGTCTAGTTTTGGTATCAGGGTAATAGAGACCTGGTAGAATAAATTTGGGAGTGTTTCATCATTTTTTTGGGGGGAATAATTTGATAAGGACTGGTTCTACTCCTCTTTATATGTTTGGTAAAATCCCTTTGGAGCTGTCTAGTCTTGGAATTTTGGTTTCTGGGAATCTTTTATCGAAAATCAAATTTCTCTATTAGTGATCAATATGTTCAGATTATCTGTTTATTCCTTATTCAGTCTTGGCAGGTTGTATGTTTCTAGAAATTTGTCCATTTATTTTTCTTTGATTTTTAAATTTTTATTTATTTACTTTTTATATAATGATTTTTATTTTTTTTCCATTATAGCTGGTTTACAGTGTTCTGTCAACTTTCTGCTGTATAGAATATTGACCCATTTACACATACATGTATACATTCTTTTTTCTCACATTATCCTGCTCCATCATAAGTGACCAGACATAGTTCCCAGTGATACACAGCAGGATCTCATTGCTAATCCATTCCAAAGGAAATAGTCTGCATCTATTAACCCAAGCACCCCATCCATCCCCCTCCCTCCCCTTCCCTTCGGACAAACACAAGTCTATTCTCCAAGTCCATGATTTTCTTTTCTGTGGAAAGGTTCATTTGTGCCATATATTAGATTCCAGATATGTGATATCATATTGTATTTGGCTTTCTCTTTATGACTTCCTTCACTCAGGACTCAGAATGAGAGTCTCTTGTTCCATCCACGTTGCTGAAAATGGCATTACTTCGTTCTTTTTTATGGCCGAATAATATTCCATTGTGTATATATACCACATCTTCTGTCGAGGGACATTTGGGTTGTTTCCAATCATCTGTCGAGGGACATTTGGGTTGTTTCCAGCTCTTGGCTACTGTGAATAGTGCTGCAATGAACATGTAGGTGCATGTGTTTTTTCAAGGAAAGTTTTGTCTGGATATATGCCCAAGAGTGGGATTGCTGGGTCATATGGTAGTGCTATGTATAGTTTTCTAAGGTACCTCCATATTGTTCTCCATAGTGGTTGTACCAGCTTACATTCCCACCAACAGTGCTGGAGGGTTCCCCTTTCTCCACACCCCCTCCAGCATGTGTTATTTGTGGACTTATTAATGACGGCCATTCTGAGTGGTGTGAGGTGGTATCTCGTGGTAGTTTTGATTTGCATTTCTCTACTAATCAGTGATGTTGAGCGTTTTTTCATGTGCTTGTTGGCCATCTGTACATCTTCCTTGGAAAAATGTCTATTCAGGTCTTTTCAATTTTTCAATTGGGTTGTTGGCTTTTTTTGCTGTTGAGTTGTGTAAGTTGTTTGTATATTTTAGAGGTTAAGCCCTTGTCAGCATTCATTTCTTTTTTTTTTTTTTATGAGTGCCTCTGCAACGTATGAAAGTTTTCAGGCCAAGAGTCAAATCAGAGCCGCAGCTGCAGGCCTAAGCCACAGCCAGAGCAACATCTGATCTGAGTTGCATCTGCAACCCATGCTACAGCTTGTGGAAATGCTGGATCCTCAACCCCCTGAGTGAGGCCAGGGTTTGAACCCACATCCTCACAGAAACAACACTGGGTCCTTAACCTGCTGAGACACAATGGGTACTCTTGTTAATTTCTTACAGCCATTTTTTTTTTTAAGCTTTGCAGATAAGTCTGTGCTAGCGTTGAGAATCTCTGGGTTAGTTACTAGGCTTTGAAAACAGTGGTTATTTCTGACAAAGGCTGGAGTTAATTATATGACCAAAAGAAGAAGTTGAATTGGTCATTGACCCCTGTAGTCTGATCATCCTAATATAGTGAGGGACTCATCTGAAATGCAGCCAAAGTTATTAGAATGAATAACTTTATTGTCCCACCAGTAGGGTAAATGGTGGGGGAAGAGGTTGTGGCACAACTATCCTGGGCTAAGCTGCAGAGCACTCAGCTATAGTGCATTTCTTGCTGTAACATTTATTCCTTGTCTCTCCTTCTTGTTTCAAACCAACATTTAATCACCACTCCTCTTTTTTTTTTTTACAGTACCTTATTGAGGAAACATTTTCATACTCCACATGCATACATCTTAAATGTACAGATAGTTGAATTTGTACCCTGTGACCACTGCCCACATCAAGATATGGAACAGTTTTCTTATTCCAGAAAGTTGACATCACATCCAGAATTAACTATTCTTATGAGGAAAAATATGCTGTCATTTGAATTGGTTGGCCTGTATAGGTAAGTTTTTTTCTCTGGTTGCTTCAAGGTATATTTTTTCTTTTTTTTCCGGCTTTCAGAAGTTTAATTATATTGTGTTTCAGAGTGGATTTCTTGGAGCTCATCCTATTTGGAATTTGCTTAGTTCTTGAATCTGTATTTTTATGTCTCTCACAAAAGTTGGGAAATTTTCAGCCATTATTACTTTAAGTACTTTTTAAGCCCTGCCTTCCTTCTCTTTTCTTTTTAAGATTCTGGTCACATGAGGGTCAGAAACTTTTTGTAACCCCTACGGGTCCTGAGATTCTGTTCATTTATTCTCAGTTTATTTGACCCCTGTTCTTCAGATTGTGTAATTTCAATTGTTCTCTCTTCCTGTTCATTGATTCTTTTCTCTGTCTTCTCTATTCTGCTGTTGAGCCCATCAACTGAGATTTCTGTTTTCATTGTTGCGTGTTTCAGCTCTAAAATTTCCATAAGATCTTTATACTTTCTATTTCTTTATTGAGGCCTTTTATTTCTTTGCTAAGCCTTTACATTTTTTTCATTTATTTCAAGACGTGCATAATTGCTTGTTGATGATTTAAAAGTCATGGCTGCATTAATTTTTTTTGTCTGATTATTCTAGCATCTCTACCATCTCTTCATCGAAATCTAATGGTTGTTTTTATCCATTATTTTTGAGATTTTTTGGTTCTTTGCATAATGAGTTTTTTTTTTGTTGAAACATGCATATTTTCATATTATGTTCTAAGACTCTGGGTCCTATTTAAACTCCTTAACTAGCTTTCTTTGACTATATTCTGGCAGGGGAAGGAGAAGTGCCACATTGTATTGACAGGTGCACATATTATGCCAAGTTCTCTATTTAATGTCTGTTATCATCGATGTGGGAGGGGGCCTTGTTATTACTGAGTAGGGTTGAAGGTCTAAGTTTCCTACCTGGTTCCCGCTGACACTGTGGTGAGGGGAGACTCGTTACTAGTCGGCAGGTGTGAAATTCTGGCCCTTTACTTGGGCTTCTCTGATCCTACCCCTGGCAAAGTCACTCCAAAGTGTTTTGTAACAATCCCATGGGTGTGGAAGTCTATGTTTTCCATTTGGTCTTTATTGATGTGGATGGGGTAGGGCTAGTATTTTTTTTTTCTGTTGAATTTGATTGAAGTAGAATGGTTATTGTTTACAAGTTTTCTATTTTTCAACAGGTGCACTTCTGGTTCCCCTGATTAGAGAGGTTGAGTTTTTGCTAGGACTTTTGTTATTTGTGCCTGTTGGTATTTTGTTCTTTTAATTCTTTGATTCCAAGTGTGGGATACATGATGCAAAAAGAGAACCCTGGGAACTCATCACTGTGCCATTCCTAGCTAGACCACTGTGTTCCAATCTTTCTTTCAGAATCTTCTATATATAACAATATTTTAGCTATACATAGCAGGAGAGGTATGGAAACCATATGTATTCCATCTTCTTGGAAATGGAAGTTTTATTTTTCCTTCACTTTTTAAAAGGCTGACTAACTCTTCCACTGGCCCTTGTCTCCTCCCCTGCAAGGCAGAATCACCCATGGAGCCCAGGCCACCCTGCCTCTGGCATGTGGGAAGGGCAGGGAGGGGTGGGTATTTTTCCTTAATTTTTTAGGATATTTCTGAAGTATATAGAATTCAAGCCCACAGTTTTTTTTCTTTTTAAGCATTTAAAATATGCTTAAAATCCCATTGTTCTCTGACTCCCAGTAGTTCCAGAGAGATGTTCATTGTTACTATTCCCTTGAATGCAATATATCTTTTTCCTTCTGATTGCTTCTAAGATTTTCTCTTTAACTGCTTTTTAGCATTTTGACTATGCTCTATTAAGTGCAGAATTATTTGCACAAAACTTGCTTAGTTTTTTTAGAGCTTCTTGAATCTTTGGGTTGTTAACTATAATCAATTTTGGAAAATTCTTGATTATTACTTCTTTGAGTAGTTTGAACTTTCATATATTTTCTATTTTTATGGGACTCCACTTATGTATATTTTCCTAGAGGTCACTTATCCTTTTTTCTCCCCATCCCCCTTATGTTATTTTTTTCTTTATGCTTCAGCTTGGATGATTTCTGTTGACTTGTCTTTAAGTTCATTAATTTTGTCTTTGGCTGTGTCCAGCCTGCTATGAAGCCCATCCAATAGGTTCTTCAATTCATATATTTTATTTTTTAGTTTAGTTATTTATTTTATTTTTTTATAGTTTAATTATTTTTGGTTTTCTGTTTACCTTTGTAAATTCTCCATATTTTCACCCATTTGTTGATGTTTTCTAATTTATCAATGCATAATAATTATTTTAAAGATATATGCTTATTCTAACTTCTTTGTCATCTTTGGGTCTGCTTGTGTTTATTGCTTTCCCCCTTAACTATGGGTCACATTTCATAAAAGAAAATAATAGAGTCTGATAATTTTTTCCCCCAGAAAGCAATCACCCTTACCTCCATTAAGCAGCTAGGGAAAGGATTGATATCTTTCATCTACTCAGGAGTTGAGCTGGGTTGGGGCTCATTTGTTGCTTAATTAGCACAGGTCCCCTGTGGTTTAAAATGTCTTGACGATGGGATGAAGTCCCTCCCTCCATCAGAAGTTTAGGATCTAAAAACTGTGAGTTCATGAAAGATCTTTTCCTGCTGTCCAGCCTTGCTCCTGTACCTTTATTTCCTAACAAAATTCCCATGACAGAAATTGGTTGGCATAAAGAACTAGCTTAGTATATGGAGTTCCCCCATATATTCTATCTGCTCACCTGTGGTCATTAGGCAGTTTTTTCCTAAATCTCTCTGCCAAATATGATCCTCTTCTGCCTTGCCTTGATTTGGTAGATGCCTCCAGAGACAAAAATGATTGCCAGTTTTACTCATCTAGTAAGGGCTTTCTCTTCTCTGGAATTTAATTCATTTAGACTTCTTTGCATTCATGGCTATTTGATGGTGCTAAAGAATGTTTTCTTCTTATTATAAAAGGAATGATCTCTTGTAATGTTCTACATTCTACCGCCTGTATTGGGAAAATTTTTGGCCAAAGATGAGTGGATATTCTCTTTTCTTTTATAGGCCTCAAGTTGAAAATGGATACTTGAAACAAGGCAGTGAGTGAATAGCTCAGAACTCTAAGATACAGACCTTCATCATAAGAGTTTTGAAACAATTTCTTCACTCTCTGCTTAAGGTAACATAAATCAGAATTTAACAATATATTATCAGCTCTGTATGGGTGAGATCTCTCTCCTTGAACTGTTTGTAGTATTTGTACAGAGCTGGTGAGCACTTTAGCCAAGTCCACATTATGACAGGCATATAGAAGGACAATCTAACATTAAGATCTGCTGACATGGCTGAGCACTGCTGTGCTTCATGTAATAGGCCTGATTTATAGCCAGGGTGATTGTCCATGATGTGATCCGATTATAGCTTTTCTTTTATCCTTTGGGTACTGAGAGTTGATATTTTTGAATTCTCTCAGAGATTTTACAAATTAAAAAGTTCCCCAGAAAAGGTTTTGAAACACACAAGCATCCCTTGCCTGTGTGTAATCTGTATAAATTATCAGGACTTTTAGTGTTCTAGTATCAAGTTCGTAGAAGAAAGAAGTACTGTTTTGTGGCAAAAGCCAAGGCTTCACCAAGGGCCCCTATACTGTAATTAAACTACCATCTGGATATTTATTAGACTTTAAGTTCCTTGAAGGCAAAGACAGAGCTTGGCACAGAGTAGGGACTCAGTAAATATTTATTAAATGAATTGGCAAGAGACTAACTTTATGTCCAGGAATAGCAATGCATATGAAATAGAGGTATTGACAATTGTGTGTAAGATGCAAAGCCCTGAACTAAAAGCGCAGCTGAAGGAATTGAACATGAGGCTACGTGCCTCACAAACATTATTGTGAATGGATTTTCTAACTTGAAAACTTTGAATTTCAGGCACAGGCATATTTTGAAAAAGATAAAACAGCCATGATAATGGCTACCATTTTATGGGAACATTTTATAAGTCATTATATATTTATAGGAAATCATCCATAGAAACTAGAGAACCAGACATGAATCTGAACTAATTTGTCCCCAAAGCAGGCAGATCTAGGACAGTGATGCCCCAAGATAAATCCTGGGCATGCATTTAATAAAACAGTTTTGAACATGTTAGATGCTCTGGATGAGAGCAAAAAGGTAAGTAGAATACATAGGTAAAAGGCTAAATTCCTTCTTATAACTGATCTAAGAATGATAGGGCCAAAGAGAATCGTCTAGTGATCTTAAGATAGCTGCTTGCTTCAGTACCTTCGAATGTGGCATTTCTTTGTGGCCTCTTTTTCCCTTTTCTAAGTCTTGGGGGCATACAGATTGGGGAGGGGAGTACAAGTGATTAAAAAGTTTTCATCTATTTCTTTTTCCCTTTTTTGTACCAAAATATATATCTAATTTATTATTATTATTATTAATTTTACTGATATGATTTTTTATATATGAATTCAAGAGGAATTTTTTCTTGGCCATTATTATTTGTCTTATTTTATGATTATTACTGAAAATGATTTTTTTGAATAGGGGAAGGGAGTGTTAAAAATAATCTGCCCCAAGTTTCAAATATGCTAAGTGTGCTCCACACCAGGGACAAAGGAACTAGTGAACCTCTTCCCAGCATGTGTTAAAAAAAGGAGAAAAGGAAGTGAAATTTTCCCTGAAGAGAGACAAAAATCTAGGCCACTTGGTGTGTTTCAGAAAGTTAAGCTTAGCTCATCAAGCTTGCATATTTTGCCTTCCCCAGGCGTGTATATGTATACAAATTGTGGATGGCTGATATTATAAAGAGGCGTGCTTTCAAAAATGATGAAGAACTATGCTGTTAATTTTCAGGGCTTAACAAAAAATGGAAAAATTGCTAAGTGAATGAATGAACAGATTAGATGGTCACTGTTAATTCTGGGGACTCTTGTGTTGTTACCCAGGGAGTATTGAGGCAGGGATCTTTCTGCCTCAAGATTTCCCCCCCCCAGGGGAACATCTTTCCTGTTAAGAACAGAATGTTTATGTTTCTCCCAAATTCATGTGTGATGGTATTTGAAGGTAGGTTCTTTGGGAGTCAACTTGATTATGGGGGTGGAGCACTCATGAGTGGGATTAGTGCCTTCATGAGAAGACGCAAGAGAGGGATGATCTTCCTGTCTTCCCTGAGTTGAGGAAACATAGTAAAGCAGTCTCGTTCAGGCTTCAGAGGCAATGCTAGGCCTCTGACCGCTATGACATTGCCTGAGCTACATGCCCCACATGCCAAACTGCTGAACCATAAAAGGCCAGCTGGGGTGGCACCAGCAAATGTTGTAAATCTTTAGATTATACAGGGAGTCATGCACGAAGCTTCATTGAGCCTTGAGGGCCTGGCCAGGCCCCAGGGATCGAGGAAAATTCCATGACTTACAAAGGCATTTTTGATAATAACCAGAGCTGCAGATTTGCATGTGGGCTGATGGTTATCAGCCTACAGCCTGGTGCTAAAAGCTGGACCCTTTACAATGGCAAACTGAAGTCTCACCCATGGAGTGGATACACCACAGGGGGCCCTTCCCAACTGGGACTCCAGATTGCTGTTCTCAGGACTTCCCAGTGCTACCTGGATCTGGATGTATTTCTTCAATTTGGTGATGTATGAACCTCTATATTTTAGTATTTTTTCTTAACTAGTATATTGTAGTCTTTTGTTAATTCAACAAACTCTCTAATTCTTGCTTAACTAAGTGCAGAATGGTTATTTTGCCAGTGAATCCTACGAACCTTGAAACCGAAAGTAAGGCTTTTGGCAAAACACCATATGAGGATACATCAAGAAGGCAGCCACCTATAAGCCCCTAAGAGGGCTTTCACGAAAACCCAGCTGATTCTGGCACCCTGTTGGCAAGAGCATGCTGGGACTTCCAGCCCCCAGAACTGTGAGAAGGAAATTTCTGTTGTTTAAACCACCCAGTCTATGCTATTTGTGGTAGCAGACTGAGTCAATTATGACACTAGCCATCACCTGAGTAAGTGAAGATACTCAAGGGAAAAATCTACATCACAGAGTCCTTGGGTTGGAGAGACCAAGACCTGCAACAACACACACATGACTGTCACATGGTAGCGGGAGCAGGGGGAAAGTAAAACCTCCTACACCTGCCAGTAAACAAAGACCTGATAGAACTGATGTTTGAGATAGATTTTTGTGACTCAAGATGTGTCTCAGGAGCGAAAAGGATCTCCGCTATTATAGCATACACTTTTCTCCATAAGTATAATTGAAAAGTTTTAAATGACTTATGAAAATGATTTATTGCTCAATCAGTGAGCTCTTTTTATACTGGCTATAACAAGTCTTGAAGCAGTTTTACAAATTGCCTTTATCGTTTTTATATAGAAGGCATGGTGGAATCTTTCAGATTACAGATGATGCCACCTTGACATTCTATCCTGAATGTATCCAGTGTTTCAATTCTCTGGTAAGAACCATTACTTTTTCAGGTGTCTTCACTTTTTCTTCATTTTTATCATCAGCATCAGCAGTTGGCTTTCTTTTGGAAGCCATTTTTTCACATAGAAACAAAACTTTAGTTACTTCATAAAGTTTGTGTCGTATAAGACAAAGTGGAGAATGACTGAATTGTGTGAGATGCAGATCCAGAGGTCTGGTTCAGGTTTTTCACTAGCTTAGATGGTGACTTGGTTGAGACCACTGACCCTGGAGAATATAGGGCTGAAGTTTAAGACACTTAAGACACTGGAAAAGAGTACCCACCATGGACTTTCAGTGCCATTCTAGAATGGCCAAAATTGTGAATGGCAAGTACAGAAGGCTTGTAGATGACAAAAAGTCTTGTGCATTAAAATATATATATATCGGAGTTCCCGTCGTGGCGCAGTGGTTAACGAATCCGACTAGGAACCATGAGGTTGCGGGTTCGATCCCTGCCCTTGCTCAGTGGGTTAACGATCCGGCGTTGCCGTGAGCTGTGGTGTAGGTTGCAGACGCGGCTCGGATCCCGCTTTGCTGTGGCTCTGGTGTAGGCCGGTGGCTACAGCTCCGATTGGACCCCTAGCCTGGGAATTTCCATATGCCGCGGGAGCGGCCCAAGACCAAGAAATAGCAAAAAGACCAAAAAAAAAAATATATATATATATATATATATATATATATATATATATATATTGACTGGTTGCAAAGGTAGAGGATACATAAGAAGCAGTATTTGGCAAACAATCTGAAATAGAACCAAAAGCATCTGAGGCAGCTGCGAATGCCCTTGAACTACTGCTTGATGGTTACTACCAGCTTTGTAGTGTGTGGAAAATGAGAAAGCAGGATATGAACCCACCGTGTATCCTCTGTTGTTTGCTGTATATGGACAAGCAGAGTGACCTGAATGCTGGCTGTCCTCCTATAGAGAATAAACTTGGATATTTTCAAGAAATGATTTTTTTTCACCCTCACATAATTTCAAGTTAAAGAATCTCTGCAGGTAATTTATGCAGATAAGCAAGCTGAGTGAATAAGGAATGATGGTTATAGCTAAGATTTTGATCCTCATAAAGACCAAATATTCTGCCTCAGTGAAGGTTTTTTTTTTTTCCTTTCTTTTCATGTCTGGGAGGCCTAGAAATTGCATATACCCTCCAACGACAGGTAGAGCACAAATGCTAGAAGCAATCCTTTCTATTTGTGTACTTGCTTGACTTTCTCAGAGACACTTAAATATCTAGAGGCCTAAAGTTACACACAATTCAAAGATGATTTACATTACAAGAGATTCCTTTAAGAGTTATTGCTCTAAAAAAATCATTGCTCAATATACTTAAGTTCTGGCTTACCAAAAATCAATTTTGAACAACTTCTTAGTGGTAAACCTTGCATGTCCAGTCTAGCACAATTTTACTCAATGCCTTTCTCTGGCGTAGGATCACAGAGCAGCCTGCTCCAATCTACAGCATTGGGGTCCACGTGGGGCTGGGCACTCAGTCGGCTTGGTGCCAGTGATGCCAGCTGCCCCTTCAGCGACTCTATTACCCTCTCAGTCCAGGGTGACCCTCAATGACCCTCTTCCTGTTCAAGAGGGAGATGCACAGTCTCTGTAAAAATGCTCCTCCTCCGTGTCTGTGCCCTGGTACCTCAGGGACTCCTTTTAACACTAACTGAGGCTGCCTGCTGCATCTGGCCTGCGTTTGGGTAGAAACTCTTAGCTTTGATTCTGTTCTGGCCTCTCTGCCTGCTTCCTTAGAACAGGTGATTCAGAAGTTTCCCAGCTCCAAGTGCTCTTCGACCTCGGCACACTAGTCTGCATCTCATCATGTGGATCAGTCTCGCCATCCCATTTGCCAGCTTGCTCCTTCAGTCCCAGCCTAAGTGGGGACCTACCTGTATGGGAAGGAGCTAGATACCCTAAGTGACCTCCAGATGCTTGTGGGTTCCAGTGACCTCGGCATGAGACCGCTCTGAGCAATGGTTGAGGGCAGTGGTGGAGCAGCGGCTCATTGGAATCACCAACTAGGCCTCTGGCAGTACTTTATTAGGCCCCACTTCCAAACCCTGGAAATGTTTAAGCAAGTGGAATTCTGCACCAGGAGGATTCCAGTTCTCATTTCATGCATTGTTTGGATATTAGCGGTAGTGAAGGCTTGGTAGGAAGTCAACTCTTCATATCTTGGGAGAATTATTGACATTTTGGATCACTTTCTTCCGTACTGAGTTGTGATGGAACTGTCTTGGCTGCCAAAGAGAAGGCTGGGAAACAAGGTTCTGGCTTCTCCCTTGGGGAGGTATTAGTCCTAAGGGAGAAAAATTTCCTAAACTCAGGAAGGCTATTCAAATAGTCGTAGGTGCCAGAAATGATGAAAAATATCCTTAGTGCTCACTCTTCACACTGTTGAGTCTGTTCTGTGCTTCAACAATGACTTTGAAATGGAGATAATGTCTTTCACCCCTCATTAATGCCTTAGGCTCCCATCATCTTATGTAGATTTATTATTATAATTAAAAAATTATTAGATGGAAGAAAAATAGCCCACAAAGAAGTACTGGTTTTAAATGAATATTTTTATTTTTGTTAACAAAGTTCATGCCCAAAAACTTAAAAAGTTGAGTAGTGCTAGGAAACATTTTAAAAATACCTGGCCGTCCCTTACTTAACAGCTCTCCTCCATTTCTCCAGAAGCAATCTCTTTTAACTTTTAATATTCTTTCTTCTGATATTTGACTCCATATTTCTAAATAATATGGATACACTGCTCTGTCTTGATTAATCACCTTTACATATGATTTATTGCCTTCCTATTATGGGGAGATGAGAATTTTAAATCTCTGCTACTACTTTCTCTACACTTCTAATATAATTAAAGCACTGTATAACTATAGTGGAGTCCATATTTACTGTTTTTAGTATAACTGCTTAATATTGCCTACTTCTTAAATTTTTTTTTAAAACTTTCATCTTATTATATTTTTTTTTTGGCCATGCCATGTGGAAATTCCTGGGCTAGGGATTGAATCTGCACCATAGCAGCGACCTGAGTTGCAGCAGGGACAATGCTGGATCATTAACCTGCTGAGCCACCAGGGAGCTCCTTAAACCATTTTTGGTAAGCTTTTCCATTATGGTTTATTACAAGAGATTGAATATATTTCCCTGTGCTATACAATAAGACATTGTTGTTTTTTCCATCATATGTATAATAGTTTGTATCTGCTAATACCAAACTCCAAGCCCTCCTTTTCCCACCCTTCTCCACCTTGGCAACCACAAATCTTTTCTTTATGTCTGTGAGTCTGTTTCTGTTTTGTAGCTAAGTTCACTTGTGTCATATTTTAGACTCTACATAGAAATGATTTCATATGGTATTTGTCTTTCTCTTTCTGACTTACTTCACTTAGTATGAGAGTCTCTGGTTGCATCCATGTTGCTGCCAATGGCATTATTTCATTTTTTCATGGCTGAGTAGTATTCCATTGTATATATATACACCTGATCTTCTTTATTCATTCATCCTTCCATGGATGTTTAGATTGTTTCCATGTCTTGTCTCTTGTATACAGTAATGCCCACTTATGGATTAAGAGTGTACTATTTTATTTCCTGCTTGAACTTGTTGCTTTTAATTAATAGTTATCTCATTTATTTTTGCTTCTTTTACTTCCTGCAATCTCTAGCTAAATCTTCCCACATCTTTCCATAGTTCTACAAAATTCCACTCAATTCAACTTTCTGCACACACACCTGTCAGGCAGTCTATCAGTTAACATTTTAAACTTTCTTTAACCTCCTGGAGCTTTCCTTCCCTTGTCTCAGTCATAACTAATTTTTTCCTGGATGGTTTCCCATACTGAACCTTGCTGTTGCCGTTCTTCTATGTTGAATCTCCTATTTCCTGGATCCCTTGTACTCCTTTTTCTTGATTAATTCCATCATCTCGATGGAGCACATTCCCCTGTATTATTTCTGAGAAAAGTAAGCATGAGAGACATGCTTGAGATTGTATAAGATTTTATGAGATCCTGTCTTATTTTACTTTCAAAACTGGTTGGTAGGTAAGTGTGTATAACATTTGTGTTGGAAACCATTTTACTTATTTTTAAGGAATTCTTCTGCTTTCTTCTAGTTTCTAGAGTTACTGTTTAAAAATCTAATATTATTCTCATTCCCATTGTTTGTATGATTCCCCCACAACATTCCAGAAGTTTTTAAGGTCTTTTTAGAGCTTGCCTTTTCCGCAGTGTTCCAAAATTTCACATACGATGTGCTTTTATTCATTAAATGCTACGTACATGATAGGCTCTTTTTTTTTTTTTTGTCTTTTTAGGGCCACACCCAAGACATATAGAGGTTCCCAGGCTAGGGGTCTAATTGGAGCTACAGCTGTCAGCCTAGGCCACAGCTACAGCAACACTAGATCTGAGGCCACAGCTCACGGCAACACTGGAACCTTAACCCACTGAGCGAGGCCAGGGATCGAACATGCAACCTCATGGTTCCTAGTTGGATTCGTTTCTGCTGTGCCATGAGGGTAACTCCCTTGACAGACTCTTTTAACCTAAATAGCTGTGTTTGTCAATCCTAGGAAATTTACTTGTAGTATTTCCTTTTTTAAAAAATTTAAGATGTCACATCATTTTTAAGTATGCAATTCAGCAGCATTAAGTACATTCACAATGTTGTATGTACATCACCATTATCCACTTACAGAACTTTTCATCACCCCAAACAGAATTCTTCTTATTAATCATTAATTCCCCATTTCTAACCTGGCTCTCTAGCCTATCCTCTGCTTTCAGCCACTATTCTACTTTCAATCTTTATGAATTTGCCAAGTCTAGGTACCTTGTATAGGTGGAATCATGCAGTATTTGTGCTTTTGTGTCAATTCAGATAGCCTAATGTTTTCAAGATTCAGTAGAGTTTCTTTGCAAATTTCTTCCGCACTATTTTCCTGTTCTCTCTTTTTAAAATTCCTATTAGGAAGATATTAGACCTCTTGGACTTATACTCTACTTTTTGTGTGTGTGTGTCTTTTGTCTTTTTAGGGCCATGCCCATGGCATATGGAGGTTCCCAGGCTAGGGGTCTAATCAGAGCTGTAGTTGCTGGCCTAGCAACTACACCACAGCCACAGCAATGCAGGATTTGAGCCACATCTATGACCTACACCACACCACAGCTCATGGCAATGCCAGATCCTTAACCCACTGGGTGAGGCCAGGGATCGAACCCACAACCTCATGTCATGGTTCCTAGTCGGATTCATTTCTGCTGCACCTGACCAGAACTCCTTATACTCTACTTTTAATGTCCTTCCTTTCCTAGTGTCTATCTCATCTTTTTGTTAAATAATTTATAAAAACAAGATATAATATTTACTTTTTAAGAGGTTATTATTGTTCTCAGATTGTGCTCTTTAAGAATCTTTCTTCATTCTCTGAAGTCATTAATTATAATTTCCTTAAAATTTTCTCTTTTTTTTCCCTGTCCTTTTTTCCTGTTTGTTTTAGGCATTCAAATTTCCAACTTCTTCTAAGTGCCTATGTCCCCTGATAGTTAAGAGTGAGACACTAAAATGGTGATCAGCCTTGGATTGTTCCTGTTCAATTATATAATTTTATATAGGGAAATTTTTTGTCTGGCCAGATTGTTCCAATTAATATGTCATTATTTGTAGGTCTTTTTTTTTCCCTGAGATTTTTTTTCTTTTGTTTTCTTTTTTTTTTTTTGCTTTTTAGGGCTGCACTTGCAGCAACCTCATGATTCCTAGTTGGATTTGTTTCTGCTGCGCCAAGATCGGGAACTCCATTTTTTATTTTCTTAATTCTTCTTGGGGAATAAAAGGCTAGTCATAGTGTTCGCAAGCTGGAGTAAGGAAGGAGGTTGGAGGTCTCACTTTCAGAACGCGGTGTTCAGTTAATTCTTCCTGGTTTGAGTTTAACACCTCATGCATTCCCTTCTCTGTGGCTGGTGTCCCTGAGATGGAGCCAAGCTGTTTTGATTCATCCATAGAATCTATATCCCATCTTCCAATGGGATGGAGGCGGGTAACTGCTTTGCAGCATATAGTGATGGTCTAACTCTTGCTTTCTAGGCACTTGGTGACTCCAGCTTCTTAACCTTTTTTGGGCTCTTTAAGGTAAATTAGCTCTCCTCTCACTGGTTCTCCCTTTGAAGAAACTTGGGTTTTACTTTATTCAGTCCTACTAAGTTATGTACCACTTCTGGATTCATCTTTTGTGGTTCTGAGTTACAGATATCTTCTAGTCTCATAAGAATTGATTCTGTGTTCCCTTTTCTTTTTCTCCTTGTTTTACAATAAAAGGCTCCCTTTATGAACACAAGAGCTTTATATGTTAGAAAATGAGTGTGGGAGTTACTTAGATTTATCCCCCAAAGTTTCTTAGAACTCAGGTGACCATATAATTTATCATCTGAATTGGGACACTATAAAAGTAAGCTGGAAGAGGAAGAAGGTTATATGCTGAGACAACAGGAATAAATTGGGACTGTCCTGGGAAAACTGGGACATATGATCAGCCTGTACAGAAGTCTTTTTTCTTTTCTTTTCTGTCTTTTTTTTTTTGGCCAAACTTTTGGCATCTGGAGGTTCCCAGACTAGGGTTTGAATCAGAGCTTTAGCCTCAGGCCTAAGCCACAGCCAAGCATCACCAGATCTGAGCTGTGTCTGTGACCTACACCACAGCTCACAGCAATGCCAGATCCTTAACTCACTGAGTGAGGCCGGGGATAGAACCTGTATCCTCATGGATACTAGTCAGATGCATTTCCACTGGGCCATGGTGGGAACTCTGAGACTTTCTTTTAATCTCTAGAGTTTATATATATGGATACATACATATATATACACATATAAATAAACCATTTTTTAAAAGAAAAAGATCTTTCTTTTCAAATTATTCTTTAATGCTGTGTTCAGTGTCCTTCATTTTGGCTTCTGGCATGAATCCACAAGGACTAAACTAGACAATGAGCTGAAAGACACCCATTATGCTTGGCTCAGAATTGCCCTTTCATTCCCGACTCATTATTTTCTTTGGTCCAGACTTGTAAATTCTAATTCCTTCTTCGCTTGTGATTGGTTATGTCCCAGGAGACTTCTTAGTGCTTCATGCAAACTGACCCTTGGAAGTTTTACTTCATCAATTTTCCATTCATATCCAGAGGTGTTTGAATAATAGTGAATACTGATTAGGATTTTAAGTTTGAACCTCTGTAAGTGAACACAGTCATGCCTACACTGGTGCCTTGAGGTTTGCAGGAGAAAAGGGATGGCAAAAAATTGAATTTACAAGTCCTCTTGGCAAGTTTATACCAGACAGTAGTTACAGGCTACTGACCTTACCCTGAAACACATCATTATCTTGAGACCCTGAAGCTCCTCTTCCATGTCTTATACCCTTAACACCATCCCTCAGTTGGATGTAGTTTAGTATATTTTTTTAACCATCAGTGTCAATTGCATGTCAGACACCGGTTAGAGACTGAAGACACAGTGATGAATTCTTGCTATCAGTGTTCTTACAGTATAACAAGGTAGAGATGTAAGAGGGTCAATAGTTTTTTTTTTCTTTTTATGGCTACATCTATGGTATATGGAAGTTCCTGGGCTAGGAGTTAAATTGGAACTGCAGCTGCCAGGCTATGCCACAGCCATAGCAATGCTGGATCTGAGCCTCATCTGTGACCCACAGCACAGCTGGTGGCAATGCCAGATCCTTAACACACTGAGTGAGGCCAGGGATTGAACCCACATCCTCACAGAGACTATATTGAGTTCTTAACCTGCTGAGCCACAATGGGAACCCCAGAGTTATTTTCCTTAGAAGTACCTCCTTTATATAGACATAGGAGGAAGAAGGAATCCCTCTGGTATGGGAGGAAAGAATTGGGAGTAGAAAGAAGAATCAAAGCATGGTAAGAGCACCCAGACCCAAGGGAAACCTAGGAAATTTCTTCTTTATTCTACATTTCTTAAGCCATAGCCTGAGAAAACTGTGAGACCCTTAGAGACACTCCACTTTCACTGTGATCCCTGAGGACACCTTGCTATCTGGGGAGGGATGTAGGTTAGAAATGGCTAAGGAAGTATCCATTTAACTGGGCCATAGGCAGTTTTCCACCTTCCAAGCGTTCATGCATAATGTCCAGGAAATCAGAGGCTCTTCAGTGTGTCAGTGTAGGGCATGCGAGTGCTAGAGGAGTGCTGGGTTGAAGAGGCCTGATGCCAGGGCAGGGAGGACATACCCTCAGCTGGGGGTGCCATTGGCCTGCCCCAAATGAACTGAGCCAAAGTAATCACGCTGTGGTGAATGCTAACACATTACTCAGTGGCCAGACTAGGTCAGCCATTCTTTACAGTATCACATCCACGGTTGGAGTAATGCACAAGCTGGAGATAGGAGACAAACCATGACTAGTAGATAGTATTGTAGGTTCCCATTGGACAGTGGCCGGGAGCAAGGGTACAGAGGGCTGAAGAACACAGGGGTCATGAAGTGAGGGGCTGGGCAGGAGATGTACGTGGGTGCAAAATAGATTTGGTTTGGGAGTGAATGTTAGTCTACAGGACCATGACCATAAGGTGGTGATCCTGACCACCTCCTCTACTCCCATGGTTGGACGTTGCATTAGTATCCTTGGGGGAAGACATCATTCTCCTGCCCATAAGGCCACAAACAAGACCTTCAAGTAGCAGCACCTGGCTGGCTGAAGACTCTAAGGAAGAGGTAGCAATTTGGCTGCATTTCGAAGAAAGGGTAGAGCTTAGCAAAGCTGGGAGGAGAGGAGAGCGATAATTCTAGGCGATGGAGAAACACAAGTAAATGATTACAGAATGCAGCCTGTGGGGGAAGAGAGAGATTAGACCGAAGAGGAGGGTAAGGGACAGCTGGTTAGTGACTTAAGTTTAGACGGAAGGCATTGGAGAGACATCAAAGGCTTGCATGCAGTAGGGGTAGGGAAAGACCACAGCATAAACATGTAAAGATTTATGGTCATTGCATCACTTTTTGCCCCTCACTCAGGCAATCTCTGATTCTTGACTTTATATTGATGCACTAGCCCTCAATGTGATGGTATTATTGGAATTGTCCAATATGACTCACTCTGCATGATTTACCAAATGTGGTTGAAGTCAATTTTGTAGTTTCCTAAAGATGTGGATTCATGTTTGCCACACATTCCCTACATTTGTGCCCAAATTTTTGTTTCTTGACATTTATATGATTTCTAACTTAGGCATCATGAGCTTATTTTCTAGTGGGTTTTATTTATTTGTTTTCCTTGAAGCTCAGAGCTGTATGCTAAATTGCTATTAATGTCTTATCTATCTTATACATTTGTATATTTCCTAACTCCAGGTGGTCTCTAATTTTTTCTCTTATGTCTCTATTAGTTAGGGGTAATTCTAGCTGTTACAAAATATCCCCCTTCCCCAAATAATAGGGGATTAAACACAGTGGAAATTTCTGTCATCCTCACATAAAGTTCACACAGATATTCCTGATTCCAAATCCTTTCAAACAGTGATATAGGAACCTAGTATTCTTCTTTCTTGAGACTCTACCCTCATGTAGACCTATGGAGTGCTCTGAGTTCTAGTGACAGATGAGGAAAGATATAGAGGATTGTCTATGGGCTAGACCAAGTAATTGTGCACATAATTTCTGCTCACATTCCGTTGGGTAGAATTCAACTACCTGCAGCGTCTCCCCTTAACTGCAGGGAAAGCTGGGAAATAGACAGTTTATGTGTTGGGAAGGAAAAGAAGCTTACTTGGTAAGAAGTGAGTCAATATCTTCCTTTATGAATGGAATTTTTTGTCTCCACAAAATTTATATATTGACGCACTAGCCCTCAATGTGATGGTATTATGAAGTCGGTAGGGCCTTTAGGAGGTGATTATGTTTAGATGTGGTCATGACAGCAGGGTCCTTATGATGGGGTCATTATAAGAGATCAGAGCATCCTCTTTCTCCCCATCATGTAGGATATAGCAAGTAGATGGTGGTCTGCAAGCTAGGAAGAGAGTTTCACCAGAAACTAGAGCTAAATCAGCCTGGACCTTGATCTTCGACTTTTCAGCTGGTCCAGAATGTGAGAAATAAATTTAATTTTCTACGATTTAAGCCACATATTTTATGGTATTTTGTTAAGCAGCCCAATTTAAGATATCTATTATTTCCACCTTGTGGTTACCAGGAACCCATCTTTTTCTTATCACAAATGGAAGACACTTTCTTCAAGAGAGACCACCCAAAGCCTCATTCAGTCATGTTCTCCATCTCCAAGTGCAGGATCTCTGGCTGATGATGCGTATTTCTCTCCATCAGTTCTGGAGTTGGCTCCTGTGATCTATAATGATAAACTGAAAGGATGGTTGTTATGCCCCCTCCCAAATCCCAATATGCAAAATGCAGCAGGGACTGGATAATTCACAAAAACTCCCATTCATAAAGGGAAAGGTGGGAAGTACTTGTGGCTGGTTCAGAGTCATAATGAAATCTTGTCAGGGAGGTGGGGTGAGGCCCCTCTGCCTGGCAGTGAGAAAATTCCTTGAGTTGATCTGACTTTGCTTTGGGTGAAGAATTTCCCTGTTTTCTATGCTCTGTGATCTCTCCTGTATCTTTTGGGAGTATCTGCTCTTTCCTTTCTTCCACAGCCCTTTGAAGTGAGCTTTCAAATGATGCCTATTTTTGGGGGCTTTTTAGGTTTTTGGCCTGGTACCTGATCATGTAAATATGGGTAGTCACAGTCTTTTTTGGGAAAACTCCCCACAAAACTAAAAAAGTCAATTCTCCCTCTCTTGTTTAGCCATACCGGTGGCATAGGGATTGAATCTGAGCCACAGCTTCATCCTATGCCACAGCTGCAGCAAATGCTTGATCCTTAACCTGCTGCACCACAGCAGAAACTCCTCAATTCTCTTCTTGTCTCTTTGCTTCCAGGTAGTCTCAAGTAGCAGGAACCATGCTCTAAATCCTTTTCTAGCCACAGTCCTCAAGTGTGGTTTATTTCTCGTTCCAATGTGATACATCCTTGTCCCAATTTAATGCCATCTGTAATAAGTGCTGGTGGAAAGGCCTCTCCTTAAGTTAATCTTTGTCCTAGAGCAGTGTCTTGCTGGATCATTTTCCTTTAAAATGTCTTTCATCTTCAAATGGGATTAAGATGATGGAATAGAAGGACTGGCGGATCAACTTCTCTCCTAAAAACAACAAAATTACAACCAAATGCTGAGCAACCTTCAGCCAAATGGACCAGAAACTTTCAAAAAGATATCCTACTCCAGAAGACAAAGAGGAGGCCACATCAAGAGGTAGGAAGGGTGATTACACAATATAAGCAACCCCATACCTGCTGGGTGGAGAGGCCCCATAGACTTGAAAGTAACTGGTTCACAGAGACTCACCTACAGGAGTGAGAGTTATGAGCCCCATATCAAACTCACACATGTGGGGATCTAGCACTGGGAGAAAGATCCCCCAGAGCATCTGGCATTGAAGGCCAGTGGGGGTTGTGTGCAGGAACTCCATGGGACTGGGGGAAATGGAGGCCCCATTCTTGAAAAGTGCACACAGACGTTCACATGCACTGGGTCCCATGGCAAAGCAAAGTCTCCATAGGAATTTGACTCAGACCTGACTGAAGTTCTTGGAAGATCTCCTGGGAAAACAAGGGGTGACTGTGGCTTATTGTGGGGGAAGGGCATCGGAGGCAAACTCTTGGGAATTTTCATCAGCATGTATTTCTCAGGAGGTGGCCATTTTGGGAAAATCTGTTCCCACCCATCAGCACTGAGAAGCCCCAGGCCAAACAACAATCCAGGTGGGATCACAGCCCCACCCATCAGTAAACAGACTGCCTAAAGATACCTCAGGCACACAGCCACCTCTAATCTCACCCAGAGACAAAGCCACACCCACCAGAGGTATTAGAATCAGCCCCACCTACCAGTGGGCAAGCACCAGTCCCTCCCATCAGGAAGCCTACAGCAAGCCCCCATACCAACTTCAGCCACAAGGGGGACAGACACCAGAAGTAAGAGAGGCTACAACTCTATTATCTGTAAGAAGGTCACCACACCAAAAACCTATAAAAATGAAAAGACAGAGAACTATTACTCAGATGAGGAAGAAAGAAAAAAACCCAGAAAAACAGCTAACTGATCAGGAGATTCTCAGCCTCCAGGAAAAAGACTTTAGACTGTTGATGCTGAAGATGATGCAAGACATTGGAAATAAACTGGAGGCAAAGATGAATAACTTACAGGAAACACTGACCAAAGAGATACAAGATATAAAACTTTAACAAGAAGAGATGCAAAATACAATAACTGAAATAAATAATTCATTAGAAGCAACCAACAGTAGAATACAGGAGGCAGAAGTATGAATAAGCGAGGTAGAGGACAGACTAGTAGAAATCACGGATGCAGAACAGAAAAGAGAAAAAAATTGAAAATAAATGAAGAGAGTCTCAAAGACCTCTGGGGAAATGTTAAATGAACCAACATCTGTATCATAGGGGTGCCAGAGGAGAAGAGAGAGAGAAAAGGACAGAAAACATATTCAAAGAGAAAAAAGCTAAAAACTTCCCTAACATGGGAAAGGAACCACTCACTCAAATCCAGGAAGTGCAATGAGTACCATATAAAATAAACCCAAGGAGGAACACCCCAAGACACATGTTAATCAAACTGACCAAAATTAAAGACAAAGAGAAAATCTTGAAAGCAGCTAAGGAAAAGAAACAAATCACATACAAGGGAACCCCGATAAGGTTATTGGCAGATTTTTCAGGAGAAGCTTTTCAGGCCAGAAGGGAGTGGCATGATATACTTAACGTGATGAAAGGAAAAAAACCTCCAACCAAGATTACTTTACCCTGCAAGGCTCTCATTCAGATTTGAAGGAGAAATCAAAAGCTTCACAGAGATGCAAAAGCTAAGAGAATTCAGCAACACTAAACCGGCTTTACCACAAATACTAAAGGAACTTCTCTAGGCAGAAAAGAAAAGGCCCCAACCAGAAACAAAAATTCTACAAATGACAAGGCTCACCAGTAAAGGTATATATACAGTAAAGATACGAAATCATCCATGCACAATTATGCCACCACAATCAGAAATCGTGAGAAGAGGAGGGTACAAATGCAGGACACTGGAGATGCACTTGTGATTAAGAGACCAACAGCTTAAAACAATCTCATATATATATATATATGGGAGAGAGAGAGAGACCCTTATATCAAAACTTCAGACTGACTGCAAACCAAAAATCTGCAATTGATAACACAAACAAATAAGAAAAATCAGCTCAAATAAAACACTGAATAGAGTCCTCAAACCAGAAGAGGAGAGAACAAGTGAAGAAGGGAAGGAAAAAGAGCAGCAAAACCAAATCCAAAGCAATTAATAATATGGCAGTAAGGACATACATATATATCAACAATTACCTTAAATGTTAATGGACTAAACGCCCCAACCAAAAGACAGAGGCTGGCTGAATGGATACACAAACAAGACCCATATATATGCTGCCTTCAAGAGACCCACTTCACTTCTAGGGACACATACAAATGGACAGTGAGAGGATGGAAGGAAATATTCCATGCAAACAGGAATCAAAAGAAAGATGGAGTAGCAATACTCATATCAGAGAAAATAGACTTTAAAATGAGGAATATTTTAAGGGACAAGGAAGGTCACTACCCAATGATCCAAGGATCAATCCAAGAAAAAGATATACCAATTGTAAATATCTACACAGCCAACACAGGTTCACCACCACATACAAGGCAACTGCTACAACCTTAAAAGGACAAATCGACAATAACACAATCATAGTGGGGGACTTTTAACACCCCGCATACAGCATTGGACAGAGCATCCAGACAGACAATCAATAAGGAAACACAGGCCCTGAATGAAGCATTAGACCAGATGGACTTGAGAGAGATTTATAGGACATTCCATCCAAAAGCAACAGAATACACATTCTTCTCAAGTGCACGTGGAACCTTCTCTAAGATGGATCACATCCTGGGCTACAAATCCAACCTTGGTAACTTTGAGAAAATTGAAATCCTACCAAGCATTGTTTCTGACCACAATGCTATATGACTGGAAATCAACAAGGAAAAAAAACTGCAAAAAACACAAACACGTGGAGACTGAACAACATGCTACCAAACAACCAATGGATCACTGAAGAAATCAGAGAGGAAATTTAAAAATACCTAGAAGCAAATGACAACAAAGATACAACACTCCAAAACCTATGGGATGCAGCAAGCCATTCTAAGAGGAAAGTTTATAGCAACACAAGCCCACCTCAGGAAACAAGAAAAAGCCCCAATAAACAAGATAACGTTATACCTAAGCAGCTCGAGAGAGAAGACCAGACAAGACCTAAAGTTAGTAGAAGGAAAGAGATCATAAGGATCAGTGCAGAAATCAATGAAATAGAAATGAAGAAAACCTCAGAAAAGATCAATGAAACAAAAAGCCAATTCTTTGAAAAGATCAACAAAATTGATAAACCCTTAACCAGACGTATCAAGAAACCAAGAGAGAGGACTCAAATCAATAAAATTAGAAATGAAAAGGGAGAAGAAACAATGGACATCACAGAAATACAAAGGACCATGAGAGACCACTATATGCAACTGTATACCAATAAAACAGAAACCTTGAAGAAAAGGACAAGTTCTTAGAAGAGTGCAATCTTCCCAGACTAAACCAAGATGAAATTGAAAAGATGCACTGGCCAATCACAAGAACTGAAATTGCAACTGTGATTAAAAAACTTCCAACAAACAGAAGTCCAGGACCAGGTGGCTTCACAGGCAAATTCTATCAAACATTTAGAGAGGAGCTAATACCTATCCTTATGAAACTACACCAAAGAATCACAGAGGAATGGACACTCCAAAACTCACTCTATGAGGCCACCATCAGCCTGATACCAACCAGAAAAAGATATCACCAAAAAAGAAAATTACAGGCCAATTTCACCAATGAACATTGATGCAAAAATCCTCAACAAAATACTAGCAAACCGCATCCAACAGTACATTCAAAGCATTGTTCACCAAGGTCAAGTGGGATTTATCCCCGGGAGGCAAGGATCCTTCAATATCCACAAATCCATCAATGTGATACACCACATTAACAAACTGAGGAATAAAAACCACATGATCCTCTCAACAGATGCAGAAGAAGCCTTTGACAAAACCAACACCCATTTCTGATAAAGAAAAAAAAACCCTTCAGAAAGTGGGCATAGAGGGAACCTACCTCAACATAATAAAGGCCATCTATGACAAACCCACAGCTAACATCATTCTCAATGGTGAAAAGCTGAAAGAATTCCCACTGAGATCAGGAACAAGACAAGGATGTCTGCTCTTGCCACTACTATTCAACATAGTTTTGGAAGTCCTAGCCACAGCAAGCAGAGAAGAAAAAGAAATAGAAGGAATCCAAATTGGAAAGGAAGACGTAAAACTATTGCTCTTTTCAGATGACATGATACTATACCTAGAGAATCCTAAAGAAAACTGGTAGAGCTCATCCATGAATTTGGCAAAGACACAGGATACCAAATTAATACACAGAAATCGATGGCATATCTATATACTAGCAATGAAAGTTCAGAAAGAGAAATAGGGAAACAATCCCGTTTAGCCTCACATCCAAAGGAATAAAATACCTAGGAGTGAACCTACCTAAAGAGACAAAAGACGTGTACTCTGAAAAGTCTAAGACACTGATGAAAGAAATCAAAGATGACACAAACAGGTGGAAAGACATACCATGCTCTTGGATTGGAAGAGTCAATATTATCAAGAGGACTATACTACCCAAGGCAATCTACAGATTCAATGGAATCCCTATCAAGTTACCAAGGACATTTTTCACAGAACTTGAACAAAATATGTTAAAGTGTGTTTGGATGCACAAAAGACCCAGAGTAGCCAAAGGCAACCTGAAAAAGCAAAACGGAGCTGGAGGAATCAGGATACCTAATGTCAGACTATACTACAAAGCAACAATCGTTGAAACTGCAGGGTACTGGCACAAAGACAGAAATCTAGATCAGTGGAACAGGATAGAAAGCCTGGAATTAAAGCCACACACCTACATCCGACTAATCTATGATAAAGGAGGCAAGAATATACAGTGGAGAAAAGACAGCCTGTTCAATAAGTGGTGCTGGGAAAACTGGATGGCCACATGTAAAAGAATGAAACTAGAACACTCCCTAACACCACACACAAAAATAAACTCAAAATGGATTAAAGACCTAGATATAAGACCAGATACTATAAAACTCTAGAGGAAAACATAGGCCAAACACTCTCTGACATAAACGACAGCAACGTCTTCCCAGAGCCACCTCTTAGTGTAATGTCAGTAAAAACAAAAATAAACAAATGGGAGTGCATCAAACCTAAAAGTTTCTACCCAGCCAAGGAAACCCTAAACAAAATGAAAAGAGAACCCATGGAATGGGAGAAAATCTTTGAAAATGAATCAACTGACAAGGGAGTCATCTCCAAAATTTATAAACACCTCCTACAGCTCAGTACCAAAAAAACCAAACAATCCCATCAAAAAAATGGGCAGAAGATCTAAACAGACAGTTCTCTAAAGAAGACATAAGATGGCCAAAAAACACATGAAAAGATGTGCAACATCACTCATTATTAGAGAAATGCAAATCAAAACCACTATGAGGTATCACCTTAAACCAGCCAGAATGGCCAGCATCCAAAAGTAAACAATAAGTGCTGGAGAGGGTGTGTAGAAAAAGGTACCCTATGACACTGTTGATGGGAATGTAAATTGGTGCAACCACTGTGGAAAACAGTATGGAGATGCCTCATAAAATTAAACATAGAACTACCATTTGTTCCAGCAATCCCACTCCCGGGCACCTATCCAGAGAAAATCATGGCTCGAAAAGACACATGTACTCCAATGCTCGTTGCATCACTACATACAATAGTCAAGACATGTAAACAACCTAAATGTCCATTGACAGAGGAGTGAATAAAGAAGAAGTGGTAAATATACACAATGGAATATTACTCAGCCATTAAAAGGAATGAAATACCGGCATTTTTAGCAACATGGATGGACCTAGAAATGATCATGCTAAGTGAAGTCAGTCATACAATGAGATGCCAACATCAAATGCTATCACTGACATGTGCAATCTGAAAAAAGGACACAATGAACTTTGCAGAATAGATCCTGACTCACAGACTTTGAAAAACTTATGGTTTCCAAATGAGACAGGTTGGGGGATAGGGGGATGCACTCAGGGTTTGGGATGGAAATGCTATAAAATTTGGTTTTGAAAGTTGTTGTACACATATAAATGTAATAAAATTCATTAAGTAATTAAAGAAATAAAATAAAATACAACAAAAAATATTTAATTTTTAGAGAGTCAAAGATTTTGAAAAACTTAGTTACCAAGGGGACAGAGGGAAGGATGGACTGGGTGTTTGGGATTGGCATATGCACACTGAGATATATGGAACAATTGGCCAATGGGGACCTGATGTATAGCATAGAAAACTCTACCCAGTATTCTGTGATAATCTATGGGGAAAAGAATGTGAGAGAGAACGGATATGTGTATATGTATGAGTGGATCACTTTGTTGTACAGCAGAAATTATCAGTCTTTTTGGATTATCTATATTTCAACAAAACTTAAAAAAAATGTCCTTCATTCTTATGTATTACTGTTTGGGGCCTCAAAAAATAGGCTTTACCAATCTTTAGAGGCCCCATATTCAATCTCTCTTTCTTTCTGTCCCCTTCCTCTCTCTATTAAAAGAAGGAAAATATCTGGGTCTTTTCTCAACCACTTGTGTAGAGTTACAGACTCAGTTGGCACATGATCTACTTTTCAAGTTATGGCAGGTAACAATTTTGATGTTTTACCATAAAATAGTGTGGGCCTCATAAATTCCTCTTTGCCTGCCACCTGCTTGGCTAAGCCAATGCTTTGTATTTTAGGTTTTTATGTAAATATTCCTCTTCAGTCATCAACCTCTGTATTATGTAGAGTAAGGCTAGCTACTATAACAAATAATCCCCCAAATTCCAGTAGCTCATCATAATAGAAATTTCTGTGGTTATTCCTAATCATATGAGTGGAGATCAGGGACTTAGGGTCATTCTACTTTTGGGATTTAGAGTCTTCTGCTTTTGGCCAGAAGATGAAAAAATGAGTCCAGAGTGGGGTGGCATGCATACTTCTGCTCACACATCATTGGCTATAATACAGTCATTCCTATTTGCAAGGAGGTCAGACCTAGTTTATATCCAAGGAGAAGAGGAAATGAATTTGATGAAAAGTGAGCCAGATTTTGCCAAGCATCTTTACTTAACTGCCTTGTACTTTTGCTTTAATGCTGTGACTTATTTTAAATTCTTTTGGAAAAAAGTATGTTATAAATTAATTTTAAAAGAGACAATCTTCTTCTCTACGTCCTGAATTTTTTTTCCTATAAAATATAAGGCAGGGAGAATTATGTAATGCTGTGTTCTCAGTTTGAGAGGCCCATAAATTCAGGCCCACACCAGTGGCAACGGTCAGACCATTTAAGCCTTCTGAGCACCTAATTCTAGTTTAGATTTTCTTCAGGGCCAACTTCTTTCTTTTCCAAAGGTCTCATCCTTCTGCATTTCCTTCACCACTGACCAATGTCTTGTCTAGCTTGGTTGGGATTCAGGGATGAATCTTTGTTCTGTGTTATTTCATTTTGACATTCAGCACTGTTTCTTGCAGTTTCTTCTGTACTCACAACTTTTATGCAATCAGCACTCTTCCTCTGCTTCTACTCATCTGGGGTAAGAGAGTTTTAAAACTCAAGATTCCAAGAAGACCAGTCCTGGGAACAGACTTTGGCAGGCTATGAACACTATAGGTCTGGTGGATGCCAGAACCCTGCTCTGGGCTCACGCTCCCCACTGTCCCTTGTCCTGGTCCTGGTCTGGCTGCCCTTGCAGAACTCAGGGGCTACCTAACTGGATCCTGATGGACATCTGTAGGCACATTTTCTTTCTGGCACACTGTGCTTAAGCAGCTTTTAAGCATGATTTGTGTTTCTTGTCCAGGTCTCTGATTTTCAAATCACATTCTGAATATTTACTGTCCTTTGCTTCACTATTTCCTACAAAATTGTAACCTTTTAGTTTTCATGTCAATGTACTTTTCTGAGCCTTTTACATAATAAAAACTTAGGTTTCAGCATTAATCATTGTGATTAATGTGATTCCACTAATAACCTTTTTCTACTTGGAAAGGCTCCAATTATGGCTATATTTTGTGTTTGGCCTTGAGCCAGTAGGTTTTCATCAGTTTCATTATTCCACAGCTTGGACATTAACCTCTCCTATATCCATTATTCTCCTCCAGATTTCAGGCAGAGCCAGTCCTCTACACCTTCTGTTGACCCATACTTAAATGAGATGAGGCCGGCTGCCTGGGGAGGGAAGGTGTGTGTCTCTCTCACACTCTCAATATACTCAGACACAAACCTATTCAATGATTCTTGATGTTTTCCCCAAAGGTCATGTCAAGCCACATTCAGCCTTCATAATTCTTTGGCTTACCATTCACCCTTGTAATTAATAATGGAAACTTGCCAGAAACTATTTTTTTGAAAGAATGTTCTTCAAGGAAAATATTCAAAGGAACTCCTTAGTATGAAGTCTTCCAAAGCTCTGGACTCCATTCAGGTACAGTAGAGGAATTAGGCTAGCTGTTCAGAAAGGTAATATGACATAGGGGAAGGAAAATGGTCTTCAAGGTCAGGATTAGTTGCGTGACCTTGAGAAAATTATTTAACTTCTTTGAGTCTCATTTACGTTGTTTATGAAATGGGACTATAATTATCTGTCTTGCAGGAATGGGATGAAGATGAAATTTGAATAATGTATCCAAAGTAACCGGTGGTTTCATTTCCAGTAATATCATAGTTTAAGTAGTCTGAAAACCTTCTCGCTAAAAAATACCTGGAAATGCTTAATAGAATATAATGAACATGATTTTAAATATGTAGAAAGTCAGGGGAATCCCCAAGAGCTAAAAACCGAAAAATGAAGAAGAGAGCTGATGGACCAGTAGGCTTGGTGAAATGGGAGTTTTTCCTTCTGGTAAACAAAGGGTTTGGATTTTAAAACTCCCATAGAGATAGGAGATGAAATCTTGGACCCTTGAGCATCAGGTTGTTGGAACTAAGGCCACTGAAAAAATCTGAGATACCTTAAAGGATAAATACTTGGTGAAATGGGTAGATAGGAAAAATTCCACTCACTGATAGAGATCCTTAGTGAAATTGATCTGTCTCCTACTGAGTTCTGAACTCCTTGCACAAGTTTGGGGTTCTAGGTTATACCACCAATCTAGTCTTGGGAGCTGCTAAGCTGAAAAATGAACATACCCCTTTTCCAGGCAGGTGATACACTTAGAATGACCACAGAAGCAAATACGAAGCTTCTTCAGAAAGATGAATGGACCCTTAACTCAGGCCACTTGGTATTTCCACAGATAAAGCCTAACCTAGAATTGAGGTTAAAAGCCAAATTACAAAATGTAAGAGGAAACCATCTGCCATATCTAAGAGTCACCAGGCAAAACAGAGCAGGACTGGAGCCTCAAGAGCTTCTAATCACACAACCATTAGATGAAACAATGAAATGAGTATATGAAAAAAATAATCAAAATTACAACAGAAAGAAGTAAGCATATGTGGAAAGAATGAAACAAGATAGCCAAAGAGAAATTTTAGAAATGAAAATTCAGTCATTGAAATTAAAACTCAGTGGGTGGGGTGAAGAGTGGATTGGCTACAAAGGTGAGGCAATGAGTGAACTCAAATGCATACAATTAGCAGATGCTCAGAAATTTCCAGTGGCTCCTCTTTGGGAAACACTGAGATGTTTACTTTGTTTTCACAGTGTACTTGGAAGGTATGAAGGCATCAGAAATGTCCATGTCCATTTTCAGATTAGCAGATGAAATTGTGAGTCAGGTTTAGTATGTCTTTCCTGTATGGCTGACCATTGCTGTAGCACTGTTTTGTGTATGGTGCACATTTTCTTTCACCTCCCTTCATTCCTAACAACACCAGGAGTTCATGGCCTTATGTTTTCACTCCTCTCCCACTGCCAGAATGCATCTCAGGAAAGGACCTTATAGACCTATATACATATAGATAGGGTACTGGAAAACATTTGTATTTGGAATCCTAGAACTTGGGCTTGAGTAGCGACTCCATCACTAAGAGGTAGCTATGAAATTGGAATCATGTTTCCTTTCCTTGTCCTGTAGAATTATGGACAAGATCAAGTAAATTCTACTGTCATAATGTATTGTATTATAGCATAGCAGAATACAAACTTTATGCAGTTATGAGTAGATACCCATATCAAAAAATAGCTAGAAGGCTCAAGGGCTATTTATCTCACATCTATTTGGTTTCAACAGGGAAATCAGTAACCACATGAACAAGTTGAAGTGCACATATTGGTGGGCAACATAGGAAACACTTCACTGAGCCTTCTTAATAGCTCTGAAATCACACCAATAGGCAATTATCGTCCCTGTTCAGTTTCTAGTTCATATTTTCCCTATGTGACTTGAAGGCAGGGTATTGTGGGGGTGTGGTATTTCTCTACAAAATGACTCCATGCATTAAAACTTAGATTAATACTATATTGTTGGTGGTTTTCTAATTAATTTTGCCAGTGGTAGTTATATATTATGGAATTATACCTTTATCTATAATATCATTTATATCCCCTCCCCGGTTTATAATAGTCTTTTAACTTGGCTAATATTTCAAAGATTTAGGGAAATTTTGAAGGACTTACGATGGAAGTTAAGACTCCCAGTGCCATTCTTATTTTCTCACATGAATCCTTATGAAACTTTGTGGTTTCACTTTGATGTGAGATGTGAAAAGTGGTCCAAACAAGTAAGGAAACTCTTTGCGTCTAGATGAAGCTTTCTGTTATTCCTTCTTCTCTTTAGACTCTTTAGACTCTTTATGACTCTTAAGATATGAACAAATTGCTTTGTTTTCAGAAACTTATGAGATCTCTCAGACTCTTTGGTAGATCTGCTTCTCATCTGTGCAATTTACATGGGAAAGGGGCACTTTTCACTCTTCTCTTTGCTGTACTCTTTTGAGAATTATTTATAACAGAGGCCAAGTTTCTCTATTATTAAGTATACAAAAAAATTAGTGGGTGGTATAAAGTCATAGATGCATTTCAAAGCTGAATTAATTAGCTAATTGGAGACAGCTGCTGAAAATCTCTATTCACCAGAAAATTGGATGCAGTCAGAGGGTTGTTAGGAGGAGCTGTGAAAGAAAGGTGGAGATGAAATATCTCTGGATTGAACAAGGTTTGCCCGTAATGGTATAACTTGTAAACCAGGACCATGATGCAGAATGGTAATTAATTTGTCTCTCTTGCATATATGGAAAACTCCTCATTTCACTGGCTAGCATCTGGATGCCATGTAGGAGGTAGACTAGCCTTCTTGTCACCATGAGGTACCCATTAAGGCCAAGAGAATTGCATGGGCTTTGGCTTTGACATACTTGAGCTCCTGAATTAATGTCAGCAACCTGTTATATGTAGTCACATAGTTTCTGACTCAAGCCAATGAAAGTTGATCTTAATGTTATTTACAGTCAAGCATATTCTTCTGATATTTTCCAAAAAGTAAGCTATCTATCTCTCTATTTCTATACCTGTGTCTAAATCTATCTCCTAATTCCCTGGAAGATAGCCCCTCACATTATAAAACAGTACTGAATATGCTAGCAAGCAGGTTGTAGGAAGGTGAAATTATTCATGTTACCAGAGGACTTTTTACATTACAAAAGGATCCCAGGTTCCATTTCAATTTCATCCTTTTAAGTGTTTGTTTATAGACCATTTCATACTTAACAGAGGAGAAACTAGATGATGAGTTTTTCTGTACTATTGGTGATTGAGATTTAATCAGAAACCAAGATAAAACAAATCTGAAAGCATAATGATCTTTCGATCATTTTGACATTCATATTACTAGTTAATTGTTCTCCTTCTTACTCCTTATCCCCCTTTTCTTTTTCCTTCTTCTTCCACCAAGGAGGAAACTCAAACATTATGTGTTCTAGTTAATTATTGGACATCCAGCTATCTTAGTAGAGTCGGACACATTTATCAAGTGTCATTATTTCCATGAAAATTACTCTTCAAGCATTTTCTCCAATTTCTATTAAAATTTCCCCTATCCTTCTGGGCATCCTTACTCAAAATATATATCATTTTTCTCCCTTACTTCAAAACCTTGACTCAGTTATCAAACCTTATATGGGTGGGGTGAGACATGGAGAAAAAGGACCCCAAGTGGATTTTTCTAGTTGCTCTCTGTAACCTCACTCTCACATGCTCTTCATTCTGACCACTCATGAGCTGCTTACATGGGAAATATCAATTTGTGAGATGGTGACATTTATGGCTTACATGATTGCTTTGATGTATTAGTTTTGGAGACCAACACCCCAATTAGAGCCAACAGAACACTTTTAATTGGGACACAGAGGTAAAAGGACTTTCTGTTGCCATAGTTTCAGAGGCACATATGTGGTCAGCTGTCTAGAGCTAGATTTATTTTCAGACATAAGATATTACTGACAGCGAGCTCTGTGACTAAGGACATCTGCTGTTCTGGTAGGAATTGAGTGTGATCTTGAGGCTCAACTAAAATCAGGCTCTTAGGCAGAGCACATTCTGTAATGTGCAATGATGTTCTTTTCAATAACTTTAGTTTCATATCCTTAGATTGTAAGTACATGTCTGAAAGAAAATATTAACCTCTACCTTAATGAGCACTTTGCCAATAGACTATTATTATGAATGGCACAAAAAAGAAAAAGAAAAAAGGCAAGGGGAACTTCTAAGCAATTAATGATTTCAGCAACTCGATTTATTTCCAGTCATTGGAGAATCTCATGGAAATGGCCAAGGGTATAAAAAGAAGGAAAAACCTGCATTGAACACTAGGAATTCTTGTAGCCACATATATGTGCAAAACTGTAGACTTTCTGCTAAATATGGATTGAAAGAAGGACTGATTTGACTCATTATTCCATTTATGCTTAAAACCAGCTTGCCTGGGAAGTGAGTAGGAAAGACTTCATTAGAAATCAGTGACACCCTTTCATTTTGAGGGATGCTAATTGGAGGCAAGGATGGGCTGCAGGCAGTTAGAAAGGCATAGCTGGATCCTGAAAAAAGAAGGCCATTAAGTGTCCTATGCCAGTGTAGTATCTACTCACCAGCTGCACCTGGCATATATGTCTCTGTCAGAAAAAACATGGGGTCACTCCCCAGCCAACTCTTGGGGGTCACTCCAGTAAGACAAAATTGTAAACACAGAGATAACATTTTTACTGTGGTATCTTATAGTTTCAGCACCTTCCTTTAGTCTGCTAGATTCTGGAATTCTGTAGTAAATCTAAACTTTTATCTGTTTCTTTCAATAGGTGAAAAATGGATTAAAAACTGGTTTATAAAACTTTCTCAAATTCTAAAATAAGAAAATTTCGCAGATCATATACATTGTTGGCACATGTGCAATACTGTACAAAAGGTGCAATACAATCCAAGCTGCTTGAAAATGAAAACCAAAACATAACATATACAAAAATTTCACCTAAATATTTCTTAGGTCAAGAAGGATATAAAAAGTAGACTTAGAATCATATTAGCCAGTAATGATATTGAGAATATGAGATACCAAACTTACAGGATATGACTAAAATTATACTCAGAGAAAACATATAGCTATAAATATCTGGCTTTTAAACAAGGAATAAACTGTGCACAAGTATTTAATTTAATAATTAGGAAAATGAAATTGACCTAATGTATAGTAAAAGATAATTATAACAAAGCTAAAAATTTTGTAATATAATAGGCAAGTTGCTAGCAGCTCAAGTGTAGAATTAGGTGTGACCACTTTGGTGCAGGCCCCAGCCTGAGCCAAGCACTACTCCAGCTCTGTTTACTTCACAATGCAGGTGCACACTAAGGTGAGGGCTGCAATGGATGAGGGGAGGGCTCAGCTTTGAGTAATGGAGCCAGCCTGGATGCAGAATGGCATCTGAATGGGGCAGGGGAACCAGTACAGGTGTTATGGAGGAGTGGAACTCTGATGGCCTGGGATTGCTACAGTCTGTGCCCAGATCCACAATGAGTTCCTATCCAGTCTCTCTTTCTCCAGCACTGTTTTGCTCTGGGCCAAGTGTACTAGTTCTGAGAAGGGGGAGTGTATGTCCTTAGAGGGAATGGAATAAGCTTGAACTAGACCCTCAGGGCTTCCATTCCAGCAACTTAGGCTGTTTTCTTGCCCCCATTAGGGTGGTATTGCCATTGAGCAGAGGAGAAGTCCCAGCTAACACCTGACTCTGGCTTTAGTCGCTCCATCTCCAACCCCACCACCTACAAGTGATAAATGCTGGTGCAACCTGGATATAGAAATGACTTATGCTCATGTCAGATCCAGTTATTTCATCAAAGCCACTGGCACATGCAGACTGATTAAGGATGTACCCAAAATTGCCTTCAAAACTTGATAAGTAACTTTCAACTGATTTCATAGAGACAGAGAAAATTGTGAAGTGAGAAGAAAGAATTTGTTTCAACTAAAAGAAATAAGAAAATACTTATGAAAAGACAATTAACAAAGCAGAAATAAGTAATTTACTAGATAAAGAGTTCAAAACAATAATAGGAATGCTAACTGAGTTAGGGAAACTAATAGATAATGACAATGGGAATTTAAACAAGGAACTAGAAAATATATATAAAAAAGTCAGAGCTAAAAAATGCAATAACTAAAATGAAAAACACACTAGGAGGAATTAACAGCAGAGTAGGTGATAGGAAGAATGCATAAGTTATCTGGAAGATAGAATAATGGACTCACCCAACCAGAACAGTGAAAAAAATTTTAAAAATGAGAACAGTTTAAGGGACTTTATGACAATATCGAGTATACTAACATTCACATTATATAAGGTTTCTAGAAGGAGGAGAGAGAGAGAAAAAGAGATTGACAATATATTTTATGAAATTGCAACTTAAAACCTTCCAAGCCTGAAGAAGAAAAGAGGCATCCAGGTCCAGGAAGCACAGAGTGTCCCAAACAAGATAACCCAAAGAGATAAACACTGAGACATATAATAATTAAAATAGCAAAAGTCACATGTAATAATTAAAATGGCTAGAATTAAATATGGAATTGTAAAAGCGGCAAGAGAAACACAAAGAATCATATACAAGGAAACTCCCACAAGGATATCAGTTGATTCCTCCGCAGAAAGTTTGCAGGCCAGAAGGGAGTGGTATGATATATTTAAAGTGTTAAAAAGGGAAAAATCTGCAACTTAGGATACTCTACCTAGCAGAATTATTATTGATACTTACTGATTTGTAAGACGTCAAATAGTCTAACATGAATGTAATTAGATAACCAAATAAGATAGGAAAGAAAAATTAGAAAACTAAATGGCTGAAATATGCCAAATTTGTTTATAAATGTCAATGTACATATTCAGGAAACTTGTTAAAGCTCAATCAAAATAAATACAAAGTGGGTCACATGTTGGCATGTCATAATTCAAACTGTTGAAAAAAATAGATAAATATTTTTAAAAAAGGAGTTCCCTTGTGGCTCAGTAGGTTATGAACCAAAATAGTACCCATGAAGATGCAGGTAGGATCCCTGGCCTTGTATACAGTTATAATTAAAACTATGATACACAGTGAAGGGATAAACATGAAGATGTAAATATGACATTAAAATCCAAAAACGTGGTGGAGGGAAGTAAAATATATAGATCTTTTAGAATGTATTTGAACTTAAATGACTACTAGTTTATGGTAGTAGATATAACTATAGGTCAATATATGAACCTCATGGTAACCACAAATCAAAAACCTACAATGGATACACAAAAATGAGACTAAAAGGAACACAAGCATACCAATGAAGCAAATCATCAAACCACAAAGGAAGATATTACAATAAAAGAATGGAGAAGAACTATAAAACAAATAGAAAAGAAGTAAACAAAATAGCAACAAATACATATCTGTCAATAATCACTTTATTTTAAGTGGACTAAATTTTCTAATCAAAAGACAGAGTGGCTGATTGGATTAAAAAAACTAGACCCATGTATACATGATGCATTCAAGAGACTTATTTAAGAGCTAAAAACATAAACAGACTGAAAGTGAGGGGATGGAAAAAATATTTTATGCAACTGAAAATGATGAGGCAGTGGGGCATTGATAGAGTTTAAATAGACTTTAAAACAAAGGGTATAACAAAAGACAATGAAGGGAATTATATATGATAAAAGAAGCAATATGAGAATATGACACTCATTAACATATGAACATAATACAGGAGTACCTAAATATATAAAGCAAATATGAACCAACATAAAGTGGGGAAACTGACAATAATAAAATAATGGAAGGGGGATTTAAAATCCCACTTACGAAGTCAGCCATGCAATGAGACACCAACATCAAATGCTTTCACTGACATGTGGAATCTTAAGAAAGGACAGACGGAACTTCTTTGCAGAACAGATGCTGACTCACAGACATTGAAAAATTTATGGTCTCCAGAGGAGACAGTTTGGGGGGTGGGGGAATGTGCTTGGGTTATGGGATGGAAATCCTGTGAAATTGGATTGTTATGGTCATTATACAACTACAGATGTGATAAATTCATTTGAGTAATAAAAAAATAAAATCTCGCTTACATCAATGGATATATTATCCAGACAGAAAATCAATAAGGCAATATTGGTCTTAAATGACACAATAGACCCGTTGTATTTAACAGATATCCACAATACATTCCACCCACAAACAGCAGGATAATTATTCTTTACAAGTGCACAGGGAATGTTCTCCAGAATAGATCACATTCTAGGCCATAAAACAAGTCTCAAAAAATTTAAGAGTATACACCGGCATGCAAAATAGATTCAGAACTAAAAGAAAAGGGAAACTGCTCTTTCCAACTATCCAAATAGAGGGGATAATATATATATATATATATATATATATATATATGTTTAGGGCTGCACCCTTGGCATATGGAGGTTCCCAGGCTAGTGGTCTAATCATAGCTACAGTTGCTGGCCTATGCCACAGCCACAGCAATGTCAGATCCGAGCTGTGTCTGAAACCTACATCACAGCTCATGGCAATGCCAGATCCTTAACCCACTGAGTGAGGCCAGGGATCAAACAAGCAACCTCTTGGTTCCTAATCAGATTCATTTTGGCTGTGCCATGATGGGAACTCTGAATGATATATTTCAAACATAATATGATTGGGCATTGTCAGAGCCAAGAAATATGGTGGCAGAAATCACATCCACTGTTGCACTTTGGGCATGTGCTCATTATGCCCTGGCTTACTAAGTGTGTACACAAAGATGGCACCAATTCTAAAGCCAAAATATGGAATTTTAAACTTAAATTTCCTCTTACCAAAAAGATGATAAATATTTAAATTTCTTGAGAATATTAATATTAATAAGCATAACTCACAGAAAATGACACATGTGAATGTATGAGAGAGTATATTTTATATACACAGATATATATTCACACAAATATATAAATGCATTTAGAACAAAAGATTTTAACACCACTGTGTCAGGCAAATAAAAGAAAAACACAAGTACAGATTCTTAGAAAGGTACAATCTCCCAAGACTGAACCAGGAAGAAATAGAAAATATGAACACACCAATTGCCAGCACTGAAAGTGAATCAGGTGAATTCTACCAAACATTTAGAGAAGAGTTGACAATGATTCTTCTGAAACTATTCCAAAAAATTGCAGAGGAATAAACATTTCCAAACACATTCTATGAGGCCACCATCAATCACCTTGATAGCAAAGCCAGACAAAAATATCACACACAAAAAAGAAAATTACAGGCCCAAATCACAGATAAACATAAACGTAAAAATCATACAAAAAACAAACAAACAAAATGAAACAAAAACCTAGCAGCCCAACTCCAACAATACATTAAGAATATAGTGCATCAGGATCAAGTGGAATTTTCCCAGGAATGCAAGGATTTTTCATTATCCACAAATCAATCAACATAATACACATTAACAAAATGAAGAATAAAACTCATAGATTAATCTCAGTAGATGCAGAAAAAGCTCTTGATAAAATCCATCCATGCATAATAAACACTCTCTAGAATGTGGGCACAGAGGGAACCTACCTAAACATAATAAAGGACATGTATGATCAGGTCACAAATACCATCATATTCAATGATGAAAATCTGAAAGCATTTCTTCTAAGATAAAGAACATGACAAGAATGTCACTCCAACCACTTTTATTTAACACAATACTGGAAGCCCTAGTCATAGCAATCAGAGAAGAAAAAGTAATAAAAGGAATTTGACTGGGGGGATCAAGAAGGCAGAGAAATAAAATGTAGTGCTCACCTTCTCCCACAAGCACACATTTAAAAAAAAAACCCACCTACATGTAGAACGATTCACACAGAACACCTACTGAATGCTGACAGAAGATTGTAGACCTCCAGAAAGGGGAGGAAACCATCCATAGAATGGGGTAGAACAAAAGGAAAAGAAGAATGATAGGGGAGAGAGAGGGAGAGAGAGAAAACAGAATCAGGATGAGACCAGCACTTGCTGTACACTAGCAGGGGGATACTAGCCTGCACACACTGAGGAAAGAGACAGCAAGCATCCAAAACAAAAGTAGCCCTCACACCAAAGGAAAAAAAATAAGCCCTCACAAACTACCCAGGGGCACTCTTGCATATAAACAGCCCTCCAAGACTACAGTAGTTGTGTTCCCCAGACCCACAGAATAAGAAAAATATAAGCAAAATGAAGAATCTCAGGAACCATTATCAGTTAAAAGAACAGGAGAATTTCCCTAAAGGAACAAAGAATGAAAAAGACCCCTGTAGGCTAACAGACAATGAGTTAAAAAAGTAGATAATGAATATACTGAAGGAATTAAGAGTGGATATTATCTATAGGATAATATAAAGTGGGCCAATCTAGGCATAATCAGGATTCCAGAAGGAGAAAAAAATAAAAGGGAGGGATTGAAAATATATTTGAAGAAATTATGGCTGAATACTTTCCAAATCTAAAGGAAACAGATATCAAGATACAGGAAGTGCAGAGGGCCCCAAGCAAGTTGAACAGAAACAGGACTACACCAAGACACAGTATAATAAAAATGGTAAAAGTTAAGGATAAGGAGAGGATTCTAAAGGCATCAAGGGAAAAACAAAGAATTATAGATGAACCCCCATCAAGTTATCAGCTTATTTCTCTGAGAAACACTGCAGGCCAGAAGAGAGTGGCAAAATATATTCAAAGTTCTAAAAGGGAAAAGCTTGAAGCCCAGAATACTCACACTCTACTGAGCAAAAATATTATTTAAAATAGAAGGAGAAATAAAGAATTTCTCCAACAAACAAAAATTCAAAGAGTACAGGACCACCAAATCCATTATAAAAGAAATACTGAAAAAAATACTTCTAAATAAAAAAGAAGTAAGAAGAAATAAGATGGAGGAAATCACAATTATAAAGGAACACTTAAATAAGCCAGTATACAGATCTAATAGGGGGAAAAAAACCCCAAAACTATTGTAAAAGTGATGATAAACAAAAGGAATAGCAAAAGGATAAACATGAACATGTTTAAAGAGGACAACAAAATCATAAAATGTGTGGAAGCAAATTAAGAAATTTAGACTTTTTTTCTTTTTAGAATGTGTTTGAGCCTATATCTAAAGCAAGCAGATATAGGAAGGGGTTAACATACTTGAAAAACTGGGAAACCACAAATCAAAACCAAACAATATATTCACAAAAGCTAAAAATAAGAGGACACAAGTGTAAAATAAAAGGAAATTATCTAAACAAAAATAGAAAGGAACAAAGTAGAATCAAAGAATCTGCTAGAAAACAATACATATTTATCAATAATTACATACAATAAATACATATTTATCAATAATTACCTTAAATGGCAATGGACTGAATGCTCCAATCAAAAGACATAGAGTGGCAGACTGGATAAAAAAACAAGAGCCTACAATATACAGACTACAAGAGATTACCTTAGGGCAAATGATGCAAATAAATTGAAAGTGAGGGGATGGAAAAAGATAGTTTATGTGAATGGAAAGGACAGGAAAGAGGGAGTTGCAATACTCATGTTAGACAAAATAGACTTTATATTATTTTTTGTCTTTTTAGGGCCGCACCTGTGGCACTTGGAGTTCCCAGGCTAGGGTTTGAGTCAGAGTTGTAGCCACTGGCCTAACCCAGCCACAGCAATGCCAGATACAAACTGCATCTGCAACCTACACCAGAGCTCCTGGAAATGCTGAATCCTTAACCTACTGAGTGAGACCAGGGATTGAACTTGTGTCATCAAGGATCCTAGCCAGATTCATCTGCTGAGCCACAATGGGAACTCCCAAAATAGACTTTAAAATAAAGGCCATAAAGAAAGATAAAGATGGAAACTATTTAATGATAAAATGATTAATTCAAGAAGAGAATGTTACACATCAATATATATGCCACTAATATAGAAGGACCCAAATACATACAACAAATTTTAAAGACATAAAAGGAGTAATTGATGGGAATACAATAATAGTAGGAGAACTTATCATCTCACTCACACCAGTGGACAGATCCTCTAGACAGAAACTCAGAGACAACAGAGACCCTAAATGACAGAATAGAACAGTTAGACTTAATTGACATTTTCAGGACATTACATCCAAAAAAAAAATCAGAATCTACATTCTTTTCAAGTGCAAATGGAATAGTCTCAAGGACTGACTACATACTGGGGCACAAAACTATCCTCAACAAATTTCAGATTATGGAAATTATTTTAAGTATCTTCTCTGATCACAATGTCATGAAACTAGAAATTAACCACAGGAAAAGAACTGAGAAAAAAACTGACTACATAGAGACTAAACAACAAAATGGAAATGAAAAAACACCTCAAGACAAATGATAATGAAAGCAGCCATTCAAAATATGTGGGATGATGCAAAAGCAGTTCTTAGAGGAAAGTTCATAGTAATACAGGCCTCCCTCAAAAAAGATGGAAAAATCTCAAATCAACAACTTAACCTATCACCTAAAAGAATTAGAAAAAGAACAAACGAAATTTAAGTCAGCAGAAGGAAATAAAAAAGAGTACTGAGGAAATCAATAAAATAGAGATTCAAAAAACAATAGGAAAAAATCAATAAAACCAAGAGCTGGTTCTTTGAAAGGGTAAACAAAATTGACAAATCTCTGGCATACTTATTAAGGAGAGGAGAGAAATAAACCAAATAAACAAAATAAGAAATGAAAAAGGATAAATCTCAATGGATATTGCAGAAATACAAGAGAGAGAGACAGAGAGAAAGAGAGAGTGAGCACGAACTATGAACAAGTATATTGCAACAAATTTGACAACCTAGAAGAAATGGACAAATTTCTAGAGACATACAGCCTGCCAAAACTGAATCAAGAATAAATATAACAATTAAACAGACTGATCACTAGAAATGAAATTGAATATATAAAAAAACACTCCCTACAAACAAAAGTCCAGACCAGATGCTGCCTTCACAGGTGAATTCCACCAAACATATAAAGAAGAACATATATCCATCCTTCTTAAATTTTTTCCAAAAGGTTGAAGGAGAAGGAATAACCCCAAAGATATTCTATGAAGCCATAATCCCCTTAATACCAAAACCAGCAAAGATACCACCAAAAAAGAAAATTATAGGGTAATATCTTTAATGAATATAGATGAAAATTCCCAACAAATTTTTACTCAACCAAATCCAACAAATATAAAAAAAATCATACACCATGACCAAGTGGGATTCACCCCAACTTCAAAAGGATGGTTCAGCATATGCAAATAAATCAACTTCATGAACCACATTAACAATAGAACAAAGCACATGATCATCTCAACAGATGCAGAAAAACATTTGTCATAACCCAACATCCATTCATGATAAAAACTCTTACCTAACTGTGTATAGAGGAAACATACTTCAACATAATAAAAGCCGCTTATGACAAACTCACAGCTAATATAAAACTCAATGGAGAAAAGCTAAAAGCCTTCCCAATAAAATCTGGAGCCAAGACAAGGATGCCCACTCTTACCATTTTCATTCAACATAGCATTGGAAGTAACCATACAAACAAAAGAAACAAAAATTATCCAAATTGGAAGATAAGAGGTAAAATTTGTCACTCTATGCCAATATTGCTATCTATATTCTATATCTATAGATAAATATAGAAAACCCTAATGACTCTGCACACACAAAAAAACCTGGTTGAACTGATCAATGAATTCAGCAAAGTAGCAGGATACAAGATTAACATTCAGAAATCAGCATTCCTGTATACTAAGAATGAATATTAGAAAAGGAATATAAAAATATAATACTTTTTAAAATCACACTGCCAAAAATTAGGGATAACATTGACCAAGGAGGTGAATTCTGAGAACTACAAAACATTAGTCAAGGAAATTAAGGAGGATTCAAAGAAATGGAAAGATATTCCATGCTCCAAGATTGGAAAAATTAATGTCATTATAATGGCCGTATTATCCAAATCAATCTACAGATTTAATGCAATCCCTATCAAATTACTGACGACATCTTTTCACAGAACAACCAATCCAAAAAGTTATATGGAAACATGAAAGACCCAGAATTGCCAAAGCAATTCTGAGGAAAAAACAAACAAACAAACGAACAAACAAGCAGGAGGCAAAACTCTCCCAGACTTGAGACAAGATTACAAATCTTCAGTAATCAAGACAGTGTGGTACTGGTTCAAAAGCAGACATACAGACCAATGGAAAAGAATAGAGAACCCAGAATTAAACCCAGACAATTAATCTTAGACAAAGGAGGCAAGAATATAAAATGGGCAAAAGATTGTCTCTTCAGTCAGTGGTGCTGGGAAAACTGGGCAGGTGCATATAAATCAATGAAACTAGAACACACCCTCACACCATGCACAAAAATAAACTCAAAATGGCTTAAAGACATAAAAAAAAGACAAGACACCATCAAACTCCTAGAAGAGAACATAGGCAAAATATTCTCTGACATCAACCATGCAAATATTTTCTTATGTCAGTCTCCGAAAGCAACAGAAATAAAAACAAAAACAAACCAATGGAACCTAATCAAACTTAAAGCTTTTGCACAGAAAGGAACCCATAAAAAAACAAAAGACAACCTACAGAATGGGAGAAATTAGTTTCAAATGATGGAACTGACAAGGGCTTAAGCTCCGATATATACAAACAACACATACAACTCAATGGCAAAAAAACTAAACAACCCAATTTAAAAATGGGTAGAAGACCTAAATATACATTTCTCCAAAGAAAACATACATATGGCCAACAGGCACATGAAAAAAATGCTCAACATCACAAATTATTAGAGAAATGCAAATAACTGCAATTAGCTACCACTTCATACTTGTCATAATGGTGATCATCAGTAAGTCTACAAAAAAACCCACAAATGATGGAAAGGATGTGGACAAATGGGAACCCTCCTGCACTGTTGGTGGGAATGTAAATTGGTTCTATGGAAAACAGTATGGAGGTATTTCAGAAAATTAAACATAGAGCTCTCATATGATCCAGCAGTCCTTCTCCTGGGCACACATCCAGATAAAACTTTCATTGAGAAAGATACATGTACCCCTATGTTATTGCAGCAGTATTCACAACAGCCAAGACATGAAAACAATCTAAATGTCCACAGACTGATGAATGGACTAAAAGATGTGGTATATATTACACAATTGAATACTACTGAGCCAAAAAAGAAAAAAATCATGCCATTTGCAGCAACATGGATAGAACTAGAGATTCTCATATGAAGTGAAATAAGTCAGGAAGAGAAAGACAAATACCATATGATATCACTTGTATCTGGAATCTAATATATAGCTCAAATGAACTTATCTATAGGAAAGCTACACACTCATGGACATAAAGAATAGATTCGTGGTTGCCAAGGGTGAGGGGGAGAGAGTGGGATGTACTGGGAGTATGGAGGTAGTACATGCAAGCTACTGAATTTGGAGTAGGTAAGCAATGAGATCTTGCTGTATAGTGCAGAGAACTAAGCACTTGTGATGGAACATGAGGGAGGATAATGTGAGAAAAATAGTGTATTATATATGTATAACTGGGTCACTTTGCTATACAGTAGAAATTGACAGAACATTGTCAATCACTATAGTAAAAATTTTTTAAAATGAAAAAAAAGAAATAAAAGGAATTCAAATAGGAAAAGAAGAAATTAAACTGTCACCATTTGTAGATTACATGATTCTCTACATAGGAAAGCCTAAAGATTCTACCAGAAATTTATGAGAGCTCATCAATGAATTCAGAAAAGTTGCTTGATACAAAATTAACATACAAAATCTATCGCATTTCTATACACTAACAACGAAATAGCAGAAAGTGAAATTAAGGAAAAATCCCAATTATCATAATATGCAAGATAATAAAATACCTAGGAATAAACCTACCTAAGGAGGCCAAAGACCTGTACTCCAAAAACCACAAGACACTGGTGAAAGAAACTGAGTCAGCACAAACAGATGGAAAGATATACTGTGTTCTTGGATTAGAAAAATCAATATTGTTAAAATGATCATACTACCCAAGGCTATCTGCAAACTCAGTGCAACCCCTATCAAATTATCAGTGGCATTTTTCACAGAACAAAATTTAAAAATTTGTATGCAAAGACAAAAGACTCTGAATACTAAAAACAATCTTGAGAAAGAAGAATAGAGATGGAGGAATCATTCTTCCTCTCTTCAGATTATACTACATAGCTACTGTAGTCAAAATAGCATAGTGTTCGCACAAAAATAGACACACAGATCAATGGAACAGGATAGAAAGCCCAGAAATAAACCGTAGGTTTATTTATAAACTTAGAGTCAGTTGGTCTATGACAAAGGAGGCAAGGATATAAAATGGAGAAAAGACAGTCTCAAATAAGTGGTTCTGGGAAAACTGGACAGCTATCCACAAAAAAATTAAATTAGAACATTCTCTAATGCCATATACAAAAATAAACTCAAATGAATCAAAAACCTAAATGTAAGACTGATATTATGAAATTTCTAGAGGAAAACATAAAATACTCTTTGACATGAATCATAGCAATATTATTATTTTGATCTCTCTTCTAAATTAATGTAAATCAAAGAAAAAATAAACAAGAGGGATCTAAGTAGGAAACCACAAACAAAATGAAAAGACAACCTATGAAGTAGGAGAAAAATTTGCAAATGATGCAACTGACAAGGGATTAATTTCTAAAATATACAAAGAGCCCATATAGCTCAGTACCAAAAAAGCAAACAACCCAATCAAAAAATGGGCAGAAGACCTGCAAAGAGATTTCTCCAAAGAAAACAGACAGATGGCTAAGAGGGACCTGAAAATATCCTCAACATTGTTGATTGTTGGAGAAATGCAAATCAAAACTACAACAAGGTATTACATCATACCAGTCAGAATGACCATCATCAGAAAATCTACAAATAATAAATGCTTGAGAGGGTGTAGAAAAAAAGGGGGCTTCTTAAACAAATGGTGGGAAAGTAATTTGGTACAACCAGTATGAAGTTTCTTAACTAAAAATAGAATTCAATATGATCCAGCATTCCCACTCTTGGGCATATATCCAGAAAAGACAAACTATAATTCAAAAATATACACACACATATATAGAGAGAGAACAGAAATTATATCACACATATATATTCACACACATATACACAATGGACTATTACTCATCCATAAAAGTAATGAAATAATGCAATTTGCAGCAACACAGATGGATTTAGAGATGTCATATTAAATACTAAGTGTAGTAAGATAAATACAAATACATGATATTACTTATACATAGAATCTTTAAAAAATGATACAAATCAGAAAAGAAAATCATGGACTTGGAGAAGAGACTTGTGGCTGCCTGATGGGAGGGGGAGGGAGTGGGAGGGATCCAGAGCTTGGGCTTATCAGACACAATTTAGAATAGATTTACAAGGAGATCCTGCTGAATAGCATTGAGAACTTTGAGGGGGAGGGAGTGGGAGGGATCCAGAGCTTGGGCTTATCAGACACAACTTAGAATAGATTTACAAGGAGATCCTGCTGAATAGCATTGAGAACTTTGTTGCAACAGAAGAAAGGGTGGGGGAAAAATGTAATTGTAATGTATACATGTAAGGATAACCTGACCCCCTCGCTGTACAGTGGGAAAATAAAAAAAAATTATTAAAAAAATGATACAAATGAACTTATTTACAAAACAGAAAAAGACTTAGGGACATAGAAAACAAATTTATGTTTGCCAAAGTGGGTAGAGAGACAAATTAGGAGTTTGGGATTACCATACACCTATTACTATATATAAAATAGATAACAAACAAGGACCTGCTGCATAGCGCAGGGACCTATCTTCAATATCTTGTAATAGCCTATTACAAGAATAGAATCTAAAAAAACTATATATATCTATCAATCATCTTTCATCTATCTATCTATCTATCTATCTATCTATCTATCTATCTATCTATATATCATCTATCATCTATCATCATCATCTAGCTATTTGAATCACTTTGCTGTAAATCTAAAACTAAAATAACATTGTAAATTATCTATACTTAAAAAATGGCTAAAAAATCCCCACAAGGCAGAAAAGTCCACCCCAAATAATTTCCTTGTAAGCACATGATTCAAAGAAAGCTAGATTTGAGTTAGTCCCTTTCTCAGTCTTGTTGCTAGGAATAGAAGAAGCAGAGCAAGATGAAAAGGGAAATTACTTCAGTGATGAAAAATATTAGAACAAACAGAAAGGCTTGACTTGGTCCATCAAGTGATCCCTCAGCTATTTTCTGAGTAAATTCCAAAAATCTGGCGGGATTTTTTTACTCCTAAATTATAGGGCTTTATTTAAAATCCAGGAGTTCCAATTGTGGCTCAGTGGATACGAATCCACTGGAGACCATGAGGTTGCATGTTCAATCCCTGGCCTCGCTCAGTGGGTTAAGGATCTGGCATTGCCATGATCTGTGGTGTAGGTTGCAGAGGTGGCTCAGATCTGGCACCGCTGTGGCTTTGGCATAGGCCGGCAGCTACAGCTCCAATTAGCTCCCTAGCCTGGGAACCTCCATATGCCACAGGTGTTGCCCTAAAAAGCAAAAACAAACAAACAAACAAAAAATCCAGGAAGGTCAGGGAAACAAAAGTTGATACACTCCTTTCATATTTGAAATAGGCAAAAATTTTTAAGAGGATAGAAATTATATGAAGCATTTTTTCCTGACCAGAACAGAATGAAACAAGAAATCAATTACAGGAAGAAAAAAGAATATGTCAAGACTAAATAACATGCTCCTAAAAATCCAATGGGTACATGAAAATATCAAAGATGAAATCAGAAAATAAGGCAAATGAAAATGGAAGCACAACCTTCCAAATCTATGGGATGTAGCAAAGTTCTAAAAGGGGAGTTTATAGCAGTAGATGTCTACCGCAAGAAAGAAGAAAAATCTCCAACAAATAACTTAATCTACCGCCAAAAAGAATTAGAAAAGGGACAGGCTAAGACCAAAGTCAGCAGAAGGGAAATAATAAGGATCATGGAGGGAATAAATAAGATGAGATAAAAAACAAATTATAGATGAAATCAAGCTTTTTTAAAAAAATATAAACAAAACTGAAAAATCTTTAACCAGTCTCACCAAGAAGAAAAGAGAGGACTCAATAAACAAAATGAGAAATGAAAGAGGAGAAATAACATCTGATATCACAGAGATTAAGGAAAAACATAAAAGAATACAAAAATTACATAGCAAGAAATTGGACAACCTAGAAGAAATGGACAAACTTCTAGAAACATACAATCTGCCAAGACTGAATCAGGAAGATAAAGACAATCTGAACAGTTGTATATCACTATCAGTGAAGTTAAATTTTTAATCAACATGCCCAGCAAGCTAAAGTTCAGGACTAGACAGCTCCACAAGGATCCTACTGAACATATAAAGAAGAGCAAAACCAATATTTATCAAACTATTCCAAAGAAAGGAAGAGGATGGAATGCTTTCAAATTTACTGTGCAAGGTTGCCATATTCCTGACACCAAAAAGAGACAAAGACACTACAAAAAATGATACGCCATTATTTTTGATGAATATAGACAAAAATGCTCAATAAAATATTAATGAAACCAATTCAACAATATGTAAAAAGCATCACACACCACGATCAACTTGGATTTTTTACAGTAATATAAGGATAGTTCAAAATCTTCAAATTAATCAATGTGATATACTACATTAACAAAAAGAATGAGAAAAATCATATGGTCATCTCAATAGATGCAGAAAAGCACCTGACAAATTTCAACATCCATTCATGATAGAAACTCTCATCAAAGTTGTTATATAGAGGGAACATTTTTCAACATAATGAAGTCCATTTATGAGAAACCCACAGCTAACATCATAATGGTGAAAAGCTGAAAGCTTTTCCTTTAAAATCAGGAATAAGACAAGTGTGCCCATTGGTGCTACTTCTATTTAACATAGTATTGGAAATCCTTGTCAAGCAGTCAGATAAGAAAAAGCAATAAATGCATCAAGTTTGGAAGGTAAGAAGTAAAATTATCAGTATTTTCAGATGACATGATACTATGTATCTAAAACCCTAAAGTCTTCACCAAAAACCTATGAGAACTAATCAATGAATTCAGCAAAGTTGCAATATGCAAGATTAATACAGAGAAATTTGTTGCTTTTCTATGCACTAATAATGAACTATCATAAAAAGAAAGCAAATAAACAATCTTGTTTAAAATCACATAAAAAATACCTAGCAATAAACTTAACCAAAGATGTGAATACATATATTCTGAAAATTATAAAGCATTAATGAAGGAAACTTAAGTTGATACAGAGAAATGGAAAGATATCCCTGCTCTAGGATTGGAAGAATGAGTGTTATTAAAATGGCCGTACTCCCCAAAGCAATGTACATATTTAATGCAATCTCTATCAAAATACCCATGAAATTTTCACAGAACTGTAACAAATAATCCTAAAATTTACATGGAACCACAAGATTCTGAATTGCCAGAGCAATCTTGCATTAAGAAAATAAAATTGGAGGTATCATGATCCTTGACTTCATACTATACTACAAAGCTATAGTAATTAAAATAGCATTGGACTGGCACAAAAATAGACTCTTAGATCATTGAAATAGAAAAAAGAGCCCATAAATAAACTCATTCATTTATCGTCGGTAAATCTATGTCAAAGTAGGGAAGAATATACAATGGAAAAAAGATGGTCTCTGAAATAAATGGTCCTGGGAAAACTGGACAGCTACATGCAAAAGAATGCAATAGAACATTTGTAACACCATGCACAAAAATAAAATAGATTAAAGACATAGATATAAGACCTGAAGCCATAAAACTCCTTGAAGAGAATATAGAACAGTCTGATATAAATCATAGCAATATTTTTTGTATCTATATCCTAAAACAAAAGAAACAAAAATAAAAATAAACAAATGGGACTTAATTAAACCTGAATGCTTTTGCACAGCAAAGGGAAACCATTGACAAAACAAAAATACAACCTGTTTAATGGGAGAAAATATTTGTAAATAATATATAATTCATAAGTTTTTAATATCCAAAATATATTAACAGTTCATACAACTCAATATAAAAAAAAAGCACACAGCTCAATTTAAAGATGAGCAGAAGATTTGAATAAATGTTTTTCAAAAGAAGATATATAGATGGATAACAGGCATAAGAAAAGATCATTAACATTGTTAATCATCAGAGAAATGCAAATAAAACCTACAATGAGATTTTGCCACACACCTGTCTGCATGGGTATTGTTAAAATATATATTGGCAGGGAAGTGGAGTAAAGGGAATTCTTTTTTTTAATGCTTTTTAGGGTCAACCCGTGACATATGGGAGTTCCTGGGCTGGGGTTGAATCAGAGCTGCAGCTCTCGGCCTATACCACAGCCACAGCAATGTGGGATACGAGCCACATCTGTGGCCTATGCTGCAGCTCATGGCAACACTGGATTCTTAATCCACTGAGTGAGGCCAGGCATCAAACCTACATCCTCATGGGTACTATTTGTGTTCATAACCCACTGATCCACAATGGAAACTCCCTATAGGGAACTCTTGTACCATACTAGTGGGAATGTAAATTGGTGAAGTCACAGTGGAAAGTAGTATTGAGCTTCCTCAAAAAACTAAAAATAGAACTACTATATGGCCCAGAAATTTCACTCCTGGGTGTATAGCTGAAGAAAACAAAAATACTAATATGAAATATATATGCACCCCAATGTTCATAGCAGTATTTACAATAGCCACTATATGGAAGCAACCTAAGTGTCCATCAACAGGTGAACAGATAAAGCAGATGTTATATTTATATAAGGGCATATTAGTAAGCAATGCAAAAAAGAAGAGATTCTTTAATTTGCCACCAGTGGATGGATATAGAGGATATTATGCTTAGTGATATAATTTAGACAGAGACAGACAAATATTGTATGATATCCTTTGTATATAGAATCTAAAAAATAAAACAAATGAATGAATATAATAAAACAGAAAGAGACTCACAAATACAGACTAGTGGTTACCAGTTGGAGAAAGGGAAGGGAGGAGGGGATGGATAGGAGTAGGGAATTAAGAGATGCAAATTGTTATGTATAAAATAAATAAGCAACAAAGATATGTTGTACATAATAGTGTAAAATAGTCTTTGGGTGGGGCATGCCTATAGCATGTAGACATTCCTGGGTGAGGGATTGAACCCATGCCATAGTAGTGACCCAAGCCACTGCAGTGACAATGCTGGATCCTTAATCCACTGTGCCACAGAGAACTCCCAATATAGTTATTATTTTGTAATAATTTAAAATGGAGTATAACCTATAAAAATATTGAATCACTATATTTACATTCAAAACTAATATAATATTACAAATCTTCTTAAAAAATAAATAAAGGGAGTTCCCATTGTGGCTCAGCAGTAACAAAACTTACTAGTATCCATGAGGAAGCAGGTTCCACATAATTATATAATTATAATATTAACTTAAGAAGTATGCAAAGCCAACTAATCAGGGAAATTTTATTTAATTCAGTTTTAACCTTCCTATCTTTATGAGATATCACTGACATATAACATATGTAAGTTAAGGTGTACAACGTGATGATTACATTCATGTATATGATTAACCCAGTAAGGTTAGTTAACACTTCTACCCCTTATGCATTTATGTGGGTTTTTTTGCCCTTACAGAAGTGGCTCCAATAAGTTTTCCTTGTCTCTTCCAATATGTTGAGGACACAGTGATAAGACAGTCTTCGAGCCAGGAAGTAGACTCTCACCAGACATCAAATCTGTCCATACCTTGAACATTTACTTCCCAGTCTCCAGAACTGTAAGAAGTAAATTTATGTTAAGCCACCCAGTCTATGGTATTTAGTTTTACTAGCCTTAATGGACTAAAACAAGGACACTGATGGAAAAGCTGATGAAATCCAAATAAATCTTAAGTTTGTTAAAAGTAACCTTTCAACGTCAGTTGCTTAGTTTTGACAAATGTGCTTGGTGAAATAAGAGATTTACAATGGGGAAAACTGGTGAGGCATATACTGGAAATCTGCACTATTTTGCAACTTTTCTATAAATCTAAAACCATTCTAAAATTAAAAGCTTATTAAAAATAGATATAATGTTACCTAAATTTCACAGTTATTATGATGGATAAAGATAATACCATAAGCAATGTGCTCAGTACCTAACAGATACCCAATAAAGAAGAGCTGTGGTTGAACTGGTTTCACCATAGGCTGGAGATATCTTCTCTCTCCTCATCAGTGCCTTCAACAAACATAAATGTAGGGAACAGATTATGAAGAGTAGCTTTCCCTCCCACCCTGAGTTTCTTTTTCCCTTCTCCCCTTGTCAAGTCTCCTCCCAAGAGGAGAGCTGCAGTGGACTTCCCACAGTACTATGGTGACTTTTATTTTTATTTATTTATTTATTTATTTATTTATTTATTTATTTATTTATTTATTTATTATTTATTTTTTTCCCACTGTACAGCAAGGGGATCAAGTTTTCCTTACATGTATACATTCCCCCCCCCACCCTTTGTTCTGTTGCAATATGAGTAGCTAGACATAGTTCTCAATGCTGCTCAGCAGGATCTCCTTGTAAATCTATTCTAGGTTGTGTCTGATAACCCCAAGCTTGCAATCCCTCCCACTCCCTCCCTCTCTCATCAGGCAGCCACAAGTCTATTTTCCAAGTCCATAATTTTCTTTTCTATGGAGATGTTCATTTGTGCTGGATATTAGATTCCAGTTATAAGTGATATCATATGGTATTTGTCTTTGTCTTTCTGGCTCATTTCACTCAGTATGAGATTCTCTAGTTCCATCCCTGTGGCTGCAAATGGCATTATGTCATCCTTTTTTATGGCTGAGTAGTATTCCATTGTATATATATACCACATCTTCCGAATCCAGTCATCTGTTGATGGACATTTGGGTTGTTTCCATGTCCTGGCTATTGTGAATAGTGCTGCAATGAACATGTGGGTGCATGTGTCTCTTTTAAGTAGAGTTTTGTCCGGATAGATGCCCAAGAGTGGGATTGCGGGGTCATATGGAAGTTCTATGTATAGATTTCTAAGGTACCTCCAAACTGTTCTCCATAGTGGCTGTACCAGTTGACATTCCCACCAGCAGTGCAGGAGGGTTCCCTTTTCTCCACAACCCCTCTAGCACTTGCTATTTGTGGACTTATGAATGATGGCCATTCTGACTGGTGTGAGGTGTTATCTCATGGTTGTTTTGATTTGCATTTCTTTTATAATCAGCGATGTTGAGCATTTTTTCATGTGTTTGCTGGCCATCTGTAGATCTTCCTTGGAGAATAGTCTGTTCATGTCTTTTCCCCATTTTTCCATTGGTTGATTGGCTTTTTTGCTGTTGAGTTGTATAAATTGCTTATATATTCTAGAGATTAAGCCCTTGTCTGTTGCATCATTTGAAACTATTTTCTCCCATTCTGTAAGTTGTCTTTTTTGTTTTCTTTTGGGTTTCCTTTGCTGTGCAAAAGCTTGTCAGTTTGATTAGGTCCCATTGGTTTATTTTTGCTTTTATTTCTGTTTCTTTGGGAGACTGACCTGAGAAAATATTCATGATGTTGATGTCAGAGAGTGTTTTGCCTATGTTCTCTTCTAGGAGTTTGATGGTATCCTGTCTTATGTTTAAATCTTTCGGCTATGGTGACGTTTATAAAGATTGGACCAAGATTTATTTTCAATAGCCTAGTAACAGCTTCCCTCTATTGCTTCTGCATTTTTTCTTTTATTTTTAGATTCTCCATATAAGTGAGTTAATGTGGTAATTTGTCTTTTTCTGACTGAATTAATTCACTTAGCATAATGCTATCAGGTCTATCCTTGTTGTGACAAATGACAGGATTTCCTTCTATTTTACGGCTGAATAATATTCCACTGTATACATACACACAAGCATATTTTCTTTTCTGCATTAGCAGCATATGGAATTTCCTGGGCCAGATATGGAGTCTGAGCTGCAGGTGTGGCTGCATTCTTACCTCACTGCGCTGGGACAGGGATTGAACCTGTACCACCACAGAGACAATGCTTGCCACAGGGGGAACTCCACACACATTTTTTTTATTCATTTGCCCATCAATGAGCACTGAGGGTGCTTCCATATCTTAGATATTGTAAATAAAGCTTCAATTAACAGTGAGGTGCATATGTCTTTTTGAATTAGTGTTTTGTTTTCTTCAGGTAATATCCAGAGTTGAAATTGCTGGATCATTTGGCAGTTTTAGCTCTAATTTTTAGAGGAAACTCAATACTGTTTTCCATAATGGCCACATAAATTTACATTCATTCCCACGAACAGTGAACAAGGGTTCCCTTTATCCACATCCTCACCAACATTTATTATTTGTTTTTGGATACTAACCATTGTAACAGGTGTGAGGTGATATCTCATTGTGGTACATGTATAATTTTGAATTAGTGTTTTTATTTTCTTCAGATAAGTACCTACAAGTGGATTACTGGATTGTATGGTAGTTATGTTTTTTTATTTTTATTATTTATTTATTTGGCCATGCTCATGGCATGTGGAAGTTTCTGGGGGAGGGATCAAACCCATGCCACAGCAGCAACCTGAGCTGCTTCAGCGGCAATGCTGGATCCTTAACCCATTATGCCACAAGGGAACTATCATATGTTTTATTTTTTTTGAGGAACCTTCAGTCTGTTTTCCACAGTGGCTGTACCAATTTACATTCCCATTAACAGTGCACAAGGGGAGTTCCCACTGTGGCATGGTGGGCTAAGGATCCAATCAACCCACTGCATAGGTAGCAGCTGTGGCTCAGATTCAGTCCCTGGCCTGGAAACTTCCATGTGTCCTGCGAGAGGCCGAAAAAGAAAAAATCAGTGCCTGAGGGTTCCTTTTTCTCCATATCCTTTCCAACACTTATTTCTTTTCTCTTTGATAATAGCCATTCTGACAGGGGTGAGGTGATGTCTCATTGTGGTTTTGATTTGCATTTCCCTGATGATTAGTGATGTTGAGCATCTTTTCAAATACCTGTTTTCTTTGGAAAACTGTCTATTCACATCCTCTATGTTTTAATCAGACTGTTTTTTTCATATGGAGTCATATATTTTGGATATTAACCCTCCCTCAGGCATATGATTTGTAAATATTTTCTTTCATTAGGTAGGCTGCATTTTCATTTTGTTGATGATTTCCTTTCCTTGCATAAGCTTTTTGGTTTGATGTCATGCTATTTGTTTATGTTTACTTTTGGTGTCAAATCCAAAAAATCGTTGCCAAGACCTGTGTCAAGGAGTTTACTAACTACGTTTTCTTCCAGGGGTTTTATGGTTTCAGGTTTTACATTGAAGTCTTTAATAAATTTTTAGGTTAATTTTTGAATATCTTGTATGGCAGTGGTTCAGCATTCTTTTGCATGTGGCTGTCCAGCATTCCCAACACAATTTAAGGAAACTGTTCTTTCCCTATTGTGTATTCTTGGCTCCTTGTAAATTAATTGATCATATTTGTGTGGGTTATTTCTGTGTACTCTACTCTGTTTCATTTATCTATGTGTCTATTTTTATGCCCAAATCATACTGTTTTGATTACTAGAACATCATAGTATAGCTTGAAATCAGGAAGTGTAATGCCTTCAGTTTTGTCCTTCTTTCTCAATATTGTTTTGGCTATTCAGGGTTTTGGTTTCATATAAATTTTAGGATTTTTTTTTCTGTTTTTATGAAAAATGCCAATGGAATTTTGATAGGGATTACATTCACTCTGTGGATTGCTTTGGTTATGGGCATTTACAAAATACTAATTCTTCCAATTAATGAACACGGAATATCTTTCATTTTATTTGTTTCTTCTTCAGTTTTTTCATCAGTGTCTTATAGTTTTCAGTATAGAGTTCTATCACTTCCTTGTTTATTTATTTATTTATTTTTTGTTTGTTTTTGTCTTTTTTTTTGCAATTTCTTGGGCTGCTCCCGCGGCATATGGAGGTTCCCAGGCTAGGGGTTGAATCAGAGCTGTAGCCACCAGCCTACATCAGAGCCACAGCAACGCAGGATCCGAGCCGCGCCTGCAACCTACACCACAGCTCACGGCAACGCCGGATCGTTAACCCACTGAGCAAGGGCAGGGACCGAACCCGCAACCTCATGGTTCCTAGTCGGATTTGTTAACCACTGCGCCATGACGGGAACTCCAACTTCCTTGTTTAAATTTATTCCTAGGTATTTTATTCTTTTTGATGAAGCTGTAAATTGGATTGTTTCCCCATTTCTCTTTGAGTCATCTTGACTAATTGTTTTCTGTGTGATATTCAGCAAACTTAATAATATAACCCAAATTTCCTCATCTTTCAAATGTTGTAATAGTACCTATCTCACAGTGTTGTTCTGAGTATTCATTAAAGATGCATATGCATTTACCCATTTCTGTGCCTAATACATAGTAGGCATCGAGAAAGGACAACGACACTTCATAGATACATCTAGTCAGATCAACAAAATGTTGGCATTGCTTGCATATGGAAGCATGACGTTGGTGAAAGAAGAGGCTATTATCTCTGTGCTATCTTCCAGGGAAGTAGGAATAAAACATTTCCACAAATGTTCTGCAAAGTGGTTCTATGTGGAAAATCCTATATGCAAAGTAATGGATATATTTTATCAGCAATGATATAGCTAGTAAAATGCATCCTACTTCAAAGATTAATTGTTCCTCCCATGTCAAGAAATCTTTCATTTTTCTCTCTATAGAGTTCCATCGCAGGAGGGACATTGTCTTATTTTTTAAACTGCTATTGTATTTCTATAGGTCAGTACAGTTCTTGGTACACAGAAGGTGCTAAATAAATATTTGTGGGTGGATGAATGGAATATAAAAAGCATGGGCTGTAAGAAGGGAGGAGTCAGCCTTTAGACTTCCTTAGAGAAAGACCATACTCTCCAGCTCACACAGCCAGGAATGAAAATGCCCCTCTTTTCCACCTCTTCCCCATCAATTGGAAGTTCATGTTTGCTGCTGTTTGTAGTGGTGGTCATGGTGGTGCAAATAGAAGAGAAAGTGGACTTCTCTGGAAGCCTTTTTTCATTTCCTTCTCCAGAGATGAGAAAATTATCACTAGTGACATTTAAGGGTACAAAAGATTGTGTAGGGTCCTCCTCACACTAGGCATGATCACAAACCACAGATCCCAAAGTAGTGCACCACTAAGCTTCAGGTACTCGAATGACCTGTGTAATTGCAGTTTCACAAGAGTAGCTTTAGATGAAATCAAGATGGTGGAGTAGGAGTATATAGAGCTCACCTCTTCTCACATATACATCAGGAATATATCTATAAATGGACCAATCTTTACAGGACACCTACTGAACATAGGCAGAAGAACTCAAACACTTGAAAGGACATGAGAAATCTCTACATAACTAGGTAGGATGAAGGGAAAAAAGAAAAAAAAAAGGAAAAGAGAAGCAGCAGTTGGTCAGAACATGTACAATGGGTGAAAATTGACACAACAGAACACACTCACAGATGAACAGCTCCAGTGGAGAAATATTCTGGACTTTCTATCCCAGTGGGAGTGCTGCAGCTTCTTACACTGCACAGAAATATAGCTCCAAAACACCTGGGAGCTCCTACTCCAACAACTAGGGAGCAGACACTGCTCTTGACAGGGTAGTAACAACCACAGAGTAAAGAGGAGTGCCTATTCAATATCCAGTGCAGGCTCTTAACACCACAACCTCAGTCATACCTCCTGTTGAGGAGATAATAGCCAGTATACATAGAGGAAAGGGGTGGCAGGCATCCATATTAAAACTAGCCTTTCCCCAAAAAGTATAAAACCCAGACAGGCTGCTTAAAGTTATCCAGAGTTCATGGCCACCTCTAAACCCACCCCTTTGACATGGACCTGACCACTAGAGGGAAAAGACCCAGCTCCACCCAACAGTGCACAGGTACCAGCCCCTCCCACCAGAAAGCCTGAACAAGCCCCCAGACCAAATTTACCCACCAAGGGGCAGACACCAGAAGCAAGAGGAACTACAATCCTGCAGCCTGTGGAAAGACCACAAGCACAGAAGGTTAGACAAAATGAGATTACAAAAATATGTTTCAGATGAAGGAACAAGATTAAAACCCACAGAAACAACTAAATGAAGAGGAAATAGGCTATAAACATGACCAAGAATATAGAGTGATGATAGTAAGGATGATAAAAGATCTCAGAAAAGGAATGGAGGCACAGATCAAGTTACAAGAAATGTTTAACAAAGAGCTAGAAAATTTAAAAAAAAACAAAGGTGAACAATACAATAACTGAAATGAAAATGCTATAGAAGGGATCAATAGTAGAATAACTGAGGCAGAAGAACAAATTAAGTGAGCTGAAAGAGTGGTGGAGATCACTGCAGAGGAAAAGAATGAAGAGAAAAGAATGAAAACAAATGAGGACAGTCTAAGAGATCTCTGGGACAAAATTAAACACAACTACCTTTGCATTATAGGAGTCCAGATGGAGAAGAGAGAGAGAGAGAAAGGGCCTAGGAAAATATTTGATTATAGCCTAGAACTTCCCTAATATTGGGCAAGAAACACTCACTCAAGTTGAGGATGTGTAGAGTCTCACACAGGATAGATAAACCAAAGAGGAACATGCCAAGAACGATAATAATCAAGCTGAAAAAATTAAGGGGAAATATTAAAAGCAACAAGAGAAAAGTGACAACATACAAGGGAACCCCTATAATGTTATCAGCTGATTTTTCAACAGAAACTTTGCAGGCCAGAAGATTGTGGATGACATAATTAAAGTGATAAAAGGGGAAAAAACCTATAACCAAGAATACCCAGCAAGGCTCTTATTCAGATTTGATGGAGAAATCGAGATTTTCAGACAAGCAAAAGGTAAGAGAATTCAGCACCACCAAACCTGCTTTCCAACAACTACTAAAGGAACTTCTCTAGGTGGAAAAGAAAAGGCCATAACTAGAAACAAGAAAATTACAAATGGGAAAGCTCACTGGTAAAGGCAAACATCAAATAAATGTAGGAAATTATCCACAGACAAATATGATATGAAAACTAGAAATCATGAAGAGAGGAGAGAACATGTGCATAATATTGAAAATGCGTTTGAAATTGAGAGAGCAACCTAAAGTAATTATGTATACATACATAGATAGCTACATCAAATATCATGGATATGGCAAAACAAAACACTATGACATACACACACAAGAAAAAGCAAAACAAATGTAGCACTATACATAGTTCTCAAATCACAAGAAAAGAGAACAAGAGGGGAAAGGAAGAAAAACCCTAAAATAACAAGTCCAAAACAATTAAGAAAACGGCAATAGGTAATACATATTGGTAATTATATTGAATATTAATGGATTGAATGCTCCAGTCAAAAGATATAGACTGGTTGAATAGATATGAAAACAAGGCCTGTATATGTGTTGTCTACAAGAGACCCACTTCAGATCTAGAGACACATACAGACGGAAAGTGATGGGATGGAAAATGGTCTTCTGGGCAAATGGAAGTCAAAAGAAAGCTGGAGTAGCAAAACTCATATCAGACAAAATACATTTTTAAAATTAAGACTGTTATTGGAGTTCCCATCGTGGCACAGTGGTTAATGAATCCAACTAGGAACCATGAGGTTGCGGGTTCGGTCCCTGCCCTTGCTCAGTGGGTTAACGATCCGGCGTTGCCGTGAGCTGTGGTGTAGGTTGCAGACGCAGCTCAGATCCCGCGTTGCTGTGGCTCTGGCGTAGGCTGGTGGCTACAGCTCCGATTCGACCCCTAGCCTGGGAACCTCCATATGCCGCAGGAGCGGCCCTAGAAAAGGCAAAAAGACCAAAAAAAGAGAAATTAAGACTGTTACAAGAGACAAAGAAGGATACTACCTAATGATCAAGGGATGTTCCAAGAAGCAGATATAACAATTGTAAATATATATGCACCCAATGCAGGAACACCTCAATATAAAAGGCAAATGCTAACAGGCTTAAAAGGAGAAACTGACAGTAATACAATAATAATGGGGGACTTTAACACCTCATTTACCTCAACGGACAGATCATCCAGACAGAAAAGCAAGGATTCTTTAATATCCACAAATCAATAATCACATTAACAAATTGAAGAATAAGTACTTAAATGACATATTGAACCAGATGGACTTGATATTTATAAGATATTCCTCCTGAAAGCAGCAGAATATACATTCTTCTCAAGCACACATGGAACATTCTCAAGGATGGATTACGTCTTGGGCCACAAATCAAGCTTTGGCAAATTTAAGAAAACTGAAATCATACCAAACATCTTTTCCAATCACAGTGCTATGAGACTAGAAATCAACTACAAGAAAAAACAGCAAAAAATACAAACAGTTGGAGCCTAAATAATGTGCTATTAAACAACCAATGGATCACTGAAGAAATTAAAGAGGAAATTAAAAATACCTAAAGACAAATGGCAACGAAAACATGATGATCCCAAACATATGGCATGAAGCAAAAGCAGTTCTAAAAGTGAAGTTTACAACAATAAAATCTTACCTCAGGAAACAAGAAAAATCTCAACCAAAAAACCTAGCCTTACACCTAAAGCAAGTAGAGAAAGAAGAACAAGCAATATCCTAAATTAGTAGAAGGAAAGAAACCATAAAGATCAGAGCAGAAATAAATGCAGTAGAGATGAAGAAAACAAGAGAGAAAATTGATGAAACTAAAGCTAGTTCATCGAGGGAGTTCCTGTTGTGGCACAGCAGAAGAGAATCTGACTAGTATCCGTGAGGATGTGGGTTCAATCCCTGGCCTCACTCAGTGGATTGGGGACCTGGCATTGCCACGAGCTGTAGTGTAGGTTACAGATGCAGCTCAGATCCTGCATTGCTGTGGCTGTGTTACAGGCCTGCAGCTATAGCTCCAATTTGACCCCTAGCCTGGGAACTTCCATAGGCCACAGGTGTGGCCCTAAAAAGCAAAAACAAAACCAAAACCCAAAAAACCTAGTTCTTCAAAAAGATAAACAAATTCGACAAAGCTTTAGCTAGACTCATCAAGAAAAAAAGGGAGAAGACTCAAATCAATAAAATTAGAAATGAAAAAGAAGTTACAGTGGATATCAGAGAAATACAAAGAATCATAAGCAACTACTACAAGCAACTGTATGCCAATAAATGGACAACCTAGAAGAAGTGGACAAATTTTTACAAAGGTACAAGCTTCCAAGACTGAACCAGGAATAAATAGAAAATATGATTAGACTGATCACAAATACTAGATTTAAAATTATGATTTAAAAACTTCCAATAAACAAAAGCCCAGGCCCAAATGGCTTCACAGGCAAATTATATCAAACATTTAGAGAAGAGGTAACACCTGTTCTTCTGAAAGTCTTTGAAAAAATTTCAGAGGAATACTCCCAAACTCATACTATGAGGCCAATATCACCCCAATACCAAAACCAGACAAAGATACCATAAAAAAATCACTGAAGAACAGAAATGCAAAAATCCTCAACAAAATATCAGCAAACTGAAACCAACAACACATTAAATCATCATGATCAAGTGGGATTTACCCAAGGGATGCAAGAATTCTTCAATATCCACAAATTGAAAAGATTTCAGTGTGATACACCACATTAACAATCTGAAAAATAAAAACAATATGATCATCTCCGTAGATGTAGATAAAGCTTTTGGCAAAATCCAATACCAATTTCTGATAAAAACTCTCCAGTGAGTGGGCATAGAGGAAACATTCCTCAACATAATGAAGGCCATATATGACAAACTCACAGTTAACATCATTCTCAAGGTTGAAAAGCTAAAATAATTCCTGCCAAGATCAGGAACAAGACAAGGATGTCCACTCTCACTGCTTTCATTCAACACAGTCTTGGAAGTCTATGCCACAGGAATCAGAGAAGAAAAAGAAATAAAAAGAATTCTAATTGGAAAAGAAGAAGTAAAACTGTCACTGTTTGCTGATGGCATGATAACTATACATAGAAAATCCTAATGATGCTACAAGAAAATTATTTAAGCTCATCAGTAAATTCAGTAAAGTTGCAGGATACAAAATTAATACATAGAAACCACTTGCATTCCTTTTCACTTAATTTCAGAAAGAGAAATTAAGGAATCAATCCCATTTACTATCATATCAAATGAAGCCACCATTACCCTGATACCAAAACCAGAGAAAGATAGCACAGAGAAAGAGAATTACAGGCAAATATCACTGATGAAAGTAGATGCAAAATCATCAAAAAATTTTAGCAAACTGCATACAAATACACATTAAAAAGATTGTACACCATGATCAAGTAGGATTTATCCCAGGGATGCAAGGATTCTTCAATATCCACAAATCTATCAATGTGATACACCATATCAACACACTGAAAAGTAAAAACCATATGATCATCTAAATAGATGCAGAAAAAGCTTTTGACAAAATCCAACACCCAGTCCTGCTGAAAATTCTCCGGAGAGTAGGCATAGAGGGTAACTACCTCAATATAGTAAAAGCCATTTATGACAAACCTACAGCTAACATCATTCTTAATAGTGCAAAATTGAAAGCATTTCCAACTAACATCAGGAACAAGACAAGAATATCCTCTTTCACCAATGTTATTCAACATAGTTTTGGAAGTCCTAGCCATGGAAATCAGAGAAGAAAAAGAAATAACAGGAACCCAAATTGGAAAAGAATAAGTAAAATTATCACTGTTTGCAAATGACATGATTATATACTTAGAAAGTCCTAGAGACACTACCAAAAAACTATTAGAGATCATTAATGAATTTGGTAAAGTTGCAGGATACGAAATTAATACAGAGAAAGGAATTGCATTTCTATATACTAACAATGAAAATCAGAAAGAGAAATTAGGGAAATCATCCCATTTATCATTGCATCAAAAAGATTAAAATTCCTAAGAATAAACCTACCTAAAGAGATAAAGGACTTGCACTCTGAAAACTATAAGATGCTGATGAAAGAAATCAAAGAAGGCACAAATAGATGGAAAAATATACCATGCTATTGGATTGGAAGAATCAATATATTCAAAATGACAATACTACCCAAGGCAATCTACAGATTCAAAGATATCCCTATTAAGTTACATGACATTCTTTACAGAACTATAACAAAATATTTTAAAATTTGTATGGAAACACAAAATACCTTGAATAGCCAAAGCAATGTTGAAAAGCAAAGACGGAACTGGAGGAATCAGGCTCCCTGACTTTTGACACTACTACAAAGCTACAGTCATCAAAACAATATGATACTGGCACAAAAACAGACATATAGATCAATGGAACAGGATAGAAAGCCCAGAAATAAAACTAAGCACCTGTGGTCAACTAATCTATGACAAAGGAGGCAAGAACATACAGTGGAGGAAAGACAGTCTCTTCAATAAATGGGTGCTGGGAAAACTGGACAACTGCATGTAAAAGAATGGGATTAGGACATTTTCTAACACCATACAATAAAAATAAACTCAAAATGGATTTAAGACCTAAATGTAAGGCCAGATACTATAAAACTCCTAGAGGAAAAGATAGGCAGAACGTTCTTTGATGTACACCACAGCAACATCTTTTTTTGACCCACCTCCTAGAATAAAGACACTAAAGACACAAATAAAGCAATGGGACCTCATTAAACTCAAAAGATTCTGCATAGCAAGGGAAACCATTAAAAAAATGAAAAGATATCCCACAGAAAGAGAAAATTTTTGCAAATGATATTTTAGAGATTAAAAACATCTAAAATTTTGTATCTCTAAAATATACAAAAAACTCATACAACTCAACAACAACAAAAAAACAAACAACCCAATCAAAAAATGGGCATAAGACCTTAACAGATATTTCTCCAAAAAAGACATACAAATGGCCATTAGGCACATGAAAAAATGCTCAACATCACTAATTATTAGAGAAATGCAAATCAAAACTACAAAGAGGTGCCACCTCACACCAGTTAGAGTGGACATCATTAACAAGAGTTAATGGAGTTCCCATCGTGGCTCAGTGGTTAACCAATCTGACTAGGAACCATGAGGTTGTGGTTTCGATCCCTGGCCTTGCTCAGTGGGTTAAGGATCCGGCTTTGCCATGAGCTGTGGTGTAGGTTGCAGATGCGGCTCGGATCCCGCATTGCTGTGGCTCTGGCATAGGCCGGTGGCTACAGCTCTGATTAGACCCCTAGCCGGGGAACCTCCATATGCTGCAGGAGTGGCACAAGAAATGGCGAAACGACAAAAAGACAAGAAAAAGGTCAAACAAACAACAAATGTGGAGAAAAGGGAACCCTCCTTCACTGATGGTGAGTGTGTAAATTGGTACAACCACTATGGAAAACTGTATGGAATACCTCAGAAAACTAAATATAGAATGACCTCATGATCCATCAATCCCACTCCTGGGCATATATCTGGACAAAACTTTTATTTAAAAAGATACAAGCACCCTTATGTCCATCACAGCATATTCACAATAGCTAAGACATGGAAATATCCTAAATGCCTATGGACAGAAGAGTGGATTAAGAAGATGTGGTACATATATACAATGGAATATTACTCAGCCATAAAAATGACAAAATAATGCCATCTGCAGCAACATGGATGGAACTAGAGACTCTTAAAATGAGTGAAGTAAGTCAGAAAGACACCATATGATATCACTTATATGTGGAGTATTAAATATGGCACAAATGATCTACCTATAAGACAGAGATAAATCAGGGACATGGAGGATAGACTCATGTTTGCCAGGGGGGAAGGGGAAGGAGTGGTATGGATTGGGAGTCTGGGGTTAGTAGATGCAAACTATTGCATTTGGAGTGGATAAGCAATGAGATCCTGCTTTATAGGATAGGGAACTATATACAATCACTTGTGATGGAACAGGATGGAGTACAATGTTAGGAAAAGAATGTGCATATATTTATGACTGGGTCATTTTTCTGTACAGCAGAAATTGGCAGAACATTGTAAATCAACTATAACTTTTAAAAGAGAATAAAATATCTAGGAATAAACCTACCTAAGGAAACAAAAGACAAAAGTAAGTCATAAAAAAATGAAAAGACAATGTACAGAATGGGAGAAAATCTTTGTAAATGAAGTGACAGACAAGGGATTATCTCCAAAATATACAAATATCACATGCAGCTCAGTATCAAAAAAACAAACAATTCAATCAAAAAATGGACAGGAGATCTAAATAGACATTTCTCCCTGGAAGATGCACAGATGGCCAATAAAAAGAAAATGAAAATAGGCTCAACATCTAATTATTAGAGAAATGCAAGTCAACTTACAATGAAATATCACATTACATCCGTCATGGTGGCCATCATCAAAAAGTCTACAAACAATAAATGCTGGAGAGGGTATGGAGAAAAGGGAACTCTGTTACACTGTTGGTGGGAATGCCAATTGGTGAAACCACTATAAAAACAATGTGGACTTTCTTTAAAAATCTAAATATAGAACTACCATGTGATCCAGCAGTCCCACTCCTGGCATATATATTACAGGAAATCATAATTTGAAAAGATTCATGCACCACAATATTCACTGCAGCACTGTTAAAAATAGCCAAGACATGGAAACAACCTAAATGTCTACTTATAGAGGAAAAGATAAAGGTGTGTTATAGATACACAATGAAATATTTCTCAGCAATAAAAAAACAAAATAATGTCATTTGTGGCAACATGGATGGACCTAGGGATTATCACACTAAGTGAATTTAGTCAGACGAAGACAAGTATCTTATGCTGAATCTAATAAAAAATGATACAAAAGAAATTATAAAATAGGAAAAAACTCACAGATTTTGAAATCAAATTTATAGTTACCAGAGGGGAAACTGTAGGAGGTAGGGATAAGTCAGGGGGATGTAATTAACATATCCATACCACTATGTAAAAAATAGATAACAAACAGGGAACTATTGTATCGCATGGGAAATATCTACTCAATATTCTATATTAATGTATATTGGAAAGAAGGATATGTATATATAGATATAGATAAAATATATATTTATAAATATATGTTTATATATATTTACATATATATACAAATTGATTCACTTTGCTGTACACCTGAAACTAATACAATATTGTAAGTCAACTCTACTGCAATAAAAATAAAAAAAGAGAACTCCTTTACAATTTCCTGAAGGTGGCATGAGCTATTCCTGAAAGTAATGTGTGTTCTTTCATTTTTCAGGTATTTCCTTTCTTATCTTTAGTTAAATAAGCATTTTATTTGTTTTCAAGCATTTACTGCAAAAGGATACATACAAGGCTTTCACTTAGCTATTTGAGAGCCATCTGGCTTTCAAAGAGCCTTTTAAAAATGTATTACTGGAAATAGGTGGGCAAACTATTGTGTTTTCATTTGCTGGACATGTCCAGCCAAGTGGAACAGACAATGCTTTTCCCTGAGGTAATTGTTCACTTATTCCCTTGTTTTCTCTTTATTCCAAATTGCCAGGGGTTAGAGTGGCACAAGCCATTCAAGAGAAACAATCCATCAATAGTCTGAAAAAGAGAGGAAAAGAAATAATATTTATTAAGGGTTTATAACGTCCGGTATTTTACACATAACTTGAAGTCAGCTGACTCTTCTGGATTTTTTAAGATCTAAAAACAATGGATCCAAAATATGAAAGTTGAGAGCCCTCCCCCAAACATGCAAATTTCCTGGAGGCTTAAGTTCTCATGGTCTGCCCTGGCTCTGAGTTCATTATTCTGCTGAAGAAACTGATGGTTTGGATCATCTTGTTCCCGGCTGGGCATCAGCCAACCTAGATGTGAAACAGTTCTTTTCTCGATCTCCTCCCTACTTTCCAGTTATGAAGGACATTTCTGTAGGCGCAGAAGAATTTATTGAAGGTTGAGGAGAGAGAAGAGTGTTCCATCGCATCAGTGTAAGCTACCTCAAATTTACTATTAGAGTTCGCTATTTTTCGGTCTCTGTTGGCCCCAGTTATGAGGTTGGTGGCTAAGTCAGATCACTGTGCACATAACCTCCTGCCTGCTCACAGATTCTTCTCTCCAGGCAAGACTTCATTTATTTAAATGGTTTTAAATATATCATTCTTCTCCATTTAATTACACACACACTAACACATTTACTACCTGACAACTGTGAGAAGTCTGTATTGCGTATAGATGATACCTAGGAAGTCAGAGAGGTAAATAATTTACCTGAAGTCACATGGCTGGTTGTTGAAAAATTGGATTTAAGACTGAGGTTTTTCTAGCTCCAAAGTCCATGTTTCTTTCTGTCTTTCTCTTTGTATTTTTAAGTGTGATTGCTTTTGAAAGCAGCCACAAAAAACTCCCAGACTTTCTCATTTCCTCATAATAAACCCCTATCTCTTTTTTATTCTTTTTAGGTCCACACCTGTGGCATATGGAAGTTCCCAGGTTAGGGGTTGAATCGGAGCTGCACCTGCCTGCTTACACCATAGTCACAACAAGGTGGGACCCGAGCCACATCAGCAAACTACGTCTCAGCTTGAGTCAATGCCAGATCCTTAACCCACTGAGTGAGACCAGGGATTGAACCCACATCTTCATGGATACTAGTTGGGTTCTTAACCCGCTGAGCCATAGTGGTAACTCTGATGAATTCCTATCTTTGAAGTCATTGCTTAAGCAGTACTACATTCCCTTTTTGGTCCACTCAGCCATTTGCACAGTCATTTAGCATAGTTCTTCAGGACCTCTTACTAAGTGGTAAGCTTTGTGCAGGATGCCAGATGCCCCAAACAATCCAGAAATTGCATTGGGAAGAAAGGACTCATGGGAGGGAGAGGATAATATTGTTTTGAAGAGTTGTCTTTTTTTAATTAGCAAAGGATCAATTTATCCAGCACCCTTCCCTCCCCCGTACACAATATTGTGCATCATCAGAACAGAACAGAAGGAGGGGAATCTCGGTTCTTTAGGATTTTTGGTCCTGCCGTATCAGAAGAGGGTACAGTGAGCCAGTGGAGAGGATAACTTGGTACAATATGGAAGCTCTGATTGGAGCAGAAACTAACTTCTTGTGTCAACTGAAGGAAGAGGGTCCCTTAACACCCAGTCCCCTCCCCGTCCTCCAATTGTGTATCAGTGCTCTACTTCTACCTGTCAAGTGTTGCCAACAGGATTCTCTGAGTACTGTGATATTCCACACACCAATTCATAAGCCCACTATACAGTGGAAGTAAAAGCTGTATAAACTGTTGTGTGCCTGGACCTTGGAAGACTTTTAAAAACTTGAGAGTAGAGTCCTCTAAATAACCATAAGAATAGCAGAGAGGGAAATATAAGAAGTGATTCTTTAGCCTAAGAAAAAGATGGCCTCTGTGTAGTGATATAAAATGATGGACTGGATTTTAGTTCCTTTTTCATCTGTTTCTTCAAGATCCTGGGCAAATTGCTTTGTCTCAGTGCCTCAGTTTTATTTGCAAACCAACAATCTTTGGAACTCTTCCAGATCTGACATTTTCTAATTTCCCCCCCAAGTTTTGTAGATAAGGATTCTTGCCTACTGTTGACTGTTAAGACTTTGTGTTCTGTTGTTATATGGAGGCATTTATTTTGCTCTCTGTTTAGTTCTTCCCTTTTCATTGCTGTTGTGGGATGGATTTCTTGTTTCTCTGCTTTGGAATTGTCTTCCATCTCTTCCATCTTTAGTTTGTCCTTCTTCATCCTCCAATTGACAAAAGGTGGAAAGTTCATGGTGGGAATTGAAGCTTCCTGTGGCTGAAGGAGGCTTTACTCAAATCACCATAAAGTTCTTAAGCTAGGTGCCTATGGAAGTACTGATTCTGATTTTATTTTCTCCTTTTTGTTACGAATCTTAATTGAATTGCTGGTAACCACAATTACTAGAGGCTCAACCTGTTAAGCCTGAAACATGCTTTCCTGAAATTTCTGCTCAATCAGAAGCGCCTAGTTTCAATGAAAAGAGAAAGGTTACAAATTTTATATATAAAAGTGGGTATTGAAGAATTCCTCTGGTCAGCTCCAGGTCATGGCTCACAGCATTTTACAAGAGCAATTCTTTCAGGGCGAGATTTTTTTAGCCCATGGAAGTGGGTTTCATGAGGTATGAGGGCCAGCTGGGATGTCAGCATGAAAATTCTTCTTTGTATGAAAAGCTGATAGGGGTGGGAAAAGGCAGCCAGGCCTGTTTGTGTCCTGCTGAGTTTGGAGGGAGGAGGAAGATGGTAGTGGTGTGGTCCTATGGGCACTCAGGTGGGGACTGCCAGATGCCTGGAGGGAATCTGCTTTCTGTTCCCTCCTCTGTTCTCTTTAACAAGCCTTCATTAAGTCTGGGTTATAATATAAAATACAATCTAAAAGTCTAGGTAATAATCATAAAAACTATTTCATTTAATTCTTCCAATAAAAACTGAGTATCCACTACAAGCTAAGTGAAGGGTATCCAGTGGTGATTCATTTGTGTTAAGGAGCTTAATTCTTACAATAATCCTTACATTAAGTATTATCATGTCTAAAACTCAGATTGCTCTCTTATTGCAAAGTATATAGGAACTTTGTTTCTGGAGGAAGATGTGTTAGTTTGGATCTTTCAGAAATCAGGTACCAAGATAAGTTAGATATTAAAGAGATGCATTGGGGGAAACACTGATGAGGGGAAATGGGAAAGAAGCCAGAGGAGGCTGGGAAAGCCATCAGACAGTGGTGAAGTTCTGGCCTCCATGAGGGAGAAAGGGAAGGAAGGGAGGAGGAAGGGAGGAAGAGATTGCAATACAGTTTTTTGATTTTTTTTGGTCTTTTTTTTTTTTTTTTTTTTTTTTTTTTTTTTGTCTTTTTAGGGCCACACCTGTGGCATGTGGAGGTTCCCGGGCTAGGGGTCTAATCAGAGCTGCAGCTGCCGGCCTATGCCATAGCCATGGCAATGCTGGATCCTTAACCCACTGAGCAAAGTCAGAGATTGAACCCACAACCTCATGGTTCCTGGTCGGATTCATTTCTGCTGTGCCATGACAGGAACGCCCCAGTTTTATAGATGTTTAAACCAGGTTGATAAAGAGTCTCAGGTCAAAGTTTCCCATGAAGAGTCCCACATCTCCCAGAAATAGGCCTGCCATATACCCCCGCCATGCTTAGTCACTGACTAGGAGCAGCTCATTGAATGTGTCACTTCGTGTCAAAGTGGTGATGGATTTCAGAGTGCAGCACCGGGGCTGCTGGTCAGTTACACTCCCAGCAGGAGGGGAGAAAGATATACTGTGCTCATAAATTGGAAGTAGGGAATCTAAGAGGTATTGTCACAGTTCAAATCTCTGTTTTGCCATTCACTAATTAGATGACAGTGGGCAATTTAAGTAATTTCTCTAAGCCTCATCTTTCCTCATTTCTAAAGTAAGATAATTCATATCTCATGGGGTTACATGAAGGAATACATAAGATAATGCCTATAAAAAAGCATTTTGCACCTTGCTTGGCACATAGTAAGCTCTTGATAAATGTGGAAAAGTACACTGTGCTCATGGATGGGAAGAATTGTTAAAATGACTGTACTACTTGAGGCAATCTATAGATTCAGTGCACTCCCTGTTAAAATACCAATGGCATTTTTTCACAGTACCATAACAAATAATTTTCAAATTTTATTTAAAACACAAAAGATCCCAAATATCCAAAGCATCCTAAGAAAGAAGAACAAAGCTGGAGGTATCATACTCCTTGATTTCAAACTATACAAAGCTACAGTAATGAAAACAGTATGGTACCAATCTCAAAATGGATACATAGATAAATGGAACAGAATAGAGAACTCAGAAATAAATCCACAATTTTATGGTCAATTACTCTATAATGAAAAGGGCAAGAATTATACAATGGGAAAAAGAAGTCTACAAAAATGATATTGGGACAACTTGTTAACTACATGCAAAAGAATCAACTGAACTGGACTGATTTCTCACACATATTCAGAAATAAATTTAAAATGGAGTAAAGACCTAATATAAGACCTGGAACCATAAAATTCTTGGAAGAAAACATAGGCAGTATGCTCTTTGACATTGGTCTTAGCAATATTTTTTTGGATATGTCTCTTCAGGCAAGGGAAAAAAAGCAAAAATGGAACTACATCAAACTAAAATGCTTTTACATATGAAGGTGACTATCCAAAAAATGAAAATGCAGCCTACTCAGTGTTAGAAAATGTTTGCAAATGATATATATGGTAAGAGTTAATATCTAAAATATACAAAGAACTCATGTTACTTGACATAAAAATAATCCTGATTAAAAATGGGCAGAGGACCTGAACAGATATTTTCCCAGTGAGACAAACAGATGGCCAGCAGACTCATGGAAAGATGCTCAACATCGCTAATCATCAGGGAAATGTAAATCAAAACCATAATGAGATAGCACCTCACATTTGTTGGAATCACAAATGATAAATAACAAGTGTTGGCAAAGATGTGGAATAAAGGGAACCCTTATGCACTGTTGGTGTAAATTGGTGCAGCCACTTGTGAAAAACAGTGTGATGCTCCTCAAAAAATTAAAGATAAAACTGCCATATGATCCAGCAGTTTTACTTGTATTACCTAAAGAAAAAAAAATTTATTCAAAAATATACATGCACTCTGAAGTTCATTGCTGTATTATTTACAGTAGCCAAAATATGGAAGCAAGTCAAGTGTTCACTGATAGAAGAATAGATAAAGAGATGATAAATATAATTATATATATTCTATCACTATATATGTATATATAAATATAATATGTAATATTACTAATCCATGAAAAGAATGAAATCTTGCCTTTGTGACTACATGGATAGGTTTAGAGGACATTATGCTAAGTGAAACAAGTCAGGCTGAGAAAGACAAATACTACATACATAATCTCACTTGCATGTGTAATCTAAAAACCAAACCAACAAAACAAAACAAAAAAATGTAAAAGGACTCATAGAAACTTAGAAGAAATGGATGGTTGCCAGATGAGGTGTGTTGGGAGGTGGGTGACATAGATGAAGGGGATTAAGAAACGTAACCCTCCAGTTATAGAAAAACATCACAAGGATGTAATATACAGGACAGAAAATATGATTAGAAATATTGTATAACTTTATATGGGGTCAGATGGTTATTAGACTTATGTGGTGATTGTTTCATGGTTATGCAAACCCAGACCATTATATACCACATCCAAAACTAACATAATTTGTATGCCAACACTATTTAAATAAAGATAAAAATAGAAAACTTTATTGAGGCATATTTCTGTGTGGCACACAATTCACCCTTTTGAAATGTACAATTGAATTATTTTTTATTAAATTTACCAAGTTGTGCAACCATCACCATAAAACAGTTTTATAATATTCTCATAACTTGAATTAGTGAATTTCATCACTCATGCATATTTACTGTTAGTTCTCCTTTCTCTCCTTCTACATCTCCACCCTAGGCCACCACTAATCTCCTTCCTTTTTCAGTAGCCTTCTTTTCTGGTCATCTTGTGTAAATAGAATCATATAACATGCAGTCTCTTATCTCTGATTTCTTTTAATGAGCATAATGCTTTTAAGGGTCAGCCATGTTGTAGCATATATCAGTAGCCCATTAATTTTTATTGCCAAATAATTTGCCATCGAATGTATACATTAAATCTATCAGTTCACCAGTTTACAGACATTTGGGTTGTTCCTACTTTTCTTGTTTTATTATGAATGATGCTGCAAAGAACACTCATGTTCTAATTTGTCTTTTCGCTTCTCTTGGGTACGTAAGAGTGGACTTGCTGGATCATATGGCAAGTTCATGTTTAACCTTTTCAAGAATTTACAAACTTGTTTCCAAAGTTGCTGTGTTATTTTATATTCTCATCTTCGGTGATTCAGATTCCTTGTTTCCCATGCTCTCACCAACATTTGTTATTGCCAGTTTTCTCATTATAGCTATTAGTGGGTATGAAATGGCATCTCATAGTGGTTTCAATTTGCATTTCCCTATTGAATAATGATGTTGAGCATTTTATGCACTTTAATGCAGAAAATTTAAAATATACAGAAAAAAATCAGGGAGTTCCCGTCGTGGCGCAGTGGTTAACGAATCCGACTAGGAACCATGAGGTTGCGGGTTCGGTCCCTGCCCTTGCTCAGTGGGTTAAGGATCCGGCATTGCCGTGAGCTGTGGTGTAGGTTGCAGACGCGGCTCGGATCCTGAGTTGCTGTAGTTCTGGCGTAGGCCAGTGGCTACAGCTCCGATTCAACCCCTAGCCTGGTAACCTCCATATGCCGCGGGAGCGGCCCAAAGAAATAGCAAAAAGACAAAAAAAAAAAAAAAAAAAAAAATTGACATTAAAAAAAAGAAAAAATATACAGAAAAAAATCAAAGGACAAAAACCTTGTATTTCTATAATCTACTTTTGAGGTTTTTCCAGTCATATGTATGTCTTTTTTACAAACTGAAGTCTTACTATGTATATTGTTTTCAAAATTATTTTTCCCTTCTCATTCCATCATGTCATTAGGTATTCCTCTACAATTCAAGTTTTAACCTCTCCCTCCTCAATATAATCATTTTTTAGAAATGAAATATTTTGTGGAATCCCAACGTACAAAATGGGAAGCAGAGCTTCTCTGAGTAGAGTTTGGGTGCTGCCAGAACATGTGGGTCCCCTTACTATTTGTGAAGGTCAGTTTTAAAACAGCTCTTACAAGTTATTATTATTATTATGGCTGCACCTAGGCATACAGAAATTCCTGGGATAGGGGTTGAATTGAAGCCGAGCTGCCCCTGATCCTTAACCCACTGAGGGAGGCCAGGGATTGAACCCACATCCTCATAGAGGCGATGTTGGTCCTTAACCTGCTGAGCCCCAATGAGAACTCCATGAATTATTTTTAATGGCTGCAAGTAGTTCTCTACTGTTGAACACAGACTATGTAACCTACTGGGGTATAAATCTCACCTCTGCCACTTAATTAGAAATGTATTCAATATTATCTTTGGCCTTAGTTTCCTTGTGGGTAAGATGAGAGTAATAAAAGTACCCATTGTCATAGAGAGCTATATGGCACATATAAGTAATTAGAAATTTTTGTCTGCCTTACTTTAGAGTTATATGACTTCATATTTGTATGACAAAATTTAAAATTAACAGTTTAAAAAATGTTCCTTTTTCTTAAACAGACATTCAGATCAATGGAACTGGATAGAGAGCCCAAAAATAAACCCAGACACCTGTGTTCAATTAATCTTTGACAAAGGAGGCAGGAATATAAAATGGGGAAAATACAGTCTCTTCAGCAAGTGGTGCTGGGAAAACTGGACAGCTGCATCTAAATCAATGAAACTAGAACACACCCTCACACCATGCATAAAAATAAACTTAAACTTAAAAACTTAAACCTAAGACAAGACACCCTAAAATTCCTAGAAGAGAACATAGGCAAAACATTCTCTGACATAACCCCACAAATGTTTTCTTAGGTCAGTCTCCCAAGGCAATAGAAATTAAAAATAAACCAATGGGACCTAATCAAACTGACAAAGTTTTGCACAGCAAAGGAAACCATGAAGAAAATGAAAGACAATACACAGAATGGGAGAAATAGTTGCAAATGATGTACATGACAAGGGCTCAATCTCCAAAATATACAAGCAATTCATAGAACTCATCAACAAAAAAACAAACAACCCAATTGAAAAATGGGCAGAAGACCTGAACAGACATTTCTCCAAAGAAGATATACAAATGGCCAGCAGGCACATGGAAAAATGTTCAACATCACTAACTATTAGAGAAATGCAAATCAAAACTACTATGAGATACCACCTCATACTGGTCAGAATGGCTATCTTAATAAGTCTACAGATAACAAATGCTGGAGAGGGTGTGGAAAAAATGGTACCCTCATACACTGTTGGTAGGAATGTCAATTGGTACAACCAATTTGGAAAACAGTATGGAAATACCTCGGAAAACTAAATATAGAACTACTATATTATCCGGTAATCTCACTTCTCACTACTGGGTATATATTCAGACCAAACTTTCATTGAAGAAGATATACGCACCCCTATGTGCATTGCAGCACTATTCACAATAGCCAAGACAAGGAAACAACCTAAATGTCCATTAACAGATGAATGGAGTAAGAAGAAATGGTACACATACACAATGGAATACTGCTCAGCCATAAAAAGAACAAAATAATGCCCTTTGCAGCAACTTGGGTGGAACTAGAGACTCTCAACACTAAGTGAAGTAAGTCAGAAAGAGAAAGGCTCTCCATTCTCCTTTCCCAGATCTATTTTGTTTCTCCTAAAGTAGCTCCAAGTCCTGAAAATGTCACCCAAACTAGCATTTCTAGGTTTATTTTAGTTGTCTGTCTATCCCTTGCCCTGATCATCACCACCCAAGCTGAGACCCTTGATTGCTTGATTGACAAAGAATCCTGTGTTAGTTATCTATTGCGGTGTAAAAAATTTCCCCAAATATAGCACCTTAACACTTTATCTTACAGTTTCCTTGGGCCAGGCATCTGGGAGCAGTTTAGCTGTGTGTTTCAGGTTCAGACTCTCTCATGAAGTTGCAGTGTAGCCGTTGGAGAGAGAGACATGGAAAGAAACAGAGAGAGAGAGAGAGAGAGAGAGAGAGAGAGAGAGAGAGAGAGAGAGAGAGGAGGATGGGGGAGGGTATGGGAGAAGAGATCAAGCGAAGAGAGGAGAAGAGAAGAAGTTGTCAGGCAAGGGAAGTGGAATTAAGCCTTACCTCTTGAGAGAAGAGGTATCAACAAATGCAGAATGTCTTTAAAACCATCATGAATCTTATAGAGGTTTGGGAAAGAATGTAAATTATTATAGGCTATTTTTTCCATACTTACCATGGATAGGAAAGCTATTGATTTCTGTGCTTGTATTTTGTAATTAGCCAGCTTGCTAAACTCTTATTAGATTAAAGATTTTCAGTTAATTCTCTTGGGGTTTCCAGGTAGATAATTATGTTTTCCCTTTCCTCTATTATTTAAACGGTTTTTTCCTCCTCATTTTTCCTATCATTTGCTAGAATTACTTGAATAATAACCATAAATAATAAAGATAAATAATGGTGGTAGTAGTGGACATTCTCATTTCATTCCTCACTTTAATGGGAATGTCTTTAGTGTTTCACTGATAAGAATGATGTAGGCTGCTCTTGGTTTATGTTACGGAAACACGTTTCTTGGTCTAATTTACTAAGAATTTTTAACTCTTCCTGGTTTGGGGAGCTTGATTTTATTGCAAGATTTTAAGCATTTCATACTGTTGGATTTCCTGAAACTTCAAGTGAAGAATTGTAGGTTTAAAGAATCCTAGCACCTGGCTAGGCCAGAGCCCACATCTATTAGGTAGGGCAGGAAGATTCAGATATTTTGCTTTGAACTTACTGCTCCCAGCTTCTTTTCTGTCTCTGTTCTAACACTCTCTCCAAAAGAACTGTTTGTTTTTTTCCATTTGCTGTTCCTGGAAAGCTTGGTACTAAGGAAGAAAAAAAATAAAGAACTATAGGGACAGAAAACTGTTTTTATCTCAGCTGACACAGATAACATCAGATTCACCCATGGCTGTGCTCACGCTTTTGGTCTTTCCACTGGAGGAAGTTGCATGATTCTAGCTAGAGATCCCTCATATCTCGAGAGATTTGTGTACCCCAAGGCTAGCAGTATGGTATTCAGGGGAGCCATACAGGTAGTTTTTCTTACATGTTATTTTCCAGGAGATAGAATAGTGGCAAACCTATCTTCTGTAAGCTGAGATCCCCTTCATAGAGATGTCCTATATCCTACCCACATGAACATGTTACCAAGTACAACCCTTGCAACATGGTGATCTCTTCTTTGCTAACTCAGGGGAAAATTGATTTGCACAAAAACAGTTAGATAAAAGGACCCTCTGGAATTCTTTATCCATGAAGACGAGGGTTTGATCCCTGGCCTTGCTCAGTAGGTTAAGGATCCGGTGTTGCCATGAGCTATGGTGTAGGTCACAGACTTGGCATGGATCTGGTGTTGCTGTGGCTGTGGGATAGGCTGGCATCTGCAACTCCTATTTGATCCTTAACCTGGGAATTTCTACATGCCACAGGTGTTGTCCTGTTAAAGGATCATCTTCAGCCTACCTTCTCTTCAGCATCCCCTGGGGGCTTCTTGGAAATGCAGACTCTCAGGACCAGCCTGGATTTACACAATCAGAATCTGCATTTCCACAAGCTCCTCAGTTGATTCATAAGCACATGAAGTTTTGAGAAACTCTAGTCTAAAGCACCTTGGTTGCACATTCAATCATTTGGAGAGCTTTAACAAAACCCCAGTGCTCAGATCACACTCTAGATCAATGGGTTTCAACTATGTTTATTTTGCCTCCTCCATCTCCAACACCTGCTGATGTCTGGGGACAGTTTTGACTGTTATGACTAGATTCTGTGATATTGGCATCTAGTGATCCTTGGCTTCTGCCAAGGATGCTAATAAAACTCTTCCCATTGAACAGGATAGCCCCTCAAAACAAAAAATTATCCAGTCCAAAGTGCCAATATATCAAAGTTGAGAAAATCTTCCCTGGAATTTTTGAAGGCAGGGTATAGGCACCACCAGTATTTCCCAGTTTTCCTGATGCTGAGAATCCCTGGGGGTATTTCTTAGTCATAGCTCCCTGGGCCCTTCCATGGATGATTGTCAGGAAGTGGGTCAGGAAGTGGGACTGGGATTTGTCATTTTAACAAGTATCCCAGGTGATGCTATCATCAGGGAAGTTTTGAAATACTAGGCCTGACTCAGGGAGGGCAGAGATGCCATATGCTATAATTTAATTCAGGAAACTCTCCCTAAAGATGTGCTGAAGTTGGGTGCAGGATGGAGACTTGGCACTTAGTCAGACATTCTCAAGAACAGGGTGGATGGAAAACCTAAACTGCTTCTTATGGAGCATTTGGCCTGAATACTGTACCCCAACTATATGTGTGTGATTCACCTTGAAATGGATTCAGAGGCACAAGGTACATGATAGAGACAGTTTAGTATTTACAGTCTTGAGCTAAAGCTTTCCAGGACATACTACAACTACCTGCCTAGCTTCCTGGCCTCCATTGTACATATTATGGTAAAGGATGGGACAATTAGAAGGAGGCTGAAGAGTCCTGGTATGATTTACCAAGATAGTAGTGAGAGAGAGTAGTGATGAGTAAGGTAAAGACTTATGCTATTTTTCACTGTATACTTTTTTGGACTGCAGATTGGAAGTATTTTGGAATACAGCATTTGTAAAATGACCGTAAGGTGGTCCTGTTCTACTCACAATAGGGATGGTTTTATGACCCAAATCCTGGTCCTCTTGTACTCTCAGCTCAAACCTGCCTTCAGGTAGGTGGACTGAGCTTACAGATCGAGGAGGCTCGGTCCTTCACAATATAGGTTTGTTTGATGGATAGTGGTTGGGTTCGTCGGGGGAATGGAGTGTAACAAAGGGGAAGGGAATCAGTGAATGGCTGAGACACTTCTACAGACTGTTCACACCTACTTCCCCCGGTCTTAAGCAGTTTCTACTTTGAGATCCATGACCTTTCAACTTCTGAGAAGCCCTTTATGCATTTGAAGATTAAGGCTGCCAGTGAGGTTACACACTCCATCATACCATACCCCAGCTACCTCTGCACACCAGAATCAGGAATATTGGGAGGTGCTGGCTCTTGATTGAAAGAAAACCAAAAAACAAACAAAGAGGTATGCCCAAGAGGTATGCTAGGATCATGATACCTTGATTTTGTTGCCATTTGTAGAGTTTTTTTCCCCTCCAATGATTCCCTGGTGTTCAGGTTGAAGTAGACTACTGGCTAGGGCTTCAACAACTTAATCTGGATTGGGGAGTGAGATGAATAAAAGACATCACTGGAGATGATTTGACCTTCTAATATCTAATCATGACATCTGGAATGTGTTCTCAGCCTGAAATAACTGATGAACTGGATCCAGTATGATGTTTAGGCACCAGAATCCCACTGTTTAACTTGAAAGCTTCCTCAAAAATGTTATGGACCTGGACTTGACTGAGCTACTGGTCAGAAAAATTATGAACCGTCCATGATAGCAGAAATTCTAAGAATCTACTTTTCGAAGGTACAGAAGATAAGCCTGTGGTCAGATCTCTTTAGTCCAGACATGTGTTTGGTACAGCTCAAAGAATTTTCTCAAATTGGAAGTCTCCTCTCCCCTAACCTGCTTACCTATACTCTCTGAAGTTCATCTCCCATTTCTGATCCTGTAATGAACTTCTAGGAAAGGAAGAGCTTTTCTGGAGTTTAAAGCCTAGGGGACTTGACTTGCATTTGACCCTGAACCATACCAAACCCACACCATTGACTGTTAAAACTCATTTCTGTAATTGCACTGTGTGTTAGACACAGAGATGTAGAACTCAGATCCCCCTGGAGGAAGGTCTTGCCTCAGGCTGTCTGTTCCTAAAGGGGCTGCCACTGCAGATAGTTGTCTCACCCAGGGCAGGCTATATAGTGACTGTGAGAAGTGAGCATATAAAGGGATATTAAGCCCTAGACATTTAAAAAACAATTATGCCCTTACCCACAGCATACAGAAGTTCCTTGGACAGAGACTGAATCTGAGCTGCAGCTTTGACCTATGTGCTGTGGCAATGATAGATCATTTAAACTACAGCACCAGGCTGGGGACTGAACCTGCCCTCTGCATTGACTGCACCTCTGCAGTTGGATTCTTAGCCCACTGTGTCATGGTGGGAACTCCAAGCCCTGGACATTTTGGCCTGACCTGGACACCCCAACAGGAAGGACTTGATCCCTCCCTGCATTGCAGTTTGGCTTTTTCCTTTGCCCAAAACTGCATCTTCCTCCTTCCCTTTTGCAGATGTTGAAACCTAATAAACAACTTTTCCCTCAGCACCTGCTTCTGGAGAACTGAACTTGTGACAGGAGGTGGGGACTGTATTGCTACAGGAGGATGTATGCCCTTGTGTTTACTTTTTGAGAAACTTGGTTCTGGTTGATGTCCACTTCCCGGTATGGAGGTGGTGGCTCCTGGTGATCAAGGCTATTTTGTAAGGGATGATATTTTCTCATCCTGACAGTGTCCAATGGGAGTGTTGTCTGATTTTTTTGTAGCTGGGCCCGGCAGGGCAAGCTCAGAGGCCCCCCTTGGTGAGGTGGGCTTTCTGGGACATTTTTCTAGGGCAAGGATATCCCAGAATTGAGCAGAGAGTCATCTCTGATCATTTTTTTTTGGGGGGGGAGGGGGTTCTGTCTTTGTGCTTTGTAATTTTCCCAGCCTGTTTCCTGTTTCCTCTTCCTTTTGTAAGGTGTGTGTCATTTTAATTTGCCATTTCAACATGGGATGAGTAATTTTCAAGTAAATCTAGGTTTAGTGAGACATTAAAACCCAATTAAATAAATAAAATACTGAACAGTGAAGTGCCTATAAGAAGTTTTGGGGGGTTGGGGGGGAGGGATTTGTTTGAGTTCACAGAGTAGCTGAAAATTACCCGCAGGAGATGCTCTTCACAGTGAAGGCTTAGAAGGCAAAGCTGAAAATAGAGGAAATTATAGGCAAAAGTCTGTGACCTGCTTGATAGGGAGGATGGGAGGTTGCAAGGAAATGCATTTGATTAAAAAATAGCTTAACCTCTGGAAGAAGCCTAAATTGGAAAAAAAAAAAAGGGTAAAACAAAACTACAAAGCTTCCATGAAACTTACCATGAAGCAAATGAGAGCATGTGCAAGTGAAAATGCTTGTTTGTATATTTTCTCAGGAGCTCTTAGAGGAATTAAATTGAGTTTGACATACTTCTCAGACCCTGCTCTGTTTCAGGTCCTGTGTTGGGTGCTGGGGGTACAGATGCTAACAAAGGCAGCACAGATCTGTCCTCAAGTGCTTGCAGGCTAGTAGGAGAGTTGTCCCCAGTCCACGGCCCACAAAAGAGCAATCTGGGCTAATTCAGACCACAGTCTCTCAGATTAGTAGGCTGGCCCTGAGGGTCTGGGAGGAGCTGCTGCAGGTCTGTGAAGAGTTTGTGGGTGCTGGCTGCTGAGGGGACAGAGAATGATATGTAGAAGCCAGACTCAGACTAAGGTGAGGCAGTGAGGCATGCACCTTGGGCACAAAAACTTAAAGGGGTGCCAAAATCTCAATAACTAAGATAAATACCATTGTAATATTATCTTTACAAACATAAAAATCAGGAGTTGGAGTTCCTGTCATGGCTCAGTGGTTAACGAATCCGACTAGGAACCAGGAGGTTGTGGGTTCGATCCCTGGCCTTGCTCAGTGGGTTAAGGATCCAGTGTTGCCGTGAGCTGTGGTGTAGGTCAGACGCAGCTTGGATCCCGTGTTGCTGTGGCTCTGGCATAGGCTGGTGGCTACAGCTCTGATCAGACCCCTAGCCTGGGCACCTCCACATGCCGTAGGAGTTGCCCTAGAAAAGGCAAAAAGATAGAAAAAAAAAATCGGGAGTTCCTGTCATGGCTCAGTGGAAACGAATCTGATTAGCATCTATGAGGATGTAGGTTTGGTCCCCGGCTTTGCTCAGTGGGTTGGGTATCCAGCATTGCTGTGAGCAGTGGTGTGGAGTTGCAGATGCGGCTTGGATCCCATGTTGCTGTGGCTCTGGTGTAGGCTGGCAGCTACACCTCCAATTAGACCCCTAGCCTGGGAACTTCCGTGTTGTGTCCCTAAAAAAAAGGCAAAAGACAAAATAAAATAAAATAAAACAAAATAAAGACATAAAAATCAATGCAAAAAGACATGCTGAACAAACTATCAAAATTTTAAATAAAGACAGAATCAGTATTCCTGATTTGTTCTTTAACCTCAGTCTTTAAGGTGGCTTAGCATGGCCCTATTATTGACCTTTTTAAAAATTTTACTATTTTAGTAATTTTTTGCATTGATTTATATTTTCAAAAATATTGTATTAAATACGATTTATCTTGATTACTGAGTTTTTTGGTGCTCCCATTAAAATTTGCATCCAAGGCTAGTCCTAGCCCTGTGGGGTAGAGAGAATGTGTTTGTCTCTAGAATGGCTCAGTGGAACCGTTCTGAGCCTTCTGGAATGAAAAGAGCTGCCAGTTTGAGGTGGGGGACAGTTTTAAGTGAGATATTGCAGAAATGGGGAAGTAGAGCAGTTCAGGCCCAGTGATAACATGCAACAGAGCTTTGGGTGAGGGGCATTGCCCCCTCTGGAGAGACCAGGGTGACTGTGAATAATTCTGCTTTGAACAATACCATGTGGACCCTGAGGGTTTGGAAGGGCAGCCTCTTTGAAGCACGGCCCTCTCACAGAGTGTGCAGTTTATCTTTGTAGCTGTAGTTCTTAAAAATGTAGTGGGAACTCGGTGTCCACCAAGCGAAAGAAGAATTGCCATTTGTGATATGGACTGTGGTGTGGTAGACTTCCTGGTACCCCAGGAGGAGACTTTGAAAAGACCTGGCCAACTGCAAAAGCATTATATCCCCCGGCTCCTGAGGTACAGAAAATATACTCCCACTTTTTTGTTTGTTTTGGAAAAATATTCATAATATACTATCTGCATTTCAACCATTTGAAGTGTACAGTTCCAGTGACGTTAAGTACATTCACATAATTGTGCAACTATCAGTACCACACAACCCACAGGAATTTTCATCGTCCTCAACAAAAACCCTGTACTCATTAAATACTAGCTTCCCATTCTACTTCCTTTCTCAATGAGATTGACTACTCTAGATGTCTCATAATAAGTAGAATCTTATGGTATTTGCCCTTTTGAGACTGGCTCGCTTTACGTAGCACAGCAACTTCCAAGTTCATCCATGTTGTAGCATGTGTCAGAATCTCCTTCCTTTATAAGGCTGAACAATATCCCACTGTATGTGTGAACCACATTTTCTTTATCTGCTCATCCCTTGATGGACATTTTGGTTGCTCCCACCTTCTGGCTATTGTGAATAACAGATTGTTATTGTGCTGTTTTAAACAAACTCTCCTACTTTAACTTTTGGAGAAATAAAAAGGAAAGAAGCCCCTGCAAGGCTATGCCTCTGCTGATTCTTCATTGCAGGCATGGCCTCCTAGACAGAGTCAGCAACCTCACCAAACACCCTTTGAGAACCCTTTGTGTTCTAGATACTTTGTTTGATGTTGCAGATACAAAATCGGCCAGACATGTCCCTCCTCTCAAAGAACTCAGTTTAGTGTGGGGGCAGATTCATTAGCATGTGATTCTACTTGTGTCAAGGTTTGGTAAGAGAAGCAATTGTTTCTTTTATTTTGGTCTTTCAATGAGTGGATAACTCCTTTAGGAGAGGGGGGTTTAGCTAGTGTGGGTATTATAAGAAATGTGGACTTAAAGAAGATTTTGGAGTCTTAATCAATATCCCCTTTTGAATTTACAGATCGTTCAAGTTAGGTGGGTGCCTCTAGCAATGTGGATAAATATTTCTGCTGTGGTAACTGCCAGAAACTTCCTGCCAGGGACTTCCCAGGCCAGGGGGAGGGGACTCTGCCCAACCTCATGCATCATACTCCTGTTTACACTCACAAACAGACACACCCGTACCCTGAGGAGATGAGCTTCAGAAAGTCCTTGAAAACAGGAGTTTGCTGGCTGATTTCATGGGACTGCTTCATGGCTGAGGTGAAGCCATCTAGCCTATTAAAAGTCATATACCCTCTTTAATGTGGACGATAAAACTTTAATTAAAGTGGTGATTAGAAACAGAGTAATAATGACCACTAATAAAGTAGTTTATAGGGATCAATAGCTTTACAAAGAGCAGCTCATCCAGTTCCTGGCAGGCTGCTGCAGGCAGCCCCAAAGCATGGGCTCTGGGCAGGCTGAAAGGATTAGGGGAAGGGTTTACTGGAATAGAGAGATAACATAAAAGGCAATTTATAATGTGTGACTCCAAGCAATGAGCTGGGGAAAATGGAAAGCTGTGATGTGAATGGGATTTGTTGTACCTTTGCAATATGAATCAGCTTTACAAGACTGCAGGCTATAGGAAAGGATTTGGTCACCTGTGTGTAAATGAGTGTTCATTGTTTTGGTTTTTTTTTGTTGTTGTGGTCCATACGTCTTAGGGTGAAAGGAGGAAGAATGAATAAAACCATTCCTGAGAAAGCCTTTGGCGATTGATGCCATACTAATAACAGTAATGGTAAGAACGGTCAGAGTAATGATAATAACAGTAACAACAATAAGGTTACAAGTAATAAAGAGCCCCTATGCACCAACCACTTTTGTATTTCACTTTTAATCCCAATGACTCTCCTTCCAGGTAGCTAGTATCACCCTCCCTTCCCTTTACCAAGTAATGTAGGGGATGTATGCTGAGAAACTGGGTTCGAAAGGGAATCCAGGAAGGATTTTCCAGAGGGTGAATTTTCAACCTGGAATCTGAAAGGCAGTGAGAAACTTGGTTAGAATGTGTCCATGTGCTCACACACACCCCCTTCAAATACTGTCCCGCAGCCCGCAAGGCTCTAGAGGCTATGGCCCTTGCCTACCTCTCTAGTCTTACTTGTCTCTTTTTTGTCCTTATTCAACCACAGTGGCTTCCTTTCTGACCCTCAAACATGCCAAGTTCTCTCTTGCCTTATTTATTCATATGGCTCTGCCTCCTCTGAAATACCCTTCTCTCAGATCTTGTCACAGATCCCTTTCCCATTCTTCAGCTCTTAACCCAAATGTCAACTCCTTTGAGGGGCCTTTTCCATCCACCCTGGCTAATCTCCTCTTTTTTTCCAATCACTATTTCTCTGTGTTGTTTTCTTGATTGCACTTAGCACCTGAGAGTATTTCATTTATTCATTTTCACTTGTTTGATATTTGTCTTCCTCCACTAAAATATGCAGTTTTGAGAGGCTGAATCCTAGGTTCTGGAATAATAATGAACACCTTGCACACAGTAGGAGCTGAGTAAATGTTTGTGGAATGAATGAACAAAGGCTACTTGAAGAGCCAGTTTACCCTATAATGCAATACAAAATTCCTGTTCACCTCTATCTGCCTTGACTTTCCATGCTTTTCCTGCCCCTATTTTACTCATTGAATACAAACTCCATAAATGATTTGGACCACAACACAGAAAGGCTTGGGAAGAAACACCGCATAACCCAGTGATTTTAAGAGTCCCCAAGTTCTAATTAGCATGGTGCATGGCAATGGTGCTAAATGAACTGTAATAGCATTATCAGGTCAAAACCCAGCTTTGTAGGGCAGCCCAAAATAGATGCTGCGCTCTTTTTGTCTTTAGCACACAATCCATGGAGTGTCCAAACGTGTATCAAGGTTTAACAGACAAATAATGTACTTGGTAGAATTGTGCAATGAGAGAGATGCTTGCAAACTCTCTGGGGTGTAGCTTCTGGATATTGAAGTTTCTTTCAGGTGCACTTGGGACCTGGATAGATGGTTTCAATTAGGATTCAATTAGCATGAATCAAGGTGAACTTCAAGGGGCAGCCAATTCATCAGAAGTGCCCCTGCCCCAACCCCCTCCCAGTCCCATCCTCTCTCAGGGTAGATCTGAAACAAAGCTCTGCATAACCATAGGCATGAACAGGAAGTGGCTCTGGATTCAGTTCAGTGTGGAGATAGGAATGCTTAACCCTCACACCCACGGCCCCTGGGGGCCCATGGCCTGTCCCTCCCTGGCCATGCTGTCTGACTCTGCACTGATCTTTTAGGTGGTTGGTCCCTGGTCATACAGTCAGCAGTAGTAAAATACACTTCTAGCACCTTCTCATTCACAGCCAGACTTCTGAGCCACTGTGGCAACACATCTCATAATAACCTGCTGCCAGTCTTCCTGACTCCTGACTTGAATACTCCCTCATTTCTAGACTTGACACAGAAATTGCTTCTCACTCTTTATGAGAGGCTTCAAGGTCTTCCTTTACACGATCCCTAATAAGGAACTATAAATATACTTGTTTGCATTTATAAGTCCATCAGTGCCGTGTAGTTTTTAGGGAGAAGGCTGATCTATTTGCCTGAGTGGGGATTTTGGCTCCAATGGAACATGTTGCCAGGAGAACTATTTACCTGGGGGTTTCCCGGCCCTCTGAGATATTAGAGAAGGGTTCTTTGAATTTGATGGTTGGATCTTGGGAAACCAAGATCAAATCTCACCAGAGAGGAAAAAAGCTGTATTATCCACCCTTGTGGTAAGTTTGTGGCATAGATCAGAATTTCCCCTTCAAGGTGAATCTCCTGTTCTGAGACACAAATCAATAATTAACAAGGAGAGAGACTTTGAGATGGTGGCACTCAAATGTCTTCCCATCCTATTTGGATGGAAACTTGTCTTGGGTTTCTTAGAGAAGAATGAGGCCACAATGAAGCCCCCTTTCTGGGAACAAAGTTGTCTTTTTAAATTTTTTTTCTGATTGGCTGTATTTGTTTATTTTTTAAAATTTTTTATTATGATTGATTTACAATGTTCTGTCAACTTCTGCTGTACTCAGAGTGACCCAGTAATACATATACATGGATCTTTTCCTCATATTATCCTCCATCATGTTACATCACAAGTGATTAGATATATAGTTCCCTGTGCTATACAGCAGGATATCATTGTTTGCCACTCCACATGCAAGAGTTTTCATCTACTGCAATGTTGTCCCAATCCTGGTGGAGAGAAGGCTCCTCCCCCCTGCATCTCTGTGGGAACATGGGAGTGTTGGGTCAACAACCTGGGCTCTCCGAAGATTTCCTGGTATGAGTATCAACCTCAGCAGAACAGAGAGAGAGGGACCCAGAGTACAAGGCAAAAGATTACAGTGGCCAGGAATGAATGCTCTCTGCCTAGAACCTGCTGGTTAAAAAAAAAGATTTCAGAGATTGTATGGGATGAGTGTTTAAGGCCCTACTGGATTGCTTTTTTTTTGTCTTTTTGCCTTTTCTAGGGTCACTTCCACGGCACATGGAGATTCCCAGGCTAGGGGTCTAATCGGAGCCATAGCCACCGGCCTACATCAGAGCTACAGCAACGTGGGATCCGAGCCGCGTCTGCAACCTATACCACAGCTCATGGCAACACTGGATCCTTAACCCACTGAGCAAGGCCAGGGATTGAACCTACAACCTCATGGTTCCTAGTCGGATTTGTTAACCACTGAGCCACACAATGGAATCTCCACTGTTTTTTTTTGTTTTGTTTTTTTGTTTTTTTTTTTTTAATTAACCATGGCTTCTAGAGATTTCTTAAGCAAACTTGACATTGTAATTAGTAATGTATGTTTTCTTTGGATGGGGAGCCTAGGATCCACTGCAATGCTTGCAGTTACTTTTGCAAGAAAGACATCAAAAACTAAAATATATGTGACATGCCTCTGATTTAGGCCTGAGCATTTCCCAATTTCCCACTGCCTCAGAAAGCTCTCAGCATATGTGAAAACCCCAAAATGCCTGTTACATGGCTTGAAAAGATGAATCAGCTCCTGTTTGAGGGGTAGAGAGCAAGCTTTAGCAAGTGAAGAGGAAATGTCAAGCTGAGCAGCCTCGAGGGATCCTGTGCCTTTAGCAGTGTAATTGTCCAAACTGGAACTGAAGCAGGGAGGGCACCTAGGGGCACTGGAATTTCTCTACCAAGGGTGTGAGTGCCACTCGAATCCTAGGTTAAGGGTATTTTTGTTCTGAGCACCAACTTATCTTTCGTTCCTTCTTTTTTTTTGTAGGGGGAGTGGGTGCACCTGTGGCATATGGAAGTTTCTGGGCCAGGGATTGCATCTGAGCCACAGCTGGTACTGCAGTTGTGGCAATGCTGGATCCTTAAACCCATTACATCAGGTTGGGGATAGAACCTATACCTTTGTAGCCACCTGAGCCACTGTAGTTGGATTCTTAACTCACTGTGCCACAGTGGGAACTCCAAGTACCAACTTTTCAATTGTGTTTTCTAGTAGCCAAAGTGAAAAAACAAAAAACAAAAACAGACCAAAAAACCCCACCACAATGAGTTGTATGGTTCTCTTTTCTAGTTAATGGTGGCACACCAAGATCCTGCAGGATATTACTTAATTTTACATCTTCAGGTTAATGTAGTGCACTGCCTCATTAAAATTTCCTGGGCGTTCTTAAGAAATAAATTAGAGGCAAAAATTTTAAGTATCAGGATAGATCAATTAAATTCAATATTTATTTATTTATTTATTTATTTATTTATTTGGGGGTCTTCTTAGGGCCGTACCTGCGGCATTCGACCTCCCAGGCTAGGAGTTAAATTGGAGCTACAGCCACTGGCCTACGCCACAGCCACAGCTATGTGGGATCCGAGCCAGGTCTGCGACCTACAGCACAGCTCACAGCAATGCCGGAATCTTAACTCACTGAGCAAGGCCAGGGATTGAACCTGCGTCCTCATGAATACTGGTCAGATTTGTTTCTACTGAGCCACAATGGGAACTCCTGATTTATTTTTTAATTAAGCAAGCTTACTGAGTACTTAATCTGTTAGCATGAAACGTTATGGCATATTCTGTGGGGGATAGAAAAATATAGACTCTTTCTTTGTAGCTCACAGTGTAGAAGGGGAAGATGAGGGACATACCTACATGACTACAAAACAAAGCAGAAAGTATTAAGAACTATAAAAGTGGCAGGAACGTGGTTGGGACAGTCCAGAAGAGGGATCAGGGAAGCAAAGCCTCATGGAGGGATGTGATGGACAGACAGCTAGGGCCTGTGCAAGCAGAGGTGATGGGAAGGACTAGAGGAGCATAGGAAGTTGAAATACTGTGCACACCAGGGCACTGATGTAAAAATCCCACGTTGTGTTCAGGGAAAAGTGAGTGTTGGGGAATCCATGTCCTGTTGACTGGATGCTGGAACAGCTGCTCGATATGCAGAATGGGAGAGATCGAGGACAGTGAAGGCAGCATGATAAGACAGAATATTGAGGGTCTGCAGTGCCATGCTTAGAAATCAGTGAGAGCCAATTAGATAGAATAGGATAGGTAGTCTAGGGCCCATGTGCCCTGAACCTGAGGTTTTATTCTGTAGGCAAGAGGAGACACTGGAGGTTTTTGAGCCAGAAAGGTATATGTCCAGAACTGAGCTTTAAGCAAATTATTTCATCAGTTGAATGCTGGAAAAATTGGAGCCAAGAATATTGGGGGCAGGAAAACCAAGGCTGATGCTGCTGCACTAGTTCAGGTAAGAGGTGAAGGAAGAAGGAACTGAGGCTGGAGCAGTGAGGGTGGCAGTGAGGGTGGAGCAGTGGCATTTTATGCCTCCTCATTTCCTTGGCTATGCATGATGCCATGTAAGGAAGAGGCTGAGTGGTTTTGGAACCAGATAAACACAGGTTCAAATCTACCTCTACCCCTCACCAGCTGGATAATTCTGAGCAAATCATTTCATTTTCTTCTGAGTCTCGCTCCTGATGTGAGTGGAAGAGTATTGGCCTCAAAGGGCTGTTGTGAAGATTAAATGAAAGAAAGGATGTGAATCAATGTGAAATATTTCCTGCGGTGCCTGGCCCAGAAGGTCCTAAATACATTTTCATACCAAAGCGTCTCTCTGCTGCCCAGATGTTCTCCTGAATCCTGGATGATGGTCTGCTCTTGTACTTGCCCAGGTGCCCACAAGTTACCTACCTCCCTGACCTCAGACTTTGTCTTTTCCCTGTGATATATCCTGCCTCTTCCTGGTGTGCTTGGATCTGCTCTATTGCCTGACTCTGATCTTTGATACATGGATTCATCTTTGTTTTAGATCTCTTCTGTCTGATATGTGGCCAATATGCACTTGAAATGTGATACAAGTAGAAAATATGTCCTGAATTTCAAAGGTTTAGTATACAAATTAAAAGATCTCATGAATAATTTTCTTATATTGATTACATATTGAAATGATAATATGGACTAAGTTAAATAAAATATATTATTAAAGTTAATTAATTTCCTGCTTCTTTTCTTGAAATGGTAGCAATGAAGAAAAGTTTAGTGGGGACTTACTGTGTGTTAGGCACTGTTCTAGGTACATCACATGGTTTGAGTATTTAATCTTCATAGCAATCCTATGAGTTACTTTATTAGCTTTATTTTACAGTTAAGGAAGCTGAGACCCAAAGAGCTTATGGTAATCTCTTAGTCACCTGCTTCTTTTTACCTTTAAAAATGTACCTGCTAGAAAACTTAAAATTACATGTATGCCTTGTGTTTGTAGCTTACATTATATTTCTATTGAATGGTGCTGCTCTCAACTGGAGGTTATCAAACTACTCATGAGACACATCTGGTCCTCTGCCTAATTTTGTGCAGGCTGTGAGCTCAGAAAGGGCTTTGCATTTTTAAACAATTGAAAAAAATCAAAAGAAGAATATTTCGTGAAATTCAAATTTTGGCGTTCTTAAATAAAACTTTATTAGGACACAGTTCCACTTATTCTTTTATGTATGGCATATGGCTGCTTTTATGCTACAAGCAGAGTTGAGCAGTGGCAACAAAGACCCAAAAAGCTAAAATATTTACTCTTTGGCTTTTGGCAGAAAAAGTTTGTCAATCCTTGTTCTAGATTATTCTTATTTTAGACACTTCATCTGTTCAGATCACTGATCCCTAGGTTCTATCCTGAATCAGTCTCACTCCTCTCTCTACTTTATCTATCCTGGATTCTAGACTTACCCAAGTACCTGTCATGCGGTGTCTTGGATCAGTACCTGCAACTGGCTTCCACATATAACCCCAGCCTGGACAGGAGTTCACACTGAGGTGACGTGTAAAAATTATTAAGTGAGCCATTGTTCTTTGAGCTGTGTCTTCCATGTTGCCGTCTTGGGGTTTTGCTTCATGCGGGTTGTGATATGCCATAAAACAAGCACAAAAGCATGGTAAACACCATCTTCTGAGGCTCCCAAATTGCTGCAGAAGACAGACAGACGGCAGCACTGGCAGTGAGGTGGGAGAGACCATCTGCTGTCACCAGTGTGGAAGATGTCACTCAGGGGGCAGAATGTGGAGAGTGGAATGAAAACATCTGTTTCCTAGCTTGCACAGGGTGCCTTCAAATAGAGCACAGCCAGAAAGACGACAGAGTTCCGGGAAAACTTTGTAAAAGAGTGCCTCCCTGAGTTCTGCAGCCCACCACCGCCATAAGTCCTCATTCTTTAAGAAAACTTTATTTTTAATTTTTGCTATAAAATACATAGTCATTGTTTAAAAAATAAAACAAGAGAGTTATATTTAGAGTGGATAAGCAATGAGGTCCTACTCTGTAGAACCAGGAACTACATCCGATCTCTTGGGATAGACCATAACGGAAGACAATATGGGAGAAGAATATATATGTATTCAGTCACTTTGCTCTATAGCTGAAATTTGCACAACATTGTAAATAAGCTATACTTTTATTTTTTGTAAGATTTTTATTTTTTCAAATATAGTTGATTTATAATATTCTGTCAGTTTCTACTGTACAGCAAAGTGACCCAGTTTTATATATATATATATATGTCATTGCTAATCTATTCCAAATGCAATAGTTTGCATCTACTAACCTCTAACTCCCAGTTCATCCCACTCCCTCCCCTTCCCCTTGGCAACCACAAGTCTGTTCTCCAAGTCCAAGAGAGTTTGTTTTTTTTTTCTGTAGGTAGGTTCATTTGTATTCCAGACGTAAGTGATATCATATAGTAATTGTCTTTCTCTTGCTGACTTACTTCACTTTTTTTTTTTTTTTTTTTGTCTTTTGCCTTTTCTAGGGCTGCACCTGCAGCATATGGAGGTTCCCAGGCTAGGGGTCCAATTGGAGCTGTAGCTACCAGCCTACGCCAGAGCCACAGCAATGTGGGATCTGAGCTGTGTCTGCAACCTACACAACAGCTCACGGCAACGCCAGATCCTTAACCCACTGAGTGAGGCCAGGGATTGAACCCGTGACCTCATGTTTCCTAGTCAGATTCATTAACCACTGAGCCATGATGGGAACTCCAGACTTACTTCACTTTGTATGAGAGTCTCCAGTTCCATCCATGCTGCTGCAAATGGTAATATTTTGTTCTTTTTATGGCTGAGTAGTATTTCATTGTGTATATGTACAATATCTTCTTAATCCATTCCTTTGTTGTTAGACATTTAGGTTGTTTCCATGTCTTGGCTCTTGTGAATAGGGCTGCAATGAACATAGGGGTGCATGTATCTTTTTCAATAAAAGTTTTGTCCAGATATATGCCCAGGAGTGGGATTGCTGGGTCATATTGTAACTCTATATTTAGCTTTCTGAGGTACTTCCATACTGTTTTCCATAGTGATTGTATGCTATACTTTAATAAAACAAAGACAAAAACAAAAACAAGTGAATCCTCTTCCTAGGACTTATGATTTGGAAGGAAGAGTGCTAGGACTTGAGTTGGATTTGCAAGCAGATCACTATGACCCTCAGACTGTCTTTCTTTTCCAATAACCTAAGGATTCATTACTAGTCCTGGTTTTCCCCCCTGGCTTTCTTTTTATAAGATAAATTCTTTCTCAGAAGAAAATTTCAGATCCTAATTTGACAAGCCTTCAGGTGGGTCTTTCTCACCAATTTGCTTAACCTGCCTGGGCTCATCTGAATCCCAGTGATAGGTCCAAGTTAGATTCAAGATACTGACAAGCTTGACTGTGAGCTCTCTGATGGCAGAACTGTGCTGTTTCAACAGCACACTGATGCCTAGCATGGTGCCAGTTCATACAGAAGCACTCATATATATGTGAATCTCTTCCCCTCTCTAGACTTAGTGACCTAGCCAATAGCCCAAAGTTGCCCACATCCAGCTTTGTGGTACCTTTCTCATATTCCACCTTCTTTCTCCCTTCGTGCATTTTTTCTTTCCTATTGTATAAGCTTTAGGTAAACAGCATTATAACTCATCATCTGTATACACTGCAAAGGGTTCTCACCTCAAGTCTGTTGGCCATCCCCAAACCACTCAGACAAACCCTTTTACTCATTTCGCCCACCTCACACCCCCCTTCCCATCTGGTAACCACTAATACGTTCTCTGTATCTATGAGTTTGTTTTTGTTTATTTATTTGTTTTTTTAAGATTCCACATATGAGTGAAATTGTACAGTATTTGTCTTTCTCCATCTGACTTATTTCACTTAGCATAATACCTTCAAGTTCCATTCTTATTATCAGAAATGGAAGTATTTCATTATTTTTTGTCTGAGTAGTATTCCATGGTATATATCTACAATATCTTTATCCATTCATCTATTGATGGACCCCTAGGTTGTTTCCATATCTTGGCTATTGTAAATCATGCTTCAGTGAACATAAGGGTGCATATCTCATTTTAAATTAATCTTTTCTTGTTCTCCAGATAAATACTCAGAAGTGGAATGGCTGGGTCTTAAGTTAGTTTTATTCTTAATTTTTTGAGGAATCCCCATACTGTTTTCCACAGTAGCTGCATTAATGTATAGGCCCACCACCAGTGTCCAAGTATTCCCTTTTCTCCATCTCCTCTCCAACATTTATTTTTCGTATCTTTTATAATAGCCATTCTGACGGGTGTGAGATGATATCTCATTGTGGCTTTGATTTGCATTTCTCTAACAACTAGCAATGTTGAACATCTTTTCATGTGCCCATTGACCATCTGTATATCTTTGGGAAAATGTCTCTTCAGATCCTCTGCCTATTTTTTAATTGGGTTATTTGGTTATCTTATGTTGTTGTTGACATTCATGAATTACACATATATTTGGATATGAATCCCTTTTGGGTAAATGATTTGCAAATTTTTTTCCCATTTGGTAGTTTGCTGTTTTGTTTTGAGGATAGTTCTTTTTGCTATGCAGAAGCTTTTTAGTGTGATATAGTCCCATTTATTTATTTTTGCTTTTGATTCTCTTGTCTTTGGAGTCAGATTACAAAAACATCATTAAGTTCCATATTAGTGAAGTTACCACTTATGTTTCCATCTGGGAATTTTATGATTTCAGGTCTTACATTCAAGTTTTTAATCCATTTGAGTTAATTTTTGTGTATGGAATAAAAGGTAGTGGTCTAATTTCATTCTTTCGCATGTTGCTGTCCAGTTTTCCCAATGTCATTTATTGAAGAGATTATCCTCTCTCCATTGTATATTTTCTCCTTTGCCCTAAATTAATTGTCCACATATGTGTGGGTTTATTTCTGGGCTCTCAATTCTGTTTCTGTGTGTCTGTTTTTGGGTAGTACCACCCTGTTTTGATTGCTATAGCTTTGCACTATAGTTTGAAGTCAGGGGATGTGATACCTCCAGCTTTGTTATTTCTCAAGACTGTTGTGACAACTCAGGATATTTTGTGGTTCTATACCAATTTTAGAGTTGTTTGTGCTATTTCTGTGAAAAATGTTGATGGAATTTTGACAGGGATTGCATTCAATCTGTAGATTGCTTTGGGTAGTATCTTCATTTTAGTAATATTTTTTCTTCTAATCCATGAGCATGGAATATCTTTCCATTTATTTGCATCCTCTTCAATTTCTTTCAACAGTATCTTATAGTTTTCTTTGCTTTGTGCTTTTTTTATTTTTTATTTTTTTTATTTTTGACTACCTTATAGGTATGGCATTCCTGGGCCAGGGATCAGATCTGAGCTTCAGTTGTGACCTACACTGCAGCTGTGGCAATATGGGATCCTTTAACATACTGTGCCAGGCCAGGGATCTAACCTGCATCCTGGTGCTGCAGAGACACTGCCAATGTCATTGCACTGCAGCAGAAACTCCACTTTGCACATTCTTTTCCTTCTAATCTGTCCATAGCCTTAAGTACCCTACTCATTCCTTCAGGACACCCAACTCAAGCACTTCTCTGGTCCCCAGGACCTGTCCCTTTAATGCTTACCTTCTTCATGTCACTTTTTTTTTTTTTTTCAGGGCCAAGGCCTCGGAGAAGGAAATAGAAATCTACCAGGACCTAAGTTGCTAGTAGCTAGGAGAAGTTAAGATGGAACCACAGAACTCCTGAGAGACAGAAAGTATAGCCATGGTTCATGTCTCAGTGAAGCATTAGAATTTTTTTCCCCCTACAGCCGCACCTGTGGCTGTTTCTGGGCTAGGGATCGAATCAGAGGTGCAGGCCTACACCACAGCTACAGCAATGCTGGATCTGAGCCACATCTGTGACCCACATCAGAGTTGGGGCAATGTAGGATCCCGCTGAGCAAGGCCATGGATTGAAACCACATCCTCATGGACACTATGTTGGGTTCCTAACCTGCTGAGTGGCCGCAGGAATCTCTAGATTTTTAATTGGATGTTGTTTGTACATGTAGAATAAAGTCCCCTTTACCAGGGCATTTGAAATATGTTTACTCCTTGACTCTCCATGTAATTTGAACAAATCAGTTGACATTCTTCCAAATTACCCATAGTTAATTTCAGAGATCCTCTGTCTTTTAAGGAAGTTTCACTGGTACTAAGAGCAGATGATCTTGTTACTAGTATTATCCAGGTGGTGGGGGTATGCAACCATCACCACAATTCAGTTTTTAAGATTTTCATTATCCTAAAAAGATCTCTTCTGTTGCACTGACTCCCCATTTCTACCTCTAGTTCTTGGCAATTATTCATCTACTTTCAGTTCCTATAGAATTGCCTATATGGGATCATCTATGTAAAACACATAGTGTTTTGCATTGTCTTCTTTCATGAGTGTTTTAAGTTCTTTCATGTTGTAACTTTTTTTAAGTTTTTTTTTCTGAGTAGTAGTTCATTGAATGGGTAGCCCAAGTTTTGTTTCTCTGTTTACCACTCGATACACATTAAGTGTTGTTTCTAGTTTTGTGTTATTGTAAATAATAACAAATAAAAATAACCTTGGAAACTTTAAGCAGGAAAATGAGTGACAAGGTGTTATTTACATGTAGGAAGATCTCATGACTATTGTGTCAAAGGTTGGATGAAGAGAAACATCAGTGGAAGCGGGAAACCAGTTAAGAAACTGCTGCAGTCGCCCAGATGAACAGGATAGTGCTCATAACGGGGCGGGGGGGGGATAAAAAGACGGAGAAACGTGTAAAATTGTGGTATGTTTTGGAAGAGAATGAGAAGGCTGCCCTCATGGACTGGACATGGTATGAGGAAAGCTTGGTTGGCAAATGACAAAGACATTGATTCCAAATGCTCTTTTTTTTCTATTCATTGTTTTTCAACTCACCAAAAAAGTAAGGATAAATTTTGTGGTTAAAGATGAGGAGGTAAAGTCATTTTTTAAAATCCCAATTCCTTTCTCCCATGTTTGAGAAAACAACAAAAAACAAGCAAACAAAAATTGTAAAATGCCACTTTTGATGAAAAAAAGGACTGGCAACAACCCCAAAATATGAACTGTCAAGCAGGTATGCCTTAAATTGAGCAATCTGGACAAATATAAAGGGGATGCTGTGATCCAACATTTTCCCCTCACACCTCAAGCACAGAACAAATTTCCTTAAAAGAATCACAATTTTGAAAGACACTTCTCTAATAATTTGATTGGAGTCTTGAGGTTTAAATTTCTACACATCACACTTAATTTCGAAGACAGTGTAGAAATGTCTATAGAGACCTGAAGGAAAGCATTAGTGATCTCAGAATTTTATATTCAGCCAAGATCCTTTCAGTTAAAATATAGTAGACAAAAGGCCACATGCAAACATGGTATAAATATAATACACAAAAGGCCACATGCAAGCATTGTAAAAGCTGTAAGAACTCAGATGCTATTGTCTCCCTCTATACTTCTTTTTAAAAAGTTTAATTATTTTAACTAAAAATAGCCTCGTTCTTACTTATCTATTTACCTGTTTATCTCTTCTGTCTATCTGCCTGTCCATCTACCCTTTTACTTGTATATATCCATGGTCATTATTGGAAATGATCGTTACCAAATAACAATAGTGATGGGATGTGAAGTCATTTTAAAGCTTCCTTCTTTATACTTTCTGTACTATTTACTTAATAGCTACATTGTTTGCTATTTTTTTAATTAAAGAAAACATAGAATAAATGTTGCTAAGTTGAAACCACAAGAAGGAAAGCCATATGTCAAGTGCAATGGTGCTGGAAGCTAGACGGAGCCTGTGACCTTGCTGACTTTCTTCAGTAGCTGCTCCAGCCCTAGACCATCCTCCTCTGGACTTCTTGGTACATGAAGACAATCAACACTCTTGACTTAAACCACTAATCTTAATATCAGCATGTTAGGTAGCTGCCCAGCCCTGCAACCTATATCCTAATTAGCATGCTTTCTGCAGATTGATCACAGGGTACCCAAGACTAATAAGGGGAACCATCCTAGGCAAATATAAAGTCACTTAGATTCTGTTCCCTTAAACCTAGCTTCTGGGTAGGGTGAACATGGGACATCCTTCTAACGATGGGAAAAATTCTTGCTCTTACTTGGCTCAGGTTTGTAACTTTATTTCTTCTCTGTTCCTCATCTAACCTTATGACTTAGTCTCTCTTTTCCACCTTGTGCTCATGGTTTGGGTCAGTGTTTGTCAATAGGGATTATTTTGCCCCCACCACGGACATTTTGCAAAATCTGGGGACATTTTTGGTTGTCACAACTTGGAGAGCATCTAGTGAGCAGAGGACAGATCTAATTAACCCCTTCCAGTGCATAGAACTTCTCCCCACAACAATTATTATCCCACCCAACACATCACCACGGCTGGACTGAGAAGCTCTGCCTTAGACCTAGCAACTATTTTGGTTTAAATACTTGGCTGGCTCTTAGCTAAAACTCAAATTCTGTCCACAATAACTCCTCTCCCTGAAGGATCCTTTTAAATATAGCCCTGACTCCAGAACTCTACATTGTATGGCCATTGTTCCTGCTAACCCCAGTCTTGTGAAAGGGACTCAGACAGAAATGGGCTATGCCAGAGTGATGTTGTTGTCCAAGCAAGCCAAGGGAGAAAGAGGCTAAGACAAAAGCTATTAGAATAAAGTGCAGTGTAGTCCTGTTTAAGTAGAAGAGGTGAAATAGTATCTTGTCTGTGTCAGGTAAAATTAAGAAGCCAGTTACATGAAAAAATTGGAGGTTGGTGAATAGCTGGTAATGCTGAGAAATAAAAGATAATTGATATAAAGTAGCATGCAAAGAAACAAGTTAGGGTGGCTTTATAGGACGCTAAATTCAGCTTCCACACTGCACAGAAAGTGGAAGGTGGAGCAGAGGGTAGGGCCAAGGTGACCAAGAAAGCAGAGGTGGCAGATGGGCCAACAGAGGCAAGAGGGTTTGAAAGCCTTCTCTAGACAGCCTTTCACACTTTTCTAGGGCAGCAGAGAATTGGCTGTCTAGGGCCTAATTAGCCATGGTCAGGAGGTAGATATGTACCATAGCACCTAACTGTCCCTGCAAGACCAGCAGTTCCTAACAAGGCCAAAGAAGTTTCAACTCATCCATCCAGATCTGCTCTATTATCTTCTCAGGTAAACTCTCTGATATACTGCAGACTGAAGAATTATTTTTTTGGTTAATTGGGCATTTTATTTAATAAAAAAATTTAATATGAGACTGTGGAATGGTTGCAAGAGCCCTGAGCTTAGAATCAAAATGCATAGCTCTATTGCTTTCTAGAAAGTCACATCAATTATCCAAGCTTCAGATTTTGAATCTGCTAAATTGGTATCTTACACCTGTCTTGTCCTGTCTGTCAGTGATGATACAGGGATGAAATGAGGTGATATATGTAGGAGTGCTTTGAAAATTATATATAGAAATATACCAATTGAAGATGCAATAATATTATTACATACACCAGCCATGGATTGCTAGTTTGAAAGAATTAGAACAAAGTACACATAAATTTTAAACTACAAACAATAGATTTTATTTTCTTGCATGATACAGAATGTTTTTCATCATTGATGGGAGAGAAGGCAATGGCAGAGAGAGTCAATGTAGAAGTTCAAAGCCACTGTCAGGGTTTGGCCTCTAAAGTGAAAAATCTGGAGTTGACCAATTTAACAAAACAGTAAGATGTCTTAGGTCCTGCAGAAGGAGTAAAGTTTCCAGAGGTGAACTTTTTGCATAGTAAAGTGAGAGAAGTTGAGTGTTAGAAGGAAGCAGAGCGGGAAGGGAGTCCAGACAAGAGGAAGTGGGTCTTTGGGGCGATGGGGGCTGGACAACCTGGCGATGTACAACCCTTCAATGCCTTGAATTCTTAAACACAGTTATCACCACCTCCAATGACTTGAGAGAATAGGTTTCACATTGGGGCAGTTGTCATCCCCCAGAAAAGGGGCCGAGTTCCAAACCTACATCAGTAAGGGGCAGGGAAAAAGATCTGATGTAGGTTATGGGAGTGAAATCAGATTTCCCTCTGGAGTCAGAACTCAGAACCCCAGAGTGGGGTGACTTTCAAGACTCCTGAGTTTAGAACTGAAAGTCCTTGTTCCAGGGAGTTCCCATCATGGCGCAGTGGAAACGAATCCAACTAGGAACCATGAGGTTGCAGGTTTGATCTCTGGCCTCGCTCAGTGAGTTAAGGATCAGGCGGTGCCGTGACCTGTGTTGTAGGTCAGTCGCAGCTCGGATCCCGTGTTCCTGTGGCTCTGGTGCAGGCCAGCAGCTACAGGTCCGATTTGACCCCTAGCCTGGGAACCTCCATATGACTGGGTGTGGCCCTAAAAAGACAAAAAGACAAAAAAAAAAAAAAAAAGAAAGTCCTTGTTCCAAAAAATCCTTAGTCCTAGACAAATTAGGTTGACTGGTCGCTCTGTAAATTATGATAGAATGAAGAAATTCAGGGTTTTCTGATATCTTGGGAAGGTCATTGTATTCTCACCAGCTGTGGATAGATGTGGATCTTTAAGGACGGGATGACATCTTGTCCTATATGTGCGCTTGAAAGTTTAGGTTAATAAAGACTAATTGACAAAGGAAGCAAAAGAGAACAGAGCTCCTGCTATTTTCTACGATGTTTGTTAGTTTTCACTAATGACAGAATTTCCTGGGTTACTTTTGCTTTGTTTACTCTTATAAGAAGAACAGTTCCAAGGCTCTTGAATGTAAAATTCAAGGTAAATGAAACAATAGAACTCTATAAGCACTCACAGAAAAATTGAAAAACTAGAACTACCCCCCCCCACATTTTATTTGGAAATACACTTACAGAAAAGGTACAAGAAGTAGAAGAGTATAAAGACCACCAAAATACCCTTTATCTTGATTACCTATTATTAACATTTTACCCCGTTTGCCTTATAATTTTTATATCCCACATGTGCATACATACACAATTTTTTCTGAAGCATTTGATTCTAAGTTGTATACATCATGCCTTTTTTACCCCTAAATTCTTCAATATGCATCTCCTAAGAATATTCTCATACGTAATCTAACATCAGTATAATACTTCTGCAATTTAATATCAGTATAATATTTTTATTTAATCTACAGTGCATATTCTAATTTTCTCAGTAGACTAAATAATGTCTTTTGTAGCATTTGCTCTTTTGCCTCCAGTTGAGGAACAAGTGCATGATCAGCTATTTCATTTAGTGGTCACATTTCTTTAGTCTCTTTTAATTTGGAACATTTTGCAACCTTTCTTCATCTTTTATGACATGTTTGAAGATATAATCCTGTTTTGGGGTTTAATAGAAAGTTTTGAGGTTTGTCTGATATTTAGAATGTATGGTTAGAGTGTACATCCCAATTTGAATACTATTTAAGTGATTCTGTGTCCCTCTCAGGTGTCACATCTGAAGGCACCAAATGTCCATCTGCCCCTCATTAATGATTATGCCTGTCTGGTCAAGGGGTGTCTGACTTCTATACCACAGAATTCTATTTCTTTCCTCATATACATACATAATTAATCAATTCTAAATACAGCTATTATCCTCCTACATGAGTTCAGACCTGCACTTTTTTTTTTTTTTTTTTAAATCATGGAGAGGTAGAAGGTGTTGAGACATTTGTTTGGACTAAAGGAGGGAGTTTTTATATTTTTATTTTTATGTTATACTTCATAACCAAACCAAACTTTGAAATTACTTTCCACCTGAGAAAAAAAGTGAGAAATAAAACCAAACCAAATTTGAATATAAACAAATTTATTTTTAATTTTTTTAAAAGAAAATATATTCCAAGTTGCTAAAACCCTATTGTATGTATAAAATTTTGAGACACAATAACTTTCTGAGTTGCAGTCTGTTGGATAGAAGTTTTGGAGCAAATGCTGTTAATTTGCTCACATTCTTTTACCACTTATTGTTCCTGTATATTCCCCCCCCCCTTTTTTTTTTTGCTTTTTATGGCCTCAGGTGTGGCATATGGAAGTTTCCAGGCTAGGGGTTGAATCGGAGCTACAGCTGCTGGCCTATACCATAGCCACAGCAATGTTGGTTCTGAGCTGCATCTGCCACCTACACCAGAGCTCGTGGCAATGTGGATCATTAACCGACTGAGCAAGGCCAGGGGTCAAACCCCCATCCTCACAGAGTTGGGTTCGTTTCCTCTGAGCCACAATGGGAACTCCTGATCCAGTATATTCTGATGCAGCCAGTGCAAAGCTCTTAAAACTCTCCACTTGAAGGTTTTCTTGGCCTGAAATTGGAGTACACCAGAAGTGCAGGGTATTTAATGGCCCTGGATGTACCTACCAGCTAATGAAAGATGAGAACTGGAGAATAAATTGCCCTGCTTCCTCACTCCTTGCCTTCAGATGTGATACCTGAGAGGGACACAGAATCACTTAAATAGTATTCAAATTAGGATGTATATTCTAACCATACATCCTAAATATCAGACAAACCTCAAAATGTTTTATTAAACCCCCAAACAGGATTATACCTTCAAAAATGTCATAAAAGATGAAGAAAGGTCTTGTATCATCCCTTCGGTTTCCCCAGCTGAACTGAGATTTAGATGTCCACAGCAGGAGCCTTTTTGGCAACACACCCTTTATTGACTTTTATCCTTTTTCCGTCTCACTTTTCTACTTCCCTAATTAGTGCTTCCTGCAATCATATTGCAAACAAATTATTTGTATTCAAATCCTTGTCTCAGGGTTTGTTTCTGGGGGAATCTGGCCCCAGACTAGTCTATACATGTATGCTGCTGTGATAATTTTTACACAATAATAATGGCAGTTTAAGATTCTCAGCAAAAGAAAAAAATCAAGTTTTGAATGCTTTTGTCATCATGTAAAGAACCCTGGTCTAACCACTGGAGTGTGAGAAGCCACATAAAACAGAAAGTAGGCATCTTAGTCAACAGAAGCATCACCAGACAAGTCAGATGCTACCTGCAACCATCTGGTCCCCATTTGACCCACCACATGACCACAAAAACAGGAATGAACTCAGCTGACATCACAGGGAGTGGAGAGGAGACATCCCAGTGGAGCCTTGCTCAAATTGTCAACCAGAAGAATTCTCTCTGAATTGAAAGGAACTGCACCCAGAAGCTTGACCATGTTGGAACTTGATACGGACCAGGATGTCATGGACTTTGAGCCTGGTCTGTGACTACATAATATCCTGGGAATCTTGGGAGGGAGGGTCAGTGTATTTGACGTATTTTTCAGCAATAATTGGGGCCAGGGGGAAGGCCATGATAATTTATTAGAATAACGACCCCCAACGAATCATACTTCCTTGCCTCCTCCCTCTACAATTTGACTTTGTTCCCCTCTCATCCAGAGAGGGAGTCTATGTCCCCAGTTTCTGAGTCTACGCTGGCCTTGTAATTTGCTTTTATCAAATGACTGCTGCAGAAGTGACATTTTTGAGATTATTGAGGCCTGTCCTTAAGTCATCCATATGAAATGCATCTGCCATCATGTAATCGGTCTGGTCTAACTATTGGAGGGAGGGAGGCTTTGCAAAGGAGTTCATAACCTCAGGAAACTTCCAGACATGTGCAGGAGGCTGTCTGGACCAGGTAGCCACCAGCCAGCTTGCCAACTGACCACAAACACAGGAGCAAGCCTGGCTGACTCCACATGGAGCAGAGACAAGCCATTCTGGCTGAGCCCTACCAAACTGCCAAGCCACATAATCACCAGGAGGAATCATGACAATATCCACACATAGTTCTTTGTTTTGATGAGTTTCTCTCTCTGTGGCCTCTTGGCACCAGGCAAGGGAAATAAAGATAATGTCTACATGAAGGTTGTAGTTCCTACCTCAGCTACTGCCAAGGTTACTTTCTGATCTAGATCCAAATTTGGCCCTTTCTTGTCCCAGAGACCCATGAGGCAGGAACTGGGGGTCCTTTAGACTTAGTTACAGTGGTGGACTACTGGGTCCATCCAATTTCCCCCAGGGTTTAAACAAACTACCAAATGAAAGACAGATTATACAAAGCATCATCTACTGAAAGAAAACCCTGAGCAGGATTTAGGATTTTGCATAGATTTGTAAATCTTGGCATTTCCTTGTAAAACTCAAGAGTGTAGGTAAGTTAGTCATGGTACTGTTGTTGTCCTTTTAGCTTCTCACATTAAAATTCATGTAAAAATTTATTTTAACTGAGGAGAAAATATGAATAAAAGAAGTAGGAGGGGGCATACACCACAAATAGGCAGAAATGCATTAGTCTCCAAGGAGCAGCAGTAATTTCAACTTGAAATATATTTGTTTTGGGGAAGTTTAAAGAAAGTTTGCTTTGACACATTTATTTTTCTCTTCTTTTTTTCCTCTGTGTTCTTCATTAGATGTTTATATTGAAGCTTTAGTTCTAAGAGCACGTTTTAGGAGAGCTTTCTTTAATTTTCTGAACATATCTTCATTTTGTGGAGGGGCATTATATAAACCTGTGAATCCTTTATTTCAGATTCCTTGCCCTTCCCACTGTGTTCTTCACTTCTCTCTTTTGAGGGTAGAAAAAGCTCTAGAGAAAAATGTTGATTTCCGACAAGTGTAATGTCATTTTTTGGTGAAAAGTCCTTCTTCCATAGAGTAGTCAGTTTGAAGCTACTTTGGAAACCATCCAACTATTGATCATTTATGTACACTGTGTAGCTGCCCTGAACATGACAGAGTTCCCTAAACCTCAAAAGGACAAGTTCCTTATCTGCTATTACTAAATTCAAATCAGAGGAAACTATGCATTGCTAAAATCCTCTTGCAAAATTGTGTACATCTGGATACTTCCAGATGGCTCTCTTGTTTGGTCCAGTCCTTCTGGCTACCTGGTCCCAAGTCTATGGTGAAGGGGTGGGCTTCTATCCAGGGACTATAAGGTACATATAAAGTCATAGGATATATAAGTGAGACCCACGTTAGTCTTCTCCATCTGTTCCAAAGTAATATGGTGATTAGCTGTGAATTTTTTGCTTATTAATACACCACAATTCTGTTTTTTTCTCCTTTAATTTGCTATATAACAGGCAAAAGATTATGCATCTATTAGTATTTGCAGAGTCTTTTCCACTCCAAACCTCTGCTGGTAAACTTTTATATTGTCCACTTGCCTCTTTCAGTGCTGTTCTTCTCTCATTCGACTCCTACAAAACATTTATTTGAGAGAATAAATAACAACGGCAGAAGGGGAAGGGAAGAGCACAGGTGTGTTGAGGTGGACAGGGCTTCTCTCATCTAGGTTGACTGTGAGCTTTTAAAAAGCTTCTTGGGCGATTTAAAAAATGCCAGTGCCTGGGCTTGTGATTTAACTGGTCTGGTCATTGACATTTATATGAACCTACCTTGGTGATTCAACTAAACAGCCAGAGTTGAGAACCATTGAGGCTGAGTTCTGATGAGTGAGGAGTTGGCAAGGAGGAAGTTTCCAGGGTAGCTGTGACTTGTGAGAGAATTGGAAATCAAGAGGAGTAGGAGAAAGTGAATTTTAAGAAGGTTAAAAAGTAGTGCTGTGGATTATAAATTGGATCTTTAATTTTTTCCCTATAGATATATGTGGAGATTAGAATTGATTTTGGTTGCTGATCCATATTTTCTTGAAGACACTATCACATCATGGTAAGACCCTCTTTTGGTTTCAACAGTCTTCCTTACAGGATTTCAAGATAGGGGAAACACATAGCTCTCCATGCACAGTTAAGGCCCTGCTCTCTCTCACACCCCAACACCTCCGTAAATGAGATCCTTGCCTCATCTCTCCAAACTGTCCAATTGACCATATCCCAGAAGACAGATATTACCAGATATCATTATCTATTTCCCTGCAAGCCAGTGCTTTTCAAATTACAGAGTCATGAAATAAACTTAATGGCTTGTAACTAGCATATTGTGTTTTTAATGAAAAATAATAGAGAAGAAAATAAACAGAGTGCATGGCAGCATATCATTTGTTAAAACCTTTATATATGTATCAAGTACAGTATTTCTTATATTCTTTTTTTAAGGGAAGAATAATTAAATTTATTGTTAATTGTTTTTATTTTCTTTTAAAAATTTTAGTAAGAACAAAATAGCTAATTCCAAAACGTTGATTAAAAACTCTATTCGTAGAAGTACAACAGATTTATACAGGTATTATAGTAAGCATGTGTACTAGTATTGCAGTAAACTCTTCACAAGGATTATATGATGTAATTCCAGGACAATCAATTAGGTAGCTATGATTTTATCCTTCATGAATAGAGGCACCAGAAATTTAAATAAGTTTACCAAAATCTCAGTGAGAGCAAATGATAGTGGGATTAAGTCCTAGGCATTTTGACTTTGCCACACCAATAAAAATTTGTATTTTATACTTGTTTTCTTCAGGGTTTTTAAAAATCTAATGGTTGATACAGTATTTTTTATATTCTTATGTTTCTTATTTTGGTATTTTTTACATGATGTATTTTGTATTGTGAGTTTGGTGAAAATTATTGTAAGCCATTGCTCTAAGTAACTACAGAGCACAGTACATCACACCTTTATCTGTGTTTGATCCATAAGACTTTTAAGCCTCTCAGGTGATCCATTATCACCTGGACTCTTATTTCCATATGGTTTTGTCCATCCTGCAGCCTGAACCAATATACACCACCTCCTGACAGCTTCCTAGCAGAATTTCCAATATTCTAATACTCTCTTTGGAACATTCCTTTTTCCTGCTCTATCTGAAAACTGACTCTCCCCTGCGGCCACTCTCCCCTATAGCTTCTTATATTGTGGCTGTTTCTTTCTCTCATTGCCCACCATTGGACATGGAAGCAAGGGTGTCCTTTCTGTTCCTCATTATCACTTATAGAACATTGTTCCTTCCTCATCCCTAAAGAAGCCAGTTCCTTCAGACCATATCACCCACACTCTTTTCTTGTTGCAGCCTCTTCAGGCCTGATGGTTAAACTCATTCATTGAAGATCAAAGAACCTGATTTTCCATCCCTAGTCTTGCCTTCATTCTCGGTATTATCAAGATCCACATAAATGATCCATCTAACTTCATGGCCTCTCAGTTCGATAACCATCTCCCCTTTCAATGATTTCTTCCTTCACCACACTCAGCCACACTCTCCATGATCATACATTTGACCTACAACGTCCAACATGGTAGCTGCTAGCCATAGGTTGTTATTTTAATTTGAATTTAATTAAAGAAAGTAAAAAATTTAGTCCTCAGTAGCACTAGCCACATTTCAAGTGCCCAATAGCTGTTTGTGGCTGGTGGCTACCATCTTGGACTATGTAGATATAGAACATTTCCATCGTTGCAAAAGGCTCTATAGATAGTGCTGCATTAAGACCTCATGAAGGTAATTCAGTTTCAAGCATTATGCTTCTACACTACTGTCTTATGTAGCTGCAGCTCACTCCCTTGGGTAACTGATTCTCATAATTCTTTGATTCTATCAGGATCTTCAAACCCCTGACCTCAGCACTTTTCACTGTCCATTATCCTTATTATATCTTTACTCCCCCCTACCCCTTAAATTTCATGGTCCATTATTTCAACCCCTGGAGTAAATCCTCACCTTTCTCACTCCCATTTCCCACTGCCCTACTCAAGCAGAAAAACACCTTCCCAGGTTAAATCTCTTCTACACCGTATCTACACCCAAGGAGATGAATGAAGCGTAAGAAAAATCATTACTGTACTGATGGTTGTACTTGAATTTTGTGGGTGCTCAGTAAACCCTATTGTATTTCACAAGTCGATTCACAAGTTCTAGGATAACTAGAGCCTTGGTAAGAGAGCTCTCTTTCCAAGTTTGTTCCACATTTGGGTACTGCTTCACCCTTAGGGCTTGTTACCAGTCCCAGGTTTGGCTGCTCACAACTTGAAAGCCAATACTTGAGAAACACGTATTGGTAGGAAAGGAAAGATTGCTTTATTTAGGAGGCTGGCAACCTGGTGAGAAAGTGGACTTGCACCCAAAAGCCAACTCCCAACTACCAATCAGGGAGCAAGAGCTTTTAAAGGGAAATTTCAGAGTGTATAGGTGGAGGGAAAGGGTTACATGAAAAACAGCACAGTCAAGCTCTGACAATCATTTTGAATTGGTCATACTGTGGTCCGATCAGCATCATCTTGATTGCTTTAAGTACAGTTAATTTTCAGTTCCAGGGTCAGTTTGATCCCATCTCCTTGAAGCCAGTTTTTGGAATTGTGCAAGACCAAGTAGTCTGGTCATCAAGTAGTAAACTTTCTCCACCTGGCGGAGGTTTCAGTATCTGCAAAACATTTCAAAAGATACGGCTCAGAATATTACCTACAGCCCTTGAGGAGGATCTAAAGGCATGGACTTTGCTTAATGGTTAAACTTTTATTATTTTGTCTTTCTTGACTATTTTCCTTTGCTTCTTTATTTTCTCATTTTTCTGATTAAATTTTTTTTTTTTTTTTTTTTTGGCTAAAGTTTTTCTACGTACAAGAGGCAGGCAGAGGACATGATAGGGTGGGGTGGGGGTGTCTGTCAAGAAGGCCCCATAACCTGCTTGGTTACACGTTTTCTTTATCTGTCTTCTTTAGTGTTCTCTTTTAACACTTTTGGTAGTTAACTACATTTTACTAGTTACTTTTTTTCCCCCACTCTCTTGGCGTGTGGAAGTTCCTAGGCCAGGAATTTGACCAACATCAACCCAAGCTGCTACAGTGACAATGCCAGATCTTTAACCTGCTGTAACACAAGAAAACTCCCAATAATTATTAATATTAAAATTTCCCCAATCCTAATGATTGGTGTGATTTCTTTCTCCTGACTATAATTTACTTGGTTCAGTAGTATTGGAACAAGGTAAGGTAAATAGATCAATAGAACAGAATAGAGGGCCCCCAAATGAACCCACGCCACTTGGTTTATGACAATGCTGACCTTACAGAACAGTGGTGAGGAAAATTTTGTTTTCAATAAAGGAAGCCAGTCTCTGATGACACCTCCTATTATAGTTCCTCATTGTACTATTTCAGCCTTGCTGGCCTCTGTGGCTTGTGGGACCCAGCAGGCACAATCCTGCCTCAGAGCTTCAGTCTTGCTCTCCCTTGCTTGTAGTGTTCTTCTCCTGTACACCTGTATGGCTTCACTAGACTCTATGTGCAATCTCAGTTGCCCAGGGGACTTTCCCTCTGAAAAGTGGGAAATCCAAAATAATATTTCCAGATATTCTTTAATTCCTTCCTTCATTTTATATTTCTTTATAGTACTTCTTAGGACTAACTTTAAATATTTGTTTGTTTATATGTTGTCTCCTTCTTAAAAGATAAGATCCATCAGGAGTTACATTTTTATAAACATAAAATGCATCAGTTTTTATTTGTTTCTTAAATTTCCCTCATAACCTATCTTTTCTTTTCTTTTCTTTTCTTTTCTTTCCTTTCTTTCTCTCTCTTTCTTTCTTGTATAGTCAATTTACAATATTGTGTTAATTTCAGGTGTATAGCAAAGTGATTCATATATGTGTGTGTGTGTATTTATATATATATATATATATATGTATTCTTTTTCAGATTTTTTTCCATTATAGATTGTTATAAAATATTGAGTATAGTTCCCTGTGCTATACAGTAAATCCTTGTTGATTATGTATTTTTTGTATGGTAATGTGTATCTATTAATCCACACTCCTAATTTATCCTTCCCTCTGCCCCTGCTTCCCTGTGGTAACCATAAGTTTTTCTATGTCTATGAGTCTGTTAACTGTTTTGTAAATAATTTCTTTTTTTTTTTAGATTCTACATATAAGTGATATCCTATAGTATTTGTCCTTGTCTGACTTATTTCACTTAGTATGATAATTTCTAGGTCCATTCATGTTGCTACAAATGGCTTTATTTCATTCTTTTTAAAGGCTGAGTAATATTCCATTGTGTATATACACCACATCTTCTTTATTCATTCCTCTATTGAACACTTTCATATCTTGGATATCATAAATAGTGCTGTTAGAAACATTGGGGTGGATTTATCTTTTCAAATTAGAGTTTTTAATCTCTTCTGGATATATGCCCAGGAGTGAGATTGCTGGATCATATGGTAACTCTATTTTTATTTTTTTAAAGGGACATCCATACTATTTTCCATGGTAGCTATACCAACATACATTCCCACAAACAGCATTTATTATTTTCTCCATACCCACTCCAGCATTTATTATTTGTAGACTGTTAATGATGGCCCTTCTGACTTGAGTGAGGTGATACCTCATTGTGGTTTTCATTTGCATTTCTCTTATAATTAGCAATTTTGAATATCTTTTCATGTGCCTATACTCCATCTGTATGTCTTCTTTGGAGAAATGTATGTTTAGGTCTTTTGATATGAATTGTATGAATTGTTTGTAAATTTTAGCAACTAATCTTTTATCAGTCACTTTGTTTGCAAATATTTTCTCTCATTGTGTAGGCTGTCTTTCTATCTTGTTGATGGTTTCCTTTGCTTGCAAATGCTTATAAATTTGATTAGGTCCCATTTGTTTATTTTTGCTTTTATTTCTTTTGCCTTGGGAGACTAATATAAGAAAATATTGCTACAATTTTTGTCAGAGAATGTTTTGCCTTTTCTTCTAGGAGTTTTACAGTCTCATGTCTTATATTTAAGTTTTTAAGCCATTTTAAGTATTTTAACTTCATTGATTCACATGTGGTTGCATCAGGAACTACACTTTGTTTTGTTTTATTTTTTAGCTGCTATATATCCAGATTTAGAACAGAGTTTCTAATAGTCATCTGTTGAATGAACAAACAAACGAATGAATGAATATTGACACTGGCCATGTGGGCTCTGGGACTTATTTATGTTCTGTGATTTATTAGGGTTACATGCACATGTTATGTAAAATGTTGTTTTACCCTTACTTTGGGGAAAGTTCTGTTGCTTACTAGCATCAGGCTCTTTCTCTAAGAATACCTGTTTTAAAGACTGACTGCCATAAAATGCGGTGTTGAAATATAAGATTATTTTCACTTCCATGCTTAAACCGTTAAATAACTTCTTATTGCATGTGGAATAAAATTCAAACTTCTTTTTTGGCCTCCTGGACCTGACACCCTCTGTCCGCTTTCTGCTTTTTGACCTCTTCTCCTTGTACTCTGTCTTTTGTTTTTTCACTTTCACTTGCAGCCACACTTGATTTACTTCTGCTCTTTGAATAACACTGGAGCCTTTATCCTTGTGTTTACTTCTGCTTAGAACACTGTCTCAATTTTCATTTGTTTAATCCTTTGTCATTCAGTACAAATATCACCTTGGCAGAGAGGTATTTCTTTATCTCCTCATCACCACGTTTTATTTTCTGTGTAGTATTTGTTACACCCTAAAAATTATCTTTTTTTTGTTTGTTTGTTTATGTACTCTCTGTCTCCCTTCTTCATCAGAAACTTCTTTTACTTTATTTGCTAGTATATTCCTAATGTCTAGACAAACATTAGCTGATACTAATAAGTGCTCAATAAATATTTGCTGAACAATTGAATTTTTCATCAGGAATATCATCTAAGTGGTAAAAGGCTAGCCTTAAATGGGAACAAATCCTCTAAGAAATAATGTGAGCACTTTGGGGAAATTTGTGTTTGCAGTAGCTTATGATAACTTGACTTTCTTCATGTTTACCCACGCTTTTCTACAAAAGCCTTTCTGTATTAAGAAGACATTTAATTTCTATTCCTACTTATAAATAAGGTATATTTTGTCATGTGCACTCTTTCTTTGGAGACTGTTTTACTGTGATCTATCCTTCTTATATGAGCATTGCCCCTCTTTTATGATTGAAGGGAGGCTAATATCTGCCTCTCATCTCCAGGGTCTTTTCACCTGGCTTCTGGTTTATCAGCTCCAGGCAGTCTCTGTTGCTGTTAAGAAGAAAAAGCATTAATCTTATTTATTTATTTTATGTATTATTTATGCCCCACCTGCTTCCAAAACCAATTTGAGGCAGTTAACTTCTCTTAATTACTTTCTATGCTTGCCCTTTGAAGCTTCAGGACCCTGTAAGGTTTCTCAGCAGTGCCAGTGGATCTTTAATTCCTTTTTGAAAAGGACCATGTTGGTGGGTTGGACTGGATAAACTCTGGACTCTTATTTATTTATTTATTTAACTTTTTTATTTTAAAATTTTATTAAGTAGAGTTGATTTACAAAGTTCTATTAATTTCTTTTGTATAGAAAAGTGACTCAGTTATAAATGTATATTCTTTTTCATATTCTTTTCCATTATGGTTTATCACAGGTTATTGAATATTGTTCCCTGTGCTACACAATGGGATTCTGTTGTCTATTCATTCTATACATAATACTTCGCCTCTGCTAATCCCAAACTCCAATACTTCCCTCCTCAACCCTTCTCCCCCTTGGCAACCACAAGTCTGTTCTCTTTGTGAATCTGTTTTTTGGACTCTATATAGTTGTAACATTTTGCTATATTTACGATATAGCAAAATTTTACTATAGTTGTGACATTTTGCACCATGAATCACACAGTACAGGCAGTGAACGACCGCTCTTCTAAGGGCCCTCCATACTCGCTCACTCACTTCTTTCCGGGTAAGTATCTTCACAAGTTTCAGCTGCACTTAAGAAGACTAAGTTTGAAACATGCTACATATAGATTTTATGTTTCTTTAAAACATGACCATTTAAGTTGATCTATATGGAGCATATAATACTATTTCTTGAGCACCTACTCTGTTCCAGGTATAGCTAGGTACTTTATATAAGTTATTTCAATTTCTGTAAAATTTCTATAAGGTAGGTATTAATACCCCTATTTTAGAGAAGAGGATAACTAAGGATGAGAATAGTCAAGTAACCTATGCAAGGTGAATAACTAATAAGGGGCAACACCATTATTTGAACTCTAGTTTATCTGGTCCCTTGCTCAGACACTCAGAGGCTGGACTCTGCAGATGTATATTCTCCTTCAACTTTGATATCAGGTTAGGGATGGCTAAGGACTAAGGGGAACAAACAGCTGTGGAGAGAAGCAGTGCCTTATTTTTTCCTGTATTACACATGTTTGGGTGAAGATGGATACATGACACAACTTTTACAGTAACAGTAGGCAAGTGAATAGATAGATGGATGGATGGGGTCATACCAAACAAGGGTCTGAAAGGCTGCATGAAGCTTAACTCAGTCAAGAGTAAAGACTGATGTAAAGAATTTCCTTCCAGGCAGAAGAAATAGCATGTGTGAATCCCTTAAAACATGGTACACAAACTGTAAGCAGTTTGGTGAGATCAGAGTGTAGGCTCTGTCTATGTGTTGGATAATGCCTGGGCATGAGGCTGGAGAGACCAGAAGAAGCCAGGTTATAAAAAGTCTTTTGTACTTTGCTAAATAATTTGGAATGAGTCCCATGCATAATGGAGTATCACTGAAGAATTGAGGAATAGTGATCTGATTCGGCTTCATTTAGAAAACTTATTTGCATATTGTCTCTAACTTAGGAACTGAAAAGCTATTCTTGGCAAGATATATGGGGGATGCCTTTTGGGAGAACACCTTGTCTCTTCAGTGGGCTAGGGTTCTCGCCATGCTTACCCACAGCCTGTGTAGGGAGGTTACATCAAGGACAGATAATGTAGGAGCCTTGAATGTGGCTCTGTGGGTGGAGTGCCCCGTAACTCAGTCTTGAAAGGCATTTTTCTATTTCTCTTGAGATTAGGAGGAAGGCTGCATTTGCCTCAAATGTCAAGGCATTCTGTGGGTGAAATTTCTACTGGAGGTAAATTGATGCCACTTTGAATGCACCCAATAAACTCAGGAAAACAAAATTAAATTAATGGCCCCATTTCCCCTATCAGCTAAAGGGCTGAATACTTTGCCTCATGTTCAGACCCTTGGAGGGAAGAAAGGACAATTTCTGGGGTGAAAGAGAAGTGAGCAGACAGAAGAGATGAAAACCGTGAGGTGGAGTTTTTGTCTGTGGTTTTGTGGTGCCCAGATGGGAATCTAAATCCAAGCACAGCATTACTGGGGCAGTCCGCTTTTTTAATTTTTAAAATTATAGTTCACTTACAATGTCAGTTTATGCTGTAGAGCAAAAGTGACCCTGATATGCATACATACACACACACATACATACATATACATCCTCTTTTTCTCACCTTGTCTTCCATCATGTTCCATCACAAATTACTAGATATAATTCGCTGTGCTATTCAGCAGGATCTCATTGCTTATCCACTGCAAATGCAATGGTTTGCATCTACTAACCCCAAACTCCCAATCCATCCCACTCCTTCCCCCTTGGCAACACACATCTGTTCTCCAAGTCCATGAGTTTGTTTCTTTTCTGTAGATAGGTTCACTTGTGCCATATATTAGATTCCAGATATAAGTGATATCATATGGTGTTTGTCTTTCTCTTTTGGACTTACCTCACTTGGTGTGAGAATCTCTAGTTCCATTCATGTTGCTGCAAATGGCATTATTTTGTTCTTTTTTTATGGCTGAGTAGTATTCCATGGTGTATATATACCACATCATCGTAATCCATTCATCTGTCAATGGACATTTAGGTTGTTTCCATGTGTTGGCTCTTATGAATAGTGCTGCGATGAATATAGGGGTGCATGTATTTTTTTCAATGAAAGTTTTGTCCAGATAGATTCCCTGTAGTGGGATTGCTGGGTCCAATGGTAGTTCTATATTTAGCTTTCTGAGGTCCCTCCATACTGTTTTCCATAGTAGTTGTACCAATTGACATTCCTACCAAGAGTGTAGGAGGGTTCCTTTTTCTTCACACCCTTTCCATCACTTATTTATGGCCTTACTAATGATGGCCATTCTGACTGGTGAGAGGTGGTACCTCATTTTAGTTTTGATTTGCATTTCTCTAATAATTAGTGATGCTGAGCATTTTTTCATGTGTCTACTTGCCATCCATATGTCTTCTTTGGAGAAATGTCTATTTAGGTCTTCTGCAAATTTTTCAGTTGGGTTGTTTGTTTTTTTGTTGTTAAGTTGTATGTGTTTTTGCATGTTTTGGAGATTAAACCCTTCTCAGTTGCATCAGTTGCAACTATTTTCTCCCATTCTGTAGGTTGTCTTTTCATTTTCTTTTGGTTTCCTTTGCTGTGCAAAAGCTTGTAAGTTTACTTAGGTACCATGGGTTTATTTTTGTTTTTATCTCTATTAGCTTGGGAGACTGACATTAGAAAACATTTGTATGGTTGATGTCAGAGAATATTTTGCCTATGTTCTCTTCTAGGAGTTCTATAGTGTTTTGTCTTATCTTCAAGCCATTTTGAGTGCATGGTATGAGGGTATGTTCTAGTTTCATTTATTTAGATGCAGCTGTCCAGTTTTACCAGCACCACTTTGCTGAAGAGACTGTATTTTCCCCATTTTATATTCTTGCCCCCTATGTTGAAAATTAATTGATCAAAGGTATCTAAGTTTATTTCTGGGTTCTCTATTCTGTTCCATTGGTCTGTATGTCTGTTTTGGTACCAGTACCACCCTGTCTTGATTACTGGAGCTTTGTAAGCTTGTCTAAAGTCTGTGATAGTTGTGCCTCCTGCTTGTTTTTTTTTTTTTTTTTTTTTTTTTTTTTTTAAACTCAGTATTGCTTTGGCAATTCTGAGTCTTTCGTGGTTCCATATAAATTTTTGGATTGTTTGCTCTAGTTCTGCAAAAAATATCATGGGCAATTTGATAGGGATTGCATTGAATCTGTAGATTGCTTTGGATATTATGGCCATTTTTATATTAATTTTTCCAACCCAAAACAAGGAGTATCTTTCCATTTCTTTGAATCCTGTTTAAATTCCTTGATTAATGTTTTATTGTTTTCAGCATATAATTCTTTCACCTCCTTGATCAGGTTTGTTCCAAGGTGTTTAATTTTTGACATTGTGAGATTTTTTTGTATATATTTATATTTCAGTTATTATATTTTGCATCTCTTCTTGTTTAAGTTTTATATCTTGTATCTCTTTGGTCAGTGTTTCCTGTAAGTTATCCATCTTTGCCTCCAGTTTATTTCCAATGTCTTGCATCATCTTCAGCATCAACAATCTAAATTTTTTTTCCTGGAGGCTAAGAATCTCCTCCTCACTTAGCTGTTTTTCTGGGGTTTTTCCTTTCTCCCTCATATGAGTTATAGTTCTCCATCTTTTCATTTGTATAGGTTTTTGGTGTGATGACCTTTTTATAGATAATAGAGCTGTAGCCTCTCTTACTTCTGGTGTCTGCCCCCCTTGTGGCTGAAGTTGGTATGGGGGCCTTGCTGTAGGCTTCCTGATGGGAGGGGCTGATGCCTGCCCACTGGTAGGTGGAGCCGATTCTACTCCCTCTGGTGGGTTGGGCTTAGTCTCTGGATGGGATTAGGGGCTGCTGTGTGCCTGAGGTTCTTTAGGTAGCCTGTTTACTGAGGGGTGGGGCTGTGATCCCACCTGGATTGTTGTTTGCCCTGGGGCTTCTCAGCACTGACTGACAAGTGGGACCTGATTTTCCCAAAATGGCCACCTCCAGAGAAAGGCAACTGCTGAATATTCCCGAGAGCTTTGCCTTCAATGTCCTTCCCTCACAACAAGCCACATTCACCCCTGTTTTCCCATGATGTCCTCCAAGAACTGCAGTCAGGTTTGACCTAGGTTCCTGTGGAGAACTCACTCTGCCCTGGGACCCAGTGCACGTGAAAGTCTGTGTGCGCCTTTTAAGAATGGGGTCTCCGTTTCCCCCAGTCCTGTGGAGCTCCTGTGCACAAGCCCTGCTGGTCTTCAAAGCCAGATGCTCCAGGGGCTCTTTCTCCCAGTGACAGATGCCAGCATGTGAGCGTTTGATGTGGGGCTCAGAACTCTCACTCCTGTAGGTGAGTCTCTGTGAACCAGTTAGTTTCCAGTCTGTGGAGCTTCCCACCCAGGAGGTATGGGGTTGTTTATATCATGAAATCACCCCTCCTACCTCTTGATGTGGCCTCCTCTTGTTCTTCTGGAGTAGGGTATCTTTTTTAAGGTTTCCGGTCCATTTGGGTGAAGAGTGCTCAGATTTTAGTTGTGAATTTTGTTGTTTTTAGGAGAGAAGTTGAGCTCCAGTCCTTCTATTCCGCCATCTTCCTGGACTTGAGTGAGTGATTCCTTCCCCATGTTAGGGAAGTTTTAGGCTATTATCTCTTGGAATATTTTTTCTGTCCCCTTCTCTCTCTCTTCTCCTTCTGGCACCCCTATAATACGGATGTTGGTGTGTTTAACGTTGTCCCAGAGTTCTCTGAGACTCTCTTCATTTGTTCTCAATCTTTTTTCTCTTTTCTGTTCTGCATCTGTAATTTCCACTCATCTGTCCTCCACCTCACTTATTTGTTCTTTTGCCTCCTGTATTCTGCTGTTAGCTGCTTCCAGTGAATTTTTTATTTCAATTATTGTATTTTGCATTGTATATACTTTTATATTCTTCTTCTAATATTTTGTCATTAGTACACAGATATGCAACTGATTTCGGAATGTTTATCTTGTATCCTGCTACTTTGCTGAATTTGTTCATCAGTTTGAGTAATTTTTTTGTGGAGTCCTTAGCGTTTTCTATATGTAGTATCATGTCATCTGCATAGAGTGACAATTTTAACTCTTCTCTTCCAATTTGGATATGTTTTATTTCTTTTGCTGTGGCTAGGACTTCCAATACTATATTGAATAAAAGTGGTAAGAATGGGCATCCTTGTCTTGTTCCAGATTTTAGTGGGAAGGCTTTCGGCTTTTTTTCCAATGAGTATTATATTGGCTGGGGTTTTGTCATAAATGGCTTTGGTTATGTTAAGGTATGTTCCCTCTATACCCACTTTGTTAAGAGATTTTTTTTTGTCTTTTTGTCTTTTTAGGGCCACTCCTACAGTATATGGAGGTTCCCAGGCTCAGGGTCTAATTGGAGCTGTAGCCACTGGCCTACACCAGAGCCACAGCAATGCCAGATCTGAGCCGCATCTGTGACCTACACCATAGCCCATGGCAACACAAGATCCTTAACCCACTGAGCAAGGCCAGGGATCAAATCTGCAATGTCATGGTTCCTAGTCAGATTTGTTTTCACTGTGCCACAGCAGGAACTCCTGTTAAGAGTTTTTATCATGAATGGATGTTGGACTTTGTCACATGCTTTTTCTGCATCTATTGAGATAATCATATTTTTTGACTTTTCTTTTGTCAATGTGATGTATGACATTGATTAAATTGCATAAGTTGAACCATCCTTTTGAAGTTGGGATGAATCCCACTTGGTCATGGTATATGATCTTTTTTATATTTTGTTGGATTCACTGGCTAAAATTTTGTTGAGAACTTTTTGTCTGTATTCATCAAAGATACTGGCCTATAATTTTCTTTTTTGGTTAGTGTCTTTGTCTGGTTTTGGTATTAGGGTTACAGTGGCTTCACAGAATGTCTGTGGGAGTATTCCTTCTTCTTCAACCTTTTGGAAAAGTTTAAGAAGAATGGGCATCAGTTTTCTTTGTTTGTTTGGTAGAATTCACCTGTAAGCCAGCTGGTCCTGGACTTTTGTTTGTAGGGAGTGTTTTTACTACATATTCAATTTCATTTCTAGTGATAGGTCTGTTCATTTGATCTATTTCTTCTTGATTCAGTTTTGGTGAGCTGTGTGTCTCTAGAAAATTGTCTATTTATTCTAGGTCATCAAATTCATTGGCATATAGTTGTTGGCATAGATATTTGCTTATTTTTTTGTATTTCTGCAGTATCCATTGAGATTTCTCCTTTTTTTAAAATTTCTTATTTTGTTTATTTGGGTTCTTTATCTCCTCTTCTAGGTGAGTCTGACCAGTGGTTTGTCAATTTTGTTTACCATTTCAAAGAACCTTGTCTCAGTTTTATTGATTTGTTTCTATTTTTTATCTCTATTTTATTGATTTCCTCTTTGATTTTTATGATTTCCTTCCTTCTGCTGACTTTGATTTTGATTGTTCTTTTTCTAATTATTTTAGGTGGTAGGTTAAGTTATTGATTTGAGATTTTTCTTCTTTTTTGAGGAATGCCTTTTTTGCTGTGAATTTCCCTGTAACAACTGCTTCTGCAGAATCCCACAGATTATGAATGGCTTTTTAAAAATTATTATTTGTTTCAAGGTATTTTTTAATTTTCTTTTTGATTTCCTTGTTGACTCATTGGTTTGTTAGTAGCACATAGTTTAGGCTCCATGTAGTAGTTCTTTTTTCTCATTTCTTTTCCTGTGGTTGATTTCTAGTTTCATGTTATTGTGGTCAGAGAAAATACTTGATGTAATTTCTATACTTTGAATTTTGTTGAGGTTAGTTTGTGCCCCAGTATGTGGTCAATCCTTGAGACTATTCCATGTGTACTTAAAAAAAAATGTATATTCTGAATTTTTTTGCATGTAATGTCCTGAGAATATCAATTAAGTCTACCTTTTTTAATGTGTCATTTAGGATCCCTGGTCTCTTATTGATTTTCTATCTAGAGGATCTGTCCTCTGTCCATTGATGTGAGTGGGATGGTAAAATTTCCACTATTATTGTATTCCCATCAATTTCTCCTTTTATGTCTGTTACTATTTGTTGTATGTATCTGGGTGCTCCTATATTAGGGGTAATATTCACTTCTCAATTGATTCTTTTATCCTTAAATGTAATATCATCTTCTTGATCCTTGAATGTAATATCCTCTTCTTGAACTGATCCTTTTATCCTTAAAATTGTCCTTCTCCTTCTTTATCTTTCTTTATGGCCTTTGTTTTAAAGTCTACTCTGTCTGATATGAGCATTGCAACTCCCACTTTCCTTTCTTTTCCATTCTTATAAAATATCTTTTTCCATTCGCTCACTTTCAGCTTATATGTGTCCTTTGCCCTAAAGATAGCCTCTTGTAGGCAGCATATTATTGGCTCTTATTTTCTTAATCCAATCTGCCACTCTGGAGCATTTGGTCTATTGCTATTTAAGGTAATTATTGATAAATATGTATTAATTGGCATTTTAAACCTTGTTTTCCAGTTGATTCTGTTTCTTTTCTTTTTTTTTTTTTTGCTGCATGATTGCCTTATTTTATGCTTGTGTCCTCTTCTTTTTAGTTTTTGTGAATGTATTGTTTTGGTTTTGATTTGTGGTTGCCCTGGGTTTCAAGTGTGTTAAATGATAGTCATATAGGCTCAATCACATTTAAAAAAAATAGAGTCTAGATTTTATTAATTTCCTTCCCCACATTTTATGATTTTGATGTCCTTTTTTAACATCTTCATGTTTATCCTTTTGCTGTATACTGGCATACTTAAGTGATTACTTTCCAACTGTGATTTCCTACATCCTTTTCCTTCTTACTTCTTTTTTCTATTTAGAGTTGATCTTTCATTATTTCTTTTAGAATTATTTTAGTATTCCTGTATTCTTTTAGTTGTTGGAAAAATTCTTTATTTCTCCTTCTATTTTAAATGATATTCTTGCCTGGTTGAGTATTCTAGGCTGCAGTTTTTCCCTTTTAGAAACTTGAATATGTCTTGCCACTCTCTTCTGGCCTGTAGTGTTTCCATAGAGACATCAGTTGACAGTCTTATTGGGTTCTCTTATAATTAACACTTTGTTTTTCCTTGAGAACCCTCTGCTTTTCTTTAACTCTTGCCATTTTTATTATATGTCTTGGTGTGGGCCTGTTTGGATTTGTTTGGGGCCCTCTGTGCTTCCTTTATCTTGATATCTGTTTCCTTTAGATTTGAAGGTTTTCAGTCATAACTTCTTCAAATATATTCCAATCCCCTTTTCTTTTTCTTTTACTTCTGGAATCCCTATTATGCATAGATTGGCCCACCTTATATTATCCCATAGATTTCTTATATTGCTCTCATATTTATTCTTTTGGTTTTCTGTCTGCTGCCCTGATTGGGTGATCTCCATTATTCTATCCCACAAATCACTAATTTGTTCCTCTGCATTATTCATTTTGCTCTTCTCTGCCTTTAACTCAACTTGCATCTCTGTAAATTAATTTTCTAATTTTTTCTTGGCTCCTCCTTATATTCTCTAGTTCCTTTCTAAAGCAATCTGCATTAGTGTTCATGTCTGCTCTTAATTCCTTCAGTATTTTCACTATCTCTTTTTTGAACTTGGTGTCTGTTAGACTGCAGAGGTCTGTTTCATTGTTCACTCCTTCAGGTGAATTCTCTTATTCTTTTAACTGGGAGTGGTTCCTGAGCTTCTTTATTTTGCTTATATTTTTCTTATTATGTGAGTTTAAGAAACACAACTACTGTAGTCTTGGAGGGTTATTTATATGCAAGAGCACCCCTGGGTAGTTTGTGAAGGCTTATTATTATTATTATTATTACTATTATTATTATTTCATGTGAGTGCTGCTTTTGGTTTGGTTGCTTGCTATGTCTTTTCTCGGTGTGTGCAGTCTGTTATCCCTCTGCTGGTGTACAGTTTGCACTTGCTTCCAGGGAGATAGAAGCAATGGGCAGGGCTAGTAGCTAGTGCCTGTTTGCTAGGCTCTTGATAGTGGCAAGCACCTGCAGGGAGGTGGCACAGACTCTTCCTTGTTGCAGGGCCTTGGGAAGTGACCGTGATCCTCAGGCATGTGTAGGTGTTACCCAGAACATTTGGCAGTGGCAGCAGCAGGGTGTGTGTGTTCCTAGGGGAGTGAGAACAGCAATGGGTGGTGCTCAGTTGCAGTGCCTTCCTCTGTGCTGACCTCTCAGGTGACTGGGGCCACAGGTGGTGGCTATTCATGGACCCCTAGTGGTGGCAGCCTATGCCCACCTCTGGAGTCTGAGATGGCTGATGTGGTTTGCCCTTGCCATCCCACACAGGAGGTGCCCAGCCCCCCTTAGCCCGTGAAAGCATTACCTTCCTGCCAGAGAGTCCACCCTCCTCCTCTTGCCCTCCCTGGTGATGGGGCCTTGCTTCTCCTGGGGTTCCAGGCCTCCTCCCAGGTTCCCTTGGCTGTGGCATGCCACTCCTCAGGTGGTGCTCCCCTCATCAGCCTGTGGTGCAGTATTCCCTAGCCCCGCAGGCTGCTCCACACAGCCAACCCTAGTCTTCTCTCAGGAACTCACCTCTGGTCCCTGCATCTCAGCTCCCAGCCTCTGCCCCAGTGTCTCAGGCTGTGATGCCTGGCGTGTGGTATTGATGGTCTGCACGGCTCTCTCTCTGCTCTGCCTGCCTCGGTCCAGCTGCTGTGCTTTCCTCTGAGGCTTTGAGGCCCCTTCATCTTAGCTGGTCTCCCCGTCAGTTGGGTGGCTTTCCAGGGCACAGGTTCCTTTCCTCCTTCACAGCTCCCTCTCAGGAGTGCTGCTCCCATCCTGATTCCTTTCTTTTTTTCCTCTTCTCTCTCTTTATTTCCTTTCATTTTACCCAGTTATTTGGAGGTTTTCTTGCCCTTTTTGGAGACTTAAAGTTTTCTGCCAGTGTTTAGTAGATATTCTGTGTGAATAATTCTACATGTAGCTTTTTTTTTTTTGATGTGTTTGTGGGAGAAGGTGAGTGCCCACATCCTCTGCTATCTTGATCCCTGGGGCAGTAGTTTTAAAATGGAAGTGTAGCTAACATTTGTAAACTGCTTGTCAGTTGAGAAAACGCCGTCTAGACATATAGTCTAAGGTACCTCACATGGTAATTTTCAGTTATTGGATACTGGAAAGTGTGGTTAGAAACCACTCAAATAAAAAGTTTTACAAGGTGAAATTGTTTAAAAATTATTGAAACTTTATTTTAATTCCACAAACTCATTTTAAGTTAAAAATTTCAAGTTACCAAGTAGCAAAACTGTTGTAAGACTCTTTCTCCCATCTGGCAAAACATGTCAATTCTGTTGTAAAAGGCATGTGTGGCAGGGGGACTAGCAGGCCTTAAGTGAAGTTTGGGGTCAGACAAATCCAGTCTGACGCCCAGTCCCCAAAATTGAGTGTCATGTGCAAGTCACTTCCTTTCTCCAAGCTTTAGTTCCCCATCTTTGAAATGGAATCAATGCTGCTTATCTCTCAGGGTTGTTATAGGGATTGAATCAGAGAGATTATACAGTGCTCAGTATTATATTTGGTGGACAATAAGGACTCAAATGCAGTTGTGGTGATCACCGTTGGTGTTTTTGAAACCCAGGTTTCCCAACACTGGTCCTGCATCATCTTTATTTGTTGCCCACACAAAACCACTGTGGCCCAAATCAGATGACTGTAGCCATCTTTTTATTGCCAATCTTAGTCCATGCCCCGTCCTTACCTCTGATAAATAGTTCCATTTTGACATCAACTTGCTTGACCAAAGTGCTCAACTTTTTCCTTGGTCTCCTGATATTTTAGCTTCTGTTCATCCATCTACTCTGACATTAGTGCTTTCAGACATCCTGGTAAGACCCTCCCTGCTTCCATCATCTCCTGCCCACCCTCTGCTCTGGCAGGTCCTGAGATCTCTTTCCATGTTATGTTACATGACAAGGGAGAATTAAGGTTCCAGTGGAATTAAGGTTGCCAATCAGCTGACCTTGGATGGGGAGATTAGCCTGGAGCATCCCACTGGTGTAATCACAAGTGTCCCTATGAGGGAAAGAGGACAGGCTGGTGAAAATACGTGAGAGAGTCTCGGATAGTCAATGTTTACTCTGAAGATGGAAGGGGCTATAAACCAAGAAATGCAGGAGGCCTCTAGAAGCTGGAAAAGGCAAGGGAATAAATATTCCCCTAAAGCTCCAAGGAAAAACACAGCTCTGCCAATACCTTGATTTTATCCATGACAACTCCATTTCTGTAAGATAATAAATTTGTGTTGCTTTGAGCCATTAAATTGGTGGTAATTTATTACAATAGCAATAGGAAACAAAAACTTTGCTTTTTTGGGGGAAAGCTACATACTGTCTGGTGGACTTAAAGATTGGAAAACAGGGTAATATGGATTTCAGAATGTTTCCAAAAAGACTGGGTACATAGCAGTTTTTGACAAATATCAACCCAATGATCACTTCAGGTATCCACTCTCATTTTGCTTTTTTTTTAGGGCCACACCCAGGCTAGGGATTGAATCAGAGCTACAGCTGCTGGCCTATACCACAGCCACAGCAACGCGGGATCTAAGCTGCATCTGTGACCTATACCACAGCTCACAGCAACACCGGATCCTTAACCCACTGAGTGAGGCCACGGTTTGTAAGTTCATCCTCATGGATCCTGGTTGGGTTCGTCAACCACTGAGCCATGAAGGGAACTCCCACTCTCATTTTGAAGTGGAGAGAAAAAAACTTTTATTACTTTTCATTATTCTCCAACAAATACCTTCATTAATTCTCTGTATTTTCCTTGCTGCCTTTGTCTGATTTTAACAGCAAGTACTACATTTTTATCCGGCAAGATATTTTTAAATTATTAAAAAATCCTCAAGTTATAGGAGTATGGAATGTTAATGGTTTTTAAAACTTTTTATCTCCTTAAATAATATTATGTGACCAGATACCAAATAAAACAGATGATGGCAAATTGTCCAGGTAGAAATGGATTGTGAATGGGGAGAGGAGAGGATACCTAATGTTCAGTCTCATCCTCGTGGCCCCTGAAGTGTCTCATTGGAGGCTCAGAGAAACCATTGTTCTAGGCTTGAACATTCCATTTGCCAGATCAGAAAACTGTGGCCCAGGGTAGAAATATAGTCGGCTCAAGGGCACATAGTCAGTTATTGCCAGAATGGAAACTAGAACCTGGGCCTCTTGGCCTGACTCTTAGACTGTGTTCTTTCTACTCTACTTCACTGGCCTAAAACAAATACTTCTTTTTTCTTGTTGATAAAATGAGAGACACAAGCGTTCTCTGGTGGGTGGTGGAAGAGTATTTTTCATCCAGTAAGTTCAAGCTCAAACATGTATCAGCTGCCAAAGTAATTTCTTCCTTCTGTTCCAACTGTTCTATAGGTGAGGACACCGAGACCCAGAAAGGTTAAATGACATACCTCTTGTCCATTTTCAGCTCGTATTTCACTCAGCAAGCGTCTTTTCCTATTAACAGCATTGAAAGCTCTCTTCCTTTGTCACAGTATAAGGACTGTTGCCACCAACTTGAGCATTCTGGTGAAAAAGAGTCAGAGAAACAGGAAGATTTCTCATTGATGGCGACACAGCCAGCCAACATTTGGTGCTTATTGGATTATGTTAGAAGAAAGAGTTGCCACCATAGAAATTGATCTAATGACTAAATCCTTAGAGACTTCTCTTTCAGCAGGTGGGATGAGTTATTAGGGACGGTAGTAAGAAGCAAATTTGGAAAATGGTGGAAAAGATTCCCAAAGCCTGAAGGAAGAAGGAACATCCCTGGCAGCACTGAGAGTGAGGGTTATCACCAGCCCTTCCTGAGAAGGAAGCATAGGCTGGTGTCTGATTCATGTCTTCTTCCAGTTCTTCTAATTCATGCGTCTGTAGTAAGCAGTTCCTACTCCTGAATGAGGCGCTGATCATTCTCACAAATCCATCATAGGCATTGCTGTGAGTCTGGGGGTCAGTGCTCAGCTGGGATACATCTGTATGGTCCACCAGCAGGTGTCCATTTTGACTGACCAGTGCCAATGTCATAGCTGTCATTAGCTATTTTGAATATGACCCCTGATATAAATGCCAGGATCAGCAGAGATACTGATGCTATAGTGAACCCAGCGAGGTAAGCAAGCTCACTTGTAGAATTCCTGAGGAAAATCTGTTTTGATGTGGTTTGATGTGGATATTCTGGTAAGTGATGGAGCTAAAGCTCAAAGCCCTTCCTATTGGCTTCCATGCTGTATGCTCTTCAGCAAGCTATGCTGTATTTCAAGTGATGAAAGCATTTTTCAATTTGATGGGTTTCATCTGCATTTTATTAGTCTGTTTCTGGAAAAATATCATTTGTACATCATTCTGCTTGCAGACTTGTCTTTATTATTCCTTTTCCCACCTCACGTGGTGGGTCTGGGATTTGATTTTCTCTCAGCTCCTGGCACATTTCTCATCCTCTCTCAGAGCAATTTACCCTCCATGACAGTCCATCTGTCTCTCTAGCCCCACTTATGAATACTCTGCCTTTTACAATTTTCCATATTTCCTTTTTAATATCTTCCATCCGGGCCTTCCATGACCTTTCCCAGCTCCTCCGATGTCCCAGAGTTCCTTATCTAGGCTGTTTGATTGGCTGGAATCCTGCAGGTGGCCCTGACAGCATTTCTTTTGAAACTCGCCCTGTCACTTTGTCTTAACTGTTTCATTGACCTTTGGTTCAGCAGTTTGTGTTTTTCTTTTATAAAAAATAAAACTACAAACACTCAACGTGTGGCCATTGTTTGAGTGTTACATTTGAGAGAGGCTCTCCCTCGCTGTGCCTGCCGTGGAGGGGAGGACCATGTGGCACCTCACGCTACCTCTGGGGCTGGTAGAGATTCTTCAGTGGGCTAATGGTCACACTTACTTTTTTATATTGGGATCAGCAAATGTTCTCTGCAAAGAATCAGATAGTAAAATTTTAAGCTTCTCAGGTCATATAGTTTCGGTTGCAACTATTCAACCCTGCTGTTTTAGTGCAAAAGCAGCTAAAGAGAAAACATAAAGGAGCAGGCGGGGCTGTGTTCCAAGAAAACTTTACAAAAATAGGCAGTGGGACAGATTCGGCCTAGGAGACCTTGGTTTGTTGACCTTTGTTTTAGATTAATTTTACCTTATGGCCTCTGACCTTTCCTTGGGTATTTGTGGTTTACTGAAAAATGATTTTTCATAAATAAGTTAGCATCCTATCCTGGGATACTCTCAGAGGTCACCTTGTGAAGGAGAAAATAGCAGAGAAAGGGAAGCTTGGTGTCAAGAGATAATATGTGCTGGTTTGGGCACTGACAAGGGACCCTCATTCAGGCTTGCAGGAAGGAGCTGGCTTCATTGTAGACTGGAAGTAACCTGACTCAACTGATTGAAGATTTAGCTCTGACTCTCAATATTTTGCGCAGGAGTCCCTGAGTGAACTTAGGTAAATCACTTCATGTCTTTGGACTTCAATATCCTTTTTCTGCAAAAGGGGGTTGTTGTTTTTGTTATGATTATTATAAAGTTTAATGTTCTATGCTATTTTAGTTCAAGTCTCTGATTATCTTTGCCACCTGGTACAAGGATTTGTAACTTAAAGGAGTTGTTGAATTTTCATATCCCCAGGGTAATGTAATATATGGATTATAATGAAGTCTTCTTATAATGAAAATTCCAATATAGGGATTTTGATATAGCTGTTTATTTTTCTCTCAGTCAGTCATCCAGGACTGATATGATAGCTTCAGGATGTCAACAGGGACTCGAGATTCTGATATCTTTCTGTCTCACTTGTCTCAGGAAATGGATTTCATCTCAAAGTTCCTTTATGGCATCAATGAAACCAGTGTAGCTCCAGCCATCGCATTCACATTCCAAGCACGAGATCAGAGGAAGGGGTGAAGGCAAAAGGGAGATCTTTTATATAACTTTCCTTGAAATGACTTTCCAAATGACTCCTGTTTATATGCCATTAGATACCAGTCTCTTCCAGGAAATGTAGTATTTAAACAGGGCACCTTACTGTCCTCAATAACATTAGTATAAAAGAAAGAATGAATATTAGAAAGGCAAATAGCAGTTTTAGGCACATACAGATTTATATAATGGCCCAAAGTGAGAAGTGGATAGGTGCCCAAAACATACCTGTGGCACAGTATTTCTAGCTGACTTTTGACATTTTTTTCCAACAGTGAAACAGATGAGTTTATATAATGAGTACTTCAATCATATTCATTAAGAAGAAATTCTATAAGTGATCTTATTTTACTTAGTTTCTCAATATAGACACCAGTACCTTAACTGACCCTGGTATCCATATCAGGGATAATATTAAAAATTAAAAAAAACAACAACAACGTATCTGTCATCAGCCCTAATCAAAGAAAACAGATGCAACAGCTGGCAAGACTTACAGATGTGTACTAGTTGCTCTAAATTAATACCCAGGAAACACTGAGACACGGTAATACATGAGAAGGATTTGTGAAGAATGATTTACCATATGCACTTGTCAAAAATGAACGAGCAGGATACAGAAATGCCCATATCAGTGTATAGCCCATCCTCGGGAGGGATCTGGTATTAACTATCAGTGCTGGCCTAGGATGGATCCTTCTCCCTTAGGTTTTAGGGATCATCTATGTTTCCCAAGTTGACTTCTTACTACAGGATCTAGTAACTAATCTCACTTACTCAAAGAGATACCCTTAAAGATTTAGACATTTTACACTTTCCTCAGTGTAATTTAACAAGCACATAATATTGGCTGTCTGTGTTCCTATCAATGGGAAATTTCGTATTTCTATAACTCAGACTCTTTTTTTCACCAGACTTCTCAGGTTGCTGGCAATAGTTGCCATACTGTGAAAAAGACAGTTTTCATCAACTCGAATGGAAAGAAACACTTACTGATTGAGATCTGAGCTAAAAGTAGATTACCCCATTGTGCTGTACTTGTATGATGAGAACTATGTAATGTTATACTTCCTGTTCAATTCTATTAAACAACCAGCTCTGTGCTTGCTCCCAGCAGCAGCAGCATCTCAGATTTTACCGCCTAATCACAGTATCATGTGGGTGATTTTTCTGCATTGGACAGGACAGCTCTCCTAAAATATATATAAATTTATATATATTCATATGATATATAATGTTTGTATAATTATACCATACACACACACACACACACACACACACACATTCAGCCTTCCATAGACTACCAAAATAAACTCTTCTACTTTATTATTCAATTTTTACTTATTTCTTTATTTTCTGATTGGATAGTTAGGAAAGCAGAGTTTGGTTGGGGAGAGAAAGAGATATCAGTGCTAGATCAGGTGTTGGTAGGCCAGTTGTGGCCAGGAATGAAAACAAAGTGTTTTTTTTTTTTTTTTTTTTTTTTTTTTAATGATGATACGTTTGGATCCTATTTACCCTTTTTGAGAAATGTGGGTAAATGATTTTTTAAATTACTTTTGGTTTTTGGATTGTCTTTTTTTTTTTTTTTTTGGCCATTATCCTCCCTAGGAATAAATTGTGAGTAACCTACACAATAAAGATTATATTTTAATAAAAAGTAAATCTATTTTCCCTCTTTGAAGAAAAATGACTGAAAGAAGGTCCTTGTCTAATCAGATCTTTAAGAAGTTGTTATTTAGAAATTACAGCTTCCCTGTTTGGTTGCTCTAGCAAGCAGATTTGGAGCAGATCATTTTTTAAGGAAAGACTGGCCTTGAAGTTTATACAGGTGGAAGATTTAGTGGCTACTTTCCATCCTTGGGAAGGGGCGTAAGAGGGCCATTTGTTACCTGCTCCTGGGGAATACTTTTTGATGTGCTGGACTGGTGCTTTGAGAAGGTAGGTACATTTGCACAGGAGCAAAGGAGTCATTTGGAGGAAAGTGATCATGACGCTACATACCACTTTATGAGGCTTAAAACTAGTGGACACCCCAGATGTGGTGCAATGGTCCCTGGGGAGATGTACTGATTGGAAAGAAGAAGCAAGCCTCCAAAACTCAGTCGTAACAGATGGGGATCTGGATAGTGATAAGTTCAGAACAAAGGCTCTGCTTGGGGATATGAACCAAGACCCAGAACTCTGGATGCCCACCTGTGGAATACTGCAGCTGAGTTAGGATTAAGGAATGGAGTAGTGCTTCCTCAAAGGATGTTCCTGGCCTTGGCAAGGATTTGGGCCAGAGAAAGGATCAATAGGAAGCATCAAGCTGAGCAGACCTAATTTTTCATAGCAGCAGAAACAGTGAAAACACATCAGTTCTTGTCAGGGGTGTCTCTTCTTTTTTTTTGCTTTGCTGTTGAAAACAAAGCTACATAAGCCTGATGATTCCTGGACCATTCAGGAAGGGGGTCAAACCCAAGAATGAGAAAATGGGCATTTGCTAATATGGGAATATTTGAATGATTAACTGATGTATAAAAAATACACATAAACCTTGTATGGACCCTAAATTTGCAGAGTGGTTCATACCTATACAGAAAATATTGGACCTAAATATAAGACATGGCATTATAAAACTCCTAGAAGAGAACATAGGTAAAATATTTTGAACATAAATCATAGCAATATTGTCTTAACTTAGACTCCCAAGGCAAAAAATAAAAGCAAAAATAAATAAATAAGACATAATCAAGCTGATAAACTTTTTCGTAGCAAAGGAAACCATCAACAAAATGAAAGACAACCTATGGAATGAGAGAAAATATTTGCAGATAGTGCAGCCAACAAAAGGTTAATTTCCAAAACATATAAACAGCTCATACAACTCTCTCTCTCTCTCTATATATATATATCCCCATGTATATATCAACATATTATATCCCCATTATATATATCTCCATATAATAATAATGGAGATTATTATTATATATAATGATATGGAGATATATATTAATAATATAATTAATAATATAATTAATATGGATATGTATAATCCCCACATTATTAATATGGATATATATCCCCATATATATATATATCCATATATTATATCCCCACTATATATATCTCCATATTATCTCCAATAATAATACTATTATTAAATATATGTAGATAAATATAATGGGGATATTTTATATATATATGTGTGTGTGTGTGTATATATATATCCCAATCAAAAAATGGCCAGAAGACCTAAATAGACATTTGTCCAAAGAAAATATCTATATGAGATGGCCAACAGGCACACGAAAAAATATTCAACATTGCTAATTATTAGAGAAATGCAAATCAAAGCCACAATGAGTTACCATCTTATACCAGTCAGGATGACTATCAAAAATACTATACCTAGAAAATCCTAAAGACACTGCTAGAAAACTGTTAGAGCTCATCAAGGAATTTGGTAAAGTTGCAGGATACAAAATTAATAAACACAAATCTACTGCATTTATATATACTAACAATGAAAGATCAGAAAGAGAAATTAGGGAAACAATCTCATTTACCATCACATCAAAAAGAATAAAATATCTAGGAATAAATCTACCTAAAGACACAAAAGACCTTTTCTCTGAAAACTGTAAGATACTGATGAAAGAAATCAAAGATGAACCAATTTACATTTCCACCAACAGTGATGGAGGGTTCTCTTTAATTGGTACAACCACTAAGGAAAAAATTTCCTCAGAAAATTAAATATAATACTACCATATGAACTAAATATATAACTGCCATTGCTGAATCCCACTCATAGGCAAATATCTGGACAAAACTTTCATTCAAAAAATATATGCACTCTTAAATTCATTGTAGCTCTATTCACAATAGCCGAGACATGAAAACAACCTAAATGTCTATTGACAGATGAATGGATTAAGAAGATGTAATATATACACAATGGAATACTACTCAGCCATAATAAACAAAGTAATGCCATTTGCAGAAACATGGATGCAAGTAGAGATTCTTATACTAAGTGAAGTAAATCAATGTCACATATGTTATCACTCATATATAGAATTTAAAATATGCTACAAATGAACCTATCTACAAAACAGTAACAGACTCATAGACATAGAGAATAGACTTGAGGTTGCCAAGGGGCAGAAGGGAGGGAGTGTGGTGGCCTGGGTGTTTGGGGTTGGTAGATGAAGCCTAATACATTTAGAATGGATAAACAATGAGGTCCTACTGTGCAGCACGGAGAATTATATCCTATCTTTGGGGATGGAACATGATGGAAGATAATATGAGAAAAATAATGTCTATGTATGTATGACTGGGTTACTTTTCTGTGTAGCAGAAATTGGTACAATACTGTAAATCAACTACAATTAAAAAAAATTATCCAGTCCCCTCACCAAATAATACAAATGACCTTATTTACACAACATAACTAGACTCACAGATATAGAAAACAAACTTAAGTTTACCAAAGGGAAAAGGGAGGGAGGGATAAATTAGAAGTATAGGATCAACAGATAACAAAGTAGATAAGAAACAGGATTTATGTATAACACAGGGAACTATATTCAATATAATAACCTATAATGGAAAATAATCTGAAAAAATTTATATATCACTGAATCACTTTGATAAATACCGAAACTAACTTATATTGTAAATCAACCATACTTTAATTTTAAAGAAAGGAAAATAAAGGTAAATTCAAAAAGAAGAAAATTCACAAGATCCATGATAATTATAGAAATTCAGCATATATTTTTCTATATTTTTTCTCATAATTATGCAATAGGGCATATTATTTTTAATATGGTGGTTTTTCTTTTAATATAAATACTTCTTGTCAATTAATATTCATCTTAGCATCATTTGTAATGGTTGAAAATATCATATATATATTTTAACATACTGAACATGTATAGTTATGCTTTTTGCTTTATGAAGACAGTTACATTAGAGCACATCACCCTGCCTGGCTGTGAACTGTTCACAGTGTGAACTTTGGACTCAAGCAGACCTTGGCATTATTTCTGGATCTGCTGCTTACAAAGCCACAGGATTTCCAGGAACTCATTTAACTTAATTTATTCCTGGTTCCACCAGCAGTAAAATATGTGCAGTAATTTCAACTTTATAGTGTTGTCGTGAGGGTTAAATTATACAGAGTATATAAAAATTTAGCACAGGTCCTGATGCAGAACAATTATGAAGTTAAGGGTAGGCATAATGATCATTCACTCATTAGTGCAATGACATTTACTGAATAGCCATAGAGTTTCAATTACAATGAACAAGGCTTGGGCTAAGAAATTTGAATATGAACTCATTCTTACCCTCAGGAAGCTCACAAATTAGTAAAGACTTAGTCACAGAACAAGGAGTTAAGTGCTGCAATATTGAGGGAGCAATATCCCAGGGGAAGTGACCTGTAGGATGGTTGGAAGGGAATCAGAACAACTAGTTATAGACAGAGAGCATTATTATTTTTATCAAAGAGAGACCCCTTGATAAAACCCATTTCTATTTGAAAAAGGCAGAAAAGCTATTGCTTTTGTTTGACAGCCAAAGATGAACAGACTCACCTGGTTTAGGAGGGCTGTTGGGGCAAGCTAAACAATAGAGCCAGAACATAATGCCTATGTAGCCACATTTGAAGAGGGACCTCCTGACCCCCATCTAAAGAGTGAGCATTCAGCAAGGAGTCATGTACTCTGTTTCTCATCCATTAGAAGACAGACACCAGGGTTGGGATTGTTCTCTTGGGATCTACATGGAGGAGGAGCTCTGGAATATTTACCTAGAGGTCAAAGGCTATGGGATGAGGCTTCCTTGGACAGGGCCATACTTAAATGTGTACCATGTGTATTTTACAGATGAGGGGGAAAGTAAATTTATTCTTAGGCCAATTTTGTTCTATTCAGATTCGTTACCAAGATCACTGCATTGATCAAGGGCCATCTTTAGGCTCAGTGGGATAGAAAGACACAGAAGGAAGCAATTATTGCACTTTTAGAGAATGAGTAATATGGGTATGGAAGGCTTTATAGAGATTCTTTGTGCCTTATGAAAAACTATCCTATACTCATTAGAGATGATTTGAACATTCTAGCTCTCTGCTTGAAAAGCAAAGGGGGGAGTTCCCGTCGTGGCGCAGTGGTTAACGAATCCGACTAGGAACCATGAGGTTGCGGGTTCGGTCCCTGCCCTTGCTCAGTGGGTTAACGATCCGGCGTTGCCGTGAGCTGTGGTGTAGGTTGCAGACGCGGCTCGGATGCTGCGTTGCTGTGGCTCTGGCGTAGGCTGGTGGCTACAGCTCTGATTTGACCCCTAGCCTGGGAACCTCCATATGCCGCTGGAGCGGCCCAAGAAATAGCAAAAAAAAAAAAAAAAAAAAATAAGAAAAGCAAAGGGGGTAACGAATGAACATATCTAATAGACAAAGGATTATTCTTTTAAATATGTAAATAACTCCTATAGTTCAATAAGAAAGACAACATAATGGAAGAATGCACAAGGTGTGAAAACAGGTAATTCACAGGAAAAAAGGTTATCAATGAATATTTGAAAAATTGCTTGCCTTTCCTAATAACCAGGGAAAAAATTAAATGTAAATGAGTGAGGTATCTTTATAACAATTTATCAGATTAGCAAAAATTAAAAAGTGATACAGTCCAGGATTGGTTATGCTGTAAGGATATAGAAACAATCACATACTGTGGCCAAAAGTATAAATTAGTACTGTCTTTATGGAGGTATTGTAATTCTATTTTTTTTTTTTTTTGTCTTTTTAGGGCCGCACCTGTGGCATATGGAAATTCTAGGGGTCGAATCAGAGCTATAGCTGCTGGCCTACACCACAGCCACAGCAATGACAGATCTAAGCCATGTCTCTGACCTACGCTTCAGCTGATGGCAATGCCAGATCCTTGACCCACTGAGCGAGTCCAGGAATTGAACTTGCATCATGGATTCTAGTCGGATTCGCTGAGGCATGATGGGACCTCTGAGGTATTGTAATTCTAAATGAGCATGAACTTTAACCTAGAAATTGGAATTCAAAATTTTTGTTCTAGAGATATTTATACATGTGCACATATGTACAAAGATACTTTAAAATTTTTTTATTATAGTTGATTTACAATGTTCTGTCAATTTCTGCTGTACAATGAAATGACTCAGTTATACATATATATACATACTTTTTCTCATATCATGTTCTATCACAAATGATTGGATATAGTCCCCTGTGCTATACAGCAGGACCTCTTTGCTCATCCACTCTAAATGTAATAGTTTAGAGTTATTCACAATTGTGAAAACAATTAGCACCTTACATGTTTATCAAGGAAAATGACTAAATAATTTTATATGTTAATATTATGTAAATCAACTCAGCTCTTTAGAAGAATGGGATAATTATACATACAGAGATATATGGGAATACCCCTAAGATGTAAAGCAAAAAAAAATATTTTGCGTATAGTATTATCTCATTTATTATTTTGAAATCAAAATAGTATATTCATATATGAACTATGTATGCTAATGTGTTTTTTTTCCTTTTTATGGCCACACCTGTGGCACATGGAAGTTCCTGGGCTATGGACTGAATTGGAGCTGCAGCTGCAGGCCTATACCACAGCCATAACATCACTGGATCTTAGCCCAATCTGCCATATACACTGCACTTGTGGTAACACTGGACCCTTAATCCACTGGGTGAGGCCAGGGATTGAACCCACATCCTCATGGATACTAGTTGGGTTCTTAACCCCTTGAGCCACAATGGGAACTCCTGTAAATGTGTTTTTAAAAATGTTTCTAAGGATAGAATTTAAATTGTTATTTAGTTACCTTGGAGAAAGGGGTGAAATTGGGGGTTAGAGGTGGACAGTGAAGAGGAACTTTTATTTTGTTACTCCATATTATTTTCTTCTAGTTTTATTGAGATATAACTGACATACTGCATTGTATAAGTTTAAGGCGTACAGCATAATGATTTGCCTTACATACATCATGAAGTGATTACCACAATAAGTTTAGTTGTTATTCATCATCTCATGTAGATACAAAATAAAAAAAAAAAATATTTTTTGTTACTTAAATTTTTAATCATGAGAACATGTTCTTTAATTGTTTTCTAAGAAAAAGTCAAACTTGTGAGGGTGCACGTTTCATTCCAGAAATTAGACAGGGGCTGTTGGAGACAAATGCCAGAGCCAGACTGTGAGAACTCTGTGTATCAGGCTGAAGTTTAAATTCATTCTGTAGGCAATTGAGAGTTACCGAAGGGTTTAAGGAGAGAAGAAATAGGATCAGATGTGTGTTTCTAATGGCTGCTCCTAGCAGCCTTTGGAGGATGGGGATGCAACCACTGTACAGTGTCATTTATTCAATGAAGAGATGAGTGAATGACTGGTTTCTTACGGAAATGCCTCAGTGTGAAATCACAAGTGCTAATTCTGAGATTTTTTTTTTCTTCCTATTCTTTCAAGTCAATTCTTAAAAGTCAGCTTGGAAAATGAAGAAACTGGATTGTACACAAATTGTGAGGCAAAATGATACACTTTGTACAGTGATTCTAAAAGCCAGATCTTGGTTCCTCGGTGAGGCTGAGGTTTGTCCCAACAAATATTTTGATAGTAATGAAGTAGTGATTTTTCAAATTGTTTACTTAGCAAAGAGATAGCAACCCCAAGATTATGCCATAACTGGGAGAAAACATTTGCAGATGATGCAACTGACAAAGGCTTAATTTCCAATATATACAAACAGCTCACTCAACTCGATAACAAAAAAAACCCAAACAACCCAATTAAAAAAGAGAAGACATAACTAGATATTTCTCCAAACAAGATAGACAGATGGCCAATAGGCTCATGAAAAGATACTTGACATTGCTAAGTATTAGAGAAATGCAAGTCAAAACCACAATGAGGTATTACCTCATACCAGTCAGAATGACCATCATCAGAAAGTCTACAAATAATAAAATCTGGAGAGGGTGTGGAGAAAAGGGAATCATCCTATACTGTAGGTAGGAATGTAAATTGGTGTAGTCACTGTGAAAAACAGCATGGAGTTTCCTTAAAAACTAAAAATAGAGTTGCCATATGATTCAGCACTCCTAAGCATATATGTGGAGAAAATTAATCTGAAAAGTTGCATGCACTCAAATGTTCATAGCTCCAGTATTTATAGTAGCCAAGACATAGAAAAATACAAATGCCCATCAAAAGATGAATAGGTAAAGAAGATGTGGTATAAACATACACAATGAAATACTACTGAGCCATAAAAAAGAATGAAATAATGCCATCTGCAGCAACATAGATGGACCTAGAGATCATCATACTAATAGAAGTAAGTCAGAAAAAGACAAATATCATATTATACCACTTATTTGTTAGCATGTAAAATATGATACAAATGAACTTATTTAAGGAACAGAAACAGGAGTTCCCATGGTGGCACAGCAATTAACAAACGTGACTAGCATCCATGAGGATGTGGGTTCAATCCCTGGCCTCGTTCAGTGGGTTAAGGATCTGGTGTTGCCGTGAGCTGTGATATAGGTTGCAGACATGGATCAGATCCCGCATGCTGTGGCTGTGGCGTAGGCCAGCGGCTACAGCTCTGATGGGATCCCTAGCCTGGGAACCTCCATATGCTGTGGCTGAGGCTCTAAAAGACAAAAAAAAAAAAAAAAAAGAAAAAGAAAAAAAAAAGGAAACAGGAACAGACTCACAGACGTAGAAAACAAACTTATGGTTACCAAAGAGGAAAGGAGGTGGGAAAGGGATAAATTAGGAGTTTGGCACTAGCAGATATAAATTATTATATATAAACAAAAACTCCTACTGTATAGCCAGGGAACTATATTCAATAGCATGTGATAACCATAAAGGAAAGTAATATGAAAAAGAATATATAAGTACATCATATATACACACATACATATGATATACATATATCATATATGTATATATCCAACCAAATCACTTTGCTGTACATAGGGAAGTAACACAACATAGTAAATCAACTATACTTCAATTAAAAAAAAAGATTATGCCTATAAAGTACCACCTCATTTAGGGCATTCTGATGTGCTTTCTTCAGTGGAGGGAATGAGATGTGTACCCAGCAGGGTGATGTGAAGTCTTACTGATTCCAGGAAACCCAGAAAAATGTAACTTACCTTTGACGTGTGTTGAAGTAGGAGAAAATTTTAAGAACCCCTCTCTCAAGGAAAGGAAAATGGCTTTTTTAATTTAAAGTACCACAGAATTAAGTTTGTTTTGACAAACAGCCTCACTCCATTCATCCTATTCCCAGGGAATGACATTCTTTTTTTTAAAAAAAAACCATTTATTTCTTCTTATTAAGGATTAGTTGATTTACAATTTTATATGTTTTAAGTGTACGACACAAGTGATTCACAATTTTTAAAGGTTCTACTCCATTTATAGTTATTATAAACTATTGGCTATATTCCCTGTGTTGTGTAATATATCCCTGCAGCTTATTTTATACCTAATGGTTTGTACCTCTTACTCCCATACCCCTGTATTACTCCTCCTTCCTTCTCTCTCCCCACTGATAACCACTAGTTTGATCTCTGAGTCTGTTTCTTTTTTGTTATAGACACTAGTTTGTTGTACTTTTTAAATTCTACATATATAAGATAATATTAGATAGTATTTGTCTTTCTCTGTCTGACTTATTTCACTTAGCATAATGCCCTTCAAGTCCATCCATGTTGCTGAAAATGATGAAATTTCATACTTTTTTAGGGCTAAATTGCATACTATAGTGTATATATACATACCACATCTTTAACCATTCATTTGTTGATGGACCCTAAAGTTGCTTCCATATTTTGGCAACAGTAAATAATGCTATGAACACTGGGGTTCATGTATCTTTTTGAATTAGTGTTTTTGTTTTTTTAGGCTATATACCCAGGAGTAGAATTGCTGGGTCATAATGGTAGTTCTATTTAGTTTTTTGAGGAACCTCAATACTGTTTCCCACCGTGGCTTCACCAGTTTACATTCTCACCATTAGGGTACAAGGGGTCCCTTTTCTCTATATCTTCATCAACATTTGTTATTTTTGTTCTTTTTGATGATAGCCATTCTGACTGGTGTGAAGTGATATTGTGGTTTTGATTTGGATTTCTCTTATTATTAGCAAAGTTGAGAATCTTTTCTTTTGCCTGTTAGCCATCTATGTATCTTTTGAAAAATGTTTGTCCATATCTTCTTCACATCTTTTAATTATACTGTGTTTTTAAATTTTGAGTTGCATGAGCTTTTTATATATATTGGATATTAACCACTTATAAATCACATGTAATTTACAAATATTTTCTCCCATTCAGTAGGTTGTTTTTTTGTCACTGGTTTCCTTTGCTACACAAACACTTTTAAGTTCATCTAAGTCCCATTTGTTTTAATTGCCTTGGGAGACAAATCCCCCAAAATACTGCTGCAATTTATGCCAAGGACTGTTTTGTTTATGTTTTCTTCTAGGAGTTTTTTGGTTTCCAGTCTTACATTTATGTTTTCAATACATTTAATTTTTGTACACAGTGTTGGAAAATGTTCTAATTTTATTCTCTTACATGTAGCTGTCCATTTTCCTCAGCACCACTTATTGAAGAGATTTTTTTTTCTCCATTGCATCTGCTTGTCTCCTTTGTCATAGATTAATTGATCATAAGTGTGTGGGTTTATTTTTGGGCTATCTATTCTGTCCCACTGATGTGTGTTTGTTTGTTTGTTTGGTGTTAGTATCATACTGTTTTGATTACTGTAACTTTGCAGTATAGCCCCAAGTCTGGGAGTGTGATTCCTCTAACTCTGTTCTTTCTCAAGATTGTATTGGCAACTTCTAATCTTTTGTGTTTTTATACAAATTTTAAAATTATTGGTTCTAGTTCAGTGAAAAATGCCACAGTATTTTGATGGGACTGCACTGAATCTGTAGATAACCTCGAGGATAATGGTCATTTTAACAATAGTCTCCCAATCCATGAATGCAGTGTATCTTTTCATCTGTTTATATAACCTTCAATTTCCTTTATCAGTGTCTTACATACAGGTCTTTTACATCCTTGGGTAGGTTTTTTCCATTCTATTTGACATGGTTGTAAATGTGATTGTTTCCTGAATACTTCTTTATGACAACTTGTTGTTAGTGCATAGATGTGCAACAGATTTCTGTGTATTACTTTTGTATCTTGCAACTTTACTGAATTCATTCATTAACTCGTAGTTTTTTGGTGGCATCTTTAGGATTTTCTGTGTGTAGTATCATGTCATCTGCAAACAGTGACAGTTTTATTTCTTCTTTTCAAATTTGAATTCTTTTTATTTCTTTTTATTGTATGTTTGCTGTGGCTAGGACTTCCAATAATATGTGGAATATATGTTGAATAAAAGTGTAGGAGTAGGCATTCTTGTCTTGTTTCTGATTTTAGAGAAAATGCTTTAATCTTTACACTATTAGGTATAATGTTAGCTGTGGGCTTATATAGGGCCTTTATTATGTTGAGATATGTTACTTCTATACCCACTTTCTGGAGAACTTTTTTTCACCCACGGATTTAGAATTTTGTCAGAAGTGCTCTTTATGCATTTATTGAGATGGTCATATGGCTTTTCTCTTTCCATCTGTTAATGTGGTATATCACATTGATTGATCTGCAGATATTGACCAGTCCTTGCATCCCTGATCATGGTGTATAATCCTTTTGAGGTATTGTTGAATTCAACTTGCCACTATTTTTGTTGAGAAGTTTTGCATCTAAGTCCTTCAGATATTGGCCTGTCATTTTGTTGTTGTTATGATATCTTTTTTTTTTTTTTTTTTTTCTGAATTTGGAATTGGGATGATACCAGCTTCACAAAATGAGCTTGTAACTGTTCCTTTTGCAAATTTTGGGAGTAGTTTAGGTGTTAACGCTTCTCTAAATGTTTGATATGATTAACCTGTGAAATCATTTCGTCCTGAAATTTTGTTTGGAGTTTTTAAAATTACTGATTCAATATCATTAATGATGATTTGTCTGCTCATATTTTCTATTTCTTCCTGGTTCAGTCTTGGGAGATTGTACTTTTCTAAGTTTCTTGTTTCTTGAAGTAAGCTTGTATTGCTATAAACATGCTCTTTTTTTTTTCCCACTGTACAGCAAGGGGATCAAGTTATCCTTACATGTATACATTACAATTACATTTTTTTCCCCCACCCTTTGTTCTGTCTAAACATGCTCTTAAAACTGCTTTTGATGCATCCCATAGATTTTGGATGATTGTATTTTTTGTTTATATTTTTCTCCAGGTATTTTTTTTTTCTTTTTAGAGATGCACCCACAGCATGCTGAAATTCCCAGGCTAGGGGTCTAATCAGAGCTGTAGCTGCCGGCCTACACCAACACCAAATCTGAGCCATGTCTGCGATCTACATCACAGCACATGGCAATGCCAGATCCTTAACCCACTGAGTGAGGCCAGGGATCCAACCCACATCCTCATGGACACTAGTCGGGTTTGTTACTGCTGAGCCATGATGGGAACTCCCAGTTGTTGTTGTTGTTGTTTTTGGTTTGTTTTTGTAGTCTTTTTTTTTTTGTTCCTTTCTTCTTTTGTTCTCTTCCCTTGTGGTTTTATAAGTATCTTTAGTGTTATGTTTGAATTCCTCTCTCTCTGTCTCTGTGTATTATAGATTTTTTCTTTGTGGTTACCATGAGTTTTATATGCAGCAATCTTTATGTATGTGATTGTTTTGCTGCATTTATACTTTCTTCCCCTTTCCCCTTATGATTATTATTTTGACATTGTATTTTACTTTTTGCTTTGTATATCCTTTAATTACCTTAACTACTTATTGTAGATACAGATTTTTTTTTTTTTCATTTTAACACCATGCCTGAGGCATATGGAATCAGAGTTCTAGCTGCTGGCCTACACTGCAGCCACAGCAAAGCAAGATCCAAGCCACGTCTGCAAACTACATCACAGCTCACGGTAACACTGGATCCTTAACCCATTACGTGAGGCCAGGGATCAAATCTGCGTCCTCATGGATCCTAGTTGGATTTGTTACTGCTGAGCCACAAGAACTCACAATATAGGTGGTTTAAATACTTTTGTCTTTTAACCTTCCTGCTAGTTTCATTTGTGGATGATTTACTACTTTCACTGTATATTTGCCTTTACTGATGAGAATTTTCTTTTAGTAATTTTCATTTTTCTAGTTGTTGCCTTTTCTTTTTTTTGTTCAAGTTCCCAGGCCAAGGGTCAAATTGAAGCTGAAGCTGTATCCTGTACATCCTTGGCAACACCAGATCCAAGCTGCATCTGAGACCTAAGCTGCTGATTATGGCAATGCCGGGTTCTTAATCCACTGAGCATGGCCTGGAGTTGAACCTGTATCCTCACAGAGACAATGTCAGGTCCTTAACCCACTGTGTCACAATGGGAACTCCATGGTCTTTTCTTTTTTGCTTAGAAAATCTCTTTAACTTTTCTTATATAGCTGGTTTGGTGGTGCTGAGTTTTTAGCTTTTGCTTATTTGAGAAACTTGTGATCTCTCAATCTAATCTGAATGACAGTCTTGCCAGGCAGAGTATTTTTTTTTGTTGTTGTACATTTCCCCTTTTCATCATATTAAATATATTACACTACTTCCTTCTGGCCTGTAGAGTTTCTGCTGGAAAGTCAGCTGACAGCCTTATGGAAGTTCTCTGTATATTACTTGTTGCTTTTCTCTTACTGCTTTTAATGTTCTCTGTTTATCTTTAATTTTGGTCATTTGTGGCTTTGTGTGTTCCTCTTTGGGTTTATGCTGTTGGGGACTGTTTTTGTGTTTCCTAGACTTGAATGTCTATTTTCTTTCCCAGGTTAGGGAGGTTTTCAGTTACTATGTCTTCAAACAAGTTCTTTACCCCTTTCTCTCTCTCTTCTTTTCTGGGACCCTTGTAATGTGAAAGTTAGTATTATTGGCGCTGCCCCAGAGGTCTCTTAATCTGTCCTAATTTCTTCTCATTCTTTATGTTCAGTGTCAGTGATTTCCACTACTTTGTCTTCCAGCTTGCCAACCTGTTCCTCTGTATCAGTCCTCTGTTTACTCCTTCTAGTGTATTTTTCATTTCATCTATTGTATTCTCCATCCCTGTTTGGTTGTTTTTATATTTCCTAACTCTTTGTTAAAAACTTCTAACTTCTGGCTCTGTGACTCTGCTCTTCTGAGTTCTTTGATTATACATCATTACCCTGAACTATTTCTTGAGTTGGTCACCTATCTCTGCTTCACTTTGTTCTTCTTTTGGGACATGTTCCTCTGTCACATCCTTTTGCTTAATTTGCTCTTTCTTTTTCTGTATCTGGAAGGTTGACTATGCTTCTTGACCTTGGAGAAGAGGCTTTTTGTAGAAAATACCCTATATGTCCCAGCAGCAAGCTCCCTTCTCATCACCTGATCTATATGCTCTAGGGGTGCCCCCTATATGAGCTATACAATCCTTCTGTTGTGATAGGCTAAATGCTCTGGGACTCCTGTTCAGCTTAGTTGATTCCTGGCCTGGTTGGTTGCCAGGCCCTTCCTTGGTGGAGGCTGCTGGCCACTGGCCGGTGGGGCTAGCTCACAAGAGTACTGGCTGTGGAACCCTAGGAGGCCCCAGAGTTAGTGCTGGCTCACTTGTTGGCAGAACTGCATCCTGGGGTCTGGCTGCAAGCCTCAAGTGTCCCAAAGCTGATATAGCTGGCCTGTGGGGTCTGACAAGTCTTGAAACTTTGAGATTTTGTATGTGCCCTTTGAGAGTGGAATCTCTGTTTCTACGAAGTGTCTCCTGGACTTCAAAGTCAAACATTCTGGGGACTCTTGTTCCTGGCATAAGACCCCCTGGATGGTGAGCCCAATATGGAGTTCATACTCCTCATTCCTTGGGGAGAACTTCAATTGTAATTATTCTCTCATTTGTGGGTTGCCCACCTGTGGTTATATTGTGACTATATCATGACTCTGCCTCTCCTTCCTGTCCATCGTGGTTCCTTATTTATTTATTTATTTATTTATTTATGTCTTTTTAGGACTGCACCTGAGACAGAAGGAAGTTCCCAGGCCAGGGGTCGAATCAGAGCTACAGCTGCCACCCTATGCCACAGCCGCAGTAACTCAGGATCTAAGCTGAGTCTGCAAAGTACCCCACAGCTCATGGCAATGCTGAATCTTTAAGCTATTGAGCAAGGCAAGGGATCAAACCCACACATCTTCATGGATGTGGATTCATTAACTGCTGAGCAACGACAGGAACTCCTTGTGGTTCCTTCTTTATATCGTTAATTATATACTATCTTTTCTGATCTTTTTCACTGATGGATGTTCTATAACTATCTATAATTTTGGTGTGCCTGTGAGGGGAATTGAGCTCAGGTTCTTTCTATTCTGCCATCTTTTTTGATGTCCAGGAATAAAATTCTTGGAAATAACTACTGGCCCTAATGCTCTGGTGACCACAAGCTGTTCTTATTATCAGAAGTATACTGGTAAATTAGAAATCTGGAGAAAACAACAACAAGAACATCATTATCATCAACAATAAAACAAATTGATATTGTAGTTTATGAAAGGAAATATTTGACCTTCATCCTGTTCCTGGCACAGAGTTCTAAAACCTTTGGAATTTCCTCAGTGATGGAGCCATAATGTTGAGAAGAGTGCCCTTTGTTCATCCAGCCCCTTTCAGCCCCAAGCATGCTTATGTTAATAAGGTGACTTTTTAAAAGCCCTAAAAGTGGAGTGCTGATTGCCAGGAGAACCAACTATGTATTAGAGGGCTGGAACTTTCAGCCCCACTCCCTGACCTTCAGGGAAGGGAGAGGGGCTGGAGGTTGAGTTAATCACCATCGGAGAGTGGTTTAATTGATTGTGCCTAGGCCATGAAGCCTTCATAAAGACCCTAGCTGTAAGATTAGGTGAGCTCCCAGGATGGTGAACACATGGAGGTGTGGGGAGGCTAGTACAACCAGAGAGAGCACGGAAACTTCCCGCCCCTTCCCACATATCTTGCCCTGTGCATCTCTTCCTTCTGTCTGTTCCTGAGCTGTATGCTTTTGTAATAAATTAATAATCTACTCAGTAAACTGTTTTCCTGACTTCCATGGACCACTCTAGCAAATTATTGAATCTGAGGAAGGGTTTGTGGGAACATCTGATTTTCAGCTTGTCAGTCAGAAGCATGGTGACAATTTGGACTGGGAATTAGCCTCTAAAATGGGGACAGTCTTGTGTGAATGAGTATTTAACTGGTGGGATACGATGCTAACTCCAGGTAGTAGTGTCATAATTGAGTTAAATTATAGGACATTCAGCTATCTTCTGAGAAGAGCTTGGTGAGGGAAAATTCTCCATGCATTTGGTGACCATAAATGAAGTATTCTGTGAGTAGAATGTTGTAGCAGAGTGTAGAAAAGAGTCAAGAGGAGAAACGGTGAATTTTTTCTTTCGCAAATGAACCATGACTTGTAGTATTTGCCAATTTCCATGGTCTAAATACTTTCACCATGGTCAATTTCAAGGCACCAATAGTTTAACAACTGGCTTGTAAAATTCTTGAATATTTAGCAATTAGCTCTCTGCGGGCTGGTATGGTTGTCCCAGCCACTGGTCCTTGACCTGGAACTTTATCATAGGTGAAAACAAACAGTATGACTTCTGATCTAATGTTGGATATGGCTTGCCATTGGTTAAGAGGTATTATTAGCCCACCTCTCTCATATATATTTCTTGTACTTTGTTGGATTAAGAAATTCTTTCTTGATAGCACAATAACCTATGTAGTAATAACCCCATTTCATGGATGATAAAACTGAAATTCAAAAAGAAGTAATTTACCTGAGATCCTGTATAAGACTGTAATTTCCTCATAGGAAAATAGGCCTCCCCCAAAAGGCCAAGGGCACCAATGTCTGGGCATCAGGCTCTTAGGGTTAAATAGAAAAACTTGTAGGAAGACACTTTTGTATAGTAGCTCCGTAGTTAAAAGGAAAAGAGTATGAGGTAGGTGTTTCCACAAATATTTCATTCTTACAACAATTTCAGTATTTCTTAAAACACTGAGTACAAAGTGGTTTGCTCATTGTAAAGTGTTAGACTAATGTTGGTTAATAACCGTTAATACTGACAATAATCTCATAATCCTCAGTCACAGGTAATATTATCTCCAGGTTGGAAATAAAGATGCCAGGTGTCTGAGAGGTTCATTCAATTACAGTTGACCCTTGAAGAACACGGATTTGATTTGCGTTGGTCCACTTACATGTGGATTTTTTTAAATAAAAAGTACTACAGTGCTACATCATCTGAGGTTGAATTTGGGGATGCAGAAGAGCAGACACGGTGGAACACAACCCAATATTTGGAGGGCTGGCCATAACTTAAATATGGATTTTCCAGTGCAAGGAAGGTTGCCTCCTTCCCTCCCCCATTTTTCTAGGTCAACTATACTTTGGGCTCTATAGTCTATGATAGGTGTTCTGAAGGACAGGTCTGAAACCAGTGAATCCCAAAGCCCAGGATAGTCTATCATGTTGCTCTTTTGCACATGTCCTATCTCCTCTGCTGGATTACAACCCCTCTGAGTGGGAGATCCTCCACAGTTGCAGATATCTTTGTTTCTCACCTTGTTAAAATGGGTTTGATTTCTAGGAGGTTGTTTTTATCCTAACAAACTTAGGTAACAGGGCTAACTAATGCAGTCCACCAACTGATTATCATATAAATTCCTTAGCTCTGTATTGGGAGAAACCCAGACAAATCTTACATCAGAAAAGGCATTTGGAAATAGCAGCCAAGTAAGAGAATGTTGTTTACTTACTTAAGTCTCCCCATCCGTGTTACTGAAAAAACTAAGTTCCTATGAAAAGTGGAGTGGAAGCACCATTTTTATTAAGAAGGAGGTACAGCTGTCAACCCCCTGATTTGGGATGTCTGCTTTGGATCTGTACTTCAAAGTTGTCAGTATCCCTCACATGGCTCATAGCCTCCATCCTGAACCACTTGCCCGACTTGCTCACATTTTATTTTCCTACCTGGGCACAGTGTCTTGATTTCCTGGCTTCCAATGCCACGGCTTATTTTATGGCTTATGGTCAACCTTTAAAAGCCTGCTGGGGAGCAGAAGGAAGGCCAGAGTGTAGTGAGAGATGGGAAGGGCAGGAGGTGAGTCTGGAGAGATTCAGGGAGGGAGTGTGATATATACAGACTTGTATTTAAAAGATTTTTATAGTATGTACATCTGTTTTTGCAAATATAATTTTAATTTCTCAGAAATGGAACCAGTTCCTGTGCCTCAGATTGAGCAGCACAGAGAAGAATTTAAATATTTATTGAATGAAAATAGCGAGATAAGAGGGAAGAGCTAGTGTGGCTATTGATACATCACTTCACATATCTGGAAATCAGTTTGATAATCTTCCAAAATAAAGATTGGACTGAAAACTCTCCCAAGCACCAAAGTCTAAGGCAGGGGAATTTATATTTTTCTTGTGAAGGTGGTTAAGGTCCTGTAAAAGCTTTGTGGGCCATGTGGTCTCCATGGTTACTGATCCACCCAGCCTTGGCGCACAACAGCAGGCCCAGAATGTGTGTGACTGTTCCAATAAAACTTTATTTACAAAAAAGAGGCAGCAGGCTGACCTTGGTACATGAGGGGGAGCATCTTGAATATTAGGCTTAGTTCCACCTAGATTTGATGCCCAGCTTGGACACCAATTGTTTGGCCTTAGGCAAGTTAATTAATCTTTCCTATCCTGAGGTTGTTCAGCCATAAAAATTAGGATGATACCACTTTTTAAGGATGATCGTGTGAAAATGAGATGACTGTGTATCAGGTACTCACCCCAGGGCCTGGCGTATGTGGCAACTGAAGCTTCTGTTATTACTTTAATTATTCTAGTATTTTTAGTTTAGGCTTTTTAGGGACATGAGCTGAGAGCTGCTAGGAGATATTTCTTCTGAGAAACAATAAACAATTTGAGCAGATTCCTTATTGGGATTTATGTCATGTGTACAGATAAAAGAGAAGCTCTAGGGACGGTGTTTTAAGTGGTTTGGGAGAAATTTACTTGCTAAAATGCCGAGTCTGGGCCCTGCCCTTTGGCACTTTTTTCCCAGGTAGCCTGCACTACGGAGCACCCTTCCCTCTTGGGCCCTCCCTGTCCTCAGAGGTCCACTTAGTCCTCTCCATGCATCACGCTGGCTGGGGATTCTTACATAGGTAGTCTCTGCAGAGGCCTCAATCTGGCTTTTTCGGCTATGGGTAACACAGACTTTGCTGAATGGGTGTAGGGCATGACTATAAGAATTCAGGTAGCATCATATAATTCAAGGCAAGGATAGAAAACTGAACCAGGTCTTTTGGGACCTGGGGAGTGATGAGAAACTGGTGGCCAAGTTGGGAAGCTGTTGCATAGGGGGGTTGTTACCCTGATGTTGAGGTGCCTGGGTGTGAAGAAGGGGGTGCTTCTGGAAGGAAGTGGTACTTAAAATAGTTTTTAATAAGTATATGAGAGGTGGGAAAGTTGGAGGGGAACTTTCCAAGCAGAGGGGAAAGCATATACCACAGTTTGAAATACACTTGACCCTTAATTAATGCTACACTCTTGTGCAGTTGAGAATCCACATAAAACTACAATCAGCTCTCTGTAACTGCAGTTCTGTCTTTTTTCCCCCATTTTTCTTTTCTTTTCTTTCTTTCTTTCTTTCTTTCTTTCTTTCTTTCTTTCTTTCTTTCTTTCTTTCTTTTTTTTTTTATGGCCACCCATGCAGCATATTGAAGTTCCCAGGCTAGGGGTTAAATCAGAGCTGCAGCTGCCATCCTATGCCATAGTCATAGCAACTCGGGATCCGAGCTGCATCTGCAACCTGCATTGCAGCCTGTGGGAATGCTGGATCCTTAAACCACTGAGCGAGGCTAGGGATCAAACCCAAGTCCTCATGGAAACAATGTCAGGTCCTTAACCTGCTGAACTACAACAGGAACTCCCATATCTGCAGTTGTGAATCCAGGGCTATCCTTGAATTCAATTAATCGCAGATCGAGCAGTACTGTAATATTTACTGTTAAAAAGACCCTGTGTATAAGTGGACCTGCTGTAGTTCAAACCTATATCCTTTGAGGGTCAACTGTACTGTGATTTATTCAAAGCCTTACACGTAATTTGTATGACAGAAGCAGAGGGTGAAGGGGAGAGGGTCAGCATCCTGGGGTGGGGAGGGAGGTGATCAGATAATGAAAGGCCTCGTGGACCAGCTCAGTGGTTTGAGTTTCATCTTTATTCGGAGGGCAGTGGGAGGCCTCGAAGGTTGTAAGCTGGGAGTGGTGAGTCAGATACAAGTGAGGGATGTGAAGGGTAAGGCAGGTGACCCTGCCCTGGGCTGCAGGAAAGCATTTGTTGAGGGACTTCCACACCAAAGCAGCCCTGTTACTCTGCAGTCAGAAGCTCAGAGTGCAGAGTTTGTTTTCTTTTCCTTTCCTTTTTTTGCATTTTTTTTTTTTTGGACAAAACTGGAAGAAAATGTCATTTATACTCTGAAGTGTGTTTTGCCCAGGGCAGAATTGGATGTCAGGCCCAAACTGCTGTACAGTGACAGGTTGCTGTATGAAATGCGTACTTGGTGTGAATAGGCAATTAACAGTCCCAACTGTTTTATCGAAAAAACAGAACTTCAGGACTGTACACCTTCAGGACGTGTTTTTCCATTTCCCAAGTCCCATTAATTGCTCCCTGCACTGTGCTCCCTTGGCTTTGTGCTCAGTTTCTCTTACCACCCCCTGCTTCCGCTGCAGGTTTTGGAAATCTGTCTCCCTTGTCAGAATCCTAACCCCTCTGGTAGCAGGCATGGGGTCTCATGTAGCCTTGTGGCCTCCACTGAATGCTTTAGAGTTGCATGCATGGTAGATGCTTAATTAAAGTTGTTGTTTCAGATCTGATTAAAAAAAATTCCTCCTTTATTTGGTAGGTGAGGAATTTAAGAAAGAGGGAGCAAGAGAGGGAGAGAGGAAGGAAGGTGACATATGTCAGGGCTCCTCTGTGGCTCTCACTGTATTTCCACCTACATTGCTCACTGAATCCTCATGACAGGATGGTATCACTCTATTTTTACAGATAAGGAAAATAAGGCTTAGAGAGACCAAGGAACCAGCCCACATTTGTGAAGTAAATTATTGATCCAAATGAGTCTAGAAAGAACCTAGAGCATCCCACGGCCTCCTGGGCATGAAGCTGCAGTGAAGGTCCATGTTGTGTTGGGTCATTCAGCCTTGGGGTCCAGAAGCAATTCCTTCAGACTCTGGAGATTTCCTGGGACACAGCTGCTCTCCTCAGGTAGGCCACAGGGTACCTAGGTTGGATGGACTCAGTGCACATAATGTAAATGCTTTCACCAAAGGAGTGTGTTGGGGACATCGTGGAAGAGTGAAACATGGGGCGAGGGGAGGGGCAGCTGCCCTCAGAGACCTGTAGCTACAGGAGGGCCTGACCTCTGCAGCTGTGGCCTTCAGCAGAGAATCCAGACACTGTAGGCTAGCTGCCCAGGAGAAAGAGCTCTGAGAATAAATACCTCACCGTTTCCCCATTTTCCCATTGACTGCTTGTGACAGGACCCATTGCTGCACCCAAAACGGTCCTTGAAGTCAGTCTCCTGGTGCACAGAGCAGTATGAGGGGTAGAGAATGGGCCTGAAAGGGCAAAAGGAGGCTTGATAGCACTCTGGGGAAGTGAAGAACTTCTCTCTTGGGACCAGCGTGTGGAGAGGGTCAGGATGCCAGTGTCTTAAGTCCTGTCCTTCCACTTCCACTCTTGGGCCTCTGTTGGGAAGGAGATCTTCGTTGTTGTTGATGTTGGACAGTATCTTCCACATTCCTGAATTTGTTTTGCCCTCCCCTTTCCCAAGGACCATAATGACAGTACGTTGTCAAAAATAGGAAACAGATCTGGAATAGTTTTAGATAGGATGGTCCCCAACTTACAGCGATTAGTCTTAGGGCTTTTTTGAATTTGTAGTGGTGCAACAGCCATGTGTATTCAAGAGAAACCTTACTTAGGTTTTTGAATTCTGAATTCCAAGCTAGATGACACTATCTTGTGATGCTGGGTCAGTCAGGGAGCCATAGGCCCTGGTCAGCCATGCAATCACTAGGGTAAACAACCACTACACTGACAAGCATTCTGTACCTGGGCAATCATTATGTTTCTCATTTTCAGTACATTGTTCATTAAATTACCTGTTATATTCTATGCTTTATTATAAAATAGGCTCTGTCTTAGATGCTTTTGCCCAACTGTAGGCTAATATAAGTGTTTTGAGAATGTTTAATTTAGAGCTTGGGCTAAGCTATGATATTTAGTAGGTAGGTTAGTTGTGTTAAATGCATTTTTAACTTACAATATTTTTAGTTTATAATGGGCTTATCAGATATAACTCCATCAGGAAGAATTATAATTTTCTCCAGATATATGTCCAGGAGTGGAATTGCAGGATCATATGGTAGCTCTATTTTTAGTTTTTTAAGGAACTTCCTGTTATCCATAAGGGTTGCACCAATTTACATTTCCACAAACAGTGTGGGAGGGTTCCTTTTTCTCCACACTCTCTCTAGCATTTATTATTTATAGACCTTTTGATGATGGCCATTCTGACTGGAGTGAGATGCATTTGATTTGCATTTTTCTAATAGTTAGCAATCTTGAGTATTTTTTCATGTACCTATGTTCATGGCAGCACTGTTTACAATAGCCAAGACATGGAAGCAACTTAAATGTCCATCAAAGGAAGAGTGGATAAAGAAGATATGGTGCATACATACAATGGAATGTTACCCAGCCATAGAAAAGAATGAAATAATGCCACTTGCAGCAACATGGATGCACCTAGAGATTACCATACAAATGAAGTGAGCCAGACAAAGACAAATATCATATAATAACACTTATACGTGGAATCTAAAAAAATGATACAAATGAACTTATTTACAAAACAGAAATAGATAGACAGACATAGCAAATAAACTTATGGTTACCCAACGGGGGAGAGAGGCATATTAGGAGTTTTGGATTCACATATACATACTACCATATATAAAATAGATAACCAACAAGGGCCTACTGTATAGGACAGTATTTTATAATAACCTATAAGGGAAAAGAATCTGAAAAAGAATGGACATATCTTTATGTACAGCTGAATCCCTGGGCTGTACATCTGAGAATAATACAACATTGTAAATCATGAATACTTCAATAAATAAGTAATTAAAAAAGAAAAACGAACACACACACACACAAGTTGAGGAAGATCTATGAAATACTTTATGTACTGGTATTCCTGGTAAGTGTATGTGTTCCTGCAGAGACATTTGTTCTCACTGGTGCCCCTCCCAGGGGCAGGTACAGGGCTTGGTCAACCTGGTACGGAGTGAGATTTTCATCTCCTATCCAGGAGCCTCAGTTTTCTCCCAGGATCTTCCCCGCTTGGACTAAAAACAGAAAAAGCTTCCCCAAAGCAGGGTGGGCCCTGACTGGGCTCATGTCACAGGATATTGAGATGCTGATGTTTCTTAAGCAACAAGTGGAGTGGGCTAGCATGTCCCTGCAGCGCCTTCCAGACTGAGCTGGGAGAATGGCACATGTTTATCAAAGTGTTTCCATGCCACTATTGGTCACACCGGAAGACGGTTTCTGTTTCCCTTACACTTAGAGTGGGGCCATGTGACAGGTGTCTGGTGAGTACAATGTGGGGAAAAATGAAGTATGACACTTCCAGATTGGCTGGACTGAATGAATGGAACCTGGGTCCTGGAGTCACTCAGTGCTTGGAGGAGAGCTACCAAGGAACACTGACATTGGCATTGAACTGATAAGCATGAGAGACATACATTTTTATTATCATGCAAAGCTCCTTAGATTTGGGGTTGACTTACTGCAACTAGCTTTAATTAACCTCACCACTACGCCCTCCTTCTTTTAGTCATTGGTTAGACACATCTCTGTCTACTGATGATGTTCCAAATGTATGCTTACTATGACCTGAAATGGATATATTCACAGGGAAAATATTTGTGTTTGGAGAGATACTACCTCTCTTCTGGGGTTCCTTTCTTAGGAAAAAATGAAAATGGCATTTCTATAGGCAAAGTTTTTATATGCTAGGCATTTTCACACATTTAATTCACTTAACCATCTCAAAATGATGAGAGTTGGATATTGCTTAATATTCATTACCCCTGTTTTGCATAAGAAGACACTGTGGCTCAAAGAAATTAAATGCCTCCTATCATTGTGCCTCTGGGGAGCCATAACCCAGAGGGGGAGAAGTGACACTCAGGTAAAGCAACTTAAGGCTTTGAAAATGACTTATGAAAAAGAACAAGGTTTTGTGAGGAAAGGCATCATCTGCTAATGCAGAGGGGACCAGAGGAAGTGAGCCATGAGTCTTCAGAAAGCTCCACTAACCATGGGTGGAACATAATGTTGTTCTCGGTGAAAAAAAAGGCTTTTAAAAAGAATAGAATATGATACTCTACCGTCTTAGATTAGAAAACCGAAGGTAGTAGAGGGGACGTGCCATACCCAGGATATCTGACCAGTAAGATGAAGTGCTGGGCTTTTAACCCATTCTCAAAGTGCTGGGCTTTTAGCCCATTCTCTTTTTCTTCTACTGATAATTGATGTTTCCCTAGAAAGTGGCCAGTGTCTAATTAGAACTCCCAGAAACATTCCAGCTTAATTGTTTAAATAGCCCACCATGTAGCCACCCACATTTCAACATTAAGGGAACCAAGTTTGAGGACTGGGTCCATACCTCTGGTAGGTGGAGGACCTGGCACAAAAAGAGTTCCTGGTTCCTTTTTTTTTAATTTTTAATTTTTTTTAAATTAACATATAGTTGATTTATAATGTTGTGCCAATTTCTGCTGTACAGCAAAGAGGAATCTATCCAAATCAAGATTTATCTTTACATTGCTTTTGCTAATATTTTTCATCACAGATTTAAGAATTCTCAATAACATACTATGATCTTGATTTTTTTCAAAAAGAAAAATTGGAGTTTTTCCAAAAGATTTTATAAAATGTGCCCAAGAAGAGCCCAACTAGCCAAATGCCCTTTTGTTTGTTTGTTCATTTTGTTTTGTTTTGTTTTAATCTCAAACATGGGTTGAAATGTGGATTATTTTTATGGGGGGGAGAGTAGAACTAGTTATTTTTTGAGGTTTCTAGTGCTCAGGGTCACCAGATTTCTCCTCTTTTCCATCAAATTCTGCTATAATACTATACTTTGCTCTGTGTCATCAATTCTTCTCAGCTCTGGTTTTTCTGGGGAGACCTGGGTTATTTGCCACTTGAGTGAGGGCTAAACTGTCTGAGTTCATGGAATTGGGCCAGTTCACCTGCTTTCTCCTTGGCAGTGACCGGTTTCTTCTGAAAAGATTTATTATCCGTGTTTCATCCTCTGCTTCAGTTTGGGTGTTTAACAGATTCTTCCTTATTTCCAACTTTTGGACACTTCAGGAAGGAGTCCGGGTTTTCTCTAATGCTGGGCTTCTGATTGTAATTGGTTTGGGTCTTTATCGCACAAACTTCTGAATAATTCTGTAGCAAGAGTTTTGAAGATGGCCTCAGTGGTTTAACCGTTGTTTTAATTCACTGGAAACAAAGCAATTGCTCTGTGTTCCAGTGGCTTCTGTCCGTCTCTCATTGGGAAAGGAACTTGGAAACAGCACGGCTGAGCTGCCACTCTCTGCTCAAACTGCTCTCCATGATGGATGCATTGCTGGTGGGCGAATGAGCTCACTTCTCTTTGCCCAAAGGATGGTAACAAGCTAGGGCTGGGGGGTGGGGGAGATGTTGCTGACTGTCTGCAGTAGTGCCCTCCCCAAGCCCAAAGTAACTCTGAGTGCAGAGGGATTCTGAAGCTTCAGAGATGGCGGGAAGATTATGACAGAATGTAATGTTCAACAGTCTGAGGGACCTGGGTTTGAATCTGGCCCTGCCACTTATTAAGAGTAGGCTGTAGGGGCAAGTTTGACCCTCTATTTGGCTCACTGTGCCTGGGGACAATACAAATTTTTATCATGGATAACTGTTGGAGGATTGGATAAGATGATGCTAGTGAAGCGCTTAACACGATGCCTGCAGCATGGGAGGTATTTGATGGCTAGCAGAGATTATATTAATGACTGGCAGAGATTGCTATGCATTATATTTTCCCACCAGCCAAAGGATGCCTCAAAGTTGGGTTTAAATAACCTGTAGTGCCCAAGTCAGAGGCTGAATATGTATTCTACACCTCTGTATAATTTGTACTTCTCTATCCAAGCAGGGGCCTCTCTCTCTAACCTTGCCTATCCTGAGATTTCCTAACTTTTTTTTCTCCCCAAATTGAACCGAAATTCACATAACAGAAAGTTAACCATTTTAAAGTGTACAGTTCAGTGGCATTTAGTGTCTTCACAATGTTGTACAACTACCACCTCTATCTAGTTCCACAGCCCCCGAAATACCTTGTATTTGTAAAACAGTTCCTCCCTATTTCTCCCATCCTCCAGCCCCTACTAACCACCCGTCTGTGCTCTACAGATTTACTTAATCTGGACATTTCAAATAAAGGAGCTCATACAATATGCAGCCTCTTGTGTCTAGTGTCTTTCACTTAGCATCATGTTTTTGAAGTTCATCCACATTGTAGTGTATATATATATCAGTACTTTATTCATTTTTATTTTTATTTTTTCATTTATTTTTGGCCTTGCCTGCAGCATGTGGAAGTTCCCAGGCCAGGGATTGAACCCCAGCCATAGTAGTGACCATGCTGAATCTTTAACCACTAGGCCACCAGAGAACTCCATTCCTTTGTATCAATGAGTAATATTCAAATATTCCATTGTATGAATATACCACATTTTCTTTATTCATTTACCCATTCGTGGACAATTGGGCTATACCCAATTGTTATCGTGAATGGCGCTGCTATGAACACACGTGTATATGTTTAAATTTCTATTTTCAATTCTTTGGGTGTATACTGGTTACTGATTTTAACTCATCTGTGCCATGTTTCTCACCAGTAGGTTTTCTGCAAGGCATGTAACAGAGAGGTCAGGCATGAGAGCTCTGGTGCCAGGCTCTCCCCTCTATTAGTTACTGGTTGAGCAATATTGGGCAACGGGCTTGACCTCTCTGTACCTCTGTTTTCCCCTCTGTAAAATGGAATATATCACAACAATTTCTGCCTTATAGGGGGATTGTGATGATGTCAATGGGTTGATACACACAGTCTGTGCTTGATGAACATCAGCAATCAGTGTCATGCTCTCCTTTGAGTACTTCCTGGAATTTCCTTTTTTTTTCCTTTTCTTTTTAGGGCCCCACCCATTTCTGCCTATGCAAATTCCAAGGCTAGGGGTCAAATTGGAGCCACGGCTGCTAGTCTATTCCACAGCCACAGCAACTCGGGATCAGAGACATGTCTACGACCTACACCACAGCTCATGGCAATGCCGGATCCCCGACCCATTGAAGGCCAGTGACTGCACCTGCATCCTCATGGATACTAGTCAGATTCGTTTCTGCTAAGCCACAATGGGAACTCCATGGAATTTCCTTTTTAATCCTTGTTTGTTTTAGGGTCTCTCATCTGCTTCCTAGAGCAGCCAATGGCTGAAGTTTCTTCTTGGCTAGGGTGGTTGAACTACTGGGTTCTCCCTTTAACATAGGGAGTCTCAGGAACCCACAGGACCAGGGTCTCTGAAACAGAAAGAAGTTTTAGAGGAACTAGGTGCTGAACTTATTCCTGCCTGACCAATAGAAATCCAAATCTGATGCTGCCCCCTCCCCTCCACAGATCTCCTGTCTGTTCTCCAGGGGAGGTGCCCTTGCTCAAACCAGCCAATTGACTCATATTTTCCCCCCTTCTTGTCATATTCTTGCTCAAGACTTGCAACAAATCCTTGTACCTATTACAGCAGGCATAGACTGCCCAACTACAACCCTATGAAGCAGGTAGCTCTTTCCTCATTTTATTTTTGTAAAGGAAGATTCTCATGTTTTATAGATGAGGGATCTTAGAAGCATAAGATCGTTGCTAGTGAGTAAATGGTAGAGCTCAGATTTGAGCATGTTAGCCAGACTCCAGGGTACCTGCTTCTCTGGTTTGCACACTGCCACCACTCTGACCTAATCCCAAATCTAGCTGATATTTCCCTGGTCCATTTTCATTTGATCTGTATGAAGTCGGTGAAGTCTCATTAGGCCTTGAGCACCTGCCAGGCTTGTTCTAGCCCCAGATCTTAGCCCCAGCTGTTCTGCTTATCTCGAATACCATCCTGCCTCCCACTTATTCCAATTCTGCCACCTGGCAGGCCCAATTCAAATCCTTCTTCCTTCAGTAAAGCTCCCCACTGAGCTTTTCAGTCAAACCCTTGGTCTTCATTTTTGAATCTCCTACCATTCTTAAAGTCGCTACACTCAGGGCCTCAGCTAGCCTAAGCATTGTCTTTGTGAGAGTTACATTCCCTCCAGGCTGATGAATTACAAAAAGATGCCCTCACTCTCTCAGCTGGGCACTTTTTTTGCAGTGTGCAGACTCTACAACCACACTCAGCCAACTTGCCTGTCTTCAAAATGATTGCTTCAACAAAACAAAACAAAACAAAACAAAAAACCTTGCTTCAAAAATAAGTGTCTCCTGTGTAAAACATTCCTAAGTCACATAGATTGAAAGTGCTCCATGTGCATTTCTTTTCTCCCCCAACTAAATTTTAAGCCTCTTGAGGGCAGGGACTGAAACTGACATCATCAATGGCCTAAAACTGCCTAAACTGAGATTGGGACTTGAACCCAAGTTTTAAATTAGAATCACTCACTCGGTGTCTGGACTTACGGAGGTTCAGGTTCCTCATGCCTCAGTGCAGAAGGAATGCAAGAGACAAAGTGATAGGCAAGAAATAGATTTATTAAGGTAGGACCTTGAGAAAGATGCAAGTGGGCAGGCAGGAGGCTCTGCCCCCAGGATCCGGTGGGCTACAGTTTTATAATCCAAGGGGAGTGGGAGTTGGAAAGGAAAGCTTCCTCCTCTTTCTTGGGACTTGGTGTGTAACTCCTCCTTATGTATCCGGTAAGGTATGTATTCAAATCAGCAGAAGGGTCATCCTCGAACTCCTGTATTTGGTCTGAATCTGAATGCAGGCCTCACCCCTTCCCCTACCCAACAACCTGAGGCAATTCTCCTACCTCCACTAGTCCAGCAAGTGTTCTGATGGCTTTCTTGAGCAGTTTTTAACTTACAACAATCTCCCAATGTCCCCTAGGCTTCCCTTTTTATCTATGGTCCTTTATTGGGACTTCTATGACTACTTGTGCCTACTCCATCCCTATCAGGACTGCATCTGATCTTTCAGTTTTCCCCACAATGCTGGGCCCAGAGCCAGCTGTGTAGTTGGGGTTAAGACCTTAGTGTCTAGTGACTTAGAGCAAGTGTTGTTAGTTAGCCCTTGGCTCTGAAGGGACCCAGCACAACTCCTGTACATAAGATCTGACTGACATCCGTAGGTGGCCTCAGGGACTCTGTCACATTCCAGCCGCATCGAACACTTGACCCCTAGGAATGCAGCCAGCCTATTCCTTCAGGCTGCCTTCTCTCTGGACTGCTGACTCCTTCCCTATTCACCCAACCACACTTTGAGTTTTATCAGCTCAAATGTCATTTCCTCAAGGAATCCTTTCCCAGAAGCTCTGTTGGAATCAAGTTCTTCCACCTACAATTCCTTAGGTGTTCTTTCCCTTCTAACCCATCATTCCTGACTCCCAAAAAAATGTTGAAGACAAATCACAAATTTTCATATCTATTTTCATCAGGGAGCTGTATCCCTCAAAATATTGTGGCCTAGTCTCCCCTTCTGCACTAGGTTCTCTGAAGACAGGGTGGGTGCTTGGCACACAGTAGGCCCTCACTCAATGGCTGTTGGATCAGTATCCACCAGGGCCCCTCACAACACATGTTTCCCAGTGCTGAGTCTTTATCCAGTGCACCAGAAGCATTTGCATGTTTTCCTACCTGACACTCATGTGACACTTTCCCCAACACTTTTCTCACTTTTTCTCTGGTTTGGTTTTCTCAACTTTAGGGATATGAGAAAAGAAATAATTATATCCATTTTACTTATGAAGCACCTTAACCCAGGAGGCACTCATTATTCTTGGAATTCCTACAGAATGTGAGCCCTGAGATCAAGAGACCAATTTAGGTGTGGGAGTTAAGGGTTTAGCTATAAGGGTAAACCTTCAAACCATAAGGTGGCAGCTGGCAGGTGTGGTTCTGAATATAGCTGGTGTGTCCTTGGGTCCCATTCAATTCAAAGGAAGTTCAAGTCCTCATTGCTACAGGGATATGTCTGAGACCAGATCCTCAATGACTTCCTGAGTCCAGTTTTGTCTGCCTGAACTGTGATTACTCCATTACAATTTCAATTTGTCATCACTATAAAATAAAGCTAAGAACTACTTGGCAGAACTGTTATCAGCACCAAATAAAATAAAAAAGATATGAAAAGAACCCATCACTGGACCTGGTATATATTGGGTACAAAGAAGGAGCTTAACAAATGTGAACTAAAAAGAATCAAATACTGCCCTCCCTCCCACAGGAAAATTCTCTATATCAACAAACTTTTTTGTGTACCTGCTATCTGCAAGACTTTTATAATATGATGTCTTTCCCTTTTGATTTCTGTGCATATGAGGAGGAGCTATAGAGATGAATGGAGAAATAATCTCTGTGTTCAGGCAATTTTCTATTGGCATCTACAGGGGAACGTAAAGAACAGAATGAATTTCTATGTATATTACATGCATCTGTTTTAATATTTATTTAGACCCAAATGAAGTACATGTTAATTGGATATAAAATCAATATGCTGTTTGAGCACAGAGCAAGGAAGAAATAATTTTCTTTGGGAAGACTGGGGGAGCCTGGGATGGCATTTGAGCTGTGTTTCTTTAAAAGTGTTTTGTGTTTTCACAAGTGAGGAAAGAGCACTCCAAGCTGAGGCTGGGAGGCTGAGACATGAGCAAGCAGACCTCTGCTGAGAATCGCTCAGGGGTGGCTTTGCCTGCTTTGCCAAGGGATTTCAACCTTTAACCTGAAAACAACCAGGGATCATTGAAAGTGTGAGTCTTGGGAGATGTGCTCCATTTGGAGGTTTTGGTTTACTGATTCCAGCGATGGGATGGGAATGGGTTGGAAATGTCTGGGTCAGGACATGACTCTCAGTCTCCTCCTCCCCACCATGGCCTATGGCCCAGGGGTCAGATACTTTTTGAGGAGCAGCTCAGGAAATATTCTTGGCTTCTGCTTCCCAGTCTCCATTTCAGGTACACTCGCATTGTGTCTGGAATCTGTTTCTCCTCCAATAAATTTGGAGCGATGCCCTTTGGATGATCTGCTTCGCTTTGCATTTTGGTGTCTCCGCTGGCAAATATCTCAGGTCACCCCCGACCCCCTCACTAGTCCAGCCTAAACCTCTACTCAGGGTGGACTCAAAATTCCCCTTATCCGAGAGCAAAGTTTAGGTATTCTTTTGCTCTTGGCTCAGGGTGTTGGAGGCGGGAGGACCCTTTGAATGTATATCACTGTAGTCTGCCTGATGTGATGCGGGTGGGCTGGGGCTTATCCCAGGGCTGCTGGTCTGGAAGAGACAGTATGACGGTAGAGCCGACAGGGCTGTAATTTGCCTATGACTTTTAATTACGGACCCAGCTTATCTCTTCAAAAGTCTGGTCTCCTGACTCACAGCTTATTTTCATTTGTTCAGAAGAGTCTAAAGTCTTAGAAATGTCTGAGTAATCAGGAAGGATGACCTGGGGTGAGGTTTGGAAAGTTGGCATCAAGCCGTTATTTAAAGTGCTACTGCTTCTTTTATTTTAGTAAAAAAGAGAAATTTGTTGTTCAAACTCTGGACTTGTTGATTGAAGATTTGGGAAAGGAAAAGGGGTTGGGGAATGTTCAGAGACCATCTAAAAATTTATTATGCACAGCGGTGGGGATGTGATTGTGAAAAGGGAAGACTTGCTGGGTAATCCTGGCCCCTGGGTGCCCACGGAACCACCTTACAGGAGAGCCCTCCTCTGAGACAGTCCTTCAGACAAGAATGTGTTTCCCAACTTTGCTGCACATAGGAATCATCTGGGGATTTGTACAAATCCCTACCTCCAGACAGTCTGACTTCAGTGGTGGGCAGGACAGCCTGGGCACTACTGGAGATTCTAACATGTAGTCAAGATCGGGAGGAGCTGGATTTACAGTGGTTCTCACGTGTGAGCATTTGTCGGAATCACCTGGATAGTTGTTCAAACACAGATGGCTGGGTCCCACCCTAGAGTGTCAGTAGGTCTGCATTGTCATCTAAGTATTTGTGTTTCGAACCAGTTTCCCAGTGATGGTCAGGGCCGCACTTTGAGAACCACTGGCTTAGAAGAGCTGAGTCTGACTTTACCACTTAATGTCTGTGTGAACCTGAGCATGTCCCCAATCTTTAAGAAGTAAAGTTTTTGCATTTATAACATAACAGTGGTGATCACCTTACAGGTTGCTGTGTGGGTGAAATGAGATGATATTTGTAAGTTCCTTAGTACAGAGCTTGGCCCACAGGAAATGTATAATCCATGGTGTATTTTATTAATACATTTCCTTGGCTGGGGTTGTGGCAGATCTTTCCTTCTGTTCAATTGTGCTAATTGGTGAATAATGTTAAAGTAAGTTTCTACTCCTAGAGATACTCCTTTTAGGCTTCCTGGAACAGGAAAACTGGGATATTTTTGTGAACGACAAGTGCTCTGGGGACCAAAAGGCTGAGTAAGGACTCCTGGGAAAGGTTGGCATGTGTTAACTGATGGTCCTCTGTCAGACCCTTCAGCCTGGTATGGGTGGTCGAGGGCTGGGGCCATGCTCCTGCCCAAACTCCAAGTGATTCTCATTCCAGACAGACGTGGTGCAGTGAGTTGTAGTGGTTCTGACATCACCATGGAAACCCTGCTGCCACTGAGGGGATTGGGAAAAAGGCCCTAAATGGTCTTGGAAACCATGGAGAATGTGTGTCCTTGAGAGGGGAGCTGTGGATCGCCACACTGTGCCTTCTCTTTTTCTCACACAATTTGCCTACACCTCTCTTCTGTGTGTATTTACCTCCCTCCCCTATTTTGCTCAGGAGGAAACTGGGGCTCAACATATAGTTTCCTGCAATGTCTAGTTATCCTTTCCAGGGGGAGCAAATGTTCATGTGAGCCTGAGGCTCAAACGGGCAAAACCAGCTGGCCTGCACACCCCGCATAGCACAACAGCACTGTGGCCTGTCCATCCATGGCTCCACCATGGACCCAAAATATCAGAGAGTATTTTTGTTCCTTGATGACTTCACCAGGCCACCTGTCAGGACTTTGGTGCTTTTAAAGTTACTTCAGGGAGTTCTTGCTATGGCATAGTAGGTTAAGTACCTGTCTGCAGCAGCTTGGGTTGCTGAAGAGGTTTGGGTTCAATTCCCGGCTTGGTGCAGTGGGTTAAAAGATCCAGGGTCACAGCTGCGGCTGGATTCTATCCCTGGCCTGGATTCCTTTTTCTACTTTGGGAAACTATTGTGGGGACAAAGAACACTTAGGATGGGCCTGGTTGGTGGCTAGTTCATGCCATTTCAAATTCTGTTTTGACCAGAGACAAATTCTGTCTATGCTCAGGGACCCCCAGAGGTGAGAACCTAGAGTTTTCCTTTGTTCTCCCTGGACTGAGAACTGAATAAGAGATAGAGTGAGGGGATAATAGAGAGGTTTTGTATCCAAGTCACATATAGATAAAAACCCTGTTCTAGGGAGGGCAGTTCATGAGCCCAAAGTTGCAGAGGATGCTGGTAACAGAAGGAAGCCTAGAAACCCAGGCCCTTGTCTTTTCTTACTGGTGTTCTTTCCTCTTTGCCCTGATACACTTTAGGTGTTCACTTACGTGCTGTCAGCTGGGTGTCTATTGCTTTCGTCTGGTATTAATTCGATGCCCCTTTTGTGATAGATGCCAGCCTCTCCCTGTAGAGGAAGGTGTAGTCTAGTCCAAAAACCTCCAATAGGTAGGCCACACATGTGCAGTATAGGCACTATTTACAGAATAAATCTTGCAGGTATTGTGCTAGCTGCTTTATTTTATTTATTTTATTTATTTTTTGTCTTTTTGCCTTTTCTAGGGCCATGACCTTGGCATATGGAGATTCCCAGGCTAGGGGTCCAATCGGAGCTACGGCCACCAGCCTACGCCACAGCCACAGCAATGCAGGATCTGAGCTGCGTCTGTGACCTACACCACAGCCCACGGCAACACCGGATCCTTAACCCACTGAGCAAGGCCAGGGATTGAACCCACAACCTCATGGTTGCTAGTCGGATTCGTTAACCACTGCACCACGACGGGAACTCCTGTGCTAGCTGCTTTAAATAGCTATATAGTATTTAAGTCTCGCAGTTCATGGAGGCAGTTATTAGTACCCTCAGTATACAGATCAGAGATGTAAAGAAACTTGCCTGGGATTATACAGCAAGAAAGTGGTAGAGTGACGATGTAAAGCCAGGCCTTGTTGACATACTGTATTGCTGCCTGCCCTTGGAGCCTAAAGAAGAATCTGACTCAGCAAGGAAGAGGCAAGCCATATAAAAAAAGACTGCCACCAAATCTTTGCAGACAGATTTGGTTTTCTGGAAAAATATGATTGCTCATATGTCATCATGGCTAAGACCATCATCTAACTAACATTGGTGCAAAAAGTGAAAAAAAAATCCAATTAAGTGTATTATTTTAAATATGAAATATCTGGCTCTTTGATTTTTTTTCATCATCAATATACCTAGCCACTTGGCTGAAGTTTTCGGCATACTTGTGAATGTTTCCATTTGCACAGACCCTGAATGCCTGTACTTTCCCGCTTTCTGGAGGCTGTGACAGAAAGGAGAGATGAAAGTTATTTTTAATTTGGCCACTGAATGAACATCCAAGTCCTCCCTTCCAGCAGCTAAGCCTATATGTTTTCTCAACAGGGTATTAATTACCTGACTCTGGGAATGACCAGACAGGCTGTTCTGGCGGCTCTGGCTGCCCTGTTGGCCGTAATGCAATTGCTTGTGGACACAGCAGGACTCAGAGGCCTCAGCAGGGGAGCATCCTCCTCTTCAATAAACTCAGACAAGGGTACTGGGTAACTTGTTAAACACATTTATTGATTTCTTGACAGTAACCAAACACAGTGAGTGACCATTATAAACAAGAAAAGAAAGGCATTCATTTATACTTTGTGAGATCCAGCTGCACCTGGAGAGAAAAGACACCCCTTTCCCAGGAATTTACAAGGCAAAGTGCATTCCTTCAAGGGAACATCATGGTGGGGGCAGGGGTGGCGTGGGTAGTGGCAGTTTTGAAACGCAAGAAATCTGTTGCCTGCTATCTCAGGCTGAAGCTCACCTTGTATGAATGATCAAGCCATGGAGTGGAATTAAAATTAAGCTTGCTTAGCAAATGCATTCCTGATTGCCACAAACTCAGTAAAAACTGGCTGCAAATGAACAAAACATGTAGATCAAGGAACAAGTGAAAGCAAAGAATGTAGTTGCATGGAGCCAGGGCTTAGCCTATAAGGAAGGAGAACAGACCAAAGCCAGAAAAATGAAATTAACTCGTTAAACACATTTATTGAGCTGTTAACAATAATCAAACACAATGTATGACCTTTGGAAAACAAGAAACAGCAAATGGATCAATCTGATCTTGGCAAATCCTACTACAGATATGTGACGAAGAAGGGCAATGATTCCTTTTTTTAATAGTCTGTGGTGATATATATACAATGTGTATCTCTTTGATGTCTGTCCTTGTTTTCTTTTTAAATTGTTGAGTAAACAGAAGAATCATGATCTAGAAATTAGTGTCCTTGTCCAACTTTGTTCTGCTTCACTCGTCACCAGCACCCTCAAAGGATCTTAGGACACTATCCGAGATTACTTGATGCAAAGAACAGAGTCCTCTTGGTGCTGTCAGAACTGTGTTTTCACCTCTCTCTCTTTTGGAAGAATTTTGTATGTACAAAGGCTGAACAGTCTCATTGGGTGGATTTATTTGTTCAGGAAGAGAGTATCAAAATTGTAATCAGGCTAACTGGTTATTGTCTTTTAAGACTTCTTATGAATGAGCCTTTTGTTTCTGAAACTTGATTTCCCATCTTGAAGGCTGCGTGAGTGTAGACATGTTGGCATGTGTGTGTATGTATGTGTGAGTGCTTGTGTGTGTGTTTGTGAGTGTGTGTAAGAGATGTGTTCCTCTGCCAAGGTTTTTCAGACATTTTTCATGAAGAAAGGGCCAATCCAAAGAGTGAATGAGGCTTGAGGGAGGGAAGGAGAGAGAAGAAAGAAGGGGGACAGTTTAGGTTACGTCAATTCACAGTTGTAGCATTTCACTGAGGTGGGATTCTTCTTGGCTTAGTTCCCTACTTGAGGAGCCATTCATTTACTGGAAAGAGAGAGAAGAAAAAACAAAACAAAACACACAAACAACAAAGAACAAAGCAAAACTGGATTAATTCACACACAATTTGGGGGGCTTACGCCAAAGGGGAAGGAACAGTTTTGAAAGTACATGCTTACTTCCACGTATCCCAACTAGTCCCTCCACTTTCTTATGAACCTCTAGGCCTGAGCTATCCAGTATGGCTGTAACTAGCTACAGATGGCTGCTATAAGTCTCAATCAAGTAAAACTAAATAAAATAAAAAAGTTAGTGGCATCGTCATACTTGCCACACTTCAGATGTTCAATAAGCCACATATTGGGCAATGCAGATATAGAACATTCCCATCATCTCAGAAAGTTGTCACGGATGGCATTGCTTTAGACCAGGGGTGGGCAATTGACAGCCTGCAGGCCAAATCTAGCTGTGATCTGCTCTTGCAAATGGAGTTTTTTTGGAACACCGCCACACCCATTTATTCACATATTGCCTCTGGCTGCTTTCACACTACAACAGCAGAGTGTGGCAGAGACTGCATGGCTCACAAAGTCTAAAATATAAACCATCTGGCCCTTTGCAGAAAAAGTTTGCTGACCCTATTCTTTGGCTGCAAATTCTGCCTGGACAGGGTCATATCTGTCTTTATCACCACAGTATCCCTATCATCTAGCTAAGTGGCCAGCACATAGTAGGTGAACAATACAGAGATGTTGGATAAAGAGAAGTCTCAATGAATAAATGAGCTGAATATTTATTTGTCTGGTAGTTCCGGCTGGAAGGGAACAGAAAATTATAGTTTTGGCACTCTGGGTGTGTTTGAGAGAGAAAAATAATGTGGTGGAAGTAGGAGAGATAAAGAGGGGGGTAGTGGTGGCAGCTGCCTGGTAACATCCATAGTCCCCACATTTAGGCAGCACATTATTGCTACAAAGGGCTTCCCCATCCAGGCTCTCATTTGCTTCTCACAACAAGTCATGAAGTAGACAATATAGGGACTATCATGAAAGCAGCCAGGTCCAGAAAGGTGAATGATTTGGCTGGGTTTGCATGGCTTGTTAATGTCAGAACCAGGCTTGGAACCTGGGTGTCCCGACTCCTGGCGGGGGGCATCCCCACAACACTATCCTGCCTCCACCTTCCTTTCCGTGTTGAGGGTTTACTACAACAATCAACAGACACTTAGCATGTAGGAGGAAAGAGAGAGGGATGGGCATGAACCAAAGGGTTATGGGAGGTGGGAGGCATCTTGAGTTCCCCTTTAGTAGGAATTATAGTCACTTCTAGGGAAGTAGCACTGGAAAAAAGATGCATTCATGCACAGACATCATTGGGTCCCGATGCCCTGGAATCCAGAGATATTTGCTCACCTTTAGGGTGAGCTATTGTATATATAACTAAAAGGTCTAACGCTTCTAGCTGTCCTGAATTAACACATAACCTTGGGAAGATCAACCTCTCTGGGCTCCTCTGTAAAATGGCAATAAAAAGCCTGTCTTGCCTGAACCAGAAGAGATTTAAAGATTCAATCTCTATCTCTGTCTGTGAAATACAGGCTTTTTCAATAGAAAAGCACCATGCAAATGGAAGATGGTAGTTTTACTGTCACTTATAATCATAATTCCTATAATGGGTGTTAATGCTAGGCCTTTTCGAGCAGGTATAAGCAGGAAGAACTGGATTCTGGCCTGTGTCCACTGTCCTCAGAGCCACTGAACCCACCTCTATACTGAAGCTTCTGGGCCCGGTTATTTGGACAGTCCTTCCCTTGTAAACTGAAGTTGATGTTGGTGCGGATGCAGCGGTTGTTGAGAGGCTGGACGGGCCTGAAGTTGTCACTCATGCTCAGAAAGATCTGAGATGGTTGATTCTGGCTGAGCAGGCGTAAGGAATGCATCTGAGGAGAGAGAAACAGATGTGAGATCCACCTGTCCTCTTAAACGTTCTAGGGAAAAGGTAAGAGCATGCAGACCATGGCCAACCCAGGCAATGCCAGCTGTGTAGGGAAGGGCCCTGAGCCCTTCAAAGACTTGATCCATGGGTTCACTTGTACCCACAGACATGGGGGGACCCTTGGTTCTAACTCACCGGCTCCTGTGCACTGCTGGACAAATCAGTGATTCTCTCTGTCCTCACGCATGCTGTCTATTGAAGATGTCCTCTCTGTCTGTGGAAGGTGTTCTCTCTTCTATCTCTTACACCCTCAGTTCAATAATTCAGGGGATTATTCCCCCACATGGGTATTACCCAAACTATAGTGATTGGCCCAGGGTTCAGAGATAAACTAAGTAGGATTAATTCGGTTCCTTTTCCGCCAATATGGACTAAGAGCTGGACTAAAATATTTGCAGCCCCGTTCCCCCCAAGACTTTAAAGCTAAGGAGGGCTTTCTAGTAGGATAGGAAAACGAAGCCTGTGTGCAGGAGGGAGCAGGAGAGAGCAGAAAGAAAGGGCTTCTGGGGATCTGATTTCAGTGAATGCTTGACATCATGTTCTGATCTTAAATTCTATAAGATGCTTGGTATCTCTTGAATAAATCCTTTCTCTAAGTTTAAGTTATCTGGAGGAGGTTGCTTGTCACGAAAAGAGCCCCAATCAATACAGATAGAATCAGGCACTTCAAATTGTTCAAATTGTTGTCGGGTGGTAAGTACATATCCAGTAAAAGAGATTGGATTTGCTTCCTTTGCTTATCTTTCCTCTGAGTTTTTATAGACCCTCACAACAATACAATGACAGAGTTAGAACAGACTCAGGTAATTTAGCTCCCTCATTATATAGAGGAGAATTCACTTCACAGAAGTGGGGTGACAGGCCTAGGAGCACATAATGATCCATTAGCAAAGCTGGCCTCAGAGGCCAGATCTCCTGGTTCCTCTGAGAATACGAGAATACTAGCCAGCCCACCAAGGAATACTGTCAGATACTCTAAAAAATCCCACATTCAAATGTTTGTGAAATGCTACATATCATATTGCCTCTTCTTGGAGACTGACATATATATTATAATTCTAAAGTCCTGAGGATTCTCCCAGAAATGAAATGTACTTAACTCTTTATTTTTAAATTTAATTTTTTTTTTTTTTTTTTTTTTTTGCCTTTTTTAGGGCCGTGCCCATGGCATATGGAGGTTCTAAGGCTAGGGGTCAAATAAGAGCTACAGCTGCTGGCCTACATCACAGCCATAGCAACACAGGATCCACACTACAACTCACAGCAATGCTGGATTCTTAACCCACCTGAGCGAGGCCAGGGATCAAACCTTGGATTCATTTCCATTGCACCACAACGGGAATTCCATACTTAACTCTTTTTAAATACAGCTTCTCCAAACATATTGACCATACCATCCATTTTGCTCATTTGCCTTTTTTTTTTTTTTTTTTCTTTTTATGGCCACACCTGTGGGATATGGAAGTTCCTAGGCTAGGGGTTGAAGGAGAGACACATCCGGGCAGCTCATGACAACATCAGATCCTTAACCCACTGAGTGAAGCTAGAGATCAAACCCACATCCTCACATACACCATGTTGTGTTCTTAACCCTCTGAGGCACAATGGGAACTCCTCATTTGCTTTTTGAACACTAGAGTTGTAGAGCACACTTTGGGAAATAACTTTCCTTTCTCAGGATGCATCTATAATTAGTTCAGTGTTTCTAGATACTCATCCTTTAAACATAGGTGTGATGAGCTGAATTGCATACCTCTCAAATTCAAAAGTTAAAGTACCTAGTACCTAAGAATGTGACCTTATTTGGAAATAGGGTCATTACTGATATAATTAGCTAAGATGTGGTTATTGGGGTGGGCCCTAATCTAATATGACTGATTGGGGTAGGCCCTAATCCCATATTACTGGTGTCCTTATTAAAAGGGAGACTTGGACAAAGAGACAGAGACATTGGGAGAATGCCATGTAACAATGAAGGTAGAGTGAGGTGATGCTTCTACAAGTCACGAACACCAAAGATAGCCAGAAAACTGCCAGAAACTGGGGAGAGGCACAGAACAGATTCTTCTTCACTCCTTCAAAGCAACTAACCCTGCAGACACCTTGATCTTTGACTTGAAACTCCAGAACTGTGAGACAATATGTTTTTGTTGTTTAAACCACCCAAGCTAATACAACAGGCAATCCACAAAACCAGGCAGTCTTCACCTCATCTTGCCCAATAGCTGAAAGACCACAGAGAAGCTTACCTGCATCCTGGTTATATAGACAGGTTTGTTCATTATTATCCAGCTTGCTGTCTCATAGCAGGGTGGGATAGTCATAGACCCATCATAAGTAATGAAACTAGAGGTCTCTGGATATAGTTCCTCTATATTAAGTCCCTGTAGTAAATATGCGTCATCTAGAGAAAAAAAAATAAGAAAGACTTAAGAATTAGGATTCTGAGGAAATGCTGGTGTTGTGGATAATTTTTTCCTTTTCAGATTCTAGAAGACTAACTATCAGGATGGGATGCAGTAACAAACAGCCCCCAAATATCAAACACTTTAAACAAAAATGTTTATTTCTTGCTCATATACATGTGCAACCTAGGTCAGCTGAGAGCTTTCTCCATGTCGTTGTACATTTTCTGGGACCCAGGCTCTGAGGGTGGCTGCTGTCTAGACTCTGGTGAGTCACAGTGACAGGAGGAAAAGCAAGAGTGGTGGAACATATTTTGGCTTTTGAAGCTCCCATCCCAGAAGTGGCATGTGTCACTTCTGCTTACATTTTGTGGGCCAAAGAAGTCACATGGCCAAGGATGACATTAGAGATTCAAGGAAGCACATTCCTCCCATAGGATGGAGTAGTGAATATGGATGAACAGAAATGGGCCCCACCACAAAGACACCAGGGAGACCCAACTCTTTGGTTATGGTCCCTGAGAACGGGACCCATAGCCTTACAGTTATAATGAAATGCACCATTAAAGGCTTTATTTATTACCTTTGGAATGGATAAGCAATGAGATCCTGCTGTATAGCACTGGGAGCTATATCTAGTCACTTATGAAGGAGCATGATAAGGTGAGAAAAAAGAATGTATACATGCACGTGTCACTTGCTATACAATAGAAAATTGACAGAACACTATAAACCAGCTATAATGGAAAAAATAAAAATCATTATAAAATAAAAAAATAAAACTCTAGGACCTGTTAAAATATTGCCTGGTCACTGTTATTATTTATTAACACTGCATAATTAAAAGAACAATGAAAAAAATACTTTTAGACAGAAAAGTAAGTCAGGCCAAATCCTACATGAGATTCAACAATTAAGGTCAACAACTGACTTCATTTTTGTGGATCCCCTCTCTGTCAGGCCCATGCAGATAGCCTTTTGTCTTACACCCATTTGAGGTATTCATGCTCATGTATCTTTTATTATTAAATATACTTTTTCAATTATGAAAGTGACTTAAGTACATATCAGACTATATGGAAAAATGACAGAAAAGAAGAATAATAACTCTGATCACGTAAAACAATTTTCATTAACATTGTGGTATATTTCATGCTGATTTTTAAATTCAATGCATTGGTGCTATTTTTATAAATTTAAGGAGTACTTGAGAATTCATATATCAATAAGTTTCAATGAACATCTCTCCTCCTCTCCTCATGACCCACCCCACTTCTTTCTGCACACTCTTACTTTCTTTTCCTGGATTCTACTTTTTTTTTTTGTCCTTTGTCTTTTTAGGGCCTCACCCATGGCATATGGATGTTCCCAGGCTAGGGGTAGAATCAGAGTTGTAGCTGCTGGCCACGCCACAGCCACAGCCACAGCCACAGCCACAGCAATGCAAGATCCGATCCATGTCTTGTACCTACACCACAGCTCAGGGCAATGCCAGATCGTTAACCCACTGAGCAAGGCCAGGGATCAAACTCACGTCCTCATGGATACTAGCCAGGTTTGTTAACCACTGAGCCATGACTAGAACTCCTCTCCTGGCTTCTAAATCACCTTAGTCAGAATTTCTATTTTTCTGGCCATTCCTTCTGTTGCTGGATCCCAATTTTCTACCTGATTTTCTCAGTGTTGACATTTCCTGAGTATCATCCCAAGGCTCCTTTTCCCCCCTCAGGCTATATACTCTCATAATAAATCACCTACATTTGTGGCTTCTATTGCCCTCTTGTACCCCAGTGATCCCTGATTTGTGTCTTTGGGGGTCTTGCACCTGCCAGCTTGCCATGAGTGTCCACCACTGTGGCTGACCCAGGGAGCCTGGGCAACAAATGACAGGGACCCAAAGTCTGGCTGGCAAGGGGAATGAGACCAGCTCCTTCAGTCTCCCTAGGTTCACATATGTAGTCTCATCCATGTGTTCAACTGCCAGTGGGAAAGGACTGACTCTTTGATGGTTGATATAGTCTCTCAAATTCAGTATTGTGCACGTATAATGGTTAAAAAAGGAGTTTCATGTACAGCTGGAACTTCACAGCATCCTAATGAGATTGGCCAGGCATATAATAATGTCTTCATTGACAAGAAACTGCAGATCAGAGAGGCTGAGTAACATGCCCAAGATCATAGTGCTAGATGGTAACTACAGAGTGGGAGCTGGAACCCATCTCTCCTGATTTCCATGTCAGAGTCATTCATTCAACAAATATCCACTAAGCTTCTTTCTGCACTGAGCTCAGTGTTAGGCTCTGAGCGTGGACCAGTGAACAAGAATAGATGCCTGCCTTCATTCTAGTTGAAGAGACAGACAACAAATGGCAAAATTAATATGTGCAGACCCTAATAGCAGGTGGTAATAAGTGCCCCCTGGCCCCAGCCCATGCCTACCTACTGATGCTGAGCATTGCTAATCCATTTTCCCGGGCAGAGGCCCTTTACCACCCCCATCTTGTCCTCCAGAAATTGTTAACGCAAGTTTCTCTGCTAAGAAAGAACCATCTTTGCCAGGAAAATTCCCGTCGTGGTGCAGGGGTTAACGAATCTGACTAGGAACCATGAGGTTGCGGGTTCAATCCCTGGCCTTGCTCAGTGGGTTAAGGATCCGGCCTTGCCTTGAGCTGTGGTGTAGGTTGCAGACATGGCTCAGATCCCACATTGCTGTGGCTCTGGCGTAGGCCAGCAGCTACAGCTCTGATTAGACCCCTAGCCGGGGAATCTCCATATGCCGCGAGAACGGCTCTAGAAAAGGCAAAAAGACAATAAATAAATAAATAAATAAATAAATAAATAAATAAATAAATAAATTTCAGTGCTCCATTGCTTGTACAGAATTAAGAATAAGTCAACTGGTTGAAATGATGTAAATAAGACCACTATTTGCCTGCCATATCCTCTCCTGGCCTCTGCTTACTCATCTCCAGGGCTCTGCCCACAAGAGAGGCTAGTCAAGCTGGATTTGGAGACCAACCTTAAGAGAAAGTTCTTTCTTCCTCTTTCCATTCAAATGTTTCTACCTTTCTATCAAAACACCAGGGAATCAGGAGAAGCTCAAGAGAGACATAGTGATTGGAATATGGCTGGGCTGGGTCTGTATTCTGCCTTATGCAGTTGGATGTCTCTAGGACAAAGCTGTGGTGCCCAGAGTACACACTGGTGTGATGGTTCTCAGGAATTAGATCAGGTGCCAACACAGGAAGCTTATGTTCGTCATTTGGCTCTAACCATTTCTTAAACCCCTAGTATGTGTCACACACTCAGCTAGGGTACAGGTGAGCAGCACGTAATTAAGTGAATACAGTAAGAAGCCACAGAGACAGTGATATATATCTGCACTGGGTATACTGAGAGGTTGTCAGTTCTGCCTGGGGGTGGGACTGCAGAGGATTAATGTAGGAGCTGACCTGAACTGCATCTTGAATGACAGGAGGTAATCAGTGTGTGGCTCGTAGGGGGTGGCTGTCAAGGGCACTGTAGACAGTCATGCTGGAGAAAGCTGAAGACACAGAGAGCAGTGCACACTAGGGATGGCTAAGATGTGAGCAAGATGCAGGGGGAGGGGTGTTGTTAGAAATAAGGTGGCGGGGGTGGGAGTGGGGATCAGGACAGGCCACAAGGTTCTTCTCTCAGTTTGGTGAGAGGGCTTCATCCTGTAGGCAATGAGGAACTGCTGAAGGGTTTTAAGTGGAGGAGTAGCATGATCAGATTTGCACTTAATGATGCTTTCTCTGATGGTGACTTGGCCTGAAGATTAACATATTGAATGAGAAGAGGAAGCATTTGGCACATCTTTATTAAAGGTCAATGTGATTAGTTTAACCAAGCTTGCATTAGGAGCATATTGGGTACTCTAGCATGCTGCTATTATCGTATTTTATTTTATTAGGGGTGGTGGGGAGGAGGGAAAAAGTAGAATGAGGGACATCCCAGGCATGACTGGAGTAAAGAAATAGAACGATTATGTTTTTCTGAAACTATAACCAGCCTCTGCATTGCATCCACATTTGAGGAGAGACAGAGAGAGAGAGAGAGAAAGAGTGTGTGTGTGTGTGTGTGTGTGTGTGTGTGTGTGTGTGTGTGTGTGTTGGGGGGGCGGAGACAGGCCAGGAGCAAGAGGTTATGTTCATGGTTTAACCCACATAGCAGGGTAGCAACGTCCTTCCAAAACACCATTGTGCTAATATTCCAGACTCCACTGCTGTGGCCCTGCCAGGAGATTTCTCTTCACCTGTATTGCCTGTGAGGTGTACAGTGGTTCTTAGGGAACATGGCAGCTTCTACCTTCCCTCAGTCCTCCTTCACCAGTTTGTTCTTTCCATGAATCTGCTAATATGCATACTTCACCTTTGCCCTTTTTATTTCCTTGCACTGTAGAACCTGGAAAGACCCAGTGTGAAGAGAGTGAACTTTGACCTCATACAGGAGTCTGAGTGCTGGTTTTGCTGTTCACCATCTCTGTGACCTATGATAAACAAGTAACAATCTGAGCTTCAGTGTCTATATCTATAGTATGCAGATGGTTGGAGCAGGCATGGACTGAAGGGTTATATCTCCCCCAAATTCATATGTTGAAATCCTAACCTCCTCAATGTGAGTATTTTATGAGGTGAGACTTTTGGGAGGTGATTAGGTCATGGGGGTGGAGCCCTCATGAGTGGGATTAGTGCCTTTTTAAAAAAATCCCAGTTTGCCCTCTCACCCTCTTTTTGCCATGTGAGAATTCTTATTGAATTCTACAACCCAGAAGGTTTTCACTAGAACCCAACAATACTGTCACCATGATCTCAGAGTTTTATCCATCCAGAGCTATGAGAAGTTAATTCTGTTGTTTATAAGCCACCCAGTCTATGCTTCTTTATTATAACAGGCCAAACTGACTAAGAGTACTTGCCTCACAGAGTTGTTTGAGGAACAAATGAGATCATACTTTTCAAGTACTTGGCACAGGCCCTTGCCCGTGGTTAGTACTCACTGATGCTGGTGTTCTTGGTCAGCTTCCCCAGGATAAACACTGCTTGGCCACAAGGAGGCCTCCTGGCTCTCCCCTGTTGGGTTGGTGTCTTCCTTTTACACTAAATTTACTGAATTAGCTTGCTGGTAATAACTTACCTATTTGAATGCCCCACTAAACTGTGAGATCCTTTGGAAGAAGGACTTCCATCTTTTATCTTTGATTTCCTAAGCCTCAGCAAGTGGTCCACCACATAGTGGGTGCTCATTAAACATTGGTTGCATGAGTAAATGACATGTTTTTCTGCCCAACAGCTTTATCTGCTGGTGGTTCAGGGAAGAAAATAAGGGAGGAGGAGGCAACATCATCTGTCAGGTGATGAGGAAACGTCTCAGAGACTCCACTCCATACCATTTTCTTAAATACATGCTGCCCACCACTACCCCCAATATGTCATATCCAGAGATCTCAGGGTGAGACGGAGACTGTTGCCTATCTCCAAATTGTTTCTATGCCAAACATGCCTGTACCCTTATATTTACATTGCTGAAAACATGTAACACTTGTCCTCATGACTCACCACTCTGCCTCAAAGGCCACCATTATATCACTGGTCTATCTTTTGAAGGATTGAAATTTGAGAACCACAAGCAACCTTTTTATACCTTCTTTACTCCCCATGGAGACTTGCTTGGTATATTTAGCAGGAAAGAGGCAGTGTAATCCAAAAAATGTTTTCAGCCCTGGTGTCAAGACACACTGGGGCATCTTCCATGGATGACCATGTCAGGATATAATTATTACCCACGGACTGTCTTGTCCATGTAGCAGCCAGCAGAAAACCAATGGTTTGTGCAATTCAACATTATCCTTTGGGCATTGTAGACAGAAAGGAGCCCAAGAACTAATGTTCTGGAGGGTGGATTCTGCTCTCCAAACTCTCAAGTCTCTCTTCATTAGTAAAGATGCCAGAGCTCTAGAGATCAGTTGTTTATAAACAGAGAGATAAAAATTTGGGGTGAAGCTTAGAGGCCAGTGGGGTGATCATGATGCCTCTACTTGCTTTAATGATATTTATTGAAAAGAAGTGATGGCATGAAATAAATTTTCATGGATAGTTATATAGAGAGATTATCTATCTATCAGCTATCAGCTATCTATCTATTTATCTATCTATCATCTATTGTCATCATCATTTAGAGGTCAAAGCTCTGGACTTCACACAGGAGTCTTAATTTAAGTCTAAATTTGAATTGTGGCTTTGCTAGTAACTTACAATTTTTCATAGATAAGTGTCTTACTTGTGGAACCAGAACATTCTGAATAATTGATAAAGTCATCTTCAGATTAAAAAAATAATCTATAGACCCTCAAATATCCTTCAGAAGAAACCAGCTTACATAGACAAATTTATCTTTAGTAGGTCAAATTTTTGGCATGACAGGGTTGTAATTTTTTTAGGTGTGGACTATATCTTTACACTACAGGAAGACCCCTTTGATAATGAATAGGTATAGAATATTTATACACAGTTTATAGCCCCATCTTATTCTTCCAAATGACTGGAGAAGTTAATAGCTGTGCTTATGATTTTATGACATGCTCTTGCAGACTCTATGATTTATCTTATATGGAGTTCTTAGTTACACACTGTCAAGCTGACTTTTTCTTTCTTTCCTTCTTCTTTTTTAATTTTTTAATTTTAATTTTTTTTTAGAGAAACACACTGTGATGAAATGCCTAGGATCACATAGTGGGGGAATCTTTCTCTTAGTCTGAGCTTCAGTAGCATCCTCGGGTAAATGCATTGTGTTTGCTTATATAATGCTGATGAGATTTAACACCGCCTGGGTTCCTGCTTATGAAGTTCCCATTCAAAGGGAATGATGCCAGTGAGAAAAAGGCACGGCAGTTCCAGAGATCAATACTGGACTTGCTTCTGATCAATATGAAACTCTTTGGCAATTTTCTTATATGGAATGACATTTCCTCTTGTAATCTGAGGCTAATTCAACTGAAATGAAAAAGGCAATTACTAAAGAATAAAGTAATATGATTTTTCATTTTACACAAACAAAAAATGAAAAAGAGGGCCTCTGAGAATCGGGTTCATGGAGGTAAGATGCTCCTTTTCCTTGCTCACTCTTGTTACTCCTTCTACTGCAACATGGGAAGTGGTGTGCTGCATTTGGCACTCTGTGAAAACATTTCCAAAGCCATTCATTTGAAATGAAAGTACAAGTTCAATTAAGCATAGAGAAAGGCACCAAGAACAATATGCTTAAACTCCCTGGTGATATTTCATCACATTTAACACTGTGTTCCTCTGAGAAGCGGGCACACAGAACACTTCCCAAGGAACTGAGACATATAAGGCAGTTACAAGTTGCTGTCCTTGCCTACACATTCTTCTTTAGCCAGGGTTGGACTGGGGGGTTTAAGCAAAGTTTTAAACAGGCAAGACTGAAAAAAGATGTTTTAAAGGGTTCGCACTGTTATAAAACACCATGTTTAAAAGTTCTCCTCTAAACCTTTATTTCCTTACTAGAATATATTAAGACAATAATCAGACCCTTTTAAATTTGGAATTTATAATACGTCAGGTTCTTATGGGACTGAGCTCACCATTTTATTTACTATCTAATGTAATGAACAAAATTTGAAATCGAAAAAGAATGAAGCTGCTAAAATACTCCACTGTCCCAGGACTCTGGAAGAAGGTGTTTACTTAACATGTCATGTCGCTCTTACCCATCTAAGAAGGCTCTTTGCTTTCTGTTAGTCACTGGTTTCACCACTTGAAAATATCTTAAAATCTCTTTGAAAAAATAATGCCATCTCCATGAAATCAGGTGAATATACAAATGATAAGAAAGTTACCTTTTATATAACTGGGGCTCTGTGTCTGCTTATTAAGTAACACAAGCAAAATGGAAGGATATTGGCATTGTTCCAACACACTACATTAAAAAATTAAAATACTTCAAGTAAATTACCAGTATCTCCTCAAGAAAACCCATTCAGAAAATCCATTTTTCAATGTCACGATTTCAGTCTTGACCCTTAATCTGTTGAAGGGAAATTTAACTTTAATAAAATGGATTTTCTCTAGAAAACTTTCTAAATTCAGCCTGCAATTAATTCAGGCTAGTCTTTTTCATTGTTGGTCTGGGTTAGTGAGAGTGTTTTATAAGATTTTCCCAGTCATATGAAATCCAAGCTTTCAAGGAAAGTAGAACCTCACTAGGCTATTACTACCCACTTCCTGGGTTCACACAGAGGAGCTGTGCTCCATTAGCATAAACAAGCTCTGTTTCTTTTGTATCCTGTGTTGTACTGTGTTCACCTCGAAGATAACGTTTATTTAGTTATTATAGTGACCTGCCTTTACCCACACACCTTAGGATAGTTTAGGAGCACATATTTATTACATCCTTAGTTTATGCCAGTCATTGTCCATGCAAGTGACTGATTGCCTTGTTTAATCCTCTTCCCAATCCTCTCAATATAAGTATTAAATATCTTCATTTTATTGATGAGGAAATTACCTCAGAGAGGTTAAGAAACTTGCTTGAAGTCACACAGGAAAGAAGTGGCAGAAGTCCAGGCTTTAGTTTTATCTCTTTTCACTAGAATACATTGCGTCCCATAAGTATAGTGGCTTTTACCAGTATGCTGGCTTCCAAAATTTTCAGTCCTTTTGGCAAGATTCGTCCTCTTTCCTACTTTTATGGATTCCCTGGCATTGATTTTTCTCAACTGGCTCACTATAATGAATTTGCATCATTCCTTTTATTCTCCCTAGTCATCTAATGTACGTTCAAATCAAGCAAATGGATTGCATGCCCACTGGCTGCCATTTTGTGGTGATTTCACCCTGTGCTTCCATGCTTACTCCTGCCTCCTTGCACCTCCTCAGCTGGTTGATGAGACAGACACAGAAGAGACTCTTCTAGGATACGATTTAAAAATATCTTTAGAAATAATTTACAACCCTAAGTCATGGGGATCTGAGCTGCTCTTTCGAAAGTGAGATTATGTCCGCCTCTCTTCTCTATTTATTCTCAGTCCCATGATTTCACCCTGGTTTAAATGCCATCTGGATCCCAATGACTTCCACATTTATAACTGTAGTTCTCTCTCCTGAAATCAGACTCATATATCCAACTGCCTACTCCACACCTCTTCTTTGATGCCCATCTCAAGCTTAGCATATTTGAAACTTCTGATTCCCTTCCCACTCATGAATATGCTTCATCCATAATCTTCCCCATCTGTTGATGGAAAAATATTCCTTCCAGTTGCTCAGGCTAAAAGCCTTACAGTTACCCTTCATTCCTCTTTCTCATATCACACACCTGATCTATCAAGAAAGCTCTTGGCTCTTCCTTCAAAATATATCCACTCATTTCTCATCACTTCCTACACATTGGCCTGGTCATGATCAACATTGCTTCATCATTTGGATTGCTGCAGTCATCTCCCAGCTTTATCCATGCCACTCTATAGCTCGTCCAAGCAAACAGTGATTCTTTTGTTAGGAGATCATGTATTTTTCTGCTCAGAGTCTTAGATTGACTTCTCATTACAGTGGCCCCCAAGGGAAAAACTGATGGGAAAATTGACCCCATCTAGGAGTTCCCCTAGTGGCTCAGTGGAAATGAATCTGACTAGGATCCATGAGGACACAGATTTGATCCCTGGCCTTGCTCAGGGGGTTAAGGATCTGACATTGCTGCAAATTGTGGGTTAAGGATCTGACATTGCTGCAAATTGTGGTATAGGTCACAGACATGGCTCAGATCTGGTGTTGCTGTGGCTGTGGTGTAGGCCAGTGGCTGCAGCTCTGATTAGACCCTAGCCTGGAAACCTTCATATGCCATGGGTGCAGCCCTAAAAAAGCAAAAAAAAAAAAAAGTAAAAAAATAAAAAAAAATAAAAAAAAATTGACCCCATCTAGAACCGGTCTCTATGCATTCTCTGGCTCCTATGTGTGCCCAAGAACATCAGTGCCGTTGTGTCCCTTTGAATGACACTGATTTCCACTGGTAGATCCAGGCCAAAGGACAGACAGGAGTTGCAAGGGGCTTAGGATTGTATAAACTTGAACTTTCATAGTGGGCACTAGTTTTGTGGTTAGTTATGTCCAAAGTGGAAAAAATGCAAAAAGCAAAGAGATGGGTCTTCAAACTGAACTAAAGTTAAGAGAAAAATATGCTGACGAGTTTCATGTAATGTGAAAGTATTAACAGTACAACTAGTTTTAAGACCTCAGAGCTCAGCTTTCCTTGCTCCTTAGGAAAGAATAGGAAAGTAAGAGCATAAAACGTTCTCTGGGAGGACCTATATTGGAATCCTTGCTCTTCCATTGTGGATGAATAAATTACTATTCAGGAAATGTTCACTTCCTCCCAGCCCCAACTCCATGGGAAGATTTTGATATTGAGTATGGCCATGTGACTTTCTTTGGTCAGTGGAAAGTGGATAGAAGTGACAGTTTGTTACAAGCCTAGAACTTAAGCAACATCACACATCTCTGCCACTGCCATGAAAAGTGTCTGATCCCAGAAAAATGAGAGCCATATGGAGTCAAACTGACCTGAAGACCTACAGGCCACTCCAACCAACCCATATGTGAAATAGTGAGAAATCAATGCCTATCATTGATTATGTGTCTTTATTATGTACAAGTTGTTGACAAATGTAGCCCCTTACCAGATGTATGTTCTTGAAAAATGGCTTCACTTCTTAGGACCTTGGTTTCTTTATCTGTATCCTGGGATAACACTTGTACCTATCTTGAGGACGGAGACTTTGTGAGCACCAGGTAGCATAAAGTTGGAGTGGAAAGTGCTTGGTTCATATAACTTCTATATTCCTGATGCTGATCACCCTGCAGAGTGGGTACCACATCTGAGTAAGTGTGGCAAACTGAAGCTCTGCTGGGGTGTAGCTCTGGGCAGCAGCACAAGAATGGGCTGGTTGGGAGAGAAGGTGGGGTGGAGGTCAGGTGTCCCTGGGCAGTGTGGCTGGGTAGCAGTTGAGGGGAATCCATTTCTTTCTTTCCCTCTTAGAGGTTAGAGAGCAGGGTACAACAATAGGTACCCCTGAGCAGGTGATTTTTTTCTCTGTCTCCATCAGAATTCATGGGCCAATGCCAGCATAACCTGTTACCTCCTGCAGAGCCTCTGGAGAGATTTCCAGGTTCATGTTTCACACCCACTGGCTGTGTCTTCCTGAGTGTCTCCCTTTTCAGAAACTCCCCAGCTTTCCCCCTGGCCAACCTTTCACAGGCTGGCTGCCTAAGGGAGTTTGGCTGGAGGGAAGAGTGCTGGCACTTTCCTGCTGAGAAAATCAATCCCTTTCAGCCACAGTGTCCCAGCCATCGCATGTCTAGGTCATTCCCATGTGTAGGGGCCAATCATTATCCCTGCAGTGTTACTTCCTTCAGGTGTGTGATAGAGGTGCTCCTGGGAATTCCTTCTGTATTCCACAACAGTGTGAGAGCACAAAATGCCTATGATTAGGGGCCTCAAGCAGTTACCTGTCCTCATGAGGGGTCCCTTTATCTTGCTTTAGATCCCCTTGGCCCTGACAGATAGATGAGGGGACAGGGGAAGTGGGTGCCCCTGTTCTCTCCTGTTCCTGCTTCTGGGAGTATCTCTAGAGGCCCGAAGGCATTTCTTTTAACAGGTCTTCTGCCTAAACTCCTCACCCTGTTTTCAAGACCCTTTAAGATCTGACTCCAAACCTTCTTCCCTACCACTCCTTCTGCCCCTCTCATGGCTACCACAGGGGACCATTCATTCCTCCATTAAGTCAGGCCATCACCAGTGTTTATTGGGTATGCTGGGGGGCATGGAGATGAAGAGATGATGAAAGCCAAGTTCTTGCCTTTGAACTCTTCATAGTCCTATTAATGCTCTCCTTGCTTTTGTATGCACTGCTTCTGTACCTGGGATGTCCTCTCTCTCTCCCTCCCTCCCTGCTCCCTCTTTTTGCCTGCCTGCCTGCCTGACTTCCTTCCTTCCTTCTTTCCCCTCCTCCTTCCCCTCCCTTCTTCCCTTCCTTTCCTCACCAAATGTTTATTCATCTATTCAGTGCTTATTTGAATGGCAATTGATATGTACAATCTTGTCATGATTTTAAGATTTTCTCTGCTCCCTAACAATTATGTTCATATTTTTTTTTTGTCTTTTTTGCTATTTCTTTGGGCCGCTTCTGTGGCATATGGAGGTTCCCAGGCTAGGGGTCGAGTCGGAGCTGTAGCCACCAGCCTACGCCAGAGCCACAGCAACTCGGGATCCGAGCCGCGTCTGCAACCTACACCACAGCTCACGGCAACGCCGGATCGTTAACCCACTGAGCAAGGGCAGGGACCAAACCCGCAACCTCATGGTTCCTAGTCGGATTCGTTAACCACTGCGCCACGACGGGAACTCCATATGTTCATATTTTTAATACATTGTTAAAAATTAACACAGATCTTTATGATACACTTTTGTATGTCTGTCTCCCCACCTAGAGTGAGGGCCTCATGGAGGGGAAACATGTTCTATTGATCTATTCTCTGACATGCAGGAGCTGCTCAGTAAATATGTGCAGTGTGAGTGAGTGAACAAATGAATAAGAGTCTTTGGTTTTAACATTGCTGTCCATTTCAGCTACGGCCAAAGTCTGTCCTCGGATCCCATGGACATGATGGGGGTGAATCAACAGGGACACCTCATCGAAGTAGATGAAGCTCCTTTTAGCCACAAACTGTTATTCTTCATTGGTCCCAACAAGGTTCTCCAGTCCCTATTTGCACTAGAATTGATACCTCCTCCTAAGAAATGCCACCTTCCCATAGCACAAACCCACATGGATGCTTTCAGCTTTGGCAGCAGTCACATCCCTTAGTATTAATCAGACCAGATCTGGGGTGCGGTGGGGAGGAAAGTCCCACTAATGACTGACTCTGCAGCTTGCAATCTGTTAGACTGCGTGCTGGGGCTTAATGTGTGATTTCATGGCTTTTCATGGTCTCTAAGTGGCAAATTCAAGATTATTTGAAAACATTTTATTTAATTTTATGCTCTTTTAATCAAAAAAGTTAAAAGACTAATCATCTTTTATGGGCAGCTATGAAAAATATTTGCACACAAGACAGAAATGCTCTTTGCTGAGCAATCTAAGTTTGAACTTAGGACTCCGCAGGGGTATTGATAAGGAAGGTGGAGTGGTTTTGAAGGTAACTTAATTCTTCTAGGTGATTCTTTAGGCCCATCCATCACCTCCAGTACTCCCACCCCAACCTCTTCATAGGGGAGTGGCTTCATATGGGCACACTGTGTGGGGAGGGCTGGTGACTGGCCCGTTTGTATATTCTAGGCGCCTCACTTGGTATCTGCCATGAGGCAGGTGTGCAGGAAATGTTTGCTAAATGAATGAATAAATGACTGAGGGAAGGGGTCTCCATATTGTCTCTCTAGTCGTTTGAGGTGAGATCTGTAGGCATTCACATTGTCTTTCCACATCACCAGTGGAGGCAGAAGCAGCAGTGTCCTCCACCCCATTTGGGGATGTGGGCTGTTGGAATGTTTGTATGTCACTTTTTACCTTTGTGAAAATCAGATTCAGAATCCTAGACTTAGTACCTCAGTCAAAGTTCAACTTCTTTGCTTTACAAATAAGGAAACAAAGTGTGGAAACTTGATTAAGGATAAAATCAGGACTTGAATTCCACATTCCTATTCACTCCTAATTAGTTAATTTTTTTTTCTGCACTGTTTTATTTCATCCTTTGGTGTGTGCTATTGCCCATAACTTTCCCCAAATTCTGCAGCCTCTGGGATAGCTGTAGAAGACTGTAGCACCCTTTCCCGTCTTCTCCCTTCAACTTTTTCCTGTTAGCTCTCTTCTGCTTAAGGTTTCTGGGGATAAAACACTCTCGAAACTCAAGGAAACTGGACAGAGTTCTCTAGGTCAGTGGATCACACGTGGAAATGAAGAAAAATGCCACCCTGCCTCTCTTGGAAGGGAGTCCTAGCAGCACAGAGAGGTAGATGTGGTCCAGCTGAGGGCCTCTGGGTGTGTTGAAGTTGGATCCAAACCACCTGGAATGCTTTTGCAATCATATAATTGACAAAGCCCTAAATGTGCCCAGCTGACATGGCAGCATTTGTCAGCTAGTAGAGTCCCCCAGCTCATTACCAATCCACGGGTTAATGATGACCATCATAATAATAACCATTATTGCTTCGGACATGCGTGGATGAAAAAGGCACTCTGGGGACTTCTGCTTGAAATGAGCTGCGTCTTAGCCAATCCTGACTCTCCAGAGTGACGTTCTATAGAATTAAAGGATCATGAAGCTGAAAGGGGCCCTCAGAGATCGTCAGTTCTGGCTTTCTGCCTTCAGACAGGACTAATCTTTATAGAGTAGTTGCTGTTTAGGAAATTGAATGAAACTTACTTTTATATGTTATTCTTGTGATAGTATCTCTGTTCAGCATTCGATTAAGAAATGGGTTGGATGAGTCAGAAACCTAGGGGAGAAAAAAATATTAATAACGGGGCAGTACTATCCCAGGATAAACATCACCCCCATGCATTTACTTACTCATTCATATTTACTGAGTGACTACCATGCTCCAAACATTACGATGGCTGGAAATTCAGAGATCAAATATCTAGAATCTACTTTCCAGAAATGCCGGTTGAGAGAAAGAAGACAGATAAGTAAACAAATGGTTATAATTTAGTGTGATGAGTGCTATGATAGAGTTATAGATGAGATGGTATTAGAGGAAGACCACCCACTTGGGGAATCTGAGGCACTAAGGCCTGAGCTGAGTCTTGAAGGATGAGTGGAAGTTAACAAAGTGCTTTGATGATAGAGTGTGGAAAAGGAGGACAGGTGAGGAAAAACGTGACATACTGAGAATTGTGCATATAGGGGCATGGGAGAACGAGTCATGCTCAGGGAAGTATTTCAGAGTAGGCGAAGGTGAGAGCATGGGGGAAGAGATAGGCAGGAATTAGGTCATGTCAGGCTTTGAATGTCATGTAGGGCATGTGTACTTTATTCTGTAGGAATGGGGAACCAACAGAAGGTTTTCAGCAGCGAGCAGGCGATGGCATATTAGGAAGGGGATAATTGTCTCAGTAGAGTATGAAAGAAAACGAGTACCCAGAACAGTGGTATCAGGAGTTAAAAAAGATCTCTAAAAAATAATATGGAATCTTATATCATTGCTGATTATTACACGGATCAATTATATCATGTCATGTCATTCAGTCAATCAATCATCTGCCCATCCATCCATCCAATAAATATTTACTGAGCGCCTATTATCGGTGACACATTTTACTAGATGTTCAGGAATCGCTTCCATGCCTTTAGGTGGCCAAATTCCATCTTTGGGAGAATGAGCCAAGCTTCAAGGGACTTAAGCCAGGGAACCACCATTTGGAGACTCTGATGTGCCCCCGTATAACTATGTATACTGTTTTCTAACAACCTCCTTTTTACCCAGTCTTTTCCAAGGTACTATTGTTCATTCTAGTTGTTTTTCTCCTACCTCGCTCAGCTCTGCTCTGTAATTTACACCTCAGCTGCTAATCGGATGTTGTGACACATCAACATTTTAAATCTGATTTATTCTGAGAGCTGGAAAAATTGCAGCAGATGATTATTATTATTAGATAAGCAACAGGTAATTTTTAGTTTGGAGAGAGCACAGACTGTTTATTTTCCCTCCATCTGTCTTTCCTTTCCCACACAGTTTCCTGGGTGTGTTGTTGTGGTGAGACACACACCAAGGGGAGCTTGGCGAGTGACAATGCTCAATGGAGGTGAAATCCCACCCCCAAAATGGAGAAAAGTTTCAAATCAAACTCTGCTGCTCCCTGGAAGCTTTGGTGTCAAATCCGATTACTACTTTGTCATCCTCTTCAGCTATTTAGAAGACAGCCTGAAGCTGCCTGTTTGTGCTGATGCCCCCCTCCTGAAAAGAGAGACAAAAATACATTGTCACATCAGCTAAGGAATTTGCCATGTCTCTTAATCTGGTTCCTTGAGTTCCTGGTACCTGGTGATTCTGGGCAGAGCTAACATTGGGACTGGACCCTTTTATGCTGATTAAAAATAATTGAAAAAAATTTCCAAAGTGCACACAGATGATTTGTGGGCTCTAGCGTGTTGGCTGCGTGGGTGAGAGGATAAAATATGTACTTGGTATAAGTGAGCTTAAGTAGGAAGTTAATGGTGTGTGATTGAGCAGCAATTACAGCCAAATCTCAGTTCCCTGTGGTCATAGGAAGGGTGGGGGATTAGGAGGGGACAGAGATAAGTAAAACCCACAGATAAACAAAGCTCATATTTTAACAAATAACTCCAGCCCTTTTACAGCTCAGCCTTTGGGCAGGTTGACAGCTTTCAGGCTCAGCTGACCTAGATATGGGGATATCTACCCTGAAGGGATCGGGGGAGGGGAGGCAGAAAGATGAGAAGGAGGGAGGAATACCAGAGGCTGTGTGCCTTAGAGACCAAGGGCTTTGTTCACGTCATTTCTGGCACCAGTACCAGCACAACACTTGCCTGTGTCTCATGCTCAGTCGGTGTTTTGGGATGAGTGAATGACAAGTCACAGCTTGGATAACTCACTGTGGAGCATCTGGGAGTTGATTATTTCGGACAAAGATAGAAACACTGTGGCTCATTTCAAGATCTAGCCAGAAAGCTTCAGTTTGTTCAGGGAAAGGACAGAAGCATCCCTAGGGGCCTAACTGGTGTGAGAAAATGCAGGAGCTAGTCACCATTTCCCTGGCCTCAGGGTCTGGGACATAAGTTCCTCTAGACAATCCACAGGGAAGAAGCCAGGACCTGTGTCGGTAATCTTGATGGAGTGAGGGTTTCTGTAGGAGCTTGCAGTTGAGGAGTCTGACTTCCTAGTGAATCAGTCACCCTGTCAGCTGTAATGTGGCATGATGACATTCACAGAATTAGGAGCTTGGAGTAAAGTGAGGCAAAGTCAGTGGCTGAACTGTTGGGCAGCCCTCACAGGTCGTCAGAGGTATTCACAGAGGGCCTGGAATCAGGAAAGCCGTAGAGGGTGTGAGCCCCTGGACACACACGGCACAACACTGTCAAATTTCTGCAGCCTTCACATTAATGTGTGTGGTCCAGGTTGAATGCTCAGTTGGTTACCCATCTTATGACTGAGGCTGGTTGAGGGATATAGATTTTTGCTCCATATTTGTGGGCCGCACAGGGATGTGGAAGAAAAGTCTTTCAATGTTGTTTTCTCTCTTCTTCCTTCCAGCTCTGTGCGAAAAATGTCATTAGTATTAAAGTCAAGCAAGACCTGGGTTCCTTTTCTGGATGGGCTCTTATGAACACCATGAACCTGGATGGAATGTCAGAGATTCTCGGAACCATTTTTCTCATCTGCAAGATAGGGACACCAATGCCTACCCCATCAGAGTCCCTATTTATTTTATTATATTATTGTTTATTATTAGGGTTACATATAAACTATATTGTGTGAAATGTATGTAAAGTACATATCTCAGTGCCTGGCATTCAGGATCTACTGTTTATTATAACAGGGTCTGTGATGATGCCAAGAGATGTAGAGAGGGACTGGCAAGATCTGACTCCAACTGGACCAATTTTCTTTGGGAAGTCATATCAGGTTTTAAGAAGGCATGGGAGGAAGTTCCTATTGTGGTTCAGCAGTAATGAGCCCAACTAGTATCCATGAGGATGCGGGTCCAAGCCCTGGCCTCACTCAGTGGGTTATGGACCCAGTGTTGCTGTGAGCTGTGGTGTAGATCGCAGGTGTGACTCAAATTGCGCATTGCTGTGGCTGTGGCTGGCAGCTACAGCTCCTATTCGACCCCTAGCCAGGGAACTTCCACATGCCACAAGGGTGGCCCTAGAAAACCAAAAACCAAAAACCAAAAACCAAAAAACCCAGATAAAAAAACAAAAAAGGCATGATAGCCTAAAAATATGCTTCCCCCATCAAAAGCCCCTCCCTATGCTTGCCAAGGACAAGCTAGAGGAGGTGGGGTTGGTGGTTGATGACTAATATGTCACTAATTCCCATGTCTGACATCCAGCTCTGCTGGGACCGCAAAAAGGACGAACCTGACCCAGCAAGAGAGAGAAGGTCAGGAGGCAGCGTGACCAGGCAGGGCTAAGTGACTGCTGCAGAGGGTGATGCTTTTAAAAGGGAGAGGGAAGCAGTGCCTGGAGTTGTCCCTGCGCCCATTCGTCTGTGTGAGGATGATGCCATCATGGAAGCTCTGTTAAAACTCCCTAGTGTCAAATGCTGAATTTCTGTTGATCCTCACTGGATTCCAAGATCTGATTGGAGCGCCTCCTCTAGTGGACTGGCTAAAACTTCCCAAGGGGCTTGAACAGTGACTGACAACTTTTGGAACTTCCATACACAAAAAGAACAAACAAACAAAAAAACTGCCCCTGTTTTTTTTTTTTTTTTTCCTATTGGAAAGACAATTTTTTCCCTTAAATTTGCATAATTGTTTCACTCAACATCTGTCAAAATGTTAAAAGTAATTGTTTTTTTTTTAACAAATTACAATTTGCTTGGTTGGAGATTTTCTGTTGATGATGACTGTGAGGAGAGGTGGAGGCTCCCTAGAATGTCATAAAGTCAGCACTGGTGACCTTTGTTTAATTATCCACAGGGATGCTTATGAGGGAGGAGGACACAGAGGGAAAGATGATTCTCAGAGCAATTGTGGGAAGCTGGAGGGAGCTGTTTAGTGCAGTGCCTGGAGGGAAGGGGCATCTCACATTTTCCTCTTATTTCTTTTTCCAAGGTCAACTAGTGGACAGGGCTTTCATCCTGTGGGGTGTCAGCGAGAAGCCCCCTCACTTTCTATTGCTTCCTTCTGACTCTTCTGTGTGAATGGGACCTAAAGCCTACCTCAGGATTCAGCACCATTTTTTTTTTCTTTTTCTCTAGGAAGAAGCTACCTGAATCCTCAGGCAGTGGAGCTCCGAAATGAAACTCATTGTTTTTGTATTTCGCTGAAAGGGACTTCATTTTCATAAATCTCATGGATATAAAAGTTATCCCTCTGCAGCTTTTCTTGGGCATAGACATTACCCCTTTTGTTATTTCTAAGATCCAACAGGACCGTAAACTGATATTCTGATTGGGGTAGGGATGGCAAGGAGAGAAGAATGAAGGAATGCAATATACTTACTTTAATAAATATAGAAACTACCACCAATCCATTCGGGCTCTTTGCAGCTTCTGTGACATTTGTATATAACTCATGGTTATAGTGGATGAGCTGCACCTGGCAGGAGGGAAAAACAATAATAAGAACAACAATCATGCATTAAAAGTCATGAGGTATAGCATCTCCACCCTACGTAAGGGTAAACTGTAAAATATATTGCAGACCAATTGGAAAGACAATCTTATAATTGAAGAGATTTCAGCGATATAGTGTGTCATGTATAAAGTGTATGCACACACACACATATTTGCAAACGTTTTCTGGTAACAATCATGCCTTTAATAAGCTCAGTGCCCATCTGGCACTGGCTGCATCCCAGGACATTTCCTCTAAAGTGTGTGTAAAGTGAATTTCCCTTATTAGGAGCAGAACTGCCCCACAGGGGTGGACGTGCTTTCCGGGCTTCACCAACAGCTGCCATTGGCAGCGAGTAAATCATCTTCATGGCCACAGGCAAGGAGGGAATTGCTAGGTCCTGAGTCAGTCCAGTGACTCTGAGAGGAGACTGGCCAATCTTCAAAATGCCGTGCTCCTGAGGGAGAGGGAGCTGATGGTTTAGGCTCCCTCTAAGCCATCTCCAGTCATCTGATTGTGTAGGAGTTAACTTGTCCTCGCTGAATGAAGATTAGCAATCTGCTTGTTGAGCCCTTATACATTCATTTCAAGCTATGGTTTTTAAATAGATTTTTTTAACAGTATGGAAGTATAATTTTTGTAACAAACTAAAAGACAGAGAAATTTAAAACATGTTCCCCCTCCTCATTTTTTCTAATCCCAGCCCAAGCAATATGATAATTAACAGTTTAGTATATATACTTCCAGATAAATCTTATAAATCTCACACACACACAGACACACATAGGGTTTACAAAATAGTAAATGGATAAATTCCTAGAAATTCACCAAGACAGAATCAAGAAGAAATAGAAACCTGAACAGACAAGTACAAATAAGGTGATTGAAGTAGTAATCAAAAACCTCCCTACGAAGAAACTCCTGGACCAGATGGCTTTGTAGGCGAATTTCACCAATCATTCAAAGAATAATTCATACCAATCCTTCTTAAACTCCTCTCAAAAGAGAAGAGAGAAGACTTCCAAACTCATTTTATGAGGCCAGCATCATCCTGATACCAAAGCCAGACAAAGACACTGAAAAGAAAGAGAACTAAAGGCCAGTATCCCTAATGAACATAGATACAAAAATCTTTAATAAAACACTAGCAAACCAAATTCAACAGCATGTTAAAAGGAATACATGCTGTGGCCAAGTAAGATTTATTCTGGGATGTAGGGATTGTTTAACACATGCAAATCAGTAGCCACATTAACATAATAAAAGATAAAAAAACACATAACCATCTCAAGAAATCCAGAAGAAGCATCTGACAAAATTTACCCTCCATTTATGATAAAAAATCTCAACAAAACAGAAGGAATTTACCCCAGTACAATAATGGCCACAGCTAACATCATAATTAATGGGGAAACACTGAAAACTTCTCCTCTAGGACCCAGCACAATGCAAGGATGCCCACTTTAGCCTCTTGTATTCAAAATAGTCTAGGCAAAACAAGTAGACAAAAAAAGAAAAAAAGGCCTTCAAATCAGAAAGAAATAAAATTGTCTCTATTTGCAGATGAAATGATCATATATGCAGAACACACTAAAGACTCAACAAAACTTTTGGCATTTATAAATGAATCCAGTAATGTTTCAGGATAAAAAATTCAGTATAAAAAAGCAGTGACATTTCTATATACTAAAAATGGACTATTCAAAAAGGAAATTAAGAAAATAATCCCATTTACCATAGCAATGAAAATAATAAAATACTTAGGAATAAATTCAACCAAAGAAGTGAATGACTTGTGCCCTGAAAACTATAAAACATTGATGAAAGAAATTAAAGAAGATAAATGGAAAGACATCCCCATGTTTGTGGGTTGTAAGTGATCTACAAATTCAATGCAATCCCTATCACAATTCCAATGTCATCCTTTTCAGAAATAGAAAAAAAATCATGAAATTCATATGGAACCACAAATGACCCTGAATAGTCAAAGCAATCTTGAGCAGAAGAATGAAGCTGGAAGAATTACATTTCTTGTCTCCAAAATGTATTTCAAAGCTATAGTAATTAAAACAGTATAAATACATATGTATAGATCACTGGAACAGAACAGAGGGCCCTGAAATAAATCCACACTTTTATGGTCAACTGATCTTGACAAGGGTGCCAAAAACACATACTGGGGAAAGGATAGTCTTTTTAATAAATGATGTTGGGAAAACTGGATATCCCATGCAAAAGAAAGAAATTGGATCCTTAGTTCATACAGTATACAAAAATCAACCTCAAAATAGATTAAAGACTTATATGTTAGACCTGAAACTATAAAACTGCTAGAGGAAAACACAAGAAAGAATTTTTTTTGACTTTAGTCTTGACAATGATTTTTTTGGTTATGAAAACAGAAAGCAGAGGCAATAAAAGCAAATATTAGACAAGTGGGATTGTATCAAACTAGAATGCTTCTGCACAGCAAAGGAAACAATTAAGACAATAAAAAGGGAAGAAAATATTTACAAATCATGTATCCAATAAGGGCTAATATCAAAAATATATAAGGTATACATCCAACTCAATAGCTAAAAACCAAATTACCTGATTTAAAAATGGGCAAATAATTTGAAATGACATTTCTCAAAGCATAAAAATGGCCAGTAGGTACACTAAGAGGTGTTCAGCATGAATGAGTTCTGGTGCTCATTGGGGGAATACAAATCAAAACCACAAGGAGATATAATCTCACACTTATTAGAATGGCTATTATAAAAAGACAAGAGATAACAAAGAGGATGTGGACAAAAGGGAAGGCTTGTACACAATTGGTGGGAATGTATACTGGTATAGCCACTATGGAAAACAGGTTCCTCAAAAAACTAAACTACCATATAATCCAATAATTCCATTCCATGTATACATCCAAAAGATGTGAAATATGGGTCTTTTTTTTTTTTTTTTGTCTTTTTAGGGTTGCACCTGTGGCATATGGAAGTTTCCGGGCTAGGGGTTGAATCAGAGCTGTAGCTGACAGCCTACACCTCAGCTCACGGCATATATAAGTTCCTAGGCTAGGCATTGAATTAGAGCTATAGCTGCTGGCTACACCAAAGCCAAGCTGCCAGATTCACATGCCAGATCCAAGCATGTCTGCGATCTACACCACAGCTCACAGCAAGCCAGGTCCTTAACCAACTGAGCAAGGCCAGGGATCAAACCCATGTCCTCGTGGATACTAGTCAGGTTGGTTACCACTAGCCACAATGGGAACTCTTGAAACATGGGTCATGAAGAGATATCCATTCTCTCATGTTCACTGCAACTTTACTCACAATAGCTAAGATGTGGAAACAACCTAAATGTCCATTGATAGATGAATGGATAAAGAAGATGTCGCACTCTCCCAACACACTGAGGTATTACTCAGCTGTAAAAATGACTGAAATCCTGTCATTTATGACAACATCGATGAACCAGATGAATCAGAAGGACCTCTGCTAAGTGAAATAAGCCAGACACGGAAACTCAAATACTGTATGATCTCACACATGTAGAATCTAAAAGAGTCAAACTTATAGAAGAAGATAATAGAATGGTGGTTGTTGAGCGTTAAGGGGAGGGAGAGATGAGATGATAAATGTATAAAGTTTCAGTTATGAAGATGAATGAGTTCTGATGCTCTAATGGTGATGCTACTTAACAATACTCTCTTGTATACTTGAGATTTGCTAAAAGTGTAGGTCCTAAATTAAATCTATCATACACACAGACACAACAGTAACTATGTAGGGGTGATGGGTGTATTATTTAGTTTGTGATAATTTTTTCTCAATGTACACATAGATCAAAACATCGTCATATACCTTAAATATACACAATTTTTATATGCCAAAGATATCTCAAAAAATTGTTAAAAATAAAAAAATGAAAAATAAAAAACAATGGACATAGAATTATTTTTAAGTGTAATTTTTCACCTGAGATTTTTTAATTTAAAAAGTTTGTGCTATCTTTCTAAGTCAATGTGTAGAGACCTACTTAAATCTTTCTAATAGCTATAGAATTCTCCATTGCATATAGGCCCTATAAGATATTTAACCATCCTCTCACTGGTTTTCAGGTTGTTTCCATTTTTCTGTCTCTTGTAAACAATGTCACTGCAAGCCCAGCATATATCTTACTATAATGGCATTAGCATTTTCCACAGGCTGATTTGAGAATCTAATAAGATAGTACATGTAAAAGTGATTTATGACTCTGCAAGTATAAAGAGTATTTATTATAACCAACATCCTGAATTGAATTTAAAAAGGAGGTAAAGTGTTAGAAGCTGAGAAAGTCAATGATCAAAAAAGGATACTTTTTCTTGATCTTTGAAAAAGACATTTTGGAGTTCCCATTGTGGTTCAGCAGTAATGTACCAGACTAGTATCGATTAGATGTGGGTTTGATCCTTGGCCTTGCTTGGTGGGTTAAGGATTCAGCACTGCGTGAGCTGAGGTGTAGGCTGGCAGCTATAGCTCTGATTTGACCCCTAGTCTGGAAACTTCTATATGCCACAGGCATGGCCCTAAAAAGACCAAAAAAAAAAAAAAAAAAAAAAAAAAAAAAAAAAAAAAAAAAAGAGAGAGAGAGAGAGAGAGAAAGAAAAACATTTCTAAAACAGGGAATTGCAGCTTTCACCTGCATCTGGGTCACCTGGGTATTTTATTTTATTTTATTTTTTTGTCTTTTGTCTTTTTAGGGCCGCACCCACAGCATATGGATGTTCCCAGACTAGGGATTGAATCAGAGCTGTAGCTGCTGTCCTCCACCACAGCTCATGGCAACGCCAGATCCTTAACCCACTGACTGAGGCCAGGGATCAAACCCACATCCTCATGGATGCTAGTTGGGTTCGTTAACCACTGAGCCATGATGGGAATGTCTCACCTGGGTGATTTTAAAACTCACCCATGCCTGATCCCCAAATTCTGATTTGATTAACTTCAGGTGGGACCAAGGCACTGGTATCAGTTAAAACTCTCCAGTTAGAGGGCAGATGGAGTAGAGAATGAATACAACATAATTAATGAGCATCAATATCCCATCAGATTCCACTCGGATGGATGGTACCTTGATTCTGAGAATATCCTGTACATCTCAATTCAGTAAAGCTTCTCCTGTAGGGAGCACATATTATTGCTGCTCTTGAAATATCTTATTTGTTTATTGCTTCTTCACTTCTTGTGAGTTTTGCCAATGGTGGCAGATGGTTGTTCAGCAGCTACTCTGCCATCAAAAAGGCAACCATAGGCAAGGACTAGTGAATTTGCTCTGCCTGAGTAGGACTCAGGCCAGGCAGGCTTACGGGCTTGTGCTCATCGATCTTCTCCCTCCCTCCTGCCCACACAGCCAGGACTTTCTGTAGGTGGAGAACCAGGAGCTATGGGGGTACCTGCCACACCTCCTTTCAGTGTTGAGTAAGCTTCTTAATGAGAATAAAAACACATCTTGCCATCTGCTAAGATCTTCCCACCGGTGACTTAGAAAACCAGCTGGGGATGTGCCAGTGCTTCAAGGCATGCCTTGAAATTTCACCGTGTTCTGAGAAGTAGGTGAAATTTCACCGTGTTCTGAGAAGTAGAAGTAGGGCTTGAAGAGCAGGGAAGTAGAAGGCAATCCTGTGGAGTGATACTTCTCTCCAACTTATAAGAAAAAGGCAGGACGATGTCTCTTGGGTGCCTCATAGGATGGGATTCCATAGGGGCCCGGGGCTGTAAGAAAGGGGCTGGCAAGTATAGAGGTGAGGCTGTGCTTTGCTCTGAGCTTAAGTTAACACATTTATAATTTTAAACTGAAGTCTCGACTCCTCTTTGTTCCCAGGTAAGTTGGCTAGGATTCTGAGATCAGGTTGAATCACTTGAAATTGACTTTTTGATCTACAAAAATGATGATTTTATGGAGTTAACACAAAGTTAAAACAAAACTATTTTAAATACAGCATTTTACCCCACTCCCCACACTGATGAGATATTAAAAAAATGACATAGTACTTTGCTACTCAGTGTGTAGTGCAGGGACCAGCAACAGCCAGAGGATCTGGGAGCTTGTTAGAAAAATGCAGAATCTTGAGCCCTGCTCTAGACCTCCTGAATCAAGACCTGCATTTTAACAAATTCCCAGTGATTTATTTATTTACTTTTACAATAATGCACAGTCCATATTTAATTTTCACCAAAATTTCATTTCTCATTGTTTTAAAACCCCATTGTTTTAAATTTACATTATTAGTAGTTGAGAAGTACCAGTTTGGCAGGAAGATGTCTCTTGGGTGCCCAATAGGATGGGATTCCATAGGGGCCTGGGGCTGTAAGAAAGGGGCTGGCAAGTTAGTAGGGCCCTACTTTGTCTGGCTCTTCACCCCTCCTCTGTTTCACTTTGGTTGAGTGTAGGGGCACATGCATTATGTACGTTGGGAGATAGGCTGAGTCCAGATCATAGGAGATCTGGAATGGGAGCCATGGAAGGGTTTTGAACAGGAGATAAGATAATCAGAATGGACTGTAAGAAGGAGAGAAGAGGGAGGCTATAATTTCAGGTGGTGGCTGTTAAAGCAGAGAATGTTCCATAGGATGAGCCTGTGTGTATGGTGAGGGGGCACCAAGAAAACTCCCAGCTCTCAGACCTGTCAGGACCACCAGAAGACCCTAGGAGGCAGCTTGGCAATGGCTGTTACTACCCTTTAGAACACAATTTTGGCATCAGAGGGAAGAGGGGAATTCATGCATCAACAGCAGGGCTTAACTGTGAAAAAGCACCGCTTCCCTTTCACCTGCCTCCCAGGTCCTTGTCAGTGCAATTATATTTCCTGCAGCTGTTGATTTTGTTCTCCCCCAGGCAGGCATAATGGGGCCAATCCAAACACACTGACCACACACAGTATGGGTGAGTCTGGGGGAAGGGGGTCTGTTGCTTGTCTTGCTATTAATATGGGATTGGGGGAGTTCCTGTTATGGCTCAGCAGAAACAAATCTGACTAGCATCCATGAGGATGCACGTTTGATCTCTGGCCTTGCTCAGTGGGTTAAGGAACCAGCATTGCTGTGAGCTGCAGTGTAGGTCACAGATGCAGCTTGGATCTGGTGTTGCTGTGGGTGTGGTGTAGGACAGTAGCTGCAGCTCCAATTGGACTCCTAGCCTGGGAACCTACATATGCCACAGGTGTGGCCCTAAAAAGCAAAAAAAAAAGAGGTACTGGGGAGCATCTACATGCAAATCCTGCTAGGAAGAGAGTATAAGATTGGGTGGGTTCGGAAAGTGATGCCCATGGCTTACCTCTTGCCATTTATGGGTAATATTTTCAAATCCAAACCCTATAAATTCAGAATTTTGAATAATTTGATGGTCATTAGGCTGTAGTTTGAGCCCCAACTTTGCGGATTACTCAAGGGAATCAGAGTGTCTGACATGAGGTAGGAGATCAAAAAGGAAATGTCTGACCTTCTGAGCAAGTGCACAAGGCAACTAGCACTGCAGGGACAATGATGAAATTGCTTACAAGAGCAGGCTCTTTGGGGGCTAATGATGGCATACTAATTAAACACCAAGTTTAGCTATTCATTAAAGAGATACCCCAAGGGCTTCTGCTAGCTTCGTCGAAATTTCCATGTGAAAGAGCTAAACATGGATTACTGGAAATTATTTTATAGTTTTGACTTTTTAATATTTAGACATGTCTTCCTAGAGAAGCTTTCGGGAAATGCAAGACTGAGAAATGGCTGTCTTAGAGGAAGAAATAAGATATTGGACTGTTCACAACGCTCAGATGGGCAGACATCATGATCCAGAGAATTCTCTATATCTGAGTTCTCCGAGATCTAATGTGATTCTTCACTGGGTGTCATTAGCTTGAACCTTGTGTCCTCATCCTAGAATATGTTGCTTTACCTCAATCCTTTTCAAAGACATGGCATTAAAAAAAATTTTTTTTTCTTTGTTATTTCCCCCAACATACTTTTTTTTTTTTTTCCCACTGTAGCACACGGGGGCCCAGTTATACATACATGTATACGTAATTTTTTCTCCCACTGTCGTGCTGCATTTTGAATATCTAGACATAGTTTTCAGTGCTACACAGCAGGATCTCATTCATTGTAAATCCATTCCATGAGCAGTAGTTTGCATCCATTGACCCCAAGCTCCCAATCCCCCCCACTCTCCCCAGGCAACCACAAGTCTATTCTCCAAGTCCATGATTTTCTTTTCTGTGGAAAGTTTCATTTGTGCTGTATATTAGATACCAGATATGAGAGATATCATATGGTATTTGTCTTTCTCTTTCTGACTTATTTCATTCAGTATGAGAGTCTCTAGTTCCATCCATGTTGCTGCAAATGGCATTATTTTGTTCTTTTTCATGGCTGAGTATTCTATTGTGTATATATCCACCACATCTTCCTAATCCAATCATCTGTCAACAGACATTTGGGTTGTTTCCATGTCTTGGCTATTGTGAATAGAGCTGCAATAAACATGAGGGTGCATGTGTCTTTTTTAAGGAAAATTTGTCCAGATATATGCCCAAGAGTGGGATTGCGGGGTCATATGGTAGTTCTATGTATAGATTTCTAAGGTACCTCCATACTGTTCTCCATAGTGGCTGTACCAGCTTACATTCCCACCAACAGTGCAGGAGAGTTCCCTTTTCTCCACAAGCCCTCCAGCACTTGTTATTTGTGGACTGGAATTTATTTAAAATATCTTTAAGCCAACTAGGTACTGAGGCCAGTTGGAGTGAAACAGATAAAGTCTTTGTTCTCCTAGAGATAATTTCAGATGGTGGTAAGAAATTTGAAGGAAAGAAAATAAGGTTTTGACTTGCAAAGTGAATGACAGAATGGAAAAATTGGGAGTGGGGAAAAATGTCAAGTTGTATAGCTGGTGAAGGTCTTTTTATAGAGGTGACACTGGAACTGAGTTCTGATGATGAAGAGGAGCCAGGCATGGAGATATTGGAGGGAGATGCATTTCTGGCAGAGAGTTGCAGCCAAGAGCCTGAGTTAGGGATAGATAGGTGAGTGTGGTTGGGAAGGGTGAAAGTGGCTAAAGAGGGGACTAGCTCATGTAGGGCTCTGTAGGGCATGATGAGGAGCTTTGATTTTATTTAAGTGCAACAGATAGACATTGGTTTTAAGAAAGAAATCAACTGACCCTCTTATGCATTGTTTTGTTTGTTTTTTCCAATGTGCATTTTCAAAAGACCCTCTGGTCACTGTTGTAGGGGAAAGTGGAGACAGAGGAGGCTTTGCCCAGGACTACAGAGTTCATATTCACACACTATGAAAATTTGAAACTGTTCTCTTCACATCTGTGTTTGCTTTTGAATAAACATCTCAAGGGCAGGGATATCTCTGGTGCCTATTATTGGACTTGGCTTTGAGGAGATGTTGGCAAGTGTGGTTGAATGACTCCAAATTCTGCATCTCATAGAGTCTTAGTCTTGGACGGGGACTTAGAGAAAACCCAGGCCAGCCCACTTTTAAAAATGAAGAAACTAAGATCAAAGAAGGGCTCTGTCTTTCCAAGATTATGTGGTCATCTGTACATCCATTTGGTCACCAAGTGTTTATTTAGCAACTACTAAGTGAGAGAGAGTGGTAGGAGGAGAAGTGGAACAGGGAGGCAGGACCAGACCATGGAGAGCCTGGAAGGCCAAACTAAGGGATCAGAATTACATTTTAAGGGTGAGGGGAAATTATGTTTATGTCCTAGAATTCTCTAAGAATCAAAGGCAAATCTTCTCTCCCCATAACTGAAGTGAGGAGTCTGGAAAACACTGGCATCTGATGACAAGAAATGAAGTTTTCTAGCTAACTGATAAATACTTATTTTTACTAAATGAGCAGACCTGCTGCAAACAGGCTTCCAGGTTGACAGCAAGCTGTCCTTGTCATTGATTAGTCTGGGGGCAGCCTCTGGTGGAAAGGTCTCAAGCTGAGTTTTCACTTTGCAACAGTAAGCTGACTCACCATTGCATGCCAGGTCATGGTTCACTCATCCCTCATGCCTCAGCAGAGCTACCAGCTGTGTTTTCAGATCCTGATGGTCTTTCTCAGGGTGATACTCCATTAGCAGAAGCCTCTTAGCGAACTCAGGAAAGAGGAGCCTTGTAACAAAGGACCACACACAGCATGGAGTGATAACACCACCGCTATGATTACCCTGCTCAAATACCTCAGTGACTTGTTGTCATTCTTAAGACAAAGACCTAAATCTGAGCACAGGCCTTGTGTGGCTCCTGACTTTTCAAACCATGTCTCCTTGCTTGATGTGCTCTGGCTACAGCGACCTTCTTTCAGTCTCCCTTACACACCACGCTTCCTCCTTCCCTAGAGCCTGTGCACACACTATCCTTCTGCTGAGAACACACTTCCCCTCCCTCCCCTGCCTGATTCCTATTTATGAACAACTTATTTCTCAACTCAAGAATCCTCTCTTGAGAGATGTCCCCATAACCCACTCCCATGGCACCCTGTGCTTTTCTTCTTTGAAATATGTATCACAGTTTTATTTAAACATATATTGTGAGATTGATTGACACCTATCACTTTCCCTAAAACTTAAGCTTCATCCAAGCAAGGATGATCTTTGTGATGTCCCCAATGCCCAGGACAGTAACTGGCACATATGAATAGTAATAAGGTAGAAATAATTGTTAAATGATTAAATAAAGCCATGCAGGCTGGCAGTAATGCAACAAAATGTGATGTCCCATGGAACAGGGAGAGCAAGGCACTTGGCTGAGTTGGTAAAGAGACAGCCTGGAATCCCAAATGGTTTCTCTAATGGGAACCAAGAAACCAAATTTCACATTGGGCTACATGGTTTGCAAAGCCTCACTTTGCCACTGGGTACACTTGGGCAAGACAGGCCTCTCGTCTAAAAACAGGGATAATGCTGATGGTCAACAGGCAAATGAAACGATGCTCAACGTTTCACAATTTTCAGAAAATCACCAGGGAGGAAGGAGTTCACATCATGGCTCAGCAGAAAAGAATCTGACTCATATTCATGAGGATATAGGTTCGATCCCTGGCATCTCTCAGTGGGTTAAGGATCTGGCATTGCTATGGCTGTGGCGTAGGCTTGTGGCTACAGCTCCGATTCAACCCCTAGCCTGGGAACCTCCACATGCCACGGGTGCGGCCCTAGAAAAAGACAGAAAGACAAAAAAACCAAAAAAGCAAAAAAAAAAAAAAAAAAAACAAAAACCCGGAAAATGAAAATCAAAACCACAATGAGATATCACCTCACATCTGTCAGAATGGCTATTACCAAAAAGAAGAAAATAACAAGTGTTGGTGAGGGTGTGGAGAGAAGGGAACCCTTCTACAGTTGCTGGTAGGAGTGTAAATTAGTGCAGTCACTGTGGAAAACAATACGAAGTTTTCTCAAAAATCTAAAAATAGAACTACCACATCACCCGGGAATTCTGCCCCTGGGTATACCCTCCCCAAATAAAAAACACCAATTCAAAAAGCTATATGCCCCCCAATATTCACAGCAGAATTATTTATAATTGCTAAGGTGTGAAAGTAACCTAGTTTCCATCAAAAGATGAATGGGTAAAGAAGATGTAGCACAATGGAACATTACTCAGACATAGAAAAAGAATAAAATTGTATCATTTGCAACAACATGGATGGACTTGGAGGGCATTATGTTAAGTGAAAGAGGCATGGATGAGGTGAGAGTTTTTAAAGAGAAATGCATCTCCAGTGGCTTATACTGTGATTCAAAATGTGGGAGAATTTCTCTGTAAAGAGTCAGTTAGTAAATATGGTGATGTTAACTGTGGAGTCTCTATCACCACTATTCAATTCCACTTATATATGAAAGCAGTCATAGACAAAATATAAAAGAATGAGCATGGCTGGGTTCCAATAAACCTTTCTTTACAAATACAGGCAGCAGGCTAGAGTTTGCTAACCTTGCTAGTTTAAATTTGAAAGATGAATAAAAAATCTTAAGGGCATGCATATTTCAGGAAGAGATAAAAAGAAAATATACATTGAGAGAATCTAAGTATTAACCTCTCCATTCCCTTTAAATGATAATAATTATCATTTCATATTCCTATAGCTCTTTAAACCTTTCAAGCCATAGTCAACTCAACTGAGTTAAATTCTAGTCAGTGTAAAAGTCCCAAGCATCCATCCTATGCCTAGGAGTCCAGAGGTAAATGCTACATAATCTATATCCTTGAGGAGCTCACCCATATTATCCTATTTGTTCCTAAAATAGGCAAAGGATCTAACAAAGGCACAGAGAGCTTAAGCAACTCTTTCAAGGTTGCACAGTCAAACAGTGACCCTAGTCCACTTTACACATTAGAGTGTACAACATTCTCTTTCTACAAGAAAGGAAAGGGGAGATCACATATTTGAGGGGAGATCACATTTTAGCAGCTGCTGCTGGAACAACAATTATAAGCTAGAACTTATTTATAGAAAGTCATTAACAAGTTTGTCTTTCCATATAAGAACACACAGTCTGCGGGGAAGAACACAGTTTGAGATTTACCAACCGCCATATTCTCATCCTAAGGTTTGGCAATTATCACTGGTCTGTCTGGTGACTAATGGTTTCCTGCATTTTTAAGACACGGAATGCAATTATGGCTAAAAATAAAAAGAAGTGCCCATAGTTTCATGGCTTGAAATCTTTTCTTAGTGTGGCCCTGCTATCACAGTGACCTATAAAACCATAGTGAAAAATGGTATCTTCCCCCCGAGAAGATAGCAGGACTTGGATTTTGAAGCTTGATGTTCTTCACAGAGTTGTACTGTTCACAGAAGTGTGGAGTGATATGTTTGGGTGCAGGATGATGCTGGCAAAGGCAATGCTTAGGGCCTCCTCAGATACCTCTTCTGTCCTAAGTGAATCAATTTTACATATACATAACCTCGGGCTAGGGGCTTAGTGCCTCTGTGCCTTAGTTTCTTCTTCTGTAATATGCAGATATATCTAAGGATTGTCATGAGCAGGAAATAAGATAATCTGCTATTCAGCCTTTCAGGAATTAAGCAAGGTGTAATCAAACAAGCAAATAAATGAGGTGACACATACAGAGTACCACAGTATAAAAGGCAGCTATCATATGCTCCTTCTTTTTCTTTCCATGATGCAAAGATTGGACATACTTTCCTTCTTATTGGTTTTTGGACTTGAAATTTCTCCTCACAAAATGAACTATACATCAATAATCTTCTAGAGAGTTCTCACACCCTTATCACACCCTTCTCAAGAACCATTGCGTTAGGATATTTCCCTGAAATATTCTGAAATAACTGGTTTTTTTTTTCTCTCTCCTACAATCCATTTTCTGAAGCATCCGTATCCCTTCCACTTCTCTTGTAAGAAGCACTGAAAACCAGAGCAGGGTGCACCTCCTGTAATGAGGACCAGAAGAGACCTACAAGGAGTGGTTGCCTCCTGCCAGAATTTGAAGGTGAGGTTTGCAGGTACTTTCTGAATCTCAGCTGATTTTATTTTAATTTTTTGATTTATTGGAATATATTTTCATTTACTTATTTTTTTTCCATTATAGCTGGTTTACAGTGTTCTTTCAATTTTCTATTGTACAGCATGGTGACCCAGTCACACATATACATATACATTCCTTTTTCTCACATTATCATGCTCCATCACAAGTGACGAGTTTCAGTAGACTTTCAATGTTGTGTTAGTTTCAGGTGTACACCAAAGTGAATTGGTTTTACATATATATATGTCCATTCTTTTTCAGATTCTTTTCCAATATATTACAGAATGTTGAGTAGATTTCCCTGTGCTATACATTAGGTCCTTGTTACGTGTGTCTTTTACATATAGTAGGGTATATATGTTAACCTCAAACTCCTAATTTACCCCTCCCCCTATTTCCCCTTTTGGTAACTATAATTTTGATTTTGAAATCTGTGAGTCTATTTCTGTTTTGTGAATAAGTTCTTTTGCATCATTTTTATTAGATTCCACATATCGGTGATATCATCTGATATTTGTCTTTCTCTGTCTGATTTACTTAACTTAGTATGATAATCTCTAGGTCCATCCACGTTGCTGCAAATGGCATTATTTCATTCTCCTTTATGGCTAAGTAGTATTTCACTGTGTATGTATATCACATCTTCTTTATCCATTCCTCTGTGGCTAGACATTTAGTTTGCTTTCATGTCCTGGCTATTGTAAAGGGATGCAATGAACATTGGGTACATGTATCTTTTTGAATTATGGTTTTCTCTGGATATAGCCCAGGAATGGGATTGCTAGATCATATAATAGTTCTATTTTTATTTTCTGAGGAACATCCACACTCTTCTCCAGAGTGGCTGATTTTATTTATTTTTTTGTCTTTTTAGGGCTACATCCACAGCATATGGAGGTTACAAGGCTAGGGATTGAATCAGAGCTGTAGCTGCTGGCCTACACCACAGCCACAGCAACACAGGATCTGAGCCATGTCTGTGACCTACACCACAGCTCACGACAACGCCGGATCCTTAACCCACTGAGTGAGGCCAGAGATCGAACCTGCATCCTCTAGTGGCTGATGTTAATAAAGGCCCTGCCTCACTGCCTCCTGCACCCCAAACTTCATCGATCCCATCCTTCACTGCAGTCACCCACTTCCTACCTATATTCCTATTACCTTAAATGTGTCCCAGCAAAGGGCATGGGTGAAGATCATTTATTGACTCTGGAATCAATCAGTCATCCTAGGTTCAAGTTCTGGGTTATTTAGTCTTTTTGAGCCTTAATTTCTTCATATGCAAAAATGTGATTATAACATAACCACTCAAGGAGCTGTTGGGATGATAAAATAAGTCAAAATATGTTAATAAGATAAAGCACATAAATGAGATAAAGCAGGCTTCAGACGCAGTGCCTGGCCCAAAGCAAGCACTTGTTAGATGGCAGTTGTGATTACTTCCATTAGAAATGTTTGTCCACTGCGGCTCAAATAAGGGAAATTTTATTTGAGAGCGACCCAAGATCATAAAGTGATTTGATAAGTTCCATAGATAATGGCAGAACCAGGCCATTAACACTTCTAGACCACTTTTCTTGAGGACAGGGTCCGTATGTCTCTTATTCAATTTTGTATCTTTATCTTACTGTCATCTGTCAGGAAGATTCTGCTAGTCTTTTCTTTCTGCAGTTAATATTATGAAAATAGTAGATGTTCTGAACATATTATCTCAAATTATCTGTGCCCTGCCTCTTTTGGCCTCGTGATCATCCCTGTTGAAGAGCTTGTCCCCTGGGTGAAAACCACTGTTCTAGTATGTTCAGGTCATTTTTGTTAAATTGAATAATTCCAGAGTCTACATAAATAGTATCAATGAAGGCTCACTTTGTTCTAAATTATTGTGGAGATATAATGTTATACAATTCCTTTGGTTATGGTAAAAATAATTTTCCTACTTCTGCTACCCACAAAAACTTCTATGTGAAAGAGAGCCTCAACATGAATTTATAAGTGTGCTCCACACACTTTAAGGGGACAAGGAACCAAAGTCACTTACAGTCATATATGTAAGAAGCCTAAATGAATATTAGCTAATGGAAAACAATGATATGTTAAAATTTATTTTATATATTATTATATTTCTATTATTTATTGTTATCGAGTAGGGCTCATACTAGGAATCAAGAGTAAGTCAATACTGGAAAAAATCTTCTAATGTAATTTAATTGAATGCAGTTAAAAAAAAGAACTATGAGCATCTCAATAGGGACTGCTTATATTTAAGTCACAGCTATACCAAGTTAATATTCACTTTAGTGGAATTATTTCTCAAGTCATATTAAGAACCATTGGCTCTTCTGGCTTAGCTGAAATTATAGCTAGTTCTTGCATCTCTTAGACACAATAAAAAGTGCTCATAAGTTACTTCTGTGCTATTAAAATGACCAGATTTGAACTGTACTTCAGCAAAAAGGATCCTATGGAGAATAGCATGGAGGTTCCTTAAAAACTAAAAGTAGAGATACATATGATCTTCAAATCTATTCCTGGGCATCGATCCATAGAAAACCATAATCAGAAAAAATACATGCACCCCAATGTTCATAGCAGTACTATTTACAATAGTCAAGACATGGAAGCAACCTAAATGTCCATTGACAGAGAAATGGATAATGATGATGTGTATGTATGTATGTATATATATAAAATGGAATATTACTCATCCATAAAAAGAATGAAATAATGCCATTTATAGCAACATAGGTGGACCTAGAGATTATCATACTAAGTAAACCAAAGACAAATATCATATGATATCACTTATATGTGGAATATAAAAAATGTATATATACAAATGAACTTATTTCCAAAACAGAAAGAGACTCAAAGACATAGAAAACAAATTTATGGTTACCAAAGAAGATAGGGGGTGGAGGGAGGGATAAATCAGGAGGTTGGGATTAACATATACACACTACTCTATATATAAAATAGATAACCAACAAGGACCTATTGTACAGCACAAGGAACTATGCTCTATAAGGGAAATATTTATGAAAAAGAATATATACTTAACTGAATCACTGTGTTGTAGCTTGTAACTAACACAATATTGTAAATAAATTATATTGCAATTTAAAAACTATGATCACATTCTCAAAAGGAAAAAAAAAAAGGGTCCAATGCTTCTACCTTATGCCCAGGGTGTCTTTACCTGAGTCTGATCTCTGGGAACCAGCAAGGAAGGCAGCTTCCAAATGATTATGTGATTTGGGCCAAAGCATGGAGGTGGAGAAAGACTCGGGGAGCCTCCTTCATCATTGCTAGGGCCTGGCACCCACAGCATAACATGAAACCTTGGGCACAATGTGAATGATATTTCAAGCGGCCATGATATAAAGTTTTCATCCTCTTATAGTTATTTGTAAATATTTACGGCCTCACAAATTGAGATAAGCTAAACTCAAGAGGAATGTGATTGTCAAATGTCCTTTACTATGCATGCCGGGACATGCATACTTGACTGAGAAAGCTTCTTACCTGCACTTTAATTGGTCCTGGAATTAACCAAGTACAAATCACAGAGAAACAGAGTAGAAGCTATGGTGCTGGATTGAATGAGGGCTTAAAATCTCAAGTTCTAGTACCAAGAGTCAAAACTTTGTTCCTTACTTGTGTTGTGAACTCAGGTAATCACCTGACATCATTCTGTCTCAGTTTCCTGACCTTTAATATGAGGTCAGCCACTTGTACCTTCAAGGCTTTGGGGAAGAAGAATTTGAAAAGAATGGGTATACTTTGGTTGCATTTTTAGCATGTAGCCCAATGTTTGGCATAATCTAAGTACTTAAATACTTCACCGAACATATGCTTTGTCCATTGTAATGCAACATATGTATAATGAAATTATATATATTAATAAATAAATACATATACACTTCCTCCCCCCCCAAAAAACTGACGTACTCAATATTCAATTTTTTTAAGACGTCAATAAACAACTCCTACAGGTATCTCAATGGGAGTATAGGGGTGGGAGTGGGAGGCTACTTGGATGACCCCTTTAGAAGAAAAAGAAAACAACTCATCTGAGGAATAGGGAGAGACTCCTCTGGAGGCAAAAACAGAAGTTAAATTAGGCAAATCACAGGAGCAGAACCTGTCAGTCCATGGTATCAGACAAGAACAGAACAATCACTGGACCAAAAGTCACTGCTCTCATTTTTCTTAGTTTCTAACTTTTTAAGCAAGTAACTCTATCAAGACTTTTATAACATATTGTTCAGTCACATATGTTTTCTGAAGAGGTCTTGAATACCCATCATGGAGAAAGAAAAGATTAAATCCTCACAAACCACTTGCTGAAGCCCATGTATTCAGTTGGTGTTAAATCAGAAGAATCGCTGTCAATGAGTACTCTCCCTAACTGTCATATTAATGGAAATAGAAATGTAACATCTATTAGATAAGAGAGGAGGGTTTTCTTTCCTCTTGGAAATCAAGCTGCAGAGCAATTTGGATAATATGATCATAAAAAAGGGCTTGATTTTGTACACATTAATTTCATAAACTATTATACTTAATAACTTATAACTTAATAACATACTTTCCAAGCCATTAGATATATGTAAACAGCATCCACAATGGATTGACTCTGGGGATGAGGAGCAGAGAGAGCCCCGAGCCAGCAGTCAAGGGGATTGGGTTTTACAGGATGATTCTGCCACTCAATAGTTGGGGGAGCCCCTGTTTCCTTTTAGACCTCCGCTCTTTATCTGGAAAACATGGACATTTCAAAGATAGGGTTTTCTAACTTTTCTAAAAAAATAAATGCACATTGGCAGGTATAGGCTGTTGCCTCCTGAGTTTCCATCAAAGTCAATTAAATGACATTGAATTGAAACCAAATATTTAAATGAAAATTTCAATAGATAGCATATTTAAGCCGAGGGTTGTGTAGATAAGAGAAGGGGGCTAAGTAGGACTGTGATCAAAGAACATTTGTGTGCAGGTCAGGCACAATATCTGGGCCTCCTGACTGCCAGTTGTGACATCTGGTTTCTCCATTTGATAGTGTTTAGATCACATCAAATCAAACCCAAACAAAAGAAAATAACCCAAACTTTCATTCACTTATTCTTTCAACAAATATTAATTTGTGTGCACTATGCTGGGCATGAGATGATAAAAAGAGGGAAGCACATGTGTAAAGGCCCTGTGGCATGACGCAGGCATGAGGTAGAGGCTGGAGCCTAGAAGGTAAATGGGATGAAGGTTAAGATGACCTAGGAGGAAAACGTAGACCAGACCATGTCTAGTCTTGGAGACCCTGGTAAGAATTTTGCTTTTATCCTAAAAACAATGGAAAGTCACCAAATATTTTAAGATGAAAGAGAGTATGTGTGTAGAGGGTTGGGAATGGTGATAGCAACAGATTTGCTTTTGGCAGAGATCACTCAACCAAAGACTATAGAGGGAAGCCTGTAACTATAGACTTCACATTTTCTCATTATGGTGTCTGACTCTTCTAGGAATCACACTGCCTATTGCCTGCTAACTTTTACTTATTCTTGCCCTTCTAAAATCTGCCCAGCTTCTCAGTGAGCCATGCATTCCAAATCCTGGAATCAGATCACATAATTTAAATAACATATCTCATGTCGTGATGCTTTACAGGTTAAATGTAATTCAAATATCTGCCTAAATATTTTAACCATAAAAGGCACTGTAAATTCTTTAGCGATTTTTTTTCCTTAAAAATAAAAAAGAGAGAATAAGAAAACATCATATCAATCCAGATTACTGGAAATGGAAGCCTCTCAAACAGGTTTTGAAAAACCAAGAAAAATATTCAGGGCGATTATGAAAGATGAGTAATAAGTACAAAACAACTTTTGGCGTATACAGAAAAGGGTTAGCTTATTCCCAAAATTAAGATACAGGTCATCCAATTATTAGCAAATAACTTGCAAAATTACCAAGAAAGCCCGAATACTTATGTGGAAAAGTACAAAAGCAATAATTCAGGACCTAATTTTTTTGTTGTTGTTGTTGTTTTTGTCTTTTTGTCTTTTTAGGGCTGCACCCGTGGCATATTCCCAGGCTAGGGGTCGAATCGGAGCTGTAGCTGCTGGCCTACGCCACAGCCACAGCAACGTGGGATCCGAGCCGCATCTGGGACCTACACGACAAGTCACAGCAATGCCCGATCCTTAACCCACCAAGCAAGGTCAGGGATTGAACCCACGACCTCATGGTTCCTAGTTGGATTTGTTTCCACTGCGCCACAACAGGAACTCCCTCAGGACCTAATTTGAACAACCCAGCAATGGCTACAGAGGATAAGGGATCTGCTTGGGGGATATGCATATACCACATAGGAAAGAGGGAGCCACAAAAATGTACACTTTGAAGAAAGAGGGGTTGTGATGAATGCTGATGAATGGACTTAGTGCCACCTTAATATTGTCTTGGAATCTAGCCCTCCCTCTGCTATCCAGGCAGTGTTTTATAATCAGGGAACTGTAGGCAGTTGGGTCTGGAGAAGTCTTTTTTTTTTCCCCTCCTTTTAGGGCTGTACCCACAGCATATGGAAGTTCCTAGGCTAAGGGTCAATCAGAGCTGCGGCTGCTGGCCACAGCCACAGCAATGTGGGATCCGAGCCACATCTGTGACCTACACCACAGCTCACCACAATGCTGTATCCTTAACCCACTGAGTGAGGCCAGGGATTGAATCTGCCTCCTCATGGATACTTGGGTTCATTAACCACTGAGCCATGATGGGAACTCCTGGAGAAGTCTTTATTGTATGTGACTGTCCCATGCATTGCAGGATCTTTAAAACTTCTGTTCCCCTTAGCTAATTGCTTGTAATAACCCTTCCCCTTATTGTGGTGACAATCCTAAAAGCCTCTCATACATTTTTAAACAACCTCTTCTGTACAGACTGATGTAGGGTGGGTTAGGGGTATGGATGAGTGGTACCGCCCAGACTGAGAATTATGGCTGGGAAAATCAGTTTCCCTGTCAAATTGGAGGTAACAATGAGGTTCTCATGATACATATCTGTGCTACACATCTTTATGAATGTTGCAGCATCTTGGGGGTTCAAGCAAAAAAGACCTTGGGTTGCAATACTCTTTCTGCTATACCACATATGGTCTGATTGTCATTCAATACCAGTTCTTTGCAGGATGCAGCTAGTTTATTTCTCTCTCAGTGGACTTTGTTTTATAGAAAAGTCCTTTGATCCTGTTACTGAGGGTAGGTCTGGGCTGATAGTGGGGAAAAGTTGACTTGCCCTCACTGTAAAACAGGGGAGCCCAGATGGTGCCCTTGTCCCAGGCTCCCAAAATATATTCTGGAAGACAAAAGAAGGGAAAGTTGACTTGCCCTCACTGTAAAACAGGGGAGCCCAGATGGTGCCCTTGTCCCAGGCTCCCAAAATATATTCTGGAAGACAGAGACAGCATTTTGCTGACAGTGTTTGGGAATAGGCATGTGGGCAGTCTATATTAAGACTTTAATATCCACTCCAAGCATATCTATGTTCATGTGGGAGCACTGGGGCTTTACAAGGAAATGGCTGGGCCTAATCTTTCTGAGGCAGACTGCATTTTCATTCTTTCCCGCCTATCCACCAGAAGCCAGCCCAACCATATTGTGTTTATGATATTTGGTTAAGCCCAATATTATGACTCTGTTTGAGAGTCATTTGCCAAGGTAAAGGTTCTTTCCAATAGAACTTGGTCAGCCAGAGGGGAAGTTCTTTGTCGTTTGTACATCCAGAGTCTGGGGTATTCCTAAGAGTGTACGGGGATAGTGTGGTTCACATCAACAGAGAGGTAGCACCCACTCTGCCAGAGGCTTTGCTGGGGGTTGGGGGGCAATTCCAGGAGAGAGACCTAGTCTTAGACTTAAGCAGTTCCCAGTCCAGGGAGGGAGAAAGCCAGCTCCTACGAGGAGAGCTTTGTAATTTATACCATGTCTTCACATCCATTTCCTCCAATGGATACACACAGTAGCTTTGATGTGAATTAGGCCAGGAAACCTTTAAACCCAACATGGAACAGAAGAAATGATGCCCCAGAGTCACTCAGCTGGCAACGGGTAGATCCTAAGCCTGAATCCAGGTCTCTTGCTTTCTGAACACAGTCTGTTTCCCATTTCTAGGCTTTTATTCAAGCTGCTACTTTTGTGTGGTGGACTTTCCTACTTTTATCCACCCATCCTATCTTGCTTGGTCTTCAATTAAAAAAATAATAAAGGAACCATCATATACTGAGAATTCCCATAAGTGAGCAAAGCCCTAAATGTCCTACAGTCATGCTCTCATTCAATTCTTGCAACAGGTGTATGAGCAGGAATTGTTCCCATTTAACAGATGTGGAAACTGAGGTCAGAGAGGTGGCACAACTTGCCTGAAACCCCCCGCTAGTAAAAGGTGGAGCCACAAATCAAATCTAGTCTGTGGTCTCAGGCACAGCCTCTGCTTCCCCAGGATTAGGTTGATTGTTCCACCTGCTTAGAGCCTACTCGGTCATTCTAGTCCACATTCCTTTTGCTTCCCTAAACCTCTGGGACACCAACTCATGTGTGAACCTGGGGAATTCCCCTTCCCTTGCTTGGCTCTGGCTGAGAGACTGAATGATTTCTGAACCCTATTTCAGCTCTGCCTTTCTCAGGCCATATCTGGACTCTCCATGCAATTACCAAGTTTCTATGTGTTTATCTCATATCCACAATGAGTAAGGACCACTCTTGTGAACTTCGTAGAGCCAGGATTGTATTAGTTAGGTCACACTCATTATCTCATGAAATCCTCATAGAAACCTCACACATGTGAAAACTTACCATAACCTCCAGTTAGCAGATAAGGAAACTGAAGCATAGAGATACTAAGTGATGGGTCGAAGTCACACAGTTATTAATGGATAGAACAAGATGCCAAGGACCATGTGTTAATCGCCAAGCTTTGTGGCCCCCAAACAGATGGAAATGCTTTGGGACTTGCGATGGTCACTCAGACTTGAGGGACCACATAAGAAATGACTCCTTATGGAACAAAGGCCTCTTATACTGGAGTGTTACTTAGTATCAGTTGTGGAGGAAAAGGCCCAGAGGTCCATTCTCCCTCTTGTGTGTTCCATCCTTTAGCCTCTAATCCAGCTGCAGGATCCTGTCTCTTAGGTGGGAGGGAGCTGGCTCCCTGGTATGTTGATCAGCTGTGAGTCTCTGGCTCCATCTCTCTCATTTAGGAGGTGCTTCAGACACACTGCTAACACTTCCCTTGCAAGTTCTGATGGGGTGCCAGCCTCTTGGTTTTCTCAACTGTTAACGTTATTTATTTCTTCCCACCTCCAGGCCTCCCTGCCCTTGGTTGGCCCTCAGGCCCTCCACAGCCCCATCCCAACCTCTCCAGCTTTCTCTCACCCTCTTCTCTACAATTCCCCACCAGCCACTTAGGGGGGATCCTTGGTGATCCCTGCACTGCCTCATGGTTACACACAGCTTGGCTTCTGCACGTGCTGTTGGTTTCCACCTGGAATGTCCATTTTTTTTTAAGCCATCATTTCTGCCTAACAAAAGCCCCTCCTAACTGCCATCTTTTCCATGCTGGCTTTCTGGATTTCCTTGACTGAATTTGTTATCTTTCTCCTTCTCTTTTTTCACAGTGCTAAAAAGTAGATTTTACTCTGCTTTAAATGATAACTCTTGTATGCTTGTAGCAATTCCCCCATAGACTCTAAGTAGTGGAAAGAATGAGAAATCTGACCCTAGCCCTGGAACTCTGTGACTTAAACTCTTTGAACTAGAGTTTCTTCATCTTTAAGGTAGGGATGATACTATTTAATTTTTCAGGTGTTCAAGTTATTAGCCAAAGATTACATTTATTAATGCATGTAAAATACCGAGCACATGACAGACTTATACTAGGCACTCAAAAATCTTAATTTACCCTCTACCCCACTTTCTTCATTACCTTTCCCCCCCGATACTCATATGAGTACAGACTCCCCCATGGATATGGTTCTTGCCTAGTGTACATGGGATAACAGCATGTCTGAGCTGAGCCATATGGTTCATTAGCAGTCCATTGTTTTAGTCATTGTTTTGCATATGAGTAATTAATACCTGGTTTGGGGTCGATTGCCCTCATATACCCCAAGTTAGTGCAGGAATATAACTAATATTTATTGGTTTCCTACTATATGCTGGGCATTGTACTTGGTGGTTCACAAGCATTATCTCATTTGTCCTCCCAGGGAATCCCCTATGAGGTCAGGTAATAACATTTTCATCGTCCCCATTTTGCAGAGGAGTAGGGAAACTAAGGCTTAAAGAAATTAAGCGGCTTATCCAAAGTCTCACTTAGCCAATCATTGAAGAGCTAGAATTTGAATCTTAGAGTCTAATTCCAGAGCCCACCTCTTAACCAGAAACCAAAATGAAAGTGGATCTCAGATGTCCTTCGTTCTTTCCAAAATCCTCTAAAGTTTCTCAGGAAAGTTTGCAGGAATTCAGACAAAAGCTTAAGTTCCTATTCCTCTAACAGAGTCATTTTCCCAGCTCTGCCATGAGACTTGGATTAAAGAGAAATAAATTACACTTGCCCTGCCATCTCCTCTTCGATAGCTAAAATAAGTTCTCCCAACGGCTGGCTGCTTTCTGGGGAATTCTAGTAAGCTTTGCAAGAGAGGAAGCCTGGAAGGAGAATTCCAGCAATGTAGGGTGTTCTGAGCCATGCCCTTAGGCCTGCCCAAGAGACACAATTCTTAACTATATTTTGGTTTGACACAAACACACACCTCTCTTGCTGGTCATTCTGTGTTGAACAGACTTGAGGCCTTAAGACCTATTTAATGGGATGGTTCCCAGAAAGGGCCATCCTTTACCTTCTAGGTATGCTCATGTTGTTGGTAGAGTAGGAATGAGCAAACACAGCCTGCCAGTCCCTGCCCTGGAGCCTCTTATGCTCATTCTCATTCTTTGGCATATGGAAAGCAGGACACCAAAAGCCCCAGATGGCAGGGATACAAGGCTGACCCAAGGCAATTCCACACAGCTGTCCCACTTGGCTGTGGCAGATCATTGCATCTGGAAAGGAAGACTTTTGAGCACTCAGGGAATTCTATGCTCTAAGTCTCAGTTTATACTAAACCACACTCATGATCCTACCACGAGATCTCTTCAGGTCTGCCTTTCTTATATCCCCTTTAACAAGATCACCGTGAACTCAGCACTGCACCAATGAACTGGAGATGCTTAGGAAGACTCTTGTCTTCTTTGTTCCTGGGAGTCCATTAATCACTAAGTCCTGTGGATTTCAGGAATATTTTTACTAGTTCTTGCAACTGTCCTTGTCCTCTTTTTTCCCAGTGCCACTACTTCAGTTTGGAGCCTTGCCTAATCTTACCCGGATTATTTCATAACTTCCTAAAGTAGCCTTTTGCTTCTAATCTTAGTGTCCCTCCAATCAAGTCTCTGCACAGTTGGTGTTGTGAGGACTCTAAACATTTTATTCGCCTGCTTAGGAAACACTTCTGAGGCACCTCACTCTCCTTAAGGAAATGTCTAAGCTCTTTTGCATGACCTGAAAGGCCTGTTGCAACCTCCAGCTTCACCTTTCACTCTCCCTTAAAACCATATCTGCCAGTCATGCTAAACTACTATAGCCTCCTGGACAGACCCAACTGTACATCTGGGACTTTGAAGATGACTTTTCTTCCACCCAATATGTTTTTCACCACTATGACCATTGGAAAACTCTTACTCATCCTTGAAAACCTTACCCAGGCTTCCCCCTCCATGTGGGAATGCTCACATGTGCCTCTGTGCCTGCTTCATTCCTATTACATAACTCTACTAATGCCTTTATTGTTCCAGGTTACAACTGTTGTTCACAGGCGCATGTCCCCAGAATGAAAGCTGCCAGAAGGCGGGGCTTTGGCTTATAGAAATGATTTCCCCAGGATCTAGCACAGCCCCTGTTGCATCACAGGCAATGAATACATTTTGTTGATATAGATGATTTTCCTGAATTGATCAAGCCGATTCCTGTCACAGAGTACGACCACCAAAGAGAAGAAAAATCATCCTCTTACTTAGGAGAGATGTCTTAACATATCTTAAAACTGTAAAGTCTTTGAACAAATACTTTATTCTTCTTTTGCAGTGGCTTTTTTTTTTTAATTGTGTGACTCTGGTCTGGATAAGTTGCCTGAATTTTATTCATTTTCCAAACTCTGATCATCATCTTGGAGGGTATAATGATTAAAGGGGTGGGATGAGACAACAAATAATACACTGTAGCTTTTTATTTTTGTTCCCAGAGATATATGTAGAACAGCCTCTAAAGAAGTCTTAATATTGGAAAGATGCTGTTATCTGCATTTTATTAATTAATCCATACATTTACCTGTCATTCCTGCTTTTCTATGGCCTTCCTCACAGCAGTGGTACACACTTCTGCTGTTGGTAAATTGGCACAATAAATCTGGTGGGTCCACCTCTATTTCCAGCAGTTAACATTTTATCACACGCTATGGTCTCAGGATTGAAGTCAGTTAAAAAGATTAATACCATTTAATACTACCCAGAAGGAAGATGCCAGAAATCTGTTTAAGGTCTTGTTATTCATGCCTTCATTTCCTTTGTGCGTGTATTGTGATAAGCATAACCATCCTTTTTAGGCCGCTGCTAATAACTACTTAAAATGATTAAGGTAACTAGTTATTTCCTGTAAGAAAATTGCTCTGCTGTCATTAACATGGAATTAACACAGCTCCTGTTTCATCTTCGGCACACAGCCTTTTGCCTGCTAGTTGCCTTAAATAAACAGAGAACCATCTCAAGGAGGCTGCTCCTTCATAAAAGATGAGCTCTGAAGAGGCAAGGTGGTAAGAATATACTTTGCAGAGAACCCTCCAACAAAGGCAGCTGCTAGGAGGGAATACCTGGCTTAATTCCCCCTTGTAAGCACATCTCCCCTGTTCCATGAACTGCCATGGAGTTTGCAGAGTGTAATTGACATAATTAGCATAGTTGCCTTTATTCCTGTGTGGCCTGAGCAGTGTGAATGGGATCCCAAGTCCCAGGGCCAGTAGCTCTAAAATTTTCTCTCACCTGAGCGCATGCCTGACAATCCCCTGTGATACACACGCTAATGGGAATACCCTGCTTTTGAAAAAGACCCACAGATATCTCGTAGAGACAGACAGCACTATCAGCAATGGCTGGTTATTAGAGTTTCAGCACAATTATTTATTTATTTATTTTATTTGGTGTGATTCCAAAGTTCTTTTTTTTCTTTTTTTTTATTTTCCCACTGTACAGCAAGGGGGTCAGGTTATCCTTACATGTATACATTACAATTACATTTTTCCCCCACCCTTTGTTCTGTTGCAACATGAGTATCTAGACAAAGTTCTCAATGCTATTCAGCAGGATCTCCTTGTAAATCTATTCTAAGTTGTGTCTGATAACCCCAAGCTCCTGATCCCTCCCACTCCCTCCCTCTACCATCAGGCAGCCACAAGTCTCTTCTCCAAGTCCATGATTTTCTTTTCTAAGGAGATGTTCATTTGTGCTGGATATTAGATTCCAGTTCTAAGTGATATCATATGGTATTTGTCTTTGTCTTTCTGGCTCATTTCACTCAGTATGAAAGTCTCTAGTTCCATTCATGTGGCTGCAAATGGCATTGTCATTCTTTTTTATGGCTGAGTAGTATTCCATTGTGTATATATACCACTTCTTCCGAATCCAATCCTCTGTCGATGGACATTTGGGTTGTTTCCATGTCCTGGCTATTGTGAATAGTGCTGCAATGAACATGCGGGTGCACGTGTCTCTTTTAAGTAGAGTTTTGTACAGATAGATGCCCAAGAGTGGGATTGCGGGGTCATATGGAAGTTCTATGAATAGATTTCTAAGGTATCTCCAAACTGTTCTCCATAGTGGCTGTACCAGTTTACATTCCCACCAACAGTGCAGGAGGGTTCCCTTTTCTCCACAGCCCCTCCAGCAGTTGTTATTTGTGGATTTATGAATGATGGCCATTCTGACTGGTGTGAGGTGATATCTCATGGTACTTTTGATTTGCATTTCTCTTATAACCAGCAATGTTGAGCATTTTTTCATGTGTTTGCTGGCCATCTGTATATCTTCTTTGGAGAAATGTCTGTTCAGGTCTTTTGCCCATTTTTCCGTTGGGTGATTGGCTTTTTTGCTGTTGGGTTGTATAAGTTGCTTATATATTCTAGAGATTAAGCCCTTGTCTGTTGCATCATTTGAAACTATTTTCTCCCATTCTGAAAGTTGTCTTTTTGTTTTCTTTTTGGTTTCCTTTGCTGTGCAAAAGCTTTTCAGTTTGATGAGGTCCCATGGGTTTATTTTTGCTCTAATTTCTATTGCTTTGGGAGACTGACCTGAGAAAATATTCATAATGTTGATGTCAGAGAGTGTTTTGCCTATGTTTTCTTCTAGGAGTTTGATGGTGTCCTGTCGTATATTTAAGTCTTTCAGCCATTTTGAGTTTATTTTTGTGCATGGTGTGAGGGTGTGTTCTCGTTTCATTGCTTTGCATGCAGCTGTCCAGGTTTCCCAGCAATGCTTGCTGAATAGACTTTCTTTTTCCCATTTTATGTTCTTGCCTCCCTTGTCAAAGATGAATTGACCATAGGTGTCAGGGTTTATTTCCGGGTTCTCTATTCTGTTCCATTGGTCTGTCTGTTTTGATACCAGTACCACACTGTTTTGATGACTGTGGCTTTGTAGTATTTCTTGAAGTTTGGGAAAGTTATGCCTCCTGCTTGGTTTTTGTTTTTCAGGATTGCTTTGGCGATTCTGGGTCTTTTGTGGTTCCATATAAATGTTTGGATTGTTTGTTCTAGTTCTGTGAGAAATGTCATGGGTAATTTGATAGGGATTGCATTGAATCTGTAGATTGCTTTGGGTAGTATGGCCATTTTTACAATACTGATTTTTCCAATCCAGGAACATGGAATATCTTTCCATTTCTTTACATCTTCTTTGATTTCTTTGATTAAAGTTTTATAGTTCTTGGCATATAAGTCCTTTACCTCCTTGGTCAGGTGTATTCCAAGGTATTTGATTTTGTGAGGTACAATTTTAAAAGGTATCGTATTTTTGCATTCCTTTTCTAATATTTCATTGCTGGTATACAGAAATGCCACTGACTTCTGAATGTTAATCTTTTATCCTGCTACTTTGCTGAATTTATGAATCAGTTCAAGTAGTTTTGGGGTGGAGTCCTTAGGGTTTTCTATGTATAGTATCATGTCATCTGCATACAGTGACAGTTTGATCTCTTCTCTTCCTATATGGATGCCTTTTATTTCTTTTGTTTGTCTAATTGCTGTTGCTAGGACTTACAAAACGATGTTGAAGAGCAGTGGTGAGAGTGGGCATCCCTGTCTTGTTCCAGATTTGAGTGAGAAGGCTTTCAGGTTTTCCCCATTGAGTATTATATTTGCTGTGGGTTTATCATAAATGGCTTTGATTATGTTCAGGAATGTTCCCTCTATACCCACTTTGGCGAGGGTCTTGATCATGAATGGAAGTTGCACTCTGTCAAATGCTTTTTCTGCATCTATTGAGAGGATCAAATGATTTTTGACTTTTCTTTTGTTAATGTGGTGTATGACATTGATTGATTTGCGTATGTTGAACCATCCTTGTGAACCTGGGATGAACCCAACCTGGTCATGGTGTATAATTTTTTTGATATGTTGTTGGATTCGGTTGGCTAAGATTTTGTTGAGAATTTTTGCATCTATAGTCATCAATGATATTGGGCGATAGTTTTCTTTTTTGGTGTTATCTTTGTCTGGTTTTGGAATGAGGGTGATGGTGGCATCATAGAATGTCTTTGGGAGTATTCCTTCTTCTTTAACCTTTTGAAAGAGTTTAAGGAAGATGGGCACCAGTTCCTCTTTATATGTTTGATAGAATTCACCTTTGAAGCCATCTGGTCCTGGGCTTTTATTTGTAGGGGGTGATTTTATGACCTCTTCAATTTCATTTCTAGTGATCAGTCTGTTCAGTTGGTCTGTTTCTACTTGATTCAGTTTTGGCAGGTTGTAAGATTCTAGAAAAGTGTCCATTTCTTCCAGATTGTCAAACTTGTTGCGGTATAGTTGTTCATAGTATTCTCTTATGGTTTTTTGTATTTCTGCAGTATCTGTTGTGATTTCTCCTTTTTCATTTATAATTTTGGTTACTAGAGTTCTTTCTCTCCATTTTTTAGTGAGTCTGGCCAGGGGTTTGTCAATTTTGTTCACCTTTTCAAAGAACCAGCTCTTGGTTTTATTAATTTTCTCTATTGTTTTTTGAGACTCTATTTTATTGATTTCTTCTTTGATCTTTATAATTTCCTTCCTTCTGCTGACTTTAGGTCTTTTTTGTTCTTCTTTTTCTAGTTCGTTTAGGTGGAGGGTTAAGTTGTCAATTTGGGATCTTTCTTCTTTTTTGAGAAAGGCCTATATTGCTATAAATTTCCCTCTGAACACTGCTTTTGCAGCATCCCATAGATTTTGAGAGGTTGTGTCTTCATTATCATTTGTTTCAAGGTATTTTTTAATTTCCTTCTTGATTTCCTCATTGACCCATTGGTTTTTTAGTAGCATGTTGTTTAGTTTCCATGTAGTAGGTTTTTTTTCTCATTTCTTTTCCCATGGTTGATTTCTAATTTCATGGCATTGTGGTCAGAGAAGATACTTGAAATAATTTCTATGCTTCTAAATTTGTTGGGGTTAGCTTTGTGTCCCATATGTGGTCGATTCTTGAGAATGTTCCATGAGCATTTGAGAAGAATGTGTATTCTGATTTTTTTGGATATAGTGTCCTGAAGATGTCAATTAGGTCTAACTTTTCTATTGTTTCCTTTAGGATCTCTGTTGCTTTATTGGTTTTCTGTCTAGAGGATCTGTCCATTGATGTGAGGGGAGTATTTAGGTCTCCTACTATGATTGTATTCCCATCAATATCTCCCTTTATGTCTGTTAATATTTGTTGTATGTATCTGGGTGCTCCTATATTTAGGGCATATATTTGACGATAGTAACATCCTCTCCTTGGATGGATCCCTTAATCATTAAATAGTGTCCTTCTTTGTCTTTCTTTATGTCTTTTGTTTTAAAGTCTATTTTGTCTGATATGAGAGTTGCGACTCCAGCTTTTCTGTCATGTCTATTGGCGTGAAATATTTTTTCCCACCCTTTCACTTTCAATCTATATGTATCCTTTGTCCTAAGGTGAGTTTCTTGTAGGCAGCATATTGAAGGTTTTTGCCTTTTTATCCACTCAGCCACTCTGTGTCTTTTGATTGGGGCATTCAGTCCATTGACATTTAAGGTGATAATTGATAGATGATTATTTATTGCCATTTGAACCTCGTGTTCCAGTTGATTCTATGGTTCTCCATTCTTCCTTTTTTTTTTTTGGTTGGATGGTCTCCGGTTATTATCTGCTTGAGTGTATTTTTTTTTCATTTTTTGCAAATGCAATATTTGGTTTTGGCTTGTGGTTGCCCTGTTTTTTAAGTATGCTAACCCCTTCCCATAATTGTGTGTTTTAGCCTGATGGTCCTGTAGGTTCAAACACTTCATTACTATATTAAAATTAAGAAGAGAAACATACAAACAAACAAAAAGGGTTATTTACTTCCTAACATCCCTTGCCCACATTTTATGGTTTTGATGACTCTTTTTTATTTTTTTCTTTTTAATTTTATTTTGTTTGAAGCATGTTCATGATTAAATCTGTATGCTGGCTTATTTGAGTGACTGCTCTCTGATTGTGGTTTCATCAATCCTAGTTCTTCCTCTTCTTCTTCTTTTTTTTTCTTTTCTTTTTTCTTCCCTTTCCTTCCTTTCTTTTTGGTTTAGAGAAGCCCTTTGAATATTTCCTTTAACCTGGGTTTTGTGTTGCTGTATTCTTTAAGTTTTTGTTTGTTGGAAAAAAATTTTATTTCCCCTTCTATTTTAAATGATATTCTTGCTGGATAGAGTATTCTAGGTTGCATATTTTTTCCTTTGAGTACTTTAAATATCTCTTGCCATTCCCTCCTGGCCTGTAGTCTTTCTGTAGAGAAATCAGCTGATATTCTTATGGGGGTTCCCTTGTAGGTAACAATCTGTTTTTCTCTTGCTGCCTTTAGGATCCTCTCTTTATCACTAACTTTTGCCATTTTTATTATGATGTGTCTTGGTGTGGGTCTATTTGGGTTCAGTTTGTTTGGGGCCCTCTGTGCTTCTTGTATCTTGAACCCAGTATCCTTTAGATTTGGGAAATTTCCATCGACAATTTCTTCAAATATCTTTTCCATCCCCTTATCTTTTTCTACTCCTTCTGGAATTCCTATTATGCGTAGATTGGTCCGCTTTATATTATCCCATAGGTCTCTTATATTGCTTTCCAGTTTTTTGATTCGGTTTTCTGTCTGTTGACCAGATTGAGTGATTTCCATTATTCTATCTTCCATATCACTGATTCGTTCTTCTGCATTATTCATTCTGGTTTTTACTGCCCTTAGTTCAGTTTGCATCTCTGCAAATGAATGCTCTAGTTTTTCTTGGCTCCTCCTTATATTTTCTAGTTCCTTTCTGAGGGTATCTGCATTACTGTTCATATCTTCTCTTAATTCCTTCAGTATTTTCACTATTTCTCTTTTGAACTCCAGGTCTGTCTGACTGCAGAGATCAGTTTCATTGTTGACTGTTTTCGGTGAGTTCTCCTGTTGGTTTGACTGGGGGTGGTTTCTCAGCTTCTTCATCTTGCTTGTTGTTTTCTTTCTCCTGAGGGAGTTGTACTCTCCGTGATCAGGCAGTGTTTGCCTTGTCACTGCCGTGGAATATTTCCTGAGGGCTGGCGTTGTTGGTCAATCTTTTTTGAGGCAGTGTGGCTTTTCTGGAGTGTTGATGGGGCTAAGAGTGTTTCTTTGAAGCAAAGGAGGACTTCCTGAGGGCAGACAGGACTGGGAGGTCCACACCACAATGGTAGCAGATTTCACTTGGTCATGCAGAGCTTGCTCTGGTGTTTTTAGGCTGTGGGGTTCTTGCAGGGGGTTGGCAGTGTTGGGCAGCTGTTCCTCAGGAGTGTAGCACCCCCTGGGGGCTGGAGCAGCTATCTGGGTCACTGAGAACCTAAGAGGCTCTTCCCTAGGGCAGCCCAACTCAGAAGGACAGCCTGAGAATGTAGGCGGATCTTTTCACAGTCTGGCCAAACTTGTTGCAGCTTTTCTGGGCTGCAGGGGCTCTTCTAGGGGCTGGTGGTGCTGAGCAGCTATTTTGTGGGAGTGGGGCACCCCCTAGGGGCTTGGGCGGGTAGCAGGGCCACTGGAAACCCAAGAGGCTCCTCCCCAGGGCAGCCCAACTCAGAAAGACCATCTGAGATCTTTTCCTGGCTCGGCCGAGCTTGTTGCAGCTTTTCTGGGCTGCAGGGGGGTCCTGCCTGGAGCTGGCAGTCCTATGCAGCTGATCCACTAGGGCACCCCTGGGGGCTTGGGCGGGTAGCAGGGCCGTTGGAAACCGAAGAGGCTCCTGCCCGGGGCAGCCCAACTCAGAAAATCCATCAGAGAATTAGGCAGATCTATTCACTGCCTGGCTAGGCTTGTTCTAGCTTTTCTGGGCTGCAGGCCTTTTCTCGGGGGCTGGTGGTGTTTGGTGCTACTCTGCGGAAGTGTAGCCCCTCCAAAGGGCAAGCAGGCCTGTGCAGGGACAGCCCCTGTGGTGGTAGGCTTCAGGCAATTGTTGAGGCCATCCCTCCTGGATGGCAGGCAGCCCCAGGTTCGGCGACAGCATAGGGGGTGGTGGGGGTGGGGGGAGGGGATGCACTGTGAAGCACAGCTTTCTGCTAGCTAGCGGGCCTGTAAGCTTGCTGTGGCATGGGGGGTATTCTATGGGGACCCACCCCTTCTTCTCTCCCCTCCCCAGCACGGGCACAGACCAGGCTCTTCTCCCAGGTTCCCTCCTATGCGGCTTTCCACTTCCCCGCCCCTAGAGTATTGCTCCCTTCCTCTGCGACAGCTTTGTTTTCTAGTCTCCCAGACAGTCTCTGCCCCATCAAATGGTTTCTAGACCTCCCAAGCAGTTTCCGCTCTGCCCCACCCCCCTAGCCAGGGGACTAATCTCTGGAGCCTAGGTCTCAGTGCCCAGCCCCCACCCAGGCATCCCCCAGTCCTTTCTCGGGGACTGAACTTCGGAGGCGAGGTCTCAGTGCCCAGCCCCCACCCAGGCGTCTCAATTTTTGGTGACTGTGCCCGTAGTTCAGATGGTCCGTTGGGTTCTTGATCGGCTTTTCTGTACTCCAACTTACTGCTACACTCTTCTCTGTATCTGGAGATTGCTCCGGTTCGTTTGATCTTTCCCCCGTGTAGGTGACTTTCCAGGGTGCGGGAACCCTTTCTCCTCCGCAGTTCCCTTTCGGGATTGCCTGTCCCGCTCGGATTCACCTTCTCTCACTCTCCTCTTTTCTCCCGTTCTGCCCAGTAATGTCACGAACTTCTTGCCATTATTGGAGTTTAGGTTCTTCTGCCAGTGATTGGTTGCTGTTCTGTGCGAGTCATTTATTCTGTAGATGTGCTTTTTTTGTTGTGTTTGTGGGAGAGGGCGAGTGTGTCCCCCTACTCCTCCACCATCTTGTCCTCCTCCCTCAGCACAATTATGATTGGTCAGTGCTACTTGAAGTGGAGTCTATGAGCATATGTGTACCAGTTTTTGTTTTGAGTACCTGTTTTCAAATCTTTTGGATGTATACCTAGGAATAGAATTACTGGGTCATGTGATAATTTTGTTTAATCTTTTGAGGAACTGCCAAACTGTTTTCCTGAATTTCAAAGCTGAGCATTACCTGTGCCAGGAACTGAGTTAAGTGTTCTCGTGAATGCTCTTGCACAGCAAACATCTCGAGACAGGAGAGGACCAGAAGGCTAAGGTAGAGCAGGCAGATCTCTAGCATCTTTTTTCATTGTCCTTTTCACGTTCTCCCTCTGAACTGTCTGTTTAAAGGATATGTCCAGCATGGGCATCACCTAGGTGCTTGTAGAAATGCAGAATTGGAAGCCCCACCCAGACTGACTCCTTCAGTGTCTCTGGGAATGAGGCCCAGGGATCTGTTTTCAAGAAGCAGTTCAGGTGATTCTGATGATTTCTCAAATGTGAGAAACTGAGATAGATTTTAGGGCATCTGTGCAGCCATCGTCTTTCCTCTCACATCAGAAAACACATCAACAGGAAAGTGAGCAAGAGAGATACTGCTTCAAGGATCGCTTTGAGTTTGGACTACTTTATATAACATAAGTTGCTTGCAACACTCCTTACTGGGAGCAAATTGTGTGCACTTTGCTTCACTTCACTAATAATACCAGACCATTCTGGCAGTTATGCATGGAGAGTCACCTCCGCCCCACGTCATGTCAGTAGCTCCCAACTGGTCCCTGCAAGAATGATCTAGGGCCTTCTTTTCAGGTTTATTTTTCATTGAAATATAATTGACACACAATATCCTATTACTTTCAGGTGTTCCTCATAGTGATTCAAATTAATATACATTAGGAAATGATCATCAGGATATGTCTAATTACCATCTGTCATCATACACAATTATTATAACATTATTGACTATATTTCCTATGCTCTACATTTTATCCCAATGACTTATTTATTTTATATCTGGAAGTCTGTACTTCTTAATCTTCTTTACCTCTTTCTCCCACCCTCTCTCTTAACTTCTCCCCACTCTGGTGAGCACCAATTTGTTTCCTTTATCTATGAGTCTGTTTCTGTTTTGTTTTGTTTACTTTTTTTTTATTTTTAGATTTCGTATATAACTAAAAACAAACAGTATTTGTCTTTCTCTGTGCAATTTATTTTACTTAACATAATACCTTCTAGGTCACCTATGTTGTTGTGAATGGCAAGGTTTCATTCATTTTTATAACTAATATTCCATATATATATATATATATATATACCACATTTCTATATCTGTTCATTCATTGATGGACACTTAGGTTCCTTCCATATCTTGTCTGTTGTAAATAATGCCACACTAAACATGGTGGTGAAGATATCTATTTGAATTACTGTTTTTATTTCCTTCAGATAAATACCCAGAAGTGGAATTGCTGGTTTGTGTGGTTATTATATTTGAAGATCTTCTTGGTAATTCCCAAAACTGTGCATTTCCTCCATACCCAGGCCAAATTGCAAGTATGATGATTGGTCTACAATGGAGTCCATTATTTTGGACTAGTCCTCTATGACTCCCTGATGGCCAAGGGCAGCCTTGACATATGATATTTGATGGTTGTATTGAGCTTTCTGCTGGCCAAGAAATAGCAATGTGGTAGTACCGTTATCTTGCATTTATGAAAGAAGATGGCTATCTGGTCACAAAAGTTCATATGGGATATGATTCCATTTATGTGAGATATCAAGAAAAATCCACATATAGAAAGCAGATTGGTGATAGCCAGGGGTTGCTGGGGTGGCGATGGGGAGTGACTGTTAAGTAAGCATAGGGTTTTCTTGAGGGGTGATCAAAGTGTTTTGGAACTAAATAAAGGTAGTGTTTGTGCAACATTATCAATATACTAAGAGACACGGAATTACTCACTTTACAATGGTTATTTTAATGTTACTAAAATTGAAAAAATAAATTTAAAATATATATGCATATATATTTAAAGAACAAAAAGAAAGGAAATGTTGAGCCTGAATGATTAATTTAGTTATTCCTGAAAAAAAAAACATTTATTTATTTACTTAATTTATTTTGCTTTTTAGGGCCAGACCCATGGCATATGGAAGTTCCTAGGCTTGGGGTCGTATGAGAGTTACAGCCGTCAGTCTACACCACAGCAAGAGCAACACAGAATTCCCAACCCACTAACCAAGGCCAGGGATTGAACCGGCATCCTCATGGATACTAGATGGATTTGTTTCTGCTGCACCACAATGGGAACTCCGAAAACACAACCATTTAAAAAGATCTGTTGCTTCTGGCTATAACTAAAAATCCCTTGGTCCACGTGGGAAACTCTGTAAAGGATGAGTGGCTCTCCAGCATGGGTTCATGGTCACAAATTTGGCCTTGCTGGTCCAGGGATTTCATGTAGAAATCAGGAACTATGAAAGTTGTTAACAACTCAACTGCTTCTAAAACAGGTGAGCATCTAAGACAGGGCCAGAGGAATAGTTTAATGCAGCCAAGAGAAAAATGCGAAGGAAAAGCATGCAGGCAAGCCCTCCTGAGAGACAGATCAGGAGCGTAAAATTGGCAGTTCTTCTCCATTACACAATTTGGGATGATCTGAAGTCTCCTCCAGGTTTCTGCCTCTCTCTTTATCTTAATTAGCAAAGCAAAGCCTTAGTCTCCTTTCCTAATGGATTATCCAGAAAATAGGAAACTAAGCTTTTGGGAGAGACTGATAATAAAAGAGAGAAGGGAAAGAGAGAAAAGGATGGCCTGCAGACTGAGGTAGGTGTTGCTGGTGAATCAAGCTTTTGCAATCCAGTAATTCATTTATTAATTCATTTACTGTCAAAAAATAATTATATTCTTTTTTTTCCTGTATATTGTAAGGAGTCAAAGATAAATATGACAGACATTTTCTGCCTTCAAAGAATTTACCATCTTTTGAGGGGAGTGCAGGAATGTGGACACAAACAGTTATTAAACAAACCAGAGAGGTGCTTGTCAGACTGTATTATATATGTAAATAACTTGGGGAAATTTCTTTAAAATGCAGATTCTGATTCATTATATCTGGGGCAGGGACTGAGATTCTGAATTTCTCAAAGTACAGAAGTTTAAATCCATGCTGCTGGTCTGAGGAACCAACTTGGCATGGTTAGGAGCTAGAATGTGATAAACACAAAAAGAAAATGATGATATGAAGTAGATTTCAGCAAATGATGGCCTGTGGGACACATATGGCCTGATGCCGGTTTTTGCTGGCCTAAAAACTAAGGATGGTTATACTTTAAAAAAATTTATTTACTTATTTATTTTTTCTTTTTAGGGCCATACCTGTGGCATATGGAAATTTCCAGGCTTGGGGTTGAACGCATGCTACAGCTGCCAGCCTATACCACAGCCATAGCAACATAGGATCTGAGCCACATCTGTGACCTATACCACAGCTCATGGCAATGCCAGATCCTTAACCCACTGAGAAAGGCCAGGGATCAAACCCTTGTCCTCATAGATACTAGTCAGGTTCCTTATCTCTGAGCCACAATGGCAACCCCAATATACATTTTTAAATGGTTGGAAAAAAAAAAGAAGCATGCCATATCATGACAGATGAAAAATACATAAAATTCAAATTTTAATGTCATAAGTAGGTGGAACACAGACATATATCTATTCCTTTACATATTGGCCACAATGCTTTCTTTCAACAAAGAAAGGGAAATGTTCAAAGTCAATGTTGAACAGTTGCAACTGAAATTATTTATGGACTGAAAAACCTAAAATATTTACTCTTTGGCCCTTTACAGGAAGACTTTGTTTACCCCTGGTATAAAATTTTAAGGGATTTCAGGAGAGGAGAGACTACTTCCTGCTGGATTAATCAGGAAAGACTTCAAGGAGGAAGCACATTTGAGTGTCTTGACTAGTGGGTAGGATCCGAACAGCAGTATTTAGGGAAGAAGGAAATCCAGTAGGTACAAAGCCTTGGGAATGAGAAAAGCAGGAGATGTGATTGCAATTCTCAGTGTCAAACCCATGAACAAACCAGACCACTGTCCAGATGGCCAGTGAGGAAGCATCCTTCAAGGTTCCCTTTGAGTGAGAAAAAGAAATGTGAGGGGAGGCAAGATGGCGGAAGAGTAGGGGGACCTGCTTGCTCTCTCCCACAAATACAACAACAACAAAAAAACACATGTACAGGATAAACAACTCCCACAGAACAGCAACCAATTGCTGGCAGAAGAACCTAAACTCCAATAACGGCAAGAATTTCGTGGCATTTCTAGGTAAAACAAGAGAAAAGAGAGTGAGAAAGGGGAATCTGAGCTGGACGGACACTCCTGAAAGGGAACTGTGGAAGAACTAGGATTGAGGAAACCACAATCAGAGAGCAGTTACTCAAATAAGCCAGCATAAAGATTTAATCATGAACATGTTTCAAACAAAAGAAAATTAGAAAGAAAGAAAAAAGAGTCATCAAAATCATAAAATGTGGGCAAGGGATATTAGGAAATAAATAGACCCTTTTTTTGATTGTTTGTTTCTCTTCTTAATTTTAATATAGTAATGAAGTGTTTGAACCTACAGGACCATCAGGCTAAAACACACAATTATAGGAAGCGGTTAGCATACTTAAAAAACAGGGCAACCACAAGCCAAAACCAAACATTACATTCGCAAAAAATGAACAACAACAACAAAAAACCCACTCAAACAGATAATAACCAGAGACCATCCAACCAAAAAAAGAAAGGAAGAATGGAGAACCATAGAATTAACTGGAACACCAGGTTTAAAATGGCAATAAATAACCATCTATCAATTATCACCTTAAATGTCAATGGACTGAATGCCCCAATCAAAAGACACAGAGTGGCTGAGTGGATAAAAAGGCAAAAACCTTCAATATGCTGCCTACAAGAAACTCACCTTAGGACAAAGGATACATATAGATTGAAAGTGAAGGGGTGGGAAAAATATTTCACGCCAATAGACATGACAGAAAAGCAGGAGTCGCAACTCTCATATCAGACAAAATAGACTTTAAAACAAAAGACATAAAGAAAGACAAAGAAGGACACTATTTAATGATTAAGGGATCCATCCAAGGAGAGGATGTTACTATCGTCAACATATGTGCCCCAAATACAGGAGCACCCAGATACATACAACAAATATTAACAGACATAAAGGGAGAAATTGATGAGAATACAATCATAATAGGAGACCTTAATACCCCCCTCACATCAATGGACAGATCCTCTAGACAGAAAACCAATAAAGCAACAGAGATCCTAAAGGAAACAATAGAAAAGTTAGACCTAATTGACATCTTCAGGACAATACATCCAAAAAAAGCAGAATACACATTCTTCTCAAATGCTCATGGAACATTCTCAAGAATCGACCACATATGGGACACAAAGCTAACCCCAACAAATTTAGAAGCATAGAAGTTATTTCAAGTATCTTCTCTGACCACAATGCCATGAAATTAGAAATCAACCATGGGAAAAGAAATGAGAAAAAAACCTACTACATGGAAACTAAACAACATGCTACTAAAAAACCAATGGGTCAATGAGGAAATCAAGAAGGAAATTAAAAAATACCTTGAAACAAATGATAATGAAGACACAACCTCTCAAAATCTATGGGATGCTGCAAAAGCAGTGTTCAGAGGGAAATTTATAGCAATATAGGCCTTTCTCAAAAAAGAAGAAAGATCCCAAATTGACAACTTAACCCTCCACCTAAACGAACTAGAAAAAGAAGAACAAAAAAGACCTAAAGTCAGCAGAAGGAAGGAAATTATAAAGATCAAAGAAGAAATCAATAAAATAGAGTCTCAAAAAACAATAGAGAAAATTAATAAAACCAAGAGCTGGTTCTTTGAAAAGGTGAACATAATTGGCAAACCCCTGGCCAGAATCACTAAAAAATGGAGAGAAAGAACTCTAGTAACCAAAATTATAAATGAAAAAGGAGAAATCACAACAGATACTGCAGAAATACAAAAAACCATAAGAGAATACTATGAACAACTATACCGCAACAAGTTTGACAATCTGGAAGAAATGGACAATTTTCTAGAATCTTACAACCTGCCAAAACTGAATCAAGAAGAAACAGACCAACTGAACAGACTGATCACTAGAAATGAAATTGAAGAGGTCATAAAAACACTCCCTACAAATAAAAGTCCAGGACCAGATGGCTTCACAGGTGAATTCTATCAAACATATAAAGAGGAACTGGTGCCCATCCTCCTTAAACTCTTTCAAAAGGTTGAAGAAGATGGAATACTCCCAAAGACATTCTATGATGCCACCATCACCCTCATTCCAAAACCAGACAAAGATAACACCAAAAAAGAAAACTACTGGCCAATATCATTGATGAATATAGATGCAAAAATTCTCAACAAAATCTTAGCCAACCAAATCCAACAACATATCAAAAAAATCATACACCATGATCAGGTTGGGTTCATCCCAGGTTCACAAGGATGGTTCAACATACGCAAATCAATCAACATCATACACCACATTAACAAAAGAAAAGTCAAAAATCATTTGATCCTCTCAGTAGACGCAGAAAAAGCATTTGACAAAGTCCAACATCCATTCATGATCAAGAACCTTGCCAAAGTGGGTATAAAGGGAACATTCCTGAACATAATCAAAGCCATTTATGATAAACCCACAGCAAATATAATACTCAATGGGGAAAACCTGAAAGCCTTCTCACTCAAATCTGGAACAAGACAGGGATGCCCACTCTCACCACTGCTCTTCAACATCGTTTTGTAAGTCCTAGCAACAGCAATTAGACAAAAAAAAAAAAAAAAAAAAAAAAGGCATCCATATAGGAAGAGAAGAAATAAAACTGTCACTGTATGCAGACGACATGATACTATACATAGAAAACCCTAAGGACTCAACCCACAAACTACTTGAACTGATTCATAAATTCAGCAAAGTAGCAGGATAAAAGATTAACATTCAGAAGTCAGTGGCATTTCTGTATACCAGCAATGAAATATTAGAAAAGGAATGCAAAAATACAATACCTTTTAAAATTGCACCTCACAAAATCAAATACCTCGGAATACACCTGACCAAGGAGGTGAAGGACTTATATGCCAAGAACTATAAAACTTTAATCAAAGAAATCGAAGAAGATGTAAAGAAATGGAAAGATATTCCATGTTCCTGGATTGGAAAAATCAGTATTGTTAAAATGGCCATACTACCCAAAGCAATCTACAGATTCAATGCAATCCCTATCAAATTACCCATGACATTTTTCACAGAAGTAGAACAATCCAAACATTTATATGGAACCACAAAAGACCCAGAATCGCCAAAGCAATCCTGAGAAACAAAAACCAAGCAGGAGGCATAACTTTCCCAGACTTCAAAAAATATTACAAAGCCACAATCATCAAAACGGTGTGGTACTGGTATCAAAACAGACAGACAGACCAATGGAACAGAATAGAGAATCCGGAAATAAACCCTGACACCTATGGTCAATTCATCTTTGACAAGGGAGGCAAGAACATAAAATGGGAAAAAGAAAGTCTATTCAGCAAGCATTGCTGGGAAACCTGGACAGCTGCATGCAAAGCAATGAAATTAGAACACACCCTCACACCATGCACAAAAATAAACTCAAAATGGCTAAAAGACTTAAATATACGACAGGACACCATCAAACTCCTAGAAGAAAACACAGGCAAAACACTCTCTGACATCAACATCATGAATATTTTCTCAGGTCAGTCTCCCAAAGAAACAGAAATATGAGCAAAAATAAACCCATGGGACCTAATCAAACTGAAAAGCTTTTGCACAGCAAAGGAAACCCAAAAGAAAACAAAAAGACAACTTACAGAATGGGAGAAAATAGTTTCAAATGATGCAACAGACAAGGGCTTAATCTCTAGAATATATAAGCAACTTATACAACTCAACAGCAAAAAAGCCAATCACCCAATGGAAAAATGGGCAAAAGATATGAACAGACATTTCTCCAAAGAAGATATACAGATGGCCAACAAACACATGAGAAAATGCTCAACATCACTGACTATAAGAGAAATGCAAATCAAAACAACCATGAGATAACACCTCACACCAGTCAGAATGGCCATCATTAATAAGTCCACAAATAGCAAGTGCTAGAGGGGTTGTGGAGAAAAGGGAACCCTCATGCACTGTTGGTGGGAATGTCAACTGGTACAGCCACTATGGAGAACAGTTTGGAGATACCTTAGAAATCTATTCATAGAACTTCCATATGACCCCGCAATCCCACTCTTGGGGAGATATCTGGACAAAACTCTCATTGAAAGAGACACATGCACCCGCATGTTCATTGCAGCACTATTCACAATAGCCAGGACATGGAAACAACCCGAAGGTCCATCAACAGATGATTGGATTCGGAAGAGGTGGTATATATACACAATGGAATACTACTCAGCCATAAAAAAGAATGACAATGCCATTTGCAGCCACATGAATGGAACTAGAGACTTTCATACTGAGTGAAATGAGCCAGAAAGACAAAGACAAATACCATATGATATCACTTAGAACTGGAATCTAATATCCAGCACAAATGAACATCTCCTTAGAAAAGAAAATCATGGACTTGGAGAAGAGACTTGTGGCTGCCTGATGGTAGAGGGAGGGAGTGGGAGGGATCAGGAGCTTGGGGTTATCAGACACAATTTAGAATAGATTTACAAGGAGATCCTGCTGAGTAGCATTGAGAACAATGTCTAGATACTCATGTTCCAACAGAAGAAAGGGTGGGGAGAAAAAATGTATACATGTAAGGAAAACTTGATCCCCTTGGTGTACAGTGGGAAAAAAATAAATTAAAAAAAAAAAAAAAAGAAATGTCTGACACAATGAAACCCCACTCCCAACTCTGGGAAGGTGAAACCAGCTGGGCAAGTGTGTAATAAACCTCATGTGTGTCTGTGCAAAACAGTGAAGCTCACATTGGTGTGAGAACTCGGGACTGGCAGTTCTCAAAGTTGGCTATTGACACTGCCCCCAAGGGAGTGTTTAGACATGTGTCAGGGTGTTTTTAGTTGTCAATAATAATTGGGGAACATCTATTGACATTTACTGCCAGGGGCCGGGGGTGCTAAAAGGACTGTACTTCTGGGCGATGTCAAATGGTTTCTTAGAAATGCCAATAATACCTCCATTAACAAATTCAGTCTGGGACTCTGCTGTGGTGCAGAATGCCTATGGGCTGAGGAATAAAAAAGACTGGATGCAGGGAATACCACCCACTTGGATACTGATGCTAAGCCAACAGGCCAAAAGGCTTTTATATTTTCTCTCAGATTCCAAGGAGAGCCAGAATGCCAGGTAATATACAAATTAAAAGGGGGTATTTATAGTTCCTGCGAAAGGTAAGATTTGGGAAGAGATAAAGGTGTATCACTACCATTTACCCACAACCACTCTTTCAACTTCAGTGTGCACACTGGCTAGATTGTTGCCTTTGAAATCAGAACGATCTGGGTATGATTTCAGCTTTGTCTTTTCCTAGCTGGGTGAGGCTTAGCATGTTATTTAAATGTTCTTAACTTTAGTTTCCTGACCTGTAAAATGGTTATGGTGAAGGGCTGTTGTAAAGATTGATTGAGATCATCTGTAGGGCAGGTTTAGCGCAATATTGAGGCCCATCATGGTGATTGGGAAATATGTTTCCCTCTCTCTTGGCTTTGATGACCACAAATGGATTTTGCTGCCAACAGTGTTGCTCTTATAGGCTGGTTGGCAAAATTAAAGAGGAGCCAATTTTAACCAAGCATTGAAATGATTGGTATAAGGCAGGGTTTCTTTACCTCAGCACCACTGATATTTGTGTTGGATAATTCTTTGTTGCAGGGCTCTCCTGTACACTGGAGGGTGTTTAGCGGCATCCCTAGCTGCTAAATGCTAGTAGCATTCCCCAGTCATGACAAACAAAACTGTCTCTAGACCTTGCTAAATGTCCCCTGGGGGACTGATATTGTAAATGGGTGAGAACCGCTGGATTAGATGAGTGGAAAATTAAATTATATCTGTTTCAGATGAAAGGGGAAATGTGGATTGCTCTTTTTTTTTTTTTTTTTTTTGTCTATGCAAAATTTCTGACCGCAGATCTCAAAATTCTATGGCCTGTAAATACCACAACATACTGCATTTTCGCTCATTGCCGGGTCCTGAGGACAAATAGAAACAAGACACAGCTGCTCTTCTCTAGGTGAGGAAAACCTGCTTTGCAGAGTACCATCTGGGAAAAAAGTTCTTGAAACTCTACAAGCAGCCATTCATTTTGCAGGTAGGGCCTGTCCTTGGGTCTCGGTAAAAACATTTGGTTGGGCAGTTGAACTGATAAGATGGGAGACTGGGTGGATTTATACTGGTGCTTATTCTGAAACCTGGGCCCAGGCCCAGGCTGAACCTTTTGCCACTGTGAGGCTGGATTTATCTCAGAGGATATGGTTTGGTTGACAAGACTGATTACATGGGGTGTATTGTTTATACCGGTGTAATGTACTCAGAGCTCAATGCAGAAGGTAGGTTTTATAAATCAGCAGATAAGTAAAATAAATGCATTGGCCTAGATAGTCCTGCTCCTTGGAAAAGGGTGAAAAGGAATGGTGAAATATATTTATTCAAGGGAATTATATAAATTTAGTGGATTATCCCTTAAATGATCATTTATTACCACTACCCAAAGGCTTAATCCTTCATTCCCACCCACCCAAGACCGTGTTCTCTAGGGAGAAAATTCTAGAGCTTTGGCACTAGAAACAGGAGCTTGTCTTAACACCAATAGTCAGAAGTAAAAAAAAAAAAAAAGTGGAAAAACAGAACACCTCCTTGATGAAGGCAGAGAAAAGAAATCCAACATTTAGAAAGGGCTGCTCTGTGCCAAGTGATACATATATATTTAATTTACATATATATTTAATATATATATTTAATTCACACACATATATATTTAATTCACACAAAATACATATATTTAATTCACACAAAAATCCTATGGGTCAATTATTTCCAAACTTGTCTGCTTATAAGAATCATTGAGAATGATTATTACAAATCCAGATTTGATTATTACCCTCAGACCTTCTGAATCTGACTTTCTGGGGATAAAGGAGAATCTGCATTTTTCACCATCACTTCAGGGGGTTCTAATGATCAAGGATTTCTAGTGATCAGGTTAGTTTGGAAAACACTGCAGTAAAAAAAATCATTTTTTATCCTGGTTATAGATGTGGAAACTGGAATTTGCTTGACCCCTAATTCTAAACCCTTTTCATAGCTTAATGCTGTTTCCTTAGAAATGACAGGTTCAATTAAGACTCAAAGAAGATGACCTTAAAAATGAGTTTCTGTTTTACATATCAGCTCTTTGGAGTTTGAGAGCCACTGGGGTGGAGAGGGCAGAACCTGTGACTGCAATCAAGGACTTAAGTTCCAGCCCCTGCAGTTTATTAGCTCTGTGACCTTGGGGGAGTTACTAAAGTTCTCTTGGTCACAGTTTTTTCGTCTGTAAAATGGTGATAAAACTGCTTTGATAAAATGATATGACTATTAATGATAAAATGATATGCTATGACTGCCTCCAGATTCATTGTGTGGATAGAATGAGATGATGGATGTGAAAGAGCTTTGCAAGTGGCAGAGCCATCTGTGAGGTCTTCGCATTAAAGTTCTGATTAGATCGATGCTCAATTATGCACGTAACCAGTTCCTATTTTGTGCAAAGCTTTTGTAAAAGTCTGAACTTTCCTTCTCACCTTTGGATCACTTCCCCTTGTGTGGTCTGTATGAAAAAAAAAAAGAATTCATAATTATTGACAGATTGAATAAGCATGAATGGCACTCCTCACTGAAAGCTGTCACTCCCACGGAAGACACCAGGGTGGGGAGAGGGGAGGAGGGGGATGGAGTGGGGGTTTGCAGTTAGTAGATGCAAACTATTACATTTAGAATGGATAAGCAACAAGGTCCTGATATATAGCACAGGGACTATAACTGGTCTCCTGGTTTAGACCATGATGGAAAATAATATAAAAACATCTATTTATGTGTATGACTGAGTCACTTTGCTCTACAGCAGAAATTGGTATAACACTGTAAATCAACTCTAATAAAAAAAGAGAGAAAGAAAGAAACCCCAGGGTAGACTACCCTCCAAAGGCATCTGTGCCTGGTTCTGAAACTCCTGACATGTGACAGCAAATGCCTGGCTGGACTAATCTGGCTAACTGAATATGAACCAGGCCAAGGACAACTGAGTGTTGCCTGTGGCTTCTAGTGCCTGAGGCTGTTAGTGCCCCTTCAGACACCTAAACTTTTGTCCCCTCCCCCGCATTGTTGCAGGAAGAACAGTGGTCTCCTAGAGGGACATGTCCATGTCTGATCTCCAGACACTGATCCCTGTGAACATGCTACCATACATCGAAAAAGGGACTTTGCAGATGTGATTAAGTTAAGGATCTTGAGATGGGGGGATTATCCTGGATTATCCTGGTGAGCTCAATTTAATCACAAGGGTCCCTGTATGTGAAAGACGGAGGAGAGTAGAGAAGGGGGTGTGATGTAGGGGACACAGACTGCAGTGATCCAGGGTGAGAAAGACTCAACAGACTCCTGCTGGCTTTGCTGATGGTTCCTCCCCTAGAGCCACCAGAGGGAATACAGCCCTACCAAATGCCTGAATTTTAGCCCAGTGGACTTCTGACCTCCAGAATGGCAGATAATAAATGTGTGCTGTTTAAAGCCACTGAGTTAGTGCAGCTATATGAAATGAATGCATGCCCTCTTTCAGTGTTTTTCAGGGGAGGGCTGCTGCCAGGTTAGTGAAGGCTGGTCCTGAGCGCTGTAGGGCACCTAGCCTCCCTTCCAAGTCATTATGACCTCCCAAAACATACCCATGCCTTCAAATGCCCCACGGCAGGATTGGCATTCCTTGGGCTGAAAACCATAACTTAAATAGCTGAATCATCTGGGGAGGAATGGTGCATGTGCGAGCAAGCTTCAGAAAAGCAGAATTTTAAAAATACATTTAAATCTCAACAATCCTCATCAGCATCACTGGTTCAGCACTCTGCTGGAAACTCTCCTTCATGGCTACATGCGCCCTGCACGTCAGGGTCCACCACCTGGCTGAGAGGTGTTTGTGAAGAAAATAAATGAGTTATTTGATTAATTATTTCTCAGGCCTCCATGAAGGATGGATTGTGCCTTAAAATATTAAAAAGTGGAAGCCAAAAATAATGAAATACTGTCTCATTAAAAGGGTTATTAAAAAAGATGTCTAGGCATTTGGGGTGGGGGATATGGGGGGTGGGGGATATAGGGGATGGGGTGTGTTGAGGTCCTATTTCTGAGCACTACTTTGGTCCTGAACTCCTGATTGCAAAAGTCAGATAGATAACACACACTTGAACTTTTTTTTAGGTCCCACGTGCAGGTCAAAGGCCAATCACAGGGAGTGTAGGAGTGACATGTTGTTTACCAGCTTTGGCACATGAAAACTCAAATGCCAGAAATGTAAATATATGTTTGATTTCCAGAAATATTCCTTATAATTAGGTGAGAGATGGTTGGAAAATACTCTCAGCTTGATAATAGCCATAGGCATGCTGGTGTGAGTGGTTTATTAAATTATTGAATTTTCTGGAGGCTATGGATGTCAGGGAGGAGGGAGTGAAGAGTCTGAGTGGGAGTCTGAAAATCATTGGAGACACTCAGGGTTGGTGAAGAACAGGAGGGGAGCCCTGGATGAGGGGAGGGGGAGAGGGAGCCCTGGGGTGTCACTGTTTTCCAGGCAAAGAAAGCAAACCAACCCGGGTCCAATGTGTTTCTTCCTGCCTCTGCAAATCTGCCAGGTACAGCCCCTCTGTGTTATTGATGCTAATGACCCACCTAATGGCCCTGCAAGAAGGATTTTAAATCTGCAAATGACAGCTTTTGCAGGCACCACAAATCACCAAGCCTTGTAATCAAACACAGAGGGGCCCAGATCATTGAAGGACTTGGTATAATGGGTGATAAAATGCAGTTTAATGTGGACAAATGTGGAATAATATGTCTTGGAACAAACAATCAGAAGGAGGAACAGCTGCTCAATGAATGGTTTGGATTACACTGACCAGGATATAGAAATGGCCCTGAGCAGCAGCCAAAGAGACGACAGAGGGAAAGGCTGGAGAGGCCAGTCTCCATGGCTGGAAAAGAAACCTAGAGAAGTCAGAGGGAGGAGAATGACCAGGTTAACACCAGCCTTATAGGCACCTGATGCTTCACAAAGACAAATGAAAATGGGCTTCCATCCATCCTATGAGTTAGGTCCTGGCTGTAGCTTCCCATATTCCTTTCCAGCTCCTCTGGTCAACCTCCAAACATTGAGGTGCCTCATGATTTGGGGGTAACTCAGGGCTTGGACCTTGGCTTTCTTTTCTCCTATCTCACTGGGTCTCCAGAGAATCCCAGTCAGTTCTTTGGCTTTAAGTATTCGACAAGATATATGCACCTCTATGTTCATAGCAACACTATTCATAATGGACAAGACATGGAAACAACATAAATGTCCATTGATAGACGAATGGATTAAGAAGATGTGGTACATATATACAGTGGAATACCACCCAGTCATAAAAAGCACAAAATAATGCCATTTGTAGCACCATGGATGGATCTAGAGAGTCTCATACTAAGTGAAGTAAGTCAAAAAGAAAAAGACAAATATTATATGATATCACTTATATGTGGAATCTAAAATATGACACAAACAAACTCATTGGTGAATGAAACAGAAACAGACTTACAGAGAGAACAGGCTTGCATGGAGTCGGAGTTGAGGATTAGCCGATGCAAACTCTCATATATTTACATGTATAACTGAATTGCTTAGTTATACACCAGGAACTAACACAACATTGTAAAGTAACTACGCTTCAATAAAATACATTTTAAAAAGAAAGATAATAATTCACAACAATATTGAGTCTAGAAGCTCTAGACTTCTTTACTCAATTCCTGACCTCTCCACTTGGATGTATAGTGGGTGTCTCAAAGTTAACATGACCAAACACACTGAATTATTACACAAGAAAAAAAATTGTAACAAACTGTCTCTTTAAACATACGTATCACCTCTACCCTGTTAGCACCCAAAGTTAATTCTTCAATTGACCTTTCTCTAGAATTCTAGGTCAGGGGATCTCAAAGTTTCCTATAAGCAAAAATCACCTTATCCGAAAATCCTCATATTTTCAAGAATCCCAATATCCAGACCACTCCCTAGACCAATTAGTCAGAATCTTTGGGGGTGTGGGACCAAGGCATCTGTTTTAACTCTATAGGTGATTCCAACCTGCAGCCAAGTTTACGAACCGCTGCTCTAGACTTCTTTACTTAATTGCCCACTTCTCCTTTTGGATGTATAGTGGGTGTCTCAAAGTTAACGTGGCCAAACACACTAAATTATTTACCCCCTCCATGCCTAGTCTTCTCCTATCTCCATCCACTGATTCAAAGCTCCAAATCTAAATTTTATTCTAGTTTTTGATCTTTCTCTTTGTGCCTACAATAAGCCACAAGCAAATTCTTCACCATTAACTAACTTGAACACAACAACATCCTCCTACCATCTAGTCTACCTGGACCATTGTATGCCTGCTTATTCTTGGCTTCTCTCTAATTTATTTTCACTTCGGTATCCAAAGTGATTGTAAGGTTAAAACCAGGCTATGTTATACTCTGCTAAAAAGACTCTGATAGCTTCCATTCCATGCAGAATAAATTCCAAGCTAATTATCCTGACTCCTGTAGCCTTCCATGACCTGACCTCTTATATCCTATCTCTTTAACTTATTTTGCATCCTTCTCTTTTTACCCAGCAGGCCTAGCTGCTTTGATCTCAAGCACATCAAGCTCATTTCTGTCTTTGGAATCTTGCATTAACTGTTTTGTCTACATAGAATGTACTTTTTTTGATCTTCACATGGCCCACTGGGTCTCATGGTTTGTAACGGCTGAGCTCTATGGCCTATATGAGTCATTTTCAGATACTTGTCCAGGGTCTATTCTATTTTTATTGGGAGGATTAAATGTGTAAAAAGTTCTACCTGTCTGAACCTCCCGTTCCCCTCTGAGCTTCTATTCTATATCTTCCCATCACACGCACCTCTTCAGCTGCTTTTACCCTCTGGCTCTTCCTCAAATTCATCAGGTAAGTGCCCACCTCAGGGACTTTGCACCAGCTCTTCCTTTCTCTTAAACATGTCTCCTTCAGATATCTGATGGCTCACCAAGTCTTGGCTTGCATGTTTCCTCCTCCTTGAGGTCTGTCTTGACTACCCTTGGGGGAGGCTCTGCACACTCCTCCAAGCCACTCCTGAGACCACTTGCTTTGCTCCTTCTCCTTTCCACAGAAAATTCCATAGCCTCTTCTTACATGCAAAGTAATGCATGTATCTATTATCTATCTCTTACTGCTAGAATGTAAGCCACACGAGGGCCAGGATCTTTGTGTTTTACACACTGATGTGTCCCTGGCAACTAGAAGAGAGTCTGGCACATAGTAGCAACACCACAAATATCTTCTGAATGAATTAATGAGTAAATAAATTAATGAATGATACATGAATGAAATCATTCAGTGACTCTAATAAAGTTAGGTATTATTGTTGTAACCTGCATACATCCCAGTCTTCTTCATCCTAGGATTATGAACACTTTTACTACTTACATCCCTGCACACCTGCAGGACCTCACTCCCTCTCCTCTGCACTCCCATGTCATCCTCAGGGGACCCATGTGACCAGCCTGCTTCTGTTCTGCAGTTCCAGACTTGCAGTGGTATCCGATACTTGAAGTTAGGTGGAGCCAGAGGGATGCTGTTTCCCTGGCTCCCTCCAGACCCAGCAGGCCCTGCTGCTGCTTTCTCATTGCTGTTAGTCCAGCAGATGCTGCTACTGCTGCTCTGTCATTGGCTCTGATTATTGTTTCTGTGTTATTACCGGAATTGGAGAAAATATTCCCCTCTGTTGCCAAGGCTCACCTGGACCTTGAAGTAAAATAGCTTGTGCTCCAAGCCTTTCAAGGTTGCAAAATGGTCAAAATGGTCACTTTAAGTTGTTATTTGGGACTTAGGATGAGCACCTGACAAAGAGACACTAACCTCTCCTCCATTGCATTGCCCTTCCTCTGGTCTTTGCTCCAAGCTTCCTTTGAACCAAACTTCTCTCTTCAGAGACACACACAGCCCCCAGGCCTCCCAACTCATGTAAATCCCTGTCTGCCAGCAGGTGTCCTCTGACCTCACACCCAACCTTCATTTAGCTTCAGCCAAGATATCGCTTCCGAACATCAAGACCAAAACTAGTCATTGTTAAAAATAAAATTAAAATTAAAATAGCATTAATTTTAATGCTCTAGAAGAACACAGAGCCTTAAGTTACTACATGTTGGTATACTTCTGTTTCCTCCGAAGGTCTGGTTCTGCATGAAAATGCTAGTTTCACATCCCAGCAGATGGCCCATGGTAACAGGGCATGGCTCATCTTTTTACAATGAATTCTATTAAATGAAAAATAATCCCTGGCAGATGTATACACCAGTTTCATCTCCATGTGGGAATCAATCTCTCCATGAAGACATTGTTTTCATGGTATTTATAGACTGATGGTTGCGGGGTGAACAGGGGTGACTATTATCAGAATTAATTATAATCACTTGCATTTATCTGGTGCTTAATGCTTCCACAGCTGTTCCTTCATTTGATTCTTGCAACATCCTATGAGGTAGACATTTGAGTTGAGGGCAATGAAACCCAGGAAAGCATGCAAGGTACTTCCCTTCCTTCTTTGCCAGGTCTCAGAGACAGATTGCATCAAGGCTCTGGCTGGAAGCCTGACCTTTGGGTGGAGGGCCTGCAGGCTGATCAATGCTGAGGAGAGAACCAGACAGGGAAGACCAGCTCTTCCCCCTAACCAGCAGAGTGTCCTTGAGGAAACTGGCAAAGTCTTAGCACAGGGAGTGCTCTTAGCTAGACTGACATGGTGACCTCCTAACAGGTCCCCTGCTTCTGTCCTTGCCTTGCTTCCATCTGTTCTCAATGTAGCAGCCAAACAGCATTTTCAATACTATTTTAGACAAAGTCACTGCAACACCAAAACCATTCCATAACTCCCTACCCCACTTCGAGTGAAAGTAAAACAGCTGAGAGTGGCTGAAAGGCCTCCCCGTAGTCTGACCTTAGTGTCACCCCTGCTTGCTCACACTCCTGCCACATTGACCTCCTTTGGTGTTCCTCCTTGGGGGCACACTCAACCTTAAGGCCTCCACAGCACCTGCTCCCTCTGCCTTGCACACTTGTCCCTCACCTCTGCTTGGCTTACCACATGCCTCCAGGCTTTGCTCACATCTAACCTCCATGATGCCTGCCCCAATTTCTAAAGACCCCCCTTGCCTTCTTCCTTTCTTATCCTTCTCGCCCTGCTCTATGTATCCTTTTCTCTATACCACTTACCATCTTCTAATATACTACCTGTATTAGTTTCCTCAGGCTGCCCTAACAAATTACCATAAACTGGTAGCTTAAAACAACAACAATTTATTGCAGCAATATTTTGGGGGATCCATCTCACAAAGCAAAGGAAATAAAACAAAAATAAACAAATGGGACCTAATTAAACTTTAAAGCTTTTGCACAGCAAAGTAAACCATCAACAAAATAAGAAGACAACCTATTGAGTGGGAGAAAATATTTGCAAATGATATGACTGATTAAAGGATTAATATCCAACATATATAAACAGGTCATACAACTCAACATCAAAAAGCAAACAACTGGATTAAAAATGGTCAGCAGAGCTAAACAGACATTCTTCTAAAGAGAAAATGCATATGACCAACAGGCACATGAAAAGATGCTCAACATCACTAAACAGGGAATGCAAATCAAAACCACAATGATACAGGAGTTCTCATTGTGGCTCAATGGGTTAAATACCTGACAATGTTTCTGTGAGGATGTGGGTTTGATCCCTGGCTTCTCTCAGTGGGTCAAAGTTCTGGCATTGCTACAAGTTGCAGTGTAGGTCATAGATGTGGCTTGGATCCAAGTGTTGCTGTGGCTGTGGGGTGGGCCCCAGCTGCAGCTCCAATTTGATCCCTGGCTCAGGAACTTCCATATGTTGCAGGTGATACCATAAAAGGAAGAAAATGAAAATGCAATAGTATATTGCCTCACATTGTTCAGAATGGCTATCATCAAAAAAACAGAAATAACAAATGTTGGTGAGGCTGTGGAGATGAGAGAATCTTCATACACTGTTGGTGAGAATGTAAATTTGTGCAGCCACTGTGGAAACCAGTATGGAAGTTTTTTAAAAGCTAAAAATATGGCCCAGCAATTCTAGTCCAGGGTACATGTCAAAAAAAAAAAAAGCACTAATGTAAAAAGACATATGCACCCCAATGTTCATATCAGCATTATTTACAATTCCCAATATATGGAAGCAATCTAAGTGTTAATCAACAGATGAATTGATTAAGAATATGTGGTACATACACACATACACACACACAATTGGAACACTACGCACCCATAAAAAATCGCCATTTGCAACAACATGGATGGATGTCAAGGACATTTATGCTAAGTGAAATAAATCAGATAGAGTAAGATAAATGCTATATGATATCACCTATATGTGGCATATAAAAAATACAACAATCTAGAAGCAGATTCACAGATATAGAAAACAAACAAGTAGTTTCCAGTGGGAAGGGGGAAGGGTAATATAGGGGTAGGGAGTTCAGAGGTACAAACTATTAGGTATGAAATAAGCAACCAGGATATATCATACAAAATGGGCGATGTAGTCAGTATTTTATAATAACTATAAATGGAGTAAATTTTTAAAAACTGTGACACTATCGTACACCTGTAACATATAATATTGTACAGCAACTATACTTCAATTAAAAACAAACAAACAATTATTGCTTCACAGTTCTGGAGGCTGGAAGTCCAAAATCAAGGTATTGGCTAAGTCTTCTGGTGGCTTTGAGGGAGAATCTGTCTCATGCCCCTGTCCTAGCTTCTGGAGGCTGCCAGCAATCTTCGGCATTCCTTGGCTTATTCCAAAACTCCAGTTTCTGCCTCTGTCTTCACATGGCTGTCTCCTGTCTGTGTTTCCCCCTTCTCATAAGGTCACTAGTCATTGGATTAAGGCCCACCCTAATGATATCATCTGAACTTAACAGATTCCATTTGCAAATAAGGACATATGCACAGGTACTAGGGGTTAGGACTTGATCATAATTTTTTGGAAGGTGCAATTCAACCTATAATAATTTAATTTCTACTATGTTTCTTGTTTATTATCTTTTTCCCTAAGCTCTGTGAAGTCGGGACCTTTGTTGTATGCATAGTTGAATCCCAAGATACTCAACAAATGTCAGCTTCCTTACCGCAAGTTCTTCATCTTTTAAATATTATTTACATCCACAAATGAAAATTTCATAATAGCTAATTCTCAGTTACCCACCCATATTTTGAAATTAGCAAAGGAAAGTAATTTCACAGTAATTTCTAATGTATTGCCATAAGAATCCTACTTTCACAAATTGGACATTCTATAAAAGTTTCTAGCTGATATTCAGATTTCACAGAGACTGCCATAGCCTGCAGCAGGCTTGTGATGAGAGAGAGGTTTTAAATGTGTTGTCTCCATTTGAAGCCCCTTCTTTCTACAGAGCTTGCAGTCACCGTGCTTACCTCCAACCACCTGTCCTGCTGTGGTCTTGCCCTCTGCCTAGTTCCTTGCTCAGATGTCCTTCTTAAGGACCTGCCAACCAGTCTGGAAGATCAGATTCCTGTCATCTAAGAGCCAGAAAGTACTCTGGAAATCATTCACTTATTCACTCACGTCATAATATGTTTCATGAGCACCTACTATGTGCCAGCCATTATGATTTCCCCTTTCTAGCCCTTAAAAATCTCACAACACCCTGCAAAGTGGGCATTACATTCCTTGCATTCCAGATAAGTGCACAGAACAGAGAGGGATTAAGGGACTTGGCTGTAATGACTCATCCAGAGGTTGTATATCCAAGTTCAAACCAGGATGCTCAGGGTCTAAGCCCTGTGAGTGACTCTGCCTTGAAACCCAGCTCCTCATCATTCAGTTTGAAGAGGAGAAAAGCAGATCTCACTCTGCCTCTTAGATCACTCTTACCATGTTCTTGGTGGTACACTAAATAGCCTATAGAGTGCTCGTGACTGTTCTTATTCCCAGCTTAGTAAATAAATTTACCAGTTTGGAATTCTCTACTTTACAAGGCACCCTTTCCTCTATGGACTCATTTCATTTCCATGCTGACTGAGCAGGTGCCATGCTCCAGTGGCTTCCACTTGTGCCTCTAGACTCCCTCTCCACACTTCTCCACAGCGCCTGGGGAGACAACTTGTGCACTGCACTAACTTGTGTCTCCCATTCCCTCTGGCTTTCCTGGGGTTCTGTCACTGACATCACTGGAAGGACATCAGAGGGAGGAGATCAGGGAGATCAGGTTCTCATGCCCCTAGTTCCCACCCTGTGAAGTCATCTTGGGTTGGCTGTGTCCCAAAGATCATTGCCTCTCCCAGTGCTGCCAATCTTACCAGAATTTCTCTCTTTCCATCTTCTCTCCCTCTGTCCCTTTGTGCCTTGGAGAAGTAAAAATAGAGTGTTCTATCCCTGGGTTAGTTATTATTCCAGGAGGCTCCCTCACTCTAATGACTTCATGAATGGTTTTTTGTAATAGACTTTCTTAAAATTATCCAAATTTGACAGTGCCATATATATCTTGGTGGGAATTTGTTTTATACAATTTACTGTATCCATTTGGTAAAGGAGAAGACAGAGACATAGGAAGTTTAAATGTCTTTCTGTAGATCATATGTGGAGAAAGTGTCTGACTAGGGGCTGGAATGAAATCTCCAGTTTATTTATTTATTTATTTATTTATTGTCTTTTTAGGGCTGCACCCATGGCATATGGAGGTTCCCAGGCCAAGGGTGGAACTGGAGCTGTAGCCACTGGCCTACAACATGGCCATAGTAATGTTGGATCCAGGCTGCGTCCGTGACCTATACCACAGCTCACGGCAACTCCAGATCTTTAACCCATTTAGTGAGGCCAGGGATCAAACCTGCGTCCTCATGGATGCTAGTCAGATTCGTTTCCGCTGAGCCGTGGTGGGAGCTCACAGGTCTCCAGTTTATTGCTTTAAGGTCAAGAGGAGTGTCCAATTGGCCTGAGATAAGCCTCTGGTAGGATGCCCCGAATATAGAATGTGATTAATAAATGTTGGTTTTTCTCTTTCTGACTTACTTCACTCAGTATGAGAGTCTCTAGTTCCATCCATGTGGCTGCAAATGGCATTATTTGCTGCTTTTTATGGCTGAGTATCATTCCACTGTGTATATATACCACAGCTTCCGAATCCAATCATCTGTTGATGGACATTTGGGTTGTTTCCATGTCTTGGCTATTGTGAATACTGCTGCAATGAAGATGTGGGTGTATGTGTCTTTTTTAAGGAAAGTTTTGTTCGGATATACGCCCAAGAGTGAGATTGCTGGGTAATATGGTAGTTCTATGTATAGTTTTCCAAGGTATCTCCATACTGTTCTCCATAGTGGCTGTACCAGCTTACATTCCTACCAACAGTGTAGGAGGGTTCCCTTTTCTCTACACCCCCTTCAGCATTTATTATTTGTGGATTTATTAATGATGACCAAATACCATATGATAAAATTTATATCTGGACTCTAATATACAGCACAAATTAACCTTTCCTCAGAAAAGAAAATCATGGACTTGGAGAGTAGACTTGTGGTTGCCAAGGGGGAGGGGGAGGGAGTGGGATGTATGGGGAGCTTGGGGTTAATAGATGCAGACTGTTGCCTTTGGAATGCATTAGTAATGAGATCCTGCTGTGTGGCACTGGAAACTACGTCTAGTCACTTATGATGGAGCATGGTAATGGGAGAAAAAAGAATGTATACATGTATGTGTAACTGGGTCACCGTGTTGCACAGTAGAAAATTGACAGAACCAGCTATAATGGAAAAAAATCATTATAAAAAATTTAGATCCCTTTTTTGTTGTTAAAAAAATAAATGTTGGTTGATGGCAAATAAGTTTTCTTTGTTTAATAGTTATAGTGATTATATTCTAAATAACTAAATGTAGGAAGTCAGCTCATTTGGAATATCATTATCTTGGGAAGAAAACTGGGCTGTCCCTAGTAGATCTGAGTCTGAATATTAGCCCATGGTGGGCAAGCCCCTTAGATACTACAGTATCACTCTCCTCATCTATAAAATGGAGACTAGGCTTTATTCTCAATTATTGCTGCAAGGATTAAATGAAAGGATATTTTGGCAATAGCCCTGAGCCATTTTCCAAGCAACCACATGCTTATTGTCATTTGAGATAATAATTTTTCAGCATTTCCTTTGCAGTCCTCCCATGTGTGACAATGTGATGGTCTATAATACGTGATCCTCTCTGAGCTAATGTTCATCCTTATTTTCATCGTTGTGTGCAAAGATGTTGGCTATCATTTCTTTTTTTTTTGTATTTTGTTGAATTCTGAATATAATATGTACTAAAGACACTTTATGTCAAATGACAAATTTAAAAATGGATCAGATCAAAATATCATAATCAATTCACAGGTAATTACCCATACTTAACAGAAGGAATATAAGCTGTTTTAAAAGTGGATTTGGGTTGTGTGTGTTTTTTTTTTTTCTGAGGCTCTCTCCTTTGCTTATATCTTTAAGTGATCAGTTGACTAGGTAATGGGTACTTGAGGCAAAAAAGGGGCAGGATACAAATTTAAGAGTTTAAGGAACTATATTACACCTGTAAAGAGAAAAAGTGGGATGCAGGGTGTAGGTTGAACAGGAGTAGTGGGGTGGCAAAGTATGAGCTCCTGAGTTAATACCTAGGAAACTGGGCTTTCTGCCATAAAAAAGACACAAATCTTTGTGGTGACCTAATTAAAGTTCTTAAAATTCAATTTGGACAGTTAGGAAGCTCAGCTCCTTTCCAGGAGGAATAAGGAGTCAGTGCAATGACCTAACTGATCCTGGGCTGCTTGCCATTTCAAATAGCTGGAGTGGGTTTATCAGCTTCTCTTGGGGACCCAGGCTTCCTGATCACAGTCTTGAGTAAAGGAGAGTGTCCTGAGGGGTCACACTGGTGTCATGGCCCAACAGTGGTTGCCATGACTAGAGGACATGCTTTTTGAGAAGGAAAACTGATGTTTCTTTCAACTGTTGCTATGAAAGTTTTTGGAGTAAAGAAGAAAGGACATCCTCTCAAAACCATCCATGCATCCTTCTAATCCTTTCACACGTCCATCCATCCATCCATCTCTCTATTCATCCGTACAACATATACTGAGCACTTATTCCTACCAAATATGGGGGACACAACACTAAATATGACACAATTGATACTTTGAAAGCACTCAGTCTTCATGCAAATACATGTAACTAAAACAATGAAGTGTAAGCTCAAGGCTCCAAGTAAGAAGTCCTGAGTCTGAGTGTTTATTCTATAATTTAAATGGCCATGTGGTCTTGGGCAACACACTTTTCTCTAGGACAATACTGTCATCCATAAAAGAGTACAGCTAGACTAGAACACTCTCTGATGTCTCTTCCAGGTCAGACATGGTAAAATTCTATGTCCAGACAAATTCAGTTTAAAATAAGCTTATCACATAAGTGCAGATACTGTAATGATGTAGTAAGTGGTCTCCTCTGTCTACCTGGCCTCCCTAATCTATCTATCTCCTATAATGTAGGCAGAGTGGTCCTTTCTAAAGAAAATCTATCTTGTTTCTCTTTTCATTTGTCCTCTAAGGGTAGATTCCTATTCCTTTTAGACTAAAGATGAACATTCTTAAAGAGGTCTTTGTGGCCTTGTTTAACTCTTCACCTCATTTTACCTCAAACCTGGAATAGTCTTCTTTGCATTTTAAACTTTGTTCCTCTTGTTACAAGGCCTCTGTCTGGACCACTTCTCTTTCCCTCATCCTCTGCCCAGGGAGAATCACTCATCTTTCAGAGAGCAGCCTACTTGCCATTTCTTCAGGGATACTTTCTCTCACCTCCCAGGCAAGGCCTGGCTCCTTTGTTATATATGCACACAGAGCTGTGTTTCTTCTCTAGAGCACAAATCTTACCCCTGACCTAAGCCTTAACATTGGGGTCTTTTTGTTTAATGTTTGACTCCCCTACCAGTTTCTCAGACTCAGGAGAGCAGGAACAGTGGTTGGGAGTGAGTCTGGAAGTCAGACAGGGTGACTGGAGTCATGGCTGCAGCACTGGGCAAGTCACTCTGCTCTAAACCTCAACTTTCTCATCTATAAAGATAATAGTATGCTTATCATTGGGTTGTTGGGAGAGGAAAATGGAATTACAAAGCCTTAGAGCTTAATGCAGGGCCCAGCATGTATTCAGTGCTCTCTACACAGGAACTGTTATCAATGTGCTCAATTCTTCCTTTGTTGTGTTTCTATGCAGGTCCATCTGGCCTCCATTTGATTCCCAAGGGGACCCATTTGCCAGATGTGGGTGCCTTTGGGAACTGTTCCCCTTCATAGTCCCAATCCTTGAATCCTCTCTTCTCTCCACAGCACACGAAGTCCATCAGGTACCAGAGTTGACTCTCCTTTTGAAAATTTACCCAGAATCCAACTGCTTTTCTACCCTTCTGCAGCTAACACTCTGGTCTAAGCTGCAAGCAGCTCTCACCCAGATGATTGCAATGGCCTCCTAACTGGTCTCCCTGGCTCTGCCTTTATCCCCTAGTCTTTTCCTGGCACAGCAGTCAGAACAAGACTGTTAAATCTAAATCGGATTATGATACTCCTCTGCTGGAAAACCTCTGATGGCTCCCATCATACTTAGAATGAAACCCAAATCCTGCTCTTCAAAACAGTCATGATTGGCCCTAGGCAACTTTTCTGATCCTATCCATCCCCCTAATACATAGGCTCCTGCTACAGTGGCCTTCATATCACGTGCTGGAAAGCCTCTTCACCTGGAAACTTGCAACCTGGCCTCCCCATCTCCTTTAGGTCTTTGTTCTCAGGTCACATTCTCAGTTAGGGCTTCCCTAACACCTTATTTAATGTTTCCATTCCTACTCCACATTGGACGCTTTTCCTATAATCCCTTTTCCATTTTATTTTCCCCACAGCATTTGATATTATTTGAAGTACTATATATTTTACATATTTGCCTATTGCCAGTCTTTTCCATTATGATTTTTATTATGAAACAACATGCTAGATGCTTAATAAATATTTGTTGCATGAATGTATGAATAATTGAATTGTCAACTCAGTTCTCAGGGTATGGTTGCCTTCTATGCCTACTCAGAAACCGTCCTGGATTATATGGTTCCCTGAACCTCTTCTTAATAGGTGGACTCCACCACAATTAAATTTCTGAATTCCATGAATTGCAGTCAATCCTCAATCTTAGATGTCTCTGATAGCCAGGTCAAACTTCAAGCACTGTGATACATTTTTGGAGAGTGAAGAATGAGTTATATTTTTGATGTAGAAATATTCTGATGCTTTCCTCCTAAAGGCGAATTATTTCTCTTAGGTCACTAGAAATATCTCTTGGTTTCCTAAACTACAGACATACTTACTGATGTGCATAAGTAGCCAAGGTGGTAAGAAACAGTCTGAAGTTTACCATGATGCCTAGCCTTGAAAAAGAAGGTGGATCATATACATATTTGTTTCTCATGTTCCAATCCTTAAACAGAAAAATAGAATCCCTTTTAGAAGACTGGCTGGCCAAATTTGGGGCTGTACCTTCTTTCAATTTTGGAGAATAGTAGCTTAACTTTTAAAGGAAAATTAGAGTCAGCTCTGAGGAAGAAAGTGGTCAATGGTGGTGGTGCCCAGGAGAACATATCAGGCTTGTTCATGTTGGAACACATGCTAGTAAAAAATGAGTACTGGAAGGTTTGTGACAAAGACACCTGCTGAGTAACACACTTACAGATACATGTACAACAGGACATCAACCTAGGAAAGATTTGAGAGATGAGCAGAAGATGCCACTAAAATCAGATTCTGCTGAGGACCAGCATATTATCCGAATGGGAACCTAAATGGGAGGGGGAGGGGAAGAGAACTCTGACACCTCCTTCTGGTGTGGCAGTGGACTGGGAAGGGCACAGGTGCAGAATGGTTGAGTATTGGCTTGCTGGTCTGATGGCCACATTTGGACATATGGAAGGAGAAGACATTAAAACTTCCAGTACTGAGATACAACCAATGATATATTGTGATTATATAATTTTTTTGTTATTGTTCATCAAAATTTTCTGCATCCTCATGTTAAGAGGTTCATAAAACTGAAAATGATGGCTGAAAATGATGGTACCCAGGGGTACCGAATGGGGGCTCCTATTAGGAAACATATGCTATCAAAAATGGTAACTTGGGGAATTCCCATTGTGGCTCAGTGGGTTAAGGACCTGATATTGTCTCCGTGAGAATGTGGGGGTTCGATCCCTGGCCTCTCTCAGTGGCTTAAGGATCTGGTATTTCCACAAGCTATGGTGTAGTTCGCAAATGCAGCTTGGATCCAGTGTTTTTGTAGCTATGGCACAGGTCCCAGATGCAGCTCCAATTCGACCCATGGCCTAGAAACTTCCATATGCTACAGGAGCAGCCAGAGAAAGAAACAAAAATAGTAACCTGGATTCTAAGGAGAGAAGTCCATTCATTCACTCACTCATCTACAAATTTATTTGCTCATTAATTTACTTATTCACTAACCCAGCAGATATGTTGTAAGCATCTATGATGTATTAGGCATATATTCTGATGGTATTAAAGTCAAGGAGATGAACAAGATCCCTGCTATCTTGGAGTTTGAATGACAGCGAAGAAAGACTATAACTAATAAACAACAAAAATAGAAGGGATAAGCCTAGACAATGATGAATATTATAAAGGTGATAAAGTCAGTGAGTGGTGCAGAGTTCTGGAAGTTAGTGTTCTGGCTACTTTAGATGGGATGCTTAAGGAATGCTTCTTTTCAAAAGGATGTTGGAGCTGAGACCTAAATTATAGGGAGGGACCAGTCACATGCAGCTCAAAGGTGATGGTTCACAGGGAGCTTCTAAAAAATAATGATGGACCCCATCATCAGAGGTTCTTATTTAATTGATCTAGAGTTGAAGGACAAGGTCATTCTAATGTGTAGTCAGGGTTGCAAACCATGTATCTAGACTAGAAGAAAAAAGTAGTAAAGTAGTTTGTGCAAAGATCCTGAGGTAGGGAAAAGTTTCCAGTATTCCTAAAGCAGAAAGAAGGTGCGTGTGGCTGGAAGGAAGTGGCTAAAATAAAGGGAAATAAGGGACAGAAGGGAAAAAGGAAGCAGGCCAAGGTGAGCTGCTTAGCTTGCCACAGCTCTAGAACTGCACCCCTACAGTACATAGGAAAAAGGGGCTCCTGGCTACATGTAGAGGAGAATATTGTCTTGAAGGCAGACAGGGAGGCAGAGTGAATGATAGGGAGAAAAGCCCACATGTCTCTCTTCTTCAGTGTCATCAAATAGGAAACTAATCTTAACTGTAGAATTTCTCTGGGGATCAGCTACATGTTTTCCAGGGGTGATCAATCTATGAAAAGTTTCCAAATTCTTTTAAAACTGCCAGTTTCTCAGCAAGTAGCACAGAGGGTACTTTCCAGAAAGAGAAGTTCAATAATTAAAATGAGTCAGCACTGAAGAACTGGAAGGCGGTTTGATCTAGTTTAGCAGCCGACATTTTCTTAGCAGAGAAATGCAATATCCATAATACATTATTTTGTGCCAAACAGAAGCCAACTAGAACAGAATTGTCTCAGGGGAGACCAAGGGAAGTTTGCCAGAAAATCTTTTTGAAGGCAACAGGAAACCTGGTCTACAAAAGCTGAAGTTGAGAAGCGGTCTTGGGGCTACATCTCAGGTGGCTGCAGGTTGGAGGTGCTCCCCAGAGCTGTTCTGACACACCTCTCCCCTCTGCTTCCCTGGTATAACCCTAAAGGGCAGAGAAACACAATTCCTGGGCTGTTTGAACACTTGGAGTTTAGAAGTCTGTCTTCCTTCCTCACCATCAACAGAGAGACCCCCTCACTGGTGAGCAGCTCTTATCCTAGGGGTCAGGTTTGCATTTGCCTTGGGTGTTAACTATAGGAAGTGAGAGATTGGGGTAATTTTTTTGTTTATTTTTCTGAGAAAAGAAGAGTTGTTAAAAGAGAAATTCCCTTCTCTGGTTGGCAAGTGTCCCTGCAAAACATTCCCCCACTGAGTTTCCATGAAGAGTGGAATCTGCCAAACCTGAAAGTGGCTTGGCTTGAAGTCTCAGTCCCAGTGAGAGGTTGCAAGAGTTTCCTCCCTGTGCCTGCTGCATAGTCTCTCTTCCTGGGGCTGGCTCTCCAACTTCAAAGGAAGCAGAAATTGGCTCCATTCTGTCTTCCCAAGTTTATGCAATCATGGGCCGAACTAAATTTGTGTTAGATTATGCCAAAGACTAAACAACATTTTGCTTTCTTTTTTATTTTTTGCTTCACTGACAATAGTCCAAGAGAGGAAGCCTTCAATTAGAGTAGCATAAAATACTGATTAGAATCAATCAACACCTCTAGAAGTTTAAACACTTAAGTTAATTAAATGGTTCAGTAAACTTGAAGCTAAACTTGCAAACAGAAATTGCAATGTATAAAAAGATGCTTAGATTTTTAAAAAACATAATTATCCAACAAGCTCAATATCAACCTTACCAAAGTTTCTGTGGAAATGATCAGGCAATGCATCCATTTTCAGTGCAGCTCACACTACATTAAAACCATCATTCAAAAGCCAAAACTTGTGTCTCCTATCAGCAGATGTGATATTCTTACAAAGAACTGGTTTAGAAATAGACTTTTGGGAAACTGGCAATGACCATATGGCTTTTAAATAGTCCTGAATACTATGAGACCACTGTTTCCTTAACCTCAATACAAATAAAACCATGCAAATAGATCTTAGTGACTTTGTTAATTTTAGGAGAAAGCCCAATCTAAATGCATGGGAAAAAACATATATGGATTCTTTTCAAAGACCTATATTTTTTAACTTTTCTGCTACAAAACAAGGTCCAACTAGCTGTCTTTGGTTAAGTTTCCTTAGACAAAGCCTGAGATGGGGAGTCTAGTTCATGTGATTTATTGGGGAAGTGTTCCCTGGACCAGGGGAAGGAGGAAAGCAGGACAGCAGGAGCAAATATCTAAGCAAGGATGTTGACTCAGCTGGAGATTGTCTCAGTCTGAGCCTTAGGGAAGAGCTGGAATGTGAATTACATAACAGAATTAGTCCCACTGAGACAAGGAAGTCAGCTTATTCTGCCCCTGCCCTATATTCTGCTCAGGGTGGGTGGGAGTGTTGGGGCATGTCCTCCTGGGCAATAGCAGGAGGCAATGCCCCAGGAACAGGGGTAGCTGTCAGGTGTGATCAGACAGTCACAGCCACTGGGGGATGGGCACAGCAGCTACCAGATGGGATCTGGGCAGGGGGTCAACTCTGCTGGACCAAGAAACTTCTGCATCAGAGAGATTATATTGGCTGATCTTAGGTATGAGCAGGGCTGAAAGTTACCTTTGATGACAAGTTCATTCTAAAGTATGAGCTACTCTAGGTTCTAGACATTGTCTGGTTCACCTCTGAACATATGAGCCAGTCAACAATGTGTGTTAAATTAATGGTGAACAGATCACTTAGAGTGTCAACTGAGATGGAGCAGTTTCCATACCCCTTCCAAACATTTCACAAATATCTACAGGGGAATAAAACAACAAAATTACAATATACAATATATTGAAGTTCACTCTCATCAGAAGACTTGGGTTGGAGCTCTAGTGTAGCTTCTCATTTAGGCATGTGGCTTTGGACCTCTTTAAAACAGGAAAAATACAATTTCACAGGGCTTTTGTGAGAATTAAGAGAAATGGCACATGGAAATGCTTAGTAATTTGGCTTTTTCTCATAAAAAGCTTTTCTTTGACAGAGGCTAGAGTGAAGGAGTAGAGCCACTCAAAGCTAAAGGATTAGAATGCTTTAATAATAACAATTTATTGTGCAAAGATAAAGCAATAATGGAACTGTGCTATAAATCAGTAGGGACCATGGATTAATATTAATCTATAAAACATACTTTTAGGAATGAAGCTACTACATAAGGCTAAGTAGACCTAGGGCAAGTATCTCATTGTTCTATTTCCCCACACACTTTGCAGTTCAGCCCGTGAACTCTTTATAACTGGAGAAAGTGTGATTTGCAAGCTAAACATGACCTATGTGTTGACCAACTGTAGGGTCTTTATGCATAACACTTTCTACTCTCTCTCAGACTATCTGATATGACTTCTTTCTTGGGGTTGCCAAAAACACTCGTTTATCACCTCCCAGAAAAGCAAATGAAAAGTGAGTGGCTTGTCAAGTTAGGACATAGGCACTCTGTGCCTTGGTGTTCCAGCTGTCCATCTTGACCTTGACAGAATCTCCTTCTCTGCCCCCGATGGACAGTTGTTCATGGGTACAGAACAGAAGGCCATTACAGAGACCCAGCCAAACACTGAATCAAAAATCCAAGATGTTGGATTTTTAATTATTTGGAAACAAAAAAACTTCAGTAGTCCAACAGGGTGAATTTTATAGAATGTTTTCCTGTTTTAGTGTTCCTGAAGAATTTGGCGCTGTTCCTCACAATTCCCTCTCACACTCATTCAGTGCTCTGAACATTTTTCTTCTTTAGTCATTGGCTAAAGGACAGGACTAATGGCTGGACTTCCAGTATGTTCAGAAGAACAAATAAAAATTCCCTTCCTCCCTCTGGATCTCTCTGGAAGGTGGGTTGGGATCCTCACTATCATGGCTATTTTGCAATGTTAGACCTTCTTAGGGTGCTAGATGGGGCCACACTCAGGTGGCTGGGCAGACTCTTTGTGGTTTTGAATGTAGGGGGTAAGAAAAGGTGATGTGTACATTCATTAAGATAAAGCACTTAAATGGTGATGGGAAAAGCTTAGTTTAGATGTAAGCAAGAGTGTGCACAGAAGGAGAGAGAAAAGGGGTCTAGAGTCAGAAGAAAGTAGATTTCTTTCTTCTGACTTTCATCTGTAACCATGTGAGACAGTTTCAGTTTGCAGCCTGAGAAGAGAGTGGGCAAGCAGGAGTGAGAGACCATGGATCCCTTTCTTCTTTGTGATCCTGGCTAACTAGGTGCTCATTATTCAGAGAATGAAAAGCAGCATAGCCTATCAGCACAAGAGCCGTTCTCTCAAATTCTCACTATTTTATAAGAGTTCTAGCTTCTCTGCAATCATAGTCCTTGTAACTTCACATCAGCACATTGTAAGTTTATTGCGGAGAAAAGAATGAAGTAATAGGGAGGGTGGGTGAAACAATTTTGGGGGGCAGTTCCCAAGTAACTTAGAATTTTGTGTTTATTTTCCTGAACCAATAAATACTATACAAAATGATGTATTATTTTCTTTCTCCTACTCCTCACCTGACGATTCCCTGGGTCACCTCACTCACAGGCTCTCCTTCCAGATTTGATTCAGCAGGTGAGGTTGAGTGACACCTGGAGAGCTCCGTAAATCATTTTTAGAGAAATTTGGTTGAGGTGAAGAGAGTCCTGGGCCTGGAGGTGATTATATTAAGGAAATAGATTAGTGTATTTTGGGGGAGAAGAAACATACCCCAAAAGTGATGTCTAAAATATTCATAGCTCCTTCTTTTGCCTCAAAAAAGTGACATTTATGAAGAAAAAAAAAATGCCACGATGTCCATCCCTTGGGTCCTTTCCCTCTCCCCTCCTCCTCCCCTTCAGCTCCTCCAGGATTGAACCATGAATGTCTCTTTAGGTGAGGTTAGTACCTTGGTTTAAGTAATGCCTCCCCGCTTACTAAATGTAGAAACTTGGGAATCATATTTTGTCACTCTTAGCTACAAATATTATTTGTAGAGGAGTTATTGAAGTATATGCTTATATCCCCCACTGAATTGTAGGCCTCAGTATGTGTTGAATTTAGTATAAAATTCTTTCTCTTATACACCCTTCGACCTTAAGTCTTTGTGCTAAAAAATTGGTTTTGGATTTGACAGAAAGCCCTAGTTCTCCAGGTTCATGGTGAGCCCAGCACTTGATCATCAAGCATGTGGTCTTTCAAGCTTTGACTCTGCAGGCATGGGGCATGCGAAATATTTTTTTCCAGCCACCCTCATGGCACATGGAAGTTCCTGCTTCACAGATGGAATTCAAGCCACAGCTGAAACCTATAGCATAGCTGTGGCAACACCAGTTTTTAACCCACAGTGCCAGGCCAGGGATTGAACTGGTACCTCTACAGAGACAAGCCAGATCATTAACCCACTGCATCACAGTGGGAACTCCAGGCATAAGTAGGATGTGGACATCTTAAGTAGGATGTGGACATGGAGAAATGAATTAGTGTTGTTAGTAATCTAAGAAATCTAAGCTGCCGTTTTTGGAAACTTACTTCCATGAAGACAACCTCTGAACCTCCTTTGATAGTACAGCATTGTAAACTGGAAGGGGTGAGCTTTTCTCAAAAAGGTCACATCTTTGCTTCTGACCTCACACCAGTCCCTTTTTTTTTTCCATCTGAGAGCTCACTGGGTCACACTACACATAATCACGTGTGTAAAACCGCATTATGTAGAAGAGGGATTTGATGAATCATAAAATCTCACACAGCACTGGAGAAAGTCCAGGATAAATGGATTTGAATAAAATAAATGCCACCCAAACCCCTGCATAAATGATGCATGACATCGCCTGCTAATTGAGGCATGAAGCCATGAAATTTTAAACTCCCAGATGGTTCCCCCTCTGTCTTTTCAGTTTGTCCTCCCCAAACTTATGCAATATCTACATCACTCACTACTGAACTTAGATGACACTTGAACTCAGACTATTTCTGAAAACTAGCCTGGGACATTGATTTAAAGGCAAGGTCTAAGTTGTATTCTTCCCTGTAACCCCAGATCCTAAAATAGGATTGTGACAGAGTAGGTCTCAGTAATTGTTTCTTGAATGTTTCTAAATGGCAAGCAGAGCCTGCCTCTGTTTGAGAGAGGTTAAGATCCATCAGCATACATCTTTGCTTCATGATGTAAGGGGTTATGTATGTGCAGATGGAGATGAATCTGGATTTTCCAGCCTTTTAAGGATACGGGTGTTGAGATCAGATAAACTGGAGTTTGGTTCTCAGCTTTGGAATATAACAGGCATGTGATCTCTAAGCCCTGATTTTCCACTATGTAAATGAATACAGTAGTAGTAATAATAATTATAATAATTAACCTCCACACATTCAAAGACAGAGTTAATAATAAGGAACCCAGGGCGACCAGAACACAAGACACCACGAAAATGCTTGTCCATGATCAAGTGGCCCCAATTCCTTCAGTGATTTGGCTGGATTCGACTAGTCCGATTTTTTGGTCCAATACCAAGACCCATTCCAATCTTGTGAGTATGTGACATTTTACCTCTAGCAAGCATCTTTCCAAAGGACAGGTGTGGGTGTCCTTTACTCTAGGTCTATTTTGTATGATTGGAAAGTTTAATTGAAGAAATGAGGAAGAGGGACACATCTTCAGAGTTAGAGTTCCTTTAGGCAACTCTGCTAAATCTTTGGCTGTAGGATGGTGTCAGGGCTTTCTCTCTCTCTCCCCACTTTCTGAAATTAACAGTGTTCTGTGGTCTTTCATGCATTTTCCTATTTGACTCTCACAATAGGCCTGGGAGGAAGTTTGGACTAGATATTACCAGTATTTTCCAAATGAGAAAATGGAATCTCAGAAATATATATTTGTAATAAAAGAATCAAAGCATAATAAACCTAGAGGGTGTCTTGAAGATCATGTGGCACAACCCCTTCATTTTATGATCAGGAAAAGAAGCCTGGACCAGGAAGTGATTTGCCCAGTGCTACATGGTCATTGGTAGATTGAAACCCATTTGTTTGGATCCTGACTTTTATACTTTTCTCATTTTGTTATATCAGTGATGTCTCTTTCTTTATAACAAAGGGCTTATTCCCACCTAAAACCCCCTAATACCATCATCTTTGTGAAGTCAGTTCTTCTGCTGAGACAAAAATTTAGTTGATTGAAAAACATAATTAGACTAACAATAGTACTTCAGCTTTATCAATGAGCCTTTCAAGAGGGTGCTCTGTTCCTACTTATAAATTGGGGACAGATGGGAAAGTTGCCCATCAGATAGGCTGGTGGAAGAAGAATGCCAGGATGAGTCAAACCTGGGTATGTATTTATTCAATCTAAGCCAGAACATGTCATTGGTGGTAGAGCTTGGATTATGACAAGGAGGATCTGGGTTGTAGCTGAGAAATTAGTGCCAAATATCAAGTCCAAAGAATGAAGATAGGGATAAAATTGGAGGATGAGCCATGAAGCGGATACCAGGAAGTTCAAGAGCAGGATGGATTCAGCATGAAGAACAATGTTCAGAACCAAGGATGTGAATGACCACTAAGAGATTTTGGTGCCTGAGATGTGGTGTGGGGACAAGCAGGCTGCCTGGAAGTACCATGCAGGACTGGCTGGACATGTCTACTGAGTGATTCTGTGGGTATCATATGTAGGAAAGACATCATTTTCGGGAAGTAACTAGTCAAAATTTCAAAGAATTACATTTTTTTAGGTCTCTGGGGAAGTTTTTGAAACTCAGTCAGTTCATCTCCCTTTGATGTGAGAAAAGCAGAATCATATTGAAATCTTTTTTTAACCTACTTGCCATTCATAAGGGGTGCTTGCTGACCCTTTTATCTTTGCTGAAATCAAAATCCTTTATGTCTGATGAGTGTGCTGGTATGATGCTATTTGGGCTTCTGTGTAAGGCTGTTTTTCCCCTCTGTCCCCTTCCCCCATCTGTCTTCACATTTCTGAGTACAGATAAAAAGCTTGGTACTCATTAGCTGAGCAGCACTGCAGCCAGCCGGCCATTGCCCTGGGCACCTGCATGAGAAGCCGACAGCCCCAACATCCTCTGCCCTGAATCCCAGCCCCAAACAGTGCTGCAGGGCTGTGTGGGCCTAGGGCACAGAAGCAGCAGACTTGCAGGACTGGTGAATAGGAATCAGGTGGCCTGGGAGTTTGGAATTTTGAGGGGGCAGGAAAGGGACAAGGTTTTGATGGATAGAATTCAAAAATGTGAGAGATCTTCTAAACAGTCACTTGAAAGGAGAGAAAGAGCTTCTGGTAACACACTGTACATCACATCGTCCTTGCAGGGCAACAGGCACACTCACTCTTATGTATTCTGTAACATGAAAGAACATTGTTGTAATCAAGGACATCCCAAGGTTAGGAGATGTGTTCATATTATCTGAGACTGCCCCCTTATTTTCTACTTAAGGAGCTTGCTTTCTCTATACATGTTTAGAAGGGTATAGTTAGGAGATTGTTAAATACCATGAAGATTCAGAATGAATTTTTCTCAGTAAACACTGGCCATTGCCAACAAAAGTATATGAGAAGTTAGCATCCCCATTTTTTTGGATGATGCAAAAGAGGCCCAACAGTCTCTAAATAAAATGCCATCCCCTACTTCTGTATATGCCTAGTGAAATTTCATTTACCCTGAACTTGGGAAACCAAAAACAGTGTGATTTGTTGGGATGGAGGGTTGTGAGTAACATTTTCCTTTATTTTCTTTTTTTCTCAGGATATTATGATGATGTTTGTGTAATGAAGAAAAACAATTACCTGCTCTCTTGAGGAATGAAGGTGTAGAATTGAAAATAAGAGAGAATATTTCCTTCCCTAATTTTTTTTTTTGGCCATTCCCACAGCATTTGGAAGATCCTGGGCCAGGGATCAAACCTGCACCACAGCAGTGACCCAAGTCACAGCAGTGACAACACCAGATCCGTAATTCACTGTGCCACAAGGGAACTCCTCCTTTCCTAACTTGAGAATGAAAGTAAGGTGACCCAGATGATCCAGTGAAAATTCCTTGTCCTTCATGAAATTCCTTCCTTAAACATCTCTGTGCCTCCCCACGGCTCAGGACATTGCTGTGAACCTACTGGTTGCTCAGTAAATACTATTGAAGATGAAGGGCATGGGAATAGCTAGCAGTAATAGCAGAAGTTGCCACTGTGGAGTGTCCACCAGGGGGCAACATTGGCAGGAGCAGCTTTATTGTCATGTCTCTAGTCCTTAATGACAAGTCAGCAAGGAAGGAATTCTATCCAATTTTGCCAATGGCCAGGCTAGACTTAAAGAGATGAAGTCCCTGTCTAAGGCCACAAAGTTTGTAAATGGCAGGATTGGAACTTGATTCCAGGTTTCCTGGACTCCAAAGGCCCTGCTTCATGTAGAGATTTTGGTAGATTCTGTGTGGGGCAGGACACAAGTTATGGTGACTGGCCAGTGAGCTATTCCCTATTTGCACCTGGTCAGGCCAAATAATCACGAGTATGCCAGAGCCCCTTTGAAACCAGCTTTTGAATAACTCACATCAGAAGGGACCAGTAAATCAGCCTACTTTCTTGGGTTTCTTATTCTCTAGCTTGAACTTTAATAGAATGCACTTTCAGGGGAGTTCCCATTGTGGCACAGTGGAAACGAATCCAATTAGGTACCATGAGGTTTCAGGTTTGATCCCTGGCCTCACTCAGTGGGTTAAGGATCTGGCATTGCCGTGACCTGTGGCATAGGTCACAGATGCGGCTCAGATCCCATGTTGCTGTGGCTGTGGTGTAGCTCAAATTGGAGCTGTAGCCTGGGAACCTCCATATGCTGCAGGTGTGGTCCCAAAAAGACAAAAAAAAAAATGCACTTTCACCTTTCTAGTTTCACTGTCAAGTTTTCATCTGCATGAGCCATGCAGATGGTTTACTGCCTCCTAGCACGTCAAAAGCTGAGGGAGTGCTTTCTTCATGACCCTCTCCATTGCAAGACCAGAAGTGAGCCCCCCTTGGTATCCTCACACGTCTGCAGCAAGTGGGAGGAGGCAAATGGGAGGTACCCTCGCTGGCTGGTAGGTGAAGGATGATCTTTTGTTTTTCTCTCCTTCCCCAGCATCAAAGAAGGAATATTTGCTCATTGAGAGGGATCTTCTCTTCTCTTCACTTTCTCTGTGTCTTCTCTTTATTCATATGGATGCCTGTCCTTTAGGTTTGAGCAGAAGGCAGAGGCTGACGGTCAGCCACATCTGGTTCAGACTTGTTCCTACAGTCTTTGTTTATGTATTCATTCATTCATATCTACACAGTGCCTACCCTCTGTTGAGCACTGTATCTTGTTGGAGATAGAAAGATAAGAAAGACAGGGACCTTAGACAATCTTGAGGGTGAAAAGACCCTCTAGATGTAAAAAACTTTGATGTGTGGAGTTCCTGCCATGGCCTAGTGTGTTAAGAATCTGACTGCGTTTGCTTGGGTCACTGTGGAGGTGTGGGTTGGATCCCCAGCCCAGCTCAGTGGGTTAAAGGATCCGGCATTGGACTGGGAATGATGACCTGTGGTATAGGTCGCAGCTGTGGCTTGGATTTTATCCCTGGCCTGGGAACGTCCATATGCCATGGGTGGGGCCATTAAAAGAAAAAAAATTGTGACATGCAAAAATGACATGCTTACGTATCCTGTGAGATTCCCATGGATTAAGCCTGTCTGGAAGTGGAAGTGCTGATGTTGGTAGGGCAGGGACACAGAGAGGTCTTCCGAGATGAGGTGGACAGCTAAACTGAATCTTGGAGGAGAAGTGGGATTTTATAGGGACAATAAGAACAAGAGAGCTGAGTGTCCTAGACAGAGGAACTGCCTATGTGAGGGCCTGGAGGTGCCGAGGGATTTGTTTTTGGAGAAGTGACTGAAAAGCTATTCTTTTGCTCTCTGTTTATGTAACTGTGATGCATCCATTAAAACCCCACTATAAGTCTCACTTTATGTAAGAAGCTGACTTTAGATCACCCTAGAAAACTATCTGCCTCCTTTTAAAATAATTCTATAGAATTATTTGTCTACACTTATTCATCTAATGCCTTGTATTGTTACTCAATTTTCCAATATATGTCTATATTTTTTCCTGAAAGCATGGAGGATATCCTATATGTATTCTGTTGCCCTAGATGATGAGCATAGCACAGAGTACTTAAAAATATTTAATAAGAACGTTGAATGAGCTGGGAAGGACTTTCAGGATTTTCCAGAGATCTGCCTTCCTTTGACAGATGAGAAGCCCAGAAAAATGAAATGAATTACCTACATTTATGAAGCCACTTTGTGGGATCAGAATCCAGGTCTTCTGATTCTGAGGTAGTGGTCTGTCTGTTATGTCATCTGCTTCCCTAGTTACTGAATAGCTGGATGGATTGATGGATGGATAGATATCACAGTGTGTCAACTGCACCCTTGTTTCAATGTTGCCCACTCTTCAGATGTTTGCTAAACCCCTGCACCCTTCTTCCTGGTGTCCCTACACTAACATGGGGGAGGGGGGCTTGCACTGGCAGAAGCTGAAACTCTTCTTCAATGGACTATCTTCCCCCAGAGGTGTCCAGGGACATCTTTTATAAAACAGCTAGCATTTAAGGATTGAAAGAGGAGGGAAGAGGACATAATCTCCCTCTTTCACTTATAGGTCTACAGAAAGGTCTTCCTCTGTGTTTGGCAGACAAATGTTTTCAGAGTAATAATCAGCTGTGGAGTAGGAGGGGTATACCACACATTCTTAATAAATCCTGATTAATAAGAAGTCACCAAGACGGTGATTTAAAAAAAAATCCTAAATGAAGTTTCCTTGTCTTAGAGCCTTTGAGTCGGAGAATACCTATGAACAGAGTTGGCTGCAGGTCTGTGATGCCCAGCAATGGCTTGATTACCTAGAGTGGCCTGTAGTGATTCTGGACTAAGCTGTCACATTAGCACTTTTGCCCCAGGAGATAGGGAGACTTTCCCTCATTTTAAACATCAAATTGAAATACTAATGATATTCCTTTCTATATTTTTTATTTTAAGTGATTTTTATTAATGGTAAATAGATGATTTATTTATTTTTATTAGAGTATAGTTAATTTACAGTGTTATGTCAACTTCTGCTATACAGAGTTCCTTATACTTATAAAGAGCTAGCTGCAAAACACTTTACACTTGGCAAAACACTGTAATTTCTTCATTTATTTTTTTACTATCGATTCGACTGAGTGTTTATCCTATTTATTTATTGAATATTTATTAAGCTGCTGTTACCATCCTAAACATTAGGGCCAAGGCAGTGAAAAAGAAGACACTGTCCCTGAAATTGTAGAAATTCCTTAACATTTTTTTTTAGAAATAATTGTATATTTTCAGAACTAAAGATAGTTCTTGGAGATTGCACATACCTTTCATCTGTCTTCCCTTAATGTTAAATGACTAGCACTTTTCTTTTTCTTTTTCTTTTTCTTTTCTTTTTCTTTTTCTTTTTTAAGGGCTGCGTCCACAGCATATGGAGATTCCCAGGCTAAGCGATGAATTGGAGATGTACACCACAGCCACAGCAACATGGGATCCAAGCCTTGTCTGTGACCTACACAGCAGCTCATGGCAACGCCAGATTCTTAACCCACTGAGCAAGGCCAGGGATTGAACCTGCATCCTCATAGATGGTAGTCAGATTCATTTCCACTGAGACACAATGGACTAGTACTTTTATTAAAATTAAGACTTTAACATTGGCATAACACTACTAACAAAATTAAAGGCTGTATTCAGATTCTACCAGGTTTTCTGCTACTGAGTTTTTTTCTGTTCCAGGACCAGTGCAGGATCCCATATTAATTTAGCTATCAGCTCTCCTCAGTCCTCTCTAATCTGTCATAGTTCTTAGTCTTTCCTTATTTTTGTGGTGTTTTGTACAACATTGCTCAGTGTGGATTTGTCTGATGTTCTTTCATGATTATAGTGGGATTGTGGGTTTTGGGTGTGTATCAGTCACAAAGATAAATTCCCCTCGTGGTCCTTGTCACATCTCAGGGGTACCTGACACCTACATGACTTCCCTGCTGATGTTACTTTGATAACTTGGTCTGAATTTCTCCTCTCTTAAGTGGCTGTTTTCCCCTTTCCATTCTCCATTCTTTGGAAGCAAGTCACTAAGTCCTGCCTATACCTAAGAGAAGGAGCATTTTGGTAGAGTTTGCTTTTTAATGAAGAATGATAGAAAATATTCAAGTAAATGGATAAATAAGAACTATTAGGAATTGAGTTCCCTGGTGGCCTGGCAATTAAGAATCTGACACTGTCACTGCTAGGGGATGAGTTCACATTCCTGGGTGTGGGAATTTCACATGCCATAGGCACAGCAGGGCGAAGGGGGGCAATCAACAGGACTCATAAATGATGATCTGAGAATTAAAATGAGGTGATGTGACTGTGAGTGACTGGGCAGCTGCAGTTGAGATCTGAATAACAAGGAGTCAGATGTGAAGAGGCCTGGGGAAGGGCCTTCTAGGGAGAGGGAATAGCTTCCAAGGCAGGAACAAGTCTGGTGTCATCACACATGTCCTATTCTTCCACTGACTCTCACCATCCAGAGGGAAAGTCCAAGTCCTCCTACCAGTCCGTCCACAAAAACCCTCCATTCCTGCCCTCCCCACGCCTGACTCTCTGACCTCAAGCCCCTTCTATTCTGTCCCACTGACTACCTTGATGTTCCTCAAATGCACCAAGCATGCTCCATATCCAGGCTTTGACACTAACTATTCCCTCTGGGGAAATTCTCTTCTCCCCACCTACCCTCATGGCCAGCACCCTCACTTCCTTTAAGGCTTGGCTCAAATGTCATCTTTTCAGGGATGCCTACCTTGACCTTCTCATCAGAAATAGCAGCATGCCCTCACTGCTGGTACCTCCAAGCTGCCTCACTGGCTCTTTTTCTGTACCTTTAACTTGCAACACATACACACACACACACACACACACACACACACACACACACACACACACACACATACACAACCCAGTGAGTGAGTAGGTGTCCCTGTCATATGGGACAACAGGACCAGGCTTGCAGAAAGTTCCTTGCATACAATAGTATGCACTTTCTTTAGCTAATTGCACTGTGTGACAAGCCAATAGACAACTGTGACTGTTTAATTTCTACCTCCTTATCACTGCTCTTTTCGACAGTTATCATTGCTAGGTTTACAAGCAATCTACTCTCTTTTCTTGCTTATACACTGCCTACGGTTCAGGCAATAGTGAATTTTGTTGTTATGTCCTCATGTGGTGCTGACTGAAGGGGCATCTGCATCATGTCCCCCAGAAGTCTACGCATGAAAAAGGTATTTTGAGGAGAAAATGACATTTTGAGTGGAAGTTCCCAGAAATTCTAAAGGCGATATTATCCAGGATTTCTAAAGCTTCCTTTACAGGCACCTTTTGGCCCACCTCTTGCCCACTCAATAAATACCCAAACCTGCAGCCATCACTGGAAGCTTTCTAGTAGGATAGACAAAGCTGGACTGTTAGCAGCTATGCCGTGATGACAGAGAGAGGATGACAGGAAAGACCAGGAAAGCAGACTTAGAACTGGCATGTGTTGTACTGCACCATTTCCTTTCTGCAAAATCTCACAAATCTGTTTTCTCTAATGATGCGGATATTGAGGTAACATTTATTTTCAGAAAATACAAAAGGCAAGTCAACTCACATGATCAGATAAGGGGAAATAAGTCTTGAAGAGACATCTTTCCCAAATGGCCAATGAATCAGGATGGAAGAGAAATCAGTAAGGCATAAGTTAGTACTATTATTATTATCATTTTATAGATAAGGAGACTAAGGCAGATATTAATAAATAACCCCCAAGGCTAGTAGTAGCAGTGGAGCCAAGAGTCAAGTTCCAGCAATCTGGACGTGCTCATAACCCCATGTCAGTGGCTTTTATGCAGAGAGCTTTCCTCTGTATTCCCACTGTGAGCTGTGCCTTTTCCAAGCAGAGAACTCACAAATAAGGACTGAAAATGTCTCCTTACTAGGATGGAAGCACCCTGAGGACATGGATTGTGCATTATTCATAGCTGAACATAGAATCTGGCAAAATAATTCACATAGCAGAAACTCAAATATGTGCCTATGAGGAATAAATATAATTCATTACACAGAGTTTTTGGATTATTCATTAATTTGGATTAGTCATTCTTCTGTTTCCTTGATGAAGAAGTTATTAGACACACTGGTCAGAATTTGTCAAGCCTTATGATGCAAGAATATACGCTCCTGAGTCAGAGTCTCTCTCGGAATTTGTCAGCCATTATTTCCTGGTATAAATGTTTTATAAATCTGCCCTTAAAATCAACAGGGATTTAAGCAAGGTTAAAGGGATTAATGTGTATTTGCAGTGAAGCAAATCATACTACAGCTAAATGAGTAATTGGTTTTGCAAATTTAACCCTGATCCCTAGCTCTTATGCAAGCATACTTTCTTTTTCTTTTTGAAAGAGAAATTAAATACATACCAATATGAAAAAAATGCATCTTCAGTATAAAGGTCCACTACAACTGAATTTACCTTTTCATAAAATACTGGGTCACTATGCTGCACACCTGAAACTAATACAATGTTGCAAATCAAAATACTTCAATAACTTTTTTAAAACTACAACTAAGATTATATGTAAAGAGCAATATTTTACATTATACTAAGCCAAAATGAAAATAGGATTAAAAATAAAGTCACTGATTCACTCACACCAAAAAAAGAGCACCAAAATTGCATAAGATAAGCTGCAATGCTGATCAAATAACCTCTGCCCAAGGAAGCTGTGTTTCTAAATGGTTGGCATTTTTCAGAACAATAGTAATGAGAAAACTCCCAATGAGGATATCCTGGACTTTGATATTCAAACAATTTTTGGAAAGCAAGGCAAGGGACAGAATAAGTTCTTGGGTTGTTGCAGTGTCTTAGAAGGGATAGATACTAGATAACAGGCTAGTCATCTGTGCCCCTGACTGAAGTGGGCAGCAGGGAACGAGGAGGTTTGCCCATGCAGTATGGCTCATGCCAAAGGCTAATACTGAGAAAGTGAAAATGGTGCCTAGATAATAAGCAATTTTGAACAATATAAATAATTCTTTCTCTTTCTGCTCTGAGTTCTGACAACTGACAGTGAGACAAGAAGTAAGAAAATGTTGCGAGGCCCATTGATTATGTCAGTATTGTTTCTTTGTGGGGAGTGTCTTATTTCAACTATTTTGTTCCAATTTAGGCCACATGTCCAACCCCAATTCTGCATTTTTAAAATTCAACACTGCTCATAAGGCCAAGACAGGAGAAGAAAACAGATGGAGGGGAAAGGGGCTGAAAACAAACATTTTTGAGGTCCACTCTGTGCCAGACACAACACTAAGGTTCTTTACATTGCACTTTCTTGTTTACGAAAAACAATAAACCTCTGAGGTTGACATTGTTGCCATTTTTTCCCATTTAGGAAGAGCTTACACAACTTGTTAATGGGCACGCAATAAGAGGCAGAGCTTCAAATGTGTGTTTGCTTGGCACTGAACTCCAGGCAACTTATTTGAGCCTACCCTGTGGTTCCTGCATTGACAGAAAGGAAGGAGAGTGAGAACAGTGTTAGAGCCAGGAAATCAAGTGACATGGCTGTGATGCGCTTCTGCTGTCCCTGTGATCCATGTTGTTGTGACTCAATCACAAGACGCAAAATTCTTTGAGTGAACATTCTGGTTATTCTTTCCGTTGATAAATGATATTCTCAATTGTCTGGGATGCTTGCTCCTATGTTTACCACTTTTATTATATTCTTTCAAGATCCTGCTTGTGCCAGAAAGCCTTCTCCAACCCCCAGATTTTAGTCAAATGTATCCATAGCACGTTAACATGTGGATTTTATTGGGCTAAACAGGAAAAAACCATGTCCACCACCATAGTAGACATTTTGGGAGATGTCTACCTACATACAGTGCCTGCTGTATCCATATAATTGCTCTTCCCATCACAGGGGTAGGTCGCCCAAGACTTGTTTATCTGCATGACCTCACCCCCCCACCCCCATAATTGATTGGGTCAGAAAGAACTTCAGGTCTAGGTTGGGAAAAATCAACTCTCTTCTTTGGAGAATTTGGAATTGGGATGAAGAACCAGGCAGCCAGGCGGTCCAGAACAGTCTTGATCTAAAGGGACATAAAATTAAGAGCTTGGGGGAGGGGAGCTACTTATGCCTTCCATGTGCATAGAGAATTGGAAAAAGGACAGCTTATGGAGAGAATAAAAATAAAGCAGCCATGCAGAGATAAGAAATGGAGTAGTTGCTGGGGCCATGGTCCTGTTTCACTCCTGGATTCCAATCTCTTTGCTGAGTCAGTGGGCCTTGGGTCTTATGACATATCCCAGAAACCTTCTAGTAAATCCCCCTCATATTTTAACCTAGCATGAGTGAGTTTCTGTTATTTGCACCTCCAGGCATCACATCTAAGATGCCCTTGGGAATTTCAACTCTGTGTGGACAGTGACCAGGTTTGTTCATCTGTGCAGCCTTCGACTGGAACAGTTCTTTTCTTGGCTCCATGAGTTTTTGTTGAATTATACCCTCTGAATACATCTTTTTTTTTAATCTAAGTGATAGAGATAGCCCTACCTGATCATCCCCCAGATTGTCATATGCTCCAGGAAATTAAATGGATTGAAACTAAGGGAGAGTTGATTCCATTGAAAAGCAAGCCTTGCTTTGCTGTCACACTACCTCATTTCTAGTTGGAGGAAGCAGGTTCAGTGAAAGCTGAAAAGTACTCCAAAGAGAGAGAACAGCAGGAGAGAGTGACAAGCAATACAGAGTATGAAAGGGGCTTGTTTTGTTCTATGTGCTTTGGAACCAACTTATTCTTTAATTAAGGGGAAAAATCACCCTCCAGCTAGTAAAGAAACCCCTAAGAAAATTAAAACAATGTAAATCAAGCTAAATGAATACTGCAGAAGCAGCAGTGGAGCTTGGTGGGATGAAGTGTTTGGATGTCCCTGAGGTTTTAAAAGGAAAGCCTGAAACTACTTTCTGGAGCATAAACACTCTCCCTTTTGTTTGATGGCAAAGGAGGCTAAATGCTGACACCAATAGGGATTTACAGAGGAGTTTAAGGTGACAGAATCTTCTTGCTGTTCTGGTTCTCTAAAGACCAGAACAGAAACCAAGCCTAAGTGGATGATGATAACAATTCCTGGGGTTTCTTCCCAGGCGTGCTCAGTGTAGAGACATCACTTAAATTGTAATTAAAATATACAAAGCTGATGGTTCAAGAGGAACTCCCAGTTTCTAGCAAAATATCTTATTAAACCCAGGAACATTTAAGCTGGGAGCAGCTGAATGACTGGGGTGTGTGTGTGTGTGTGTGTGTGTGTGTGTGCGTGCGCATGTGCGTGTGCGTGTGTGTGTGTCATGTGTGCATCTGTGCTAGTAGCCTGGTGGTGGCAGGAACACAAGTAGGAAGTTCAATATTTCATGCTTCATGACAACTGAAGATGACATATCCAAGTGAGCAGAACAATCTGAGCTTTAATTTTGGTGTCATATCAGATGACAATTTCCCAAGATTCACCTTAAAGGATGTGGATGATGGCTATTTATAAAGTGTATACTTAATCTTTGGGAGAACCTCTCAAATAAAACATAAAGATTTTATTATAGATCAATGTTTACAACTCTCCAGACTTCACAGTGACCCCCTCAATCAATGTTTATATGTGATGATAAAATTATTCAGTAAGATTTTCCTTCCACGGACCTCTTGGTGCTAGAAGGGCCCTGACTGAGCACCTCTAATCCTTTCATTTTCTGGATGAAAGAAAGGAGATTCAGAGAGATTAAGTGGCTTGCCTAACTAAGGTCATCTGGACAGAGGGTGACCATATGATCGATGCACAGTGCAAACTGGAGCACTTTTGAGAGTAAAAGGAGGTGCTATTATGATGACACTGGGACCAACTAGTCAACTTGACCGTCCAGCCAAACCAGGGTTTGTGATCCTCCTGTCTAAAGATACCTGAAGGCTTTGCCTCAGAGTCACAGAGAATGCAAAAATGTGCTACCTGCTGGTACAGAATATGTTATTATCTGGATGGGAGAGGTGCTCTGAGGAGGCCAGGATGGGGCATTGTACTTTCTTGTATGTGCTCGATCTGATTAATTTTCCCCACAGTTCTAAGCTGGTGTCAGCGGAGGCTTGACTGGCCTGTATAGGGCCTGTGTGAGTATTAGAAAAAGGTGCAAATCTGGGGAGGACAAACACCCTATCCAGGGGGTAGTGCCTTTTGTAAAGATATAGGAAGTTATAATACTCTAGTATATGTTAATATTTCAAGGACTATTAATGATGACAAGAAAATGGCAATCAGAAAGGGCCTAAGACCATCTTCTTAGAGTAAGGGTTTTTGGAGCCAACTCACAATGGCTGGTGGAATTTTTAGGAATTTTGCCTCCCACACAGATGCCACTCTGGATTCTTGTTATATGTGGATGGAAGATGGAATGCAGACAGTGAAAGACAGAGTGCAAAGAAGCCCATCATTGCTGATAAAAGCTACCATTTTTGAGTGCTCAATGTGCTAGATACATTCTGACCACTTTATGTATATTGATCCTCTTAACCCTCAAAACAGCCTTATACAGTGGAACTGTTTTGAATCCTGATTGTGATGATGGTCATACAGATATATGCATGTGCTAACTTCAGAGAATTTTACGTCAAAAAAAATCAACCTTACCGCATGATAATTTAAAAGGTAAAGTTACTAAAAAGATCTACACTATTGCATCAGTCCACTAGTTAAAATTTGATAAAAGGCAAACTATAGTGATAACAGATCAGTGGTTGCCAGGAGTTAGGGTTGGGGAGGATTGATTACTGGGGGACATGAGGGAAATTTTTGGAGGTGCTGGAAATGTTCTGGATCACGGTTGTGGTGGTGGCTACATGACTATATGTTCATGAAAATGCCTCAAGTTATACAGTTAAAATTACTGAATTTTATTGTATGTAAATTGCACCTCAGTAAGGCTGGGGGAAAACCGCTCTATAGCATGAGCACCACTGTTAGTCTCATCTCACTAACGAGGAAATTGAGATACAAGGAGGTTGAATAACTTGTCCAAAAACACAGCTGTCACAGTGACAGAGCCAGGATTCAAATATGGGAGTGAACAACTGCAGTAGTCTTAACCTCCGCAATTTACTGCTGCTCACACAGCAGGTCACAGATCCTCCCTTAGGACAGGGAAACACATCAGCCCTAGAGAGGCAGGTTCAACAGGGAGGAAAGGTCTTCCATTGAAGACCTAGGGCAGCCATTTGGGTCCACCAACAACTTCAGTCTTCCCTGAAGAAGAGAATTATTTGCTTTGAAAAAAATGTATAGGGACACTGAGTCCTTTTTTTTTTTCTTTTTCATTTTTTACAGCTGTATGGGTGGCATATGGAAGTTCCCAGGCTAGGGGTTGAATTGGAGCTGCAGCTGCCAGCCTACGCCACAGCCATGGCAACACTGGATCCAAGCTGCATCGGCTACCTATGGCACAGCTTGTAGCAATGCCCAGATCCTTAACCCACTCCATGAGACCAGGGATTGAACCCACATCCTCACAGGGACAACATCAAGTCCTTAATATGCTAAGCCCCAACAGGAACTCTATTTTGCGGGGGAGGGGAGAGGACACTGAGTCCGGATGCAGGAATCTAATAGTCCCCAGGCTTCCCCTCTTCTGGCTGGCAACGTGATTTAAAACCTCCTAGCTAAGCTCATTTTGCCCAATAGCTCCTTCAGGATTCATTTTCAAGGCTCAATTCAGAAATTTCCAGCACTGCAAATAGATCCAAAGCAAGAAAGTATATTCACCCTAGCTACTTCTGAGACTAAGGGCTATGGTTTCTCATGCTTTGAAGAAGGAAACAGATGTATTTATACACAAACAAATTCAGAGACATACAATATCTCGCTTATTACATTTCAAAGATGTGAAAAACAAATGTAACTGTGCATCTATATGAAACTTCCCAGTTGCTGTCCATCTGAGAGGGGAAAGTGAGTGAAGCTATGGTTCTCAGAAGGCACACAAATTCTGTGTCATATTTTACACAGCGATTGTGTCACTTGGAGAAATAGGTTCCTGTCTCATTGTAGTCAGAAAAATGCAGGCTATTCTTAAGGCCGATGCTGATCTGGAAGGGGCCAAAAGATTATTTATAGTAACAGACAGGGCACTTGTGATTGGAGATTTACCCATAATCAAGCAGTATGTAGAGGCAGAAACCAGAGAGGTGACCTGACTTGTCTAAGGTCGTTCAGTGCATAGGTGAAGTAAGAGACCTGAGTTCAAATCCTAGCTCTTCCCCATACCAATCATACAACTGCAAGCAGGATCTTGGACACTTCCAACTTTGCTTTTGTTTGCTGAAATAGTGCTAATCAATGCTAGCTCACAGGTCTCAGATAAGGATTGGATGCAATAAGGCACTGAGCACAATGCCTGGAACACAGTACATGCTCGATAAATGAGAACTATTAGTAGTAATAACATTAGCATTGTATTTTTAAATGTTTTGTCTGCAAGAATTTGAGACTAGATGGGCTCTAGGTTTAGGTTGCCTAATAACTGACTTGTACAACACTTTTTTTTTCTTTCCTTTTTTGGCTGCTCCTTTGGCATATGGAGTTCCAAGGACAGGGGCAACATGAGATCCTTTAACCCACTGTGCCTGGAAGGATACACAAACATGTGTCCTGATGCTACAGAGATGCCACCAATCCTTTTGCACCACAATGGGAACTCCTTTGTACAGCACTTTTAAAAGCCCTATCTCGGGAGCGTTTTTTCTGCCACTGCACAATCACTCCGTAGTGTGTATAGAACTGGCATGATTAGACAAAAGCACAGCTTAAAAGATTAAGGAAGGCTAAGTGACTCTATCCTTACTGAGATCACACAGCTAGTAAATGACAGAACGGGGTCTTGAAGCCAGATCTTCTAAGGCAAAATGTGGCCTTCTGTCCAGTGGCCTTAGTGTCTTTCTCCAGGCCAATGTCCTTTCCCCATGGTATGTTTGTCTCTGGTTCCCTGCAGCCCTCTTCCAGGCCAAGGCAACTACTGCTCTTGGAGACAGCTTCTAACAAGCCGATCCAATGAATAATCATGAGAGCAATCCTAGTGTTGCCCTTTTACTGCTGAGATGGGGATAGATTTATAGAGGCTGACTCTGGCTGGTATTTGGGAACAGATAATTACCTTCACTTACTATATCCTAGGCTTCTTTGGCTAAATATTAACTGCCCAGAATTCTGCCCTTTCCAACCAATTCTGAGCATGCCACAGGCAACAGTGGCATAATTCATTTGAGGTGACCATAAATCTAAGGCTTCCACCAGAAATGATGCAAAGAATTAATGGAACATGAAATCAAGTAAATGGAATTGAGTACAGTAATTAGTTCATATTTTAATCCTCAAGTCTGTTTATTATTCATCAACTGGTGAGCAATTAAGTTGGCACCATTGAGATGATTAGCTTTGTTTCAGCAAAAGTTTATCGATATGTCAGAGCAAATGAATCCAAGGGGTTTTAAATAGCTTTATTTTGAATTGTATAGCAGAACATCCATGGAGCAGCTAGACATCTAATGATTTAATTTTGCAATATTATTATCTAGATTACTTATATTTAATATTATTGAGCTGTTCTGGATGGTTATTGGGAAGAGCGTGTGGGAGGAGGGATTCAAACTGTAGAAAAGTATGGCTTATATCCTTGGGTTCTTATTGCAATAATATGATTGCTTTTTCATATTGAGACCAAATGAAGAATCTTTAAGGCATTTCAATTTCTATTTTGGTCTCCCCAAATTTAATTTCCACTTTTCTTACAATTAGGCACTATAATAGTTCTCACACTGGTGATACTTTTATTGGACACTCATCTTTGCTCATGTTTGTAATATAATCTGCCAATGGCTTTGCCTTTTTGAGCCTGGTTTTATAAATACTTTTGTGATGGGGCTCTGCTCACTAAGGTAGAAAATGTGAATATCAGGCTACCCTTGCTCTACTGGGCAACTAAACAGATGACCTAAAAGGGTCTTTTGAATCTTTAATTTGATATAATTAAAAATTCTATTTGGAAAATTTTAAATCCCAAAGTAAGTGTCACAAAACTTGGGTTCTGGTCCTAATTCTGCCACTGAATCTTGGTGACTTTGGACAGGCCTCTTGCTCTCTCTGGCATCTGATTTTCCCTTTGTACATAAATGAGCTGGAAGAGATGACCTCAATAGGGCCTCTAATATTGACACTTTAGATGGAGGTTTTGAACAGATTTCTTTCCAGCAGGTCTGCATCTTACAGTGGAGATATGATCTTTGGTGGAAATTCTGCAAATTTTAATGAATGCTGACAGTTGTCAAATTATCAGCAGAGTCATTTTTACTTTGCATCTTCTTTTCCACTTAATTCCTGTAGCTTGTGAAGTGGATAAAAAATGTACTGCTAGTTCATGGAAGTGTTAGAAGCAGTACTCATCCTCTAGCTGCAGTGTCATCAGTTACTAAATCAAGGAAGATCCTATTCAATACTTGTAGAGCCATAACAGTGATATCTCCACAATGACAAGTTCCAGACTGAACCCTGAAAAAGTCTTAGTTAATGCCTGTCTTTGATATTGTCTTTGTAATATAACACCTCCCTCTCTGCTTTCAATGGAAGACCAAGCAGGGAGATGAAAATCAAGTGAAAGAAGATGATGGCTGTCATAATGCCATCCTGGCAGGACCAGATCGGTTATGATACAGGTTAGAATCAATGGGATAATGTGTTGATCTCAGCAAGCTGACTTCAAATGCAGTGTCTTCTCTCTTAGGCAGCCCCATAGTGTCCACCTAAAATGGGCCATCCAGGACGCTGTTGACTTGACTGTGCCGTCCTTTCCCAGAAGTAATTACAAAAATGTCCAAAGGGAAAACTCCCTATCCTTAGATCAGCATCATCATCTGCTTGCTGTTATCATCATAATCTGCCCTACCACCATCTGGGCTTCTGACATCTGTTTGCTTTGCTTCTTAAAGGCCAGTTTGCTCACTCTGGATGGGACTGGCTCCTGGAATCCAGTGCTTGGCTTCTAACATTGGCAAAGACAAGCTCCCTGGTCTGATCCTGGGAGTAATTCCAGGGCTGAAATGATGAATCTAAATGATTTTTTTCTAGCACACCGGTTATCAGTTTCAGTGTACTTGTTCCAGATACACTGAAAATTCACTTACTTTATATTTGTAAATAATTTACCATAAAATGCCTAGAACTTCTGCTAATATTGACATTAACCTCATTAGGTTTGCCATTATGACAGCAGAATTTAGGTCATGATATATTGGGCATAATTTAGATGCTTTGAAATCTAGTCTTTTAAATGATGTTCATTTAATATCTCATTCAATTTACCAAGTACCCATCATACATATGGGGAGATATTAAAAAGCACAACCTACTTTGTAGCTGTAGGGAGTTAACAGTCTGTTGGGAAGGCAGGATTTTCCACTGGATTTTAGACTCCTTAAAATGGAGGGCCTGTGGCCTACAGGTCTTTGAATTTCCCCACTGGACTAGGGCCTGGAGCAGGTGGGGCTTAGGGATAAACTTGGCCAATGGTAAGCAAAGTTATAAATCAGAAGATATGAACTAAGACCAACCTCAGTCACTTATTATCAGAGTGGTCTTGAGCCTTAGTTCCCCCAGGCATGAAGGAGATAATACTAAGGGTAACCTCATTGAGCTAGTATTTAGTGATTAAATTAGAGAATTTATATCAGTGTGCTTTGGAATTCATTCAAAGTAAAAGCCAAAGGCCACTCAGAGTCCATGCAAAGAGGATATGGTACATGGTCTGCTGCACCTGTTGGCCTCACTTTTTCCCCTCTAACTTCTCACGCCTGATCACTCTTGTGTATGCTCACGCCCTTCCTAGTCTTTCTAGAACACTCAAGCTCCTTCCCACTTCAAAGCCATAGAACTGATTGCTGACTCTGCCTGGAATGTCCTTCCTCTAGACATCTCCATGGCAACCTCACAAATGTCACGCTCTCAAGGAGGCCTACACTGCCCACCTTACTTACACTTATAACTCACTAACTCCATTCCTCATCCTCTGAACCCCCTTACTCTGCTCATCTATGTCTTTTCCCACAGCATTTATCATATTCTAACTTGTCTTATAAATTTACTCATTTATTATGTTCATTATTTATTATTTGTCTACCCCCACTAGACTTAATTACCTTAGAGGCAAGATTTTTTTAACCTATTTTATTCACTTAGCACACGGTAAGCTCTCAGTCAATATTTGCTAACTAAATGAATGAACGAAAGTAAATCACGAAGTGTATAAAGAGCGACTGAGTGTTAACAGTGAGATTCTGCAGCCACTTATGGGTGTAACCGAATAAGTTCTGGATTACTGCACAGTTAATTGATTCAAGTCTGTGTCTTGTCCCTCCAATGGATATAAAATTCCTCTTTCAATCCTTTCATGTTCTTTACCACATTCAGGGTAGGGTTAGGTTAGTACCTTATGAATACATTTTGAATTTCTCAAAGCTTACCTCTTTCTCAGAGAAAGCCTCAAACATGTTTTAATGGTTACTGTGAACTAAATAAATTTTTTCCAGTTTCAAATGGAATTTGATGCTTTGGACAGCCTTTGTTAAAATACTTCAATTTAAATGAGGCCATATATTTCCTGTATAGCCAATGAATGCATACACCTAAAATGCCAGGGAAAAAGCTTCAAAGTTTCAGTTTCTAAGATACCAATAGCAGGTTGAGTGATTGATTCAGTGATTGAATGATTAATTCCACAAACATCAATTAAGCACCCACTACATTTTAGGCACTGTGCTAGGTGCATGGTGAATAAAGATGACTGGCAAAAAAAATCTCTATCTTTGAGGGAATTACCAGGCTTATTTATCCCTTTACAGGCCACATATGGTCTCTGTTGCATATTCTTCTTCCTCTTCCCCTTCTTCAAAAATGTAAACCATCCTTGGCTCCTCAGCTGAATTTGGCCCACAGCCTACAGTTTGCGGACGCTTGTAATTGATGAATATATAGGATCCTCTGGAAGTCAAAAAGAGGCAGCAACACTTTACTGTCTGGGAGGAGGGAAGGGGGCTTGGAAAGCAAAATCAGGTAGGCTATGCTGAATGCAAGAAGAAGGAGATGGAGGGAATATTCAGGGGAGACTCAAGCAGTTCTTCTGTGTGTATTACTCATGTATCTGTTATTTTTAAACATCTCAATTCTCATTTCTCCCCAAATCTCCAATTTTATCAACAGAGTGTCTCTACCAGGAAGTCCCAGCCTCCCACAAAGTGCTAATTAGATTTCCGGAGCACTTCCCCTCAGAGCCATTCAATGACTAAGGGGGCCCTGATTCTCAGTTATGTGCTCCTCAGCACTTTCATACCCTAGCACACTTCAGGACAATTTGGTGTTACTTGCTTATTCCTACAAATTTGTATTGCTTTGGTGGAACCAGTCTCTCAAGGATGCAATTAATTGATTCTTTTAAGAGGACAAGGCCTGCATTTTCTGTTGTTTAGTCTCAGTTGTTTGCTCTGAGATAATTGTTTTCCCTATTCTGATTCAAGGCCACTAAAAAATACATGTATTTTACATGGGACTTTTATTCCCCCTTTTAATTAAACAAATATTATCTACACAGCAACAGCTATGGACTCTTTACTCCCTTAAGTGTGTTTGAACAGAATCAAAGATTCAAGAGGCTGAGACTTGAAATGGTGTTTTCCTACCCCAGCTTCATAGCTTCATACCCCAGCAGCAACTGTGTCAAGCCACACAGCTATTCATCCATCCTCTCCTTAATACAATCGGGAGAGGCTATTTCATAGTTCCCTTTCCAGAGAAATCCTCAAATGTACCCCATATTACATTGCATTATAAATGTATGTAACCCTCAGTAGACTGCATGCTTCCCTGGGCAGGAACTGGGCTGCGGAGCTCTGCACACAGAAGCACAATAGCCCTGTGAAGAGTGCATGAATTGAACAGGAAGATTTGGCCACAAGTATCCCATGAAGTGGCTGGTGAAATTCTCAGTGTACTCCCTTATCCCTTTGAAAAAAGAACTTAAGGAAGGTTTTTTGTTTTTGTTTTTGTTTTGCTTTTTGCTTTTTAGGGTCACACGTGTGGCATATGGAAATTCCCAGGCTAGGTATGGAATTGTAGCTGCAGCTGCCAGGCCTATACCACAGCCACAGTAATGCAGGGTCCAAGCTGCGTCTGTGACCTACACTGCTGCTCACGGCAACACCAGATCCTTAACCCATTGAGGGAGGCCAGAGATCAAACCCACATCCTCAAGGATACTAGTGTGGTTCATGACTCACTGAGCCACAACTGAAACTCCGTTAAGGAAGGTTTTTAAAATGAATATTTCCAATTTCCCCCAAATAAGAAAGATTCCTTTTATTTAGAATCACTAATGCAACTTAAGCTACAGGCATGATTCTTTTCAAATATTATCTTTTGCTTGGTTAATGTATTTTTTCTTTTCATAAATACCCTCCTTTATACTGGACATTAATCTAACCACTTAGACATGATTAGCAAGCTAAAGGTCTTACTTATTAAAAACAGTTAATTTTCTCATCTTAAAAAAAATGAGACATTTGAATCTCTGAATGTGCTCATTTATCACCAACCCCCAACAAGGCATCCAGGAGTTCTTGTGTAGGACATGAATAATTTTTATAAAAACACAGTTGCTGACTGTGTCATACATCCACACAGCTTTATAAAACAAAGAAAATGATTACCATCAATTACAATAACCTCACTAGACAAGACTGCAATTAATCTACAGCTCTTCGGATAACGACTGCTGCACTGTGCCAAGGAAAATGCCTGGCATTAATTGACTTATCACGATCAGCAATGATAGATGGGGCAGATGGCAATGTGATTATTCATTGTCAACAAAATAAACACTGCTTTGTTGCAGAAGTGTCTACTTGGGTTCTCTCAGAGGACAGCTGAAAATAGAGACTAAAGGTGGCTCTGAAAATAGTTCAAAATAAAAATAAAGTGTTAATCTACAAGAGACATATTTACTTTAACTGGGGCTAACCCTCGGTAGAATCCTGTCAGAAAACATTTTCTATAAGGGAATAAATTGGATTGGGTAGAATTTCAGCTTTAGAAGGTGCATTAAACCTACAGCTCACTTGGTCATTAGGATGAGTCACTTTTATGAAGTCCTCGAATTCCATTCCATGCTTAATAATTCCAGTGATGGGAGTTCATTATTTTCAGAGGTAGATTCATTCCATAGATGGATAGCTCTCATTGTTAGAACATTCATTTTCCTGAATACCATCTTTCTAGAACTTCCAACCATTGACCCTAGGTTTTCCTCTCATCCTACACAAAAGATGTCAAACACTTTTTGTTCACTAAAGCCCTTTAAATACAAGCATAGTTAGTTTTATTGCACTTTACTGCACTGTGCAGATATTGTGGTTTTTATAAATGGAAAGTTTTCAACAACTCTGCATTGAGCGTGTCTATTAGTGCCATTTTTCTAATAGCATTTTCTCTCTTGTGTCTGCCATATTTTGGTAATTCTCACAATATTTTAAACTTTTTCATTACCATTATATTTGTTATGGTGATCTGTGATCAGTTATTTGATCTTACTACTATGGTTCACTGAAGGCTCAGATCCTAGCATTTTTTAGTGATAAAATATTTTTTAATTAAGGTATGCACTTTTTTTTAAAGACATACTGCTGTAGCACACTTTTAGAATACAGTATAGTGTAAACATAACTTTTATATGCACTGAGAAAGCAAATAATTGTGTGACTTGCTATAATGCAGTATTCATTTTATTGCAGTGCTGGAACCAAACTTGCATTATCCTTGAGGTATGTATACCTGCATCTCAAAAGCCAATACCTTTTCAACTCTTTCCATGTGATGTGTTTTGGTGCTTTCAACATTCTGGTTTTTTGCACTTAAATCTGCACTAATTTATAGACTAGTCATACCCAGGGGCTCGGAAAGAAATGTTTATCTGATGTGGTCTACTAAGGGCAAGATGTGCTGAGACTGATGCTCAGTCTTGCCTTGGAGCAGCAGGTATGTGTGTGGCTACTTTGCTTATGAAGCTGTTCTCCAAATCCCATTCTCAACAACACCCCAGCTTTGCCATTCCCAGGGGGCAGTTACCTCAAGTGACCCCTTTAAGACTTTGGTGTAGTATGACTTTGTTGATTAGGTCCTCCTTGTTTATAAAACTGGGATAATTCAGGCAGAACCCGAGATGAAATTGACACAGTGATCTCCTGGAGAAATGTTTACAAATGCATATTCTTGGATCCCTCCTCTGGAGACCAATTCACCTGCTTTGGGAGGATTCAAATGTAAATATTTTCACAATGTTTCCCAGTTAATTTTGATTTGAAACTCTGTTTAACTGCTTTCTTCACTGAGAACACTTAATAATGTAGTACTGAGAGGGTGCTTCACAAACCTCATCATCATGCTCTCCTGAGACCTTTAAAAATGTAGATTATGTGGAGCATCTGATATCTGTGGTCTGGGGTAGGTCTAGGAAAATTAATACATGGAGATCAAATTGTTATATGTTTCCTTTAAGGATTTTGGAAGCCCTCATTTACTCCAAAATTTTAATTTATGTACAAGATACAAAGCACACTTATTCATACTGAAGAAACAAGCAATTTAAAGAAATTCTACAATATAAAGATTTTGGCCTAGTATCTATCTATATTTTTTCACTCATCTAATTAATAAACACATTCATTAATTCATTTTTATTCTGAGACAATATTATGATAGGCACTGGAATTTAATAGTTCAGTGGGGGAGAAAAAGAAAGACATTAACAGCAAATAAATAAGTCAGTCAATAAAGGAAATAATTACAAATCCTAAAATAACTCTGAAAAACAAAGAGTTTATCTAATTTTGAATAGTCCCTAATTCACACTGGCAGTCCTCAGTCATTCTCAATTCATGAGTTGTTGCCCAGCTTTCATCTGTTCCCTGCTATACTTTAGTTTAGGGTCTGCAACTCTTCAGAAATTTCCCATTACATTTCCATGACCCTTTGGCAGACATCCCTACTCATTCATAACATTCTTTCCTGCAGATACAGGAAGGTATTCATAGTCCTGCTCAACTCTGTCCTCCATGCAGCCATTACTAATAGATCACAGATGAAATCCATGGGCATCTTCCCCAATGCACAATGTCTTTGCTGTCCCTCATTCCCTGCTTTATTTTTGTTGTTTATCAACTATTGAGTACCTCTAGTGTTCCTTATAGCTTTAATACCATTTAATTTTCTTTTTTTAAAAATAGGCACAAAGTTCATTATTACAAGCACAACACATGTGGGAGATCATGCGGAGAAGCAGTTTAGAAGCAAAACAACACACTCAGAGAGGAGTGTAGATGCCCCTGATAAAGGGGAATGTTAATCCCATGTAATTTGCAAAACAACCTGGAGAGTTGTCTAAACTCAGGCTTAGAAGGTCAAGCAACCATTTTGAGGTTACACAATTAGTGTGTATCAAAGTGTTAGAGAACCATTGACTGAAACTGCCCACCTTGTCCAGTCACAATAGTAGCCCCTTGCATGAGTTGTCTCACAATAGGAGGCCCTAATAAGGAACAAGGTATTGCCCCAAAGACTAACCAGGAAGAGTTTGGGGGGGCAAATAGGAGGGAGAAGAAAACCAACCTCTTAAAATCCTTGGCACTGGGATCCATCTTGGCTGAGAGATGTATATGCCACTAAGAAGGACCTTAAGCCAGACTAAGTATAAACTGAGCAAGAGTATTGTCCAGAGACAATGTGAAAGCTGACCCAACTTCCATAAAACCTGAGGCCGTGAGCCATGTGGCAGAGCAGTTCTTCTGATTCTCTCACTCTGCTCTCTGACCAGGCGCCCCTTCCCAATAAATCTTTAGCTTTATCAGAACATGTGTCTCCTTGGACAATAAATTTCCAAAAGTTAGACAAGAACCCATTCTTGGGCCCTGAAAGGGATCCCCTTTTCTTCAACAAAAGCAGGAGGTACAAATGCAGGTTCTGCATTGCCTTTCTTCTCAGCCTAGTTTAAAGGGTACCTCCTCTTGGACGCTTATCCTGAACACTTCAAGTAAAAATTGTCTCTTCTTCCTTTGAGTTGGCCAGGGCCTTTGCACACTTTGTACAACCCCGTTACAGCATGGCACTATATTTTAATGAGCTGATTAGCATTCCTTGAATTCCCCTATGGTAGGAGGGTTTTTTGTTTGTTTGTTTGTTTGTTTTTGTTTGCCTCTGTATTCCTGGTAACTAGCAGAGTACTTAGGTAGGTTCTCAGTTGACACATTTTGAACAACCATTAATATCTGGATACTGGACTCATTAGGCTTGTGGATCTGTTTCTCAGTATATGGCCTTACTATATTAAAAATAATTCTAGTTTTAAACATGATCTTGATTAAAAATTAAAAAGATCAAATCAATAATGAAATATTTTTGAAGTCTTCTTGACATCAGTAATTGAGGACTTTTAAACAGAAACCAGTTATAAGCTATTTAGCATATAAGAACACCTGACCCCTAGTTGAGAAATACCCTCAAGTATGAGGGAGGTAAAACAGATCAAATTAACTACACCCTGCTTGTCAAGTGTCATAACACATATGATAACCATTTAACTGCTCTTGTCCTACATTTGAGGCTGTGGTTTGGCTCACTGCTGTGGCCTGAGTTCTGTCTGGGTTGATGGGTTGATGGTGGCACACTGTGACATCACCATAAATAATGGCATATGATGACCTTTCCACTCTGCAGAAACTCAGTTGGACTATTTAGTTGCCTGACATTTATTGCACAATAAGTTATAGTTTTGTGTGAATAAGCCCTATTCTGCCGGACGAGAGAATTATGGAATCTATGTGATCATAGGCAACCTGTAGGAGGTTGATTGCCTAGATAGGTGGAAATGAAGATGTACATTTAAGGTGAGGGTTTAAGGTTGAAATAATGCTCTGGTGATATCTTAGGGCACCAGTCACGTGAGAGCTGCACCAATGTCTTAGAAGGAAATAACAAACTTCATCGTGGTCTTCCCTGGAAAACACTGGAAGCTTATTATAAAATTCCATGTCAATTTGCAGAGAAAAGAGGCACAGTCTTTCTTATTTCATAGATCCAAGAGCAATCTTTCCATCTGTCATCCCACCTTGGATATAAATAGACACCAAATCTTATTAATTGGCACTTACCCATAATACCTTAGTAACTCCACATACCTCCCCAGAGAAGGCTTGTCCATTGAGGAGGTGCTCCGACCCTTGGCTATCCTCACTCCCAAAGTGTAGCCGGATCTCCTCCAGCCGGTGGCTATATGTCATGGGCCCTCCTGATATATTGACCAAGTGCTCTTTGTCCAGGCGCAGGGACACGTGTCTTCCAGTGTTGTACATGGTCCCGCTGACCTGCAAGGCAATGGAAAACATGTCAAACAAGGCTCTTCTTCCATTTCTCACAAATTTTCACTCAATTCAGCATGGTGCTTAAACCAATGCATTTTGCTTCCTTTTGATAGCAAGATGCTAGGCTAATTCCACCTGCGGAGTAGGGAAGGAAGACTCCCCAGAAGGCATTTCTGTCCTAGCTGGCCTCTATCATACTTTCTGTGAGGTGTAAGTCACATTATCATTTAAGAATCTGAGGTAGAAACTCAAAGGATATCTCATAACCTGTGACTAATATTTTGGACAATGTACCTTAAAAAATAACTTGTCCTCATACCATAAATATTTGGAATGTAAAGATGCTGCAAAAGTTAAAATCTCAGGTGTAAGAAATTGGAGAAAGCAATTAGTAGGGATAAGATGCTACAAAGGCCAAAAGAGATATAAGGAGGCTAAAACAGGTGAATAGGAGCAAACCTTAGTAGGAGGCTTAGGTTTGAAGTCTCAAGCATCCAGTCTTCTGGTTTAGGTCTTGGTTTAGGTCCTTATCTGACACATATAGCCAGACATTACACAGTGAGAGCTCTGATTCCTCCTTGCAGCTCATGACCTCAATGATAAGCTAAAGCCATTCATAAAAGCTTCTCATTTCACAGGTTCCCAGACTTACTCCTCACTTCCTATTCCATCTTGCTTCAGCCCCTGCAAGGTGATAACCTTACCGCTTGGGGTTTTCTTCTTTTCACATTGAACTTGACTATGAACTTAGCACCTCTCAATGCTTGATTCTAGAACACCGATTCCTACCTGTGACTCTAGTTCCTTAGTCTCCTGGGTTGACTTATTTCTAGAGCAGATTAAAAGACTAAGGGAGTCTCTGAAAGGGTTTGATTAGAATGTTTCTGAGCTAGTGGTTGCTGAACTACTTGGAATTTACACTTGCTTACTCTGACTCCTTTGATCCCAGCCCTAGGGATTGGAGGACGAAAGAAGATAGTCCATGTTAATGGAAATCAAAAGAAAGCTGGAGTAGCAATACTCAAATCATATAAAATAGACTTTAAAACAAAGACAGCTGTAGAGACAAAGAAGGACATTACATAATGATCAAAGGATCAATCCAAGAAGACAGATATAACAATTGTAAATCTATATGCACCCAACATGAGAGCACTTTAATATATGACAGTTGCTAACAGTCATAAAAGGAGAAACTGACATTAATACAATAATATTGGGGGACTTTAACACACCACTTACAGTGAGAGATAGATCATCCAGACAGAAAATCGACAAGGAAACACAGGCCTCATATGATGCAGTAGACCAGATGGACTTAATGGATATTTATAAAATATTCCATCTGAAAGCAGAAGAATACACATTCTTCTTAAGTGCACACAAAATATTCTCTAGGATAGACCACACTCTGGTTATAAATCAAGACTCAGGAAATTTAAGAAAATTTAAATCATATGAAGCATGTTGTCTGACCTAAATGATATGACTAGAAAGCAACAAGAAAAAAAAAACCTGTCAAAAACAAACCCGTGGAGACTAAACAGTATGCTATTAAACAATCAGTGGATCACTGAAGAAATCAAAAAGGAAATCAAAAAAATCTAGAAGTAAATGACAATGAAGACACAATGATCTAAAACTTATGGTATGCAGCAAGGCAGTTCTAAGAGGGATATTTATAGCAATACAAGCCTACCTCAGGAAACCCCCCGAAAATCTTAAGTAAACAACCTAACATTACACATAAGCAACTAGAGAAAAGAAGAAGAAAGAAGAAAGAAGAAAGAAGAAGGAGAAGGAGAAGAAGAACAACAAAAAATCCAAAGTGAGTAGAAGGAAAGAAATCATAAAGATAAGTGAAAAAATAAAGGAAATAGAATCAAAACAATAGAAAAGATCAATGAAACAAAAAGTCTGTTCTTTGCAAAGATCAACAAAATGGACAAACCCTTAGAGAGATCAGTAAAAAGGGGGGGGGAGAGCTCAAATCAATAAATTTAGAAATGAAAAAGGAGAACTTACAACAGACATCACAGAAATACAAAGGATCATAAGGGACTACTATAAGCAACTAAATGCCAATAAAATGGACAACCCAGAAAAAATGGACCAGTTCTTACAAAGGTAGAGTTTTCTAAGACTGAACCAGGAAGAAATAGAAGAGATGAATGCACCAATCACTGAAGTTGAAACTGTGATTTTAAAACTTCCAGCAACAAAAACTTCTAGGACTAGATGGTTTCACAGGTGAATTATATGAAACAGAGAAGAGTTAATACCTATTCTTTTGAAGCTTTTCCAAAAAATTGCAGAGTAAGGAACACTAGTGATCTCACTCTATGAGGTCACCATAACCCTGATACCAAAACCAGACAAAGATACCACCACCAAAAAAAGAAAAGAAAAAGATAAAGAAAGAAAATTACAGGCCAATATCAGCGATGAACATAGATTCAAAAATCCTCAACAAAATACTAGCAAACTGAATCCAGCAATACATTAAAAGGATAATACACTATGATCAATTGGGATTTATTCCAGGGATGCAAGGATTTTTTTTAATAGTCACAAATCAATAAATATAGTATGCCACAAATTGAAGAATAAAACCCATATAACCATATAACTGGATTCAGATAAAGTTTTTGACAAAATTCAATACTCATTTCTGATAAAAACTCTCCAGAAAATGGAAATAGAGGGAACATATCTCAATATAATAAAGGCCATATATGGCAAATCCACAGCTAACAACATTCTCAGTGGTGAAAACCTGAAAGAATTCCCAGTAAGAGTGGGAATAAACAAAGATGCGCACTCACCACTTTCATTAACATAGTTTTGGAATTCCTAGCCATGACATATCAGAGGGAAAAAAAAGAAATAAAAGGAATCCAAATTGGAAAGGTAAGGGTGAAAAATACCACTATTTGAAGATGACATGATGTAATACATAGAAAGTCCTAAAGATAATACCAGAAAATGGTTAGAGTTCATCAATTAATTTGGAACTATCAACAGAATCTCTGGACAGTCTTTGTTGAGTACTTGAACTAGGAAGTTACATGGGGCTCAGACAGCCTACCTGCTAATGCAGCTGGAGAACAATACCAGGGTGAGAGAAGAGAGAAGCAGATATGCCAACAGTGATGGAGGAAATCATGAAGAAAGAGAAAGAGAACTGGAGAGAATTACTACTTTACATTCATAAACACTTTGCACCTCTTTGATTCAGTTCCTTCATGAGGCCTGTGCTGTACTTTCTCTGATACTTTAAATCTTAAAAGGAATTAATTTTTTTTCTCAAGGTATCTATTCCTTACAACCCAGAGATCTCTGTCGAAGATTCTATTCCTGTTTCTTCAGCATCAAATAAATGTGTCGTCAGTATGACATAATAAGAGCTTTTCTTCATTTCTTACCCCAATTCATGATTTTCTTTATAGTAAAATGGCTAGACATGGGTTTGTGTTTGACAAAGCATTCATCTTGAAGTAAAATTTATATTTTCTATTTATTAAGATAATATATAGGCATTACATATGGATAGGAAGATATAGAACAACTCAAGGAAATAAAAATCAGCCACAGTTCCACAATTAATCAATAATTACCACTAATATTTTGATATATATATACCCTTCACATTCATCAATACTTTAATGAGATAGTTGTCAATTCGATTAGTATATGTCTTGGTATATTTCTCCTTGGATTTATTACATATGGGATATTATGTGCTTCCTGGACTTGGGTGTCTGTTTTTCTTTCCCATGTTAGGGAAGCTTTTGTCTTTTATCACATCAAGTATTTTCCCAGGCCCTTCTGCTTCTGAGACCCCTAAATGCAAATATTGGTGCATTTAATTTTGTCCCAGAGGTCTCTTAGACTGTCCTTCTTTCTTTTTTTCTTTTTTTACTCAATGAATTTATTACATTTATAGTTGAACAATGATCATCAAACAATCCAATTTTATAGGATTTCCATCCCACACCTCTAGCCCATCCTCCACCCCCCAAACTGTCTCCTTTGGAACCCATAAATTTTTCAAAGTCTGTGAGTCATTATCTGTTCTGCAAAATTTCATTGTGTCCTTTTTTCAGATTGTACATGTCAGTGATAGCATTTGATGTTGGCATCTCATTGTATGACTAACTTCACTTAGCATGATAATTTCTAGGTCCATCCATGTTGTTAAAAATGCGGGTATTTCATTCCTGTTAATGGCTGAGCAATATTCCATTGTCTATACGTACCAACTCTTCTTGATCCACTCCTCTGTCAATGGACATTCAGGTTGTTTCCATATCTTGGCTATTGCAAATGGTGCTGCAATGAACATTTGAGTACATGTGTCTTTGCAAGTCATGGTTTTCTCTGGATAGATGTCCAGGAGTGGGATTGCTGGATCAAATGGTAGTTCTATGTTTAGTTTTCTGAGAAATCTCCATACTGTTTTCCACAGTGGTTCAACCAATACAATTCCACCAACAGTGTCATAGGGTTCCTTTTTCTCCACACCCTCTCCAGCACTTATTGTTTGTAGACTTTTTGATGCTGGCCATTATGACTGATGTAAGGGGGTACCTCATAGTGGTTTTGATTTGCATCTCTCTAATAATGAGTGATGTTGAACATCTTTTCATGTGTTTTTTGGCCATCTGTATGCCTTCTTTGGATAATTATCTGTTTAGATCTTCTGCCCATTTTTTTATGGGGTTGTTTTTTTTTTCGGTACTGAGTAGTAGGAGGTGTTTATATAGTTGGAGATGAATCCCTTGTCAGTTGATTCATTTGCAAAGATTTTCTCCCATTCTGTGGGTTGTCTTTTCGTTTTGTTTAGGGTTTCCTTGGCTGTGCAGAAACTTTTAAGTCTGATGCAGTCCCATTTGTTTATTTTTGTTTTTACTGACATTACACTAAGAGGTGGATCTGAGAAGATGTTGTGTCATTTATGTCAGAGAGTGTTTGGCATATGTTTTCCTCTAAGAGATTTATAGTATCTTGTCTTATATCTAGGTCTCTAATCCATTTTGAGTTTATTTTTGTGTATGATGTTAGGGAGTGTTCTAATTTCATTCTTTTACATGTGGCCATCCAGTTTTCCCAGCACCACTTATTGAACAGGCTGTCTTTTCTCCATTGTTAATTCTTGCCTCCTTTGTCATAGATTAGTTGGATGTAGGTTATGTGGGTTTAATTCCGGATTTTCTATCCTGGTCTACTGATCTATATATCTGTCTTTGTGCCAGTACCACACAGTTTTGATGATTGTTGATTTGTAGTATAACTTGAAGTCTGGGAGCTTGATTCCTCCAGCTCCATTTTTTATTTTTCAGGATATATTTGCTATTCTGGGTCTTTTGTGGCTCCAAACAAACTTTAAAATATTTTGTTCAAGATCTGTGAAAAATGTCCTTGGTAATTTGATAGGGATTACATTGACTCTGTAGATTGCCTTGGGTAGTATAGTCCTTTTGATGATAATGACTCTTCCAATCCAAGAACATGGTATATCTTTCCATCTCTTTGTGTCATCTTTGATTTGTTTAATCAGTGTCTTATAGTCTTCAAGTACACATCTTTTGTCTATTTAGGTAGGTTTACTCTTAGGTATTTTATTCCTTTGGATGCAATGGTAAGTGGGATTGCTTCCCTAATTTCTCTTTCTGATCTTTAATTGTTAATGTATAGAAATGCCATCAATTTCTGTGTATTAATTTTGTATCCCGTGACTTTGCAAAATTCATGGATGAGCTCTAACAGTTTTTTGGCAGAGTATTTATGATTCTCTAAGTATAGTATCATGTCATCTTGAAATAGTGATAGTTTTACTTCTTCCTTTCCAATTTGGATTCCTTTTATTTCTTTTACTTCTCCAACTGCCGTGGCTAGGATTTCCCAAACTATGTTGAATAGTGGTGGCAAGAGTGACGTCCTTGTCTTGTTCTTGATCTCAGTGGGAATTCTTTCAGCTTTTCACCATTGAGAATGATGTTAGCTGTGGGTTTGTCATAGTTGGCCTTTATTATGTTGAGGTAGGTTCCCTCTATGCCCACTTTCTGAAGGGTTTTTATAAGAAATGGGTGTTGGATTTTGTCAAAGGCTTTTTCTGTGTCTATTGAGAGGATCATATGATTTTTATTCTTCAGTTTGTTAATGTGGTGTATTGACTTGCAGATATTGAAGAACTCTTGCATCCCTGGGATAAATCCCACTTGATCATGATGTACAATCCCTTTAATGTATTGTTGGATGTGGTTTTCTTCTATTTTGTTGAGGATTTTTGCATCTATGTTTATCAGTGAAATTGGCCTGAAATTTTCTTTTTGTTGAGGTATCTTTGTCTGGTTTTGTTATCAGGGTGATGGTGGCCTCAGAGAATGAGTTTGGGAGTATCCCTTCCTCTGCAATGTTTTGGAATAGTTTCAGAAGGATGGGTGTTATCTCTTCTCTAAATATTTGATAGAATTCGCCTGTGAAGCCATCTGGTCCTAGACTTTTGTTTGTTGGAAGTTTTTTAATCATGGTTTCAATTTCAGTGCTTGTGATTGGTCTGTTCATCTTTTCTATTTCATCTTGGTTTAGTCTTGGAAGATTGTAGTTTTCTAAGAATTGGTTCATTTCTTCTATGTTTTCTGTTTTATTGGCATACAGTTGCATATAGTAGTCTCTTATGATCCTTTGTATTTCTGTGATGTCCATTGTTACTTCTCCTTTTTCATTTCTAATTTTATTGATTTGAGTCCTCTCTCTTTTTTTCCTGATAAGTCTGGCTAAGGGTTTACCAGTTTTATTGATTTTTTCAAAGAACCAGCTTTTTGTTTCATTGATCTTTTCTATGGTTTTTCATTTCTATTTCATTGATTTCTGCTCTGATCTTCATGATTTCTTTCCTTCTACTAACTGTAGGTCTTGTCTATTCTTCTCTCTCGAGCTGCTTTAGATGTAAAGTTAGCTTGTTAATTTGGGCTTTTTCTTGTTTCCTGAGGTGGGCTTGTGTTGCTATAAACTTTCCTCGTAGAACAGCTTTTGCTGCATCCCATAGGTTTTGGAGTGTCGTATCTTTGTTGTCATTTGCTTCTAGGTATTTTTAAACTTCCTCTTTGATTTCTTCAGTGATCCATTGGTTGTTTAGTAGCATGTTGTTTAGTCTTCACATGTTTGTTTTTTTGGCAGTTTTATTCTTGTTCTTGATTTCTAGTCATATAGCATTGTGGTCGGAAAAGATCCTTGTTAGGATTTCAATTTTCTTAAAGTTACTGAGGTTTGCTTAGTAGCCCAGGATGTGATCCATCTTAGAGAATGTTCCATGTGCACTTGAGAAGAATGTGTATTCTGCTGCTTTTGGATGGAATGTCCTATAAATCTCTCTTAAGTCCATCTGGTCTAATGCTTCATTCAGGGCCTGTGTTTCCTTATTGATTGTCTGTCTGGATGATCTGTCTATTGCTGTAAGTGGGGTGTTAAAGTCCCCCACTATTATTGTGTTATGGTTGATTTGTCCTTTTAAGGTCATTAGCAGTTGCCTTATATATTGTGATCAACCTATGTTGGGTGTGTAGATATTTAAAATTGGTATATCTTCTTCTTGGATTGATCCTTTGATCATTGGGTAGTGACCTTCCTTGTCCCTTAAAATATTCTTCATTTTATAGTCTATTTTCTCTGATATGAGTATTGCTACTCCAGCTTTCTTTTGAGTCTCGTTTGCATTGAATATTTTCTTCCATCCTCTCACTTTCCATTTGTATGTGTCCCTAGAAGTGAAATGGGTCTCTTGAAGACAGCATATATATGGGTCTTGTTTTTATATCCATTCAGCCTATCTATGTCTTTTAGTTGCGGTGTTTAGTCCATCAACATGTAAGGTAATTATTGATATGTATGTCCTTATTGCCATTTTATTAATTGCTCTGGATTTGTTTTTGTTGCTCTTTTTTCTTCCCTTCTTCTCTTGTTCTCTCCTCTTGTGGTTTGATGACTATCTTTAGTGTTGTATTTGAGTTGATTTTTCTTATTTGTTTGTGTATCAGTTGTAGATTTTTGGTTTGCAGTTATTCTGAAGTTTTGATATGAGTCTATATATACATGAGATTGTTTTAAGCTGTTGGTCTCTTAATCACAAATGCATCTCCAGTGTCCTGCATTTGTACCCTCCTCTTCTCATGATTTATGATTTTGGTGGCATAATTGTGCATGGATGATTTTGTATCTTTACTGTATATATACCTTTACTGGTGAGCCTTGTCATTTGTGGAATTTTTGTTTCCTGTTGCTGTCTTTTCTTTTCTGCCTAGAGAAGTTCCTTTAGTATATGTTGTAAAGCTGGTTTAGTGTTGCTGAATTCTCTGTAATGCTTTTGATTTCTCCTTCAAATCTGAATGAGAGCCTTTCTGTGTAATATAATCTTGGTTGGAGTTTTTTCCTTTCATCCTGTTAAGTATATCCTACCACTCCCTTCCAGCCTGCAAAGTTTCTACTGAAAAATCTGCCAATAACCTTATTGGGTTTCCTTTGTATATTATTTGTTTATTTTCCCCAGCTGCTTTCAATATTTTCTGTTTGGCTTTAATTTTGGTCCATTTGATTAATACGTGTCTTGGGGTGTTCCCCCTTGGGTTTACTTTATATGGTACTCGTACTTCCTGGAATTTAGTGAGTGGTTCCTTTCCCATGTCAGGGAAGTTTTCAGCTATTATCTTTGAATATTTTTTCTGTCTCCTTCTCTCTCTTCTTCTTCTTCTGTCACCCCTATAATATGGATGTTGGTGCGTTTAACTTTTTTCCAGAGTTCTCTGAGACTCTCTTCATTTCTTTTCAATCTTTTTTCTCTTTTCTGTTCTGCATCCGTGATTTCCACAGACTGGCCTCATTTCTTTTCATTTTTTCCTTTATTCTGGTCCATGGCAATGATTTTCTGCCACCCTGTATTCCAGCTCACTTATTCACTTTTCTGCCTCTTTTATTTTGCTATTGATTCCTTCCAATGTATTTTTCATTTCAGTTATTGTATTGTTAATTTCTGTTTGTTCTTTAAATCTTCTAGTGCTTTGTTAAACATTTATTGTAGTTTCTTGATCTGTGCCTCCACTATTTTTCTGAGATCTTAGGCCATCTTTACTATCAGTATTCTGAATTCTTATTTCAGGTAGATTGTCTATCTCCACTTCACTTAGCTGTTCTTCTGTGATTTTAATCTTGTTCCTTCATCTGGGACATATTTCTCTGCCATCTCACTTTGTCTAAATTTCTGTGTGTGATCTCTGTACCTGAGGCTGCAGGAATGTAGATCCTCTTATTTCTTTTTTTTTTTTTTTTTTTGTCTTTTTGCTATTTCTTGGGCCGCTCCTGCGGCATATGGAGGTTCCCAGGCTAGGGGTCGAATCGGAGCTGTAGCCACTGGCCTACGCCAGAGCCACAGCAACGTGGGATCCGAGCCGCGTCTGCAACCTACACCACAGCTCATGGCAACGCCGGATCGTTAACCCACTGAGCAAGGGCAGGGACCGAACCCGCAACCTCATGGTTCCTAGTCGGATTCGTTAACCACTGCGCCACGACGGGAACTCCTAGATCCTCTTATTTCTGATGTCTGCCCCCTGGTAAGGTTGGTCTACGAGCTTGTGCATGCTTCCTGGTGCCTGTCCACTGTTGTGGAGCTGGGCCTTGTCCCTCTGGTGGGCAGGGCCATGTCAAGATGGCTGTATATAGAGGTGGCTAAGGGGTCAGGAAGACTTTAGGCAGCCTATCTGCTGATGACCAGGACTGTGTTCCTGCCCTGTTGATTGTTTGGCCCGAAGCACCCCCAAATTAGAGCCTACAGGCTCCTGGGTGGGGCTATGTCCTTGGCATCAAAATGGCAGCCCCTAAGAGAGAGCTCATGCCAATGATGACTCCCTGGTTCAGCTGACCCCAGCGTCTGCATCCCCACAGTGAGCCACAAACACTTCCCTCCTATCCAGGAGACCCTCCAAGACCAGCAGTTATGTCTGTCCCAGGCTCCTATGAAGTCATTGCTTTTGTCCTGTGTCCCAGTTCACACAAGACCTTGTGTGTGCCTTTCAAGTGTGGAGTTTCTGTTTTCCCAAATTCTGTGGAGCTCCTGCAATCAAGCCTCACTGGCCTCCAAAGCCAAATGCTTTGGGGGCTCCTCCTCCCAATGCCAGACCCCTCCCCCCAGGACCAGTGTGGGACTCAGAACTCTCACTCTTACAGGAGAACTTCTGTGATGTAATTATCTTCCAGTTTGTGGGTCACCAGGGGGTGGGTATGGGATTTGATTGTATAGCAAATTCACCCCTCCTACTGTTTTATTGTGGTTCTTCTTTGGATGTAGAATTTTTTTGTGTGTATGGTTGCTCAGTATTTAGTTGTGATTTTGGTGTTTTCGTGAGAGGGGATGATGATATTTATATGATAATATGATTTGATTTATATATATATGATTTTATATAGAGAAATGCATTACTATATATAATTTTATATATTTGTTTAAATCTATATATTTAATATATGCAACATACATTAGTAATATCTAATATATTTAATGTATATTATTACATGATTTATATATTAATATATAAATGCATAAATATATATTAATATATAAATATATATTAATATATAATATGTAATAAATATATATTAGTTTTAGTCACACAAATATTTCCAGGTTATTAACTGTTCTCCTTTGAAATGGTTTCATGATATTCCACTGTAAAAATATATTATTTATATATTATTTCACTATTGTCAAAAAATATTGCAATGAAATACAGAGAACAAACTAGTGGATACCACTAGGGGGAGGGACAATATACAGGTAGTGGGAAAAAAGTGTTATTACAAGATTGTATGAAATCATTTGTGTGAAACTTTTTAAAATCATAAAGCATTATAGAATTTAAAGAATCTTTCATTCAATAAAAATACTTCAATGAGTGTACTTTACTGAGTATACTTTTCATTGAAAGTACTTCAATGAAATACTTTCAATTCAAATACTCCAAATATTCTTATGGATAAATATTTTTACTAGTCCAGAGATATTTTATTAGACAAATTCTTGGTTAAATGGTATACACATTTGTAATGGTTACTCTCTCATGTACACTGTAATGTGCTTACTATCTGTTACCAAATCCATCTGCTGTGGAGAGTAGCTCCCACAGAGCTGGGCTGGGTCTTAGATTATCTCCAACGACCTTAAGAACAGAACAATGAGATTCAACATCTCCATGGGCACCTACAGCATACAAGCCTACATAACAGGAGCTGCTTTAAATTCTTATAGGATATGTGCTCTGTTCCAATGGGCCAGAATAGTGGGCTTCTGTGTTCTAAAAATCCTCTCAGTTTTCCTAAGAAAATTGTTGCCCATTGAAGTCAAGGAAGGACCATGTCCTATGCATGTCTATATTTTACCAGTACTTAGGAAACATGCTGATACACAATAGATAGAATGATTAGAGACTCTTGAGTCAAGTTTCCCAATCTGCCTCCTGGTGATCTTGGGTAGTTCAGTTAATTTCTTGAAGCCTCAATTTCCTTAACAGTAAAATAAAGATAAGAAAATTTCCCACATGAACATGAGGGGTAAAAACTATAAAGCATATAGAAAATAAATACAAAAATTATAGAAGCAGTAAAGGTAAATGGATTCTACTTATATGAGGTGTATTAGTCAAAATCATGGAAATAGAAAGTAGAATGGTAGTTGCCAGGGGTTGGGAGGCAGAGAGGAATGGGAGTTCTTGTTTAATGGACATGTAGTTATAGTTTTGCAAGATGAAAAGAATTGTGGGAATAGATGGTGGTTGTACAATAATATGAATATCCTTAATACTGCTGAAATGTGCAAGTAAAAATGGTTAAGATGTGCATTTTACACACATAAAAATTGAGAAAAATTTATCTCATGAATTTGTTGTGATAATTGATATATATATATGTTCAAACATTTTCATTCTCCTCCTTCCTTAACTTTGGACAATATATGGGTGCCTAGCTGATGTTGAGGGACCTGTGTTTATCTTACCCACTTCCCAAGGTTGGGTGTACCTGGGATGAATACCCAACTCAATGCCTGGTTGAATATAGTGTTGCTTTCTAAAAGTCACAAAGAAGAATTCTTACTGACTTTTATATTATGATGATTTACTTGACTCTCATTTTGGATCTTAAAGCTCCAGATGTGGGAAGCTTCCAAAATCATCTTGAAGGTTACAAAGCAAACATAAAATCAGGGTAATCAGGAATAAGCCAGCATGCCTTCTAGTTCTACTCCATTCTTCGACTCCTTCATCTTACATGGCTCCATCTCCATCCATCCACCCACTCATTTGACTTCATGCTAAGAGCTGGGGATAGTGTGGTGAGTAAAACCAGGCATGGTCCCTGCCCTCATGGAGCTCACAATCACCATTATGTAGAGACTCGAGTGAGGGAAGGAGGTTTAGGGGAATCCACCTGAAATTCCACCATTTGCCTTTGTGTTTTTACAGTAAGAGCCAATATCCCTATTCCCTCACCCTTCCTCCAGACACTGAAATAACATTAATTTGTATTAATCCAGAAAAGCTATGTAGCCAGGGTATGGTTTGTTGCACTTTAATTTAAAAATAAATGCTTGACAACATTATGTATGATATCTAATGGTACATCTGCACTGTAGTAATTAACATTGCAGCAGCACCATTTTACCTGTAATACTAATTACAGTGTTTCCAATGAACTGCTTTGGAGCACAGCATGTTGGAAAAAGTTCTATTATGTAGACCAGGAAACAGAGCTGAATAGAGAAGTTGAAGCTGCAGGGGATACCTGGTTTGCCTCTGGCTGCCACGCAGTTCTCCTTTTTGTTTGATTTTAATTTACTACAAAATGAGGTGAGCGATGCAATGCCCATTTTGTGAGAGAAGTAAGTATGGTTGATGAATGCTCAGTGACTTGTCTGAAATCATGTAGCTGGCAGTGGTGGCAAACCCAGGTCTTCTGATTCCAAGTCTAATTATCTTGATGTGAGTAAATGCAAGTATCTCAGCTTATTTCAGATGGGAAATATGTTGGGGATTTTCATTTCTTCTCCAGCCTGGAGATGCAGGGCTTTGACAGTTCCACAGGTAGCAGTACTCTTTGTCAGGAAAATGGAGAGCTGGGAAGGACACTAAGCTGTAGGCTGTTGAAGTTCACCCCAGGAAAAGGCCTGGAGAAAACTAAGGGTCAGGGAAGTCCCTTGGTTTCCTCACATGCAGACATTTACACTGGTTTGAGACTAGGTAGAACATTGAGGGAAGAGGTAACAGATGCTCCAGACAGATATGCCTGTCAAGACTGTATGTCAATCAATATCATCTTGATAACTTGAAAAGGTCTAAAAGCAATATGTACTTTGCTTTTGCAAAGCAAAAAAAATTTCCCTCAGTTTTATTTATTTTGTAAAATTGGCTGTTCTTGAATAACAGATACTGTGCTTTGTGGCAGCTTGAGATTAGCCAGTGCCTCTTATTAATGGACCCATCTCCTCTTTCATTCTGCTGACACTGCTGCATTAGAGGGAAATAAATTCAGTCAGTGTGCTTTTAAGGTAAGGAGAATTTTCATTCTTTGAAAATGAGCAACAATCCTGTTTATAACAGTCGGCATCTTGATGTGAATCCTTAATTGGTGTCAGATATGATGCTAAGTACTGAACCTGAACTTAATTAATCTTCACAGTTTCTCCCTCACCAAACCCAGCATCAAACCCAGTTTGGTACTTAGACCCATGCCATTTGCTTCCTCTTGGATGGGGATATATGGGGCCAACCCTGTATGGAGTGGAGTCCTCCTGCTGGAATGCTTGTCCTCCTCAGCCTCTGTGGTGCTTTCCCATCTCAAGGCAAACATCCCATCAGCGAGGGAGACAGACTCTCATGTCTCTGACCCAGCATGTCTCTATCTCTAGAGCTTGTATGTACTTCTAACTACTGGGAATTATTAGATTGCACAACTGATGACCTAACAACGTTTTCTTCAACATTTCCTTCAAATATGTGTTGATAGTATAGGTACCTTCCATGGTTTAGCGTTCAGAGTGTTCAGGGTTCTCCAGAGAAGCAGAATCAATATAATCAGTATATACACGTAGAAAGAGATTTAATTTATGGAATTGGGTCATGTGATTATGGAGGCTGGCAAGTCCAATGTATGTAGGAGTGCTAGTAGGCTGGAGATTCAGGAAAGAGCTGATGTTGTGTTCAGGTCCTAAGGTCAACTACTGCAGAATTGCTTTTTGCTCCAGGGAGGCCAGTCTTTTTGTTCTACACAGGATTTCAACAGATTGGATAAGGCCCACCCACATTATGAAGAGAAATTCACTTTATTCAATGTCCACAGATTTAAAGGCTCATCTCATACAAAAATACCCTCACAGAAACATCCAGAACAATGTTTGGCCAAATATCCAGGCACTGTAGCCCAGCAAATTTAGTACATAAAATAAACCATCATACTTACGTTCAAATCCCATTTGCTTTTTTCACTATATTTTGTTCAATCAGCTTTCAATCAGTTATGCTGAAACCATACATAGCAGGTTGGTATATGTAATATATATTATATATTTTCTATGTCACATAATTTAAAAAGTCAGCTATATTAAACCTGTTCTCCAAACATCAGTCATTTGAAAGGAGAGCCAGTTTGTAATAATGTATGTTTGAGTTATTGAACATTTATAAAGAAACAGCTTAATTTTTTTTGTCAAAAACTATATGCACAACAAGGTAGATTTATCCTTGAGTTTGCAGGGGACCTCAGGGATGATTCTGATGTAAGTCCCTCATGTTGCCAAACTTCCTATTACCAGATTGGAAAAAAAAAAGAGGAAGTGTATCTTTTTTAAAAAAGACTCAATATACAAAATAAACATATTGACAATCTTTTGGTTTAATGCTAATAGCCTTTGTAAGGTTGATGTTTATTGTGGACAGCTAAGCTCGAGTAAAACTTACCTTCAAATATTCAATAAGTAGTGACTTTTTTGGTGTGATGCAAAGCCTATATGAGGTTTCTACTGTATTCTCTCTCAAGGCAGTCTGACTGAAATCTCCTCTAACTACTCAGAAGTAACTCCCCACAGCTTCCATGGAAATGCAACTCTGCAAATGGAGTATCACACAGGAAAAAGAGTTTAGCTGTGTGAAAGAGAGAGCTGGCCATCTGACATGTACTAGGGCCACTTGCATTCTCAATACAGTTGGGAAAGGCTGGGTGGAGGGCATCCACAAACTCTGAGGATCAGCTATGTGTCAGAAGCCACGTCACTTTCTAGATCAGAAAACTAGGTGCAGAGAGGCTAAAGACTACTCAAGGTTATAAGAAGATAGAGGAAGGGCACTAGCACTCAAAAAAAGACTTCATGACCCAAAACTCATGGTCTTCCTGCTGTCTCAGAGAACAACTTTAAATCTACCATAAAGAAGCTGCACTCTATTTCTCAATGACCTTGTAATCTTTAGAATTTTAAAAATCATCTTTTATTTTTCAACATGGAGATTGCAGAGGACCTGCTCACTCATAGCAGAGGATTGCTGGCACTCTTGCCTCTAGGATACAGTCTTCTTGAGCAAATTGCTTTTCTGTAATTTGAATGAACACATTGGGCTGATGGCTCTAACTCTAACATCCACAACAGCAGCAGTGATTGTGGTGTGTGCCAGACTCTGCACTTGCGTTTTCGTTTAATTTCTGCACTGCTCGTGTTAGGAAGGCATTGTCATTCATGTTCCACAGAAGAAGAGATAGAGGCTCACAGGGGTTACATGACTCTACCTAAAGCTCCAAAGTTAGAAATTGGCAGAGCTAGAATCTAGCCCTGGTCTGTTTGATACCAAATTCTACAGCTCTTAAAGAGAAGAGGTCAGAAATGGGCAGAAAGAGTGTTCAGGAAATCGTTTAGTTTATAAGTAGCTTCTGGTATTAGGGATAAACTGTTAAAGCCCAAATATGTGCCAAATTGGGTTTAATTTGCTTAGCCAGAACAGGCCTGAACCAACCCTTGGGGATTTCTAGACCCTGGGCAGCAGAAGAATTCCAGTCCATACTTGGTGGCAATTTAGAAATGGGTCATACCTGACTATCCTTGTGTTGGCTTGGCAGCTGGGTGACTGAGCTCATGTTGGCTCAATGCCTATAGGAATTAGTTAAGAGGTTTCAACAATCATGTCATATAAATTAGGTGTCCTTTCTTTACAACTGAGGTTTCCTATCATTTGTCTCTGACTGCTCTACTGAGGTGTGTAATAGGTCTTCTCTGAATGTAATCAGTGAGTCTAAGAGATTTAAGGACACCATGTAGTCAGGATTCCTGCAGAGTAGCTCAAGACATAGCTCAAAGGGCTGATTTGTAAAGGCTGAATGCAAGAAGCCAGTGGACTGCTTGCTCATATAGGCACTCTGGAGGTAACACTGCAAGAATAAACAATGTGGCAGAAGCAATTGTAGTCAAGTTATTGGTCTCACTGCAGTGTGGCATATACATAGAATGGCAAAATTGGGTAGTGTAGATTTTAAAGTTAAAAGGACTTCAGAGATAATCAACCCCAATTGTTTACTCAATAAACCAGGAAACTGGGACACAGAAATGTTGAGAGACTTAACTGAAAATTGTACAAGTTAGTAGCAGACCCAAGACCAGAAATCAACCGAGTTAACTATTTCTTGCTCTGTGCAGCACATCTCCCCTCCCATCATTCTTTCGTTTATCCTTTAAATTATTTTACACAGATGGTACACAAGCACACTGATGCAGAGTTAGAAATGCTGGAGTACTAAGGATGTGGATACACAAATACCATAGCCCATAAAAAATAGAAAAAATTCAGCTTGACATCTGGACACACCATTTGACATATAATTTATCTGAATATGGAGCTCCTCTTGATGCTTGTCCAGATGTTTTATGCTGTATAGATTTTAGTGTACTGAGTAGAAATGGAGGGGACTAGATGTTGAGAGGAGAGATGGCGGTAAAGGATATGGAGTATTAGGAGCAGGCATTTTTGCAATGTAACTTTGAAAGAAAGGGAAGTTAATATTTGGAGCTTATGGGTTGGAGCAGTTATAAAGGAAGTGACTGAGCTGTGGGTAAAAAAGAAAATGAAACTGGACCTGAATGACCTGCTTTGAGTTGCCATAGTGGAGTTGCATAGGAGGGTTAAAGAAGTACTTCCAACATCTCACCCACCACTCTTAACCCTGTAGGTAGGATAGAGGTTTCTTCCTTAAGAATGCAAAGTTTACTCATATTTCTCTATCTCATCCATCTGAGTCACTCTGCTTTTCCTATGTGAAGAGACTAGGATTTTGGAGTCAATATTGAAAAAAAAAAATCAGAAATGATCAAATGTACTGATTATTATTACATTAATTCTATTATTATTATTATTAAGATAAAATTGAACCTATGTATGATAATATTGACTCTTCAAATAACAGATGGTATCTTTCAACTCAAACTTTTCAGGAATGCTATTTAGTACCACTGCAGCAAATTACCTCGAGCGTGATTGGTGGTAGTGATAATAACAAGAGGAATTGAGAGCAGGTGTGAAAGATGCTGCCTACACCCTCAGGGTGTAGCTATGTAAAGAGAGTGTTCTTTATCCTCCAGTTCTCTCCAGGGGACCATGGGCAGTTGGTTGACATTAGGCTGGACATATTCTTGCTTCATGTAGTTGTTGGCACTGATGCCCTTTGCTTACACCCCAGGTTTGCTCAGTCTGAGCAGGGAGGGGACACCAGTAAGAGGTGTCTGGAATGAGTTTTTCCACTATTGCCCTGCTGTATAGTTTTCCAGTGTGAGTCTTATGTAGTACTTGCTTATTGAGCCGCTGTTACCAACCAATGATTTTATTAATGTAATGTCATTTTAATAATTTAATATTGAGTAAAATTTAGATTTAGTACTTCATCTTATGTGTCTCCTTAGGTGCTCTATGAATATTTTAAATACACAAAATCTGCAAGGTAGGTGTGATTTTCCCATTTTTCAGATGAGCTAACTGACACATAGGGGGTCATGCAACTTGCCAGGTGTCACCTGGCTAGTGGTTTAGTGAGTCAGAGTTTGGATGCCGATTGTCTGATTTCAGAGTTGGTCTCTTTCTGCTTCACTGTGCTTCTCTTAACCCTTGACAAGCAGGCCTCATCTGTTTCACCATGGTTCAGTTTTGGTTTCAGGATTAGTTTTCCAATTCCTTATCTGGACTAGAACTCTGCTTTAAATCTTAGCCTTCTAGCCTTTGAGTGCCTGCAGAGAGTCCTTGCCAGGCCTCTTATTGGTTGTCTGTATCCAACTTTTTGGACTCTTTAGTGAGTGACTAATTGGATAGAGTAACCAGAATCAATGTGGTATCAGCTGATTGACCCCAGTACTTCCCCCATGGAAATATCTGCTCATCTGCTCCTTTTGTGGGTTGGGAAACCACCTCAGATATCTGTGCCAGCCCAAATCAAGCTTAGGTTGAGTACACTCCTATAAATTTAAATATATCTATTTTTTTTGGAAAATACTGTAGGCATGTTTATTTGTATTTACCTTTTCTGTATCTTTTTGTATCCCCAGTAGCTGAACGATGCTTAAATGATTCCTACTTATTGCAAAGAAGTGGACAAGATGCTATTCTGAGCACCATATCTGGGTGTGGCCCCAATTCTACCCCAAGACTGACTCCATAGGTCTGAGGTGGGACGCAGGAAATTGTCATCTTCTTCCAGGCTGTCCTTAATGTTCATTTTAACCAATTCAATGCCAGTGTGTGTGTGTGTGTGTGTGTGTGTGTGGCACAGTAATACAGAGTAATTTTTTTATCCTTTTCCCATCCTCCAGGCCTTAAGGAGTTGCTTTGATAATTATAAAGGTGATAGCATAAAAGCTCTTTCTAAATATATAGAGTGAGCTATACAGAAACTCATCTTCAGGCCACCGTTTATCCTTAAACTGAAAAATTCAAGGTTAGGCTACCTTAATTAACACACTAAAATTTGTCTTAGGAAAGTTATTTCTATCTTAATGTCATTTAATTCAATCCTTGATTCATAAGGTTTTAGGCAGGTAACTATCTCCAGTTATTTGTTTTCCAAAGAGGAAAATGCCTTATAGGGAGATGCAGTGCCACCCGGGCACTCGCAGAGCATAGACCACCTTCTTAACACTCACCCATGTGGCTGTCCCTGGTCCTACTGATCATGTTAGAATCCTTGATGTCAGTTTTTCAAAGAAATTAGATATAGCCAATGTTTAGAGGATAATTCGAGAATAAGTCCCTTTGCTCCTTCCTCACATCATTGTATGCAAGTTAATTATTTAATGTTTATCTCCCACAGTGTTCTTGCCCCTATAGACTCCTGTTTATCACAAGCTGCTACCCTCTAGGACATACTCGAATGCTCATAGTGGTCAGCAGGTAACTTAAGTGAGATAGGCAAGGTGTGAGACACCAGGGAGGGGTGGAGACCATGGGGATGCTGGGGAGTGTCATTTCCTGGGTAATCCTGGAAGGGTGTAGAGGACACAAGGTGATGCTTGCCTCTGGGGAAGAAACCAAGAAAAATCAGAAAAAGGAGGGGCAGGGGGCACAAAACTCACTTTTCATCTCTGTCCTTTGGTATATTTTGAATTTTAAAAGTAAAAAACATGATTTCTTAAAGTGAAATAATATACTCCATGGATAATCACCTCTGACACTAAATCTTGGCTGTGGTACAATGGTTATGATGTGGGCCCAGGAGCTAGTCTAGAGCAGCTGTCCACAGAAATAGAAAGTGAGTTACATTGGTAATTTAAAATTTTTTAGTGATTACCTTTAAAAAAACAAGACAGTAAAATTACCATTAAGAACATATTTCATTTTTCTATATACCTGAAACTAACACAATATTTTAAGTCAACTTAATGAAACTTAAAAAAATAACTTTAAAAAAGACCATATGTCATTTAACCCAATATAACCAAAATTTTACTTCAGCATGCAACCTGTGCAAAAATTAATAATGAGATGTTTTAATTACTTTTTCATAATAAGTTTTTGAAACTGAGTGGATATTTTACACTCAAAACACATTCCAATTCAAACTTGCCACATTTCAAGTACTCAATAGCCACATGTGCCGAGTGGTTACCATATTGGACAATGTAGCCTACTCAGATTTCTTTTCCAATCAGTTCTCCCTCGTACTCCTGTTATTGCAGGAGCATGCCAGCTCGACAGCTGCTGGAGAGGCTAGACTCTGAGGAGCACTAAACACCCAGGAATAAATTAGGAATACAGTGTCAGTCACTTGTGTCTGTTTCTCACCCAAATACACAGCTCCCTATCTGTCCAGGTTTTTCTTTTCTCCTTTCTTCTCCCCTCTTCTTCCTTTATTTTTTGTGATTTGTATAGTAAATTTTATGGGGCAGCCATGCACGAGAGCAGACAAATGACAGTTGCCTGGATTGGTGTTTAGAATCTACTGACCTTGAAACCCAGTAATGCATGGCCTAGTGCTATTTACTAAGAATGCATAATGTCCCATTATCTAAATTATAAACCTCTTAATATTCCTAAGTTGGTTGAATCTGAAAATTATGCAGTAAGCTGAGAAGATCAATGACATAAAAGTGGGAAACTTTTTGTTCACAGGTGTATTTGTTGAGAGATCATGGAAGAATTCCCAAGTGCTGCCATCCCCTTGCTTCGTCTCCTCCCTGGATTAGACAGCTTCTGTTCCCAACATGAAGGTCATTTATTCTACATTGATCAAAGCTTATTAACTTGTCAGTTAACAACTGTGCATTTGAGGCTTTACATTATTGCCCAGTTTTCATATTCTTTGCATTTATCAGTGGCTCTGCATGTATAAAGAATATTCCCTATGCCATGGAAGGAAGACTCAAAGCCTTTGGCTGATGATTAAATATAACCCACAACTGAAATTCAAACAGGACTCCGTCCCCGATGCACTTATTCTAGTGGATTCATCACCACAGCTATTTACTGCTGAAGTCCCTAACAAGGGAGAGATGACTGTGAAAAAAAGACCCTGATTTCTAGAAACAGCATGCATCCTTTCTAGAAGCAAGCAACCAAGTAAATTGCATTTTCTGACTAGAGGTCACATTTAGATCTACAACTACAACTACATCAGCATCACAACCATCCATTGAACCCTGTTGTCTGATGCTCTGCATGCATTTGATCCTGCCCACTGCCACAGGAAGCAGATATTTTTATTACTGCCATTTCAATGAAGAAACTGAGGCTCAGTAAGGGCAAATAGGTCACTGTGCTGTGGGTGTCAGAGATGGTATATGTGAAAGCGCCCATGTGGACCACATACTTAACAGTTATGGATGTGAGGAGGGAGGGATGCCTTCTGTTTAGAAGTGCCAGCAATGTTTCCCAGAGGGCCTGGCATCCGAAATGGGCCTTATAGATGGGTAGGATGTGGATGTCCAGAGAAACGTAGACTCAGGGATGGAAAAATACAAGATGTGCAAAGGGGAGGGAAGAAGGGACTAGTAAGTATTCCTGGAGTGACTGAGATAGGAGCAACAAAGGGTGAGGGTGACACAGGATATCTGTGAACAGGGTGTGACAGCCTCCCTTCTAGCGCTTACATAGGTCATCCCCTTCATTTTTAAACAAAAGCTGTGAGGTTCTCTGCATCGCAAATAAGGAAAACCAGGTTCTGAGAGGTTCATGAGGTTGTCTAGGTTGCAAAGCCAGCAAGCAAGGGAGGGAATATTTGAGAGTATGCCTATACCACTCCTTTCACATGATGTGAAATTATGTTAGGAAAGCATGCTTTTCTTAAAAAATGATTTCCTGCTGGGATGCTCTTCCCTACATACTTCTTCTGATTTGCCACATTTCTATATCTGAGAAACCCCACTCCCCTCCTCTGTAATGCCTATCACCACTGCCACCAGCCTCATCACCCTTGTTGATCTTCCTCTCCCTCTTCCCAAGTCTTTGACTAATAGGAATAAAATCTAGAAATCAGCAACCAATAAAAGCCCTAAAGAAATGGTTAAGTAGCTGACAGCACCAGCTAGAATCTCACCTTAGGGATGAGAAGATAAATACTGTAATAACCAATATCTCAGAAATACATGGCCCAGTTTTACACAACTGATATTCTATTTCATGGCTCCAAAGTGACAGTTATATCAGCCAATTTGGGTCCTTAATATTGGAAAATGCCTACTGAAGGAAGCCAGTGAGGTGTGTGTGTGCAGTGGGAGTAGAGATTCTTTGTGGCGGATCCTAAAATTGTCTTTCTGGGTATCCAGAATAGGGAAGCAAATGGTACTCTTCAGGCTCATCCATGACAAAAAGTACTGAATGGCTCAAAAGTTATTTGTACAATTGATGCAGCTGAAAACAGGAGAGTGTATTCACCAGATAAATTAGAGCAAATTAAAGGTAATGCGGTGCTCCTATTTCCTATAAGCAGAAGGCAATCTTAAGCCCAGAGAACCCAAAAGAAACCATCAAGTTCTTTCCCACATGCTCTCCCTGTCCTGCTTCCAGTGAAAACCTGTGCAGATTTCTATCCAGTGAAGTGATCTCATGGCACCTGGTATGCAACACCCACCTCTTTTATAGTCACAGCAAAACCTGAAATACAGTCAAACCCATTTTTACTAGTTTCTTCCAATTGTTTACCTACACACACACTCCACAGAGGAACTCACCTCTTCTTTTTCTGACATACAATCATTCACCAATTACAAAAAAAAAAAAAAAAAAAAAAAAAAAATCCCACATTCTAAAAGCCTCTATAATCTGTCCCCTTCTCTCTGTCCCTCATCTTGTCCTGTCCCTTTTTTATGCTGTCCTCTTCTTTCCACCCCCAGCCCACTGCCTAATTTAAGCCTTTATTTTACTGTATTTCCTCAAATCTCAGATGCCACTGATTTGTAAAATGCACCATGATTTTATGTCCCAGCATGAAAAGAAAAAATTCTGCAAATGAAATAACCCACCACCATTCTAAAGGATATCTCAAGGAGATGTAAAAATATGCAAAGAAAATGTACATCTTTAGAATGGATGGTAAACAATATCTCAACTAAACTTAAAATTATCTCCTAATTGTTCATGCCTATCATCTTGTAGTGGCACAGCAGACCCTACACAGTCATACCCTGAGTTTTATCTCTTTTACGTCTGCTTGGAGAACCCCTTTTCATCTTTCCAGATCACTTCCTCAAAGTCTTTTGAGACTCCACTGGCTCGGTGATGATACTGTCCTGGTGTTCCCATGGCATACTGAGCTTTATAAACAACATACACATTGCTTTATAGTTATCTGCCTGTGTATTTTTCCCCTCCAAGGGGAATTTGAGAATAGGCTGCATGTCTTAGTCAGCTCAGTATCCCTGGTCCCTGGCACAGGGCAGGCCCTGAGATGGATACTGCTGACTGAAGATGAGGATTGCATGATGCTTGTAGCTTCTGGGAACAGCCACTAGAGGGAACTGTGGAACCATTTCTTTGTCCAGACCAATGTTCTCCAGGAATCTAGGTTGCAGAGGTTGAAGGAAGCTGGCCTCCTGTGGGCAAACTGGCTGAGAGCCTAGAAGGCTATATAGTTCCAAGGGCGCCCCACCATTCTGCAGAATCTACTTTGAGGATGCTTCTTGCATCTCTGTATCCCTTGTCAGCCCGCCCACTAGTGGCTGCCTCAGCACTTTTCTTTAATAAGAGCCAAACGCTCTTCCCAGCTTTCCATGGAGAGAGAAAGAAATGCCTCCTTAACATCCCCATTCTCGTTTCTAATAAAGGCAGGCTTGCCGAGAAGGGCCTGCAGTATAATTGCTCCACTTTGAAGAACAACAGGTAGCAGCATCAATATTTGATTTTTAAAAGGTTGTGTGAACAGTTTTAAATATTAAAGATAAAGGCAAAGACTCAGATCGCCTTTTCATCTTAGCAGTTGAAGCATTTTAAACAAAAAATGGTGCTAATAAGCAGAATAAGACTGTACCCATCACATAGTATCAAGTTGCAATAAAGCAAAATCATTTTGAGGTGGGAGGGGGGAGGAAGGGGTGGGAAGCAGTATTTGCACCAGGGAAGCTTTCTGTTCATCATCTGTGTAATGGGAGATATATAACGCAACTCTGCCAGAGCAACTTCTTCCAGCTCGTTGTGCGCTGTTTAGCTCCCTCGATGAGTGGTCTGGGACAGGATCTGAGGAAACCTCATAAATTAACTATCCAACTTCCTGGCTAATGAGCCCAATATGTCAATTTCCAGTGATCAAAATGATGCAATTCAATAAAGCACAGTTCATTTTGTAAGGAAATATACTTTTAATAGGGAGAACTGCCGGGTCACGGTCCTCCTGAGATAATTATGGGCCATAGGAATTAGAGGCGTGGAGCTGTACTTACTGTCTGGAGATACCCCATGGGGTTTGTGTGGCAGATAGTGTCTTTCAGGGACAATAAATTCCTTCATTACATTTCCATTACTGCATTAATGCTGTGATCTCCGATTTACTTGTAACAAGAAGGCTGGTTATTCCTGAAACTTTGCATTTAATGTAATGAGTGCTTGCAAATCAGGCAGCTCTCTCTCTCTCTCTTTCTCTGTGTGTGTGTGTGTGTGTGTGTGTGTGTGTGTGTGTGTGTGTGTGTGTGTGCTGGGTTCAGACAATCCAGCAGGAAAGTCAGGAACCTGGGAGGGCTCTGGGATAGGGTTTGGAGGACTGAAATGTCTCAGAACAGACAGACAAATGGATACCTAGGAAAATCTCACAACCCTGAAATCACACATGAAAAAAGAATCTGAGAAAGTCAGTATCAAGTGTGAAATCCAGACTAAAAAGGCTGGATCCTTTAGGTAAGGTAAACAGCACCCAATAAAAAAACCCCAAAAACAAAAAAACAAAACAAAACAAGAAGTTCTGGGCAACAAAAGGGACCTAGGCTTAGAAGCAAGAAAAGGTGCTGGGAACTAACTCTAATTTGGGGTTGCCCAAGCAGTGTGAAGAACCAGTCACTTCATGGTGATGGGGGCAAGGGCAATCCAGCCCAGTGGATGTCTCTTTAAGGAGCTCCACCTTGAGGTGGCTCCTTTCAGGGCAAGGACTCCTTAGTCAGGCTTGCTAGAATTCGCTTGGTTCTATAAGCGGCATCTAAGAGTGAAAATGTACCTAAGCTGGTTTTAAATATAGATGTAGATGGAATGAATTTCACAAGTCTCCATGCAGGAGTGGATGATCCTCTAAGATGCTACCCAATCACGCTGGGAAGCTCTGCTTTAGAGGGGAAAACTAGGTAGGAATCGAGAGTTTCATTAGGATTCTTCAACTTGATTTCAGTGCAGTGAACAGGAAACAGAGGAGAGAGAATGGCTCTTAGAATGAGTCACGGTCAAGTTCTGACTCATCTCCTCTTAGCTGGGTGGTCTTGGGCAGGTTGCTCAGCTTCTCTGAGCTGTACTTTCCTTAACTGACATTTAATTTACTTGACTATCTATTTCAAAGGAGATGAGATGGTAAATAAATATGTCAGTTTGTTTATTTTTGCTTATTTATTTCTCCAACAACAGAGATAAGAAAAAAATAAGTTACAAACAGCATCAGGATTCTTTCCCTTGAAGTAATTCTTATCTACAAAGGAACTTATCTAGGAAAGCAAGGTTGCTGTTTTTTTCAGGTAACTTGGAAATAACCTATGAAAAAGGATTTTTACATGAGTCAGAGAATTGAAATAATAATAATATATTAATCGGGGGTATTTACTTAAGGTAAGAAAGGAACTGTGCCAAATTCAACCTCATGCAAACTCTTACCAGAAGTCCCTGATGGGCAACTCTGGCAATGCCTGTCAGCTTTCTCTGTCCTTCAATGAGACTTTCCTGGTTGTCCAGAAATTGTGAGAGATGCTTTAACAAGGATTTCCCACTATTAAAAAAATCTTTTCTTTGGCTTTTGACACTTAACTTGTCTTGGCCTTTGACTAAATTTAACTAATGTGCACTGAACGTTTACTATCTGCAAAGTTCCTTTATATGTTCTGTCATTTAATGACCACAATAATTACATGAGGAGGGTTTAATTGTGCCTGTTTTTAGAGATGAGAAAACTGAGGTCCAGGTAGGTTAAGAACTTAACCACAGGGACAGCTAATAACAGGAGAAGGAGCTCCATATTCATGTCTTTGGATGTATTCCATGTCTCGTTTTGTATTCCATGTATCATCCTCAGTGATTTCTGGATTTGATCCTCTTAAATTTTTTAAATAAACTTTACATTTGGGAATAATTTTAGGCTTACAGAAAAGTTGCAAAGATAGTACAGAGAGTTCCTATATACCCCCACTCACATTTTTCTAATGTTAACATCTTATATAACCATTGTATATTTGTCACAACTAAGAAATTAGCATTGGTACATCACTATTAACTGAACTAAAGACTTCATTTGGATTTCATCAGATTTTCCACTTGTATCATTTTTCTGTTCCAGGATCCAGTCCAGGATACCACACTGTATTTAGTGATTGTCAGTGTTAACCTGATATTTGTTTCAATTTCATTTGGGAGAGGCTTGGCATAGGGATATAGTTGAAAGGCTAATATTTTTGAATGCTGTACCCACTTGTAAAGATACCTTAGTTTTTTTATTTGTTTTTGAGTTTGCATTTGATAGAAGCAATCCTTAAAACTCATTGCAAATGACAGTTTCATTTGGGCTCAGAATCTTGGCTATGAAGGTTTAGGATTGAGATTCAGCTTTCAAAAGCAACTCTCCATCATTGTCTTCTTTCAAGGACAGGAAATTTCAAATCACCTTTGGGCTTTAGTATTCACTGCACCAAACATTCCTGAAGTTTCCACGATTGCCAATAAATAAGACATTCCATCATCTTTAAAGCGTCAAATCTTCTGATAAATTGAATTTCATAAAATATTGCTCTATTGATCTTAGTGCTTAGCTTTCTATTGAAAATTGCTGGCTGGGACTTTTCTGCAAGGAGGATGTCGTGTACTTACACAGGTAGGGACATTTATGAGGTCAGGGTCCCTGACTCTAAATTTCAGTGTCTGGCATTACATCAAATCCAATCTGATCATAGCAACCTTCTCTTCATTGCCACTGCCTTAATTTTATAGAAAAATTTCATTAACGCTTATAAGAGAATGCAGAGAGGAGCCCTGTAAATCTACACTGTAGCTAGTACTTGGCCCATAATGGGTGTGTAATCATGCTTCCTTTCCTCCTAGAACAAAAGAAAATCAAACTTGTCTCAGAAGTCAATTTTGAGAGTTCATCACATCTAAAGAAACAAAAGGACCATTGAGGAAAACTGATGACAGGGCAAGACTGAATAGTAAAAAGTCAAAGCATAGTGTTTCTCCCCACATCAACTTTCCCAGGGCTGCTCTCAGTTATGTGTGCATTCTTTTTAAAATTTTTAAAAAAACATTTTTATCCTTTTATAATGACAACATGTCTTGAATGCCATCTGTTCTTGCCATTTGTTAAGGCAACTCAATGAGAAAATAATATTTGGATGACTAATATTTAGCCTGTTCATAGTCTCGTAATTTTTTTAATTATTTCTTTATTTGGCTGTACCTGTGGCATGCAGAAGTTCCTAGGCCAGGATTCAAACCTGAGCCACAGCAGTGACAACATCGAGTCCTTAACCACCAGGCCACCAGGGAACTCCTATACATAGTCTTTTCAATGGATGGATGGCTTTCTTTGAGATAATATCTCAGAATCCATGATAGGCTAATGGGATGGGAAAGCTGAAGGCAGGGCTTTACCACCATTGAGCAAATTGGGTCCTTCATTCGACATTTCTTAAGCAGCCACAAAGCAGTGTGCTACAACTGGCAATATGAAGATGAAAGAGAGAGTCCCTGTAGGCTGGTGAGAACTGAGTAGTAAATCTGTAGTTATATACAATATGTAAGTTCCATAACAGAGGTTTGCGAAGGATGCTATTGGAATACATATGTTCCTTGACTTATGATTGGGTTACATCCCAATAAACCCATCATAATTTTAAAATATGATTAAGTTGAAATGCATTTAATACACCTAACCTACAGAACATCTTAGCTTAGCCCAGTCTACCTTAAACTCGCTCAGGACACTTCCCTTAGCCTACAGTGGGACAAAATCACCTAATGCAAAGCTGATTTTATAATAAAGTGTTGAATATATTTTGTTTCTTTTATTTTTTTTTATTTTTTATTTTTTTTTGTCTTTTTGCTATTTCTTTGGGCTGCTCCCGCGGCATATGGAGGTTCCCAGGCTAGGGGTCAAATCGGAGCTGTAGCCACCGGCCTACGCCAGAGCCACAGCAACGCGGGATCTGAGCCACGTCTGCAACCTACACCACAGCTCACAGCAACGCAGGATCATTAACCCACTGAGCAAGGGCAGGGACCGAACCCGCAACCTCATGGTTCCTAGTCAGATATCGTTAACCACTGCGCCATGACGGGAACTCCGAATATATTTTGTAACTTAGTGAATAGTGTATTGAAAGTGAGGAACAGAATTGTTGTCTGGATACAGAACGTTTGTCAGTATACTAGTTGTTTACTCTGGTGATTATGTGGCTGACCAGGAGCTGTAGGTCCCTGGCCCGCCCAACATCACAAGAGTGTATTGTCCTGCATATATATCACAGTAGCCTGCAAAAGGTCAAAATTTAGAATTCCAAGTATGGTTGCTATTGAATGCATACTGATTTGGCACCATCATAAAACCGAAAAATCGTAAGTTTAACCATCTTAAGTTGGGGACCGTCTATATATAAAAGAGGGCCTGTGCGTGTGCAAAAATGTCCTGAAGGAGAGAAAACCTGATCTGAATCTAGCAGAACTGCTACATGTAAAAGAGGGTTGGGTGCAGGCTTAAATGCATCCTGAGGATCAAGGAAACACATTTAGTATTTCCCCTGTTTTAACTGGACCAGAGAGTAAAAGCATTCAACTTGTATCTAATAAGTTAAACACGATTTCCTGGGCACTCACCAGTGCATCCTAATATTGTTGACTAAGAAAAATAACATTTCTCCAAGGAAGATAGAAAGATGGCCAACAAGCACATGAAACAAAGCTCAACATCACTGATTATTAGAGAAATGCAAATCAAAACTACCATGAGATACCACCTCACACCAGTCAAAATGGTCATCATTAATAGTCCACAAATAACAAATGCTGGAGGGGGTGTGGAGAAAAGGGAACCCTCCTACACTGTTGGTGGGAATGTAAGCTGGTACAACTATTATGGAGAACAGTATGGAGGTACCTTAGAAAACTATACATAGAACTACTATATGACCCAGCAATCCCACTTTTGGGCATATATCCAGACAAAACTTTCCTTGAAAGAGACACATGCACTTGCATGTTCATTGCAGCACTATTCACAATAGCCAAGACATGGAAACAACCCAAATGTCCATTGACAGATGACTGGATTAGGAAGATGTGATATATATACACAATGAAATGCTACTCAGCTATAAAAAAGAACAAAATAATGCTATTTGCAGAAACATGTATGGAACTAGAGACTCTCATACTGAGTGAAGTAAGTCAGAAAGAGAAATACCATATGATATCACTTATATCTGGAATCTAATATATGGCACAAATGAACCTTACCAAAGAAAAGAAAACCATGGACTTGGAGAATAGACTTATGGTTGCCTGGGGGAAGGGGGAAGGAGTGGGATGGATTGGGAGCTTGGGGTTAATAGATACAGACTATTGCCTTTGGAATGGATTAGCAATGAGATCCTGCTGTGTAGCACTGGGAACTCTGTCTAGTCATTATGATGGAGCATGATAATGTGAAAAAAAAATAATGTATACATGTATGTTTAACTGGGTCACCATGCTGTATAGTAGGAAAAAATGATGTATTGGGGAAATTAAAAAAAAGAAAAATAACTGATTGCTCATCCCCAGAGGAGATAAAGTAGGGGTACAAGAGAAGACAAGGGTGATCCATTTGTGGAAGCCACATTTTTCCCTCAGGCAATAATCAAATAGTAACGTGAACAGAGAGTAAAATGAGAGGATCCTTGTGTGCTTTAAGAGGAGATCTGTTTGATGTTGGTCTGATTTCATGAGTTGCTACTTGCAATTTTTTTTTTTAAGGCCAGTTACTGAAGGATCTGGTAGGAGGGCTAGACAGAGGATCTTGGAGACTTCCTCCCAAATAAAATCTCAATCCATGTTCTCTCAATCAGTGATGAGCAGCCAGTTACCAAGTGTGGCTATTACATCTCAAGTTCTTTCCATATATTATGAAAGAACCAAGAATCCTAAAACAACCAAAGCAAATAAGATAAAAAGGCCTCTGAGAGCTTGAAGGATCACAAAATCATATGAACGTAATACTAACGCTTATGCTAATCTAACACAAAATACTATTACAAACATTAATACCAATACTTGCTAAACTGTATTGAATGCTTCCTATGTTTTAGGCCCTGCACTGAGCACAGAATCCTAGTGACTCAGCACATCATACTCATCCTATGAGCTAGTATTAATTTATATTTACTTTATAGATATGAAAACTGGGGCTCAGAAAGAATAATTGACCTGTCCAAGATCACACAGCTAGAAGGCAATGAAACAAAGTCACCAACCCAGGCTTGTCCAGCTGCAAAGCCTTTTCCTTATAATATCACTTCCCAAAAGTAATTCGAGGGCTCAGTGACATGTATGTAATGGCTGTGGGGAATCTAGGGACTCTCTGACTCTTCATGAAACTCGTCATACCCTTGGAATCCTTTGAAGTTTCCACTTTCCCCCTTTTGTCATGGGTAGCCATCTCACCATGTCTCAGTCTTGCCCCTTTACTCTTCCTACATTCAAGAAAGTGAGCATCAGCTGGCCCTGGCTCTTTGCTGGTTCATTCAGTGAGCACTGACTGAGCATGTGCCATGTGCCAATGTTTTCTGAGGTCCTGGGATAGTGGAGTGGACAAGGAGGGGAGGAAATCATTGGTTTAAGACTTGGCCAATACTGCGCTGGCTAGAATCACTATGGCTCCTTATGTACAGAGGACTTTCACATGCCCCTTCTCCTAGGGTTCCCAGACAGAAAGCTCTGATGGGAGAGCAGGCAGCCCAGCTCACAAATGAAGACCAAGCCTCTTAGAGAGCTGAAGTGACTGGTCTATTGTCATGCTGCTTGCAGAATCAGGGTTTGATGCCATCCAAGTGATACCATATGGAGGGCTCAGCACTGCTCCTATGTTCTGTCACTCCTTTTACTTCTTTTCCTCTTTCTCATTCTCATGCACATTTAACTTTGTCTGTGTTTTGTCTTTCTTCATCTGTAAAATGGGGAGAACAATAGTGGCTATTGGTTTGTTGTGAGGATTAAGTAAAGTAATACATGTAAAAATACTCAGAATACTGATGTACTAATTATGTAACAATCATTAAGTACTGGCACTTGTTACTACTGATTGTTAGTTACTAGTATTACTATTACTGCTAACACTAGTATGCTGCTTTGAGTCCCACACAACAAATAAAAAATTATAAATAAATCTGAAAATACATGCAAATGAGCATAAGCACTTGATTATAGAATGGAAGTTTTGAGTATTATGGGGTAAAAAAGCAATATAAAATAAAGTTTCCTAATTTCATTGTTTTTTATACATAGTTCTAACAGTTTATATTGCAGTAATTCAGGCCACAAGGAGGGCTAAAATGTAGACTAAAACTTTGACAAATTCACAAATGGGAAAGGTGGAGAGGCAGATACATATCCAGGTGAGCAGGTTAAAATAAGGCAAGGGCTATAACTGCCCTTGGGGTTAGGAAGGAGGAGGAGAGGGGGAAAGAGAGAAGAGAAGAAATTTCTTTTTACTGAGCCCGCTAACACACACATGCAATTTAATTCTAATAGCTGTCATGTGAGATAGGTGGTATTACCCCACTTTGAAAATGAGAGCAGAGGGACTCAAAAAGTTAAACAACTTGTCATAGAATGGAATGGAATGGAATTTTAACACAGTGATTTTACTCCAAAGCCCATACTTTTTCTGTCTCACCAACAATAACATCATTAATCTGGGGAGGGTTGTGGGAGAACAGCTTGTGACTTCTCCCTCCTCTGAGTTCTTAGATCATGTGGTATCTTTAATTTACACACACACTTATGCACAGCACTCATACAGAACACCATTGGGTTATTTGCACACCTGAGTGATCTCTGCAATTAGGCTGTAAGCCCATTGAAGTCATGTTTGGAGCTTAGCATATGGTCTTGTGCATGGTAAGTGTTTATTGAATAACCTAGTGGAGGAGAGAGATTGTTATGTGCAAGGCTTGAGAGGAGGCAATGGTTGCTTTTGACCAAAGTAAAGCCAAGCTAGCACCTCTGAGAATGTCCTCAGTGTGTAGAACCCTTTGGAAGCCACATTTAAGCTTCAAGTTGCCACCCTTGGACATAGGTGATTTCATTAAGTCTGGATCACTTACTGAAGCTGGGCGGTTTGGATTCTTTTCTAATAACTAGGGACTATGACCAGGAGATTTAGTCTGGGTTGGTCTCTTAGAGAAAGGGGATATAAAAACTCTGGAATGGTAGGCTGGTCGTTTTCTGCCTGAGAAGTGGAGAGAAGAATGAAGAAGATATTCAGAAAGATAACATAGCCTGGTGGAGAAGTCACTAGATTTCTGCAGAGTGATGCACAAAAAGGGATATTGTTGGGACCATGGAACTAGATCGTTAGAGTCCATACCCTGGTTCTGTCTCCTATAGTCAGTGTGACTGTGGGAACATAGTGTAACCTTCCTATACCCATTTCCCCCTTTATAAAATGAGAATAGTAGTACCTCCCTTAGGATCCCATGTCACCTGCTTTAGCACAGTGTTGAACACATGATACTCCCTCTTTGAATTGCAGCTATTGTTTTAAGGTTGTACATCCATTTTATTCTGCTGGGTTTTTCATCTGTATGTTTCTGGCATCTTGGATACCTTTTCTTACTCATTTACAAACTCTCAGAGGCAGGCTTGCTACTTGCACCACAAAGCAAATCAAAGTCCTCTCAGATGCCAGTGGAGAAACCAGTCTCTCAGCAGCTTTGGCCTGAGCATACTGATCAGCTATGAGCCAGAAACACACACGTGTCTTTTCAGAGGTGATACCCCAGGCCCCAGCACATTTCAAAGCACAGGCCTTTCTCTTCTATGGAGAAGGGATTCTGCTTATTTTTCTCTCTGATTCTTGGGGCTTCTTATTAGTTTGGTGCAGGGCTGGGGATATTAGTGTCCTCTTGTTGTCAAGAACATTCTCCAAAGTCATGAATAATCATGTTGTCATGCCTGTGTGACTTAAAATATAAAAGGTGCAATTTGTGCAAGTTTTAAAGTTACTTTTTCAAAAGAGTTCAACTAGTGAAGCTGTCAGACTGTCAGAATGTAAGCACAAGAGCAGATCCTTAGCTGTTGCTTATGAATTTTCAAAGGACTTTAGCACATTTTTAATTGGATTTCTTCCTCCTAGCCTTCAAATCAATGTTGTTTGGCTATTACTTCCGTTAAGTGGGGATGACAAAATATAATGCTGGGTTGGTGGGAGGGGTGGGTGGAAAGCTTGCTTCACTTAAGGTTACCTTCTAGGTCCAAGGCTATTTATTGGCCAGTGTCTTGGTTTCTCAGAGAACAAATAATCTTATTTATTTAATTTTTTAAAGAAAGGTGAAGAAAGGAGAGGGATGCCAACTAGCCTAGATGTGCATAAAGTTTCTTAATAACAGCTTCTATTTTCATAGCTCTTCTCAGAGTACTTAAACATACCAAGATTTACCTGACCCCCCCCCCCAACAAGGGTATTTATTCTCCTTCTCTTACGTATGTGTAAGCAGATTCTAAGTCTTGGGGGGACCCTTGTTTCCTATGTCTCTCAATTCATGAGGAGGGACTCTTCCTAGAAAAACACTTTTGGTCCCTTATCACCATCTCACTCCTCCCCAAGAAAGAGGGCTGACTTTGGTGAGTTTGAGAGAAAGAAGTGGGCCTGGGAAGCTCGGTACCTGTTCTTCGCTCAGAACAGCCCACCCACAGAAGGGGTGCACTGGTTGGTTCTCTTGGTCATGCTGAGACTTCTGTGGTAAAGACTTGTCCCTGGTGAGGTCACGTCTGTGGGCAATGGGATGGGCGATGTTCTTAAATGCACTTTGCAGCACACCTTAACATAGTTTTCATCATTAATAAGGCTGATATTTTAGTTTCCAACTATCTGACTCCTGGGATTATCTCTTAATTTAAACCATGTGGGATGGAGGGTACAGTCTAGAAAGTGTTATTTTTTAGTCCCTATTAACACAGATAAGGAGAATCAAATCCAAGATTAAATAAGTCAATAATTATGATTTTTTAAAATTTATCCCCCACATACTTATTGGGTGTCTACTAAGTGTTTGGGCATAGGTTCTAAAATGAGTTCTCATCAAGCATATTTTAATGTTGAAAGGCATTCAACAATTAAATCCTCAATTGTAAAAGGACTAGGCAAAGAAGTACATAATGCTTGGAGAATATATGACAGTGGTCCTGACACAGTCTGGAAATTGAAGGTTGTCTTCTCTGAGCCCTGGGACATAAATTGGACTCTGAGTGATAAGCAGGTGGAGACTGGCCAAAGCATTTCTGCAAAGAAGGCTAAAAATAATCCTAGTACAAGGTACCTGGGAACCTGAAAGGAAGCAGGTGTGGTTGAAACAGAAGAATGGAACTGGGGCACATGGCAAGATGGAGCTGGCAAGGTAGGCCAATTGCACAGGGTCTTGTGGGTCGGATTAAGCATATTCTAGATTGTTTTCTATGATCAACAGGAAGGCATTGAAAGTTTTTAAATGAGGAGTAAATACATTGAGATTTGGGTTTCGTCAATGTTCCCTATAGCTGCTGTGTAAAGAACAGTTTAGAGCAGAGCAAGAACAGAAGCCAGGAGCCCAGTTAGGAGGCCACTAGAATAGTCTACATATGATACTAGAAAGAGAGACTCTTCTCTTTGCAATGGAGGTGGTTTAGGTATCTTAGTTTGGGTTGCTCCCAAAGCAAATGCTGAGATCCCAGCACAGTATTTGTTTGGTAAGTGTTTGTTTGGAAACACCAGTGCAGGAAAGGGATATGAGACAGGGAAGGCAAGATGGTCAATAAAGGTGAGTAACCAGGGTAATATTGGTACCTGGTACTTGATCTTGCCAGGACATACGTCCTGTCTCTTAGAAATATAATGAGAGCCACATGTGTAATATAAAAGTTTTATAGTTATTGCATTAATAAAAGCAAAGAAAACAGATAAAATTAGCTGTAAGAATATATATTGTTTAGCTTAAGGTAGCTCAAGGATTATCATCTAACATATGGTCAAAACAAAAATTATTAATGATATATTTTACATGACTTTTTAATACTAAATCTTCACAATCCAGTGTATATTTTATACTTATACATCTCAGTTTGAACAAACGCCAAATTATCTTTGGAAATACTTGATCTGTGTTTAGAGTTCAAAAAACTTACGACTGAAAAATTAGTTTCATACTCCTAAATTGAACAAAACATACTTAAAAGTTCCCAGTAACTGAAATGAGTGTCAGTATTTACCTGAGTCCCTGGGACCCATTAACTCTGTGTCCCGGCCCTTGACACAAACCCAGTATGCGACTCTGCAGACTCCACTGATATCAGAGGAGGAGAGTGGCACAGCTTGCAAGTCTTTCAGACCCAGTATTTTTTGGAAGTCAGGCATGGCTGGCTGGCTTGTGGGCTTGTAGGCAGGTTCAAAGATATGAATCATTGCCTGGGACCTTTCAGACAGCTTTTTAAGGACAGGGCCACTCTAGGTGACACAGATGATGACGATTTCACACTTTGTTAGAAGGTTTTTTCCCATCAGTTTAGATGAGACTGCAGAAAACACACCCTGACCACAAACTAAAAGCCCTGATAGCTGTAAAATCACATCTAGCACCTTTACGCAGAGGAAATAATCCATTGCTCAATCATTTGTGCCACTTGAAGTTGTGAAGAGGTGACATTTTCCCAAGGCCTTGTGCCAGGAATGGGAGCCCAAAGGTGAGCTGTTTCTGCTTCCACTTGGGAGGGAGAGTCAATAAACAGACAATCAGAGTAGAAGGTGCTAGAAGGTGCAGAGAATCACAGAAATGAGGGCCAGCCATGCAGAGATGAAAATATGGGAAAGTTTTCCTGGAGAAACTGACCCCTGATGAAACTATTGATGGAATAGAAACTGTGGAGCCTCATGTTCTTGGGTGAAAGAGTTGAAGGAGGGTCCCTGAGAGTCACAGAACCCCCATTTCCTGTCTTTTAGAAACTGCTGTTATATATGAGTTGGTTGAACTGGGTGCATTTTGACCCACAGCAACATCAAGAGAGAGAGAGTTTGTGGCAGGAAGCGCAGGACTTGGAGTTGCAGGAAAACTGAAAGCCAGTACATGGTCAGAGGAAGGATGGGGCAACAGTGAGGGGTCTGGGGCAGGTAGGTCACAGGCACTGTTTTCCTATTTCCAAAAATTGGGGAAAGATGAGTGGGCAGTAGTGGCTGCAGTGAGTGCCCCACTGAAGGTTTGACATTTCAGAGCACCTGACTGTCTAGCAACCCCTCTCTCCTCGCCCTCCCAGATGGCATTCTGGCCTGCAGATGAACACTGATTTTTTTTTTTTTATTTCATCTTTTCCTCCTTCCAGAAAGATTCATTTCAAATTCTGTGTCCATGAGCTGCATTAATATTGATTAAGAAACAGGTGCTCTCAGATTCAATTAGAAAAACTGCAATTATTCACAGAGGGTTACTCTGGAAAATTGGGGGGGAAATGCAGGTGTGCAAATGAGACCTACCTGAAGGCACTGCAGAAGGGCTTGAAAAATGCCTCCCCTCCAGCAAGTGCTTTTCTTTTGGGGGAGTGACCAATGTAGCTGAGCCAGTAGAATTTCAGTCTTGGACACACACTCCTAAGTCAGGATTCCTGAACTTGTCTGTTGAATTACTGCTTGTGAATTTATAGATTCCTTAGCCCCACCCCTCCTGGTGATTCAAGTCCAAGGAGTTCAGGCAAGGGGCTTAAAAATATGTAGCTTAAAAAGTAACTAATGTGTCTCTTGTCATGAGACAAATTTGGGGAATGTGCTCTAAGTAAAGGCTAGAGCTGATCACGACTGTGAAATGCCATCTGTGGGGACGGATGGTGGTGGGACATGGAATGACATTTACTTTTCCTTTCTGGTTTGGCTTTGCCACATGCAATTTCAGAGGCTGCACCTCTCTGTGGATGCTGAGTGCATAGTGGTTTAACCCAAAGTAATGTAAATAAGAAGAAGGCATCATGGCTTGCCAATTTATTCTCTTTTTTTAATAAATAAGGGAAAATAAATAGCTTTGGGAATGTAATCATAGACACTCAAACTGGAGAGAGGAGAGTTTGTGACTTAGATGTCTCCCTGGCTCATAGAATTTTTAGAGTAAGAAGGACATTAGGGAGAATAGAGTCCAACCCTTTTATAGAGCAGGTGGAGGCACCTGCTCAAGGCCATTCAGAGAATGAAACAAGAGATCCAAAGGCAGGAGGAGAGCCACCATGTTTCCTGAAGCTTGGCTTCTGGCTGCCAGTACTGCCTTCTAGCACAACTTCTGCCTCTGAGATCCTCACATTATATGGCTACAATATGCTAAGGAGCAGAGAAGCCAGGAAGAACTTAAATCTGTTTCAATAAATATTAAATGAGAACACAGTGTGTTGAAAGAATTGGGTGGCATGGTGAGATATAAAGATGCATAAAGTAAGGCTGCTATCTTTAGGTCACACAGACTTATAAATGAACAACTGAAATATAATGGGATGGAGGCAAAATAGAAGCAAACAGAGAACAATGGTAACTCCAGAGAGGAAGCAGCTAACTTCTTAAGAAATCAGAAAGTCTCAGAGGGTTTTGAGTCAAAAGTCAAAGCTCATCATCCTGATGAAATAAAGAGCACACCTGGCAGAAAAAATGGCACATGCAAGAGTTGGAGGAATGAAAACTCTAGAGCAGGTGTCAGTAAACATTTCTTGTAAAAGCAAGTAGGTAAAGATTTTAGGCTTTGTGGGTCACACGTTATTCTGTTGCAACTGTTCCACTGTCATAGAAGGAAAGCAGTCACAGACAATGCAGAAGCAAACAGGCACAGATATGCTCTAATAAAATTAGGCGATGAGCCAGATTTGGCCAGTGGAATATAGTTTGCTGATCCTGACTCTAAAGTATCTATCAAAGCCAGTTCAAAACGGTTGGAACACGGAGCTGGAGGAGGAAGAAACAGGCGAAAAATATGACAAAAACAAGTCTGTCAGCTTGGTAAAGATCAGATTAAAAAGGGACTTATATGGTAAAGACATGCTAAAATGAGTCACTTATTTTCTCTGCGCCTCAGCCTCCTCATCTGTGAAATGGGAATAAAGGTAACTAGCCAAGAAGGACTGTTGTGGATATTATCTGTGAAAATCTAGCACAATTCATGGCATTTAATAAGTGCTCTTGCTTCACAAATAATATACATTTAGAGATGGGAATGTGGAGTTTCCATTGGCTCAAAATAGACTCAACAAAGCAGAATGGCTTGTTTCCACCAGCAGGTTAACAAGGAAAGACATTGTTTGGCCATAAATCCAGAAGGGATATCGTCAATGGGATATCTCACTGGAGGCTCCAGTCAAATGGCCTCTCATCTGAACTTATTTACATTAAGACCAATAGAAAGCCACTAATATCCTTCTAACATATTTACTTTTTGCTTTGTTTGTTTCTTCTGCTGGATATGAGCTCCTTGAAAATGGACCATTTGTCTCTGTCTCTGCATCTATAGCCCCTGGCACTCAATAGAACTCAATTAATCTTTGACAGAGATGACCTGGTATCTGTCATTCCATATGCAAATGGTATCTTTTTTCTCTTCTCTCAAGTCCCACATTTATTCTTAAGCCATATAGACCTTTGATCTTAGAGTGATCTTATAGTGATATGTAACATTTTTCTCTTCTTACTATATGCCAGGCATCATCCTCAACAATTTATGCACATCATTTCCATATCTTATATAATATGAGGTAGATATTATATAACTGTATAGCTATATAACAGTAAGGTAGGTATTGTTATAATCCTATTTTGCAGATGAGGAAACTGGGGCTTAGAATATGTACTGCAAATTTTACAGCTACTTAGTAGCAGGGCTTGGATTTGAACCAAGCCTATCTGATTGCTAAGCCTGAGATCGTGCCCTGGAATGACTCATAGTGTTTCTGACCTGTCTTCTGATGTTCCAGGTTATCCTGTGTTAAGCCAGTCTCTTTTCTCAGCCAGACTGTGCTTCTAAATATTTTTTTCTCTCAATGTTCAATCTAAGGTAGAAAAGCTGACATTTATTAAATGCCTGGAGACTTAACTTGAAAAGTCCTTTGTCCCATGGTCACTTGAATCGTTCTGAAAAATGCATTACTAGCTTGTTCTTGGCCTTTGGGAATTACCACTCCTTTGACATATGGCAAGAGTGGAAAATATTTTTCTCTGTTTATATGCTAAGCAGCATTATAACAGCTGCCTGAAAATATAGGCCTGCCATCCATCACACTAGCACCTGGATGTGGTAATCACAGATGACAAGCCAGCTCAGAAGTGCATTCTTTCTGTGGAGCAGGACTGATACTAAGCATCTTCTTGGAAAAAACACTTTCTCAGTTAAACTAAACAAGGCCCACTGCAGTTGGAATTATCTTCTTAATAATGGTAGTTGGTATCAAGCATTGGTCCACTCTTTCCTTATAACAAAAGGCTGTACTTTCTTTATCTTTCCATTCTCCCCAGAAACAAAATGCACAATGGACTTGGCACAGTTTTCTGATTATCCCAAATCCAAGCCCCCTAAGAGGGAATCTCTGTCTTCTCCAGTGTGTAAGGTATTGGCAGGAAAACAATTCTCAGTCCCTGTCTCCCACTCCAGAAGTCTGGGGCTCCGGTCCTTGTTCCTTGTACAGCCAAGAAGTAGGACACTGCATTTCACAATAGCAGATGGAGACTTGCTGGAGGTGAGCTTGTCCTAACGGTGGTGGAACAGTGACAGTAGCAGTGAGGTCTTAGAGTCCTTGATGGCCTCCTGAGCTGAGGTGGTTGTTCCAATGCTTGGCATCCCTTCTTCCAAGTCAGCTCCTTTAGCACCCCATTAATATCCTTCCAACAAATCTCCTTTTTCCTTAAGCAGATTTATTTCTATTGCTTGTAACCAAGAATCCTGTGTGACACAGTTCAGAACACACAATTTTATTGAGTCTCCTAGTCAATGGTTGTCTCTAATATTAAACCCTTTTTCCTAGGGCTGCTTCATTGGCTGATGGGAAACTTATTTCTTTCCTTCTTTCTCATATTTCAGGGATTCTGATGAGCAGGAAGATACCCCCAGAGCAGGAACTTAATTGGAAGCACGTACTTATTAAAGTAGCCCATTAGGGAAGTATGAAAGCTAGTGTTTTTTCTTTGCTTATCACTGTATCTCCAAAATGTAGAACAGTAGATTGGACACATTTGGTACTCAATCAATACATATTTGATTTTTTAATGAATTAATCAGTCCCTATTAATAACTAGATAAAAACCCAGATCTTTTCACACTTAGTTTTTTTGTTGTTATTGTTACTGTATGATTCCATTTATACGAAGTTTTGGGACAGGCAAGACTAATTTAAAGCAGGGGTGAATCCTCCCCTCCCCTGAGGAACACTTGGCAATGTCTGGAGACATCTTTGTTGTCACAACTGATGGTCAGGGTGGTGGTTTACAACTGGCATCTGGAGGGTAGAGCCCAGGGATGCTGCTGAATTCTCTTTAGTACATGGAACGCCTCTGCAACAAAGAATTATCTGGTCTCAAATGTAATTAAGTCAGAGTGAAAAACCTCTGACCTACGACAATAAGAAAGAAAAATGGTTACCTCTTGGGGAATGTTGAATGGAAAGAGGACAAAGGAACTTTCCAGCATGATGGAAATATTCTATACCTGCGTTGTCTCAAATAATAGCCACCAAGCCCATCACCAGGCACATTTAGTCTTCATAAAAAAATACACAAAAATATATTATTATCTACATTATACAGGTAGAGAAAATTACACTCAAGAGTTCTCGTGTGGCTCAGCAGGTAAAGGATGGGGTGCTGTCACTGTTGTGGCAAAGGTTTGATCCCTGGCTCGGGAAATTTTACATGCCATGGGTGCAGCCAAAAAAAAAAGAAAATGAACTCAGCAGGGTTAACTCACTTCCCCTGGGTCTCATAGATGATTAAACAGTGAAGCTGAAATTAACAGTAAGGGTTACTGAACTCCATCCAAGTCATGCTGTTCCACTCCTCATCCTGAGGCAGATGAGGATGAGAGAAAAATGAAGAGGACTTGAAAAGGAAGAAAATAGAAAGTGACAAAGTGAAGAAAAGACCTGGTGGGTTTCAGAATGAGTCCCCCTCCAGGGATAATTGAGAATTTCCTTTGTTATTCTTTCCTGCCTGTAAAAAGAAGGAGAGGGCAGCTTGTGCTGGGTGCTGGTGTTGCCAATGGGGTTCGCCCCTTCTCAGGGGGAGCCAGCATGTGAGGAGGTGACAGCACAGCAGTTCTCTGAGATGTGAACAAGGCTGGGGAGCTGGCCCGTATCAGAGAGCCTGGGTTCCTCCAGAGGCTGTTGACTGGAGAGCAGGGGAAGGTTCTACAGGACAGGCTTCCCTGGGAGGCTGGTTGCAAGAGGCAATGGCACAAGGATAGACTAGTTTGCCAGGCTTGAAGCACTGTGTCAACAATACTAGGGGTAACTTCTCTTCCACTGTCCATGGCCTTGCCCTGTGGGTTGAGTATCATTATTCCCATTTTTTAGGCAAGGGAGCCAACCAGACAGCCTCCACTGAGGGCCAGATGCCAAGTGCAGACTCTGGAATAACTTTTCTGAGGAGTTGGCCAGACTCCCAGGGCCTGGAAAACCCATGGTGGTGTATAGATTCTGGGGTGGGGGGTATTGCTACCTTCTCAGCCAAGAAGGAACACCCCAGTCCGGCCTCCCTCCCAGAGCCTGAGACCCCAAGCAGAAGGGGGTCTGCCGTACCCTGGTCCTAAAAGGTGTAAGAGGAATACAGGAGGCAGTTACATCTGGTTCTGGAAAGTAAGGAGGTTTTCATTTAAATACGTCGGTTTAAAAGGGTCTCGTCAAAGCCTACTATGGAGAATTTCCAGAGAACTCCATTTTTCCTCCTCATAGAAGCTTTGCTCTGACTACTCTAGTGAGGCTTAATAAAAAATGAATAGACTCAGATTCAATTATCTGTGTGATTCTGGGCAAGTTAATTTACCTCCCTGAGCCTCAGTTTCCTTCTCCAAAAAACTGTGATAAAAAACCTACCTAGAGAGAATATATAACTGAAGAACAACTAAATAAATCTAGGTTTCTCCCTTTTTTCCCCTTCCTTTGAAATTCAATGGCACTTAAAGTATTTGGCATATAATTTAGTTCTCAGTTTTCTAGTAAGACATTTACCTTATGGTAATGCTTTAATGCTGTATTTATTTGTAATTCACTTCTTGCTCTCAGATTACAGCCCACAGCTTAAAGGAACAGGTTCAGTGCATTTGCCATGAGCTTCTTCAGACAAAGCTGCCATATAGCTTCCTCTCTTATTCTGCCCTTTAGTGAAACACTCCAGTACACATTGCATGGCTTATGGCTCCCAGAGCTTGCAACCCTCTGCCTCTGAGTGGGTACACATGATAGCTTCTGTGCTGGGAAACCAGCTGCTCTGCCCACTCTCACCACTGGCCACCTTGGCTTCCACCTGGCTAACATTCTTTGGGGAAAGCTTCCCTTTCCCCCAGTGTGTAATGGCTCCTTAATCCTGTTTCACATGCTGGGCACTCATATAACAAGAGGTCTTTACACCCCACCCTGAGTCTCATTCTTCATTTTCCACTTTAAAATGCCTAGAATAGTAGGTGCACCTCACCATCTCACCTATGAATCCTGCAAATGTCTTTGGTTCTTAGCCTTAGGTGATACTGAGGAGATGGCTTGCTGAAGGATAAAGATTGACAGTCCCTCTAGACATAACTCTTCTGGGAATGAGGCATATATCTCACCTTGCTATCACTTTCTAGGCCCTTTGGTGAGGCTACAGGTTACGCCAGTAGCAGCCAGCCCCATCCTTGACCCATTTTGTAGAGCCTGGTCAGCGGCTGACTACTTAGCTGCTTCCTTTTCTTCTGGCTATGGGAGAAGCTGTTGTTCATCATGTGCTTGTACAGACCAGTGGTGATGGCCAGGGATCATTGCTCAATGCGCTGCTCCACTGGAGCCCTGGTGTCTGACTTTCCTTGCCTGGCTGGGCCCCTGATGGCTCTGCCACATTGTCAGTAATAAAGAGGAGCTCGGCAACCTGCAGCTGGGCCTAACTCCTGGCTGCAATAGGATGGTGTTCCTATTGTAACAACTGTGCTCTGAGTTGCACATAATAAATATCTACCTTAAGTGATAGGAACCTGGGCTTGTACTTCCTGTCCTTGGCAAACCTATAATGATTCACCCTCGTTTCCTGACATTTTCCTAGCTCACATGAGCATTCTCTCCCCTCTGCTGCTTCTCTGCCTTGAACACAATTCTCTTCCTGAATTTACCAAAAATGGATTGCAATTTAATCACTTGCAAGTGTGCCTTCCCTACTAGTTTGAGAAAATCTTGAGGCCATGGACTCTGTCTATTTGCACTCTGGAAACATAATGGACTTATGTTGCCTTAAATGCACTGGCTTAAATGTGTATCCAGATAAATTTGATCTCACATTCATTCTGTTACCATGATAAGGTTAGAATAGGAGGATCAATTTTTTTTTTTTTTGGCTTTTTTAGGGCTGCACTCGTGGCATGTGGAGGTTCCCAGGTTAAGGGGTCAAATTGGAGCTGTAGCTGCTGGCCTTTACCACAGCCACAGCAATGCCAGATTGGAGCTGTGTCTGCATCCTACACCACAGCTCAGGGCAATGCTAGATCCTTAACCCACTGAGTGAGGCCAGGTATCAAAATGCATCCTCATGGACCCTAGTCAGATTCATTTCCACTGTGCCACGATGAGAACTCTGTGGAGGATTAATTTTAAAGGTTCTACTGCCTTTGTATCTTGATCATATTAATATTTGTTAACAATGCACTAAATGCCTCTGGGAATAATAACCATCTGTATACTATTTTCTAGCACATCACCAATTTCATACATGTTATCTCCACTTTTGGGTAAAGGAACATTATCCAACTTGCATTGAAGCAACATTATTTGTCCAGAGGACAAGCTTCAGAGTGAAACAAACTGGGGTTTAAGTCCAGGCTCTCTCAGCTATGCAACATATGTCTAAGGGCAAGTTATTTGACTTCTTATAGCTTTAGTTTCTATATCTAGAAAATAGAAACCAAGATGCATGCTTCAATGATCCTTAGGAAAAATAAGAGAGATAGTGAGATTATGTAAGTACTCAGAATATAGTTTCTCTCTGTATTCTGTAATAGTAGGAGTATAGTCTTCATATAGCTAGCAAACAGCAGAGGTAGACTAAGCCCTATGTACTCCCTTCCTGAGTACATTGTACCAAAATTGTACTAGTCTAATGTTGCTAAATAGAAGACTCTACAACCAAATTTTTTTTTATTAAAGTATTGTTGATTTATGGTGTTGTGTCCATTTCTGCTGTACAGCATAGTGACCCAGTCATACATACACATCTATCTGTCTATCTACCTACCTATCTATCATCTATCTATCCATTCTTTATCTCATACTATCTTCCATCATGTTCTATCCCAAAAGATTGGATATAGCTCCCTGTGCTGTACAGTAGGACCTCATTGCTTATCCATTCTAAATGTAATATTTTGCATCTATCAACCCCAAACTCCCAGTCCATTTGACTCCTTCCTCCTCACCCTTGGTAACCACAAGTCTGTTCTATATGTCTATTTTTGTTTTGTAAACAGGTTCATTTGTGCCATATTTTAGATTCCACAAATAAGTGATATCATATGTATTTATCTTTCCCTTTCTTACTTCACTTAGTGTGAGAACCTCTAGTTACATCTATGTTGCTACGAATGGCATTATTTTGTTCTTTTTTATGGCTGAGTAGTATTCCATTTCATATATATATATATATATATATATATATATATATATACCATATTGACAGATGAATGGATTAAGATGTGGTACATATATGCAAGAGTCTGCCATTTTGTATTTCTATTTGAGGCAATTCATGTGATCAAACAACAATATATAATAAATTCTCATATTTATATATTCATATACAGAATACACTTAATATCTCATCTATATATTTATTTGATGGAAAGGTACAATGCCTGGCATACAGTAGGTGTTCAACAAATACTTGTTAAATACAGTGCCCTTTGAATTCTTAGCTTCTTGTCTTGCTAGACTTTCTAAATCACTACACCAGGAGGATACCGACGTGACTTTTTGGGTTGCCTAATACAATCCCACTCTCTCTGGCTCAAATTAGGGGAACTGTTTGTAATCAGAACCTAAGGAAATTCCTCCATGGCCCATAAGGAGATGGAGGCCTATGTCTGAGAATTATCAGTATCATGGTGTCACCAACTCAGAAGACCAGACACAAATGAATTCTTCATGATGCTATGGTGGAATTAACTCTCTGGGCTAACTATTTAAGTGAATAATCTCTCTTTTCCACTTACTAGGGTCCTACTAGTCTTTGAAGTCGGTTTAGTCTTTCCAACGGGGGCACTAATTCACATACTCTGTGATGTTATAGAACTTTGTTTGAACCTCTATTTTAGCACCTATTTAGTTCTACTTTGCATGGAAATTACTTGTGTATATTTCTCTTTTCTACTAGATAGTAAATTCTTGAAAATAAACAATTATCTCTAAACAGATAAACATCATGCATGGTGTGCAGGAGAGAGAAATTGAGAGATAAATAATTTTTACCTACATCATACGTACCTACATTGTACCTACTCCTATTTTAAGTATTACGCCTGGTCCTTGATAGATATTATGGTTATCACCCGAGAGACAGATATTAATTCTCCAATTTTACCAAAGAGGAAATAGTAACAGGGAGGTTAAGCAACTTGCTCCAAGTAATGAGGACCTCAAACAGTAGAGCTAGAAGTAGAGTCCAATTCCGTTCGGTTTCAAAGCCTATTTTTCCACTTTAGCAGCTCCCACCTAATGCTTCTCATATAATAGAGGTTTAGTAATTGTTGAACCATGACCTGATATACCCAATAACAGAGAGTATGCAATCATATCTAAACATAATCAAATCCCTTTTAACAGCTTAAAGTACTTGAGCAATGGAAGATGGGTGGCAGCATATGTTTGTCAGAATAACTACGCTATGAGAAGCCAATTCATTTAAATAGGAAGCAAAGACTGAATTAATGAATGAAGCTTAGTGTGGAAGCTCAGCTTCTATTCTGGATATGTGCAAAACCATCATCATAGCATTCTGTTAATTATGTTTAAATCAAAAGCAAATTGACTGGTAGCTATTAATTATGTTTTTATGCATCTGGAAAGGAAAAAATAGGAAAATGAGCACCAGGATGAATAGATCCAATGGAGAGGCTGGACTGTCGTATGCAGATATGAGCCATAAATCATGTGTAAGTGAATTTTAGGGATGACCAATGCCTTGCACAAGTGCTACTTTTACAGCTACAACAGTATCTTATGTTTAGGCAGCTATTTGTAGCTTAAACATAATCTAAGAGCCCTCATCGATTTTAACCCTCAAACAACACTGTAATGGTATGTTATCTGCCCTATTTTACAAGTGAATAAGCAGAGGTTCAGGCACCTTGCCCATGATGGCCCATAGTTAATGGGAAAGCAACAAAGAGAATGCAGATCTTCAAGGACTGCTTTTCTTCCAAGATTTTTGTTGTTCCTAATGAGGTTCTTGAAGAGAACTGACTATCTAATCACTTTATTCCTATCTTATGCTGTTCTATCTTCTGTCCTTTCTCCATGGCCCATACTACTGAGGACCCAGAATGCCTTACACCTGAATCCACCCAAGTTGAAGGAACAAGAAATGATGCTTCATGGTTTAGAATAAACTTGGGAGAGAGGGAGGTAGAGAGAATTCTGGGCCATAAACTTCTTATAGAGCCTAGAATTCCTGACAAATTCCTGTGGATCAGTGCCCATTTAGGGGAAAAATTCAGAGGAACAAAATCCAAGATGCCTCTTATGGAAACTATGTGGTTGTGGTTTTATGCGATGAAAGTGGATCTAAGATAACTTTATTGCACCCATTGGTTAGCCACATGATGAGAGTTTACGACAGTCCAGAAGTCACTGCTGATTAAAAAATAAGGAAAGATTATAGATTGCAATAAAACTGAACAATGGACCTTAATTAAAATATACTTTTTATAATGTCTAAATTGATGCAGATTTATCAAAATATTCCCTGGGAGGCCAGATACCCTGCAGAAAGCAGGTTTTGTCCTGTATTGAAATTATTGGCTAAGACAGAAAAATAAAACAAATTGTTTTTGACTAGCGGTTGGGATTAGATATTACAACATACAGTACATATTACAGTATATTTACTGTAGCTTAGTCGTAAACTTGTCTCTTGTACAATGGACAGTGTAAACTCCAAATAGCTGCTGATTGGTAAATCAGTACAGAGACCCACATGGTATCCGTGGAGGAAAGACAATTTCTTTTTTCTGTGCATCTTTTAGACAGATGTTTGGTGTTCCTTGCGCTTTCTTTCTATACCACCTCATTTCTGACCTTTCTTTGTCAATTTTTCATTCAGGGTAGGGTTATCATTTATCTACCTGCTGTGCCTCTATCTGCCTTAGAATGCCTCAGCATGCCCAGTTCTAGACATCCAATGCAATCTGATGGGGATTTGCTTTTCAGAGTCCTTTTCTTTTTGTACACAATACATCAAACAAGCAAACGGTGACTGTGAGACCAACCTCGGCAAAGTCAGCAGATGCCAGGCAGTTATTTGGAAGAAAGTTGAATTGAACTAGGCAGTGCATATATTTGTAAATTAAAACAACTGCTTTTATGTACTGTGTCCTGCAAGGCCCAAGGAAATAAGTTAATTATACCAGTCACCTTGAATTTCTTGAGTATCAAGAGGGAAATGTGTTTCTGGTTTAGTTTGTTTGTTTTTAGTTTGTTTCTGGTTCCATTGTTAACCAAAAGGAGTGTGTAAAAAGGGCATTATTCTGCCTGGGCATCTACATGTATAGACATGGTAGAGAGCCGGAAGACATGCTAGATGGATCTTCCCCATTCTCCAGTAGAAAACTGAGGTCGGAAAAGTTATATGCTTGGCTAAAGTTCATGTAGTGAATTGGTGGCAGAGGTAGAAGTGGAGACTAGTTCATTTTAACCCTGGGTTGGCAGGTGTCATCCTATTACACTGTATTAATTTTAATTTCTATATATTGGGCTTTAAGGCAACCTCTCTTACTTAGGCAGTGTTCTTTTTATATATAATTTAAGTTCAACTGTATGATATTTAAAAATTAATACCAACAAATAAAACCAAGTATCATGTAATATATGTGCTTAATATAATATACGATGTCATAAATTTCCTAATTCTTTCAAATAAATAAATATTAAAATCAATACCAATAATACATTTGGAGAGCTTCCAGGTTGGTGAACACATCCCCAGGAGGGTGGCCCCCCCGCAGCTCCACAAGAACAGAAGCTCCTGCACTCTATGTACCTCTTCATCTGACTATTTATCTGATTCTTCTACTATATCCTTTATTATATATAAAACTGGAAGCCATAAATAAATACATAAATAAATAAATTTCCTCATTCTTTCAACCAATATTGATTTAGGACCTTTGTGCAAATTCTGGAATAGCAATAGTCAGTTTCAATACAATAAATTTATAATATAAATATTATAAGAAATTTATAATAATGGAGTGAAAAAGTAGAGAAAAAAAGTAGGGAAAGAAAAAAGTAGAGATTGCAACCTAGGAAATGCATTGATCACAGCAAAATCAAGAATATTTCCACAAATATAAAGCAAGACACTTGAGATTTAAAAAAATATATCTAAAATAACATTCACTTTAAGAAGGGTTTATAGTGAAATCTCAGTGTACTAGAAGAGAATTATTCAGGATTTTGTTAATCAGAACTGGGTTGATAGGTCTGCTTTGGGAGAAAGAAAAGCCACAGAGAATATAGGACATATCAGGCAGGATGGCATCTAGAGAGGGCTTGGATTCAGATCCAGAGTTTTCAGAAGCCTTAACTTGTCTGCTGCTCAATTTCATTGCTTGTAATATACCAATGCAGGACTTAATTCTGTAGGTGGGATGATAGCACAAGTGCAGGATACCCGGACCTGAGCTGGCACATGGCATCAGCTCAGTAAGTCTTCATGCTCCTCCTTCTCAAAGTGAACTTCTAGAGGACTTTCTTGGGTTTGATCCATATTCAGAGCTGTGTCTGGCAACATCTTCCTCATAAGATGAAGTAAGAACCAACATTCCAAAACATGTGACAAATCCCCGGGGGAGCCGCAGTCATCTAATAAAAATCCCATTCTCACTGAGCTTTCCACTTAGCAAAAGAGAATATGAAATTACACATTTTGGACTTTTTGCCAATGAAAAGGAAATAAAACAACTTTTAGCCATTAAAGTCAATAAGAAGATTTAGCTAACACAGCTGCTATAAGAATTGTGGATGATCGAGGTTTTGTTTTATATTAACCTAATCAAGGTGCCTTTGGATGTAGGTCTGTTTCTTGGCATCAGCTTCCTCCAGGAGGTAAAGGACCTGAGTGTCCTTGCTAAAAATAGTTGCTCCTGGACTGGACCAGTGCTGACAGAGCTCAGGGATGATCCTGAGAAGGCACAAAGTGTCCTCTGCAAGGCTTTAACCCACACTCATGGTGATCATAGGGCAGCATTGTGCTGGGCATATATAAGGAAGAACTGGTGAGCGTGTATGCTAATAGTCTTGAATATGTTCAGTACCCTCTACTTTTCAATGGATTCAGAGGGGAGGTGAGGGTGGGAGAGAATCCAAAGCATAAGAAAATCATGGGATAAAAATGTTGTAGAAAGAATCCAATCTGAAAAGGCTACATTAATTACAAATATATGATTTTGTATATATATATAATTATAAATATATGACACTCTGAAAAAGGCAAAATTATGGAGATAGTAATAAGATCTTGGTTGCCAGGGTGGAGTGGAGAGGAGAGAGATGAATAGGCAGAGAATAGAGGCTTTTTAGGGCAGCAAAAATATTTTAGGATATTACAATTATAGATACATGTCATTATACACTTGTCCAAATTCATAGAATGTACAACACCAAGAATAAACCATAATTAATGTAAATTATGGACTTTGAGTTATAATGATGTGTCAATATAGGTTCATTAATTATAACAAATATACCACTCTGGTTGGGGATGTTTATAAAGCCATGTATATATAGAGACAGAAAGTAAACGGAAAATTCTGTACTTTCCTCCCCATTCTTCTGTGAACTTATCATTTTTTTTAATAGTTATTTCCCCAATACATCTTTTTTTCTACTGTACAGCATGGTGACCCAGTTACATATACATGTATACATTCTATTTTCACACATTATCATGGTCCATCATAAGTGACTAGACATGGTTCCCAGCAGGATCTCATTGCTAATCCATTCCAAAGGCAATGGTTTGTATCTATTCACCCCAAGCTCCCCAAACACCCCACTCCCTCCCCCTTGGCAACCACATTTTTGTGAACTTATAACAATAAAACCTTTTCTTTTTTTTGGTGAGGTCCTAGAAGTCAGGGCAGTTAATTTAGATATTTTATTTTATAGAATGAGAAAATGTAGTCAGGAAGGGGACAGAGATTTCTAGTAATGGTAGCGGATTTCTAGTAATGGCATCAGAACCCAAGGATGCTATTTTTCATCTAGTATCTTCTTGCCATCTCTGGCAATCTGGTTCTTGACCTTTCATTTGTGGTCATTTGTGGGCCACTAACATGGAGTTGGATATTACTGAAAAAGGACTTCTCACAGACTTCTTGTTCCAGTTCTCTTCTTTTTCAGAGGAGGATATTGAAGCCCAGAAAGAAAATAGGCCTTTCTCAGGATCTCATGGAATTAGTGAGAGAGGCTGCCCAGAACTTACCCCTCCTATGATGGGCCAAATGCATTTTTACTTCAGTATGAAGAGTCTATGGATAGACAGTCTTCAAAGAGGACCAACATACTTCTGTCACTCCCAGGAACTGAAAGTTCAAGGGCCATGTCTAAGGACCTGCTAGGTTGCGGTAAAGGAGCTAGAAAGGATATTAAGTCAGCAGACTAGACAAGGAGACATACTATCCTCTGTTTTAAATTTTTTGGATAAATAGAGTAAAATTTATGAAGCCTGGGCTACTCTAGCTTGAGATTAAAGCTAAATTCATAACAGTCAAAAACCTGTGTTGCTCTAGGCTTTTGCTCTACTTGTAGGTGTGTTGCTTGGAGCACTTCGAATCAGGGAAGCCCTCTCCTAATTACAGTGTAGCATCTGTCACTCTGTCCCCTTCCCCTCCAACTCCCCAAGGTTCTGTTCATTGCCAAGTCCTCTAACATCCATGCCAACAGCACCACTGCTTACCCTAAAGCCACCAAGCCCTGGGAAGATCACTGCAAAGCCAACTCCCACAGCTGTAGAGACACTGGCACTTTTTTCTATAAAACATAGAATAGGTGTCTTTAAAGATGAGAGTGGTGACCTTGCTAACACTTATTCAGTCATTATCCTTACCTTTAAAGACATCTTTTTTATTCTTTTCCCCAAAAGCATCCCAGGTACACTAAAGTTTCTACCCGCAGATCATCTGCCAGCTGTGTCTGCCAGAATGGCTGCCCACCAGGTGGAAATGAACCCAGAGAGCCTCTGCACAGCTCCAGTTATCAGGGAGGCAGGCAGGCCTGTCACAGAGAGTGTCAGCTGTTGGTGGCTGACACAGCCAGTTTGGTCGTGGAATAGCTACTGAGGGCAGACGGCATGAAAATGGACGTGCATTTGTCTACACTGTGTGAATGATGACATTTTTGTTGACCTCCCAGGCTCAAACTGCAAACTCCACTCTATCCTAATTCATAATTACATACCCACATCCCACTCCCCCACACACAGATGCACACACACACACTTACTCCCTCCTGGAGTGGTGGTTCTGGAAGTGACCTAAGGATAATTTCATCCAGTGATTTCTACAACTGACCATGCCTAATAACCATACTGCCTGGAGAGATTTCAGAAATCAGATTCCTGGGCCCCACCTTCTGACCTAGTGAATCAGAATACCTAGAGGTAAAACAAATAAAATTTGTATTTGAACAAGGTTTCCAAAAGATTTGGATTAGCATCCACAGATTAGCATTTGGGAGCCGTTGATTGTAGTCAAATACCCTCCTTCTACCATTGTAGTCAAATACCCTCCTTCTACCCTTCTTCAATAATTTTTACTGAAGAGGATGCGGTGGACTTGGGACTTGACTTGCCTTAGCATATGGCTAAGCCCTGACAGAGATGGGTCTAGAGGTAAATCACTGACTTATGTTTTACTCCCTGTTAACATATATGCTGCCCTGTCCTTTATTAATAGCCAAACATGTCTTCCTATTTTTCTCATATTCACAGCACAATATATGCACACTTGGCTAGGCAACCACAATTACTGATCAAAAAATAAACTAACCTGACCTCTCTTTGGAAGTTCATATTTCTATAACATGAATCCTTTACGCCAGGGAATGAAAGGCTTTAGAGGGACTCTGATGCTTTAGAGATTAGCCTCTGAAAATGTATGAATACTGTTGTATACATGCCTCTATGCTTGCTTTTTAGAAGAAGGTTTATAGCTTTTATCAGGTGCTCAAAGGTATCTATCTATACACCTAAAGTGGCTAAAATCTCTGGTTTAGGATATCCATGATAAGAGTTGTTTACCTACCGTTTTAAAAGAGATGGCTTAGAACTTATAAAAAGAAAAAGAGAAAAAAGTCTACTTGAGAGAGCCAGAATAACATACTGATTTTTGGCACAACTAGCTGTGCTAAGCATTGTGAAAGTGTTTGATAAAGTGTCAACATAGAAGACATGATCATAAAAGCTAATGCAGCTTGAGAAAAAAATTTAAGTTGGCCTGAAGTTGCACTGTCACTAATGTTAAGCAAAAGTATGGCCAAACCAAAAGTATGGCAAGAGAAGCCAGAGAAGGCTTAAGACACAGTCTTGAAAAGATAATAAACCTTTCATCAAGGAAGAACTTGGGTGGAATATGAAGCAGTAACTTTTAATTCAGGTTACACTAATACACTAATTTGGGTAACCAAGATTCATAATTAAATTTTTATGCCAACTCTGCACATCACCAAACATTTTTAATGGCCCCAGGAAGAATGCAATGTAGGTACAGGATGCATTTCCCTGAACATCAAGGCAGCCAGTCAAATGTACAAGGTGGAGAAATTGGGAATAGCTAGGAAGATTTGTCACTTAAGCTCCCAAAGCCTCTTCTGCAAAATGGGCAGTGATGGCTACTTGATCAAAGGAGTGTCCAAATATTTTTCACAGCACAGATTGAACCACATTATTGCTCTCTGAATTTTTTTTTTGCCTTGACTCATTCAGTATGGTGCCCTGAATATAGGAACTATGTCTCTCATTGTCCTTTTCTCAATACTTAAGATACCGTCTTGTACTAGTTATCTGGTCCTATAATAGTGCTACAAAACAATCACAAACTCTCAGTGGCAAATAACATTAAACATTTATTTAGCTCATGAGTCTTAGGGGTTTGGATGATCTGAGATGAATTTGTTCATGTGTCTGTGGTTGGCTGCAAGTCAATTAGACAGCTTCGTCAAATTTTATGGGTTCACTCACATGTATTGGGGTTTCTTGGATATTGGCTGATCTAGGATAGTTTTGGTTGGGAGAATGGGGCAATTCAGTCCTTCACCACATAGTTCATCCTTCAGTGGGCTAGCTTGGGTATGATGTCCTAACATCTTATTGGACAAAGCAAGACATATGGCTAAGTTCTGAGTCCAAATAAGAGGGTACTACCAAATTGGTCCTACCAAGCACCAAATTAGTTGGCAAAGGGTCTGGATACAGAAAAGAGTGAAGAATTGGGGCCATTAATATAATCAGTCTCCCATTTGCTTAGAATATGGTAAAATATTTGTTTTGTTTGTTTTTGCTTTTTAGGGCCACATCCATAGCATATGGAGGCTCCTAGGCCAGGGGACCAATCAGAGCTACAGCTGCTGGCCTACACCACAGCCACAGCAAAGTGTGATCCTTAACCTGCTGAGAGAGGCCAGGGACCAAACCTGCAACCTCTTCGTTCCTAGTCAGATTCATTTCTGCCATGCCACGATGGGAACTCCTATGGTAAAATCTTAATAAATGTTTATCACAAAAAGTGAATTGAATATTCTCCCAAGAAGATATACAAATGGCAAATGCTTAACATCATTGGTCATTAGGAAAATGCAAATCAAAGCCACAATGAGATTTTACTTCAACTTATTGTAGTGGTTAGCACCAAAAAGTCAGATAATTACAAGTGTTGGCAAGGATAGTGGAAAACTGGAACCCTCATATGTTGTTTGTAGGAATATAAACTGATGTAGTCACTTTGGTAGTTTGGTAGGTCCTCAAAAAGTTAAATACAGAGTTACCACTTGACCTAGCAATTCCACTTCTAGATATATACCCAAGAGAAATAAAAACATATTCCCACACAAAACCTCGTTCACCAATGTCCATAGCATCATTATTCATAAGAGCCAAAATGTGGAAACAATCCAAATATCCATCAATTGATGAATGGATAAATAAAAAATAGTATATCCATACAATAGAATAACTTGTCCATAAAAATAAATAATCAGTATACATGCTACAACATGTATGAACCTTCAAAACTTCATGTTAAATGAAAGAAGCCAAACACAAAAGTGATTTCATTTCTATGAATGTCCAGAATAGGCAAATCTAGGGCTAGGAAGCATAATTATTGCTGCTTTCTAGAGCAGCCTGGGTTGGATAAAGTGGAAATGGGTTTCGTTACGGGACAATAAAAATATTCTAAAATTGTGGTGATGTAGCAAAACTCTGTGAATATACAATGTTTTCATTGATTGTATATCTTAATTGGGTGAATTGTGTGGTATCTCAATAAAGCTTCTAACTACAATGAAGTTACCGGCATAGTACTTGGCCATGTTAACAATACTTCATGAAATCTATGATGCAGTAGATTGTAAGATGCACCATTATTTTATATACCACCAATAAAAAATACTGCCAAGTAAACTATGACAGATGATCAATTATAATGTGTATTCATATTTTGGAGATGTTAAATTGTAGAAAAATATGTGTCTTAGAACGAACGAAATAAGGTATTCATTGAATAAATGTATGTAACATCTGAAATTAAATCTAGTCAACAAAAAGATTTTTCTTCCAGATTCAAATTTTATGCTTACACACCTTTCCTAGATTAATGATTTTCTTGACTCCCAGTCACCATTTCATTATAGCAAATGTGACCAGATAAAGTATCTACCCCGTTGGTCCAGTTTGCCTGCTGTTCCCACTGTAGTCCTGTCTTAGGAGTGGCTGGACTGCCTAAATATCTATCTCCCTGTAGGGAAGGACACCGGGTCATGGAATAAGCCTGCCCTTCCCTCAGGGACTAGAGGTCATTTCTGCCTCCAAAGCCCTTCAGGCATCTTTTCTCTCCCCCATGATGGGATGTGACTGGGATAAACAAGAAGAGTGCTTTGTTGTGGTGAGAGACAACTGGTCCACAATGACAGCTTTCACTGAATAGAGAGTGCAAAACCACACACATGTTCACTTTTGTTTGGGTGATGAGAAGTCAGAGTTGTTGACTGACAGACAATAGAATGAATAAAAGCACTACCCATCCATCTTTTGGTTGTCAGTAAATCTGCAGTCCCCCTAGGGAACCGGGAAGAATTCTTTTCTCCCTCTTAAAATTTACCAGTCTCATTTAGGACAGATAGGAGAATAGCTCCATCATGGACAGACTCTCCTGCACTTTCTTAACAGCATAAATATTCTAATTTTCATGCAAGAGAGAAAAAAAACCCAAGCTCTTCAGTTCTGTCTTCCTTACATACAAACTTGTGTGAACTACAGAATATTCTTGCAGGAAAAAGCAATTAAGAAGCAATCTTTCTCAGAAACAAAATCTAGAAAGGGCAGTTAGAAGAATTGTGGATTTCATGTCTACTTTATGATAGTTCTCATGGGGCTGGCATTTTTTTCTGAAGGATTCCAGATTTAGGGTACAACTTCACAAAAATTACAATGAGATAAGAAGGCATTCTAGTGTAAGATAATCCATGTTTTATGAAAGGTATCTTACCCAGTGACACCAGGAAGCTTTGATCATGGTGTTTGAGATATATAATTCTTATAATAGTACTTGCACTTGAAATGTGTGAGACTGTCATCCTGAAGTCTTAATTTCAGCCTTACTGGAGATAGTGCTCAGAGAAAAAACCCAAAAGACCACAGTCAATGAAACTTTGGGGAAGGATTTCAAAATGTTGTTCAAAGGGTCTGAATGCCTAATGGGCATCACAACTCAGAGATGGCAAATAGCTTCATTTTTCATCAAGATTCTAAATGATGGGAAGTGGCTGTTTGGCATGACATGTTGAGAAGGATTCAGAAGCTTCTTTAGAATCTCAGTTGGAAAAAGTGCACCATTATTGATCACGCCTACCTAAGCTTTTAGCAAGGGATCAGGGTAGGGCTGGTCATATGATAGGGCTGGTAGGTCTGCTGTTATGCTTCTCATTTATTTCCCTCAGGGAGACTGCATCCCAGAAGGGAAGGATTTGAAATCAGTCACACCTGATCTCAATCTTGGATTTGGTTTTTGTCATATGTTAGTGGGGCAAATTAATCTCCCTGAACCTTCATTTTTTCATTTGCAAATGAAAGTAAACAATTGTGATCTCATATATTTCTCATTTAATGCCATGCACTATTCAAAAGAGCTTTGCGTATTTTAACTCATATGGTCCTCACAAGAGCCTAGAGAAATCAATCACTTGTATTGTAGAAGAAAGATGCTTTCCACTTGGAAAAACTCTTCTTCCTCTGTCCAGTGCCTTTGAACTCAGCCCAATATACTCTGCAGGCTCTGCTTGGAGGGAGGGATGTACCTAAAATCTGAAAAACCAAAAGTGCTTCCTACATGAGCCAAAGGGCACTTGAGGATTGTCTACAGTGAGAGAGGGTTGCTGAGTCTGGATTTAGTCTGAGCGGCAGAAGTCTATGGGGCCATAGGGTGTCCCCACTTCCAATTAATGCGCAGATGACTCTGGAAGCTGTGGTGAGGAAGGACCCAGCCACCTTCATTCCATGCCCACTAGGACATGATATCTAACAGTCTATGCACAGGACTGCAACTGTTGCCTGCTTTCAAGTAACCAAGTTACATCTGTTTCCACATTCTTCTGAATCTTCTCATATTTAAGTGCTCTATCACTTCACCAATAACAGTGAAATAGCTATCTTATTAAGTGCAGAGTAGCAGACAGTAAGACTTACAGCCTAACACTTCAGGACTCTGCTAGTTGTGCCCAGATACCCTTCTGGCTAAAGGATTAATATGCTACTCCTGGCTTAATTGGCAATGAGCCTGTCACAGTTCAAGCCCTTACTCACAAGTAAGTTTTACCCTTACATTCCCTGACGTCTCTTGAAATTGTAGCAGAAAAATGAATACTGCTCAAATCTCTGGACTGGTAGTAAATTAAGACAGTTTAGCTAGTTCAAGAGAGTGAGTTTGAGGTTTGGCTCTGAGAAGCAAATGAAGTTGGAGAAATCTGTCCATGGTTTCCTGAAGCTGAAGTAGCCCGCCCCTCCATCCTCCTGGGACTGAGCCTCCCCTCCCTGAGCCTTCACTGTTTCAAACCACAGCTTTCTCTACTGCTTCTTCCTTCCCTGATTTCCTATATCCCAGGCCTTGGCTAGGGCCCTCATTTCCTCTTTACTCTCTCTTTCCCCCAAATCCTGGTTTCCATATCTCCCTCCCAGCCTTATGATCCAGTCTAACAATGAGAAATTTCTGCATATTTCGAATCATGGAAAAATTTTGGTTTGTTTCTACTTTTTCTTCTCCCTTTCTTTTCTCCCTCTTTCTTCTGTCTCTTTCTTACTTTCATGGTGTTGGGGTGAAAATGGTGTGGAGGAATAAGAAAAACATTTTATTAAAAAAAGGCAGAAATCTACACAATGCTTATTTTTAAGCACCAGTTTTAGTCAATTTAGGAACATAGGCTATTCTACAACTTGGTTTGGTAATTAAATGGTAACTGTTACATTAAATTTTAAAGTATAATTTCTTCAGACAATAATTACCACTGAACTAATTAAATTTACTTTTCAATGTTTTTAACTTGTACCACAAATGGAGCTGTATCTTACTAAGCTGAAGGATTCTAGCATCTTTCCTTTTGTCAGTGAATAAAAAGTAGGCAAAACAATGATCCTAAAAGAGATTTTCTTCCACATTGTATTTTATATGAAACATTTAGTAATTAAGTATATAGACCTAGGAGCTAGACTGTATGGTTCAGAGCTTGACTTGGACACTGACTGGCTGTGTGATCTCAACCAAGTTACTAAACCTTTCTGTATCTTGGCTTCTTCATATTAATCAGTACTGATTTCATAGAGTTGTCATGAGAAATAAATAAATTCTTATAAAAGTTTTAAAGTGTTACCTGGCATACACTAAATGCTAAGTCAGTATTATCTATAATGAATTTTAAACAATTCTTACACTTTCTAAACTTATCTCCTCCAATGCAAAGCCTATTCAAAAATATAAACTTCTAGAAAGGGATCTGGAGGAAAAAAGGGAACAAGAACATCAATTGCCACACAGGATTAGCCAATCATTCTTAATGTGTGACTTACCACTGTCCAGATATCAGCTTCCAATGGTATTTTCTAGTCCCTGTCATAGATTCTGACAACTGAAGTTTTGCAAGTGACTAGAGTTGCTGGTTCATTTCTTTTTTTAAATTTAATTTTATTGGTGTATAGTTGATTTAATGTTGTATTAGTTTTGGGTGTTCAGCAAAGTGAATCAGCCATGCATATAAATGTATCCATTTTTATTTTCCCATAGAGGTTATTTTTTTTAATTTATTATAATTGATTTACATTGTTCTGTCAATTTCTGCGGTACAGCAAAGTGACCTAGTTATGCATATATATACATTCTTTTTCTAATATTATCTTCCATAATGTTTCATCACAAGAGATTGGATATAGTTCCCCGTGCTATTATACAGCAGGATCTCATTGCTTATCCATTCTAAATGCAGTAGTTTGTACCTACTAACCCCAAACTCCCAGTCCATCCCATTCCTTCCTCCACCCTCTTGGCAACTACAAGCCTTTCTGACTGGTGTGAGGTGGTATCTGATAGTTTTGATTTACATTTCTCTAATAATTTGTGATATTGAGCATTGTTACATGTGCCTGTTGGCCATCCACATGTCTCCTTTGGAGAAATGTCTCTTCAGGTCTTCTGCCCATTTTCATTTGGGTAATTTTATTTTATTTTATTTTGCAGTTGAGGTGTATGAGTTGTTTCTATATTTTGGAGATTAAACCCTCTTTGGTTGTGTCATTTTCAAGTATTTTCTCCCTTTCCATATGCTGTCCTTTTAATTTTTTTTAATGGTTTCCTCTGATGTGTAAAGCTTGTAAGTTTGATTAGGTCTCATTGATTTGTTTTTGTTTTTTATTTTTACTGCTTTGGGAGATGACCTAAGAAAAAATTTGAACAGTTGATGTCAGAGAATATTTTGCCTATGTTCTATTCTAGGAGTTTGATGGTGTCTTGTCCTATGTTTAAGTCTTTAAGGCATTTTGAGTTTATTTTTGTGCATGGTGTAAGGGTGTGTTCTAGTTTCATTGATTTACATGATTCTGTCCAGTTTTGCCACCACCACTGACTGAAAAGACTTTTTCCCATTTTATATTCTTGACTCCTTTTTCAAAGACTAATAGACTATATGTGTCTGGGTTTACCTCTGGGTTCTCTATTCTGTTTCATTGTTCTGTATGTCTGTGTTTTTTAACAGTAATGTCTTGATTAATGCAGCTTTGTAATTTTGTCTGAAATCTGGGAGAGTTATGCCTCCTGCTTGGTTTTTGTTCCTCAGGATTGCTTTGGGAATTCTGGATCATTTATGGTTCCATATAAATTTTTGGATTGTTTGTTCTGGTTTTGTGAAAAAAGTCATGGGTAATTTGTTAGGGATTGCATTGAATTTGTAGATTACCTTGGATATTATGGCTATTTTAACAATGTTAGTTCTTGCAATCCATGAGCATGGAATATCTTTCCATTTCTTTTAATCTGCCTTAATTTCCTTGATTAATGTTTGATAGTTCTCAGCATACAAGTCTTTCTCTTTCTTGGTCAGGTTTATTCCTAGTTATTTAATTTTTGGGGGTGAGATAAGGTATTATATTTTTATATTCCTTTTCTTATATTTCATTGTTAGTATACAGAAATACAACTGATTTCTGAATGTTAATCTTGTACCCTGCTACTTTGCTGAATTCATTGATCAGTTTGAATAATTTTTGTGGGGAGTCCTTGGGGATTCCTATATATAGTATCATGTCATCTGCATACACTGACAGTTTTACCTCCTCTCTTCCAATTTGGACACCTTTTTTTTATTTTGTCTGATTGCTGTGGCTAGTTCTTTCAATACTATGTTGAATAAAAGTGGCGAGAGTGGGCAACCTTGTCTTGTTCCAGATTTTAGCAGGAAGGCTTTCGGCTTTTCTCCATTGAGAATTATATTGGCTGTGGGTTTATCATAAATGCCTTTTATTATGTTAAGGTATGTTCCCTCTATATCCACTTCGGTAAGAGTTTTTATCATGCATGGATGTTGAATTTTTGTCAATTTTTTTGCATCTATTGAGATGATCATGTTGTTTTTGACTTTTATTAATGTGGTGTATGACATTGATTGATTCGCATATGTTGAACCATCCTTTTGAAGTTGGGATGAATCGAATACTTTGACCTATAATTTTCTTTTTTGGTGGTATCTTTGCCTGGTTTTGTTATTAGGATGATGGTGGCTTCATAGAGTGTCTTTGGGAGTGTCTTCTTTTATAAGCTTTTGGAGAAGCTTAAGAAGGATGGGTATAAGTTCTTCTTTGTATATTTGGTAGAATTCGCCTGCAAAGCTATCTGATCTTGGACTTGTGTATGCAGGGAGTATTTTTATTACATATTCAATTTCATTTCTAGTGAGTGGTCTGTTCAGTTGTTCTATTTCTTGATTCAGTTTCGGTGGGCTGTATGTCTCTAGAAAGTTGTCCATTTCTTCTAGATTGTCAACTTTGTTGGCATATAATTGTTCATAGTACTGTCTCTCTCTCTTTCTCTTTTTTTATTTTTTTTGTATTTCTGCAGTATCTGTTGAGATTTCTCCTTTTTCATTTTTTAATTTTGTTTGAGTTCTTTCTCTTTTCTTCTTGGTTAGTCTGGCCAGAGCTTTGTCCATTTTGTTTACCCTTTCAAAGAACCAGATCTTTGAATAAAAATAAAAGATTTTTTCTGTTGTTTTTTGAATCTCTATTTGATTGATTCTTCTCTGATCTTTATGATGTCCTTCCTTCTACTCACTTTAGGTTTTGTTTCTTCTTTTTCTTTTTTTGTCTTTTTTTTTTTTAGGACCACACCCACTCCAAATGGAGGTTCCCAGGCTGGGGGTCTAATCAGAGCTGTAGCTGCCAGCCTGTGCCACAGCCACAGCAATGCCAGGTCCGAGCTGCGTCTGCAACCTACACCACAGCTCAGGGCAACACCGGATCCTTAACCTACTGAGTGAGGCCAGGGATCAAACCCACAACCTCATGGTTCCTAGCCTGATTCATTTCCACTGTGCCACAATGGAAATTCATTGTTCTTCTTTTTCTAATTCTTTTGGGTGGTATGTTAAGTTGTTGATTTGAGACTTTTCTTCTTTTTTGAGGAAGTCTCAATTACTATGGACTTCCCTCTAAGAACCACTTTTGAGGTAGATTTTGAATGCTCGTGTTGTCATTATCATTTGTCTCAAGCTATTAATTTTCCTTTTGATTTCCTCATTGACTCATGGGTTTTTTAGTAGCATGTTGTTTAGTCTCCATGTAGTCTCTTTTTTCTCACCGCAATCTTGATCTTGCTCTCTTATATAGGTTATTACAAATTATTAAGTAGGTTCCTATTCTGTACAGTAGGTTTTGCTAATCATCTATTTTATACAGTAGTATGTATGTACCATTTCCACCTTCTCAATTCTTCCCTCTTCCCAATTTTTTTTCACCTATAATCACCATAAAAAATGATTGGTTTTAAAATCTGTAAGTTTGTTTTTTAAATAAGTTCTTTTGTATCATTTTTATTAGATTCCACATATAAATGATATCATCTGACAATCATCTTTCTCTTTCTGGCTTACTTCACCTAGTATGATAATCTCTAGGTCTGTCTATGTTGCTCTAAGGCATTATTTCATTCTTTTTTATGGCTGAATAATATTCCATTGTATATAAGTATCACATCATTATATATCCTCTTTTGATGGACATTTTGCTTGCTTTCATGTCTTGTAAATAGAGCTGCAATGAACATTGGAGTGTATGTTTCTATTCAAATAGGAGTTTTCTCTGGTTATATGGCCCAAAGTGGGATTGCTGGATCATAGGTAGTTCTATATTTAGTTCTTAAAGGAACTTCCATACTGTCCTCCATAGTGGTTGTACCATTTACATTCCAACCAACAGTGTAGAGGGTTTCCTTTTCTCCACACTCTCTCCAGCATATATTTAATTTTTTTTGTAGATTTTTTGATAGTGGCCATTTGACTGGTGTGAAGTGGATACCTCATAGTTTTGACATGCGTTTCTCTAATAATTAGTGATGTTGAGCATCTTTCATGTGATTTTTGACCATTTGCAAGTCTTCTTTGGAGAAATGTCTGTTTAGAACTTCTGCCCATTTTTTTTTTGTTTTATCTTTGTTTGTTTTTTGATATAAAGTTCCATGAGATGTTTGTATATTTTGGAGATTAATCCCTTGTCAGTTTCTTCAATTGCAAATATTTTCTCTCATTCTGTGGGCTGTCTTTTAGTTTTATTTATGGTCTCCTTTGCTGTGGACACTTAAAAGTTAAACTAAAAAACTTTAAAGTGTTTAAGTTTAATTAGGTCTCATTGGTTTATTTTTGTTTTATTGTCATTATTCTAGGAAGTGAATCAAAGAAGATATTGCTGCAATTTATGTCAAATAGTGTTCTCCCTATATTTTCCTCTAGGAATTTTAGAGTTTTATAGACACCAGTAAACTGAAAGTGAAGGTATGGAGGTAGGTCTTACATGTAAATGGAGATCAAAATGAAGTGGGTGTAGCAATATTCATATCAGATGAAATCGACACTAAAATAAAGAAGATCACAAGAGACAAGGGCACTTCATAATGATCAAAGGATCAATCCAGGAAGAAGATATAACAATTATAAATATATATTCATCCAACATAGGAGCACCACAATATATATGGCAACTTCTAACAGCCATAAAAAGAGAAATGATACAATAATAGTGGGGGATTTTAACCCCCCACTTACAGCAATGGACAGATCATCTAGACAGAAAATCAACAAGGAAACACAGGCCTTAAATGACACTCTAGACCACGTAGACTTAATTGATATTTATAGAACACTCCATCCCAAAGCAGCAAAATATACATGGAACATTCTCCAGGATAGATCACATCTTGGACCATAGATCAAGTCGTGGTAAATTAAAAAAAAAAAAAATTGAAATCATGTCAAGCATTTTTCTAACCATATCACTATGAGACCAGAAATCAAATACAAGAAAAAATTACAAAAAAATCCACAAATTTCTGGAAGCTAAACAATATGCTACTAAACAATGGACCACTGAAGAAATCAAAGAGGAAATCAAGAGATACTTAGAGAAAACTTACAGTGAATATACAAATCCAAAAATACAATCCCAAACCTATGGAACACAGCAAAATCAGTTCTGAGAGGGAAGTTTATAGCAATTCAATTTCACCTCAGAAAACAAGTCACAAATAAACAATCTAACCTTACACCTAAAGCTGGTTCATTTCTTAATTTAGATCAGATAAGGATCTTTGTGAGGACAGCTGTAGAAGTCATGAGAAGACAGAAGCATTAACATCTAAAATGCTTATGGTACTTCCACAATAGACCAGTTTCTTTCATAAGCCTTCAAAATATGAAGGAATATGAAGTTGGCAGGAGGTGGAGCAAAGGTTGACCAAAGGCCTTGGCCACCCTGCTATAGGAGGAGACTTAGGCAGAGCCACAGATTGCATTTCTGGCTACTTTCTTAGGCACTGAGAGGTACCTTTCCAGCATTAGGTGTAAGTAAGCTGCTTTCTTGGCAATCCACATACCACAATCCAATTAATAAAATGTTAGCATAATCTAATTAACATATGAAGACTCCCTGGCCCCAGGACGAGTTCAAGTCCTTTTTGACTGGCAGACTTGAACTTCTTCAACTTATTCACTCTCATAAATATCATGGCATTATTGCACCTGAGTGGATTTGGTGTATAATTTACTCCTCTTTGAAGAGGGTATGATTTGACTCCCTACAAAAAACTGGTTGGATATCACATATCCATAAAACTTAGATAAAGAAAACATAAAAACTCAGTTTCTTAACAATGGGTCAGAGTTTCTTGTGCTCATATTTTTTTTGAGGAGAAAATGAGGTTTTTAGTCATAGTTAATCTTCTATTGACAGATGTTATACTTGTTATTTGTGAAAAACCTTTCAAGAAAATACAAAATCTTTGCAGTTTCACTGACCTCTTCTTGGCCTTTAACTTGATCTGGTATGAATTTAAGCTGCAGATTCTTAGACCGACATAGACTAAATCTGCAATGCAATTCCATTAGGAGAGCTCTTTTGAGAAATCAGATAATTATGTTCAGTAACAAAGGGCTATACTGGGAAACCTCTTCCTCTTAGCTTACATATTTATGATGTTGAATAGCTTTGCAATCACCTGCATGCAGATTCCTCAGGCATATTAATTAGAAGGACTATCTTCTATGATGTCGCAGACTAGGAGTTGATGAAACCGACCAATGGTTTTGCTAAATAACTTCGCACAGATGTTTGCTTGATTATCAACTGTACTAAAAGTTAAAATCATTACTGGCCACAGACATCTTCCAAACATAATTGGATTTTTTTCATTAACCTTGTTCAATAGATTGGTTTGTTGTGAGGTGTCCTTCTTGGATTCTTATAAATTTTTAGCCTAAGTGGTCTGCAGTAACATGAATGAGCACAAAAGAATTATTTTAAGGCAGGAAATTGGGCTAAGGAGTACAAAATGGGAATCACATATGCAGGAAAGAAAGGCAACTACCCCCTTGCTAAGCTCTGGGTAAGTTTTATCCTATCATGCTTGCCCCATGCTCTTTACCCAAGCTCTCTCCAGTCTTAGACTCCCATTTCTGTCTCATGGGTCCTTGCCTTTGAAACCTGCCCCTGAATCCTGTTTATAGTCAACTTGGATCTGAGGTTGGACATTGTGCTTTCTTCTTACTGAAATAAGCCTCTGTTCCTATCTGTACTCTCAGTCCTCATCAAGAATTGGCCTTAATTCCATCTTCATTCTTCTAACTTAGATGGAGTACAAAATAGAAAAAATAAATTTGCTTTCCCAGAAGAATATTACCTGCAACAATGCAAAATGAAGTTACACATATCTAATTGAAAATGGAGGAGAGCGAGCCTGAAAACTTCCTAGCCCATTTTTACTAATTAAATATGTATGCACACTCATTTATGTTTTATATTTCCTTATTAGTCATCTGTCTGATGCTCTATCTTGGTAAATGCAAAACACCCATGGGGCTTGCATGGATTTGCAGATGAGAGCACTCTCTTTAGCCTTTTTATTTTTTTGCCATAGTTTTTTTTTCTGGTTTATTGAGATATAATTGACATATAATATTGTATAAGTTTAAGATGTGCAGCATAAGGATTTTATATAAGTTTGTATTGCAAAATGATCACAAGAGTAAGGTTAATTAACACATCCATTGCTTCACATAGTTAAGTTTTTTGTGTATGGTAGGAACTTTTAAAATATAGTACTTAACACATTTCAACCTACAATATGGTATTATTAACCATGGTCACCACACTGTACATTACATTTCCCAAATATTTTCATCTCTCTGCTGCAACTTAGCAGCTTTGACCACCTTCATCCATTTTCCCCACTGCTCACCTCCTGCCCCTGATAACCTCCAATCAACTCTCTGAATTTGTTTTTATAGATTCCACATATGAGATCATATAGTATTTGTCTTTCTATGTTTGACTGATTTCACTTAGCATAATGTCCTCAAGTTTCATGCATTTTGTCCTAAATGGCAGAATTTCTATTTTTTTATAGCTGAATAATATTCTACCGTAGTTATGTCACACATTTACTTTAACCATTTATCTGTTGGTGGACACTTAGGTGATTTCCATGTCTTGGCCATTGTAAATGATGCTGCAATGAACATAGAAGTGTAGGTATCTTTTGAGATAGTGACATAAGGTCTTAAAATCCTCAAATGTAAAGTCTCCTACTCTGAGCGTGTAGAGTTAGGAAGGGGATAGAATACTTTCCCTGAACTCTACATTCCCATATTTCTGGCTCCTTTCCTGAACACCTCTATTTCCTGGGTCTGGGGTCTTTCCACATTACTTTGCAGGTTTCTCACTAGACATGTGGTCTCAGTGATCCTTTTCAGCACTGACCAAATGACTCTCACAGACATATAGTTCGTTCTATGTTTGCAATTCTGGGCAACTCTTTGCAAACATGCCATTTTCACATACCATGTTTTTTTGTGTTTCTGTGCTTTAGCAAGGGCTTTCCCTCTAACTTCCACTTTTCTGTTCATTTGCCCAATAAACATACATTAAGAAGCTATTATGTGGATGTAAATGCAGGAGATTCAAAGGTTATTCAGTAAAAGACTCTCCCTCAGGGAGCTTTTACTATGTGTGATCAAGACAATAACCATGTAAACAATTGAGTAAATAATTACAGTGTTTTGGAAGCAATGAACAAGGTGACAAGATAGAGCAGTGGTTCTCAGCTGTAGCTGTACATCAGGATCACCTGGAGAGCTTTAAAAATTTACTGGTGCTTAGGCCTCATCCCCAGAATTTCTGGGAGTGGGGTCCAAGTACCAGTATTGTTGAAAATCTCCCCAGGTAATGTTTTCTATCTTTTTTTAGGGCCGCACTTGCAGCATATGGAAGTTTCTGGGCTAGGGGTCAAATGGAGCTGCAGCTGCCAGCTTACACAATAGCCACATAAATGCAGGATCCGAGCTGCATCTGTGACCTACATCATACCTCATGGCAAAGCTGGATACTTAACCCACTGAGTGAGGCCAGGGATCAAACCCTCATCCCCATGGATATTAGTCAGATTTGTTACCGCTGAGCCACAACAAGAACTCTTCCCAGGTAATTTTTTTAAAAAACAGTGTTATTTAAATATAATTTATGCCACCCATTGCAAATACATTGATCGTCTTTAGTGCAACTATACCAACTGTTCAGTTTTAGATCATTTCCATCACCTAAAAAGATCCCTCCTGCCAATTTGTAGTAACTTTCCATTCTCAACCCCAGTGTTAAACAACCTCTGATTTGCTTTTTACAGATTTGGCATTTCTGAACATTTCATTTGCCAGATGGTTTTAATGTGCATGCTGAACTAAGTCTGAGTGCATGGGGGGAGGGAGGGGCAAAGCTAGATTGGAGGGATGAAAATAAGCCTTTTGGACAAGGAATGTGGAGAATAGCACTTGTGGCAGAGGGAGCAGTGAAGGCAAAGGCTTGAGGAGGACAAGGGCGTGGCATGGTCCAGGAGCAGAAAAGAAGCAGAAAAGGAGTTTGCATAATGAGTGAGGGTGAGAGAAAAGCAGGAGGCAGGATCTGGAATGTTCCAGGCTTTGAGGCATGGTGAGGAGCTTGGGCTTTCCTTTGAGAGCAAGAGGAGATCACTGAGGGTTTTATATAGGCATGTGACAAGCTGTATTTCTCTTTTCAAAGATTCCTAGCAGCTTAGTAGAGCCGGGATCAGAGGGGCCAAAGAGAGAAGCAGAGACAGGAGGCTACATCTATGTGACTGACTTCTACTCATCTTTAAGGCTTGATTAAATGTAACCTACTTTGTGTGGCTTTCTCAGTGTTCCAACTTTTGTTTCCATAGAGCTACATTCCCACTTCCATTAAAAACCAATTATAAGGGATTGTTAATAATCTGTTTACTTGTCTGTCTTCCCTATAGGTTATGTGTGCCTTTGGTGAATCGTTTAGGGGGAATAATCTCACCAACTAAGTAAATTAATGGAAAATGTAACAAACAACGAGAAAGCAAAAAGAATTATGTGTTATTTATCCTTTTATTACTAGCACCTGGCACTATGCCTGGTGCAGTAACAGGTGTTCAGGAAATAAATATTTGTTGAATTGAATGATGAATCTCCTCAAGGGCTGACACTGTGCCTCATGTTTTGAACCCTCTCAGCAAATAGCATGATTTAGTGCACAAGATAGGCAGTGTATAATTTCATTTGCATAAATGAATCTACCTTGGGATTTGATTCCATCAGCAAGTGGAATATAACATGAGGTAATAATGAAAGTTAATATTTGTATAACATTGTTTAGTTTTCAAAGCACTTTCGTTCATTCAGAAATAGTTACTAAGTACCTACTATGTACCAGGAACAGTGTTGGCTGTGAGTGGATGGTACAAGGTTTAAGTTTAAAGGTCCCTGCATGGGGCTGTGATCTTGGAGGAAGCTGAGGATCGCATATCATAGAACAAGTTTGAAAGATGTTAAGTCAAACTTCATTATCCCCATTTTACAGATGAGGAAAACCAAGGCAGATTGAGGTGCATGTCTAAGATATGGGCTGAAACTCAAATCTGTGTTTTCTGCCTCCAAATCCCTTTGCTAAATAGTGGCTCTTAGAAAAAATTGCTATACCTATGACATTTGGCATATCCCTGTGGAAAGTAATGATTATGTCTGTGATGCAGATGATATTGGACTCCTTTGAAACATGGCATTTGCTGTTGGAAGGGACCTTTGAGAGCATATGGTACAACTGCTTTATTTCACAGCAAAGGAAACTGAGACCCAGAGGAATGAAATCACTTTCCTTCATGTTATACAGATATTTAGTCAGAAAGCTGAACTCTCAGAGTGAAAAGTCATCCTTCATTTTATTGTTGAGGAAAATTGAGTCCAGATACATAAAGTTATTTGTATAAAATTATATAACTAGGAAATGGCAGGGCTCCAAAAAAATCCAGATCCCTTAGCTCTTGGTCCACTGCTCTCACCACTAACTTATAAAACACTTAAATGCTTATACTTATGGTTCACCACAAACATACGAAACTGTCCATAGTGCCTTTAATTATAATGGCCAAAAAGTAGAAATAACAAAAATATCCATTATGGTAGAATGGATATACTCACATAATGGAATAATATACAACAATGAAAAAGAATGAGATACCATTACACAAAACAATGCCAAAAAACCTTAACAGGAAAAGGATCAATAAAAGAAGTCAGAACAACAACAACAAGAAAGAGTCATACAGTATGATTTAACTTATGTAAAGTTTAAGGATCAGCAAAATAGTAATAAAGGTCAAATTAAAATAGGGAGCTGCTGGCTGAGAGGGGGCAAGAGGGAGTCTTCCAGGATGCTGGCAATGTTCTGTGTCTTGATATGAATGGAAGTAACACAGGTGTAAACATGTATTAAAAAGTGCTCATATGATCTTAGGACCAGTGCATGTTTCTGAATTCAAGTTACATGTCAAGAGATTTGATGAATAATACCTTAAAAAAGGTAATTGTTATCTCCTGTTCCTCTCACAACAGTCCTGAGAGGTAAGACCAGCCTTGGGACTATTAGGCTCAGGGAATTTGGTGACAAACTTTACATGCCACCCAGGTATAACTCTAACTGAAAAGCTGTTAGCTCAAGACTTCAATCAAAAGGGAGATTTTTAAGCTTCTTATAGACTGTTAATGTGTAAACTATAATCATCAAGATTTTGCATTGTAATAAATGCTTATCTAATGGGTTTATAAAACATTTTTAATTTTTAAATGATTTTTATTTTTTCTGTTATAGCTCATTTACAGTGTTTTGTCAATTTCTGCTGTACAGAAAAGTGAGCCAGTCATATATATATATATATATATATATATATATATATATATATATATATTCTTTTTCTCATTTCATCATGTCCCATCACAAGCGACTAGATATATTTCCCTGAGCTACACAGCAGGAGCTCATGGTCTATCCATTCCCAATGCTGTAGTTTGCATTTATTGACTCCAAACTCCCAGTCCATTCCCACACCCTTCCCCTCCCCCTCGGCAGCCATAAGTCTATTCTCCAAGTTCAGGTTCAGTTTCTTTTCTGTGGAAAGGTTCATTTTGCCATGTATTAGATTCTGGATACAAGTGATATCACATGGTATTTGTCTTTCTCTTTCTGACTTACTTCATTTAATATGAGAGTCTCCAGTTCCATCTATCTTGCTGCAAATGGCATTATTTTGTGTTTTTTTATGGCTGAGTAGTATTCCATTGTGTATATGTATCATATCTTCTTAATTCATAGATCTGATGATGGACATTTAGGTTGTTTCCATGTTTTGGCTATTGTGAATAGTGGTGCAATGAACACAGGGGTGCATGTATCTTTTTCAATGAAAGTTTTGTCCAGATATATGCCCAAGAGTGGGATTGCTGGGTCATATGGTAGTTCTACATTTAGTTTTCTGCGGTAACTTCATACTGTTTTCCATAGTGGTTGTACCAGTTTATATTCCTACCAACAGTGTAGGAGGGATCCTTTTTCAGCACACCCTCTCCAGTATTTGTTATTTATTGACTTGTTAATTACAGCCCCTCTAGTTGGTATGAGGTGGTACCTCATAGTAGTTTGGATTTGCATTTCTCTAATAATTAGTGATGTTGAGCACTTTTTCATGTGGTTGTTTCCCATCTGTGTATCTTTGGAGAAAAATCTATTCAGGTCTTTTGCCCATTTTTCAGTTGGGTGTTGCTTTTTTTGATATTGAGTTGTATAAACTGATTGTATATTTTAGAGATTAGGCCCTTGTCCATTTGCATAGTTTGAAACTATTTTCTCCCATTCCACAAGTGGTCTTTTTTACAGTTTCCTTTGTTGTGCAAAAGCTTGTCAGTTTGATTAGGTCCCATTGGCTTATTTTTGCTTTTATTTCTGATGCTCTAATGGGTTTTAATTAGGTAATTTGCTCAACTTGATTGTTATTTCCTAGTTAATGTCTGAAATCTTCTTTTTTCTGACTTTTCAATCTATACCCTTGGAGGCAATAGAATTTGGGTCTAAGGGATTTTTTGGTTTTGTTTTTAATGATTTTTATTTTTTCCATTATCGTTGATTTACAGTGTTCTGTCAATTTCTACTGTACAGCAAAGTGACCCACATTATCTCCATCTTTTTCTCATATTGTCCTCCATCATCTTCGATTACAAGTGGCTAGATATAGTTCCTGTGCTATATAGCAGGACCTCATTGCTTATGCACTCCAAATACAATAGGATTTTTTTTTTTTAAAGTACTCCATGCAGTTCGCTTTACAGCAAAGAGTTCTGGAGACAATTCAGATTTACATCCATATCTCTGTTTCTTGAACTCATGGTTTTGTTTTGTTTTTGAGGAAGCCGATCCCTAAAAACACTGCAGCATTACTTACAACAGAAACTATAGGTAGTAAATAAATGTTCAATGATGGGAAATGCCTATATAAACTATGTTAGATGGAATATAACATAGCCACTAATACTTCAGTGATAGCATGGAAGTGCTTATTGTATGTTGAGGAAAAAAAACAGAATTGTATACACAATATGTCTCTTAGTATTGTATATATTAAGCAAAAGTATACATGTTTAAAATGTATTTTATATTTTATATATTCTGAAATGTTGAGTGATTATGTTTAGATAGAAGATCTAGAGTGTTCTGTCCTTTCTACTCTTCTATATACTTCCAAATTTTCTTGAATGAGTATGCACTACATCTATGATTTTTACACTAACATCTTTGAAGAATAAGCAAATTAAATTTCAATATCTTTGAGGCATACTTTCTAAATGTTCTTTTTTTCAGAGCTATCGAGTACTCATATTACTAATAACATTATATTTTTAAACCAGAAAATTGAGGTTTATTAAACCCTAACTTTGTGTAAGAGCCTTTTCACAGCACTATGTGGGATAAAATGAAAATATAATAGTGTAAATAAAAGGAACAAAAGCAACATGGGGGAAAGAGAGGCTAATAAAAAAGAATTAAATAATTCCATTTGCAGCAATATGGATGCAACTAGAGATTCTCATGCTAAGTGAATTAAGTCAGAAAGAGAAAGACAAATACCATATGATATCATTTATGTGGGGAATCTAATATATGGCACAAATGAACCTATCTATGGAAAAGAAAGAGACATAGAGACAAGAATTGTGGTTGCCAAGGGGAGGGGGGAAGGAGGGGAATGGGCTGGGAGTTTGGGATTAGTTGATACCAGCTATTACATTTAGAATGGATAAAGAACAAGTTCCTACTGTATAGCACAGGGAAATATCCGATCTCCTGGGACAGACCATGATGGACAAGAATATGAAAATAATGTATATCTCTAATAATTAGTGATGTTAAACATTTTTTCATGTTGAGCATTTTTCATGTGCCTGTTGACCATATGATATCTCTCATTATATTGGGAATCTAATATATTGCACAAATGAACCTATCTACAGGAAAAAAAAATTCATGGAAATGGAGAACAGACTTTTGGTTTCCAGGAGTGGGATGGACTGGAAGTTTGGGGTTAGTAGATGCAAACTATGCATTTGTAGTGGATAAGCAATGAGTTCCTGCTGTTTAGCACAGGGAACTATATCTAGTCACTTGTGATGGAACATGATGGAGGATACATAATGTGAGAAAAAGAATATATACGTGTGTGTGTGTGACTGGGTCACTTTGCTGTACAGTAGAAATTTACAGAACATTGTAAATCAACTACAATTTAGTAATTTTTTTAAAAGAGGCTAATGTAAGAATGAAAATAGTTTACTTTGACCTGTTTCCTGTTAGATTCTTGAAATCAGTTATCTCAAAAACATTTCTTGAACGTGGTTTTGATCATTCCCATCCATTTATTTATAAGCAAATATTTATAAACACCTAATGTGTTCCAGGCCCTGTGTTTAATGCTGGGGTTACAAAGATAAATAAAGTTAGTCCTTATGGTTCTACATAAATGGTACGGAAAGGAAAAAGTATAGCCCTTTACCATACGGGAGCTCAACCAATGAAGAGATGTAAAAAGCATTCGGAGAAGTTAAATGAGGTGTCCAAAGTCCCACAGAAAGACAGCGATGGGCTGGGATTTAAGCTGCTCCTTTGCAGCATGATGGTGTTGAGGACAATCATGTGGTGCAGGTTATGGATGCTGCAGGACTGCCAAACTCTTCAGTAGCTGGTGAAGCCTTCAGCAAAGAGATCACCTCACCAGGCCTCACCGTGGGTGAGACCTGGGTCCTTGGCGATGGTGGGCAAGATATCCCAGCAGCCAGGAGGTAAGAGTGATCCCATAGTCTTATAGTCTTATAAGGGAAATGGGTCCCCAGTTGGATAATGAGGCTAGAATATGGGATAAGCTATTTGGTTACTCATATTTCAGCCTCAGATTGTGACCTCTGCAGTAAAACCCCAATCTGAAGTAGCAGCCAGTCATTTCCATCGAACCCAACTGTAAATCTATCCAGAACATTTGTCAGTATTGGTAATACGTTTCTTATTTTGTAGCTTTTAAAAAAAAATTATTGCTGGGAGTTCTCTTTGTGGTACAATGGAAGCAAATCCAACTAGTATCCATGAGGATGCGGGTTCGATCCCTGGCCTCACTCAGTGGGCCAGGGATTCAGCATTGCCGTGAGCTGTGGTGTAGGTTGCAGATGCAGCTTGGATCCTACCTTGCTATGGCTGTGGTATAGGCTGGCAGCTGCAGCTCCAATTCAAACCCTAGTCTAGGAACTTCCATATGCTGAAGGTATGGCCCTAAAGAGCAAAAAAAAAAAAAAAAAAAAAATTGCTTATTTCTGTCCATGAGAATACAGACCATGTCTGTTTTACTCTTAGCTGAATTCTTACATCCTAGATCAAAGACAGGAAAAGAAAACATTTACAAAATATTTGTTGAATCGATTGACTTTATGGGAAAACCAAGGAGGGTTCCTGGACAGGAATAGGGGTGGATGTCAGGGAAGGCTTTCTGTGGGAGGTGGAAATTGAGACGGATGAGTAGTTGGTCTGCAGAGTCTAAGTAGGAGTGGGAGGGCTGAGGGAAGCAGGAGAAGACATTGCTGAACATGAGGAAAGTACAGGCAAGACATGGTGGAGAAAAATGATGTGAAAGAAGCTGGAAAGATGATGCTCAAAGTGAGGCAGGCACCAGATTCCAGCAGGACTTGGAAGCTTCCATTTTATAGGAGGCCAAAGGATATCAGTTGGAGGGTTATAAAGGGTGGGACATGGTTGGTTCTGTGTTTTAGAAAGCTTGGCAGTATAGAAAGATGCATTTGGGTGACATAAGACTGGGGTGAAGATCTCAGCTGGGAAAGGGAAAAGCAAATCCTGACCCTCAGGGCTATCGTGGAACTGTTAGCTAGGCCTCGGCGTTCCCCTCATGAACATAAATCCCTTCACAGACCCTAGCAGACAGGGTCGCTCTGTGTTTGTGATGGGTCAAGTCAAAAACAAGACCATTCCATGATCCTGTCTGAACACAGACAAAAACCACAAACTGCCCCAACTGTCTTAGAAACACTCCATTTCCTGACAACACACAGTTCAGAGCTATGTCCTGCTTCCTTGAACCCTCCTCTAAAGCACCTAACACATGTTTTCATCCTATGAGACATCCTTCCCAGCACCTCTTACTGAGATGCCTCATGATGGTCCATACTATCCATTCCTGAGAAGGAGGAATAAGCTAGATTTGTTCAAGTGCAGATGTGTTCCTGGTAACTTTGTCTGGAAGGCAATGGCATGTCTAAAAGGCTGCAACAGTTAGGGTGCTAGAGTCTACCTGTACCAGCTTCTGAATGCCTATTTTTCAATTTTTAGCAATTTCGTAGCTAGTTGTCAGATATTATTATTAATAATTAAATTGTAAAAGCTTTCAGTTAAATAAATTTAATTATGTTGAAAAAATAGCCAGGTATCCTCAAAACTCATTACTTTCTAATTCTTTTATTACATTTTACTCTCATCTATGCTCTGGAGATTATTAGCATCTATTTTATCTGTACAGTAGAAATAGCATAAAATTATATGCTATTCTACTTCTCTTCTCTGCTTCCTGTTTAATGATATCACATTGTTAGCTTAGATTTGCCACAGTGGAAGTATTTACACCATCGAAATTGATAAACACTATACAAAGCAAGGCTTCTCTCCTTCTCCGGCTATTTGGTAAGCCAGAACCCCACTGTTAGCCTAACCCAAAAATGGTGAGAGCTTATACTGAGACACTCAGAGAAGGGCAGGGGATCCATGAGTGGATTAAAGAATTATATATGTGACAAGAGAGCTGACAGAGAAAGGAATTAATTATCTGATTTTTTTCTCCTACCCTCTGGTATGAAAAGGATAATGCTTCAGGTATCCTTTGCCTAAGGAGTGCTATCTTTAGGTACCAAGATATACTTTCCCTTTTTCTCTTTACACTATCCTGGTTCCTGTCTACTCCCAGGCTGATTTCTGACCTTTGATTTGAAAGGTGGGAAAAAGCTCAGGAATGTTCTGCTGAACTCTGAGCTGTCAGGTTGAGGGGATCCTGCTTAGCCATCTCCCAAGGAGCTCATCATAACTTAAGAGAAAAAGCGCAGTTGATGTCTTAAATTATTTACTTCAGGGATGGCTTAGAAATAAAGCTGCCTAAAATTCATTTACTATCAAAAAATTTCAATTGGCATTGAAATTTCACTTAGCTCAAATCAGATAATAAGGACAGCACAGAGCAGAGAGAAAAGATTAAAAAGAGAGCCATATATAACAGACTAAAAATTATACCATTGGGAGAGAAACAAAAGCACTGTGCTCTGAAGGAGAGGGCTTCCTCCAATGATGGTATCGGCATAGTAACAGTCCAGGTAATTAATGGTTATAAAATACTTCAAAAGCATAAAGCACTGCAGCAATGCTGAGACATAACTCTTCCACTGCATAACGTGGAGCTTCATTACCCATGCTCACAGTGGGATTCTCAAAATTGGAGGTGTTAGCACAGCACTCTTATAGTTGATCCACTGGCTTCATCAGGCACTAGCTTCTTCCATACCCAGATTGCTCACCTGGGCAGTGGTGAAGGCTAGAGGTGCAAGGAAGTCTAGACTTATGCTTACATGTGAATTGGGAGGGATCGGTATGAGTACCACCTCCTGCAGGGAGCATTTCTAGATAGAGAACTAGACTCTTCTCAGAACCCAAGCAACTCTCTACCCCTTGGATTACCTTTGGGTCAATATTGCTTTGCATAGTCATTTTCATGTTTCACTTGGACTTCTGGAATTATGCCCTTTGTTTCTGTTGTATCCTCTGCAAAGGGTCTGCCCATCACAGTGTTGTAGTCTTAGAGGATTCTCTAAAAGACCTGTGTGTAATTGCATGCTAAGAGTGAAAGCCTTCTCCTTCAAATGGCCTCTATTCCCACACCAATCCTGCTACACCAATCCTAATACCCCATGCTTATTCCAATTCTTCTAAGCCCTCTGGAGGGCAGGTGTTATATAAAACGCCTTCTTTGTAGATTGGAGAAAAAAGGCTCAAAAATGTCAAGTGGCTTATAGAAGAGCTCAAGCCACGTTACAACTCAGTCTAGAGCCCTTTCCTCATTATTTCAAACTTCTGGGTGGCTTATGCCACTATTTGGTTTCCTACTGCCTTGTTTTCAACTACCATCAAAATAATAACCATCCTGACAATAAAAGTAGCTGACATTGCAGAGAGTTCTTTCCCCAGCTCAGAGTGCTTCTGTTTGTTATCTTAATTAATCTGCACCGTGACTCCATTTCTAGCTGCACAGCCTTGGGAAAGACCTTAACTCTTGGGCCTCTGTTACTTCAATTATCACATTCATCAACTCAACATCTAAGTGAGGCAGGGAAGATTTTATTAGTAGTAAATTATTAATAAGTATGCATTAATAATGACCTCTTAAACTTTTACAACACTTCAGAGTTTACAAAGCAATTTCTCAAATATTTTCTCATTTCTTCTCCCAACAGCTCTTTTAGGTCAGTGAGGCAGACAGTTCTGCCCCATTGTGAGGGTGAAAAAACTGAGGTCTAGAGAGACAACAGCAGCATTTTATAGAGAGTGTTTTGGGATATTAGTCCTTGGAGATCCTCTGTTAAGAAAGAGATGAGTGGGAAATATAGCATGCCATGTGCCCTTCTTAGAAAGTTCAAAGTACAAGGCACATTAAAGGCTCTGGTAAGTACCGCAGTAAGGAAACTGGATTGATTTTACTTAGTTGCTAAAATGTTTTTAAGAAAAAAAAATACGCCCCCACCCCGGAAAACCTATTGATATTTTGTGAAACTACGTTTCTGTGCAGCTCACAATCTATGAAATTGACCTTAACAATTATTTGGACTAAACTATTAAATCAAGGTAGTATGACTGGGAAAGCTCATTTTCTAACCTGCATTAGTACCGTATGATATCACTTATATCTGGAATCTAATATATGGCACAAATGAACCTTTCCACAGAAAAGAAAATCATGGACTTGGAAAATAGACTTGTGGTTGCCACTGGGGAGGGGAAGGAGGAGGGATTGGGATGGATTGGGAGCTTGGGGTTAATAGATGCAAACTATTGCTCTTGGAATGTATTAGCAAAGAGATCCTGCTGAGTAGCACTGAGAACCATGTTTAGTAACTTATGATGAAGCATGATAATGGGAGAAGAAAAATGTATACATGTATGTATAACTGGGTCACCATACTTTACAGTAGAAAAAAATTGTATTGGAGAAATAACAATAACAAATTTAAAAATGAAATTAAAAAATGCAGTTGATGTGGTCATTAGCAGAAACATATTTCAGCCCTCTGTTCATAATAAATTTAACTTCCTGTATTAGTCAGTTGCCTGTCTGTTTTGGCTTGATAGGGTCTGGCAACCTCTCCAGTCCCTATTGACTTTCACTTTTTGCCAATGAAATGCTGAGTTGCTGGTACCAAGAAAACTTCACATCATAGTGTAGCTGGTCCAGACTTAAAACATCCAGCTAAAAGTACAGGAGTAAGGACCTGAAGGAAAGTATATTGAGGCTTCTGTGTCCTAGTTGTTCAGATTTAAAAGGATCATGTATTGTAAACATGACTTCTGGGTTCTCATTGTTTCTTCTCTCTAAGCAGTTCTGAACATTTCAGAGACATGCGCAAGATACCAAAGACTGAGGATTAGGTAAGGGGACTAAAACAGTGATTCTCAACCAGAAGCAATCTACCCCCAGTGCCTCCTGTCAGGGGATATTCAGAGGTATTTGGAGACATTTTTGGCTATAGTCACTAGTGGTGCTATGGCATCTCTTGGGTAAAGGCCAGAGATGCTGCTAAATAGTCCCCGACAAATAATTCAAAATGTCAGTAGGGCTGAGGAAGAGAAATCCTGGACTCCAGGTAGTGAGATCTGAGCATATGCTACATTAATGGGGCAGTGTAGAGTAGTGGAAAGAGGTCTGACCACTCACAGAAGGCGGGGATTCAAATCCTAGCTCTGTCAGTGAGAGAGAGCTTTCTAGGGTTCACTGCCAAGTAGTTCTCTCCTTCCTGGTATTCAGGTAAAGTTCATACAGCACGCCCCTCTCTTTCCCTTACCACAGAGAAGTAAAGCCTGTGACTTAGTACCAGGTGGTGGACAGAGGTGGGGCATGGCTCCTAAGCCATCCATGCAAACCTTCCACCTGCTCCCTTCCACCTGCTCCCTTCCATCACCTGCTGGCAGAGAATTCAGTGGAGGACTTAAAGCCTGATTTAGATATCGGATCAGGGATTCTAAGACTTACGTCCTTCAATGCACAAGAAGTCTGAGGATGCTGGAATTTGAGAGAGGAAACACTACTTCTCTACTTTCACTAACCTTTAATTGAAAGTTAGCATCTTTCAATTATGAGTGCAAAGTCCCAACCATTGTCATGTTGGCAGTACTCGTAACTTTTTTCCAATAGAAATCAGAGGTATTTTCATATCACATTGTAAGTTATTGCATTAATATCTCAAAATATCATTTTTGCTTATCACTACTTTGTAATTACAGCAGTTATTAGAGTGGCTGCTGGATCTGTTTAGTAATGCACTAAATAAAGATGCCACACATTACTACATTACAATTTGTTCTTTTAATTTTAATATTTTGATAACTATTTCAAAATTGATTTTCTATGTAATCCTATACATTTTTACGTTACTTCTTTACAAACATTATTCAGAGGAGGGTCCACTGGCTGTGCCAGCCAGACAAGTTTATGGGACAGAAAGGTTCAGAGCCCCTGCCCTGTGAATGACAGCTTGGATCAGGGTCTTCCTTCCCACCACTGCCTCACCCCAGCCCTGGAGGCCCCTGCCAACCCACATTGGGCCATACTATGAGCAAGGGAGAAAACTTCTTGAGGTTGGACCACTGAAATTTGAGGGCTGTTTGTCACAGCCATTAGCCTATTCAGATCCACAGTGATGACTTCTGTTGAGCCTTTCAGCTGCTCTAAGCCTGGATTCCAAACTTCTGGGAAATAATCATGTCTATTCACAGAGTGTCTGGGAAGAGTAAAGGGGAGAATACGTGTGCCATGTACCACAGATGAAGGGGTTATTATGAACTACTAAGAGAGGCTGCTTTACCCTAAGCTAGGGGTCAGCAAACAATGACCCATCCTTTTTTGTAAATCACCATTTATTGAAATATAGCTTGTTTATGTATTGTCTGAGGACGCTATCTTGGCAGAGGTGAGTATTTGAGGCAGAGACCATCAGGCCTGAAAACTCAAAATATTTGCTATCTGGCTCTTTAAGGGAAAGTTTGCTAACCTCTGCCCTAGACCTTGCTTTTCCCATTTAGGTGGTAATGGGAGGGAAGTTGCAGCCTATGTGTAGGGATGGAAAACCTGGAGAGATGCTATCCTATTCAAATCCAACTGGGAGGTTGGCACTGGGACACCAAGGGCATTGACACCTAAGGGCACTGACTGGATTCCCTTCCGGAACTGGCAGCCCCTTTGGTATTTGCTTGAACTGGTTCAATATGCTGATGCTCACTTTGGATTTTTTCTTTTGATCAGGTGGGCAAATGTCCTGTATATGGAGGAATGTATCACACAGAATACCAAGGGTAGTTTGTTCCATACATTTAACAGTTTGTTCCATACATTTAACTCAAGTAGCAATGAAGATATGATCACAACCAGTTTACAATTAAGGAAACTTACCCATAAGAGGTTATGGGTGTTTGGAGGGAACTACTATACAATGAACAAGTGCTTTCAAAGATCATACCCCTTAAAACCCTACTATGAGGAAACAGGTATTGGGTGGTGGAGCATGGGGAATCAAAGGATTTACCCAAATGGTAGAGCTGGGATTTTAACCCAGCTTGGTTTCATGCCCATCACAGAGTATATGCCCAGTACTGCTTTCTGCCATCATTTTCACTGCCAGCAGCATTGTTATCAAAGAACTTTCATGTGATGTCTGTGGGTACTGAGTGCAAGTGTGACATTGTTTTGGCCATATGCCAGTCCAGAATAGTCTTTCAAATGATACATGGTGAACTCTTGTTTGTCCTCTACTGTTGAATTGCTATGCAGTCGTAAGTCCCTTAACCTCTCTTGGCCTCAGTCTATTTAACTACAAAAACAGAATTTTTATCCTACTTCATTGAGTAATCCACAACTCGTTGAAAGAAGGAAATTAAATGAGTAGATTTTTCTTTTTTAGTCTTGGCCCTGGAAAAAAAGTATTTTTCTTTGAAAGCCTAACAAAAATGACAGCTGCCAAATTTAGCATCTTGCTCTTTTCCTTAAAAAAATATATCTTATTTCATTCCATTACTTTAGCACATTATAGAATGTTATAATGCCAGAGCTAGAAGGGAGTTTAAGAGCTCTTTCTAAGCCAACCCTTCTTCAAGCATTTGAGGAAACATGGGTCCCAGGAGGCGAAATGATTTGCTTTGGGTCTCCCAGGAATTATAGGCTGAGACTGGAACTCCAGTCCTTGATTGCTGGGGACTGTGTTGTCCATATTACTGCATTGCCTCTTGAAGGAGGGACCTGCTCATAGTGCCTGATTTTGTGACGACTGTTCAAGCTTTTAAGTCAAAATCGATGTGTCCCTTTCCTTTGGGGGTAGGTGTGCAATGCTTGGTCTGCCACCTTTGGCTTGGAGAAGGTCTGTGTTTGTCACTGACAAATGGGACCTTGGGCTCACTGCTTACCTCTTCAGTTTCTACCTCTTCTTTCCTTGCTTGTAAAAGAGGTTTAATAATGCACTTCGTGACTTAATGATATTTCAGCTTTACAATGATGCAACAGCTAGATGAACTTAGGAGAAACCCTACTTGGAAATTTGAATTTTGATCTTTTCCAGGCTAGTGATAGGTGGGACGACACTCTCTCATGGTGAGACAGGGAACCACAGCCCCAGTCAGACACGCAATCAGTAGGATAAACAGCCAGTACACTGTCAATCATTCTGTACCCAGACAACAATTATGTTTCTCATTTTCAGTACAGTATTCAATAGATTACATGGATAGTCAATACCTTTCTATAAAATAGGCTCTGTCTTAGATGATTTCTTCTAATGGTAAGCCAAATGGCATTCTAGAAAATTACTGGAAATTTAGGTCTTTTACTTAGTATCACTAAATAGAAGTTTAAGTTTATTTCATGTTCTGATGTCAGCATGTATGAATACTGAGGTAATCACTTATAAACCACTTAAACTTCCTAAGGTAAATCTCCAGTGGGTGTTTTCTCTCCAGCCAAGTGTTGTCCCTTGACATTTGATTTAATTTGCACACAGGGTCCCGACAGAGGCAACCTCCTTCTGGCCACTGGTGGCTTCCTTGCATCCAGTGCCTCTGTAAACCCTTACTAACTATGAAATGTCTTTAAGCATTAAGCTCTGATAAGATTGATGCCCAGAAACCAGGCCTCTTAGCCAGGGACAGAAGTCACAGGCTCACTGGTTTGCACACAGCCAAGCTCTCAGCGGAGCACTGTGGGGGTAGAAGCTGTTTTGAGTTAGTCTCATGAAGGAATTTTTGATGAGCTATTGGAATTGAAATGTAGCTACCTCTGAAGTCATTTAGCAGACTTGCAACCTGAATATAAAGTAACTTTCCAGCAGTTTCCCAAGGCTTCAAAGTGCCATGTTCATATTTCCTTCAGGAAGAAGTGGTACGGGTGTGGTCTTCCTCCTGGAAGCAGGAGCCTGGAGACTGGAGGGGCTCCTGGTGCTACTTTGTACTTTCTTTATTTTAGATCAAGAGGTCTGTTCAATGGAGTTCTGTCCTCTCTCTTCCTTTTGCATTTAGATCCAACCTTCAGAGCTCTGCTCAAATCCTATACCTTGTCAGAAGGGTACACTTATCTTCACTTTCCCTTTTTCTTTTTCTGTCTTTGTTTGACAGTTTGACCTATGCTGAGTTCTCATACACATCTCCTCCTCATTTAATCATCATAGGTATTGCCATCCATGGCGGTCACTGACATTATTCTTGTTTTATAGATGAGGCTCAGAGAGGTTAATTGACTCTTCCCAGAGTCCACCAGCTAGTAAGTGGCACAGCCAAAACTTGAACCCCAAAAGTCTAACCCAGGACCTGAACCTGACACACCCATGTAACACTGTTTTTAACTTTGAACACTTAGAATGTCCACAGTCTGCATCCACACCATCCTCTCTTTGATATGCCCTTGTCTTATGTATGCGAAATGGACCTCCCCACCTGGCACAGAGTAAGCACTCAATAAATATTGGTTTCATGAGTCCATGGGTTATAAATTTTTGAAGATAAAGAGCTTGTTTTATACATCTAGGGGTTCCAACTGCCAACTTGAGTCCCCTGCATAATATTGACCTCCAATTTTGAAGTTACTCCATTCTTGAATACCAGAAAATTTCTTTCTCATATCTAGATGAAATCTCTGGCATAGCAATCTAAACTCATTCTTTTAGTCTGAGCCATATTTGAAAATTTCCACCTATACCCAAAGATACTTAATACTAACCCACCTTGGCAGGAGAGAAAAGCCTGGAGTTTAGAGTAAGAGGATCTACATTTGAGTTCCATTCTGTCACCTATTAGCTGTGACCATTAGCAATTGGCTCAATATTCTTGAACCTCAATTTTTTTTTCATCTATAAAATGTGAGTGGTAGCACTTGCCCATGCAGACTACCTCACATAGCTGATATGAGGGTTAAGTTAGGTAATATACATTGCATCGACTTGCACATCATCTGTTATTCTTACTGACCACCAGCTGGTGGCAGAAGTGTTTCTTTTGGTAGAGTAAATGAGTTGTGGTTCATTTGGGAGAGCAAAATCAGCATAAATCTTAGCAATAGCTTCCCCAAGTCAAACTAAATAGAGGGGCTGTAGTTGAGCGATTCCTTTTAAAAGTCTTCATTTCTTTAAGTATTTCTTGGGTACTTAATGCATGCACACAGTAGATGCTAAATGCTAGATAGTGGATATGCAAAACCATGTAAGACAGAGCTCCTCCCCCTCATGGATCTCACAGTCTAGAAGGAAATAGAGATAGGTGAATCTCCGACCACCGGGCTATGAAGTTGATGAAGAGAAGGAGATCCTATGTATCATGACTATCTGCTGTACCTTAGAATCATCCTTACCTTCTTCATTTCTCTTACATCCCACCATCCATTTCCCAGAAAATAATGCCAGCTCCACCCTCAAAATGTATAATGAATCTAACCACTTCTGATTACCTTGTTCTCCTCCAGAACTTGTAAAAGTTGGAAAATGTCACTCTTCTGTTCATAACACTACAGAGGATTCTAATCTCACCCAGAGTAAAACCTGATGTTCCAACAATGTAGAAAGCCATGTACAATCCGGCACTGTCTACTCTCCACTCACCAGGACCCCTCTCCTCCTAGCTCAGTACACAGTCAGCCCCTTGCTTTGCCGAACTCCTCCAAGCATATGCCCACCTTAGAGTTTTTGCATATATTTTGACCCTAATTCTCTTTGCAGATAGATGTTCATGGGGCTTGCTCCTCCACTTTCGTCAAGGCTCTGATCACAGATTCGTTTCCACTGTGCCACGATGGGAGCTCCTCAAGACACCTTATTACATCCTTCCATGCACTCTACATTCTAGCAAGGCTCGTGTTAGGGTGAGGCAAGTGAGGCAGTCATCTCTGCAAAAAATTTAACAGGGCACCAAAATATCCAGTAATCGAAACAATGTTTCAATGCACTAATTTAAAAAAAAATCAAAATTCTTAATTCTGAAAAACCCATCATGGACAAAACTTCAAAATTATAAAGGAACAGTATTTTGGAAGTTTCCTTTGCTTTAGGCTCCAGTGTGTTTCAGCTCAGCACTGATCCATCTTTATTTAAAATATTGATATTACTCTGATTCCTGCCCTGCCCTTTAATCACAGTTACGTGTCCAATTTTTTATTTTGCAGGCACTTCTTCCCTTCAGGCTTTAATCAAATGTTCTTTAGGATATTTGCCTCTTGAACCGTTGGCACTTTTGTATGTCCCACCTATCTCTCTAAACCACCGTAGATTGGTTACATTCTACCATGTGACATCTCTCATGCACGGTTGTATTTTGATTCCACTAATTCTGATTTCTTTACTTTGCGAACCAGTGGTCACTGGGAAAGTGGTGTTGGCTTCACTCACCAGCTACAAGTTCAGTTTGTCAGGACCACTACTTGTGCTGCCATGTTGTTTAATTACTGTATTATTTCATTGCAGTTCCTTCATTATTTTGTGAAAATTAGTGCAAAACAGAAAAATGAAAGAGCTGAATCTAGTGAGAGATGTAAGTCATAATCTAATCTAATTGAAACAAACATTGGAAATCAGTAGGCATGCCTTGAGCTTCAATCAGAGGCTTGCAGTGATCGCCTGTTAACTAGGTGTCCACATGTGGAAGAAAAGAACAGGATTAAAGAATGAATAAAAATGTTAAAGATATATTATCAAAGATTGTGTGTCAAAAGGTGAGGTTTAATCAGATTTGATTTTTTTTTCATTTTTCTGAAAATACCCTTAAATATAACTATAATTGTTAATCTAGAATGTACTCTGTACCAAGCATTTTACATGTAATCCTCCTAACAATTCTAGGGAGTAAGTGTTAATATTATATATTTTATCTGTTTTATTTATTATAGATGATGGTACTAAAGCTCAGAGAAGCTTATTAATTTGCCTAAGGCCACACAGCTCATGAGTGTCAGGGCTAGGATTTGAACCCAGATAGTCTGACTCTAGAATCCCAGCCTAAAGGACACCGAACTTCTTAATTGATAAGCAGATCTACTGGAGTTCATGTGTTTTACTGTTGCATATATTTATTTTTGTTCTTAATTTAATAAGCATTACATATAGAAGCAGTGCCCTGCCCATGGTCTTCTCCCATTTTTGCTGGTTCTAGTCCTAGCCTTTTCCAAGGTTCAGAAAAAATTTACCTTTCCATGTTGTCTCCGCTGACTAGCAAGAAATAGTCTATCCTTCCCAGAATAACTCACAGAAATTTATTTCCCAATGTCTCAAAGTCCTTTACTGTTCTTTTTCTCAACACACATGTGACATCTCAATCTGTAGGATTAAGTAGATTTCATCTTTGTCTTCCCCACATTGTGCAAAACAACATAGTAATTAGTACTTGGCAGCAGAAGGAATGGAAAAAATGAGACCTGCCTGATAGAATGGCCTCTAGTTCCTGGAAGGTTAGAGGATTCTGTAGATTTTCCATGATCTTTCTACACAGTAGATAGAAACTAGAGAGTACTATGTAAATATGGAAGAAATGAAGGGTTCTAACTACTGAAAAGTCTACTGGTAAGTGACTAATAACATCCTTCCATGGGGATGACCCTTCTGGGACACTGTCAGCAATGTGTGGCATGTACATGGTGAAATTAACATGAAGTTGGTTCCAGAAAAATCCACCTTCAAGTCCCAACCAGGTGTTTGATGCTCATATGTGGGGAAGGCGGCTTCGTCATCTGTAAAATATGAATAATTACTCCTGCTATTTGCATCTCATGAAGTTGTTGTGATAGCAAATGAAAGATGTGAAAAGCCTTTATAAGCTATGAAGCAATGAGAAGTCTAGGAGGTTATCACATTTTCCCTGGGTGGACTTAATCATTCCAGTTCATATTCTCACATCTTCCAAAGCTGGATTCTTGTGCTGGATTTATCCCTAGATCCATCTTCCACCCTTTCCCACTTCTCTCTGCTCTGAGAGGCTGACTGTTACTTCTATTACCGGCTTCCCTTGCTCTGTAGCTTCTACTTGGATTTGGCCAATGAGGGACCCTGGCAGGAGACTGAGGCTGGCAAGAGCCAGGGTATTTATTCCATTGTCTATCTCTCACCTCCATGGTCTCATTAGAGCTGCCTGTGCCCCTCAATTGTCCTCCTTAAGGCGACTCTCTCTACCTGGCCCTCTCCTTCATTTGTCCTTTCAGGTCTAAGGGCAGCTACAGACAATCCTGGATACTGAATTATCCCTGTAGTTTCTCTACATCCCCCACATACCTAAGTAAATAGCCCGGCTATCAAACTCTCCTCAAGTTGTCTTGATTTGTGTTATAGTTTCCTATTGGGACCCTCACTAATTTACCTGTTCAAGGTCTTATCTTCTTCATGGGCCTCTCTTAGCAAACCCCAATCCAGAAGACAGCTAATCCACTATGCTCTAAACTCAAAGACCTCTTCGTTTACATCAACTTTTACCAAAGTGAATATATGTGGTGGAAAGAATATTTGATCTAATGGATAATAGTAAATGTTATTTAAAATTTTTTTTTCATGTTCTGATAACAAACTGCATCACCATCCACTCTTTTTTTAATCTGCAAGACTTTTCAGAGCACTTAATTTGCTATCATGCATGTTCTATATCACTAGGAGAGAAAACACACACAAGCTATATAACTTTAATATAATATTAAAATATATTACTATTTCAGAGATATTAAAATGTGAAAAATATTCTTAGAACAGATGGAATATGGAAGTATGCGCACCTTTCAAATTTTATTATTTGAGGAACAGTTTTTAGGAAGAAAAATCTCATCAGAGTAGAGTACAAAGGGTTATCTTTTGGCAAAACCTGGTCCATGCTTTTTACCAGCCAACAACATATATAACACCTGTATATTTCTTTTATTATTGACTTATTTAGTTATAAATTGTTAGTCTCCTGATTGGCAGCTAATCACTATTAATCCCATCTCAAGAATAGAGCCATATCCTATGAATGACTGAGTATGTTCTGTGGCAGAGGCTGGCTCACTGTTGACCAAGCCCAGTTCTATTTCCTCCTGTGCAGAAAACTAAATTTCTCAGGCTTCCACACAGTCAAGCGTGGCCTTGCGATTTCTTTCTAATAGAATGTGGTCAGAAATGATGTGTGCTGCTCTCAAGTTTGGCTGTTAAAACTCTCCCCTACGTGCTCTCTTCTCCCATCTGCTGAGGGGATGTCAACACCCAGGGCAGATTTGGAGACCATGTGTTGAAGAGGCAGACATATCATCAGCCTATATTTCTTAGCACAGGAGTTTCCTCTATGCCCAACCTCCCATTAATGTTGTTTGGACTTTGAGTAAACAAGAAGTATACTTCTATTGTGCAGTATCACTGAGACTATGGACTTTATCTCCTTTATACTGTTGCTGGTATTGCATAAACTGAAACAACCCCCTTGTGACTAGGAGGTAGTTGGGGCTGGAGTATGGCCTAAGGTTAGAAATTGTACATAACCTTGGCCTGTGTAAACTTAGAACATCCCTTCACACCCAGCCTTCTCTTCTCTGATGTCTGTCTTATGTTCCAGTGCTGGCTGCTTCCTTGCCTACTCTTCCATCTCCTTTGGGCATAACTTTACTAAAACACTTGCAAAGTTGCATTTCATTTCATGTTTATCTCCTTCATTTACCACAAGTTCCATGAGATCAGGGGCCTTAATCCATTAATCCACATAGGGGCTGGCATTGGGTACATCTCCAAAATATATTTTATTGAATTAATGTTTTACTAGGATTTTGTATAGTCAAATAAGGCATTTTGGGACCCTATGAGTGTCTTCACATAAAGTCCATCATTTAAACAAATGTATAATTAAACTGATTCCAGGAAGAATCAGAATTTTGAGAAAAAAAATCAAAAACAAAAGAATTTTTCATCTATAGAATTTCTGTATGGGCTGTTTCATAACTAAATGTATTTTGTTCATTTTACTGTTAGAATAATGATCCAGGAGTTCCTGTCATGACTCAGTGGTTAACGAACCCGACTAGTATCCATGAGGATGTGGGTTCCATCCCTGGCCTTGCTCAGTGGGTTAAGGAACCGGCATTGCTGTGAGGTGTAGGTCACAGACATGGCTCAGATCCCATGTTGCTGTGGCTCCAGTGTAGGCCAGTGTATAGCTCTGATTTGACCACAAGCCTGGGAACCTCCATATGCCGTAGGTGTGGTCTTAAGACAAAAAGAAAGAAAGAAAAGTTTGTTGGTCATGGCTTAAAGCTGCAGTTCTGGAAACCATCCTGTTGTGTGATTTTGAGTTGGCTCAATCTTTTTTATTTTTTCTCATTTGTAATATGCGAATAATAATAATAATACATAGTTGTCATGCAGTGTTAATGAATGTAAAGTGTGGAAAATAGTGCACAGCAATCAGTAAGAACTCACAAAATGTTCACTATTTTTTATTATTTCATAGTCTGGGATTTAATTAAGTTGTCTAGTTCTCACCTGGGTCAGCAAACTATATTCCATTAGACAGGTCCAGCTCACTCACTGCTGGTATTTGGATAGCTTTATAAGATAAGAACAATATATATATATATATATATATTTTGGTTGTTTGTTTGTTTGTTTGTTTTGCTTTTTAGGGCCGCACCTGCAGCATATGGAGGTTCCCAGGCTAGGGGTCGAATCAGAGCTGTAGTCTCTGGCCTACACCACAGCCACAGCAATGTGGGATCCAAGCCGCATCTGTGACCTACACCACAGCTCATGGCAAGGCCAGATCATTAACCCACTGAGCGAGGCCAGGGATCGAACTTGCATCCTCATAGATACTAGTTAGATTTGTTAACTGCTGAGCCACAACGGGAACTCCAGAGTTGTATTTTTTAAGGTAAAAACAGGAACATAGAAATATGCATTGCCCCATATGTTTACAGCAAAGCCTAAAATATTTACTCTCTGGCCCTTTATAGAATATTTACTGTTTGTATTAGTAAAAATTACTAAATATTTACTCTCTGGCCCTTTATAGAAAAAATTGCCAATACTTGCTTTGGAGTAACAGCTATTTACTTGTGGAAAAGACAGTGTTATCTCTTCTTGAAAGGTAGTATGATCGAGTGAAAAGCTCTATGAATATTGGATTCACACTCCTGATCTTAGATATATAAGTTTGGGTAAATGATACAACTTTTCTGATACACAACTTTGTCACAATAATATACAAAATATAATTTTATCCTTGTAAACAGGGGTGGTTGGATGGTCATGTCTAAGTCAGGGGTCTGTTTTAAGAATTAAACATGAGAATGTGTGTCTACATACCTAGTCCAGGGCCTCACACAGACTAGGAGTTCAGCAACTACTCTTTTTCTTCCCACTCATAGCAGCACTCTTCTATTGGGCTAGGAATCCAAAAACTATTTTTAATCAACAAAACTGCAGATTTACAGCACAGTACAAGGCCTGTGCAAATACCAGCCACCGGTGGGGCTATTAGAGACCCCTGATGTTGCAGGACTCAGGAAGGCAATAGGAGTCCCAATCTCATGACCCAATAAGCCTCTTTTGAGAACTCATCTCCAGCTTTTTTTGGTGCTTCCTCATTTTCTTGACACGGTTTGTCCTACTTAAGGGTCTAAGTGATTTTTGCAGGAATGAAATATGTAGGCAGCAGAAATTCGTGTTATTCAAAGACTGCCCCCCATGAATGTGCTCTGAATCCTCCAAATAGCCCACTGCACCCTCCTTGCAGTTGCTTCCTTTAATTTTTAAAGCATCTGAAATCTGTACCAAGTTAATAGCTTCAGTGACTATAAACATTCATTATATATGCAGATTTCAGAAGACTCAGCTCCTGCTCCCATGAAACTCAAGCACTGTATGCTTGGAGATGACTGTTAGGGGTTGGGCTGAGACAGGAAAGGAGGCACTAAGGCCATATTTAATGGGAGTTCAAAGGGTTCCTCCTGTGATATCTTGAAAAGACAGATCCACACACATAAGGGCAGCAGCAAGAAGCTACATGCAAATAATTAGGAAAAGGAGTCATGAGGGACAAATATGCGATTGCAAACCAATGCAATCCCAGAAAAACTGCAAAGAGAAAGGAGAAGAGGAAGCAGCATTTGCTTAGGTGCCTACTATATGCCAGGCATCATGCTAGGTGTTTTCATTACCAGGTTAGCATTTCAACTCCTATAGTGAGATAGTGAGGCAGTTTTAATCATCACTCCAACTTTACAAACCAGGAAGCACTGATTTAGACAAAAATGGCTTGTTCAAGCTCTAGAATCTGCTCCTTCAGCAGGATTGAATTTCAGAGTTGATTAATTTACATAGGCATCCTGGGATCAAACAGGTTTGATTTCTCTGTGTTTTCCTTGATTTCTCTGAGACTCTGATGGGATGTGACAGTAAAGTCCTTTGGGTATCCAGGATTCTCCCTTGGGCATTAGTAGGAAGAGCATATTCTAAAAGGAAAGAGGGCTGACCATTCTCATGGGTGGGTCTCAATAATGCCACCACATGAGAGGCCAGGACAGACCACTGCACCCTGTCCTTCCCCTGAAGGCACCCCTTCCTCCAACATGACACACATTAAGAGTTTGCTTTTCAGTAGCCTTGATGTGCTTTTAAGCATTTACTTTAAGGATTGTTTCTTTCTTTCTCTTTATTTATTTTGTCCTCCCAACTTCCAGCCAGCTGATCAAAATTCTAGTTAAGGGGAAAGACTTTTCAAATTGGGCCATTCAGAATTAAGCAAAAAACACCAAACTATCTAAAGGTCTAGCACTTTTGATTAACCTTTCATTAATACTTCACTAATTTTCAGTGCTACCTTTAAAACATAGCTGTGTTCAAACCCCAAATATTATTTTATCATTTTGAAAAACAGGACTGTCTGCTAGAGAATTAAAAAAGAATGCTATGTAGTCACCTCTTCTGGAAGTTGGCTTTGTAAAATCTGCATTGATAAAGAGTAGTCCTGATACATACACACACACACCCCCCTATATATGTATATATATGTGTATATATAAAACACATATATACATATGTGTGCATATATGACATGTATACACACATATGTACATGTGTATGCATGTGTGTGTGTATATATATGTATATATGTTTGTGTATATATACGTATGTATGTGTATATATACACATATGTATATGTGTGTGTGTATATATATATAACTATTTTGATCTAACAAGAATCAGTCGGGAGAATGTTGGAAAAAATAATGTTTTGTCATGTTGACATTAATTTATCTTTGTTATTTATCCTATTAATTTTATGTTTTTATTGGTATGCTACATTGCTGAAAATGTGGTTTATAATTTAACTTCCATTGCCAGGTACAGAAATGCCACTGGAGGCAGCATAAAGATGAAAGAACAGCCATGGTAAGACCATGGAAAAGGATACAAAAATGATTTATGTAATTTTCTTTTCCTATTTGCAGTTCATTAAATCAATGTCTTCTCACAGTGACCAAGTGAAAATTAAAGCACTTCAAAGAAGAGCTTGGGGTTCAGCATCATTAGAGGAAGAGAAATGGGTGCCTTGATGAACCTGACTGCGGAAATCTATAGAGCACAACTTAATCAGCCTCTACATTGATCTTGGATGCTCAGAGGTAGGTTTAAGATTGAACGAGTCTTTTTAATGCATATTCTTTTCCATTTGAAAAGGAGCATCTGATACATAAGAATGATTTTGATATTATCTTAGACTTAGTTTCACAAAGTAAAATTGCACATAGCACTTTCCAGTTTTTCATGGAAAAACAAGGAGAGAATGGATACTCCTCATGAAGCTGCCTCCTTCCCTGGATTCTCTGTCCATGCTTCTCTCAATTTTATACATATAATGGCGATTACTGGAAAAAGGGAAATTTCTTCCTGTCCAAATGATCATAATAAGTTTAGACCACCAATGTTTCCCTTCCTTTTAAACTGCAGGTTCAGAGAGACTAGCAGAATATGTGAGCCTAGGTTGGCAAGAGGATTCTTTTCTCCAGCAGTGCCTCATTTACCATCCTCAGGCAGAGGGCCACCTGCTATATGAGGCAGGTAGCAAATGCACTAAGGCTTTGGTTTCTGACAAGCTTGGACTTGAATCCTTGCCTCCCCTAGCAAGGAGAAGCCTACTATGAGTCCTTGAGAAAGTTACTTAAATTAGCTGAGCTCCAGTTAGTTTCTTATTTGCTAAAATGGGCTGATGAAACTCATCTTTCATATGGTTATGAAGGAATTAATGGCCATCATTCATTGGGACTGCAGGTAATGGCAACTGCCTCAGTGTCATGCAAAAGCAGACTTTATCGAGGAAATTTACAAGCAGGGGTCAGCAAGACTAGTCTCCTATTCTCTTTTCTTTGTTGAGAGCTGTCCAGAGGCCAAGGTAGTTGGATGCAGTATGAGATTATGCTCTTGGAGTGGGACCTACCACTCTGCTACTCTATCCTTTTATAGGAAGAGTGTTAAAGGATTCTCAAAAGATTGGCAAAAACAATTGACTTGCATCCTAGTTGTCCAAGAGGGTTGTAGATAAACATCATGCAGCTGGACATCAACTCCTCAGGGAGTTGTTTATTCCTGGCGTGATATCAGCTCCAAAATGTGGGAAGTCTTAAACCTTTCCCACTGGAAGAAATAACAGTCAACAACCAACGTGTGATGGAGATGTGGAGGATCTTTGAGGAGAAGGTGCAAGGTTTGGATCAGAGCTGTGCCTTGGACTATATGTTTGAGAAGAGAGGGTACTTTCCCTTGATCTATATATTGTGCAAGTCAAGATTTACTTTGAGCCTTCTCAGACCTGGAATCATAGTCTGATGACAATAAGGCTGTACTTCTTAAATATCCTAGCTATGTGTGGTCTGCTATTCCTAATATGCTCTTAGGCTTCCTTCTTTGGCCTCACCATAGCCAGCACAGGCACTAAGAGCAAATGAGCATAAAGTAAGATGTAATTAGATTTTTTAAGAATGTATTTTTGCTGTCTTTTAATTCAGTAGAAGAATTTTATTTTTCATCCTACCTTCTAGGTGCCAGGGAATTTAGCAATGGACAACAATAACTCTGAACAGTTATTGATATTTATTGCCTGTAGATAATACACTAGTCACTTTATATGTTTTACAACAAAATATCTAACATATAACACCTGATTTTGAGTTAGGTGGGGAGTCAGCCTTAACCAACTGAATGAGCAATGCCAGCATTAATTACCATGAAGGCATAATAAACAAATATTATTAGAACACAAAGAAGGGTATAAGAAAGGTATGAGAAGGGACATTTGAGCTAGAATAGTGAGTAAGAGTTAGCCAGATAGGGATGGAAGGAAGAGAAGACCAAATTTATGATGATGGTATTGGTGGTGGTGATCAAAACCCAAGGAAGAAGAGGGCCAACAAGAGGATGAGTAGAATGGGAAAAAAATTAAATAAAATTTGAGAGATATAAACTCCCAGCAACCAGCAACACATCTATCAGTATGGGTTTTCAGCTCATATTCTCCAGTCATTAACTTGGTAGGGATGGTAAGAAGCAAATGTAAACAGGACTACTACAACCTTTGTTGACTTCTTCAAGAAGCAAGACTTCCTTTCTGTAGGCTGAAGGTTTTCTCTCTGCCTCTCATCTGCTATTCTTCCTGGCCAATGTAAACATACTGTGAAGGGAAAATGCCATTACTTTTCCTGGGATCTGTTTTCCTAAGCCTGTAACTACTTTGTAAGTCCAGTGAGATGATCTATGTAAAAGCACTATGAAAAAAAGGCGCCAGCAGCCAGCATACAAAGTCAGGGCATTAAAGAAGTCAGGGTCCTACTTAGCAGTCAGAGATGCCAGGTGGAGGCAGCCGTGACCAGGTAGACTAAGAAGAGAGATGAGGTAGCAAAAGCACAGCGCATATGGCACATGGATAACCCAACTCTTCTCCATACTAGTCTGCAGGGAGCCTCCCTTAGTATCTTGCCCACATCCATTCCCCACTAGGTAGTAAAACAGAGCAGTGGAAAATACATAAGTTCATTTATTCACTTGCAGTGTAACATTTGTGGAGGGCCTGTGCCAAGTCCTGTGGGCACAATGGTCAAGGATCTCCCAGTGTATGAGAGAAATGGCCATGTAAAAAAAATAATTGTATATTACCTGTGGTGGCACAGAGAAGTGACATTTTTGTTTGTCTGGGGAGGGGACTGAGTGCAAAGAATCCTCCACCAAAGTGAAGATATGTGAGCATAAAACAGAAGGAGGAGCTTGTGTCGTTTGTTCTTATTGTATATGCTTAGTTCCATTCACTGGAAGGTCTTACCCAGGGAGTAAAATGAAAATGAATGGGAATGAGGGGACAAGGAAGTGAAATATTGAGTGAACATTTATAATACCATAAGTAATGGCACATATATCCTGGTTAGATATATGGCATATATATCCTGGTTACACACACACACACACACACACACACACATCTTGGGGAGAGAGTCAGTGAAAGGATTCAGATTATTAGCACTGTGTAAGATCCAAGACTTCAGGAAAATTCTCCTAAGAAGCAGCATGGAAAGAAAAGGAGTAACAGGCCTTTGCACAGCTTTCCTTTGTAAACTGAGTTTTGGGAAACCATGAATCTCCTCTTTTAGCATTATTATCGCAACTGATACAGAAGTAGGGTCCTCCTCTACCAATTATAATAGGGTTAAGGGAGGATGAGGACTCACCTTTCATATAGTCCAGCCTTTTATGGAGGCTATAAAATTTTATTTAATTCTTACAGCACCCTATAATGTTGAGTATGGTAAGCCAAAAGAATTTCATCAATGTCTAGAAATTGTGACTTGTAGTTTTGAAATTCTTTTTCTAAGGTCATGCAACTGATAAAAGTCTGGTCTCTTTAATTTTATTTTTAAAAAGATTTCTATTTTCTATTATGGTTCATTTACAATGTTCTGTCAATTTCTGCTGTACAGCAAAGTGACCCAGTCATAAATATATATACATTCTTTTGCTCACATTATCCTCCATCATGTTCCATCACAAATGACTAGATATGGTTCCCTGTGCTATACAGCAGGATCTCATTGCTTCTCTACTCCAAATGCAATAGTTTGCATCTACTAACCCCAAACTCCCAGTCCATCCCCCCCCCTCCCCGTTAGCAACCCCTAGTCTGTTCTCCAAGTCCATGAGTTCATTTCATTTCTATAGATGTGTTCACTTGTGCCATGTATTAGATTCCAGGTATAAGTGATATCATATTGTATTTCCTTTCTCTTTTTTGTCTTTTTTAGGGCCGTACCTGCAGCATATGGAGGTTCCCAGGTTAGGGGTGGAATCAGAGCTGTAGCTGCTGACCTATGCCATAGCCACAGCAATGTGGGATCTGTCACATATGTGACCTATACCACAGCTCACAGCAACACTGATCCTTAACCCACTGAACAAGGGCAGGGATCAAACATGCATCTTCAGGGATGGTAGTCAGATTTGTCTCCACTGAGCCACGAAGGGAACTCCTTGTCTGTCTTTTTCTGACTTACTTCACTTAGTATGAGAGTCTCTAATTCCATCCATCCATGTTGCTGCAAATGGCATTATTTTGTTCTTTTTTGTGTCTGAGTAGAATTCCACCGAGTATGATACATTTTTTTTTTTTTTGCTTTTTAGGGCTGCACCTGCGGCATATAGAGGTTCCCAGGCTAGGGGTCTAATCAGAGCTACAGCTGCTAGCTTACACCACAGCTGAAGCAACACAAAGTCCAAGCTGTGTCTGTGACCCACACCACAGCTCATGGCAATGCTGGATTCTTAACCCACTGAGTGAGGCCAGGGATGGAAACTACAACCTCACAGTTCCTAGTCAGATTTGTTTCTGCTTCAACATGATGGGAACTCCCATATAACACATCTTCTTAACCTTTCATCTGTCAGTGGACATTTAGGTTATTTTCATGTCTTGGCTATTGTGAATAGTGCTGCAATGAACATACAGCACAAGTATCTTTTTCAATAAAAATTTTGTCCAGGTATATGTCCAGGAGTGGGATTGCTGGGTCATATGGTAGTCTTATATTTAGTTTTCTGAGGTACCTCCGTACCTTTTTCTATAGTGGTTGTACCTGTTTACATTCCCACGAACAGTGAAAGAGGGTACCGTTTTCTCCACACCCTCTCAGGTATTTGTTATTTGTTGACTTGTTAATGATGGCCATTCTGGCAAGTATGAGATGGTATCTCACTGTAGTTTTGATTTGCATTTCTCTAATAATAGTGATGTTGAACATTTTTTCATGTGCCTGTTGATCTTCTATATTCTTTGGAGAAATGTCTATGTTCAGGTCTTTTGACCATCTTCCAATTGGATTTTTTTTTTCTGTTGAGTTGTACGAGTTTGTATATTTTAGAGATTAAGCCCTTGTCAGTTGCATTGCTCGAAACTTGAAACTATTTTCCCCCATTCTATAGGCTGTCTTTTTTGTTTTGTTTTGTTTCCTTGCTGTGCAAAAGCTTGTAAATTTGATTAGGTCCCATGGGTTATTTTGTTTTTATATGTGTTGCCTTGGGAGATTGACCTAAGAAAACATTTGAATGGTTGATGTCAGAAAATATTTTGCCTAATTTCTCTTCTAGGAGTTTGATGGTGTCTTGTCTTATGTTTAAATCTTTACGCCATTTGAGTTTATTTTTGTCCGTGGTTGTGAGGGTGTGTTCTAGTTTCATTGATTTTACATGCAGCTGAACAGTTTTCCCAGTACCACTTCCTAAAAAGACTGTCTTTTCCCCATTTTACATCATTGCTTCCTTTGTCAAAGATTAATTGACCATAAGTGTCTGGGTTTATTTCTGGGTTGTCTCTTCTCTTCCATTGGTCTGTATGTCTGTTTTGGTACCAGTAGCACACTATCTTGATTACTGTAGCTTTTTGATATTGTCTGAAGTCTGGGACAGTTGTGCCTCCTGCTTCTCCCCTGCCCCCCCTCAGGATTGCTTTGACAATTCTGGGTCTTTTATGGTTCCATATAGTTTTTTGGATTGTTTGTTCTAGCTCTGTGAAAAATGTCATGGGTAATTTGATAGGGATTGCATTGAATCTGTAGATTGCTTTGGGTAGTATGGCCATTTTAACAATATTAATTCTTCTAATCCAGGAGCATGGAATATCTTTCCATTTCTTAGAATCCTCTTTAATTTCCTTGATTAATGTTTTATAGTTCTTAGCATATAAATCCTTTATATCCTTAGTCAGGTTTATTCTTAGGTTTTTAATTTTTTGGGGTTCAATTTTAAAAGTTATTTTTATATTCCTTTTCTAATATTTCATTGTTAATATACAGAAATTCAACCAATTTCTGAATGTTAATCTTGTATCCTGCTACTTTGCTGAATTCATTGATCAGGTTGAGTAGTTTTTGTGCAGTCCTTAGGATTTTCTCTATATATAAATATTTAAATAGATTTAAATAAAGACAGGTGTGCAAGTGTCTTGCAAATGCATTTTATCTTCTCATTATATAATTACCTTGTTTAAAACTTTTATGAAGTAGATGGTGTAAGTATTATGACCCTCATTTTATATTCAACCTTTAATTCATTTACTTTATTAATATTTATTAACAGATTTTTAAAAATCTAAGCCCTAGAGAGAAAGTTGATATACCTCCAAGTCAACACAAGAAGGTAACAATACACTGGAATCAGGAATTCTGGATCTGGGTTCTGAATCTGGGGTATTTCTCAGTAAACATTCTTGTCTGAGTCCTGGTTCTAGTCTATATCTTTAGATATATATTCAATGTGTCTTAGCTAATTTATTCTATTTTAGGAAAGATCCTGTTGGACACAGTACCTTGTAAATCAACTCCTATTTGCCTCCAACCCTCCATGGAAATACGGTCCTTAGAACTGCTGTAGCTTCAGAAATCCTGAGAAATACATGCAATGGCTTGTGTGCTAACTCAATTATGGGGGATGGGACTATTTAATTGCTGTGAGGAATTGAATGCAGTTATTACTCAGAGTGAAAGAGATTTGTTTCTTATTTTTTCTGAAGACTAAGAATTTTATTTTTTAGAATTACTTGATGCATTATCAAAACTTCCATAGTAATTCAATGAAACAGTCAGAATAAGTGCCCCTCCCCATCCCCATTACCTAGCAAAAATTTCTACATACACATCCTGTACTTCTCAGAGAGTAGGTGGTTGGAAATACGCAATTCCTCTCAAGGGAGTCTCTAGATTAATGCTCTGTCACCTTCTGTGACCCTACTCCTGCCTCTCTCTCCCCAAAGATTGGATCACTCCTTCCCATCTACCATCATTGTCCCCCTTATAGATTTCTATGAATAGTAAAGTTATTTGTTCTCACTTATTGTTTTTTTTCTCCTATGAAATCATGTGCCTACTAAAGGCAGAGATCTTATGTTATTAACATTTGTAGACTTGATGCCTAACAGAGTACCTGACACAAGAGCAGTCACTCAAAAATGTTAAAGGGAGACACAAGCACAAGAAATCAGGGATTCACAGTCCTTGGTTAATTACTTGTTCTTTGTTTGTAAAAGAAGCAAGAATCAATGGGCTTTAAATATATACTATACTTTCCAACTATATACAGAACGATGCCGTTGAAAAAGCTCTATCTTTTAGAAGAGGTAAGTAAATATGTGAATGACAAAAAAATCTTTGATTTGTTCATTAAATATTTGGTAAATTTCTACTCTGGTCTAGGTACTAGTTACTGACTAGGTATAAAAAGAAATGACAGGGGTTCTGGAGGGGTTTATAGGCTGAACTATAATCAAGTAACTAAAATTAAACTAGGAGCTAAAATGCAATGGAAGACTTAAACAGAAAGAATATCAGAAAACTTCAAAAGAGATACAAATCTGAGCTCTGGCACAGGAATTCGCATGAAAATTAGTTCTGGGAATTAGCAACACACAGCCAGTCAATAAGAAATGGGGATCCTACCATTTAGATGGAGTATTCCTCACTGTCAGATATTGTGGTAACTTCCTTGTACAGTATAACTTATTCCTTATACTTACCCTAGAAAATAAGCACTGGATTTATTTTATAGACAAAAACTTGGGATCACACAGATAGAGTAAATAGACTAAGTAGATAAAGAAACCAACTTTGCAGTCCGGCAGAACTGAAATTTTGAATACTGGATGTAAAACTTAACTATGTGGTCTTGGAAAAATCATATTAAGCCTCAGGGTTTTCATCTGGAATAGGTGCAAATGACAGTACCCACCTCACTGATGAGGCAGGTAAGATACGTATTAGCACAGTACCCAATACAGAACCCATGACATGCTGACTATTTTCTTTAAGTCTGTAAACTAACAGGGTTTTTTATATCTAGCCCTCTTTATTTCAAAGCCCATGCTTTTTCATGCTTTCTGGATTTCTGGGCAAACTGGATACATATTCATTAGATACCTGATATGGGTCAAAAGGCAGAATATAGCTTTTCTGATCGCATTACTAGGACATTCTTTCAACTTGAACTTTGAACCTAATCCCTCCCAATCTCTGACTGGATTTAGAGGTCAAGTTGGGATGAAAATGCCCTAATAAAAATTCCCTGTGACTAAAATGATACAGAGCAGGTAAATTATAGATAAGGGAAGACCACATAGTTAAGTTTTACATCCACAAGTCTTCAGTCCATGTGTCACTTATATTTGCCATCATATGTGACTTTATATGTGTGTATATACTGATGGTAGGATTTCATAGACCCCTTTTCTGGTTTCACGGCCTCTACTCCACTGTTAATACCACTAACTCTCACAGCATATTCTTCCCTAAACCAATGTGCACAGAATGCAGCATCTTTGCTGGTAAATATTTTATTTAGCGGTGCCTCCGTTCTATTCCTGATATACATCTGACTCTTCTGTAGGGGAATTTCTAATGTGAATGAAAGAAGACAAACTCACAAAGAAGTCCAAGTAAATAGGATAAATAGCAGGCTGTATGCGTAAGTTTTCATGAGAAATTGGATGAGAGAATAGTTCATTCTATTCTGAAGCCTGGGCACCTTGGCTAGTCTTTAAAATGTCCATGTAAATTGGACGGAAGCTCCCTCCAAGCAAAGGACACAGCAAGAGTTGATTTATTACTTCAGCTGCTATGTGAAAATACATTGGCAGAAAATCTGCATCAGACCAGTTTAAATTTAAAGAGATTTATTATCTCACAGTGCAAGGCATCTATAGGTAAAGAAGGCTCCAGGTAGGGTACATCAGAGCTCCGACACTACACCCTTTTTTTCCTTTGTGGGTTTTGCTTCATCAGCAGTTCCAGGCATAATATCCAGGCATGCCAATGACTAGAGGAAGAGATAAGACTGTATCCTCCTTATGTCTTTTTTTAAGAGCAAAGGAGCATTTCCCATGAGTGCCTTCCATGAGTTTCTCATCTCACTAACACGAAATGGTCATGTGACTGCCATTAAGCCAGTCACCTATAAGGGGTATGAGATTACCATGTCAGTCGTAGACTATTTGGGTTTTACCTCCCCAAACAGTCATGTTTTCTGAGACAGGCTATCTGAACAAAATCTGAACTCTGCCAATGAAGAGGAAGAGAAGGACAGATTTGAAGTGGGCAGCTGACAGGGTCTGTTCTAAATCCATTCTTTGCATATAATACTTTTATTTTAAAGGATAAAAAACAGAAGTAAAAATAAAAAGTGCTATTAGAATAGGACCAAGGTCAAGAGGATAGATTGATTCTGGACAAGGGATTCTGGTTTTGGACAGCTTGACACAATTATAAGGAAAATCCGGAGATTTAAAGAGCTGGCTGCTATAACCAGCAGCTGCAGGAATATCAAAATATCCATTAGACACAACTGTGATTGAGCACTGCAACGTCAGATAGCTCTGTGCTTACTCCTGGAATGTGTGCAATGTTAGAGTTGACACTTACTATGCACTGTGTGTAACTTTAAAGGGCTAGCAGTTACTATATTTATCTGTTAGCAATAAGGCATCATTGGCATGAAACTCTTTCTCATATATGTACTTACACAGAGAAATGTATAGAACTAATCACTTGTTTTTCATGCATATTAAACAATTTTTGCTTTTAGTAAAAGTCAAATCAATAAGCAATTAAACTTTAATCATTCAATCTGAGAAGAACACCAGTACATGAAACAATATAACCTGACTCCTTATCTTCAGCAGGCTTTCAGTTTTGACAAATAAGCCTATGAAGGAGAAGCAAAAAAATTGTTTCTCTTGCAGAAAAATGAGCAGAGTGGGGGGAGCAAATGGGTTATTTCCGGAGGTTGAGCAAGAGGGATGCTTATACACAGCCTTGTTAAGTTACCTGCAAATGATAAGTACTGTGACTGCATTCATTGCTGAAAATCCATTGTGTATGCACTAGAGCTGGGATAGATGGAGATACTAAAGTGTGCAGCCAAATTCAACCAGAGATAAGCTAGAGAGAAGGTATAAAAACAGCTGCAGAGGAAATTAACCATGGAGAAATCTGCAACAGCTAAGGCATTCTGTTCCTTAAAGCAATGTGCTAGGAGCTAGATGCAAGGGAATGTGCTAGGTGCAAGGGAAGTCCAAGCACCTAGCACATTCCAAGTGAGTTGATAGATACTGGAGGGGGTTGTGGCAGGAGACAGCTATTCTCTTAAGGGGAGATGGACAACTTATGATGGCTGGACCCCTAATATTTGTCTCAGAAAACTTTTCTAATAGACAGCCCTCTAGACATATAGTCTTTGAATAAATCACTGCATTTGTAAGACAAGACAGACTCTCATTTATTTTGTCGCTTTAATTGTCTTTGAACACTGGTTCAAGACTTCATCTGGAAGGGACTTTCAAAAAACAAATTTCAAATCTCTGCTTTAGAGAAAGTTAAACTAGAATTATGCAATGCTGGTTGACTTTTAATCTCCCACATGATAGCTCTCTTAGAGCTCAGGCATCATACCATCTTCTGGTTTTCTGAAATGATGTGGGCCCTTCTTCAGTAAAGAAGTTCCAGATGCAATTCAGTCATACTAACAGTCTCTGGTTGTACCCACCATCCTTTTCCTACAACAGTATATCAAATTAATTCTCTCTAATATTATTTATTTTTATAGTATTGCTTTGAAGACGAAAAGATCTTAATGATACATTTGGTGGACTGGGGGTGGAGTTGTAGAAAAATGTCAGGGAGTCCTTGTTATTGAGTTTTCATGATTGGAGTCTCCACTTGTACAGTTTCAGAGAGAAGTATAGTCACAATTTCATGGACATATTCATTACTGAATTGGCCACGTATAAAATCACTCCCATTCAAAATCATTTCCCACTTAAAAGTAGAGCCTTAGCCAATCTCATCATTGGCTCAGTGTCAGTCTCATTGTCACTGACTCATGTGTAGTCTTATAAATATACTTTTTAAATTGACTATAAAGTAAATTTAAAAATCTTCCCTTAAATGGAAGATTTCATGAAGTTAAAAAAAGTTCTATTGAAGAATGGCTTGAATCACATGCAGAATTAATGATGAATGATGATATGAAAGAAACATAAGTAGGCATTATCTGAAGAAGAAATCCGAAAGGATAATAGCCTAGGCATTATAGAAGAGAATGTCATGAATAACAGAAGAATTAGGGAATATAATGATAAAATCCTTGAATTTTGCCAAAATAACCTTTTATGATTATGCCAAGAAAGTCAAACTAAAGTGAAGGATATGCTATGATAGCCCATATGATTTTACTGGAAAAATTAAACCAGATGGGGAAACAAAACAAGATAATTCTTTATTTTAAGAATTAGTGGAGTTCCCATCATGGCTCATTGGTTAACGAATCCGACTAGGAACCATGAGGTTGCAGGTTTGATCCCTGGCCTTGCTCAGTGGGTTAAGGATCCGGCATTGCCGTGAGCTGTGGTGTAGGTTGCAGACACGGCTCGGATCCCGCGTTGCTGTGGCTGTGGTGTAGGCTGGCGGCTACAGCTCTGATTGGACCCCTAGCCTGAGAGCCTCCATATGCTGCGGGAGCAGCCCAAGAAATGGCAAAAAGACCAAAAAAAAAAAGAAAAAGAAAAAAGAATTCGTGCAGCTATATTTAAGACCGTATTTTTTTCAAATTTAAGATAAATACTTCTATTTTAATAATTTTTCATTATAAAAGCCAAAAGGATTTTTTCATTCATTTTTAAAACAAAATTTGATACTCATTTTAAGAAAATTCATTTGGAATGGCCTTTTTGGTATCTATTATTGTTAAATAAGATGGAACTTTGGTAAATAGTCTCTTTTCACTGGGCCATATTACTCCACATGAGACTGGAAAAGCCCAGTATGAAGGACATCTGCTATGGAAGCATGACTTTGGCCTTGTGGTAGAATATGTCTGCAAATTTTGCCTACCTCTTTCTTTGAAAGGCAGAATATAATTTCTCTCCTCTTGAGTATGAGCATATTCATGACTTTCTTCTAACAAATAGAATAAAACAGAAGTGATGGTGAGTGTTCTGGCTTGAATATGTACCCTTCCATACAAAAGAAAAATCATATTCACCCAGAACCTCAAAATGTAACCATATTTGGACACGGAGCCTTTGTAGATATAATTAGTTAAAATGGGGTCATAGATTACCATCCATACTCATCCACTGTCTAGTGTCTTAGTAAGAAAACAAACATACAGAGAGAAGATAGCCATGTTAAGATGGAGGCAGAGACTAGAATCATGCCTCTCAAAGTCAAGAAATGCCCAGGGTTGCTGGCAGCTTCCATAAGCTAGGAAGAGGCATGGAAGGACCATTCCCCTAGATTTTTCAAAGACGGCATAGCCCTGCTGACATCTTGGTTCTGGATTCCATCTTGGTTCTGGATTCCAGAGGTGTGAGAAAATAAGTTTCTATAGTCTTAAGCCACCCAGTTTGTGGCACTTGGCTATAGAAGTTCTAGGAGACCAGTACAGGATGACCCTGGAGTTGGTACCATAAATGGAACTGAAGCATCTGCTGTATTCACTCACTTTAGGGCAAGTTAGCTGCCATGTCAAGAAGACACTCAAGAGCCTATGGAGAGGCCCTTGTGGTGAGAAACTGAGGCCTACTGCCAGTGGTCATGCCCTAGTCAAGCCTTCACATGACTACAGCCTGTACAGACATTCTGACTGCACCTCCCTGAGAAGTTCTCATCCAGAATCGCAACTAAGTAGCTTCCAAATTTCTGACCCACAGAAAATGTCTGAAAATAAGTACTCGTTGTTTTAAGCTACTGAGCCTTTGTGGCTCTCTCTCTCTCTCGCTCTCTCTCTCTCTCTCTCTCACACACACACACACATATATATTGCTTTTTAGGGCCACACCTGTGGCATATGGAGGTTCCCAGGCTAGGGGTCAAATCGGAGCTACAGCCGCTGGCCTACACCACAGCCACAACAACATGGGATCCTAGCAGCATCTATGACCTACACCACAGCTCACGGCAACACCAGATCCTCAGCCCACTGAGTGAGACCAGGGATCGAACGCACATCCTCATGGATCCTAGTCAGGTTTGCTACCTGCTGAGCCATGACGGGAACTCCCAGTCTTGGTATAATTTTTTATGTAATAACCAATAACAAATACTTATTTTCTCTCAGATCTAATATCTCTACCTCTGAAGTTCCTGAAGATGTAACTACAATCAAAATGCATTTAGAATTGAGCAGAGATTTCTTCTCCCAAGGCTATTATAATTTTCCATAACTTCATTTCACTGCTTATTCACCTCTTATTTCTTATATTAAAAAGTGGGCTTCTTTCTGCAACAGAACTCTCTCACGCTCTCATAAAGCTCTATCATCTCTGAGTTGGAAAGATTCTAAATAAAGAGTGGTTGCCACTTTCATAAATGAGATTTGCTTTTATTACCTCAGGTATTTCAAAGAGCATTTGAAGTGTCTCATAGTCCCCATGGAAAATACCCCTAAATGCATATTCCAATACTGGTATTCTATTCAGTAAGCTTTAGAGAGGTTCAAGTGATATATGCAAGTGGCCTTTGGATTACTGGGCTCCATGATTCCTCAGAAAGTTCAGTGAAGGCAGCTTTACCAGTGAGTTTTACAAAGGGGGAAGAGGATCCCCAGGAACACAAGGATGTGACACAGGTGCACAGGGCCAGGCATTGACCATTATCTAATAGAACAGTCATACAGTACCTGCTGTGTACCAGGCACAGGAGCTTAGATCCTGAGCAGATAAGGAAAAATAAGGGTGGACCGATGTCCATCAGGGAGATGATCCATAAAAAGATCATCACAGGCAGTATGGTGAGGGGAATAACAGGAATATATACGAAGTTCAATAGGAAGCAGAAAGAGAAAGGGGTGAGCGTTCCAAATGTTTTTTATTTCAGAATATACTTGCCTGCAGGTTTGCTCACCGTTGGAACTTGGATGTTGACTGTCTGTAAGGTGATAAGTATACTCATCTGCTGTTGGAGTTGGAGAAGAAGGAGGAAGAGGATGAGGATGAAGAATAGGAGAAAAGAAATACATCCACTTACATTGCAGGCTCAGTGCTATAGGCTAGTGAGCCTTGGGTGGATAAACACACTCTGATGATCGTTTCAGTGTGGAAATGCTGTGCCGGGACTGCTTATTGTCAGGAGTGCCAATGAATCTCACATAGCAAGTACGTATTGTGTTCTAAGTGCTTTATAACTATTAGCTTATTAAATCCTCCCGATAACTTGAAAAGGTAGGTACACTTACTATCCTCCTTTTACAAATAAAGAAACTGAGACAACGTTAAGGGACAGAGCTGGATTCAAACCTGGGCAATCTGTATCCAGATAGTGCCCCTCTGTATTAACCGCTATTACAGCTGATTTGGAATTTTGAAAATACAGCACACAGAATTTCAAGAATTTCAAGCAAATCATACAGGTCTAACACCGGTGAGCTTGCTGTTACAACATAAGGCTGATTTGTGTCTGTGTTTGGTAGATAGGTATATGAGGGAGAGGCAGACGTAGCTGTTTTGTGTTTTGCGACTATTCCCTAAAATGGTTAGGATGCCAATGCTGACTCAGATTAATGCATCACCACATATTTTAAGTATAGATAATTTTTAATGTAATATCTTGGAATGCAATTAATTAGGTGTTCTCATAATTGCCTAGTAGGGTAGGCAGATCAGTTGGATGTGGAAGAGTAAGGACTATTTAGTGTTATGTAATAAACCTGGGACCAATCTAAGAGACTCTGGGTGCCAGCTAGAGAATCTCTGCAGCTCAACATAGATTTACTTTAAATGGAAGCTGCTGAGAAAAAGAGATTCTGAGTCTCATATAAGCTGTGCTGCATCATTCCTTCCCTCCTTAATCCATGGCTTCATATAATTTTGTAAGTAGATAAAATTCTTAACCCATCCAAGAATAATATAATCAGATGACTAATACCTCAATCTTTTCTCTCTTGGGGAATTCTCTCCAGATTGCAAATGCAGCAGTCTCCTAAGCATACCCTGCCTTTCTGTTATTTTAAAATTTATCTCTTTGCAGGAATAACATTAGCTTTCAACAAACTGAGGCTCGTGAATGGACTTCTGGATGTTTAGAGCTGTACAGAATGGCAAAATCTTTTCTCATCTATCTTGCAGTGCACTTTTGCATAGATTCTCCCAAATTTTTTTTCAATGTTATGCCACTGAGGATATGATGACAATGAGTTTTCATTCCATTCCAAGAGACACTGTTTATTTAGTATGATGAAATCTCTGAGGTTGGTATGTATTTTCCAATTGCTAGCACCTTCCGATTGCTGTCATCTTGGGGGCAGCAGTGACATGGTACATAAAATCATGCTGCTTTATATAATGTCTAGAAACTTGGGATTCAATGGAATAAAATGTTTGTGAAGCACTCTAGGGTAAGCACATGAAGATGTTTCTCGCTATAGGCAGCAAAACCGGAGACTCCTATAGCCCCAGCTTCTGGTTAGGACTCTTTGGTCACTGAGAAACTCAATATCTTAATCATAGCTGATTCATTTATGACACTATAGGAGGGCAGTATTGTCCTTCCAAGTCTCAGTCATCCTGCCTGTAAAAGAGATCTTCAGCACCATCATGTTGAGAAGCTTTTGTGGGACTTCTGTGAGTTCATGTACATGAAACACTATTCCTATAATGCTATCAAAGAATACTTGTTACTTTTGTTGGTTTTATAGGGCCAGGGCTAGTGGGAGGAAAGCAAGGCATCCACCTTAGAGGCAAAACTTAAGGGAAGCCCAAATCTCAGTGATCAAGGTAAAAAGTACTTTCATTCAATATTCTTTAAAATCAACACTAATGAAAAAATCCAGCACTTAAAAACAAAAAGAATTTTAAGCAAAAACAGGATCTTGCTCTTCACTTGGGAGAAGTACCTTGCCTTCTGCTCTGCTGGGTCCTGTTTTATTATTTAAAACATTGCATGAAAATTTATATTTCTTGATTTATAAGTTTTTTTTTTTTCTTTTTTTTGTGTCCCCTTAAATTTTGTACCTGAGGCTACTGCCTCACTTTCTTTGTCCTAGTCCCAACTCTGGTTACATTTCTGATGTTGGACTGATTATTTCTTATTGAACCTAAATTGGTTTGATGTTGATTCTCTTTTCATTCATGCCCTCATTTGGTAAGCCTCTGATTTTTGCCAGCTGCTGTGCCAGGCACTGGGAATGCACAGTGGTGAGACAAAGCACTGGCTTGTGGACATTGGTGCATGAAGATTTGTGTTATATACTTTTAGGGGTGTTGTAAATGCGTCCATTCATTCATTCATTCCCATAAGGAATGACGTAAGCACCTTCCCTGTATTTGTTAGACACACAGGAGGTACCAGCTACAGCAGGGAACTCAGGAAATGAATAATCAGTTCTGTGTGGGTCAGTACCTCCTTGTAAAAACACTCATTTACAGTTATCTACCAGGAGGATGCAGTGAGAAACCCTTTTGGATTTTGAAAATTGCTGTGGCTACTTCAAATGCAGCGCAGAGGTTACCACATAAGACATAATACATAAATGTTTGTGAAATGACTGTTCAAATTAATGAATGCTCTAAGTGAGATGGAGATGATAAGTTACACTCTGCCCACCTAAAATCCCTTTGTTTGCCTTAGATGCTGGTGAGCTTGGAGAGCTCTTTCTTAGAGAGAAACAGACTTCACAGTTAATAGATCTGAATTTGGAACTTGGCTCCACCACTTATTAGCTGTGTGATCTTGATCAATTTAACCTAAATCTTTCTGAAACTATTTCCCCTAATAAGGTTAATACCACCCAACTCTCAAGTCTTCAGTGAGATTACAGATATGCAAAGTGTTTCAAGTCTGGCTCATTCCTATGAGATACTCAATAGATATGCATTTCTTTCCTTTCTATTTTGTTTCAGAATTTGATGGAAGTGCAGGTCAGAAAGTCTGAGTCAACCTCAGGCAAAGAAAATCATTTGGGAAAAGGGCAGGGAGATTTCATGGCAGCTATAATGCCAAGAGCTCTGACCACACAATGAACAGAACCAGTCTGGTTCTTTTCATCAATACCCCATAAAAAGGTTGGATATGGGATGTGAATAATTCAAGTCTATTTCCACAAGACATTCACAAATGGATTGACTTCTCCAGGAAAGATGCCAAACCAGGCTTTTTAGTACTAGCTTCCTGAAGAAATTTGGGCCTAAGGAAATGCTTCAAGGACAGGAGAAACATAGGCACTGTAAACAGGAAAGTCCTGAGTGTTAGAGCAAAGATGCAAATCAGCGCTGTGTCACGAAAACAAAAGTTAAACCATAAAATGTCACTCCTGCAATTTAAGAGAGATCTATGAGAAATAAACTTTATAAAACTGCTCACATATATCAGCATATTACAGGTGCCTGGCAAAACATTTCTATGAAAATATGCAGCATGTCATATACATAAATCTCTCCTGAGTTTTATGGTTCCATATATAAAGTCATAATATATATAAAGTAGAGGAACATGAAGAACCAGTTCATTGCTTTAACCCACGCTGGTCCAATGGACTTGGAATAACCTATCAAACTTGTGTAGGATCAAACAAGTACAATCACTATCTCAGAAGGATCCAAGTGGCAAAAGCAACCTGATCATATTCATTTCATAGTGAAGCAGGTAGGTAGGGAACAGATTAAGATTTTGTGACCACTTTCAATGGGCCAGTTCTCTGCAAAGCACATTACATCCACAATTATCTCACTTCAGCTTCTCCACAACTTTATGAGGCAGATACTACTCCCCCCTTTTCACAGATGACAGAACTGACACCCAGAGAGGTTGAATTCCATAAGCAAGGATGCATAGACAGCCGATACTGCACTGGAATGGAAGCCTCATGAAAGCAAGCATCTTGGATATCATGGTTTTCTCAGCTCTTAAAGAGTGGTGACTGACACATGGTAAGTGCTATATAAACATTTGTTGAGTCAGTGAATAAATATGGCAAACCCATGTTCAGCTGACTCCATCTCTGGTGTTCCTCCCATAGGGTCTTGGCAGTGCTGGGAGGTGAGTTTATAGTGACTCTCTTGGAAAATTGCATTTAAGGAGCAAATCACCTCTCCTCCTCAGCGCCTGACCAGACCATTCCTCTAGACTAGCCTGTACTGAATGTCCCTTCCTGTATTCTGAACATAGCTCATGAGGAGCAAAGTGGAGGCAACATGGAATCTAGAAAGAAATTATTCTCAGAGGCATCAGACCCAGGTCCAAGCATTGCCACTTATCAGAGTTATGAACTTGGAGATGCCACCTAAGCTCTCCAAACCTTAATCTTCTTGTCTCTGAAATGAGTATACTTATACCCATCTTATTATCCTTATACAGTTCAATAGGCTGCAGACTGCACAATTCCATAGCCTGTAAGCTGCAGTGTGCACAGTGCCCTCTGGAGTTGTACAACACAGCAGCCCTGCTCCTTGATGGAGTAGGAAGTGATGCAGAGGAGAAAGAAATGGAGCTAGGCAAACCTGGTTCAAATAAGCTCTACCACTCTTGGGCTATGCAGACTTCCCTCAGTTTTCTCACCTGTTTGAGGAAGAAGTGAATTAATACAAGTAAAACACTTAGAAGACATGTAATTAGTGCTGAAGGGATGGTTATTATTTTTTATTATGTTATTTTACCATTTTTATTCTGTATTAAACCTACTTTAGGGTAAGTTTTCCTGACTAGACTGGAAACTTATAGAAGGTAAGTATTCCATTTACCTTCCTACCTAATCCATCTGTCATTATTCTCCCAGTGCTGGGCCAAAAGTGTTTCCTTGATAAATATTTGTTGCACTAATCTGAATCAGCCATTGACAAATAGTAAAATTGAGTCCTTTTTACCATGTCTCATCATAAATTTTCCTCTTCTGCCTCACACACTGGGAAAATTGAGCCAAATACCTCCTAATTCATCTTAGTTTAAAAAGATTTAGAGTTCGCTAAACCTACTTTCCCTAACCGTGGTTCTAACTCAAAAACTTATTTTGAGAGAAATTGAAAGAACTATCTGGCTGCCAGCCAGAAATCCACACTTCACAAAGGAATTTTTGTAATGTGCTCTTCTTTGGGTCATACAATTAAGTAGAAGAAATATATAGGTAAGGACCCAGTATAATGAAGTCTTTAAACATTCCAGGCCAGAGTTAGAGTCAGGAAAATGCAGCATGGGGCTTGTCCCTGTTTGCAGACAGTGTGGGGATGGGCAGGCTCTCAGCCCTGCCTACAGCCAGGTGCCATTCCAGTAGATTCCAACCTTGCTGAGTTAGAGAGGAGGAGATCAGGTGTGACTATGGTATGCACACTATAGTGATGAGTGGAGGTGACTTATTGCTAGAGAAATTCAGACCAACAGAACTCTATTGATTTGATGAATTACAGTTGACCCTTGAGCAACTCAGGGGTTAGTGGTGTCAACCCTCTGTGCAGTCAAAAATCTATGGATAGCTTACTGTCATCCCTCCATATTTGTGAATCCTTGCTATCTGAGTTTCTACACTATCAGCAATTCCACATCTATGGATAGTACTTACTATTGGAAAAAATTCCACATGTAAGTGGACCTGTGCAATCCAAATCCATGTTATTCAAGGGTTAGTTGTATTTTGGAATGTGGGTGACATTTTTCTTAAAGTAATGAAATATATGTCAATTATAATATTATAGTACTGGGCACTTGCTTATATATAATTTAGTTATCACAGAGACTGAAGTAGTGATAATTAACCTCAAGATTACAGACCCAGAGAGGTTAAGTAACTTGCTCAAAGTCATACAGCTGGAAATCAAATACTGATTTGAACCTAAATACCATATGCATTTCTTTTGTTAATGTGGTATATGATGTTGATTGATTTGCATATGTTTAACCATCCTTGTGAACCTGGGATGAATCCCACCTGGTCGTGGTGTACGATCTTTCTGATATGTTGTTGGATTTGGTTAGCTAAAATTTTGTTGAGAATTTTTGCATCTATATTCATCAAAGATATTGGCTGATATTTTTCTTTTTTGGTGGTATCTTTGTCTGGTTTTGGAATTAGGGTGCTGGTGGCATCATAGAATGTCTTTGAGATTGTTCCCTTTTCTCCAACCTTTTGGAAAAGATTAAGGAGGATGGGTATATGTTCCTCTTTGAATGTTTGGTAGAATTCGCCTGTGAAGCCATCTGGTCCTGGACTTTTACTTGTAGGGAGACACCATCAACCTCCTGGAAGAGTATATAGAGAAAACATTCTCTGACATCAACCTTACAAATGTTTTCTCAGGTCAGTCTCTCAAAGCAATAAAAATAAAGGCAAAAATGAAGCAATGGGATCTAATCAAACTGACAAGCTTTTGCACAGCAAAGGAAACCAAAAAGAAAACAAAAAGACAACTTACAGAATGGGAGAAAATAATTTCAAATGACATAACCGACAAGGGCTTAATCTCTAGAATATACAAGCAACTTATACAACTTAACTGCAAAAAAGCCAACCCAATGGAAAAATGGGCAAAAGACCTGAATAGACAATTCTCCAAGGAGGATATACAGATGGCCAACAAGCACACGAAAAAATGCTCAATATCCCTGATTATTAGAGAAATGCAAATCAAAACTACCATGAGATACCACCTCACACCAGTCAGAATGGCCATCATTAATAAGTCCACAAATAACAAATGCTGGAAGAGGTGCGGAGAAAAGGGAACTCTCCTGCACCGTTGGTGGGAATGTCAGCTGGTACAACCACGATGGAGAACAATATGGAGGTACGTTAGAAATCTATACATAGAACTACCATATGACCCAGCAATCCCACTCTTGGGCATATATCTGGACACAACTTTCCTTAAAAAAGACATATGTACTCTCATGTTCATTGCAGCACAATTCACAATAGCAAAGGCATGGAAACAATCCAAATGTCTGTAGACAGATGATTGCATTAGGAAGATGTGGTATATATACACAATGGAATACTACTCAGCTATAAAAAAGAACAAAATAATGCCTTTTGCAGCAACATGGATGGAACTGGAGACTCATACTGAGTGAAGTAAGTCAAAGTGAAAGAAAAAAACCATATGATATCACTGATATCTGGAAACTAATAAACAGCACAAATGAATCTTTCAACAGAAAAGAATCATGGATTTGGAGAATAGACTTGTGGTTGCCTAGGGAGAGACGGAAGGAGTGGGACGGATTGGGAGCTTGGGGTTAATGGATGCAAACTCTTGCTTTTGGGGTGGATTAATAATGAGATCCCGCTGTTAAGCACTGAGAATTATGTCTAGTCACTTATGATGGAGCATGATAATGGGAGAAAAAAGAGTGTATACATGTACATGTAACTGGGTCTCTATGCTGTATAGTAGGGAAAAAAATTGAATTGGGGAAATAACAATAATAATAATAAAAATACCATGTGCAAAGGTAAGCATTTGGGCTCTGGAGTCAATAAGTTCTAGATTTAAATTCTAGGTCTGCCTCTTAAGAGCTGTGCTGTATTCTGGAATCTGCTAAAACTTTCTAAGTTCCAGGTCCACCACATGTAAAATGAGTTGTATTCATTGTACAGAACTATACTGAAGGTTATATGAAATAAGCCATCTGATTCATTTAGCACAATGTTTGCTGCAAAGTAGGAGTTCCATCAAATTTATATATGTATTGCTACTTTTTGAATCTACCACTAGTCCTTGATATTCCTTATACAATTCAGATATTCCCTATTTCCTTCATTAAGAGAACAATGGCTTTATGAATTTTTAATTCAGAAAGTCTAATCTGCCTCACCTGTTTTATTTAAATGAGAAAGTATTCTATTTAGAAATATGGGGCTTTATCATTTGTCTTTGCAAAAATTGAAAGGATTTTAAGTGGCTATTCAATAGAACTTGAGTCTACTTTTGTGCAAGATATTAGCCTGAATAATAATATCTTAGTTGTTTAATAAAATAGAATATTTAAAAGGTCCTGATGATATTTGACTGCAGGATAAAACTCATAGAAACAGCTGGATAAAGCACAGGGCGATGAAATACTGCTGCAATCTAATGGTGAAGGAAGACATGGTGTTGCTGCCTAGACCTGGGCAGTGGGTAACTGGGTCAGTGTTCCAAGTTCTTTATACAGCTCATCTCATTCAATCTTCATAACTGCCTATAGGAAGGTGATGTTTTCATCCCCATTTTATAGGTGAGGATACTGAGGCACAGAAAGATTGAGTAACTTGCACAAGGTCAATTGAGGGTCTGTGTTCTTACACTTCCCATCTTGCCACCTATTTGACTCTGTGGGAGACTGAGAGCAAAACTCAATAGGAGAAGAGGAAAGAACTTCATCTTTGTATTAAAACTGCCTTGGGTGTGGATATGGCTCTTCATCCTACAGCTTTGTGGCTTTGACAAAATAACTTTACCTTAGTTTCCTCTTCTATGAAATGGGGGATAATGTCAGCTTGCAGTTATTATGAGGAGGGTATGAATTAATTAGTGTGACTACTAAGCCCACAGTGCCTGGTACACCCTGGGCATTCTATATATGTTAGCTTTTATTATTATATGGGAAAGGACTTTATAACATTTGAATTATCATATACTTTTAAAATTTTATTATAGTTAATTTACAATGTTCTCTCAATTTTGGCTGTACAGCAAAGTGGCCCAGTCATTCATATATATATATATATATATATATATATATATATATATATATATACACACACACACACACACACACATTCTTTTTCTCACATTATCCTCCGTCATGTTCTATCACAAGTGATTAGATATAGTTCCCTGCGCTATACAGCAGGATCTTATCCACTCCAGAAACAATTGTTTGCATCTACTAACCCCAAACTTCCAATCTATCTTACTCCCTCCCTCTCACTGTTGGCAACCACAAGTCTATTCTCAATGTCCATGAGTTTGTTTCTTTTCTGTACAGAGGTTAATTTGTGCCATATATTAGATTCCAAATATAAGTGATACCATATGGTATTTGTCTTTCTCTTTCTGACTTATTTCACTTAATATGAGAGTCCCTAGTTCCATCCATGTTGCTGCAAATGGCATTATTATTTTTTTGACTAATATTCCATTGTGCATATGTACCACATCTTCTTAATCCATTCATCTGTCATTGAGTTTCCATGTCCTGGCTATTGTAAATAGTGCTGCAGTGAACAAGGGGTGCATGTTTCTTTTTAATGAAAGTTTTGTCTCAATAGATTCCCAGGAGTGGGAGTGCTGGATCATATGTAGGTCTATATTTCATTTTCTGAGGTACCTCCATACTGTTTTCCATAGTGATTGTGCCAATTTACATTCCCACAAACAGTATATAAGGGTTCCCTTTTCTCCACACCCCCTCCAGCATTTGGTACTTATTGGACTAAGTAATTATAGACATTCTGACCCATGTGAGGTGGTACCTCATTGTAGTTTTGATTTGCATTTCTCTAATAATTAGTGATGTTGAGCATTTTTTCATGTGCCTATTGGCCATCTAAAATATCACATACTTTTAACTCCATAATGGCAAGATTATAATATGCACCATCATTTAACAAAAGGTATTGACAATTAAATTATCACACACCATTGACTATAAGTCACACCTTTATTTCAGTGATGTTAAAATGCTCAGTGTAGTATGTCTATGTACAAACAACCTAAAATGAATATAAATTCCCTGCTTCCTGCTCATCCGCACAGCAAGGAAGGGAACTGATGCAAACAGAGTGCCAGTTCTATGAGTGCAGGTCCAGACCACAAGGGCAGTGATGAGCCAGCCACAGCTCATTGGCTGGCTCTACTAGTAGGGGCGCATGAAGGCAGTTAGGCCTGGCTAGTCTCTCCATTATTGGAGCCACAGAGTTCACTGATGGCAAGGTCTGGCTCTACTTCAAAGTGAAGGGAGGTAATTACCAAAAGGGTGATTAGTTCCTTAAGTGGACCCTTAAAATAACAAAATTTGAACCATGCGAGTCATCCATGAATGGGAAGAGGTCACGGAGTGTAGGAAAGAGCAGCAAACTTAAAGCTGAATACTCTTGCCCTGGCTTAGAATTTCCTCCCTAATTTCCCATGGGACTTGAGCTAGTTTTTTTCACCTTTGGACCTCAATTAGCTGGCTACCAATGAGGGACTGAAGAAGGAAACAGTGAGGTTTTTGCAGCTCTAAACAAGTATGTGTCTGCAAATATGAGAGTTAAACTGAAGATGATATTGGGAAACTAGACTTTCCAATGCTTCAAGCATTTCAGACCTGTCCCCTGGACAACCCTGGTCTTTCGCTACCTGAGCTTTTTACTTGAAAAGAAACTAACATGCTGGACTCAAGTGTCGTTCTAAAGCAGATTCAATCCCAAGGTATTTGAAATCCTTTCTTTCATCCATGAAGTAGCAGTAGCAGAGATGCTGCATTCCAAATGCTTGTATTAGTTTGTTTCCCATTCTGGTTATTTAAGGAGTCACCCACAAGAAAACAGATGAGGGAAACATTTCAGCAAAACAACAAGAATGACAACTTCCAAATCCCTGAGTGCTGACTATGAGACCACAAACTGTCCAGAAACACCTAATATAAAAGGACTGATAGTTGTAGACTAAGTGGCTACCAAGGAGCATGGAACAATGACAAGATACAAGTCAAGAACAAATAAACTACTGGACAATTCAGAACAGAGATAGGAGCTGCATAAACACCAAACTGGTATTCAAATTAATATCCCTTTACTTGTTCCACATTTGGGAGGAATGCACATCTATGCATACCTATGCACTATGCCACTATTCTTTTTTTTTTGCCTTTTTGCTATTTTTTTGGGCCGCTCCCATGGCATATGGAGGTTCCCAGGCTAGGGGTCTAATCGGAGCTGCAGCCACCGGCCTACACCACAGCCACAGCAACGCGGGATCTGAGCTGCGTCTGCAACCTACACCACAGCTCACGGCAACGCTGGATCGTTAACCCACTGAGCAAGGGCAGGGACCGAACCCGCAACCTCATGGTTCTTAGTCGGATTCGTTAACCACTGCGCCACAACGGGAACTCCTATGCCACTATTCTTGCGCCCAGTGCTTTCTCACATTCTCATGGGACAGAAAGCATCAAGACCCTGTGTAAAGTGCCAGGGTAGAGGTACAACAAAAGGTTACTTGGAGAAATGGGGAACCCTGACTTCAGCTCGAGGGCTTGTGGAAAGATCTGTGGAGGAGGGTAGATGGAGTGGAACAGGTCAATTACAGTTAAATAGGAGGAACTGACATTCGGGGTAACTGGGGCAGCAGAAGCAAATCCCTGATTCAGGAAAATAATACAGAGGACTCGGTTATGGATTTCATGTGTGCATATGTGTTGTAAAAGAGAGAGACAGACAGAGAGACAGAGAGGAGAGAGAGAGGCATAGACACAGAGAGAAAATGTATCTACATGCAGTGCAAAGCAATGCATTGATTTTGGGAGGGAAATAACATGACTATTAATTAAAGGATTACAACTATGGAATCAAAACTATTGCTTTTCTGCAAAAAAAATATACTCCATGATAATAACAATAAGCAGTATTTTCTGAGCATCTACCATTTTACACATGGTGATTTCATTTACTCCTCACCACAACCTGCTTAAATGTGTATTATTATGCTTGTTTTACAGATGAGGCTACTGTGGTTTTGAGAAGGGACAAAATCTGCCTATCATGAGGGAGCAAGGACTAAAGAAAACACTACCAGATTCTACCTGCAGTATTCACCTTTCACCATGGGCTACTGATTTATCAGACCAAAAAATGACCCTGTATTTGAACAAAGAGCCTTGGATGAGAAGCACTATCATGAGCACAGGTCTTACATTCACTTTTAAGAATCCCAAGCACCATACCAAGGCACTATATGGTAAATTGGTCCAGGTAAGTTTCCTTGCCTAATCTACCTGCTATGATGTGGCTGGGTCACCCAGGACTTTATTTTTCTTCTAGTTTGGGGAAAACACAACACTCTCATGTCCTGTTCCCATAGCCATTCCCATAGAAAAGGGCTGAAAATAGAGCCATGTGTCTTTTTGATCTGAATGTTATTAAAGACAGTGGGCAGCACAGGCACACTATTCTGTTTTCACAATTTTATGATTTCTTTTTTGATCTTTTTTAAATTTTTTTCATAGAGTGTTGTTGATTTACAATGTTTCTTCAATTTCTGCTGTACAGCAAAGGGACACAATTACACACAGTTTCCTGTGCTGTACAGTAGGGCCCTGTAGCCCATCCATTCCAAATTTATCATAATTTTATAACAGTCTTTCTGATTTTGTAATAGTATCTACCCTTAAAAAACACTAATTTTTAGCACAGAGTAAAAATTGGATGAGAAACTCTTTAGTTCCCATCACTCAGTCCCATTTTCTGGAATTCAGGGGAAAGGGCTCAGTCTCATATTGTCCTTTTCTGAATATTCAAAACTGTGACCTGCAACTATACGTATATTATTATGTAAATCATAAAAGGGAGGAGGAAAGAAGTGACTCTTCAGAGATCTTTCTGGGAACCTCCATCAGAAATGCAAATCAAATACATTTCTGGGTTCTATGATGGCCGCCTGGAATTTCAGTTGTAGTTTTCTTTGGAGGAAGATTAAAAATAAAGAAAACACCTACTCCACTTTAGTGAGCAAGAGTGAAAGGATAAAGGGATTAAAAGCAGAAGGGAAACATGCAGATAAGAGCTTCATTTTATACTGAGATGCCGTGGTACGATTTACCTGGTGCGCCTATCTTGTTTTGCTCTATGCAAACCATTTCCACTGAGAGATTATGGAAAATATGCCTGTGCAGAGGCAAGGAGTCCCTATAGCTCATCCCGTCTACCAATTTTCAGATTTACAGCTACAAAACACTCAACTGCTATGTAATTGTTCTGGTTACAGCTGAAAATGTTAGTCATTTGATTATACATAGTCCAAAAGGGGTATATAAAAGTTGTTTACAAAGGTAAAGCCATAGTTCTGAAAGCTGGTTTGAGAACTGCTACTACCTTGCCATATTTTAATTTGAACCTGTAGTAACACTTACCTTTTTAATAATTACTAGCACAAAGTTATTAAAACACTTGGCTTGCCTAGGTCCCCATTTCTGCTGGAATGCTATAAATGTTATGGCCAGCACATTAGTGCAAGCCGATAAAGAGAAATGTCATATTGAAATAATTTCTGTGGCTTGTAAGGGTAAGGGGAGGACAGACTTCAGATCTAAGCCATGTGATACAGTGATTGAAAGAATGAATGCTTGAGTCAGAGCAAGCTTGAATCCTAGAGCTGTCTTTTAATTCCTGTATGAACGAGTCCCTTAGTCTCTCAGTGTCTGAGTTCCTCTCTGCAAAATGGGAACAACAATACCTGCCAGACAGGATGTGGTGGGAAATGAGATACGTAAAGCACATGGTAACTACTCAATAAAAGTTAGGTATCAATATTGTTGTTGAACTAAAATTATTATCTCTTCTGCATCAGATATCAGTTCTAGACTCTATGGCAGATTGAACTTTTATAACCATGTCCCTCTGTTTACTTACTTTTTTAATGGCCATACCCATGGTTTATGGAGGTTCCCAGGCTAGGGACTGAATCTGAGCCACAGCTGCAGCCTATGCCACAGTTGCTGCAACACAACATCCTTTAACCCGCTGTGAATTGAACCCGCACCTCCGTAGCAACCCGAGCCACTATAGTCAGATTCTTATCCCGCTGTACCACAGCAGGAACTCTTATAATCACTTACTTAAAAACAAAACTTTATTGTGGTATCTTTGACACATTAAAACTGTATATATTTAAGGTGTCCAATGTCATGTTTTGACATATTGTTTTGACATATTGTGAAAAGATCACCATAATCCAGCTAAATAATTTACCTATCATTTCTACATAGTGATCATTTTGTGTGTGTATGTGTGTGTCAGGTGAGAAGGTTCAATTTAAAGTTTTAGAAAATGTTTTATCTTAGAAAATGTTTTTTTCTGACATCTTAGAAACATTTTTGTTTTTTTTGCTTTTATACAGTGTAATACTGTTAACTGTGGTCAACACACTGCACTTTAGTTCTCAGACCTCATCCATCTGCATTACTAAAACTTTCTACCTTTTGACCAGTATCTCCTCATTTCCCCCTGCTCTCTCACCTCCGTGGCCCCAGGCAGCAACCATTCTACTCTCTGCTTTCATCAGTTTGACTTGGATTCCACATATAAGTGAGAGAATGCAGTTTTTGTCTTTTTGTGTCAGGTTTATTTCACTTGGAATAATGTCTTCCAAGATCATTCTTGTTATTGCAAATGAGAGAATTTCCTTCTTCTTTAAGGTTGAATAATATTTCAGTGTGTGTGTGATATTTTCTTTATATATTCATCCATCAACACTTAAGTGGTTTCCATGTCTTGGCTACTGTCAATAATGCTGCAATGAATATGGTAGTGCAGATATTTCTTTAAGATCCTGTTTTCATTTCCTTGGGCTATATACTCAGAAGTGGGATAGCTGAATCAAATAAATGGTAGTTCTGTTTTTAATATTTTGAGGAACTTCCATATTATTTTCCTTAATCCCTGTAATTACTTTTTCTTAAGAACTCAGAGTTAATGATGATGAATTCCATCTTTCTCTCCTTTCAAAGTATTCCAGCTTATGGCAAGATTACATTCCTCCCTGACTTTGTCTGTGAATGAAGGCAGGGCCTGGCATGCAATTGTCAGCATCCTACGTTAATATGATATTACCTCTAAGTCATCATGTTTGTTCTCCTTTTCCCTCATACTGGAGTTATTTGGCCTACAAGAGTGTCTGGGATTATACTCTTGGCTGAGTCTGGAAATAACCTTGGAGAACCCACCAAACCAGAGAGGCACATGATTCCTCATGCTGCCTTTCACAGAGGCCACTGAGAGGCTGAAAGTATTAGTCGGAGATATGGGTTCAAGTCCTGACTCTATTCCCTACTGATGTACTCTTGGGCAAATATCAATGTCTCTGAGTTTTCTCATGCAAAAGATGGAAATAGTATTATGTACTTCACAGAGTTTGAGAACAAAAGGACATAACACAAAAGAGCATTATAAACTGTAAAGAACCACATGGACATTAATTATTTACTTTTTATAGCAGAGCCATCTTATTACTATCTGATTAGTTCCCTATATTGAGAATTCTGAAGGTTTCTATGGCTGAAGAGTGTCATGATACACATAAATATAAATGTTGCGTTTCTTATCAAAAGTCAGAGCAGTGGGGTTGGATGAGGAAATGGCTTTTTTGTTTTTGTTTTTGTTTTCTAGGGCCACACCCATAGCATATGGAGGTTCCCAGGCTAGGGGATCTATTCTGAGCTGTAGCTGCCAGCCTACACCAGAGCCACAGCAATGTGGGATCCCAGCCGTGTCTGTGACCTATACCACAGCTCACGGCAAAGCTGGATCCTTAACCCACTGAGCGAGGCCAGGGATCGAACCTGCAACCTCATGGTTCCTAGTCACATTTGTTAACCACTGAGCCACAATGGGAACTCTGGGGAAATGGTACCATGACAAGATGTAAGGGATGCTATGCTGAGCTACGCCAAGCTACATGGCTACAGAAAATGAATTGTGCCAGGGAGAGAACAAGGTTCACTAACTTCTGCTTTATTATAATTTAACTTTACATTTTTTTCTTCCTTATACAGACTTATTTCACTTCATTCTTATACTCTTTCCAAATCCTGTTCCTGGAAACTCTTTCTCTTCTGGTCTCTTGAAACACTTTGGACTTAGCACTCATCCAACATTAATTTTTAAATGGTATATGCTTTTACAGGACCAAGCACTTACCCTATGAAATTAGTCTTTCCTATCTTGGTCCATCCAATATGGAGAGGTCTGAGCATAGCCAGATTTGCAGTTCTCTTTGCCTTATCTATCACAGAGGCCTCATTTGCAGTATTCTCTTGATTTCTTTCCCTGAAACACCTGTCAAATTTAGTGGCTGGAAGTATTACTACAAGTAACAATTAGGAGAGTGGGCCAAGTATACAATATACATGTTGGTGGCCTAGAGGACATGGGCCTGCCATTTCATGCTGCAGATTTGCAAGGATTACTATCAGAGGCAAAGAATGGACTGGTGCAGGGTTGTTGGCTACTATCTACTCTTACCGCTCTAAGAAATAGTCAGGAGAACTAATTAAAGGACTAACACTTTCCCCAGCATCAGCAGTCCCAAATAGTTCCTAGTAACTCTGAACTTAGAAGACCAGCAGTGAGTGGATTTTCTTGCCTCTTAGTCTTTTATACATGCAGAAGCAATACACTACAGACTTTTAATGATATATATGACAATGATGGTATAGCAGCTATTGATTTCTCACTTCCATTATTAAACTCTCATTGGGAAGTATTCAGAATATAAATACCAGTCTGGGGTTAATAAATGCAAACTATGGTATTTGGAGTTGATAAGCAATGAGATCCTGCTGTACAGCACAGGGAACTATATCTAGTCACTTAGGCTGGAACATGATGAAGAAATGTGAGAAAAAGAATATATATATATATATATGGGTGACTGGGTCACTTTGCTGTACAGTAGAAACTGACAGAACACTGTAAATCAACAATAATGGAAAAATTAAAAAATCGTTTAAAAAAAGAATATAAATAGCAGCAACAGCCAACCTAATAAGTTGAAATTGGAGGGGAAAAAAAAGAGACTAAGAGGGGTATAAAGAAATATTGCACTAAGTACTTGACTTATTCCTCTTCCCTACTTCCTACTACTTGTGAGCTATATTGTGCTGATCTCTTATTAAATCGAGATTAGACACTGCACTCCTTAAAATTTCAACATAAAACATATCCTATGCCAGGTATGTGTGTGCAAATATTTTTATAAGCAGGACAAGTGACTGTGATATTTCCTGAAAAGTTATATAGAAAGCAACACTGTGAACTAGGAGATTCAGGAAAACAAAATCAGAAGCTGTATCCCTTTCCTGTTTTTTGCCATTTAAAATTATCAAGAATAAAAAAAGGGATGGCTGACATTCCTTTTGGTCCAGAGAAGAGAGGGCTTGAAGGGACTGAAGGGGACTTTAGACTTAAGTCTCTTTATCTTCAGACCTCTGAAGTAGATTGGGAGTAAAGCATGTTTTTTAGTGACACAAGGTAGGAGAAAAAGAACAATCTTGCTTAAAATAAACAGGAATTTTATAAAAGTGAACAATATCCAAAGGTTTACTGCTTGGGGAAACAGTGAGTTCCCTATCAGCAGCAGGCGTTTGCTGGGCTGAAGTAGAGCAGCAAAGGAAGTGATTAGTAAAGTTCCTTTCAAACCCAATGCTAATTAATCTTCTGACTTTGGTCTAAGTTTATTAAATTCATGAGTTAAAATTGCAAAAGTTAAAAAATAATGAGGATGTGATAGAGAGGAAAAAAATGTTGGACAAATGCAAAACAGAAAGTTAGAATGGCATTAGGACAAATTATACCTGTGGAAAAACCTCCCCTTTTCTCTCTATTATATTTTAAACTCCCTGAATTGGAAAAATGAAAAATAGGTCACAATTTGTTTGTTTGTTTGTTTTTGGAGATGATTTGGGTCAACTTTCTATATACCAACTTTGCATTCTGTTGTTTCAAAGACAACTCTTGGCATAGCAGAGAGTACACAATTAAAAATTCATGGGAAAAAAAAGCTATAATCAATGTAGAATAAGCCTTTGAAAATTAGCCAATTAATCTGGATTCACTTTGTTTCTTCATTTCAAGGGACTTGATTTACATAAAAGAAGTCTAATGTGAACAATGAACACATACACAGAAAAGAAGACTTGAATAAAAGATTATTTATGTATATTACTAGACACTTCAAAGGCTTATACTGTTAGAGGAACCATTACAAGCTACATCTGAAAAAAAAAACCCAGAACCATGACATTCTTTTTTTTTTGTCTTTTTTGCCATCTCTTGGGCCGTTCCTGCGGCATATGGAGGTTCCCAGCTAGGGGTTGAATTGGAGCCATAGCCGCCGGCCTACGCCACAGCCACAGCAACACGGGATCCGAGCCGTGTCTGTGACCTACACCACAGCTCACAGCAATGCCGGATCCTTAACCCACTGAACAAGGCCAGGGATCGAACCCACAACTTCATGGTTCCTAGTCGGATTTGTTAACCACTGAGCCACAACAGGAACTCTAACATTCTTAAAATAAGATGTAATGGACTCCACAAGGCTAGAAAGGGTTTAAAACAGAACTGCAGGACTTTTTCTATGGTCCACCATATACAGTAACTATGCTCTTGCTATTGATGCTCTTTCTTCAGTTCTCTCACAGAGACAGGATCAATGAGTGGAAGACACACAGAGGTAAATTTAAACTCCTTGGAGACATTTTCCAGTTACCTGATTTACTGTATAAAGCGTCACCTACCTGGAAAGGAAGTCAAAATGGAGTTGGAGGACTACCTAAATCTAGAATCAGATGGGGAGATCCCTTCTTGTTGAGATTCATAGGATTCTTTGGCAATTAGTTTAGTGATCAAGGCAATGTTACAATAGATACTTATTGCTTTATTCATTCAAATAAAGGACATTTTTAGACAGAATCAGCATTCAATAGGATTCTTTTTTTTTTTTTGTTTCCTCAACCCTAGCACCTTTTCCCACTTCCAAGTGTGCTATTACACCCTAGAGGAAACAGGATGCCATGCACTTATCATATTTTTTTTTTTCCAGAGGCTAAGGAGCTCTTTCTAAAGGAAATACAGTGCAATAATTAAGAATAAGATTTCTGAGTTCAGAAACCACCTTAGTTGGCTTAGGCTGTCATAATAAAACGCCACAGGCTAGGTGGTTTAAACACTAGAAATTTATTTCCTCATAGTTTTGGAGGCTGGAAGTCCAAGAGCTGGGTAACCATCATGGTCAGGTTCTGAGGAGGACTCTTCCTATGTGCATGTGGATATTCCTCAGTACGTGTGCAAGGAAAAGAAAGCTCTCTTGTTTCTCCTAATAAGGTCACTAATCCCATCTTGAGGGCTCCACCACCACATACATCTAACCCTAACTACTACCCAAAGGTCCCATCTCCAAATACCATTATATTGGAGGTTGGGACTTCAACATAGGAAATTTGGGGGGAGCACAAACATTCAATTCTTAACAGGAACCAAAGTGTGGAGCAAACGTATACCAATTTACTAGATGTGTAAGTATGGCCAAATTGTATACTAAGTTTCAGATATTTCACTGAAAGACAGAAACCCCCAAAAAACTTCTGACAAGGTTATTGGGATTAAATGAGTCAATGAACAAAAATCATTTTCACATAAAATTGTCTAAGAGGTTTTAGTTGCTACTTCTGTTGCTGTTATTAATAGTACTATTATCATTAATTCAGATGATTTAGGATGATTCTGAAAGTTGTTTCGTGTGCTTTTCTGGGTTGTGCCTTTGCTAATTGCTATTTGTGTTTGAATTCAACGTGTTTCACTTTGTCCAGAAGGCTGCCTCTGGTTATCCCCAATGAGTTGGAAGACACCTACCTTGCTCCCTATGACTAAGCCTATATTTATGAGCAAAGGGCTTTCTTACTGCCCTGTGAATATGATTTTTCTTTTCATCACTCTAGCTAGACTCTGGGCTATTTGAGGGACCACCTGGAGTTAAGCCAAACTTCCAAGCTGAAGGCACAGTCTTTCACCAGATTGCCCTCACTTCTTCAAGTATCAGTCACAAGTTCAGGGTTCCCTGGGCCACCTTCACTTCTGATTAGCTGGCTAGAAATTCAAGGGTCCTTATGGACTCCCTCAGGCTTGATAATTCACTAGAACAATTCAAGATTTCAGGAAAGTGCTACACTTATGATTAGAATACTAATCAGAACCAAACAAAAAAGAGACTCATAGGGTAAAGCCTAGGAGGGTTCCATATGAGAAGCTTCCATCACCTTCAGGGATGCATTGCCTCATGGCACATCAGTTTTAGTCAACACACAAAGTAGAACCAACTAAGGAAGCTCATCTCAGCTTGCGTGTCCAGAGTTTTTATTCAGGATTCATTATGCTTCCCTGGTTGAATCATTGGCTGCATGGTTGAACTCAGTTTCCAGGCATCCTTCCCTCAACAGGTGGAAAGGTGATATGAGGTGGCTCAAAGCCCAAACCCTCTAGTCACTTGGTTGGTTTTCTGGCATAGCCAGCTCCTATCTTGAGTTAACTTGTTAACAAAAACTATCAGGTTAGTGCTCCAAATGGCCCACTATGAATAACAAAGACCAGCCCCATCACTTAGGAAATTCCAAGGGTTTAGTGGTTATCCTCCAGAAGTCAGGGTCAAATTTCAGCCTAATTCTTTATGGCACAGGGATAGAGATTATACACCCTCAGGGTTTAGGAACTATATAGTAGGTGGTCAGTATATGTTTGCTGAATAAATGATAATGTATTTATTTTTTAATGAATAGTATAAGTCAAAACAAGACCACCGTCTTAACTACATGGAAAGAAAATATTGTGCAATTATTTTTATTTTGGGGTAGATTTATTTCTGGCATCTGAAAACTTCATACCCCTTATTCTATTCTCTCCTCTGCTTTCTCCTATTTTAACTGAGTTCTTCCAATTAGCATCATTCCTCACTACCATGAAACTGACTTAAGTTCCTCCTTAAAATTCTGCCTTTGCCTTTCACACCTTATGAATGGGACTTTACAGTACTGATTGCCGAGGAAGTGAGACAGAAAACACTGCAAGAAAATCAAATTCCTCACTCAGTAGCAGAGATACCTTGATGCTTGAGAGCATTTCGATCACGGTGTTCATTCCTTTCCATGTTATATTAATGTCACTTCAATTGCCACTCCATTACTTATTATTAGTCAAATCAATAAGCAACCTGCAGGCTTGCCACTTACTGCCTGTCAAGCTGATGCATGCAGGTGGAGTTGTTAACACAAACTGATATTTCAAGTGCCAAGGGGCACAATGGCTCCTGAGAGAGGTCTGAGGTGCAGTTTTGTTCAACAAAAAATTATTGAGTGCCTAGTATGCGTCAGATATTGTGGTAAGGGTTGGTGACACGAGCAATAAGACATGGTTTCTTGCCTTGAGGAACCTGGTGTCTAGGGGACCAGAGAGATGGAGAATGGGTAGAATGTATTTTCCCCCTTAGGGTTTTTCTACCCAATAAGAATTCTTCAGGGTCCCTATGTCACCTTCTGAGATATGACTGAGATATTTAAGATCCCAATTATTCCACTGTATCCTGGCACTTCTCTCTCCTCCTTGAGTTTTTTTTTTTTTTTTTCTTGGGCATTCATCAAGAAATAATTTGCTTATTTGTTTGTTTGCTTGTCTCCTCCCACTAGCATGTAAGCTCCACGAAGGTGAGGATTTTTGCATATTTTTACTAAAGACTGCATCTTCAATTCCTAAATCTATGCCTAGAATGTATTAGGTGTCAAACAACAATTTATTGATTGAATGAATGACTCCACTAAGCAGGGGCTTTTTTCCCAACTAGCTAAGCCTCCTCTATGCTAATGAAAAAATTTAAAAGATGTATTTATGAGAAGAGCATCCCTCTAGAGTGGGTTGGAAATGTTCTCTAGGCTGCTGGGCATGAAGAAGCTCCAGAGAGGATGAAAAGAGAGCTCATATGCATTCAGATCCAGATACTTTAGTGTGTACTTTGTATGCATCGACTCATTTAACTCTGTGAGATAAGATTAATTCTCCTCATTCATTAATGAGGAAATGGAAGGTGGTTATAAGCTTTCCTATGGTTCCACACCTTATTGGTGCCAGAGCTGAGCTTTAAACACAAGCTTGTATAATAGCCTACAATGTAAAATAATCTGAAAAAGAATATATACGCATATATGTGAAACTGAATCACTTTGCTATACACCTGAAAATAACATAGCATTTTAAATCAACTAAATTTCAATTTAAAAAATGCCACCTTAAAAAACAAATACAAGCCTGTACACTTAATATTCCATTTTCTTCCCATCTATGACATTAGGCTGTCTGCACACTGAGAATCATTTGAGTGACACTCAGGATACCCCCTGGACTTTATGATTACCAGCTTCTCCTTTAGAGGCAACAGTAGGACACTTTTTGACTCATTTATTTCTCAGCCCCTAAAAAAAAATACCTTCAGGATGACCAGCCAAATAGCCATGGAAGCATTGCCAGGATATCTTCCTACATAGTTACATGAATTATGGTGTTTACTTTTTAAAGCTTAGTAGAAATGTAGCCCTATTTAATGTGTTTTTTTTAATCTCATAAAGAAACACTAAAAATACTGTAATGCACTTTAGACAACTATAATAGAAAAATTACAGGGGAAAGTTGAAAAGATGATAAGAAGCATTAGACCACTTGATTGAAAAGTGAAAAATTCAAAAATACCTGGAATGCACTCAACTGATGAATCCCTAGCATGAGAAATGACACAATGGTTTGTTTCTGTTTGGTTGGCAATAAGAGTGACATACCTCCATGGCTCCACCTTACTCTTAGAAAAAGGACCTCTAAAATTGAGACTACTTATGTCAAATTGTCACTCTATACAGATGACATGATACTATATACAGAAAATTCTAAGGACTCCACACAAAAATTACTCAAACTGATCAATGAATTCAGCAAAGTAGGAGGATACCAGATTAAAATTCAGAAATCATTTGCATGTCTATATACAAACAATGAAAGAGAAAAGGAATAGAGAAATACATTTTGAATTAGACCCTAAAAAATTAAATACCTAGGAATAAACCTGGCTAAGGAGGTGAAGAGTTATATGCTGAGAAATATAAAACATTAATCAAGGAAATTAAAGAGGATTCAAATAAATGGAAAGATATCCTATGCTCCTCAACTGATGGAATTAATATTGTTAAAATGGCCATACTACCCAAAGCAATCTACAGATTCAATGCAATCCCTGTCAAATTACCCATGATATTTTCCACAGAACTGGAACATTCCAAAAATTTATATGGAAAATAAAAGACCCAGAATTGCCAAAGCAATCCTGAGGAACAGAAACCAAGCAGGAGGCATAACTCTCCCAGACTTCAGGCAGTATTACAAAGCCACAGTAATCAAGACAGTGTAGTACTGGTACCAAAACAGACATACAACCAGTGGAACAGAATAGGGAACCCAGAAATAAACCCAGACACCTATGGTCAATTAATCTTTGACAAAGGAGTCAAGAATATAAAATTGGAAAAAGACAGTCTTTTCAGGAAGTGGTGCTGGTAAGACTGGACAGCTGCATGTGTGAATCAAGGAAACTAGAACACAGCCTCACACCAGGCACAAAAATAAACTCAAAACGGCTTAAAAATTTAAATATAAGACAGGATACCATCAAACTCCTAGAAAAGAAATTAGGCAAAATATTCTCTGACATCAACCATTCAAATGTTTTCTTAGGTGAATTTCCCAAGGCAACAGAAGTAAAAACAAAAATAAATCAATGGGACATAATCAAACTGACAAGCTTTTGCACAGCAAAGGAAACAAACAAACAAACAAACAAAAAGACAAACTGCAATGGAAGAAAATAGTTTCAAACAATGCAACTGACAAGGCCTTTAATCTCTAAAATATACAAATGACTTATACAACTCCACAGAAAAAACACAACAATTCAATTGAAAAATGGACAGAAGACCTGAATAGACATTTCTCCAAAGATAAGCTGATGGCCAACAAACATATGAAAAAATGCTCATCATCACCAATTATTAGAGAAATGCAAATCAAAACAACAATGAGGTACCACCTCAAATGGCCATCATTAACAAGTCAATAACAAATGCTGGAGAGGGTGTGGAGAAAAGGGTACCCCCCTTCACTGTTGGTGGGAATGTAAACTGGAACAACCACTATAGAAAACAGTATGGAGGTACCCCAGAAAACTAAATATAGAACTACAATATGATCCAGCAGTCCCACTTCTGGGCTTATATCCAGATAAAACTTTCACTGAAAAAATATACACACCCCTATGTTGATTGAATCACTGTTCACAATAGCCGAGACATGGAAACAACCTAAATGTACATTGATAGATTATTGGATTAGGAAGATGTGGTATATATACACAATGGAATTCTACTCATCCATAAAAAAGAACAAAACAATGCCATTTGCAGCAACATGGATGGAAATAGACTCTCATACTAAGTGAAATAAGTCAGACAGAGAAAGACAAATACCATGTGATATCACTTATAACATGGAATCTAATATATGGCACAAATGAACCTATGTACAGAAAAGAAACAAACTCATGGAAATGGAGACAGACTTGTGGTTGCCAAGGGGTAGGGGGAGGAAGTGGGATGAACTGGGAGTTTGGGGTTAGTAAATGCAAACTATTGCATTTGGAGTGGATAAGCAATGAGATCCTGCTGTGAGGTATATTAGGGAACTATATCTAATCACTTGTGATGGAACCTGAATGTGAGAAAAATAATGTGAGAAAAATATTTATATGACTGGGTCACTTTGCTGTACAAAAGAAATTGACGGAACATTGTAAATCAACTATAATAAAAATTTAAAAAATAAAATTGAGACTATTGACCAATTTTGGTAAGAAATGAGGCTACATATCAATAGAATATAGGTAACTAGACATGTATAATGCTGGACATTGATGTAGAATTGATTAGCAAGAGTAACTGCAGTAACTAAGACGTTCTCTGTTCCTGGTAACGATGGCAGATTGAAAGAAAAAGTTATGATTTTCAAGGAAATGAGATTCCCAATATTAAGACTGGGTCCAAAAGTACCCAAATTGAATATAAAATAACCTAACTGTTGAATGAGACTATAGAGTGTAATGGTTAAGAGCGTGGGCATTAAAGGAGACAACTCTGATTTCAAAGATCAGTTTTAACATGTATTCATTTGCGGACATGCAGCAACTTCCTTAATCCCTCTGTCTCACTCTCTTCTACAATAAAATGTGAATACTAATAGAGATTACTTCTCTAGGTGATTGTGAGAATTAAAAGAGACAATGCAAGTAAAGCAAATCTATGCCTCTAATACCACAGGTACTCAAAAGACAAATAAAGAACTCCTTATATTGTTCTACTCGTTCACCAGAAACCCCAGTTATGGAAGACAACCATCCCTTGGTCCACTGCAGCTAAGTCAGCCTATGGATGAGGGGCAATTTCGTAACTGATTAGATTCAGATTTAGAGATAACTGGCAATCTGGGGTCCCCCAAGGCAGAAGCTGAAGGTCTGCTTTGTAAACCCCAGCTGCAAGTAGCAGGGAAAATCTTCCCAGTATGGGAAATATAAATCAAGTGCCAAAGGTGCCTAGTTATTTCCAATAAATTCTAAAACCCTCAAATGTTGCATAAATGTGAATCTAAACAGCTTGATGATCATCCACAGTTTCTACATTATTCAGTCTTTTAAAAACAAATAAATCGGCATTTTCCTTAAACAACTCTATCAAGATTCAAATAAAACAGGTGTAAGATGCAAAAAAAAGTTATGGAAAGATATTCAACTTTGGATTTCTGTTGTATCTGGGAAAGCATTCATCTTATCTGTTGCTCTCTGCCTCTCTCTTCTTTAGTAAACTAATCCTGCACAGATGGTGAATCATGGTAATCTCTGATACCAGATGCAGAGAGGAATTTTTAATGAAATGGGAATTTAAAGGTTTTTATATAAAGCACTAAAACCTCTTCTACTTTTTATCATAATGCTCAAATTATTTTTACTGCTATGGGTTATAAATGCATGATTGTAATACTGCTTCTGGAAGAAACTGACCTAATATTAAAAAGGTGCTTATGGCCTAAAGCAGCTATCTCCTGCCCCACCCAGTATGAAGGTGCAAAGTCCCCAATAAAAGGCACTCAGTGGCTAAGATTACAAGATTTAGCACTGAACTGACCTTATAGCATTCCATGAACCCTACATAATGCTTCTCTGGATTTTGTTGATATACCTCCTGATCTTCTGGCATCCTTTTTAATAATTTCAACAAAGCTGTGGCCTTGATTTAACTGCTTCTCTAATCTATAACTAAAAGATTTGTTTCCTCTTTTTTTTTTCCCTAGCCAGAACTGTGCAGTCTGATTACCTGGTATTTTGATATCTCTTGCCTGACCTTAAGACCCTCCCTTACAAAAAACACTGATGAGCAGCTCTATTGAACATGGCTGGGTGGTTAAGTAATCACCTACCCTCCTCAGTTCTTGCTCAAGAGGGTTGATGTTGGACATTTATGATCATTCACAAAGAAATCTTATAGAAAAGAATTCCAAGTTAGCTCTGAAGCCTGTCTTTTCATAAAAAGTTTTCTAAAAAGTTATATATATACACACATACATGAAACACATTGCTGTATACAAAATTGAAAATCTGTAATGTATACATGTAAGGATAACCTGACCCCCTTGCTGTACAGTGGGAAAATAAAAAAAAATTAAAAAAAAATTGAAAATCAAAATAATGTTTAATATGTTATGCTAATCACTATTTAATAGGAGCACATTACTTAAAAACAGTTATATACCTCTAAAGACCTTCAAAATACAATGACACAGAATGATGATGCTTATAATTTAGCAGTTTTTAAATCTAAAACACAAAGGGAAAAAAGTCAGAAAGAAACTAATAAAGAGGAAAACTACGTGAGTTCCCCTTCTTGTGCAGCAGAAACAAATCTGACTAGTATCCATGAGGATGCGGGTTTGATTTCTGGCCTCGCTCAGTGGTTTAAGGATCTGGTGTTTGCCCTGAGCTGTGATGTAGGTCACAGATGTGGCTCGGATCTGGCATTGCTATGGCTGTGGCGCAGGCTAGCAGCTGTAGCTCCTATTTGACCCCTAGCCTGGGAACTTCCATATGTCACAAGTGCAGCCCCTCCCCCCAAAAAAGGGAAAACTACTGTCTGCTAATTAAGGCTAGGCATGAAAGAATAATATCATCTTAAGGTTAAGAAGTTTATCTCTATTGAAGTTAAATTGTAAAAATTTCAGTCTTGAACTTCGAATTCTCATGTGTACCCCTTTGATGACCACAAACCATTTCAAATACACATGGAGAATCTGAAGGCAAAGAGGTAGTCCAAGGGAACCCATTGTCATGGAAAGACTGCTTCAAGATCAGGAAGCCTGGGTAGTTGCCTTCATGGATCAGCAGTTAATGAACCCAACTAGTATCCATGAGGATGCAGGTTCGATCCCTGGCCTCACTCAGTGGGTTAAGGATCTGGCATTGCTGTGGCTGTGGCATAGGCCGGCAGCTACAGCTCCAATTTGACCCCTATCCTGGGAACCTTCACATGCTGCAGATGTGGCCCTAAAATAGCAATAAAAAAAAAATCAGGAAACTTGGAATCAGGTTGTATCATGTCGTCATTCTGCCATGATCTCACTTCGTGATGCAGGCTGTTACCAGACCTTTATGGGCCTAAGTTTCCTGATGTGTAAATTTTTTGTGTGGGACTCAGGTCTGATAAATATGAGATCAACAAAACTAATCTGGACTTAAACAGAAGACTCTCTTCCAGATCCTTGGTATTATTTCATATGATGATTATGTACTCAAAACCTTGGACAGAACTATTTTGACTGGGGATGTGGGAAGGAAAGGAGCTTATATGAAAAATTGGATGTGGGAGATGAGAACGAGCCTGGATGCCAAATACTTGGGAAGGCTGGTCTCAACTACCCCAGTTGGAGTTTCTCACTGCACTCCTTGGGCTCTCACTTTAGAGATCTATTAGAACCTGTGTTAACATCCCTGACAAGATCATAAACTTCTTAAAGCAGAGCTCTTTGAGGTTTAGTGCACAGCTGAACCCTTTATCTAGGGAGTCCCATATCTAGAAGTGTGTAATTACCCACTGGTGCCCTGGTGTTAAAAAGGCTTTTAAAAAACAGGGGCCATGTCTTATCAAGTGTCTGGCACCTACTAGACTGCCAAGAAAGCATGCTAAAAGAATACATGTGCTGAATGAATTAATGTTTATCAGATACTGCAGCCCAGCACAAAAACTGATCTTAACAGGACAAGTTACTCTGGGCATCAGGTAAACTTCCAAAGACTGTCACTACATCAAAGACTTTTTAAAGGAAGCCAAGTAAGATCATCATGAGGTGACATCATACTGAGAAGGACAGAAGGTTACACTCCTACAAATATATATTCTTTGTCCTCGGGCACAAGATCATTTCTTTTAACCCGATACAAACTAGGGCACTTAGAAGGATGTAAACCTTGAGGCTTAGGACTGGTTTCTCCAAAACTGAGAGGGAAGAAGAGGTCAAATGTTATCCAAAATGAAGCCACAGACCTTCCTGCCTGTATCATTCTTTAATTAGTATTTATTAAAACCAACTCACTGCTGAATGATCTTTTAAGATTTAAGAATCTGACCTACAATCACTACGCTCTGTCTTAACACTCTCTCTATAATGAATTTGAAATTCAAAAGAAAAATACATGAAATTGAAGTTAAAGATACAGTTCTGGCAGTGGCTGAATATATTTATACAATAATCAGTCCCTTCAAGGAGATTGGCCTGATAATCCAGAAATCGCCACTAGCTTTTCTTGGACCATGGTTTATAGGGCATGCTATGCTATTTTGCCCATCATGAAAGGGCTGGCAGTCCACAAATCATCCGAGGGCAGGATCACACTCTGAAGTGACTTGAATAAATCATTTGCGTAAGTTAATGTGCACTTCCTATGGCTGTTTTGTCATTAAAACTGTGGGTCAAATCAAATAAGTCCATCAAGGCGCTATAAAATATGTATGCAAAAAGAATGGATGTGATGTTGTTGAGAATAATAAAACAGTCCATAAAAGCTAGGAAATAAATCAGTTGTTCTTTCAGGCATGGAATACCAAACACCACATACGTCCATATGTATTATATATGCTGTAAGCACACATATATTATATATGAGCACTTTTTGACTTGCTCAGAGTTACACAAAGTGATGAACGTGTTTGCCTCAGAGAAGCATTTACTATCAAGGAGGCACTGGCACATTGACTGAAACAATGCTTTAGCCTCTGATCAATGGCTTTCCCAAGGACAATCTCTCTGGTGAATGCTTCTCATGGAGAGCGTATGTATTCCTAGAAAGATGATTCATAAACAGGAAATACAGGGAGACTACATTATGTCATGAGTGAAGGTTCTTAGGTAGGCAGCTTGAAGATGTTCTAAATGGATTCCTTGATTTCCTCTAAAACCATGTTTTTAACCTCAGATCAAAGGGGCAAACTGTTTCCCCAACCTTTGGGCTAACAAATGACTTGCAGGTAAGGCTACTTCCCCCTTCCCTCTCACTGTCTTGCCTTCCTCTCCCTTCCTTCCATCCTTCCTCCTTTCCTTCCTCCTCTTCTTAATTTTTCCCCTGTAACTCCTCCCCACAATTTTTTTTTTTTTTTTTGGAAAGTGCACTCTAGTATCAGTTGCTCCTCTGCAGACTGCATTAGCAATGCCAGCATTCTTAGTAAGCATTTTTATGAGACAGCTCCTTTACTGCATAAGCGGGTTGGCAGATATGAATGAGCTACCACCCCGACCCTCAACATCTACTGTCATAAAATAATGTGTAAGCAGTTAATGATGTCAATGTGAATGAAATGTGTAATTTAAAAGAGAATATAAGCAAAGGAAAGAATGACTAATTCCAACTGTAATGACTTTGGGAAAGTATTTTGAACACGATGGCATTTGAACTTTGACTGAAGAATATGATTTGTATCAACGGGGGAGCAGGAAAAACATTTCCAGCTAGGAAATCACATGTTAAAGACCTAAAGAAGAGAAAGATACTCAGTCTTCTCTATGGAGCACCATGGCATTGCTGGTGCTCACATGAGTCTCTGAAATGGAAATATGTCCTTCTCCTTCTGGCAAAAAAGATAGGAGCTGTTACACAGAGTGATTTGGAACCTTAGTCACAGCATTTTTTCAGTTTCATCACTCACCTACATATAGGAAGGGATCTTCCCCAACAAAGTGCTTAGAATACCCCAAAATTTTTATTCTCCCTCCTTTCTAGTGCTTGCTGTTAACCTAGGGGCCTAAGGGCAGGGGAATTCAAGAATAGCACCCCAAATCATTATTCCCTCAGACATTATCAAGCTCACCCTTCCGGGATCATGATATATTTACTGTTTTGTTTGTTTGTTTGTTTTTCCCCTCAGAGAACTCTTTGTCTCCCTGCTTTCTTTTATCAGCACATCTCCAGCATTTAGATATCTTAATACATGTCAGAAATTCAAATGTAGAAAAGATTTAGGATTTCTTGGAAGGGTATCCTGAGTCCTGAACAATCATATTTGTGGTGCTATCTGGATATGGCTCACTCTGGCTTTGCAGGAGTCAACTGTTATATTTCCAAGAATTTTGTGAGCTGATTGGTACCATACTGGTACCTTGAAATTGACCACAGTGGGAGTATTTATACCATGGAAGTGGGCAAAAGCCATAAGATCATGGCTATTATTTTCAGAGAGCTAATTGTTAGATTTTTACCAGTACCATACTGAATATTTGGCTCTTAAGGGTCCCCAAATATTCCACAACAGCTAGCTAAGAGCATGCAATGGCTTTCAGAGAATTATCACCTTATTCCATAAACCAATGGTTGGTTTTCTGGGATGTGTTGGGAGATGGATATTAACAATGGTGCTGGTCAAAAACCCACTGTCAAGACTGTAGTGTGCTGCAGGGGAAAGAGAAAAAGCATTGCAATTCAGCATCTAAGAATGCTAGTTCTATTCTTTATTGACCATGTGATTAATGGCTGTTTATTCCTCATCTGCAAAATGGGGATCCTAATAATTATGTAACAGAGTAAATATTAAATAAAGATTAAATAGGATGATATTCAAAGGCACTTAGAATAATGTATAGAACAAAGAAAGTACCCAATAAATAACTTTGGTGACAGACTAATGTAGTTCCAAATGCTGGTACTACTACTTTCCAGCTAGTATAATCTTGTTAAAGTTATCTAACTTCCCTGGTCTTCTGTTTCTTAAAGAGTAGCATTAAATCCTGTATTGATCTTCTCGACATTGCAGAGGCGAGAAAGCGAGAAACTATACTATCTTGCAGCTAGTATTCAGAAGTGAATTATGTCCTATCAATAAGATGTAACTGGTATAGGATTAGATGCAAGACAGATGCAAGGCAGAGACCAGTTTTTTGTTTCTTGGCTTGTGTTATTGTTAAATATGGTTGTGGAGATGCTAGACTTTTTCTGCAGCATAATTCTAGTGTTTTATGGTGGCTGTGGGGGTTTTGAGGGGTAATTGTGCTGGCTGGAGTGGACCTCTGATTCAACTCTTCTATGGAAGCAGGAGCAGCTCTCCTGGTTTCCACAATGTTGTTCTCAGAGTCATTACTGGAAGCTCAGCCTACAGTCCTCCTTCAGCTCTTCCAGTGATGTTTCAAGCTGTTAAATAACGTTAAGTTACCAAAGAGGTATTTATGTCCTACAATTGAACCTTGTCTGATAAACAGAATTTGGGAAGACCATTATAGGCACATAGGACATGAGTCTAAAACATCTAGTATTGTGTCTGTCATTAAACAGGCTTTTAATAAATGTGAGTTCTCTGTCTTTTCATATTCGTCAACTCTCCTTCCTCCGTGGAAAAAAAATCCATATCACCATGGCTTGTAATCAGCATAATTTGTTTCAAGATCTTTTCTGTGGATAGTGTAGAAGAAATGTATATTTATTCCCTGGAAAGCTATACCATTGCACTAAGTCTGTTTTTATACATGTAAATCCTTGAAGGATGCTAAACAATATTATAAGACTGTGGCTTTCATGGACATAACTGTACAATAGTTGCTGATCTTGAGAGGTAAGGCTATTCTTTTGGAAACTGACAAAATATGACATTACTCAGAAAATATTTCCATGAATCCAAGAGTCAGTTTTGTGTTAATTTATGATCAGTCCTAGTGGAGATACTGTCCAACCTCAATATTTATTTGTTAATTCCATTTTTAAAATTGCCATCTGAGCACTACTCTGGGAGTAATTATTTTAAAAAATCCAATACTCACTTTTCCTTCTCTCTTCTTTTATTCAAGTCCTTTTCAAGTCATTTCCTAAGCAATAATAATTGTTTCAGTAATTAAAATATCAGGAGGTAAGCAGAGCTGATTAGAATAGCCTCTGACCACATGCACCCAAAAAGTCAAATGAGAGAGATCTAGATTCTTAAACATGACCTCATTATTAACATGGTGTCTTTTATTAACCTTGTTCCAAATGTAAAATATGCTGAAAACATCAATATTCAGCTCTTCCTTGTTTTGTTTATGGCACTTAGGCAAATGCTCATTATTAGAGGTAAAAGTTGTAAGAGTATTACAAAACAAAGGCTTGAAATAATAAAATGTAGATGTGAGTTGAAATAACATTATCACAAGAAACTCATTGTATGCTTCTATCAATCCTACAGTCTATCTACTATACCTAAGAATGTTGCATCTTGAAATGGATCTCCCCTTGTTGATATACACATACCCTTGAGGATACTGTATGGATGGGGTGAAGGGTAGTCAGAGTGAGGAAGGTGGCTTTAATCTGTGTCTGGATTTTAGTCAGAGATATGGTCTTATTATAAGGTTATACAAGTTACCATGAATAAACTTAACACTCATGATGCAACTGAACAACAAACACCTTTGATCCTAAAAGTCTTTTAACCTCTGCTCACAGCTCACTGTCCTTCCCTGTGAGGACGGCTTTCTATAATGGGGAAGAGTGCTATACAATCTAGTTTCCTTATACTGCTACCTCAAGCTCTGTGTCACAGACAAGTCTCTCAGGCTTTCTTCCTTTGTGTCTTTTACTTAAAATATTTTTTCCGTTAAAAAATAATTTACATAAAATAAAACTCCATTTTTCTTGGGGGGGTGTATAGTTACACATGTTTTAGCACACATGTGGATTTGTATAACCACCATTAAAATCAGGATACATACCAATTCCATCATGCCTAACACTTCTCTCATGCAGCCCCTTTTTACTCAGACTGTCTCCACTCTCTGCTAATTTTTACCCCATGGGGACTATTGTTTTCCATCCTTATAGTCTTACCTTTTCTAGTTCATATAAATGAAATGTAGTAAGTAACTTTATGACACTGGTTTCCTTCACTTAGTATAATATATTTGAGACTCATCTCTGTTGTTGCATGTATCAGCAGTTCATTCCTTTTCATTGCTGAGTAGTATTCCATTGCATGGGTGTAGCACATTTATCTATTGAAGAACATTAGGTTGTTTTCAGTTATTATGGTGCTCTTATGAATACTCACGCAGCTTTTTTTTTTTTTTTTTCCTTTTTAGGGCTACACCCATGACATATGGAAGTTCCCAGGCTAGGAGTCAAATCAGAGCTGCAGCTGCCAGCCTATGCCACAGCCACAGCAACACCAGATCCAAGCTGCATCTGCAACCTTTGCTGCAGCTTGCAGTAATGCTGGATTTTTAACCCATTGAGTGAGGCCAGGGATGGAACCTCCATCCTCATGGATACCAGTCAGATTCCTAACCTACCGAGCCACAATGGGAACTCCTCATGCTTTTATGTGAACATAGTTTTCATTTTTCTAGTGCAGAATTTTTCAACCACTATTAATTACTTTTAAGTAGGGTAATTATTTGATGTTGGAGACCATCCTGTCCATTACACATATTTAGCAGCACATATTAGATGCCAGTAGTGTCCGCTGACCCAGGGTGACCACTGAAATCAAAAGTGTCTCCTTATGTTGTCAAATGTCTGCTGCAGGGCAAAATTACCCCCAGTAGAGAAATAATGCTCTAGGGCAAAAAGTGTGTAAAAAAGGATTGTTGGTCCATATAGTAAGTATATGTTTAACTTTAAAAGAAACTAAGTTATTTTTTAAGGTGTTTGTACCATTTTGCCTTCCTAACAGCAATGCATAAGAGTTCTAATTTTTCCACATCTTTGTTAGAAATTGGTACTAGCAGGCTTCTAAAATTTTAGCTATTCTAATTAATAATTGGAGTTTCCCTTTATTTTAAAATGAGATTAAAAATACAATAATGTAGCAGCTATTAGGGCAGCTCACAAATATTTCCAGTTTTGCCACTTGAAAAAAAAATTGCTTCTGCTCCCATTAAGTTGCATTTGACTACGTGAAAAGCATTGATGAAAAAGTGTAAATGAAATGAGTCACTTCAGGATGGCCACAGAGAAGAGCTGATGTATTCTTCTGTCTTTCCTTCTCTCAACTTTAGCAACCACTTACATTCTAAATAGTGGAGACTTCATGAGCCACTTCACTTTGAATGAGAGTGACATGGAAGAGAGTCTCCTGCCAAATCTCAAATGGACATGAGGTATAAGCAAGAAATAAACCTTTGCCATTTTAAGCCACTGCGATTTTGGGGTTGTTTACTACCTCGTTATACCCAGCCTAGCTGGAATAAAATGAATTCCTATGTGCTTATTATAAGAATGTATGAGATAAATGTAGTTAATGCATTTAAGCATAGTTCTTTGCTCAAAATAATTGCTCAGCAAATGATATTATCATAGCTATTCACTCTTTCCTGACCATCCTACTTCATGGTGATCCTTCCGTTTATAAATGCACACATTTTATTCTTTTTTTTAACACATTAACAGAACTACTTAAGCTCCTTCAAGGTATCCTAAAAACAGGTTGGTCTCAAAGACTAAGACTGAAGCAAGATCACATTTCATTGGCCCCCTGTCCTTCAGGTATGCTGGTATACCACCCAGGGTTCAAGGATACAGTACTCTGTAATGCTGTAAATACATTTTTTGCATGACAATAATAATATCAAGTCATTTTAAAACCTGTCTCCTACAAGTCATTGTACGTTTTGAAGGTCTCTAACTAGTCAGCTAAACTCTGCATTTTCTGTCTACCACGTCCCAAGAATATAGAGAGGTAAAGATTAGGTATAAAAATACAGTGGTTCCCAAAGTTGATGGTGCATAAAAATTACTTGCAGAAATTTGAAAATGATTTACAGATTTTATATCTTCAAAATGGAAGTTTCTATTTACTAGTGAAAGTCACTATAAGCACATTTAAAAGACAAATAATAAAATAGAAAAAAAAATTTCCAACACCTAAAGCAAAAAAAACGGATGATATTCATAATATATAAAAAACTGATAAAAATTAGTATGAAAAAGCTTACATAATAGAAAAAAAGAGCAAGAGATAAGAAAGACAATTCACATAAAAATATAAAAGGCAAATAAACATATGAAAAGATGATGAACCTCAACTGCAATCAGGAAAATGCAAATTTAGTCAATGAGATAGCATTTTTTACATATCAGATTGGCAAAAAGGTTAAAGACTGATAATATCCGGAGCCGACAAAGCTAAGGGGGAAAAGGAACATCTTACACTATTGGGACAGGGAGATAGCTTGGAGAAGAACAATTTGGCAGAATCCATCAAAACTATGTGCGTTTTCGGCACTGTAGTTCCACTTCTAGAAACATATCTTATTGGGATGCTTCCTCAAGTGCAAAAAGACGTGTGCAAAATGTTAGAAGCAACATTGTAATAGTAAAGAAGCAGAAGCATTCTAAAGGCTCATGAATAGGGGCATGATTGAATCCTGTGGAATACTTTCACGGTGGCTGAAAAGAATGAATAGACATATATGGCCAGATTTTAAAATCGATACCTATCATTTATTGTTGGATTAAAAAAACAGAATGAAAGAAAGTTGCAAAATAATATAAAAAACACAGTAGTATCTATGTTATGTATGTGAATGTATATGTATATATATAAAAAGATATTTTGGAATTCCCATTGTGGCTCAGTGGAAATTAACCTGACTACTATCTATGAGGCTGCAAGTTTGATCCCTGGCCTCGATCAGTGGGTTAAGGATCCAGTGTTTCTGTGAGTTGTGGTTAAGCTTGCAGATGCTGCTTGGATCTGGCATTACTGTAGCTGTGGCTGTGGCTAGTAGCTGCACCTCTCAACCCTTAGTGCGGGAACTTCCATATGCTGTGGGGGGGGGGGCCTTTAAAAAAAACTTTCCTTAAAAAACACACATGCACCCGCATGTTCATTGCAGCTCTATTCACAATAGCCAAGACATGGAAACAACCCAAATGTCCATTAACAGACGACTGGATTAGGAAGATGTGGTATATATACACAATGGAATACTACTCAGCCATAAAAAAGAACAAAATAATGCCATTTGCAGCAACATGGATGGAACTAGAAACTCTCATACTGAGTGAAGGAAATCAGAAAGAGAAAGACAAATACCATATGATATCACTCATATCTGGTATCTAATATAGAGCACAAATGAACCTTTCCACAGAAAAGAAAATCATGGACTTGGAGAATAGACTCATGGTTGCCTGGGGGAGGGGGAGAGAGGGGTAGGGGGAAGGAGTGGGAGGGATTGGGAGCTTGGGGTTAATGGATGAAAACTATTTCTTTTGGAATGGACTAACAATGAGATCCTGCTGTGTAGTACTGAGAACTATGTCTAGATACTTACAATGGAGCATGACAATGGGAGAAAAATTATGTATACATGTATGTGTAACTGGGTCCCCATGCTGTATAGTGGGAAAAAGAAAACAAAACAAAACAAAGTGTGTTGGGGGAAATAACTATTTAAAAAATTTTAAAAAACAGCTGTAATATTTATTTCATAGTGGTTTGAGCAAATTATACTTTATTTTTATTTTTATTTTTGGAAAAGCAATGAACTTGTCTATTGTATACGTGCAAACCAACTTAAAATAATAGCAAAGTTTCTTTCACTGACTTGGATCATTTTTATCTTCTTACATGCATGCTGCTATTCCTTTCAAATTAAAAACAATCTCTTCTTCTTTTTCTTTTTCTTTTCTTTCTTTTTTTTTTCTTTTGTCTTTTGCCTTTTCTAGGGCTGCACCTGTGGCATATGGAGGTTCCTAGGGGTCTAATCAGAGCTATAGCCACTGGCCTACACCACAGCCACAGCAATGCGGGATCCGAGCCACATCTGCAATCTCCAAAACAATCTCTTCTTGATCACTCATCTCTTGAGCTCTGACCCTATTTCTCTGCTGCTCTTTACAAGAAAAGTCCTCAAGGATCCTCTTTATCATTTTCAATTCTCCTTCCATTTTCTCATGAACATATGTTAATCATGTTTTCTTCCTTTCACTTGTTACTACAGATCCTGTCAACCTCACTAATGATCTTTGACCACCTCTGTATTGTTAACATACTTCAGTTTTAGTTTTCATCGTACTTGACCTCCAAGTAGCTCCTTCCACCATAGAACACTTTATTCTCCTGGTTCCCAAGTTATCACACTCTTCCAGTTTTCCTCTCCATCACTGTAGCTTCAGCTGAGTCTCCTTTGCTGATTTTATCTCACCTCCTCTTCACCTTAATTGTGGGTGCCCCAGGACTTAGTCCATGAGCTTTATCTCTTTTGATTCAGTCATAGACATTAAGACTATCTATGTTAGATATAGCTCATATTTTACTTTTAGCCTAGAACTCTCCTTAATTCTAGATTCATTTACCCTACTTCCTATTCAATATCTCTGCTTAGATGTTCAATGGGTATGTCAAACCCAGCATACCCCAAGCTGAACTCATGATATTCTCTTCCAAACATCACCTTTTTTTTTTTTTAATGTAAAATGATGTTAACTCCATCCTTTTGGATTGTTCAAGCAGATATCTATTTTCAGGTCAACCTTGATCTATCTATCGCTTTCACTTACATTCAATATTTAACCCATCTTGTTGACTCTACTTTCAAATTATATCTAGGACCTGCATGCTTTTCACTAACTCTTCTGCTGCCACCTTGGGACAAGACACAATATCCCTCCCCTGGATTGCTGCAGTAACCTTTTCACTGGCTTCCCTGACTTGGCCTTTGAATCCTATTTAGTAATTCTTAACAGAGAGTGATTTTTTAAAACCATAAAGTAGATTGTCACTTTACCTACAACACTACAGAAGACCCTCATCTTTCTCAGAGTAAAAGCAAAGTCCTTATAATGGCCTATTAGACTTTATATGAAATGGCTTCTGAAATCCTTCTGACAGCCTTGCCATTTACTTTCCTCAGCCTACTTGTGCCTCCTAGTTTCCTCTAGAACAGGTCACACAAGGCCTTGCCTCAAGACCTTTGCATTTGCTGTTCTCTTCCCCTTGCTTAGAATGTTTTTCCTGCAAATATCCAAAGGCTTGCAAATTTAACCCACATAGGCCTTTGACTTTGTGTCCTAGTCTCAATAAAACTTTCTATTACTATGCTATTTAAAAGAACACTTCTCTGGGAGTTCCCATTGTGGATCAGTGGTAACAAACCTGACTAGTATCCATGAGGATGCCAGTTTGATCCCAGGCCTCACTCAGTGGGTTAAGGATACAGAGCTGCTGTGAGTTGCGGTATAGGTCAGAGATGCAGTGGCTTAGATCCTGCATTGTTATGGCTGTGGTGTAGGCTGGCAATTCAACCCCTAGCCTGGGAACTTCCATATGCCATGGGTGTGGCCCTTTAAAAAAAGACAAAAAATAAAATAAATAAAATAAAATAAAAATACTTCTCCCATTTTCTATTCCCCTTTTCAGCATTTTCTTCTTCCTCACAATTATTACCATCTTTATTAGTTTCCTAATCTGTAACAGATTACTATGAACTGGCTGACTTAAAACGACAAAAATGTATTGTCTCACAGTTCTTGAGGCCAGGAGTTAAGACTTCAATGTGCCTTTTTTGGAGGCGAGAACAGCTCAACTCGTAGCAACATCTGATGCATGACATATTTTATCTGTCTTTCTCTTCATACAGGAATGCAAGATCTAAGAGAGTAGAACTTTTTCATTTAATCCCCCCCCCCCAGTGGTATCCTTTCAGGGACTAAAAGGGGGCCTGACTTGTTGAACGATTGAGATCTCCCCGCTAGCTCCCCATGATGAGGAGTATAAAGGTCCAACCACTGGACATGGCATTCACAATCTTGGACAATCTGCCACTCCCGTTTTCCCCAACTCTTAGCCCTTGTCACCTCCCTCACTGCCCTTTATTTGTACCAAAGTTACTTCCTAGCTTTGCCTCAAACACACACCTTTACAACTCCCCATATTTTCTCTTTTTTTCCCCTCTCCTAAATTACACTTCTCTCCTTCATGACATGCATTGCTCTGCTAAAATCTTATATATCTTTGTAGTATCACCTCCTTGATACCAGCTCAGAGCCTGTATGCTGCTGAGAGCCTCTTTCTCTTGCTCTCTCCCAGATGTTCTAGTTTCCCCATTAGAAATATTATCATCTTATTGCATGGATATATTGGTTTGTTGTCATGACAATCCTGAACTTGCCATTAAACTGAGAGATGCTTCAGGAAGGGACAAATACCTCCTTTCCTTCACTTCACCTTCAAAATCCACCTTGTGCTAAAACTGTGATAGTCACATGCTAAATATTTGTTGACAGAATGAAGGGAGCAAAGTAGTCTTTCTGTCTTGGGTTTTGAAGTAACAGCAGATAAAATTTTGGCCATTGGGCCCCAGAACATTTGCACTAGACAGTTAGGCAATGAGTAGGGGGGAAAGGTGGAGTTTCTTTGGCTTTTTTAAAAGTTGTTACATGTCCTTCATGAAGTCACCAATCCTGGGCAATGATTAGCCTAGGAACACTCAAAATGGACTGTTCAGGAGAAGAAGCAATGCCTCGTAGTTATGTTGTGAGTCACATGGGAAGTCCTGAACCCACTTCTAAATCCATTAATATGAGCTTTCATGATCAGCCCTATTATTAACCCTATTCTCAATAGAAAGGAGTAAAATAATAGAAAGTTTTTAGATTAAATTGGGAGAAAAAGAAAAAAGGAAAATACTGGAGAAAAAGAAAAGTAGCTTGGTGCAATTTGGCAGAATAAGTTACCTGTAAATAAAATATTTCGATTAAAACCTTCAAAGTGTATATCATGCCATCATAGACTGCTTCACATAACTAGACAATAGAATAAGGACTATTTTCTGTAGCTCAGAGTTAAATAATATGAAAGTAAATATTAGAGAGCTTTTAAAGCATCCCAAATTGTTTTTTCTTCCTTCAAATGTCAAAATACATGTCTCAATAGATATTTTTAAACTGAATTCCTTTTTCAAAATTCTCTCCTTAGTGTCTTAGAAAAGAAAGATATAACTTAGATGGTGCACAATCTGGATGAGATGGAGTGGAGTTTAAATAAATTTCAATTTGACCATCTTCTATATCTTAGTAGATATTGATTATGTTTTCCACTGAGTTTTATGGAAATTGGAGAGAAAAATAATATCTATGTTTTCTACTGCTCCCATTATTTATTGCTATTTAATAAATCATCTCAAAACTCAATGGCTCAAAATAATGATTTATTATTATTACTCATGGTTCTGTAGACTGGCCTCAGCTGGAGGGCTCTCCCTTGGTCTCTTTCATCTGGTTGCAGTCTGGCACTAAAGTCATCTGAAGACTATCTGGGCTGAGTGTGAAAATGATTCACTCCCAAGATTGGAAGTTGACTTTATCAGGTGGCTGGGTGCTCAGCTGGGCCTATCAACCAGCACGCTTACACATGGCCTCTCCAGGTGGTTTCAGCTTCTTGGCACAGTAACTGGATTCTGAGATGGAAATCCCAAAGAGTGAGCATTTCAAGAGACCCAAGGGAAGACTGCAAGGATTATTCAGACCTAGCTTGAAAGTCATGCAATACCACTTCTACTACATTCTACTGTTCACATTGGGCCAATCGAGAATCAAGTGCACCGGCACCTGTGTACAAAAGAGAATGACTCCTGGGAAGCACTGGAGGGGCCGTCTTTGGAGACTAGCTGCCATACTTACTGACCTTCTAATTAAATTTCCCTGCTCAAGGTAGAATGTTTACCTTTACAAGATCAGTAAAAGGTTCACTTACTATTTAACCACAAAATCCAAATGGAAGTTTCGCCTACATATATGAAAATAGGATTACCATCAAAGATAACAAAGCATGTGACCAAATATTGCTTACTAAAGCTTATGTGAAAGCTCTTTTACTAGATGGGAAACCACTGGACACATTCACCTTTTGAGATAGATTTGATTATAAACCTAACCCTTAGACAGAAAGGGAGTTGGAGTCTCCCAGCTGTTAAACAGTCCTGGAGGAGTGAGCTGGTATAGATGAAATGTCAACATTGAATACACTGGAATGTAATTTTCTAAATCATCTAATTTTGGGGGGGGGTTCATTCTTGAGGACAGAGCAGGCAGGGTGAGTAGAATCCTAGTCTGTTGAAATGTGAATCAGAGTAAAATGCAGACCATGGAGTCAGCAGATGCTGTGTTTGACTCTGGGCTCTGAAATTCCTAGAGATAAGGCCTATTCGTATTTGCTCAACCTCTCTGATCCTTGGCTTTCTCATTCATAAAAAAGGTCAAAGTCCATGGTTTTTTTGGGAGACATAAATGAGCTGAACTGTAGGATTCTACCCTAAGTCCTTCTACCACTGGGCCAGTATTATTATTATTATTATTTTTATCTTTTTAAGCTCACTAGAATGGCTTAATGGTTATGGTATACATGTAGCTTTCAGTTACCACAAATCCATTTGAGACATAGTCAAGGTATGCATAAATACACATAAACAATAAGTGAGTGAACAGTAATTTGAAGCAAAACAACCCTTGGAAAATTTGAACTCAAACCACAATTTCAAACCAATCAAAAATATTTATTGGGTCACTAGAATTTGTAAGGCACTCTATAGAAGGCAAGAATCATATTTGGTCCCTGTATTTAAAACTTCTTTTGTCTACTTATCCTGAGATCATTGAATTTAGAGCTGGTTGACAGTAAAGACAGCAGCACAAATCAATCTACCTGCCAAGGATAGCAGTGAAAACTTGCTTTTGCTCAGTGCATAGCAGACGGCTTGGAAAAAGTCCTGCAAACCAAGCACTGAAAACAAGGCCATTCCTCTTTTCCCCCAGGTTTTCATAAGTAGGTCAAGAATAGTTTGGAAAAGATGTATTTTGAATAAGAAAACTTCTCCAATTGACAAAGATTCAAACAACTAGGGACAAATAAGAGATATCAACAATTATCTTTGGTAGTTAACACAAATCCACTTTCCATCCATTACCATAGAAGACCCACCTGGGCAGGATGCTGCTGTGTGGGTATTGAGGTGGTGGCATTTGTGCATGTGTGTGTACAAAGCTTTTACGAGCTCATAAATAGGACATGAGACATGTACTTAACTAACTATAATTAAAGAGAGGACATGATAAGGATTATAAAAGTTCAAATTTCTAAGGAATGAGAAATGACACCAGTCAGGTAATACAAGGACAATTTATTGGAGGAAGAGGTCATACTTAAGCCTGGCCTTGAAATAAAGGTAGTACTAACAAGCAATTTGGTTTAGATGAATGATAGAATTGGGAAGTGGAAGAAGTAGAAGAAAAGTCTGTAAGGAAGGCTGAAGCCAGATTCCAGTGAAATTTTAACATTGCCTTAACAAGTTCACATTTTGCCTGATAGGAAATTATATCAGATAAGAATGCGTTTAGCTGCAATAACTGAGAAACATAATAGATAGTAGTTTGAATGAGAAAGGAGTTTGTTTATTCCATGCAATGAAGAGTCAGGGGTCAGGCAGTCCAGAGTTGCTGTGGTGTCTCAATGATGTCACAGGAGACCCTGGCTCTTTCTATTTGCCCCATCTTGTCACTCTCCATGGGTGGCTTCTGTCCTCATATCTGCCACCTCATGGCCATAATATGACTGTTCCACCTGTCTAGCCTCATGTCTATGCTACAGATGGGAAGAAGGATCAAGGGTAAAGGGGCATGTTAGTCAAGCCCCTCCTAAAACTTTCACTTACAGCTCACTAGAATATGTCATGCCATCCCTGGCAGAGCACCTAACATTTTTAAGTATTTTATATTTCCTGCCTCTATGGTAAAGAAAACTAAGGGAAAAGATACTTATTAGTCCCTTTTGAGTAGCCGGTTCACAGTAACTACCATATTGATGATTTTTGAACAGAGGAAAAATGGAAATTAAAACTGTACTTCTTGACAATGACTTCGACTGCACTATATAACTGCACTTGGAGAGGATGGTGGCAAAGAGAAAGCTTATAACTCTAGGGTGTAGAGAGATTAAGTGATGGATTCACCATAATATATTAGTAAGTGGTGAGATTGGGACTTGAACCCAGGCTGGTGACTTCCATTCTTTTTCCACTCATCTTTCAAAGGTGACAGTAAGGATTTGAGCCTTATGTGTGGAAGCCTATAAAGTCCTTAACAAAACTGCCTCTTTGATAGAGTCAGATGCATAAACACAAAAGCTAGGAAGTCAATCACTCATTTATTCCTTCAAACAATCTTGAGATAGAATGCTAAAATGAAATGAATGGAAGTTCAGAGAAATATGTAGATGAGCTCAAATTTCAGTTATTCTCCTTCCCAGTGGTATGATTTAGGTTAGTCACATAAGTTCTTTGACCTTCCATATCATTATATATAAAATGAGAAGGGGAATAACAATGACAGAAACTTATAAAATAAGATAATATGGGTATGGCAAACATATAGCCAACATGGGTTAGTTGGCCTAAACAGTATTATCAAGTTTTTTCTCCTAGCCAATTCGAGCCAGAGTGGTTGTGTGTTGCCACCCTGGCCAATCAGATAGTGAAGCTGGCTATATTTTTAGGAATGCTTTTATTTTTACGATGCAGGTTCCTTCCTTTCTCCTTCTTTCTTCCTGAGTATGATAGCTGGAGTCGATATAGTCATTCTACCATAATGAGGAAAAGGCTTTGAAAATACTAGAGGCTTTACCATGAACAACAATGAACAGATGTACTGTCAACCCTGAACCTCTCGTTATATGACAAAAATAAACTACTTGTTTATGAACCATGGTTTAATTTTCTATTACTTACAGTTAAAAATACTTAAATTTTATATAGGATTTGAAAGTACTTTGTGCCTGTTGACACTTAATAAATTATACTTGCTATTCTTTTCACTACCAATATTATTGCTATTGCAAGTGGTAGATAACATCAAACTACATGCAAACTTGCAGATGAGAAGACTATTATAATCAAAATACAGGAGCATATACGTGATATGCTTATGAAGAAATCCAACTACGATGCGTTGAGAATAACAAAACCATGGAAACTGCCTGTATAGATGTTGGAAAAGTATAGGCTATAAGCCCAAATCCAGGATTATAGTAAAGGACTCTATCCAGATGCAGAAAGACAGAAACAGATAACACATGGAGGGAATGAAGGAGGGAAGCATTTTCATTGGAGAGTCTCAAACAATAGTTTTAAAATTAGTGCTCTGACTCTGGAAGATGGATTCTGTGACTCTGATTTAAATTTAGTCTTTGTGGGGATAGAAGAATATCAAAGTAGCAAATAGAAATTGTGGTTTCTGATAAGGAATTTAGAAATCAGAGAAGCCAAGGTCCTTGGAAATGGATTTTCTGACTTTCGGAATTTTCTAGCCAACTACTGAATGAGATAAATTGTTAATCTGCGATGTATCTTAAATGCTTAGATTTGTATGAACCTGAAGTGCAAAATTGAATCCTATGAACAATATATCTAAGAAGAACAGAAATGCTGTTTAAAAAGACAACAACAACAACAAAAGTTCCAGTGCATAGTATAGCTCTAAGTATATATATTTGCTAAATAAGCGAATGATCAAATAACACAGGGTCATTGAGACAAAATCAGAGATTCTATATTCATGAGGTCAACAAATCAAAAATGTTATCCATCTATTTATTGTATTTTGGTATAATTTTAATGTATTTGTTTATTTTCAAAAACGCTTGTTATAATTTACAGAGACATATACACAGCAATACAATAAAAAATGATAAAGGAATTTTGCTGTTCAAGATAGCCGACTATGTATATTTCCTGACTCACATCCCAGTAAATGACACAAGCTATATGCAAGTAAGAATGAAATCACAACATCACTGAAAAAGGATAAGGAGCTTGCTATCGGCAGATCAGACTATTCAGGAATTTCTGAAGGGTATAAGGAAGATAGTAATGGACAACTTACAAAGAATCTTAACAAGCTAATAACTCACAATACAAAATGAGGAAAATAAGGAATCAGGAAAATATGAGCTTTCCCAGCAAAATCCTGGAGGGCTCCAACGATCAGTGAGCAGGGAAAAGTTGAGAGGTAACCAAATAAAGAGCCTCGAAAGACCTGGTCGGTACAAAAACCTAGTGCAGATTTGTCCCCTGAGTAAAACTGAAAGAATGGCTCCCTAGATAGGGTGAATGAAGGTCTTCCAGAGTGAGCACTGGGGTCCAAAATGATGTAGTGCTAGGCTCCCAAGTAACTTTGGTTTCCATGGTGGGCACTAAGGCCCCACACCTCTTAAAAATAACTTCCCAGCCACTTGTCCCTACCCTCTGAAAGGAGCCAGGGCTTCTGTCACCACAATCCATTCCCTGTTGGACAAACAATAATTTTTGCATATGATGAAAATGGCAAACAAGGCACCAATTCTGTTCTTTTAGATCATGATTTGTAAGTATGAACAAGTAACCTAATCACAGATATTGAATGATAATTAATAGTCTGAAAACGATTCATAGGATGAATAAATAGGCAAATCCCCTAAGAAAAAGAACTAATGCATAAAACAGAAAAAACTATAAAACAAGTAAAATTAGAATTTTTCATAAATAATTGTTTCTTCCAAGTTAAAAACAGAGATGAATCAGAATGCTTGAAAATTAAAAATATTATGGAAATAAAATGTATGCATGTCTCTGAGATCTGGAAAAGCAACACAAAGAACTCTCTCAGAAAACAGGGTAAAAAGCCGAACATATATACTTTATAAAGAAAGTAAAGAGCAGTATAGTAGGCAGAATAATGGCCCTTCTAAAGATGCCCATATCTAATCCTTAAAATTAGTGAGCTCACATGGCAAATAGACTTTTCAGATATGATTAGGTTAAGGATCTTGAGATGGGGATCCTGTCTTGGATTATTGAGGAAGGCTCGATAAGTGAACAAGAAAGGAAAGAGTGTCAATGTCAGAGAGAGATTTAAAGATGTTGCTTTACTAACTTTGAGGTTAAAGGAAGGGGCCATGAGCTAAGGAATGCATGTGGCCTCTAGACACTAGAGAAGACAAAGAAGTGACCTCTCCCTAGAAACTCCAGAGTAAATGCCAACCTGCTGACACCTTAATCTTAGCCCAATAAAGCCCATTTCAGATGCCAGACCTCCAGAACTATAAAATAATGCATTTGTTTTGTTTTAAGCTACTAAGTTTGCTGCAGTTGGTTACAGCAGCGATAGGGAAACATGTCCACTAATATAAATATCCCCAATAGCTATATAGGAAGAAGAAAAGAAAGATATGTGTTTACAGTGTAGGATATAACCAAATAAATAATAGAATAAACATCTCTAAGATGAAAAAAGACATAAGTTTTCAGAGGAAAATGCCATCCTTTATGACAAAATTGTGAAAAATTTGGGTCCTTAAGGATAAATAAAAATAATATAAGCTTCCAGACAGAAATTATATATATACACAAAACAACAATATAAAGGAACTGTTATGATTATCACTGAGTCCATTATTTATTTGTGCCATGTATTTTACTTTAACTTTCACCCACAAGGACCCTATACCATTTATGTCAAACATGAGGAAGAAAAGCCACAGTGAGGTTCAGCAATCAGATAGTAAGTGGTAGAAATTTAGTTAAAACTTATGTTGCCTATTTCTGAAATCCATGACCTTAATTCCTAGCATTGAACTTCTTATCTACAATTCAGAAAGCGGGAAACAATGAACCAATTCCTATAAAGAGCTAAGGAAATACATTTTGAAGCTGGAGTCCTATCATTAAAGTATGAAGCAGGAGGTAAATGCTATTCTTAGATATATAAGAACTCAAATTTTACAATCCACATAGCATTTTCTGAAAACAAAATATCAAAAAAGATATGATTTCTGGTTTTATTTAAGCAAAGTAAGCTGCAAAACAGAAATACATAGTGTACCAACAAAATGAGTAATGATATCAGTAAAACTTAGAGTTAATGCTAGGTAATTATTGAAAATATGGCAGTGAAATTTAATGGAATTTTTAAGTAGGTATTCATAAAACAGAAGAAGCACAGAGTAAAAAAAAATTAATGATCTGGAACCAAAATTTAGGGCAAATTCAACAGTACATATGAGGTAGTAAGAAAGAAATAAAGAAAAAAATATGAAATGCCTAGTGACATAGCTCTTATTTTGTTTAAGTAGAATGACTAGATACATCTTCATTTACATGCAGAAAGGAAAATAATCTCTCTTTGTGAAGAGTTTAAGAATAACCACTAGAAGAACAAAAATATAAGACGGAACTTTTAAATTACTAAAATGTAAAATGTAAAGACAAAATAATCAAGAACAGGAGTTCCTGTTGTGGTGCAGTGGAAACGAATCCAACTAGGAACCATGGGGTTGCGGGTTTGATCCCTGGCCTTGCTCAGTGGGTTAAGAATCTGGCATTGCCGGGAGCCGTGGTGTAGATCACAGACCCAGCTCGGACCTGGCATTTCTGTGGTTCTGGCGTAGGCTGGCAGCTGCAGTTCCGATTAGACCCCTTGCCTGGGAACGTTCATATGCCAGCGGTTGAGGCCCTAAAAGGACAAAAGACAAAAAAATTAACCAAGAAAATATGGTAAAGTATAAAAAACATGAAATAACAAATATATCACACATATGACTGACCATTGGCTGAATTTTTTTAATTAAAGGACTCTCAGTTGAAGTAGGGGAAACAAATAAACAAAACAATATCATAATATCTGTTTCAAGAGAAAATAAAACCACATACAGAAGTTAAAAATAAAGGAATAGACTAAGATTTATGAGGCCAATGTCAGTTAAATAGTCACTTGGGATTTTAGAGAAAGTAGAATTCAAGACAAAAAGCATCACATACAAAAAGGAGCATAACTTAAATTGATAAAAATATATGTTCTAATAATATGTTAAAATACCTGTGAATATTAATACCTAGGACAATATATTTAAAAAGAAAGTATAACAAAGGGAGAATTTCAGGACAGTGGAAGATTTTTTAATTGAATTAAATAGCCACAAAAGTAAGGGTACTGAGAATCTGAATAACCTACTTAACAATCTAGAAAAAATGAGGAGAGGGAAGGAAGAGGACAGATGGAAAGAGGAACAGGGAGAAGAGGAAAATGGGATGAAGAAAGAAAGGGAAAAAAAAAGACTAAACTTTGTTCCAGATAGCCTGAGAATATACATGCTTTTTAACTGACTATGAAATATTTACAAAAAATGATGACATGCTAGGCCAGGAAGAAACTCTCAATAAATACACAAAATGTTAAAATTTCAAGTCCTACAAGTTACATTCTCTGATGATAGTTCAATTATAACATCAAAAAATAAAGTTAAGGAAAATAAAAATTCTTTTTCATTTTTAAGGACTCATATACAGAAAATTTTAGGTAAAGAGAAAATAAAAATTGACTTTGAAGACTCCTTAGTAATGAGGAAAAATGAACACTCTAAAAACCTGAAACATTAAAGTTGTAAAGAGTCTCAGCTTTCGTAAAAGGAAAAAAATTAAACCTTTTATGTATAAAAAACATTGATTGGTTAAAAGTTGGAGGAGAAAAAACATTTACAATCTATTTGATACATGTTTAGCGCAGACATAAATCTATAAGTTACACAGAAAAAGTAGGCCAATAGAGAAATGGCAGCTTCCCCAGGTAGAAATAGAAATGGCCAGTAAACATAGAAACAGATGTTCATGCTGGAGATGGAAGAAATGCCATGTTTCATGTTGAAACAAGAGATAGTTTTTGTCCATTAGATTGAAAAAAAAATGTCAGCTAATACTCAGTTTGGTTAGAATGTGGAGAAATAAACATTCTTATACTTTTTGGCTGATGTTTAAACTGGTTCAGTTTTTGGAGAGAAATTTAACAATACTTACAAAAAATTGTAAAACATAGATCCTTTGGAATAGCAAGATTACCTCCAGGAATCTATTCTGCAAGGCTATTCAATGCATGATTATTTGAAGAGAAAAATTAAAGATGACATCAATACACTGGTCCTATTGGACAGCCTAGCTATACCACACAATACTAAAAAACTTTTAAAAATAATATAGAATACATATTTATGAAATGACATGGAAGAATATATTTAAAAAAGCATGCATGTGTGCACATGTTAAGTAGACACATGCACACACATATGCATGTATATATATATATACACACACATATGTACATATACCATTTATACGTGACTGGGTCTACAGAAAAGTCTGAAAGACTACACACTCTTGAATTATCAATAATGACTTTACCTAGAAAGTGACACCTGGGACTTAACATTTTAAAACTGTTTGTTGTTGTTTTTCTAAATATGTAACATTACTTTTGAAATTAAAAAAAAACTAACAATAGTAAGTTAATTAAGGTGGAAGCAAAATAAGGTTATAGTAGTAAAAAGGCACGGTGGTTAAATGAGTTCACATCAATCCAGGGCTAGGTGAACTATAAATTCAGCACTGAGCCTCCTATTGGTTAACGCAAAACATAACCAGAAACCATAAAAACTATGCAAAACAATTCTTATCTTTTTGAGAGGTACCATTTCCCTAGGCACTTTGGTCTATCTCCTAAGCTTCATATACAGCACTGGTGTAAATAATGTTTAAAACCTACCCACAGTAAATACCATGATTCATGTGTAAGGCTGCTTCTGAAACTGACATAGTCATTCATGGGTTTATTCCCAAGGAGGAAGAAAGTCATCCTTCTTTGAGAAAATACCAGTGAGTCTAAGTAAAGTTCTTCAGACAGAAACATTCATAGGAGCAGCATCACTGAAAAAAAAATTGACTTAATGACATGTATAATGTGAAGAATAAAGAAATTAGTGGCCAAGGGACATTTGAGGTGAAGCAAGTCTGTTCTCCCATAAACTTCTTCCTCAAAGATTGAAGGTCTTAAAGACATGACTGAAGTTGGACAGAGTACGATGAAAACACTGAGATGGAAAGAATGTTTCTAGCTTATTCATATCTACATATAAGCAAATATGAGTAATTCATTTGTTTATATTAGCAAGTGACAAATTTGTTATTTAGCAAAACAAACAAAATGCAATAATTTATTACTTGGAAAAAAATCAGGCTGACATATTCCCACAAAGAGACTTCACAAAAGTATTTCTGTTATTTTAGGATGTCCTGACCTTAGTCTGTTAAGAAAGTAGTAAGGGAAAGCATGCTTCACGCCAAAGTGATGTGAAATGTGTACCTTGCCTTGTTTTAGGGTGGGATGTAATGATTACAGTAAATGTAACATGTGATCCTTTGCCTTTCCAGCATATGAATGAAATTTTCCACTTCATGAAGCATGAAATTACCTTTTCAATACTAATTCAATTAGTGATTAATAATGTTGAATAAGTTGTGAGCAATTATCACCCTAATCAGGAAATACTGTCTTCCTGCCTCTATCAACTTCTAGTCACTAAATATAGTCCTCTTTGTTCTCACCACGGAAGGGGATGCCATGGATGTTATGAAAATTTCCAAATCTAGGGAAGCAAAAAAGGCTATTGATTGGAATTCCAGTCTCTCCCAGACGTTACCTGCATCCTTGGATCTATCAGAATGCTTATGGTGTTGCCATCTTTATAATGTAAGAAACACTAAGTTATCAACAGGTGGTGGTGTGACACTCTAAAGGAAAGAAAAAGAGAGATTTGTGGCTAGTGTCTAATAAGAGCTTATACTTCTAGCACTCATAAGATCTCTTAGAACCAGATCAAAGAATTATAGAGAATAACAATAATAGTAATGAAAATAATAGAAGTAATAGTGATGGTAACGACAGTAATTACAGAATATTAACCATAAAAATAATAACTACCCTCTAATGAATGTTTATTCCTTTCTATATATTTTGCTAAGTGCTTTGTGTTATTTATTTAATCCTCACAGCCATCTCATAAGCTGCAGATGACAAAACTGAGGTTTATAGTTTTTCAGAAATTTCCCTAATGTCACAGAGCTGTTAACTGACAGAGCTGATTTTTAAACCAAGGTCTGAGATATTGTCCATTCTCTTCCACTCTTCCTCACTAGCAGAAAAAGCCACAGAGAACATCAAGTTCAGAACACGTATTTTTGTAGTAAGAGAAAAATAAGAGCTAAAAATTGGAAACTCAGGTCTCCAATTACAAATATTTATTTTGGTTGCCCATGACTAGAACCCAATGGAAAGGAGCATGAAAAGTGAAAATGAGTCTAATTAAAATCATGCAGCAAAAACTATAGTTTCTGCTCCTAATAAAGAAAAACAAAAACAAACCCAGACACTAGCGATTTTCTTTTCCTTTGGTTTTTCTAGCTCGTGGAGTGGTACACATACTCTTCTCTTTTTCAGCAAGTCTGGAATAAAGTCCTTCGTATCATATGTCTTCCCCAGACAGCTCACATATATCCTATACCACACCATGTATATGTCTTATATGCTACATCTGGTTAAACCGTGCATTAAATAATAACAGAATTATTATTTGTATTACGTTAAATAACACTTTCCATAAATTTGATCTTAAGTGTCTTTTCACAACCTGAGCTACTCTATTCACCCATCCTGAGACAGATGGCTGTACTCATGTTCTTTTTTTTTTTTTGCTATTTCTTGGGCCGCTCCCGTGGCATATGGAGCTTCCCAGGCTAGGGGTTGAATCAGAGCTGCAGCCACCGGCCTACGCCAGAGCCACAGCGACGCTAGATCCGAGCCGCGTCTGCAACCTACACCACAGCTCACTGAGCAAGGGCACTGAGCAAGGGCACTGAGCAAGGGCACTGAGCAAGGGCAGGGACCGAACCTGAAACCTCATGGTTCCTAGTCAGATTCGTTAACCACTGCGCCACGACGGGAACTCCTGTACTCATGTTCTTATTATCAGTCTTATATCACCCTTAAGACTTTATACTTGGTACCACTTTCTAGGCTACCATTTCAGCTCCTTTTGATCAAAAGTGATATTCTGTCCCATAAATGCTACCTCAGGCCACCTAGAAAGGAGGCAGAAGAGGAAAAGGGGGAGATGGAATAATACTGCTGATGATAACAGGGGCTAATATTCACTAAGCACATTTCTAAGCAGGCACTGAGCACTTCACATAAAATAGGGTTACAAATCCTCACAATCCTATGAAGGAAATAGTGCTACTATTCCCATTATAGACATAAGCAAAAGAATCTTAGGAGGGTTAAATACTTACTTAAGACTATACAGCTAAAAAGTAGCAAAACTGGGTACCCTGTGAATCCAGAGTCCATGTGCTTAACTACTGTAGGCTGCCTCTATGAATATCCTTTCTGCTTTATCCTGGATCCCCAAAACTCCCTCTTGTTGGGTCCACTAGTCCTGCGGGATCCGGGAGGGAAGAAACTACCTAGCAGCTCTGCCTGTACATGCAGAGTAAAGGCCCAGTTTACAGCCAGCTTTTATTTAGTGTTGTGTGGGAATGATGATAACAAGAATGTAAAGGTCTACTAAAACGATAAATGCTCTAAGCTACAAATGTCAGCAAACACAATGCATATAAGTACCAAGAATTTGGTAAGTTCTCATAGGCTTTCTGATACCCCAGCTGTACTACCCATGCACATTGCTTATGAGTCCAGGGAAGAAAGGCTAAAAAAAGAATTATTAGTATCATATTATCTGAAAATTATGATCCTTGCATTTTAAGAGGTTTTAAATAATCATGGAAAAACAACAGTTAAATGACATCTTAGCATTTTTGACCAGTTTATTAAGAAGGGGGTTAGCAACATGGAACTTATTCCTAGCATCCAAAATTCAGGAACACTCTACATGTTCAATATAAGAGAATATTAACTAAACTATGGTAATCTTAATACTTATGGGGATGATGTCATCTTCGATAACCAAAGTAGCCCATATTAATGCTTAGGAATAGATACACTTTCTCATTTTATTTTCACAACAACCTGAGTTAAACTGGAGTTGGGTTATACCCAGTATAAGATGATACTACTGAAGATTTATAATAAAGTAAATAAGTGAAAAATATAAGATATAAAATTTTATTTTTGCAAGAGAAAAAATACTGAAAAATCTGTAAAGAAATACAGTATAATACTAAATGTGGTTGATTCTCAAAGTTAGGATTGTGTGTATTTTTTTCCTCTTTATTTCTTTGTTACTTTTACTATAGGGACAAATAAAACTTTATTTATGTACTTATTTTTAGGTTTATGATTAACTAACTTCATTTGTCATAATCTTTTTTTATAGGATATATAGTTATTTTTGTATTATTTATTTATTTATTTTTATTTTTTTTATTGTTATTACCCTTACACACTTTTTTTTTTCCTACTGTACAGCATGGGGACCCAGTTGGACATACATGTATACAAAATTTTTTCTCCCATTGTCATGCTCCATTGTAAGTATCTAGACATAGTTCTCAGTGCTACACAGCAGGACCTCATTGTTAGTCCATTCCAAAAGCAAAAGTTTGCTTCCATTAACCTCAAGCTCCCAATCCCTCTCCCTCCCCGGGCAACCATAAGTCTCTTCTCCAAGTCCATGATTTTCTTTTCTGTGGAAAGTTTTATTTGTGCTGTATATTAGATACCAGATATGAGTGATATCATATGGTATTTGTCTTTCTCTTTCTGATTTCCTTCACTCAGTATGAGAGTCTCTAGTTCCTTACATGTTGCTGCAAATGGCATTATTTCTTTCATTTTTACGGCTGAGTAGTATTCCATTGTGTATATATACCACATCTTCCTAATGCAATCATCTGTCAACGGATATTTGAGTTGTTTCCATGTCTTGGCTGTTGTGAATAGTGCTGCAACAAACATGCGAGTGCGTTTCCTTTTTTAGGAAAGTTTTGTCCAGGTATATGCCCAAGAGTAGGATTGCTGGGTCATATGGTAGTTCTCCATACTGTTCTCCATAGTGGTTGTACCAGCTTACATCCCCACCGACAGTGCAGGAAGGTTCCCTTTTCTCCACACCCTCTCCAGCACTTGTTATTTGTGGACTTATTAATGATGGCCATTCTGACTGGTGTGAGGTGGTATCTCATGGTGGTTTTGATTTGCATTTCTCTAATAATCAGGGATTGTTTCATGTGCTTGTTGACCATATTTCTATCTTCCTTGGAGAATTGTCTATTTAGGTCTTTTGCCCGTTTTTCAGTTGGGTTGTTGGCTTTTTTGCTGTTGAGTTGTGTATGTTGACTGTATATTCTAGAGATTAAGCCCTTGTCAGTTGCATCATTTGAAACTATTTTCTCTCATTCTATAAGTCGTCTTTTTGTTTTCTTTTTGGTTTCCTTTGCTGTGTAAAACCTTGTCAGTTTGATTAGGTCCCATTGGTTTATTTTTGCTTTTATCTCTGTTGCTTTGGGAGACTGAACTGAGAAAATATTCATACAGACCAATGGGACAGAATAGAGAACGCAGAAATAAACCCTGATACCTATGGTCAATTAATTTTTGACAAAGGAGGCAAGAACATAAAATGGGAAAAAGACAGTCTATTCAGCAAGAATTGCTGGGAAAACTGGACAGCTGCATGCAAATCAATGAAACTAGAACACACCCTCACACCATGCACAAAAGTAAACTCAAAATGGCTGAAAGACTTAAATAGAAGACAAGACACCATCAAAGTCCTGGAAGAAAACATAGGCAAAACATTTTCTGACATCAACCTTATGAATATTTTCTCCAGTCATTCTCCTAAAACTTTATTTAAAATAAACAAGCAATGTGGACTTTCTCCTCTGAGGGATGACTAACTAGGTAACATTTGTTCTCAGAAAGTCTTTGAGGGTCTCTAGGAAGCCCAGGTTAGATTTTGTTCTTCAACAGGCAAAAAACCTTTTCCTACTGTTTTTTCCTGAAGGTACTAATCATAGGTCACCAAAAGAGGAATATACTTTTAGACTTCTCAGAAATTTAAAGATGTCTCTGGGGAATCATTAAGTGAGGAAATAAGTCACCATGGATGTCCATAGTGATTTGTTCTTTCCTTAGTAACTTTTTTCATCTTTTTTTCACTTTTCCTCACAGACTAGGACACCAGGCATCATTAATGCCCATGCCACAGAAAATCAGGAACATGAGAATAATTACCTGCCAAGACTACAAATGAGCTAGGAAATATCCAACAATAGAACCTGATCTCAACTCTTAAGTCAGTACTCTCTTTGGGGACAACAGGTATGTATGCAGAGTTCTGATTACTCCTGGCGAGAAGATGAACTTATCAGGGTATCAACTATCTAAAATATTGAAGGACGAAGGTTCTATGTAATGTCTGCTCTAAATTTTGCATATTACAACTCTAGGAAAAATCAAAGGAATATCAATTGTATAACCCTATTTATTCAGCCATTCATGCAAGACTCATTTAATGTATGCCAACTACTATAGGAGTCCTAGGGGTTCAGTTGTGGTGGCCTTCAGGTAGCCTATATGGGGAAGCAGACATTTAAATCTAGGGCGTATAATACAGTAGAAAGAGTAATGTGATAGAGATATAAAGAGGTGCTATAAGCTCTCATAAGAGGGACATGCTATGCCTAACTCATCCACTTGTTCACTCAACAAATAATCAAGTGCCTTATGTTTCCCATGCTTTTGTTGGGTTCTGGGGATACCCAGTTAGGAATACTTGATCTTTATATTCAAGGATTTTCATCTAATGGAGAAAAAGAATGAATCAAATGACTACATTAAAACAGAAATGTGTCCTGCTGTGTACTACAGGGAACTATACCAAGTCACATGATGGAGGATAATGTGAGAAAAATAAAGTGTGTGTGTGTGTGTGAGAGAGAGAGAGAGAGAGAGAGAGAGATACTGGGTTATTTTGCTCTATAATAGAAAATTGACAGAACACTGTAAACCAACTATAATGGGAAAAATAAAAATCATTAAAAATTTTAAGTGAAAAAAAAAAAAACCCAGAAATGTGATAAAGGTGGCAAAGGGTAGCTAATTAGTGTTGGAAAAAGCATTTTGATTCAAGTGAGCATTTCTTTGCAACCCTCTAACAGAAATGGAGAAATTTTCTATTTCTTCAAAGGCTTGGACATTCACAGGATAGTTTTCAATTGTTGATTGGAAGTAGTCTACTTGATAATGTGTATACCTTTCATATTATAATAATTTGATAGATTCACTATTTCTTGTCATGCCGCAGCTTCATTCTTTCCCTTCTCATCACTGTGTACAGTAGATGCTTATCCTATCATCTTCAGTATGTGGATGAAGTGTGAAGTTAGACTGTTCCTCTCTTCCCAATAAGCCACAAACACACTCCTAAAGAGAAAATTGCCATTATATCCATATTATTCATAGTAAAACATTGTCTCCTAACCTGAAAATCCTCCATTGAGGGTAACAGATGGCATCGAGATGTTTATGTTAGAAGAAATGAAAACCTGATTATACTCTTTCTAATTTTTTCCCCTCCTACATGAAGCATGCTCTAGTCACCTCATAGAATGACAATGTGTCAAAACTTAATTAGCCAGCAGTTGTACCCCATGTAGATTATGTTGAAAACTATATTTTCAAGAGCAAGAGAGAAGAGCTCAAAATATTCTTGCAGGAAGAGATTTCTTAGAACACAAAGGAGAGAAAATAATGCATCAAGCTATTTTACTGTTGTACACAGAAATGGGAAATGCATGGCCTGACAATGTATTTGTGTCCTTATAGGGGAAGCAGGAGTTAATACATTTGAAAGAAGTATAGTTCCTGTACTTCTTGAATGAATGCATCGCAGGGTGACCAATTATCCTGGTCTGCCTGGAACCAAGAGGGTTTCTGAGATGCCTAAATTTCAGTGCTAAAACTAGGAAAGTCCAGACAAACTGAGACATATAATTTACATTCAATGGATGTAAACTATGGTTCTAGAAAAACTTTTAGTATTCCAAACGTAAAACATCAGGTTGGCCAAGTCATTGCTGTTTCCTCTGTACTTCCCTTTGACCTTTGTAGAAGAAGAGATTAACTATTCACAGGAACACCAGAGATCTTATTCCTAAAATGGCTCATCTGCCCAGATCCCCTCCCCTTCTCTCATCACCTTCCTTCTCCTCTGGCCCAGCTCCTTACATCTTAGCTACCACCCTCACTGCTTCCGGGCTGAGTACAGTCAATTGTTCACTGCAGCAGGGAAGAGTCTCAAGCTCTCCTAGCCTCTGTTCATGAAGCAGGCCCAGAGCTCCCTTTATATTTTTTAGAGATTTTTAACCAGGGGTCATTTAAAAATGAGATATACTTTACTTTTTTTAAATTGAGGTATAGTTGATTTACATTGTTATATTAATTTCATGTGCAAAACATGTAAATTTAACATCTTTATAGATTATGAACTTTCAAAATGATAAAAAAGGCCTCAAAAATCTCACAGTAAAACCATACTTTTGGATTTCTCTAATATATGCACGGAACAAGTTCTATCAGTATCCTTGTCTACTAATTGCTTATCTGATGGAGTTAATCCCTTCTCTAACCAATAACCAAAAGCATTTTTTCTCTACTATTTGCAGATGAAATGAATAGGCCTCTATCCTAGGCTTCTTCTACTTCTCATGGCTGTAGGAGGCTGTGAATATAATATATTTGGAGTACTCTGCCTGTTTCAGAGTTGGTTTTAGATCTTGGCTCTGCCACTTTATATTTAAATATGCTTGGATAATTTTTAATTCCTCTAAACTTCACTTTACTCATGGACATTTGAAAAAATTAAAAAGTAATATTTACATGTTTCCAACCTTTTAAGGAGGCTGCTTTGTTTGCTCTGATGTTCAGCGTGTTAGATAATTATGAGAAACACAAGAATCTCAAGAAAAAAGATGCAAGTAAATCCTCTATAGTCTCTTCATTAAGGCAAGAAAGTGGTTGAAGATTTGCCCTAAGGTTGGAAATAAAGAAGTTTATTCACCAGTGCCTCAGAATTGCACTTGATTCTCCCCTGTGGTACTAAGACAACTGTAGAATTGGAAAATGGGATTTAGATATGGAATTGAAATGTTTGGGCTAATACCTCACACTGAGTCTCAAGTGGGGATAATTTCTTTCAACCTCACAGGCTTCTTGTAAGAATCAATTAAGAATGAATATAAAAGCACAAGACACAGAGTAAGCTCTCAATGACCATTGGTTAAATCAGGCAGACTTCATTTTCCCTTTTGACAATGGGTAACATAGCTAGTAAGTAGCATTTCTATCACTCTTTGGCTTCCCTTCTTGCCCGGAATCCATGGTCCATCACCATAATCACTGAATTTCCCATAACTTAATTCCTTTGTTCCTCTCACATTTCATCAAACTCACCTGGCACACTCTATAAGTGGCTGGAACTTGTTCTCTGCCTACTTTGTTCCTACCCCCAAGTACAGAATGAATTTGGACAAAAACAGGCAACTATACTTTCATTTGTGATCTTAACTCTTAAGAGTACCCTCAGCACTCTCTAGAAATCGTACCATAATGCTTTAGTCAATTCACAATCACACATTTAGGGATAAGTATTTTATACCTTCTCTTCACCCTCCCAAATATACCTTTCTCATTTTTCTCTCTCAGTGTATGACCTTGATTATTTGACTGGTAACATAAAGCAATCAAATATAGAGCTACTTCATTCCCATAACCCTGCCTGCTTCCCCAGTTCCATCCACACCCAGACCTCTTCATCTCTCCAGATATGGGAGTGAGTTATCCCTTCACCTACAGATGGCAGGCACCTCTTTTACACTGGATCTCATATTCTCTTGCTTAAAGAAGGACTCAAAACCTACAGGTAATTTATCTTAGCATTACAAGTGACTTGAATTATTATCATCAATATACAGATATGTCCCAACATCTCCTATCTGAAAAAAAAAGCTAATTTTGATCCCCATTCCTCCTTGGCTACCCTGTCCTCATATATATTTATATCCCTATCTATCTATCTATCTATCTATCATCATCTATCTTTTGTTTAATATCTATTGCTGATCAGATCCCCGTTTTATACCCCCAATTGTTGTGGATATTTCAATCAGGAGTCTCAGCTGCTAGAATTGCTTTTAGCTGGTAAGAGACTTCTGTCCAAGATCATTATCCGTTCCCAGTGAGCCCTCAGTCATTGAGTGGCCTTGGTACTTGAATAAAGGTTAAAGACCCCTCACTTTAGTGGGGGATCTTGATGAAGGGCCATCCCAATTTTGGAACTCACCATAGGATCACCAGCAACCTTTGTTTCATCACAGCCCACCCTCTCCCTCTACTCAGTCTGTCTTGCTTCCTTTCCCACATAGGAGTTAAGCTTGTGATTGCTCTTCAATACACTTTTTGCATACAAATGTCTCTCTCAGAGTCTTTTCTTGGGGAACATGACCTGCATTACCTCCATTAAAGTGTATGATCCACCAGTGTTGGAAACTTAGGGTTTTCAGCCATACGCTCAGAGCCTAGAACCTAAACACAGTAGGTGTTCAATAAATAGTTGGCAAACAAATGAATAAAGTGATAAAACTGGCATCAGTCCAAGTTATGCAAGATTTCAAAATCAGTACTCTATGTCCACAGACACTACCATGAAGGTATTTCTAACTAATAACCTTGAAATCCAGTTCAATTTGAAAAACTGCCCTTGCTTCTGCATGCACCTGGTACCAGATGAGACTTGCAGTTAGCTAAGGCACAGAGATTAATTGAAAGAACACATCCTCACAAATGGCAAACCTGGGAGGGCTCATGTGTGGCAGTGTAATTACTTAGATGGCACTGACACATCAGAAGGCCCCTGGAGAGTCTAGACTCATACTCAGCTTGAGAGGTTTCTATCTTAACTCTGAATTTCCTTGGGCCTCTGTCAATTGAAGTCAAACAACATCATTTTAACAAATTTTGAATGTGTGAATAATTTCTCCTTTTCTTCTGCCCTGGTATGTAAACCAATATTAAAGAGTAGAATATTTATCATGTTGACAGCTCCTGCCTGCTAGATTAGATTTTGTCAGGAAACTGAATTTTCCTCAGAGAGCATTCAACTCCATATCTTCCTATTCCTGACTTTCACTTTAGACACATTGGTATTAGCTAGCTCTACACCAAAATAAAATGAACTGATATGGAAGTCAATAGACATAGTAGAGTACATTGGCTACCTTCATTTCAGACTACATGGGAAATACAAATTCAGTTACTAAATAAAAAGCCAATTCAGTTAAGGAATGATGCTGTTATCTTCCAAGTGACTCCTGTTGCATCCCCCGGATTAAAACTCATAGCATCACAGCTCCTATTCCAGTGGTGTGTTTACCACTACTTTACCAAATCACTAGGAAAGGTATGTCCTGTGACATCTGTCCAATGTGAAGAGAATCAAATTCTGATTATGCTAATCTGATATGGACATTAATGAATAGGCTACTCTCACCGAATAAAATGTCCTTGGCTTTCATTACCAATATCTTGACTTGGTTCTCTGCAAAAGCAGAGATACAGCTGCCTTTATATTTCAAGGAAGACCATAACTCAAGTGAAAGCATGCACAAGCACACACAATCTTTCAGAGCAGCCATCCTATCTTTTCTATAGTCAATATATATTTTCTAGTCACAGATGAGACAGAAGGTAAAAGATGTACTGAGATAGCTCTTCTTGACATCTTTTTTTTTTAAACACTCATTTTCTAGTAAACACCAAATAAAACTGGATGACATCTCTGTTTCTGAAAAATTAGAATTAGTTACTATTTATCCACAGTCTGAGTACAGAGCTTCCTATTATGATTTCAGTAAATGAAAGTCACACAAGGCAGGTGAAATTCAGAGGTAAACATTGTAAGTTTGAAAGAGGGAAACAGGGTGTCCTCTCCTCTCTCTATTAAGTTATTTTTAGACTTGGGAAGAGACTTCAGAAACATGGAAATATTAGAAATGAAAACAAACCCTTTTTGTAAGAGCCCATGACAGGTTGAGATGATACTAAACCTGTCAATTTCCAATCATCCATTCAAAAGACAAAGAGCTCATTTCAGGGAATCTTCTATAGATGTTCTTTTGATAAACTTTTCTATAATAGTCAACTGGAAGCTCAGGTTTTTATACTTTGATTTTCCAGAAAAAAAATATCCTCTTCCCTTAGGAGACTCTGGGATTTGAAGTACCTCTGAGATTTGAAGAATTCACTCTTGTGCAATGTGCGCATCTCATTGATGTTAACTGAAGAAGGTAACAAGAGTGGTAAGAAAGACCCCTCTCCTCAGCAGCCTACAGGCCAACTCATAACCCCCTCCTCTATTTTCACTGCACTGGGTCTTTGAAACCACTTCAACTTCTTTTACTCTGTATGCAACTGGGAATATTTTCCACTTTAACTTTTGAAATTTTAGACATGAAATGTTGCAGTGATGGCTTGAGCCATCAATTCCTACTTATATCTGTTATGCTGCTTTTTTTTTTTTTTTTTTTTTGGTCTTTTTGCCATTTCTAGGGCCACTTCTGCAGCATATGGAGGTTCCCAGGCTAGGGGTCTAATCAGAGCTGTAGCCACCGGCCTACACAAGAGCCACAGCAATGTGGCATCTGAGCCACGTCTGCAACCTACACCATAGCTCATGGCAAGCTGGATCCTTAACCCACTGAGAAAGGCCAGGGATTGAACCCGCAATCTCATGGTTCCTAGTCGGATTTGTTAACCACTGAGCCATGATGGGAACTCCATATGCTTCCTTTTTAAATCCTAGTTATGGAAGCTATTTAAACCATACCCATGAAGTCAGAAGCAGGGTGATAAGAATTAATAGGAGAAAAGAAAGCTCACATCCTTTTGTGGGTTCAGATTGGAGGTGGGGAGAGGAGAGACTTAGGGAGGGGATAGTGTCAGAGGGGAGACTTAGAGATAATTCACTGAATCCCCTTTGAGTCTATCCTTAAATTCTTTTAGAAAAATTAATCTCCAAATATTTAATTTTGATTATTAACAAAATATCTTTCTACCAATGGCAATTAATAAAATTAGAAAGCAGAAAAACAGACCAGCTGATTTCTCTCTTCTTAATCACATATATTTGGCAGGGTATAGTTTTATTTATTTGTTTTGTTCTGCCTTCTATCTTGCTTCATTCCAAAAAGACATAATATGGCTTATAGAAAAAAAATGCATATAATGTGATATATAAAAAGAAGAATCAAAACAAGTAAAATGTAAATTATAATAGAATGGCAGGATCCAGAGAGTAATTCGGAGGATTATAAAATCCCATTGATTTTTTATAGGTGAAAACTTGGTTCTGAAAAAAATCTTGACACTCAAAGGGCAGTGAACAACACAATCACAGAGTTATCATGGAGGAAAAAGAACATATCAATTGTACAGAGGAAGTAAAGTTTTTCTTAGCAGTTAGTGTGAAAGAAATATTTTACCTAGGGCTTCTTTCAGGAAGACCCAATGACACAATGTCCTTTACAAAATACCAGCAGCAATTTAGGGGCAGATATTTCCCCTAAACTGCTCATAAATTTGAGCTCTATAACGCAAAATAAATCTTATGAATAAGGGAGGGGACAAATTTTTGTCTGTAAGTTATGGTTCAATGTATCATTTTGTTAACTTTGGATGATTTTATGTGAATTTTTTCAAATAAAGCCAATCTAGGTAGTAGAGAGAACATATTGAAAACCACAGATGGCCACGCAACATGGCCAGCAGAATACCAGTGGAAATGACAGTGGGCCAATTTTACACCGAAGGAGTATGTGGCATTGTGTCCTTTACTTGCTCCTCTGAAAACTTTTGATCTCAGCCAAATGGATGTGCTCTAGGTAGTTGCTTCCTCCTCAGTGTGGGCCACAGAACATAGCTGACCTTAACTTGAAGTTTGAATAAGGCCTATTCCAGCAGACCTGAAGACCTGTGAGTAAGAAATACATGCTTATATTTTATACCACTTAGATTTTGTAGTTATTTGTTAAATAGCATTATTGTGGCAATAGCCTTCCAATACCCTGCCTTGACTACTTCACAAAGTTGTTCTGAAGATTGAGAGAAATGATCAGGGGTATTATTTGCATAATCAAACTTGATGGGTAAATTATAACTGCTCACTTCTCTGATGTTTATTCCCATATATGATTTATAGAATTTTCAGTAGATCTACCTGCTGTATGCTGGAGAATGAACTGATACTGGGATAGTCACAGATTCAGGGAAGTATTGTGAAAACTTTGGAGCAAGCAAATAACAGAGGATGTGGTTCATTATACCTAGCATTGCCAGATACACTAGCTGACATCTTATGTGGACCCTGTGTATTGCAACAGACAACATGTATATCATGCATAAACCAGGGGCTGAGTTGAGACTGCTGGCTGGAATGATATAAACAAACAATCCACAAGGACCTCAAAAGACTGTGACAAAAGCGTAATGAGCTACCAAAAGGACAAAGCTGAAGTCAAGCTGGCCTACTATTAAGCACTTATCATTTGATATGATTGATATTACTTTATTCTCATCAATACAATTCTGAATTATCTACTTGTCTTTTTCTGGAGGCCATCATAGGCTTTATAATGATAATAACCATATTTCTAGATATTCTTATTTAAACTACTTTGATCACCCTAAATCAAATTAAATAAACATTTATCAAGTGCCTTCCAAAATTTTCAGTATATAATTACTAGGTACCCATTATGAGTAACATAACATGTGGCCCCAGAGTAGGGCAGGCAGACCATGGACATGGTTAAATATATTCCAGATCGTACAATACATGAGGACTGTATGAAGGCTAAAAAGATGTCACTGATGGGAACCAGGACATACCAACTCAAACTATGGAACTTTGGTATAAGAATTATTTTGAACTGGATGCGTTTGAATTCCTGAAATCTTTTATCTGCTTAAAAGTAGAGCCTCCCCAAAGAACTCAATTGTCATAATTCCCTAGATGCTCTAATCTTCTCTTTAGGAGCACCACACCCAGCCAGACACTGTCACAAACTACTCTTTCTCCCATTTATTCTCCTTTTGTCATTACAGAAAGTTACTTGCTTTTCCATACTTGCCCTTTCTTTCCCTCTCTTTCCTCTACTAGGTTAGTTATATAGACCCCAAATTCTAACCACAACTTTCTGTGTTACTCATTTCTTTCTGTGTTACTCGTACCCCCATATGTTAACATACTCCATGTACATGTTAATAAATTTCTGTTCATTTTTCTCTTGTTAATCTGTCTTTTGTCCATCTAATTTATAGGGCCTCTGCTGGAGCACCTCAGAAAGAAGGAAAAAGAATTTTTTCCTCCCTTACTTCACAAAGTTTATAATCCATGATATATTTCAGCATGTTATAGGTAGCATATTCTACCTTTTTTGTGGACTAAAATTATACTAACACTGTTGGCATAAATAACATAAATAATCATCACCAAAATATGTATCACATCATGATTATCTATTCATCTGTTAGTAGACATTTTGGCTGCTTCCATTTACATTGGCTATTGTAAACAATGCTGTTCTGAACATTGGAATAAATAAATCTTTTCAAATTGGTGTTTTCACTTTCTTCAGATATTATACATAGGGGTGTAATTGCTGGGTAATATGGTAGTTCTATTTTTAATTTCTGAGGGATCCTATGCCATTTTCAATAGTGGCTGTACCAAACTCCTACCACAATAGATTAGGGTTCCTTTTTCTCCACATTCTTATCAATATTTGCTATTATACTCTTTTTGTCAATAGTCATTCTGACAAGTGTGAGGTGATATCTCAATTGGTTTTGATTTGCATTTCCATGATGATTAGTGATGTCAAGCATCTATTCATGTGCCTGTTAGCCATCTGCTTGTCTTCTTTGAAAAAAATATATGTAAAGATATTCTGCCTATTTTTTGCATAGGTTGTTTGATATTTATTTATTTATTTATTTTTTCCACTGTACAGCATGGGGGCCAAGTTACAAATACCAGCAACCTTGTGGTTCCTAGTCAGATTTGTTAACACTGAGCCATGATGGGAACTCTGAGAAACAAATATTTTTTTTTAAAAAAAAAAGAAAGAAAATATTTTCTTTCCCACTGTATAATTCTGCCATCTTTGTCCTAGTCTAATTGACTGTCAGGGGGGTGGGTTTATTCCTGGGATCTCCATCCTTTTACATTGATCTATGCATTTGGTTTTTATGCCAGTAAAACATTGTCTTAATTATTGTAGCTTTCATTGTATTCTAATGGGAAGCACGATGCACCCAGCTAAGGTCTTTTTTTCTCAAGATTGCTTTGGTTACTGTTCTTTTCTGATTCTAACTATAAAAATTTTAGGATTATTTGTTCCATTTGGTGAAAAATGTCATGGGTATTTTTATTGGGATTGCATTAAATCTGTTGATTGCTTTGGGTATATGGATATTTTAACAATATTAATTCTTCCAATCCATGAACATGGGATATCTTTCCATTTCTTTATATCAGCTTCAATTTCCTTCATTAGTATTTTATAGTTTTCAGAGTATAGGTCTTTCACTCCTTGGTTAAGTTTATTCCTAGGTATTTTATTCTTTTTGATGTGATTGAAAATATGCTTGTTTTCTCACTTTCTCTTTCAAAAGTTCATTATTAGTGTATAGAAAAGAAAGTGATCTGTACACTAATCTTGAATCCTGCAATTTTACTGAATTCATCTATTAGTTCTAATAGTTTTTTTGTGAAGACATTAGAAAACTATATATAGTATCACGTCATCAACAAATAGGGAGAGTTTTGTTTTCTCCCTTCCAATTTGGCTACTTCTTTTTTCTTTTTATTGCTTGATTACTGTGGCTAGAACTTCCAATACTATGTTAAGTAGAAATGGCAAGAGTGGGTACCCTTGTCTTATTCCTGATTTTAGAGGAAAAGTATTCAGTATTTTACCATTGAGTGTGATGTCACCTATGGGTTTTCATAAATGGCCTTTATTATGTTATATGCTCCCTCTGCAAGTACTTTGTTGAAAGTTTTTATCAAAAATGAATGTTGAATTTTGTCAAATTATTTTTCTGTGTCTACTGAGATGATCATGTGATTTTTTTTGTCTTTTTTTTTTTTTTTTTTTTTTTTTTTGTCTTTAAGGGCCACACCAGCAGCACATGGAGATTCCCAGGCTAGAGGCTGAATTGGAGCTGCAGCTGCTGGTCTACACCAGAACTGCAGCAATGCGGGATCCAAGCCGTGTCTGGAAACTACACCACAGCTCATGGCAATGCCAGGTCTTTAACCCACTGAGCAAGGCCATGTCCTCATGGATGCTAGTCAGGTTTGGCAATCACTAAGCCATGACAGGAACTCCGATCATGTGATTTTTATTCTTTGTTTTGAAAATGTGTTATATCACCTTGATTGATTTGCAGATATTGAAACATCCACATATCTCCGAGATAAAGGCCACTTGATCATGGTGTATTATTCTTTTTATATATTGTTGAATTCAGTTTGCTGATATTTTATTTTGATTCTATATTCTTCAGGGTTATTGGCCAGTAATTTCCATTTTTTGGTAGTGACTTATCTGGTTTTGTATCAGAGTATTTGTGGTCTCATAGAATGAATTTGAAAGTTTCCCTTTATCTTCAGTTTTTTAGTATAGTTTTACAAAGGTAGGTACTAATTATTTCCTATATGTTTGGTAGAACTCCTCTGAAAAGCCAACCAATCTAGACTTTTGTCTTCTAAGAGTTTTTTTTTTTTTAAATTACTAATTCAATTTCATTACTAGTAATTGGGTCAAATTGTCTATTTCTTCTTGAAAGGTCTTATTCTAGAAATTTGTCCATTTCTTCTAGGTTGTCTAGAAATTTGGCATATAAATTTTCTTACAAAAATTTTAATGCTGTACTCCACTTACAGGTATTACCAAATATTGGCTATATTCCCCATGTGGTACAAATTATCCTTATAGCTTATTTTATACCTAATGGTTTGTACCTCCTAATCCCACACCATTAAAATCCCCTTTCTCCCTTCCCTCTCTTCATAGGCAACCACTAGTTTGTTCTCTATATCTGCAAATCTGCTTCTCTTTTTGTTAAATTCAAATTTTTTGTATTTTTCAGATTCCGTGTATAAGTGATATCACATAGTATTTCTCTTACAAATTTTTGTATCTCTGTGATATCAGTTGTTATTTCTCATCTGTAATTTCTTATTTCATTTGGGTCCTCCTCTCCCTTTTCTTCTTGGTGATCCTGACTAAAGGTTTATTGATTTTGTTTATCTTTTCAAAAAAAAAAAAAAAAGAAAAACTAGCTCCTGTTTTCTGATTTCATTTATCCTTTCTTTCTTTCTCTCCCTTTCTTCCTTTTTTTCTCTCCCTTTGTTCCTTTTTTTCTCTCCCTTTCTCTCTCTTTTCTTTCTTTTTTCTTTCTTTCTTTCTTTTTCTTTCTTTCTTTCTTTCTTTCTTTCTTTCTTTCTTTCTTTCTTTCTTTCTTTCTTTCTTCCTTCCTTCCTTCCTTCCTTCCTTCCTTCCTTCCTTCCTTCCTTCCTTCCTTCCTTCCTTCCTTTCTTTCTTTCTTTCTTTCTTTCTTTCTTTCTTTCTTTCTTTCTCTTTCCTTCCTTCCTTCCTTCCTTCCTTCCTTCCTTCCTTCCTTCCTTCCTTCCTTCCTTCCTTTCTTCCTTTCTTTCTTTCTCTCTTCTTTCTCTATCTTTCTTTTTTTCCTCTATTTTATGTATTTCTTCTCGGATCTTCATTATTTCCTTCCTCTACAGACTTTAGACTTTTTCTCATTTTTCTAATTGCTTTAGATTGTACATTACGTTTTTTATTTGAGATTTTTTTTTTTGAGATAGGCCTGTATCAGTATAAAATTCCCTTTTGGAAGGGATTTTGCTGTATCCCATAGATTTTGGAATGCTGTGTTCTTATTTTCATTGGTATCATATTATTTTCTGATTTCCTCTTTGTTTTCTTGATTGACCCATTGGTTTATAGTAGTATGTTGTTTAGTCTCCTCTTGCTTCTCTTTTTCTGATTTTTCTTTCTGTTTCTAGTTTCATACTATAGTGGTTTTTAAAAGCTTCCCTTAATTTCTATCCTTTTAAATTTGTTGAGACTCATTTTGTGGCCTAACAAGTGGTCTGTAGAATGTTCCATATGACCTTGAAAATAATGTGTATTTTTACTGCTTTTGCATGGGATCTATCTATTAAACTGAAGTGGTCTAATGTGTCTTTTAAGTCACTTAAGATTACTGTTTCTTTCTCCTTTTTTGTCTTTTTGTCTTTCCTAGGGCTACACCTGTGGCATATGGAGGGTCCCAGGCTAGGGGTCTAACTGGAGCTGTAGCTGCCAGCCTATACCAGACACACAGCAATGCAGAATCCAAGCCATGTCTGCAACCTACATCACAGCTCATGGCAATGCTGGATCCTTAACCCACTGATTGAGGCCAGAGATTGAACCCACAACCTCATGGATCCTAGTTGGATTTGTTAACAACTAAGCCACAATGGGAACTCCAAGACTACTGTTTCTTTGTTAATTTTCTGTCTAGATTATCTGTCCATTGGTGTAAGTGTGGTGTTAAAATCCCCTTCATTATTATATTATTGTGAATTTTCCCCTTTATGTCTCCTAATACTTGCTTTATATACTTAGGTGTTCCTATGTTGGGTACTGTTATGTTTGCTGAAGGAGGAACGCACAAGGCCAACTCAGTAAAGCAAGAGAGATTTATTAAGGCAAGTAAAACCAATGGGATGAGCTCAGGATGGCATCAGTAGTGATTATGAGAAAGTATTCTGCTTATAAAGGGCTGGTGGTAAGAAAAACATGGTGAGAACAATGTGCAGGGGAGGAGTGTGACAAAGGAATATGCATTTCCTCTCCATGTCTCATGTTCACATAAGAGTTGCAACCACCCTGCCAAGGGCAAGGATTGATGTAAGCAGACAGTGTAGTTAATCCTTGATCAGTCATGCTTCATTAGTGACCTTCCATATGTCCTTATCTATATTGCTCAACCTGAACAGTCACATCTGCCATCCCTCTAGGAACCTATCATTCCAGCCTCTCGTTATATGCAATAGTGTTGTTGACTCTCTCTTATGTAACTACCTCTTGCTGGATGGGGGTTATGAGTCTGGGACAGCATAGTGGCTGGACATGATAAGTTCTTACTAAGGGGAAGGAAAATAAATAAAGAAAAATTACAGCTAGGTTTGGGGTATGGGTTGATAGTGGTATTGCTGAAGGAGAGAATTTCCCTGGTAGTTCAGTTGACCATGGTTTAGACTGTATTTTGTATGAATTTGATTAAAAGATGTATTGCACAACAGCTTGGGAATAATATTGAGGATAATTATAAAGGGTGCTGTAAGGAGAAAAGAGATTTGAAAGGAGAGGAAAGTGAAGTCAATAAAGATTCCAAGCAGGCTTGTGAAGGAGCATTGTCCTTTGCTCTCTGTATTATCTCAACAGCAAGTATAGATCACTTAAAGGCAAAGAACTTCATATAATCTATTGTTAAGTAGCATTCCAAAAAGACTTTGTTCTCTTAGGAGAGAGATAGAGAAGCCAAACTTAAGTTTTATGCCAGCTTACTTTAAAAATTAATTTACTCAATTAAATCTATTCTAAATGTAGTCAGTCCTGACCATGCACAAAACTCTTTTCTCAGTATCCACTTCCCATGAACCTTCCATCAGTTTCGGTATCCGTATTAGTTGTCACTTATTTTTCCTTAATAAAATGTGATTCTTTTTCCTTAATAAAATGTGATTCCATTCCTCAATCCTTCTTTATTGAAAATACATTTTACTTTTCTAAAGCAACCATGGACTGACTTTTATATCAGCACTCTGCAGATTGGCACCAAACACATTCATTGATAATTCTAAATACCTTTAGTTTCTCTGTTTATTAATTGATGTCTGTTTATTATTCCATTGGTTTGTAATTGAAAGCAGTGATATTCTAAAGAATATTCTTCAAGGGACTTCGTTTAGGAAATAAATTTGAGTTTCCTGTAGATGGCACATGTACACACAAGACAACTGCAATCATACATGCAAAGAACAAAATCTGATTCCTGAAGGAGAAAAACAAAAGGGCAAAGTCCAATAATTTTTCTTTAAGTTTATTTTTTAGGCAAGGATTTCTCTTTTAACAACAAACAATATATAAAAAGAAAGATAGAGAATCATAACTGCACTTGTCATGGCAATCTGCCTGGCAAATGAAAAACCAAAAGTCACACTTGGAATAAGTTACATTTAATTGTTTCAGTGAAAAGCGTCTTTCTATTATTTTTTCCTATTTTTAGATTGAAATTTTACTAATTAATCCAAGTCCAGAGTTTAAGGCAAATTGGGCTATGTTTATATCTCAAGGGAATGATAAGAATTACTGGTAGGAGTAGGGAAACTCAATCTCCTCCCTGGGAGTTGGGGGACGTAAGAAGGGGATCATTTAGAATGTCAGGAGATTTCCATTATTCTATCTTCCACTTCACTAATTCATTCCTCTGCATTGTTCATTCTGCTCTTTATTGCCTTTAGCTCAGTTTGCATCTCTGCAAATGAATTTTATAGTTTTTCTTGGCTCCTCCTTATATTTTCTAGTTCCTTATTAAAGGAATCTGCATTACTGTTCATATCCTCTCTTAATTCCTTCAGTATTTTCACTATCTCCCTTTTGAACTCAATGTCTGTCTGACTTCAGAGGTTTGTTTCATTGTTGACTACTTTAGGTGAATTCTCCTGTTGCTTTAACCAGGAATGGTTTCTGAGCTTCTTCATCTTGCTTGTGTTTTCCATGTGTGATGGAACTAGAGACTCTCATACTGAGTAAAGTAAGTCAGAAAGAGAAAGAAAAATACTACATGATATCACTTATATCTGGAATCTAATATATGGCACAAATGAGCCTTTCCACAGAAAAGAAAATCATGGACTTGGAGAATAGACTTGTGGTTGCCAAGGGGGAGGAGGAGGGAGTGGGATGGATTGGGGAGCTTAGGGTTAACAGATGTAGACCGTTGCCTTTGAAATGGTATAGCAATGAGATCCTGCTGTGTAGCACTGGGAACTATGTCTAGTCAATTATGATGGAGCATGTTAATGTGAGAAAAAAGAATGTATACATGAATGTGTAACTGGGTCACCATGCTGTACAGTAGAAAATTGACAGAACACTCTAAACCAGCTATAATGGAAAAAATAAAAATAATTATATAAATAAATAAATAAATACATAAATAAATAAATAAAAATTAAAATAAAAAAAGAATGTCAGGAGAGTTTCTGAGAAGAATTTATTCCTGTCAATCTGAGAGTATCTAAGTTTCATAAGATACAGCTGAGAGGGGTGTCTCATGGAGAAGTGTTCCACATGATGAGAAGGAAAAGGAAGGACTAGGAAGGAAAGGAGAGTAAGTATGGGAACACCTTTGGGAGTGCCACCACTCAGGTTGGGTGTCCCAAAGTTTTGAGTAGTGGACCTGAAAAGAGTGATTGCACTCTGATGTGGGCATTCCAAGATCAGAGGAACTGGGGTCTAGTGGCTGAGGAGTCTTCTGACCTAGCACTAGGATTTGTTTGACATAAGTGAGGGATAGAATACTTGAAAAAGGTGGCAATTAATCACCTGAGAATTAAAGGATAGTATTGGATGAAAAGTCAGTAATGGAAAGGCAAATTTCTTGGTTCAGCATTCCTCCCTGGCTGGACTTGAGAGGGTTAGTGAAAGGAGCTTAAGTCAGGGACCCACATCTGTGTAGTATCTGGAAGTTAGCTCAGTACAAGATGCTGCTGCCTGAAGCTCTCTGGGTTGCAAATCCAGAGGTTTTGGGCACCTTTGACTGGCATCTTGTCCTTTTGCCAATCAAATCACTCCTGGAATTTGGTAACAAAATGTTTGGTTCGCCAAGGGAGGAATGCACAAGACAAAGTCAGTAAAGCAAGAGAGATTTATTAGGGCATCCAAAATGGATGGGATGAGCTCAGGATAGCAACAGCAGTGATTGTGAGGAGGCATTCTGCTTATAAGGGGTTGGTGGTGGGAAAAAAATGTGTCAGGAACAATATGCAGGGGAGGGATGTGGCAAAGGAAAATATGTATCCTCTCTATGTCTCATGTCCAGATAAGTGTTGCAACCATCCAAGGGGCAGGGATTGATGTAAGCAGGCAGGGTAGTTAATCCTTGGTCAATCATGCTTCCCAAGTGACCTTCCATATGTCCTTGTCTGTGTTACTCCGCCCAAACAGTCACATCCATGTGGTATCCCCCTAGGAACCTATCAGGTGCATATATGATTGAAAATATTTTATCCACTTATTGTATTGATCCATTTTTCCTTATATAATGCCCTTCTTTGTCTTTTGTTATAAACTTTGTTTTAAAGTCTACTATGTCTGATTCATATTGCTACCCCAACTTTCTTTTCTTTCCCTTTTGCATGGATTATCTTTTTCCATCCTCTTATTTTCAGTCTTGGTTTGTCTTTAGCCTTGAAGTGAGCCTCTTGTAGACAGCTTATACTTGAATGTTGTTTATTTTTTTGTATTTATTTATTTATTTTAAATATTTTTTTACTGTTATTTCCCCCAAACACCCCCCTTTTTTTTCCCTGTACAGCATGGGACACAGTTACACATACATCTATACATGATCTTTTCTCCCATTGTCATGCTGCATTGTAAGTATCTAGACATAGCTCTCAGGGCTACATAGCAAGATCTCATTGTTAATACATTTCAAGAGCAATAATTTACATCTGTTAACCCCAAGCTCCCCATCCTTCCCACTCCCTCCCCCTCCCCCCAGGCAACCACAAGTCAATTCTCCAAGTCCATGATTTTCTTATCTGTGGGAAAGTTCATTTGTGCTGTATATTAGATACCAGATATGAGTGATATCATATGGTATTTGTCTTTCATTTTCTGACTTTCTTCACTCAGTGTGAGAGTCTCTATTTCAATCCATGTTGCTGTAAATGGCATTATTTCATTCTTTTTTATGGCTTAGTAGTATTCCATTGTATATATATACCTCATCTCCCTAATCAAGTTGTCTGTTAATGGACATTTGGGTTGTTTCCATGTCTTGGCTATTGTGGCTAGAGCTGCAATGAACATGTGAGTGCATGTGTCTTAAGGAAAGTATTGTCCAGATATATGCCCAAGAGTGGGATTGCTGGGTCATATGTTAGTTCTATGTATAGATTTCTAAGGCACCTCCATACTGACATCAACCTTACAAATGTTTTCTCAGGTCAGTCTCCCAAAGCAATAGAAATAAAATAAAAAATAAACCAATGGGACCTAATCAAACTGAAAAGCTTTTGCACAGCAAAAGAAACCAAAAAGAAAACAAAAAGACAACTTACAGAATGGGAGAAAATAGTTTCAAATGATGCAACTGACAAGGGCTTAATTTCTAGAATATAAGCCATTTGTACAACTCAACAGCAAAAAAGCCAACAACCCAAAGGAAAAATGGGCAAAAGACCTGAATAGACATTTCCCCAAGGAAGATAGAAAGATGGCCAACAAGCACATGAAACAATGCTCAACATCACTGATTATTAGAGAAATGCAAATCAAAACTACCATGAGATACCACCTCACACTAGTCAGAATGGCCATCATGAATACATCCACAAATATCAAATGCTGGAGGGGGTGTGGAGAAAAGGGAATCCTCCTACACTGATGGTGGGAATATCAGCTGGTACAACCACTATGGAGAACAGTATGTTTGTTTTTAATTATATTTGATCTAGAATGTCTGACAATTTCTGCTGTATAGCAAAGTGATACAGTTATACATATATACATATATATTTACATTCTTTTTCTCACATTATCCTTCATCTTGTTCCACCATAAGTGTTTGGATATAGTTTTCTGTTCTATACAGCAGGATCTCATTGCTTATCCACTCGAAATGCGATAGTTTGCATCTTCTAACCCCAGACTCCCAATCCATACCACTCCCTTCCTCTACCCATGGCAAACACAAGTCTGTCCTCCATGCCCATGATCTGTTTCTGTTTAGTAGATAGAATATTTGTGCCATATTTTATTTATTTTTTTATTACTCAAATGAATTTATCACATCCATAGTTGTATAATAATAATAACAACCCAGTTTCACAGGATTTTCATCCCATAACCCAAGCATATTCCCCCACCCCTCAAACTGTCTCCTCCAGAGACCATAAGTTTTTCAATGTGTGTGAGTCATTATATGTTCTGCAAAAATGTTCATTGTGTCCTTTTTTCAGATTCCACATGTCAGTGAAAGCATTTGATGTTGGCATCTCATTGTATGACTGACTTCACTTAGCATGATAATTTCTAGGTCCGTCCATGTTGCTAAAAATGTTGGTATTTCATTCCTTTTAATGGCTGAGTAATATTCCATTGTGTATATGTACCACCTCTTCTTGATCCACTCCTCTGTCGATGGACATTTAGGTTGTTTCCATGTCTTGGATATTGTAAATAGTGCTGCAAAGAACATCGGAGTACATGTGTCTTTGCAAGTCATGCTTTTCTCTGGATAGATGCCCAGGAGTGGGATTTCTGGATCAAATGGTAGTTCTATGTTTAGTTTTCTGAGGAATCTCCATACTGTTTTCCACAGTGGTTGCACCAATTTACAATCCCACCAACAGTGTCATAGGGTTCCTTTTTCTACACACCCTGTCCAGCACTTACTGTTTGTAGAATTTTGGATGATGGCCATTCTGACTGATGTAAAGTGGTACCTCAGAGTGATTTTGATTTGCATCTCTCTAATAATGAGTGATTTTGAACACCTTTTCATGTGTTTTTTGGCCATCTGTATGTCTTTGGATAACTGTCTGTTTAGATCTTATGCTCATTTTTTGATGGGGTTGTTTGTTTTTTCGGTATGGAGCTGCAGAAGGTGTTTATAAATTTTGGACCATATTTTAGATTCCACATATAAGTGATATCATAAGGTGTCTGTCTCTTTATGACTTACTTCACTCAGTATAAGAGTCTCTAGTTCCACCCATGTGCTGCAAATGGCTTTATTTTGTTCTTTTTATTCCTAGGAGTATTGCATTATATATATGTGCCACATCTTCTTAATCCATTCTTCTATCATGGGACATTTAGATTGTTTCCACGTCTTGGCTATTGTGAATAGTGCTGCAATGAACATATGAGTGCATGTATCTTTTCCAATGAAAGTTTTGTCTGGATATATACCCAGGAGTGGTACTGCTGGGTCTAATGGTAGTTCTATATTTAGTTTTATGAGTTATTTCCATACTGTTTTCCATAGTGGTCTTGCCAATTTACATTCTCACCAACAGTGAAGGAGGGGTCCCTTTTCTCCACACCCTCTCCAGCATTTGTTGTTTATTGACTTGCTAATTATAGCCACTCTAACCGGTTTGAAGTGGTACCTCATTGTTTTGATTTGCATTTCTCTAGTAATTAGTGATGTTGAGCATTTTTTCATGTGCCTGTTGGCCATCTGTATGTCTTCTTTGGAGAAAGGTATACTTAGGTCATCTAGCCATTTTTTTGATTGGATTGTTTATTTTTGCTGCTGTTGTTGAGTTATATGAGTTTTTTGTACATTTTGGAGACAAAACCTTGATGGTTGAGTCATTTGCAAAAATTTTCTCCCATTCTGTGGGTTGTCTTTTCTTTTCTTTTCTTTTCTTTTTTTTATGGTTTCCTTAGCTGTGCAGAAGGTTTTGATTTTAATTAGGTCCCCTTGGTTTATTTGTGTCTTTATTATCTTTAATCTAGGAGGAGGGTGAAACAAGATGTTGCTGTGACTTATGTCAAAGGGTATAATGTCTATGTTTTCCTCTAGGAGTTTTATAGTATCTGGTCTTACATTTAGGTCTTTAATCTATTTTGAGTTTGTTTTTGTGTATGGTGTTAGAAAATGTTCTAATTTCATTCTCTTACATGTGATTGTCCAGGTTTCTCAGCACCATTTATTGAAGAGACTATTTTTCCTCCACTGTATGTTCTTGGCTCCCTTGTCATAGATTTGACCATATGTGTTGGGTTTATTTCTGGGCTTTCTATACTGTTCCATTGATCCATAGTTCTGTTTTTGTGCAAGCACCATACTCTTTTGATGACTGTAGATAAGAAATAGAGTCTGCATCAGGAAGCCTGATTCCTCCAGTTCTGTTTTTATCTTTTCAATATTGCTTTGGCTTTTGAGGTATTTTGTGTTTCCATATAAATTTTAAAATATATTGTTTTATTTCTGTAAAGGAAGGCATTGGTAATTTGATAGGGATTTCACTGAATCTGTAGATTGCCTTACATATTATTGTCATTTTGACCATATTGATTCTTCCAATCTAAGAGCATGATATATTTTTCTATCTATTTGTGAGTTTGATTTCTTTCCTCAGTGCCTTATAGTTTTCAGAGTACAAGTCTTTTGTCTCTTTAGGTAAGTTTATTTCTAGTTATTTTATTATTTTTGATGCAATAGTGAATGGGATGGTTTCCCCAATTTCCATTTCTGATATGTCATTGTTAGTAAATAGATATGCAATAAATTTCTGTGTAGTAATTTTGTATATTGTGACTTTACCAAATTCATTGATGAGCTCTAATAGTTTTCTGGTAGTGTCAGGATTTTCTAGGTATAGTATCATGTCATCTGCAGACAGTGATAGTTTTACTTCTTCTTTTCCAATTTAGACTCCTTTTATTTCTTTTTCTTCTCTGATTGCCATAGCTAGGATTACCAAAATGTTGTTGAATAACATTGGTGAAAGAGGACACCCTGTCTTGTTCCTGATATTAGTGGAAATGGTTTCAGTTTTTAACTGTTAAGAATGACGTTAGCAGAGTTCCCGTCATGGTGCAGTGGTTAATGAATCCTACTAGGAACCATGAGGTTGTGGGTTCGATCCCTGCCCTTGCTCAGTGGGTTAATGATCCGGCATTGCCGTGAGCTGTGGTGTAGGTTGCAGATGCTGCTTGGATCCCGAGTTGCTGTGGCTCTGGTGTAGGCTGGTGGCTACGGCTCCGATTCGACCCCTAGCCTGGGAACCTCCATATGTCGCGGGAGTGGCCCAAGACATAGCAAAAAAGACAAAAAAAAAAAAAAAAAAAAAAAAAGAATGACGTTAGCTGTGGGTTTGTCATAAATGGCTTATATTATATACCCTTCTATGCCCACTCTCTGGAGAGTTTTTTCAGGAATTGGTGTTGAATTTTGTCAAAACCTGAATCTATTTTGATGATCGCATGGTTTTCATTTTTCAGTTTTTTGATGTGGTGTATCACATTGTTAGATTTGTGGATATTGAAGGATACTTACATCCGTGGGGCTAATCCTACTTGATCATGATGTACAATCTTTTTAATACATACTTTAATGTGGTTTGGTAATATTCTGTTGAGGTTTTTTTAATCTATGTTCATCAGTGATATTGGTGTGTAATTTTTTGTTTGGTTTTGGTATCAGAGTGATGGTGGCTTCATAGAATGAGGTTGAGAATATTCCTTCCTCCACAACTTTTTGGAAAATTTTCCGAAGAGGTAATTATCCTCTGAATGTTTGGTAGAACTCAGCTGAGAAGCCAACAGGTCAGGGACTTTTGTTTTTTAGAAAGTTTGTAATCCCTTTTTCGATATCAGCACTTGTGATTGGATAATTCATATTTTCTATTTTTTCCTAGTTCAGTCTTGGCAGGTTGTACCTTTGTAATAATCTGTCCATTTCTTATTAATGGTCCATTTAATTGTCATCCAGTTGCTCAGAGTAGTCTCTCATGATCCTTTGTATTTCTGCAGTGTAAGCTGTGACTTCTTTTTATTTCTTTCTTTTTTTTTTTTTTTTTTTTTGGCTTTTGTCCTTTCAGGGCCGCACCTGTGGCATATGGAGTTTCCCAGGCTAGGGGATGAATCGGAGCTGTAGCTTCCAGCCTACACCAGAGCCACAGCAATGTGGGATCCAAGCCGTGTCTTCAACCTACACGACAGCTCACGGCAATGCCAGATCCTTAGCCCACTGAGCAAGGCCAGGGATCGAACCCACAACCTCATGGTTCCTGGTAGGATTCGTTAACCACTGTGCCATGATGGGAACTCCTTCATTTCTAATTTATTTATTTTAACCCTCTCTCTTTTCTTCTTGTTGAGTCTGGCTAAAGGTTTATCAATTTTGTTGATCTTTATAATAAACAACTTTTGGTTTTGCTTATCTTTTCAGTCGTTTTCTTGTCTCTATGTTATGAATTTCTGCTCTAATCTTTATGATTTCTTTCCTTCTACTAATTTTGTGCTTTGTCTATTCTTCCTTCTCTAGATGTTTAAGGCGTAAGGTTAGGTTGTTTTTTTTAAGTTTTTTCCTCTTTCCAGAGATAAGATTGTATTGGTATAAACTTCACTCTCAGAACTGCTTTTGCTGTATACCATAGGTTTTGGATTGTTTTATCTTCATTGTCATTTGTCTCTATGTAGCTTTTAATATCCTGTTGGGTTTCTTCAATGATCCATTGGTTGTTTAGCAGCATATTGTTTAACTTCCAGGAGTTGTTTTGTGTTTTTTCTTGTAGTTGATTTTGTACTCTCATAGCATTATATTCAGAGAAAATGCTTGAAATAATTTAAATTTTAAAAAATTTACCAAGGCTTGATCTGTGGCCCAAGATGTGAACTATCTTGGAAAATGTTCTGGGTGCACTTTAGAAGAAAGTATATTCTGCTGCTTTGGGGTGAAAAATTCTATAGATGTCGGTTAAGTCAATTTGGTCTATTGCATCATTTAAGGCCTGTGTATCCTTGTTGATTTTCCTCCTGGATGACTTATTCATTTCTGTAAGTGGAGTATTAAAGTCCCCCACTATTATTGTGTCACTGCCCATTTCTCTTTTTATGGCTGTTAGTAGTTTCCTTATATATTGTGCTGCTTCTATGTTGGGGGCATATATATATTTACAATTGTTATTTCTTCCTATTCCTGCTGATCTTTCATCACTATGTTATGTCCTTCTTTGTCTCTTGTGACCTTCTTTCTTTTAAAATCTATTTTGTCTGATGTGAGTACTGTTACTCCTGCTTTCCTATAATTTCCATTTGCATGTAATATTTTCTTCCATTCCTACATTTTCAGTCTGTATGTGTCCTTAGATCTGAAGTTGGTCTTATGTAGACAGAATATATATGGGTCTTGTTTTTGAATCCATTCAGCCAGTCTCTATCTCTTAGTTGGAGTGCTGAATCCATTTATATTCAATGTATTTATGAATAAGTATGTACTTGTTTCATTGACTTTTTTTGGATAGCTATTTGGGACATTTTTCTTCTTTTTTTTTTTTTTTTTTTGTCTTTTTGCCATTTCTTGGGCCACTCCTGTGGCATATGGAGGTTCCCAGGCTAGGGGTCTAATCAGAGCTGTAGCCACCGGCCTATGCCAGAGCCACAGCAATGCAGGATCCGAACCACGTCTACAACCTACCACAGCTCATGGCAATGCTGGATCATTAACCCACTGAGCAAGGGCAGGGATCGAACCCGCAACTTGTTGTTAATTGGAATCATTAACCACTGTGCCACAACGGGAACTCCTTCTTTCTTTTTTGTTGTGTTCTCTTGTGATTTGCTGACCATCTTTAGTGTTACATTTGGCTTGCTTTTCCTGTATATGTGTGTGATCATTATAGTTATTCGATTTGTGGTTCCCATTATATTTTGATATATCAATCTATATCTGTAAGGAATTGTTTTTACTTGCTGGTCTTTTAATTTAAAATGCATTTGTCCTCACCTCTTCTCATGCTTGGTAATTTAAATATCATATTTGTCAATGGATGATTTCCTCCTCATATTATTTTTGCCTTTATCTGTGAGCTTTTTCATTTATGATATTCTTGTTTCTAATTGTAGCTTTTCCTTTTATGCTTATAGAAATTTCTTTAGTAGTTGGTAGAGCTGATTTGAAGGTGCTGAATTCTCTTAGCTTATGCTTGTCTGTTAAGCTTTTGATCTCTCCATCAAATCTGAATGACAGCAATGCTGGGTAGAGTATTCTTGGATCTAGTTTCCTCCTCTGGAAATACAGAGGCAATATATTTTGCCATGCCATTCTGGCTTATAGAGTTTCTGTTGAAAGATCAGCTGTTATCCTTATAGGGCTTCCCTTATACGTAATTTGTTGCTTTTCCCCTGTGGTTCTTAATATTTTTTTCTTTGAACTTAATTTTTGTCTGTTCGATTAGTTTGTGTCTTTCTGTGTTTCCTTCTTGGATCTATTTTGTATGTGTGTTTGTTTTTAATCCAAACAGCCACACTATGTCTTTTGATTGTGGCATTTAACCCATTGATATTTACCATGGTTATTGACAGGTTTATAATTATTGTCATTTTGTTTTTGGTTCTATGGTTTCTTTGTATTTCTTCTGTGTTCTTTGCTTTTGCATTTACACTTTTCCCTTTTAGTTTGATGATTTTATTTAGTGTTATGTTCATGTCCCTTTCTCTCAAGTTTTGGAATATCTACTGTAGGTTTTTGAGTTGAAGTTATTATAAAGTTAATATATGTTGACCTAAAATTATATCTACTTCTTTTAAACTGATAGTCATATAAGTTCAAACAAATCTAAAAGCTCTACTTTTTTTCTTACTCCACCTCCACTTTTTGTGTTTTTTTATGTCAAGTTTTACACTTTCATATCTGTTAATTCTTTATTGTAGTTACTGTTTGTTTTGTAATTTTTATCTTTTAATCTTTGAATAAGCTTATTTTAGTGGGTGATCCATGGGGTTTTTACTATATATTTGTCTTTACTAATGGGACTTTTCCCTTCCTTATAATTTCTTATTTCTTCTTGTAGCATTTTCTATTTAACTTAAAGAAGGCCCTTTAATATTTCTTGTACCTTTGGTTAAATATTGATGAAACTTCTTAGCTTTTGTTTTTTTGAGAAGCTATTCATCTCTTTTTCAATTCTGAATGATGACATTGCTGGGTAGAGTATCCTAAGTTGTAGGCTTTCCTTTTCAGCACTTTACATACATCATGTCATGCCCTTCTGGCCTATAAAGTCTATACTGAAATATCAGCTGATAGCCTTATGGGGGGTTCTCTTCTATATGACTATTTACTCTTGCTGCCTTTAGAATTATCTCTTTATTAACATTTGTCATTTTAATTATGATATGTCTTGGTGTGGGCCTCTTTGGGTTCATCTTGTTTTGGACTCTGTGCTTCCTGTAGTTGATATTATTTTATCCTTCTTCAGATTTAGGAATTTTTCAGCCAGAATTTTATCAAATACATTTTCAACCTCCTTTTCTCTTCTCCTTCAGGGACACCTATAATATGAATGCTAGTACATTTGGCATTGTCCTGCTGGTCCCTTAAATTATTCTCAGTTTTTTACAAATTTGTTTTTCCTTTTTCTGTTTTCATTGGGTGATTTCCATTATTCTATCTTCCAGGTCATTTCTGCTTCTGCATCACCTAATCTGCTAATTCCATTTCAGTTATTGTTTTCTTCAACTCTGACCCTTTATAATATTCACTTCTTTGTAAAAATTCTCATTGTGTTCAGCTATTCTTTCCCCAGTTCAGTTAACACTCATCACTATTGCTTTGAATTCTATCAGGCAAATTATTTATCTCTGTTTCATAACGATTTCCTCCCCCAAGGGTTTTTTCTTATTCTTTCATTTGAAACTTGGTTGTCCATCTTCTCATTTTATTTCACTTTCTCTCTCTATGAAAGTAGGTGAAATAGATACCTAGTCCAGTCTCGAAGGCATGTCCTTGTATGAGAATGTCCCTGTGCAGTCTGTGTGTGCCCAGTGACTTTGGTGGAAGATCTGGGTTTGAAGTGAGCATATTCCCCTTGGGGTGTGCTGGTACAAACTCCTTGGTGAGAGGAAAGGCTAGGGTTGGAGGGGCTATAACCACAATCAGATGCAAGCCAGGGCTTTTCCTACCCTCGATGACTCTCACCATCTTATAGGGGGTGGGAGCAGGGATTGAAGGGCTGGGGCAAGAGCCTTGAGGGAGTTGGGTTTCTTCTGAGTGTGATGGCCAGTCTCTTCCTTAATTTGAGATGTGGTCTGGGCCTGAGAGCATAGGGCTACACTTCTGTGTTGATTTCACTCCCCACACCAATGCCACAGAGGTGCAAGCCTTGCTTAGAGTCTGAGTGGGATACAGGGGGGGTCTGTGTGACACTACTGAGGTGGCTTTGCCCTCTCCAAAGTGTACACAGGGACAGGTGCCCCAGTGATGTGGTCTCCACCCTGGAGTTAGCCTTACTCCTACCTAAAGTGCACAGGACATACCCCTTCGTTGAGGTGGTCTCTGACATGAAGATGGTCTTAGTCTCTTCTGAGTGTGTGGGCCACCAACATGGTCAGAGGAAAGGGCAAGGTACAAGGAGGCTCTGTTACCTCAAGTGTGCAGCCTCTCATTGAAAATGGCAACCTATACATTAGTAGGGAGCAGCAACTGAACCCTGGAGCTGACTGGGGGTTCTTGCTGGTACAGAGCTGGCAAGCTAACCAGAGCCCAAGCCCTTTGCAACCCCTCGCCTCTACTTTGTGACTGAGAGTAAGTAAAAATACCCTCACTTTTTAAGAGTGAAGTCTCAGATCCTTACAGCTCTCTGTGAGTCCCACTGGTTTTCAAGCTGCCTCATCTTCCCAGGGTTGGATCTCAGGGATGGGTTGCCTAATATGTAACTTAAACTCCTTACTCCCCAGAGAGGATCCCCAAACCTATGATATTGCCCTCCTCTTCTGTGTTATCTGGTAGAACGTGGTTCCCAACCAGCCTGCTTCACATTCCCTCCTACCAGACTCCATGTGGATCTTTTTCTACAGCTTTGGTTGTAGAAGGCTTGTTATGCTTGTCCCCAGATCAACATCAATGACAGTCATTTAATATGTAATTATAGTTTTGATGTGTTCATGAAAGGAAGTGAGTCCAGTGTCTTCCCTCTCTGACACCTTGATCCTGAATTTTCACTCCAATTCTTTAATATTAACTGCACATTATTCATCAGGAATCAGGCTCAAGGAGATAAAGTAGCTTGCTTAAGGACTGCCAGAGTCAAAATATGTTCCTTTTTTTCTATGCATTCTTCTAGTTTCATGGTTTATTTACTGTGTTCCATATGGCGCAGTTAGTAAAAAGCAAATAGCAATTGGGGAAAAAGGAAAAAAAAAATAAACTTGCCTGCCATTTTTTTCTTCATACCTAGAGAAAGAGTTTACTAGCAACAATGTCAATGATCATAAAGCAAAAATGTCCTGAGCCTAAAATTTGCTTTTCAAATACCAGTATTTCAGAGGCAGATTACATGACTCCAATAATATGCCTCAAAACCTGCACTGTGCATACAATGAGAGGAAGTATTTTCATCCATTATAAGAGACTGTCAGAGGAAAACATTTTTCCTGATATCATACCCAAGAGAACAGCATGTGAAGCAACATTATCATATTTTACTGAGCTTTCATATACTCCATGCAGTATAATATATATTTTATCTTCTGAAAAGCCTTGGTAACAAAAGGATAAAAGATCCATCTAAAACTCAAAGTACATTCTAATAATGCTGCATTTGCATTAATAACATTAAAAAATCACTAGCTCACCAGTCGCTTCTAGGGATGAATATCCTTCAGTTACAAGAGGAAAAGCTCAACCCTGTGACTTTGTCCACTCTTGACAGGTGGGTATAGGTAGAAGCGTAGGGGCAGAGTGGAGAGCATCCATTTATAAAGGCTTCTTCCCAACTGGCAAGCTGATGGGAGGAATTTATTATGCAGGAGGAGTTAAGCAGAGTTGTTCCTTGGTATTGATTCCAGGAGTTCCCCTGGATAAAAAAACCCTGCAGATTCTTAAGTCCCTTATATAAAATGGCATGTGCAATGGATATAACCATCCACAGATGTGAAAACCAGAAATACCAAGGGCCAAACTTACAAGATTAGCTTAATTTGTATATTCCTCTAGAATCACAGGGATATTGATTATAGCCTCTAATAACCCATTTACATAAAGATTTCAGGGGATTCTTAGGAAATAAGCAAAGTGAACTTTGAAACTGACAATGAGAATCCCAAGAAAAGAAGGGAGAGATATTTTTTGGTAGTTGGGGGATTGGAGGCTGGGTGAATCACTCTGAGGTAGAAGAGACTCTAAAAACAAATGTCTTGGGTGAGATTATCTTTTGTTGATGACTGAAAGCAGCACTTCTGGTTTTCACCAGGTGTGACCATTCAAAATGGTTTTCAGGCAGGTCCACAGGTCTTAAATTTTTGACAGAGACTCCTATGAAATTGGAAATGCCAAGCTATCTTCTGAGAAACTGAAAAAGACTGAAGTCCTTTCAAGGTCAAACTCCAAGCTTGGGAAAAGGCCTCTATTCCCTTTGGAGAAATACTGCTACAAGGATGAGAGTAATAGTGACACGTTTCAGCAGTGTTTGTGAGGGCATTGTAGAATACTGGTGATTGAGAGAAGTGACCACACCTCCACACACATTACACTCCCAGGATGCATGTGTCACTCCAGAACGTGCAGAACGGAGGGGCCTAGTAGGTTTTGGATAAACTCCTAGCTATGCTCTTGAGTGGGAAGGCTGGGCTAAATACCAATGGAATTGCAAGCCTTTGATTTGATTGTCCTATTCCTGGTGTGATTTGAGAATTCAGAATCATGTTTGAATTCCTTTCAGTGTTAACACTGAGTGTGGAGAAGAAGAAACCTAAAATTTCCATCTCTTATCATTATTATCCACAGAGAACTAAGGGAAGTCTGAGGTATGAATGGCAGGAATATGTCAGCTTCTTGTTAAATTATGCATACCACATAATTAAAGGATGACTGCTTGGGAGAAAAAGGGACAGCGTTTCTCTGGGACAGTGAAAAATGGACAATCCTTTGAGGCTCATGACTTTAAAAGATTTTCTTATTTTGCTCTGAGCCCTATAGAACCTGAAAATATGGCTACCAGAGTTCCTGTAGTATAATTCATGATTTTTAGGGGAATAGTCCAGATGTACACCAAGGTGTGTCCACATCACAAAGCAAGAGACAAAGAAGAAGAGAGAGAAGAGAGGAGTCAGAGAAAACACTGCCACCCTCTAGGCAGAGAGAAAGCACCCATATTTGTGTCCTAGAAATGAAAACTGTAGGTCTTTCCTAACTCTTTAGCTATCAGATCTGGTGCAGTGATGACAATTACTATTCTGGACATTTTATGCAGTATTTTTTGATGAAGGGTGTAGGAAGACTTTAGAAACAAATTTTAGAAATACGAGCTGTGCCACCTTGCCAGATAAGAAAGCACACCTATAACACCACCTGGAAAAATAAAATATGTATGATGCTAGAGCCAAAATAAATAGGCTGCAGAGATTAATTAACAGGCTGAACATTGCAAGGACCTGGCCTCATCACTTTCCCTCATTCTTTGAAATTATGAAAAAAGAAGGAAACTGGCTGTAGGTCAGGATCTTTTGATCCCATGCACTCTCCTTCCTAAACCCTTGATAGAGATGGAAAATATTTCCCCTTTATCTTTAGTTTTAGCACAACATTCTAGAAAGAAACACATTGTTGGAGTCATACAGCCTAAGGTTGCAACTCAGCTGTGACTCTAGGTAAATTATTTAACAACGGTACATTTCAGTTTCCTGGTCTGTAAAACTGACCATCTCAAATTGTTTGGGGAATTAAATAACATAAAATATGTATGTACAAATGGATGTGGTAGGTACTCAATATATTTATTTCCTCTCTCTTTTCCCATCTATTTGTAACTCTAGGATTTGGGGGCCTTATTTTTTACTCATCTATTTATCATTTAATTCAATAAACATTTATCAGGTGCTTTCTTTGTGCCATGTACTTTGCTGCTAACCAGAAGCTGTCAGCCTCAGCTGTAAAAATTAGTGGGCCAAAGGAATTTAGACTGCAGTTTGAAAGAGGTCATGGTTATTCAAGATTCTATGCCTCATATCTGTTTATGCTTTAAGTACAAAATCCATGAGGGAAATGTTGACCACATGGTAATTGGCAAGGGCAATATGTTCATCCAAACAGATTTTGTTGCTCCCATTTGAATCTGGATTAAGGGACTCTGACTGTTATTAATTCACCTCCAAAAAGTGATCAACACACACACTCATCCTTTCAGCTATATGGATGTCAGTCTTTAAAAGGCAAATTAAAGGCTTTATGGGTGTTTGTGTAACATCTGACCTTCTTGTGTCTTCACAATCCTTTTAATTTTATATTTCTAATCATGGGGGTGGGGTAGTAACATGAAATACACAGAATGATTTGACTGTATTAGTGAAGTCACCTATTTATATATTATCTGTGATCACTTGCTTTCACCCATTACAATCTTCTAAGTGGGTAACTTATAGTTATTAACTTTAAGGAAGCCCTTATATATCATAGCATCATACCATTAAGCTGTTTGGAAATTCATCACAAATCAGTATACAGGTGACATTGATGTCTTATTGCTATTCATTCCTCCTGGGCCATTTTTAGCAGTTCATTTTTTATATCCCTGCAATGTTGAAATATGGCTCACTCCAGTATCTGTCCTTTTGGTAATAGCAAAAGGAAAGCTTGGCGGTTGTCGTATATTACACTCTTGAGAAAAATGCTAGTAATACTTTGAATTGATTGAACAGCATGGACTCAAAACCGCCCGGCATAGAGCTATTTTCTCACTCTTATTCAGAATTTTTTTAAAAATCTTACCTTTTGGATTCAGAAACTGTGAAATATTCATTAAAAGGCAATGTGTTGAATAAGAATCATTTACTTGGAAAAGTCTCCAAGCTCCTCCCTATTTCTTCCAGTTTGAACTTTCCAGCATGCTTCCAGCATGGGTTTAAAGTAAGGGGAGGGAGTGGGAGGTACTGGGAGCTTGGGGTAAATAGATGCAGAATGTAGACTTCAGGATGGATTAGCAATGGGATCCTGCTGTGTAGCACTGGGAGCTCTGTCTAATCACTTATGATGGAACATTTAATGTGAGAAAAAAGAATGTATACATGTACGTGCAACTGGGTCACCATGCTCTACAGTAGAAAAAATAAACATATAAATAAATGACAAAAAAATGTTACATGAAATGCCTGCAATGCTGCTAGAAATATGGTATCACAGACAAGAAGCTGGTGTGGGCCTGGGGTTGTGAAATAGCACAGGACATTCCTGGTCGTAGAATACTCGAGACTAAAATTGGAAAATAAGTTGAGGGCATTGCTTTGTGACTGCTGCCACATGCCAACCTTACCTCTGCAAAGATGTGATTAGGAGGAATGTGGCCTTGGAGGAAGCAAACAAGTAAAGAAGATCTATTGAGAGAAATTAGGGTGAAGGTAAGGAAAGTCAGAGTCCCACATAATCACTTCTATGCTTCCTCTCCCCTCCCTAGTTAGTGGCAGCTGCGTTTGGGAAGGGTAGAATACAGGACAGGCAGCTCGGTTGGAATGATGCTTCAGGAGGCCAAAACATGGTAATTGGAATCATTGGCCTGCTTCCCCCATTCCTTTGCAGATTTCATTTGAGAACATATCCTCAGAAACTCATTTGTACACACCAGGAACTATATCTAGTCACTTATGATGGAGCATGATAATGTGAGAAAAAAGAATCTATACGTGTGTGTGTAACTGGTTCACCATGCTGTACAGTAGAAAATTGACAGAACACTGTAAACCAGCTATAATGAAAAAAACAAAAATCATTATATATATATATATATATATATATATATATATATATAAAATCTCTACCTCAGGCTCTAAACCTGGGCTTATGGAGCATCAGACATCGAAAGGTGAAGCAACAATCTTTTGGACTGATAATTTTGCCAAAATCTTATTCTGCTAGAGTTTCTCAAGCTCAGAATAATGTAGGAGTCATCAAACACAGAGATGATTTCTATATTCAAGCCTACCTAACAAACGGGCACTAAGCAGCAACATGCTGTTATGTTACGTGTTTCCCCTCTTTTCATCATAGCACAAGGAATGCCTTTTGCTCATATTGAGAAATTAGTGAAAATAGCTAATTGCCTAAAAAAAACAAAAGAAGAGTAGATTTCTCTCAATTAAAAATGAATATTTTCTGACTGTTTTAGAGAAAAAAATGCAAATTAAGAAAAATCTCTGTCCCCTGTGATGTGGTGTGAAGCATATTTATACTATAAAGATAGAAGTAAACATTTTCATGCAGGTGAGATCCTTCCAGTCTGATAGGATTATAATGAATATGACACAAAAAACAGTATAGGTTCACTTCCTGGCAAAAATGAGATCATAGGTAAATATGGTTTGTGTATGGTCAGAGCATGTGTATTTCAGACTAAGGTCCAGAACTGACTAAATGTCATATTAAATATCACATCTGATGAAGATATAAGTAAAAATAGGAAAATAATCTGTTCAGTACATTAAGTAGGCAACATTAACAACATGAAACACATTACTAAGTAGACACTAGGAAAACACACTATATGAGAAAAATAGATATTAGACTGAAATAGTTAATCTTTTTTTTTTTTTTTTTTTTTTTTTTTTTTAGAGCCGCACTCATGGCATGTGGAGGTTCCCAGGCTAGGGGTCAAACTGGAGCTGCAGCTGCTGGCCTACACCACAGGCACAGCAACAAGGGATCTGAGCCACATCTGCGACATATACCACAGCTCATGGCAATGCTGGATCCCGAGGCCACTGAGTGAGGCCAGGGATTGAACCTGCATCCTTATGGATTCGTTTACCCTGAGCCATGATAGGAACTCTGAAGTAGCTAATCTTTAAAAAGAATGTATTTATCTTCTTAATAAAAATTATATGTATTTCAGATTTACACCATGGTGACTTGATCTACATATACATAGTGAAATGATTACTACCGTCAAGGTAATTAACATATTCGTCACCACATGTACCTGCCTTTTGTTTTTTACAGTGACAGCACCTGAAATCTACTTATTAACTAATTATAATTATTAACTATTATTAACTTTATTAACTTTAGTCATCATACTTTACATTAGATCACTAGACTTATCCTATACAACAGCAACTTTGGGGCAGGAAGGTGGGGGAAATAGGAAGATGAACGGTCTAATTTTAAAATTACATACAGTTTGGATCTTGCCTACTAGTATACTACAGAACAAGGAATCAGAACAGCTACATTCTGAAATGATAAAAATATGAACTACTGGAAAGAAATGAATTATTTTAGTTATTCTTAATCCTTCATGTAACATTAATAAAGTTGTAGCTATGTGATAGTAAATTTTCATAGGAAAAATTAAGTCATAACTGCTCAGATGCTTGTTTATTTTGTTTAGATTCCCAAAATCATATTTTTGATTCTAGTTTTTCAGTTTAAATGTATTTCTTTTGTTTCAGAAAGACAGAAGAAAATTAGAATTTTCTAAATTTCTTCAAATAGAGTCTACTTCATCTTTTTCTTGAAAAGTTAAGGAAATTTATTTTATTTTTATTTTCAGACTAAATATACTGACTTCTAGGCAATTGTAACTTTTTAACAGGATGCAGAATCTCCCAATCGCATAGGGAGAGCTTTGCTTATTTATCCAGCCAAATGGTTAGGCTTACAAGGAGTAGACTGCACAATTTTAGAACCTTCTTTGAGAATATGCACAATGGATAACAGACTTTTAATATCAAAATTCAAAACTTGTCTTGGGTGTGTGACTTAATTTATCTTAATCATGATGGGCACGCTTGTTCTGGAATGCTTGAGAGATGAGGCTGAGAAGTCTAAAAATTAGGTCTTTTTTCCCTTTTCTCCTCCTCTTCTCCCCATTTAGATGGATGGTAAAGAAAGCTGAGCAGGAAGCAGTGTATGTGAATAAGATGTCTTAGCGTCTATTTTTGAAAGAACAGTTAATTTTTAAAATGCCTGTTAGTTTTATCTGTGGAATCAAGTAACCCAAAACTAAGTGGTACCATAACTTGTGAGATTACAGGAAGGAAAATCTTCCTTTGCAAAATTCACCTGCCAATAAATTCATTAGGCACCTCTGGTTAATGCTCTCTACATTCTTTTATAAAAAATGTATTTAGTTCTCAGATCACTTGAATTTTCTCTCATTTAAATGTTGTCACCAAAAGCACAGCATTTTTATCCCTTTAAAATGTATGAAAGGGGGAGCCTATTCCACTTTGATGCAGAAGTGAGAGGAGACAAAGTTTCCTCAGTCACAAGTACTCAGGACCTGGACAAAGGAGGGAAGAAATGAAGGAGAGAACAGAGGTACAGGCAAAGGTGAAGGGGAGAGAGGACACTGGATAAGACTGGAGAGAAGGGGAAAGGATAGGAGAGCAAGTCAGAGAGATGGAGAAGAAAAAAGAAAATGAGGAGAGAGAGCAAGCAGCAGAACAAGAAGTAGGAAAGGAAAGTCTTATTTTTAAAAAAATACTAACCAGAGGGGTAAATAATGAGACCTAGATACATTTATAAAAAACTAAAGCCAGCATCCAGGTGTTTCCTTGAGAGACTTGACTATTGATTCCGAATTTATTTTCAAGGTGATGTCAAGAGGTACGCATTACAAGAAACTGCTAAGACAATGAGCAGTAATCTTTAGCCCACATCTAAGCTAGGCCACTGTGCACAAGAACCCGATATCAACAACAGAATGCCTTTACTCTGAAACTATTTCTCAATTTAGAATACAGCATCTTTCTTTTCTCATTTTGCTTTCATCATTCTTTATTGCTATGTGCTGAAACCTTCCACTGCCTGCAAAAAATCTCTGCTCTGAGCATAAACTCAATTACCTTGGACACATTTTTTAATCTTTAATGAAAGTCCTTTCTTGTACCATTCATTTTATCCTGAATCCTCCACTCAAGCTACTCAGAGAAAAACATCCTAAAGGAGAAAGAGTTCTGTATTCAAACCTGGAGGAATAATTTTGAAAGAAAATGAGAAGAGGTGAATGCAAGTTTCTTCCAAACCAATGTTAGGGCTTTAAAGGGAGTTTAGAAAGGTTTACATCCTAGTTAAATCCTTATTTCAGGGTCAGCCTCAAATATATTCCATGTGTCCTATCTAATCACTACTAACATAGAATCAATTAGTTTCTATATTGGAAAGGAGTCCTAGCAAGTCAAGGATCTTGTTTGATGCTTGAGCTTATTCTACAGTCTCAAGTGATTTAGTGCCTGCCAGAATGCTTTTTTTGTGATGGGATTCTCAACCAAACACATGGAGGTCATTCATTTTTCACACATCTTGAATTTTTATTTTGAATTGAAGTCTAATCCAAGCCACTTCCAAACACCAGGGCTAGTTCTCTGTGTCTGAGGCTGCACAGGACAAGTATAATTAGAAAGCACCTGTATTACATCTTAAAATATTTTTTCTTTCAGACAGATAAAATTGAACATAGAACATTTGAGTCTTCTCTTCACCACTTTATTCTCTGTACTTCATTTGTTGATGTCTTTTCTATTAATTAATCTAAATATCAGTATCGACTATTCCCAGATATTATCTTCCTGTTGCAGGAAAATGACCTCACTTATATGGTCATAGTATTTTAAGTAATATACGGTTAGGCTGAATTTGTCTCTTGACATCTTCCCTGTGTTAGTTACTTATACTGAAAACATCATCCATTAACCTCCTCTGCTTTTTCATGTGTGGTGATTTTATAACAAGACTAGCCCAGCCTGCATCTGTGCGGCATTTTATAAATATATACCTGGCAGGGAAGCTTTACCTTTATGTTTTCTGAAATTCAACCTTTTGGGTTGAGGATACTGGCAAGGTGGTTCTGAGTTCTAGTTCTGTCATCCAAAGAATTGTAATCACTTTACCTCTCAGCATATATTACCTATTCCAAAGTGATTATTAATCTCTTTGACAGAGAAATTCAATTGGAAGTTAAGTGTTTTCTCATTAACAGCAACAGCATCTCTGATGGTAACACTGCTGCTATGATCTGAATGCTGGTCTCCCCTTCCTCTGTCACCCCAAATTCATATATTGAAATCCTAATCCCCAAAGTGGTGTTATTAGAAGGTAGGGCTTTAAGAAGATGGTAAGGTCATAGGGTAGAGAGCTTCTTGATTGGGACTAGTATCCTTATAAAAGAGGCCCCACAGAGCTCCAAAGCTCCTTAGCCCTTCCCACCATATGAGTATACAACAAGAAGCCACCAGCTATGAATCAAGAAGAGGGCCCTCTTCAGAATGCAATCATCCCAGTCTTGGATTTCCAGCCTCCAAAATTTTCCATTCATTATAAGCTCCCCAGGCTGTGGTAGTTTGTTATAGTAGCCTGAGTGGATTAAGACAATAGAGAGCAAATGTGGAGCATTTTCTTCTTTGCCAGTCACTAGGTTAATTGCATTCACCTGACTAATAAGTGCATCGTTTCAAGAAAGTACTTCTACCACAATCCTGTGAGTTGAGTGCTATTATGATCCCCTTTTTAAAAATGAGGAAACAATTTTAGAGAGGTTAGACCTTTTGTATCTAGATGCCCGGTGGCAAATCTAAAATTCCAACCAAAACAGAACATTTATGGACACCTATCCTTCCCCAAATGGAGTATACACTGTCTTAATAGTCCCACTTCCTCTAACCATGATTTTATTTATTTATTTATTTTTATTTATTTATTTATTTGATATTTCTTTGGGCCGCTTTTGCGGCATATGGAGGTTCCCAGGCTAGGGGTCGAATCAGAGCTGTAGCCGCCGGCCTACGCCAGAGCCACAGCAACGCGCGATCCGAGCTGCGTCTGCAACCTACACCACAGCTCACAGCAACGCAGGATCGTTAACCCACTGAGCAAGGGCAGGGACCGAACCCGCAACCTCATGGTTCCTAGTCGGATTCGTTAACCACTGCGCCATGATGGGAACTCCTCTAACCATGATTTTAAAATACCCTCTCATTCTGCAAGTCTCAATTCTCTCTGAAAATATTTTAATAAATTATTTCTTTTTTTGTCCTTCCCCTTGGCTATAAGCCCTTTCTCCCATATCTCTTATATGTGATTTTAAAATATTTCTTGTAAAACTCCTTGTGCAGCCACATCTTTATCTTTAGCTACTAGCAGTTCCTTTTCTCATATCATCATTTGTAATTGCATTACCATAATTTAACTTTTAAGAGCTTTCCAATCCTCTAGAATTATCTTCCATGAGGCCATGATATTATATCTATTTCTGGCATGATATAAACTCTGCCTAATGAAGGATTAGGATTAATGTTTGATAGTCCTTAGCTTTTATTTAAAACTTGACTACCATATTTTCTAAGATAACACATCCACTTTCTTCCAGAGTTTTACCTGTTGGTTGGAATTCTCCCAGAGTTTTATTGTGTCCTTCTAGAAATTTACCAAACTACAAAATATATATGCATAAGAATTACATTTCCTTCTTTATTAGCTTTAAAATAGCTACTCTATCCACAACTATTTATAAATCTATACATGCAATTTCCATACTGGAGCTTCAGTGTGAAAAGACCCATGGTATTTAAAAACAGCTAATGGGTTCCAAACAAGTATACTTATCTATGAAAGTTTAATATTAGTAATCCAATAAAAATAAGCACCACAACATATTTAGATGACCAAATGGATATATCTTTATATTCTCTTCAATCTTCCACATATGGAGCAAGAATATCTAAATATTTAAATGACCCTCCTGCAAATAATATTTCCTTATACCTACTTTTCCATGCTAACTTGTATTCTAGCACCCTCATAAAGCCGGGTTCAGAAAACCCCAACTTCTTAACCTTATTAAAAATTAATGTCAATATGTCTGATTTGACAATTAATCATTTTCCTGCTTCCTTATTCCATATTTTCTCCAAGGCAGTTATTTAAATCCATAAATACCATTTAATTTCTGCATATCTATATTTTCATTTTTAATATTTTAATGTTTTTTTCTTTCTAATTTTTCAAGCAATGCATGTTCATTACAAACAATACAAAATACATAAAAGCATAAAGAAAGAGTAAATATCACCTGTACTCCACATCCCCCAGAGACAAACATCATTAGCATTTTGATGTATTTTTCTCCCAGTGTCTGCATAGGTTTCTTTTCAATGACTTAACATATTGATTTGATATTTCAATCCATTAAAAAATGATCACACATTATGTCTACTTACCATTGGTCACCACACAAAGATATTAAAATATAAGTGACTATACTTCCCTGGCTACACACGTGTTGTAACTGAAACTTTGTACCTTGAATCTCCCTCACCTATTTCACACCTGATTGTTTTCTGGTAACTAACAATTTGCTATCTGTATCTACAAGTTTGTTTTGCTTTGTTATGTTTGTTCATTTGTTTTCTCTTTAGATTCGACATGTAAGTGAAATTGCATGGTTGTTGTCTTTGTCTAACTTATTTCACCGAGCATAATATCCTCCAGGTCCTTCAGTGTTGTTGCAAGTGGCAAGATTTCATTTTCTTTTTTATGACTTTCCATTGTATATATATATACTATATTTTCTTTATCCACACATCAGTAGATGAACATTTAGGTTGCTTCAATATCTTGGTTATTTAAAATAATGCTCCAATTGAACATACAGATGCATATATCTTTCAACTTAGTATTTTGGTTTACTTTGGAAAAATACCCAGAAGTGGAATTGTGGTTTTGGTTGGCATATCCCCAATTATTAGTGATGCTGAGCATCTTTTCATATGTCTATTGACCATCTGCACATCTTAGGGAAAATGTCTATTCAGGTCCTCTGTCCATTTTATTTAAATCAAATTGTTGATTTTTTTGATGTTGAGTTCTATCAGTTCTTTGTATATTATGGGTATTAACCTTAATCAGATATGTCACATACAAATATCTTCACTCATTTAGCAGGCAGTCTTTTTGTTTTGTTAAGAGTTTTCTTCACTATGCAAAATTTTTTTAGTTTTATGTAGTCCCATTTGTTTATTTTTGCTTTTGTTTCCTTTCCCTAAGGAGATATATCCAAAAAGCATTGCTAAGGTCAATGCTGAAGAGTATATACTGCCTTGTTTCTTTTAGGAGATTTATGCTTTCTGGTCTTGTTTAGATCTTTAATCCATTTTTAGTTTGCTATTGTATTTGGTATAAGAAAGTAGTCTACTCTGATTCTTTTGTTTTCCCAACATCATTTAGTGAAGGGGCTATCTTTACTCCACTGTATATTTTGCCTTCTTTGTTATAGATTAATTGACTATAGGTGGGTGGGTTTATTTCTGGGCTCTCTATTCTATTCACCTATATTCCTGTTTTTGTGCCAGAACTACACTTTACTTACTGTAGTTTTGTAGAATAGGTTGAAATCAGGGAGTGTGAAACCTCCTGCTCTGTTCTTTCTAAAGATTGTTTTGGTATTCAAGATATTTTCTGTTTCCATACAGATTTAATAATTAGTTATTTGTTCTTGTTCTATGAAAAATGCCATTGGGATTTTGATAGAGATTGCATTAAATCTGTAGATTACTTAGGTAGTATAGTCACTATGACCACACTGATTCTTCCAATCCATGGACATGATTCTCCCATTTGTTTGGCCTATCTTCAGTCAATTTCGTCAAGGTCTTACAGTGTTTTGAATACTCCTTGGTTATTTTTATTCTTAGGTATTTTATTTTTTGATGTAATTATAAATCCCATTTTCTTAATTTCTCTTTTTGATGGTTTGTTGTTAGTGTATAAAACACAACAGATTTCTGTATATTGTTTATCTTGGAAGATTATTAATTAATTTATTAGTTATACTTTTTTGTTGGTGTCTTTAGGATTATCTATACATGTCATGTCAACTGCAAACAGTGACAATTTTACTTCTTCCTTTCCAATTTGGTTTCCTTATTTATTTTTCTTGTCTGACTGCTGTGGCTAGAACTTCCAGTACTATGTTAAATAAAAGTGGTCAGAGAGCTCATCCTTGTGTTGTTCCAGATATTAAAGGAAATGTTTTCAGCTTTTAACAATTAAAGATGTTAGCTGTGAGCTCCTCATATATAACCCTTATTATATTGTTATGTATGTATTTATCTCCATTTTGTTAATTTTCGGGGGGTTTTCTCTTGTAGTTCTTTTTTTGTTGATCAATTACCGTTACTGCATATTTGCCTTTACCAATGAGATTTTTCCTTTTGTAACTTCATATGTCCAGTTGTGACCTTTTCTTTTCCACTTAGGTAAGTCCCTTTAGTATTTCTTGTAAAACCAGTTAGTGATGCTGAACTCTTTTAGTGTTTCTTGTCTCCAAAACTCATTACGTTCTTCAACTCTAAATGATAGTCTTGCTCGGTATTATTGGCTCTAGGTTTTTTACTGATCTCACTTTGGATGCATTGTGCAATTCCAATCTGCCCTGCAAAGTTTCTGCTGAGAAGTCAGCAGGTAAACTTATGGGAGGTACCTTGTATGTAACTAGTTGATTTTTACTTGTTGTTCTTAGTCTTCTCTCTTTCTCTTAATTTTTGCTACTTTAATTATAATGACTTGGTGTGGCCCTCTTTGGATTCATCTTCTTTGGTAATCTCAGTGCCATCTTTGAAACTGGATGTCTATTGTCTTGGGAAGTTTTCCTCTATCATGTCTTTTTTTTTCCATTTAAAATGATTTTTATTTTTTCCATTATAACTGATTTACAGTGTCCTGTCAATTTTCTACTGTACAGAAAGGTGACCCAATTACACATACAGGTATAAAATCATTTTTCTCACATTATCAAGCTACATCATAAGTGACTAGATATAGTTCCCAGTGCTATAAGCAGGATCTCATTGCTTATTCATTCCAAAGGCAATAGTTTGCATCTATTAACCACAAATTCCCAATCCATCCCACTCCCACCCCCTCTCCCATGGCAACAAGTCTGTTCTCCATATCCCTGATTTTCTTTTCTGTGGAAAGGTTAATTTGTGCTACATATTAGATTCCAGATATAAGTGATAACATATGGTATTTGTCTTTCTCTTTCTGACTTACTTCACTTAGTATGAGAGTCTCTAGTTCCATCCATGTTGCTGCAAATGGCATTATTTTGTTCATTTTTATGGCTGAGTAGTATTCCATTGGGTATATATACCACATCTTCTTAATCCAATAATCATGTTTCAAATAAGTTCTCTGTAGTTTTCTTTCTTCTCCTCTGGGACTTCTACAATGTGAATATTAGTGTGCTTGTTGTTGTTTTAGAGGTATCTTAAAGTATCTTCATTCCATAATTTTTTTGCTCTTTTCTGTTCAGCTAGAGTGATTCCTACTTCTATTTTCCAGTTAACTGATCCATTCCTCTACATCATTTAATCCACTGTGATTCCTTCTAGAGTATTTTAAAATATTAATTGTATTCTTCAGATTTTTTTTGGTTATTATTTATATCTTCTAACTCTTTTACACTTTTCACTGTGGTAATCCATTATGTCCAGAGTTCACTGAGCATCTGGATTATAATTGCCATGAACTCTTTATTGGATACCTAGCTTATCTCCATTTTGTTTAATTTTTTTTCCTGAAGTTTTGTCTTGTTCTTTTTTTGGTAGAAGTTTTTCTGCCTCCTCATTTTGCCTATTCTCTGTGTTTATTTCTAAATATTGGGCAATTCAATTATATTTCCTGATTTTGGAGAAGAGGCCTTATGTAGAAGATGTCCCATAGCCCAGGGGCATACTCTCCACTGTTCACCAGAGTTATATGCTCTAATGTGCCCCCCAACACACACACCATGTGGGCTACATGGGCCCTTTTTTGTGGCAAGGCAATCTACTGGTGTCATCTAGCAGGCAGGCTTTGGTTCTGCCTGATTGACCATCAAGCTCTTCCTTGTATGGTGGTTGTTATCACTGGTGGGTTGGTCTTGGTTCCAGCATAGCTGGCTGCATGGGCCTGGGGGTGTCCCTAGGCTGGTGCTGTCCTGTTGGCAGTCTAGGCCATATCCTGGGGCAGATTGCTGTGGAGTCTGGGGGGTTCTGTGGCTGGTGCTGGCCCAGTGTTGTGCAGGGCCAGGTCCTGGTAGCTAGCTATGGGGTCTGGAGTGATCTGAAGGTAATGCTGGCCCACTGCTTGGTGTGTCACTGATAGGATAGAGGGAATATTCTAAAATGCTGCTTGCCAGTACCACTCTCCTTGTGAAGAATAAGTTCTCCAAAATGGGTGCTGTCAGTGTCTAAGTCTACAAGTTGGGCCCCAGTTCCCTTCTGCATCTCTGGGAAGCTCTCCAAAGTCAAAAAATGTGTCTGATCCAGGATCTTTTCAAATTACTGTTTCTTTTCAGAGTCCTTTACCATGAAAGACTTTGTATGCACCCTTTAAGTGCTGAGACTCTATTTCATACAACCCTCCATCTTCCCCATATGCAAGTCCCACTGACCTTCAAAGCAGCTGTTCTAGGGTTCATCTTCCTAGTGCACGACCCCTCAGCTGGAGAACCTAATGTGGGGCTTGGATCCCTTACTCTTCAGAATACAAGCTTTTGCATTTGTAATTGTATTATCATTTATATGTTGTCTACCCAGGGTGTGGGTCCTGACTATGTTATGTGTCAACCCCTCCTACCAATCTCATTACAGTTCCTTCTTTATATGCCTTTATTTGTGGAAATTTTTCCATTAGTCTTGAGGTTGTCCTCATATATAGCTGCTCTATAAATAATTTGTAATTTTGGTGTGTCTATGGGAAGAGTTAAACTCAGGGTCATTCTAATCCTCCACCTTGATGATATTTTTCCCAAAGTAGGATTCTTTCTTTGTTGTTGTTGTCTTTTTATGGCTGCACTTGTGGCATATGGAGATTCCCAGGCTAGGGGTCAAATCAGAGCTGTAGCTGCTACCCTCCACCACAGCTACAGCAATGCCAGATCTGAGCCTTGTCTGCTACCTACAGCACAGCTCATGGCAATGCCAGATTCTTAACCCACTGAGCAAGGCCAGGGATAGAACCTGCATCCTCAGGGATACTAGTCGGATTCATTTCTGCTGAGCCAGGACAGGAACTCCCCAAATCACTCCCCAAAGTGTGATTCTTATATTCAATGTATCCCAACCATAACTGATTACTGTTTGAAAGCATAATCATTTTGGATTTTGTCCATAAAGGTCCTATGTGTCAGATATGGACAAATGGGCAAAAAGTACACTTCTTCAAGAAAAAAGCAAATGTTGCTTAAAAATTAATGTTGTAAATAAAGGGTAAAAAAGATTAGGAGACAAGATGCCAGAGTAGAAGGACTTGAGCTCACCTCCTTTCAGGAAAACACCAAAATCACAACTGCTGAACAAACATTGACAAGAAAGACTGGAACTTACCAAAAAAAAATCTACAACTGAAAAACAATGAAGAAACCCTAACGAGACAATAGGTGGGATAGAAGCAACTCTCATACCCACCGGGTGGGTGGCCTACAAACAGGAAAATAACTATATCACAGAGGATCTCCCACAGGAGTGAGAGCTCTGAGCCCCATGTCAGGCTCTATAAGCTGTTGGTCTGGCATCAGAAGAAAGAGCCTCCAGAGCATTTGGCTTTAAAACCCAGTGTAGCTAGAGTTCAGGCGCTCCCCAGAACTAGGGAAAACAGATACTCCATTTTTGGAAGGTGCACATAAATTTTTATGTGCACTGGGACCCAGAGCAAAGCAGTGATTCCATAGAAGTCTAGGCTAGACCTACCTGTGGTTCTTAGAGGGCCTCCTGGGGAGGGAACGATTGGCTACAGCTCACTATGGGGAAAGGAGTCTGATGGCAAAGGCTCCAGGGAATAATCATCAGAGTGAGCTTTCTTCGAAGTCATCATTTTGGCAGAAAGACCTGGCTCCACCCAAAAGTCTGCAGGCTCCAGCGCTGGGGAGCCTCAGGGATTATGTACTCATCACTCAGCAGATAGGCTGCCTAAAGTCATCCTGAGCCCACAGCCACCTCTAACCACACTACTTGACATAGCCTATCCCACCAGAGTAACAGGAAACAGCTCCATCTACCAGTGGACGGGCACCATTCCCTCCCAGCAGAACACCTGCCCAAGCTCCCGGGCAGACATCAGAAGCATGAGGAACTATAATCCTATAGTCTTCAGAACACAAACATGTTGAGACTTAACAATATGCAACTAAACAATCAGTGGATCACTGATGATATTAAAGAATAATTCAAAAAATACTTAGAGATAAATGAAAATAAAAATATGATGATCCAAAACCTGTGAGAGGCAGAAAAGGCAGTTCTAAGAGTGAAAAATCTCAAATAAACAACCTAAACTTACACTAAAATCAACTGGAGAAAGAACAAACAAAATCCAAAGTGAGTGTATGGAAAGAAATCATAAAGATCAAAACAGAAATAAATGAAATGGAGACAAAGAAAACAAAGGAAAAGATAAATGAAACTAAAACCGCATCTTTTGAAAAGATCAACAAAATTGATAAGCCTTTAACTAGACCCATCCAAAAAATGAGAGAAGGCTCAAGTCAATAAAATTGAAATTAAAAAGAAGTTATAACTGACACCACAGAAATACAATGGATCATAAGCGATTACTATAAGCAACTATATGCCAATAAAATGGTCAACTTAGAAGGAATGGACAAATTCTCAGAAAGCTATAATCTTCCAAGACAGAACCAAGAAGAAATAGAAACAATAAACAGACCAATAACAAGTACTGAAGTTGAAAATGTGATTAAAAAACTTCTAAAAAACAAAAGTCCAGGATCAGATAGCTTCACAGGTGAACTCCATCAAACATTTAGGGGAGAGTTAACACCTATCCTTCTGAAACTTTCCCAAAAACTCTAGTGGAAGGAACACTCTCAAACACACTCTATGATCTATCATCACCCTATCAAAACCAAAGACACCAATAAAAGAAAATAACAGGCAAATACCTCTGATGAACATAGATGCAAAATGTTCAACAAAGTACTAGCAATCTGAACCCAGGATTATATCAAAAGGATCACACACCATGATCAAGTGGGATTTATCATAGGCATTTTTTCAATATACACAAATCAATGTGATACACCACATTAACAAATTGAAGAATAAAAATCATATGATAATCTCAATAGATGCAGAAAAAATTTTTTTACAAAATTCAGTAAGAATTTATGAAAAAAACTCTCCAGCGTCTGCATAGAGGGAAACTACCACAACATAATAAAATCCATATATGACAAAACCACAACTAACATCATTCTCAAAGCTGAAAGCATTTCCTCTAAGATCAGGAACAAGACAGGTATATTCACTCATGCCACTATTAGTCAAAATAGTTTTGGATGTCCTAGTCATGGCAATAAGAGGAGAATAAGAAATAAATGGAATCCAAAGTGGAAAAGAAGAAGTAAAACTGTCACTATTTTTAGATGATATAATACTATACATAGATAACTGAAAGATGCTACCTGAAAACACCCAGAGCTCATCAATTAATTCAGTAAACTTGCAGGGTATAAAATTAAAACACACAAATCTCTTGCATTTCTGTATACTAACAACAAAAGATCAGACAAAGAAATTAAGGAAACAATCCTATTTATCATGATATCAAAAAGAATAAAATACCTTGGAATAAACCTACTTAAGGAGGTAAAAGACCTGTACTCTGAAAACTCTGAAAACACTGATGAAAGTAACAGAAGATGATACAAACAGATGGGGAGATATACCATGTTCCTGGACTGGAAGTATCAACATAAAAATGACTATACAATCCAAGGCAATTTACAGATTCAGTGCAATTCCTATAAAATTACTAATGGCATTTTTCACAGAAATAGGAAAAAAAAATAAATCTGTATGGAAACACAAAAGATCCCAAATAGCCAATGCAATACTGAGAAAGAAAAACGGGGCTGGAGGGTCAGGATCCCTGACCTCAGACTATACTACATAGGTATAATTATCAAAATAGTAGGGTTCTAGCACAAAACCAAACACACAGATCAGTAGAACAGGAGAGGAAGCCCCAAAATAAACAAACCCACATACATACCGTCACTAAACTATGGCAAAGGAGGCAAGAATATACAATGGAGAAGATAGTCTCTTCAATAAATGTTGCTGGGAAACTGGACAGCCACATATAAAAGAATGAATATGATATCATACACAAAAATAAACTCAAAATGGATTAAAAGCCTAAATGTAATGGCAGATACTATAAAACTCTTAAGAGGAAAACATAGGCAGAATATTCTTTGACATAAATTTCAGCAAAACCTTTTTGAATCTACCTCCTACAGTAATGAAAATAAAAAGAAAAATAAACAAGTTGGACCCCAATTAACTTACAAGCCTTTGACCATCAAAGAAAAGCATAAACAAATATTAAAAAAACAACACAGAGAAAATATTTGCAAACAAAGTGTCTAATAAGGGATAATCTCCCAAATAGATAACAGCTCATGCAGCTCAATATAAAAAATATGGTGACTTGTCCAAATTCTACAAAACTTCCCAGTTTTGCAGGGGTGTTTTTAAAATCTTTTGAGGTGGATACACTTTTATTCAAGGAAAAACTAAGTTTAGAGCTAGTGATTTGAGAAAAAACTTGTGGTTGCCAAGGGGGAGTGGGAGGGTGTGGAACAGACTGGGAGTTTGGGGTTAGTAGGTGCAAACTATTGCATTTGGAGTGGATAAGCAATGAGGTCACACTGTATAGCACAGGGAACTATATCCAAACATTTGTGATGGTGGAACATGACGGAAGATAATATGAGAAAAATAATGTATTTATATGTGTAACTAGGTAACTTTGCTATGCAGGAGAAATTGATAGAACATTGTAAATCAACTATAATAAATTAAAAAAAAGAATCCTTACTTACAAAGTAAGTCTCCAACTCATTAAAGATCACCTTTAAAAAGACTGCAAACATGATTTAACTATTGTCTATCAAGTTTAGGCATTTCATTACCAGTTAGTTTATCTTATTACCATCTATATTTTATTTTCCACCTTTACAAATACAAAGGAAACCTTCAGACAGTTCTCAGCTCTTCAAACAGCTGACAAAACAAGTCATACCAGATATAAATATTTACACTGCCAAAGTAAATGTTTCCAAAATTCCAAACTTCAATGAATTTGAAAATTGATTTGGATCAGGTACACTTCACTGAATTGAAAGTATTTTCTTAATCATATAATAACAAAAAACACCAAAGGAGAATAAAACTTTTGAGTAATTTTTAACTCTAGACCATTTCACATTCTCTTCTTTCCCAATAAATTTTAGAAGGAAGCCATCGTGAACTAGTTTTGTTTGTTTTTGTTTTTTTTTTAATTTTTTTCACATAAAGGTTTTCCTCTAAAATTGCCTGATGGAAAATGAAATTTGTATATCCATCATTTGTGTTTGCTTGCTACTTTTCCTTTACTTTAAAATGCTTCAAATCCTTATCATATTCTTACGAAAAAAATCCAGTTCCTAATATGGTCTCAGGATTTGGCCCCTGTCTTTCTTTTTCATCCTTATCTCCCACCACCTCCTCTTTGGTCTCCATGCTTTAGCCTTGCTGGCCTTCTTTCAGGTAATTTCTGGAATTCAGATACCAATTCCTGTTCTGCTTTATTTGCACGGGAGTGTTTTTTTGTTTGTTTGGTTGGTTGGTTTTGTTTTTGTTTTTTTACTTTTTTCATTTTTCCCTTTGCCTGGAATAACAGTTATTCCCTTCATCACCTTCCGAAGAAAGAAACAATGATTAAACACTCAAAACTGCAACTTGCCCTTCTTGAATACTGGTCAGTGAACCTATACGTGGTCATGACTTGACTTGAATGATTCAAACTTTTAGAGAGAGAGAGATGTAGAACACATCAAAATCCATTTAGTGTTTGTAAAAGTAAAGCTGCAAGTGGAACAATAATTAAATTAGATTAGTTTTCTGTAGAATCAGGGAAATAAACTACAAGAGAAACATTTTACAAAAATGCTTCCCATTTCATATTTAAAACAGCACACAAATAGTACTTAGCTAAATAGCCTCAATCACATGCATGGTCCTTCAAAAACTGCCTTGTGACCTGTGCCAAAGTGACTAACAACACTTTGATGAGTCATTTAATTTCCCTTTTTTTTGGTGAAAACTATGTGATAAGAAAAATTCCAATATATCAGAATGAAAAATGATTACTTACAAACTTGTGGTAATTAAGGTGAACAGGCTGTACAAGCAGAGTAGAAAGCAGAGCCCAAAGAGCCCAAACCCTGGAGAATCATCTGCCAGCAGTAGCAAAAGTTATCCATAATTTTAACCCTGGTTTCATACACACAAATGATTTTCCATTCCTCTTGAGTTCACAACAGCTAAATCACCCTCAAACACAATTTCAGTAATCTACTCAACAGTAAAAGGTAGTCAAATAGAAATAAACCAGCTACATTCCAGGGATGAGAAGATCTTATGGACATTATGGTCTTACACAAATTAAGGGGAGTCTTGTCATGGGTGGGAGGAGAGGGAAGAGGGGATGTTGGTGTGAGAATCAGAAAGCATGGTGCAGCATTTATGTGCAGAAGCTAAGATTCTTTGCCAGCAAGCTGTAAGATTAATTATTGATTTTCTTATAAATCACCAAGTTGATTTTTATTTTTCCTTCCAGAATGACAAATGTCTGATTTTACTTTAAAAAAAAATTGTTTCACTTTGTTGAGGTTAAGAGAAGCCTCAGTAAAAAGATTTCTGAGAGGAAGAATTTTCCCAGCTTGATGTGCAGGAGAGGCAACACCATTTCCTGACCTTCTTAGGCTACCAAGGGAGCCAGGTAGGCTCTGACAACCTCCAGGGAGTACAAAGTAATTAGAAGCACAAGGGTTTGACTAGGTAGGGAGAAAAAGCACAATTTAGAAGTAATTATATTTGTTGGCAGTAGGCCTAAAGGGTGTGATAATACTCCTGGGTGGAAAGACAAACTCATCACAGAAATTGAGGATTGAAGACTGGCTTTCAGAACCAGCATCTCGCCTTGTCTTCAGCTCCACAAGGGAAGCAACATGGCTGCTTACCTTCCTGCCCCCAGTGTTGATGCGAAGAGGCGTCAGAAAGGGATCAAAGATCATGTGACTGGTCTCTATGTTGACTGGTGACTGTCGTTTCCCCACAGAGCAAAGATTCCAAGCTGAGTTCACCAATCCCCAGAAAGAAGGAACTAGAAACAAAAAGAAATTGTATAATCAGCCTGGGTGGAAGGCGGGTAAAAGACTGTAAAAAGAGTTATGGCACAAAAGTCATAAAATCAGAGAGCCTTCCAGAGTTTCCCACCTGTAGAGATCCCAGAGTGTCACTACAGGAATTTCCTGGCCTGAATCTTGGTCAGTTTCTCATACCCTCATGATATCTTAAGGTCAGATTTTCTTATTTCAGACCCATTCATCCCATGGCCTTGTTGATGGGTACAGTTAGCATTAATGCCTTAATGGGCATAGTCAGGATACATTATTTTTTCACATTGAAGTGCACTAAATATTTATCAACTCCTGAGTTAATGCTTTGCTTTTTTGTTTATCAAGAATGATATGGGAATCAACCTTGTTCTAGATAGAAAGTATTATAAACTTTTCAAAGAAAGTAGCATTCAACACATATAAGGTATTATTCTGGGTGTTGTCAGGACCAAACTGATGGAGTGAATTATTTTATGACTCCCAACCAATGCAAGACAGGAGCTTGGCAGATTGACTTAATGTACTAGTGGCTGAAGAATGTGTTTATTGATAAGCAGGAAAAAAATGACATTGAATGCCAAATACAAATATCCAAAGGGAAATCATCTATACATCTTCATAGTGTCACATTAAAAAATAATAAAAATAAATCTGGGGGGGCAATTTCCAGTCCTATTTTCTTCTGTTTAAGAAATTAGAGGAGTAGGAGAGTTAACCTACGAATTTTTGAACATTGAAGACCAGAAACTATATCTTCAACATTTTTCTGCCCCCTTAGTATTCTTATTGAAGCTTTGGATTCATGTGTCCTCTATATGCCCCTGATATGATCATTGTACAAAACCACAGCACCCATCAGCAGTACAGTGAGCTTCTATTGCATGTCTAGTTCTAGTTTAGGTTGAATTTTGAGGAAGTAAGATACATGTAAGAACAATTACCACACTGGGGGTGAGTACAGGATATGCTTAACTCAAGTGTGTGATGGAACTGTAAATGAGGGGCACCAAATGCTGCAGCAGTGGATGTGGAAACAAGGAGTGATTTCTAGACAAGATGAGCCTAACAATAAAGTTACGAACCTATCAAATGTACTTGTCCCATTAGCAACTCAAACTTAATACCACCTTTAATTAACAACAGCCATCATTCCTTCCCATGTCATGGATGGAGAAAATTGATGCAAGACAGGTGTATGGCAAATATTTGCCAAAGATCCTATTTAATAGAGAGAATCACTGGGCTAGGTGGTGCATCTAGTTCCATCTAAATCCAAACTTTTTAATTGTTACAGGTAATTATTGGGCAGAAGTGGGAGAAGAGCTAGAAATAATTCCCTAGAGTCTTAGAAAAATGTTTCAACACCAGCATAAGGTGGGCTTCATTTGAAATATAATAGCAAATAGCTAATTTGGTTTAAGTCATGGCAATACATCTCTGATAGTCCCTCTAACTTAAAAAGTTTGAACTGATTTTCCAGTTGTAACTGATTTTCAAAATAGCAGCGATGGCCAGGATTACTTTGGGAGAAAGATGAGGAGGAGGAGGGGAAGGAAGAATAGAAAAAAGAATATATACATATGCTTTTCTGGCACTTTTGTTTCCCATCATTATTTAACTATTTTATCATTGCAAGTCACTTTATCTTTAGAGAGTACCATAACAAAAAATTATACTTAAGGAAGCTCTTGCATTGAAAATGTATTTTAAAAAGTATAATCTTCTATCATCTCTAAAATGCTCTTATTAAATCACTGGCAATTTTATATTCATTCCTCAATTATTTCAAGTTTATTATAAAAACAAAGCCTCTACCAGTGCATGCTTCTACTTCTCCTTGTCAGTGATGCACATAAACATAGCAGACGTGAGGATGCCAAGGATACAGTGAGGGCACTGCCACAAATTAGCTGTGTAACCTTAGAGAGTCATTTATTTCTTGGGCCTTGTTTGGGCATTTGTTTGGGCTGAATAACAACCCCTCCCAAAGATGTTCACATCCTAACTTCAGAATCTGTGAATGTGGTACTTTACCTTGTAGAATGTACTGGGAAGGAATCTTTAAATGAATAGATTATCCTGGGTTATCTGGGCTCAGTACAGGGGTCTTTTTTTAGAGGGAGGTGTAGGAGGGTCAGAGATGTAGAGAAAATATTTAAAAATGGAAGGAGCCTTTGGAGTGGACAAAAGATACTGGCTTTGAAGATAGAAGAGGGGATACAAGTCAAGGAATGCAGGTGGTCTCAGACAAAGCATGAGATTATTCCCCTAGAATCTCTAAAAGGAACACCAGTCTGCTGAAACTGATTTAAACCCCATGGGACTCATTTCAGACCTCTCACCTCCAGAACTCTAAGATAATAAATTTGCGTTAAGTCACTAAGGGTGATTATTTGTTAGATCCACAATAGGAAACTAATACAGCCCCCTTAATCTTTAAAACTCTGTGAGACAGTACTTCTTTGACAATCAGGCCATCTATGGTGTCCTGGGTAGGGGAATCTTCCCTGGAAGGCAGATGCATGATAAACATAGTAATAGCTGGTCTATATTGCATTTTGGATACTCTCTAAATTATTAACAGAAATAATTCCAAACCTATAAATGGATTGCAAGATTACGATCATAGGGTAACATGGATAGGGAGATGTTTCTGCGCTTTACTGATAAACTTCACATCTCAAAAGTATCCCCACAAAAACTCAAATAGCAAAAGCTTTATGCAAACATCTGGCAGCTTTGCTTTTATTGGGCATGTCATTCTTTACGACAAACAATTTTGGGGTTTTATATACCCACTTCACTACTGAGGCCTGTATATTTGGTTCTAGCCACCTGCTTAGTCAATTGAGGAATAACTGAGAAACACTCTTTGCTCAGCTGTGTCCCCCTTTAACTCCACTCCTGAAGAGGTGGCAAAGTTTATTCACCACTAGATTGCTCATTTTTAAGTCAGCCATAAATTAATCATATTTCAGAAACAGACACCAACTTAGAGATCATCTAATCTAATGAATATGTGAAATTAAGACCATGAAGGCAGAGAAAGTCCTCAACTCAAGGCTACATAGCCAGGGAGAGGCAGGGAAGGACAGAGTAAGTGCCAGTACCCAGGTTTCAAGATTCCAAGTGCTAATACACCTCCACTGCTCTAAGTTCCTTCTTCCCCAGCAGGCTCCACACATGAGCGAATTAATTAGTAGAGTTCTAGTTTTAGAGTTAAATTGTTGTCATTGTCATTGTAAGACTCTTATTACCATATCTTTCTTGATAAATCAAGAGTAATACTAGTGCCTGTTTTCCAGTTAAAATAAATTTCAAGAGCAAAAGTTGAAATCAAACTGCTTTACATATCAATCATGCCAAAGAAAGTTAGGATTTTTTTTTTTTGGCTTTTGTCTTCTTAGGGCCACACCTGTGGCATATGGAGGTTCCCGGGCTAGTGGTCGAATCGGAGCTGAGGCTACCGGCCTACACCACAGCCACAGCAATGCCAGATCCAAGCCATATCTGTGACCTACACCACAGCTCATGGCAATGCCAGATCCTAAACCCACTCAGTGAGACCAGGGATTGATCCTGCAAACTCATGGTTCCTATTCAGATTCATTTCTGCCATGCCACGATGGGACTCCCCCCCCCCCCTTTTTTTTTTTGGAAAATTAGGATTAAAAAAAAAACAAAACCATTCAAATATGGATTGGTAGAAAAAGGCTTCAATTAAGGCAACTGAGGATATGTTTAGGTCTCATCTGCAGGGCCCTAAGGATACCTAATAGGGATGACTGCTCATGAAGAGCTGACTAAGCAGATTCTAGTCCAGATGAAAGACATCACTGCTCTTAGAATTCCTGTTATGTGTTGGGACAATAAATAAGGTCTCAAAACTAGTCCAGAAACCTTATGTGCCAAGAGAACAAGAGATAGATCTACAAATGCATTATAATCTAGTTTCTAAAGAAATGATATAGGTGGAAGGCTGTGAAAACAGAGGCATGAGGTGCTCTTGCTTGTTGGAACATGGGAGTGAGCCAGTAGATTTTACCTACAGAGAAAGCCTGGACAAATGAACTAAGGGCTTCAAAATCGAGTAAGAAACTCTCCCTCCGGTTTTGTGCAAAACTCTCAATTATACCCAGGATTCTAATAATTAACTATGCTCCACATTTTTTGAGGCTTTGGGTTTATAAACACCTCATGCCACCCCTGGGAGCAGAAGTGGCTTTATAAAATGTTATGTCACTGCTTCTATTTACAAACATAGAGAACCATTGTTGAATTACTTTCCTCTTAAATCTCATGGTTGTACCAATAATTCAAAAATTTTAAACTTTCTGTCATTTTTTAGAGCATCAATTACTATGGCTTTTTAGCTAGTGTATTTTTTTTTTCTAGCTTGACTGGTACAACTTGTTGAGAAAAAAGTAAATATAAAGTAAAATTGAGTGAGACTTACTCTGATTATGTTTGAACGACATCATCTTTAAAATCCTTTTTGCACAATCTTTTAATTTACATGTAAACTAGAACACACTCAAAACTTGGATATTTTTGCAAATTAATTTTCACAAGGCATAAACAATGGAACTTAACTGCTGCACCAGAGCTATGTTTCCTCTTGCCAAAACATTTCCCCATGGCAATACTGTCATTGATACCATAAACAACAAATCTAAATGGTCTCTTGGCTCTAGGTCTAGTGAGCTATGAAAGATGCTCCATGACCGTGATTTCAGTTGCTTAAAACATGAGCCTTGGAAAACTCCAAGCAAAACCTATCAGCTGTTTATTCAAAACCAGTGAAACAAAAAGCTTAAGTTTAGTGAACATCATGGTGAAGTTCCCTGGTGGCCTAGCGGTTATGGATCTGGTGTTATTGTCACTTCTGTGGCTTAGGTTTGATCCCCAGCCTGGGAACTTCCACATGCTATGGGCATGGCCAAAAAAAATATATCATGGTAACTCCCAAATAAATTGAAAAAAGCTCCCACCAAAATAAGAAATAGTACCAGAGAAGAAGGAACTAAAGAGATCAACTCTGATACTGAGAGAAAAATTTTCTTGGTGACATTTTTTATCCTAGAGAAGATGGTCCAAAGTCATTCTGAACTTTTAGGCATCGTCTATATTCATTTGTCCTGAATTGTCATTTATCATCTCAGCATGGTGGACAGGGAGTTGGCACTTGGAATTAATTGATACAATTTAGGTGACTTGATAAATCCTATGGGAACAAGACAAACTCAATTAAAAAGTGTTTATTGACAGTCTATGATATGCCAGGCATTAGGCTTGACACTGAGAATTCATGCAGCAAATATTTACTGGGGATCCTCAATTTACTGAGGATCTTCTCACTGTCCTTAGTTCTCAGTAGTTAGTAATGAATAAAGCAGCTATGCTTCCTGTTCTCATGGATCTTGAAGTCTAGTAGTCTAGTGGGGAACATGGGAAATATTGTTTATATTCAAGTTTATATATGCATACTTACATAATTAGAACTTTTTGTAGGTATACTATAGAAATAATTAAAACAGTAATGAATTATAGAATATAGCATGAATGGGGGAGGTAACCTAAGTAGAATGGTCAGAGATAATTTCTCTAGAAGTGATATCTAGCAAACCATAGAAGGACAAAGAGTGATAGGGGAGAGGGGTTCAAGGCAGAGGAGAGCATCAGGTCTTGGGAGAGAAGAGACTGCTATGTTCAAGGAATGTAGAAGAAGCCAGTTAACTTGAACTTGATGAGCCAGATGAGAAGAATAATGAGATGAGATGAGGTTGGCCAGATAGATTAGGGTTAGATGTCTCTGTAGAAGGCTCTACAGACTACACTAAGGAGTTTGCATTTTACTCCGATGTAGTAGAAAGCCACTAAGAGTTTGAGGCAAAGGACTTCCATGGTCTGATTTATGAATTAAAAGCATGTAACTGCATTGGTTGGAACATAGCCAAGAGCGAGCTTGATTACCCTTGGAGTAGTTTGAGTGGGAAAAGAATTGGTTTCCAAGCAACAGTTGGGTTTTTATGCGAATTTAATCCTATTGCTTTGGGTCTGTTTAAATTCTATCTGGAAGGCACAACTAATTGAATGTTTTAAAAACTATTCTCTTCAACATATGTGCCAATAAAATAGCATTTTCCTATGATCCAACTAGTGTGTTATAAGTAACCATTCATATTTTCATGCAGAGATTCAGCTAAGGCAATCTTTTCTTGCTCTCAAGCAATCAACTAAGTCCCCAAATTTTTGGCCAAAGGAAAGCAAATGAAACTTGGGAAAATTAATACTAGCATAAGTAAATTCAGTCCTACAAATAAAGGCATCCACTTCAATATAGCAATCTCTACTTTAGGGTTATAAAGCATATGGATACATTTTAAATAAGAACTCCTATCTTTCCCTTGCTCTTTTTCTCACTAAAACTGATTTACTGTCCTTTCCCTATCCTCACCTGTAATAAATCTCCACTTTGAGCCATTATTAATAAGCATGTTTAAAATACCCACTGCTACAGACTTTTGGCCCCTTTTTGATTTTAAATCTATTTCATGGAGGGAATTGGCTTTGAATAACTCTTTTAGTGCTGGATTCTTCTTCCATTGCTGGAATTTTGACTCATTGTGTGGAGGACTTCTAACTAGGACTCCCCATTCTCTCACTTGGGGACCTCTAAAGGGCTGCATATATTCTACCTAGTGCACATTAATTTGTGCATTCATCTAAAAACTAATGGAACATCTCTAATGAGCCAGATTTTTAATATACTCCCACTCCAATAGACACCTTTAATGGTGGGAACATAGACACACTAACAAATCACATTATAATAAAACATAAGTATCTCAATTAAGATGAATAAATATTAAATTCTAAATGCAGACCAGAGAGTAAACTGACCCTGATCCTTTCCTCGAGAGCTAGTGGCAGCCTTCCTAGCAAGAGACATTTGAGCTCAGCCTGAAGTATGAGTAGAAGCTGCAAGCCAGACAAGTCTTCACACTAGTTAAATGACAAGATTTTTCCTAGAAGCTGAGATAAATTATCACTGTAATTTGAATAACTATTTTGCAGTGAGATGTTACGCCACTATTTCTTCTGACTTCCCCAACTTGGATAGTTATTATCACAGGAGAAAGACCATAAGCTACCATGTCATTACCATGCAATATTCAGCAGGGGGTTAAGCTTTTATAAACTTCATTTTTCTATTGGTAAACTTAAGATGATACTTCATCTTAGAAGTTGCTTAGAAGATTGCTTAGAAGATTGAGAACATGCTTAAACTTCATTTTTCTATCATTTATAAATGGTTTAGCATATTGTCGTTTCTTTAACAAGTATTCAATAAAAATTGGAGAAGTAGTCTCCTGAAGGGATGGTGAGGAATGATGTGGCCACCAGCACTGATTCCACCACCATTCCAGAGATGAAAGGGAGGATGGAATGCTTCCACAAAACCCACCTTGAATTTAGAGCAAGAAGCATTCTAGGTCATAGGATTTGTCACTCAATTTCATACTTTTAAAGAGTCCTGTGAAATTATTTCTTGGACCATAACACTGCATCTGGATACATGGAAAGAATGAGCAGGGTCATCCAGGATTTTTTTTTAATTCAGGGTGGTTTTATCTCCAAAGAAAATAATTTTACTTTATTTGTTTTTATAGCATCTCCATCCTTCTGTTTGGGTTAGATTCTAATAATATGGTAACTGGCTTTCACCCCTGAAAACATATTGAGGATGAAATGAAAGGAAAGGAAAATTTTCATTTGTGGATCACTCACTCTAATAAGCTCTGTGCTAGGAACTTAACATATCATGCTTAATCCTTCTCACAAGTCTGAAATATTATTGTCATTTTTGGATGAAAATAATAAGACTTAAAGAGGTTATGTGACTTTATAAGGTCACTTGGCCAGGAAGTAGAGGTTCTAGAATTTCAGATCAGTTCATTAAAACAAACAAATAACCAACCATAAAGACAAAAGAAACAAAGTAAGGGATGTGTGGTAACATGTGAAACAATACACAAGTATATGAGGCAAAAGGTAATCATCTCACTCTCCTTCCTTCTACTCACACCCCAGAGGTAACTGGTGTGAACAGTTTATTGGATATTATTAAACATCTTTCACTAGGCTCATACAAACACACTCAAATATATACACAAATAAAGTTGTATTTATAAAAATACTTTTTATTTCAAGAAACAATATGCCATGAATGTCCTCCATACCAGTCCTTTGTAGAGCTACATATTCACGTGTAAGACCACAGAGCTTCCATAGTTTGAATATGCCTTACTTTTCCAACCATTTCCTAAATGAGACATTAAGGTTTTTACTATCTTATTTTACCATGAAAATCAATGCTGTAATAAAGAGCCTCAAACATATCCTTTTCCATACTAGTGCTTTCATTTCAGTAGGAAAGATTACTAAAGGTAATACTGTCTAGTCAAGGTATGTACATATTTTATTTTTTTAGGATTTCTGCATTTTTTATTTTAAGTATCTTTGATTTACAATGTTTAGTAAAGTTCCGTTGTACAGCAAAGTGACCCAATCACACACATTTTCCTGTGCTGTACAGTAGGATCCTATTGCTCATCCATTCCAAAAATAACAGTTTGCATCCCCCAAGTCCCTGAAATGCCCATTCATCCCACTCCCTCCCCTCTCCCCCTTGGAAACCCAAGTCTGCTCTTCTTGGCCATGATCTATTTCTGTTTATTTTGTTTGTTTATCTTTTGCTATTTTTAGATAGGATCATGTGTTCCATATTTTAGATTCCACAAACAAGCGATATCATGTGGTGTTTGTCTTCTTCTTTCTAGGCTTACTTTACTTACTATGAGTCTCTAGATCCATCCATGTTGATGCAAATGTCATTAGTTTGTCTTTTTGGGGATGAGTAATATTCCATTGTATACATGTACCACATCTTCTTAATCCATTCATCTGTCATGGACATTTAGCTTGTTTTCCTGTCTTGGCTATTGTGAATAATGCTGCAATGAACGTAGGGGTGCATGTATCTTTTTCAATGGAAGTTTTGTCTGGATATATACCCAGCAAGGAATTGCTGGATGATATGGTAGATCTGTTCTTAAGTTTCCTGAGGCACCTTTATACTGTTTTCCATAGTGGTTGTACAAATTTACATTCCCACCAACAGAGGAGAAGAGTACCTTTTTCTTCACACCCTCTCTAGCATTTGCTATTGTTGACTTTTTAATGGTGGCTATTCTGACTGGTGTGAGGTGGTATCTCATTGTAGTTTTGATTTGCATTTCTCTAATAATTAGTGATATTGAGCATTTTTTCATATGCTTGCTGTATGTCTTCTTTGGAGAAATGTCTATTTAGGTATTCTCCCCAATTTTTAGTTGGGCTGTTCTTTTTTTCTTGTTGAGTTGCATTAGTTGTTTGTATATTTTGGAGATTAGGCCCTTATCTGTTGAATCATTGGCAAAGATTTTCTCCCATTCTGTGGGTTGACTTTTCACTTTTTTACATGGTTTCTTTGCTATGCAAAAGCTTTTGAGTTTGATTACATCCATTTGCTTATTTGTATCTTTATTGTAATTATAGGAGGTGGGTCGAACAAGATGTTGTTGTGATTTACGTCAAAGAGCATTCTGCCTATGTTTTCCTCTAGGAGTTTTACAGTATCTGGCCTTATATTTAGATCTTTAATACATTTTGAGTTTATTTTTGGATATAGTGTTATATAGTGTCCTACTTTCATTCTTTTACATGTAGCTTTCCAGGTTTCCCAGAACCATTTATTGAAGAGGCTATCTTTCTTACCCTGTAGGTTCTGTTCTGCTTTGTCATAGATTATTTTCCCTTAGGAACTTTGGTTTATGTCTAGGCTTTCTATCCTGTTTCATTGGTCTATATTTCTGTTTTTTGTGCCAGTGCCATATTGTTTTGATGACTGTAGTCTGTAGCTTTGTAATATTGTCTAAAGCCAGGAAGCCTAATTCCTCTATTTTTGTTTTTCTTTTTCAGTATTGCTTTGGCTATTCAGTGTCTTTTGTTTTCAAACAGATTTTAAATTATTCTGTTCTAGTTCTGTGAAGAACGTCTTTGGTAATTTGATAGGGATTGCATTGAACCTCTAGATTGCCTTGGGTAGTAAAGTCATTTTGACAGTTCTGATTCTTCCAATCCAAAAGCATGGTATATCTGTCCATCTATTTGCGTCATCTTGGATTTCTTTCATTAACGTATTATAATTTTCAGAGTGTATGTCTTTTGTGTTTTTAGGTAGGTTTATATCTAGGTATTTCATTCATTTTGATGAGATTGTAAATGGGATGGTTTCTCCGATTTCTTTTTCTGATCTTTCATTAGCAGAATAAAGAAATGCAATTGATTTCTGTGTATTAATTTTGTAGCCTGCAAAATTGACAAATTCATTGATGAGTTCTTAACAGTTTTCTGGTGCTGTCTTTAGGGTTTTCTTAGTATCATGTCATCTTCAAACAATGATAGTTTTACTTTTCCAATTTGGATTCCTTTTATTTTTTTTTTCTTCTCTGATTGCTGAAGTTAGAACTTCCAAAACTATGTTGAATAATAGTGGTGAAAGTGGACATCATTGTCTTGTTCCTGATATTAGTGGGAATGTTTTCAATTTTTCAACACTGAGAATGATGTTAGCTGTGGGTTTTTAATATATGATTTTTATTATTTGAGGTAGCTTCCCTTTATCACCACTCTCTGGAGGGTTTTTATCAAAAACGGTGTTGAATTTTGTCAAAAGCCTTTTCTGCATCTATTGAGATAATCACATGGTTTTTATTCTTCAGTTTGTTGATGTGGTTTATTCGTGTATATTGAAGAATCCTTACATTCCTGGGATAAATCCTACTTGATCATGGTGTATGATCCTTTTAATATATACTTGGATTTGGTTTGCTAGAATTTTATTGAGGATTTTTGCATCTATGTTCATCAGTGATATTGGTCTGTAATTTCCTTTTTTTATGGTTCTTTGTCTGGTTTTGCTATCAGAGCAATGGTGGCCTCATAGAATAAGCTTGGGAGTGTGCCTTCTGCAATTTTTTGAAAGAGTTTCAGAAGAATAGGTGTTAACTCTTCTCTGAATGTTTGATAGAATTCACCTTTGTAGCCATCTGGTCCTGGAATTTTGTTTTTCGGAAGGTTTTAAATCACATATTCAATTTCAGCACTTGTGATTTGTATGCTCATACTTTCTATTTCTTCCTGATTCCATCTTGGGAGGTTGTACCTTTGTAAGAATCTGTCCATTTCTTCTAGGTTGTCCATATTATTGGCATATAGTTACTTATATTAGTCTTTTATGATCCTTTGTATTTCTATGGAGCCAGTTGTAGTTTCTCCTTTTTCATTTCTAATTTTATTGACTTGAGCCCTCTCCCCCCCTTTTTTTTCCTTGATGAGTCTGGCTAAAGGTTTATCAATTTTGTTGATCTTTCCAAAGATCCAACTTTCAGTTTCATTGATCTCTATTGTGTTCTTTCTCTCTATTTCATTTATTTCTGCTTTAATCTTTATGATTTTTTTTCTTCTGCTAATTTTGGGATTTTTCTATTCTTCCTTCTCTAATTGCTTTAGGTACAAGGTTAGGTTCTTTATTTGAGCTTTTTCTTCTTTTTTTGAGATAAGATTGCTATAAACTTCCCTCTCAGAACTGCTTTAACTCTGTGCCATAGGTTTCTTGTCATTTGTCTTTAAGTATCTTTTAATTTCCTCAATGATCCATTGGTTGTTCACAGTGGCATGTTGTTTAGCATATTGTTTAGCTTCCAGGAGTTTTGTTTTTTGCTTTTTTTTTTTTCCTGGTGGTTGATTTCTAGCCTCACAGCATTGTGGTTGGAGAAAATGCATGGGATAATTTCAACTTTTTAAAATTTACCAAGGCTTGATCTGTGGCCCAAAATGTGATCTATCCTGAAAAACATTCCATGTGCACTTGATAAGAATGTATATTCTGTTGCTTTGGGATGGAATGTTCTATAAATATCAGTTAAATCTATCTGGTCTAGAGTATTATTTAAGGCCTACACTTCCTTGTAATCTATCTCTTAATGTAAGTGGGGTCTTAAAATCCCCCACTATTATTGTGTTGCTGTTGATTTCTCCTTTTATTGCTGTCAACAGTTGCCTTACATATTAAGATGTTCCTATATTAGGGACATAAATATTTAAAATTTTTATTTATTCTTCTTTGATTCTTTAATTATTAGTTAGTGACCTTCTTCATCTCTTGTGATTTCCTTTTTCTTTTTCTTTTTTCTTTTTTCTGTCTTTTTTAGGGCTGCACCTGAGGCATATGGAGATTCCCAGACTTAGGGTCAAATTGGAGCTGTAGTTGCCAGCCTATGCCACAGCCACAACAATGTGGGATCCAAGCTGCATCTTCAAACTACACCACAGCTCACAGAAATGCCAAATCCTTAACCCACTGAGCGAGGTCAAGGATTGAACCTGCATCCTCATGGATGCTAGCCACATTCATTTCCGCTGAGCCACGATGGAAACTCTGATTTTCTTTATTTTAAAGTCTATTTTTTTCTGATGTGTGTATTGCTACTTCTGCTTTCCTTAGATTGCCATTTGCATGTAACATCTTCTTCCAGCCACTCACTTTCAGTCTGTATATGTACTTAGATCTGAAGTGGGTCTCTTGTGAACAGCATATATATGGGTCTTGTTTTTGTATCCACTCAGCCAGGCTGTGTCTTCTGCTTGGAGTATGTAATCCATTTACATGCTGTGTAATTATGGATAAGTATGTATTTATTGCCATTTTGTTAATTGCTTTGAATTGTTACTTTGGGTCTTTTTTTTCCCCCTTCCTTTCTTTTGCTGTCTTCTCTTGTGATTTTCTGACTAAATTTAGTATCATGTTTGGATTGCTTTCCTTTTTCATTTGTGTTTCTTCTGTACTCATTATTTTGGCTTATAGTTCTCTTATTTTTTAATGTGTTTTCACTGTTCTGCATTTGTCTTCTTCTCTTCTCATGTCTGCTAGTTTTGAAATCATTTTCGCCAATGGGTGATTTTCTACATTTATATTATCATTGTCTTTACCACTGATTTTTTTCTTCTGAAATTTTCTCGTTTCTAGTTGTGGCTTTTTCCTTTCTGCTTAGAGATGTTCCATCAGAAGTTGTTGTACAGCTGGTTTTTTTCAGTTTTTGTTTGTCTGAAAAGCTTTTGATCTCCTTCAAATCTGAATGAAAGCCTTGCTGGGTATAGTATTCTTGGTACCTCCCCTTCATCACCTTAAATATATCTTGCCACTCCCTTCTAGCTTGCAGAGTCTCTGCTGAAAGATAGGCTGTTATCCTTATGAGGGTTCCTTTGTATGTTATTTGTTGCTTTTCCCTTATTGCCTTTAATATTTTATCTTTGTATTTCATTTTTGTCAGTTTGATTAGTATGTGTCTCTCTATGTTTCTATTTGGGTTCATCATGTGTGGGATCCTCTGTTCTTCCTCAGCTTGAGTGAGCTTCTCCTTTCCAATATTAGGGAAAATTTCAGCTATAATCTCTTCAAGTATTTTCTCTGGCCCTTTATCTCTCTCTTCTCTTTCTGGAACCCTATGATGTGAATTTTTGTACATTTAATGTTGTCCCAGAGATCTCTTAGGCTCTCCTCAGTTATTTTCATTATTTTCTCTTTATTTGTTGCTGTGACAGTGATCTCCACCACTCTGTCTTCTACATCACTTATTCATTCTTCTCCCTCATTTATTCTGCTGTTGATTCCTTCTAGTGTATTCTTCATTTCAGATATTGTGCTATCCATAGTTTGCTTGTTCTTTAGGTCCTATAGCTCTTTGTTAAACATTTCTCATAACTTCTCCATATGTCTTCATCTTTTTTTCCAAGGTCTTGGATCATCTTTACTATCACTGCTCTGAATTATTTTTCAAGTAGATTACCTATCTCCACCTCACTTAGTTGTTTTTGTGTGTTTTTGTCTTGTTCCTTTGTCTGAAGGTTATTTCTTTGCTGTTGCATAATGTTTAACTTTCTATATTTATTGTCCCCTTGATGACAGGTGTATAGGTGTTGTGGTTGTTGCCTTGTCTTGAAGTTCACAGAGGTGTTAATGGCTCATGTGTATCTAGAGCATGTGATGGGCCCTCTGTGCTGTTTCCAAAACCATGTTCTGTGTGCTAGGCCAATAGCAGGCCAGTACCCAACTGGAAGGCCTCTTGTGAACTCCCAGGGCTTTCCATCTTTCCAAGGTAACTTCCTCCACCCAGCAGGGAGGCTGTGGCTCTATACCCTTTCCAGGGGGCACTTGCAGAATCCTGCCCCTCCGCGCTGCTTGAGAGATAGCTTTCTCTAGCACCTAGGTGATCAGGGGGGCCCAGCAGCTCAGGAGACCTCCTGGCAGATTCTGGGCCCTCCTTGCTGTTTCCAAAATCATGATCTGTGTGCTAGGCCAAGTGCAGGTCTGACTCCACCTGGAAGCCCTCATGTAAACTCCCAGGAGCTTTCCCTGTTTCCTAGTTAACTTTCTCCACCCTTGTAGGGAGATTGCACCTCTACACCCTCCCCAAGGGGGCACTTGCAGGATTCTGCCCTCTGAGCTGCTTCAGAAGTAGTTTTTCTGCCCCATAGGAAATTCAGAGGTCTCCAGGAGCTCAGGAGACTTCCTGCTGAATTCCAGGCCCTCTGTGCTGTTTCCAAAATCACAGTCTGTGTGCTAAGCCAACTGCAGGTCTGCACCTACCTGAAAGGCACTTGTGCTTACCCAGGAGATTTCCCTATTTCCAAGGTGTCTTTCTCCACCCTGTTAGGGAGATTATGGCTCTATGTCCATCCCAGAGGGGACTTGCCGAATCCTGTCCAACTGTACTTCAGAAGTAAATATCTCTGGGTCCTACGGAATCTGGAGGTCTCTGGATGCTCAGGACACTTCTTGCTGAATTCTGGGACCTCCACACTCTTTTCAAAAACACCTTCTTACCCCTATGGAAAACAAGGCTCTCCACCCACACAAAGGGCCATCTGAGATCTCTTGAGACTTCTGCACTGTTACATCAGTCACTTTGGTGTTCTCCTGCCCGGCTGCTGGTTGGGGCTGTGTGGACTGAGTTATTCCTGTGTTCCCTCCATCTGCTCAAAGGGTTCCCTACATTGTTCCACTTTTTCTGTATTCTTAAGGGCTGTGGGCTGCTCTACAGCTGCTTCTAAGCAGCCACTGCTCAAGGATAAAACCTGGAGCTGGGGCTGTTGGGGTCTTGCAGTCTGAGAGCGTTCATGTGGGTTAAGGGTATGGTGGTGGAGCCCATCCCTTCTCTCCAGCTCCTCCTAACAATGGCATCTAGCCTCAAAGCTTGACCGGGATTCCTCAGCTTAAAACTTCAAATGTGGATATTCTAGACTCCAGTCCCTCCAGACTGTCTCCGTGCTACCAATTCTAGTTTTCCCCCAGATTGGTAGCCTCAACTTTCTGTCTGAGTCTGATCTCCAAAGCTGGAATTTCAGTTCCTGACCACTGTCTCTCCCCCCTTATGCTTGGGAATTGCAAGATGATGACACTGACTGCTTGTAAAGTCTGTTTCCATTTCAACTGCTTTGGTCTGATTGCTGTGTTCTCCTCCAATACTCCAAAGTTCCTCTGTCTGGACTGGTCTCCTCACTGGTGTGGGGGGACTTCTCAGGGTGTGGAGTTTTGTTTGTTTGTTTTTCCTCCTTTTCCAGCTCCCTCCCAGGGGCATGGGGAGCAGGTCCAACATGCTCTGTTTCTCCTTTTCTCTCTCTCTCTCTCTCTTTTTCTTCTTTCTTGTGTCCTATCCAGTTTCACGAAGATTTTCCTTCTTTACTGGAATCTTGGGTTCTTTGGTCAGACTTCAGCAGGTTTTCTGGACAGGTAGTTCCACATATACATGTATTTTCGATGGATTTGTGGGAGTAGGTGAGTTTCACGTCCTACTCCTCCACTGCCATCTTTTCTCCCCCCATATGCATATATTATTTTTATATATGCTGCCAGGTTACTTTGAAAGACAGTGGCAGTGTCTATGAATATTTATGCTCCTATCCACTATGTGATATGTCCATTTCCTCATAATTGTTACAGCACTGAATGTAATTTATTTGTTTGTTTATATAATTATGGAAATCTAATGGGAAAGACGGGATTTTTCTCTTTTTTTATGTTTTACTTTATTTTCCCGCTATACAGCAAGGGGATCAAGTTATCCTTACATGTATATATTACATTTTTTTTTTCCCCACCCTTTGTTCTGCTGCAACATGAGTATCTGGACATAGTTCTCAATGCTACTCAGCAGGATATCCTTGTAAATCTACTCTAAGTTGTGTCTGATAAGCCCAAGCTCCCAATCCCTCCCACTCCCTCCCTCTCCTGTCAGGCAGCCACAAGTCTATTCTCCAAGTCCATGATTTTCTTTTCTGAGGAGATGTTCATTTGTGCTGGATATTAGATTCCAGTTATAAGTGATATCATATGGTATTTATCTTTGTCTTTCTGACTCATTTCACTCAGTATGAGAGTCTCTAGTTCCATCCATGTTGCTAAAAATGGCATGATGTCATCCTTTTTTATGGCTGAGTGGTATTCCATTGTGTATATATACCACATCTTCCGAATCCAATCATCTGTCGATGGACATTTGGGTTGTTTCCATGTCCTGGCTATTGTGAATAGTGCTGAAATGAACATGCGGGTGCATGTGTCTCTTTTAAGTAGAGTTTTGTCCGGATAGATGCCCAAGAGTGGGATTGTGGGGTCATATGGAAGTTCTATGTATAGATTTCTAAGGTATCTCCAAACTGTTCTCCATAGTGGCTGTACCAGTTTACATTCCCACCAGCAGTGCAGGAGGGTTCCCTTTTCTCCACAACCCCTCCAACATTTGTTATTTGTGGATTTATGAATGATGGCCATTCTGACTGGTGTGAGGTGGTATCTCATGGTAGTTTTGATTTGCATTTCTCTTTTCTATTTAACTTACATTTCTAAACTTCTGCCAAGGTTGAATATCTTCTCATATGCTCATTAGCTATTTGCATTTATCTTCTGATCATACTGTTCATGTGTTTTTCTCTGGATTATTTGTGTTTTTCATAGAAGTTTTGGTTATCTTTTTAATTCTAGAAATATTAGTTCTCTCGCACATGCTATAAACATTTTCTCCTAGCCTGTTATATAGCTTTTAACTTCATTTTAGGCATTTGGTTACATAGGGATTTTAAATTTTTATATGGTTTGGTTTTTTGATCTTTTTGTGAATAAATTTTCTGGGTTTTCTCTATTATTTAATACTGCATATCCAACTATATATTACATAAATGTTTTCCTAAAAGTTAAAATTTTTATTGTTATAGTTTGACTTTTAAAATCTAACAGAGATTAATTTGTATCTATCATGACACAAGGGTCTAAAGATTTTTTTCCCAGAGAGAAAGTCAATAGTGCTATTACTATTTAATAAATAAACCATCTTTTTCCATCAAGTTGAGAGTTAGTTTTATCACATATTAAGTTTCTATATACATTAGATTTGCTTCCAGTCTTTCTAGATTTTTGGCCTGTATTTGTATCAGGTGATCTGGTGATTTGAATCCAGGTTTAACGCCCATCTTTATTCTGCTCTCATCTATTCATCACATCCAGCACAGAACTGAGCCTAACTAAGCTGCCAACTTTTTTTCTCATTATTTTGCTTTCTCAGAGTTCATTTGACAGTAAATAAGGATGATTCATTCTTGAGAACCCTCAGGAAGGCATTAAACACATTCTACTTTATGTAGGCATTAAGCCTTGTGTGTATGTCTTAGGTTTAAGATTTAGCCTGACAATAGTGATAAGCCTTATTCAATTACATTTGGGTGGAAATTTTTCTTGGGCCATGTAATTACTGGTACTTCAGATAAAATCTGAAATTAGTTTATTGAAGCTGTAATTGAAACCACAAAGAGAACATCTCAATGCATGTCAATAAACCAGCCCATTAATTATTTCCACATGCTCAACTTCGAAGAAAATGACTGGGGTGATGTCTCTGGATAACCACATGATCTGATTGAAGTATATACAAAAACTGCATCCTCTTAAATTCAAGGTCATACCAGTAATGCTAAAACCAGCTGAGGCAAGAGAATCAACCCTCAAGTAAAAAGCATATAGCCACTGAAAACCTTTAGTGATCTTTAGAAAACCAGCCACTGTGATCTTTAGCCTTCAGAAATTTTGAAAAATCCACTAACACACAAGGAGACAACAATTTCCTACAAACATCTGGTAAAACGCTTTTAAAATCCTACAAAACATGTAGATATCCTGGAATACAATGTCCTTTATATATATATTTGAATATGTAAACATCATATATATATATGTATGTGTATTTGTATATATATGTGTGTGTGTATGTATACCTATGTATGTACATATATATATATAAAGTTACCTACATACATGTATGTCTAAATCAAGCAGATTGGAACAGCTGTTGTTCTTTCCCCAATTCTGTAGTAGGATAAATTGTCCAATAAGCTTGTAGTGTGTAAGGTATGTAAACATCTCCTTTTCTTTCTCTTCCTCTAATTCTCATTCTCTTGTATCTGTGCACAAAATTATCCTATTATACAAATGTTAAAATTAGGCAAATGTTGAAAGGCTTGAGCCCAGTCATTTATAGAGATCAGCTAAGCCCAGTCTTACAGCCTATCCCAGCAGTGGGCCTCTTAGCCTTTTGCAGCTTTTCAGTGTATTCACATTTGTGTAATCCTACGGAAATCTCCCGTTGTTCCAATATGTCTTGATTTTAACATATATTTAAGACATCTTTACAATTTTCAAAAATAACAGCCTAGTTATCTTCATGGTGCATCAGAAAAAATAATCTTAATGACATCGCTGAGTCTTGGGTTCCAAACACAACAGAATCAGTTACTAAACAGGGAACTAAATCATACAAATGGTCTGTTGGTCTTTTCCCAATTATGCAGTGGGATGAATTGTCCAATAAGCCTGTAGTGTATTTTTTGTTGAAATACTAGATTTGGTTTCTATGACATGGTGACTTCTACCAATATATTTAACTTTCCTTCTTAACTTTCCTATTTCCTATTTGACTTTTGCATTAACATGCTTCGTATTAGCAAGCCAGAAAACATGCAGGCATCTCTCTAAATGTAGATCTCTATCATCCCCCAAATCTTATCAAAGATCAAATCTGGGTGGTTCCTTAATGATTCTTGTTTGACCTAGGCACAACTAGCTTAATCCAAGTTCCCAATGCCATGCACTTTGTTTTTTTACAACTCCTTAGATAAATTTTCCAACTGCATATCATAACTGAGTAGACAAGGAAGAACTAGGACTGGAATGTGGTCTACCACAGAATTTAGTGTACAGCAAGGATCCAGTGTTAGATTACTCTAGACCTGTGCTCCCTTGTAGCCATAGAGCTCTTATTTGATGCCGTTTTCACATCTTAAATTCCCATTCCAATGCTTGGCACAGAGTAAGCACTAAACAACTACTTATCAGATAGGTAGTTCAATAAATGGATGGATGGATGGATGGATGGATGAGAGAAAATGGGATTATGCTGTCTGCTTTTCATCCTACTTTCTCCACAGTGCTTGTCATATAACAGTCCTTCAGTACAGTTTGTGGAATGAATGGATGCATATCATTCCGTTTCATTTCTGTATCCTCAGAAACACAGTATGCTCATTTTTGCTTCTGTGCTTCTTTTTCCCCAAGCTTTACTGAGGTATAATTGATAAATTAAATGTGTATACTTTTAGGTGGTACAACATGATTTTGAAGGTGTACAATGTGATGATTTGATATAAATATATATCATCAAATGGTTACCACAACCAAACTGATTAACATGTCCACATAGTTACCTTTTCCTTTTGTGGTGAGAACACTTAAGATCTATTTTCCTAGTAAATTTAAAGTATATAATACAGCAGTATTAACTATAATCACTATGATGTACATTAGATTCCAGGAAATGGTTCGTCATATAACTATATGTGTCCCCATTCTCTGACTCTTCAGCTCTTCCTCAGCTCCTGACCACCACTGCTCTACTCTCCAGTTCAATTAATTTGAATTTTAGACTCCACATTTTTATTCTTATTTTTTCTCTACTTAAATCATGTACATCCTAAAATTCCTTATTTAAATCCCAATCCCTCCATAAGTCATCTTTTACTGGTTAAGTCATTACTCTGGATTGCTGGAGAAGTTGCTTACATGCCACACATTTCATATTTAATTATGACAATATTGTTCATTGTTTTGCAAATCCATTAGTATAATTTTCTAAGTAGAAGCACGTACCCCAAGAGCATAAACTTGGACATAGATCTTGATTATAGGGCCTAGGTTTATAAAAGATAATTCATGAAGTGATTGACCAACATTAAATCTAAGGGACTTTTAAAGAAAAGCTTTTTTGTTTGAAAAGACTCCAGGAGTGAAATGGATTTAGTGGTATTTTGACACTTCTCATCACCTGCTCAGCCTTATGAAGCTCTTTGCAGTTCCACTCACATGTCTTGCCTATAGTGGTTCCACTTCCTAGAATGCCCTTCCCAGTAGCCCATGCAGAGAGCACATTCTCATCATTCAAGAGGCAGGTCAAGGGGCCCCTCTAGGATGCTTTCACCAACTATTGCTCCCTCCAGTATCTACTCTTTCTGATGCATCACATGCCCCGCTCTTGTGCAACTTGTGCAATCTTCTCTTGCAATATTGCTATCTTGTTGTAATTTTGTATATGCCTGTCTCTCCTCAAAATATAAAAAACAGACTTCTTTCTCTAAATCACCACTGTTATGCACAGTACCAGTTTAGAATTCATTCTTGTACTAATCACAGAAGGTCAACTGAAGGCTTCATCAAATGACCATATTGGAAAAAGAAGTAAAATTGCACCCCAGGAGACCCTGACATTGGTCAATACAGCTTTAGAATAAAAGAATGCCTACCAACGCAGTAAGTATGTTTTTGTTCTTTAAAAAAAAATTCTCATTTTCACAGAGCACTGTACAAAGATTCAATGATAATGAATATTAAAATGCTGTGTAAACTGCTATTTATTATTAATTTTTAAGTTATTCATGTTAAAATTGCAACATGCTTACAATGACCAGCACTTTCTTTGTCAGTTGGGTCTTGGCATTTCAGTACAATTTTTCTTTTCTGGCAGGACAACTCAAGCTCATGTACTATATACAAGGAATAGATCTTTGCTGCAATGCTTGCTCAAACAGATAGCATAAAGGTCTGACTTTTCCTTTATTATTGTTTAAGGAAAAATAAAGTGCTTAATAAACCATTCTCCAACTTTTGAACTCCCCAGGAGATCCACAGCAACACAACAAATAAATTCATGCTGATCTAAGTGAAACATTCTTTTAGAGACTGATTCGTCTTAGAAGATTCTCTCACTCCATGAGTTGGGACATTAAAATCCAACATCTTTTTAAAATAGTAAGAATCTGAACTTTCCTCATTATGGTTCGCGGCTCCCTGGTCTTAGCTGAGAAGAACTTGAAGTGCCCGGAGGAAACACCAGTTCATGGTGACAGGAGATTAAAAGAGCATTTGAGTTTTAAAGGCCCAGGTGTCTAGGAGAGTCAGCAAAGACTGATCAGAAATTTAATCAGCAGTGAATAGATCCTTAAAAATTTCCTCTTAAGTCAGCCTGAGACCGAAATCCCAGTTTCAGCCACCCCTTCCTGCCTTTGTCTATGCATTGGGAAATCAAGCCCTCACTTTTTCAACACTTTAAGGTTTATAAAGCACTTTCTCAAAACACAGTTCCATTGCTCTCTGATGTAGCCACACACAAGTTCATCAACAATTTGGCAGCTCAACAAAAAACTCTTGGTAAAGTCTGAGTCACTAAACATGAGAATTTACATCCCCTTTACATATCTTTGATCTTCTGGAAAGCAGGAAGCAAAACCGTGGGGATGCAAGTAGCTGAGGTGATGGATTACTGATAGCTGTAAACATTACCAATGGAACCTTAGTATAGTGATGAAGTGTTAATTTCAGTGAATAGCCAGAAGCAATGGGCATAGGAGGTAATAAACCAGATAATATTGGTTTAGTAAGTAAATTCCTAAAAAGAAAAAAAAAGTGGGAAAACTGGGGTTCAGGGAGATTAAATTTCATAGACAGTAAGGACTCAGGCCCAGAATTTTTTTTTTTTTTTTTTTAGCTGCCCCATGGCATATAGAGCTCTCAGCCAGGGATAAGACCTGAGCTGCAGTTGCAACCTACACCACAGCTGCAGCACAGCTGGATGCCTTTTTTTTTTTTTTTTAAGGATAGTTCATTTACAGTGTTGTGTCAGTTTCTCTGTACAACAAAGGGACCCAGTCATAATATATATACATTATATTTCTCATGCTATCTTCAATTGTGTTCTATCCAAAGAGACTGGCAATAGTTTCCTGCACTATACGATAGGACCTCATTGCTTATCCATGCTAAATGTAATAGTTTGCACCTGCTAACTGCAAATTCCCTGTCCATCCCACCCCCTCCCCATCCCCCTTGGTAATCACAAGTCTGTTCTATGTCTGTGAGCCTGTTTCTGTTTTGCAGATAGGGTCATCAGTGCCATATCTTAGAGTGCACATATAAGTGATATCATGTGGTACATCTTTCTCTTTCTGACATACATCACTCAGTATGAAAATCTCCAGTTCCATCCTGTTGCTGCAAATGGTATTATCTTATTATTTGTTATGTCAGTGTAGTATTCCATTGTATATATGTACCACTTCTTCTTAATCCATTCATCTGTTTATGGACACTTAGGTTGTTTCCAAGTCTTGGTTATTGTGAATAGTGCTGTGATGAACATACGGGCACATGTATTTTTTGAATGAAAGTTTTGTCCAGATATATGCCCAGGAGTGGGATTCCTGGATCATATGTAAGTTCTACATTTAGTTTTCTGAGGTAGCTCTGTACTGTTTTCCATAGTGGAAAAACTCAAAAAGTTTTTGTATCAATTTACATTCCCACCCACAGTGCAGGAGGGTTCCATTTTCTCCACACCATCTCAAGCATATGTCATTTATTAGTGATTTATTAGTGATGGCCATTCTGACTGGTGTGAAGTGGCACCTCATTGTAGTTTTGATCTGTATTTCTCCAATAATTAGTGATGTTGAGCATCTTTTAATATGCCCATTGGCTATCCATGTCTTCTTTTGAAAAATACCTACTTAGGTCTTCTGCTCATTTTTCAATTGGATTGCTTGTTGTTTTCATTGTTGAGTTTTATGAGTTGTTCGTATACATTGGAGATTAGGCTCTTGTCAGTTGCATCATTTGCAAAGACCTTCTTCCATTCTGTGAATTGTGTTTTTGTTTTTTTAATGGTTTTTCTTGCTGTGGAAAATCTTTTGAGTTTAATTAGGTCTCACTGATTTTTTTGTTTGTTTTTATTGTCATTATTCTAGGACTTGGATCAAACAGATGTTGCTGTGATTTATGTCAAAAAGCATTCTCTCTGCTTTCCTCTAGGAGTATTTTCCTTATGTTTAGGTCTTTATTCCATTTTGACTTTATTTTTATGTAAGGTGTTAGAGGATGTTCTAATTTCATTCTTTTAAATGTGGTTGTCCAGTTTCCAAGAAACATTTATTGAAGAGATTATCTTTACTTTACTGTATGTTCTTGCCTCCTTTGTCATAGATTAGTTGACAATAGGTGATTGAATTTATTTCTGGGTTTTCTATCCTGTTCTATTGATCTCTATTTCTGTTTTTGTGCTAGTACCATACTGTTTTGATGAGTGTAGCTTTGTAGTAGAGTCTGAACTCAGGGAGTCTAATTTCTCATCTCTGTTTTTCTTTCTCAGAATTGCTCTCAGGTATTTTGTGTTTAATTACAAATATTAACATTTTTTTGTTCTAGTTCTATGAGGAATGTCATTAGTAATTTGTTAGGGATTGCATTGAGTCTGTAGATTGCCTTGAGTAGTATAGTCATTTTGACAATATTGATTCTTCCAGTCCAAGAGCATGGTGTATCTTTCCACCTGTTTGTGTCATCTTTGTTTTCTTTCATCAATGCATTATACTTTTCTGAGTACAGGTCTTTTGTCTCTTTAGCCAGGTTTATTCCTAGGTATTTTATAATTTTTGGTTAGATGGTAAATGAGATGGTTTACTTAATTTCTCTTTCTTTGCTAGTATGTAGAAATGCAGTGGATTTCTGTGCATTAATTTTGTATTCTGCAACTTTACCAAATTCATTGATGAGCTTTAACAGTTTATTGGCTATGTATTTAGGATTTTTTTAGGTAAAGCATCATGTCATCTGCAAACAACAATGGTTTTACTTCTTCTTTTCCAATTTGGATTCTTTGTTCTTCTTTTTCCTCTCTGATTTCTGTGGCTATGACTTTCAAAGCTGTGTTGAATAACAGTGATGAAAGTGGACATCCTTGCCTTGTTCCTGATCTTAGCAGAAATACTTTCATTTTTTCATCATTGAGAATGATGTTAGCTATGGATTTGTCATATATGGGTCTTTTCACTTATATCTGGAATCTAATATAAGGCACAAATGAACCTTTCCACAGAAAAGAAAATCATGGACTTGCAGAATAGACTTTTGGTTGCCAGGGGGGAGGGGGAGGGAGTGGGGTGGTTGGAATTGCCTTTGGAATGGGTTAGCAATGAGATCCTGCTATGTAGCACTGGGAACTATGTCTAGTCACTTATGACGGAGCATGCTAATGTGAGAAAATAGAATGTCTACATATATGTGTAACTGAGTCACCATGCTGTAGAGTAGAAAAAAATTGTATTGGGGAAATAACTATTAAAATAATAATAATAATAACAAAAATAAAAATAAAAAATTAAAAAATTAAATTAAAAGTATAGTTGATTTACAATATTTCTTCAATTTCTGTTGTACAGTGAAGTTACTCAATCACACACAGTTTTCTGTGCTGTACATTAGGGCCACATCACTCATCCATTCCAAATGTAACTGTTTGCATCCTAAAACCCCAAACTGCCCATCCCCTCCACTCCCTTCCCCCTCTCCCCTGGAAGCCATAAGTCTGTTCTCCTTGGCTATGATCTGTGTGTTTCTGTTTTATAGATTGGATCATCTCTGCCATATTTTACATTCCACAAAATACAATGATATCACATTGTATTTGTCTTCTTTCTGGCTTACTTCACTTAGTTTGAGAATCTCCAGTTGTATCCATGTCATTACAAATGGCATTAGTTTTTTCTTTTTTATGGCTGAGTAGTATTCCATTGTATATATGTACTACATCTTCTTAATCCATTCATCTGTTCATGGACATTTAGGTTGTTTCCATGTCTCGGTTACTGTGAATAGTGCTGCAATGAAAATAAGGGTACATGTATCTTTTGAATGAATGTTTTGCCCAGATATATGCCCAGGAATGGGATTCCTGGATAGACAATAGTTTTATATTTAGTTCTCTGAGGTACCTCTATACTGTACTCCATAGTGTTTTTACCAATTTACATTCCCACCAACAGTGAAGGCGGGTACCCTTTACTCCACACCCTCTCCTGCATTTATTATTTGTAGATTTGTTAATGATGGCCACTCTGACTGATGTGAGGTGGGAACTAATTGTAGTTTTGATTTGCATTTGTCTAATAAAGAGTGATGAACATTTTTTATGTGCCTGTTGACCATCCATATATCTGCTTTGGAGAAATGTCTATTCAGGTCTTCTTCCCATTTTTCAATTGGGTTGTTATGGATTCTTTTTAACCCACTTTTCTCAGCAGGATTGAACATGTATCCTGGAGCTGCAGAGATGTCACCACTCCCATTGTGCCACAGCTGGAATTCCCAGGCTGGGATTTAAAGCCAGGAAATTTGGCTGCAGAAACTGCCCCCCACCTTAAACTGCATGTGTTTTACTCATTTTGGTTCTTGATCTTTAAGTATACACAGCAATCAAATGGGGAGCCTGTCAAGAGAGCTGATTTGGGACCCCATACTAGTGATTCTGATTAAATAAATCTAATGTGCGATCCAGAGATTTCCATTATTAATAAGCAGCCCAGATGCTACCAAAGAAGGTTGTTCATAGACCATAATAATAAGAAAAAAAGCTGATAAAATTAGCATATATTGGGAGAAAGTAGGTTTTCCAAATTCACAATTCAGCCATGTGACCTGAATAATGACAGATCTAGGATAAAAGCATATCAACCAAAGTTTGATGATAAGAAAGAATAAAACAGAGAAGCAAACATCCATATTTTGTTTTCTGCCGTGTCAAATGAGGGAGGCACACATAAGTGTTTATTGGTGGGGATAGCAATATTTCCTCATAACTCACTATAACCATCAATTTTATCCATCTTCCTTTTTTCTAAAATTCCTCGTCTATCTAAGAAAGACTCAGATATATATTCCCAAGTTTTCTAACCTCAAAAAATAAAAATTTTGTTTTAGATTAGGAACAGACATAGATATGGTACTGGGATTGGGAGTTGGGGATGGGTTTCCCAATTTCCCCTTATAAAATAGATTTATCATCCTGTGCTACTTCAATGAAATCTAGCAAGTCCCAGAGGCCAGATAATCTGTGGATACACAAGAATATCCTGTTTCTTGATTTGAGAATCTATGCATCAAAGACTGCATTATAAGGGTTTGACCAGTATGTGGCCTCTGACAGGCAATGCAAACAAGCAGACCATATTTTTTCACGGCCTACCTCTGTAGCTACCCCTACCTCCCACTTTACCAGAGGAGAGTTCACCTTTATCATTACTTTAGAAACCAAAAACTGTATTTAAAAACCAAAAATACTTTTTGCATAAAGATATTTTCCACAACATAATTTATAATAATCGAGCACTGAAAACAACCTAAATGTGCAACAATAGTAGGGTAATAGTTTAATAAATAAGGCACATCCACATAAAGGATATTTGTGCAGTCATTAACATAAATTTTAACTATACATAAATTTTTTATATAGAATATTGTTTCAAATATATAAAACATTGTAAACATACAGGGATAAAATGCAGATAATAAGCATTCTGCTTGTAAGAAAAGAAACAGCAGTCATACTTAGCAATCGCCAAATAGGAGATATGAGAAAACTCAATATATTGAGCAAGAATTCTTTCCTTTCATCCCTGCCCTTAGACATGTGAAGTTAATAGGGATTTAGTTAATTGGCTGGTTTTCATCTTAATTAGCTAACAAATCTATTCCACTCTCAAGAAAAATCAAAGAGGAGGAAACAAACAACAGGAGGTTTCAGCTGCTAATTGATATTTAAAAGATACTGCATTTTATGTGTCACAAGGTCCAAAGTCCTTAGACTCAGGGCATTAGCTCCTCAGAAAGTGGGGGTTCCATCAAGGAAAGGGTAAGTGCCCCTGAAGGACAACTAGGTCTCCTGCCTCCTTGAAGAAAAAAACTGAAATTTATGGCACACACTTGATTTTGTCATCAAATACTGACTTCAGCTTAAGCAAATTCAGACTCATTCTAGGCTGAGAATAGAAGATTCAGCATGATTGAGGCTCTTGTACCATATGATTACCAAGGCCTTCTGGAAGGGGCAAGTTAAGTTAACCTACTGAGTTTTCTCTTTCTTTCCCCACATCAGTTAGTTCTGCCATTTAACATAGGGATTAGCATCTTATTTCCTGGACTGTTATCCAAGGATTAGAATCAATTCATTTTGTAGAGCTAACCTACAAATTTTTGAGGTGGGTTAAATTGGTGGAAAATTTTGAGGTGGGTTAAATTACATCTTTTCACCTGTCTTTTATATCTCATGCTGTTCTTCTTACCAAGTAGTCTGTGTTCTCCTTTCTCACTTCCTTTCAGACTACCTCTCCTGCTACTACAGGAATATAGTCTGAACTATATAGCTCAGCACTTATGATCAGACATATGCAAGCACTGTCTTAGGAGGGGTGGCAGAATGCTTGAAACTGGTTCTATATCAGAAATTCAAGCCAGATGAGGACTGTATCCAAACTATCCTAAAATGATGGCTGGAAAAGTAAAATAAGAGAAATAGACAAAGTAGAAGAGAATGTGTAAAGAAAGAACATATGGTAAGAAGAGGTAACATACACCCAACACAGACCTAAAGACCAGCTGACAAAGGCACCAAGGCTAAGGATGCCTGCAAATGGAGGGACTCAAAGGAAAGCCAGGTGAAGAACCCAGAATTTTTATTTTTTTAAGAAAAATGAAGTTGCTTCTATGTTTCTCTCTGTTCATTGCTTATGTACATCTTTTTAGCCTCCTGAAAATCTAAAATAATCACTCACTGAGATGTCTCACTACATCCAGTTTCTCCTTGTTTCCCTGTCCCAGCATTTCATCTAACTTTTTCATTGTGTCTAGTACACTGGAGCCTCCTTACTGTAGCTTTCCAGACCCTCTGCTATCCGAAACAGGCTGTTTTGGGGGCTTAACTCCCACTGGTTATCTTCATGCACCTGTGACCTCTAGCTGAACAAGAACTCTTGTGTGTCCTGGGACTGTCCTCACTTTGTCATACCATGCTCTTTGCATGATTTAAAATCCTACTCATTTAAAATCCTACTCATTCTCCAGGGCTAGATTCAGGTGTCTCTTCCTTTGGGAATTTCATCAATGCTTCTTTCTGCCTCATAAAGTCGTATTCTCTTCTTTCTCTGAAATTCTGGTATCTAAAATCTCTTTCAAACCACTTATAATAGTGGCAGAAACCATGTTTTTCTGTCCCAGTATTCCTTGTAGCTCATAATGGAATATCAATAATTTATGAATAAATGGGCGATCTTGACCTCAAATGCTGAGTGAATGCTACCATACTACACTGATGGATCTCTCTCTAAATCTTTTTTTTTTTTTTTTTTTTTTTTTTTTTTTACTTTTCTTTTGATAGCCACACCTGCTGCATATGGAAGTTCCTGGGCTAGGAGTTCAATTGGAGTTGCAGCTTCAGGCTTATGCCACAGCCACAGCAACACCAAATCCAAGCCACATCTATGTCTAATGCTGCAGCAAACAGCAACGATGGATCCTTAACCCACTGAGTGAGGTCAGGGATTGAATTCACCCCCTTGCAGACACTGAGTTCTTAACCCACTGAGCCACAATGGGAACACCCCTCTTATTCTTGCTTACTCTCTTTTGCTCTCATGTGCACACACATATACACTCATGCATTTCTGCCAGTGAGAATAATTCATATATCTTGATTTTAAAAGAAAGATTGATAAGCAGAAGGAAAAATGGTCCTAAAAGAATAGAATGATAATGCTTTCATTCTCTCAAATGGGACATATCTTTTCCTATTTAGACTTTAGAAGGTAATTATTTAAGAATTTCTGAATAGAGAATCCACTTTGTTTCAAAGAGAGTTTGGTCATCTTTTACAGTGCAAAATTTTGATTTTAGGATGCATATCATCACATAGCAGAAAATAAGTCAGAGATTTTGTCTAGACTTTCTAAGCCACCTTTTTCTGTGTGGTGGTGAAAGACCGGAAGAAGCAGCCCACATTTCTGTAGAGTAACTGGAAGGAGCTCATGAAACCTGATGGAGGTTCACCTACCTAGGGTTTGTAAACAGAGCCATGTTCTCGTCAGTGTAGACCTGACCTTGCAGTTCTCTTTGCAGACTATATTAGTACTGTGCAAATATTCCTATTCAGTTGTAAACTCAAATTATACTCACGGAAATTATTCTCCCAGCAAACAGACAGATGTTTAACTTCACTTAATATGACACTATTATCTGAATTCTTAATGTTAGACAGGGGTCCTTTTCTAAGCTAGAGTAAAATTCCACATGCGTATTTTAACATACAGAGCTTTGTAGCATAAAGTCATGACCTCTTTCTGACTAAAAACTTTCTGCTCTTTCTTTTAAGCCCCCCATGGCAATGTTATTTGCAGAGGCCATGATACACCTAGCAGACCTTGCTAATCATAAGATGACGCAGAAAGTGTTTGTGATGATATTTTTCAGCCTCTCTGAGAACTTTTAAACACATTCATATTCAAATCCACACAGAATAACATAGCATGGCTTATTTTTATTTGTATGGGAGTCTATCCCCAGAAGAAAATGAAAAATGTATTTTCCAAAGATACTATGAAGGCTTAAGAAATTCAAAAAAAAAAAAAAAGTTTAGTTGGGTTTAGAACAAACACACACATCTAGAATTATTCTTGGGGGCTTTGGAACACAATAAACAGATCCATCTGTCTGCTAGTGGTGATCAGGGATAAGTGATCTTCAGAAATTCAAATAGGAGGGGGGCAGGAAACTGGGCTAGACCTGAACTTAGGCACAATGGACTTTCTTTTGAAGTGGGGAGACTGAACAATAATCTCAGCAATGCTGGGAGTTAGCATGACACACTCTCCCATGTGAGGTTCTTGCAATTCCCTATTTGCCCTTCCATACTCTGCCTGTGATGCTGCTGCTGCTGGGCTTCAATAGCTATATTTTTGATTTACCAGATTACTTATGTAGATACAGCTTATAGGGAGATCTAAAGGAGCCACGGAAAACTGACGTGAAGGTCCTGCTCTCTCTGATTTGCATCCTGTTCCTGTCAGCTTCACCTCAAAGATGGGCCTTCACTGTGATGACAGCATTTGGTTCCACTTGGCAGGTCTCTGCTATGCTCCCAGAGCTGACTTCATCACACCCTCCTTGAGATACCAACACCAACCAGCTGGCAGAACTCCCCAGAGGTCTGGGTCCCAGTTCGAAGGGATCTCTTCCAACCTCCAAAGCCCTCAGCGGTAGCCCTACGCTGAGTCCTCAGTTCAAGCGGTCTCCTCATCTAGGTGTTTAAATTCTCATCCCGTTATCCTTTCTGTTCTCTCCGTTCTGGATTCCTAGATCATTTCTGCTATTACGACTTCTGTGAAACACCAGGGTTCCTTTTTTCCGCCCTTGAAACTCTCTGATTAAAAACTTATCTCATATTAAATTATCTGTTAAAATGATTATATGGTTTATATTTTCTTGACTGGGTCCTAATTGATATTTATTACTTATAATGGAATTACACAGACTTTTATTATATTGTTGATAGTATGTTTATATTTTGAAAGTATATTCATGTGCTAAAACAATACTGGTAATTTGGATTTCTTAAAAAGAACATTATAAATCAATACTACTGTCCTGAAAAATGTTCATGATACATTTAGTAACATCTTCTATTAAGTAGCAAGCATTTGTTTTAGATTTTTATTTTTTTCTATTATATTTGATTTACAATGTTCTGTCAATTTCTGCTTTAAAGCAAAGTTACCCAGTTTTATATATATATTCTTTTTCTTACATTATCCTTCATCATGTTCCATCACATGTGACTAGATGTAGTTCCCTATGTTATACAGAAAGCATTTTTTTATTGTTGTAGAAAAAGGAAAGAAATGATTAAAAGGTATACTGAGATCACTAAGAGAATATTTAATTATTCCTGTTAAAATAACTCAAAATATCTTTAACATACACAATCAGGACTATATTAATAGCTGATACTATAGTAACTATAAAACAAATTAAGATGCAGTATTTTGATGCTTTTTCTACAATTTGAAACCCTAAACATTTATATAACATACGTAATTTAAAGGCATACATGCTACTGCTTCTAAAATTTAATTTTTTGGCTAAATGTAGCTAAAACCAACTCACTTTAAAGTCCATAGCTAAGAAGAAGAATTAGCAAAAACTTTAATTATGGTCTCATTTACACTTCTGTTTTCAAGCACATTCATGAATTAAATTTAATTCTGTGCCTCTGCCTTCAATCAAGCTGTAACTACTTGTCAGAGAATGACAGTGTTTGAATATTTGCACTCACGTTTGAAATTTCTACCTCCTGAATCCTTTGTCAAAATTTCAACTTAGAGCTGCATGACTGAGGTTCTAAGGCAGAGGCAATAATATTGGTATCTGAAAGTGGCCCAGATTCCACATCCAGAGAATGTTCATTTAGTGTATAAGCCAACAGAGCTCTTTACTAAGACAGTTGACTTTTAACACTTGATAAAGCAGGAGGAGAGCATGATTTAGGGAAGCAAGCACTGAACAGGAACTTTAGGAGACCTGAGTTCAAGGCCATGTTCTTTAGTGCACCATTTGGCACTAAATGGCATTAAACCAGTAGAGCCATTTTTGAGTTTGCCGTTATAAGATGTCCACATGATGTCAACACCTTCTAAGGCAATGGACATAAGCCAGCCTCCTCTCTCATTCATTTGCAGCCACACCAACTTCCTAACTGACCTTTGACCCTGCCAAACTGATCTTACCTCACAGTCTCTCCCCCGATCCCTCTCCTACAGCTAGCCACTTGGTCCACACCCTCAGCTCCTTCAGATCTTAGCTCAAATGTCACTACCTCAGAAGTCCTCTCCTGGCCACCTATTTAAACTTAAAGTCCTTCTCCATGCTTCCCTTGCCCTCTTTCTCTGCCATCTCCTTCTTGCTTTATTATTCTCCAGAGCAATTTGCTGGGTGTTCTCCATTTACTCTGGGTATACCTCTTCCCCCTTTTCCACCCTTTCCTGCACCTGGAGGCTGTCCTGGATGGATTATAACCACTAGGCTGCTTTGTACTCTGGCTTCCATTTGAGTTTTTCCAATGAGAGGCACCATCAGGGACTGGAAGATGAGAGGGGAGAGAAGCCTGGGCATTTATCCCCTTAGCAACTATCCCTGCAGGGCCATGGATTGGCAAGTAGCTGTTTTCCCTTCCCAAGGCCACAGCTCCTGTTGAGTGGCCTTCTTAGGATGATTTGGGACACTGCCTGCTCCCCTGTGGGTGGTAGCTTCCTACTCTTGGTAGCCCCTGGGGAGTCTCACCATTTCTTCTTGGTTTCTTTTGAACCTCCCAAGCCCTCTATAAATAGCTCTTCATTAAACCCTCTTACTTTTGAGTGTGCCAATGATTTCTTTCCAGTACTCTGACTACCAATATTTATACTGACAATCATGTTCTTCTCATTGGAAGGCTAAAGTCCTGAAGGGAGAGATTTTTACATCTATTTTTATTAGAATAAAATAATGTAACTGTTCACTGTTCATTGTTACATCCTCAGTTCCCAGCTCATAGTAGGCATTCAAGTAGTTGCCAAATAAATAGATGAATACTATTTTCTTCTGGGCTCCTTATGATTTGTCTTACACATTCCATTTTGGAAGTCACTAGCTTAAGATTAAAATATATATTGTACTTTGCCTGATTTTACAAACTATTGGACTAATTTAGTCTAATTGCCATCTAATAGAAAGCTCTATTTAAAAAAAAAAATGCAATTTAGTATCAAACCCCACTGGAAGATTATCCTTGCCTTCCGCAAGATCTCTACAGTAACGGCCCCAACAGACATTGAGCCAATCATGGGAAAGACTTTATAGTTCACCTTTCTGTGGCATTTTTGAATTAACAGATCTGTCCTTCTCCCCCCTGATTTCTGCTTTAAGATCTTATCTTCCTTTCTTCCAATAAAGATTAAGAACTGCCTAAGAAACTATAGTCTTGGCTGACCCATTTTATCCCTATTCACAATAGGAGAAAGTCACTTGATGTCTTGTTCCCGACTTAGCTACTTAATTTGCAAACAATGCACAATTATTTAATTAACTTATAACTTCTAGGGTTTAGCTGCCCAGATCAGGCCTAACAATTGTCTTTAATAGTAATGTCCCTTAGAGCAGAATAGCTAATTAAACAGAGTTGTTGTTGTTTTTTTTTAATCAGAAATACATACAAATTCTTTTTTGCCTTTCAATGTGAACATTTGGGTTATTCTTACAAATGGCCTTATGCCTATTAAACATGCCCAGTAGTTTACTTTTGGATAAATGAGATCATTTTTCACATGCCTGAGTTTCTTTCTCTGCATTAATTGATAAATGCAGCTGGGTTCTAAGAGTAACTATTGTACTGAACAGAACCTGATGTTCAAGACAACTTTATGGAACCTGCTGAGGTTGCTTTGGGAGGGAGAATATAAGCAGCAAGAAACTGCTGATACTGCATCTAGGAGGAAACATTTTGTAAACATAATAATACGTTCATGTGGCTCCATCTTTAAATGCTGTGCTTATCTCTAGCTATATTTAGTGGAATGAGTAAGAGTTTTCTCATGTGGATTTACATTGCTTTAACTACAAGTCAAAACATTGTGATGTTCAAACAGTTTTTGTAAAGAAAAGTAAATTAACTGTCAATGTCATTAAAATGGAACTCTGCTTTCTATTACAACCAAAATATAATAGCCTGCACAAATAATTACTTGCAAAGATAAATTTTTCTTTCACTTGAACTTCAACAACATTTATATTTTCCCACTGTTAGCAATGGTCTGACTCTCCAGTATTGCTTTCATTTTCTAGGTCAGCTATCACAAGTATCACAAAGCACAAACTGAGCTGCTTAAACAACAGAAATTTATTGTCTCAAACTTCTAAAGGCTGGAAATCAAGGTTCAGCAGGGTTGGTTCCTTCTGAGACATAAAGGACTATGAAAGAGAATCTGTTCTGTTTTTCTCCTTTAGCTTCTGGTGGTTCACTGGAAATCTTTGGTGTTTCTTGTATTCTATACATTATCTTCACATGGCATTCTCCTGGTGTTCATATCTGTGTCCACATTTCTCCTTTTTTATAAGAATGCTAGTCATATTGGATTAGAAGCCCACCTACTCCACTATGACCTCATCCTAACTTACTAATTACATCTGTAATAATCCTATTTCCAAATAAGGTCACAATCTGAGGTAGGTATTAGGATATCAACATGAGAAGTTTTTTTTTCTTTTTTTCTGTGGGGTGGGGGACACAATTCAACCTATAACTAATTGTAAACTTTTAAAAAATATATTTCAAAAAGATGCAAGAGACCACGTATTCAGCCCCTTTAGGTTTTAGTGAAAAATATAAAGATAAAGTGAATCATTCAGGGCTTCCTGGCCGAGTTAATAACATAGACCCAGAACACATGACTCTGGCTCTGGTTCTGGTGTTTTGCTAAGCACAGGACACTGCATTTCATTTTATTCTTCCTGAAGCTGAGACTCATTTGCATTTGCAGATGGGGAAGCAGCAGCAGTGACCTGTCCAATCTGGAAAACCTGCCCCCAAACTGATGTAGCACCTCTACATCAGCTTGTCTTGAGAGGGTCCTCCATAATAGGCAAATTAAGAAAGGGAAAGTTCAACATGAGTACTGAAAAAAATCTTACTGAGTGCCAAACATAGTACCTGGCACCTCCTCCACACTCCAAGGAAGTCTGAATTAATAAGCTAAATTAATTTTAGTAGTGAAAAGAATAATTCACATGCATGTAGAACTTCTATCATGTAAAGTATTTTCAAATCCATTCCCTCATTTGTTACCTGTAAATTCTGAGAGACAAGCAGTATTTCTATTTTACAGAAAAAGAAACTGAGATTCAGTGGTAGGTGTTTTTTTTTTTTTTTAAACTAAATTATTACAACCTGACTTTATAAATCTTGCATGTTATTTCAAGTTTGGTTCATATTCCAATGTTCTTTTTACTTAATTCTTATTGTTCTGAGAAAAACAAAATCAATGCATTTTTAAGTTCATAAACTTCTTGGCATTTCCCTTCATTTTTTTCTACTTCTCTGTTGAAATGTAAAATTTGGGAGAATTTCTCACAGGCCAATCATCTCTCTCTAATAACTTCTCCAAGTACTTGAGGCATCCACTGATTGTATTCAGAAAACAGTCATAAAATGATATAATAAAATGAGTAAATGATGACAGTCCCTCTTCAGAACTGAGGGAGTCATAGTCACATAAGCTTAGGATCTGAATGAGCTTAGAGAATTTCTAAACAATGCTCCCTATTGTATAGATAAGGAGCTAAGAGCCTAGGGCAAGTTTAAAACCTGGTACCTTCTTAGTCCAGTGTTCTGATGTACATCTGTCACCATTTCATTAAGGTAATGACTGGCTGGAAAAAAGTCCTGATGAGACCACTTGTTCCCTAATTTCTCTGAAAGCAAGAAAGGTCATTAAAGATGCATGAGAGAGACTGCAAAAGAATACAAATAGTATCCAACAATGATATTCAAAACTATTAAATTGGTGTCCCCAGTGTCCTTCACAGGCACAAAGCAGCTCCTCTGTAAGGGAATGAAAAGAGTTCACATGTCAAGGGAGAGGCTTCCTTTTACAGAGACCCCATTATAGCTCCAGAGGAAAGTACATCAATTCCTTCTAGGGAGTCTGTGTAAAAGATAATGTATGCTTTTTCTTTGGCTGTCAAGATTCACAAAAGAGAGAGGAAGTTTGAAGCTCTATTACTGATGACCTTCCCATAGAATATAGTATATCCCATTTTTAAAAATAGCCTTACTCCATCATAAGACTATGACGGCCTTCATAAAGAAATTAAAAGCTTGGAGTTCCTGCAGTTGTGCAGTGGGTTAAGGATCTGGGGTTGTCAGTGTGGCTGTGGGGGTCACTGCTTAGGTATGGGTTCAATCCCCAGCCTGGCACATTGAATTAAGAATCTGGCATTGCCACCGCTGTGGTGTAGGTCACAGCTGTGGCTTGGATTTGATCTCTAACCCAGGAACTTCTATATGCTGTGGGTATTGCCATCCACCCCCCACCAAAAAAAAGAAAGAAATTGAAAGATTTAGCAAAAGTCTTGAAAAGAATAAAGAGTGAAAAAAGAGTGGAAAAGAAAAGGCAAAAGAACTGCTCCTGCATCTTTCTGGCTCCCAATGTGGTCATCTCTTTAACCTCAGGGCCTCACAACCTCTGAATAGTTTCCTTGATGTCCTCAACTCTTCTCAGCCATTGTTCATGCTGTAAAGTGGGTTGGGCCTTGTCATCATCCATTGAAACTTCTGTTATTTCCACATTGTAAATCTACATTCCTCAGCACAGCATGCCAGGTCCTTGGAAACCTGGCTTCTGATCCATACCATTTGCTGCCTCACTGTTCCAGGTAACTCATGTTTCAGCCGCACTTGGCCACTTGTCACTTATCAAACATGTCACTTGTTACCACTGTTTTTCCTTTCTACTTTTTTTCATCAATCAAAATTCTCCCTGAGAATCAAGGCTTAGCTCAGAAGCTCCCTTCTGTGAGAAATCTTTTAGTCAAAATGAATCAATCCCGCATGCGCCCTTTCTCTACGGCTCATGTCAGAGCCTCTTATTTTAGGCTCTGGTTCTTTCAATTAGACCTAAAGACAAAACCACTTGTAAACCAGTGCCAGCTCTAGTAACTTTTTAAGAATTTTTAAAATTTTTGACTAATTTTAGATTTACAGAAAAGTTGTAGAGATAATACAGAGAGTTTACGCCTAATATTTTGCAGAATTATGAAATATTTATATATGTGTAAATAATGATATCACACATATTTCACCTCTCATCTTTATCAGATCTCAGCATCTTTCTTCATATTTTTTAAAGACATAACACATTACTGTCATTTTTAAAGTCCTCTGTGTTCTTCTCCCTTATCAAAATCCTTATTCTGCCTCAAAATTAATCATGCTACGTATTTGGTGTTTGTGGTTGTTTGGCATGTTTTTATATGTTCAGTATAATTTGTACATATCCCAGAAGTTGTATGTGATTACTTTGTATGTTTTCAAACTTTATATATACAGCATCATTCTGTAGACATCAATTAATGTAAATATTTTTCTTTTTCATTTAACATGTTTGTGATTGTGTAGATCTGGTTCATTCATTTAATTTTCTGTATAGTACTTTATTATATGAATTGTAACAATTTATTCCATTGTTTGCTAGACATTTCAGTCTCTCATTTGTTTTTAGTCTCCTTTAGTCAAGGAGAAACACACAACTATGTACACTGAGGCACTGATTTTATTAGCAAAACCAGGAAATGCATCTGGATTAATTCATAACTCAATCTTTCCCACACTGGAGTGCCATTCAAGCTCTCACAGAAGAAAAAAAAATAGAGACCTCAAAATAATGCTTTTGGCAGTGATGAGAGGTTTCTTGTTCTTTTCGGTTCAGCAAAAATCCTTTTTTTTTTTTCTTTAGTCCTTAAAAAAGAAGTTGGGAAACCCACCAGTGTTTTTTATGAAAATACACATATAACAGAGGTCCCTTTAACCTCTGCCAACCTTTTAAAAATCTCAAGAGTGAAGGTAGACGATGTTGTTCATACTATTATACAAAATGGGTAAATTAAGTCCAAAGGGTACCTGGAGTCTTATCTCTCTAAATTCTAACTTCTAGTGTCCAGCACTGGCCCAGATTGCTTTAATTTTCCCTTGAAATAATAAACTAAAAAAACCCCACCAGGATATACATGATTTTTCCCCAAAACAATTTTTAAATATGCTTATAAATAAGTTGGAAAAAAAAGAGGGGAGTAGATTAACTTAACTATTTTGTGAGATAATTAAAGCAGAACTCATTTTATTTCTTAATGATTTTATGCAAATTGGAAGGTGAGAAATGTTATTACAAGGTTCTTTGGCAGGAAAATAGATACATTGCATCAACTCAGAGTTCCCCTAGATTCTACTGGGACATTTGCATTTATTACTCTTCTCTTTTTGCTTATTATGAAAGTATCTAATCTCATTGGCATGGTAGCAGGATTGTGGACATTGGGGTGAATAAGATAGTGTCTACTCTTAAGTTACTAGCCACTCCCTAAATATGTTAAAGTATAATTTTAAAAAGAGAGAGAGAGAGGAAGATGGTATGGTTCTCTGAGGAAAGCAGGTATGCCTAAAAAAAAAAGTTTAGGAAGTACTTTCCATATAAAGGAAGCATGCAAGCAAAGACATGAAATATGAACAATCGCTGCTTCTAAGGACATCTGCACATCTAATTGGAATCTAAATCCTGGTTTCTATAGTTTTATAAATTCTACTACTACTCAAACTGTGACATAGGAGAAATAACACAACTTGGTTCAAGAGATTAAAAACAAAATGAAGTGTGCCACATACCAGCTACAGTGAACTATTTTCTATTCCATAAGAATGCCATGGATTTTCAAGTATCTAAGCCTCTGCTTATACTCCTACTTTGGGCAACATTCTCTGTGGCACTATGCAAACTTAAAGCTCATTTTAAGTATCACCTCTCTGAGAAACCTTCCTTACTCCCCTCCAAAGGAGTGAAACATCCCTGGGTGCTCTCCCAGAGAAGACTGATTCTGGCTCCATAAAATACAGCCACTCAGTACAGTCTGAAAAATAACCTCATAAATTGTGTGTGCCTCTCTGCCCTCTGCTCTTAGAAGATAAGAATTCATCTAATTTATCTTTGTAATCCTCTCAGTACCTGGCATAGTGCTAACATATAGTAAGTGCTCAATGTAAAGTTCATTAAATGATTTGCATAGCTGAAAAGGAAACCTAGAATTGAGGATTAATCAACAGAGCCCATTAGTGCCATTCCCTTAAACATCCTGTGAAGAGAATTCATTGAAAATAACTGTGAGGTGTTTGTTATTGAGGTGGTTGATAATTGCCACTATCAAGTACTAGGTTCAATTCGCTGGGCCAGAAACCCAGTTGTGTATGTGTGAGTGGGTGTATGAATATATTCTTCATGGATCTCTTTTACAAACTGTGTCCAAAGTAAGACATTTCTTGCTAGGTTCTCACCTTTTCTAGACAGCATATGGTGAAATCTTTGTTTTTATTAAAGTAAATAAATAGTACAGAATTATGTTAAAGAAAGAAAATTTAAAAGGCAAGAAGAAAAACACTGGACATGCAGTGTAAAAGGCTATTATGTGCCCCTCAGCTTTATGTTTTATTACATTTCTTGAAACAACTGTTAATGGCTTTTTCTTAAGTAATATTTGTGTTCTTTTTGCTTTTTTTCCTAAAGTTTTATAGGAAAAAAGAAACATGACCTAGCAAGTAAGACAGGAAATGATTTTAAAACTCAAACATATCAGACTAATATATTTATTTATTTATTTTTTATTTTTTATTTTATTTATTTATTTTTTTTTTTGGTCTTTTTGCTATTTCTTGGGCCGCTCCCGCGGCATATGGAGGTTCCCAGGCTAGGGGTGGAATCGGAGCTGTAGCCACAGGCCTACGCCAGAGCCACAGCAACGCGGGATCCGAGCCGAGTCTGCAACCCACACCACAGCTCACGGCAATGCCAGATCGTTAACCCACTGAGCAAGGGCAGGGACCGAACCTGCAACCTCATGGTTCCTAGTCGGATTCGTTAACCACTGCGCCACGACGGGAACTCCTGACTAATATATTTATAATATAAAAACCAAACAAAGGAAAACGAACAGATGAGCAAAATAAAACAAAACGAGAAGCAGAAATGAGAGTTTTGATAGAAGGGAAAGTAACATGTATTTTTTTTTTTTTTCTTTTTAGGGCTGCAGATGCAGCATATGGAAGTTCCCCAGGCTAGGGGTCAAATCCAGGCTGCAGCTGCTGACCTACGCAACAGCTACAGTAATGCAGGATCTGAGGCACGTCTGGAACCTACACTACAGCTCATGGCAATGCAGGATCCTAAACCCACTGAGTGAAGCCGGGGTTCAAATCCACATCCTCATGGATATACTAGTAGGGCTTGTTACTACTGAGCCACAATCAGAAGTTCCAACATGTAATTTTTGTTTGGTTCCAGTTCTGGTGATGATAAGGTGAGCAAACACCACTCTACATTTTTCATTGATTACTAATAACAAAATAAAAACATCTATTTAAGGACTCAGAAAAGTAAGTAATAGTAGATAAATTGTAGAAAGGCAGTGATTATATTGAGATTTTCTTTTTCTTTCCTAATCTCCCAGGCTGTATTCTAGGGTATGCAAATCTCAGAACTACACATCAGGAATGAGGAAGAAAAACGCCAAAAGAAAACTTGCCCTCTATTTTTCTGTTCAGAAGACATAGGAAGTATGTGAGATGGAGACTATGAAGGTAAATTCCTTCCTATGTTTTCTTTCATTTGTTTTTCTCACTTGGATCACTCAGTCACACATATTATACATTAGTGGATATATATTACATATATACGTACACATTACATATATATATTATATTTTTTTTTTCTCAAAAAGCTAAAAACAAAACCACCATGTGAACCAGCAATTCCACTCTTGGATATATATCTGTAAAAAACAAAAACACTGATCCAAAAAGACACATGTACTCCAATGCTCATAGAAACATTGTTTACAATAGCAAGCCAGGTACCTATCAGCAGATGAATGAAAAAAGAAAGACAAACATTGTATGATATTGCTTATATACTGAATCTAAAACATAATGCAAATAAGTGTATGTGCAAAACAGAATCAGACTCATAGAAAGCAAAGGGCAGAGGGATGGGGCAGGGACAAATTAGGGGTATGGTAGTAAGAGATACAAACAATTATGTATAAAACAGATAAGCAGTAAGGTTATAGTTATCTTGTAGTCAATTTTAATGAAATCTATTCTGAAATACTACTGAATCATCTTGCTGTACAACCAAAACTAATATAATATTGTAAATCAACTGTATTTCAATAAAATAATTAGTGAAAAATCATTATACTGTTACGTCTTAAACTTTACTTTGCTGTATGTCAATTACATATCAATAAAACTTGAAGAAAAAAATGTTAAACAGATAGGAAGCCCAGCTTACAGAATGCAGGTTGTGACTTGAGGCAAGAACTGTATCAGGTTGATTATCTGCTAAAACAAATAAAACACAAAAACAAAGAAAAACATTCTCCAAAGAATTTCAACAGGAGCAAATGTACAATTCCATGATACAACCCAAAATGGTTAGTACTAAGAAGAACCAAAAGATCTCAACAACTCTCCAGAGAAAAGATAATCAACTAACACCAATACTAAGATGCCCACATGTTAAAATTATTGAACAAAGCTTTAAAAGTAGTATTTTAACTATGCTCCACTAAATAAGAGAAATACATCTTTTGAAATGAATGGAAAGGAAACAGATGATATAAAGAAAACCAAATGGAAATTTTAGAAACAAAAAATATGAAAAGTGAAAACATTTACTGGATGAGCTCAATAGCAGTGTTTAAGTGGCAGAAAAAGAACTGAACTTGAAAATAGGTTGATAGAAATACTCATTTCTGAATTAGAGAGACCAAAATTTGAAAAAAAATATAAACAGAGCCTTAGGACCAATTGGGACAGGTTTTGCATTTGTGTCCCTAGACTCCCAGAAGGAGAGAAAAGAGATTGGTAAAGAAAAAATACAGCTGAAATATTCTCAAATTTGGTGAAAGATATAAATGTACAGATTTAAAAGGTTCAGAGAATCCCCAAAAGGAAGAAAATAACATTCAGAGACATCATAATCAAACTGCTAGACTCTCAAGATAAAGAAAAAAAAATCTTGAAAGCAGCAAGTAAAAACTGCAAAATGTTACATAGGAGAACAATTCAAATGATAGCATATTTCAGTGCAAATCATGGAAGGCAGAAGACAGTATAATAACTTATTTAATTAAAGTGCTAAGAGAAAGTAATTGTTAATTCAGAATTATATATCCACTAAAAATATCCTTTGGGAAATAATGTGAAATTAAGACATTCTTCAATGAAAAAAAAAAGCTAATAGAATTCATAGCAGCAGACTTGCTCTAAAAGAAATGATGAATGAAGATCTTTAGGTAGAAGAGAAGTGATACCAAAGGGAATCTTGGAACCTCAGGAATGAAAGAAGACAACAGAAATGATAACTGTCTGGGTAAACAAAAATAGTCTTTTTTTTTCCTTCTTACATTCTTTGAAATATATATGAATGTAAAAGGTGAAATTTAAACATTGCCTAATGGAGTTTTCAATTTCTTATAGATGAAACTACAGTATAAAGGAAGGAGCAGAAGGAACCTACATGATTATAATGTTTATACATTTTTCTTTAATTGTATGTAGACTATAAAAAGATAGGTTATGTATATTTTAATAATTTGAACAACCACTAAAAACAACTATAGAGACACAGTCAAAAAAGTAAATTGATAAATTAAAATTGAATACTAAAAAGTATTCAAATGCTTTAAAAAGATAGAAAAGTGAAAACAAAAAACAGAGCAAACACATAGAAATATAACAATAAATAAAAATATAGACATAAATCTATTCACATCAATAATTACATTAAATGCTCTAGGCAAAATGAAAAGACATTAGACCAGATTTGGAAAAAAAAGGTAAGACTATATGCTGTCTATAAGAAAGCCACTTAAAATATAATTTTGTAAAAGGTTAAAAATAAAAAGAAGGAACAAGATATATTATGAAAGCACTAGTTAAAAGGAAACTGGAGTGGCTATATTAATATTAGATTAAGTAGACATCAGAACAGAAAAAATTTCCAGGGATAAAGAAGTATATAACACAATGATGAAATAGTCAGTTCACGAAGAAGACATGACAATGTTATATGTGTATGCACCAAACAACAGATCTTTAAAAGGCACAAAGCAAAAACTAAAGAATCTGTAAGAAATCGATAATTTCAAATTATAGTTATATTGTAAACACTCCTTTCAGTAATAAATATAAGAAGTAAACACAAAATCAGCAAGGATATAGAAGTTCTGAATAAGACTCAGATGACTTGCCATGCACAGATCATTAAAGATAATAGCAGAATTTTCAAGTGTATATGGAACATTCACAAAGACAATATCTTGTGTCATGAAATGGACCTTGACAAATTTTGAGTAATTGAAATGACATACAGTATGTTCTCTGACCATAATGAAATTAAACTAGAAAGCAATAACAAAAAAAAATGTTGAAAAATCCTCAAATATTTGAAAATGGCTTAACGACTTAAATATAAGACAGGACGCCATAAAACTCCTGGAAGAGAACATAGGCAAAACATTCTCTGACATCAACCTTATAAATGTTGTCTCAGATCAGTTGCCCAAAGCAAAAGAAATAAAGGCAAAAATAAACCAATGGGACCTAATCAAACTGACAAGTTTTTCACAGCAAAGGAAACCAAAAAGAAAACAAAAAGACAGCTTACAGAATGGGAGAAAATAGTTTCAAATGATGCAATGGACAAGGGCTTAATCTCTAAAATATACAAGTCACTTATACAACTCAACAGCAAAAATGCCAACAAGCCAAGTGAAAATTGGGCAAAAGACCTGAACAGATATTTCTCCAAAGGAGGACATACAGATGGCCAACAAGCACATGAAAAAATGCTCAACATGCCTGATTAATACAGAAAAGCAAATCAAAACTACCATGAGATCCCACCTCACACCAGTCAGAATGGCCATCATTAATAAATTCACAAATAACAAATGCTGCAGGGGCTGTAAAGAAAAGGGAACCCTCCTGCACAGTTGGTAGGAATGTTAGCTGGTACAACCACTATGGAGAACGGTATGGAGGTACCTTAGAAAACTACACATAGAACTACTATATGACCCAGCAATCCCACTCTTGGGCATATATCCGGACAAAACTTTCCTTGAAAAATACACATGCACCTGCATGTTCATTGCAGCACTATTCACAATAGCCAAGACATGGAAACAACCCAAATGTCCCTCGACAGATGATTGGATTAGGAAGATGTTTTATATATATATACACAATGGAATACTACTCAGACATAAAAAAGAACAACATAATGCCATTTGCAGCAACATGGATGGAACTAGAGACTCTCATACTGAGTGAAGGAAGTCAGAAATAAAAAGACAAATACCATATGATATCACTCATATCTGGAATCTAATATACAGCACAAATGAACTTTTCCACAGAAAAGAAAATCATGGGCTTGGAGAAGAGACTTTTGGTTGCCTGGGGGCGGGGAGTGGGAGGGATTGGGATCTTGGGGTTAATGGATGCAAACTATTGCTTTTGGAATGGATTAACAATGAGATCCTGCTGTGTAGCATTGGGAACTATGTCTAGATACTTACAACGCTGCATGACAATGAGAGAAAAAATTACGTATACATGTATGTCTAACTGGGTCCAAATGCTGTACAGTTGAAAAAAAAAGTGTGTCTGGGGAAATAACAATAAAAAAATTTTAAAAAAAGAAAATTAAATTACACTTCTAAATGATGAACTGGTCAAAGAGTGTACGAAGCAACATTAGAAAATATATTGAACTAAATGAAAATGAAAATACTACAGTGATGGTAAGTTTTTTACAGTCAAACTAGCTATGCTATTTCTCAGGATTTAATGAAACAAGAATGTAGATGCTGCTTTGACATAGACATGATTGACATCTATAGTTATTTTATTTAAAGCAAGAAAGATAATTAGTGGAAATACTGAAAGATATTTTAGAAGAGTGTCCCTATAAAATATCTTCCCTGAAATGCTCTGAGCATATTGAATGAAAGAATATATTTGAGCCATAAGAAATAGCTCAGCTTTTATATGAATTCAACTATATATATATTCTTCCACCCTGATGGACATTTAATGAATACCCACTGTGTGCCAGTGTAATTAGGAAAAAAATGCAGTTCTCTTCCTTCTTAGTAGGGAAAAATCCAGTTCTTCCCCACCAGATCTTTATTCTCTGTGTGTCCTCTTTACTATTTACACAGAACACTTCACTCTGGTTACCAATGTGTGATTTTCCCCACAGCAAGCAATTCTCTGTGACACCAACCGAGTGTCCTGCAATAAAACTCAATTATCTATCCTGACATACTGTCAGATCCCATAAGTTAAGGGCTCCGTCCCATAAGACCACTCCCACCCCACTTCAAAGGCCAATCACAGATAGTAGGTCACCAGGTTACACAAAATTTCTGTCTGATTTGGCTATAATCAGAGGTTCTCAAGACTCCCTCTGCATGTTGACCAATTTGCTAGAGCAACTCATAGAACTCAGGGAAATACCATGTTTACCAGTTTATTATGGGATAAAGGATATAGATGAAAAGTTGGATGAAGAGCTACACAGGGCAAGGTCTGAGATGGTCCTGAGCATAGGAGCTTCTGTCCCTATGGATAGGGTCAAAGACAAATATTATAAAAAGAGATGGTCCTAGAGCTTTTATCAGTCAGGAATTTAAAGGGGACACACACACACACCCACACACACACACACACACACACAATCTATTATCTCAGAGCCAGGTACTGTGTTAAATAATGAAGATTCAACCAAAAAAACCCATGACTCAAAAGACACATGTACTCCAATGTTCATTGCAGCACTATTTACAATAGACAAGACATGGAAACAACCTAAATGTCCAAAGACAGAGGAGTGGATAAAGAAGATGTGGTACATATACACAATGGAATATTACTCATCCATTAACTGGAATGAAATACCAGCATTTTTAGCAATATGGATGGACTTAGAAATTATCATGCTAGGTGAAGTCAGTCAGACAATGAGACACCAACATCAAATGCTATCACTGACATGTGGAATCTGAAAAAAGGACAGAATGAATTTCTTTGCAGAACAGATACTGACTCACAGACTTTGAAAAACTTATGGTTTCCAAAGGAGACAGTTTGGGGGGTGGGGAGACGCGCTGGGGGTGTGGGATGGAAATCCTATAAAACTGGATTGTGATGATCATTGTACAACTATAAATGTAATAAATTCATTGAGTAATAAAAAAAAAGATTCAACAAAAAATTAAAATAAATGAATCCTTAGGGAACTTTTGTGTGGATCTTAAAGAATAAGTAGAGGAATAAGAAAAAAAGCCCATTCCAGGCAGAGGGAAACAGTGTTAATCAGAAATGCAGGTAGAACAAGTAAAATTTCCTCTGAGAAACTAACCTCTGTCCTTTAAATCCTCTTTGCTTCCTTTCCCAGGTCTCCAACAGTGGGGATTAGATATACTAACAGCCAAAGCATGAAGGTACTTAGTGGGCTGTTAGTAGAGTAATAGAAGCTAGCAGGCCCAAGGAGGGAGAAGAGGGGAAAAAGAACACACATCCCAGGCCAATGCAGTTTTTGTACTCCAAATGAAATTTTTCCAGCATCTTTAATTTTAAAAATACTATGCAAGGCTGGGCAAAACTTATCCAACTCCAAGCCACCTAGGCTAAATCTTTACTTCATTTAAATCCTATTAAAGCAATACCATCTCATATATCCTTGTATTATATGTAGAAAGTCTAATCCTTCAATTTAATTTTATGAGAGTGTGGATTAAAAATTAATATGGAAAACAGAGGGGATTACCCAAAGAAAGGCATTTCCTTGAGGGGGAAAGAAAAAGCCTTCCATAAAGTAAAAGGAATCTTGTAGTTTTGTTGTTTTTTATCATTTTCCCTCATGTATGATGAATTGAGAATGAGAAATCTAAAATCCAAATTAAAAGCAAGTAGTGCAGCATGCTAACTTTTTGTTTCTTTGATGTTACATGGCTTTAACTGAGGAAAGGTGATTCTGTTTATCACTGAGTATATTTTATAGAGAAAGCATAGATGTATTGCACTCCTCAAATGCTGCTATACCCATTTGACTTATTCTATTAGCTTATATAAGATACACATTATAAGCATTAATCTATTTATGATTTAATCGGTCAGGCATTCCAAAGTTAGTAAAGCAAATTCTTCAAAGATTCTTTCAAATTTTATTATAACAGCTTCCACTGTTTTATTTCTGCTTTTCAAAAATCACAAATAAGTTTCATTTTCTATTAGGTCCTTTTAAAAAATAAAATAATTTTTGTATTGAAAGGTAAAACATCTCTATCCCAAGAATAAAATAAATGTAGAGAGGAGTCAAGAAGTAGCCAGAAATAATAGGTGGATTTGAGGCTGAGAGGACAAGTTGTAGAGAAAATGGACAAGAAGTGAAGAAAATTTACTTGAAACATCATGAGCATGCATGGGAAATATTTCTCTATAAACATTCCATATTTGAATAAATATCATATAGTAACTGGAGTTAGTTTGTTAACGGGTGTTATTCAAATATGAAATTCAAAATGCAGTATAAAATAAATCCTAGATAAGATTTTGACTCACTTGGAACACTACCATAAATGATTTAGTAGCTAAGGGTATAGAGTTGTTCATTTATCTCAGACCAGTAATTTAGGACAGTCTCAGAACAATAATGAGGTGAGTATAAAAATAAATTTAGACTATAACATGCATAGTTACAGGCAGTCTTGAGCACAGAGCTTCCTATCCATAAATGGCAACACCATGCTTATTATCTACACAGGCTGAGAAACAGAAAAAACATGACATACTTCTACCTACCAAAAATTATCTTCCCCAGGAAGCACGTCTACTTAGTGAGGTTATGTTTAAATCTGTCCTTGGTGATGACAAATACAAAATTATCATGGACGTGATAGAAATGCCTTATTATAGAAGCACTCTTTAGAAAGTATCACTTTTTTCTTGTAGGAGAAAGTTTAGTCAATTACTTGGAGATGATTAATCTTGACAGAAGACACAATAGAAAATTAGCATTTTCTTAGTAGAACTTATGATGTTTAAGTTAACATTGATGTGGGAGTGAAAGTTACCTTTATCTAGCTAACTTTTAGTAGTAATAAAAACAGAGAATTTTAATAAGATATTGGAACTATCTTAATGTATTTATTGATGGATTTTTTTTAGCTTTCCACTTCTACCACTTAGAAAAGAACTATATTTTACATGGCATCTTACCTGAATAAAAATTACTGTTAACATATTTATTCCAAAATAAAGCCACCATCAATCTATTTTATTACCATAAACTAGCCTAACACATATTAAAAATAATTTCAAATGATTTTCTTAAATTACAAAAAATTGTAAATTAAAAATTTTCATTAGTTGAAACTTTCTCTCAGTACATATGAATTAATCCCTATTCTTCTAATTATCATTTTATATTAAATACCTTACTGTCTTCAAGGAAGAAAAAGAGATGGACGTATGCAATTATGAACCCAACTAGAATGAAGAACTACAGAAAATGATATATGAGAGTTATATAAGAGAAGGATACTATTTGGGGAATTAGAAAAAGAGAAGTTTTAGAGAAGATGTGAGCTTTACTCTGGACCCTCTATTTTTTCCTGGTCCTGGAAAGGTTCATAATGAAGATTATAAAATTTTTTGGAAATCAAATGCAAAAGAATGCTGTGATCATAAGCATTATTTATTCTCTTTACATTGATCGATATTCACAAGCCCATAATTTTTATCTTTAGATTCTATATCTACACTTCTGAATACCCAAGACTATAAATGGTATTCTGAGTTAAGTTTGTAAAATACGCTTTGATGAACATCTCAAATATCTGAAGGACAACAGCAGTGCTATTGATATAGAAAATAATAAGACAAGACTCCTGCTGAGAGGATGTTAGCATGAATCAAAGGAAAAGAAGCTCATGAACAGATATAAATTTAAAATGCTGTAAGGGAGCAAGGTACTAGGAGAGCAAAAGGAAGGTGTTGTTTGAAACTACCATGCATTCCTGCAAACTATTTCCTAAAGTACATGATCAAAAACTAAATTGCCATCTAGCATGTAGTTTACTCTTTTCATCTCTAAAGACAATGGGAAAAAAATAAAGAGTAACTCAATGCAAGGAGTGATGATGAAAACAAAAATCAAGAACACCCTCACCAAAAAAATAAAACATATTAAGCAGTATTAAAAGAATAAGAACATGATGATCACCTAATGTATTTTGTTTGACAGCATCTATGGCATATGATTGTTTAAATCAAGGGACCATCCAAATGCCACCTAAACAAAAAGGAGGAAAACTGCAACTATAACTATAAAAATATCACAGGGAGAGACTTTCATTCGCCTCACTTCAGGATGTGTCTCAGCACTGCCTGTTCAAGTAGGTGAGAAAATGCTGCAAAACTGACAAATGGGATGAGGTAGTATTCTACAGGGTCTAAATCTAATAAAGCATTAGTATTTTAAGTTCCTGACATAACAGAGTAATAAATATCATACTAACTTTCCTGCCGTAAACCACTATACAACTGGAAGCAACTATTTTCAGACACTGACAATACAGAACACAAGGCAATGATCCTTGAGAGAAGAAATACCCAAAAAGCATGGTCCGTGTTTACCCTGAATTTCTTTCTTTTCTTCTTTTTTTCTTTTGAGGGCCCCACCTGTGGCATATGGAAGTCCCAAGGCTAGGGGTCAAATCAGACCCCTACACCACAGGTCACAGTAATGCCAGATACTTAGCCTACTGAATGAGGCCAGGGATTGAACCTGCATCATCGTGGATACTAGTCAGGTTCGAGGCCACTGGAGCCACAACAGGAGTTCCAATTTACCCTTAATTTCTGTCAGAAGGCATATTCCATATGAAGGGGAGTCCAAGCAAAGGATGGCATTCTCAACTGAATGAAATAAAGTGAGATTAGGCTATAGGGATAATAAGGGTGGAATCTTCAGGGAGAAGTGGAAAAGAGAAGGAAACACTGCAAATAAAAAGCTCCAGAAATCTACTCTGGAGTTGCCTAGACATGCAAAGGGCTAGACTTCATGAGGTCTGGTAGAGAATAACTTCCGAAAAATCAGAGCTTAATAGAGTTTCTGCAGGTTGAATAATGTGAGGAAACAACACTGGAGTTCTAGTCATTCAAAGTGGGACGTTTTCACTAACTGCCTCAGATAAAATTTCATACAAATCAAAAATAAGAGTAGGCCTAAATTATCCTTTAGATCCATCCCAACCAAGCCCCAAAGAGACTTGAAGCATACAGTTGATTATTTGGTAAATTAACTACTTTCTGGGAAAAAGAGTCAATGCTCTTTAAAGAAAGACAATGACAGTTCGATTCTAAGTATGAAGTAAATCACAATGTACAACATACAATAAAAAATTACTAGGATGTGGTGCAGGGAAATATTACATATAATGAGGAACAAAAACATCAGTAGGATTGACAATAATACTGTAATGAGTTGATAAGGACTATAAAAGTACCTATTATAAATATGCTATTTTTTTTAAAAAGGATTGAGTGACAAGACGAAGACTCTCAGCAAAGAATTAGAAATTTAAAAAGAATGGAGTTCCCATCATGGCACAGCAGAAATGAATCCGACTGGGAACCATGGGGTGGTAGGTTTGATCCCTGGCCTTGCTCAGTGGGTTAGGGATCTGATGTTGCCATGAGCTGTGGTGTCAGTCGCAGATGTGGCTCAGATCTGGTGTTGCTGTGGCTCTGGTGTAGGCTGGCAGCAACAGGTCCGATTAGACCCCTAGTCTGGGAACCTCCAGGTCCTAAAAGGACAAAAGACAAAAAAAAAAAAAGAAAAAAAAAGAAATTTAAAAAGAACTGAATGTAAATTCTAAAAATGAAAATTATAAAGCTGAATTGAAAAATAAAGTATAGCTTTAATAGTCAACAAACACTGAAAAATAAAATATTTGTGGACTTGAAAACAGGATGAAAAAATATACATAAACTAAAGATCAAAAAGAAAACAATCATGAATAAAGGAACAGAGCCTCAGTGACCTATTGGACCATATCTAGTGTCTAAAATGTATAACTTAGGTGCCACAAGGAGAAGAGGAAGAGATTGAGCAAAAAATATTTTGAATAATTAATGGTTAAAAATGTACAAGTTTGATAAAAAATTTCAAATCATAAATGAAATGCTCTGAAGACATCCCTAGCTAAAAATAACCACGAATGCCCACAAAAGTCAGACAAATGCACATTATAGTCAACATACTGAAAAACTTACTATTATATTGAGGATTAAAAAGAAAATCTTAAAAACAGTCACAAAGGACACATTCCATACAAGGGAAAATGGTAAGAATTATAGCCAACTTCTGACCAGAAATAATGCAAACATGGAAAGAATGGGACACATTTAAAGGGTTGGGAAAAAAAAAACTTGTTAATCATACTTTGTATATCCAACCAAATCTTTCAAATATGAGGGTAAAATTTTTAAAAAATCCACAAAATTAAAGTGAAGATAAATTGAAACAGAAGAAATGGTAAATATTTTTTATGTTAAAAAATAATGGACCACAGATTTAGTCAAAAAAGTGAAAAGCCCTTGAAATGGCCAAATATATAGGTTAATAGGACTTCTCAGTTGTACTGATAATTGATAAATTTGAAGATAGACTACAATAAGTTTAACATGCATTTTATAATGTAAAGATCACTGACTAAATAATAACACAAAGACACATGACAAAAAGTCAATATAAGAGATTAAAGAGAACACTGAAGATTATTTAGTTTACCAAAAAGAAGGATATGAAAGGTGCAAATGAAATAAAAGAACACAGAACAAACTGAAAACATATATAAAATAAAAATAGAAAAAACACACATGGTGTATTTAATATAAAATAGTTACATTGAGTGTAAATGGACTAAATTTTACATATATAAGGCAAAGATTTTCAGACTAGTTAAAAAAGCAAGGGGAAATCATAGGCTACTTATAAGAAAATGCTTTAAAACATAAAGACAGACTGAGAGTAAAAGGATAGAGAAAAACATTGTATAAATGTTAATCATAAGAAAGCCAATGTACTTACATCAATGACTGAAAAGTTAGATTAAACAAATAATGTAGAATCAGAGAAAATGAAAAATATTATAATGTTAAAAGTTAAAAATTTACCTCACACTTGTCAGAATGGCCATCATTAAAAAGTCTACAAAAACAAATGCTAGGGAGAGTGTGGAGAAAACAGAGCACTCCTACACTGTTGGTGGGAATATAAGTATTATAGTTAATATGAAGAATAGTATGGAAGTTGCTCAAAAACCTGAAAAATAGAATTACCATATGATCCAGCAATCCCACTCCTGGGGATATATCCATACAAAACTATAATTAAAAAAGATGCACGCACCTGTATGTTTATAGAAGAACTATTCACAATAGAAAAGATGTGGAAACAATGTAAATGTCCATCGACAGAGAATTGGATAAAGAAGATGTGGTATATGTACACAACAGAAAACTACTTAACCATAAAAAATAATAAAATAATGCTATTTGTAGCATGAACAGAACTAGAGATTATACTAGGTGAAGTAAGTCAGAAAGAGAAAGACCGATACCATATGATATAACTTATATGTGGAATCTAAAATATGACACAAATGGATACGACGATCAAGACAGCAGAGGAATAGAAGGTGGAGTTCACAAATATAGCAAAAAATACATCTAGAAGTGGAATGATTTACACAGAACATCTACTAAACACTAGCAGAAGACCTCAGACTTCTGAAAGTGCAATAAAACCTGTACATAACAAGTAAGACAAAAGAAAAAAAAAATAGAGAAAGGAATTTGGATGGACCTGCACCCCAGGGAGGGAGCTGTGAAGGAGGAAATTTCTCTCACCAGAGTGGAGATTGGCCTGGATGAATGGGGAGCTTCAGAGCCTTTAAGGAGAGCACACCAACCAGTTTGTGGAAGGCAAAATGGAGAATAACCTGCAAAGATGGTCGGTATTCCCAGGCTAACTAGCCTGAGATACTTGATCATTGGTGCAGGCAGGGACTGGTGCTGAATCTTGGGCTTCAGAGGTTAGACCCAGGGAGAGGACTGAGGTTGACTGCATGGAGACAGCCTGAAGAGGCTGAGATGTGGCAACTGAGAGTGTATTTGGAAGAAGACTAGGTGTGCCAGAGAGGTCAGACATGCTCTTAGAATGTGCACAAAGAAAGGAGCAGGACCACCATAGGAGCTTCTTTCCCTGTATATGCTTTCAGGCAACAGGACAATGCCTACCTGTGCTCTGGGGACGTGTGTGAGCTGCTTCCACCATTGTCATCTCCAGAGATGGGTATGCACCACAGCCACTGCTAAGGGACCTTCAGAATCACTATCCTTGTTTTTCCAGGAGTGTGCGTGTCCTTGCCACCACAAATAGGCATGGGAAGAGGTACCAATCAGTGTCTCCATTGTCATGGCAGAACACACAGACGAAAGCACCTGCACTACTCATGTCAAGGGGATGATGGTCAGCATACACTGAGGAAAGGGACAGCAAGTACCCAAACTAAAAGTAGCCACTTGATTTCTGACAAAGTGGCAGAGTAAAAGGAGTTGAGCTCACCTTGTTTCACAAAAACACCAAAATCACAACTAACCACTGAACTACCATCAACAGAAAAGACTAAGACCTACCATAAAAGATACATTAAATCCAAAGAAAAAGAAGAAGCTACAACCAAATGTTAAGAGGGGCACTTATGATATAGTCAAATCCCATACCCACTGGGTGAGTGAAGCACAAACTGGAAAATGATCATGTAACAGAGGTTCTCCCATGGGAATGAGGGTTCTGAGTCACATGCTATATTCCCCAGTCTGAGGGTCTGGAATTGGGAGGAGGAGCCCCAGGAGCATTTAGGTTTGAAAGCCAAGGCTTGAGTGCAGGAGCTCCATAGGACTGGGATAAAAAGGCTCCACTCTTGGAGGGTGCATACAAAGTTTCATGTGCACCAGGGCCCAACAAAAAGCAATGACTCCACTAGGCCTGGGTCTTGGAGTGTCTCCTGGAGAGTCAGGGGTCAATTGCAGCTTACATTGGTGGCAGAGGCCCCATGGAATAATCATCAACATAAGCTATCTTTATAGTCTCCATTTTGGCACTGAGATTTTCTACCACCCAACAGGCTCCAGGGTTCAGTGCTGGGATGCCTCAGGCCAAATAACCAGCAGGGTGTAAACACAGATCCAGCCATCAGCAGGCAGGAAGCCTAATGTCACACTGAGCTCATAGCCATCTCTAAACACATTTCTTGACATATTTCTGCCCACCAAAGGGACAAGACCCAGCTCTACCCACCAGTGGACAGATACCAATCACTTCCACCAGGAAGGCTGCACAAACTGCTGGACCAACCTCACACACCAGGAGACAGACACCTGAAGCAAGAGGAACTACAATCAGGCAGACTGGAGGAGATGACAAGCACAGAAAATTAGAAAAATGAGATAGTAAAGAAGTATGTTCCAGACAAAAAAAAAAAAAAAAAAAAAAAGCAAACAAAAAAACAAAAAACAACAAAAACAATATAAACACCCAGAACCACTAAGTGAAGTGGAGATTAACACTCTAAGAATATAGAGTAATGTTAGTAAAGATGATCCAAGATTTCAGAAAAAGAATGGAAGCACAGACCAAGAAGATACAGGCAATGTTTAACAAAGAGCAAGAAGATATAAAGAACAAAGAGAGATGAACAAAAGAGAAACCAAAGTTATAAGTAACTAGATGGAGGAGTTCCCATCATGACTCAGTGATTAATGAACTGAGATAGCATCCATGAGGACATGGATTCGATCCCTGGCTTTGCTTAGTGGGTTATTTCTACCTTTATGTTTTCCTTTACTGGTGAGCTTTCTCATTCATAATTTTATTGAATTGTGTTGCCATGAGCTGTGGCATAGATTGTAGATGTGGCTTGGATCCTGAGTTGCTGTGGCTATGGTGTAGGCTGGCAGCTCCAGTTCGACCCCTATCCTGGGAACCTCCATATGCCACAAGTGCAGCCCTTAAAAAAAAAAAAAACCTAGATGGAATCAAAAGCAGACTAAATGAGGGAGAAGAACAAATAAGTAAGCCAGAAGAGAGACTGCTGAAAATCACAGCCATAGAAAATAATAAAGAAAAAATAATAAAAAGAAATAAGAGGTGTTCCTGTCATGGCGCAGTGGTTAACAAATCCGATTAGGAACCATGAGGTTGTAGGTTTGATCCCTGGCCTTGCCTAGTGGGTTAAGGATCTGGCGTTGCCATGAGCTGTGGTGTAGGTTGCAGATGCAGCTCAGATCCCACATTGCTGTGGCTCTGGCGTAGGCTGGCAGCTATAGCTCCAAATCTACCCCTAGCCTGGGAACCTCCATATGCCACAGGAGCGGCCCTAGAAAAGGCAAAAAGACAAAATAAATAAATAAATAAATAAAAAGAAATGAGGACAGTTTCAGAGACCTCTGAGACAACATTTAAGTATGCTAACATTTGCATTATAGGAGTCCCAGAAGGAGAAGAGAGAGAGAAAGGGCCTGAGAAAATATTTGAAGAGATAACAGCCAAAAACTTCCCTAACATGGAAAAGGAAATATTCATTCAAATCTCAGAAGTACAGAAAGTCCCATACAGCATAAACTAAAGAAGGAATAAACTGAGACATATATTAATCAAATTGACAAAAATTAAAGACAAAGAGTAAGTACTGAAAGCAAGAAAGGAAAAGCAACAAATAACATATAAGGGAATAACCATAAGGTTATCAGCTGAATTTTCAGCAGAAATTTTATAGGCAAGAAGGGAGTGGCAAGATATATTTAAAGTGATGAAAGGGAAGAACCTTCAACCAAGACTATTCTACCCAGCAAGGCTATCATTCAGATTTTATGGAGAAATCAAAGGCTTTTCAAACAAACAAAAGCTAAGAGAATATAGCACAACCAAACCAGCTTTACTAAAAATGCTAAAGGAACTTCTCTAGGTGGAAATCAGAAGGCCTAAACTAGAAAAAAAAGAAAATTATGAATGAGAAATCTCTCCAGTAAAGGAAAACATGAAGGTAGAAATAATCCACAGATAAATATGATACCAAAACAGGCAATCATGTGAAGAAGAGATTACAAATGCAAGGTATTAGAAATGCACTTGAAGTTAAGAAAACAGTCACTTAAAACAATCTTTTATATACATAGCTTGCTATATCAAAACCTCATGGGAACCACAAACTAAAAATCTACAATAGGTACACACACACACACACACACACACACACACACACACACACACACATACACACACACACATACACACACACACAAAAAGCAATCCAGACACAAGATTAAACACAGTCATCAAATCACAAGAGATGAGAACAAAAGAGAAAGGGAAGAAAAGAACCAGCAAGGACAAATCCAGAACAATTAAGCAAGTGGCAATCAGAACATACATGTTAATAATTACCTTAAATATAAACAGATTAAATTCTCCAACCAAAATACATAGCCTAGCTTAATGGGCACACACAAAAAAATAGATCCATACATATGCTTTCTACAAAAGCCCCACTTTAGATCTAGGGACACATGTAGACTGAAAGTGGGAGGAAGGAAAACATTCCATGCAAATGGAAATAAAAAAAAAGCTAGAGTAACAGTACTCATATCAAACAAAATAGACTTTAAAATAAGATATATTCTAAGAGATGAAGAAGTATACTAATTATGATCAAAGGATTAATCCAAGAAGAAGACATAACAATTATAAATACATATATATACATATGCAACATAGAACACCTCAATGTATAAGGTAAATGCTAACATCCATAATGGGAGAAATCAACAGTAACACAATAATAGTGGGGGAGTTCAACACCTCACTTACATCAATGGAAAGATCACTCACAGAGAAAATAAATAAACACAAGCCTTAAGTGTCACATTAGACCAGATGAAACTTAAATGACATTTTATAGAACATTTTATCTGAAAGCAGAATACACTTTCTTCTCAACTGCGCATGGAACATTTTACAGGATAAATCACATGCTGGGGCACAAATCTAATCTCAGTAAATTTGAGAAAGCTGAAATCACATCAGGCATTTTTTTTCCAACCATAATGTTGTGAGACTAGAAATCAATCACAATAAAAAATAAAATAAAAAACTGCAGGAATTCCTGTTGTGGTTCAGTGGGATACCTGACTAGTATCCATGAGGTTGCAGGTTAAATCCTTGGCCTCACTCAGTGGGTTAAAGATCTGGCATTGCTATAAGCTATGGTGTAGGCTGGCAGCTGTGGCTCTGATTTGACCCCTAGCCTGGGAACTTCCATATGCCTCTGGTGAAGCCCTAAAATAAAAAAAATGCAAAAAAGCAAAAACATGTGGAGGTTAAACAATATGATACTAAATAATCAATAGATCACTGCAAAAAATCAAAGAGAAAAAAAAAAAAAACACCTAGAGACAACAAAGGAATGGTGATCCAAAACTGATGGGGCACAAAAAAAGCAGTTCTAAGTGTGAAGTTTAGAGCAATACAATCTCACCTCAGAAGACAAGAAAAATCACAAAAAAACCAACTTAACCTTATACCTGAAACAACTAGAGAAAGAAGAATAAACAAATTTCAAAGTGAGTAAAGAAATAAATGAAATTAAAATAAAATAATAGAAAATATAAATGGAACTAAAAACTGGTTCTTTTCCAAGATAAACAAAATTGTTAAACCTTTAGCCACCCTTTCAAGAAAGAAAAGGAGAGGACTCAAATCAATAAAATTAGAAATGAGAAAGGAGAAGTTACTATTGAAATGACAGAAATAGAAAGGATTATAAGATACTACTACAAGAAACTATATGCCAATAAAATGGACGATCTGGAAGAAAAGGACAATTTTTTTGAAAGGTTCAACCTTCCAAGACTAAACCAGGAAGAAAGAAAAAAAAAGACTCGACCAATCACAAGTTTGGGAAATTGAAAATGTGACCTAAAAACTTCCAGCAAACAAAAGTCCAGGTTGAAACAGCTTCACAGGTGAACTCTATTGCTTGATTTAGAGAAGAATTAACACCTATTCTGAAACTCTTCTTAAAAAATCACAGAGGAAGGAACACTCCCAAATTCATTCAACGAGGTGACCATCTTCTTGATAACAAAAGCAGACAAAGATACCAAACAAAAGGGAAAATACAGGCAAATATCCCTAGTGAGCACAGACAAAAATATCCTCAACAAACTAGAGCAAACTAGAGCCATCTATACATTACCAGGATCATACTCCATGACCAAGAAAATGGGCAGAAAAGGAACCTACCTCAACATAATAAATTCCATATATGCTAATAAAATTCTCAATAGTGAAAAACTGACAACATTTCCATTAGGATTGGGAACAAGTCTAGGATATACAGTCTCTGCACTTTTACTCAACATAGTGTTGGAAGTCCTACCTATGGCAGTCAGAGAAGAAAAATAAATAAAATGAATCCAATGTGGAAAATAAGTAAAACTGTCATTTTTTGCAGGTGACATGATACTATATATAGAAAAATATAAAGAAGATACCAGAAAACTTTTGGAGTTTATCCATGAATTTGGTAAACTTGAATGATATATATTTAATACATAGAAATCTCTTACATTTATATCCACAACAAGAAAAGATCAGAAAGAGAAATTAAGGAAATGATCCCATTTACCTTAACATCAACAAGAATAAAATACCCAAGGATGAACCTACCTAAGCAGGCAAAAAACTGTACTCTAGAAAACATATGCTGATGAAAGAAATCTAAGATGGTATAAACAGATGGAAAGATATAACATGCTCTTGGATTGGAAGAATAAATATTGCCAAAATGACTATGCTACCCAAAGCAACCAGAGATCCAATGCAATCCCTATGAAATTACTATGGCATTTTTCATGAAACTAGAACAAAACATTTTAAAATGTTTTGGAAACACAAAAGATCCTGAGTAGTCAAAGCAATCCTGAGAAAGAAAAACAGAGATGAGAAATCAGACTCCCTGATTTCAGACTATACTAGAAAGCTATTGTCATCACAACAATGTGGTACTGGCACAAAAACAGAAATACAGATCAATGGAACAGGATAGAAAGCCTAAAAATAAACCACATAACTATGGTCAATTAATCTATGACAAAGGAGATAAGAACATAGAATGGGGAAAAGACAATTTGTTCAGTGTTTCTGGGAAGGCTGGACAGCTACATGTAAAAGAATGAAATTAGAACATTCGCTAAACCCATACACAAAAATAAACTCAAAAGGGATTAAAGACCTAAATGTAATGGTGGATAATTTAAAACTCTTAAAGGAAAACATAGGGAGAAGATTCTTTGACATAATTTGTTGTAACTTGCAGCAATATCTTTCTGGATCCACCTCCTGAGTAATGAAAATAAAAATGAAAATGAACAAAAGGGACTTAATTAAACTTAAAAATTTCTGCACAGGAAAGAGCATCAAAAGACAACCCACAGAATGGGAGAAAATTTTTGCAATCAAAGCAACTGCCAAGGTATTAATCTCCAAATTAGACAAACAGCACATACAGTTCAGGATCAAAAAGGCAAACAATCCTATCAAAAAATGAGCAGAAGACCTAAATAGACATCTCTCCAAAGAAGACAACAGATGGCCTAAAAATATGAAAAGATGTTCAATGTCAGTAATTTTTAGAGAAATGATTCAAAAATGCTCTGAGGTATCACCTCGCACTGGTCAGAATGGCCATCATTCAAGAAGTCTACAAAAAAGTACTGGAGAGGGTGTGAAAAAAAGGGTCCCTTCTACACTATTTCAGGGAATATAAAATGGGACAAACGCTGTGGAGAACAGTATGGAAATTCCATAAAAAACTAAAAATATAACTACTATATGATCCAGCAATCCTACTTCTGGGCATATACCTGGAGAAACCATAATTCATAAAGGTACATGCACCCCAATGTTCATTGCAGTGCTATTTACAATAGCCAACACATGGAAGTAACCTAAGTCAATTGACAGAGGAATGGGCAAAGATGTGTATATATACACAATGCAATATTAGCCACAAAAAATGAAATAATGCCATTTGCATCAACATAGATGGACCTATATATTATCTTTAAGTGAGAGAAAGACTAGTATCATATGCTATCATGTATATGTGGAATCTAAAAAAAATTGATACAAATGAACTTAATTACAGCAAAGTAAGACTCACAGACTTTGAAACTGACTTATGGTTACCAAAGGAGAAACATGGGGGGAGGGATAAATTAGAAGTTAATAAATATATACACACAGCTCTATATAAAATAAATAATCAACAAGGACCTAATATATAGCACAGAGAATCTATGCAGCATTCTGTAATAACCTATATAGGAAAAGACCCTGGAAGAGAATAGATATACATATATGTATAACGGGATCACCTTTTTGTACACCTGAAATTAACACAACATTGTAAATCAAGTACACCTCAATATAAAATAAAAATGAAACTAATTTCAAATAGCAATATTCTACTGCAATAATTTCCTGTTTTGATATATTTTTTAGAAGTTTTATTTCCTATCTTAATTTTATTTACATTCTTTGTACAACTGTGTCTTATAGCATATTGGAAACACAAGAAACCATAATTCATGTGGTTTCAAAGGCAAACAGTGATTTAATAATGTTAATCTACATAAGCCATTTTAATGATCTTCATGGGAAAAAAAACACTGTAAAATGCCAGAAGATTATTTTCAGGGTAATAAGTGTATTCAGTGTGATTTCTTTATCTGTTCAGACACAGAAAGTAGTTTTCAGTTTTAGGATGCATTGTACAAACACAAATTTTTATTAATATCGCTTATGTACCTCTCTTATCATAACAAGGACAATGATAAAAAAGTATTACTAAAGAAAAAATATGAGAGTTAATTATAGTAATATTCTGTTGTGATCTAGAGCAACAATAACTTTGAGAATTATTGGAAATTGGAAAATAAATAAAACAATTCAAGGGTCCTTTCAAAATTAAAATAAAATTTGACAGAAATGAATCTATAAAAGAAGCAGAAACAGATTCACAGACATATAGAGAAGACTTGTAGTTGGGATGGTGGAGAGGGCATAGGGGAGAGACAGATGAGAGTTTGGGGTTGAAAGATGCAAATTATTACACACAGGATGGATAAACAACAAGGTGCTACTGTATGGCTTGCACAAGGAACTATATCAATATTCTGAAATAAACCACAGTGGAAAACAATATAAAAAGAACTTTTATGAATGTATAACTGAATCACTTTGCTGTACAGCAAAATTGAGACAATATTGTAAATCCACTATATTTGAATAGAAAAAGAGTGAATTCATCAAGAAGACACATCTTAAATATTAGTAGTTTAAAGAGAAACTTATCAAATGTATGAATCAGAAATTAATTCTCTAAAGGGAGAATTAAACTAGTCCACAGTAATAATTGGAAACATTAGCACCAGTCTCTCAGTAAATTGTTAGAATAACATTCAGTAAGATATAGAATATTTAAAAGCCATTGTAAATAAATTAGACTTAATTAACTTTTATAAGACATTACATCCCATAATAGCAAGATACTTATTCTTCTTAAGATGGACTATGAACTAATTTGTAAAGCAAAGTACCGAGACATTTCAAACACTCAAAATTATACAGATTTTGTTATCTGACTATAGTGGTATTAAACTAGAAGTTAATAGCAACATAATTTTGAAAAATTCCACACATACTTAGAAATTAGCAACACAGCCTTAAAATGACTATGTGTCGAAGAAATCTCAATGGAAAGTTTTTAAAGAATTGAACTTAGTGAAAATGAAAATGCCATATATCAAAATTTGTGAGATGAAGGTAAAGAAATACCTGTGGAAATTTATAGTGTTGCATTCCTATATTAAAAAGAAAAATATAAAAATAAATGATCTGCCTTTTACCTTAGGAATATAGGGGGAAAAAAGAACAAATTAAACTCAAATAAGCAAAAGAGAATGGTAAAAATGAGGAAAAATAAGACAAAAAGTCAACAAGATCAAAATTTGTTTCTCTGCAAAGGTTAATAAATTTGTACATAAGATTAACCAATAAAAAAAAGAGAAAGCAAAAATCACCTTTCTCAGAAATGAAAGAGAAGACATTTTTACAGACATTTATAAGGACAACAAAGAAAATTTACTTACAACTTTGTGCCACAAACTATGAATTATATAAAATGAACAAATAATATGAAAGACAACTAAGCAAACTGATATAGTAAGAAACAGAAAGTGTTATCATACCTGTGCCCATTAAATAAACAACTTTAATTAATCATTTCCCACTCAGGCCTAAGGTTTCACAATGAACACTATGAAATATTTAAGCAATGCATGATATCAAATTTATATTCACTTTCCCAGAAAAATAGAAGATATGGAAAAATTCTCCAATTCATTTGTTAAAGCTAGCATATCTTTGATACCAAATCCAGAAAAGGACATTATAAGAAAAATAAATATGCAGACCAATACCTCTGATGATCCTGGAAATAAAAATACTTAATAAAATATTAGAAGACAAAACACAGTAACACATTTTTTGAATATTTTATATATGTAATAACCAAATATTTTTCAGTACAGGAATTCAAGTTCGGTTAAATATACAACATTCAATAAATATAATTCATTAGGATTGTAAGCACTATTATCAACATCATATAAATCCTGTTCATAAATTCAGCTATAGGCAATCAATTGTTATGAATCATTTTGCATCTATGAGATAAAGGTATTCAGAGAAAGAAATTTATTTTTTAATTTATTTTTTAATTATTTTTATTTCATTATAGTTAGATTACAGTGTTCTGTCAGTTTTCTACTGTACAGCAAAGTGACCCAATAGAACATATACATATACACTCCTTTTTCTCACATTATCATGCTCTATCATAAATACTGACTAAATACAGTTCCCAGTGCTACAGCACGATGTCATTGCTTATCCATTCCAAAGGCAATAGTTTGCATCTATCAACCCCAAATTCCCAATCCATCCCACTCCCTCCCCCTCCCCCTTGGCAACCACAAATCTATTCTCCAGGTCCATGATTTTCTTTTCTGTGGACAGGCTCATTTGCACTGTATAACATATGGTATTTGTCTTTCTATTTCTGACTTAACTTCACTTAGTATGAGAGTCTTAGTTCCATCCATTTTGCTGCAAATGGCATTATTTTGTTCTTTTTCATGGCTGGGTAGTATTCCATTGTGTGTATATGTACCACATATTCTTTATTACTTTATTTTTCTGCTTTTTAGGGATGCACCTGCAGCATATAGAGGTTACCAGGCTAGGGGATGAATTGGAGCCACAGCTACTGGCCTACGCCACAGCCATAGAAATGCAGAATCCAAGCCGCATCTGTAACCTACACCACAGCTCACATAAATGCCAGATCCTTAACCCACTGAGTGAGGCCAGGAATCAAACCTGCAACCTAAAGTGGATTTGTTTCTGTCAATGGAAATTTAGGTTGTTTCCATGTCTTGGCTATTGTGAATAGTGCTGCAATGAACACATGGGTGCATGTGGCTTTTTCAAGGAAACTTTTGTCCGGCTATATGCCGAAGATTGGATTGCTGGGTCATAAAAATAGTTCTATGTATAGTTTTCTAAGATACCCCCATACTGTTTTGAATAGTGGTTGTAACAATTTACATTCCCACCAACAGTATAGAAGTGTTCTCTTTTCTCTGCACCCTCTCCAGCATTTGTTATTTATGGGCTTATTAATGTTATTTATGGGCTTCTGACTGGTGTGAGGTGGTACCTCATAGTAATTTTGATTGCATTTATCTAATAATCAGGGATGTTGAGCATTTTTTCATGTGTTTCTTGGCCATCTGTATATCTTTGGAGAATTGACTATTGTAGTCTTTTGCCCATTTTTCAATTTGGTTGTCAGGGGGTTTTTTTGCCATTGAGTTGTATAAGTTTTTTGCATATTTTAGAGATTAAGCCCTTGTCAGTTGCATCATTTGAAATTATTTTTTCCCATTCTGTAAGTTTGGGTTTTTTTATGCCTTTGCTGTGCAAAAGCTTGTCAGTTTGATTATGTCCCATTGGTTTAGTTTTTCACTTGATCTTAGCCAAAAGTTTGAGAAGCAAACCATTGGTTTATTTTGCTTTTATTTCTGTTGCCTTGAGAGACAGACCTGAGAAAATATTTGGAGGGTTTATGTCAGAAAATATTTTGCCTATGTTCTCTTCTAGCAGTTTGATGTTGTCTTGTATTATGTTTAAGTTTTTAAGCCAGTTTGAGTTTATTTTTGTGCATGATTTGAGGGTGTGATCCAGTTTCATTGATTTACATGCCACTGTCCAGTTTTCCCAGCACAACTTGCTGAAAAGACTGTTTTTTTTTCCCATTTAATATTCTTGCCTCCTTGTTGAAGACTAATTGACCATAGGCATCTGGGTTTATTTCTGGGTTCTCTATTCTGTTACATTGGTCTGTATGTCTGTTTTGGCAACAGTACCATACTGTCTTTATGGGTGTGGCTTTGTAATATTGCTTCAAGTCTGGGACAGTTATGCCTCCTGCTTGGTTTTTGTTCTTCAGGATTTTTTTTGGGCAATTCTGGGTCTTTTGTGGTTCCATCTAAATTTTTGGATGGCTTGTTCTAGTTCTATGAAAAATGTCATGGGTAATTTGATAGGGATTTCCTTGCATGTATAGATTGCTTTGGGTAATATGTCCATTTTTACAATATTAATTTTTCCAACCCAGGAGCATGGAATATCTTTCCATTTCTTTGAATCATCTTTAATTTCTATGATTAATGTTTTCTAGTTCTCAGCATGTAAGTCTTTCACTTCCTTGGTCAAGTTTATTCCCAGGTATTTGATTTCTTTTGGGTGCAATTTTAAAAGGTATTGTACTTTTGTATTCCTTTTCTAATATTTCATTGTTAATATACAAAAATGTGGCTAGTTTCTAAATGTTAATTTTATAACCTGCTACTTTGCTGAATTTGTTGATCAGTTCACACAGTTTTGGGCCTGAATCCTTATGGCTTTCTATGTATAATAACATGTCATCTGCATGCAGTGCCAATTTTACATTTTCTCTTCCAATTTGGATACATTTTATTTCTTTTGTTTGTCTTATTGCTGTGGCTAGGACTTCCAATACTATGTTGAAAAACAGTGGTGAGAGTGGGCAGTCGTCTCTTGTTCCAGATTTTAGTGGGAAGGCTTTCAGCTTTTCTCCATTGAGTATTATATTTGCTGTGGGTTTGTTGCAAATGGCTTTTATTATGCTAAGATATATTCTCTTCCTCATGAGTGGATATTGGACTTTGTCAAATGCTTTTTTCTGCATCAAGATGATCATGTGGTTTTTGACTTTTCTTTTGTTTATGTGGTGTATGAGATTGATTGATTTGCATATGTTAAACCATCCCTGTGAAACTGTAATGAATCTCACTTGGTCGTGGTGTATGATGTTTTTAATATGTTGTTGGATTCAGTTGGCTAAAATTTTCTTGAGAATATTTACATCTATATTCATCAAAGATACTGGCTTATAGTTTCCTTTTCTGGTAATATCTTTGTCTGGTTTTGATATTGGGGTGATGGTGGTGTCATAGAATTTCTTTGGGTGAGTTCCTTCTTCTTTAACTTTTTGGAAAAGTTTAAGGAGGATGGGTCTAAGTTCCTCTTTGTATGCTTGGTAGAATTCACCTATGAAGCCATGTGGTCCTGAGCTTTTAATTGTAGGGAGTGTTTTCATTACATATTCAATTTTATTTCTAGTGATTGGTTTGTTCAGTCGAGCTATTTCTTCTTGATTCAGTTTTGGCAGGCTCTAAGTCTTTGGAAAGATGTCCATTTCTTCTAGGTTGTCAAATTTGATGGCCTACAATTGTTCATAGTATTCTCTTATGGTTTTTTTGTATTTCTGCAGTATCCATTGTGATTTATCCTTTTTCATATTTTGTTTATTTGGGTTTCTTCTCTCCTCTTCTTGGTGAGTCTGGCCAGAGGTTTGTCAATTTTGTTAACCTTTTCAAAAAAAAAACCAGCTCTTGGTTTTAATGATTTTTTTTCAATTGTTTTTTGACTCTAATTTATTGATTTCCTCTCTGATCTTTATGATTTCCTTTCTTCTGCTGACTTTAGGTGGTGTTTGTTCTTTTTCTAATTCATTTAGGTGGTGAGTTAAGTTGTCAGTTTGAGATTTTTCTTCTTTTTTGAGAGAGGCCTGTATTGCTATGAATTTCCCTCTGAGCACTGTTTTTGCAGCATCCCAAAGATTTTGAGTGGCTGTGTCTTCATTATCATTTGTCTTGAGGTATTTTTTGATTTCCTTCATTTCCTCATTGACCCATTGGTTTTTTATGCGGGGAACCAAGGAGATACAGGAGGCCAAGGAAGGGAACTAGCCTGATGGCACATTTCCGAAGGTAGGGTTCCTAACTGAGGATAAAAAAGCCTAACTGCCAGCACAGTTCCGAGGGTAGGGTTAGAAACAGGGAAAGGGCTTACCCGGTGGCAGTTCCAAGGGCAAGTTCTAAAAATAATGAGGCTCACCTGCTAACCCGACAACAATGGCTACAATAACAAAAATGAAGGCTTTGCACAATAGTGCAAGAATAAAAGTTGCTTCTTGGAAAATTCAGTCTTTCCTGTTATTTACTTATTACTCAGCCTTTTCTGTTATTTGTTTGTTATTTTTTGTTATCGTTCTATATTGTTTTGTGATTCAATAAAATTGAAACAACAAAATTTGGAACAGTAATAAAATAATAAGAGTTTCACCTGGGTGAAATTCCCCCATTCAGATCTAATACAAGCAAAAAGTGTTCATTGGTTTGTTACAAGTAAAAGTAGGTTTTAGAGTTAGGTAATTGTGGAGTGTACAATAGGTTAGAATAGGTTAGACATACATTATTCTTGATGGAAAAAATAATAATCTTACTTTTAATAAGTTTTGTAGGGAGCTTTTAAGTTTCATGAAATTAAGTTGCTTTGATATAAAAAATATTTTCTCATACTATCCCCTGACCATAACGCTTTGAAATTAGTACCCCAAGCTTTAATCTAATCTAAAAATGTTAAATTCTTGTGCTTGTGACCTTTCCAGTTGTTAAAGATTAGCTAAAACAATAACAAGTGGTGCTTGCTAAGAGTAACCACAAGACGTTTTATACTGAATTGCCTTATTTTCATATAATGATTTTTCCACATAATGTTTTGTACCCATTATAATTTTACATGATGCATTGTATCTGTTAGTTTTAATTAAAATTCTTAGAACACAATGCATATCTACTGTACCATGTAATCTAAAATTTAACCTTTGAGAATATGATCTAAGCACTGTGATGTAAGTTACAATTAAGCTGTCTATATAAACTGTTACCTATGCTAATAAAATTTGAGCAGTCCAGCGCCCTGAAAGAAGGGACAAAGAGGCTGTCTCCATGTGCTTCGCCAACACTGTCCATCCTTGGAGGGAATACCCTGCTGCTGGAGCTGGACTCCAGCATTTTTAGTAGCATGTTATTTAGTCTCCATGTAGTTAATTTTTTGTTACTTCTTTTCCTGTGGTTGATTTCTCATTTCATGCCATTGTGGTAAGAGAAGATACTTGAAATGATTTCTATACTTTTAAATTTGTTGAGGTTAGTTTTGTGCCCCAGTATGTGATCAATCCTTGAAAATGTTCCATGTGCACTTGAGAAGAATGTATATTCTGAATTTTTTGAATATAATGTCCTGAAAGTGAATTAAGTCTAACTTTTCTATTGTGTCATTTAGCATCTCCATTGCATTATTGATTTTCTATTTAGAGGATCTGTCCATTGATGTGAGTGAGGTGTTAAAGTCTCCTACTATTATAGTATTCTCATTGATTTCTCCTTTTATGTCTCTTAGTATTTGTTGTAGGTCCTGGGTGCTCCTATACTAGGGGCAAATATATGGACAATTGCAATATCCTCTTGAATGGACCCTTTTACCATTAAAGAGTGTGCTGCTTTGTCTATCTTTATGGCCTTCATTTTAAAGTCTATTTTGTCTGATATGAGTATTACAATTCCTGCTTTCCTGTCTTGTCCATTGGCATGAAATATCTTTTCCCATCCCCTCACTTTCAATCTATATGTGTCGTTTGCCCTAAGGTGGGTCTCTTGTAGACAGCAGAGTGTAGGTTTTTGCTTTTTTATCCAATCTGCCACACTGTGTCTTCCGATTGGAGCATTCAGTCCAGTGACATTTAATGCAATTATTGATAAATGTCTTTATTGCCATTTTTAAATTTTGTTTTCCCACTTGATTCTATGTTTCTCCTTTCTTTCTTTTTTTTAGTTGGATGTTTTCCATTTATTTTATGCTTGTGTACTTTTCTTTTTAGTTTTTGCAAATGAAATATTTAGTTTTGACTTGTGGTTGCCATGTTTTTTTAAGTATGTTGACCCCTTCCTGTATCAGCTTGCTTTAGCCTGATAGTCATTTAGGCTCAAACACATTATTTTTTAAAAAAGAGTCTGTATTTTCTTACTTTCCTTCCCCACATTCTAAGATTTTGAAGTACTTTTTTAACATCTTCATGTTTATCCTTTTCCTGTGCCTTGTGTTTATCATCACTATTACAGTAGTTCTTTCTTTTTTTTTTTCCACTCTTAGATCTGTATGCTGGCTTATTTAAGTGATTTCTCTCCAGTTGTGATTTTCTCCACCCTATTTTTTCTTACTCCTTTTTTTATTTAGAGAAGCCCTTTCAGTATTTCTTTTAGAATGGGTTTAGTATTGGTGTACTCTTTTAGCTTTTGTTTGTTTGAGAAATTCTTTATTTCCCCTTCCATTTTAAATGATATTCTTGCTGGATGGAGTATTCTAGGCTGCAAATTTTTTCCTTTCAGAACTTTGAATATATCTTGCCACTCTCTTCTGGCCTGTAGTGTTTCTTTAGAGAAATCACCTGATAGCCTTATGGGGGTCCCTTATAATTAATGCTGTGTTTTTCTCTTACTGCCTTTAGAATCCTCTCTCTATATTTAACTTTTGCCATTTGTCTTGGTGTGGGACTATTTGGGTTCAACTTGTTTGGGGCCCTGTGTGCTTCCTGTATCTTGATATTAGTTTCCTTTAGATTTTGAGTTTTCAGACAAAATTTCTTCAAATATATTTTCAATCCCCTTTTCTTTTTCTTCTCCTGGAATTCCTATTACGTGTAGATTGGCCTGCTTTATATTATCCCATAGATCTCTTATATTGCTTTCGAGTTTTTTCCGTTGATTTTCTGTCTGCCATCCTGATTGGGTGATTTCCATTATTCTATCTTCCAAGTCACTAATTTGTTCCTCTGCATTATTCATTTTGCTCTTTAGTGCCTTTACCTCAGTTTGAGTCTCTGCAAATGAATTTTCTATTTTTCTATTTCCTCCTTATATTTTCTAGTTCTTTTCTAAGGTAATTGGCATTACTGTTCATATCTGCTCTTAATTCCTTGATATTCAGCCTTAATTCATTCAGTATTTTCATTATCTCCCTTTTGAAGTCAGTGTCTGTCAGACTGCAGAGGTCTGTTTCATTGCTTTCTGCTTCAGGTGAATTGTCCTGTTCATTTAACTGGGAATGGTTCCTGAGCTTCTTCATCTCACTTATGTTTTCCTTTTTCTGTGAGTTTAGGTAAGCCAAACTGTAGTCTTGCAGGGCTACTTCCATGCAAGAGCACCCCTTTGTATTTTGTGGGGGGTTACTATTTATTTTTGGCTTGGGAGTTTGGATATTTGCTGTCTCTTTATTCTGTTGAGTAGGCTGTTATCCTCAGGGTGCTGAGTGTGCTTCCAGGGAGAGGGATGCAATGGGAAGGGCTAGTACCTGGTTGCTGAGCACTCAACAGCAGCAAGGACCTGCAGGAAAGTGGCACAGGCTATTCCTAGTTGCAGTGCCCTGGGAAGTGGTAATGAGCCTTAGGCAGATTTAAAAGGTGCCCAGAGCATTTGGCAGCAGCAGGGTGTGTGAGTTCCCAGGGGAGTGAGAACAACAGCTAGTGTTCAATTGCAATGCCCTCCTCTGAGGTGATGGGGGCCACAAGTGGTGCCTGTTCAGGGACCCTTAGTGGTACTGGGCCACACTCACCTCTGGAGTCAGTGATAACTGTAGTGGTTTGCCCGCGCCACCTGTAGGCCATGCAAGAAGGCACCCCTCCTGCTTAGCCCACACAGGAGGTGCTGCACAGGCTGTTCCTAGCCACAGGATCCTGGGAAGTGACAGTGATCAAGTGTGTGGCAGTAGCAGCAGCAGGGCTAGTATGCTCCCAGGAGAGTGAGCACAACAACAGGTGATGATGTTTAGTCACAATGCCCTCCTCTGTGGTGCTCTCTGAGGTGATTGGGGCTGGGAAAAAAATTAAAAGCACTAATTCATTCCAACCTTAAATGATAGACCATTAAGAAGGAAAATACTAAGGGAAATTCCAGTTTCATATGTTTAACCTTTGCTTGGACTAATTTGTAGCTGCAAATGTCTCTATAAGCAAGGCATAGTACTTAAGACTCACTGTGCTGTTTTATCTCTTTCCCTTCTTGTAATGTTCCCACTTTCACTATTGGTTAAAATCTTACACTTCACTCAGAGCTGTGCAAATACCACAACCTCTTTCTAACAAGTTTTCTCACCAACTTTAGGTATTTTAAACCTATTTCCTCACATCTCTGTCATTACTAGAAGATAAGGGAGGGTATTGAGTGAATGTTCTTTGAGATATTGATATTTGTGTCCTGGTGATCTAGCTCACAGTGGGTGCTAAATGTTTGATTAAGGACAAAATTAACTTTTATGAAGCAGAGATTTTGGAACATGATCATCCCTATAAACTGATTGGGTGTCAACTTCGTGAATATATTTTCTGCCCCAGATATTCTGCTGTTTAGTATTTTTTAAAACTTGTCTGCATCCAGTAATATTGCTATTTCCAGCCCAATCTGATTTAAATCTCTGAATCCACATTCACGTTTGCTATAAGAAATGATGTATTTTTTCTATTGTCTTGCTTCCAAACTCTTTTGTGTTTTATATTTGGTCACACTTAATAGAGTATGCCATTTATCTATTATGAAACTAACTCTGTCTGGATTACTCACTGTTTAATGTTCTTTCTCAGATTTCTGGGCTTCAGAAAATCTGAGCACTTTTTAAGGTATATTCCTGTCCAGGACATTCATAAGAGAAAGTGCTTTCTAGCATCATGAATGACTTTTCTTTCCCTCTTAAAAATAAACTGGGGATTAATATACACAATCTTACTCACATCAAGCTTTCTGATATGTTTGATTTAGTTATTCCATTACACTGTGCAATATCAAAAGTACTATGGAAATCTCAATAAACTATCTGTACCTAGATTGCCTGTTTGCCTTTTGAATGCAATAATATACTCTACCTAACTTCAAAATTGGGTGAGCAGGGCTTAGTTGTTTTCATGTACCCCAGGTCTTCTAGTTTACTTCCAGATGACTGCATGTATATTTCACTTTTTATTTATTTACTTTTTATTGATTTAAAATATTATGCAAAAGAAAAACAGAATAAGACACTAACTGTGGCTCTATACCAAGCATGAAAATAATATTACAAGTAGATAAACTTTCAGCAAAGTTCCAGCAACAAGAGAGTCTAGTTACTCAACAATGGAAACAGAAGTAAATGACTGTTTGTTATTCATTCACATCTTCATTGACTATCTCTATCTGAATATTATACCTATACATAAACTTTTAAAAATCTATGCCAACAAATAAAGAACATTTAACAGTAGGGTTTTTGCCTGGGTGGCTTGCCCTGTAAGGTCAAAAAAAATGTTTTGGGGGATAATTTTGAGGGGCATCTGTGCTACCATGTTTCCCTAGAAGTTGGTTATGTTTGTCACTTGGTTCCCTTATCACTATGATTGAATGAGTTTCATAGTTGGAATACACTGAAGTATGATTAAGAAAAAGAGGGTATGTGTAGGTGAAGCAAAACATCACCTAAGGCAAAAAGAAACTGGACTGATAGGAAGGGTAAAGATGACGTCAATTACACCAAAAGGAGAAACATGCCCATTAAGTAAACCTAAGGTTCTGAAAGGGAAGGGAAGACGGCCGCATAGCAGGGTGAAAGAATTTCTTCGGCTGTTTTGGTAGGAGAGCTTTAACTTCTATTCTCCTTATATACTCAACTTGAAGTTTCTATGTGAGAGTTGATTGTGAATAGCATGACTATCATAGTTGTGGCCTTTCAATCAGTTTTCCCCAAATTATTCCCATTCTGAAGCTTCTCCAACTTTAACGGAGTCTAGATTTATTAGACGCCTAACTTAAAGCATTGCACCTTTTCACCAAAAATTCAATCTACTCATCTATAATTCCATATACAATTTCAGGGGATAAAATGATGGACAAAATACACAAGGAAAAAGCAAACAAAAATAAAGTTACCACATGAAAGGCAAACCAAGTTGAACTTAAAGCAAAAAAAAAAAAAAATCAACTGGAAACAGAAGATAATTTTATGAGTAAAATATAAATTGGACCTATAACTGTTCTGAACTTTTGCGTAACAAAAAATATCTCATTGAAATACCTAAGATAAAATGACAGAATATAATGAAGCTTTAGAGAGAAAGCTGAGGAATATGGTGAAGGAGAGTTTTGTGTTTCTGTTTCTTTTTCTTCCTTTGCTTTGCCTTAAAGTAAATGAAACTTTGAAATAATATAATTTTAAAAGTTGATCTAATACGAATTTGTATTCATGTGTGTGTGTGATTATGTGCACTACAAATACCTTCTGAGTACCCATGGAGACTTTGCAAAATTTTACCTCATATTTTTAGGAATCAAACACTCTGAATAATTTTTTTAAATGTAAAAATATATTTAAAATATAAACAATAATATATTTAGAATTAAATCCCTCTACATGCTCTTTTGTCAAAAAGGAAATTAAAGTCATTAAAGATTACCAATAAAATGGATAAAATATTACTTATTTTACCTATGAAATACAGCTTAACATTTACTGGAAGCCTAGATAATTCAATTAATAAATCATAACCTAAGAAGATAGAAAAAGAACAAAAAATAGGTAGCATGAGGAAAGATTAAGAATCCACTGAAGAAATGTTTATTCAAATCTTCTATATGCCAGACAAAAGCATAAAATAAAATAGATAACAGAAAAACCACAGATTTGAGGACCAAATATGAGACTTGTCCAAGATTTAAAAAGTTAATACGACTGGGTGGGGGCTGGGCACCAAGACCTCGGCTCCAGAGATTAGTCCCCGGGCTAGGGGGGCGGGGCAGAGCCGAAACTGCTTGGGAGGTCTAGAAACCATTTGACCGGGCAGAGACTGCCTGGGAGACTAGAAAAAAAAGCTGTCGCAGAGGAAGGGAGCAATGCTCCAGCGGTGGGGAAGTGGAAAGCAACATCAGAGGGAACCTGGGACAAGAGCCTGGTCTGCACCCGTGCTGGGGAGGGGAGAGAAGAAGGGGTGGGTCCCCATAGAATACCCCCCACGCCACAGCAAGCTTACAGGCCCGCTAGCTAGCTGAAAACTGTGCTTCCCAGTGCATCCCATCCCCCCACCCCCGCCACGCCCTACGCTCTCAGGGACCTGGGGCTGCCTGCCATCCAGGAGGGCTGGCCTCAACAATTGCCTGAAGCCTACCACCGCAGGGGCTGTCCCTGCACAGGCCTGCTTGCCCTTTGGAGGGGCTACACTTCCACAGAGCAGCACCAAACACCACCAGCCCTCGAGAAAAGGCCTGCAGCCCAGAAAAGCCAGAAAAAGCCTAGCCAGGCTGTGAATAGATCTGCCTAATTCTCGGACGGTTTTTCTGAGTCGGGTTGCCCCGGGGAGGAGCCTCGTCAGTTTCCAACAGCCCTGCTACCCGCCCAAGCCCCCAGGGGGTGCCCGACTCCCGTGAAATAACTGCTCAGCACCACCAGCCCCTGGAAGAGCCCCTGCAGCCCAGAAAAGCTGCAACAAGCTCGGCCAGACTGTGAAAAGATCCGCCTACATTCTCAGGCTGTCCTTCTGAGTTGGGCTGCCCTAGGGAAGAGCCTCTTAGGTTCTCAGTGACCCAGATAGCTGCTCCAGCCCCCAGGGGGTGAGGCACCCCTGAAGAGCAGCTGCCCAACACCACCAACCCCCTGCAAGAACCCCACAGCCTAAAAACACCAGAGCAAGCTCTGCATGACCAAGTGAAATCTGCTACCATCGTGGTGTGGACCTCCCAGTCCTGTCTGCCTTCAGGAAGTCCTCCTTTGCTTCAAAGAAACACTGTTAGCCCCATCAACACTCCAGAAAAGCCACACTGCCTCAAAAAAGATTGACCAACAACGCCAGCCCTCAGGAAATATTCCACGGCAGTGACAAGGCAAACACTGCCTGATCACGGAGAGTACAACTCCCTCAGGAGAAAGAAAACAACAAGCCAGATGAAGAAGCTGAGAAACCACCCCCAGTCAAAACAACAGGAGAACTCACCTAAAACAGTCAACAATGAAACAGATCTCTGCAGTCAGACAGACCTGGAGTTCAAAAGAGAAATAGTGAAAATACTGAAGGAATTAAGAGAAGATATGAACAGTAATGCAGATACCCTCAGAGAGGAACTAGAAAATATAAGGAGGAGCCAAGAAAAACTAGAACATTCATTTGCAGAGATGCAAACTGAACTAAGGGCAGTAAAAACCAGAATGAATAATGCAGAAGAACGAATCAGTGATATGGAAGATAGAATAATGGAAATCACTCAATCTGGTCAACAGACAGAAAACCGAATCAAAAAACTGGAAAGCAATATAAGAGACCTATGGGATAATATAAAGCGGGCAAATCTACGCATAATAGGAATTCCAGAAGGAGTAGAAAAAGATAAGGGGATGGAAAATATATTTGAAGAAATTATTGCTGGAAACTTCCCAAATCTAAAGGATACTGGATTCAAGATACAAGAAGCACAGAGGGCCCCAAACAAACTGAACCCAAACAGACCCACACCAAGACACATCATAATAAAAATGGCAAAAGTTAGTGATAAAGAGAGGATCCTAAAGGCAGCAAGAGAAAAGCAGAATGTTACCTACAAGGGAACCCCCATAAGAATATCAGCTGATTTCTCTACAGAAACACTACAGGCCAGGAGGGAATGGCAAGAGATATTTAAAGTGCTAAAAGGAAAAAATATGCAACCTAGAATACTCTATCCAGCAAGAATATCATTTAAAATAGAAGGGGAAATAAAAATTTTTCCCAACAAACTAAAACTTAAAGAATACAGCAACACAAAACCCAGGTTAAAGGAAATAATGAAAGGGCTTCTCTAAACCAAAAATAAAGGAGGGAAAGGGATGAAAAAAGAAAAGAAAAGAAAAAAAAAGAAGAAGAAGAAGAGGAAGAACTAGGACTGAGGAAACTGCAATCAGAGAGCAGTCACTCAAATAAGCCAGCATACAGATTTAATCATGAACATGGTTCAAACAAAATAAAATTAAAAAGAAAAAAATAAAAAAGAGTCATCAAAACCATAAAATGTGGGCAAGGGATGTTAGGAGGTAAATAACCCTTTTTGTTTATATGTATATCTCTCTTCTTAATTTTAATATAGTAATGAAGTGTTTGAACTTACAGGACCATCAGGCTGAAACACACAATTATAGGAAGGGGTTAGCATATTTAAAAAACCGGGCAACCACAAGCCAAAACCAAATATTGCATCTGCAAAAAGTGAAAAAAAAAATACACTCAAGCAGACAATAACAGGAGACCATCCAACCAAAAAAAAAAAAAAAAGAAAGGAAGAATGGAGAACCATAGAATCAACTGGAACATGAAGTTCAAATGGCAATAAATAATCATCTATCAATTATAACATTAAATGTCAATGGACTGAATGCCCCAATCAAAAGACACAGGGTGGCTGAGTGGATAAAAAGGCAAAAATCTTCAATATGCTGCCTACAAGAAACTCACCTTAGGACAAAAGATACATATAGATTGAAAGTGAAAGGGTGGGAACAATATTTCACGCCAATAGACATGACAGAAAAGCAGGAGTCGCAACGCTCATATCAGACAAAATAGACTTTAAAACAAAAGACATAAAGAAAGACAAAGAAGGACACTATTTAATGATTAAGGGATCCATCCAAGGAGAGGATGTTACTATCATCAACATATATGCCCCAAATATAGGAGCACCCAGATACATACAACAAATATTAACAGACATAAAGGGAGATATTGATGAGAATACAATCATAGTAGGAGACCTAAATACCCCCCTCACACTAATGGACAGATCCTCTAGACAGAAAACCAATAAAGCAACAGAGATCCTAAAGGAAACAATAGAAAAGTTAGACTTAATTGATATCTTCAGGACACTACATCCAAAAAAAGCAGAATACACATTCTTCTCAAATGCTCATGGAACCTTCTCAAGAATCGACCACATATTGGGACACAAAGCGAATCTCAATAAATTTAGGAGCATAGAAATTATCTCAAGTATCTTCTCTGACCACAATGCCATGAAATTAGAAATCAACCATGGGAAAAGGAAAGAGAAAAATCCTACTACATGGAGACTCCACAACATGCTACTAAAAAACCAATGGGTCAATGAGGAAATCAAGAAGGAAATTAAAAACTACCTTGAAACAAATGATAATGAAGACACAACATCTCAAAATCTATGGGATGCTGCAAAAGCAGTGCTCAGAGGGAAATTTATAGCAATCCAGGCCTTTCTCAAAAAAGAAGAAAGATCCCAAATTGACAACTTAACCCTCCACCTAAACGAACTAGAAAAAGAAGAACAAAAAAGTCCTAAAGTCAGCAGAAGGAAGGAAATTATAAAGATCAAAGAAGAAATCAATAAAATAGAGACTCAAAAAACAATAGAGAAAATTAATAAAACCAAGAGCTGGTTCTTTGAAAAGGTGAAGAAAATTGACAAACCCCTGGCCAGACTCACTAAAAAGAGGAGAGAAAGAACCCAAATCACCAAAATTATAAATGAAAAAGGAGAAATCACAACGGATACAGCAGAAATACAAAAAACCATAAGAGAATACTATGAACAACTGTATGGCAACAAGTTTGACAATCTGGAAGAAATGGACAATTTTCTAGAATCTTACAGCTTGCAAAAACTGAATCAAGAAGAAACAGACCAACTGAACAGACCAATCACTAGAAATGAAATTGAAGAGGTCATAAAATCACTCCCTACAAATAAAAGTCCAGGACCAGATGGCATCACAGGTGAATTCCATCAAACATATAAAGAGGAATTGGTGCCCATCCTCCTTAAACTCTTTCAAAAGGTTGAAGAAGAAGGAATACTCCCAAAGACATTCTATGAGGCCACCATCACCCTCATTCCAAAACCAGACAGAGATACCACCAAAAAAGAAAACTATCGCCCAATATCATTGATGAATATAGATGCAAAAATTCTCAACAAAACCTTAGCCAACCGAATCCAACAACATACCAAAAAAATTAGACACCATGACCAGGTTGGGTTCATCCCAGGTTCACAAGGATGGTTCAACATACGCAAATCAATCAGCATCATACACCACATTAACAAAAAAAAGGTCAAAAATCATATGATCATCTCAATAGATGCAGAAAAAGCATTTGACAGAGTTCAACATCCATTCATGATCAAGACCCTCGCCAAAGTGGGTATAGAGGGAACATTCCTGAATATAATCAAAGCCATTTATGATAAACCCACAGCAAATATAATCCTCAATGGGGAAAAACTGAAAGCCTTCTCACTCAAATCTGGAACAAGACAGGGATGCCCACTCTCACCACTGCTCTTCAACATCGTTTTGGAAGTCTTAGCCACAGCAATTAGACAAACAAAAGAAATAAAAGGCATCCATATAGGAAGAGAAGAGATAAAACTGTCACTGTATGCAGAAGACATAATGCTATACCTAGAAAACCCTAAGGACTCCACCCCAAAACTACTTGAACTGATTGATAAATTCAGCAAAGTGGCAGGATATAAGATTAACATTCAGAAGTCAGTGGCATTTCTGTATACCAGCAATGAAACATTAGAAAAGGAATACAAAAATACGATACCTTTTAAAATTGTACCTCACAAAATCAAATACCTCGGAATACACCAGACCAAGGAGGTAAAGGACCTATATGCCAAGAAGTATAAAACTTTAATCAAAGAAATCAAAGAAGATGTAAAGAAATGGAAAGATATTCCATGTTCCTGGATTGGGAAAATCAATATTGTAAAAATGGCCATACTACCCAAAGCAATCTACAGATTCAATGCAATCCCTATCAAATTACCCATGACATTTTTCACAGAACTAGAACAAACAATCCAAACATTTATATGGAACAACAAAAGACCCAGAATCGCCAGAGCAATCCTGAGAAACAAAAACCAAGCAGGAGGCATAACTCTCCCAGACTTCAAGAAATACTACAAAGCCACAGTCATCAAAACAGTGTGGTACTGGTATCAAAACAGACAGACAGACCAATGGAACAGAATAGAGAATCCGGAAATTAACCCTGACACCTATGGTCAATTCATCTTTGACAAGGGAGGCAAGAACATCAAATGGGAAAAGGAAAGTCTATTCAGCAAGCATTGCTGGGAAACCTGGACAGCTGCATGCACAACAATGAAACTAGAACACACCCTCACACCATGCACAAAAATAAACTCAAAATGGCTGAAAGACTTAAATAGAAGACAGGACACCATCAAACTCCTAGAAGAAAACATAGGCAAAACACTCTCTGACATCAACATCATGAATATTTTCTCAGGGCAGTCTCCCAAAGCAATAGAAATTAGAGCAAAAATAAACCCATGGGACCTCATCAAACTGAAAAGCTTTTGCACAGCAAAGGAAACCCCAAAGAAAACAAAAAGACAACTTACAGAATGGGAGAAAATAGTTTCAAATGATGCAACTGACAAGGGCTTAATCTCTAGAATATATAAGCAACTTATACAACTCAACAGCAAAAAAACCAATCAATCAATGGAAAAATGGGCAAAAGACCTGAATAGACATTTCTCCAAAGAAGATATACAGATGGCCAACAAACACATGAAAAAGTGCTCAACATCGCTGATTATAAGAGAAATGCAAAGCAAAACTACCATGAGATATCACCTCACACCAGTCAGAATGGCCATCATTAATAAATCCACAAATAACAAGTGCTGGAGGGGCTGTGGAGAAAAGGGAACCCTCCTGCACTGCTGGTGGGAATGTAAACTGGTACAGCCACTATGGAGAACAGTTTGGAGATACCTTAGAAATCTATACATAGAACTTCCATATGACCCTGCAATCCCACTCTTGGGCATCTATCCGGACAAAGCTCTACTTAAAAGAGACACATGCACCCACATGTTCATTGCAGCACTATTCACAATAGCCAGGACATGGAAACTACCCAAATGTCCATCAACAGATGACTGGATTCGGAAGGTGTGGTATATATACACAATGGAATACTACTCAGCCATAAAAAAGGATGACATCATGCCATTTGCAGCAACATGGATGGAACTAGAGAATCTCATACTGAGTGAAATGAGCCAGAAAGACAAAGACAAATACCATATGATATCACTTATAACTGCAATCTAATATCCAGCACAAATGAACATCTCCTCAGAAAAGAAAATCATGGACTTGGAGAAGAGACTTGTGGTTGCCTGATGGGAGGGGGAGGGAGTGGGAGGGATCGGGAGCTTGGGCTTATCAGACACAGCCTAAAATAGATTTACAAGGAGATCCTGCTGAATAGCATTGAGAACTATGTCTAGATACTCATGTCGCAAGAGAAGAAAGGGTGGGGGAAAAAACTGTAACTGCAATGTATACATCTAAGGATAACCTGACCCCCTTGCTGTACAGTGGGAAAATAAAAAAATAAAATAAAATAAATAAAAAAATAGAAAAAATCAATAATAGAAAAAAAAAGTTAATAGCAACAGTAAAAACACAGAAAATGGATGAAATACTCACCAATTAAGAAAGGAAATATGTAAAGCACATATACATAAAAATTGAAATTCAAAAGGAAAACAAGAATTGAGGGGACTTGTCATCAGCAGATCTGCCTTCAAGAAATATTAGAAGTTCTTAGAAGAAGGAAAGTGATATACATCAGATATTCAGATCTACCTACATAAAAAAAGGAAAAGAATTAGAGAGGAATAAATGAGGACAAAATAAAATGTGTTATTTTTCTTATTCTTAATTACTCTAAAACATAACTGTTTGGTCAAAATAATTATAACAATAATGTTTTCAATGATTACCACTTATGGACAAGTGAAAAGACTGACAATAATACTGTTCACAGACAGAAAGGAGGAATTAGGAACACTCTAAGGTACTTGCACTACCCATGAAGTGGTATAAATATTTGTTATTTGAAAGTGGACTTGGATTGGTTGTAAATGTATTTTGCAATCACTAAAAAAAGTTTTTCTAAATTAAAATGTCTATGTAAAAGACAGAAATCAAGAATCAAGAGTTGGATTTTAGATGCATTAACTTTGAGAAATTTTTTGAAAAGAAGTCCAGTAGGTGGAGGAGATGAAGAGAAACAAAGAAAATGCTACTGAAGAAAGATTATCTCATAAAAGAAGAGTAAAAAGCATATTTTAAAAATGCATACAAAATGTTGAATATGTACAAAACAGAATGTTAACAGCAGTGGATTGTGGGTGATTTAATTTGGGGTTTTCTGTTTCTATATTCTAGAACTCTTCTGCAACAATTATGTAACACCATTGCAAGAAGACAGAAGATGAAAACTATTTTCAATATATATAACATATATCAGGCCCTTTACTCTTACTTCGGAACACACATTTCAATGTCTAGCTTTTGCCGTAGTATCAGCTATACATGTTATAGGGAAACCTGTTGGTAAAAATGTCCTGTATCAGCAAAGCCCAAAAGAAATGCAATGGAAGCTGCATGTATAATATTAAATTTCCTATTAGGCACATTGAAAGAGACAGATGAAATTAGTTTTAATTAATGCATATAGCAAAATTATTATTTAAATACAAAACCAACAAAAAATATAAATAAGCTAGTTCATCTTTTTCCCTAGTCTTTGAATCTAGCTTGTATTTCACAACTATACCACATCTTAACTCATACTCATTCAAATGTTCAATAGTCATAGATCGAGAGTGGTTACCATGTTAGATAGTGCACTTCTAGATCCTTGCTATTCAAAGTATGGTCTACAGACCAGAGGTATTGGCATCGCTAAGGAATTTGCAGGAAAGACAATTTCTGTCGCCACCTTGGACCTACTGAATCAGAAACTACATGCTGGTCCACAGACTATACACTATGTAGCAAGAATATGTACGTTCGACACAAACTCCCTCTGGAATTTCTGCAGTGGTTCCCTAACTTCTTTCATAACACTATTCTCTTTCTCATCATCTATATAATTTCTTCAAAAAGCACTTACTATGTGCTAGTTACTGTGTGCTGTATGAGTCCTATCATGCCCATTTTACAGAGGAGAAAACAGAGACACTGAAAAGTTATGTAATGTACCCAAGATTAACCAGCCGAATACCCACATTGCCAAGACCATCTAGTAATTCATGGAACTGGGATTTGAAACCAAGTCAACAGCCTGCAGAGCTCTGTGTATTAATCAACTATTTTCTGTTCGCATATCTGTCTCTCCCATTTGAGATACTTCTAGCCCTTCACGGACATATACTACATGTTATACACCTTTGCCCCATAACACCTATATAGTACACGAAATGATTTTTGGAAGGAAAACAGGGAGGACTCATCTATTCTTCTACTATTGCTGTCCTTCAGGACCAAATGCCTTGGAGTATAATGCATGACCCCTGTTTTAGGGATGCCTGTAGATATATTATTACTGTGTAGCAGATTCTAGTCAAAGCACCTCCTAAATACTAGTTTTGCCTCTATTATTTTGCATTAATATTATGCAGATATTTGTGAAAGGTGAGGATAATATCCAAATCCCTTTTTTCTAAAAAAGTTTCTTTTTAAATATTTAAAAAATAAATTTTATCTAACTAATAATCTAACAGGTCTGAGTTCTCTTACAGGAAGTTGTGAAAACTGAAGAAATGACCAAAAAGTAAGAAGGAGATTTAGGGGAGAGAGTCAAAAGCTCAGATAATTTATTATTATTTTTTTTATTTTAGGGCTACACCTGTGGCATATGGAAGTTCCCAGGTTAGGGATTCAATCAGAGCTGCAGCTACTGGCCTGTGCCACTGCCACAACAACATGGGATATGAGCTGTGTCTGTAAACTCATAGCTCATGGCAACACCAGATCCTTAACCCACTGAACGAGGCTAAGGATGGAACCTGCATCCTCAAGGAACTAGTTGCAATGGGAATTCCCAAAACAACCACCTTTTTGATATATAGCAATAACTTTTATTGTACATCTATTAGTGATATTTTCAGAGTCTCTTTCCTTTTGTTCTAACCTAATCAATCTAATTATATTTATTTTTACCTCAGTTAACATCTCTGACCTCTGGAAAGTGTCCAATTCTTATCCCTTCTTCCTTCGGCACTTTCAACTTTTTCTCATTTTATCACGCTGAAGTAGCTGAAAAGTTCTCAAGGACTTAGAGTCATGGGTAGGAATGCACCTGGTATCTTTTGCTAGATTCTCAAGCTGTCTGCTAACATTCAACTGTTTTTCTTGGTCCTGCCTCAGAGATGGCCACAATGGCTGCCACAACAAAAGCTGACTCCACAAAGAGGGATAAGAGTTTGTTTTTATTAGATATAGAAATAACTAAGGTGTGAATACAATATCCACCTCTTAAAAGCTATGCTCCCGAGAGTACATTACTCAGGATCTTTCAACCCTCCTCTTCTTAACTATGTAAATTTAGTCTAGGTACTTAACTACTATGCATCTCTAGTTTCATCTACAATAATGTGGTATTTTCACCTACTCCTAGGGTGTCTTATAACATTAACTGAAAATAAAATATATGAAAAATATAGTGTAGAGCTTGACACCTGATAAATAATATCACATAATCATTCTCCTGCGATCCATTCCCTTAACCACAGCAGTTTTGAGGCCTCAACGTGTTAGACCTTCCAATTACCAACACAAACATTTCCATGTCAATTCGCTCCAAGATGCTTTCGTCCTTCAGATGCAATTCATGGTAAATATATTTGAATGCAATCCTTTACTTGATTTACTTACTAACAGCTATATTGTTAACTCTTTAGGATAGAGTCTCAGTTAGTTTTGTCATCCTTCTTAGGCATCTAATACAATGCCAGGAGAAATAGGCACTTAATAAAGCTCTGTTGTTGATAACAAGTATCATCCATATCTCTGGAAGAATGTTCCATGAAGCTTTCAGTTTGGTCACCTCTACAGCTCCGGGGTCCTCTATCACAGACCTTACTTCATATCCTGAAAATTGGGTATTATTATACAATACCTCAAACAACATAGAGAGAAGTGAAATGTCCATATCTCTATCACTCAACTTTCATAAATTTAACCTTTTGTAATACATTATTAAATTTCTCTTTTTTAATATCTACAAATGTTTCTGATAACATTTGGTAATTTTTCTTTCCTTTTTTAAAATTTTTTCTTATTGTTAGTTCCCCAATACAATTTTCTTTCTACTGTAAAGCATGGTGACGCAGTTACACATACATGTATGCACTCTTTTTTCTCGCATTAACCTTTTCCTTCTAAGTGACGAGACAGAGTTCTCAGTGCTACACAGCAGGATCTCATTGCTAATCCATTTCAAAAGCAACAGTTTGCATCTATTAACCCCAAGCACCAAGCAGGATATAAGATTAACATTCAGAAATCACATTTCTGTATACTAACAATGAAATATTAGTAAAGGAATACAAAAATACAATACTTTTTCAAATTGCAACCCAAAAAAATCAAATACCTGGGAATACACCTGACCAAGGAGGTAAAATATTTATATGCTGAGAACTATAAAACATTAATCAAGGAAATTAAAGAGGATTCAATGAAAAAGAAAGATATTCCATGCTCCTGGGTTGGAAAAAATTAATATTGTAAAAATGGACATATTACCCAAAGCAATCTATACATGCAAAGAAATCCCTATGAAATTACCCATGACATTTTTCACAGAACTACAACAAACAATCAAAAAATTTATATGGAACTACAAAAGACCCAGAATTGCCAAAGGAATCCTGAGAAACAAAAACCAAGCAGGGGGCATAACTCTCCCAGACTTCAGGCAATATTACAAAGCCATAGTCATCAAGACAGTATGGTTCTGGTACCAAAACGGACATATAGACCAATGGAACAGAATAGAGAACACGGAAATAAACCCAGACACCTAAAGTCAATTAATCTTTGACAAAGGAGGCAAGAACATAAAATGAGAAAAAGGCAGTCTTTTCAGAAAGTACTGCTGGGAAACCAGGACAGCTGCATGCAAATCAATGAAACTAGAACACACCCTCATACCATGCACAAAAGTAAACTCAAAATGGCTGAAAGACTTAAATAGAAGACAAGACACCATCAAACTCCTGGAAGAGAACATAGACAAAACATTCTCTGACATCAACCTTACAAATGTTGTCTCAGGTCAGTCTCCCAAAGCAACAGAAATAAGAGCAAAACTAAACCAATGGGACCTAATCAAACTGACAAGCTTTTGCACAACAAAGGAAACCAAAAAAGAAAACAAAAGGACAACTTACTGATCAGGAGAAAATAGGTTCAAAAGATGCAACCTACAAGGGCTTAATCCCAAAAATATACAAGCAATTTATACAACTGAAAAGCACAAAAGCCAACAACCTAAGTGAAAAATGGCAAAAGACCTTAATAGACATTTCTCTAAGGAAGATATACAGATGGCCAACAAGCACATGAAAAAATCCTCAACATGCCTGATTAATAGAGAAAAGCAAATCAAAACTACCATGAGATCCCACCTCACACCAGTCAGAATGGCCATCATTAATAAATTCACAAATAACAAATGCTGGAGGGAGTGTGGAGAAAAGAGAACCCTCCTGCACTCTTGGTGGGAATGTAAGCTGGTACAACCACTATGGAGAACAGTATGGAGGTACCTTAGAAATCTATATATACAACTACTATATGATCCAGCATCCCCACACTTGGGCATATATCTGGACAAAACTTTCCTTGAAAAATACACATGCACCCACATGTTCATTACAGCTCCATTCACAATAGCCAAGACATGGAAACAACCCAAATGTCCCTCGACAGATGATTGGATTAGGAAGATGTTTTATATATATACACAATGGAATACTACTCAGACATAAAAAAGAACAACATAATGCCATTTGCAGCAACATGGTTGGAACTAGAGACTCTTATCCTGAGTGAAGTAAGTCAGAAAGAGAAAGACAAATACCATAAGATATCACTTATATCTGGAATCTAATATACAGCACAAATGAACCTTTCCACAGAAATGAAAATCATGGACTTGGAGAACAGTTGGGAATTTTTCAATCCTATTTCTTTTCCTTTCTCCTCCTAGGCAACCACTGTCCTATTATATCTATATGTTTCATTTTTACTTTTTGTAAAAACGGGGTTGTAATATTTGTCTCACAGGGTTATGGGGATAAAGTAAAATAAATATATAATGTGGTTGACAACAAGTTAAATGTGCAATAGTTGAATCTATTCTCCTCATAATATTCCTTAACATTGCTATCATTTTTGTCATTATTATTTTTCTCTGCACATTTATCTGTCTCCTCCAGTAGAGCTTTGCTTTTTTGAGATCTGGAACTGTGTTTTGAAACTCTCCATATATGCACAGCTTAGAGAATGTATATATTGAATGAATGCTACAGAGGCTGGAATGACAGACATCCATTCTCTAATTTCAGGCAGTCTTAAACTTGTAAGGTATAGTCCTTTACTAACTCTTCAAAATAGGAAATTAAGCATAATATGCAGGCTAGTCTTCATACATCTTGAAATGGTTCAGAATGATATCTCTTAATTATTTCAAGTGACCCTGTTAGTTGATTGTTAGTGTCACTTATTCTTATCTAGCACCTGAATCCAGAGGAGAATGAGATGAAATTAAGGTTCTTGAAGTTAAGAAGCTGCACTAAAAGATGGCCATGTATGGGACATATGTGCTCCCAGTATTCTCAATATCATCTCAAGATAAAATCAACTTTATAGGACCTTCCCAGTAGAGGCCAGAGTAGTAGGATATGAGGCTCACCTACTCCCACAAATGCACTGAAAATATGTGGAACTATTTGCACAGAAAATTTGCTAAAAACTGACAAAAGACCTCAGAATTATGATAGACCAAGAAAAATTTCATGAAACAAATAGGACAAAAGAAATAAGAAAGGAGAAAAAGAAGCAAAATGAAGCAAGATGGGACCTGAACCCCTAGGAGGGAGCCGGAAAGGAAAATCTCCTGCACCCTGGGTAGTTCCCCACCAGCGAGGAGATCAGCCAAAATGGAGGAGAAACTCTAGACAATCAGTATGAAGCAGTTAAAATGGAAACTATCCTCCACAAGTGGCAAGTGTTATAGGCAACTATTTGCAGGTATTGCCAGGTGTCAGGAACTAAATTTCTCACCTTAGAGATCAGACTCAAAGAGGGAGCTGTGGCTGGCTATGTGGGGGAAAAAAATGGGGTTGGCCACATGGAAACAGCCTGAAGGGACTAGAGTATATGGCAACCACAACTAAGGGTGTATAAGTGGAACCAACCCATTCAGCCTTAAAAGATGGGCACAATTATTTGGGGGTTCTGGAAGGGCAGAATCACCACTACAGCCTTGTTCTCTGCACACACCTTCTCAGCTACATGAACACTCTCAGCTTCATCTCTGGGACCCACTGGGAAGCAGCAGCTATTTAGCAATACCTGGGAGGAAGCCCCACATGGAGGACTATGGAGTTCTTGGAGCAGGTGGAGTAACCACCTGGGGGAATAACACAAGCTCCAGCCTCCTTCTGGTGGCTCTGAGCTAGTGGCAACCAGGTGCAACAAGAATAGCCAAGAGAGGTCTTCCAATGCATGCTCCCTGCCCAAGCTGAGGGCTGCCCAGCTGGAGAAAAGCACAAGTTATATAGCATGTGCCAGTGGCCCTGAGAAGGCCCACATCAGTGACACTCATTCCACAACACAGGAGCTCCAGGAGGCCCATTTGTCCACATTCCAATCCAAAGGGCTACAGAGATCACTCCTACTAGCAGCCAGTTGGGGAAGAGACTGCCAGAAGTATATGTCCTGCAGCCACAGAGAGAGTCTTTTAGCGACAGCTAGGGAGAAGCACCCTGAACTTGGGGCTATAGAGAGAGACCCTACAGTGGGCAAGCAAAGGAAGTGATGGAAGAATAGTGGAGTCTGCACCTACAGCTACAGAGAGCATTCCCAAGAGGATTCCCAGCAAAGAGAGAGGCTGCAGGAGCAACTGCTGACATTGCAAGCTACAGGAAATAGTCCTGAAAGCTACCTGGTAGCAGGAGGGCATTGTATGAGACCCTGCTGCCCCCTACCCACATGCTACAAAAGAAATCCTGTGAATGGTGAGTCACTGCCACCTGCCTCACAGAACCCATCCCTAGAAACCACACAGCTCCAAGAGAAGGAGTGTGATACCACTCCAGGTATACTTGAACTGCTACCACCCCTGAAAACTCCAGGACTGAGCACCTGCTGCTGCATCTACATACCTACTGTCAAGGGGACGATAAACAGACAAGCAGACATTATAAGAAAACAAAGAAGTAGTGTTCAGACAAAGAAACAAGACAAAAATACACACAAAACACTAAATGATGAGGAGATAGGCAACCTACCTGAAAAAAATTCAGTGATTATAGTATAGATGATTAAAGAGCTTGGAAAAAGAATGGAGACACATACCAAGAACTTAAAATGAATGTTTAAAAAAGAGCTAGAGATTTAAAGAGAAAGATGAAAAGCACAACATCTGAAGTGAAAAATACTCTAGAAGGAAAAAATAGCAGGTTAATGGAGGCATAAGAATGAATAAATGAGGTGGAAGACAGTGGTGGAAATCACTGACACAGAAAAGAAAAATGAAAAGAACTGAGGAGAGTCTAAGATACCTCTGGGACAACATTAATTGCACCCCACAGGGGTTCCAGAAGAAGAGAAAAAAAGGACCAGAGAAACTATTTGAAGAAACTATAGCTGAAAATTTCCCAAATATGGCTAAGAAAATGTTTACCTTAATTGAGGAAACACAGAGAATTCCACATCAAAAAAATTCCACACCAAAAAAAAAAAAAAAAAAAGGAGACACATACCAAGACACATACTAATCAAACTGGAAAAAAAAATAAATATAAAGAAAATTAAAAAAAAGAAGAAGAAGAAAAAGAAAGAAAATCCACAAGGGTAAAGCAACAAATCATATATATGTGACCCCCATGAGGATAACAGCTGATTTTTCAACAGAAACTCTACAAGCCAGAAGGGAGTGGCAGAATATATTTGAGGTGGCAAAATATATTTGAGGTGGTGAAGAGGAGGAACCTATAACCAAGAATTCTCTACCCAGCAAAGCTCAATTGATAAACCTTTAGGCATACTCATCAAGAAATAAAAGGAAGGAGTTCCCGTCATTGCTCAGTGGTTAACGAATCTGACTAGGAACAATGCGGTTGCAGGTTCAATCCCTGGCTTGCTCAGTGGGTTAAGGATCCAGCGTTGATGTTAGCTGTGGTGTAGGTTGCAGACGTGGCTCGGATCCTGTGTTGCTGTGGCTGTGGCATAGGCCAGTGGCTAGAGCTCCAATTCGACCCCTATCCTGGGAACCTCCATATGCCATGGGAGTGACCCAAGAAATGGCAAAAAGACCAAAAAAAAAAAAAATCCATACAAAAAGGGAAGAGGATTCAAATCAATATAAATTAGAAATTAAAAAGAAGTTACATCATTTGAAACTATATTCTCCCATTCTATAAGTTGTCTTTTTGTTTTCTTTGGGGTTTCCTTTGCTGTGCAAAAGCTTTTCAGTTTGATGAGGTCCCATGGGTTTATTTTTGCTCTAATTTCTATCGCTTTGGGAGACTGCCCTGAGAAAATATTCATGATGTTGATGTCAGAGAGTGTTTTGCCTATGTTTTCTTCTAGGAGTTTGATGGTGTCCTGTCATATATTTAAGTCTTTCAGCCATTTTGAGTTTATTTGTGTGCATGGTGTGAGGGTGTGTTCTAGTTTCATTGCTTTGCATGCAGCTGTCCAGGTTTCCCAGCAATGCTTGCTGAATAGACTTTCCTTTTCCCATTTGATGTTCTTGCCTCCCTTGTCAAAGATTAATTGACCATAAGTGTCAGGGTTTATTTCCAGATTCTCTATTCTGTTCCATTGGTCTGTCTGTCTGTTTTGGTACCAGTACCACACTGTTTTGATGACTGTGGCTTTGTAGTATTTCTTGAAGTCTGGGAGAGTTATGCCTCCTGCTTGGTTTTTGTTTCTCAGGATTGCTCTGGCGATTCTGGGTCTTTTGTGGTTCCATATAAATGTTTGGATTGTTTGTTCTAGTTCTGTGAAAAATGTCATGGGTAATTTGATAGGGATTGCATTGAATCTGTAGATTGCTTTGGGTAGGATGGCCATTTTCACAATATTGATTTTTCCAATCCAGGAACATGGAATATCTTTCCATTTCTTTACATCTTCTTTGATTTCTTTGATTAAGGTTTTATAGTTCTCGGCATATAGGTCCTTTACCTCTTTGGTCAGGTGTATTCCGAGGTATTTGATTTTGTGACGTACAATTTTAAAAGGTATCATTTTTTTGTATTCCTTTTCTAATGTTTCATTGCTGATATACAGAAATGCCACTGACTTCTGAATGTTAATCTTATATCCTGCCACTTTGCTGAATTTATTAATCAGTTCAAGGAGTTTTGGGGTTGAGTCCTTAGGGTTTTCTATGTATAGTATCATGTCATCTGCATACAGTGACAGTTTGATCTCTTCTCTTCCTATATGGATGCCTTTTATTTCTTTTGTTTGTCTAATTGCTGTGGCTAAGACTTCCAAAACAATGTTGAAGAGCAGTGGTGAGAGTGGGCATCCCTGTCTTGTTCCAGATTTGAGTGAGAAGGCTTTCAGTTTTTCCCCATTGAGGATTATATTTGCTGTGGGTTTATCATAAATGGCTTTGATTATATTCAGGAATGTTCCCTCTATACCCACTTTGGCGAGGTCTTGATCATGAATGGATGTTGAACTTTGTCAAATGCTTTTTCTGCATCTATTGAGATGATCATATGATTTTTGACCTTTATTTTGTTAATGTGGTGTATGATGCTGATTGATTTGCATATGTTGAACCATCCTTGTGAACCTGGGATGAACCCAACCTGGTCATGGTGTCTAATTTTTTTGGTATGTTGTTGGATTCGGTTGGCTAAGGTTTTGTTGAGAATTTTTGCATCTATATTCATCAATGATATTGGGCGATAGTTTTCTTTTTTGGTGGTATCTCTGTCTGGTTTTGGAATGAGGGTGATGGTGGCCTCATAGAATGTCTTTGGGAGTATTCCTTCTTCTTCAACCTTTTGAAAGAGTTTAAGGAGGATGGGCACCAATTCCTCTTTATATGTTTGATAGAATTCACCTGTGAAGCCATCTGGTCCTGGACTTTTATTTGTAGGGAGTGATTTTATGACCTCTTCAATTTCATTTCTAGTGATTGGTCTGTTCAGTTGGTCTGTTTCTTCTTGATTCAGTTTTTGCAAGCTGTAAGATTCTAGAAAATTGTTCATTTCTTCCAGATTGTCAAACTTGTTGCCATACAGTTGTTCATAGTATTCTCTTATGGTTTTTTGTATTTCTGCTGTATCCGTTGTGATTTCTCCTTTTTCATTTATAATTTTGGTTATTTGGGTTCTTTCTCTCCTCTTTTTAGTGAGTCTGGCCAGGGGTTTGTCAATTTTGTTCAACTGATAAGGGCTTAATCTCTAGAATATACAAGCAACTTATACAACTCAACAGCAAAAAAACCAATCAATCAATGGAAAAATGGGCAAAAGACCTGAATAGACATTTCTCCAAGGAAGATATACAGATGGCCAACAAACACATGAAAAAATGCTCAACATCGCTGATTATAAGAGAAATGCAAAGCAAAACTACCATGAGATATCACCTCACACCAGTCAGAATGGCCATCATTAATAAATCCACAAATGGCAAGTGCTGGAGGGGCTGTGGAGAAAAGGGAACCCTCCTGCACTGCTGGTGGGAATGTAAACTGGTACAGCCACTATGGAGAACAGTTTGGAGATACCTTAGAAATCTATACATAGAACTTCCATATGACCTTGCAATCCCACTCTTGGGCATCTATCCGGACAAAGCTCTACTTAAAAGAGACACATGCACTCGCATGTTCATTGCAGCCCTATTCACAATAGCCAGGACATGGAAACAATCCAAATGTCCATTGACAGAGGACTGGATTCAGAAGATGTGGTATATATACACAATGGAATACTACTCAGCCATAAAAAAGGATGACATAATGCCATTTGCAGCAACATGGATGGAACTAGAGAATCTCATACTGAGTGAAATGAGCCAGAAAGACAAAGACAAATACCATATGATATCACTTATAACTGCAATCTAATATCCAGCACAAATGAACATCTCCTCAGAAGAGAAAATCATGGACTTGGAGAAGAGACTTGTGGTTGCCTGATGGGAGGGGGAGGGAGTGGGAGGGATCGGGAGCTTGGGGTTATCAGACACAACCTAGAATAGATTTACAAGGAGATCCTGCTGAATAGCATTGAGAACTATGTCTAGATACTCATGTCGCAAAAGAAAGGGTGGGGGAAAAAACTGTAACTGCAATGTATACATCTAAGGATGACCTGACCCCCTTGCTGTACAGTGGGAAAAAAAAAAAAAAGGAAAAAAAGAATACGAAAAAAAAAAAAAAGAATTTACAACTGACACCACAGAAATGCCAAGGATCATGAGAGCCCTCTATGAGTAACTCTATATCAATAAAATGGACAACCTAGAAGAAATGGACAGATTATTACAAAGGTATGACCTATCAAGACTGAACCAGGATGAAACAGAAAATATGCATAGACCAATCATTAGTGCTGAAATTGAAAATGTGATTAAAAAGATTCCAAGAAACAAAAATCCAGGAGCTGATGGCTTCATAGCTGAGTTCTACCAAACATTCAGAGAACAGTTAACACCTATTCTTCTGAAACTCTTACAAAAAAATTGCAGAGGAAGGAACACTCACAAGCTCATTCTATGAAGCCACAATCATCCTGATACCAAAACCAGATGAAGATACCACAAAAAAAGAAAATTATAGGCCAATATCACTGATGAATAGAGATGTAAAAATTCTCAACAAAATATTAGCAAATTGCATACCAATATACATTAAGAAGATCATACATTATGATCCAGTAGCATTCTCCTTGAGATGCAAAGATTCTTCAATATCTGCAAATCTATCAATGTGATACACCACATCAACAAACTGAAAAAATGAAAACTATATGGTCATCTCAATAGATGCAGAAAAAGTTTTTGACAAATTCAACACCCATTCCTGATAAAAATTCTCCAGAGATTGGGCATAGAGGAGAACTACCTCAATATAATAAAAGCCCTTTATGACAATTCCACAGATAAAATCATTCTCAATTGTGAAAAAGAGAAAGTGTTTCCCCTAAGATAAGACACAAGACAAGGATGTCCCTTTTCACCAATTTTAAGCAACAACATTTTGCAAGTCCTAGCAATGGCAATCAGAGAAGAAGAGGAAATAAAATGAATTCAAATTGGAAAAGGAGAAGTAAAACTACACTGTTTGCAGATGACATGTTACTATACTTAGAAAATCCTAAAGACATTACCAAAAAACTATTAGAGCTCGTCAATTAATCTGGTAAAGTTGCAAGATAAAAAATCAGTATTAATTGCATTTCTATATATACTAACAATGAAAGAGCATAAAGAGAAATTAAGGAAAATATACCATTTACCATCACATAAAAAAACAAATACCTAGGAATAAAACTACCTAAAGAGAAAAACCTACCTAAAGAGAAAAAAAAGACACTGATGAAAGAAATCAAAGATTACACAAATAGATGGAAAAACATACCATGCTCTTGGACTGGAAGAATCAATATAGTCAAAATGACAATACTACCTAAGGAATTCTACAGACTCAATGAAATCCCTATCAAATTACCAATGTCATTATTTACAGAACTAGAACAAAATATTTTAAAATTTGTATGGAAACACAAAAGACCTCAAATAGCCAAAGAAATATTGAAAAAAAAAAAAATGGAACTGGAGGAGTCAAGTTTCCCTGACTTCAGACTTTATTACAAAGCTACTTCACCAAAACAGTATGGCACTAGTACAAAAACAGAAATATAGATCAATGGAAGAGGATAGAAAGCCTAGAAATTAACCTAAGTGCCTATGGTCTGCTAATCTATGACAAATGAGGCAAGAACATCCAGTGGAGGAAAGATAGCTCTTCAATAAATGGTGCTCAGCAAACTGGACAACCACAATTAAGAGAATGAAACTAGAATATCTTCTAACACCATGCTGAAAAACAAACTCAAAATGGATTAAAGACCTAAAGGTAAGGCCAGATAATATAAACCTCCTAGAGGACAACATAGGTGGAAAGCTCTTTGACAAAAATCACGGCAGCGTCTTGTTTGATCCACCACTTAGAATAATGACATAAAGATAAAATTAAACAAATGGGACCTAATTAAACTCAAAAGCTTTGGCGCAGCAAAGAAAACCATTTAAAAAAAAAAAAAAAAAAAGGAGTTCCCATCTTGCTCAGCAGAAAAGATTCTGACTAGCATCCGTGAGGATACAGGTATGATCCCTGTCCTTGCTCAGTGGGTTAAAGATCCAGCATTGCTGTGAGCTGTGATGTAGGTCACAGACATGGCTCCAATCTTGTGTTGCTGTGGCCATGGCATAGGCTGGCAGCTCTAGCTCCAATTTGACCCCCAGCTTGGGCATCTCCATATGCCATGTGTGCAGTCCTGAAAAGACAAAAACAAACACAAAAACTGTGCCCCCCAAAAAAACCCAAAAAGATAACACACAGAATGGGAGAAAACTTTTGCAAATGACTCAACCAACAAAGGTTTAATCTCCAAACTATACAAACAACTCATACAATTCAACAACAACAACAACAAAAACCGAATCGAAAATTGGTCACAAGACCTAAATAGATATTTCTCTAAAGACTACATACAGCTGGCCAGAAGTCACATGAAAAAATGTTCAATGTCACTAATCATTAGAGAAATGCAAATCAAAACTGCAATGAGGTACCACCTCACACCAGTTAGAGTGTCCTCCATTAATAAGTAAACAAACAACAAATGCTGGAGAGGATGTGGAGAATAGGGAACCCTCCTTCACTGTTGGTGGGAATGTAAATTGGTACAACCACTATGGAAAACAGTATGGAAGTACCTCAGAAAACTAAGTACAGAACTACCATATGACCCAGCAACCCTACTCTTGGGCATATATCCATACAAAATTTTCATCCCAAAAGATATATGCACCCCTATGTACACTGCAGCACTATTCAGAATACCCTATACGTGGAAACAAGGGCTTAAGAAGATGTGTTACATATACAATGAAATACTACTCAGCCATAAAAAGGACAAAATAATAATAATAATAATAATAATAATAATAATAATAATAATAATAATACCATTTGCTACAACATGGATAGAACTAGAGACTCTTGCACTAAATGAAGTTAAGTCATAAAGAAAAAGACAAACATCATATGATATCGCATATATGGAGTCTAAAATAGGGCACAAATGATCTATCTACAAAACAGAAACAGATCATGGACATGAAGGTCAGACTTCTGTTTGCCAGAAGGGAGGGGTGAGAGAGAGGGACTAAAGGGGAGTTTGGAGTTGGTAGATGCAGACTGTTTATTTAGAATGAAGAAGTTATGGGGTCCTGCTATACAGTACAGGGAACTGTATCCAGTCTCTTGGGAAAAATCTGACAGAAAAGCAAAAAAATGGGTGTGTATATGTGGCTATGTCACTTTGCTCTATAGCAGAAATTGAGGGAACACTGTAAATCAAGTATACTTTAAAAATTTTTTTAAATAAGCTTTTTAATTTTTCATAACCTGCTTGCTGTCTCCTATTCATTTATCGAGATTTACAGAATAAAAAGCAGAATTTGCCATTTAATATTATTTGCAATTAAATTCTTCTTTGTTTACTTGACACTAAATACCCACAGTCAAGGAAGCAGGAGTTCTTATTCATTTCCCCTATATAGTAATTAAATATTTCAGTGCAAAGATCAGCATAATTAAAGAATTAGAAAACAATGAGAAGAGCTCAGGATAATTTGTAATATCAGCACACTGATGGATTGGGTCCAGATTCCAGATTTGATTGGCAGGACTTTATTAAGTTTTGGCAGCACTTAGGTAGATTGGGAGCTCCTTTATGAGGCTCTTACACATTAATCCAGGCTCCCATTCTCGTTAATACTGATGAGTAAAAGCAGTTAATTGAATTATATATGGAGCACTGCTGATTAAATAATATTTCACTCCCCACTCTAAAATTAACTCTGCTAGATTAACATCCACTGTTGTCTTTGACACTGAAAATCACAAGAACTTCTTCTCAAGCATACACTATGATTCTTTTCCATCTGTTCAATTGATGCATCATCTCAGTTACCACTGGTACCAGCTCCTCCAGCTCTGATATGAGGTCACTTTGTAGAACTGAGAGTTATTTATTAACATCTATGTAACTATGAGCAAAAGTCCTCCCCAGTGTCCCCAGTATTCTAAGGACTTTATTATTTAAATCCACTGTGGAATGTGAAGAAAAATTCTAATAATTTATAATTGTATTCTGCATATGGTAATAGGAAGAAAATAACTCAGGGTATTCCAAATCAGACAAGAAAATTACTTTTTGAGCTGTGTTTATGGTTCTGCCTACATTTTCTACAACTTTCTTTTCTAATGCAATCCTAATAATGTCTGTGGAGAAAACAAAGCCTCTCCCTGTAGAAGATGCACTCAAGTTTCCTTCCTCTCTCCTGCCCTTCCTCCCTTCCTTTTTCTTTTGATTCATCTCTTTTTTATTGTGAAATTTACTATGCCATATACTGTATTGGGTGCTGGTATGCAGAGATAGGAAAGCTTTTGTTACTCTTTTAGAGGTGCTCACATCTTAATAGGTAATAAAATAGGTATTTAGATATTTAATACCATGTTATAAGTATGTAACAGAGACATGAACAGTGCAGAAGAGAGAGTGAGCAATCCTATTTGGAGAACTTGAGAAGGCTTTGAAATTGGAAATGACAAATGGGATGAGTCTTGAAAGATGAGTAGGAATTTTCCAGGTGCTAACTCAATTAGAAAGAAGAAAAAGAGTACAGGGTAAATTCAATGGCGTGTAGATCCATCTTCCACTGAGGTGATGGAGTAGGAACTAGACTAATAAAAAATTCAGGAGTTTTTTTCCCCTGTGATTTAGATAAGTTTTGTTGAATAAGTTCTCCAAGGATGATGACGTTGTATTACTAGGTGACATGGTGTGGTGGAAGAAAGAAGCCAAGTGGCCAGATTTGTATGTGGGCCTTAATTTCTTCAACTCCAATGTAAGGGTTTGATCAGGAAACATCCCACTGAATGTCTGCAGACATTCTGACTGATATTGGGGGATGAGGTTCATCTGTCTCAAGGAGAGGCAGAATGGGAGGCTACGTTAGTGAATTTACTCGAGAACATGGTCTGGCTTCTCACTTTGCAAGTCCACAAGCTTCCTTTGATCAGTGCTACAGTGATCTTGACTTGAGCACCCAATTTACAAAGACTAAAGTTAGAAGAAATTAACATTGATAAATCAACTTATTGATTTATAATACTTGTTCTTGTCGGCCTACTTTGAAACTTTCCTCTTATGGAAAAGCTATAGGGAAAGCTATGTTTTAATCAAAGATTACTTGAGCATGGACTCAAAGCAAAGGGAACTGAATGATTTAAATGTTTATGACACTACGTCCTGAAAGCACCTACCTCAGTATAATGAGCGGAACTCTTCTTTAATAGGCTGGACCAGAAACTTCTTTCTGATGACAGTGTTACAGTGTCCCTCCAAACTTGCAACTTCCAGACTTTCTTTTTCTCTAAACTTTCATTACTCAGAAATTTTTCTTTCCTATAGACCTCAGTAAATATGTATTGTCTACAGATAGTGATTCCTCAATAAATTCTTCAAAAATTTATGGGAAATTCTTTCTTCTTAAGATTACTATTTATTTCTAATGGTCCTTGAGTTTATCTGATAGTTCAACTTGGATAGGGAAATCTTAATCTTCATAAAGGTAAGTTCTTAGAAGTTCCTTGTTTCTTCTTATCAACCTACATCTTCAAATCTAGGTTGACATATAATAAATGTTCTTCTCATAGTTTGCAAAATATTTGACCTACAGAAGATGCTTGAATGGAACTGAATGTGACAACAACCCAGAAATCAATAAACAATCATTATTACATAAAAAAGGAATAATGTTGATAAGATGTAAAAATCATGACTGATACACCAAACTATCTTTGAGGAACAAAATCATGTAATGCATTTTACTTTTCGAATCTTAAGTTCATAAAATGCCTAATACAAACAAAGCAACCAAGTGAAGAGAAAAGGTCCTAACACTCAGCATTTAGATTATTAGAAAAATATTCTTTAATAAAAATTAATTATTTTTATGCTGTGCCTTGCTTATTGCGACTAAGTAAAAATATTCAGGAAATAAAATACCCAAAACACGACTGCTGAATTTTCAACTAAGAATTATGTTTATGCCTTCACATTGCTTCAAAAGCCAAACTTAATCAAATAATGATATAATCAAGTGATTTAAAGTTTGATCGCTACAAGATTGTTCAATCAATCAAAAAACTTCTAAACGCTCAGCAGACCAAATATTTTCATTAAAGTTATACTCAATACTTATACTCAGTGACATCCCCTAACAAAATGAAGTGAGTATATCAAAAAGAGGATGTAAATGGAAAAAAAGTGTAGCTGAGGTTAATTCCAAAATTTCTGTTATAGCTGAGAAAGTTGTATGTTATGTGTGCAGAAGGTTCTGTCTATATAGGTTAGGCATGACCCAATAGAGATGGTCAGATTTTCAGAACTCATTTCCTGTACTATTCTGGCTTTAAAACCTTTTCCACGGTTTCCTTTCAGCAAAGGAACCAAACTAGGTCAGCTATTATGATCCTTCATTTATTACATTTCTTCTTCCCTTAAAAGCTATCATTTTTTTCTTGAAATAAATTCACCTAAGAAATCTGGGAATGTAAGCTGGTACAGCCACTATGGAGAACAGTATGGAGGTATCTTAGAAATCTATACATGGAACTACCATATGACCCAGCAATCCCACTCTTGGGCATATATCCAGGCAAAACTTTCCTTAAAAAAGACATGCACCCACATATTCATTACAGCACTAATCACAATACCCAAGACATGGAAACAACTCAAATGTCCATCAACAGATGATTGGATTAGGAAGATGTTGTGTATATACTCAATGGAATACTACTCAGACATAAAAAAGAACGATATAATGCCATTTGCAGCAACATGGTGGGAACTAGAGACTATCATCCTGAGTGAAGTAATCAGAAAAAGAAAGACAAATACCATATGATGTCACTTATATCTGGAACCTAATATATGGCACAAAGGAAACTTTCCACAGAAAAGAAAATCATGGACTTGGAGAATAGACTTGTGGCTGCCTGGGGGAGAGGGAGGGAATGGGAGGGATCTGGAGCTTGGGGTTAACAGATGCAAACTATTGCTCTTGGAATGTATTTACAATGAGATCTTGCTGTGTAGCATTGACAACTATGTCTAGATATTTTTCTTCATCCATACACACCCAGCATTAACCGGGCACAGTTAGTCTCAACAAATATATGTTGAATGACTACAATTCCATGATTCCACATACCAGATGACAAAAAGCATAAAAGGGATGTGATATGTCCATCATAGTTATATATAGTCTGGTTGCTAAAGAAATCAACATTTAATGAAAATCTACATGCCTTGGGATAGCTATGTGGTTTTCAAGAGTTTTTTGTGTATGAATGCTCCATGGAAATCCTGAGAGTAAGAAGGGCAAAGGAATTTTGAAATTTGCAATAAATCTCTTTCCGTGTGGTGTGTTGCATAATAGAAACCAATTGAAAATACAAATTATGACATAATATAAACAAATTGATACACTGTGCAGAAAGTAGGCCTGGGGAGACCCAGCAGTGAAAGTGGCACTTTCAGAGTTGAAAGCAGTGTCTTTTAATCATAAAAGGGAAATGGGAAGGAAGCGAATTTCCCAAACTGTATAAGGGACAGAAATTCATCCTAAGCTAGAACAAAGGCAAGCTACCTAGGCCTCTTCCATAAAACATGTTGATTAGGGGTGAAGAATAAATATTTTTAGATGTATCAATGTGGATGCAATTAAATAGTATTGGACTCAACCTGGAAGAAACTCTCCTATATTTAAAAGAACATTGTCCAAGAAATTCAAAGCACAGGGAAATACTTTCAGAATCTCCAAACAAAACTGATAATACTGAGGAAATATCTCACCTCATTCCTTAGAGAAAAGCACTCAGAGAAACATAAGTGGGTCAGAATAAGCTTTTAGAACAAAGTCAGCCTCCAATGGCAAACCCAAGTTCACCTTCTCAGTGGGAACCACAGGGGGAGAATAATTTGGGGATATGGTCATCAAATGGAAAACCGGAGAGTAGTGTGTTAACTATAATATCTGCCAAGGTAAAATATAGGTCACATTAGTCATCCAGCCTGGTGAAGAGACATAAAAGGGGTGGTTGGGGGCTCAATTTTTCCTCTTGGTGGGGACCCAGGTCAAAGCCTATGCTTTTCACAGAGGCCCATACTTTTTGTACCTCAACCCAAATGTCTATGTCCTGGGGAACAAGGATTAAAAAGACATATAATAAAATGAAGGAATAAGAAAAGTAGTGAAATAATAATTTCGTGCTCAATTACATGTACAGACTGAATGTGCTATAGTAATAAGATAAATGAGTATCCAGAAAAGGGTGGATACAAATATTTATTCTCCTTCATTTATTTATGGAGTGAGTCAGCCAACGATACATTTAACTTTCCTTTCCTTTAGTGATTATCCCTGGGAATACCTTATTCCATGAAACACCAACCTCACAGTATAACAGCACCATCCAATCTTTATCTGAAGAAATTCCCTTTCTTCCCATTTCCCTTTTGTGATTAAAAGACACCGCTTTCAACTCTGAATGTGCCACTTTCTCTGCTGGCTTTCCCCAGGCCTACTTTCTGCACAGTGCATCAATTTATTTATATTTATATGTCATAATAGGTATTTTCAATTGCTTTCTATTATGCAACAAGGAAATAGTCTGGTATTAAAATAAGACTGTGTGGCTTAATTCCATTTCGGAGGCAGAACTCTGATTTTAATCAACTTATATTGGTCACATAACAATTCTCAGCAATCATCCAGTGGTGTCAGATAGGCCATAATCAGAAAGTAACCAAATGAGTCTCTCCTCCCCTTTCCTCTTTTTTTCATATAGAATAGAACATTTCTTCCACTCCGTAATCTGGAGTGAAAGCTAGGTTTTAAATTGGTCTGGTGAAATTATCACTTAACTCTCCATTACACTTACTACTAATGGGAATTCATGGAGTGCGTCATCTAAAATAATGGCTGGTTCTAAATCAATCATATTTTTCTTGAGGAATTCATTATATAATTTTTGTACTCAAAATAAAAATATTTCTTATTAATTATATTTTCTTTGTCATCATGAATTCCAGCATTGTTTGGGGTACTTTATAAACATTATCTTATGAAATCACTCTATGAGGATTTATTTTGACTTCCAGTTTAGTTCAGAGGCAGCAGAGCATTGTGGGAAAATCTCTGGGCTAAGAGTTAGAAAAAAAAAACAGAGTTCAAGTTCTGTATCATCTATGAATGATACTGAAATTGGAGGAGTTGCGTTGTGCCAATTTAGCTATGCTAAATTATTTCCCAAAATTCCTTTTACAGGAGAGTTTCAAATTAGTGTGGGTCATAAGAGATGGTGGAAGTGAAGCAGCAGCCACTTCTTTTTTTTTTTTTTTTTTTTTTTTGTCTTTTTGTCTTTTCTGGGACCACTCCCAGGACATATGGAGGTTCTCAGGCTATGGGTCTAATTGGAGCTGTAGACGCCAGCCTAAGCCAGAGCCACAGCAATGCGGGATCTGAGCCACATCTGTGACCTACACCACAGCTCACTGCAACACCGGATCCTCAGCCCTCTGAGCGAGGCCAGGGATCAAACCCAAAACCTTATGGTTTCTAGTCGGATTCGTTAACCACTGAGCCACTATGGGAACTCCCTTCTTTCTTTTTTTTTTTTTTTCTTAATGTGGGTAGTTAGTGCAGAGAATGAGACAACAACATTTATATGTTGGCTTAAGTTGTTTGCATGAGGCAGTAGCCAGACCTGCGGCAACTTTAGTTCCTGATAGACATTATATGTGTGTTTAGCTTCATAAAGAAGAATGCCAGATTTTCCAGCAGATAATTCCACTACCAAAGTTGAAAGCTAGTTGTAGTAAGAGATGAATACAGGTTTAGGTTATCCTCATGAGGTATATAATATTAAAAAGATTGTGAGAGACCAGAAGCTGAACAACCTGAGCAGCTTCTCAAATGTTAAGAGTCTATTTGTTGAGGAAAAGTGCTGCCTTGAACATTATGCTTCCTGAGGATTCAGAAGACTTGGAGTTGAAAGAAAAAGTTAAACTGGATGAGGTGGAATGCTTCCTTAAAGAGGTGAATCCACAGAGCTCTCAGACAGCTTTCAAAGGAAAGTTTTACCAGAAAGTTGGCAGGATTATCAGAATGCCGCTTCAGAGCTCTGTCCCTCCCCAATTTATTGTCCGGCCCACCAGAAATAAATACAAGTTATTACAAGCTTATGGTGAATATGAGCACATCCCAGTGTTATACCAGTTGAAACAACAAGATTTATTCCCATACATGTAAGTAAATAATGAAAACACAATACATCTAAGTTCATTTATTGGTTATTTTCCATGCATAATTTTATTTGATCCTCAAGATACATCTGAGTGGGGAAAGAATCAAATACTTGATTTTAGAAATTAGGAAACAAAAATAAAAGGAAACTAATATGCATTAGGAAATTCAGATGTGTCATGCATACTCTGGATGTTTCACATTCTTTCATGTGAACATCAGAACAACTCTATATGTCTTTTTGTCACATATTTAGTTATTGCTATTGTTGTTTTCTAACATCTGAGAAAGCTGAGGCTGAGAAGTTCAGGTAAGTTCTCAGAAGTAGCAGGCTCTAAAGGTGGAATCTGAACTTCAAGTCCGGCTAAAACCCTAGCCTCTTGCCATTATAAATCCCTTTCTTTCCTATGTAGAAAACAAGCAGGATATGTAGGATTTCCCTACTTTCAAAAATAAGGAAAGCAAGGTTAAGAAAGGACAGTTTGCTGTTTCCAAGTTTTTTGTTCTTTTTAGATACCAAGATGCTTCTAGTTTGCTCTTCAGGACAGTTGAAAGAGTGATCCCCTTTTGATACCTGAATATCTGCCTTTTAATCTATAGACCATGGTGTAGGCCACTTCTCTTGAAAGATATACTTAACTGCTCTTTACATCTTTGAAGAGGTGAGCATCATCTCCTCCTGGAAATCTTTTCTCACAACTCTTTTGTTTTGTTTTGTTTTGTTTTTTTGCCTTTTCTTGAGCCACTCCCACGGCATATGGAGGTTCCCAGGCTAGGGATCTAATCAGAGCTATAGCCACCAGCCTGCGCCAGAGCCACAGTATAAGAGCTGTGTCTGCGACCCACACCACAGCTCACGGCAACTCCAGATCATTAATCCACTGAGCAAGGGCAGGGATCGAACCCGCAACCTCATGGTTCCTAGTCGGATTCGTTAACCACTGCGCCACGACGGGAACTCCTCACCACTCTTTTCACTGTGGCAACCATCCCAGTCCCCCAAGGATGCCTTCCAGTCTACACATCTGTCCCATGGTACCTTGTACTCTATTAAGTACATACCACAGTACGTTAAAATAGCCAATTTAGATATTTCTTTCTCTCACTTTACTGTATTTTGTTCATTCCGTTTTTCCAAACTCTAGAAAAGCTCCTGCCCTATATAGCAGTTAGTTGGCATCTATTAAAGGAATGAGTAGGTGATTTTTTTTGTTTGTTTTCCTGTTTAAAAATTTTAGTTTACAGTTTTGGATAATAGTTGAGAGAAACCACACATAAATTTTCATTATCCTTCCAATGATATTGAAGTAGAAGCTTAAGACATGGATATGGAACTTCGTAGCTCAAGTAGAAAATAAAACACCTAGCATTTATTCATAAGGAAAATGAGTGCATTTACATGCATGGCTTTATTTAAGGAAAAGGCAGAGAAAGATACCTCCCAATTGTTCTGTTGAATTTTATTAACTTTGAACTATGTATTGGTACTGAGCTAATCAAATTAGCATCCATTCCCACTTCCATGTGCATATTTATAAAGGAATAAATTCTCCACTCAAAATATTCAAAGTAGTTTCTTATAGAAAGACACACACACACAAATAAGTTAGCTGTCTCTTACTGGGACAACGACTGAAAACATGCACATCTCAAGGAGCTGCTTCCTAGTTATATCAATAAATCATAATACCTACTTATGATGATTTGTTTGTAGATTTTGATGCTGAAAACTCATTTATCATTTGCAATGCAATTTTCCCATCTCTAAAGATCATAAAAATTCACTGAATTTTGCTTCTGCTTATGGTATAATTTGGCATCTTGTTTTTCATCACCAGAATAAATCCCCATGAATAGTATACAATTTCCTTGTTTTATCTCTTAGCAGCCAATCACAAACAATGAATTTTATATATGCACATGTAGTTCAAGAGTTAATAAAACAAATTTATCATATCATGTCTTAAACCAAAAATACAAAGAGAAGTATCTAACCTATTTCAAAATCAGAACAACAAAACTGCTCAGTTAACAAGTAAGCTAGCTGTATATTTCTTGAATAAGAAATATACTTATCTTGCTAATTTCATCAAATTTGTGATTTATATCCAATACTATGGACAATACATGTTTTCTTAGAAGGTGACATTAGAGACTTTTAGTACAGCCTTTCTTAGTGCTTAGACATTAACAAGAGAGTTAAATCCACTAAAATTAAGTGACATCAAGATCTGGAATAAACTCATGAATTTTGCATTAATTGACTGCCTTACATATTTTAGCATTATTTCTACAAAGATATCTGTTTCAATAATTGATGAATATTTTTCCAATTTTTTTAGAGAAACTGAGGCATGGGGCAATTAGAAGAATACCTCAAGAAACAAGAATGAGATAGTGATAAACATAATTTTTTTTTTTTTTTTTGTCTTTTGTCTTTTGCTGCTGTTGTTGTTGTTGTTGCTATTTCTTGGGCCGCTCCCGTGGCATATGGAGGTTCCCAGGCTAGGGGTTGAATCGGAGCTGTAGCCACCGGCCTACGCCAGAGCCACAGCAACGTGGGATCCGAGCCGCGTCTGCGACCTACACCACAGCTCACGGCAACGCCGGATCGCCAACCCGCTGAGCAAGGGCAGGGACTGAACCCGCAACCTCATGGTTCCTAGCCGGATTCGTTAACCACTGCGCCACGACGGGAACTCCGATAAATATAATTTATTGTCAACCACTTCAGTTCTATTTTATAACAGATTAATAACATTTAATAATGAAAAAATATATCTTAGTATTAAATTATTAAAACATCAACTTATTTTTAGTCTTAAAGAAATTTGCTAATTGTTCCCACATATTTCATGGCCAGGTCAAGAACAAGATTCTTACTTTCTTACTTAGATCTTAAACTGGTCTAAAAAATAAAGTAAAAAAAAACAAAACAAAAGCCTTAAGATTCTCAAATGCTTAAATGCTTTTAATTTTGTTGGTATGTTAGCAAGTTACTCAAGTTTATAACTAAGAAATTGGATGTTCATAAATTTCTCAAAGTTATGAATATTTCTATAAAATGTAGTAAAGAATAACATAATAATTTAGTTAACCCATCAGAACCTTAGTGATTCTGTAAATACATCAACACAATCATTTATAAAGCATTACAAATAAATTCTGCTTCAAAAATGAAATCCATACTTCACTATGCTTCTATGGCTACAGTCCTAACATTAACTACGAACTTACTGGAATCTTAAAAGAAACTTTTTATCTCAGGTGGTATCTACCTCTTAAGAGTTATTCTCTAGGCAGTGAGTAATAGATGACTTCCAAGGCTCATTGAAATGAAAAGGGTTGGCAGTGCACCAGGGTGACTACTTAGCCAAGTGACTGGCTCCACTACAAAATGAACACTGTGTTTTCTACCCCATTCCTCTTTGTCACTATACTCATCAAACATTATGGCTCTTCAGGGCACTTTGTTAATAGCAAACATAGTGAGTGTTCCATCTGTCTTGGAAGAGCTCTATTTCACTGAATTGGAGAGCAACTCTCTAAGCCATTTCATGGGTGGTCAGTCTCTCATGGTACAGAGTAGCTGCAATGGGGGCTAGCAAGGATTTGATCTGAAATGTTGATGTAATGATAAACTTTCCAAGAGTATCCTTTTATATCCTCACAAGTTAATGGTTTCAGAAAACTTTCTCTAAAATATGTCACTCTCTTGTCTCTATTTGCCCATTCTAACTAGTCACATGAGAAACAACCAGGGGCTGGAAAATGGTGATCCATAAAACAGGTTAACTTTTCAACATCTGGACATGGAAGGAGAAAATGACAAATGAAGAGATAGGAAAGATGAGGGAAAACTGACTTAAGGGGGCAAGTACAAAGGAGGGTGAAAAAACAGCCCTAAAGCATAATTTTTTATCCCATACAAAGCTTCCATGGGTCTTAGAAGTGACGTCAGATTGCAGGTTTCATTATCTGATGGGGACTGTGAGGTAATGTGTTCCAGAGAGAAAAAGATGCATAAAGCACATACTCCAAATCCATGATCAACAGCAAAATGATCAGAGATCCTTCTGGTCTTTATCCTGAAGAAAGAATTCGCACCTGGTGTGATTTCCACATCTATCTACACCTGAAATTCCATATTGATAGAGCTTAAATGCTAAAGAAATAAACCAGTAGGTCCCAATAGGAGAGAGGATGACATCATAACCTACAATTTACTCTATCCTTTGCCCTCTAGTTTCCAACCACCTAAACTAAAAAATGGAATGGGGCATAATTGTGCCTGAAAGTTATGAAATACTATTAAAAATTATAGAAGATAGAGAATATAATCACCCTAACCTAGCTTTAACAAATGGTAATATTTGCCATTTTTTTCAACAGATCTCTTTTTGTGAAACAAAATGCAAATTAAGTGGAAGACCTATTTTCATAAATTTTTAATAAAATACATTTTCATAATTTTTAAGCTCATTTTTGTCTTCTCTTACTGGAGAGCTGCTTTGTGTACTTTAGAATGACTGCTTTTCTACTTTTACTGCATATATGTATATTCATAGATCATGTTTATAGGGTTTTTGGAAGTTTTACATAAGTGTAATCATAGAGTGTTTATTCTGCAATTTGCTTTTGCACACAAGATTGGTTGAGATTTATGTGTTGATATGGGCATACCTAATTCATTTAAGTGCAGTAAAGTATTCCTGCATAAATATATCTGTCCTAAAACCATCATGGAAATTCTTGGACCCTCTTAGAATTTTAAAATATTATTGAATTAATTCATTTGGGGAGAACCAGCCTTTTTTTTGATATTAATGCTTATTATTTATAACACTGTAATTCTTTCCTTTTCATCCTGTCTTTTGAATCCTTCAAACATATATTTCTTTGTTCTGAGTGTTGGTAAATGTCTTTCACCCATGTTATATATGTCGTTATAAACATTAGAGTCATTATTGTCAATGATACTTTTTTCCTCTATTTATATTCTCTATTTTGCTATGGCTGATGTATAAAAATACTTTCAATTTTTTCACACTGATCTTATATCCAATAAATCTGTTAAATACTGTTCCTTAACAGTTTGTTTATATAATATTCAAATAATATTTTTCTCCTTTCCCAAATCTTCTACAGTTTATTTTTCCTGTCTTATTATGGCTGAGACGCTAGTAAAAATTTAAATGCAGTGGTGTTGAATATCTTGTTCTTAATGGAAATACTATATATATATGTATATAGTATATATATAAATACATATATATGGAAATACAATACATATATGTATATATATATACATAAGTATATACCTTACTTATGAAGATATATACCTTTCAATAGATTAAGAAAGTTTTATTTGATCTCTATTTCAAAAATAATTTTGTAATTATTCATAATACATACTAAAATGCTAAAATTTAGAAATTTTATTTTCTGCTTCTATTGAGAGGACCATGTAATTTACAAAAATAATAATAATACAGGAAATAACAGTGAGGGATTTTTACAATGTTGGTTCATTATCACTTTTCTGTGCAAAAATTACTTCTAATAAATACAGTGTTTTTAAAATATTATGTTGTATTTAACTTGCTAATATTTAAGATTTTGCATATGTGATCACCACTTAGAATAGTTTATACCCTTTTTTTCTCCTCTATTTTTATCTGATTTTTGTGGCAATATTTATTTGCTTCAAATAATGAGTTGGGCAAGTTTCCTCATTTTTCTATTTTCTGGTACAGTTTGTATTACATGTGAACTATCTACTCTCTCTACAATTCTAACTTCACTTATCTCTACAGTTTTCTATGAAAAATATATCCACAATGGCTACCGGTTTACTTTTTTCATGCATGTTTAATTATTTCTATTTTTCTAGGGAATTACACATCTCCTAATTTTTTTCGATAACTGGTTGAGATAGTGTCAAACTATCTCTTTCCTCTCCATGTGATGATTACATTATGATTACATAGATTATGGTTACATTTCTTTTTCATTACTCATTCTTTTTATTTGTGCAGTCCCTCTTATTTTAAATTGATTTTGCTTGCTTGTTTGCTTATGTTGTAGTACCATCTGTTTTTTTTTATTATTTTTCAAAGGGCTAGTTTTGGTTTTGTTGATCATCTTTTTTGTTTGTTTGCTATTTCATTACTGCTTCTTTCCATAAAGTTCCTTTGCAACATTTTAAAACACTTGAGACAGAGAGAGAGAAAAGATGGGGGAATAGTAGAACGTGAAACTCACCTACTCCCATAAATACATCAAAAACATACCTGCATGTGAAACAATTAACATAGGAAATTTTTGAATGCTGGCAAAAGACCTCAGGATTCTGACAGAGCAAGAAAATCTTCACAAAACCGGGTAGAACAAAAGAAAATAGAAAAAGAGAAAATGAGAAAGGAATAGGATGGGACCTGCACCCCTATGAGGGAGCTGGAAAGAAGAAAAGCTCTTTCATCCTGGGAAGTGCCTCCAACAGTGAGAACAGCTGGGACAGACCAGCAACTTTAGAGTGTTGGAGGAGGACAAACAATTGGTTTGAAGCAATTAAAATAAAATCAGTCTTCCATAAATAATCATTGCTACCACCCTGCATTTCACAACCATCTGCTGATATGGGCAGGGATTGGGAAATGAAACTCTGGCTTTAAAGACTGGGCTTAGAGAGAGAACCAGGGCTGACTATATACGAAAAAAACTGGAGCTCCAGGGGAGGTAACTTGATACTGCTGCTCTCATCACATGCTCTGGACAAACATGAGCCACCACCACCCCTGAGAACTACAGAACTGAGCACCTGCTGCTGCATTTACACATCTGTTGTCAAAGGGACTATATATAAATGTAGAAAGTTAGACAGTAATAGATGACAAAATAGCTTTCAGACAAAGAAATAGATAAAAACACACAAAACACTTAAATGAAGATGAGATAGGCAAGTTAAAAGAAAATTTAACAAGGAGCGAGAAGATTAAAAGAACAAGCAAAATAAGATGACTAGCACAATATCTGAAAGGAAAAATATACTAGAAAGAATCAATAGCAGGATAAGAGAATCAGGAAAAGGAATAACCGAGGTGGAAAACAGTAGTGGAAATCACTGCCGCAGGAAAGAATAAGAAAAAAAATAACTTAAAGAATTAAGGAAAGTTTAAGAGACCATTGGGACAATGTTAAACATACACCAACATCTGCATTATAGGGGGTTCCAGAAGGAGAAGGGAGAAAGAAAGGGCCAGAGGAAATTTTTTAAGACATTTTAGAGAAAAAACATCCCTAATATGGGAAAGGAAACACTCAGGTTGAGGAAGTACCAAGAAGTCCATGCAGAATAAATCCAGGGAGAAACAAAATGAGACATATTAATCAAACTGATAAAAATTAAATACAAATGAAAAATATTAAAAGCCACAAGGGAAAACCAACAAATAATGATAAACTCCCATGAGGATAAAAGCTTATTTTTTTTTTCAGCAGAAACTCTATAAGAGAGAGAGGAGTAGCAAGATATATTTAAGGTGATGAAGGGGAAGAACCTAGAACCAAGAATACTCTACCCAGACAGACTCTCATTCAAATTGGATGAAGAGATCAAAAACTAAGAGAAGGCAGCGCCTCCACACAAGCTTTACAACAACAAGTAAAGGGAATTCACTAGGCAGAAAAGAAAAAGCCACAACTAGAAAAAAGAAAATTACAAATGAGAAAGCTCATTGGTAAAAACAAAGATAATAGGAAAGTAGGAAATCACCCATTGACAAATACAATATCAAAACTAGCAAGCATGAGGAAAGGACAAATGCAGAACTTTGTAAATGCATACAAACAGAAATCAAAGAACAGTTGGAGTAGCCATACTCATTTTAGACAAAATAAATGTTAAAATAAAGGTCACAAGTGACAAAGAAGGACACTAAATAATAATCAAGGATCAATTCAAGAAGAAGATATAACAATTATAAATATATATGCACCCGACATAGAAACTCCACAATATTTAAAGAAAATGCTAAGAGCCATAAAAGGAGATTGCAACAGTAACACAGTAATAACGCAGGACTTTAAAAGCCCATTTACATCAATGGAAAGATTATCCCAATAGAAAATCAATAAGGAAACTCAGGCCCTAAATGATACCCTAGACCAGATAGATAATATAGCATTTCACCCTAATACAGCAAAACATACATTCTTCTCAAGTGCACATGGAACATTCTCCAGGACATATCATGTTTTGGATCCAAATCAAGTCTTTTCAAATTTTTTTTTAAATTGAAATTTTATCAATCATTTTCTCTGACTACAATGCCATGACAGTACAAATCAACTATAAAACAAAAGGAGCAAAAAACACAAGCTCTGGAAGCCAAACAGTATGCTATAACCAACCAGTGAATCACTGAAGAAATAAAAGAGAAAATTAAAAGATATTTAGAGACAAATGAAAATGAAGATGCAATGATCAAAAACCCATGGGATACAGCAAAAGCAGTTCTGAGAGGGAAGTTTATAGCAATATAATGTTATCACAGGAAAGAATAAGAATCTAAAAAAACCCCAAAACCAAAACAAACAAACAAAAAACCCAAAAAAAGTAACCTTATGCCTAAAACAACTACATAAGGAAGAAAAGACAAAGCACAAAATCAGTAGAAGGAAAGAAATCATAAAGATCACAGCAGAAATAAATGAAATTGAAACAAAGAAAACAATAGAGAATATCAATGAAATCAAAAAGTGGTTATTTGAAAAGATCAACAAAATGAATAAACGTATAGCCAGACTCATCAAGAAAAAAAAAGGGGGGGAGGGCTAAAATAAAAAAAAATTAATTAGAAATGAAAAAGAAGTTACAACTGACATCGCAGATATACAATAGATCATAAGACACTATGTCAATAAAATGGACAACTTTTTCTTCTAAGAAATGGAAAGATTCTTAAAAACATACAGCCTTCCCAGACTGAACCAGGAGGAAATAGAAAATATCAATAGACAAATCGCAAGTGCAGAGATGGAAACATGATTATAAAACTTTATATACAGACACATTTCAAATTCTCAGTATTTTTTATGTTACTTTTTTACCTAATATAAATTTTAGCCTAACAATACTTATAAAACTAATTGATGTGACTACTGTACAGCATTTCTGCATATGAATATGACAATTACTTGACCTATTCGTATAGTGATGAATAGTTAAACTGTAAATCAAAACTACAATGAGGGGCCATCATTAACAAATCAACAAATAACAAATGATGGAGAGGATGTGGAGAAAAGGAACCCTCCTACACTGTTGGAGGGAATGTAAATTGGTACAACCACTATGGAAATACCTCATAAAACTAAATATAGAATTACCATAAGACCCAGCAATCCCACTCCTGGGCATATAGCCAGACAAAAAATTCATAGAAAAAAGATGTACCCGGGAGTTCCCATCGTGGCTCAGTGGTTAACAAATCCAACTAGGAACCATGAGGTTGCAGGTTTGATCCCTGGCCTTGCTCAGTGGGTTAAGGATCCGGCATTGCTGTGAGCTGTGGTGTAGGTCGCAGACACGGCTTGGATCTGGCATTGCAGTGGCTCTGGCGTAGGCCAGTGGCCTCAGCTCCAATTCGACCCCTAGCCTGGGAACCTCCATATGCCACGGGAGCGGCCCCAGAAATGGCAAAAAGACAGAAAAAAGAAAAGGAAAGAAAAAGATGCACCCGTATATTCATCGCAATAACCAAGACATGGAAACAACCTAAATGCCCATCAATCGATGAATGGATTAGGAAGATGTGGGATATATATATATATGAATAGTATATATCCCATAGAATTCATATATATATATATATATATATATATCCCATAGTATTCATAGTATATATATATATATCCCATAGTATTCATAGTATATATATATGAATACTATTCAGCTATAAAAAGGACAACATAATGCTATTTGCAGCAACATGTATGGAACCAGAGACACTCACACTGAGTGAAGTAAGTCAGAAAGAGAAAGAGAGACACCACATGGTATCACTTATATGTGGAGTCTAAAATATGGCACAAACGATCTATCTACAAAACAGAAAAGATCATGGACATATAGGGGAGACTCCTGTTTACCAGGGAAAAGGGGAGGGAGTGGGATGGAGTGGGAATCTGGGGTTAATAGATGAAAACTCCTACATTTGGAGTGATGGGCAATGAGATCCTGCTATATAGCACAGGGAACTATATATCTAATTAGTTGTGATGGAATATCATGCAGAAAAATGTGAGAAAAAGAATGTATACATATGTATGACTGGGTCATGTTGCTGTACAACAGAAATTAACAGAACATTATAAATAAATAATAATAAAAATTAAAAAAATAAAGTGTTCCAGGTGAAAAAAAAAAAGAGAATGGAAGAATGACTAGAATAAATGTCATCACAGAAGTGACTGCTTTCTCCTCTGAACTCTTTTAATAGTTTAGTTTAATCCAACGCACAAAATACTTTCTGTATCAGTTTTATGACACTGAATATATGCAGTCTTATGGTATAGCCACCTTCAGTCATACATTTAGTCCATGACTAGATTGTACCTCCCTAGAGGACAGTGATTGTGTTTTTATACAAAGCTGCAAAGCTCTGTGTTAAAAGCTGGCATATTAATTTAATGGATTTATTCATCAATTCATAAACCCTCCCCTTGTTATTCTAAACTAAAAAATAAAAATAAAAAAATAAAACTTTCATAAATCAAAAGTTTAGGATCTAATGGCTTCACAAACAAATTCTATCAAACATTCAGATAAGAGTTAACACTATTCATCTGGACCTCATCCCAAAAATTGCAGGGGAAAGAACAATCCCAAGCTCATTCTATCTCATTTTGATACCAAAAACAGACAAAGATACCACAAAAAAAGAAAAATAAAAATATAGGGCATTATCACTGATGAACATAGATGCAAAAATCCTCAACAATACTAGCAAATTGAATCCAATTATATATTGAAAGGATCATACAACATGATTAAGTTGGATTTATCCCAGGGATATAAGGGTTCTTCCGTACATGCAAATCAATTAGTGTGATACACCACATCAACAAACTAAAGAATAAAAACCATATGGTCATCTCAATAGATGCAAAAAAAAAGCTTTTGACAAATTTAACACCCATTTCTGATTAAAGAAAAAAAACTCTCCAGAAAGTAGGCATAGAGAGAACCTACGTCAACATAATAAATTCCATACGTGACAAGCCACAGCTAATATAATTCTCAATGGTGAAAAACTGAAAGCACTTCTGCTAAGATCAGGAACAAGAAAAAATGTCCACTTTCACCACTGTTACTCACAATAGTTTTGGGAGTCCTAGCCATGAAAATCGGAGAAGAAAAATAAAAGAAATCCAAATTGGAAAAGAAGAAGTAAAACTATCACTGTTTGCAGATAACATGATACTTTAACTAACAACAGCAAAAAAAATATACTATAAGAAAATCACTAGAGCTCATTAATGAATTTGGTAAAGTAGCAGGATACAAAATTAATACCCAGAATTCTTTTGCATTTCTATATCTTAACACTGAAAATTCAGAAAGAACAATTAAGGAAACCATCATTTACCATTCCATTAGAAAGAATAAAAGACCTAGGAATAAATCTACCTAAAGAGCTAAAAGACCTGTACTCTGAAATCTATAAGCAGACTGATGAAATAAATCAAATATGACACAAACAGAAGGAAAGATATACCATGCTCTTGGATTGGAAGAATCAATATTGTTTAAATGACTATACTACCCAAGGAAATCTACAGATTCAATGCAATCTCTATCAAATTACCAATGACATTCTTCATATAACTAGAATAAAATATTATAAAATTCGTATGGAAACACAAAAGAATATGACTAGCCAAAGCAATGTTGAAAAAGAAAAACAGAACTGGAGGAATCAGGATCCCTGACTTTAGGCTATACTCCAAATCATAAAAACATATAAAAAATCATAAAAACAGTATGGTACTGGCACAAAAACAAATACAGATCAATGGAACAGAAAAGAAAGACCAGGAATAAACTAAAGTACCTAATAGGCAACTAATCTATGACAAAGAAGATGAGAACCTACTAGAGGAAAGATATTCTCTTCAATAAAGTGGTGCTGGGAAAACCAAACTACTACATGTAAAAGAATGAAATTAGAAAATTCTCTAACATCATACACAAAATTAAACTCAAAATGAATTAAAGACTTAAATGTAATGCCAACTACTCCTAGAGGAAAACATAGGCAGGATGCTCTTTGACATAAATCACAGCAATATCTTTTTTGATCCACCTCCTAGAATAATGACAGTAAAAACAAAGATTAATCAATGGGAACTAATTAAACTCAAAAACTTTTGCACAGCAAAGTAAACCATTAACAAAATAAAGAGAAAACCCAAAGCATGGGATAAAATCTTTGCCAAAGATGAAAGAGGCAAGGGCCTAATCTACAAAATATATAAACAACTCACATAACTCACCAACAAAAAAACAAACAATTCCATTGAAAAATGGTCAGAAGACCTAAATAGACATTTCTCCAAAGAAGACATACAGATAGCCAATAGGCACATAAAAAGATGCTAAACATCATTGATTATTACAGAAATGCAAATCAAAACGCCAGTCAGAATGGCCATAATCACAAGACTACAAATAACAAATACTGGAGAGGGTGTGGAGAAAACCTTCCTACATTGTTGGTGGGACTGTAAATTGGTACAACCACTATGGAAAACAGTACAGAGGTTCCTCAGAAGACTTAATATAGAACTACCATACGACCCAGCAGTCCCACTCCTGGGCATATATCTAGACAAAAATGTCACTGAAAAACAAACATGCACTACTGTGTTCACTGCAGCACTATTCACAATATCCAAAACATGGAAACAACCCAGATGTTCAACGACAGATGAATGGATTAAGAAGACATGCTACATATACCCAATGGAATACTACTCAGCCATAAAAAAGAACAAATATTGCCATTTGCAGCAACATGTATTCAACTAGAGATTCTCATACTAAAGTGAAGTATGTCAAAAAGAGGAAGGCAAATACCATATGTTATCACTTATATGTGGAATGTAAAGTATGAAACAATTGAAACTATCTACATAACAGAAACTCACTTACAGACATACAGAACAAACTTGTGGTTGCCAAGGGGGAAACAGGAAGGAGTGAGATGAAATGGGAGTTAGGGGTTAGTAGATGCAAATCCAACATTTAGAGTGGGTGAGCAATGAAACCCTACTGTATAGTACAGGGAACTGTATCCAAACTCTTAGGATAGAACATGATGGAAGATAATTGAGAATAAGAGTGTATATATCTGTATGACTGGGTCACTTTTCTGTACAGCATAAATCAGCACAGCACTGTAAATCAACTATATTTTAATTTAAAAATTCAGTCCGCTAGTCCCTAGAGATTCAATCCAGTCACTAATCCAAATTATTTATTATTCAGTAGACATTTGCTGGGGTTTCACAAAACACAAGGCATGTGCTGAACTGTGGGGATGCAAAGATGAATAAAACAGTAGCAGAATTCAAGGAGTTGGACATTTAACATCAGAAGGAGATGCAAAATGTGAAAATCATTTCCACCTGCAGTAGTAGAGAATGACAAAAAGTGCCAGGAGAAAGCAAAGAAATTTAATATCAGACTTTCTTAAACTGGAGGTGAGAAGGAAAGAGAGAAGTGGCTATGACTTGCAAATGAAACATCAAAGTGCCTCCTTTCCAGATTTGTTCTGGATGTGGTAAAATATAAGTTCCTGAGCTTTCAAAAAAGACCAAGATTTAATTTTCCCATTCACCTGTCTCACACTGAAGTTCTACCTCCATCTCCCCTAGAAACACCACTAAACTGAAAATCTATTTTAAAGCACCCAAACCAGTCCAAGACCCCTAGAAAGCAAGGACCCTAGCCAGAGCTGTTGTCTCTCTTGGGTCCAAGCGAGAGAAGGAATCTGGGAAAGGCACCTCCTAACTCACGCAGGGCAGCGCGTCGTGGGTGATAGGCTCTGGCAGAGGACCCATGGCGGGGACCTGGGGTGGAGGACCCAGGCTCTGCGCTGACACGCAGAGAAGGGGGACTTCTTCCATAATCCCAACGATTTGGTAGCACAGCCAAGCAAATGTGACAAGAGAATTGGGTTAACGAAACAGGGACCTGGGCCTCTGAAATAGACCGGGCCATTCCAGCAGGATCCAGCCGAGGGGTGGGGGGGAGGGAGGGAAATAAAGACAGAAGCACAAAGGTGATAAAAGCTGGTTATACAAAGGGCTTGATCCTTCTTTACAAGGACTCACTCCAGAAGGCACTTTTTACTGCTGGCTGGTCAGTCCCTAATGGCAAGTTCTAACAAGGCAGCCCTGGATCAGAGGAGCCCTCGGCTTGGATCTTGAAGCAGATACACTGTCTCCATGCCTGCCACATGCGCCCAAGTACCCACTGGTTCTGCGATCACCTGATTTTCCTTTGGACCTCTTTTACAGCTTAAGTCCATAGAAATGGTTAAACACTGATCCGAGACCCTCACGGGGGGGTGGGGAATGGCAGGTTCTATTATTGTCTCAGCCAAAAGGTGGTGGGCCTCACAAGCAGCCAAGGGGAGAAGCAGAACACATGGAGCCTCAGGAGATCTAGAAGGAAATGCAGGAAAGAAGTGACCCAGAGGCTTCCAAGCACACAGGCACGTGGGTGTGATTGGAGATGGAGATGGACCACCAGGGACATCTCTGCCTTAGATGCTGCTGGCTCCCACAAGGGATTTTTTTTTTTTTTCTGAGTACATGGTGACTGGACTCAGATCGCAATGCTCATCACAACTGGAAAGGGGGGTTTTGAGAAATGTATTGAGGAGAGAAGGGACAAAGGGAAAACAACTTAAAAAAATAAAACCTAGATTGCTCAAAGTTTCTGCCTCTTTTGTAGGAATGGTAAGTCGACAATGAGCAAATATTTTAATTAAAAAGAAAAAAAATTTGTAAAGCATACAGAAAAGCTAGTTGAGGTTGAGTCACCTATAAAACAGAACCTCAAGGAGTCTAACAAAAATGCACCTTTGGTCAACCTTTGCTTTTTACAATTCCTCCTTTGACTTCCCATCCCAGTGCACATGGAAATGACAACCGCCACGTGAGGTGTGAGACTCCGGCAAATCAGAGGGTCTGCGGGTTGTACTCTGGCAGTTTCTTGATCTTCTTCTGGGTCTCACTTTGGTATCTTGCTATCACCAAGGAGTATGAGTAGCCCTTGGCAACCTGCTCTGTGAAAATGCCTATTCAGCCTCTTCACCTCCTGAGCTTCAGTGAAGAGTTGGGCTGTGATCCCTGTTGCCCAGTTCCCCAAAGGTTGGAGATGGTCCCCATCCATTTGTGCCCTTGTCCATGGCCACGTTGATTCTGCCCTTCCCACAAGCTAGGCTCCAGGATTCTCCGGCCTCAGAAGTCCTGCACGGCCTTGGGGTACATGGTAGACTCGTGGGAGCTGGACCCCAGAAAAACAGATGACCACCCACTTCACTGAAGGCAAAGAGGCAGGTGTAGCTGGCCTAGATCTGGGATGCCCCTCATGGGGAAGTCGAACAGCTTCAACAGTTGGCCAGACATGCTTCTGGGAGTCCAGGACCAGCGTGTGGTTAGTGCCACAGGCCACATTGCCAACAACCACATTTGGGACCTGCACGATCTGTCCAACTTTCATCTTCTCCATGAAGATGACCACCCGCCAGGGCACCAGCTCGCAATCGGACTCTATACGTTGTGCCCCTGCAATGAACATCCCTTCCAAGTTGTGTCTCATCTGACCATATTCAGGTCACCCAAAGGAATAGAGGTTTCCTTTGCAGTACATTTTCAAACTGAAATCAGCCCACAGGCCGTTTTGGTAATTGGCTGGCCATTGTATGTTATCTGTGCAGGTCTGGGAACAGCGTCTGTCTGGCTGCTGAGGCTCAGCTGTCCCATCTTGTCCCCAAAAGCAAAAATGGAGCTGGTTTCAATCAAGGCCAAGGTGTGGTTCTGCCGACACACTGCAGACACAATCATCTCCTGGCTGAGACCCTCGATGAATCTGGGGGCTTCAACATTCTTGATGTCACCGTGGTCCAGCTACCCCTTCTCTTTTCACCCCCAGCTCCACAGCTTCCCTTCTGTGGCAATGAGCAGGTTATGGGCAGCACATGACCCCGAAACTACTGTCTGCACCAGGACCCCCGATAGTCTCCCATACCTGTTGGGTCCCCACAAGTTCTGACCGAAGTTGAGGTAAGCATCTTATTGTTTAGGCACTTCTTTTGAACCAATAAAGCCCCAGCTGGGTGCCACCAAAACTAAAAGCTGCCCTTTGTACTTAGACCCTTCAAGTCTGACGCACTCCTTGGTACACTCCAGCTGGGTGATGACCACTGCCTCACCAACCGCCTTTGCCATCACCCGCCGTGCCGCACGCTTGGTCCCACCGTGGGGCCCCTCAAGCTCCAGGCCATCCTCTTTGCCACTGCTGCTGCCACCACTGCTACTACTGCAGGGCTCAGGCAGCTTTTGCTTCCTGCCTGCGAGGCGGCTGTATTTCCTGGTCCTGGCATGGGCCATGCCATTGCCCAAGGTCGGTTCCTCTCAGGCCGCCACCTTCTTCCTGGGCATGGTGGTGCAGATACACTTAAAATGTAAATACGAGATTCTACACACATTTTAAATGTATTCAAATATTCTGTATTTTGCAATAAAGTCTGTATTTTTGTAAAAAATAAAACGCATGAGGAAAGGTATTGCGAGACACATCAGTAAAATCAATAATTAAGTTGTGAATACACTCTAAGTAGAATGAAAATAATAGAGGAAACCAAAAATCAATTTAAAATGAGAATGTTCAGACTCTTTGACTAAATGAAATATAATAAGAACTATTTTATTGAAAAGATAAAGCTTTAAACAAAAATAGCTAGGAAGTAGGGAGTGCAAAAAATGTCTAACAACTGCTTTTTGGATGTAACAGGGTAAAGAGACTAAATAATTTGCATTTTGGCTTTTCCTTTTTACATATGCTAAAAAGTTAAGGGACAAATAATACCACATATGTGGAATATTAAAAAAAAAAAAGGATACAAATGAACTAATTTGCAGAAGAGAAACAGACTCACAGAGTTTGAAAAACTTTCTGGTACCAAAGGGGACACGAGGGAAGATGGGAGGAATGGACTAGGGGTTTGGGAACTGGCATATGCGCACTCTGGTATATTGAATGATTGGCCAATGGGGACCTGCTGTGTAGCACAGAGAACTCTATCCAATATTCTGTGATAATATGTGATATGTAATATATGTGATAATATCTGTGATAATATATTTCTTTTTATGTCTTTTTCTGTTACTGCCATGTGTTTGAAGCAGAAGGGTGGGGCTCGAAAATGAACTTACAATGTCATCTTGACTAGACATCAAGTAGCAGACATTCTTTAAAATTTCAGATCTTCCAGTACCTCCTTCCCACTTAAAAAATCTTGAAAGACACTCTCAGTCCAAAGAGTTATTAGAATTTGTATATACAGCTTGCTCTCTCTATTTTCTTTCTTTTTTTTTTTTTTCAAGTCTGCATCTGCAGCATATGGAAGTTCCCAGGCTAGGGGTCGATTCAAAGCTACAGCTGCCAGCCTACGCCACAGCCACAGCAATGAAGGATGTGAGCTGCATCTTCAACCTATTACACAGCTCATAGGCAACACCAGATCCCCGACCCACTGAGCAAGGCCAGGGATTGACCCTCCATCCTCATGGACACTAGTCATATTTGTTTCTGCTGTGCCACAACAGGAGCTCCCTATATGTCTCTTTGAATGTACTAAATTAAAAACAAATTTAAACATAATTATAGTGGGTTTCCTATCCGAGTTTATTTCTTACTTCTGATTTTGTATAGCTTTTCTGATGCCCCTTTCTGTCTTTGTCCACACACTTTCACCTTTTCACCAGTTTCCCACTTGAATATTAAACTGAGGGCTTCTAGAAGACATGAAGTACTTCTTATAATTTTACTCTAGCACCTAATACAGTTCTTAGCACAGAGTACTCAATGAATGTCTCTTGGATAGATAAAAGTGCTTCCTTTTGACACTAATATTAGTCTATCTCTTTTGGAAAAATTTGAGTACTAGATCATAAAGATACTACAAATCTAAATCCTACTCCTTCAAGAGTCAGCCACTCTCTATTATAAAGCCTTATGCTATACTCCCAATTGAAAATAGTTTCCTTCCTCTTTTTATTTGTAAAATAGTTTAAAGTCTCTCTTTTACGCCACATTATTTCCTATGCTATAGGACAGTGATTTATGGCCATAGGTTCTCTCTCTCTCTCCCTTTTTGGGTCATGCCTGTGGCATACAGAAGTTCCTGGACTAGGGATAGAACTAACCACAGCAGCAACACAAGCCACTGCAGGACAACATTGTATCCTTACTCTGGTGAGCCATACAGGGACTCCGAGACTCTCCTTTTTAATAGGACTATAAAACACTCTTATTCCTGGATCTAATTTGCGCAGGGTTTTTTGTTTGTTTTGTTTTGTTTTTTTTGATTTTTGGCTGTACCTGCAGCATATGGAGGTTCTCAGGGCCGGGGATCAAATTTGAGCTGCAGCTATGTCCTACACAACAGCTGCATCAATGCTGGACCCTTAACCCACTGTGCTGGCCCAGGGATGGAACTTGCACCTCAGCAGCAACCTGGGCAGCTGCAGAGACCATGTTGGCTCCTTAACCCCCAATGCCAGAGTGGGAACTCCTAATTTGTGTTTTATACATAGCAAAGCAAATGATAAATAATTATTGGATAGCTTAAAATATAAATTTTAAAAACTGAATTTTCTACCTCATTACTTAATCACAATGTTTACCAGGACTGCACTTAACCGCAATGTTTACTAACCTGAACTACGTTTTGGCATATCACTTCGGGAGTTCCCACTGTGGCATAGGGGGTTAAGGAGCCAACATGGTCTCTGCAGCTGCTCAGGATGCTGCTGAGGTGCAAGGTACATCCCTGGGCTGGCACAGTGTAGGTACTAAATGTTGTTTTCCTTCTCTTCTCTAACTGACTTCTTAATGGTGGCTTGGTAGCAGGTATACACAAAACTTCCTAGCTTTTAGAGGATCTCTAAAGCAACGGTCAAATGTAATCTGTAAGAACATTTCTCTTCTGAATTTTAATTTTGAGATGTTGAATTTTAGAATGACAATAAAGGTTTATGATTCAAAACTCACATTTTAAATCAAAATATTAAATCATTTGTTCAAATTTTATATTTTGTTCAAGGGATATTTTTATTTCAGAAAAATGCATGTTGTCACATTTCAGTTAGATTTAGTAAAGCTGATGTCATCAAAGTCCCAAATTCATTCTACCATTAGATATATAAATAAATATTAAGTTATTTGTTCAGAAAATGAAGTCAAGTTTCATGGAGTTCCCATCATGGCTCAGCATAAACAAATCTGACTGGTATCCATGAGGACACAAGTTTGATCCCCGGCCTCGCTTAGTGGGTTAAGCATCCAGCGTTGCCATGAGCTATGGTGTAGGTCACAGATGTGGCTTTGATCTGGCTTTGCTGTGGCTGTGGCATAGGCCAGCGGCTACAGCTCCAATTTGACCCCTGGCCTGGGAATTTCCATATGCCACACTGTGGCCGCCCCCCCCAAAAAAAGAAGAAAATGAGCAATCAGTAAACTTGCTGCAGAAAATGATGTAAGGCAGCATGGCTGAATGAAATGCTACAAATACATAATCAGTGGGACCAGGAAGACCAAGCATCCTGTCCTATATGGTCAACTACCCACCTGGGAGGGTGGCTTAATTCAGACTTTGCAGAATGTTTGTGAGAATTACAGACAAAAATATTCCCATCATTAGGGAAAAAGTTTGTGTGGCTCCTAAAACTGTATTATGCAACTATCATTGAGGGTATAATTTGTAGTCATTTATCATGACCATTTGTCATTACCTTCATCATGAGAATGATGGGAATTTTTCACTAAGCAGTGTCACTTGACCTTAAAGGTTATAGGATCAGCCCTAAAAGTTTAGACTTGAATTTCATCTGACTTGATCAGAAAAAGTAAGTAGATTGTCCTCAGGATCATAAATGATGCTTTGATGCAAATACTTTGAATAATTTAAAAAATTATATTGTCAATGGTTTTTACATTAGTCCTTCTAATTAACTGATCATGATAACAAAAAGATAATGCTAATTTTTAAGTTATTTTAACCAATATATAAAATATGAGATGCTTTATTAATACAGCTAAGAGAAAATGTCTACTTTGCTAAGTACATCCAGATTATCCCCTCTTCTTTCCCTTCCCCTCCTCCTTCCTCTTCTCGTTCTACCCCTCCTTCTTTCTCTTCTCCTCTGCCTCTTCCTCCTTCTCTTCTCTCCTCCTCCTTTTCCTCCTTTCTGTCCCCCTTCCCTTTGCTGTCTCCTTCCCCTTCTTTCTCTATAAAGGATCTGTAACATGGAATAGCTGGCTTTACACTTTATAATGGAAATGCAATGAAATACATATTAAACACTAAAAGGATTTAATATGTATTTCATAGGAAAAGCTGTAGGGGATCAGGATATAGAAAGAAGACTAAGCATTTGTGGGGAAGAGAGTCTTCAAGGGAACAAAGACCAGAAGTACATGCTGACAGATAAATTACTTAAGAATCATGGAAGAGCAAACTGGACGTTCAAAAAGTGAACCTTGTTTTCACAGGTAACTAGCCACAAAGGTATAGCTGTGAACATAATTTGTTTCAGTGTCTCCCATGGCCAAAAAGGCAGAAGTGCCTATGACGTCAGAGAGGAGTGACGGCAAACCCACATCCAGAGTGAGCTGCGGCGGGGGTTGGGGGGGGTGTATCAAAGAGCAGGGACCTGGAGTGAATCAGAAGGCTGGCCAGGAGGACCTTCTACCTTTCTGTTTCCAGTATGCCATGAACTGAGTTGGTAATAGTAGCCTGCCATTTATTAAACACCCTGCTAAGAAATTTATTATAATTTATCTTATAGTTCTTACAAATTCTTACATACCTGTGATGATAATTATTTCAATTTTACAGATGAGAAAAGAAGATAGGAGCTTGCCCTGATTATCTAAAAACCCCAATTCTCACAATAACCGTTCAACTTTATTATTAATCTTATTTACAGATGAGAATACTGACATTAGGAGAGACTGATTAACTTAACAGTGGCCACATAGATAATAAATAAAACAGCCAACATGTAAACAGAGATCCATGAACCCAAAGAGAAACTACAGAAGTCATATACATGTGTATATGACGACTTCGGGTCACATGTTGCTTCTTATGCTATCAGAAGCTCCTAAATGGTAAAAGCTATGTCAGCTGAAATGCTTATTGAGTTCTACCTTGTACAAAGGCATGTGTTTTATAGAATTTTAGAGATGAAGAAGACCATACATACCTTTTATTCCAATGTACTTACTTTACATTTACCTTCACTTGTTTAGTGAGAATATACTCCAAAAGAAGTGAATGGGTTAAAGTTAAACTGTGTTCAATATGTTTCACAATAATTTGTTAAAGGGACAGTCACAGACAAGGTGTCTATTCATCCCTACCTACATGTGTAGTTTCATGATACAAGATGTTAATGTTTTCTAATTAACAGTCTGATGATTTTTCAATATCAAATGAACTTTACTTGTAAAACTGGAAGATTAAACGATGGTAAGTTTGAATATAAATGAGAAAATGGTAATATGTTAGTTACCAAAATATCTTTTTTTTTTTTTTTTGAAGAGGCAGAGTGTTAGGGGCTACAAAGGGGCTCATTGTTAAAATATGAGGTCACAGTGACCCATGAGACTGACCACCTTGCTCAAGCAACATCCTGTTTTCGCTGCTGGTGCCACTTTCCCAAGGTTAGGAGACCACCCTACTGTGCGACACCTCTGGCTTTCTCAAGCCTAGGTGACTACCAGAGTCCAGCTGCAGGCTAAAGATAAACTAACCCTCCTTCAGGGGATCCAATTTTCTGTCCATGGGACCCGCCAGAAGGGCAGGGGGCTGGCTCTTCCCTTTAATAAATTTCCTTCTCTTTGCCTGACCACCTGGTCTGTTCTCTTTTGCTCTGCACTTGCCTTACATTCTGGGTGCGGAAACCTGGAGGGGAAGTCCCGCAACAGCTTGGCGGACTTTATTTCCAAACCCGGCCCTGGCGGACTCCCCCCAACCCCAAACCTCTCAGGAAAACCAAGAGGAGCCTCCGGGATTCTCTACTTGCCTTGCTGGATAGACATCCACACACCTGCTCACATTTCAACCATCGGTTACAAGGGTGAGTGAAATCCCATCCTACTGGATTCTCTCTCTCCCGCCCCGCCCCCCCACCTCATTTTCAAGTCCTAGCACTAGGCAGGGAGGATCCCCCACTGCCTGCAGGCCCTCCGCCTTGTGCCCACTCCATCTGCCCTTGAAATAGGAGACACTCATTCCAAGGCAGACTACTATTACCCTCTGAGAAGGCCCTGAGAACGAGGACGCCTCTTCTCTCAGACCTTTCTCCTCGCCTTCCCTCACCTTTTGTCTGCCCTCCCTACTCAGCCGCAACGGGAAATTCTCAATCCCATCCTCCAAAGTCTACTCCTCTAGGATGCCTCCTCCAAAACCTAAAAGCCCTAGGTCTCCAAGAGATTAGACCAAAAGACCTATTTATGATTGTAACACTGTTTGGCCTCAATACAGACCAGATAATAGGTCCCGGTGGCCAGAAAACTGAACTCTCGACTACAATACCTTAGAGACCTAGATAACTTCTGCCATCGCAAGCAAGTGCCCAGAGATTCCCTATGTTCAGGCTTTCTTCACTCTTCGTTCTCGACCCTTTCTCTCTAAATCTTGTTCTACATCTCAAATACTCTTAGCCCACTCTGGGCCACATCCTCCTAATACAACATCTCCTGATCCCTGTTCAGATTTTTCTTCTTCCTCCTTCAAACCTTCTGACCACAGCCCACCCCCTATCACTCCCAATCCCATTGCAGCTTCTCCAGATTCAATTCCAGTTCCACAGCCTCCACCTTCCACTCCCTCTCAACCTGACCACCCTCCCATACCTATTCCAGAATCAAGCTCTGAGGCCTCAGCCCCACCTTCTACCCTGAGGGTCCTAAGGACCTACCCTGGCCTCCCTAAATACCCTCCCCATACCAGGTCCCAAAGCTTCACAGCAGGGCCCTGCTCCTTTCACTGCTCCTCCCCTTCCTTTACAGGAAGTAGCTGGGGCAGAAGGCATTGTTTGGGTTCATGTCCCATTCTCCCTCTCAGACCTATCTCAAAGTGAAAAGCATCTTGGCTCCTTCTCTTCAAACCCCACAATAAGGCCTTTTAAATTTGGCCTTTAAAATTTTCAATAACAAGGAAGAGCAGACAAAATTTAAAAAGGTGCAACAAATCAGACCAAATACCACCTTTTAGCCACTGCCCTACATGGCTCCAAACTTCCATCAATCAACAAAAACAACAAGCCAGCTGGGCCCTGCTTCAAATGTGGCAAAGAAGGCACCGGGCCCGCTCATGCCCAAAGCTGAGGTCTCCTACCCGTCCATGCCCCAGCTGTGGCATAAAGGGACATTGAAGGTTGACTGCCCAAATGCCCCTCCAGGGATCCGGACATCTCCTCCTGGATATATGCCCAGGAGTGGGATTACTGGGTCATATGGTAGTTCTATATTTGGCTTTCTGAGGTACTTTTTCCCATTCTTGTCTCCTTTGTCAAAGATAAATTGACCATAGGTGTCTGGGTTTATTTTTGGGTTCTCTACTCTGTTCCATTGGTCTGTATGTCTGTTTTTATACCAGTACCACACCATCTCAATTACTGTAGCTTTATAATATTGAATGGAGTCTGGGAGAGTTATAGCTCCTGCTTGTTCCCCCCCTCCCCAGGATTGCTTTGGCAATTCTGGGTCTTTTGTGGTTCCATATAAACTTTTGGATTGTTTGTTTTGGTTCTGTGAAAAATGTCATGGGTAATTTCATAGGGATTTCATTGAATCTGTAGATTGCTTTGGGTAGTACGGCCATTCTTCCAATTGAGGCGCATGGACTATATTTCCATTTCTTTGAATCCTCTTTCATTTCTTTGATTAATGTTTTATATTTCTTATCATATGGGTCTTTCACCTCCTTGTTCAGGTTTATTCCTAGGTATTTAATTCTGGGGGGTGTGATTTTAAAAGGTATATAGCATCCAAATTGGAGGAGAAGAGGTAAAATTGTCACTCTATGCAGATGACATGATACTATACATAGAAAACGCTAGGGACTCCACACAAAAACTATTCAAACTGATCAATGAATTTAAAAGTACCAGGTTACAAGATTAACATTCAGAAATTGGTTGCATTTCTGTATACCAATAACAAAATATTAGAAAATAATAATATAAAACTACAATACCAGAATATCCTGTTTTAAAGTTAAGTAGATGTTGGTGCTTCTTCTGCTCTGGATTAATGCTAAAATGTCTGCCCCTGTCATAGATAGGGAATTAGGAAAACTGGAAAAATACTGGTGTAATTTGTCTGTTGCCCAGGAATGTGGATAGACATTTGTGTCATATGAGAAATTCTAAGTTAAATCTTGCACTAAGTATGGTAAGAAGCTACTAAATTGTGAAAGTAACAAACCCATGAGAAGTGGAAAAAGCAAAAATAAAACAATTCTGTAACAAAATTGGTATAAAACAATTTTATAACCATCCACAGAAAAAAGGATACCCAGTGAGGAGAAAATTCTTAAACCAAATGAAATAATATGAGGAAATTAATCCACATGGCAAAGATCAGAAGCTAAAATGAAAGTGAGAATGTGCGCTGCAAGCATTGCAAATAATATATAATCTTGAAAGAGATAACATATTTACCAAAAAAAAAAAAAAAAAAAAAAAAAAACCGTAAAGGAAGACATAGAAATCATGTGGGGAAAGTATGTGTGGAAAAGAAAAACTAGATTTAAAAACAAATGACCATAGACTGAATATACATGAATAAAACTAAAACTCTTTGGAGGAACAAATACAATTCAGCTTAAGAAAGAATTAGAGATTAGAAATATTCAAAGAAGCCACATGGAATGCAGCACACAGAGGAAACTATAAAAAAATTAAAAGGAAAGACTCAGAGTCATAGAGGATAGAAAGAAACAGATTACCCTACGAAACAATAATTTATTTAGCTATATTCTTGGGGTTTGTTAATTTTCTCATGTCTCTGATGATAGTATTTTACTAATTTTTGCTTTTACTTTTGCAATGTCAAAGGTACTAATTAGTGTTAATTTGTGTATTCATGGCAGAGGTTTGAGGATAATTATTAAATGAAATTTAGAATACTAGGAAACCAGAGGAAGCAAAGATAAATCATGACAAAAAAATACAATCAAAGGCTGTGATCGTATATATTAGTTATTGCACTAAATGAAAATGGAATTAAACTTCCATGATAAGAAAAAGAAGATAAGTTCTACTTTTTTATAAAATCAAAGTTATACATGTCAAATGAAATTAAACTTCTAAATTGATATGAAAGAAATAAAAGACTAAGAAAATTCAAGAAGTATAAAGAATCATGACTCATTTAAAAGTCTCTAGATATTGGGATTTTACAATTTTAACCTGTAGACAACTAGACCAAAGTGACAGGGGAATAAAAGCCCACAATCATATTTGTACATATTTCAAGTTGGAATATGATGGAAGAGGCATTAAAGATCAATATACATTACAGGAAAGACTACTTAATAAATTGCAGGAAGTCAACTGGTTGTGGGGAAAAATGGATTCCTATCCCAAACCATATAGATAAAATACAAAAATGTGAAAGGCAAAAGTATAAAACTTAGAGATATAGAAGGATCTTTGTATGGAATAGGGAAGGATTAATGAACTAATACAAAATCCACAAGCTATAAAGGAAAAGTTTGATGAATCAATAACTGTGACATACTGACATTTTAAATCAGCTCTATAAACAAAGTGAAAAGTTTTAGACTGAGAAAAGATATTTGCTGGACACGTAACTGACATGACATAATATCAATATTCAGAATGCTTATAATCAATAAAACATAGGCAAATGATTTGTACTAAAATTTCTAGGATAACAAGTCACATGAGAAGATTCTCACTCTCATTGGTAAATTGGAGAAATGAATATTTAAACAACAATGATATATAGATTCATACCCATCAGCAAAATTTTGCCATCAATTGGGCAAAAAATTCCAAAATGGATGAATAACTGTAGTACATTCATACAATGAAATCTTAAAGATAAGGTAAAATTAATGAACTTTACCTACATGTATAAACATGGATATATTTCAAAAATTAGATATGAATTAAAAAGGCAAGTTGCAAAAGGATGTGATGCAATATTCATGAACAGACACATGTAACAAGAATAAAAATGATGTAGCAATGTTAGTGGAGAGCTTTCCTATGTTGACAAAGGGAGAGATAATGGAATTGAGAAGTTTTTTAGCTGTGTAATGGCTTTTTTTTTTTTAAGTATCTAACGACATAAGAAAAATGCTTGATTACTTTTTGTTGCTGACATTTTTCTTTGGTAGTGGCGTTGTGCTTGAGGTAGTGTCATGAAGCAGGAGACTTTATGTAGGTTATAACTGCAGAAGAGAGATAACCATTTTGAAGAAGGACAGCGCCAATCATTTTTTATTCTGTATTTCCAGTGCATGGCAGAGTGCCTGGTATTTCAGTCATCATTTAATGTCACACTGATTGGAAAGAGTTAATTTTAATTTATTTCTTATAGATGCCAACTGTTGGTCATTTGGTTTAAAAATGGAGTCATTTTTGGAGTTTCTGCTGTGGCTCAACAGGATTAGTGGCATTTCTGCAGCGCTGGGATGTAGGTTCCATCACACATTGCCACAGCTGGGGCATAAGTTTCAACTGCGGCTTGGATTTGATCCATGTCCCAGGAACTCCATATGCTGTGGAACAGCCGAAAAAAGGAAAGAAAAAGGATCATTTTCTTATTGCCTTTATTTTCTTTAATAAAATAATAAAGAAGGTAATCTTATAATCTATTTTTCATGAAATTCGGTAAAGATTTTTTGTTTTAATTTTATAACATATTTTTTTTTCTTTCCTTTTCTTTCATGAATTGACTCTCATGCCAAAAAGATTACATATCACTGCTTAAGTCATTCTGAATACTTGGAGAAAAGGGTTAGTTTTCTTTTGTTTAATTTAGTCAATCCCCACTAACAGCTTTCAGCAATTGAAATCTATTTGGGATTTTTTTTTTTACAAGTAACAATTGGAACATACATCTTATATTTTTATGTAAATTTAACTTTCTTTTTTAAACTGATATATATCACACATCCAAAAAAGTGAACAGACCATAAGTGGCTAGCCTGAGGAATTTTTACAAAGCAAAGAGCTCTGTGTATTTACTACCTAAAATCCCTCAAAAGGAAATTTTCTCTTCCTGGCTGTTAAGGCTCTTGGCCTCTTAGATCTTGGCAACCTCAGGTCCTAATGACTTAAAGATACTCTGTAATCCCTTTGGAGATATTTTTAAAATATTTTTGCATGTTATCTAGTTCTCAGCATAAGCATCAATCTGATATAAGCTAAACATCAATAGCCAGAACAGCCCCACTGAGGTTATACTCCTTATACCGGACCCAATTGTAGACTGAACACACAGTCTGTTTATTCTTGCTTAGAAATACTCACATATGTGAAATGGGAGCCAAATGTAAAGCAGTAAGGAAGTGATAATGTCAAGCCTGTTAAATAAAATTTAGATCTTCTGCTGTTCTACTCACCAGTTATCCTGAGGCTCATTCAAATGGAAGTGAACAAGGAAGTGAAACAGGTAAAAGGAAATGCAAAGGGGATGAATCAGAAAATATCCCAAAGCACTCTTGAACCCTTACAAGCTACTTCTTTATCTAGAGGTGATGCTCAGGCCTCCCTCTAGAAACAGATAGCTTCCCGGCTCTAAGTTTCAGGTTTCTTAAAATGATGCCAATCATGAATAATTATATTACAAGAGTGTGGCGATTGGAAATAATAAATATGCAGAGTTCTTAGAATAGTTTCCTCCATAGTAATTTCTTAATAAGCCAGGGCTATTATAATGATGATAGTGATAATAATGGTGATTGTGCTGAAAATATTGATGATTGTGGTGCTGATAATTATTTTCATAAAGAAATCAGAGGATATCAGAATACATAGTCCTGATATTTTATAGCTGAAATTTCTGGGTTTTGTTTATTTTTTTGTTTTGTTTTTAAAGAGAGGAAGTCTAGTATTTATTGATTTTAAAATATTTGTTCTGTCTTAAAGGGGTCTTGCTCTCAGTACCCTAGGCTGACTCTATGGGACACATGAAATGTCATAACTATGGTCCCATGGCATTGTCCCTCAAGACTAATAGTAAAAGGGGAGGAATAAAGCGAACTCATTCACTGTCATAGAACCTAGAGAAGGACACAATGTTTGTTTCTATGGCTCAGAATTCCACATGATTAATAAGCAAGGTCTCAAAGTAGAAACAACAAATACTTCAGAATGAAAACATTCCTTATTGTAGCTCTTGCTGAAAAATATCCATAATAGCAAGCAATTTTCCCAAGACTCACTCACATAGGACTATACAGTCTTTTGTTTTGAATACACTACATTTTAAAAAGGGGATAATGTAAAAAAAAAAAAAAAAAATCTAACTGCCACTTATACCAAATGGATAAGGCACCAAGATGGGAATACATAAAATCAGGACACGGTCATTTCTATTCATGAACAGCTTAGCTGTCCTCATTTATCTTAAATATTTACGATTGTAAAGAAGTGAAACATGCAAAACATACTAGCCATTTCAGAATGTGTTAAGGCAAATTTGTTGATATGAATGGATTGCTTTTCAAACTGTTATGATGATGATAGAGAAGGAATGAGACATGCACAGGTTAGGAAGAGCAGAAACCAAAATTTCACCAGAGTGTAATTTTATGCACTTTTTTGACAGTCATGTAGAAGGTAAAAGATACAGATATATAGTGTAAAAATAAATAATTTAAATATTATATAAAAATATATATCAGTGTGTATATATATGTATTCAGTATATACACTATGTGTGTGTGTGTGTGTGTGTGTGTGTGTGTACACACACGCTATATATATATAGTGAAGGAAACTATCTCTTAAACTGAGAGGAAAATAGCAATTTTATTTTTTCCAATTTGGCCAAGGTTAAGATTCTAGCAGATATGGGCTCCCTGAATGAGTGGTCTTATCTCAATGAAGACTGAAGAAATAGTCTTGGAAATCTAAAGGAGCTTCCACTGAAGTACAGTAGGGTACTGTACTTCGGGGTACTGTACTTCATGCAGGTTTGGTGAGGATCTGGCTTCACAATGTGGAAAATGCAATACATGTTCACTCAAGTAAAATTAAATCATCTCCGAGTCTCCAAAGCAGAGGTGGGGAGTCTTATCCTCCTCTTTCACACATAGTCCTCTACTCAATGGCAGCTAGCACTTTCTCTCTTTTTCTAGTATAGTACTTCCAATGACCTCAACTTTTCATAAATAAAGTCAAGTGACAGAAGAAAAGAAATTCAATGTTATTACATGAGGAATGATTCACACAGAACATCTACTGAACACTGGCAGAAGACCTTAAACCTTCAAAAAAGGCAAGAAACCCTCCACATAAATGGCTAAAATAAAACAAATAGAGAGAGAAATCTCTATGGGAACAGGATGGGAACAGCACTTCTGAGAGGGAGCTGTGAAAGATGAACGGAACCCACAAGCAGAGAAGCCAGCTAATTGATGGGGAGATCAGCCAAGACAGAGGGACCTCAAAGCCACAGAGAGAAAAGTGCAGCAGCTGGACTAAGGAGGGAAAACCAGAGAGACAGCCACAAAATGATTAGTGTCACCACCCCTGGACACCACAGCCTGAGGCACTCAAGCAGAGGCTGGGCACTGAGACTCAGGCTCCAGAGATGAGTTCCAGGGATAAGATTAAGGGTTTGTTGTGTGGAGACATCCTGAGGGAGCTAGAGAGCAGATGCACTAAGGGCTGGGGAGTGGAGGCCACAACTGATGTAACCCATGAGGAGATCTGGGCCCAAAGGAGAGGGAAGGCACCATTGTTGGGGAGGGGAAGTGGAGGAGGGGCAGACCACCATAGGAATATCTTTCTCTGCACATGCGTGGACTATCACAGTGTTTGGCTATGGGCACTGGGAAACTTCTTGCCTGGGCTATGGGCAACAGCCCCTCTTCTGCCAGCTACAGGTGGCAGGCCCTCCTGTGTGGTCTAACCATGATGGTGCATTTCTTCTGTGGTCTAAGGTAGTGGGGGCAAACCACTGCAATTATCTTTGACTCCAGAGGTAAGCATGGCCTGCCACCACTAGGGGTCTGTGGGCAGGGACCACATGTCGCCCCAGAGGTAGGAACAGAGTCAGACACTGCAACTGAGCAGCACTCATTAATGCTCTCACTGCCCTAGAAAAGCATATGTGCTGCCACTGCCACTGCCACTACCAAATGCACCAGGCACCACCTAATCCAGCTTGAGGGTCACTATCACTTCCCAGGGCCCTGCAACTAAAAGTAGCTTGTGCAACCTTTCCATAGGTCCTTGCAACTGTCAAGGGGCCAGAACCCAGGCACTGGTTATTAGCCCTGCCCATTGCCTCTATCTCCCTGGAAGCACCTATAGCACCCTATCAAGGTGATAATAGACTGCACAGACTGAGGAAAGAGACAGCAAGTCTACAAGCCAAAAGGAGACACCAGCACAAAAGTAAAACACCACAAAATACCCAAGGGTGCCCTTGCATTAAAATGCCCTCTAAGCCTATAGCAGTTGCTTTCCCTAATTCATAGATTAAGAAAAATAAAAGCAAAATGAAGAAGCTCAAAAGCCATTTCCAAATAAAAGAACAGGAGAATTCACCTAAAGCAGCAAACAATGAAACAGACTTCTGCACTCTGACATACACTGAGTTCAAAAGGGAGATAGTGAAAATACTGAAGGAATTAAGGCTGAATGCCAAGGAATTAAGAGAGGGTATGAACAGTAATGAAGATTACTTTATGAAAGAACTAAATAATATATGGAGGAAAGTGGAAAAATTAGAAAATTCATTTGCAGAGACTCAAACTGAGCTAAAGGCACTAAAGAGCAAAATGAATAATGTAGAGGAACAAATCAGTGACTTGGAAGATAGAATAATGGAAATCACCCAATCAAGACAGCAGACAGAAAACCAAATGAAAAAATACAAAAGCAATATAAGAGATCTACAGGATAATATAAAGTGGGCCAATCTACGCATAATAGGAATTCTAGAAGGGGAACAAAAGGAAAAGGGTATTGAAAATATATTTGAAGGAATTTTGTCTGAAAACTTTCCAAATCTAAAGGAAACTGATATCAAGACACAGGATTCACATAGGGCTCCAAACAAGTTGAACCAAACAGGCCCACAGCAAACAAATGTCAAAGTTAAAGATAAAGAGAGGATTCTAAAGGCAGCAAGAGAAAAACAAAATGGTAATCATAAGGGACCCCCATAAGGCTATCAGGTGATTTCTCTAAAGAAACACTACAGGCCAGAAGAGAGTGGCAAGATATATTCAAAGTTCTGAAAGGAAAAAATTTGCAGCCTAGAATACTCTATCCAGCAAGACTATCATATAAAATAAAAGGGGAGGAGTTCTTGTTGTGGCACGGTGGTTAATGAATCTGACTAGGAACCATGAGGTTCCTGGCCTTGCTCAGTGGGTTAAGGATCCGGCATTGCCGTGAGCTGTGGTGTAGGTTGCAGATGTAGCTCAGATCCTACCTTGCTGTGGCTTTGGCGTAGGCCAGTGGCTGTAGCTCTGATTAGACCCCTAGCCTGGGAACCTCCATATGCCACTGGAGCAGCCCTAGAAAAGGCAAAAAGACAAAAAAATAAATAAATAAATAAAATTTAAAAATACAAAAAATAGAAGGGGAAATAAAGACTTTCTCCAACAAACAAAAGCTAAAAGAATACAGAGTACTAAAAACATTCTAAAATGAATACTGAAAAGGCACCTCTAAATTAAAAAAAAATGAGAAGAAACAGAATGGAGGAAATCACAACTGGAAAGCAATCTCTTAACTAAGCCAGTATACAGATCTAAAAGGAAAAAAAACAAAAACAAAAACAAAAAATAAAAAAAACCAAAAAACAAAACAAAAAAAACGAAAACAATTGTAAAGGCAATGATAAACCCAGGGAACAGCAAAAAGGACATCAAAATCATAAAATGTCTGCAAGGAAGGTAAGAAAACCTATACTTTTTTTTCAATATTATATGCCAACAAATTTGCCAATTCAATATTATTTGCCAATATCTTTGAATGAATATAGACACAAAAGTTCTCAGCAAAATTTTAGCCAACTGAATCCAGAAACATACAAAAAAAAAAAAAAAAATCATATACCACAACCAAGTGGGATTGATCCCAACTTCACAAGAATGGTTCAACATACACAAATCAATCCATGCCACATGCCACATTAAGAAAAGTCAAAAACCACCTGATCATGTTAATAGATATAGAAAAAGCATTTGACAAAATCCAACATCCATTCAAGGTAAAAACTCATGAAAGTGGGTCATTAGGCTACATACCTTAACATAATAGAAGCCATTTATTTTAAACCCACAGCCAACAGAATACGCAAAGGAGAGGACCTGAAAGTCTTCCTGCAAAAACCTGGAACAAGACAAGGTTGCCCAATCTCACCACTTTTATTCAACATAGTATTGGAAGTCCTAGCCAGAGCAATCCGACAAACAAAAGAAAGAAAAGTATCCAAATTGGAATAGAGGGGGTAAAATTGTCACTGTATGCAGATGAAATGATACTATATATATAGAAAACCCTAAGGATTCCACACAAAAACTAGCTGAACTTATCAATGAATTCAGTAACACAGCAGGTTGCAAGATTAATAATCAGAAATCATTTGCATTTCTGTATACCAACAAAGACATATTAGAAAAGAAATATAAAATTACAAAACCTTTTAAAGTTTCACCCCAGGGAATTCCTGTTGTGGCTCAGTGGAAGCAAACCTAACTAGTATCCATGAGGATGCAGGTTTGATCCCTGGCCTTGCTCAGTGCATTAAAGACCTGGCATTGCCATTAGCTATGGCGAATGTTGCAGTCATGGCTAAGATCCTGTTTTGCTGTGGCTGTGGTGAAGGCCAGCAGCTGTAGCTTTGATTTGACCCCTAGCCTGGTAACATCCATTAAGCCACAGGTGTGGCCCTGAAAAAAATTAACAATAAAATAAAATTAAACAAGATTGCACCCCCAAAAATTAAATACCCAGGAATAAACCTGATCAAGGAGGTGAAAGAATTATATGGTGAGACCTATAAAACATTAATCAAAAAAATTAAAGATGATTAAAAGGAATGGGAATATAGTCCTTGCTCCTCCTCTGTAAGAATTAACATCGTTAAAATGGTCATACTACCTAAAGGAATCTACAGATTCCATGCAATTCCTATCAAATTACCCATGACATTTTTAACAGAACTAGGACAAACAATCCAAAATCTTATATGGAACCATAAAAGATCCAGAATTACCAAAGCAATCCTGAGGAACAAAAAATAAGCAGGAGGCATAAATCTCCCAGATTTCAGACAATAGTACAAAGCTCCTGTAATCAAGACAGTATGGTACTGGTACAAAAACAGACATACAGACCAATGGAAGAGAAGGGAGATCCCAGAAATAAGCCCAGAAATCTACAGTCAATTAATCTTCAACAAGGAGGCAAGAACATAAAATGGGAAAAAGACAGTCTCTTCAGCAAGTTGTGCTAGGAAAACTGGACAGCTGTATGAAAATCAATGAGACTAGAACTCGCCCTCACACCAGGCACAAAACAAACTCAAAATATCCTAAAGACTTAAACATAAAACAATAAACCATAAAACTCCTAGAAGAGAACATAGGCAAAACATTCTCTGACATCAACTGTACAAGTGTTTTCTTAGATCAGTCTCCCAAAGTAATATAAATAAAAACAAAAATAAACCAATGGGCACCAATCAAACCTATAAGTTTATGCATGGCAAAGAACTACAAAAAAAAAAAAAAAAAAAGACAACCTACAGAAAATAGTTTCAAACTATGCACCCAGCACATGCTTAATATCAAAAATATACAAACAACCAATATGTCTCAACAGCAAAAAAACAAACAACCTAATTGGAAAATAGGCAGAAGACATGAATAGACATTTCTCCATTGAAGACATATAGATGACCAACAAGCATATAAAAAATTGCTCAGCATCACTAATTATTAGAGAAATGCAAATCTAAGCTACAACGAGGTAAAACTTCACACTGGCCAGATTGGCCATCATTGGTAAATCTACAAATAACAAATACTACGGAGGGTGTACAGAAAACGGTAGCCTCCTTCACTGTTGGCAGGAATGTAAATTGGTATAACCACTATGGAAAACAATATGGAGTTACCTCAGAAGACTAAATATAGAACTACCATATGATCTAGCCATCCCACTCCTGGGCCTGTATCTGGATAAATTTCACATTGAAAAATATACACACATCCCTATGTTCATTGCCGCACTGTTCACAATAGCCAAGATATGGAAACTATCTAAATGTCTGTTGACAGATGAATGTATTAAGAAGATTTGGTACATGTACAAAATGGAACACTACTCAGCCATAAAAAGGACAAAATAATACCATTTGCAACAACATGGATGGAACTAGAGACTTTCAGAGTAAATGAAGTCAGAAAGACAAAGACAAATACCATATGCTATCACTTATATCTGAAATTTAATACATGGCACAAATGGACCTAGGTACAGAAAAGAAACAAACTCACGGACATGGAAAACAGACTCTTGTTTGCAAAGAGGGAGGGGGGAGTGGAGAGACTGGGAGTTTGGAATTAGTAGATTAAAACTATTGCATTTAGAATGGATAAGCAATGACATCCTGCTGTATGTATATAGCACAGGGAACTATATCTAATCACTTGTGATGGAACATGATGGAGGATAATGTGAGAAAAATAATGTATATATTTGTATAACTTTACTGTACAGCAGAAATTGTCACACTGCTGTACAGCAGAAATTGTCACAACATTGAAAATCAACTATAATAACAAAAAAAAAAGAAAAAAAAAACTATGTGGACTAGAAGGAAACCCTAAGGTAGTAAGATAGTGACTTTTCCATAGTATACAGAAAGAGAAGGCACAGACCCCCAACACTTTTTTCCCCTAACTCTTATGCAGTCAGTACTAATCTTTCTTAGAAAAGAATCTTTGCCTTGAATTGAGGCAGATATTCTACTTACTTTTCCTATGATATAGCTATGAGTCAAAGAAGCTGAGTAATTTGTCTCAGGTCACAATGTCTCTACTAAGTGGCAGAGCAGAACAAGTAGAAGACAAGGAACAGTCACTTGATAGAACCTCATTTTCCTTGGACCCCTGGCCAAGAGCCTCTAGGATCAGACTTCCAACAAACACTGTTGGGCTGTACTAATTTTGGCTCACCTGAGTTCTCCCTGGATCTGTCTTGCTGACCACTACCTTATGTTGGCTAACTTTTCAGAATCCCCCCTCTATAAATGCAAATAATAATATGAGTCCATGCCTCCCAAGGATGGGAAGATAAATGAGATAAGAAAAGTGAGAACCAGATGAGCTCATCTTAATGATGGTTCTAAAGACCCCATGATTCTAAAGCCCCCAAAATGAAGGGGCTATAGAGTTATAGTTGGCCAAAGCCTTACACTCTCAATTTTTTAAAGACAGAAACATAAATTAGTATTTACTAATAATGAAACTGATGACCAGCATGTCCTTGCTTTCATACAAACCTATTATATGCAACCCCTATTACTAGGAAAAAGTATAGCAATAGGTGATTTTATACTTATATCTTTCACAGAACTATTCTGGATTTTATTTACATGAGCCCTCTTTAATATAGGTCATGCTTTGCTGTATTTCAGTGAAATAGGACTTGGAAAATGATGATTTACACAAAGGCTTTTAAGGGCACATTTTTGGTATAAAGTAAGGTACAACTGAAATTAACATTTGAGATTTTAGTAATGGGTCTCTCCTGGAATAAGATTCTACCAACCAATTATATCACTTGCAAATGTTGGCAGCTATTGTCTTGGGCTAGTTTTTGAACTCACAAAATCACCTAAGGTTAATACTTGGTTATTAGAAGGGGACAGAACTGTGCTAGGAGCCACTGCATTGCAAAGGGGCAGTGCTAGTCAGGTTGCAACTGTGGACATAACCTTGAATGAGATTTCCACTTCTTTAATGTGCATCCACAAAATTCAAGCTCTTTGGGTGCCCATGAACCTTCTACTTTGATGACATGACCTTTACGGCCATGAAGAGGCTAAGTCTAACTTCTACATTTTGTTGCTATTTTTCCTATATGTCACTAAAACTCTACATAACCAGTGGCCTGGAGAACATCTTTTCTTTGCTTTTATACAAGCCCCCAATCCTGTTCATTTAGATTCTTTAGAACTATTGGATAATTCCTTCTGAGGCTGTTATGATATCCCATACATCTCAGGGTCTAAGGCTTTTCACTGGTAAGCAAATATCTTTATGTTTTAGGTTGTAAGTTAATCAAATAACTTAATTGAGTCTTTTTTGCATTTATTCATTGCTGTGATTGCTCTCCCAAGCCTTCCTTTCACTCATGTCTCCTCTATCCCAAGAAACATAAGGGACCAAGTTAGGCTTCCTGGACTCCTCCCTTGCCTAATTTATGTATGACCGTAACAGGAAATGGACAATTACCATTTTACATTTAAGTTTTCAAGAAATGATCTTAAAACATTCTTTGGTCAATAAATTCAACTATATTCAAACAACTTTTGAGTACTCTTTCTGATTCTAGAATGAGCAACCCTGATTTAGAATATTATGTTGCCTTACTTTGACAATAATCCTTTTAAGATTAAAGCAGTAGTATAATAACAAAGAACAGGACTTGGGAATTACAAGGCCTAAATCACACTTGCTAATGGGAAAATTGCTTGACTTGACCTTGACTTCTCAAGGTCTTATATGTTTCTCATCTATGAAATGCCAAATATTCCTATCCTATCATGTAAATAATATTTCTGTCATTATTGCAGGAGAATGAGATACAAAGTACCTGGCATGGTGTCTAGCCAAAAGTGGGCTGTTCAGTCACCTTGAATCTGTGTCTCTGAAGGGAAGCAAAAGCATTGAGAAGAATGAGCCATTGAAACCTGATCACAAATATTGCTAAGAAACTTAACTTGGGTATAAAATCAAACCTATAGGGTTAGGGTTAGGGTATGAAAAAGCCAAGTGGCTAAGCTAAAAAGTGGATTTGTTCTACAATTTATTATATCTTGATATTATATGTGTATTTATCTCACACTCTTTATGTGTGAACTCTTATAGAGAAAGACATTTTTGTTAAATAATTTTTTTGGTCAAGAAAGGTCCTGTTCATTTCCATAGAGTCCAAAATATACCACTTTGTTACAGAGTACAAAACATACCACTTCTTTGCAGAGTACAAAGTAATGACTTGCTCTTCGCATCCTAAAACTGAGTCCACTAAGGATGGCCAATAAGCCTTTGATAGCAGAAGCTTCTGCCAGCTGAGTAGCTGGATTACATGATTACAAGGACTAGCTCCTGGTAATAATTTTGATGGCATTATCCTCTCCCAGAAATGTATGAATAATTCTGGCCTTTAAAAACAGATTTAAGGGATTGCATATATCTTGACATTATCAGCCTCTAAAGATCATGCAGTAGGGCCTGTTGACCTTTCTGTCTTAATGATGAGTTGCAAAACTGTTGGATAACATTAATGGAATGAAGTGAAAAAGAGTATGTACTACAGAGCAGTGACTGTGAGTCTGAAGAGGTGAGAAAGATGTTCAGGATGACAAAGGAAATTTGCTTTAATCCTATGGAAACTGAGAAGTCACATGGAAGCAAAGGAATACAAACTGGATTCCATTTCTGTCTCTAGTCCATATACACAATCCTCAAATAATACAGCAAGGCATGAGCAAAGAAAAATAAAGTGTTTGGCTTATAATTAGGTGTCTGACAATAACTCCAGCTCTTGGACATGCAAAGCATAAACAAATTTACTTAAGTGTATAATGTAAATCTCTATACTTTAAAAATGAATAATTTTTACCAATTCACCACCATATACTGGGAATGATACTGGGTTCTGTTACTAGACATATGAAGGAATGCATACAAATTACCTCCCTTCTCTAGTATTGTTTTATAAAACATTTTTTTTAACCAAGTGTTTCTAATACATTAAAAACTGAAGACAAAATAATTTTAAAGTTCTTCACACAGTTCCTTGTCATATCATGTGTTCAATAAAGGTTAGCATCTTTCCCCCAACCCCCAACATCTCCTTTTGCACTAACTTGCTCAGTCCACATTTGAATAATGGAATAAACTGATAAAGTTGAAAAATGTTAAAAATTAAGAATGTCTTATTCCCTTGGAATCTTTGCAATACAATTGTTGTGAACACATTTTTGGTGCAATACAAAGTATTAGCAGAAGGGCAGGAATTTAAAATTGTAACCACTCTGAAAAATTGTACATCATGGACAGAGTAAACATTGCTAATTTCATACACGCAAATAAAATGGATTCAGTTAAAAGCACTCACTGTTCTGCCTTCGAAACCCGACAGGGAGGTCTTATCAGAACACAAATGAAATGCATGATTCTATGCTTATCCAATACCACTATAGTCCATGAAAAAAATAAAAGTGGAAATGTGATTTTCTATTAAAACTAATATAGTAAAATGAAATACAATACCTAAAAAGCAGATGAACTAGTATTTCCATGGCAACCAAAGGCTATCAACATCATTTTATTATAATAATAATAATTATTATTATTATTTTCACTTTGCAAGGCATCTTTGAAGATAAATTTCCTGCATGGGTCTACTTGGTAGCTCCCTGAATAATTCTAGTCCACAAGGCTTTGTATCTTTTTTCACATGCTAGGAATACAATGGCTTATTCTAATTATCTTGAAACTCAATTCAACAAAAAGCTTGGAATGAAAACATAAAGCAGCCTCCTGGTTTTTTTTGTGTTTTTTTTTTTTTTTTACTTTAGTTATTGACTTCATGATTCCTTCCTCTTGGTAAATTGCTAATAAGAAATTGAAATACACCAGCTGAGGAGAAAAGATTCTTCGTATTTCTCCCTCACAAGAAGGTAGGTTTGGGCAGGTAAGGCCTCATTAAAAGTGAATAAAACATGAGTGGATTAAACACCTTCATTCTAGATTACAACAGAATGGCTGGCCGAAACATTTATTGAACAACTATTGGAAGTCAGGCACTTTGGATGAAGATATCAGAGGTCTAGGAGACCTCAGACATGCTAGGGAGGGAAATGGATAAACATGGCGTGTCAAAAAACTGCAATATAGACTGTAATAGAGTTAACGTCAAGGTCACTATTGACTCATTGTCCAAACTGGGTCACTTTTGAGAACAAAATGGACACTATTAATAAATATTAAAAGACAACTGACATAAACATCCTAGTTGGGATCAAAGTGCTATGGAACACAAAAGAGAAAGCAGCAACATACCTTTGGAAGACTGTAGATCACTAGGGGGCTAAGAGGAATTTTTTTTTTTTTTGCTTGTCATTATGTTTATTAAAGGAATACATAACTTGAACAAATTTTAAAAATATAAAAAGTCCTGTATGACTTTCTCCCTCATCTTTATCTCACAATAGCAATCACTAGATTTTCTAATATTGATCTTTTTCTTAAAGGTAGAACATAAATTTTCAGTTTTTTCATTTCAAGAGGCTTTTCCCAGGCTATTCTCAGAGTCTAGAGTTTAGGCTTGCATGTCATTTTTTTTTTTTTTTGGTCCAAAATCTAACAATTTTTTAGATTTTGATTTCTTAATGTAGGCCAAAAAACTAAAACAATGTTATGTGCAGTGAATATTCATGCTCACATAATGCTTAATTGCCTATTCCCACAGCCTCATAATAGCTTTAATTTTAATTTTTTTAATTTATTTTATAGAAGTATAGTTGATTTACAATGTTGTGTTGATTTCTGCTGTACAGCAAAGCAATTCAGTTTATATATATATATAAAGTAACCGAAGTATACACTCACATATTTTTCACATTATTTTCCATTATGGTTTATTACAGGATATTGAATATAGTTTCCTGCTGCTATATAGTAGGACCTTGTTTTTTATTCATTCTATATATAATATTTTGCATAGGCTAATCCCAAATTCCCAATACAGCCTTCCCCCAAGCAAATCTATTTTTATATTTTAAGGAACCTTCACTAAAGAACATACTGTTCGTAGTGACTGCACCAATTTACATTCCCATAAACAGTGTAGAAGGGTTCCTTTTTCTTCATATCCTCTCCAGCACTTGTTATTTGCAGACTTTTTAATGATGGCCATTCTGACCAGTATGAGGTGATATCTTATTGTAGTTTTGATTTTCATTTATCTAATAATTAGCAAAGTTGAGCATTTGTCCATGTACTTATTGGCCAAGTGGATGTCTTCTTTGGAGAACTGTCTATAGAGGTCTTCTACTAATTATTTTTTGATTGGGATGTTTGTTATTTTGTTATGATGTCATTGAGTTGTACAGGCTATTTGTATGTGAATACACACACACAAACATATATATGTATATATATACATGTTATTTTTCTCATACTATTTTCCATCCATTGCGGCATTCAAATTTAGGTAATTAAAAAATATTATTGTTGATTTACAAAATTCTGTCAATATCTGATGTACAGCAAAGTGACCCAGTTATACATATATATGTATATATATACATACACACACATTCTTTTTCTCATATTATCCTTCATCATATTCCATCACAAGAGATTAGATATATAGTTCCCTGTGCTATAAAGCAGGATTCCATTGTCCATCAACTCCAAATGCAACAGTTTGCGTCTACTAACCCCAGACTACCAATCAACTCCCATCCACTCCCCACTGGCAAACACCAGTCTGTCCTCCATGTCCATGATCTGTTTCTGTTTAGTAGATGGATCATTTGTGCCATATTTTAGACTCCACATATAAGTGATATCTTATGATGTCTGTACTTCTTTTTTTCTGACTTACTTCACTCAGTATGAGAGTCTCTAGTGCCATACCTATCGCTGCAGATGGCATTATTTTGTCCTGTTTTATGTATGAGTAGAATTCCATATGTATATATACCACATCTTCTTAATCCATTCATCAGTAGACATTTAGGTTGTTTACATGTCTTGGCTGTTATGGATATTGCTGTGATGAACATATGGGTGCATGTATCTTTTTCAATGAAAGTTTTGTCTGGGAATATGCCCAGGAGTAGAATTGCTGGGTCTAACGGTAGTTCTATATTTAGTTTTATGAGTTATTTACATACAGTTTTCCATAGTGGGTTGTACTAAATTACATTCCCACCAATACTGAAGGAGGTTTCCCATTTCTACACATCCTCTCCAGCATTTGTTGTTTGTTGAATTGTTAATAATGGCCACTCTAACTGGTGTGAGGTGGTACCTCATCATACTTTTGATTTGCATTTCTCTAGTAATTAGTGATGTTGAGTATTTTTTTATGTGCCTGCTGTACAGCTATAAGTCTTCTTTGGAGAAAAGTCTATTTAGGTGTACCCATTTTTTTCAATTGGGTTGTTTAATTTTTTGTTGTTCAGTTGTATCAGCTGTTTGTATATTTTGGAGATTAAACTTTTGTCAGTTGAGTTATTTGCAAAAAATTTTCTCCCATTCTGTGGATTGTCTTTTTTTTTAATGGTTTCTTTTGCTGTGAAGAAGCTACCAAGTTTAATTAGGTCTCATTGGTTTATCTGTGTCTCTATTGTCTTTATTCTAGAAGGTGGGTAAAACAAGATGTTGCTGTGATTTAGGTCAAAGAGTGTTCTGCTTATGTCTTCCTCTAGGAGTTTTATAGTATCTGGCATCACATTTAGGTATTTAATCCCTTTTGTGTTTATTCTTGTTAAAAATGGTCTAATTTCATTCTCATATATGTGGTTATCCAGTATTCCCAGAACCATTTATTGAAGAGACTGTCTTTCCTCAACAGTATGTTCTTGCCTCTTTTGTATTAGATTAGTTGACTGTGCATGGGTATATTTCTGGGCTTTGTATCCTGTTCCATGGATCCATATTTCTGTTTTTGTTCCAATACCATGCTGTTTTGATGACTGTAGCTTCATAGTAGAGTCTGAAGTCAGGTAGACTGATTCCTCCAGTTCCGTTTTTTCATTTCAATATTGCTTTGGCTGTTTGAAGTCTTTTGTGTTTCCATACAAATTTTAAAGTATTTTGTTTTAGTTCTATAAGAAGAATGCCATTGGTGATTTCATAGGGATTGCATTGTATCTGTAGATTGTCTTAGGTAGTATTGTCATTTGGACTATGTTGACTTTTCCAATCCAAGAGGGTGGTATATTTTTCCACATATTTGTGTCTTCTTTGATTTCTCTCATCAGCATCTTATAGTTTTCAGAGTACAGGTCTTTTGTCTCTTTAGGTAGGTTTATTCCTAGGTATTTTATTATTTTTGATGCATTGGTAAGTGGCATGGATTCCTAATGTCTACTTATGACCTTTTATTGTTAGTATAAAGAAATGCAATCAATTTCTGTGTATGAATTTTGTATCCTGCGACTTTACCCAATTCATTGATGAGCTCTCAATGTTTTCTGATATTGTCTTTAGGGTTTTCTAAGTATATTATCATGCCATCAGCAAACAGTGATAATTGTACTTCTTTTCCAATTTGGAATCCTTTTATTTCTTTTTCTTTCTCTAACTGGCATGGCTAAGACTTCCAAAACTAAGTTGAATAACACTGGTGAAAGAGGACATCCTTGTCTTGTTCCTGATCTTAGTGGAAATGCTTTCAGTTTGATGTTAGCTATGGATGTGTCATAAGTGACTTTTTATTTTACTGAGATAGTTCCCCTCTGTGCCCACTCTCTTGAGAGTTTTTATCATGAATGGCTGTTGGATTTTGTCAAAATCTTTTTCTATATCTATTTTGATGATCATATGGTTTTTATCTTTCAGTGTGTTGATATGGTGTATTACACTGATAATTTGCAGATATTGGAAGAATCCTTGCATCCCTGGGATAAATCCTACTTGATCATAATGTATGATCTTTTCAATGTTTATTTATATCTGGTTTGCTAATATTTTGTTGAGGATTTTTATATCTATGTTCATAGGTGATATTGGCTTGTACTTATCATTTTTGGTGGTATCATTGTCTGGTTTTGGTATCAGGGTAATGGTGGCTTCAAAGAATGAGCATCATGGTATTCCTTTCTCTGCAATTTTTGGGAAGAGTTTCAGAAGAAGAGTTGTTAACTCTTCTCTGAATGTTTGGTAGAAATCAGCTGTGAAGCCATCAGGTCCTGGACTTTTGTATTTTGGAAATTTTTAGACCACATTTTCAATTTTAGCACTTGTGATTGGTCTATTCATATTTTCTATTTCATCCCAGTTCAGTCTTGGTAGGTTTTACCTTTTGTAAGGGTCTGTCCATTATTTCCAGATAGTCCTTTTTTGTTGTTGTTTGTTTGTTTGTTTGTTTGTTTTTTGGTATACAGTTACTCATAGGAGTCTCTCATGATCCTTTGTATTTCTGCACTATCAGTTGTAATTTCTCCTTTTGCATTTCTAACTTTATTGATTTGAACACTATGCCTTTTTTCTTGATGACTCTAGCTAAAAGTTTATCAACTTTGTTGATCTTTTCAAAAAACCAGCTTTTGGTTTCCTTAATCTTCTCAATTGTTTTCTTTGTCCCTGTTATTAATTTCTACTCTAATCTTTACCTAATTTTGGGCTTTGTCTGTTCTTTCTCTAGATGGTTAAAGTGTAAGGTCAGGCTATCTATTTGAGGTTTTTTCTTCTTTCCTGAGATAAGATTATATCGCTATAAACTTCCCTCTCAGAACTTCTTTTGCTATGTGCCATAGGTTTTGTTATATTTATTTATTTATTTTGTCTTTTTAGGGCCACACCCATGGCATATGGAAGTTCCCAGGCTAGAGGGCAAATTGGGAGCTGCAGCTGCTGGGCTACACCACAGACACAGCCACAGCAATGCCAGATCTGATCTGTGTCTGTGATCTACACCACAGCACAGGGCAACACCAGATCCCACTGAGTGAGGCCAGGGATTGAACCCACATCTTCATTGATACTAGTCAGGTTTGTAACCTGCCAAGCCATGACAGGAACTCCCTCCCATGGGTTTTAGATTGTTGCATCCCCATTGTCATTTGTCTCTATATATCTTTTAATTTCCTCTTTTATTTCTTCAATGATCCATTGGTTGTTTGGTAGCATACATTAGCTTCCAGGAGTTTGTGTTTTTTTCTGTTTTTTTTTTCTTAGAGTTGATTTCTAGTCTCATAGCATTGTGATCAGAGAAAATGCTTTAAATAATTTCAAATTTTTTTTAAATTTAACAAGGCTTGATCTGTGGCCCAAGATATGATCTTTCCTGGAGAATGTTCCATGTGCACTTTGGGGTAAAAAGTTCTATCAATATCAGTTAAGTCTATTTGCTCTAGTGTATCATTTAAGGCCTGTATTTCTGTGATGATTTTCTGCCAGGATGATCTATCCATTGCTGTACATGGGGTGTTAAAGCCACCCACTATTATTGTGTTACGGGCAATTTCCCCTTTTATGGCTGTTGCTTGTTGCTTTACAGTTTGTGCTGCTCTGATTTTGGGTGCATATATATTTACAATTATTATTTGTTCTTCTTGTATTGGTCCTTTGATCATAGCGTAATGTCTGTCTTTGTCTCTTGCGGCCTTCTTTATTTTAAAATCCATTTTGTTTGATATGAGTATTGCTACTCCTGCTTTTCTATAATTTACATATGCATGTGATATTTTCTTCAGTCCCCTCACTTTAAGTCTGTATGTGTCTTAGATCTGAAGGGTGTCTCTCATGTAGATAGCATATATATGGGTCTTGTTTTGAATCCATTCATCCAGTCTCCGTCTTTCAGTTGGAACATTTAATCTGTTTACATTCAATGTAATTATGGATAAATATTCATTTATTTAATTTTTTGGGGATTGCTATTTTTGGGTCTTTTTTCTTCCCTTTCTCTTTTTGTTGTCTTCTCTTGTGATCTGCTGGCCATTTTAGTGTTATGTTTTGCTTGATTTTTTTTTTTTTTTCAGTGTGTGCAACCATATAGTCATTTGATTTGTGATTCTGTGCAGAATTGTTTCTGCTTGCTGGTCTCTTAATTTCAAATGCATTTTCAGTGTTAGCATTTGTCCTCTCCTCTTTTCATACTTGCTAGTGTTGATATCATATTTGTCAATGGGTGATTTCCTACTTTTATATTATCTTTGCCTTTACCAGTGAGCTTTTTCATTTATAATATTCTTGTTTATAACTGTGGCTTTTCCATTTATGCTTAGAGAAGTTCATTTAGTACTTGATATAGGGCTGTTTTGGAGGTGTTGAATTCTTTCCACTTTTACTTGTCTGTAAAGCTTTTGATCTCGCCATCAAATCTGAATGAGAGCTTTGCTGGGTAGAGTATACTTGGTTCTATATTCCTCCTCTTCATCACCTCAAATATATTTTGCCACTCCCTTCTGGCTTGTAGAGTTTCTACTGAAAGATCAGCTGTTATCCTTATAGGGGGTCTCTTATATGTGATTTGTTGCTTTTCCAGTACTTATTCATTCTTCTACCTCTGCTAACCTGCTAGTGCTTCACTGTTCACTGGTTTGCTTTAATAACTCATAGGGGTAGCACTGTCTCTTACAGGCCCTTTTTCTAGCAGGTAGCTCTGAGGGCTATTTTTAATAGCTTGCAATGTTAGCAGATTCTCCTGCTTTCCCTCCCTTTTCTGGGAAGGCTCTAGGGACTACTCTCTGTAGGTATAGGTGCAGATGTCACTGTTCTGCTGGTAATCCCCTTGCTTGGACACTCTAGGGATCTCTCTCTAAAGCCCCAGGGGCAGGGTACTTCCCCATAATCGTTGCTTAATTCTCCCTCTGAAGCTGCAGGATGTGTATTTCTGGCAGTCCCAACCCCTGCCATGCTGCTGGTAGGAGTGCTCTCTGTAGCCCTGCATATTGGAATGTGGGTTAATGGTCCTTCCCTGGTTCCCATGGAGTGGAACAAATGCCACTGAGGTGGGTCTTCTCAGGTCCACTGGCAGGGGCCCTGTATCTTATGCTTTTCTCAGGTAGGGCAGCCTGTAGCTCCATAGGGAGCAGTAACTGGCATCCCTCTCACCAAAATGGGCACTGCTGCCAGCAGCTCTTCTGGCACAGATTGGGTGCTTCTGGTGCAAGCCTCTGTGGATTCTCTGGGCAGAGCCAAGGCGCCTCTATGTTCGCTGATCAACAAGGAGTGGGCACCTGCAGGAATGAGCGCTGCCACCAGCAGCTCTTCACTGCCCTGCTGGCACAACTCTGCTGATTCTCTGAGCAGATCTGAGATGCCTGTGTTTTCCCTGATCTCTTAGGGGATGGGCACAACCACTGGCAGTTCTTCTGGTGCAGGTTCGACTCAACTAGCTCAGAGGCCACTGGCAGGAACCTGAAAGTTGTGTTATTTCCCCAGGCAGTTACTACAGCTGCTCCAAGAAGTCTGTAGCCCTACAGTGGGGCTGCTTCCCAGCTGTTACTAAGCAGCTGCTACTGCCAAGTGGTTCCTTGAGCTGAGGCATTAAGTGTCCTGCAGCTTGACAAGGTGGCATAGGGAACAAAGCTGCAGTGGTGAATCCTGCCCCTTCCTTCCAGCACCTCCAAACAATGGCCTCTAGTCTCTAAGCCTGACTGGGGTTGCCTCCAATTAGATGCTCTCCACTGTGGTCACCCTACACTCTAGTCCCTCCAGGCTGTTTCTGCCTGGACAATCCCGTTTCTTTTCCAAGGTATCAGTCACAGGTCCCTCTTTGGGTCTGATCTCCAAGGCTAAAGTTTTAGTTCCCAAAACCTGCCTATGGTTGCCTGTTGCCCATAGCACTGACCGTTTATAGAGGACTGTCTCCTTTGTAACTGTTTCACCACCATTTGTCTAGAGTTCCTCTGTTTTTGGCTGATCTTGCTGCTATTGGGGGAACTTCCCAGGCTGCAGGAGCTATTCCTCTTTCCAGCTCCCTCCTGGGCCAGCAGGTCCCAACTCCTTTCCGTTTGCTTCTTTTTCTCTTGTTCTTCTTTCATATGTCCTATCTGCTTTTGAAATGTTTTCTTGTTCTATTACAATCTTGAATTCTTTGGCCAGTTTTTCACAAATTTTCTGTGTGAATAGTTCCACATGTAGTTGTATTTCCAGTGTATTTGTGGCAGTAAGTGAGCCTTATGTTCTGCTACTCTGCCATCTTAGACTGCCTCTGCTAATTATTGATATTAGCTATTGCCACTTTAAACACTGTTTTCCCACTGTCCTTGTATTTCTTCTTTGCTACCTTTTTTTCTTTTTGTTTTTCCTTTTGTGCTTTGATGACTTTCTTTTGTATTATGCTTATGTTCTTTTTTTGTTGTTGTGTGTGTACGTGTGTGTGTGTGTGTGTGTGAATATTTTTGATTTGTGGCTGTCCTATCTTTCAAGTATGTCCTATTTCTACCTGCTTTGGACTCTAGTTGTATAGGCCCAAACACATTATTTAAAAAAAAAAGTCTTTTAGTTTTCTACTCTCCTTCCCCACATTTTATGATTTTGATATCCTCTTTACATCTCCATGTTTATTCTTTTATTCTTCATTGAGGATATCATCCCTTTCACAACTTTTTAATCTGTATATTGGACTATTCAACTGATTTACCTTCCAATGGTGATTTTTATCTTTCCCAGAGATTCTTGCTTCTTTTCCATTTAGAGAAGAATTTTCAGTATTTCTTTTAGGATAGGTTTAGTATTGCCATATTTTAGTTTTTGCTTTTCTAGGAAAATTTTTTTATCTCTCCTTTTCTAAATAATAATATTGCTGGGTAGAGTATTGAGGGTGCAGATTGTTATTTTTTCGGGACTTTGAATATATCTTGCCACACCCCTCTGGCCTGAAATGTTTCTGTAGAGAAATCAGCTGATAGCCTTCTGGGGATTCCCCTGTAATTAACCTTTTGTTTTTCTCTTGCTGCCTTTAGAATTCTCTCTTTAACATTCATATTTTAATAATAATAAATCTGGTCCTGAGTCTGTTAGGTTTTATTTGTTTCATCTTGTTTGGAACCTTTTGGGCTTCTCGTACTTGGACATCTGTTTGCTTCTTAAGGTTTGGGAATTTTTTTTTTTTTTTTTTTTTGTCCTTTTGCTATTTCTTGGGCCGCTCCTGCGGCATATGGAGGTTCCCAGGCTAGGGGTCCAATTGGAGCTGTAGCCACCGGCCTACGCCAGAGCCACAGCAACGTGGGATCCGAGCCGCGTCTGCAACCTACACCACAGCTCACGGCAACGCCGGATCGTTAACCCACTGAGCAGGGGCAAGGACCCAACCCGCAACCTCATGGTTCCTAGTCGGATTCGTTAACCACTGCGCCACGACGGAAACTCCGGTTTGGGAATTTTCAACCATAATTTCTTCAAATACATTTTTGATCCTTCTTTTATTCTTTCTTCTACTTCTGGGATCCTTATTACACATAGATTAGCATGCTTTATATTATTGCATAAGTCTTTTATATTGCTTTTTTCCATTTGTCTTTCTGTCTGCTGTTCGGATTGGGTGATCTCCATTATTCTATCTTCGAAATCACTTGTTTATTTTTCTCCATTATTTGATCTGGTAGTTATTGCCTTCAGTTTAGCTTTCATCTCAACAAACAAGTTTTCTAATTCTTCTCAGCTCTTCTTTGTAGTTTCCAGCTCCTTTTTAATGGTAATCTGCATTTCTATCCAATAGCCTTTCTTAATTCCTTTAGCATATTCATTATCACCTTTTGGAACTTGCTGTCTATTAGACTGAAGAGGTCCATTTCATTGTTTGTTTGTTAAGGGGAATGCTCTTGATCTTTTAATTAAAAATGGCTCCTCTGATCATTTGAATTATATTTATCTTATTATATGAGTTTAGAGGAAACAAAATTATCTGTTGTGGTCTTGGAGGGCTATTTTTATGTGGGAGTGCCCCTAGGTAGCCTGCATGGGTTTAATATTTTTGGTGCAAGAGCTGTTTTTATTATGGATGCCTGCCATGCCTTTCCTCAGTGTGTGCTGGCCATTATCCTCTTGATAGAGGATGTGACTTGCGTTGTTATAACCAGAGCCTGCAATGGATGTTGTGTGGGGCCTTCTCTTTTATCTGTGCTTGTCACAACCCGGCTGGGGTAAGGTCTGCTCCCTTCTTGGAATAGAATCTTCTAGATAAGTTTCTGAGATGTGGTATAAGGTAAGCAGGATTAGAGCACTCTCATGAGAGATGAGACACTTGAGTATTCCTCTACTGGAGCTGTCCACTGGGGAGTGCAGTCTGTGGTGTCAGCTGTCACCCACTGTGTGGCCTTCAAAATACATTGCCATTGGCACTGCCCTTGGCCCCCCTTCAACCATGGAAATGCCAGCAATAGGCACTGGTGGCCCCTAAGTGTTGTTTTCACAAAGCCACCAATGCAAATTCACTGAATTCAGGTACAAAGACCACTGTAGTTGCACAACTGGATGCAGTGCATGAGTTATGGAAGGAGCACAAACAGTCACCCAGCTCAGCCTCTAAGTGCACATTCCCACAAAGCCCACAGCTGCATCCATTGTCCACTTGGACATTGTGCAGGTGCTGAGTTTGCAAAATTGGCAATGGCGATGTAAATCCATGGATGACATGGATTTCAGCCTTGCTGCCTAGGTTGCACTGCCCCTGGAAATCTGTCCTGACTTTAGCCCCACCCCCACCTCTGTGTGTGGACAGCACTGGTGTTTGCACACACCTAGAGCTCTGAGAGGTGGTATTGAGCCAACCGAGAATGAGGAAAGGAAAAGGCTGTTATAGAAAGCCCCACCTTTCCCTTAGCTCTTGAACACATTAACAATGGGGTTCCAAATGGTGGTGCTGTGCTCACTGTGAGCATAGCCAAAAGTGAGGCTGCTGTAGCAGGCAGTGTCCATCCCTTTGTGTATGCCTTAACAATGATGCTTTTCTTCTATGGCAGGCCTAGGCTTCTTCTGCATGTACCCGGGTTGTGGCCCATACCACACTCCAGCCCCGTCAGACAATCTCTGCACAGCCAACTCCAATATTCTTCGTGGGTTTGTCCTCTAAAGCTCGTTTCATCATCTAGCCCCCGCACATATCAGCAGGCATGTGTCTCAGGCTGGGGAATGCAGCAAGGTGGCACAGACTACTTGTTCTGGTCTCTGTTCTGCTCTCTGCAAATCAGTTGTGTTGCCTTTCTCCAAGCCTCTGAAGCTTCCTTTCTCTTCTGGCTGATCTTACTGACAATGAGGGGGCTTCCCCAGGTGTGGAAACCTTTCCTCTTTCACTGTTCCTTTCTGGGGCAGAGGTCCTGTCCCGCTTCCATTTTTTTTTTTTTTTTGTCCTACCCAATTATGTGGAGATTTTTCTTGCACTTTTTAGGTGTCTGAGATCTTATGGCAGTGTTCAATAGGCATTTTGTGCGAACTGTTCCTCATGTAGATGTGTGTTTGATGTATTTGTGGGAAGTGAGCTCCACATCCTTCTATTCCACCGTCTTGATTGGAGACTCCAAGGAATTTTTGGGTTAGGATAATGAAGTAAAAATAGGTGTTGTGAGGTGGATAAACATGAAAACATTCTAGGTAAAAGAAAATAGCAAGCAAAAGATGTTAAGCAATAAAATTGCCTCACATGGCTCATATTTGTATGAACTCATAGAAAATAACCATGGGATGCCATTTCAGCCTCATCACACTGAGAAAATGCAAAAGCCTGATAAGTATGAATATGAATTAACTCCCCATATATGAGTACAACCAATTTGGAAGTATCGCAAAATTGAAGAATACCCTATTATCCAGAAATTATATAAAACTTCATGTGTGCCCAAGAAGAAATATAGAAGAATGCTTATTGTACATAGTTTGTAACAGTGAAAAATTAGAAATAACTTATATGTTCATCAACAGCAGAACAGGAAATAAATTGTAGTAAATCCATATTGTGGAATTTTATTCAGCAGATAAATACCTAAAACCCAATGCATCTACCAACATAAATAAATTTCAGAAACATGCTGAAGAGAAAAAAACAAGCTGTAGAAGAAAATGTATTATAGGACATTATACCAATAAAGATTAATAGCATAGAAATAGTGCTTTAAATTGTTTAAAGGATGCATATATACAAATATAGTATAAGTTTATAGTAAAAAGTTTGCACCCTCCAATTGCCAAATTCTTTTTTGTGGCCTCTTCCTTTTTGTTCCCCAAGTTCTAAGGTGGGAGCTGCTATGGTTTCATTTGTACAAAATTCCCTTTTCGTGCCTTCAGTTGTCAAACATCTGTGTACACCAACCCCCTGTTAAATTTCTTTTGAGATAGTTGCCATGGTATTTCTTCCCTAACTAGACCCTGACTAATTCATCAAACTTATTGCAGTATCATTTTTCAGGATGGGAAAACTGAGCTTTGGAGAGCAGAAATAACTCATATTCCAAAAAGGTAAAAACAAATTTTCTAGATCTCAGGCCTCCTATAGGCAGTCCACCATCAATAGGGATACTACCCTCTTGCTCATAACTAAGGAATCATAGAACTGGAAAGGCCCTCAATGATCCTAGCATTTAGTGCAAAGGTTGGCAGAACTTTTTTGTACAAAAACAGGCCTTGTGTGGGATTTGGGCTGTGGGTCCTCAGATCACAATTTTTCAACTTTAGCCTAACAGTTTGCAAATGTTGCTATGCATTAGCATCACCTAAAGGGCTTGCTAGAAACAGGTTTCTGGGCCCCACTGCCAGAGATTCTCATTCAGCAGGTCTGGGGGCCTGAGAATTTATATACCAACATGTTCCCAAGTGTTACTGAGGCTGCTGGTCCAGGAACTACACTTGAGGAACGACTGCTGTGATTTCACTTCTTTATTTTATACATTGAGGAGAATAATGTCAAATATATTGATTACAGGTTACAGCCAGTAAGTGAGGAAACTGGAGCTTCAATCAAAAATTTCTTTATCCTAAAAGTATGTATGAAGTTCCAACTATATCCTGGGTGCTGTGTTAGGTTCCAGGTTTAAAAAGATGAATATCACATGGGCTAGAAATCTAGTGGAAGATATGAGAGATAATATCTGATGCAGTATGTATGACTCTTGGGGAGCATAAAAAGCAATGGGATCTTAATGAAGAAGCACCTGCTTCCTGAGGTATCCTGAAGGATAAATGGTAATCAACCAGTAGAAATAAGCAGGTGGGAGAAGGAAATTTCAGGCAGGGGGAACAGTCTGTGTGAGGTAAGGTATGTGAGAAGAAAAATAGCATCATGCTTAGCAGTAGGATTTTTGGCTCTCTCTAACTTGCTAACTTGGAGCCTGGGTACATTATTTAACCTCTAAATTTCAGTATCCTCTTCCAAAAATAGACACACTGAAAGAATTTACCTCATAGGGCTGATGTGTGGATTACATAACGTAATGAATTTAAAGTGGTTTGGCATAGTGCCTGAAACATAATTAGCCTTTAATAAATATGAGCAATTACCACCATAGTGCAGCAGTGTGTCAGAGCACAATACATTCATAGTCATGAATAGATTTGGAATATGAGGTGTAGATGAAGTTACAAAGGCAGGTAAGGCTGGAAAATGAAGGACTCCGCAACAGCACCTTTCGATGTGAAGGCAACAAGCAGCCCGTGAGGAATTTAGGCAGAAGAGTGACATGCTTCTGCACTATAACTGGAAGAGAGGAGGTGATGCAGTAATCCAAGAGGTGGGAGCAGATTTTGAAGAAAAAATGAGACCAGTTTTGGACATGGGTGAAATATCTACATGAAATTGTCTAGAACTCAAAAGAATTACTTCAGTTATGCAAATTTAAGATCCCTCAGTTGGCAACTGAATTCAGAGAAGTGAATATTATGGAGAGAGAGAAAAGGGTCCACACCAACATGTGTAGTATCACCACTGAGAAGCAGGAAAGAAGACTCATGAGATATTATCCTAGTAGTTAAGACAGAAGAGTTTCAAGACATACAATCAACAATACAGAATACTCCAGGGATCAAGCAAGATAAAGAACATTGTGTGACAACTGGATTTAGAACCAGGAAATGTAATTCTAAAGTCTGCTTTATATTTGGTGGACTGCACTACAGACATTTTATAAAGAACTACAGATTTGCATGTGAAAAAAAAGGGAAATGAAGAGTCATGTTTTTCCGTAAATAAACAAAAACTCTATTCCTAACATTACCTTCAGGATAATGATTTAAATACTTTACTTTCAGTTTCAGCCCAAGGACCTGTGTGACATTCCAGGCCCTCTGATCTGCCCACAGGTGACACTAGTCCAGACTTGCCCCTCCACTCCTACACCCTTCAATAAAGATTGCTGTAGTCACAACAATAGTCTGTATTTTCCTCACACACATCATGAGTTTTCAAGCCTCTTTGGTCATTCTGTTCCTTCAGTTTAGAGTTATTTCATCTTTTCCAAAGATGATGACAAGTAATATGTAAGAAAATTCTAATCATATCTTAGGCTTGTCAAACCTTTCATGTTACCCACCCACAGTTTCCTTCTGCCCCGACAATCTGTTTATTTCCTTCGCAGCACTTTCTCACAAGCTATATTTCATTTGTTTATTTACCTCTGTCTTTGATCTCTGCCTCTTCTGTGGAACAGAAGCAATACAAGGTGAAGGACCAAACCAGTCTAGGTCTGTATTCTATGCAAGTGTACCTATTGTATTCAAGTGTCTGGCATATAGAAACCACTCAAAACTATTTATTGAATGGATGAAGCAAACAAAGTATCATGCTTAAAAAGCAATTTTAAATAATTTACAACAAGCATGAGACAACTCATAAAGAAGTAACACCTATATACTAGAGAGTGAGAGCTGAAGTTTTGGGAGAGTAAGTAGGAAGGCTTACGAAAGGGACAGAAGTAATCAGGTACCTACTAGACACATTCATCATCAGTACTTTTTTTCTTCACATGAATGTTATGAAGTAGGTGTTATTATTCTCACTTCATGAATAAGAGCACAGAAGCTTGGATATGCTATTATTTTTTGCCCAAACTACATAGCTAAGAAGTGGCAGCACTGAAATGAAGTTCATACTACAGTACTATGGCATTGTATAATACCATGTTGTTTCATGAATTAGAATGCACATGAGGAGACAATTAAAAATTTAAAAATATGTGAATTGAGCTCAACATTCATTATTTAATCTAGTAAAAGGTGCCAATATAAGAGTAGCCAAATTTATAATTAAAAGATGGATTAATCATTGCTTGGACAGAAGTGTGCAGTGAAAACAACCCTGAATAAGGTTTAATAGCCTAGACTATCATGTCTCTGATGCTTATAGATGAGTTATCTTGTGCAAGTTATTAACCCACCTTGAGCCTTTAAGTCTTCATAAAGGAAAGAAATCAGATCTGTTCTGTCTGCCTACTTATCCCACAGAGTTGCAAGAATAAACACATAAGACAACATATTTTGCAAGCATTTGGAAACTGAAATAACTTATATAAATTAAGATTTACTTAATTCTAGGCCCCGTGAATTCTTCCCCACCCCACTCTTTGAAACACTTCTCTCACAAAATTTTTGCTTATCCTTCTCTTTTTGTCTTAAGCACTATAATGCAATTACAATTAAACCATGGGCTTTTTAAAATGAGCCCTGCTTAGAGATAATTTTAAATATATGGTCTCTTTCAAGAAACAGTCTAAATAGTATAAGAAATTTTGGCTGGGGGAAACGATAGCAAAAGGCCTGTTCTGCCACAAACCATGTTACCACTCAGAAATAAGTTCCCTTCTCTTGGTCTCACTTCCTTTACCTGTAAAATTAGTTAAATTAAATAATTTCTACTAAAATCTTCCCCAAATCTTACAATTTATGATTATTTACTCTTCTGAAATCAATTTGATGAGTGAAATTATCCCCCTTCTTTCCAACTTCATTGCTAGGAATCTGGAGAAATCTCTAACTTTTTTGTCCCTAAAATGATTTTGGGAAAAGAAATGGATATTAGACAACTTTCTCTGAGTTATCCTTATTACAACCTTGAAATCCAGGGTGAACAACTTTCTACATTAAATATTAGACTGACTCCACATTATCACTGTTGACAGATTTAAAAAAAAAAAATACTCCATAGCACCTTCTGTCAGCTGATAGCTAACAGGAAATTTCAGGGAGGAAGTGGTCATCTTAAATAGAAGGTACTAGCTCTAATTCAAAAAATTAAAGTTAAATTTATTTTTTTAAAAGTGATTTGAAAACAGCACAAATCTTCACTCAAAATTTAGACACATGAATGAACCAATGAGCTTCCTGTGATCACCTCTGCTGCCTATCCATTAATAGGATAGGAAATAAATGTGTTTTAAATTACCTGTGGCTTAAATTCCACATTAAAAAAGAAAGTTAATATCACCTTAAACTGCACCAATAGAAGTCCAATTTCTTGGTCATGAGAAATAACTGACCCATTCACACTGTACTTAAGAGTATTTACTGACGGTAATCACATGTTAAGTGTAAAGCTAACACATTAGAATTTGTCCAAAGAATAATGATTAAAATAGTGAGAGGGCCTGAAAGCCACATTTTTCATACCAGAAGATTTTAATCCAGATTAAAAAAGGTTTAAAAAAAACCTCATAATGGTCATCAATTATTGATCAGAATACATGTTATGTTCCTCACGAAGAAAGAACAGATAAATAGGAGGAAGATAAAAGAAGAGATATTTAGCTGAATGGTACAGAGAAGGTTCCAAATGATCAAGCACTGCTATATTAGAACAGGCCCTCCCAGAGACTTAGAACTAAACACAGAACATGTGTAAGCAGAGAGTGATGGCTGTCTATCTTATCTGATAGATAAGATGTGGTTGGAAAATAACAAAGGTTGCTTTAGCATTAAGATCCCCCCACCCCGATTTTTTAAAAATTATTCTCATGACCTTTAAAATTATAGCTTAGAAAAACCATTACCTCTTTTGGAGAGGAATCATGGGTTTCATTGCTCATATTTTAACATGAAACTCTAATTCCAAATTAATGTCGAATACCTCGTCTATATATGACTATTCATAATTTTGTTTTGCACTAATGTCTTTTGCATTAGAATTACTTGAACCCTCAGATCCTCTTCCATTACAGCGATTTCCTTTGTATTTTGTATTTAGAGTCTTCTCTGCATTCTACAGATGATAAATGTAGGTATCAAAATAGAGAATGGATGAAGAAACTTCCATCTGAGTCCAATGGTAAGGATAAGATTACCCTCTTGCCTTAAATTATAAGAAAATAGAATAGATATATTTTAAAAGTGGATTTCAGGGATTGGACAACAAGTGTCCAGGACAGTAATCCCTGAATGAAAGAAAACAAATAAGATGAGCTGTGTGAGTGCCCAGATAACCAGCTGAGAAACATTTCTAGGCCAAAGAACAGGAGAAGGAAACTCAAACAGAATCTGGTGGTCTCACCGAGTTGAGGAGGCAGAATTCAGAGTTTGAAGAGGCTAAGGTATACTAGAAACTATAGAGCAGCTAACTGAGATGAGGAAACTATATCATAAAGAAGGAGTTCCAGAGTTGTTCAGAGGGTACCTGAATCCTTGGCTATGTATTAATCTTAGCATGTATGAGAAGAAACTATCTAAACACTGGAAAGTAGTCACAACAACATCTGAAGCTCACACAGGGCTGGGCGTAGTTTGTATTTCCAACATCCAGAGTGTAAATACACAGGTGTATACATAAAATACACAGAGAATTCAGTAAAACTTATAGAAAGGTATAGATTAGTAGTAGAGCTAAATTACCCCAAAAATGAAAGCTTCTCTGGCAAGACTTCAAAGGAACCAAAAGACTGCAAGTAACTAACTAGAACAAAATATATCACTAGAGTGGAAATGCTGCAAAATCCAGCCACCAAAAATGTAAAATCTATATTTATCTGCCACCCATGCAAAATGGAAAGTCATAAAAAGAAAAAAAAAAAGACAATCTATACCCTGGAGAAAAATCAATCAATGGAAACAAGTGCATAAATACACAAATAGTGAAATTTTTAGGCAAAAACATTAGAGCAGCTATTATAATTATTTTCCCATTGTTCAAAGAAGTAGAAGAAAATTTGAGAGCATGCTGAGAAATGGAAGCTTTTAAAAATATTCGGAGATCATCAAAAGATGAGAAATAAAATATCTGAAATTAAAAATATGATATTAATAGCAGATTAAACACTGTAGAAAGATCCATAAACTTGAAAAAGTAGCAGTAGAAACTATCAAACATTAATCACAGAGAAAAAAGAATTTTAAAAAATTGAACAGAACCTCAGACTTATGAAACAATATCAAATAATCCTGATACATGTAACTAGAATCCCAGAAGGAGTTGAATGGATGATGAGCTGGTGGTTGGAAAAAAAATGAAAGAATGATGGAGAAAAACTTTTCTAATTGTGTGAAGGCCAAGAAGCTCAATGATTTATTGAGGAAGTTCAATTAAACATGAGCAGTTGAACATAAAGAAAACCATGATAAGTAACATCATAACTTAATAGATGAGACCAGTGATAAAGAGAAAAATCTTAAAAGTAACCATAGGGGAAAAAATATTATATACAATGAAATGAACATGATATTGAACTTATTTAAAACTACACAAGCAAAAAGGCAGTGCAACAATATCAAGTACTAAAAGGAAAATACAAGCAAACCCGCAAATTTCTAAATTGTAACCCAGTCAAAATATATTTTGTAAATATAGCATTTTTCAGAAAAAATACAAAATATGAAAATATTCATTGCCAGGAGATTTAGATTAAAAGAAATATCAAGGAGGTTCTTTTATCAGAGAGTAATTGACAACAGATAAAAATCTGGAACTACACAAATGAATAAAGAATATCAGAAAAGTTAAATAGGTGGATATGTATAAAATACATTATTCTCACTTTTCATCTCTTTAATAGAAAACTGCCTGAAGAAAAAATAACAATGTATAATAGAGTCTATGCATATAAAGAAGTAAAATATCTTACAACAATAGTACAAAGCCAGGAGAAGGGAAATGGATGTATACTGTTATTAGGTTCTCATACTAATAAGAGAGTTTTAAAATACACGAATCAAAAACTGATAAACTGATAGGCCTGAGGAGTTCTCAATATGGCTCAGTGGTAATGAACCTGACTAGTATCCATGAGGACGTGGGTTCAATCCCTGGTCTTGCTCAGTAGGTTAATGATCTGTATTGCCATGAGCTGTAGTGTAGGTCACAGATGTGATTCAGATCTAGCCTTGCTGTGGCTGCGGCTGTGGCTGGCAGCTTCAAATCCAATTTGACCCCTAGTCAGGGAACTTCCATATGCCCTAAAAAGACAAAACAAACAAACAAACAAAAAAACCCAAAACCCTAACAAACTGATAGGCCTGGAAGAAGGAGTCAAAACTACAGTGAGGGATGATCATGCACTGGTCAGAATGGCCATCATCAAAAAATCCTCAAATAATGAATGCTGGAGAGGGTGTGGAGAAGAAGGAACCCTCCTACACTGTTGGTGGGAATGTAAAGTCATGCAACCACTATGGAGAACAGTACCAGTATGGATGGTCCTTTAAAAACTAACAACAGAGCTGCCGTATGATCCTGCAGCCCGTCTCATGGGCATATATCTGGAGAATACCATAATTCAAACAGAGAGATGTTCCTCAATGTTAACTGCAGCAATATTTACAATAGCCAAGACATGGAAGCAATCTAAGTGTCCACTGACAGAGGAATCAAAAAAGATTGGTATGCATATAAAATGGAATATTACCTAGCAGTGAAAAGAATGAAATAATGTCATTTGCAGCAACATGGATGCACCTAAACATTAACATAGTAAATGAAGTAAGCCAGACAAAGACCAATATCATAAGATAGTGCTTATAGAGAATCTAAAAAAAATGATACAAGTGAACTTATAGAAAAAATAGAAATAGACTCACGACATAGAAAACAAACTTACGGAGAGAGGACAAGAAGGCAGAGGAGTAGGGGGACACGCTCGCCCTCTCCCACAAACACAACAAGAAAAACACATCTACAGGTTAAATGAATCACATAGAACAGCAACAAATCGCTGGCAGAGGAACCTAAACTCCAATAACGGCAAGAAGTTCTTGACATTACTGGGCAGAACGGGAGAAAAGAGGAGAGTGGAGAAGGTGAATCTGAGCAGGACGGGCGCTCCCGAAGGGGAACTGTGGAGGAGAAAGGGATCCCGCACCCTGGAAAGTCACCTACATGGGGGGAAAGATCAAACCAACCAGAGGAATCTCCAGATGCAGAGAAGAAAGTAGGAGTAAGTTGGAGTACGGAAAAGCAGATCAAGAACCGAACGGACCATCTGAACTAATGGCACAGTCACCAAAAACTGAGACGCCTGGGTGAGGGCTGGACACCGAGTCCTCGACTCCAGAGGATAGTCCCCGGGAAAGGGCCGGGGGACGCCTGGGTGGGGACTGGGCACCGAGACCTCACCTCCAAAGGTTAGTCCCTGAGAATGGGCTGGGGGAGCAGGGCAGAGCGGAAACTGCTTGGGAGGTCTAGAAACCATTTGATGGGGCAGAGACTGCCTGGGAGACTAGAAAACAAAGCTGTCTCAGAGAAAGGGAGCAATACTCTAGGGACAGGGAAGTGGAAAGCCGCATCAGAGGGAACCTGGGACAAGAGCCTGGTCTGCAACCGTGCTGGGGAGGGGAGAGAAGAAGGGGTGGGTCCCCATAGAATACCCCCCACGCCACAGCAAGCTTACAGGCCCGCTAGCTAGCTGAAAGCTGTGCTTCCCAGTGCATCCCCTCCCCCCACCCCCGCCACCCCCTTCGCTCTCGCCCAACCTGGGGCTGCCTGCCATCCAGGAGGGATGGCCTCAACAATTGCCTGAAGCCTACCACCGCAGGGGCTGTCCCTGCACAGGCCTGCTTGCCCTTTGGAGGGGCTACACTTCCGCAGAGCAGCACCAAACATCACCAGCCCTCGAGAAAAGGCCTGCAGCCCATAAAAGCCAGAACAAGCTTAGCCAGGCCGTGAATAGATCTGCCTAATCTCGGACGGTTTTTCTGAGTCGGGCTGCCCCGGGGAGGAGCCTCTTGGGTTTCCAACAGCCCTGCTACCCACCCAAGCCCCTAGGGGGTGCCCCACTCCCACAGAATAGTTGCTCAGCACCACCAGCCCCCTAGAAGAGCCCCTGCAGCCCAGAAAAGCTGCAACAAGCTTGGCCAGACTGTGAAAAGATCCACCTACATTCGCAGGCCATCCTTCTGAGTTGGGCTGCCCTAGGGAAGAGCCTCTTAGGTTCTCAGTGACCCAGTTAGCTGCTCCAGCCCCCAGGGGGTGATGCACCCCTGAGGAACAGCTGCCCAACACCGCCAACCCCCTGCAAGAACCCCACAGCCTAAAAACACCAGAGCGAGCTCTGCATGACCAAGTGAAATCTGCTACCATCGTGGTATGGACCTCCCAGGCCTGTCTGCCCTCAGGAAGTCCTCCTTTGCTTCAAAGAAACACTGTTAGCCCCAACAACACTCCAGAAAAGCCACACTGCCTCAAAAAAGATTGACCAACAACGCCAGCCCTCAGGAAATATTCCACGGCAGTGACAAGGCAAACACTGCCCGATAACAGAGAGTACAACTCCCTCAGGAGAAAGAAAACAACAAGCAAGATGAAGAAGCTGAGAAACCACCCCCAGTCAAACCAACAGGAGAACTCACCTAAAACAATCAACAATGAAACAGATCTCTGCAGTCTGAAAGATCTGGAGTTCAAAAGAGAAATAGTGAAAATACTGAAGGAATTAAGAGAAGATATGAACAGTAATGCAGATACCCTCAGAAAGGAACTAGAAAATTTAAGGAGGAGCCAAGAAAAACTAGAACATTCATTTGCAGAGATGCAAACTGAACTAGGGACAGTAAAAACCAGAATGAATAATGCAGAAGAATGAACCAGTGATATGGAAGATAGAATAATGGAAATCACTCAGTCTGGTCAACAGACAGAAAACCGAATCAAAAAACTGGAAAGCAATATAGAGACCTATGGGATAATATAAAGCAGGAAAATCTACCCATAATAGGAATTCCAGAAGGAGTAGAAAAAGATAAGGGGATGGAAAATATATTTGAAGAAATTATCGCTGGAAACTTCCCAAATCTAAAGGATACTGCGTTCAAGATACACGAAGCACAGAGGGCCCCAAACAAACTGAACCCAAATAGACTCACACCAAGACACATCATAATAAAAATGGCAAAAGTTGGTGATAAAGAGAGGATCCTAAAGGCAGCAAGAGAAAAGCAGAATGTTACCTACAAGGGAACCCCCATAAGAATATCAGCTGATTTCTCTACAGAAACACTACAGGCCAGGAGGGAATGGCAAGAGATATTTAAAGTGCTCAAAGGAAAAAATATGCAACCTAGAATACTCTATCCAGCAAGAATATCATTTAAAATAGAAGGGGAAATAAAAAGTTTTTCCAACAAACAAAAACTTAAAGAATATAGCAACACAAAACCCAGGTTAAAGGAAATACTGAAAGGGAGTCTCTAAACCGAAAAGAAAGGAAGGAAAGGGATGAAAAAAGTAAAGAAAAAAAAAAAAAGAAGAGGAAGAACTAGGGCTGAGGAAACCACAATCAGAGAGCAGTCACTCAAGTAAGCCAGCATACAGATTTAATCATGAACATGCTTCAAACAAAATAAAATTAAAAAGAAAAAAATAAAAAAGAGTCATCAAAACCATAAAATGTGGGCAAGGGATATTAGGAAGTAAATAACCCTTTTTGTTTGTTTGTTTGTATGTTTCTCTTCTTAATTTTAATATAGTAATGAAGTGTTTGAACTTACAGGACCATCAGGCTGAAACACACAATTATAGGAAGGGATTAGCATACTTAAAAACCAGGGCAACCACAAGACAAAACCAAATATAGCATTTGCAAAAAATGAAAATAAAATACACTCAAGCAGATAACAAAAAGAGACCATCCAACCAAAAAAAAAAAAAAAGAAAAACCATAGAATCAACTGGAACACGAGGTTCAAATGGCAATAAATAATCATCTATCAATTATCACCTTAAATGTCAATGGACTGAATGCTCCAATCAAACGACACAGAGTGGCTGGGTGGATAAAAAGGCAAAAACCTTCAATATGCTGCCTACAAGAAACTCACCTTAGGACAAAAGATACATATAGATTGAAAGTGAAAGGGTGGGGGAAAATATTTCACGCCAATAGACATGACAGAAAAGCAGGAGTCGCAACGCTCATATCAGACAAAATAGACTTTAAAACAAAAGACATAAAGAAAGACAAAGAAGGACACTATTTAATGATTAAGGGATCCATCCAAGGAGAGGATGTTACTATCATCAACATATATGCCCCAAATACAGAAACACCCAGATACATACAACAAATATTAACAGACATAAAGGGAGATATTGATGAGAATACAATCATAGTAGGAGACCTTAATACCCCCCTCACACCAATGGACAGATCCTCTAGACAGAAAACCAATAAAGCAACAGAGATCCTAAAGGAAACAATAGAAAAGTTAGACTTAATTGATATCTTCAGGACACTACATCCAAAAAAAGCAGAATACACATTCTTCTCAAGTGCACATGGAACATTCTCAAGAATCGACCACATATTGGGACACAAAGCGAATCTCAATAAATTTAGGAGCATAGAAATTATCTCAAGTATCTTCTCTGACTACAATGCCATGAAATTAGAAATCAACCATGGGAAAAGGAAAGAGAAAAAACCTACTCCATGGAGACTAAACAACATGCTACTAAAAAACCAATGAGTCAATGAGGAAATCAAAAAGGAAATTAAAAACTACCTTGAAACAAATGATAATGAAGACACAACCTCTCAAAATCTATGGGATGCTGCGAAAGCAGTGCTTTTCAGAGGGGAATTTATAGCAATATAGGCCTTTCTCAAAAAAGAAGAAAGATCCCAAATTGACAACTTAACCCTCCACCTAAATGAACTAGAAAAAGAAGAACAAAAAAGTCCTAAAGTCAGCAGAAGGAAGGACATTATAAAGATCAAAGAAGAAATCAATAAAATAGAGACTCAAAAAACAATAGAGAAAATTAATAAAACCAAGAGCTGGTTCTTTGAAAAGGTGAAGAAAATTGACAAACCCCTGGCCAGACTCACTAAAAAGAGGAGAGAAAGAACTCAAATAACCAAAATTATAAATGAAAAAGGAGAAATCACAACAGATATAGCAGAAATACAAAAAACCATAAGAGAATACTATGAACAACTATACCACAACAAGTTTGACAATGTGGAAGAAATGGACAATTTTCTAGAATCTTACAGCCTGCCAAAACTGAATCAAGCAGAAACAGACCAACTGAACAGACCAATCACTAGAAATGAAATTGAAGAGGTCATAAACACACTCCCTACAAATAAAAGTCCAGGACCAGATGGCTTCACAGGTGAATTTTATCAAACATATAAAGAGGAACTAGTGCCCATCCTCCTTAAACTCTTTCAAAAGGTTGAAGAAGAAGGAATACTCCCAAAGACATTCTATGATGCCACCATCACCCTCATTCCAAAACCAGACAGAGATACCACCGAAAAAGAAAACTTATCGGCCAATATCATTGATGAATATAGAGGCAAAAATTCTCAACAAAATCTTAGCCAACCGAATCCAACAACATACCAAAAAAATTAGACACCATGACCAGGTTGGGTTCATCCCAGGTTCACAAGGATGGTTCAACATACGCAAATCAATCAGCATCATACAACACATTAACAAAAAAAAAGTCAAAAATCATGATCATCTCAATAGACGCAGAAAAAGCATTTGACAAAGTCCAACACCCATTCATGATCAAGACCCTCGCCAAAGTGGGTATAGAGGGAACATTCCTGAATATAATCAAAGCCATTTATGATAAACCCACAGCAAATATAATCCTCAATGGGGAAAAACTGAAAGCCTTCTCACTCAAATCTGGAACAAGACAGGGATGCCCACTCTCACCACTGCTCTTCAACATCGTTTTGGAAGTCCTAGCCACAGCAATTAGACAAACAAAAGAAACAAAAGGCATCCATATAGGAAGAGAAGAGATAAAACTGTCACTGTATGCAGAAGACATAATGCTATACATAGAAAACCCTAAGGACTCAACCCCAAAACTACTTGAACTGATTAATAAATTCAGCAAAGTAGCAGGATAAAAGATTAACATTCAGAAGTCAGTGGCATTTCTGTACACCAGCAATGAAATAATAGAAAAGGAATACAAAAATACGATACCTTTTAAAATTGTACCTCACAAAATCAAATACCTCGGAATACACCTGACCAAGGAGGCAAAGGACCTATATGCCGAGAACTATAAAACTTTAATCAAAGAAATCAAAGAAGATGTAAAGAAATGGAAAGATATTCCATGTTCCTGGATTGGGAAAATCAATATTGTGAAAATGGCCATACTACCCAAAGTAATCTACAGATTCAATGCAATCCCTATCAAATTACCCAGGACATTTTTCACAGAACTAGAACAAACAATCCAAACATTTATATGGAACAACAAAAGACCCAGAATCGCCAAAGCAATCCTGAGAAACAAAAACCAAGCAGGAGGCATAACTCTCCCAGACTTCAAGAAATACTACAAAGCCACAGTCATCAAAACAGTGTGGTATTGGTATCAAAACAGACAGACAGACCAATGGAACAGAATAGAGAACCCGGAAATAAACCCTGACACCTATGGTCAATTAATCTTTGACAAGGGAGGCAAGAACATAAAATGGGAAAAGGAAAGTCTATTCAGCAAGCTTTGCTGGGAAACCTGGGCAGCTGCATGCAAAGCAATGAAATTAGAACACACCCTCACACCATGCACAAAAATAAACTCAAAATGGCTGACTTAAATATACGACAGGACACCATCAAACTCCTGGAAGAGAACATAGGCAAAACTCTCTGACATCAACATCATGAATATTTTCTCAGGTCAATCTCCCAAAGCAATAGAAATTAGAGCAAAAATAAACCCATGGGACCTCATCAAACTGAAAAGCTTTTGCACAGCAAAAGAAACCCAAAAGAAAACAAAAAGACAATGTACAGAATGGGAGAAAACAGTTTCAAATGATGCAACTGACAAGGGCTTAATCTCTAGAATATATAAGCAACTTATACACCTCAACAGCAAAAAAACCAATCAATCAATGGAAAAATGGGCAAAAGACCTGAATAGACATTTCTCCAAAGAAGATATACAGATGGCCAACAAACACAGGAAAAAATGATCAACATCGCTCAACATTTGCATTTCATAAGAGAAATGCAAATCAAAACTACCGTGAGATACCACCTCACACCAGTCAGAATGGCCATCATTAATAAATCCACAAATAACAAGTGCTAGAGGGGCTGTGGAGAAAAGGGAACCCTCCTGCACTGTTGGTGGGAATGACAACTGGTACAGCCGCTATGGAGAACAGTTTGGAGATACCTTAGAAACCTATACATAGAACTTCCATATGACCCTGCAATCCCACTCTTGGGCATCTATCCGGACAAAGCTCTACTTAAAAGAGACACATGTACCCGCATGTTCATTGCAGCACTATTCACAATAGCCAGGACATGGAAACAACCCAAAGGTCCATCAACAGAGGATTGGATTCGGAGGATGTGGTATATATACACAATGGAATACCACTCAGCCATAAAAAAGGATGACATCATGCCATTTGCAGCAACATGGATGGAACTAGAGAATCTCATACTGAGTGAAATGAGCCAGAAAGACAAAGACATATACCATATGCTATCACTTATAACTGGAATCTAATATCCAGCACAAATGAACATCTCCTCAGAAAAGAAAATCATGGACTTGGAGAAGAGACTTGTGGTTGCCTGATGGGAGGGGAAGGGAGTGGGAGGGATAGGGAGCTTGGGCTTATCAGACACAACCTAAAATAGATTTACAAGGAGATCCTGCTGAGTAGCATTGAGAACTATGTCTAGATACTCATGTTGCAACAGAAGAAAGGGTGTGGGAAAAAATGTAATTGCAATGTATACATGTAAGGATAACCTGACCCCCTTGCTGTACAGTGGGAAAATAAAAAAAAAAAAATCTGCTCTTCAAAACTCAGTAATGAAAAGACAAGCCACAGGCCAGAGAAATATTTTTAAATGTATCTAATAAATTACTTTTATGCAAAATATATAAAGACCTTCCATAATTCAACAAAAACAAGAAAACAATCCAAATTTTAAATAGATTTTATTGGACTATAGCAGACTTACAAATGTTGTGTTAGTTTCAGGTATACAGCAAAATGAGTCAGCCATTCACATGCTTATATATCTATTCTTTTCCAGATTCTTTCCTCGAAGAGGCTATCACAGAATATTGAATAGATTTCCCCAAGTTATATAATAGATCCTTGTTACCAATTGATTTTGTATATAGTAGTGTGTATATGCCAACCCTAAACTCCAAATACATCCTTTTGCCCAGTGTTTTCACTTCCATAAGTTTGGTTTTGAAATCTTTGTTTTGTGAATAAGTTCTTTTGTATTATTTTTATTAGATCCCACATATTAGTGATTTCACATGATATTTATCTTTGATTTACTTCACTTGGTATGATAATCTCTAGGTCTACTCATGTCGCTGCAAATTTCATTATTTCATTATTTTCTGTGGCTGAGTAACAGCCCATTGTATAAATTACCACATCTTCTTTATCCATACTCTGTTGATGGGCATGAGGTTGCTTCCATGTGTTGGTTATTGTAAATGGTGCTTAAATGAACATTGCAGTACATGTATCCTTTTTAATTATAGTTTTCTCTGGGTATGTGCCCAAGAGTGGGATTGCTGGAACATAAGGTAGTTCTATATGTAGTTTTTAAAGTAAACACCACAATGCTTACAACAGTGGTTGCACTAGCCTACATTCCTGCCAGCAGTATAGGAGGGTCCCTCAAAGGGAAAACTCAACCCCCCCCTGAATATTAATTCTCAAATTTTTGATAGTGGTGATTCTGACTGATAGTGGTGATTCTCGTTGTTTTATTTGAAACTCTCTAATAATTAGTGATGTTGAGCATTTTTTGCGTGTTTATCCATTATCTGTATGTCTTCTTTGGAGAACTGTCTACTTTATCTTCTGACCACTTTTTGATTGGGTTGTTTTTTGATACAAGGTTGTATGAGATGTCTGCATATTTTGGAGATTAATCCTATGTCAGCCAGTTCATTTACAAAGATTTTTTCCTATTCTGTGAGAGTCTTTTCATGCTTTTTTAAAGGTTTCCTTTGCTGTGAAAAAAACTTTTAAGTTTAATTAGGTCCCATTTGGTTATTTTTGTTTTTATTTTCATTATTATAGGAGGTAGATCCAAAAAGATATTGCTGCAATGTATGGCAAAGTGTGTTCTGCCTATATTTTCCTCTAAGAGTTTTAAAGTATGCAGCTTTACATTCAGGTATTTAATCCATTTCAAGTTCATTTTTGCACATGGTGTAAGAGAGTATTCTAATTTCATTATTTGTTTTTTCTTTTCACAGCCACACCTGTGACATGTGAAATTTCCCAGGCTATGGACTGAATCAGAGCTTCAGCTGAGACCTATGCCACAGCTAGAGCAATGCCAGATAGGACCCACAACTGCAACCAATGCCACATCCTTAACCCACTGAGTGAGGCCAAAAATTGAACCCACATCCTTACAGAGACAGTGTTGGGTCATTAACCAGCTGAACCACAACAGGAACTCCCTAATTTCATTTCCTGTAGCTGTTCAGTTTTCCAAGTACCACTTATTGAAGAGGTTGTCTTTTCTCCATTGTATATTCTTGCCTCCTTTATCATAAATTAATTGACCAAAGGTGCATGTGTTTACTTTTGTGTTTTTTATCAGTAATCTAATCTACTAATCTATTTTCTGTTTCTGTGATAGTACCATGATGAATTTAGCTTTGCAGTAAAGTCTGAAGACGGGGAGCCTGATTCCTCCAGCTCCATTTTTCTTTCTCAGGATTGCTTTGTCTACTTGGGGTCTTTTACATTTTTATACAAATTTTAAAATATCCTGTTATAGTTCTGTGAAAAATGTCACTGGTAATTTGATATGAATTGAATTGAATCTGTACATTTCCTTGGGTAGTACAGTCACTTTGACAATATTGATTCTTCCAATCCAAGAACACAGTATTTCTTTCCATCTTTGTCATCTTTGATCTCCTTTATCAGCATCTTATAGTTTTCAGAGTACAGATACTTTGCCTCTTTAGGTAGGTTTGTTCCTGGGTATTTTATTCTCTTTGATGTGATGGTAAATATGATTGTTTCCTTTATTTCTCTTCCTGATATTTTGTTGTTAGTATATAAGAATGCAAGTGATTTCTGTGTATTAATTTTGTATCCTGCAAATTTGCCAAATTTATGAGCTCTAGTAATATTCTGGTAGTATCTTTAGGAATATCTAGATATAGCATCATGTCATCTGCAAATAATGACAGTTTTGCTTCTTCTTTCCAATTTAGATTTCTTTTATTCCTTTTCTTCTGTGGTTTCCAAGGCTAGGACTTTCAAAACTATGTGTAATAAATGTAGAGAGAGTAAACAAAACTGTCTTATTCCTGATCTTAGAGGAAATGTTTTCAGCTATTCACCACTGAGAATTATATTAGCTGTGCCTTGGTCATATGTGGGATTTATTAGGTTTAGATTCTTTCTATATCCACTTTCTGGAGAATTTCTTCTCAGAAATGGGTGTTGAATTTTATCAAAAGCTTTTTCTAATCTGTTGAGATAATATGGTTTTAATTCTCGAGTTTGTTAATATGGTGTATCATATCTATTGATTTGCATATATTGAAAAATCTTTGAATCTCTGAGATAAATTCCACTTGATCATGGTGTATGTATGATCCTTTTAAAGTTTACTAATATTTTGTCAAGGATTTTTGCATCTATATTCATCAATTAAATTGATCACTAGTTTCTTTTTTTGTGGTATTTTTGTCTTGGCTTTAGTATCATGGTGATGGTGTCCTCATAGAATGAGCTAGAGAGTGTTTCCTCCTCTGCAAATATTTGCAAGAGCTTGAAAAGAATAGGTATAGGTATTAATGCTTCTCTAAATGTTTAATATAATTCACCTATGAAGCTGTTTTGACCTGGATTTTTGATTGCTGGAAGTTGTTTTTTTTTTTTCTTTAACTATACTGATTCACAGTGTACAACATAGTGACACAGCCACACAGGTATAGACATTACTTTTCTCATTCCATCTTCCATCATACTGTAATCCAAGAGACTGGGCATAGTTCTCTGTTCCACACCATAGGAACCCATTGCTTATCCATTACAAATGTAATAATTTGCATCTACAAACCCCAAACTCCCCATCCATCCTAATTCCCCCCACCTCCATTGACCACAAGTCAACAGTCCATGATCTATTTCTGTTTTGCAGATAGGATCATTTGTGCCATATTTTAAATTCCACATATAAATGATATCATATATTATTTGTCTTTTACTTTCAGACTTACATCAATCACCGAATCTCTAGTTGCACCCATGTTGCTGCAAATGGCATTATTTGTCCTTTTTTATTTTGGCCAAGTAGTATTTCAATGTATATATGTACCACCTCTTCTTAATCCATTCATCTGTCAATTGACATTTAGATTGTTTCCATGTCTTAGCTATTGTGAATAGTGTTGCAATGAACATACGGGTGCATGCATCTTTTTCAATGAAAGTTTTGTCTGGATAGATGCTCAGGAGTGGAATTGCTGGATCATATGGTAGTTATATATTTAGTTTTCTGAGGTACCTCCATACTGTTTTCCATAGTGGTTGTACCAATTTACATTACCACCAATAGTTAAGGAGGGTTTTCTTTTCTCCACATTCTCTCCAGGATTTGAGATTTATTGAATTAATGATTGCCATTCTGATCAGTGTGAGGTCGCACCTCATTGTAGTTTTGATTTGCATTTCTCTATTAATCAGTGATTTTGAGCATTTTTTCATATGCCTACAGGCTGACCATCTGTCTTCTTTGGAGAAATGTCTATTTAGGTTTTCTGCCCCGTTTCCAATTAGGATTTTTTTGTGTGTTTGTTTTTAGGTTGTATGAACTGTTTGTATAGTTTGGAGATTATGCTCTAGACTGTTGCATCTTTTGCAAATATTTTCCCCCATATTCTGTTGGTTTTCTAGCAATGGCAAATCAGAGAAGAAATATAAATAAAATGAATCTAAATTGGTAAAGAAGAAGTGAAACTATCACTGTTTGCGGATGACATGATTCTATATCTAGAAAATCCTAAAGACACTACCAGAAAATTGTAAAAGCTCATCAGTGAATTTGGTAAAGTTAAAAGATACAAAATTAATACAAAAAATTGATTGCTTTTCTATATACTAACAATGAAAGATCAGAAAGAGAAATTACAGAAACAACCCCATTTACCATTGGATCAAAAAGAATAAAACACCTGGGAATAGACATATCTAAAGAATCAAAGGACCTGTACTCTGAAAACTATAAGGCACCAATGAAAGAAATCAAAGATGACACAAACAGGTGGAAAGATACAACATACATTTGGATTGGAGGAATCAATACGGCCAAAATGAATATACTACCGAAGGCAATCCACAGATTCAATGCAATCCCTAACAAATTACCAAGGACAGTTTTCAGAGAACTAAAACAAAATAATTTAAAATTTGTATTGGAATACAAAAAAACCCCAATAGCCAAAATAATATTGAACAAGAAAAATGGAGGAGTCAGGCTCCCTAACTTCAGACTATGCTACAAAGCTACAGTTACCAAAAGAGTATGGTACTAGAACAAAAACAGAAATAGAGATCAATGGAACAGATAAGAAGACCCAGAAATAAACCCAAGAATCTATGGTCAACTAATCTATGACAAAGGAGGTACATAGACTGGAAGATAGTCTCTTCAATAAGTGTTCCTGGAAAACTAGATGGCTATATGTAAAATAATTAAATTTGAACATTTTCTAACACCTAACACAAAAATAAACTCAAAGTAGATTAATGACATAAATGGAAGGCAGATACCATAAAACTCCCAGAGGAAAACACAGGCAGAACACTTTAATATAAATCATAGCAACATCTTGTTTGATCCACCTCCTAGAATGACAAATAAATAAATAAATCCACCAATGGGACCTAATTAAACTCAACAGCTTTTTCACGGCAAAGGAAACCATTAACAAAATGAAAACACAACCCACAGAATGTTTGCTGGAAGTTTTTAAATCACATTTTAAATTTCAGAATTTGTGATTGGTTAATTCATATTTCACTTTCTTCCTGGTTCAGTCTTTGAAGATTGTACCTTTCAAAGAATTTTTCCTTTTCTTTTAGGTCACCCATTCTATTGGCATATAGTTGCTTGTAGTAGTCTCATTTTATTTTAGTAAATTTTTTTGTCTTTTTGACTTTTCTTGGGCCGTTACCACAGCACATGGAGGTTCCCAGGCTAGGGGTCTAACCAGAGCTGTAGCCACCGGCCTATGCCAGAGCCATGGCAACGCTGGATCCAAGCTGCATCTGTGACCTACGCCACAGCTCATGGCAATGCCAGATCCTTAACCCGCTGAGCAAGGCCATGGATAAAACCTGCAACTTCATGGTCCCTATTCAGATTCGTTAACCACTGCACCACGACAGGAACTCCGTGTAGTAGTCTCTTATGATCCTATGTAATTTCAGGGTGTCAGCAGTAACTTCTACTTTCTCATTTCTGATTTCATTGATTCGGGCCCTCCTTTTCTTTCTTGAGGAATCTGGCTAAAGGTTTATTAATTTTGTTATCTTTGTAAAGAACCAGCTTTTAGTTTAATTTATCTTTTCTGTTGTTTTATTCATTTCTCTTTCATTTGTTTATGCTGTGATCTTTACGATTTCTACTTCTACTAACTTTGGGCTTTGTTCTTTCCCTAGGTACTTAAGTTTAAGTTTAGGTTGTTTATTTGGGATTTTTCTTGTTTTCTGAGGTGAGATTGTATTGCTATAATTTTTCTTCTTTTCCTTTTATTGTATCCCATAGTTTTTGCATCATTCTTTGTTGTCACTTGTCTCTATGTAGTTTATTATTTATTCTTTGATTTCTTCATTGATCTATTGGTTGTTTAGCAGCATGCTATTTAGCCTCCATGTGGGTTTTTTTTTGCATTTTTTTATTAAATTGTGCTTGATTTCTAGTTTCATAGTACTGTGGTTGGAAAAAATGCTTGATATAATTTAAATTTTCTTAAATTTACTGAGACTTGATTTCTGCCAGGCATGTGATGTATCCTAGAGAATATTCCATGTGCACTTGAGAAAAAAAATGTGTTCTGCTGCTTTCAAATGAAATGTTCAACAAATATCAATTAAGTCAATCTTATCTAATGTGTCATTTAAAGCTGGTGTCTCTTTATTGGTTCTCTCTGTCCATTGATGAAAGTGGGGTGGTAAAGTCCTCCACTATTATTGTATTACTGTTGATTTCCCCTTAATGGCTGTTAGCAGGTGCCTAATATATTGTGGTGCTCCTATGATGAGTGAATATGTTTTCAATTGTTATAGCTTCTCCTTGGATTGACCCTTTGATCATAATTAGTATCCTTATTTGTCTCTTCTGATAGACTTTATCTTAAAGTATATTTTATCCGATATGAGTATTGCTACCTCAGCTTTCTTTCAATTTCAATTTGTATGTAATTCTTTCATTCCCTCAATTTTAGTCTGTATGTGTCGCCAGATCTGAATTGGGTCTCTTGTAGAATATATACATATTCTACAAAAGACTATATATATATAGGTCTTGTTTTTGTATCCATTCAAGCATTCTATGTCTTTTGGTTGGAGAATTTAATCCATTTACATTTAAGGTAGTTATCAATATGTATGTACTATTGCAATTTTCTTAATTGTTTTGTGTGTGTTATATTTGGACTCATTTGTTCTCATCTCATTATTTGCTGAGTCTTTAATGTATTTGAGTTGACTTTTTCAAGTGTGCATTTATTGTAGTCTTGGGTTTGCTCTTCATATGGGGTTTTATATAGGATTATATATATAAAAAATTGTCTTGAGTTGCTGGGTCTCTTAATTCCAAATGTATTTTCAATATGCTGTATTCATCCTCTTCTCTTCTCATGATTTCTGGTTTTAATAACATATTTGTCTGTAGATGATTTCCTATTTTTGTTTTACGTTTCAACCCAGAGAAGTTCTTTCAGCATTTGTTGTAAAGCTGGTTGGGTTGTGCTATATTCTCTTAGCTTTTGCTTGTCTGTAAAGCTTTTGATTTCTCCACTGAATCTGAATGAAAGCCTTGCTGGGGGGAGTATTTTGGTGGAAGGTTTTCCCTTTATCACTTTAAATACATTTTGCCATTCCCTTCTGGCCTCTAGAGTTTTTGCTGAAAAATCAGCTGATAACTTTATGGGGTTCCCTTGTAGGCTATTTGTTTCTTTTCCCTTATTGTTTTTAATATTTACTCTTCATATTTAATTTTTGTCAGTTGGATTAACATGTGAATCAATATGTTCCTCTTGGATGTCCTATATGGAACTCTGCGCTTCCTTAATTTGAGTGTTTCCCCTTCCATATTAGGTATGTTTTCAGCTATAATCTCTTCCAATGTTCTCTCAGGCCCTTTATCTCTCTCTCCTCCTTCTAAGAACCTTATAGGGGTACATTTCACGTTGTCCTCATTTCATTCATTTTTCTTTATTATTTTCTGCAGCAGTGATTTCTCCTATTCTGCCTTCTCTCTCTCTCTTTTTTTTTTTTTTTGTCTTTTTGCTATTTTTTGGGCCACTCCCGTGGCATATGGAGGTTCCCAGGCTAGGGGTTGAATCGGAGCTGTAGCCACCGGCCTATGCCAGAGCCACAGCAATGTGAGATCCGAGCCACGTCTGCAACCTACACCACAGCTCACAGCAACACCAGATCGTTAACCCACTGAGCAAGGGCAGGGACCGAACCCGCAACCTCATGACTCCTAGTCGGATTCGTTAACCACTGCGCCATGACGGGAACTTCCTATTCTGCCTTCTACTTCACAAATTTGTGCTTCTGCCTCTATTATTCTGCTGTTGATTCCTTCTTGTGTATTTTCATCTCAGGTATTATGTTGTTCACCTTTGTTTGTTTGCTCTTTAAATTCTCAACTGTGTGTTAATTATTTCTTGTAACTTTTTGATCTTTGCATCCATTCTTTTTCTGAGAATTTGGATCATCATACTACCATTACTGAGTTGTTTTTCAGTTAGATTGCCAATCTTCACTTCATTTAGCTGTTTTTGTGGATTTATATTTTGTTTCTTTGTCTGAAACATAATTCTCTGCAGACTCATTTTTCCTTTCTGTTTGTGGTCTCCTTTATGCAGGCTACAGGGTTTTTGATCCTCTTACTTCTGATGTCTTCCCTCTGGTGGGTAAGGTTGGTTCCAGTCATGGAACCCTCAGTGGTGGCTCTGGTGGGCTGTGCAAACTCCCACAGAGTCAGGGGTAGAGGTCAGCATCCAGTTGCAGGTCGATCCACAGCAGCAGCAGTGGGCCATGAGCACATCCAAGGATTCAGTGGTCACAGTCCCCTTGGCAGTGGCAGCAGCTGACCGTGTGCACTCCTAGGAATGGGGGGAGGTGTCAGTGCCTTGTTGAAGGGCCCTGTGGGGGCAGTGGCAACAGCATGCCTTGCTTATTACCAGGAAGGTGGGGCAGTGACTGTCACCCTCTTGTGAGACCCTCAGTGGAGGCAGTGGTCTGCTCCCACCTCTAGGGTCTGAGATGACAGTAGTGGCTAACACCCATCCCTGGAGCTCAAGCAAGTGATGCCCTGTGACCTGAGAGCTCATACATGTTGAAAGAGACACCTCTGGTGGTCCTGCCCTCTTCTCTCACACCCCTAACAATGGCACCCTGCCTCTCTGCTGGGCCCGTATTTCTTCGTGCACTCTCTTGTTTATGGTGCACCACACTGTAGTCCCCTTAGGTTACTTCCATGCAGCCAACCGCAGTCCCCTCCTCAGGTCTGACTTATGAAGCTAGCGCCTGAGCACCCATCTCCTACCCACCTCAGCAGACAAGAATTTCAGGCTGCAGAAAGCTGGGCAGTAGCACTGACAGTACAGGTCTTTTGATGGTTTGCCCGCTAAAAACCAGTCGCTGCAATCTTCAAAAACTCTCCCTTTGTCTCTGGTGGTCTCTCTGCCAATAAGGGTTCTTCCCATTGCGCCAATGCTTTCCTCTTTCATAGCTCCCTCCAAGGGGTGCTGGTCCCAATCCAATTCCTTTCTCTCTCTCTCTTTTTTTCTTTTGTCCTACCCAGTAACAAGGAAATTTCCTTGCCCTTTTGGAAATCTAGATCTTTCTGACAGTGTTCAATAGATGTTTTTTGAGAATTGTTACACATGTAGATGTATTTTTGATGTAGTTATTGGAGAATTTGTACTCCATGTCTTAGTCCTTTGCCATCTTTCCCTAAACTCTCTGCAATCCACTACTTTTTTTGCTTTTTTTTTTTTTTTTTTGGTGGTGGGAACTTCTTGGGGCATATGCAAGTTACTGAGCTAGAGGTTGAATTGTAGCTGCAGCTGCCAGCCTACATCACACCACAGAAACATGGGATCTGAGCTGCATCTGTGACCTGCACCACAGCTCACAGCAATGCCAAATACTTAATCTACTGAGCAAGGCCAGGGATGAACCTGCATCCTCATGGTTACTAGTTGGGTTTATTACTACTGAGTCACAATGAGAACTCTTCTGCAATCCAGTTTTTTTTTTTTTTTTTTGTCTTTTGTCTTTTTGTTGTTGTTGCTGTTGCTATTTCTTGGGCCGCTCCCGCAGCATATGGAGGTTCCCAGGCTAGGGGTTGAATCGGAGTTGTAGCCACCGGCCTATGCCAGAGCCACAGCAACGCGGGATCCGAGCCGCGTCTGCAACCTACACCACAGCTCACGGCAATGCCAGATCGTTAACCCACTGAGCAAGGGCAAGGACTGAACCCGCAACCTCATGGTTCCTAGTCGGATTCGTTAACCACTGCACCACGATGGGAACTCCTGTAATCCAGTTTTTAAAAGAGCAAATTATTGAATAGACACTTCACCAAACAAGATATAAGTATGGTAAATAAGGACAAAAAAGCTGTTCAATATCATTAAATATTAGGGAAATGCAAAATTAAAAATACAATGAACTATCACTAATATTCACTAGAATAACTAAAAATGAAAAGATTGACAATATCAAATGTTGATGAGGATGTACAGATACTAGAACCCTTATACAATGCTGGTGGAAGGCAAAATGATACGGCTGTCTTTAAAAAGTTTGGTCAGAGAGAGAAAGAAAAATACTGTATGATTTCACTCATATGTGCAATCTAAAATACAAAACAAATGAACAAACAAAACAAAAGAGGAACAGACTCATAGATACAGAGAACAAACTGATGGTTGTCAGAGAGGTGAGGGATGAACAGACAGAAAAAAGTAGGTGAAAGGGATTAAAAGGTTTAAACCTCCAACTATAAAATAAATGTCATGAAGATGTAATGCACACATAGGGAATACAGTCAATAATAGTATAACGACTTTGTATGGTGACAGATGGTGGCTGGACTTCATAACGTATAAAAATATTTAATCATTATGTTGTACACCTGAAAATAATAATAATATTGTATGTCAAGTATGATCATTAAAAAATGAAAATAATACAAAGAAAAGAAACAGTGTGATAGCTTATTGTAAAATAAAATACACCTATCAAATCACTGAGTAACCCCACTCCTAGGAATTTCATCAAGATAAATAAAAACTTCTACTCATATGTGGACTTATACATGAATGTTCATAGCAGCTTTATTCCAAATAGCCAAAATCTGGAAACAACTCAAATGTTCATCAATAAGAGAGTGTGTACATGTATAGAATAACCCACCATTCAGCAATTTAAAGGAACTAACTACAGGATAAAATTTACATCATGCTAAAGGAAAGAAACCATGAACACAAAGCTATATTCATCTAGTCTATAGTTCTATTAATATGAACCCCTAGAATGGGCAGAATAATACTGACAGAAAGCAGACCAATAATTTTCAGTAACCAAGAGTTAGGTGGAATTTATCAACTACAAAGGGGCAAAGGAGAACATTTGGAGATGATAGAAATGTTATAAATCATGGGTGTGGTGTTAGTTACAGGACTGTATATATTTGTCAAAACTTGTGGAATTATAAATTTAAAATTAGATTATTAAATATAAATTATACCTCAATAAAACATTTTTTAAAGACTACAAGATTTCAGAGTTCCCAACGTTGCTCAGTGGTAACGAACCTGACTAGTATCCAAGAGGATGTGGGTTCAATCCCTGGCCTCGTTCTGTGGGTTAAGGATCTTGCATTGTTGTGAGCTGTCATGTAGGTGAGAAGCTGTAGCTCCCATATGCCACAGGTGTGGCCCTAAAAAAAAAAAAAGGACTACAAGATTTCCACATTTGTAAATTTCATATAGCGTCTATAAAAACTCTCAATACTACCCCCTTTACCTATAATTCTTCTATTAAAATAAAAGCTGTATTTTAATAAAGTTAACATAAAAGTAATGTCTGCTAATTATTTTATAATTTAAAAATGCAGAAATGTACAAAAAATAACTCTATTACAAAGATATGCATTTTCTTATTTGCTAGTTTTCCTTCTTATTCATAGTTTCTAATATAATTATGAATGAATAATAAAAAGCTGAACCAAAATTTATGTTTAATATTATTTTTTATTATTAAAACTATAAAGTTAAAACTTAATATATAGTGGATATTTTGCTGGTCAAAAAACTCAAAATTGGAGTTCCTATCATGGATCAGCAGAAATGAATCTGACTGGTATCCTTGAGTACACAGGTTCTATCCGTGGCCTTGCTCAGTGGGTTAAGGATATAGTGGTGCTGTGAGTTGTGGTGTAGATCACAGACGTGGCTTGGATGTGGTGTTGCTGTGGCTATGGCATAGGCCAGTGGCTACAGCTCCAATTCCACCCCTAGCCTGGGAACCTCAATATGTCACAAGTGCAGCCCTTAAAAATAAAACAAAATAAAATAAAATAATTTAAAAATTAAAAAAATATTAAAACCTTGGAACCACCTTGTATTATTCTACTTTGCTAAATTCATTGATCAGTTCAAGAAGTTTTTCTGTGGAGTCCTTAGGGTTTTCTACATATACTATCGGGTCATCTGCATAGAGTAAAATTTCTAACTCTTCTCTTCCAATTTGGGTACTTTTTGTTTCTTTTGTTTGTCTGATTATTGCTATGGCTAAGATTTCCAATACTATGTTGCATAAAAGTCATGAGAATGGACATCCTTGTCTTGTTCTAGATTTTTGTGGGAAGGCTTTCAGGTTTTCTCCATTGAGTATAATGTTGGCTGTGGGTTGTCATAAATGGCCTTTATTATGTTAAGGTATGTTCGATCTATACCCACTCTGGTAAGAGTTTTGATCATGAATGGATGTTGGACTTTGTCAAATGCATTTTATAAATATATTGAGATGATCATATTGTTTTTGATTTTTCTGATTAACATTCAGAAATCAGTTGCATTTCTTTATACTAGCAATATCATAAAATAATATAAAAATACAATACCTTTTAAAATCACACCCCCCCAATATTAAATACCTAGGAACAAACCTGACAAAGGAGGTTAAAGACTTATATGATGTGAACTATAAAACATTAATCAAGGAAATTAAAGAGGATTCAAAGAAATAGAAAATATTCCATGCTCCTGGAGTGGAAGAATTAATATCATTAGAATGGCCATACTATGCAAAGAAATCTACAGTTTCAATGCAGTTCCTATCAAATTACCCATGACATTTTTCACAGAACTAGAATATACAATCAAAAAGTTTATATGGAACCATAAAAAGGCCCAGAATTGCCAAAGCAATCCTGAGGAACAGAAACGATGCTAATTTTGACATGCTTGTGAAACTTTTGAGAGGAGGCAACATTTTGACAAGAGAGGTCTGGAGGATATATACATTTTCCTCCTGACAACATTCAAATGCTATTGAAAGCCACTGAGTGAATGAAATTATCTAAACAGAAAATACAGCTCACAAAACTGAGAAAAGCCAACATTTTAGGAGATGGGCAGTGATGAAAGGTGCTTCTTCTACTATGACAACTCATTAGAGTAGGACAATATTTTCTCTAGTGGCAAAAAAGTCTCTTCAGCAGCAATGCTGGGATAACTGCACAGCTGAATATAAATCAGTGAAACTAGAACACACCCTCACACCAAGTACAAAAATAAACTCAAAATGCCTTAAAGACTTAATTAAAAAAACAAGACTCCATCAAACTCCTAGAAGAGAACATAGGCAAAACATTCTCTGACATCAATCGTGCAAATGTTATCTTAGGTCAGTCTCCCAAGGCAATAGAAATAAAAACAAAAACGAACCAATGGGACCTAAACAAACTTATAAGCTTTTGTACAGCAAAGGAAACCATAAAACAAAACCAAACAAACCAATAAACAAAAAACAGAAAGACAATCTATGGAATGGGAGAGAATAATTGCGAATGAGGCAAATGACAAGGGCTTAATATTGGACTCTCCCCACACCAAAACCCACATGTCCCACAGTTCACCAATTCATATAATGCACCCACCATTCACCGGATTGCTCAAATTCCAAATTTAAGATTAATCCTTTACTACTCTCATTCCTTTCAGCACTTTGGTATGACCTGTCCACACTACCTCCAGAACACTTCCAGATCATTGCACTTACCTCCATCTTCACGCCTGATTCTAGCCACCATTATTTCTCACCTACACTTCTGTAACAGTTTTTTTAGTAATGATTTTTATTTTTTCCATTATAGCTGGTTTACAGTGTTCTGTCAGTTTTATACTGTACAGCAAGGTGACCCAGTCACACATACATATATACATTCTTTTTCTCATATTATCATGCTTCATCATAAGTGACTAGATATAGTTCCCAGTGCTTCTGTAACAGTTTTCTAATTGGTTTCCCTAAGTCCACTCTTGCCTTCTTCTACTCTGTTCTTCTCTACAATAGCTAAAGTGATCATTTTTAAAAACATATATCTTGCATGCAACTCCTCTGTTTAACACTCTAATTGCTTACTACTGAGTAAGATTTAAATCTCAATTCCTTACATGGTCTACTTTATTTCCAGTTTCTCATTCTTTTCACATGTTGCTCGATACCTCAATCCTTTCCCTGAATTTCTCTATCATCCTCCCATGTTCCAAGCCTTTTCCTACCTCAAAGAATCCCAATGCTTGTGCTCTATCTTGGTGCAACCTTCTTACCTTGCTAGCTGGTTGGCCAAACTCTATTTACTCTTCAGGGCCCACCCCAAATGACATTTGCCCCGTATGGTCTCCTCACTCAGATGTCCTTCAGGGACTGTACTATACTTTGTAAATATATATTTTAACTACATGCTTATTTGGTTCATATGTGCCTCCCCCACTAAATTCTAAGTTCTGAGAGGGCAAAACTGCATTTATTCCACAATATATGCCCACCCACTCTCTAGTGGCTAGATTGAACTGTATTTTTGACAGAAAGTAAAGGAAGAAGGAAGGAAGGCAGGAAGGGAGGAAGGAAGAATGGAGGGAGGGAGGTAGAGAGAGAAAGAAAAAGAGAGAGAGAGAGAAAGAAAGGCAGTCCTCAGTACTGATCAATGGACACTGACTTTCGCTTCTCTGAATTTGTGAGCCATTAAAATAATAAAGGTGTTGGTAAGAAAGAACTAGTTTGGTGGGAAAAGAGGACTTATTCCAGTATTGGTTCATTATTATACAGGATACATGTATTTACTTTATCTTCTACCTATATTTTTCAGATACAAGTACAGAAAATATATTAGAAAATGAATAAATATATAAAAACTCTGATAAATATGAACAATTCCTATTTGCAGGGTCAGGAATTTTGAGGAGTTTTCAGAAGATATCAAGCAGAAAAGATCAGATTTAATTAGAGAATAAATAAATAAGCTCCTTACAGTAGTAACCGTCTTTCTTCCATTCCCACAATTCCTAGCTCCTTAGACAAAGTCCAAAATCTACAGGCAAAAGTACAGAGAACAGGAAAAAGAACAAGCATAAGGCAATAATTCTAGAAAACAGACTATGGAATCATTGAGCTATCTTTTCTTCCCCTCCATATATTTATGCTAAGGTTAGATATGGCCTTTGCTCTTTCCAATGAATCAGAAACCAACTGTATGTATGGATGGTGGAGTGGGGTGGTGCTCAGAATATGCCTTGGTCCAGAAGGAGAAGCTGATCAAACCTAAGGTAACTTCAGAACCACACAGCTACCAGAGATGAATTCTTCAGAGAAATGAAATAAAACCACACATACCACTCCCTAAATAAAGACTTTCGACTTCCAACTTCCTTACTTGGAGACAGACATTCACCAGCCTGCCTTTGAAAAGAAGATGTCCCATCAATATTCTCCATTTTAAACCCTCTCATTCAAGAGATTTCTTGTAGAAACTGATAGGTATAACTGCAGAAGAAACAACACTAGTTAACAGTTACTAAACAACTGAGTCCTCTTATAAACAAAGGACAGCCAGACATGAACAGAGCCAAAGATAATAAGACATTTGAGGAAAATCAACAGCATGAAAGAGAAGAACCAAGATAAACAAAGAGAGATAACGTTGAAGACAAAGAAAACTAAAAAAATCCAATTAGTATACTTGTAGAGATTTTCTAGAAAGATGATATTTTTATCTTTTTGTCTTTTTGTTGTTGTTGTTGTTGTTATTGTTGTTATTTCTTGGGCCGCTCCCGCGGCATATGGAGGTTCCCAGGCTAGGGGTTGAATCGGAGCTGTAGCCACCGGCCTACGCCAGAGCCACAGCAACACGGGATCCTAGCCGCGTCTGCAACCTACACCACAGCTCACGGCAACGCCGGATCGTTAACCCACTGAGCAAGCGCAGGGATCGAACCCGCAACCTCATGGCTCCTAGTCGGATTCGTTAACCACTGCGCCACGACGGGAACTCCGAAAGATGATATTTTTAAACCATGAAGATGCACATAAAAAGATTAAAAGCAAAAATAGATTTTAGAGATTAAAATATGATTACCAAGTTTAAAAAACTAATAAAATCCTGTGTAAAAGAATGGAAGACGTTGAAGGCCAAAGTAAAAATATGAAAGATAAGTAAAGGAAATCTCCTAGAACTTAATATAAAAAGACAGAGTATGAAGCTACAAGAGCAAAGAAAGGATATGGAAATTGTGGCTAGAAAGAAAAGAAAGTATTAGAAGATAGACTTACAATGTGATTGCAGAAGGAACAGATAGGAGAAGATAATCAAAGAAATAACAGAAGAAAATTTCCCTAAAAATAAGAAGGTCTTGAATGTAGTCAATAAGATTCTGTGAGTTTTAACTCTTTGTCAAGCACTGTTCTTAGCATTTGTAGATCAGTCAACAAAATAGAAAACAATCTCTGCCCTGTTGTAACTTGCATTTCAGCATGCTCAGCACAAATAATGAAAAAAAAAAAAACCATACATTTAGATAGACCCCATGACATTTCTGAACTTCAAGGACAAAGATAATGTTCTATGCTAGTAGGAGCCTAGGCTGGTAAGGAACATTTATCTGCAAAGCTATCAGATTTCTCATCTTTGACATTGTTTACAAGCTGACAGTAGAGTAACACCTGGAAAAATCTGAATGAAGGTAATTTTGAAACTAGAATTCTATTACATTCTCATCAAATGTAAGGGCAAAAGAAAGGCCTTTTATCTGAAGACCCATAAAACTGATCACCAATATACCCTTCCTATAAAAAAACAAAGAAAGCAAAATGTAAATATATAGAATTCAGAAAATTATCAAGTGAATTCAAAAGTATAACACAATATATGAGAAATAGAAGAAATAAGCCAGGAGGTAAAAAAAAAAAAAAAAGCTGGTAGTTTACAATAGAATAGAATTTTAGAGGTCTCCAAGAACAATGTCTTCAAAAAAAGGCAGGTGCTATGACACAAAAAGAATAATTAAAAATCAAGAAGAATAAATTAAATATATTATTATATTAATATAGTATGACATATTATATAATACATTACAGAAATATGATATATCACTAATACCTTTTCATACTGATGAGATGCAGGCATAATTTCCTCTAATTATATAAAAAGTAATATTTTTGCAGGAAAAACAAATGCAAGAATGGCATGGTCTAAGTATAAAACATTCTAAAATGAGGCATGATTCTAGGCAACTGATTTAGTGTTAGAAAGACCATTCCAGGGGAAAAAAGTCAAAAGAAAAAAAATCAACTCTTCAAGAAGAAAGCAGACAATATGAAATAAAATATAATAGAGTTTATAACTGATATCAGCTACATTCTATGAAGCTCTGGTGCTCAAAATATATGGAGGTAAGGTTGCTCAAAAGCTTAGAAAAACAGTGCCATAACTGAGAAGAGGCTGGAACTAGTGCTAGAGATTTTGGAGTTGTTCACATAAAGGTGACTGCTGAGGCTGTGAGAAGAGTTGAGAAGGCAAAGGTGGAGGCTCTGAAACAACATTCCTGAAGGTGACATGAGGAAGAGTAGGCACAAATGGCTGCAAAGGAGCCCTCAGATCTAGAAACTATAGGTCTAGAAATATGCACGCTTCCAAAAAGGAAGAGGTGTCTGAAAGGAGAATCATTGGTAATCAGGAGTCCAGGCTGAAAAGAGTTTAGACCAATAAAACATTTTTCAGGGGGAGAAGTATTGTATCACTGGCATTTTTAGAATTTCTAGCACATGAGGATAATAAAAAGCAGATCAAACTTTTGGTGGGCTTCTTTATTATCATTAAATGCTCTACAGACAATGCGTCCCCTTACTGCCTACACTCAGTGTAGACTATTGCCTCTGAGCCTCCCTTCATACACCTCCGAGTGGATAGGTCCTGAAGTATTTCGCAAGAGGTCCACTGGCTAGAACCACTCCCGTTACCTGGGATTAGCATGTGGCACCAGGAAAGCCATGTGCGTCTGAGAAGCCTTGGTGGAAAGGCCTATCCAATAGGAGTACTCTATGTTTTATGACTGCAACCCGACTCCAACAAACCTGCTTGAAGATTTTAGGTGCTCAAGTTGCATCTTTATGCACAATGTGCTATTCTTAACATATCTTGAAAAGGCTTAGAGTACCTCCCCGCATTTGGAATTCAGAGCACTACTACAACTGAGCAGGTTACCTCCTTGCAAACTTAAACAGCCTAATACAAAATTATGATAATAAAAATAGTAATATGGAGTTCCCGTTGCGGTGCAGTGGAAATGAATCTGACTAGGAACCATGAGGTTGCGAGTTCAATCTCTGGCCTCATTCAGTGGGTTAAGGATCTGGCATTGCTGTGAGCTGTGGTGCAGGTCACAGACATGGCTTGGATCCTGTGTTGCTGTGGCTGTGGTGTAGGCCAGAGGCTACAGCTCTGATTGGACCCGTAGCCTGGGAACCTCCATACGTCACGGGTGCAACCCTAAAAAAAAAAAAGTAACACTTCATAGATTTTTAGAGCCTATAATGATGTCTAGGTCTAGTACATAATTTTATTTTTACAAAAATTTTTGAGGACATAGGTTTTATTATCCTTATTTTATAAGTGAGTAAACGGAGGCTCTGAGAAAATAGGTGATTTTCAAACATCATAGAGTTGGTACACAATAGAGTGAGATACAAACATGATCTTCTGTGTGGGTATATTTTCCATTACACCTTTTTTTTTTTTTTTTTTTTTTTTGGTCTTTTTAGGGCCGCACCTGTGGCAATGGACGTTCCCAGCCTAGGGTTCAAATCAGAGCTGTAGCTGCTGGCCTACACACAGCCACAGCCACAGTAATGCCAGATCCAAGCTGTGTCTGTGACTTACACTGCAGTTCATGGCAACGGCAGATCCTTAACTCACTAAGTGAGTCCAGGGATCAAACTCATGGATACTGGTCGGGTTCATTACCACTGAGCCATAAAGAGAACTCCCCATTACACATTTTTGAGGTATAGTAATAATAGGGGCTGTGATAGATGAAATAAAGTGGAGTGCTTATTACTTATAAGAAGTTTACAATCTGTTATTTAGCAGTAGGTGAGATTCCACTACATTTAATTGACCAGCAATTCCCTTTTTCCATCTTGTCCATCTGACAGATTCCTACATATCTTTTAAGGTTATTTCAAAAGAAGTCTTCATCTGCAAAACGTTTTATGACCCCAAAGGTAGAGTTCCTTGTTTTTTCCCTTGTTTCACCACTCCAGTCTTATGTCTTTTACCAGACTAAACCATAAGCCCTGACTTGTATGTCTGTCTCTAAACTTGCCTCTGAGCTTCTTTAGATCAGGAGCATTAATTTTCCCCCAATATCAAGCAAGGTGTATGGCACCTATTTAGGCTCAGAGTAAATCTTAATTTCTACACATCCAAATTTCTGGGAAAAATGTAACTAAAGGTATTTAGAATTGAAGGTTAGTCAGTGTAATATCACCTTCCTATACTGTGAAGAATATATCCATTAATTTTTTTTTGCTTTCTTTTAGAGATTAAAGGATCAGAAATCCAGAGATATACAGGCTACATTTCCAAACACTGATTTTTGAAAATATAATAAAATTATCCTGTGAAATAAATCAATATTATATTTCTTTTATTTTTTCTTTCTTTGTTGGTCTTTTTAGGGCCACATCCACAGTATATGGAGGTTCCCAGGCTAGGGGTCAAATCGGAGCTATAGCTACCAGCCACAGCCACAGGAACACCAGATCTGAGCTGTGTTTGTGACCTACACCACAGCTCATGGCAACACCAGATCGTTAACCCACTGAGAGAGGCCAGGGATTAGACCTGCGTCCTCATAGATGCTTGTCAGATTTGTTTCCTCTGTGCCACAACAGGAACTCCCCAATATTCTATTTCTTATTTCTGCTAAATATATCTGCAAACCAATCTTACATCACATTATCAAATTCTCAAAGAATATTAGGGTTAGAATGGGTTTTGAAAATCATGCAGCTCCCCTGTCTCTACAACAGAGAACAGTTCCACTCTCCAAGTGGCCCAAGCAATAAACCTGGGAGCCACATATGAAATTCTTAGAATTTGGCCTACCACAGCGACCCTTGTTCCTCCAAATGATAAACAGTGCCCCACATACCTCAAATTCTAAGATGGCCCCAAGATTCCTACCTCCTGGTGTACAAAACCTGTATAATCCCCCCATCTTGAATACGTATGGGATTTGTGTGTATAATGGAACATTATAAAATATTATAAAAATTATAAATAAAATTTGTGTGTATAATAATCTCCTGTGATTAGATTAGATTAGATGTGAACAATGAAAGGATTTTTTTTTTTAGATGTGAGTGAGGTCCTCAGTTGATTTAGAGTTGGTCAAAAGAAATATCCTGAGTAGGGCTTAACTTTTAAAAGAGAGTCCAAGCCTTCCTCAAAAGAATAGATTCAAAGCAAGACACTTTCCTGTTGCTCTTGAAACAATCACCCATGTTATAAACTGCTATGGACAAGGGATAACCTATCGGAGCTGAGTGCCTCAATAACATAACCGTAATTGAATTCTGCCAACAATTTGCATGAGTTTGGCCCCGGATAAGAATGCAGCTTCACTAACACTTTTGCAGTCTTAGGAAACACTGAGCAGAGAACCTAGCTAAGTCATGCCCTGATCCTGACTCAAGGAAACTATGATGCAGTAAGTGTGCATTGACTTAAACCACTAAGTGTGACATAATTTATGAGAAACTAATAGAAAACACAGGCATCATTTACTACAAGGAGGAATGAGGACTGTACATGACCCTAAGCAGGTCATTCTAGAACAGCAAGATGTTCACCATCTAGACTGCTTCCTTTCCTAGGAAGACTGCTGGGAGAAAAGAGAGCTCATGCTTCTTACCAAGGTCTAATAGAAGCCTTTCTTAAGCAAAGAACACTGGCCAATGGAACAACATAGGTAATTATGCATCAGGGATAAACCACAGGTGGTTGCCAATAGGCATAATTACCTTCACTTTCTAACATGAATCGTGAGGTTTTAAGACTACTCACCAAGGCAGGGATGAAAATTACATGTTGGGAGAGTTTATTGGCCTGATTGAACCATTTCTACTTTATTCTAAAGAAAGTACCAGTACAATGAGCCAGAGCATCTTTCTAATATCCATGAAGACCTGGGTTTGATCCCTGGGCACACTCAATGGGTTAGAGATTAACTCAGTGGATTAAGGATCTGGCATTGCTGTGAGCTGTGGTGTAGGTTGCAGATGTGGCTCAGATCCTGCATTGCTGTGGCTGTGGTGTAGGCTGGCAGCTGCAGCTCTAATTAGATCCTTAGCCTGGGAATTTCCATATGCTATGGTTGAGGCCAAAAAAAAAGACGAAAAGAAAAAAAGAAAAAAAGAAAGAAAGGAAATAAAAATGAAATGAAGTTGCAAATTCTTCTATTAACCATTCAGATGATTAGAAACTCAGTTTCATGATCACTTGATTCTTCTCATATCTCTGAGGAAGAGTTAATTGCTTATAATTGTTTATGGACCCCCCATTATTCCTAGGATCTCTTTAATTGTGACACACACAGTGATCTGGTTCTTGACCACCTCCAAACTCAAACCACATTGCTTCTGTCACTCTACACTCTGGCCATAGTCAATTTTGTTCTGTTTCACACACATATCATGTCCATGAACACAGGCTCACTCATTTGTGGGGGAAACTTTCTAAGCCCACTCTTTTTTATATAATGATTTTTATTTTTCCATTATAACTGGTTTACAGTGTTCTGTAAATTTTCTACTGTACAGAAGGTGACCCATTTACACGAACATGTATACATTCTTTTTTCTCACATTATCATGCTCCATCATAAGTGACTAGATATAGTTCCCAGTGCTATACAGCAGGATCCTATTGCTTATCCATTCCAAAGGAAATAGTTTGCATATATTAACCCCAAATTACCAATCCATCACACTCCCTCCTCCTCCCCCTTGGCAACCACAATTCTGTTCTCCATGTCCATGATTTTCTTTTCTGGGGAAAGGTTCATTTGTGCTGTATATTGGATTCCAGATATAAAAGATAAATTATGGTATTTGTCTTTCTCTTTCTGACTTACTCCACTTAGTATGAGACTCTCTGGTTCCATCCAGGTTGCTGCAAATGGCATTATTTTGTTCTTTATTATGGCTGAGTGGTATTCCATTTTGTATAGATACCACCTCTTCCTAATCCAATCATTTGTCAATGGACCTTGAGATTGTTTCCATGTCTTGGCTATTGTGAATAGTGCTGCAATGAACATGAGGGTTCATGTGTCTTTTTCAAGGAAAGTTTTGACTGGAAATATGCCGAAGACCGGGATTACGGGGTCCTATGGTAGTTCTGTGTATAGATTTCTGAGGTGTCTCCATATTATTTTCCATACTGGTTGTACCAGCTGACATTTCCACCAACAGTGCAGGAGGGCTCCCTTTTCTCCACACCCCCTCCAGCATTTGTTATTTGTGGACTTATTAATGATGGCCATTCTGACTGGTGTGAGGTCAGTCTAAACTACTACCTCAGAGTAGTTTGATTTACATTTCTTTAATAATCAGGGAAGTTGAGCATTTTTTCATGTACATCTGTACATCTTTTTTGGAGAAATGTCTATTCAGTTCTTTTGCCCAATTTTCACTTGGGTTGTTGGCTTTTTTGCTGTTGAGTTGTATAAGTTGTTTGTATATTTTAGAGATTAAAGCTTGTCAGTTGCATCATTTGAAACTATTTTCTCCCATTCTCTAAGTTGTCTTTTTTTTTTACAGTTTCCTTTGCTGTGTAAAAGCTTGTCAGTTTGATTAGGTCCCATTGGTTTATTTTAGCTTTTATTTCTGTTGCTTTGGGAGACTGGCTGAGAAAACATTTGTGAGACTGATATCAGAGAATGTTTTGCCCATGTTCTCTTCCAGGAGTTTGTTGCTATCTTGTCTTATATTTAAGTTTTTAGACCATTTTGACTTGATTTTTATGCATGGTGTGAGGGTGTTTCTAGTTTCATTGATTTACATGCGGCTGTCCAGGTTTCCCAGAACTACTTGCTGAAAAGACTGTCTTTTTCTCATTTTATATTCTTGCCTACTTGTTGAAGATTAATTGACCATTGGTGTCTGGGTTTATTTCTGCGTTCTCTATTCTGTTCCATTGGTCTGTCTGTCTGTTTTGGTATCAATACCACACTGTCTTTATGACTGTGGATTTGTAATATTGCCTGAAGACTGTGGATTTGTAATATTGCTTCCTGCTTGGTTTTGTTCCTCAGGATTGCTTTGGCAATTCTGTGTCTTTTGTGGTTCCATATAAATTTTTGGATTAGTTGTTCTAGTTCTGTGGAAACTAGATAAATTTAATAAGGATTGCAATGAATCTGTAGATTGCTTTGGGTAGTATGGCCATTTTTACAATGTTAATTTTCCAACCCAGGAGCATGGAATATCTTTCCATTTCTTTTAATCTTCTTTAATTTCTTTGGTGAATGTTTTATAGTTCTCAGCATATAAGTCTTTCACCTCCATGGTCAGGTTTATTCCCAAGTATTTGATTAAGTGTGCAATTTTAAAAGGTATTGTATTTTTGTTTTCCTTTTCTAATATTTCATTGTTAGTTTACAGAAATGGGATTTACTTCTAAATGTTAATCTTATATCCTGAGAGGACAAGATGGCGGAGGAGTAGGGGGACACGCTCGCCCTCTCCCACAAACACAACAAAAAAAGCACATCTACAGAAGAAATGACTCGCACAGAACAGCAACCAATCGCTGGCAGAGGAACCTAAACTCCAATAATGGCAAGAAGTTCGTGACATTATTGGGCAGAACCGGAGAAAAGAGGAGAGTGAGAGAAGGTGAATCCGAGCGGGACGGGCGCTCCCGAAAGGGAACTGCGGAGGAGAAAGAGATCCTGCACCCTGGAAAGTCTCCTACCGGGTGAAAGATCAAATGAACTGGAGGAATCCCCAGATGCAGAGAAGAGTGTAGCAGTAAATCGGAGTACGGAAAAACGGATCAAGAACCCAACGGACCATCTGAACTACGGGCACAGTCACCAAAAATTGAGACGCCTGGGTGGGGGCTGGGCACCGAATCCTCGGCTCCAGAGGTTAGTCCCCGGGAAAGGGCCGGGGGACGCCTGGGTGGGGGCTGGGCACCGAGACCTCGGCTCCAGAGATTAGTCCCCGGGCTAGGGGGGCGGGGAAGAGCAGAAACTGCTTGGGAGGTCTCTAAACCATTTGACGGGGCAGAGACTGCCTGGGAGACTAGAAAACAAAGCTGTCGCAGAGGAAGGGAGCAATACTCTAGGGGCGGGGAAGTGGAAAGCCGCCTCAGAGGGAACCTGGGAGAAGAGCCTGGTCTGCGCCCGTGCTGGGGAGCGGAGAAAAGAAGGGGTGGGTTCCCATAGAATACCCCCCACGCCACAGCAAGCTTACAGGCCCGCTAGCTAGCAGAAAGCTGTGCTTCCCAGTGCATTCCCTCCCCCCACCCCTGCCACCCCCTACGCTCTCGCCCAACCTGGGGCTGCCTGCCATCCAGGAGGGCTGGCCTCAACAATTGCCTGAAGCCTACCACCGCAGGGGCTGTCCCTGCACAGGCCTGCTTGCCCTTTGGAGGGGCTACACTTCCACAGAGCAGCACCAAACACCACCAGCCCCCTAGAAAAGGCCTGCAGCCCAGAAAAGCTAGAACAAGCCTAGCCAGGCCGTGAATAGATCGACCTAATTCTCCGACGGTTTTTCTGAGACGGGCTCCCCCGGGGAGGAGCCTCTTGGGTCTCCAAGGGCCTTGCTACCCGCCCAAGACCCCAGGCGGTGCTAAGACCTAGTGGACCAGCTGCATAGGACTGCCAGCTCCAGGCAGGACCCCCTGCAGCCCAGAAAAGCTGCAACAAGCCTGGCCGAGTCGGGAAAAGATCTCCGACGGTCTTTCTGAGTCGGGCTGCCCTGGGAAGGAGCCTCTTGAGTCTCCAAGGGCCCTGCTACCCGCCCAAGACCCCAAGGGGTGCTAAGACCTAGTGGACCAGCTGCATAGGACTGCCAGCTCCAGGCAGGACCCCCTGCAGCCCAGAAAAGCTGCAACAAGCCTGGCCGACTTAGGAAAAGATCTCCGACGGTCTTTCTGAGTCGGGCTGCCCTGGGGAGGAGCCTCTTGAGTCTCCAAGGGCCCTGCTACCCGCCCAAGACCCCAAGGGGTGCTGAGACCTAGTGGACCAGCTGCATAGGACTGCCAGCTCCAGGCAGGACCCCCTGCAGCCCAGAAAAGCTGCAACAAGCCTGGCCGAATCGGGAAAAGATCTCAGACGGTCTTTCTGAATCGGGATGCCCTGGGGAGGAGCCTCTTGAGTCTCCAAGGGCCCTGCTACCTGCCCAAGACCCCAGGGGGTGCTGAGAACCAAGTGAAATCTGCTACCATCGTGGGGTGGACCTCCCAGTCCTGTCTGCCCTCAGGAAGTCCTCCTTTGCTTCAAAGAAACACTGTTAGTTCCATCAACACTCCAGAAAAGCCACACTGCCTCAAAAAAGATTGACCAACAACGACAGCCCTCAGGAAATATTCCACGGCAGTGACAAGGCAAACACTACCCGATAACAGAGAGTACAACTCCCTCAGGAGAAAGAAGACAACAAGCAAGATGAAGAAGCTGAGAAACCACCCCCAGTCAAACCAACAGGAGAACTCACCTAAAACAGTCAACAATGAAACAGATCTCTGCAGTCAGACAGACCTAGAATTCAAAAGAGAAATACTGAAAATACTGAAGGAATTAAGAGAAGATATGAACAGTAATGCAGATACCCTCAGAAAGGAGCTAGAAAATATAAGGAGGAGCCAAGAAAAACTAGAACATTCATTTGCAGAGATGCAAACTGAACTAGGGGCAGTAAAAACCAGAATGAATAATGCAGAGGAACGAATCAGTGATGTGGAAGATAGAATAATGGAAATCACTCAATCTGGTCAACAGACAGAAAACCGAATCAAAAAACTGGAAAGCAATATAAGAGACCTATGGAATAATATAAAGCGGGCCAATCTACGCATAATAGGAATTCCAGAAGGAGTAGAAAAAGATGAGGGAATGGAAAATATATTTGAAGAAATTATCGCTGGAAACTTCCCAAATCTAAAGGATACTGGATTCAAGATACAAGAAGCACAGAGGGCCCCAAACAAACTGAACCCAAACAGACCCACACCAAGACACATCATAATAAAAATGGCAAAAGTTAGTGATAAAGAGAGGATCCTAAAGGCAGCAAGAGAAAAACAGAATGTTACCTACAAGGGAACCCCCATAAGAATATCAGCTGATTTCTCTACAGAAACACTACAGGCCAGGAGGGAATGGCAAGAGATATTTAAAGTGCTCAAAGGAAAAAATATGCAACCTAGAATACTCTATCCAGCAAGAATATCATTTAAAATAGAAGGGAAAAAAAATTTTTCCAACAAACAAAAACTTAAAGAATACAGCAACACAAAACCCAGGTTAAAGGAAATATTGAAAGGGCTTCTCTAAACCAAAAAGAAAGGAAGGAAAGGGAAGAAAAAAGAAAAGAAAAAAAAAAAAGAAGAAGAAGAAGAGGAAGAACTAGGACTGAGGAAACCGTAATCATAGAGCAGTCACTCAAATAAGCCAGCATACAGATTTAATCATGAACATGCTTCAAACAAAATAAAATCAAAAAGAAAAAAATAAAAGAGTCATCAAAACCATAAAATGTGGGCAAGGGATGTTAGGAGGTAAATAATCCTTTTTGTTTGTATGTATGTCTCTCTTCTTAATTTTAATATGATAATGAAGAGTTTGAACTTACAGGACCATCAGGCTAAAACACACAATTATGGGAAGGGGTTAGCATACTTAAAAAACAGGGCAACCACAAGCCAAAACCAAATAATGCATTTGCAAAAAATGAAAAAAAAAATACACTCAAGCAGATAATAACAGGAGACCATCCAACCAAAAAAAAAAAAAAAAAGAAGAATGGAGAACCATAGAATCAACTGGAACACGAGGATCAAATGGCAATAAATAATCATCTATCAATTATCACCTTAAATGTCAATTGACTGAATGCCCCAATCAAAAGACACAGAGTGGCTGAGTGGATAAAAAGGCAAAAACCTTCAATATGCTGCCTACAAGAAACTCACCTTAGGACAAAAGATACATATAGATTGAAAGTGAAAGGCTGGGGAAAAGTATTTCATGCCAATAGACATGACAGAAAAGCAGGAGTTGCAACGCTCATATCAGACAAAATAGACTTTAAAACAAAAGACATAAAGAAAGACAAAGAAGGACACTATTTAATGATTAAGGGATCCATCCAAGGAGAGGATGTTACTATCATCAACATATATGCCCCAAATATAGGAGCACCCAGATACATACAACAAATATTAACAGACATAAAGGGAGATATTGATGAGAATACAATCATAGTAAGAGACCTAAATACCCCCCTCACATCAATGGACAGATCCTCCAGACAGAAAACCAATAAAGCAACAGAGATCCTAAAGGAAACAATAGAAAAGTTAGACTTAATTGATATCTTCAGGACACTACATCCAAAAAAAGCAGAATACACATTCTTCTCAAATGCTCATGCAACAGTCTCAAGAATCGACCACATATTGGGACACAAAGCGAATCTCAATAAATTTAGGAGCATAGAAATTATCTCAAGTATCTTCTCTGACCACAATGCCATGAAATTAGAAATCAACCATGGGAAAAGGAAAGAGAAAAATCCTACTACATGGAGACTCAACAACATGCTACTAAAAAACCAATGGGTCAATGAGGAAATCAAGAAGGAAGTTAAAAACTACCTTGAAACAAATGATAATGAAGACACAACCTCTCAAAATCTATGGGATGCTGCGAAAACAGTGCTCAGAGGGAAATTTATAGCAATCCAGGCCTTTCTCAAAAAAGAAGAAAGATCCCAAATTGACAACTTAACCCTCCACCTAAATGAATTAGAAAAAGAAGAACAAAAAAGTCCTAAAGTCAGCAGAAGGAAGGAAATTATAAAGATCAAAGAAGAAATCAATAAAATAGAGACTCAAAAAACAATAGAGAAAATTAATAAAACCAAGAGCTGGTTCTTTGAAAAGGTGAACAAAATTGATAAACCCCTGGCCAGACTCACTAAAAAGAGGAGAGAAAGAACCCAAATCACCAAAATTATAAATGAAAAAGGAGAAATCACAACGGATACAGCAGAAATACAAAAAACCATAAGAGAATACTATGAACAACTATATGGCAATAAGTTTGACAATCTGGAAGAAATGGACAATTTTCTAGAATCTTACAGCCTGCCAAAACTGAATCAAGCAGAAACAGACCAACTGAACAGACCGATCACTAGAAATGAAATTGAGGAGGTCATAAAATCACTCCCTACAAATAAAAGTCCAGGACCAGATGGCTTCACAGGTGAATTCTATCAAACATATAAAGAGGAATTGGTGCCCATCCTCCTTAAACTCTTTCAAAAGGTTGAAGAAGAAGGAATACTCCCAAAGACATTCTATGAGGCCACCATCACCCTCATTCCAAAACCAGGCAGAGATACCACCAAAAAAGAAAACTATCGCCCAATATCATTGATGAATATAGATGCAAAAATTCTCAACAAAATCTTAGCCAACCGAATCCAACAACATATCAAAAAAATTATACACCATGACCAGGTTGGGTTCATCCCAGGTTCACAAGGATGGTTCAACATACGCAAATCAATCAACATCATACACCACATTAACAAAAAAAAAGTCAAAAATCATATGATCATCTCAATAGATGCAGAAAAAGCATTTGACAAAGTTCAACATCCATTCATGATCAAGACCTCGCCAAAGTGGGTATAGAGGGAACATTCCTGAATATAATCAAAGCCATTTATGATAAACCCACAGCAAATATAATCCTCAATGGGGAAAAACTGAAAGCCTTCTCACTCAAATCTGGAACAAGACAGGGATGCCCACTCTCACCACTGCTCTTCAACATCGTTTTGGAAGTCTTAGCCACAGCAATTAGACAAACAAAAGAAATCAAAGGCATCCATATAGGAAGAGAAGAGATCAAACTGTCACTGTATGCAGATGACATGATTCTATACCTAGAAAACCCTAAGGACTCAACCCCCAAACTCCTTGAACTGATTAATAAATTCAGCAAAGTGGCAGGATATAAGATTAACATTCAGAAGTCAGTTGCATTTCTGTATACCAGCAATGAAACATTAGAAAAGGAATACAAAAAAATGATACCTTTTAAAATTGCACCTCACAAAATCAAATACCTCGGAATACACCTGACCAAAGAGGTAAAGGACCTATATGCCGAGAACTATAAAACCTTAATCAAAGAAATCAAAGAAGATGTAAAGAAATGGAAAGATATTCCATGTTCCTGCATTGGAAAAATCAATATTGTGAAAATGGCCATCCTACCCAAAGCAATCTACAGATTCAATGCAATCCCTATCAAATGACCCAGGACATTTTTCACAGAACTAGAACAAACAATCCAAACATTTATATGGAACCACCAAAGACCCAGAATCGCCAAAGCAATCCTGAGAAACAAAAACCAAGCAGGAGGCATAACTCTCCCAAACTTCAAGCAATATTACAAAGCCACAGTCATGAAAACAGTGTGGTATTGGTATCAAAACAGACAGACAGACCAATGGAACAGAATAGAGAATCCGGAAATTAACCCTGACACCTATGGTCAATTAATCTTTGACAAGGGAGGCAAGAACATCAAATGGGAAAAGGAAAGTCTATTCAGCAAGCATTGCTGGGAAACCTGGACAGCTGCATGCAAAGCAACAAAATTAGAACACACCCTCACACCATGCACAAAAACAAACTCAAAATGGCTGAACGACTTAAATATACGACAGGACACCATCAAACTCCTAGAAGAAAACATAGGCAAAACACTCTCTGACATCAACATCATGAATATTTTCTCAGGTCAGTCTCCCAAAGCAATAGAAATTAGAGCAAAAATAAACCCATGGGACCTCATCAAACTGAAAAGCTTTTGCACAGCAAAGGAAACCCAAAAGAAAACAAAAAGACAACTTACAGAATGGGAGAAAATAGTTTCAAATGATGCAACTGACAAGGGCTTAATCTCTAGAATATATAAGCAACTTATACAACTCAACAGCAAAAACACCAATCAATCAATGGAAAAATGGGCAAAAGACCTGAATAGACATTTCTCCAAAGAAGATATACAGATGGCCAACAAACACATGAAAAAATGCTCCACATCGCTGATTATAAGAGAAATGCAAATCAAAACTACCATGAGATACCACCTCACACCAGTCAGAATGGCCATCATTAATAAATCCACAAATAACAAGTGCTGGAGGGGCTGTGGAGAAAAGGGAACCCTCCTGCACTGTTGGTGGGAATGTAAACTGGTACAGCCACTATGGAGAACAGTTTGGAGATACCTTAGAAATCTATACATAGACCTTCCATATGACCCTGCAATCCCACTCCTGGGCATCTATCCGGACAAAGCTCTACTTAAAAGAGACACATGCACCCGCATGTTCATTGCAGCACTATTCACAATAGCCAGGACATGGAAACAATCCAAATGTCCATCGACAGAGGATTGGATTCGGAAGATGTGGTATATATACACGATGGAATACTACTCAGCCATAAAAGAGGATGACATCATGCCATTTGCAGCAACATGGATGGAACTAGAGAATCTCATACTGAGTGAAATGAGCCAGAAAGACAAAGACAAATACCATATGATATCACTTATAACTGCAATCTAATATCCAGCACAAATGAACATCTCCTCAGAAAAGAAAATCATGGACTTGGAGAAGAGACTTGTGGTTGCCTGATGGGAGGGGGAGGGAGTGGGAGGGATCGGGAGCTTGGGCTTATCAGTCACAACCTAGAATAGATTTACAAGGAGATCCCGCTGAATAGCATTGAGAACTATGTCTAGATACTCATGTTGCAACAGAAGAAATGGTGGGGGAAAAACTGTAATTGTAATGTATACATGTAAGGATAACCTGACCCCCTTGCTGTACAGTGGGAAAATAAAAAAATAAAATTTAAAAAAAAAAAAAAAAGAAAAGATTTTTATCATTAAAAAAAAAAATCTTATATCCTGCTACTTTGTTGAATTTTGTTGATCAGTTCAAGTAGTTTTTGAGTTGAGTCCTTAGGGTTTTCTATATATAGTATCATGTCATATGGGTACAGTGACAATTTTACCCCCTTCTCTTCCAATGTAAATACATTTTATTTCTTTTGTTTGTCTGAGTGCTATACCTAGGACTTTCAATACTACGTTGAATAACAGTGGTGAGAGTGTAAGCCCAGTCTTCACTGCTAATGTTCCTCCTACTCTTCCAGGCTCAGCTTCCCACATCTTTTGCAGGAATGTTTTCCCTCATCTTCAGAATATTCTTGCTGTACTTCTCAAATCCCTTAATATCACACACTGCAATTTGTAGTGATATATTTATTATTATTATTATTATTATTATTACTACTACTACTACTACACATATAGGGGCAACAATTCCTCTGCTCTGATCCAAGTTAATTTAGCAAATATTGAGCCCCTTGTATATGCAAAGTTTGTGGTATGACCTGGAGGGGTAGGGGTAAAAGGAGAACAGACTTCGCCAGAAGTTGGACTATCATTGCTCTTATTTTAGCAAATTTCTCTTTCAGCTCTCATTCTGAATTCTGCACTAGTTTCAATCTCCCTTGGTATCCCATTAAGGTAAAATCCAAACTCTGACTGTTCGGCTTTCCATAATCAGGCTCCCGCTCCACTCCTCAGCCCTTACTCCCTTGAGCCTTCTTGCTACTGGAAGTTTCTCTCTTCCCAGCCCCTAGAACTTTATCCATCTGGAAAGCCCTCTGTACTCTCTCAGAACAGGAAGCCCCAAACATACTTCATGGCAATCCTGGAAACATCATAAAATTATAGACATTAAGCTATTTGTGTTCCCTATCCTTAGCTCCTTGAGGTCACAGTGGGGCCTTTGTGTGTCCTTATCTACCAAGAACCAAATGTGGTGATGTTGAAAGCAGGTGTCCAAAGAGAGCTTGCTGGACAAGCAGGCTCAAGAACTCAGTCAGAAACCTGGGAGTGATCTTTTGGAGGTAGCAGAATGGAAGAGAGATTTTTTACCTCCTCTAGTTATGTTTTCATAAAGTTGGAACTATATAACGTGTCGTGACTTGAAGATTTTAAATGGAAGTAAGCCCCCAGATTTTGATGCTCTAGTCTAAAAGGGAGAAGGAAACTCCCCACCCAAACAATGCTATGTGAAGAAGGTGCTGGGGGTAAGAGGCTGCTTATTATTGTTAGACACCATCTTTAACATTAGACTGTATGTTCCAAGAAGTTAGAAGCCTTGTCATTTTGAATTTCCGGCTCCTGGCATATTGCCTCCTCTTAAGGGAAAGCTCAGTTTCTCTACTGTTTTGGAGAAATGAAATGAGAATAGATAGTATTTGGCATAAATTTTCTGAAATGTGTTAAATGTGTATATATTTATACTAAATTATAAATATGTTGCATACACTTGTGATATACACACATGCATATATATATATATATATATATATATACACATATATATGCACAAAACAAATTTCATGCTGAATCATGATTAACACATATTTTTAAATTTTTTTTGTGTGTTCAGCATAGGTGCTTGTCATCTCTTCCCTGGATGATTTAAAAAAATTGCCTCATGGATCTTTCAGTCTTTGATGTTCTCACTGAAATGGAGTACATCTCCATTACTACAGCCACAGCCATTTTTTGAATTTATTTTTCTTCTGGTTTTACTGAGATATAATTTACATCCAGCAATATATAATTTTAAGGTGTACAATACAATGATTCAATTTACATATGTCATGAAACAGTTATCACAATAATTCTAGTGAAATAAATCATCATAGATCCAAAATTGAAGAAATAGAAAAAAATATTTTCCATATGGTGAGAACTCTCAGGATTCATCCTCTTAGCAACTTTCATCTATAATATACAGCAGTTTTAATAATATTTTTATTGTGGTATGTTACATCCCTAGTATTTATTTATCTTATAAATAAGTTTGTATGCCTCCATTCAATCCCTCTGAGACCCATCCCCTGTCTCTGGTAACCACAATTCTGATCTCTTTTTCTATAAGTTTGTTTGTTTCTGTGGTATAATTGACCTTCAGCACTTTGTTAGTTCCTGTCATAGTGATTTGATACTTCTACCCATTTTAGAATGATCACCACAGTAAGTCTGTTATAATAGATCACCATTTAAAGATATTACATAGTTATTGAATATATTCCCCACATTGCATATTTTGTTCCTCTCTGGGAACTACCAGTTTGTTCTCTGTATTACACTGTTCCTTTTTTTGTTATGTTTGTTCATTTGTTTTGATTTTCAGATATAAATGAAATCATAAAATATTTGCCTTTGAAGTATTACACTTAATGTAATACCCTCTAGATCCATCCATGTTGTTGCAAATGGCAAGATTTCATTTTTTCTCATGGCTGAGTAATAGTCCATTGTATGCACATGTGTGATATGTGTGTCTACATATTATATTTTCTTTCTTCATTCATCTACTAATGGACACTTAGATTGCTTTCATATCTTGGCTATTGTAAATAATGCTGAACATAGAGATGCATATATATTTTCTAACTACCATTTTCATTTTCTTCAAATAAATAACCAGAAATGGAATCACTGGATCAATGCTAGTTCTGTTTTTGATTTTGTGAAGAATCAATCTCCAACCATTTCCCATAGTGGCTGCATCAATTTACATTTCCGCCAACAGTGCACAAGAGTTTCATTTCCTTCTCATCCTTGCCAACACTTGTTATATGTTGTCTTTTTGATAACAGTCATTCCGACATGTGTGAGATAATATCTCATTGTGGTTTTAATTTTAATTTCTGTGATGACTGGAGTATCATTTCATGTACTTGTTGGCCAACCTCATGTCTTCTTTAGAAATGTGTCTATTCAGATTCTCTGCTCATTTTGTAATCAGGTTCTTATTTTTTTGATGTTGAGTTTTATGAATTCTTTGTATATTTGAGATATTAACCATTTATGTAAATATATTCCCATATCAATAGGGTTTTTTTTTCTTTTTTTTTTTTGGCTGCACCCATAGCATTTGGGAATTCCCAGGCCAGGGATTGAATCTGAGCCACAGCTGCTATCTATGCCACAGTTGTGGCAATAATCAACCCTTAACCCACTGCACCAGGCTGGGGATGGAACTATGCCACTGCAGAGACAACACTGGATTCTTAACCACTATCCCAGCGCAGGAACTCTCAGTAGGGGCGTTTTGTTGATAGTTTCCCTCACTGTGAAAAAGCTTTTATTTTGATATAGTCCCATTTGTTTACTTTTATTTCCTTTGCCTGAGGAGAAATATCAATAAAATATTATTAAGATCAATGTGAAAGAGCTTACTCTCTATATTTTCACCTAGAAGTTTTATGGTTCCATGTCTTACATTTAAGTCTTTAAACCAATTTGAGTTTATTTTTGTGTATGTTATGAGAGAGTACTTTGATTTTATTATTTTGCATGCAGCTGCACAGTATTCTCAGCATGATTTACTAAAGTGGCTTCCTTTATCCCATTATATATTCTTCTTGATAGATAGATTGAAAATATAAATGTGGGTTCATTTTTGGGATCTCCACTTTGTTCTATTGATCTATGTGTCTGTTTTTGTGCAGACACTGTACTGTTTTGATTGCTATAACTTTGTAAGATAGTTGGATATCAAGGAATGTAGTACTTTCAGTTTTATTTTTCTTTCTCAAGGTTATTTGGGCTATGCCAAGTCTTGTGTATTTACATATAAACTTTACAGTTATTTGTTCTTGTTCTGTGAAAAAATGCCATTGGCATTTTGATAGGGATTGCACAGAATCTGGAAATTGCCTTTGGAAGTCATTTTAACAATACAAATTCTTCAAACCAATGAAGATGGTATATTTCTCCATCTGGTTGTGTCAGCTATACTCTTTCAGCAGTGTCTTATAGTTTCCTATACTGTACTAGTTTTCTAACTGCAGGTCTTTTATACCCTTGGTTAGATTTATTCATGAGCATTTTATTCTTTTGGAAATTATTATAAAAGGGATTGTTTTCTTAATTTCTCTTTCTGATAGCTTGTTGTTAGTGTATAGAAATGCAACAGATTTCTATATATATTAATTTTATATCCTGTAACTTTACCAAATTCATTCATGAGTTCTAGTAATTTTTTTTTTAGTGTCACATTTACTTTTCTATGTATAGTATCATATCATCTGCAAATAGTGATGGCTTAAATTCTTTCCAATTTGGATTCATTATTTATTTCTCTTGTCTATTACTGTGGCTAGGACTTCCAATAGTATGCTAAATAAAAATGGTCAGAGTGACCATCCTTGTCTTGATCTAATGTTAGAGGAAATGCTTTCAGCTTTTCACCTTTGAGTATAATGTTAGCTGTGGGCTAGTCATATATGATAACTATTACGCAGAAAATTACCAACTTTGTTGAAAACTTTTTATCATAAATGGATGTTGAATTTTGCAAAAGCTTTTCATGCATCTATTAAGATGGTCATATGATTTTTCTTCAATTTTTTAATGTGGTATATCACATTTATTGTTTTGCAGATATTGAACATTCCCTGCTTCCATGGTATAAATCCCATTTGAGACACTTTTATGTATTATTGAATTCAGTTTGATAATATTTTGTTGAGATTTTTGCCTCTACATTAATCAGTGATAACGATGTAATTTTCTTTGTGTGTGTGATATCTTTGTCTGGTTTTGGTATAAAGAAGATGCTGGCCTTACAGAAATAGTTCAGAAGAATTCCTTCCTCTGTAGGGTTTTTGGGATTGTTTGAGAAGGATGGGAGTTTAATCATCTTTAAATATTTTATAGAATCCACCTCTGAAGTCATCTGGTTCTGGACTTTTCTTTGTTAAGAGTGTTTTGTTTTGTTTTGTTTTGAATTACAGCTTCAGTTTCATTACTGGCAACTGGTCTGCTCAGATATACTATTTCTTCCCGGTTCCATCTTGAGAGATTATACATTTCTAGGAGTTTGTCAATTTCTTCCACCTGGTCAATTTTCGGGGCATACAATTTGTAGGTAATAATATTTTATTATTTGTTGTAGTTTGGTGGTGTTGGATGTAACTTTTCTTATTTCACTTCTACTTTTATTAATTTGGGCCCACTTTTTTATTTTGATGATTCTAGCTAAAGGTTTATCAATTTTATTTATCTTTTCAAAAAATTCAGCTCTTAATAACACTGCTATTTTATTTTTTAGACTCTATTTTGTTTATTTCTGCTCTGATCTTTATGATCTTTCCTTCTACTACCTTCAGGATCAGTTTGTTCTATTTCTAATATATTTAGGTACAAGGCTAGGTTGTTATTTGAGATTTTTCTTGTTTCCTGAGGTAGGCTTGTCATGCTACAGACTTATTCCTTAAAACAGTGTTTACTGCATCCCATAGATACTGGATTGTGTTTCCATTTTCACTTGTCTCCAGGTATTTTTTGTCATTGTTTCTTCACTGATTTAATAAGTGATCCATTGTTTTTTCAGTAGCATTCATTTAGTTTCCAAGTATTCCTATTTTCTGCAGTTTTTCACACTTCAGTTGATTTCTAGTCTCATATTCCTATGCTCAGAAAAATATTTGATATAATTTCAATTTTCTTGAATTCAGTTAGACTTATTTTGTGGCCCAGCATATTTTAAAAGTTGTGTGGAAACACAAAAGAACCCCTCAATAGCCAAAGCAACCTTGATAAAGAAAAATGGAGCTGGAGCAATCAGGCTCCCAGACTTCAAATTACACTATAAATTTAGAGTCATCAACACAGTGTGGTACTGGCACACACACACACACAGAGAAATACAGCAGTGCACTCTTTGACATAAATCACACAGCATTATCTTTTTGGACCCACCTCTTAGAGTAATGAAAATTAAAAACAAAAATAAACCAATGGGACCTAATGAAAATTAAAAGCTTTTATACAGCAAAGGAAACCATTAAAAAAAAAAGAAATAACACAGAGAATGTGAGAAAAGCTTTGCAAACAAAGCAACAGACAATCAGTTTTATGTCAAATCTCATATACCTTTGTATCAAAAAATAAACAATCACGAAAGTAGGCAGAAGACATTTCTTCAAAGAAGACAGACAGATGTCAGGGAAAAAAAAAAAAACATGGGAGTTCCCATCATGGCTCAAGGGTCACAAACCCAACTAATATCCATGAGGGTGTGGGTTCAATCCCTGGCCTCACTCAGGGGGTTAAGAATCCAGTGGTGTTGTGAGCTATGGTGTAGGTCACAGACATGGCTCAGATACAGCATAGCTGTGGCTGTGGCACAGGCCAGCAGCTGCAGCTCCAATTCAAGCCCTAGCCTGGAAACTTTAATATGCTGCAGGTGCAGCCCTAAAATAAATAAATAAATAAGAGAAAAAACTCTCGAAGAGATTCTCAACATCACTTATTATTAGAGAAAAGCACATCAAAACTACAATGAGGATGTCACATCTAAATGGTGGCAGAATAGGAGGACATGGAGCTCACCTCTTTCCACACGTACATTGTGAATATGTCTATGGATGGAACAATCCTTACAGTACAGCAACTGAACACTGACAAATGAACTTGAACACCTGAAAGGTCAAGAAGGACCTCTACATAACTGGATAGGACAAAAGGAAAAGAAAAGCAAAAAGGAGACGTGTGGAAGTGATCCAAACACCTGCACCCATGGGAAGGACCTAAAGGGAAGAGAGGTGCCCACACATAGTGAAGTCCCTTCACTAGTCACGAGGTCAGCTGGAATATAAAGGGAGATTTGGAGGCTCAGAGGAGAACATAGCATCCAGTCTGTAGCTGGCAGGACAGAATGAGAAGTACACTGATGATCCTTGCCACTGTCCAGTACATCCCAGCCTGAGACTCCCACCACTGATAAAGACAGGGTTCAGGTGCTAGAGCATGAAATTTAGAGAACAGACCTGGGGATAGTACCAGAGTTGTCTGTGCAGAGGCAACTTAGAGGGGATGGAAGGCAGAGCTCCACAGCTTTGAAGGTTATTTGGGGAGGCCCGGGCAGCCATGCAAGCTGAGAGGCATGTTGAATGGCATGCAAGGGGACAGTCCACCACTGCAACCCTTTTCCCCATGCAAGCCAATGCAGACCCTAGGAGAGGTTTCAGCCAGGACTGGCCCACCTGTCCAGTCCATTGCCCCAACCCTCCCTCTGGGGTGAACTGAGACACCTGATCTCAAGCCCATCTCCCTTAAGAGCAGATTTTCTTGCCTCAGTCTTGGGCAAGCCCTCTGGAGTAAGCCCAATACATGATCCACCATGGGCCCACGTCCTTTTGGGATGTATTTGCTGACCATGATCTGTAGCCAGACTACTCTTATCAGAGTAAGCTCTCACATGCAACCCATTCTGCCCTCAATTCAGGACAGTTTGCTCACGGGAATTATGGCCAGCCCACTCCCACCTGAATGAACCTGCATGCTGATCCCCAGCCCACCCACCTGATCCCTGGCTTGCCTCTCTTCTGAGAGGACTCATAAACCCAGATGCCAACCACCTCCACCTGCCTAGATAGGCTGCTGAATTCCTGTTTCCTTAGGAACAGTCTCCAGTGTGTTGCCCATATATGAAGGGAGAACTGAAATACAAATGAGGCTCAGGAGACTTCCAGTTGAGGAAGAAGAGCTAATATCTCTTCAACTGTGAGAAACATAGATTAACACCTCTGCTCATGGCTTTGTAAATACAGTGCCTGTAGAATATCTGAAAAGACAAGTGCCTCCACAGCTGAAATGTGTCTGGCTTTAGCAGCTGTGGGCCCAATGGGATGTGGGCCCAGGATGGATCATGTACTCAGGCTTGTCTTCATGTATATGTGGGGTCTGGACCAGACCAGAGTCTGAGCTGCCTCTCTAGTACCCACAGCAAGGCCAGATGCAATACTGCTGTAGTTCTGGGAGCTGACTTCAGTGGATCTGTACTGGTTGCCTAGTGAAAACAACACCTAAGAGGCACCAGAGCCAATTGCCAGAATGGCAGTGCTAACAACAGTGTACTCTGTAAATCTACACAATGGGTAAAAGGTGACACAAAATAACATATTCACATGTTAACAGCTCCAAAAGAAGAACACCCAGGGGTTCCTCTCCTATTGTGAGTGCTCCATTATGGCTACTTCAAGCCACAGACCAGAAAAATATAGCTTAGAAACATTTGGGGGCTACTATTTGAACCATCACTGATCAGACTCTGCCCCTGAAAGGCCAGTGACAACCAGAGAGCAAGTAAGAGGCCCCAATTAATATGCAGTACATGCTCTGGTAACCACGACATCAGTCATGCCTCCTTTGGAGGGGATTAATGCCAGTGTGAAATGAGAAAAGAGATAATAGGTCCATATTAAAATACACCCTTCACATCCAAAAAATGAAATTAAACCCAGAAAGGCTGCTGAAAGTCACCTGGAGTTCACAATCACCTATAAACACACCTCTAGACTCAGCCCTGACCACCAGAGGTACAAGATCCTGTTCCATACACCAAAGAGCAGACACCAGAAGCAAAATGCACTACAGTCCTGCATCCTGCAGAAAAAAGACCACAAACACAGAAAGTTAGTAAAAAAGAAATGACAGGAAAATATGTCTCAGATGAAGGAAGAAGATAAAAACCCAGAAAACCAAGCAAATGAAGAAGAGATAGGCAATCAACCTAAAAAAATTATACTAAGGATTATTCAAGGTCTCAGAAAAAGAATGAAGGCAAAGATTGAAAAGTAACAAGAAATGTTTAACAAAGAGCTAGAAGACAAAAGACCAAACAAATAATAAATGAAAATACTCTAGAAGGAATCAATAACAGAATAACTGAGGCAGATCAAATAATTGAGCTGGAAGAAAGAATGGTAGAAATCACTGCCAGGGAAAATAATAAAGGATAAAGAATGAAAAGAAATGAGGATAGTCTAGGAGATATCTGAGACAACATTAAACATACCAACATTTGCATTATAGCCTCTCAGAAGAAGAGAGAGAAAAAATACCTGATAATAGTGAAAGAGATTATGGCCAAATCTTCCCAAGCATGGAAAAAGAAACAATGACTTAGCCCCTGGAAGTACAAGAGTTCCATACAGGATAAATCCAAAGAAGAACATACTGAGACACATATTAATTAAACTGACAAAAAATAAAGAGAAAGAAAAATATTAAAAGAAACAATGGAAAGGCAACAAATATCATACAAGAGAAATCCAATAAAGTTGTCAGCAGAGTTTTCATAAGAAACTCTACATGCCAGAAAGGAATGGCAAGATATATTTAACATAATGAAAGGGAAAAACCTACAGTCAAGAATACTCTCCCAACAAAGGCTCTTATTCAGATATGACAGAGAAATCAAAATTTTTTCAGACAATCACAAGCTAAGATAATTCAGTACCATCAAACTGAATGTAACAGCTTTACATCAAATGCTATAGGAACTTCTCTTGGCAGAAAAGAAAAGGCCACAACCAGAAACTAGAAGATTACAAATGGGAATTCTCACAAGTAAAGGCAAGTATAAGAAAAAAATAGAAAATCATCCACAGACAAATATGACATCAAAATTAGCAAGAGTAAAAAGAGGAGACTACAACAGCAGAGTGTTGAAAATTTGAAATTAATAGACCAGCAACCCAAACAATCCTGTATATATTTACTATATCAAAACTTAATGGGAACCTACAAACCAAAAAACTAGACACACACAAAAGAAAAAGCAAACCAAATACAATACCATAGACATTCATCAAATTACAAGAGAGGAGAAAGAGCTAAAAATAACAAATCCAAAACCATTAAGAAAATGGCAATGAATACATGCATATCAATAGTTACATTGCATGTAAATCAAAAGACACTGATTGAATGGATTTAAAAACACAGCCTGTATATATGTTGTCTACCTACTTCAGACCTGTGGACACATATAGACTGAAAATGAGGGAATGGAAGAAGGTATTACTTGTAAACACAATAATAATATGAGACTTTAAATTCCCACTTATAGCATTGCATAGATAATCCAGACATAAAACCAACAGAGAAGCACAAGCCTGAAATAACACACTGGACTAGATAGATTTAATTGATATATATTAATTATATATACAAAAAAGAAAATAAAAGAAAGAAAAAAGTACAGACCAATATCACTGATGAACATAGATGTATAAATCCTCAACAAAATATTAACAAAACAAATCCAACAGTACTTTTAAAGATGATGTACCATAATCAAGTGGAACTTATCCCTGGGATGCAGGGATTCTTCAATATCCATAAATCAATTAGTGTGATACAACACCTTAACAAACTGAAAAGTAAAAACCATGTGACAATTTCAATAGATGGAGAACAAGCCTAGCACAAAATTCTGACCAAAACTCTGTAGAATGTGGGCATAGAAGGAATCTACCTCAATGTAATAAATGTAATAAATGTAATAAAGGCCGCATATGACAAACCCACAGCTAACATCATTCTCAATGGAGAAAATCTGAAAGAAATTCCTATAAGATCAGAAATACAACAAGAACATCTCCTCTCAACCCTTTTATTTCACATAGTTTTTGAAGTCTTAGCCAGGGTAATCACAGAAGACAAAGAAATAAAAGGAATGCTAATTGGAAAACAAGTGAAACTGACTGTTTGCAGATGAAAGATACTATGCATAGATAAACCTAAGGTGCCACTAGAAAACTATTAGAGATCATCAAAGAATTTGGTAAAGTTGTAGAATACAAAATTAATATACAGAATCTGCACCCTATACACTAAAAATGAAAGATCAGAGAGAGAAATTAAGGAAACAATCCCATTTGTCATCACACCAAAAAGAATAAGATATGTAGGAATAAATCCACCTGAAGAGACAAAAGACCTGTACTCTAAAAATTACAAGATGCTGATGAAAAAAATAACAGATTAGGTAGTTCTCTGATGTCCTAGCAGGTTGAGGCTCCTGCGTTCTCAACACTGTGGCTCTGGTTGCTGCTATGTGGCGTAGGTTCAATCCCTGGCCCAGGAATTCCCACATACTTCCTGTCTGGCAAAAAGAAAAAAAAATACAATTTTAAAAAAAAAGAGAGAACCTGAAACAAATGGTGGAACTCTCATTTAAAAAAAATTAAAAAACAACAGATTATAAAAATGGATGTAAAAATATGCCATGCTCTTGGATTGGAAGAATCAATATTATCAAAATGACAATACTACCCAAAGTGACCTACAGATTCATGCAATCAGTGCAAATCACCAATGGCATTTTTCATAGAACTAGGAAAAAACTAAAAATTTGTATGGAAACACAAAAGACCTCAAACATACAAAGCAATAATGAAAAATAAAAACAGAGCTGGAGGAATAAGGCTCCCAGACTTCAGATTATACTACAAAGCTACAGTCACCAAAACAGTTATGGCACTGGAACAAAAAAAGGAAATATAGATCACAGAAATAGGAGAGAAAGCCCATAATAAACCCACATACCTATAGTCAACTAATCTGTGACAGGAGGCAAGAATATACAATAGAAAAAATATAATCTCTTCTATAAGTGGTGCTGGAAAAACTGGACAGCTACGTGTAAAAGAATGAAATTAGGACATTCTCTAATACCACACCAAAATAAATAAATAAACTCAAAATGAAAAAAAAATGGATTAAAGACCTAAACATAAGGGCAGATAGTATAAACTCAAAGAGGAAAACATAGGGATAACACTCTCTGTGATAAATTGCAGCAATATTTTTTGATACACCTCCTAGAGTAATGAAAATAAAAGCAAAAATAAACAAATGGGACTTAAATTAAACTTAAAGGCTTCTGCATGGCAAAGGAAACCATTAAAAATGAAATGACAACCCATGAAATGGGAGTAAATCTTTGTAAATGAAGTAAATAAAAGGGGATTAATCTCCAAAATATACAAATATCCCACACAGTTTTATGTAATAACAAAATCCTAATCAAAAACTGGTCAGGTAATCTAAATAGACATTTCTCCAGAGAAGACAGACGGGCAAAAAACATGTGAAAAGGTGCCCAACATCACTAATTATTAGAGAAATGTAAATCAAACTACAATGAGGTATCAAGTCATACCAGTCAGAATGCCTCTCATCAAAAAAAAAAAAAAAATCTACAATCAATACATGCTGGAGAAGGTGTGAAAAGAAAGGAAGCCTCCTATATTGTTGATGAGAATGTAAACTGCTACAACCACTATGGAGAACAGTATGAAGGTTCCTTAGAAAACTAAAAATAGAACTACTGTATGACGTGGAAATCCCAATCCTGGACAGAGAAAACCCCAATTTCAAAAGATACATGCACACCAATGTTCACTGCAAAGCTATTGACAATAGCCAAGATATGGAAACTAGCTAAATGTCCATTGACAGAGGAATGGAAAAAATATGTGGTATACATATACAATGGAAGATTACGCAGCCATAAAAAGAATGAAATAATGCCATTTGCAGAAACATGGATGGACCTAGAGATTGTCGTATTTAGTCAGGTAAGTCATAAAAAGAAAAACAAATATCATGCACCACTTATATGTGGAATCTAATAAAATTATACAAATTAATTTATTTACAAAACAGAAACAAACTCACCAATTTTTTTTCCATTTTTTTTATTACTCAAATGAGTTTATCACATCTGTAGTTGTATAATGATCATAACAATCTGATTTCACAGGATTTCCATCCCACAGCCCAGGCACATCCCCCCACCCCCAAAACTGTCTCCTCTGGAGACCATAAGTTTTTCAATGTCTGTGAATCAGCATCTGTTCTGCAAAGAAGTTCAGTCTGTCCTTTTTTCAGATTCCACCTCAGTGAAAGCATTTGATGTTGGTGTCTCATTGTATGGCTGATTTCACTTAGTATGATAGTTTCTAGGTCCATCCATGTTGCAAAAAATGCCAGTATGTCATTCTTTTTAATGGCTGAGTAATATTCCATTGTGTATATGTACCACATCGTCTTCTTTTTTTTTTTTTTTTTTTTTGTCTTTGTGCCATTTCTTGGGCCACTCCCACAGAATATGGAGGTTCTCAGGCTAGGGGTCCAATCAGAGCTGCAGCTGCCAAACTACGCCAGAGCCACAGCAACGCAGGATCCAAGCCGCGTCTGAGACTTACACCACAGCTCACGGCAATGCCGGATCCTTAACCCACTGAGCAAGGGCAGGGATCAAACCCGCAACCTCACAGTTCCTAGTTGGATTCGTTAACCACTGTGCCACGATGGGAGCTCCTGTACCACATCTTCTGGATCCACTCCTCTGTTGAGGACATTTAGGTTGTTTCCATGTCTTGGCTATTTGTAAATAGTACTTCAATGAACACTGGAGTACATGTGTCTTTGTGAGTCGTGGTTTTCTCTGGATAGATGCCCAGCAGTGGGATTGCTGGATCAAATGGTAGTTCTATGTTTAGTTTTCTGAGGAATCTCCATACTGCTTTCCACAGTGGTTGCACCAATTTACATTCAATTTTAGGATTACCAAAGGGGAAAGCATGTTTGGAGGCAAGGATAAATTGGGAAGATTGGATTAACACATACACACTAATATATATATATAAAATAGGTAAGTAGGAGTTCCCTTAATGCCTCAGTGGAAGCAAATCTGACTAGTACCCATGAGGACCCAGATGCAATCCCTGGCCACGCTCAGTGGGTTGAGGATCTGGGATTGCTCTGAGCTGTGGTGTAGGTAGCAGATGCAGCTTGGATCTGGCATCACTGTGGCTGTGGTGTAGGCCAGTGGCTACAGCTTGGGTTGGAATCCTAGCCTGAGAACTTCCATATGCTGTGGGTGTGACCCTAAAAAGACAAAAAATAAAAACTAAAAAAATTAAAAAGTAAAATAGAAAAGTAACAAGAAACTCCTGCATAGCATGTGGAGGTCTATTCAATGTTCTGTAATAACCTACTTGGGGCAAAAGAATAGATTTATGTATAAGTTTATTCATAAAAAAATGCAACGAGGTCTCAAATTACACCAGTTAGAGTGACCCTTATCCAAATGTTTACAAATAGTAAATGATGGAGAAGTTTCAGAGAAAAGGTAACTCTCCTGTATTATTGTTTGGAACGTAAATCTCCAATATGGAGATCAAATAAAGGTTTTCAAAAATTACAAATAGAACTACCATATGATCCAACAATCCCATTCCTGGGCATATATCTGGAGAAAAACATATTCAAAAAGATAACTGCACTCCAATGTTCACTGCAGCACTATTTACAATAGCTAAGACACAAACGCAAACTTAATGTCCATCAACAGAGAAATGGCTCAAGAAAATATGGTAATATATACGATGGAATATTCGTTAGCCACAAAAAAAGAATGAAATAATACCATTTTCCCCAAAGTGGATTGAACTAGAGATTATCATCTTAAATGAAATAACTCAAAAGCAAGTATCAAACAATATCACTTACATGTGGGTTTTTTTTTTTTTTTTTGGCCTTTTTTCTCTATTTATCTTGTTAATGCTTTTTTTTAAAAAAAATTCATTGACTTTTATTGCATTTATAGTTGTACAATGATCATCATAACCCAGTCTTATAGCATTTCCATCCTCAAACCCCAGGTCATCTGCCCCACCCCACTACCTGTTTCCTTTGGAAACAGTAAGTTTTTCAAAGTATGTGAGATGGTATCTGTTCTAGAAAGAAGTTCACTGTATCCTGTTTTTAGAATCCACATATAAGTGATGGCGTATGACATTTGTGTTTCACTGTCTAACTTCACTTAGCATGATAAGTTCTAAGTCCATCCATGTTGCTGCAAATGCCATTTTATGGCTGAGTAATATTCCATTGTGTATATGTACTACGTCTTCTTTATCCACTCCTCTGTCTATGGGCATTTTGGTTGCTTCCATATCTTGGATACTGTATATAGTGCTGCAATGAACACTGGAGTACACCTGTCTTTTCAAGTCATGGTTTTTGCTGCATAGATGCCCAGGAGTATAATTGCTGTATCAAATGGTAATTCTATTTTAATATTTTCTCTATTTGAGGAATCCCCACACTATTTCCATAGTTGTTGCACCAAATTACATTACTACCACCAGCATAATATGGTTCCCTTTTCTCCACAACCTCTCCAGCATTTATTGTTTGTAGACTTTTTGATGAAGGCCATTTTGACTGGTGTAAGGTGGTACCTCATAGTAGTTTTGACTGGCATTTCTCTAATAATTACTGATGCTGAGCATTTTTTCATGTGTTTTATGGCCATCTATATGTCTTTGGAGAATTGTCTGTTTACCTCTTCTGCCTATTTTTTGACGGGGTTTTTTTTGTTTTGTTTTTGGTTTCAAGCAGCAAGAGCTGTTTATAAATTTTGGAGATTAATCCCTCGTAAGTCACATCATTTGAAGATATTTTCTTCCATTCTATGGGTTGTCTTTTAGTTTTGTTTAGGGTTTCCTTTGTTATGCAGAAACTGTTCAGTTTATTTAGGTTTCATTTGTTTATTTTTATCTTATTGTCATTACTCTAGGTGGTGGATCTGAGAAGATATTGCTGTGGTTTAGGTCAGAGAGTGTTCGGCCTGTTTTCCTCTAAGAGTTTTATAGTATCTGGTCTTATTTAGGTCTTTAATCCATTTTGAGTTTATTTTTTGTATTGTGTTAGGAAATGCTATAATTTCATTCTTTAAGATGTAGCTGTCCAGTTTTCTCAGCACCAGTTATTGAAGGGACTGTCTTTTCTCCATTGTATATTCTTGCCTCTTTTGTCATAGATTAGTTGACTGAAGGTGAATGGGTTTAATTCTGGGATTTCTATCCTGTTCCATGGATCTATATTTCTGTTTTTGTACCAGTAGCACATGGTTTTGATGACTAGCTTTGTAGTATAGTCTGAAGTTGGGAAGCTTGATTCCTCAAGCCCCTCTTTTCTTTCTCAGGATGGCTTTGGCTATTCTGGGTCTTTGTGCCACCAAACTTTAAAATATTTTCTTCTGGAGTTCCCGTCATGGCACAGTGGTTAAGAAATCCAACTAGGAACCATGAGGTTGCGGGTTTGATCCCTGCCTTTGCTCAGTGGGTTAATGATCTGGCATTGCTGTTAGCTGTGGTGTATGTTACAGACACAGCTCAGATCCCATGTTGCTGTGGCTCTGGCATAGAACAGCAGCTACATCTCCGATTAGACCCCTAGCCTGGGAACCTCCATATGCCATGGGAGTGGCCCATGAAATGGCAAAAAGACAATAAATTAATTAATTAATTAATTAAATAAAAATAAATAAAAATAAAAAATTTTGTTCTCATTCTGTGAAAAAATGCCCTTGGTAATTTTAAAGGTATTGCATTGAATCTATAGATTGCCTTGAGTAGTACAGACATTTTGATAATATTGAATTCTTCCAATCCAAGAGCATAGTATGTCTTTCCATCTAATTGTGTCATTCTTGATTTCTTTCAGCAGTGTCTTATAGTTTCCAGAGTACAGGTTTTTGTCTCTTTAGGTAGTTTATTCCTAGGTATTTTATTCTTCTTGATAAGATGATAAATGGGACTGTCTCCTTAATTTCGTTTTCTGATATATCATTGTTAGCATATAGAGATGCAATTGATTTCTGTGTATTAATTTTGTGTCCTGAAACTTTACCAAATTCATTGATGAGCTCTAAGTTTTCAGGTAGCATTTTTAGGATTTTCGAGGTATAGAATCATGTCTTCTATAAACAGTGATAGTTTTATGTCTTCCTTTCCAATGTGGATTCATCTTTTTTCTTTGTCTTCTCTGATTGCTGTGGCTAGGACCTCCAAAACTATGTTGAATGCTATTGGCAATTGTGGACATCCTTGTATTGTTCCTAATCTTAGCAGAGATTCCTTCAGCTTTTCAACATTGTGAATTGTGTTAGCTGTGGATTTGTAATGTATATGCCCTTCATTATGTTGAGGTAGGTTCCCTCTATCCCCACTTTCTGGAGGGGTTTTATCAGAAATAGGTGTAGGGTTTCATCAAAAGCTTTTTTTGTATCTATTGATAGGATCATATGGTTTTTATTCTTCCGTTTGTTAATGTGGTGTATTACACTGATTGGTTTGTGGATATTAAAAAATCCTTGCCTCCCTAAGATAAACTTGGTCATGGTGTACAACAATATATTGCTGGATTTGGTTTGTTATCATTTTGTTGAGGATTTTTGCATCTATGTTCATCAGTGATATTGGCCTATAATTTTCTTTTTTTCTGGCTTTGTTATCAGGGTGATGGTGGCTTCATAGCATGAGTTTGGGAGTTTTCCTTCCTCTGCAAATTTTTGGAAGGATAGGTGTTAGCTCTTCTCTAAATGTTTGATAGAATTTGCCTGTGAAGCCATCTGGTCTTGGACTTTTGTTTGTTGGACATTTTTTAATCGCAGTTTCAGTTTCAGTACTTGTGACTATCCATTCATCTTTTCTATTCCATCTTGGTTTAGTCTTGGAAGTTTGTACTTTTCTAAAAAATTGTCCATTTCTTCTAGGTTATGTTTTATTGGCATATAGTTGCTTGTAGTAGTCTCTTGTCATCCTTTGCATTTTTTTTTTTTTTTTACTTTCTGCCTTTCTAGGGCTGCTCCCGTGGCATATGGAGGTTCCCAGGCTAGGGGTTTAATCAGAGCTGTAGCTGCCAGCCTATGCCAGAGCCACAGCAATGTGGGATCTGAGCTGCGTCTGTGGCCTACACCACATCTCATGGCAACATGGGATCCTTAACCCACTGAGCAAGGGCAGGGACCGAACCCACAACCTCATGGTTCCTAGTTGGATTCGTTAACCACTGAGCCACAATGGGAACTCCGATCCTTTGTATTTCTGAAATGTCCATTGTAACTTCTATTTCTTTCTAATTTTATTGACTTGAGTCCTTTTTCTTTTTTTCTTGATGAGTCAGGCAAAGGGTTTGTTGATCTTTTCAAAGAATCAGGTTTTAGTTTCATTGACCTTTTCTATGGTTTTCTTCATTTCTATTTCATTTATTTCTTCTTTACATTTTATTTTTGTTAAAACTTCCAACTTCTCTGCTCACCCCCTCTTCTCTCAAGTACTTTGAGCAGCTTTATAATCATTACCTTCAATTCTCTATTGGGTAGATTGTTTGTCTTCACTTTTCTTAGTTCTTCTGTGGTTTTATTTTGGTTTTACATTTGGAGTATACTCTTCTTTTGCCCCATTTTACTTAACATGCTGTTTTTATTTCTATGTATTTGGAAGGTTGGTTACATTTCCCAACTGTGATGTGGCTTTTTGTATATGATCTAGGTTTGCCCTAGAGCATATGGGCTGCATGGGTCTTTCTGTAATGGTAGGCTGACTACTGTTGGCAGTCTGGTAGGTGTGATTGGCCCCCAATCTGGTTGGTTGGCAGCCCTGTTCTGTGAGGAGGCTACCATTCACTGGTGGACAGGTCCATGTCACAAAGTGTCTGGTAGAGCAGACCAAATGTTGCGGGTGAGTCCTCTGGTTGCAGGGCCTTGAGGTTCCCAGAGTTGATGCCTTCCCACTGGTTAGTAAGGCTGGGCTCAGATTTAATGTAACTGGTGTGCAAGGCTGGGTCCTGGGCTCTCTGGTGTAAGGGCCAGGTCCTGAAATGGATGTGGACGTGGGCTCAGAGAGTCTTAAGACAGCCACCCTACTCATGCTTCCCTAACGTAGAGGGAAGATTTCAAAATGTTGCTTGCCAGGACCAGTGTCCTTGTGGTAGAATGAGCTCCTCACAATGACTGCCATCAGTGTTTATGTCCCCAGGGTAAGCTCCAGTTGCCTGTTGCCTCTCGAGACTCTCCAAGATCAGTAGATGGATTTAACCCAGGCTCCCTTCAAATTACTGCTTCTTCTCTGGATTCCAAAGAGGTGAAATTTTCTGTTTGCTCTTTAAGAGTGGAGTCTACTGAGAAATGTTAATCTAAAAGAATGCTTTGGGCTGCAAGTAACAGAAATCCTGACTCAAGTGCCTCCAATAATAAGATGTTTTATTATCTCACTTAAGAAAAAAACGCTTAGTCAGTTCCATGGTTAATTCAATGCTAAAGTGGGCCATAAAAGACCTGGGTTCTTTCCAGCTTCCTGTTCTACATTTTTTAGTGTTGCTTTTTTTCCTGAGTTTGTTCAGCAGACTTACCCTCTCAACCCATGGATAGAACTGTTTATCATATGTTTATATCTATATGAGTATATTTACCAAGGTTTTCCAGAGAAATATGACCAATAGTTTGAGAGCATGTGTGTGTGTGTGTGCCTGTGTGTGTGCACACAGAGACAAAAATAATTTTTAAGGAACTGGCTCGCATGACTGTCTGTGGAGACTAAAAAACCTGAAAATTTCAAAGTAGGCCAACAGGCTGGATCCCCAGTTGATATTGTAGCTCAAGGGAAAAAAACGTCTGCAAGCACGATTTCCCTCAGTTTTTGCTTCTTAAGGCCTGCAACTGATTGGATGAGGCTTACCAACATTATATAGAGTAATTTGTTTTACTCAAAGTCTACTAACGCAAATGTTAATCTCATCTAAAAAATATCTTTACAGAAACATCTAGAATATTTGATCAAATATCTGAGTACTATGGACCAGACAAGTTGACACATAGAATTAATCATCATGGGAGTTCTCTAGCGGTACAGTGGGTTAAGGATACAATGTTGTTACTGCAGTGGCTTGGGTCACTGCTGTGGTGTGGATTCATTCCCTGGCTCAGACAACTGTGGGTGAAGCCAAAATATTTTTTAAGTATTAACCATCATGATGTCTAAATCAATCACTGTCTAAAAAGTAACTGATTGTGTATATATTAGCCAAGAGTAATTTCCTGGGGCTAGGGGAATATGGCAGCATGGAGGGTAAACACTCAAACAAAATCGGGGCTCTGGGTGTAAGACTTTAAGGCAGACTGTGGTTACGGGTGCTGTTGGATGAAGAGGTAGATTGGAGCAGTAAATAATACAGTATAGTAAACACCAGGATTTACCAAATCCAACCCTTATGGCTTCCTTTACATGTTCTATAAACCAATCCTATGAAAGCCCTGATACTACATCATGGGTTGATGGCTTATATTTCCCTTTAGACTCTGGGTTTATTTATATAAGAATCACATATCATTTAGCTCTTTTTTTCCTTTCTTTTCCTTTTGTTTTCACAGCCACACTGATAGCATATGGAATTTCCTGGGCTAGGGGTTGAATTGGAGCTGCAGCCATGCCAATACTGGATTTGAGCCAAATCAACCTATGCCACAGCTTGCAGGAATGCCGGATCCTGAACCCACTGAGCCAGGGATCAAATCCTCACAGACACAGTGTGGGGTTCTTAACCCACTAAGCCACAATGGGAACTACCCAATTAGCTTTTTAACAACAGTTCCATCCATGGTGCTTAGTATCAGGTGGTTATTCCTTAAGTACTACTGAACTGACCAAAGTGGGGTATTCTAGTGTTAAATCAGCCTTGTTTGCCATAGCGATAGGTGCCATGTACTTCTATCCACCACAAGCTCTGTTGAAGTCACAGATACACAACTGTTACACCAACTGGTAATTATTTCTGAACTCTTATAAAAACTTTTAGGACAGTAAAATTCATCCAAATAATTGAGTCATATGAAGTTCTCTTCTCTTTTATGCATCCATATTCTGAAAAAAAAAGGCTCAGTGGCAAAGTAAAGAACACTTTTAATCTTACATTCAGTAATGATAATATGAGAAAAATGGACCATTGTCCTAAGCACCAATTCAGATCAAGTGGGTCATCTGGAGTCTGTCAAATGTTAGAGCCTTGGGTCCACTTACTTAATTCACAAATTCTCATGACTCATCTTTTATGAAAGCTGGAATTCCCCAAAATTTAGAGAGTGAGATCATCAGATACTAGTCTTCTTTATCAGGAAGCCATAGGGCTTTAGGACTGTTAAATCCAGAAGATGATGGAGTAACCTCTCCAATGGCCACTGTGTGGAGATCTTTGAACTTACAAATTCAATGAACATGTACTAAACATCTTCCATGTTCTTGTATATTAAGAGACACTCACTTGAATGATTACATTTCACAATTTACAGTTTTCTGCCTTTCTCAGAGAAGTATCAAATATTCAGTTATGTTGTTACTGATAAAATAATGATAGTAATGCCAAAAGCAACTGATATGTACAGACTCATACCATGAACCACTTTCCTTATCTAATTTAATCATCAAAAAACTTCATCAGGCTGATTTGGTCTTTATCTCCATTCTAACATATGAAAAACCTGAGGCACCAAGAGTTAGTAGGCAACTTGATAACAGTTCTACCAGAAGGAAGCCATAGAGACAGACTGACTTCAAATCCATCTGACTCCATAGTCCATGCCCAGAACTCCACACCCTATTGCTTCCCATGTAGCAGGCTTTGTACATTTTATCTCATTTAAAACTGGAAAGTTAAATTCGTTTAAATCAACACATAAAGGAAAAATAAAACTTTTTTCCTGTAGTTGTTTTAGAAATATAAACCAATTCAATACAGGGCCTTGAGTACATGTAAAGAAATAATGTTGTCAGTGGGAGAAGACATTGAAAAACGTTGGAGCAGAAAAGCAAAATTTCTCAGAATATATCCAGTATTATTCAAGAAGATTTCAGTCACTACAGAGGGTATTGCTAATTTATCAAGACATTAAAACCTGGCAGAATGCCCTTTGTCGCTCTAATTAATGATCACAAAACACAAAAATATAATTACAAATGTAAATACTGGGATATATTGAATATTAGAAGCAGATTTCCCAGAAAAAACAAACAAACAAACAAACAAGCCTTCCATCCATTGGATAGGGATATCACATATCTATAACATGCCATATGAACATAGAGGTACCAATTAAGTTATTATAAGAGTATGATCAGAAACCTGATCATTTGTGGGTGAATTAATCAAGCCCAGTTTCTATGCCTACTGGGCCAAGGCCTAAATGTACCACTGTAAATTTATCAAGTTAATAATAACAATTTATGAGACTATTTGGCAGTCAGCTGGCTTTTCTCTGGATTATCCACTCTCCCTCACTGTGCCTGGTTTCCTCCTACTGAAAAACTCCAAGAGTACCTATTTATGTCTCACAATACAAATGAGAAAAGTGATGCCCAGGGGTTTGGCAACTTGCTTAGCTCTGAACAGGTGATGTAATGAACTCTATAGAAAAACCAGAAAAGAAGGCATAGCAGCCAAGAATGAACCAGGTGACCTGGCAACACCGCTCTTCCCCATATCACAAAGTCCACAACTGACAATTGGGGCCCTCTGTTTTCAAGTGCCTGACTTAGAGCCCCATATTGACTCCTTTTGAGAAGTTATTTCCCACTCTCTCACACACAAGCAGTTAAAAATACTTTGAAATCTCACCTGCTTCCCCTTCCCTCCTTCTCTTTAACATTCATGCCCTTTCATGCAGCACTTCAAGACAAGTGCTACAAAGTCTTGAAGCTGCAGAAGGATGAAGACTATGATTAGGATAAGAGTAGGGGGAAAACAAGGACCCTCCACTTTGCCCTGAAACTGAAGTATGCTTCTGGCACTAACGTGTCTTCATTTCTCCTCCATCCCTCTTATTAACTGCATCCTCTCTACCTGCTATTTTTAGCTGGTGTTTGGCTCAATCTGCTAGGTTCTGACCATAACTGCTACTGAAATGACATCAGTGACAGCATGCATCCCAGAAAGCTTCATTGCCACAGTCAGACTCTCCAGACTTCCTGTTTCATTAATATTAAAAAATGGCTCTTTCTCACTTAGCCAAATTTCAGCATAGAGAACTTCAATCCTGACTCCTCCATTGCCCTCTCCAGACAGAACCACCTGTGGATGGAAAGACCTTAAGATGTAAGCTCAGATGGAAAAACATGGTCTTGGTTAAATTACCTCTCATTTAATAAACTTTCTCTTGATGGAGTATTCATGTAACACGTAAGTCAGACTATGGTGCCTTTTGCAATACATTCCATGCCATGTAGCAAATGCAAAATTCGGGAAATAATACTATATTTCATTCAAATTATTTTCTTAAAAATAAGGTAACAAAAATAAATGTGCATTTACCTGGGACAAAGCTTCCCTGGACCACCTCCTTATACGCCCACCAGCCTTCATGGATTTTTGGTGAATTCTGTTGAGCTAAAGGAAAAACAAAGAGAAAGGAAACTAAGAAGATAACCAAGAAGTACTGGGTCTTGGTTGACAAGCAAGAAGAGGGTCTATACATAAAATAATCCTTTTCTAAAAAATGCAACATCAACCTTCTTCCTCTTATTTTCAAGTAGATTATTAATTTGTAAAGAAATTGTTATAGTGTTTTATAAAAAACACTCAGTATATTTCTAATGAAGTTAAACAGACAGTAATTATATATTTAAGTCTATTTAAACTCACCTGTTACTACCTCTGACTCACCTCAGTTCTTTACCCATCCCTTACACACACATGCACACACACATACACACTTCCATATAGGGAAGACCTATCAGTCTGACTGAACTATCAATTCAAGAAACATCATTTAAAAGAAAGAAGGAAAAAGAAGCCCCTGGATGACCGAGTGTTGCAACTGACAAAAGTATCAATGAAAGCCTCTGTTCCATCAAGAAATTTGCCAAACGCTTTGCTCTCTCTTTATCTCCAATAATTGTTTCTTCAATATCTCCATCCATTAAGATGTGGAATTATGTAAGATTTTAGCAGGCAACAAGACAATCAGACCATCTGAATAAAGTCTGTTATAATGATGGAAATGCCAAGTTTTCGTTAGCTTTCTTTGACATGCATTGTAAATGATCCAAATTCGCCCTGTAAAAATCAATCAGCCTGAGTAGGGCCATTTGATGCCCATCAATTATGAAATATGATAGGTACAGGCTAGAGTTGAAGAAAATAAAGGTATTTTATGTAATACATTTTCAAATGCCCTTGTATGCCCAGTCTGGCCTCATACTGTTTGGCAATTTGAAAAGGCAGGCAGGACAGCACATTTAAAAGGCACCTTATTTAAAGTTATTTTATAATATATCTGAGAGCACCAAGAGAAGTACTGCATTTCCATTTTGACATCTCCCAGCAAGATTCTTAATAATCATCTTTTTGTTGTTTATATCTGATTTCCAGTGAGTGGAAGAAAGCTGATAGAGAATTCCTAAGAGCAAACAGGTGAGCAGAAAGCCATGTTAACTTCCACTGTTTTCTCTGCTTCTCTTTGTCTATGGGCTGGAATTTCTTTTCTTGATGTGTAACCAGCCCCTGGGAAAGACATGTAATCTAATCAAAATTGTGACAATAAAATCTGTCATCAGTGCCAGATGAGGAAACCTGGATAGGAAACCCTATTTCAATTTTATTCTCTTTTTTGGTTGTTATGGTAGTTTGAGAATGTGTAAGTTTCAAAAGAAAACTCGAGTCTTAGGATTTGGAGAGAGAATTCATTTTCTCTTATACAGATGGAGAAACTTAGGCATAGAAAAGGGATAACACTTTAAAAAGTATAGTGCCTTAGAATAGGAGTTAACAAAGTTTTCTCCAAGTGCTCAGATAGTTAATACTTATGCTTTGAAAGCTGTCTGTCCCAACTACTCAACTCTGTCATTGGAGCACAAAAGCAGCCACATGCAATATATAAATGAATGAGTGTGGCTCTGTGCCAAGAAAATTTTATTTACAAACACAGACAGACTTGGCCTGTGGGCTGCAGTTTGCTGATTCTGTTTTAGAGCTAGAAAGAATTATTGTCATCTAATTCTGCTTCCTAATTAAATGTTTTAGGAGTGAGCTACTTTAAAAAGAAAATTCCTGTCATTAACTATAAGACAGAACTAAATAAATCAAATACTTAGGTTCTACGAAAACACAACTGTAGAACACTTCTACATGGAAATCATAGTGGCCTCTCAACTTAGTGGAAAACAAAACTCAAAGAGCAATGACTGAGAGTCCTCTGGTGTGGAGGGAAGGAAATGGTATAATAAAGAACAAAGGAGCCTCACTAAGGTATCCAGCAGGGGAAAGGGGATTATTTAACTACACTCCACCATCAGTCAAAATGCACCAAACTGTAAGCATGCACATTTCAAAAAATGTGCTCCCAAGTCCTGGGCCAGCACAATTGTGCCAGGTGGCAAGAAAAAATGGAGTCAAATATATGGACAATGCACTTAACAGCACATGTGATGCTGTGGTTACTTGGTTTTAATTTGATAGTAGGAGCCCTAACAGTTGTTTTCCAAATAAAATGCTTTTCTCTGCTGGGGGAATCAGTCACAGTAGACTCTTTTATTTAGGTCAATGTGTTTCATTTAAAAGTATAGGGGGAAATACCATACCTGAAGTATTTATACCTGAGCCATTCTTTACTTTGTCTCAAGTTGTGAGAGGAGGAAACTCATTTCTATCCCTTCTCCCTATGTGACCCTAATTTATATAAAAACTAGACAGAATATTCAGATCATCAAGGATAGTACTGGCTAACTCGGTGACAAAATGACTGTCCCCATTCCAAACACAGAAGATAGGTATAACCTGGGATCACCTTACACACTGGGACAGAACCAAAAATCTGACATCAAAATTACATTTGCATTGGAAAATAAAGTAAGAAATTGGTGGTGGAGCAGCCGGTATTACTTTCACTCAGAAGGCTTAGAACAAGCTCACAGTTAAAAAGCTCAAAGGTGGCTAGAGTTGAATATCATCAGAAAGTCCCTAACATTTCTGATTCTGAGCCTGATACTCTAGAATCTATGCAGTTTGAATTTGCCACTCATTCTGATCTCATAATCGTTATGAAATTTCTAGCCACCTGCTGTTCCCAAGTATGCCATGTTTACTGTTCTTTCCATACCTTTGCTCTATCTTTTTTTAACCCAGAATATTCCCTCTTTATCTACTTATTGACTAATCCTACTCAATTCTCAATTCTCAAAATCTTACCAATTCTCACTCTTTTCAAGAAACTTCTTCAGATCATTTTTCCTCTACTATAACACCTCATCTCCCTGAATTTTAGAACATTAGTGTCCATTCCTTATTTGTTACTTTCGTTAATTCAGCAAACATTTATTGAGTACCTGTGATTGTCAGGCAGTGTTCTAAGCATCAAAAATACAGAATTCCTATTTTCCAAGAACTTACATTCTACTAGAAGGAGACAAAAAAAGCAAACAAATTGAATTAAACTATAAGAAGAATATTAGATAGAAAAAAGTACTCTGCATTATAATTAAAGAAGGTGAGGTAATAGAGAGTGATTGGAAATATACATTAGATTGTGTAACAGTGATGGCCTTTGAGATTTTGACATTTAGCTTAGATTTAAATGACAAAAAAATCCAACCTCATCAAAATCAGCGATGATAATATTTCAGGTGGATTAAAAGATCCTATGAAGCCAGGCAGGAGTGGCTTCTTCCAGAAATGTAAGTGTCCTTATGAGTGAAATATAGCAGATATATGCGGAAAAAAAGTTCAAGAAAGAACTGATAATTTAGGTAGAACCCAGGAGAAAGATGATGGTGGCTTCAACTAGCATAGTGTTGGTGAAAATAGAAAAGGATGGACTCTATATAATTAATGCATATTTTATAAAATGTATACATATATTTATAGTTCCTATATATTTTAGAGGAAGAGTGACTAGGACTTGCTGATGAGTTGAATGAGGAAATTTGAAGACCGTAGATCAAGGACAACTTCCACCATTATTGACCTGAGAGACTAGATGTTCACAGTTACTGAGATGACAAGGAAGAGAGACTGGGGGAGGAGTAGCTTTGAAATGTGAAGTGAAGAGTACTGTTTGAGATGCTAGTGAGCATTTATGGGGAGATGTTAAGTAGGCAGTTGGATATAAAATGAGTTCTGAAGAGAGATTAAAAAAAAAAAAATATATATATATATATATATGTATATATATATATATCACCCTTCCTCATATAAATGATATTTAAAACCTTGAGTTTTGGAGTTCCTGTCATGGTGCAGTAAAAACAAATCTGACTAGGAACCATAAGGTTGCGGGTTTGATCCTTGGCCTCACTTAGTGGGTTAAGGATCCAGTGTTGCCATGAGCTGTGGTGTAGGTCGCAGATGCAGCTTGATCTGCCATTGCTGTGGCTGTGGTGTAGGCCAGTGGCTGCAGCTCCGATTAGACCCCTAGTCTGAGAACCTCCATATGCCAAGAGTGTGGCCCTAAAAAAGACAAAGGACAAAAAATAAAAATAGAAGTAAAAATTTAAAAAAAATAAAACCTTGAGTTTAGAAGACATCTCCGAGAGGAAAATGGAAATATATATACAGAGACCAAAAGGGACACAGAATTGAGTTCTTGGATGTTCAATACTTAGAGACTAAACAGAGGAGGAAAATCCAAAATCAGATTGAGAGATAGAGGCTACTAAAGTTGGAGAAAAAAAGAAACAGGAGAGAAAATAGTAGTCCCATGCCATTCTTTTCTATATTTATTTCCCTCTCTCTCTCTCCATCCCTCCCCACCACACTTATTTTATAATAATTTTAGATTTATAGAAAAATTACAAAGATAGTACAGAGAGTGCCCATATATACTCCAAACCCATCTCCTTTATCATGAACATCCTTCATTACTACATGAACCTAATGTCCTTTTTTCTATTCCAGGGTCTCATCCAAGATCCCACATTTCATTTAACTATCATGTCTCCTTAGTCTTCTCATGGCTGCAACAATTTCTTCATACATTTTAAATTTGTAATGTCCCTACAGCCCTTTCTCCCTAAATAAATTAAAATTATCTCAAGGGTAAATGTTGTGCCTTGTCTACAATAATGTACCATATAATAGTGCAATGGGTAGTGCTTAACGAATATTTTTTTAATAAATCTACGAAGGGAGAAAGACATGTAAAGTGCCGTTTAGAAATGCTATTCACAAGTTTTATGGGAATACCCACCCTTCAGATTCCTCTCCACTTTTTCCCTAAAATAAGTTTAATGATAAATAATTCTTAGATTTTAAGAATTATGTAACTAAAATAATAATAGTAGAACACAAAAGGGATTAAAAAGATCAGCCTTAATCTGTATAAATTTAATACTGTAGCTATAATTTTGTTTTCTGCTTCTTTCACCAAGAATTACGTCCTGAGTTGTTTTCACCATTCTCATTTTTAATGTGCACATTACAGTCCTTTTAGTTAACATGCCGCAATTTCCCACTTATTCCCTTCCTATTGGACATTTGATTGTTTGAATTCTGCAACTAACTTTTTCACTTCCAGAGCATCCCTTGCTCTCCCTCTTTTAGACCCTTTCTTTAGCATAGTGTGCCAAAATCAGGGTCAAAGAACAAGGCGTAAGTGTATTTTTTAAGTTACTTCATGAAAAATGTAAAGTAATTTGTACTGCCATAGTTATGTAAGCGGTTATTTTTAAAGCAAAATATTAGACTAACCTCAAGACAAATAAATAATAATATAATAATGCTAGTACGTTTAAAAATAATTTTGACTTCTGACAAATAGGCAGTTAATAAGCTCTGTAACTCTTTCAAATGAGTGATTCTCTTCCATCACAAATTCATGAAATGAACAGTTCATCAAAGTCAGAACACATTTTGTATTTCACTATTTTTTACTATTATTTATCATATTGAAATCAAGAATAGATGTATTTTCCGTAAATATTATAGATCAATTTTGTAGTAGAGTCTATTCATGTTTTAAAGTGGATGAAACTTCAGATCCCAAAAGTTAAACTCCATGCTCAGATTCACCTAGCCTCCCATAAATCACAGCAATGATGAGAATGCATGTGTTATATTCAGAATACTTGAAAGATTATAGATATAGTGAATCTACTTTTAAATCACAATTGATAACCTTTTTGAAACTGATAATTTCAAAACTCAACAAGTTAGTCAATTGTGATATTAATCTCATTTCACTTGAAACTTGCAATCATGACTAATAGCTTTGAATGAGACTAAAATCTCTTCATATCTCTTAAGCTTGAACTCAGCAAGGCTAAGTCAAAAAAGGAAAGGAAACAAGAAAAAACGTTGGTGCCTTTTGAGGTACTGTGAAATAAAGGAAAATATACAGCAATCTGTAATTTTTTTTTTTTTTGTCTTTTGTCTTTTTTGTTTTTGTTGTTGTTGTTGTTGCTATTTCTTGGGCCGCTCCCACGGCATATGGAGGTTCCCAGGCTAGGGGTTGAATCGGAGCTGTAGCCACCGGCCTACGCCAGAGCCACAGCAACGCAGGATCTGAGCCGCGTCTGCAACCTACACCACAGCTCACGGCAACGCTGGATCGTTAACCCACTGAGCAAGGGCAGGGACCGAACCCGCAACCTCATGGTTCCTAGTCGAATTCGTTAACCACTGCGCCACGACGGGAACTCCCAGCAATCTGTAATTTAATACCAAACATATTACTAGATTTTATGTCACTTAGAACAAACAATATCCTCTTTCAAATGCTCAAATTAAAAAAAAAAACAAAAAAGAAACACAAATAACCTCAATGTCCTTATCTGAAAATTGGGAATAACTGCCTTGAAGGACTAAACATGCTAATTTATGTAAGACAATACTGGAGTTCCCTGGTGGCCTAGTGGTTAGGGTTTGGTGATGTCTCTGCAATGGCTCAGGTCACAGCTGTGACTCAGATTCTGTCCCTGCCTAGGAACTTCCACATGCTGTGGGCATGGTTAAAAAACAAACAAAAAAAAAGATAATACTTTGTGCTCACTACACAACATCCACTACTTTTATTATTTGATGTTAGTAGTGGTGAGTTTGGGGGATGTGGGGTGCAACCAAAAAGCAGAAAGGGAATCTGGCAAAAGATTAAAAAGTAGAAAATTGCTCAGAAAACAAAATCAGAAGCTATGGTAGAATTTTACTTGAAACTGGTTGAAATTAAAAAAAAAAAAATGGCCTGAAGAATCCCTCCTCTAGATTCTGAGCTAACTCATGGGAGAAAAAAGATAACCCTGCCTGACCCAGGGAGAGTTAGAAAGCCCCTGATGACACTCATGACATTTTCCGCTGAAAGCATAGTTGCCAAGAAACCTGTGGGAACAGAACATGAGACTTGAAAAGAAAAACAACTAATTCAACCTGTGCTACTTGGTAATAAAGCCCAATGCCCAATAACGCTACAGGAAAAGCAGACAAAAATGACTCACTGGAATCAATTAGCATGGTGGGACATAAGGTCAGATGAAACTCTTAGGCAAAGGCCAGATGGTTTTATTAATTAATTTATTTTTTTCATAAACTATCAGTTCAACATCTTTTTGTCCTTTCAGTTTCTGATCTCAGTATTTACTAATCATGCACTACATGACAGATGGTATTACATACTTTATAAGTGGTAGAGACAGGGAATCATGAACACATCGGAGTTGTGCAGATGAGCAATTATTTAAGTAACAAAGACAAAAAAAGAAAAGCTTGAAATTTGAATTATCTGGAGAGTTGTAGCTGCAAAAAAAATTTGTTCATTCTTTCTATCTCTGCTATTATTTCAATGAAGTTGACTCAAAATTTTATATTCCTCCCCTGGATTTTTAGTTCCAGTTTAATCCAACATTTTTAGAAGTCCACTGAGGTATTGCTATTTTCCTGGACTACATGATCACAACAATTGTCTTTTGCCCTTGAGGCGAAGACAGTGTGAATAATCCATTTCCCTCTTCTTTCTTAACAAGAAAGCCTTGGTTTTTAGTAAAACACATTGACTTCTCAGAACAAAGACTGCATTTGCCTATCTCTCTAGCTAGGTATGGATACGTGACCAAATCCTGGCTAATGTGTATAGGACATCCAAGAAATATTAAAGGGAAACTCTATGCCTCCTCTCATCTCCTCCAGGATGTTAGAGCATAGACATGATGGCAAGGGTTCAAGTTGCTATCTTAAAATATAAAGCAAAAGCCTCATTTCCAATAGGCAGAGCTGGAATGCCTATATTTAGAAGAGAGAAATAAACTTTCATTGGTATTTTCAGTCACTCACAGCTGACACTAATCCAAATGATACACATTCACCTCCAATACGCAAGGAATTAAGACATTGGTTCTACTTGCTTTAGCTCTAATCCATTATTTCCTATACATTTATATTACCTAGACAGAGGTCCTCGATAATTATTTAAATGGGCAATTACAGATGCCTAATAACAGGACTCCTTGTCTCCATGCCACCTGCTGCTGTCCTCCCATCTACCCCATTATTAAGATTCCTCTTCCTAAAGCACTGCTTTTCTCATGTATTTCATTACCCCTTCAAAATTATATGATGACTTTCAACCTCTTACAGAAAAATATCCAAACTCATTGATCGACATTCAAGGATTTCCACAATAATGGCTCCCTGTTGGTTACACAATGACAGGCAAGTGAGGCTTTCAATGTTCTGGTAGAATGTGGTTAATCTAACTGTTTTCAAAACTCACTCCAGTTTCCTGTGACTGTCATTTCTCTGTGTTTTCATAGAATTTATTATACACTTCTGCCTTAGTGCATATACTATTTTCTTAAATTATCTTTCATAGATTTGTCATCCTGACAGAACAAGTATCAAATAAATACTTCTTAACTGAAGTAAATTTAAACATTTTTCCACTGACTGACCCTATGTCCTAGTTAGACTAACCTGTCTTCTCTTATTTATGTGTCATTTGCCCGTGCTATTTATTTTTCCTGTAACATCATTTTTCTGCAGCTTATCCAAAGTAATTCAATTCTTCAAGTATCAGCTCAAAAGCCACCTTCTCCTTGAAAACTTCCATATTCTTTACAGCTGGAAGAAAGCTTTATCACCTCTGGAGTAAGTTTCTTACCATTTTATGTACAATTTATTTCATTTCAATCCAATTCAACTTTATTCAATTCAATCAAATCCAATAAAAAAAATAATACTTAAATGTACTCAACGTATTTGACTACTCATTCCAGGTTTCTATTTTAGAGAGGTTCACAGTTCAATGAGAAAGAAAAGGCGTCTTTAACATATTTGAGGTTAATGTTTATTCAATATATTAGTTAAGATAATGCTAGTGATGATAATGCTAGTTTACCTGCTATAAAAAGTATACTCTATGTCTCGAAGATGGGAGGTGGGATCAAGATGGCAGAGAAGTAAGACATGGCACTCACCTTCTCCTACAAATATATCAAAAAAAATCTACATGAGAATGATTTGCACAGAACACCTACTGAACACTAGCAGAAGACCTTAAGCCTCAAAAGAAGAGCAAGAAATCCTCCACATAACTGGGTAGAACAAGAGAAAAAGAAAGAAAGAAAGAGAGAGAGAAAGAAAGGAATCAGTATAGGACAAGCACTCCTGAGATGGAGCTGAGAAAGAGCAAAGGAACCCACACCTTGGGAAGCCACCTAATGATGGGGAGATCAGCTGAGATGGAGGGACCTCAGAGCTGCAGAGAAAACCACAGTAGCTGGACTGAGAAGAGAAAAGCAGAGAGAGAGCCAAAATACCATTGGTACCACCACCCCTGGACACACAGCCTGAGATGTTTGGCAGGGGAGCTGGGCACTGAGACTCGGGGTCCAGAGGTCAGTTACAAGGTGAGGACTAGTGTTGGCTGTGGGGAGACAGCCTGAGGGAGCTAGGGAGCAGGGCTGAGAAGTGGAGCATCACAGCCAAAGGGAACCCGAGAGGAGGTCTGGGCCCATAGGAGAAGCAAGGTGCCATTGATTGGGAGCTCAAGAGGAGGAGGGGCAGACTGCCAGAGGAATTTCTTTCTCTGCACACATGAGGACACTCGGAGGGTGGGACTATGGGTAGCAAAGCACTTCTTGTGCCTGTGATGCCCTCACTTGAGCCAGCTAGGGGTAGTGGCACTTCCTGCACTGCCTAAGTGGGATTGAGCTTTTTGTGTGGTCTAGAGGTGTGGGGACAAACCACTGGAGTTATCTCTGACACAAGAGGTAAGCATGGCCCACCACTAGGGGTCCATGACTAGGCACCACTTGTGGACCCAGTCACCTCAGAGTGCAGAACAGAGGAGGGCAAGGAAACCAAGCACCACCCATTGCTGCTCTTACTCCCCTGGGAATGCACACACCCTGCCACTGCCACTGCCAAATGCTCCAGGCACCACCTAAACCTGCCTGAGGGCCACTACCACTTCTCAGTGCCCTGCAATGAGGAGCAATCTGTGCCATCTTCCCACAGGTCCTTGCTATTGTTAAGAGCCCAGAAACCAGGTACTATTAGTCCTATCTACTACCTCCATATCCCTGGAAGAACATGCAGCACCCTATCAATGGGATAACAGCCTGCTCAAACTAAGGTAAGAGCAAATATCCAAACTTCCATGCCAAAAATAAGTAATAAAACCCTACAAAATACACAGGGGCACTCTTGCATATAAGTAGTAGTTGATATCCCTAAACTCACAGAATAAAAAAAAAAATGTATAAGCAAAATGAACACACTCAGGAATCATTCCCAGTTAAAAGAACAGAAGAACTCACCTGAAGTAGCAAAAAAATGAAACAGACCTCTGTAGTCTAACAGACACTGAGTTCAAAAGGAAAGAGTAAAGATACTGAAGGAATTAAGGGCAAATATGAAGGAATTAAGAACAGATATAAACAGTAATGCAGATTACTTTGGAAAGGAACTAGAACATATAAGGAGGAACCAAGAAAAATTAGAAAATTCATTTGTAGATATGCAAGCTGAATTGAAGGCACTGAAGAGTAAAATGAATAAGGCAGAAGAATAACTTAGTGACTTAGAAGATAGAATAATGGAAGTTACCCAATCAGGACAGCAGACAGAAAACCAAATTGAAAAAAAACATGAGAGCAATATGAAATATTTGTGGTATAATATAAAGCAGGCCAATCTATGCATAATAGGGATTCCAGATGGAGAAGAAAAAGAAAAGTGGATATAAAATGTATTTGAAGAAATTATGGCTGAAAACTTACTAAATGTAAAGGGTACAGATATCAAGATACAGGAAGCACAGAGGGCCCAAACAAGTTGAACCAAAAGAGCACACACAAAGACATATAATAAAAATGGCAAAAGTTAAAGATAAAGAGAGGATTCTAAAGTCAGCAAGAGAAAAAAAAAAAAAGCATTGATTATAAGGAAATTCCCATAAGGCTACCAGCTGATTTCTCTACAGAAACACTACAAGCCAGAAGAGATTGGAAAGATATATTCAAATTTCTAAAAGGGAAAAACTTGCAGCTTAGAATACTCTACCCTGCAAGAATATCATTTAAAAGAGGATAAATAAAGAATTTCTCCAATGAACAAAAACTGAAAGAGTTCAGCAATACTAAACCCATTCTAAAAGAAATTCTGAAAGGGTTCCTCTAAGTAAAAAAGAAGTAAGAAAAAATAGGATGGAGGAAATCACAATTGGAAAGTCATCATTTAAATAAGAGAGTACACAAAACTAAAAGGAAAAAAATCTATTGTAAAAGTGCTGATAAACACAAGGAACAGCAAAAGGATAAACAAGAAGATGCTAAAGGAGGACATAAAATGTGGGGAAGGAAAATAAAATCTAGACTTTTTTTCTGTGTGTTCAAACTTATGATTATAAGGATAAAGCAAGCAGATATAGAAGGGGTTAATATACTTGTAAAACATGTCACCACACAGCAAAACTAAATAATACATTAAAGAAAAACTTTTGAATAAAGGACACAAGCATAAAATGACAGGAAATCATCCAACCAAAAAAAAAAAAAAAAGAAAAGAAAGGAACAAAGGAGAAACATGGAATCCACAGAGAAATTAGGTTTAACATGGCAATAAATACATATTTATCAATAATTACCTTAAATGTCAATGGACTGAATGCTCCAATCAAAAGACACAGAGTGGCACACTGGATAAAAAAATAAGAGGCTACAATATGTTGCCTACAAGATATTCAAATTAGAGTAAAGGACACGTGTAAATTGAAAATGAGGGGATAGAAAAGACATTTCATGAGAAAGGAAAAGACAAGAATGCAGGAGTTGCAATACTCATGTCAGACAAAATAGTTTAAAACAAAGGCCATAAAGAAAGAGAAGGAAGGGTACTGTTTAATGATAAAAGGATGCATTCAAGAAGAAGATATTTTACTTATATATATATATATATATATATATATATATATATATATATATATATATATATATATGTTCCTAACATAGGAGCACCCAAATACATACAACCAATACTAACAGACATAAAAGGAGAAATTGATGGGAATACAATAATAGTAGGAGACACTGCACTCACATCAATGGACAGATCCTCTAGATAGAAAATCAATAAGGCAACAGAGCTCCTAAATGGCACAATAGAAAACTTAGACTTAATTAACATTTTCAGGACATTACATCCAAAAAAATTAGAGTATACATTCTTTTCAAGTGCACATGGAACACTCTCAAGGATTGACCACACACTATGTCACAAAACTAATCTCAACAAATTTCAGAGTATAGAAACTATTTCAAGTATCTTCTCTGACAATTAGGTCAGGAAACTAGAAATCAACCACAGGAAAAGAAATGAGAAAAAACTGACCACATGGAGACTAAGAAAAATGCTACTAAAAAAAATGGCTCATTAGGGAAACCAAAATTGAAATAAAAAAATACCTCAAGACAAATGATAAAGAAAACACAACCATTCAGAAGTTCCCATCATAGCTCAGCAGTTAACGAATCTGATTAGCATCTACGAGGACACAGGTCCAATCACTGGCCTTGCTCAGTGGATTAAGGATCTGGGGTTGCTGTGAGCTATGGTGCATGTCACAGATGCAGCTCAGATCCCACATTGCTGTGGCTGTGGCACAGACTGGCAGCTACAGCTCCAATTTGACCTCTAGCCTGGGAACCTCCATATGCTTCTAGTGCGGCCCTAAAAAGCAAAAAAAAAAAAAAAAAAAGACTGCAACCATTCAAAATCACTGGCATGCAGCAAAAGCAGTTCTTAGAAGGAAATTCATAGCAATAAGGGCTTCCTCAAAAAAGAAGACAAATCTCAAATCAAAATTTAACACACCACCTAAAAGAATTAGAAAAAGAAGAACAAACAAAACATGAAGTCAGCAGAAGAAAGAAAATCATAAAGATCAGAGAGGAAATCAATTAAATATAGATTCCAAAAATAGAAAAAAATCAATAAACAAAGAGCTTACTTTAAAGGGTAAACAAAATTGACAAACCTCTGGCCAGATTCACCAAGAAGAGGAGAAAAAGAAACCCAATAAACAAAATAAGAAATGAAAAAGGAAAAATCTCAATGGATACTGCAGAAATATAATAAAACCATAAGAGAATACTATGAGCAATTATACACCAACAAATTTGACAACCCAGAAGAAATGGACAACTGTCTGGAGACATACAGCCTGCCAAAACTAAAGCAAGAAGAAATAGATCAACTGAATAGACTGATTACTAGAAATGAAATGGAATATATAATAATAATGCTCTCTACAAGCAAAATTCCAAGACCAGATTACTTCACAGGTTAATTCTACCAAACATACAAAGAAGAACTTGTACCCATCCTTCTTAAACTTTTCCAAAAGGTTGAAGAAGAAGGAACACTCCCAAAGACATTCTATGAAGCTACCATCCCCCTAATATCAAAACCAAAGATACTACCAAAAAAGAAAATTATAGGCCAATATCTTTGGTGAATATAGATGCCAAAGTTCACAAAAAAATTTTAGCCAACTGAATCCAGCAACATATAAAAAATATCATATACGATGACCAAGTGGGATTTATCCCAAGTTCACAAGAATGATTCAACATACACAAATCAAGCAACATCATATACCACATTACCAAAAGAAAAGTCAAAATACCACAAGTTAATCTTGACAGATGCAGAAAAAGCATTTGACAAAGTCCAACATCCATTCATGATAAATGGGTAGAGGGAACATACATTAACATAATCAAAGCCATTTACAACAAACCCACAGCAAATATAACAGTCAACAGAGAAGGAGCTGAAAGCCTTCCTGCCTAAATCTGGAACAAGACAAGAATGCCCACTCTCACCACTTTTATTTAACATAGTATTGGAAGTCCTGGCCACAGCAGCCAGACAAACAAAAGAAATAAAAGTATCCAAATTGGACAAGAAGAGGGAAAATCATCACTGTATGAAGATGACATGACACCATATATAGAAAACCCTAAGGACTTCACACAAAAACCTCTTGAACTGATCAATGAATTTAGCAAAGTAGAAGGCTACAAGATTAACCTTCATAAACTGGTTGCATTTCTTTATGCTAACAATGAAATATTAGAAAAGGAATATAAAAATACAATACCTTTTAAAATCAGACCCCAAAAAATAAATACCTGACCAAGGTGTTGAATTATATACTGAGAACTGTAAAACATTATTCAAGGAAATTAAAGAGGACTGAAAGAAATGGAAAGATATAACATGCTGCTCGATAGAAGAATTAACATTGTTAAAATGGCCACACTAACGAAAGCAATCTATACATTCAAGGCAATCCCTATCAAATTACCCATGACTTTTTTCACAGAACTAGAACAAACACTCCAAAAATTTATATGGATCCATAAAAGACCCAGAATTGCCAAAGCAATCCTGAGGAATAAAAAACAAGCAGGAGGCATAACTCTCCCAGATTTCAGAGAATATTGCAATGCTACAGTAATCAAGACAGCATGGTACTGGTACAAAAACAGACATATTGAACAATGGAACAGAATAGAGACCTCAGAAATAAACCCAGACACCTATGGTCAATTAAACTTTGACAAAGGAGGCAAGAATATAAAATGGGAACTTCAGTTAAGTGGTGCTGGGAAAATTGGACAGCTGTATGCAAGTCAATGAAACTAGAACATAACCTCACACCATGCACAAAAATAAACTCAAATGGCTTAAAGACTTAAACATAAGACAAGACACCATCAAACTCCTAGAAGAGAATAGGAAAAACATTATATGACATCAACTGTACAAATGCTTTCTTAGGCCAGTCTCCCAAATCAATAGAAATAAAAACAAAAATAAACCAAAATACAATGGGACCTAATCAAATTTATAAGCTTTTACACATTAAAGGAAACCATAAAAAAAAGACAAGCTACAGAATGGGAGTCAAAAGATACAACCAACAAGGGCTAGATCTCCAAAATATAAAAACAACACTTGCAACTCAACACCCAAAAAACAAACAACACAAATGAAACATGGTCAGAAGACCTGATGAGACATTTCTCCAATGAAGATATACAGATTCCCAGAAGGCACATAAAAAAATGCTCATCACTAATTATTAGAAAAATGCAAATCAAAACTACATTGAGATACCATCTCACACTGGTAAGAATGAATATCACCAGTAAGTCTACGAATAACAAATTTTGGAGAGGGTGTGAAGAAAAAAGAACTCTCCTACACTTTTGGTGGAAATGTATATTGGTACAGCCATAATGGAAAACAGTATGGATGTACCTCAGAACACTAAATATAGAACTGCCATTAGATCCAGCAATTCCACTATTGGACATCAATTGGACCGTTTTCATTGAAAAAGATACACCCTCTCCTATGTTCACTGCAGCATTATTCACAATAACCTAAGTGGAAACATTGAAACAACCTAAGTGTCCAATGACAGATGAATGTATTAAGAAGAGGCAATACACAATGGAATGCTACTGAGCCATAAAAAAAAACCAAAATAATGCCATTTGCAGCAACATGGATGGAAATAGAGACTCTCATACTAAGTGAGGTAAGTCAGAAGGAGAAAGACAAATACAACGTGATATAACTTATATCTGGAATCTAATACATGGCACAAATGAACCTATATACAGAAAAGAAACAAACACATGGACATGGAAAACAGATTTGTGGTTGCCAAGAGAGGGGTAGGGAGTGGGAGGGACTGGGCGTTTGGCACTAGTAGATGTAAACTATTGCATTTGGAATGGATAAGCAATTAGATTCTGATGTATAGCACAGCACTATATCTGATCATTTATGATGGAACAAGATGGAGGACAATGCGAAAAAATAAATCAACTATAACAAAAATTAATAAAAAAATAAACTCCAAATGGCATAGTACAAGTTGATTTCTCACATATGTAAAATTCCAAACTGTTTCTTCCTGATTGTTGCTAAGCTCTCTAATTCAGAGCCCAGGCTTTCTGTCTGGTAGGCTCTGCTTTCTGCAAACCACCATGCTGTATACATCAAGCAAGAAGGGAAAAGGGCATGGGAACTCTCTTAGTTGTTCTCACGGAATAAGGCTAGAAAGGATATTCACTACTTCTGTCTGTATTTCATTGACTAAAATTTAGTCTCCTGAATATACTGAAGGAAACTGGGGAAATGTTGTCCACCCGTGGACCACACAATGGTATTTGACTGATAGAATGAAGGTAAGTCTTATAGAATGCTCCACATTCTAATAATGATGAAATAGAGCAGGACCCTCCCAAGTACAGTCCCTTCTATGTCCTCTGCCTCTTATATGTTGGAAATAGGCTTCAAACAGCCTCCTTGACCTTCCCTGAGTTTCAATGGGCAGATTCAAATAGTTGCTTTGACAGTAAGGAAAGCAGAAGCAAAGGAAGAGCTGTCAAGAAACAATAGTAGGGTCATAGGGCAGGGTCCTTCTTCCTCCTCAAGGAATATTCATAGTAATATCTTTGAGTTCTTAGGAACTAAGACCTCCATCCAGGAGGAGGATGGTAACTTCAGGCTGAGCACAAGATTCCTGGAGCACTGCTCTGTTACCTTAGGATCAACCAATCTGATGAAAGTTTGTACAGAGTAGAAGATAAGAGACTGATACCCTCCCCAAATAATTTTCCCTTTAAAAACTTTCATGGCTGAGCAACATCTTCAGTGTTGGGTTTTGGACATGAGTCCACCTTCCCAGCTTGCTGACCTTCTGAATACAGCAACTTTTCCTTTCCAACACTTTTCTCTTAAGTATTGGCTTTCCATCAACAAGCAGCTGAACCTGAGCTTGGTAACAGAGATACTGAAGAAAGTTTGAAAGCTTCCTATTCCTCTAAGATGGACCAAAAAGAAGGCAGGAATATGCCTTGACAATATATAGCTGGGTAACTATAACTTCTAATTCAGTTAGAATATTCCTAGTTCACCCTTTTCATTTCAATATAATTATAAAATAGGGCCTGCTTTTGCTCTCAAGCCCCAGTTTAGACAATAAATTATATGGTCATCTCTATACATAGCAGTGTTTGTCACATGTTGCTTTAGCCATTTTGAAGTCTTTGCCTTAGGGCATTTAGATTCATATCAGATCAGCTACTTAGTGATGAATATTTCATCCCATATATGTGTTGTCTAGCTAAATCAAGAATGTGTACCTTCTCTTTCTCCTCCTATACTCTCTTTCTCTTTTTCCTGCTATGGACAAAGAATGCCATTTCAGTAAACAAAGAATGTTTCTGCCATAAAGTCATCAGCCACTGTAGCCACCCTGACGATATACCCTGAGCAGAATCCAGGATGGAGGAAAAACAGGATACTGGCCCTACATACTTAAGATGCATATCAAAGGAATTATTTCAATAAGCTCAGACTTTTGCATTTTCCTATATATAAAAAGCCTAAAATCATTAACTTGAGATGTCTGTTTTTGTGATTAGCAGTGATCCTTTGATATTGGTTTTGTTTTTATTTTGTTTTATTTTCAGGAAAAAAAAAAAAAAAAAAAAAAAAAACCTCCTGTATATCCTGGCTACTCCCTTTCTTCTTTGGAACAGTTTCTCAGAGCTATCTGAGAGGCTGCCTTCCTGGGCAACAGTCTTCAGTAATGCCCTGAATAAAACATAATTCTCAACTTTTAGGCTGTGCCTTTTTTTTCCTCCATCAATACTACTGTCCTCAACACCATTTGTTAGCTGATAAATCAGTAAAACCAAATTAATTTGACCCCATACCCAATTACTAGAAACCCAATGATCCAGACACTTTGCCCTTTCTTTAAATGTTAGATGAAAAGAGGAAAAATTAAAGGAAATAGACTTACTGAAGGTGCTGATGGTATTAAATGTTGGGTGGCAATGGGGTTGAGTGGAGGGAGGACTCCTCCATCTCTAAGTAAACTTTCCCTATTGGTAAATATTCAATGTGACCCCCAATACTTTCTTCAACTCCTATATAGTGAGAACTGCTGTCAGAATGATTGAATATTATGAATTATACTTATAAACACATCATCTATAAATTTCATTTTCTTCTAAATATGTGCTAGCCTGTTCAGAAAAATGAAAATATGACATAGAATTATAGATGTGGAAGGAAGGTTTGACAACCTGTTTTCTTATCTTCCTCCCCATTTCTCAGATGGAGAAACCGAGACCAAGAAGAGTAAAAGCCTTCAGAAGAATTAACAACAAGGATTGAAACAACAAGAAAATGAAATTTATAGATAATGTGTTTATAAGTATAATTTATAATATTCAATACTTTTAATACTGTGACTTAAAAGCTCTAGTGATCTAACTTTTGCTCTTCCAACTACGTATAAAAAAGATTTTAAATGAGTTGTAAAAGAAATGATTAGTCATCATTCAGAACATCCAACCTCAGTTATTCAGGATTATCAATTTAATAAGTCAGCAAATTCCAAAGCTTTCCGAGAGTACATACACTAATTCCTCCTAAGAAATCTCGAATGATGGGATTTAGTCTTACTGCCATGCAGAAAGGGATCCTGGAACAGAATGTGCACTCTCTGCCTAGGAAAACCAAGAGGCAGTACAGAATTTGACAAGTTCCAGAAAGCTCCTTCTGTTCTTTAATCATCCACTTTCAGAACTCAGTGCAACGTCCTTGATTCAAGGTCTACTCTCTTCTAAATCAAAGACATTATTATGAATGAAAGGAGAGACATGGGAGGCTGCTTTCTCTGAGACCCTCTCTAAAAGTTAATCTCTAAAAGAACAAAGGCAAATCTATGTTAAAACAGCTTTTATCCCCCTCTAACAATAGGCTTTCTCAACTTTCTGGGAATGCCAAAAACATCCTTTCTCTGTCATAAATGTTGCAAGCAGTCGTAACAAAACCAAGAAATGATAATAAAGGGAATCCCTTACAAACAAATACTGTATTGCTAAACAGGCAAGGCAGATGCCATTCCTGAAAGCCACCACACCCTTGGCTTTCAGAAAAAAATCACTAGGCACAAAAGCAGAATGTATTCTAAGGATTATATAGAGCTCAGGCAATAAAATGCTTTCATCATCTTGGCCAGATTCCCTTAGTCTGTGTTTTGTTTAGAGAGTAAGCAAATGCTCTTTCATCATTAGGTTAATGTTCTGCAATTCTACAAACCTACTTCCTTTGGGTTATGCAATTGTGAATTTCAAAAGGTAGGCAAAATCAGACACAGAAAGAGCATGTGTGCTCTGAAGCAAATACTGTCAAAATCAAAAACAAAGAATTGAAAGATTAAAGAAATTCACATGAAATATACCAATATTGACCTTAGCTGAGTTTTTGCATCACTGGGGTACTCATGTACAGCTGCTAAATGGAAATATTCTGGCTTTAGTGGGTGTGGGGCATGTGAAGATACCATCATAGGGACCAGGATATGGTGGCATTAGGTTTGGGGCTTGAGTTGGATTTGAAGGTTTTCTTAGCAGCCAGGAGTCAGAAAAAAGAAGAAATACTAATAATAGCTAACATTTAAATAGCTTTTATGCATAGGCACTGTCCCAAGCACTTTACGTATACTGATTCATTAAACTCACATAAACTCTCTTTAGTGTTACTTTCATCATTCAGTTTTATATGTCAGGAAATTAAAGATTAGAGATGTTAAGCAATTTGTCCAAGGTCTTGCTGGTAGTAAGCAGATGAGCTGAGACTTAGGGTCAGTAGTATGACTCCTGTGTCTGTGCTCTTAATCACTATGCCTATTTTCTCTCAAGAACCAGAGATAAACATAAGGTTTTTCTTTGGATAACAGTCATTTAAAAAGAAAAAGAAAAGAAAAAAGTTATCAAGTGCCAGGGTAAAACAGGACTCGAGATGGCAACTGAGCTAAGAGGTCTACAAGCCTAGAGAAACAGAATTAGAAAGGGGCAGGTGGGAAGCAAGAAGACTCAAGCAAGCAACTGGGATCATATTTAAAAATTCCTTATGTCAAGACATAAATTCAGGTATGTCTCCCACTGTCCTTCTCCTCCGGTCAGGGTATTCCATCACAACTACTCAGAAACCTACCAAGACATTCTTGTGAATAAAGCTTTACTGCATCTGTAGTTAATTCCTTTGGCTATGTATTAGAAGTGAAATTATTGGGGTCAAAGGGGAGAAATAACTTAATGAGAATTCCAAATCTAATTAGAAAATAACACAAATATGATTAAAACAATGATGAAAAAGTAAAAGCTATCATTTCTTCAGTTACTTTTCTATTTGAAACCCTTATAAGCATTTCAAATATGCCATTTCACTCAATCAAAACACATCTATAAAATAAAATGTAGAGGCTAAAATTCAAAAATATTATATAAATCATCCAGGGTCAAAGGACAAGAATGAAGTCTGTTTTGTCTTTTTGGGTTTTGTTTTTTGTTTTTGATGTTTTACACCAGAAATTTATTCTCTCTTAGTTCTGGAAGTGAAAGTTCATTAATTTTACTGGTATATAGGAATCAAGGCCACATTCCCTCTGGAAGCTCTAAGGGGAAAAGCTCTTCTAGCTTCCAACTTCTGGTAGATGCAGCATTCTAAAGGAATTCTGTTTGATGCTAAAGCTTTCAGGCTTTACCGTCTAGTTTGCCTGGAAGCTCTGAACAATAAATAGAGGGTCTCAGAAATAACCATAACTACTGGAAAAAAGTGGGAAAAATTATTTTCATGGTATATCTTGTCAAATAAGACATATAACTTCCAAATAAGACATATAACTTCCAAGTAAAGAAATAATAAATAAATAAAGCAATGAAGAAAATAATCCCAACAGAATTAAGAATGGGCAAAGAAGAGTGGAAGAAAGACAGAAACAGAGAGCAAAGTGAGAAGGAGGTAGGGAGGAGCAAGGAAGCTCACATAGATAGAAAACATATAAAATGGGAAAATAAATTCAAATGTATTAGTTATTACCGTAAGTGGTTTAAACGTAACTATTATAAGATATAAACCCATGTTGGATTTTAAAAATTAGATATTCTATATTCTAATTATATGCCCAAAATAAAATGTCGCAAAAAGATTGTTAGCAAATAATGGAAACAATTTAAATGTTTGTCAATATAAGAATAGGTCAATTAATTGTCACAGTCATACACAGAAATGCTGTACAGTAGTTAAATCAAGTAGGCCTATAAGTATTGATAGATGAAAAATTATATTAAGTAAAAAAGTAACTTGTAAAAATACTAATAATTTCAAATGTATCTGTATACAGTTTAAACTATATATGGTATTTTCAGTATCTTAAAATTTATGGAATAAAAACTAAAATTTTATTCATGCATGTATATGAAGTTGTAAAACAGATACTTTGGCTTCAAGAAAGTGAGTACCTCATGGAGGAGAGTGGGGGATGGAACAGAGAAGGGGTACACAGATTAGTAGATTACTACAACTTTTACTTAATTTAAAAATATCAGAAACAAACATAGCAAAATACTACTATTTTCTATTTTAGAAAGGAAATATTTTAGAAATAGAAATATTTTCTACTTCTAAATAGAATAGAATATTTTAGAAAATAGAAATATTTTCTATTTAGAATGGTGGGGACATTAGTGTTTGACATAGTCTTAGTAGTTTTATGGTATACTAAAATAATTCATAATTTTAAAATAGGTATGAGTGTGCATAAACATGTTATTAGATAAACTTACAAATACTTATTTTTGAAAATCAGCTGGGAAATAAACAACCTTATAAAAGTAAGATAGACAGGTCAGTAAGATAAGATTTCAGAAAGATCCTTTCATGTTTCAGAAGTAGTAGACAGAACAGATGCTAATTTTTCTTAAATGGGTGTGCAGTTTTAATGATAATCTAATTCAATATCAAGAACTCAACATCTTTCCAAAGTTCATATGGAAGAATAAACATATAAGACTATTTAAAAAGAATATTGTTAAGGCCTTACATATTCAGATATCAAAACTTTATAAAGCTACAATAACATGATAAGCAATCAGCAGATCAATGAAATAGTACTGATGGTGGTAAGATATAATAAAAAGAATATCAAAATATATGGCAAAGAAGTGGGTTATTCAACAATTACTAGGAAAATTGACTAATTTTTAACAAAAAAATCATCAGATATGTTTGTCACAATACTAGTTCTAAAAGGATTAAAAACTTAAATGTTGGCATTCCCTGGTGCCTAGTGTTTAAGGACTCAGCACTGCCACTGCTGTGGCTCAGGTTACTACTGTGGCTCAGGTTCAGCCCCTGGCCTAGTAATTTCCACATGCCACAGCCATGGCCAGAATAAAAAGGTTAAATATTAAAAAAAAGTTATATATATATATATATATGTGTGTGTGTGTATGTGTGCACGCGTGTGTGTATACATACATATTTTAATTTTCTGAGTCAAAAATAAAGCAACTTTCAGTCAATATAGGTCATCTTCATCCCCTAAACCTAAATATTATTTACACATTTCAAATAAACCAGCAGTCTAATCCCCATAGAACATTCGGGGAAATGGAAACAAGTGCTGCTCATGCCCCAATGGAAGGTGAACAAGAACCTGGTTTAATATTGGGGTACAGACTTGTACAGATTATCTGATGGGCTGCAGTTCCCTGAAGGAAAGATAAAGGAACCCCTTAGAGGAAATTACCATGAGCCAAGGAAGACAAAGACTTATGTAAATAGGTGCTAAATACATTCTTATTAATAAACTTACAAACAACTGAAAGTTGAACAGTAGAGCATTAGCTAAATATATCACGAAACATCCTACAATAGAGCATTAAAATCATGTTTTTTGAAGATTATTTGAAGATGTAGAAAAATCCTCACACACACATACACAAACACTCTGTAAAAAAAGCAGGATGCAAAGGAAAAAAGTATATAAAATATGACCTTAATTTTCAGAAGGGAAAAATGAAATCTGGATGGAAAGACAATGAAATGTTACAGAAAGTTATTTCCAGGTGATAAGACTTTGAAGTGTAGTAAATTTTCTAACTTTCTAACTTTTCCGCATTTTACAATGTTTTTGTAATATGTATTTATTTTTTTAGGATTAAGAAAATAAAAAATTTAGAGGGAAAAACCTCCCACTGGATGCTAAGCTTCCCAAAACCAGTGACCTAAAATTCAGTGAAGACCCTAGCAACTTCTCTCCTTATGGTTAAAATAATGAACTTCCCCAATATTAGTATTTAACTTTCAGACCTATAAAAGAGAGCAAGAAAACCCAAAGGATAATCATTTGTGAGCCTAATTTCTCAGTCTCACAGATTGGCCACCACACTGCTAGCTAAACTCTTTCCTCCATTCTTAGTCACTCATTTTGACTCATGCATAAGATACACGTCAAATCAGAGAAAGCTCCTTAAGGGTGATTATAAAGGAAGAGATCACGGAGTGGTACTTTAAGTCCTATGCTCGGGAAAGGTGATAACATTTGGACTCAATTTCACTTTGAGCTGTAAATGACAGAGGACCTCACTATAGGGAGCCTCACTGTTTATCTCAGCATTCAATTTACCAGGAAATCTTGAATACTGTTAGCAAATCCAAAGACCACCTCCATGAAAAGAAGTCTTCTTAATAGGACATCAGCTGCTCAATGAAATATACCCGGATGGACCTGCTCTCTGCACAACTAATAAAGTTTCATGAGGCATCCAGAGTAAAAGGTGAAGAATAGAAATGAATGGGGAATGAGATAAATGCTATGTCTGAAAGGTGAATGCTGTCTCTGTTCTTCACGCATTCTGGTGCTTCTAAAACACTGCACAATCCTCTATGTGCTGACATCTGGGAGGCATGAGTTGAAATAAACTGTCTGTGTCTCTGTCCCTCTCTTAAATTTTTCTCTCTATTCCTCTCTGCCTCCTTCTCTCTGTGTTTATATATGTGTGTGTGTGTGTGTGTGTGTGTGTGTGTGTATGTGTGTGTGTGTTTGATTCTCTGCTCTCTTTTTTTTTTTTCCTGTGTTTTACTCAATGTTTCTTTTGTCTCTTCCTCTGTATTCTTTCTTCTTGTATATGGAATTCAAACCAAAAAAATGGGGGTTAGCTACTAATAGAGCACCTACTTTGCCTGGCACAGTGTTTGTCACTTATAATACATTATTTTGTTCAAGCCATTCTAAGAGGAGCTTGTGAATTTAAGGAACTTAAAAAGATAAAACTAAAGCTCAAAAGAAGGATGTTGAAAAGTGTTGGGGTTTGTCTATTCACAGAAAATGAAAGATTGTTGTTCAATAATGAGCCTCTGTGGTCACCCTTTGGAGTAACAGCATTCTTACTCTATGGATACACTTGACGTAGGCACTTTCTCTGTGATGGATGGGTTTATTCTACAAGCTGGGAAATCCATTACCCAAGATGTGAACTGACCTACCAAAGGGTATGGAGAAAGACAGCAGAGCAATCAGCCCTCCACTGCCTTCCTACCACTTCTTCAAAAACTTCTTCCAACCAGATTTTTGTTCCTAGAAAAATCTAAACTTATCCTTCTATGAGTTTTCTAATGTCCAAGACCTACTGGCCATAACCCAGACTTTACCATGCTTGTTCTCTTTAAAAATTGAGCACCATGGAACTCCTCCTAACTTGCTTTGTCCTTAGCTTCTGTAATATTGTATTCAACTACTTTCTATTTATTCTCTTTTAAAAAAGAAAAGGTAATACACACGCACACACATATATGTACACACATGTTGATAAATAATATTTAATATATACATATATATGTATGTATATGTTATATGTATGTATTGTATCTTTTCCTTTTTAAAGATGATATATATATCTAAAGATGTATGTATATATATAGGCTAGATAGATAAGATACCCATGTACAAACATATCAAGGAGTTAAATGAGAGCACATAATTGAGAAACGCAAGTATTAGCAAGCTGAGCACAAAGTAGATGCTCAATAACTATCTATTGTATTTTCAATGAACCAGCTTGGAGTATTATTTCCCAATTCTCATCTCAACAAATCTTCCACTCCAGCAAACTAGGAAAGTACCTTCTATATGTGCCATGTGTTTTCTTGTTTATATCAGTAGACTCCATCTGAGATATTTCACCATCCTTTACAAATGCTGTTCATAACCTGGCTCAAAGTATCAAAACCCATTGAAAGCCTCCTTTGCTACTGCAAACAGAAACGACTGTTCCTCTCTGAATATTTAGGGAAATTTTTATCTGCTCAGAAGTTTACCCTGTATGCTTCTGTGAATACTCCTTAATTAGTGTTTTAAATTATTACTTGTGTATTTATTTCATATTTCTCTTGTCACTGTCTCTTCAAGTGAGCCTTAGTTTTTATGTCTTTACTGTGCTCCTCTTACAGTAAATAATAAATATTTAATTTATTAATATTTTGAAAGCAAGAAACAAATACTCTCAAATATTACCACCTGTTATGTGACAGGATGGGATAAGGTGATAACTAAATTTGTTGAGCTTCACCTCTGTAGTAGATGCTTTAAATGTATATCTTGTTTAAGTCTCACAACAAATTTATTAGGTAGGTTCTATATCACCTACACATGAGGAAGCTCAATTATTTGATCAGGGTTAAGCACCTGGTAAGTAGGAAAGCTGGGACTTGAAACCAAGATTTTAGAAAATTCATGTTTAAAATTCTGACACTCTAAACAGTAAAGCTTCTAGAAGAATACATAGAAAGATATCTTCAGAGCCTTGAGATGGGCCAACATTTCTTTAACAGGACATATACAGGTCTAATCACTTGATAAATTGAACTTCATAAAAGCTAAGAACTTTTATTTAAAAATACCATTAAGAAGGAAAAACATAATTCATGAAATGAAAGAAGATACATCCAGACAAAAGATTTGTATCCAGGTTATATTAAATTCTCCTACAAATTAACAGAGAAAAGACAACCCAATTTTCTTAAATGGGAAAAAAACTTGAATAGGCTCTTTAAAGAGGATATCCAAATGGCCAGTAAGCATATGAAAACTTGCTCAATGTCATTACTTATCAATCAAATTAAAACCACAAAGAGATAACACTTATACCCACTAGAATGGCTAAAATTAAAACAACTGACAATTCCAAGTAGTGTGAAGCAACTGGAATTTTTATATGCTGCTGGTGGGAGTATAAATTGGCATGACCACTCTAAAAAATTGTTTGGCAGTATCTCCTAAAGTTAAAACTACGAAATTCATCTACTCTACAACGCCGCAGATCCACTCCTAGGTATGTGTAAAAAGAAATTGGTGCTCATGTATACTTAAGACATGTATAAGAATGTTTATAGCAGATTTATTCATTACAGTCAAAGACTATAAACAAGCAACATTCCCAGTGATGATAGAATGAATAGCCATATTTTTGTATACTCATACACTAGTATACTACACATCAATTAAAAATAATGAAAAATTGGTATGTGCAACAACCTGGGTGAACTCACAGTTGTTGAGTGAAAGAAGCAAGGCATAGTGAGCATGATCTGTATGATATATGTTATGTAAGTTTAAGGACAAGCAAAATAAGTCAATATTTATAAAAGTCCTAACAGTTTTTACCAGGAAGGGGTGAAGAATGGAGAGGTTGCTAACTGACTAGGAAGGAGTAGGAGAGAACACAGTGGGAAGTTGGAAAATTTCTGTATTTTGATGTGGGTGGTAGTTAACGTGTGTGTGTGTATTTTTGCATTTAGTATGCTACATCTCAACAAAAAAGCAATAAACAAATAAAGCAACACTCTCTCTTTCAATGAAGGTAGCATGATCAATAGAAATACAATTTATCTACAACAATCTCCTATATAAGAAATTGTGATCTCTCTTATTAATTTTCAGGGAAAACATATGTCTCTCCTGTCATACTGACAAGCTCCCCTTTATTAGACACTGAAATCATATATCTTACTTGTTTCAGGAAGCACACACTAATTTAATACTAAATTAATTACTCTCCTGGCCTGGGTTTTGGTATGTTTACTTCCATTTCCTCCTTCCACTTCCCAGTCTCTAAAGGCCAACCCTGTTTCCATTTGAAAAATATCTTTTATGTATGCCTTTCGCCATCTCAAAAGCATGCTGGATGCAGGTAAGGGCATAAAACAAATAACATATTAAGTGAATAAGGTGCTAAGGACAGAAGCTGGAAGGGATTAGAAAGAGAATAATATTCAGAGTTAGAAAACTTTGGTAGGAGTCTACGCTTCCTTACGTTAAATGCCTGATCTTGAACAAACCATATAATTTGTTGAACCTTTGCCCCCTCACCTGTAAAAGCAAGAGGCTATCCTTATTTCACAGGTGTTGTGATTATCTAGCAGGCTAATGCTTGTAAAAGGACAAGGAATCATGGTGACAAGGTTCACCTGGCTGTTAACATAGCGGCACATGAGCTGAGGTCAGGGAGGAAGCAGATCTGAGGGTCCCCACCACAGCTTGAGTACCTCATTGGTCTCTTTCTGTCACGTTTTCTCTAACCCACATTTCCTTTTTGGAACTTGGTGGGTATTCTTCCTAATGAAAACAGAGCTCCTGTTGTCAGGAACCAAGTCTATCAGCAAGAAGCCCGTGAAAGGGTCTTAAAAGCTTGCCTGGCTAATGACTACAGGACTCGCAACTCATCTACCGTTTTTTTTTTCGTTTGTTTGTTTTTTTGCCTACCCTTAGAGAAAAAGTTCCAGGCCACCCCAGTGAACAAACTTCCAACAGAATCTAACTGATGCTCCTATCCTGCACTCCCTCAGCTTTCAGGACAATTGCTTCCCTTTAATTTTAAAAATATATGTTGTAAAACACCAAAAAGTTCAGGAAATACTACAATGGGTACCAATGTCTTCACTACTTCTTTGGAAGGGAAGCTGGCATGCTAAATGTTCCAGGATCTCTTTCTTTAAAAATGCAAATAAATATAACAGGTAGAGCTGATGTCCTACTTTCCATCCTTCTCCTTCTCCTCCCTTGAGGTACTTCAGTTTTAAAGTTGGTATAAATCATAGGCATGTATCATTTTAGTTTTCTACCTAAAATACCCACAAATTATTATTTAGGGTGTTGTTAAATTTATGTAAAATGTAACTAGCCATATCCATCCTTTTGAACTTGCTTTTTTTCATTTATTATTTGGCTTAGAGAGGTTTTTTATTTATTCATATGTGTGTATATATATATACACTTATGTACATACATATATTTATTTCACCAATAACATAATCTTTAACATTTCTTGCATTAATCACAAAGTCTCCAGGTGTAGATTTAGATATGGAGAGTTGACTGCTTGTCACGGCTGCCTTCAAACTGTTGACTCCCAGCCAGTGTCTCTCAAATGCTACCCTCTGGAGTCTGTATTCTTTTCAAAGACACTTCAAATGTTAGCTGTTCCCGGAATGTTGATAAAATTAAGCTAAACACATATAGCACATGATTTAAATAGGAATGTTGTAAAGTAGTTTGTAGACATGCCAGTCAATGAATTCCTTTCTTCCTTCTCCCTTCCCCCTCTCTCTCCCTCTCTTCTGCTTTTCTTCTTGTTAGTCTGTACTGAAGAGTGATGATGTCATGAAGAAGGATCATATTTTGGTATTCATAGCATTTCACTAAAAATTAAAATCCACAGACAATTCCATTCTTTAAAATTCCTCTTCCTAGCCACCCTGTGACTCCTTTCCTGGACCCTGTTCCCTTCTTTGTAGAATTTAAAATTACTTTCATTTGTATCCTTCACTCCCTCAGTTCCTAACTTGAAGACCCAAACATCAAGATTTTCAGGAAAACAAAGGCACTTAAACATGTCTCCACTCCTTACTAAGCAATTTTTCCAAGCATTTCTTCAAAACAAACAGTGCTCTCCTCAAGAATGTTGGTAAATAAATTTTCTCAAACTAGATTACAGATTTAAGAATGAGAAATGATTCTTAATTATTAAGCCTTAATATAAATCCAAAATGCATCTTCTACCAAGCATAACTCACCTTCCACCATATATGGAAGACACTCTAGCATGTGGCTATATTCCAGAGATTTCATTTATTAAACTTTTCCTGCTATACACATGGCCTCTTTAAAAAAAAAATCAGCTTTAATGAGATATAATTGACAAAACTGTAGGACATTTAAAGTGTACATCATGATGATTTGATATGCATATACATTGTGAAAGGATTCCCCCACCTAATTAATTAATATAGCCATCGGCTCACATTTTTTTTCTTTTTTGGTGAGATCATTTTAAGTTCAACTTAGTAAAACAGTGTTATCAACTATAGTCATGGTTTACATTAAATCCTCAGACCTTATTCATCTTACAGCTGAAAGTTTGCACGGTTTTATCAACCCTGGCAACCACCTTTCTACTCTATGAGTTTGACTCTTTCAGATGCCACATATAAGCGATAGTATGAAGTATTTGTGTTTCTCTGTTTGGCTTATTTCACTTAGCATAGGTGCATCCATGTTGTCAAAAATGGAAGTATTTCCTTCTTTCTCATGCCTGAATGATATTCCATTTTTTACATACACCACATATCCTTTAGTCATTCATCTGGTAATGGATGCTTAGGTTGTTTCCATATCTTGTTTGTTGTGAATAAAGCCTCAATGAACATGGGAGTGCAGATCATGTCTTTGATATAATATTTTCATTTCCTTTGGATTTATACACATAAGCTGGACTGCTGGCTCAGCCTCTTCACTTCTTTTTGTTATCTTTGACTTCCAGCTTTTAGAATTGTAGGGCACAGCCTAAGGTAATAAGAATAACTTTGAGATTTTGAAACTACCCAAATATCTCCCCAGATATTCTAAATCAACATATATGAGATGACACCAAAAATCTGTGTTTTATAAACCAACTCCTGAGGAAGTTTTGGAAGCTGGCCCTGATTGAGCTATTTAGCACAGAAGGAAATCTTTATAGTTTTCTTTCTTTGGGTGTCAGTATATGGCCTCCTGCAATCAGGTAGAGACTTAAAGCTCTTTGGTGATCGTAAGTGTAACTCTATCACTTGATCCTTTAGCAACTTTCTTCCAGTCACTCTCACAGGTGTCCAGGAACAATTCACAGTGACAGCCAGGTGCGTGCTCATTTGATGCATATTCAGTTATCATTAGGTGTCACCCTGATCTCATATTGTCACCCCTCAGGAAATGGTCAGCAATGCTCAAGGGTAAGAGTAGGTCAGCTCCTTCCTACTCAGAGGGACTCAGGTAACCTGGCTGTCCCTGAGACTCTGATCCTTAAATCAGGGAAACTCGACCTTTCTAGCTCCCCTACTGGATAAACAAGCTGAATGATGCACCATGACTTTTGGGTAGCAAGGTGCTGCTGGCATAGACTGTGGTGATTTTTGTCTTTGAAGTCTTCCTTCAGCCACAGACCTGGGGACACTGCCTGGGGAGTGATTCACTCACACAAAATGAGGAATGCAGCTCAGCATGTTTCTTTTTCCAAGGCTGTCTCATTTATTTCAGTTCCATGGTTCAAGTTTCTCCTTACCACACCAGGTAGGCCCCTTACTTGGTTGGTCTGATATGACTTCATGCTAGTGTGGGTGCTGTGTAATATGTTGAATGTTTCCACATGAGCGGAGAGCCAGCCTAAAGTAGCTGAACTACGTCAGAATTTGGAGCCAGAAGGATCTGGCTTCAAGTCCCAGCTCTGCCACTTAAAGCACTGTGACCTTGGGTCAGTGACCACTCAACTAAGATCTGATTTGGTATCTACAAAATGGAGATAATAATTAAATAATAACTCCCTAAGGAGGCTAGTGTGATTAAACAAGATGATGTTAGGCATATATGTTACACACTTAATACAGGCTCATTCCTCCTTTGACTACCATTTCAAAGGAGCCCAGAGTTCTCATCACACTCCCTGCCTCCCTTTTATCTTTCTTCCTCAAAGGGAGCGCAAATAACAATAATTACTTGGAGAACTCTGTCAAAATATCCATTTTCCCACCTCTATATCAACACTTTTATTTTATTTATTTATTTTTTGTCTTTTTAGGGCCTCACCTGTGGCATATGAAAGTTCACAGTTTAGGAGTCTAACTGGAGCTGTAGCCGCCGGCCTACACCACAGCCCCAGCAATGGGGGATCCAAGCCATGTCTGCGACCTACACCACAGCTCACGGCAATGCTAGATCCTTAACCCACTGAGCAAGGCCAGGGATGGAACCTGCAACCTCATGGTTCCTAGCCAGATTTGTTAACCACTGAGCCACAACAGGAACTCCCAAAGTACCTGATCATTTTTTTTTTTTTTGTCTTTTTTCTTTTAGGGCCACACCCACAGCATATGGAGGTTCCCAGGCTAGGGGTCTAATTGGAGCTATAGCTGCCGGCCTATGTCAGAGCCACAGCAAGGCAGGATCCAAGCCGCATCTGCAACCTACACCACAGCTCATGGAAGTACCGGATCCTTAACCCACTGAGTGAGGCCAGGGATTGAACTCACAACGTCTTGGTTACTAGTTGGGTTTGTTAACCACTGAGCCACAACAGGAACTCCTAGATCAATCCTTTTTAAAATCTCTGAGGCTATCTTCCCTCTTCCTCCCTCATGACCTCGCTGAAGGTCTCTATGATGGTGGCCTCAAGTGAGACAAATAAGACGTCCAGGCTGCACAGTTTAAGGGAGTGCTCAGTCACTCACACAATCCTAAGAGCATGCACCTCCTTAAATTGTGCTCCCTAGGCTCTGCACTCTAGTCTTCACCTACTAGGGATTTCATTCCCTCAATTCCCTGCCCTGAGGGCAACCATTTCCTTTCTCCCAGGAGTTTAGAAACAGATTAGATTAATTAACAGTAGAGTTCAGGCAACTTCCCTCACTGGGATGAATATAAAAATACAGGTTCCTGAGCTCCACCTCAGACTTTTAAAAGTACAATTGACACCTGAACAACACAACTGGGGCCATGGAGTACACTCATGAGTATATTTTTTCCTGTTAATCAGTACCACAGATACTATAAGATCCATGGTTGTAGCTGAATCTACAGAGGTGGAGTCAAAGATATGGAGGGACGATTGTAAAGTTATACACAGATGTTCAACTCTTTGCGGGTCAGCTCCCCTAACCCCTACATTGTTCAAGGGTCAACTGATCACCACCCTGGTTACATATTAGCTTCACTGGAAGCCTAGACTCCACTTCCAGGAATTTTGGTTCAATTGATCTGGGGTAAGGGCAAATAGGTAAATGAAAAAGCTTTCCAGGTGATTTTTATAGATGATTAGGGTCAAGTCAATAAAACAGATCAGGGAATCTGCTTCCAGGTGATTCTTGCACACACTATTTAAAAATCCACTGGCTTCCCGTTAAACTCTCTAGCTCTGTAGTCAGACTCCTTACCTACATGTATAGTGCCTACACTTATAATAATTTACATATATAGCTTATATATATAGTATATGTACTATATATAGTTTACACATGCACATGCATATATGTCACAGTCCCTGATTTCCAGCTGTATGAACTTCAGCTAGTTACTTAACATCCCTGTGTATCAGGAGACAATAAACAGCATCTTATAAACTAAGTATAGTATGAGGATTCAATGGAACATACATGTAAATTGTTTAACAGAGGCCCAGTACATAGTAAATGTTTAATAAACATCAAGTATTATAACTACACATAAGAGTGAAACTTCAATAAAGATTGAAATCGTTTTAGAATTTTAATATATTTATTATTTTTAAAAATGGTCCAACTTTGCTCCTTAAATGAAGCAAAATGTCTTACTGGTGTTTGTTTCTTCAGCGTTTGCACAGTGGCTGGGATACATCAGGGGTCCAACAAATGTTTCCCAAATGTGTGAATGAATGAATTGCTGGGAATTTGTATTTGCCTTCACTCTCAAACTGATCTTGCCCATGTCTCAAGATTGTAAAAACCTCACTGACCATGGGGCCATTCATTCTGTCTCCAAATGCTGCCAACCTGCCCATGGCTCTAATCAAGAGCAGACCTGATTTATGCTGCCTGTGGACTGAGCCAGGGAGGTGGAATCCTCCACTACTGATTTGTTTATTGCTGAGTCCCTGAAAATCGAATAGGGAAGGAGAGGGAGGTATGAAGAATGACTTAAGAACTACTCCCCATCACATTTGTTATGGGGTCCTTTCACTATGGCAGAATATAGCTGTTTGTTGCTGCTAATATGAAAATTCTAAAACTGTTCCAAAAAGAGACAGCAAGTCCCATGCTTGTGTCTTTACTTGACTGCCACCAGAGTGGTGACAGTGATAGAGGAGCAAGCAGCCTGGATTTCAGGGGCTTAATTAATAAACTGTTATGGGCTACGATATAACTCTGTAATACTCCTTGATGAATGGCTATAGTATAAAGCAAAATGTGTTTCATCTATGTAGTGGATATTGACTAAAAGGTTTGTTTTAAAATATTTAGGCTAATTTGGTTCTTTGTTTTAAGTATTCATAGCCATAGATTAATTGAAAACCCAACAGCACAAAAAGATTGTATTAACTTGATCGCCCTCTACTGGCCATAATATGAAGTACCACCTGTTTTTGACCAGGTCCGATAAAAACTATAGCTATTTTTAGAAAGGACTGGGCTTTTAAATTACAAAATACTTTCTATAGATCAACTATAAGTATAGTAGAGAGACATATCTAAACTAAACCCCAAGCTGTCTGCCTTAGTTTTGAATATCCTGGTTCCTGAATGGAGATCATCTGATTTAATATAGTTGGTGATTTATGAAGAAACATGGCCAGGAGCCAGAAGACAGAATTCAGACAGACCTGTCTTATCATCTGTGAAAGGAACGCAGGTGAAAGGCAGACCCAAGGCTCCTTTTCACTCTTTCCTACCGCTGTGGTACAGAGACTACATACATCCCAGATTAGGAGCCCTGTGCCCTGAGGTCTAGTCCTGATTCTAACACTTAACTCTTTCTTTAAAATAAACCAAAGGATAGAATGGAGTATCATAGAGTGCCTCTGAATTCTAATATGTTATTTATGGCCTAAGTCATACTTAAGCCTGAGTACATACAAATAACAGAAATTTCCAGAAGGATAATTCCAGTTAAAACCCTTTCAGGTTTCTTTTCCTATGAAAATTCTCTAGGAAACACAGGATTAATCCCTTATACAACCACTTATACTCATAACAGAACTATTGTCTCCACATGAACAGTTTGAATAAACGCTAACATTTTTATTTTCCCAGAACATAGGGGAGAAAAATTCCAACACCAGACTCTAGATGCAGGTTCCTATATTTTGAAAACATGAAGTGATGAGGCCCTCCAAGTTTAAGGAAGAACAGCTGCCTCTGAGTACCTTCACAGAAACATTTAGAAAAAAAAAATTCTGAACTACTTCCCTCTACAAAACAGACCTATAAAATGATCGGCAACCACTCACTTCCATCAGTTTGTGCCGAACGCTCTGGTTCCTCGTCATAGTGCAAAGGACACATTAGCTCAGACCAGGTGAACACATTGTAATCCTTCAGTCTTGAAACAAATGCTGAGAAGATTTAAGAAAATCAGAGCAAACCAATGTTGGAAGAACATCTTTTTCTATCACAAGGGAAACAGAAAATACCACATAAATAAACATAAATCATTGACCTAGCAGTGATCTGGCCTAGTGAAAATTCACCAAGTTATAACAATTAAAAGCAAAAATCATAATCTCCTTGCATTTAATTAGGGATTTATTCTACCAGGCACTTGTATTGCACACTTTTTAAAACGACACTGGGAAGGGGTTGATAGGAGCATTATTAGGCCCATTTTGTAGATGAACCTGAAGAGATTATGTACCCTGCCTACAAAGATCAAATCATACAGATAATAAGTACTATTTTCAGATATTTAAAACCACGCTGTAATGATTTTTTTCTAGAAAAACATGCAAATGATTCTAAGGTTGTGATGGTTTTATGTATGTATGTATATGTATGTATCTTCTTTTCCAAGGATAGAAGAAGATAAATGAATTATGAATTACTGTGGGGAAACCAGAACAACAGGGCTGGGAGAAGAAATCTTTGCGTTTGATTCTGCACTGACTTCTTCAAAACAAGATCTCTATTCAATGTGAAGATCACCAGGAATGTTGATTGAGCACCTAAAAGGCACAGCCTATGGTGTGAGGAATATCACAGGGTCCTTCTCCAGTTCATTGTCTAGTTGGGGAACAAGCTACTCAGATTAATGCATATTAAACTTTGTTCTCTATGATGCCCATGGACAAAATATCAGCTTTTAGTTCCCAGGGGTTCAAAAATAACAGAGTAGAAACTTAATGTAGGCCACATCCAATCCCATGAGCATGTTCTCAAAAAAAACCCTATCAGCTCTAGTGAAATATATGTCCCATATCCTATCATTCTTTCCATCTTTATTATTACCATTCTAGAATAATGGTCTAAAAGATGGGAATAGGATGACAGGAGTATGTTTCATGACTTTCAGGTGGCCAATTTCAGAGATGGGAGCATCATAGAAGTATCTTATTTCTGACTATTAAAAAATTTGATACCCTGTGGTCTCTGCAGTCTGGAGGCCACATGCCTCCTTTGCTACCATGCTCACAAAAGTTTTATCTTTACCAAGCTTATAAAGGAGTTCATACAATATAACTATAACTCAATCTCATCTAAATGACTAGTCTTCAAATACAGAGCTTAAAAATACACAAGATTAGACACCAGTATGAGACCAGACAGAAAAATTGAGAGATCAGCATGGTCTCTGTATATGCATGTGATAAAATCTCCACAGTTATGCTTTTCAACTGGATGTGGGCAGTTTCTCTCCTCTGAGTCCCCACAACCTTTCTTGTATCTCTCTGATAATATTTTTGCATTTGCTTTCTCTGCTTATTGAACTGTAAGCTCCTGTGGGTATGGAGCATGCATGATCATGTGTCTTACTCATCTCAGGCAGCTGGAAAGAATGAGCCCGATTGAGTCTGACAGACCTGTCCCAGAAAACTGGCTCTACTAACTGGGAGACTTTCAGCCTTTAATTAACCTCTATGTGCCTAATTCCAACAGCAAAACAATTATTATAAAGATCAAATGAGATAGTACATGTAAATTGCTTAGCCAATGCCTTGTCCCTAGTGCCCTTGCAATAAATGATAGCTCTCTGTGTTTTTTTCTTCTTTCTTTTGCCACACGCACGGTATGTGGGAATTTCTGGGTTGGGGATCTAACCCATACCACAACAGTGACCCTAGCCACAGCAACAACAACACCAGTTTCTTAACCTGATGCGACATCAGGAACTCCATACCTCTGTGTCTTCAGATGGGCTCTCTAGAGGTAAAAATCTGAGTTGTGGATTTGGGTGCCTGTAATTTAATTGAAGGAGAAGTCTCAAGAATAAAGTAAGGAAAGCAAGATAAGACAACCAGAAGAGCTAAGCTGAAATCTAGCTTCAGTCGGATGCTATGCAGAGCTCTGCAGCATAAACTGTACCAGAGCTGGATCCACCTTGGAATAGATCCAGCTCTTTGTACCCTCCCCCCAATCCAAGCCCTCCATGTCAATCAGTCATTGGCTAAAGCCTGCCCCATGGAGGGTTGGGGAGGAAGACATGCCCTCCATGGCCAGGCAGCTCCCATTTGGTTCAGGACAATTCTCTGCAGAAAAGGGCAGCTGTAAGCTGCTGACAGCCAATATTCACAACAACCATGTCAGGCAAATCTGGGCAGGGCACCAACAGCACCCTTTACTACACTATTATTATTGTATTTATATTATCTCATGTCTACATCTGAGTTTTGATATGACAGGGACACAATAAATAGTTATTAGAGTGAATTAAAGTATCCAAATTATGGAGAGTATGCAAAACCAGCATGAACAGTTCAAGTCTCACCCACAGGTCTAAAAGCTTTGGAGGCAGCTTTCCCATTTCCCTCCTTCACTGGCCCTCATAATTACAAAGACTATACAAGATTGTAGCATGTCCCAAAATTCCTTGCCATACTGATTATGTCTGAAACTGACTTAACTATGAATTTCCTTGCTTCCCTTGTTACAGAGATTTTCTCATGTTAATTATACCTACGCTTACATCCAAATATTTCATTGTGATGCAGATTATACTTGTAAGTGCATGAATTATTCTTTGAGGGCAAAAGAAATGAATAATGTTTTACCACACACGGTGACATGTTTCCAAGCACATAAGTGACAGATGCACTCTTAAATGATGTACTTCTTCTCCTCGAAATTCAAGGACCCAGATTTAAAGAGATAGAAGATATAAAGGTGTCTCCCTCTGAATCTACTGATGTCAAGCTTGGACTTCCATCTCTATCAGCAAATTCATGAATAAGTAATGTGTTTGGGTCCCAGTATCTGCTCAGATTAGATTGTATCAGCAGCTTTACACTCTGAAACACTGTTAAAACAAATTTCCAAGTACCCAAGGAGAGGAGGGGAGGGAAGAGCTGGGCTCTTAGGAGTGGGAGGGAAGCATTTTGTAAACTCTTAAGGGGTCTTATAAAAATTAACCATTAGTAGTAATATTAATTCTTCTACCTTCAACCTTATGTTCAATACTCTCCAAATCCCCTTACCCCATATCTCCTGAATTAATCAACCCCATCCAGAGAATTTGCTTCTGTTCCAATTACTACAGTAAAACAAAAAAACCTGAGTGACCAGCACTTTCCTTGCATTTTCATCTTATATTCAATACTCAGTATTGTAGGGATTAACTTGACTTCAGAAAAAAAGTCCAAGCAGGTGTTAGGAGAGCCTTTATAGTAGCCTCTGGGCATAGTATGGAAAGGGAACAGGGATTCTGGACATTATCATCACCATCAAGTAGTCAAGGAAGTGAATGCCAGTTGTTGAGTTTGGAAAGTTTCATGTATGTGAAACAAGAGGACCCTAATTCACCAGATCTCATTTTAGTTCTATTAGGATCATGAGGTATTTGAGAAAGGAAGAAAAAGGAAACAATATCCACTATTTGGTATGTGTACTCCACAAAATAATCCCTCAGATGGAATGAGTTAAAATATTCACAGCACAAGGAATAGTATTTAGGATATATCAATGAATCAAGAAATGTAAGCTATTATAATCAACAGCAAGATCTAACATCCTCCCTCTCTTCTTATAGGTGACTGTCTCTTCTGCCAACAGAACCACCCAGACACCTGTTTGCCCTTTCCCACCCATAAATAGGAATATCTTTCAGACCTAATTTACTGTGAATGCAGACAAACCATTTTCTAAGTATTTCCAGCAGTCATGCAGAGGGGAAACCATTTCAAAAACTCATGTAGAGATTTTAAACCTCCTTCATCTCCTACTAAAATACTCAATGCCCAGCCTGACAACTCTGATAAAATAACAGGTTTGTTTTCCCAATAGTGTTTTCTCACCTTTAAAATCAATTAGGAACTCTGAAGACACTGTGTGATTCAGGGACTGTGGTTTAAAATACAAACCTGAATTCTTAAAAAGGCTTATTAGTGCATGGTATTTGCTCTTCAAGATGCACAGAGGCCCCACTTCGATAAGGCAGGAATGGAAGGTACGAGGCACAATTAGTACAAATTGTGAATAACCCACTTCCTTGAAAAACACAGATGGATAAGTGGATTGCTCCTCTCTCTTCCTCCCTCCCTGCTTATCTGTGTGTATGTGTGTCTCGTTTTCTTTCCCTCTCTCTTTCCGGCAATGTTCAATAATAAAAGTCAGTGTTGGCAAGTAAAAAAATTATATTGATGCAAGGTGCTGCCCTGATGGCCATGGGAAAAATCTGTGAGGTGTAATTCCTGCCCCAGGGAGGTAATAATCCACTTGGGAAGACAAGTCTATGAAAAGGCAATTAATAATTAATGAATTCAGTGACAGTACTAGACAACAATAGTAAATATACAACCATGTAGTAAGTAATTAATTGCTAAGTGCTTTCTTAGATAGTTAGCATTATAGAAATTTCAGTGGGGAATAAGATCCACATGACATGTAAATTTGTTAGCCAAAACAGGATAAAATGGCCTCCCTACTTCCTCATACTGAATATTAATTACCAAAGTTAAATATGTATTTATATTTCAAGTGGGTAATTTAAGGTGTTTTAGTCTAAAACAAGCATTAATTAACTAGCTTTCCAGGGTAACAACGTGTGTTAACCAGCCACTGAACATTGTTTTCTAACTTCAGTTATAACGCTTTTAGAAGAAATGTGTAAGTTGGACCAAGAAATTCAAATGGAAATCAGACATGTGGTATGGTGAAGCTCTGAGAAGAGGACAGCTCCCACAGTGAGAACATAAGGATGGAAAGGCACCCTGAACAGAATCAAAGAACTCAAGAGCTAATCTATATGAACACAGCAGAATTCAGAGAACACCCCCCTGCCAAATCGACATGAATGAGCAGGAGTGGTTCAGTCTAGTAAGTTCTAGAAAGACCAATTTGAAACACCTGCTAGTGAGTCTCCTGAATGAAGCTTTCCTATCACAGTCACCAATTGACTGGAGACATCCCTATTTCCTAGGTGCTCAGGAAAATCATTTATTCCTAGATATGCTGTCAAATTTAAGTTTAACTGTACACCTACACTTCTGTTCCTCTGAACCACTGAAGCTCTGGTGTTAGTGATTCAATGATCTAATTCTATAAATTACATATATCAATGTGGCTCCAAAACCAAACTGCCTGTGTACAAATCCCAGTTCTGCCACTATGATCTGGAGCACGCTACTTGTCCCAATGGAAAGCATAAAACTCTGAATTTGTAGTGTTGTCATGAAGGCCAAATGAGTTAATACATCTGAAGATTTTTAAAACCATCCCTGGTACATAGTTAGCACCCATTAAGAATAAGCTGTCCTAGTCTGTTATTGAATCCCTCTATTACTTAATACGCTAGCTACAAGAACAGCCCATGCCTCCTTCTCTGGGACCAATACTAGCCCTACAAAGGAGACCATAACAAGTTAGTTTATCTATTTGGTAGTATTGTTTTTGGCCCTCTCCATATTTTATTCCGACCCTGGTTCTATGAAGAAGACCTAATTTTAATAACTTGGTTCTAACTTTATCCTTCTACTTATCAACGGTTTCAAAGTACCCTATTTTTTCTCTGTTGGGCATGCTAACTCATGTCAGTCATTCTAAGAACTAAACTCAGTCTTTGTATCCCAGTACCCCTATTGCTAATCAGTTCCTCTAATGCTATGCTCTGCCTTTTCCTGGGATCTTATCTATGACAGGACTTCTTGAATAATGACTGCATGTCTACCTGAATATCTTCCATTGTCCTGCTGAAACCTCCCACCATTATCTTCTATGACTCCAAGAATCTGACTGATTTCTACACCTTCATATTTGTGGTGTGACATCTAATCCATCCAAGGGCTTCAGAGTTTTCCTTATGGCAGGCAGACTCAAAAGACTTGACAGCCAACTGTTCTGCAAACACTGTAGTGAATGTCTGTTGGAATTTCTTCCAAGCATTTTGAAGAAAATCACTTTCTCTACATCGTATCTTGGTAGGTTGGTTTGAGAAAATGAGAAGACAAAGATTCTACTATTTATTGGAAAAATTATTCAAATGCATTAAAATAGGGAGAAGACAAAAATGTTATGGAATATTGCTTCAAAAATAGGACTGTGTTTAGGATAAAAACTAAACTAATAGTGTATGTACAGAACAAAGTAGCTAAACAGCCTTTCAATAAATCACTCTTGAAAACTTAGATATGTGGAGCTATAAACTCATTCCATAATTTTCACTAGAAACAGATCTTCATTGGAACAAAAAAAAAAAGAGAGAGAGAGAGAGAGAAAGAGAGAATTTGTACTGGACATTCCAGCAATCACATAAAAGGGGAAAACATTGAGCGCATTCTTGATTCTCTGACACACACACAAACACACACCACAACAGGAAAAATAAAATGTTGGATGTTACCTTCCAATCACTGTTAAGAAGGCACCATGGCTATCATAACAACTTGCAACTCAACACACACAGCATGAACTGTGTTGCAATAAGAAAGTCTTATCCCAAACAATGCTCCTGCCATTGCTGCACACTTGTGCTGCCCTCCCATGCAATGGCCTTCAGGAACCCATTGGCAAGAAGCTGGTCATTAGGAACCTTGACCTACTCACTCCTCCCTCACCTCTGGTGAATATCCCAGAACATAAACCTAATTATCCCAGCACTGGGATCAGCAAACCAAAATCTCTTCCACAAATATGCTTCTTACTAGTTTTTAATTCTATAATAAATATACCTTTATATCCTTGTATGCATTCCTTAATCAGATAATACTCAGAGAGAAAGGAATCAAAGCAAAAGAAAAAGAAAAAAAAATACAAAGGGCTGCAGAGTCATATTTGTATAAAGAACAACAATTGTTGGGGACTAAAGTGATGAGAATGAAGCATATGAGGCAAAATTTAAGTTGTGACAAACACTCAGCAACCAAGGAAAATAATATTCTAATGAAATAATTTGAAAAAAACTAAGTTAATGAAAAAAATCCATTATGAACAAAATATCCAGATTTTAAATAAGAACAAAATTCAAAACAATCAATAGCATGGCACTAAGTACATACCTATCAATAATTACTTGCAATGGACTAAATGCTCCGTAAAAATACAAACAGTGGCTGAACAAATACAAAATAACAGACCCAAGTATATGCTGCCTAACATAAATTCACTTCAGGTCTAAAGACACAGAGACTGAAGGTGAGGAGATATAAAAAAATATTTAATGCAAGTGAAAATGAAAAGAAAGCCAGGGTAGCAATACTTATATAAGACAAAATAGACTTTAAAACAAAGCTATACACATGACAAAGGATATTACATAATGATGAAAGGATCAATCCAACCAGAACACATAACAATTGCAAATATGCATGCTCCCAATATAGGAATAACTAAATACAAACACAAATACTTAAAAACATAAAGGGATAAATTAACAATAACACAATAATAGTAGGGGACCTTAACACCCCACTTACATCAATGAGCAGATCATCCAGACAAAAAAATCAGTAAGGAAACCCTGGCACATTACACCAGCTGGACTTTACACATTTCTTTCACATAAACATGGAACACCTTCCAGAACAGATAACATAATAGGCCACAGAATCAGTCTCAGTAAATTTAAGAAGACCGAAATCATATCTAACATCTTTTCTGACCATAATTCTATGAGACTAGAAATCAACTACAAGGAAAAAATTTAAAAAAAAAAAACCACAAATACATGGAGGCTAAACAATATACTACTAAACAACCAATGAGACACTGAAGAAATCAAAAAGGGGATTTAAAAAATACCTGGAGACAAATGGTAACAATGATCCAAAATCTACATGACAGAAAAAGCTATGTCTGGGTTCTAAGAGAGAAATTTATAGTGATACAAGCCTCTCTAAGGAAACAAAAATTTCAAATAAACAACCTAACATCACACCTAGGGAAGATATAAAAAGAAAAAGCAAAGCCCAAAGATATTAGAAGGAAAGAAATGATTAAGGTCAGAGGAAAAATAAACAAATTACATACTTTTATGAAGAAAAAATCTTCCTTGGAGAAATGTCTATTCAAGTCTTACACAGAAAAGAAAATCATGGACTTGGAGAGTAGACTTGTGGTTGCCAAGGGGGAGGGGGAGGGAGTGGGATGGATTGGGAACTTGGGGTTAATGGATGTAAACTATTGCTTTTGGAATGGATTAGCAATGAGATCCTGCTGTGCAGCACTGAGAACTATGTCTAGTCACTTATGGTGGAACATGATAATGGGAGACAAAAGAGTGTATACATGTATCTGTAACTGAGTCACCATGCTGTACAGTAGAAAAAAACTGTATTGGGGAAATAACAATTAAAAACAAAAAGAAAAGATCAATAAAACTAGGAGCTGGATATTCACAAAAATAAAATTGAGGAAACTTTAGCCAGACTCACCAAAAATAAAAGAGTGGGCCTAAATCATTAAAATCAGAATTGACAAAGAAGAAGTTAAAACTGACACACAAAGATACAAAGGATTATATGATATTACTATGAATAAGTACATGCCAGTTAAATAGAACACCTAGAAAAAAATGGATAAATTTCTAGAAATGTACAATCTCCTAAGACTGAATCAGGAATATACAGAAAGTATGAGCAGACCAATTACCAATAATGAAATTGAATCCATAATGAAAAAACTCTCAAATGAGTTAATTCCCTTGTGGTGCAGTGGGTTAAAGACCTGGCATTATCACTGCAGTGGCTTAGGTCACTGCTGTGGTGCAGGTGTGATTCCTGGCCCGGGAACTTCTACATGCCACTGTTGTGTGAAAAAAACAAAACATATGGCCAATAAGCACATGAAAAAATGCTCAACATGACTAATAATTAGAGAAATGCAAATCAAAATTACCACAAGATACCATCTCCCACACCAGTCAGAATGGCCATCATTAATAAATCCACAAATAACAAATGCTGGAGGGGGTGTGGAGAAAAGGGGACCCTCCTGCACTGTTGGTGGGAATGTAAGCTGGTACAACCACTATGGAGTCAGTACGGAGATACCTTAGAAATCTGTACATAGAACTACCATATGACCCAGCAATCACACTCTTGGGCATATATCTGGACAAAACTTTCCTTAAAAAAGACACATGCACCCGCATGTTCATTGCAGTACTATTCGCAATAGCCAAAACATGGAAACAACCAAAATGTCCATCAACAGACAATTACGTTAGGAAGATGTGGTATATATACACAATGGAATACTACTCAGCCATACAAAGAATGACATAATGCCATCTGCAGCAACATGGATGGAACTAGAGACTCTCATACTGAGTGAAGTAAGTCAGAAAGAGAAAAACAAATACCATATGATGTCACTTATATCTGGAAACTAATATAAGGCAAAAATGAACCTTTCCACAGAAAAGAAAATCATGGACTTGCAGAATAGACTTATGGTTGCCAAGGGGGAGGGGGGAAGGAGTAGGGTGGTTGGGGAGCTTGGGGTTAATAGATACAAACTATTGCCTTTAGAATGGATTAGCAATGAGATCCTGCTGTGTAGCACTGGGAACTATGTCTAGTCACTTATGATGGAGCATGATAATGTGCAAAAATAGAATGTGTACATGTATGTGTAACTGGTTCACTATGCTGTACAGTAGGAAAAAAATATTGGGGAAATAACTATTAAAAATATAATAATAAAAAAAGAAAACAAAACAAAACAAAAACCTCCCAAAAAAAGTCTAGGACCAAATGGATTCACAGGTGACTTCTATCATTGCTTAAAGATGAGTTTACACCTTCTCAAACTATTCCAAAAAACGAAGAGAAAGGAATTCTTCTGAATTCATCCTACAAGGCCAGCATCATCCTGATACCGAAACCAGACAAAAACACTACACACACACAAATTTTACAGTCCAGTATCACTGATAAACATAGATCTAAAAATTCTCAACAAAATCTTAGAAAAGAAATTCAACAATATATTAAAAGGATCATACACCATGAGCAAATGAGATTTATCCCAGGGATGCAAGGGTAGTTCAATATTCACAAATCAATGTGATACATCAAATTAACAAACTGAAGAATAAAAATCACATGATCAGCTCAATAGCTGATTGAAAAAGCTTTAGACAAAATTCAGCATCTATTTATGATTTAAAAACTCTCCAGAAAGTAATCATAGGGGAACATACTTCAACATAATAAAGCCCACAGCTAACATCATACTCAATGGTGAAAAGCTGAAAGCATTTCCTCTAAGATCAGGAATAAGACAAGGATGGCCTTCTCACCACTTTTATTCAACCTAGTATTGGAAGTCATAGCTACAGCAATCAGATAAGAAAAATAAATAAGGAATCCCAACTGGAAGGGAATAAGTAAAACTGTCACTGTTTCCAGACAATATGATGGTGAATATAAAAAATCCTAAAGATGCCACCCAAAACTATAAGAATTAATAAGTAAATTCTGTAAAATTCCAGGATACAAAATTAACGTACCAAATCTGTTGTGTTTTTATACAGTAACAACAAACTATTAGAGAAAGAAATAAAGAAAATAATCCAACTTGCAATTACATCAAAAAAAAAATAAAATACCTAGAATTAAATCTAACCAAGGAGGTAAAAGACCTGTACTCAGAACACTATAAGACATTGGCTCAACTGACTAAAGATGACATGAACAAATGGAAAGATATACCATGCTCATTAATTGGAAGAATTAATATTGTTATAATAACCATACTACCTAAGACAATTTACAGATTCAATGCAATCACTATCCAAATACCAATGACATTTTTTCAAAGGACCAGAACAAATAATTCTAATATTTGTACAGAAACACAATAGACCTCAAAAAGCCAAAGCAATTCTGAGAAAGAAGAACAAATCTGGAGGTATAATGCTCACTTGTTTCAAACTACACTACAGTAATCAAAACACTATGGTATCTGAAAAAAAATAGACACAAAGATCAACAGAACAGACTAAAGAACCCAGAAATAAACCCATGTTTATATGGTCAATTAATTTATAACAAAGGAGTCAAGAATACACAATGGAGAAAAGACAGTTTCTTCAATAAACGATGTTGAGAAAACTGGAGAGCTCTATGGAAAAGTAATCAAACTGGACTACTTTCTCACATCATGTACAAGAATAATTTCAAAATAGATTAAAGACTTTAGACCTGAAACCAAAAAACTCCTAGAAGAAAACATAGGCAATACTTTAATTTGATATAAGTCTTAGCAGTATGTTTTGGAAATGTCACCTCAGGCAAGAGAAACAATAGCAAAAATAAACAAGTGGAATCACATCAAACTAAAAAGTTTCTGCACAGTGAAGGAAACAATCAACAAAATAAAAAGACAGCCTACTGATTGGGAAAAGATATTTGCAAAGCATATATCTGATAAGGAGTTACTATCCAAAATATACAAAGATCTCATACAACTCAACATCAAAAATAAACCGACAACCTAGGGATGGGGGAAGCATAGGACCCGAACAGACATTTTTCCAAAGACATACAGAAGACCACTAAACACATGAAAAGTTGCTCAATAACTCTGTTCATAGGGAAATGAAAATAAATCAAAAGCATAATATCACCTCACACTGGTCAGAATGACTAATATCAAAAAGACAACAAATAATAAGTGTTGGCAGGATGTGGATTAAAAAGAAACTTCATGTGCTGTTGATAGGAATGTAAACTGGTGCAGCCACTATGGAAAACACTATGAAGTTTTCCTCAAACATTTAAAAATAGAACTACCATACAATCTAGCAATTCCACTTTTGGGTATTTTTCTGAAGAACATAAAAACTATTTCAAAAATATATATTCATTCCTATGTTCACTTCAGTATTATTTACAATAGCCAAGATATGGAAGAACATAAGTGTCTATTGATAGATGAATGTATAAAGATGTGGAATCTATACACAATGGAATGTTACTCAGTCTAAAAAAGAATGAAAGCTTGCCATTTGTGACAACATAGATGGACCTAGAGGGTAGCAGTACATTAAGTGAAGTAAGTCGGAGAAAACAAACACTATAAGATTTCACTTAAATATAGGATCTAAAAAACAACCAAAAAAAATGAACAAACATAACAAAAATGAAACAGACTCATAGATACAGAGATCAAATAGGTGGTTGCCAGAGGGGAGGGAGTGAAGAGATGAGAGGAGGAGGTACAAACTTCCAGCTACAAAATAAAGGTGCCAGGGATGAAATGTACAGCATGGGGAATACAGCCAATAATATTGCAATAACTTAGTATGGTAACAGGTTGTAACTAGATTTATTGCGGTGATCATTTTGTAACGCATAAAAATACTGAATCACTATGTTGTACACCTAGAAGTAATACAGTGTTGTTGGTCAATTATGCTTCAATATTAAAAAAAGAAAGAAAGAAAAATTCACAGTGCTATCATGGAATATCCTGAAGCCTAAGATAAAAGAAAAATCCGGAATACAAATCTTGTCTTTACCAAAACATTGGATATTTTGTTCATCACGGGTTTTTTATACTAATTTTGATCCCTTAACGTTTCATTAAAATATCACTTGTCTTGATTTCTAAGTTTTTTTGGTACCCCCTTAAATTTTTCCTGAAGGCAAACACATCATTTACTTCACACTCATTCCTGCCCTTCTTCAACTTGTTGAGAATCCTCATAACACTAGGAAGAGCAAGAATATTGGCTTCTAATATAACCTTCAAGATTACTGCTGTCCATATCATTAAAAACAACAGCAGAAACAAAAACAAAAACAGAGGCCTCAGAATTATAGTGCAATGGAGAACAGTTCCTACCTAAGCATTACTAAAAAGCTTAAACATTCTCCATGAGTCCAAATGCTATGCTTTCATTCAAAAAATATTATAGGAAATCCCCAAATTTAATATTACTTCTCCATTTCTGTTAGAATTGTGGGTATTGTTTTGCAAACAAGGATTTTTAATCATAATTCCCAGTTTTTGCCCCATCAAAGACATTATTTCTCCCCACCTCTAAACAGGCCTTAGGTTTTGAAAAATGTTTTGTGCTAAACATATATTAATACATCATCAATAAATTCTGCCCATAATTTTAATAGGCGAAGATATCTATATTTTCCAATCCTATCTTCTGATCAACAGAAGATAAACCAGGATGTCCAGGCTGAACTGACACAATTGTGACCCAAGGCAGAGATACTTGTCATTAAAGTATTTCTAAATTCACTGACACAGAAGACAAACTTATGGTTACCAAGAGGGATAGTAGGGGCAGCAGAGGAAATAAATTAGGAGTTTGGGATTAACATATACAAGCTACTATGTATAAGACAGATAAATAACAAAGACCTACCTAATAGCACAGGGAACTATATTCTATGCCTTGTTATAACCTATAATGGAAAAGAATCTGAAAAAGGATATATATATATATGAATTGCTTTGCTGTACACCTGACGCTAATACAACATTGTACATTAAATGCACTTCAGCAAAAAAAGAACTGATGTTTCTAGGAAAATATTCATGAATAGAAGGCCTAGGACTTTATGGTAAGCAGGAGAAGGGGCCGAATGCTGAAGCGTGATATATGTCTAAGGAAACAACATTTCAGATGTTTCTCAAGAATATAGATTATAATGTAAGCTCCCTGAGTTGCAAGAATCACCCATGTGTCCCAACATCCTGCTGTGCCCTCCCAGGACAGAATCAATAAATATCTATTGAATAAATAAATTCTGAGTTTGTTATTTTATCACCAGTGTTTAAACATCTGAATGCACTCCAAAAGTTATCAGGATTGGTTAAGTCTGCCTTTGAGAGATATAGGCATCCATGAAAGCAGTGCCTTGGGCCATTTTTTTTTAAGGCATCTTATCAAGAACAGTCATTATGAGACATATCTCCTGCCCATTTTTTGATTGGGTTGTTTTTTGCTATTGTTAAGTTGTATGAGTTGCTAGTATATTCTGGAGATTATGCCCTGGTTTGTTGCATCATTTGCAAAGATTTTCTTCCATTCTGTGGGTTGGCTTTTCATTTTCATAATTTTTTTATTGTTGTGCAAAAGTTTTTGAGTTTAATTAGGTCCCATTGGTTTATTTTTGTTTTCATTGTCCTTATTCTAAGAGGTGGATCAAACAGGATGTTGCTGTTATTTATGTCAGAGTGTCCTTTGTTTTCCTCTAGGAGTTTTATAGTATTTGGCCTTACATTTAGGCCTTCAATCCACTGGAGTTTATTTTTGTGTATGGTATTAGAGAATGTTCTAATTTCATTTTTTTTACATGTAGCTGTCCAGTTCTCCCAGCACCACTTACTAATGAGACTATATTTCTTCCACTGTAGGTTCCTGCCTCCTTTGTCATATATTAGTTGTCCATAGGTGCTTGGGTTTATTTCTGGGCTTGCTCTCCTATTCCACTGATCTATATTTCTGTTTTTGTGCCAGTACCATATTGTTTTTGATGACTGTAGCTTTGTAGTATAGTCTGAAGTCAGACAGCCTGATTCTCCCAGTTCTGTTTTCCAATATTGTTTTGGCTATTTGAGGTCTTTCAGGTTTCCACACAAAATTTAAAATATTTTTTTCTGATTCTGTGAAGAATGTCATTAGTAATTTTATAGGGACTGTCTTTAATCTGTTGATTGCCTCAGGTAGTATAGTCAATTTTGACAATATTGATTCTTCCAGTCCAAGAACATGGTATAGCTTTCCATCCATTTGTGTCATCTTTTATTTCTTCAATTAGCATCTTATCATTTCTCCAAAGAAAACATATGGATGGCCAGTAGGCACATGAAACAAATGCTTAACATTATTAATTATTAGAGACATGCAAATCAAAACTATAATGAGGTACCACCTCATACCAGTAGAATTGCCATCACTAACAAGTCAACAAATAACAAATGCTGGAGAGGGTATAGAGAAAGGGGAATCCTCCTTCACTGTTGGTAGGAATGTAAACTGGTACAACCACTATGGACAAGAGTACAGATGTTCCTCAGAAAACTAAATACAGAACTACTATATGATCCATCAATCCCATTCCTAGACATATATCCACACAAAACTATAGTGCAAAATGATACATGCACCCCTACATTCACTGCAGCACTGTTCACAATATCCAAGACGTGGAAATAATCTAAAACGTCCATCAAAAGATGAAAGGATTAAGAAAATGAGGTACATATATACAATGAAATAGTACTCAACTATAAAAAAGAATGAAATAATGTCATTCACAACATGGATGCAACTAGAGATTTTCATACTTTGAAGTCAATCAGAAAGAGAAAGACAAATACCATAAGATATCACTTATATGTGGAATCTAAAATACGGCATAAATGAACCTATCTACAAAACAGAAACATTTAAAACAGACTTATGGTTGCCAAGAGGAAGGCAACCATAAGGGGGGAGGAGGGGGGAGGAAATGGGATGGACAGAGGAGTTTGGGTAGTAGATGCAAACTATTACATTCAGAATGGATAAGCAATGAGGTCCTGCTGTACAGCACAGGGAACTATAGCCAACCTCTTAGGATAGAACATGATGGAAGGTAACATGAGAAAAAGAATATATATACATATGTGTAAAAAGAATATATATACATATGCGTATATATATAACTGAGCCGCCATGCTGTATAGCAGAAATTGACACAACACTGTAAATTAACTATACTGTAATAAAAATTAAACTTTTAAAAAAGACATGGAGCACCTCTATTCATTCATACCTATTGGCCAACAAACCAAGGATCTGTCCCACAGATTCTCCTTCTTGCATTTGCCCTACCTGGACTCTCTAGTGTCTTGTTCAAGCTAGTATCAAACCCTGACCACACCCTCTTATCTTCTTCATTTTGCCTGTGGGGTTCTTCCTGCACTTCCTGGGACTCCAACACTCTAGCTTACCATCTCTGCTCCTACATGTGTCCTCTTCTTCTTCTTCACCCTATACCCTACCACACACACGATTTAGTCCAGCAATGGACAATTTCTTACATACTTGGTTAGCTGGTCTTTACAACAATCCTATTAAGTTGGCAAGGGAAGAGTTATCATTGCTCCCACTCCATGTATGGTGAATCTGAAGGTGAGAGAAGTTTTGTCGGCCCCAGATATCAGTAAGTAATAAATCTGGGATTCAGAACCAGGTCTCCTTTCTCTAAGGCAAGCAGTTTACCATTACCTTCATAAGAGTGCAGATCTATTATAATATCAGGGACCTCATGTGGCCAGTTTAAGCCCGACATAAGAAGCTACATAACAAGTCATATAAAAAGGAAAACATCAGAGAAAACAGTAAATATTTATCATGATATAAAAGATTCTCATGATTTGGCTTCTCTGGCTTTCCAGCTTCTTTTCTACCACTCGTCATTATTCACACAGTGCCCCAGCCATGCTGATCTTGCAAGATCTCGCACCCTCTATCTTCATTCCTCCAAGACGTTGCATATGCTGTTTCCTCTGCAACACCCGTCCAAATTCATTTACCTGGCACACTCCTATTTATCTTTTTAAAGCCTTCTTAAGTAAGACTTATGAAACATTTTGAGTGAGACTTGTTCTCCTCTGTGCCCACAATGCTGTTACTTAGGTAGCGTCCCATGGCTCTTGGGATAAAAACAATTCTACATAACTTGTCAAGGGCCTTCCCGATCAGGGTTTTACTTACATCTTCAGCCTTTCTCTTCTTACATTTATCATGCCCTCTCACATTATTATCTATCCACACTGAACAACTTTCAGTTTTCACATACACATCACTGCAGCAGCCCAGGTTGCTGCTGTGGCACAGGTTTGACCTCTGGCCTGTGAACTTCCACATGCCACAGGCACAGCCAAAAACAATTTTTCTCTCTTCTGAAAGCCTTTTCACATGTAGTACCTTCTGCCTCCTCATCCAACTCAGTCTTCTAGGAAGTCAGCTGATAGGTCACTTTCTCCAGGAAGTTCTCTTTGAGTCAGGGTTAGTAGCACTCATCCTTGCATTGTGGCACCAGCTCACAATGATAAGTACCTCATGACTGACTCTCCCAGTGTCACTCCTGATTTTTTTGATACACTCCCTGGCTGTCCCGGAAGAGAGTCCATGATCAGATTTTCCTTGATTTTCCTTACGAAGAGCCCTCCCCATCTTTTAAGTCACCATTCTAAGGTTTTGGGGTGACTGATGTGGTGGAAAGAATGCTGAACTAGGTGCAAGCTCAGGCTCAGATCTTATCCATACATCCACCCGTCCATCCCTTCATTCAACAGCTCTATATGGAATGCTTCCTATCTATATGCTAAGTATTATTCTAGGCAATAAAAGGAACAGGCAAAGCCCCTGCCCTCATAAAGTTTTCAATACAGGGAAGGAGTAGATTAGAATAAAAAATATAAACACACAATAGGAGTTCCTTTGTCGCACAGCAGGTTAAGGATTCACTGTTGTCACTGCAGCATCCCGGCTTACTGTGGTGGTACAGGTTTGATCTCTGGCCTGTGGACTTCCACATGCCACAGGCACAGCCAAAAACAATTGTTTTAGTTAAATACACAATTGTTTTAGTTAAAACAATTTTTTTAGTTAACACACAATGTTAGTGATAAGTGCTGTGAGGAAAAACATGGCTGTGATACTGCCTGTGCTAACTTGGACAAACCTATTAAATCTCTCTGAAACTAAATGTCAAAGTTTGTAAAATGGCACTAATAATACCTGCTTTAAATAACTAGTAAGATTTTTATGAGGTTCAGGTATACAGGAAAATGAATATACTTTTGAAAACCTACCAAGTATATGTTATTATTATTACTATTTTTATTTTGATGTACTGCCATCTATATTTACTTTCTCCAAAAGCCAATACATGAAATTTTTAAAAACCCATTAGTCACTTAGATATTTGAAAATGAACAAATGCCTGGCTGACATTGTCAGTCTTCATCTAAATGTCTGGTTAGTGCATCTGCATGGTTGGAAAAGTCGTGATTTTACTGCTGTGCACGTGAAAGAAACCTCTAGGATTATTACCTTTCCTTATTTTCCTTATACTATTGAGATAATGGTTATTTTCCTGTCTAAATGTAAATTTTAAATGGACATTTTCAGGTCTGTTTACGAGAAACAGGACTGTCCATCTCACACAAATGTTATTTATATTTCTATAAAGCTTACTGTTATTTAGGACATATGTACATGTCAGAAATATATGTGACAACATTAAGCCATTCCCCATGAAACTTAGGAAACAAATTTAATTTTTCAACTATCTGCTAATTTTTTAATGGTTTTTAACTAAAACATAGTTTTTTTAAAAAACTAGCTCTAAAGGGGTTGGTACATGAAAATAAACTAAAGTATGCTTTTTCTATATTGCACTTGCTAAAGAAGAACTTGCTATCTATCATTTTGTAAAGGGCCTAGGTGAAGATATGGCAAATAGGGGTGAACATTTGGGGCTTCTTTAGTATTTTACTTAAATACTTATTTATTTGTTTGCAACTATACAATGAAATGTGAACACACCCTCACAATAATTCTGACAGAACTTTCACAGGTTTATTGGCTCAAGTTCCTCTGATCTCTCACCTCCCCCATGATAACTTCATCCTACTCATGAGGTAATCACTGTTATCAATTTAGTGTGTATCCTTCTAGACATTTTTTTTGTGGCCACACCCAAGGCATGCTGAAGTTCAGGGCCAGGGATTGAACTCGGGCCACAGCAGTGACAATGCAAAATCCTTAACCACTAGGCCACCATGGAACTCCTAGACTTTTTAATATATAGTTGCAAACATACACATGCATTTTTATATAAATAGAACACTATGCATACTGTCTAGCATGTTCATTTATTAACATATGTTCTGGAAACTCTGCCATAGAGGGACATAGAGATCTGTCAAATGCAGACCATGGTTAATCTTAGTTTATCATAGTTGATCTTATTCCTTATGCATGGATACTTGGGCTATTTCCGATGTTTTTATGTTCAAACCATACAGCACTGAATATCTTGTATATGCTTTCTAGTGCACATGTGTGCATATTTCTCCAGGGTGTACAATGAGAGGTATAACTGTAGCTTCAGGGACATTCATATTTTTTTCATATTTTTCTTCATTTAAATTTTAATAGACACAGTAGACTTGCTCTCCAATAATGGAATACCACCTATACTTTCACACCCCAGTTGGGAGGCATATCTGTGCTATTTATGAAGGAAGTGGGTGAGAAAGGATAAACTGGTGACTTTTAGTTCTCTAAAGGTTCCATACATACATTTAGCAGGTAAATCTTGAGGGAGTGGAAGCAATTCAGGATAGTGATAATTCTCCCCCTTCTATTACTCTAGAGTCAGTTCCATCTTTATGCCACTTTGTCCTATTACTTCTTTTTCAGCTGACCCTAGATATCTGATATCAGAATCCTCTAGAATATTTTCTCTTGGATATGACCCTAATGAAATAGTTCATTAGAATTAGTAGCAACTACCATTTATGAAGTGACACACTTTGCTTGTACTATCTCAGTTAATCTTCAAAATAGCTTTGTTCGATATGAACTATTATGATCCATATTTTACAGGTCAGAACATAGTCAAAGAAACTGCATGTACCTACTAGGGTCACAAGATGTATCAAGTGGTGTAGCAGACATCTAGACCCAGTCTTTATGATTGCAATGATGGCTCAGGGGCTATGATCCGCCAGGCTCCACTACAAGCAATCACTCCCTCCTCTGCCTTCCTAAGACTTTTGATCACTGAACCTTCCTTATATTACGCACTGCTTTCTACCTCATATTAGTTATTTGTGAATAAGATTTTCTTTAATCTTTTAGACTTTAAGCTTCTCAAGGGAAAGCTGCATGGCTAAGTCAACACTGTACTATATCAAAAAACACAGTAGCTTAGGCACAGTAGAAAGTTAATAAATACATTTTGAAAGACATACTCACTATTCAATCTTACAAAATTTCTTCTCCTACAGTCCAGGATCACTGAGTGTCCCCCAATCTGAAACTGACAATGGCCTTCTTGGGTCACCTACTGTGACATCTGTCCTGAGGCTGATTCTCACATCAGAACCTTGAGACATGGTTCTCTATCATTAATCCTATCTCTATCATTAGAAACAATTTGCTTTATGGCCCATTCCCCTAGGACTCCACTGATGCAAGATGTGATGCTCTAATTTGAGTTAATTCATCTATGCCTTAATTAGAATTTATAGCCATTAATTTATCAGTTGAAGCCCATCAGAGCTTACCGCTTCCCATTTCTATGCTCTGATTTTCTATCTTTCACACTAAGTCTTCTCGTTTTAGCATTTATCCACAGTTTTCAATATTTTGGGTCATACTTTTAGTTTGCCTTCAAACTCAACTGCTGAGTGGACTCTTATTTATTTGAATAGAAATTTGGCTAACAGTCAATGACAAACACTGTAGTAAAAATCATCAGTGCTCCATTGAAGGAAGCAGCCCTCATGTCAAGAAGACTAAACCACCACTTTCCTCTTTGCCTTTCTCCAGCCAGCTAATCTCCAAAGCCATGGTCAAGTCCCTCCTCCATGTTGCCTTTCCCAATCCTCCCCCACCCAACTTATGGGGAACCTTATTAAACTTCTGATATTTATCACCCAAACAACTAATATTTAATTATATAAGGTATTACTCTATGTGATTTATAGTCTGACATATTAAACTAAAATGTTTTAAAACAGGGACCATACTACCATATTCTCTGTAATCATTGTCATTGACATTATCATAGCAAATACTCATGAAACAGTTACTATGCACAAATACTTTACACAATCAACTCATTTAATCTTCACAAGAATTCTAGGAGATAGGTACTATTATTTCTCCATTCTGCAGATAAGAATACTGAGGCAGAGAGAAAACTCATTTGCTCAAGGTCACATGGATACTATGTGGGGAAACAACTATTCAAGTCTGGGCAGTCTGGCTTTAGAGTCCATGACCTTAACCATTGGAACCTTTTTCTTCCATGTTAATCCCCTTATAGTACTGAAAATAGTTGAGCACAGAAATAATGCACAATAAGAATTCACTGGATGTTTGGTATACAAATCGACACGAGTGGTCCTTTCCACATCCGTAAAGTTCACTCGAATCATTTCAAGACTTAACTGCACAAATTCCAATTATTTAAGTGGTCACTATCCAATTACGGAGGAAGGGATCAGAGTGGAACAACTTTGTCCACAAGAGATATGGACACGCCAGAGAGGCAGACCCAGAGGAAGATGCTATCAGAAAGTTGGTATGGCTGAAAAAGCACTGAGCATGACAATAGACATAACCCAAAAGAGGCAGACAATAAGCACATTCTGTTTAAGAAAATGAGACCTGGAGCAAGGCTGCCTGAGCTGGAATCCTAGCCATAAAGTGCCTTTCTCATGGAGCTATTGTGAAACCATGTCAGCTAATTCTTAAGTGCCTAGGACAGTAACAGGCGGGGGAAATACACTTTACATGTTAACTGCTATATTATACATAATAATTACAATGAAGAGCAATTTCTGATAGACGGGGTCCTGCCTTGTATATGGGGCACAGCAATGAGGAATGAAGGCATGGTGGATATTCAGAATTCAGCATCTTTTCGTTGGGCTCTGGCAATCTCAGTCCAGTGGGTCCTAATGAGATTAGCCCATGGGTAGTAGAATGAAATTTGGGGAGGACATTGAGCCCTAATCTAGAGATTAAAGTTCCTGCATAACTCCTGCAGACATGAAGGCATTAGGTACAGGGAGAGTAAAATTTAGCCAAGTTCTCTTGTTATTTATGATTAATGTCTCTATCCAAAACTTTATTCCTTTGCTTGTCCCCTCTCACCTCAATTCTGTGCTAACTGAACACTAATCAACCAGAGTCAGATGACAAGATTGCTATTGTTTACAACATTATTAACATACTAAAATTGCTGTTGTAAATGTTATTATTAGTGCACAAACTCAGGTTTCTCCAGAGCAAGATAAGCTAACAGGCCCCTGAGCCATGGACCACCTGACTAGAGAATCATAAACCAGAGACATTCTGACCCCCTGAAACTATGATTAAGAAATGTCCCAACATGATGATTAATCCCAGCTTCTTTGTTCTTCCCCTCTTCAAACACCCCCAACTCATAAACCAAAAGGGACTGTATCTAAGAATTAGTTCCTACTCCATTGCTTGGTGCTCCGAATAAACCCTCACTTTGCTGCAAACACCCCGTTAGAATTCAGCTTTCTGTGCCACAGGCAGGCACACAACCCGTTGCATGATTACATGGGGAGTCCCTCATCAGAACCAAGCCACAAACTGAGGGTTCAATCCAGACACAGGTGAAATCTCACAGCTCAGCTGAGGCAAAGGCCAGAGAAACACCAGCAAGGCTGTCTTAGTGCAAAGCCCAATACGTGGGGTGAGGCAGATTAAATCAGCCCAACCTCCTCTCAGGAGCAGCCCAGAGAACCCCAGGCAGGCTGGGCATGTAGGTAAGGATCACATACCACCAAAGGTAAGGAAAAGTTGGGAATCAGGCTGGACCCCAATCCGTGATTGAATGGGCTGCCTCACTGCCCTGTCCAGGCATTACCCTGTTGGTGAGCAAGCAGTCTGGTGCTGTGCCTTTTGCTGATGGCAGGAACATGGCAGGTGACTGATTCCAGGCAGCCCAAGCCAAGCCGTCGGTTGGCATAGCTTGACGGCAAGCCTCACAGCCCCTGGATTCTCAGCAGTGGGGCACAAGTCCTCTGGGCAGGGAGCATTGATTCACACAGCATGAGAGCCATAACATAGCAGGAGACCCATGGAGGTTTTTAAGTCTCCAGTTTTTAAAGTGGTTAGCAAATTAGAGGAGAAATTGTCAGAGATCTGCAAAGAGTTTAATCCAGAGAGCCAGCAAAAGGTGAAAGGAAGTAGAAAAGAGAAGACAGTGGAAGAAGAAGCCTCAGGATTTTGAAAGAGAATGCAAAGGTTGCTAACAAGGGAAAAAATAACTGTCACATCCTCAGAAAACCAATCAAAACTACATTTGTAGAACATTGTTTTCCATTCTCCAAGTACTTGCTGCTTTTTTTAAAAGATACTTTTTTTTTTTTTTTCTGACAGAAAAGCACAACCCCTCTACATATTTGGCAAATTTCTACATGTTTCTACCTCAAAGTTCACCTCCTTTAGAGAAAGCCACACCTTCATCTGGTCTGTTTTCACATGACTCAATGTTTGTAACAGCGTATTTCAAGTACAACACAATGATAATGAACTCTGCATTTTATAGCTACCCATGATTTCCTTGAGATAGTCATCTCAATATCCCCAAGACCTTAGTACAGTTCCTGGCACTGTACATACCAGGTGCTTAATTCATGATCACTAAATAAGTCAAAAAAAGAATGAATAAGGGGAAAGTAAAGGAAAGAAATACAGAAAGAAAGAAAGAGAGAAGGAAGGAGGGGAGGGAGGGTGGGGAGAGGGAGAAAAGGAGGACAGAGAAATCCTTTAGGGTTGAAATATAAGGTGCACAGAAAGGAGGCAAAAAAGTCTATGAAGATATCTTAGCATGTCATGAGAGTCATATGGATCAAGCTAAGTATTTGAGATTTACTGCACTGGCACAGTAGCATAATTAAAAGTTATAAAGCAGAATAATGTTTCAAGAAGTTACCTCCAATGCCCTCTTCACCCTGCATGTTATTAATCTCATTTTTTCACCCAGAGATTCGGTGTATATATTTAAAACCATCAGACCTCAACGTCTCCAAGAAATATTCCTAAAATGACCTTCCATCAGACCCTTTTTTTTATCTTAGTACTTTATTCTTAACATCATTCTAAACTTGCCCTCGTTTATTTGTCCCTTAGGGTGTCAGTTTTCCCTAAAAAGTTATGAGTATAATCTTCAGAATCAAACCTTGATTCAAATTGTAGCTTGGCCATTTGTTAGCTTTCTAATTCTTTTTAAATTATATTTAATATCTCTGAACCTCAGTCTGTTCAGCTACATAGGGGTGATGAATGATACCTATCAACATAGGGTTTTTTGGTAAAAATTGAAAGTTACTTAGGTTTAGACATACACTAAGCAATCAATAGCAGCTAGTAATAGTGATGTTGACAATAAAAGTTAAAAATTGTAGTAATACTAGGTTTGTTTGTTCTTATGCTGTGGTTGATAGAGGACACTGTATTTTCTTTATTATTTTTACTTCCTTTTCTACCCCTCCCAAATTCTACATCTGCTTCTCCCTTCAAGTTGTCTTCCAATTCTCTGTGACGCAATATAGCGGCACACTATGCATGACAGTTCCCCACTTACACTGCAACCTTGCTCCGTGAATGCCACTACCATCCACCCAGTTCACAATCAGAAACCTGGGTCTCATTCTAACCCACCATTCTCCTTTCCCCCACCTCATGCAATGAATTAATCTCCATTGATCCATGTCCTGAACAGCCCCTGATTCTTTCTAGTATGCTCCATATTCCCCTCCACCTTATCAGATTACCCCCATCTCTAACTCAGATTGCCACCAGTCTCCCCACTGCCTTTCTCAAGGTTACCTGTCTCCCCTACCCAATTTCACTCCCAGTAAATTCTCCACTCTGTAGCTGGAGAGGTCTTTTTAAAATTCAAATGTGCCCATGTGAACAACACCTCCTACCCAGCTTAAGGACCTCTCATGGTTTCCCATTGCCTTTAGGGTAAATACACAGCTTATTACCATGGCTGTTCTCTAATCTCAATTATTATCTATGTTGGAACCACAATGGTTGATATCAGACCCACCTCTTTGCTTAGGCTGTTGTCTTTTCCTCTAAAAATCTGTTTGAATAAATAGGTCTTGCACTATACTGCTTCAAAAACAAAATTAAGCTCTGAACTCTGGAGTAGGAAGGTCTCTTTTTGGTTTAAGATATTGTATATACCTGAGGTAAAACACTGCGGGAAGATAAGTCTCCGAAGAAAGGGCCAAGCTGATGTAGTACAAGAGAAAGTGATGGATGGAGTAGCTGGGTGCCTGAAAGCACTTCATTTTACTCTTTTAAATGTGCCCTGTCAAGGTGAATGGAATAGACCCAGTAAGGCTTCATATATCCAATGAAATAGAATATTTATCTTCATGCTAGAGCTGCAGACCATTAAGCATTAGAAAATACCACCAAGTCTATCTCCCAACATGCCTGGGGCCCTCAAAGTGGGGAGAATTCCAATTTAATGAGCAAAGCACACCATCGGTCAACAGGATTGCTGAGTGGTGACTTAGCAAACATCAGTTCCCTGAACCCAAGGAACAGAACACTTCGATGCCATAGCCCTTGGCTCAGTGGTCAAGAGATCTTACATACTCTAACTACTCAACTTGGAAGTGATAAGTGATAGCGGACAAAAAAAAAAAATGTTGCCTGAGTGACATAGACAAACCTAGAGATTATTGTACTAAGTAAATTAAGTCAGAAAAAGAAAGACAAATACCACATAATATCACTTACATGTGGAATCTAAAACATAACACAAATTATCATTACTGTGAAACAGAGACAGACTCATAGACATAGGGAAGAGAGACTGGTATGTAGTTGCATACTTTGAGCAGGGGAGAGGGAGGGAAGGTTTGGGAGTTTAGGATGAGCAGATACAAACTAGTATATATAGGACAGATAAACAACAAGGTCCCACTATATAGCACAGGAACCATACTCAATATTCTCAGATAAACCATAATGGAAAAGAATATGAAAATGAATTCTTTTCCATTCAATATTGGAAAATATTATAAATCAACTATCCTTCAATAATTTTTTTTTGTCTTTTTGTTGTTGTTGTTGTTGTTGTTGTTGTTGATATTATTGCTATTTCTTGGGCCGCTCCCGTGGCATATGGAGGTTCCCAGGATAGGGGTCCAATCGGAGCTGTAGCCACCAGCCTACGCCAGAGCCACAGCAACTCGGGATCCGAGCCGCGTCTGCAACCTACACCACAGCTCACGGCAACGCCGGATCGTTAACCCACTGAGCAAGGGCAGGGACCGAACCTGCAACCTCATGGTTCCTAGTCGGATTCGTTAACCACTGCGCCACGACGGGAACTCCCAATAATTTTTTTTAAATGTTTCCTGCCATTTCAGAAAACAGTGACTGCTGCCTGCCATCTCCAAGCTAGGAGCCACTGGAACCACCCAGACAGTGTAACCTGAAGGGAATTCAAGATGGAGAAAAATAGGATACCAGGCCTAGATGGTGAAAATGCATATCCATGTAATTACTTCAATGAGCCCAGACTCTTACATTTTCCTATACATAGAAAAGCACTAAAATGACCAACTTGAGATGTCTGCTTTTTGTGATTAGCAGTAATTTTTGATATTCAAATACATGTTCATCATTTTGTTTTGTTTACAGCAAAAATTCCTATATATCCTGGCTCCTCCCTTACCTCTTCAGAGCAGTTCCTTAAAGCTATCTGAAAGGCTGTCTCCCAGGCTATAGTCCTCAGTAAGATTCCCAAATAAAACATAACTCTCATCTTTCAGGTTGTGTGTTTCCCTTCAGTTGACCTATCTGTGTGTCCTTGTTCCCAGAACACCCAGCCTCAACATCTTGTGTGGGTGCTTGATGAACCACTGCAGAGGTAAGGCACCTGGCTTAGAGCAGGTTGCTGGGAGGATGCGTCCCCACCCCCTACACCCTCTACCAGTAGGATTTCAGGAGCATTGTACTAAACAACACCACTGACCAAACACTGACCTTAGCTTACTAAGGGTAGAAAGAAGGAGAAAGGGGAAAGTACAATTCATGCATATTCTTATGAAATACGATTTTCAAATTGAAATAATCTAGAACATACTTTGTACCTAAGTTAGTGAAAGCACATAGGATTTTTTGTTCTCTCAGCTGCAATATGACCTTTAACCAAAAGGGACCAGAAATTATATACCCAAATGAGGATAATAATTATCTTTACTTCATGGAGTTGATATAAGTAAATGAAAACAAAGCATACAAAATATGCAACATTATCTTTAACGCAGAGAACACTCAGTAAATATTGACTGCTGCTATAATAACGACTATATATATATATATGTAAATATATATTTGCCAGTTACAATGCCTTTACTGGGACATTTTACCTTATAGAGCCTCCTCCTCTGGAATCACCTGGACATCCTAACTCCCATTCTTCCTAACTACCTAAATATGGATTTGGGGTGGGATTTGATAAATAGAGACAACTGAAAATCAGTTAAATCTAAACCCAGTGTCTATAAACTTCTTGACTATTAGCTCTAAGTCTTATTCTTTTATTTTTCTTTATAACCATAATCTTTCACAGTGCTTGGTACTTAACTCCAGCAAATATTTATTTAAAGAGTCGAATATTTGTTGAATAAATCATGGAATGAATAAAGTAGGTGAACAAGCAATTTACTCCGCTTCTTCACCCAACCTAGCTTCAAGACTCTATTAGAATGCTCTCAATGGGTGGAGAGATGTATCCATATAAATCGGAAGTATAAACAATTTTTCTAGCTTTCCTTCAATATCCTCTGCTAAACACTTTTCATGTTCTCTTGTTTCTGCAATTAGTCTTAGAAGTCTAAGGTCAAAGTGTCAGCAGACGGGTGTCCCTTCTTGAGGCTCAGGGGCAAATCTGTTTCCTTGCTTTTTCTAGCTTCTAGAGACTTTTCATTGATTAGCTCAAAGTCCCCTCCCTCCATCTTCAAAGCACGTAATTCCAACCTGAGCTTCTGTCATCACATCTCCTTTTTCTCACTCTGATCTCCCTGCCTCCTTCCTATACAGACCTTGGGATTACACTGGGCCCACCTTGATGATATCCATCCCAAGATCCTTATCACATCTGCAAAGTACCTTTTACCATGTAAGGTAACATAGTCATAGGTTCCCAAGATGAGGATGTTGCCACCTTTAAGGAGCAGCCATTACTCAACCAACCCACTATGTTTGGAGTATTTTTCACACAGGCTTAATCCCATCCAAGTAGAATCTTAACTTTACTTTTGATAAGACCTGAGCATGTGACTGAATAATATGGCCAATCTCAGATGCCTGGGATTTCAGTTGTGAAGTGAAAAACATGAGAAAGTAGGTCTGATGTATAATCCATTTATTTTCTGGTGAGATTGGTTGCAGAATTGTCTGGCTCTCTGGACACTGGTGGTGTCTAGTGGCAAGTCCACATCAGTGATGAGGTCTGGTTGCCTTGCCTAGCAGTGGTAGGGCAGGGGTGTTTTCTCGAACAATTCCATAGTACCATAGCACAGTCTTGTAAGGGTAGCCTCCAATTCTGACTCTTTAATCCACCCATATATTCAGTGCATACCTGTTTTAATGAATTTCTTTCCTGTTTATATCCGTTTTTAAGGGGTTATTTTCTTTACAACAAAGGACCTCAGTGGACACAACCTCCTGTCCTGCGTTGTAAGAAGAGCCTGCAGACGTTGCTGGAGTGCTCCTAAAAAACTAGAACACCAATATTTTGGGGCCTATTAGATGCCAAGTACCTGGCAAAAAAGGCTATGAAGAAATGCAGTGCAATCATTCAAACTCAGGGCTGGTAAACCGCACCATCTTTTGTAATAGCAGGTGTGAGAAGGAGGATGGAAGCCATATGTGGCCCTGCTCTGAGATTTTCTCAATCTAAACAGACCAATACTAATATAATGCTGTTTGTGAAGGGATAGGAAGAGAGATTTTGATTATTGATGTTGATCAGCATGAATGCACCCCTCAGTGTTTTTCAAAGCATTAGTTGTTTATATTAAACAGTCTTGGGATAGTCCTTAGCTTGGAAAGCAAAAGTGCATCTGACTTAAGTCTGCTTTTCACCCAGCGCCACTCTGCATTATCTACAGCTCACTCACCCAGACCCTTAATTCACCTTTTTGTGGGACAGGATAATTTGGATTGTTCAAAATAATTATTTTTCTTTTGCTCTGTGTGCTGTGTCTTCTGCTTACATTTAGGAGTTCAAATCTGACTCTGGCAATTAGTAGCTGGGTGAATTAGACAAGTCACTCAATCTCTCTGAACTTCCTCCTTCTATAAAATAGTACTATTATGTCCCCAACACAGGATTGTACAGAAGACTGAATATGTGTGGTTGTGGCCAAGCTCAAGCTCTGGATGGTGGTGGCTGAGCTCAAGCTCTGGATTCAGACATAACGGAGTTCAAATCGTAGGTTACATCTGACCAACGGCGTTCCCTTCAGCAAGTTAACTGGGTGATTCTGTCTCCTCTCAATAAAATGGAAGATGGATGAGACTTACAAAGTGAAATGATTAAATGAGATAATAGATAGAGAGCTCTCTGTACAATGTCTTTTACTAATACTATAAACAGTTTATGTGGATATCTGGAGTGGATTAAGGAGATATCAAATGAGAGAATAAAATCAACATTGTTTTCATGCACTCTCCCCCACCACCCTCTTTTAACATACTCTCTAGTGATCCCAAATGTTCAGAGATGAACTTTAAAAGCTGCTACTACCGACAGAGGTCAGACCCATGGTTTTCTGAGTTCAAGAACAGGAGAGGGATTGAACATGATGGGGTGCAGAGAAATTTAGGGCATAATGGAAATGTTCTATCTCGACTGTGGCATTTATTACATGACTATGTTCTTTTTCCAAATTCATCAAACAGTAGCTTTTAAATGAATGCATTATATATATATTACACTTCAATAAAGTTGATTTTACTTATTGTATTACATACACTCTAGAGTAGAGGTTGGCCAAGTTTTTTCCGTGAAAGGACAGATAGTAAATATTTTAGGCTTTGCCAGCCACAGGCTCTGTTAAAACTACTCCACTCTGTTGTCATAATTCAAAAGCAGCCACAGAGAAAGACAAAAAAATATATAAATGAATGTGTGTGGCTGTGTTTCAATAAAATTCTATTTATAGACTGATATTTGGTTTCATATAATCTTCATGTTATAAAATATTTTTCCTTTTGATTGTCTTTCCAATCTTTTCAAAATGTAAAAATCATTCTCAGCTCCTAGCCTTACAGAAACAGGCAGCAGGGAGGGTTTGGTCCATAGGCCATTGTTTGCCAAGCCCTGTTCCACAGTTCAAAGGAGTCTCTGTCAAGCAGCAATCTGACATCTGCTTTAGGGGCTTCTCAGTGCAAATGCCATGTCTAAGAGGGCTGGGAATCTCGCTCCTGTGAATCCTATAGAGTCCTTGCCAGAACCTGCTCCCTCTGTGGCTACGCTAAGCCCCACTGCTTCCTGACTTCAATTTCCCCATCAGTCCAGAGGACAAAAATTGTCTCCCAGAGGCCCACAAAGCTCATTCGGCTTGTGTCTTGGGAGAAAATGCTCTATCCAAGTGCAGTAACTGATCATGACTCAGGTTATATGTCCAGCTTGTCCCAAACATCAGGGGGAAAGGTTGGATTCTTCAGGTTGTCATTTCTAAAATTGCTTAACTTTGCAGGTGATGTTCTCATTTCTGAATATGGTATGACCCCCACATTCCCCAAAGAAGCGGACTGTTTTTTCGAAGAACTGGCAGCAGAACAGTACTCTCAAAGCTTGCTTCTTCTCTGCCAAGCTGCCATCCCCAGCACAAACCATCCTTCAGGAGAGGCTTCCCCTGAGAATATTTGCTTGGGCAAGGCCAGAGGTACTGTATACTCCTCTGACAGCAAAGGGAGCTTTAAAAAATCCAAACCAGCAAAAATTGAGATTTAGCTTTTAGTTTCTGACACTGACAGGGGCTTAAGGAACCTCTTTGGGGTGGTAAACACTGCCAAGACGTCCACAAAGTCAAGATAATTCTGGAGTTTCTAAAGCCTCAAGGTTTAAGATTTTTGTTTAAATATTTCCTCTAAAATGTAGCCAGTCTTTCATTTAAAAAAAAAAAAAAGGTTTCATTAAAAAACAAGTATTGGAGTCAATCATTTTCATTAGGGCTTGTAAACTTTTCCAGGGCCAGGCAGTAAATATATTAGGCATTTCAGGCAATACAGTCTATGTCGTAGTGACAGAACTCTGCTGACTATGGTATAAAAGCAGCCAGAGATGATGCATAAATGGATAAGTATGACTGTATTTCAAGAAAAATTTTTTTTTACAAAACTAAGTGGTGGGCCAGATTTGGCCTACAGGGTATTATTTGCTGAGCCTTGTGCTGAGCTCTAGCATCTCTACAAGGGACTAGGTAGGCTGGGGAATCAAAAATAAAACTTAGATCAACAGATATTGCTTGGAATACCTGCAGGTAATCTTGTAACCATTATTACAGATCAGAGAGTAAAACCCAACCAATAAGCATATTGTGCTAAGAGTGGGAACAGGGTATACAAGTAGACTAGGTGAATAGAGATAGACTACAATGACTTTTCCATCTGATAAAGGAAAAAGGTCAGTGATGAGCAGCATGAGATTCGTAAAAGCCGATGGGGTATAAAGAACCAAGAGTCCACTGCTAACTGAACCAACTGCACCAACATTCACAGAGAAGGACATCTCTGGCTGAACTTGTGAGATGGGTATGATTCAGGTGGGTAAAAATGAGATGGAGAAATACAACACAAATAATAGTATAGGTAAATATGCACAAAGTGTCTTCATTAAATAATGCCTTGGCAGATTGGGGCAGAGTTGGAAAGGTGTTTATGAAATAAATTTAAAAATAGAAGATTTGTAAACATCAGTTTTAACAGCGTGAACTCTTTTTGTAGAGTTAGTGGGAGGTATTGAAGATTGCTGAGCTTCTCATATGGTGTTCCCTATAAAGCAAGCAACTCAAAGAATCCGCCTTCTTTAGAAAGATGATGTGGTCGGCTGCATCTTACATGCTATGAATATGTTACTAATCGGTCACATTTATTAAGCCATTATTATCTGCCTGATAATAACACACTGAGTGCTTTACCATCATATGTAATTTAATACTTATAAAAAACTCACTGAACTGGTTATTATTATCCTTATTTTACAGATTAGAAAACTGAAATACACAAGTTAACTTATCCAAAGCTATCCAGCTTGGAAGAGGCATTGTGGGTTTAAACCTAGGTTTATCTGTCTGTAAGCTTTTAATCACTCTCTTAAATTGCTTATCAGTGCATTTAAATACATTATTGTGTTTTAATAGTTAAAGACAACATTTTTAAAACCTCATTTCGAAGTTACCTCTTTGAATGTTTCTTTCTCTACTCAAAAATCCCCAATACGATAACTACATTTCTCATCTTTTTATCTTCCTATTCATTACTTTGTTTTCAAGAGCAATAGATTCATAATTAAATATTTAGAAATTTAAATTCTCTTCAATGCCACTGAATCTGAGGTCAGTAATCTGACATAAAATTATTTTTTAAAATCAATACCATATCTATCCATCTCTCTATACAATTATTTTCACATTGGTTTTGTCTACATTTTAGGGGGGGGGCTTGCTTTAATGAACACAAACTATATATTTATTTCACATGACTTTCTGCTCAAATGGAATAGTGGAAATGAATTTAAAAGAAGTAAAAATGCTTATAAATAAAACCTAGGAAGAAAAACTATTAACAACAGTTGTATTTGTGTTACATGATTATGATCATGTTATGTGATTATTACATGATGTTTCCTTTTCTCTGATTCTCTAAATTAATTCAAAATGAAATATCAGTGTTATAATGTTAAATGTAATCAAAAATTATGAAACTGCACACCGAATCTACTCTAATAAGCAACTAATAAAGGAATTCCCTAATATAAAAACTGTCTATGTTCCATGAAGGTTCCATGATTCTTGGCTACATGTATTTAGAGCTATTAAGACCCATTAATCCACTGGGTTTTAATATCAGGGAGCTGGTGTGTGCCTATCTCTGGCTTCTCTAAATTCAATCAACTTAAGAGAAATAAGAGAAGGAGCTTAGTGGATTAGTCACAACAGGCCATTAATCTCTGCATTCTCAATTATAATCCAGCCTCTACCAAAGTGATGGGGGGTGGAATCCCACAAAAAACCCAAATACTCAAAAAAGCTCCAAAGCCAGCTCCCTAGAGACCAGCACACTTAGGTCACAGTTTGCTTGTTTTTACTTAACATCAATACAGCATTTGTCATCTGTCCTATTTCTCACTGGTTTTTCTTTTATGCCTTTTGCTGAAATTCTCTGAATAGATATGTTTGAAAAGGAACCATTTTGCAATCCCTCAAATGGCCTAGTATTTAATCATCATTTAAAAAATCATTCTCTCAAGTAAATATTAAACATAAATCAAAACTATCTTTATGTTGAAAATGTACTGGAAAAGTGTGGTTAAGGTTACCATGTATGTAAATTAATGCTTGAGAAAGCAAGTAAGACTGAATAATAAAAAGAGAGCAATCAAATTCTAGTAAAAACGAGCAAGTTACAGTTTTAGGACAGGTAAATATATATATATACACACACACATATATATACACACACACCCATACACACACACACACACACACACATATATATATACACACACACATATATATAATCATAAATGAATTGGATCATAATATCTCATATCTTTATTGCTCTGGTCAGTAAGCCGATATTTACTAAGGCATCAAGCAAGAAAAACTATGAGCAAATTCCTCATTTGAGATTTTGTTTATGCCACCATTATCAAGATCTAGTATATCCTGGGTCACATGAGACCATACACTTACACTGAGGCCTTGATAAGTTTAAACCCTAGCTGTAAAATGAAAATGTTATTTTTTTTTTAATTAAAGAAAAATGTCAGCCAGAGTCAGTAAATTATCTCTGTCTTTTGTTTGTTTTTTAGGGCCACGCCCACAGTCTGTGGAGGTTCCCAGACCAGGGGTTGAATTGGAGCCATAACTGCCAGCCTACACCACAACCTCAACAACGCAGGATCCAAGCTCCATCTGCGACCTACACCACAGCTCACAGCTACCCCAGATCCTTAACACAATGAGCAAGGCTAGGGATGGAACTTGCATCCTCATGAATACTAGTCAGATTTGTTTCCACTGCACCACAACAGGAACTCCATCAGTAAATTCTCTCTGAAAATCATTTTGTGAAAAAGACATGATGGTCTTCTTTCTTATCATCTTTAAAATATTCCCCCAACATCCTAGCTTCCCCCAGTGCATCAGATTCAACTGACCTTAACTGATTGTATGTTATGTGCAGGCATTGTGCTAAACACTTTCACATGAATTGGCTCATTTAATTCTCATGTTTCACATGATATTGCCAAATTTCTTCCTAATTTTGCCGAATACATCGTTTGTTCTTGCAGCTTCAACTATAACAATAAAAAATCCGTTTATCAAGTACATACGTCAAGCACTATGCTGCACTTTTAAATTTCAGACTCCCTTATTTCCTCACGTTTACAAAAGAGGATACTAAGAATTAGTTAGAAATTTTAAGTAACTTCTTAAGGTCACACAATGAGTAACAGCAGAATTGAGATAAAATTCTAAGACTGATAAACAGATTGCCCCAGTCCAAGGTCATTATGGCCCCTGGACTCTTTCCCGGGGTAGTACTAGAGAACAACAAGGTCATCATTTCATAAATACAGTTTGGACTGGTATCTCATCATGCCTCATCTTACACTTGTCCATCCCAAAAGTAATCTCCCACTTTTCTGCTCACTCACAGCCTCCAAAGTTCTTCTTGTAACTTAATCTTGTGCCCTGACATTTCAAAACTGGAGAAGTTTAGTATCAACAGTAAACTTTGATAATTTTCTTAAAAGTCACTTAACACTATAAAATTTCCAAGTTGGAAAGGGACCTAGAAATTACCCAGTCCAATGTCCCTGTTTAAAAGGAGAAACCTGGGACTCAGACCAGTACAAAGACTTCCTTAAAACAACACAGTTGCAAAGCAAATACTAATCACATGTTCTAACTTTCACCCCAATAATTTTTTCTGGAAACCATCTGGGCCATTCTTCCTTATAATTTATAAAAATGTGTTCTAGGTAAAATATTTAAGAAGGCTTAAGGTATTTCCATGTGGCTTAGTAAGTTAAGGATCCGGCATTGTCACTGAAGTGGCTTAGGGTCACAGCTGTGGCACAGGTTTGATCTCTGGCCCAGGAACTTCCTCATGCCATTGGTGCATCCAAAAAAAAAAAAAATTAGAATAAATAAATAAATTTTTTTTTTTTAAAAAAAAGAAAACTCAAAATTCTGGACTTGGGAGAGATATTTGCTTGTTCTTAACCGTGGTTTCCTCTCTCTGTTCTCACTTATTAAGCAAAAATGACATCTTGAGTGCGATGGTTATTCAGTTTTTGCTTAATAGATTCTGGGGGTGGACCACAGTTGAAAGCATCTGTTAACAAACAGACAACAGGTCCAAAATGGAGTCATCTGTGCTAAAGCCCATGTCACCAAATCGAGACTTAATACCTAACTTAACTGCAGTTTCGGCATCTCCCAGAAATATAGTCTTAACCAGTCACTCAGGAATTTCCCAGTTGGCACTAATGAGGTAATCCACCAGGGAGATTTCTGCCATCCCCTAAAGGAAGGTGAACTTGCCTGAAACAATCAACTCTTTGCTAGTAACTTCCTTATCCCACACCCTCTGCCTATAAAACTCTTCTATTTTGTACAGCTCTTTCTGTCTGCTTAGATGGGATGCTGCTCAATTTATGAATTGTTGAATAAAACCAATAGCATCTTTAAAATTTACTCAGTTGAATTTTTAAACACGTCTTTGAAAGCTTAATCACTGTTCTACATACTTATTTATGTATTTATACGTATTTCTGGAGACGTATAAACAGGTTATACGTTAACTATGGTAAAAACATAACATGGTAAAAACATAAAAAAAACTTCATATTGTTTTACCCAGAAATCAAAACAGTAGAATTATTTTAAAGAAATAATTCAATAGAAATAAATATCTACAGACATAAAAATATATGCTCCAAATGGCAAAACTAGAAACTCATAGATGCTCAAAAATAGGGGAAAAGATAAATATAAATATGTTATTTTAGATGAGTAAACTATTACAGAACTATTACAAAGAAAATTGTAATTGGAGTTCCCACTGTGGCAAAGTGGTAAAGAATCTAACTGCAGTGATTTGGGCTGCTATGGAGGTGCAGGTTCAATCCCCGGCCCAGAATAGTGGATCTACAGCTACAACATGGGTTTAGATTTAACCCCTAGCCTGGGAACTTCATATGTCACAGGTGCATCCATTAAAAAAAAAGTCATGGAGTTCCCGTCGTGGCGCAGTGGATAACGAATCCGACTAGGAACCATGAGGTTGCGGGTTCAATCCCTGCCCTTGCTCAGTGGGTTAACGATCCGGCGTTGCTGTGAGCTGTGGTGTAGGTCACAGACGTGGCTCGGATCCCACGTTGCTGTGGCTCTGGCGTAGTCCAGTGGCTACAGCTCTGATTAGACCCCTAGACTGGGAACCTCCATATGCCGCGGGAGCGCCCCAAGAAATGGCAAAAAGGCAAAAAAAAAAAAAATCATAATATTAAAGTAGTAGATACTAGCCAGTCTTTACCAAACCATTTTCCCTTTGTTCCTGGCACAAGACTAGGCTGCAATTCCCAATCTCATTTGCAATAAGATGTTGCCATGTGACTGACCAGAAGTGATGAACACAGTTTTCCTGTTAAGTCTGTAAACAGCTCTCCCATGATCATCCTCCATGCTTTTTCCAATTGTTATGGTTGGTGTCCATAACAACACTGGACAGTCATGCCTTGAAGACAGCAGACCTATCATCCTAGAGATTCCCACGTCACTATACTGCAAACTTCTTAAATTCCTTCTCTTTATATACCACATAAACACACACACCAAGTCCCTATATAGCAAACACACACACACACACACACACACACACACACACACACACCTATTGACATCTGTTAGACAATTAATGTGAGCAGGAGGTAAGCTTCTATCATGTTATATTACTGAGATTGTGGGGTTTACTGGTCACGGAGTCCTGGATTTCTTGAACTAAGAATCAACATGGGAGAATACTTAAGGAATAATGTAAGATTTTTTTTAAAGTCTAAAGCTTTCATGGAAAAAATTATAATTGCAAACTTTAGTAAATTAAAATTTAGCCTATGAGGAATCAGTTTGTTCTCCTAAATTTCCTTTGATACTATTGTTCTATCATATTTAGCATTAAAATTAACTCAATGAATTCTAGCATTACTCATGTTTGTGACACTAAACCACTTGCATATACAGCCCCTGGCTTGCAAGGAGCACTGATCAAGGAGGAACATTTCAATCAAACACACAATTAGCCTAAACAGCAAATGTGTAAAAAACTCTCATTTTAATTTGTTCAACACATCTTACCTTTAGGTATGGCACATTACAAAACTTTACCTGGCTCAGTCAGGCTCTAATTTCAGCAGTTCTAAAATCAGGAGGAAAGGAAAAAAAAATAAAAGGCTGCACCAACTCATGCACTATTTTAACTGCATATGGCTTTCATTTAGCCCCTACAACAGAGAATTTCAAAGATACAAATTAAAAGGCCACAAAGAATGTTTTCACCACAGTGGAAAAACAGCAATGTAACCTGATACAGACACAAAAAATAATTACTTCATTACTTTATATTTCATCCTCTAAGATGTGAGTGACTCAGAGCTAATGTCATCAAGTGCACGACAAGACAGCCAGTCACATATTTCTATTCACATCCAGACCACACAACAGACAATTATTACTCATTGAAGCCTCACTTTCTATTAATATAATCTCCATATATCTCCTGCAAGATTAACAGTAGGAGACTTTTTCCATAACCTCCTCCTTTTTTTTTTTTTATAATTAAATGAACAAACAAGAAACCATCTCACTAACCTTTTCCTCACAGCAGTAAAGATCAACTAGGAGATTACAGGCAGAATGCACAGCCAAGAGGAGCAATCCACTATGTTATTTTAATTTCTAGGCTCTTGACTCTCCCTTAAGATAAGAATTAGAGGGCACCATAGTTCTATTATAAAAGATCCAGGAGAACCAAAATTTTCTGACTTAAAACACCTTTGAAATCATTTTCCTATGAATCAAAACTATAGGGTGTGTAGGCTATTCCCCTAGTTAACTAAAGAGCAATGAGCTTTCTAAGTGTGGGCTTCTCCTAAATTGGAACCCAGTAAGAAAACCATATCCTGAGCAATCTCCTTTAATAGGAACAGAGATGGCATAAAGAACAAAGCATCCATTGATCCTTAATCATGCTAGTTCAAGTCTTACTAAGTGGTATTGCAGAACATAAAGAAGCAGAAGTACATTTTAAACAACTGTAAAGTGCCCCAACTAATGCTGGTTTGTCAAATGCAGGTAAGGGTTGAATCTGAGAAGGAAATAAAAAGCTATCCAATAGCTAGGAAGGAATTTAGGAAGGTTCCAGTTCTGACTATATACTCAAAAGACCTTAACCTCTATTCAAGATTTAAATCTTGTTTCCCAGTCTACTGTGAAAAAAGGAAACCCATTCTAAATCACTCTGTTATTCATTTATGTAGTAATTCAGTCATTCATTATTAAATAGCTATCAAAATACCAGACACTGGATTTGGCAATGGGAAAAAAATTGTGTACCACTAAATATACATTCTAGAAGGGCAAAGACCGTAGCTGTTTAGCTTACTACATTTTATCTCCTGTCTGGTCCAGTCACTCATTCACAGGAGGCATTTATTAGCATTTGTGGGATTAATGAACCTACGTGTTAAACCCCATCAGAGAGGGAGAGAAAGTTTTCTAGACATGAACCTATAGTCGTACTTTTCAAGAATCCTATGAGATATTTATTATTATTCCAAAATCAGGGAGAAGAAATGGCTTGTGCTCACTCAGTAAGTGCTGCCATTAAAACTGTTTTCCTTGAGGTGAAAGATAGCTGTGTGTTATGTCACTAAGAGGGAGCCAGCAGCAGAAGAATATGTTGACTCACATCCTTCAGTAAATATGTTTATTCCAACTCTGGCATTGCTGCCAAATGTGTTGCGAAGCCAGCAGCACTTGGCTCTGGAAAACTCACCTGAAAGTCACAGGCTTCATTTCCTACTGTAAGCACCTTCAGCCTCTAATTATAAAGTATTGGACAAAGTCAAAGATTAATTCTGCATTTATTGTGACAAAGGTCTGATCTCTCCTAGATCTTGAGGGAAAGGCATTTATAGGCTTTCTCCTTCCAACCACTGAAGATCTTTCCACTTTCATCTTGATAGCACCTGAATGCAAATGAAATCAAACCCTAACACTGGCTTTACCATTACCGGTCCAATCTTGATTAAAAAAAAAAAATTATAGTATTGTGATAAAAGCACAATTCAGACCAATTCTAAGCATCCATAGCGCCCCACTCCATCCCTAGATACTAGAAATCATGTAAAGGTTTGTCTAAGTTTACATCAGATGAAAACTGCAAAAAGTTGCAGGAAAAATTCAATTATCAAAGGGAATAAGAAGACAGTTGCCACATTGCAACTAAATCCAGGGTCAACTAAAAGGGTCCTGGCTCTTTCTCTTAGGGTATAAACACATTGATACAAACTAAGTAAGGAGATAAATCTGTAATCTAAATCTGAGTTATTGTAAAATCTTCTAGAAAGCTACCTGGAACTAGAGACAGTACTGGAAAATAACCAGTTATCTGGGCCAAACGGAGCATAGCTGGACTAGCGCCAAAGACTTTAACCCTGACTGGTCTGTTTCTAAAGAGAAAGATATAAACTGGCCCTACCCTTTTGGGCCTTAAAAGATGAGCTCCTTGCACAGAGGGGCACCCAGGTGGTTTTCACTATTATTATACATAGGGTGTTACTGCTATTGGAATCCTATCTCCTAAATGCTCTTCCATCTCAGCCTCATCCATCATACTCCACTCCAGCTGTTGCCATACTTACCTCTGACAGTCCCCTGAATTTATCATGTCCTATCCGATGGCCCTGGCTTTGCAAATTCTATATCCCATGATCATCCCTCCCCCCATCGCATGCCTGGTCAGTCACCAAAAATCTTCCAAGCCAACTTTAGCTTCTTTAGGATTCACCCCAGACACCTTCTGGCACTACCTGGTCTCCTTTCTCTCTCCCTTGCACACCCTTTCCCTGGCCTCCTCAAGGCTTCTCTACCTCTTTTCATTACAGTACTTATCACATTCTGCCATAACTACTAATATTTTTTAAAATCACCATCCTACTGGAAGATTATGAATTCCTGGAGGGAAAGAACAGCTGTCTTCCTCTTTTCCCAGTACCGTAAGTATAGAGCACCCTCAAAAAATTCTGAATGAGTAAGGAAACAAAGGAAGCCATTTTACTTTAGTTCTCTACGTTCACGCGTATTAACTGGACCACTGGAAGGCTAAAATGGGTATATAATTTAGTGGGCCATGAGTATACTCTCTCAATGGAACAAGAAGCCTATTGGAAATAAGAATAGTACAGAGTGTAATAAGGTAAAGCTGCTATGAAAAGCTATGCAGTGCTTCAAGCATTTGTTTCACATCAAATAGCACATCTATTGCTTGGCACATAATCTCCACAACACAAAAGTATGTATAAATAATTCATTTCTCTTGGCCTTTACCTAAAGCTAAAGACATTATTATTATTATTATTATTATTATATTATTATTCATGTACAAAACTGGAGAGAGATTTACATTTGCTTATCATAACACCAAATCTCAAAGACGAGGATATAGCAGATCCATAAGAGATAGGAAGATGGTCTTCAATTTTTACTTGTAATTGTATCCCTCAGAATGTCCCATCATGGCCTAATTAATCTATTGGGCCAGTATTTTTTTAACAAGTTCTGTGAGCATGAATAAAGGTTGACAAAAAGTCAAGTAGTTGGTTTCTAAGGTTATTGTTCATTGCAAAGTATAAAAGTATCTTATTAAATCACACACAAACCCGCTTTGTCATTTTCCTTATTTCTACCTTCACTCCACATTACTAAAAGATATGGTCTAAAATTCTCAGAGTTCCCGTTGTGGTGCAGCAGAAATGAATCCCACTAACCATGAGGTTGTGGGTTCGATATCTGGCCTCACTCAGTGGGTTAAGGCTCCGGCGTTGCCATGACCTGTGGTACAGGTCGCAGATGCGGCTCGGATCCTGCGTTGCTGTGGCTGTGGGGTAGGCCAGCAGCTGTAGCTCAGATTAGACCCCTAGCCTGGGAACCTCCATATGCCACAGGTGCAGCCCTAAACAGACAAAAAGACAAAAATATATATATATATATATATTATACATAAAATAATAAAATAAATAAAATTCTTAGCTTGCATGCCCCTTCACATCGGTTCCAGTTTATTCTTTTAGTCTTATATCTAGTCACTTAATCCAATCCATCTATTTTATATGCTCATTTCACCATATTTCTGATACTCTGGGTTTTTTTTTATCCCTTCTTGTCTATGAACATACTATTCCTGCCTCATGATATGTCTTTTTATTTTTTCCTGTCCTTTTGAAATCTCATGTATCCTTCCAGACCTAGTTCAACTGGATTCTCCTCCATACACCTTACCCCTTCCCCACCTGCATCTTCTAACAACAGAATTAACTGCTCTCCATTTATAATTCCGAAGCACTCTGCACACACCTCTATCACATAACATGTATACCATCTTCTAAATACTAAGGACCAAGTATTTTTTGTTTATTTTTATAACACCTACACTTGGTACTTATAGTTGGCTGGCAATAGTTTTGTTGAACACAGAAGATTGAATAATTAATTGTAACTTACAAAAACAGGTCTAAAGTATCAAAAACAAGCACTGTTATTGATGACAATGATGATGATGATTTTATGGGAGCAGCTCCAATTCACCGAGTTACATGTCAGACTCTACGACAGGAGCTTATGTACATTTTCCCCTATTCTCATTTTACAGATTTTATAGACTCAGATAATGTAAGAAACTTCAAGACCACACAGAGATGAATGCTGAAGGTAGTATTCACCTTAAGGCCTATTTTGGTTCCAAAGTCCATGCTTACTCTCATATGATTTGTGTAATTTGGTCAGTGGTTACTATATTCCAGACATGATGCTAGGCATTTTTACAAACAGAGTTTTCCTCCTTGTAATTACCCTGTAGGATCAACAACCTTGGAAAGTAAATATCATCTCCATTTTATAGACGGGAAAGCTGAAGTCTCCCCAAAACTCAATTGACTACATCTCAAATAGGCTACAAACTATGCAAAGTACAGCAGTAGTTGGAGACATGAAAAATAAAATTTTTAAATCCAAAGAAATGTTAGAATGTCAAACAAAGTTTAACCAAGGTCAGCCTATTGAATCCATGTAAAGATCCATAATTAAAAAAAAAAAAAATCACCAAGAGGTTAAATATATTAGGATACTCTGTATTCTCTCAATTTAACAGCTAAGTGGGCTCCTCCCAACTTTCTAGTATCTCCGAAAGTGAAACTTTTTTCCTAATTTGGATAGTCTTCACTGTACATCTTACTCATTCCTGTACCTCTCCTTTTGGTGATGTGGTTGCTTCCCTCTTTTCTATCGAAATCTCTAACTTCTAATATCCTCCTTTTCCTTCATGCCTAGACTTCTCTCTTCCGTAGCATTATGTCCTTTATCAAATAATCAGGCATTATTTGTACTGTTTTATATCACGATACATTTTGTGCATTACAACTTTGCTTTCATAATTATGTCTTAACCAGTAAACATTATTGATATCATCTTATATCACTCTACACTATGTGCATCTATCTCAACTTTTATTTTATTTTTTCGTCTTTATCTTTTTGTCTTTTGGGGGCCGCACTCACAGCATATGGAGGTTCCCAGGCTAGAGATCTAATTGGAGCTACAGCTGCTGGCCTACCCCACAGCCACAGCAACGCAGGATCCGAGCCGAGTCTGTAACCTACACCACAGCTCAACTTTTATAACTGTATCTTAAGTATGGATCATTCCACAGTAAAGACACAGATACCTTATATTTGCATAACACAAAGAACATTCAGGGCCACTCTCCGATGTTTCCATGAACAATTCCTGGAAATAGGCAAAGACAGAACTTTCATTTCATGGATGAGGAAACAGACTTTAAAATAGCTAAGAGATTTGCTAAAAGTCATATAGGTAACTAAAGCAGAATTCGATAGCAGGGTGGGTCTTCTAACTTTCATATTCTTTCTACAATGGCCTTCTACCATGCACACTTATGGTGCCTGGATCTCTTCCTGACCTAAACCCTAGGCCCAAATATGTAACGTTTAATGAAAGTGAAAAGGTTGGGATGTTAAGTAATGATTGCCTAGGGTGGCAATGGAACCCCCTCTCTGCAACCAAGAATCCACACTGACAATTCTTTCCCTCCCTTTGGGGTAAAGAAGCCTCTCACCTCACTGCCAGGAGAGTCTCATCTATGATATCTGTCATCTATGGTATCTATCAATGACTAGGCTATGTGACATCCCATGGGAAACTGGATTTAAAGAAATCATATTACTAATAAGGTCATCAGATTCTTTGTTGAGGTGGAGTTTTTTGTTTGTTTGTTTTATAAGGATATTTTCTATTTCAAATCATATGCAGTTTGCCATTTTGGAAGCACTTTAAAATTGGGTCTATATTGTATTATATTTTACAAGCTGAAAAAGGAAAATTCTATTGCTCCCCTTAGGAATAAGCACTACATTGTTCCCAGGTGATTTATTTAACTTTCCAAGCCTCACCTCAGGGACAAAGTGGGTTATATTCAAGACTATGCAACTAAAGCCTAAAGTTACCAGTTTCATTTACATGAAAAAGAAAATTAGGGAGTTCCCTCATTGATCCTCCGCAGGCCCCAAGCAAGGCAAAAAAAAAAAAAAAAAAGAAAGAAAAAAGAAAAAAAGAAAAGAAAGAAAGAAAATTAAGAGACATTTCAAAGTTGTTGTTAAGCCTTCAAGACCTTATTTAAAGTAGGATTTGTGCTCAATGTTATAAAATTCACTAATGATTTTTTTTCTTTTTTGCTTTTAAATAGGTTGTTACAGAGAAAGGTAAAGGCCTTATTCTATTCCTCATAAACCCATGCAATATTGGATTTGTTAGGAGAAAAAATAATTATTGAAGGCTTACTGTGGCTGAGACATTGTGCTAAGTGAAAATCATTGACCATATTATTTATTTTAATCCATATAACAAACATGTGGAGTATGTACAATTATCCCCTTTCTACTGGTAAAGAAGCTGATGTGAAACTATTTTAGTTTTGTAATTAAAAAAAAGAATGTATGAAATATTCCTTTATATTGCTGATCAAAAGGCACTGGGGAAAAAACAGGTCTCATCTGTTTGTACGACAGAGTCAAATACAACTCAAAAACTATCTTAGTTCTAGCTCTAGACTGTAATCATTCTACACTTCCACTCTCATTCATCTTACATCCATGTAACACAATTTACTCCATTTAACACAATTTACTCTTTCAATTGGAGATATCAAAATTAAAAATACTTAACAGAAACATTTAAAAGAAATCTTGCACCAAAACATAAATGGCCTACTGAATTTTGACTCAGAACTGGGTATGAATCCTCCAAGCTGAACCTCTGTGGGTTTTAGTTGCCTCATTTATAAAATCACGCTACAAATTCAGAAACTACGTAAGTTAAAATATGAAAATATGTGCAATATTATGTAATACATGTGAAAATACCACAAAATTCTAATTGCTATTGCTTTTATTTTTATGAATAAACTGACAAGGAAGTAAAGTCACATATAGGAAAGTAGGATGTGCTCTCTCTGGACCAGGAAATTCTCTTCTGGTGCTGCTAAGTATTCATTCTCGCTGATCTGAGCTGCTTTTGTAAGAAGGGAATTGTGCTCTTGCTAGCACAGGGAAATATCATCCTGCTTTTCTTTCTTTCTATCTCCCCGCCATGTCCACAGACGACCTTGGCTGCCTTACATTTTCATTAAAATGAGATCAGAGTCTAACATGGAGCCCCCAGAACTTTCATATCATGGCCTTCCCTCCTCAGACTAGCTATGCTGTCCTTAAGTAGCCAAATTCTCTCAAAGGCACACATGCCACTTCCCCAGCAACTGGCTAAGCCTGGCTAAGCTTGCCACCTGACCTCAAGTCCCATTTACTCAGCTTCACTACAACCAAATGATTAATGCAGAGTCATCAAACATACAAGCCCAGGTGTCTGCATTTTAAGCAATATAGCCACATAGACCCACAGAGAAAATTCCTTTGGGTATACTTTTAATTTAAGGGGTGAGATGGAATGAGAGTGGAACCTTTGCTTAACAATACAAAGTACTAGAGTCCTCCTGAAAGCCAACTGAAATTCAGTCAATATACCTTCTATAGGACAAATTTACTTCCCAAATTTTCCTTCTGCAGAATGTTTACACTGCAGACTTCTGCTGGTCTTTTCCAGTCTATTATTCCTCAGTAATGAAGCCAACCCCACGAATGCATCAATCGTTGATGCTAGGTGACTCAGTAAGAGAATTAGTACCCATGTACAAGGTCGGATACCTTATCCCAAGATGGTAGAGAAGAGTTCATTTTAATTTTTTTTTTTTTAATTTAAGATGTAGTAGGTTCCATGAATTCCTTTTGGTAAAGCTCAGTCATGATTAAATTAAAACTGCAAATCATGGAAACAAATGACAGGCTCACTAAGCTCTCCCTGAGCCACAATTATTTAACATTAGTGCACTGCATTTCTATACCTCTTAAAGCTGCCAGATGGAAAAAACAAAGTCCCCCAAACTGTGGCAAATGTGAGTCATAAATATATTACTAATCAGAATTGTCACATACATGGACATCATTGAACAGTCCTGCTGATAAAGGGAGAGTGCTACCCCCTTTGGCCCTAAAGAAATAATGGCTTTTTAAAGCTAAGTTTATAAATGTGTAAATATAGAGTACATAATGTTGCATCTCTGCCTAAATGTCTTCATAAAGTGTAAATGAATGCTGATTCTAACTAGGCATTTCGAATGCTAACCTATTTTACCATGTTCAGCTAATAGCTAGCAATTTTGCTTATACTTTTACCTTCTCATTACATAGCAATGATGATTATTTAGTAAAATACATGTTAAAAGGCCATGTACTGCATAGCACTTCTCCTGGGTTAGAAATAACCTCCTCCAATGCTTCTATAAATACAATTTGATTGCTGATATATGAAATCAAGTATAGCTGTGATAAGTATACCTTGGAGGCTAAAACAGACCCAATCTCAGATGGTTCTCCTTTGTGCTGGCCTGACCAAATACGGATCAGGGGTTGGGGACAAAAGATGGGAGAAGTCCAGAGCTTTAATGAATGTTAACTTTTCGTAAATCTTAAAGGGATTCAGACGGTTTGCTGATTTATGATGCTGGAAAGACGTAGGGCAGGTCTATTTTATAATTAGTAAAATAATATGGAACAAAGGGAGTTTGAAAAAGAAGTATAGAAGAGAAGGATGTAAAATGTGGCCTTGAGACACCACCCAGTCTACCCCTGGATATTCGACTGATAGAAACCTTTACAAGTCACCTGGGAGTTTTTCCTCTTAGATGTAGGATGGGTTAAAGGAGGTGAAGATTTGCAGTGACCCCAGGGTATTGTTTATTGTCTTCTAGGTATACAACATACCTCTAAAGTATTACAGTATAAATTTCTGAGTAGGGTGCTCTAGTCATAAACAGAATTATTTCAAATAAAATATGCCCCATCCCTACCCTGAGTACCGGTATTCGTAACCAGGTCCATGATAAGGTGCAGACAAGGATTTTTAATACCCAGAATGAGGTCTGCCTTAGGGTGGGGATTGGCTCCGCTGAAGGAAGACTTAGGGACATGTCCCTCCACCCCCATGTTGCTCAAATATGCCTGCTCACAGGGGCAAGGTTCCTGCTCTCCTCTTCTGTTGACTTCATGGGAAGTTGGCTGAGTCCCCAATTCTGCAGAGGGAATGCAGGCTGAGGGAAGTACTGCAAATGGGCCTTACCCTGGGTGCTTAAATAACAAGTGTGAAGGGAAATGGTGTGGACACTATCAATGGGAGGAGGCAGTGAACTGAATTGAGGAACACTGCTGATCCAGGAGCTTTTTCTTGCATCTCCAGTTCACAACCCCAACTCCCTGCACTGACAAAGACACTGCTTGGAAATCAAAATCCTTCCCAACACACAGACATACATACAGGCAGGCAAAAGCTCTGCCTCACTCACCTCAATGCCCTGACTTCCCACTAGCTCCTAAAACCACACACTGGCACATGTAGCCTGAGGTCAATAAGTCTGAGCCAGTACCTTCTTGCCACCGGGAATTAGGAAAGACCATGACCTAAAGTAGTATTTATGATATTGCGTTGTTTCCGATGGGTTTTCCTTTTATTTGGGGTTGCCCTGATGTGTCTGAGGAAGGCAGTGGAGGACATCTACATCTCTCTGGTCCCTGTTGGTACTCTCCAGTCCCCGCATCCTTCTGCAGTCTCCCGTAAGTGCATAGATATCAAAGCAGGGCTCTGTATCCTTGTTTTTTCAGCCAGGAACCAATGAGTTTGGGAACTCTGAAAGCCAGAGGGTGGTGGGGGTGGGGGGTTGCCAAGGCTTAAATTTCCTGGCCAGAGTTCTCAACCGCCAAGCCAGCTGAAAATCAACACCCATCTGCCTCTTCTTTCTCATCCCCACCCCTACTATGTTCCAGGACTCCATACAGATACAACCCGCGCGCACGCGCGCGCGCGCGCGCGCACACACACACACACACACACACACACACACACACCCTTGGGTTTAGATGGTTCTTAATTCCGAAGGCGGCAAACCCTCAGAGCTTAAAGGGTCTCTTGCCACCACTCCTCTCCCGTCCCACCCTGCTAGGCGACTTGCGAGTCTACACACAATAAAACCTATACATGCCAAAGACCACAACATAACCCGAACCCGCCGGTGACTCCAGCGCGCCCCATACCTGATATGCAGACGATGAAATTGGCTTGAAGAAGAAAAAGCACCTCCCAGACTATTTCCATCCTCTGATTCTCATTCCAAGTGCATCACTCGACGGGAAAACAGGGGGGGAAGGGGGAAGCCCCACACGGCACACACACATGCACACGGGCACACAGGCACACACCTCCTAAGCGAGCGCACACTTGCACTCCCACCCGACAGCCAGCCAGGAATAATCACCCCCAAGATCAATATCGCAGTTTGAATTGTTCCAGCAAATCTCCCTTCAGGCTCAACGGATGTGCGCCCCAGATGTGCTGACACATGTCCGATGCCTCGCTGCCCAGTAGTCTCCCCGCTCGGCGGTCTCTGCTCCTCGCACAAGCGGCGGAAACAGCACTAGCAGCGGCGGCGGCAGCCACCTGAAGCCACCAGCGCTGGGCTCTTCCTGCAAAAACGAGACCCCGATCCGCCTGGCGCCCCAAGAAGACATAGACGATAGCCCCCCGCCGGGCCGGCCGTGCCGCGCAGTTCCGGGCCCCTGGCCGTTCGCAGCTTGCTGGTTAAGCCCAGGCAGTCCGCGACGAGTTGCCCTCGAAGTCCGTCCCCCTTACCGGGGCATGATCAGAGGATGGCTGCTCCGCTCCGGGGCTGTTCTCCTCCTGCTTCCAGGGACCGGGGAGAGAAGCCGACACAGCATACAGAGAGACAAAAAGAGAGGCAGGGATTACTGCCCGAAACTGCCTGCCGCCAGCTGCCTCCGCCGACCCTCCCTGCACCCCAAGTCCACGCTGCCTTGGAGTCCGGCTGGGGCGGCGAGTACAGGCAGCTGAGCCCGAACAGTTGGGGAGCCGAGTATGCGGGAGCGCCGCGAGCTCGCGGGCTTCCCACGTCGCGCGCGCGCTTTCTGTTCCTTGCTATTTTCCTGGGCTCCCCAGAACCGCCAGTTGCCTCGCTTCCTCAGTCCGCAACTAGCACCGCCGCCGTCGCTGCCGCCGCGATTTTCCGCAATGCAACTGCAGGGGTCGTTATTTCCTCGCCTACAGATCCCGACGCTTCCCGATTCTGAAGGGAGGTGGAGGGCGGGTGGGGGAAGGGTAGAGTAAGAGGGAGTGGGGGATAGGCCAGGTGAGCGTCCTCGCTGCTGCCGGGAGCTGCACTGCCAACCCGGCCCCCGATGCCTGGGTGCGGAGGCAGGAGGACAGGGTGGGGAGAAGAGGCTTAAGGCGGCCATAAGGAGAGGGAGGGCTGGGCATCGGAGCTTCGGCCCAACGCGGCAGCCGCCTCGGCCCCAACGCCTGGCTCCAACTCCGCACTCCGCCCCGCCCCGGCTGCTTTTGTCACCCTCAAGGATTTGGGGAGTTTTTCTTCTCCTTAAAAAGAACTTCGCTCCCGCTGGTTAGGCTGAGAGACCTGTGCAGGACTCATCTTGAGAGTGCTAGGCTGCGCTCTCCCTCTGCTGTGGATTTTTTTTTTTTTTTTTTTTTTTTTTTTTTGCATAATTCACTCCCTCCTCTCTCTCCCTCTCTCGCTCTCTCTCTCTCTAGTCCCTTCCTGCCCCCTCCTCCTTCTCGCTTTCCGCTCCAGTGCCAGAACACTACTTACCCCAGAGTTCTCTTTGCAGGTTCCCTGACCAGGTACTGCAAGTCCCTCACCTCCCTCCTCCCAAAACAGAGAAAAACCGTCTTTCCAAGACCGGATGTGAGCAGTGGCCGCTGCCAACTGCTCCTCTTCCTAGCTCCAGAAAGATCCAGGACTATTGGAAACCCGGACCTTAGAGGAAGAGGCTTCCCTTCTTTCGCTTATTCTGTTTATCTTTTGGGAAGCGCAAGGGTTTTGGAGGGTTTTGCTGGGCTCCAGAACACTCTGCCAGCAACACTCAGCAGCTTCCACAGATTTCCCCACCAACCCCGCGCGCCCGCGCATCCTCCCAGAACGCGGCTCCTCAAGGCCCCAGGGGAAGGTGGGGGCGGCGTGAGATCCAGCCACCAACCCACCCAGGCGCAGTCGGACGCCAGAGCCGCTGGTCCACAGAAGGTCTTGCTGCAGCTGGGGAAGGACTTGCTCCCGGTCAATCGCTTGTAATGCCGACGCAAGGGAATCATTAGGAAACACTGCGCTGGGACTGTTTCGCGAAGAGGGCTGACAGCGAGAGAAGAAAGGGGAAAAAAAAAAAATCGCAGATTTGTATTGCCTCTACGGCTGCAGGACCCTTCTGAGGAAACACCAGACTTAGCTCTTGGGGAAGGGAAATCCCTGGAAAGATATTGGATTTCTCGGCGCGCTTGTTTGGAGATTTTGCAGAAGCGCGGATGGACACATAACAAAGACAAACATACATACCCCGCAGGGAATGTTTTGCACTTTTTTAATCTTTGGTCTTTAGAAGCCATTTCAGTGTGAGGCTCGGTATAACCACATGGATAAATGGAGAGGGCGAAGGAGAAGGGAAACACATGGGAACCTTCATCTGCACAGTCAAGTTAGTGAGTCTTTCTGGCTACGTGGAGCCAAAGGAGTTATACTGCAGCGTTCCCAGGATTCTTGGACTGACTCCAGCTGCTCAGGAGTCTGGCGTGTCTTTTTGCAGAGTGGCTGTTGGGAGCAGGGTGGGGGCCGGTGGCAGAGAAAGTGAACAGAGCGAATAGCGTGAGCTTTGGAGGCCACCGCTGCTAGTTCTGCTGCCTTCAGGAATTCGTAAAAAGAACCACAGGAGGACTTGCCTACTCTTTTAAGATCGAGGTTTGACTGAGCCTCTCTCAGAGATCTATTCCCTGAGATGAAGGCCGAGGACTCCAGGTGGTCAGCATATTAAAAAAATCTAGGCCCAGATAAAGCAAGTCCAGGATTCTTATGCTGAGAGTTTGGGAGGCTCAGCGGGAAAGACAGAGACTTCAAATTATTAAAAGAATCTTAGATAGTGAGAATCAGTCCTTTTGGGAAACATACTGGGGGGAGGGGTGTCCCCATGCCTTGAAAGTTCACGGCCCAAAAGGGATTTTTGAAGGAAAAGAAAAAAAAAAAAAAAAAAAAAAAGAAGCAGTTTGCCAGAGAGGAACAGATTCTACGCTAGAGAGCGCTTGAAACCATGGATAGTGAACCTTCTCTCTGCACTTGCGAGTGAAATGTGATTGCTAACGGGAGAGCTCTCTCTGGAAGCATAGTGCCTGATTTTTTTATATCACGACTCATTTATTTACTAATGAATTATGCAAATATTAACTGAGTGCCATATATGTGTCAAACACTGTGGCAAGACGCTGGAGCTTTGTCACTGAAAATCTGTAATCCTTGTTTTGAAAAAGCTTATAGATCATATTCCCCTCTACATTTTGCCTTAAAATCCAATATCAATAAAATAATACACTTATTTTTCTTTTCATCCTGTACACTCACCTCACTCTGAGTATTTAATCTGTTCTCTGCCACTAAATCCTTTCCATTAAAAAACAAAACATTACACCTGAAACTAATACAACGTTGTAAGTCAACTATACTGCAATAAATTTTAAAAGACAGTTGAAAATAAAACGCAAAAATAAACAAAAACATCAAATCATATGATAGTATTTAAGTAAAAATAATGGCATGTATTAATTGTTTGCCACGTGCCAGGTAAATCTAAATCCCTTCCATGAATAATCTTATCATCCATATAAAAGAAATGTTATTACTTACATTTTGCAGATGATAATACAGAGGCCCAGAGGAGTTATTTGCCTAGGGTTTCACAGCTATATCTAGCTCCAACTGGTAGAGATCAGAGCCAAGCTTTCCAAACTCAGAGGCCACGACACACCATCTCCCTTTATACACTATAAAATGAAGCATATCATCTTGGGGAGGTAAATCAGAATTCACGTATGGCAGAACTAGAAATTAACCAAAGGTGGGTTGAAATGGCATGGTACATTATGCAGTTTAGGGCTTAACTACTATGGAATTGGAGAAAGAAAAGATCACTTGGAATTACGAGTAATCAAAGACATTTCTAATTAAAGTGTGAGTGCCTGCTAAGTGCTCATTCTGTTCTTGGCACCCCGGAGACAACACTGAACAGGACAGTCCCTCAAAATTTAGTTCCCATATTAGCATTTTCTAGAAGAAAAAAAAAAAAGCAATATTTTCTTGATCATTTCTAGGTTTAACCTGTTTTCTAAGAAAATCTCCGTCTGAATCCAGAATATAAGAAAACATGTATTAAGTAGAAACCTTCTGTCATCACTCTTTACTGTTTATTTTTTAAGCCCTGAAGCTAAAAAAATAAATTTTATAAACACTATGAGGCTAGAAAATATTTATTCTTAGCAAGTTTTTTTCATATGTTAATCAGCTTGTACCCATATCTTAATAACTACAAAGAATCTTTCTCCATTATATCTGCTTCATTCTTTTTTTTTGTTTTTTTGTTTTTTGCTTTTTTTTTAGGGCCACTGGTGTGGCATATGGAAGTTCCCAGGCTAGGGGTCGAATCAGAGCTACAGCTGCTGGCCTATGCCACAGCCCCAGCGAGACCAGATCTCAACCATGTCTGCCACCTACACCACAGCTCAGGGCAATGCCTGATCCTTAACTCACTGAGCAAGGCCAGGGCTAGAACTCACATCATCATAGATGCTAGTTAGTGTTGTTTCCACTGAGCCACAATGGGAACTCCTGCCTTCATCTTTTGTCTCTTCCCTGCTCTACATTTCTCTACTACAAATTCAGTGCAAGCATGTTACACATACATTAGAAAATCTTGGCTGAGCCCAAGGGTGAGAGCCAATTCATTTTCCCAAAGAAAAGAAGGAATTGTGGTTCTACTTCCTGGAAGAAAACAGTATTGAAATACTTTGGATTCTTTCTCTACCTTATCTTTTCCTCAACCCCACAGAAAAGGGGTTGTTAAAATTTTTGAGTTTCACGTCCATTAGGGCCAATTCCCTGAGGCTGGGCACCTGTATTAGAAGAAAAAGCAGATTCATCTCTCTTCCCATACCTCTGCTCTTTTTGGTCAACCTAAATTCAGGCAAAATCGGCTTATTTTTTCAGTGTGTGTTTATAGTCTCTGCCTTATTTAACTCAAGAAGAATAGCGATTGTCTGAGAAGGGAGGCAGGGGAGTGGAGAGGGAGAGGTTACAAAAAAGCAAAAGTAAACTTTTTAGAGTAATAGATATATCAATTATCCTAGTTGTATTGATGGCTTATGGATGTATACATGTGTCAAAGTTTGAGTAAAATTACTCAGACTTTGATAAATTTTAAAAATTATAGAAGGACTTCCCTGGTGGCTCAGTGAATTAAAGTTCTGGCATTGTTACTGCTTTAGCTTGGGTCACTGCTTTGGTGCAGGTTTGCTCCCTGGCCCAGCAACTCTGCGTGCTACAGATGCAGCCAGAAATAAAGTTATAGGAGTTGTTCTTTTTTTTAATTTGGAGCTTGTCATTCTAAGAAGTAGCTTTAATATTGTACGTGAATCTTTATCTGTTTTATAGGTATTGGAGTATTTATTATGTTAAATAATGTAATAGAACTCAAAACATAACTATCCTGTTGGGAACGTATGATAAACTCCTCTAGTATTAGGTAGGGAGATTTTCCTTTAAGGCAATAAAATTTATCTGGTCAGCCCTTGGAGAGAGGAAATCATGGGACAGAAATGAAAACTTGGAAGATGAGTTTTAGAGTGGAGCTGAATAAGAATACTTCCTTTTCACTGAGTTAGGATGAGAGGCAAAGGAGTCTGTAGAATCAGGAGTGTGTTTATTGGGGATGACTGGATTATGCTACGGAGATGTGAGCTATGAGCTAAGAGTTGGGGGGGGGGGAGCCTTATGATAATGCAGGAACATTCCCTGGGGGAAACCAAAGAGATTGGCATGTAATTCTGAAACTGACAGTATTGACGGCCTGAACCTAGCCAGAACACAGATTGGGACTTGAACCCACATGCCAGGACATGAACCCGGCCTAAACCCAGATTGGGACTTGAACCCACGGTTTTAAATTAGAATCACTCACCCTGTGTCTGATCTCACTGACGGTTTAGGTTCTTCATGTCTCCACACAGAAGGAATTCAAACTGCAGTGTGTGATGGAAAGTGACAGCAAGGTCACACCACTGACAGAACAGAGCACTATATGGAAGAAAGAGGCAGGTAAAGACTCTGGTGATGGCATGGATTGTGAGCACAGATAGGTTATCACCATTGGGACTCCTTAAGAGTTTGTGAGTGGGAGGAAACAACCTCAAAATGGGGCCTAGAAGCTACTATCTAGCATGCAGGCTGAGGCCATCAAGCAGTGTATTAGTTTCCTGTTGCTTATATAAATTTATAATTATTATTATTATAAATTTAGTGGCATAAAACAATACAACCTGTTTAATATTTCAGTTCTAGAGGTCAGAATTCTGAAATAAGTCTGAAGTGCTGCACTGTTTCTGAAGTCTTAAGGGGAGAACTCATTCCTTGCCTTTTCCAGCTTCTAGAAGTTGGCTGCATCCCTTTGCTAGTGACTCCCTTTCAGCAATGGCTCTTTTGAAGCTTCTGCTTCCACCGTCACATCTCCTATTACTCCTTAATTCCTTTTTCTTTTCCTATAAGGATCCTTGTGATTACATTGGGTTCACTGGATAAGCCAGGATGGTCTCCCCATCTCAACGTTTGCCATGTAAGGTAAGATATTACCTTCTAGGGATTGGGTGTGGACATCTTTTTGAAATAGGATATATTTTTGGAAAAGGATTTCTTCTTACCCATACTGTAACTTGTAACCAACATAAGAAATTTTATTTTTTAAAGGAAACAGAGTATATGTTATTCCTATAAAATGCTTTTCATTATTAATCATTTAGATTTTGACAGATTAAGAATGACTTGGAAATGATACATACTAATTTTATGGAATTTTGACAATAATTGGGTATCAATTTGGAAATTTGTGACATGCATACTACACTTTTCTTCTTTTCATTACAACTAATCTCTCTCTCAAGTATTCAGCCTTCTGAAGTCAAGATTTTACATGTGAAAGACTTATTTGCAATGAATAAATAGCAGGCACTCAATAAATGAGTTCTGAAGATTGAATACGTTTGTTTATTTAAATAACTTCAATGTTTCTTGCATTTGTTTCATGGATTTGATGGTACAGTTCAAGTGCACATTACTACAATTTCAGCCCTGATTTAGTCCAAGTCCCTTAATTTTCAGGTCAGAAGATGAAGGCTTAAATGTGTCCAAGTTCAAATATAGACAGAAGAAGAGGCAGAAGTAGAGTTTGACTCTAGAGTTCCTAATTATTTATTTTTAAAACTGGTTGGGCTCATAAACTAGCTTCTCTACACAGAGATAAAAGAAAGTGGCTGACAACTCCAGATAAGGAGGTAGCAGTTTTAATCAGCAAGGAAACTAACATATAAAGCTTGTCCCGAACAGCTGATACAAAATGAGTAGATCTCCATACTTTCCTGCCAGAGTCTTAGAAATTTACAAAGAAACCTTAACCGGGTTTGATTATATATTCAGTCCAGTTGAGTATCTCAACAATATCTTACTCTCTAAAGGCTGCATCCTTTAAATGGCTCCCACTGTGGGAACAGTGAGTGGAACATAACGATTCCAAGGACAGGCAGGAGCCTTGATGGCACAGCCTTTAGGTCAACCATCAGTCACATCCTCTCAATTACCTCCTCTAAGGACCTTCCATCCCCATCATTCTTTCAGCTGTCACCAAATCACACATTGCAGCATCTGAAACATGGAAAACATATCATCCAAATTTATACAACTTTGTGGAAGATGCTTTTCCTAGATTTTCTGCTTTTGGGACAAAACACTTTCAGTTCCACCAATTGTGTGTGTGTATGTGTGTGTGCATTTGATTTTGTGGTTTTACAATAAACACTTACTTTCTAGTGAATTTTTATTTCAACAAGAATCCTCCCTTTTTCTCCTTAAGCCAGCTGCAGTAGCTGTTTCAAGTAGCAATTATAGATCAATACAGAGGATTTTAGTTCCATAATGATTCTCAGTTTTAAAGAAAGGATTTAATTAGTACAACAGTGTGCTACCACCTCAGCTTGTATAATTTTGGAGTTAGCATTAGGTTTTAAAATAATTGGCAAAATTTTTTTTCACATTGCCTCCCTAATGATAAGCGTAAAATTATAAGTATTAGCTTTTTATACTGCTCTTGAAAAACATATTCTGGTTTACTACTCAACACTTTCTACATGCTGGACTATAGAGTCATATATCCCATTTATTTATTAGGAAAACCTACAAATAACTAATGTGGCAGACAGACCTATACAAAATATTTAGAGGCCCAGGATAATAGTATGTCTCATGGATCTTTCCTCTCCAAGCCCATGGTGCTCTCTCCTTTTCTTCCCACTCTTGGCACTGTCTCAATTTGCCAGGGGCCTGATTGTGGAGTCTTTCATGCGTATATGAAATGCCTCATGCTCAAGTGCCTCAAGGCTGTGTTTCTAACAGACACACTTAAATCCTTGGTCACACTCTTGGACTTAGGTGTGGGACTCCAAGAATCCTTCAAGGAGATAGAACTCAAAGCCTCTAGCCAAAAGAACAATTAGTAGACCCTTAATCATAGCCCCACTTATTTCATTGTAATGCCCCAGCTATCTCATTGTAGTGACCCACCACCACCTAGAGCAACCTGGCCTACTCCTTTCTACCTGCTACTAAGAAAGGTATGTGATTCACTCCTCACCCTGCCCCTATGGAGATAGGGGCCTTATATGCCCCCAACCAACCAGAAAGTGTTTTGTAAGCCCTCTCCTCTCTCTCTAGGCTATAAAAACAGATAGGACCCCAAGCTTGGGGTCAGCTCTCCCTGATCATCAGAAAGTTGTTCTGCTGCCCCAGAGCATCGCTTATCTTAATAAACTTATCTCTCTTTTCACCTCACTATGAGTCCGGAAAATTATTTTTCCTACACGCATCCACATTCCGTGACACTAAGTACGCACTCACCAGACTTGCAGTCTACCCATGGGGAAATAGAGCTGTCCCCTCCCTCCACCCAACGTATTAAACATTCAATGTTTGTGTGAGATAATATTGAATAGATTCATAGGTTTAGAGATGTTGAAGAGTGAGGAAGCTGCAACTGGAAGGCTCTAAAAGAATCCCATTTCCAAATCCACAAAGGATGGGACCTTACTGTAGGCACCTCCACACCTAGCTTACTCTCCAGCAATTAAGAATTTCAGATCTTTCCAACTTCAACAAGAATTTTTCTCCCTGATACTGCTGTGTGGATTATTAATTGTAAAAAAGCAGGAGTTGAGTTACAGTGGTAAGAAACCCACAAAGTTCTGGATCTACTTTCGGTTGTTAAACAGAGCAGTAGAGAAAACTCATTAAATCAAAAAGAACTTCCTGCCAAACAGACAGGTGAAGTAAGTATGAGTAGCCCTACTCTATGACAGAGTTAACAACAGTTGAGATCAAAGGGGGTTGTAAGACTAGAGTTTTCATTGTAAAATATAAACATGCTATTGTAAAGTACTGTAAACTCTAAAAGATACAGGAAATGTCATATAAACTTACACTCAGTGATGGTTTTCAACTCACTGGTTCAAACATTTCACTAAATCTTTAAAGACACTTATGAGCTAATATTACCTTATACTGAGAGGGAGAAGAATATGAACACTACTTACGAAAGTATTTTTCACTTAAACCCCTGGTAAATTATTATTTCTATAGAAAGATGAATTAAATGGTTATGAATCAAATCTTTAAATGGTCAGCTATTTAAAAAATTCTCTTCAAATCACTAAATTCTCTCATGATAAAATAGGAATTTCTGGTTTCTGTTTCTCACTTTCCTTCCCAAAAAAACGTAAAGCAGATTGGCATCTTGCTCTCTTCAGGTTTTTGGTTGGAAAAAAAATGAACAGAACGAGACCTATTTTTTTTCCCTCTCATAGAAGTGAATTTCAGAAGGAGATTGTAATTTTGGATGTTGTATCATAATAATTTTTGGATTCTTGGATTCAGTTCAGTCAGTAACTACTTGAGTTAATTTGCTCAGTAGTCACTTTGCTGTACAATAGAAATTGAAGGAACATTTGAAATCAACTATACTTTAATAAAAAAAAAAAAGTACTCTTCATTAACCAAAGACGAAGTATACTCAATAAAACAGAATGTAAGTGCCGCTCACAAAGAGTTCTCATTTTCCTTCAGGTTTTTCCTAATTTTTTAAAGAAAATAAACTTTAATATACTTGCACTCTTAAGGAGGTATACGATGACAATGTCACAAAATCAAATAATGGAAAGCTTAGATATGAAGTATAAAGAAGTTGGGTCTATCCTGGTTCAGAGACTGACTTTTACCCACTGAATGCCATAAAGAGCCGCTTCTAGCACTTGCTACAAGCTATCTACTTTAAACCAGCAGAGTGCACCCTTGAGCCATCCTAGATATACTTTATCCTTGAGGAGAGGCAATAACCAAACTTGAAATGAAAGTTAACTAAAGAATCTCAGCCTAACCATTTCCCACTGAGGGGAAGTTATTTCTGGTACTCTAGTGGAAACTCAAACTAGAAAATGCAGACCCGATGAACCAAGCAGGAGCCTGTCAAGAACACAAAAATCAATCTTATTTTTCTGAGACTATTTAATATACATAATTGGTTGAACAAGTGTTGGGGGACTAAAAAGCCCACGGAAAAGTCTAACTCAGAGAGTAACTATAGAAAATAGCTACCATTATGAGTGGGAAGACAAAGCAAGGGTATTAGGATTATCAGAACCTAGAAGCTTGGAGGGGTTTCTTGATAATCTGGGACCTGTACTTCTCAAGAGAAAGTGCTTGCCACGGATACTGGTACCTTAGACGCTCAGAGGAGGGGCTATAACTCAGACCTCTGAGGAGGGTGTGTTGTTCAGCTGATAGTTATATTTCTGATGCAGCAAAATGAAGGCTGGTTCTGAGACTGCTGGAAGAAAATTGAAAGTGGACCAACTGCTGCTTGCTGAAGGAAGAGTTGTTGCTAGGAAGACACTTTCAAAAAACTGAATGAATCAAGTCCTTGCTCCCGCCTGCTGCCTTCTAATCTCCCTGCTGGGAAGACACTTTCAAAACACTGAATGAATCAAGTCCTTTCTCCCACCTCCTGCCTTCTAATCTCGACCTAGCACCCACTGTCTGCAAAACCTAACAGAAAACAAAAAGAAGTATGTTTGACAAAGACTCAGCCTCAGCATCATAGAGTATGGAAGAATTTGGATCTAAAGTATGATAGGTTAATAATCAACACATTCACTGATTCCAATATTGATGGGACTTTGATGGAGGAAACATTAGAAGCAAATGTGGAAGGGCTAAATCAGTTGTTACAGTCCAGGATTTTGAAAAATGAAATGTTGCCTTTTAGCTACTCTTCGTGGTACTTGATGAAATTGAAGTAGTATTTTTCTCTCTGATTCACCAGCAGTTCTGTTGACTTACCCACAACTTCATAAATATTTGACTTTCCAAAATCGGTTTTTGTATTAATCTTTCGCGGCCCTATGAAACTAAGCAAACTACCCTACAGTGTTTTCTCCTACCTTCAAATCTGGCAATTCATAGTGGAGCTTTTGTTTGCTCCACTATAGTCAAAGGCTGAACCTTTCTCCCAATCGTGATTGATTAATCAGCTCTCAAATAGCCGGAAGCACCAAAGATGCTGCCTCATTTCCATGTACCTAGAATTACCAGATAACAACGTAGTGCAAAAAGAAAGATGTCTTCTGGGGTGGAGATTTGACCCTGAGGTCATCTGAGTTAAAGAAGTAATACTTAAACTTAAAAACATTTATAGGAATTTAGGAAATACCTAGTGTTAACAATAATAGTCGAGCAAACTTGATAGCAAAGGTAAGTCATCCTAAAGTCAACACTGTACTAATCTTAGGCACTGTGGAGAACACGGTGGTTAGAGTCGCTGAATCATGAATCTGAAGGCTGGTATTTGAATCTGAAATATTATTTTCATCAGCTATGGGATTTCACAAAGTATTTAACACTTGAAGTCACAATTTCTTTTGCAAATACAGTCACGATTTCTTTTGCAAATATAAAAACATCTTTTATATAGAATTTTTGAGACAACTGAATGGAATAATAGAAATAAAAACATTTAATACATGATAGGTATTTAATAATTATTAATCTAAGTCCATGTAGAATTATAATCGGAAAATGCAATATGAGGTTCATGAAATATGCCAACCAGGAATTTTAGGACATCAAATCCCAGGCACTTGGCATATATTAAGTTATGATTTTCATGCATCCTATTCTTATATCCCTCCCCCTGCCCCGCCCCTGGCCTATACAATGATATTTGCTTAGCTGGTTGGATTTAGAGTCTAGGGAGGTGAAGTAAAGGTGAATAGACAATTACACAAGTAGACATTTCTATTTTAAGCAAATATTTACTCAAAATTAACTAACTAAACCTTTTTAGTGAGAAGATAAGATTTGAAGGAGAACTGAAATGGGAATCAGAAGACACAGGTTAAAGTCACTGCTCTGCCTTTTAGATGTTATGTGGGCAAGTTATTTAAACTTTTCCCAGTTTGAGTTTTTTAGTTGTTGTTTTAATTTCATTTCATTTCTGGACTCTAATAGTTTTGTTTTCTTACTGTAATAGGTAGATTAATATCTACCCCACTGGGCTGTTTTGAGGAATAAATGAAATAATACACAGAAAGTACCTGGTGTAACAGTAAGCCCTAAATACATGGGCCATTACTGTCAGCTCCTGAGCACTCAGTTTTTTTGTGCACAGATCAGTGAGATATGAATTTGAGTCCTGGCTTTGCGGCTTACCAGCACCGTGATCTTGGGTAAATTACTTGAAATCTCTAGGTCTTAGATTCTTTACCGTTAAAGCTGAGATTAATACTGATTCTCCTTACTGCACAGATTTACTGGATAGTGGAGCTGATGAAAAAAAATCATTGCAACACACTTTATGTGTATGTGGATATATATGTATGTATGTATATGTATATTATGTGTACATATGTAAATATGTGTATCTTTATGCATAGCATAATGTAGGCATGTATATGTATATTTTTATACACAGACACCTACACATACACATATACACATAGACGTTGATTTTGAAAGTGTCTTAATATTGCAAAATCTATCTATGGCAGGCCTAGTATTGGAATTTACTGATTAATTCAAAAAAGGGGATCAAAATTCAGACTCTCCTGTGATAAATGAGGGAAGCAAATGTAGCCTCCCATTTGCTACAAGTAAACATTAATATCTTTTTATTCCATTAATTAATAATTAATTGTCCCAGGCTCTGACTCAAGTATGACCACACCTTATCAAAGCCCACAACAGAGAAATATTGTACAAAATGTAAAACATCAATTTTATCATAAGTAATAAAAATTCAATTGTTAGAATAAATGTGTGAATTAGTAACCCAAGCTTAGCATAAAACCATAGACTGTAAATAGATTTGGAAAACAAAATAACAAGGGTGTGACAGTTTATAAAGTGTGTGTAAAATCCAGCATTGCTTCCACATACTGACAAAAATGTTCCATATTACAGGAAAGGAAAAAAAATTTTTTTCACATTTTAACAGTACATTTTCTTTTATAAATGATTTTTATTTTTTCCATTATACTTGATTTACTGTATTCTGTAAGTTTCTACTGTACAGCAAAGTGACCCAGTCATATATATATATATATATATATATATTCGTTTTCTCACCTTGTCCTCCATCATTTTCCATCACAAGTGACTAGATATAGTTCCCCGTGCTATACAGAGGGTCTCATTGCTTGTCCACTCCAAATGCAACAGTTTGCAAAAGGAAAATAATTTTTTACTTTTTATTGTGCTTTATAGCCACAACAGTCCAACGAGTAGGCTGAATTGGAAGCTTCTCAAATAGCGAGGCTTACGGGGAAGTGAAAACGTAAACTTCCCAGAATTGTCTTCCGTATACCTTTGGTGGGGCCTGGAATTTTTCGGTGTTGGTGAAAGTGTTGACTTGAGAAGAATATGAAAAATATGACCATGAACTTGGCATTACAAAATTTGGGACCTTGTTTGCACTTTATCTTTTATATGCTATGTAACTATGAATAGTGTCCATTGAGATCTTTGATCTTCAATGTACACTTAAGAAAGATGGATGTACTAATATTATTAAGAAGGCATTAAAATGAGATCTTTTGTTAAAGCACTTTGCATATATTATGTAGGTTAAGGAGTGCTTCATAAGAGGTGAAATTATAATGTAATTTGATGATTTTAGTATATTTTGTTATTTTTTTAATTAACAGAAATCAAAATATTCATGTTTGAATAATCTTTTTCTTTAAAGGAAGAACTTCTGAAAAGAACTTTTTCAATAGTTGCATAATTTTGCAAAGGAATATGACAATTCTTATCTGAAAATGGATTTAAAAGCAGTCATGCCAAAACTAAAACAACTATATTATAGTTGCAGCCATTTCTTTTAAATAGGAAATGTATCAATTGGTTTTATCACTCATTTTCTTCAGTGAACTTGAGCTTGCCATTAATGATGTAGTCTAAGGAGTGAATCAGAAATTGGAAACAATTTCTAAGATCTCAGAACTGTTTTGAATAGTGATCCTACGGGTGGAATCCCTATGTTAGAGAACTTTAGGACTAGAAGGGACCACTCGGTCTACTTCCTGTCACTGTCTGTTTAATGGTAAAACTCTTTCTATAGTTGTGCCCATCAGTGGTTGTCCAGGATAGGCTTGCGCACTTTGAATGATGGGGAGATGAATAGAAAATTCCAACCCACCCACTAATTTCCTGGCAATCAGGCCCCAAATGAAGTTGCCTAAAGTCACTACATTAACATAACAAAAGACACTTCAATTGCTCTTATCACTCAGGATAATTCCAAGGGATTTAAGAGCTCTGTGACAAAAAATGAGAGGGATATATATTTCTTATTTTAAATTATAATTTCAGAGCAAGAGATGTTGGGGCCTGGAACAAGGGAAATGGTTAGATTTCAGATCTATTTCAACGGTAGTATGTACAGGACTTGCTGGTGGTTACAGAGATGGAAGAAATAGAAGAACTAAGAAATTTGTTATGGAACTCATGCATATCAATTTTTGTAAGCATATAAAGAATCAGTAGGTCTATAAATTTCATTAACATGTGAACAGTGAGGAGTTCCTTCATGGCTCAGTGGTTAATGAACCTGACTACCATCCATGAGGACTCAGGTTCAATCCCTGGCCTTGCTCAGTGGGTTAAGGGTCTGGCATTGCCGTGAGCTGTGGTGTAGGTTGCAGAAGCGGCTCGGATCCTGTGTTGCTGTGGCTCTGGCGTAGGCCAGTGGCTACAGCTCCAATTGAACCCCTAACCTGGGACCCTCCATATGTCGTGGGTATGGCCCTAAAAAAGAAAAGACAAAAAAAATGTGAACAATAGTATCTTTGTAGGAGAAAATGTCCCAATAAAAATGTAGAAAGGAGAGACCCCGGCCATGATGACTAAGCAAAGTCCAGCCAACAGCCCCAACCACCCCTCCCCCACGCATCTGCTTCTGTCAATTTGTTGCGGCCTCTACTACCTTGCTTGACGTCACTCCGGTCCAACTAGCCAAGCTTGGACCCGGAAGACGTAGCCCATAAAAGCCTTGCGAAACCCTTATCCAGGCTCAGACTCTGGAGATCTATCTGCTCTGAGCCCGCCGGCGTAATAAACCTGAGTTCTCCAACTCTCCGAGTGCTCGCTTGGTTTCTGGCCTGGTAAAAGAGCTGATCCACTGCAGCCACAGAACTGCCGGAGCTGGTACACTACAGCCAGGGGCTGTCGCCAGAGCTGATACGCTGCAGCGCAGGGCTGTTGGGTATCTGCCGTAACATCTTTTTTTTTTTTTTTTTTTTTTTTGTCTTTTTGCCATTTCTTGGGCCAATCCCATGGCATATGGAGGTTCCCAGGCTGGGGGTCCAATCGGAGCTGTAGCCACCGGCCTACACCAGAGCCACAGCAACGCGGGATCCGAGCCGCTTCTGCAACCTACACCACAGTTCACGGCAACGCCGGATCCTGAACCCACTGAGCAAGGACAGGGACTGAACCCTCAACCTCATGGTTCCTAGTCGGATTCGTTAACCACTGCGCCACAACGGGAACTCCTGCCGTAACATCTTGACACATCCCATTAGCAACATGGCATAAGCAGTACAACACTGGATTAAGAACTCACACTTTCTGAGATTTGACACTTATAATTTGACCCTGAGCAAGAAATTTCTGTCTCCTTATATGTAAAAATTAAAGGATAAACTAGGTGCTCTCTAAAAGTCCATTTAATTCACTTGGTCTTGAAGGATTAAACACAACCTTTATTGGCTAAGAGATATTTTGAAGCCATTAGTGACACTGGGAGACTTTGCTTCATAAGGGAAGTATTTTCCAAGTGAAAAATGTGTAGAATTCCATTAAGAATGTGCCCAATGAATTGAGATATCATTTAAAGCTTGTCCAATTTTAATAATCTGACCTATAAAACAGACTGAATAAACAGAACTTTGCCTCACTAATGCCTTGAGCATAGGGAAAAGGTTCAATCTAGTTATTACACATTACTATATGTTTGACAGTGTTTCAAGTTCTTTCAGTCAAAAGATTAATCTAAAAAGTCAGTAAATGTTTGTTCAGTGGGAAAAGAAATGCATGATGATTGAATTACATATTGTAGCTTTATTGATTGACTGCAAAAGTACTGAGTTATTTGGCCTGGTAAATTGAAACTCCATTCCAGGGGAATAAAAAATAAAATAAAATAAAAAATAAGACATCTTCATTGTGTAATCAGAGAATGTTAACACACTGTTATCATTTCAAATATATTTTCTCCCTTTTGCAAAAAAAAAAAAAAAAATCTGAAAGTATCTTGGTTTGTTTATACAAAAGATGCTACAGCCCAAGATCATGTAATATATAAACGGAAGAGTAGAAATAGCTAAAGATGGAGGGAAGGCAGAAATGGTAAAGATTTGGACAAAGTGGGAGAAAAATCTAGAGCAGAAGCAAGGGCAAATTCGAGCCCTTATGCTGCCCTCTTTCAATATTGGGTTAGAGAGAATAAGAAAAAAAAAAAAATTCTTCCATGAATCTTGTCAAACTCTTCTTATTAACTCTTTTCCTCTTCCTGCACAGTAAAAATCATGTTCATTTGGAAGCTTTCCTTTTGAAATCAACCAAATAAATAAGTGAATTTATTTTGGTGATACCTTTTTGTTGTCCTTTTGTTAATGGTTCTCAAGCTGTAGTGACCATTGGAATCACTTGTGGAACCGGATCAGCTAAAAATGTAGACTCCAAGACCCCATCTCTCAAAGGTCCAGACCTAAAGTCTAAGGTGGAGTTCCCAGCTTACCTTTTTACCAAGGGCCCCAGGTTATTCTGATGCAGATGATCGCTGATCACATTTGAATATCCATCTCTTAAGAGCTAACAGTGTATGTAATTAGATTCTTCCCCTTCACCATATCATAGTTGAGCTGATAATATTATTTTTTCTCCTTTTGAGCATTTATCCATGCTGAAATTCTACAGACAGATGACTGGATAAAATTTAAAATTCAATCCTATACTGCTTAACAGAAGTATACCAAGAAAATGAGGGCAAGGGGGTGAAAATTTTCATTCCAGCTCAGTAGAATTCAAGGAAAGAAAAATTAACTCACAAAAAAAAGCTGCTTATTTTATAAAATTAAAGGCACAATCTCCAATAAAGAGAAAATAATTGTGAACACTTATGCACCAATTAATAAAACATCAAATATGTTTTAAAAATGTAACCTCAGGAATTCCCGTTGTGGGAACCATGAGGTTGTGGGTTTAATCCCTGGCCTTGCTCCATGGGTTAAGGATCCGGCGTTGTTGTGAGCTGTGGTGTAGGTTGCAGACACGGCTCAGATCCCGCGTTGCTGTGCCTCTGGTGTAGGCCAGCTGCTACAGCTCTGATTGGACCCCTAGCCTGGGAACCTCCATATGCCTTGGGAGCAGCCTTAGAAAAGGCAAAAAGACAAAAAAGAAAAGAAAAAAAATGTAACCTTAAAACAGAAAGTTAAAAAAAATAGAGAGCTTTAAAGCATCTAAAAATTGTGTAATTGAAATAGTCTAGTAGTTGATTTTATTTGGTTTCCTCTATATTTAAAGGCAACATAGACCTTTATTGATTTTAGTAAAAAAATGAAAACTACTCTATTGCTTAATTAATTCAGTAGTGAAAAACAGAGCACAGGCTGTGAAGAAAACAAAAACAAAGTGAAAATACTATCTGAAATCAAAGCTAAAATGAAAAGTCAATGAATGGCCAAGACTTCAAGTTAATCAATACCATATAACAGTGATTTTATGTGAGGGTAGATTTCAGCAAGCCCTATATAAATGTAAAGGGTAGTTTTTATTTATATAAATGAAATTTTAGTGGGTTTACTCTTTTCCTTCAAATGCAACCATGTGTCTGTTTATCTATATATTCATGAAGTGTTTCTGTGTGTATGTCTATTTGTGTGTGTGTTACACTAATGGGTGGAAAGACTAGTATAAGTGCAAAACAGTGAATAATGAAACATTATTCCTATTTGTTTCCAAAATAAGTAAGAAAACAAGCTTCGGTAACTTCTGTGTTTTCTGGTATAATGAGATATTATAAGCTCATCTGACATAATTCTTGTCCAAGAGCTGCAATCCACAGTTTCTCAAAAACCTTGGTATTTTAGGACTGTAATCTATGTGTGGGGTTGTTCATTGCTCCTGGGCTGACCATTGTTTCTAGGCATTTTTAGTGGACAGAATGAGTTAGGAGGGAAATATATGAGTATATGTATATCACATATATGTTGATATATGTATACATATCAATGTATATATATGTCTGCAAACATTTGCATGCATATTAATTTTTATATATTTCATTTAAATAAAAGCACATTTTAAGTTTTACTTCCAATTAAAATTTAGGCTATTAAGTTTTAATTTAATCTCATCAATCTTACATCTATACACGTATAATTCTCTCATGTCAAAACCTTTGTTCCCAGTGTCATTAACATAAATTACTAATTTTTTAAATTCCAAAATTCATGACAGAATTCAAAATTCATGACAACACCAATGTTATCTCAAAGGCATGGTTACTAAGATTTCTATTTTTTTTTTTTTTTTTTATTTTCACACGTGTGGCATATGAAGTTCCCAGGCTAGGGGTTTAATCCGAGCTACAGCCAACTGCCTACACCATGGCCATAGCAACTCCAGATCCGAGCAGCATCTGAGACCTATACCACATTAACCCACTGAGTGTGGCCAGGGATCAAACCCTCATCCCCGTGGATACTAGTCAGGTTTGTTTCCACTGAGCCACAACAGAAACTCCTAAGATTGCTTTAAAATTATAAATCTTACTGTCCTTTGATACTCAGCATAATAAATGTTTTAAATTGCTCAGAATAAGTCTTCCATATATGGCCATACTGCCAACTCAATCCAGCCAGGTGCCTTTGTTTCATTATGATTTCCATTTTTAGAAATTGATTTTTGAATTTATTTTTATTTTTTAATTGTATCAAACATTTGATTCCAAGATCAAGCATATAAAACAATGTATATTTAGAGATTTATAGCTTTAATTCTGTCCCCTACAACCTTCTTCCTTCTCTTAGGTTGCCATTTTAATTTTTTAATATATCAATATTTTTTTAAGTAAGCAAACTCAGCACACATGTTTGTATACTCTTTCTTTTTAAACACTTTTTCCCTCACTTTGCATTTTTAGCTCATGATATGTCTATCATAAAGACATCTTTATAACAGTAAGGAGATAAACTGAATTTTCTTATACCAGGTGTTATTAAGTAATTTTACACCTTTTACACAAACCAACCTAAAAATCAATAGATTGTCTAAGTTAGGGACTCTGACCAAATTCTGTGCCTTCAGAATTCTGTAATTAGTAAGAGAAACTCCACTTGAATGGCTACTGAATATTTTACTGAGAAACCCAGTTATGTCTCCTCTTTTATAGAGGGTCTCTGCTCCTCAACATAATCACTTTTGCTTTTGAATAAACAAATGTTTAGACAGCTTCGTGCCAGTATTGGGCATGCCAAGATACACAAGATGTTTTCTGGTCTCAAATGGTTAAACTGTTAGCACAGAAAACATACCCATTAGCATTGATAAGCCTCACTTCATCTTTTTTCCTTATGCTGTTCCCCTTGATGGCACTGGATAATGGTGAAGTGCATGGGGGGCAAGTTGAAAGACTTCAAGAGGAGTCCATTCTGGTCCTAAAGCTGGCTTTTAGTTACAGGGAAACACACAGATGTTTAATTAACAACATTTCTCTTCTTCCTTCTCCCTTTCTCAAATTATTTCCCTCCTGTAGAGCTGTTACTTCACCCTCTGACTCACCACTGTTGCAACAGTCACAATCTCTGCATTAAGAATAAACTTTTTAGACTGTCACCCTGTTTCTACTAGTTTATCATTTTAAAACTCTCTTTTGAAAGCCTCCCCACCCCATCCTACTCTCTTCTTCCCTTTCCCCTAATACTTCTATTATATAGCTTTTCGGTCATCCCTGCTGTTTACCCTTTTATTCTGATGTAATTGATTCCACTCTTACAAACCTAATTCATTCTAAAAAAAAGACTTAATGTGCCACAAAACTAACAGGGAGATTGTTCTCAAGGTGGGCAATAAGCTGACACAGCACACAGGCAATATTTGTATGGCACTGCCACTTTGAGAAATATCAGCCACTGCACTGCTTGCAAAACATAGGGTAATTATCTGCTTTAGGTCCATAATTACCAGAACCAAACCCTTCATAAGTAAATACAAATAGTGAACTTGGATGCTAAAGAAAAATAAGATAAGGGAAAGAAATCATTAGGGGTGAGGTGAAAAGCAGTGAAAGGAGAGCCCCCCTAGGGTTTTTACGGAGGCAATAAAGTACAGTGGTCAATATCAGAGTCTCTGATCTCAAATAGACACAGGTTTAAATAATGACTGTGGCCTGGTCCTTGGTTTTCTTCTACAGAAGATAGCCATGATATTTGCAACCTTACAGAATTGTTACAGGAATCAGGTATCTAAAGTGCTGGTACTTAATAAATATATAAAAAAGTTTTTTCATATTATTAATATCATCTTCTTCTTCATCTTCATTTACAACTACTACATTTTTCTCATTAGAGAACTTATTTTAAGGAGATCCAAAGAAACCATGAAGTGTACTGATCATCACATCTGCTGCTATGATTTTCTGTAGAAGACTAGGCATTAAGAATCACCCATGAAGAACAGGGTAATTGGAATACACTTTTCAGCTTGCCGTTGACACCCATTTACAAATAAGACTGAAGGTCTAATTTCAGAAAGAGGCACAGATGGAGACTTTTTAAAAGCTGCAGTTAAACTCCAGAGCTTGAACCAAAAGCATTGGTCTTGGCCTAAATATTGGTAATAGCTAATATATAAGGACTCCCATTACATTTTAGAGCCCCAGGAGTTCTCATCGTGGCGTAGCAGAAATGAATCCGACTAGGAACCATGAGGTTGCTGATTCATGAGGGCACAGCTTCCGTCCCTGGCCTCACTCAGTGGGTTAAGTATCTGGTGTTGCCATGAGCTATGGTGTAGGCTGCAGGCGTGCCTTGGCTCAGATCCTGCATTGCTGTGGCTATGGTGTAGGCTGGCAGCTGTGTCTCTGATTGGACCCCTAGCCTGGGAACCTTCATATGCAGCAAGTGCGGCCCTAAAAATTAAAAAAAAAAAATTTTTTTAAATTTAGAGCCCCAGGTAACAACGATTCTCATTCCTTATCCCCTTATTTCTCAGTATAGAATCATAGGCCTTAATTTTTGAACTTGTTTTATTTCTACTGAAAATTTGTCATAGGCTAGAGGAACCCAGACATTTGGGAATAGGTTCAAATTCAAGGTAGACTCTTCAGTTATAAAAAATGAATCTGTGAATCTTAAATAATAATTGCTCAAATATCAGGGATTTTCTATATATGAAGGGTCTATAGTAAGAACTTTGCATTAATTCATTTAGTCTACTCCATGTACCTGTAAGATAGCTATATACATTGCTTGTATTTTATAGGTGAAGAAACTAAAGGACTAGGAAGTAACCTCTCCATATTACGCAGCTGCTGAGAGTTAGGACATTGAACCAGGTAGTCTGGTGTAGGTAGAGGATGTCTGTATACCTTATAAATATATTATAATTCCTCTTGTATAGAAAGGACACATGCACTCTCTTTTCTTCAAGAGTTCAGAGAAATAAACTTTAACAGATGAGTTGTAAAGAACAAAATGCAATTTTTAATAAATAGTAGGATAAATTGTTAATTTATCTATTACTTTAAAAATGTATTTATTGTTTTTGTTTTTTAAAAAATAGTTTTTCCATAGGGTACTGCTTAAATTAACAGATTAAATACAAGTGGAACATTTCAAAGGTCTCTCTCTGGAATCAATATTTGGTATAGTTATTATACATAAACTTATGTAACTGGAAATAACCTTATTGAAAAAAGAATATTGCTCTTATTCTTCTGTTCAGTGAATTACAAAACCCATGGAGTAAATCGACACACGCGAGGACGCAGGGCAAAGAGGAAATTAGAACTTGGCTCTCTCAATCCTCAATGCTCCCCTTTGTTCTTATTCACTTTGTAGATGGGTTCAGACTTCAACAAATTAAACAATAATGTATTTTTTTGAGTGTTCGCAGGTTTTTCTTTAAGGCAAAGAGGAATACTGTATGGTTTATCTACGTCAATGACCTAACATGAAAGTTTTCCTTATTGCTAAACTACTGCCCTTATGGTAAAGGGTAGAAGAATCTAGAACATTTCTCTTGTACAAGTAACACTATGTACTGTAGATATCACTCAAAGGTAAAGTGGCGCATGTCACATATCAGAGGATGCATGGATGTGTGAGCCGTGAGTACTGTTTTCACTTCATGCAAGTATTACAATCAACGTTGCTTAATTAAAAAAAAAGTATTTGTATTAATCTCATTTATGGGTCTCTGCTGTGGCTGCAGCAAGGAAAAAAAAAAAAAGGAAACTTCATTCATGCACAAATGGTGTGATATTTACCAAAGATGGCCAAAATTTCTCAACATGCTTGTGCTAGCTGAGGTCAGCCTGTGGTGAAACTTGGGAGCGAACTCTGGCGCCTAGAACTCACCCAGCATAGTCCAGGAGGCGCACTGGGGAGGGAAGAGTCTTCCCTCCACCCCCCGCCCCCAACAGTTGTTCCTCTCCCAGAGATGTTGGGAAAAAACAAAAACGAAAACATTACCAGGTCCAGGTCCCTGGTCTGCAATCCCAGGCTGGGATGTCGGCCTTAAGTGGAGAGATGTGCACCAGCAAATGGTGACCAGGTTGTGTGCCTGGCGGGTCTGTCAGTGATTCCTGCCTCCCAGCGATTCCCATGCATCCCACTCACCTGAGTGCTGATCAGCATGCTCAATTTTAAGATAATGAACTGAGTCCCTTCTTAGCACTGCGATTTCTATTTCTAAAACAAATTTTATTGAAATCCTGTTAAAAATTACAGTAGCAATGCTGTGGCAAGCAGAGCAATGTTCCTTTCTAAATATATGCTAATATCTGGAATCTGTGATTATGTGGTAAAAGTGACTTTGCAGGTGCGTAAGGGTACCAGCTTTGAGATGGGGAGATTCTCCTGGCTCATCTAGTTGGGCTCAATCTGAGCAAATGAATACTTCAAAGTGGAACAGGTAGGCAGAAAGTGAGTCAGAGTGAGATGATGGAAGAAAAAAAATGACTTTCAGCTGACACTCAGGAAAAAAAAGGGGACCCTGCTTCTAAAAACACTAGGAAGTGAATTCTGCCAACAATGTGAATGACTAAAAACTTAGTTTTTAGAAGGAACACAGAGATGCTGACACGATAATTTTAGCCTGGTGAGACTTATGTCAGACCTCTGACTTATAGGACAGTAAGGTAATACATTTTCATTGTCCTAAGCCGTTAAATTTGTCATTGTTTTTTCCACAGTGAAAAAAAAAATAATACAAATCCTCATTTGAAAATCTTAATTTTCACTTACTCATTGATTTTCAGAACTAGAAGAGAACTTATTCAGACCAAATCTGCCTCCCTAAGACTTTTTCCTTGTCCTTCTCTGTCCTAATTGCTCCTCTCCTCAACAGGTATTTTACAGGTAGGCATCATTTTATTAAACTGCTCTGGTTTTTATCTCTCAGATGGAGCTACACATTGAGCTTAACATTATGTTAATCTTTGTATAGAAATTGATCAAAATATTTTCTTTAAATCATGGAACAAAACTTTGAGCAAACAAAATTATAAACCTAGTAAGGTCATAGACATGCATATGTTCTCTCTTAGTTACGTCAAGGTTTGAGTTCAAATCTAGTGAGTCTAGGATTCATTAATTAAGCTCATCAGAGCCCATTAAGCAGATATGTGGTCAATCTAACCCAATCCACATGACTGAGGGAGGAGGTGGGGTAGTTTCCCCAAAGAAATTCATAATCTTTTCTCCCAGAAGAAGGGGAAGTGGATGCTGGGATGGAAATGACAGGCAGCCTAGAAAGTGCAGCCTTTAGTGTTCAACACACACCAACTTTTCCATACATAAAACTCACTGAAGGGAGAACACTCAAGTTCAGAATTCTTTCTTAGCTAATGGTGTTAATTCTCTTGGTCACTTTGGGATATAACATCTCTGTGTCTTTTGATATATGCCTAAATTATAAATTCGGCCACACCTAACTCATCCAACAGGTATAAGTGATGTAAAACTCCTCTTTGGAGTTATTACTGGTACATAATATAGAGTGGTAATTTTTCCATGTCAATCATTATATCCTGTAGATCAGAAAGTGGGGATATTAAATTAGATTTCTGGTAAAGGATTAGATTTCTTGGTCAGTCAATTTAGTAGCTCCAAGTTCTGTTTCTGGTTAGGGTCTTCCTTTTTCATTGCCTTCTGTGGAAATATCTCAAAATAGCTATCCAGCAGAATTCCCTTTCTGTGCATAAGTTGTACCTCTTTAGCAGCCTATATGACAGTGTGAGGTCAGAGACATGGAAAATTTTTTCTTTTAAGTTAAGCAATTGCAGACAACAGACAAGCTTGATTTGTTTTCTTTCATTTTCCAACACAATGCTGTTAAATGCTTAGAAGGTCTTTGTTTATTCAAACCAGAAACCTTGGTGAACTAGCCTTTGAGTCCAGAACCTGTACCAGTACTTGGGGTTTATATGTATGTATGTATGTATGTATGTATGTATGTATATGTGCACGTGTGCTCTGACTCTAGCTCTTGATGGGTGGTTTCCTAATGTTCTCTATATTTTTAAATATTAAGAGTGTCTTTAGACTGGCTTTCCCTATGAAAAGGATGGGGATATTTTTCTAGGATGGTTTTAATTTGCCTCTGCCTAGAGCTACAAGGTATTACAATTGGAATCAATTTTAACACTCTTTTGTTTGTGTAAAAGTTCACACGTGATTTGGATGGTATACATTTTGACCCTAAATTCATGTGTCACGATTTCATAATCATGAATTTTAAGGGACACCTTTTTTTTTCATTCAAATACCAAGCAGACACAAAGTCTTTTTGATAATTTTACTAATCCACCTCTCAAGAATTTCAGCTTTATGTAGGAATCAGTTGCTTTCTTGTTTCCCATCAACCCAAAGTTTCATCTGTGGTAATAAAATATAAGTGTATAAAACAGAGATGATTGAGATGCCTTAGTACCTGTTAGGGCAGATGCAATTTCTGCTCACCTACTTACCTTTGCAGTTTACAGGATTCTTTTTATATCTGATTCCTGAAAACACCGCTTATTTTCTCAGAATTTTAGCTATCATTTTAAAAGATATAAACCTCCTAGGTGTTTTTAGTGAGGACAGTTTTTGGTTATTTAGTCTACCATATAGGCAGAATTGGAGTGTGGCCTAAATAAATAAATAAATCAAGCAATAAATGAGAACCATATTTCCCTCATTTTTAAACAAATAGAAATGCTTAATGGATATGATGAGATTATAATAATTACCATCATAATTTAAATATATGGCCAAGACTAGTTAAATATTTTTTAAATATTTAAAAACATTTCAACCAGAATAGAAAGAAAATCCCAGAGGTGTGAAATTAAATGGCTCATGAGGCAATGACACAGGTTAGGACTAGAGTCTAAAAACCTTAATGGAAACTAATGTCAATGTCTCAGACCCCTTATGTAATTGGAACAGAAACTACGGTCCTCTTCTAACTATGGAAGATAAGAAGGGAGGTGTTTTTGAAAATCCAACCTACCACTTCAAAGATGCTTCACAGAAGTAAATAACTTCCCCCAAATTGTTGGGTATAAACAGAATCAACTGTGAAAGTTGAATAAAAAAATGTTGAACCACTTAAGACTATAAAGTTTGAATTCATACAACATTCCTATATGCAAAAGCCCATAGCTGGAAACTAATATTAAAATTGGTTCAAAACGGTTATTAGACTCTAGTATGGATGATCACAAAACTGCCCCTTAGGAGATTCTCCAAATATGAGAACATTTATGAATACCTCAAAAAACTTTTCTGAGAGACCACTGAAGTTCAGCCACAAACAAAACTACAAAGCACATAATTTTTCATACAATGTTATGTAAAATAGTCAACTGATAGAGCAAAGTAAAGAAATTATGGGCAATGAATTTCAGAAAATAGAACATTCCAACATGGATGTTAACTATGTATAAATGTTGGATGAGATAAAATAAGGTACAGAGAGGTAAGAACAAGATAGTGGAGCTCTTCTCCTTTCATGAACACATCAAAACTACAGCTTCTCGGAGAGCAAATCTTGCTGAAATTTATCTGAAGATTAGTATAATGGTTCTTCTAAAACTAACGCTATAAAGAATCACATAGAATCTGGTAGGAGGAGAATAGAAATGATCAAGTTAGGACCCAGACCCCTATGCCCAGAAAAGCAAGGTGATATCACAGGCTTGGACATTCTTCCAGGGAATCAAGAGGTTCAAGCCACAAATTAGGCACCCCTGCCTTGTGGTCCAACACTGAGAATATGAGCTCCCTTAGCTGGTTTGAAAACCAATGGTGCTTAAAAGTATATGCACAGACTTGCTTGCTCCTAGTCTCAGTGCAGAGGCAGCTGACTGAAAACCTCCTGGTAATCTGGCCAGTATGAAAGGAAAACCCTGGTATACCCCTTAGCCTGCACCAAACTCCTGCCCCAGCACTTCCTGCTTGAGTGCAACTCCTCACTAAGGTGGAAATTACCATAGCCAACAAGAATGCATGTACTTTGAGGTAATAGATCTAGCTTAAGCCTCAACCCCACCTCTGACCAAGGTCTAGGCAATAATTGCCTGTAGGCACACCCATCACACACTTGGAAGGGAGTGCAACCAGCTCCAAAGAGGCTGTCATTGCTGGCAGACACATCCCTGCATACATTTTGGAGTAATGAGGATCAGCTCCAGGGCAAAGGTTGCCATTGTTGACACGCACATTTGTACACAAACTTCAGAGATAGTGGAATCAACTGCAGGGCAGAGGTCACCATTTCAAGCATACACATCTGTGCACAGACAAAGGAAGGAGCAGAACCAGCTCAGGAGTGTATCTCCAAACCCTTTAATCCTAGTACAGCCTCTAACAAACTTGTGCACACCTGGGGAAAAATGAAACCAGCCTGGAAGTGCAGCCCCAAGCCCTCAGGCCCCAGTCACACCCCTAACCAAAGTTGAGACTGCCATCATAACTGGGAGAAATCCAGTTCCCTCAGGGCTCCTGCTTCAGCCCCTTAGGCCCTAGCACTGCCACTGAGCATAGCAGAAGCCTCAGCTGGCTTTTGCTCTAGCCCTCTGAATCCATTCTTAGACCCCAAAAAGGTGGTAGTTGCCAGAACAAACTCAAGGAGATGCAAACTGGGTTCAATTCAGATCCAGCTCTCCCACCAAATCCACAGGGCACAACAGACTGAAGAGGGACACATCCACACAAGAACACACCTAGAATACCAGGATGAGTAACTGTGTCACTAAATTTCATAGAAACAGAGAAAGTGAAACAAAATTAGAAAATAGAAGAATATGTTTCAAATGGAAAAACAAGCAAAAACCCCTGAAAAAAGATCATAATGGAACAGCATTAAATACCTTATCTGATAAAGATTTCAAAGCAATAATAATAAGAATACTAACTGAATATAGGAGATTAGACAGAAACAGTGAGGATTTCAACAAACAAATTGTAAAATAGAAAAAAGAACCAGTCAGAGCTGTAGTACATAATAACTCAATGAAAAATACACTAAAAAGAATTAATGGCAGAGAAACACTTATGGCATCCTTGGAATATAGAAGAATGGAAATAACCCAATCAGGATAGCAAAAAGAGGAAGTTCCCTTGTGGCACAGCAGGTTAAGGATCTGGCATTGCTGCAGCTGTGGCATCTGTTGTGCAGTTTTAATCCATGGCCTGAGAACTTTAGTATGCCATAAGTGTGCCCTCCCCACCCCAAAAAAAGAATAGCAAAAAAGAAAAACAAATTTTTTTAAAATGAAGATAGTTTAAGGGACCTCTGTAACAATATCAAGCATACTAACATTTGCATTATAGGGGTTCCAGAAGGAGAAGAGAAGGAGAAAGGGGAAGAAAATGTATTTGATGAAATGGCCAAAAGCTTCCATAACTTGAAGGAAATAGACACCAATACACAGAAAATAGAGTGTCCAAAACAAGATATACCACACCAAGACATATAAATAAAATGTCAACAATTAAAATTAAGGAGTTCCCATCATGACACAGTGGAAATGAATCCGACTAGGAACCATGAAGTTGCGGGTTTGATCCCTGGCCTCGTTCAGTGGGTTAAGGATCTGGCATTGCTGTGAGCTATGGTGTAGGTCACAGATGCAGCTTGGATCTGACATTGCTGTGGCTCTGGTGTAGTCCAAGAGCAACAGCTCTGATTAGACCCCTAGCCTGGGAACCTCCATATGCCATGGATGTGGCCCTTAAAAGACAAAGGACAAAAAAATAAATAAATTTAAGAAAGAATTTTATAGGCAGCTAGAGAAAAGAAGTCACATGCAAGAGAGGCCCCATAAAAATACCAGCTGACTTTTCAGCAGAAATTGTATAGGTCAGAAGGGAGTGTAATGACATACTTAAAGTGATGAAAGGAAAAACAAAAACAAAAAATCTAAAACCTAGAACACTCTACCCAGTAAGTTTATAATTTAAAATTGAACAAATGATGAGTTTCCCAGACAAGAAAACCTAAAAGTGTTCATCAAAACTAAATTGACCTTACAAAAAGTGTTAAAGGGAACAGAGAAAACCATAGAAAAGATCAATGACGCTAAAAGCTGGTTCTTTTAAAAGATCAACAAAATTGATAAACCCAGTTTAGCCAGACTCATCAAGAAAAAGAGACAGGACTCAAATAAATGGAAAGACATACCCTGCTCTTAGACTGGAAGACTCATTATTGTCAGAATGACTATACTACCCAAGACAATCTACAGTTTCAATGAAATCCCTATCAGATTACCATTTTTTCATAGAACTAGAACAAAGTATTTTAAAGTTTGTTTAGAAGCACAAAAGACACAGAATAGCTAAAGCCATTCTGAGGAAGAAAAACAGCTGGAGGAATTAGGCTCCCTGATTTCAATCTATACTACAAAGACGCAGTAATTGAAATAGTATGGTACTCGCATAAAAATAGAAATACAAATCAGTGGAATAGGATAGAAAGCCCAGAATTAACCCCACACACCTATAAGTCACTTAATCTATGATAAAGGAGGCAAGAATACACAATGGAGAAAAGACAGTTCCTTCAATAAGTGGTGCTGGGAAAACTGGACAACCACATGTAAAGGAATGAAATTAGAACACTTTCTAACACCATATAAAAATATATGCAAAATGGATTAAATACCTAAATATAAGACAAGATACTATAAAACTCTTAGAGGAAAACGTAGACCAAACACTCTCCGACATAAACCATAGCAATATCTTTTCAGATCTACCTCCTAGAGTGATGACAATAATAAACAAAATAAACAAATGGGATCTAATTAAATTGAAAAGGTTTTCCACAGCAAAGGAGACCTTAAAGAAAACAAAAAGACAACCTACAGAATGGTAGAAAATATTTGCACATAAAGCAACTGATAAGGAATTAATCTCAAAAATATATAAATACCTCCTGCATGTCAAAAATCAAACAACCCCATCAAAAAATGGTCAGAATATCTAAATAGACAGTTCTCCAGAGAAGACATATAGATATCCATAAAACACATGAAACGATGCTCAACATCACTAATTATTAGAGAAATGCAAATCAAAACTACTATGAGGTACCACATTACACCAGCCAAAATGGCCATAATCAAAAAGTCTACAAACAATAAATGCTGAAGAGGGTGTGGAGAAAAGGGAACCTTATTACACTGTTGGTGGAAATGTAGATTGGTACAACCACTATGGAAAATGGTATAGAGATTCCTCAAAACACTAAAAATAGAATTACCATTTAATTCAGTAACACCACTCTTGGGCGTCTATCCAGAGAAAAACATGACTTGAAAGGATACAGATGCCCCAATGTAGACTGCAGCACTGTGTACAGTAGCCAAGACATGGAAACAACCAAAATGTCCACCTTCAGAGGAGTGTAAAAAGAAGATATGGTACCTATATACAGTGGAATGTTACTCAGCCATATAAAGGAATGAAATAATGGCCTTTGCATCAGCATGGATAGATCTAAAATTATAGTGCTAAGTTAGACAGTGAGACACAAATGTCACATGCTATCACTTATACGCTGAATCTAAAAAAAAAAAAGATACAATGAACTTCTTTGCAGAACAGATCTTGACTCACAGACTTTGAAAAACTTATGGTTGCCAAAGAGACAGATTGTGGGGGAGGGTAGGCTGGGGGTTTGTGATGGAAATGCTGTAAAATTAGGTTATGATGATTGTTGTACAACTATAAATATAATAAATCTATTGAGTTTATAAAAAAAATACGTGTTAAAGGGTAGTATTTAGTGAAAAAAGTAGGGTTATAATAAGAAATAAGAAAACATGGGAAAGGAAAAATTCCACTGGAAAATGCAAATATATAGTATAGGCAGGGCTTCAATTAGTTAAGCTAGTACAAAGTTTGGAAGACAATAACTGTAAAATCAACTATAACTAAACTCTTAAGGAAGAGACTCAAAGTTATAAATATAACAAAAGTTCAAAACAAGATGGAGAGTTAAAAATATAGATTCTTTAGAATACATTTGAGCTTAAATGATTATCAGGTTAAAACAAGTAGACATAGTTATAGGTCAACATACATGAACTTCATGGTAATCACAAATCAAAGACCAACAAAGGATACCCAAAAACTAGAGAGAAAGGTACACAAGCAGAGCACTGAACAAAATTACGAACCAAAAGGGATAAGACTAAAAGAAAAACAAAAGAACAGAGAACTACAAAAATAAACAACAAAATGGCAATACGTACTTATCAATAATCACTTTAAGTGTCAGTGGACACTTTCAATGTAAATGCTCCAATTAGAAGACACACCTTGGCTTAGTGATTTTTTTAAGACCTATCTATAGCTGTTTACAAAAGACTCGCTCAAGAGCTAAAGACACACACAGACTGAAAATGAGGGTATGAAGAAAGATATTTCATGCATGTATAAATGAAAAGAAAGCTGGGGTAGCAATATTCATAGCAAACAAAGTATAGATTTAAAATACTATTAGACTCAAAAACAAAGTCTAATAAAGAAAGAGACAGGCGCTATATAATGATAAAGTGTGTTGAGGGACATGTTTCTACAATCTTAGCCTCTCTGTTTCTATTTTCTATGCTGAAAACTCTATCACTTATTTCTGTGTCACGAGACATGTTTCCACAATATTTTCTTAGCCTCTTTTCTTCTATTTTCTATGCTGAAAACTCCATCTTGTCCTGCCTTACTTGACCCCATATTCCTGCTGGAAAAACAGTCACAGTGCTGGTAAATGACTTAAGCTTAAGAACAAAGACCAAAAGGCATAAGTTATTCATGTGGTCAGCTGAATAAGGACATAATGCATTGGTCTAGGCATGCCAGACCTGTGCAACCAGCACGCCATTTGCATAGCATGATATGTCCTATTAAAATAAAAGAGAGGAACCCCATGGCCCCAGGGGATTTATGAGTGGTCATTAACAGGATATGCATCAGCAAGGAGAACCCTGGGCACCCTGGGTTGCTGCAGACAGGCAGGCTGTCTGCAGAAGCACAATGGTGATTCTCTAGATGCTATGGGTAGATAGCTAAGGCCAAGCTTCCTCAAATACTAATGATGGTTAAATGCCTAAAGTTCAGAGTAAAAGCTTAACCATCTACCAGCTATATGACGTTTTAAATAATAATAAAAAACTATACCCTTCACCTATAGCCCCCTCCTCACTTGACATAATCCTAAAGAGCACAATAAAAGAAGTGGGGTTTCTTGAGGTGGCACTCTTGGTCCCTGAAACCTTGAGTCCCCCATTTCCCCCCTTTAAGATAAATGTCTCTGTGTCTTGTTTTATGTTAACTTTTTCCTTAAGTTTCATAGCACCCGTTCTTCAGCCCTCACCTGCTGAAGGGATCAATACAAGAAGAGGATAGAATATTCATAAACATTATGCACCTAACTAATATATGTAGCACTTAAATACATAAATGCTGACAGCATAAATGGTGAAACTGATAGTAATATAAAAATAGTAGAGGAGTTTGACTTTTATATCAATGAACAGATCATCCAGACAGAAAAGCAATAAGAAAATGGTGGTCTTAAAAAATACATTAGACCAGTTGGACTTAATAGACATTCCATTCCAAAACAGCAAAATATACATTCTTTTCAAGTGCACATAGAATGTTCTCCATATATGTCATGTGCTAGGCCATAAAATGAATCTCAAGACATTTAAGGAGATAAAAATTACAATAAGTATCTTTTCCGGCCACTCTGGTATGGAACTAGAAATCAATTACAGGAAGAAAATGAAAAACACAAATAAATGGAGACTAAACAGCATAGTGTTAAAAAAAAAGTTGATCAATGAAGAAATCAGAAAATGTTTTGTGACAAATGAAAATAGAAACACGACTTTTCCATATATATGAGATAAAGCAAAAGCAGTTCTAAGAGGGAAGTTTTTAGCAATACAAGACTCAAGAAATAAGAAAAATCTCAAATAAATAAACTAATGTAGCATCAAAGGGGATTGGAAAAAGGAGAAACAAAGCCCAAAGTCTGGAGAAGAATGGAGGTAATAAAGATGAGAGCAGAAAAAAATTAACATGGAGTTTAAAAAAATAATCCAAAGACAAATAAGATAAGAACTTTTTTAAAAGATAAACAAAATTGATAATCACTTAGCCAGGCTCATTAAGAAAAAAAGAAAGGACCCAAATAAACAAATAAATAAAGAGAAGTTACAATGAAATCACAGATATCAAAAATCATAAGAGAATACTGTGGTTGTACACCAACCAATTGGACAACCGACAAGAAATGGATAAATTCCCTGAAACATGCAATCTCCCAAGACTGAATGAGGAAAAAAAGATAATTTGAACAGGCCAATTATAAGTATTGAAATTTAATCAGAAATAAAAAATCTACCAACAGACTGAATCTAGGACCAGATGACATCACAAGGGAACATGTAATAAGGAACATATAATAAAAGAAATCTATTTTTCTCAAACTATTCCAAAAATTGAAGATGAATGAATATTCCCAAACCCATTCTAAGAGGCCACCATAACCCTGATACCAAAACCATATAACAAAACCACACAAAAATTATTACTTTTTACTATTTCAATGTCTTTGAAGAATAAATGAAAAATTCTCAACTATATCAACCAACAAAATTCAATAGTATTTTAAAAGGATCATAAACCATGATTAAGTGACATTTATTCCCAGGATACAACAATGGTTCAATATCCACAAATCAAATCAATATAATACACTATATTCACAAAATGAAGGATAAAAATCATGTGATTATTTCAGTAGATGTGGAAAAAGCATTTGACAAAAGTTATTTTTCCAGTTTTATTCCTTCATTTATTCTTTTTTTTTAATTTTATTTTTTTTTCCACTGTATACCAAGTTACACTTACATGTATACATTTTTGGGGGGGACCAAGTTACACTTACATGTATACATTTTTTTTCCACCCTTTGTTCTGCTGCAATATAAGTATCTAGACATAATTCTCAATGCTACTCAGCAGGATCTCCTTGTTAATCCATTCCAAGAGCAATAGTTTGCATCTGATAACCCTAAGCTCCCAATCCCTCCAACTCCCTCCCTCTTCCCCCGGGGCAGCCATAAGTCTGTTCTCAAAGTTCAAAAGGGGAAAAGAAAGTCTATTCAGCCAGCATTGCTGGGATACCTGGACAGCTGCATGCAAAGCAATGAAATTAAAACACACCCTCACACCATGCACAAAAATAAACTCAAAATGGCTGAAAGACTTAAATATAAGACAAGACACCATCAAACTCCAAGAAGAGAACATAGGCAAAACACTTTCTGACATCAACTTCATGAATGTTTTCTCGGGTCAGTCTCCCAAGGCAACAGAAATAAGAGCAAAAATAAACCAATGGGACCTAATTAAACTGACAAGCTTTTTCACAGCAGAGGAAACCCCAAAGAAAACAAAAAGACAACTTACAGAATGGGAGAAAATAGTTTCAAACGATGCAATGGACAAAGGCTTAATCTCTAGAATATGCAAGCAACTTATACAACTCAACAGCAAAAAAGGCAATTACTCAATGGAAAAATGGGCAAAAGACCTGAATAGACTGTTCTCCAAGGAAGATATACATATGGCCAACAAGCACCTGAAAAAATGCTCAACATCTCTGATTACAAAAGAAATGCAAATCAAAACTACTATGAGATACTACCTCACACCAGTCAGAATGGCCATCATTAATAAGTCCACAAATAACAAATGCTGGAGGGACTGTGGAGAAAAGGGAACCCTCCTGCACTGCTGGTGGGAATGAATGTAAGCTGGTACAGCCACTATGGAGAACTGGCAGGACTGCCCTGCAATGGAAGCAGATTTTGCGCCACAGGGACAAGCTTGCTCTAGTTTTTCTGGGCTGTGGGGGCTCTTGCAGCGGGCTGGTGGTGCTGGGCACCAGTTCCACGGGAGTACAGCACCCTCCGAGGGTGGGAGCAGCTAGCAGGGCCTCTGAGAACCTAAGGAGCTCTTCCCCAGGGCAGCCGGAACTGGCAGGATCACCCCGCAATGGAAGCAGATTTTGCACAGCTGGGCAGAGCTTGCTTTATCGTTTCTGTGATGTGGGCCTTTTCCAGGGGGCTCACAGTGCTGTGTGCTGCTCCGTGGGGGGTGTAGCACCTTCAGAGGGCAGGCAGGCCAGTGCAGGGAAAGCACCGACGGTGGCATTTGACAAAATTCAACACACATTCATGAAAAAAACCTGAACAAAGTTGATAAAGAGGGAACATATCCCAAAATGATAAAAGCCATTTCTGACAAACAAACAGCTAATATTGTACTCAGTGATGAAAACTGGAATGCTTTTCCTCCAACATCAAGAATAAGACAAGGATTTCCACTCTCACCATTTCTATTTAACATAGTATTGAAAGTCCAAGCCACAACAATTAGATAAGAAAAAGGAAAAAAAAGAAGGCATACAAATTAGAGGGAAGAAGTAAAAAGTCACTATGTTCGGATGACATAACACTATATATAGTAAACCTCAATGTTTCCACCAAAAACATTAGAACTACCAAATGAATTGAGTAAAATTAATTAAAGGGGGAAACTGGGGGACTCAAGTTCTCAGGGGCCAAGAGTGCTGCCTCAACAAACCACACTGCTTTTATTGTGCTCTTTAGGATTATGTCAAGTGAGGAGGGGGCTATAGGTGAAGGGTATAGTTTTTTATTATTATTTAAAACGTCATATAGCTGGTAGATGGTTAAGCTTTTACTCTGAACTTTAGGCATTTAACCATCATTAGTATTTGAGGAAGCTTGGCCTTAGCTATCTACCCATAGCATCTAGAGAATCACCAGCCAGCTTATCTGCAGCAACCCAGGGTGCCTAGGTTTGCACCTTGGTTCTCCTTGCTGATACATATCCTGTTAATGACCTCCTCATAAAGACCTTGGGGCCTTGAGGCTCATCTTCCTCTTATTCTTTTTTTTTTTTTTTTTTTTTTGGCTTTTTGCCTTTTCTAGGGCTGCTCCCGCGGCATATGGAGGTTCCCAGGCTAAGGGTCTAATCGGAGCTGTAGCCAACGGCCTATGCCAGAGCCACAGCAACACAGGATCCGAGCCATATCTGCGACCTACACCACAGCTCATGGCAACACCGGATCGTTAACCCACTGAGCAAGGCCAGGGATCGAACCCGCAACCTTGTGGTTCCTAGTCAGATTCGTTAACCACTGCACCACAACAGGAACTTATGCCTTTTGGTCTTTGTTCTTAAGCTTAAGTCATTTACCAGCACTGTTAACTGTTTTTCAAGCAGGAATATGGGGTCAAGTAAGGCAGGACAAGATGGAGTTTTCAGCATAGAAAATAGAAGAAAAGAGGCTAAGAAAATATTGTAGAAACATGTCTCGTGACACAGAAATAAATGATATCATATGGTATTTTTCTTTTTCTTTCTGACTTACTTCACTCAGTATGAGTCTCTTGTTCCATCCATGTTGCTGCAAATGACATTATTTTGTTCTTTTTTATGTCTGAGGAGTATTCCATTGTGTATATATCTCACATCTTCCTAATACAATCATCTCTCAGTGGACATTTGGGTTGTTTCCATGTTTTGGCTATTGTGAATTGTGCTGCAATGACCATGAGAGTGCATGGGTCTTTTTCAAGGAAAGTTTCGTGTGGATATATGCCCAAGAGTGGGATTGCTGGGTCATATGAGAGTTCTATGTATAGTCTTCTAAGGTACCTCCATACTGTTTTCCATAGTGGTTGTACCAGCTAACATTTCTACCAACAGTGCAGGAGGGTTCCCTTTTCTCTACACCCTCTCTAGCATTTGTTATTTGTGGACTTATTAATGATTCCTAAACATTTAAAAAGAGAACTACCATGTGATCCAGCAATTCAACACCTAGGTAAATGTCCGATGACAATGAAAACAGTATTTTAAAAAGATATGTATATCTTTGTATATATATATCTCATTGTTCATAGTGTATTATTTACTATAGCCAAGATATGGAAGCCACCTAGGTATCCCTCAACAGATGAATGGGTAGAGAATATTGTAAATATACAAAGGGATGTTAGTCATAAAAAAGAATGGGATTTTGCCAATTGCAACAATAGGTGTGAAACTGGAGGATATTATGGTTAATTAAATAATTTGGAGAAAAACAAATACTTTTCATTATATGTTTTCGCTTATTTGTAGAATGTAAAAAGTAAAACAAATGAATGAATACAACAAATAGAAACAGATGCAAGGAATCAGAAAACAACTTTGTGCTTACCAATCAGGAGAGGAGTGGGACGAATGGGCAAGATAGGTAAAAGGGATTAATACTAGGTATAAAATAAACACTAGGTATAAAATAAATATTATAGAAAGTTTCCATGTGGTGCAGAGGTTTAAGGATCTGGCATTGCTGCACCTGTGGTTCAGGTTGCAACTGTAGCATGGGTTCGATCAGTGGCTCTGGAACTTCCACATGCAGGGAGTGCAGCCAAAATGAAAATAAATAAATAGCTACATGTATAAAATGTACAGCACAGGGCAGATAGCCTGTATTTTGTAACTTTAAATGGAATGTAATCTATAAAGATATGACTTCATTATATTGTACACCTGAAACTAACATAATATTGTAAACCAATTATACTTCAATTTAAAAAGTAGTTGTGAAGTAATTTTAATCATAGTAGCTAACATTTATTGATGGTTATAGAGTTCGACCCCGTTCTAAGCACTTGACATATATTGACTTATTTAATCTTTAATGTACTTTCAAAAATTAAAAAAAATGAGCAGAAATCAACAAAACATTGTAAAGCAACACTTTAATAAAAATTAAAAAAATAATTTGATAGGTATGGGTGAAATAATAAAATGCCACAAAATAATTCTAATCAGATTTTAAGAAAATAATCCCAGTTAAAATATTTGGGAAGAGGTAAAACTAGAATTCAACTTCTGTTCTTGTAAGTGTAAAGCCAATACTGTTAAACTTGTAATATCTGTTCTTTGGTGCTAAGAATATGCATTGTACTTGGAAAGAGAAAAATCCCAAGAGGTGTAACTGTCTTGTGAATTAGAATTTTTGGTAACAGTTTTCAGAGAAAAACAATAGTGACCAGAACTTACATATTTTAATTTTTTTAGTTAAATTTTTTTTTTTCTTTTTGCCATTTCTTGGGCCGCTCCTGCAGCATATGGAGGTTCCCAGGCCAGGGGTCGAATCAGAGTTGTAGCCGCTGGCCTACACCACAGCCACAGTAACGTGGGATTCGAGCCATGTCTGCTACCTACACCACAGCTCACAGCGATGCCAGATCTTTAACCCACTGAGCAAGGCCAGGGATCGAACCCGCAACCTCATGGTTCCTAGTCAGATTCGTTAACCACTGAGCCACAATGGGAACTCCGAGAACATATATATTTTCTTTTTTTTCTTCTTTCTTTTTGTCTTTTTGCTATTTCTTGGGCCGCTCCCGCGGCAGATGGAGGTTCCCAGGCTAGGGGTCGAATTGGAGCTGCAGCAACTGGCCTACACCAGAGCCACACAAATTGGGATCCAAGCCGCGTCTGCGACCTACACTACAGCTCACGGCAACTCCGGATCGTTAACCCACTGAGCAAGGGCAGGGACCGAACCCGCAACCTCATGGTTCCTAGTCGGATTCGTTAACCACTGTGCCACGATGGGAACTCCCAATACATATACATATGTTTTCACAATTTAGAAGACTTGTCTCATTTTATCCTTACAAGAACCTGAATAATTCACTTTTTATTCTATTTACCTTTTTTTTTTTTTTTTTTTTTTGTCTTTTCCAGGGCCACACCCACGGCATATGGAGGTTTCATATTGTATAAATTTTTTGCCTTTCACTATTTACCTTTTTATTTTTTCTCATATTAAAGCAGAGATTGTAAGAAAAATATTTCAAATGTAACCAAAGTCAACAGTAAAGTTTCTCACATGATTATTTAAATGACTAAATAGTAAAGTTTCACACAGTTATTTAAATGATTTTATTGATTCTTTATGGTCATAATGCTCATTTGCAGATAAAAATGTTAAGGCTGATTAAGGTTATTTGGTTCCCAAAGTCACATTCTATGAAGCTGTTTGAATGAAGATCTTCTGATTCCTCTTCTGGGCTGTTCAATTACAAAATACCACACACACACTAATCTGTGCTACTTTAATTTTCTGTCAATGGATGACACTTCTGAAAGGAATGCAAGCTTTTAAAATGAATTTCTAGAAACCATGTCAAATGGCAGCTTCCCAAATGGACTCTGATGATGAGACAATAAACAAAGCAATTAGGTAAATCCTGAATCCTCCATGTGCTGGTTATTTTCTTCCCACCCTACTCAAATTCACGTTACCCAAAGAACCTCAAGAGCTGATTATCTTTTTATAGTCTGACACTGTGGGAACTGGGATTCAAAATTGGTACTGCATTAAGAATGACAGTGTGTCATTAGATCCCAACTTATTTTGGGTTGAAATAAAAACTGCATTAGCAAATAAACACACATCAGTGCACACATCTGACCTTGGGAGGTTATGGTTGGCATCTACTCCTGCTGTATGAGTAGACAATGGCTCCATGGTTAGAGAGGTAAGTGGAAGTCCTACCTCTGCCACTTTTTAGTTCTGAAGCCTTAGATTTCTAAATCATTGAGGCTTTCTTTTTTTCCTTCTGTAATAGAGACATCAACACACTTGCTTCAAAGCATTGCATCAAACAAGGTAAGGGTCATAAGTTTGTTAAATTGAACAGTGTTATATTATGTTATCTTCTATAGTGTCCTATGCATTAGTCTTGTCTTGCCAGCACTACTATAAGACTTAGAGATTTTACTTCAAATATATTTTTGTTTATCCTCCAAGAATACTGAGTAAATGCCAGGCTCTCAGCAAGTACTTACTAAAATTATAGAACTACATATTTGTGTTCTTGTTAGTTCATTACATACGTGTTTATTTACTGTCTGTCTTCCCCCCAGAATATCAGTTCCATAGGGGGATATTTGTTTTGTTCTTTGTTGAATTACAAAGGCCTAGAACATTGCCTGACTCATATGGGCAGTTATTAAATACCTAATAATGAAAGAATGAGTGAATGTGTGATGTTCACTACTGAAGAGACTGGAATAAAAAATCCAATTTTTTTTAGCACCAAGTTCTTTATCGGGCCTATTAGGTACATTAATTACTGCTGAATGATTTTTTTTTTTTTTTTTTGCTTTTTAGGGCCACACTGTGGCATATGGAAGTCCCCGCTAGGGGTTGAATTAGAGCTTCATCTATAACCTACACAAGTATCAGCAATGATGGATACTTAACCCACTGAATGAGAACAGGGATTGAACCCTCATCCTCATGGATACTAGTGGGGTTTATTATTGCTGAACTACAATGGGAACTCCTGAATGAATTTTAAAATTCTTACCTTTATGAATATTTTGCCCCCTTTCTGTCTATCCTCACTGCCTTCACTCTTGTTCAGGTAGAAATTACATCTCTTTCAGATTATTTTTGTTTTTCATAATTCCTGTTTCCAATCATTCTTTTGTAATCTTTGCTTACTATATGTACTTTGCTGCTCCCCAAAATCTACTTAAAACATAGATTTCAACTCTTTATCTGCCCTGAAAAACCTCACTGGCTTTACTCACTAAATACCTTCATTGTAACTTTCAAAATCCTTTACAGTAAATCCATCTGACTTTTTTTCGTTTCCCTTACAATTCCCTCCTGTATCTGAAACTATTACTAGCCTGTCTATTCTTGCATAATTCTTTCATTTTCCCACTTTTTTTTACTTTAGCCATATTAATCATTACCTAAAATGCTCTTCCTTCATAGCTAATGTCTATTAATCCAATTAACTTCATATCTGAACTCTGTCTAAATCATATGATGCTTATTGCCAAATTCTCTTTTGGTTTTCATACATTTATCAACAAGGTTATGGAAGATGGCAAACAAATATTGCTATTTATTGAGTTAGTTTTATTTGTTTGTAAAAACTGACTTTCAAAAATGTCAAATTCAATTATAACTATTATGGAAAGCAACTGGAGCGATTTAAGAAGAGTGGCATGATCTAACTAATGATTGTGGCAGAGTTTCTCAACTTCAGCACTATTGGCATTTAAAGTCAGGTAATTCTTTGTTATTCAGAATATTCTTGTGCATTGTGTTAGGATGTCTAACATCATCCATATATTCTACTTACCAGATGCCAGTATACCACCACCCCCATTGTTATAACCCATAATGTCTCCAGACATTGCCAAATGTCTCTTGTTGGGCAAACTTGGCCCCTGTTGAGAATCATTGTTTTAGAGAATCTCCCTGGCTGCTATGTGAAGAAGAGATAGATGATAAGAACAAGGGAGAGAAACTAGTGTGCAAACATACCGACCATCTCTGTTTCTCTAAACTTGAGTGTGAGGCAAGGGGATGAAATGTCTATTAGCTTTGTGGCTGAAGTTTACTGTCTGAGCAGAGATAAATCATGCATCAACGACTAGCCCATCTCTGAAAGATGAAGAAAGAAAATATAGAAGGTCCAATAATATAATGGAGAGGTTTATGCTGTTAGATCTATTTGTATACAGATATAATTTGAAAACAAAAAAATTGTAAGTATTTATTTTATACTTTGAGAACTCACATTTATCCCTCTCTGGGATTAGGCTGGCACTTAGGAAGCAGATTTCAAAGTTTGAGAATTAAAAAAAAAATGTAGTAACATTTAAAAAGTACCATTGTTGCCAGACCTCCCACATTATCAGAAGTGTCCTTGTTCACAGGTTTTGAACACTCATCCTTAGCAGAAGTGTCCTTTCTCAAAACCTGCCAACCCCCCCCTCACCTTTAGCAGGAGTGAACATAAATTCTTAAGTTAAAGTGTCCAGAGATAAGAAATGAAGACACACCCCCCAAATGGAACCAACTGGGACCAAGATGACAACAAACCTGCCCCCAAAAAACCATCACTGAGTCTCATAATGCACTGACTTGACTACATTATCATATTAAATGGCACACCTACTGATTGCCTACTGGACATTAAGGACCAAAAAAGGAAGAAAAGGAGGGCAGTACCCTACCCCCTCCAAAAAGCCCTGCCCCTTCCCTGATTGAGTGCATATGCCTCCCCATCCTTAGCCTCACTTCTCCTCCATTTGTCTTTACACTTTAAAATCAAATCACTTCTCACTCTGTGGATGAAAAGCTGATCTGTGAACTTAGTTCTCACTTCTCCATTCTTTGGCCACTGAATAAAGCTTGTGCTTTGTTGATCTCTCAGTTTCTGTTCTGTTATTCACCTACTCAAACCCAAATGGAAAAAGAACCCTCCCCCATGGAGGAAGAGAGCCTCAACCAGAATAGGGCCTGAACAGGAGCCATACGATTTAATTTGGTTACACTACCACAATTGCAATATTCAGAGATTAAAAAGTTTTATCCTTGTTTTTTCAGAGATTTCTTCCTGTAGTCAAATATGAATAATGAATTGTTAGTAACAAATGATAGGAACATCAGCTCTCTTCCTGTGACCTCTGATGGCAGTAACGATTTCTCCTTAATCCTAGCCTGCAATCCAGGACACCCTAGACTCTAAAATCCATCCTGCCGGAGTTTCCGTCATGGTGCAGTGGTTAACGAATCCGACTAGGAACCATGAGGTTGTGGGTTCGATCCCTGCCCTTGCTCAGTGGGTTAAGGATCCGCCATTGCCATGAGCTGTGGTGTAGCTTGCAGACGTGGCTCGGATCCCGCGTTGCTGTGTCTCTGGCGTAGGCTGCTGGCTACAGCTCTGATTCGACCCCTAGCCTGGGAACCTCCATATGCCCAAGAAATGGCAAAAAGACAAAAAAATAAAAATAAAAATAAAATAAAAAAAATAAAATCCATCCTGCCTCTGGCAAGGGTGATATGTCATTTAATTTTTGGCTCAGCTTTGGGTATATATTGCTTTCATTCTAACTCAGCTTTGGAATCAGATTCCCAATGATCTAATTCCTAATTTGTTTTTTCATCTCTCTTAATGCTCGGATTTAATATGTTTTAAACAAATCCTCTTCACTTTGTTGAAACCATTCCCACTATTTCTGATACTTGCTATTACTACAAAATTAGAATTTTTTCTTTCTTCTTTCCATTAAAACTGCTATTTCTATAATAACTAAATTTTTGTAACTACAAGAATGGTTTTGAATTGTTCACTGGAAAAATGAGGACATAGATATTCACTACATAAAAATAAAATCACTTTAATGTCTGGAGTTTAAATCTGAATAGAGAACTCATCTCCAGTCATAGTAATTAAATAACAACAATAATAGAAATTACGACAGAAACAGATATGTGTCAGAACATATTTTCTCTTTTCCACTCATCTCTTTTTGCCTTTTCTTATTCTTTATAGAATTGAAGGTGTTCAGTAAGAACAATGATAAAAGAGACAATATTTGTACAATAATAGTAATTTAAATTTATATTATGAGAGAAATGCTTTACAGTGTAGAATGTTTTATCTTAAATAAAATTCCCTCTTTAGCAGAAGAGTCTATGGTCACTGTCCTTAGTGTTAAGTCTAAAAGAAGGTCTGCTTACTTACCCCTCTCCAGAATGTAGCTTTCACCCTTGGGAGAGAGTAGAGGAATAGAAAGAAGGAAGGATGGTGAGGAGGAAGAATGTAAGACTAGAAATTAAAGGGACTCCAGGGTACCTGTTATATAAACCAATAGGTTATTTAATGAGAAAAATAAAGGGACATTTTGCTCCATATTTGTGGACCTCTGTGAATTCATGATTGCCTAATAGAATCTTCTTAAATTAATGGGTTGAATTCCTTTCTACTAAGGAGGAAACACTACTACTCTTGTACAAACAACTAACATTAGTTAAAAGCTTATTCTTGCCACTATTTTGCTAAGTCCAGCTCCTCCTCTGTGCCCTTACAACACCACCTGATTTTTTTTGCCAGCTTCCTTCTCAATGAATTGGAAAGGCCAGTGCCAGCTGTGAGTACAGAAATAAACCTTAGAAATGTGGAGATTGATATTTGTCATCTGCCTCTACAAAGGATCAAATCATAAGCCGTGGCATCTGCTGACCCTCAACACACCCTGAAATAGTTCACGGTGGAGATCAAGAGTGAAATACTCTGTGCTCTGGGAAATTGGCAGAATGGGTCTTTAGGTAGATTCTTTCAAAAGAAGATTTTTATGAGCCCAATTCTTGAATCTCCTCATATCTAGAAAATCAGTAAAATCCTTCATGGTGATATCTGCTCCTCATGAATAGCAGCAACCTTCATGAGACTGGCAGCAACTTTCTGCAAAACATGCTTGATTGCATGTTCCTCCCCTTTCATCAAAATCACATCTATACTGACACCCCAACTCCACGTCTCAGAGTCATTGGAAATGTGGTCTCCTAGGCTATAGTCCTCATTTTACCCCCAAATAAAAATTAACACTCAACTCTTACATTGTGATTTTTTATTATTTTCAGTTGGCAGAAACTTTGCTGCCAGGGGAGTTCATGAGTAGGGATCAAAATTGGGCAGTCTATTTTGTCCTAGAGTCTGACTACTCAAGAAATTGTTTGCTCAGCATTAAAGCTGCTTTGTTCATTTTCCAGTGACAAGAGCCTAGTGGCTGCCAAGACAAGGTCCTTGGAAGCCCAGAGCTGAATTAGAAGGCAGCTTTCCCTTCCTAGGCTCTAACTGAAATATTGATCTCCAAGGATCACTCTTGAACAAGCTCTGAGCAGGAACTACTGGGCAATGTGATTACCCAGTCTTGTCACAAGTGCAGAATTTCATTTTGTAGCATACCAGAGGAATGATCAGTGGGAGGGCTGGTGATACCTTGAAAACCTGAGTTGAAGAAGTTTTCAGCTGGCTCTGAGGTTGGGAAGCTTTGTTTTCCTGAAATGACATGGCACAGAATCTTTTCCCCATCCCTTCACCCTCTACTCATTACCACTAATCACTCCCTTGAAATACATGACTTTACAGCTAGTATTTGGTAAATTACATCTAAAGGGAGTTAAATCCTCAAAGAGAAGGCAGTTTGTCAGTGCAATGTTAAAACAAACTGTGGAGAAGGAACACTTCAGCAAAAGCCAAACTTCCTAAACTTTCAAAAAGTATATTTAATTTAAAGTGTATTTAATTTGAGCTGAATCAGGAAGAATGTTTGGATGTCTTATGTATTTATAAACATCATGCTTAGGCTTTATTTTACTCCTAAGTCTGCTTGTAGAAATCTGTAGTCCCTCTGCAAAAGAATATTCTTGACCTGTAAGCTGAATTCTGATACTCAGTAGTCTGGAATACTTTTTGTGTGCTTAGTCAACCCACCTTAGGGCTGTTTGGTGGACATTACTTCCTTCCTCTATTTTCTAGACCATCCTCAAACCTCTCCACCTCATCCAAAATGAGATATCTCAGAGGTGAGTTGTTTTTTTTTTTTTTTTTTTTTTTTTTTGTCTTTTTGCCTTTTGAGGGCCGCTCCTGTGGCATATGGAAGTTCCCAGGCTAGGGGTCAAATCGGAGCTGTAGCTACGGGCCTACACCAGAGCCACAGCAACGAGGGATCCAAGCTGTGTCTGCAACCTACACCACAGCTCACAGCAACGCCAGATCCTTAACCCACTGAGCAAGGCCAGGGACGGAACCTGAAACCTCATGGTTCCTAGTCAGATTCGTTAACCACTGAGCCATGACGGGAACTCCAAGATTTTTTTAACATAACGTTTTAACAAGTCTTCTGCCTTCAGTTTCCACCTTTCTCATTAAAACACAATACAAACTATTCTCCACATAGTTGTCAAAGTTATCTTTAAAAAATACACTTCCATCACATTGTTCTCCTGCTTAAGACATCTATGGTCCCCTGTTGCATGTAGGATTAAGTCCAAACTTAATTTACAGGGCATTACAATTTGCTTAAATCCCTCTCATATTAAATTATAGTTATTTGAGATAGAGACTCTATCTTGCTAATTTTTCCTGTGTTTTTAACATTTAGCAAAGTACCTGATATGTAAGCTCTCCATAGATACTTCTTGATTTGATTTATGCTCATCCCCACAACTGGTGTATGTTTGATGACAGATGAAACAGTATACAAATATGGAACGATGTATGTCTTCAAGTGGAGGAATCATAAATCAAATGGCTTATAATAGATTGATTCTGGTTTCTTTTAATTGGATAAGTTGGAGGAGGTGTACTCTTCCTTCTGATGAGTGAAAATAATCATATATCTATTTTGATATCTAGTCTCTTCAAGATGTGTATCTTGAGTACCTTCTTTCCACATCCTCCATTTCTTTTGTTGGTCTAATCATGAGAATATGAGGTAAAGTTAATCCAAAACAGTCCCACGTTGCACTTGTCTAGTTTGATCATAAAAAATTGACTTTTTCCATCTAGAATTGCATGGATCGGACAATAAATTTTGCGACTATCTTGAATGCACACACACACACACACACACACACACACACACACACACACACACACACACACACACACACACACAGTGGTAAAGTTGAAAAAGCATTAAGTTGAACCATCTTAGGTTGAGGATTGTTTGTATATATTTTTATTTCTAATTCTTTAATGAATGTCTTCATCTTAGATGTTATTTATATATATATTTTTAACATGAAAGAGTCTTTAAACGCAAGGTTTAGTTTCACAGCATGAAACTACTTGAGAGTAAAGTACAGAAATTTCCCATATACCTTTTCCTCCCACACAGGCACAGCCTTCCTCATTATCATCATCCTCCGCAAGACTGGCACATTTGTTACCATTGATGAATCCACCCTGATATCCTAAATATTTAAAGCTGATAGTTTACCTTATGTTTCACTTTTAGGGATGTGCAATATGTAATTTTAGACTCATCTATCATTTGTAATTTGTCCAGCATTATAATTTCACAGAGATTATTTTCCTGAAACTCTTCTAGCCTCAGGATATTCCTAGACCCACCTCTGCCAACCACTGGCAAGTACTAAAATTTATACTGACGCATATGCCTTTAGCAAATATTATGTTGTTAAGATCACACATTATGTAGCTTTTTCACTTGGAAACATGCATTGAAAGAGGATCCACATATTTTCATGTCTTGAAAAATTCCTTTTAAAAAAAATTATAGTTGATTTGCAATGTTCTGCCAATTTCTGTCATACGGCAATATGACCCAGTATATATATATATATGAATACATATTCTTTTCCTCACATTATCCTCCATCCTGCTCCATCACAAGTGAGTGGATATACTTGTTATCAGGATCCATCCACTGTTGCATTTGCCCATCCACTCCAAATGCAACAGTTTGCATCTACTAACCTCATATTCCCAATCCATCCCAGTCCCCCACCCCCTGGCAAACACAAGTCTGCACTCCATGTCCATAATATGTTTTTGTTTTGTAGATAGATCATTTTTGTCATATTTTAGACTCCATATATAAGTGATATAATATGCTGTTTGTCTTTCTCTTTCTGACTTACTTCACTCAGTATGAGAGTCTCTAGTTCCTAATATCCAAGTTGCTGCAAATGACATTATTTTGTCCTTTCTATGGCTGAGTGGTATTCTATTGTGTATATGTACATCTTCTTAATGCATTTTCATCTGTCGATGGACATTTAGGTTGTTTCCATGTATTGGCTAGTGCTGTGATGAACACAAGGTGCACATATTTTTTTCAATGACAGTTTGTCCAGATATATGCTCATGTGTGGGATTTCTAGATCATATGGTAGTCCTGTATTTAGTTTTCTGAGGTATTTCCATACTGTTTCCAATTTACATTCCCACCATTCCTTTTCCCCACATCCTATCTAGCATTTGTTGTTTGTTGAATTTTTAGTGGTGGCCACCCTAACTGGTGTGAGGTAATACATCATTATAGTTTTGATTTACATTTCTCTAATAATTAGTGAAGTCAAGCATTTTTACATGCGCCTGCTGGACGTCTGTATGTCTTCTTTGAAGAAAAGTTTATTTAGGATTTCCCATTGTGGCTCAGTGGTTAACTAACTTGACTGGTATCCATGAGGATGTGATTTCGATCCCTGGCCTTGCTCAGTGGGTTAAGGATCCAGCCTCGCCATGAGCTATGGTATAGTTTGTAGATGCAGCTTGGATCCAGCATTTCTGTGGCTGTGGTGTAGGCTGGCAGCTGCAGCTCTGATTCAGCCCCTTAGTCTAGGAAACTCTACATGCCATGGATGCAGCCCTAAAATGACAAAATAAATATATAAATAAATAATAAATAAGTAAATGTCTATATAGTGCTGCCCATTATTCAATTAGGTTGCTTGTTTTTTTTTGTTGTTGAGTTGTATGAGTTAGAATATTTTTGAGACTAAATATTTGTTGGTTGAGTCATTTGCAATTTTTTCCCATTCTGTGGGTTGTCTTTTTAATGGTTTCCTTTGCTGTGCTTAAGCTTTTGAATTTAACTAGGTCCCATTGGTTTATTTGTGTTTTTATTGTCTTCATTCTAGGAGGTGGGTCAAACAAATGCAGCTGTGATTTATGTCAAATAGCTTTCTATGTTTTCCCCTAGGAGTTTTACAGTATCTGGCCTTACATTTAGGTCTTTAATCAATTTTGCTTTATTGTTGTGTATGGTATCAGAAAATGTTCTGATTTCATTTTCTTACATGCAGTTGTTCAGTTTTCCTAGCACAATTTATTAAAGAGATTATATTTCCTCCACTTTATGTTTTTGTCTCTTTTGTTATAGATTAGTTGACCATAGGTGCTTGGGTTTATTTCTGGGCTTTCTATCCTGTTCCATTGATCTATATTTCTGTTTTTGTGCCAGGACCATGATGTTCTGATTACTGTAGCTTTGCAGTACAGTCTAAAGTCAGGGAGTTTGATTCCTCCAGTTCCTTTTTTTTTTTTTTTTCAATATTGTTTTAGGTATTTGAGGTATTTTGTGTTTCCATACAAATTTTAAAGTATTTTGTTCTGGTTCTGTAAAGAATTTCATTGGTAATTTGATAGGGATTTCATTGAATCTGTAGACTGCCTTAGGTAGTATTGTCATTTTGACTATTTGATTCTTCCAATTCAAAAGCGTGGTATATCTATCCATCTATTTCTGTTTTCTTTGATTTCTTTCCTCAGTGTCTTACAGTTTTTGGAGTACAAGGCTTTTGTCTCTTTAGGTAGGTTTATTCCTAGATATTTTATTTATTCATGCATTGGTAAGTGGCATGGTTTCCCTATTTCTCTTTCTGATTTTTCATTGTTAGTATAGAGAAATGCAATAGATTTCTGTCTATTAATTTTGTATCCTGTGACTTTACTAAATTCATTGATGAGCTCTAATAGTTTTCTGGTAGTGTCTTTTGGATTTTCTAGGTATAATATCCTGTCATCTGCAAACAGTGATATTTTTACTTCTTCTTTTCCAATTTGGATTCCTTTTATTTCTCTTTCCCTGCTGATTGCCATGCTAGGATTTCCAGAATGTCGTTGAATAACATTGGTGAAACAGGACATCCTTGTCTTGTTCCTGATCTTAGCAGAAATGCTTTCAGTTTTTCACCATTGAGAATGATGTTAGCTGTGGATTTCTCATAGACGGTTTTTATTATATTGATATAGTTCCCGTCTATGCCCTCTCTCTGGAGAATTTTGATCAGGAATTAGTGTTAATTTTGTCAAAAGCTTTTTTATGCGTCTATTGAGATGCTCATGTGTTTTTTTATTCTTCAGTTTGTTGATGTGGTATGTCACATTGATAGATTTGTGGATGTTGAAGAATCCTTGCATCCCTGGGATAAATTATACTTGAACATGGTGTATGATCTTTGTAATGTATATTAGAGTGTGGTTTGCTAATATTTTGTAGAGGATTTTTGCATCTATGTTCATCAGTGATATTGGCCTATACTTTCCTTTTTTGTGTGTGGTATCTTTGTCTGATTTTTGTATCAAGGTAATGATGGAGTGATGGAATGAGCTTGGGAGTGTTCCTTCCTCTGCAATTTTCTGGAAAAGTTTCAGAAGAAGTGGTGTTAACTCTTCTCAGAATGTTTGGTAGAACTCAGCTGGGAATCCATGGTGTCCTGGACTTTTGTTTTTTGGAAGTTTTAAGTCACATTTTCAATTTCAGCACTTGTGATTGGTCTAATTCATGTTTTCTATTTCTTCCTAGTTCAGTCTTGGTAGTTTTTACCTTTGTAGTAATCTGTCCATTTCTTCTAGGTTGTCCATTTTTTGGCATACAGTTACTCAGAGTAGTCTCTCGTTATCATTTGTATTTCTGCACTATTGATTGTAACTTCTATTTTTCATTTCTAATTTTATTTATTTGAATCCTCTCCCCTTCTCTTGATGAATCTGGCTAAAAGTTTATCAGTTATGCTGATCTTTTCAAGAAACAACTTTTGGTTTCATTGATCTCATTTGTTTCCTTTGCCTCCATGTTATGAATTTCTGCTCTAATCTTTATGATTTCTTTCCTTCTACTAATTTTGGGATCTGTCTGTTCTTCCTTCTTTAGATGTTTAAAGTGTAAGATTAGGTTGTTTATTTGAGTTTTTTCCTCTTTCCAGAGATTAGATTTTATTGCCATTTACTTCCCTCTCAGAACTGCTTTTGCTCTGTCCCATAGGATTTGGATTGTTGTATCTTCATTGTCATTTGTCTCTACATACCTTTTATTTTCCTTATTGATTTTTTTCAATGATCAATTGGTGTTTAATTGCATATTGTTTAGCTTCCAGGAGTTTGTGTTTTTTGCTGTTTTTTTCTTGTTGTTGATGTCTAGTCTCAGCATTGAGATTAGAGAAAATGCTTGAAATAACTTCATTTTTTTTTTTTCAGTTTACCAAGGCTTGATCTATTGCCCAAGATGTGATCTATTCTGGAGAATTTTCCATGTTCTCTTGAAAAGAAAGTATATTTTATGCTTATGGTGAAAAATTCTGTAGATATCTGTTAAATCTTTTTGGTCTAGTGTAACAGTTAAGGTCTTTGTTTCCTTATTGATTTTCTGTTTGGATGAGCTGTCCATTGTTGTAAGTAGAGTGTTAAAGTCCCCCACTATTACTGTGTTACTGTCAATTTCCCCTTTTATGGCTGTTAGTAGTTGCTTTATATATTGTGCTGCTTCTATGCTGGGTGCGTATATATTTACAACTGTTATTTCTTTTTTTGTCTGTTCTGGGGTCTCACCCCTGGCATATGGAGGGTCCCAGGCTAGGGGTTTAATTGGAACTGTAGCCACCAGCCTACACCACAGCCACAGCAATGCAGGATCCGAGCCACGTCTGCAACATACACCACAGCTCATGGCAACACCAGATCCTTTACCCACTCAGTGAGGACAGGGACCGAACCCATGACCTCATGGTTCCTAGTTGGATTCGTTAACCACTGAGCCACAATGGGAACTCCAACAATTGTTATTTCTTCTTCTTGGTTTGATCCTTTAATCATTATATAATATTCTTTGTATCTTGTGATCTTCTTTATTTTAAAATCTATGTTGTCTGTATGACTATTGCTACTCCTGTTTTTCTATAATTGTCATTTGCATATAATATTTTCTTTCATCACTCGCTTTAAGTCTATATGTGTCCTTAGATCTGAAGTGGGTCTTCTGTAGACCCATATACATTGGTCTTGTTTTTGAATCCATTCAGACATTTTCTGTCTTTTATTTGGAGCATTTATCCTGAATGTAATTATGTATACTTATTGTCTTTTTTTTTTTTTTTTTTTTTTTTTGTCTTTTTGCCTTTTCTAGGGCCACTCCCACAGCATATGGAGGTTCCCAGGATAGGGGTCTAATTGGAGATGTAGCAGCCAGCCTACACCAGAGCCACAGCAACGCGGGATCTGAGCCATGTCTGCGACCTACACCACAGCTCATGGAAACGCTGGGTCCTTAACCCACTGAGCAAGGCCAGGGAGCAAACCTGCAACCTCATGGTTCCTAGTCGGATTCGTTAACCACTGCGCCACAATGGGAACTCCATACTTATCGTCATTTACTTAATTGTTTTTGGATTTTTATTTCGTTCTTTTTTCTTCTCTTCCTCTTTCTGTTGTCTTCTCTTGTGATTGGCTGACCAATTTTAGTGTTATATTTGGCTTGCTTTTTCTTTCTTATGTGTGTGAACATTACAGTTATTTGATTTGTGATTTCCATTATATTTTGATGTATCCATCTATATCTGTGGAGAATTGGTTCTCTTAATTTCAAATGCATTTTCATTGTTCTTCATTTGTCCTCTCCTCTTCTCACGCTTGCTATTTTTGATATATTTGTCAGTGGGTGATTTCTTGTTTTTATATTATCTTTGCCTTTACTGGTGAACTTTTTAATTTGTAATACTCTTTTTTCTAATAGTGGCCTTTCCTTTTTCTCTTTGAGAAGTTCATTTAGTAGTTGATATAAAGCTAGTTTGGAGGGGCTGAATTCTTTTAGCTTTTTCTGGTCTGTAAAGCTTTTGATCTCTCCATCAAATCTGAATGAGAGCTTTGCTGGGTAGAGTATTCTTGGTTCTATATTCCTCCTCTTCATCACCTCAAATATATTTTGCCGCTCCCTTCTGGCTTGTAGAGTTTCTACTGAAAGATCAGCTGTTATCCTTATAGGGGTTCCCTTATATGTGATTTGTTGTTTTTCCTTTGTGTCTTTTAATGTTTTTTCTTTGTACTTAATTTTCACCAGTTTGATCAGTATGTGTCTTCCTGTGTTTCTCCTTGGGTTCATTTTGGATGGAATTCTCTGTGCTTCTCCCACTTGAGCATTTCCCTTCCCATATTTGGGAAATTCTTGTTACAATCTCTTCAAATATTTTGTTCTGGCCACTTTTCTCTCTCTTCTCCTTCTGGAACCCTTATGATGCAAATATTGGTATAACGTCCCAGAGGTCTCTTAGACTCTCTTTATTTTTCTTTTAAATTCTTTTTTCTTTATTCTTTTGTGTAGCAGTGATTTCCATCACTCTGTCTTCCACCTCACTTATTTATTCTGCCTCTGTTAACCTACTATTGGTTCCTTGATTATTTTTCATTTCAGCTATTGTGCTATTCGCCTTGCTTTTTAAATCCTCTAGCTCTTTGTTAAATGTTTCTTTTAAGTTCTCCATCTCTGTCTCCATTCTTTTTCCAAAATCTTGGATCATCTTTACTATCATCACTCTGAATTCTTTTTTAAGGTAAATTGCCTATCTCATCATTTAGTGGTTTTTGTCTATTTTTGTCTTGTTCCTTTGTCTCAAAAGTGTTTCTTTGTTGATTCATAGTCTTCCTTTCTGTTGATTGTCCCCTTAACAGTTGGCATGTGGATGTTGAAGCAGGTGCACAGTCCTGGAGTTCTAAGGGGTGGTAGTGGTTCATGTGTACCCAGATAATTTTTGGGGAGCAGTGGTATCACACTTCTTCCCATGTAGCTGGGTGGCTGGTAGTGATAGTGTCTGTGAGGCAGGTGGCAGTAATGCATCATTCACGATATTGCTTTTATAGCTCGTGGGGGGCTGTCTCTTTCAGCCCCTTCTGATAGCAGATAGCCTTCTGGGATATTTTCTGTAGCTTTAAATGTCAGAAGATTCTCCTTCCACCCCCTCCTTTGCAGGAAGTCACTAGGGACTGCCCACTGTTGTGCCAGCACTCACTCTAGGGATCTCTCTCTAAAGCCCCAGGGGCAGGGGGGCTTCTTACTCATTTTTGCTAAAAGTCTTTCTTTGTAGCTGCAAAATGTGTGTTTCTTCCCTTCCCCACCTTCTACTGGTAGTAATGCTGTCTGTAGCCACTGCAGATTGGAATGTGTGTTATTGGGCCTCCCCTGGCTCCCTCAGTATGGAGTGAGTGCCACTGACATGGGCCTTTGCAGGAGCTCTGTATCTGGTGCTTTTCTACAATTGGGCAGCCCATAGCTCTGGCAAAGTGTAGGCATCAATGGCCCTCTGGTAGGAATGGGCTATTCCACCCACAGCTCTTCTGACATCACTTGGGTGATGCTGGTGTGATCTTCTTCAGATTCTCTGGGAGAAGCCAAGGTGTATGTGCTTTCCCTGATCTTTTGTTGGTGAGCAGAACTCCTAGCAGCTCTTCTGGTGCAGGTTGGGCTCTACTAGCCTGGGGTCAACTGCAGGTATGGGGAACTTATTTTATTCCCCCAGACATTTTACTCCACCTTCTCCATGAAGTCTGTAGCCCTACAGGCAGGGCTGCTTCCCAGACATTGATAGGCAGCCTATACTGCCAAGTGGCTCTCCAAGATGAAGCAGGCAGTGTCTGGCAGCTTGAGAAAGTGTGTGCATGGAACAAGGCTATAGTGGTGGATCCTGCCCCTTCCATCCAGCATCCTCAAACAATGGCATCTGTTTTCTAAGCCCAACTGGGTTGCCTCCACTTAGATGCTCTCCACTGTGGTCACACTATACTCTAGTCCCCCTGGGCTATTTCCACATGTCCAACCCCAGTTTTTTTCCCCCATGTAGCCAGCCCCAGCTCCCTCTTTGGATGTGATCTCCAAAGCCAAAGTTTTAGTTTCTAGCACCTGCTAGTACCTGCCTATGGTGGCCTGTTGCCTGTGGCACTGATTGTTTGTGGAGGATTGTCTCCTTTTTAAATGCTTCACACCATTTGTCTAGAGTTCCTCCTCCATTTTGGCTGATATCCTCACTGGTGTGGGAACTTCCTGGCATGCAGGAGGTATTCCTCTTTCCAACTCCCTCCTGGGAGAGGAGGTCCAGTCTTGCTTCTTTTTCTCTTGTTCTTCTTTCTTTTGTCCTATTCGGTTTTGTAATTTTTCTTGCTCTATCACAATCTTGAGATCTTTTGTCAGTTTTTCATAATTTTCTGTGTGAATAGTTTTACATGTAGTTTATATTTTCAATGCATTTGTTGGAGTAGGTGAGCCTCATGTCCTGCTACTCTGCCATCTTAGACCATCCCATCTTAGGTGTTTTAAAGGGCTACTAAAGTCAACCCACACAATGAAGAATTTATTTCCTTTGTTATGTCTCTCTACCCTTCTATTCCTATCAAGAATGGCTCTACTACCTCCTTAGAAGGTCAAGACAGAAATCTGATTTTAATCATATTTTCTTCCTTCTCATGCATCCAGCCACATCTCCAACCATGTGTAGTTTTCTACTGTTGCCTATGGATATTAATATTTTAATATCTCTCCCATCTGATTTCTCCTATCCAATTGTCAGGCATCACCTGAATTGGTCTCATTACATCTTGCTGGGAAGATTGCCCAGCATTCTTCTCACACTATGTTTCTAGTTTTGCCTACTTCCAGCTTACTGTTTGATGTCAGATGAATATTCAGAAATATAATTCTGTTTCAATATGATCTTGTTTGAGATCTATTGATATAACCTCTAACATGAATACAAAATTTTAGGACCAATAAGAAACTTTTGTGACTTAGGTATGGTCAGCTCTTGAGTACCATAAATCATTTTTTTTTTTGTCTTTTCTAGGGCCACTCCCACGGCATATGGAGGTTCCCAGGCTAGGGGTCAAATTGGAGCTGTAGCTGCTGGCCTATGCCAGAGCCACTGAAACATGGGATCTGAGGCATGTCTGTGACCTACACCACAGCTCACGGCAATACCAGATCCTTAACCCACTGAGCAAGGCCATAGATTTAACCTGCCATCTCATGGTTCCTAGTCAGATTCGTTAACCACTGTGCCACGATGGGAACTCCTTGAGTACCATAAATCTTAACTCCCCAAAATATTTAGTCATACGAAACTCCTAACACACTCCTTATGTATGTTACTTTACTCTCTTCCCCCCACCCTTCATTCCCACTTCCTTCAAAGTAAGAATTAATATCTCTTTTCTACGATGGGCATAACCTCCAATTATGAAGGAGATGCCTCCATTAGTATCTCTCTTCTATAATGAACATACCTCCACTCTGTTTCATAATTAGAATAACTTATTTTCACGTTTGTATTCCCTAATAGCAGTGAAAGTGTCAGAATAGTTTATTTTATACTATTAATTTTTAAAACCATCGGGGTAATAATAAAGTGTCTTAATTCACTGTAGAGTATGAGTTCAGCAATTTTTATCCAATTCTTTGTTATTTTCTAAAGACTGATACATAGAAATTCTTCAGGGCTTCTTAAGACTATAATAAATATATGAAGATAATAAATTTGGCTTCTGACATAAGCAAACAATTCTTTGTTAAGTAGAGTCATACAATTTCTTTTTGTGAGTTTAGGCAAATTATTTAAACTCTCTGAGTTTAAATTTATTCACTATTAAAGTTAGGATAGCAATTCCTGATCTACCATTTTATTGAGTAGGTTAAATGAGACCATATGTGAAAACAACTTTGTAAATTGGAAATACTTTAAAAATGCAAGATATTATGATCACCATAGAAAAACGTTGAAAAATTAGATGTTGAAAATACAATTTCTTTATCATCTGGAATGCTTTCAATTACAAGAAACAGAACCATAAAATTAGTGGCTAATGCAACAGAAGTCTATTTTTCTAATCAACAAGAAATGTAAAGGCAAATAGTTGGTTCTTTTGCTGCACTAATGCCATCAGAGACTTGGGCTCTATTTTTAACTCCATCATCTTCAGCATAGTGTTTTTTATCTTTATGCTTTTTGCCTTAAAGTTCCATGCAATGGTTACAGACATCACATCTGCATTCAAGACAGAAGAAAAGAAGATAAAGGAAGAGGCACAAGCCTCGTTTGTTGTTATCCATTAGGAGAATAAGCTTTTCTAGACACCCCCAATAGATGCTTCTACTAGAAGTTTCTGATTCCTTTTATTTTCCCAGGTTTTTCTTTTCCCATCTCTGCTTGGAATTCACACAGCCATTTCAAGTTACATGAAAGACTAGGGAAATATTTAGCATAATAAACTTTTATAATAAAGGTGGGCAGGGAAGGAGAGGAGAGTGGATGTTGAGCTTGTCAACAATATTTGTCAAATATTTTCTTGAACTTCTCAATTTTGAATATGTTTGTGTGTAATCAAGCATAGCATTGTGTTCTCAAAGTTCCAAAATTTCTCAACATTCTCAAAATTCCAGTGTGGGAGATTTCTTTATTAAGCATGATTAGAGTCAGCATATATTTTCAGATGTCTGATCATTCCTTCAGATATCAATAAACTTTGAGTAAAGATTTGAGTTCGACCTTTGGTGGGAGAAAAAGTCAATTCTGATTCCCCACTTTGCCTTCAGAATATGCACTCATTAAAAGCTGAGCAGGAATGTCAGGGAAGAAGGGGTTCCCTGAGAAGTATATTTCCAATGTAGATGCCACTACCAATAGAGTGTATCAAGATAAATACAAAAGGGATATATACAGGAGAAGATTTAGAAACGAGAAAGGGGTGTCCAAAGAAGGCAAAACATCCAAAGACAAAATGAGACAAAATGAAAAAGTTAAAATAGCTTGAATTCCTTTATGCTTATGTACTATTTACTTTATCTGGATTCTATCCAGCTAGTCTTTAAAATTAATGTAAAATTCACCAGAGGTATTTATAGGTATGAAAAAAATAAGAATAACCTCTTTGCTTTCATTGGTTCTGTCAAACAGAAACGAAAAGAATCTTAAATAAGCATTGCAAGTATAATTGCTTGAAAGCACAAAGGGCCATGACTCTGTCCAAGTATCACTTTTGTCAGAGTGTACCTTGGGCTGTGTCTACCCTATTGGACCACACAGCATTTTATTTGTTTATTTTTATTAAAGCAGAATTGATTTACAGTATTGTATTAGTTTCAAGTGTACAGCAAAGTTATTCAGATATATATTCTTTTTAAAAATTATTTCCTATAATAGTTTATTTAAAATATTGAATATAGTTTTCTGCAATATACAGTAAATCCTAGTATGCACAGCATTTTTGAGTAGAATAACTCTGCAGTGGATGGTTAGTTTCTATTTTTAGAAGAGTGAGCTTGGGATACCTTATGCCTTTAACCTTGTTGTAAGATTTTCTAATAATTCATAATTATCAATTACTCTTTCTATTTAAGCTAGAGCTAAAATACATTAAAATTAATTTATTTAAAATAGTAGAAATGGAATGTATAATGCCCTCTTCACAGAAATGTAGGCATTGATTCCAACAATAAACCTGAGATCAGACTACAAATTCACAGTGAACTACTCTCTGCTTTCACCTTCATGTGAAAAAATTACCTAGTGGAAGCTGTTCATTATATATTTCTTTCCAGCTCTTCCAATCTTCATTCTTTTTTTCCCTTTTTTTCTGCTATTCTGTGTAGGGTTTAACTTAAGCTGCAAAAGCAATGAGATAGATGATTTTTATAACAGCTATCAGCCAAAACTATCCATTGCCTCCTTACTTTAACTAATGGATGTATTTATATATATGACCGATTCGCTTTGTGGTATAACTGAAACTAATACAACATTGTAAATCAACTATACTCCAATAAACTTAAATTTTAAAAAATAAAGTCTCTGATTGCTTTTATCTACAGTATCAACTACTAATGCTGCAGCTTCCGAGGCTTTTGTGATGGACATTTTGTGATGAGTACATTGTCTCCATTTTTTTTTTATTTTTTATTTTCCCACTGTACATCAAGGGGATCAAGTTATCCTTACATGTATACATTACAACTACATTTTTCCCCACCCTTTGTTCTGTTGCAACATGAGTATCTAGACAAAGTTCTCAATGCTATTCAGCAGGATCTCCTTGTAAATCTATTCTAAGTTGTGTCTGATAAGCCCAAGCTCCCGATCCCTCCCACTCCCTCTCCCTCCCATCAGGCAGCCACAAGTCTTTTCTCCAAGTCCATGATTTTCTTTTCTGAGGAGATGTTCATTTGTGCTGGGTATTAGATTGCAGTTATAAGTGATATCATATGGTATTTGTCTTTGTCTTTCTGGCTCATTTCACTCAGTATGAGAGTCTCTAGTTCCATCCCTGTGGCTGCAAACGGCATTATGTCATTCTTTTTTTATGGCTGAGTAGTATTCCATTGTGTATATATACCACATCTTCCGAATCCAATCATCTATCGATGGACCTTTGGGTTGTTTCCATGTCCTGGCTATTGTGAATAGTGCTGCAATGAACATGCGGGTGCATGTGTCTCTTTTAAGTAGAGTTTTGTCTGGATATATGCCCAAGAGTGGGATTGCGGGGTCACATGGAAGTTCTATGTATAGATAGGCATCCATAGAGGAAGAGAAGAGATAAAACTGTCACTGTATGTAGAGGACATGATACTATACATAGAAAACCCTAAGGACTCAACCCACAAACTACTTGAATTGATTAATAAATTCAGCAAAGTAGCAGGATATAAGATTAACATTCAGAAGTCAGTTGCATTTCTGTATACCAGCAATGAAACATTAGAAAAGGAATATAAAAATACAATACCTTTTAAAATTGCACCTCACAAAATCAAATACCTCGGAATACACCTGACCAAAGAGGTAAAGGACCTATATGCTGAGAAGTATAAAACTTTAATCAAAGAAATCAAAGAAGATGTAAAGAAATGGAAAGATATTCCATGTTCCTGGATTGGAAAAATCAATATTGTAAAAATGGCCATACTACCCAAAGCAATCTACAGATTCAATGCAATCCCTATCAAATTACCCATGACATTTGTCACAGAACTAGAACAAACAGTCCAAACATTTATATGGAACCACAAAAGACCCAGAATCGCCAAAGCAATCCTGAGAAACAAAAACCAAGCAGGAGGCATAACTCTCCCAGACTTCAAGAAATACTACAAAGCCACAGTCATCAAAACAGTGTGGTACTGGTATCAAAACAGACAGACAGACCAATGGAACAGAATAGAGAACCCAGAAATAAACCCTGACACCTATGGTCGATTAGAAATCTTCATTTTCTCATTTAAACCATTTAATTACACTTTCAAGTTAAAACTAAGTCACCAGTTCCTTAAATTGAATTATGTTGAAAACCCTTTTCTAGTTTGCTATGTATCTTTAATATACTTTCATTGGTCAAAAGGCTTCAAGAAATTCAAGTATTGTAATTGGTAATCTCTTAAATTTCACAAAAGTGCAAGATGTTGACTAACTTGGTATATGCAGAAAGTTGAAAAATTTTCTTCAAAAATACATAATATGAGAAAAAATGTGTATATATGTGTGACTGAGTCACTATGCTGTACAGTAGAAAAGGAAAGAAATGTAAATTGACTATAATGGAAAAATAAAAATCATTTAAAAATTAAGAAAATAGGAGTTCCCGTCGTGGCACTGTGATTAACGAATCCAACTCGGAACCATGAGGTTGAGGGTTCGATCCCTGCCCTTGCTCAGTGGGTTAAGGATCTGGCGTTGCCGTGAGCTGTGGTGTAGGTTGCAGATGCGGCTCGGATCCTGCATTGCTGTTGCTCTGGCAAAGGCCGGCGGCTAAAGCTCCAATTGGACCCCTAGCCTGGGAACCTCCATATGCCGTGGGAGCAGCCCTAGAAAAGGTGAAAAGACAAAAAAATATATATATATATATACATATATATATATATATATATATATTTGAAATTATGTTCTTTTTTTATGGACATTTTGCTAAAGAAAATGTGCTCTAAAGGATTGGACTTTTAGAGCTGAGAGAGTTAGACATTTTAGTTTCAACCCTCCCCACTACTCCCTAGACTTTACGCCCTTTTTCTAAGTGAGTAAATTTTAACCAGGAAAATGTATGACTTTCCAAGTGCCAAGGCTCATTGGTATAAGATCTCAAATCTCCTTCTGATTTGTGTTCATTCTGCTTTTCAATATGAAAAGCACTTTAAAAATACTGAATATGCATTTTAAACCCAACTCAATATGAATAAAAGAGTTAATGTTTAATTGATTGTATTAAAAATACTCAAAGCAAAATTACATCAAAATGAATCATCCTTTTCAAACACTTCTCAGCAGAATGTATTGCAAAATATGTGTCCTTATATGAACACTGGTTCCTTTAAGAGAGACTCTTGATATCCTGCCTAGTTCTGAACACCACCTTCTTTCAGAGATAGGCACTGTCACTTGGAGCCCTCGATGCTGACTGGAGTCTTGCTTTATGTGGATATTTCATTTGTAACCAGGCTGCTTCTACTTAATACGCATTGCTATTTCTTACAGATGGAAATCCCAGGATCAAAATAAACTCAAGCTGACCACACTAGTTTTTAATATTGTGCTTGGACTGTGAGTTGCTACCATCAGGTACTTATCCTTCATTTTATTTCATTCACCTGAGTTAATTAACACAGCTCCTTTCGTTTCTCCTGCTAATGAAGTTCCATAGTTCCTTACACTAAGCTCTTCTGATATAAGAAGTCCCTAGGAGATCTGCAGGTAAAAGAAAAGTTTAATGTAGGAGTTCCCGTCGTGGCGCAGTGGTTAATGAATCCGACTAGGAACCATGAGGTTGCGGGTTCGGTCCCTGCCCTTGCTCAGTGGGTTAAGGATCCGGCGTTGCCGTGAGCTGTGGTGTAGGTTGCAGACGCGGCTCGGATCCTGCGTTGCTGTGGCTCTGGTGTAGGCTGGCAGCTACAGCTCCGATCAGACCCCTAGCCTGGGAACCTCCATATGCCACAGAAGCGGCCCAAGAAATGGTAAAAAAAAAAAAAAAAAAAAAAAGACAAAGAAAAGTTTAATGTAGATATCATGGACGAAGGTTATCTGTGCAGAACAAATATTATTGTGGGGTTTAGGTGGTACAACACTTTCCCTCTCGGAAAACTGAGTCAAGCATACTGGGAACTTTCTTCTGAGGTTGAGCCATGTTTTCTTGAACAAGGTTTATGCACCTCAAACTTTCTCCTTTTTAATTCATCTGTCATCCAAAGAGTCTTGCAAATGTGCTTGCAATATCTGACACAGCAGATTAGAAACTGCTTGAGAGACTTCATATAATTAAAAATAAAACCAGTTCTAATTTTGGCCTTTATTTACAGAGATGAAAAAAGTACCCTGAAGAGATCTTGTTACAATGTTTGGGCACTGAGGGACATTTAACTGAGAATGAGTGGAACACAGTAGTGCTGTGCACTACTGCCCATATTTAGTATTATTTCTCACAAACAACAGCAACTGACCTTGACTCTGTGGATGGTTAGAAGTAGAAACTGTGATGGAGACCGCTGAATGGCAAGCATGGACTATAAATATACGCATAGACATATGTATATATTCAAATTTATTCTCATTAAAGGATGGCTACATTAACGTTCAGATTCTTATTTTAGATATTTGCAACTATTTTGTTTGTATTCTTTAAAACTCTTTTTATTGTTATTTCCCCAATACAAGTTTTTTTCATACTCTACAGCATAGGGACACAGTTACACATATATGTATACATTCTTTTTTCTCACATTATCATGCTCCATCATAAGTGACTAGACATAGTTCTCAGTGCTACACAGCAGGACCTCTTTGCTAATCCATTCCAAAAGCAATAGTTTGCATCCATTAACCCCAAGCTCCCAATCCATCCTACTCCCTCCCTCTCCTACCTGGGCAACCACAGGTCTATTCTCCCAGTCCATGATTTTATTTTCTGGGGAAAGGTCCATTTGTGCCCTATACTAGATTTTGGATATCAGTGATATCATGTGGTATTTGTCTTTCTCTTTCTGACTTATTTCACTCAGGATGAGGGTCTTTAGTTCCATCCATGTTGTTGCAAATGACATTATGTCATTCTTTTTTTATGGCTGAGGAGTATTCCATTGTGTATATATACCACATCTTCCTAATCCAATCACCTGTCAACGGACATTTGGGTTGTTTCCATGTCTTGACTATTGTGAATAGTGCTGCAATGAACATGCGGGTGCATGTGTCTTTTTTAAGGAGAGTTTTGTCTGCATATATGCCTAAGAGTGGGGTTGCTGGGTCATATGGTAGCTCTATGTGTAGTATTCTATGGTAGCTCCAAACTGTTCTCCGTAGTGGTTATACCCTCTTACATTCCCAACATCAGTGCAAGAGGGCTCCCTTTTCTCCACAACCCCTCCAGCACTTGTTATTTGTGGACTTACTAATGATGGCCAATCTGACTGGTGTCAGATGGTACCTCATGGTAGTTCTGATTTGCATTTCTCTTATAATCAGCGATGTTGAGCATTTTTCTGTGTGTTTGTTGGCCATCTGTATGTCTTCCTTGGAGAAATGTCTATTCGGGTCTTTTGCCCAATTTTCACTTGGGTTGTTAGCTTTTCTGCTGTTGAGTTGTAGAAGTTGCTTGTATATTCTAGAGATTAAGCCCTTGTCCATTGCATAATTTGAAACTATTTTCTCCATTCCGTAAGTTGTCTTTTTGTTTTCTTTGGTTTCCTTTGCTGTGGAAAAGCTTGTCAGTTTGATTAGGTCTCATTGGTTTATTTTTGCCTTTATTTCTGTTGCTTTGGGAGACTGACCTGAGAAATCATTTGTAAGGTTGATGTCAAAGAATGTTTTGCCTACGTTCTCTTCCAGGAATTTGATGGTGTCTTGTCTTATATTTAAGTCTTTTAGCTATTGTGAGTTTATTTTTGTGCATGGTGTGAGGGTGTGTTCTAATTTCATTGCTTTGCATGTAGCTGTCCAGGTTTCCCAGAAATTAATCTTTGACAAAGGAGGCAAGAACATAAAATGGGAAAAAGAGTGTCTATTCTTTAAAATTTTTATCTTTTTTCCAGCTTTACTGAGGTATGATTGACAAAATTTGTATATATTTAAAGTAGACAAGTGTCAATTTTATATAAAAATACATGGTGAAATGATCATCAAAATCAAGCTAATTAGAAGTTCCCATTGTGATGCAGTAGGTTAAGAACCTGACTAGTACCCATGAGGATGTGGGTTCAATCCCTGATCTCAATCAGTGGGTTAAGGATCCAGCACTGCCATAATCTGTGGCATAGGTCACAGATGGGGCTTAGATCTGGTGTGGCTGTGGCTTTGGTGTAGACTGGCAGCTGTAGCTCCAATTTGACCTCTAGCTTGAAAACTTCTACATGCCTTAGGTGCAGCTCTAAAAAGATTAAAAAAAAAAAAAAGAAAAGTTAATTAGTATTCAGTACTTCACATAGCTGCCTTTAATAATTTTTATTTTATCACCCCACACCCTTCTCCTCTGGAAATTCCATTCTTGTTGTCTATATCTATGAGTCTGTTCTGTATTGTTATGTTTGTTTTGTTTTCTTAATAATAAGTGAAATCATAGTATTTGTCTAACTTATTTCACTTAGCATAATATCCTCTAAATATATCCATGTTGTCACAATGGCAGATTTTTATTATTTTTCATGGCTGAGTAATATCCTATTCGTATATATATTACATATATATATATATATATATATATATCACTTTTTTTTTTTTTTTTGCTTTTTTAGGGCTGCACTCATGGCATATGGAAGTTCCCAAGCTACAGGTCAAATTAGAGCTACAACCTGCCAGGCTATACCTCACCCCCCACAGCAATGTGGGATCTAAGCCACATCTGCAACCTATGCCACAGCTCACAGCAACAATGCTGTATCCCTGGCCCACTAAGTGAGGCCAGGGATTAAACCTGCATCCTCACAGATATTAGTCAGATTCATTTCTGCTGAGACACAATGGGAACTCCCTACATTACTTCTTTTCTAATCCATTCATCTATCAGTGAATACTTAGGTTATATTCATATCTTGTTTATTATAAATAATGCTGCAATGATCATGGTAGCATGTATCTTTTCAAATTAGTGATTAATGTTTTTGTTTTCTTTGGGAAAATATCCAGAAGAGAAACTGCTGGTATGGTACTTCTATTTTTAATTTTTTGAAAATTTTCCATTTTGTTGATAGCTTTCTTCACTGTGCAAAAGATTTTAGTTTGACATACTCCCATTTGTTTGTTTTTGCTTTTGCATCCCTTGCTTGAGGAAAAAAAAAAAAAAAAAAAAAGACCGATTTTCTTCTAGGAATTTTATGGTTCCAGGTCTTACATTTAAGACTTTACTCTTTCAGTCTGATTTTATTTTTATATATGGTTTGGGAAAGCAGTCTAATTTGATTCTGTTGCATAAAGTTATATTCCCAATACCATTCATTGAAAAGGCTTTTTTTCATAGTATAGTCTTTTCTCCTTTGTTATAAACTAATTGACTTTATAAGGTTGGGCATATTTCTCATTCTCCATCCTGTTCCTGTGATCTATGTGTCAATTTTTGTACCAATGTCATTCTGTTTTGATTACTGTAGCTTTGAAGTAAGCTTGAAATCAAGAAGTGCAGTACCTTCAGTTTTGTTCTTTTTTGGATCATTTTGACTTTTCAGAGTCTTTTGTGTTTCCATACAAATTTTGGAATTATTTGCTCCAGTTCTGTAAAAAACACTATCACTATTTTGATAGGATTACACTGAATCTATAGATTACCTTTAGTATAATAGTATTATAACAATATTAATTATTCCAATCTATGTGTATCTTTTCATTTTTGCGTGTGTCCTTCAATTTCTTTCATCAGTGCCTTATGGTTTTCAGAGTACATATCTTTTATCTTCTTGGTTAGATTTACTTCTAGGTAATATACTCTTTTTTGGTGCATTTTAAATGGAATGATTTTCTTTCTCTTTTTGATTGTTCTTAATGTATAGAAATTCAATGGAGATAATTTTGTATCCTGCAACTTTACTGAATTCATTTATTAAATCTAATTTTTTTGGTTAGCATCTTTAGTATATACATAAACATTTAATCTTCAAACTTCGATGGTTTTACTTATTCTTTGCAAATTTGAATTCCTTTTTACTCTATTTCTTCTCTGATTGCTGTGACTCAGACTTCCAATAGTATGTTGAATAAAATTGACAAGATTGAGCATCCTTGTTTTGCTTTCAACCTTAAAGGAAAGGCTTTCAGCTTTAACCATTGAGTACAACAGGTTTATAAGTTTGTCATATATGGCCTTTATTATATTGAAATATATTTCCTCTCTACCTAATTTATTTATAAATTTTATCATAAATCAGTGTTTACTTTTGCCATAAGCCTCTTCTAAACCTGTTGGGATAATCATGTGATTTTTGTTCTTCAGTGCTTTAATGTGATATATCACAATGATTGCTGTCAAGATACTTGAATAATTCTACATCCATGGGATAAATCCCATTTAATAATGGTATATAATCCTTTTAATGAAGTGTTGGATTTGGTTTGTTGAGGATTTTTTCATCTATGTTCATCAGTGAAATGGGCTTATAACTTTCTTTTTGTATGGTGTCTTTGTCTAACATGGTATCAGGGTGGTAACTTATTCTATTATCATAGAATAAGTTCAAAATCATTTCTTCCTCTTCAATTGTATGGGAATAGTTTGAGAAATATAGGTGTTAAATCTCTATTGTTTGGTAGAATTCACCTGTGAAGTCATGTAGTCTTGGACTTTCTGTTGTGAGTTTTTTGATTACTGATTCAATTTTTTTTTTTTTATGTCTTTTTGCCTTTTCCAGGGCCACTTCCCATGGCATATGGAGGTTACCAGGCTAGGGGTCGATTCAGAGCTGTAGCCACCAGCCTACGCCAGAGCCACAACAACACGGAATCTGAGCCGCATCTGCAGCCCACACCACAGTTCACGGCAACGCTGGATCCTTAGCCCACTGAGCAAGGCCAGGGATCGAACCCGCAACCTCATGGTTCCTAGTCGGATTCATTAACCACTGCGCCACAACGGGAACTCCTGATTCAATTTTATTACTGGTAATCAGCTCATTAATATTTTCCTTTTCTTCTTGATTCAGAAGAACTTGTTTGTTTCTAGGAGTTTACTCATTTTTTTAAAAAGTTCATTTTATTAGTTTATAATTGTAGTAATCTTTAATGATTCTTTGTATTTCTGTGTGATGGTTGTAACTTCCTTTTCTTTTGTGATTTTATTGATTGGGTATTGCTCTCTTTTTTCCTTGATGACTCTGTATAAAAGATTATTAATTTTGTTTATTGTTTAAAGCATCAACCATCCATAAGTTTCACTGATTTTTTCTATTTTTAAGTATCTGTTTCATTTATTTCTTCTATGATATTTAAATTTCTTCCCTTCTACTAACTTTGGGTTTTGTTTTTCTTCTTTTCTAGTTCCTTTAGCCATAAGTTTAGGGGTATTTTAAAGTTTTTTTCAAAAAAATATTTCTTGTGATACTCTTGTATTGCTATAAATGCCCCTCTTAAACTTCCCTCTTTTTCTATGTACAATAGATTTTGGAAATTGTGTTTCCATTTTCACTGGTCTCCAGGTATTTTTTTCCCCTTTAATTACCCATTGGTTTTTGGGTAGTGTGTTTTTTATACACACCTCCCTGCTTTTTGTAGTTTTTACAGTTTTAAAATTATGATTGATTTTTAGTCTTATACCATTGGGGTTGGAAAAGATAATTTCAATCTTAAATTTACTGAGATTTTGTGGCCTCACATGTCATTTATCTAAGAGAATGCTCAACGTGCACCTGAAAAGAATGTGTGTTCTGCTGTTTGGTGATGGAATGTTCTATATATATATAGTCAATTTGTTATAATGTGTTATTTAGTTTCTTTACCCTTGCAGCTTTTCTGAGCCATGTCTGTGATCTACACCAGAGCTCACAGCAATGCAGGATCCTTAACCCCCTGAGCGAGGCCAGGGACCGAACCTGCAATTTCATGGTTCTTAGTTGGATTCGATTCCACTGTGCCATGATGGGAACTCCAATCTAATGTAATTTTAAAAAATATTAAAAGGTGATCCTGCAGCCAGGATGGGATTAAGATGGCGGAATAGAAGGACTGGAGCCCAACTGCTCTCCTAAAAATAATAAAATTCACAACTAAAGACTGAGTGCTTTTCACCCAAATGAACCAGAAACCTTAAAAATGATATCCTACTCAAGAAGAAAAAGAGGAGGACACATCAAGAGGTAGGAGGGGTGATTTCACGATATAAACAACCCCATACCTCCTGGGTGGGAAGCTCCACAGACTGAAAACTAACTGGTTCACAGACACTCACCTACAGGAGTGAGAGTTCTGAGCCACACATCAAACTCGCATGTGTGGGGATCTTGTACAGGGAGAAAGAGCCCCAGAGCATCTGGCATTGAAGTCCAGTGGGGCTTGTGCACAGGAGCTCCACAGGAGTGGGGGAAACAGAGACCCCATTCTTAAAAGGTGCACACAGACTTTCACATGCACTATGTCCCAGGGCAAAGCAAAGTCTCCATGAGAATCTGGGTCAAACCTGACCACAGTTCTTGGAAGACATCCTGGGAAAACAGGGGTGAATGTGGATTGTTGTGAGGGAAGTACATTGACAGCAAAGCTCTCAGGAATATTCAGCAGCCATGCCTTTCTCTGAAGGTGGCCATTTTGGGAAAATCTGGCCTCATCCATCAGTCAGCTGCTGAGAAGCCCCAAGGCAAACAACAACCCGGGTGGGATCATAGCCCCACCCCTCAGTAAATAGGCTATCTAAAACCCCTCAAACACACAGTTGCCTCTAATCCCATCCAGAGACTAAGCCCCACCCACCAGAGGGATTAGAATTGGCTCCACCTACCAGGGGGCAAGCATCAGCCCCTCCCATCAGGAAGCCTACAGCAAGCCCCCCATACTGACTTCAGCCACAGGGGGGCAGACATCAGAAGTAAGAGAGGCTACAACTCTATTATCTGTATAAAGGTCACCACACCAAAAACCTATAAAAATGAAAAGAAAGAGAACTATAACTCGGATGAGGGAGAAAGGAAAAACCCCAGAAAGTCAGCTAAGCAATGAGGAGATTCTCAGCCTCCAGGAAAAAGATTTTAGACTGTCGATGCTGAAGATGCAAGACATTGGAAATAAACTAGAAGCAAATATGTATAACTTACAGGAAACACTGAGCAAAGAGATACAAGATATAAACTTAAACAAGAAGAGATACAAAATAAAATAACTAGAAGCATCTAACAGCAGAATACAGGAGGCAGAAGAAGGAATAAGCGAGGTAGAGGACGGATTAGAGGAAATTACAGATGCAGAAAAGAAAAGAGAAAAAAGATTGAAAACAAATGAAGAGAGTCTCAGAGAACTCTGGGACAACATTAAACTCACCAACATCCATATTATAGAGGTGCCAGAAGGAGAAGAGAGAGAGAGAAGGAGACAAAAAAAATATTCCAAGAGATAATAGCTGAAAACTTCCTTAACATGGGGAAGGAATCACTCACTCAAATCCAGGAAGCACAAGTACCATATAAAATAAACCAAAGGAGAAACACACTGAGTTACATAGATTACTCTACCCAGCATGGCTCTCATTCAGATTTGAAGGAGAAATCAAAACCTTCACAGACAAGCAAAAGCTGAGAGAATTCAGCAATACTAAACCAGCCTTACAACAAATACTAAAGGCAGAAAAAAAACAAGAGAGGAAGGAAAGAAAAAAGAGCAACAAAAACAAATCAACAGTAATTAATAAAATGGTAAGAAGAACATACCTATGAATAATTACCTTAAATGTTAATGGACTAAATGCCCCAATCAAAAGACATAGACTGGCTGAATGGATACAAAAATAAGACCCATATATATGCGGTCTTCAAGAGACCCACTTCACTTCTAGGGACACATACAAATTGAAAGTGAGAGAATGGAAGAAAATATTTCATGCAAACGGGGTTCAAAAGAATGCTGGGAGTAGCAATACTCATATCAGACAAAATAGACTTTAAAATGAAGAATATTTTAAGGGACAAAGAAGGACATTACATAATGATCAAAGGATCAATCAAAGAAGAACATATAACAATTTTAAATATCTATGCACCCAACCTAGCTTCACCACAATATATAAGGCAACTGCTAACAACCTTAAAAGGAGAAATCGATGATAACACAATAATAGTGGGGGACTTTAACACCCCACTTACAACAATGGACAGATCACCCAGACAGAAAATCAATAAGGAAACACAGGCCCTGAATGATGCATTAAACCAGATGGACTTATAGATATTTATAGGACATTTCATCCAAAAGCAACAGAATACACATTCTTCTCAAGTGCACATGGAACATTCTCTAAGACTGATCATGTCCTGGGCTACAAATCCAACCTCAGTACCTTTAAGAAAATTGAAATCATATCAAGCATCTTTTCTGACCGCAACACTATATGACTGGAAATCAACAACAAGAAAAAAACTGCAAAAAAACCAAACACGTGGAGACTCAACAAAATGCTACTAAATAACCAATGGATCACTGAAGAAATCAAAGAGGAAATTTAAAAATACCTGGCAGCAAAGGACAATGAAGACACAACACTCCAAAACCTATGGGATGCAGCAAAAGCTTTTCTAAGAGGAAGTTTATAGCAATACAAGCCCACCTCAGGAAACAAGAAAAAGCTCAAATAAAACAACCTAACTTTACATCTAAAGCAGCTCGAGAGAGAACAGACAAGTCCTAAATTTAGTGGAAAGAAAGAAATCATAAAGATCAGAGCAGAAATCAATGAAATAGAAACAAAGAAAACCATAGAAAAGATCAATGAAACGAAAAGCTGGTTCTTCGAAAAGATCAACAAAATTGATAAACCCCTAGCCAGACTTACCAAGCAAAAAAGAGAGAGGACTCAAATCAATAAAATTAGAAATGAAAAAGGAGAAGTAACAACAGACATCTCAGAAATACAAAGATCATAAAAGATTACTCTATGCAACTATACACTAATAAAACAGAAAACCTAGAAGAAATGGACAAATTCTTGGGAAAGTACAATCTTCCAAGACTAAACCAAGATGAAATAGAAAAGATGAATGGACCAATCACAAGAACTGAAATTGAAACTGTGATTTAAAAACTTCCAATAAACAAAAGTGCAGGACCAGATGGCTTCACAGGTGATTTCTATCAAAAATGTAGAGAAGAGCTGACACCTATTCTTCTGAAACTATTTCAAAAAATTGCAGAGGAAGGGATACTCCCAAACTCCTTCTGAAACTATTTCAAAAAATTGCAGAGGAAGGGATACTCCCAAACTCATCACCCTGATAACAAAACCAGACAAAGATTCCACAAAAAAATAAAGCTATAGGCCAATTTCACTAATGAACATTGATGCAAAAATCCTCAACAAAATACTAGCAAACCACATCCAACAATACATTAAAAGGATTATACATCATGATCAAGGGGGATTTATCCCAGGGATGCAAGGGTTCTTCAATATCTGCAAATCCATCAGTGTGATACACCACATTAACAAACTGAAGAATAAAAACCATATGATCCTCTCAATGGACGCAGAAAAAGCCTCTGACAAAATCCAACACCAATTTCTGATAAAAACCCTTCAGAAAGTGGGCATAACAGGAACCTACCTCAACATGATAAAGGCCATATAGGACAAACCCACAGCGAACATCATGCTCAATGGTGAAAAGCTGAAAGAATTCCTGCTGAGATCAGGAACAAGACAAGGATGTCCACTCTTGCCTCTACTCTTCAACATAATTCTGGAAGTCCTAGCCACAGCAATCAGAGAAGTAAAAGAAATAAAAGGAATCCAAATCAAAAAGGAAGAGGTAAAACTATCCCTATTTGTAGATGACATGATACTATACCTAGAGAATCCTAAAGATTCTACCAGAAAACTGTTACAGCTCATCCACGAATTTGGCAAAGTCACAGGATACAAGATTAATACACAGAAATCAATGGCATTTCTATACACTAACAATGAAAGAGCAGAAAAAGAATTTAGGGGAGCAATCTCATTTGCCATCACATGCAAAGAATAAAATACCTAAGAGTAAACCTTCCTAAAGAGACAAAAGACCTATACTCTGAAAACTATAAGACGCTGATGAAAGAAATCAAAGATGACACAAATAGATGGAAAGACATACCATGCTCATGGATTGGAAGAGTTAATATTATCAAAATGACTATGCTACCTGAGGCAATCTACAGATTCAATGCAATCCCTATCAAATTATCAAGGACATTTTTCACAGAACTCGAACAAAATATTTTAAAGTTTGTTTGGAAGCACAAAAGACCCAGAATAGCCAAAGACATCCTGAAAAAGAAAAATGGTGCTGGAGGAATCTGGCTCCCTGACTTCAGACTATACTACAAAGCAACAATCATCAAAACTGCATGGTACTGGCACAAAGACAGAAATATAGATCCGTGGAACAGGATAGAAAGCCCAGAATTAAACCCACACACCTACAGCCAACTAATCTATGACAAAGGAGGCAAGAATATACAATGGAGAAAGGACAGCTTGTTCACTAAGTGGTGCTGGGAAAACTGGACAGCCACATGGAAAAGAATGAAATTGGAACACTCCCTAACACCATACACAAAAATAAACTCAAAATGGAATAGAGACCTAGATATAAGACCAGACACTATAAAACTCTTAGAGGAAAACATAGGCCAAACCCTCTCTGACATAAATGACAGCAACATCTCAGATCCACCTCTCAGAGTATTGACAACAAAAACAAAAATAAACAAATGGGACCTAATCAAACTTAAAAGTTTCTGCACAGCAAAGGAAACCCTAAACAACACAAAAAGACAACCCATAGAATGGGAGAAAATCTTTGCAAATGAATTTACTGACAAGGGATTAATCTCCAAAATTTATAAACACCTTCTGCAGCTCCATACCAAAAAAACAAACAATCCCATCCAAAAATGGGCAGAAGATCTAAACAGACAGTTCTCCAAAGAAGACATACAGATGGCCACAAAACACATGAAAAGATGTTCAGCATCACTCATTATTAGAGAAATGCAAATCAAAACTACTCTGAGTTACCACCTTACACCAGCCAGAATGGCCAGCGTCAAAAAGTCTACAAACAATAAGTGCTAGAGAGGGTGTGGAGGAAAAGGAACCCTATTCCACTGTTGGTGGGATTGTAAGTTGGTGCAACCACTGTGGAAAGCAGTATGGAGATTCTTCAGAAAACTAAAAATAGAACTACCATTTGATCCAGCAATCCCACTCCTGGGCATCTAGTCAAAGAAAACCACTACTTGTGAAGACACACGTACTCCGATGTTCATTGCAGCACTATTTTCAATAATAGCAAAGACATGGAAACAACCTAAGTGTCCATTGACAGAGGAGTGGATCAAGAAGAGGTGGTACATATACACAATGGAATATTACTCAGCCATTAAAAGGAATGAAACACCAGCATTTTTTGCAACATGGATGGACCTAGAAACTATCATGCTAAGTGAAGTCAGCCATACAATGAGATACCAACATCAAATGCTTTCACCGACATATGGAATCTGAAAAAAGGACAGACTGAACTTCTTAGCAGAACAGATGCTGACTCACAGACATTGAAAACTTATGGTCTCCAGAGGACACAGTTTGGGGGCTGGGGGGATGTGCTTGGGCTGTGGGATGGAAATCCTGTGAAATCAGATTGTTATAATCATTATACAACTACAGATGCGATAAATTCATTTGAGTAATAAAAAAAAGAAAAAATTAAAAGGTGATATTTATACACTTTAAAGGCACTCTATTTCAATTTAAATTGGAAGTGGGTCAAGATGCTGGAGTAGGAAGACCCAGAGCTCATCTCCCTCTATGAAAACATCATGCACACAATTACACAAAAAGTAAATCTTTCTTAGAATGACCTGAAGATCCGCATAAGAGTTCTACAACTAAATTTTTAAAGAAATGACCACATAGAGTCTGATAGGAGGGGAGGAGTAATGTAGTTGGAAGCCACATCCCTAGGGGGTGACCCAGACTAGCAGGGGGATAGCACACACTCGGGTACCTTCCCTGTGGAGCAAAGGGTACTTATCGGGCACTTCAATTCTGGGTGCCAAATTCAGAGGGAAAGCCCCTTGCATGGTCTGAACATTTAGTGGGACTTAGCAGAGTGCTATAAAAAAACAGAGATTCCGATTCTGAAAATCATGCACATAGACTTGCTTTCTCCTAGTCTTCTGCAAGGGCTAGTTTGATACTAGTCTTAGCAGCAGATTAAAAACTACTGTATCCTTTGGTTGATCTGCCAGGACCACCCCAGCATGTCCCACAGCCCACACCAGTTCTTGCTCCAGCATATCCTTCTCTGGCACTTGTCCCCACTAGGGTGGAGGCCACCATTGCTTGGGCTCTCATCTGGGAAGAAGGGAGAGCACAAGGATATGGCTTCGACCCCTCCAGTCCTGAAGCCACTTCTAACTAAGCCATGCACATGGAGAGAAAAAGAATCAGCTAAGAAGAACAGTTCCAAGCACTCAGCCCCTTGGCCTCACACCCAATCAAGGTGAGGACTGCCAAAATAAATGGAAGAAGCCCAACTCCCTGAGAACTCTTGCTCCAGATGCTCTGGCCTTATCCTACTCCAACAGTACTAAACATTATTGAGCCTATGAGAAGCCTGAGGTTGCCCCTGCCTGTGGCTATAACTTCTCTGACTCCAGGGCTACTTATTATCATAGTTGTGGTTGCCAGTGCACCCCAGGAGAGTACACTGCTCATGCTCAATTAAGACTAATTCTCCCATCAAAGCCACTGTACACATGCAGGCCACATAGAGATGCTAAAACACAAAGACATGCCTTCAAGACTGGAAGGGTAACTATTTAATCTAATTTTACATAGACAATCAGAAAAAGTTAACAAAATGGGACAACAAAGGAATATGTTTCTAAAAAACAGACACAACCTGGAAAATACCCTATTGAAACAAAGAAAAATTATTTACCTGATAGAAAGTTCAAAGCAATAGCTATAAAAATGTGAACTGACTTTGGGAAAAGATTAGATAAATACAGTGAAAACTAAAACAAAGAACTAGAAATATAGGAAAGAACGATTCAGACCTTATTAATACAATTACTAAAATAAAAAATACAAAAGAAGGAATTTACAGCATAATAAGTGATACAGAAGAACATGTAAGTGACCTGGAAGACAGGAGAGTGGATCATGCAATCAGAAGAGTGAAAAGAAAAACAATTTTTTAAAAGAGGATAGTTTAATAGAACTCTGAAACAACATCAGGAGTACTAACATTCACATTATAGGGCTCCCAGAAAGAAGAGGCACAGAAAGGAGTAGAAAATGTGGTTGATAGAATTATGGCAGAAAACTTCCCTAAACTGAAAAAGGAAATGTTAGGTTTATTGAGGGAGGAATACACAAGGCCAAGTCAGTAAAGTAGGAGCAAGATTTATTAAACCATCTGAAATTGATGGGCTGAGCTCAGGGTGACATCAACAAGAGATTTACAAGGCATCCACAATGGATGGGCTGAACCCAAGATGGCATCAGTGATGATTGTGAGGAGGCATTCTACTTATAAAATGTTGTTGGTGGGAGGAATGTGTGTGCGAGAGGAGTGGCAAGGGAGTTATGTGTCTCCTCTCCATGTCTCATGTCTAGATAAATGTTGCAACCTCCTCGCTAAGAGCAGGGATTGATGTAAACAGGCCTGATAATCAATCCTTGGTCAATCATGCTTCACAAGCGACTTTCCATATATTCTTATCTGTATTGCTCAATCCAGTCACATCCACCATCCCCCTAGGAAGCTATCAGGAAACAGATATCCAAGCGAAGGAGGCAGAAAATCCCAAACAAGATAAACTTGAAGAGACCCATATCAAAACATTATAATTAAAATGGAAAAATGTTTAAAAGAGAGAATTTCAAAGTCACCAATAGAAAAAAAAAGTGTCACATATAACACTCTTTGATAAAGCTAACAGCTGATTTTTTAACAGAAAAATTTCAGGCCCAAAGGGAGTGGCATGATATTTTTAAAGTGCTGAAAGGAAAATCCTACAACATAGGATACCCTCCCCAGAAAAGATATTACTCACAATTTAAGAAAAATAGAGTTTCCCAACAAGCAAAAACTAAGAATTCATCACCACTAAAGTGACCCATGAGAAATGTTAAATGGTCTTCTCTAAGTGAAAAAGAGAATGCTATAACAAGAAATAAGAAAACATAGGCAGGGAGAAAAAAATCCCACAAGCAAAGGCAAATATATAGTAAAAGGACTAGATCAACAATTTCATTAAGCTAGTATTAGATTAAAAGACAAACACTGTGAAATCAACTATAATTACATTAAACAATTAAAGGCTAGATCTGAAAATATGAACTATGACATAAAATCCAAACTCTGGGGTGAGGGAGTGAAAAAAGATAGATCTTTTATATTGTGTTTCAACCTACATGACCTTCAGTTTAAAATAAGTAGATAAAGTTACAGATAAACAATATGTAAACTTCATAGGAACCACAAATTGAAGACCTACAACAGACATGCAAAAACTAGAGGGAAAGGAACACAAATATAACAATAAACAAAATCATTAACCACAAGGGAAAAGGCTAAAATAAAGGAACAGAGGAGAACTACAAAACCAAGCATAAAACAAATAACAATGGAAATAAATACCTGCCCATCAATAATAACTTTAAATGTCAGTGGACTAAGTGTATCAAAAGGCATAAAATGGAGGGTGCTGTGAAAAGCAAGGAGTGAGGTGGGACTCATTCAAATGTAAATCAGGGCAATAAAAAAGTTTTTTTCTTCTTTAGAAGGAAAGATAGTATGAGCTAAAGGCAGAAAGGAGAAAAAAATAATGAAGACAAGATGGCAAAGTAGAAAACCTTAAGCTCACCTCTGATGAGAACATAAAAGTCACAACTAACTGCTAAACAACCATAGATAAGAAAGACTAGGAGCTACCAAAAAAGATATCCTAAATCTAAAGTCATAAAGAAGAAACACAATGAGGTAGTAAGAAGAATGCACTCACCATGTAATCAAGTCCCATAATCCTTAGATGGGCTACCCACAAATGGGAGAATAATTATAATACAGAATTTCTCCCATAGGAATGAGAATTCTGAGTCCTATATCAAGCTCCCCAGCCTGGTGTTCTGCTATAGGGAGGAGGAGCCCACACAGCATTTGGCATTGAAGGCCAGCTTATTGAAAGAGCTTCACAGAGCTGAGGGAAAGAGAGAATCCACCCTTGGATGGTGCATATAGTATCTCTTGCACATTGGGACTCAGGAAAAAAGCATTGACTTCATAAAAGCATGGACAAGACCTATCTGCTGGTCTTGGATGGTTTCCTGGGAAGGTCGTGGTGGGGGGGTGGCTCTGACTCTCTCTGGGGTCATAGAGGCTGGTAGTGAAATTTTCAGAGAGTGTTCCTCTGCCTGGATGCTTTTGGGAGGCAGACATCTTGCTTAGGGCGTTAACGCCAAACCTGGCTCCATCCAACTGCCTATAAGCTCCAATGCTGGGATACCTCAGGCCAAACAACAAACAGGCAGGAACACAACCTCATTCATCAGCCCATAGTTTGCCTAAAGAATTTCTGAGCCCACAGCCACCTCTAGATACATCCCTTGACATGGTCCTGCCCACCAGAAGGCCTAGACTCAACTCCACCAATCAGTGGTCTGGCACCAGCCCCTCCCACCAGGAAGCCTGCACAAGCCTCTATACCAGCCTCACCCACCAACGGGCAGACTCAGAAGCAAGAAAACTAAGTTAGCAGCCTGCTGAACCATGTCTGAAAACACAGTTCAGAACTTGCCCTGGGGGAGTTCTGGTATTGGGGCCGCAGAAACAAACCTTCCTAGTATCCTTGAGGATGAAGATTTGATCCCTGGCCTTTCTCAGTGGGATAAGGATCTGGTGTTGCCATGAGCTATGGTGTAGGTCAGATCTGTCATTGCTGTGGTTGTGGTATAGGCCAGCAGCTACAGTTCTGATTCGACCCCTAGTCTGGGATCCTCCATATGCCATGGGTGCAGCCCTAAAAAGAAAAAAAAAATCTACCCTGGGACCATCGCTTTGCCCTTGAGTGAAGAGGGGGGTGTACTGCTTAGATGCATATGACATCCCCTACTACAGGTCACTTCTTCAAGGTTGAAAAACATAACTAACCTTCTACATACATAACAATTACAAACACAAATTTAGACAAAATGAGAAGGCAAAGTAAGATATTCCAGATGAAGGAACAAGATAAAAACCTAGAACACCAACTAAGAGATAAAGGGATAGACAATCTACCCAATATAGAGTACTGAGTAATGACTATAAAGATGATCCAAGAACTCAGGAAAATAATAGTGGCACAGAAGAAGAAGTCGCAAGAAGTTTTTTAATAGAGTTACAAAATATGAAAATGAACCAGAGTAGGAGTATACAATAAAAATATTTGATGAGGCAGTAGATGAAAACTTCCCTAATGATGGAAAAGAAACAGACATCTGAGTCCAGGAAGCACATAGTGCCATATAGAATAAACTCAAGGAGGAACAACAAAACACATAGTAATAAAATTGACAAAAATAAAAGATAAAGAGAAAATTGACAAAAATTAAAGTTAAAGCTTCCAACAAAAGTCCAGGACCAGATGGTTTCACAGGTGTAATTTTCAAACAATTGCAGAAAAGTTAACATCTATCCTTATGAAACTATTCCAAAAATTCCCAGGGGAAGGAACATTTACAAACTGATTCCATGAAGCCACCATCCCCATGATACCAAAACCAAAGTTACCACAAAAATGAAAACTATAGGCCAATATCACTGGTGAACATAGATGCAAAATCCTCAACAAAACATTACCAAAGCAAATCCAACAATGCATTCAAAATTCATGCACCCTGACCAAGGGGGATTTATCCCAAGAATTTTTCAATAACCACAAATCAGTCAGTATGATTCATCACATTAACAAATTGAAGAATAAAAACTATCATCATTTCAGTAGGTGTAGAAAAAGCTTTTGACAAAATACAACACTGATTTATAATAAAACCCCCCAGAAAGTGGGAACAGTGGTAACATACCTCAATATAATAGAGGCCATATATGACAGACTCACAGCTAATATAATTCTCAATGGTGAAAAGCTGACAGTATTTTTATAAGATCAAGAACAAGAAAGGATGTCCACTCTCACTACTTTTATGGTGATAGTTTTGGAAGTCCTAGCCATGACAATGATGGAGAAAAGAAATGAGGAATTAAAATTGGAAAAGAAGGAGTAGAACTCTCACTGTTTGCAGATGATGGAATACTATACATAGAAAATCCTAAAGACTCCACCAGAACACTTCTATAGCTCATCAATGAATTTGGTAATGTTGCAGGATACAAAATTAATACACAGAGGTCTCATGCACTTCTATACACTGACAACAAAAGTTCAGAAAGAGAAATTAAGGAAAAAAACCCATTTACCATCACATCAAAGAGTATAAAATGCCTAGGAATAAACCGACCTAATGGGGCAAAAGACCTGTACACTGAAAACTATAAGACACTGATGAAACAAACAGATGATGATACAAACAGATGGAAACTTATACCATTACCTTGGGTTGGAAGAATCGACATTGTCAGAATGATTATAACACCCAAGGAAATCTACACATTCAATGCAGTTCTTATCAAATTAGCAATGACATTTTTCACAAAACTAGAACAAAACAACTTTAAAGTTGAATGGAAACACAAAGACCTCAAATAGCCAAAGCCATCCTGAGAAAGAAAAATGGAGCTGAAAGAATCAGGCTCCCTGACTACAGTATATACTATGATGCTATGGTCATCGAAACATTATGATACTGGCATAAAAACAGAAATATAGATCAATGGAACAGTATAGAAAGCCCAGAAATACACATATCCTATGGATAATTAATCTACAACAAAGGAGGTAAAAGTCTACAATAAAGTCTATCTCTTTAATAAGTGGTTTTGCAAAAACCGGAAAGCTAAATGTAAAAGAATAAATTCAGAACATTCTCTAACACCACATATAAAAATAAAGTCAAAATGGATTAAAGACCTAAATGTAAAACTGAATATAAATAAATAAAAACACATGTAAACTAATGGGACAACATTAAACTTGAAAACTTTTGCACTGAAATGAAAACAATTAACAAAATAAAAATAAAACCAAAGGAATGGGAGAAAATATTTGCAAATGATGCAACTGACAAGTGATTAATCTCCAAAAACTGATAAATGGCTTACTCAGCTCAGTATCAAAAACAAACAAATCAAAAAATGCACTCAGTAAGTGGGCAGAAGGTCTAAAAGGACATCTTTTCAAGGCATACAGAAAGGCACATGAAAAGCTGCTCAACATCATTAATTATTAGAGAAACTACAATGTTGTATCACCCCACACCAGGCAGAGTGGCCATCATCAGAATAGCTACAAACAATAAGTGCTGCAGAGGGTGTGGAGAAAACGTACCTTCTTATAGTATTGGTGGGAATATAAATTGGTAGAGCCACTGTTTATGAAGAACAGAATGGAAGTTCCTTAGAAAATAAAATTAGAACTACCATATAATCCAGCAATCCCACCCCTGGACATTTACTTAGAGAAAATTGTAATTTGAAAAGATACATGCCTCCCTGTATTTATTATAGCACTATTTAAAATAGCCAAGAAATGGAAGCAAAGTGTCCATCAACAGATGAATGGATTGAGAAGATGTGGTGAGAAGATGTGGTGTATGCAATGGATTTTTACTAAGCCGTAAAGGAGAATGAAATAATGCCATGTGGAGCAACATGGATGTACGTAGTGATTATTATACTAAGTGAAGTAAGCTATACAAAGTCAAAATCACATGATACTGCTTATGTGTGAAATCTTAAACAAGTACAGAAATGAACTCTTTTACAAAATAGAAATAGACTCACAGATATAGAGAACAAATGTACGTTTACCCAAGTGTTGGAGGGAGAGGGATAAATTGAGGGATTTAGATTAAAATGCACACACCATCCTATTTAAAATAGACAACTAAAAAAGATCTATCATCTAGTACAGGAAAATATATATTTTAACAATCTATAATGGAATAGAGTTAAAAAAGACTATATACATTTATATACATATGTATAATTGATCACTTTAGTATATATTTCAAACTAACATGACATTATATATCAAATATATTTCAATTAAATTAAAAAAATTAATTACAAGGAGAATAATTGAAAAAATAATACAAACAGATGGACAATTGCTGCTAAAAGGTCACAGACCAACAAAGAAATCATAATGAATTCAAAAAGTATCCTGAGACAAAGGAATTTTAAAACACAATTTCTCCAATTCTTTGGGACACAATAAAAGCAGTTCTAACAGAGAAGTTTTTAACAATATGTGACAACCTCAAGGAAGACGAAAAATCTCAAATAAACAACCTAACTTTCTATCTGAAAGAAAAGAAATGTAGTACAAAGCCAAAATTCGGCAGAAAGAAATATATAAAATAAAGGCCAAAAATTAGAGAAATCAATGTACTAAAAGCTGTTTTTTAAAAAAAGAGATAAACAATACTGAAAAAATTTACCCAGACTCATTATGAAAAAAAGGCAGCCCACATAAATCAGAACTGAAAAAGTACAACTGATATCACAAAAATACCAATCATCATAAGACAATACTATAAACCATTTTATACCAATTAATTGGACACCTAGAAGAAATGGATAAATTTTTAGAAACATACAACCTTTGAAGACTAAATCAGAAAGAAAAAGAAATGTCAGCAGACAAGTTACTAGTGTTAAAATGGAATTAGTAACAAAAGATGACAACAAACAAAATCTCAGGATGTGACATCTTCACGAGAGAATTCTACCAAGCATAGAGAGAAGAGTTAATGTTTATTTTTCTTAAGCTTTTCTCAAAAATTGAAGAAGAGGGAACACTCATTCTATGTACCCAGCATTCTTGTGATACTAAAACTAGAAAAATATACCACAAAAAATAGAATTACAGGCCAATGTCCCTGCTGAAACTAGATACAAACATGCTGAATAAAACATTCTCAAATCAAATTCAGCAATAAATAAAATCATACTCCATTGCTGCATTTTTGGCTGAGAATGTGATCTATCATAGAGAATGTTCCATGTGCACTTGAGAAGAATGTATATTCTGTTGCTTTTACATGAAATATTCTATAAATATTTATTAAGTCCATCTGGTCCAATGCATCATTTAAGGCCTTTGTTTTCTTGTTGATTATCTGTCTGGATGATCTGTCCGTTGCTGTAAGCATTGTGGTAAAGTCCACTATTATTATTGTGTTATTGTTGATATCTCCTTTTATGGCTGTTATCAGTTGCCTTATATATTTAGGTGATTCTATGTTAGTTACATATTTATTTATAATTGTTATAACTGTTTTGGAATGATAATCATGTAATGTCATTCTTTGTCTCTTGTAACATTTTTTGTTTTAAGGTCTATTTTGTGTGATATGAGTATTTCTTTTTTTATTTATTCATTCATAAACAAGAATGAAATTTTGCCATTTGCAACAATGTGAATGGACTTGGAGGACATTATACTTATTCAAGCATTTCAGACAGATTAAACAAATACTGTGTGAATCCATTATTTTTGGAATCTAAAAAATAAAAACATATAATTATAACAAAATAGAAACTAATTCACAAACAGATTCAAAGAACAGACTAGTGATTACAACTTGGGGCAGGGGGCTAGGAGAGGAACAAGAAATGGGAAGGTGATTAAGAGGTATAAGATACTAGCTATAAAATATGTGGTACAAGGATGTAAATTTTTTGACCATGCCCATAGCATGAGGAAGTTTTTAGGCCAAAGACTGAACCCATTCCACAGTAGTGACTTGATCTACAGCAGTGACAACGCCAGATCCTTAACCTGCTGAGCCACCAGGAAACTCCACAGGATGTGATTTATAGTACAGGGAATACAGCAAGTATAATAACTTTAAATGGATTACAATCACCTTATTGTATACCTGTAACTAATACAGTTTTGTAAGTCAAATATTCTTCAAAAAAAGTAAAGAAAAAAATTAAAATTTTCAGACACAAAGATAATCTTAGAAGAGTATATATTAGATTTAGTTACTTATTTTTAACTCCATTCTTATAATTAAATATGAGCATTTAACTAAATTTGCAAGTGCCCCAGGGACCAAATAATACCTTCAAATAAATGGACTAAAACTCACATATAGAGAAGTGGTCTGTATTCTTGTTTTTAGGGAAATTGTCTGATGCTAACTATCCTTTCCTAATTTTGTAATAATTAGGATGTTAAGCTAAACAGTCACCAGAATCTTATAAAGAAACAATTCTGTTTCATTTTCAGGTCAACGGGTGGATTTTTTTTCTCTGTAGTTACTAATATTAACCCAGCTGTCTTTTTTACCAGTGCACACATACATTTCAAATACTTCTGTCTAGAAAAGTTTGACAATTTTTCTTCAGCAAAATATAATAATTTCCAGTGATTTATCAATATTTCAAGTAGCAAAACTCTTGCAGATATGGTTTGTGATAAATTACCTAACTCCAAATTCACTGGTAAATGCCATGGCTTACAAGAAGAATATAATTATACTATATTTCAAAAAGGAAACTTCCACAGACATCTTGTGTGGATGTCGAAGGTGAGCTCAATCTAAAATCTTTGTTAACACTATCAGTGAGCTTGTGGCTATTTAGTGTTATTGCAGTAGTCTTCACAATCTGTATTTATTTTATATGTTTAATGTTTATCTCCCCAATGGATTGTAAACCCCATGAGAGCCAGGGCTACATTTGTCTTGGTCAACATTGTGCCTGTAAATCTAGCACAATGAATAAATGTTAATAAATATTTGTTAAACGAAAGCATAATTATGTATGAAGAATCAGCCATCATTGCATGGTCTAGGCAAAATATTACAAGTTTGATATGGAATGTAGATAATTGTACTTCATGGGATGCATTTCTATCTCTCCTTTCCAGTTATTTCACAAAAATATTTTTTTTTTAAAAATATCCAATTTAGACATATCCTATCTTTTCTTTAAAATATTTGTAGCTCTCCATTTCTTAGTGGAAAGTTTAAAATCTGCATCAAAAATACTTTTTACAATCTGGCTTCAATCAATAATTCAGTTTTCTTTTTCTAATTTTCCTAGTCTTTCTCTTTTCTTTTTCTCCAAATATATTCATTATTAGCTAATCAGACAGAGCTATTCTCAACCCCATACGTTTCATTTACTTTCATAACTATATGAAGGTGTTCTTGCCTAAGAATACCTCTCCTTTTCACCTCATTGTGTTCAAATTCTATTAATCTTGCAAGACTCACCTGCCTTCTCCTATAGAAACTTTCATAATTCACTGAAGACATAACACTGAGGGTGTACAAGAATGAGAAAAAGTTCCTAATAATCATCATACCAGACTCCAAATAAAAGTTAAGGCAACTAACATCTCACTCAGAGTAAAAGCCTAAGTCCCTGCACTCTTGATCCTGTTTCTACTTTACTTTCTCTTAGTTTTAATCCATAACATCTGTCAGTAAATAACATAGTATATACTTTGCTAACCTATTGTTTATTATCTGACTCAACATTCTAGAATAACTCTTAAGAACTTATGTGTTCAAGTGTATGTAAACTAGAACACTCTCAATATTGTTAATGAATATAATTCACAGAGGACTTGATTTGTGTCACAAGCCTTCTCACACATCTTGTTTTAATTAGTCTTACTGATTTTTGGACTACAGCTGCTTACTCTTTCCATTTCACAGATGTAGAAACTTAAATATGCTGACTAAGGTCATACAAACAATCCTTTGCAAAGTCTTTCCCAAATCCCATGCCACCTCAGTCTGGCAAGGATAAAGATTTGGATGATTGCTGTACAATTGTATATCTTGGTAAAATGAGGAGACAGCTCAGGGTGAAGAATGTTCACTTATGGGTATAGTTAATTGTCAGATGTGGGGTGGCATGGAATGGGGGAATATTTGAGTCTCAGGGAAATAAATGAAGTCAGAGAAAAGGAATCAGAAACTTTCAAGATCAGAGTTTCACCATTACACCATGGCAAAAATCATTTCATGTAAGAATCAGGTGAAGCAGGGTTGGAGGCAGGCCTCACAGGAAATTAGAGTAGAAATACTGAAGCTGGTCTCAAACTGAAAGTGAGGTCCTTAAGGCCTTCAATAGACTGAGCTCCCTGGTGTGCATGGAGACCAGGAGACAGGTCTACTGACCTCATCCTGGTGTGTATGCAATACTTAAAAAAAAACAAAAAAACCCATAAAACTGCTGATCACAGATATTCACTCTTTACATTATTTTCACTTTGCATTAAAGCTTGCTTCTCCATGGCTGTCTGACAATTTTTCTTGCTGATTTCAATTCTTTAGAAAATTTCTGGAGTTCCCATCGTGGCACAGTGGTTAACGAATCCGACTAGGAACCATGAGCTTGCAGGTTCGATCCCTGGCCTTGCTCAGTGGGTTAAGGATCCGGCGTTGCCGTGAGCTGTGGTGTAGGCTGCAGACGCAGCTTGGATCCCACGTTTCTGTGGCTCTGGCGTAGGCCAGCAGCTACAGCTCTGATTAGACCTCTAGCCTGGGAACCTCCAAATGCTACGGGAGCAGCCCTAGAAAAGGCAAAAAGGCAAAAAAAAAAATTCCAACAATATGTCCTGGAAAGTAACATTAAGATGGGTGTTTGTAGAGCAGTGATGTAGTAAAGAGATCATACAGAATCAGACCCTACTATTCTGAATTCTAAATTTACCATCTGCTAGCTGTATAACCTAGGCCAAATTACTTATGTATCTTAGCCTCAAATTTCTGAACTGAAAAATGGGCTTGATCATATGAAATTGTACACTTGTGAGGACTGAATGCATATGACAAATTTTCCTCACAGGTCCAGTATGGTAACCAGCAAATAACATGCTGAAAAAATGGTAGTTTAACTTTTTTTGCTGTCTTGAAAACACATTGCCAGGATTTAGCTCTCCTGTTCATTTCCAAAAATGAACTTCTAGAGTAATTCAGGAAACTTATCCACCTTTTTGGGGATCACAAATAACCATAATTGGGAGCAATGGGAGGTAATACTCATTAAGAAAAAAACTGCTCCTTACTTTTACCATTTACATAAATGAGATGTTCTGAATTTTAATATTTAGAATTTAAATCAGAAAGAAAGTTAAGATTTGATAACAGGTGTTGAAACTTCAGTTTAAAATATTTAGAATTCTGTCCAAAGAGAGAAGATGCACCATTAAAACCGACTCTTCATAATTTAAAATGAAGCAGGCACCACTTAGATTTTTATGGGTCAAAAGTAGGACACTCTTTTCCTAGTTTCCCCTTTATCCTAAATTATACACATTAAATGAACCCCATATCATGTCTGAACTGATGGATATTTGCATAATTTTGAATACCATAGTACATGTCACAGTTAAACAAGTATTTCCCGGGGATACTATGGTCCTTTGGATAAAATTATCAAAAGTTAAGTTGTTGATTGATATATTTTTAGGGAAGAAAATAATGCTTTAATTTGTTCAATTGTTTAACATTTACTGAGCATTTATTACATAGCAGGCACTGTGTTAGACCTTGGAGAATCAGAAATAAAAAAGAAAGGCATGTTCTTGCCCTCAGAGAACTTAACAGCTTTCCTGGGGAAGAGAGGAGACTGTTTTTAAGTCAAGAAGTATTACTCATATCCTGATAGATGTCTATGTAAGATAAATTTGTACTCTCAAAAGAGTTTTTAATTTTCTTTCAAGATAGTCATTAAGAATTGGCTTTATAACATCAGTTGAATTTTTAAAAATAAAGAGATATTTAGGGTTGGGTTAGCTCAAGGGAAGTATTATGGACAGAGGGAGATACTTGAGCAAGATGTATTCAGTGAGCTAAAGGTTATTGGACATGACTGGCACATAGGCTAAGAGGTGGAAGTAGGGTAAGGAGCAGGAGGGAAGAGATTGGACTGGAGGACTAAAAAAGGCCAGAGCATGAAGGGCTTTGCATACCATGCTAAAAGGCCAAAACATTGTCCTGGAGACTTGGGGGTGGGGAGTGGGACTTGGAACAATGTAAATAGCCATATGCCTATTTGACATTTAGAGATGATTTGACATTTAGAGAAATGACTCTGATTGATACTGTAATGAAGTTTTAGAAAGTGTAAGCCTAGTAGCAGGGGGATATTTTAGGACATTTTTTTGAGGAATACAGTGTCTATGCTAAAGCTCTCCTTTACAATTTTTTTTCTAAAACTCCTTCCAGGTTTCTCCCTTTTTAGGAATTTCATGAAATGTTCTCCATTCCCTATCTCTTATTTTTCCTGAGTTAGCTGCTCTTGTAGGTGAGTAAGAAAATAGGAGATAAATTATCCGACAGAACTGAATAAGTATGCAGAGGCCTACATCCAGCTCTTGTGACTCTCAGAGCTAAAGATCTGAGAAAGTATTGAGAAAAACATTTGCAATTAGGTTTTTCATTAGTGGGGGTTCAGAATAACAGCTGAGAATAGACCTAATATTCTATAGGTGAAGCAAATGAAAAACAGAGGACAATAGACAAAAGAAACAAAAGAAAATCTTGAGTAGATACAAATGACCCTAGGCATATGAATGAGGGTGAGATAGAAGTTGAGTTTAGAATCCACACTTTTATTTTTGGAAATCTAAAATGGTACATCAAGAAACACAGGAAAAATATTTTAAGTCCAATTGTTCTACTGAGAAAAACAAAAACTCTCAAATAGAACAAATTCACCCTGCATTCCACTTCTTTCATTCTCTGGGGAAAAAAAAATAAAAGATGGCAGAGAGGGCATTAACTTTCATTAGGCTGGGTATTTTTGAAATTGAGGGGAAAAAATAACAAGAAAGAGAGAAAGAAACTGTATTTGAAACAATAATACTTTGGGGCTATGCTTAAGACACTGTTACCCTGGAGGAGCCTGAGGAGATCTAATGATGAGTTAATGTCTTGAAACAGACCTATTTTGAGTAGAAAGCCAGAAAGGCAAAGATGAAAAGTTTTTTGTTTGAAACACATGAGGCCAGACTTCCCTGTTGCTCAGTGTGAAACTAGGATTGCCTATTTCTTTCCCCCACCATTTCCTCTACAACTTTACATGTTTTATTAAAAAAAAAGTTTTAAGACATGCACACTGGGTAAAATCTAGACCAAGAGATATACTGTACAAATAAAGTACTTTAGAGCAGATAGCCCCCACAGATATTGTAGATAAAATGCAGCCAAGTTCAATTAAATGTACTATTATAAACAAAAATGCAGAAGTGGATTTAACAACTCATTAAATTTTTAAAAGGCAGGGTATTTCAAGTGGGAATTAGGAGAATAAACTATGATCTAAGGCATTTTAAAGTTTTATACCTTTGCTAATGAAGAAATGAATGAGAAAACATTTGGTATTTAAAGTCAACAACACTGGATTTTGATTCTTCTTTATTTCTACAAATCCTTAAGGATTTTGTCCCTTACTTATTTCTAGCACAATGATAGTTGTATCTTTTCTTGTAAATCCTGGAAAGCTAGAACTGGAAAGGCCATTAGGAACATTCTGGGAAATCTCTATGAATGAAATGAAGGCACAGGAAAATGAAGCTTCTTTTCAGGGTTTAAAGACTATCTTGGTAAAAGAATACTTACTTAATCTAGACTCAAAGTTATCTCAGAGCTGGAAATTTGGAGACAAGGAGCTATTTTTTTTTTCCCAGTACCCTTTCTTAATTTAGTGAAGTGATAGCTCAAGAATCCCTCTAAAGCAAGAGGTTATGAGAAAATGCTGGATTTTATAAATTTCCCCAATTACTAGAATAAAAGATGGAGCCATATAGCAAAAACACCATGAGTCAGTTTGTAGTTTGAATCCCTGGAACAGTTATTCTCCAAGTTTGAAGACAATGTTATTTTGATCTCTTGCTGGCATCCTTGAAAAATACATAGGCAGCTGAAAATCATGCAGACAAAGAAGTCAGAAAGTGCTTAGGCTATAAGACTCTGTCCATTATGATTACAGAAATTAAACAATGCAACCAAAATTCTAAATGATAAGGGAAGAAAAATAAATCTCCTTTGAAGATATTTTTTTGCTTTACTTTGTGTAAAAAATATGAGCAAAGATAAATTATGCATTACTTTTGATAGAGTCATTTTGGCAATATTAATTCTTCCAATCCAAGAAAAAGTATACCTTTCTGTCTGTTTGTGTCATCATCTATTTCTTTTATCAGCATCTTATAGTTTTCAGAATACATAGCCTTTGTTACTTTAGGTAGGTTTATTCCTAGGTATTTTATTCCTTTGATGCAATGTTAAATGTGATTGTTTTCTTAATTTCTCTTTCTAATCTTTCACTGTTATTGTATAAGAATGCAAGAGATTTCTGTGTATTAATTTTGTATCCTGCAACAAATTCATTGATGAGCTCTAGCAGTTTTTTGGTAATATCTTTAGGATATTCTATGTATAGTATATGTCATATTTAAACAGTGACCATTTTAATTCTTCTTTTCCAATTACGATTCCTTTTATTTCTATTTCTTCTCTGACTGCTGTGGCTAGTACTTCCAAAAATATGTTGAATAAAAGTGATGAGAGTAGACATCCTTGTCTTGTTCCTAATCTTAGAGGAAATGCTTTCAGCTTTACATCATTGATAATGTTGTTAGCTGTGGATATGGTCCTTATTATTCTGAGGTAGTTTCTATGCCCACTTTTTGGAGCGTTTTTATCATAAATGAGTGTTGAATATTTTCCCAAGCTTTTTTTGAATCTATTGAAGTGATTATTTTCTTTTTTAAAAAATTTTCAGGAGTTCTCATCATGGTGCAGCAGAAACGAACCCGACTGGTAACTCTGAGGTTGAGGTTGAGATATATAACTCTAAGGATCTGGCATTGCCGTGAGCTATGGTGTAGTTGGCAGACATGGCTCCGATCTGGCATTGCTGTGGCTCTGGCGTAGGCCGGCGGCAACAGCTCCAATTAGACCCCTACCCTGGTAACCCTCCATAGGCTGAGGGGGTGGCCCTAAAAAGACAAAAAACAAAACAAAACAAAATTCAGTTTGTTAGTATGGTATACCACACTGGTAGATTACAGATATTAAAAAAACCATTGCTTCCCTGGGATAAATCCAACTTAATCATGGTGAATGATCCTTTTAATGTATTTGTGGTTCAGTTTGCTAGTTTTTGTTAAGGACTTTTGCATGGTAGTTCATCAGTGATTTTGGCCTGTAATTTTCTTCTTCCTTTTTTTTTGAAGTATCTTTGGTTTTGGTATGCAGGTGATAGTGGCCTCATAAAATGAGCTTGGGAGGGTTCCTTCCTTTGAAATTTTTTGGAATAGATTCAGAAGGATAGGTGTTAACTCTTCTGTAAATATTTGATAGATTTAACCTGCGAAGCCATCTGGTCCCGGACTTTTGTTTGTTGGAAGTTTTAAACCACAGATTCAATTTCAGTTCTTGTAGTTTGTTCATATTTTCTATTTCTTCCTGGTTCAGTAAGGTTATTACTGGCTAAGAATTTGTCCCTTTCTTCTAGGTTGTCCATTTTATTGACCCATAGGTCCTTCATGTTTCTGTGTTGTTGGTTGCAATTTATCCCTTATCATTTCTTTTTTTATTACAATTTTCTTCATTATATTTATAAATGTAAAAAAAAAAAGTGTTTTTTGTGTTTTTTTTTTTTTTTTTTTTTTTTTTGTATTTTTAGGGCTGCAACCATGGCATATGGAGGTTCCCAGATAAGGGGTTGAGTCAGGAGCTGCAGCCACTGGCCTCTGCCATAGTCACAACAATGCCAGATCCAAGCCACATCTGCAACCTACGCCACAGCTCATGGCAATGCTGGATCCTTAACCCACTGAGAGAGGCCAGGTATCGAATCTGCATCCTCAGAGATGGTAGTCAGATTCCTTTCCACTGATCCATGATGGGAACTCCATGGAAAAGTATTAATACTTCTCTGGCACATTTAAAATTTTTTTTTTCCGAAGGCATGTTTTAATAGATTTTTTAAAATAAATTTTATTGGAGTATAGTTGACTTAGAAAGTTGTGTCACTTTCAGGTGTACAGCAAAGTAAAACAGATATATATCCATTTCTTTTCAAATTCTTTTCCCATATAGATTATTACACAATATTGAGTAGATTACTTGGTGCTACACAATAGTTTCTTTGTTACCTACCTACTTTATTTATAGCACTGAGTATGTGTCAACCCCAACGCCTTAATTTATCTCTCCCACTCCACATTTCTGCTTTGGTAAGCATAAATTTGGTTTCAAAATCTTTGAGTCTATTTCCATTTTTGTAAGTTCTTTTGTGTCACTTTTTATTAGATTCCACATATTAGTGATCTCATATGATATTTGTCTTTGACTTACTTCACTTAGTATTTCATTTAATTTCCAGGTTCATCCATTTTGCTGCAAATGGCACTATTTTGCTCTTCCTTATTGATGACTAATTCTATGGTATATGAATTCCACATCTTTATCCAATCGGCTCTTCCTGGACATTTAGGTTTCTTCCATGTTTTAGCTGTTGTAAACAGTGTTGCAGTTAACACTGGGGAACACATATCTTTTCAAAATTTTTTTCCCGATGTGTGCCCAAGAGCGGGATTGCTGGACCACATGGTAGTTCTATTTTTAATTTTTTGAAAGGATATCCAAACTGTTCTCCATAGCTGGTTTCACCAGCTTAAATTACCACCACAGTGTGGGAGGATTCTCTTTTCTCCACTCCCTCTCCAGTATTTACTGGTTGAAGATTTCTTGATGATATGATTATGACTGATGTGAAGTGGTACCTCATAGTAATGTTGATTTACATTTCTCTAATAATTAGTAATGTTGAGCATCTTTTCATGTTTTTTAATTTCTTTTTTTGCCATCTGTATGTCTTCTTGGGAGAAATGTCTGTTTAAATGTTCTCATCATTTTTAATGAGTTTTTTGTTTTTTTGACATTGAGCTGCATGTGTTATTGGTACGTTTTGGAAATTAACCCCTTGACAATCCATTATTTACAAATCTTTTCTTCCATTCTCTAGGTTGTCTTTTTATTTTTGTTATGGTTTCCTTTGCTGTGCAAAAGCTTTTAAATTTAATTAGGTCCCATTTGTTCATTTTTTTTGTTTTTATTTTTATTATTCTAGTAGGTAGATCAGAAAGATATCATTGTGATTTATGTCAAAGAGTGTTCTAAGTTTTCCTCTAAGAATATTATGAACTTATGTTTAGGTCTTTAACCATTTTGAATTTATATTTATGTGTGGTGTTAGAGAGTATTCTACCATTTCTTTTACATGTAGCTGTTTGGTTTTTCCAGCACCATTTACTGAAGAGGCTGTCTTTTCTCCACTGTATATACTTGCCTCCTTTATCTTAGATTAATTGACCATAGGTATGCAGGTTTATTTCTGGGCTTTCTATGCTGTTCCACTGATTTATATTTCTGTTATTGTGCCAGTACCACACTGTTTTGATGACTGTAGCTTCATAATAAAATTTGACGTTAGGTAGCCTGATTCCTCTAACTCCATTTTTCTTTCTCAAGACTGCTTTGGCTATTTGGAGTCTTTTGTGTTTCCAAACAAATTAAAAAAATTTTTTTTGTTCTAGTTCTGTGAAAAATTCAACTGGTAGTTTGATAAGGATTGCACTGAATCTGCAGATTGCCTTTGGTAGTTATAGTCATTTTGACAATGTCAGTCCTTCCAGTCCAAGAAAATGGTATATCTTTCCATTTGTTTCTGTCGTATTTGGTTTCCTTTATCAGTGTCTTAGAGTTTTCAGATTACAGGTCTTTGCCTCTTTAGGTATATTTTTCCCTAGGTATTTTATTCTCTTTGATGTGATAGTAAATAGGATTCCTTCCTTAATTTTCTCTTTCTGATCTTTCACCATTGGTGTATAGGAATAAAATAGATTTTTATGTATTAATTTTGTATCCTGTAACTTTACCAAATTCATTCATGAGTTCTAGTAGTTTTCTGGTAGCATCTTGAAGATTTTCTGTGTATAGTATCATGTCATTTGCACATAATGACAGTTTTACTTCTTCATTTTCAATTAGGATTCCTTTAATGTCTTTTTTTCTCTGATCACTGTGGCTAGGACTTCCCAAACTATGTTTAATAAAAGTGGTAAAAGTGAACATCCTTGTTCTGTTCCTGATCTTAGCAGGAAAGCTTTAAGCTTTATACCATTGACATTGATGTTAGCTGTGGGTGTGTCATATATGCCCCTTATTAGGTTTTCTCTATGCCAATTTCCTGGAGAGATTTTTTTTATATGAAATATAGTTGTTGAATTTTATCAAAAGGTTTTATATTGAAATGATCATATAGATTTTATTCTTCAGTTTGTTGATGTGGTGTATCATATTGATTGATTTGCATTTATTGAAGAATCCTTGCATCCTGTGATAAATCCCACTTTATCATGATGTATGATCTTTTTAATGGACTGTTGGATTCAGTTTGTTAATATTTTGTTGAGGAATTTTATATCAATGTTCACCAGTGATATTGGCCTGTAAGTTTGTTTTCGTTTTTTTTTTTTGTTTTGTTTGTTTTTTTTTTTTTTTTTGGTCATGTCTTTGTCTGATTTTGGTATCAGGGTGATGGTGACCTCATAGAATGAACTTGGGAGGGTTCCCTACTCTGAAATGTTTTGGAATTGATTCAGAAGGAATTCAGAAGTATAAGTGTTAACTCCTCATTAAATGTTCAATAGAATTCACTTGTGAAACTCTGGTCCTGGACTTTTGGATTTTTTTTGGAATTTTTTATATTTATTTTTTTATTTTTGCTTTTTAGGACTGTACCTGTGACATATGGAGGTTCCCAGGCTAAGGGTCTAATTGGAGCTACAGCTACCAGCCTATGCCACAGCCACAGAAACATCAGATCCATGCCTCATCTGCAACCTACACCACAGCTCATGGCAATGCTGGATCCTTAAACCACTGAGCAAGGCCAAGGATAGAACCTGCTACCTCATGTTTCCTAGTTGAATTCATTTCTGCTGTGCCATGACAGGAACTCCTTTTTTTGGAATTTTTTTTAAATGGTAGTTTCAATTTCAGAACTTGTGATTGGTTTATTCATATTTTTCTGTCTTCCTGGCTCAGTCTCTGAAGATTGTACCATCCTAAGAATTTTTCTATACCTTCTAGGTTGTCTATTTTATTGTCGTATATTTTCTTATAGTATTCTCTTATGATCCATTGTATTTCTGTCCTTTTTCATTTCTAATTTCTCCTTTTTTCATTTCTATTTTTATTGATTTGGACCCATATCCACTTTTTATTGATAAGCTTGACTAAAAGTTTATAAATTTTCTTTATCTTTTCTATGAAAAAGCTTTTAGTTTTGTTAATGTTTTCTATTGCCTTTTAGTCACTGGTTCATTTATTTCTCCTCTGATGTTTATGACTTCTTTCCTTCTATAACTTTGGGTTTTGTTTTTTCTTTTTTATCTACTTGATTTAAGTGTAACCTTAGGTTGTTTATTCAAGATACTTCTTATTTCCTGTGATAAGCTTTTATTGTTATAAACTTCCTTCTTAGAACTTCTTTTGGGGCATCCTGTCAGTTTTGCATTGCCATGTTTTCATTTTAAATTGTCTAGGTATTTTTTTATTTCTCCAGTGCTCCACTGGTTGTTTATCATATCTTTTATCCTCTATATCTTTATATCTTCTGTAGTTTTTTCTTGTCAATTTTTTCTAATATCATAGTGTTTTGGTCAGAAAAGATGCTTGATGTGATTTCAACTTTCCTAAATTTACTGAGGCTTTCTCTGTGGCCCAAGAAGTGATTTGTCCTAGAGAATATGCACTTGAGAATTCTGCTTTCAGATGGAATGTGCTATAAATATCAGTTAAGTTCATCTGGTCTAACATGTCATTTAAGGCCTGTGTTTGCTTTGATTTTCTGACTGGATGATCTGTCCATTGAGTTAAGTGGGGTGTTAAAGTCCCCCCACTATTACTGTTTTATTGTCAGTTTCTCCTTTTATGGTTGTTAGCATTTGCCTTATATATTGAGGTGCCTCTATGTTGGGTACATGCATATTTACAATTGTTATATTTTCTTCGTGGTTTGATCTCTTGATCATTATGTAGTGTCCTCCTCTGTCTCTTGTAACAGTCTTTCTTTTAAAGTCTATTTTGTCTGATAGAGTGCTGTTACTCAGCTTTCTTTTGATTTCTGTTTGCCTGGAATATGTTTGCCTATTTCCGGATTTTCAGTCTGTATGTGACCCGAGAACTGAAGTAGATCTCTTGTATACAGCATATATATGGTTCTTGTTTAAATATCCATTCAACCAGTCTATGTCTTTTGGTTGGAGCATTTAATCAATTTACATTTAAGGTAATTATAAACATATAAGTTCTTGTTGTCATGTTGTTAATTGTTTGGCATTTGTTTTGTAGGTCTTTTCCCTTCTCTTCCTCTTTTGTTCTTTTCTCTTGTGATTTTATGACTATCCTTTCCCATGTTAGTGAAGTTTTCAAATATTGTCTCTTCAAATATTTTCTCAGATTCTCTCTTTCTTCTCCTTCTGAGATCCCTATTATGTGAATGTCAGCTGTTGATTTTGTCCCAGAGGTCTCTTAAACTGTCCTCATTTCTTTCATTCTTTTTCTTCTACTCTGCAGTAGTGATTTCCACTATTTTGTCTTCCAGATGGCTGATCCATTCTTCTGCTTTATTTATTTATTTTTAGTATTTATTCTTTTTAGTGTGCTTTTCATTTCAGTCATTGTATTCTTAAATTCTGTTTGGTTGTTCTTTATGTTTTCTAACTCTTTTTTAAAAACTTCTAATTTCTTACTCTCTGCATCCATTGTCTTTCTAAGTTATTGGATCATTTTTATGTTCATTACTCAGAACTCTTTCTGAGGTAGATTTTCCATCTCCACTTCACTTTGTTGTTCGTCTAGGGTTTTGTCTTGAGCACCATCTTTAAAATAGTCCTTTGCTGTTTCATTTTGTTTAAATTTCCATTTGTATTTTTAGATATGTAGTAGTTTAGATATGTTTCTCAAGCTTGAAGAAATAGCCTTGTGTTATTAATGTCCTATGTGTCCCAGTAGTACACACCCCTGTCACCCAAGGTCCCACAATCAATTGATCAGAGGGTAGTTTCTGACCTCTATTTGCAGATTCAGTTATTCAGGCTGCAGGAATATAATTTCCTTTCTTCTGGTAACCGCCTACTGGTGAGTGAGCCTAGTATAGAGGCTTGTGCAGGCTTCCTGGTGGGAGGGGCTGTTGCCTAGCCACTGATGGGTGGAGTTGAATCTAGGCCCTCTGGTGGACAGAGTGGTGTCAAGAGGCATGTCTACAGGTGTCTGTGGGTTCAGGAAGTCTTTAGGCACACTGTCTGCTGATGGGGGGGTTGTGTTCCCACCCTGTTTGATGTTTGGCCTGATACATCCCAACACTGAAGCCTCTAAGCTGTTAGGTGGGGCCAGGTCTTGGTGCTACAGTCCCATGCAAGATGTCAGCCTTAGATGAATCCTGCCAGATATGTTTGCCACCAGCTGTAATGTTCCAAAAGAGAGCAACAACTGCCCCTTGCCTCCCCAGGAGAATTTCCAAGACCAGCATGTAAGTCTGGCTTAAGTTCCTATAATCACTGATTTTGTTCCGGGACTGTGCACATCAGACCTTGTGTGACATATCCAAGGGTGGTGTTCCTGTTTTCCCTAGTCCTGTGGAGCTCCTGAGATCAGTGTCACTGGCCTTTAAAGCCAAATGTTCTGGCTCTCCTCCTCCAGATGCCAGACCCAGTCTGGGGAAACTTATTTGGGACTCAGAATTATCACTCCCCTGGAAGAACTTGTGCAATAAAGTTCTCCAGTTTGTGGGTTGCCCCATCAGGAAATATAGGATTTGATTATATCGTGAGTGCACCCCTTCTACTATCTCATTGTGATTTCTTCCTTGTGTTTCGATTTAGAATATTTTTGATAGTTTCCTGTCTTTTGTATTGATGGTTGCTTAATGGTTAATTTTGATTTTGATGTTCTCATGTAGGGAGGTAAGCTCAATGTCTTCTGCTCCACTATATTTTCTCCTATTCCTCCTCTGATTGGTTTATAATATCATACCATTGTCAATGGAAAAATAATACTTGATAAAATTTCTATTTTTAAAAATTAATTTAGACTTGTTTTGTGGCATAATACTCAATCTATCCTGGACAACATTACATGTGCAGTTGAAAATAAGGTGTACTTTGTTGTGGTTTTTTTTGATGGAATGTCCTACAGGTGTTTATTAAATCCTTCTGGCCCTAAATGTCATTTCATATCACAGTTTTCTTATTGGTATTCTGTGTAGATGATCTATTTATTGATGTAAGTGTGGTGTAAAGTTCCCTAATACTATTGAATCACTGACAATTTCTCCCTTTATCTGTTAATGTTTGCTTTATATATTTAGATGCTCCTATATTAGATGCCTATATATTTACCATGTTATATCTTCTTGAATTTTTGTAATTTTTTATGACCTTTTGGCCTTTTATTATAAACTGTTTCAAAATATAATTTGTCTGATATGACTACTGCTACCACAGCTTCCTTTTCATTTCCATTTTCATGCTATATCTTTTTGAATTCCTTTACTTTCAGTGTTTGTATCTTTAGCTCTTATTGAGTCTGTTGCAGGGAGCATATAGATGGTTTTTGTTTCTTTGTCCAGTCAGACACATAGGGTTTTTTTTTTGATTGGAAGATTTAGTTGAGTGACAATTAAAGTCATTACTGATAGGTATGTGCTTATTGCCATTTTGTTACTTGTGTACTTGTTACTTTTCTACCTCTTCTTTTAGTTTCTGCCTTTGTGGTTTGGAAGTTTTCTTTAGTGTTTGTTTAGAGAAAAATGTTCCTTTCTCTTTAATTTTTTTGTCTGTTGTAAGTTTTTAATTTCATTTTTCAACCACGTATCTACTTGTTTTAAACTGATAGTCATTTAAGTTCAAGAAAATTCTAAAACTCTACATTTTTACTTCCCTACCACAGTATGTTTTTTTTTTAATTAAAATGTAGTTTATTTACAATGTTTCTTCAATTTCTGTTGTACAACAAAGTGACCCAGTCATACAGTTCCCTGTGCTGTAGGATAGGAACTCATTGCCCATTCTTTCCAAATGTGCCACTAACCCCAAGCTCCCTCTTCATCCCACTTCCTCTCCCCTCACCCCTGGCAACAAGTCTGCTCTCCATGGCCACGATCTGTCTCTGTTTTATAGATAGGATGATTTTTGCTGTATTTTAGATTTCATGTATAAGTGGTATCATATGGTATTTTTCTTTCTCTTTCTTACTAGAAAGAGAAATCTCTAGTTTTATCCATGTTGTCGTAAATGGCATTATTTTGTCTTTTTTACAGCTGAGTTATTCCATTGTATATATGTACCACATCTATTTCATTTGTCTGTTGTTGGACATTTAGATTGTTTCCATGTCTTGGCTATTGTGAATAGTGCTGCAATGAACATGGGAGTGCATGTATCTCTTTGAATAAATGATTTTTCCAGATATATGCACAGAAGTGAGATTGCTGGATCATATAGTATTTTTATATTTAGTTTTCTGAGGAACCTCCATACTGTTTTTCATAGTGGTTTTACTAACTTATATTCCCACCAACAATGAAGGATTCCTTTTTCTCCACACCCTCTCTAATGTTTGTTATTTATTAACTTGTTTGTTTATTAACTTGTTTGTTATTTATTAACTTGATGGCCATTCTGACTGGTGTGAGGTGGTACTTCAATGTAGTTTTGATTTGCATTTTCCTAATAATTGGTGATGTTGAGCATTTTTTTTGTGTGCCTGTTGGCCATCCATATGTCTTTAGAGAAGTGTCTGTTTAGATCTGCCCAATTTTCCATTGGGTTGTTTGTATTTTGTTGTTGAGTTGTATGAGTTGTTTCTAATGTTGTATTTTACATCATAATATGTATCCTCTAACATTTTAGTGTACTTAAATTTGATTTTACAATTTTTATCTTTTACCATCACACTAGATTATTTAACTGGTTGATTCACTGCCTTTACTATGTATCTGACTTTGTTTGTAGTATTCCCCCCATATTTTCTTATTTTTGTTATAGCATTTTCTTTTTTACTTAGAGAAGACCATTTAATAATTTTTATAGGTCAATTTAGTGGTGATGAACTCTTTTACTTTTTGCTTGCTGGGAAACTCTTTATTTCTCCTTTGCTTGTGAATAGTATCCTTGCTAGAGAGAGTGTCCTAGGTTGTAGGTTTTTGCTTTTGGCAATTTAAAAATATCATTCCATTCTCTTTGGGCCTCAAAAGTTTCTGCTGAAAGATTAGTTGATAGCTTTATGGGGGAATTCCATTGAATGTGACTTTTTTTTTTTTAATCTTGTGCCTTTAAAATTCTGTTTTAACTTTTGCTATTCTAATTGTAATTGTATCCTAATGTGGATTTCTTTGGATTCATCTTGTGAGGAATTCTCTGCATCCTGTACTTAGATATCAATTTCCTTCTTCAGGTTAGGAAAGTTTTCAGCCAAATTTCATCAAATACATTTTCTACTCCTTTCCCTTTGTCTTCTCCTTCTGGGAGCCCTATAATATGAATGTTAATACACTTTATATGTCCAAGAGATCCTTTAGAACAGTCACATTGTTTTTTTCTTTTTGCTTTATGAATGGGTGATTTCTACTATTCTATCTTTCATCTAATCTGCTATTAAATCCTTCTGGTGTATTTCTCATTTCAGTTGTTATATTCTTCAGATCTGATTGTTTTTTATATTTTCTAGTTCTTCATTGAAATTTTCACTGTGTTCCCTTATTCTTTTCTTGAGTTCAGTTACATTTTTATTACAATTGCTTTGAACAATTATCACATAAATTATTTTATATCCATTTCATTAGTTACCCCCCCCCCCCGGTGTTTTATCTTCTCATTTAAAAAAATTTTTTTCTGCAGTTCCCATTAAGAACCTGACATAGTGTCTGTGAGGTTGCAGGTTTAATCCTTGGCCTCATTAACCCATGGGTTAAGGATCTGGTATTGCAACAACCTGAGGTGTATGTTGCAGGTGTTGCTGTAGCTGTGGTGTAGGCCTGCAGTTCCTGCTCTGATTTGATGCCTAGCCTGGGAACTTCCATATGCTGCTCATGCAGCTGTTAAAGGGAAAATATTTTTTCTTTATTCACCTCTATGAAATTAAGTGAAACAGTTACCTACCCTAGTTTTAAGGTGTATACTTTGGAAGTATACATATAAATTCTTTATTGTTCAGTGACTTTGGTGGGAGTGTTGTAATGAAATGAGTATAGGCTGAGTGTTCTATCAAGGGTGCTGGCATTGGCCACCTTGGTGGGAAGTATTGCTGGAGTCCAGGGGGCCGGATACGAAGTTATATTTGAGTTGGGCCTATTCCCAATGCTTTGGTTATGCTGTCATATTGAGGCTTCGGTTCAGGCCCTGAGGTCCTAGAAAAGGAGCCCTGAGAGACTTGAACTTTTCCCCAGTGTAATCTAGTCTCTACCTTGGTTGATGGTAAAACAGAGACCCAAAGATCTGGAACATCTCTTTTGAACTGGCTCTGCTTTTCTGCAATTTGTCTGTATGTACTGGCTATGATGGTCTCTGCCTAGGTTAGGGGCCAGAATGGGGCCAAGGTTTTGGACCCACACTTCTAAATTTGCTCCACTCTTTCCCTGCTGCACACAGCTGTGATGGCATTGTTGTATAGCCTTGGCTATAGATGTGTTTGGGGCCTGAGGAATTGGAGTTAACACTTGTGATCTGGCTCTACCTTTCCCCAAAATCACCTTTAAAAAAATGCTAATCCCATTCACTTATTTACTACTCACAAATCCTATTGTGTTCCATAATTACTCTCTATACTCTTTGCTCAGCCAAAATTTCCTTTTCATATGCTGTCACTGGGTGATTTTTTGAAAGTACAAACATGATTTTGTCACTCTATTGCTTAACCATTTTTAATACCTTTTTATAGGGAAAACTCTAGAGAACATGGCATTAGCCTAGAATTTGGCACTTGTCTTTTACAACTTCTATTTCATATTTTCTATGTTCTCATAAAGTTGTATTGGATATTCTCATTGAACATCCTGACATCTCTGCCCATGCATCTGGGAAATTTTATCTCAAGTTGAAGAAAAAAATTCAGTATCTCACTTTTTATGCAGAATTTTCTTACACTCTGTCAATGCTACCTGCTCTTTTGTCCTCCTATAAAACCAAGTGCATTCTTTCATTCAGCCAATAAGTACTTATAAAAACTGGCCATATGCTAACTGCTTCCTAGGTGTGACAAATAGTCCTTGTAGTCAGAGCATCATGGAAGAGACAAACCGTAAATAATTAAGTTCAATTATGTTATGTGCTACCAAAGAAAATCAAAGGATCCTTTGAGAGCATAAAGCAAGGAGAGCAGTTAGGGTAGGGCATCTTTTCATATAGCTATGAGTGAATCATTTTTATATGGGGTGTTGGGGAATAGTTTTTCTATTATAACACCTATTAACTCTAGTACCATTGTCAATTCACATTGTCAGATATACGCATCAGTTCCTTGGAATTAGAAACTCATCTCAGTCATTTTATCTTAACAGTGCCTGGCAAAATTACTATCCCATTGTTGGAACTCAGAATATGTTAAAAAAAACAAACAAACAACAACTTACGCAAGTGGACAGACCTCAAATTTTACCTATCAAGACAATTTATACCTGGATAAATGAAGTATTTATCCCTTTAGGTGTCTTTTATTCTACTCATTTAATAGATGAGACACTGGGACTTTGAGAAGTGAGGAATTTGTTTTCAAGTGTTTATCACCTTAACATATCTAGCACTCTTACAAATTGATACATTTCAGTAAAAAATAAAGATATAGGCAGATTAATCAAAGAAGGAGAACTATGACTAGCTAATAGCCATACGAAAAGATGCCCTACCCCAACAGTGACCAAGAAAATATTAATTAAAATTTGATGATAATATCAGATTTAATTCTATTCTAATCACAATCTAATCCACATTTAAGGATTGGATTTCTCTTCCATTGACACATGATACTCTCTTCTACTTGATTCTTGTTTTGATTCCCATGCTTGTTCTCATCATAATTTATTTTCTAACTGTAATTGCCCTACATTTAAACTGAATATATTTTCTCTTTTTCCTGTATTTTTGAGTTAATTGATTATCTCTCTTTCAGCAATTTGAATTAAGTAAAACAATCTAACTGAATCACTCAAGACTACAGAAGTATCTAATGCAAAATAAACATCCTCCCTCTTTCTCCAAACCCATTACTTATGTGTATGTATCTTATATTTTAAATATTTTGATTTTATTCCTGTTTATAAAAATGAATCAGATAATGTTATTTTGTCATTTGTTTTTGCGCCTCTGTAGCCAAAGACCTTAGCTGTGATAAGAGATGAGGCAATTAATATTTATTTGGAAATAATTTCAAACATTAATTCTAGCTAAGAGTTGAGGAGAAACTTTGCATGTCCTCAGGAAGTACAAGAGCAATAGGGTGACAAGGAAGTGGCCCTATTACCGGAGAGGGGGTATTGTAAGAATGTTGAATATTCTTTTAAGTCAATAAAATGAAATAGCCATGTGCTTTCATATTGTGTACTATTTTATAGTTTAATGAAAACATGCCCCAAATGTTGGAGATACAGATTTTTACCAGTGTTTTTACCTCTATACCCAATCAGCAATGTTTCTTCATTCTTTTTATTTACTCACTAGTATTTTGTTTTGTCATTATAAATCATATTGTTGAGCCAAAATAAAAGCACACATTTTTATTTTTTGCAAATTGTTTCAGATAAATTTCCACATAGGTTTTAGATCTTTTTTATCTCACCAAAAAGTGCCCATCTCCCAGAATTCTTACTGGTCCTTGGTATTCAATCTTTATTTTTGTCAGTAAGATAAGCAAACAATTCCTATTTAAATTTGCTTGGATTTTCTTTTTTGTATCTATGAGGCTGAACAGTTTTTCAAATGTGTAGTAATCATTTATATTTTCTCTTCTGTGAATTTCCAGTCCCAAGCTTTTATCTTTTTTTGTTATTGTTGCACTGTAAGAATACTAATCCATTTTCTGTTTGACCCATTGCAAATATTTTCATTTATTGCTAGTGCTTTTATATCTTATATTTTAAATTATTAACTACTCAAAGGCATAATATTATTTTATATTTCTAGGAGTTTAAATTTGGATAATTTGTATTTAAATTATTATATTATATCTGTTTTTTCCACCATGACTTAATTTTGGCTTTTTTTCTTTCTCTGAACACACAATCTTACTGGTACTACTACTTATAACTTGCAGGCTGCCTCACATTTTCTATATATTTATTGCATTTTTGTAGTATTTTAAGCCATTAAATCACAAGAGAACAAAAGAAAGAAGAGAAGAAAAAGACCTACAAATCCAAATCCAAAATAATTGACAAAATGTAATAACAACATACATATTGATAATTACTTTAAATGTAAATGGATGAAATGCACCAACCACAAGGCATAGACTGGATGAATAGCTATAGGAACAAGACTCATATATATGTTCTCTACAAGAGACTCACTTCAGTTCTAGGGACACATGCAGACTGAAAGTGAGGGAATGGAAAATGTATTCCATGCAAATGAAATCAAAAGAAAGCTAGAGTAGTAACACTCATACCAGGCAAAATAGACTTTAAAATACAGATTGTTACAAGAGACAAAGGACACTAAATAATGATCAGTGGATCAAGCAAAAAAATATATTTAACAATTTTAAATATATATATGCACCCAACATAGGAGAGCCTGTATATCTTAGGCAAATGTTCGGAGATGTGAAAGAAGTTGACAATAATAGTGGAGGACTTTTAACACCCCACTTATATCAATGGAAAGATAATCCAGACAGAAAAATCAATAAGGAAACATAGGTCTTAGATGATACAGTACAACATTTTATCTGAAGCAACAAAATACACATTCTTCTCATGTGCACATGGAATATTATCCGGGATACATTACATATTGGGCAAAACTTGGTAAATTTAAGAATGCAAGACTTGGTAAATTTAAGAAAACTGAAGTCCTATCCAGCATCTTTTCTGACCACAATGCTATGAGATTAGAAATCAATCACAAGAAAAAAAAAACAAAACAAACTAAAAACATAAACATGTCGAGGCTAATCCATATGTTACTAAATAACAATGGAACACTGACAAAATCAAAGAGGAAATTAAAAAAAAAAAAACCTAGAGAAAAATGAAAATAAAACGTTGGTGATATAAAACCTGTGTGAGAGAGAAAAAAAAAAGTTCTAAGAGGGAAATTTATAGTGATAAAAAGCTTACCTCCAGAAACAGGAAAAATTTCAAACAGCCTAATCTCACACTAAATATAATAGAAAAAGAACAAACAAAACTCGTATTAACTTTGGGAAAGAAATCAGAGCAGTAATAAATTAAATAGAGACAAAGAAAACAAACAATAGAAAAGATCAATGAAACTAAAAAATGATTCTTTGAAAAGATAAGCAGTTTGATAAACCTTTAGCCAGACTTACCAAGAAAAAATGGGAGCAGGCACAAATCAATAAACTTAGAAATGAGAAAGGAGCAGTTACAACTAACAACACAGAAATACCAAGGATCCTAAGAGATGCCAATGAAGTGGACAAACTATAATAAATTCTTTGCAAGGTAAAATCTTAGAAGACTGAACCAGGGGAGTTCCTGTTGTGGTGCAGTGGTTAACGAATCCGACTAGGGACCATGAGGTTGTGGGTTCGATCCCTGGCCTTGCTCAGTGGGTTAGGGATCTGGCATTGCTGTGAGCTGTGGTGTGGGTCGCAGACATGGCTCAGATCCTGTGTTGCTATGGCTCTGGCATAGGCTGGTGGCTACATCTCTTATTGGACCCCTAGCCTGGGAACCTCCATATGCCATGGAAGCAGCCCTAGAAAAGGAAAAAAAAAAAAAAAAAAAAAAAAGACTGAACCAGGAAAAAACAGAAAGTATGAACAGACTAGTCACAAATACTGAAATTGAATCTGCGATTTAAAAACTTCTAAGAAACAGAAGTCCAGGACCAGATGGCTTCACAAGGAAAATTCTATCAAACATTTAGAGAAGAGTTAACACCTATCCTTATGAAACTACAAAAAATTGTAGAGGAAGGAATACTCCCAATCTCATTCTATGATGCTATCATCACCCTTATACTAAAATGGCAAAAATATCACAAAAAGGGAAAATTATAGGCCAATATTACCCATTTATGATAAAAACTCTCCACAGAGTGGGACTAGAGGGAACCAACTTCAACATAATAAAGGTCATATATGACAAACACACAGCTGACATCATTCTCAATGGTGACTAGCTGAAACCATTTCCTTTAAGATTAGGAAAAAGACAGGGACATCCACTACCTGAATTATTCAATATAGTTTTGGAAGACATAGCCATGGCAATCACAGAAGAAAAGAAATAAAAGGAATCCAAACTGGAAAAGAAGTAATACTGTCTTTGTTTTCAGGTGACTTAATATTATACATAGAAAATCCTAAAGATTCTACCAGAAAACTAGTAGATATCAGTAATGAATTTGATAAACTTGTGGGATACAAAATTAATACACAGAAATCTCTTACATTCCTATACACTAACAACAAAGATTAGAAAGAGAAATTAAGAAAACAATCCCATTTACTATCACATCAAAGAGAATAAAACACCTAGAGAGATAAACCTACCTAAAGAGGCAAAAGACCTGTACTCTAAAAACCATAAGATGTTGATAAAAGAAATAGATAGTGACACAAATAGATGGAAAGCTATATCTGTTTCTTGGATTGGAAGAATCAATATTGTCAAAATGCCTACACCACTCAAGGCAAACTACAGATTCAGTGTCATCCCTATCAAATTACCTATGGCATTTTTCACAGACTGCAATAAAAATTTTAAATTTAAAATTTGTATGGAAATACAAAAGACCCTGAATAGCCAAAATAATCTTGAGAAAGAAAAAAAGATATAAATAGATATTTCTCTAGAGATGACATACAGATGACCCAAAGGAATATGAAAGATGCTCTGTATTGATGATTATTAGAGAAACACAAATCAAAACTACAATGAGGTATTACATTACATGGGTCAGAATGACCACCATCAAAAAGTCTACAAACAATAAATGCTGGAGAGGGTATTCAGAAAAAAGAACCCTCTTACATTGTTGGTGGGAATATAAATTGGTACAACCACTATGGAAAACAGTATGAGAGTTCCTTAAAAAAACTGAAAATAAAGCTGCCATATGATTTGACAATCCCTCTCTTGAGCATATATCTGGAGAAAACCATAATTCAAAAAGAAACCTGTGCCCCAATATTTATTATAACATTATTTACATTAGTTAAGATCTGGATTCAACCTAAATATCCATCAACATAGGAATGTATCAAGAGAATGTGGTATACATATACAATGAACTAATGGCCATAAAAAAGAATTTAAAAATTCAATTTGCATCAACATGGATGAACCTATAGATTTTCACACTAAATGAAATAAAGATAAATATCATATGGTTTCACTTACATTTAAAATCTTAAAAAATGATACAAATGAAATTATTTACAAAATGGAAACATACGCCTGGATTTAGAAAACAAATTTTTGTTTTTGGTCTTTTTAGGGCCACACCCACAGCATATGGAGGTTCCCAGGCTAGGGGTCTAATCAGAGCTGTAGCTGCTGGCCTAAGCCACAGCCACAGCAATGCAGGAACTGAGCCACATCTACGACCTACACCACAGGTCACGGCAATGCTGGATCCTTAACCCACTCAGTGAGGCCAGGGATTGAACCCGCAACCTCATGATTCCTAGTCGGATTTGTTTCTGCTGCACCACAATGGGAACTCCCTACAAAACAAATTTTTGGTTACTAAAGGGGAAAATTGGAGTGAGGGATAAATTAGGAGTTTGGGATTAAGATATACATATATCTTACTTAGTAATGTATATGTACTTAGTGATACATATATATATATATATATATATATATATATAAAACTATATATAAAATAAATAATCAACAAGGAAACTACTGTATAGTACAGAGAACTCTATTCTGAGGCAATTTATATGAGAAAATAATCTGAAAAATAATAGATATTTGTATATATATAATAGAATCTCTTTGCTGTACACCTGCAATTTACACAGTGTTGTAAATCAATTATTCTCCAATATAAAATAAAAATTAATAATAAAGAAGAATGCATGAGTAATATGGAAGTCAGAATAGTGGAAAACAGATCTTTAACAAAAAGAAAATTGTAATGAGAATAGTTTAAGAGACCTGTGAAACAACATCAAGTGTGATAACATTTGCATTACATGGGTCTGAGAAATAGAAAAGCAGAGAGAGGAAGAAAATGTATTTGATGGAATTATGGCTAAAAACCTCCCTAACCTGAATACCTAAATAGATATCTATGTCCAGTAAGCACATAAAGTTATGAGCAGAATGAACATAAAGGGGCCTAAACAAAGACATATCATAATTAAAATGGAAAAAGTTAAATGCAGATATTTTAAAGGGATCAGGAGAAAGAAAAAATAATGAGGAGTTCCCATCATGGCACAGCAGAAACAAATCTCACTAGGAAGCATGAGGTTGCAGGTTTGATCCCTGGCCTCGCTCAGTGGGTTAAGGATCTGGCATTGCTGTGAGCTGTGGTGTAGGTCACAGATGTGACTCAAATCCTGCATTGCTGTGGCTGTGGCTTAGGCCAGCAGCTACAGCTCTGATTAGACCCCTAGCCTGGGAACCTCCATGTGCTGTAGGTCTCAGATGCAGCTTGAAGGATCTGATGTTGCTGTGGCCGTGGCATAGGCTGGTAGCTCATGCTCCAATTTGACCCTTAGCCTAGGAACCTCCGTACGCCAGGGGTGTAGCCCTGAAAAGCAAAAACAAAAAAAAAAAAAAGAAAAAAGAATGACATTCAAGGAATCCCATGTAAAAATATTAGCTTATTTTTCAGCAAACATTTTGCATGCCTGAAGAGAGTGGCATGGTATTTTTTAACATCTTGGAAGGAGAAAATATATGACCTAATAATAAGATTATCATTCACAATTTAAGGAGAGATAAATAATTTTCCATACATTAAAAAATTCAGATTTCACAACCATCACCAGTCATAGAAGAAACATAAAAGGGTATTTTTTAATCACAAAAGAAAAGCCTGTGTGGACTTCCCATTGTGGCACAAGAGAAACAAACCTGATTAGAATGCATGAGGATGTGGGTTCAATCCTTGGTCTCGCTCAGTGGGTCAAGGATTTGGGGTTGCCCTGAGCTGTGATGTAGGTCATGGACATTGCTCAGATCCTGCATTGCTGTGGCTGTGGTTTAGGCTGGGAGCTAAAGGACTGATTTGACCCCTAGGCTGGAAACTTCCATATGCCTTGGGTGAAGCCCTAAAAAAAAAAGAAAGAAAGAAAAATAAAAGCCTTTATAGAAAAATAAAAAAAATATATGAAAATTATTTCAATGGGTAAAGATAAATATAAAGGCAGTGAATCAAACTCTTAAATAAGCTAGTATGGATGTCAATACAAAAGTACAAAATCAACTACAATAAACAGTTCAGGGGTAAACATAAAGATGTTAAGTGTGACATCAAAACATAAAATGTAATGATAGTGGATGGTAAAAAAGTAGAACTTTTCGTACTCAACTCTCAGTTTTCAATATGTATATGAACCTTATGGTTTCCACATACCAGAAACCTACATGCCTACAGTAAAAGCAAAGAGAAACCCAAATATTACACTAAAGAATCATAAAACCACTGGGGAAAATACAAGTAAAAGAAAAGATCAGAGAATTACAAAAACAACCAAAATATAAGTTATGAAATGGCAATAAGTATATCCATAAATACTTTAATGCAAATGGACAAAATGCTTCAATCAAAAGACATAGAGTGGCTGAATGGATAACAAATAATATGCTGCCTACAAGTGACTCACTTAAGACTACAAGTGAAGCAATGGAAATAAATATCCCTTCAAATGGAAATGAAAAGAAACCTTGAGGAGTAATGATTCTATCACATTAAAAAGGCTGTAAAACAATGACGATAACATAAAACAAAGACGGGCATTACACAATGATAAAGGGAATGTATACAAAAGAGTATGTGACATTCATGAATATATATATATATTCATATATATATATATATATATATATACACACACTTAAGGTAAGGATTACCCAAATAAAGAAAATATTAACAAACATAAAGGGATAAACTGACAGTAATACAGTAAGAGGAGGGGATTTTAACATCCCATTTACATCAATAGATCATCTAAACCAAAAATCAATAGATATATAGTGGCCTTAAATGACATATTAGATCAGATTTATTAGATATCTACAGGACATTCTATCCCCAAACAGCAGAATATACACTCTTTTCAAGTACACATGGGACTCTGAAGACCACAGAACACATCTAAATAAATTTAAGATTGAACTCATGTCAAGGCTCTTTTATGACCACAAGAATATGAAACTAGAAGTTAGTTACAGGAAGAAAACTGAAAAAAAAAAATCCAAACAAGTGGAGACTAAACAACATGCTGCTAAGAAGATTATGGGTCAATTAAGTAATCAAAGAGGAAATCAAAGATACTTTGAGATGTAACATTTCAAAATCTATAGGGCATGCTAAAGCAGTTCCAAGAGGGATATTTATAGTGATACAGGCCTATCACAAGAAGCAATAAAAGTCTCAAATAAAAAATTTTGGTTTTTGTTTTTTCACTTTTTAAGGATGCATCAGTGGCATATGGAAGTTTCCAGGCTAAAGGGAGAATCAGAGCAGAAGTTACCCGCGTATACCACAACTTATTGGCAACACTGAATCCTTAACCTACTGAAGGAAAGCAAGGATCCAACCCACATCCTCATGGATACTAGTTGGCTTCGTAACCCTCTGAGCCACAATGGGAACTCTTCAAATGAAAAACTTAACTTTCCATTTAAAGAAATTAGAAAAAGAGGAACAAAGCCAAGTCAGCAGAAGGAAGGAAGTAATAATGATCAGAGCAAAAATACAGTGGAGAAAAAAAGCAAAAAATATCAATTAAATTGAGATTTATTTGAAAAGTTATAAGGGAAATAAGGAAAATAACTATATATTTAGCTGGGCTCATTGAGAAAAAAAAGAGCCTCCCCCCATAAAACTAGAATGAAATGTTACAACTGCTATCACAGAAATAAATATAATCACAAGAATACTGAAAATTGGTGTATGCCAACTAATTGGACAACAAGAAAATAGTTGATAAATTCCTGGAAACATACAATCCTCCAAGAGTGAATCAGGAGGAAATAGAAAGTATGAACAGTTACATTACTAGTAATGAAATTGAGTCAGTAATCAAAAAACTCCCAATAAACAAAAGTCCAGGAGCTGATGGATTTTCAGTGGAATTCTACATTTAAAAAGTCTTAAAGAATAGTTTATATCTATCTTTCTCAAACTATTCCAAAAAATTTAAGAGCAGGGAACACTTCAAAACTTGCTCTATAATGTTAGCATTATCTTTATACCCAAACTAAAGACGTATAAAAGAAGAATTTTATGGGCCAATATCCCTGAGAAGAAACATGCAAAGTTCTTCAACAAAATATTAGCAAACAGAATTCAGCAATGTATAAAAAGGATCATACACAGTGATCAAGTGGGATTTATTCCAGTGATGTGGGAACGGTACAATTTTGAAAAGTCATTCTATGTGATACACCACACAAACCAAACAAAGAATAAAAATCATATGATCATGTCTATAGATGCAAAAAAATGAAATTATCCATTAATGATTAAAAACTCTTAACAAAGTTAACAAAGTTATTAGAGGGAATGTACCTCAACATCATAAAAGCTGTTATGACAAACCCATAGCAAAGATCATACTTGATAGTGAAAAGCAGAAAGCTTTTTCCCTAAAATTAGGAATAAGAGACAAGTATGCCCACTCTCAACACTTCAATTTAACATAGTACTGCTAAATGTTTGGCAAAGCTTGAAGGAGATAAGGATTCAACAGGGCAAATGAACAGAGCAAGTATATGTAAGAATCCAGGCTCCAGAACCATATTGCTGCATTTATTAACTCTGTGAAACCAGTTTAAGTGAAACTTTTGCCATTCAAGTTTTTTATTACATACACTTTTTAATCTGCAAAGTTTGAAGTCATGTTTAATTTGTAACTTTTGTTTTAGAATTCATTTGATAATTTATATGGGATATAATGTGCCTATGAAAAATGCTTTTTAAATGGTAAGATTTTTAAATCTAATATTTAACTTTCCTCATCTATATATCTTGTTTCCACTGATATCAGTGCTGTCCAATAACATAGGTCATAGCTACAGTGGGTACTGGGCTACTGAAACATGGCCAATGATGTTGTAAGTGTAAAATTCTTACCAGATTTCAACAACTAAGTACAAAATAGGATGTAAAAAAAAACTTACTAATTTTTTTAGTATTTATTGCATGGTGTAATGATAATATTTTGATGTATTGGGTTATATAAAACATTAAAATTAATTTTACTTCTTCTTACTTACATTAAAGTTTGTTACTATAATAAAGTTACATGTGCGGCTTGCATTATGTTTCTATTGGAAATATTGGTATAGATAATACATTTCTTTGGGGTAGAAATTGTGATTTTCACTGAACCAATTTGTCTCTTGCCCCATCTAGTAATTCATCTTCCCTCTGTGTTTATTTTATTTATTTATTTATTTTTGTCTTTTGTCCTTTCAGGGATGCACCCAGGGCATATGGAAGTTCCCAGGCTAGGGGTCTAATCAGAGCTGTAGCTGCTGACCTGCACCAGAGCCACAGCAATGCCAGATCTGAGCCACATCTGCAACCTACACCACAGCTCGCAGCAATGCTGGATTCTTAACCCACTGAGGGAGCAAACCCGCAACCTCATGGTTCCTAGTCAGTTTTGTTTCCGCTGCACCGTGATAGGAACTCCCCCTCTTTGTTTTTAGAGATAACTTCCTCAGACACAAATCTAGTTTTATTTACTTTCCTGGTTAAATTCTTTTCCTTGGTTTCTCATTGCCTGTTGAATAAAATCCAGTTCACTCCAAAACCACTGGAAAGTTCATCAGTCCTCAACTTTTCATTCCTACTCCTTTCTATGTGTGACTAATAAATGTGGAAAGTAATTTATTGTCCAAACAACCTAGGACATTTTTGAGATGGAAAAGCACTGTTAATAATGCTGGGATTACAGGCATAAACGGTGACAGAGTTAAGCCAGAGTCATCTACAGTCCATCTTTGCTTCAGACACAGGTCAAGAGTGTTTACACTTACTGTTCCTTCTTACCTAATCTAGTTTTCCTCTTTTCTGCTGTGGAAAACTTTCACTTACTTCTGAGGTTTCATTTTCAGCATTTCTTTTATTATCTCCTGGGTACAATCCCCTTAAAAATTCTTCTATTTCAGGGCTGCTTCCTGGTTCCTCTACTGCTTTGTCTACTTATTGAGTACTTGAAAAGTGTCTCCCTAGCACCTAGCCCATGATTTTGCCTGGAACTGGTGTTTGAAATTGTTTCCAAATGAATATTAACAGTCTCTTACCTACTCTCACAGCTGAGATCCTTGACCAGAAATGCATGTCTAATTTGTTGACTGATTAACTGGGTCCATGATTTTTAATTAGAGGTTTCTACAGCTATCATTTCACCACTTTGACAGTCTATAGTTCAGCTTTTGTAAGTACATGTGAAGTAGGTGACTGTACAAATGTCTAATTCCCCATTTGTATGACACTGGGCTACACAGAGAAATCAGAGCCTGAGAGACAGGGAAGATGTTTGTTGTGATGTTCTCAAAACTCCCTCCTCGCTCCCTGAGGGATGCAGGTGGAGGCTGCTCGCTCTTTTAGCTTTCATTAAGATGCTATTTGTAAGCAAAGGGCAGTCATTCTTCAGCTGAGCTCTTTATTAATGCTGGCATTGCCTCCCTATGCCAGGGAGGCCCAGGAATCCCTCTCCTTGATTAAGGTACATTCGCAAAGTAACAATGGTATTTTATCATACCTGAAAATAAGATGCTATAAGCACTAAGATATGTATAATAATGGCCTAAACTGACTCTGATTTTCATAATAAACATACCTTGCCTTAGCCTGCCCACACCTGTTGTGATAGTGAAACCCCTGAGGGCTAAAGGGCTTTCTCTTTGAATTAAGGATTAAAAGGATCACAGCATGTTATTTTAAGGCTGTGTGAAGGCTTAATTGTCTCAACTGTGAAAGACAGAATATGAGCGAATATTGTATTTTATACTGCTTGTGAGGTTTTGTCCAATTGTGCTTTATAGTCTGAACTCAAAAGATTGCATGTTCTTATTTTTTAATTTTCCAGGTGAGTTTTTAGTGGTACATTCACTCCCCTGGAGTAGAGAGTATAGGAGAGCTGGGATCTAGAAAGCATGATTTAGGTTCAAACCAAGGTTATGTTATGGGGTGGGACACTAACTCATTTTGAATTACTCTACTTAACTAAATTAGAAAGAGAAAGATGGGCCCAGTTACTGAGCTGACCATGGAGCTAGAGATAAGATATAATCATGGTTCTATAAAGGAGATATCTTCTTTCCATGTTACAGAAAAACTGAATCAAATTGCCATTGGGATCTGGTGTCAATTACAACCTGTTTTTAGGGTGCCAAAGAACTGTGTGTCAGGTGAGATTTCTAATGCACAAACTGCCAGTAATTGCCTTCTTAATATCATTCCATGTTTCTTTTGGTCACTGCTTTTAGATATTTCAACTCATTTAGTTTTTGTATTCATCAGCTGGTGATTTAATTATTTTCTAATAGGAAGTTCACATTCATAAACTATGAAATAAATTAAGGCCTGATTTTAAAAATTCATTTTATGTCCTTATTCCAGAAAACAGCAGATAAGATGAGAAGCGCATTATCCACAGTCAAGCATGCTTCTTTTCGGGATCCTAATCTTAATTTGTTGTAAAATAGAACTCTTTTATTCTATATGAGTTCCAAGATGCAGAATAAATAGTATCAAACTTTATAAAATGCTCTCATCAGCATTCTGGAGACATTAATTTACTTATTTCAAGTATAAATTATTTAATAAATAATTAAATGTGAATGACTATATTCTTAGATATCCATTTTCCAGCCAAGAATTAGGTGACCCAAGCTAGGCCAATCTGAACCCATGTCCAAGTTTTGGATTTGGGAAAAGAGCAAATTCCTATTCCTTTGGAAGGTAAAGTTGAATGATGAGAAGTTTAGAAGCTGCTGTTTTCAAGTTACATGCCTTGTGGAAACAGCTTTTTTATTTTATTATTTATTTTATTTTATTTTTATTTATTTATTTATTTTTTTAGATTGTTATTGCCCTAATATGAGACAGCTTTTTTTAAAAGACTAAAGACTAACCTTCAATAATTGCAGAAGAAACACAGAGAGGGCGAGAGGGCAAGAGAACGAGGGAGGGAGAGAGAGAAGTGTGTTCAAGTCTCTTTTTCATGAAATTTAGTCTTGTTCCTGAACTTTCTTTGGTTGTGTGAGAAATAAATCATTCACTTTCACCTAAGCTCTCCAAGATCTACTTCAGTCACTTGCCGATTCAAATTATAACCAACCTCAAAATGGAAACTTCTGCCACTTGTGCTGAATCTTTATAAATCAATTTAGCAAATCTACTAGAATTTTCCATTTTTCTTTCCCTGAATCCAATATCTACTTTTACAGAAGGAGGGTGTCCCAAATAAGACTTATTCTATATTTAAGAAATAGCCATATTTTTACAAAGCTTGGTGATCATCTGCAAGAGAGTCCTCCGTTTTTTTTTTATGTAGGCAATAATATTCAGTGGTCACCAAGACTTTTGTTAAAATTACATAAGATAATTGCAGATTTCATCTTGGACAGTATTATATGTTGTGGCAAGGAGCTTCTGAAATAAATATTACAATATAATAAATATTGTTACTCAAGCATGATAGCAACTTTTCTCCTTATTCCTCTCTCTCTTTTATAATAGTCTAGAAGTCTGTGTGTGGTCAGATGAGGAACAGATGGGCAGCTTCCTCCCATTAGGGGCCTGAGTTCATTCTCTTACCATTCCACCATACCATAGAGTATTGGTTGAACAAATTTATTGGCAAGTAAACATTTCAACTAATAGGAAAATGGAAGGAGCTCATACAAAGGGCAAGAAAGTTTTACTTAAGGAAGGGATATGAAAGTTTCACAGTTAGTTCTATGTCACTGATGAAAATTGATATATGGGAGCTTACAACAACGGAGACTGGAATGCATAATATCTCTCTGGGCAGCCATGTGCCTAACACACAGGATGGTTGAAGGACCTCAGAACCAAAGAGAAGAGGAGAATGGATGATGTGGGAAATTATCAGCCTCTGCCAAGTGTTGCTAGACTATTACTATAAAGAAATGAAAATACTTTCTCCGTAACTAATGAGTTACTCAGATTTCCTCTGTGTTAAAAACACATAGATCTCAGTTTTCTATCTTATCAAACTACAATCCCATTTTCGTTTTATTCATCACCAAAATTCTATACTCACTGCATCAAATTTCCTATCACCTGTCTCTTCTAACCATTGTAATTTTATGAAAAAGCTTTCTCAAAGGTCAAAAATATCCTCTAATTTCCTTCTTTCAGCTCTGTCACTTTATCCTCTTGCCTGCACTGGTAGCAGTTCTGGAAATACACTCATTAATTTGTATGACTCTTCACTATCCTTCTTCTATTTCTGTAATCATCACTTCTCTTTGCCCATCTTTATCTTCTCATATTATAAATGTGACATTATCTATGTGTATAAATTTATGTATTCTTCTTTGTCATATTTTAGTAGTTTCTTTGATGACTTTGGCTAACACCTAAATTGACCTCACTTCCACACACATACTCCCTTTTTGTTGTGTACAATTTGACTTATTCTCCCACAGTAATACTTTAAATCATATGGATATAAAGCAAAGCACGGGCCCTGATTAGCTTCCAGTGGCTATGTTCTGTGACTTCTTTGGTGTGTTGGAGCTCTTCTGATTCAAAGGAATTAAAGTATTATCTTTCCTCTTGCTACTGTATATGTTTCTTCCTACAAACATCTTGTTTGTAGCTCCTAAATTTGCTCATTCTCAATTTCAATTATCCATGGTGAGATTCATTTTTCCCCTTCAGCTGATATTTCCATAATCCATGGGAAAAAATTCCAGTGGAAATGAGGGAAAGGAAGTATTCAGAAGAAACAAGAGAGACAATATCCATAAAAGAAGACATTTTGGGGAAACATCTCTAAAAGAGGTCTATCTAATTGAGTGAGTCATCTTTTAAATGCAAACATATATACATTATATACAAGGTGGAAAGTACATTGGTGTTGATGTTAAGAAATCTGCATTTGATGCTCATGGAACATTCTCAAGAATCGACCACATATTGGGACACAAAGCGAATCTCAATAAATTTAGGAGTATAGAAATTATCTCAAGTATCTTCTCTGACCACAATGCCATGAAATTAGAAATCAACCATGGGAAAAGCAAAGAGAAAAAACCTACTCCATGGAGACTAAACAACATGCTACTAAAACACCAATGGGTCAATGAGGAAATCAAAAAGGAAATTAAAAACTACCTTGAAACAAATGATAATGAAGACACAACCTCTCAAAATCTATGGGATGCTGCGAAAGCAGTGCTCAGAGGGAGATTTATAGCAATCCAGGCCTTTCTCAAAAAAGAAGAAAGATCCCAAATTGACAACTTAACCCTCCACCTAAATGAATTAGAAAAAGAAGAACAAAAAAGTCCTAAAGTCAGCAGAAGGAAGGAAATTATAAAGATCAAAGAAGAAATCAATAAAATAGAGACTCAAAAAACAATAGAGAAAATTAATAAAACCAAGAGCTGGTTCTTTGAAAAGGTGAACGAAATTGACAAACCCCTGGACAGACTCAATAAAAAGAGGATAGAAAGAACCCAAATAACCAAAATTAAAAATGAAAAAGGAGAAATCACAACGGATACAGCAGAAATACAAAAAACCATAAGAGAATACTATGAACAACTATACGGCAACCAGTTTGACAATGTGGAAGAAATGGACAATTTTCTAGAATCTTACAGCCTGCCAAAACTGAATGAAGCAGAAACAGACCAAGTGAACAGACCAATCACTAGAAATGAAATTGAAGAGGTCATAAAATCACTCCCTACAAATAAAAGTCCAGGACCAGATGGCTTCACAGGTGAATTCCATCAAACATATAAAGAGGAATTGGTGCCCATCCTCCTGAAACTCTTTCAAAAGGTTGAAGAAGAAGGAATACTCCCAAAGACATTCTATGATGCCACCATCACCCTCATTCCAAAACCAGACAGAGATACCACTAAAAAAGAAAACTATCGCCCAATATCATTGATGAATATAGAGGCAAAAATTCTCAACAAAATCTAAGCCAACCGAATCCAACAACATATCAAAAAAATTATACGCCATGACCAGGTTGGGTTCATCCCAGGTTCACAAGGATGGTTCAACATATGCAAATCAATCAGCATCATACAACACATTAACAAAAAAAAAGTCAAAAATCATATGATCATCTCAATAGATGCAGAAAAAGCATTTGACAAAGTTCAACATCCATTCATGATCAAGACCCTCGCCAAAGTGGCTATAGAGGGAACATTCCTGAACATAATCAAAGCCATTTATGATAAACCCACAGCAAATATAATACTCAATGGGGAAAAGCTGAAAGCCTTCTCACTCAAATCTGGAACAAGACAGGGATGCCCACTCTCACCACTGCTCTTCAACATAGTTTTGGAAGCCCTAGCCACAGCAATTAGACAAACAAAAGAAATAAAAGGCATGCAAATAGGAAGAGAAGAGATAAAACTGTCACTGTATGCAGATGACATGATACTATACATAGAAAGCCATAAGGATTCAACCCAAAAACTACTTGAATTGATTAATAAATTCAGCAAAGTAGCAGGATATGATTAACATTCAGAAGTCAGTTGCATTTCTGTACAACAGCAATGAAATATTAGAAAAGGAATACAAAAATACGATACCTTTTAAAATTGCACCTCACAAAATCAAATACCTCGGAATACACCTGACCAAGGAGGTAAAGGACCTATATGCCGTGAAGTATAAAACTTTAATCAAAGAAATCAAAGAAGATGTAAAGAAATGGAAAGATATTCCATGTTCCTGGATTGGAAAAATCAATATTGTGAAAATGGCCATACTACCCAAAGCAATCTACAGATTCAATGTAATCCCTATCAAATTACCCATGACATTTTTCACAGAACTAGAACAAGCAATCCAAAAATTTATGTGGAACAACAAAAGACCAAGAATTGCCAAAGCAAATCTGAGCAACAAAAACCAAGCAGGGGGCATAACTCTCCCAGACTTCAAGAAATACTACAAAGCCACAGTCATCAAAACAATGTGGTACTGGTATCAACACAGACAGACAGACCAATGGAACAGAATAGAGAACCCAGAAACAAACCCTGACACCTATGGTCAATTAATCTTTGACAAGGGAGGCAAGAACATCAAATGGGAAAAAGAAAGTCTATTCAGCAAGCATTGCTGGGAAAACTGGACAGCTGCATGCAAAACAATGAAACTAGAACACACCCTCACACCATGCACAAAAATAAACTCAAAATGACTGAAAGACTTAAATATACGACAGGACACCATCAAACTCCTAGAAGAGAACATAGGCAAAACACTCTCTGACATCAACATCATGAATATTTTCTCAGGTCAGTCTCCCAAAGCAATAGAAATTAGAGCAAAAATAAACCCATGGGACCTCATCAAACTGAAAAGCTTTTGCACAGCAAAGGAAACCCCAAAGAAACCAAAAAGACAACTTACAGAATGGGAGAAAACAGTTTCAAATGATGCAACCAACAAGGGCTTAATCTCTAGAATATATAAACAACTTATACAACCCAACAGCAAAAACACCAATCAATCAATGGAAAAATGGGCAAAAGACCTGAACAGACATTTCTCCAAGGAAGATATACAGATGGCCAACATACACATGAAAAAATGCTCAACATCGCTGATTATACGAGAAATGCAAAGCAAAACTACCATGAGATATCACCTCACACCAGTCAGAATGGCCATCATTCATAAATCCACAAATAACAAGTGCTGGAGGGGCTGTGGAGAAAAGGGAACCCTCCTGCACTGTTGGTGGGAATGTCAACTGGTACAGCCACTATGGAGAACAGTTTGGAGATACCTTAGAAATCTATACATAGAACTTCCATATGACCCCGCAATCCCACTCTTGGGCATCTATCTGGACAAAACTCTACTTAAAAGAGACACATGCACCCGCATGTTCATTGCAGCCCTATTCACAACAGCCAGGACATGGAAACAACCCAAATGTCCATCAGCAGATGACTGGATTCGGAAGAGGTGGTATATATACACAATGGAATACTATTCAGCCATAAAAAGGAATGACATCATGCCATTTGCAGCCACATGGATGGAACTAGAGACTCTCATACTGAGTGAAATGAGCCAGAAAGACAAAGGCAAATACCATATGATATCACTTATAACTGCAATCTAATATTCAGCACAAATGAACATCTCCTCAGAAAAGAAAATCATGGAGTTGGAGAATAGACTTGTGGCTGCCTGATGGGAGGGGGAGGGAGTGGGAGGGATTGGGAGCTTGGGCTTATCAGACACAACTTAGAATAGATTTACAAGGAGATCCTGCTGAATAGCATTGAGAACTTTGTCTAGATACTCATGTTGCAACAGAAGAAAGGGTGGGGGAAAAATGTAATTGTAATGTACACATCTAAGGATAACCTGACCCCCTTGCTGTACAGTGGGAAAATAAAAAAAAAAGTATTAAAAAAAAACAACAACAGTAACAACATCAACAAAAAAAACAAAAAAAAAAAACAAAAGAAGTAATCTGCATTTGAATTCCAGGCTTATTCTTGCTTTAGCTGTGTGATTTGGCATGTTTATAAGCTCCAATATATTTTGGGGGCTCTCTTTAGGGCCACACTCACATCATATGGAAATTCCCAGGCTAAGGTTCGATTTGGAGTTGCAGCTGCTAGCCTATTCCACAGCCACAGCAATGTGGGATCTGAGCCAGGTCTGCAACCTTCACCATAGCTCACAGCAATGCTGGATCCTTAACCAACTGAGTGAAGCCAGGGAACAAGCCTGCATCCTCATGGATACTAGTCAGTTTCATTACCCATGAGCCATGATGGAAACTCCATAAGTTCCAATATTTTAATCACATAGTGAGACTATGTCTGTAATAACTGTGACACTGAATGATAATATAAATATAAAACTGATTATTTTGCTCCAAGCATTAATTATCTCTTCAGTAAATGTTTGTTGAATCTAGATGGCCAAGAAGTCCATAAGGGAAAAAGATGTTTATCTGGTAAATTAGGGCAAACACTTTATTCAGGGCTGGAAAATGACATAAAGCTCTCTTTCCCAGTAATTCTCATCTCCAAAAGAGTATCACTGCATCTACCCTTTAGTCATTGGGTTAGCTGGCTATGGATATTTTATGCAATGCTTAATTGGCTTTACCAGTTCATCAAGAACTGTAGAGCAGCATCACAACCTCCCAAAGGAAGATGGATTATAGACTACTTACTCACATAATAGGAAGCTGCACATTAGCTGAAAAGTGCACAGAGCAAACTTTACTGGCCATTTCTGGAAAGGAAAAATATTTTGGTCCAATTCAAAGTAAGTCCTTGTCCTTACTTCAGTATTATGCTGAATGTAGCTCTGGGAACAATAGGAATACCTGGAAGATTGCAGGAGGTACAAGAAAGATTATATCCTCAAACCAGATGGAATTATTTATGTTTGTTTGGGTCTCTAAAGGGATGGTTATTTGAACCCTTCAATTTTTAACTTCTCTTAAACCCTGCTCCTAAACTGTGCAGAAGGCTTGGGATGAATGAAGATGATATTCTGGTCTGAAAATTTGAAAATAGGAAGAATTGGAAGATGAGGTAAACACTTACCCAAAACTTCCATCAGTGCTTATGGGACTAGCAAGACAAAGAGATTGCCCATCTTTGCTCATAAAGTTCTTACGGATTCCCAGCTTGTTATCTTGACAATAAGTGGTTCCAGTTCACCACTGAGACTTGTTACGTGCTCACATTTTACTAATACTTGTCAGATAAAGCAGATCAAGACCTCTAGCACATAGAAGTACAGTAAAATCTGATATATTTTCCAGAAGCTCTCTTTTGACTGGTGAAATAGAAGTCATACAGCTCAACCACATACCACACGCACACAAACACATACAGTTTGTACCTATATGCATATAAGTACCTAATATTCTTAGTATATTATATAGGTACAAAACATATGCAATATATACAAAATATAAAAAACATTTCTACACACATATGCAGTATGTACATATAGGAATATATGTAAGAAATTGTCTAGATAAATTTGAAATTCATAAGCTAGATCATCAGGAAGGGCAGGCAGGAACTCTTTTTTTTATAATTTTTTTTATTTTCCCACTGTACAGCAAGGGGGTCAGGTTATCCTTACATGTGTACATTACAATTACATTTTTCCCCCCACCCTTTCTTCTGTTGCAACATGAGTATCTAGACAAAGTTCTCAATGCTATTCAGCAGGATCTCCTTGTAAATCTATTCTAAGTTGTGTCTGATAAGCCCAAGCTCCCAATCCCTCCCACTCCCTCCCCCTCCCATCAGGCAGCCACAAGTCTATTCTCCAACTCCATGATTTTCTTTTCTGAGGAGATGTTCATTTGTGCTGAATATTAGATTGCAGTTATAAGTGATATCATATGGTATTTGTCTTTGTCTTTCTGGCTCATTTCACTCAGTATGAGAGTCTCTAGTTCCATCCATGTGGCTGCAAATGGCATGATGTCATTCCTTTTTATGGCTGAATAGTATTCCATTGTGTATATATACCACATCTTCTGAATCTAATCATCTGTCGATGGACAGCTGCATGCAAAGCAATGAAACTAGAACACACCCTCACACCATGCACAAAAATAAACTCAAAATGACTGAAAGACTTAAATATACGACAGGACACCATCAAACTCCTAGAAGAGAACATAGGCAAAACACTCTCTGACATCAACATCATGAATATTTTCTCAGGTCAGTCTCCCAAAGCAATAGAAATTAGAGCAAAAATAAACCCATGGGACCTCATCAAACTGAAAAGCTTTTGCACAGCAAAGGAAACCCCAAAGAAACCAAAAAGACAACTTACAGAATGGGAGAAAACAGTTTCAAATGATGCAACCAACAAGGGCTTAATCTCTAGAATATATAAACAACTTATACAACCCAACAGCAAAAACACCAATCAATCAATGGAAAAATGGGCAAAAGACCTGAACAGACATTTCTCCAAGGAAGATATACAGATGGCCAACATACACATGAAAAAATGCTCAACATCGCTGATTATACGAGAAATGCAAAGCAAAACTACCATGAGATATCACCTCACACCAGTCAGAATGGCCATCATTCATAAATCCACAAATAACAAGTGCTGGAGGGGCTGTGGAGAAAAGGGAACCCTCCTGCACTGTTGGTGGGAATGTCAACTGGTACAGCCACTATGGAGAACAGTTTGGAGATACCTTAGAAATCTATACATAGAACTTCCATATGACCCCGCAATCCCACTCTTGGGCATCTATCTGGACAAAACTCTACTTAAAAGAGACACATGCACCCGCATGTTCATTGCAGCCCTATTCACAACAGCCAGGACATGGAAACAACCCAAATGTCCATCAGCAGATGACTGGATTCGGAAGAGGTGGTATATATACACAATGGAATACTATTCAGCCATAAAAAGGAATGACATCATGCCATTTGCAGCCACATGGATGGAACTAGAGACTCTCATACTGAGTGAAATGAGCCAGAAAGACAAAGGCAAATACCATATGATATCACTTATAACTGCAATCTAATATTCAGCACAAATGAACATCTCCTCAGAAAAGAAAATCATGGAGTTGGAGAATAGACTTGTGGCTGCCTGATGGGAGAGTGAGGGAGTGGGAGGCATCAGGAGCTTGGGGTTATCAGACACAATTTAGAATGGATTTACCAGGAGATCGTGCTGAGTAGCATTGAGAACTATGTCTAGATACTCATGTTGCAACAGAACAAAGCGTGGGGAAAAGAAAATGTAATGTATATAACTTGATCCCCCTTTCTGTACAGTGGGAAAATAAAATAAAAAAAGGAATACTCCAAGTGATATTATAGGAAATATAATATAAATATAATATAATATAAATATAATACCAAAACCAGACAATGTTTCCACCAAAAAATAAAGTTATAGGCCAATGTCTTTAATGAATGTAGACAAAAAAATTCTCAACAAAATCTTAGCCAACCAAATCCAACAACACATAAAAAAGATCATATACCACAACTGAGTGGGATTCCTGAAGTTCATAAGGATGTTTCAACAATATGCAAATCAATCATCATACATCACACTAGCAAAAGAAAAGTCAAAAACCACATGATCAGAGTTACCACCATGGCTTGGTGGTTGGTGAATCTGACTAGGAACCATGAAGTTGTAGGTTCTGTCCCTGGCCTCGCTCAGTGGGTTGAGGATCTGGCATTGCCATGAGCTGTGGTGTAGGTTGCAGATGCAGCTGGGATCCTGCGTTGCTGTGGCTCTGGCATAGGCTGGTGGCTACAGCTCTGATTGGACCCCTAGCCTGGGAACCTCTGTATGCCACAGGTGCAGCCCTAGAAAAGGCAAAACAAACAAACAAACAAACAAACAAAACCACATGATCATCTTAATAGATGCATAAAAAGCATTTGAAAAAACCCAACATATATTTGTGATAAAAACTCTTACCAAACTGGGTATAGAGGGGAACATACCTCAACATAATAAAAGCCATTTATGACAAACTCACAGCCAATATAATACTCAGTGGAGAGAAGGAGAAAGCCTTCTTGCTAAAATCTGGAATAATATGAGGAAGTCCTCACTCACCACTTTTATTCAGCATATTATTGGAAGTCCTAGCCACAGCAATCAAATAAAAGAAATAAAATGTGTCCAAATTGAAAAAGAAGAGGTAAAATTGTCAGTTGCTTCATTTACAAATATTCTCTCCTATTCTCTAAGATGTCTTTTTGTGTTGTGTAAAATTTCATTTGCTATGCAAAAACTATGAGTTAAATTAGATCCTATGTCATTATTTTTACTTTTGTTTTCATTATTCTAGGAAGTGAATCCAAAGAGATGTTACTGCAATTTATGTCAGAGAATGTTCTGGCTATGTGTTTATCTGAGAGTTTTTATAGTATGAAGTCTTACATGTAGGTATTTATGCCATTTTTTCTTTTTTTTATTATTGAAGTATATTTGATTTACAAAGTTTCATCAATTCTGTTGCACAGCCAAGTGACCCAATGACACACATCTCCCTGTGCCATATAGTAGGATCCCATTGCCCATCATTCCAAATATAACTGCATCCAAAATAACTCCAAAATATCCATCCATCCCACTCCCTCCAGTTTCTCCCCACACCCCCCACCCCGGAACCCAAGTCTGCTCTTCTTGGTCATGATCTGCTGCTGTTTATTATTTGTTTGTTTGTTTTGTAGTTTTTTATTTTTAGATAGGATCATTTCTTCCATATTTTAGATTCCACAAATAAGTGATAACACATGGTATTTATCTTTTTCTTTTGGCTTACTTCACTTAGTATGAGAGTCTCTAGATCCATCCATGTTTGCTGCAAATGGCATTAGTTTGTCTTTTTATGGCTGAGTAATATTCCATTGTATATGTGTACCAAATCTGAATCCATTCATCTGTCTGATGGACATTTAGGTTGTTTCCATATCTTGGCTATTGTGAATAGTGCTGCAAATGGACATAGGGGTGGATGTATCTTTTTCAATGAAAGTTTTGTCTGGTTATTGGCCCAGCAGTGGAATTACTGGATCACATGGTAGCTCTATATTTAGTTTCCTGAGGTACCTCCATACTGTGTTCCATAGTGGTTGTACCAATTTACATTCCCACCAACAGTGGAGGAGAGTACCTTTTTCTCCACACTCTCTCCAGAATTTGTTATTTCTTGACTTGTTAATGATGGCCATTCTGACAGGTGTGAGGTGGTACATCATTGTAGTTTTGATTTGCATTTCTCTGATAATTAGTGAAGCATATTGAGCATTTTTTCATATGCCTGTTGGCCATCTGTATGTCTTTGGAGAAATGTCTATTTATGTCTTCTGCCCATTTTTCAATTGGGTTGTTTGGTTTTTTTTTGTTGTTGTTGAGTTGCATGAGTTGTTTGTATATTTTGGAGATTAGGCACTTGCCTGTTGTATCATTTGCAAAGATTTCCTCCCATTATGTGGGTATTTTTGTTTTTTTAATGGTTTCCTTTTCTGTACAAAAACTTTTCTGTTTGATTAGGTCCCATTGGTTTATTTGTGTCTAAATTACTGTTAGTCTAGGAAGTGGATCAAACAAGATGTTGCTGTGATTTATGTCAAAGTGTGTTCTGCCTATGTTTTCCTCTAGGAGTTTTATAGTGTCTGGCCTTATATTTAGGTCTTTCATACATTTTCAGGTTTTTTTTTTTTATATAGTGTTAGATAGTATTCTACTTTCATTATTTTACATATAGCTTTCTGGTTTTCCCAGCATCATTTATTGAAGAGCCTACCTTTCTTCCACTGTATGTTTTCCTCTCCTTTGTCATAGATTAGTTTCCCATAGGTAGTTGGGTTTATATCTGGGCTATCTATCCTGTTCTGTTTGTCTATATTTCTGTTTTGTTTTTTGTTTTTTATTTTTGAGGGTTTTTTTTGCCAGTACCATATTGTTTTGATGACTGTAGCTGTGCTATTGTTTTTATTCCTCTATTTTCATTTTTCTTTTTCAATATTCCTTTGGCTATTCAGGTTCATCTTTAAACTATTTTGAGTTTATTGTTGGGTACTGTGTTCGAGAAAGTTCTAATTTCATGTTTTTTATGTATCTGTCCAATTTTCCCAGCACAATTTATTGAAGTGACAGAACATTATCCATTGTATATTCTTACATTCTCTATCATAGATTAGTTAACCATAAGTGTGTGGGTTTATCTCTGGGTTCTCTATCCTCTTCTACTGATTTACAGTTCTGTTTTTTGTTGGTACTATACTGTTTTGGTAACAGTAATTTCATAGCACATCTGAAGTTAGGGACCCTGGTTCCTCCAGTTCCCATATTTCTTTGTTAGGTTTGCTATGGTTAACTGGGATCTTTTGTGTTTCTATACAAATTTTAAATGTTTTTGTTTTAGTTCTGTGGAAAATAACATTGGTAATTTAATAGGAATGGCATTAAATATGTTAATTGTCTTGGGTAGTAGTATAGTCATTTTGACAATATCTATTCTTCCAATTCAAGAAAGTTAAAAGATGTCTTTCCATCTGTTTGTGTCATCATCTATTTATTTATCAGCATCTTACAGTTTTCAGAGTACAGGTAATTTTTTTTTTTTGCCTCTTTATGTCAGTTTCTTAGGTGTTTTATTCTTTTTTTTTTTTTTTTTTTTTGTCTTTTGTCTTTTTTTGTTGTTGTTGTTGCTATTTCTTGGGCCACTCCCGCGGCATATGGAGATTCCCAGGCTAGGGGTTGAATCGGAGCTGTAGCCACTGGCCTACGCCAGAGCCACAGCAACGCGGGATCCGAGCCGCGTCTGCAACCTACACCACAGCTCACGGCAACACTGGATCGTTAACCCACTGAGCAAGGGCAGGAACCGAACCCGCAACCTCATGGTTCCTAGTCGGATTCGTTAACCACTGCGCCACGACGGGAACTCCTGTTTTATTCTTTTTTGTGTGTTAGGAAATCAGTTTCTTCCCTTAATTTCTATTTCTTATCTTTTGTTGTTAGTGTATAGAAATGTATTAATTTCATAACTTGCAAGTATACTAAATTGATTTATGAGTTTTCTGGTAGCATTTTTAGGATTTCCTAGATATATCATCATGTCATCTACAAAGAGCAATAGTTTTACTTCTTTTCCAATTTGGATTCTTTTATTTGTTTTTCATCTGTGATTGCCAGAGTGAGGACTTCCAAAACTATGTTGAATACAAGTGGTGAGAGTGAAAATCCTTGTCTTTTCTTCATCTTAGTGGAAATACTTTCAGCTATGCACCATTGAGAATGATGTTTGTGGGTTTTTCATATTTGGCCTTTACTATTTTGAGCTAGTTTCCCTCCATTCCTACTTTCTGCAGAGATTTTATCATAAATGCATGTTGAATTTTGTCCAAAGCTTTTTCTGCATCTATTGAAATGACCACAGTTTTTTTTTACTCTTCAGTTTATTGATGTGCTGTATCACACTGATCGGTTTCCTGATATAGAAGAATTCTTGTATCCCTGGGATAAATCCCACATGATCATGGTGTATGATCCTTTTAATGCAGTGATTGGTGGCCAGTATTTTGTTGAATTTTTTCATCTTAATTCATCAGTGTTATTTGTCTGTAATTTTCTGTTTTGTGGTAATCTTCTCTGGTTTGGGTATCTGAGTGATTGTGGCCTCATAAAATGATCTTTGGGTGTGTTTCTTCCTCTGCAGTTTTTTCTTTTTTTTGAATAATTTCAGAAGGATAGGTAATATCTCTTCTTTAAATGTTTGATAGAATATTCTTGTAAAGCCATCTGGTGCCGGACTTCTGGTTTTTGGAAGTTTTTAAAAAATAGATTCAATTTCAGTACTTGTGATCAGTTTGTTCCTATTTTCTATTTCTTCCTGGTTCAGTCTTGGAAGATAGTAGCTTTCTAAGAATTTATTCTACTTGGTTCCCTTTTTTGGCATATAGTTGCTTGTAGTAGTTTCTTTGTAATTCTTTGATGTCAGTTGTATTGTCTCATTTCTAATTTTATTGATTTCAGCATCCTTCTTTGTTCTTGAAGAAGTGGGCTAAGGGTTTATCAATTTTGTTGATCTTTCCAAAGTACCAGCTTTTAGTTTCATTGATATTTATTATTTAATTTGGCTCTATTTCATATTTCTGCTGTGATCTTTATGACTTAATTCCTTCTACTAACTTTCAATTTTGTTTGTTCTTTTTCTCTAGTTGATTTACTTGTAAGGTTGGGTTTCTAGTTGAGATCTTTCCTGTTTCTTTTGGTAAACTTTTGTCACTATAAGCGTCCCTCTTACAACTGCTTTCTCTGCCTCCCACAACTTTTGGATCATCATGTTTTCATTTTCATTTATCTCCAAATATTTTTTAGTTATTTTTTATTTATCAGTGATCTATTTGTTATTTAGTAACATATTGATTAGCCTTCACATGTTTCTGTTTTTTATGGTTTTTACTAGCAATTGATGTCTCTTCTCATAGAGTTGTGGTTGGGAAAAAAAAATCCTGATATAATTTCAATTTTCTAAACTTACCAAGGCTTGCTTTGTGACCCAGAATGTGATCTACCCTGGATAATGTTATATGTGAACTTGAGAGGAATATGTATTTTTCGGCTTCCATGAAATATTGTATACATATCAGTTAAGTCCATCTATTCTAATATGTCATTTAAGGTCCATGTTTTCTTATTGATTTTCTGTCTGAATGATTTTCTGTCCCCATTGATTTCGTTGAGGTGTTGAAGTTCCCCACTATTACTATGATACTCTCAATGTCTCATTTTATGGCTGTTACCAGTTTCCTTATATATAGATGTGCTTGTATGTTGTGTGCATCTATACTTACAATTTTTATATCTTCTTGGATTGATCTTTTGATCATTATGTGGTGTCCTTTTATTTTGTAACAGTCTTTATTCTATATGTCTATTTTGTCTGAAATAAATTTTTCTACTCCAGGTGTTTTTGATTTCCATTTGCATGGAATATCTTTGCCCATCTCCTCACTTGTCATCTGTATGTGTTCCTAGATCTGCTGTAGGTCTCTCATAGAATAACATATGTAAAGGTCTTGTTTTAGTATCCATTCAGCCAGTCCATGCCTTCTGGTTGGAGCCTCTAGTCCATTTACATTCAAGGTAATTATTTATATCTATGCTGTTATTATCATTTTTTAAAATTGTTTGAATTTATTTTTGTAGGACTTTTCTCTTCCCTTCTTTTCTTCCCTTCTCTTGTGATTTGATTACTTTATTTAGTGTTGTGTTTGGATTGATTTTTCTTATTTGTATGTGTATCTGTTTTAGTTTTTTTGGTTTGAAGTTACCATGAGGTTTTGATATAGTAATTCATAGAAATATATATATATATGATTATAATCACACAATTATATATATATATATATATATATGATTGTTTTAAGCTGCCGGTTTTTTAATTGCAAATGCATTAATGCATTTCTAATAACTTGTGTCTGAACTCTCCTCTTCTCATGACTGCTGGCTTGATATTATATTTGTGTGTGGATCATTTTCTACCTTTAATGTATGTTTGCCTTTACCAATGAGCTTTATGATTCACTATTTTCTTGTTTCTGGATATGGCCTTTATTTTCCACCAGGGAAGTTCCTTTAGCATTTGCTGTTAGGCCTCTTTGGTTGAGCTGAATTCTCTTAGCTTTTACTTGTCTGTAAAGCTTTGATTTCTCTGTCAAATATGAATGAGAGCCTTGCTAAAGTAGAGTATTTTTGGTTTCAGGTTTTTCCCTATAATCACTTAAAATATACTGTGCTACTCCCTCTGGCCTTCAGAGTTTCTGCTAAAAACCTGCTGATAATTCTATGTAATTTCCCTTGTATATTATTTTTTTTCTTTTCCCTTATTGCTTTTAATATTTTATCTTTGTCTTTAATTTTGGTTTCTCCTTGGGTTTAACCTATATGGGACTCTCTGTGCTTCCTGCACTTGAGAGGTTGTTTTCTTTCCCATTTTTGGGAAATTTTCAGCTATTATATCTTTGAATATTTTCTAAGGCCTTTTAACTCTCTCTCTCTTCTCATTCTGAGACCCAATGTGAATATTGGTCTTGTTGTCCCAGAGGTCTCTGAAACTGCCCTCATTTATTTTCATTATTTTATCTTTATCCTGCTCCACCTCAGTGATTTCCATTACTCTGTTTTCCACATCATTTATTTGTTTTTCTGACTCATTTATTCCACTATTGATTCCTTCTAGTGTATTTTTTATTTCAGTTATTATATTGATTGTCTGTTTCATCTTTATATCTTCTAGCTGTTTTTAAGTTATTCATTGTATCTCCTTGGTTTGTGCCTCCATTTTTATTCTAAGATCTTGGATCATTTTTACCGTCATTACTCTGAATTCATTTTTAGGTAGGTTGCCTATCTACACTTCACTTATTTGTTCTTCTGTGGTTTTATCTTATTCCTTCATCTGGAACATATTTCTCTGCCATCTCATTTTGTCTTTCTGTGTTTGTGTTCTCTATTCCTCAGGCTGAAGGGTTATAGTTTCTCTTGCTTCTGGTGTCTACCATATGGTGGGTAAGATTGATCCAGAAAAGACATCTTAGAGAATAGGAGAGAATATTTGTAAATGAAGCAACTGACAATTTTACCTCTTCTTTTTCAATTTGGACACATTTTATTTCTTTTATTTGATTGCTGTGGCTAGGACTTCCAATAATATGCTGAATAAAAGTGGTGAGTGAGGACTTCCTCATATTATTCCAGATTTTAGCAAGAAGGCTTTCTCCTTCTCTCCACTGAGTATTATATTGGCTGTGAGTTTGTCATAAATGGCTTTTATTATGTTGAGGTATGTTCCCCTCTATACCCAGTTTGGTAAGAGTTTTTATCACAAATATATGTTGGGTTTTTTCAAATGCTTTTTATGCATCTATTAAGATGATCATGTGGTTTTGTTTGTTTGTTTGTTTGTTTGTTTTGCCTTTTCTAGGGCTGCACCTGTGGCATACAGAGGTTCCCAGGCTAGGGGTCCAATCAGAGCTGTAGCCACCAGCCTATGCCAGAGCCACAGCAACGCAGGATCCCAGCTGCATCTGCAACCTACACCACAGCTCATGGCAATGCCAGATCCTCAACCCACTGAGCGAGGCCAGGGACAGAACCTACAACTTCATGGTTCCTAGTCAGATTCACCAACCACCAAGCCATGGTGGTAACTCTGATCATGTGGTTTTTGACTTTTCTTTTGCTAGTGTGATGTATGATGATTGATTTGCATATTGTTGAAACATCCTTATGAACTTCAGGAATCCCACTCAGTTGTGGTATATGATCTTTTTTATGTGTTGTTGGATTTGGTTGGCTAAGATTTTGTTGAGAATTTTTTTGTCTACATTCATTAAAGACATTGGCCTATAACTTTATTTTTTGGTGGAAACATTGTCTGGTTTTGGTATTATATTTATATTATATTATATTTATATTATATTTCCTATAATATCACTTGGAGTATTCCTTTTTTTATTTTATTTTCCCACTGTACAGAAAGGGGGATCAAGTTATATACATTACATTTTCTTTTCCCCACGCTTTGTTCTGTTGCAACATGAGTATCTAGACATAGTTCTCAATGCTACTCAGCACGATCTCCTGGTAAATCCATTCTAAATTGTGTCTGATAACCCCAAGCTCCTGATGCCTCCCACTCCCTCACTCTCCCATCAGGCAGCCACAAGTCTATTCTCCAACTCCATGATTTTCTTTTCTGAGGAGATGTTCATTTGTGCTGAATATTAGATTGCAGTTATAAGTGATATCATATGGTATTTGCCTTTGTCTTTCTGGCTCATTTCACTCAGTATGAGAGTCTCTAGTTCCATCCATGTGGCTGCAAATGGCATGATGTCATTCCTTTTTATGGCTGAATAGTATTCCATTGTGTATATATACCACCTCTTCCGAATCCAGTCATCTGCTGATGGACATTTGGGTTGTTTCCATGTCCTGGCTGTTGTGAATAGGGCTGCAATGAACATGCGGGTGCATGTGTCTCTTTTAAGTAGAGTTTTGTCCAGATAGATGCCCAAGAGTGGGATTGCGGGGTCATATGGAAGTTCTATGTATAGATTTCTAAGGTATCTCCAAACTGTTCTCCATAGTGGCTGTACCAGTTGACATTCCCACCAACAGTGCAGGAGGGTTCCCTTTTCTCCACAGCCCCTCCAGCACTTGTTATTTGTGGATTTATGAATGATGGCCATTCTGACTGGTGTGAGGTGATATCTCATGGTAGTTTTGCTTTGCATTTCTCGTATAATCAGCGATGTTGAGCATTTTTTCATGTGTATGTTGGCCATCTGTATATCTTCCTTGGAGAAATGTCTGTTCAGGTCTTTTGCCCATTTTTCCATTGATTGATTGGTGTTTTTGCTGTTGGGTTGTATAAGTTGTTTATATATTCTAGAGATTAAGCCCTTGTTGGTTGCATCATTTGAAACTGTTTTCTCCCATTCTGTAAGTTGTCTTTTTGGTTTCTTTGGGGTTTCCTTTGCTGTGCAAAAGCTTTTCAGTTTGATGAGGTCCCATGGGTTTATTTTTGCTCTAATTTCTATTGCTTTGGGAGACTGACCTGAGAAAATATTCATGATGTTGATGTCAGAGAGTGTTTTGCCTATGTTCTCTTCTAGGAGTTTGATGGTGTCCTGTCGTATATTTAAGTCTTTCAGTCATTTTGAGTTTATTTTTGTGCATGGTGTGAGGGTGTGTTCTAGTTTCATTGTTTTGCATGCAGCTGTCCAGTTTTCCCAGCAATGCTTGCTGAATAGACTTTCTTTTTCCCATTTGATGTTCTTGCCTCCCTTGTCAAAGATTAATTGACCATAGGTGTCAGGGTTTGTTTCTGGGTTCTCTATTCTGTTCCATTGGTCTGTCTGTCTGTGTTGATACCAGTACCACATTGTTTTGATGACTGTGGCTTTGTAGTATTTCTTGAAGTCTGGGAGAGTTATGCCCCCTGCTTGGTTTTTGTTGCTCAGATTTGCTTTGGCAATTCTTGGTCTTTTGTTGTTCCACATAAATTTTTGGATTGCTTGTTCTAGTTCTGTGAAAAATGTCATGGGTAATTTGATAGGGATTACATTGAATCTGTAGATTGCTTTGGGTAGTATGGCCATTTTCACAATATTGATTTTTCCAAAAAAAATGCAACCTACCTGGTCATGGTGTATGATTTTTTTGATATGTTGTTGGATTTAGTTGGCTAAGATTTTGTTGAGAATTTTTGCATCTATATTCATCAATGATATTGGCTTATAGTTTTCTTTTTTGGTGTTATCTCTGTCTGGATTTGGACTTAGGGTGAAGGTGGCATCATACAATGTGTATGTTGAGGGGATATTATACATCATAAAAAAATATGGAGATAAATTAAATAACAACACATAGAGAAAAAAAAAAGCCTCTGCAGCACACGAATAGAAACAAGACAATTACAATATCAAGGAATATAAAAATTGATCAGGAAAGCTAAACTACTACTCAGCTATTGACAATATTTATGCAAAATTAAGCATGTAAATGTTGCTCAAATAAAAATTAAGAGATTGAAATAGGAGAAGGGGGTCAAAAGGCATTAACTTCCAGTTATAAAATAAATAAGCCATGACAATGAAATGTGTAGCATGGTGACTACAGTTAATAATACTCTTTTGCATTTTTCAAAGTTATAAAATTAGTATATTCTAAAAGTTCTCATTCTTCCCCCAATTTTAAATTATGTGTGGTGAAAGATCTTAACTAAATTTAATGTGGCAACATTTTGCAATATATGCAAATATTGAATCATTATGTTGTAAGCCTGAAACTAATATAATGTTATATGTCAATTATATTTCAAAAAAATTAAGAGATTTGAAGGCTAGGGTGTTGGGATTTTAAAATAAAGCCAACATTGGGCTTTTCATGTGAGGAAATCAGCAGATTAAGCAAAAAAAAATCAAATAAGTAGTCATGTAAGCAGGTTATTTAGAAATATAGGGAAATATACCAAAAGGATAAGCCCAAAGACTTGAAGGTGGTTGTTGCTGGGAATTAGAAAACATGAAATTGTGGTGTTAAGGCAGTATTCTTAGTTGCAACAAGGTTTGTAGACTTATTTGGCACTATGTATACATTTTGATAAAAATTTAATGACAATAGCTAAAAAGGATTATTAGAGAAAAATATCACTTCACAAAATAGCAACAGAACCAAAAATATTGAAGAATAATCATGAAGAAAAATGTATGCTTTTCATGTGAAGAAAATGGAAAAATTTACCTAAGGGATAAACACATCTAAATTTATACAGAAGCAGCATATTCCTGAGTAGGAAAGCTAAATATTTTAGGAGTTCCCATCGTGGCGCAGTGGTTAGCGAATCCGACTAGGAACCATGAGGTTGCGGGTTCGGTCCCTGCCCTTGCTCAGTGGGTTGACGATCCGGCGTTGCCGTGAGCTGTGGTGTAGTTGCAGATGCGCCTCGGATCCCGCGTTGCTGTGGCTCTGGCAGGCCCGTTGCTGCAGCTCCGATTCGACCCCTAGCCTGGGAACCTCCATACACCGTGGGAGCGGCCCAAAGAAATAGCAAAAAGACAAAAAAGAAAGAAAAAGAAAGCTAAATATTTTAATATAATATATTTTATTTATTATTATTATTATTTTTTATGTTTTATTATTTTTTTTCACTGTGCAGAATGGGGACCCAGTTACACATGCATGTATATGTAATTTATTCTCCCATTGTTGTGCTGCAAATTAAGTATGTAGACATTTCTCAGTGCTATACAGCAAGATCTCTTTGTTAATCCATTCCAAGAGCAATAGTTTGCATCCATTAACCCCAAACTCCCAATCCCTCCCACTCCCTTCCCCTCCCCCCAGGCAACCACAAGTCTGTTCTCCAAGTCCATGATTTTCTTTTCTGTGGAAAGGCTCATTTGTTCTGTATATTAAATACCAGATATGAGTGATACCATATGGTATTTGTCTTTCTCATTCTGACTTATTTCACTCAGTATGAGAGTCTCTAGTTCCATCCATGTTGCTGCAAATGGCATTATGTCATTCTTTTTATGGGTGAGTAGTATTCCATTGTGCATATATACCACATCTTCCTAATCCAATCATCTGTCGATGGACATTTGGGTTGTTTCCATGTCCTGGCTATTGTGAATAGTGCTGCAATGAACATGCAGGTGCATGTGTCTATTTCAAGGAAAGTTTTGTCCAGATATATGCCCAAGAGTGGGGTTTCTGTATCATATAGTAGATTTCTAAGGTACCTCCATACTGTTCTCCATAGTGGCTGTATTTTTAATTTATCTACAATTTTAAAGCAATTTTAATTTAAATATGAATTATTTTGGAGACTTTAGTGTGATGATATTAAATTACTCTGTGAAATAGGATAATTTTGAGAAAAAGATAAAGCAATGGAAAATTTGCCTTTTCAAATACTAAGAAGAACTTTAAATTTAAATCAGAATGGTATTGACATATTATCCAAGAGACACTTCAATGGAAAACACAAATATCTTTGGAAAAACTCCATAGTTTATGTAAAACTTTATAGAATTATTTGAAGTATCAAAAATAATGTTTAGGAATTCCCACTGTGGTGCAATGGGATTGGCAGAATCTCTGCAACATCAAAATGCAGATTTCATCCTAGGCCCAGGAAATTGGGTTAAAAGGATCCAGAATTGCCCAGTGAATTGCAAATGTTGCAAGGCACTCAAAAAAAAAAAAAAAAAAAAAAAAAAGAAAGAAAGAAAGAAAGAAAAGAAAAAAAAACGATTTTGGGAGTTCACATTGTTAAGGGCCCATTGTTATCTCTGTGAGGATGCAGGCTTGATCCCTGGCCTTGCTCAGTGGGTTAAGGATCCAACACTGCTGCAAACTGTGGTGTAAGTCACAGATGTAGCTCAGATCCAGTGTTGCCATGGTGTGGTATAAGGCCTCAGCTGCAGCTCTGATTCCACCCCTAGCCTGGGAACTTCCATATGTCACAGGTATGGCCATAGAAAGAAAAAAAAAGTAATATTTGGAAACGTAATATTTTAAATATTAGAATTTTGATATTTCAAGGGATTAAAGTGCTAAATATTTAAAGCTTCAAACATTGTGGAAAAGATAAAATGAATTTCCTAAGCAAAAAGCAAGTGGCAGTAATACCAACACAAAGATAAATATATTGGACAACATTAAAAAAAATTAAAAGTTTTGAATGACGAAAGGAAAAAAAAAGAAACACCTTTACCCTTGATCAGCCTATCTGACTTGATTTTAGGGTGTGTAGACAGGATCTGACTATTATGTGGGTGATCCCTAATATCACCACCAATCAGTGATGCATACTGAGCTCTGGCTCTTCTCCCTTCTCTTCCCCCATCCCCTTCCCTGCAGCCATAGTTATTCCAATCAAACCAAAATTTTATTTATTTTTAAAATTTTATTTCTTTTTGCTTTTTTGGACCACTTCTGCAGCATATGGAAGTCCCCAGGCTAGGGGTTGAATTGGAGCTATAGCTACCTTCCTATGCCGCAGCCACAGCAACTCAGGATCCGAGCTGCATCTTCAACCTGTACCACAGCTCATGGCAATGCCTCACTTCTTAACCCACTGAGTGAGGCCAGGGATTGAACCCACACATTCACGGATAATAGTTGGGTTCCTAATCCAGTGAGCCATAGCAGGAACTCCCTCTTTCTTTTTCTTTTTCTTTTCTTTTCTTTTCTCTTTTCTTTCTTTTCTTTTTGTCTTTTCTAGGGCCACACCCATGGCATATGGAGGTTCCCAGGCTATGGGTCTAATCGGAGATGTAGCCACTGACCTACACCAGAGCCACAGCAACATGGGATCTGAGCCATATCTGCAACCACAGCTCATGGCAATGCCAGGTCCTTAACAAACTGAGCAAGGAGGCCAGGGATCAAACCCACAACCTCATGGTTCCTAGTCAGATTTATTTGTTTCTTTGTTTTTATTTTTTAATTGTTATTTCACCCACACAATTTTTTTTTCCACCATACAGCATGGGGACCCAGTTACACATATCACTGAGCCCCAATAGGAACTCCACTCCCTCTTTATTTTTAAAATGTGAAAAACAAATTCTATTTTAAAGTAAAAATTGTGTATATTTAAGGTGTAAACATGATGATATTATACATTTATATACATATAGTCAAATAGTTACTATCTTAGCAAATTTGCTTTATCATATTATTAAATATAATCATAACATTATTGATTAGATTACAACATAGACACTAGATAACTATGCAACTCAGTGCATTTTGACCCAAATCCTCTATTCCCAACTTATCATACTTGGTAACCAACACTATTCTCCCATTATATGTGTCCAAGTCCTTTTTGATTCCACATGTAAGTGAGATTTAGTTATTTTCTTTCTGTGTCTAACTTTTTCAAATAGCATACTGTCCTCTAGGTTTTGTTCGCCTAGGCATAAACATCCAAACATCTCTTTCTGTAGACAGGTGTGGGAATGTGATGGGGTAACAATTATTTTTTTTTCTATAAGCAGAGATAGCCTTTTTGTTTATAGTCATTTTTTGTCTCTTTATCAGGATCCTCTGTAGGTCTCCTGGAGAGATAGGACCCCTCTACAATTTACACTTTTCTTGCTTTCTTGGGCTTGGTTTCCTCCAGTTTGTTTAAATTATTAATATACTTCCACCTATATTTAATTTTTTAAGGCCTATTGAGATATAATTTATATGTAAATATTTACACACATACCCACATTTTGATGAGTTTGAACATATGCATACACCTGTGATATGCTTCCATCTATTTTTGATCTACAAACAACTGTTGAAATATCCCATCTGCTGTTGATTGCCTATGTTCTTTCTGTTCCTCTCTTATATGTCTCTTTTTTACTATTATATCATAATTTGGGAGGGAACTCAGAAGAAAGGGAAGCAAACACTGTGTGCTGAGTTGATAATCTGGAACAAGTAATTAAAAAAATACCGTATGGTAGTTCTCTTCTGGCATAGCCACTTAAGGATTGGGAATAGTCACTGCAGTGGTTTGGGTCACTGCTGTTGCATGGGTTTGATCCCTGGCCCAGAATATTCCACATGCTATGGGTGTGGCTGGGAAAAATATTCTATGAATTTTTTTATTTAATAGAAAAATATTCTATAATATTTAAATAAATGGCAAGTAATAAAACATTTAAATAAAAGCTAACACTCCGTTAAGAGAATTTTAATAAATCAGTATAAGAAAACATTAATGACTCAATGGAAAATAAGGGCAAAGAAATATATTAAAGAAATTCAAATAACTAATATGTGAATATTTTAAAATTTGTTAATATCAGAGTTCCCGTCATGTCACAGCAGAAATGAATCCGGCTAGGAACCATGAGGTTGCCAGTTTGATCCCTGGTCTTACTCAGTGGTTTAGGGATCTGGCATTACTGTGAGCTGTGGTGTAGGTTGCAGATGTGGCTCAGATCCTGTGTTGCTGTAGCTGTGGTGTAGGCCAGCAGCTGTATCTCTGATTAGACCCCTAACCTGGGAACCTCCATATGCCACAGGTGTGGCCCTAAAAACAAAAAACAAACAAAATTGTTAATATCGAATAAGTATGACAACGTAACACAAAGTAATATTTTATGTAACAAAGTATTCTTTGTGTATTTAATTGGATTTTTAAACATTCTACATTACTTAATACTTGGGGGGAGTACTTTGAGGTAGCCATTTTGTAGACTGTTAGTGGATATGTGTATTTGAAATTCTTTTGGAAATCGTTTTAGCAAGATGTAGCAACACATTTCAAGGCATAAGCTGAGGAAACCCAGTCTACCTTAGAGGCCTCTCTTTGGGTATGCTGGAGGGGAGGGGCAGGATCCACTACTACAGCCTTGTTCCCTGCAAATACTCTTAGGAGGCAGAACACTGCTGAAATCAGCTCCAGAAGCAGTAGCATGAGCAGCTTCTTCTTGGTAGTGGGAGGGACCTTGGGAGTAGGCACTGCCCCATCACAGCTACAGAAAGTGGTCACACAAACTACCTCACAAAGGGAGGGGTCGCAGAAGCATATGCTGAACTTGTCAGCTACATGGAGTGGTCGTGCAAGTTGCCTGGACAAGGGAAGGGGTCAGGGAGCAGCTGCTACCCCAACACCCCACATCAGGAATGGTCCTGTGAACCATGAACCACTGCCACCTCCCTCACAGACCACATCCCTAGCAGTCTCCCAGCTTTACAGGCAAGCAAAAGCTAAGAGAGATCAGCACCAACAAACCAGTTTTAACAACAAATGCTAAAGGAGTTTCTCAAGGTGAAATAGAAATATTCACAACAAAAAAACAAGAAAATTATGAACGGGAAAGCTTACCAGTACAGGCAACCATATAGTAAAAGTGCCAAATCATCTACAAATATGATATCAAAACCAACAATTGTGAGAAGAAGAGAGTCCAAATGCAGGAAATTGGGAATGCATTTGCAATTAAGAGACCAGCAAATTAAAACAATTATATATATATGAATATATTTAATATTATAATTATATATGTATATATATCCCTATATCAAAACCTCATGATAACTTCAAACCAAAAAAAAAAACTACAATAGATACACAAACAAATTAGGAAAAGCAATCCAAACACAACACTAAAGATATTCATGAAATCAAGAAAGAAGAGAACAAAAGAGGAATAATAGAAAAAAAACTTATAAAAACAAATCCAAAACAATTAACAAAATGGCAACAAAAACTATATATATATACCTCAATAATTAACTTGAATGTAAATTCTCCAACCAAAAGACATAGACTGGTTGAATGGATACAGAAACAAGACCCATATAAATGCTCTCTATAAGAAACCCACTGTAGATCTAGGAACACATACAGACTGAATGAGAATGAGAAAATGTAGTCCATACAAATGAAAATCAAAAGAAAGATGGAGTAGTAAAATCAATACCAGACAAAATAGATTTTAAAATAAAGACTGTGGCAAATAAGAACACTACATAATGGTCAAGAGATCAGTCCAAGAAGATATAACAATTGTGTATATAAATATAAACATAGAAGCACCTCAATATATAAGGCAAATATTAACAGACAAAGAGAGAATTTTAAAGTAGCACAGTAGCACTGGGGGAGTTTAACACTCCACTTAAATACTGGACAAATCTTTCAGCAGAAAAATCAATAAGGAAACACATGACTTAAAAGACACATTGTACCAGATGGACTTATCTGATATTTATAGAACAATCCAACTGAAGCAACAAAATGCACATTCTTCTCAAGTGCACATGCAAGAATCTCAGGGGTAGGTCACATCTTGGGCACAGAGCAAGCCTTGATAAATTTAAGAAAATTGAAATCATATCAAGCATCTTCTCAAACCACCACATTATGAGATCTATTTTTAAATTTTTCTGATTGTGCTTATTTCTCTCTTATTTTTTATGTTTTACTGAAGTAGAGTTGATTTATAATGTTGTGATAATTTCTGCTGTACAAATTAATTCAGCCATACATACACACAATTCATTCTCTTTCAGATTCTTTTCCATTATAGATTATCAAAAAATATTGGGTAGAGTACCCTGTGCTATATAGCAGCTCCCCATTGACCAGTCCTTTCATATACTACACTATGCATATGCCAATCTCAAATCCCCAATACATCCCCTCCCACCTGTCCCCTTAAGTTTTTTTCAAAGTCTGTGAGTCTATCCCTGTTCTGCAAATGTTTATTTGCATCTTTTTCTTATATTCCACATATAAGTGATATCATATGATTTTGTCTTTTACTGTTTGAATAACTTAGTAGGATATCTCTAGGTCCATCCATGTTGCTACAAATGACATTATTTCATTCTTTTTTATGGCTGAGTAGTACTGCATTGTATATATGTACCACATCTTCTTTACCTATTCCTTTGCTAATGCACATTTAAATTGTTTCCATGTCCTGGCTATTGTGAATAATGATGCAATGTATATTGGGCTGCACATATCTTTTTGAATTACAGTTTTCTCCAGTTGGATGCCCAGGAGTGAGATTGCTGGATCATATGATAGTTGTATTTTTAGTTTTTTGAGGCACCTCAATATTTTTAGTTTTTGAGGCACCTCAATACTAGTAGTATTTGAAACAATCTACCCCCCCACACACACACTAAGAGGGTAAGAGGGTTACCTTTTATCTGTATCCTCTCCAGGATTTATTTTGGACTTTTTCATGGGGGCCATTCTGTCTGGTATAAGGTGGCACCTCATAGTAGTTTTGATTTACAGTTCTCTAACAATTAGTGATGTTGAACATTTTTTCATGTCTTTTTGTCCATCTGTTTGCCTTCTTTGGAGAAATGCCTATTAGATCTTTTGCACATTTAATTTTTTTTTTTTAAATATTGAGCTACATCAGTAGTTTGTGTATTTTGGTGACTAATTTTTTGTTGGTCATTTCGTTTTCAAAGATTTTCTCCCATTCTGTGGGATTGTCTTTTCATTTTGTTTATGTGTTTCTTTGTTGTGCAAAACCTTTTAAGTTTAATTATGTTCCATCTGTTTGTTTTTGTTTTTATTTTTGTCATTCTGGGAAGTGGATCTGAAAGATATTGCTGCACTTTATGTCAGAGAGATTTCTGCCTGTTTTTCTCTAAGTGTTTTATAGTGCCCAATTTATATCTAGGTCTTTAATCTATTTTGAATTTATTTTTCTATGTGGTGTTAGAGAGTGATCCAATTTCATTCTTTTACATGTAGCTGTCCAGTTTTCCTAGTACCACTTATTGAAGAGACTGTCTTTTTTCCATTATGTATCCTTGCCTCCTTTGTCCTAGATTAGTTGACCATAAATGCTTGGATTTGTTTTGTTAACCCACTGAGTGAGGTCAGGGACCTAACCCACATCCTTATAGATACTAGTTGAATTCTTAAACTGCTGAGCCACAACGGGAACTCCCTCTTGCAGGTTTTTTTTATCACACTTTCAATTTTAGTATTTGTAATAGGTCTATTTATATTTTACATTACTTCCTGCTTCAGTCTTTGAAGATTGTACCATCCTAAGAATTTGTCCTTGTCTTGTAGGTTGTACATTTTATTGGCATATTGTTACTTGTAGTTGTCTCTTAAGATCCTTTGTATTTCTATGATGTCCATTGTAACTTCTCCTTTATCATTTCTAATTTTATTGATTTGAGCCATTTCTCTTTTTTCTTTAGAGTCTGCCTAATAGTTTATCAATTTTGATGATCTTTTCAAACTACCAGCTTTTCATTTCATTGAACTTTTTTTTCCATCTTTATTTCATTTATTTTGACTGTGATCCTTATGATTTCTTTCCTATACTAACTTTGGGTTTTGTTTGTTCTTTCTCTAGTTGATTTAATTGTAAGGTTAGGTTGTTTGTTTGATATTTTTATTGTTTCCTGAGATAGGCTTCTATTGCCGTAAACCTCCCACTTAGAACTGCTTTTGCTGGGTCCCTTAGTTTTGGGATCATTGTGTTTTCATTTTCATTTGCCTATATATATTGTTTGGCTTCCTCTTTTGATTTCTTCAGTTGTTTAGTAGCATCTTGTTTAATCTCCCTGCTTTTGTGTTTTCTGCTGTTTTTTTCCTTATAGTTGATTTCTAGTCTTATCATGTTTTAGTCAAAAATGATGCTTGATGCTTTCAATTTTCTTAAACTTACTGAAGTTTATGGAGTTCCCGTCATGGCTCAGTGGTTAACGAATCTGACTAGGAACTGCAAGGTTGCAGGTTCGATCCCTGGCCTTGCTCAGTGGGTTAAGGATCCGGCATTGCCGTGAGCTGTGGTGTAGGTCGCAGACACGGCTCGGATCCCACGTTGCTGTGGCTCTGGCATAGGCCGGCATCTACAGCTAGGATTCAACCCCTAGCCTGGGAACCTCCATATGCCACCAGAGCAGCCCAAGAAATGGCAAAAAGACAAAAAAAAAAAAAAAACAAAAAAACAAAAAAACAAAAAACAACTTACTGAAGATTGATTTGTGACCCATATGTGATCTATTAGGGAAAATGTTCTGTGTATGCTTGGGAAGAATGTGTAATCTGCTCCTTTCAGATGAAATGTTCTATAACTACTAATTAAGTCTATCTAGTCTTAATTATAAGACCTGCGTTTCCTGGTCAATTTCCTGTCTGGATGATCTGTCCATTGCTGTAAATAGGGTGTTTAAATCCCCGTTGTTTTCATGGTATTGTCAATTTCTCCTTTTATGGCTGATAGCATTTGACTTATATATAGTGTAGCTCCTATTTTGGGTGCACATGTATTTACACTTGTTATATCCTCTTTTTGCATTGATCCTTTGATCATTATGTAATGTCCTTCTTTGTGTCTTTATCTTAAATTTTAATTTGTCTAGTATGAGTATTGCTACACCAAATTTCTTTTATTTCCTTTTGCCCAGAATATATTTTTTCCATCCTCTCATTTTTCAGTCTGCATGCTAGAAATCAAGTGGGTCTCTAGTAGATAGCTTATCTACAAGGTCCTATTTTTGTATCCATTCAGCCAGTCTAAGTCTTTTGGCTGGAGCATTTAATCCTTTAACTTTCAAGATAATTATTGATACATATATATTTTTTTCTATTGCCATTTTCTTAATTGTTTTGGATTTGTTTTGGTTGGCCTTTTTTCTTCTTTTATTCTTTTGTTCTCTGTTTTGGCTCGATGACAATCTTTAGTGTTGTATTTGTATTGCTTTTTCTTATATGTGTATCTCTCATAGATTTTTGGGTTGCAGTTTCCTTGAGGTTTTGAAATAGGAATCTGTACATATACAAGATTGTTTTAAGTTGCTGGTCTCTTAGTTGCGAATACATTTCCAATATCCTGCTCTGGACACTCCATATTTGTGTATGGATAATTTCCCACATTTATACTGTATGTTTGCCTTTTTCAGTGAGCTTTCTTATTTGTATATTTTATTGTTTGTAGTTGTAACCTTTTCTTTTCTGCCTAGAGAAATACCTTTATTACTTGTTGTAAAGCCAGTTTGTTCGTGCTGAGCTCTCTTAGTTTTGGTTGTCTGTAGCTTTTGATTTCTCTGTTAAATATGAATGAGAGCCTTTCTGGGTAGAGTATTCTTGGTTGTATTTTTTTCCCTTTCATCACTTTAAATATATCATACCATTCCTTTCTGGTCTGTAGTTTCTGCTGAAAAATCATCTGCAACCTTATCAAGTTTCACTTGCATGTTATTTGTTGCTTTTCCTTAGCTCCTTTCAACATTTTATCTTTATCTTGAATTTTGGTCATTTTGATTAATATGTGTCTCAGGGTGTTCCTTTGTGGCTTATTCTATACAGTACTTGTGCTTTCTTGACCCAAGGGAATGATTCTTTTCCCATGTCCAGGAAGATTTTGGCTATTTTCTCATCAAATATTTTCTCTCTTTCTCTCTTCTTCTGCTCCCCCCATATAATGCAAATTTGGTGCAGTTACAGTTGTTCCACTGTTCTCTTAGACTGTCTTCATTTCTTTTCATTATTTTTTATTTATTCTATTTGGTGTCAGAGTGATTTCCATCTGTCTTCCACTTTGCTTTTTCATTCTTTGGCCTCATTTATTGTGTCGATCATCTCTATTTGTTTGTTCTTTAAATCTTCTTTCTTTTTTTTTTTTAAGTTTCTCATAGTTTCTTGATTTGCCTCTAGTTATTTCCTTTCCTCTGAGGTCTTGGATCATCCTTACTAACATTACTCTAAAGTCTTTTTCATGTAGATTGCTTGTCTCCTTTTCACTTAGCTGTTCTTCTGGGGTTTTTAATCTTGTTCCTTCCTCTGGCTCATATTTTTCTTTTTTTTGGTCAGATTTCTGTATGATCTCCATTCTGCAGGCTTCAGCCTTGTAACCTGGTATCTACCCCATTGTGGGTGAAGTTGATACAGGGGCTTGTGGTGGGCTTCCTGATAGGAGAGGCTGGGGCTTTCCCACTGATGGATAGCACTGAATTGTCCCTCTAGTGGGTCTCTTGCTGTGATTAGAGGCAGCTGTTTACCTGAGAGGGCTTTAGGCAGCCTGCTTGCTGATGGTTGGGGTTGTGTCCCCACCTGTTTGCTGTTTGGCCTGGGGATTCTGAGCACTTGTGCTTACAGGTTGTTTTGGGTTGGGCCAACTTCCCTAGGATACCTGCCTCCAATGTCCTGCCCCCATAATTAACCACAGCTAATTCCTACTTTCCCAGGAGACTCTCCAAGATCTACAGGTAGGTCTTACCCAGATTCTTATCAAGTCCTTGTTTTGTTCTGGGACCCAGGGCACATGAATCCTTGTGTACATACTCTATGAATGGAGTCTCTGTGGCACTTCTGTGCTCAGGCTCCACTGGCTTTCAATACAAAATGCTCCAAGGACTTCTCCTCCCAATGCCAGATCTCCAGGATGGTGACCTCAAATGTGGTTCAGAACCCTCAGTCCAACATGAAGACCTCTGTGTTAAAGTTATTTTCCAGTTTGCCCACTTGGTGGACATAGGATTTCTTATATTGTGAAAGTGCTCCTCCTACCATCCGTCTTCCTGTGGTTTCTTCTTTGTCTTTAGATAGGATATCTGTTTTTGTAGCTTTCTGTCTGTTTTATTGATTGTTGCTTAGCGGTTAGTTGTAATTTAGGTGTTTCTGTGAGCAGAAGTGAGTGCTCATCCTTCTACTTAACATCTTGTCTGAAAACCCCATGAGATTATAAATTAATTATAAGAAAAAAATTATAGAAAACAGACACATGGATACTAACCAAAATGTTACTAAAAAACAATGGATCAGTGAAATCAATGAATAAATAAAAATTACCTACAGAAATATGAAAATGAAATCATGATGATCTAAACCTGTGGGAGGCAGAAAGCAGTTCTACAAGGGAAGTTGTATTGACACAAGCTTACTTCAAGAGATAGGAAAAGTCTCAAACAAGTTAACCTTACATCTAATCAAGTAGATAAAGAATAACAAACAAAATCCAAAGTTAGTATAAGGAAATAGACCATAAACTTCAGAGCAGAAGTAAGTGAAATAGAGACAAGGAAAATAATAGAAAATATCAATGAAACAAAAAAGTTTTGAAAATATAAGCCAGACTCATCAAGAAAAAAAAGGTTCAAATCAATAAACTAGAAATGTGAAAGGAGAAGTTACTACTGTTGCCACAGAAACACCAAGGATCATAAAAGACCACTGCTAATAACTCTACACCAATAAACAGGAAAACATGAAGAAATTCTTAGAAACGTACAACCTTCCAAGACTTACTTCCAAGAAGTAGAAAATATGAACAGACCAATCACAAGTACTGAAATTGAAACAGTGATTTAAAAACTTCCAACAAAGGACCATGACCAGATGGCTTCACAGGCAAAATCTATCAAACATTTAAAGAAGAGTTAACACATATCCTTCTGAAAGTATTTCAAAATATAATGGATGAAGGAACACTCCCAAGCTTTTGCTATGAGTCCACCATCACCCTGATAGGAAAATAAGAGAACAATAACACAAAAAATAAATTACAGGCCATTATCACTGTTGGACATAGAGGCAAAAATCCTCAATAAAATATTTGCAAGTCAAATCCAAAAATATATCAAAAGGATCATACACCATGATCAAGAGGGATTTATCCCAGGGATGCAAAGTTTTTTCAATATCGCAAATCAGTCAGTGTGATACATCACCTTAGCAAACTGGAGAATAAAAATCATATCATCCTCTCAATAGATGCAGAAAAACCTTTTATCATTCATCTATGATAAAAACTCTTTAAAATTTTATTTAATTTTTTTAAAAAATGTTTTTATTGTTATTTCTACAAGAACATTTTTTCTACTATATAGCAGTTACACATATGTGTATGCATTCTTTTTTCTCCCATTATCATGCTTCATAATAAGTTACTAGATATAGTTCTCAGTGCTACACAGCAGGGTCTCATCACTAATCCATTCCAAAGGCAATAGTTTGTATCTATTAACCCCAAACTCCCAAACCACCCCGCTCCATCCCTCTCCCCCTTGGCAACCACAAGTCTATTCTCCAAGTCTGTGGTTTTCTTTTCTGTGGAAAGGTTCATCTGTGCCATATATTAGATACCAGATATAAGTGATAGCATATGGTACCTGTCTTTCTCTTTCTGACTTACTTCACTCAGTGTGAGAGTCTCTAGTTCCATGTTGCTGCACATGGCATTATTTTGTTCTTTTTTATGGCTGAGGAGTATTCCATTGGGTATGTATACCACGTCTTCCTAATCCAACCATCTGTTAATGGACATTTGGGTTTTTTCCATGTCTTGGCTATTGTGAATAGTGCTACAATGAACATATGGGTGCATGTTTCTTTTTCAAGGAAAGTTTTGTGTGGATATATGCCCAAGAGTGGGATTGCTGGGTCATATGGTGGTTCTATGTATAGTTTTCTAAGGTACCTCCAAACAGTTCTCCATAGTGGTTGTACCAGCTTACATTCCCATCACCAGTAGCAGGAGCATTCCCTTTTCTTCACACCCTTCTGGCATTTGTTATTTGTGGCCTTATTAATGATGCCCATTCTGACTGGTGTGAGGTGGTATCTCATGGTAGTTTTGATTTGCATTTTTGTAAAAATCAGTGATGTGGAGCATTATTTCATTTGCTTGTTGGCCATCTGTATATCTTCCTTGGAGAAATGTCTATTCAGGTCTTTTGCCCAGTTTTCACTTGGGTTGTTATCTTTTTTGCTGTTGAGTTGTATAAGTGTTTTGTATAGTTCAGAGATTAAGCCCTTGTCAGTTGCATCATTTGAAACTATTTTCTCCCATTTTGTAAGTTGTCTTTTTATTTTCTTTTTGGTTTCCTTTGCTGTACAAAAGCTTGTCAGTTTGATTAGGTCCCATTGGTTTACTTTGCTTTTATTTCTGTTGCTTTAGGATACTGACATGAGACAACATTTGTAAGTTTGATATCAGAGAATGTTTTGCCTATATTCTCTTCCAGGAGTTTGATGGTGTCTTGTCTTCTATTTAAGTCTTTCAGCCACTTTGAGTTTATTTTTGTGCATGGTGTAAGGGTATTTCTAGTGTCATTGATTTACATGCAGCTATCCAGGTTTCCTCTGCCACAGCTCATGGCAATGCCAGACTCTTAACCCACTGAGTGAGGCCAGGGATCAAACGTGCATCCTCATGGATACTAGTTTGGTTCTTTTTTATTTTATTTTATTTTATTTTTTTTATTTTTTAATATATTTTTTTTATTTTCCCACTGTACAGCAAGGGGGTCAGGTTATCCTTACATGTATACATTACAATTACATTTTTTCCCCCACCCTTTCTTCTGTTGCAACATGAGTATCTAGACATAGTTCTCAATGCTATTCAGCAGGATCTCCTTGTAAATCTATTCTAAGTTGTGTCTGATAAGCCCAAGCTCCCGATCCCTCCCACTCCCTCCCCCTCCCATCAGGCAGCTTAACTCACTGAGCCACAATGTGAACTCGCAAGCTTCCATTTTCTTATATTTGAAAAGTATTTTTTTTTTGAAAAGTATGTCAACAAGATTGATTGGGAAAATCCAGTAGTATGTTCAATTTATACAGTAATTTTGCAGTTCATCATGCAATGTGCCATTATCTATGCATTGTTATATGGAAGAAAAAAAATGCTTCTTCTTTTCTCTCCTCTTTCCTAAAGGCCTGATCAGTAATTTATATTAAGCTTATTAAAATGAGAACTTTCCTTATTTTTAATTTAATTTTAGGTTTTTTTTTTTTTTCTTTTAGAGGGAAGGAGATAAAAATTAAGAAGAAATAATTTGGTTTAATGTTTTTTGTTTGACATGGCAACTGCTAGAAGGTAGAATCATTCAAATTTCTCTAGAAAGTCTATTTGGAATTTAAGAGAAAAAAATTAGTAGCTGTATGATCCAATAAGACATACTTGGACTTAAGGATTTCTATACTCAGTATTTATCATTGAATAGGTCTAGGAGATACATGCTCATCATGTGCAGTGTATTCTGCCAATCTTGGATAAACCCTTGGCACTTTGCATTAACATCATACCTACTGACAATCCTTTTTTGGATTAATATGTGTTTTTTGAGAATATGTTCACTGTATTATGCAAAGACACTGAGCCAGTCAATTGTGCTGGCGAAATAGCTCTCTCTTTATTTTTGCACCAAGAATGATCTCTTCCCTATGGACATCCCTGATCTCAGTGATAAGTGATGCAATGGAAAAATCTGAGGCAGATAACATGCTCCAATACTGACACAGGAACTTACTACTGTGTGGTTTTGAATAAATTATTAATAGAAATTGGGAAAGGTTTCAAATCTTTGGCAAATATGTCTTTAATCAGAATCTGAATTAATCATCCCTCTTCTGTACTTTAATCACATGCATTATAGTTTATTTAAGTTGTTAATTCATTTACAGTTTTTCTGTAAAACCATGAGGCTTTTGAAGTTCTGGACTGAGTCTTATTCATTTTTGTAATGTGAGCATTTATCAAAGTGAAATGTGCCTCTTAAGTTCTGAAATACCTCATAAATTGAATTTAATGTAAATGAAATTACTGGAATTCAAAGCCAGGTAGTGTCAGCCCTAGAAATGAAGATTGCCCATTGTTATGAACAATAGTACATTCTATTGATGCATATATATGTTTTTGCCAATTTTTCACTATTATACATAATACCATATTGATTATATTTATGATTATATTTTGAAAACTTGGGTGATTATCTCCTTAACACACTTTTTGGATCAGTGTTTTGTTGCTAGATATTTGCAGTGTAAAATGTTGATGCAAATCACCACTCTGCCCTCCAGAAATGCTGTATACTCCAACTAACAGTGCAGAATGTCAATTTGTCCACACCTTACAAAAATCAAAATTAAACTGTTCCCATCATGACTCAGCAGTAACAAATCTAACTAGGATACATGAGGATGCAGGTTCAATCCCTGGCCTCAGTCACTAGGTTAAGGATCTGGTATTGCCTTGAGCTGTGGTGTAGGCCAGCAGTTGTAGCTCCAATTTGACCCCTAGCCTGGGAACTTCCTTATGCCGTGGGTGCAGCCCTAAAAAGCAAAAAAAAACAAAAACAAAAACAAAAACAAAACCAAAAATCACCATTAAATATATTAAACCATTTAAAATATGTCTTTAATCTGATAAACCACAACACCTGACTGTTTTTACTTATATTTTCTAAACATGGTTGAACAATTCATCGTATATTTATTGGCACTATTTTCATTCATGAATTTAGCATTAATTTTTCCTTTTTAATTTTAATTTTTTATTTTTCTTACCAATTAGTCATATAAATAGAATCATAGCACATAGCTTTTTTTGTTGTTGAATTTCATTCACTTAACATAGTGCATTTGAGGTTCATTTCTGTTGTATGTATATCATTTTTTTAATTTAATTTAATTTAATTTATTTTGGTTTTTATAAATGGTACTTCTTTGTACGGCTACATCATTGTTTGGTCATACACCTACCATTAGAAGTTTTAGCTATTACAAATAAATCTGCTACAACTTCGTGTACAGACTTTGGTGTAACTAGATTTCATTTTAAGGAAGTAAAAGACTTAGGGGTGTGTTAGTTTGATCATGTAATAAATATATTTGATTGTATAAGAAAATGTCTAGTAGGTTTTTTTAAAAAAATGCTATACCATTTTATGTTTCTACCAGCAATGTATAAGAGTTCAAGTTGTTCTACATCCTTGCCTCAGTGTAGTGTCATCCATTTGTGTCAATAAAGTTTGGAAAGTTCTGCCACAGAATACTTCCAGCTGCCATAAAGAAACTAGGTACCATATGCTGGCAATAAGTCGGGCCTGATAGAAGCCCATGGTTTCCTCATTGCTGTGAGTCCCTCAGCAGCACAGGGACACCCCCAAAGCTGCCATTTAGCTGCCATACATGTCAGCAGATAAAAGGGGTGATAAATAATAGTATACCAAAAACAGCTTGTGCCAGTATGCTCCATGCCAACACTCTTTCTCTTAAATGCAGATTTTTGCATTAAGATGAGGAAGCCAAAGGCAACACTGCCAATGAAACATCCCCAGCAGAGCTATTCTCTTTTTTGAGATTCCTACCTACTTGCCTCACAGGGCCAAGAACACTAGTCTTCTAAAAGACACAGAGTGAAATGAAATATTTGGGTAAGAGCAACCCATCTGTGCCCCAACATTAAGCAAATGGAAGCCAGACTCTCCTAGGCAAACCTCTTTAGTTTAAGAGATTGAAAATAGCCTGAGATGGGCCAGTGCCCTTTCTGGTATCACTTCATCAATAAAAATTAGTTTGATGTTTCTTCTGGCCCTGAATTTTTTTCCAGCTGAGGTGTTTTGTGACCTTTTGATTGAAAATGCCCTTTCTTCATTGCTTCAAGCTCTTGATCTCTCCCTCACCATTCTGACTTCATTTCCACCACTCAATTTACTCCAGCCCCCTGAGTCTCTTTGTCAGCCCCAAGCTCCCCAACACGCTTTTGCCCCACAGTCTTCTTTAATCCTCTTCTCCAACATATTTTCAGGACTTTCTCTCTCCTTGACCTGTTGATGAAATACCACTCTCTTTCCCTGTTTTACTTTTCTCCATAGCAGTAATCTGTTCTCACTTAATATATATACTTATAATTTATTTATTCACATATTTGTCACTGTGCCTCTAGAATTTAAGCTTCATGACAGAAGGCATTGTGTCAATTTTTGCACAGCTGCTACAAAGCAGTAATTCAACATTCAAGTTGAATATTCTAGGTAATGCAACTTCTTCCTCAAGTTTCAAATAAAATGCCCCTTACTACATTAAGTCAACTGCAATATCCAAAGATTCCCTTTGGTTTTCTTCTCTCTTTCTCTGCTCTTTAACACTATTAAGATATTGAACACTTTTTACCTGATCATATAGTTTTTCTAGGTGTAATAGCTATTATCATTTCATCTCCTTTTTTAGACTCTTGACAATGTAGACTATTTGATTCAAGTTTGAATTCCCCATAGCACACTGATTTGTATTAATTTAGTATTTAGGGACTAAATGAAAGCCTGTAACATAATAAATTTATTCATCCACTCACTCATTTACTCATTTGTTTAACAAAATTCTATCATTCAGAGCTCTTGGTACTGGGTAAGGAAACAAGAAAAAAATAGTAAATCTTATTTTGAGTACTTATCTTTTACTGTGTATTTTACATAAGTTACATGCATTTAATCCTTAGAATAGTTCTACATTGCTAATGTTCTTATCCCTGTTTACAAGATGAGTATACTGAAAACAAAAATATTGAAGGTTTTTTTTTTCCCCTCCTGGATTTAATCTCTATCCCCATAATCTCAAAATACATGTCTTAATGAAGATGACAAGTATTTGGATTGGTATAAAAGCTTGAGTTTAGGAACAATAATCATTTTGGGGTGTTCGATAAGTATGTTTGTATGACATTGTCACAATGCTGTTGTGAGCAGAAGGCAATTGCTGATTTGGTATAGTTGTCTCAACATACCCACTCCCGGATTCCCTGTGAAAGCTTTATTTCTCAGAGGCTCTCTGTGTGCATTCCCCAAATCAGATCTCTTCTACCATTCCCATTCCCTCTTCTACTTTTTGCGGTTTTTTTCTTTAATAGCTTGTGCCTATGGCTCCTCTTTGGAGCCCACTTTCAGGCCATTGGAGTCACTTGTGCCATAAATACAAACAGTGGGAAATACTTGATAATGTATCTCCTCCCCACCCCCCTTTCCAGGATTGGGTAGGCTGAGTGTAGATTCTGGCAACTCTGCCTGAAATTGCAGTCTTACTTGGTCTACTCCTTTTTTTTGTTCCACTCACTTATGCGTTTTCCTCAAATTTACTTAATAACTCACATACAAATCCTTATTTCAGAGTCCAACTTGAAAATCCAAGTGAAAATAGTCTCCTGGTGGAAGAGAAAGGAAAAGTGTTTGTTTCCTGGACTCTACTCCCCCTTTTAGAGGAAACTGCTTGCTGCTAGGTCAGGATTGGTGCTTGAGGATTGGTCTCACGGTTTTCTAATCTAAATTAGATTAGCAGGAATAATGAATTACACTTGTTTGTCTTTGATTGCCCCAAATACAAATATCCATGATCAAGTCACATAAATATTGAAAACTTATTTTTAACTTCACTTATTCATTCCACTAGCATTTATTGAGCATTTTAGCAATTTCTAGTTAGTCTGATAAAGACTCAGGATATGAAAATAATACAAATTCCCTACCTTTGAAAAACTCACAATATATGGGGCAAGACAGACATGTGATTAATAAAAATACAATACAAGTAAATAACATGTGCTTCATAAAATGTAGATATAAATTTCCAGGAGACTGGAAGAGGGAGCTATAAATTCTAGTAGGGAAAAAATGAGAAAGATTTCACTGAGGATATGACATTTGAGCTGGTCTTGGATGGAAGGAGAGAAATTATCAGAAAGAGAAGAGAGTGTTGCCCAGGTAGAGAGAACACTGAGAGTAAAAGAAGTGTAATTTATTAAAGGGTTAATTTTTGGGTGTCTTTTTTCCTCCACCCCATGACAGTTTTTTTTTTTTTTGAGAGATAAATAAATAAATAAATTATGAAATTGCATTTTTGGGTGGAAAGGCATTATCTAAAATCAGATTTGAGAGTGATGCTGGTGGGAGGTGTAGGAAATGGGGATACAGAGCTGGGCTGTGTGGAGGGAGGAGGAAGAATGAGGGAGCTGTGTTCTGCAGTCCTCCTGGATTTAGATATTAGGAATGTCACTAGTGACCAGTGTGAAGAACACCAGAGGAGACTACTGACCTTATCTGCTCAATATAAAACTTTAAAGAGCCCTAGGCAGGGTGGTTATGGGAAGACAGAACCATAATAACTAATATTGAATTTACTTTCAATTAAAATGGTCACAATGTTAGATTTAATTTGATTTAAAGAAAACAATGAAATGAGACATTTCTTGCATATGAGTATTCAAAGGAATATTTAATACTTATTTTTGGTTTGATGAACATAAAGAACTATGAGGAGTTTGCATGACTCTCATATAGGATAAAATTGGAGGCTGGGAATTGGGATTAGAAGCAGGTTGTAAAGATTTTGTATGGTGTGACTGTTTTATGTGCTAAGAACAATTGTATATTTTTAAAATAGAAAAATAGCAGGCTTGTGCCAGTGTTGGGGGAGGAATAAAGTTTTTTTTTCTTTTTTGTCTTTTTGCCATTTCTTGGGCCACTCTCGCGGCATATGGAGGTTCCCAGGCTAGGGGTCTAATCGGAGCTGTAGCTGCCAGCCTATGCCAGAGCCACAGCAACATGGGATCCGAGCCATGTCTGCGACCTACACCACAGCTCACAGCAATGCCAGATTGTTAACCCACTGAGCAAGGGCAGGGATCAAACCTGCAACCTCATGGTTCCTAGTCGGATTCATTAACCACTGCGCCACGACGGGAACTCCAGGAATGAAGATTAAGTAGTAGGCCTCTACCTGTAAGTCACAGTAACAAGCACTGGTAAAGGAAATAGGCAGAAGATATGCAATTATTTCAAGGACTTTCCACTTTTCTAGGGAAATTAGACTTATTCTAAAGAGAAGTGTGTGACTAATGTTATAAGAAAGTGTCCAACAGAGGCTACTTTCAGCTCCTGATTTTTTTTTGAATTCTTTTTATTGTATTCTTAGAATTGACCAATGAGTAGTAGAGTCAACCCTACCTTGGCTGCTCCATCAGACTGAGCTGTTTGTTTGGATGAAGTCACATTGCCCACTCCTTGGATGTGATGGTTAAGCCATGACCTCTCGATCCCCACATTCCTTTCCATATTCCTATCTTTCAACTGGATCTATTGCTGATAACCTTACCCAGAATTCACTATTGGGGGTTTGGTGCTGTTTCTTTAGAGTAGATTTAATTTCTTAAAATTCAGCACTGAAACCCTTTGATAAAAGGAAAACATATGAAGTAGAAAACAGAGCTGTTCATGTTTAAGCAATTGTATAGTGCCTGAGTCCTGGCTCCCAATTTTCCTCTTCCACCCTGCAAATGTAGGGGTATCCAAGCCTCTCAGTGTGATCTCCACAGAGCAGAGGCCACAAAACAACACCCTTATCTAGCCAAGAGATGCATCTGATTTGGGTCTCACACTGTTTTACAAAAATTTGAGTCAATACTTTAAAAATGATGCAACTGACAAGGGCTTAATCTCTAAAATATACAAACAACTTGTACAACTCAACAGCAAAAAAAAACAACTACCCAATGGGAAAATAGGCAAAAGACCTGAATAGACATTTCTCCAAAGAAGATATACAGATGGCCAACAAGCAAATGAAATAATGCTCCACATCACTGATTATTAGAGAAATACAAATCAAAACTACCATGAGATACCACTTCACACCAGTCAGAATAGGCATCATTATTAAGTCCACAAATAACAAATGCTGGAGGGGGTGTGGAGAAAAGGGAACCCTCCTGCACTGTTGGTGGGAATGTAAGCTGGTACAACCACTATGGAGAACACTATGGAGGTACCACAGAAAACTGTACATAGAGCTACCATATGACCCAGCAATCCCACTCTTGGACATATATCCAGACAAAACATTCCTTGAATAAGACACATGCACCCGTATGTCCATTGCAGCACTATTCACAATAGCCAAGATATGGAAATAACCTAAATCTCCATCAGTAGATGTTTGGATTAGGAAGATGTGGTATATATACCCAATGGAATACTCCTCAGCCATAAAAAATAACAAAATAATGCCATGTGCAGCAACATGGATGGGACTAGAGACGCTCATATTTGAGTGAAGTAAGTCAGAAAGAGAAAGACAAATATCATATGATATCACTTATATCTGCAATATAGTATATGGCACAAATGAACCTTTCCATAGAAAAGAAAATCATGGAACTTGGAGAATAGACAGGCAGTTGCCAGGAGGGTGGGGGAGGGAGTGGGATGGAGGGAGTGGGGTTAATAGATGCAGACTATTGCCTTTGGAATGGATTAGCAATGAGATCCTGCTGTGTAGCACTGGGAACTATGTCTGGTCACTTATGATTCAGCATGATAATGTGAGAAAAAGGAATGCATATGTGTATGTGTAACTGGGTCATCATGCTGTACAGTAGAAAATCTACAGAACACTGTAAACCAGCTATGATGGAAATAAAAATCTTTATATATAAAAAATGAGGTAATTCACATTAAAACTTTTAATTTTCTGTCTTCTCCTGAATAACTTGAAGTCATTTAACATGATGCTTGATCTCTCACACAATAACACTAGTTTAGAGTTCTTCAGAGAAATATAACCACTAGATGGAGATATATCACATATACCTATGGATATCTATGTATCTACATATTTATATCTATAAATCTATATCTAATGATATATATAAAATATACACACTAGATATGCAGGTTTTATCAATTTTCTATTATCTATCAACCACCTATCTATCACCTGTCTATATACAGAGAGATTTATTTTAATGAAATTTTTTACACAATTGTGTCTCACATGATGAAGCTCCAAACCTACAAAGCAGGCAGTTTGGCTGGAAACTGAGAATTGTTTCAGTGGGACTCAGATGAGGGTAACTCCACCCACATTAAGGGGGATAGTCTTATTTACCCAGTCTTCTGATTTAAATATAATCTCATCTAAAAAACACCTTCACAGACACCAAATTGGCATCTAAAATTACAATCAGGTTGTGAAATATCACAACAGCTCTTTTTTTTTTTATCTTTTAAGAGTTATTGACTTAAAATATTTTCTTTTGTTTCTTTAGATTTTGAAATAATTATAAATGTACAGAAAACTTGGAAACAGTAAAAGAACTTTATTTTCCCTAAATGAATATAGAATATTAGACGGTCAACATTTGTCCTATCATTAATAATACCTTGGGATGCATTTTGTACAAATAAGGCTATTCGCCTACGTAAACCCAGTTCCACTACTAAAATCAGGAAATTGATTTTATATTACCATACCAATCATTGACCCTATTCAAGTGTATCCCCATAATAATGATCTATGTGGCAGAAGAAGGATCCTACTCAAAATCAGGAATTTGCATTAAGTTGTCATGACTCTGCAATTTGGAACAGTTTCTCACTCTTTCCTTAGGTTGTTTATTATTACAACCTTGACAGTTTTGAAGGTTAAAAGTCAATTATTTTGTAGAATAGCACTGGACTTTGCTTTGTTCAATATGCCATAATAATTTGATTCATTTCATGAATGCTTGGCAAAAATATTATTGAAATAGTGCTTGTTCCTCTCATCCTATTGCATCCTATTAGGCGGATCTGAAATGAGAAAGAAACCAGATATGGATGGGTGTGCTTGACCTAAAGCAGCTGTAAATATTTGAAATCTATAATGTGTAAGAATGTGCCACATTTTTTGTATTTCTAGCTGATTTCAACTGAGTGTAATTTTCTGCATTTACATAATGTTTCTTCCAGATAAATTCACACATAAACAGCCATTTAAATTGTCCCTTAATATATCAATAATGTTGGGATAAGTTCATGTTTTCCCAAGTGGTATAGCAAAAAAAAGAAAAAGTGGTCGATGAATTGAATTAATCTATTTCACTCAGATAATTTAATATCATTTAAAGACTTGGAAAAAGAAAATCTTATAGTAGTTCTGGAATCAGTCAAAATATGTTTCAAAGAGTATAGTAAAGTCAAGTAACAGGAAAAACTCATGGTATATACCCTAAGATAGTAATCTTTATCTTAGTACTCTTCCTGGAACATTTTATAATTATGATAACTATTTTTGGGCTATAAATGTAACAAACAGAAAAAAATGGTAGCAGAGTAAGCTCTCTCTAAATGTAGGTACAATCTGCCTAATAAATATTTACCAGGGAAAGGGAATATTTCTTCATAAGAAAGAGCAGCCACATCAAAAACATTACTGAATCTGAACCTAAAAGAATATACATTTTATAAAGTGAGTCTCATGAAAATTTACATGATAGAAAGAATCATATGAAATGATTCAGTGCTGTGTAACTGGAGTCGTAAAAGACACCGCAGGCTAGCACATTAATCTGGAAACATCTGGAAGTAGAAATTTATATAGATACCAAAAGAATTAGTAGGCTTTAAAAATTTTAAGTTTTGATTTCTTTTTTTCTTTTTTTTTTATATTCCAAATACATTTTTTTTTCTACTGCACAGCATGGTGACCCAGTTATACATACATGTATACATACTTTATTCTTACTAATCCATCTAAAGGCATTAGTCTGCATCTATTAACCCAGAGCTCCCAATACATCCCACTCCCTCCCCCTCCCCCTTGGCAACCACAAGTCTATTCTCCAAGTCCATGATTTTCTTTTCTGTGGAAAAATTTATTTGTGTCCTATACTAGATTTCAGATATCAGTGATATCATATGATATTTGTCTTTCTCTTTCTGACTTACTTCACTCAGTGTGAGAGTCTCTAGTTCCATGTTGCTGCACATGGCATTATTTTGTTCTTTTTTATGGCTGAGGAGTATTCCATTGAGTATGTATACCACATCTTCCTAATCCAACCATCTGTTAATGGACATTTGGGTTGTTTCCATGTCTTGGCTATTGTGAATAGTGCTGCAATGAACATCTGGGTGCATGTGTCTTTTGTGTGGATATATGCCCAAGAGTGGGATTGCTGGGTCATACAGTAGTTCTATGTACAGTTTTCTACGGTACTTCCATACTGTTCTCCATAGTGGTTGTACCAGCTTACAGTCCCACCAAAAGTGCAGGAAGTTCTCTTTTCTCCACACCCCTTCTGGTGTTTGTTATTTGTGGCCTTATTAATGATGCCTATTCTGACTGGTGTGAGGTGGTATCTCATGGTAGTTTTGATTTGCATTTTTGTAAAAGTCAGGGATGTGGAGCATTTTTTTCATGTGCTTGTTGGCCATCTGTATATCTTCCTTGGAGAACAGTCTATTCAGGTCTTTTGCCCATTTTTTTCACTTGGGTTGTTGGATTTTTTGCAGCTGAGTTGCCAAAAAAGAAAACTGTAGGCCAATATCTTTGATGAAAATAGACGCAAAAATTCTCAACATAATTTTAGCCAACTGAACCCAACAACATATAAAAAAGATCATACACCATGACCAGGTGGGATTCATCCCAGGTTCACAAAGATGGTTTAACATAGGCAAATCAATCAACATCATACACCACATTAACAAAAGAAAAGTCAAAAACCACATGTTCATCTCAATAGATGTAGAAAAAGCATTTGACAAAGTCCAACATCCATTCATGATAAGAACTCTTACCAAAGTGGGTATAGAGGGAACATACACTCTCATAATAAAAGTCATTTAGTTCAAAACCACAACAAATTTAATACTCAATGGAGAAATGAAGAAAGACTTCTCACTAAAGTATGGAACAAGACAAGAATGCCCACTCTCACCAGTGTTATTCAACATAGTATTGGAAGTCCTAGCCACAGCAATTAGACAAACAAATGAAATAAAAGGCATCCCAATAGGAAGAGAAGAGGTAAAACTGTCACTGTATGCAGATAACATGATACCATATATAGAAAACCCTATGGTCTTGACAAAAAAACTACTTGAACTTATCAACAAATTCAACAAAGTAGCAGGATATAAGATTATCATTCAGAAATCAGTCGCATTTTTGTATACTGACAGTGAAATACTAGAAAAGGAATACAAAAATACCACACCTTTTAAAATTGCATCCCAAAAATATCAAATACCTGGGTATACACCTGACCAAGGAGGTAAAAGACTTATATGCTGAGAAGTATAAAATATTAATCAAGGAAATTAAAGAGGTTTCAAAGAAATGGAAAGCTATTCCATGCTCCTGAGTTGGAAAAATTAATACTGTGAAAATGGCCTTACTACAAAAAGCAACCTACAGATTCAATGCAATCCCTATCAAATTACCCATGACATTTTTCACAGAACTAGAACAAGCAATCCAAAAATTTATATGGAACCACCAAAGACTAAGAATTGCCAAAGCAAATCTGAGCAACAAAAACCAAGCAGGAAGCATAACTCTCCCAGACTTCAGGCAATATTACAAAGCCAAAGTCATCAAGACAGTGTGGTCCTGGTACCAAAATAGACAGACAGACCAATGGAACAGAATAGAGAACCTGTAAATAAACCCTGACACCTACGGTCAATGAATCTTTGACAAAGGAGGCAAGAACATCAAATGGGAAAAGGATAATCTTTTCAGCAAGCATTGCTGGGAAACCTGGACAGCTTCATGTAAATCAATGAAACCAGAAACACCCTTACACCATGCACAAAAATAAACTCAAAATGGCTGAAAGACTTAAATAGAAGACAAGACACCATCAAACTCCTGGAAGAGAATATAGGCAAAACATTCTCTGACATCAACCTTACAAATGTTGTCTCAGGTCAGTCTCCCAAAGCAACAGAAATAAAAGCAAAAATAAACCAGTGGGACCTAATCAAACTGACAAGATTTTGCACAGCAAAGGAAACCAAAAAGAAAACAAAAAGACAACTTAGAGAATGGGAGAAAATAGTTTCAAATGATGCAACTGACAAGGGCTTAATCCCTAAAATATACAATTTATACGACTCAACAGCAAAACAGCCAACAAACCAACTAAGTTTTTATTTCTTTACCAAACCTCTGAGACTTTTCTTTCTCTCTTTTCCATCTGATTAATACAGTTCTATCTTTCCTCTTTATTTTTGATAATAGACTCACAATTCTTGACAGCCTTCAAACTTGGAATTTACTGATTTTTACTTGTTATAAGGCTTTAGTCAAACAACTGGATTTCATATAGGGGAAAATTCAATGGCAAAATTGGTATTTCAGCACCCCACAACATTCTTTTTTAATGCTTAAGAATTCCCCTGGAAAGACAAAGATATGCTTCACTTTAGTTTTAAGTTCTAGTTCATATTTGTGCTGGCTGATAGAGCACCTTTTTTATTTGAAACACATGCCTTATGTTCTAGATAAAAAGAGAAAGCTATTAGCCTCTTGGCCATAAGATGCACTTTCAAACAGTAGGCTAAATGGAGAGAGCCACAGATCTCTGCCTCATTCCATAATTTGGATTGAAGTATTAGGGTTATCACTGTAAAAGTATGCTCCCAGTATTAGTTGTTGAATGAAAAAAAGGTTCCATAAAATCTTGAAGCAAACTATGTATCGAGAGATTAAATTAGTTTTACTATTATGCATCCATTTAAAGCTACACATTGCTTCACATAGAAAGAAATTCATAATATACAGTGGAAAGAAGAAAGATCATTCAGTAGAATATTCAAATTAATTGGCCTGAGTGTATAAGTGTGTGTGTGTGCATGTGTGTGGGTATATGCACATATGTTCTTGAAAAGATTTCTACAAACTCTTGATGGCAATTAATTCTGAATGATAAGATTTATAAAGATATTTTTATTTGTTCTGGTATATAAATAGTGCCCATAAGGTCCCTACTTATGGATGAGATAATATTTATGAACTATAGAGTGGTTAGGCAACTTGCAAGAGACCTAGTTGAAGCCAGGATTCAACTGGAGGTAGTCTGACTCCAGAGCCTATGGTCATAATCACATGCATGGAATACATTTTGGGAGGTCAAACCCACATTTCAGATTGATTTAAAAGGCAGACATAAAAAAGGGATTGTGTACAATGAAATCTTTGTTATCAGATCTTAATTTGGTAGAGAAGAGATGGGAAACTTGGCAATGCTGTTCCTAGCTCCTGAGCCATACTGTATCATTAAAAATTTATGTGATATAGAAATTGACTAATTAAAACCAATCTCCTTTGTGACTGATATGATGACCCAAAATAGAAGGAACTCTGAACTCTGAGAGGGAGTGTACTCAGCACAGAGTATACTCAGGAATAGAGCATAAGAAAGCTTTTATGAAACAGATAAAGCCATAAATGTACCAACTGAAAGGATATTACATGATTTAAAGGGAAAAACTGCCAAAGATTGACAACCACTGAGGTTTTTGTAATCAGAGACATAAAAATTAACAGTATTTTAATCTAGACAGACAGAAGTATCTAAAAAGAAAAAAAAATCAGAGTGGCTTCACAATTCTCCTCACTAACTCTTCAACAGAAGAGTACATTAGAATAATATTTTCAGAATTATGAGAAATGTGAATATCAGAATTGCACGCCTTGCTAAGTTATTGTAAAATGGCATAGAAAAAAGTCTATAATTTAATAACTTAGAGAAAAAGTGCACTTGGATGTATTTATTAGATAAATACCTTTCTGAAGTCTAGCCAATCAGAAGAAAGAGAAGGTGTAGGAAGAGGAGAATTAAGAATGAATAAGTCAGAAATTTGGAAGCTAAATGATACAAGAAATAGTAGTCATCATGGAATTACATAAATACTAGACTTTAAAATACTTACTAGAAACAGGCATCACAGTTGTGACATGCTCCACAGGTGCAGCAGTTCTGGATCTTTAACCCAAGCACTGAATGGGAACTTCCTGATATTTTATTTTATTTTATTTTATTTTATTTTATTTTATTTTATTTTATTTTATTTTATTTTATTTTATTTTATGTCTTTTTAGGGCCACACCCACTGCATATGGAAATTACCAGGCTAGGGGTCAAATCAGAGCTGTAGCCACCAAGCCTACACCACAGCTACAGCAACGTGGGATCTGAGCTGCACCTGCAACCTACACTACAGGTCACAGCAAAGCTGGATCCTTAACCCACTGAGTGAGGCCAGGGATCGAATCTGCATCCTCATGGTTACTAGTCAGATTTGTTTCCACTGAGACATGATTGGAACTCCCTTTCCTTATACTTTAATCAAAAAATTTTTTAGACAAGAAATTATATTTACTGAGTAAAAGATGTTTTAAATTCAACAGTGCTTGGGAGAAGGAGCAAGATGGAAGATGAGTAAGACATGGTGCTCAATTTCTTCCACAAACACATAACTCCCCACCACATTTACAGGTAGAATGATTCACACAGAACATCTACTGAATGCTGAAAGAAGACTTTAAGCCTCCAAAAAGACCAAGAAAGCCTCCACATAAATGGGTGGAATAATAAGGAAAGAGAAAGAAAATGAATCAGGATGGGATTAACACTCATGAGAGGGAGCTGTTGAAGAGGAAAGGAACTCACACCCTAGGAGGCTACTTAACTGATGGAGAGATTAGCCAAGAGGAGGAAGCCCAAAGTTTTGGAGAAAAGCACAGCACCTGAACTGAAGAAGGCAAAGCAGAGTGAAAGCTTCATAGACCATCTGTGCCACCACCTCTGGACATCACAGCCTGAGATGCTTGTGCAGGGTCTGGACACTGAGACTCAGGCCTGAAGGTCAGTTCTGGGGAGAGGACTGGGGTTTTCTGTGTGGAGACAGCCTAGGGGGCTAAGGAGCAGTGCACCATGGGCTGGGGAGCTGAGTGCCAAAGCCGAGGGAACCCAGGAAGAGGTCTGGTCCTACAGGACAGCAAGTTAGGTAGGGTGAGATGAGGAGAGGCAGAGTACCATGGGAATATCTCTCCCTATGCAAGCAAAGACTCTCAGAGGGCAGTGCACCTCTGGCACAGGCTATGGGAGGTGAGGTGCTACTTGCATGGGTTAGGGGTGACAGGGTGCCTCCTGTGTGGTTGATGGGTAGCTGGGCAACTCTTGTGTGGGCTAAGGGCAGTGGGAGGCTAGTGCGATGTGGCACCTCTTAGGTGAACTACAGGTGGCAGGAACAAACCTCAGTAGTCATCTCAGGCAGCAGATGTGGGTGTGCCCCACTACCGCTAGGGGTGTGTGAACAGGCACCACCTGCAGCCCTAGGCACCTCAGAGTTTGGCAAAGTAGAGGGCACTGCAACCAGCAACAACCATTGTTGTTCTCACTTCCCTGGAAACACACCCACACTGTTGCTGCCACTGACAAATGCTCTGGGCACTACCTACACCTGTCTGATCACTGTCACTTCCCAGGGCTCTGCAACTAGGAGCAGCCTGCACCACCTTCCCATGGGTCCTTGCCACTGCCAGGGCACAGCAAGTAGGCACTAGCTACTAGTCCTGTCCATTGACTCCAACTCACTAGAAACAGGCACAGAACCATAGAAATAAAATGTAAGCTCTCACATAATACCCAGGGGTGCTCAATAATATAAACAGCCCTCCAAGACTACAATATTATTTCACTTAGACTCACAGAATAAGAAACATATAGGCAATATGAAGAAGCTCAGGAATCAATCCCAGTTAAAAGAAGAGGAAAATTCAGCTGAAGCAGCAAATAATGAAACAGACCAAACATTCTAACAGATACCAAGTTCAAAAAGGAGATAGTGAAAATACTGAAGGAATTAAGAGCGAATGTGAAGGAATTAAGAGCACAAATGAACAGTAATGCAGGTTACTTTAGAAAGGGACTAGAAAATATCAGGAGCCAAGAAATACTAGAAAATACATTTACAGAGATGCAAGCTGAGTTAGTCACTGAAGAACAGAATGGCTAATGCAAAGGAATGAATTAGTGACTTGGAAGATAGAATAATGGAAATCACACAATCAGGAGAGCAGCAGACAGAAAACCAAATGAAAAAACATGAAAGCAATATAAGATATCTATGGGATAATATAAAGCAGAGCAATCTACACATAATAGGGATTCCAGAAGGAGAAGAAAAAGAAAAGGGGATTTAAAATATATTTGAAGAAATTATGGCTAAAATCTTTTCAAATCTAAAGGAAACAGATATAAAGATTCAGGAAGCACAGGGGGCCCAATACAAGTTGAACCTGAACAGGCCCACACCAAGGCATATTATAATGAAAATGGCAGAAGTTAAAGATAAAGAGAGAATTCTAAAGGCAGCAAGAGAAAAACAAAGACTTAATTAAGAGTGAACCCACATAAGGCTCTCAGATGATTTCTCTACAGAAACATTATAAATCAGAAGAGAGCAGCAAGATATATTCAAAGTTCTAAAAGGGAAATATTTGCAGCCTAGAATACTCTACCCAGAAAGAATATCATTTAAAAACGAAGGAGAAATAAAGATTTTCTCCTTCAAACAAAAACTGAAAGAGTACAGCAATACTAAACCTATTCTAAAAGAAATTCTGAAAGGGAGCCTCTAAAATAAAAAAGAAGAAAGAACAGGATGGAGGAAATCACAATTGGAAAGCAATCACTTAAGCCGATCTAAAATGAAAAAAAAAAAAACTATTATAAAAGCATGGTAAAAACAAGAACAGCAAAAGGACAAAAGGACAAACATCAAGATGTTAAAACAGTATTTCAAAATCATAAATTGTGGGGAAGGAAAGTAAGAAAATCTAGACACTTTAATTAATTAATTAGTTTGTTTGTTTATTTTTGCTTTTTAGGGCTGCACCCACAGTTTCCAGGCTAGGGGTCAAATCAGAGCTACAGCTGCTGGCCTATGCTGCAGCCACAGCAATGCCAGATCTGAGCTGCATCTGCAACCTACACCACAGCTCATGGCAACTCTGGATCCTTAACCCACTGAGAGAGGACAGGGATCAAACCTGCAAGACAACCTCATGGTCCCTAGTCAGATTCATTTCTGCTGCGCTACTATGGAAACTCCTTTTTTTTTTTTTTAAAGAATATGTTTGAGTCTGTATGAATATCAGGGTAAGGCAAGCAGATATAGAAAGGGGTTAACATAATCAAAAAACAGGGCAACCACAAAATAAAATAAAACCAAACATTACGTTCACAAAAACTAACAAGAAAAGGATACAAGCATAAAATCAAAGGAAATCATCCAACCAATAAAAGAAAGGGACAAAGAAGAAACATAGAATCAATAAGAAAACTATGTTTAAACTGGCAATAAATATGTATTTATCAATAATTACCCTAAATGTCAGTAGACCGAATGCTCCAATCAAAAGACATAGACTGAGTAAAAAAGCAAGAGCGTACAATCTGCTATCTACAAGAGACTCATCTTAGGACAAAGGAAACATGTAAATTGAAAGTGAGGGGATGGAAAAAGATATCTCATGAAAATGGAAAAGAGAGGAAACCAGAGTTTGCAATATTCATATCAGAAAAAAATAGACTTTAAAATCGGAGCTCCCATTGTGGAGCAGTGGTTAACAAATCCGACTAGGAACCATGACGTTGCGGGTTCGGTCCCTGCCCTTGCTCAGTGGGTTAACGATCCGGCGTTGCCGTGAGCTGTGGTGTAGGTTGCAGACGTGGCTCGGATCCCGCGTTGCTGTGGCTCTGGCGTAGGCCAGGGGCTACAGCTCCGATTCGACCCCTAGCCTGGGAACTTCCATATGCCGTGGGAGCGGCCCAAAGAAATAGCAAAAAGACAAAAAAAAAAAATGAAGGCCAAGAAAAAAAAAGAGGGAACTATTTAGTGATGAAAGGACCCATTCAAGACGAGGATATTACAATCATCAATACATATACCCCTAATATAGGAGCACCCACATATATACACTAAATACTATCAGACATAAAAGGAGAAATTAATGAGAATACAATAATAGTAGGAGACACCACACTCACATCAATGGACAGATCCTCTAGACAGTAAAACAACAAGGCAACAGAGATCCTAAATGACACAAGAAAAGTTAGACTTAAATGCCATTTTCAGGGCATTACATCCAAAAAAAAAATCAGAATATACATTCTTTTCAAATTCACATGAAACATCCTCAAGGATTGACCAGATACTGGGGCACAAAACTAACCTCTACAAATTTAAAAATATGGAAATTATTTCAAGCATCTTCTCTGACCAAAATGGCGTGAAATTAGAAATCAACCACAGGAAAAGAAATGAGAAAAAGCTGACTACATGGAGACTGAACAACATGCCAACCCAGTTGTTTAATGAGGAAATTAAAAGGGAAATCATAAATAAGTCCACAGGTAAATGCTGGAGAGGGTATAGACAAAAAGGTACCCTCCTTCACTGCTGGTGGGAATGTAAATTGGTACAACCACTGTGGAAAACAGTATTGAGCTACCATAGAAAACTAAATATAGAACCACCATATGACCCAGCAATTCCACTCTCGAGCATATATCTGGACAAAACTTTCCTTGAAAAAGACACATGCACCTGTATGTTCATTGCAGAACTATTCACAGTAGCCAAGACATGGAAACAACCTAAATGTCCATCCACAGATGAATGGATTGAGAAGATGTGCCATATATACACAATGGACTACTACTGAGCCATAAAAAAGAACAAAATAATGCCATTTGCAGCAACATGGATGGAACTAGTGACTCTCATACTAAGTGAAGTTAAGTCAGAAAGAGAAAGATAAATACCAGATGATATCACTTATATCTGGAATCTAATATATGACACAAATGAAACTTTCCACAGAAAAGAAACAAACCCATGAACTTGGAGAACAGACATGTAGTTGCCAATTGGGAGGGATAGGGAGTGGGACGGACTGGGAATCTGGGTTAATAGATGCAAACTATTGTCTTTGGAATGGATAAGCAATGAGATCCTGCTGTATAGCACTGGAAATTATATCTAGTCACTTGTGATGGAGCATGATGGAGGATAATGTGAGGGAAAGGAATGTACATATGTATGTGTGACTGGGTCACTTTGCTGTATAGCAGAAAATTGACAGTACACTATAAACTGGCTATAACGGAGAAAAAAAAATCTTAAAAAAAACCTCAAGAGAAATGATAATGAAAACACAACCATTCAAAATCTGTGGGATGCCCCAAAAACTGTGCTTAGAGGGAAACTCATAGTGATACAGGCCTTCCTCAAAAATGAATAAAAATCTCAAATTGAAAACTTAGCCCATCAAAAAAATGTGAAAAAAGAACAAACAAAACCTGAAGTCAGAAAGAAGGAAATCATAAAAATAAGAGAGGAAATCAATAAAATAGAGATTCAAAAAACAATAGAAAAAATCCATAAAACCAAGAGCTGGTCCTTTGAAAGGGTAAACAAAATTTACAAACCTCTGGCCAGACTCACAAAGAAGATGAGAGAAAAACCCCAAATAAACAAAATATGAAATATAAAAGAAGAAATCTCAACAGATACTGCAGAAATTCAAAAAAACCTTAAGAGAATACTATGAACAATTGTATGCTAACAAATTTGACAACCTAGAAGAAATGGACAACTTTCTAGAGACTTACAGCCTGCCAAAACTGAATCAAGAAGAAACAGATCAACTGAACAGACTGATTTCTAGAAATGAAATTGAATATGTGATAAAAAAACACTCCAAACAAACAAATGAAGCTTTCCACAGAAAAGAAACTCATGGCCTTGGAGAAGAGACTTTTGGTTGCCAAGAGGGAGGGGAGAGGGTGGGATAGACTGAGAGTCTGGGGTTAACAGATGCAAACTATTGAATTTGGAGTGGATGAGCAATGAGATCCTGCTGTATTGTACAGGGAACTATATCTAGTTGCCTGTGAGGGAACATGATGGAGTTTAATGTGAGAAAAAGTATACATGACTTTGCTGTACAGTAGAAATTGTCAGAACACTGTAAATCAACTATAATGGAAAAAATAAAAAATCATATAATAAAACAAAACCCATGAGACAGAACAAAAGCAATTCTGATAGGGAAGTTTTAGCAAAAATAATCTAAATCAGGAAAAAAAGAAAAAAATCTCAAATAAACAACCTAAACTTATACCTAAAACATCTATAGAAGGACGAACAGACAAAGCCCAAAATTAGTAGAAGGAGAGAAATCATAAAGATCAGAGTAGAAATAAATGAAATAGAGATAAAGAAAACATTAGAGAAGATCAATAATACCAAAAATTGGTTCTTTGAAAAGGTCAACAAAATTGATAAACCTTTAGCTACACTCGTCGAGAAAAAAGGGAGAGGGTCCAAAACAATAAAATTAGAAATGAAAAAGGAGAAATTACAACTGACACCACAGAAATATAAAGAATCGTAAGAGACTACTAGAAGCAACTACATGTCAATACAATGTACAACCTAGAACATACTGATAGTTTCTTAGAAAGATATAGCCAACCAAGAATGAACCAAAAAAAAAAAATAGAAAATATGAATAGACACATTAAAATTGCTAAAGTTGAAAATGTGATTTAAAAACTTCCAGAGTTCCCATTATGGCTCAGAGGGTTAAGAATCTGACTAGTATCCATGAGGATACAGCTTCAATCCCTGGCCTGGCTCGGAGGGTTAAGGATCTGGCAGTGTTGCAAGCTGCAGCACAGGTCACAGATGCGGTTCAGATCCCATATTGCTGTGGCTATGGCATAGGCTGGCAGCTTCAGTTCTGATTCAAGCCCAGCCTGGTAACTTCCATATGCTACAGGTGCAGCCCTAATAAGGATAAATAAATGAATAAATAAATAAATAAGTAAATAAATAAAATAATAAAAACTTCCAATATACAGAAGTCCAGGACTTGGTGGCTTCACAGGCAAATTCTATCAAAAATTCAGAGAAGAGTTAACATCAATTCTTCTGAAACTATTCCAAAAAATTGCAGAGGAAGAAATACTCCTAAGCTCATTCTATGAGGGCACCATGACCCTGATACCAAAAGCAGATACTACGAAAAAATAAAAATACAAGCCAATATCAATGATGAACATAGAAGAAAAATCTTCAATAATATATTAGCAAACTGAATACAACTACATATTAACAGGCTTATACACCATGATCAAGAGGGATTTATCCCAGGGATGTAAGGATTCTTCAATATCTGCAAATCTATCAGTGTGATACACCACACCAATAAACTGAAGAATAAGAACAATATAATCAGAAAAATCTTTTGGGAGTTCCCATTGTGGCTCAGCAGTAACAAACCTGACTAGTATCTATGAGGATGTAGGTTTAATTATTGGCACTGCTTAGTGAGTTAAGGATTGTTAGTTACTCCGAGCTGTGGTTAGGTTGCAGACATGGCTCAAATCCAGTGTTGCCGTGGCTATAGAATAGGCCAGCAGCTGCAGCTATGATTCAACCCCTAGCCTGGGAACTTCCACATGCCACAGGTATGGCCCTAAAAAGAAAAAAATAGACAATCCCCCCTACACACACACACACACACACACACACACACACACACACACACACACACACACACACACACACACACACAAGCTTTTGACAGTTTTCAACTCCCATATCTGATAAAATGACTCCACAGAGTGGGAATAGAGGGGACCTACCTCAACATAATAAAAGCCATATATGACAAACCCATAGTCAACATCATTCTCAATAGTGAAAAATGGAAAACATTTGCTGTAGGATCAGGAACAAGACAAGAATGTTCACTTTGACCACTGTTACTGAATGTAGTTTTGGAAGTGCCAGCCATGGCAATCATAGAAGAAAAGGAAATAAAATGAATCCAAATTGGAAAAGCAGAAGTAAAATTGTCACTGTTTACAGATGACATGATATTATACTTAGAAAATCCTGAAAACACTATTGGAAAACTGTTAGAGCTCATCAATGAATTTGATAAAATGGCAGGATATAGGAGTTCCCTTCATGGCTCAGCATAACAAACCCGAGTAATATCCATAAGGATGTGGGCTCAACCCCTGGCCTTGCTCAGTGGATTAAGGATCTGGGTTGCTGTGAGCTGTGGTGTAGGTAGCAGATGTGGCTCAGATCCTGTGTTGCTGTGGCTGTGGCATAGGCTAGCTGCTGCAGCTTCGATTTGACCCTTAGCCTGGGAACCTCCATATGCTGTGGGTATGGCCCTAAAACAAAACAAAACAAAGCAAAAACCAAAAAAAGGAAAAGAAAAAAAATGGGAGCTTACAAAATTAATACACAGAAATTGATTGCATTTCTATACACTAACAAAGATTATAAAGGGAAATTAAGGAAACTATCCCATTTACCATCACATCAAAAAGAATAAAATGTATAGGAATAAACCTATCTAAAGAGACAAAAGACCTATACTCTGAAAACTGCAATATGCTGTTGAAGTAAATCAAAATGACAAAAACAAATGGAAAGATATACCATGCTTGTGGATTGGAAGAATCAATATTGTCCAAATGACTATGTTATTTAAGGCAATCTATAAATTCAAAACAATCCCTGTCAAATTACCAATGACATTCTTCATAGAACTAGAACAAAGTATTTTAAAATTTGTGTGGAAACACCAACGACCCAAATATCCAAAGCAATATTAAAAACGAAAAATGGGGCTGGAAGAATCAAGCTCCTTGACCTTAGACTATAGCAAAAAACTACAGTCATCAAAACAGTATGGTACTAGAAAAAATAAAACAGAAATATAGATCAATGAAACAGGATAGAAAACCCAGAAATAAACCCAAGGACCCATGGTCATGTAATCTATGACAAAGGAGGCAAGAACATACAATAAGTGGTGCTGGAGAAACTGGACAGCTATGCACAAAAGAATGAAATTACAACATTCCCTATCACTATACACAAAAATAAATTTAAAATGGATTAAAGACCTAAATATAAGGCCAGATACTATAAAACTCCAAGAGGAAAACATAGACAGAACCCTCTTTGACATAAATTACAGCAACATCTTATTTGAACCGTATCCTAGAATAATGATAATAAAAACAAAAATGAACCAGTGGGACCTAATTAAACTCAAAAGCCTTTACACAGCAAATGACACCATTATAAAAATAGACAACACAAAATGGGAGAAAATCTTTAGAAACAATGCAACAGACAAAGGCCTATTCACCAAAATATGCCAACAACACATACAAGTCAACAATTAAAAAAATAATCCAATTGAAAAATGGGGAGAAGACCTAAATAGACATTTCTCCAAAGAAGACAGAGGGATAGCCAATAGGTACATGAAAAGATGCTCAACATCACTATTAGAGAAATGCACGTCAAACTACAATGACACCAGTCATATAAGCCATCATTAACTAGTCTACAAATAACAAATGCTAGAGAGGGTGTGGCGAAAAGGGAACCCTCCTTCACTATTGTTGGAAATGTAATTGGTACACCAAATGGAAAACAGTATTGAGGTTCCTCAGAAAACTAAATATAGTACTAGCAATCTGTATTATCCAGCAATTCCACTCCTGGGCACATATCCAGAAAAAAACTGTAATTCAAAAAGATACATGTACCCTAAGTTTTTGCAGCATATTCACAATACCTAAAACAAATGTTTTCTCCATGAAGAAAAGGCTGCTACCATAGGAAAAGTAAGTCTCTCTTACTCAGGTGGGAACTCAGCTTACCCTCTCATGTAGCACTTTTACAGATACATCAGACGAGAGGCTTCGTGCTTCTTGCTTGCACTGTACATGCCAGAAACTCAAAGAACACCAAACCAGGTGCTGGTTTCCCACAGAACGCATGCTTGCCAAAATTCCTACTAGGCCTCACATGGTGAACTGTGTTCTCTGCAAGTCTCAACTGCCAAATGCTCTGAGCTCACAAAGACTATTGTGTTGGTTCATGAAGCTCAAAATACAGCAGAAACGTGTTCTGCAAGTGGAAAAATACTATTTTCCTAGGGAATGGTGGTACTTCTTACTCAGATGGGAACACAGAAATTAGCGTGCCTAGGCTGCCCCTCCCATGTAGCACTCTTACAAATGTTTCAAACAAGCAGTTTCGTGCCTCCTACTTGTGCTGTGTACACCAGGGTCTCAAAGCACAAGAAGCCTGGAAGTAGTTTCCCGTGGAAAGTAATACTAGCCCAAATTCCCACTAGGCCTCTCTTGTTGAATTATGCTGTTTGTCTATCGCAGCATCCAAATGTTCCAAGTTTACCAAGCTCCATCTTTGGGTTTAAGAAGATGTAGCAGAACAGAAATACACTCTCTATTAGGGAATATTCTGTTATTGCAGGGAAAAGCAATCTCTCACTCAGGTGGACTCAGGGCATAGCTTACCTGGGCCACCCCTCCCTAACAGCACTCTTATAAGATGTCTCAAACTAAAGGCTTTGCGCTTCATGCTTACAGTGTGAAAACCTGGGTTGCAAAGCCCACCAGGGCTAGTGGTGATTTTTTGATGGAAAGCAATCTATGCCCAAATACCTAGTAGTCTTCACAGATGAACTATGCTGTCTGACTAGCTCAGCAACCAAATACTCTAAGTCACTGAAGTTTATTACATGTGTTTAAGAGGCCTGCAGTAGAGCAGAAATATGTTCTCCCTTGGGAAACAGTCTGAATTCTTCAGGAACTTCAGTCTCTTTATTTCGGTGGGAACTCAGGAAATAGGGTAATTAGATTGCCCCTATAAGTATCACTCTTAAAGAGGTCTCAAACAAGAGGCTTCGTGCTTCCTGCCTGCAGTGTGAAAGCCGGGTTCTCAAAGCATGCCATGCTTGGTGGTGGTCTCCACGGAAACAATGCATTTCCAAATTCCTGCTATTGCCTCACATCTTGAACTCTGCTCTCTGCAAGGCTCAAAAGCCAAATGTTCTGAGGTCCCAAAGTCTGCTGGGTCTGTTCAAGATGCCCACACACAGTACAACAGAAACATGTTCTCCATGGGGAAAAGCCTATTTTCCTAAGTAAGGGTAGTCCCTCTTCCTTAGGTGGGAACACAGGAAATAGCCTCCCTAGGCTGCCCCTTTCTTGTAGCACACTCCTAGAGAGGTCTCAAACAAGAGACTTCTTGCTTCCTGCCTCCATTGTGTACGTGAGGCTGTCAAAGCACACCAGGCCTGGTGGTAGTTTTCCACAGAAAGTAACACAAGCCCAAATTACCTAGAAGGCCTCATGTGTCTGAACTATAACCAGCTCACCAGCAAAATGCTCAAAACACCAAAAGTTCAGTGAGTGGATTCAGGAATCCAGCAGCAGAGTAGAAATGTGTTCTCCAAGAGGGAAAAAAAGCTGTTATTGTAGGGAAAGGCAGTTGGGAATCCATGACCCAGCTTCCTCAGGCCATCCCTCTCTTACAGCACTCTTAAAAATGTGTCAAACAAGATACTTCGTCTTTACTATTGCAGTGTGGACACCAGGCTCTCAAAGCACACCAGGCCTGGTGGTGGTTTGCTATGGAAAGCATCCCATGCCCAAATACCTAGTAGGACTCATGTGTTGAACTATGCTGTCTGATCTGCTAACCAGCTGATTACTTTATAAGTTCAGTGAGTGGGTTCAAGAGGATGACATCAGAGCAGAAATATATTCCTTCTATTTTTTTTTTTTTAGGTTGTGTTGAAGTATAGTTGATTTATAAGATTGTGGTAATTTCTGGTTCAACAAAGAGATTCAGTCATACATATACACATATCCATTTTTTTTTGAGATTCTTTGCCCACATAGATTATCATAGAATGTTGGGTAGAGTTCTCTGTGCTACACAGCATGTTACCATTGGCCAATCATTCCTTATACCTCAGTAAGCATATGCCAATCCCAAACTCACAGTACATCCCTCCCACCTTCCCCACCTGTCCCCTTTGATAACCATACATTTTTCAAAGTCTGTGAGTCTGTGAGTCTGTTTATTTTCTGCAAATAAGTTCATTTCTATCCTTTTTTTTTTAAAAAAATTCCACATATAAGTGTTTGTCTTTCACTAACTTCACTTTACTATGATAGTTTCTAGGTCCATCCATGTTGCTGCAAATGGCATTATTTCATTCTGTTTTATGGCTGAATAGGATTCCATTGCATATATGTACCACATATTCTTTATATATTCCTCTGTTGATGGCCATTTAGATTGCTTCCATGTCTTAGCTCTTTTAAATTGTACTGCAACGAACATTGGGGTGCATGTATCTTTTCAGATTATGGTTTTCTTTGCATAAATGCCCGGGAGTGGGATTGCCATATTTTTAGATTTTTGAGGAACCTCCAAAAAATTTTCCTTCATGGTTGTACCAAGTGGCATTCCCACCAACAGTGGAAAAGGGTTTGCTTTTCTCTACAACCTTCCCAGCATTTATTGTTTGTAGACGTGTGTGTGTGTGTGTGTGTGTGTGTGTGTGTGTGTGTGTGTGCTGTATCTGTGGCAGATGGAAGGTCTCAGGCTAGGGGTCGAATTGGAGCTACAGCTGCTGGCCTACACCAGAGCCACAGCACAAGGGATCCACGTTGCGACTGAGACCTACACCACAGCTCACGGCAATGCTGGATCCGTGACCCACTGAGTGAGGCCAGGGATTGAGCCCACATCCCTGTGGACACTAGTTGGATTCATTTCCACTGCACCACAGCAGGAACTCCCTATTGTTTTCAGACTTTTTGATGATGGCCATTCTGGTTGATGTAGAGTTGTACCTCATTCTTGTTTTGATATACATTTCTCTAATAATTAGTGATGTTGAGCATCTTTTCATGTATTTTTTGTCCATTTGTATGTCTTCTTCAGAGAAATGTCTGTTTAGATCTTCTGCCCATATTTTGATTGGTTGTTTGTTTTTTTGATATTGAGCTGCAAAGAAGAGTTTGTGTATTTTGGAGATTCAACACTTGCCAGTTGCTTCATTTGCAAATATATTCTCCCATTCAGTGGGTTGTTTTTTCATTTTGTTCATGGTTTCCTTTGTTGTGCAAAAACTGAGGTTTAATTAGGTCTCATTTGTTTTTTTGATTTGTTTTTATTTTCTTTACGCTAGGAAGTGGATCTGAGAAGATATTGCTGATGTATATGTCAGAGAGTGCTTGGCCTGTTTTCCTCTAAGAATTTTCTAGGTTCTGGTCTTACCTTTAGGTCTTTAATCCATTTTGAGTTTATTTTTATGTATGGTGTTAGAAAATGTTCTAATTTAATTCTTTTACATGTAGCTGTCCAGTTTTTCCAGCACCACCTATTGAAGAGACTGTCTTTTCTCCATTGTTTATTCTTGTCTCTTTTATCATAGAGTAGTTGACCATAGGTGCTTGGATTTATTTCTGGGCTTTCTATCCTGTTCCATTGATCTATATTTCTGTTTCTGTGCCAGTACCACAGTGTTTTGATAACAATAGCTTTGTTGTATAGTCTGAAGTCAGGGAGCATGATTCCTCCAGCTCCATTTTTCTTTCTCAGGATTGCTTTGGCTATTTGAGGTCTTTGATGTTTCCATACAAATTTGAAATGTTTTTGATGTAGTTCTGTGAAAAATGCCATTGGTGATATGACTTAGATTGCATTGAATCTATAGATTGCCTTGGGTAGTGTACACGTTTGGATGATATTGATTCTTCTAATCCAAGAATATATTTTTCCATCTGTTTGTGTCATTTTTTTTTTTCTTTTTAGGGCCACACTTGTGGCATATGCACTTTCCCAGGCTAGGGGTTAAATCATAGTAGCAGCTGCCAGCCTACATCACAGCCACAGTAATGCCAGATCTGAGACGCATCTTTGACCTCTACCACAGCTCATGGAAATGCTGGATCCTTAACCCACTGAGCAAGGCCAGTGATTGAACTTGTATCCTCATGGATACTAGTTGGGTTCTTTACTACTGAGCCACATCAGGAACTTTGTGTCATCTTTGATTTCTTTCATCAGTGTCTTATAATTGTCAGAATACAGGTCTTTTTCTCTTAGGTAGGTTTATTCATAGGCATTTTATTATTTTTGATATAATGGTAAATGGAATTTTTTTCCTCATTTCCCTTTCTGATCTTTTATTGTTAGTATATAGAAATGCAATTGATTTCTGTGTATTAATTTTATATCCTGCAAATTTACCAAATTCTTTGATGTGCTCTAACAGTTTTCTGATAGTATCTTTAGGATTATCTAGGTATCATGTCTGGGTATTGTGTCTTCCATGTACAGTGATAGTTTTACTTCTTCTTTTCCAATTTATTTCCTTTCTTCTCTGATTTCTGTAGCTAGAACTTCCAAATCTATGTTGAATAATAGTGGAGAAGGTAGTCATGCTTGTTGTTTTCCTGATCTTAGTGGAGATGCTTTCCATTTTTTACCATTGAGAATACTATTGGTGAATTTGTCATATATGGATTTTATTGCATTGAGGTAGGTCCCCTATATTCCTACCCTCTGGAGATTTTTAATTAGAAATTGGCTTTGGTGTTTGTCAAAAGCTTTCTCTGCATCTATGGAGATGATCACATGGTTTTTATTTTTCAGTTTGTTGATGTGGTGTATCAAAGTGAATGATTTGCAGATATTGAAGAATCCTTGCAGCCCTAGGATAAATTTCACTTGATCATGGTCTATAATCCTTTTAATATATGCAGATAGTTGAACTATGTTGTCTGACAAGCTCAGCACCTTAGTGAATGCTCTGAGCTCCCAAAGTTCATTGAGCTTGTTCAAGAAACCTGAAGTAGAGCAGAAACATGTTCTCCATGGGGAAACAGGCTGTTTTCTTAGGGGATGTCAGTCTCTTACTCTGGTGGTTACACAGGGAATAGTTTACTTAACTCATTGCTCTCATGTGTCACTCTTAAAGATGTTTCAAATAAGAGGCTTCATGCTTCATGCATTTAGTGTGAAAGCTGGGCTTATGAAGCACACCAGGCCTGGTGTTGGTTTTCACAATACACAACTCGTGCCCAAATACTTAGTAGGCCTCAGTTTGAATTATGCTGTCAGTATGACTGAGTAACAGAAAGCTCTGAACTCCCAAATGTAATGAGTGTGTTTAAGAAGCTTGTAGTAGGGCAGAAACACATTTTCCATGGGGCCACAGTCTCTTTTCCTAGGTAATGTAAGATTCTTACTCTGGTAGGAAAGAAGGGAATAGCTTATTTAGGTTAACTAGAATATGTATCACTATTACAGATGTCTCAAATAACTGGCTTTGTGCTTTATTTTTGCAGTGTGAACAACAGACTCACAAACACAGTAGACGTGTTGGTGTTTTCCCATACAAAGCAAGGCATGCCCAAATACCAAGTAGGCCTCACACATTCAACTATGCTGTGGGTCCTGCTCAGCATTCACATACTCTCAGCTCCCCAAGTTCATTGAGTGTGTCCAAGAAGCCTCCAGTAGAGTGAAAAGTTCTCCATCGGGAAAAAGGCTTTTCTAAGGTATGTTAATCTCTGTGTCTCAGGTGAGAACGCAGGGCATAGCTTATTTATGTCACCCGTACCATATATCACTCTTAAAGATGTCAAACAAGAGGCATTGTGCTTTCTACTTGCAGTGTGCAAACCAGGTCTGATTGTGGTTTCCATGGAAAGCAATACATGCCCAAATACCTAGGAATCATCACACGTTAAACTATGCTATCTGAATGGCTTTCCAGCCAAATGCTCTAAAAAAAAGTGCAAAAGTTCAGAGAGTGGGTTCAAGATGCTCGCAGCAGAGAAGAAGTGTGTTCTCCATGAAGGAAAAAAGGCTATTTCAAAGGCATTGGCAAGCTTGCTTATGTAGACTTGCAGGGTATGGTTTAGCTAGGCCAAGAATCTCATGTGAGCACTCCCACGGATGCCTCAAACAAGAGGCTTTGTGTTTCCTGCTTGCAATGTACATGCCAGGCAATGAAACCACACAAAGCCTGGTGGTTGTTTTCAACAGAAAAAAACTCTTGCCCAAATTACTACTAGGCCTCACATGTTGAACTATGCTGTCTGACCAGCTTTCCAGCCAGATGCTCTAAACTGCAAAGTTAAGTGAGTGGCTTCAAGATGCCAGCTCTTATTTACCTGCTTACATTTAGCCTTCATTTGTAAAATAGCAAGAAATGAGTACCACTCATCATTCCCTTATACAAAGATGTAAGTTGCAGCCCACTGTAGTGCCTAACCAGTGCACCCTGAGACAAATTCTGGATGGAAGAAAAGGAGAAAACATCTTGTTCTTGGGATATAAAAGTCCTAAATAGTTAAAATACCTAAGAAAGAATATCACTGAGTCCATATTCTTTCTTCTTTCCCATACATAGAAAATTACTAAAGTTTTGTCATAACCTAAAATGGAAAATCATCTGAAAAAGAATATATTTATACAAACACACACTTATAATAATCATATAGATATATGATTATATATAATCACTTTGGTATATACCTGAAACTAACACAATATTGTAAATCAGCTATACCTCAACAAAAAAAAATAATAATAAAATAATACAAAAAAATAACTAAACACTAAAATCATTAACTTGAGATGTTTGTATCTTGTTATCAGCAGTAATCTTTTTATGCTTAATTACATGGATTTTCTAGCCAAAAAATTTGTATACATTCTGGCTCCTTCCTTACCTCTTTGGAGCAGTTCCTCAGAGATATCTAAGAGCCTATCTCCCAGTATACATTCCTTAGTAAGGTTCTTGAATAAAACTGAAACAATGAAGCTCATTGCTCTTAGCTTGTGCTTTTTAAAAAAAAAATTTATTTTTTAATTTTTTGTCAATACATTCTAAGATGTAGTGGAGGCACCTGCAGTAAACATTTAAATAAATAGGAGTTCCCGTCGTGGCGCAGTGGTTAACGAATCCGACTAGGAACCATGAGGTTGCGGGTTCGGTCCCTGCCCTTGCTCAGTGGGTTAACGATCCGGCGTTGCCGTGAGCTGTGGTGTAGGTTGCAGACGCGGCTCGGATCCTGCGTTGCTGTGGCTCTGGCGTAGGCCGGTGGCTACAGCTCCGATTCAACCCCTAGCCTGGGAACCTCCATATGCCGTGGGAGCGGCCCAAGAAATAGCAACAACAACAACAACAACAACAAAAGACAAAAAGACAAAAGACAAAAAAAAAAAAACAACAGCATTTAAATAAATATATGTGAGGTATAATTGTAGATAGAGTTTGATGCCTTGGAAAAGAAGAAAGAGAATAGTAATATGATGTAAGGGTAAGTGGAGGCATCAGGAAAATATAAGATAACAGTGAATATTTATTAGTCTCTGACACCAGTTCCTGGCACAGAGTTCCTGGAATCCTTATAATTTCCTGAATGATAGCAGTGACTTTGTTCTAATGAGATGAGTTTGGTTGGGTTTCTGGATGACTCATAGATGAGAACTTGTCACTGGCAAGACCAGACCATGTTAAAAAGGTTGGGATTTTCATCCCTTCCCTCCACTCTCTTGATAAGGGATGAGATGAAAATAGAGTTAGTGGTTGATTGAGCCTACATGATGAAGCCTCACAAAGGTAACATCACAAAACTATAGAGTTGGCGAAATGAGGTGCTGGAAAGTGGCACCCTGGAGAGATCATGAAAGCTCTCTGTCCCTTGCACGTACCTTGTCCAGTGCATCACTTTCATCTAAATGTTTATCTGTGCCCTTTATCATATCTTTAATAAACAGTTAAACATAAGTATGTGTTGTCCTGAGTTTTGAGAGCTGCTCTAGTAAATTAATTGAACCTGAGGAGGGGGTAGAGGGAACCTCAAATTTGTAGCCAAATAAAACAGAAGTTTTGAGTAACCCAGGGACCTAGTACTTCAGATTTGTGGCTGAAGAAGGGTGGGAGCAGTTTTGTGGGTCTAAGCCCTTAACCTGTGGGAAGTGACATTATCTCCAGATAGATAATGTCAGAATTTAGTTAAATTGTACAACACCAGCTGGTGTCACGGAGAATTTCTTGGTATTTATGACTTTATATTTGCCATTTTTTTGATGTTGGTTGTCTTCAAATATTTGCTAATTCTATGTATTCTGCTATTTATTTATTTAAGTCCTGTTTACTTCCATGTTCATTCTCACTTACAGAAGCCTGGGTACCTCTGGTGATTTTAGAGGGAAGTGTGAATATTGTACTGGTAGCTTTTCATTCTGGTATCAGAAATTCTAGTATCTGCTCAGGGTCATTGGATCTACAGGGTCAGTTCACCCTCAGCTACAAAGTTTAGCTTCTTTCAGCTTGGTGACAAACATTACAGCTCAACATAACTGGTGGTAATATGGTTAGAAAAGGATTAGAGGCCAATCTGCTACATTTTAATCTTTATTAAATTAATTAATCATTTGGATGGATTATTTGTTGAATCTGAAACTTAAGCTCCTGTATCCTTATTTATTCATTCAGGGCTATGATTTCCCTTGGCTTAATTTTTTTGTATATTTGATCCTAGTTGCCATCTATTGTTTAAGGATGCTTTAATATTTCCATTGATGGTGTTATTCCTATTTATCCTAGGGTCTTACAGGTTTTTCAATGTTACCTTAATGATATTTAGGGATAAGATAATATAGATTTAGAACATCACTTTATTTTATGAATTCATTTTCCCCCATGAACATTTTATTAAATAACATACATTCAGGAATATGCATAAATAATTGTAAAATCACAATGAATATTCATAAAATGAAAACAACTTTATCAACAACACACAAGTTAAAAACAGAACCTTATCAGTATGCCAGAAGTCTCCCTGTGTCCTTTCCCTTTGACTGCCCTCCTCAGGATAAGCACTGTCCTGACTTCTCTAACAAACTAGTTTTCCTAATTTTTGAGTTTTAAATAAATGGAATCATCATTTATAAAATCTTTCATTTTCTTAGCTTCTTGTGCTGGATATTTTGTCATGAGATTTGTTGTGGCCGCCACTATGAGGACTTACCTTATTTTTCATCCAAAATAGTAACTCTACCATTATAGTTTTAATTTGTTTTTCCTTGAAAAATAATGTTGCTGATTATTGTCATGTTTTTTTCTTTGGATATTATCTTTTGTAAAGTTTCAAATACAATTATTTTCTTTCATTTCTATTGAGTTACACATTTTAAAAGTAACAATTTGAGAATATTGTTTATACATTCTAGATATTTCTCTTTACACATTATGCAAACTTTCCCACCCACTCTTTAGCATGCCCTCCCACTTTCTTAATGTATCTTTTGATAGAAGTACTAATTTTTAATGTGGTATTATTTTTCAGGTATTGTTTTATTGGTAGAACTTTTAAAAAAATTACTATAGTTGATTTACAATGTTGTATGAGTTTCAGATGTATAGCGAAGTGAATTGGCTATATATATGCATATATCATTGCTTTTCAGATTCTTTTCTCATATAGGTTATTAGAGAGTATTGAGTAGATTTCCCTGTGCTATACAGTAGATAGGTCATAAATATGATTTCCTATCTTTATTTGAGAATATTAATGTTTGTGTTTGATGTTTTACGCTTAATTATATGGTCCTTTTGCAATCGATATTTTTTCTTTGTACTGATTTTTAGGGCCTCACCTGTGGCATATGGGAGTTTCCAGGCTAAGGGTCAAATTGAAGCTGCAGCTGCCAGCCTACAACATAGCCACAGTGATACGGGGTCCAGGCTGCATCTGTTATCTACACCACAGTTCACAGCAACACTGGATCCTTATCTAGAACCATGTTTAAGAATTATTTTTCCTTATCAAAGAAGGAGTTCACACTGAGTGAGGCCAGGGATTGAACCTGCATCCTTCATGGATACTAGTTGGGTCATTATTGCTGAGCCACAGTGGCAACTTCCCAATTGATATTTGTTTATGGAGTGAGGTGATGGTCAGGACTTACTGTTCTTCCACATGAATATACAATTGATCCAGTTCCTTTACTGAAAATGTGACTCATATATGACCATGATGGAGATTCATCTTTGTCATCAATAAAAGTAACTATTTCAAATTAAAATTTAAATCTATGTTAAAAAGTGAAAATAGCTAATGAAATATTTGTTTTATTGCAAATAAGCTGAATACAACCTCTCTGTGTAAAATTCATTGCTGTTTAAGTCATTCAAAATTTTAAAAATTCATTCTATAAAATTCAAGAGCCCACCTGAGACAAGCTTTATTTAACAATTCACTAGCTCATCACAGAAGTCAATTAAAAACAAAAAGAGGCAGCTTGAAAAAAATATTGCTCACAAAATTTGTTCTAAGGTCTGTCATTAAAATTACATGCTCTAGTGGGTGCAAACTATGGCTTTCTGGAGTTGTAGCCCCCCCCAACTCCTTCTTTGATAAGGAAAAATAATTCTTGAACATTGTTCTAGATAATTTTTTTTTGTCTTTTTGTCTTTTCTAGAGCCACACCCACGGCATATGGAGGTTCCCAGGCTAGGGGTCTAATTGGAGCTGCAGCCGCTGGCCCATGCCAGAGCCACAGCAATGTGGGATCCGAGCCATGTCTGTGACCTACACCACAGCTCATGGCAACACAGGATCCTTAACCCACTGAGCGAGGCCAGGGATTGAACTTGTAACCTCATGGTTCCTAGTCAGGTTCATTAACCACTGAGACGCAACAGGAACTCTGATAATTTGTTTAATAATGAGAAGAGTATAGGTTTTAAAATGAAGTGTGGTTTACAAGTATTTTTTTCTTCTTGAATTGAAATTTGTGCATAGATATTTTCTAAACACCATGGCACAACAAGTAAGATTTTCATATATGGACTTCTTTGAGTATTGAGTAACAATAGTAATATACAGTTTTTTCTAGCTATGTTAAACTTTGTTGTTGCTAGGATCATAGCTTGCAAAGAGAAAAAATAATTAAAAATAAATTAGTCACAGAAATTTGAAATACTTACTTATTCTGAGTAAGGTTAAGAATGTTACTTGCTATTATCAACCAACATTACACTGTGAGTGTGGGATTCATTTGCATAATGTTTTAAATTATTTTTCATTCCCTAAAACATTATTTTCAATGTCTAAATTCTTTATATTGATGATTAAAACAAATGGTTGCTCATAATAGTTTCAAGAGAGTCATTTCTCATAAATAACCAGTCTTCTTCCTTCTAAAATTTTAGCTCATTTTATCTTGCTCCGCTTAGAGTAACAATGTTGCTCAATTCATCACTTTTCTCAATTCATCGCTAAATTCTAATTCTACTAAACACAGTCACAGACAAGAGCATATGACTCTAGTGGGTGCATGAGGGATAATAGAAACCTCAGATAATAGCAGCTTGGAAAATGAGAGCTTGAAAGAAGATGTTGACATTCAGTAGTGAGTAAATTGTTTTGATATATTCCATATTGACTTTGCTTATCTATTTCTTGTCCTGATTCAGAAACATGTCTGTGGGAAGGAATTCCTTGACTTTATTTATTCTGGACATTTTAATTTTGTGGCTAAGAAAACTTAAGCAAAGGCAATTATTTATATGTCTCAATATCTAGGGGAATAGAATACACTAGACTTTAAAAGCAACATAATTATTATGAATTACTGAATTCTCACTCTCTGAAGGAAAAATAAATGTGTGTGTCTTTCTGTGTGTGACTATCAAATAATCTAAGAATGCTCTGAATAGTTATAATTACATCATATAATTTACATAAATAATTCATACATAATTATACATTTCATCATATGTTTTAACTAGGCCTCTGATGTCAATTTTTACTTCCTATTCATTAAGGTCTGTGATGACATTCTAACCCTGGAAGATATGACGCTTGACTTTAGTGGCTCAATAAGGAATTCTCTTTTCCCAAATATTATAGTCATCTTTTATATGCTTAGTGGTATATTTTCTCATATTACTTTGATATGAGATGTTACCTTCTCACAGTGGGAAACTGATTAATACCTACAGAAGGTTTTTGGTTTTGCATATGTAGAAGCACTATTTTTACTTCTAAATGCAAGTTTGTTTCAAAATGTACTATATGCTTCAAAATGTACACTTTTCTGAATTTGCTTGTTAGGAGAATGACTGGGACATGTTCCTTGCTTCCTCTTTGTCTAGTTGGAGTGATCTACATCTGTATTATTGAAATTACACTTAACAATCCACATGGAGGAGGAGCTTTTTTGAAGAGAAGAATCTTTCTCCTATATCCCAAACAGTAACAGATACTTAAGAATATCCTGTTAGCAGCACCTATGTGACAATATTGAATATATTTTCTTGCCAATATTGTATTGTTGCTATAGTCATCTGGTAGAATTTCACAATTTGAATTTAATATATAATTTAAATATAATTTTTTCCATTTCAGTATACAAATTAACTTCATGTCAGTTGATAAGATATGCCTCATGGTTCTTTAATTCAGCAAATATTATCTATCACCTAGGTTTGCGCTTATACATTTCTTTGTAAAAACAAGGGTTTATATCATTATTTTAAGCCACCAAAAGAATGGGTTGGCTTTTGCTAGTAGTGCTTATTTCTTTCCTTCCATCTGGAAGGCGTATGTGACTGAATGGTCATGGGCTTTGAAATCAGACAGACATGTTTCTCCCTCTCATCTTCATCCAATACTAGCTTAGTGACTTTGTAACAATCGCTAAATCTCTCTGGTCTTTATTACCCTTAAAATTGTATGACTACCACACAGCCTTAGATTATAGGTGAAGGTTAAGTGACAACATACGTACATTGACCAGCTGAGTTCCTGATACATAGAAAGGAGCAAAAGTATTTCTTTTTTTGTTTTTCCTTTGCACTAAGTATGACAAAAACATGTATTTATGTTAACATTTCCACTTTAATGAAGTTTAGAGATTTCATTGGAGGCATCAACAATGTCAAGGAGAACAATTTGACACATATTTATGTAGCACAAAAACTATGTATGGGCCTCATTGTTTGTTTTTTTTTTTAATGTGACTATGAAATTAAGTATACTGAGGGAAAAACTGTACACTTTTAGCCATCTCAATATTTTCTAAGTTAAAATCATCTTATCAGAGAATAGTGGTGCCATAAACAAGAAAGGTATGCATTTAATTAGGAATTTGCTAAAATAGTACGCTGAAATTTACCCTCCACCTTATTTCCCCAAAACATATACACCTACACATAAGTTTCTACTACACCCCTTTTAAATACCCTCTAAAAATAGAGAAGAAATTAAAGGAAAGAGTCAATGCAGTTATTTGGCTATTTGAGCTATTCTACTTTAAGATAGTATTACATATCTGAAACAAATTAGGTAATACAAGATTATGAAGTTTCCATTTACATATATTTACTTAAATTCTTTTTAAATATTGTTTTTATAGCCTTACTACCTACCTAAACGTAAACTTCCCCTTAATAAGACCAGTGTTCAAGGTCTTATCTTTCCTTCTTATATCTTTATTCTTAAATATATCTCTCTTCAGAATTTCCTTTTAAGACAAAGTGAGCAGGTACATGCCTGGATAGTCTCCATTTGCCTCTCTTTATCTACATACTTTTCCAACCTAACTTCAATCTGAGGTAGACTAATGGGAGATGGGGCAGAAAATACAAAGAGCAAAGAAGAGAGAGACAAGAGTATTTATTTTCCTGTTCCCTTCCTGGTGTTTTGCAATTTGTGAGGCACTGTGCTCCTTAACCTAAGGCTCAGTTCTTGCGAGCAGTAGCATTCATAAACCCACAGTCCTTTTTAGGGTGGCAATGAGAGTCAGTTGCTAATAATCCCTTGATGATGATTCTCTTTCCCTTAACCCTACATACATTTTGTTATTGTTCCTTCATTGAACTCTCTTCAACGGGTACATTGAGTGAATCCTAAGTTTCCTGCTGGTGTCCTGATACAACACGCCGTTGTTGTATTTCCTTTGACAGTCTCTTATATAGAGGGAATTGTGCTAGATATCTACACGTATTTGATCTCATTTAATTATTTTAGCAACACTTTAGATTGTGCAATCATGTATCAATGAATGGTGAGAAAACTTGGTTTCCATAGCTTGGGAGTATAGAAGTCTAGAAGCCTAAGTTTTAAACAGTTTTACCTGCCACTAAAATTTTTCCCTAAATCAAACTGCTTATTAAGTAAAATTGACATATGCAGATTTAAGAATAATTAGAACTGACTCTTGGTAGACATGCAACTTAATTTTACCTTCTCCTAAGCAAGATGGGTGGATTTGGACTTTAGTCCTTTACCTCAAGCCTGCTTTGTAGTCACGTGTCATGTTTTTTTGCTCCCCACAAAAAGTTTCCTCCATTCCATTTTAACCTTTCAGAGATGTTCAATAGTTATGATCTTGTCACCTGTTTACTACCTACATCATGACAACTGCTTTAAAAAAAAAAAACATAAAGTTCTCTGACAACTTTTCTAACTTACTGGTTAATTTTTACCTCTCCATTGCTCACTCTTTCTTCTTCCTGGTCTAGTATACAGTAGTATAACTTTCATCTAACTTGAACAGGAAAGAGACTCCTCTAGAATGGAAGATCATTCACTTCTGACTGATGATAGTGTGTCATAAAGAATATTAAGGTCAACGTGCTGTGACCTTCCTTTTATTATTCAGTGCTGCTACTATAATAACTCCACCAAGACATGTTAGGACACACTGTAGATGCAGCTGTCTAATCTCCTGCACCATATCTATATCTTATATTCAGCAGAAATACTTTTTTTTTAGGGCTGCACATGCAGCATATGGAAATTCCCAGGCTAGAGGTCAAATCAGAGCTCAGCTGCCAGCCTACATCACAACCACAGCAATGCAGCAACTGAGCAATGTCTGTGACCTACACCACAGCTGATGGCAACACTGGATCCTTAGCCCACTGAGTGAGGCCAGGGATCAAACCTGAATCCTCATGGATATTAGTCAGGTTCAATACTGTTGAGCCTCAATAGGAACATCTGGAAATTTTTCATTTAAGATCAGAACACCCATAGGCAGTGTTCCAGTTTAATGTTTCAGATGATTTTTATGAAGGTGGAGATCACTGTGGCCTAGCCATTTCTTTCTTTCTTTCTTTTTTTTTTACAATGAAATAATAGAAGGAAGGAAGAGATGAAGGAGGAAGAATGTATTGTTTATTGTGCTAATATTATGTCTAGGAATTTTATATACATTAATCCCCTTAGTAGAACAATGAAATTCAGAAAAAAAATGGTCATTTTCTCAAAGTCATTCTGCTGATTGAGGGACTTTCACACAAAATCAGATGTTTTGGTTTAAAATCTCAATTTTGTTAAAATATAAGATTAACAAATTTTCAAGTGCTCACATTAATGAAGTCTAATCGCTAATATTAGCAGATCACTACATTGTAATTTGCTATAGACTATTACAGAATGAATAACATAATTTTATCCTAATATTCCTGTAAAAGAGTAAAGGTAATTACCGAAATGATTGTTCTTGCTAGGTCTTTTTCTGACATATTTATCTCTAAGTTATAGCTCAAAAATCTATATCAAAATTTTACATGATTGACTACTATTTTGGTATGGAAATCTTCTTTATAATGGAATATTTAAGTGAAATCTTAGGTTAAACTTCAAGGCTTTTATTAATGTCAAGTGCAAAATGATATTAGATAGAAAATGAAGTGTATGCTTCACAGATCATTCATATTTTAAAGAACCTATCAGCATATTAAACTTACCAAGGAAATGCCATTTTAATTTTTGAGATTGTTATTCAGTGTTTTACTATATTCAATACTTGGGTTTGACTATAGCCAATGAAATTTAGTCATTCATTTTCCATTTCATCTTACATTTTTTAAAGTGCTAAACTCAGAAGCTGGTATGTTTTGGCATTCAAACCTCACTTGTTCAATTTTGTTGGAATTAAGTGGACTTTTAAAATTTCAAATCCATTAAGTTTAAATCAAGTAACATTTATCACTACAAAACTGTATCCCTTGCAATGAAGCGAGCTATGTCATACTTTTAGGAGCAAATGTGTATACTTTGCAGAAGGTTGTTCTCCTTAGCTTAGTGAACCACTGTTGGTTTCTGCTAATGAATTTATATTTAAATTATAACAGCCAGCCATATGATATATTTTAAAATTATGATGCATTTAATTTGAAGTTCATCTTCCCATACATAACAACTTTGCCTATTCCCTATCTTTTATGTATTTGAGCTCTTTTGTTCTATTTTGTTAAATGTTTGAAATCTTTTCATTTTGTTCTTAAAATACCTCTTCAATTTTAGTCATTTCTTCCCATTCTCTTAGTTCCCTATGATTTAATACTCAGAATAGTCGACAAACTCTTTTAATGCCAACAAAGTGCTCTCATTTTTTTCTCTAAAAGAAAAATAACTGTAACTTAAGTGTCTTCATTCAAAATCTTCATTTTACTCTCCAAGTAAAGCAGTTATTCTTGATAGAAAAGTTAGAAGCAAACTGAGAGCTAAAAATTGTGTATTTTCACATATCTTTAATACTCCACCATCTGTTCCAAGCAGTCCAACTATGTCTGTCTTACTTTTTGTTTCATTTTGTATTGTAGCATAATTTTTATGAATAAAAGGCCAAGTTTGGTGTTTATAATTTTTAAAACTTATTTGGAGCTCCATTTAGCTAAATTTATACTCATTAAATGTAGTCTTCTTTTCATCATTTCATTCATTTTTGAAATGATTTATCTAATCAACATATACTGATAGTTTAAAAAATTGTTAATATAAGCAAATATAATATAATTCAAAGTACTAACTTGGCCTACTCACAACCCAAATATTTTCCTCAAAGGTAACCAAGGTTGATAGTTTATTGCCTACTCATTTGGATATTTCTTTTTGTAATTTTATGAAATGTATTTACATGTGTGTGTATTTATACACACACATATAAATATATGCGTAAAGTATAGACGTGTATGTGAAGTATATACTTCACAGATAGATATAGACAAATTATCTAGATATAGTATACAAATGCCAATATATTTTTGTATGCATATGTACATATTTTTCAGCAGCCTGGCTTTAATACTTGACAATATTTCATAAACTGCTTTCCATTTCACTAAAGATCTTCCTTACTCTGTTTTAGAACTGTGTCTCTTTAATAAATGTTCCATAATTTACTTAAATCTATTCTAATAAAATTGCATCAATTTTTAATTATTACTTTAAAATAACTCTTAGCTATTCTTTTTTTTTTTTTTTTTTTTTTGTCTTTTTGCTATTTCTTGGGCCGCTCCTGCGGCATATGGAGGTTCCCAGGCTAGGGGTCGAATCGGAGCTGTAGCCACTGGCCTACACCAGGGCCACAGCAACGCGGGATCCGAGCCGCGTCTGCAACCTACATCACAGCTCACGGCAACGCCGGATCGTTAACCCACTGAGCAAGGGCAGGGACCGAACCCGCAACCTCATGGTTCCTAGTCGGATTCGTTAACCACTGCGCCACGACGGGAACTCCACTCTTAGCTATTCTTGAGCATAGGGAAGTTGGGTCATCAGAAGTCATAGATGAAGAGAGAACTGAAAGAAATACCACAAGCATTCCAGCTCATGCTGAAAACCAGACAGTGGCTACTACCACTCATAAATGAAAAGGAAACCTAAGAGAGATGACCAGAGGCAGGGACACGAAGGATCTGCTGACATTTGAGAGCAAAAGCAGAATATTAAAACTAATCAAGTACTCAAAACTTTGCACTGAGCACTAAGCAGCAGCCGTCTGTGGCTGGCAATTGAGGAAGAAACTGAAGGAGATCCCTGAGACACCAGTGAGTGGGGTAGGCTCCTGCTAATGGAGATGAGGCCAAGACAACAGACCTAAACTATCCTGGTGATCAAAATCCAAGCCCTGTCCAAGAAAGGATTCTGATCCCACCTTCATTTAATATGGAGCCTGTGGTGAATATACCATAAATATCAATATCCCAAGATCAATTCAAACACAGATTAGATTGAAATAACTCCCCTATATATTGCTTGATGGAAGATGCGTATTCTTTTGTGATGTAAATATAATTTACCTTAGCCTCTATTGCTCTTTTATACACAGTAGTTGGCATTGGATCAAATATTATGAGACATATGAAAAAGAAAGTATGACACATAATTGAAAGAGGACTAGACAAAGAATCCGATCCAGATATAGTCCATATATTTAAGTCACCAATTACTTTCTAATAGCTATAGCTATTATGTAGAAGTTCTACCCATATTTATCCAAGGGAAATAAAAGCATATGTGCACAAGAAGAAAAATAATTATATATGGATATTTATAGCAACTCTATTTATTATAGGCCCAAGTTGGAAACAACTCAAATATCCATGATACAAATGTATGATACAAATGGTAATATATCCATGCAATAGAATATTACTTAAAAATAAAAATAAAGAACTACTCATACATGTACTATCATATACTGCACACAAATAGTCATATATGAAACTCTGATTACTTCATACAAAATTCTAAAAGTTTAAAAAAAAGCTACAGGGACAGAAAATAGGTCAGTGATCACATGGAGATTGGAATTGGGAAAATGAATGACTATAGAGGAGCATGAAGGACTTTTTTGAGTAGTGCATTAGTTTATATTTTGATGACAGTACTAGTTACATAAGCATATGTACTTATCAAAATGTATAGAATTGTAGAAAAATGCATTTATTTTACATTAAATATATCTAATAAATACTTTAAAAATAAATAGGGAAGACACTAGAGAAAGTATTATCAACAAATATAGCAGGCAAAGGTTTTATATATGTATATTTATATAATATGTGTAACCACACACATATTACTCAAGAAAAAGAACGTTATCAAAAATCAAGAAAAGAAAGTCAACATTAAATCTTGGAGAAGTTGTGCAAGATCCAAAACTCACACATTATCAATAAGAGTGTAAAATGGTACAAATAATTTGGAAAACTGTTTAGCATTTTCTTAAAAAAATTATACATGAATTTTCCCTATGACCCAGGTATTCCATTCTTAGGTATTGATCTACAAGAGAGGAAAACATGTCCACAAAAACCTATTAAAAAATTGTCCATAGCAGTTTTATTTATTTATGAGCGCCAAATACTGAAAGTAACCTAGGAGTCCATCAACAAGAGAATATTAAACACAAAATAGAATAGTCAGTAATAAGAAGGAAAATAAGTAATTCTTTATATACACACATAGAAAAGTGAATTTCAAAAAAAATCATTATGTGTGAAAAATCCAGGCAAAAATAGTAACTCTATTTTCATAAAATTTAGAATAAGCAAAACAAACCCTTGGTGTTGGAAATCAAATCATTGGTTTGGTAATGAGAAAGAGTGGTGATTGTCAGAGGTAAGGAATAATATACATATTATATTCTTGATTATGGTATAGATATTCTTATGTGCTTGTGAAGCTGATGAAATTGGTCAACTGAGATGGTCTTTTGGGTGCAGCCTCAAGACGAGCTAGAGGAGAGGCTATGGAATAAAGGACATTTAATTTTACCCAAAGGTCCCAGAGAAGAGAGGCATGATACACTTTGTAGGGCCAAGACACTAGAGTTGTCAGGAGGCAGAAGACAGGACCAAGGGGGTGGTTTAGACTATGGCATTTATTGAGGCTTCTGTAGGAAGGTCATTTCAGGGCATGTTTAGAATGTATTAGTTTGAGAGGCATATCAAGATGGTGGAGGAATAAATCACTTGCAGCCCCAACAACCTCAGAGGGTACCACAGAGGAGGACATTGCAACAGAATGCCCCCTGTTGCTACTCTGGCTCCCCTGGGAGCACACCTGCTCTGCTGCTGCCACTGCCAAATGCTGTGGGCATTGCTCAGATGCTTTAACACTGTCCATTCCCAGGAACCTAAAAATAGGAGCAGCTGGTACAGCAACTCCTGTAGGGGCTAAGTGGGAAGAGGTGCTTCTTGCATGGTCTACAGGTGGTTGGGGCAAACCACTGCAGTCATCTCTGGTGCCAGAGGTAGGTGTGGCCTGCCACCACTAAGGATCTGTGAACAAGCACCACTTGTGACCCCAGTCACCTCAAGGGCAACACAGAGGGGGGCATTGTGACCAAACACCAAATGTTGTTGCTCTCTCACCCCTGGAAGAACACTGGCTCTGCTGCTGCCACTGCCAAATGCTCTCGGCAGTGCCCACAAACTTTATCTCTGTCACTTCCCAAGATCCTGCAACTAGGAGCAGCCTGTGCAGCACCTCCAATGTGGGCTAAGTGAGATGGACTGCTTCTTGTGTGGTCTGCAGGTGATGGTGACAAACCACCTCAGTTATCACTGACTCCAGAAGTGGGTCTGGCCTTCTACCACTAGGGTCCCTAAGCAGGCACCACTTGCAGATCCAATCACCTCACCTGAGGGCATTGCAATAAAACTTGTTGCTGTTCTCACTCACCTGGGAGCTCACACACCCTGGGGCTGCCACTGCCAAATACTCTGATCACCTTGTAGATCTGCTTAGAGCTCATTACCACTTCCCAGGGCCCTGCAACTTAGGAGTAGCCTGTGCCACCTTCCTGCAGGTCATGCTACAGTTAAGAGCCCAGCAATGAGGCACCGACTACCAGCCCTACCCATTGCCTCCTTCTCCCTGGAAACACACTCAGCACCCTGGGGATAATAGCCTGCTCACACCAAAGAAAGGGACAGAAAATAATCAAACTCTCACACCAAAAATAAATATTAACCCCTCACAAAAATACAAAGGGTTTTTCTCACATAGTAGTAGCCCTCCAAGACTACAGTGTGGCTTCCCTAAACTCGCAGAAAAAGAAAGACATAAGCAAGATGAAGAAGCTCAGAAACAATTCCTAATAAAAGGAACAGAATTCACATGAATTAGCAAATAATGAAATGGACCTCTGCAGTCTGATAGACACCAAGTTCAAAATGGAGGTAGTGGAAATACCAAAGGAGTTAAGGCTAAATATCAAGGATTTAGGGGAAGATATGAACAGTAATGAAGATTAATTTAGAAAGGAACTAGAAAATATAAGGAGGAACATAGAAAAATTAGAAAATTCATTTGCAGAGACACAAACTGAGCTAAAGGCACTAAAGAGCAGAATGAATAATGCAGAGAAATGAATTAGTGACTTGGAAGATAAAATAATGGAAATCACCCAATCAGGACAATAGACATAAAACCAGATGAAAAAACACAAAAGCAATACACAAGATCTATGGGATAATATAATGTGGCCCAATCTATGCATGATAGGAATTTCAGAAGGAGAAGGAGAAGAAAAAGAAAAGGGGATTTAAAATATATTTGAAGAAATTATGGCTAAAAACTTTCCAAATCTAAAGGAAATTGATATTAAGATACAGGAAGCACAAGAAGCGCAGAGGGCCCAAAACAATTTGAACCCAAATAATACAATGCCAAGACACTGTATAATAAAAATGGCAAAAGTTGAAGACAAAGAGAGGATTCTAAAGGTAGCAAGACAAAAAACAAAGCGTTAATTATAAGGGAACCCCCATAAAGCTATCAGCTGATTTCTCTACAGAAACACTACAAGCCAGAAAGGTATGGCAAGATATATTTAAATTTCTGATAGTAAAAAAAAATTGCAACCTAGAATATCATTTAAAATAGAAGGGGAAATAAAGAATTTCTCCAACAAACAAAAGCTAAAAGAGTACAGCAATACTAAACCCATTCTAAAATAAATACTGAAAGGGCTTTTCTATGTAAAAAAAAAGTAAGAAGAAATAAGATGGAGGAAACAACAATTGGAAAGCAATCACTTAAATAAGCCAACATACATATCTAAAAGTGGGGGGGGGACTACTGTAAAAGTGATGATAAACACAAGAAATAGCTAAAGGACAAACATGAAGATGTATAAAAGGGATTTCAAAATCATAGAATGTTGGGAAGAAAAGTGAAAATATAAACTTAAAAAAAAAATACTGTGTTTGAGCCTATATGACTATCAGGTTAAAAAGCAAGCACAGAGAGGAAGAGTTTAAGAAACTTAAAAAACAGAGCAACCACAAATCAAAACCAAACATTACATTCACAAAGACCAAAAAGAAACATATACAAGCATAAAATAAATGGAAATAATCCAATCAAGAAAGAAAGGAATAAAGGAGAAACACAGAATCAACTGGAAAACATTTTAAATTGGCAATAAATACAGATCTATCTATAATTACCTTAACTATCAATGGTCTGAATGCACCAGTTAAAAGATGCAGACTGGAAGATTGGATAAAAAAGCAAAAACCTACACTCTGCAGTCTACAAGAGACCCACGTTAGGGCAAAGGACATACATAAATTGAAAGTGAGGGGATAGGAGAAGATATTTCATTCCAGTAGACAAGACAGGAAAGCAGGAGTTGCAATACTCATATCAGACAAAATAGATTTTAAAATGAAGGCCATAAAGAAAGACAAAGAAGGACACTATATAATGGTTAAAGGATCCATTCAAGAAGAGGATATTACAATTGTCCATATGTAGCACCCAGATACCTACAGAAAATACTAACAGACATAAAAGGAGAAATTGATGGGAATACAATCAGAGTAGGAGACTTTAACCCCCCATTCACATCAATGGACAGATCCTATAGATGGAAAATCAATGAGGCAACAGAGACCCTAAAAGACCCAATGGAAATGTTATACTTATTCAACATTTTCAGGAAATTACATCCAAAAAAATCAGAATATACATTCTTTTCAAGTGCACATGGAACATTCTCAAGGATCAATCACATCCTTGGGTGCAAAGCTAACCTCAACAAATTTAGCAGTACAGAAATTATTTCAAGTATCTTCTCTGACCACAATGGCATTAAACTAGAAATCAACCACAGGAAAAAAAATGAGAAAAAAGCTAATTACATGGAGACAAAAACATGCCACTAAAATACAAATGGGTCAATGAGGAAATTAAAATATATGTCAAGACAAGTGATAATGAAGACACAACTAATCCAAATCTATGAGAGGCTACAAAACCAGTGCTCAGAGGGAAATTCATAGCAATACAGGCCTTCCTCAAAAAAGAAGAAAAATCTCAAATTGACAACTTAAAACAACACCTAAATGAATTAGAAAAAGAAGAACAAACAAAACCTAAAGTCAGCAGAAGGAAGGAAATCATAAAGATCAAAGAGGAAATCAATAAAATAGAGATTTAAAAAACAGTAGAAGAAATCAATCAAACCAAGTGCTGGCTCTTTGAAAAGATAAACAAAAGTGACAAATCTCTAGCTGGATTCACTAAGAAGAGGAGAGAAAAACCCCAAATAAACAAAATAAGAAATGAAAAAGGAGAAATCACAATAGATACCACAAAAATACAAAAAAACATAAGAGAATACTATGAAAAATTATATGCCAACAAATTTGACAACCTACAAGAAATGGACAACTTTCCATAGACTTACAGCCTGTCCAAACTGAATCAAGAAGAAACAGGTCAACTAAACAGACCAATCACTAGAGATGAAATAAAATATGTCATAAAAATAGTCCCTACAAATAAAAGCCCAGGACCAGATGGCTTCACAGGCAAATTCTACCGAACATACAAAGAGGAACTTATACCCATCCTCCTTAAACTTTTCCAAAAAGTTGAATAGGAAGGAACACTCCCAAAGACATTCTATGATGCCACAATCACCCTAATACCAAAACCAGGCAAAGACACCACCAAAAGAGAAAACTACACATCAATATCTTTGATGAATATAGATGCAAAAATTATCAAGAAAATTTTATCCAATGGAATCTAACAACATATTAAAAAGGTCAGGAGTTCCCATTGTGGCGCAGTGGTTAACAAATCCAACTAGCAACCATGAGGTTGTGGGTTCGATCCCTGGCTTTGCTCGGTGGGTTAAGGATCCAGCATGGCCATGAGCTGTGGTGTGGGTTGCAGACACCACTTGGATCCCACATTGCTGTGGTGCTGATGTAGGCCAGTGGCAAAATCTCCAATTAGACCCCTAGCATGGGAACATCCATATGCTGTGGGAGCAGCTCAAGAAAAGGCAAAAAGACCAAAAAAAAAAAAAAAAAAAAGGTCATGAAACACAACAAAGTGGGATTCATCCCAGGTTCACAAGGATGGTTCAACATATGCAAATGAATCAATGTCATACAAAACAAAGGTCAAAAAGCAAGGATAATCCAAAGGTCAAGGATTACCTCAATAGATGCAGAAAAAGCATTTGACAAAGTCCAATATCCATTCATGACAAAAACTCTTACCAAAGTGGGTATAGAGGGAACATAGCTTATCATAATAAAAGTTATTTATGACAAAGCCACAGACAATATTATACTCAATAGAGAAAAACTGAAAGCTTTCCCACAAAAATCTGGAATAAGACAATAGTGCCCACCTTCTCCACTGTTATTCAATATAGTATTGGAAGTCCTAGCCATCAGACAAACAAAAGAAATAAAATGTATCCATATTGGAAGAGAAGAGGTAAAACTCTCACTGTATGCAGATACATGATATATATAGAAAACCCTAAGGACTCAAACCTAAAACTACTTAGCTGGTCAACAAATTCAGCAAAGTAGCAGGTTATAAGATTAACATTCGGAAATCAGTCTCATTTCTGTATACTAACAATGAAATATTAGAAAAGGAATACAGAAATACACTACCTTTAAAAATTGTGCCCCAAAACATTAAACACTTGGGAATAAACCTGACCAAGGAGGTCAAAGCCTTATTTGCTGAGAACTATAAAATATTAAGGAAATTAAAGAATTCAAGTGAATGGAAATATATTTCATGCTCCTGGGTAGGAAAATTAATATTGTAAAAATGGCCGTACTACCCAAAACAATCTACAGATTCAAATCCCTATCAAATTACCCATGACATTTTTCACGGAACTAGAACAAACTATCCAAAAATTTATATAGAACCACAAAAGCCCAAGAATTGCCAATGCAATCCTGAGGAACAAAAACCAAACAGGAAGCATAACTCTCCCAGACTTCAGGCAACATTACAATGCCACACTCATCAAGACAGTGTGGTACTAGTACCAAAACAGACAGACCAATGGAACAGAATAGAGAACCCAGAAATAAACCCAGACACCCATGGTCATTTAATCTTTGATAAAGGAGGGAAGAACATAAAATGGGAAAAATACAGTCTTTTCATAAAGTGGTGCTGGGAAAACTGGACAGCTGCATGTTAATCTATGAAACTGGAACACCGCCTCATACCATGCATGAAAATAAACTCGAAATGTCTAAAAGACTGAAATGTAAGACAAGACACCATCAAACTCCTGGAAGAGAACATAGGCAAAACATTCTCTGACATCAACCTTAAGAATATTTTCTCAGGTCATTCTGCCAAGGCAACAGGAATGAAACCAAAAATAAACCAATGGGACCTAATCAAACTGACAAGATTTTGCACAGAAAAGGAAACCTTAAAAAACCAAAAAAGACAGCTTATGGAATGGGAGAGATACTTTCAAATGATGCAGTTGACAAAGAGCTTAATCTCTAGAATATACAAACAATTTATACAACTCAACAGCAAAAAAGACAACAACCCAATGGAAAAAATGGGCAAAATACCTGAATAGACTGTTATCCAAGGAAGATATACAGATGGCCAATAAGCACATGAAACAATGCTCAACATCACTGATCATTAGAGAAATGCAAATCAAAACTACCACGAGATACCACCTCACACCAGTCAGAATGGCCATCATTAATAAGCCCACACACACACACATAAAATGCTGGAGAGAGTGTGGAGAAAAGGGAACCTTTTTGAACTGTTGGTGGGAATGTAAATTGGTATGACCATTATGAAAAACAGTATGGAGGTATCTTAGAAAATTATACATATAACTACCATACAACCCAGCAATCCCACTCTTGGAAATACATCCAGACAAAACTTTCCTCAAAAACATCACATGCACTCGCCTGTTCATTGCAGCATGATTCACAATAGCCAAGACATGGAAACAATCTAAATGTCCATTGATAGATGATTAGATTTGGAAGATACGGTATATATACACAATGCAATACTACTCTGCCATAAAAAATAATAAAATAATGCCATTTGCAGCAACATGGATGGAACTAGAGACTCTCATCCTGAGTGAAATAAGTCAGAAAGAGAAAGACAAATACCATATGCTATCACTGATATCTGGAATTTAATATATGGCACAAATGAAACTTTCCACAGAAAACAAAATCATGTACATGGAGAACAGACTTGTGGTTGCCAAGGGGAATGGGGTGGGAATGGAACTGACTGGGAATTTGGGGTTATTTGATGCAAACTATTGACTTTGGAATGGATCAACAATGGGATCCTGCTGTGTATCACTGGAACTATGTGTGGTCAATGTAGTGGAGCATGATACTGTGAGAAAAAAGAATGCATACATGTAAATAATAATAATAATAATTAATAGAGATAGGTGGCTTGGATAAGGTAACACGATGAAAACTAAAAAAAAAAAAAAATAGAATGAATTAGTTTGTATCTAAAGGGGTGGTCTCTAGTTGCCTGACAACTGTCCCTGGGATGACTAAAGCATTTGCTTTCTGTGGTGTACAGTCCAGAGAGAGGAGTTTTGCCCTGAATTGATTAGTTTACATATCAAAGACCTGCTCATGGCTGAGACATTCACTGTCTGGGACCTTCACAGTCTCTAAGATTAGGCTAATCCCATGAGGAGCTGTCTCTCTCTAGCCAGAAAAGTTCTCAAGATTTTACAAGTTCTCAGGATATAAAATCTTCAAAGTCTACTAAATATATATTTATGATATATTATACATTTCATTATATGTAAATTATATTTAAAATATTGTGGTCCATATATAAAATTTTTAGACAGTATTTCCAATTGTTAAACTGTCTCTGAAACTTGAATGGATAAGCTTATGGTTTGTATTCATTTGTCTAAAGTGTGCATGTGTATGTTTGTGTGTATTTGTGTGTGTGTGTATGTGATTATGTGTTTCCACCTTCTCTGTAGTGATACTGGTAAGCCTCTAGGAAATGAAAATTATTTTATGATAAGACATTTTCTATCGAGATATATTTTGTCAAGACATGATTCCCAAAATTAAACTTTATTATCTTATACAATTAATATAACCAGGTTCTATAGTTAAATTGCCATTTAAGTTTTAATGTCACAGAGAGACTTCTCATTTATATGACTTAATATGACTATTGGTTATTATGAATGTCCAAATACTGATATATTCACTGGCATATGTATGGATAGCACAGCATGAAAAGAATCAAGACATGCCTAATTCTCTTTCATTAAACAAATAATTTAAAAAATAAAATTCATTTTGCATATGCTTAGGAAAAAACCCTAGGTGATTAAAAGTGATTTTTTTTCCTTATCTTGGTCTTCTGATTTTTTTGATGAATATACAGAGCTGTTGAAATAAGAAAACCTACAATACAAAACTGAATCAAGTAGAAACAGACCAACTGAACAGACCCATCACTAGAAATGAAATTGAAGAGGTCATAAAATCACTCCCTACAAATAAAAGTCCAGGACCAGATGGCTTCACAGGTGAATTTTATCAAACATATAAAGAGGAACTGGTACCCATCCTCCTAAAACTCTTTCAAAAGGTTGAAGAAGGAATACTCCCAAAGACATACTATGATGCCACCATCACCCTCATTCCAAAACCAGACAGAGATACCACCGAAAAAGAAAACTATCGGCCAATATCATTGATGAATATAGATGCAAAAATTCTCAACAAAATCTTAGCCAACCGAATCCTGGGTTGGGTTCATCCCAGGTTCACAAGGATGGTTCAACATATGCAAATCAATCAGCATCATACACCACATTAACAAAAAAAAAGTCAAAAATCATATGATCATCTCAATAGACGCAGAAAAAGCATTTGACAAAGTCCAACATCCATTCATGATCAAGACCCTCACCAAAGTGGCTATAGAGGGAACATTCCTGAACATAATCAAAGCCATTTATGATAAACCCACAGCAAATATAATACTCAATGGGGAAAAACTGAAAGCCTTCTCACTCAAATCTGGAACAAGACAGGGATGCCCACTCTCACCACTGCTCTTCCACATAGTTTTGGAAGTCCTAGCCATAGCAATTAGACAAACAAAAGAAATAAAAGGCATCCATATAGGAAGAGAAGAGATCAAACTGTCACTGTATGCAGATGACATGATACTATACATAGAAAAGCATAAGGATTCAACCCAAAAACTACTTGAACTGATTAATAAATTCAGCAAAGTAGCAGGATATGATTAACATTCAGAAGTCAGTTGCATTTCTGTACACCAGCAGTGAAATATTAGAAAAGGAATACAAAAATACGATACCTTTTAAAATTGCACCACACAAAATCAAATACCTCGGAATACACCTGACCAAGGAGGTAAAGGACTTATATGCCAAGAGCTATAAAACTTTAATCAAAGAAATCAAAGAAGATGTAAAGAAATGGAAAGATATTCCATGTTCCTGGATTGGAAAAATCAATATTGTAAAAATGGCCATACTACCCAAAACAATCTACAGATTCAATGCAATCCCTATCAAATTACCCATGACATTTTTCACAGAACTAGAACAAACTATCCAAAGATTTATATGGAACCACAAAAGACCAAGAATCTCCAATGCAATCCTGAGGAACAAAAACCAAACAGGAAGCATAACTCTCCCAGACTTCAGGCAACATTACAATGCCACATTCATCAAGACAGTGTGGTACTAGTACCAAAATAGACAGACCAATGGAACAGAATAGAGAACACAGAAATAAACCCAGACACCCATGGTCAATTAATCTTTGACAAGGGAGGCAAGAACATCAAATGGGAAAAAGAAAGTCTATTCAGCAAGCATTGCTGGGATACCTGGACAGCTGCATGCAAAACAATGAAACTAGAACACACCCTCACACCATGCACAAAAATAAACTCAAAATGACTGAAAGACTTAAATATACGACAGGACACCATCAAACTCCTAGAAGAGAACATAGGCAAAACACTCTCTAACATCAACCTCATGAATATTTTCTCAGGTCAGTCTCCCAAAGCAATAGAAATTAGAGCAAAAATAAACCCATGGGACCTCATCAAACTGAAAAGCTTTTGCACAGCAAAGGAAACCCCAAAGAAACCAAAAAGACAACTTACAGAATGGGAGAAAACAGTTTCAAATGATGCAACCAACAAGGGCTTAATCTCTAGAATATATAAACAACTTATACAACCCAACAGCAAAAACACCAATCAATCAATGGAAAAATGGGCAAAAGACCTGAATAGACATTTCTCCAAAGAAGATATACAGATGGCCAACAAACACATGAAAAAATGCTCAACATCGCTGATCATAAGAGAAATGCAAATCAAAACTACCATGAGATACCACCTCACACCAGTCAGAATGGCCATCACTAATAAATCCACAAATAACAAGTGCTGGAGGGGCTGTGGAGAAAAGGGAACCCTCCTGCACTGTTGGTGGGAATGTCAACTGGTACAGCCACTATGGAGAACAGTGTGGAGATGCCTTAGAAATCTATACATAGAACTTCCATATGACCCCGCAATCCCACTCTTGGGCATCTATCCGGACAAAACTCTACTTAAAAGAGACACATGCACCCGCATGTTCATTGCAGCCCTATTCACAATAGCCAGGACATGGAAACAACCCAAATGTCCATCAGCAGATGACTGGATTCGGAAGAGGTGGTATATATACACAATGGAATACTACTCAGCCATAAAAAAGAATGACATAATGCCATTTGCAGCAACATGGATGGAACTAGAGAATCTCATACTGAGTGAAATGAGCCAGAAAGACAAAGACAAATACCATATGCTATCACTTATAACTGGAATCTAATATCCAGCACAAATGAACATCTCCACAGAAAAGAAAATCATGGACTTGGAGAAAAGACTTGTGGCTGCCTGATGGGAGGGGGAGGGAGTGGGAGGGATTGGAAGCTTGGGCTTATCTACCCTTGCCCAAGTAACAGTGACAAAATATAAAATATTCTTTCTTTCTCCAGCAGTGTTGGGAAGAGATAAACTCTGATTCACTAAGTACCAATGTTACCCAACCACCCCTACTGCTTCTGATGAAGTTCACTGGTATATATTATATTCTCCAAGTGTGAATATTTGAAACCATACATTTCATATCAGAATTTCACACAGACTAGAATTCTAATTTTAAAAGTAGAGGAGGAATGTAAGATTAAATATTACATCACTTATTTCTTTACCTCTTAAATTTTAAAAATATTTTTGTAATATTTATTATTATTATTTGTTATTGTTAGAATTAGAAAAACATTAGTGCTTTCAAGTTACTAAGCTATTGCCTCATAAAAGGATAGACATATAAATAAAATTATTTGTTGCTATGTTCTATTTTAGTGATTTGATTATACTGATTCAGAAGTAGCTAAGGTTCAGGAAACTTCAAAACACAAAAGTAGGTAGTTCCTATTGTGGCACAGAGTAAATGAATTCAACTAGTATCCATAAGGATGCAGGTTTGGTCCCTGCCTCACTCAATATGTTAAGGATCCAGCATTGCTGTGAGCTGCAGTGTAGGTTGCAGACACGGCTTGGATCCCATATTGCGGTGGTTGTGGTGTAGGCCGGCACCTGCAGATCTGATTCATCTCCTAGCTTGGGAACTTCCACATGCCACAGGTGTGGCCCTAAAAAAATTTTTTTTAAAGTATAGAATACCATATTAAAATAGGCAAAATAGGATGTTAATAAGCTTTATAAAAGTATCATGCAATTTCATTAATACGTATTTTACATATATTGTTTTTCTTACAAAATTACAGAGAATAGAAAACATAAAACTTCAGCTCTCTATTTGATGGCATAGCTGTAAATGCCAAGCCTTTAGGATTCAGTATATAAATGTCTGACTTTATAAAGTTACACCTGTAAATGTGTAGCAGGAAAACTCTGATTGAAGCTTCTCTTCTCCTGGCCAACAAAATCAAAATCCCATTATAAAGTCAAATAAACTTAGCACCAAGGCACACAGAGTTGCTCCCTTTTACCATAAAGTTGCTTCTTTGTTTAATCCTCACATGATGTGCATGAACTATGTGGGTAATTTATACCCAATTTAGAATGAAACATAGAATTACCGGGCTGAATCTTTGCCTGGATATTGAGTAGAACGTGTGCAAAATGTTGATGTGAATGTAGTTTAAGTGGGATGTGAATTTGGAGGAGGTAAGGAAATAGTCTTCAAAATGGTGTTGAAATAGTAGACAAATCAGGTTACAAAGGGATTATCTTTTATATAACTCCTGAACAAAATTGTGTATCATAGAAGTTTTTTTTGTGTATCATTCCCTGCAGATGTTACTGTAAAACACATACACATACATATGTACTACACATATGAATAGGCATGTTCACACTTAAATACATATGTAAGAAGAAATTGAATAAGTAGGAAATTCCAATTCAAATGCATATGTCTTTCAATTGCCATAATATCTGCAAGAGGGTGGAATCAGCAAGATAGAGAGCAGGAAGCCCTGAACCCTCCTTCCTGCATAAACATACCAATTCAACAAAAATTCAGAGACAAACTCCCTTTGTAAGAAATTCAGAAAATAATTGAGAGCCTCCTGTACCCTAAGATAATGTAAAACCAGATTTGCTAAAGCTGGTAGGGAGATTCAGGGCATTCTCTTGCTGGAGTTCCTGCCCCCACCATAGCACCTTGTGACTAAGAAGAGACCTTTTGGTTCTAACTTCATCTAGGGAAGGAAAAGAGCTGATTTATGGTTCAGTGTTCCAACTTTTCTGAAGAGGCTTCTGTCTTGCCACTCTTGAAGTCCTTACAGGTCTGGAGGAAGCTAATTTCCCAGGGAAAAATAAAGACAGCAGCTTGCCATGGTAGGTGCCACAGATCCTCACCTCTGCTCAATACGGAATAAACAGATGGACAATCTCAGCTCTCAACTTCCCCCCGGAGATGAAACACATTGATATGTACATCTAGAGGCCCAAACTCTCTGGAGCTGTCAAAGAACTAACATCTGACTTACCAGTCCTAGAGCTCTGAAAAGTCTGGCATAGTCTATCCACCTAAAGTATTTGGGCAGGTAGATGCCATAAATTCTCCCCTTGATTAGCACAGAAAAAGCAGACCAAACAAACAAACAAAACAAAACAAAAAATAAACCTAAAAAACAAAGAAAAAAAAAAAAAACAAGATCCCAGGATACAGGTACTCTTTGGAAAGAGAAAGAGTGATCTGTGTATCCACCACCCAACTTATCCATGGCTGGCAAATAAGTAGCATGTTTTAACAGTCTTGAAGCTCTAATGGGTCCAGCAGAATGTAGTCGTCTGGGATAGAACAAAGTTAATTGTTTGGACTGGTAGATGTAGTAGATTCTCCCCTCCTTCTCAGCACAGAGAAGAGATAAACCATCTTAGCTCTCAGCTTTCCTCTGGGAAAGGAAAGAGTTGATACACCAGTTCAATGCCCCAACTTCTCTGGGGCAGCCAAAAGAACTAGCATATGACTTGTCTCTCTTGGAGTAATGATGGGACTTGTGCGATCTAGCTACCTGGGGAAGAACAGAGCTGGTGATTTGGAGTGATAGATATGATAGATACCATAGCTCCCCACACTACCAGCTCAGCAAAGAGCAAGTAGGTGAAAGCCACAGAGTCCCTGATAAATATAAACATACAATTCTCAATAAAATGCCATTAAACTAAATCCAACACCTTAAAAGGATCATACACCATGACCAAGTGGGATTTATCTCTGAAATGCAACGAATACAAGTCTAGTTTGACATACAAAAATCAATTAATGTGATGTACCACATTAACAGAATAAAGAATGTAAGTTACCTACAAGTCAAGAGATGCATAAAAATGTATTATAAAATTCAACAACTTATCCTGATAAAAACACTCAATACACTGGGATAGAAGGAAAGTGACTCAATATAATACAGGCCATATATGAAAAGCCCACATCATACTCAATGGTGAAAAACAAAAAGTTTTTATCTAAGATCAGGAAAAAGGCAAGAATGTTCAATCTCAGTGATTCTATTCAACATAGTATCAGAACTCCTATTAAAAGAATCAGTCAATCAATCAATCAATAAAAGACATCCAAATTGGAAAAGTATTGTCTCTGTTTCCAAAGGACATCTATCTGTCATCTGTCTGTCTCTCTATCTCTCTATCATGTATTATCTATCTATCTATCCTCTATCTATCTATCTATCTATCTAAAAAGCTTCATTAAAACTCAGAACTAATTAATAAATTTGGTAGTCTCAGAATACAATATCTAAATACAAAGATCACTTGCATTATTATACACTAATAAAAATACTATCAGAAAAGGAAATTCTTTTTACAAAAATCCCAGGTACAATAGCACAAAAAAGTATAACGCACTGAAAAATAAACTAGGGAAGTGAATGTCTTGTATGCTGAAAGGTGCAAAATATAGATGAAAGAACTTAAGGAGTTCCCGTTGTGGCACAGTGGTTAACGAATCCGACTAGGAACCATGAGGTTGCGGGTTCGGTCCCTGGCCTTGCTCAGTGGGTGAAGGATCCGGCGTTGCCGTGAGCTGTGGTGTAGGTTGCAGACGCGGCTCGGATCCCGTGTTGCTGTGGCTCTGGCGTAGGCCGGTGGCTACAGCTCCGATTTGACCCCTAGCCTGGGAACCTCCACATGCTGCGGGAGCGGCCCAAGAAATAGCAAAAAGACAAAAAAAAAAAAAAAAAAAAAAAGATAGAACTTAAAGATACAAAGAAATGAAAAGAAATCTTATGTTCATGGATCAGATTTAAATATTGTTAAAATATCCCTGCTACACAAAATGAACTACAGATTATATGTAATTCCTATCAACCCCAAGAGAATTTGTACAGAATTAGAAAACAGAATTCCACAATTCCATTGAATTTATCAAAGATCACAAATAGCCAAATCAAGCCTGAGGGGGGAAAAATGGGGGCATCATGCTTCGTGATTTCAAAATATACTACAAAGTGACAGTAGTCATTACAATATCCTGCTGGCATGAGGACAGACATACAGATCTATGTAACAAAATAAAAAAGCCAAAAGAAAACCCATGCATACACAATTAATGGATCTTCAACAAGCGTGTCAAGAATACCAAATAGGTAAAGGATATTCTTTCATTTTGTTTTTGAAGTAGAGTTGATTTATTACATTGTGCCAATCTCTGCTGTACAGCAAAGTGATTCATACATGTATATGTATACTTTTTTATATTATTTTCCATCATGCTATCCCAGGAGATTGGATATAGTTCTCTGTGATATATAGTAAGACCTCAACATTTATTCATTCTAAATGTTTTAGCTTACCCCATCTACCAACCCAAAACTCAGTCCATCCCATTCCTACCCCTTCCCCCCTTTGCAGCCACTGGTCTGCTCTCCATGTATCTTTCTATTTTATAAATACATTCATTTGTGCCATATTTTAGATTCCATATACAAATGAAATCACATGGTATTTGTTCTTTCACTTACTTCGCTTAGCATAAAAATCTCTAGTTGCATCCATATTGCTGTACATGGCATTATTTCATTTTTTATGGCTGAGTAGTATTTCATTGTATATTATACCACATCTTCTAAATCCATTCACTGTTGATGGATATTTAGGTTGTTCCCATGTCTTGGCTATCATGAATAATGCTGCAATGAACATAGGGCTGAATGTTACCTTTTTGAATTATAGTTTTATCTGGATACATCTCCAGTAGTGGGATTGCTGGATCATAAGGTAGATCTATACTTAGTTTTCTGAGGCACCTCTATGCTGTTTTCCATAGCGGCTATACCAATTTACATTCCCACCAAGAGTGTAGGGGAGTTCCCTTTTCCCCACACCCTCTCCAGCATTTGAAGGATAGTCTTTTCAACAGTGGTGTTGGGAAAAAGGATATTCACATGTAAAATGATGAAATTGGACCCTTACCTTACACCATGCATAAAAATCAACTTAAAAGTTATTAAAGACTTAAAGGTAAGACCCATGAAACTCCTTTTTAGGAAAAATGCTTCATGACACTGGTCTTGGCAATGATTTCATTGATATGATACTTTATAAAAAATTTTCCTCGTCGAAATAAATATATATTTTTATTTACATTGAATATATGCTATGAATTTTGCCTATTCACATGCTGTCCAGGGCAGCAAGCTATACCAGATATATGAGTTAACTAGAGTAAATCCAATTCGAAGACCTCAAATTGTCCTTTTCCTCTTCTCTTATTCCCACTTCTTTTTCAAATTGTTCTAATATTAAACCAAAACAAAAATTTTCATAAATCGACCAGGCTTACTCTTTCACAAAATGTACATAGAGTGTGAAATATAGATTATGATTCTTTGAATATGTTTTATATAATATAGGGGTATTTTATTCTGTAAAGTGTTAATAAACACAAACATCAATTAAATAGAATTTAACAGAAGGGGCAGTGTTCATGCCCTTGGATGATAGCAGAACCCAATGATAAGAAGAAAGACCTCTTCATTCCTGGCAAAAACTCAGCCAATGAAAAGCCATGAACTTGGTGTTTACCATAGCCCTTGTAACCTATATTTCCCCTCTATAGAAGCTTTCTTTTTCCCTTGCAGTGCAGGGGCTTGTACATGGCTGGCCATTATCATGGACCAGGAATTGCAATTTTTTGCCAATCCTGAATAAACTCATTTTTACTAAAGAAATAACTAGCAGTCTATTATTTTAGGTAAACATTTTTGTGGGCTCAGTGGGGTTCCAGAGAAAACCCCTGGTGACTCTGAGTTTGGTAAGTAAACAGATGTTGTACCTACACTGAGCCCATTTTTGCTTATTACTTTTCTTGCTGATCCTGGAATGTGAAGTCGTGTTTTTCTCCTTGATCTGATATTCTGCCTTCTTTGTGTTTTGAAGTTTTCCAGACTTTATTTGAGATCGGTTTTAAGATTTTTTCCTTAGAGGTTAACTACCTGTTCTTTATGTGAGTATTCATTTAGCACTTTGGTCTGATTTTGAAATCAGACTCTTTCACTGCAACTGGCTAGCCTTTGGCCATTCTTTTTGAAACAGGATTTTTTCTCCTGGAACTAGCTATCTATTGGCCCATTCCTTCTTGGACAGGGGCTATTTCATTGAAATCATGCCCTTTACTTTGGAATAGGGTTATTCTATGTGAAATGGACTGAGAAGACTTTGCCCTGGCTTCACCAGGACCAAGCTCTTGCCTTAGAACTGGATGGTGTTAGGCTTATAGGATGTTTGAGTTGCAAGCTACCTGAGATTTTTGAATTGTTGAAGTTGAACTATGGGCTATTTAAGCTGTTTGAGCCATTTAGGTTATTTATAATTTGTTCTTTTACACTAGAGAAAAGCCTCAGAGAAATGGCATCTCATTTATTTAAATATTTTGAGGGAATCCTTCCTAAAGGGACCTTGGACATTTTTTAATTTAAAAACCATGTAGATTTCTAACCAAATGGACTGACATGACTAATGGCAATTTAGAATGTCAGTGTCCATTAAGGAGAGCTTTTGTAATTTCCAAAATTAAATTTTCTTAAACCAAATTGAACTACATAGCTCAATGAAATGCCTATTTCTATTGGTATTTTGAGACTTTCAATATTATCAGGAGCCTAAAATTACCTCTATGAATAATACAATTTTTAAGATTAACTGAGGCAATCTAACAATTAAAGAAACATAAAGTGGCTTCCAAAGCCTCATGTTCCTCTTCCTTCTCATGACCTTCCTCCAGTGCCATTTTTCTCCTTCATTTCTGCATCCTCAGTTCTCTCATACTAATTCTCCCACTGAACTCCTTTTCTCTGAAATTATTCCCACTCCCCTTTTCTCTGAACTTATCAGAATTTTCCCTTTACGATTAAGCTTTCTGAAGATCCAGAGACTAAATCTTAATTTCTTATATTCCCTGGACTAAAGCTAAACCATAAGCCATGTGAAAGATTTTCCTAAAATAACTGAAATCCTCAATGATTTGCTTATGAATTTAATGTAGTCATTCAAATATATCAACCTGGTTTCTCTAACTTATATCAGCTGTTCATATGCTTGTCAGTGAATGCAAGACCCAGCATTTGATGAAAATTACTAATTGAGAAAATTCTGAAAGATCTCTAGAATTAGAGCTGGGAGACAAGCCTGCTAATTTATTATATGATTAAGCTTGATAAATCACTAAGCAAATTCACTTAGCAATTCCTAGGACTTTTCAAAGTCTATTGTTTAGAACAAAGTTCAGAACTGCAGACAAAAATCTAATGAATTTGCTTATAAATATAATCAATATATTATCAATCTCAGATTATTTTTAAATAAAATTATTCTCTTCCCTCAGATGTGGATACCACCCAGTAGCTTTTAACTCTTTTTATTGATTTACTGAAACAGGATATTTCCCTTCTAATAAAATGGCTTAGGATGGAATGGGAAACTATATCCACTCCAGATTTAGTTAATCTGGCAAACTAGTTGTCCTACCTCTAGATGATGTGCCTAAAAGGAAGACCCAATCAATTATAAATCTTCAACTTTAGCAAATGAAGATTCCTAAGTGAAACCAAAACCCTCCTAGTTTCTGCTATTGTTTCAAAGGGTCAGGACATTGGAAAAGAAATTATTACAAAGTTAAGAGCTTCATTCACCTTTAGCTCTCTAACAGTCTTTCCAACATCCTCCCATTTTCATCAACATGGTTCTGAGAAACTACAGGGGCTCTGCAATCCTTGCCAGTAATCAACTTGGAGAAATATTTTTCCAGACTGGGGACAGATCTTCCCAGTTCTAATTTTTCCAGACTGGGGACAGATCTTCCAAACCAAAATAGTTCAAATATGAGAAATCTCTAATTTTGAAAACAAAATTATTTTTTAAGTCCATTTATACATGCACACATTTTTCTCCTTATCTCCTCTGCCCCTATCCATTTATTAGGCCAATACTTCTTAGAGAAGTATCAAGCCAAGATTTCTTTCTCTCAAATTGGAGAAATAATTCTAGATTTTGACAGTAGTCAGCAAAGTAACCAACCAGGTGAATTAAATGATCCTTCAACATTTTTATTTTCTTTGTCTCTGATGATATTAGAGCTGCTTCTGGAAGGAATGATCATTTGTCCCTACTGAATCAGCTACCACTCTTATGGGAAAATTTATAATTGGTATTGGCAAAACTCACTGTGCATCTCCTATCAAGATTTAAATATAGCCCTCAAAACCTTTCCAGGATCCATCAATATCCTATAAGTAAATAAGCCATTTTTGGCATAAAGCCCATGATAGAAAACTACGAAGCCCCAAACCTCAATGTCCCTTGTACTAATCTTTGTAATACTCTCATTTTAATGGTGAGATAACCTAAGGGCCAGGATGTAGGTTTGTCTAGGACCTCCATTTGAGCAGTAAACAACACCATTATCCCACGACATCCTGTTGTTTCTTATTTTCATATGTTACATCCATTCCTACTGGAAGCAAATTCTTTACTCTAATTGATTTATGCAGCATATTTTTAGTATTCCAGTTGATGAAGCTAGGCCAACAATTGTCAACAACTCAGTTGATGAAAAGTCATCGACCTTTTGTTTACTATAGCCTTTCCAACTTTCTTTTCCCCTCTATAAAAGTTCTATTTCCTTTGCTTCATAGGGGTTTGCACATGGTTTCAGACCCTGAATGCAATTATTTGCTGATCTTATTAAATTGTTTTTCTGGAGAAATACTTGGAAGTCTATTTAAAGTCAACAATTTTAATGTTAGAATTCATTGGTAGAGAAGGCAATTACCAAGATTATTTGGAACAAGTTTTAAATCTAGGTTTTTTTGGCCTCAATAACTGATCTCAGCTTGGCCCCTGAATTCTAGCTCTTGTCGTCTCTCAGTTTGGGAGTTTTTTCCAGCACCTCTGCATGCTTACTCCAGTGGCAGAGTCACTGCTTATATGTGCACTATTTGCTACAGCGTAAAAAAAATCCAATGGAATTTTGTGACTAAGTAGATTGAACTTTGTAATTGGTTTGCAAATAATAGCATGAGGACTATTTTTTGGATACAAGAACAAAAATCTGTCTTTCTGACTTGCTCAATAGGGATCACATTGGTCCTTTTAGGATGTTCTGGTATGATATATGAAAGCTTTTCAGAACTAGTAATAAAGCCAAATCAATTCACAGCTTTTGCACTTCATTAAACTCCTGCTTTTATAGTTAAAAATAACAGAGTTTAACACCCCCCCATATAACACTTAAGTAGAGATAGATTTAAATTATTTGTTATTTAAAAAGTGCCTTTGGATATGGAAACCATTTAGGAATTGAAAGACCAAGAAATAGAGAATCAAAGGGTCAATATTAAGGCCATTTTTTTTCTACTTTATATGTTAATGACTTGGTAGAAGAAACATGCCACAAAAAAGCAAGAATTGCTGAGAGGGCATAAAACAGAGCTGAGAATTGTCAAGGATGGAAAGCAAATAACAATACATAGGAAGTTAATGCAATAGAGATTAAGCTAGACACAGAGCCCCTGCTTTAGTAGTATAACAAAAAGGACTGTGAGGTAATGAGGCCAGAGACCAAAACAAGGGAAGTTAATAAAAAGCTTTAATAGTGACATGCTGCATCACACCAGTAGCGGGAACAAAGAGAGAGATGACCTAGGAAAGCTGTAGTAACTTTGCATTAAAAATTAGAATTCAGGATTGAGATAAAGTTAAGGCATTTGAAGTGGTCTCTGGAGAGGGCTCCAGATGTAGAGTTTGTAAGTGATGTAGCTAATTCATCAAAGTGTAAATGCAGAACTTCAAAGCTAGGCTGAGGCAAAGGAAGCCAGCTGCTTCAGAGTGAAATGAATTGAAAATGCACTGCTGATAGTAACCTCTGTGTTTGGCTTTGCTTGAATCCATAGAAGAGAAGACAAATCACCTGCCACATAGGGTGGAAAATTAAAGCCTTATATTTTTTCCCTAAACACTGAAGCTTGGGAAGCAATAGTTAAATGAGATGACTTTCTTACTTTCTGAATGGAGGGCCAAGTGATTGACCAGAATGCTTCTCAATTTTTAACAAGTATATGAATCTGGTATGAGAATCTTATAAAACAGCAGAACCTGATCAAGTAAGTAAAGTTAGGTGGAGAACACTAAGATCTTGTGTGTCTCCCAGATCTCAATCCTGTTAGTCCGAGAATAATGCTTTGAGTGGCGAAGTATTTACTCCTGAAAAATGACAAAGTTCCCCAAAATCTCCCCCCAACCACACACACTCTCAGGAAAATTTGAATAGAAAAGCAATATTATTTACAACCCTAAAATAGTAAAATACATTTTTCTACTTTTCTCTCCTCTTGAGTCTGGACTTTAAAGATTTTTATAAATAAATAACTATATTATTATAAATATTTTTATAAATATATTTTTATATTTCATTATATATACAATATATTTATTAAATATATTTAACATATACATATGTATTTTATATTTTACTTATTAATATATAATTTTACAGATATGCAATTATATATATACTAGAAAATAGAAAAATAATTGGCATCACAGCCTTTTCTATAATTCTCCTAAATAATACACAGGTTTCAACTTTCTGCTATCCAAGAAAAAATCACATCATAAAATCATTTCTAAAATATACTATAGCTGAATACATTTTGGTATGGTTTTTATTATCAACTCTCTCCTTGCATTACTATGACATTCATTTGAAGAAAATTCAAATATTGATATTTTAATATAAAATAGAATTTTATTTTTCATACAGATTTTAAAGTAATTATGAGAAATCTAAAAGAATTTGTGGCTCAGGGAACTAAATTTTATTCTCTATAATAATTGCTAAGCAAATAATATGCACGGCCTAATATATATAAAATGTTCAACATTATTAGCCATCAAGGAAAGGCAAATTGTAACCACAATAGCCTATTTCTGCACAGTTATTAAAATGGCTAAAATTATAAAGAAAGAAAATACCAAGTATTGACAAGGATGTGGAGCAACTGAAACTCTGACAAATAGAAGGCAGGGATGTAGATTGCTACAACCACTTTGGAAATGGTTTGACAGTTTGTTAAAAAGTTAAACCTATATCAACCATATGACCTTAACTAATCTATGAAAAATGAGAATATAAGTTTATATAAAGACTTACACAAAAATGTCATGACAGGAGTTCCCATGGTATTCATCTGTAACAAACCCAACTAGCAACCATGAGGATGTGGGATCGATCCCTGGCCTCTTTCATTGCATTAAGGATCTGGTGTTACTATGAACTGTGGTGTAGGTGGCAGATGTGGCTCAGATCCCACATTGCTGTGACTGTGGCCAGAAGCTGCAGTTTTGATTTGGCCCCTAGCCTGGGAACTTCCATATGCTATAGGTGTGGCATAAAAAAAACATGATGGGCTTTATTTGTAATAAACCCAAACTGCAAACAACATTCAATTAATTCAATAAATGAATCCAAAAAAATATGGCATACACACTATTCAAAAGTAAAATGAACTAAAACACATGTAATAACTGAATGAATATCAAAGCTATTATGTGAAATGAAAAATGGTAGACCCAAAATAGTACATGTTTCTTTCCATATATGAATTTCTGAAAAGTACAAACCAATTTACAATGAAGGAAAGAAGATTAATTTCTGAGGGGGCAGAGTAAGATGGCACCCTCTTCCACAAACACATCACAAAAACACACCTATATATAAAACAACTAGCACAGAACATCAACTCAATGCTGGCAGAAGAATTTAAACCTCAAAAAAGGACAAGAAACTCTTGACATAATAGGGTGGAACAAAATAAAGAAAAAAAAAAGAGAGAGTGAGAGGAAAGGGATCAGACTGCACTAGAATTTCAGAGAGGGAGCTGTGAAGGAGAAAAGGAACCCACACCCTGGGAATCTACCTAACCAATGGAAAGATCAGCCAAGCGGTAGGGACCTCAAAGTTTCTGAGTAAAACATCAGCAGGTCTGAGAACAGAAAGGCAGAGTGAGGACCACACAGATCACCTGAACCACTGGCACAGATACCACAGCCTGAGATGCTTGGGTGGGGGCTGGGTGCTAAGACAGGCTCCAGAGGTCATTCCCTGGGAGAGGGCTGGGGTTGGTAGTGTGGAGAGAGCCTAAGGGGCTAAGGAGCAATGTGCCACAGGTGGGGGAACAGTACGCTACTGGCTGGGTCATGGAGAGCCATGGAAGCGGGAACCCAGGAGAAGGTCTGGACTTGCTGGAGAGGCAAGTTGCTATTATTGGGGAGGACAAGAGGAGGAGGGGCAGACTGCCATAGGAAACTCCTTGCTCCTGAGCATGCACATGTGCCTGCAGGCTCACAGAGGGTGGGCAGGCCACCCACTGATGGGAGCCATTTGCTAGCCTGCGATGGACTTCATTGTGGGCCACCTGTGGCTGGAAGCTGCTTGCTAGCCCATGGCAGGCTGGGTGTCTTTGGAGCAGGCTTCCCACAGCTAGAAGCTGTTTGGTGGCCCATGGTGGACCAGGCATCTCTGGCACAGTCTGCCTGCAGCCAGAAGCTGTTTGCTACCCTGCAGCAGACTGGGTGGCTCCAGAAAAGGCTTCCCATGAAGAGAAACCTCTTGCTCGTATATGGGAGTTTAGGTGCTTCTTGTGCAGGCTACTGATGGCCAGACACCTCTACTGTGGGCTAAGGCCATCAGGAAGCTAATTGTGACACAGTACCTACCAAGCACCATATGCTGTTGCTCTAACTCTGCTGGGAACACATTTGCTCTGCAGCTGCCACTGCCAAATGCTCTGGGCAGCACCTAGAAACTTGGTTACTTTCCCTTCCCAAGACCATGCAACTAGGAGCAGAACTCCCTGAATGGTCTAATTGGGACAGGGTGCTTCTTGTGTAGCCTGCAGGTGGCAGGAGCAAACCACCATGGTTAACCCTGACTCCAGAGGTGGGCATGGCCCACTGCCACTGGGGATACCTGAACAAATATCACTTGTAGCCCCAACCACCTCAGAGGGCACCACAGAGAAGGACATCATGACAGAACACCACCTGATGTTGCTCTCTCTCCCCTGGGAGAACATCTGCCCTGTTACTGCCACTGCCAAATGCTCTGAGCAGTGCCCAGATGGTTGATAACTGTCCCTTCCCAGGAACCTCCAAATAAGAGCACCTTGTGCACCACATCCTGTGGGGGCTAAGAAGGATGAGGTGATTCTTGCCTGGTCCACAGGTGGCAGGGGCAAACCACCACAGTTATCTCTGGCTCCAGAGGTGGGAATGGCCCACCATCACTAGGGATCCAGGAACAGACACCACTTGCAGCCCGATCACCTCAAGGGCACCACAGAGGAGGGCATTGTGACTGAACACAACCTGTTGGTACTCTCGCACCCCTGGGAACACACCAGCCCTGCTGCTGCCACTGTTGAATGTTCTGGGCAGTGCCCATATGTTTGATCTCTGTCACTTCCCAGGATTCTGTGACTAGGAACAGCCTGTGCAGCACCTCCTATGTGAGCAAAGTGAGATGGATCACTTCATGCATGGTCTATAGGTAGTGGGGAAAACCACCACAGTTATCAATATCTCTAGAGACAGTCAAGGCCTGTTACCCCTAGGGGTCCCTGAACAGGCAGCACTTGTGATTCCAGTCACCTCAGAGGAGGACATTGCAATCAAACACTAGCTGTTGTGGCTCTCATTCCCCTGGGAACTCATGCACTCTGCTCTTGCTACTGCCAAATGCTCTGGAAACCTTGTAGATCTACCTAGAGCTCAATACAACCTCCCAGGGCCATGCAACTAGGAGTAGCCAGTGCCACCTTCCTGCAGGTCCTTTCTGCTGTTGAGAGCCCAGTGATGAGGCACCAACAGCTGGCCCTACCCATTGCCTCCTTCTTCCTGAAAACACACTGAGCATCCTGGTAGATAACAGCCTACTCACACCAAAGAAAGAGATAGCAAATATTCAACCTCCCACACCAAAAAAAATAGTAACCCCACCAAAAAAATACAAAGGGGTGCTCTTGCCTAGAAGTAGACTTAGACAATACTACAGTTTGGCTTCCCCAAACTCACAGAAAAAGAAAAACATAAGCAAGATGAAGATGCTCAGAAACCTTTCCCAGTTAAAGCAACAGGAGGATCACCTAAAGCAGGCAAAAAGGAAACAGACCCCTACAGTCTGACAGACATTGAGTTCAAAAGGGAAATAGAAAATACTGAAAGAATTAAGGCTGAATATCAAAGAATTAAGAGAAGATACAAACAATAATGCAGATTCCCTTAAAAAGGAACAGAAAATATGAGGAGCCAAGAAAAGCTAAGCTAGAAAATTCACTTGCAGAGATGCAAACTGAGCTAAAGTCACTAAAGAGCAGATTGAATAATGCAGAGGAATGAATTAGTGGTGTGGAAGATAGAATGATGAAAATCACCCAATTAGGACAGCAGACAGAAAACCAAAGGAAAAAACAGGAGAGCAATATAAGAGATTTATTGGATAATATAAAGTGGACTGATCTATGCATAATAGGAATTCCAGAAGGAGAAGGAAAAGGGGATAGAAAATATAGTTGAATAAATTATGTCTGAAAACTTTCCAAATCTAAAGGAATCTGACATCAAGATACAGAAAGCACAGAGGGCACCAAACAAGTTGAACCCAAAGAGTTCACCAAGAAATATTATAATAAAAATGGCAAAATTTAAATCTAAATAGAGGATCTAAAGGCAGCAAGAGAAAAGCAAAGTGTTTATTATAAAGGAAACCCCATAAGGCTATCAGCTGATTTCTCTACAAAAACACTACAGGCCAGAAAGGAGGGGCAAGATATATTTAAAGTGCTGAAAGGAAAAAAAATTCAACCTAGAATACTCTATCCAGCAAGAATACCATTTAAAATAGAATGGGAAATAAAGAAAATCTCCAACAAACAAAAGCTAAAGGGGTACAGAAATACTAAACACTTTCTTAAAGAAATAATGAAAGACATAGGAGGCAAGATGGTGGAAGAGTAGGGGAACACGCTTGCCCTCTCCCACAAACACAACAAAAAAACCCCACATCTGCAGGTTAAATGACTGGCACAGAACAGCAACCAATCACTGGCAGAAGAACCTAAATTCCAATAATGGCAAGAATCTCGTGACATAACTGGGTAAAACAAAAGAAAAGAGGAGGGTGAGAGAAGGTGAATCCAAACTGGATGGGGGCTCCCACAAGGGAACTGTGGAGGAGAAAGGGATCCCACACCCTGGAAAGTCACCTACTTGACGGAAAGATCAACTGAATCAGAGGAATCGCCAGATGCAGAGAAGAGTGTAGCAGAAAGTTGGAGTTCTGAAAAGCAGAGCAAGAACCGAACAGATCATCTGAACTACTGGCACAGTCACCAAAAATTGAGATGCTTGGGTGGGAGCTGGGCACCAAGACCTCGGCTCCGGTGGTTAGACCCCAGGAAAGGGCTGGGGTGGGTGGAATAGAGACTGCTTGGGGGGTCTAGGAACGGGTCTTTCAAGTTTGACGGGGCAGAGACTGCCTGGGAGACTAGAAAGCAGAGCATCATGGGGGGAGGGAGCAATACACTAAGGGAGGGGAAGTGGAAAGCCACATCAGAAGGAACCTGGGAGAAAAGCTGGGTCTGTGCCAGTGTTGGGGAAGGGAGAGAAAAAGGTGTGGGCCACCATAGAATACTCTCCACAACACAGTGAGCTCACTGGCCTGCGAGCTATCAGAAAGCTATGCTTCCCAGTGCATCCCCCCACCCCCACCCCTTACACACGTGCCAGACCTGGGGCTGCCTGCCATCTGGAAGGGCTGACCTCAACAATTGCTGGAAGCCTACCACTGCAGGAGCTGTCCCTGCCCTGGTCTGCTTGCCCTCTGGAGGGGCTACACCCCTGCGGAGCAGCACCAAACACCACCAGGCCCTGGGAAAAGGTCTGCAGCCTAGAAAAGCTAGAACAATCTTGGCTGGGTCTTGAAAAGATCTGCCTAATTTTCAGGCCATCCTTCTGAGTCGGGCTGCCCTAGGGAAGAGCCACTTGGTTTCGCAGCAGCCCAGCTAGCTACTCAAGCCCTCAGGGAGAGCTGCACTCCTGTGGAACAGCTTCCCAGCATGGTCAGCCCCCTGCAAGAGCCCCACAGCCCAAAAACATCAGAGCAAGCTCTGCCTTGCCCAGTGAAATCTACTTCCATCTTGGTGCAGACCTCCCAGTCCTGTCTGCCTTCAGGAAATCCTCTTTTGCTTCAGAGATACCCTGTCAGCCCCACCCACACCCCAAAAAAGCCACACTGCCTCAAAGAAGACGGACCAACAATGCCAGCCCTCAGGAAACATTTCATTCCAGTGACAAGGCAAACACTGCCCAGCCACAGAGATTACAACACCATCATGAAAAAGAAAACAGCAAGCAAGATGAAGAAGCTGAGAAACCACCCCCAGTTAAACCAACAGGAGAACTCACCTAAAGCAGTCAACAATGAAACAGACCTCTGCAGTCTGACAGACCTGGAGTTCAAAAGAGAAATAGTGAAGATACTGAAGGAATTAAGAGAAGATAGGAACAGTAATGCAGACACCCTCAGAAAGGAACTAGAAAATATAAGAAGGAGCCAAGAAAAACTAGAACATTCATTTGCAGACATACAAACTGAACTAAGGGCAGTAAAAACCAGAATGAATAATGCAGAAGAATGAATCAGTGATGTGGAAGATAGAATAATGGAAATCACCCAATGAGGTTAGCAGACAGAAAACCAAATCAAAAAACAGGAAAGCAATATAAGAGACCTATGGATAATATATAGCAGGCCAATTTATGCATAATACGAATTCAAGGAGTAGAAAAAGATAAGGGAATGGAAAATATATTTGAAGAGATTATTGCTGGAAACTTCCCAAATATAAAGGATACTGAGTTTAAGAATCAGGAAGCACAGAGGGCCCCAAACACATTGAACCCAAATAGGCCCACACCAAGGCACATTATAATAAAAATAGCAAAAGTTAGTGATAAAGAGAGGATCCTAAAGGCAGCAAGAGAAAAACAGAATGTTACCTAGAAGGGAACCCCCATAAGGTTATCAGCTGATTTCTCTACAGAAACACTACAGGCCAGGAGGGAATGGCAAGAGATATTTAAAGTGCTAAAAGGAAAAAAAATATGCAACCTAGAATACTCTATCCAGCAAGAATATCATTTAAAATAGAAGGGGAAATAAAAATTTTTTCCAACAAACAAAAGCTAAAAGAATACAGCAATACAAAGCCCAGGCTAAAAGAAATATTGAAAGGGCTTCTCTAAACAAAAAATAAAGGAAGGAAAGTGAAGAAAAAAGAAAAAAAAAAGAGAGAAGCGGAAGAACTAGGATTGAGGAAACCACAATCAGAGAGCAGTCACTCAACAACCCAGCATACAGATTTAATCATGAACGTGTTTCAAACAAAAGAAAATTAAAAATAAAAAAGTCATCAAAATCATAAATGTGGGCAAGGGATGTTAGGAGTTAAATAGACCCTTTGTTCGTTTGTTTCTCTTCTTAATTTTAATATAGTAATGAAGTGTTTGAACCTACAGGACCATCAGGCTAAAACACACAATTATAGGAAGGGGTTAGCATACTTAAAAAGCAGGGCAACCACAAGCCAAAACCAAACATTGCATTTGCAAAATATGAAAAAAATAAACAAACAAACACTCAAGCAGATAATAACCAGAGATCATCCCACCAATTAAAGAAAGGAAGAATGGAGAACCATAGAATCAACTGGAACATGAGGTTTAAAATGGCAATAAATAACCATCTATCAATTATCACCTTAAATGTCAATGGACTGAATGCTCCAATCAAAAGACACAGAGTGGCTGAGTGGATAAAAAGGCAAAAACCTTCAATATGCTGTCTGCAAGAAACTCACCTTAGACAAAGGACACATATAGATTGAAAGTGAAGGGGTGGGAAAAAATATTTCATGCCAATAGACATGACAGGAAAGCAGGAGTCGCAACGCTCATATCAGACAAAATAGACTTTAAAACAAAAGACATAAAGAAAGACAAAGAAGGACACTATTTAATGATTAAGGGATCCATCCAAGGAGAGGATGTTGCTATCGTCAACATATATGCCCCAAATACAGAAGCACCCAGATACATACAACAAATATTAACAGACATAAAGGGAGAAATTGATGGGAATACAATCATAGTAGGAGACTTTAATACCCCACTCACACCAATGGACAGATCCTCTAGACAGAAAACCAATAAAGCAACAGAGATCCTAAAGGAAACAATAGAAAAGTTAGGCTTAATTGACATCTTCAGGACACTACATCCAAAAAAAGCAGAATACACATTCTTCTCAAATGCTCATGGAACATTCTCAAGAATCGACCACATATTGGGACAAAAAGCTAATCTCAACAAATTTAGGAGCATAGAAATTATTTCAAGTATCTTCTCTGACCACAATGCCATGAAACTAGAAAACAACCATGGGAAAAGAAATGAGAAAAAACCTACTCCATGGAGACTAAACAACATGCTACTAAAAAACCAATGGGTCAATGAGGAAATCAAGAAGGAAATTAAAAACTACCTTGAAACAAATGATAATGAAGACACAACCTCTCAAAATCTATGGGATGCTGCAAAAGCAGTGCTCAGAGGGAAATTCATAGTGATATAGGGTTTTCTCAAAAAGAAGAAAGATCCCAAATTGACAATTTAACCCTCCACCTAAATGAATTAGAAAAAGAAGAACAAAAAAGACCGATAGTCAGCAGAAGGAAGGAAATTATAAAGAACAAAGAAGAAATCAATACAATAGAGATTCAAAAAACAATAGAGAAAATTAATAAAACCAAGAGCTGGTTCTTTGAAAAAGTAAACAAAAGTGACAATCCCCTGGCCAGACCCAATAAAAGAAGAGAGAAAGAACCCAAATAACCAAAATTAGAAATGAAAAAGGAGAAATAACAACAGATACAGCAGAAATACAAAAAACCATAAGAAGATGCTATGAACAACTATTTGCCAACAAATTTGACAATGTGGAAGAAATGGACAATTTTCTAGAATCTTACAGCCTGCCAAAACTGAATCAAGAAACAGACTAACTGAACAGACCAATCACTAGAAATGAAATTGAAGAAGTCATAAAAATAATCCGTACAAATAAAAGCCCAGGACCAGTTGGCTTCACAGGCGAATTCTATCAAACATACACAGAGGATCTGGTGCCCATCCTCCTTAAACTTTTTCAAAAGATTAAAGAAGAAGGAATACTCCCAAAAACATTCTATGATGCCACCATCACCCTCATTCCAAAACCAGACAGAGATAACACCAAAAAAGAAAACTATTGCCCAATATCATTGATGAATATAGATGCAAAAATTCTCAACAAAATCTTAGCCAACTAAATCCAACAACATATCAAAAAAATTATACACCATAACCAGGTAGGTTTCATCCCAGGTTCACAAGGATGGTTCAACATATGCAAATCAATCAATGTCATACACCACATTAACAAAAGAAAAGTCAAAAATCATATGATCATCTCAATAGACGCAGAAAAAGCATTTGACAAAGTCCAATATCCATGCATGATCAAGACCCTCGCCAAAGTGGATATAGCGGGGACATTCCTGAATATAATCAAAACCATTTATGAGAAACCCACAGCAAATATAATACTCAATGGGGAAAAACTGAAAGCCTTCTCACTCAAATCTGAAACAAGACAGGGATGCCCACTCTCACCACTGCTATTTAACATAATTTTGGAAGTCCTAGCCACAGCAATTAGACGAACAAATAAAATAAAAGGCATCCAAATAGGAAGAGAAGAGATAAAACTGTCACTGTATGCAGATGACATGATACTATACCTAGAAAACCCTAAGGACTCAACCCCAAAACTCCTTGAACTGATTCATAAATTCAGCAAAGTAGCAGGATATGATTAACATTCAGAAGTCAATTGCATTTCTGTACACCAGCAATGAAATATTAGAAAAAGAATGCAAAAATACAATACCTTTTAAAATTGCACCTCACAAAATCAAATACCTTGGAATACACCTGACCAAGGAGGTAAAGGACTTATATGCCAAGAGCTATAAAACTTTAATCAAAGAAATCAAAGAAGATGTAAAGAAATGGAAAGATATTCCATGTTCCTGGATTGGAAAAATCCATATTGTAAAAATGGCCATATTACCCAAAGCAATCTACAGACTCAATGCAATCCATATCAAATTACCCATGACATTTCTCACAGAACTACAACAAACAATCCAAAAATTTATATGGAACCACCAAAGACCAAGAATTGCCAAAGCAATTCTGAGGAACTCAAACCAAGCAGGAGGCATAACTCTCCCAGACTTCAAGAAATATTACAAAGCCACAGTCATCAAAACAGTGTGGTACTGGTACCAAAATAGACAGACAGAACAATGGAACAGAATAGAGAACCTGGAAATAAACCCTGACACCTATGGTCAATTAATCTTTGACAAGGGAGGCAAGAACATAAAATGGGAAAAAGAAAGTCTATTCAGCAAGCATTGCTGGGATACCTGGACAGCTGCATGAAAAACAATGAAATTAGAACACACCCTCACACCATGCACAAAAATAAACTCAAAATGGCTGAAAGACTTAAATAGAAGACAAGACACCATCAAACTCCTGGAAGAGAACATAGGCAAAACAGTCTCTGACATCAACCTCATGAATATTTTCTCAGGTCAGTCTCCCAAAGCAATAGAAATAAGAGCAAAGATAAACCAATGGGACCTAATTAAACTGACAAGCTTTTTTACAGCAAAGGAAACCCCAAAGAAAACAAAAAGACAACCTACAGAATGGGGGAAAATAATTGGGAAAACAAGAAAATATAGATTTTTTTAATTAAAAAATTTTTAATGATATGTTTGAAATATATGGCTATCAGGCTAAGGCAAGCAGATATAAAAAGTGTTAAAATACTTAAAAAACACGGCAACCACAAATCAAAATGGAACAACACGATAAGACAAACTGAAAAGAAAAGCACTCCAGCATAAAAACAATGCAAACCATCCAACCAAAAAAAGAAAGGAAGAAAAGAGAAACATAGAATCAACTGGAAAACATTTTAAATTGGCAATAAATGGAGATCTATCAATAATCACTTTAAATGTCAATGGACTGAATGCTCTAATAAAAAGACACAGAGTGGCAGATTTGATAAAAAAGCAAAAACCTACAATCTGCTGCATATAAGAGATTCACCTTAGGGAAAATGATACATATAGATTGAAAGTGAGGGGATGTGGAAAGATATTTCATGACAATGGACAAGACAGGAAAGCAGAAGATGCAATACTCATATCAGACAAAATAGACTTTAAAATGAAGATCATAAAGAAAGACAAAGAAGGACACTATTTAATGGTTAAAGGATCTATTCAAGAAGAGGATATTACAATCATTGATATATTTGCCCCTAATATAGGGAGCACCCTACTACCTAAAACAATTGCTAAAAGACATAAAAGGAGACATTTATGGGAATACAATAATAGTAGGAGAATTGAACACCTCCCTCACATCAATGGACAGATCCATTGGAAAATCAATAAGGCAGCAGAGACCCTAAATGACACAATAGAAAAGTTAGACCTAATCAACATTTTCAGGACATTACATCCGAAAAAATCAGAACATACATTCTTCTCAAGTGCACATGGAACATTTTTGAGGATAGATCACATCCTGGGGCACAAAGCTAACCTCAACAAATTTAAGAGTATAGAAATTACTTCAAGTATATTCTCTGACCACAATGGCATTAAACTAGAAATCAACCACAGGAAAATAAATGAGAAAACTTGACTACGTGGAGACTAAAAAATGTGCTACTAAAAAGTGAATAGGTCAAAGAAAATCAAGAAGGAAATTCAAAAGTACCTCAAGACAAATGATAATGAAGACACAACCAATCAAAATCTATGGGATGCTGCAAAAGAAGTTCTCAGAGAGAAGTTCATAGCAATACAGGCCTTCCTCAAAAAAGAAGAAAAATCTGAAATTGACAACTTAACCCAACACCTAAATGAATTCAAAAAAGAAGAACAAACAAAACATAAAGTCAGCAGAAGGAAGGAAATCATAAAGATCAGAGAGGAAATCAATAAAATAGAGATTTAAAAAACGATAGAAAAAATCAATAAAACCAAGAGCTTGTTCTATGAAAAGGTAGACAAAATTGACAAACCTCTGCTGGACTCACCAAGAAGAGGTGAAAAAAACCTGAATAAACAAAATAAGAAATGAAAAAGAAGTCACAGTGCATGCAACGGAAATGCAAAAAACCATGAGAGAATGTTGTGAACAATTGTATGCCAACACATTTGACAACCTAGAAGACATGGACAACTTTCTATGGACTTACACCTGGCAAAAACTGAATCAAGAAGATATAGATCAACTGAACAGACTGATCAATAGAAATGAAATGGAATATGTCATAAAAATAGTCCCTACAAATAAAAGTCCAGGAACAGATAGCTTCACAGGATAATTCTACCAAACATATAATGAGGAGCTTATGCCCATCATCCTTAAAATTTTTCAAAAGGCTGAAAAAGGAATACTACCAAAGATATTCTGTGACCCCATCATCATTCTAATTCCAAAACCAAAGATACCCCTCAAAAAAGGTAGTTCAATAACTTTGATGAATATAGACATAAAAAATCTCAACAAAATATTAGCCACCCAAGTCCCAGAACAGAATAAAATATCATACACCATGACCAAGTAGAATTCATCCCAGGTGCACAAGGATGGTTCAACATAAACAATGTCATACACCACATTAATAAAAGAAAGGTCAAAAACAATATGGTCATCTCAATAGATACAGAAAAAGCATTTGACAAAGTCCAACATCCATTAATGACTAAAAACTCTTACCAAAGTGGGTATGGAGGGATCATACTTTAACATAATAAAAGCCATTTATGAAAAAACCCACAGAAAATATAATACTCAATGGAGAAAAGCTGAAAGACTTGCCACTAAAATCTGGAACAAGACAAGTGTGCCCACTCTCACCACTGTCATTCAATAGTACTGGAAGTCCTAGCCACAGCAATCAAAAAAAGCAAATAAAAGGTATCCAAATAGGAAGAGAATAGATGAAACTCTCACTGTATGCAGATGACATAATATTATATATAGAAAACTCCAAGGACTCAACCAAAAACTACTCGAAGTGATCAACAAATTCAGCAAACTAGCAGGATATATGATTAACATTCAGAAATCAGATGCACATCTATATACTAACAATGAAATATTAGAAAAGGAATACAAAAATGCAATACCTTGAAAAATGGCACCACAAAAAAATCAAATACCTGGGAATAAACTTGACCAAGGTGGTGAAAGACTTCTATGCTGAGATCTATAAAATATGAGTCAAGGACATCAAAGGAGATACAAAGAAATGGAAAGATATCTCATGTTCATGGGCTGGAAAAATTAATATTGTAAAAATGGCCATACTACCCAAAATAATCTACAGATTCAATGCAATCCTTTTCAAATTACCCACACCATTTTTCACAGAACTAGAACAAACTATCCAAAAATTTATATGGAACCACAAAAGACCAAGAATTGCCAAAGCAATTCTGAGCAACAAAAACCAAGCAGGAAGCATAACTCTTCCAGACTTCAGGCAATATTACAAAGCCACAGTCATCAAGACAGAGTGGTACTAGTACCAAAACAGACAAACAGACCAATGGAACAGAATAGATAGCCCAGAAATAAACCCAGACACCCAAGGTCAATTAATCTTTGACAAAGGAGGGGAGAATATAAAATGGGAAAAATACAGTCTTTTCATCAAGTGGTGCTGGGAAATCGAACAGCTGCATACAAATCAATGAAACTGGAACACATCCTCATACCACACACAAAAAGAAACTCAAAATGGCTTAAAGACTTAAATATAAAATAAGACACCATCAAACTCCTGGAAGAGAACATAGGGAAAATATTCTCTGACATCAACCTTACAAATATTTTCTCAGGTCAGCCTCCCAAAGCAACAGAAATAAAACCAAAACTAAACCAATGGGACCTCATCAAACTGACAAGTTTTATACAGAAAAGGAAACCAAAAAGAAAATGAAAGGACAACTTATAGAATGGGAGAAAATAGGTTCAAATGATGCAACCGACAAAGGCTTAATCGCTAAAATATACAAGCAACATACACAACTTAACATCAAAAAAGCCAATAACTCAATTGAAAAATGGGCAAAAGACCTGAATAGACATTTCTCCAAAGAAAATGTACAGATGGTCAACAAGTATATGGAAAAATGCTCAATCAACATCCCTGATTATTAGAGAAATGCATATCAGAACTACTATGAGGTATCACCTCACACCAGTCAGAATGGCCATCATTAATAAGGCCACAAATAATGAATGCTAGAGGGGGTGTGGACAAAGGGGCACCCTCTTGCACTGTTGGTGGGAATGTAAGCTGGTACAACCACTATGTAGATCAGTATGGAGATACCTCAGAAATCTATACATAGAACTACCATATGACCAAGCAATCCCACTCTTGGGTATATATCTGCACATAACTTTCCTTAAAAAAGACACATGCACCCACATGTTCATTACAGCTGTATTACAATAGCCAAGATATGGAAATAACCCAAATGTCCCTCGACAGATGATTGGATTAGGAAGATGTTGTATATATACACAATGGAACACTACTCATCCATAGAAAAGAATAAAATAATGCCATTTGCAGCAACATGGATGAAACTAGAGACTCTCATCCTGAGTGAAGTAAGTCAGAAAGAGAAAGACAAATACCATATGATATCACTTATATCTGCAATCTAATACATGGCACTAATGCATGTTTCCACAGAAAAGAAAATCATGGACTTGGAGAATAGACTTGTGGTTGCCAAGGGGGAAGGGGAGGGACTGGGAGGGACTGGGAGCTAGGGGTAAATAGATTCAAAGTATTGCCTTTGGGGTGGATTAGCAATGGGATACTGCTGTGTAGCACTGAGAACTCTGTCTAGTCACTTGTGATGGAGCATGATAATGGGATAGATTAGAATGTGTACATGTATGTGTAACTGGCTAATCATGATGTACAGTAGAAAAATAATGTATTGGGGAAATAACAATTAAAAAAATAAATAAAAAATAGTAATAATTATTAAAATTAAATAAATTAAAAAAAAACCTGACTAACCTCTGGCCAGGTCACAAAGAAGAAAAGAGAGAGAAACCAAATAAAAAAATAAGAAATAATAACAGGAAAAATCTCAGCTGATAGGGCAGAAATAACAAAAACAACAACAAAAATTATGAGAATACTATGAACAATTACATGCCAACAAACTCAACAACCTAGAAGAAATGGACAACTGTCTAGAAACATACAGCCCACCAATATTGAATCAAGAAGAAATAGATAATTTGATCAGACTGATCACTAGAGGTAATATAGACTCTGTAATAAAAACAAAACTCCTTACACAGTCCAGGACCATATGGCTTCACAGGTAAATTATAACAAATATACAAATAAGTTTTACTGATCCTTTTAAAACTCTTCCAAAAGATTGAAAAGGAAGGACCATTCTTAAAGACATTCTATGAAGCCACTTTCACCCTAATACCAATACTGATGGCAACACCAAATTCTTAATTTACTGAGTGAGTCCAGGGATAAAAAGCACATCCTCACAGATACTACTCAGGTTTTTAACCCATTCATCTTCAAATGGAACTCCCCTCCTGCATCTTTTATCTTCAAATATATGTATCTATAATTCCTTCCCCATCTATATAGTCCTTGGTTATGTGACTGAAGAAAAGTTGCAAGTGATATGAATTAGAACAATCTGCTTTTATTCATGACTGCATAATAGATGGTATTGGAGATTTCATATTTTAAATTCTATTTTTGCATCCTAATCATGCTAGATATTTAGTCTTTAAGAACTGAAATAAATCCCATCACTGGCATTTTCCCTTCTGGATTACATAAGAATGTAGACATCTTTGGTAATACATTTACTCTGACATCTACTAAAAAATTTACTAAGCTTTTTAACACATTCTGAAAGCAAAACAAAAAATGGAGACCTTGGTTGATTATTTACCCAAAACATTTATCTTTTTGGGAAACAGAAAGGAAAAAAAAAGTACATTTAAGTGCCTGTAAAAGAAGATATTAAGATACCATTTGTCTGTCACTTTGTGGTATATCTTGTAAGGCTTATTTTAGTGGCATCTCATTTTTCACAAGCAGAAAGATGAATGACTTGAAAAGCATGGGCTGAATTTGGAATGAAAAGTCAGTCCCTGCTAGTTCTCTTTAAAGAAAAAATTAAAATAAAAATTTTTCCATGGAGACAGACAAAGCTGAAGCAAACCCTTTGGCAATAATGTTTACAGTCAATCTGGCCAGAGTAATACCATCAGCAGAAGTGAAATTCTAAATAGCTCTCTAGTGTTCTAAACAGATTAGCTCTCATAGTTACTTAGACATATGTGAATCCAGCTCACTTGTTTCAATGCTTCCCTGTTGCTAATGATGTTCCAAAGGTGTCAAGGAATGGAAATAAATACCTTGCCTGGTAGCTTCCTGGAGCTGCCTTAAGTACTGGGCCTGCCGGGTATCAATTGTTTCTTTTTTTTTCTTTCTTTCTTTTTTTTTTCTTTTGGTGGCTTTCAAGGGAGAGTGGTATATTGATTTGTTTAAATGCTGCAGTGCATTAGAGCTTCTTGTCTCTTTCCAAGCATTCTGCCTTATCTCATTCAGAAGATAACTTACTTTATTACAGAGAAAACATGTGCTATTCAGTGACTTGAAATATGATTGACTGAACTGTATGGGTTTTTTCCAAGTTATGTCTCAGAAGCACTTTTGAACAGACACTATGGAACCTCTCACTATTATGGGAGATGATGAGAAGAAAGGATTTGGTAAGAAAAAATATAGTATTTAGACTGGCCTACTGGGCAATTTCCTGATTCTCTCAGGAATGCTTTCACAAATGAGCAGACTTAGGAATTTTTATCCTCCCTCGTTCTTCCTTTCTTCCTTCACTTCCTCCTTTCCTCCCCTCTCTCTTCTTAGCCCCTGTTCATTTCCCCCCTCCTCTTCTTCTTCTGTTTTTTACTTAATGATATCTCTTTAATCTGGTACCCAATCCCTCAAAATGTATAACATATGTGATGAACAACAAATGTATAATAGGTTAAAAGAACACAGCGGAGCTCCAGGGACAGGTAGTTGTGATGAATGCAAGTTGTCATGTAATACCAACATGTTAAACAGTTCAGCTGGGAAAATGCCATTTAACAAAGTCTAAAATAGGAATTCATCTCTATCTTCCCTTTAAGGCATTTTTGGAAGGAGAAAATGATTTCAACACCATGTTTATTTCATCTTCTCTTTGATGACCTTTAAAACTTCTTCCCTAACTATTCATCACAATCTTTTTATCTTTCACTCTGTCAGACTTTCTATTTCTCTTAAAACGAAACAAAGAAGGAAGAAGAAAATCAAATACAGTAGGTATAATTTTTATAAGCCTGAATAAAAAATCCCTTGTCAGTTGATTCATTTGCAAGTATTTTCTCCCATTCTGTGTGTTGTCTTTTCGCTTTGTTTAGGGTTTCCTTTACTGTGCAGAAACTTTTAAGTTTGATTAGGTCCCATTTGTTAATTTTTGTTTTTACTGTCATTACTCTGACATCATACTGTCATTACTCTGACATTACTCTGACATTACTGTGGTGGATCTGAGAAGATGTTGCTGTTGTTTATGTTGGAGAGTGTTTGGCCTATGTTTTCCTCTAAGAGTTTTATACTATCTGGTCTTATATCTAAGTCTTTAATCCATTTGGAGTTTTTTTGTGTGTATATGGTGTTAGGAAATGTTCTAATTTCATTATTTTCCATGTGGCTGTCCAGTTTTCCCAGCACCACCTATTAAACAGGCTGTCCATTCTCCATTGTATATTCTTGCCTCCTTTGTCATAGATTAGTTGGCTGTAGGTGTGTGGGTTTTATTCTGGGTTTTCTATCCTGTTCCATGGATCTATATTTCTGTCTTTGTGCTAATACCATATGGTTTTGATGATTGTTGCTTTGTAGTATAGTCTTAAGTCCAGGAGCCTGATTCCTCCAGCTCCATTTTTCTTTTTCAGGATGTCTTTGGCTATTCTGGGTCTTTTGTGCTTCTGAACAAACTTTAAAATATTTTGTTTGAGTTCTGTCAAAAAATGTCCTTGGAATTTTGATAGGGATTGCATTGAATCTGTAGATTGCCTTAGGTAGTATAGTCATTTTGATAATATTAACACTTCCAGTCCACAAGCATGGTATGACTTTCACCAGTGTTTTATAGTTTTTTGAATATAGGTCTTTTGTCTCCTTAGGTAGGTTTACTCCTAGATATTTATTCTTTTGGATGCAATGGTAAATGGGATTGCTTCCCTAATTTCTCTTTCTGCTCTTTCATTGTTAATGTATAGAAATGCTGTTGATTTCTGTGTATTAATTTTGTTTCCTTTGACTTTTCCAAATTCTTGGATGAGTTCTAAGAGTTTCTGATAGTCTTTAGGATTCTCTAGGTATAGTATCATATCTTGAAATAGTGATAGTTTTACTTCTTCCTTTCCACTTTGGATTTCTTTTATTTCTTTTACTTCTCTGATTGCTGCAGCTAGGACTTTCAAAACTATGTTGAAGATTAGTGGCAAGAGCAGACATCCTTGTCTTGATCTCCGAGGGAATTCTTTCAGCTTTTCACCACTGAGAATGATGTTAGCTTTGGGTTTGTCATATATGGCTTTTATTATATTGAAGTATGTTCCTGCTAAGCCCATTTTCTGAAGGGTTTTATATCAGAAATGGGTGTTGGATTTTGTCAGACTTTTTCCACTTCTATTGAGAGGATCGTAGATTTTTATTCTTCAGTTTGTTAATGTGGTGTATCACACTGATTTGTGGATATTGAAGAACACTCGCATCCCTGGAATAAATCCCACTTGATCATGATGTACAATCCTTTTAATCTATTGTTGGATGCAGTTTTCTAGTATTTTGTTGACGAGGTTTGCATCAATGTTCATCAGTGAAATTGGCCTATAATTTTCTTTTATTGTGGTATCTTCATCTGGTTTTGGTATCAGGGTGATGGTGTCCTCATAGAATGAGGTTGGGAGTGTCCCTTTCTCTGCAATATTTTGGAATACTTTCAGACAGATAGGTGTTAGTTCTTCTCTACATTTTTGATAGAATTTGTCTGTGAAGCCTTCTGGTCCTGGACTTTTGTTTCTTGGAAGTTTTTTTATTACCATTTAAATTTAAGTTCTTGTGATTATACTTTTCTAATTCATCTTGGTTTAGTCTTGGAAGATGGTACTTTTCTAAGAATTTGTCCATTTCTTCTAAGTTTTCCATTTTTTTGGTATATCATTGCACAGAGTAGTCTCTAACGATCCTTTGTATTTTTGTGATGTCCATTGTTACTTCTTTTCCATTTCTAATTTTATTGATTTGAGTCCTCTCCCTTTCTTTCTTGAGAAGTCTGGCTAAGGGGTTGTCAATTTTGTTGATCTTTTCAAAAAATGAGTTTTTGTTTCATTGATCTTTTCTATGGTTTTCTTTGTTTCTATTTCAATGATTTCTGCTCTGATCTTTAAGATTTCTTTCCTTGTACTAACTTTAGTTCTTGTCTGTTCTCTCTTGACTTGCTTTATATGTAAAGTTAGCTTGTTTATTTGGGCTTTTCTTGTTTCCTGAGGTGGGCTTCTGTTGCTATAAACTTTCCTCTTAGAATGGCTTTTGCTACCAGGGGGGCAGACACCAGAAGCAAAGAGAGGCTACAACCCTTTTATCTGTAAAAGGGTCACCACACCAAAAACCCATACAAATGAAAAGACAGAGAACTATAACTCAGATAAGGGAGAAAGAAAATACCCCAGGAAAACAGCTAAGTGAGGAGGAGATTCTCGCTCTCCAGGAAAAAGACTTTAGATTGTTGATGCTGAAGATGATGCAAGACATTGGAAATAAACTGGAGGCAAAGATGGATAACTTACAGGAAACACTGACCAAAGAGATACAAGATATAAAGCTTAAACAAGAAGAGGTGCAAAATACAATAACTGAAATAAAAAATTCACTAGAAGCAGCTAACAGCAGATTACAGGAGACAAAAGAACGAGTAAGCTAGGTCAAGGACACACTAGTGGAAATCATGGATGTAGAACATAAAAGTTAAAAAAGATTGAAAACAAATGAATAGAGTCTCAGAGAACTCTGGGACAATGTTAAATGCACCAACATCAATATTGTATGGGTGCCAGAAGGAGAAGAGAAATATTTCTCTAGGGACAGAAAAAATATTCCAAGAGATAATAGCTGAAAACTTCCCTAACATGGGAAAGGAACCACTCACTCAAATCTAGGAAGCACAACGAGTACCATATAAAATAAACCCAAGGAGGAACACCCTGAGATACATATTAATCAAACTGACCAAAATAAAAGTCAAAGAGAAAATCTTGAAAGCAGCTAGGGAAAAGAAACAAGTAACATACAAGGGAACCCCAATATGGTTATTGGCAGATTTTTCAGCAGAAACTCTGCAGGCCAGAAGGGAGTGGCATGATATACTTAACATGATGAAAGGAAAAAACCTCCAACCAAGATTACTCTACCCAGCAAGGCTCTCATTCAGATTTGAAGGAGAAATCAAAAGCTTTACAGGTAAGCAAAAGTTGAGAGAATTCAGCAACACTAAACCAGACTTACAACAAATACTAAAGGAACTTCTCTAGGCAGAAAAGAAAAGACAGCAACAGGAAACAAAAATACCACAAATGACAAGGCTCACCAGTAAAGGTACATATACAGTAAGGATATGAAATCATCCATGCACAATTATACCGCCAAAATCAGAAATCACGAGAAGAGGAGGGTACAAATGCAGGACACCGGAGATGAACTTGCAGTTAAGTGACCAACAACCTAAAACAATCTCATGTATATATAGACTCATATCAAAATTTCAGGTCAACTTCAAATGAAAAAGCTATAATTGATACAAAAAGAAATAAGAAAAGTCAACTCAAATACAACACTAAAGATAGTCATCAAACCACAAGAGAACAAAACAAGAGAAGAAGGAAAGGAAAAAGAGCAACAAAAACAAATCCAGAGCAATTAATAAAATGGCAATAAGAACATACATATCAATAATTACCTTAAATGTTAATGGAATCAACATCACAACCAAAACACATAGACTGGCTTAATGGATACAAAAACAAGACCCATATATATGTGGTCTTCATGACACCCACTTCACTTCTAGGGACACATACAAATAGAAAGTGAGAGGATGGAAGAAAATATTCCATGCAAAAGGGAATCAAAAGAAAGCTGAAGCTGCAATACTCATATCAGACAAAATATACCTTAAAATGAAGAATATTTTAAGTAATGAGGTAGGTTACTACATACTGATCAAAGGATCATTCCATGAAGAAGATATAAAAATTTTAAATATCTATGCACCCAACATAGGTTCATCACAATATATAAAGCAACAGCTAACAACCTTAAAAGGACAAATCAACAATAACACAATAATAGTGGGGACTTTAATACCCTAATTACAGCAATGGAGAGATCATCCAAAGAGAAAATGAATAAGGAAACATGGGCCCTGAAAGAAGCATTAATAGATATTTATAGGCCATTCCACCCCAAAGCAACAGAATACACATTCTTCTCAAGTTCACATGGAACATTCTGTAAGACTGATCACATCCTGGGCTGCAAAGCAAGCCTCAGTAACTTTAAGAAAATTGAAATCATATCAAGCATCATTTCTGACCACAACACTATACAACTGCAAATCAACAACAAGAAAAAAAAATGCAAAAAACACAAACACGTGGAGACTCAACAACATGCTACTAAACAAGCAATGGATCACTGAAGAAATCAAAGGGGATAGTAAAAAATACCTAGAAGCAAATGACAACAAAGATAAACACTCTGAAACCTATGGGATGCAGCAAAAGCCATTTTTTTTTTATTTGTGGAGTGCGCACATTATCCATAATTATTTTTAATTACAACAAAAATAAAAACTCCATTAATGAAGCAAATCTTGTTGGAAACTAATTAAGAAAACTTGGTAGAATTCAAATTGGAAACAGTTTGAATTGACAATTCTGAGTGCATAGTGGTAAGAAACTATCTATCATACAGTAATTAAATAACATTTTAAATCTTACCCTTCAGCTGTATCTTCATTACTCTTTTATAATTGTAGGTAACTAGCTAGTTAACTAATTCCAAAGCAAATATATTCATCAATGTATACAATTTTCTTTTCATGTTGAATAATATCTAGTGATTGGTTTGCATATTTTAGGAAGAATGCCTGTTCTTTAATTTTTTTTTTTACAAAATAAAATACATATATTTAAACACAATAACATTCACACAGATTATTATATCATGGATCTTAAGAAACATATTAAGTGGCTCCCTTTGGAGAAGTGTAATGGAAAATAATAACTTAACTGGTAAGAATAACAAAAATAATACACCCTCTGAAAATAAGTAAAATATAAAATGCATAAGTTGGTTAAAAAACAGTGTAACTATATAAATATGTCCTCACAATTTGTTACATCTCATTGATTCTTCAATAAAGGCATTACACCATTCTAGGTAATGTGATAAACAAGACATTATAGACTTTACATTGTACCATGGAGAGAAATGGTTATTAATAATAAAATTGTAGACCTATATTATTTAATTGTACAGTTGTATTATATAATTATAATTATCATAAGTTCTTTGATGGAGAGAAAATCAGAATCAGATGTAAGAAGACTTCAGCATTCCAAGAATTATGTCAAATGACCCACTTCATGGTGGATTATGCACTTGTTTACTATGAGATATATTTTTTCTTCAGAGATTCCTTGTTTGTGTATCAATTGTAGATTTTTGGTTTGCAGTTATTCTGAAGTTTTGATATGAGTCTATATATACATGAGATTGTTTTAGGTTGTTGGTCACTTAACTGCAAGTTCATCTCCGGTGTCCTGCATTTGTACCCTCCTCTTCTCGTGATTTCTGATTTTGGCGGTATAATTGTGCATGGATGATTTCATATCCTTACTGTATATGTACCTTTACTGGTGAGCCTTGTCATTTGTGGTATTTTTGTTTCCTGTTGCTGTCTTTTCTTTTCTGCCTAGAGAAGTTCCTTTAGTATTTGTTGTAAGTCTGGTTTAGTGTTGCTGAATTCTCTCAACTTTTGCTTACCTGTAAAGCTTTTGATTTCTCCTTCAAATCTGAATGAGAGCCTTGCTGGGTAGAGTAATCTTGGTTGGAGGTTTTTTCCTTTCATCATGTTAAGTATATCATGCCACTCCCTTCTGGCCTGCAGAGTTTCTGCTGAAAAATCTGCCAATAACCATATTGGGGTTCCCTTGTATGTTACTTGTTTCTTTTCCCTAGCTGCTTTCAAGATTTTCTCTTTGACTTTTATTTTGGTCAGTTTGATTAATATGTATCTCAGGGTGTTCCTCCTTGGGTTTATTTTATATGGTACTCGTTGTGCTTCCTAGATTTGAGTGAGTGGTTCCTTTCCCATGTTAGGGAAGTTTTCAGCTATTATCTCTTGGAATATTTTTTCTGTCCCTAGAGAAATATTTCTCTTCTCCTTCTGGCACCCATACAATATTGATGTTGGTGCATTTAACATTGTCCCAGAGTTCTCTGAGACTCTATTCATTTGTTTTCAATCTTTTTTAACTTTTATGTTCTACATCCATGATTTCCACTAGTGTGTCCTTGACCTAGCTTACTCGTTCTTTTGTCTCCTGTAATCTGCTGTTAGCTGCTTCTAGTGAATTTTTTATTTCAGTTATTGTATTTTGCACCTCTTCTTGTTTAAGCTTTATATCTTGTATCTCTTTGGTCAGTGTTTCCTGTAAGTTATCCATCTTTGCCTCCAGTTTATTTCCAATGTCTTGCATCATCTTCAGCATCAACAATCTAAAGTCTTTTTCCTGGAGAGCGAGAATCTCCTCCTCACTTAGCTGTTTTCCTGGGGTATTTTCTTTCTCCCTTATCTGAGTTATAGTTCTCTGTCTTTTCATTTGTATGGGTTTTTGGTGTGGTGACCCTTTTACAGATAAAAGGGTTGTAGCCTCTCTTTGCTTCTGGCATCTGCCCACCTTTTAGCTGAAGCTGGTATGGAGTCTTGCAGTAGGCTTCCTGATGGAAGGAACTGATCCTACCCACTGGTAGGTGGAGCTGATTCCTATCCCTCTGGTAGGTGGGGCATTGTCTCTGGGTGAGATTAGAGGTGGCTGTGTGCCGGGGGGTGGGATCCTTTAGGCAGGCTGTTTACTGATGGGTGGAGCTGTGATCCCACCCACGTTGTTGTTTGGCCTGGGTGGCTACTCAGTGCTGATGGGTGGGGCCAGATCTTCCCATAATGGCTACCTCCAGAGAAGAGCATGCTGTTGAAGAGCTTTGCTTCCAGTTTTCTTCCCCCACAAGAATCCACATTCACCCCTCATTTCCCAAGCAGTCCTCCAAGAATTATGGCCAGGTCTGACCCAGATTTCCACAGAGACCCTGCTTTGCCCTGGAAGCCAGTGCACCAGAAAGTCTGTGTGCACCTTCCAAGACTGGGCTCTCCCATTCCCCCAGTCCTGTGGAGCTCCTGTGCACAAGCTCCACCAGCCTTCAATGCCAGATGCTCTCAGGGCTCTTTCTCCCAGTGCCAGATCCCCATGCATGCAGGTTTGATGTTGGGCGCAGAACTCTCCCTCTTGTAGGTGAATCTCTGTGATAAAGTTACTTTCCAGTCTGTGGAGCTTCCCACCTGGGAGGTAAGGGGTTGCTTATATTACATAATCGCCCCTCCTACCTCTTGATGTGGGCTCCTCTTTGTCTTCTGGAGTAGGATATCTTTTTGAAAGGTTTTGTTCCTTTTGGTTAAAGATTGCTCAGCATTTGGTTGTAAATTTTGTCATTTTTAGGAGAGAAGTTGAGTTCCAGTACTTATATTCCTCCATCTTAATCCCACCTCCTCTTCTCAAAGAGTCCTTCCTTAAAGGGATTGGGGCAGCCAATCTCTGTCTACCAGAGATGAATTGAGGGGAAATAGTGCAGTAGAGAAAATAAACTGCAGCCTAAACCTCCATTGTCCAAAAGGAAAACACTTCAGAAATAATGTGATTCTAATGAGGAAATATGAAATTTCAATTTTACCTTAAAATGAAATATAAAAATATAAATCATTGAAATAATTGATACAATTAGCTAAGGGAATTCTAGTCCAGTAAAAGAGGGCGGGGGTTAGTTAAGGATTAATCAGTTCAAATAAAATCCCAGTCTTTTCAGGATTGTTTCTTTTTTTTGGTCTTCATTCTTTATTGCTGGCATTATGAAAAATGGTTCAATGAAGATTTACTTTCTCATCATATGTGATTTAGACAATACTACCTAAATATTTGAACCATGAAGGCCTGAATTTAATTACATATCATATAACTGGATGGGCTTGGATGCTTCGTTAAACATTTAGCAATTTGTTTTCTCTTTTCTGAAGTGAACACAATTATATGTATCCCACAGTCTTGTAAGAGGATCAAATGTGATATTATTGTAAAGGCCTGAGAAGCAACTTCAATATAGGTAACTACTGAGGTCTGTCTACTATACCTAAACTTCCCTTCTTTGGAGAGTAAGATTTAGTTGTTTATAGTGAGACCTTGAATATAATTGCTTCACTTTTAATGAATTATAGGTGTGTACCATTCTGGGTTGAACAGTCAATATAGGTGGTAAAAATAACTTACTCCACAAGCATACCAACATTTAGCTCTGTATGGAGACATTCTGCTTATCAAAACTGTTTTTATTCCTGTGTATGCAAGAGTGAACCATTGTCTCACACTCCTGATACCTTTCCAGTAAGTCATAGAACAGAACAATTTCTACTAAACAAAAATTGTAACAGAGCCAAATTCTTTCTATATTCCCTAAATTAGCCTGTGCTTTCCAACACTTCTTATTGTGATGAGGTTGAAGGAAGCAGTATACCTTCCTTGAGTGAGGATGAAAATTGCAATATTAAATCAGAAATAAAAATATGATTAGTTATGCAATGTTTGCCACTCTTCCCTTATACTCTTTATTTCTTGAGAATAACTTAGTTCATATATATATATATATACATATTTTTTAAAGTTCTCTATGCTTTAGTTTAGGCAAGATGTATAATTGTCAATGCTTATTAATTAGCTGAATAGTTTTATAAACTAGCAAATATCATTTTGTGTTTCCATTTATCAAAATAGGATGCCAAGAAAGAATTGTAATGAGTTTTTTTCCTATTTTCTGTCATTTTTTTCTTTGCAGAATAAAGAATAACTAGGTTCACATAAAGTATCTTTTTTTTCCAGGCCCTGTGGGCTGTCTCTAAACCCAGGGAATATATATTCTCTTTCTGCAGGGAATAGATTGAGGCTGATTACCTTCCAATGGCGCTACAGAACTCCCAAAGACAGGATTGTGTCCTGAGGCAATATGCAGTAGAGACATTTACTTAGCTTAATTACCTTGCCAGTCTAAACAAGTGGAATCTGAAATAGCGAATGTTATTAAAGACAAAACATCTTATTAGCTTCTTGTACATGGAGTTCAAGTTAATTATTAACACAGGCTTACCAAGAAAATTAGGGGAGAGTAATAATAAACAGATAAGGAGATTTTATAATACCCCATTAGCTGACTCAACTTATGAATCATTGATTAAAATTCTTAGAAATAGTTTGTTTCTTCAAAATAAAATTCTACTGCATAATTTAGTAGATATTATTGGACTTTTGAGTTAAAAGATCAAGGGTTCAAATCCTGGTAGGCTCATAGATTAATAGGATACTCTGAGAAAGTTTTCCTGAGCTTATTTTCCTTATTTTATATCTACTGTATCACGTGACATAGTACATATACGGTATTTTCTAAACCATCCTCTTTATATGGTTTATTTACCTCCATACATACCTGGTTCTGTGCTATGTTCTCTGAAGAAGCACCCTAAAGGAGCTTACAGATATATTTATGAAATAATACTTAACTTCACAAAATCAACAAATTATTTATAAGTACAGTAATTCTAATTAAGTGTTATTAAAAATAATTTCCAATTAACATAACTTATTGAAAAACTAACACTGAAACAAAATCAAATTTTGATAAATGGGAAGAGAATTTGGGAAGATTTCACAGGGATTAATCCAAATTGAACTTGGAGGTCAATGTGTGTGTGTGTGTGTGTGTGTGTGTGTGTGTGTGTGTGTTTCCCAGTGGATATGATAGAGGAAGCTGACAAAACTGATTGTATAACTGATAAAATTATGATTAAGTGGATAAAGCCCACATTGCAGAAGAGACTCAAAATCAGGGAGAAAAATGCTGCATAAGGCCAATAGTATCAACTGGTAGAGAAGATAGAATATGAAGGTAAAATATATTATATTAAATCTGATAAATTATAAATGGAAATCCCAAAGGCTTTACTACAAAAGTTGCAGGTGATATATTTGTGCATTCTAGGATCCCTGCTCTGAGAAGACCATCCCCAGCAACCTATTCATCCAGATATTGGGCTACAGAAGTATGTTTATATGATACAACCTTGAGAACCTCTCCACAACTCCATTCTTCTCTACACTTTTGGAAAAATATTGGAAAGAATACCTTATCTGAATAGGGCAGGAATAAGTTGCATGTTAGATCTCATCATCTCTTTAGAAGTAAGAGTTAATAATATTTTTATTAGTCTCTGTTGGGCAACTGAATTAAGGCTATGGGAAGTCAGTATATAGATTTACAATTTTGAGCCCAATCATGTACAAAGAGAATTTATACTCTTTGGAAGGAAAACAGGAGAGAGAGAGAGTGGGAGGGAGAGATTGAAGAGAAAGAAGAGAAAAAAGGGAAAGAAAGAATGACCCAGAGAGAAAACAAATTTGAGAAATCATACTTTTATGAGGAACTGAAAGAATAAATTCAGTTTCTGCCATATCTTTAGTCTCCACTCTAAGTCAGTCTTTCTTAAATCCTTCTTTTTCTAATTTTTACCTTTGGTTACTTTGCTATACCTTTACATCCTTTTTCCTTTCTTGTTTATTTATTTTAGTTAGAATTGGATTTTTTTTACATGGGACAAAAAAAAAAAAAAACTCTACTTGACATAGAATTGTTAATATTGTACAAATTGAATGAAAATTGGGGTGGACAGGGAAAGTTAAATCAACTGGAATATATTTGAGAGGCAGGAAATAGGTAATCAGGAAATCACTTGGTGAAAATAAGGGACCAGTCTAACAAATTTTATAAAGGAATGCTCAATGAGAATAAGTGGATGATCATTTATAAAACTGTGGTGAATAGTCACAAATTTAATTAAATGAAAGCTTATTAAGTATGTACTATGTACATTATTATAATGCTGAAAGATTGAAAGACTAATAGATACAGTGAAACCATAACTTTAGCTAAATTATTTGATTTTATAAGAACAATAGTGAATTTTATTGAAGTTGTTATTAAAATTTAAATTGAGAGAGTAAGGATCATATCTGTGCGGGTATACAGTGATGGATACACCAGTGGTACCTAGAAAAATGTCTAGTGCTTTATATTTGCTCAGTAAATTTATTTTTAATAATGAAAAATGTAGCAAAGTGTATTGTGGATGATATGGAGATATAATTAAAAGGAAGTACTTAATTTCATCTTCATTATCTGTATAAACATTACATTGGTATTAGAAGAAAAAATTAAGATCAATGAAACATGGTAAACTTTGATAGAAAGATCTTGCATCCCATGAAAGAAAGGATCAAGGCTGAAGGTACAGATATGAAGTTAGATGGTATAAGAGCAGGCATTAAAACATGTGAGTGAGAGACTTTGGCAAAGAGGGTTCCAGTTTATCTTTATTAGAATTTTTGTTCAATAAATACTTTATTACAATACTCTTCACCAAAATTATTATAGGATTGAAAAAATTTAAAGTGCAATGAGTTAAACATCTCAATATGAATACCCATCTACCACACTGTTATTTTGTTATCTGACATCTACTCTGTATGTCTTTCATGTAAACAGCTTTCCTTTTTTCACAATCCAGGCTCAATACTCATTCCTCCTCAGTGCGCGTCTGTAGAGATGACAATATTAAGCACCACTGGTAATGTCTAGGGGTCTTTATCAGAGGTATAGCTAGCCTTACAGAAGGTATGAAATACCAACAAGAAGACACTGAGCAAAAATATGATGTGTCCTGTTTCATTGAGGATGCCATATGTCAAGTGCAAGAGCTGTAATAGGAGGAAACCATGGCATCATTGGGAAAATCATATTGAGCAGAAAGAATAAGAGGGAAAAGCAAGAAACAAAGAGGAAAATGAGCTAAGAGAGTTCTAATTATAGTGGAATGATTATTAGAGAAGAGTGGGTTGAGAATATTCAGATCAAAGGATTTCAATAGTAAGGTCATGCTTGGATTCAACCTAGTTTATTGAGCACACATTTGGCACATAAGAGCCCTCTATGACCTAACAGGTGATGTTTATCCATAAAAACTGACCAAATGGATCTTTATTGATGCATTTAATAATTACTAGTCAAATACCCAAAATAAGCAAGGCATTATTCTGGGAAGTATGGAGAGTTAATAATAAAACTACCAGGTACCCTGTCTTCCAACTAGAAATTAGCAAAGCTTATAAAAGACACATATTGAAAGTAGACTGAAACTTTCAGAATAAATTTTTGGGGAGAGTTTATCTAAAGATTCTTACCTACATAAGCTCATCCGTAAAGAGCGGAAAATCCTCTGTTTTACTATCACTAAGGAAAACTGCATTTAGCATGGATGAGGACCCCAAGTCCATACTTATGCATAAGAAAGAGGAAAGGAAAGAATGTATAGAAGGTCAGTAAACAAAAGTATATACATTTAAATTCCATTAAGTTATCTAATAAAGGCATATGAGAAGAAATTACTTTTCAGGCTTCCCAGCTGATCCCAGAAGATTCATGTTTAGAATTGACCCAGAGGATGACATGGGGTGATGTGTACTCTTCCATGTCCCTTCGCAGACACAGCCTCGAGGTAAAAGTTTTCAAATAGGTATCGCCACATTAGGTGTAGTCCACATTGCTGCTGTTCTTGCTGTTGATATCCCCCAGTTACCAGAGGACTTTCTCTGCTCTAACCACAAAGCTGAGCTGCTGGCAGGGAGCAAATTATTTCCAACAGAGGAGACCAGATACAGTTCCTTTACTGCTATGACAGTAACTCAAGAAATAGTTCTATTGAAAGAGGCTCTACCATAAACTCTTTAAGGCTAGACAAATTATTAATGTGCTAGCTTAAGCCAAAGAAATTCCAAACACTCTGCTTTAGAGAAGATTAAGTCAATGGGAAATTCAAATAATGAGAGCCCTGAGGAACCATTTTGAAAATCAGAGGAAAATAAAAGAAAAAAAACCTTAAAATAACATTTTTTAAAGGAAAACAAAAAAATGAATCAGAGGTTTAATAAATTTATATGATCTCTTACTGGATTACAAATACTCAAGGTGTTAAGTAAATAGAAGAGGGGATGGTACAAAGGAGAAAATAAATTAAGTTGGATAGCACTTATAACTGCAGTATTTGCCAACCCAAATTATAGTGCATACCAGACTGGCAAACTGGCTGAATTTCTTTGAGGACTCTCAGAGTCTGAAGGAGGGGAAAGGGGAAAAGAAGAATACCTGAGCTGCAAGGGGGAAAAGAAAAAACATCAGATCTTTAAAAGTTTGCATTTCTAGTCCCTGAATTATAATAAGTAAACATTGCAAAAGAGGATTATGGGTAGTTCCTGCTGTGGCACAGGGTGTTAAGAATCTGACTGCAGCAGCTTGGGTCACTGTTGAGGTGCTGGTTTAATCCCTGGTATGTCACAGTGAGGGTAAAGAATCCAGCATAGGTCACAGCACTGGCTTAGATTCAATCCCTGGCCTGGGAATTCCTATATATCATGAGTGCAGCCATTAAAAAAAGAGGATTTATGGAAAGAATATATAATAGAGATGTATATGAAAAGCAGATGAAGCAATGCCTGAATATCTAAAGCTAATAATCTCTTTTCTAGGGCTCTGGAAGAAGTAGTCTCCATATCTCCCTGCTGTGTCTTGATCCATTTAGCCCTAGAGAAAGGACAGAGGAAGTATCATCTCTGTATTTGAACTCTACACTCTCCTGGTACATTAAGCTTCCACTTTAATGTATTTTTTTATTTTTTAATCTATTTTTGCTAAGTTATTTGGCAACTGTACAAGAATGACAAAGCCATATGGCAAAACGAGTTTCCATTTCTCTATTTTCTTCATTACAAGGTCACAATATTTTCATTGGAACCTAATAAGGTATCTTTAAAATCTTCCTTCTCTCTCTCCCTTTTCCCTTCTGTCTCTGCCTAGGTGATTGGCTCAAGCAAGTCTTCAATGATATTCAAATTAAAACTGACTTTTGGATGAAAAGATTAGGGTATGTTCATGATCAGCCAAAATTAGCCTTGTTAAGGTCACCAACCAACATTGTGTCACCATTGGCAATTTGCTTTATAGAGTGTTGTAGGAATCCAAAGATGACTAAAACACAGTCAGTTTTTCAGGCTGGTGTATTGGGATGAGCACAAGGCTGAAGTCGGAAGCTAGTTTTCCTGATTCTGCCGCTGGAGTTATGACTGTCTTCCTTCCACATTCCTTTCTTTAAAATAGTACTCTACCAGCAGTCCACAGTGACCTGCCAGGCCTAGCTGAACAGGCTTCTATACTTAAAGCCAGTATACAGAGAAATGAATGCAGCAAATAAGCAGAGAGAAGAAAGATATGAAGCAACTATTGAGAGAGAGTATGGTAGAACCTGAGGGGCGAGTAGAAGGCAGGGAGACAAGAACAGGGAGATAAATGATTAAAAATTATTAGGATGATGCCATGTTGTATATCTTGCAAAGTATTCTGTGATATTCTTAAAAGTCTCACTTTAGTGACTTTTGTTTTGACTTCAACTTGTATATTTTTGTCCTTTGGAACAAAGAGGATATTAATTACAGTGACTAGGATGTGACTTAGACTGGGTCATTTTTACTCCTCAGTTCTAAACTTGCTGAACTATGTGATAAGGAAATTAATGTCTCCTGGTTACAGAACAGGTGCTATATGGGAAAATGCTACTTTGATACTTGGTCCTCATCTGCTGTGTAAAGCATCTCTGAATTTTACTCTGAATACCTAGCCAAAGAATTAATGCAGGAGAATATTTGGAATACCTCTACTAATCAGGGAGAGTGTGGGGAATCAGGGGTCTTTGGTGAAGACAAACGGCAAATAGTCTGCCATGGGCAAGCAGAGGAAAAAAGAAGGTGCATTGGAAATGGTGCTGAACTTGGCAGGTCATATGTTGATGAGAGTGTGGGACCAGATATGGAAAAAGAAATTGGGGTTTGTCCTGTGCTTTCCTGACAATATTCATGGAATTTTACTTTCAAGTTGGTTAATTTTATTCTAATGCTCATTCAGTTAAAACAAACCAGGCAGTGGAGGGGTGAAAAGTATACTATTAACACAAAGTTTCTCAGTCTTTAAATTCAATCACCTAAGTGAAAAGTGTGCAGTGATTTTTATTTTCAAAAATTTGTGTTTAGTAAGGAATAGGAATTTTTTTTCAAATATATGTTTATATTATACTATTCAATGTATTTCTGAATATATTATCCTGAAAGATTAATATAGGAATTCTAATTAATGCTCTCTCCCAAAGTCCTTTTCTTTATTTCAGAATTAGCACATTTGAAATGCTACCCACATGGACAATATATACCCAAGCCAGTTATATGTAGTTCCAATATGAAAAGCAAGATTTTTCTGAGACAGTTTGTAGCAAGTGCTTGCCATGTAGTAAGAATTCAATGAATAATTAGAGAATAAATTAATATTTATTTTATTAATATTTATTAGTTAAATTAATATTTCTCCTAAGTTTTCCATAATTATTAAGATACACTCTAAGAATTTTCACTCTATATGGAAGAAGACTGAAGATGAGGAAGAAGGGAAGGAGAAGGAAAAGAAATCTTTGTATTTTCCTTAAAGAGAAAATTAGACAACATTCCAATGTTAAGAACACACTACTGTTTGAATACAATTGGGTTATTCCCACATCTTTAATCCTCACCATATTGGATCTGCAACTCTCAGCATATCTTTTTAATTTAGAGGTCACTGGCACTAATGAAAGAAATATTATCATTACTTCATTTCAGTTTAAGACAATGTAGAGGAGAAGTTCAAAGACAGGCTAGAAGTTTTATTCTAGTTATAAAAATGATATATATTCACTGCAAATAAAATAGAAACTTAAAGCCCATGTATAAAGAGATGAAAGTCTAAAAGCATTAATTTATAAAAGGGAAAAATCAAAATATATTTTATACTGGCCATATGATGGAAAGTATACTACAAAAAGAAAAGTCAATGAACATATTCACAGTGTGGAGATAATTCTCCAGGCCTAAATTTTTCAGCCCCATGTCCATTTACGGCTTATTATTATTGTCTTTTGTTAACTATGGGTGCTAGTGGGATGTACACGCCATGATTTTGACTGTGTTTTAGACTAGTAAGGGATTTGAGTGGTTCTGTCATAAATAGTCTGTTCCCTGGAGCTTTTTTCCCCTACACACACACACAATTACACAAACACATACACAAATGCTGGAGATAAAAATGCTGCCTTTCCTGGAATCTCCCTTAATTTCTCTCCATGAAGAGAAATGCATAAACATACTTCTTTTAAGTGTTTTAACCCTGTGAGAATAAATAGGATAACAACAATAGTGTTCATAAAGAATGTTTAAAACTCGTTAAATTCACATGACATTAATTATTGGTGTTTTCCATAGATATGACTCCTGAATACCTTATAATATGAAATAAAATGTTGGGTATGCTACTGCTCTCCAGTAGTTTTTTTCTAAAACTAGGGATTGTAGTTCCCTTCTTCCGGAATTGCCTTAGCAAAGGCGTTCTCTGTGGTAGATGTCTTAGCATGCCAGGTGTTTTCACTCACAGGAAAAAGAAAAGGAACAAATTGCTTCCTCTGCAATTATACCAGCTTGGTTCACTGACACAAGTGAATGAAATGTTTATACTCTCAGAGGATACTTCTTCATCAATCTCAAAATGACAGGCCCTTAGATCACCATTGAATGTCTAGAAAATTTTCAGAAATAAACAAAGAATAAGGGAAAGGGAATGTGGAAAGCAGCAACAAATAGCTGTTATTTATGGCATTGTGTCATAATGGAAACATCGACTCTGTTTTCAGAGGAAACTACTGAAAATCCTAATCATAATATCATCCTCTACCTGACTGCAAGATTGGCTTGTAACTTATTATTGCAAAAAGCCAGAAGCTAAATTCTCAGCACCATACAGAGTACAACTTGAGGCTTGTTTAACAAAGAAACAGATATATCCATGCAGCAAATCATCAATTCCAAGGTTGGTTTCCGAGCAGTTCTCAAATGTGATGAATAAGTGAGGTAGAGGAATACTCTAGTACCTAGCCTGATATTGGCACATAATAAACAATTATAATATATGCTTATTCATATATGAATGTAAAATGTGACATATCATAATTAATTCAGAATATGTCCATTTGTTCAACAAAATATTCTGGGAAAAAAGCTATATTTGAGAGAATCTTCTCATATTCCTTCTCATGTAAAAATAATTTGAATAAACTTTAATATTATTTATGTTTTAAAACTCTGCCCTTTCTAACCACAAATCTTTAATCTAGTAACCAGCCAAACCACAAGTTAACACTGTAGCATTAACTGTAATTATCATAAGTGGTCACTGATATCTTCATCTAAATATGCTGCTTTTAAAAATAACAATATCTTTGCTTTCTCTTCACAAAGGACCTCTTTCTAGATCCAAATTTTCAACTACTCCATAGGTTAGGTGGCTCCAGATGAATCCAATTTGGGATTTTCTCTTGAATTTTAGGTTGCACATAAATCAGCATTTCTGAATTATAAGTTATCTTTTCTCCCTCCTCAATACTCAACTTAAATATATGTTTTATTTATTCTTTTATACTAGGAATTCAATAAATAGAGCTACTCTGAACATCTTCCCTCCTCCCAGAATAACAGTTACAGTTCTTACATTTGGATTTGATCATGCCAATCAAAAGCTTAATAACGTTCCAATGGTTTCCAGTTTTCTATTAGATGAAACGCTGTATAACAGCATAAATTCCTTTTATAAATAAATATCAATGTAAGCTGACTAGAGTGTAAGTTCCATAAGGGTGAACATTTTTCTACTATTGTTCACTGCCCTATTTCAAGTGCTTTGAAAGAGTGTCTTATATAAAACATAGTCCTTGGTATCAATAGCAGTTTTCTAAATGAATGAATACATCCAGCCTCCTCCCCTCTTAGGTCCCTAATTTTGATTGAGTTTCACATGCTCCACTCTCAATGTACCACCATTTATTCACCAAGAGTCTCCAGATTACCTTGTAATACCAAGTTTAAATATTAACCATACACAGGGAGTTGCCTTCACCTTTTTCAATAAACATTTATACAAATTTTCTACTCTCCAAGCATTCTGTGTGTACATCCATTATTCTACTTAAGCATTTTACTTTAAATATTTCTATGTATCTCCAGGGACTGTTTTGCATAGCTATTCACCCTCAAATGCTAATCAAAATCTAGATACATAAATAATTCAATAAATATTTGGTGAATATAAGAATAAATGTGCATAGTTTTAGAAGTCCATAAGTAATATGTATTTTACAAAATTGAAACAAAACATAACTAGTTAGATATGGTTCTTTATTTAAGAGAACACACAAAACATATTTAAAATGCCTCACCCTAGAACATTTGCTTATTTTAACTACTGAATCTAAAAAATCTGGGCAGAGGTGAAATGCAGTGTTGAAATTTAAGGTAAATGATAACAAAATTAATAATGACTAATTCTAAATAAGCTCATGGATGAAGAGAAGATGGCAGAGAAATAATGGCATGAGACACACCTGCTCCAACAAATACATTGGCAATCCATCTATAAGTGGAACTATTTACACAGAAAATTTGGTGAATGCTGACAAAAGACATCAGGATTCTTATAGAGCAAGGAAAATTTCACAAGACTGTGTAAGACAAAAGAAAGAAGAATGAGAGAAAATGAGAAAGGAAGTGGGATGGGACCTGAACCCCTAGGAGATATCTAAAAAAAAAAAAGAAAAAAAAAACCAGCTCTTACACCCTGGGAATTTCCCCCACCAGTAAGGAGATCAGCCAGGACATAGGAGGAATTTTAGAGTATTGGAGAACACAGCAATCATTGTGAAACTGTTAAAATGGAAACAAATCGTCCATGCTACCACACTGCATTTCCCAACCATATGCTGGTGAAGGCAGGGTTTGGGAACTGAAACTCCATCTTTGGAGATCAGACTCAAAGAAAGAGCTGATGCTGGCTCCATGGTTAAAAAACTGGAATTGGCCACACAGAAACAGCCTGGAGAGACCAGAGTCTAGGGTGACCACATATGAAGTTGTAAGCTAAGGAAACCTGTTCAGGATTGAAGGTTAGGTACTGTTGTGAGGAGGTGCTAGAGGGAAGGGGAAAGATCTACAAATATAGCTTTGTTCCCTGCACATGCTCTCATGCTGCAAGACACCAAATGCTCCAATTCCAGGAGCCACCTGAGAGCAGCAACAGTTAGGAGCAGCACCCCACCCTTAAGGCTACAGAGAATGTAGAGTGGGCAGAAGGCCCTTGGGAATAGTACAAACCCTGTGACTCCTGCCAGTGTCTGGGCAGAGGAATGTGGAAGCAGAGTACACAGGATGGCTGGCCATAGAAGCAAAGAACGGCCTGGTGAGCAGGCAAAGTGGTTGCAGAAATAGCACAAACAGCCCTGGGAGCTGCAAATGGCCCAGTGGGTAGGTGGAGTTATCTCAGGAATTGCAAAAGCTTCACAACTCTGGGCAGGGTCTGCAGAAGTGGCATAGATCATGTGGTTAGCCACAGGAGCTACAAATGGCCAGTGGGTGGGCAGAGTAATGGTGGAAACAGAAAAAATAGCCCCAGGAGCCACAAAAGGCCCATTGGGTGAGCAGAATGATCTTGTGAATAGCATAAACTCTGTGACCCCTGCCAGTGACTGGGTAGGGAACTGACTGCAGAAAAGTGTATGTTGTGGGGCTGGCAAGAGGAGCCACAAAGGGCCCCCAGCACACATTCTGCTCTGCATCAGCTATAGGGAAAATTCTGCCATTGACCAGGCAGGGGAAGGGACTTGCAGGAACAATGTATGTCCTAAAGATAGAGAGAGGTTTTTAGAAACAGTTAGGGAGCAGGGCCCTCCTCCCCCACCCCTGGAACTACAGAGAACACTTCCTAGAGCAGCCAAGCAAAGAGAGTGACTGCAGAAAGGCACTTGCCCCCATAGCTACAGAGAGCAGTTCTGACAGCCTCCTACAAAGGGAGGGGCTGTAGAAGTAGTTGCTGACCTTGCCAGCTACAGAAAATTGTCCTGAGAACTACCTGAGTGCAGGAAGTGTTGCTGGAGCCACTGCTGCCACCCTGTTCCAAAAGCAATCCCATGAACACTTAACCACTGCCAGATCTTACATGGATCCCATTTCTAGAAGCCACTTGGCTCCAGGAGATGTAGTGTGATACTGCTGTTCCCATCATGTGCTCTGGGTACAAGTAAGTCAGTACTACCCCTGAGAACTCCAGGACTGGTATCAGCTGCTTCATATACATACCTGCTGTCAGGAGGATGAAAACATAGAAAGTTAGAGAATATGAGAGAAAAAAATAAACTGTTTTTAGACCAAGGAACAACACAAAAATACACAAAAACAACTAAATGAAGAGGAGATTGGCAACCTACCTAAAAAAGAAGTCATAGTGATGCTAGTAAGATTATCCAAGAACTCAGAAAAAAAAATAGAGGCACAGACAGATAATTTATAAGATATATTTAAAAAAGAGCTAGAAGATTTAATGAACATACAAACTAAGATGGGTAGTACAATATCTGAAATGAAAAATACACTAGAAGTAATCAAGAGCAAGATATCAGGCAGAAGAATGAATAAGTGAGGTGGAGGACAGAGTGGTGGAAATCACTACCACAGAAAAGAATAAAGAAAAAAGAATGAAAAGAACTGAGGAGAGTCTAAAAGACCTCTGAGACATTGAATGTACAACCTTCACATCATAGGGGTTCCAGAAGGAGAAAAGAGAAAGGACCATAGAAAATATTTGAAGACATTATAGCAAAAGATTTCCTTAATGGAGGAAAGGAAATACTCACTCAAGTTGAGGAGGCACAGAGAGTTGCACATAAGCAAAATCCAAGAAGGAATACAGTGAGATACATATTAATCAAACTAAAAAAAATGCGAAGAAAAATATTAAAAGCCACAAGGGAAAAGCAACAAATAAAATACAAGGGAACCCCCACAACAACTGTTTTTTTGGCAAAAATTCTGCAAGCTGGAATGAATGGCAAGATGTATTTAAGATGATGAAGGGGAGGATCCTAGAACAAAGAATTCTCTACCCAGCAAGATTCTCATTCAGATTTGATGGAGAGATCAAAACTTTTCAGACAAACAAGCTAACAGAATTCAGCACCTCCAAACAAACTCTATAAAAATCAATAAATGAATTTCTCTAGGCAGAAAAGAAAAAGTTACAATTAGAAACAAAATTAAAATTAGAAAATTAAAAATGGGAAAACTCAAAGGCAAAGTTAATGTAAAGGTAGAAAATCATACATTAACAAATATCATGTCAAAACTAGCAAGCATGAGGAGAGGGCAAATGCAGAACATTGAAAATGCATTTTAAATTAAGAGACCAACATCCAAAAATAGTAGTGTACACATATAGAAGGTGATATCAAAATCTAATGAAGGGGTAAGGAGCTCATCTTCTCCCACAAACACATCAAAAAACACATCTACATGTAGAATGATTCACACAGAACCTCTTCTGAACACTACAGAAGAACTTAAACATCCAAAAAGGGCAAGAAACTTTCCACATAATTGGGTGAACAAAAGGAAAAGAGATAGAGAGAGGGAGAGAGAGATAGAAGGAATCAAGATGGGGCTAGCACTCTGAGAGGGAGCTGTGAAAGATGAAAGGAACCCACACTCTGGGAAGACACCTAACCCACTGGGATATCAGCAGAGACATAAGGAACTTAAAGTCACAGATAAAAGTTCAGAAGCTGGATTGAGGAGGGAAAAACAGAGCAAGGGCCACACAGATCATCTGTACCACTGTTCCAGACACCACAGTCTGAGACAGTTGTGCAGGGGCTGGGCACTGAGATGCAGGATCCAGAGATCAGTTCTGGGGAGAGGAATAGGATTGACTGTGTGGAGACAGCCTGAGGGACTAGGGAGCACTGTGCCATGGGCTTCAGAGTAGAATACCACAGAGGAGGGAACCCAGGAGGTGGTCTGGTCCCAGAGCACAAGCAAGGCACCATAATTGGGGGGGATGAGAGGAGGAGGGGTGGACTACCATAGGAATTTCTTTCTTGGCACAGGCTCTCAGAGGGAAGGGCACCTCTGGTTTAGGCTACAGGTGGTGAGAAGCCACTTGCTCAGGCCATGGGAGAAAAGCACCACTTGTGTAAGCTACAAGTGGCTAAGAACCACTTGTGCAGGCTAAGAGCAACAGGGGGCTAAGTATGATGTGGTGTCCCTTGGGTGATCTACAAGTAGCAGGAACAAACCACCACAGTCATCTCAGTAACCAGAGGGGGGCATGGCCCACTACAACTAGGGGTCTGTGAATAGGCCCCACCTACAGTCCCAGTCACCTCAAAGATCAGCAAAAAAATAGGTCACGGTAACCAAGGACCAACCATTGATGCTCCCACTCCCCTGGGAACACGCCTACCCTGCTGCTACCACTGCCATATGCTCCAGGCAGTACCTGCACCTGCTTGATCATGCTCATTTCCCAGGAACAACCTGTGCAGCAACTTCTGCATGGGCTAAGCAGGATGGGGTTATTTTTGTGTGGTCAGCAGGTGACGGGGCAAAACAGTGAATTTATCTCTGACTCCAGATGGGGGCATGGACCGACACCACTAAGGATCCCTGAACAGGCAATACTTGCAGCCTCCAATCACATCAGAAGGCACCACAGAGGAGGGAATTGCAACTGAACACCACCCTTTGTTTCTCTTATTGCCCTGGGAACTCATACAACCTGCCATGACACTGCCAAATGCTCCAGGCACAGTCTAAATCTGCCTGAGGTTCATTACCACTTCCCACAGCCCTGCAACTAGGAGTAGTCTGTGCTGCCTTACCACAAGTGCTTGCTACTGTCAAGATCCCAGCAACCAGGCAATGACTACTAGTCATGCCCATTGCCTCATTCTCCCTGGCAACACACTCAGCTCTCTATCAAGGGCATATACTGCTAACATTGGAGAAAAAGACAGAAAATATCCAAACTCTCATGCCAAAAATAAAGAGTAACCCACCATGAAATACAAAGCAGCACTTTTACATAGAAATAGTCAAACAAGGCTACAGTAGATGGTTTCCTTAAACTCAAGAATAGCAATAATAAAAAAAAAAATGAAATGAAGAAGCTCAGGAAGCACTCTACATTAGAAGAAAAAGATAATTCAACTGAAGCAGCAAACAATGAAACAGACCTCTACAGTGTAACAGACACTGAGTTCCAAAGGGAGATATTGAAAATACTGAAGGAATTAAGGGTGAATATGATGAAATTAAGAGTGGAAATAAAGGCTAATACAGATTATTTCAGAAAGGTACTAGAAAATAAGGAGGAGCCAAGAAAAAAAGAAAATTCATTTGCAGAGATTCAAACTGAGCTAAAGACAATGAAGAGCAGAATGAATAATGCAGAGGAATGAATTAATGACTTGGAAGCTAGAACAATGGAAATCACCCAATCAGGACAGCATACAGAAAACCAAATGAAAACACAAAAGCAATATAAAAGATCTATGGAATAAAATAAAGTGGGTCAATCTACACATAATAGGAATTCCAGAAGGAGAAGAAAAAGAAAAGGGAATTGAAAATATATTTGAAGAAATTATGTCTGAAACTGTCCAAATCGAAAGGAAAAGTTATCAAGATACAGGAAGCACAGGGGACCCAAAGAAGTTGAACCCAAACAGGCCAACACCAAGACATATTATACTGAAAATGGCAAAAATTAAAGATAAAGAGAGGATTCTAAAGGGAGAAAGAGAAACAAAAATCATTAATTATAGAAGAAATCCCATAAGGCTAACAGCTGATTTCTATACAGGAAAAATACATGCCAGAAGAAAGTGGCAAGATATATTCCAAGTTATAAAAGGGAAAAATTTTCAGCTTAGAATATTCTACCCAGCAAAAATGCCATTTAAAATAGGAGAAATAAAGATTTTCTCCAACAAAAAAAGGCTGAAAGAGTACAGAAACTATGAAACCATTTAAAAAAATACTGAAAGGGCTTCTCTTAATAAAAAAGTAAGAAGAAATATGGAGGAAGTCACAATCGGAAAGGAAGCACTTAAATAAACCAGTATACAGATATAAAAGAAAAAAGAAAAAAAAAACTATTGTAAAAGTGACAATAAACATAGTGAACAGCAAAAGAGAAAAACCTGAGTTCTTAAAAAAGGACTTCAAAATCTTAGAATGTGGGGAAGGAGAGTAAGAAAATCTAGACTTTCTCTCTCTTTTTTATTTTTTTATTTTTTATTTTTATTTTCTGCTATTTCTTGGGCCACTGCCACGGCATATGGAAGTTCCCAGGCCAGGGGTCGAATCGGAGCTGTAGCCACCGGCCTACACCAGAGCCACAGCACGCGGGATCCGAGCCGCATCTGCAACCTACACCACAGCTCACGGCAATGCCAGATCCTTAACCCACTGAGCAAGGGCAGGGACCGAACCCGCAACCTCATGGTTCCTAGTCGGATTCCTTAACCACTACGCCACGATGGGAACTCCCTCTTTTTTTTTATTTTAAATGTGTTTCAGCCTATATGATTATGAGGCTAAAGCAAGGAGATATTGGAAAAGATTAAAGTACTTGAAAAACAGAGCAACCACAAATCAAAATGAAACTTTACATTTACAAAAACTAAAAAAGAAAATGACACAGCATAACATAAAAGGAAATTATCCAACAAAAAAGAAAGGAACAAAGCAGAAAAATAGAATCAACAGGAAAACAAGGTTTAAAATGGATAAAGATATTTCATGCCAATGGAAGAGGTTGTGATATTCATATCAGACAAAATAGACCATAAAGATAGACAAAGAAAGACACTATTTAATGGTGACAAGATTTATTCAAAAAGAGGATATTATAATCATTAATATATATGCCCCTAATATAGGAGCACCCAGAGACATAAAAAAAAAAAATACTAACAGAAATGAAAGGAGGAATTGATGAAAATATAATAATAGTAAGAGACTTTAGCTCCCAACTCCCAACAATGGACAGATCTTGATGGAAAATCAATAAGCCAAGAGAGGTCCTAAATAACACAATGGAAAAATTAGACTTGATTGATATTTCCAGGATATTACATCAAAAAAAAATCAGAATATACATTCTTTCCAAGTGCACATGGAACATTCTCAAGGATTGATCACATACTAGGACAAAAAAATAACCTCAACAAATTTAAGAGTATAGCAATTATTTCAAGTAACTTCTCTGAACACAGTGGCATGAAAATAGAAATCAACCACAGGAAAAGAAATGAGAAAACACTGACTATATGGAGACTAAAAAATATTCTATCAAAAAAAATGGGTCAATGAAGAAATCAGGAAGGAAATTAAAAAAAAGACCTTGAGATAAACAGTAATGAAGACAAAACCATTCAAAAACCAATGGGATGCCACAAAACAGTGGTCAGAGGAAAGTTCATAGAGATACAAGCCTTCTCAAAAAAGAGGAAAAATCTCAAATTGACAACCTAACCCACCACTTAAATGAATTAGAAAAAGAAAAAAAACAAAACTTAGAGTCAGCTGAAGGAAGGGAAATCATAAAGATCAGAGAGGAAATCAATAAAACAGAGATTAAAAAAAATCCATAAAACAAAGAGTTGGTTCTTTGAAAGAGAAAACAAAATTGACAAGCCTCTGTCCAGACTCACCAAGAAAAGAGAAAAAAATCCAAATAAACAAAATAAGAAATAAAAAAAGAGAAATCTTAAAGGATACTGAAGAAATAAAGACAAACAAACAAACAAACATATGAGAGTATTATGAACAATTATATGCCAACAAATTTGATGACCTAGAAGACATGAACAACTTTCTAGAGACTTAACAGCCCTCAAAACTGAATCAAGAAGAAATAGATCAACTGAATAGACTGGTCACTAGGAAGGAGATTTAATATGTAATAAAAACAATCCTTACAAATAAAAGTTGAGGACCAGATGGCTTCACAGTCCAATTCTACCAAACATACAAAGAAGAACTTATACACACACTTCTTAAACCTTTCCAAAGGCTGAAGAAGAAAGACTACTCCCAAAGACATTCTATGAATCCACTGTCACCCTAATACCAAAATCAGACAGATACCACCAATAAAGAAAATTATAGGCCAATATCTTTGATGAATATAGATGCAAACATTCTCAAAAAAATTTTAACCAACCGAATTCAACAACATATAAAAAAGATCATAAACTTGGACCAAATGGGATTCATCCCAGATTCACAAAAATGGTTCAACATTTGCAAATCAATCAACATCATACATCAAAATAAAGTGAAAAGCCAAATGATCATTTCAATAGATGTAGAAAAGCATTTGATAAATTCCAGGATCTATTCATGAAAAATATCTTACCAAATTGGGTATAGAAGGAACATATCTTAACATAATAAAAGCCATTTATGACAAACTCAGAGCATATATATTACAAAATGGAGAAAAGCTGAAAGACTTCCCACTAAAATCTGGAACGAGAAAAGAATGACCACTCTCACCACTTTTATTCAACATAGTATCAGAAGTCCTAACCACAGCAGTCAGAAAAACAAAAGAAATAAAATTATCCAAACTGGAAAAGAAGAAGTAAAATTGTAACTGTATGCAGATGACATGACACTATATACAGAAAACCCTAAGGGCACAACCCAAAAACTACTTTAATTGATCAATAAACTCAGCAAAGTAGCAGGATGCAAGATTAACATTCAGAAATTTGTCACATGTCTGTACACTAATAATGAAACATTAGAAAAGGAATATAAAACACAATACTTTAAAAAATCATACCCCCCCTTAGATATCGAGGAATAAACCTGACCTAGGAGGTCAAAGACTTATATGCTGAGAACTAGAAAACATTAATCATGGAAATTAAATAGGATTCAAAGAAATGCAAGATATTCCATGCTCCATGATTGGAAGAATTTTATCATTAAAATGGCCATATTAACCAAAGCACTACACAGATTCAATGAAATCCCTCCAAATTACTGATGACAATTTTCACAGAACTAGAACAAATAATCCAAAAATTTATATGAAACCATAAAAGACCCAGAATTGCCAAGGAAATCCTGATAAACAAAACTGAAGCAGAAGACATAACTTTCCCAGACTTTAGGCAATATTACAAAGCTACAGTAATCAAGAAAATGTGGCATTGGTACCAAAACAGATGTACAAACCAAAGCAACAGACTAGAGAACACAGAAATAAACCCTGACACCTATGGTCAATTAATCTCTGACAAAGGTGGCAAGAATATAAAATGGGGAAATGACAGGCTTTTCAACAACTGGTACTGGAAAAACAGGACAGTGGCACGTAAATCAATGAAAATGGAACACACCCTCACACCATGCAAAAAATACACTCAAAATGGCTTAAAGAATTAAATGTAAGACAAGACACCATCAAACTTCTGGAGAAGAACATAGGCAAAACATTCTCTGACATCAACTTTACAAATATTTTCTCAGGTCAGTCTCCCAAGGCAACAGAAATAAAAGCAAATATAAACAAATGGTTCCTGGTCAAACTTACAAGCTTTTGCAGAGAAAAGGAAACCATAAAAAAAGAAAACCTAAGGAATGAGAGAAAATAGTTTCAAATGATGCTAATGACAAAGGCTTAATCACTAAAATATACAAACAACTTATAGAATTCAACAGCAAAAAAGACAACAACACAATTTAAAAACTTGCACAAAAGTCCTGAATAGTCATTTCTCCAATTAAGATATACATATGGCTAACAAGCACATGAAAAAAAAATGCTCAACATCCCTAATTATTATAGAAATGCAAATCAAAACTACTATGTGGTACCACCTCACACCTGTCAGAATGAACATCACTGACAAGGCAATGAAACAACCTAAAAGTCCATTGACAAATGAATGGATTAAAAAGATGTGGTATATATACGCAATGGAATACTATCAGCCATAAAAAAGAACAAAATAATGCCATTTGCAGCAACATGTATAGAACTAGAGACTCTCATACTAAGTGAAGTAAGTCAAAAAGAGAATATGATACCATATCATACCATGTGATATCATTTATATCGGGAATCTAATATACAGCACAAACAATTCTTTCCATAGAAAAGAAACTCATGGACTTGGAGAACAGACTTCTTGTTGCCAAGGTGGATGGGGAGGGAGTGGGATGGACTGGGAGTCTGTGGTTAATAGATGCAAACTATTGCATTTGAAGTGGTAAGAAGTGAGATACTGCTACATATCACAGGGAACTATATCTAGTCACTTGTGATGGTACATGATGGATAATAATATGAGAAAAAGAATGTATATATGCATACATATTTATATATATTACTGGGTCAATTTGCTGTACAGTAGAAATTGATGGAAGTCTGTAAATCAAGTATAATGGAAAAATAAAATCCTATAAAACATCTTATGGAAACAACAAACCCAAAACTATAATGGCTACACACATAATAATTAGAAACAATCCAAACACAACAGTAAAGATAGTCAGCAAATCATACAGGAGAACAAAATAGTAAGGGAAGAAAAAAGAGCTAAACAAAAATTCACAAACTATTAAGAAAATGGTCATAAATTCATATGTATCCATAATTACAATGAATATAACTGCATTAAATGCCCCAACCAGAAAACACATACTGGCTCGTTGGATAAAAAATGAGACCCCTATATATTTCAGTTTACAAAATACTGACTTCTGACCTAAGGATTTGCAGACTGAAAGTGAGGAGATGGAAAATGATCTTACATGCACATGGAAATTGAAGGAAAGCAGGTGTAGCAATGCTCATATCAGAGAGTAGAGACATTGAAATAATGAAGGTCACAAGAAACAAGGAAGGACACTATATAATTATCAGAGGATGAATCCAAAAAAATTTATACCAATTATAATTATATTGGCACCCAACAGAGTTACACCACAATATAAAAGGCAACTGCTCATGGCCATAAAATAAGTATACAGAAACACAATAATAGTGGTGAATTTTAACATCCTACTTGCATCAATGGACAGATCATCCATAGAGAAAATCAATGAGGGAATATAGGCCTTAAATGACATCCTGGACTTAACTGATCTTTATAGAATAATCCATTCCAAAGCAGATGAATATGCATTCTTTTCAAGTGCACATGGAACATCACCCATAATAGATCACATCTTGGGCCACAAATCAAGCCTTGGTCAATTTTAAAAAGTTGAAATTATTTCAAGCATTTTCTCCTACCACAAGGTTAGGAGACTAGACATCAACTATAAAGGAAAAAAAAAAAAAAAAGCAAAAAACACAAACTACTGGAATTTCAACAATATGCTACTAAACAAACAATAGATCATTGAAGACACCAAAAAGGAAATCAAAGATATTTAGAGACAAATGTTAAAGAAGACATGACAATACAAAACCTATGGGACAGAACAAAAGAAGTTCTAAGAGGGAAGTGTATAGCAATAAAATCTTATCTCAGAAAGTAAGAAAAATCTCAAATAAACTACCAAAATTTATACCAAAAACAACTAGATGAAGAACGACAGACAAGGCCCAAAACTGGTAGGAGAGAAATCATAAAAATCAGAAAAGACATAAACAAAATAGAGCAAAGAAAACAATAGACAAGATCAATGAAACCAAAAGTTGGCTCTTTGATCAATAAAATTGATAAACCCTTAGTCAATCTCCTCAAGAAAAAAATAGGAAAGGTTTCAAATCAATAAAAATAGAAATGAAAAATGAGAAATTACAACTAACACCACAGAAATATAAAGAGCCATTAAAGCCTACTATAAGCAACAATATGTCAATGCGGACAACCTAGAAGAAATGGACAGATTCTTACAAAGGTACAAACTACCAAGAGTGAACCAGCAATAAAGTGAAAATATGAATAGAACAATGACAAGTACTGAATTTTAAAATGTGATTTAAGAACTTCCAAAAAACCCAAAAGTCTAGGGCCTAATTGTTTACAGGTGAATTCTATCAAATATTCAGAGAAGGAGTTAACATTCATTCTTCTGAAACTCTTCCAAAAAAGTGCAGAGGAAGGAATACTCCCAAACTCATTCTCTGAGAACATCATCATCCTGATACAAAAACCAGGCAAGGATACCCTCACCCAAAAAGAAAGAAAATTACTGATGAACATAGATGGAAAAATCCTCAATAAAATACTAGCAAACCAAATCCAGTAATAAATTAAAAGGATCATACACCATGACCAATTGGAATTTTTCACAGGGATGCAAGATTTTTTTTAATATCTTGCAAATCAATCAGTGTGAAGCACCACATCAACAAACTAAAAAATAAAAACCATATGCTCAGTAAATAGATGCAGAAAAAGCTTTTGACAAAATACAACAACTATTTCTGGTAAAATTCTCCATAGAGCAGGAATAGAGGGGACCCGCCTCAACATAATAAAGGGCATATGTGACAAAGCAAAGCTAACATCATTCTCAAAAGTGAAAAATGAAAAGCATTTCTGCTAAGATCAGAAACCAGATAAGGATGTCTACTTTCAACACTGTTATTCAACATAGTTTTGGAAGTCCTAACCATGTCAATAAGAGAAGAAAAAGAAATAGAAGAATCCAAATTGGAATAGAAGTAAAACTGTCAGCTTGCAGTTGACATGACCTAGAAAATCCTAAAGACACTACTAGAAAACTGTTAGAGATCAGCAATGTATTTGGTAAAGTGTCAAGGTACAAAATTTCTATACAGAAATCTATAGCATTTCTATATATTAACAATGAAAGATTAGAAAGAGAAATTTGGGAAACAACCCCATTTACAATCACATCAAAACAAATACAATGCCTAGGAATAAACCTACATAAAGAGAAAAAAAAAGACCTATAGTCTGAAAATTATAATTCAGTGATGAAATAAATAAAATATGACACAAACAGATGGAAAGATATAACATGCTCTTGGATTGGAAGAATCAATATTGTCTAAATGAATATAATACCCAAGGCAATTTACAGAGGCAACACAGTCTCTGTCAAATTACCAATGGCATTTTTTGTAGAACTAGAGGATCAATGATCAAGATGATGGAGGAATAAGACATTGCACTCACCTTCTCCCATAAAAACATCAAAAATCACATCTACATGTAAAACAATTTGCACAGAAAATCTACTGAATGCTGGTGTAAGAACTTAAACATGCAAAAAAGACAAGAAACTCTCAACATAACTGGGTAGAACAAACAAAAGAAAGAAAGGGAGAGGGAGAAAAGGAATTGGGACGGGATTAGCATTCCTGAAAGGAAGCTGCAAAAGAGAAAAGGAACCCATACCTGGGAAGCCACATATAACTTACCAGGAGATCAGCTGATATGGAGGGACCTCAAAGTGGCTGAGAAAAGTGCAACAGCCTGACTGAGGAGGGCAAAGTAGAGTGAGAGCCTCATAGATCATCTGCACTATCGTCACAGACACCACAGCCTGAGACACTTGGGCAGGGGCTTGGCACTGAGATTCAGGCTCCAAATGTCAATTCCAGGGAGAAGACTATGTTTAGCTGTGTGGAGACAACCCAAGGGGCTAAGAAGCACTGTGCCATGGGCTGGAGATAGTGAGCTACAGACTGGAGAGTGGAACACCACAGCTGAGGGAACCACGGAGGAGGCCTGGGACTCCAGGAGAAGCAAGGCACCATTTTTGGGGAGGACCAGAGGAATTTCCCTGTGCACACACAGGTTCTCAGAGGGTGTGGCACCTATGGTGCAGGCTATGGGTGGCAAGAAGCCACCTGCTTGGGTGAGGGGAGACCAGGGATTTCTTGTGTGGACTATGGGTTTCTAGACACATCTGGTGTGGGCTAAGGGTAGTGGGAGACTAAGTGTGATGTGAATCTTGTGTGATATACAGGCAACAGGGACTAACCAAAGCAGCCATCTCAAAAACCAGAGATCCCAGTCCCCTCTGAGGTTGGCAAAAAAGAGGGCACTGTAACCGAGCACCACCTGTTGGTGTTCTCACTCCCCTAGGAACATTCCTTCCCTGCTGCTGCCACTGTCAAATGCTCTGGGCAGTGCCCAGATGCTTGATCATTGTCCCTTCCCAAGATCCTGCTACAAGGAGCACCTGTTGCAGTGCCTTCTGCATGGGCTAAGTGAGTTGGAGTGCTTCCTGCATGGTCTACAGGTGGCAGGGGCAAACCATTGCAGTTATCTCTGACTCCGGAGATGGTCATGACCCACCACCACTAGGGGTTTGTGAACAGGCACAACTTTCAGCCCCAATCATTTCAGAGCACATCACAGATGGGGGCATTGTGACCGAATACAAACTTTTGTTGCTGTCACACCCCTGGACCCTGGGATACACCTGTCTTGCTGCTAACACTGACAAATGCTCCATGCAGTGCCCAGATGCTTGATCCCTATTCTTTCCCAGGACCCTACAACTAAGAGCAGCCTTTGCAGCAATTCCTATGGGGGCTAAGAAGGATTGGGTGCTTCTTGCATGTTCTACAGGTGGTGGGGACAAACCGCCACAGTTATCTCTGACTCCAGAAGTGCGCATGGCCCACCACCACTAGGGGTCCATGAACAAGCCCCACTTGTGGCCCCAATCATCTTAGAGGGCACCACAGAGGAGGGCATTGCAACTGAACACCACCTGTTGTTGCTCTCACTCTCCTTGGAACATACTGCCTTGCTGCTGCCACAACCAAATGCTCTAGGCAGTGCCCACATGCTTGATCACTGTCCCTTTCCAGGACCCTGCAAGTAGGAGTGTGGAAGCACCTCCTGTGTGGGCTAAGTGGGATGGGGTGCTTCTTGCATGGTCTACAAGCAGAGGTATGATCTACTACAGTTATCACTGACTCCAGAGGTGGGTATGGACAGCTACCACTAGGGATTCCTGAACAGGCACAACTTGGGGCCCCAATTACCTCAGAGGGCACCACAGAGGAGGGCATTGTGACCAAAAACAACCAGTTGTTGCTCTCACTCCCCTGGGAACTCAAAAACCCTGCCACTGACACTGCCAAATGCCCTGGACACTGCATAAATCTGCCTAAGGCTCACTACCACTTCCCAGGACCCTGTAACCTGGAGTAGCCTGCACTACCTTCCTGCAGGTCCTTGTTGCTGTTAAGAGCCCAGCAACAAAGCACTTACTATGAGCCTACCCATTAACTCCTTCTCCATGGAAGCACACTCAGCATGCAGGAGATAATAGCCTGTTTGCACCAAAGAAAGAGACAGCAAATATCCTAACTCCCACACCAAAATAAATAGTAACCCACCACAAAATACAAAGGGGTGCTCTTGCATAGAAGTAGTCCTCCAAGACTACAGTTTGGTTCCCCTAAACTCACAGAAAAGGAAAAACATAAGCCGTAAGCAAGATTAGATGCTTAGGAACCATTCCCAGTTAAAAAAACAGGAGAATCCTCTTCAAGCAGAAAAGAAAGAAACAGACTTCTGCAGTGTAATAGACAATTGAGTTCAAAAGAGAAGCAGTGAAAATATTGAAGGAATTAAGGCTGAATATCAAGGAATTAAGAGCAGATATAAATAGCAATGCAGATTACTTCAGAAAGGTACTAGAAAATATAAAGAGGAACATAGAAAACTTAGAAAATTCATTCAAACAGAGCTAAAGGCGCTAAAGAGCAGAATGAATAATGCAGAGGAATGAATTAGTGACTTGGAAGATAGAATAATGGAAATCACCAAATCAGGAAAACAGACAGAAAACAAATGAAAAAACACAAAAGCAATATAAGAGACTATGGGATAATATAAAGCAGGACAATCTATGCATAAAAGGCATTCCAGAAAGAGAAGAAAAAGAAAAGGGGATTGAAAAATATATTTGAAGAAATAATGGCTGAAAACTTTCCAAATTGAAAGAAAACAGATATCAACATACAAGGAAGCACAGAGGGTTCCTAACAAGATGAGCCCAAATAGACCCACACCAAGGCATACTATAATAAAAATGGCAAAATTAAAGATAAAGAGAGGATTGTTAAGTCAGCAAAAGAAAAATGGAGCATTAATTATAAGTGAACCTCAGTAAGGATATCACCTTAATTATCTACAGTAACAATTCAGGCCAGAAGAGAATGGTGAGACATACTCCAAGTTCTAAAAGGAAAAAAATTTGTAGCCTAGAATATTCTACCCAGTAAAATATCATTTAAAATAGAAGTGGAAATTAATAATTTCTCCAACAAACAAAAAATAAGAGTACCCATTCTAAAAGAAATACTAAAATGGATTCTTTTTTTGTTTTTGTCTTTTTTGCTATTTCTTTGGGCCGCTCCTGCGGCATATGGAGGTTCCCAGGCTAGGGGTCCAATCGGAGCTGTAGCTGCCAGCCTTCGCTGGAGCCACAGCAACGCGGGATCCGAGCCGCGTCTGCAACCTACACCACAGCTCACAGCAACGCCGGATCGTTAACCCACTGAGCAGGGGCAGGGATCGAACCCGCAACCTCATGGTTCCTAGTCGGATTCGTTAACCACTGCACCACGACGGGAACTCCTAAAATGGATTCTTTAAGTAAAAAAAGGAGTGAGAAGAAATAGATGTAGGAAATCACAGTTGGGAAGCAATCACATTAATAAGCCAGCATACCAAACTAAAAGGGTGAAAAAAAAACACTACTGTAAAAGTGATGATAAACAAAAGGAACAGCAAAAAGTACAAACATGAAGAAGTTAAAAAAGGACTTCAAAATCACAGAATGTGGGGAAGGAGAGTAAGAAAATCTAGACTCTTTTTTTATTTAAATAATGATGAGCCTATATGATTATCAGGCTAAAGCAAACAGATATAGGAAGTTGTTAACATACTTAAAAAACAGGGCAACCACAAATCAAAACCAAACATTACATTCACAAAAACCAAAAAGAAAAGTACACATGCATAAAATAAGTGGGAATCATCCATCCAAAAACAAAAAAGGAAGAAAAGAAAAAAAAAAAAAAGAAGTAAGAAAGGAGAAACATAGAATCAACTGAAATACAGGGTTTATAACGGCAATAAATACATATTTATCAATAATTACCTTAAATGCCAATGGACTGAATGTTCTGATTAAAAGAGAGTGGCAGATTGGATTAAAAAAAAGCAAAAACCTACATTCTGCTGTGTACAAGAGACTTACCTTAGGGCAAAGGACACACATAAATTGAAAGTGAGGGGATGGGAAAAGATATTTCATGCCAATGGGCAAGACAGGAAAGCAGGAGTTGCAAAACTCATATCAGACAAAATGGACTTTAAAATGAAGGCCATAAAGAAAGACAAAGAAGGAAAATATTTAATGGTTAAAAGATCCATTCAAAAAGAGGATATTATAATCATCAATATATATGCCCCTAATATAGGAGCACCCAGAGACATACAAGAAATACTAACAGACATGAAAGGAGAAATTTATGAGAATACAATAATAGTTGGAGACTTTAACACCCAACTCCCATCAATGGACAGATCCTCTAGACTGAAAATGAATAAGGCAACAGAGATCCTGAGTGACACAATAGAGAAGTTAGACTTGATTGACATTTTTCAGTACATTACACCCCCAGAAAATCAGAATATACTCTATTCTCAATTGCACATGGAACATTCTCAAGGATGGATCACATACTGGGGCACAAAACTAACCTCAACAAATTTAAGAATATAGAAATTATTTCAAGTATCTTCTCTGGCCACAATGGAGTGAAACTAGAAATCAACCACAGGAAAAAAAATGCGAAAAAACTAACTAGAAGGAGACTAAAAAACATGCTACTAAAAAACCAATGGGTCAATGAGGAAATCAAGAAGGAAATTAAAAATACCTGGAGAAATATTCTAATGAAGACACAACCATTTAATATCTATGGGATGATGCAAAAGCAGTTCTTAGAGGGAAAACTACAGGCCTTGTTCAAAAAAGAAGAAAGAAAATTCAAATTGATGACTTAATCCACTATCTAAATGAATTCAAAAAAGAAGAACAAACAAAACCTATAAGTCAGCAGAATGAAGGAAAACATAAAGATCAGAGAGGAATTCAATAAAATAGAGATTCAGGAAATAATAGAATGAACCAATAAAACCAAGCACTGGTTCTTTGGAAAGGTAAACAAAATTGACAAACCTCTGGCCAGACTCACCAAAAAGTGGAGAGAAAGAACCCAAATAACAAATTGCTGCCTCCTGCACTGCAGATCAACAGGAGATCCTGAAAAAGGGATGGCATGGCATACAAAACACAAGAGACTTCTACGTTTTAAAAGTGGGGGACCAGGAGGCACACTGTTTTTCTGAACAAAGGCCACTAGGCTTTAGCCCATAGGACTTTTATTAGGGAAAGTGATGTGTTTAGTGAGGAAAAGCAAGCATAGGGAGTGTTGAAGCTATCTCTTAGTGAGATTGAGGGAGGCTACTAGTAATAAAAGTCACAGGCGAATACATCTAGGATATAGTGCAATTGCCTAAAGAACAACATAGCTAATGTAAAAGGCCCTTATTTTGACAGGAGACCCTGCACTTTTTTTTTTTAATTTTTGCATGATTGTTAACCAAAATGTAATTTTACTTGGTAGATTACTGAAAACAACAGATGATAATTGACAAGAAAAACTCATAGAATTAGAAATAGAAGTTAAATGAGAAGTTATTTGTGAAAACAGAGAATGTGATTTTCCAGATCAAAAAAATGGCTTATGGAGAGAAATTGAGACTGACAGAGTGACCGAGTTTAAATCTGCAAAAATCTAATATGGGTAATGGTACTAGATGCCCCTCTTTTTTTGCCTTTCATATATATTTTTTCTACTGTAAAGCATGGTGACCCAGTTACACATACATGTATGCATTATTTTTCCTCACATTATGTGTTCCATCATAATTGACGAGACAGAGTTCCCAGTGCCACACAGCAGGATCCCATCGCCTGCACTTTAGAACTCTGCATCAGCTAACATGCTTATCTGGCTTTTGCCATCACAAGCATTCCTTGGCTTATCATGCTTTTGCACTATCAAGTTTGCTTTCTGCAGAGTTCAGCATTTCAGTGGTCTCCAACATCTCCCCCCTTTTTATAGTTGTTGGATAATAACAGTCATAGTTAATTTTGATTGTAGAGTGTTTATTTGGTTTCTATGGTCCAATCTGATTCTGCAGACTGAACAAAAAAAGAAAAAATGCAAATGTCTTTTCTATCAAAGGAAATCTTGTTTACTCCATTTTGCTCTGGTTTTGGCTGAAATGCCTTCCTGCAACCCACCCCCCCACACACACTTCCTTTTCTCCCAGTAACAATTTGTTTCAAATTAGTCAACCAGAAAGAATGTGTGCCCTGACCTGACCTATGGGAAGGGGACAGGTAAATCAACTGTGTCAGGGATAAATATGGGAGGGTCCTTTGTTCAGTGCATGTTTTTGGAGTGTCCACACCCTTCTGCAGAAGTAAAGAGCCTTGTCGAGATCTTTCCATGTTCATGTGTCTCTTTTTTGACAATGACAATTGGAGCCATGTCCAACAATAGATTTGGGCACTCCTCTGGGATTTGGGGTCCAATGGAGTGTGGATTCTCAAGGAGGGGAGATTCAACCCATGGCCTGTTGTGGTGGCCCTAAATTGAGTAGTCCGCACCTGTGAACTTCAAACCCATGGAGGGTTCTCAACAATGCAGGAAATCATGTGACTGACCAGTCAACTTCTGTTAATGGACGAAGGTAGGAAAGATCATGGGTGTGATTGAGTACCTCCTTGATGGTTGGGGATGGGGGTCGGTAAGCCTGAAAGAGTCTTGGGTGAGATCAGCAATTTTGGGTGAAATCAGAGGATCAGAACATGATCCTGGAAAAATGAAGGTCTCGGGTGAGACTGGCGATTTCAGGTGAAATTGGAGGATCAGAACACAATCCTGGGAAATGGGAAGTAAGTCTTCCCAACCTGTACCTCCACTTGGAGGATCAAATGGGGGAGGGGGCCAAATTCCTCCAGACCATACTCTGGGATTAATATTAAAGTATTGGGGTGACAATCCATGGATAAAAGACAAAAAAAGGGAAGAATGATTAAATATTGTTTTATCTGGACACAGACACATATTCTCACCTCATCTGTCTTCTGGCCAAAGTTTGGATTGATTGATGATCGGTTCTGTCAGCTGCTCATTCAGATTATCCAGCACAAGTCACTGGGGTCTCAGGAGGAAATTTATTATGCTCTCTGTTGGTGGCAGGAACTAGCGGTCTTATCTCCCCTCAGAGCAAGGGACCAAAAGGGAAATGAGGAGGAAACCCAAGAACATTCTGGGACCTACTCCTTCATGGGACCCCCTTGGTTTTCTGCTGCCACCTTCCAATCCCCAAAATGGCACTGGCCCCCCTCCAGCCACAGCCACCACCGCTGTCACAGCCAGGGGAGCATGGGGGGGGAGGGGCACAGAGCCCACCACCCAGGCACAAGGGCACTGCTGCTGCTCCCAGAGTTAACATAGAATGGGAGGGGTGCAGAGCCCCAAACAGGTGCAAGTGCACTCCCACTGCTCACAGAGTCAGAACAGGAGGGTTAGGCCACAGGCACAAGCATGCTGCCCCACCCATGGGGTCAAAGCCCACCACCTCAACAAAACCAAAGTATATGGCAAGGCCTTATTTCAGACTTAGGTGAGACTTAAAACAATGTCAGGAGTTCCCATTGTGGCATGGTGGAAGTGAATCTGACTGGAAACCATGGGGTTGTGTGTCCAGTCCCTGGCCTCACTCAGTGGGTTAAGGATCCAGTGTTGCTGTGAGATGTGGCATAGGTCACAGACCCAGCCATGACTTGGATTCCACATTGCTATGGCTGTGGTGTAGGCCAGCAGCTGCAGCTCCAATTGGACCCCTGGCCTGGGAACCTCCATGAGCCATGGGAGCAGCTCTCAAAAGACAAAATAATAAGTAATAAATAAATAAACAAATATAAATAAAATAATGGATTGGAAACATAAACTATTTGAGAACTTAGAGAGACATAAAAGGTAACTGTGAGAAGGAATGAGGAATGGAATTCTATTTTATTCAGGGAAAAGAAGAGTAAGTCTGTCTTCTAGCTTGTTTTAAGTGGAAAATGGGGGACAAACTAATGGATACAGAAAGTGCTGGAAGGTTTGTGGGAAGCAGACATTGAGAGAAGGGTTATACCTTGTCAGAACTCAGTTTAAGTTTAATTGAGTAAATGAATTTTAAAATAAGCTGGTACAAAACTTGAACTTGGATTTTCTTTAAGAAAACAAATTTTCCTTGGAATGCTACTTTGATAATAGATTATATAATGTTCTTTTAAGAGATCTGCTGTATTTGCTTTGGAGATCTCTTGTAACTTTGGTTAAGAAAGAAGTATTATCCACAGCGACCTGTGATTCTATCTGACCAATTTTTTTTAAATGATTTATTTATAAACACTATCAAATTCTAATTAAAGAGCTTTTAACTCAGCTAACTTTAAAATGCTTCAAGGGATCCTTGAGGCATTCAGAGAAAAATTTTAAATTACTAGAATCATTTGCAATGTTAAAATACATAGAGAGTATTATCAAATAAGTGATAAACCTCAGATTATATAAATAAATAGATGTTTTTAATATAGTTATTCTAGAACTTTTACAGTTTCTGAAATTTTGGTATATACTGGTATTATGTTATAATCCTTTTTTTCTCTAATTATTTCAAATTGTTATGTCACAACAGTTACAAAGTTTCATTGTCAATTTGCATTGCAATCAGATTTAAATGTGCCTTAAGTCTTTTGTACTGTTAGTTAATGGCTTTAACTTTGCAAAAATATTTCCTTTTCTAGAAGATCTATAGAAAATTTTTTTTAAAAAATGCAAATTTCTGGCTTCCAGAACTTAATGATGACCTGAGTAAGAAATTACAAGAAAAAAAAAATCTAAAAGGAAAATTGATGATATCATATACAGTTAAACAAAAATAATTGGTTACATTGGACTGTGTGAACTGGTAAATATGGTTATAATTTTATGGTTTCTATTCAAGATAATACTAGCTTCATATATTTACTGTATATATACATTTACTGGTGAACCTTACCATTTGTGGAATTTTTATTTCCTATTGATGTCTTTTCTTTTCTGCCTAGAGAAGTTACTTTAGTATTTGTTGTAAGGCTGGTTTAGTGTTGCTGAACTCTCTTAGTTTTTGCTTAACTGTGAAGGTTTTGATTTCTCCTTCAAATCTGAATGAGAACCTTGCTGGGCAGAGTAATCTTGGTTGGAGGACTTCTCCTTTTATCATGAAAACTATATCATGCCACTCCCTTCTGGACTGCAGAGTTTCTGCTGAAAAATCTGCCAATAACCTTATTGGGGTTCCCTTGTATGTTACTTGTTTCTTTTCCCTAGCTGCTTTCAAGATTTTCTCTTTGTCTTTAATTTTGGTCAGTTTGATTAATATGGGTCTCGGTGTATTCCTCCTTGGGTTTTTTTATATGGTACTCATTGTGCTTCCTGGATTTGAGTGAGTGGTTCCTTTCCCATGTTAGGGAATTTTTTGGCTATTATCTCTCAGAATATTTTTTCTGTTCCCTTCTCTCTCTCTTATCCTTCTGGCACCCCCATAATACAGATGTTGGTGTGTTTAATGTTGTCCCAGAGTTCTCTGAGACTCTTTTCATTTGTTTTCAATCTTTTTTCTCTTTTCTGTTCCACATTCGTAATTTCTTCTAATCTGTCCTCCACCTCACTTATTCATTCTTCTGTCTCCTGTAATCTGTTAGCTGCTTCTAGTGAATTTTTAATTTGTTACTAAATTATGCACTAAAGATCAGAAATCATGAGAAGAGGAGGGTACAAATGCAGGACACTGGAGATGAACTTGCAATTAAAAGAATGACAACTTAAAACAATCTCATATACATATATATCAAAACGTCAGAATAACTGCATACCAAAAATCTACAATTGATGCACAAACAAAGAAAAATCAATCGAATGCAACACTAAAGATAGGCATAAAACCATAAGAGGAGAGAACAAGAGAAGAAGGGAAGAAAAAAGAGCAACAAAAACAAATCCAAAGCAATTAATGAAATGGCAATAAGAACATACATATCAATAATTACCTCAAATGTTAATGGACTAAACGCCCCAACCAAAAGACATAGACTGGCTGAATGGATGCAAAAACAAGACCCATACATATGCTGTCTTCAAGAGACCCACTTCACTTCTAGGGACACAAACAAATTGAAAGTGAGAGGATGGAAGAAAATATTTCATGCAAACGGGGTTCAAAAGAATCTTGGGAGTAGCAATACTCATATCAGACAAAATAGACTTTAAAATGAAGAATATTTTAAGGGACAAAGAAGGTCATTACATAATGATCAAAGGTTCAATCTAAGAAAAAGATATAACAATTTTAAATATCTATGCACCCAACCTAGCTTCACCACAGTATATAAGGTAACTGCTAACAACCTTAAAAGGAGAAATCAACAATAACACAGTCATAGTGGGGGACTTTAACACCCCACTTACACCAATGGACAGATCACCCAGACAGAAAATCAATAAGGAAACACAGGCCCTGAATGAAGCATTAAACCAGATGAACTTAATAGATATTTATAGGACATTCTATCCAAAATCAACAGAATACACATTCTCCTCAAGTGCACATGGAACATTCTGTAAGACTGATCACATCCTGGGCTACAAATCCAACCTCGGTAACTTTAAGAAAATTGAAATCATATCAAACCTCTTTTATGACCAAAATGCTATATGACTAGAAGTCAACAACAAGAAAAAAAAAACTGCAAAAAACACAAACACGTGGAGACTCAACAACATGCTACTAAACAAGCAATGGATCACTGAAGAAATCAAAGAGGAAATTAAAAAATACCTAGAAGCAAATGACAAGAAAGGAATGACAATCCAAAACCTATGGGATGCAGCAAAAGCCATTCTAAGAGGGAAGTTTATAGCAATACAAGCCCACCTCAGGAAACAAGAAAAAGCTCAAATAAACAAGATAACTTGACATCTAAAGCAGCTCAAGAGAGAAGAACAGACAAGTCCTAAATTTAGTAGAAGGAAAGAAATCATAAAGATCAGAGCAGAAATCCATGAAATAGCAATGAAGCAAACCACAGAATAGATCAATGAAATGAAAAGCCAGTTCTTTGAAAAGATCAACAAAATTGATAACCCCTTAGTCAGACTTACCAAGAAAAAAAGAGAGAGGACTCAATAAAATTAGAAATGGAAAAGGAGAAGTAACAATGGACATCACAGAAATACAAAGGATCATAAGAGATTACTCTGTGCAACTATACAACAATAAAACAAAAAACCTAGAAGAAATGGACAAATTCTTGGTAAAGCACAATCTTCCAAGACTAAACCAAGATGAAATAGAAAAGATGAATGGAGCAATCACAAGAACTGAAATTGAAACTGTGATTAAAAAACTTCCAACAAACAAAAGTCCAGGACCAAGATGGCTTCATGGGCAAATTCTATCAAAAATGTAGAGAAGATCCAACACCTATTCTTCTGAAAATATTTCAAAAAGTTGCTGAGGAAGGGATACTCCCAACCTCATTCTATGAGGCCTCCATCACCCTGATAACAAACCCTGACAAAGATATCACACAAAAAAGAAAACTACAGGACAATTTCACTGATGAACATTGATGCAAACCTCCTCAACAAAATACTAGCAAACTATATCCAACAATACAATAAAAGGATTGAACATCATGATCAAGTGGGATTTATTCCATGGATGCGAGTGTTCTTCAATATCCATCAGTGTGATACACCACATTAACAAACTGAAGAATAAAAATCTACGATCCTCTCAATAGAAGTGGAAAAAGCCTTTGACAAAATCCAACACCCATTTCTGATATAAAACCCTTCAGAAAATGGGCTTAGCAGGAACATACTTCAATATAATAAAAGCCATATATGACAAACCCAAAGCTAACATCATTCTCAGTGGTGAAAAGCTGAAAGAATTCCCTCGGAGATCAAGACAAGGATGTCTGCTCTTGCCACTAATCTTCAACATAGTTTTGAAAGTCCTAGCTGCAGCAATCAGAGAAGTAAAAGAAATAAAAGAAATCCAAAGTGGAAAGGAAGAAGTAAAACTATCACTATTTCAAGATATGATACTATACCTAGAGAATCCTAAAGACTCTACCAGAAAACTGGTAGAACTCATCCAAGAATTTGGTAAAGTCTCAGGAAACAAAATTAATACACAGAAATCAACAGCATTTCTATGCACTAAAAATGAAAGAGCAGAAAGAGAAATTAGGGAAGCAATCCCATTTACCATTGCATCCAAAAGAATAAATACCTAGGAGTAAACCTACCTAAGGAGACAAAAGACCTATATTCAGAAAACTATAAGACACTGGTGAAAGAAATCAAAGATGACACAAATAGATGGAAAGACATACCATGATCATGGATTGGAATAGTTAATATTATCAAAAAGACTATGCTACCTGAGACAATCTACAGATTCAATGCAATCCCTATCAAAGTTCCAAGGACATCTTTCACAGAACTCAAACGAAATATTTTAAAGTTTGTTCAGAAGCACAAAAGACCCAGAATAGCCAAAGACATCCTGAAAAAGAAAAATGGAGCTAGAGGAATCAGGCTCTGGACTTCAGACTATACTACAAAGCGACAGTCATCAAAACCATATGGGACTGGCACAAAGATAGAAATATAGATCAGCAGAACAGGATAGAAAACCCAGAATGAAACCCACACACCTACAGCTAACTAATCTATGACAAAGGAGGCAAGGATATACAATGGAGAAAGGACAGCTTGTACAATAAGTGGTGCTGGGAAAACTGGACAGCCACATGGAAAAGAATGTAATTAGAACCCTCCCAAACACCATACAATAAATAAATAAATAAATAAACTCCAAATGGATTAAAGACCTAGATATAAGACCAGACTCTTATAGGAAAACATAGGCCAAACACTCTCTGATGTAAATGACAGCAACATCTTCTCAGATCCACCTCTTAGAGTAATGATAGTAAAAATAAAAGTTAAGAAATGGGACCTAATCAAGCCTCAAAGTTTATGCACAGCAAAGGAAACCCTAAAAAACACAAAAAGACAACCCACAGAAAGGGAGATTATCTATGCAAATGAATCAACTGACAAGGGATTAATCTCCAAAATTTATAAACACCTTCTGCAATTACATACCAAAAACAAACAAACAAACAACTCCATCAAAATATAGGCAGAACATCTAAACAGATATTTCTCCAAAGAAGTCATGCAGATGGCCAAAAAACACATGAAAAGATGTTCAACATCACTCATTATTACAGCGATGCAAATCGAAACCACTCTGAGGTACCACCTTACACCAGCCAGAATGGCCATCATCAAAAAGTCTATAAACAATAAGTGCTGGAGAAGATGTGGAGAAAAAGGAACCCTATGACACTGTTGGTGGGATTGTAAATTGGTGCAACCACTGTGCAAAGCAGTATGGAGATTCCTCAGAAAACTAAAAAATAGAACTACCATTTGATCCAGCAATCCCACTCCTGGGCATCTATCCAGAGAAAACTATGACTTGCAAAGACATATGTACTTTGATGTTCATTGCAGCACTATTTGCAATAGCCAAGACATGGAAACAACCATATCCATCAACAGAGGAGTGGATCAAGAAGAGGTGGTACATATACACAATGGAATATAACTCAGCCATTAAAAGGAATGAAATACCAGCATTTTTAGCAACATGGATGGACCTAGAAATTATCATGCTAAGTGAAGTCAGCCATACAATGAGACACCAACATCAAATGCTTTCACTAACATGTGGAATCTGAAAAAAGGACAGACTGAGCTTCTTTGCAGAACAGATGCTGACTCTCAGACTTTGAAAAACTTATGGTTTCCAAAGGAGACAGTTTGGGGGGTGGGGGATGTACTTGGGTTGTGGGATGGAAATCCTGTGAAATTGGATTGTGATGATCATTGTACAACTACAGATGTGATAATAAAAAGAATACTGGCTTTTAATCTGTGTTCTCCAGGTATAAAGAAATTCTCTCCAACAAGCAATTTGGTAAATATACCTTTGTACTCAGAACTGAAACATTTCTCTCTTCTCTACCTGATTTCTTCAGAGTATGAAAACTCTCAGGTTCCCAGAAGCTTTATCAGATGGTTAGGAAGGCCATCTTGTATGTAGCCTGTAAAAACCTCAAGGTATCTGGGTTTTTAAAAGGGAAGGAATTCTCAGAGATCTTTAAGATAAAAATCTTTAAGACAAACCCTTGACATGACTTTCCTAGTCCTGAGGTGCCTTTTAAAAACTTAGTCTAAGATTCCTCATAAAGTTCTAACAAAGCCCATTTAAAAAAACTATATGATCAATTTTATTCACATAATCATTTGGCCAAGGTTGTTGACACCAGACTTAATTGGCAAATAAATTAGTCTTGGTTTGGATAATATTTGATAAACATGAGAGTAATTTTAGAGATAGATGTTTCAATGAAAACTTGCTAAATCTGTTAATCTCATTCTTTTAATTGTGGTCAGTAGCACTAAGACTTACTTCCTGGATAGTTCTTTGCTATTATGTTATATTGCTGCAAAGTTTAACTGAGCTTCTAAAGAACATTCTAAGCTCGTTTCTAAAGTTTATCTCAGTAATCTATTTTTGGATAAAAATCAGATGCCCCAAAACCTGCCTCAAGGGGATTATGTATACTAAAAAGGACATAATATAAAAGGACTATTTCCAAGCTTGTAAAGGAAGACCCTGATACCTTACTATGGAGCCAGGAGGAGGTACAACAATTTAGAGATTTAAGAGAGGTGCTGACATGTGCCCCTTTTCCAGCTGTACCATCCTTTTGAAAAACTTTTTCATTCATTTGTAAACATGGGCCAGGTGATGGCTCTAGGGGTCCTCATACAGAAACATGGGGGAAATCACCAGCTGGTGGCCTTACTGTCCTTCCTCCTGGACTCTGTCACCAGAGGATGGCTCCGTACATAGAGTCAGTAGCCACCACTGCCCTATTAAATAAAGAAAACAGAAAACTCACTTTTGGAGGAAGGCTGACTGTGAGTATAATAACAGGATATAGGGACACAAATGCCCTGTTAAAATGGATACAATATTCTGTGGACACACTACACAAAGGCAGCTGTTATGCTTGTGCCACAGAGAGACCAGAGGCCCAAGTGTTTCCCTTTCCTCTGGGATGGTCATCAGATCCACCAGAGTCTTAAATGTGTGATGGCTGTCTTCCAGGACAAAACACCTTGAAATAATGAGTCCAGTTGGACTTTGTTACTGCTATTCCTTGAGGTCTAAATTTCTGTGGGTCCACCCCCGAGAACTGTTCAGCGGCCAAATGAAAATGTCAATGGCTCCTCATGTCCAAAATGACAAGAGGCAAAGGTGACTTTCTTAGGCAACCTGACCAGGTAGAGTGAAAGCTGGTCCTACACCACCCCCACAATCAATCCCAGTTCCAAATGCCCCAGGCAGATGTCTGGTGGTGTTGTGGGAGCCCACTAATGGGCATATTGCTGGAAAATCAAAGTGACACTGGTACTTTGGTGCAATTGGCCATCCCTTTCACCCTGGCATTTAGGCCCCAATCTCAAACTCAGCCAATCCTGAGGAAATGAGACATCATCGCCACTGGGGTTGTTGGTCCTTTGACCCCCAGGTCTATATATTAACTCAATAGGTGTTCCAAATTTAAGGCAAGAAATCAGATAGCCATTGGCTTTGAATCTTCTCTCCTTTGGTGGTCAACCATAAACAAACATGTTGATTGGATAAACTACATCTTTTACAATCAACAAAGATTCATAAATTACACTAGAGATGCCATTAAAAAAAATAACTGAACAGCTAAGGCCAACTAGTCAAATGGCATGGGAAAATAGACTTGCTTTAGACATGATGCTGACAGAAAATGGTGGAGTCTGTGTAATGATTGATATCCAGTGGTGTACATTCATTCCCAACAATACTGCCCCAGAGAGCACCATCACCAAGGCCCTATGCAGATTAACAACCTTAGCAGATGAGCTTTCAGAGAATTCTGGTATTAATGACTCCTTCACAGACCTTTTAGAAAAGTGGTTAAAAAAATTAAATGGACTAATAGTTTAAATCTTTAGCCCTCAAATTGCTGTAGTTAGTGTCTCTGTCTAAATTGCACATTATATAATTCCTTGTGTCAGGGGACTTATTCAAAAATTAATAGAAACTGCCCTAACATAGCAATTGGGCCCCCCTCCTCACCAAGCCAATATACTCCTGATAGACACAATAGAACATGAGAGCCAAACCATGCTCAAAGAATTTGAAGAAAAGAATATTTGATAAAAAACTGAAAGGGGGGAATTATGGAAAGTAACATAATGTTTTTTCTATCAAAGGCAATCTTGTTTACTCCATTTTTCTCTGGTTTTGGCTGAAACACCTTCCTGCAACCCCCCTCCTCTTTTTCTCTTCACCCAGTAACAGTTTGAAAATAGCCAACAGGAAGAATGTGTGCCCTGACCTGACCTATGGGAAGGGGACAGGTAAATCACCTGGGCTAGGGATAAATAGAGGAGAGTCCTTTGTTCTGCACACGCACATTTTGGAGTGCCCACACACTTCTGCAGAAGCAAAGAGCCTTGTTGAGATCTTCCCATGTTCATGTGTCTCATTTTTGACACTGACAATTGGAGCCATGTCCCCAACATAGCAACAGTTAGAACAATAATAAAGGAAATGTTTGGATTTTCAAACCAAGTGTGAGGATCAAAAGCCTGTAATTTTGATAAAATACATTCAATAATCTGATCCTTAGAAGTGTCCAATCGCATAGAAATAAATTGATGAATGTCCGTTTGTAAAGCCAAAATATCTAAGGTAGTGTTATGCTGATCCCAGGCTCCCAAAACATGAGCCTTATTTTTTTTCCCAATTGTAAAGGCTGTTATTATACTTAAGAGGAGTGGTACAGTAAGTAGTTATATTATAATGACAAGGGAGTTCCACTTGTGGGTATATACTCTCCAATTCTTTGCCCATCCAAAAAATTGCATCTTTCAAACTATCCAATTCATCTTAGAAGGCCAGGTCTATGGAATATTGCTCATGCCACAATTGTGATGAGTTTTGAACAAGATCATTTACAAAAGTATGGGTTTGAACCTCCTGAGACAGGATTGTAGCAGATGTAGCTACTGCAGTTATTTTTCCAATAATAGTAAATATAGCTCCAATAATCATTCTTTTTCCTCTATAGGGGATCTTCTGAAATATATTATGTAAAATATGTAATGTGGTGTTTTGTTCTCAAGGTTCAGTAAGATTTACAGGTAGCCAGATCACAGTAGGTTGATACATAATCATAATAGATTGATGTCTGTTTTATTTGTTAACACAATGATGTAAATAACAATATATGCATTGAATATGATATATCTGAGAACTAGAATTAAAAGAGACCTGTATCTCTTTTCCTACAATAAGCACATAAGGCGCAAAGACACAAGGCTGAATCCAGCTAGAATGAATAAGGGAGGTATCCAAGGTGTACATTTGTTTATCATAAATTAATTTACATCCCACAGGGAAACTCTTTGTAAGGCTGCAGCTAATTTACATTGAGTATTTTGCAGTGGCCCCTTTCCAAATTTTAGTTGTGGGCCAGCCAATCTCAAAGCATTCCAATGTATTTTCAAGCTAGAATTTGTCTGAAAGCACCCTCTCCATTTTCTCAGCCTAAGAATTTTATTATCAGCAGATATAAATTCTCTGTTAGGTCCCCAATTTATTACCCTATTGTTTTGAATAGAAAAAACTTGAGGTATATTAGTTATGCAATCATCCCATTCTGTTTCTCCCTATATCCAGGAAAGGGCTTGTTTACAAATCTTCTGGGTGGGCTTAGCATATTTATCATCTAGTGATGCCTTACACTTCTAAATACTTAGTATTGATAGCAAAAACATAGTTACATTTCTCCTTTTTCCTTTTGGAGTTTCTATCAACCAGACCTCATTATGCATAGGTGCACACCAGAGGAAAATTGTAACATTATGGGTAAGATAAAAAGGCATGTGTATCATTTGTCCTGTGTAATTATAAGGGGCACCCTCTAAGTTCATATCTGGTAATGTAGACATTTTTGGATGTGGGAGGAACTGTGTATCATTAACATATATTAATGAAGATTTATCTTCCCATGTCATAGTTCTCAATAATGGAAGTCTAGGAATGAATGCCCAATATTGTTCCCTGTTAGTCCCAGTTACCACAAGGCTGATGACAGTAAAGGTGGCAATGAGTATATTTTGAGGATTAATAGGTAGATTTCCTTGATGCAGGCATTCTTCTGCCATGTTAAGTGTTTTCTTCACTTGGTCCCAGGTTATTGGCTTGGCGTCTTGAGTTCTTTTTGTTGTCATCCTTGGATGGACTGCTTGTGTTGTCCTTATTTTGTTGGCTCCTAGTGTCATCTGTTGGAAGTCATGTGTCAGATGATCTTCCTCCATGCTGCTGTTTTACACACCTGCCAGGAATCCAGATAGGTGTAGCTGCAGTTTCTGGAAAAACACAAACATAACCTCTACTCCAGGTTATTAAAGGATAAGGACTTTTCCATATATTTTCCTCAGGTGTTTTCCAGTATACCAATGGGGAGGTGCCAGGAATATACTGGCCATGGTGCCATCCCATGGGCATTATTTCTTGTTCATCACAGGTGAAAAAATTTAAAGTAAGCAAAGTTTGTCTTAATAATCTTGTGGGGGATGAGCCTTCCTGTTCCCCCTTTTGTTTTTTAAATTGCAGTATCAATTTGTGATGTGTACATTCTACTATAGCTTGTCCTTGGGGATTATAAGTGATACCAGTGACATGTAAAATTCCCCAAATTTGACAAAATTCAGCAAAAGACTTACTAGCATAAGCAGTCTGTTATGGCAGTGAGATCTAGAATAAAGTTTTTCTCATAAATTTGTCTCAATATGCAAAACTAGAATATGAATCAAAGCAATTTTTAATTACCCTCATTTTCTTACCAATTATAGCCAAATTAGGACTATAGAAATTATATCCCAATTGGAAAACACATCTTTTAACCATTTTTTTTTATTGGGTTTGTCAGGGAGCCAGGAAGAACCAAGTGGCCATCTTGGATTTTCCATAGCCCTGACTGTTGAAATTACAGCTATTGTTTATTTATCCTAACTTCTCTGATTTAGGAGCAGATTGTTACCATGTTACAAGGTCATCAGGATGGCAAAAGTCTGACAATGAGGGATTAATTTTTTTGTGCCATATTTTTTTATTTGACAAAATTTCCCCTGTAATTTACATTTAGGAAGTTTGTAAAGAAAATAAATATATATGGAAAACTTTAAAAATACCTGGCCAGATAGAATCATAGATTATTGTTTAACATTAGTTATTTATCTAACCAAAGTAACAAAGGATTTTAAAAGCAAATACAAATTAAAGGCAAAGAGATTCATATAATCTGTTCTTAAAACAGTGTTCTAAGAAAACTTTTTTTAAACAGAGGCCAAATTCAAATTCAAGTTTTGCATTAGTTTACTTTTAAAATTAGTTTACTGAAATTTTAAACTTAGTCCCAACTATGTATAAATTTTTTTATTGTCCACTTCCCAAAAACCTTCTATCATTTTTGTATCTATATTATTTTGTTCACTATCTTTCATTTAAAATAACAAGCTATAAGATAGATTTTCTTTTTCCTTAATAAAGTGTAATTCCATTCTTTCTATTTTTTTTCTTTACTGAAACTATACATCCTACCTTTTGAAGTAACCATAGACTATTTTTACAGAACATTTCAGGATGGCACCAAACGAAATGATTAAGTCTTAAGTGAGTTTAGTTTTTATTTAGTAACTAAAGTCTCAATATCTCATTTGCATTTTATTAAACCTAGGTATAATAATATATTATACTTGATGTTGATGACTCTAAAGACATGTCTATATTAGTTAGATCAACAAACTTTAATATTAATGCATATCAAATATTGAATATTTTCCACTTCATATGAAACAAAAATTAATTTACTTTATGTATTTTGAGAATTTATGTAAGCACTTAATTTCTGTTAAACCAATTAAGCAGAGTGCCTTTATGAATTAAATTTGACAATGTCATACAGGTACAACACACACAAAGACACATACAAACAAGCAAAACAGAGACTTCATATTTCCCATTTCGAGGTTTTAGCCATGAATAGGGTACTTCTGTGTAAAACATATTAATTACAAGAGAGATTGATTCAAACTGTGTTTCTTTTAATGTTGCAGCAAGCATTGCTTGAGTATGACCTGTACTCCCTACATCTTGACACATCTTAATAAAGCAGAAATGCCACCTGAAATTTTTACAGAGGCCATTGCCCTTTTACAATCTTTATTTGCATTTTCATATGTCAATTGTTTAATCGAAGTATCAGCTGCTTGAGAATGTGCCGCCTGGTGCCTTACTGCTTGAGTTAGCTGGTCTACAAATTGTGGATAAGTTTCTGCAGGGCCTTGAAGGCATAGTACAAAAGACCCTTGGGTGTTTCCCCTCTCAGGAATTGTCATCCATGCAAACTGGGCTACAAGACTCAGCTATTTATATGCCCTAGGATCATATGTCAATTGATTTGCCAGGTCAAGAAAGGGCCCTGTCCCTACCAACATTTCAAAAGAAATTTGAACATTATTTCTTTTATTTAAATGAGCTTGTTCCTGACAGAAGCCCAATAGACTAGACTTCCAAATTAAATAATTTCCACCATCTAGGGTGGCTTTAGCTCTCATATGCCAATCCCACGGGAGAAACTGAAATGTCCCCATACTTTCTACCATGCTTATAGTAAAGGGAGCTGTAATTTATTCTGAATTACACTATAACAAAAAGCCTTAAGAGCCTTAAAATCAAAAGGGGTGTGCGTATGGGTATTTTGTCCTGGGACTTGAGCATCAGGGACAATAGTTATAGGGCATGCTAAGAAGGTTCAGTCTTCTAAACCCACAGATTTTAGAGCTGATTGAAGTGGAGTTAATGCTGACTCCACAGATAAAGGTTTATTTAAACTCTCATCAAGAAAGGGATTAGTCCAAGGGGAAGGGGGAGCTTTTCTTTATGTTCCCTTAAGGGTTCCAAAACATGTCTTACTAGTCCCCATGTGGAAAAAAAAAAAAAAAAGAAACAGAGAGGCCACAGACTTATGGGTGCACTTTAAATTTTCTCCCACATGATCTCAACATTCTGGGTCCAGGGTTTCCTTGCCTGGAAATGAAGGGTTATATTTAATCACAACTTCTAACAATTCCTCTTAGACTCTGTTACCCGAGCCTCAGACTGTTTCAACCTGCATTTAAGTAACTGAATATAATGTTTAATTCCTTGTGATTTAATTCTGCCCCATTGTTACCCTGGTTTACAGTTTCTACTTGCCAAATCATGGTTGCAACTCCATAGAGTTCAAGGCTACCCTCTTCATCATCTGTAGTTTCACTTCCTCCTGCTCTTGGCAGACCTTCCCTTTTTTTCCTCTCATGGCAGAACTTTTTTTTTCTTTTATCTGCTCATAGAAGACCTTCACTTCCAGCCCCATGGTGAGCACCACTCTGCTGTGTCCTGTGCTGCAGGTCAGTGGGAGATCCTGAAACAGGGATAGTGTGGCATGTAAAACACAAAAGACTCTTTAACATTTTAAAAGTTGGGTACCAGGAGGCACTCTGTTTCTCTGAACAAAGGCCCCTAGGCTTTAGCCCATAAGACTTTTATTAGGGAAAGTGAGGTGTTTAGGTTAGTGAGCAAAAGCAGGCATAGGGAGTGTTGAAACTATCTCTTAGTGAGATTTAGGGAGGCTACTAACAATAAAAGTCACAGGCGTATATATTTAGGATATAGTGCAGTTGCTTAAAGAACAACATAGTTAATGTATAAAGCCCTTAATTTATTTTGACCAGTGACCCTGCACTTTAGAATTCTGCATTGGCTAACATGCTTGTCTGGCTTTTGCCATCACAAACATTCCTTGGCTTATTGTGCTTTTGCACTACCAAGTTTGCTTTCTGCAGAGTTCAGCAGTTCAGTGGTCTCCAACAACAAAAAGGAGAAATCACAACAGACACTGCAGAAATAATAAAAAAAAAACCATAAAAGAATACCATGAATAATTATATGCCAACAAAGTTGACAACCTAGAAGAAATGGACAACTTCATGGAGAATTAGAGCATGTCAAAACTGAACCAAGAAGAAATAGATAAACTGAACAAACAGATCACTATAAATGAAATTAAATATGAAATAAAAACACTTCCTACAATAAAAGTTCAGAATCAGATGTCTTCACAGGTGAATTCTACCAAAGATACAAAGAGGAACTTATAAACACCCTGCTAAAATTTTTCCAAAAGTTTGAAGAAGAACACTTCAAAGATATTCTATGACACCACCATAACCCTGATGCCAAAACTGGACAAATATACCACAAAAGTAGAAAATTCTAGGCCAATAACTTTGATGAATATAGATGGAAACATTCTCAAAAAAAATTTTTGGGCAACAAAATCCAACAACATATAAAAAAGATCATACACCACAACCAAGTGGGATTCATCCCAGGTTCACAAGGATGGTTCAACATATGCAAATCAATAAACAGCATACATCAAGTAAATAAAAGAAAAGTCAAGAACCACATGATCATCTCAATAGATGCAGAAAAAGCATTTGACAACATCCATTCATGATGAAAACTCTTACCAAAGTGGGTATATTGGGAAAATAACATAATAAAAACCATTTACAACAAACCCACAGCATATATATACTCAATGGAGAAAAGCTGAAAGCCTTCCCACTAAAATCTGGAGCAAGACAAAGATACCCACTCTCACCACGGTTATTCAACATAGTATTGGAAGTCCTAACCACCACAATCAGACAAACCAAATAAGTAAAATTTCCAAATTGGAAGAGAAGAGATAAAATTGTCACTCTATGCAGATAACCTGATACTATATATAGAAAACTCTGAGTACACAATCCTCAAACTACTCAAACTGATCAAAGAATTCAGCAAAGTAGGAAGATACAAGATTAATATTCAGAAATCTGTCACATTTCTGTATACTAACAATGAAATATTAGAAAAGGAATATAGAAATACAATATCTTTTAAAATAGCACCTCCAAAAATTAAATATCTGGGAATAAACAAGACCAAGGAGGTGACAGATTTATATGCTGAGAACTAGAAAACATTATCCAAGGAAATTAAAGCATAGTCAAAGAAATGGAAAGATATTCCATGCTCCTTGATTGGAAGAATTATTATCATTAAAATGGCCATGCTACCCAAAGTAATCTACAGATTCAATGAAATCCCTATCAAATTACATCTGACATTTTTCACAGAACTAGAACAAACAATCCAAAAATTTATATGGAACCACAATTGACCTAGAATTGTCAAATCAATCCTGAGGAACAAAAACAAAGGAGAAGGCATAACTCTCCCAGACTTCTGGTAATATTACAAAGTCACAGTAATCAAGACAGTGTGGTCCTGGTACCAAAACAGATAGACAGACCAATGGAACAGAATAGAGAACCCAGAAATAAACCCAGACACCTATGGACAATGAATCTTTGACAAAGGAGGGGAGAATATAAAATAGGAAAAAGACAGTCTTTTCAGCAAGTGGTGCTGGGAAAACTGGAGAGCTGCATGGAAAGCAATGAAACTAGAACACACCCTCACTCTATGCACAACAATAAACTGAAAATGGCTTAAAGACTTAAACATAAGAAAAGACCCCATCAAAATCCTGGAAGAGAACGTAGGTAAACTTTCTCTGACATTAGCCTTAAAAAATGTTTTCTTTTTTTTTTTTTTTCTTTTTTTTTTGTCTTTTTGCCATTTTCTTGGGCCACTCTCGTGGCATACGGAGGTTCCCAGGCTAGGGGTCGAATCGGAGCTATAGCCACCAGCCTACGCCAGAGCCACAGCAACGCTGGATCTGAGCTGCGTCTGTGACCTACACCACAGCTCACGGCAATGCCGGATCATTAACCCACTGAGCAAGGATAGGGATCGAACCCGCAACCTCATGGTTCCTAGTCGGATTTGTTAACCACTGCGCCACAATGAGAACTCCCCAACAAATGTTTTCTTAGGTCAGTCTCCCAAAGCAACAAAAATAAAAGCAAAAATAAACTAATGGACCTAATCAAACTGACAAACTTTTGCACAGCAAAGGAAACAATAATAAAACCCCAAAAAGACAACCTATGGAGTGGGAGAAAATAGTGTCAAAAGATGCAACTGACAAGGACTTAATCTCTAAAATATACAAACAACTTAGAGACTCAACAGCAAAAAAAAAACCCAATTGAAAAATGGGCAAAAGACCTAAATAGACATTTCTCCAAAGAAGATATACAGAAGAAGATACACAAGAACATGAAAAATGTACAACATCTCTGATTATTATAGAAATGCAAATAAAAACCACTATGAGGTACCACCTCACACTAGTCAGAATGGCCATCATTAATAAGGCAACAAATAACAAATTTTGGAGAGGGTGTGCATAAAAGGGATCTCTCCTTTACTGTTGGTTGGAATGTAAATTGGTGAAACTGCAATGGAAAATGGCATGGAGTTACCTCTGAAAAATAAATATAGAACTACCATATAACCCACAATCCCACTCTTGGGCATATATCCAGACAAAACTTTCCTCAAAAAAATACACCTGCACTTGCATGTTCATTGCAGCACTATTCACAATAGCCAAGGCATAGAAACAAACTGTCCATTGACAGATGATTGGATTAAGAAGATGTGATATATATACACAATGGAATACTACTCAGCCATAAAAAAGAACCAAATAATGTATAGCACTGGAAACCATATCTAGTCACTAATGATGGAGCATGATAATGTGAGAAAAAGAATGTGTATATGTTTGTGTGACTGAGTCACCTTGCTCTACAGTAGAAAATTGACAGAACAATGTAAACCAGCTATGATGGAAAAATAAAAATAATTTAAACAAAGTGTATTTCAATGGTTTTTAGTACATTTACAGTTTACAAGCTTTTTGTAAAATAAAAAAAAGAAGTAAAACACTTTAATTCTCAAAAATTCTCAAATATATATATATATATATATAAACACATAAGACCCCAATTAGCCAAAGCAATCCTGAGAAAGAAAAATGGAATTGGAAAAATCAGGCTTCCTGACTTCAGATTATACTACAAAGTTATTGTTTTCAAAAGAGTACATTACTGGCACAGAAACAGAATAGGGATCAATGCAACAGAAAAGAAAGACCAGAATAAACTCAAGCACCTATGGCCAATTAATCTATGACAAAGTCAGTAAGAACATAAAGTGGAAGATAGTCTCTTCAGTAAGTGTTGCTCATAAACTGGACAGCTACATGTAAAATAATGAAATTGGAAATTGTTTGCTATCATACACAAAAATAAACTCAAAAGGGATTATAGACCAAAATGTAAGGTCAGATACTATGAAACTCTTAGGGGAAAGCATAGGGACAACACTTTTTGACATAAATCACAGCAACATCTTATTTGATCCACCTCCCATAATACTGACAATAAAAACAAAAATAAACCAATGACACCTAATTAAACTCAAAAGCTCAATAAGGAAACTGTTAAATAAATGAAATGACAACCCACAGAATGGGATAAAATTGCTGTAAAATATTCAATAAATAAGGGCCTAATCTCCAAAATATACAAAGAGTTTATACAATTATGAAAACTATATATTTTTTATACAAATATACAAACAGCTTATACAATATACTATATATAAGCAGATTATACAATGACAAAAAAAACAAGTAACACAATATAAAAATGGGCAGAAGACTTAAATAGACATTTTTCCAAAGAAGACATGTGCTTCTCCATGAAAAATGATGAACATCCCAACTGTTAGAGAAATGCAAATTAAAGCTCCACTTGAGTTGCCACTTAACATGGGTCAGTATGGACATCATTATCAAGTCTACAGATAACAAATACTGTTGAGGGTGTAGAAAAATGGGGACTTTCCTTCACTCTTGGTGGTAATGTGAATTGGTAAAACCACCATAGAAAACATTATGCAGATACCACAGAAAACTAAATATAGAACTATCATATGATCCAGCAATCCCACTCCTGGGCTTTTATCTAGAAAAAGGCATCTTCATCCTATGTTCATTGCAACCCTATTCACAATATCCAAGACATGGAAGAAGCTGGATGTCCATTAACAGATGACATTTAGAAGATGTGGTAATATGTACAATAAAATACTACTCAGCCATAAAAATCAACAAAATAATGTCATTTGCAGCAGCATGGATATTTCTAGAGATTATCCTACTCAGTAATTCAGAAAGACAAATACCATGTGATATTACCTATATTTGGAATCTAAAATATGACACAAAATATCTACAAAAGAGAAACAGATCATGAACATGGGAAGTGGACTTGTGGTTGCCAGGAAGGAGGTGGGGGGAGTTGGATGGATGGGGAATTGGGGGTTTGTAGGTGCAAACTATTACATTTATAATGGATAAGCAATGAAGTCCTCCTTACATAACAGGGAATTATATCCAATCTCTTGAAGTAGAACATGATGGAAGATAGTATGAAAAAAGTAATGTATATGTATGCATGTCTGGGTCACAATGCTATACAGCAGAAATTGACACAAAACTCTAAATCAACTATACTCTAATTAAAAAATTCAAACTAATCTCTATTCCAAAAGTTATTTTGTAAATGAATCATGAATTATTTGAAAGATATTTTCAAAGGAGTAATAGAGGAATATAGGGAGGGAGGATGGAAGGAAGAGTAAAAAATGGTTACATTGTCAGATATTTCACTGAATATAAATTAATTTAAAATTACCAGAGACAGCATAAGTGGTACTGCTGAAAAAAAATTAGCAACCTGTATTCCTCCTACCACCTGTACATGGCCTTCTATCTTGAGTTGTTTTTTGGCATAAGTTGTATATTTTTGTAAATGGCACTTTACAGATCTGGCTTTGCTCTGAAATATAGGATAAGTGAGAGAAAGAAAACTAACAATGTATAATTATTAAAAAAGGGAAAGTAGTGACTCAAAAATTCCCATCCACATGTGTACACATGTCCCTGCATTGGGTTCAGAATTCATTGGCTTCACTATCATCATTTCTGTCAATACGGGCCACTGGTGGGATAAAAAGAGTTAGAATTCCTTCTCCTATTTCTTGATGGAGGAACAAAAATATCCAAAAAAGCCATGTTACAACCTGTCTCTTACAGCTTTTCTTTCATAATCCAGCTTTTGCTGGATTCTTTGAACAAATCGAATGGGTTTTCTATTAGACTGCTTGGCTGTTGTTCATTTATGACTAATTAACCAGATATTGATTATGCTTGGATACTGTTAGGAGAATAAGAATCATTAACTGAAAAAGGCTACATCTGTTTTCTCTACACATACATTACTGAGTTAGCCAAGTACAGGGAAATTTTTAGTAGCCCACAAATGATATCAAATCACAGTATACTTATACCAAAATTTGCATTATTTCTTTACTCTTTAAATTCTTTCCACTCCTGTCCTTTCTTGTGCTCTTTTCTTCTTTCATCTGCACATAATTCTTGTGACTGTACTTGTTTCATTTAATTTGAGACAACAATTATAGTACATCTACTCTTCTCTCTCTGTTCTTTCTTTTTTAAAGAAAATTGGCATCATTTCATTACTTTTATGGCTGAGTAATATTCCATTTGTGTGTATATACCACATCTTCCCAATCCAGTCATCTGTTAATGGACATTTGGGTTGTTTCCATGCCTTGGCTATTGTGAATAGAGCTGCAATGAACATGCGGGTACATGTGTCTTTTTTAAGGAAAGTTTTGTCTGGATATATACCCAAGAGTAGGATTGCTGGATCATATGGTAGTTCTATGTATAGATTTCTAAGGTACCTCCAAACTGTTCTACATAGTGGCTGTAGCCTCTTGCAGTACCACCAATGAAATAATGCCATTTGCAGCAACATGGATGGAACTAGAGACTCTCACGCTGAGGGAAATAAGTCAGAATGAGAAAGACAAATACCATATGATATCATTCATATCTGGTATCTAATATACAGCACAAAAGAACCTTTCCACAGAAAAGAAAATCATGTACATGGAGAATAGAATTGTGGTTGCCCAGGGGGAGAGGGAGGGAGTGGGAGGGATTGGGAGCTTGGGGTTAATGGATGCAAACTATTGCTCTTAGAATGGATTAACAATGAGATCTTGCTGTATAACACTGAGAAATATGTCTAGATACTGACAATGCAGCACAATAATGGGAGAAAAAATTATGTATACATGTATGTGTAACTGGGTTCCCATGCCCTACAGTGGGGAAAAAAAAGTATGTTGGGGGAAATAACAATAAAAATAAATTAAAAAAATAAATCTCAAAAAAAAAGAAAATTGGCAATGAATCAGTGTACTTTTCCCAATTGTCTTTACCTGGCGTTCCCTGTCTAATCACACAAACTTCCCCAAGCTCAGGTAGTACTAAATGTATCTGCGAAATCCAGTGGAGAAACCTATACCCTCCTTGTCTTTACAATTTTCCAATCTTGTGCACATGACTTGCTAGACATTCTTTCTAAATTGAGTATTAGCAAATCTAAATTCAGATCACTTTACCTAATGCTAATAAGTTGGGTGAGTGGAGAGCAATGTGATCTGTTTAGGCTCTGGAGAAAAGAATCTCAAATTGCTTGATACTACCATGCTTCCCCTTTCCTCTACCTCAGACAAAAATCCCTGGTACCTTTTCTAAAGGGTTCCTGGATGCTTTTTCTCTGTGTGTTCTTCCTCCTTTGGAATTACCCCTGCAGATGGTGTGATAAGCTGCCAGACAATTTAAATTAATTTTGCTAAATTGGGAAGAGTAAGTGTCCCTTTCTGAGACAACAGAATTTCTCCTCTAAATCCCCAGAAATAACCTGGGATAATGATTAGCTCTATAATATATTCCCAGAGTGTCTGTCACTCTTAGATTGTCACAGATGTTTGCTGCTAATAGGATTTTCTGTTCCATGCCAAACATTGTTACTCTTCTGCTACTTTTTTTAAGTGTAAAATTATGATTAACATATTTACCCTGTATTTCCAAGAAATTAACATTCCCCAAAGGAAAAATTTGGGTAAATATTTGGTGAATAAAATAATCCATTTCTTAAATGTCTTATTGCAAATAAAAATGACAGTGTATTAAATTTTAAAATGAGATAACCGAATAACCAAAAAAGGAGTGTAATTATCTGAGGGATTCTAATTTAAATCAGAAAGGAGCTTAATTATCTAAGGGAAAAATATCTGTTCTATTATCAAAATTCTTCTAATGACCATCATCATTAACTGTTAATTTGCTCACATCATAGGTAAAGAAGAGAGAGCTAAGGAAGTCACCAAAGAGGCAAAAAACTGCATTTGAAAGTAAGAGAGTATTTTCTAAAATAACCAATATTATACTATGTAATTACTCATAAGCTTTATAGCTATATCCATTTAAGAAATAACTATACACTTCAGGAAAATTCTTACCACTCATATAATCTTTAGATTTGTTAGACTTATTAGAACATCTTCATTTTCTCAGTTAAAGTACTACAGAATTTTATTTTAACGCTATTATAGAAATTTAAGGGGTATGAATCCCATTAAGAATTATATATTTCAACTTTTATCTGTTGGACTCTGTGATAAAAGACTGAAAAAATTTTAAGTTTTCTCTGTAATAATAACACCTTTCATTTTCTAGCACTTTATAGCCCACACAGAACTTTCATGTAGATTATCTCCTTTATTTTTTAAAACAACTTTAGAAAGTTGGTGATAATTTACACTATTTTAAAAATGAAAAATAGAAGACTGCATGTGGAGATAGAGCTGAGATTGTTTGACATGATATCTTTTTTTTTTTTTTTTTGGTTTTTCTAGGACCACACCTGCAGCATATAGAGGTTCCCAGGCTAGGGGTCTAATTAGAGCTGTAGCCACCAGACTATACCAGAGCCACAGCAATTTGGGATCTGAGCCTCATCTGTGACCTACAGCACAGCTCACGGCAACACCAGATCCTTAGCCCACTGAGCAAGGCCAGGGATTGAAACTGCAACCTCATGATTCCTAGTCAGATTCTTTAACCACTGAGCCATGATGGGAACTCCTATTTGACATGATATCTATCTAGGCAATTTAAATAATACATGTACATATGGTACTAAGATTTACTCATACAATTAATGGTTGATTTAATCTACTTGAGAAAGTGATTTTTTCCCTTTTTTTGTCTTTATATGAGATTATGGATGTTTACTTTATTGTAGCAATCATTTCATAATATATGTAAGCAAATAATTATGCTGTACACTTTAAATTTATATGACTATATGTCAACTATATTTCAATTAAGCTTGAAAAAAGAAAAAATACTATTTTATGAAGTAATATAAAAATCTTAATGTGCATGATAGTATTGGCCTCAAGTGTTGGCCAACATAGAATAACTGGTACTAAATCTGGCTTCCTTTCCTACTGAAAATGACTATAAAACTGAACAAAATATATAAAGAAAAAATACCCACCTTGAACAACAAGCACCACAGAAATATGATCCTTGAACAAAGGAAAACATGTGAGGTGAGCTTATCAGTCACATAAAAATTGCCTTAGCTTTTTGCTTTGAGCAAGAAAGTGGACCAGAGTTGGAGCAGCAGTTTGGTGAACAAATAAAGTAGAAGCAAGTGTTCCAGGATACTGAAGCAAAGCAGGTAGAATTGATGACAGAATGCTAGTAAAGCTGGAATGTACACAAAAAAGGGACCTCACAAATCTGCATGGGCATTCACTGTGAATGAGATTACATAAAGCTCAGAAGAGAGCAACTGAGAGTACTAACAGCTGAATATCAGTGACTTTGCAGTCATGAAATATACTACAGTTCCAACTGAGCCAAGTGTAAAGACTTCATTGAACACATTAAGCACTCAGTTAAGGTAGCTGAATGTCCACTACTAAGGAACTAGAACCATAAATGGAAATTATGATTATGACTCTAGGTACAAAAATCAGGTCACAATTTAAAGAGACCTGCTCAAATAGGGAATTGAACAAGTTTTAATAGAATCAAAATAATGTCAGTAATGTACTAACAACAGACTCTACATTCCATAGAGATTACATACCAAGTTCAACAAATAACCACACATAATGAGATTTTTGAAGAGACAAATGTGATCCATAGCAAAGGGAAAAAATAGTCAGAAACCAGATAGTGGAATTTGTACATAGGTCCTTAAGGCAGAGTTATTTTAAATGTGTCCATGGATTTTAATTAGCAAATAGTAGAAAACAAAACTATATATATAGGTTTAAAAACTTAAAGTTGTCAATATATACAATACATTAAAAAGCACATACTACTACAATTCACCAATATCAATCAAAGTAATATACCAAATTAATAGGCTAAATAGAAGAAACATGTGATCACATTAATCTACACACAGAAGATATTTGATGAAACTCAACATCTATTCATGATAAAAATTCTCGGAAATATAGTAAAAAAGGAAACTTACTTAATTTGACATAGAGCATTATCAGAAAAATGAAAATAGCAAAAATTCCTACAACTATCATTAAGACAATGTTTTCTCAATAAGACTAGGAAAAATATGTAAGTTTGTCCACTCTAATTTTTTTTACTCCATATATTGCTAAACATTGAAACATGTTGTTAAGTCAAGAAAAGGGAACTAAGATCATAAAGAACAGAGAGGAAGAAATAAAATTCTTAACTTTTGCAGATGACATGATTGTCTACTTAGAAAATTCTAAGTTATTCCCCTCAAAATTAAAACTAAAATGTTATTTTAGCAAGGTGACATGATACAAGATAAATATACAAGAACATTTTTATTTATATATACAATCAATGAAGAATGAATGACAAAATTAAAAATAAACTGCATTTACAATTGCCAAAAAAAACTCAGATGTGAATCAAACATGACTGGTATTTGGAAACAAACTATCCAATTTTGATAAAGGTAAATAGAGATATAAACAAATTGATGTAGTTAACATTTGTAAATTTTAAAATTCTGTTTTGTAAACATTGACATGCAAGTTTAATGAAATTAATATTAAAACTACAACAGTTTTTGGGGAGATATATATAAAAGTATTCTAATACATGGAAAAAGAAAGGACATAGAATAGCTAAAATAAACTTTGATAAATAATGTCTGCACCATTCAATTATTTATTATATAGCTATAGAAATACTTCATTGGAGAAAGGATAGGCACATAAGTCAATGGAACTGAAGACAGAATTTAAAGAATAGATCTACACAAATATGCTTTATGATTGACAAATGTGTAAAATTAATCAGACAACTATAGAAAAAAAACCTATCATAGTCTTATACTCTATAATGTTAAATAAATATGAATTGCAGCTTAAATTTATAAGTTAAAACCATGGAACTTTTGAAAATAATAGATAATAGTAGGGTCCTAGGGCTAAGCAAATATATATTCGATTTGACACCAAATTCATAATCCATAAAGGAAAATTGATAAACTGGACCTAATCAAATTACGCATTTTTAATATATAAAATATACTCTTAAGAATATTAAAAACCCAAACTTCTTTCAGGGGAAAATATTTCAAAACTACATCTAACTGGCCTCTACGATATGTATATATATAGAGAGAGATATCTACAATTTCAACAATAACAAAAAAAAATTCAATTAGAAAATGGGAAAAACACATGAAAAGACATTTTAAAGAAAACAATATCAACAGCAAATAATTACATGGAAAGATATTCAGTATCAACTTTGTGCATAATATGCAATTAATTTTTCCCAAAAAATGTAAACAGTGATCAAAAGTATATGAAAAATGGAGTTCCCATCATGCCTCAGTGGTTAATGAACCTGACTGGCATCCATGAGGATTCAGGTTCCATCCCTGGGCTCGCTCATTGGGTTAAGGATCTGGCATTGCCATAAGCTGTGGTGTAGGTCACAGATGCGGCTCAGATCCTGCGTTTCTGTGGCCCTGGTGTAGGCTGGTGGCTACAGCTCTGAATGGACCCCTAGCCTGGGAACCTCCATATGCTGCAGGTGCAGCCCTAAAAACACAGAAAGACCCTCCAAAAAAGTACATGAAAAGTGCTATCACTAATCAGCAGGGAAATATAAATCAAAACCATATTGAGATATCACTTCACACTTGTTAGAATAGCTATTATCAAAAAGACAAGCAATAACAAATGCTGATGAGAATATGGAAAAAAAGGAGAATGTTGCTGGTAATATATATTGGTAGAACTGCTACAGAAATAATTCAGAAATTCTTCAAACAATTAAAAATATGAATGCTATATGATTTAGCAATTCCATTCTAGATATTTATTAAAAGGGAATTAGGAAATCAAATGGAATTAGAGATGTCTGCATTTTCATGTTCATTATGGCATTATTCACAAAAGCAAAGAGATTGAAACAATTTAATGTCCATGGATTAAAAAGATGTGAAACACACACACGATAATATTTTTCAGCCATAGGAAAAGATGGAATTTGCAACAATATGGATGTAACTTGAGCACATTATGCTCATTAGCACATTAGCACATTATGCTAAGTAAAATAAGTCACCCAGAGAAAAACAAATATGATCTCACATGTGAAAGAGAAAAAAGACTGAAATTACAGAATCAAAGAGTAGAATGGTTCTTGCAAGGACCTGGGGCAGGGACAGGGGTGATAATGAGATGCTGATCAGAGACTAAAAACTTCCAGTTATGAGGAATAATTTCTGGTTATCTTATATATACTGTGGTGATTATATTTAATAATGCTGCATTGTATATTTAAAGTTGCTGGAAAATTAGAATTTGGGATTTCCTGTTATGGCTCAGCAGGTTAAAATCCTGACTAGTCTCCATGAGGATGTGGGTTCAATCCCTGGCCTTGCTTGGTGTGTTAAAGGATCCAACATTGCTGTGAGCTGAGGTATAGGTCAAAGAGGAAGCTCAGATCTTGTGTTGCTGTGGCTGTGGTTTAGACTGGAAGCTGCAGCTCCAATTTGACCCCTAGACATGGAACTTCCATATGACCTGGGTGTGGTTCTACAAAAAAAAAAAAAAAAAAAAAAGATTTAAAATTTTCTCACCATTATGACAGCAGCAAGAACAATGGTACATATGTGAGGTGAAGAAAGTAACTAACTTTACTGTGGCAATCACTTCCCAATGTATACCTGTATTAAATCATCATGCTCTACACCTTAGACTTATATAATGTTGTATATTAATTATATATCAATAATTCTAGAAAAGCATACCATATCATACTATACTTGTATGATGAACACACAGTTCATCAATAAAAACGAATGAACTGTGAATCTCCAGAGAGCTGTACTTAGTGAAAAATCTAGTTCCCAAAGGTTACATACTGTATGCTTTCATGCAACATGTTTGAAATGATAAAATTATAGAAATAAGAGATTACTGGCTGCCAGGGGTTAGGGAGGAAGTGTGTGAAAAGGAAGTGACTGGACTTATGAAAGAGAAACTTAGGATCGCTGTTATGATGAAAATATTCCTCATCTGACTGTATCAAAGTCAGTATCCTTGTTAGGATACTATAGTTTTGCAAAGTGGTAAATTTGGTTAACAGGTACATGTGGTTTTTCCATGTTATTTTTACAACTATAAATCTAAAATTATCCCCCCAAAAAAATGTTTGATTAAAATTGCCAGGGTCCTGCCCCTGTGGTCAGGGGGATGTCCTGAAGAGGAGAGGTGGCAGGCGCAGGAAGAATAATGGAGACGCAGACACTCTGGAGTAGTGCTCAAGCAATCTCAAATTTATTGGTGGACAACAGCGAATTATATAGGGGAAAAGGCTAAAACTGACATAAACAATGGAAGATCAATATCTCAAAATTTTCCAAAAAACATCAATAAACTTTTAAGATTAAAAAGCACATGATTTGGGTAAAGTACAGTCTAAAAGCATAAAATAGAATTGAACACCATAAAAGAGCAATCAAGCAGGAACTAGGAATCATGTAAGCCACACATGACCTTTGTAAAAGTTACAAATATATTGTTTTCTTATAACAATCATCTGACTATAAACCTAACAACTATTTTACTTTTAACTATATTATCAGTAGATTTCTATACTTAAAATACTTAATTCAATAAATCAATAATTATCAATAACTACCTATAACTGCTAAAACTTACTTATTTACTTACTAAAAATGCAAAACAATTTTAGCTAAATAATGCATACCAATATTATCTAAGATCTTGTGAAAAACAGAAGCCAAATCAGAGACCCATTTGTATGTATACAGTGGGGAGCTATTCTCCCGGAGGTAAGTTGGATGTTTAGCAGGCAAAGACAATAAAAGTTAATAAATTCCTTTCTTGAGGTAAGGGACAGGGATTTAGGTACAGTAAACAAAGCACAGAGCAGAAACTTAAAGGTATGTTTCCTCAGGCATAACGTCCTCTAGTTTCAGGGGTCTGGCAAGCCTGTTATTTTGCAGCCCTTTCTTCAGAATCCCCTGGACTTTGTCATCAGGCAGATTCCCTTCTTCAGAGTCTCCTGGACTTTGTCATCAGGTAGATTCCATTCTTGAAATTTGGCTCCCAGCATAAAATAAAACCTCTTGAAAATTAAATATGATTTAGAGTAAAAACACACCTAGCAACTTAGGGAGAAAAAATTAGTTAAAACTGAAGTTTGATTTCTGGATTTAGTAATTGAGCTTATCTTCTATGACTTTATTTTTTTTTAAGTCTATGTCAGTTCCAACTTTGTGAACAAACTCAAATGCACACATATCACATATCAACTTGAAAATAAGCATAGGTTTTTTTGTGTGCAAATTAGGGACCATATCTAAGGTATGTTTGAAATCCTGCACAATGCCTGTCATGAAAAAGACAATGTTCTATAAAGCAACAATCATACTGACTTATTAATCAATAACTGTCAACACACATTCTATTCAACAAAAACTATGACTCAAATATCCTGACATTATAGAAAGGAACATGCAATAAAAGAGAAGTGGGATGATGGTGGTTGACATCCTTTAGGAATCCGTATCAAAGGAACCTTTGACAGAACCCCATTTGTAGCAACAAGAGTCTCTGAAGCAAAAGCTACCATATGGCAGAACATTCCTCTGATTACAAAACCCATTTCAAAATAATGTGTATGTCTCTAAAACTTCAATACTAAGCAATATCATGAGACCTTTATAATGTGGAATAGTTTGAATTTAGAGGAAACTACTACATTTAAATTATAGTGGTATCATTTTATATAATTAATAGATTTCATTTACCTTGTGTGATCCATGAACACCTGGTTGATTGCAAATATGAACACTGAATGTTTATGAAAAAACCTCTAGTGCTTTGTCAACATTAACCTGGAATAACAGGATAAGAAATCTGGCATTTCATCTGTTAGGATCCACTGACTGAGATTAAGTTACGTTCCCTTGGTCTAAAAGAATTTAGACTTAATGTTTCTTGGAGATGCAGAATTTTGAGATGTCCCTCACTCTCAACTTCCAGGTCAAAATTGTTAATATGACCTGCTAGCAGAAGTGTCTTGCTTAAGTCCAAGAACTATGGTTTTTTTCTCCCTCATTGGATATGGGAGACAGCACTAAAACTTGTGTATGGTTTATTCATATCTGGTGTGTCTGTGTGTCTCCTTTTTGGACATTATAGAGTCCACTCAGACAAATACAAGCAAATTAAAGTACCCTTAGTTCTTAGGTTTTTAAAGACTGATTGCAAAACAAGGTTTTGGAAACAGGAAAATGTGTGTCAGAATATGTTCAATGATTATCTTACTTAAACAAACTAGATATACTTACATAGCTCATTATTTGCCTATAGCATGAAAGCAAAAATTTGAATAGTATCTTGGGGGTAGGATTTTCAGACAGGTATAGAAAAAGGAAATGATGGACATAGCCTAAATTTTACCTAAGCATATGCATTTACAAGTTAGACACTTTTGAATCCTAAATGTGTGTACACATCATTAATTCCAGCATTCTCCCTCCCCAAGATTTTTGATTGTGTAGGAGATGTTAAGCAGAGAGAATTAGTGAAATCGTGAACACTGTCATGGGTATTATATTCAAGGCCAGTGCTGAAATTGAATCCAAAGATGAACTATAAAATATTTGAAATTGTGGTCAACTTCTCTCAGTTCTAACACAAAGGCAACAAATATATAAGAAGTTAATGATAGGGCTGAAGGATGATAAATAATTGAATTAAATTGTGACCTAGTCATGCTTCAACTAAGCAATAAGAGACATCTCAATGATCAGCCCCTTATTACAACTTCCAGACAAAAGCCTTCATGCAGTGGTACATAAAGAAACAAAATAAAAATATATCACACTTCTCTCTCTGTTGGTATTTATACTCAATATTTTTGTTTTTAGTTAAATTTTATTGGAGTATATTTGCTTTACAATGTTATGTTAGTTTCAGCAAAGTGAATCAGTTATACATACACTTGTATTTCCTTTTCAGATTATTTTTGCATATAGGTTATTAAATAATATTGAGTAGATTTCCCTGTGCTATACAGTAGGTTCTTTTTACTTATCTATTTTATATATAGTAGTGTGTATACACTAATTCAAAACTTCTAGTTTATTCTTCTCCCCAATATCTCCACTGTGATAACTTAAGTTTGGTTTTGAAATATTTGAGTCTGTTTCTGTTTTGTGAATAAGTTCTGTTTATCATTTTTATTAGATTACACATATTAGTAATTTCATATGATATTTGTCTTCGTCTGACTAATTTCACTTAGTAGGATAATTTCTAGAATCATTCATGTTGCTGCAAATGGCATTATCTCATTCCTTTTTATGACTAAATAATATTCTGTTGTATATATGCACCACATCTTTATCAATTCCTCTGTTACTGGGCATTTATGTTGCTTCCATGTCTTCTTGGCTATTGCAAATAGTGCTGCAGTGAATATTGGAGTGCATGTGTCATCAAAACTATAGTAATTAAAAGAGTATACTGTTGGATTCCTGTTTTGGCTCAGTGGTAATGACTCCAACCGGTATCCATGAAGATGCAGGTTTAATTCCTGGCCTCACTCAGTGGGTTAAGGATCTGGCATTGCTATGAGCTGTGGTGTATATTGCAGATGTGGCTCAGATCCTGCATTGTTGTGACTGTGGCATAGACCAGCAGCTACAGCTCTAATTTGGCCCCTGGCCTGAGAACTTCCATATGCCACATGTGCAACCCTAAAAAGACAAAAAAAAAATATGGTATTGGCACAGAAACAGAAACATAGATAAATGGAATAGGATAGATGGCCCAGAAATAAATACACAAACATATGGTTGATTAATCTACAACAAATAAGGCAAAAATACACAATGGAGAAAAACAGCCTCTTTAATAAGTGGTGCCAGAAAAAATTGACAGCAACATGTAAAAAATGAAATTAGAGCACTCTCTAATATCTTACACAAAAATAAACACAAAATGAAATAAAGGCCTAAACGTAAGCCTTGATACTATAAAATTATTAGAGGAAAACATAGGCAGAACACTCTGACATAAATCACATTTCACCTCATAGATTAATGAAAATAAAAACAAAAATAAACAAATGGGACTTATTTAAACCTAAAAGCTATTGCAAAGAAAAGGAAAGTATATAAAAAAGGAAAGACAACCCACAGAATGGGAAAAAAATTTTGCAAGGCAAGCAATTGGGAAGAGATTAATCTCTAAAATATACAAACATAAAGCTTTACATATAAAAAAACAATTAAAAAATTGTCAGAAGCTCTAAATAGACATTTCTCCAAAGAAGACAGACATAGAGAAAACATGTTCAACATCGCTAATTGTTAGAGAAATTCAAATCAAAACAATGAAATATCACTTCACACCAATCAAAATGACTATCATCAAAAAGTCTACTCCTACACTGTTGGTGGAGATGTATATTTGTGCAACCACTATGGAGCATATTATGGAGTTTCCTTAAAAATACTAAATTTAGAACTACAATATGATAGAGCAATTCCACTCTTGGGTATATATCAAGAAAAAAATATAATTTTAAAAGATACATGCACCCCAACATTCAATGTTTTGATATAATAAAAACCATGAGTTTTGCAAAGATGTAGGAAAATGTCCATAATTAAGAAAAAGAGTCATTAAAAGATGATATGTGTGACTCTGTAATTGCAATTACTAGGCAATTTAAAATAATTATTTTAGTAATAATTACATCTATATTTTTTCTTTTTTATTGAGGTATGGTTGATTTGCAATAGTTCCATCTTTTAAAGAATAGGTGAATAAATGTGAAACAGTAATGTTGAGTAAGGGAAAAAATGTGATTTGGAAGTTAACACACGGAAACAAGAGTAAACTGATTTCTTTGAGACAGAAAAGTAGAATACACATCTTCTGGGGAGAGGAAATGGAAAATCATCCATATGGCATACAGCAAATAGGACTGTCCACTTAAAAGGGAACAGGGCTATTAAAGAAGTTCAAGTTAGTACTCATTTAATAGTTACAAAATACAATACAACACCTTATGCATTTTTACATATGATATCAATTAATTTATACCACAATAGAGTCATATGTCTATAGTTCAGAATTTTATAGATAGAAAAATTGAGAGATTGAGAAATTGAATAATTTTGAATATTTGACATTTGGACTCTGATCTTAGGCATATATAAATCTAATGTTACCATTAGCTGAATTTCTGGTGAAAGAACTAATGGAAGAGAAAAGAGGTTAAAAGAATGATATACGAGAGGGTGGAGCAAGATGACAGAGGAGTAAGAGGTCACGAACACCTTCTCCCACAAACACGTCAAAAAAACACATCCACATGTAAAATGACTCAGGCAGAACATCAACTGAATGCTGGCAGAAGAACTTAAACCTCCAAAAAGGGCAAGAAACCCTTGAGATAACTGGGTAGAACAAAAGGAAAAAAGAGAGAGAGAGAAAAGGAATCAGGATTAGACTAGCATACTGAGAGGAAGCTGTGAAGAAGAAAAGGAACCCACATCCTGGGAAGTCCCCTAACTGATGGGAAGATCAGCTGAGACAGAGAGACCTCAAAGTCATGGAGAAAAGCAGAGCAGCTGGACTGAGAACAGCAAAACATAGTGAGAGCTGGACAGATCATCTAAACCACCAGCCTGGACATCAGAATCTGAGATGCTCAGGTGGGGGCTGGGTGCTGAGACTCAGGCTCTGGAGGTCAGTCCCAGGGAGGGGACTGGGGCAGGGCTGACTCTGTGGGAACAGCCTAAGGGGCTAAGGAGCAGTTCTCCATGGGCAGGGGAGCAGTACGCTGAGGAGGGGAATGCTATGGCAGAGGGAACCCGGGGAAGGTCTAGGGCAGCAGGAGAGGCAAGGCACCATTGTTGAGGAGGGCAAGAGAAGGAGAGGCAGACCACCATAGGAAACTCCCTGCACTGGAACATGTGCATGCCCATGGGCTCTCAGAAGGTGGGGCAGCACTGGTGCAGGTTACAGGTGGTGAGAATCTTCTTGGTTATTTAGGGGAGACTGGGTGCTTCTCGTGTGGGTTACTCGTGGCCAGGTACCTCTTGTGTGGGCTAAGGGCATCAGGGGGCTAAGTGTGATGTGGTGCCTCTTGCACAATCTACAGGTGGCAGGGACAGACTGTGGTGGTCATCTCAGAGGCCAGAGGGAGGCATGGCTTGCCACCACTGGGGCCTGTGAGTGGACCCACTTGCAACCCCAGTCACCTCAGGTGTTGACAAAAAAGAAAAAAAGAGGGTACTGCAACCAAGCACCACATGCTGTTGCTCTCACTCCCCTGGGGACACACCTTCCCAGCAGCTGCCACTGCCAAATGCTCTGGGTGGTGCCCAGACACTTGGTCACTGCCCCTTCCCAAGACCCCACAACTAGGAGCAACTTGTACAGCACCTCCTATGTGGGCTAAGTGAGACAGGGTGTTTCTTGCGTGGTCTGCAGGCATGGGGGCAAACTGCCACAGTTATCCCTGATTCCAAATGTGGGCATGGCCCACTGTCCCTGGGAATACCTGAACAAAAATAACTTGTAGCCCCAACCACCTCAGAGGGCACCACAGAGAAAACAGTTTGATGGAACACCACCTGTTGTTGCTCTTGCTTCCCTGGGAGCACACCTGCCCTGATCCTGCCATTGCCAAACACTCTGGGAAGTGCCCAGATTCTTGATCACTGCCCCTTCTGAGGAACCTGCAACTAGGAGCAGCTTGTACAGCACCTCCTGTGGGAGCTAAGCAGGAAGAAGTGCTTCTGGCATGGCCTACAGGAGGTGGGAGCAAACCACCGCAGTTACCTCTGGTTCTAGAGGTGGGAGTGGCTGGCCACAACTAGGTGTCTGTGAAGAGACACCACTTGCAGCCCCATTCAGACCAAAGGCACCACAGAGGAAGGCATTGTTAACGGATACCACCTATTGATGCTCTCACACCCCTGGGAACACACCTGTCCTGCTGCTGCCACTGCCAAACACTCTAGGCAGTATCAAAATGCCTGATCTATGTCACTTCCCAGGATCTTGCAACTAGGAGCAGCCCATATAGCACCACCTATGAGGGCTAAGTGAGATGGGTTGCTTCATGCATGGTCTACAGGTGGCAGGGGCAAACCAACAGAGTTATCACTGACTCTAGAGATGGTTATGGCCCACTCCCAATAGGGGTCCATGAACATGCACCAACTGTGATTCCACTCACCTCAGAGGAGGACATTGCAATCAAACACAAACTGTTGCTGCTTTCACTCCCCTGGGAACTCACACATCCTGCTGCTGCTACTGCCAAATGGTCTGGGCACCTTGTAGATCTGCCTAGAGCTCATTACCACTTCCCAGGGCCCTCCAACTAGGAGTAGCCTGTGCCACTTTCATTCAGGTCCTTGCTGCTATGAGAGCCCAAGGACCAGGCACTGACTGCCAGCCCTACCCATTGCCTCCTCCTCCCTGAAAACACACTGAGCATCCTGAGGATAACAGCCTGCTCACACCAAAGAAAGAGACAGCAAATATTCAAACTCCCGCACCCAAAACAAAAGTACCCCCCCAAAAATATAAAGGGGTACACTTGCATAGAGATAGCCACACAAGGCTACAGTTTGGCTTCCCCAAAACCAAAGATAAACAAAAACACAAGGAAGAGAAGTTCAGAAACCATTCCCAGTTAAAGCACGAGGAGAATTCACCTAAAGCAGTAAACAATGAAACTGACCTCTGCAGTCTGGGGACAGACTTTGAGTTCAAAAGGGAGATAGTGCAAATACTGAAGAAATTAAGAAAGGATATGTACAGTAATGCAGATTCCTTTAGAAAGGAACTAGAAAATATAAGGAAGAGCTAAGAAAAACTACGAAATTCACTTGCAGAGATACAGTGGGATTGACTGAGAGCCTGGAGTTAATAGATTCAAACTATTGCATTTGGAATGGATAAGTAATGAGCTCCTACTCACTGGGAATTATATCTAGTCACTTATGATGGAGCATGATGGAGGGTAATGTGAAAAAAAGAATGCCTATATGTGTGTGTGACTAGGTCACTTTGCTGTATAGGAGAAAATTGACAGAACACTTTAAACCAACTATAATGGAAAAAATAAAATCATTTTTAATCATCTTAAAATAAACTCTCTAGGTGATTATAATCCAAATGTGGATGTTCTCAAATAAGCACATTTTACCCTAGTCCTTTGAAAGCTCCTTGAAGACATAGTCATTTCAAGCTCCTCACTGAACCTCTCAGTGCCTTCCACATAGTAGGCATGCAAATTATTTTGCTGTTAAAAAAATATAATGTATAGTAACCTGAGGATAGAAAATGCCAAGATGATCAGACTGAATAAGACCAATAAACCATTTACAGGAGATATAATGGAATGTATAAATTCAGGAAGTTTGAAAGGATAAAATGAAAATTTATATACAGGTAAATTCTCATAAAATAAAGCTAGTGTGGTTATATAAATAACCACAGAAAAAAGTAGGATTTAATTTACAATTTAAGGCAGGTAAAATTCTCACAATATATTACTCTTCTTCTGACTCCTTCCACTTTTAAAGACTCTTGTGATTACATTTGGCCCACTTGCGTAATCTGTCTCTACCTATCTATTTGGATAAATCCATCAGATAAAATCACAATTGTTAAAGACAGCATCATTTCATAATGTAGAAATTAAATTCATGAGAAGACATAAGAATTTTAAAATAGTATGCACCTAATAGTATAACCTCAAATGAAAAGTGTAAAAACAAATTGATAGCTATTAGGAAGTTGATAAATGCTGAATGAGTTAAAGACTTTTAAAAGACATCTCTTTCAATAATTAGTGCAAAGTTTCATTAAGGAAATAGCATATTTGAACAACATGATTAACCTGCTACAATGAGCATCTTAAAACACTGCAAAAAAATTTGCAAACTATGCATCACTTTCAAGCAAATTGGAATATTTTCAAGTGACAAAATTTTCATAATATAATTTCTGATCACAATGCAATTGATGGCAATTACAAAAATAAAACTAACAAATTTCTCATGTTTATAAATTGAATGTTTTTAAGTAATCCATGAATTATAAAAGCAAAAGAAAAAAAAAAAAGGAAAGAGAGAAAAAATATGACCCGAAGAGAAAGAACAGTGCATAACTAATAGAGAATGCAGGTTTTGTAATACTAAAAGGAAAATTATAACTTTAAAAATAGATTAGATTATACGGAAGGCTGAAAGTAAAGGGTTCAATCCTTATTTTGAAATGATAGTGAGAGAAGAGAAAACTAAAAAAGATAAAAGCAGAGTAACACTTTCCCAATGAAATCTACATCCTAATCCTCAGAACCTGTGATATGTTAGATTGTATAGCAATAGGGACTTAAGATTTCAGATGGAATTTGGTGCAAACTCGTTGATCTTAAAGTAGAAAATATTATCCTATATTATGTGAATATGCCAAATGCACTCGCATGGGTCCTTAAAAGTGGAAGAATCAGGCAAAAACTGAGGTCAGACTAATGCAATATGAGAATTTGACCTGGTGATGAAGGGCAAGTGACATCAAGATGAAGTGACATTAAAGATGAAGGGCAAGTGACATCAATCAAGGAATGTGGACAATCTCCAAAAGATTTAAAGGAAACATTTTCCCTGAGAGTCTCCAGAAAGTCCTGCCACACTGTGGACTCACTCCTTGCTTTTGGCCTAGTGGGACCTGTGTCAGTCTTTCGGCTTCAGAACTGTAAAATAATGTTTGTGTTGTTTTTTAAGCCATTTGTAGTAATTAGTTGCAGCAATGATAGAAAACAAATTTTAATAGGAAGAAAGAGAGTGATAAAGATAGAGCATAAATCAATTAAATAAAAAATGTAAAATAAAGATGAACAAAAAATTTTGTTTTGGGAAAAGATGAAACAAAAGAGATGGTACAAACAGACAATATAAGGAATAAGAATGGGGTCCTCAGAACAAATGACACAGATACTAAAATTAATGAATTTTGTATGAAAAAGTTTACATGAAAATGTAAACAAAATTAATGGGGTCTTAGAAAAATATAATATGCCAAAATTTATTTAAAACAGAATAAAAAATTTGAAAAATCCTTTACTAATCAAAATTGATCAGTCGTGAAAATATATTCCCTCAAAGAAAATTGTATACATGTGTGACTTCTAATGAACATCTAAGGAAGATATAATACCTTTCATAGAAAAATAAAAATTCTTCTAAAGAATTTTCATGAATTACCGGATAATTTCTCTTATGAACATCAATGCAAAACTCCAAAGCAAGCTATTCCAAAGTCAAATTCAGCCATATGTAAAGAGGAGATATACTAGGAGCATACTGAGTTCAGTTAGGAATGAAAGTTTGAATTAATACTAGAAATTATTCTGAGTAGTCTCACTTTAAATTCATGAGTCCTTCCTTTCTTTTTTCCTTATATATTAGCCATGAGGTTTTGGGCAGAATTTATTCTACCTCAAATCCAGAAATGTGCTTTGATTGGCATAAAATGAAGATAGTTTTAATGGCCACAATTGAGAGATGGCTAAGAGGACAGACTGCAGCCAATTGTCCAATTTGTGAGCAGCATTCCAGAGGCAACAGTGATATATTCAGGGAAAGGGTCAGAGGATTTAAGTTAATTTAATCAGAGTGCAAATCAGCACTTCTGTTTGATCTTTGAGTGGAAAGGCACTATCTTTTTGAACTCATGTGAGAAACACACAGTCCCTGAAGCTCAAGCAGACATCTTGTTGCCATGGAAAATGTGAAGATGCCACTAATTCCAAGGCAGACAAGTGGAGAGAAAGAAAATAATACCAAAACATGAGTGACAGCACTGAGCTCCTGGCATAAAACAAACCTCAAGTCTGCCCTACCTCTGAAACATTTTCATGAAATAACACATTTTCTTTTTTAATGTATGTAGCATTTTTTTTTAATTTTGAAACTTAACATAGATTGTGTTTCTTAATGAATAGATGCATTGTTCTATTGGAAAATTATTTACTCTGTTAGATAAAATAATGGAAATTTGTAAGGATGAATTTCAGTATGAAACCTAACAGACTTGGTTAAAAAAAGTTAAGTAATGAATAAAGTTTAATAATTATGGAATTAATTATTGTCTGTAGGAGGCCAAGGTAAAAACAAACTGCACATAAACAAATAAAAAAATATCCTTCACGTCTACCATCAGCAATTTTCTTGGATATAATTAAAGAATTATTTAAATTTTTAAATGATTTTTATTTTTCCCATTATAGTTGTTTACAGGGTTCTGTCAATTTTCTACTGTACAGAAAAATGACCCAGTCATACGTATATATATTCTTTTTCTCACATTATCCTCCATCATGCTCCATCACAAGCGACTAGATAAAAATTTTTAACTTTACAATAGAAGTTAAAATATTCTTACCTCCCCATGTTGGTTTATTTAAAAGTTCTTCAAAGATTTTTTGGAAGGGGTAAAATAATTTATATCATCAGATAAAAGTGCCATCACTCCTTTAATTTCATGTATTTTTCAAAAAGTTACTGTTATATTGCACCATGCAGGCTTTCAAACCCTGTACTAACTTAGCCTTGAGACCAAAGAAAGACCCCAGTTAGCAACAGAGACGTCAATGGTTGAATGGATCAAAGGGACATTATATGTCTGAAGCAAGTTCCTGGAGTGGCACCCCAGCCAAAATTGTAGGCAGGACATGGTGTCATTCTTTGCTTTGCTCTAGCAAGTAGTTGGGAGATTACCAGTTATAGGGGAGATTGAAGTCAGATTAACTCATTAGTTACTAGAGGAAAAAACTGAGGGTATATAACTCACCACCTCTTTGATAAGCTATCCTGGTGGATGTTCTGATGTAAAGATTAAAATAATCATTAGCTCGGGCCAAGGGCAAGTGCGTAGGAAGCCCAGTCTTGTAAAAAGGCCGTAAGTGAAACAGGTGCTAGTCAAGCAGGTGATGTACAGCAAGCAAGAGAACAGCCATCTTGGGTGGCCTGAATATGCTATTACTTTAACTGCAACACATTTTCATAAAAGGTTATATCATGGGACTTAAACATAGTTTAAATCTCAGTCTAAAGTACACTCAAAACTCCAATGTTATAAATAAAAATAATATTTTCTGAAATATGAATATGACTTCTGAAATGTTTCCCATAAAGTTGACTATATGTTTACTAACCTGAAGAGGGCAAAAATGACATAAAAAACCCCCTTCATGTTTATCTAGAGAAATCTAAACTCTGAAAATAGTGAAATGCCCATTTCATAGAGAAAACAACATAGGGGAAAATATATTTCCACACAAGTTCAAAAATATTCTCTAGGAGTTCCTGGCATGGCTCAGCAGTAATAAACCTGAATAGTATCCATGAGGACACTGGTTCATTCTCTGGTCTTGGTCAGTTGGTTAAGGATCTGGCATTGCCATGAACTGTGGTGTAGTCACAGATGTGGCTCATATCTGGCATTGCTGTGGTTGTGGCATAGGCTGACAGCTACAGCTATGATTTGACCCCTAGCCTGGGAACTTCTATATGCTGTGGGTATGGCCATAAAAAGACAGCAACAACAAAAACAAAAATCTCTCCAAAATATTACTCTTAACCATAAACAATTCAGAATTTTTGGTAGGTAAACAAGTTGTGTAAGAAAATAAAATACATATTATTTGTTCACTTTTCTCATCTCTGTTTTCTAATGATTATCAGCCATTTAAATTCCTGTTGAGGTCTAGTGTTTTGGTGTAGTAGATTATAGCGTATTCATTAGCTATAGACTAAGTTATAACTTTTAAAAATCAATGTTATCTAATGCAGTGAGATTACCTACTTTTCATTGTGTGTTGACATCTGCTGCGGTTTTAATTGTTATAACGAGTAGAGATAATCTTTTGTTGTTGTTGACCAAAATGCTATGTCTAGTACTATTGTTGACCCATTTGCTTTTTGCTGATTCATCTGACTATGATTAGAGGATTACTTGTTACCATATAATAGAGTAAATTCGGCTAGTACTGAATGAACACAAAAAAAATGAGTGCGGTGTCATTTGACCTGGGGCCTAAAGAAATAATTTAAAGACAATCCTCCAGTCCCAGTTAAACCTAAACTGCAGCTCTGGTCAGCATCTTGACTACAAATTAACCTCATGAGATATGCCAAGTCAGAACTTCTCAACCAAGTTGTTTCCAAATACCCAGACAACAAAATGCTCTGGAAAACAAATATGTATTGTCTTAACCAATGAAATTTTAGATACTTTGTTATACAACAATATAAAATTAATATATTGTGCTCATCCTAGAAGTACTTCACTAAAGAAATATTCAAAATGTTTAGTATAGATGAATCTCTACGCCTAATGTTGAAGAAATTAAGGCCCCCAAAAAGTTAGTGTCATATCATTCTCTAGATTCTTAGCTAAGTGAGTATTATCTCTGTAATTGGAAAAAAATCAATGTAATATTTTATAAACCATGAATAATCATTAGCAAGTATCACATTAACACATTTTGCATGTATAGGCCATTTGCTCTCAATATACTTAACTATGTGCAGTTTTCCCTGCAGGTTCTTAACCCATTCCAAAATGGAACCTAGAAAAGCAAACAATAAGTGAAAGAATATAAAGATGCATCATTAATTTATTTTCTTCATTCAAATAAAACCTTTTAGATAATAATAGTCTCTGTACTTTTTGAACATTTATGGAAATTTAAGGGTGACTTAGAATACCAAGTCAATAACTCACAGATAAGGAAGACTAAATAAGGTTCTTGCCTAATTCTGAAATATATGTTCCCCCATACCTACAACAAACAATGCTCAAAAAAATCATCTGAGTGACCTACAATTCAACTCAATTCTGGCACTATCTACCTAGAGATTGCATCATATCCCAGAGGGTAAATGTTCAGTCCTCCCATTTCAGACCAATTGGAGTCTGGTTGTTGTCTATACTCTGATAATGCACAGATTGGAGTTTGCCATGACAATTTCCTTAGACTTCAAACACCAGTCAAAAGGGCAGGTTGTTTACCTGAACTTCTGTCCAAATGGCTATAAGCCAGAAATTCCTAAGCCCCCCCTCTTCAGGTTAATTTGCTAGGGCATTTCACAGAACACAAAAAAATATTTTGGTTACTAATTTATTTATTTATTATAAAAATACATAATTCATTAACAGCCAGGTGGAAAAGATACATATGGGAAAATGGCTTGGAGCTTCCATGCCCTTTCTATGTGCATCACTCTCCCAGCACCTCCATGTGTTCACCAACCAAGAACTCTCTGAAATCAATCTTATGGGTTTTTTATGGCATCTTTAATACATAGGTATTGTTGTTTAAATCACTGGAAGCTGGCAACTGATTAAACCTCCCGCCTCTCTCTCCTCCCTGTAGGTAAGGTAGTGAGACTGAAAGTTGAAACCCACTAATCACATGGTTGGCTATCTCTGGAAACCAGCACTTTTTCTTAGGTATGATCCAAATGTCATTTCATTAGCATACCAAAAGACAACATTGTTACTCTTATCACTTAGTAAATACTTTCGGAGGTGTGAGCTAGGAATCTTGGACCAAGACAAAATGTAAATGAGAAATGCACTTTATTCATCTGAATGAACAAACATATTTCTTATGTAAAAAATAATAAACAGAAATTTTAATTAAAATAAGAATAGGAGGCCAGAATTAGGAGCTTTCATGCCCTAAAATGACAGTAAAGTCCAACAGGAAGAAGAAAGACTTCCTCTTCTTGCTTTGCAAGAGCTCTGCCAGTGAAAAACCACTATACTTCGAATACTAAATTCCTCCAAAGGACTCTTTATTTACTATAGCCCTCCCAATTCCATTTCCTCTCTTAAAAAGGGTTCTCCTCTCCTTGTGCAAGACTTGCCTACAGCTCATTCTAGTTGCAGACCTCAAATTGTAATAAATAATTACATACTGATCCTCGGTAAAAATATTTTTGGCAGAGAAAAAATGGACAGTTTATTTATTTCAACACTTATAAATAACAATATTGAAAGACATACAGGGATTAAAGTTAGCTTTGCAAATTAGAGACAGAAATTAGTGGGAAGCAAGCAGGGAAATGAGGTGAACATTATTTCAGTAATGTTTTCTAGGACTAGATAAAATAAAAAATAATGGTATGCCTTTTAATTGTATGTTGTTATGTCATAAGGATTACTATAGGCTTATATTGTTCAAAAAACAAACAAAAAAAAGATTTATACCATAAGCAGCTGCTGTAATCAATGTTTTTTCTTAGGCTTACTTCAAGAATAAATATAGTTTTCATTTAAATTAAAACACTGAATTGTCACAGGGATGTTAAATTATTAATAATCTCCATTTTCTTGGAGATTATTTAATTTTTGTTGTAAATATTGGCAAAAATGTTCATATAATTCCCCAGACTATATTTGTGTGTTATCATAGTATCTATAATAATTTGGAAACTACTACATTAGAGCAGCCTTGCATTTGCATACATACAGAAATAGAGCCTCCTTACCCTAACCCTGGTTCACAGGTCCACATGAACCTAAATTGCATGATTTCCAGAAGATTTTGTGATAATTTAGTTTTGCAGCCACCAGTGGAATTAAATTAATCTATAAACTAGCTGAACCTAAAATATATTTATCTCTTATGGACACCTGTTTCTAGGCATTAGCTATTGGCATAGTTTGTTTTTACATGGACACTTCGCAACAAATATAATGCATTAATTAGACTAATGAATAGTAACAGATTTTTGTTATTACAGAACATTATCTTAAAGAGAATTTTGCTTTGGTTGTGTTGTTTCTCAATTTTGAGAAATGGGAAAAGGATGGAGTTTACTAGATTAAAAACTCAACTTTACATATAAGTTTACCAGTGGGCAGGCACCAGTTCCTCCCTTTAGGAAGCCTGCAACAAACAACTGTATCAATTTCACCCACAAGGGACCAGACACCAAAAGCAAGATAAACTACAATGTACCAGCTTGAAAAAAGGACACCACACAAAAAATTATGCAAAATGAAAAGGTCATGAAATATGAGCCAGATGAAGGAAAAAGAAAAAAAGAAAAGACAGAAAAACAGCTAAGTGAATTTGAGATTAGCAATTTCCATGAAAAAGACTTTAGAATAATAATAGTTAAGATGATTCAAGATTTAGGAAAATAAAACTAGAGGAAAAATTATAGGAAAAATTGGACAAAGAAATAGAAGATTTATAGATTAAATGAGCAGAGATGCAAAATACAATAACCAATTTAAAAAAAAAATCACTAGAAGAACCAATTGCAGATTACAGATGGCAGAAGAATGAATAAGCAAAGTGGAAGACCAACTGACAGAAATCACTGTTGTGGAAAAAATAAAGAAAAAACAATAAAAAAAAATGAGTTCAGGGAGTTCCCGTTGTGACTCAGTGGTTGATGAATCTGACTAGGAACCATGAGGTTGCGAGTTCGATCCCTGCCCTTGCTCAGTGGGTTAAGGATCCGGTGTTGCTGTGAGCTGTAGTGTAGGTCGCAGACGCAGCTCTGATCCCTCGTTGCTGTGGTTGTGGTGTAGGCCAGCAGCTACAGCTCCAATTCAGCCCCTAGCCTGGGAACCTCCGTATGCCATGGGAGCTGCCTAGAAAAGGCAAAAAAAAAAAAAAAAAAAAAAAAAAAAAAAAAAAATGAGTTCAATATAAGTGAATTTGGGGACAATAAACTTGGGACAATATATACATAAAATTATCATTATAGGTGTACCAGAAGGAGAAGAGAGAAATAAAGGGCTGGAGAAAATAATTGAAGAGATAGTAGCCAAAAACTTCCCTAATATGGGAAAGGAATGACTTTCTTAATCCAGGGAGCACATAGAACACAATATAAAATAAACCCAAGGAGGAACACACCAAGACGCATATTAATGAAACTGACCAAAATTAAAGTCAAAGAGAAAATATTGAAATCTGCTAGGGAAAAGCAACAAATAGAATACAGGGGAACCTCAATAAATTTACCACTTGATTCATCAGCAGAAACTATGAGGCCAGAAGGGAGTGGCACAACATACTTAAAGTGAAGAAAGGAAAAAACTTCCAACCAAGAATACTCTACCCAGCAAGCCACTCATTCGGATTTGAGGGAGAAATGAAAAGCTTTAACAGCAAAGCAAAATCTAAGAATTCAACAACATTAAACCAGCCCTACAACAAATACCAAAGGAACTTCTGTCGGTGGAAAATAAAAGACTACAAGTAGAAACAAGAAAATTACAAATGAGAGGGTTCACCAGTAAAGGAAAATGTAGGTAAAGGTAAGAAATTTTCCACACAAATATGATACCAAAAGCAGCAATCACGAGAAGAGGAGGGTATGAAGGCATGATACTAGAGATATATTTACAATTAAGAGACCAGAAACCTAAAGAAATCTCTTGTATATATACTGCTATATCAAAACCTTATGGTAAGGGCAAACTAAAAATCTATAGTAGATACACACAGTGATCCAAACACAACACTAAATATTTTCATCAAACCACAAGAGAAGAGAGCAAGAGGAGAAGGGAGGCAAAAGTACCAACAAAAATAAATGCAAATCAATTAACAAAATTTCAATAAGAACATCATATCTATAATTGTCTTAAATATAAAGAGTCTACATTCTCAAACCAAAGGACACAGACTGTCTGATTGGATAAAAAAACAAGACACATATATACGCTATGGACAAGACACTCACTTAAGTTCTAGGGACACATACAAACTGAAAATAAGTCAATGGAAGAAGATATTCCATGCAAATGGAAATCAAATGAATGCTGGTGTAGCAATACTCATATCAGATAAAATTGACTTTAAAATAAAGAATGTTACAAGAGAAAATAAGGACATTACATAATGATCAAGGATCAAATAAATTGTAAATACACCTTCACCCAATATAGGAGCACCTTAATATATAAGGGAACTGCTAACTGCCTTAAAGGGAGAAAGCAACAACAACTAAATAATAATGGGGGACTTTAACATATCACTTACTGCAATGGAGAGATTAACCAGACAGAAAATCAACAAGGAAACATAGTTCCTAAATGACATATTAGACAAGATGTACTTTATAGACATTTACAGATTTTTTTTCCATTGAAAAACAGCAGCATAAGAGTTCCTTTTGTGGTTCAGTGGGAAACTGACTATTATCTGTAAGGATGAGGGTTCAATCCCTACCCTCACTCAGTGGGTTCAGGATCTGGTATTGCCATGAGCTGTAGCATAGGTCAGAGACAGGGCTGAGATCTGGCATTGCTGTAGTTGTGGCAGAGACTGGCAGCTGTGATTGCAATTCAACCCCTGGCCTGGAATAGTTCCTATGCTGCAGGTGTGGCCCTAAAAAGAAAAAAAGAAAAAAAAAAGTCAACAGAATACACATTGTGCTCAAGTGCATATGGAACATTTTCCAGGAGAGATCACATTCTGGGCCACAAATCAAGCCTCAGTAAATTTAAGAAAACTGAAATCATTTCAAACATCTTTTCTGACCACAATGCTCTTAGACTAGAAATTGATGACAAGAAAAAAAAAGAAACTGTAAAAAGCACAAACATGCTACTAAAACCAATGAATCACTTATGAAATCAAGAGAAAATTAAGAAATACCTAGTGATGAATGACAATGAAGATGCAACCATTCAAAACCTATGGGAGGTAGAAAAAGAAATTCTAAGAAGGAAGTTTATAGCAATACAAGCCTACCTCAGGAAACAAGAAAAACCTAAAATATAAAAACCTAAACTTACACCTAAAGCAACTAGGGAAAGAAGAACAAACAAAATGCAGTTAGTAGAAGGAAAGAAATCATAAACATCAGACCAGAAAAAAAAATAGAAATGAAGAAAACAATACAAAAGTTGATTTTTTGAAAGATCAACAAAACTGATAAACCCTTAGCCAGACTAATAAAGAAAAAAAGAGAGAGGATTCAAATCAATAAAAATAAAAATAAAAAATAACTTCCTATGAACATCACAGAAATACAAAGGATCATAAAAGATTCTATAAACAACTATATGCCAATAAAACAGAAAACCTAGAATAAATGGACAGGGTCTTACAAAGGTAAAACCTACCAAGAAGAAATGGAAATAGAAAAGATGAATGGACAAATCACAAGTACTGAAATGGAAACTGTGATTAAAAAACTTCCAACAAACAAAAATCCAGGACCAGATGGCTTCATAGGTGAATTCTATCAAATATTTAGAGAAGGCCTAACAGCTTTCCTTCTGAAACTGTTGCAAAAAATTGCAGAGGAAGGAACACTCCTAAATCATTCTATGAGGCCACCATAACCCTAATACCAAAACCATACAAAGATACCACAAAAAAGAAAATTACAGGCAAATATCACTGATGAACATAGATGCAAAAATCCTCAACAATGTACTAGCAAACTGCATCCAGCAATACATTAAAAGGATTGTACATCATGATCAAGTGGGATTTATCCCAAAGATGCAGTGATTCTTCAATATCTGCAAATCAATCAGTGTGATACACCACATTAACAAACCGAAGAATAAAAACCATAATATCCTCTTAATAGATGCTGAAAAAGTCTTTGACAAAATTGAACACCTATTTCTGATAATAAAAAAAAAACTGTCAGAAAGTAGGCATAGAGGGAACCTACCTCAACATAATAAGGCCATATATGACAAACTCAGAGCTAACTAACATAATTTTCAATGGTGAAAAGCTGATTGAATTCCATCTATGATCAGGAACAAGACAAGGATGTCTGCTCCTGCCACTTTTATTCAACATAATTTTGGAAGTCCTAGCCATGACAATAAGAGAAGAAAAAAAAAATAAGAATCCAAATTGTAAAGGAAGAAGTGAAATTATCACTGTCTGCAGATGACATGATACTATACCTCAAAAATCCTAAAGATGCTGCTAGAAAACTGTTAGAGCTCATCAATGCATTTGGTAGAATTATGGGATACACAATTCATACATAGAAATATATTTATATATTAGACTTCTATATACTAACAAGGTAAGATCAAAAAAGAATAAAATACTGGAATAAAGAGAAAAAAGACCTGTACTATGAAAATTATAACCCACTGATGAAATTAAAGATGACAAACAGATAGAAAGATACACTATGTTCTTGAATTGGAAAAATCAATATTGTCGAAATGAATATACATGCTACCCAAGGCAATCTATAGATTCAATGCAATCCTATCAAATTAACAACGACATTTTTCATAGAACTTGAAAAAATTTTATGGAAACAACCCAAAACCCCAATATCCAAAGCAATCCTGAGAAAGAAAAATGGAGCTGGAGGAATCAGGCTCCCTGACTTCAGCTACAGTTATCAAAACGGTATGGCACTGGCACAAAAACAGAAATATAGATCAATAGAACAGAATAGAAAGCCCAGAAATAAATCTAGGCACTTATGATTTACTAATCTATGACAAAGAAGGCAAGCATATACAATGGAGAAAAGTCAGTCTTCTCAATAATTGGTGCTGGAATAACTGGACAGCTACATGCAAAAGAATGAAATTAGGACACCCTCTAACACCATAATCAAAAATAAACTCAAAATGGATTAAAGACCTAAAGGTAACAACAGATACTGGAAAACTCTACATGGAAAACATAGGCCTAACACTATCTCACAGCAATATCTTTTCAGATCCACCTCTAAAAGAAATGAAAATAAAAACAAAATAAATAAATAGGATCTAATTAAACATAAAAGGTTTACATGGCAAAGGATACCATAAACATGATGAAAAGAGAACCCACAGAATGGGAAAAAATATTTGCAAATAAAGTGACCATCAAGGCATTAATCTCCAAAATATACAAACACCTCCTGCAGCTTAATATCAAAAAACAAACCACCCAAATAAAAAATGGGCAGAAGATCTAAATAGACATTTCTCCAAAGACATACGGAGGGACAAAAAAAAAACACAGGTAAAGATGCACAACATCACTAATTATTAGAGAAATGTATGTCAAAACTACTATGAGGTACTTTACACCAGCTATAAAGACCATTATTAAAATGTCTACAAATAGTAAATGCTGGAGAGGGTGTGGAGAAAAGAAAACCATCTTACACTGTTGGTGGGAATGCCAATTGGTGCAACCATGATGTAAGTATGGTGTTTCCTCAAAAAACTAAAAACAGAACTAACTTACAATCCAGCAATCCCACTCCTAGGCATCCACTGGGAGAAAACCATAATTTGAAAAGGTACCTGCGCCCCAGTGTTCATTGCAGCATTATTTATAATAGCCAAGAAATGGAAGCAACCTAACTGTCAAGTTATGACTGGATTAAGAAAATGTGGTACATATATACAATGGGTTATTATTCAGATCTAAATCAGAATGAAGTAATGCCGTTTGCAGCAGCATGGATGGACCTAGAAACTATCATACTAAGAAAAGTTAGATAGTGAAAGAAAAAAATCATGTGGTATCATTTATATGTGGAATCTACAAAAATGATACGAAGGAATTTATTTGCAGAACAGAAACAGACTTTGAATAAATTATGTTTAACAAAGGGGATATATGGAAGGGAGAGGGATGAACTGGGGTTTCAGGATTGTCATATGCACCCTGACGTTTATGGAGTAATAGGCCAATGGGAACTTGCTGTATAGCACAGAGAAACATACCCCAGATTCTCTGATGATCTATGTGAAAAAAGAATCTGAAAGAGAATGATGTGTGAACATGTATAACTGAATCACTTTGTTTTACAGCAGAAATTATCACAAGTTTTTCAATCAATTTCATTCAATACAGATTTTTTAAAAAACAAGGAAATTCTTTTGCATTCACTCTACCTTCTAGTTGCGGCTCTGCCATTTACCATATTTGTGAACGTCAGAAAAGATTAAAGTTTTCCCTACTTCATATTACACATATGTAAAATGGAAATAACAAGGAGTACATCCCTCTGAATTATGATTATATATCAGAAGATTATATATTTTGTAACTGAATCATGATTATAGGATAAGTGCTGTATAAGTGCTTTTTATTATCATTAAAATATGCAAAGAAATGTGTACAATGAGTTTAAACATAGCATTTTTAAGAGAAAAAAGGACGAAAACAGAAAAAAAATCCATGTCAACAGACGTGTGTTATGTATTTTTATTACATAAATATCATGTAAGGATGGATATGCTGATATAAAACTCTTACCAACATACATGCTTATAATAAAAGATAAAATTGTGTAATAGAGCATAGGTATGCTTCAGTTTGGGGATCCTTTAAAAAATTTATCCATATTGAACTTATGTTTATGGTGAATGGCAAATTACTTGAGCCATAAGAAAATGTTATCAGTATTTTGGAGAGAAGACCTGGGTATCTGGTGTGTGAATGAATCTGTTTTCATTATATACTCCTTTGCCTTATTTGATTTTATATTATTTATATAGATTTTTTTTTGTCTTTTATATTCCTTTTAGAACTTTACCTGCAGCATTTGGAAGTTCACAGGCTTAATCCGAATTGTGTCTGTGACCTATACCACAGCTCATGGCAATGCTGGATCCTTAACCCAGTGATTGGGCCAGGAATCAAACACTCATCCTCAAGGATATTAGTTGTGTTTGTTACCAATGAGCCACAAGGGGAACTCCTGTATAAATTTTTTAATAAAAAAACAATAAAATAACACATTAAAATACCTTAGTTCAATATAGAACTTTATTTATTGTCCAAAATTGTACAGATTCAAGGATTAATTGAGAAGCAATGAAGTCAATATTATTTATTGCAGTTCTATGATAATAAAATCAATACAGTGAATACAATTAATGGTTAGATGTTTCTCAGTTTCAAGTTTCTTAAAGTTTATTAAGCTTTTTTGTCCTTCTTTCACAACAAAGGAAATTGTAGAAAGTTTTTAAAACATATTATTAACTTTGAGGTATAGCTGTATAGATATAGATTATATACATTAATGGGAAAAGGAAAAATGGTGCAAAGGCAAAAATTGTTTAATAAAAGGTTATACTTTATTAATTCAAGCTACTGAACTGTAATAAAAAAGAAAAACCTACTCATTACTGTAATTACAGTAAAATTCTTTATAAACTGAAATATAAATGACAATTTAAGAGAAATTATTAACCAAGATACCAGTTATCATTAATATTTTAAGGGAAGAACTAAACATTTTATTTATCTAACTTTTAGAAAGTTATTGAATTAATTTTATATATCTCATTTTTATAATCTATAACATTAGGATAGCAATACTTAAATTACTTTTTTTCTTTTTAATTACTCAATTTTATTACAGTTATAGTTTTACAATGATCATCACAGCCAAATTTTATGGCATTTCTATCCAACCCCCAGCACCACTGCCCACCCTGCAACTTGTCACATTTGGAAACCTTAAGTTTTTCAAAGTCTGTGAGTCAGGATCAGTTCTGCAAAGATGTTCTTTGTGTCCTCTTTTCAGATTCCACATATAAGTGATAGCATTTGAAGTTAGTGTCTCACAGTCTGACTGAATTCACTTAGCATGATAATTTCTAGGTCCATCCATTTTGCTGCAAATGCCATGATTTCTTTCCTTTTAATGGCTGAGTGATATTCCATCGTGCATACATACCACTTCTTCTTTATCCACTCCTCTGTCTTTGGACGTTTAGGTTGTTTTCATGTCTTGGCTATTGTATATAGTGCTGCAATGAACACTGGAGTACATGTGTCTTTTTGAGTTGTGGTTTTCTCTGGGTAGATGCCCAGGAGTGGGATTGCCAGATCAAACAGTAATTCTATTTTTACTTTTCTGAGGAATCTCCATACTGTTTTCCACAGTGGCTGCACCAGTTTACATTGCCACCAACAGTGGAATAGGGTTCCCTTTTTTCCACACCCTCTCTAGCACTTATTGTCTGTAGACTTTTTGATGATGGACATTCTGGCCAGTGAAATGTGGTACCTCATAGTGGTTTTGATTTGCATTTCTCTAATAATGAGTGATGTTGAACATCTTTTCATGTGTTTTATGGCCATCTGCATGTCTTCTTTGGGGAATTGTCTGTTTAGATCTTCTGCATATTTTTTGATGGGGTAGTTTGTTATTTTGGTATGGAGCTGCAGAAGGTGTTTATAAATCTTGGAGATTAATCCCTTGTCAGTCACTTCATTTGCAAAGATTTTCTCCCATTCTGTGCGTTCTCTTTCCTTTTTGCTTAGGGTTTCCTTTGCTGTGCAGAAACGTTTAAGTTTAATTAAGTCTGGTTTGCTGATTTTTGTTTTTACTGTCATTACTCAAAGAGATGGATCTGAGAATATGTTGCTATTGTTTATGCCAGAGAGTGTTTGGCCTATGTTTTCCTCTAAGAGTTGTATAGTGTCTGGTCTCATATCTAGGTCTTTAATCCATTTGGAGTTTATTTTCACATGTGGTGTTAGGAAGTGTTCTAATTTTGTTTTTTCTCATGTGGCTGTCTAGTTTTCCCAGCACCATTTATTGAAGGGGCTCTCTTTTCTCCATTGCATTTTCTTGCCTCCTTTTCATAGATTAGTAGGTTGCATGCGTGTGGGCTTAATTCTGGCTTTCTATCCTCTTCCACTGATGTATATTTCTGTCTTTGTGCCAGTGCCATATAGTTTTGATGACTGTAGCTTTGTAGTATAGTCCAAAGCCAGGCATCGGGATTCCTCCAGCTCCATTTTACTTTCTCCAGCTGCCTTTGGCTATTCTGGGTCTTTTGTGCTTTGAAACACACTTTAAAATATTTTGTTCTGGTTTTGTGAAAAATTGTCCTTGGTATATTGACAGGGATTGCATTGAATCTGTTGACTGCCTTGGGTATTATAGTCATTTGATAATATTGATTCTTCCAATCCAAGAGCATGATATGTCTTTCCATCTGTTTGTGTCCTCTTTGATTTCTTTCATCAGTGTCTTATAGTTTTTAGAGTACAGGTCTTTGTCTCTTTAGGTAGGTTCATTCCTAAGTATTTCATTCTTTTTGATGCAATGGTAAATGGGATTGCTTCCCTAATTTCTCTTTCTGATCTTTTGTTGTTAGTATATAGAAATTCAGTCAATTTTTCTGTGTTAATTTTGTATGTTGTGACTGCCAAATTCATTGATGTGCCTCTACCAGTTTTCTGGAAGAGTCTTTAGGATTCTCTAGCTATACTATCATGTCATCTGCAAAAGGTGATAGTTATACTTCTTCCTTTCTAATTTAGATTATTTTCTTTCTTTTTCTATTCTGATTGTTGTGGCTAGGACTTTCAACACTATGTTGAATAGTAGTGGCAAGTGTGGACATCCTTGTCTTGTTCCTGATCTCAGCAGGAATTCTTTCAGCTTTTCACCACTAAGAATGATGTTAGCTCTGGGTTTTTCATATATGGCCTTTATTATGTTATGGTAGGTCTCTCTATGCCCCTTTCTGGAGGGTTTTTTTTTTTTTTTAATAAGAAATGGGTGTTGGATTTTGTCAAGGAATTTTTCTGTATCTATCAAGAGGATCATAGGCTTTTTATTCTTCAGTTTGTTAATGTGGTGTATCACACCAATTGATTTGTGGATATTGAAGTATCCTTGTGTCCCTGGGAGAAATCCCACTTGATTATGATGTGCAATCCTTTTAATGTTTTGTTGGATTCAGTTTGCTAGTGTTTTGTTAAACATTTTTGCATCTATGTTCATGAGTGAAATTGGCCTATAAGTTTCTTTTTTTGTATCAGGGTTTTGGTATCAGGGTGGCGGTGGCCTCATAGAATGAGTTTGGGTGTGTCCCTTCCTCTGCAATTTTTTGGAATAGTTTCATAAGGATAGGTGTTAGTTCTTCTCTTCATGTTTGATAGAATTCACCTGTGAAGCCATCTGGTCCTGGACTTTTGTTTGTTTGAAGTTTTTTAATCATAGTTTCCATTTCAGTACTTGTTATGCGTTGTTCATCTTTTCTATGTCATCTTGGTTTAGTCTTGGAAGATTGTACTTTTCTATGAATTTGTCCATTTCTTCCAGGTTTTCTGTTTTATTGGTGTATAGTTGCATATAGTAGTCTCTTGAGATCCTTTGTATTTCTGTGTTGTTCATTTTTACATCTCCTTTTTGATTTCTAATTTTATTGATTTGAGTCCTCTCTCTTTTTTTCTTGATAAGTTTGGCTGAGGGTTTATCAATTTTGTTGATTTTTTCAAAGACCCTGCTTTTAGTTTCATTAATCTTTTCTATGAATTTCTTCATTTCTATTTAATTGATTTTTGCTCTGATCATTATGATTTCTTTCCTTCTACTAACTTTAGTTCTTGTCTCCTCTCTCTAGCTGCTTTAGATGTAAAATTTGGTTGTTTATTTGAGTTTTTTCTTGTTTCCTGAGGTTTGTATTGCTATAAACTTCCCTCTTAGATGTGCTTTTGCTGCATCCCATGGGTTTTGGAGTGTTGCTTCTTTGTTTTCATTTGCTTGTAAGTATTTTTTTTTAATTTACTCTTTGATTTCTTCACTGATCCATTGATTTTTCAGTAGTTTAGTCTCTTCATGTTTGTGTTTTTTGTAGATTTTTAAAATTTTCTTTTATTTTCCCACTGTACAGCAAGGGGCTCAAGTTATCCTTAAATGTATACATTACTTTTTTTTCCCCACCCTTTGTTCTGTTGCAACATGAGTATCTACACATAGTTCTCAATGCTACTCAGTAGGATCTCCTTGTAAATCTATTCTAAATTGTGTCTGATAACCCCAAGCTCCTGATTCCTCCCATCTTGTTGTTGATTTCCATTCATATAGCTTTGTGGTCAGAAAAGATGCTTGATATGATTTCAATTTTCTTAAAGTTCTGAGGCTTTATTTGCAGCCCAGGATTTGATAAATCTTAGAGAATATTCTGTGTGCACTTGAGAAGAATGTGTATTCTGTTGATTTTGGATGGAATGTTCTATAAATATCAGTTAAGCTCATTTGGTCTAATGCTTCATTCAGGGCCTGTGTTTCCTTATTCCTTTTCTGTCTGGACGATCTGTCCATTCTTGTAAGTGGGGTGTTGAATTCCCCCACTATTATTGTGTTATTGTTGATTTCTCCTTTTAAGGTTGTTTGCAGTTACCTTATATATTGTGATGATTCTATGTTGGGTGCATAAATATTTAAAATTGTTATATCTTCTTCTTGGATTGATACTTTGATCATTATGTAATATCCTTCTTTGTCTCTTAAAATATTCTTCATTTTAAAGTCTATTTTGTCTGATATGAGTATTGCTACTCCAGCTTTCTTTTGATTCCCATTTTCAGAGAAAATTTTCATCCATCCTCTCACTTTCAATTTGTATGTGTCCCTAGAAGTGAAGTGGGTCTCTTGAAGACAGCATATATATGGATCTTGCTTTTGTATCCATTCAGCCAATCTATGTCTTTTGGTTTGGTCATTTGGTCCATTAATATTTGAGGTAATTATTGATATGTATGTACTCATTGCCATTTATTAACTGTTTTGGATTTGTTTTTGTTGCTCTTTTTTCTTCCCTTGTTCTCTTGTTCTCTCCTCTTGTGGTTTGATGACTATCTTTAGTGTTATATTTGAGTTGATTTTTACTATTTGTTTGTGTGTCAACTGAAGATTTTTGGTTTGAGGTTGCCCTGAAGTTTTGATATAGGAGTGTGCATAAATATGAGATTATGTTGGTCTCTTAATTGCAAGTGCATCTCCAGTGTCCTGCATTTGTGCCCTCCACTTCTCAAGATTTCTGATTTTGGTAGAATAATTGTGCCTGGATGATTTCCTATCTTTACTATATATATGCCTTTACTGGTGAGCCTCATCATTTGTGGTATTTTTGTTTCTGATTGTGGCCTTTTCTTTTCTGCCAGAGAAGCTCCTTTAGTATTTGTTGTAAAGCTGGTTTAGTGTTGCTGAATTCTCTTAGCTTTTGCTTATCTGAGAAGGTTTGGATTTCTCCTTCAAATCTGAATGAGAGCCTTTCTGGGTACAGTAATCTTGCTTGAAATTTTTTTCTTTTCATCAGTTTATCATTACACTCCACTTTGGCCTACATAATTTCTGCTGAAAAATCTGCTGATAACCTTATTGGGTTTTCCTTGTATGTTATTAGTTTCTTTTCCCTAGCTGCTTTCAATATTTTCTCTTTGACTTTTATTTTGGTCAGTTTGATTAATATGTATCTCAGGGTGTTCCTCTTTATTTTATATGGTACTCATTGCACTTCCTAGAATTGAGTGAGTGGTTCCTTTCCCATGTTAGGGAAATTTTTGGCTATTATATCTTTGAATAATTTTTCTTTCCCTTTCTTTCTCTCTTCTCCTTATGGCACCCCTTTTATACAGATATTGGTACATTTAAGGTTGTCCCAGAGTGCTCTGAGACTCTTCGTTTGTTTTCAATCTTTCTTCTTTTTTCTGTTCTGCATTAGTGATTTCCAGTTGTCTGTCCTTGACATAGCTTATTTGTTCTTTTGCCTCCTATGTTCTGTTGTTGGTTGTGTCTAATGAATATTTTTTATTTCAATTATTGTATTTTGCATCTCTGCTTGCTTAAGTTTTGTATTTCTTTGCTCAGTGTTATCTGCACACTATCAATCTTTGCCTCCAGTTAATTTCCAATGTCTTGCATCATCTTCAGGATCATCAGTCCTAAGTCTTTTTCCTGGAGGCTGAGAATCTCCTGATCAGTTAGCTGTTTTTCTGGGTTTTTTTCTTTGTCCCTTATCTGAGTTATAGTTCTCTGTCTTTTCATTTTTATAGGTTTTTGGTGTGGTGACCTTTTTCCAGACGATGGAATTGTAGCCTCTCTTACTTCTGGTGTCTTCCCACCTTGTGGCTGAATTTGGTATGGGGGCCTGCTGTAGGCTTCCTGATGGGAGGGACTGGTGCCTGCCCGCTGGTAGGTGGGGCTGATTCCTATCCCTCTGGTGGGTGGGGCTTTGTCTCTGGGTGAGATTAGAGGTGGCTGTGTGCCTGGGGCATCTTTGGGCAGCTTGTTTACTGATGGACCCAGCTGTGATCCCACATGGATTAGTGTTTGGTGAGGCTTCTCAGCACTGATGGGTGGGCCAGATTTTCCACTAATGGCCACCTCCCGAGAAATACATGCTGATGAATATTCGCAAGACCTTTGCCTCCATGTCCTTCCACCACAATGAGCCATAGTCACCCTCTGTTTTCCCAGGATATCCTCCAAGAACTCCAGTCAGATCCAACCCAGATTCCTATGGAGCCTCTGGTTTGCCCTGGAACCCAGTGCATGTGAAAGCCTGTGTGTGCCTTTCAAGAATATGGTCTCTGTTTCCCCCAGTCCTGTGGAGCTCTTGCACACAAGCCCCACTGGCCTTCAATGCCAGATGCTCCGGGGGCTCTTTCTCCCAGTTCCAGATCCCCAGGCATGGGGATTTGATGTGGGGTTCAGAACTCTCACTCCTGTGGGTGAGTCTCTATGATACAATTGCTTTCCTTTCTGTGGGCTTCCCACCTGGCAGGTATGTGGTTGCTTATGTCATGTAATTGCCCCTCCTACCTCTTCATGTGGCCTCCTTTTTGTCTTCTGGAGTAGGATGTCTATTTGAAAGTTTCCAGTCCATTTGGTTGTAGGTCGTTCAGCATTTGGTTGTAATTTTGTTGTTTTTATGAGGAATTTGAGCTCCAGTTTTTCTATTCCACCATCTTAATCCCATCCAACCATACTGGAACTTTGGCCAAAATCATTCAGCAGAACTAATGTGGTAAGTACAGTATTGCTGATTGCTGGATACTGTACTTTTTTTTTTTTTTTTTTTTTTGTCTTTTTGCCATTTCTTGGGCCGCTCCCACGGCATATGGAGGTTTCCAGGCTAGGGGTCTAATCAGAGCTTCAGCCACCGGCCCACACCAGAGCCACAGCAATGCAGGATCCAAGCCGCGTCTGCAGCCTACACCACAGCTCATGGCAACGCCGGATCATCAACCCACTGAGCAAGGGCAGGGACCGAACATGCAATCTCATGGCTCCTAGTCGGATTCGTTAACCACTGCACCACGATGGGAACTCCAATACTGTATCTTCTAATGGACATTGGATCCTGCCACTGCCATCACCTCCAGAAGAATTCTCTTCTTGCCTTTCAGTTTTGCATCACTAACTCCAGACTCAAACCCCAAGAAAGGCATTTCTGTTTGGCCAAAGCTATTCTCTACTGTACCCTATCAGTGAGAGGAGCAGGAAAGCAAATATTTGGCTTTTTAAACTTCTATAGTGGGAAGTGTTCTCTACCTTCTAACAAGACTTACTCAGTGGGGAAATTTCCAAGTGTGTTGGGGGCACTCAAAAATCAGAAAGAACTAAAACTTTTCAACCTTTTTCCCCCAACTTTGTGAAGTAGAGAAAATTAATTAGGCACTGTGTTGAACCTGAGCTAATTGCTTTCTTTTGGAAATATAAAAAGAAAGGAGCATAAATAAGGTGAAAAATTCTAAGACTTTCTGATTAAACTCCCAGATCCACAATAGTGTATTTATCATTTAATATGCCAAATGAGCATAACTTTAAATTTTATTCACATATTTTACATTTTTAAAATTTCTTTTACACTGGGTTTATGTCATATTCCACTTGAAAGTTAAAGTGAATATGTTTTACTACAACAGGAACATGCTTCTCAGGGTGAGTTGGATTCTTTTTATAATCTGTTAAATATAGTTATACAATTATCTAAAATTTACTGGATATATTTTAAAAATCATGAAGAGAAACTTTAAACAAGCTAAATGTTATTCATAAATATTTTTACACACTGGATGGTAAAGACAAATTGAAGATAATTATCCTCTCTAATACTTTGATATAAATACCAAATAATTTGACACATTTAAAAATATATATTCTGAAATTTATTTTAGAAAGCAGTTTGAAATCTCAATAATGTATGAGCTGGAACACTTTCTGTTAATACACTCAAAGCTAAAATTTCAATTCTCATTTTAAATTAGTGAACATGAACTATTTCCATTATTGACAGCCCCTAAGGGTCTAAGTTATTTTCAAGAATGTTTCTTTGGAAATCACAAGTTTTATTATGTTAATTTCATGATGTTTAATTAAAATTTTACCTTGAGATAAATTTCAGTTCAAGTGCATTTATAATAAATAATAGATTGTGTGTACAATTTATCCATTTTCTCAAATGCTACTATCTTGTAAAACTAAGGTGCAATATCCTGGTATTGATACAATTAAGATAGAGAATATTTCTATCACCATAAGGACTTCTTAAGTTATAGCCATACCCACTATAATTTCACTCCCACCACCTCCTTAGCTCCTGAAGGCCACAAGTATATTTACTATTTCTGTAATATTATTTCAAGAATGCTGTATAAATGAATCATACCATATATAGGTTTTTGTGACTTTCACTCATAATAATTCTATAGAGAATCATCAAGGTTGTTCTTATGTTTTTCATTTTTAAAAATTGGTTTAGTGTTTTTCAATTTTATGGATGTAGCACCGATTTTTTTTTAACAATTCACCTACTGAAAAAATATCAGGATTTTTCCCAGTTTGGGGCTATTATGAATAAAACTGCCACAAAAAAAGCTATATACAAATTTTTGTAAAAGTTAAAGCTTCAAATGAAATCTTTGGGGTAAATGCCCAGGAATGAAATTGCTGAGTGTGTGGTAGATGGCATGTTTAGTTTTTTGTTTATTGTTTTTTGTTTTGTTTTTGGTTGTTACTTTTAAGAAACTGATAATTCAGATTGGACTGGTAAAATCTTCCTTGGAACTGAGTTACACCACGGCTATCTTCAATTCCAATTTGTCCTTCCCCTTCTCCTTTCACAGATACCAGATCTGCTTCATGGTCTGAAGGATCTCTTGGCATTTTCTGTCACCTCTACTTTATCCCTATAGAAGTTTCCCCATAAATCTCTTGCACAATTAATTCTCTTCTGGGGTCTACTTCTCAAAGGACACATTATACCTCAAATTACCTTTAAAATACATGTGTTGATGTAAAAGCTAAGTCAGTGGACAAGAAATTGCCAAATAGTAAAAGCAGTATTGTGTGGATACAGAACAACACAGTGAATGCTGTGAAGTGTCTTAACTCTAATGAAATTGCCTTAGAGAGCTCAGAATTCACTGGAATAACATACTTTGCTAAATTTGCCTTAGTAATGTTAACATTTATAATGGAATATTAAAGTATTAGTATGATTATAAATATGCCTCAAGTCCTTTGAACTCTTTTCATCAAAAGGTAGGATCTAATCCCTCTACTGAATATTTGGAAGGCCTCAATGATTTGTTTTGGAGTTTTTTGGGAGGAGGAGTTTTTGTTGTGTTTTTAAAAATTTAAATTAAGTTATTATAATTGATCTACAATGTTGTGCCAGTTTCTGCTATACACAAAGTGACCCAGTCATACACACACACACACACACACACACACACACACATATATATATACATATATGATTATATATATATAATCCCTTTCTTATGCTATCATCCATCATGTTCTATCCCAAGAGACTGGATATAGTTCCCTGCTATAGAATAGTACCTCATTGCTTTATCCATTGTAAATGTAATAGTTTGCTTCTACTAACCCCAAACTTCCAGTCCATCCAAATTACTCATCTCCTCCCTTGGCTACCACAAGTCTGTCTGTTCTCCATGTACGTGAGTCAGTTTCTCTTTGCAGCTAGGTTAATTTCTGCCATATTTTAGATTCCATATATAGGTAATATCATGATATTTGTCTTTCTCTTTCTGATGGACTTCACTTAGTATGATAATCTCTAGTTGGATCCCTGTTGTTCCATATGGCATTATGTCATTCTTTTTTATGGCTGAGTAGTACTTCATATATGAACCATGTTTTCTTTTCTTTTAGCTTCTCATATTTGTAATGTTTTATTTATTTATTTTAATTTTTATTACAGTTGATTTACAATGTTATGTTAATTTCCATTGTACAGAAAAGTGATCCGTTGTACTTTATTTTTTTCACATTCTCCTCCACCATGTTCCATAACAAATTATCAGATCAAATTCCTTGGGCTATGAAGCAGAATCTCATGGCTTACATGCTCCAAAAACAATATTTTGCATTGACTAACAACTAAATCCCAGTCCCTCCCACTCCCTTTTATGATCTTTTTTATATGCTCTTGGATTTTGTTGGCTAAAATTTTGGGGGGAATTTTTGCATCTATATTCATCAGAGATATTGGTCTACAATTTTCTTTTTTGGTAGCATTTTTGGTTTTGGCATTAGGGTGATGGTGGCTTCATAGAATGTCTTTGGGAGTGTTTCTTCTTCTTCAAACATTTGGAAAATTTAAGGTGGGTGTAAGTTCTCTATACGTTTGGTTGAATTCACCTGTGAAGCCATCTGGTGCTGGACTTTGGTTTTAAGGGACAGTTTTTATCACACTTTCATTTTTATTTCTAGAATTTTTCTGTTCAGTTGATCTATTGCTTCTTGTTTCACTTTTGGCAGGCTGTATGTCTCTAGAAAGTTGTCTATTTCTTCTAGGTTGTCGAATTTGTTGACATATAATTGTTCAGAGTATTATATTTGTATTTCTTCAGTATCTGTTGAGATTTCTCCTTTGTCATTTATCATAACATTTAGTTGTGTTCTTTCTCTCCTCTTCTTGGTGAATCTGGCCAGATGTTTGTCAATTTCATTTACCCATTCAAAGAATCAGCTCTTGGTTTTGTTATTTTTTTCTGTTGTTTTTTTGAATCTCTATTTTATTGATTTCCTCTCTGATATTTATGATTTCCTTCCTTCTGCCTATGGAATATTCTTCTTTTTCTAATTCTTTTAGGTGTAGGTTAAGTTGTTGATTTGACATTTTCCTTATTTTTTGAGGAAGGCCTGTACTGCTATGAATTTCCCTCTGAGCATTGTTTTTGCTGCATCCCATAGATTTTGAATGGTTGTGTTTTCATTATCCTTTTTCTTGAGGTGTTTTTAAATTTCCCTTTTGATTTCCTTGTTAACCCATTGGTTTTTTAGTAGCATTGTTGTTTAGTTTCCATGCAGTCATGTTTTTCACATTTCTTTTTCTGTGGTTGATTTCTAGTTTCATGCTATTTTGGTCAGACAAGAAACTTGAAATAATTTACTTTCTTTGTTTTTTCTAGTTTTGTTTGTTTGTTTGTTTGTTTTTTCTATTGTCTTTTTGGGGCTGCACCCACAACCTATGGTGGTTCCCAATGAGGGATTGAATTGGAGATCTAGCTACCTGCCTACATCACAGCCACAGTGACACAGGATCCAAGCTGCATCTGAGAACTACACCAGAGCTCATGGCAATGCTGGACACTCAGCCCACTGAGTGAGACCAGGGATCAAACCCATATCCTCATGGATACTAGTCATTAACCACTGAGTCATGATGGGAAATCCTGAAATAATTTCTATACTCAAATTTATTGAGGTTAGTTTTGTCCCCCAGTATGTGGTCAATCCTTGTGAATGTTTCTTTTGTGTCATTTAGGATCTCTGTTGTCTTTTTGATTTTCTGTCTAGAGGATCTATCCATTAATGTGAGTGGGATGTTAAAGTCTCCTACTATTATTGCATTCCCATTAATTGTTCTTTTTATGTCCATTAGTATTTGTTGTATGTATTTGGATGCACCTATATTAGGGGCATATATATTGACAAGTGTAATATCCTCTTTTGAATGGAACCTTTTATCATAAAATAGTGTCTTTCTTTATATTTTTATAGCCTTTGCTTTAAAGTCTCTTTTGTCTAATATGAGTATTGCCACTACCCCTTTCCTGTCTTTTCCATTCACATGAAATATCTTTTTCCATCCCTTCATTTTCAATTTATATGAGTCCTGTTGCCCTAAGGTGAGTCTCCTGTAGGCAACATATAGTAGGCTCTTGTTTTTTTTTTTTTTTTTTTTTTTTTTATCCAGTCTACCACTCTGTATCTCTTGATTGGAGCATTGACATTTAAGGTAATTATCGAGATATATGTATTTATTGACACTTTAAACCTTGTTTTCCAGTTGCTTCTATGTTTCTCCTTTGTTCCTTTCTTTTTCTTTTTGGATGATTACCTTTTATTTTATGTACGTATCCTCTTCTTTTTAGTTTTATGAATATATTGTTGGGTTTTGATTTGTGGTTGCCCTGTTTTTCAAGTATATTTACCCTTCCTATATATGTTTGCTTTAGCCTGATTGTCATAGTCTCAAACACATTCTAACAAAAGAGTCTAGATGTTCTTACTTTCATTACCTACATTTTATGATTTTGTTCTCCTTTTTTAACATCTTTATGGTTATCCTTTTGATGTTCCTTTTGTTTATTTTTGCTTTTTTTCCTTTTAGTTCTGTATACTGGCTTATTTAAGTGATTACTTTCCAATTGTGAGTTCCTTCCTCCTATTTCTTCTTACTTCCTTTTTATTTACATGAGCCTTTTCCGTATTTCTTTTAGGATGGATTTAGTATCGCTGTACTCTTTCAGCAATTTGTTTGTTTGTTGGAAAAATTCTTTACTTCCCCTCTATTTTAAATGATATCCTTGCTACAGAGTGTATTCTAGGCTGTAATTTTTTCTCTTTTATAGCTTTAATATATCTTGCTATTCTCTTCTGGCCTGTAGAGAAATCAGCTGAAAGCCTGATGGGAGTTCCCTTATAATTAAGTCTTTGTTTTTCTCTTGCTGCCTTTAGAATCCTCTCTTTATCTTTAACTTTTATCATTTTTATTACAATATGTCTTTGTTTGGACAGGTTTCAGCTCTACATTTTTGTGATTCATGAATCTTGATACCTGCTGCCTTTAGGTTGGGAAACTTTTTGACCATAATTTCTTCAAATATTTTTTCTACCCCCCATTTTTTTTCTTCTCCTTCTGGAATCCCTATTATGCATAGATTGACACGATTTTTTTTTTTTTTGGTCTTTTTGCCTTTTCTGGGGCCACTCCCATGGCATATGGAGGTTCCCAGGCTAGAGGTTGAATCAGAGCTGCAGCTGCCAGCCAATGCCAGAGGCACAGCAATGCAGGATCTGAGCCACACCTGCGACCTACACCACAACTCATGGCAACACCAGATCCTTAACCCACTGAGCAAGGCCAGGGCTCGAACCCACAACCTCATGGTTCCTAGTCAGATTCGTTAACCACTGTGCCACAATAGGAACTCCAACATGATTTATATTATCGCATAGATATCTTATATTGCTTTCAAGGATTTTTTAATTTGATTTTCTGTCTACTGTCCTGATTGGATGATTTCCATTATTCTATCTTCCATGCCATTAATTTATTCCTCTACATTATTCATTCTGCTCTTTAGTGACTTTACCTTCGTTTGCATTACTGCAAGTGAATTTTCTAATTTTTCTTGGCTCCTCCTTATATTTCTAGTTCCTTTCTAAAGGAATCTGCATTACCATTTAATATCCTCTCTTAATTCCCTCATATGCACCCTTGATTCCTTCAGTATTTTCACTATCTCATTTATTTTATTTTATTGTTTTTATTTCCCCAATACATTATGTTTTTTTTCTACTGTACAACATGGTGACCCAGTTACACACACATGTATACTTTTTTCTCACATTATCATGCTCCATCATAAGTGACTAAACGTAGTTCCTAGTGCTACACAGCAGCAGGAGCCTTTTCTGTTTTTCTTTTAGGATGGGTTTAGTATTGCTGTACTCTTTCAGTGTTTGTTTGTTGGAAAAATTCTTTATTTCCCCTCTATTTTAAATGATTGCTAATCCATTTCTGTTAGACTGCAGAGATCTATTTCATTGTTTGTTGCTTCAGGTGAACTCTCTTGTTCTTTTAATGGGGAATGATTCCTGAGCTTCTTCATTTTGCTTAATTTTTCTTATCTGTGAGTTTAGGGAAACGAACTATTATAGTATTGGAGGGCTATTTATATGTAGGAGTACTCCTGTGTATTTTGCGGGGCTTGCTCTATTTTTGTTTTGGGACATTGGATATTTATTGTCTCTTTTCTCTGTATGAGCAGGCTGTTATCCCCTTGATGGTGTGGTCCATGTATTTCCAGGGAGAAGGAGGCAATTGGCAGGGTTAGTAGTTAGTGCTTGGTTGCTGGGCAGTCAACAGTAGCAAGAACCCTTGGGACAGTGGCATAGGCTGCTCCTAGTTGCAGGGCCCTGGGAAGTGGTAATGAACCTCAGGCAGGTTTAGGCAGTACCCAGAGTATTTGGCAGTGGCAGTGGTAGGGTGTGTGCATTCCCAGGGAAGTGGGAGCAACAACGGGTGTTGCTCAGTTTCAATGCACTCCTCTCTGCTGCCCTCTGAGATAATCGGGGATGCAAGTGGTACATGTTCATGGACTCCTAGTGGTGGCAGGCTACTCACCTCTGGAGTCAGAGTTAGCTGTGGTGGCTTACCTCTACCAATTGTAGACCACACAAGAAGCACCCCATCCTTCTTAGCCCATGCAGGAGATGCTGCAACCCATAAATGTTGCAAGAGGGACCATCACTGGTGCAAGAAGCACCTTGCCAACTATAGCCCAGTCTTCTGAAATTCTGTGCTTGCACAGAGAAAGAAATTCCTGTGGCAGTCCACCCCTCCTCCTCTTGCCCTCCCCAACAATGGTGTCTTACTTCTCCTGTGGGACAAGACCTCCTAGGTACCCTGGACTTTGGTGCTCCACTTCCCAGCCCTTGGACCACCATTCCCTATCTCCCTCAGGCTGTCTCTGCACTGCCAACCCTAGTCCTCTCCCTGGAACTGACCTCTGGATCTTTAGTTTTAGTGCCCAGCCCCTGCCCAAGACTCTCAGGCTGTGCTGTCAAGTGGTGGTGGTAATGATGGTGTTTGTCACTCTCTCTCTCTCTGCTTTCCCTTCCTCAGTTAAGCTGCTGTGCTTTTCTCTGAAACTTTGAGGCCCTTCTGTCTCATTTCATCTCCCCATCAGTTAGTTGGCTTCCCAGGGTCTGGGTTCCTTTCCTGTTTCTTAGTTCCCTCTCAGGAAAGATGCTTCCCATCCTGATTCCTTTCTTTCTCTCTCTCTTTTTTTCTTCCTTTTGTTTTACACAATGATGTGGAGGGTTTCTTGCTCTCTTTGGAGGTTTAAGGTCTTCTGCCAGCATTCAGTTGGTGTTCTGTGAGAATTGTTCTACATGTAGATGTGTTTTTTAATGTGTTTGTAGGAGAAGGTGAGCAAGACATCTTGCTCCTCCACCATCTTGATCCCACATCTGTACCATATTTTTATTAATGCATTCATAACTTGAGGGGCATTTAGGTTGCTTCCATGTTTTTTTCTGTTGTGAATAGTGTTGCTATGAACATGTGGGTGCATGTATCTTTTTGAATTATACTTTTGTCCAGATATGAGTCCAGGAGTGGGGTTGATGGATTATAAGGTAGGTCTAAAGTTTCTGAGCTATCTCTATAATGTTTTCCATAGTAGTTGTACCAGTTCCACTGAAAACATAAGAGGTTTCCCTTTTTCCACACACTCTAGAATTTATTGTGTGTAGATTTATTAATTATGGCCATTCTGCCCAGTGTGACTTGATACTTTATTGTAGTTTTGATTTGCATTTCTCTAGTAATTAAGATATTGGGAATTTTTTCTATGTGCCTATTGGCCATCTCTATGTTTTCTTTGAAGAAATGTCTATTTAGGTATTCTGCCCATATTTTTGATTGGGTTGCTAGTTTTTTTTATTATTAAGTTGCCTGAGTTGTTTTTATATTTAGATATTAACCTGTTATAACTTTCACTGTTTACAACAATTTTCTCCCATTCCATACATTTCTTTTCATTTTTTATGGTTTCCTTTGCTGTGTAAAACTTGTAAGTTTGATTAAGTCTTATTTGTTTACTTTTGTTTTAATTTCTATTGCCTTTGGAGACAGACCTAAGAAAATATTTGTACAGTTTATATCATACAATATTTTTCCTATGTCCTCATATAGGACTTTTATGGTGTAATGTCTTATGTTTAATATTTTAAGTCATTTTGAGTTTATTTTTTGTACATGGTGTAAGGGTGTATTCTAGATTCATTGATTTACATTCAGCTATCTAGTTTTGCCAGCACCACTTTCTAAAGAGATTGTCTTTTTTTCCCCCATTTTACATTCTTGCCTATTTTGTTAAAAACTGACAGTGGGTGTCTGGGTTTATTTCTGGGCTCTCTAGCCTCTTCCTTTTATCTGTATGTCTGTTTTTGTACCAGTGCCACAATGTCTTGATTACTGTAGCTTTCTAATATTAGAAGCCTGGGAGAGTTATGCCACCTGCTTTCCATACCCCCCACCCTCAGGATTACTTTGGCAGTTCTGGAAATTTTACGGTTCCATACAAATTTTTGGATTATACATTTTAATTCTGTGGAAAATTTCATGGGTCTTTAGATAGAGATTGCATTAAATCTATAGATTGCTTTGAGTAGTATGAACATTTTAAAAATATTAATTCTTTCAATCCAGGAGCATGGATATCTTTCCATTTCTTTGAGTCATTTTTAATTTCCTTGATTAATGTTTTATAGTTCTTAACATATAAGTCTTTCACCTCCTTTGTCAGGTTTATTCTTAGGTGTGTAATTTTTCTTGTGGTGAAATTTGAAATGGATATTTTTATTTTATTTTTCTAATTTTTCATTGTTGGTATATAGGAATGTGTCAAATTTTAGAATGTTAATCTTGTATCCTGCTACTTTGCTGAATTTGTTCATCATTTCAAGTAGTTTTTGTGTGGAGTCCTTAGGTTTTTCTGTATATAGTATTATACCATCTGCATATAGTGACAATTTTCTTTTCCAATTTGGATACATCTTATTTCTTTTGTTTGTCTGATTAATGTGGCTAGGTTTTCTAATACTATGTTAAAAGGGTTGAGAGTGGGTATCTTCATTCAACTTTAGCAGGAAGGTTTTAAGCTTTTCTCTGTGGAGTGTTATATTTGCTGTGGGTTTGTCATAAGTGGCTTTTGCTATGTTAAGGTAAGTTCCCTCTATACCCACTTTGGTGAGAGTTTTTAAAATGAATGTATATTGAATTTATGCTGGGTAGAGTATTTTAGGTTGCAAATTTTTTTCCTACTTGGAACTTTGAATATATCTTGCCACTCTCTTCTGGCCTGTAGTGATTCTGTTGAGAAGCCACTGATAGCCTTATGGAGGTTCCCTTATAATTATCTCTTTGTTTTTACTTACTGCCTTTAAAATCCTCTCCTTATCTTTAACTTTTGCCATTTTTATTGTATATCTTGATATACATGTTTGGGTTCAACTTATTTGGGTCCCTCTGTGCTTCCTGTATCTGGATACCTGTTTCCTTCTTTAGATTTGCAAAGTTTTCAGCCATTTTTTTTCAAACATATTTTCTATTTTTGACTTTTTTTAAATTGTTATTTCCCAATACAAGTTTTTTCTACTGTACGGCATGGTGACCCAGTTACACATACATGTATGCATTCTTTTTTCTCACATTATCATGCTCCATCATAAGTGACTAGATGTAACTCCCATTGCTACACAGCAGGATCTCATTGCTAATCCATTCCAAAGGCAATAGTTTGCATATATTAACCCCAAGATCCCAATCCACCCTACTCCCTCCCTTTCCCTTGACAACCACAAATCTATTCTCCAAATATATTTTCAATCCCTTTTTCTTTTTCTTCTTCTGGAATCCATGTTGTGCATAGATTGGTATGCTTTATATTATCCCATAGACCTCTGCTGTCCTAATTGGGTGATTTCCATTATTCTGTCTTTCAAGTCACTTATACATTCTTTTTCATCATTCATTCTGCTAGTCAATGTCTTTAAATCAGCTTTCATCTCAGCAAATGAATTTTTTAATTTTTATACATTTTTCCTTATAATTTTGAGTTCCTTTTTAAAGTAATCAGTGTTACCATTGATATATATGCTTAATCCTTTGAGTATTTTCTTTACCTCCTTTTGAACTCAGTGTCTGCTATATTGCAGAGGTCTGTTTCATTGTTTGCACTTTCGGAGGAAGTCTCCTTTTCTTTTAGCCAGGAATGGCTCCTTTCTTTGTTTTGCTTATATTTTTCTTCTCTGTGAGTTTAGGGAAAAAATTATGTACTGCAGTCTAGGAGACCTGGATATCTTGTGAGGTCTTACTATATATATGTATTTTTTTGCATGAGGGCTGATTTAGGTTTAGATATTTGTTGTCTCTTTCATTAGTGTGTGCAGGCCATTATCTTCTTGGTAGCAGATGTGCCAGCATAGATCCTGTGCATGTTTCCTGTCAGGTGGGAGCAATGGGTGGCACCTGCATATGGCACCTGATTGCCAGGCCCTTGGCAGTGGGAGAAATCTATGGGGAGTTGGTGCACAGGGTGCTCCTAGTTGTAGGGCCCTCAACAGTGGCTGTGATCCTCAGGAAGGTGTAGGCAGGACCCAGAGCCCTTGGCAGTGGCAATGGTGGGATATGTGTGTTCCCAGAGAGGTGAGGGAAACATATAGTTGTCTGTTGTAGGGCCCTCCATGTTGGTGACCCCTGAGTGACTGGGGTCACTGACAGTCATGGGACCCTTAGTGGAGGTGGGCCATGCCCACTTATGGAGTTTAAGATGGATGTGGCAGTTTGCCACTGCCCAGTAGCTCATGCAAGAGGCATCCTGTCACCTGAGGGCCCATGTGTGCACAGAGGAAGAAGATCCTATAATGGTTCCACCCCTTCCCCATATTCCCAACAATGCCTCCTCCTGAGCCCCCTTAGATGTTGCACACTGCACTCTAGCTCATGGCACACAACTCCCTACATGCCTCAGGCTGTTTCCACACAGCCAGCCCTAGTCCTCTCCCCAGAATTGATCTCCATAGTCTGAGTGTCCGTGCCCAGCCCCTGCCCAAGTGTCTCAGGTTTTGGTGATGTTCCAGGCAGTGGTACTGATTTTCTGCATGGCTCTCTTTCTGCTTTCTGCTTCACAGTTTGGCTGCTGTGCTTTTCTCTGAGGCTTTGAGGCTCCCCTTCCCTCCCAGTTAATCTTCCCATCAGTTAGGTGGCCTCCAAGGGTGTGTTTTTTTTTTTTTTTAACTGTTTCACAGCTTCCTCTCAAAAGTGTTGGTCTTGTCCTGATTTTATTCTCTTTTCTCTCTCTATCTCATTTTTCCCCTTTTGTTCTACTCAGTTATGTAGAGGGTTTCTTGCCCTTTGGAGAAATCTGAAGTCCTCTGCCAGGATTCAGTAGATGTTCTGCATAAATCATTCTACATGTAGATTTTTTATTTATGTGTGCTTTTTGGCAAGTGAGTGCCATGTCCTACTCCTCAGCCATCTTGATCTTCAGTGATTTGTTTTTTAGTGAAGAGATTAAGACAGAAATTCCTAGTTTATATAAAACAATATCATTGCCCTGCTCTTTCTCTCTTTGGATATGTGCCCTGTGCCTTCATATAGGAAATACTACTATACTGCATCTACTATGATGGAAAGACAATGTGGAAAGATTATATAGAGATATAAAGAAAAATTCAAGCAGCCCCAGCTCCCTCAACTCCAAAGATTTGCATATCTACAGCCCAAGCATTGGAAACTGACTCTAGCTACTACTCCAGCTGATGCCAGGTGGATTAGCAGTCTCCACCAAGGATCCTTTTATTCCCAAGAAAAGAAAGCATTATTATTTTAAGCTACTAAGCTTAGGAGGCAGTTTGTTATGCAATAAGAAATATTGGGTATTAGATTCCCAGGTCTTGCTTTTTTCGCTTTGATCGTGAAATAATTTGATTCTTTTCCCAGCCCCAGGTAGATACATAATTTTATTTATTTATTTATTTTTCTAGTTTAAGTTTATGAGAATAGCCTTATTTAAGATTTGGAGGCAACTATATATAATCAGTTCCATTAGATCCCCACTATAGTTTTTTTTTTTTTTTTTTTTTTTTTTTTGGTCTTTTTGCTATTTCTTTGGGCCACTCCCGTGGCATATGGAGATTCCCAGGCTAGGGGTCGAATCGGAGCTGTAGCCACCAGCCTACGCCAGAGCCACAGCAATGCGGGATCCGAGCCGCGTCTGCAACCTACACCACAGCTCACAGCAACACCGGATCCTTAACCCACTGAGCAGGGGCAGGGATCGAACCCGCAACCTCATGGTTCCTAGTCGGATTCGTTAACCGCTGCGCCACAACGGGAACTCCCCCCACTATAGTTTTTGATAAATATATTTCTTAGTAATTTTCCAGCACTAAAAGTGAAACTAGTAAAAAATGACAAATATAGCCTGAAAAATGGACTTAACAAATTCACCAGTTTGTAGAAATGTATCACCCAGGACGCAGTTTTATTTCATATAATATTCAAAAAGCAGCATATGGAACTTTAGTGTGCTCTTCAAACATACTGCAATCAATAACATGTCCTCCACATGTTAGTAGGGTACTGTAAGGTCTCTATTCTAAAGAAAATACCACACAGAAATGAAGTTCCATTACTCTATCAATACACAATTATCAACCCTCTACAGAACATTTGCCTTTTTCAACTTTTTGAGAAAAAACAATGTTTAACAAAAAAGCAAAGGAAAAAAAATGTTAATGATGCTATTCTCTGGGTGGTTTCAAATATACCTTTTTTTTCCTGCTTTTATAGAAATGAAAACTACAATATTTGATCAGGCCAGGAACTTAATAGATGTCAGCTTAACAGATTAAGTTTATCCCACGCATTTAAGAAAATTTTTTACCTTCTCAAATAAAAAATAGTCCTTTTAAAAATATATTGATTGATGATTGAAAAATAACATAATGACACAAGGAATGTGTAACTGAAATATAATTGCTGACCTATAACATTCTCATGATTATGAGATTAATATAGATGCAATAAACTTAAATTTCAGTGTTTTAGTTTCTGAGTACCCCTTAGTAGCAGAAGGTAAATTAAATAAAAATGTTCATGTTCCCAAATCAGAATAACATGATCATAATTCTCATTTTATATTCCATTCAAGTATTGCAAGTGATGCCCTAAAAGACAGCTCACCCACGCAAAAATTAATCTATGAAATGACTTTATAGGAAACATGCAGTAGTGAAACTGTCTGATTTGAAAATTTAAGATCCTAGTGAATCTGAACATGTCTTAATGCACATTTTATCTTAGACTTTGTCTAATAACATAATACGATTTTCATTTTCTCATATATAAGTTTGAAGTGACAGAACTAATATTGAGACTTGAAGGTTTTTGCTGCTATAGTGGTTTTATTTCTGAGGTCTCCACAGATTGGGTATATTTCTCTTATTTTTTCCCTCTCTTTTTTTTCATACTCTTCATTTTCAATTAATTAGTTAATATGTTTTATGTACCTTCTTTTTACCTTTTATGGTCTCAAGGGCTGAGAGCTACATATATTCTCAATACATATAGTCAATGAATAAATAGGTATCTTAATAAAATATAAGAGGATATCTGAGGAAATAAATCAAAGAAAGTAGATTGAGAGTATATCGAGTGGCAGATATAAACATTAGTTGAGGCCTTATAACCTAAGTAGTATGAGACATTAGAAAAGAGGAAGAGAGATAGACTGGAGTCTGAAGCAGTGGAGAGAGAATTACAGAGGAAATACTTAGCAATTAAGATCCTAGTAAGGAAACCTTATAGAAGAAATGAAATTTAAGTCAGGCTTTAAATGAAAGCATTTAATTAACAAAGGGTAAGATATATTGAAAGGTTACTGAATGTCCATTCAAAATATTTGTCACACTGAAATCAAATTGGGGCAAGGAAAGAAGATACTACAAACATAAAAGTAGGAGACAATGGGGCAGAAGAAATGAGAAACAGAGTCAATGATAAGAGTGGGAAAAATATAAGAAATTAATGGCCAGGTCAGGATGTCTGGAGTTGAGGAAACTTAAAATAAGGAGGCATTGTTGTCTTTATGTTGCCTCACTATGATTCTTTGTGATAAATATTTCTTAATCTCAAAACCAGAAAAATGACACTGAAAAAAATAGTGATTCCCCAAATAGAGCTTTTCCCTAGAGTCAAATAACACAATTGAATTCTTGTGTTGAGGTCTATGTGAGGTGTCAGAAAGTTGGGAATCACATGATAAAAGCATACTCATTAAAAATGTCATTTTTCTTACCATAAAGAACAGAAAGAATGATGTCACCTGGAAATTGCAAGTCACAATCCCAATGGAAAATATTTTTTAAGAATTGTAATATACAGCACAGATGAGCCTTTCCACAGGAAAGAAAATCATGGACTTGGAGAATAGACCTGTGGTTGCCTGGGGGAGGGGCAAGGAGTGGGAGCTTGGTGTTAACAGATGCAAACAATTGCTTTTGGAATGGGTTAACAATAAGATCCTGATATGTAGCACTGAGAACCTTGTCTAGATACTTAAAATGGAGCATGACAATGGGAGAAAAAATTATGTATACATGTATGTGTAACTGGGTCCCCATGCTGTACAGTGGAAAAAAATTGTGTTGGGGAAATAACAATTAAAAAAAAAAAGAGTTGTTTTTCATGAGTTAAGTGTTAATGTGCTCAGAGATCTGGATGATGGTTAAAATGGAAGCTTTGTATAATATGTTAGCCTCTGGGCTCTGCAAGAGCAGAAATCTTCCAAGGAATTTGCCCAAGCTATTTAGTAATATCCTAAGTTTGCTACTCTTTAAAATATCAACTGTCCTCCATTTCCCAAAGCATATATATTGTTTAATTGATGTTTTCTCAGTCTCAGGTAGTAATGTTCTGGTGTGTATATGAAACAGAAAGCTTTGATATGCTATTTTTGTATTGTCAGAAGTTCTCAGGTGGCAATTGGCTGACACTTACTGAACAGTCACAAAACTAGTCATGTTCCAATGATCTATGTGCCAATTTGCTAAGATTTTAGCACCAACTGTGTTACAAGCACATTGCTTAGCAAGACTTGTTTTCTTCTATAAACCTCATCTCTGTAAACATTATGATGAGCAATGGATTTGTATCAGTTGGCCTGTAATCAATGGGTTAACCTTTGTTGCATTGCTCAAAGTGGCCAGGTAAGCCTTAGAAAAACATGCTAATGCAGAAAATAAGCTTGCTCTGGCAGATAAACTTACTTCCTTTGAAAAGCGCTGAGACTTTTAGTCACATCTTGAAATTTCAGTCTCTTTAAGGCATGAACATTTCAGGGATGCCTGGTTAACATTTCCTTTGGAAAAACAATATTTTCAAAGGAATATAGTGGATTTATTCATTCATCTAATGAATGAATTTATGAGCATGTATATTATAATATACAATTTAATATCAATGAGCTACATTCAGCCCCAAATATATAATTGCTTACCTATTAAAGTGTAATTCAATGAGTCCCCCAAACCATCAAATAGAAAAATGTCACCTAAGGATCTGGATTTTAAGGTCTATCAGAAAAATCAGAAGTTCTGGTGACACAGTCTGCAGTCCTGGAGAGCAATAACTAGCTGGAGCTCAGCAAGGAGTTTATCTCTTCCTTGCAGACCCTTGTGAGCTTTCATGTTTGCCCCATCTCTCCTCTCTTGTCAAACCCCTATCAAATTTACAACAGGCATTCTTCAACTGGGTATTCAACTGTTTTATGTTTCTAATATTAAATATGCAGACTTTAAAGAGCTTTTCTGGAAAAGCACATTTTTTAGATGAGAAATAAATTATCATTTTTGGAGAAGGAGCAGTGTGTTGCTCTCTGTGCCTAGGGAGTAGGTGATAGTTACTAAATACACTGAGTTTCTTCTGAAGATTCTATTCTTGGAGGGAAAGAGGAATGAGTTTGGCCAAATTTTTTTAAACACTCTTAATGTATTTCTAATCCAAAAGGATAGACTTCTGTCATCCAGAGTCCTACTGTCATCTAATTTCCATAAAATACTCATGGAAACAGATATAGATCCAAACTAGACCAGCAAGATTCTCTGTCCTAGGTATTTGGATGTGGATTTTTAGACCAAAGAAACATGGTTGTTTGCATGTGACAAGAATGATAAATTCAATTTTTCTAAGATAGCAATATTTTACAATTTAGATCAAATAGTAAAAAAAAAAGTCTTCAGAGATATAAGAACAAAAACAGAAATTACTATTCTGGGAGGGAAGTAGAATTGAGAAATAAAATCCTAAAAACTTTTGAGTTACAATCCACACCTTGGATTCCAACAGATATTCATGTGTTCTTAAAATAAAATTATCACTTTGCTTACCTAGTTTAAATCTCCATTACTTGAAACCAATACTATCTAAATTTTAATAGTGGAAAAAGAGAAAAAAATTATTCACTGAGGCCCTGACAGATAAAACTATTTCATCATTCTTCACTATCAAACTTAAGGTGTAAGGAGAATAATGCAAATTCATATAATTTAGTTTAATTCTGTTTGTCTAAAATTCCCTTGGCTTTCTAAAATCAAGCCATATTCTGCACTACTCAGATTTCCAGTTTTAAGCACACAGAGTTGTAAATAATTATAGTTTTATTATTACTATATTTTTCTGTTTTATTGTCGGTTTTTCCTATTTTGAATCCTACCTCTTCTAAAATTAAATGTAGAAACCATAAATTAATTGAAAAGATAAATTAATATTTGCTTTATTAGAATTTCAGTAATAGGTGAAATGACATCATATGTTTACAAGGTGGTGTTTAAAATATCCTTCTTAGAAATTATTTTGAAACAGACTTTTCAATAAAGAACAAACAAAAAAACAAAACTTTTCTCATTAATTAATTACTTTGCATATGAAATCTATGTAATCTTGGTATGGGAACCATGAAAATTATTGAGATAGGAATAATGCAGTAAACAGAAAATATATTCAACTCCAGTGAATATATATTTAAACCAGCCTTCAAATGTTTTAGTGTAATGTATCAAGTGGGAACATTCCTTAAAATCCATGGTGCTTTTTTTGCTGTTTCTTTGTTTGTTAACCTCAGATAAATCTTACTTTTTAGCAACTCATTGTATATAAATGAAAGTGGAGGGTAATTTAATTTATTTAACAATAAATCAGCATGTGTGTAGAAAAAACACAAAATGTAAATAAGTAGTTTAACAAATGATATTTTTTTCATACTATTTTAGTGAAAAATGATTTCTTAGACCAGTATTCCTCATGCCTAGAGACAGGTATAGTTAAGTTATTCCCTTAACCACATGCCTTTAGGTCATATTAAATTGGGAAAGAACAGTTGAGTTATTTCCCTTGTATACAAGACAACTAATGTTTACAACATTTTTGACAGTGGTAGGAATATAAACAGCTCTTTTGCCTCTTTCATCTATATTTCTGTTTCCCTTAAACCTTAATTGTAAAAATGAGTTTACTAGGTAACATTTAACTTAACTCATGACTTCTGCTCTATGAATGTACACTGCCTAACCTGTTGATTCTTTTCTTAGATTAAATGGAATAATAATGAAGAATTAAGTAGTTAAAGAATGACTGACTCCTTCCTCATAATTTCTCCTTAGCAAACTTGCAGTGGGCAAGATAGCATGTGGGAAGATAGCATCCAATTGCATGTGGATCTGGGGTGAGATAGTATCCATAGGAAGATCATAAGTCAGCAGATCTTCATGCAATAGAGAAATGATGAAGAATCTGACCTCCTACCTTAATATTACCTTAGTTTATTTTCCCTTTTTTCTTTAAAAACTGTCATGGATGAGCAGAATCTTTGACTTTATTCTCAGGACATGAATTTGTAACTGAAGCCAGGCCAATCATCACTCAGAAGTCAATAATCTGAGAGCAAGTTTCAGTAGAAAAGAAAGGTGCTTTAATCAGAAAATCCATCAGTTTGGGGAGAAGGTGGACTCATGCCCATTGACCAATGCCAACAATTCTGTTCAGCTGTGACAGTTTTTAAAGGAAAAATGGGGGACAATCTTAGTGAATAATTGAGGCAGAAGGTTGGGGGTCTGTATCATTCTCCATTGAGTGCAGACAGGCTAACTCTTTCTTCAAATGTTATCTTGCCTGCATGATATTTCTGCAGAATTGCTAAAGGGGCTGTTGGAGGTAAAGAACCAGTCATTTTTTAACTGTTTAATTTTTCATTCTTTGTTTTCTCTAGGGAAAATAAAATCAACAGGTCGGTTAAGACATTGTGTGCATTCAGGAGAGCATAAGTCAGGAGTTAGTTTCAATTGCTTAGTGATCTCATTCCTAAAATAGGTTACTCTAAGGTTAGAGGGCAAGAGAATTGGGCAGACAAGAAAGAGACAATGGATTTTCTTTCAAGTTTGCCTTCTCTCCAGATGTCTGGCTTTTCTGATTAAAGCAAATTTCCTTTCTACCAACACTTGCCTCTTGAGTATTGATTTTCTAGTGATGATCAGCCAAACTTGAGTAAGTAACAGGGAAAGGCATTGCCTTTTCTTACATGTAATATACCATAATGTTGAATACAAATAAATACATGATTTTGTTCATGGGAAATCCATTTATCATGACTTCACTCAAAAAAAAAAAAGATTTGAAAGAATATTCAAAATGTGTTGGTCTTTATGTTGTCAAATTATGATTTCCCCCAAGCTTTAGGTATAACTGACAATTAAAAAATTGTATACATTTAAAGTGTTCAACTTTATGACTTGATATATATCTACATTTTGAAATATTCACCACAAATCAAACTAATGTATTATGACCTCAAATAATTACCATTTTATTTTTTCAATTTTTAATAGAAAAGAACAAAAGCAATATTTGAAAGAATAATTAGTGAGAATTTCCCTCAAGTTAATTTTAGACACCAAATAAAAGATCCAGGAAGCTGAAAGAACACCAAGGAGTATAAGCCCATAAAAGCTATACCCGGGGATATTATTTTCAACTGCGGAAAAATCAAAGATTAAAAAAATATCCTGAAAGAAGCCAGAGGAAGAAAATAAAAATTGTGTCTGACTTCTCAGAAATCATGCATGCAAGGAAGAACAGAGAGGAGTGAAATATTTAATTATTGAGAGGAAAAATTGTACCATCATAGAATTCTGTGCCCTGTGAAATTATCCTTCAAAATCAAAGGACAAATCACTTTCTATTAGAAACAAAAACTGAAGTAGTCCTGCCTTGCAAGAAAAGTTAAAATAAGTTACTCAAAGAAGGAAAATTATATAGGTGAGACATTAGATTTACATGAAGAACATTAGTAGTCATTATGGAAGTTAATGCCTATTAAAATCATAATGAGATACCAATATATCCCTATTAGAATGAATACAGTTAAAAAGAATGATTATACTAAGGGTTGACAATAGAAGGACCTAGAACAATTGAAACTCTTGTACTGCTAGTAAGATAAATTGGTATAACAAGCTCATAAAATGTTTTGAAAGTTTCTGAAAAAAAAATTAAATGTGTATTTTTATAGGATCTGGCCATTCTATGCCTATATTTTTAAGTAAGATAAATGAAAAACATTTGTACAAAAATTTTTTACATAGTCATAACACCTTTATTTGTAATAGACAACAATGGAAGTTATCCAAGTGTCAATATATGAATGAAAAAAAATTGTCGTAAATACATACAGTGGGGTACTACTCAAAAAAATACAAAGAAAGTTAACTATTGATAAATGCAACAATATATGTGAATCTCAAAATAAATAGTGTAAATGAAAGAAGCCAGACAGAAAAAAGAATATTCTGTATAATTCCATATCTTAAAATTTCCATAAAATCTGAACTAATCTTTACTGACTGAAAACAGATCTGTGGTTTTCTGTGTATGGAGTAGTCAAAAAATTCAGGACAGAAAATCTATGGGCGTGAGTAATCTTTAGAGTATGATAAATTTATTTGTTATTTTGATTTTTATGATAGTTTCTTGATATAAAATTGTCAAATGTATCAAATTGCATTTAAAATGTATATAGATTATGTATGTCAAATATAACTAAGTAAAGCAACTTAAAAATAAGGCTAAATTAAAGCCATTAGAAAGGAAAATAAACATGACTAATTCAATTGAAATTTGAAAAGGAATCAAAAGAAAAAAAAGAGCTCTGTAGATAAATAGTACAATCATATTAGTAATCTTAGTAAATGTAAATCATTTATATTCACAAGTTAGGGGATAGACCATTTAGGAAAACAAAATATACTAAATTTTGTCATCTAAAATATACCTAAACATAATGTTAGAGAAAAAATGAGATTAAAAAATTGAAGAATAATACAACCTGCAAATATTAACATTAACAACGAGTCTAGTGTAGCAGTGGTAATAAATTGCAGGATGGTGTTCATGGGGAACAGTAATTTTAGGAGCTAAGAGAGTGTTCATGCAGGAAAAAGGTAATTTTAGGAACTAAGAGTCATACAATTCAATAAAGTTAAAATAATTCCCCATATGTTCATATATAACACTATTCTAAATAAAGATTAAAACAAACAACCTGAAAACTTTGATATTATTATTATCAGAATTACTAGCAGATTCCAATGTTTTATATCCAATATAGCAAATCATTTTTTAAATTTTAAAGTTCTATTGAAGTATAGCTGATTTACAGTATTGTGATAATTTCTGCTGAACAAGGTTACATATATATATACATATTTATATATATACACATCCATTATTTTTTTAGATTATTTTCCCATTTAAATTATCACAGAATATTGGGTAGAGTTCCCTGTGGAGGTCAATACAGCAAATTAGAATTGCTGAATTTAATGCCCAACAATCATCCTAATGGTTTATAAGCACAAAGATGTTTAAAAACCTGATGTCTCCAAATAAGCCATTCTCTGAACTCGTTCCAAAATTTAGAGAAAGAGGTAAGTAGAATGATATGAAGCAGTGATTTGCAGATTTAAGTATATACCAGAATCATCTGTAGCGGTTATTTAAAACACAGATTAAATTCACCCACAGTCTTTCTAACTTAGTAGATCTGAGCTGGGGCCTAGTAATTTGCATTTCCAATAACTTCTGAGGGATCTCTGAAAGATCAAGCATTATGCCTCCAGAACCATGGATATAAAGAGATATCAAGTTCATGGTAATATTTAGTGGGGTGCTATTCTCTCAATCTTGCCTCGCAGCAAATATGGAAAGAGATAATGCTTGGGAAAGACTGATATTATACAAGTGAAATGTACTCTTATTAAGAGTCTGTCAATTTTCTTTTTATCTTCAATTAATGTTACTCTTGGAGTCATTTTTGATGTATAACCCCATTGTCCCTCACATTTAATTGTTTCCAATTCTATTGGTTCTACTTATAACTTTAATTCATGTGATTGTCTCAATTTTCATCTTAACCACTCAAAATTTCTCAATATTGTGATATCTTCTGACTGATCTCCCACCTTCAGTTTCTCCTAACCCTATAAAATCCATTTTATAAGGCTTATGTGATTTTTTTGAAGCATGGCCTTGAGTTGGTTCACTTCTGTCTTCAAAAATATTTCTTTCTGTGCAGTTGTATATGTTACATGCAAAGGAGAGTAACCTTGAAAATCTTTAACATGACATTAACTCATTTACTTAATAACTATTCTAGTATGTGTAGGGCTCTGTGCTAGCTTCCAGTGATAAGATGTTTAAAAAGATCAAAACTTTTCCTTCCCTCATTAAGATAGAATCTAATGAAGAAGACAGAATAGGTGATCACAAATAGAAGAGTAACTAAACATAGGCAGGCTTAATTGCCTTCCACTTTATGGCCTAAATTCTCTATAGATACAAAGTCCTACCCATTCTTCTACATATTTCATATGAGCCACACTATATTATTTTTTCCTCTGAAAATGTCTAATTATCCCCTTTGTAGTTTTACTGCCATTTGTAATGCATCCCTCCTATTTTCCCCATTTGAGAATCAATTCAAACATCTTTTTTATCCCATAAGTCAGGACTTATTGCTCCATCTTCTTCACTTCTACTGCATATTGAATTTCAACTTGATTGTGACTTATTTATCATTCACTCCCACTAGATGCATCCTATGGGAGAGCAAAAGCTCTGCCCACCACTGCCAGTACAGCATCTTGTGCAGTACATAAATTTAATTCATGCTTGTTGAATAAACAAAAAATTGTAGTTTATACTGTTTTTTTTTGTCTTGCAGACAAGAGAGCAGTCTGTGATTACATATTTTTTTTGTCCTTTCTAAACCACAGCTATAGAAACTTTTAAAGCCATTGCTATGAAGGTTTGAAAATAAGAGATGATAAGCCCTTATGTTCTCAACACAAATGGAGTAAGGAACTAAAGTCTTGAATATATTTTTTTCTTAACTATCCATTAATCAAAATTCATTAAACACAAGTGATAGGTAGCTCTTATTTTTAGGAGTAATTTTTCTCATAGGATTTTAAAATGAATTTGAATTAAGTTTAAATTTATCTATTAATATATTCCTTAACTGAGCTGGTTTTTATTTCTCTGAAATCTTCAGTCATGTAGTCTCAAAACTCTATTGTTTATGATAAACCCAAAACCTTCATCAGTCAAACTTCTGCAGTCAAAATCAGTGGAAACTTCAAATTGTGAGGAAGAATGATAATTTTCCTGATGATTTTACAAAATGAGAGGAAATTATTGAAATCTTCAGCTTAATCTATGTTTTATTGTAGGAAGTAGTGCAACTGGAAAATCCGTTAGTGTACAGAATATACTAATTTCAGAGCCTGCCCTGACCACAGCTGTTTCTAGTTAAAATTATTTTGCTCACAGCCCTCACTAGGGAGCAGTGCTGAATATCCATGTGGTGTGTTTGTAACCCTATTAAGAGGCAGCTGGTTGGGCCAAGGCAACATACCCACCTACTATTGAGGAGCAAAATGCTCCGACTAAATAGGAAAAATATTATTAACTGAACCGATTCAGAATCTAAAATGAGAAGCACTGAAAGTTAGCCTGAAATAAGCTTCAAGATGAAGAAAATGGTTAACAAGAGGGAAATAGTTGATCCATATCAATAGTGAATCATAAGTATAAAATCCAGTCCCGCTACTGTATACCTAAAGCTTAATTGCCTTAATGTACTTTTTTTACAGTTAGGTTTGATGAGGTACAATTTACATGTGGTAAACTTTACCCTTCTTAGGCATACAATTCTATGAACTTTAACACGTGTGTATACTATCACTTCACCACCAACACAATCAGGGTGTAGAATACTTCTATCACCTTCAGAAAGTTTTATTATTTAATTAGCTGCCCTATATTTTTCTTCAAAAGTCTTCTTGATATCTAGGAAATCTGGCTAAATAGGGCTAAAGAAGTCAGATGCCCAAAACTCACACTATATATTTCATTAATCTACATTATATATAGATATTTATATTTATCCTCCTATGCATGATGTTTGAAATCAGGATTTTTTTTTTACTCTTAGGGATATGAGGTGAGGCTAATGACATGAATATGACATATTTAGAGATTATAGGATGTTAGTTAAGTATATTTTATTTGATATGGCTGCTGGCTACACAGCTGTATTTAGTATATACAAATTGATTAATATGATTATGACTTTTTTCAATTGTGCATATATATATATATATATGTTGTAATTTAAAAAAGTAAACTACCTCAGCTGGGGTGGGAGTGAAATACTTCTAAAAAGCCTGCAATGTCTGAGTAAAAGTCAAATCCCTGTACATGCTAAAAGGCAACCCATGAACTCTTCCCATTTGTTACCCTACTCTTTTTATCACTTTTTTTCCCCCTGAAAAACTGACCTCTTTGATGTTCCAAGCATATACAGGGCATGTTTTTCCTTTAGTCCTGAGAACTACCTGTCTTATTTGGAACAATTTCTAGCTGTAACTCCCTCCACATTTCCCAAGGTCCTTTTTCCATTAAGGACCACTCTTTTTTAGGAGAATTACCCTTCCCTACTGAAATGGAAGAAGCCACTGCTTCAATAGAATTTCTCAGAAAGTTAGGCATTAAGTGTTTTAAAAATAATTGGGTTTTCTGCTAATCACCAAGTGGGAACATTGAGTAATAAGTTGTATTTACAAGTCTGTAATTTGAGGAAAGTTATCACAGTCGAACAGACTATCTGTATTTTGGAGTTATGGGCCTATAGTACAGAGACATTTAAATCTTAGGAATCATGGGATGTGTGTGTGTGTGCATGGTGTGTATGAGAGAGAGAATGAGAGTGAGTGTACATAGAGAAGAGAAAAAAAAAAGAACTAAACACTGAGGAAAACCAACTTTAAGAAGCTCAGGAGAAAGGAAAAGAGTCAATGAAGGAGACAGAAGGATAAACTAGTGAGGCAGGAGAAAAAACAAATTTTGTATCATTTTAGAAATCAAGGTGATAAAATACATGCAGGAAAGAATGATAAGCTATATAAAATCCAGCTTCAAACTGATATGACCATAGACTCTGTTACCCAAACAAAGATACATATTCTGTTACCCAAACAAAGATACTTTGAGAATAAACATAACCCACATGTTGCCTAACAGTTTTAAAACAGATTGTTTTAGGAAACCATGACCAAGTGGTTTATATATATAAATACAAACAGGTATATACATAGATCAAGTAAGACGAAGACTGAGAATTGACCCTTAGATTTAGCAATGTGAAATGTGTTGTGAAAATGAAGATAAGTGTGGGAAGTTGGGGAAGTATAGTGAATTCAATAGTGTCTCCCAAATTCATGTCCACTTGGAATCACAGGATATGACCTTCATTATTTGGAATAGGGTTTTGCAAATATAACCAGTTAAGGATTAAGATGAAATTTTGATAATGCATTTGACCTAAGAATCAAAATTAAAAATCAATTATCCCAGAACTATCAAATTACAACTATTTACTGAGAAGCTAATGCTATATGAGGAAAAAGTAAGTTCTTTCTATCTGAACCCCAGAGCTTAACTCTTACCCTGACGAGCTGAGAAAAATGTCTTTATCTCCTCCCTACCTAAGTGAAAGCAAAGATCTTTTTAAAGTTGAGAAAGTTATAAATCAGTTTTCTAAAGACCTTGTTTTATTTGGCCAAATAACTCAAAAGATAAATATCAAAAATTGAAAACTTCTATGGCCCTGAAAATGAGTATCTTCTTTAAAATGGTGGTGGTGGTGGTGGAGAGAGTAATTGATTAGAGAGTCTCCTAGAGAGCAATGGGGCAAGTTGATTCTATAGTTCTATTGGCAGAAAATGTGTAATTCCACTGTTTACCTCAGTGCCACAGATGAGGCATTGACAGTCATTGACATCTGTCTATTCTTTAGAGAAATAGAAAAAAAACCCTTTCCAATTCAAAGGAGTAATTCCTTTTAAATTTGTTTTGGTTTTCCTAGCAATGGTATGGTTTTTGCTCCTAGATTCAACCTACTTTCTTTGATGTCTTTATTTTTATGCTAATAAAAATGAGGCATAGTCCAATAACAGATCCAACATACATTTTAAAATATTGAGCAGAAACATAAGCTACAAAGAACTAATTCAATGCCTCAGCAGTTGCAAATCAAAACTACACCCAATTGGGTTTTTGAACAGAGCTAAGATTTTCATATCTATTACATTATCAGTCTTTCCACTTATGCTACATTAGTTTGTCATGATTTGTGCCATTACACCCATTTTCCCTCCTTATTCTAGTATTTGTGGTTTGGTGAAATACAGAAACTGCAGCATTGCAATATTGAAATTATTTTGCATATTTGCAATATGACAAAGCAAGGTGTGAGCTAGTGTTCTGGTTGTTGAGAGCCTACCTTTATTCTTAAACAATATTTCACTGGACATTTAGTGTGCATAATGGAATATTAGAGACTATGCAGCACTGTGATATAATCAATAAAACTATTTTAGCATTCATAAAGCTTTAAGGCAAGCATTTAGGATCTCATATTTTAGTTAGGTAAAATGAGCAATGTGATGAACTCTTAATGGTATAAGTTAATAAAGAAGAATGAAAGAATCAGAACTGAAGCTGCAGCGAATAGGTTATATAAAGTCCTTACTTCTAAAGGGAAAATTAAATGACACAAATTAAAATGTCCCAAGGACTGTAATTCCCATTGTGGCTCAACGGAAACAAATCTGACCAGCATCCATGAGGATGCAGGTTTGATTCGGCCTCTCTCAGTGGGTTAAGGATCCAGCATTGCCATGAGCTGTGGTGTAGGCTCCTTGAATCTGCTGTGATGAAGGCCAGCTGCTACAGCTCCTATTTGACCCCTAGCCTGGGAAGCTCCATGTGCTGTGGGTGCAGCCCTAAAAAGAAAAAAAGTCCTGAGGAAAAACACAATTTTCACCTGAACCATATTGGTGTTTCAATTTGTGGCTAAGAGGGAGTTTTATCTTCCAGAGAAATGAGTCATTAAAAAAGAAGAGTGTCAGTACAATTTTTTTTTTAAGTACTCAATGAATTTTCTTACATTTATTGTTGTATGATGATCATCACAACCAAATTTTATAGGATTTCCATCCCAAACCTCCAGCACCACTGCCCACCCCGCAACTTGTCACATTTGGAAACCTTAAGTTTTTCAAAGTCTGTGAGTCAGGATCAGTTCTGCAAAGACGTTCTTTGTGTCCTCTTTTCAGATTCCACATATAAGTGATAGCATTTGAAGTTAGTGTCTCACAGTCTGACTGAATTCACTTAGCATGATAATTTCTAGGTCCATCCATTTTGCTGCAAATACCATGATTTCTTTCCTTTTAATGGCTGAGTGATATTCCATCGTGCATACACACCGCTTCTTCTCTATCCATTCCTCTGTCTTTGGACGTTTAGGTTGTTTCCATGTCTTGGCTATTGTATATAGTGCTGCAATGAACACTGGAGTACATATGTCTTTTTGAGTCGTGGTTTTCTCTGGGTAGATGCCCAGGAGTGGGATTGCCAGATCAAACGGTAATGCTATTTTTAGTTTTCTGAGGAATCTCCATACTGTTTTCCACAGTGGTTGCACCAATATACATTGCCACCAACAGTGGAATAGGTTCCCTTTTTTCCACACCCTCTCTAGCACTTATTGTCTGTAGACTTTTTGATGATGGACATTCTGGCCAGTGAAATGTTTTGATTTGCATTTCTCTAATAATGAGTGATGTTGAACATCTTTTCATGCGTTTTATGGCCATCTGTATATCTTCTTTGGGGAATTGTCTGTTCAGATCTTCTGCATATTTTTTGATGGGGTAGTTTGTTATTTTGGTATGGAGCTTCAGAAGGTGTTTATAAATCTTGGAGATTAATCCCTTGTCAGTCACTTCATTTGCAAAGATTTTCTCCCATTCTGTGCGTTCTCTTTCCTTTTTGCTTAGGGATTCCTTTGCTGTGCAGAAACGTTTAAGTTTAATTAAGTCTGGTTTGCTGATTTTTGTTTTTACTGTCATTACTCAAAGAGATGGATCTGAGAATATGTTGCTATTGTTTATGCCAGAGAGTGTTTGGCCTATGTTTTCCTCTGAGTTGTATAGTGTCTGGTCTCATATCTAGGTCTTTAATCCATTTGGAGTTTATTTTCACATGTGGTGTTAGGAAGTGTTCTAATTTTGTTCTTTCTCATGTGGCTGTCTAGTTTTCCCAGCACCATTTATTGAAGGGGCTCTCTTTCCTCCATTGCATTTTCTTGCCTCCTTTGTCATAGATTAGTAGTTTGCATGTGTGTGGGTTTAATTCTGGGCTTTCTATCCTGTTCTATTGATCTAAGTACTATGGTTCTGATGGCTGATCCTATTCATCTCTGGTTTGTAGCTTAACAAATATGCTATTAAAGAGATGGGTTCCAGCTCCAAATTACAAGGTATTGGCAAGGATGAACAGATTTTCTTTTCTATGGTTTTATTTAAATAGGTTAAGAATCAAGTCAGAGTTTTGTATTTCCAAATCCCACATAGAAATCTGGAAACAACCAGTGGGGAAATTGACAGGTGTTCTTTAGCAGATAGTAGTCTCAGGCAAAAGTAGACAGTTTATGTAAAGCTATTAATAGTAATTGTGATATAAAGAAATATATTTGAATCAAAATTTATGGAACACGATTTCCTGCTGTGGCTCAGTGTGGTAAGAACCTGAGGATGCAGGCTTGAACCCTGGCCTTGCTCAGTGGGTTAAGTATGCAGCATTGCTGTGAGCTGTGCTGTGTGTCACAGTGGCAGCTCAGATCCTGCAATGCTATAGCTGTGGCATAGGCCATCAGCTGCAGATGGGAACTTTCATATGCCATAGGTGCAACCATAAAAAGAAAAAAACATGATGGAACAAAGCCAAGACATGGAAGAGGTGTCTCAGGGGCAAATGCAAAGCTTAAATTCATGGTGAAATGACAAATAAAATGTAAGAGGATTTTAGCAGATTATAAAAGCAGATATGGAAAGAACAAAGAAATCCAGGCATACCTGTTTTTGTTTGTTTTATTATCTTTCACCTCATTGTAATTTGAAGTTTTGTTTTTTGTTTTTGTTGTTTGTTTGTTTTTTGTTTTTTACAAATTGAAGTTTTGTGACAACCCTTAATGGAAAAAGTGTATTTGTGACATTTTTTTTTCTGAAAGCATTTTCTCACTCTGTGTCTTTGTGTTACATTTGGTAATGTTCACAACATTTCAAAGATTTTCATTATTATTATATTTGTTATGGTGATCTGTGATCAGTGCTCTTTGTTACTATTGTAATGTTTTGGAGTGCCACAATTTGAACTGAAATAAAGCAAACTTAGTAGATAATGTTTTTTTTAATTGCTCCAACAACAGGCCATTCCCATGTGTCTCTTCTCCTCAGGCCTCCCCACTTTTTTTTACATGCAATGATATTGAAATTAGGCCAATTAATAACTATAAAAATGCCTCTGAATGTTCAAGTAAGCTTTGCGCATCTTTTGCTTTAAATAGAGAACTAGAAAATACTATGTTTAGTAAGGAAGGCATGTAAAAGTCAAGGTAGGCTGCAAATTAGTCATCTTGTACCTATCAGTTAGACAAGTTGTGAATGCAAAGAAGAATTCTTGAATGAAATTAAAAGTGCTGCTCCAGTGAACACATGGATGATAAGAAAGCAAAACAGCATTTTTGCTGATATGAAGAAATTTGTAATTGTCTGGATAGAATATTAAATCAGCCATAACATTAATTCAGAATAAGATACTAATTCTTTTCCATACTGGGATGCTGAGTAAAGTGAGGAAACTTCAGGAGAAAAGTTTAAAATCAAGAGGTTGATTCATGAGGTTTCAAGAGAAGCAGCTCCAAAACATAAAAGTTTTGGGTGAAGTAGCAAGCATTGATGTAGAAGACGTAGCAAGTTCTCCAGAAGATATAATAACATCATTGATGAAGGTGGCTACACTAAACCATAGATTTTCTATGTAGATGAAATAGCCTGATGTTGAAAGAAAATATCATCTAGGACTTTCATAGCTGGAGAGAAGTCAATGCCTGAATTCAAAGCCTCAAAGGATAGACTGACTCATGAGGTACTAATGCTGATGACTTTAAACTGAATCCAATTCTCACTGCTTTGAAAATCCTAGAGCCCTTAAGAATTATACTAAATCTACTCTGCCTATGCCTTATAAATGGAACATCAAAATCTAGATGATGACACATCTGTTTGCAACATGGTTTACTGAATATTTTAAGTCCATTGTTGTGAAATATTCATGAAAAAAAAAGGATTAAAAAACTTCAGTGGGGGAAGTAACTGCATATGTAGTAGAGATAGCAAGAGAACTAGAGTTAGAGTCTGAATAAGTAACTGAATTGTTGCAATATCTTAATATAATTTTTTTTGTCCTCTCTTTTTAGGGCTGCATGCACAGCATATGGAGGTTCCCAGGCTAGGGGTGCAATCAGAGCTGTAGCCACCAGCCTATGCTAGGGCCACAGCAATGTGGGATCCAAGCCATCTATGTGACCTACACCACAGCTCATGGCAACCCCAGATCCTTAACCCACTGAGTGAGGCCAGGGATCAAACCTGCATCCTCATGGATGCCAGACAGTTTCGTTAACCACTGAGCCATGACAGGAACTCTCAAGCTATCTTAATATAATTTTAACAAATGAGGAATTGTTTCTTATGGGTGGTGGAGCCTAGAGGCAAGATGGCAGAAGAGTAGGGGGTCAAGCTCACCCTCTCCCATAAACAACAAAGAAACACATCTACATGTAAAACAACTTGTACAGAATATCAACTGAATGCTAGCAGAAGAACTTATATCTCCAAAAAGGGCAAGATTCTCTTGACATAACTGGGTAAAACAACAGAAAAGAGGAGACAGAAAGAAGGGGAATCAGGGTGGGACTAGCAGTACCGTGAAGGATCTGTGAAGGAGAAAGGGATCTACACCCTGGGAAGCCACCCAACCAACAGAAAGATTAGCCGAGTTGGAAGGATCTCCAAGATGCTGAGAAAAGCACAGCAGCAGGTCTGAGAACTGAAAAGCAGAGTGAGAGCTGCACAGATCATCTGAACCACTGGCACAGACACCAAAGACTGAGATGCTCAGGTGGGGGCTGGGCACTGAGACCTAGGTTCCAGAGGTCAGTCCCTGTGAGCTGACTGGGGTTGGTGGTTTGGGAACAGTCTAAGGGACTAGGAGGTGGTGCACCGTAGGCAAAGGGAGCAATACACTAATGGGTGGGGAGTGGAAAGCCACAACAGAGGGAACCAGGGAGAAGGCCGGGACCTACAGGAAAGACAAGGCACCATTGTTGGGGAGGGGAGAGGAGGAGGGGCAGGCGCCAAAGAATACTCCTTGTGCCCCAGTATGCACACTTGCCCTCCAGCTAGCAGAGAGCAGAGCATTCCTAGCCTGCACGTGCCTGGCCATAAACTGTCTGCCATCCAGGGTGGACTGGCTCCGAGACCCATGGGAAGCCAGGCCTGCCTGCCCACAGGAAGTGCCCCACTGCCCCGGTGCACCCTGGCAAGCCCCTCCCAGCATCGGGAAGTTCACCTCCACCACAGTATGCACCTGCCAGCCCCACCTGCCCTCCATAAGCCCCCCACTGCCATGGAGAGATCAGGCCAGCCCGCCTGCCCTTGGGAAGTGCCTCGCTGCAGTGGCAAGCCCCGCCTGGCCATGGGAAGTGCACCTCCACAGCAGTGTGCACCTGCCAGTCCCACCCACCCTAGGGAAGCACCTCAATGCTGTGGAGTGACCTGGCCAGCCCTGCCAGCCCTTAGGAAGTGCTCTACTGCCCCTGTGCACCCGGGCAAGCCCCACCCACACTCAGGAAGCACCCCTCCACCACTGAGAGACCTGACCAGCCCTGCCTACCTTTGGGAAGTACCTCGCTGCCACAGAGCGACCACGCCAGACCCGCCCACCACTGGGAAGAGCCCCTCCCCCACGGAGTGACCTGGCCAGCCCCCCTGGTTGTGGGAAGTGCACCACCACCTCAGCACACACCTGCCAGCCCCACCTGCCCTCTGGAAGCATGCCACTGCCTCTGCGCACCCAGGAAAGACCCTCCTGGACATAGGTAGTGCACCTCCACTGTGGTGTGCACTGGCCAGCCCTGCCCACCCTCGGCGAAGCCCCCCCAACCCTGCGGCATGCCTCAGCCAGCCCTGACTACCCACGGGATATGCCTAGTTGCAGCGGCACAACCCAGCCAGCCCTCCATGCCCTCAGGAAGTGCCCCACCACAGTGGCACCCCCTGGACTATGCCAAACTACAGTTTGGCTTTCCCAAAGTCACAGAGAAAGAAAAACACAAGCAAGATGAAGAAGCTCAGAAACCATTCCCAGTTAAACCAACAGGAGAACTCACCTAAAGCAGTCAACAATGAAACAGACCTCTGCAGTCTGACAGACTTTGAGTTCAAAAGGGAGATAGTAAAAATACTGAAGGAATTAAGAGAAGATATGAACAGTAATGCAGACTCCTTCAGAAAGGAACTAGAAAATATAAGGAGGAGCCAAGAAAAACTACAAAATTTGTTTTTGTAGAGATACAAACTGAGCTAAGGGCAGTAAGACCAGAATGAATAATGCAGAAGAACGAACTAGTAACATTGAAGACAGAATAATGGAAATCACCCAAACAGGACAACAGACAGAAAACCAAGTGAAAAGAAAAACATGAAAGGAAGATAAGAGACCTATGGGATAATATAAGCTGGCCAATCTTTGCATACTAGTAATTCCAGGAGAAGAAAAAGAAAAGGGAATTGAAAATATATTTGAGGAAATTATCACTGGAAACTTTCCAAATCTAAAGGATACTGATTTTAAGATACAGGATGCCCCAATCTAGTTGAACCCAAATAGACTCACACGAAAACATATTATAATAAACATGGCAAAAGTTAATGATAAAGAGAGGATTCTAAAGGCAGAAAGAGAAAAGCAAAATTACAATTACATGGTAACCCCCATAAGGCTATCAGTTGATTCTCTACAGAAACTCCACAGGCCAGGAGGGAATGGTAAGAGATATTTAAAGTGTTTCTTATGGGTGAACAAAAGAGTTTCTTGAGATGGAGACTACTGATGAAGATTCTGTGACGATTGTTGAAATTACACAAAAGATTTAGAGTATTACTCAAATTTAGTTGATAAAGCAGCAGGGTTTGAGAGTATTGACTAATTTTGAAAGAAGTTCTGTGGGTAAAGTGCTATCTAGCAGCATTGCATGCTATAGATAAATCTTTCACAAAAGGAAGGGTCAATCAATGTGGCAAACTTTGTGTGTTTTTTTAAGAAATCACCATAACCACCTCAACTCTTAACAACCATGACTCTTATAAGTAAGCAGCCATCCATCAACACTAGAAACAAGACCCTTCACTAGCAACAATATTGCAACTCACCAAAGGCTCAGATGATGGTTAAGTACTTTTTATTTCATATGTACATTGGTGTTTTAGACAAAATTCTATCACACACTACACACTTAGTAGATTCTAGTGTAGTATAAATGAGACTTTTATACATGCTGGAAGACCCAAAATAAAACTTGTTTTACTCACTTTATTAAAATATTTGCTTTATTGTGGTAGTCTGGAGTCTGGAGCCAAATCCACAGTATCTCTAAGGTATACCTGTAGTTCAAAATGCAGAATATCATTAAAAGGAATGTCATATGAGATAGGCTATATCATTTAAATAATTGTGATTTTGCTGCATATGAAGCTTGGTGCTTACAGAGAAGGATTTTGACTAATATGAGTAAAAGTAAAATCCAGTACTATAATCTTCTAAACAGCTTGTAGAAGTCAATGGAAAATATTTTTGATGAGCAATTTTAAGCTAGAATTTACACAAGTCACAAAAGACAGGAGACTATGAGGTTAATCCCAGCCCCCTTCAGCTAGGAGATGGAGACTGAAACAGAAATGGCTGGGTTGAGGCCAAAGTTGAGAGAGGCTTGGCCTGAGAAATGAAGAATTGATGAAACATTGACTAGATACTTTCCTACAAAGGTTCTTCAGTATAAAATAACATTAAGCCAAATATGTATTTATTGGTACCATTTTTCATCTACTCTTACATCAAATCTGCTAGCTGGTCTAATCAATTTTACTCCTAAAATATAAAGAATGCTGATAAATTTCTTTAGCTACACTACCACCATGGTAAGACATTATGATTTTGACATTCGCAAATGATCCTAAATTCTTCTATCTGTTTTAACTCTTGCCAAGTATCCTACAAATCCATCTGAATCTCTGTTCTCCTCAACAGAGTGATTTTAACATATATAAGTTGTATATTAATATATTTAGTCCTTAATCCAGACTAATAAGGTAGGTACCACTGTTAAGTCCATATTATAGAGGAAAAACTGAGGCACAGATTGGTTAATATAGGTGTCACTGGTCAGAGTTCAAAACTAGGAAATTAGATTTTATAAATAAAACAGCAAACAAAACCCAGCATAGTGATTTTCGTAATTTCATGAAATGTCCAGGTTTTTCTTTTGTGATGTCTAGAGCCATTTGACTGATTTAATAAAATACAGTTTTGTGTGAGGCAATGGGGTATAATTTATTCCCTTCTTTTGAAATTCTGATGATAAGATAGAGTAAAATAAAAAGGAGTTGAGAAAAGTAAGATTTTTCAGAGGACCATAAATGTGAACATGTCATACCTGTAGAAATGCCCATCCCTCTTTATGTGTCCAGGAATAGTACACATCCTTACAGGGTCAGTATTATCTAAATTATCCAAGTTATTCCCTGAAGTTTGGGGGTGATCAGATTAGCAAGAATATGCACCATTATAATGCAAAGCTCAGAAGAAAAAATGGATAGATGGTCAAGCCCAATTCAGGTCTGTGTTTTACTATTTTAGGATTTTTGTGTGTGAGTGCTTGTGACTCCATAGTAAGCAACTTAAAATGAGATCTTGGATTTTTTAAAGTGTGAACTAAACAGCCACTGAAGCCTGAGGGGGGAAAAATAGATATGAAAATGATGAAGAACCCATCAGGAATGTCTTTGATACTGGATGTAGACATGACTCATATAGGACTTCCTTCCATTTAAAAAAAAAAAAAGTGGGATTGATACGGTAGTGTGGATGAGTGGTGGGTTCTGAAAGGCAAGGTGCCTTATCCAAGAACTGAAGAAATTAGCCAAGGTAATGTCTCTAGAGGAAGGGTAAAGTTCATATACTAAGGAATGTATGGGTAGTGTTGGAATAATATAACGGGGTATCTACAATTGATACTGAAGAGAAGATTACCAGCTACCCAATTTTATAAGCAAGGCTGTATAAAAACTGGATGTTTCCAGTAGATCCTGGACTGCAGTGAATTTTTTTTTTTTTGTAGTTAATGTACTTCAAATTCTGTTTTCTTACCAGAAATAGGCCATTTAATTTTAAAGTACAGTGTGCTTTTCCTAGACTTGATGATAAATATATTGATAGAAACAGAGATTATCAGCTTACTATTTTCCTCAAGATTATCCTGGCTGTTTGGGATATTTTAAGGTTCTGCATATATTTTAAGATAATTTTTTCTACTTCTGTGAACGATCCCATTTGTATTTTGATGGGTATTTTGCAATACAAATTCCAATCCATGAACACAAGCTATATTTCTCTTTTTTTGTATGTTAACTTTACTTCATCAATATTTTATAGTTTTAAGCATATAAGTCTGCCACCTACTTGGTTAAGTTTATTATAGGTACTTTTTTGATGCAATTTTAAACAAGTTTTTTTTTCCTTCATCTCTTAAGATGATCATGTGATTTTTATTCATCCTTTTGTTACTGTTGTGTATGACGCTGATATATTTGTAAATATTGAACCATCCTTGTAATAATTATTTGGAACAAATTCCACTTGATTATGGTGTATGATTCTTTTTATATATTGTTGAATTTGGTTTGCTAATATAATGTTGGGTATTTTTGTATCTATATTCATCAGAGATATTGGCCTGTAATTTTCTTTCTTTTTTTGGGGTGGGGAGTTTCTTTGTCTGGTTTTGGTATTAGTATAATCATGGGCTTGTAGAATGAACATGGGAATTTCCATTTTCTTCTATTTTTGGGATAGTTTGAGAAGGTTAGGTATTAGCTCTTCTTTAAAGGTTTGGTAGAATTTCTTTGTGAAGCCACCTGGCCCTGGGCTTTTGTTTTCTGGGAGATTTTATTATTATTATTATTTATCATCATCATCATCATTATTACAAATTAAATTTCAGTACATCTGAACCACAGCTGCAGCAACACTGGATCCTTAACCCACTGTGCCACAGCAGGAACACCAGTATTCTCATAATTTTTTCTATCTCTGTGATGTTAGTTGTTATTTTTCACCTTTCATTTCCTTTTTTAATTTATTTGACTCTTCTATTTTTCTTTCTTGATTAGCTTGTTAAAGCCTATTTAATTTGTCAACCTTTTAAAATAACAGTTCTTTTAATTGCTTTTTTAACCTCTATATTATACTATTGCTTTTTTAATCTTTATATTATTGCTTTTTTAAAATATTGCTTTTTAATCTTTATATTATTTATTTCTTCTCACACAGTATTTGTTAATTTAGATGAGCCTTGAAATTGATTAATAAATAAATAAAATCATTAATAACGTGCAGTGTAACATTATTTGGAAGCTAAAAGTTAGAATGAAGTATTTTTGCATGCTACAGCATGGATGCACTTAAATACATTATGCACCATCGAAGAAAACAGAAACAAAATACCATATTGATTCTATTTAAATATAATGTCCATAAGCAAATTCATTAAGTTAGAAAGTAGATTAATGTTTGTTTAAGAATGAATGGAATGTTAAAGGAAAATAAGGACTCACTGCACAGGAATAAATGGGTATGGAGTGATAAATGTTTGAAAAATGTTTTGGGATAATAAAAATATTCAAGAATTGATTATGGTTATGGCTGCAAAATTGTGAATATACTGGAAACCAAGATTTTTTTAAATGTCTTATGTATGTGAATTTTATCTCAATACAAGCTGTTCTAATAAAAAATAAAAATAAATTAAAGAAAAAGAAGAGCTTTGAGGAGGAAAGACTCAGTAATCTATCTTGGTCAACAGTTTATTCTCTTATTACTATTGACTTTAAGTAACTTGTAAACATCATCATGATGATTTTTCCACCAGAATTTATGAAAAGCTCTTAAAATCTGATTTATAAATTATTACATGAAATAACATGGTAAACATAATTAACAAGGTAGACTGTGATTTTAGTCTTTGATCTTTCATAAAGTGAAAGTGACATGATAAAACACCATTTGCAGGAACATTTCCTATTTCCTATGTCGTCGTGTGTGAAACACCTCATTTAAAAGTATTAAATTGTATACATGTAAGGATAACCTGACCCCCTTGCTGTACAGGGGTCAGGAAAATAAAAAATTAAAAAAATAAAAAATAAAAAAAATAAAAGTATTAAATTATATGTAGACCCAAGATTAGTGGATATATCTAGAACTTAGTAAGGAGAATACATTTCAGTGCCAATTGCTTCCTGGTTAAAAATGATTCGCTGTTGTAAAATAAGAGCATGCACTTTTTTGCATTTCCAAGTACAAATTTTTTGTGAAATGCATTATTAACTGTCCCTTTATTTTATTGTCTTAGGCCACTGTAATAGATAATCTGTTTTTCCTGGAATGAGCAAAGCTGCTAATCAATAATTAGTTACCTGCATACAAAGCTAGCAGGCTTCAAAATTGCTTTTGTGTATTTGAGCATTAAAACCCAGAGGCAAATATTATACTGTCTCTATTGTTGAAGGATGCTTATAAAAACATAGGAAAAGTGAGATACATTTTCATTTTATTGTTTTTAGTTATTTAATGCCTGCCTACCACAGTTTCCAAGTTCATTAAATTGAGTTATTTTAGAGTCCAGAAGGTGAATAAAATTGGAGATAGAAAATCTATTTTAGTTTCTTGTAAATAAGTACACTTGGAAAAGACTCTTCATTTATGTGTTATAATAACTCAGAGGAAAAGAGTTTTCAGAAAGTTGATCAAATATCATCTCCTTTAGATTGAATAGGAGGACTTTTAACAATTCAAGTATATCTATAAAATTTAAAGAAAGGGACTAAAATGAAAAAAGTTAGTGAGGGTCACAAGTAGGTTTTTATGAATTTGTCACTTTTCACCTTGCCATTTTAAAGTTGGGTATACAATTTTAAATGTTATTAAATAAAAAAAATTCTGAATCATTTTCAAGTATTTTAATGTCCACAAACAGATATTATAAATATAAAAATCAAAAAGTAAACCTCAGGTAATATTTTAAATACTTATTTCTTATTTAGAGAATTTTTATAAATATTTCCTCTCAATTTTTAGATTGTAAAAATCAAGCATATAAAAAGTTGAAATAACTATAAAATAAACACTTATAACATGACTTCACTAGATTCACCATATTAACAATTTATTTTAGTAACATGCTTCCCTCCAATCTCTCTCTACCCAGCCCACTTGAGTCTATTATGTTATGTTACCTTCCTGCCATACAGGCATTTTAAACTAAATCCTGAGGTAGTGAATTCTTTAGTCTCTTTCTGTTTTAATTTGCAAATTTATGAATGGAAATGGAAGTATAGTAGTCAAGTTAAACAGCACTAGTATATACGTAGTGGAACGATTGAGGACTGTGAAGCCATAAGAAAGGGGATTTACATTTTGGATATATTAATTTAATAGTAGCCACTAATATTTGTTGAGCATGTTCTCTTGAACTATGCTGGAGAGAATACAGAATATCTGCAAAGCATTTTATGAGCAACATCTCATTATTTGGTTTAAACATCAACAGCCCTACTCTTTTTACATGGAGAAATGGGATTTGAGAGGTAAAATAACTTATCAAGTTTATAAGAGCTAGGGAGAGTACAACTAGCAATACACAATACTGGTATCTCTTACTCTGGTAAAGAAGTTGAATGTAATTAATACATGTTAGTGGTAAATGAGAAAACCTAATATCATTAATTCAATTATTAAAGTTAGGATGTCTCGATCTTTAGGAGCTTGCTGTAACAAAATACCACATACAACAGAATTTATTTCTCACAATTCTGAGAAATGGAAAATATTAAATTAAGGCTCTAGTATGATCAAGAGGGCTGGTAAGAGCTTTCTTCCTGATTCATAGCTGGTGCTATGTTCTCACATGGTAGGGGGGTAAGGGACATCCCTAGGGCATTTTTTATAAGAACATTAATCCCATTCATATGGGCTTCACTCTCATGACCCACTTCCCAGAACCTCCCCCCCCCACCTCCTAATATCATCAACTTTGGGATTTACAATTTCAACATATGTATTTTGTGAGGATGTAGTATTCAGCCATAGCAAAGAGTGGCTATTTTTAGTGGTAAAACATTAAGTTTAGATGTGAAATATTGAATATAATGTAATTAAAGAATATCCAAATAGAAATGTCCAGGAGTGAGTTTCAGGGAGAAAGTCTGGACAACTTCAGAATAAAAATAATGAAAATGGTTGCTCTCTCTGAAGAAGTAGATGGAGGGAGGAAAGAATAGAGAGCTGAAAACAATATAGGCAGCTCTGCTAGATTATTATTTTTTGACCACACCTACAATATATGGAAGTTTCTGGGCTGGGGATTTAAATCCACCTCAACAGAAGTCCAAGCTGCTGCAGAGACAACACTAGATCCTTAACCCACTGCACCACAATGGTAACTCCTCTGACTCTTTAAACAACTTTTTTCCTGAAAAGGGGAGAAGAAGCAAAAAAAAAGAAAAAGAAAAAGAAGGGGGAATAGGGAGGGGAGAGAATATGTTAAACCACGTTTTTGGTTCATTTCCAAATATGTACTAGTAAAATACCTTAATCAAAAACTATTAAGACACAGACTGCAAGACCTTAATACAAGATGAGAAACTCTCAACTGTTCAGTTAAGTATTGTAGGAGAAAGTATCATTTCAGAGGCAGAAAAGGAGAAAGTACCAATCTTCAAGACTATAAAGACAAATTGAGAATGTGTTCTTTCTGTTAATTTTAGACTAAAGAAAATACTTCAATGAGGTCTAGATGCCAAGATTTCCACTTCGTTTAACATCTGAAAACAAATTTGGCTCCTCCCCTACTAGCCTGAATCCTGCTCACAATATCACTATTAAACTTCACCTGCTAGAGATAGCTAACACTGCTGTATGATACATAGAGAACTGTTGAGATGGTAGATTCTAAGAGTTCTCATCACAGGAAGATAATTTTGCTTTTATTTTTATCGTATTTTTATGAAATGGATGTTACCTAAACCTATTGTAATCATTTCACTATATTTGTAAATCAAAACATCATGTTTTATACCTTAATCTTTTACAGTGACATATGTCAAAGATTCTTGAATAAAACTGGAAGAAAATTTACTTGAACTAGGGATGTGCAAAAGAGAAGACATGTGAAAATTTTATTTGAGTTAAGGTAACATAAGATACAATAATCAGGAAAAGGTGAGAACGTTGTTAGCCATATGGCTACTTGCTCTTTGTGATGGTGATAGATAATGGTGAAACCTAGATACCTATGCCAGAGTCCCTCATCACCAAAGTGAATGAGAAGGATCTCTTTCAAGACAGTGAGTGACCAGCAGATGATTTTTTACAGATTTTTGGGGGAAGCTCAAAATTAAATTTATAACCTTATCAAAATTATGAATTCTTTACTTTCATGAATAAAGAGAAGTATTATATTAATGAGAGTTATAAAGTACATGAGACCTGATTTCTATGACTTCTCTTACAACGAACTCCTTATGTTCCTTGGATAAGGATGGAATGAGGGGATAGTAGGGAGGAAGGATAATAAATTAGTATTTACTTTGTACCTATTATATAGATTTTTACATTTATATATTCTAAATTAATCTCTCTTACAAGTCACTTTCCTCAGCAATGAAATAGGCTAATAATAAAAATCCATAATAAACATGCAAATAATTTATTATAAGAAATAATAAAATAATATTCTACACAACATAAACATTTAAAAGACTTGCATTAGTGAAGAGGCAGTGGTGCAGTGGTATACAGACTCTCTGGGGAATAAAACTTCCCATCTTTAGGGTTTGTCAGTTTCTATTATGTAAATACTCTCCATATGGCATAAGTCAAGCTATCAATCAATGTGACATCACTATACACAAAACTAGGAATAAATGCAGAGTTATTACTCCCCAGCTGGTATGAGCCAATGCTATCACACTACAAATGTAAGGAAATGGATATGCTTATACATGATTCTTTGCATATTCTCTTTGCATGTATGTTTCCATAATATTCAAAATTATACAAATATAGTTTAAGCCATTTTATTATTTTATTTTATTTTATTTTGTATTTTATTTTATCTTATTTTTTATGTCTGCATCCACAGCATCTGGAAGTTACTGGGCCAGGAATTGAATCTGAGCCACAGCTGTGAACTACACCATAGCCACAGCAATGTCAGAACCTTTAACCCACTGTGCTGGGTCAGGATTGAACCTGTGCCTCTGCAACCACCTGAGACCCTGCAGTCAGATTCTTAACCTAGTATGCCACAGTGGGAACTCCTTGGTCAATTTATTATCAAGTTAACTATACATGGAAATTTTTGTGGAAAGTCCAATAAATCAGAGGCTATATTTATAGATATCTATACAAAATGGAGATTTTTTTGTAGCTTTGTTTGAAATAGTGAAGCTGAATAAATAAATAGGTAAATGTCCATTAAAAATTTATGATACATAAATTTACATTATACTTATGAAAATTAAACAATTATTTTAAATATAAAAATGGGGAAAATAGAAAGAAGAGGGAGGAAAAAGAAACTTGGAATGATAGATTATTTCTCAAGAAAGATATGGGAAGAAAAAGGTGTGATAGGGAACTTTCAGATTTATTCTTTAAATTCTGTATTATTTGAATTTTTAAAATAAATATTTGTCATAAAAATGGAGCTATTCATTGCTGGGAAACCTGGACAGCTGCATGCAAAACAATGAAATTAGAACACACCCTCACACCATGCACCAAAATAAACTCCAAATGGCTGAAAGACTTAAATAGAAGACAGGACACCATCACACTCCTAGAAGAGAACATAGGCAAAACACTCCCTGACATCAACCTCATGAGTATATTCTCACGTCAGTCTCCCAAAGCAATAGAAATAAGAGCAAAAATAAACCCATGGGACCTCATCAAACTGAAAAGCTTTTGCACAGCAAAGGAAACCCAAAAGAAACCAAAAAGACAACTTTCAGAATGGGAGAAAATAGTTTCAAATGATGCAACCGACAAGGGCTTAATCTCCAGAATATATAAACAACTTATACAACCCAACAGCAAAAAAGCCAAACAACCAATGGAAAAATGGGCAAAAGACCTGAATAGACTGTTCTCCAAGGAAGATATACAGATGGCCAGCAACACCTGAAAAAAATGCTCAACATCACTGATTATAAGAGAAATGCAAATCAAAACTACCGTGAGATACCGCCTCACACCAGTCAGAATGTCCACCACTAATAAGTCCACAAATAACAAGTGCTGGAGGGGGTGTGGAGAAAAGGGAACCCTCCTGCACTGTTGGTGGGAATGTAAACTGGTACAGCCACTATGGAGAACAGTTTGGAGATACCTTAGAAATCTATACATAGAACTTCCATATGACCCCGCAATCCCACTCTTGGGCATATATATCTGGACAAAACTTTCCTTGAAAAAGACACATGCACCCGCATGTTCATTGCAGCACTATTCACAATAGCCAGGACATGGAAACAACCCAAATGTCCATCAACAGAGGATTGGATTCGGAAGGTGTGGTATATATACACAATGGAATACTACTCAGCCATAAAAAAGGATGACATAATGCCATTTGCAGCAACATGGATGGAACTAGAGAATCTCATACTGAGTGAAATGAGCCAGAAAGACAAAGACAAATACCATATGATATCACTTATAACTGGAATCTAATATCCAGCACAAATGAACCTTTCCACAGAAAAGAAAATTATGGACTTGGAAAACAGACTTTTGGCTGCCTGATGGGGGAGGGAGGGAGTGGGAGGGTTTGGGAGCTTGGACTTATCAGACACAACTTAGAATAGATTTACAAGGAGATCCTGCTGAGTAGCATTGAGAACCTTGTCTAGATACTCTTGTTGCAACAGAACAAAGGGTGGGGAAAAAATGTAAATGTAATGTATAGGTGTAAGGATAACTTGATCCCCTTGCTGTACAGTGGGAAAATAAAATTAAAAAAATAAAATAAAAAAAATGGAGCTATTAATGATCCTTACAGTTTTAGTGAGAATTGTAAAAGATTATTTGATGCATTATAAGGAATGTTTGTTGCCTTATTTCTTCAGACTTCATATTCCTTTGTTCCATAATTATAAAAAACCTATAAATCCTTATCCTGTAATTGAAAAAGCTATTTTTTATACACTTATCAGAGTCTTATAAATATTTAACCCATTATTTACTTAATGCTTGCAGTAATGTGCTGGAACTGGCTTATACTGGTTCATAGGAAGAGTTAACTCTAACATGTTCAGTAACTTGTTATGTCAGAAGTTACAACCATTATTATAATTAAAATAATACAAACATAATTAGTGTAGAAGTTAAAATTGGTTTTAGGTTAATTAATTCACTTTAACATACATTGACTGAAGCAACTCATGATCTCTTCTAACTTCGAAGTTAATGGTAAAGTGTAAAACTTACAATGTAGTAAGGCGAGAATTGATATGTGTGAAATTTGTGAAAGTCCTGATATCTACAACCACAATAGTGTTTTTCCATGCTGTATTGTAATGAATTATTTATTCCCCTGACCAGAATTCTTGTCTTAATCATCTCAGTGTGTCTATCACTTTACATAGATCCATTAAAAAAAAAAAAAACAAAAACTGTGGCCTCAATAAGTGGACAAGACCTCACTAACTTTTACTACCTTTAGATTGGTAAGTGAGTGGACATTAGCCTGTCATTATTGGCTTGTTTTCTAACATGCCCTACTTGGTTGACTGTATAACTATGAATGTATAAATTTTCAAAGCAGGCAATAGATAGTTCAGTTTCCCCACAAAGGAAGGGCTCAGCATCTATTCACTTTTATGTAACTGCCAGCTATTTGCTGGAAAGTGATAAATCAGGTCTGATTATTGGAGTGGTTTTTCTGTGGGAAGGAAAGTTTCTTCAGTTTTCTTGGAACTGATATTCACTGTAGAAATTCACACTTCAGAAGACTGTTCTAAGGTGGTTGCACACTCAAAAATCATAGGTATTTATCCTTCTTGAAAACAGCTTACCTATATATCAACCAAAGAGTAATGCTAATAGAAATTCAGTTTTTTCTAAGAGACTTAAAATATATATATTCTATATATTACATATGCATATTTTATATATTATCATATATTATTATATAGTACATATTTTTTATATTTCTACATATATTCTTTCTATATAGATATATATTTGTATAATTCTTCTCATACAATTCTTCCATCCATGTTATTTTTCCTTCATTTTCTTTCTTTTTAAAGCTATATCTGTAGGATATGGAAGTTCCTGGGCCAGGGATTGAATCAGAGCTGCAGCTAGAGCCTATACCATAGCTATGGCAACACCAGATCAGAGCCCCTCTGTGACCTATGCCACAGCTTGTGGTAACACTGGATACTTAATCCACTGAGTGAGGCCAGGAATCAAACCCACATACTCACAGAGATGTCAGATCCTTAACTTGCTGAGCCACAATGGGAACTCCCTATACTTCTTCCTTTTAATAACAATTGATTTATCATTTTGAGAGGTGGGAAGGAATTCAAGTATTTCCTTCTTTTCTTTCTCCTTCAGAGTTGTATCTTTTGGATCTCATTATTTTAACATCCTAGGGAATTTAGGAAACTTCAACTAAATATTCTTGTCACAGATTACTGATACAGAATGTAACATCTTGTTAAATCTAAATAATATACATCAATATGTATATTCATATTGAAATTTAAATCTGTCATCCACATTTACAAAGGCACAACACAGTTGCAATATAAACTCTTTGAGTGTTTATAAACATTTTAGCAGGATCCCATTAATCTAGCAGTAAGTCCTGTTAGCTATACATTAAAAAAAGAATTTTCATTGCTACTGCTCATAGTTTTCATTGTTGTCATTTGTGGTCCAAGCCATCCTCACCTGAACTATTTAAACAGTTTCTGTGTTCTCACCACAGACTATAGAAAGTTGTTTTTTTAATTTCCACAATACATTATTTTTTTTCTACTTTACAGCATGGTGACCCAGTTACACATACATGAGTACATTCTTTTTTCTCACATTAACATGTTCCATCATAAGTGACTAGACATAGTTCCCAGTGATACACAGCAAGATCTCATTGTTAATCCATTCCAAAGGCAATAGTCTGCATCTATTAACCCCAAGCTCCCAATCCACCCCAATCTCCCAATCCACCCCACTCCCCCCCTTGGAAACCACAAGACTCTTTTCCAAGTCCATGATTTTATTTTCTATGTAAAGGTTCATTTGTGCCATATATTAGATTCCATACATAAGTGATATCATATAGAAAGTTTTTTTAATTAATCAATTAAATTATTTATTTGACCATTCCCATGACTTGTGGAAATTCTCAGACTAGGGATGGAACCCACGTCACAGCAGTGACCTGAAGCAATGAAGTGACAACTCTATTTTTTTAATTAATGAATTTTATTATATTTATAGGTGTACAACAATCATCACAACCAAATTTTATGGCATTTCCATCACAAAACCTCATTGCATCCCCACACCCCCAAAACCTGTCTCCTTTGGAAATCATAAGTTTTTCAAAGTCTGTGAGTCAGGATCAGTTCTGCAAAGATGTTCTTTGTGTCCTTTTTTTCAGATTCCACATGTGATAGCATTTGTTGTTAGTGTCTCACTGTCTGACTGACTTAGCATGATAATTTCTAGGTCATCCATATTGCTGCAAATGCCATGATTTCTTTCCTTTCAAGGACTGAGTGATATTCCATTGTGTATACACACCACTTCTTCTTTATCCACTCCTCTGTCTTTGGACGTTTAGGTTGTTTCCATGTCTTGGCTATTGTATATAGTGCTGCAATGAACACTGGAGTACATGTGTCTTTTTGAGTCATGGTTTTCTCTGGGTAGATGCCCAGGATTGGGGTTGCTGGATCAAACGGTAATTCTATTTTTACTTTTCTGAGGAATCTCCATACCGTTTTCCACAGTGGCTGCACCAATTTACATTGCCACCAACAGTGGAATAGGGTTCCTTTTTTTCCACACCCTCTCTAGCACTTATTGTCTGTAGACTTTTTGATGATGGGCATTCTGGCCAGTGAAATGTGGTACCTCATAGTGGTTTTGATTTGCATTTCCTAATAATGAGTGATGTTGGGCATCTTTTCATGTGTTTTATGGCCATCTGTATGTCTTTGGGGAATTGTCTGTTTAGAACTTCTGCATATTTTTTTGATGGGTATGTTATTTTGTTAAGGAGTTTATTATTTTGTTATGGAGCTACAGAAGGTGTTTGTTATTTTGGTATGGAGCTTCAGAAGGTGTTTATAAATCTTGGAGATTAATCCCTTGTCAGTCACTTCATTTGCAAAGATTTTCTCCCATTCTGTGCGTTCTCTTTCCTTTTTGCTTAGGGATTCCTTTGCTGTGCAGAAACTTTTAAGTTTAATTAAGTCCAGTTTGCTGATTTTTGTTTTTACTGTCATTACTCAAAGAGATGGATCTGAGAATATGTTGCTATTGTTTATGCCAGAGAGTGTTTGGCCTATGTTTTCCTCTAAGAGTTGTATAGTGTCTTGTCTCATGTCTAGGTCTTTAATCCACTTGGAGTTTATTTTCACATGTGGTGTTAGGAAGTGTTCTAATTATGTTCTTTCTCATGTGGCTGTCTAGTTTTCCCAGCACCATTTATTGAAGGGGCTCTCTTTTCTCCATTGCATTTTCTTGCCTTCTTTGTCATAGATTAGTAGTTTGCATGTGTGTGGGTTTAATTCTGGCTTTCTATCCTCTTCCACTGATCTATATTTCTGTCCTTGTGCCAGTACCATATAGTTTTGATGATTGCACCTCTGTAGTGTAGTCCAAAGTCAGGGAGCTGGATTCCTCCAGCTCCATTTTACTTTCTCCAGCTGTGTTTGGCTATTCTGGGTCTTTTGTGCTTTGAAACACACTTTAAAATATTTTGTTCTAGTTCTGTGAAAAAATTGTCCTTGATATATTGATAGGGATTGCATTGAATCTGTAGATTGCTTTGGGTAGTATAGTCATTAGATAATATTGACTCTTCCAACCCAAGGGCATGGGATGTCTTTCCACCTATTTGCGTCCTCTTTGATTTCTTTCATCGGCGTCTTATAGTTTTTAGAGTACAGGTCTTTTGTCTCTTTAGGTAAGTTCATTCCTAAGTATTTCATTCTTTTTGATGCAATGGTAAATGGGATTGCTTCCCTAATTTCTCTTTCTGATCTTTCATTGTGAGTATATAGAAATGCTGTTGATTTCTGTGTATTAATTTTTTGCATCCTGCCCCTTTGCCAAATTTATGGATGATCTGTACCATTTTTCTGGCAGAGTTTTTACGATTCTCTAGCTATACTTTCATGTCATCTGCAAAGGGTGATAGTTTTACTTTTCCCTTTCCCATTTGGATTCCTTTTATTTCTTTTTTATCTGATTGCCATGGTTAGGACTTCCAAAACTATGTTGAATAGTAGTGGCAAGAGTGGTCATCCTTGTCTTGTTCCTGATCTCAGCAGAAGTTCTTTCAGCTTTTCACCACTAAGAATGATGTTAGCTCTGGGTTTTTCATATATGGCCTTTATTATGTTATGGTAGGTCTCTCTATGCCCACTTTCTGGAGGGTTTTTTTTTTAAATCAGAAATTGGTGTTGGATTTTTGTCAAAGCCTTTTTCTGCATCTATGAAAGGATCATAATGGTTTTACATTTCAGTTTGTTAATGAGGTATATCACACCGATTGATTTGTGGATATTGAAGAATCCTTGTGTCCCTGGGAGAAATCCCACTTGATCATTATTTACAATCCTTTTAATGTATTATTTGATGCAGTTTGCAAGTATTTTGTTGAGGATTTTTGCATCTATGTTCATGAGTGAAATTGGCCTGTAATTTTCTTTTATTGTGGTATCTTTGTCTGGTTTTGATATCAGGGTGATGTGGCCTCATAGAAGGAGTTTGGGTGTGTCCATTCCTCTGCAATTTTTTTGGAATAGCTTCAGAAGGATTGGTGTTAGCTCTTCTCTTCATGTTTGATAGAATTCACCTGTGAAGCCATCTGGTCCTGGATTTTGCTTTTTGGATGTTTTTTAATCACAGATTCCATTTCAGTACTTGTGATGGGTCCATTCATCTTTTCTATTCATCTTTGTTTAGTCTTGGAAGATTGTACTTTTCTAAGACTTTGTCCATTTCTTCCAGGTTTTCCATTTTATTGGCATATAGTTGCATATAGTAGTCTCTTGCGATCCTTTGTATTTCTGTGTTGTTCATTGTTACATCTCCTTTTTCATTTCTAATTTTATTGCTTTGAGTATTCTTTCTTTTTTTCTTGATAAGTCTGGCTAAGAGTTTATCAATTTTGCTGATCTTTTCAAAGAACCAACTTTTAGTTTCATTGATCTTTTTTATGGTTTTCATTTCTATTTTATTGATTTCTGCTCTGATCATTATGATTTCATTTCTTCTACTAACTTTAGGTTTGTCTGTTCTTCTCTCTCAAGCTGCTTTAGATGTAAAGTTAGGTTGTTTATTTGAGCTTTTTCTTGTTTCCTGAGGTAGGTTTGTATTGCTATAAACTTTCCTCTTAGAACTGCTTTTGCTGCATCCCCTAGGTTTTAGAGTGTTGTATCTTTGTTGTCATTTGCTTCCAGATATTTTTTAATTTCCTCTTTCATGTCTTGAGTGATTCATTGGTTGTTTGGTAGCATGTTTTTTTTGTCTCAAAGTTTTTTTTTTTTTTTTTTTGGCTTTGCAGTTTTTTTCTTGTTGTTGATTTCCAGTTGTGTAATGTTGTGGTCAGAAAAGATGGTTGATATTATTTCAATTTTCTTAAAGTTACCAAGGTTGGATTGTAGCCCAGGATGTTATCAATCTTAGAGAATGTTCCATGTGCCCTTGACAAAAATGTGTATTCTGTTGCTTTTGGATGGAATGTCCTATACATTTCTATTAAATCCATCTGATCTAATGCGTCTTTCAGTGCCTGCATTTCCTTATTGATTTTCTCTTTTGATGATCTGTCCATTGCTGTAAGTGGGGCGTTAAAGTCTCCCACTCTTATCATGTTTCCATTGATTTATCCTTTTAAGTTTGTTAGCAGTTGCCTTATATATTGTGATGATTCTATGTTGGGTGCATAGATATTTAAAATTTTTATGTCTTCTTCGTGGAATGATCCTTTGATTAGTATGTAGTGTCCTTACTTGTCTCTTAAAATATTTTTCATTTTAAGGTCTATTTTGTCTGATATGAGTATTGCTACTCCAGCTTTCTTTTGACTCCCTTTTGCATGGAGTATTTTCTTCCATCCTCTCACTTTCAATTTGTATGTGTCCCTAGAAGTGAAATGGGTCTCTTGAAGACAGCATATATATGGGTCTTGTTTTTGTATCAATTCAGCCAGTCTATGCCTTTTGGTTGGGGCTTTTGGTCCATTAACATTTAAGGTAATTATTGATATGTATGTTCTTATTGCTATTTTATTCATTCCTTTGGATTTGTTTTTGTTGCTCTTTTTTCTTCCCTTCCTTTCTTGTTCTCTCCTTTTCTAGTTTGATGACTATCTTTATAGTTGTATTTGAGTTGATTTTTCTTATTTGTTTGTGTGTCAATTGTAAATTTTTGGTTTGCAGTTGCCCTAAAATTTTGATATAGGAATATATATATATATATGGGTTGTTTTACGTTTTTTGTTTCTTAATTGCAAGTGCATCCAGTGTGCTGCCTTTGTACCCAACTCTTCTTATGATTTCTGATTTTGGTAGCATAATTGTTTGTGGATTATTCCATTTCTTTATTGTATATATGCCTTTACTGATGATCCTTGTCATTTGTGGTATTTTTGTTTCTGCTTGTGGCTTTTTGTTTTTTGCATAGAGAAGTTCCTTTAGTATTTGCTGTAAAGCTGGTTTAGTGCTGCTGAATTCTCTTAGCATTTGCTTATCTGTAAATCTTTTGATTTCTCCTTAAAATCTGAATGTGAGCCTTACTGGAAAAAGTGATCTTTGTTGGAGTTTTTTCCTTTCATCATGTTAAGTATTTCATGCCACTCCCTTCTGGACTGCAGAATTTCTGCTGAAAAATCTGGTGATAACCTTATTGGGGTTCCCTTGTATGTTATATGTTTCTTTTCCCTGGTTGCTTTCAATATTTTCTCTTTGTCTTTAAATTTGCTCAGTTTGATTAATATGTTTCAATGTGTTCCTTCTTGGGCTTATTTTATATGGTACTTGTTGTGCTTTCTGGATTAGAGTGAGTGATTCCTTTCCCATGTTAGGGAAGTTTTTGGCTATTACTTCTTCAAATATTTTTTCTGTCCCTTTCTCTCTCTCTTCTCCTTCTGGCACCCCTATAATAGGGATGTTGGTGTGTTTAACATTGTCCCAGATTTCTCTGAGAGTCTTTTCAATCTTTTTTCTCTTTTCTGTTCTGTATTAGTGATTTCCACTAGTCTGTCCTCCACCTTGCTTATTTGTTCTTCTGCCTCCTCTATTCTGCTGTTGACTGCTTGTAATGAATTTTTTATTTCAGGTATTGTATTTTGCCTCTCTCCTTGCTTAAGTTTTACATCTTGTATTTCTTTGCTCAGGGTTATCCGTACATTATCAGTTTTTGCCTCCAGTTTATTTCCAATGTCTTGCATCATCTTCAGGATCATCAGTCCTAAGTCTTTTTCCTAGAGGCTGAGAATCTCCTGATCAGTTAGCTGTTTTTCTGTTTTTTTTTTTTCCTTTCTCCCTTATCTGAGTTATAGTTCTCTGTCTTTTCATTTTTAAAGGTTTTTGGTGTGGTGACCGTTTTCCAGATGATAGAGTTGTAGCCTCTCTTACTTCTGGTGTCTTCCCACCTTGTAGCTAAAGTTGGTATGGGGGCCTGATGGGAGGGACCGGTGCCTGCCCACTGTCTCTGGGTGAGAATAGAGGCAGCTGTGTGCCTGGGAGGTTCTTTATGCAGCCTGTTTACTCTGGGTGGTGCTGTGACCCCACCTGGATTATTGTTTGGCTTGAGGCTTCTCAGCACTGATGGGTGGGGACAGCTTTTCCACTAATGGCCACCTCCCGAGAAACACATGCTGTGAATATTCCCAAGAGCTTTGCCTCCATGTCCTCCACCCCACTACCATGAGCCACATCACTACCTGTTTTCCCAGGATATCCTCCAAGAACTCCAGTCAGATCCAACCCTGATTCCTTTGGAGCCTCTGCTTTGCTCTGGGACCCAGTGCCTTTCAGGTATGTGATCTCCATATCCCCCAGTCCTGTGGAGCTCCTGTGCACAAGCTCCACTGTCCTTCAATGCCAGATGCTCTGGGGGCTCTTTTTCCCAGTTCCATATCCCCAGGCATTGGAATTTTACATGGGGCTCAGAACTCTCACTCCTGTAGGTGAGTCTCTCTGATACAGTTACTTTCCAGTCTGTGGGGCTTCTCATGTGGGAGGTATTTGGTTGCTTATATCACATAATCACTCCTCCTACTTCTTGATATGGCCTTCTCTTTGTCTTCTGAAAGGTTTCAGTCAATTTGGTTGAAGGTTTCACAGCATTTGGGTGTAATTTTGTTGTTTTTATGAGAGAAGTTGAGCTCCAGTCCTTCTATTCTGCTGTCTTAGTCCCTTATCTGAAGTGACAACTCTAGATCCTTAACCCACTGCACCACAAGAGAACTCTCTTGAAAAACCTTTCAAAATACAACTCAGTAATGTTACTATCACATCAATCCTGTTCTTGAAATTCTCCAATGTCTGTCATTCTCCTTCAGAATGAGAAACACACTTCAGTGTGGCACTCAGGGTCCTACATTAACTTGTTCCTGGATAACTTCTTCATCTTCTGCCATTCTCCTTGCCTCCACATGGCTTTCTTGTTATATATTTCTGCTAGGGACTTTGTACCTGTTTCCCTACCTAGGACATGCTTCTCCTTATCAAATGATTAGTTCCCTCTCTTCTTACAAATCTTTGCTCAAAATTCATATTTTAAGTGGGGATTCCTCACACAATAGCACCTGAAATTGAAATATGACACTCATTATACTTTTCCTTTTTTTATTCTTAACATTTATTATCATCTGATAGGATATCATACAGTTGATATGTATATACAAACATATATATGTACATGAACATACATACATGTATATACAAATATACTACATATATGTATAAATATGAAAATAATTTTTTTAGGGCTGCACTTGTGGCATATGGAAGTTCCCAGGCTAGGGGTTGAATTGAAGCTGCAGGTGCCAGCCTATGATACAGCCACAGCAATTTCTATCTGAGCCATGTCTGCAATCTATACCAGTTTGCATCAATGCTGGATCCTCATCCAACTGAGCAAGACCAGGGATTGAACTCACAATCATCATGGATACTACTTGGATTCTTTTCACTGCACCACAATGGGAACTCCTAATAAAATTATTTGCCTCACTCACTAAAATGAAGATCACATAAGGCAAGGACTTTTTAGGTTTTCTTCCTGTGTATCTTAAAGACCACCAAGGACATGATAAGTATACAAAACTGTATTTTTTAGATGCATAAATGAATGGCTGAATAAGTTCTTATAGAGCAGATGGGTCAAGATGTTATTCTCAAGGTACTGCCCTTGGTCTTTTGATCTGCCATTCCTTGCACTTATATCATAAACTGACACTTCAATCAACAACTGAAGTTGAAAGTGTAACAGGGATCTAATTCCATCACCAGTCCTGCCTTAATCAAGAGTCCTTCCTATTCACAGGTATTCAGTAGCCTTCCTTACTTCCTCTCTCCCTCCCTTCCTTCCTTCTTTTCTTTTCAGTTGCTATAAGAATTAAAACTTATGTGATTTTCTGATCAGATTACCTTTCTGGGAAAATTTCTGTTTCCCAGTGCTGCAGCATTCTGAGTATATACTGTGGGCATGGGTAGTAGTCTAGAATATTTCTACCTTTGCACTCTGAGATGCCTTATATGCCACACAGTTCAATGATTTTGAAACTGTGAAGGGAGAATTTGGATCAGGTTTTGGTTTTGCCTAAAATTTTGATCAAGCAAATGGGGGTGAATTATCAGAAAGGAAATACATGAAAGTGAAATTTATAGACACAAGAGCAATAGCTGGTGCATTCTTATTCCACAGGCTGTTGTATTCTTAGCACACAGGAATTTACCAAGATGGATTGTCAAAATTTTGGAGAAGACCTCTGATTCTTGAGTTGTGAAGTTTTTAATCTGCTTAAGCAGGAAGGCACAAGCTCCAAGGCAGTTAGAATTATCAGTAGCTTGAATACAAACTTTGCAGTTATAGCCATATCAAGTAGTGGAATTGCAGCCTCTGACCCTCACTTGGAACACAAATCTTGCCTCTGGCATGAACAGAAATGTAGGACATCCACTAGTGACTATATGATGTGTCTGTCAGCTCTGATCTGCTTCCTCAGCATTCTTCCCAGGATGACTGCCTTAATCTCTGAGTTATATCTTATTTCATTGAGTAGGCCTCATTTCCTAAAATGATCTGCTCTGCAGGAGGCCAATTTACCACACCTGGGAGATTGGGTTATAGGGATCTGTCTTGGACAATTTAGTTCATTTTTTCACTGTTTAATCACTTTTCTTTCTTATTTTCTTTCATCACTTCAATTATCTGAGAGTATTCAGGAGGCTCATCTGGCTATTAATATTGAGAGAGGTTCCTTAATGTTATTATGTCATAAATCATATATTATCCAGCCTACACTTTGTGGTATCATTGTCTCTAAACATATTGGGCTTATCTCCATCCCGTTTTTAACTCTCTGAACTTTGGATCCTCATATTTTTACCAAACAGATGTAAATATGAAATTTACTATGTGTGAGGCACTCTTTTAAGGGCTTTATAGTTATTGACTTATTCATCTCTGATAACAAATCTATAGTGTAATTACTATCATCACTCTTACTTGGCTAATGAGAAAACTGAGGTACAGGAGCTGAAGCAACTTCCCTATGGTTCTACAACTAGTAAGTTCTTGAGTTAGTATTGTCTACTATTTTACCGATATTTTATTAATTTCTCCATTTAAATATTCATATATAAATTTAATTATATTAAAAATGGGTATTATTTTTTCCCATTTTTCAAGAAGGGTAAGTTTTCTGCAAATGACTACCAAAGTCAATCACTTTAAATCTCCCATCCAAATTTGTTTTCATGAATTTACACATGGATTCCCAGATCAGGAAAAAAATTATTTTCCCAATATGAAAAGATTGTGTTTCCCTTGGCTTAGTTTTTCAGACATATAACTACAGAGAAATTCATTTTCACCAGAATGCAAGAAGAATATAATGCTGGAAAATATATATGCAAGAAATTTCTCAAAATGAATTCTTAGTTTTCCCAGAGTACTAACCACCTATAACAATAGACATAAAAACTGTTTGGAAAGAAGATAAAGATTTTTCTAGCATAGTAATTTCACACAATCATAAATTTTTTTTCTAAAATATAATATGTACTTAAAATATTGTATACAGCCATTAAATTATAATATTTATATTAATAATCTACTATTGTCATATAGAATTTCCCAGAGATGAAATAAATTTGGCATTTCTTAAAATGTAGAATTTCATATATTAACTTTTAATTTACTCTTATCTAATTTCTCTTCCAGCACTGAATAAGCACAGATGTGTTTTGACTATCATTTTTTCAAAGATATTAATTTGCTCATACAGCTTAGTATTTCAATAGTCTTGGTAAGAAACTTTTTTTTTTTGTCTTTTTACCTTTCCTTGAGCTGCTCCAGTGGCATATGGAGGTTCCCCGGCTAGGGGTCGAATTGGAGCTGTAGCCGCTGGCCTACACCAGAGCCACAGCAACGTGGGATCCGAGTTGCATCTGCAACCTACACCACAGCTCACGGCAATGCCAGATCCTTAACCCACTGAGCAAGGCCAGGGATCAAACCTGCAACCTCATGGTTCCTAGTCGGATTCGTTAACCACTGCGCCACGATGGGAACTCAGGTAAGGAACTTTTTAATGTTCAGCTTCTGTCACTGATTTTTCCTTGAATGGAGTTTATCAAATGTTTCTATTATATTCAGATTTACAGCTCAAGTAATGTAACATAATCATGTTGAAATATATATGGATTGAAACAGTAATTTTAATGCCTTTGGTTTCTGAAAATGAAGATAAATAAATTAAAATTAATGAATTATTTATTTATTTATTTATTGCCATATCTGCAGCATATGAAAGTTTTTGGGCCATGGACAGGATCAGCAACACCAGAACCTTGACGCATTGTGCTGGCCTGAGGTTTGAACCCATGCTTCAGTAGTGACAAAAACCACTACGTAAAAAATGCAAAATCCTTAACTGTACTGTGCCATGGTTAAGGAACTCCAAAAATAAATATTTAGAATTAATGTGTATTTCTTATTGAGGTGCAGGGTTATAGTAACTGTTGCAGCATACATTATTTGACTCATTGCTTTGGATCAATAAAAAAAGCTACATTTTCCTTTTAACAAAAAAATTTTCAGCAAAGGGATCAGATGAACCATTTGAAACTACTGTCATGTCTTTTTGTTTTACACAGCTAATCAGCACTTTTTTAAAAAAACAATTTTTATTTTTTCCATTATAGCTGGTTTACAGTTTCTGTCAATTTTCTACTGTATAGCAAAGTGACCCATTTACATGTCTGTATATATACATTCTTTTTTTCATATTGTTGTCCATCATGTTCCATCCAAGTGACTAGATATATTTCCCTGTGCTCTACCGCAGGATCTAATAGCTTATACAACCCAAATGCAATAGTTTGCATGTATTAACCCCAGGCTCCCAGTCCCCCTCCTGCTCCCCCTTGGCAACCATGAGTCTGTTCTCCAAGTCCATGAGTTTCTTTTCTGTGGAAAGATTCATTTGTGCTATATATTTGATTCCAGATGTAAGTGATATTGTATGGTATTTGTCTTTCTCTTTCTGATTTACTTCACTTAGTATGAGTCTTTACTTCCATCCATGTTGCTACAGATGGCATTATCATGTTCTTTTTATGGCTGAGTACTACATCTTCTTAATCCATTCATCTGTTGATGGACATTTAAGCTGTTTCCATGTCTGCTATTGTGAATAGTGCTGCAATGATCATATGGGTGCATGTATCTTTTTCAAAAAAGGTTTTGTCCAGATATACGCCCACGTGTAGGATTGATGTGTAATCTGGTAGTTCTATATTTAATTTTCTGTGATACCTCCGTATTGTTTTCTTTAGTGGTTGTACCAGTTTACATTCCAACCAAAAGTGTAGGAGGGTACCCTTTTCTTCACACCCTATCCAGCATTTGTTATTTGTTGTTTTGTTAATGATGGCCATTCTGACTGGTTTGAGGTGGCAACTCATAGTAGTTTTGATTTGCATTTCTCTTATAATCAGTGATATTTTTTTCATGTACTCATTGCATCTTCTTTGGAGAAAAGTCTATTCAGTTCTCTGCCCATTTTTCAATTGGGTTATTGGGTGTTTTTTTTTTTCTGTTGCTTTGTATAATTTTTTTGTGCATTTTAGAGATTAAGCCCTTGTCAGTTGCATTGTTTGAAACTATTTTCTCCCATTCCATAGTTTTTTTTTTTAATTGTTTCCTTTGCTGTGCAAAAGCTTGTCAGTTTGATTAGGTCCAATTGGTTTATTTTTGCTTTTATTTTTATTTTCTAAGTGATTTTTTTTCCATAATAGTTGGTTTAAAGTGCTCTGTCAATTTTCTACTATACAGCAAAGTGACCCAGTCATACATACATATATATATTCTTTTTCTCTCATTATCTTCCATCATGCTCCATCACAAGTGACTAGATGGACTTCCCATGTGGCTCCCAGCAAAACTACTTGGTATTGCTTCTAATCGGCACTTTAAATGAAAGGATGTCACCTCATCAATTAATGTAAGAATCTCTTTCTCTCAGGAAATAAAATTAGATATTTCTAGATTCAGGTATACTACAAAAATATTTGACATTTGGATAAAATATTTGACATTTGGATAAAATATTTGACATTTGAAATAATCACCAGTATAATTATAGTAACCTTTTGTGTCCATTTAAATTTAGTGCAATATAATTGGCCATATTCTGTATGCTGTATATTGCATAGATATGACTTATTTATTATATAACAGGAGGTACATACCTCTTGACTTCTTTCACCTGTCTTGTGTCCCATACGTTTTTTTCCTTTTGACAACCACCCATTTTTTCTGTATCTATCGGTGTTTTCATTTTGTTTTGTTTATTTATTGTAGATTCTTCATAAGAATGAGATCAAACATTTCATGTCTTCATTTTTTTTTACCTATGATAATACCCTCTAGATCTATCTATGTTGTCTGCAAGAGGCAAGACTATTTTTTTAATGGCTGAGTAACATTCCATTGTATAAAGATAGCACTATACCTTTATCCATAATATTAAAGTTTAATTTTTAATTTTTGAAGAAATCAATAGTGTTTTCCATACTGGCCACACTAATTTACAATCCTAAGAATAGAACAATAGGTTTCCCGTTTCTCTATATCATTGTCAACACATTGTTTTTCTTATTTTGATGACAGCTATCATGAGCTGTATTAGGTGGTATCTCATTTTGGTTTTGATTTGCATTTCCCTTATGATTATTGCTTTTGAGTATCTTTTCATGTGCCTGTTGGTCATTCATATATATATATATATATATATGGAAAGATATCTATTCCGGTGTTCAGACCATTGTTTTAAATGAGTTATTTGTTGTTTTTTTGACACTGAGTTGTATAAGTACTTTGTATATTTTGGTTCTTATTTCCTTATCAATATATATTGTTTGCAAATAATTCTCCAGTTCAGCAGACTGTCTATTAATTTTGTTGATAGTTTCCTTCATTGCACAAAAGCTTTTTAGTTTGATGTAGTTATATGTTTAAAATTTTGATTTTGTTTGCCTTGCCTGAGACAGTTTCAATAGATATCTCTAAGGCAAACTTCAAAGAGCATACTGCTTAAGTTTTCTCCTGTTTTATGGTTTCAGTTCTTATGTTTAAATCTTTAATCCACTTTGAATTTATTTTTGTATATATTTGTCCAATTTTACCAAAACCATTTATTGAAGAAGATGTCTTTTGCCCATGTATATTCTTGTTTCCACCATCATAGACTAATTGACCATGAAAGTGTGGATTTATTTCTGGACACTGTATTCTATTCCATTGCTGTATGTGTCTTGTTTTTGTGCAAGTATGATACTGTTTTGATTACTCTAGCTTCAGTAATAGTTTTAAGCCAGGTCATGTGATATGTCCAGCTTTGTTCTTCTGTCTCAAGATTGTTCTGGCTATTTGGGGTCTTTTGTGTTTCCATACAAATTTTAGGATTCATTGCTCCAGTTGTTTGAAAAAAGCCATTGGTATTTTCATGTGGAGTAAATTGAATTAAATAGTGTGTTCATGTTAATACCAATTCTACCAATCCATGAACATGATACCTCTCCATGTGTGTGTTGTCTTCAATTTATTTCATCATTGTCTTAAAGGTTTCAAAGTATAAGTCTTTCACTTACTTGGTTAGATTTATTCCCTGGTATTTTATTCCCTTATGTGATTTTAAATATTGTTTTCTAATTTCTCTTTCTGATACCTTGCTGTTAGTGTATAGAAATATACATGGTTTAGATGCTGTTCCTTCTTTGACAAAACCTATATCTGGAATGGAAAAGCACACCCAATATGAGAGATAATAAAATTTAAGATCCTTAAAATCAAGGATCATAATTAATCCTATTTATATACTTTGTCTTCATCTAAACCTTCAGAAAGACTATGGCATATAAAGCATACTGAATAAATATTGTTAATTGATTAGAAATCATACTATGCTATTATCAACACAATGCTTTATGACATTCTTCAGCTTAAAATATAATTGTTTATTTTAGAATGAATACTTCAGGGACAGTCATATTATCTTATTCACAGTGGTAAATTCACCCTAGTCTGATCAATAATAAATATTTATTTATAAATGTGAATTTTAATTTAAAATATGAATGACTGTATAAAAAAAGGAATGAAAGATATATAGTAAAATTCAGATTAATACATAATTTTTCTCAATCTGTATATTTTAATTAATAAAGGATCAGTGTTTGGGCTAGATATGAAACATTCAATATCTTGTCTACTATTTTTTTTTATCATTTATTTGTATATATATTTTTCCTACTGTACAGCCTGGTGACCTAGTTACACTTACATGTATACATTGTTTTTTCTCACATTTCATGTTCCATCATAAGTGACTAGACAGAGTTCCCAGTGCTACAGACCAGGATCCCATTGCTAATTCATTCTGAAGGCAACATTCATCCATCTGGTGGATAGAAAAACAACCTTCGGTTCATTCATACACCCAATATCATTCAGCAATAAAAAAACCAACTACTGATTCCCACACACCACATATTAATTTCAATTGCATTATGCTAAATGAAAAAACCTAACTGAAAAATCTACATAGTGTGTGAATCTATTTATATATTTTGAAAAATCTAAAACATAGAAGAGTAAACAGATTAATTGTTGCCAGGAGTTGGAGCAGGGGAGTGGTATACCATCTAAAAAATGGTTAGAGGGGAACTGAGGTGGGAGATAATAGAACTGATCTGTGTCTTGAATGTGGTACTGGCTACAGGATTGTTTGTGTTTATTAGAACTCACAGAACTGAACATTTAAAGAATAAACTTTAGGAGTTCTTGTGGTTCAGAGGTGAAGAATCTGATTAGTATCCATGAGGATGTATGTTCAATCCCTGGCCTCTCAGTGGGTTAAGTATCTGACAATGCTGCAAGCTGCAGCATAGGTTGCAGATGCAGCTTGGATCCTGCATTACTGCGGCTATGGCCTAGACCAGCAGCTGCAGCTCCAATTTGAGCCCTAGCCTGGGAACTTCCATATGATACAGGTACAGCCCTAAAAAAAAAAATAAAAAGTTACTGTATGTAAATGTTCCTTTCATTAAGCAAAATTTAAATTTCCTCTGTGAGATACTTCTATCTAGTTAGTGAGATGGCTAAAATTAACATGATTGTCAATAACAATTGTTACTGAGAATATGGAACAAGTGCAAATCTCAGACATTTCTATTAATAATGAAAAATAGTACAATCACTTGGAAAATAGTTTGCCAATTTCTGATAAAGTTAAACATAATTGTCATAAAGTCTATAAATTTCAATCCTAGGTATTTACCCAAGAGAAATAAAAACATTTGAATACACAAAATTAGGAGAACAATTTATAACTGCTTTTATCATTATAACCTCAAATTGGAAATGATGCAAATGTCTGTCAGTGAGTGAATGGATTATCACTGCAGTATACTCAGTAAATGAAATACTTCTCAGAAACGTAAATGTTCAAACTAATGATCCACAGAGCAATATGAATGACTCAAAATTTTATGCTGATCAAAACAAGGCAGTTATAAAAAATCATGCTTTTTATTTGAAACTCTATTTTTCTTTGAAATTCCTAGAAAAATTTAAATTGTAATTTAATCTATTGGTGGTGGATAGTTTGGCAATTGAAAGAAAAGGGGAATGAGAAATTTTTGGACAACAGACATCTGTATCAATTTTTTTCAGTAGTTGCATGTTTATATACATTTATCAAAATCATTTAGTCATATTCTTAACAAAGATTTAGTATATCATATGCAAATTATACTTCAATAATAATATATTAGCTATTTAATGTTAACATATCCAAAATAAACATTAAATAAAAATATTGCTCATTTGTTGAAGGTGCAACCAGGGTGCTTGTTAGAAGAGAATACATAACAGGTCTGGAAGATCACTTCTGACTTTTTGGGATTTATAGTGTGGAAAACAATTCTACTGAAACATATCCCACAAAGAAACATCATGATACAATGTGGAAACAAGTCAAGAGTAGACTCAAGCAGATGCCATAATGAGAAGTATATGAAAGAAACAATTAATAAAAAGTGTAAACAGATAAAATGAGCTGCAAAACATCCAAACCCAAAAGAGTATAAAAAAGTTTTATTTAGAAAATAAATTACCAATAAAACACAGTTATTTTACATAAATTTAAAGAGTAACCAGCTTAGCATAAAGAGATTAGATAATATTCAAGGGAATCAGTGATTTAGAAGCTATAACAAGAAAGTTGCTCAATATCAGCATAGATAAATTAATCACTAAAAAATAAAAAAGATTTAATAAAAGCCTAGAGAAAATAATATCTTCCAACATGTGTATAATAGAAATTACCAAAAAAGAGAATAATTAGTAAATGAGACTTTACTAGATTATACTTTAAATTTATGAATTAATAGAGCCATAAAAAACTAAGAAGCTACATTAATATCAGAAAAAATTTCAAGATTAAGTATACTATCAGAGATAGGAAAAACCTCTTCATCATGATGTCAGGTCTATTACTTAAAATATAACAATCCAAAATGTGTATACGCCTAATAACAAAGTTTTACATGCATGAAGCATAAACTGATGGAATTTAAAGAGATAAAAATACAAGTCCACAAACATTTGAAAATGTCTCTCAGTCACTGTTAGAACATGTAGAGGAAAAGGATACAGAACATGAACAACACTAGCAATAAAACTGATCTATAAAAAAAGTTTTATAAAACACTTTACTTCAAAGCTATAAAATTTTTATCTTCTAATGTATGGAATATTTATCACAAAATATTGTTTGCTGGAAATAAAAACAATGCAATAATTCAGAATATTTTCTCAGACCACAAGGGAATTAACAGAGAGCAATGAAAAAAGATGTCTCCCAAATCTCTACTTGCAAATTAATCCACAAACATATAAATAATCCACAGGTGATTGAAACCCAATACAATGAGAAAGTATTTTGCACTGAATGAATATTGAAGCACAATATACTACTATCTGTGGGGTACAGTTAAATCAATATTTATAGAGAAATTTATAGCTTTAAAAGTCTATGTTAGAAAAGATGTCTCCATATTTTTAAAAAAGGAAAAACAACACACACACACACACACACACACACACACACACACACACACACAGAGGCCAGAAAAGAAGCACTAATTAAACTTAAGGTAAGCAAACGTTAAGAAAAACTAAAAAAAAAAAAATCAAAATGAAAACATCACATAATTATATTTTTAAGAAACCATAAATTGTCTTTTAAAAAGATAAATACAATTGATAAAACCTAGGGTCCCTAGTGTTATTGTTATTTCGTATAAAAATTATCCCGGAAATTTAGAAAGATGTGATTGAGGCATGAAATAGATGTGTTTGGTGATAGGCATTTATAACTAGCCTCTTGTTAACATTTCCTGAGTCAGGAAACAGGTGAGCTCCAGTACAAACATGTACAACAAGCTACATAGCTATACTTCGGGACAGAAATAGTAACAGGCATAAGGCAAACAATGGGTACTTGTCTTCTGTGAACATATTAAACAATGGTAATAACAGGATAAAAAGAAGGGCTAAGCCCCACTTGGGCAAAAGACCAAGAGTTCACATAACGTCCCATTCTCAGAGTCAGGGAGAACCCAACTGCACATGTGTAGAGAGACCCCTCTGGGTCAGAAAGTGAGGGGATGCCGGGCCATAATAAGTCTAGATAACCTTCCCACCATGACTTGCTTTGGAATCCATCTTGGCCAACAGATGCACGTGCAGAATGGGCAGGCCCTGGATCTGGCCAGGAGTGAAAGATAAAACAAGATAATTGGCCAAAGGAAGACAAAGACCTGGAATAACTGTCCAATATAAATTACTTAAATAACATCTCTGGCCTACCCCTTATTTAGGGGGAACATCTACACACACACTCCTTTGGGTGTGCTTTAGTACTTTCTTTGATTCTGTCTTAGATAAATAGACTGATTCTCTGCATGCTCTCCCACTTGTAGTGTGTTTCTAACAATAAACTGCATATCTGTGTTTATAGTCTTTGCCTCCTTGAAACATTTTTGCTTTCAACAGGGGACAAGACTCAGGGCAATTCTGCTTTTAGCCTCTAGTTTGTCTGGTTTTCATCCAGGTTTCCCAGGTTCAATTCCTGATCAGAGAATTGAGATCTCACTCCAAGCCATCACTGACTGCTGTCTCTCTGAGACCAAGATGACCATTATTATGCTGATTTGAAGAGCAAGGAATGTGGACAGTGGACAGTGGGGGAAACAGCATTTATTTGAATAGCTCAAAAGTTGAGAGCTAGAATCATCTGAAAGATAGTGTCACTCTTGAGTTACTCATGTTGGGAAGACAAAACAGAAGTTTGAACAAGTCATGCATCTAAATCAATAAAATAAGGTCTTAATATTTGATGCTCGAGTATCTAGGCTTGGATCATATTTAATATATGTGCCTTATCATAAAAATTATGTTATTCTGACTTTTGGATAACAGTAGAAGAAGTGGAAGATAAATCTGGACAGAAAAATTATATCCTAGCCACAAACAAAGTAAGGTATTGGGGGAGTTCTCTTGTGGCACAGCAGGTTAATGATCCAGCATTGTCACTGCAGTAGGTCACTGCTGTGGTGCAGTTTCAACCCCTGGGCCTGGGAACTTATGCACACCTTGAGTGTGCACTCCCCCCAAAAAATGTAAGGTAGCTGAATTGGCTGGCTAGGAAGGTGAAAAATAACAGCTAGCAGTTATTTGCCACTGAGATGCAACAAAGCTCTACCAGGGGTTGTTTACAAATAATGAATCTGATCTTGAATCTTTGAAGAGTTTATGGATAAATTGACTCTTCCAGAGGAATTTAAGGGAAGAAATCTTTCATAAAAATCATTTTGTTGCTGCATATTACAATTACTCACCTAACAAAAAAAAATTGTTTTTCTTTCCTTTGGGGAAGCTGATGGCAAAACTTGGCCCAGAGTTTAATATCCGTGGCCAGCAAGTGTGGCAAAGAATGAAAACCTGGGCATTACAAAGGGAAGATTTTTAAAAATATCAGAATATTTTAAGATTTTATGTAGGAAAGATAGAAAAGAGAAGAAAGTGGTGAGATTCAAGAGAAGAAAAGAAAAGTAAAGGAGTATAATATTTTATAAATAGTGAAAACATGAAGAGAAAAATAATGGGCAATTCGTTATAATTTGGAGTAGCAGAGCTCTTTAAAGTAGGATATAGGAGTTCCCATTATGGCTCAGAAGGTTAAGAACCTGACATAGTATCCATGGGGATGCAGGTTCAATCCATGGCCTCACTAAGTGTGTTAAAGATCCAGTGTTGCCACAAGCTGTGGCTTAGGCCTGTAGCTGCCAGTCCAAGTCAACCCCAGCCCAAGAATTTCCATATGCTGCAGATGCAGCCATTGGAAAAAAAAAAAAAGAAAGAAAGGAAAAAAAATAAGAAAAATGGATAAGATATATTTGACAATGCTATTATATCACCTATATGTTTAATTTTGTTCTTTGGTAAAAATAAGGAAAATGTTTAATAACAGATCTTAAAGTTTCTTAATAGAAACTTTATTAAGCAAAATAAAACGGAAGTTTTATTTTAGAGTCTTTATTCTTCCAGAAAATTAATTTTACTAAACTAAAACTGGAGTTTACTCAGCTAATTCTCCAGAATAAATGCAAAAATACTGGGTTTGTTGATGGCATCTTAAGATTATTTCAAATAAAATGTAAAGCTAGAGCTCAGAATTCATTATCTGCTGGGTTAACTAATTAATTACATTACAGCAAGTATAATATTAAATTGAGGCTAGTGTTTTTAGACATTCTTTGGTCTACACACTACATGGTCTACACACTATAGTTCCCTCTGCTATACAATTGGGCTTTATTGTCTATCTTTTCTAAATGTAATAGCTCTATCTATTAAACCCCAAAGCTCAGAATTCATTATCTGCTGGGTTAACTAATTAATTACATTACAGCAAGTATAATATTAAATTGAGGCTAGTGTTTTTAGACATTCTTTGGTCTACACACTATCATGGTCTACACACTATAGTTCCCTCTGCTATACAATTGGGCTTTATTGTCTATCTTTTCTAAATGTAATAGCTCTATCTATTAAACCCCAAATCCCAATCCATCTCATCCCCACCCCAACCCCCAGCAATGAGTCTGTTCTCCATGCCTGTGAGTCTGTTCCTGTTCTGCAGATAGGTCATTTGTGCTGTATTTTAGGTTCCATATAAGAAGTGATATCAGGAGTACCCAGTGGAAATGAATCTGACTAGGAACAATAAAGTTGTGGGTTCGATTCCTGGCCTTGCTCAGTGGTTTAAAGATCTGGCATTGCTGTGAACTCTGGTGTAGGTTGCAGACGTAGCTCAGATCTGATGTTGCTGTGGCTGTGGTGTGTCTGGCAGATGTAGCTCCAATTCTACCCCTATCCTGGAAATCTCCATATGCCATGGGTATAGCCCTAAAAAACAAACAAAAAAAGTGATATTGATGGTATTTTTCCTTCTCTTTCTAACTTACTTCAGATAATTTCTAGGTACATTACTGTTTCTGCAAATGGTACTATTTCATGCATTTTGTGGCTAATATTCCATTTTATATATGTAGAAGGTCTTCTTTATCCAATCTTTTGTTGATGGACATTTAGGGTGTTTCCACATCTTGACTATTGTAAATAGTGCTGCAAAGGACATTGTGCTGCATGTAACTTTTAAAATTATGGTTTTCTCTGGATACATACCCTGAAGTGGTATTGCTGGATCATATGGTAGTTCTGTTTTTAGTTTTGTGAGCAATCTCCATACTGTTTTCCACAATGGTTGTACCAATTTACATTCCCACATACAATGTAAGAGTGTTCCCTTTCCTTCACACCCTCTCCAGCATTTATTTTTTGTAGACTTTTTGATATGGCCATTCTGACTGGTGTAAGGTGATACTTCATCATTGTTTTGATTTTCACTTCTCTAATAATTAGAGATGTTGAGCCTTTTCTCCATATGCTTACAGTCCATCTGTTTGTCTTTTTCTTTTTTCTTTTTTTTTTTTTGTCTTTTTGCTATTTTTATTGGGCTGCTCCCACGGCATAGAGAGGTTCCCAGGCTAGGGGTCCAATTGAGCTGTAGCCACTGGCCTACACCAGAGCCACAGCACTGTGGGATCCAAGCTGTGTCTGCAACCTACACCACAGCTCACAGCAACGCTGGATCTTTAACCCACTGAGCAAGGCCAGGGATCGAACCCACAACCTCATGGTTCCTAGTTGGATACATTAACCACTGCACCACAATGGGAACTCCTCTTTGTCTATTGAAAAATGTCTATTTAGGTCTTCTGCCCATTTTTTTATTGGGTTGTTTTAATTTTTATTGAAGTATAATTGATTTACAATGTTGTGCAAATTTCTTTCTTTTTTTTTTTTTTTGTCTTTTTTCTTAGGGTCACATAGGATCCTTAATCCACTGAGGGAGGCCAGGGATTGAACCTGAAACCTCATGGTTCCTAGTCAGATTCATTTCCACTGCACCAAAACAGGAACTCCATTTTTGTTTTTTTGTTTTTTTGGTTTTTTTTACAATGTTGTGCAAATTTCTGATGTACAGAGAACTGACTCAAATGTATATATATTATATATTTATACATTTTTTGTCTGTTTTAATATTAATTCTTTTTTGTTTCATCTTTGATCCCAAAAGTATTTAATCTCTATAATCCTTGAGCTAGCTAAGCTACCCTGATTTCAATACAGAAAGCATTAATTATTTCTCTGTGTGTGTGTGGTTGCTAGCTGTTTAAATGGTGTTTTAAAATAATAATAAACAGGGGTCACTGCTCAGTTACAATTAGAACTTAGAACACTGTGGTGCATGTATTTTTTTGAATTTTGGTTTTCTCCAGATATACACCTAAGAATGGGATTGTTGGATCTATGGCAGTTCAAGATTATTACTTTTAGTTTGAACACAATTTCCAGCCTATAGTACTCACTTGGTGATCCAGGAATCCTTGGATTTTCTTCCTGTCTATTCTTTTGATGACCACACCAGCTCCACAAGGACAAAAGGACTGACAACCAGGTTTTTTAAATGACTTTTATTTTTTCCATTATAGTTGGTATAGTTGGCATAGTGACTCAGTGACACATATATGTATACATTCTTTTTTTTTTCCCCCAAATGGTAGATGCTTCAGTGAAAATAATGGAGCAAAGATGAAATAAATGCTTTGGAAGCATTTATTAAGTTATCCAAGAAAATTTTTTGAAGACCAGCTAAAAGCAACAGTATGGCTAGGTGCTTGTAATACAAAGGGGAATAGCATATGGCCATTGTGTTTGGGGAAATCACAGTGATTAAGGAAGAGATAAGGTCAAAATGAAGCAATAATTGGTATCTTAATTGTAAAAATATATGTGCTGTTACACAGATCTATTGGAACATAAAGAAGATAAACTGGATAGTTTGGCTAGTACCAGAAAAAAAATCATTTTAGTTGCCCCAGTAAGCATTTTATCCTACTGACAGTTCCATGTTTTGCAATAGCCAAAACATGGAAGCAACCTAAATGTCCATTAATAGATGAATGGATAAAGAATATGTCATACATAGATACAATGTAATATTACTCAACCATAATAAAAAATTAAACGATGTCATTTACAGCAACATGGATGTTCCAAAAATTAGCATAAGTGAATTAAGTCAAGCAGAGAAAGACAAATATGGCATTATTTATATGTGGAATTCAAAAATAAAAAAAGGATATGAAGGGGCTTATTTGCAAAATAGAAACAAACTCACAGACTTCAAAAACAAAATTTTGTGAATTCCCACTGTGGCACAGTGGAAACAAATCTGACTAGAAACCATGAGGTTGCAGGTTCAATCCCTGGCCTTGCTTAGTGGGTTAAGGATCCAGGGCATTGCTGTGAGCTGTGGTGTAGTTTGCAGATGTGGCTTGGATGCTGCATTGCTGTGGCTGTGGTGTAGTTGGCCAGCTGTATCTCTGACTTGACCGCTATCCTGGGAACCTTCATATGCCGTGGGTGTGGTCCTAAAAAGCAAAATAAATAAATAAATAAATAAATAAAATTTAAAAACCCAACAAAACAAACCAAAAAAACCCACTAATGGTTACCAAAGTGGACAGTTGGAGGGGAGGGATGGATTGGGGATTTGGGGATTGGCATATGAACACTGTGGTATAGGAAATGATTGGCCAATGGTGACCTGCTTTATAGCACAAGAAATTCTACCTAATATTCTGTGCAACTCTATACGGGAAAAGAATCTCAGGAAGAATGGATGTGGGTATATGTATAACTGTATCACTTTGTTGTACATTAGAAATTATCACAACATTGTAAGTCAACTACATTTCAATATAACTTAAAAAAATAGTAAAAACTCCCAGACAAAAATGTCATAATTTTAATTTATGAAAGATTGTCACCTTATGCTTTTACTTTCTTCTCAGTATATCTTGTATGGTAATTTTGATATATTAATATGTTGATTCTGATGAATCAGCAGCTCATTGCTAGGGGGGATTATAAATGATTTTAAATGTGAAGTGGTTATTATTAATCCATAAGTGTTTTAGAAAGCATTAATTTCAAGTGAATGTTGATAGAAAGGGTTTATGCATTTTAGACATTTAATATATTGGTAGTACCAAATAGAAGTGGCATAAAATAAGCTACCAATATGAATAAATGTTTTAGCAACATAAATTATAAATTTTAAGTGACCGAGTATGAAACATGCATGAAACATAGTGCTTATTATAGTAGTCTTTGACAGTTTTGTTTCTAAGAAGCCATTAATATTGTGGTGATATTATGTACATGGTAATAGGTTTTGGAGAAAGCCATCCATTAAGCTATTCTATATTTAACAAGGATAGAGTAAATTCCATAATTATAAATGCTCCTGTACACACAAACACGGACAAAGAGAATTTTAACGGAAAAAAAGTCTCATGAAAAAGATGGGAAATTCCAAATGATGCAAGAAAATTTAATAGTCCCTCATCTTCTATCTTCTGCTTTAGCACTCTGTCATTTGCTTAGTATCTGAAGCAATACCCTTTTCTACTCTTTTTTCCCTCCTTTTTCCATGACCAAAATAAGCAAAACTTTTTTTTTTTTTTTTTTTTTTTTCCACTCTGGTTACAGATGAAGCTCTCTGGGCAGAAGAATCAATCAGATATAATTTAAGAATTCCAGCTCTCCCAAATCTTGCCACAGTATGAACCAGCAAATTAATAAAACCTTATTAAACCTCAGTAATTGCAACAATAATTAAGCTATGAAGTTGTTAAAACATTAAAAAGAATGTGCCTCAGAGTTCCAATTGTGGCTTAGGGGTTAAGAACTTGATCACTATACATAAGTTCAGGGGCCAGCTCAGCAGGATGGGGCTGAAGAACGGGTGCTGTGGAACTTAAGGAAAAAAGTTAACATAAAACAAGACACAGAGACATTTATCTTAAGTAAAGGTGGGAACTGGGGGACTCAAAGTCTCAGGGACCAAGAGCCCTGCCTCAAGAAACCACACTGCTTTTATTGTGCTCTTTAGATGAGATCAAGTGAGGAGTGGCTATGGGTGGATGATACAGGGTTTGTTTACTATTATATAAATTCTTTTACTATTTAAAAAGCCACTTAGAGGGTAAAAGGTTAAGCTCTTACTCTGACCTTTAGGCACATAACAGTTCTTAAGCTTAAGTCATTTACTGTTTTTCAAGCAGGAAGATGGGATAAAGTAAAGAAGGACAAGATGGAGTTTTCAAAGAAACATGTCTTGTGACACATAAGAATGCAGGATTGATCCCTGGCCTCACTCAGTGGGTTAAGGATATGGCATTGCTGCAAGCTGAAGCATAAGTTGCTGATGAAGCTCAGATCCCAGATCCCAAATTGCTGTGGTTGTGGTGTAGGTATAGGCCAGCAGCTGCAGCTCTGATTTGAAGAATTTTCCAGAAACTTCCATATGCTATAGGTGCGGCCCTTAAAAAAAAAAAATACTAGAATGCCCTTATTAAAATAATTATTCAATAAACAAATGATTACTGTCATCTTGTTCACCACTCTTTTTTTTTTTTTGGTATTTTACATCAAGCCTGTAAGAAAATATTTTCCAAATTGAACATGATTTTATGATTTATATTTCTATATAAAATGAGCTTGGAATAATTTCTAATTTTAACATTTGTTCATCTATATACAGATTTACTGACTATTTAAACAATTGAAAAAACAGTGTATTTAGAGCTGTACTGTTTAAAAGTTTAGTCTCTAAGCACATGTGGCAGTTGAGCATGGAAAATGTGGCTAGCCCAAACCAAGATATATGTATTACGCACTTCAGATTCCAAAAGCTTAGCATGGAAAAGAAAAAAAAAAGTCTCATTTTTATATTAATTACTTGATAAAATAATATTATAAATATATGGAGTTAAATAAAATATACTATTAAAATTACTTTCCTCTGATTTTTTAGTCTTTCAAAACCCTGCTTTTTATAAGTTAAATTTGCTAGATTAATTAAAATTTCTAGAAAACAAAAAATTAATTTCTGGAAAATTAAAAACATAAAAATTATATTTAATTGGTCTGTTATAGAACATCTTGATATGAGGGTATGTTCTGAAGGGTAGATTAGAGGATATAACAGAATCATTTCACTGGAAGGCATCTAAAACTCACCCATTACAACCATCCATTTTTTCCAGAACTTAATTATTCAAGACTGCAATCTTGAATTGTTGTAGTAAAATAGCCAAAAAGAAGCTTCTGTATACCAGCACCAATTAAGTCTCAGACACAAGAGTTTTGTGTGAAGCAGAAAGAATAGCTTTATTGCTTTGCCAGGCAAAGGAGGGTGCATCAAAACTCTGTCCTCTATTGAGAGAGGATAGCAAGAAGTTTCATATGCTTAGTTTGAAAAAACAGGGTTGTTGATAAGGATTAGGGTGTCTGGATTCTTCTCCCTCCATATATCATTTCCAAGTTGTTAAGACTGGAGTCAGATGGTCTGGTGATGGTTTCTGGAGGTCTTCAGGGTTGTTGCACCTTGATGTTTTCTCTGCAGTGAAGACTGTTTACAGGGAAGAGGTGTTAGGGAGTGTTTCAATTACAATAGAAAATACTAGGTGCAATATAACTCTAAGAAGTAAACCTTAGTAAAGGAACACAATTAAGCAAGAAAGAAATCATTTTTGAAAAGGTTGGAGTAAGTTACTGGTCCAAGGCAGAACATGACATAATGGAAACTGTTTTAACTAGTTTTTAGCTATATTAATACCTCTCATGTTAGACTTTTGAGACTGAGGGGAGTTCTTGGAGGCTAAGGGAAAAGTCTTTTACTTCAATACACAAAGACTGGAGTTTCTCTTTGTGGCTCAGCAATAATGAGCCTGACTAGTATCCATGAGGATGCAGGTTGAATCCCTGGCATCACTCAGTCCGTTAAGGATCTAACACTGCTGTGAGCTGTGGTGTATGTTGCAGACACTGTTTTTATCCCATGTTGCTGTGGTTGTGATGTAAGCTGGCAGTTGCAGCTCTGATTCAACCCCTAGCCTGGGAACTTCCATATGCCATGGGTGCAGCCCTAAAAAGACAAAAGAAAATAGAAAAAGAACAAAATACAAAGACTTGGGGGCTTGTACATGGTTTTAGTAAGAGCTGCATCTTCATGAAACCCTGAATGAAACGTAGGTGGTTTATGAGAGGAAGTCCTGAAGCAAAGGCAGAAAAGTCAATTTAACCTAAGGTTATAATAAACCAGGCTGAGCTATGGTACAGGAAGACATTTTTGTGTGCCAGATTCTGAAGGAGAAAAGAAATCAGTCAGCCAAATGTAAGACACAGAGGTGAATAGAGTAGCTAGGAAGGGTCATATGTATGTATTCATGCCTGGACAACTCATAAGGAAGGAAATCATAAAGATCAGAGAGGAAATCAATAAAATAGAGATTCAGGAGAGCTCCTGTTGTGGTGCATCAGAAAAAAAATCTGACCAGTGTCCATGAGGATGCAGATTCTATCCCTGGCCTCACTCAGTGGAGAAGGATCCAGTGTGGCTTTGAGCTGTGGTGTAGTCCACAGACACATCTCAGACCTGCATTGCTGTGGCTGTGGTGTAAGCTGGCAGCTGTAGCTCTGATTTAACCTCTATCCTGGGAACCTCAATATGTTTCAGGTAAGGCCCTAAAAAGCAAAATGAAATAAAAAATAACAATAGAGATAAAGAAAACAATAGAAAGAAATCAATAAAACTAAGAACTCTTTCTTTGACAAACCTCTGGCCAGACTCACCAAGAAGAAGAGAGAAAGAACCCAAATAAACAAAATAAGAAATAAAGGAAATCATAGAGCATTCCCATTGTAGCTAAGGTAAGAACATGACAGAGTATCTATGGGGATAAGGGTCTGATCCCTGACCTCTCTCAATGGGTTAAGTCTCTGGCATTGCTGCAAGCTGCAGTATAGGTCACAGGTGGGGCTCATAATTGGTGTTTCCGTGGCTGTGTCATAGGCTACAGCTGTAGACGTGACCCAACCCCTAGCCTAGGAACATCCATATGCTGCAGGTGTGTCAGTAAAAAGAAATATAAAAGAAGGAAGTCATAGATGTCATATTATTACATTCATATACATTTTATTATACATATAAAACCACTGTAGACTTTTCTTACATAACCACAATAGCACTATTATATATAACATGATTAAAGCATTTAACAAATCCATATTTAAATCTTACCAATTACCTAAATAGTCTTTTTTTTTTCCCGCTGTACATCATGGGGGTCGAGTTATTCTTACATGTATACATTTTTTACCCCACCGTTTGTTCTGTTGCAACATGAGTATCTAGACATAGTTCTCAATGCTACTCAGCAGGATCTCCTTGTTAATCTATTCTAAGTTGTATCTGATAACCCCAAGCTCCTGATCCCTCCCACTCCCTCACTCTCCTGTCAGGCAGCCAAAAGTCTGTTCTCCAAGTCCATGATTTTCTTTTCTGTGGAAAGGTTCATTTGTGCTGGATATTAGATTCCAGTTATAAGTGATATCATATGGTGTGTGTCTTTGTCTTTCTGGCTCATTTCACTCAGTATGAGAGTCTCTAGTTCCATCCATGTTGCTGAAAATGGCATTATGGCATTCTTTTTTATGGCTGAGTAGTATTCCATTGTGTATATATACCACACCTTCCGAATCCAATCCTCTGTTGATGGACATTTGGGTTGTTTCCATGTCCTGGCTATTGTGAATAGTGCTACAATGAACATGCGGGTGCATGTGTCTTTTTCAAGGAAAGTTTTGTCCAGATATATATGCCCAAGAGTGGGATTGTGGGGTCACATGGAAGTTCTATGTATAGATATCTAAGGTATCTCCAAACTGTTCTCCATAGTGGCTGTACCAGTTTACATTCCCACCAACAGTGCAGGAGGGTTCCCTTTTCTCCACACCCCCTCCAGCACTTGTTATTTGTGGACTTATTAGTGGTGGACATTCTGACTGGTGTGAGGCGGTATCTCACGGTAGTTTTGATTTGCATTTCTCTTATAATCAGTGATGTTGAGCATTTTTTTCAGGTGTTGCTGGCCATCTGTATATCTTCCTTGGAGAACAGTCTATTCAGGTCTTTTGCCCATTTTTCCATTGGTTGTTTGGCTTTTTTGCTGTTGGGTTGTATAAGTTGTTTATATATTCTGGAGATTAAGCCCTTGTCGGTTGCATCATTTGAAACTATTTTCTCCCATTCTGAAAGTTGTCTTTTTGGTTTCTTTTGGGTTTCCTTTGCTGTGCAAAAGCTTTTCAGTTTGATGAGGTCCCATGGGTTTATTTTTGCTCTTATTTCTATTGCTTTGGGAGACTGACCTGAGAAAATATTCATGAGGTTGATTTCAGAGAGTGTTTTGCCTATGTTCTCTTCTAGGAGTTTGATGGTGTCCTGTCGTATATTTAAGTCTTTCAGCCATTCTGAGTTTATTTTTGTGCGTGGTGTGAGGGTGTGTTCTAATTTCATTGCTTTGCATGCAGCTGTCCAGGTTTCCCAGCAATAATTGCTGAAAAGACTGTCTTTTTCCCATTTGATGTTCTTGCCTCCCTTGTCAAAGATTAATTGACCATAGGTGTCAGGGTTTATTTCTGGGTTCTCTATTCTGTTCCATTGGTCTGTTTTGATACCAGTACCACACTGTTTTGATGACTGTGGCTTTGTAGTATTTTTTGAAGTCTGGGAGAATTATGCCCCCTGCTTGGATTTTGCTTCTCAGGATTGCTTTGGCAATTCTGGGTCTTTTGTTGTTCCACATAAATTTTTGGATTGTTTGTTGTAGTTCTGTGAGAAATGTCATGGGTCATTTGAAAGGGATTGCATTGAGTCTGCAGACTGCTTTTTGTAGTATGGCCATTTTTACAATATTGATTTCTCCAATCCATGAACATGGAATATCTTTCCATTTCTTTACATCTTCTTTGATTTCTTTGATTAAAGTTTTTTAGTTCTTGGCATAAAAGTCCTTTACCTCCTTGGTCAGGTGTATTCCGAGGTATTTGATTTTGTGAGGTGCAATTTTAAAAGGTCTTTCTCTATTCCTTTTCTAATATTTTATTGTTGGTATACAGAAATGCAACTGACTTCTGAATGTTAATCTTCTATCCTGCTACTTTGCTGAATTCATTAATCAGTTCAAGTAGTTTTTGGGTGGAGTCCTTAGGGTTTTCTATGTATAGTATCATTTCCTCTGCATACAGTGACAGTTTTATCTCTTCTCTTCCTATTTGGATGCCTTTTATTTCTTTTGTTTGTCTAATTGCTGTGGCTAGGCCTTCCAAAACTATGTTGAAGAGCAGTGGTGAGAGTGGGCATCCCTGTCTTGTTCCAGCTTTGAGTGAGAAGGCTTTCAGTTTTTTCACATTGAGTATTATATTTGCTGTGGGTTTATCATAAACGGCTTTGATTATGTTCAGGAATGTTCCCTCTATACCCATTTTGGTGAGGGTCTTGATCATGAATGGATGTTGGACTTTGTCAAATGCTTTTTCTGCATCTATTGAGATGATCATATGGTTTTTGACTTTTCTCTTGTTAATGTGGTGTATGATGATTTATTTGCATATGTTGAACCATCCTTGTGAACCTGGGATGAACCCTACCTGGCCATGGTGTATGATCTTTTTGATATGTTGTTGGATTTGGTCGGCTAAGATCTTGTGAGAATTTTTGTGTCTATATTCATCAAAGATATTGGGCGATCGTTTTCTTGTTTGGTGGTATCTTTGTCTGGTTTTGGAATTAGGGTGATGGTGGCATCATTTTCATGGGAGTATTCCTTCTTCTTCAACCTTTTGAAAGAGTTTAAGGAGGATAGGCATCAGTTCCTCTTTATATGTTTGGTAGAATTCACCTGTGAAGCCATCTGGTCCTGGGCTTTTATTTGTAGGGAGTGTTTTTATGACATCTTCAATTTCATTTCTAGTGATTGTTCTGTTCAGTTGGTCTCTTTCTTCTTGACTCAGTTTTGGCAGGCTGTAAGATTCTAGAAAATGTCCATTTCTTCCAGATTGTCAAATTTGTTGGTATATAGTTGTTCATAGTATTCTCTTACGGTTTTTTGTATTTCTGCAGTATCTGCTGTGATTTCTCCTTTTTCCTTTCTTATTTTGTTTATTTGGGTTCTTTCTCTCCTCTTTTTAGTGAGTCTGGCCAGGGGTTTGTCAATTTTGTTTACCTTTTCAAAAAACCAGCTCTTAGTTTTATTAATTTTCTCTATTGCTTTTTGAATCTCTATTTTTTTATTTCTTCTTTGATCTTTATAATTTCCTTCCTTCTGCTGACTTTAGGTCTTTTTTGTTCTTCTTTTTCTAATTCGTTTAGCTGCAGAGTTAAATTGTCAATTTGGGGTCTTTCTTCTTTTTTGAGAAAGGCCTGTATCGCTATAAATTTCCCATATTTTGTGGTGTCCCATAGATTTTGAGAGGTTGTGTCTTCATTCTCATTTGTCTCAAGGTATTTTTCAATTTCCTTCTTGATTTCCTCATTGACCCATTGGTTTTTTAGTAGCATGTTGTTTAGTCTCCATGGAGTAGGTTTGTTCTCATTTCTTTTCCTGTGGTTGATTTCTAGTTTCATGGCATTGTGGTCAGAGAAGATACTTGAAATAATTTCTATGCTCCTAAATTTGTTGAGGTTAGCTTTATGCCCCAAGATGTGGTCAATTCTTGAGAATGTTCCATGTGCACTTGAGAAGAATGTGTATTCTGATTTTTTTTGGATGTAGTGTCCTGAAGATGTCAATTAAGTCTAACTTTTCTATTGTTTCCTTTAGGATCTCTGTTGCTTTATTGGTTTTTTTCTCTAGAGGATCTGTCCATTGGTGTGAGTGGGGTATTAAAGTCTCCTACTATGATTGTATTCCCATCAATATCTCCCTTTATGTCTGTGAATATTTGTTGTATATATATGGGTGCTCCTGTATTTGGGGCACATATGTTGACGATAGCAACATCCTCTCCTTGGATGGATCCCTTAATCATTAAATAGTGTCCTTCTTTGTCTTTCTTTATGTCTTTTGTTTTAAAGTCAATTTTGTCTGATATGAGTATTGCAACTCCTGCTCTCCTGTCATGTCTATTGGCTTGAAATATTTTTTCCCACCCCTTCACTTTCAATCTATATGTGTCCTTTGTCTAAGGTGAGTTTCTTGTAGACAGCATATTGAAGGTTTTGCCTTTTTATCCACTCAGCCACTTTGTGTCTTTTGATTGGAGTATTGAGTCCATTGACAATTAAGGTGATAATTGATAGATGGTTATTTATTGCCATTTTAAACCTCATGTTCCAGTTGATTCTATGGTTCTCCTTTCTTCCCTTTTTTTTTATTAGTTGGATGGTCTCTGGTTATTATCTGCTTGAGTGTTTTTTTTTTTTTTCATTTTTTGCAAATGCAGTGTTTGGTTTTGGCTTGTGGTTGCCCTGTTTTTTAAGTATGCTAGCCCCTTCCTATAATTGTGTGTTTTAGCGTGATGGTCCTGTAGGTTCAAACACTTCGTTACTATATTAAAATTAAGAAAACAAACAAACAAAGGGTCTATTTAATTCCTAACATCCCTTGCCCACATTTTATGATTTTGATGACTCTTTTTTTCTTTTTAATTTTCTTTTGTTTGAAACATGTTCATGATTAAATCTGTATGCTGGGTTATTTGAGTGACTGCTCTCTGATTGTGGTTTCCTCAGTCCTAGTTATTCCTCTTTTCTTTTTTTCCCCCTCCCTTTCTTTTCTTCCTTTCTTTTTGGTTTAGAGAAGCCCTTTCAGTATTTCTTTTAGCCTGGGCTTTGTATTGCTGTATTCTTTTAGCTTTTGTTTGTTGGAAAAAAATTTTATTTCCCCTTCTATTTTAAATGATATTCTTGCTGGATAGAGTATTCTAGGTTGCATATTTTTTCCTTTAAGCACTTTAGATATCTCTTGCCATTCCCTCCTGGCCTGTAGTGTTTCTGTAGAGAAATCCTAGTCTTTTTATAGTCAGTTCATTTGAATCAATTTCCAACTATGTTCTGTTCATTATATTTGTTATGTATCTTAATTATCTTTAGGTCCTTTTTAGTTTGGACCTGTCATTTCTTCCTTTCTCTGCTTTGTTTTGTTTATGATATCAATTTGCTGAAAACAGTTCATCAGTTATCTTGACAAACATCTATATTTTAGAATTGGCTGATTACTTCTTTGTGCAAACACATATGTTCCTTGTTTTACTATCCTCAATCATCTTAACACAGGAAGTTAAATCTAAAGACTTAGTTAGAATAGGCTCAGAATTTTCCTTTGGCCTGAGTAGGTGTTTCTTTACTCAACTGTTGCATCAGAAAATTTATAATTTTTTTTATTCTCACATTTTTCTTGATGTAAAAGTGATTAAAATGTTCAGATTTGAACTCCCTGATCCTTTCATTGTAACTTCCCAATCATCTATATATTTATTGACTGCATTAGCTGAATCAATAAGAATTGAGTCAAAAAAACTGAGCCATTCTTTGTATTGTGATATTCCATGTTTATTTTAGGAATTTGACTTACAGAAATGAAGGAGGAACTGGAAAGGTAAATGTCTGAAAATGAGGTATCAGGACCAAAGAATACTCTGTAAACAATCTACCTGAAATTCTGTAGCAAGGATATCAGAGGATAGATATACATGAAGAGAATATCATATATGGACATCCATTGAAGTTGCATAAATAGGGGCTTTAGGAGAAGTAGATTGAATCTCTGGGAAACCATGCCTATCTGTAGCATTCACATCTGTGATTTGGAGCCTGACACATTTTAATGAGCCCAGGGCTACTCTTGGTCACCAGACCAACACTTTTGAAAATCAGCTGGATAGCAGAGAAAATCAGGTCATATGTGATTGGCCGGGCAGCTTGCATCTTTTTGTCACCAATGTATAATCACAATGACCTTCTGAGGTTTATCATTTTGGCCTCAAATTTACTTCTAAATTTAGAGCAAACTAGTGTTTTACCCAAATATACTGACCTCAACAAAGAAAGTAATTCTGTAAACATAGTTTTTGGCCTCAGCCATGTTGACATAACATAAAACAGCATACCACCTATTAATGGTATTTAATTAAAGTTTATAAAATTGTGACTTTCTAGTTATGTAATTTTACATTTTAATTCTGTATTCCCTTCAGAATTTATTACCCAGAATTATATTTTATAAGAAGAATTTTTTAATTCACTAGTCCTATTGGGTGACTTAGAAATATATGTTGGAGAAGTAGAATAAATGTTACTTCCCATTAATTATAAAATTCCAGGGTAATAAACTATTATCATAGAAACTTTCAATGGTGTCTGATGAATGACACTCTGTTCTTTCATTTTTTTTCTTTCACCTCTTCCTTATCAAGAGAAGAAATATACCACTTTGAGCACCTGTATTTCTTTTATTTCTTTTTTAAATCAATTGCTATCTTAGTCATAATCTTCAGATCATGCCATATTTGTCCAGTGCTCTTCAAAAGTGAAATTGCTGGTTAATAGGGCAGTTCTATTTATAATTTTTTGAGGAATATCCATAATGTTTTCCCTAATGGATGCACAGATTTACAATCCCAACAATAGTACAAGTGTTCCTTCTCACCAACACTTGATATTTGTGTTATTTATTTATTTATTTATTTATTTATTTATTTATTTATTTTTGTCTTTTCTAGGGCTTCACCTGTGGCATATGGAGGTTCCCAGGCTAGGGATCCAATTGAGCTGTAGCCACTGGCCTACACCACAGCCACACCTACATGGGATCCAAGCCACATCTGCAACCTACACCACAGCAATGCTCACAGCAACGCCGGATGATTAACCCACTGAGCAAGGCCAGGGATTGAACCTGAATCCTCATGGTTCCTAGTCAGATTTGTTAACCACTGAGCCACAACAGGGACTACAATATTTGTGATCTTTTATATGATAGCCATTCTGAGATGTGTGAGGTGCTACCTCACTCTGGTTTTGATTTTCATGTACCTAAAGATTACTGATGTTGAGCATCTTTCTATGTGTCTGTTGGCTATCTCTATGCATTCTTTGGAAAAATGTCTATTTAGGGCATCTGCCCATTTTTAATTGGGTGTTTTGTTTATTTGATGATGAGTAGTATGAGTTCTCTTTATATTTTTATAGTCACTGCTGTTTGAATATATTATTTGCAAACACCTTTGCTCGTTCAGTAGTCTGCCTATTCATTTTGTTGATAGTTTCCTTCAATGTGCAATATTTTTTTTGTTTGATGTCATCACATTTATTTTTTTGTTTGTTTTCTTGCCTAAGAAGAAAGATCTAAAAAAATACATTAAAGGTAATGTCAAAGGGCATACTGCTTATGTTTTCTTCTAGTAGTTTATGGTCCCAGATCTTAAAGTTACTTTTAATTCCACTTTGAGTTTATTTTTGTGTACTGTGTGAGAAAATAGTCCAGCTTGGTTATTTTCCATGTAGCTTCTCATGTTCCCAACACTATTAAAGAGGCTGTCTTGTCCCCATTGTATATTTTTACTTTATTTTTATCATAAAATGTAGGATTATTTCTGGGATCTCTATTCTGTTCCATTGCTTCATTTACCTGTTTTTTTGTGCAAGTACCATAATTTTTTTTTATCACTGTAGCTTTGTAGTGTAGTTTAAAGTCAGGGAATATGATATCCTCAGCTTTGTTCTTTCCTGAGATTTATTTTTCTATTTGGAGGGGCTTTTGCATTTTCACACACATTTTAGAATTGTTTGTTCTAGTTCTGGGAAAAATGCCACTCATGTTTTGATATGGATTTTATTGAATCAATAGATTTCCTTAAGAATATTTGCCATAATAATTTAGCGATATTAATTCTTTCAATACACGATCACATCCTTCTATTTGTTTATTGTGTTTTCAATTAATTTCATAAATATCTTACAGTTTTCGGAATAAAAGTCTCTTACTTTGTTAGATTTATTCATAAATATTTTATTATCTCTGATGCAATTGCAAATGAAATTATTTTCTTAATTTTGCTTTCTGATTGTTTATTGTTAGTGTTTAGAAACACAATGGATTTATGTATATTAAGTTTGTATGCTGAAAAATTACTGAACTCATTTTTTAGTTCTAATAGTTTTTTGATGGTGTCTTTAGGATTTTCTATATATAGAATATAACATCTGCACAGAGTGATGGTTTTATTTCTTCTAATTTGAATGTCTTTTATTTATTATCCTTTTCTAATTGGTCTGGTTAGGACTTTCAATAATATGTTGAATGAAAGTGGTGAGAATGGGAAGCTTTGCCTTGTTTTTGATCTTAGAGGAAAAGCTTTCAGCCTTTTGTGGGGGTCTTTGTCTTATTTTGGTATCAGGGTGATGCTGGTTTCTTAATTTGAAAGCATAATATCCCCTCATTTTTTGGAATAGTTGGAGAAGAATGGTACTACCTCTCATTAAATGTTTGGTACAATTCATCTGTGAAGATATTTTGTCATTGACTTTTATTTTTTGGGAGTTTTTTTAAATTATTGATCCCATTTCTTAACTGGAATTTGGTCTGTCCTTGTTTTTGTTTAGTTCCTTTTCTGAGGTTTTGCCTTATTTCTTTCTTTGGAACATATTTCTTTGTTTCCTTATTTTGCCTAGCTCTCTGTGCTTGTTCCTATATATTAGATAGGTTTGTTTATTTCCCAACCTTGGAGCTGCAACCTTATATGTGAGACATCTTATGGGACCCAGCATCAGCCCCCCCCGCCCAGTTACCTGAGTTATATGCTCTGTGAGTGTTCCCTATGTGGACTACTTCGGCCCTTCTGTTGTGGCATGACTAACTACTGTGAACACACTTGTAAATGGGGCTGGCCCCTGACCTGGTTGCCTGCCAGTCCCTTCCCTGTGTTTGGCTGTAAACCCACTAGAGGAGAAAATATTCTTCCCATGTATTGGCTGCCTGACCTAAAACAAGAAAGCAAAGCTGCTGCCAGCTCACTCATGGGTGGGGCCTGGTCTCTGTGATGCTGTCTCACAGAGGGATAGGTGGTGTGGCCCACACCACTGCTACTGACCTGCCAGTGATCAGTTCTGGGTCCTTGTATGGCTCTCTTCATCACTCAGGAGAATGAAGGGCTCCTGGTGGGCAGACCTGTGTTCTGCATGACTGGCTGCATGGCCTGGAGAGCTATGGGTTTGGTGCTACCCTGATGCTTGGCTGGTAAGCCCCAGCTATAATAGGATGGAGGGAAGATTTAAAAATGATGCTTTCCTGTTCTGATGTCATTGCCTTAAATGAGGTCCCCCAAATGGCTGTCACCAATATCTTCATCCCCAGGAGTGTCCCAGTTTTCCCTTCACTTTCCTGGGGACTCTCTGTGACCAGAAGGTTGATCTGCCTTAGGCTTCTTTCAAACCATTACTTCTGTGTGGGGACTCAGAGTGTAAAATTTTATGCATTCCCTTTAAGAGCAGTTCATTTTTCCTACAGCTACCTGGTTCTGCCAAATATAAGCCCTGCTAGTTTCAAAGACAAATGTTTTTAGGGCTCCTCTTGCTAGTGCAAGACCCCCAGTCTGGGGTGCCTGATGTGGAGTTTGGTTCCCGTGATCCTTGTGGAGGACCTCTATAACTGTGAGATTCCTCTTGTTTGTGGGTCACTGACCCAGAGGTATGGATCCTCACCCATCCCTCTGACTCCCCCCTCTACTTATCTCATTATGGTTCTTTCTTTATATCTTTAGTTGTGGAAAATCTTTTATGCTAGTCATTGGATCATTCTCATAGACTATTACTCTGAAGCTGGTTGTAAGTTTGGCATGCATATGGGAAATGAGTTTGGAATCTTCCTAATCTACCATGTTGGCCACAATCTACATATCTCTACATAGTCTTCCTTTAAATATTCTTTACATATCCATCAAAAGTTTTATGGACTAATCTGCACATCCAAATTTGGAGCCCTTCAAAAAAACCTAGAGCTTAAGAAAGTATCCTGGGAAGGAACTCATTTTAATTTAGGAATAAAATTATATTTTTATCAAAAAAATATAAGGGCATATATTGACTTTTAGGCAAAACCCATTTTGTAGCTAAAACAGCAATCCATAATAAAATACATTGCTACTTCTGCAGCAAGGATTGTGAATACTCACACTGAGAAAAATAAAGGAAAACAAAACAAATTGTCTAATTTTAATTCAAATCAGTTTTGTAGGAAAATCAATTGTTTGCTAATTTAAGGAAAAACGCCATTTTAGGGTTTTAAATTGTGTAGATATATTTAAAAAGTTAGTTCAAAACTTTTGACCTACAGTCACATTATTGTTTAAAAATTGGGAAAGGTACAGTTCTTTTCCTTCAAACAACTAAATTAATTTTTATATGGTATATTAATAAGTTGTCTCACATGCTGAATTATATCCATTAGTCATTTCTGGAAAGACAGCCAAGGCATGTAGGAAGCAAAAAGGGGAGGTTGCATTAAATAGCCAGAAAACATATCCATGACTAGCTATCATGTTATGCTCTTGTGCTCATCAGTACATTTCTGCTACCCTTGCCAAGCAGATCCTTAAGTGTAGTCTCAAGACCAACAGCATTTGCAGCAACTAGGATCTTGTTAAAAATGCAGAATTACAGTTCCCATTCCAGATCAGTGAAACCTTTATCTACATTTTTAAAGATTCTAGAGATTTTAAGAGCATTCGAATTTATTAATAATGATCTACCAGGCCAGGGAAAAAGAAGGGCCCAGATGCATCTAAATAGATTGCCTTCCATTCCTGTCAATTTTTCTGAAATTGCTATTAACTTACTTTGTTACTTTAGAGAATAATGCTACTTTAGAGAAACATTCCTACAAGTGATAAAAGTTTCCATGGACTAGAATAAAACCTTAAATCCTTAGCATGCATGTAGGCTTCTGGATGGGTATCCTTAAACTAAATCCTTAGCATGCATGTAAGTTTCTGGGTGGATTTCCTGGGATAAATACCTATGCCTGTAAAGTACACACACAGAGTGTCAACATGGTCCACGATTCAGTTTGGGGAATTGTTATAGACAATGAAACTGCTCTTACATTTTCTAAGAAAATAAAATGGAGGGGGGAAACTGACATGTGTTTTTCTTAGGTGGAATAGCTAGAACAAATACATTTGTAGATAAAGCTAATAGTTAAGAAAGACCTCTGGACCTAAGATTCATGTTAATACAAAATTTTCTAAGATTCTGAATCACCATAATTCCTTCTTGTCTGTTACTTTTTGTTCTTGCTGTTATTTCTTGGGTTTATCCTCCTCCTTCTCTTTCTTTCACTGGAGGGACATTTGAGGTTGTTTTTAGGGGAAGTCAAGAAATGATAAGCTAGTGATGCCATATTAATACTTCTGAATAAGTTTTTAAAGAAGCAATGTCACAAGAAACATACTGAGAAGTAAACATACTGTGCCTCCAGGAAAACAGACCTGATAATTAGCCTTAAGACTTTATACATGAACTGACGTGTGGTTGCCTGAAACATAATTTTGGGCCTAAAGACATTTTAAAAGTTATTTTTAGAAAATATTTTATTAGGTTTTCTGAAAGCCTTAAAATATATTGTATTCAAGCTTTCCAAGCCAAGTAGAATGAATAAGCAAGTAGTGGGATGGACTGGGAGTCTGGGATTAATAGATGCAAACTAATGCATTTGGATCAGGTAAGCAATGAGAACCTGCTGTAGAGCACAGGGAGCTATATCTAGTCACTTGTGATGGAACATTATGGAGGATAATGTGAGAAAAAAATATGTATGTATATGTGCACATGTGTGTGGTGTGTGGTTGGATAATTTTGCTGTACAGTAGAAATTGACAAAACACTGTTAACCAAATATAATGGAAAAAAATAAAATTTATTTTAAAAAGATGAGTAAGCACATAATTATTTAGGGATATTGGGGAAGAGAAAGTAGCTTAACTCAGCTACTCTAAAATCAGTTAAAGAGAAAATGGATAAAAGGTATTCAGAATTGTGTTATGATGTATTATCTCTCTCACAATTAGTATTAATTACAAACTCTTTTGGCAATTTGGAGATTCATTTCACCTGATACTGATAAAGAAGAGATAATGTATCAAAGGTTTACACAATTATTGGATTTAAAGGCTGATTTCTTTAAAAAAATAATGGACATTTTAATGACAAAAATGCATTAATTCCCCTGATAGATATGGCAGTTTGTAGTAAAGGAGAATAAATCTGACATTATTTTCTGCATTTTTCTAAGCATAGAGGAATCACAGAAATTTTTATATTTTTTTTCTGCACAGAAATCCCTGTAGAAATCTTCTTCCAAAGCAAGAGGAAAAATAAAATGGTTTTATGTTGTTTCTTTATGCTTCTGATGAAAGTATAACCCAGAATTGCTATTTAAAATTAGTTTAATATTAGGGTTTTACTATTAATTATGCTTTTGAAGAACAATTCAATTTAACTTAATAACCTAGGTTTGTTGATAAATAGAAAAATACTGACAAGTCTTGCAATCATATAATTTTAATCTCCCTATATAAAGTTGATAAACATTTTCAATGTAAAATGTTCAGATTTGTATAAATACAAAATCAACTCCCACAGGTCTTTGTCAGGGTGAGACACCATGTGAACTTGCACTGTAAAATAAATATAGGGACAGTTGAGGGAGCTGAAAACTGAAATATTTGTGAAAACTCAGTTCATCACTCATGTCTCTCAAGGACTGAATGTAATTCACCTTATTTTTTAAGGATTTTTATTTTTTCCTTTATAACTGGTTACAGTGTTCTGTCAATTTTCTGCTGTATAGCAAAGTGACCCAGTCACAAATACATATATACATTCTTTTTATCACATTATCCTCCATCATGCTCCATCATAAGTGACTGGATATAGTTTCCAGTGCTGTATCCATTCCAAATGGTTGTCATTGCTTATCCATTCCAAAGGAAATAGTTTTCACGTATTAACCCCAGATTCCCACTCCATCACACTCTCTCCCCCTCCCCCTTGGCAACCACAAGTCTGTTCTCCAAGTCAATGAGTTTCCTTTCTGTGGAAAGGTTCATTTGTGCCCTATATTAGATTCCAGATATAAATGATATCATATGGTATTTGTCTTTCTCTTTCTGACTTACTTCACTTAATATGAGAGTTTCTAGTACCATCCATGTTACTGCAAATGGCATTATTTTGCTCTTTGTTATGGCTGAGTAGTATTCCATTGTGTATATATACCACATCTTCTTAATCCATTCATCTTTTGATGGACATTTAGGTTGTTTCCATGTCTTGGCTATTGTGAATGGTGCTGCAATGAACATACGGGTGCATGTGTCTTTTTTAAGGAAAGTTTTGTCTGGATATATGCCCAACAGTGGGATTGCTTGGTAATATGGTAGTTCTATATTTAGTTTTCTGAGGTATCACCATACTGCTTTCCATTGTGGTTGTACCAATTACATTCCCACCAGCAGTGTAGAAGGCATTTCTTTTCTCCACATGCTCTGCAGCATTTGTTATTTGTGGACATTTTTGTTGTCTTTTTAGTGTTGACCCCATGCATATGGAGGTTCTCAGGCTGGGGGTCCATTTGGAGCTTTAGCTGTCTGCCAACACCACAGACAGAGCATCATGGGGTCAGAGCCATATCTGTGAAAAACACCACAGCTTATGGCAACACCAGATCCTTAATCCACTGAGCAATGCCAGGAATCAAACCTGCGTCCAAATGGATGTTAGATTCATTTCCACTGAGTCATAATGGGAACACCACCCCCCCTTTTTTTTAGAGCTGCACCTGGAACATATGGAAGTTCCCAGGCTAAATGTCAAACTTGTCCTGCAACTGCTGGCCTCCACCACAGTTCATGCAATGCCAGATGCTTATCCCAGTAAGTGGGCTCAAGGATCAAACCCTTGTCCTCATGGATACTAGTCATGTTCCTAATCTGCTGAGCCACAACAGGAACTCCTATGGACTTAAAAATGAAGGTCATTCTGACTGGTGTGAGGTGCTACTTCATAGAAGTTTTGATTTGCATTTCTCTAATAATCAGTGACGTTGAGAATTTTTTCATGTGCTTCTTGGCCATCTGCATATCTTCTTTTGAGAAATGTCTATTCAGGTCTTTTGCCCATTTTTTAATTGGGTTGTATTTTTTTTTTTTTTTTTGGCTGTTGAGTTGTATAAGTTCTTTGCATATTTTAGAGATTAAGCCCTTGTCAGTTGCAACATTTTCAACTGTTTTCTCCCATTTCGTAGATTGTCTTCTTGGTTTTTTGTTTGTTTGTTTGTTTTTATGGTTTCCTTTGCTGTGCAAAAGCTTGTCAGTTTGATTTATCCCATTGGTTTATTTTTGCTCTTATGTCTGTTGCCTTGGGAGACTGACCTAAGAAAACACTTGTAAAGAGAATGTTTTGCCTATGTTCTCTTCCAGGATTTTGATGGTGTCTTTCTTATATTTAAGTTTTTAAGTCATTTTGAGTAAATTTTTGTGCATGGTGTGAGGGTGTGCACTAGTTTCATTGATTTTCATGTGGCTGTCCAGTTTTCCCTGCAATACTTGCTGAGCAGACTTTTTTATCTCATTTTATATTCTTGCATCCTTGGTCAAAGATTAACTGACCGTAGGTGTCTGGGTTTATTTCTGGGTTTTCTATTCTGTTCAATTGGTCAGTATGTCTGTTTTGGTGCCAGTACCATACTGTCTTCATGACTGTGGCTTTGTAGTATTGTCTGAAGTCTGGGAGAGATATGCCTCCTGCTTGTTTTCTTTTCCTCAGAATTGCTTTGGCAATTCTGGGTCTTCTGTGGTTCCACATAAGTTTTTGGATTGTTTGTTCTAGTTCTGTGAAAAAGTCTCATGGGTAATTTGATAGGGATTGCACTAAATCTGTAGATTGCTTTGGGTTATATGGCTATTTTTACGATACTGATTTTTCCAGCCCAAGAATATGGAATATCTTTCCATTTCTTTGAATTCTCTTTAATTTACTTGGATAATGTGTTATAGTTCTCAGCATAGAAGTTTTTCACCTCGGGTCAGGTTTATTCCCAGGTATTTTTTGGGGGGGTGTGATTTTAAAAGGTATTTTGATTTTGTATTCCTTTTCTAATATTTAATTGTTAGTATACGACTGATTTCTGAATGTTAATCTTGTATCCTGCTACTTTGCTGGATTTGTTGATCAGTTCAAATAGTTATTGGTTTGAGTCCTTAGGGTTTCTATATGTAGTATCGTGTCATCTGCATAGAGTGACAATTTTACCTCTTCTCTTCCAATTTAGAAACCTTTTATTTCTTTTGTTTGATTGCTGTGGCTAGAATTCCAGTACTATGTTGAATAACAGTGGTGAGAGTGGGCATCCTTGTCTTGTTCCAGATTTTAGTGGGAAGGCTTTCACCTTTTTTCCAATGAGTATTATATTTGCTGTGGGTTTGTCATAAATTGATTTCATAATGTTAAGTTACATTCCCTCTATACCCATTTTGGTAAGTTTTTATCATGAGTGGATGTTCAAATTTGTCAAATGCTTCTTCTCCTTCTATTTTAATTTTTTTAATGAATCCCTTGTCTGTAGAACACTGAATTATATAAGTTTTTAGGTATCAGATGATAGATCTCAAAAAAATTTTTAACAGAAACATGTTTGAAATAAGTACAGTAAGAATTAGGCATAATCAGGTACAGATAAATATATGACAACCAGAACTATTACTAAAAAAATACAGTAATATTTTGCAGACCACCTGTACCACTGTGAATGACAACAACCAATTTTTGGAAGATTACCTAAACAGACATTGTCCTAATTATTTTATATATTTGAACTTTTTTTTTATTTTTACAAAGCAAAAATCTTACTTGAATTAGGTTAAACAAAAAGAACATATTGAATCATAAGTAGTAAGTAGGATTAAGGCTTGAGATAATCAGGGATAAAATCTGCAAGTATCTCTCAGTTATTTTTTGCTTATTCCTTTTTTCTCTGACTAAAGATTGATTTTTTTCCAATCTGCTGAGGGAAAAGATTGCCAGGTTCTTGAGAATTATAACTTCTCAGTGTTGTCATGTGGTAAAAAGGGATTCTACATACCCATCTACAGAGAAGTGAGAAAAAATCCCTAAGAAGGGCACTAAGGATTATGTTCTAAACCTACAGTTGTTAGCAGAATATCAGAAAACTTATAATATTAGCCTAGAAAGGATTGGTTATCTGATGAGGAAATATATTCTATATTCTGGTGGTGGTGGGTTAGGAGAAATCACTGTAAAAAAACACTGTATATTCAGAGCTACTGATGACCAAAGAATCATTCCAATTTTCTTCCTTTTTAATTATTTTGTCTTTTTGGTTTTGCACCAGCAGCAAATAGAGGTTCCTGGGCTGGTGGTTGAATTGTCATATGCCACAACCACAGCAATGTGGGATCTGAGTCACATCCGCAACTTATTCCACAGCTCATGGCAATGCTGGATCCTTAACCCACTGAGCAAGGCCAGGGATCATACCTGCATCCCCATGGATGCTAGTCAGATTTGTTTTCACTGAACTATTATGGGAGCTCCTATTTTAATTTCTGTTTTTCATAAGAAACACTAAGTTAAATATCATTTTATTTTATATAAAGGACATTTGCTTTTGTTCATATAATTAGTAAATTGTAGATTTAAGAGTTGTACACAGATTTATCTATTTTTGTCAACAGTACCAATCAAACATGGCCTCCCTTAGTCAATGCTCCAGGGGATCCCTGTACCTAATTTTGTACAAACACTGTGTAAGCCAGTATTCACAGTGGCTTTCTATAAATTTTGAAGGTTCCTCATTAGAACCTGGGATTGCCTGATGGGTGGATGCCTGTCACTAGCTCTTGTTTGTTCACATTCTTGTTTCTATCCTTCCTTCAGTTTATAATATGAATCAAGTAGAGAGGCAGGCATCCATTCCCTGTTATCTGTCTCCTGTGTTACTCCTGTGGCTGCTACCCAGTCTTAGTCTCTCTGTAAGTTCCATACTATATAGCAATTATCCTTTAGGGTGGTCATGCCTATGCTTCTGAGGTTTTCTGGATTCTTGTTTCAAAATGCCAAGGGCTCATGTGATATTTACTCCTGCCCCAGATCAATGTGGTGACTTCTTGCTCTCCTAAGTCATTCTTGAGCTATACTGGACAAAGGATGGGAATTTCTTGTGCACAAGGAATTTCATTTCTAATTCCACTCATTGTTTTCCAGTCTATCGAAACTTCTGGTGGTAGTGTGTGGAAAGTAGGAATTTCATCTCAAATAAATACCTTAGGATTTTTATGAATACAGTTTAAGATTTTTAGACTTGTTTGGAAGATGTATTGATATATATTTACAAAGGGTCAAATACACATCACAAAAAAAATATTTTTCACATTTCCTGCATTATTTGAATAAGACTTGTCTTTTGGTCATCATCAACAAAACACAGTTTGTGGAATGTGATACACCACATCAACAAACTGAAAAATAAAAACCATGTGATCATCTCAATAGATGCAGAAAAGGCTTTTGATAAAATTCAACACCAGCTTCTGATAAAAAACACTCCAGAGAGTGGGCATACAGGGAACCTACCTCAACATAATAAAAACCATGTAAGAAAAACCCACAGCAAACATAATTCTCAAAGGTGAAGAATAGAAAACATTTCCACTAAGATCAGGAAAAGGATGCCCACTTTCACCATTATTATTCAACATAATTTTAGGAGTCCTAGCCACAGCAATTGGAAAAGAGAAAGAAATGAAAGGAATCCAAATTGGAAAAGTAGTAAAACTATCACTGTTTGTAGGTGACATGATCTAGAAAACCCTAAAGACAGCACCAGAAAACTGTTAGAACTCATCAATAAATTTGGTAAAATGGCAGGATACAAAATGAATACAAGGAAATCAATTGCACTCTATATAGTCACAATGAAAGATTAGAAAGAGAAATCAGAGGAATCATCTCATTTACAATCATATGAAAAAAGAATAAAATACCTAGGAATAAGCTATGCTATGAAAATTACAAGACACTGATGTAAGAAATCAAAGACATCACAAACAGATGGGAAGATATACCATGCTCTTGAATTGGAAGAATCAATATTGTCAAAATGACTATACTACCCAAGGAAATCTACAGATTCAATGCAATCCCTATCCAATTACCAAAGACATTCTTCACAGAACTATAACAGAATATTTTAAAATTTGTATGAAAAAAAGAGACCCCAAATAGCCAAAGAAACATTTAAAAAAAGGAAAAAGAAAATGGAGGCATCAACCTTCCTGACTTTAGGCAACTCTACAAGCCACAGTTATGAAAACTATATTATCCTGGAAAAAAAATAAAAAACAAACAAACAAAAAAAACCAGAAACATATATTAATGGAACAGGATAGAATGCCTAGAAATAAATGCAAAAACCCGTGTCAATTAATCTATGACAAAGGAAGTAAGAACATAAAGTGGAAGAAAGAAAGTCTCTTCAATAACTGGTGCTGGGAAAACTGGAAAAGAACGAAAGTAGAGCACTTTTTAACACCATACACAAAAATAAACTCAAAATGGATTAAAGACCTACATATATGACTGGATACTCTAAAATTCCTAGGGGAAAACATAGGCAGAACACTCTTTGACAAAAATCACTGGAATATCTTGTTTTATACACCTCCTAGAATAATGACAATAAAGACACAGATAAACCATTTAATCACAAAAGCTTTTGCAAGGCAAATGAGACCACTGAAAAACAAAATATCAATGGACAGAATGGGAAAAAATCTTTGCAAATGATGCAACAGACAAATGTTAATCCCCAAAATATACAGACAACATAAAGACTCAAAAACACAAAAACAACCAACACAATTGAAAAATGGGCAGAAGACCTAAATAGACATTTCTCCAAAGAAGAAATGGATGACCAACAGGCACATGAAAAAGTGCTCAACCTCACTGATTATTAGAGAAATGCAAATCAAAACTACAAACTAACCCCTCCACACCAGTCAGAATGGCCATCATTAACAAGTCCACAAATAACAAATGCTGGAGGCAGGTATGGAGAAAAGGGAACCCTTACTTAAGTCGTCTTAAATCTTACTACATATTTGTCTTTCTTATTGTGATTTTGTCTTTCCAATAGATTCTTGTTTCTTTTATATTTAGAAAAGAGAAGAAGTAACAGTAATAGACATCACAGAAATACAAAGGATCATAAGAGACTACTATATGCAACTATATGCCAATAAAATGGAAAACCTAGAAGAAATGGACAAATTCTTAGAAAAGTACAATCTTCCAAGACTAAACCAAGATGAAATAGAAAAGATGAATGGACTAATAACAGGAACTGAAATTGAAACTGTGATTAAAAAACTTCCAACAAACAAAATTCCAGGACCAGTTGGCTTCACAGGTGAAATCTATCAAACACTTAGAGAAGAGCTAACACCTCTCCTTCGGAAAATATTGCAAAAAATTGCAGAGGAAGGGATACTCCCAAACTCATTCTATGAGGCCACCATCACCCTGGTACCAAAACCAGACAAAGATTCCACAAAAAGAAAACTACAGGCCAATTTCACTGATGAACATCGATGCAAAAATCCTCAACAAAATACTAGCAAACTGAATCCAACAATACATTAAAAGGATTGTACATCATGATCAAGTGGGATTTATTCCATGGATGCAAGTATTCTTTGATATCTGCAAATCCATCAGTGTGATACACCACATTAACAAACTGAAGAATAAAAAACATACGATTCTCTCAATAGATGTGGAAAAAGCCTTTGACAAAATCCAACACCCATTTCTGATAAAAACCCTTCAGAAACCCTAACCCTAACCCTGCCTCAACATAATAAAGGCCAAATATGAGAAACCCATAGGTAACACCATTCTCAGTGGTGAAAAGCTGAAAGAATTCCCACTGAGATCAGGAACAGGACAAGGATGACTGCTCTCACCACTACTCTTCAACATAGTTTTGGAAGTCTTAGCCACAGCAATCAGAGAAGTAAAAGAAATAAAAGGAATCCAAACTGGAAAGGAAGATGACATGATACTATACCTAGAGAATCCTAAAGACTCTACCAGAAAACTGGTAGAGCTCATCCATGAATTTGGCAAAGTCACAGGATACAAAATTAATACACAGAAATCAACGTCATTTCTATATACTAACAATGAAAGAGCAGAAAAAGAAATTAGGGAAACAATCCCATTTACTATCGCATCCAAAAGAATAAAATACCTAGGAGTAAACCTACCTAAAGAAACAAAAGAACTATAGTCTGAAAACTGTAAGACACTGATGAAAGAAATCAATGATGATACAAATAGATGGAAAGACATACCATGCTCTTGGATTGGAAGAGTTAATATTATCTAAATGACTATACTACCTAAGGCAATCTACAGAATCAATGCAATCCCTATCAAAATTCCAAGGACATCTTTCACATATTTCAAACAAAATATTTTAAAGTTTGTTTGGAAGCACAAAAGACTCAGAATAGCCTAAGACATCCTGAAAAAGAAAAATGGTGCTGGAAGAATCCGGCTCCCTGACTTCAGACTATACTACAAAGCAACAATCATCAAAACCATATGGTACTGGCACAAAGACAGAAATCTAGATCCATGGAACAGGGTAGAAATCCCAGAATTAAACCCACGCACCTACAGCCAACTAACCTATGACAAAGGAGGCAAGAATATAGAATGGAGAAAAGACAGCTTGTCAGTAAGTGGTGTTGGGAAAACTGGACAGCCACATGAAAAAGAATGAAATTAGAACACTCCCTAACACCATACATAAAAATAAACTCCAAATGGATTAAAGACCTAGATATAAGACCAGACACTATAAACCTCTTAGAGGAAAACATAGGCCAAACACTCTCTGGCATAAATGACTGCAATATCTTCTCAGATTCACCTCTTAGATTAATGACAGTAAAAACAAAAATCAACAAATGGCACTTAATTAAACTTAAAAGTTTCTGCACAGCAAAGGAAACCCTAAGCAAAAAGAAAAGACAACCCACAGAATGGGAGAAAATCTTTGCAAATGAATTTACTGACAAGGGATTAATCTCCAAAATTTATAAACACCTTCTGCAGATCCATAACCAAAAAACAAAAAACCCCATCCAATATGGGCAGAAGATCTAAACAGACAATTCCCCAAAGAAGACATGCAGATGGCCATAAAACACATGAAAAGATGTTCAACATCACTCATTATTAGAGAAATGCACATCAAAACCACTATGAGGTACCACCTTACTCCATCCAGAATGGCCATCTTCCAAAAGTCTACAAACAATAAGTGCAGGAGAGGGTGTGGAGAAAAAGGAACCCTATGACACTGTTGATGGGATTGTAAATTGGTGCAACCACTGTGGAAAACAGTATGGAGATTCCTCAGAAAACTGAAAATAGAACTACCATTTGATCTAGCAACCCCACTCCTGGGCATCTATCCAGAGAAAACCATGACTCAAAAAGACACATGTACTCTGATGTTCATTGCAGCACTATTTGCAATAGCCAAGACATGTAAACAACCTAAATGTGCATCAACAGAGGAGTGGATCAAGAAGAGGTGGTACATATACACAATGGAATATTACTCAGCCATTAAAAGGAATGAAATACCAGCATTTTTAGCAACACGGATGTACCTAGAAATTATCATGCTAAGTGAAGTCAGCCATACAATGAGACACCAACATCAAATGCTTTCACTGACATGTGTAATCTGAAAAAAGGAAAGATTGAACTCCTTCACAGAACAGATGATGTTGACTCACAGACATTGTAAAACTTATGGTCTCCAGAGGAGACACTTTGGTAGGTGGGGGGATGTACTTGGGTTGTGGGATGGAAATCCTGTGAAATTGGATTGTGATGACCATTGTACAACTACAGGTGTGATAAATTCATTGAGGAATAAAAATAAACAAACATATAAAAATGTGGGGGAAATAAAAAAAATAACCAAATAAAATAAATTATCCTGGGTCAGAAGTAGATACATAATAGAAGATTGAACATGAGTTAAAAACAAATGATAGATACATGGAAGTTCAGTGCACTATTCCCTGCATTTTCCATATATTTTAAAATTTCCATAATAAAATTTGAAAAAAACCATGCAGTTTCATTCTAACCATGGCTATGGCTGTGTAGCTGTAAAAACATACTCTAACATATTATCTGGTAAACTCAAGCCTCAAATATGTCTTATAGTAATTAAAGATGAAACAGCTTTAATTCTTTTGTGGAGTTCTAAGTACACCAGCCTTGCTCTACTCTCTTACTGATTTGAAACCCTATAGAGCTTCAGATATGTTTGGTTTTTAATACACCATTTAAATGCATAAAAATCCACATTTACAGAGGTAACCACTATTAAAAAATGAATTTAATTTCAAGGAGTAGCCCTTTGTTCAATTGATATAAGAAACAAACAGAATTATCTACATCTATGCATTGAAGAATGAGAACTTGATTTTCATAATGCATTTAGGTGTTAGCATATTAATGGCTGTAAAGGTTAAAATAGAAAGAGAAATAGTCAGCCATGACTGTGATCTTCAAAGTAGTTGTGATTATATATGAGTGTGGTTGCTTCTGAACAATATATATACATCTGACCTTGTAGAGATAGGTAATCCACTGGGTCACTGACAGATAATTGTTCACAACTGGGGAATCCTATAATTTAGTTAAAATGAATACAACAATAATTCTAATTTAAACAGGTTAAGAGAGTGGAAAAGAGCCTACAAGGATTCATTTGTTTATTTCTACAGCCTTTCAAAATGATCATTTCTAGGTTCCAATGAAAGAATTTCACAAAGGACACTTTGTGATTTATATTGATAGATTTCAGTTTCAACTACAACATATGCCATTTACTAACCAAAGAGGGTTATATATCATTTATTGTAATTTGTTACCACTCCTTGTATCTCTATCCTGTTTGATTTGACTTTGCAGTTCCTCTTTCTAGAGGTAGGTAATATATCCCTGTCCATCATTGTTTATCAGTGTGGTGTGAGTAGAAGTGAGAGTGGGTCAGCTTAGGTTCAAGCCTTAAAAGTCATTGCAGTTTTGTTATCATTCCTCTTTTACTTCTGCTGTTATCATGTAAGAATGTGTCCCAAAATACCCACAGTCACAGAATAACAAGAGACACGTGAAGTTCACATGAACCTATCCTTGGCTTGAAGTAAATTTCAACTAAATTCAACCACTTCAGAAGATTTCCATCAATCTATAGCTGCATAAGTGAAAAAAAAAAGATTATTATTTATTACCAAGTTTTATTTGCCCTTGTTTTTTTGTTATGCACATTAGTGCAGTACATGCTGATTGACTCAGACATTTGGTACAAAACAAAGATACTGTTGTAAGAGAAAATCCTGAAATGTGTTACAGTACTTATAGTAGTACTATAAATGTATTACAGGATAGGGGAGGAGAGAAAACCAATATCTGATGCTGGGAAACATCAAATGCTGTGTGTTTCAATTTCCTAGATGGTAATGTTAAAATTTGAAAAAATATAATTAATTTATAGAGATAATACAAATACTTAATTGGACATTATGTGTCAACTGCTGAATCAGTGCTTGGTGCATACAAATTATACTAAATTTTAGTTGTAAACATTTTAATGAAAATTATATTAAAAATAAAAATAAGTGGAATGTACATGTGAGAATTATAAATCAAATTTCATGGGTCTCTTCAATAAGAACTCCACAAGTAACTTAAGATACTTTAAAAACTATGAGAAAAATAATATAAAATAGGCAATAAGTAGAACCTAAATCATCAGCCTATCTAACTCTGTCAACCTATCCTATCCCATCAAATTATTACAGCCTGAATTTTCTCTGGATCTCTTAATTTTCTATGACAAAGATGGAAGGGTTCTTCTCTAATTAAGAGCTGGTATACATTTATCACATTTCAGTAAATGTGATGAAAGAGTTAAATATTAGCCCCATGGCAAATTAATCAAGTAGATATGATGTATTATTATTATCTCCATTTGATAGATGAGGAAATGTTATGTCCTCAAAATTATGCTTCTAGTACATGAAAGGTCTAAGATTTGAACCTGGGATCGTTTGATAACACTATTCTTGTTCCTGTCTACTGTGCTTTGCTGAAGCTCCCTGGAGCACAGAGGTTCTAAAACCTGGCTTCCCATGAAAATCAACTGGGGAGCTTTGAAAATATTCACATGCATTGGCCTAACCTCCATAGATTCTCATGACATTGATCTGAACTGAGGCCAGAAATTTTTAAAAATATCCCATGTAGTCCTAGAACATGGGTATGATAAAAATCTCCAACCAAATGGAAAGAGAGAGTACAGTAGAGTGGTTAAGAGCTGCTGAGAGGTTAACAGGTTTGAGTCCCAGTTCTTCCAAGTATTCTGTTCCTCATTTTCCTAATCTGTAAAATGGAGACTGTAATTGTATCACCTCAGAGATTGTTATGAGGATTTAGTATTTATATAGTGCTTGGGGTAGTGTCTTGATATAGTAACTGCTACCCTAGTGATTCTTAAATAAAGAGAACAGGCCTGAAAAAGAAAGAACTTGGTTCAAAGGATATAATTCCAGTTGCTGCTTGCTAACACACGCACACACACACACACAAAATCACCTTTGTAATCCCATAAACTATAAGGTGAGAATTATTAATAGTCTTCTTCTCTCCCTCTTCCTCTTACATTTAATTTTATTTGCTTTTAATTAAATTCATTTTTAAAAATAAAAGTGTTTAACCTGTTTTATTTTTTGAAATATATTGGGAAACTTGAACATCAATCTTTGAATGCTTAAAAAAAGTCCTAATCATTCAAAGGCTATAATAGAGGTTCAAACAAAAAATTTTTTTTTCAGTTTAAGTGACTCACAAATTGCATAGTAAACATGAGAGAGCAATATGGGAGGAATGTAGAACTTAAGATCTCTTGAATTTTAATCAACTCATTTAGGAAACTACACAATAGCATAGCTGAAATACAATAATTTGGTTCTTCAGGGAAGGTTTTTATTGAGTCATATAATTTTTTTCTTATAAGGGAAAATATAGGATCTAATATTATTCAGTTCTGGGCAACTTCCCAGCAAAATTTGCTGAGACAAGAAGACCTGTGAAGGGTTTTATTTTTGTGGAGGTGGAGTAATTTCAATTTGGATGTATCTGCAAATATGAGAGTGGGGCAGGGGGGAGTTATTTCCAGATCCAGTCTGAAAGACAATGAACTTTCTGACTCCATGCTCCATGCTTTTTCCAGAAAATCTATTTGGTTTAGTCCAACACAGACAAAGATAATCAGTTAAAATTTGTGCTTTGATATATTTGTTTTAGGCAGCATTATTTCCATAGGCCTTCAAATATTTTATTGTTATAGCCTAATTTCTCCAACAGTGGGATGATATTTTATAAATATTTATTTGGATTTTGTTTTCCTCTCTCAGGTGTGTATAGAACTACCTTTACAGAATAAGATAGTACATTTTCTCAAATTTTACAATTTCAGTATAAGAAATCACCACATGTGGAATGAAAGAGCCTTTTTTATTTTGAGGGGAAGGAGAGATACAAGTACTGAAAATATTCATTATTTTTGTTCAAAATCCCTTATACGACTCTACTAGGAGGTTTTTTTTTTTTCTTACTCAGAACCAAAATCAAGGTATAGCCTGTATCTAATTTGAACTTGTATGTTTCCTATTAATAATAACTTCATTACACATCAAGTGTCTTTTCAAAAGGTAAGCATACATGATAGATTCAATTGCCATATCTTCACAGCCTTGATTTTTCCCAATGTTCCTTTTCCTTCTTTTCATACTATTTTTGTTACTTGGGTTTTTATCCTTTAATTTTTCTTCAATTTTACTACATCTATATTTTGTATACCTTGTATCACCTAGTATAAACAAGTAAAATCTGAACTATTCACCTAGGAACCCAGCAGTTGAAAAACAAACAAACAAACAACAACAAATGGAGATGGAAAGGATGGAAAACTTTAGAGATGGTATGTAAGAACAGCTATTGAAACTTCACACCTCCAATCCCCACCTCAATTCACTCAGCAAAATCAGAAATAACTTTACTCTCCCTCTTGTAATGGGAAGACCCAGCCTCAGTGTTAGAGGTAGGGGGTAAGTTTAGCCTTCCTGTTGTGATTTTTGCAAAGTTAAGAGTAGTAGAAAAATGTATATTAATTGGAATTGCAGGAAAGCTAAAATTCAGCACAAGGAAGGTGAGTTAGGTGAGGTTGGGAAGGACACATGGGTAGAGAATAAAGGCTCAAGACAAAGGGGACATCAGAAGCAGATATCTGAAGCCAAATATACCAGAGTAGTAAATTATCTATTCCTCCTTTTGCTCTCTGTAAAAGAGAGCAAAAAGTACTACAATCAATTATCTATTCATTCAGTATATTCTCTCTGTAAAAGAGAGCAAAAGGAGGAATAAATGCTCTGGGATGGGCTATAGCCAATATTTGATTCACTTTTCTATCTGTTCTGCGATGCATAGGCAGGTTGATTTTATCTAAAGAACTAGTGAAAAAAAGACTTAGGACACAGTTCATATCATTTTCATAGTCCACAATAGTGTTATTTTTTATGTAAATTAATTAAAACATTGACACAAATTGGAAAAACTTTCAGAAATTAGTTATCTTTTAGCTTGTCTGGATATCACTTGTGGTCTTCAACTCCATCAGCTTCAAGAGTTTTCCTAAATCTAACTTAACTGTTAGTGCTCCTTCAAGCTCAACTTGGCTTATTGCACATTAGTGAAATTCTATGCTTCCAATGATTTCATATCTACCCTGCTACAATAATTATTATTAGTATCTTGACATTGAAGATTGTGCCTGACCTTTAGTGTAGTTTCTAATTATTAGATTTAAAACTTCTATGTATTGAGTATTACACATTTAAAAATATGATATGTTAAGAAACCATGTTGATATTTACTTTCATTCATTAGACACAAAAACTCTAAAATAGAGCTAACATATTTGTATCTTCTCCCCCTTTTTTTTTTGAAAATGAATATCCTGACCCATAAAATAAAGAGATTGTTACTCATCTATAATTATGGAGCTATAAACAGATCTAGAACAATGATCCCAGTTTTCTTATTCCAAATTGAAAGTCCTTTCCTTTTTCATAGTGCAGGAGTCTCAGTGAATTAGTTTTGACTGGAGTACCTTAAAGTTCTGACCATAGCCACTGTGAGCAGCCAAAAACTAGGATCTAGAAGTACTATAAGCAATTATCTATTCATTCAGTATATTAGTCAAAATCGGTTGGAGTTTCCCACTGTGGTGCAGTGGGTTAAAGATCTGGTGTTGTCTCTAAGGTTGCCCATGTTGCTGCTGAAATGTTGGTTCAATCCAACATTTGGATTGAGCCTGGAACAGTGGGTTAAAGGATCCAGCATTGCTACAGCTCTGGTGTAGATCATAGCTACAGCTCAGATTTGATCCCTGGACTGGGAACTTCCATATGCTGCAGATGCAGTAAAAACAACAAACAAACAAACAAAAAAACAAAATTTAATTGAGCACCATCTGTGTGCCAAGCAGAAAGCTAGCCACTGAAACTGGGCTTGTATGATAATAGGTGGCATGTCTGAAACTAGAGTGTATGTATCTCTTTGCCTTTAGGATAGTGATGGAAAGAGTCAACCTGAAAAGTCCAATCATAGCGTGGAGGATTCTTACATAAACATAAAGCATGTGCTGTGGTTCAGATGTTAATTCTAACATGCTAACTTAGGACCAAGTGAACAATGGTTGGATACACAAGACCAGGTCTGGAATCACCAAGATGCTAGCAACAGGGCAGAGAGAATTGGCTCGGGGGCCATAGGAATCTCTCTAGCATCAGTGTGGCTGCTGTCATCTTATAGACAATGCCAATCTTGACTAGTCCTGCAGCTGCCTCTGCTGGCTATACCCCTCTGAATGTTCACAAATTTTCTTTTGCAGTGGTCTCAAAAACAGGTGGAATTTAGGAAGGCTGAAAAGTTTGATGGAGTATTCCAAACACTAGATAGACTGAGCACGTTTGATGTTAACCACTAGACCATATAAAACAATGAGGGTGACAGGTGAGTTTTTTCTTTCTTATCTGAGAGAGACTCAATTCTTCAAGGAAGACTGTGGGCTGTTGAATATGAGACAGTCAGGTCTATAGCGTGAATCTGTTAATTGCTCTGTGTTCTTGGCAAAAGTTTTGAAATTTCTGATCTTCAGAGCCCTTGTTTGGGTAAATGAATACAGTATAACCATACTTTCTCTACAAGATTGAATTAAAGGTTAAATTCACGTGGGTGTGAATGATGCATAATTAAGTGGAAAAATAAAATAATTTTTAATGCCTATTAACATTCTTCCATGTTGTTTTAGCTGAGAATATAAGGAAACAGAGACAAAGATTAATATAATGTGCTCTATCTGAACTTTGGAAAAATCTAGATTGAAACAGAGATATGCTGGGATTGAAGTGACCATTGGTAGATTTTTTTTTACTTCATATTTTATACTTTGAAGCGCTTTTTTTTAATTTTTTTATTTTTTTGTCTTTTTGCTATTTCTTGGGCCGCTCTCGTGGCATATGGAGGTTCCCAGGCTAGGGGTCGAATCGGAGCTGTAGCCACTGGCCTACACCAGAGCCACAACAACGAGGGATCTGAGCTGTGTCTGCAACCTACACCACAGCTCACAGCAATGCTGGATCCTTAACCCACTGGGCAAGGCCAGGGATTGAACCCACAACCTCATGGTTCCTAGTCGGATTTGTTAACCACTGAGCCACAACGGGAACTCCCATATTTTATACTTTGAATAGTGATGAGATTGTGAGGAATTTTTACTGTCTGTGTGTATGTGTGTGTGTGTGTGTGTGTGTGTGTGTTTCACATAAGGGTTATTAAAAGATACTACACAGATAGCATATGTGAAGAGCCTGGACCACAATGTATACCATGTACAGATAAATGTCTTTTTTTTCCATTTGTTTTAAGATATTTAAAATTCTGAAATTGACAGTCCATATTACTGACATCTTCTAAAAGAGATATCTGGGACATTGGTAGGGTATAGGACTCTGATGAAGCAGAACATATTTCTAGGAAGGAGACTGGGCCCTTTAAATTAATCAGGTAACTGGCTCACCCCTCTCCTGACTGTGCACTGAGGAAAGCATACTCAATTGTTGTCCCAGAAAGTCTCAGATTAAAAAATGGAAAGAGGAAAAGATTTGGAATCAAAATAGCTGTGTTCTAGTACTTGCTCCACAACTGAAAATTCATGTCACTTAACATTCTTAATCTGAACAGTTGATCTGATTTTTCTTCTCTTTAAATTTTAAGCTAAAAATCTTTATTATGCAATCAAATGAGATGGTGACTTCAAAAAATGCTTTAATTGATTCACTCATTCATTTATTTATTCAAAGTTGTTTGAGAACCTATCAAAGAGTGCCAAGATAACAGAGTTGAAAGTTCAGTGGTGGAGGAAACTGCCTTAAAATAAGTGATAGAGGAGTTCCCGTCGTGGCGCAGTGGTTAACGAATCCGACTAGGAACCATGAGGTTGCGGGTTCGGTCCCTGCCCTTGCTCAGTGGGTTAACGATCCGGCGTTGCCGTGAGCTGTGGTGTGGGTTGCAGACGCGGCTCGGATCCCGCGTTGCTGTGGCTCTGCCGTAGGCCGGTGGCTACAGCTCTGATTCGACCCCTAGCCTGGGAACCTCCATATGCCGCGGGAGCGGCCCAAGAAATAGCAACAACAACAAAAGACAAAAAGACAAAAGACAAAAATAAATAAATAAATAAATAAATAAATAAATAAGTGATAGAGGTTCTGGACCCACCAAAAGAATAACTAACAGAAAGAGTTGTCTTTGCTTCACAAACTATAAAACATTGGCAAAACTCAAGTTGAATAGGACTTTTTTTTTAATCTTGCAAAGAACAGTTTACCTGTGAATTACCAACAATGATTTACATTTAGCTAAGAAAAAGGAGAAATATTTATTTTATCCTGTCATTTTTCAACTGCCCTTTATAAACAGTTCAATAGATAAACTCTTTCTTCTATTCTCATTCCACAAATGCATGTTTATATCTCTTCCACTCTTTATTCCTTTCTCTGAAATATTTCCATTATTTATAACTTGGCCTACTATCATCTTCCAATTACTGGTGTAAGTTGGTATTTTTTAAACTATAACTCTCTGTAAGTCAAGTGTCTCTAGCCATACCAGCTTCAGATAATTGGGATGATCAGAGTGCTGCTACAAATTAGAATGGTTTTACTATATTGAAATAAGATGGAGTATCTCTGTCAACTGATCTCTTTCATTAGGCAGGATCTGAGGCCAAACAAATTACCATGACCTTTATTGGTAGCAAACTTTCTCTCTGGCCCTTGATTAGACTCACTGATTTCTATGAATGCTTTAGAATATTTCCCATATTTTCAAATACACTGATTATGATGTAAAAACCAGCATATTCCAGTAGATCCTCTCAAGGCAGAGTTAGTTAATACTCCTTTAACTCAGCTTGGGGAGTGAACTCTGGGCCTCTTGACCTTAAAAGCTACAAACCTGCTGGCATGTAATTGCCTGGATATATTATAGCATTCCCTTCTAATTTAACAATTTTTAAATTCAAGAAGTTTCCTATCTCATTAGTCACACTTGACAGTGCAAAGTGGGAACTAATTTTTCCTACAACACAAAGGCAATAAAAATCCATTTAGGACTGGTAGTTTCTATGTGTAAATAATTTTTCTTTTCTTTAATTCTATGAAGCTTACAACTCAAGATTAATACCCAGATTTAACCATCAAAAGCTCAGCTGATATTGCTATATGACTTTTCAGTAACTTCTGCCATAATACTTTTCCCTTTGAGCATGTGACTGTGAGCATCATTTTTTTATGTACAAGTGGAATTTTTGGAGTGGATTTGAGAAACTCAACTTCCAATAAAATTCTTAAATATTGGTATAATTATTTATAAAGTGCTCCATTGTTTGATGATAAAATAATCAAGGAATAGAAGTCTTTGGTATTTATCTTTGTATCTTTGGTATTTATCATAAGTAGTTATATATATATATATTATATGTTTATTTGTCTTTTTAGGGCTGAACCCACAGCATATGGAGGTTCCCATGCTAGAGGTCCAATCAGAGCTGTCACTGCCAGCCTATGACAGAACGCAGTATCCTAGCTGTGTCAGTGACCTACACCACAGCTCATGGCAACCCTGGATCCTTAACCCACTGAGCAAGGCCAGGGACAGAACCCACATCCCCATGGATGCTAGTTGGGTTCATTAACCACTGAGCCATGACAGGAACTCCAGATAAAATATATTTAAAAAAAATTTCCCACCTAAATCCTGTAAGAAATGTGGGATGAGGTTGGTAACTAATGTAATCCCAGTCCTGCTCTATTTCCCATTATTCCTTATCTTAGCAAATAGCTTCATTGTCTACATAATTGTTCAAGCCAAAATTCTAAAAGCTTTCATTGATTTCTCATTTTCCCCCTTCTCTCTATATTCAGTCATTAGCAGCTTCTAACAATTCCACTTGCAAAACATAGTCTGAAAGCAACTCCTTTCTCCATCTCTACTAGCAACAAAATTGTCCAAGTTTCCAGAATCTCTCACCAGAAATGCTACTAAGAAAATCCTCTGAACTGGTTGACCTTCCTGCTTGTTTGCTTGTCTCCCTGAAATTTATTCTTCTATGATAGTCAGTGATCTTCTAGAAATTCATTATTCAAAAGATTGACTTTTAACCAGTAACACATGAAAGCTAGTTAGAAATGCAGAATCCAAGTCTCCACTCCAGACCACCTGAACCAGAAAATCTTCATTTTAACAAATTCTTCAGGGGATTTGTATGCATGATAAGTTTGAGAGTTACTGGCCTAGAACGTAAATCCATTTTACTATCCTTCTGACTGAAAGACTCTAATAGCTTTTTATTTTTACTTATGCTGTATGGAGGAAATTGATAGAACACTGTAAATCAACTATAATAAAAATTAAATTAAATTAAACAAAAAAAACCCAAACAAACAAAAGCCAATAAGGCTGGAACTCCTTTTAATGGTTTACTAATCCCTGTGTATCATGATCTTTGCCATACACTCTGAGCACTCTTTGTTCCAAGCATCCCCACATCCACTATACTCCAGCTAACGAAATGATCTTTCTGCTCCTAGAACATGTCCTGGTGTCTTTGCACTAGCTGTTACCTTTGCCCATAATGCTCTTTCCTCATCATGTTATTGTTGGCTCTTTCTTGTCTTTCTGATCATAGATTACACATTACCTAGTCATATGTGATTCCCCTTAACTACCCAAATGAGAATAGTCATTGGATTATTCTGTTTCTAGACCCTATGTTAATTCCATTTAGCACTTTAATTGCCATTTCACATTTTTCCTTATTATTTATTTTTGTATTATACCTATCCTCTCTTCTAGAAAGTTTTTCATTAGTATTGCTCTCTGCAGTAGCTCCATCAGTTAAAACAGTGATTGCCATGTATTGTAGGCATCTGGCCAAATACATAAAGAATAGAAAAAGGAAGGAAGGGAAAGAGAGAGGGAAAACTGGATATATCCAGGATATTTTCAGGAGGGAATCTAGGAGAAGGTCCTGGAAAACCAGTGAATGGCTGGGTTTGGGGCTTGATGAATGTATGTCTAGTTTTTCTTAAATCTGAAACAGAAGAAGTTAGAAGGACTTTATAATTTAATGAAGAACATCCAGGACATAAACCTGCTATAGTTGTAGGCACTCTCCCTTCCCCAAAATAAAAACTTTGAGGAATTCCCATTATAGCACAGTGGAAACAATATGACTAGTAACCATGAAGTTGCAGGTTCAATCTCTGTTCTCACTCAGTGGGTTGAAGATCTGGCACTGACATGAGCTGTGGTGTAGGTTGAAGATGTGGCTTGGATCCTGCATTGCTATGGCTGTGAGGTAGGTCATAACTGTAGCTCTGATTTGACCCCTAGCCTGGGAATTTCCCGATGCCAGGGGTCTGGCTGTCAAAAGCAAAATAAATAAATAAATAAATAAATAAGCAAAATGACTTTGATATCATTTTTCCTTTGAATAAAAATTCCTAATTTGCAAAATTTGATATGATTCTTTATGTGATAAACAAGTCTCTGACTGAGTGCTAGTTCAACATGTAAAGTACATTCAGGCTCATTCCCTTTGGTAGGCTCTTACCACCCCTATCCTTGGTAAAATGAAATGTAGATGCCAGGAGTGTGGCATAAATGCTAATTCCCTGGTTAAATGGAGGCAGTAACAGAGATTATGGGTTAAAATGTGTAATCTCATCAATAATTATGCTCTTTTTCATTTTTTGACTCTTATCCTAAATTATAATGATTGTATGCATTCATATGTTTATTGTTTCCCTCTCCCAGGGTAAAACACCACTTTTACCTCTCTAAAGTTGAGAGCTTTATCTAACTTTCACTTTAGTTCTCTAAGGACTAACACAAGAACTATAACATAACAAAGTTTCTACAAATATATATTGAGTGAATGAATAAAAGGAGAAAGTAGCTAATAAAGAAAATTTCTAGGAAAGGCAGGAATGGCTGGAAGTTAGAGAAAATATATGCTTTCCAATGAGATAAAATAGACATTTCAAAACATCTAATACTAGAGTGTTACATCTGTAAAGGACAATTTCTATTTTTTTTAAGTACAAAGAGAAATCTCTTCGACACAATTACCATTCTATTTCAGCATTCACTCTTTGCCTCTAGCATAAATATATTCTGAGAGTTGGGCTTCTGACTTGAACTCCCAGCTTGTCAATATTCCTGCCTCTGATAGCACCAACTTTTTACAGGTGGAAGGAGAATAGAAATGAGTTTCCTGTTGGCAAGTATTCACTGGAGTATTTACATGAAAACTAACAATGGAGCAAGAGGGTGCCCATAGAGTTCCCTGTCTTAAGTATACTTATTGTCTAGAGGGAGCAAAAATAAGTCAATGATTTATTTATGTAGCAAGTTACTGACAAAGACAATGCTCCAGCAGTCCAGATCCTTATCCCTGGTTAAAAAAATACATTGTGAAAACATCTTAGAAATTTTACATCACCAGAGATACTATTACCAGCCACTTCCAGAAACAAATATGTGATCAATCAAACCACCCCTTAATTTGTGAATGTGTTGTCTGGTCAAAGAGGAGAGGTTAAACCATTTACTAATATTTAGTTATATGGGAAAATATTAGAGGTTTCTTAGACTTTAAACTTCAAAGAGAAAGTAAATATTTACATACCCATTCTAAATTTGATTACGAAATATAGTATATGACTGCCTTTTATATTCCATCATCTTTCTGTTAAAATACAATTTAAAGGCAACAGGGTTTAGGATAGGACACAAAAATGGCTTGCATATAAGCAGTAGTTCTTGGGAACATTAAAGTTGTACACTAGACCAGTATCTATGAGTTTCATCATTTGTGTATAATGTGGAAAAAGTGAAAACCTTATCATGCATGAGTTTGTGTGTATGTGCATATGGGGAGGTGATACATGTGAGAGAATAGAAAATGAGTGAAAGCAAAGAGTAGACACCAAGTAAACCATGAATGTTCTTTTTGGTATGATTAAGGAAATTAATTTAAGTAAATGTGGTACTATAGCAAATTAATACATACAAAAAGTAGTTTATAATATACATAATCTTATGACTATGAATATAATTAAAATACAGTTGTACAAAAACTTTCATATGTTTGCTATTTTACTAACAAAGGGGTGCAAGTTTGCTAAAACTTAAATGGGTCATAAACATAGAAGGTTATACAAGGACTAAGTGAGATAAATATTATCTATTATTTTATTATAATTTCTCAATACTTTGATTCATTGAAAATAGTATATCTTATGTATATTCATCACAGTCTAACTTGGCTACATTATATTAATGCCTTGCCATATTCATTTCAAAACACATGACATCATTTTCCTCTTATCTCTCCTTCAAATTATATTTCAGAGTAGAAAAGAGGAATGCTGCTCTACTTCTATAATTAAGTAGGTAGGCAGAAATACACAATAGATAGATTTTTTAATGAAAAGAAGAATTGAGACTGAAGAGGTTATGTGACACTTTGATAGGGATGGAGTAGGCACAGGTAGTTGTAGAAGTGCCAGTAAGGGACCATAGATAGAGAGGGAAACCTAGGGAACTTTGGGAGATCACTGTAAGTTAACAATTGCTCAAGAGGACCATCAGAATAAGGCAGGATTGCTTGACTAGCGGAGGCATGAGATTTGCCTCAGGTTGTTGGGTGGGAGATGGGATAATGTCCGCATTCATGTTCAGACCAAGGTCAGGAATTTAAGGACCACCCTTCCACTGATATGAATATCAGATACCAAGATGCAGCTACTACTCCCAGAAAGGAACAAGTTGTCTTTTCCCACCCACGTTCCCCTTGGATAGTAAAACTGTAGATCACCTAATCCTCAGGGCAGATCCTCCTTGCCTGCCCACTTGCATCTCTCACAAACATCCTATATTAATGTATCTTTCTTAATCTGATATTGATGATTACAATAATTTACTTTCATCACCTGTAAATGGAGAATTCTACATTATAGCATTTATATTTGGGGAAAATTTATTTGGTAAAAATATGTTAATCACATTATTTGCCAGGTAGTAATAGCTTAGTAAATGTGGGTATATACTCAATGCCTTGATTCTGGAAAACGTGTAATTCTAATTTCACAGACTGTTTTACAGCATCACTACACCCCTACTACAAACTTTTCTATGATACCAGATCCCCAGCTCCACTGGGCGTATCAACTTCCTGAGCTAAACTCTGTCCAGACTTGGCATTTTCACTTTAAAATATTTTATTTTTATATTGATTCTTATGGTCTTTTAATTTTTTTTCTCTTTGAAACACAGTGAAAGTTTGATCAAAGATGAAATTTGATTAAAGATGAAAAAATTGATACAACTATTTCACAAATAATCTAACTTATATTTTAAGTAATAAGAATTAAATATTTCTTCAAAATATTTACACAAATTATATCTGAATCAGTGAAACAAAACAAAATAAAACCCTAGCTTATTTGTATTTTCCCCCATTTTTAATCTTCGCTCCTCCTGACCTAGAGACAGCAGTAAGGCAAATCAAGGAGAGGTTAGAGAAAGAGAGGACACCAGAGAACAGGTGATTCCATTTCATAGGCTAGAAACTGGCCAGAGTAATGTTATTTCAGCTAAAATATTCTTGTTTTGTATGCAATGTCAGATTTATAAACTTAAACTTTAGGAAATTCATAGTTTCCTTTAGGCTAATGATACAAAGAATTATGTCTTCAAACTACATCTTAGCAGTAACAATAGGTATTCCTAGCCAAGATTTTTTTAGTTTTTTCCATGGGAAACAAATTCCCTAGAATATTAATGGGATTGAGATTTACAGAAAACAAAGAGGTTTCTAGGACAAGTAAGTTAGGGAATAATCTAAATGGCATTGCTATCTATGAAAGCATATAGCAGGCAAATCTGAAATATAAGTCTCCAAGAAGGGGATATTTCTTGCTATTATTGTGCATACTGTGAAATGAATATTCTGCAGAATATACTGTTAATGATTTTTGTAAAATTATAAACACAGTGGCATCACATTATATATACCAAAATGATCAGTGTTTGTGTCTCCTCTGTGGTTGCTATTCTCCTTTAAGACAGAAACTAATTTTATTTCTCTACCTCCCACCAGTAGTTAACATGATGTATAGCATACACTCAGTATTCAATAAATCATTATGGAATATACAAAAAGTTGAATGGACTGACAAATGAGTGGTTAAATATAATGCCCATTCAACAGCTGTAAATTAAATATATGTTCACCACAATTAGGACTGGGTACAGGCCCTCGCTCCTTCATGTATAAATTCTGTGTTTGTAGTGTTTTTTATTTCAAAATTAAGATCATAATATTCTCTAACACATAGGATTGCTGAGAATTACACAGAATTGTTGTGAGAATATATATGTATTGCTTACCACAGTGTAGAGTCAGGTACACAGTTAATATACAGTAGTTTGCATTAAATGCTGTTGTTGACTTAAAAAAATGCACAACCTGAAACTTGAGGGTTAGGTTTAATTTGAGGCAAAATGAGGACTGAGCCCAGGAGGCAGCATCTCAAGTAACACCAAAAAACCGCTCCAAGGAGCTGGGGGGTGGGAGGATATATAGGAGTTTTGCAACAAAGGGCGAGTAGTAGGAACAAAAGATTAATGCTGATAACAGAAAAAAGATATCTCAAATTAAGGAATTTAGTGCTTTTCTATATATGGAAACATGCAAAATTTGGGCTCACTGAAATAATTTCTTTGATAGGCATCTCAGCTATCTGGGAACAGTATCCTGTGTTTTCATAGCCTGAGATTTCTGCAGGGCTCACTGTTAGGTGTGGCTGCAGCCTAATGGCTGACAGATGGTAAACAGTCTTTGTTTCCTTCCTGAGTTCTCTCAGGGCTCACCAGGAGGCAGTGTTTGAAGGAGCTCTGAAATACCTCTCCAAAGAGGCAAGAGGAAATATTAGTATATATATATATGATAAATGTGAAGGGGGAAGCACATGCAAACATGAACATAATTTACAGAAATTGTCTGCTGGACCTGTGAAGGTGACTACTAGTCATGAGCAGATGTCACCATGAAAGATTTTATTTTTACTAATTTTATTTTTTATCATATATATATTTCTTTCAACTGTACAGCATATTGACCTCATTACACTTACATGTATACATTCTTTTTTCTCACATTACATATTCCATCATAAGTGACTAGACAGAGTTCCAGTGCTACACAGCAGGATCCCATTGCTAATCCATCCCGAAGGCAACATTCTGAATCTATTTACCCCAAGCTCCCCATTCCTTCCACTCCCTCACCTTCCCCCTTGGCAAGCACAAGACTATTCTCTAAGCCCATGATTTTCTTTTCTGTGGAAATGTTCATTTGTGCCATATATTATATTCCAGATATAAGTGATATCATATGGTATTTGTCTTTCTATTTTTGACTTACTTCGCTCAGGAAGAGAATCTCTAGTTCCATCCATGTTGCTGTAAATGGCAATATTTTGTTCTTTTTGATGGCTGACTAGTATTACATTGTGTATATATACATCTTCTTAATTAATTCTTCTGTTGATGGACATTTAGGTTTCCTTGTCTTGGCTATTGTGAATAATGCTGCAATGAACATGAGGGTGGATGTGTCTTTTTTTTTTTTTTTTTTCTTTTTGCCATTTCTATGGGCACTCCCACAGCATATGGAGGTTCCCAGGCTAGGGGTCTAATTGGAACTGTAGCCACCAGCCTACACAAGAGCCACAGCAACATGGGATCTGAGCCGTGTCTGCAAGCTACACAACAGCTCATGGCAACACCAGATCCTTAACCCACTGAGCAAGGACAGGGATCGAACTGGCAACCTCATGCTTCCTAGTTGGATTTGTTAACAATTGAGCCATGATGGGAACTCCAACATCTGTCTTAAGGAGAGTTTTGTGTGGATATATGCCCAAGAGTGGGACTGCTGGGTACTATGGTAATTCTATGTATAGTTTTCTAAGATACCTCCATACTATTCTCCATAGTGGTTGTACCAGTTTACATTCCCACCAACAGTGCAGGAGGGTTCCCTTTTCTCCACACCCTCTCTAGTATTTGTTATTTGTGGCCTTATTAATGATGGCCATCCTGACTGGTATGAGGTAGTATCTCGTGGTAGTTTTGATTTGCATTTCTCTAATAATCAGGGATGTTGAGCATTTTTTCATGTGCTTGTTAGCCATCTGCATATCTTCCTTGGAGAAATGTCTGTTTAGGTCTTTTGCCCATTTTTCAAAAGGGTTGTTGGATTTTTTTTTGCCACTGAGTTGTATTAGTTGTTTGTATATTTTAGAGATTAGGCCCTTGTCAGTTGCATCATTTGAAAATATTTTCTCCCATTCTGTAAGTTGTCTTTTTGGTTTCTTTTTGATTTCCTTTGCTGTGAAAAAGCTTGTCAGTTTGATTAGGTCCCATTGGTTTATTCTTGGTTTTATTTCTGTTGCTTTGGGAGACTGTCCTGAGAAAACCATTGTAAGGTTGATGTCAGAGAATGTTTTGCCTATGTTCTCTTCTAGGAGTTTAATGGTGTCTTGTCTTATATTTAAGTCCTTCAGCCATTTTGAGTTTATTTTCATGTATGATGTGAGGGTGTGTTCTAGTTTCATTGATTTGCATGTAGCTGTCCATGTTTCCCAGCAATACTTGCTGAAAAAACTGTCTTTTTCCCATTTTATATTCTAAAAAACCCAAATAAACAAAATAAGAAATGAAAAAGGAGATGTCACAATGGATACCACAGAAATACAAAAAAATAAATAAATAAGAAAATACTATCAGAAATTATATGCCAACAAATTTGATAACCTAGAAGAAATCGACATCTTTCTAGAGACTTACAACCTGCCAAAACTGAATCAAGAAGAAATAGATCAACTGAACAGACCGATCACTAGAAACAAAATTGAATGTCTTAAAAACACTCCCTACAAATAAAAAGCCAGGACCAGATGGTTTCACAGGTGACTTCTATTAAGCATACAAAGAAGAATTTATACCCACCCTCCTTAAACTTTTTCAAAAGGTTGAAGAAGGAACACTCCCAAAGACATTCTATGATGACACAAGAACACTAATTTCAAAATCAGAAAAAGATAACACCAACAAACAAACAAACAAAACTATCAGCCAATATCTTTGATGAATATAGATGCAAAAATTCTCAACAAAATTTTAGCTAACTGAATCCAACAACATATCAAAAAGATCATACACCATGACCAGGTGGGATTCATCCTTGGTTCACAAGAATGGTTCAACCTACACAAATCAATCAACAACATGCACCACATTAATAAAAGAAAAGTGAAAAACCACATGATTATCTCAATAGATGCAGAAAAAGCATTTGAAAAAGTCCAACATCCATTCATGATCAAAAGTCTTACCCAAGTGTGTATAGAGGGAGTATTCCTTAACATAATCAAAGCCATTTATGACAAACCCACAGCAAATATAATACTCAATGGAGAAAACCTGGAAAACTTCCCACTAAAATCTGGAATAAGACAATAATGTCAACTCTCACCACTATTATTCAACATAGTATTGGAAGTCCTAGCCACAGCAATCAGACAAAAATCAAATAAAAGTCATCAAAATAGGAAGAGAAGAGGTAAAACTGTCATTGTATGCAGATGATATGATGCTATATAGAGAAAACCCTAAGGTCTCAACCCAAAAACTACTTGAACTGATTCATAAATTCAGCAAAGTAGTAGGATAGAAGATTTACATTCACAAATCAGTCACATTTCTGTATACCAATAATGAAATATTAGAAAATGAATACAAAAATACAATACCTTTTAAAATTGCACCTCACAAAATACCTCGGAATACACCTGACCAAGGAGGTAAAGGACTTATATGCCAAGAACTATAAAACATTAATTGAAGAAATTAAAGAAGATTTAAAGAAATGGAAAGATATTCCGTGCTCTTGGGTTGGAAAAATTAATATTATAAAAATGGCCATACTACCCAAAGCCATCTACAGATTCAATGCAATCCCTATCCAATTACCCATAACATTTTTCATAGAACTAGAACAAACAATCCAACAATTTATGGAACTGCAAAATACTCAAAATCTCCAAAGCAATCCTGAGGAACAAAAACCAAGCAAGAGGCATAACTTTCGCAGACTTCAGGCAATATTACAAAGCCACAGTCATCAAGACGCGTGGTACTGGTAACCAAAACAGACAGACAGACCAATGGAACAGAATAGAGAGCCCAGAAATAAACCCAGACACCTGTGGTCAATTAATCTTTGATTAGAGCCATGAAGAATTTTAGTTTTTTTCTAGATATGAGGAGATTCGAGAATTGGGCACATAAAATCTTCTCCTGAAAATATCTATCTGAAGACCATTCTGCCAGTTTTACCAGAGCATAGAGTGTCTCCTCACTCCTGATCTCCACCCTCAGCTCTCTTTAGGGGGTGTTGAGGGTCAGTAGCTGCAATAGTTAATGATTTAATCTATGTAGAGGCAGATGGCAAGTGATGGGAAGTGTCAGTTTCCAGTTCACACTATTAATAGCATATAATTAATTAAAATAGGATCCAAGTGGTACTTAACAGAGATACAATATTAAAAAATAAGTACACATATTTTTGTTCATCTTGGTCATTTTTTAATATCTTTAAATATATTTACTTAAAACCTTATCTGTGTAAGCTAGTATTTTCAAGTGTTATATATAAACTACAAAACAAAATATTAAGGGTCTATTTTATGGTACTTTGTCAAAATGTTTAATCTTGGTAGTATTTATATAATGTTATTTGATAAGCTTCCTCCACTGAAGAATGTTTCTGCTGATTTGTAATATTCAGTATTACTCATTGTGAAACTGACAGTACTAAGGGCCCGATCTTATTCAGAACTCAGGTTGGGACTTGAACCTACATTGCACGCCAGGACTCAAACTCAGCCTAAACCCAGTTTGGGACTTAAACCCATGGTTTTAATTAGAATAACTCACCCTGTGTCTGGACTCACTGAGGTTCAGTTTCTTCATGTCTCCACACAGAAGGAACTCAGTGAGAGACAAAGTGACCAGCAAGAAATAGATTTATTAAGATAGGACACTTGTGAAAGGTTCAAGCAGGCAGTCACAGAAGGTCTTCCCTGAGGGGATCTGGTAGGCTACAGTTTTATCATCCAAGGCAGTGGGGGTTGCTTGGAAAAGCCTGCCTTTTCCTTTCTGGGAGTAGTATCTCCTCCTTAGTATCTGGTAAAATAAAATTTGGGTATTCCAATCAGCAGAAGAGTGGTCTTCAAAATCTTGCCCTTGGTCTGAATCTGAATGCAGGCCTAATCCCATCCCCCACCCAATGACCTGAAGCAATTCAATTCTAATGCCTCCACTAGTCAAGCAAGCCTGCCTTGTGCTGATGGCTTTCTGGAGCAGTTTATTAACTTATGGTGATCTCCCAATGTCCCCTGTGTTTCCCTCTTTAACTATGGTCCTTGATCAGGACTTCTACAACTACCTGTGCCTACTCCATCCCTATCATTTCCCCCTCCAGGTGTTTTACTTCTTTATGCTTAAAGGGATATTGGGTGATGACCATACAACAATTACTTCCTGCTGAGATAGGGTGTAGGCCTGTCTATGGAAGGAGAAAAACACCAAGCTAACTGTCCCTTTTCTGTTGGGAGGGCTGTAAGCCAATGTTGCTCTGTTTAACATTATTTTCCCAGCCACCTTAGAGATTAAACAGCCTATTGTGAAACCAGTAGTACCAGGAGGACCAGCACTTCTATGAGCACCAATATTACCAATGCGGCTAGGGGGACCAGCATCACAAAGTTTGACTTTAGCACCAGGTTGACTCTCAGTACCAGGGGAGCCAGCAAAACCAGCAGGGCCAGGTGGATCAGTCTCACCATGTTTGCTGGGGAAACCTCTCTCAACTCTTTCTCCAGAGGGTCTGGGAACATCAAGGTCACCAGGAACACCCTGTTTACTGGGTTTACCTACAGTGGGGCTAGTAAATCCAAGGGGGTCCCTGACCTCCAGCTTCTCCAGCTTTGCCACAGGACCAAAAGTGCCAGGGGGTCTGGGAATACCTTGCTCTCCAGCTTTCCAGGCTGTCTAGCAGCACCTGGTCCACAATACTCGCTAGGGGGTCCAAGCAGGCCAGCAGGTCTGGTTTCACTTTGGGATCCTTGCTTGCCTTCTTCTCCAGCAGGGCCAGGGAGGTCTTGAATACCAATGGAGCCAGGCTCTCCTTTGTATTTTAGATGTTATTCCTTCCAATGTAGTCTCCTAACCAAATATTTGTGCTTGAGAAGTTGCCAACAGAATGTGTCACCAGCAGTGTCCATGATGGGTGGGATTTGGCCTGGCTGCAAGCAAGCTGGGAACAAACTATTAGCACCTGCAAGAGCTAGCTGCAAAAAAAAAGTACACCTTGGTGGTCACACACATCTTCTGGGGTTAATAGGAGAAAGAAAAGAATAGAGCATGGAAGAACAGGGGAAAAAACCTCAGAATCAAGGAGAATAGTGTAGAGATTAGGAGTTCTGTCCTGGAGCTACCTGGAGCTGCTGTTCTAGGACCAAGACTTAAGTCTTAACATTTTCTTGCCTTATCACTGTCCCTTCATGATCCACCTGCTGAAACTGACAGTATTAACACTCTGAAACAGAAAAGGGACAGTTAGCTTGGTGTTTTTCTCCTTCCATAGACAGGCCTACACCCTATCTCAGCAGGAAGTAATTGTTGTATGGTCATCACCCAATATCCCTTTAAGCATAAAGAAGTAAAACACCTGGAGGGGGAAATGATAGGGATGGAGTAGGCACAGGTAGTTGTAGAAGTCCTGATCAAGGACCATAGTTAAAGAGGGAAACACAGGGGACATTGGGAGATCACCATAAGTTAATAAACTGCTCCAGAAAGCCATCAGCACAAGGCAGGCTTGCTTGACTAGTGGAGGCATTAGAATTGAATTGCTTCAGGTCATTGGGTGGGGGATGGGATTAGGCCTGCATTCAGATTCAGACCAAGGGCAAGATTTTGAAGACCACTCTTCTGCTGATTGGAATACCCAAATTTTATTTTACCAGATACTAAGGAGGAGATACTACTCCCAGAAAGGAAAAGGCAGGCTTTTCCAAGCAACCCCCACTGCCTTGGATGATAAAACTGTAGCCTACCAGATCCCCTCAGGGAAGACCTTCTGTGACTGCCTGCTTGAACCTTTCACAAGTGTCCTATCTTAATAAATCTATTTCTTGCTGGTCACTTTGTCTCTCACTGAATTCCTTCTGTACACAGAAATGGAAAACCAGAACCTCAGTAGGTCCAAACATTGGGTGAGTGCTAATTTAAAAAGTGGGTTGGAGTTCCTGTTGTGGCTCAGTGGTTAATTAATCCGACTAGGAACCATGAGGTTGCAGGTTTGATCCCTGGCCTTGCTTGGTGGTTTGGGGATCTGTCATTGCCATGAGCATTGTTGTGGCTCTGGCATAGACCAGCAGCTACAGATCTGATTAGATCCTTAGCCTGGGAACCTCCATATGCCATGGGTGAGGCCCTAGATAAAGACAAAAAAGAAAAAGTGGGTTCAAGTCCCAATATGGGCTTAAGCCATGTTTGATTCTTGGCACATGGGTTCAAGCCCCAGTCTGGGTTTAGGCTGGGTTTGATTCCTGGCATGTGGGTTCAAGTCCCAATCTGTGTTCAGGCTGTTAGTGCTGTCAGTTTCAGCTGCATTAAACATGAGAAGAGTATTATATAACATTATGGGAAGAATTTTGAAATGGAGAAATTAGCCTGGTGTCTGAAATATTTATTTTTCCCTAACCCTTATAATGTGTGAAACTTTTCCTTTCTGTGGCCAAGAATGAAGCAGAGATTTTGAAGGAATGTTTTATACTAGGAAAGAAGATCTGACTTACTCGATTGTGTAAATGAAAATCAATCTAGAGTGAAGCTTCCAATTCTTCTGTCACTAATTAAAATGTGGGAAGAGTTAGTCTCCTGAGAAACTCTTTATTATTTAGGTCATCTATTGTAATGTTTCTTTTGATAGCTATGGAAGTCTTTAAAAGGCTTTCAATGTCAGCATAGCAAACAAAATGTGTGTTTAACTTGGTACTATAAAGAATTGTATGATTTTTGGATTACCAGTGTTGACTAAAAAAATACACAACTTGAAAGTTGAGATTTAAGTTTTATTTGGGATGAAATTAGGACTTAAGCCCAGGAGACAGCATCTCAGATAGTCCTGAGAAACCACTCCAAGGCAGTGAAGGAGGAGCTATGATATATAGGATTTTTTGCAGCAAAGGGCAGGGAGCAGGAACAAAAGAGGCCTGCGCTCACTGAAATCATACCTTTGATTTGTATCTCCACTTATCAGGGCCAGTATCCTGAGTTTTCACAGGCTGAAGGACTCACCACCTCTCTCCCTTGGAGATATTCTTTATGCTTAACTACAGACCAGGTTGATATGCTAGCCAAAAAGGAAAAGGGGAAATATCAGGATATGATAAATGTGAGGGTGAGGTTCATGCAGTGTACATACATTTACACAAGTTGTTTCTCATCACCTGGAGGTTACTACCAGTCACAAGGAGCAGACATCATCATAAAGGATTTTAGTGTTTTTCCAGATATGAAGAGATGTAAAAATTGGGCACATAAAATCTTCTCCTAAAAATATCTGACTATCTGAAGGCCCGTTCCCAGTTTTCTCAGAGCACTGAGTGCCTCACTCCTGGTCTCCATTCTGAGCTCCACTCAGGGGGTGCTGCATGTTTGTAGCTGCAGTGGCTCATGTTTTACTCCATGTTTTACTCCTGATAGTAAGTGTCAAACCTCAGTTCATGCCAGGGACAGTTAAAACTTAATGTAGAATATGACAGATATATCTTAAGTGACTCCAGAGTTCCCTTGAAAATATATTGCCATCTTTCATCCATGGAAATTAACTTAGTACCTTGTATCCATGTGTCAAAGCTGGCATTTTCTCAACCTTCATTTATAGAAAATTTGAAATTAAGTAAAAATGCAGCTTTTTTAGCTAAATTGGGTATGAGGAATTATGAAAATGCTTTTGAGTTAAATATGAGGAAATCAGACAAACATGGGGTTTGTGTGGAATTTGTGACTTAGCCACTGGCTTCCTCAGTTTTGAGAAATAAAATATTGTCTGTTTTATCAGTATACAAAAGATATCACAGTCATTATCTTTTGCTGCCACCTCCTATGGTAAGCTGATGAGCTCTGAGGGAACTCAAGAAGGAAACAGAATACCTGCCATCTAGAAGAGATCAGAGTGCAGCCACTCCTGAGTGTAAGCCCTTAAGGATGTGAAAGCACATGATACTGGCCCCAGATAGTTGAGGTGCATATCAAAGGAATAATTTCCATAGGCTCTGACTCTTGCCATCTTCCCACACATAAAAAAGCACTAAATTCCTTAACTTGAGGTATATGATTTTTTTAATTAAAAATAATCTTTTGATGTTCAGACTGCCTGCCTGCCCTTTGTTGCAAAAACTGCTGTATATCCTAGCTCTCCCCCTTGCCTCCACAGAGTTTTCCCAGGGTTCCTTGAGATGCTGTTTCCTGGGCTTGAGGTCATAAGAATGTCTGCCAAATAAAATATCGCTCTTACCTTTTAGGTTGTGCATATTTTTTTAGTTGACAATTTTGATAATTTCTGTATGTGTCATGAGAGGATTTATTGTGATGAGATTAAGAGAATGGATTCTGCTGGGTTTTGAATATCAGCTTCTCTGTTTTGAATACCAGCTTCTCTGTGTACTAACTGTGTATCTATGCATACTTACCTTCTTTGTGCCACTGTTTAGTCACCTATTGTAATTGTTTTCTAGGAATGCCATAAGAAAATACCACTTAGTAGGTGGCTGCAACAACAGAAATGTATTTTCTTACAGCTCTGAAGGCTGAAAGTATAAAGACCAAAGCATCATATGGTTTGGCACTTTCTTCAGTCTCTCTCCTTGACTTGCAAATGGCCTCCTTCTCATTGTGTCCTCACATAGGTTTTTGCTGTGTGTATACATCCTTAGTGTCACTCTTGGTATCCAAATTTCTTCATCCGAAGGGATGTCAGTCAGATTGCATTGGGGCTAGCTCTAATGTTGCCAAAACTTGGCCTCTGTCCACTGGTGCTAAACAGAAATGTGGAGACAGAGTTTTGGGTGAAGTTGAAAAAAATGTTTTTATTGCTTTGCCAAGCAAAGGAGGCCATAGTAGGCTATGCCTTGAATACTCTCCCCCCCCCCACTTGGAAGAATTGTAATAAGTTTTATAATAAAAAAGAAGAAAATAGGCTTTTAGTTAGGAATCAGGTTTGGGGCAAACATGCATTCTTCTACATTTGGGGGCTCTTAGTCACCAAATCTGGCATCAGGAGAGCTCAGCATGATCCTGATGGTATTCTGGGTTATTGCCTTGGATAACAGTACTTGTGAAAAGGGCATATTGATTAGAGATTAGAACAAACAATGAAAGTTCCTGAAAAACATCATGTGCTTATAATCTTTATCCCATAGGCAATTGTGCTCTGGGTTCCTAATCTTTAGCTTATAGGTGATTGTATTTAGGGTGCTATTAAGCCAGGGAGAAGCACAAGGAAGGACTCTAAGCTGTTCAATTTTAAAGTATTCATTTCTAAAAGAAGCATAAAGAATATAACTTTTTTCCTAGGTGTATAAGATGCCTACATCATTATGTGTATCCCCTGAGAGGGAATCAGGATCCTGCCCCAAGCCTGTACTATTGTTTCTTGAATGTTCCAACCTTGTTTTTTTATGCCCTTCCTTCCCTAATCAGCAAAGGTCTGAACCTTCTCATTGAAACTCAGGGAAGACCATAGAGGCTGAATAAGGCCCATTTTCTAAAAGCAAGAAATGGGGGATACAGAAAGGCTTTTGTGACCAGGAAACTCACAGCGTCCTGTTCAGCTACAATAAGGGCTTAATTTTAATATAACCTCCTCTTTAAAAAGCTATATCATCAAATATAGTCACATTCTAAGATAGTGGAATTTAGAGCTTGAACATATGAATTGGAAGGGGTGACACAATTCAACTAATAACACTTATAAATGGGGAAAATAATAGATTTTTTTCTCATAGTGAAAAATAAATTAATTCACATATAATTACTTAAAACAGAGCCAGCCACTTAATAATACTCAATGTATGTTACCCACTATGGTTATTCTATTTAACTTTGGACAAATAAACTAATCTTTATAAGCTTGTTAAAATAGACACAATAAGAGTACTTTATAAGTGTTTGCATCAACTAAAGATAATGCATATAAAATGCTCAGACAAATGTCTGGCATATCTTCAGCTCTGAATAAAGTTAAGAAATGATTATTTTATTGCTAGCACTGTTTTTGGTACTGTCCTTTTAAATTATTCCATGTATAAGATATTTATACTTATTTTTTCACATATTTTATGAAAAATGATTTTGGATCAATATTGTTACAAATATTTTGTATATGAGAAAATTCAGTTTCAAAAAGCAATGAGTTTAAAAAAAGTTGCCCAGTCTATAGATGGCAAAAGCAAGATTTGACCCTGCTGGATTAAAATATAATTGTTTTGTGTCTACACACTATCTTTGTTTATTGAACAAATGAAGAGATGAAAATGTATACTACTATTCCAGAAAATCAGTTCAATTTGAACTTCTGGACTTTTTTTTCCCCTGAATATTACTACTTTTTCATGTCCAAGTGACTATTTTGCATATATTCTTAGTATCCTTTCTGGTTTTTTTTGTTTGTTTTAATCATCAATTATCTCACAATCACATGACTACTCTCTAATTTTTCTGGTAAAAGAGAGAAGAGCTGTTCCTCTCATTTTTTAATTCAAGAAAGTGATAAGCAAATGTTTGTTGGGTTAATGAGTGAATGGACTACAAAAAAATCATAAATATGAATTAAGGCCTTTTGATCATTCTTTTGAGTTAAAAGTCTGCTAAAAAGGGGTCATTAAAGATTACAGAGTACTCCAAAATCAACTCAATATTTCTAATAATCCTAACTCAAGCTATGACTAAAATAGAGATTTTATGTCAGGAAAGGAAGAAATTCAGAATACAAGTTTTGTCATGTTCAATCATTCTTCAAGAAAAGCCTCCCAAATTACTGTACAGGCAATACATTATATTTCTTTCAGATTTATTTTAGTTTACTGTCCAAGACATCTTGCCAGAAACTGGAATCTTATCATTGTTTTCTTTTCTGAGTCTACTTTACAAGACTTATTAAAAAGCAGAGAACTGATGTAATTTCCATGTCTTTTAGGAAAAATAATACTATCTATGAGTTTTCTAACTAAAAAAAATATTTTATAGGAGTCAGTAAAATTAATACTTGAAATTTCCATTAAGGGACTGTTGATGGGAATTCCATTGGGAAGTATGGCCAGTGGAAAATTAACATTAGTTAATGCCTTCTATGTAAACATATAATCTTGACAGTTCTGAGGGAAACAAAACATCAAGGTACAATGAAAAGATTTGGTGCCTGATAATATTGGAAAATCTTCAATATTTTGATAAGAGTCAGCCAGCCATGTGCTAGCTTATTTGTAAATAATGTATGAGACATTATTAACTCAAAACTCTAAACTTTCCTCATAATGAGGAGTGAATTATTATTGTGGCTGCCCCTTTTCTTACTGGTTTTCCCTAAATTCTATAAATAGTAAAAGAGACATTTCATTCCAATGTGTTTCCAAAACCAATGGCACCAGCAGCTTCTTATGAAGTTTTGGAAGACTTCTTTGTTCCTTGACTAAGAAAAGAATTAAAGAAGAGGCTGATAATAAGGACAGAATATTGATTTTTAGGGAATAATTTTTTCTTTACAAAATAAGAATTTAATTTAGTTTCAGAAAAAGCTGTAACATGAATTTGTATTAGAAAACACATGAGGCTTGTTTTTTTCTGAAAATGTAAAGAAGAAAAATAACAATTAATAGATTCAACAATAATTTTCCAGATCTTCCTTACATCAAAAGCTATATATCTTCTCCCCAAAGCTCCTGCTCAAAGAGCCAACTTACCCTTTTTATCTTGCTCTAGCCAATACAAGCTAATTCCCCTCCACCCTCACCCTCCTCCTTTCAGTCTTACCTTGTGGGTGCTAAAGATCCTGGGATCTTCCCAATGAACAGAATTTTCCTTTAAGCCCACAACCCACAGGCAGTGGCACCCAAAGCCCCACTCCCAGTCCCCATGTCAGCGGCCACAGGCCTGGCATTGTTTCCACTGTATCAGGAAGAAGGAGCCGAGCTGACCCTTACCACAAATCAAGACCCAATATGGAGAGAAAATGCAGACTCCCAGGACTAGAGTAGGCTGAAATCTGGGGACAGGAAAAGAGAGTTTTTGCAGTCATCTCATCTTCAGAAATAAGGGAAAAACTGGACAGTTTTCCACTACTATATTTCTATAAGGTATTCTATTTTGTTAAGTTCTAAGTGGATCTGCAAGCACAAGGGATCTAAACAAATCAGAACTTTTTCCTGGTTGAAAATAACAGCAACATACAGGAACATAGGTTAATGTAATGATTTGTAGGAAGATGATGTTGGGAACTTAGGCTCTTCATATGTATGCCAGTCCTACAGAGGACAACATGGTATGAACCAAGACAATCTGTGCAGAATGGGATAGCTAGGAATCATCAGGTCTATTCCTAGGTCCACATCAGAGGTTGAGTCCCATTCCAGATGTGATACATAAGAGGAAGACAATTGCAAATTTGTCTGTGTAGATCAGTACTGGACCTAAACATGGGAACTTCATCAGTCAAATGAGATTCAAAGTTCTCAGGGAACAAGAAGGCCAACAAGCCAAAAATAGAGATCCCTGCACACAAGGTAACACAAGTGCCATGGTGGGAAATGGGTATCATAGGAAGAAACAAGCTGTTGAGAGTGATATGGGGAGACAAAGGACAGTTTGAACCAATGTTCTTATTCCAGAACCTGTCCACCTCATGTTTGGCTATGGTTCCCAAAGGAACAGCATTTCTTATAAAGAGCTGATAAACTGGTTGCTTAGCCATTCTTAGATATGTCTTTAGTAAGAAAAATTTATTTATCTTTACAATGTTGGCAGAAATGGTTTTAGATTCCCTCTAAAGTTTAATGCCTGTCTTGTTTGGATTTTTAAATTTTTTTTTACTTTTTTCTTTTTTCTTTTTTTTTTGGTCTTTTTAAGGCTGCACCTATGGCATATGGCAGTTCTCAGGCTGGATTTTTTAAAGTGTGAACAAAGCTTATAGGCATATTCTAGTCATCATTTCTGCTATACCCTTTATCATATTATCTTAAAAATATTGAACTATTTGATCAGATCTTTTTAATCATCAAGAATAATATTTTTCATGGAGAAAAACTTGATAAAAATAGATAGCTATGACTACTGGAAATAATTTGCTGCAGGAGGAATTATTACAAATCCAAAAGTACTTTAATAGTACATCAATAAATATTGGATCATATAAAGAAACCTTACATATAAATAACGTGTGACCAAAGGAAAGGTAAAAGCTTCCCATCTAATCCCTTCCCTTGATGCCTTCCCTCTTGTGCTTTTGCCAATACCTATTAAGGTAAAGTAAAGGTAAAGATCTACCTTAGGAATAGGAATTATTTTGTTTTATCACATATTTTTATAAATGAAAGCAACATTACATAAGAGGGGCATGATATAAGTAATTTTGCCAAAGAAAAGGTAATGGGAAAATAATAAAATTTGGTGCGTGATATATGACTATGGCATAGTGGCCGAGTATAGAAATGTTCTAGAGAGAGGGCCACTATCTATGGGCCACTTTCTCATTTGGGAAAGAGAAACTCAAAGTAGCTGGTGAGGTGGATATGAATGACATTTACCTTACAAATATATCTGGATGTCTTGGGTCCTCATAAGATAACATATTAGGGGAGTTCCCACTGTGGTGCAAAGGGGAATGGAGCTGTCTTGGGAGTTCTGGGACACAGGTTCTATCCCTGGCTGGGTATAGTGGGTAAAAGATCTGGTGTTGCCTGCCACTGTGGCCTAGGTCAACTGCAGCTCAGATCTGATCCCTGGCTTAGGAACTCCATATGCCATGAGGCAGTCTAAAAAGAAAAAAAATGAAATATTAGGAGGTATTTTCATAGCACAGAACTTAAGGATAGTACTATAATGGGATCCCAGTGTAATAAGATTTTAAGGCTGTTGTATGAATATATTATATCATGTTTAAAATGTAATATTCATTCCATTTATGCAATTTCTTTTCTTTGAATGTTTGTGCTTTCCAAGATGATATAAGAAAATAAACAGCTCAATATCTTTTCCTCCACATTTTTATCACTTCAGAGAAATAAGATGACAATAAATGAAGAAATCTAATGTGTATAAAGGGCTAAACAGGAACAAAGCATTATGCCAGATATTTTATATACATTATCTTATTACATCTGACATCTCTCTTTCAAGATAATTATCTCCATGAGATGAGAAATGGAAACTTGGGAATGCTAAGTAACTTGTTTAATTCATAGAGTGAAATACAGCTCATAGAGTAAAATAGAAAAGGAAATCATACACTAATTTCTTAACCTTGTCCTTTACACACTGCTTTTGGAAAATCATAAAACTGTAGGATCCTAAGAAATCATTGATCTTAGATACCTTACTCTGAGCAATGTTCTTAAATACTGTAACAGTCAAGTTTCACAAAGGATATCCTTTTGACTCAAATAAGAAACAAACTAAAAAAAAAAAAAGATTCTTTGCTACATCCTCCTTTGTTAAAAGTTTAAGAATATGGTATTTCCAAAACATGCCCTAGTTAATATGTTGTCCATGCTGAATCCAAAGAATATGAGGAAAATAGCTGAAATCTCTCTCAAAGCCGAATGAGAAAATCATCTCATTAGTTGCTTCCACTGGGCATGAATGTTTAAAAGAGGAAATGCAATCTATACTGAGTAGAATGGAGGTAATATCTACTTGGCACACATCATAACAGAAGATTGGCAATTATCCATTTTGCTGAGACAAAGTAAGCCATTGTAAAAGTTTCCTTTGTTGTGTCTGGAAATACAAGCAGCTGTGTTATATATACCTTGACTGAATGTATTTGCGGAAACTTATAAGTCTTAAAATATTGTTTGAGAATTATATAAAAAATTCTATCACAGAACATTTCCCAAAATTTGATAAACCTAAGAATCACCTGGACATCTTGTTAAATTGTTGATCCTGAATCATTTAGGCCTGAGGTTAGTCCTGAGATTCTGCACTTTAACAAGCTTTGAGGTTATGCCAATGATGCTAAATAATCACAAAATTGTACTCATTTTGAGTACAAAAGGCCAAGATTATTCTGAACACTTTCCTGTGGTTCATTAATATAAAGAAGTTGAAGTTGCAAAAGTCCTTAAACCAAGCTAGGCCATATAGCAACACTTTTTTTAAAGTTTCTAAAATTATCTTGAGAATAGTTTTCTTCACTCCTGAACCTCCTGATTTTTGTTCCTTATGGCCTAATTTAACTTATTTTGTATTGATCTGTAGGCTTCTAAGGTTGCTATTTGTATTCATCTTGTGCCTTTATTCTTTTTTTGATGAATCACACTCCTGAGACATCACATCAATACATAGTTCACCTGTCTACTAGTCACTAATCATGATACCACACTTTCTCTAGAGAGGATCATATTCAGAAACTCCTTTTCTTTATTTTTCTGGCTCATATAAAGTGTTTCTTGCCAAAATTCTCAGGAAACAACAAAAGGATTAAAACAAAATAATTCAGCTATGTCAAAAAATTTCAAAAACTGCATATGAAGCCATTGAAAAATATGGGCAGTTGCCATAAGGAGATAGAATGGAAGAAGATTGATATGGTTTAATACAAAGTATATTGGATACAAAAAGTGAGTCATGTCTGTAATACCTATCTCTTTCCATTAGACAATAAGCAACTTGAAAGAAAATGAGGTATCATCTTCATCTTAATATCTAGCATTGAGTTTGACAGGAAGAAAATGAAGGTGAGAAGTATTTTTTAATGACTGAAAGAGAAAAAAATGGCAACCTAGGCTTGAGGGTTTTCTTTGTTTTGTTTTGTTATTTTTTTTTTTTTTTCTTTTCCTTTTTTGTCCTCCCCACTGAATATGGAGTTCCCAAGCCAGGGATCAGATCTGAGTTGCATGCAGCAACACCCTATCCTTAACCCACAGTGCCAGGTAAGGATTGAACCTGTGACCCAACACTCCAGAGAAAATGAGGATCCCATAGTGCACTCCTAGGATTGATTTTTAACTCAGTGTTCACATCTACAAAAGCAGCAATGAGGAGTTCCCGTCGTGGCACAGTGGTTAACGAATCCGACTAGGAACCATGACGTTGCGGGTTCAGTCCCTGGCCTTGCTCAGTGGGTTAACGATCCGGCGTTGCCCTGAGCTGTGGTGTAGGTTGCAGACGCGGCTCGGATCCCGCGTTGCTGTGGCTCTGGCGTAGGCCGGTGGCTACAGCTCCGATTCAACCCCTAGCCTGGGAACCTCCATGTGCTGCGGGAGCGGCCCAAGAAATAGCAACAACAACAACAATAACGCCGAGGGAGCGGCCCAAGAAATAGCAATAACAACAACAACAAAAGACAAAAAAAAAAAAAAAAAAAAAAGCAGCAATGTTAATCTGCACAAGGGCAATAGAGTCCTTATATAGTGTAACATAATAGCTATCATACTACTTTAAAATTTGAATCACTATGAAAATGCATGCAATTTTTTATTATACCTATTACTAAATATAATACACATTTAGAGTGTTTATCAAAAGATGAAGAACTGGAGATGAAAATAGAAACATTGTTTTAGAAGTTCAGGGAAAACCTCCCTTATTTGTCAAAATCGCATATATGCTGCTTGCTATTTGAAATTCAGTGACTAGAAATTATTTTTTATTTCAGCTGTTTTTCTGTTAAACTTGATTTTCCTTAAAGTATCCCATTAAGTTTTATGGGGGTATCCTGACCATATGCCCCGTTCTCCTGAATAATATCACTCTATGCCTTTTGTCCTAGTATCCCATTGTTAAATGTCCCCATTTAATCTCAAATGGCCCCTCATTTACATGATATATAGTCAGCATACTTATTAGATATATTTATAACCTGAAGTGAAATAGTTTCATCTTTTGTTTGAGTATGCAAGTTCTAAATGGAGAGGGAGAAGCAAAGATACCTTGATGAGTCTAACTTGATGGGATGGAGAATGTGAGGTTTGTATATAATCTGATAAAAAATGAAAGGAATAGAAGAATAACAAAGTAAAAATTTATTTTAATGAAAGATGTCTAAGATCAGTGAATACCATTGCAGTCTTCCTCAGTTATTTGTTAAGAGACTACTATGTTAAAATTTCTAGGGCAGACAGTGGCTATTTTCTTGAGGTTGGTGAGGAGTACTTATTCAGAATAGCTGGAAAATCAATATGTCTCTGAGGTTTGTCATCAGAGTCATTCAAATACAAATAAAGATAATTGCATTATTAATCTGCTTCTGTGGTTTGGAGAAGAAACCAAATATAGAATAATTTATTTTAAAGGAGAATAAAGTCAAAGAGACATGGCATTTATTTTTTCAGTGAATAGACTTCTAGAGTGGAAAAAAGAGCCCATTTTATTTCCAGGAATTATAATGAAATACAATAATATACACAAATATTTCCTTGAAGATGCTTCAATCTTGGAAGAAACAGAAGGCAGAAAATGCTTCACCATCACTCTTTCCCCGCTTTAATAGCAAGGACAGGAGAAACTGAGAACCAGATTTTTTTGGTATTAACTTGTGGTATCAGATTTTATATTAAAGCTTGACAGCATAACTTGTTTATATTACAATGGGCTATAGAATACATTACAAGAATTTATCAATGTTTTCTGCTCTCTGAAAGTTTTTCTGTATAATTTCAATTCAACATTTACCATTGAACTATTCTATTTTATAAAAGGATTAGATAATTCAAAATAAAAGAGCCTATAGTGATTATCTGATTTAGAATTTTAAAAGTTTGCAAAATTATAAATCAGGTTATCTTTGTTTATCTCATCAGAAAGTTTCTCTTCCCAAGCACGTTACTGGTTTGTTAAGTTCAGGTTCTGATTGAGACACTAGAAATGTTGAATCTGAGCAGGGCCCAGTGGGACTCCTGGGCACAAAAGTCTTTCTGTAGCTCCTATTTCTTGATTTTAGGAAATGGGACTCATTTGCCTCCAAGGCCTTCCCTGAGTTCCAAGGAGCAGGTTAATACAAATGCTGATCAAGGAAGGGAGGTGATACAAAGACAAGGAAGGAAAAGTCAAGCAACAATAATGCAGCCTTGGGACAAGGTCCTTGTTCCCCTCAAGGAATAAACATAATGATTTATTCACATAAAATAAAATCCTTATTCTCCTTTGGAAATTAATATTTTAAAATTAGATAGCTTGGAGTCCTTTCCTTGTGCTTCTCCCTCACTTGATTGCATCATAAACACAAGCATCTGTAAACTAAAGATTAGGTGCCTTGAGTACAATTGCCTGGAGTTAAAGATTATCAACACATGATGTTTTTCAGGAACTTCCTTAGTTTGTTATAATCTCTGATTAATATACCCTTTACACAAGTACTTTTATTCTAAGAAAAGTCAAGGTGCAATAACCCAGAAGACCACCACCAGGATCATGCTGAGATCTCCTTATACCAGCTTTCATAACTAAGATTCCCTGAAAGAAAGAAGAATGCATGTTTGCCTCAATCCTGATCCTTATCTGAAACCCTGGGTTTTTTGGTTTTTTTTCTTTTATTCTATAAAACTCCATGCAAATCTTCCCCAAAGTGGGGGTGAGGGGAGTCTTGTAGACATTAGCTTGCTGTGGCCTCTTTGCTTGGCAGAGTAATTAAAGCTTTTTTTTTTCTCCTTCACCCAAAACTCTGTCTCCACATTTCTGTGTCCACCCGTGGACAGAGACCAAGTTTCAGCAGCAGGGTGATAGGGTTCTTTCAGCAAATGATGACTCTTGAGAGGTTGGCTTAACCAAGGGTCATTCTCTTCAGGAGAAATCATCCATAAACTAGTAGATAATGGGAAGGCATTCATAGGCTTAAGAAGGTTCAGATTTTTCCTTGTAGTGAGAATGTTTGCTGAAGGAATTCTAAAACTCAAAAAATATTTTACAACAGCAGCTGGAAATCTTTCAGGAGAATGAAAAAATAATTCAATTAGAAGCACCTTTAGATGGATTTTACTTTTCTTCTAGTAAATTCAACTTTTCTCCCAATTTCAGAGTAATAATGTAAAATGCCATTTCTAGCAGCTTTTGATCTTCATGCAAGATATTAGAATAATGTCTCCAGATATCAACCCAAGAATAGAAAGTGTCTTTATGCTGTGTAATATATAGATACACATTACAGAACACATGAGAAAACATACTATTTAAGAAAGTGTTCATACATAAAAATAAAACAGGAATTGAGAATAGCTGAATAATCCAAAAGTAACTATAGGTATGCTTAAAATATTATATATATATATATATATATAATATTAAATCACTTAAAACAAGGTACATATTTTGATTTGTTTACCTGGAAATAGAGAGGCATATTTTTTTCACCAGTACTTGCATACTCTATATCCATTATTACTCCTAACTGAATCTAAAATGAAGGACAAAGAGTTAGATTCAGGCAACATGGCAGACTGTACTCGAATGGTTCACCCTATCAACTACATACGCACACAAACACAAGTGATTGATATAATATTTAAAATGCACAGCTGTCAGACCAGAGAAAGACAAATCACTGAAGTACTTGAAATAGAGAAATTAAATCTAAATGGTAAGTAAGGCTGATAAGGCAAGGATTGATAAAATGTTTAGAGCAGGAAAGATTCTAAAGCTCCAACTATGAATAGAAGCTGTGCAGGGAACTAGAATTTTCCTGATGATTAAGCTGAATCCCACAATACTACCTATCCTCATGATCGAAGCAGAATTCATCCATTATTCAGCAAAGTTACAAGATTTTTCTTCTTTCTGAGCTTTGAGTGAGGAAAGAAATATTAAAATCCCAGGCATGTATGTAAGTAGGGAATCCTAATTTAAAACACCTACATGACACAAGGACCACAAAATAAGAAATATATAAAATCTGATACCACCACTGAGTTTCCTGAGATCCCTAACAGAAGCCAAACAAAAACTATTTTATTTAAATACTTTGATAATTCAGGGTATATGGATATCATGCAGAATAAAGGACACAAGCTCAACAGAAACACATACATACACATTACAGAACACATGAGAAAATATACTATTCAAGAAAGAGTTCACACATAAAAATAAAACAAGAATTGAGAATAGATGAATAATCTGAAAGTGACTATAGGTATGTTTAAAATGTTGACATATATTTTAAAGGACTAGATGCCAAATAAAAGAATAAAACATTATAAAATAAGTGTAGATGGATTTTTTACATATATATACACTGAATTTTTAGACATAAAAATATAATCAAGGAAATAGAGGAAAAACAGGTTAAAGAGAACTGATAACTAGTGAAATAGATTAAAATGAGATAATTATGAGTATACAGAAATATGAAAGTGAGAAAGAGAGGCAAAGAAAACTTGGAAGATAGTAGATGACACAACATAATTTAAATTGAGTTTCATAAGAAAAAAAGGAGAAAAATATTTTTTGACACAAGGAGCCATTGTTTGAAGAGATACAGTGAATTTTCATAATTTCAAAAAGACACATATTCTTAGATGGAAGAAAAACATCAATTCCTAAGATATATAAATAATAATAAACTCATCCCTGGAAACTTTGTGTAGTAATTGCACAGTTAACAAAAGAAAACTTAATTAGGAAAGCAGAAAGCAAAAATATAGTTTTAAACACAATACACTGTAAAGTATCAGAGAAGAAAATTATAAAGCAGGTCCAATTATTTGTGATCAATACAGGTGACTGAGATTAAAAATGTCTGCTTTTAATTTTAGAACAAAATGAAATTAAGCATTCCAGTGACTCTTACTTGCTTAAAAAAGATATCCCCATTAAAATAATAAATCAGAGGCTTTGATCAAGTTGTTTTCAGAAAGTGATAGTCCTGTCTCACAGATTTACCTCAAGCCAACATGGTGTGCACAGGGCTAGTTAGGTTGGGTTCCTTGTCTATCAGGCCAAATTCAATCTAAGTTACCAATCTTATGTATTGAGTTTTTTAGTTTTTTTTTTTCTTGAAAGAAAATATTGTGAATTTTTTTTAAAGCTTGAATATCAAAGTTGTGCACTGTTTCTCCATGTGAATATTTTGCTCCCTCTTTAATTCCCAATCTCCTAAACAGGTCTACACTGAATTGATAATAGAATACTACAAAGAATAACTTGGAAGAAGCTACTGAGATTTACATTTATTTTTTATTGAATACTCAAAACAAATATGAAAGAAGAACTTTTGTCCAAATAAGCGGATTAGAAAAATATGACTCAAATTTTTTAGGTAACTTATGGAATTTTTACATGTGGTAAGTGGCAGAGTCAGAATATGATATATCAAAACACTGGGATGAGTTAAGTGCAAGTGTGTGCATTTTAAGGTGTCTAGCCATCCAGCATCCTTCTTTTTTCTTTGCAAAACATCATTTTCAGAAAAATAAGAACATCGAACACATCTGGACCATGAATATATTTGTTAGATCACCTCTTCCCCCTCGGTAACTGATGCTAACTCTCCACCTATTATATTATTGCTGTCTTTATTTTTTTACATGATTTTCATTTTTTCCATTTTAGCTGGTTTACAGTGTTCTGTTAATTTTCTAATGTACAACAAGGTGATGCAGTCACATATACATGTATACCATCCTTTTTCTCACATTATCATGCTCCATAATAAGAGAATAGATATAGTTCCCAGCTCTACAGAGAAGGATCTCTTTGCTTATCCATTACAAAGGCAATAGTTTGCATCTATTAACCCCAAATACCTAAGCCATTCCACTACTCCCCTCACCCTTGTCAACCACAAGTCTGTTCTCCATGTGCATGATATTCTTTTCTGTGGGAAGTTTCATTTGTGTCATATATTAGATTCTAGATATAAGTGATATCACATGGTATTTGTCTTTTACTGACTTAATTCATTTGAGAGTCTTTAGTTCCATCCATGTTGCTGCAAATGTCATTATTTTGTACTTTTTCATGGCCAAGTAGTATTCCATTGTGTATATGTATATCTGTCTATCTATCTATCTATCTATCTATCTATCTATCTATCTATATCTCACATCTTATTTCAATCATCTATCAATGGACATTTAGGTTGTTTTCCTGTTTTGGCTATTGTGAATAGTGCTGCAATGAACATACAAGAGCATGTGTCTTTTTCAAGGAAAGTTTTGCCCAGATATATGCACAAGAGTGGGGTTGCTGGATCATATGGTAGTTGTATATATAGTTTTCTAATGTACCACCATACTGTTTTCCATAACGGTTGTACCAATTTACATTACAGTGAAGAAGGGGTTCCATTTCTCCACACCCTCTCCAGCATTTGTTATTTTTGGCCATTCTGACTGGTGCAAGGTGGTACCTCATAGTAGTTTTAATTTGCATTTGTCTAATAATTAGTGATGTTGAGCATTTTTTTCTTATGCTTGTTAGCTATCTGTATATCTTCTTTGAAGAAATGTCTATTCAGGTCTTTTGCCTGTTTTTCACTTGGGTTGTTGGCTTTTTTGCTGTTGAGTTTTATAAGTTATTTGTATATTTTAGAGCTTAAACCCTGTCAGTTGCATCATTTGAAACTATTTTCTCCTATTCTGTAAGTTGTCTTTTTTTTTTTTTTTAATGTTTTCCTTTGCTGTGCAAAAGCTTGTCAGTTTGATTATGTCCCATTGGTTTATTCTTGGTTTTAATTCTGTTGCTTTGGGAGACTGACCTGAGAAAACATTTGTAAGACTTTGTCAGAGAATGTTTTGCCTATGTTCTTTTCTAGATGTTTGATGGTGTCTTTCCTTACATTTAAGTCTTTAAGTCATTTTGGGTTTATTTTTGTGCATGGTGTGAGGGTGTGTTCTAGTTTCATTGATTTGTATGTAGCTGTCCATGTTTCCCAGCAATACGTGCTGAAAAGACTGCCTTTTTCTGATTTTATATTCTTGCCTCCTTTGTCAAAATTAACTGACTGTAGGTGTCTGGGTTTATTTCTGTGTTCTCTGTTCTGTTCCATTTGTCTGTATGTCTGTTTTGGTAATAGTAACACACACTGTCTTGATGACTGACTTTGTAATATTGCCTGAAGTCTGGAAGAGTTATGCCTCCTGCTTGCTTTCTATTCCTCGGGATTGCTTTGGCAATTCTGGGTCTTTTGTGGTTCCACATAAATTTTTGGATTGTTTGTTCTGGTTCTGTGAAAAATGTCAAGGGTAATTTGATAGGGATTGCATCAAATCTGTAGGTTGCTTTGGGAAGTATGGCCATTTTTACAATATTAATTTTTCCAACCCAGGATCATGGAATATCTTTCCATTTCTTCACATTTTATTTAATTTCTTTGAATTATGTTTTATTGTTCTCAGCATAAATATCTTTCACCTCTTTGGTCAGGTTTATTCCCAGGTATTTGATTTTTTTGGGGTGCAATTTTAAAATATATTGTATTTTTGTATTCCTTTTCTAATATTTTTTTTTTGTTAGTATACACAAAGGTTACTGATTTCCAAATGCTATTCCTGGTACTTTGCTGAATTTGTTGATCAGTTCAAGTAGTTTTTGGGTTGAGTCCTTAGGGTTTTCTATATGTAGTATCATGTCATCTGCATACAGTGACAATTTTACATCTTCTCTTCCAATTTGGGTATGTTTTATTTCTTTTCTTTGTCTGTTTGCTATGGCTAGAACTTCCAATACTGTGTTGAATAACAGTGTGAGAGTGGACATCCTTGTCTTGTTCCAGATTTTAGTGGGAAGGCTTTCATCTTTTTTCCATTGAGTATTATATTTGCAGTGGGTTTGTTAAAAATGGCTTTTATTATGTTAAGATATGTTCCCTTTATACCCACTTTGGTAAGAGTTTTGATCATGAATGTATGTTGTACTGTGTCAAATGCTTTTTCTCCATCTATTGAGATGATCATGTGGTTTTTCACTTCTCTTTGGTTAATGTGGTGTATGATGTTGATTTATCTGTGTATGTTTAAATATTCTTTTGAACCTGGGATGAATCACACTTGCTTGTGGTGTATGATCTTTTTTATATGCTTTTGGATTCAGTTAGCTAAAATTTGGTTGAGAATTTTTGTGTCTATATGCATCAGAAATATTGGCCTATATTTTTCTTTTTTGGTGGTATCTTTTGTTTTAGTATTAGGGAGATGGTAGCATCATAGGATGTCTTTGGGATTGTTCTTTCTTCAAACTTTTGGAAAATTTTAAGGAGATTGGGTATAAATTCCCCTTTGTATGTTTGGTAGAATTCATCTGTGAAGCCATCTGGTTCTGGACTTTTATTTGTAGAGAGTGTTTTTATAACCTTGATTTTATTTCTAGTGATTAGTCTGTTCAGTTGATCTATTTCTTCTTGATTCAGTTTTGACAGGCTGGTAATTCTCTGGAAATATGTCCATTTCTTCTAGGTTGTCAAATTTGTTGGCATACAATTGTTCTTAGTATTCTCTCTCTCTCTTTTTTTTCTTTTTCTTTTTTTTTTTTTGTATATCTGTGGTATCCATTGTAATTTCATCATTTTCTTTTCTCATTTTGTTTATGTGGGTTTTTTCTCTCCTCTTATTGGTGAGTCTGGCCAGAGGTCTGTCAATTTTGTCTACCTTTTCAAAGAACCAGCTCTTGGTTTGTTTGATTTTTTTCTATTGTTTTTTTTTTTTTTATTTCCATTTTGTTGATTTCCTTTCTGATCTTCTGCTGACCTTAGGTTTTGTTTGTTCTTCTTCTTCTAATTCATTTAGGTGTTGGGTTAAGTTGTCAATTTGAGATTTTTCTTCTTTTTTGGGGAAGGCCTGTATTGGTATGAATTTCCCTCTGAAAACTGCTTTTGAATCATCCCATAGATTTTGAATGGTTGTGTCTTCATTACCATTAGTGTCAAGGTATTTTTTTAATTTCCTTCTTGATTTTCTCATTGACCCATGGTTTTTTAGTAGCATGTTATTTACTCTCCATGTAATTAGTTTCTTTCTCATTTCATTTCTTGTGGTTAATTTCTACTTTTATTCCATTGTGGTCATAGAAGATACTTGAGGAGTTCCTGTCGTGGCGCAGTGGTTAATGAATCCGACTAGGAGCCATGAGGTTGTGGGTTCGGTCCCTGCCCTTGCTCAGTGGGTTAACGATCCGGTGTTGCCGTGAGCTGTGGTGTAGGTTGCAGACGCGGCTCGGATCCCGCGTTGCTGAGGCTCTGGCGTAGGCCGGTGGCTACAGCTCCAATTCGACCCCTAGCCTGGGAACTTCCATATGCCGCAGGAGTAGCCCAAAGAAATAGCAAAAAGACAAAAAAAAAAAAAAAAAAAAAAAAGAAGATACTTGAAATAATTTCTATACTCTTAAATTTGTTGAGGTGAGCTTTGTGCCCCAGTTTGTGCTCAACCCTTGAGAATGTTCGATGTGCCCTTGAGAAGAATGTATATTCTGATTTTTTTGGATGTAATGTCCTGAATATTTTTATTAAGTCATTTAGAATCTCTGTTGCCTTACTGATTTTCTGTCTAGAGGATCTGTCCATTGATGTGAGTGGAGTGTTAAAATCTGCTATTGTTTTATTCTTATCAATTTATCCTTTTATGTCTGTTAGTATTTGTTGTAGGTATCTGAGTGCTCCTGTATTAGGGGAATATGTTTTGATGATTATAATATCCTCTTCTTGATTGGATCCTTTAACCATTAAATAGTGTCCTTTTTTATGGCCTTCATTTTAGAGGCTATTATGTCTAATATGAGGATTGCAACTCCTGCTTTCCTGTCTTCTTTTGGCATGAAATATATTTTCCCATCCTCTCACTTTTAATCTGTATGTGTCCTTTGTCCTAAAGTGAGTCTCTTGTAGACAGCAGATAGTAGGTTTTTGCTTTTATACAATGTGCCATTCTGTGTTTTTTGATCAGAGCATTCAGGCCATTGACATCTAAGATGATTATTGATAGACATATTTATTGCCATTTTATTTTATTTTATTTTATTTTGTTGTTGTTGTTGTTGTTGCTAATTCTTGGGCCGCTCCCGCGGCATATGGAGGTTCCCAGGCTAGGGGTCCAATCGGAGCTGTAGCCACCGGCCTACACCAGAGCCACAGCAACGCGGGATCCGAGCCGCGTCTGCAACCTACACCACAGCTCACGGCAACGCCGGATCGTTAACCCGCTGAGGAAGGGCAGGGACCGAACCCGCAACCTCATGGTTCCTAGTCGGATTCGTTAACCACTGTGCCACGACGGGAACTCCTATTGCCATTTTAAACTTTGTTTTCCAGTTGATTCTGTGTTTCTCCTTTCCTACTTTCTTTTTTTATTGGATGATTTCCATATATTTTATGCTTGAGTATTTTTCTTTTTAGTTTGTGTGAATGTAATATTTGGTTTTTATTTGTGGTTGCCTTGTTTTTGAAGTATGTTAACCCCTTTCTGTACCTGCTGATTTAGCATGATAGTCACATAAATTCAAACACGTTATTTATTAAAAGGGTCTATATTTTCTTACTTTCCTTCCCCACATTCTATGATTTTGAAGTCTTTTTTTTTAATGTCTTCGTGTTTGTCCTTTTGCCATTCCTTGTGTTTATCATCACTTTTGCTATTGTTTTTTGTGTTTGTTTGTTTTCTCTTTTGATATGTATGCTGGCTTATTTAAGTGATTGCTTTCCAGTTGTGTTTTCCTCTATCTTATTTCTTCTTATTTTTTTTATTCAGAGAAGCCTTTTCAGTATTTCTTTTAGAATGTGTTTAGTGTTGCTGTACCCTTTTAGTTTTTGTTTGTTGGAGAATTTCCTTATTTCCTCTTCTATTTTAAATGATAGTCTTGACAGATAGAGTATTATAGGCTGCAGGGTTTTTTTCCATTCAGAATTTTTAATATATCTTTCCATTCACTTCTGGCCTGTAGTGTTTCTGTAGAGAAATCAGCTGATAGCTTTATGGGTGCTCACTTATAATTAACACTGCATTTTTCTCTTACTGTCTTTACAATGCTATCTTTATCTTTAAATTTTGCTGTTTTTAATATAATATGTCTTGGTGTGGGCCTATTTGGATTCAACATTTTGGGGGCCATCTGTGCTTCCTGTATATCAGTATCTGTTTCCTTTATATTTGTGAAGTTTTCAGACATAATTTCTTCAAATATATTTTCAATTCCTTATTGTTTTTCTTCTCCTTCTGTAAATCCTATTATGTGTAGATTGGCCCACTTAATTTTATCCCATAGATCTCTTATATTGCTTTCTTTTTTTTTTTTTTTTTCATTTGGTTTTCTGTCTGCTGTCCTGAATTGGTGATTTCCATTATTCTATCTTCTAGGTCACTAAATCCATCTTCTCCATTATTCATTCTGCTCTTTAGTGCCTTTATCTTAGTTTGTGTCTCTACAAATAAATTTTATATTTTTTCTATGTTTCTTCTCAAGTTTTCTCATTCCTTTCTAAAGGAATCTGCATAACTGTTCATATACATTCCTAATTCCTTGATATTCAGCCTTAATTCTTTCAGTATTTTAACTATCTCCCTTTTGGACTCAATATCTGTCAGACTGCAGAGGTCTGTTTCATTGCTCCTTCATAAGAATTCTGTTCCTTTAACTGGGAATGGTTTCTGAGCTTCTTCGACTTGCTTATGTTTTTCTTTTTCTGTGAGTTTAAGGAAGCCAAATGTAGTCTTGGAGGGCTACTTCTATGCAAGAGCACCATTTTGTATTTTGTGGAGGGTCAGTATTTTTTTTTTTTTTTTTTGGCATGGAAGTTTGAATATTTGTTGTCTCTTTCTTCAGTGTGAGTGGGCTATTATCCCCAGGGTGCTGTGTGTTTCCCAGGAGAAGGAGGCAATGGGTAGGACTAGTAGTCAGTGTCTGGTTGCTGAGCTCTTAACAGCAGCAAGTGCCTGCAGGAAGGTGGTGCTGGCTACTCCTAATTGCAGGGCACTGGGAAGTGGTAATGAGCCTTAGGCAGATTTACAAGGTTCCCAGAGCATTTGGCAGTAGCAACAGCAGGGTGTATGAGTTTCTGGGGGAGTGAGAGCAACAGCAAGTAGTGTTTGATTGCAATGCCCTCCTCTGAGGGGATTGCAGCCACAAGTTGTGCCTGTTCAGGAACCCCCCCAGTAGTTGTGTGCCATGCCCCCTCTGTAGTCAGTGATAACTGCAGTGGTTTGCCCCTGCCACCTGCACACCACACATGAAGCACCCTGGCTTACTTATCCCACACAGGAAGTGGTGACCAGATGCTCCTAGTTGTAAGTTCCTGATAAGGGACAGCGATCAAGCATCTGGGCACTGCCCAGAGCATTGGGGAGTGGCAGCATCAGGGTGGGTGTTCTCCTAGGGGATTAAGAGCAGCAACAGGTGGTGTTCTGTAAAAATGTTTTCCTCTGTGGTGCCCTGTGAGGTGATTGGGGCTGCAAGTGGTTCTTGTTCAGGGATTCCCAGTGGTGGTAGGCCAAGCCCACTTTTGGAAACAGAGATAACTGTCATGGTTTTCTCATACTACCTGCAGATCACACTAAAACACCCCCTCTTGCTTGGCCCATGCAGGATATGCTGCATTAGCTGCTCCTAGTTTTAAGGTCTTGGGAAGGGACAGTGATCAAACATCTGGGTGCTGCCCAGAGCATTTGGCAGTAGCAGCTGCAGAGTGGGTTGTTCCAAGGTGGGTGAGATCAATAACATGTGGTGCTTGGTTTCAGTGCCCTCTTTTTATTTTTTTGCTAATCCCTGAGGTGATTGGGGCTGCAGGTGGAGCCCACTCACAGGTCCTCAGTGGTGGCAGGCCATGCCACCCTATGGCCTCCAAGATGACCACCAACATCCATCCTTGCCACCTGTAGATCATGCAAAAAGCACCACATTGCACTTAGCCCCCTGCTGCCCTTATCACACACAGGAGGTGCCCTGCCACCTATATCCTGCACTAGAAGTACCCAGTCTCCCATAGCCTGAGCAAGTGTCTTCTTGCCACCCATAGTCTGCACCAGAGGTGCCCTGCCCTCTGATAGCCTGCATGCACATGCACAGGGAGTTTCCTGTGGCAGTCCTCTCCTCCTCTTCTTGCCCTCCCCAACAATGGCACCTTGCTTCACCTGGAGGCCCAGACCTCCCCCTGGGTTCCCTCTGCTGTGATGTCCTACTCCCCAGCCCATAGTACACTTCTCCCCCACCCATGACACAGCATTCCTTAGCTCCTTAGGCTGTCCCCATCCAGACAACCCTAGTCCCCTCCCTGGGACTGATCTCTAGAGCCTAAGTCTCAGAGCCCAGCCCCCACCCAAGCTTCTCAGGATGTGGTATCCCAGGTGGTGGTGCAGATGATTCTGTATAGCTCTCACTCTACTTTGCCCTCCTCGGTCTAGCTGCTTTCCTTTCCTTAGCAGCATTGAGGTCCCTCCATCTCAGCTGAGTTCCTGGTGGTTAGGTGGCTTCCCAGGGTGTGGATTCCTTTTCTTCTTCCCAGCTCCCTCTCAGGAATGCTAGTCCTGTCCTGATTCCTTTCTCTCTCTCTTTTTTTTTTGTCCTACCCAGTTATATCAAGAGTTTCTTGCCCTTTTTGGAGGTTTAAGTTCTTCTGCCAGCATTCAATAGATTTTTTTGTGTGAATCATTGTATAAGTGTTTTTTTTGATGTGTTTGCAGGAAAAGATGAGTGGGATGTCTTACTCCTCCACCACTTTGATTTGCTCTCCATTGCTTTCTTCAATAATGAGGAGCTTACATATCTTTCAGCTATTTAGCTTTATCATGGATCTTTCCTTATACAAAAGGGCCTCTTCTATGTTGACATGGTCTAGAGTCATGATTACTTTCATTAAGACTACTTTCTGAAGAGCTTGGAGTGAAATTTTCATCAAATTCCAGAGGGTGCTACTGCTGTGAGACATCTGAAGCCTGAGGTAGACAGGTGAAAAAAAAATCATGGAGATTGTCTGAAGAGGTTACACAGAATTAATTTCCATTTTAAAAGTATTAATAAGTGTCATATATTGAATGCTAACACTATGCCAAACACACTTCTGAGTAATTTATATACATCGTTACATTTAATATCACAACAATTTGATGTGTTATGAATCATTATGCCTGTTCCTCCTCTATTCTTCATTAGCATGTGCCTGACTTCCCCTTTATCTCTGTGCTCATCCTCCTCAATTAATGGCTCATCTCTGGATTCTAAAAACAGCATGTCTGAATAATATTTAGCCATAAAAAAGAATAAAATAATGGCTATTTGCAGCAACATAGATGGACTTAGAGATTATCATATTAATTGAAGACAAATATAAATATCTTATGATATGACTTATATGTGAAATCTAATAAAAATTATACAAAAAACATTTCATAAAACACACAATGAATTCCCATTGTGGTTCTGTGTGTTAAGAACCCAATATAGTGTCCAAGAGGATGCAGTTTCAATCCATGGCCTTGCTCAGAAGATTAAGTACCTGGTATTGCCACAAGATGCAGAGCAGGTAGCAGAAGTGGCTCAGATCTGGTGTTGTTGTGCTGTGTTGTAGGACTCAGCTATAGCTCCAATTCTACCCCTTGCCTGGGAACTTCCATATGCTGCAGGTGTGGCCCTAAAAAGAAAAGAAAAAAAAAGAAACAAACTCAATTATTTCAAAATTCAATTCAGGATTACCAAAGGGAAAATTGTAGAGTAGGGTTGGGATGATATGATTAACACACACACACTACTATATATCTAATAAATAGCTAACAATGATCTATTCTGCAGTGCCGGGAGGTTTACTTAATGTTCTCTAATAACCTATGGGGAGATAATTGATATATGTGTATCAACTTTTTTGTAAACATGATGCTAACACAACATTGTACATCAACAATAGCCCAATATATATTTTTTAAAGCAACATGTCTATACCCTTATTGGGGCATTCATTGCATTATAACATACTCATTTGGGCAATGTGTATCATCTGCTTTGTCCATGTGGGAGGATATCATCACATTTGGTTGATGACATTGTTGAATAATAAAGGGGACAAGAGTAAAGGTGTGTATCAGAATATTCAATGCAAATTTTTTCAATTTAACTTTTATTAATTGCCATTCTACCATGCTATTCTAGGCATTTCATGTTCCCTTGTTTAATTCTGAGAGAATAAGTAAAAGTCAAAAAATTTTACTGATGAGGATACTGAGGACTCAGGAGGTCAAACTACTTGTCACAAATCACTTATCCTATGTTTGGAGGTCCCATTATGACTCAATGGTTATGAACCTGGATAGTATCAATAAGGACACAGGTTCAGTCCCTGCTTTGCTCAGTGAATTAAGGATCCAGTGTTGCCATGAGCTACAGTGTACATCACAGACATGGTTTGGATCCTGCATTGCTATGGCTGTGGCGTAGGCTGGCAGCTGCAGCTCTGATTTGACCTCTAGCCTGGGAACCTCAGTATGCTACAGGTTCAGCCCTAAAGTTAAATAAATAAATAAAAACAAAAAATAAACAAAAAAAAAAACCAAAAAAAAGCTATGTTTGAACTCAAGTGTGCCTGGGTACTAAATACTTGCTCCTTCTACATTTCTTGGATCTTAATAAATATTTTAAATACATTTTGAATGAAATTTTAAATGTTAATACATTTTAATTAATTATGATTCACAAATTTGTTGTAACTGTAAGTTCAGTGTTTATTTTATTGGTCTCTTTGCAGATATGTATTGATTATTTATAGTGTAAGAATAGGATATATTAAATAACCTCACTAATATACATTAATATACAGGTTACTGCTCCAGAAGTTTTATCTGGTATCTGTTACAACTTTAGTAATGTTCTGAATTTATTTCATATATTCTCCTTAGATTCCCTAGTTATCTCTCACAAACTCTGGCCAATTGCTATGGGTGGAAGCATAAGTGTTACTTTTGTGTCAAAGAGTATGAAAATAATATAAGAATGCCATGTATGATCTCTTCCCATATTTCAATAATCAGAATATTCCCCTTAGTAGACTATCCATTAGCCTGGGCCCCAAGGGACTCTGGAATGAGCACTCTGTCTGTGTGTTTTAGACACTTAGCACCAAAAAGAAATAAATTTTATATGATGTCATTGATGTCCAGAAATTAATTTGTTACTGTGATACAACCTATACTATCATAGCTAAAATAGTAACATTTGTGAAGTAATAAATTGACATCTTTAAAAAGTAATGTATCATCAGTGTATTTACATATACTTATATATGTAAATACTATGTACTTCTTTTCCAAGAATTATGGATTTCAGACATCTGCCATTCTGCCTGTGATACACAATGGGTCTTGCCAATAAGAGACATTTTGTTTTTCTTTCCAACATTCTAAAATAAAAGGCCAGATTAACTCAAAGTTTACTTGTAATACAGATTATAGAAGTGGAATTTTAACTATCATAGTTTCAAAGTTGAAGCAAATTTTTCCCAAGGGAATCTGGTACAACAACAATTTGTTTTAAGAACTGATTATTGGAAATCAGAACCTACAAGTTAGAGTACTGATGACTTTTATGCAATAGGCATATTGATCTCTGCATTATTTAGATATCAGTGTGTATATTCAATAATCTTTGTAACATTTGACAGTAGTTCCATGACCTGTGGTAGATTATGTTTTTATTAGTTTACAATAATCATATATTATTATGTATTTATTAGTATATTACTCTGATCTAATCAGAGTAGGTTTATTAACTGAACACATACTCTGTATTAGGAATATCACTATGGATAGGAAATGATAAATTAATGATCCTGTATTATTTTCTGAGAACTTACAGTCTAGAAGAACAACAGAAGAATTAGAAAATAATTCTAAAACAAAATTTTACATTGCACAGGAAATATATATGAAGGAAAATATTATTCAACCATGTGAGGAGGGGAAAAAATACTTCATTGGGAAGTTGGAGCCTATGCTGTGAAAGATCAGTGGGAATTAAAAAGCCAGTCAAGAAAAAAAGAAATTTTAAATAAAATAGAATTGCATCAATAATAGTAGAAGATTCAACATAATACCTGTTCTAAATAATTCACTATTTTGGGATCAGGGCATGTAAGACATGGAGTACCAGGAGACAGAGTTATAGGGATCTTATAATCTTATCATTTTTAATATATATATATTATATAATCTTATAATTATATGTATATTCTAATCTTATATTATAGGGTCTTATAATCATATGGAGCCACTAAAACATTCTATGAAGAGAAGTAATATAATCAAATTCATGTTTTAGGTAAATCACTCTGGTGGCAGTATGGAGAAATCCTTGGAGAGCATATTTTCTTAACAAGTAGTGGAGAGGAAAAAAATCAGGAAACACTAAAAAAAATAATGGACTCATTTATACCACATTCAAGTTTTTTTTTTTCAAAATTTATTGAAAATATATTATTCTCAGAATAGACTCACTGGGTAGGTATAATAATAATCAACCCAAATTATCTCATTCACTTTAAATTCTAGTAACATAAAATATGTTTTTCTATATGTATGGAAATATATGATGAACAAAATTGATGAGGGAATTAGACAATATCAACATAGGAAAGTGAACTATCAAATCCTATGAATCTTATCATTGTCAAAATCAAGCTCTTTTAGTCTTCTACAATGATTTCCTAGTTTTTTGTTTTGTTTTTTTAGATTTTAGTAACTAATCGTATCCTGTCTTTCTCGCTAGACATGGCCTCGTTGATACAAATATTTACATATAAAATATTTTCTGAATGGTATAGAAGTAAAAATTATTTTTAAATATCATAGTGTAATCTTAAAAATATAACTTGAGCAAGCATTAGTAAATTTCTATTCTGAGGCCAAGAATATATAAAATAGTATGAAAGATGTAGGAAACAGAATACAAATCCACTGAGTTCTCTTTCTTCTAAAAAAATATTTAGAAGAAAATATTTGGTCTATAAAGATAGTACCCATTTCTCAAGGGATGTAAATAAATGGAGGTTTAGATGGAAATTATGATCTAAGAAAGTGTGGGATGGAAGGGGTGGATGATTAACACAATTGAGGGTTCAGTCCATTGGTTTTCACTTGTGGCAGAGAATGTTATTGGTAGAAACCAGATGACATTTGCCAGTTTGTTATGCAACTTTGGCCAATTAATGATGATATATTTGATATCTGTCACATCTGTTTTTGTCCCATTAAAACATAAATTAAAATGAAATCCTTTGCATGCATCATTCACACTCTTATATCACTTATCTTCCAAGTGAACTTGATTCAGTGGAAATCACTGAAGACTTTAGTGATATTAGTTGAGAATTACAACTTAGGAGGTGACTGTGCCATCTGCTGAACATTCTATTGGGTTTTACATAACCAAGAAATTAACTTCAGCTGGATTGAATCACTAAGATTTGGGAAGTTTTTGTTTAAAGAGCTAGTGTATATGCCCTAAATAATATATTTAGCATAACAACTGTGGATTAATGGTCCCCCCTCTCTCTCAGGAATGTGTATGTGTATATATATACACATATACATTGTTATACACATTCATATGTATATACACACAGTGTTTATATACATGTGTGTATACATTCATATAGCAAACTCAAATGAATCAAAGTATAAGTTAAATGCCAATAAATAATATATTATGAAAACCCACTATAAATTATTCATTGATATGAAGACAAAACAATTCTTCAATGATTACCACATTTTCTCCCTGAAAATAAGACATACATTGGAAAATAAACTGAATTCAGATGTTTCTTTGGAAAGTATTGCATAAGAATGAGAGAGAATGAAAAAAAAAATAACCGAAGTAAAAAACGGGAAGATAAATACCAATGGTTTTCAGCTGTTAGAGTGGCATAATTACTGATAGCTCGCTGGAAGGATTCAAAGAAAGAGAATTTTGTTTTGAAATAAATTATAATTAATCACATTTTTCCAGGCAATAAATGATTGATAAATAAATAAATAAATACAGCCAAAACACTGAACTAAAAAAGGAAAGTAAGGATAACACGAATTTTAATTTGCAAAACTGTGTAAGCATCCACAATTTACAAACAAGGTAGTGATAGTAAAATGGCAGGGAAATTAACCGGATATGATATTGCAAATTAAAGTACCACCACCAGGTACATTGCATCATAGCCAGAATTGTCCTTTACTTTAATGTTGTTTTCTTTATGAATCCATTGCAACCTTATTACTATCATAATATTGTTTATTTATACAGCTAATTTTCTATAATTTCCCTCAGTATTAGGATATAAAACTTAAAGCAGAAAAGTCTGAGATGAAAATATGCACTTATAAGCCATAAAAATATAAGTGTAATTATAGAAATGGGGGAAAGAACTTTATTACTGCTGAATGATGTGAAAGTGATTTTTAAAAGTGACTAGTAAAAATTGTAGCATTTAAGACAGAAGAGCAACCATGGATTAACAAAAATCAAAAACTCAGATTATACCAAGTATTGGTAAGAATGTAAAATAACAGAACAAGAAGAATTTTTACATAATGAAAAATGGTATAAGTAATTTAAACATTCAATTTAGAATTATTTTGTAGGAGTTCCCGTTGTGGCGCAGTGGTTAACGAATCCGACTAGGAACCATGAGGTTGCGGGTTCGATCCCTGCCCTTGCTCGGTGGGTTGACGATCCGGCGTTTCCGTGGGCTGTGGTGTGGGTTGCAGACGCGGCTCGGATCCCGCGTTGCTGTGGCTCTGGCGTAGGCCGGTGGCTACGGCTCCGATTGGACCCCTAGCCTGGGAACCTCCATGTGCCGCGAGAGCGGCCCAAGAAATAGCAAAAAGACAAAAAAAACAAAAAAAAAAGGAACTGGGGTAGGGGGAAATGAGTTAAAAAAAAATAAAAAATAAAATAAAAGAAAAATTTTTAAATGAGATTGGAAAAAATTAGAGCTGCAAAGGAAATTAAGAAGTCTAACAGAGAAGTAAGACAGAGTGTTGGAGAACACTATTAGGAGAAGCAATGTTCAAACAGCAAACTTTGAGATGAAGAAGTAGTTGACTTTCAAAAACTGGAAAGTAGTAAAAAAATGATTAAAAAAACCACTATTATTTAGCAATGATGGAGTAATTGGCAATAATGAGTAAAGGAGATTCAACAGAGTGAAGGGATGGGAAACCAGAATGAATTTCTTTGAGGAAGAGTAGAAGGTAAGGAAGTGGGAAGAGAGGAGTCAAAAGGGTGGCAGCTGATCTTGGAGGGTTTAAGAAAGGACATGTGTTTACAAGCGGTGGGCTTTGGACTGGATGTACCTATGTACTTATGGAATGGAACATGTAGGATGGAGAGGAGTCAAATGTTTTAGAAAATAAGAATTTTTAAAAATTTTTATTGGGGTATATTTGACTTACAAAATTTTGTTACTTTCATGTGTGATTTAAGATAATTATATTTTACACATATATATACAAAAAGACTTAGAGAAAACTGGAGTTCCCTTGTGGCACAGCAAATTAAGTATCTGGCATTGTCACTGCAACATGCTGCTGTGGCACAAGTTTGATCCCTGGCCTGGGAACTTGCAGTGCCACCAGTATCGCAAAATATATAGAAACCAAAAGAACCAGGATCTGAAAGAGACAAGATGGGCATTTGCTGATACTCAGCACATGGAATAGAGGACAAGTAAAACTCAGTAGCTTAAGGCTTGCTGCAACCCAAGTGGTTTGATAATACAGAAGTTGAGTTCAGAGCTTCTAAGCAAAATCCTGGAGTAGAGCAAAATGCCCAACATTTCCTTTGATACATTTCTCTAAGCATAGCTGTGTAGATGTGGAATGGGACCAAGGAGACAGAAATATCCAAGCAGCTAAAGAGGTGACCAGAAATTTTAGGAGTCTTATAGCCTTGGGAGACAAAGTTGAAGGCCTTAAATAAACAGGATGAAGGAAACTTGATAACAGCCCAAGATTTCAGTGGAAATTCAGGAGTTAAACACAGGCATAAGTCTTATTTAAGAGTAAGAGCAAATCATTTGCCACATTCTATTTCCACAAAATCTGCTTTGCAGATTTATTTAATCCCCCCCCTGAGAAAAATACTCAGTAGTTGTCATTTAATAAAAATTGCCAGGCACACCAAGAGAGAACAAAAAGATGATCTCATCTATCTCAAAATGAAAAAAATAAAGAACTACAAAGTGATCTAGATACTAGAGCTATTTTATTTATATATAAATCTATTTGAACTACAAAATACATTAAGAAAATAGAAAAATATGAATGATTTTACTCAAGGAAAAGTAATCAAATTGAAAAAAATGCAATAAATTATTTTAAAAACTACTTTAGCCACAGCAGAAAAGTGGATTATTGAACTGAAATAAAGGTTAGTAGAGAAAATACAGATTGTAACACAGCAAAGAAAATACAGAAAAGAGAAATAAGAACAAGGTGAAAATACAATAACATACATGCCACCGGGATCTCATATGGACAGGAGAAAACAGTTGTAATATTTGAAGAAATATTGGCTCAAATTTTTCCAAATAAAGTCATAGACATTAATCCACTGATTTAAAAAGCTCAGGAAGCACTAAACATGTAACTTGGTTTAACAGGCTAAATGCAAAAAAACAAATGAAAACAAAACAAACAAACACCTAGGAACATCATATATTTGTTTCCAAGCAAATAGAAAGTCTAAGCAAAAGAGAAATCAACAGGTAGTGATAAAATCAGAATACCAATTACCTTTATGGGGTTTGTTTACTAGCTAGGGCATAAAGGAAGCTTCTGGTAAGCTGGTAGTAGTGTATTTTTTTTTAATCTGAATAATTATTTACTGAATATATTAGCCAGGTAAAAATGAATCTCATTAACCCTTTGTTCATATTTTTTATGTGGTAAAAACTTTATTTAAAATAAACTTTTTGTTTTGAAACTTGATGAGATGATATTAAAATGTATAGAAACATGAGGCTAAGGGTGGCCAAAATAAACTTGAGTGAAGAGAATGGGGTGGGAAATTTTGCTTTACCAGATTGTAGGAAGGTTTATTTTAAAATTGTAGGAATTAGAATATTGAAGTGTTTTAAGATTTAGACAAACCAGTCAAAAGAATAGATGAAAAGGGCCAGAATAAATACTCATGCACATATGGCCACTTGACACATGATTATAATGGCATGGTAAAACAGTTGGGAAGGTCAGTCTTTCTGAAAAAAAGTGTGCTGAGACAATAAAATATCTATAGAGAAAAAAATTTTTGACTCCTAACTTTGTATGCAAAATTTAATTTTGGATTATAGGTAATTAAAATGTGAAAGAAGAAAAATTCGGTACTAGAAGTTAATATAGAATAACTTAATGCCTTGAAGTGGGGAAAAAAACTTATAAAAACAAGACAGAATGAAAAACACTAAATAGGAGTTTCCATTGTGGCTCAGTAGGTTAAGAATCTGACATAGGAGTTCCCATTGTGGCTCAGAGGTAGTGAACCTAACTAGTATCTATGAGGATGCAGGCTCAATCGCTGGCCTTGCTCAGTGGGTTAAGGATCTGGAATTTCCACGAGCTTTGGTATAGGTCACAGATGCAACTCTGATCCCATGTTGCTGTGGTTGTCCTGTAGGTCAGCATCTCCAGCTCTAATTCAACCCCTAGCCTGGGAACTTCCATATGCTGCAGGTGAGGCCCTACAAAGAAGAAGAAAAAAAAAAAAAAAAAAAAGACCTGACATAGTGTCCATGAAGTTCTGTGTTCAATCCCTGGCCTCACTCAGTGGGTTAAGGATTGCGATGGTGTTGTCTCAAGCTGTGGCATAGGTCACAGATGAGGCTTGGATCTAGTATTGTCATGGCTGTGGTGTAGGTCTGCAGCTGCAGCTCTAATTCAACCCCTGGTCTGGGAATTTCGAAATGTCACAGGTGTGGCCATAAAAACACTAAATGAAAAATATTTTGATCATATTAAAATTTTTGTTTACTTTTTTATTCTTAAGGTATGTATTTGTCAATTCATAGAATGATAGAAGATAATGTGTATTATATACCCACCAAATAGTTGTTTCCAGAGTATAAAATGATCTGTATAACAACAGGTAAAATATGAACAAACTCACAGTAAAATAAAATATGTATATGAATATCTTCACCCCAAAAAAGTTTATATGAATGCCCAATAAACATGTGTTTAAGCTTCTAGAAAAGAGGAAACAGAATTGAAAGCACCATGAAGTACCACTGCACACCCATCAGAATTAATAAAAATAAGGAAATAATAGCAGGTATTGGTGAGGCCCTGAACCAATAACTATCCTCACAATTCTAGGAGCAATATAAATTTATACAGTTCCTTTGGAAAATCACTTCATATTACCCAGCAATGTTGAAAAAACTCATTTCCACAGACTCATTAGTTCTGTTATTTAGTATCTAGCTAATGTAAAAGCATACATATGTGCACAAAAAGAATGGTCAATATATTCATTGATTTGTTGTTCATAAAATTCTAGAAAATTGAAATAATTTGCTTATCTTTCCACAGTAGAGTATATATGAGCACTGCTTTATAACTAAATGCTATATAGAAATACAAATGAACAACCTGCATGCCTTTCCCAAGCATAAATGAGAAAAGTCAATCACAAAAGATGGTCATATGATTTCCTTTATATAAAATTCAGGACACAGGCAAAACAGTAGGGTTTAGAGATTCATGTTTAGATGGTAAAACCAAAGCAATGCAAGAAAATGATTACTATATATTTGATGTCTGGGGCTGTCTGTAGAGGAAAGGAAAGGGTTCGTTTCAGGGAAGTTTTTTTGAGCTTCACAAACCGTACAGTCTCTGTGGCAAAAACTCAGATCTGATGTTGTTGGGTGAATAAAGCTGTAGATAATTCATCAGCTAATGGACATGGCTGTGCTCCATGTTCCAGTAACATTTTACTTGTAAAAATAAACTACAGGCTGGATTTGGCCTTTGGGCACTAGTTTTCCTGGCATATATTGACATAATATTAGTCTTCTATGAGGTCATGTGTCAAAATGGTTACCAATATAGCCTTGAAAAAGCAGCTAATGAAAATAGACTCACAAACAATGCTTACTTGGGGTCCCTGAAAATACCTGATGGTTTTTTTTTTTTAAGAGCTGACAATCTGCTCCCTAATAGGACTTATGAGATCTAATTTCAAATTGCTAGACTGAAATTCTGTCAGTGTATAGGAAATAGATGGCATACATAAATTGGCAGCATGATTTCTATCTTATGCTATATTTTCAGTTACACATGAGGCCTAATTTTTAACATCTAAAGTAAAGCAGAATTGGAATAATCATCTGTAAAATAAGATCAATGCATGCACTCACATGAATAAATGAGGTTTCCCAAATAAAGTTTCTTTAAAAGTAAGTTATGGCCATTTTAAAATAGGGGTAGTAGTACTTAAATTTAAAGACAATATGTCAGTTCAATTTTTAGTTTCTTGTCTTTTCCATGCCTACTTTTTTCTGCCTTTTGCAGTATAGATGAAGAAAGTGCTCTATGTGGCTTTTGAGTACTCTGTAAGAAATTCCCACATTAGGAAATCAAGGAGAAATGCTTAGCAATTCTGTTTAGAATTTATAATTTATCAAATCTCAGAAGTAATATAGAGAAAATAATAACCCATTCTTTATAGGCATAACTGGACATTGAATTACAGTATTTCTTCCTTTGAAGTCCTTTATTATTTTATTGTATCTATGTGTTGTTCTGATTATTCAAACAAGCCACTAAATATAATGGTTCTAGGAAACAATGAGTAATCTTTGTTCAGTAAATTAGATCTAAGCATTAAAACAAATACATAAATTACAGTATAATTTCAACAGTAAATCTCAGTAAAGATATTTCAAATAGTAAATAAGGTATAAGCTCTCATTAGAACTCATGTATAGTTCATCAAAAATGCTTTACATTTTACAAACCTAATTCTGATTAAAGATTATATAGTGGGTTATACAATTAAGACATTTTAATTAGAGTTACCAAATGATTTTCACATGTATCACCCATTGGCTTTTCAAAAATCACATTCAAAAATGTAAGGTGATGATTTTTTAAAGTTTATTCCTCAGTTAATGTAACCCTACTTATAAATATTCAGGATGTTTAATCTTTATAGTATTCTGTAAGCAGACCCATTAGTCCTTATACTTCCCTACCTATCATACATGTTTTATACTGTTAATTATTTATTGACTGATAATCCTTCTTGCTATTGAAATTTACAGCACAAACAATGAGGAGATCAACATCTTTAAAGTAATAACAAAGAATAAAGTTAGCCTACTTGAAATTTTTATAAGAAATATACATCACTTCTTCACAATCAATGTTTCAGGGATTCTTCTTTTATGGGATTCTTTCTTATAAAATTCTCTTTGAAAACTATTTCACACAAAAGCAATTTTCAGAAGTAACTTATTTTAATATAAGTGAGGCATTTTACATATTTATAGGCATAACAGGACAATAATTTAGTGTATTTCTTCCTTCAAAGTCCTTTATCATTTTATTGTATTTATGTGTTGTTTTGATCATTTACAAATTAGTTAATTATTAACATGTTAGTAACTTCCCCCATCTTTGCTCTTATTTAATTTTCTAGATTTGTGTTTCATTGTGACTATGGTCAGACCTCTGTATCTGCTGGATATATGGATTCAGCAAACTATGGAATTAAAATGTTCAAAAAGGAATTCCCATTGTGGCTCAGCAGATTAAATAAGAGCCCAATGTGTCTCTGAGAGTGTGGGTTCGATTCCTGGCCTTGCTTAGTGGGTTAAGGATTAGGTGTTGCTGCAACCTGTGGAGTAGGCGGCAGAGTGGCTTGGATCTGGTTTTGCTGTGGCTGTGGCACAATTCATCCTCTTGCCTGGGAACATCTATATGCCATAGGTACAGCTATAAAAAGAAAGAAAAATTTCTTTTTTTTTCTTCATGGAGTTCCCATCATGGTTCAGTGGTTAACAAACCCAATTAGTATCCATGAAGACATAGGTTTGATCCCTGGGCTTGCCCAGTGGGTTAAGGATCTGGTATTTCTGTGAGCTGTGGTGTAGTTCACAGACATGCTTAAGATACTGCATTGCTGTGGCTGTGGTGTAGGCTGGTGGCTACAGCTCCAATTGGACCCCTAGCTTGGGAACTCCCATATGCCATGGGTGTGGCCCTAAAAAGACAAAAAGAAAAAAAAACAGTTCTAGAAAGTTCCAAGAGGCAAAACTTGAGTTTGCCTCACTCTGGCAACTATTTACATAGCATTTACATTGTATTTGGTATTATAAGTAATCCAGAGATGACTTTAAGTGTATGGGAGAATGAGCATAGGTTATATGCAAATACTAGGCTATTTTACATAAGGGACTTGAGCTTCCATGTATTTTGATGCCTGTGGGGCATCTGGTAACTGATCACCCATGGATACCAACTATACTTGAATGCAAACTATATAATCATTCACTTCTCAGTTATGGCCCATAGGGCCTGTAATTTTCTCCACTAAGTAAACTGGTAAAGTCCTTTCATAAAGGACCTTCAAAACAAGTGAAAAAAGAAGTGTGCTTAAAAGGAGACATCCATTCAAAAGTGATCATTGAAACATTGGTCATTATATGCCAATGGTACAATATATGACTTGGATAAATAATGAGAAGTCAAACAAATTATCTGAAGATCAAGTAAGTAGTACATTTGGCACAACAACTGGCACTATTTAATATCAATTTATGAAATTGTGACATGCAGGTCAAATTAGGCAATATTTTTAGCCAATGATAAATTACAAAGACAGTGGTTGACCAAAGAAAATCAATTCCAACAATTAGTAATTACAATAATATAGTAAAAGTAATACTTCTTACCACTTAGTTTGATTCTTGTGTGCATGTCACCATGTTGTCTTTTTATGTATCTAATTTTATTGCATTCTTATTATGACCATGTGAAACAATCAAATATTGTCATTTTTTTTTCAAATTTGGAGAAATAGAAACTCAAGGAAATGAAAAATTTGCCCATGATCATATAAGTAGTAAGCTAGTATTTTTCATTTTGGCTCAGGATTTTTAGATTGTAAATACTATCCTCTTTTTTCCTCTGGCTGTATTTATAATAGATAAATAAAATTGTATAGAAAGTACACGGCATAATGACTTGATATGCCTATACACTTAGTTATTACCACAATTAAGCTAATCAACACATCCTTCACCCCTTAGAATTATCATTGTGTGTGTGTATAGTAAGAATTCTTGAGAGCTACACTGTCAGTAAATTTCAACTATATAACACAATATTATTAACTAATTCACCATTCTGTATAAGATACCCCTACTTATTCATCTTAAAACTGAATGTTTTTGCCTTTTGACTAACATTATCCAAACTCAGCCTCTGGAGACTACCCTTCTACTCTCTGTTTCTAAGTTGGACTTATTTAAGATTTCACATATAAGTAAGATCATAGAATATTTGATAACATTATGCCAAGTGAAATAATCCAGACAGAAAAAAAGAAATTTTATACAGACAGACCTTGGAGATATTGCAGTTTGGGTTCTAGAACACCACAATAAATAAATATCATAGTAAAGTGAGTCACACAAAGTTTTTAGTTTCCCAGTGCATATAGAATATATGAGTACACTATAGTCTATTTAATGTGCAATAGCCTTATGTCTTAAAAAAATTAAAATACTTTATTACTAAAAAATGATAATCATTGTCTGAGCCCTCAGTAAGTCATAATCTTTTTGCTATAATAACATTAAAGATCACTGATCACAGGTGGGGAAGGATCAAGATGGTGGAAGAGTAAGACATGGTGCTCACCTTCTCCCACATACACATCCGAAAAAAATCTACAAGTAGAATGATTCACACACAACATATACTGAAAGCTGGCAGACCTTAAATCTCCTAAAAGGGCAAGAAACTCTCCACCTAAATGGGTGGAATAAAAAGAAAAAAGAGAGAAAAAGGAATCAGGATAGGACCAGCCCTGCTGAGAGAGATCTGTTAAAGAGGAAATGAACCCACACCCTGGGAAGTCACCTAACTGGTGGGGAGATCAGCTGAGATAGAGGGACATCAAAGTTGTGGAGAAAAGTGCAGCAGCTGGACTGAGGAGGGCAAAGCAGAGTGAGAGCCTCACAGACCATATGCACCACTGCCCCCAGAAACAACAGCCTGAAATGCTTGTGTGGAGGTTGGGCACTGAGACTCAGGCTCCAGAGATCAGTTCTTGGGAGAGGACTAGGGTTGACTGTGTGGAGACAGCCAGAGGGGCTAAGGAGTGGTGCACCATGGTCTGGGGAGCTGAATGACACACCAAGAGAACCCCAGAGGATGTCTGGGCCAGTAGGAGAAACAAGGCACCACTGTTGGGGAGAGTGAGAGGAGGAAGGGCAGACCTACATAAGAATATATTTCCCTGTGCATGCAGATTCTCAGAGGGTGGGGCATGCTCAGGCTACAGGTGGCAAGGTGCCACTTTCGTGGGCTACAGGTGAGAGGGCACCTCTTGTGTGGGCTACAGGTGGCTGGGCACCCCTTGTATGGGCTAAGGGCAAAGGGGGGCCAAGCACAATTTGGAAACTCTTGTGTGGTCTACAATGGTGTGCAAACCACAGTAGTCATCTCAGACACTAGACATGGGTGTGGCTTGCCACCACTAGGGGTTTGTGAACAAGCACCACTTGTGGCCTCAGGCACCTCAGAAGTTGGCAAAGAAGAGGGCATTGCAACAAACTCCACTGTGAGTTGTTCTCACTCCCCTGAAAACACACCCATGCAGCTACGCCCACTACCAAATGCCCCAGGCACCACCTACACCTGCTGTATAACCGTCACTTCCCAGGGCTCTGCAAAGAGGAGCAGCCTATATCATTTTTCTGTGGGTCCTTGCCACTGTCAAAGGCCCAGCAACCAGGCACAACTATGAGACCTTCCCATTGCCTCCATCTCCCTGGAAGCATCCACAACACCCTAAAAATAAAAAGTAAGCTCTCACAAAATACCCAGGGGTACTCATGCATATAAATTGCCCTCCAAGACTGCAATAGTTGTTTTTCCTAAACTCACAGAATGATAAAAATATAAGAAAGCTGAAGAATCTAAGGAAACATTCCAGTAAAAATAACAGGAGAATTCACCTGAAGGCACAAACAATGAAACAAACTTCTGCAACAGACACCAAGTTCAAAAAGGAGATAGTGAAAATACTGAAGGAATTAAGAGTGAAGATGAAGGAATTAAGAGCTGATGTTAACAGTAATGCAGATTACTTCAGAAAGGAACTAGAAAATATAATGAGGAGAGAAGAAAAAAATAAAAAATGCATTTGCTGTGATGCAAGCTAAGTTAAAGACAGTGAAGAGTGGAATGAATAATGCAGAGGAATAAATTAATGACTTGGAAGAAAGAATAATGGAAATAACCCAATCAGAACATCAGACAGAAAACCAAATGAAAAAAAAAAATGAAACCAATAAAAGATATCTATGAGATAATATAAAGCAGGACAATATACACATAATAGGGGTTCCAGAAAGAGAAGAAAAAGAAAAGGAGATTGAAAATATGTTTGAAGAAGTTATGGCTGAAAACTTCCCAAATCTAAAGGAAATACATATCAAGGTATGGAAAGGACAAAGGACTCCAAAAAACTTCAACGGAAACAGGCACACACCAAGACATATAACAATAAAAATAGCAAACAATAAATTTAAGGAAAGAATTCTAAAGGCAGCAAGAGAAAAACAAAGACATAATTACAAGGGAAAAACCATAAGGCTATCAGATGATTTTTTTACAGAAACACCACAGGCTAGAAAAGAATGGCAAGATATATTCAAAGTTCTAAAAGGGAAAGATTTGCAGTCTAGGATACTCTACCCAGCAAGGATATCATTTGCAATCAAAGGAGAAATAAAGAATTTCTCCAACAGACAAATATAAAATGATATAGCAATACTAAACACATTATAAAAGAAATGCTGAAAGGTCTCCTCTAAATAACAAAAGAAGTAAGAAGAAATAGGATGGAGGAAATCACAATTGGAAAGCAATCACTTAAATAAACCAGTATACAGATCTAAAAAAAGAAAAAAAAAAATTGTAAAAGCAACACACACAAGGAACAGCAAAAGGACAAAGATGAAGATGTTTAAAAAGTATTTCAAAAATCATAAAATGTGGGAAATGAAAGTAAGAAAATCTAGACTTATTTTTTTTTTAATTTTCTAATGTGTTTAAGCCTATATGACTATCAGGCTAAGGCAATCAGATATAGGAAGGGGTTAACATACTTGAAAAACAGGGCAACCACAAATCAAAACCAAACATTACATTTAGAAAAACTGGGAGTTCCTGCCATTGTGCAAGTGGAAACAAATTTGATTAAGAACCATGAGGTTGTGGCTTTGACCCCTGGCCTCACTCAGTGTCAGGGAATCTGACACTTCCATGAGCTGTGGTGTAGGTTATATATGCAGCTTGGATCTGGCATTGTTGTGGCTGTGGTGTAGGCCAGCAGCTGCAGCTCTGATTAGACCCCTCGCCTGAAAACCTCCACATGATGCAGGTGCGGTCCTGAAAGGAAAAAAGACAAACAAACAAACAAAAAAACAACTAAAAAGCAAAGTAAATAAGCATAAAATAAAAGGAAATTATCCAACTGAAAAAAGAAAGGGACAAAGGAGAAACATAGAAGCAACTGCAAAACAAGGATTAAAATGGCAAGAAAGACATACATATCAATAACTACCCTAAATGTCAATGGACTGAATGCTCCAATCAGGAGACATAGAGTGGCAGATTGGATAGAAAAGAAAAAGCCTACAATATGCTGCCTACAAGAGACTCACCTGAGGGCAAAGGACATATATAAATTGAAAGTGAGGGGATGGAAAAGATATTTCAGTGAATGGAAAAGACAGGCAAGCAGGAGACTTGTAACAGAAAATAATAGACTTTAAAAGAAAGGCCACAAAGAGAGAAAAGGGACACTATTTCATGATAAAAGGATCTATTCAAGAAAAGGATATTACAAACAGGCTAGAAGTAGTAAGACCATATGCATAGTTGGTATATGACAATCCTGGATTTTGGCCTGTTTTATTAGTTTAATTTCTAATGGCACCCAATTTCCCTTTTAAAATGTTCCAGTTTAGGAAGTATATTATAGGGTCAGTCTTACTAGTTGTATCATTTGAAAGTATTTTTTTGTGTAACACATTAATTTTATAAATCAGCCTAAAAGAGGTGATGTTTATCTATGATCTTATAAGTACTTATTGGCAGCCTTCTCTGAAAACTGTCCACTCAAACTTCCAAAAATACATATGAAATTTCAGAAATTCAGTGGATATTTGATTACAGGCTACTTCATGCATAGACCTGTGCCATTGTGAAGACTACAAAGAAATGGAAATTTTTGGCATTGTTTCAGGAAAGTGAGGAAATTCCTGGGGAAACAAGATATATGCAATACATGGTGAATCCCTTGATAGAATGATAACTGGGGTATTGAAGAAGAAACAAGATGATAGGCTAGAGAAAAATGTTACCAACCATAAGGTGAGCGAAGCATTGCATTGACATTAAATTCAGAAAATAAAAGTCAAAATCCAGTAGGTCCCTTGAATATAGGAACTAGATCTAATCTTTGTTATCTTTGCATTACGGTAATTTAAACAGTCCATCTCTCACTACCTCTAAGAAATATCCAATGATATGACAGTTCAGACGGTACTATCCCCTGATGACTTTTAAAACAGCTTTATGGATCTTTTCTCTCTGTGGCCAATGAATGTAGTCATTTCTGTTTTGGGACTCATTAAGTTATCTAGAATACGTGTGTGTTTAGTAGTATTAGTAGTAGCCACCACACAATATAAAGTAACAAGCTAAATTAAGGAGGAAACTCACTTTCTGGGATAAATTCCAGCACTAAAATATTAGTCAGGGACCATAATCCAGGAAGATGTGGATATCCAAGTAACCTAATATTTAATTCCAGGTTATATTCATTAACCCATATAATGTTTCTGGGATTTTATTGGAACTATACCCAGCAATGCAAAACAGAATAGAATATCAAGTATAAAGTAATTCAAACAGTTTGTTCAGAGGTACAGAAAAGAATAAAAATGGTGGGCAACTAAATAAGCCTGATCTGAGATTAAATAAAGACAGTGTGGTACTGGTACCAAAACAGACAGACAGACAAATGGAACAGAATAGAGAACACAGAAATAAACCCTGACACCTATGGTCAATTAATCTTTGACAAAGGAGGCAAAAACATAAAATGGGAAAAAGTCTTTTCAGCAAGAATTGCTGGGAAACCTGGACAGCTACATGCAAATCAATGAAACTAGAACACACCTCAAACCATGCACAAAAATAAACTCAAAATGGCTGAAAGTCTTAAATATAAGACAAGACACCATGAAACTCCTGGAAGGGAATATAGACAAAATGTTCTCTGACATCAACCTTACAAATGTTGTCTTAGGTCAGTCTCCCATAGCAATAGAGATAAAGACAAAAATAAACCAATGGAACCTAATCAAACTGACAAGCTTTTGCACAGCAAAGGAAACCAAAAAGAAACCAAAAAACTTACAGAATGGGAGAAAATAGTTTCAAATGGTGCAACTGACAAGAGCTTAACTTTTAAACTATACAAGCAACTTATATACTCAACAGCAAAAAAGCCAATCACCCAGTGGAAAAATGGGCAAAAGACCTGAATAGACATTCCTTCAGGGAAGATATACAGATGGCCAACAAGCACATGAAAAAATGCTCAACATCCCTGATTATTAGGGAAATGCAAATCAAACCTACCATGAGATACCACCTGACACCAGTCAGATTGGCCATCATTCATAAGTCCACAAATAACAAATGCTAGAAGTGGTGTGGAGAAAAGGGATCCCTCCATCCTAGGTTCATGAGGATGGTTCAACACATGCCAATCAATATATGTCACATACCACATTAACAAAAGAAAAGTCAAAAAACACATGATCATCTCAATAGATGCAGAAAAAGCATTTGACAAAGTCCAACATCTCTTCATGATAAAAACTCTTACCAAAGTGGGCATAAGAGGAGACATTCCTTAACATAATCAAAGGAAAATTTTAATTGTGGAAAAATCATTTCACAAAATCTAACATCAACTCATGCTAAAAACTCTTAACCAAAGTGGGTACAGAGGGGACATACCCTAACATAATCATATCGATTTATAACAAACCCACAGCAAATATAATACTCAATGGAGAAATCTGAAAGACTTCCCACTAGAATCTGGAAGAAGACAAGGATGCCCACTTTCACCACTTTTATTCAACATATTATTGGAAGTCCTAGCCATAGCAATTAGACAAACAAAAGAAATAAAATATACACGAATTGGAAGAGAAGAGGTAAAATTGTCACTCTGTGCTGATAACATGATACTATACATGGAAAACCCTAAGAACTCCACACAAAATTCAGCAAAGTAGAAGGATTCAAGATGAACATTCATAGATTCATTGTATTTCTGTATACTAACAATTAAATATTAGGAAAGTAATATAAAAATTCAATACATTTTAAAATTTCACCCCCCAAAAATGAAATACCTGTGAATAAACCTGACCAAGGAGGTGAAACACTTATATGCTGAGAACTATAAAACATTACTCAAGGAAATTAAAGAGGTTTCAAAGAAATGGAAAGATATTCTATGCTGGTGGATTGGAAGAACTAATATCATTAAAATGCCCATACTAGCCAAAGCAATCTACATATTCAATGCAATCCCTATCATATTACCCATGTTGTTTTTCACAGAACTAGAATGAACAATCCAAAAATTTACATGGAACTATAAAAGACCAAGAATTGCTAAAGCAATACTGAGGAACAAATACCAAGCAGGAATAATATCTCAGACTTCAAACAATATAACAAAGCTACAGTAATCAAGAGACTGTGGTACTGCTACCAAAACAGACATACAGACCAATGGAACAGAATTGAAAACCCAGAAATGAACCCAGGAAACTATGACCAATTAATTTTTGACAAAGGAGGCGGGAATATAAAATTGAAAAGAAAAAAAAAACAGTCTCTTCTGCAATTGCTGCTGGGAAAACTGGACAGTTTATTGTAAATCAATGAATCTAGAACACAACCACACAACATGCACATACACACCCAAAAAACATAAATCTCAAAATGGCTTAAAGACTTAAACATAAGACAAGACACCATAAAAGTCCAAGAAGAAAACAGGCCAAACATTCTCTGATATCACCTGTACAAATGTTTTCTTAGGTCTATCTTCCAAAACAATATTAATAAAAATAAAAATAAACCAATGGGTCTTAATCAAACTTACAAGCATTTGCACAGAAGAGGAAACCATTTAAAAAAAAAAAAAAGACAACCTACGGAATGGGAGAAAATTGTTTCAAATGATGAAACTGAAAAGGGCTTAATCCTCAAAATATACAAAAAACTCACACAACTCAACAGCCAAAAAAAGGAAAGAAAAGAAAGAAAAAATGGGGCAGAAATCCCGAATAGACATTTTTTTCCAAAGACATAGAGATGACCAACGAGGGCTCCTGAAAAAGCGCTCAACATCACTAATTATTAGATAAATGTAAATCAAAACTACAATGAAGTACCACCTCACACCAGTCAGAATGACTATCATTAGTAAGTCTACAAATAGCAAATGCTAGAAAAGGTGTGGAGAAAAGGAAACCCTCCTACACTGTAGGTGAGTATGTAAATTGGTACAACAATCTATGGAAAACAGTATGGAGGTACCTCAGAACACTATACGTAGAACTACCATATGACCCAGCAACCCCACTCTTGGGCATATAGCCTGACAAAGCTTTCACTGAAAAAAATACATGCACCCATATGTTCATTGCAGCACTGTTCATAATAGCCCAGACATGGAAACAACCTAAATGTCCATCAAAATATGATTGGATTAGGAAGATGTGGTACATACACACAATGGAATACTACTCATCCATAGAAATGAAAATATATAGAACTGGAAAGGCTGTAGGTTAACATCCTTATACACATGCAACAGGCACTGGTTTTGAGAGTCTGAAACATATTATGCATTTGTCACAAATCTTTGAGATAATACTTTAACATTTTTGACAAAGATTTCCCCCTACACTTATGTAAAAATTTGTTTATCACACTGAAATATTATTCATCACATTGACTAATAATAAGGAATTAGTTAAATTACGTTACACATAAAATACTTTAATAGGCAAGTGCTAGGAATAATTCTTAGAAGAATATATATTAAAAAGAAATATTCTCAATTTATATGGAAAATCAGAAACAAATTACAAAACAGCATATATTATATAATCTCAGGTTTTTGAAAGAATTTTTAAACATGTTAATAAAATTAAAATAATGCTAATTTCTAGCTAGTGTTTGGGTGAGTTTCATGAATTTTTGTTTTTTCTTTATTATGCAAATTTATATAATATACATTTATTAATTTTGTGAACATTATTAAACCAATAAAAGCTTTTTCTTCTCGCTCTCTCTCTTTTTTTTTTTTTTTTTTGCTTTTTAAGTCTGCACTAGCAGAATATGGTAGTTCCCAGGGTAGGGGTTGAATCAGAGTTGTAGCTGTCTGTCTACACCACAGCCACAGCAACATGGGGTCCCAGCCAAGTCTGTGACCTACACTATAGCTCACAGCAATGCTGAATCCTTGACTCATTTAGCAAGGCCAGGGATCAAATTCGCATCCTCATGGATACTAATCAGATTTGTTTCCTCTGTGTCACAATGAGAACTCCAAAAATTATTTGCTCAATAAAAATATTTGCTTAGCATTCCTCTTGTTTGTTTCTTCTTTTTTACTGGGTAGATTAGAGTATATGGTGTGTTTTTAATTTAATGTGGTAAAATGTACATGCCTCAGAGCATTTCATTTTATAATTTTCACCTATGGGGCCATTATATCCTTGTTAAATGTCTTCATTTTGAAAGAAGCATCAGCAAATATACTGAGAAGTGACTTCTCTAAGCAAATAGAAGGAGGGTATTGAGTAGCTACAGGGCAGAAAAGCCCATTTTAGGAATTTTGCTGTTATGTCTCTAGGTTCCCATTCAAATGTGTGGTGCAACATTTTCACATTTGAAATTCAAACAGTACAATTAATCATTCTATGCTTGCCCAAAGGAACAATATAGTTTCTTCCCACTGTCAAGGTTTGTATGGCTTTGGGAAAAAAAAAAAATTAAAGAAGAATCAGCTGCACCTGACTGCTGCTATGCTGATGAGCAATTATGCCACAGCAAGCAAGCTAGGGAAACTCTCTGAAACTCAGTTTTCTGATCTGAAAACAGAGGAGCACATTGATTCTTAATTTGCATAATTTTGTGAAGATTAAAATTAAAGTGTTGAAAGTACCGGGTTTCCTATTATGTTTATTATGGTAGGCCTTATGGTATGGCATCTTTTAGCAAGCCTGAAACTACATAGAACAATGTGTTATTTTCAGCAATAATGCAGTAATCTCTTGTGGTCCCAATTCATACTACATAATTTGTGTTTAAATTTGTGAGACTATTTTCCTCTTTTGCCCTATTGAGAGTCTCATGACTTTAAAGTCATTTGTATATGGTATTAAAATGAGACTATTTTTTCACTTTATAATTCAATACATCTCTCAAGACTTTTCTAAATTATTCATTACCTTAGTATTTTATATTAGATATTCCTAAATATGTTTGCTAAATAAATTTCAGAATGGTGTATAATGGCATTACCCAGGAAACAAACTTTGATATTTTCATTGTTCTGATATTCTTGTAGTTAACTCAATAAATTTCTGTATATATGATGGAATTTTATGATGGAAAATTTTTAAATATGGTGATAAACTTATAAGGCAAAATTTACAAATAGGCATATTTAATCCTGTTTGGTTATCCAGATCATGATCCACTCTGAATACTTGAAGAAATAGATTGGTGTAAAATTTCAACAAAACACACATTAGCTCTTACACATCTATTTTCAGTCTGGGAGGAATGGTCAGCATAGTGTGCAAAAGAATAAAATCACTGGTAGACCACAGCCATGAAACATATTTCTCTTAATGATGTTCATGAGTGTAAACTGGTTTGATATATCTTTATTGAAATGTTCATGCTACTTGGCTTGCAGTTAAAATGTGCATTGCAGTGACAACAAGCCCATGAAGCCTGGTATATAGAATTATACATAAGTGTTCTCTCCCAGAAACAGGGAACAGAACATTTTTATGTGCTTGTAAGTGCAGAGTAATAACATGCAGACCCTTGGATACAATAATCCTTTAAAGATCATTTTCATTCTTCTGATCATTTATTCATTCATTGACAAGATTTAGTACCTACTGTCAGACACTGTATAAGGCCTTCTTAGTGACTTACATAAGGAATTAAATAATTAACTACCCATTCCAAAAAAATCCTGTCTTTTCAAATTTAAGCTCATGATTAATGAACCCAAATATTTTCTGAGATGAGATTTGCTTACTTCAACCACAACAATCTTATGTGCTTGGACAGAAAGAAAGGAAAGATAAAGAGCAGATTAAAAAGAAAATAAAAAGTAATTTTCTAAAATTCCTCCACTAAATCCACCAAAGGAAATACATAAGTATAAATAAATATATATAAATATCCTATATATAAGTATCTGGGTGTATTTGTGTGTTTGTGTGTGTGTGTGTGTGTATGGATATACAGAAGCACTTTATATATATATAATTTTCTATATATGGGAAATGCAAAAAAATTACTTGATAGATATATATGATATAGTATACATTTATCATATATATTTATTCTAAATATTTTATAATCAACCAGTCAGGACTGAGCCTGTCTACATAAGAATCAAGACATAAAGATGTCATGAAGAATAGTTTTTGATCTGAGCTGCAGTTACAGTTGCATGGAATTCCTTCCAACTCCCCATGCTCTTCCTGGTCTGAAATGTGTCTTTTAGATTCAGACCTAGCACATTAACCACAGAACCACAGCACTGTTGGGGGGGGGTTGCATAATTTTTAAGATTAAAAACATTCTAGTGTATGAATATGTGAACAGCTTACCTCTTTTTCTGAAAAGAGTGTTCTTCATTCTGGTTTAGAGGCATGTGTCTGAACATTTATTCTGTGATAAAGGCTCAGAAAAGGGAAGGACACTTTTAAAGACAAGTTCACTCTACTAATCTTGAAAACATAGAAGATTTTTTTTTCTTTTTTGAATCCCTCCTTTCCCTTAAATTTTTTAGGGCGAAAACAAGAGACTCTATTGTGAGTCAAAAGGCTGAGAAATGGAGGAAAATAAACACAAAGAAAGAATCAGTATTATCAGGGCTGCCAGCTGACACCCATGCTATCTGCAAGTGAATCTACACCTGTGTCTTGTGTTTCTTCAAATCATTTCATCTTTTTAACAGTTACAGTGTCTAACTTTTAGCTTCTGTTGTGATTTTGATGTGGGCAAAAGCAATTTCTAAGTCACACGCTTTTCTTTTTCTTGTTCCTTATAATTTTAACAGCTAATATGTGTAAGGTCAGCCAAAAGGATGAGAACTGAGTTCAGGCATAAAAGACTTTATTAGTGAGGTATACTGCCAGGCTGACTCATAAAGGGAGGTCAGCTGCCAGCCGTTCAAGGAGGTATGTTATATGTGAGTGCTGCCAAGAAAGGGGGTTTCTGTGCAGAAGCTGATTGGCCATTTCTTATGTAAATAGGGTGAAAAGGAACAGACCAATCAGTTTGGGAGAATTGTTAGTAGAATATGAACAGAAGTTTAGACATTCTCTTGGGTAGTGGGGTAGTCTTTAAGATTGGGTGACATGATTTCAGGGAAGACTTAGTCACATCTTAGTCATGTCACTCCAGGAGCTGGGCGAGAGCCTAGAGCTAATTCTTGTTTTTCCCAGGATGAACCTAAAATTAGTTATGTCTCTCCAGGAGCTGGGTGAGAGCCTAGAGCTAAGTCTTGTTTTTCCCAGGATGAACCTAACAGTATGAAGTGTCAAACTAATTAAAAATTGATTTTGGAAACAATTACAAAGCTGTTTCAATTGAGAAGAGCACATGGAAAAGATTCATCACCTACCTATGTCCCCATTGGATGTCTCTGTTAAATTTCTCTGGCTGCTACCTAAGTAGTAATTCTCAGCTCTCTTGCAAGCCAAAGAAAAATACTTTGCAAATTTATCTCTTGAGCACTAAGGAACAAATTTACTAGGAGGACTTTAAATCTGAGGTTACCACAAAATAAAATTAATGATATCTTTGAAAAGATAATGCAAGTTGGATTTATTATGTCAAGCCTAAAGAAAAATTAAGAATATCTTATTTTTTTCTTTCCTAACCTTGTGAATTCTATGATTCTTTTGTGTCAGACCAAATGTTTCATATAACAATCCTAAATTGTGGGGTTTATCACTCTAATTAACAGATGTGAAACCTTAGGAAAATAATGTGACTAGGGCTCAGATCTAGAAAGTTTTATCTCCTGATTTAGCAGACTGGCTGGAACGTCCAATTACAATACTTAACATTTGTTGAGAATTTACTGTTTCCATTATTTATGTTAAGTGTTTTATGTGCATTATCTCATTTAATGTTCACATAATCTGAATGGTGTAGTTGTAATTTATTCTCATTATTTATCATAAAACTGAAGCTTAGAGAAGTAAATTAATATCCCCAAAATCACACAACTAGTGAAAGATAGAGCAAGATCTTAGCCAGCCTTTGACCCTGCATCCTTCATGCTCGACCATCGGGCTGTGGTACTGCCACTATTTTTATCTGTGCTTGAAAATAGAGTTCATACAGATTGTTAATTAGTAACAAAATGGGTATGTAGAAACTGAGAAGCAACGGGGAAGTAAAGTGTATGATGATAGTGCATTAGTATTGCAATTCAGCATTGAGGAAGATATAGGAAACTGCATAGAATTCCCTAGAGTGCTGGGGTTCCTCTCTGTTTTAGGATGGAGAGATAAGTGGTTGATTGAAGTGGTGAGTCAAACAAGATTCGAACTTTTCCAGTGAGTTCTATTTTGCTATTCTCTAATATCCTTTATAACATGAGCCATCCCACTTTTCCCACTATCTGCAGCAGAATCTATCACAAAGTAGAAAAATTATGAACAATCCCCCTAAAGCAGAACTTTCTGTGGGTATAGCTGATAATTTATCAAAATAAAGTAAAATAGTGAGGGAAAAGTCTTGTCCTTTGTGTTTGAATATATATGAAAATGAGGTTGCAGCTTCCAATTTTTGTCCAGCAGTTAAAGAGACAAAGAGCTTTTTGAAAAGAAAAGGCCAATATGGTAGTGTGAACTGAAGTTTGGCACTTGCTATCAGCCTCTACATGGAGAAAAAGATGAACCACTGCAGCTACAAACATGAAGCACCCTCTGAGTGGCCCTCAGGGTGGAGACCAGGAGTGAAGCACTCTGTGTTCTGGAAAAACTGGAAGAACAGGCTTTCAGATAGTCAGATATTTTTAGGAGATTTTGTGTGCCCAATTCTTGCATCTCCTCATATTTAGAAAGACACTAAGATCCTTCATGATGATGTCTGCTCCTTGTGACTGGTAGTAACCTTCAGGAGATCAGCAACAAAGTTTAGTAAAATGTGTGTATGTATTATAAAATGTGTGTATGCTACATGCACCTCCCCCTCACCTTTATCATATCCTGATATTCCCCCTTTTCCTTCTTGGGTGGCATATCAACCTGGTCTGTAGTTAAGGATAAAGAATATCACAGTTATCTGTAAATGCATTCACCTCCAAGGATGAGAGCCAGTGAGTCCTGCAGGCTGTGAAAACTCTGGATACTGACCCTGATATGGAGGTGCATATCAAAGGAATGATTTCAGTGAGCCCAGGCTCCTTTCGTTCCTGCTCCCTGCCCTTTGTTGCAAAAATTCATATATGTTCTAGCTCATCCCTCATTGCCTTGGTGTGGTTTCTCAGGGCTACCTGAGATGCTGTCTCCTGGGTTTAAGTCCTAATTTCACCCCAAATAAAATTTAACCATTAACTTGCAAGTTGTGTATGTTTTACTAGACAATAGCAAGTTTTTGGTTTGTTTGTTTGTTTACTGCATTTAATACATGTAAATCTTACTGCTAAATTCTGAAAGGTTCTGTCCTTATACTATGACCCCATTCAGGTTGGTCAAGGTCAGATACATAAAAATATAAATGTTGCAGCATTGATCTATATCTTACCATAATTTGCTATTAATAATTGAGCATTATGATACATGATTCATAAAAGTATTTCCTTGAAAGAATGGTTGCATTAAGTTTTGCCACCTTGTGCCATGGGCAGCTTAACATAAACCCTTTAGGTTTTACTCTTTCAGGAGAACTCAAAACACCATGTAAATGCAAAATCATTAACTTAAAATTCAGCTTAGATTTTGATTATATTTTTAAGTTGATAAGAGACAGCATAAAGAATATATTTTGATACAACTTGGTTTAGAAAAAAGTTTGAACCCTTGATAAATGCCTTGAAAATAATAGAAAATATGATAATTTCAAGATACCAAAATAATAAAATTAAACTGATTCCAATGTATTGGAAAATTTAAACAATAACAAATAAAGTACTGAATACATACCAAGAGTGTTGCCAACATTTTCAGGGTGCTCACTTAATCTCACAACTCTTCTATGTAATAAGGACCATCACTGGTTTTAGTGCACCACTGAGGAAACTGAGGCTCAGAAATGTGAGCCTCAGTTTGTGTGTGCATATACACACAAAGTAAGGAGAAGAGTCATGATTGAGTCTGAATGTTCCAGCTCAAGAGTTCATTATTTTAAACAATAAACTGATTTGAGAATCAAAAGGGAAAATGTTACACTACTCCTGTCTAGGAGGCCATATCCCTAAACCGTATTAAATTAAAGGATTCTTGAAAATCATCTATATATAATAGAGCTTTGGTGTAACTGAATAAGTGTTACAGAAACAAAAATTAGTAATGGATTATTATATCCTGGTCATATTCCAAAGGATTGTATTTATAAAGTGCCAAAGAGCTATGCTAAAGTGTAGTTGGCTTGTGAGAATGGATAGAAGTAAGTGTATTTCCAAACTCTTAAAAGCTTTTCTCAGATGCAAATTAAAGTCAAGTGTATAGAGCAATAAAATATGTATTTAATAGGATTATAATGTCATACAAATTATTTAACTTTTTATATTTCTATGTTGGCACAAACATATACATATCTAACAATGTGGTAAGGCTGGCATAAATATCTATGAAAGGGAGATCTGCTACAGGTAATACAAAAATAATAATTTGGACCTACTCATACACTGAAAACAACTAGAAAAATTGAATTTTAAAATTCTGCTCAAAAGCATCAGCATTGTGATAAGACAATGAAAAATGACTGAATCAAAATGCTGGAGACAAGGAAACCCAGAGAAATAAACCCAATATCTGGGCTACATTTGCCCCGAGGCAAGAGTCTATCTGTACATTCTAGAAGAGGCAGACAAACAGCTGAGAACTTGAGCAGCATTTTCAACAGGGATGAGGCTCAGAGGATGAAAATTGGAACTCAAAAACAATACAGACACATGCACAGACACTTTCTCTCTCTCTCTCTTTCAGGACATTGGGTTAAGAACTCTAGTTTACACTCTAGAATTAAAGGTGAGCCAAAACTAGGTGGATCTTCAAAATAACAGAAGCTCTGTTTGGATACAGGATATAAGGGGTTTCCAGTGCACCAAAGGCTGGGATTCTGTTGAAAGAGCACAGAGTGTGTTATCTGATGCACTGTCAACACTTTAATTCTTGCCCCGAATGGTGTTTACGAGAGTTATTTATTTCATGACAGCTTATTTGTCTGTACACTAGTGATATGCATGATTTTCTGTACTAGTTTTATATTTAATAAAAGCATGTATAAGTTATTTATATTTAAGGCAGAAAAAAAGCACTTTTCAATATTCCCTGACATGTTAGAAGTTTATTAATTTATTCTTTCTATGTAATTAAAAAAAAATTGTCCATAGTTCTGATACAGAGACAGAGAAAGAGAGAAAGAAAATCTATAATAGCAAGATTTTAAATAAAAAAACAAACACAATAAATAAATAAACACAGTAAAATATCACCATAAATCCTGAAAATCCAGGACTGTATAATACTGAACTGAGGTTTCTGCTTCTTCCCCAGGTTTGATAATGTGGAGCCATAATATTCGCTGATGGCAATGTAGAAGGCAGAGAATTCTTGGTTGTGTACACTGCTGGCAGATATGAAATAAAGAGAGAAAGAAGGAAGGAAGGAAATGGGGGAGGGAAGAAGGAAAGAAGGAAGGAAAGAGGGAAGGAAGGAGAGAGAAAGGGAGAAAATGTGGAAAGGAGGAAGGGAGGAAAGGAAGGAGGAAAGAAGCCTCCTGAAAATCAGATCCTTAGAGCATTGAAACCACTCTGTTTTCAATAAAACTTCTCTTTTCAGTAAGGTATCCAGGCTACCAGTACCTCCATTTGCAAAGTCTTCTCAATGGCCTGGCTTCCTCATATGTGCAAACCCAGTTGTTCAGGAATCTCATTGAGCACAATCCATTAATGTTAAATCATCTTTCCAAGATTTTGGAATGCAATGATATAATGAACTTATTTTTTCCTTTAAACCTACATATCTTAATCAGATATAGCAGAGACAAGGACAACCTAGCCTCACACAAGAATTTAATGTGAGGTTTAAGAAAAGAGATACTCATGTTGCAACAGAACAAAGGGTGGGGAAAAAAATGTAATGTATACATGTAAGGATAACTTGATCCCCTTGCTGTACAGAGGGAAAATAATATATATATATATATATATATATATATATGTATTTACCATCAAAGAAAAAATAAATAAATAAAATTTAAAAAAAGAAAAGAAATGCTAGCTATCCTATCAGTCAAGAGAGCTAGAAGACAAAGCTCTCTTCTCTTATCCTCACTCCCAAGATTCTGTCAATTTCTACTCAACTGAAACTATATTTTTTCAGACCATAACTTTTTCTTTTTTTATAAGGTAGCATTCTTGAATAGTCTTTGGGAATCAGACAAACTTAAGCCCAAATACCTGCTCTGCCAACTATTCCATTTCAAGACCACATCATTGAACCTTACCTTCAGAATCTATTTTCTAATCATCAATGTCCCAGGTTTAATGCTAATTCATGAACAGTACACAATTCAGGGCCTGGAAGATAGAAAATTCAGCAAATGCTATTTGCTTCTGTTTTTCTCTCATTTTACTTGTTTTTGTAAAAGAGTATGTATTTGTTACTGGCTGTGCTACTGTATTCCAAGACAAAGAGTTGGTTCTGCCAATGTAGATTTTGAATTACACTCAAAACATACCACATGTTGCATTTTTGAATAAAATAGATTTACTTACTATTTTGGAGTCAAAACTAAGTGGGCTGTAGGGTGACCAAGATGGCTTCGCTCTTTCCATCAGTTTGACTAAACTTTAACAAACAGGTTTTCTGACTTTCAGCTCTGACCTCATTTTCCTTAGAACATTTATTTTAGAAACCTGTGATTGTAAATCCTTTCTCTACCACTTAGAAATGTAAATCTTATTAGAAAGCTTCTGGCTAGTTTCATATACTAGTAATGTAGTACTTAAGGACCTGGTACAATTTCTTTGAAATGTAATTATCAAGGAAGATAGCTCCTCATTTCCCAGTTTCTGTAAGAAGGTAAGAGCTTAACTTGATCTAAGTGGTAAAACTACTTCCAGTTATGAAAAATGAGAAAACTTCTTTCTTTGGTTAAGGAAATATGTAAACATATATAGCCTACAGTCCCCTATGGAGGTGGTCATTTCAGATTTGTTCTATGTTCTCTTCTCTTCTGTCTGCAAATGTTACTGGAACAAAATCAACTTATGTCTACTGATTTTTGCTAATTATGATCTTTTTTCTTTAACAATAAATACATGATTTTTATATGTTGATATTAGTCACGAATGAATATATTTCTATAATGATTTATTTATATCTGTATATCTGTAAACTTAGGGTTTCTTGGACAGAAAGTCTATGAACAATGTGAAATGAAGGGTAAAATGTATAAATGATTAGATATGTCTTTGATTTAATGTATCAGTGAGTTGAGGAGTAAATCAAGAAATATTAAATAATCTCAAAAATTTTGATGTAGGGAGTCTCTTCATTATCAATCAATATCTCTCTCACACACCCATTTTCTCTCTCTCTCTCTTATTCTTTTTCTGTGCATTTATTTCCAAACTCAAATGTAAAAGGTAGTTAAAAATAAACATATATAGTACACAAACAATTCAAGTAAAACATATATTTTGAAGTATATTAGTAACATATCATTTACTATGTGGCTCACTCAGTGTTCAGCACCTTAAGCAGGACCTGTTTCATTGTTTTTTATGGTCATGTGAGGTTGGTTTACCCTTCCTTATCTCATTTTCTATGGAAGTGCTGGGTATCTAAAAGAATAGTTCATTTTTTTTTGTAAGTGCAAATATTATAAGCCATCTTTGTTACATCTCTTTGCCCAATTGCTTTTAGCTGTAATACTGTTATAAATACCTTCCAAAATACTTTATCTAAGGAAGCTGTATATTAATAATTAGTGAGTAAAACATCTTCCATCTCTCAGATTAGATCAGTTACTTTCATAATAGGAATGTACCAACAGACTGTGCAAGAATTAAGTTCCCCTTTCCCTCCATCCTTCTATCTGTCCATCTATCTATCATCTATCTATATAAACTCTTTTAATACAACTATGACTTAAATTCTTTACTAAGCAGGCAGGGATGTATCTAATATCTGTAGGATGTTGTTACTTAAAAAAAAAAGATAGAGACAAATATCTGTTCAATAATAGAACAAAACAGAAAATAACACATTTAAAAACAGCAGGTGAGGATTTCAATTGGAAAAATAATCAGAATATCAGTTGTCTGCCTTCAAGGGCAGAGGGCATAGCTATATGCCAGTAGAGGGGAGAGATCCAAATGGAGTTGTTTATTTTGAAATTTACACAGTTACAAAGGCTTTCCTGACACTCTTATTATATTCTGATTCTGAAAGCTAATGCAGTTAAATCCAAGTTTGATTGTCACCTAGACTTGATATTTGTTTCTTTATATATCTTATAAAATATATAAAGGCATTATAAAATAAAGAAATATGACTAAAAGTATGGACATATATTGGCCATTAAAAAAAAAAACGCACTGAGCTCTGAAATTCAATAAGCATTTGCAGAGGTCCTACTCCTTGCCAGGCAGTGTAGCAAGTACTGAGGATACAGAGATGCTCTACTCATGATGAATACTAATCCAGTATTTTTAGAAGTTAAATTTCAATTTGGATTAAACCCCCCAAATGTAATTCTATATATAATGCCAGAAACCCTGTACTTCCCAGTATACCAAAACTACAGGCTTATCTGTTGTTAAAAACAGACTTACAGACCAAAAATGGAGTCAATTAAGCTAAGCCCCATGTCACCAAACCAATACCTCTGAGAAATGGAATAATAAACTAGGCAGTTTGAAATTGCCTTATCAGCACTAGTTTGGTAATCTCTATGATAAAACTTTGCCTTCCGCTAAAGGAAAGTAACCTTGCAATAACCAATTTACTTTTTCTCCAATATAATTTCCTTGTTCCCACTCCCTTCTGCCTATAAAAGTCTTTCATTTTATACAGCTCCTCAGAACTCCTTTCTCTCTGCTAGATTGAGTGCTACCTGATTCAAATCAATTTTTGCTCAAATAAACTCTTACACTCTTTAATACACCTCAGTTTATCTTTTAGAAGCTCTGCTGTTGAGATGGAACAAAAGACCCCCAAGAGCAAAAAGCAATTAGATATAGGTCCTTGTTGAGTCCCTTGAGTTCACTACTGTCTCACTGCCTCTGGAGATAGTAAGTCACTCTTGGATCCTAGCCCTGCAGATTTTGTATTTTGAGTTTTCATAATTAGAGTACTTATTTTTTTTTTTTTTTTGGTCTGAGCCTGGAAACTTGCTGTAATTGAGCTGGATCTAACTTAATTTGGACAGATCTAGTGTAAGGCATCAGATACATCAAAACGTTGTTTTAAGACTAAACAATCAGGCTAAATTTAGCAAGAGTAATCTTGAATTACTATGGCCACTCTAAAGAATTTTTATTCTATATAAGATTATCCATTTATGAGAAGCTCTAGAGAAAAAGAAGTCTTAGTAAAATACTTACACATCATAAAGGGTAAAAGGAAAATTATTAACCTGCTCCAAAGTTTTTTGGTGAAAAAATGAGACCCACTGGAACACATCTCTAAGTTCATGGGATGTAAATGGGATTCTGGAAAAATTGGAAGAAGCTTATAAAGGGTGATAATGTTTACCACAGTAAGCTCTCTCAGAACTTTATCAGCAGTGTTTAGTTAAGAAAGGAAGGTAGTGAGTTCCCTTCATGGCTCGGCCATTAACAAACCCAACTAGGATCCATGAGGATGCAGGTTTGATCCCTGGCCTCCCTCAGTAAGCTAAGTTTCCAGCATTACCATGAGCTGTGGTGTAGGTCACAGACACCTCTCAGATCCTGCATTGCTGTTGCTGTGACATAGGCCAGCAGCTGTAGCTTCAATTTGACCCATAGCCTGGGAACTTCCTTATGCCATGAATGCAGTCCTAAGAAGAAGAAGAAGAAGAAGGAGAAGGAGAAGGAGAAGGAGGAGAAGGAGGAGAAGGAGAAGGAGGAGAAGGAGAAGGAGAAGAAGAGGAAGAGGAAGAGGAAGAAGAAGAAGAGGAAGGAAGGAAGAAAGAAAAGGCAGGGCAATTCCACTGTACCAAACTACAATAGGTTCCCGCATTATGTCTGTGGTAGCTCAGATTTGATCCCTGACCTGGCACAGTGGGTTAAGGATCCAGTGTTGTTGCAGCTGCTGTGGCTCAGATTTGATCCTTGGCCCAGGAAATTATATCTTTACCCTTCCTTTCAAAATTCAGAATGGCAGGCACAAAACATTTGATAAGAAATAGATCTTTAGTTCCATCCATGTTGCTACAAATGGCGTAATTTTGTTCTCTTATATGGCTGAGTAGTATTCCATTGTGTATAGATACCGCATCTTCTTGATTCATTCTTCTGTCAATGGACATTTGGGTTGTTTCCATGTCTTGGCTATTGTGAATAGTGCTGCAATGAACATGCAGGTGTGTGTGTCTTTTTCAAGGAAAGATTTGTCCAGATATATGCTAAGTGAAGTAAGTCAGAAAGACAAATACCATATGATATCACTTATATCTGGAATCTAATATATGGCACAAATGAAGCTTTGCACAGAAAAGAAACTCATGGACTTAGAGAATAGATTTGTGGTTGTCAAAGGGGAGGGTGATTGAGTGGGGTGGATTGGGAGTTTGAGGTTAATAGATGCAGACTATTGCCTTTGGAATGGATAAGCAATGAGATCTTGCTGTGTAACACTGGGAACTAAGTCTGATCACTTATGATGAAGCATGGTAATATGCATGAAAAGAATGTACATGTATGTATGTGTAACTGGGTCACCATGCTGTACAGTAGAAAATTGACAGAACACTGTAAACCAGCTATAATGGAAAAAAATAAAAATCATAAAAATAGAAATAGATCTTTGAATTGTGACTTGTGCATTTGCTTTCAGGTACTCATTGGTTGTCCATCCTTGCTCTCTCATGGGCAACTATTGGCTTCTTGTTTGTCTTGGCTTGTCTTGAGTCCTGACCACTTGTCTTGGCAATGTCAAAAGGTGAGCCCCCCAAATATGGCCATACATATATGTAAAGTGAGCCCTATTTGTGGCTACATGTGGCTAGACAGAAATGTGAATTAGACTCCATTTGTGGCTAGAGTCCTATCACTGTTGCCAATTCTTAGAAGAATTACCTAAGTATTTATTTCTTTTGGCTTATCTTTGAGAGTTCCTCTGCATGTTGGGAGCATAGTGTATTCTGCACTTTCTTTGGGAGCACCTCTTACACTCATGAAATTGTTCAATATTGCCGGGAATATTTACTATTTTTCCTCATTGAAATCGACAAAAATATTTGAAAAGACTTTTTAAAAAATATCTCCATGGTCAGAAATTGGCCAAATTGGAAGCTGATAGTCAAAGACAGATTAGAACTTTTTTTTTACCCTAAGCTAAAAAATGAAACTGTGAACCCAGACAGAAATAAAAACATTATGAAGCCTTTGTTAAAGTATTTACTAAAACATTTCAAAGACACATAACCCTAAATCTAAAATATAGCAAAATCTTTTGATTTATATCTCAGTTGAAGATACTGATATAAAGAATTGAAACTGACAGTACTAACAGCCTGAACCTAGCCAGAACACAGATTGGGACTTGAACCTGTGTTTTAAATTATCACTCACCCAATGTCTGGATTTACTGAGGTTTAGGTTCTTTAAGCCTCCATGCAGAAGGAATTCAGTGATAGACAAGAAATATATTTATTAGGATAGGATGATTGTGAGAGATGAAAGCAAGCAAACAAGGAACCTCTGCCCCCAGCATATGGTGGGCTACAGTTTTATTATCCAAGAGGAGTTGGGGTTGGAAAAGACTGCCTCTTCCTCTTTCTACAAGTAATACCTCCTCCTTAGTATCCCATAAGGTGTGTATTCAAATAAGCAGAAGGTAGATCTCAACTCCTGCCCTTGGTCTGAATTTGAATGCAGGCTGCATCCCATCCCCCACCCAATGTCTTGCACCTCTACTAGTCAAGCAAGCTTGCCCCATTCTGATGGCTTTTTTGAGCAATTATTGACCTACAGTGAGATCCCAACATCCCCTAGATTTCCCTCTCTATCTATGATACTTTATTGGGACTTCTACAAATATCTGTGCCTACTCTATCCCTATAAGAAACATTGAAGATAATGTAGTTGGATAAGTGGGAGCAGTCTCTTGATATTATTCAGTTTGCAACAGAATTCTCTGGGGAATAAAAAACAACTGAAGTTTCCTTTAAAAATCTAGTATTTATAAGGACATAAATGTTGTTCTAGAAACAATTCAAAGCCCAGTCACCTATTCTTTTTACCATTCCCCAACATTTCCCTATTCATCTCAAAAAGCTTGCAAATGTGGTAGAACATCTGGATTTAGTTCTTAATGGAACTTATATTCTCTCAGCGCCTGTTTAAATGTAAGCTATTCTATCTGTATTCTTCAGAAAACAAGGAAATTCTTATCTTTGAAAGCTAAGCCTATGAAAAAAATTTTTAATTTCTTCCAAAAATATTAGTAAAACTCTAACTATTGAGCAGATAAACTTAATTTGCTCCAGCTGCCAGAAACAGTTTGGACACATTTGTTCCTTTATAAACTCACAAGTTTGTTTTTTTTTTTTAATTGTACCTGCCTATTGCCTAAATTTTGAAATAAAAGTTTCTTCTATTTGCGTGATTATGGGTATATATGTATGTAAGTTATAAAAGTGTGATTTTTTCCTACCTCAAGATATATTGCCAAAATTAATTTGTAAAGAGTTTTATTTAATTGGCTTAATGGAAATTAAACATTTATATAATGGTAAGATTCATTATACTTTCAGAAATATGGAACCTAATTCAGGTGTTTTCCAAGTTTATGTGATCGAAGTTAATCTCCAGTAAATAGAATGTAATTTGTTTATTGGTTTAATCAAGGTATGTCTTTAGAATTACATAAAATATACCATAAATAAGCAACTGCTACTCTAATTAGGTTTAAAGTCAAATAAGCTCATTATCTCTGTTAGAGAATTTGTCAGCAAGAAAGATATTTTAAGATGATGGTTAGTTCTCATGAAATTTTTATGGAATATATGAACATAATTGCTAAGTATAAATAAACAGATGTAAGATAAATTTATAAATGAACTTTTCAACAATAATTATGTTTTATGGTATGTTTACTTAAAAATATTTTCCAAAATATTTTTGTTAACTTTAAACCTTAAAGCTGAGATAAGTTAAATGATCATTTACAAATAAGATAAGGTACTTTAACCTAAACTACTTAGCACAAGTTTATCAAATAGTTTATTTGGGGCTTTTTGGAACAAAAGATTTTGGAGTCTATTGGAAAATATATATCACAAGTGCCACATTGAAAAAATTTACTGTGAGAAAGATTATACTTCTAGAAATTTTGAAACATATTTATAATTTTACTAATCCACAGAATGCCAGTATAGCAGAAATACACAGTTGCTTACTTCTTAGTTTCCACTAGGATTAAAGGATTCTAAAGTTTAAGAATTCTATTCAATGTAAGTAATTAAAACTACTTAGAAATAATATAAAATGAAACTTCATGAAAGGTTGTTAAGGAAAATAAAATGATTGACTATTCCAGAATGAGAAAGAGGTTAAAATAAGGACGAAATCTAAATTGATTTTAAAAAAATCCAGGTTTTGAAAATGAAAAATTGCCAAAAGAATTTTACATGTGGTCAAGCTGGCTAAGATTGGGATGTCTTTTTGTTGGTGTTAACATTTCAAAATCAAATGTGCACTGGTGCAAAATTAGAAATTGGTTCTCTCTCTATTAAAAAGACAAAGTTATTTGAGATTATTGGTCTGCTCTTAAGAAGAAATTGTAAATTCAGTTTTTCTTTACTTTGCAAGTAATTTTCTGGACAGTAAAGATTTTGAACCTTACCATTTTCCTGTCTCTTGTTAACAATGTTAATCCAGAAGAAAGTGGCATTTATGCTCTGGACAAAGAAAAGGATATGAGGCAAATATAACTAGAATAAAACTGCATTGCCAGTCTACTAAACCTAAATTTTACTTGCCTCCATGGGTATTACCTTTCTAGTTCTGAGCCACAGGCTCAAACAGGGATTGCCAAGATGGATTCATAATTTAAAATTTGCTTGCTTTGTCAAAAGTCTACTTCCTAGCTAATAGTGAGGACAATAAGGCTATGGTCAAAAAACCTCTCCTTAAATCTTGAAAATAGGACTTCACATCGGTACACAGTGGATTAATGATCTAGCTTATTTATCTCTTGGAGTTGCTGGTATGATCCTCAGCCCAGTACAATGGGTTAAGTATCCAGCATTGCTGCAATTGTTGGAGTAGCTCACAGCTCCAGCCTGGATTCAATTCCTGGCCCAAGAACTTTCATATGTCAAATGGGTGGCAGAAAAGGAAAAAAAAAATCTCAAAAATATTTTAGAATCTGCTAATAAAGAGCTACCTAAAATAAATCCTTGTACTCTTTGTCCAAAGTTGTCCTTGATGATAGGATAGCCCTTGATTATCTTTTAACAAAGCAAGGAGGTATTTGTACTTTGGTCAACACCACTCACTATACTTGGATTGATGATTCTTAGGGAGTTAGTTGTAAAATGGTCCTGGAGTTCATTCCAGACATTGAGAATCATTCTGTTTATACATAATCATAGTAGTCTCCCTGGTGTCCTGTGTTATCTATTAAGCATTAAATGCATGTTTGCAGTCTCTAACCACAAAGTAAATTATCTAAGGAGGTAATATCAGAAAAGGAGAAAAAAGTATTATCAGCTTAAATGTGGGAACCTGACATGGTAACCTCTGAATGCCACACAAAGATTCAGAAAAAGCTAGGATACCACCAGAGTGGTAGCTTGGAATATTGCTTATGCATAATTTAAAAAATCATGTATTTTAGTTAGGCTTAAAGTCTGATCAAAAGGGGGGAATGTTAAAAACAAGACAACATGCTCCAAATGGCTTTACTTAGACTAGGCCCTACATCCTCAAACTAAGATTTATTTATAATTCCTGCTCTCTGAGAAAACAGAATCAAATAAGCAGCATTGGAGCCATGAGTTAACTAAGTAAAGAGAAGTCATGAGGGGTTGCTTTGCTTTTTCAAGCTCTTCATGAATATAAGAAAATTTTCAAGAAGTGGAGCAAGATGGAAGAGAAGTAAGAGGTCACACTCACCCTCTCCCAGAAATACATCAAAAAAATCTACATGTAAAATGACTTGCTCAGAACATCAACTGAATGCTGACAGAAGAACTTAAACCTCCAAAAAGGGCAAGAAACTCTTGATATAACTGGGTAGAACAGAAGAAAAAAAGAGAGACAGAGAGAAGGAATCAGAACTGCACTAGTATTCTAGAGAGGGAGCTGTGAAGGAGAAAAGGAACACAAAACCTGGGAAGCCACTTAACCAACAGAAAGATCAGCTAAGCTGGAGGGACCACAGTCTCTGACAAAAGCACAGCAGCAGGTCTGAGAACAGAAAAGAAGAGTGAGAGCTGCAGATATCATCTGAACCACTGGCACAGGCACCACAGCCTAAGATGATCAGGTGGAGGCTGGGCACTGAGACTTAGGCTCCAGAGGTCAGTCCCCAGAAGAGGGCTGAGGTTGGCAGTGTGGAGACAGTCTAAGGGCTAAGGAGAAGTGTGCCATGGGCAGGGGAGTGTGCCATGGGCAGGGAAGTGGTACTCCCTGTGGAGTGGAAAGCCATGGCAGAGGGAACCTGGGAGAAGTTCATACCTGCAGGAGAGGCAAGGCATCATTGTTGGGGAGGACAAGAGGAGGAGGGGTGGGCCAGCATAGGAAACGCCTTGTGCCTGAGTGTGCATGTATGACAAGGGGCTCACAGATGCCAGGGCAGTGCTGGCAAAGGCCACCCATGGACAGAATCCACTTGCTAGCCCTCAGCAAACCAGGCATCTCCAGCATGGGCCACCTGTGACCAGAAGCTGATTGAGTGGGAGTCTCTGGCATGGGACACCCACAGAAAGAAGCCTCTTGCTCATACATGGTAGATTGGGTGCTTCTTGTGCAGGCTACTGGTGGCCAGGCACCTCTAGTGTAGGCTAAAGCCACCAGGGGGCTAAATGCAACAGGGTGCCTACTGGGCACCATATGCTGTTGCTCTCACTCCCCTGGGAACAAACCCACTGTGCAGCTGCCACTGTAAAATGCTCTGGGTGGTGCCTGGACACTTGTTAACTGTCCCCAAAAATCATACAACTAGGAGCAGCTGGTGCTTCACACCCTGTGTGGTCTAAGTAGGACAGGGTGCTTTTTGCATGGCCTGCAGGTGGCAGGAGCAAACCACTGCAGTTGTCCCTGACTCCAGAGGTGGACATGGCCAACTGCCACTGGAGATACAAAAATCACATGCAGCCCCAAAATCCTCATAGGGCAACACAGTGAAGGACATTACAATGGAACACCACCTGATATTGCTTTCACTCCCCCAGAAGCACATCTGCCCTGCAATTGCCAATGCCAAATGTTCTGGGAAGTGTCCAGATGCTTGATCACTGTCCCTTCCCAGGAACCTGCAAATAAGAGCATCTTGTGCAGTGCATCCCATGTGGGTGAAGCAGGATGGGTTGTTAATTGCATGGTCTACAGGTGGTGGGGCAAACCACTGCAATTTTCTCTGGCTCCAGTGGTGGGAGTGGCCCACCACAACTAACGGTCCATGAACAGGCACTACTTGTGGCCCCAATCACCTCAAGGGCACCAGAGAGGAGAGCATTGTGACCAAACACCATCTGTTGGTGCTCTCACACCCTTGGGAACACATTGGCCCTCATGCTGCCATGGCTGAATGCTCTGGGCAGTATCCATATGTCTGATGTATGTCACTTCCCAGGATTCTTTGACTAGGAACAGCTTGTGCAGCACATCCTATGTGGGCAAAGTGAGACAAATCACTTCATGCATGGTCTACAGGTAGTGGAGGCAAACCACCACAGTTGTCACTGACTCTAGAGATGGTCATAGCCTGCTACCACTAGGGGTCCCTGAACAGGCTCCACCTGCAGTTCCAGTCACCTCAGAGGAGGGCACTGCAACAAAACACTAGCAGTTCTGGCTCTCACTCCCCTGGGAAACCACACACCCTGCTGCTGCTACTGCCAAATGCTCTGGAAAACTTGTAGATCTGCCTAGAGCTCATTACCACTTCCGAGGGCCCTACAACTAGGAGTAGCCAGTGCCACCGTCCTGCAGGTCCTTGCTGCTGTTGAGAACCCAGCAACAAGTCACCAACTGCTGGTCCTACCCATTGCCTCCTTCTCCCAGAAAACACATTGTGCACCTGGGAGATAACAGCCTACTCATCCGAAGAAAGAGGCACCAAATATTCAAACTCCCACACCAAAACAAATAATAATCCCAACAAAAAAATACAAAATACTTCTCAGCTCTTGCCTGGAAATAACCTTACAAGACTATTGTTTGGCTCCCCCAAACTCACAGAAAAAGAAAAATATAAGCAAGATGAAGAAGCTCAGAAATGATTTCCTGTTAAAGGAATAGGAGAATTCACCCAAGCAGTCAACAATGAAACAGACCTCTGCAGTCTGACAGACATTGACTTCAAAAGGGAGATAGTGAACATACTGAAAGAATTAATCCTGAATATCAAGGAATTAAGAAAAGACATGAACAGTCATGCAGATTCCCTTAGAAAGGAAATAGAAAATGTAAGGAGGAGCCAAGAAAAGTTAGAAAAAAAACATTTACAGAGATGCAAACCGAGCTAAAGGCAATAACGAGCAGAATGAATAATGCAGAGGAATGAATTAGCGATGTGGAAGATAGAATAACGGAAATCACCCCATCAGGACAGCAGACAGAAAACCGAATAAAAAAAAAATGTAAGCAATATAAGAGATCTATGGCATAGTATAAAGTGGGCCAATCTACACATCATAGGAATTCCAGAAGGAGAAGAAAAAGAAAAGGGGATTGAAAATATAGTTGAAGAAATTATGTTTGAAAACTTTCCAAATCTAAGGGAAACTAACATCAAGGTACAGGAAGCCCCAAACAAGTTGAACCCAAACACGCACACACCAATACATATTATAATGAAAATGGCTACTGCATTTCATTAAAGATAAAGAGAGGATTCTAAAGGTAGCAAGAGAAAAGCAAAGTGTTAATTATAAGAGAAACCGCATAAGGCTATGAACTGATTTCTCTACAGAAACACTTCAAGCCAGAAGGGAGTGGCAAGATATATTTTAAGTGCTGAAAGGAAAAAATATTGCAACCTAGAATACTCTATCCAGCAAGAACATCATTTAAAATAGAAGGGGAAATAAAGAAATTCTCCAACAAACAAAACTAAAAGAGTACGGAAATACTAAACCCATTCTAAAAAAAATACTGAAAGGGCTTCTCTAAATTAAAAATTTAAAAAGTAATAAGAAATAGAAGGGAGGAAACCACAATTGGAAATCACTCAAATGAGCCAGTATACCGATCTAAATATGAAGATGTTTAAAAAAAATTTAAAAAGACAAGAAAATCATACAAAATGGAGAAGAAAAAAAAAGAAAATATAGATTCTTTTTAAAAATTTTTGAAATTTTTTATTAATGATGTGTTTGAGCATATATGGCAATCAGGCTAAAGCAAGCAGATATAAGAGGGTGTTAACATACTTAAAAAACAATGGAAACACAAATTAAAGTGGAACATCATGTTCACAAAAATAGAAAAGAAAATCACTCAAGCATAAAATAAATGGAAAACATCCAAACAATAAAAGGAAGAAGAAAAGAGAAACATAGACTCAAATGGAAAACAAGGTCTAAAATGGCAATAAATACATATCTATTAATAATAACCTTCAATGTCAATGGACTGAATGATCCAATCAAAAGACAGAGAATGGAAGACTGGGCAAAAAGTGAAAAACCTACAATCTGCTGTCTACAAGAGACTCACCTTAGGGCAAAGGACACATATGGATTGAAAATGAGGGTATGGGAAAAGATATCTCATGCCAGTGGACAAGAGAGGAAGGCAAGAATTGAAATACTCATATCAGACAAAATAGACTTTAAAGTGATGGCCATAAAGAGAGACAAAGAAGGACACTATTTAATGGTTAAAGGAGCCATTCAAGATGAGGATATTACAATCATCAAAATATGTGCCGTAATATAGGTGCACCCAGACACCTAAAACAAATACTAAGAGACATAAAAGGAGAAATAGAAGGGAATAAAATAATAGTAGACTTTAACACCTGACTCACATCAATGGACAGATCCTCTAGACAGAAAATCAATACACCAACAGCGAACTAAATGACATAATATAAGAGTTAGACCTAATCAACAGTTTTAGGACATAAGATCTAAAAAATATTAGAACAGACATTCTTCTCAAGTGCACATGGAACATTCTCAAGGATTGAGCACACAGTGGGGCACAAAGCTAACCTCAACAAATTTAGGAATATAGAAACTATTTAAAAAATCTTCCATAGGGAGTTCCCCTCATGGCTCAGTGGTTAATGTATATACCTAGGAACCATGAGGTTGCAGGTTTGATCCCTGGCCTTGCTCAGTGGGTTAAGGATCTGGCATTGCCATGAGCTGTGGTGGAGGTCACAGATGCAGCTCAGATCTGGCATTGCTGTGACTCTGGCATAGGCCAGTGGCTATAGCTCCAACTGGACCCCTGGCCTGGGAACCTCCATATGCTGTGGGTGTGGACCTAAAAAGACAAAAGACAAAACAAACAAACAAACAAACAAAAACTTCCATGGCCACAATGGCATGAAACTAGATATCAGTCACAGGAAGTGAAATGAGAAAAAACTTACTACATGAAGAGTAAACTACCTGTTACTAAAAAAACAATGGGTCTCTCAAAGCAACAGATATAAAAGCAAAAACAAATCAATGAGACCTAATCAAACTGACAAGCTTTTGCACAGCAAAAGAAACAAAAAAGAAAACAAAAAGACAACTTACAGAATGGGAGATATTTAAATAGGTTCAAATGATGCAACCAACAAGGGCTTAGTCTCTAAAATATATGACAACTTATACAACTCAACAGCAAAAAAGTCAATCGCCCAATGGAAAAATGGGCAAAAGACCTGAAGAGACATTCCTCCAAGGAAGATATACAGATGGCCAACAAGCACATGAAAAAATGCTCAACATCCCTGATTATAAGAGAAATGCAAATCAAAACTACCATGAGATACCACATCACACCAGTCAGAATGGCCATCATTAATAAGTCCACAATTAAAAATGCTGGAGGTGGTGTGGAGAAAAGGGAATCATCCTGCACTGTAGGTGGGAATGTAAACTGGTACAACCACTGTGGAGAACAGTATGGAGGTACCTTAGAAAACTATACATAGAACTTCCATATGACCCAGCAATCCCACTCTTGGACATATGCCCAGACAGAGCTTTCCTTGAAAAAGACACATGTACTTGTATGTTCATTGCAGCAGTATTCCCAATAGTCAAGACATGGAAACAACCCAAATGTCCATTGACAGATGATTGGATTAAGAAGGTGTGGTGTATATATACACAATGGAATACTACTCATCCATAAAAAAAGAAAAATATAATGCCATTTGCAGCAAAATGGATGGAACTAGTGACTCTTGCATTGAGTGAAGTAAGTCAGAAAGAGAAAGACAAATAACATAATATTCCACTTCTATATGGAAGCTAATATATGGCACAAATGAACCTTTCCACAGAAAAGAAAATCATGGTCTTAGCAAACAGACTTGTGGTTGTCAAGGGGGAGGGGGAGGGAGTGGGATGGACTGTGATTCTGGGTCTAATAGATGCAGACTATTGCATTTGGAATGAATAGGCAAAGAGACCCTGCTGTATAGCACTAGGAACTATGTCTAATCACTTGTGATGAATCTATACTTGTATATTTAACTGAGTCACCATGCTGTGCGGTAGAAAGTTGACAGAACACTGTAAGCCAGCTATAATGGAATAAATAAAAATCTTTATAAAAAATAAATGAAATAAAATTTACATTTGATTTCAAAGACAGTATGAAAAAAATTTAAAATATCTCATTAATAACTTTTTATACTGACCACATGCAGAAATGATATTTAATATACACAGAGGTAAATAAAACACATTATTCAAATAAAAAATGAATAAGAATATTTTCAGTCAGAATAGGAATAAAATGTGAGAATTGAACATCAATTTCCTACCTTCAGCCTTGTGAGAATATTGTTTCCTATACTATTTGACAAATGCAGACTCTGATTTCTTCTGTTAAAAAGAAGTAACCTTATGATTGTAATCCAGGAATTCTGACTGCCACTCCTATTGTTTTTGCATATTGAATAGCATACTGGTACAAACATATCTACGTGTCCATATTAAGTAGATATGTGTCCATGAGATTTATTCTGAAAAGCACTCCTCTATTTCTTATTTGTACTTACAGTATTACATAGATAGTATTTTCAAATGTGAGTGGACTATATATCCCTATCTATCTGTCTGTCTGTCCATCCATTTATTCCATGTACCATGTAAACATATCACAAATACAAAGACCTTTGTTCCTAGACAGGTTTTACAGAAATTAAATGCAAAAAGGAAAGAAAGGAAAGATGGGATTTAAGGTTCTTGATAGCTCACATGTTGTATCTGTGGGGAATCCTGGAAAGAAACCAAGGGCAAGTAGAATTGGGGTAATAGAGAGGACTTTAGAAAGGTATTATTCATAAATACAGCCAGATTTAAATAAAACCAATAATAGAGCAGAGGGGGAGGAGAAGGGAGGATATTAAATCTGCAGGAGGCAAGAGGAGAGAGGGAGAGAGATTGCCGCCAAAGATGGCCACCTATTGGAATATGACTTTCACTTTTCAGAAAAACAAAACAAAACAAAAAATAACACAGCCAACTTTTCCCAGGGAGAAACCAGGAGAATGTAAAATTTCTTTTTCCCTTGAGATTCTGCTGTTGTCTTCCACTGTCTGAATAAAACATATGGGTACAGGGAAAGAAGATCCTTGCTGCCATCTAAATAAATGACTGGAGAAGGTTGGAGAAGATGTAATCTGAAGGGGCAAACAGAAAATGTCCAGAACAGTCCACACTTGGACATTTAGCAACCACTCTTGTCTTTTGTTCAGATGAGGGTACCCAAAATCTTATCAATTCCTATATCATCAGAGCATACGAACAGTATCAATTTTTTCATAGTTTGAACTGAAATGAGATGTTTTAAATTATTAGCACCCTTTAAATAATTAAGCAGGAAAAAAGAGTGAAAGAAAAATATTAATCTAAAGTAAAGTTATTATCTCTTCTATATCTGATCCCAGAGCTTAATTTGACAATCAGCCTTCCTTCTCCAACCCTACTTTACATGTTTTCCCCATAACCCATCCAGAATGTTTTCTAGATGGATTCTTTTTTTTAATAGTTTTTACTTTTTCATCATAGCTGATTTACAAAAAATACAATCTTCTGTCAATTTCTAATGTACATCAAAGTAACCCAGTCACACACACACACACACACACACACACAACACACAACACACATTCTGTTCTCACATTATCCTCCATCATGTTCTATCATGAGTGACTAGATATAGTTCCTTGTGTTATACAGCAGGATTTCATTGCTTATCCACTCCAAATGAAATAGTTAGCATCTATCAACCCCAGACTGCCAGCCAATACCCTCCCCCCACCCCTTGGCAACCACAATTTTGTTCTTTAAGTCCTTGTGTTTCTTTTCTGTGGAAGGGTTCATTTGTGCCATATATTAGATTCCAGATATAGGTGATATATTATGGTATTTGTCTTTCTCTTTCTGTCTTACTTCACTTAGTATGAGAGTCACTACTTCCATCCATGTTACTGCAAATGACATTATTTTGTTCTTTTTTATGACTGAGTATATTCCATTGTGTATATATATCACATGTTCTTAATCCATTCATCTGTAAATGGACATTTATGTTGTTTCCATGTCTTGGCTATTGGGAATAATGTTGCACTGAATATAGGGATGCATGTATATTTTTCAAAGAAAATTTTATCTGGATATATAAATTAGCCTAAGAGTGGGTTTGCTGGATCATATGGTAGTTCTATATTTACTTTTCTGAGGTACCTCCATACTGTTTTCCTGGATGGATTCTTTACTTGGTTAGTTCTTTATAAACATTTCAGTACTGTTGTCTTAATCTCTATGAGCTGTTACAACAAAGTACCATAGATCAGGTGGCTTATAAATGAGAGAAATTCATTTTTTTCCACAGTTCTGGATGTTGAAAAGTATAACATAAGTGTGCTGGCAGATTTTGTGAATGCTGAGGGCATGTTCCTGGGTTCAGAGAGGGTGGCGTGTCACCATGTGTTGTCATAGGGTAGAAAAGACAAGGAATCTCTCTGAGGTCTCTTTTATAAATAAATTAATTCCATTCATGATGTCTCTACCTTCATGATCTGATTACTTCCTAAAAGTTCCACCTCCTATACTAGGAATTAGATTTCAACTTATGAATTAGGGTGTGGGAGTCAGAAATATTCAGAAAAAAGCAACTGTGGACTCCAGGTTTTTTGTTTTTGGGTTTTTTTTTTTTTTTTTTTTTTTTAGAGCTGTACCCATGGCATATGGATGGTCCCAGGTTAGAGGTCAAATTGGAGCTACAGCTTCCTGTCTACACCAAAGCCACAGCAACATGTGATCCAAGCAGCATCTGTGACCTACACCACAGCTCATATCAATGCCAGATCCCTGACCCACTGAGCAGGGTTAGGGATTGAACCCACATCCTCATGGGTACTAGTTAAATTCATTTCCACTGAAACAGAACAGGGACTCTAGTTTCTTAATCCTTCACTGTCCAAACCCAGTGGGCAAAGGAGAAGGGGGCAATACAGTGTTTCTCTAGAACTCCAGACATAGTCTTCTTTTCCCTCATTATATGATAGCAACCTAAATTCTCCTAGGTACTCAAATAAGTTACCCAAATTCCTACATCTCTGTTGTCTCCTAAAATATCCGGGAAAGATTCCAAAAGTCCAGGTCTTCACTCTTAACAGAACTATGCCATGAAGCAGAAATATTTTGATCTTGAGATTAGAGTTTCTAACCCACATAGAAAAATTTGGTTTGGACAGAAAGCAAAAAGTTATTTAAGTAGTTTATAGGTGTGGTAAGTAATGGTGTCACTATTACATATTTCTCTTGTTTTCTGACTAAGCATTCAGGTTTAGAGGTTACCATATGATGACTATTGATTAAAAACTTACATCACATGTGAACACCCTAATTTCATAGAGGTCTGCCTCCAAGATGGCACCCAAATTGATTTTTTAGCATACCATTTTACTATTCTATCAAGCCAGACTTTTCTATATAATTAGGCTTGTGGGAAGATCAATGATTTCTATGAGAATGAAGTTTTATTCTACTTTTTTTTTTGCCATAAAATGAGTTTCTTGGTGATTACCGATTTTGTACTTCAATGAATAATATATTCTGCCAACCCATAAATAATGATATTGAAATAATTTCTGTGCACAAGGAAGGTAAATATTTACCTGGAGAGTAAAAGTTTATCCCTATGATGATAAAGATGACAAATCACTGTCCTCTCCAAGATGAAAAGGAATGGTGTTAATATAAGATTTAGCATTGGCCTTTACTTTTCATTTTTAAATGATGACGTTACATAATCAGTCACTAAGTACAATGGTTTATTCTCCATACCTTTCTTTTTGCTTATCTATCATCTATTTATCTACTATCTTTTTTCTTTCTTTCTTTCTTTCTTTCTTTCTTTCTTTCTTTCTTTCTTTCTCTCTCTCTTTCTTCATTTCCTTTATTTATTTATTTTTAATTCTTTCTTTTCTCACTATTACTGGAATTCTATTTAACTGAGCATATACTAGCTTTCTAAAAAGTCAGTAAAGTTGCTATTATTTTAAAATATACCCAAAAACAGGGAGAAGGATCAAGATGGTGGAGGAGTAAGATGTCATGCTCACCTTCTCCCACAAATACATCCAAAAAAACACATCTACATGTAGAATGATTCTCAGAGAACATCTACTGAACACTGGCAGAAGAACTTAAACCACCAAAAAAGGGCCAGACCCTCCACATAACTGGGTAGAACAAAGAAAAACAAAAGAGGGAGAGAGAGAGAGAATCAGGACAGGTCTAGCACTCCTGAGAGGGAGCTGTTAAAGAGGAAAGGAACCCACACCCTGGGAAGCCACCTTATCGACATAGAGATCAGCCAGGGCAGAGGGACTTCAAAGTCACTGAGAAAAGTGCAGCAGCAGGACAGAAGAGGGCAAAGCAAATTGAGTGCTGCACAGATCATCTGCACCACTGCCACAGATACCACAGCTTGAGAGAGTAAGGTGGGGGCTGGGCATTGAGAATCAGGATCTGGAGTTCATTTCCAGAGAAAGGACTAGAGTTGGCTGTGTGGAGCCAGCCTGAGGGGCTAGGGAGTGGTGTGCCATGGGCTGGGGATCTGAATTCAATGGTCTGGGGAGCCAAACACCACAGGCTAGGGAGTGGAATGCCAGAGTAGAGGGAACCAGGGAGGAGGTCTGGACCTGCAGGAGAACCTAGGTGCCATTGTTGGGGAGGGTGAGAGGAGGAGGGGCAGACAATCATAGGAATCTCTTTCCCTGCACATACACCCACACTCAGAGGTCAGTGTGCCTCTGGTGTAGGGTACAGATGGCAAGGGGCCACTTGTTTGGGCTGCAGGAGACTAGGTACCTCTTGTCCAGGCTATGAGTGGCTGGGAACCTCTTGTGTGGGATGAAGGCAGTAGGAGGCTAAGCCCAACATGGTGCCTCTTGAATGAACTGCAGGTTGTGAGAAAAACCACAACAGTCATCTCAGAAACCAGAGAGGTGCCGCAGATCCACCTCTGACCCCAGTCACCTCAGAAGTTGGCAAAAAGAGAATGCTGCAACCAAGCACCACCCATTGTTGTTCTCACTTCCCTGGGAACACACCTGCCCTGTTGCTTCCACTGCCAAATGTTCCAGGCAGCACCAATGCATGCCTGATCACTATCACTTCACATGACCCTGCCACTAGGAGCATCCTGTGCAGCACCTTCCATGTGAGCTAAGCAAGACAGAGTGGTTCTTGTGTGGTCTACAGGTGGCAGGTTCAAACTAACAGAGTTATCTCTGACTCCTGAGGTGGGTGTGGCCTGACACTACTAGGGGTCCCTGAACAGGCACCACTTGTAGCCCCAATCAACTCAGAGGGTACGACAGAGGAGGTCATGGTGACCAAACACCTTTGTTGCTCACACTCCCCTGGGAACTCACACCCTACCACTGCTACTGCCAAATGCTCCAGGCACTGCTTAAATTTGCCTGAGGCTCATTACCATTTCTCATGGCCCTGCAACTAGGAGTAGTCTCTATCACCTTCCTGTGGGTCCTTGCTACTGTCTAGAGCCCAGTGACCAGGCACTGACTACTAGCCCTACCAATTGCCTCCTTCTCCCTGGAAACACACTCAGCACCCTATTGAGGATAAAACAGCTCACATGGAAGAGACAGCAAATATCCACTTCTCATGCCAAAAATTAATAGTAACCCCCCACAAAAAACAAAGAGGTGCTCTTGCATAGAAATAGCCCTCCAAGAATACACAAGTTGATTTCCCTAAACTCACAGAAAAAGAAAAATATAAGTGAAAAGAAACTCAGGAATATTTGAAAGAACAGGAGCATTCACCCAAAGCAGCAAACAATGAAAGAGACCTCTGCAGTCTGGTAGACACTGGTTCAAAAAGGAGATAGTGAAAATTCTTAAGGAAGTAAGCGTAAATATGAAGGAATTAAGAGCGGATATAAACAGTGTTGCAGAGTACTTTAGAAAGGAATTAGAAATTATAAGGTGGAGCTAAGACATACAGACCAATGGAACAGAATGGAAAACCCAGGATAAACCCAGGCAACTATGGTCAACTAATCTTCAACAAAGGGGGCAAAAATATAAAATGAGGAAAACAGAGTCTTTTCAGCAAGTGGTATTTGGAAAACTGGACAGCAACATGTAAATCAATGAAACTGGAACACACACTCATGCCATGCACAAATATAAATTCAAAAGGGGTTAAAGACTTAAACATAAGACAAGACACCATCAAACACCTAGAAGAGAGCCTAGGTAAAATATTCTCTGATATCAACCATACAAATGCTTTCTCAGGTCAGTCTCCCAAGGCAACAGAAATAAAAGCAAAAATAAGCCAATGGAACCTAACCAAAATGAGGAAATTTTGCACAGCAAAGGGAACCATAAAAAAAAAGACAACCTATGGAATGGGAGAAAATAGTTTCAAACAATGCAAATGACAAGGGCTTAATCTCTAAAACACACCATCAACTTATACAAATCAACAGCAAAAAAAATCCCAATAACCCAATTTAAAAATGGGCAAAAAACTGAATAGATGTTTCTCCAAAGAAGATACACAGATGGCCAATAAGAACATGAAAAAATGCTCAACTGATCATTAGAGAAATTCAGATCAAAACTACTATGAGGTACCTCCTCACAGCTGGAAGAATGGCCTTCATTAGTAAGTCTGCAGATGACAAATGTTAGAGAAGGTATGGAGAAAAGGGTACTCTCCTATACCGTTGGTGAGAATATAAATTGGTACAACCACTATGGAAACATTATAGAGGTACCCCAAAACACTAAATATAGAACTACTATGCAATCCAGGAATCCCACTCTTGGGTGTATATCCAGACATAAATTTTCATGAAAAAGACACATGCACGTGTATGTTCATTGCAGCACTATTCACAATAGCCAAGACCTGGAAACAACCTAAATGTCCATCAACAGATGTATGGATTAAGAAGAAATATGGAATACTACTCAGCCATAAAAAGAACAAAATAATGCTATCTGTAGCAACGTGGATGGAAATAGTGACCCTCATACTAAGTGAAGAAAGTCAGAAAGAAAAAGAAAAATACCATAATATATCACTTATATCTGGAATCTAATATAGAGCACAAATGAAAATTTCCATAGAAAAGAAACACATGGACTGGAGGAACATATTTGTGTTTGGCAATGTGTGGGGGAGAGGGTAGGATGGACTAGTAATTTGGGGTTAATAGATGAAAACTATTGATTTTTACATGGATGAGCAATGAGATCCTACTGTATAGCACAGGGAACTACATCTAGTAACTTGTAATGGAACATGATGGAGGATAATGTGAGAAAAGGAATATGTAAATATAGGTATAACTGGTTCACATTTCTGTACAGTAGAAATTGACAGAACACAGTAAATCAAGTAAAACAGAAAAAATAGAAATCATGAAAAACAAAATATGAACTCAGATCAAAATAATAATAAAAGCAAAAGACAAAATATATACACTCAAAAATAGCAATATAATAATAAGCAATAAATGCACAATGAATATTGCCTCAGCTAACTCAATTAAAAATGACAACAGAGATTGTAGTAATCTAGATTATAATTTCATTATTTTTCCCAGAAAAACACACATTACTGGAGAAGACATAAAACTGTCACTGTATACAGATGACCTGTTACTACATGTAGAAAACCCTAAGGACTCAACCCCAAAACTCCTTGAACTGATCAACAAATTTAGCAAAGTAGCAGTACATAAGATCAACGTTCAGAAATCAGTCACATTTCTGTATACTAACAATGAAATATTATAAAAGGAATACAAAAATACAATACCTTGTAAAATTGCACCCCAAAAATCACATACCTGGGAACACACCTGACAAAGGAGGTAAAACTCTTATATGCTAAAACTATAAAGCAATAATCAAAGAAATTAAAGAAGACGTAAAGAAATGGAAAGCTATTCCATGCTCCTGGGTTGGAAAACTTAATATTGTAAAAATGGCCATGATACCCAAGGCAATCTACAGATTCAATGCCATCCCCATCAAATTATCCATGACATTTTTCACAGAACTAGAACAAACAATCCAAAAATTTATATGGAACCACCAAGGACCAAGAATTGCCAAAGCAATTCTGAGGAACACAAACCAAGCAGGAGGCATAACTCTCCCAGACTTCAGGCAACACAACAAAGCCACAGCCATCAAGACACTGTGGTAATGGTACCAAAACAGACAGACAGACCAATGGAACAGAATAGAGAACCCAGAAATAAACCCTGACACCTATGGTCAATTAATCTTTGACAAGGGAGGCAAGAACATAAAATGGTAAAAAAACAAAACAAAACAAAACAAAACAAAAAACAGTCTTTTCAGCAAGTATTGCTGGGAAACCTGGACAGCTGCAAGCAAATCAATGAAACTAGGACGTACCCTCACACCATGCACAAAAATAAACTCGAAATGGCTGAAAGACTTAAATATAAGACAAGACACCATCAAACTCCTAGAAGAGAACATAGGCAAAACGTTCTCTGATATCAACCTTACAAATATTTTCTCAGGTCAGTCTCCCAAAGCAACAGAAATAAAAGCAAAAACAAACCACTGGGACCTAATCAAACTGATAAGTTTTTGCTCAGCAAAGGAAACCAGAAAGAAAACAAAAAGACAACTCACATAATGGAAGAAAATAGGTTCAAATGATGCAACCAACAAGGGCTTAATCTCTAAACTATACAAGCAACTTACACAACTCAACAGCCAAAAAGCCAATCACCCAATGGGAAATTGAGCAAAAGACCTGAATAGACATTCCTCCAGGGAAGATATACAGATGGCCAACAAGCACATGAAAAAATGCTCAACATCCCTGATTATTAGGGAAATGCAAATCAAAACTACCATGAGATACCACCTCACACCAGTCAGATTGGCCATCATTCACAAGGCCACAAATACCAAATGCTGGAAGTGGTGTGGAGAAAGGGGAACCCTCCTGCACTGTTGGTGGGAATGTCAGCTGGCACAACCACAATGGAGAACAGTATGGAGGTACCTGAGAAATCTATACATAGAACTACCATGTGACCCAGCAATCCCCCTCTTGGGCATATATCCACACAAAACTTGCCTTGAAAAATGGCACATGCACCTGCATGTTCATTGCAGCACTATTCACAATAGCCAAGACATGAATACCAACCAAATCCCCATTGACTTGTGATTGGATTAGGAAGGTGTGGTATATATACACAATGGAATACCACTCAACCATTAAAAAAAGACCAAAATAATGCCATTTTCAGCAACATGGATGGAACTAGAGACCCTCATACTGAGTGAAGGAAGTCAGAAAGAGAAAGACAAATACCATAGTATATCACTCATATCTGGAAGCTAATATACAGCACAAACGAATCTTTCCACAGAAAAGAAAATCATGGACTTGGAGAATAGACTTGTGGTTGCCTAGGGTGAGGGGGAGTGAGTGGAAGGGAGTGAGTGGAATGGATTTGGAGCTTGGGGTTAATAGTTGCAAACTATTGCTTTTGGAATTGTTTAGCAATGAGATCCTGCAGTGTAGCCCTGGGAACTATGCCTAGTCACTTATGATGGAGTGAGATAATGGTAGAAAAAGAATGTATACATTTATGTGTTACTGGGTCACTATGCTGTAAAGTAGAAAAAATTGCATTGGGAAAAATGACATTTTTTTAATTAAGAAAAGATTTCTCATTCTTTCATTATAGAGGTTTTACAGTTTGAGGCCTTATATTTACTTATTTAATTCATCACAAATTAATTTTTGTGTTGTGTAATGTAGGGATTTAATTTTTTTCCTTTGTATATGACTATCCAGTTTTCTCCAAACCACTATTTAAGATACTACCCTTTTCCCTTGAGTAAACTTGGCTCCACTGTCAATTATTTCTTAAGCATATATAAGAGCTTATTTCTGAGCTCACCATTCTGTTTTGTTGTTCTATCTGTATTTTTTAATACTCATACTACACTGTTTCAAATATTATATTTTTAAAATTTTGTGTGGAATGTGGTATGACACCTTTAGTTTTGTCATACTTTCATGACTTCTTTAGATATTCAATGTCTTTGGTGGTTCCACAAAAATTTTAGAAAATTTTTTCATTTTCTGTGAAAAAAGATGTTGGAATTTTTGATAGGGATTGCATTGAATCCATAGATGGTTTTGGGTATTATGAACATTTTAACAAGTTTGTTTCTTTCAATCCATTGATGCATTATGTATTTCCATTTATTTATGCCTTTTTCTTTTTCAGCTATTTTTTCTAGAAATACAAGTAAATTATACAAGTAAATTATATATATTGCTTTTAATTAGGCATCTTTAAAATGTTTTAATTAGAATTAGCTATTTATTGGTGGAATCTTTAGAATTTCTATATATAAGAATATATCATCTTTGTTTTATTTCTTTATTGCCTAATTGCTCAAGCAAAAGCTTCCAATTGTGGACTGAAAATGAGAGGTGAAAATGAGCAAACTTGTGTTTTCCCTGATTTTAGAGAAAGAAAATTCCAAATTTCACCAAGGAATATGATATTAGATGTGAGTTAGTGATATACAGCCCTTATTGAGTTGAATTATTTTCCTTCTCTCTTTAATTTGTTGAGAATTTTATCAGAAAAAGGAGGTTGAATTTTACAAAATATCTTTTCTGTATCTATCGAAATAATCATGATTTTTTATCTTTCATTCTATTATTTTTGTGTATCATATATATTGATTTTTTATGTAAAGTCATCCTTGGAAGTTCCCATTGTGGTGCAGCAGAAAATATCTGAGTAATATCCATGATGATGTGAGTTTGATCCCTGGCCTTGTTCAGTGGGTTGGGGATCTGGCATTGCTATGGGCTGCGGTATAGGTTGCAGATGTGACTCAGATCCTGTGTTGCTGTGTGGCTATGGTGTAGGCCAGCAGCTGCAGTTCAATTTGACCCCTAGCCTGGGAACTTCCATATGTCATGGTGTGGCCCTAAAAAGCAAAAAATAAAAATAATATCATCCTTGCATCCTAGGGATAAATTCTTCTTGATCATAGTATATAATTCTTTCAATTCACTGTTGATTTTTTTGCCTACTATTTTATTCATAATTTCTGCAACTAAACTACATTCATCAAGTATATCAACGTGCAGTTTTCTGTATTATCTTCGACTCTAACATCAAGGTTATGCAGGCTTAATAAGTTTGGGCATGAGATAATGTTCTAATTTAACTCATTTATATATAACTGTCCAGCCTTCCCAACACCACTTTTGGTGTTGAAGATTAATTGACTCTAAGTAGGTGGGTTTATCTATGGAATCTATATTCTGCTCCATTCATCTGTGTATTTGCTTTTGTCTCCATATCATATTCTTTGAATTACTATAGCTTTGTAGTGTAGTTTGAAGTCAGGGAGTGTGATTCCTCCAGCTCTGTTCTTTATCAATATTGTTTTGGCTATTTTAGGTCTTCTGTGTTTCTATACAAATTAAAAAAAAAATTATTCCAAATCTGTGAAAAAAATGCTGTTGGTGGAGTTCCCATCTTGGCACAGTGGAAACAAATCCAACTAGCAACCATGAGGTTGTGGGTTTGATCCCTGGCCTCATTCAGTGGGTTAAGGATCTGTCATTGCCATGAGCTGTGGAAGAATCTGAGTTGCTATGGCTGTGGTGAAGGCCAGCAAATGCAGCTCCAATTTTACCCCTAGCCTGGGAACCTCCTTATGCCATGGTTGTGGCCCTAAAAGGACAAAAAAGACCAAAAAATGTTATTGGTAACTTGATAGGGATTGCATTAAATTTGTAGATTGCCTTTGGCACACAATCATTTAAACAATATTGATTCTTCCAATACAAGAGCACAGTGTCTTTCCATCTGTTTTTGTTGTCTTAATTTTCTTTCATCAGTGTCTTATAGTTTTCATAATATAGGTCTTTTTCTCTGAAAAAAGTATCATGTAACCTGCAGTAACAGTTTTAATTCTTCCTTTCCAATTCAGATTCCTTTTATTTATTTTTACACTCTTACTGCTAAGGCTAGGATTTCCAACATTGGTATTCACATTCATAATGCTCACATCCCCATATCACATATATCACACATATTTACCTTAATCTGTAACTTTTTTTCACTTGCCATGTTGCCTTCTCTTCCTCCTCTTGCTTCACATGCTCATTTCCATTTTCCCTCCAATTTTATTTTCTTATTTAGGAACAAAAATGTGAAGGAGAGAGTTGGGAGGGATGAAAGAGTAATAAAGCTGCTCCTTAACAAACCAGGGGCCATTATTTAATGTCAGGTTCACCTTAAATGTCTTTTGATTTTAAAAAATATCAGCATCATGATAAAAACAAGACCAATGGAAAAGAAAAGTTGAAAAGAACTTAATTACATTTTTGAAACTAACAATCAGTATCATTAACTTATATTTAAACATAGCTGATTACTGACTTAAATCTCTCTTCAAAACTCTAAAAGACAATGATAAATTATGTCTTTAACCCCAAAAGTAGCAGCAAATAGGAAAAATTATAACATAATGCTTGAAACACAAATATATTTCTGTAAGAAAAATGACATTGTTTATCTATATAGATTAATAAAATCAAGACACAATATTCAAAATGTTGAAGCCACACAAGTGCCCATCAACACATTAATGATTTAAAAATATTTGGGGAGAGGATAAGTTTGGAGGAGGAGCCAGATGTTGCATTCACCTTCTCCCACAAATACATCAAAAAAAAAAAAAACTACATGTAGAATGATTCACACAGAACATCTACTGAACACTGGCAGAATAAATTAAACCATCATAAAGGGCAAGAAACCCTAGACATAACTTGGTAGAACAAAAGAAAAAAAAAAGAGAGAAAGGGAAAAGGAAAAAGTATGGGATTGGATGCATGAGAGGGAGGTGTGGAAGAGAAAAGGAACCCACACCCTGGGAAGCCACCTAAATGACAGGGATAGCAGCCCAGACAGAGGAACTTCAAATTTGCTGAGAAAAACACAGCAGCTGGACTAAGGAGGACAAAGAACAGTGAGAGCCAAACAAATCGTATGCATCACTGACCCAGACAGCAGAGCCTGATACACTTGGGAGGGGCCTGGGTGCTGAGACTCAGGCTCCATAGGTCAGTTCCAGGGAGGGTACTGGTATTAGCTGTGTAGAGACACCTGTGTAGAGACAGGGGTAGGGAGCATGTGCCATGGGCTGGGGAGACACAAACCATGGACTTGGAATTGGAATGACACAGCCAAGGGAACTGGGAGGTGGTCTGGAGCTGCAGGAGAAATTAGGCACCATTGTTGGAGAGGGTGAGAGGAGGAGGATTGGACCACCATAGGAATCTCCCTGCACATGTTCAGGTTCTTAGAGGCTAGTTTGCATCTGGAGTAGGCCACAGGTGATAAGAAGCCACTGGATTGGGGTACAGAGACAAGTTTTGTGAAGACTACAGGTGGCTGGGCCCTTCTTGTGTATGCTAAGAGCACCAGAGGGCTAAGCACAATGTGGTGCCTCCTGTGTGATCTATAGGACTGGGGAAAAACCAGAGCAGTCATCTAAGAAACCAGAGGGAGGCACAGCATGCTACAACTAGGGGTCTGTGGACAGGGTCCACCTGCGGCCCAAGTTACCTCAGAGGTCAGCAAAAAAGAGGGCACTGCAACCAAGTATCACACATTGTTGCTCTCAATTCTCTGGGTCTACAGGTGGCAGGGGAAAACAACCACAGTTATCTCTGACTCTGGACCCAACACCACTAGGGGTCCATGAAAAGGCACCACTTGCAGCCCCAATCACTTTTAGAGGCCACCACAGAGGAGGGCATTGTGACTGAACAACACCTGTTGTTGCTCTCACTCCCCTGAGAACTCACACTGCATTGCCAAATGCTCTGGGCCCTTCCTAAATCTGCCTAAGTCTCATTACCACTTCCCATGGCCCTGAAACATGGAGTAGCCTGTGCAATCTTCCCACAGGTTGTAGCTACTGTCAAGAGCCCAGCAACTGGGCACTGACTACTAGCTCTACCCATGCCTCCTTCTCCTTGGAAACACACACCCTATCAAGCACCCTATCAAGAGGAAAACAACTCACTCTGAAGAAAGAGGAAAGAAAAATCCAAACTCCCATGCCAAAAATAAGTAGTTATCCCCCATAAAATACAAAGGGGCACTTTTGCATAGAAATAGCTCTCCAAGACTACAATTTTGTTTCTGTACAATTACAGAAAAAGAAAAACATAAACAAGATGCAGAAGCTCAGGAACCACTCCCAGTTAATAGAACAGGAGAATTCACCTGAAGCAGTAAACAAAGAAACAGAAATCTGCAGTCTAATAGACATTGATTTCAAAAGGGAGATTGTGAAACTACTGATGGAATTAAGGGTGAAGGATGTAAGAGGAGCTATAAATAGCAATACATATTACCTTATGAAGGAACTAGAAAATATAAGGAGAAACCAAAAATGAATATAAAATTCTTTTGCAGAGATGCAAACTGAGCTAAAGGCACTAAAGAGCAGAATGAATAGTGCAGAGGAATGAATTAGTGACTTGGAAGGTAGAATAATGGAAATGACACAATCAGGAGAGCAGACAAAAAACCAAATGAAAAAACACGAAAGAAAAAACAACAACTGGTGATCTATGGGATAATATAAAGTAGGTGAATCTGTGCATAATAGAAACTCCAAAAGGAGAAGGAAAAGAAAGGGGGATTGAAAATATATTTGTAGAAATTACATCTGAAGAATTTGCAAAACTAAAGAAACAGATATCAAGATACAGAGGGTTCAGAGGTTCCCAAACAATTTGAACCCAAAGAGGTCCAGACCAAGATATATAATAATAAAAATGATAAAAGTTAAAGATAAAAGGAGGATTCTAAAGGCAGCAAGAGGAACACAAAGCATTAATTATACAGAAACCCACAAAAGGCTACAAGCTGTTTTCTCTACAGAAACATAACAGGCCAGAAAAGAGCAACAACATATGTTCAATGTTTTAAGAGGGAAAAATTTGCAGCCTAGAATATTCTACCCAGTAAGAATGTCATTTAAAATAGAAGAAGTAAAGAATTTATCTGACAAACAAAAGCTACAAGAGTAAAGCAATACTAAACCCATTCTGAAAGATATACTGTAAGGGCTCTCTAAATAAAAATAGTAAGAAGAAATAGGATGGAGGAAATCATAATTGGAAAGCTTTCACTTAAATAAGTATACAGATCTAAAAGAAAGAAAAAAACTGCTGTAAAAGTGATGATAAACATAAGAAAGAGCAAAAGAAGAAACATGAAGTTAAAAAAGAATTTCAGAATATTAAAGTGGGAAGAAAAGTAAGAAAATCTAGATGATTTTTATAATGTATTTATCAGGCTAAAAAGCAAGCAGATATAGGAAGTGTCACCATACTTGAAAAACAGGGCAAACACAAAAAGCCAATATTACATTCACATAAACTAAAAAGAAAAGTACACATGCATAAAAAAAATGGAAACCATCCAAACAAAAAAAAAAAAAAAAAGGAAGGAAGAAAGGAGAAACACAGAAGGAACTGTAAAACAATGTTTAAAATGGCAATAAATATTTATCAATAATTACCTTAAGTATCAGTGGACTGAATGCTCCAATCAAAAGATACAGAATGGCAAACTGGATAAAAAAGCAAAAGCCTAAAATGTGCTGTCTACAAGAGGCTTACTTTAGGACAAAGGACACATATAGAATGAAAGTGAAGGGATGGGAAAAGATATTTCATGTCAATGGACAAGACAGGAAAAGAGGAGTTGCCATAGTCATGTCAGACAAAATAGACTTTAAAATGAAGGCCATGAAGACGGACAAATAAGGACACTATTTAATGACAAAAGGATCAGTTCAAGAAGAGGATATTACAATTCTCAATATATATGCCCCTAATATAGGAGCACCCACAGCCATAAAATAAACACTAACAGACATAGAAGGAGAAATTGAAGGGAATACAATAATATGAGATTTTTTTTTTTTTTTTTGTCTTTTTGCTATTTCTGGGGCCGCTCCTGCGGCATATGGAGGTTCCCAGGCTAGGGGTTGAATCGGAGCTATAGCTGCAGGCCTACGCCAGAGCCACAGCAAGGCAGGATCCGAGCCGCGTCTGTAACCTACACCACAGCTCACGGCAACGCCGGATCATTAACCCACTGAGCAAGGGCAGGGACCAAACCCACAACCTCATGGTTCCTAGTCGGATTCATTAACCACTGCGCCACGACGGGAACTCCATTAATATGAGATTTTAACTCACATCATGGACTCATTCTCTAGGCAGAAAATCAATAAGGCAACAGAGATCCTAAATGACACTGTAGAAAGGTTAGATTTTTATTTACATTTTCAGGACATTATATCCAAAAAATATTAAAATATACATTCTTCTCAAGTACACCTGGAACATTCTCAAGGATTGACCACATACTGGGGCACAAATCTAACCTCAACAGATTTAAGAGGATAGAAATTATTTCAAGCATCTTCTCTGACTACAATGGCATGGAATTAAAAATGAACTATAGGAAAAGGAATGAGACAAAACTGACTACATGGAGACTAAACAGCATGTTACTAAAAAGCCAATTATTGCTGAGGAAATCAAGAAGGAAATTAAAAAATACCTTGAGGAGTTCCTGTCGTGGCGCAGTGGTTAACGAATCCGACTAGGAACCATGAGGTTGTGGGTTTGGTCCCTGCCCTTGCTCAGTGGGTTAACGATCCGGCGTTGCCGTGAGCTGTGGTGTAGGTTGCAGACACGGCTCAGATCCCGCATTCCTGTGGCTCTGGCGTAGGCCGGTGGCTACAGCTCCGATTCGACCCCTAGCCTGGGAACCTCCATATGCCACGGGAGCAGCCCAAGAAATAGCAAAATGACAAAAAAAAAAAAAATACCTTGAGACAAATGATAATGAAGATACAACCATTCAAAATCTATGGGATGCCACAAGACCAGAGCTTAGAATGAAATACATAGGATACAACCTTCCTCAAAAAAGAGAAAAATCTCAAATCTACAACTTAAGCCACTTAAATGAATCAGAAAAAGAACAAACAAAACACTCCCAAAGGCATTCTATGACACTACCATCACCCTAATTCCAAAACCAGAAAAAGTTACTACCAAAAAAGAAAATTATAGGTCAATATATTTGATGAATATACATGAAAAATTCTCAACAAAATTTAGGCAACCAAATCCAACAACATATAAAAAAGATCATACACCATGACCAAGTGAGATTTATTCCAGTTTCAAAAGGATGTTTCAACATATGCAAATCAATAAACATCACACACCACATTAATAAAAGTCAAAAACTACATGATCATCTCAATAGTTGCCAAAAAAGCTTTTGACAGAGTCAAATATCCATTCATGATAAAGACTCTTACCAAAGTTTGTAGAGAGGGAACATACCCTAACATAATAAAAGCCATTTATGACAAAGCCACAGCAAATATAATACTCAATAGAGAAATCTGAAAGACTTCTCACTAGAATCTGGAACAAGACAAGGATGCCCACTCTCACTACTGTTATTAACATAGTATTGGAAGTCCTAGCTACACCAATCTGACAAACAAAAGAAATAAAATATATACAAATTGGAAGAGAAGAGGTAAAATTGTAACTGTATGCAGATGACATGATACTATATATAGAAAACCCTAAGGACTCAACCCAAAAATTACTTGAACTGATCAACAAATTCAGCAGAATCAGTATACAAGATTAACATTCAGAAATTGGTTGCATTTCTGTATACTAACAATGAAATATTAGAAAAGGAATACGAAAATGCAATACCTTTTAAAATGGCACCCCCAAAAATCAAATACCTGAGTATACACTTGACCAAGGAAGTGAAAGATGTATATGCTGAGAACTATAAAATATTAATCAAGGAAATCAAAGAGGTTCAAAAGAAATGGAAAGATAGTATATTCTCCTGGGTTTAAAAAGTTAATATTATAATAAATGGCCATACTACCCAAAGAAATCTACAGATTCAATGCCATCCCTACTAAATTACCCATGACTTTTTTTTCACAGAACTAGAACAAACAATCCAAAAGTTTATAAGGAACAATAAAAGACCCATAATTGCCAAAGCAATTCTGAGGAACAAAAACCAAGCAGGAGGCATAATTCTCCCAGACTTCAGGCAATATTAAAAAGCCACAGTCATCAAGACAGTGTGTTACTGTACCAAAACAGACATACAGACCAATGGAACAGAATAGAGAACCCAGAAGTAAACCCAGACACTAATTGTCAATTAATCTTCAAGAAGGAGACAGGAATATGAAGTGGGAAATAGACAGTCTTTTCAGCAAGTATTGCTGGGGAAACCTGGACAGCTGCATGCAAATCAGTGAAACTATAACACACCCTTACACCATGGACTAAAATAAACTGAAAATGGCTGAAAGACTTAAATATAAAACAAGACACCATCAAATTCCTGGAAGAGAACAGAGGCAAAACATTCTCTGACATCAACTTTACAAATGTTTTCTCAGGTCAGTCTCCCAAGGCAACAGAAATAAAAGCAAAAATAAACCAATGGGACATAATCAAACTGACAAGCTTTTGCACAGCAAAGGAAACCATAAAAACAAAAAAGAGACAACTTACAGAATGGGAGAAATTATTTTCAAATGATGCAACTGAAAGGGACTTTATCTCTAAAATATACAAACAACTTATACAACTCAACAGCAAAAACACAACAACCAATTGAAATAATAGCATGAAAGTCTTGAATAGACATTCCTCCAGTGAAGGTATATAGATGGCCAAGAAGTACATGAAACTGCTCAACATCACTGATTATTAGAGAAATGCAAATTAAAACTACTATGTGTTACCACCTAACATCTGTCAGAATGGCCATCATTGACAAGACATGGAAACAAGCTAAATGTCCATCGACAGATGATTGGATTAAAAAGATGTATTTATACACAATGGAATACTACTCAGCCATATAAAAGTAGAAAATAATTCCATTTGCAGCAACATGGATGAAACTAGTGACTCTCATATTAAATGAAGTAAGTCAGAAAGATAAAGACAAATGCCATATGATATCACTTATATCTGGAATCTAATATATGGCACAAATACATCTGTCTACAGAAAAGTAACTCATGGACTTGGAGAACAGATTTGTGGTTGCCAAAGGGGAGGGGAAGGGGGAGGGAGTGTGATGGACTGGGAATTTGGGGTTAATAGATGCAAACTATTGCCTTCGGAATGGATAAGAAATGAAATCCTGTTGTATAGCACTGGGAACTATATTTAGGCGGTTATGATGGAGAATGATAATGTGAGGAAAAAATGTATGTATGTGTGTGTGACAGGATCACCTTGCTGTACAGTAGAAAATCGACAGAACACTGTATACCAGCTTTGATGGAAAAAATAAAAATCATTTAAAAAATAATTAAACTATGCTAAAGGAGCTCTCAACACACAAAAAAAGAAACTATGTGGGATAATATCATTATTATTCAGCCTTTAAAAAGGAAGGGAATGGTTATTATACATGGTACAACATTGATGAAATTTGACAGTGTTTGTTAGTGAATTAAACCAGTCACCAAATGACAAATACTCTATGATTCTGCTCATTTTAAGCACGTAGAGTATTCAGACTCAGAGACAGAAAGTAGAATGGGAATTACTAGGGACTAAGGAGGTGCATAAATGCAAAAATCATATTCAAATGGTACAAAATTTTAATTGAATACATTGCAAAATTTCTGAAAATGGATAATACTCATGGCTTTGCAACAATATGAATACACTTAATACTCTTAAATTTGTTAAAATTGTATTTTTATGTTTTTTATCACAATAAAAATCAGCAGGTATTTTATCACAATAAAAATTTATTTTATCACAGTAAAAATTTAGCACAATAAAAATCTCAGTTCTCATACTCTGAAGTACATGTAAGTTATCTTTAATTCTATTTCAATCCCAAGTGAATGAAAGTGGCAAAAAAAATTGTCTCAATTAATCAATCTTACCTGCCTCTTCCCTTCCTTTTGAATAAGTGTCCTAGGAAATCTGGTCTTCAACTGATTTGCTAAGTCAGTGTCTACTGAGTTATCTATTATCTAGTACTATGTATATTGCAATGAAGAAATCCCCACTTTTCCAAGTAAGACTGGCTTATAAGAATCTCTTTGAGGCTGGCTGTATCTGGGATCTTGTTGCCTACCTAGGGAAGACCTAGGGTCCACAACCAGGTTCTTAACACTCTCAACTCTTAAGTATCCCAACCCTCCCTATGCTCTTGTTCCCTATCTCAGGCCCATGAAACTTCATTATCTCATCTCCATTTATTGACCCTTTTCCAATACTTAAGATCCTTTTAAAATCTGACTATTAATGTGAGATATTTAATAAAGATTTAGAGAAAGACTTTTTTCCTCCATTATTTTCCCCCAAACATTTTTAAAGTCTCTTGTCTCTAAAGCATTTGGAAATTAAATGTTAGAGCCTACCTGGATTTCTCATAGTTCATATTATTACAATCACTTTTCAAGATAAGGAGCATAGAACATCTGAAAGGGAATAGAAAGGAGGAAAGGAAAGAAAAAACTCACAAAAAAAGTAGTATCATTCAACTACCAAAACAATTAAGTATTATTGAATGATTTTCATACTTGTTAATGAAATGTAATCATTCCAAATTGTTCAGAGGTTCAGAGGTGCAGAAGGTTTCATGCTGTGCTAAAAACTAGGCCACTATATGTACCCTTGGTAGCTAGAAATCATTCTTTTCTTGTTCATTCTCTTTCTATTTCTTCCTTCTATACTTCTCTATTTTCTTTCATGTCCTCTCCCTTGTGGGCACTGTGAAGAATAGTAAAAAAGCAATTTTAAAATGTGTAAATTTTAATTTAAAAACTGTAATTTGGGAAAATAATGCAAAAATGATTATTTATAATATATGTTCCATATATAACATATGTGCACATGTATGGGTGGAGTGTTGAGCCAAAGTTTTATAATTTTTAAAACTCCCAAGAACTTGGTAAAACAAATAGTCTCACTTTATGGGATAGGAAACAATATCTATGAAATTTCATATGTTGGACACTTTTATTCTAGCTATTAAGCTTTCCTGTGCAGACCTTTCTGTTCTCATATCCCACACTTCTGAAGGAATTCTGTGCTCCCATTCATCAACACTCATAGTTTCATAAGTTTCTCTAATATTTCATGCCTCTGAAACAGTTTGAAAATTTCTCCAGGACCATAGCCATCAAATCTAATAGAACAAAGTCTCCTGACAGCCGACAGAACAGGTACTTTTCCGCAGGGAAATAACTTGCTGCTTTTTCTCACAGCTCCAGATCTCTGTTATGGCTTCTCCCTTCAAGGGAGGTTTTTTGTTCATTTGTTTGTTTGTTTGTTTGCTTTTAGGCTGCATCCAAGCATATGGATGTTCCCAGGCTAGGGATCTAATCAGAGCTACACCTGCTGGCCTATGCCACAGCCACAGCAATGTGGGATCTGAGCTGCATCTGCAACCTACACCACAGCTAATGGCAATGCAAGATCCTTAACCCATTGAGCAAGGCAAGGAATCAAACCCACAACCTCATGGTTCCTAGTCAGATTCGTTACCACTGCACTGCAATGGGAACTCCCGGGTTTTGTGTTTTGTTTATGGTGTGTGTGTGTGTGTGTGTGTGTGTGTGTGTGTACAGGAATGAGTTATCAAAGAGAAATGATATAGGTTGGTGATTTGTATAGTTAGTTACTGAAACTGGATACTATGGCATCAAACCTCAAACCTCATTCACCATATTATACTTTTACATCCCTGACACTGATACTTCTTACACAGTTTTCAGCAATCAGTTGTATTCATTAAATTGTTTTGCTCTAAATTATGATGTATAAGAAGAAATGAGAAATCATTTTGTTACAAGTTCAATTATTGATATTTTGTCTCCTTGACAAGTCCTAATTTGTTTTCCAACACCGTAACACATATTCTAGTTTTCCATCAATTTTCTCACTTTACTTGAGAGACAATCTTTTTTTACATTTGAGTATTGATTTTGCTCTTGAAAAGGATTCTCTATTGCATATCTCTCCTGACCAATTCAGATCGTTTTGCATAAGAAATTTTCCCTTTTGTTTACCACATAAAATGTCTTTGTTTTTATTTCACATTACATGTCGTCTGCATAATATTTATTTATATTACGAGATTTTATTGAAAATTGTTGGTTTGGTTTGTTTTTTAAAAAGTCAGACCACTTGGCAATTTAAATTGCTTTTGTTTGTATGTTTTTGCTTATTTATTGAACACAATTTTATTGCAGGAGACATCATAGGCAGTGCTAAAATTAAAATAATCATCATTAATTAAAGTAACATTTGAAATAATAACTATTATAACAATATATAGTTACCAATGCTAAGCAGTATGCAAAAGGGCTTTATGACTCTTTAATTAATTTTTTTTTTTTTTTTTTTTTTTATTTTCCCACTGTACAGCAAGGGGGTCAGGTTATCCTTACATGTATACATTACAATTACAGTTTTTCCCCCACCATTTCTTCTGTTGCAACATGAGTATCTAGAGATAGTTCTCAATGCTATTCAGCGGGATCTCCTTGTAAATCTATTCTACGTTGTGACTGATAAGCCCAAGATCCCGATCCCTCCCACTCCCTCCCCCTCCCATCAGGCAACCACAAGTCTCTTCTCCAAGTCCATGATTGATTTTCTTTTCTGAGGAGATGTTCATTTGTGCTGGATATTAGATTCCAGTTATAAGTGATATCATATGGTATTTGTCTTTGTCTTTCTGACTCATTTCACTCAGGATGAGATTCTCTAGTTCCATCCATGTTGCTGCAAATGGCATGATGTCATCCTTTTTTATGGCTGAGTAGTATTCCATTGTGTATATATACCACCTCTTCCGAATCCAATCATCTGTCGATGGACATTTGGATTGTTTCCATGTCCTGGCTATTGTGAATAGTGCTGCAATGAACATGCGGGTGCATGTGTCTCTTTTAAGTAGAGCTTTGTCCGGATAGATGCCCAAGAGTGGGATTGCAGGGTCATATGGAAGTTCTATGTATAGATTTCTAAGGTATCTCCAAACTGTTCTCCATAGTGGCTGTACCAGTTTACATTCCCACCAGCAGTGCAGGAGGGTTCCCTTTTCTCCACAGCCCCTCCAGCACTTGTTATTTGTGGATTTATTAATGATGGCCATTCTGACTGGTGTGAGGTGGTATCTCATGGTAGTTTTGATTTGCATTTCTCTTATAATCAGCGATGTTGAGCATTTTTTCATGTGTTTGTTGGCCATCTGTATATCTTCCTTGGAGAAATGTCTATTCAGGTCTTTTGTCCATTTTTCCATTGATTGATTGGTTTTTTTGCTGTTGAGTTGTATAAGTTGCTTGTATATTCTAGAGATTAAGCCCTTGTCAGTTGCATCATTTGAAACTATTTTCTCCCATTCTGTAAGTTGTCTTTTTGTTTTCTTTTGGGTTTCCTTTGCTGTGCAAAAGCTTTTCAGTTTGATGAGGTCCCATGGGTTTATTTTTGCTCTAGTTTCTATTGCTTTGGGAGACTGACCTGAGAAAATATTCATGATGTTGATGTCAGAGAGTGTTTTGCCTATGTTTTCTTCTAGGAGTTTGATGGTGTCCTGTCGTATATTTAAGTCTTTCAGCCATTTGGAGTTTATTTTTGTGCATGGTGTGAGGGTGTGTTCTAGCTTCATTGCTTTGCATACAGCTGTCCAGGTTTCCCAGCAATGCTTGCTGAATAGACTTTCCTTTTCCCATTTGATGTTCTTGCCTCCCTTGTCAAAGATTAATTGACCATAGGTGTCAGGGTTAATTTCCAGATTCTCTATTCTGTTCCATTGGTCTGTCTGTCTGTTTTGATACCAGTACCACACTGTTTTGATGACTGTGGCTTTGTAGTATTTCTTGAAGTCTGGGAGAGTTATGCCTCCTGCTTGGTTTTTGTTTCTCAGGATTGCTTTGGCGATTCTGGGTCTTTTGTTGTTCCATATAAATGTTTGGATTGTTTGTTCTAGTTCTGTGAAAAATGTCATGGGTAATTTGATAGGGATTGCATTGAATCTGTAGATTGCTTTGGGTAGGATGGCCATTTTTGCAATATTGATTTTTCCAATCCAGGAACATGGAATATCTTTCCATTTTTTTACATCTTCTTTGATTTCTTTGATTAAGGTTTTATAGTTCTCGGCATATAGGTCCTTTACCTCTTTGGTTAGGTGTATTCCGAGGTATTTGATTTTCTGAGGTACAATTTTAAAAGGTATCGTATTTTTGTATTCCTTTTCTAATGCTTCATTGCTGGTATACAGAAATGCAACTGACTTCTGAATGTTAATCTTATATCCTGCCACTTTGCTGAATTTATTAATCAGTTCAAGGAGTTTTGGGGTTGAGTCCTTAGGGTTTTCTAGGTATAGAATCATGTCATCTGCATACAGTGACAGTTTGATCTCTTCTCTTCCTATATGGATGCCTTTGATTTCTTTTGTTTGTCTAATTGCTGTGTCTAAGACTTCCAAAACTATGTTGAAGAGCAGTGGTGAGAGTGGGCATCCCTGTCTTGTTCCAGATTTGAGTGAGAAGGCTTTCAGTTTTTCCCCATTGAGGATTATATTTGCTGTGGGTTTATCATAAATGGCTTTGATTATATTCAGGAATGTTCCCTCTATACCCACTTTGGCGAGGGTCTTGATCATGAATGGATGTTGAACTTTGTCAAATGCTTTTTCTGCATCTATTGAGATGATCATATGATTTTTGACTTTTTTTTTGTTAATGTGGTGTATGATGTTGATTGATTTGCGTATGTTGAACCATCCTTGTGAACCTGGGATGAACCCAACCTGGTCATGGTGTATAATTTTTTTGGTATGTTGTTGGATTCGGTTGGCTAAGATTTTGTTGAGAAGTTTTGCATCTATATTCATCAATGATATTGGGCGATAGTTTTCTTTTTTGGTGGTATCTCTGCCTGGTTTTGGAATGAGGGTGATGGTGGCCTCATAGAATGTCTTTGGGAGTATTCCTTCTTCTTCAACCTTTTGAAAGAGTTTAAGGAGGATGGGCACCAATTCCTCTTTATATGTTTGATAGAATTCACCTGTGAAGCCATCTGGTCCTGGGCTTTTATTTGTAGGGAGTGATTTTATGACCTCTTCAATTTCATTTCTAGTGATTGGTCTGTTCAGTTGGTCTGTTTCTGCTTGATTCAGTTTTGGCAGGCTGTAAGATTCTAGAAAATTGTCCATTTCTTCCAGATTGTCAAACTTATTGCCATATAGTTGTTCATAGTATTCTCTTATGGTTTTTTGTATTTCTGCTGTATCCGTTGTGATTTCTCCTTTTTCATTTATAATTTTGGTGATTTGGGTTCTTTCTCTCCTCTTTTTAGTGAGTCTGGCCAGGGGTTTATCAATTTTGTTCACCTTTTCAAAGAACCAGCTCTTGGTTTTATTAATTTTCTCTATTGTTTTTTGAGTCTCTATTTTATTGATTTCTTCTTTGATCTTTACAATTTCCTTCCTTCTGCTGACTTTAGGACTTCTTTGTTCTTCTTTTTCTAATTCATTTAGGTGGAGGGTTAAGTTGTCAATTTGGGATCTTTCTTCTTTTTTGAGAAAGGCCTGGATTGCTATAAATTTCCCTCTGAGCACTGCTTTCGCAGCATCCCATAGATTTTGAGAGGTTGTGTCTTCATTATCATTTGTTTCAAGATAGTTTTTAATTTCCTTCTTGATTTCCTCATTGACCCATTGGTTTTTTAGTAACATGTTGTTTAGTCTCCATGGAGTAGGTTTTTTCTCTTTCCTTTTCCCATGGTTGATTTCTAATTTCATGGCATTGTGGTCAGAGAAGATACTTGAGATAATTTCTATGCTCCTAAATTTATTGAGATTCGCTTTATGTCCCAATATGTGGTCGATTCTTGAGAATGTTCCATGAGCATTTGAGAAGAATGTGTATTCTGATTTTTTTGGATGTAGTGTCCTGAAGATATCAATTAAGTCTAACTTTTCTATTGTTTCCTTTAGGATCTCTGTTGCTTTATTGGTTTTCTGTCTAGAGGATCTGTCCATTGATGTGAGGGGGGTATTTAGGTCTCCTACTATGATTGTATTCTCATCAATATCTCCCTTTATGTCTGTTAATATTTGTTGTATGTATCTGGGTGCTCCTATGTTTGGGGCATATATGTTGATGATAGTAACATCCTCTCCTTGGATGGATCCCTTAATCATTAAATAGTGTCCTTCTTTGTCTTTCTTTATGTCTTTTGTTTTAAAGTCTATTTTGTCTGATATGAGCGTTGCAACTCCTGCTTTTCTGTCATGTCTATTGGCATGAAATACTTTTCCCCAGCCTTTCACTTTCAATCTATATGTATCTTTTGTCCTAAGGTGAGTTTCTTGTAGGCAGCATATTGAAGGTTTTTGCCGTTTTATCCACTCAGCCAATCTGTGTCTTTTGATTGGGGCATTCAGTCCATTGACATTTAAGGTGATAATTGATAGATGATTATTTATTGCCATTTGATCCTCGTGTTCCAGTTGATTCTATGGTTCTCCATTCTTCTTTTTTTTTTTTTTGGTTGGATGGTCTCCTGTTATTATCTGCTTGAGTGTATTTTTTTTTTTCATTTTTTGCAAATGCAATATTTGGTTTTGGCTTGTGGTTGCCCTGTTTTTTAAGTATGCTAACCCCTTCCCATAATTGTGTGTTTTAGCCTGATGGTCCTGTAAGTTCAAACACTTCATTATTATATTAAAATTAAGAAGAGAGACATACATACAAACAAAAAGGATTATTTACCTCCTAACATCCCTTGCCCACATTTTATGGTTTTGATGACTCTTTTATTTTTTTCTTTTTAATTTTATTTTGTTTGAAGCATGTTCATGATTAAATCTGTATGCTGGCTTATTTGAGTGACTGCTCTCTGATTGTATCTTCCTCAGTCCTAGTTCTTCCTCTTCTTCTTCTTCTTCTTTTTTTTTTTTTTCTTTTCTTTTTTCTTCCCTTTCCTTCCTTTCTTTTTGGTTTAGAGAAGCCCTTTCAATATTTCCTTTAACCTGGGTTTTGTGTTGCTGTATTCTTTAAGTTTTTGTTTGTTGGGAAAAATTTTTATTTCCCCTTCTATTTTAAATGATATTCTTGCTGGATAAAGTATTCTAGGTTGCATATTTTTTCCTTTGAGCACTTTAAATATCTCTTGCCATTCCCTCCTGGCCTGTAGTGTTTCTGTAGAGAAATCAGCTGATATTCTTATGGGGGTTCCCTTGTAGGTAACATTCTGTTTTTCTCTTGCTGCCTTTAGGATCCTCTCTTTATCACTAACTTTTGCCATTTTTATTATGATGTGTCTTGGTGTGGGTCTGTTTGGGTTCAGTTTGTTTGGGGCCCTCTGTGCTTCTTGTATCTTGAATCCAGTATCCTTTAGATTTGGGAAGTTTCCAGCGATAATTTCTTCAAATATATTTTCCATTCCTTTATCTTTTTCTACTCCTTCTGGAATTCCTATTATGCGTAGATTGGCCCGTTTTATATTATCCCATAGGTCTCTTATATTGCTTTCCAGTTTTTTGATTCGGTTTTCTGTCTGTTGACCAGATTGAGTGATTTCCATTATTCTATCTTCCATATCACTGATTCGTTCTTCTGCATTATTCATTCTGGTTTTTACTGCCCCTAGTTCAGTTTGCATCTCTGCAAATGAATGTTCTAGTTTTTCTTGGCTCCTCCTTATATTTTCTAGCTCCTTTCTGAGGGTATCTGCATTGCTGTTCATATCTTCTCTTAATTCCTTCAGTATTTTCACTATTTCTCTTTTGAACTCCAGGTCTGTCAGACTGCAGAGATCAGTTTCATTGTTGACTGTTTTAGGTGAGTTCTCCTGTTGGTTTGACTGGGGGTGGTTTCTCAGCTTCTTCATCTTGCTTGTTGTCTTCTTTCTCCTGAGGGAGTTGTACTCTCCGTTATCGGGTAGTGTTTGCCTTGTCACTGCCCTGGAATATTTCCTGAGGGCTGTCGTTGTTGGTCAATCTTTTTTTGAGGCAGTGTGGCTTTTCTGGAGTGTTGATGGGACTAACAGTGTTTCTTTGAAGCAAAGGAGGACTTCCTGAGGGCAGACAGGACTGGGAGGTCCACCCCACGATGGTAGCAGATTTCACTTGGTTCTCAGCACCCCCTGGGGTCTTGGGCGGGTAGCAGGGCCCTTGGAGACTCAAGAGGTTCCTCCCCAGGGCAGCCCGACTCAGAAAGACCGTCTGAGATCTTTTCCCGATTCCGCCAGGCTTGTTGCAGCTTTTCTGGGCTGCAGGGGGTCCTGCCTGGAGCTGGCAGTCCTATGCAGCTGGTCCACTAGGTCTCAGCACCCCTTGGGGTCTTGGGCGGGTAGCAGGGCCCTTGGAGACTCAAGAGGCTCCTCCCCAGAACAGCCCGACTCAGAAAGACCGTCTGAGATCTTTTCCCAAGTCGGCCAGGCTTGTTGCAGCTTTTCTGGGCTGCAGGGGGTCCTGCCTGGAGCTGGCAGTCCTATGCAGCTGGTCCACTGGGTCTCAGCACCCCCTGGGGTCTTGGGCGGGTAGCAGGGCCCTTGGAGGCTCAAGAGGCTCCTCCCCAGGACAGCCCGACTCAGAAAGACCGTCTGAGATCTTTTCCCAAGTCGGCCAGGCTTGTTGCAGCTTTTCTGGGCTGCAGGGGGTCCTGCCTGGAGCTGGCAGTCCTATGCAGCTGGTCCACTAGGTCTCAGCACCCCTTGGGGTCTTGGGCGGGTAGCAGGGCCCTTGGAGGCTCAAGAGGCTCCTCCCCAGGGCAGCCCGATTCAGAAAGACCGTTTGAGATCTTTTCCCGATTCGGCCAGGCTTGTTGCAGCTTTTCTGGGCTGCAGGGGGTCCTGCCTGGAGCTGGCAGTCCTATGCAGCTGGTCCACTAGGTCTCAGCACCCCTTGGGGTCTTGGGCGGGTAGCAGGGCCCTTGGAGACTCAAGAGGCTCCTCCTCAGGACAGCCCGACTCAGAAAGACCGTCTGAGATCTTTTCCCAAGTCGGCCAGGCTTGTTGCAGCTTTTCTGGGCTGCAGGGGGTCCTGCCTGGAGCTGGCAGTCCTATGCAGCTGGTCCACTAGGTCTTAGCACCCCCTGGGGTCTTGGGCGTGTAGCAAGGCCCTTGGAGACTCAAGAGGCTCCTCCCCGGGGGAGCCCGTCTCAGAAAAACCGTCGGAGAATTAGGTCGATCTATTCACGGCCTGGCTAGGCTTGTTCTAGCTTTTCTGGGCTGCAGGCCTTTTCTAGGGGGCTGGTGGTGTTTGGTGCTGCTCTGTGGAAGTGTAGCCCCTCCAAAGGGCAAGCAAGCCTGTGCAGGGAGAGCCCCTGCGGTGGTAGGCTTCAGGCAATTGTTGAGGCCAGCCCTCCTGGATGGCAGGCAGCCCCAGGTTCGGCGAGAGCGTAGGGGGTGGCGGGGGTGGGGGGAGGGAATGCACTGGGAAGCACAGCTTTCTGCTAGCTAGCGGGCCTGTAAGCTTGCTGTGGCGTGGGGGGTATTCTATGGGGGCCCACCCATTCTTCTCTCCCCTCCCCAGCACGGGCGCAGACCAGGCTCTTCTCCCAGGTTCCCTCTGAGGAGGCTTTCCACTTCCCCGCCCCTAGAGTATTGCTCCCTTCCTCTGCGACGGCTTTGTTTTCTAGTCTCCCAGGCAGTCTCTGCCCCGTCAAATGGTTTAGAGACCTCCCAAGCAGTTTCCGCTCTTCCCCGCCCCCCTAGCCCGGGGACTAATCTCTGGAGCCGAGGTCTCGGTGCCCAGCCCCCCCCCCCAGGCGTCCCCCGGCCCTTTCTTGGGGACTAACCTTCGGAGGCGAGGTCTCGGTGCCCAGCCCCAACCCAGGCGTCCCCCGGCCCCCTCTCGGGGACCAACCTTCAGAGCTGAGGTCTCGGTGCCCAGCCCCCACCCAGGCGTCCCCCGGCCCTTTCCCGGGGACTAACCTCTGGAGCCGAGGATTCGGTGCCCAGCCCCCACCCAGGCGTCTCAATTTTTGGTGACTGTGCCCGTAGTTCAGATGGTCCGTTGGGTTCTTGATCGTTTTTCCGTACTCCGACTTACTGCTACACTCTTCTCTGCATCTGGAGATTCCTCCGGTTCGTTTGATCTTTCCCCCGGTAGGAGACTTTCCAGGGTGCGGGATCCCTTTCTCCTCCGCAGTTCCCTTTCGGGAGCACCCGTCCCGCTCGGATTCACCTTCTCTCACTCTCCTCTTTTCTCCCGTTCTGCCCAATAATGTCACGAACTTCTTGCCGTTATTGGAGTTTAGGTTCCTCTGCCAGCGATTGGTTGTTGTTCTGTGCGAGTCATTTCTTCTGTAGATGTGCTTTTTTTGTTGTGTTTGTGGGAGAGGGCGAGCGTGTCCCCCTACTCCTCCGCCATCTTGTCCTCTCTCCTCGACTCTTTAATTAATAATAATCAACACTTATTGAGTGCTTATTCCTGGGGTAATTCATTTGTGGTTTTAAATTATTTATTTATTTCTTCATTTACTTCATTTATGTCTTCATTTATTTATTTTATTAAAATATAGTTGGTTTACAGTGTTATGTCAATTTCTGCTGTATAGCATAGTGACCCAGTCTCTCTCTCACACACACACACAGACACACAAACACATATGATTTTTCTTGTGCTATCTTCCATCATGTTCTACCCCAAGTGATTGGACATAGTTGTCTGTGCAGCATAGTAGGACCCCAATTGCTTATCCCTTCTGAATGTAGTGGTTTGCATCCAGCACCCCTAAACTCCAGGTCCATACCGCTCTCTCTCCCCTCGTTCTTGGCACCCACAAGTGTGTTCTCTATGTTTGTGAGTCTATTTCTATTCTATGGATAGGTTCCTTTGAACCGTGTTTTAGTTTCCACGTGCAAACGATATCACATGGTGTTTGTTTCATGTGCTTCTTGGTCATCTGTATATCTTCTTTCGAGAAATGTCTATGCAGGTCTTTTGCCCAGTTTTCAATATGGTTATTGGCTTTTTTGTTGTTGAGTTGTATAAATTGTTTGTATATTTCAGAAATTAAGCTCTTGTCAGTTGCAGCATTTGAAACTATTTTCTCCCATTCTGTAAGTTGTCTTTTTGGTTTTTTTATGGTTTCCTTTGCTGTGCAAAAATGTCTGCTAGTTTTGATGTCATCTTTGTCAAAGGGTGATTTCCTACCTTTATGTTATCTTTGTCTTTACCAATGAGATTCCTCTTTTGAAATTTTCTTGTTGCTAATTGTGGCTTTTTCATTTCTGCTTAGAGAATTTCCTTTAGTAGTTGCTGTAGAGCTGGTTTGGTGTTTCTGAATTCTTTTAGCTTTTGTGTGTCTGAAAACTTTTGATCTTTCCTCAAAATGAATGAGAGCCTTGCTGGGTATAGTATTCTTTGTTCAAGGTTCCTCCCCTTCATCACCTTAAATATATTTTGCCACTCTCTTCTAGCTTGAAGAATCTGCTGAACGATCAGCTGTAATAATGGGGGGTTCATTTGTATGTTATCTGTTTGCTTTTCACTTGTTGATTTTAATATTTTTTCTTTGAATTTAATTTTGTCAGTTTGATTTCTGTGTTTCTTTTTAGGTTCATCCTGTGTGGCATTCTCTGTGCTTCATCAACTTGAGTGAGTCTCTTCTTTCCAATATTAGGGAAAATTTCAGCTATAATCTCTTTGAATATTTTCTCTAGCCCCTTTTCTCTCTCTTCTTCTGGAACCCTTATGATGTGAATGTTGGTATGTTTAATGTTGCCACAGAAATCTCTTAGGCTTTCCAGAGATCTTTTCGTTATTTTCTCTTTACTTTTTTTCTGTTGCAGTGATCTCCATCACTCTGTCTTCCATGTCACTTATTCGTTCTTCGCCCTCATTTATCCTGCTGTTGATTACTTCTAATGTATTCTTCATTTCAGACATTGTGCTATCCATCTCAGTTTGCTTGTGCTTTAGGTCCTCTAGCTCTTTGTTAAAGATTTCTCATAATTTCACTGTCTCCTTCTGTTTTCCAAGGTCTGGGATTATCTTTGCTATCATCACTCTGAATTCTTTTCCAGGTAGATTACCCATATCCTCTTCATTTAGTTGTTTTTGTGTGTTTTTGTCTTGTTCATTTGTCTGAGGGTTATTTCTTTGTCATCTCATACTAACATTCTATATTCATTGTCCCTTTGATGATAGTTATATAGATGCCATAGTTGGTGCCTTGTCTTGAAGTTGGAAGGGGTGTTAGTGACTCATGTGTACCTAGAGCATGTGATAGGAGCAGTGGTATTATTCTACCTTTCCTGAAGCCAGGTGGATGTTAGGGATGGGGACCATGTGAATGTTGGTAGTGTTTCATGGTTCACAGGATTGCTTTTGTGGCCAGGGTAGGGTGGATAGGACTGGCTCCTGGGAATCCTCCTGCTTTCAGATAGCTCTCAGATGTTTCCCTGTTATTAGAAAGATCAGAAGTTGATCCCGTGGTCCCTCCCTTTGTCAGGAAGTTTCTAGAGACTGCTGTCTGAAGTTGGGAGGGCAAGTGCCTCTCTACAGTCATTCCCTTTGATTTTGTCCTATCTAGGGGATGTTCTCTGTAGCCTCAAGGGCAGGAGCTGCTCCCTAACTGTTGCTAAAATGATTTCTCTGTAGCCATAGGCCTACACCATTCTGGCCATCCCTTTCCCTACAAGGCTATGGTAGACTGCTCCCTGAAGCTGTGTACTTTTATAATGTGTGCCACTGGGCCCCTCTCATCTTCTTTGGCTAGCCATGCAACATACTCTACTTCTACATTCCCTTGGTTGATTGTTGGCAAGGATCATAGAGTTTGTGCTTTTCCCAAGATAACTCCGCTGGCTGTTTGTTTCTCCCAAGTTATGTGTGTTGTTTCCAGGTTCACATTGCCCCTTCATGAGGCCTTTTGGGCCTTTCCACCTCCCCACTTGGCCTCTTGTGACTCCCAGGACACTTTGTGCTGTTGCCAAGTTCACTTTCTCCATCTCCTGTGCAGATTGCAGGTCTTTGTCCCCCCACTAAGCCATTTGTGATTCCCAGGGTATTTTGCACTGTTTCTGAAATAGCTTTACCAATTTCAATGGAATTTTCACAGCTCTCAACCCACCTAGAAAGCTTCTTGCAGATTTCCAGGATTCTTTGCACTTCTTCCAAGATAATTTTCACTGCCCACTAGGCAAATCATGGCTCTGTGCCCACCTAGAAGGCCCCTTACAGAACCCAGATAGTCTGTGCTGTTTCCCAAATCATCCTCCATCCCTTAGGCAGATTGTGGCTCTGTGCCTGCCCTGATGGCCCCTTTCAGCATCCTAGCCCACTGTGCTGCTTGAAAAATAACTTTCTCTGCCCCCACCCAGGGAATCTGCAGGTTTCTCTCTGCTTGGGAGGTCCCCTGCAGAATTCTAGACATTTCATGCTTTTTCCAAACACCCCTTCAGTCTCTTAGGCTAGTTTCAGGTCTGCACTCACCCAGAAGACACTTGTGGACTCCCAGGAGCCTTCCCTGTTTCCAAGGTAATTTTCACCCCCCAGGTAAGGATATTGCCTCTCTATGCCCACCCCAGGGGGCACTTGCAGAATCCCACCCTCCATACTGCTTCAGAAATAGATTTCTCTGCTCTGTAGGAAATCCGGAGGTCTCCAGCATCTCAAGAGACCTCATGTTGAATTTTGGACCATTTGCACTGTTTCCAAAATCCTGGTCTGTCTGCTAGGTCAGTTGCAGGTTTGCACCCACCTGGAAGGCCCCTTGTGGACTCCCAGGATATTTCCCTGTTTCTGAGGTAACTTTCTCCACCCCATAGAGAGATTGTGCCTCCATGCCTGCCCCAAGGGCACTTGACTTTAATCAAATATTTAAGAATTGAGCAGCATCAATCTAGCATAGAGAAAGGAGTTTCAAGAAGCTGTACAAAATGAGGAGACTTATAGGGAGAAGGGAGTGGGACAGGTATTTATTAGTAAAGAGTATTATTTATGGCAAGATTATCTTCTTTTAGGGGACAAGAGAGGAGAGAGTCTATTAGATTACCTCATTAGACCCAATTAAGTATTTTCAGATTGACCAGTTTAAAATTCAACTCCTGAGAGAAAGTGAAACTAATAAGTTAAATCATATGCCTTGGTTTTGTCATATGGACCCAGTGGAAGTAACTCCATTTGGGGTCCATTGTCTTTTTAAAAGAACTTTCATTGCTGTATAGTATTCCATTACAACACATTATATTGCAGTGTGTTATTAATTCTTCTTGTTTTGAACCTTCTAGTCATTTCCAGAATTTGCCTATAGTTCATAAATCTCTTATGACTTTTCTAAGACAAATTTTATGGAGACATACATTATCATATTTCCAGGATAAATGCATGGGTATAGAATTATTGAGTCTCAGAATAGGTATGTTTATAAGAAAATAAAATTTTCAAGTAGTTTTCCAAAGGGTTGTAATATCTTAAACTTTCATAAATAATGAGAGTTTCAGTTGCTTCATATCCTCTCTAATGTTTGATATTGCCAGTTTATTTTTATTTTTGTTTTTGTTTTTATTTAATTTATTTTATTTTTTTTAATTATTTCCCCAATACAATTTTTTTCCACTGTACAGCATGGTGACCCAGTTACACATACATATACACATTCTATTTTCTCACATTATCATGCTCCATCATAAGTGGCCAGACATAGTTCCCAGTGCTACACAGAAGGCAGTTTATTTTTTTTTAAACCATTCCTATGGGTTTGATATACTTTTATTTGTATTTAATTAATGGTCAATAAAAATGTATATTATTTTATGTGATTTTTTCTTTTGTGAAGTATCCAATTCTTTTTCTTGATATTTATTTTTATTATTAATTTGTAGGAGTCTTCACATATTCTGCATGCATAGTCTTTGCTAGCTATATGTTTTTTTTTTTTTTCAGTCTGTGGCTTTTCTTTTCATTTTCCAGATTTTTCTTTGAAGAACAGAAATTATTCATTTTGATAAAGTTATCTATTTTAAAAAATGTTATTTTTATTTTATCTTTTATACAATATATAGAGCACATCAATACAAATAAAACTTGGAAAAAATCAAAAGATTTTTTAAAAATTGATGATGCTTATAGCTATTTGATACTATAAAACCTACATATTATGCTAGACATAGAACATACATTCAAATTTAATTTTCCTATAAACCAAATGAAGGTGGACTATAATTAGTTAAATAGCTCACTGTGACTATTAGATAAGAAGAAATACAAGATTAGTAGAGTATTCCTAATAAAGAGGCTTTTAGAAAATTCTTCCCAATGGGCCTTCATGAAGATGACACTGTAGCCACTGCAGTGAGGAGTATTTTCATGAACATTCTTTTATTAAATAGATAACTATTTGAACGCTTATATTCATTCTTTGCTTTTTTTTTTAAATTTGCCTGTTTTACACCTTCAGAGACTGATCTCTTTGGGCTTGGGCTTCCCCTACTGGACTTACATTTTAAGAGTAACAAAAGAACACAGGCAGAGAAAGAATAGCTCAGTGTGTTTGTTCATCCTGGCCCCACCATTCAGGGCTTATGGTTTCAGCATTGGTTATGTTTCTATACTTCAGGCAAGAGCTCCTGTTACATTGACCTGCTTCTACAGCCATAGTTCTTACATGGTTCTCATAACATCATTCTTTTTATTGCTCCTTCAGATATAGTGATGCATTCCTATTCTTTGTTGGTTCCTTTAACCCTGCCCATTGTTAATTATTTCTTCCCCAGGCTCTCTTCCATTAACCTTTCATATTTACCACTTCTTTCCTGCCAGAAACAATAGTCAGCCTATACAATTCTTTCCTGTAACATCCTTTGATGTAGGGTAAAACCACAATGGCAAGACTAATTCACCAAAAACAATTCTTCAGTGTTGTGCATGCATCCCTGATAGTTTGCATTAATCCATGGGTATAAGTTACGTCACCTCTAAGAAATGACTTTTAAAATAAAGTGAAAATAAAACATATAGCAATATTCCAGAGGTTCGAAAGTCAGAGCTCAAACAAATCTTAGCCTAAATAGGGTTTTCTCTCAAATGTATATATATGTATTATATAATATAAATAAAATATATTTATTTTATTTTTTTATTTTGTCATGTACATGCAGAAATAGAAGCTATTTTATATTTTCATACTGGAAAAATATTGGGCTTCTTTCTTCTTGTTGGTTATTGTTATTATAACTGAGAAAGATTTATTGAAAGTCTTTGTGGGCTTCTTTTATCTGGAACTTGTTTATCATTTTGATGATAAGCATGCAGAACTGGAACTCTCCATGGCCAAAATGCAGAAAGAATTAAATTCCTGGGAAGTCTTATGAGACCTGAAAAGGAAAACATTCTTAAAATTCTATTATTTGAATATTAAATCTCATGATTTAAATACGCATAATGAGAAGTATGGGTATTGATGAGATGTGTATATTATTTATTAGAGCAATGTCTTAAATCTAATTTAGTGTTTACTATTAATCTGATGTTTAATGTAGCATTTGGGTCATTATTTTTCTCTACATGCTGAACTCCTTCAAAATATTGTTTCCCATGGAGATCAGTCTTGTGTCTCAATGTGGAGTGGAATCTTAGATAAAAATGTGGCAACACCTTCCTTGTGAATCTTCTTAAATAAAATGTTAGTTTGCCTGCTTTTAATTTTATCTCCAAATTCTTCTCTTCCCCCTTAAATTAATTTTTCATGAGCAATGGCAGTGCAACTGAGAATCTATAATGAAATATTGATGCTTTATTACCAACTTCTTTAGTACCTATTTAATTTTTTCCTAGGACTCCATGAGAAGTACCACAAGCTGAATGGCTTAAATAATAGAAATTTATTGTCTTAGCTCTGGAGTCTCAAAGACTGAGATCAGGGTGTCAGCAGGGCCATTTTTCCCCTGAAGACACTAGGGAAGAATATGTTTCAGGCCTCTCTCATTGGCTGTGTCAGTATAACTCCAGTCTTTACCTGGTGCTTTTCCTGTTTGTGTCTGTGTCTAAATTTCCCCCTTTCCCAAAGGATGCAAATCATACTGGATAAGGGGCCCACTCTACATCATTATGAGATCATTTTAACTAATTATATCTACAATGATATCATTTCTAAATAAGGTCACATTCTGGGGACATAGGAATTAGAATTTTAACACAAATATCACATAAATTATGAGGGCACAATTCAACCCTTAATAATAGTGTAGTGATAAAAATAATTTCTTCACACCATCTATTCAGATGCTTCTTGTGAACTAATGGAACATTATTTGTATTTTATTTGTTAGGTTTGAAGGACTATATTGTGATAATTTTAAAAATCAGTATTTTATAATAGATATAGATTAGTGAGAAGATAATTTATATTTATTTAATATTTGATAACACTATCTTTTTTGAAATATATAACTAGAAAAAGTGAAATTAGATTAGGAGCAGCATAAAATGGAATGACCTACAATTTGCTTCATGGTAAATAAATTTCTACTACCTAAATTCATACTGAAGATTCATTTGAAAATATGGAAAAATTCACTTTCTCTGTTTATTGGGTTATTAGAACTAATGTAATAATGCATCACACTGAATGGCATCCTTCATCTAGAAACCAAATCTGATATTATCCCTAAGGTTTTAGCTGTATCCTATTAAGAAGCTATCATGGAAGTAGCTGCCTTTGAAGAAATTCTGATCATAAGTTAAACAAAATTCCAAGTTCCCTTTGATTTTCTTTTTTTCTTTTTAAATTGTTATTTACCAAAATATATTTTTTTCTACTTTATAGCATAGTGACCCAGTAACACATAAATGTATACATTCTTTTTCTACCATTATCTCACTCCATCATAAGTGACTAGGCATAGTTCCCAGGGCTACACTGCAGGATCTCATTGCTAAACAATTCCAAAAGCAATAGTTTGCAACTATTAACCCCAAGCTCCAAATCCATTCCACTCACTCCCTTCCACTCACTCCCCCTCACCCTAGGCAACCACAAGTCTATTCTCCAAGTCCATGATTTTCTTTTCTGTGGAAAGATTCGTTTGTGCTGTATATTAGCTTCCAGATATGAGTGATATACTATGGTATTTGTCTTTCTCTTTCTGACTTCCTTCACTCAGTATGAGGGTCTCTAGTTCCATCCATGTTGCTGAAAATGGCATTATTTTGGTCTTTTTTTAATGGTTGAGTGGTATTCCATTGTGTATATATACCACACCTTCCTAATCCAATCACAAGTCAATGGGGATTTGGTTGGTATTCATGTCTTGGCTATTGTGAATAGTGCTGCAATGAACATACAGGTGCATGTGCCATTTTTCAAGGCAAGTTTTGTGTGGATATATGCCCAAGAGGGGGATTGCTGGGTCACATGGTAGTTCTATGTATAGATTTCTCAGGTACCTCCATACTGTTCTCCATTGTGGTTGTGCCAGCTGACATTCCCACCAACAGTGCAGGAGGGTTCCCCTTTCTCCACACCACTTCCAGCATTTGGTATTTGTGGCCTTGTGAATGATGGCCAATCTGACTGGTGTGAGGTGGTATCTCATGGTAGTTTTGATTTGCATTTCCCTAATAATCAGGGATGTTGAGCATTTTTTCATGTGCTTGTTGGCCATCTGTATATCTTCCCTGGAGGAATGTCTATTCAGGTCTTTTGCTCAATTTCCCATTGGGTGATTGGCTTTTTGGCTGTTGAGTTGTGTAAGTTGCTTGTATAGTTTAGAGATTAAGCCCTTGTTGGTTGCATCATTTGAACCTATTTTCTTCCATTATGTGAGTTGTCTTTTTGTTTTCTTTCTGGTTTCCTTTGCTGAGCAAAAACTTATCAGTTTGATTAGGTCCCAGTGGTTTGTTTTTGCTTTTATTTCTGTTGCTTTGGGAGACTGACCTGAGAAAATATTTGTAAGGTTGATATCAGAGAACGTTTTGCCTATGTTCTCTTCTAGGAGTTTGATGGTGTCTTGTCTTATATTTAAGTCTTTCAGCCATTTCGAGTTTATTTTTGTGCATGGTGTGAGGGTACGTCCTAGTTTCATTGATTTGCTTGCAGCTGTCCAGGTTTCCCAGCAATACTTGCTGAAAAGACTGTTTTTTGTTTTGTTTTGTTTTGTTTTGTTTTTTTACCATTTTATGTTCTTGCCTCCCTTGTCAAAGATTAATTGACCATAGGTGTCAGGGTTTATTTCTGGGTTCTCTATTCTGTTCCATTGGTCTGTCTGTCTGTTTTGGTACCATTACCACAGTGTCTTGATGGCTGTGGCTTTGTTGTGTTGCCTGAAGTCTGGGAGAGTTATGCCTCCTGCTTGGTTTGTGTTCCTCAGAATTGCTTTGGCAATTCTTGGTCCTTGGTGGTTCCATATAAATTTTTGGATTGTTTGTTCTAGTTCTGTGAAAAATGTCATGGATAATTTGATGGGGATGGCATTGAATCTGTAGATTGCCTTGGGTATCATGGCCATTTTTACAATATTAAGTTTTCCAACCCAGGAGCATGGAATAGCTTTCCATTTCTTTACGTCTTCTTTAATTTCTTTGATTATTGCTTTATAGTTTTAGCATATAAGAGTTTTACCTCCTTTGTCAGGTGTGTTCCCAGGTATGTGATTTTTGGGGTGCAATTTTACAAGGTATTGTATTTTTGTATTCCTTTTATAATATTTCATTGTTAGTATACAGAAATGTGACTGATTTCTGAACGTTGATCTTATGTACTGCTACTTTGCTAAATTTGTTGATCAGTTCAAGGAGTTTTGGGGTTGAGTCCTTAGGGTTTTCTACATGTAGTAACAGGTCATCTGTATACAGTGACAGTTTTATGTCTTCTCTTCCTATTTGGATGCCTTTTATTTCTTTTGTTTTTCTGTGGCTAGTACTTCCAGTACTATTTTTAGTGACAATGCTGAGAGTGGGCATCCTTGTCTTGTTCCAGATTTTAGTGGGAAGTCTTTCAGCATTTCTCCATTGAGTATTATATTTGCTGTGGGTTGTCATAAATGGCTTTGAAAATGTTAAGGAATATTCCCTATATACTCACTTTGGTAAGAGTTTTGATCATGAATAGGTGTTGTACTGTGTCAAATTCTTTTTCTCCATCTGTTGAGATGATCATGTGTTTTTGACTTTTTTGTTAATGTGGTGTATGATGTTGATCGTTTTGTATATGTTGAACCATCCTTGTGAACCTGGGAGCTTATTGACTTTAGTATTGGCAATGATTCTTTTGGATATGGTACCACAATGAAAGGCTACTAAAGCTAATATCGATAAGGAGGGACTATGTGAAATTAAAAAATGATCTGCACAATTAAATAACACATTAAAAAAGCAACTTTTGAAATTTAGAATCTGTTTGAAAATCATGTATCTTCAAATCATGTTTTTCTATGACACCCATTTCACATTTGTTGCCTGAAGTATTGTTAGGAACTGAGTTCAAGAGACTATATAGCATCACAAAAGATGTTCCCATTGAATTGTTACTCATAAAACCACAAGGGATTGGGAGGTGTGAGCTAGGAAAAATGGCAAAGACCAGATATATATGAGAGATATATTTTGGTCATCTGAATGATCTGGCACATACTTTATAATTTCCAAAATTTGAAGTAACCAATATAAGCTTCACTAGAAGAATGGGTTAAAAACACTGATAAATCCAGGCAATGAAATATTATTCAGCTTTTAAAAAAAGGATACAAAGCTCTGTAATATTACAGAGGGAACTTAAATGCATAGTGCTAAGTGAAAGAGGCCAATTTGAAATGTAGATTCTTACAGCCACTATGGAGAACAGTTTGGAGACACCTTAGAAACCTATACATAGAACTTCCATATGACCCCACAATCCCACTCTTGGGCATATATCCGGAAAAAACTCTACTTAAAAGAGACACATGCGCCTGCATGTTCATTGCAGCACTATTCACAATAGCCAGGACATGGAAACAACCCAAATGTCCATCAACAGAGGATTGGATTCGGAAGGTGTGGTATATATACACAATGGAATACTACTAAGCCATAAAAAAGAATGACATAATGCCATTTGCAGCCACATGGTGGAAATAGAGAATCTCATACTGAGTGAAATGAGTCAGAAAGACAAAGACAAATACCATATGATATCACTTATAACTGGAATCTAATATCCAGCACAAATGAACATCTCCTCAGAAAAGAAAATCATGGACTTGGAGAAAAGACTTGTGGCTGCCTGATGGGAGAGGGAAGGCGTGGGAGGGATTGGGAGTTTGGGCTTATCAGACACAACTTAGAATAGATTTACAAGGAGATCCTGCTGAGTAGCATTGAGAACTATGTCTAGATACTCATGTTGCAACAGAACAAAGGGTGGGGAAAAAAATGTAAATGTAATGTATACATGTAAGGATAACTTGATTCCCTTGCTGTACAGTGGGAAAACAAAATAAAATAAAATAAAAATATAGATTCTATGATTTTTACTACATGGCATTCTGGAAAAGGCAAATCTATTGAGCCATCCAAAAAATGTGTAGTTGCCAAGAGTTATGGGGAGGATAGAGAAGATGAGTAGTTGCCAAGAGTTACAGGGAGAATAGTTATGTGGAATAAGAGGATTTTTAGATCCATCAAACTGATTTTTTTATGAAAATACAGTGATGGATGCATGTAATTATAAATTTATCCAAGTTCACAGCATATACAACACCAAGCGTGAGCCGTAATGTAAACTGTCAAGTTTGAATGGCAATGACATGTCAATATAGGTTTATCAACTGTAACAAATATAACACTATGGTGGGGAATGTTGATAATGAGGGAAAATGTGCATGTGAAGGTTTATTGATTATATGGGAAATCTCTTTACTTTGTGTTATATTTTGCTAAATCTCTAAAAAATAAAGTCTGCTTATTGTTTTAATTTAAAAAGTAAAGTGAAGAAATGAACAAACTTATTGTGATGCTTGCATTACACTTTACAAGTGAGTGGGAAGTCCCCCTTCACTTGATTCAAAATGAAAGAAGAAGAGATTAATGAGTCAAAGCTAATTAAAGAAGTAATTGCTTCTGGAGATGTACCCTGGAAGAGAAGTAATTGTTTTGGAGGATAAAAATATCATAGCTTAATAAAATAAAATTGAAAATCCAAAAGGTAAGTAGAACAATAAAATTACAAACACATTAAAATGTAATCTGTTTTTTTAGGAAAATAAATTGTATTCTAGAAATCAATAAAAACCTAATTAAGGTTGATTTTTGTTGGGCTTCACTGTTGTTGCAACTATAGTTACTTATCAATTGTCCTGGTGTATGGAAATTTTTTTATTGCTGTGTTACCTGAAACTCTAGTGTCCTAGAACATAGTAATTGCATATATGGTTTTCAGAAATTTTTTAAATGTCAAATGCTATTGAAAATTGCATGTTTATTCAAGATCAGGCTGAACAGACTAATTAAAACATTGGGTTCCTTTGGGGTAGGTATATCTAATCACTGTGGGAAAATTGGCCTTCACAAGTATTTCTTATATATCATCTATTAATAAAAATAAACAAATTAAGTATATCCTGAACAATGTCATTATGCTTTCAAGATTTTTCCAATCATGTGACCTGTTTATAAGTGGGAATAACAAAAGGGATATTAGATAGTGTATCTCTCAAATTCTCTTAAAATCTTCTTGTTCTAATTTTATGTAACCCAGATATTTCCAGCTACTTGCAGTCCCTTTGGATTTTTCATGCTTCAGAGACTTTGTCTTTTACTGTTTACAAGGGTAAAATTTCAGTAAAATATCATTAAATATTGAATAAATTTGATTAAATACTTATTATCTAGACACTCGCTGTCTTGTTTTATTAGAGTGGAGAAAATTTCCCTAGAGTTCTTGCGGCTAGAATAATAATAAATTTTACATTATTATTAATTATCTGATTAAAAGAATACAGATTAGGGAGTTCCCATCATAGCACAGCAGAAACAAATCCTACTAGGAACCATGAGGTTGTGGGTTCAATCCCTGGCCTTGCTCAGTGGGTTAAGGATCTGATGTTGCCATTAGCTTTGGTATAGGTTGCAGACTTGGCTCAGATCTGGCATTGCTGTGGCTCTGGCATAGGCTGGCATCTGTAGCTCTGATTTGACCCCTAGCCTGGGAACCTCCATATGCTGCAGGTGCAGTCCTGAAAAGACAAAAAAAAAAAAGTACAGATTAACAGAAGAAAAGTAAATAATTTTTAATTCTTGCTCACAGAGAGATCTCATAGAAATAGGACGTAAGAAGTAGCAGCAAAATTTTTATATTTTTAGACAAAAAATAGTAATAAATATGTGAGGAATTGAAGGATAAATACATTTAGGTTTTGGGTGCTCAATTAGTGAAGAATCTAAACAGAGTTTGAACTTGGGGTATTAAACTAAAGTAACAACACTTGTTTATAAAGGCTTCTCATCCCAAATTCCTTATCTTTGGTGATGAAGTTGTCCCTCTATCTCCAGTCACAGGGATTGTACCTTTCACATGAAAGATATATTTCTTGCTTTTATAAAGATAGAAAGGTGGGTCAGAGTATTCCTCTAGCATTGGATGTTTAAATAACTTTAATTAAAATATTCAATATCCATTGTGACATATTTTGGTGTGATCTGCTCTGAGAACCAATAGTTAAATAAGTGGACTGTTTTTTAGGTGAATCTCTTGGTTTTTCTGAATATACAAAGATATTATCTGAAAATAATAGCTTTTCTAGTGTTTCTAAATCATTTTTATTCATTTATTTATTTTATTTCAGTTTATTATAGTTGACATAAAGTAATGTGTAAGTTTAAGGTACACAAAATTATGATTTGACATACATATGTCCTGGAGTAATTACCACAATAATTTTAGTGAAATTCCATTACCTCACAAAAATACCAAATTAGATAAATATAATTTTTTTTATTTTGATAACTCTTAAAATTTACTCTTTTAACAACTTTTGTATATAACAAATGAGTTAATTATATTCATCACATTGTATATTGAATCCTTAATGGTTGTAACTGGAAGTTTTGACCTTTTGACTACTTTGATCTAATTCTCTCTCCCCCTCAACTTCCACCTCTGTTAACCACAAATATGATCTATTCTTCTATGAGTTTGTTGGATTTTAAAGTCTAATTGACCTATAATAATACATTAGTTCCTGTTAAACAACATACTGATTTGATATTTCTGTTCATTTCAAACTAATCACCATGATAAGTCCAGTTACCATATGTTACCTTACAAAGATATTGTATAGATATTCACTATATTTCCCACATTATATAATCCTTCACCTATTTCTTCCCTCTCCCACTTTCTACCCCTCTGGTAAGAAATTTTTTTCTCTGTATCTAGCTCTGTTTCTGTTTTATTAGTTTTGTTTATTTATTTTATTAGGATTTCATGAGTGAAATCATACAATATTTATTTTTCTTTGTCTGACTTATTTCACTAGATGCATCCATGTTGTCTCAAATGGCAAGATTTTGTCTCTTTTTATGGCTTAGTAATATTATATGTGTGTATGTATATAAATATATATAGAAACATTTTGTCCATTCATCTATTGATTGCCAGTTCAGTTATTTCCATACCTTAGTTATTGTAAATAATGCTACAAAATATGCATTTTTTTTCAATTGGTGTTTTTGTTTTATTCAAATACATATTCCAGAGTGGAATGCTGGATCATATGGTAGTTCTACTTTTTTTCTTTTTCAGGAATCTCTATACTGGATGCATATTTTTTTCGTAGTGAATACACCATTTTCATTTTACAACAATTTTACATATTGGATGCACCAATTTGCATCCCCACAAACAGTGCACAAGAACTCCCTTTCCTCCACATTCTAGCCCACATTTATTTGTTGTCTTTTTGATAATAGCTATTCTGATGGGTGTGAGGTGATATCTCATTGTAGTTTTCATTTGCATTTCCCTGATAATAATGAAGATGAACATCTTTCATATGATTTGGGCCATCTGTATATCTTACTTGCAAAAATGTCTACAAATACCCTCTGCCCATTTTTGGTTCAAGTTATATGTTTTTTTGAGGTGTAGTTGTATGAGTTTTTGTATATTTTAGATATTAACCCTTTATTAGACATATCATCTGCAAATATTTTCTCCCATTCATAATGTGGCCTTATCACTTTGATAGCTTCCTTTGCTGAATGAAAGTTTAGTTGTTTGATGCAGTCCCATTTGTTTATTTTTGCTTTGTTTTTCTTGCCTGAGGAGACATATCCAAAAAATCTTACTAATATTACCAATGTTAAAGAGCATACTGTACATTCTTGTAGAAGTTTTATGGTTTCAGATCTTACATTTCAACACAATAAATTTTTAATTATTTTTGTGCATGGGGTGAACGAATATTCATCTGATTATTTTGCATGTAGCTGTCAACTTTTCCCAGCATTTATTGAAGAGGTTGTCTTATTACTACTGTATATTCTTTCCACCTTTTTCTTGGATTAATTGATGATAAGCATGTGGGTTTATTTCTGGGCTCTCTATTTTGTTCCATTAATCACTGTTTTCAAGGAATTCCCATTGTGGCTCAGAGATAATGAACCCAACTAGTATCCATGAGAATGTGGGCTTGGTCACTGGCCCCACTCAGCAGGTTAAGGATCAGGCATTGCTGTAAGCTGTGGTGTGGGTTGCAGAAATGAATCATGTCCCACATTGCTGTGACTGAGATATAGACCAGCAGGTGAAGTTATGATTTGACCCCTAGCTTGGGAATTTCCATACGCTGCAAGTGTGGTCCAAAAAAGAAAAAATATATATATACTTGTTTTCAATTTTGTGCCAGAACCATTCTGTTTTTATGACTGTAGCTTTGTACTATAGTTTGAAATAAAGGAGTGTAATACCTCCAGTTTTGTTTTTCTTAAGATTGTTTTGGTTGTTTGATGTGTTTTTTGTTTCCATTTACATTTTAGGATTGTTTCTTTTATTTCTGTGAAAAAATCCATTGATGTTTTGATAGAATTGCATTGAATCTGTAAAATGTCTTGGATAAAGTGGTCATTTTAACAATATTAAGTCTTCCAATCCATGAGCACAGTATATCTTTCCATCTGTTTATAGTGTCTTCAATGTCTTTAATCAGTGTCTTACAGTTTTCTGAATATACATCTTCTATTTTCTTAGATTTATTGATAGGTATTTTATTCTTTTGATGCTATTGCAAATAGAATTATTTTATCAATTTCCCTTTCCAATAGTTCATTGTTGGTATATAGAAAGTCAACAGATTTCTGTATAAGTTTATATCCTATAACTTTATCAAATTCACTAATGACTCTAGTAGTATTGGGTGGCATCTTTAGGATTTTCTATATGTAGGATCATGTTATCTGCAGCAATGACAATTTTATTCATTTCTGATTTGGATTCATTTTGTTGTTTTTTTTTGTTTTGTTTTGTTTGTTTGTTTGTCTGCTGTGGCTAGAACTTCCAGTATTATTTTGAATAAAAGTGATGAGTGGACATCCTTTTCTTATTCCTCGTACTAGAGAAAATTCTTTCAGCCTTTCACCATTGAGTATGATGTTAGCAGTAGGCTTATAATAAATGGTCTTTATTATTTTGAAGTATAGTTACTGTGTTGAGAGTTTTTATCATAAATTGATGGTAAATTTTATCAAATGTTTTTTCAGCATCTATTGAGATAACCATATGTTTTCATACTTCAATTTGTCAATATGATATATCATATTGATTGATTTGTGGATATCCCTGGGATAAGTTCCACATTATTATAGTGTATGATCATTTTAATATATCGTTAAATGCTATTTGCTAATATTTTGTGGATGATTTTTGTGTCTATGCTCATCAGTGATATTAGCCTTAATTTTCTTTTTTGCATTGTTTCTTTGTTTAATTTTGGTAACAGGTTGATGTAGGATTCATAGACTGAATTTGGAAGGGTTCCTTTCTCTGCAATTTTTTGTAATATTTTGAGAAGGATAGATGTTATCTCTTCACTAAATGTTTGATATAAATCACCTATGAAGACATATGGTTCTGGAATTTTTGGAGGGAGTTTTATACTACTGATTCAATTTCATTCTGATCACTGGTCTATTTGTATTTTCTATTTCTTCTTGTTTCAGTCTTTGGGGATTATATATTTCTAGGAATTTGTTTTTTCTGGGTTGTCCATTTTACTGATGTATAATTATAGTAGCCTCCTATAATCCTTTTGTGTTTTTCTGTGCTGTTGCTTATAAGTTTCCTTTTATTTCTGACATTTTTCTTAATGAATCTATATTTTCTTGAAGAGTCTGGATAAATATATATCAATTTTGTTTATCTTTTCAAAGAGTGTATTCTTAGTTTCATTGATCTTTACCATTATCATTTTAGAATCTGTATTTGATTTATGTTTGCTCTGATCTTTATGATTTCTTTCCTTTGGGCTTTGTCTGTTCTATTTATTCTTGCACATCTACATGTAAGGTTAAATTGTTTGAGATCTCTCTTGTTTCCTGATGTAGGCTTTTAGTGCTATAAATTTCCATCTTAGAATCCTTTGTTGTAAACAATAGACTTTGGATCATTGTGTTTTACCTTTCATTTGTCTCCAGTATTTGATTTCTTCAATATCCCATTGATTATTTGGTAGCATATTGTTTAGCCTTCACAAGTTTGTGTCTTTTGCACAAAGTTATAAGTGGACTTTTATTAGACTCATTTATATCATTCAACATTTTACTGTTTATAGAATTACCTCTAGTTCTGTTTTTTTATTACTCAAATTTATCACATCTGTAGTTGTATAATGATCATCACAATCCAATTTCACCGGATTTCCCATAACCCCAGCACATCCCCCCACCCTGCAAACTGTCTCCTCCAGAGACCATAAGTTTCTCAATGTCTGTGAGTCAGCATCTGTTCTGCAAAGAAGTTCAGTCTGTCCTTTTTTCAGATTCCACATATCAGTGAAAGCATTTGATGTTGGTGTCTAATTGTATGACTGACTTCACTTAGCATGATAATTTCTAGGTCCATCCATGTTGCTAAAAATGCCGGTATTTCATTCCTTTTAATGGCTGAGTTATATTCCAGTGTGTATATGTACCACATCTTCTTGATCCACTCCTCTGTTGATGTACATTTAGGTTATTTCCACATCTTGGCTATTGTAAATAGTGCTGCAATGAACATCAGAGTGCATGTGGCTTTGTGAGTAATGGTTTTCTCTGGATAGATGCCCAGGAGTGGGATTGCTGGATCAAATGGTAGTTCTATTTTTTAGTTTTCTGAGGAATCTCCATACTGCTTTCCACAGTGGTTGCACCAATTTACATTCCCATCAACAGTGTAATAGGGTTCCTTTTTCTCCATACCTTCTCTAGCACTTATTATTTCTAGACTTTTGGATGATGGCCATTCTGGCTGGTGTAAAGTGATATCTAATAGTAGTTTTGATGTGTACTTCTCTAATAATGAGTGGTGTTGAACATATTTTCATGTGTTTTTTGGCCATCTGTATGTCCTCTTTGGAGAACTGTCTGTTTAGATCTTATGCCCATATTGGGGATTGTTTTTTTGGTATGGAGCTGCAGAAGGTGTTTGTAAATTTTGGAGATTAATCCCTTGTCAGTTGAATCACTTGCAAAGATTTTCTCCCATTCTGTGGGTTGTCTTTTCATTTTGTTTAGGGTTTCCTTTGCTGTGCAGAAACTTTGAAGCTTGATTAAGTCCCATTTGTTTACTTTTGTTTTTATCATCATTACTCTAAGAAGTGGATCTGAGAAGATGTTGTTGTCATTTATGTCAGAGAGTGTTTGGCCTATGTTTTCCTCTAAGAGTTGTGTAGTGTCTGGTCTTATATCTAGGTCTTTAATCCATTTGGAGTTTATTTTTGTGTATGGTGTTAGGGAGTGTTCTAATTTCATTCTTTTCCATGTGGCTGTCCAGTTCTCCCAGCACCACTTATTGAACAAGCTGTCTTTTCTCCATTGTATATCCTTACCTCCTTTGTCATAGATTAGTTGGCTGTAGGTGTGTGGGTTTAATTCTGGGCTTTTTATTCTGTTTCCACTGATCTAGATTTCTGTCTTTGGGCCAGTACCATATGATTTTGATGACTGTTACTTTGTAGTGTAGTCTTAAGTCCTGGAGCCTGATTCGTCCAGCTCCATTTTTCTTTTGCAGGATGTCTTTGGCTATTCTGGGTCTTTTGTGCTTCCAAACAAACTTTAAAATATTTTGTTCAAGTTCTGTGAAAAATGTCCTTGATAATTTGATAGGGATTGCATTGAATCTGTAGATTGCCTCAGGTAGCGTAGTCATTTTGATAATATTAACTCTTCCATTCCAAGAGCATGGTATGTCTTTCCATCTATTTGTGTCATCTTTGATTTCTTTCATCAGTGTCTTATAGTTTTCAGAGTACAGGTCTTTGGACTCTTTAGCTAGGTTTACTCCTAGGTATTTTATTCTTTTGGATATGATGGTAAACAGGATTGCTTCCCTAATTTCTCTTTCTGATCTTTCATTGTTAGTGTATAGAAATGCTGTCGATTCCTGTATATTAATTTTGCATCCTGCGACATTGCCAAATTTGTGGATGTGCTCTACCAGTTTTCTGGTAGAGTCTTTAGGATTCTCTAGGTATAGTATCATGTCACCTGCAAATAGTGATGGTTTTACTTCTTCCTTTCCAGTTTGGATTCCTTTTATTTCTTTTACTTCTCTGATTGCTGTGGCTAGGACTTCCAGAACCATGTTGAAGAGTAATGGTGAAAGAGGACCTCCTTGTCTTGTTCCTGATCTCAGTGGGAATTCTTTCAGCTTTTCACCATTGAGAATGATGTTCTCTATGGGTTTGTCATATATGGCTTTTATTATATTGAGGTAGGTTCCCTCTATGCCCACTTTCTAAAGGGTTTTAATCAGAAATGGGTGTTGGATTTTTGTCAAAGTCTTTTTCTGTGTCTATTGAGAGGATCAAATGATTTTTATTCTTCAGTTTGTTAATGTGGTGTATCACACTGATGGATTTGTGGATATTGAATAACCCTTGCATCCCTGGGATAAATCCCACTTGATCATGATATACAATCCTTTTATGTATTGTTGGATGCAGTTTGCTAGTACTTTGGAGATTTTTACATCAATATTCATCAGTGAAATTGGCCTGTAGTTTTCTTTTTTTGTGGAATCTTTGGTTTTGGTATCAGGGTGATGGAGGCCTCATAGAATGAGTTTGAGAGTATCCCTTCCTCTGCAATTTTTTGAAATATTTTCAGAAGGATAGGTGTTAGTTCTTCTCTAAATGTTTGATAGAATTCACCTGTGAAGCCATCTGGTCCTGGACTTTTGTTTGTTGGAAGTTTTAAATCACAGTTTCAATTTCAGTTCTTGTGATGGGTCCATTCATCTTTTCTATTTCATCTTGGTTTAGTCTTGGAAGATTGTACTTTTCTAAGAATTTGTCCATTTCTTCTAGGTTTTCCATTTTATTGGCGTATAGTTGCAGATAGTAGTCTCTTGTGATCCTTTGTATTTCTGTGATGTCTGTTGTTTCTTCTCCTTTTACATTTATAATTTTATTGATTTGAGTCCTCTCCCATTTTTTTCTTGATAAGTCTGGCTAAGGGTTAATCAATTTTGTTGATCTTTTCAAAGAACCACCGTTTAGTTTCATTGGTCTTTTCTTTTTTTTTTTTTGTCTTTTTGCTATTTCTTTGGGCCGCTCCCACGGCATATGGAGGTTCCCAGGCTAGGGGTCGAATCGGAGCTGTAGCCACTGGCCTATGCCAGAGCCACAGCAACGTGGGATCCGAGCCGCATTTGCAACCTACACCACAGCTCATGGCAAAGCCAGATCCTTAACCCACTGAGCAAGGGCAGGGACCGAACCCGCAACCTCATGGTTCCTAGTTGGATTCGTTAACCACTGTGCCACTACGGGAACTCCTCATTGGTCTTTTCTATGGCTTTCTTTGTTTCTATTTCATTGATTTCTGCTCATTCTTTATGATTTATTTCCTTCTACTAACTTTAGGTCTTTTCTGTTCTTATCTCTTGAGCTGCTTTAGATATAAGTTAGCTTGTTTATTTGAGCTTTCTAATGTTTCCTGAAGTGGGTTTGTATTGCTATAAACTTTCCTCTTAGAATTGCTTTTGCTGCCTCCCATATGTTTTGGAGTGTCATATCTTCATTGTGATTTACTGCTAGGTATTTTTAAATTTCCTCTTTGATTTCTTCAGTGATCCATTGGTTGTTTAGTAGCATGTTGTTGTGTCTCCACATGATTGTGTTTTTTGCAGATTTTTTCTTGTTATTGATTTCCAGTCTTATACCATTGTGGTTGGAAAAGGTCCTTGATATGATTTTACTTTTCTTAAAGTTACCAAGGTTGGATTTGTAGCCCAGGATGTGATCAGTCTTACAAAATGTTCCATGTGCACTTGAGGAGAATGTGTATTCTGTTGCTTTTGGATGGAATGACCTATAAATATCTATTAAGTCCATCTGGTTTAATGCTTCATTCAGGGCCCGTGTTTCCTTATTGATTTTCTGTCTGGATGATCTGTCCATTGCTGCAAGTGGAGTGTTAAAGTCCCCCACTATTATTTTGTTATTGTTGATTTGTCCATTTAAGGTTGTTAGCAGTTGCCTTATATATTGTGGTGAAGCTAAGTTGGGTGCATAGATATTTAAAATTGTTATATGTTCTTCTTTGATTGATCCTTTGATCATTATGTAATGACCTTCTTTGTCCCTTAAAAAGTTCTTCATTTTAAAGTCTATTTTGTCTGATATGAGTATTGCTCCTCCAGCTTTCTTTTGATCCCCGTTTGCATGGATATTTTCTTCCATCCTCTCTCTTTCAATTTGTATGTGTCCCTAGAAGTGAAGTGGGTCTCTTGAAGACAGCATATATATGGGTCTTGTTTTTGTATCCATTCAGCCAGTCTATGTCTTTTGGTTGCAGTGTTGATTCCATTAACATTTAAGGTAATTATTGATATTTATGTTCTTATTGCCACTTTATCCATTGCTTTGGATTTGTTTTTGTTGCTCTTTTTTCTTCCCTTCTTCTCTTATTCTCTCCTCTTCTGGTTTGATGACTATCTTTAATGTTGTATTTGAGGTGATTTTTCTTATTTGTTTGTGTATCAATTGTAGATTTTTGGTTTGCAGTTATTCTGAAGTTTTGATATAGAGTCTATATGTATATGAGATTGTTTTAAGTTGTTGGTCTCTTAATTGCAAGGTCATCTCCAGTGTCCTGCATTTGTACCCTCCTCTTCTCATTATTTCTGATTTTGGTGGTATAACTGTGCATGGATGATTTTGTATCTTTACTATATATATAAAATCTTTACTATGTATGCTGAGCCTTGTCATTTGTGAAATTTATGTTTCCTGTTGCTGTGTTTTCTTTTCTGCCTAAAGAAGTTCCTATGGTATTTGTTGTAAGGCTGGTTTAGTGTTGGTGAATTCTCTCAACTTTTGCTTCTCTGTGAAGGTTTTGATTTCTCCTTCAAATCTGAATGAGAGCCTTGCAGGGTAAAGTAATCTTGGCTGGAGGTTTTTTCCTTTCATCACATTAAGTATATCATGCCACTCCCTTCTGGCCTGCAGAGTTTCCACTGAAAAACCTGCTGATAAACTTATTGGGGTTCCCTTGTATGTTACTTGTTTCTTTTCCCTAGCTGCTTTCAAGGTTTTCTCTTTGTCTTTAATTTCTGTCAGTTTGGTTAATATGGGTCTCAGTGTATTCCTCCTTGGGTTTATTTTATATGGTACTCATTGTGCTTGCTGGATTTGATTGGGTGGTTCCTTTCCCATGTTAGGGAAGGTTTCAGCTATTATCTCTTGGAATATTTTTTATGTCCCCTTCTCTCTCTCTTCTCCTTCTGGCACCCCTATAAAATGGATGTTGGTGCATTTAACATTGTCCCAGAGTTCTCTGAGACTCTCTTTATTTGTTTTCAATCTTTTTTCTCTTTTCTGTTCCACATTTGTAATTTCTACTAATCTGTCCTGCACCTCATTATTCATTCTTCTGCCTCCTGTATTCATTCTGCTGTTAGCTGCTTCTAGTGAATTTTTTATTTCAGATATTTTATTTTGCATCTCTTCTTGTTTAAGTTTTATGTCTTGTATCTTTTTGCTCAGTGTTTCCTGTACATTATCCATATTTGCCTCCAGTTTATTTCCAATGTGTTGAATCATCTTCAGCATTAACAGTCTAAAGTCTTTTTCCTGGAGCCTGAGAATCTCCTTATTGCTTAGATGATTTTCTGGGGTTTTTCCTTTCTCCCTCATCTGAGTTATAGTTCTCTGTCTTTTCATTTTTATAGATTTTTGGTGTGGTGACCTTTTTATAGATAATGGAGTTATAGCCTCTTTTACTTCTGGTGCCTTCCCCCTTGTGGCTGAAGTCAGAATATGGGCTTTCTGTAGGCTTCCTAATGGGAGAGGCTGATGCCTTCCCACTGGTAGGTGGGCTGATTCTTATCCCTCTCTTGGGTGGGGCTTAGTCTCTGGATGGGATTAGAGGTGGCTGTGGGCCTGAGGGGTCTTTAGGTAGCCTGTTTACTGAGGGGAAGGGCTGTGATCCCACCTGGATTATTGTTTGCCCTGGGGCTTCTCAGAGCTGACTGATGGGTGGGACCAGGTTTTCCCAAAATGGCCACCTGCAGAGAAAGGCAGACTGCTAAATATTCCTGAGAGCTTTGCTTTCAATGTCCTTCCCTCACAACAAGCCACATTCACCCCTGTTTTCCCAGGATGTCCTCCAAGTACTGCAGTCATGTTTGACCCAGATTCCTATGGAGACTTTGCTTTGCCCTGGCACCCAGTGCTTGTGAAATTCCATGTGTGCCTTTTAAGAATGGGGTCTCTGTTTCCCCCAGTCCCATGGAGCTCCTGTGAACAAGCCCCCTGGCCTTCAATGTCAGATGCTCCAGGGGCTCTTTCTTCCAGTGCTAGATCCCCACACATGACAGTTTGATGTGGGGTTCAGACTCTCACTGCTGTAGGTGAGTCTCTGTGAACCAGTTAGTTTCCAGCTGTGAGGCTTCCCACCCAGGAGGTATGGGGTTGTTTATATCACAAAATCACCCCTCTTACCTCTTGATGTGGCCTCCTCTTTGTCTTTTGGAGTAGGATATATTTTTTAAGGTTTCCGGTCCTTTTGAGTGAAGATTGCTTAGCCTTTAGTTTTAAATTTTGTTCTTTTTAGGAGAGAAGTTGTGGTCCAGTCCTTCTATTCCACCATCTTAATCCCATCTCAAAGAAAGTTTTAAAATCCTGATAGTTGAATATTTTTTTTCCAATCCCAATATAATGTTATTGCAAGCCTTTTTTTCCTTGGTGTTTAGTCTGGTTTCATGCACTTTTGGGGGGGGGGGCGCATGCAGATGCCTCACTCCCCACATTTGAGGCTTGCATTCCTCATCGGAAACAGCTGTGTGGACTCCTCAGCTTGCTGGGTGGCCCTGTGCAGAGGCCCTGCACATTGATGCGCTCAATTCAAGATCTGGGCTCCTTGGCCAGCCTCCAGCAGCACAGGCCTGCAGGGTGCTTGGGTGGTGGGGGCCCACCTAATGTCGGGCACTGTGGGCTCAGGTCCCAGCTTGGGCGGTGGTGGTGGTGGCGCAGGTGGCGGCAGCAGCCTCTCTAGTTCTGTTTTTTTAAAAAATGTAAGAGCTAAAAATACAGATTAATTATCTCAAGTATAGTAATATATGCTCATTTCCTAACAAGTTAACCAGAAGGTCTCATCTATTTTTTTTTAGATATAACTGAATAAAGTTATTTTTTAGTTGTCCTTTCCACTTCCTACAGAGACTGGTCACACTTACAAAACAAAATAAACTCTGTCCTTAGCAAAGAGCTTATATTAACACTTTGTAATATATCAATATCTTCACCAGAAAAGGGATGAAAGAAAAGAACACAAAATAAAACAACAATTATATTACACCATGGACAACTCATTATTATAGAAATTACTTTATAAAGTCCAAGAATTTCCACAATGTGTCATCTTCCTGCTTGTTTCTTTGTAGTCAGGGATATGCTTTTATTCTGATTTTGTTAGCTCCACTGCTCTGACTTTGCTATATCTGCCACATTACTACATCTGACTTGTGACTCTTGATCAGAAGTTTCATTAACTGATGATTAAATTTATAAATGTTGGTTTATCCTCTGTTACTTCATTAAAGTCATCTTCCAGTCCTATGAGATTTATTTTCTACCACTTTGATATTCACCTTTATCATTTCAGGTCCCAAGATTACAAAGGTGCTTCTTTAAGTCTTCCACACAATTCATTATCCTATTAGTTATTTTACTCAATTGAAACATCTGAGAGTTTATCTTTATTTTTTCTTTTTCTGGCAACAGAACATCACCAACTGTACACTGAGATCATTCCTTGTAATTTGCAGTAGCCCCACCAAACAGGAAGTGTTTTTCCCACAACAATTCTTTTCCAGGGCTTGACAAGTATTTTTTGCTTAATGCAATCCTTTGATGTAAGTTTCCTCAGTGGTTCTGTGTTGAAGAAGAAAAATAATTCAAAGTATGCATTAACTCAAAACTTAAAGCTCAGTTTAGGATTCAATATATGATCTTTTCCAAATGATAAATTGAAAAACTCAGTCCTACAAATGACAAACCAAAGAATACCAAATACTTCCCACAGCAGGGGGGGAGTGGAGCAGCAAGTGAGAATTTAGGAAAATTACTACCTGCTTCTTTTCTCTCCACAAAATTCTCTGCTATAGAAAGAACTCTATTATTGAAGAGAAGATACGATGAGATTCCTTTATTATTCAGCTTTCTTATGTTTTTTCTTTCTTTTTAATTTAATACTTATGAAGTATCAATGATACACTACAGTTTTCAGAGAAAATAAATGTAAAAGCATATTTTAATCTTGGTTAGCAGAACCACCCAAAAGGAAATAAGAGATTGAAATCCCATTGTTTTTTGTTGGTTTGTAACATAAGGTCTATGTGACATAAAAATGATACAAATTAACTTATTTTCAAAGTGGAAATAGACTCATAGACATAGAAAACTTATGGTTACCAAAAGGGAAAAAGTGGGGAGAGATAATTTAGAAGTTTGGAGTTAATATATACACCCTACCCTATATAAAGTAGGTAAACAACAAGGACCTACTGTATACCATTGAGAACTATACTTAATATCTTGTAATAAATTATAATGAAAAATAAATCAAAAACAGAAAACACACACAAACACACATGTATATAATCAATCACTTTGCTGTAACACACATTAACCTAACAATATATTTTAAATAAAATACACTTCAATCTAAGAAAATTTAAAATTTTTAAATTAAAAATTAAAAACACTTATGTCTAATCTTTTCCCAGTTTTACAGAGATATAATTGATGTATAGCATTATAAGTTTAAAATGTACAATATGATGATTTGATACACATTCATATTGAGAAATTTTTACCAAAATGAGGTTAATTAATACTTTCTTTACCTCACACAGTACTAGTTTGTTGCTGTTAACTTGAAAAATTTAAAGCTGAACTCTCATAATAGCTTCCCCATTGCTTTTTAAACAGAATGATAACGTCATTTCCAGGATCTAGGATAATATGTAAGCCTCTCTGCAGGTAGAACAAAGAAGAAGGATACTCCAATAGTAGGTAACATGAGTTCTAAGAGTGCAAGGAAGATTTTTTTTAATATGATAAATGATGAAAATCAGTTGAGGTCACAGGGAAAAGAGTGAGGAATTAAACTTAATCCACTCCAAATAAGAATCTCATTGACCCTTATGTTCATTCTCCATGAAATAACTCTAAATGATAGCCTAGGTTATTATCTTTGGAGTAAATGAGACTTACACCTTCCCAAGTTTCAGTAGGAAAAAAAAAAACAATTTCTGTTCACTTTATACACTTGAAAATATATTTGATGAAGCTCTACAAGTTTCAGCAATTGCCTAAATATATTCCCTAGCCTATTTCAAATTTAGTACACAATACTTCTGGAAAGTATTAAGCATGGTAATTAAACTTCCCACATGGTTCCCTTTAATGTTTATAATAACCAAGGAAAAATTGATTCAAGAGAGTAAATGCTGACAATACTTTTTTTTCTTCAGACATATTTCTCTAAGAAAGATATTGTGGACATTAGCTATAAATTACTATACACATTTAAAATTATAAAATTAAAAATCTAGTAGGTAGCAAATGGATATTTGTGCTACACAGACTACGCTGCAGAAATAAATAGCTTCTCACAATGGGGACATTCTGATTTAGAAAAAATAATTTATTTTTTCTTTGATACAACAATGTTGTCATAACCTTCATCCACACTATGAGTATGGTAATGCTTTCATTTACGTCTTCTCTCTGTAGGAATAAATGATTCTAACCTTGAAATCTCAGTTCCTATGTGAAAAATAACTTTGTAAATACTTCAAGCACTCATATTTGTAGCAACAAATCTTCCAATATGAATACAAAATAGGATTCCTTTTCAAAAACAGCAGTACATAACTTGAAACCAGATGATTTTGTCCTTCCGCACACATAGTTCATCATCAATTCTCAGAAGTATTTTACATAATCTTCAATGACTTTATGATTATATATGTTTCATATTAGGTTGTGCCTAACTAACTGGGGGAACAACTATTATTTGCCAAAATTTACCAGGTCTAAGAGATTTAAAAAAAAAATTGCATCTGTTATCCTCTGTCCTTAAAGAATTTACATTCAAGTAAGGAAAACAAACGTGTAAATTATTTTAATTTAAAGCAAGAGGCTTTTTGTGAGAACAAGTTGTTAGGACCATAATGTGTGTGTGTCTGTGTGTGTTTGACGTAATGTAAATTCATTGTCTTGATTTGGGTTGGCCCTAAAACAGATGCTAAGCAGAGATTTGGACTCAGGTAATTCATTAACATGGTAATCACAGGAAATCCTCTGAATTTGTACAAAAACTATATCCAGTGGTTTTACAATAAGACTAAGGCAGTGGTTCTCAAATGGTAGAGTACCTCATGGATGGCCTCTGGAACAGATGGCTGAGACAAACACTCAAAGTTTCTTATTCAGTGGGTCTGAGGTAGAGTACAAGGACTTGCATTTTCATAAATTCCCACATGATGATGAAGCTGGGAGTCCTCAAGACTGCATTGTAAGAACAAATGACCTAGTAGGTGTGAGCAGAGCATACCATAAGCTATATTCATACATATTAAAATATTTTAATGCCCTTACTCTTATCCAAACATCACAACTTTCTCATGCCTTTAATAATTTATTTCATCAACAATTGAACATTTATAGTTTAAGTCATGTATGAATTTGGAAAGACTTGCCCTCTTATTAACTAATCTTAATCAGGTAACTAAATCCAGATTGTTAATAAGAAAATGTTTGACAGGTACAATGCAATTATTTTAATTTAGTTTAGTTGCAGGGAAGCCTATAGGTGTAAACTGAATGCTCCCCTTTGATTTGAAAGAAACAGGGTGCAAAGGTTATATTTATTGCACACACACACACACACACACATCCTCTGGGATAATTCATGTGAAATAGCCTTCAGTTTCTAGATTAGAAAGTGTGATAAGTGAAAGTATGTGCATATGTATTAATGATATGGACATTGTATAATAAGAATAACTATTGTGTTTATAAATATTTGATAAAATTCTTCCAAAGATGAAATAATATTTTTTTCTCCACACCATGCAATGTATTTCCATGGGGTTCATGGAGTTGGGATAAAAACAAAAGTCTCATAAATCAGTTTAGTAAAATAACTGTGTGAAGACCCTACTGCCTTTGAATAATGTATGGTTTGTGGAAAAATCTTTTTACTTTGTTCTTTCCTATGTCTACACTACAGGTAAAAAAGCCATTTGTGAAGGAACATTTTTGAAATGAGATGAATGTTTGTACTTTTGTAGAGAGCATAGTAATAAAGAAATTAACTTAACTGCAGAATGCTATGTATTTCCACAGAATACACATGCAATTGTCTATTCTGAGTGCACATTTAAATCCACATAAATAGGACACTATTTTCCAAGGACACTGAGTACAATAACGTAAACTGATGGAAAAGAGATGAACTCTACTATGCCCTACAATCTGGGCCTTTAAAGGCACCAGGATTGAGAAAGCTAAGTGATGCTATTGAAGCAGGAGATAGTTGGGTCCCAGGCTGAGCATCTGTTTCCTTTTTTCAGATAACTTAAAGATAAAAGCTTAGTCCTGCTTGGATAAAAGATAAAGAGCACCTATTTCTCATTCTTGAGGTCAAGGAGACCTCCATAACCACACACAGAAAGTCTCCTCAGGGGTCAGAGAAATGAGAGACATCAGACCAGAATCAACTTCCCAAAAACCATTGTGTTAGAATCTATCCTGGCTAAAATATGTGTACACACTGGGGAGAGCCCTGATTCAGGTCAAAGGCAGGCAAAGTAAGGTGACTGGCCAGAAGATGCCAGGAAGTACTGCCCACATACAGGACCTCAACATCACATGTGATTTACAGGACCTCAACATCACATGTTCCTCTCTTGCTATTTCTGTCTGTCTCTATCTCTCCCTCTCAATCCCACCCACATCTCCCAGCCTCTGTGCTTTCTCCATACATATGTTCTCTCTCTATCTCTCTCTTTTTTCAGGGCTGCACATGCAGCATGTGGAAATTCCCAGGCTATGGGTCAAATCAGAGCTGCAGCTGCCAGCCTACATGTCAGCCACAGCAATGTGGGATCCAAGCTGCACCTGTGACCTATGCCACAGCTCACAACATTGTCAGATCCTTAACCCACTGAGTGAGTACAGGGATCAAACCCACATCCTCATGTATACTAGTTGGATTTGTAACCTCCTGAGCCACAGTGGGACTCCTTTTTCTCCTCTCTTAATAAATGCTCCCTATTTTGTCTCACTAACCTCAATCTTGTTGTAGAATTATTTCTATAAAGGGACAAATTCTGGGGACCTACATCAAGTGATTAGGGTTCAGTGTCCTTACTTCACAGCTGCCCAATCTCCTCTGAAAGATGTGAACCCAAAAAAAATCTTTATTGGGAAGATGAAGGATGATGCCTTTCTTCTGCAGCTTCTTCAGGCTGGCATGGGTCTCACAGGCCTTACCTAATAGGGGCCACAGAGCTCTTTCCCCATCTTGTCAAGTGACCCCTTTTGCATTATCATTCAAGATCTGTTTTGAGGTATGGCTGAAATCACTGCATCACTATTATCCTGTGGGGAAAACTGCTATAATCTAGAAGAGACAATCTTAACAAGCAGATTAAAAAGTCAAGGCCAAAGGTCATTAAAAGAATTATTATAACTATAGGCCCAAGCAGGGGTTAGAACCAGGTTATGTATGCTTGCTAACATTTTTTTATTACAGCTCAGATAGTGTCATTGCTTGGCATGATTATATATATATATAATATATATATACATATAAAATCCTTCTATTTGTCCAGTGTTACTGATGTAAATGTAACAAACCCAGTTAGGAAGTAGTTGGAGAAGTGAAAACCTGAATGTTTATAAACAAAATAGATCTCATTTCTTTTCAGGAGAATAAGCATGAAACCCAGTCTGAACCTGGGACTTCCAGGAGACTTGTGATTAGGTAGCCAGTTGTGTAGTTTTATCTAAGTAGATTTTAAAGTTTGATGCAGCATTAACACATAATTTACAGGAGTTATTGGTCACTACACTTGTGTCTCCTCTTTCTTTTTAATGTATGATCTAAAGCAACTTCATTGCCTAACAATTTAATAGTTACAAGAGGAGACCTTGAAAATGTAAAGTTGCAAATCCCAGCTACTAGCTGATGATGCTTTAAAAAATGCTGGTGGCATCAAGTCTGATACAGCATATAAAACTTAAGTTCTCAGCAATAAAAGGACTTGTCTAAAATTACCCGCATAATGCTATCTAGTATTACTTTGGATGTTTGAACCACAGCTTCTCCACTTTGCCTTTCAATTTCACTTCTCTCCTTAATGGCCAAAGCAGATGTCATTGTTAATGGTTTTATTGTTTTTCTGGATATGAAAAGATGCAAGAATTTGGGCTTATAAAAATCCTATCTGAAAATATCTAACTATCTGAAGTCCTGTTCTGTCAGTATTTTCCAGAGCACAGAGTGCCTCATTCCTGATATTCACCCTGAATTCCTTTCAGGGGGTGTTGAGGGTCAGCAGCTGCAGCAGCTTATGATTCAACCCATGTAGGGGCAAATGGCAGGTGCCAATTTCCAGTTTACAGGGCTCCCTCATGGTCATAAATTAAACAATATTTTGGGAGTCACTTCATTGCCATTTTGGCCCATGGTGCTAGGAAAGATTATTCCCAGGTCTGGCAAAGATTTCATTGACAGACCACTTATTACTGAACTAGGCCATAGTAACAGGAGCCAAAGGTCTCTGGACCACCTAACTTTCAAGTCTGTTATAGTCAAGGAAAATACTCCCTCTTGTTGCATTTTCCCATATCTAGAGTTACACTATTACAATCATTGATCTCATATGGAACTGTATATCATCACTTTCTCAGAGACTCAGTCACATATTTGGTAATATAAGAACAATTTTGTAAAATGGGCAATATAAAAATATAGCTGGCATATTAGTAAGGTCATAAGTAAGAAATTAAGTCAAGAGCTTTCACCAAGTGCATCCCAGTATATCCCTAGTTTTTTTTGCCTTAGTCTATTCCTTATATTTAAAGGAAATCATATATTGACTTTGCCCATAAGGCATTCAGCCCAATATCATGGTATTACTAAGCTAGTTATCTCTAGATGGTTTAATTATTCCCAACATAAGGGAGATTTTAAATTTAAATTATCATAGCCTAGTGCTAACCATGTAAATCTATTTCATGATTATGGAAAGTCATATTTTTTGGCTGAAGTCTTGCTTGTTCTGATTGAGCTTGAGTAATATTATAATAAAACATATTTATGGCCAAGGGCAGAGCAAGTATTACAAATTGGCCAGGTGAAAAGATCCACCTAGTAGCATTAATAGTGGCCTAAACAAATTAATATTTTTTTTTCCTAGAATAAATTTCCAAAGGGCTGACTAATAAGAGCCTTGGAGAGGAGAAACCCACCAAGGCAAATAACAAGTACTAGATATATGTAATTGACCAACAAATGTACAGATTTTTAAAATTCACTTAGAATTCACATAGCTATTGCTTACTTACCTTAATTCCTCTGACTTAGGAGCAGACCATTGACATGCTACAAGGGCAACAGGATGGCAAAAGTCTGGCAATGTAGAGTTAATTCTCTTTTTTTTTTAAGTAGAATGCACTTTATCTACACGTGCCATACATGATAGAAACCCATGATTCATGTTTAAAAATAAAAGAAAACAAATTACCATAAGTAACCATAAGGGTCAGATAGCAGATAGCTCTCTACTACCAATGTAGTCTTCTTTTGGTCCTGGCATTGTTTTCTTCTTCTTCTTCTTCTTCTTCTTCTTTTTTTTTTTTTTTTTTAAGAGGCTTTTTTTTTCCAGGGCTGCACTCATGGCATATGAAAGTTCTCAGGCTAGGGGTCAAAACACAGATGCAGCCATTGGCTTATGCCACAGCCACAGCAATATGGGATCCAAGCTGCATCTGTGACCTATACCATGCTCATGGCAACACCAGATCCTTATTCCACTTAACAAGGCCAAGGCAAGGTATCAAACCTGCATCCTCATATATAATAGTCAGATTCATTTCCACTGAGCCATGATAGGAACTCCAGAGCCGTGTTTTAAGATGAGTTTGAAATCAGTAGTTCTCTTGATGGACTAGTCCAGTGCAGAGGCCCTTCTGAACAGAGAAATATAATTTTAAGAGTTAATCTTCTTAAGAATACCTGATAAGAAGCCTTTTATCTAAGTTGGAGATAGCCACTTAAATGATTATTTTCCCAAGATGTAGAGTCCCCTGGCTATTATGGGGCATCTGATACTCACCCAAAGATAGATTACAGCAACCAGCTTCAAAAACAAGCTTAGAATATTTTCTTAATAATTCAATTAAACTTTACAATAAGGTACCATAGCAGCAAAAACAAACAAACACAATTTGAGAGCAGAGTTTTAGACAGTAAACACTAACTAAATACAGTAAACAAAACTAGAATTTAATGTCTATTGAAAAAAATCTTTTTTTTTTCCTTAAAATCACCCTTATTTTAACCAAATATAGCTAAATTGAGGTTGTAGGAAGTGTATCCCAAGTGGAAAACACAATTTATAACCATTTCTTCATTATGGGGTTTGCTAGGGAGCCAGGGAGAACCAAGTGGCTGTCATGAATTTCACATACCCCTGACTATTTAATTTACAGATATTCTTTACCTATCTTAATTTCTCTGACATAGGAGCAGACAATTGACATGATATAAGGGAACCAGGATGGAAAAAATCTGACAATGCAGAGTTAATTCTTTTTTTTTTTTTTTCAGTAGAATGTACTTTATCTACATGTGCTATAATCTTTATAGATTTTGTTTTACAATTTGTTTGACAATATTTCCCTATAATTTAATCTACCAAATTATCCTAGTTTGTAAAAAAGAAAGAAAAAAAAAGAAAAGAAAGAAAGAAAATTTAAAAACATTTGGTCAAATAGAATCATAGATTATTGTTAAACAATAATTATTCATTCAACAAAAGTAACAAAAGATTTCAAAAGCAAATATAATTACTTAATGTCAAAGGAATTTATACAATCTGTTATCAAATGCAGCAGTTCAAGAAAACCTCTTAACAGAGAGACCAAATCCAAATTTCACACCAGCTTACTGTTTCTGTTGACTTAAAAAAAAAAGTACCACCTTAATTTGAGAGTTAAGTTTTATTGGGGGCAAAATTAGGAATTAAGCCCAGAAGACAGCACCTCAGGTGACCCTGAGAAACCACCCTGTGGAGGCAATGGAGGAAGTGAGTATCTATAGGAGTTTTTGCAACAAAGAGAAGGTAGTAAGAAAAAAAGATTTACAGAAAACCAGATTTATAGACAAGATTTACAGAAAGCCAATTTCTTTGGAAGATGTAAAGGTCTGGGCTTACTCACTGCTTTGATATGCACCTCAACTTTGTTTCTTTCCTGTGTTCCCTCAGGGCTCACTGGCTCACCCTTGGGAGTGGTTTCTCTCACAGATGACTGTGACATATTTTGTTTTGTCCACTTAACATAGCCCTTGAGGTAGCATTTCAGACAGCTCAGAAATACCTTTTCAAAGAGAAAAGGGGAAATATCAGGATATAAGTGATACAGGTGAAGGATAAGGTTCATGAAGCCATGCATACATTTTATGAAGTTTGCTGCAAGTGTCATGTAGGTTACTACTAGTAATAAGGAGCAGATACCATCCTGAGGGTTTTAGTTTTTTTCTAAATATGAACAGGTGCAAGAAGTGTGATCATAAAATCTTCTAAAAATATCTATCTGAAGACCTGCTCTTCCAATTTTCCCAGAGCACATGGTGCCTCACTCCTGGTCTCCACCCTTAGCTCTGTTTAGGGGTACTGTGGGTCAGTAGCTGCAGTGCCTCATGATTGAATCCATGTAGAGGTGTTGTAGAATTCCCAGAAATCATCTCAGAGGACATCCAAGGAAGATGGAGAACAGCTTTATTATGCAGGCAGGTCCATGGGGAATCACTTCCCAATCATGGACCCCAAACAAAAAGGGGGAGTACATTTATAGTGCTTGCTTACATGTCTAACTAATCTTTAGTTACATGCAGTTACTTTAATAATTAACCTCAAGTACAATCTAGCTATTTTTGAATTTCTTTAGAACAATCAGGGTTGGAATTTCTCAAGTCCTAATGACTTTGTTTTTCTCAGAGCCCTCTTATGAGTCACCTTAAGTTCACCAAGATGGACAGTGGCAGCAAAATGGCTTTGCTCTTTTCAAGTTCCCTATTCCCTTTCCCACACCCATACATTCCCCCCTCTTGAGGCTCATCCTTTCTGATGTGCATCAGTCATTGGCAAATACTGTACCTGAGGAGTTGGGCTTGGAATATTATTCCTAAATGGGATGCAACAAGCTGAGTAACACAATTAAAAATACAAAGTCTGAAGATTAATAATAGCGGTGTAATAACTATGATTAGTATTACATTTTTCCACCAGTCCCCTTTTATCCAAGACAAAACAGAAGTCCAGAAAGGAAGATTATCATTCGACATTGTCCTAACCTGATTTCTCATATTATCTAATGTAGCAGTTACATTATCAGAGAGAGCAGGAATATATATGTAACATTCTACTTTTATGATGGCACATGCCCCTCCTTGGGCAGCTGTTAGGATGTCTAGTGCCATTGTATTTTGAATGACAATTCTTCTCATTAGCATTTGTTCAGTATTTAATGCCATTATAGCTTTCTTTTCATCTATTAAATCTTGCTTGGTAAAGTCAGTTAAAGCTTCTACCCTCATCATGATGTCTGTAGTCCCTGGTGATGGAAAAAATGTGGTTGCCATGTAATCATACCACTGAAAAACAGATGTAAAAATTCACATAAATTGGCCAAATCACCCTGACAGAAAGGTGAATCTACCAGGGTAGTCCATCCATTACAGACATTGGCAGGGCTCCACTTACTCAGTGGCTGGATCAGTTGTGAACATTTGCATAAGAGTGGGCCCATGACATGAAGATGTTTTCCTGGGTCTTCACTTGGTTTAGATATCCTAGTAGCAGCAGGGTTGTCTCCAGTAGTTGCACAATGCTCTGAGCTGAAGTCTTTTTTCTTCTTGTTTTTTAAGGGTGAGTTTCAGTGGCTGGTCTGTGTCCTTTTCTATTTTCCAGGAGGTGTTTTTTTCTGCAGCAGTCTTCACCCTAGTGTGATGAATTCAAGGAAGAATACCCGAGACCTTAACAGCAGTAGGGGTGGTTAGTAACACAGTATATGGACTGGCCAAAATAGGTTGAAGAATTTTACTTTTCCAATCTTTTACCCACACCATATCTCCTGGTTTATATGAATGAACCCTCACACCCAGCAGGATAAGGATACATTCCTGGGTAAACCTGGTTATTTCTTTCATTACCTTTCCCAACTGTTCCATCTGCTGTGACAAACCCAATTTTTTAGAGACCAAGGCATCTCCTTTCAATGCTTTTTTTAAAGGGGGAGGGAACCCAAACAGAATCTCATAAGGGGAATAGCCAGACAATTGGGGTGTCATCCTGATTTTCATGAGTGTTATTGGTAGAAGATCTACCCAGTTCAGTCCTGTCTCTTGTGTTTAAGAGTCTTGTTCATTCTTTTAACGTCCCCAAGTTCTGTGGCCAATAAGCCATGTGTAATTTCCATTAATACCCAATAACTTATTTATCAGTTGAATTATCTCAGCTACAAAAGCTGGCCCATTGTCAGATCGAATGATGAGGGGCAGTCCAAACCAGGACATAACATCTCTCAGTAAACAGCAAGCCACTTCCCTTGTCTTTTCAGTCCTTGTGGGGTAGGCCTCAACCCACCCTGAATAGGTATATATTAGGAAAAGTAGATATTTATAGCCCTGACAAGGCATCACTTCAGTAAAATCAACTTCCAAACTTTCAAAGGGGAGGGTACCTTTTATCTGTATTCTAGGAGGCAATGGAGTCCTTGGTACAGCATTATTCTTAGCGCAAGTGGAACATCTTTGACTGACCTGAGCACACAGAGCTATTAAGCAGGGAATAATACAATACCACATTAAAAGTTCATATACATTTGTGTTACCTAGGTGGGTCAACTGATGGAAATCTTGTATGATTTTATATGCTAGAGAGGAAGGCACAAAGATTCATCCATCTGGTGACACCCACCATCCATCAGCTTGCTGCATTCCCCCTTCAATTTTTAACCATTCTAGCTCTTCATTACTATATATAGCTGTGCTGGGAGTGAAGGCATCAACAGAACCTCAGTTACCTGTGGTTCATGTATAGCTGATTCATTGGATGCTTGGTCAGCCAGCCAGTTTCCTTTGGCCTTTGTTGTCTGTCCTTTCTGGTGTCCTCTGCAGTGCATTCTGGGTCCCAAACAGCTTCCAAGAGCATTAAGACTTCTTCTTTATTTTTTTATTTCCTTGCCTCCAGCAGTTAAAATACTCATTCTTTATTGATTATCACATGAACATTCAAAGTAGTAAATGCATACCTAGAGTCTGTGTAAATGTTGACCTTTTATCCTTTTGCCAGTTTTAGAGCTTTGATAAGGCCCATAACTGCTCATTGCCCTGACCATCCCACTGGTAAATTCCCAGAAGAAATTACCTCACTTTCAGTTGTAACAGCAAACCCTGACTTTCTCTGTCCTTAAGTCACAAAGTTGGCCCAATCCATGTAGTATGTTACCTCCACCTCAGTCAGTGAAGAGTCCTGGATATCAGGGTGACTGGCATAAATTTCTTCCAAAATTTCTTCACAATCATGGTCAGGCAGACCTGAATGCACTGGAAGGAAAGTGGCTGGTTAATAGCCTGGCTGGGGGCCACCCAAACATGGGGATTTGCAATAGTCCCTTGTGGTGGAGGACTTGAGATGTTAACAGCCACTTGGCTCCTGGCCCTGCAAGGCTGGGACAGAATATGGGACCTTAACATATATCTTCTGTCTCAAGGTTAGCTTATCAGATTCTTTTACCATTAGTGTCATGGCGGATGTGGCCCTGATGCATGGGGGTCATCCTGAGGCCACTGAGTCCAGCCTTTTGGACAAGTAGGCCACTGGTCTCTGCCAGGACCCTACCGTCTGGGTTAAGACTTTCAAAGCCACTTGTTCCTTTTCGTGTACAAATAAATTAAAGTCTTTAGTCACATCAGGAATTCGTAGTGCAGGAGCCGGTGTGACCAGTTCTTTGAGCTTTAAGAATGCCTATTTTTATTTAGGCCCCACTGAAGTGGTGTTTGCCCAGACCCAGCAGCAGCCTCATAGAGTGGCTTAGCAATTTTTGAGAAGCTTGGTATCCAGATGCAGCAAAACCCAGCTGCCCCCACGAAGTCCCGCACTTGCGTCTTGGTTGTCAGTCTCTCAATTTGATAGAAGGCCTGACGCCTTTTAATTCCCAAAGTCCTCCTCCCAGATGTAATGTTAAATCCCAAGTAGTGTACCTGTTGTTGGCAGACCTGTGCCTTCTTCCAGGAAACCTTATATCCAGCTTGTTCCAACCAGCCCAATAAAGCCAGTGTCCCCCTCTAACATTGGTCTCGATGTTCGGCTGCCAATAGGAGATCATCCACATACTGGAGGATCTGACAACCAGTCTCCTCTGCCAGAAAGGCCATTAAGTCAGCAGCTAGCACCCTCCAAACAGGGTAGGGGAATCTTAAATCCTTGTGGGAGCCTAGTCCAAGTCAATTGGACTTTTCTTCCTCTCTTTGGATCCTCCCACTCGAAAGCAAACAAGTTCAGGTTTTGAGGTACTACTTGTAAACAAAAGAAGGCATCCTTTAAGTCTAGGCAGGTAAACCAAGCTGTCTTTGCAGGCATTAAACTGAGCAAGGTATATAGATTGGGGACAGTGGAATGAAGAGTCACAACAGCCTCATTAACAGTCCACAAATCCTGCACTGTTTGGTAAACTTTCCCTCCATCCTTCTTGACAGGGAGGACATAGTGTTCCAAGGAGAATGACATTTGACCAGAATACCTGATTTTCTCTTTTGTCCTTTTTAATACCATGTCCTCAGACTCACAGGAGAGTGAGTGCAGACATGTACTAACAGCCAAATATGCCAGCCATCCCCTAGATATTGCTTAGGGGGCAACTCCCAAATCAGATCAAAAGGAGGAGTTTCACAGCAGAAGGGACAGATGAGAGAGTCCCAAAAAACCTTACTGCATAGTTTCTGAACTGGTAAAGTCAAACTTTCACATCCTAACTTCTCAAAGAAGTTTTCACAGGCACAACTTCCTCAGACTCTTACATCTGTTTTCCTCAGTGATGCACTTGGAGGTCCAGCTCCAAGCTAAATCCCACCCTGTGTGGCCACCCTGTGTCGGTGTCACAGATGAGGCAAGGGTGGGTGCTTCCTTCTCAGAAGGTGGCCATTCTGATGTCTACCTGACCACCTCCCCTCAGGATATTAGGTGTCCCTTAGCATATGGCTGGTCCATATAAAGCCTGGACCTGGACCAGACTCACAGGGAGGGAAGGAGTACCTCAGAGCCTGGCACAGCCTTAAAGCCTTATGAGGTAACCATGGAACTGCAGGTTAGGGCCCACTCAAACTCCATAGCTGCTACAGTCGTGGAGCCACAAACTCAAACCAAAAGCACAAGCAAATCAGGTCACACATTCACTCTCTCACACACACAGAGGTTATCACGGTTTCACCCCCACTCCCCAGTGGTTCCTGGCTACTGCTCCAGTCAGGCACAACTTCCAACCAGGAGAGTCCACCCATGATTCATGTACCATTCCCTCAGTGCACTCGTCCCAAGGGGTTGGTCACATACATTCTTCTTCCCTATGGGCCGGACTTGTCCTGGGTCCATCTCATTAGTCCACCTGGCCCAATACTGCAGAGCCCACCAGTCCTGAATTCCCTGAAGTCAGGGAGGTGTGTCTACCCTCAGAAGTGGCTGGTTGCTGGCCAATGATGACAGTGGCTCAATGGGCCAGTCCCTCTGAGGGAATCTCACTGGGGCCTCCAGAATATGTTGTAGAACTCCCAGAAATCACCTCAGAGGACACTCAAGGAAGATGGAGAACAGCTTTATTATGCAGGCAGTTCCACAGGGAATCACTTCCCAATCATGGACCCTGAACAAAAAACATGGTGATATAGTGCTTGCTTATGTGTCTAACATGCTACACTCATCTTTAGTTACATGCAGGATATAGAAAGATGTATAGCTGTACAGAATGTATTGTATTGTTACTTTAATGCTTAACCTCAAGTACAATCTAGCTATTTTTGAATTTCTTTAGAAAAATCAGGGCTGGAATTTCTCAAGTCCTAATGACTTTGATTTTCTCAGATCCCTCATATAAGTCACCTTAAGTTCACTAAGATGGACAGTGGCAGCAAAATGGCTTTGCTCTTGTCAAGCTCTCTATTCCCTTTCCCACACCCCTACAGAGCCGGAGGGCAAGGGCCAAACTTCAGTTCATACATCCAAAATAACAAGCTATAAGACCAAATTTCTTTTTCCTTAATAAAATGAAATTCCATTCCTCAGAGTTTGTTTCCTGAAAAAACACATCCTACTTTCTTTAAGTAACCATGAGTCTCTTCTATATCAGGACTCTGTAGACTGGTAAATACCAATAAATTTTAAAAAATCATGTACTTTCTTATGGGAAATTATCTCAGTGTTGCAACAAACATATTAACAGTCCTAAATATGTTTAGTTTCTCCTTAAAATGAAGCCAGTTTACACTAATGTTTCAGCATGTTAATTTATTTGGAAATAATCCAACTATTCAATAAACTTTCTTCATTTAATTTAGCACCATTCTAAATTTTTACATTACCAAGTATATGAAGAGACCATTCTTAAGTAGGTATTCCTAAAACAATTATTCCTTAAAAGTTCACCTAAAAACTCTTATTTAATTTACATTTAATTTACTTATGAAAATTTTACCACACCAAGTTATTTTTGCTAACAAATTTGCAACTAGAAATAAATTTTTAACCTCTAGTGTAACCTAGGTACAATAAATGTATTATACTTAATGTTGAGGACTCTAAAAGACATGTCTATATTAATTATATCAACAAAATTCAATATCAGATACTAATTTAATACTGAATATTTCCTAGTTCACACAAACCTAAAATTAATTGGGGAAAATTACCTTCTGTATTTTGAGAACTATGTAAGTGCTTAATTTCCTTTAAGCCAATTAAATGGAGCTCTTTTATGAATTAATTTTGGTAAGGCCATATGTCTACAACACACATACAAATACATGCAAACATGTAAAACAGAAAACTTCAAGTTCCTATTCTTACGTTTCAACCATGAATCAGGTACAGCTGTGTGAAATCCATCAATTACAAGAGATTGGATTCAAATTGGGAATCTGCCAAATGGAAAAAAATCAAGGTCACCCATGTAGATGACTGAACCATTTCTACTATTGTTGGTGAAATAGACACAGGATTTCTATTTGTCCTTGAGAACTCATCCTGCAAATTGTAGCCTTTCCTGAAATTTGCATTTCAAAAAAGATAGTGGAGATAAGGATTCCAGAAGACCAGGTAAAACATTTACATCTAAAAGGCACAGGGCTTTTGCCCATTTTTCCACTGGGTTGTTGGGTTTTTTTGCTGTTGAGTTGTACAAGTTTTTTTGTATACTTTTTTTTTCTTTGTTTCCCATTTTTTTAAATTACTCAAATGAATTACTCAAATGTGTCCAAAGAAGATATACAGATGGCCAACAGGCACATGAAAAAATGCTCAACACCACTAATCATTAGAGAAATACAAATCTAAACTACTATAAGGTACCACCTCACACCTGTCACAATGGCCATCATTAACAAGTCCACACAAAACAAATGCTGGAGAGGGTGTGGAGAAAATGGAACCCTCCCTTACACTGTTGGTGGGAATATAAATTGGTAAAACCACTATGCAAAACAGTGTGGAGGTACCACAGGAAACTAAATATGGAACTCACAGAAAACTAAATATAGAACTACCATAGGACCCAGCAATCCCACTCATGGGCATATATACTGACAAAACTTTCCTTGAAAAAGACACATGCACCCATATGTTCACTGCAGCACTATTCACAATAGCCAAGATGTGGAAACAAACAACTTCAGGGTCCAATGACAGATGAATGGATTAGGAAGACACAGTATATATACACAATGGAATACTACTTAGCCATCAAAAAGAACAAAATCATGCCATTTGCAGCAACATGGATGGAACTAGAGACTCTCCTCCTAAGTGAAGTAAGTTGGAAAGAGAAAGACAAATACCATATGATATCACTTATATCTGGGATCTGATATACAGCATAAATAAGCCTTTCCACAGAAAAGACACTCATGGACTTGGAGAAGAGACTTGTGGTTGCTGAGGGGGAGAGGGAAGGGAGTGGGGTGAACTGGGAATTTGAGATTAATAGATGCAAACTATTGCATTTGGAGTGGGTAAGAAATGAGATCCTGCCTTATAGCATTGGGAACTCTATCTAGTCACTTAGGACAGAGCATGATAATGTGAGAAAAAGAATGTATGTATGTGTGTGTGACTGGGTCACCTTGATGCACAGTAAAAATTGACAGAACACTGTAAGTCAACTATAATGGAAAAATAAAAATCATTTAAAAAATGAAAAAAATTAAAAAAAATAAATAAAAGGCACAAGCATGTTCCTCCTGGGATGACTTTGTTCTCAGAAACCCAGAAAAGGATTGGTGGGTTTTAGACTATTTCCAGAGAGGCAACTCTGGTCCTGTATGGACTAGATTTGTAAAACAAGAATTGTGTGGCTACCTCAATGATATCAAGTGACTTACACATCCATTACCTATGTTGACATGTTTTACTTTCCCTCATTTAGCTTAGGGGAGGAGGCCTCCCCTACAATTCCTATTAGGCTCCAAATAGTAGCAAAGTTCAGTTTAGTCAGAGCAGTGGCCTCCCATTTTGGTTATTGCTTTTTAGGATATCCCCAGCCACACCTGGAACCTTGATAGTCCACACTCCTGGTCTACTAAGGCTTCTATTTCCATTTCATAATCAACTTGTTCCTTTCTCCTAGGAATTTTTTTTTAATTTGCTCTTGAGGTCAGAATTTAAAAATAAAAGTGTTTTATCAAGCCATTTTTTTTTTGAACAATCTATGAAAAAATAATTGGGGGATTTCAAAAATTTCATCTCAATCCATTTTCTCAGGAGTTCAATGAGTACTGTTGGCCACACAGAATTTTTGCTTATTATCAAGGGCAACTGGCTGATAAAACATTGTCCCAGGAGGGACTGTCCCTCTGCAAAAGTGGGGTCTTAGGATTATCAGAAGAATCTGGAGGAGTAGGGGAACTTACAGGAATAATAGGGAATCTTGGTTTCCTCCCTAAGAGTTGAGGAGTTAAGATGTTAGTTTAGAATGTTGGGAGAATTTTCTGATTCCCTAGGTTTTTGATGATGCAAGCAGCATAGGGCAGGATTTTGGTAAAGGGCATAAAAGCTTGAGAATGGGGAACCTCACTTCAGTTTCCCTGCTTTTGCAAAAGATGTCTAATTCTAGGTATTTAGCTGAGGCTTCTACTTTCTGGCCAGGCCTCACAGCCCTCAAGTTTGATTGGGGCCAGGTTGTACTGCAAAAGGAAATGAGTTTTTTTTTTTTACTCTTGTAGAACCTAGATAAAACTTGTCCTTGTGACTAAGAATTGCCAGAAGGTACAGAAGAGTGAATCCTTATGGATGGAGGGTTTCATATCATTACTTAAGGGAGAGAATGCTCCTGCAACAGAGAGGAACACTAGTGTTATGAGGTCCTAGGGCTCCCTAAGACAGGACTGGTTCCAGGCATCCCTGTCTACCTAGTCCCATGGACCCTAGCTATGATGGGGGTCAGCTACTTCCCTGATATGGTAGACCTGCTGGCCTCAGTGTCTGGGGTCTTAGTCTTATCCTAGCATTTGGTATCCTTGGTATGTAGGATGAACAGCCTTCCTGAAGATTTCTCTATAAATTCTATAGATCAATACTTGTGTGTGGGATATGTTCCCTGGAAAGGATATCCTTAGGACCTATTTAAGTATCGGCTTTCTTTCTGAAAAAAAAGCATTGGCCAGAAAAGGAGATGGTTAATGGAAAAACCTCTCCATGTCTTTCCCTTTTATGGGTGGTATTTCTGAGCCTCAGTATGACACTTCCACCTACCCCTTCCCACATGTGCTCTGTCCAGCAGGCAGTAGGACTGGGTGCAGGGGCAGGGAGTGGCAGCCAAGGAGGAAACACCTTGTCCATACTTATAGGGATAGAGGATCCAGCAGCCTTGTGAGGAAATTCTCTATTGCATGGGCCCAGAGGAGACGATCCCTATGATGGAGAAACGTGGGGGTGAGAGCAACAGTGGGTCACGCTTGGGCAAATATTCCCTGGGTATAGCCAGGTGCTCAATCTGCCCTCAGAAACTGTAACACAATGGGCAGATGGAGATTATGCCTTGTGGGCCTTGAAAAGAAAGCAAAGCAGAGAGCTAGAGAGAAAGAGAGCAAGAGTGAAATTCAGGGACCTAAAGTTGCTGCTGGATGAGTACTGCAGTTTACTTTGAATTCCAGGGTTTTAGCACCAAAAATGTTCTCAGGTGGCTGTGGGGTGAGAACACTGGACCCTAACTGCTCAATATAGGCCCACAGAACTTGTGTCTTTGGAGAAAGAATTTGGCAAAGAGACTGCCAGTAGTGAGGCAAATAAGTGTTTATTAAGAGAGAAGAGAGAGAGGATAGGTGTGTAAAGAAAGCACAAGCAGGCCCAGGGTTGGTGGGTGGAGAGGGAGATAGACAAAGACAGAGCAAGAGAGAAAGAGAATGACATATGCTTTGGAGGTCATACAAATCATTTGTATGTGGATAGTCCTTCCTGGATTCTTCTGACCTATCATCTTGCTTCACCTGGCTTTGGTCTGACTCATGGCCCCACCCTATGTGCATACACATTTTTAGCCAGAATTTATTCTAGCACAAGTTTTCTGGGAGGTTGACCGGATGTAGTATGGTCTGGTGTCACTCCTTTCTTTGACCTCTGTGGAGCCTTTCTGTAAGTGTGTAGTTCCAGAGGTCTCCTTGACCTCAAGAATGAGAAATAGACCATCTCTATATTTTATCTAAGAAGGACACAACTTCTATCTTGAAATTATCTGTCCAAAGGGAACAGATGCTCAGCCTGCGGTCCATCTATCTCCTGCTTCAATACAGCTGCATACTCTCTTCCTTCTAATTTATAATTTTAGATGTTAAGGGTCTCAGATTAATAAATTAAATCTCTCCATTGAATATTTAATATCTCAATAAATTTGAGATAGGTACAGGAACAGCATATGATAAAAAAAAATTATTCTGAACAAGAATTCTCTGACTTAAAATTTAATGTATTCTATTCCTTAAAGTTTATAGGTTAAAAAGCTAAAGATTAAAAAACAAAAACAAAAAACATTTCTCTTATCAGAGGCATTTAAATAATGCAATTTAAATATCTAGCCTGATAAGAATAAATAAATACTTCTTTAGGGTCAACTTATACACACTAAATAAATTTTTTTCCCCAAAACATTTATTTTTAAATCTATTTTCCTTAAATCCCAGTTATTTCAGTGCTCTAACTTTCAACTAGGTGTTATACCCCAGTTCAATCCCATGCTTCAAACCCTGTATTCCTTTAGGAAAACACTGTGTGATTTGCCATGTCTTTTCTGGTTTTACAAGGATTCAACTTAAGCCATTTTTTTAAAAAAGCAAGTACATAGGGAACATCACTAGTCCTTCATTAAATATTGAGAATTTATAGCCAGAAAAGGTGAGGACTATGGGAGGAACAAGTAAACTTTCAACTAAACATACAGATTCATCCAAAAATTGCCAATCCCTGTTCTCTCCCTGTTGCTGTGAAGCAACTTCAGTCTGTCATTTTATTCAATTCAGCCAGCAGCAATCAAAATTGTTTTATTTCCCCATAATATTTTCATTAACAGGAGTTCCCATTGTGGTTGCAGTGGAAATGAATCTGACTAGCAACCATGAGGTTGTGGGTTTGAGCCCTGGCCTCGCTCAGTGGGTTAAGCATCTGGCATTGCTGTGAGCTGTGGTGTATGTTGCAGACACTCTTTTTATCCCATGTTGCTGTGGTTGTGGTGTAGGCTGGCAGTTGCAGCTCTGATTCAACCCCTAGCCTGGAAACATCCATATGCCATGGCTGTGGCTCTAAAAAGACAAAAGACAAAAGATAAAAAAAAAAAAATTTTTTCATTAACATGTTCATCCCTTTCAAACTATGTCCTCTCTCAAAAACTCTTTTCCATACAACCCACCACCACTACCAGTGGTGATTCCACTGTCTCTTAGCCTAACAAAATGTAAATCTAACTTCAAGGCTCATGGTAGATATCTTTTTCATTATAAAATAATCTTATCTCTTCTACTTCACAATATGAAATATTCTCTAATCTCTGTGCTCAGTTCTTTGTAATTCAGCTCAGCTCTATCAATGTTTAGTATCTAGTGTTGTGCTAAAAATTTAGATAATCCTCAATAATGCAAAGATGAATTAATATTGAGAATTTAGGATAAGAGTAACTGATATGTATGCAGCCTATTGCATATGACAGAAATATAGTAGAATTTTCCTGAGCAAGAAGTGTTATTTAGCCTAAAATGCACACACACACACACACACAAAAATAGAGTAGATATGGGATTGGAAGAGGCAGAGTCTTTATCAAGCCTAAGTATAAGTAAGTACAGGAAGCAGAAAGCTAATACTCTTGGTAGAATATAGGCCTGAGACTGGACCATATTCCTAACCCAGAAAATGTGTGTATGTGTACTAAAAGAGCTGTGTTCTAAGGTTTCATAAAGATTTTACAGCTGAAGATAAACATCACCTTGTGATAATCTACTGCTGAGTCAGTTAAAACATAATAGTCCTAGGACACTGAAATGCTTTTTCCAGTGAAGAATAAACAGTAGATAGCCAGTTTGCAAGATTTTAGAAACAATGACCCTTTAAGGCTGATCCAGTCCAGACAGCCATGGTGGCTAGACAATGTCTCTAAAAGCAAACCTATTGCATAATTTATTCCTATGTTGCACAAACTGTGGTAACAGAAAGAGAAAAATGGCATTTGGAAATATGGAATAGCCAGGTTGATTCAGCACCAGTGTAATCACCTCGAGAGTCTGAGCACCAGTACTTTGTTCTGAGTAGCTTTTATACAATACACACTTCCAGGTCTTATTTTACCCACACAAGCAATCCCAGCCCTCCCTCTTCCCTGAGGAGACAGAGTTCCTGCCTAAGAAGCTGAGCAAGCAAGATTACAAAAGCAAAACTTATAAGCAATGCTTGAAGCACAGTTTGCAGGGTTGCTAGCAAAGACATAAGACACATAGTTGCTACAAAATTACAAGGAGGGTGGTATGGGGTAAGCAAAGCTGCTGTCACCACTTAGCTGCCCCCTAGTTAAAACTCTTACTTCACTTGCCCGATTTTCCAGTTTTTGTTTTTGTTTTTGTTTTGTTTTGTTTTTGTCATAGAATGTTTAGGTCCAATATTTTTTATTGAATAAAAATACCCTGCAGCTTGGGTGGTAGAATGTCTTATAGTACCAAAAGGCAAAAGGAGAATCATTTAATTTGAACTGGACAAAGATCAAACTAACTGGCAATGAACAGAAAATTTTACAAAGTATTAGTGATTTAGAGAGTCATTTTCTTCTTTCTTTCTTTCTTTCTCTCTTTCTCTCTTTCTCTTCTTTCTTTCCCTTCTTTCCTTCCTTTCATATTTTTTGCTTTATAAGCCCACACCCTCATCATAGGGAAGTTCCCAGGCTAGGTGTCAAATCAGAGCTGCATCTGCCAGCCTAAACCACAGCCACAGCAATGTGGGAACTGAGCCATGTCTGTGGCCACCACCACAGATCACAGCACCACCAGATCCTTTACCCACTGAGCAAGGCCAGGGATCAAATTCACATCCTCATGGATACTAGTCAGGTTTGTTACCACTGTGCTGCAATGAGAACTCCCTGGCTTCTACATTTTAAATTTTACAAACACTTGCCCAATTCTATTCCAAAATCCTTAGTCAAATGGGAACATTTCTAAGAGCATTATAATTTATATTTTGTTATGGACCAGTAATATTCATATGACTGATCCAAGTCTTTGACATCCACTCAGCTTAAATTTGCCTCTAATTGGAGCTGCAGCTTCTGGATTACACCACAGCCACAGCAACCCTGGATCTGAGCCACATCTGACACCTACAGCACAGCTTAAGGCAATGCTGGATCCTTAACCCACTGAGTGAGGCCAAGAATTAAACCCACAACCTCATGGATACTGGTTGTGTTCATTTCCACTGATCCATGACAGGAACTCCAAGAATATAATGTTCAAATGAGGACAGCTTATCCCCTTTATTGTGTTAGTGAAATACATACAAAGAACTTTTCATTTTTCAAAATATGTTTTAATTGCTGGACTCTTTTTTTTCTTCTTTTTTCAGCCAAATTAGTATTTTGAGCCTGAACTATATAGGTCCTGATTTCAAAAGAACTAAATGTTTATTTTATTTCCCCAGATATTCCATATCACTCACTCAATCAACATGCAGAACTGAGGAACAGGCATTTACTCATTGCCTGCAAGTTTTAGAACTGAGGAACTGATATTTGACTCATTGTCTGCCAGTTTTAATGGTCTTTCCAGCTGTGGCAATTAAAACTATCCCTAGACTAGTCAGATATCCCCTGGGGGCCAAAATCACTCCTGGTTCAGAATTACTGGGCTATATATATTATGTCTGTCATAATAAGAAATAACTTCTTAATCTCAGTGGCCTAATGCCCCAAATTATATGTCTTACTCACATAAATCCTGCTGGGCAACTGTACTCTATGTTGTGGCTCAGTATTCTGAGCTACAGTCTTATGGTACTTCCAATCAACACATGCTTTATAGGTCATCATGGAAAGTAGAGGGATAATGTAAAATTGGATATAAGTTCTTAAATATTTATGCCCCAAAGTTACATTTTCCACTTCATTGAGCAGAGCAATTTGCATGCCCTTGACTACTTTTAAGAAGGTGAAACTATTTCCCTCAAAGAAGATCAACAAATATACTGTTGTCTTGCACAAGTATTATTCTTTAAGAATTCTTTCCACATTCTTCAATGAAATTTTACTACTGAGAACTAGAGTATTTTCAAGAGTAGAGAGGCAGGATAGTGTTGTAGGTAAGAATATGGATTCTAAAAAAAAAAAATGCTTGGGGCTGAACCCCATATTTACAGCTGTGAGTTAAGACACACTGAATCTAATATTTACTGTGCCTGAGTTTTCTCTTCTGTCAAAAAGAAGGGATAATAAAATTATCTAATTCTCAGGGAGCTGCAGTAGTGAAATGCATTAGCATTTGTAAAGCCCTTAGAATAATTTCTAGAACATAATAAGCACTTTTAAATGTATTTAAATAAACTTATATAATATACAGAAAGATTAACTGTATGCATTTTTACAAAAAGTATTAAAAGTGTGAACAAAGGACAAAAATGGTATCTATTCAGATGAATTTATCAAATCTTAAGTATGACAACTCCACAAATAAAAATATCCAGAAAAGCATGTTTTCCAATATATCTTAAACCTGCTTACCAAGTTCAAAAAATAAATTAATAAATATTGCAAAATATTTTAAAGTATATTTTTAAAGTTTAACATAAACAAGATGAGATAGCAATGTATTTGCTGTCTGTTCATTAAAGCCCTGTTAAATGTTAACTATAGATTAAAACATCTTTTCTTGCTTATTAATAGGACTTTACTATAATTTTCCTTAAAAAGTTCTCAATACCATTTAAAATATCCACCTATTTAAAATGTCATGAAATTACAATATACCAAATTGTTCAGTCTACTGTTTATTCAGGCCTTCCCTTCATGAAAACTCATTAATTTTCTATTCAGAGAACATCATTCCTCATTAACATTTACCACTGGTGTGAAGTTGCAGGGCCAGCACCACTGATACAAAATAACAGAGTTATAACACATATTTCTCTTTGGGTAGTTGGATTTCCGTTAGAAGGCATTTAAGGAATTGTTTCTATTCTATCTGCATAAAAATAACTTTCTCCCATGGCACTCTATTTGTGATTTTGTTTCTTAAATTTCTCAGACTCTCCTGCTTTATAACTTTTTTTTAATATTCAACACAATCAGACATTGATTTCCATTTTATTTATAATTTCTTTATATCACATGATCTAGTTTTTCCATCTTCTTTGCTTTTTTCTTTCTTCAATTATTATAATCACATAAAATTTCAAATGAATAAATTTTCTGTTACCACCCAACTTCCAAGCATTGGTGTTCTTGAGAATAATAGAATTCAGAAAGAGGAAATGATTTCTCTCATTAGACCATGCATTTAAAGTATTATAATCATATGTTAAGATTGTTAATAATGAATGTTCCTAATGTTCATCTCAGGTCTGATGAATCAGAATCTCTGGAGATGAATCCCCAGAAATCTATATTAGTAAGAAATTCTCCAGCTGATTTCTATATACACCACATCACTGTAACAAAATTCTTTTAAGAAGCTATCTTGTAATAGGATTCTACTATATATCTAAAATTCATTTATAGAATAAGTAAAAATGAGCACAATAAATTGTTTGAAATATTTTCCATTATGCATATAAAATTATCATATTCCCTTTAAAAAGTACACATATGTCTTTAAAATGGCAAGTCAAAGTATAGGTCATGATTTGACAGGCTCAATTATTTTACTAGGTTTAGAAATATTATCAGTAAAAAAAATTGCCAGATGAGCATCTTTGAGAGAATAATAGCAAAAATGTGTCTGTGAGTGTATGCATGGAGTTTTTAGTATATATCCCCTTCCCTGTGGCTTTATCATCACAAAAATTTTGGAAACTTTTCTAAATAATAGATTACAGGCTCTTGGAGAGCAAAAGCAGTGCTCCTGTCTCTAAAATGTTCTAGTGTTCTGAATTCTTTTTAAATATTAGTGGTGATAAGAAAACTCTTCTAAATAGTCTCATCCCAGGCCATTGTTAACCAGAATTTCCTCTTGAAATGAAAATATATATAATCTACTTATATATTACTATAGTTGACAAGAAAAAAAGAAAGCTCTAGTCCACACTTTGTATTTTATGTTATGACTGAGGCTTACTTCTCATTTAATAGTTAGGTTTTGACATAATTAAGTTATCAACATAATACTTTAGAATAGGAATAATTGATAGTTTCAAGATCAGCTTAACAAAGTAAATTTATTCAAAGAAATAAGTTTATGGCCTTCCCATATATTACAACCATTTCCATAATCAACTTTTATTTATGTCAGCATAACAATCACAGCCCATAAGAAGCATTGGCAACAATATTGGAAGTAGGAAAATATGAAACATCTCCTCATAAATTGAAGGCGTGTGTCCTTGGAAATCTCATTTGAATTTTATTTTCTTCAGAATTTCATCCCCTTGTACAGTATTAATACATTAGCTCTCTGAACCCCCCTAAGAGATTTAAGGAACAACAAACATCTTGATATCAAAGATTTTACTTATACCATCATGGGCCTTTCACCAATAACAAGTATCAATAAATGAGATGTACCTTAAAATCACATTAATCATAGATATAACATAGGAAGAGAAGGGTAAAACAAAAGAATAAATAATTGCTCCAAGATGGAATTAAGTAGTTAAAACAGACTTTTCTGTTATCTATACAATAGACTTTACTCCTATCTTTGCCTAATAAAAATGTAAGGATTCAGGGACTTCTGTTTTGACCCTCAATTTGTGATCTGAATATTACTTTACTAAGCACAGCTGGATTATCCCTCCTCCACAAAATTTATCATTTCTTAGTAGCAGCTACTAAAACAGGCAGGCATGATTTATAAGTGACTCCTACATGGTAAAATCCAATAAAGGTTTTTTTGCTAACGCTATTCCTACTGTTGTCAAAGATTCTACCTTTTAAGTATAAACAGTCATGGCAATTTTGAAGCAGAATTAACGTCAGATATATACACTTTTTAATCTAAGCATATAACAAAATTTACCTAGTTTCTAATTGATTATCTGTAATATCTATTAACACACACACTTTAGGGTCAGCCCACAGAATAGTAGAATAAATAATTATCTATGAGATATGCTTAATACAACAGAAAAATGCATTTGCATGTCTATAAAATTTCCACCTTTTTTATTAAAAATTATATCCAAACACCCCTCTTTAAAATCTAAGTACACTAGGTGGAATGCATCATGCATTCTCAACAGTTGGCCCCATTAGCAGAAGATGAAATCTTAAGCAATTTAATTTACTATCTCTGTGAGAGAGGGAAAAAGAGACAGTGTAAGAGAGAAGAGAGAGAGAGAGATCTCTATATCTACATCTATATTTATATATATCATGACCTGGTTTAGTTATTCATTTCTTCTTATTAAGATTTCTATAACAATCCCCAGATTTCCTTTCACTTGACTTTCCTCTACATTGTTGCTGTGATCTCCACTGCTTAAAACTGTTTATGTTTTCCTAAAGTCTTGAGCAAAAAGTTCCAGCTTTTTATGTTAAATAATCTGATCATGCCTAACTATGTAAATGCATTGCTCAATCCCTCCCAACCTACCAGCTCTGCAATCCACATGCACACAAACACACTTCTTATCCTGGTTGTCATATCAAGTTTTGGCTAAATATACTGTGATTTTACATGCCTCTATGCTATTTTTCATGTATTTTTCTATGCCTGGAAAGTTTTATTTCCTTTCTTTTGTTTGGTGAATGTGAATTTTTATTTGCCACCAAACATGCACCATTTTAAAACTAGTTCTGACTTAAGCAGGATGAAGTAGGTGTACTTTATCCATAATCCTCTAGGGCTGCTACATAGCATTTATCACATTATATAAAAAGGCTTGGCAACTTGTTTCTCTTCTACTAGATCATGTGTTTTAGGAAGGTGAATAATGGATGCTGTTGTGTTGGTGTCTCCAATGGTTAGCATAATGACTTCTAAGTAATAGAAATTCAATGAATGCTTACTGAATGAAAAAACTTGAAAGTATTTGATTCCTACGGGATGGAAGTGGAGGAGGTGAATGTTTTCTATGCTGACACTGCTGAATTTACAAATGTAGTGTCCTTTATTTCTCCCCAGAGCAATTTAAGTTGCATGCTAAATGTTTCCTGGTGCTTGTGGAATAACTAGCCTCATGTTTTAAATGACTCTCAGATCAAGGCTCTTGAATTACATATCAATTTTCAGCCTACCTCTCTTTCAAACTTTCTTTTCTATTTAAATGTTATGATAGATCCTAAAATACTTAGAGTTGCCATGTGTCCCTTTCCTTAATGATAATTGTAAATATATCACAATAATGAATATCATATGATTAGTGTGTTAACCCTTGCATTTCTGAATTTCTTTCTGTGAAACATTAGCAGTAATAATTGTTTCTTTTAAAAAAATAAAAAAATGAGGAATTCTACTATGAAAATTATTTGAATAATATTGTTAAACATGTTATATTAATGCAATATTTGTCAGTTATTGCTATGTTATTGTCAGTTATGCTATATTGCTATGCATTGTGAATCTACAATAAAATAAGAAAGATGATAAAAAGTGATTTCCAAATCTATTTGATCATGAACTTTCTTGCTTGCTTTTCCCCCAGAGGGAATCTGGCAACAATATTTTCTGTGGACATGTTATAATATTCTAGGAGAATGCTCATACATATGGATTAATAAATAGGATAGAAACTAAAGAACCCAGTTGAAACAATATGCTTTTTACTAACAAAATATAGCTTGATTAAAGTAAGTCTAAATACTGGTTAAATTATAATAAACTATACTTACATATACCTAGAAGAAAAGTGCCATTGAGCAAAATAAATGAAATATTTCATCATGGAAGGCTCAAATTGGTACTTTATGTCTAAGTTTTGCTTTTTAATAAGTCCAGTTATCTTAAATTATCCACTTTTTATAATTACATATTGATTTTTATTGTTTTCAGCCTTTGCAAAGAAAATCTATTTCAATCTAGCAGATTATCATGTCCAAACTCATCACTCTTGCTTTGCTATCTTTGTAAAGAGAGCAATAATTTAGAGTGGAAGTCAGAGACACAGATGAAGCTCAGTTCTATTTATTTCTAATTTTGTGATACAGGCAACATATAAACCCTTTCCAAGCTTCAGGGTTTTTAAAAAGTAATCAGGACCTGACACATTTGGTTTTGGTAGGGAAGACCCTGGGCAGGATATGAGGATGTGGCAATGTATCTAGTCAGTGCTTTGAATATTTTAGGCACTTAAGTGCTTAATAGATATTTGGCACATCAATTAGTCAGTTAGCCATCCATTAAGCAAAAATCAAGTACTGCTTTTCCCCAATAGCCTGTTTCCCTCACTCCTACTAGTTTTCAATCTCATGTGCACTATGATGGAGACAAAGAGTTATTGCTATCTTCATACATGTCTTTCTCCAATGGTGATCAAAAGACATTTTAATTATGCTTTCACAAGCATTAACTTCTCACTGCTTCTTTCTCTGATATGTTTATTTCTAATAAATGCTTCTTTTTCATTAAATGGACCTGACAGGCAAACTTGATTTTATCATTTGACTTTCTGCTAAATTTTACAATTCTAGAGACACTGGGTACTTGAGTAAATTTCAAAATAAATATAAAAATAAGCCTCCCTTTCCAAGTATTTCCTTCTTAAGCTTCCTGTCTTCTGGATTTTGCATAGAAGAAAACTGAACAATATATCTGTTGCTTATAAATGGTGTTTTCTACCTAAGAGAAAGGATGCTGTAAATGACAATAGGTTAGATAATAGCTGGGTTTTTTTTAACATAATTTGACATTGTCAAGACATTTTACATGCAATATCACATTTTAATCCTTCCAATAGCATATTGTAATCTGTGTCTTTATCCTATTTACCAACAAGGAAGCTCAATATTTGAGGTTCTCAGAGTTCAAATAATTTGCCAATATCACACTGCTAGCAAATGACAGGGATGACATATAAACCTAGATCCATCTGATTCAAAATTCACCCTCATTACAATCTACCACACTGCACCATGGGGATAACTGTAGTCAGTATTAAGTCTTTTCTAAATCTAACTGCAACTAATAATATTGGCTAAAAAGTGTTGGGGACATGGCTCAGATTGTCAGTGTTGAAAAATGAGATGCATGAACACGGAAACATCTCAACAAGTCTCTTTACTTCTGCAGAAGTGCACAGGTGCTCAAAAACACACTCAAATAAGAAAAGACCCTCTCTGTTTATCCCTAATGCAGGTGATATACCTGTCCCCTTCCCACTGGTCAGGTCAGGGCACACATTCTTCTCAGTTGGCTAATTTGAAATAAATTGTTACTGGGAGAAGAGGGAAAGATGAGGGGGCTTGCAGGAAGGCATTTCAGTTGAAATCAGAGCAAAATGGAGTAACCAAGATTTCCTTTGATAGAAAAGAAATTATGTTACTTTCCACAATTTCTCCCTTTCATTTTTTTTTATCAAATATTTTTTCTTCAAATTCTTTGAACATGGTTTGGCTCTCATGCTCTATTGTGTCCATCAGGAATATATTGGCTTGGTGGGGAGGGGGGTCCCAGTTGCTTTGTTAGGGCAGTTTCTATTAATTTTTGAATAGGTCCCTGGCACAAGGAATTATGCAACTTGCAACTAAGACACAGACACTAACTATAGCAATTTGAGGGGTAAAGATTGAAACTATTCATCCCTTCCATTTTTTTTTAGTCAATTTTCTAAAAGGTCTGTGAAGAGGTCATTAATACCAGAATTCTCTGAAAGCTCATCTGCTCAGGTTGTTAATCCACATAGGACCTTGGTTATGGTGCTTTTGGGGCAGTGTTGTTGGGAAAGAATGTATAGCACTGGATACCAATCATTACAGACTCCACCCTTTTTTGTCAGCATCATGTTTAAAGCAAGTCTATTTCCCATGCCATTTGACTAGTTGGTCCTAGCTGTTCAGCTATTTATTTAATGACATCTCTAGTGAAATCAAAGGCTATTTGTTGATTGTAATAGATGTAGTTTATACAATCAACATTTTTGTTTATGGTTGACCACCAAAAGAGAGAAGATTCAAACCCAATGGCTGCCTGATTTCTTGCCTTAAATTTGTTTGGAACACCTATTGAGTCAATATAAACCTGGAGGTCAAAGGACCCACACCCCCAGTGGGGATGATGTCTCATTTCCTCAGGATTGGCTGAGTTTGAGATTGGGGCCTAAATGCCAGGGTGAAAGGGATGGCCAATTGCACCAAAGTACCGGTGTCACTTTGATTTTCCAGCAGGATGCCCATTAGTGGACTCCCACAATACCACCAGACATCTGCCTGGGGCACTTGGAACTGGGATTGATTGTGGGGGTGGTGTAGGACCAGCTTTCACTGCACCTGGTCGGTTGCCTAAGAAAGTCACCTTTGCCTCTTGTCATTTTAGACATGAGGAGACATTGACATTTTCATTTGGCTGCTGAACAGTTCTCAGGGGCTGACCCACAGAACTTTTGACCTCAGGAAATAGCAGTGACAAAGTATGACTGGACTCATTATTTCAAGCCATTTTGTCCTAGAAGACAGCCATCACATATTTAAGACCTTGTGGGTCTGATGACCATCCCAGAGGAAAGGGAAACACTTGAGCCTCCCTCTGGTCTCCCTGTGGCACAAGTGTAAATAGCTGCATTTGTGTGGTGTGTCCACAGAATATTGTATCCATTCCAACCTGGCATTTGTGTCCCCATACCCTGTTATTATACTCACAGTCAGCCTTTCTCCAAAGTTGAGTTTACTGTTTTATTTAGTTAATAGGGCAGTGGTGGCTACTGACTCTATGTACTCAGCCATCCTCTGGTGGCAGGGTCCAGGAGGCAGGTCAGTAAGGCCACCAGCTGGTGGCTTCCCCCATGTTTCTGTGTGAGGACACCTGAACCCATCCCCCGGCCCATGTTTATAAATAAATGAAAAGGTTTTTCAAAAGAATGGTACAGCTGGAAAAGGGGCACCTGCTATCACCTCTCTTAAATCCCTAAATTGTTGTACCTCCTCCTGGCTCCATAGTAAGGTATCAGAGTGTTCTTCTACAAGCTTGGAAATAGTCCTTTTATATTGTGTCCCTTTGTTGCAGGTTTTGTGGTATCCAATCTTTATCCAAAAATAGATTACTGAGATAAACTTTAGAAGCAAGCTTAGAATGTTCTTTTAGAAGCTCAGTTAAACTTTGCAGCAATATAACATAATAGCAAAGAACTATCTAGGAGGTAAGACTTAGTGATACTGGCCACAATTAAAAGAATGAGATTAACAGATTTAGCAAGTTTTCATTGAAACATCTCTTTCTCTCTAAAATTACTCTAATTTTTATCAAATATTAACTAAACCAAGACTAATTTATTTGTCAATTAAGTCTGGTGTCAACAACCTTGGCCTGATTTTTTACATTAATAAAATTGATCATCTAGATTTTTTTAAATTGTCTTTGTTAGAACGTTATGGGGAATCTTAGACTAAACTTTTAAAAGATACTCAGGGCTAGGAAAGTCATGCCAAGGGTTTGTCTTAGAGATTTTTGTCTTAAAGATCTTGGTGAATTCCTTCCCTTTTAAAAACCCAGATACCTTAAGTTTTTTACAGGCTACATACAAGGAGGTCTTCCTAATTATCTGATGAAGTTTTGGGGAACCCGAGAGTGTCCATTCTCTGAAGAAATCATGTAGAGAAGAGAGAAATGTTTCAGTTCTGATTACAAAGTTATAATTTATCAAGTTACTTGTTGGGGAGAATTTCTTTATACCTGGAAAACACAGATTAAAAGCCAGTATTATTTTAAATAGAAACCCTAAAATTATAATCATATTCACCAGTTCACACAGTCCAATATAACCAATCCTTTTTGTTTAACTGTTTATGAAATCATTAATTTCCATTTTAGAATTTTTTTTTAATTTCTTACTCAGCTCATAATTAAGATCTGGAAGTCAGAAACATGTATTTCTTTAAAAAAATAGTTCTTCTAGAAAAGGAAATATTTTTTCAAAGGTATTGGAGTAAAGCCATTAACTAACAGAGACAAAAGATTTAAGGCACATTTTAAATCTGATTGTAATGCAAATTAACAAGGAAACTTGGTAACTGTTGTGACATATGACAATTTGAAATAACTAGGAAAAAAAGAATTCTAACATAGTACCAGTATATATCCAAATTTCAGAAACTGTAAAAGTTCTAGATTATCTATATTAAAAGCATCTATTCATCTATATAATCTGAGGTTTATCATTCATTTGGTAATGCTCTCTGTGTATAACATTCCAAATAATTCTAGTAAATTTAACTTTTTTTTTTGAATGCCTCAAGGATCCATTGAAGAATTTTAAAGTTAGCTGAGTTAAAAGCACTTTAATGAGAATTTGGTAGTGTTTATAAATAAATATATTTTTTTAATTTGGTCAGATAGAATCATAGGTCACTATGGATAATACTTCTTTCTTAACAAAAGTTATAAGAGATCTGAAAAGAAAATACAGCAGATCACTTAAAAGAACATTGCATAATCTGTTATCAAAGTAGCATTCCAAAGAAAATTTGTTTTCTTAACAAACAAAAGCCAAGGTCAAGTTTTGTACCAGCTTATTTTAAAATTAATTTATCAATTAAACATTTTAAACTGAGGTCTGACAAGGTATAACCCTTCTCTCAATGTCTGTTTCTCACAAACCTTCCAGCATTTTCTGTATCCTTTAGTTTGCCCCCTATTTTCCAGTTAAAACAACAAGCTAGAAGACAGACTTACTCTTCTTTTCCCTGGATAAAATAGAATTCCATTCCTCATTCCTTCTCACAGTTACCTTTTATGTCTCTCTTAGTAAGTTCTCAAAAAGTTTATGTTTTTAATCCTTTATTTTTATTTATTTATTTATTTATTTATTTATTTATTTTTTACTTATTATTTTGTCTTTTGAGAGCTGCTCCCATGGCTCATGGAGGTTCCCAGGCCAGGGGTCCAATTGGAGCTGCAGGTGCCAGCCTACACCACAGCCATAGAAATGTGGAATCCAAGCCACATCTGGGTCTGTGACCAATGCCATATCTCACAGCAACACTGGATCCTTAACCCACTGAGTGAGGCCAGGGACCGAACATGCAACCCCATGGTTTCCAGTCAGATTCACTTCCACTGTGCCACAATGGGAACTCCTGACATTGTTTTAAGTCTCACCTAAGTCTGGAATAAGGCCCTGCCATATACTTTGGTTTCGTTGAGGCAGTGGGCTTTGATCCCATGGGTGGGGCAGCATGCTGTGCCTGTGGCCTAACCCTCCTGTTCTGACTCTGTGAGCAGTGGCAGTGCTCTTTTGCCTGCATGGGGCTCTGCCCCCTCCCATCCCATGTTAACTCTGTGAGCAGAGGCAGTGCCCTTGTGCCTTCATGGTGGGCTCTGTGCTCCTCCCCCCCCATGCTCTCCTGGCAGCGACAGTGGAAGAGGCTGTGCCTGGAGGGGTGCCAGTGCCATTTTGGGGATTGTAAGGTGATGGCAGCAATCCAAAGGGGTCCCACAGAGGGGAGGAGGTCCTAGAATATTCTTGGGTTTTCTCCTCAGTCCACCACCAGTCTTACCCAAGATCTTTGAGGATCGTGCTCTGATTTTACAATTTCACCCAAAATCAGTGGTGTCACCCAAGACCCTTTGAGGCTTACCAACCCCATCCCCAACAACCAAGGATCTTTCCTACCTTGGTCCATTAATGGAAGTTGCCTGGTTGTCCTGTGATTTCCTGCATTGTTGAGAACCCTCCATGGGTTTGAAGTTCACAGGTGCAGACTTCTCAATTTAGGGCCACCACAATAGACCATGTGACATGTCTCCCTTCCTCAAGAATCCACAATCCAGTGGACCCCAAATCTCAGATGAGCCCCCAAATCTGTTGGGGACATGGCTTGGATCCTCAGTGTCAAAAAATGAGACACATGAACAAGGGGAAATCTCAACAAGGCTCTTTTCTTCTTTGAGCCTGCTGTTTGAACACCTGTGCCCTTCTGCAGAAGTAAAGAGCCTTGTCAAGATCTCCCCATGTTCATGCATCTCGTTTTTTGACACTGATGATCTGAGCCATGTCCCCAACAAAGGTACAATTGAACTTTTTCTGAAGTAAGTCATCCATTGAAGTTGAAATACACAGTCAAGAAGGGAGTGAATTGTGAAAATTGAGAGCAATGTGAGAGACTGAAGGAAAGAAGAGAACTCTATTAAAAAACATAGGACAAGTGAGTTATAATATCCCAGAGATTAAACTCATTTGATTTGCTTGTTTTAGTGAAATCCATCATTTCAAGCTTCTTTGATTTTTCATATTTGGTATGTTTAGTGTTTATTCCTTGATCATTCTATAAGTCATACTACATCACATACAAATTACAATCTTACGCCTCTTCTGTATATTTTATAAAGTTTTCTTTTTCTTTTTTTTTTTTTCTTTTCTAGGGCGACCTGTGTGGCATATGGAAGTTCCCAGACTAGGAGTTGAATTGGAGTTGCAGCTGCAGGCCTATGCCACAGCCACAACAACACAGGATCCAAGCTCCATCTACAACCTACACCACAGTTCATTGCAACATTGGATGCTTAACCCACTGAGTGAGGACAAGGATTCAACCCACATCCTCATGGATACAAACAGGTTGGGTTCATTATCATTGAGCCACAATGGGAACTCCGTATCAATATTTTAATACTTAGGATATAGAATAAATTTTAATGACTCTATGAAAATATAGACTTTTCAAATATGATAGTTTTATGAACTGCTTAATATCTTAAATTGAATATTGTGTCATATTGAATTTGGAGAAATTTTCAACTTGGGAAAAAATATTCAACTTTTTATGTTTGAATGAATATATTGACTAGCTGAATTTGGAAATACTATAGCATACCACAGCTTATTAACTTGGAGGTTGTCTCAAGCACATGGAAAATGAAGTGGTCCTTTGTAAGATAAATCACAGAAATGTTCTTGATAAAAACAAAAAGGGAACCTAGAGTATCAACTGGAAGAAATTTAGAATGATATAGAATTTATGTGGCTTTTAGAATAACATATTCTAAACTGTCTACCAAGTCTTACATAATTGTCAACTAGAATTATTGCCAAAAGCACAGCCTGTCTTACCATGTTATATCTTAAATTCTCCCATTCTAATCTTCATACCACCCCCTTTATATTCACTTTTTTAACCAAAGCTTTATTTCCCTTCCAGACTTTTCCAATGATATCTTTGTAACCAATAATCATTAAATCTTTCGTATGTCCATTTTTTCTTCAAAGTTTCCCTCAAAATTTTTAACATAACAGATTATCCTGAAGACACCATTTTCCTTCCATGGAGTTATATATTTTGAATTTTTCCCCTACATTCACCTTGGAAATAAAGACAGTGTCCTCTGATTTCTCTTTTGTTGTTTCCAGATTTTTTTTTGGGGGGGTGTTTTTTTAATTTATTATTATTGTTAAAGTATAGTTGATTTAAAATAGTGATGTATTTTCATCTGAGCAAAAATCTATGCTCCTTTAAGATTCATCCAGCCATAACCCACTTACCCTCCTCACAGCGATTACCTGCAGACCTGCTTACCACAGCTTTCCTACATTTATTGAAAACTTCAGAGTTTAGTTCACAGTAGTCATGTACTGTCCAATTCATGGCATCATTTTAGGTTCATTTGATGGGAATCCAACCTCTGGCACCTAGATCCCAGATATCCACTACAATTTTTTTTTTTTTTTTGTCTTTTTGCTATTTCTTGGGCTGCTCCTGTGGCATATGGAGGTTCCCAGGCTAGGGGTTTAATCAGAGCTGTAGCCACCAGACTATGCCAGAGCCACAGCAACGCAGGATCTGAGCCACGTCTGCAACCTACACCACAGCTCACGGCAACGCCGTATCCTTAACCCACTGAGCAAAGGCAGGGACCGAACCCACAACCTCATGGTTCCTAGTCAGATTCCTTAACCACTGAGCCATGATGGGAACTCCTCCACTACAATTTCATTTACCTCCTTCTATGTTTAGTTCTTCCCATAGTACTTGTCAGTACCAGAGTATTTTCTCCTATAAAGTCATAAAATCAAACACCTGGTCCCCACTTAAAATCTTCTGTTCTCTAATTTGATTGCCCAAGCAGCCCAATGTTAATGATTATTAAAATGCATAAGGACATTAAGTTCATTACCTTGATATACTCTATTACTTACCTTCTCTTCTATATTTTTCCTTTTTACCTAGTTTTGAATCTAGGACTCAAAATTATAGTCACCCCATCGTAAATAGTTTCATTTATGTTTATACTATTATTTATTTGAACCATTTTCAAAACCTTACCCCCAAATAAAACTTAGCTATAAATCTAATGTACCTAAAAAAACTGGGCAAGGTGAAATAAATTTAGAAAACCAGGTAGATTAATATTATCAATAACATAAGATTTTCTGCTTCAGTACATCCCTACTACTTATAACTGGAAGTTTGTAACTTTCAAAATCTTTCCTGCAATTCCCTTTTTCCTTTTATTTTTTTAGATTCCACATATAAGTGAGACCATGTGGAATTTGTCTTTTTCTGTTGGAATTATTTCATTTAGCAAAATGTCCTCAAAGTCCATCTGTGTTGTCACAAATGGCAGGGTTTTCTTCTTTTTAATAGATGAATAATATTTCTAATTTTCTTTATTCATTTGTCCATTGATGGACTCTTAGATTACCTCCACTTTTTGGCTACTGCAAATAATGCTGCAATAAATATAAGGGTACATATATTCTTTTGAATTCACGTTTTTGTTTTCTTCAGTTAATAGCCATTATTGAAATTGCTAGACTATATGGCAGTTCTAATTCTAGTTTTTAGAGGGAACTCCACTCAGTTTGCCACAGTGGTTGGATCAATTTACATCTCTTCCAACAGTGCACAAGAATTTCCTTTCTTCCACATCCTTGCCAAAATTTGTTATTTGTTGTCTTCTTAATAATAGCCATTCTGGGGAGTTCCCGTCGTGGCGCAGTGGTTAACGAATCCGACTAGGAACCATGAGGTTGTGGGTTCGGTCCCTGCCTTTGCTCAGTGGGTTAAGGATCCAGCATTGCCATGAGCTGTGGTGTAGGTTGCAGACGTGGCTCGGATCCCGCGTTGCTGTGGCTCTGGCGTAGGCTGGTGGCTACAGCTCCGATTCGACCCCTAGCCTGGGAACCTCCATATGCTGAAAGAAATGGCAGAAAGACAAAATAATAATAATAATAATAGCCATTCTAAAAGATGTGAGGTGGTATCTCTTTGTGGTTTTGATTTGCATTTCTCTGATGATAAGTGATGTTAATTACCTTTTGTGTCTGTTGGCTATCTATATGTCTTCTTTGGGAAAAAAAAATTTATTCAAGTCCTCTGCCCATTTTTTAATCGAGATATTTGTTTTGTTTTACTTAGGTTTTGTTTTGTTTTCATTGATGGATTGATTTTTTTTTTTTTTTTTTTTGCTTTTTAGCACCACACCTGCAGCATATGAAAGTTCCCCAGCTAGGGGCTGAATTGGAGCTGAAGCTGCCAACCTACACCACAGCCAGAGCAATGTGAGATCCAGCTGCATCTGTAACCTACACCACAGCTCATGGCAATGCTGGATCCTTAACTCTCTGAGCAAGATCAGGGATTGAACCTGCATCCTCATGGATAATAGCCGGGTTCGTAAACTGCTGACCCACAATGGGAGCTCCTGTTTTGCTTTTTGATGTCAAGTTTTATGAGATCTTTGCATGATTTGGATACTAATAACTCCTTATCACTATAGTTTGTAAATATCTTCTCCAATTCAGTAGGCAACCCCTTACTGATAGTTTCTTTAGCTTGACAAAAATCTTTCTACTTTGACATAGTCCAACATTTATTTTTGCTTTTGTTTCTCTTACCTGAAGAGAAAGATCCAAAAAACTAAAACTGGAGTTGAAGAGACCATGCTTTCTTTGAGGAATTTTATGTTTCAGAACTTACATTTAAGTTTTTATTCTATTTTGAGTTTATTTTGTATATGGCGTTAGACAGTAGTCCAGACTGATTATTTTCCATACAGTTGTCAGGTTTTCCAAATAACAGTTATTAAGGAGATTGTCTTTTCCCCATTGCATATTCTTGCCTCCTTTGTCATAGATTAAATGACCATAAATACATGGGATTATTTCTGGGCTATCTTCTCTGTGCCATTGATTTATGTGTCTGTTTTGTGCCAGTAATATTCTGTTATTTTTATTTATTTATTTTTATTTAAATTGTCTTTTGTCTTTTTAGGACCACATCCATGGCATATGGAGGCTCCCAGGCTAGAAGTCAACCTGCCAGCCTACAGTACAGCCACAGCAACATGGGATCCAAGCCATGTCTGTGACCTATAGCACAGCTCATGGCAACACCAGATCTTTAACCCACTGAGTGAGGCCAAGGACTGGACCCACAAGCTCATGGTTACTAGTCATGTTCATTTACCACTGAGCCATGACAGAAACTCTCCCATATACTCTTTTGATTACTATAGCTTTGTAGTGCAATTTGAATTCAGGGAGGGTAATACCTCCAGTTTTGTCCTTCTTTCTAAAGATCATTTTGTCTATTTGAACGTCTTTTGTATTTCCATATACATTTTATATTTACTTGTTATATTACTGTGAATAATGCCACTGGCATTTTGATAGGTATTGCATTGAATCTATAAATTTCCCAGGCTAGGGTGGTATGGCCATTTTGAAAACAGTAATTTTTCCAATTCATATGAACATGTTATAGTTTTCCATTTGATTTTGTCTACTTCCATTTCTGCCAAAAGTTTCTTGTAATATTTCTTTTTTTTTTTTTTTTTTTTTGTCTTTTTGCTATTTCTTGGGCCACCCCTGTGGCATGTGGAGGTTTCCCAGGCTAGGGGTCGAATCGGAGCTGTAGCCACCGGCCTACGCCAGAGCCACAGCAACGCAGGATCCGAGCCGTGTCTGCAACCTACACCACAGCTCACGGCAATGCCGGATCGTTAACCCACTGAGCAAGGGCAGGGACTGAACTTGCAACCTCATGGTTCCTAGTCGGATTTGTTAACCACTGCGCCACGACGGGAACTCCATCTTGTAATATTTCAAGTACAGAATTTTATCACTTTGGTTGGATTATTTTTCAGCATTTGGGTTTTTTTTTAATGATATTGTTAAGGGGATTATTTTCTTAATTTCTCTTCCTGATAGTTCATATTAGTGTATAGATATGCAATAGATATCTGTATATTAATTTTTATCCTATAACTTTACTAAATTCATTGATAACTTCCAATAATTTTTTAGTGGAGTATTTAGGATTGTTTATATAGTTTCATGTCAACTGCAAAAAGTGAGTTTCCTTTGCAATTTAACTTCCTTTTAATTATTTTTCTTTTCTGATTTCTTGGCCAGAACTTCCAAAACTATGTTGAATAAAAGTGTTGAGTCTTGGTATATCATTCTTGTTCCTAGAGGAAATATTTTTGACTTTTCACCATTGATTATGATATTATCTGTGATCTGACTGTATAGGTCTTTTATTATGTTGAGAAATGTTTTCTCTATAATCATTGAGGTGAGAGTTTTTATGATTAAAAAATGTTAAATTTTGTCAGAATATTTGCCTTCATCTATTTAAATGATCATATGTTTTTTATTCCTCAATCTGTTAATATGATGTATCACATTGATTGATTTGTAGATATTGAAATATTGTTTCATTCCTGGGAAAAATGCTACTTAATCATGATGTATGATCCTAATGCATTTGTTTAATTTGGTTTGCTAATACTTTTTTGAGGATTTTTGCCTATGTATTCATTGCTGATACTGGCCTATAATTCTCTTTTGTTTTTATATTTTTTAAGGGGTTTCTTTGTTTGATTTGGGTATCAGGGTGCTGTTGGCCTAGTAAAATAATTTATAAATATTCCTTCATCTACAATTTTTTGGAATAGTTTGAGAAGTATAAGTGTAATCTCTAAATATTTGTTAGAAGTCACCTGTGAAGCCATCTGTTCCTGAATATTTGTTTGTTGAGAATTTTTTTAAATTAGCAATACAATTTTATTACTGGTAATTGATTTGTTCACATTTTGTATTTCTCTCTGATTAAGTTTTCAGAGATTATATGTTTCTAGGAATTTATACATTTCTTCTAGGTTGCTCATTTGTTAGTGTATAAATGTTCATAGTAATAGCTTATGATTCTCTGTATTTCTATGGTGTCAGTTGTAATTTCTACTTTTTCATTTCTGATTTTACAGATTTGGGACTTCTTTATGATTATTGATGATTCTGGATAAGAGTTCATCAATTTTTTAACATTTCAAAAAATTAGTTCTTGGTTTTATTAATCTTTTCTATTTTTTAGTCTTTATTTCATTTTGTTCTGCTCTGATTTTATGATTTCTGCCCTTCTACTGCCTTGGATCTTGCTTTTGAAGCTCCTTTAGGTGTAAGATTTGGTTGTCTATTTGAATTTTTCCTTGATTCCTATACTAGTATGCTATAAACTTTTAAAACCATTTTTTCTGGGTCCCATATTTTTAATATTTTTATTATAGTTGATTTACAATGTTCTGTCACCTTCTGCTCTACAGAAAAAATATGTACATTCCTTTTCTCACATTATCCTCCATCATGTACCATCAAAAGTGGCTAGGTATAGTTCCCTATGCTATAAAGCAGGGTCTCATTGCTTATCCACCCCAAATGCAATAGTTTGCATCTACTAACCCAAAACCCCCAATCCATCCCATGCCTTCCACCTTGGAAACCACAAGTATGTTTTCCATGTTCATGAGTTTTTTCTTTTCTGTAGATATGTTCATTGGTATTATGTATTAGAGTCCAGATATGTGATATCATATGATATTTGTGTTTCTATATCTGACTTACTTCAATTAGTATGAGTCTACAGTTCCATCCATGTTGCTGCAAATTGCATTACTTTGTACTTTTATGGCTGAGTAGAATTCCATTAAGTATATACAACACATCTTAATCCATTCATCTGTCAGTGGATATTTATGTTGTTTACAAAGCTTGGCTATTGTGAATAGTGCTACAATGAACATAGGGGTGCATGTACATTTTTCAATGAAAGTTTTGTCCAGATATATTCCCAGGAGTGAAATCGCTGCATCATATGGTAGTTCTATATTCAGTTTTCTGAGGTTCTCCATAATGTTTTCAATAATGTTTGTACCAATTTACATTCCCACCAACAGTGAAGTAGGATACATTTTCTCCTTACTCTCTCCAGCATTTGATGTTTGTTCACTTGTTAATGATGGCCATTCTGATTGGTGCAAGGTAGTACCTCACTGAGGTTTGATTTTCAATTCTCTAATAGAGATTTTGAACATTTTTTTGTGTTCTTATTGTCCATCTGTATACCTTCTTTGGAGAAAAGTTAGTTCAGGTCTTCTGCCCATTTTTCAATTGAGTTGTTAGTTGTTTTTTTTTTTTGTTTTATGTTTTTTTTTCTTTTGCTGTTGAGTTGTATAGTTGTTCATATATTTTAGAGATTAAGCCCTTGTTGGTTGGCATCATTTGAAACAAGTTTCTCCCATTACATAGGATGTCATTTTTTTTTTTAAGGTGGTTACCTTTGCTGTACAAATCTTGTAAGTTTGATTAGGTCAGATTGGTTTATTTTTGTTTTTAATTCTCTTGCCTTGGGAGACTGACCTAAGAAAACATTTGTACAGTTGATGTCAGAGAATGTTTTGCCTATATTCTCTTCTAGGAGCATTATGGTGTCTTGTCTAATGTTTAAGGCTTTAAGCTATTTAGAATTTATTTTTGTGCATGGTGTTATGGTGTATTCCAGTTTCATTGATTTACATGTGGCTGTTCAGTTTTCCCAGCACCACTTGCTGAAGAGGCTATTTTTTCTGCATTTTATATTCTTGCCCCCTTTGTCAAAGATTAATTGACCATAGGTGTCTGAGTTTAATTCTGGGTTCTCTATTCTGTTCCATTGGTCTATAAGTCTGTTTTTGTAACACTACCACACTGTCTTGATTACTATAGCTTTGAAATATTGTCTGAAGTCTGGGAGAGTTATGCCTCATACTTTTTTCCCCCTCAGTATTCCTTTGGCAATTCTGGGTCTTTTATGGTTCCATGTCAATTTTGGATTTTTTTTTTAATTCTGTGAAAATTTTCATGAGTAATTTGATAGAGATTGAAATGAATATGTAGGTTGCTTTGGGTAGTATGGACATTTTAAAAATATTAATTCTTCCAGGAGGCAGAGTAAGATGACAGAGGAGTAAGAGATTTCACTCACATTCTCCAACAAATACATAAAAAAACCTACATGTAAAACAACTCACACAGATCATCAACTGAATGGGGGCAGAAGAATTTAAACCTCCAAAAAGGGCAAGAAACTCTTGACATAATGGCATAGAAAAAAAGAGAAGAGGGAGAGAGAGAAGGTATCAGGACAGGATTAGCATTCCTGAGAGGAAGTTGTGATGAAGAAAAAGTACCTACATCCTGGGAAGTGACTCAACTGATGGGCTGAGCTGAGATGAAAGGAAAAGATGAGCTGAGATGGAGGGACCTCAAAGTCTCTCAAAAAAGTGCAGCAGCTGGTCTGAGGAGGGCAAAGCAGAGTGAGAGCTGCACAGATCATCTGAACCACCAGCCCAGACACAACAGCCTGAGGTGCTAGGGCAGGGGCTGGGTACTGGGACTAGGTCTCCATAGGTCAGTCCCAGGGAGAGGACTGGGGCTGGCTGTGTGGGGACAGAAGCTAAGAAGAAGTTTGCCATGGGTGGGACAGTGGTGTATTATGGGCTCAGGAGTGGAATGCCATGGCAGAGGGAACACAGGAGGAGAAGGTCCAGGCCTGCAGGAGAGCATAGGAGGAGAAGGTCCAGGCCTGCAGGAGAACACAGGAGGAGAAGGTCCAGGCCTGCAGGAGAACACAGGAGGAAGAAGGTCCAGGCCTGCAGGAGAACACAGGAGGAAGAAGGTCCAGGCCTGCAGGGAACACAGGAGGAGAAGGTCCAGGCCTGCAGGAGAAGCAAGGTGCCATTGTTGGGGAGGGCAAGAGAATGAGGGGTGGACTGGCACAGGAACCTTGCTCACCTGTGGGCTCTCAGAGTGTGGGGTGGCTCTGGCACAGGCTATATGTTTATGGGCATTTCTTATTCAGGCATTTCTTATTCAGGCTGCCAGTGGCCAGGCACCTCTTTTGTTGGCTAAGGGCATCAGGGGGCTAAGTGTGATGTGGTGCCTCTTGCATGATCTACAGGCAGCAGCGACACACTGTGGTGGTAATCTCAGAGGCTAGAGGTAAGCATAACTGTGACCCCAGTCACCTTAGGGGTTGACAAAAAAAAAAAAAAAAAAAAAAAAAAAAAGGACACTGGAACCAAGCACCATTTGCTGTTGCTCTTGCTCCCCTGGGAACACACTTGCCCTGAAGCTGCCTGCCACTGCCAAATGTTCTGGGTGTTGCCCAGACACTTGGTCACTGTCCCTTCCCAAGATCCTACAACTAGGAGCAACTGATATGGCACCTCATGCTTGGGCTAAGTGGAACAGGGTGCTTATTGCATGGTCTGAAGATGGCAGGGGGAAACCACCACAGTTATCTCTGACTCCAGAGGTGGGCGTGGCCCACTGCAATGGCAGATACATGAACAAAAACCACTTGCAGCCCCAACCACGTCAGAGGGCCCACAGAGAAGGACATTGTGATGGAACACCAGCTTTTGTTGCTCTGGATCCCCTGGGAACACATCCACCCTGCTGCTGCCACTGCCAAATGCTCTGGGCAGTGCCCAGATGCATGATCACTGCATGACACCACAGTTGTCACTGACTCTAGAGATGGTCATAGCCTGCTACCACTAGGGGTCCCTGAACAGGCTCCACCTACAGTTCCAGTCACCTCAGAGGAGGGCACTGCAACAAAACACTAGCAGTTCTGGCTCTCACTCCCCTGGGAAACCACACACCCTGCTGCTGCTACTGTCAAATGCTCTGGAAAGCTTTTAGATCTGTCTAGAGCTCTTTACCACTTCCTAGGGCCCTGCAATTAGGAGTAGCCAGTGTCACTTTCCTGCAGACACTTTCTGCTGTTAAGAGCCAAGAAACAAGGCCCTGATTACTAGCCCTACCCATTGCCTCCTTCTCCCTAGAAACATACTCAGTTCCCTGGGGATAATAGCCTGCTCACCCTGAAGAAAGAAAGAGCATATGTTCAAACTCCCATGCCAAAAATAAATATTAACACTCCACAAAATACAAAGGGGTGCTCTTGCATAAAAGTAGCCCTCCAAGACTACAGTTGGCTTCCCTAAACTCACAGAAAAATAAAAACATAAGCAAAATGAAGAAGCTCAGGAACCATTCCCAGTTAAAGGAACATATTTCACATAAAGAGGAAAACAATGAAACAGACCTCTGCAGTCTGACAGACATTGACTTCAAAAAGGAGATAATAAAAATACTGAAGGATTTAAGGCTGAATATCAAGGAATTAAGATTGTAGATGAACAGCAATGTAGATTCCTTTAGAAAGGAATTAGAAAATCTAAGGAGGAACATAGAAAAATTATAATATTAATTTGCAGAGACTCAAACCGAGCTAAAGTCACTAAAGAGCAGAATGAATAATGTAGAAGAAGGAATTAGTGACTTAGAAGACAGAATAATGGAAATCACCCAATCAGGACAGCAGACAGAAAACCAAATGAAAAAAACATGTAAGCAATATAAGAGATCTATGACATAAAATAAAGCAGGCCAATCTACACATAATAGGAATCCCAGAAGGAGAAGAGAAAGAAGAGGACTGAAAACATAGTTGAAGAAATTATGGTTGAAAACTTTCCAAATCTAAGGGAATCTGACATCAAGATACAGGAAGCACAGAGGGCTCCAAACAAGTTGAACCCAAATCGGCCCACACCGATACATATTATAATAAAAATGGCAAATGTTACAGATAAAGAGAGGATTCTAAAAGCAGCAAGAAAAAAGCAAAGTGTTAATTATAAGGGAACCCCTATAAGGCTATGAGCTGAATTCTCTACAGAAACACTACAGGCCAGAAGGGAGTGGCAAGATATATTTACAGTGGTGAAAGGAAAAAAATTTGCAACCAGAATACTCTATCCAGCAAGAATATCATTTAAAATAGAAGGGAAAATAAAGAATTTCTCCTACAAACAAAAGCTAAAGGAGTAGAGCAATTCTAAACCCATTCTAAAAAAAACATACTGAAAGGACTTCTCTAAATTAAAAAAAGAAGAAGAAGAAGAAATAGGATGGAGGAAACTACAATTGGAAAACTATATTTTAAATAAGCCAGCATACAGATCTAAACATGAAGAGTTAAAAAAAGAAAAGAAAAGAAAAAGACATCAAAATCATAAAATGTGGGGAAGAAAAGTAAGAAAATATATATTTTTTTAAATTTAAATGATGTGTTTGAGCCTATATGACTATCAGTTTAAAGCAAACATATATAGGTAGGTGTTAACATACATTAAAAAAAAGACAAAACAAGGCAACCACAAATCAAAACAAACATTACATTCACAAACACTGAAAAGAAAAGTACTGAAGCATAAAATAAATGGAAACCATCCAAGCAAAAAAAGAAGAAAAAGAAACATAGAATCAACTGGAACACAAGGTCTAAAATGGCAATAAATACATATGTATCAATAATCACCTTAAATGTCCCAATCAAATGACACAGTATTTGCAGATTGGATAAAAAAAGCAAAATCTACATTCTTATGTCTACAAGAGACCCACATTAGGGCAAAGGACACATAGAGACTGAAATTGAGGGCATGGGAAAATATATTTCATGCCAATGGACAAGACAGGTAAGCAGGTGTTACAATACTCATATCATACAAAAGAGATTTTAAAATGAAGGCCATAAAGAAAGACAAAGAAGGACACTATTTAATGGTTAAAAGATCCATTCAAGAAGAGGATGCTACAATCATCAATATATACGCCCCTAATATAGGAGCACCCAGCACTACAACAAATAATAACAGACCTAAAAAGAGAAAATAATGGGAATACAATAACAGTAGGAGACTTTAACATCCCACTCACATCAATGGACATATCCTCTAGACAGAAAATCAATAAGGCAACAGAGATCCTAAATAACACAATAGAAAAGTTAGACTTAATCAACATTTTCAGGACATTGCATCCAAAAAAATGGATGTGTTCTCAAGTGCACATGAAATATTCTCAAGAATTGGTCACATACTGGGGCACAAAGCTAACCTCAACAAATTTAGGAGTGTAGAATTTATTTCAAGTATATTCTCTAACAACAATGTCCATTTACAGATGATTTGATTAGGAAGAGGTGGTACATAAATACAAAGGAATACTACTCAGCCATAAAAAGAACAAAATAATTCCATTCGCAGCCACATGGATGGAACTAGAGACATTCATACTGATTGAGATGAGAAAGACAAATACCATATGATATTACTTATATTTGGAATCTAATATACATCACAAATGAACCTTTCCACAGAAAAGAAAATCGTGGACTTGGAGAATAGACTTGTGGTTGCCAAGGGGGAGGGAGTGGGATGGATTGGGAGCTTGGTGTTGATAGATGCAGACTATTGCCTTGGGAATGGATAAACAATGAGATCCTGCTGTGTAACACTGGGAACTACATATAGTCACTTATGATGGAGCAGGATAATATGAGAAAAAATAATGTGTACATGTATGTGTAACTGGGTCACCATGCTGTACAGTAGAAAGTTGACTGAACATTGTAAACCAGCTATAATGAAAAAAAAATCATTATATAAAAAAAATAAAATAAAAATAATAAAAAATAATAAAATAAATTAATTCTTCCAATCCAGGTAATATCTTTTCTTTTCTGGACACATTTTTTATATCTTTGATTAATATATTGTCATTTTCCCAGTATATGAATCTTTCACCTCCTTCATCAGGTTTATTCCAGGTATTTAATTTTGGCCAGTGCAAGCTTAAAAGTTATTGTATTTTCATATTCATTTTCTAACATTTCGTTATTAGTATACTGAAATGCAACCAATTTTCAAATGTTAATCTTGTTTCCCAATACTTTGCTGAATTCATTGATCAGTCCAAGTAGTTTTTTTTTGTGGAGTCCTTAGGGTTTTCTATATGTAGTATGTCATCTGCATAGATTGAAAGTTTTCACTCTTCCTTTCCAATTTGGATACATTTTATTTCTTTTGTTTTTCTGATTGTTGTGTTTAGGACATCCAATTGTATGATGAATGAAAGTGTTAAGCGTGGATAAGCTAGTCTTGTTCCAGATTTTAGTGGGAAGTTTTTCAGATTTTTCTCTATTGGATATTATATTGGCTGTGAGTTTGTCATAAATGGATTTTATGATGTTAAGGTACGTTCCCTTTATACCCACTTTGGTAAAATTTTTTATCATGAATGGGTGTTTGATTTTGTCAAATGCTATTTCTACACTTATTGAGATGATCCTGTGGTTTTTGACTTTTCTTTTGTTAAAATTTCACTGATTTGCCTATGTCATACTATCCTTGTGAACTTGGGATGTATCCCACATGATCGTGTTGTGTGATGTTTTTTATGTTGTTGGAATTGGTTGAGAATTTTTGCATCTATATTCATTAATATAGATTGTTCTATAATTTTATTTCTTTGGTATTAGGGTGATGGATGTTTCATAGAATATCTTTAGGAGTGGTCCTTCTGATTCAAACTTTTTAAATGTTTAAGAAAGATGGGTATAAATTCTTTTTATGTTTGGTAAAATTTGCCTGTGAAGTCATCTGGTCCTAGACTTTTGTTTGTAGGAACTGTTTTTATTACTTATTCATTTTCAATTCCAGTTATTTATCTGTTCAAATGATCTATTTTTTCTTGATTAATTTTTGATGGGCTGTATGTCTCTGGAAAGTTGTCAGCTTCTTCTAGGTTGTCAAATTTGTTGGCATATAACTGTTTAAAGTGTTCACTTGTGGTGTTTTTTTTTTTTTTTTGTATTTCTGCAGTATCTTTTGAAATTTCTCCTCTTTCTGTTCTTATTTTTTTATTTGGTTTTTTTCTGCTCCTCTTGTTGATTCTGGTTAGAGGTTTGTCAATTCTGTTTAACTTTCAAAGAACCAGCTTATGGTTTTATTAATTTTTTCTATTTTTTTTTCTTTTGCCTATTGAGGGCTGCACCATGGCATATGGAGGCTTCCAGACTAGGGGTCTACTTGGAGCTACAGTTGCTGGCCTACACCACAGCCACAGCAACACCAGATCTGAGCTGCATCTGTGACCTACACCACAGCTCACAGCAATGCTGGATCCTTGACCCACTGAGTGAGGCCAGGGATTGAACCTGCAACCTCATGGTTCATAGTCAGAGTCATTTCCACTGCACCATGATGGGAACTCATCCTATTGTTTTTTGAATATCTATTTTATTGATTTCCTCTTGATCTTATATTTTCCTTCTTTATGCTTTCTTTAGCTGTTGTTATTTCTTCTTTTTCTAATTCTTTTAAGTGGTAGGTTAAGCTGTCAAATTAAGAATTTTATTCTTTTCTGAGGAAGGCCTCTATTGCTGTGAACTTCCTTCTAGGCAATTTTTTTGTGGAATTGTATAGATTTTGAATAGTTGTGTATGCCTCTATTGCTATGAACTTCCCTCTAAGCACTGTTTTTGTGTAATCCCATAGATTTCGAATGGTTGTGTATTCATTATCATTTGTCTTGACGTATTTTTCAATTTCACTATTGATTTCCTCATTGATCATTAGTTTTTTAGTAGCATCTTGTTTATTCCCCATGTAATCAGTTTCTTCTCATTTCTTTTCCTGTGGCTGATTTCTAGTTTCATGCCATTGTGGTCAGAGAAGATACTTGAAATAATTCCTAAAGTCTTAAATTAGTTGTGGTAAATTTTGGGCCCAGTATGTGGTCAATCCTTGAGAATGTTCCATGTGCACTTGAAAAGATGGTTTATTCTGATTTTTTTTGTATGTAATGTCCTGAAAATGTCAATTAAGTCAAACTTTTCTATTGTGTCCTTTAGGATCTCTCTTGCCTTATTGATTTTCTGTCAAGAGGATATGTCCATTGATGTGAGTGGAGTGTTAAAGTCTCCTATGATTATTATATTCCCATCAATTCTTCTTTTATGTCTTTTAGTATTTGTTGCATTATTTGGGCATAAATATTGACTATTGTAATATCCTCTTCTTGAAATGATCCTTTTTTATTAAATAATGTTCTTTGTATTTCCTTAGAGCATTCATTTTAGAGTCATTTTGTCTGATATGAGTATTCCAACTCCAGCTTTCCTCTCTTTTCCATTCATATGAAATATCTTTTTTCATCTGCTTACTTTCAATGTATATGTGTCCTTTCACTTAAGGTGTCCCTTTAAACAGAATATTTAGGCTCTTTATTTTTTTCCAATTTGCCACTCTATGTCTTTGATGGGAATATACATTCCATTGACATTTAAGGTAATTATTGATAAATTTGTTTTTAAAGAAATTTTAAACTGTATTTTCCAGTTGATTTCTGTATTTATCCTTTGTCCCTTTTTTTTTTCTGTTTGGATGATTTCCTTTGATTTTATGCTTGTGTCATCTTCTTTATGGTTTTTGTGAATGCATTATTTGTTTTTGATTTGTGGTTGCCCTATTTTTCAAGTATGTTAACCCCTTCCTATATCTGCTTTCTTTAGCCTGATAGTTGTATAGGCTCCAACACATCCCAAAAAAAAAGGTGTCTAGATTTTCTTACTTTCCTTTCCCACATTTTATTATTTTGAAGTCCTTTTTCAACAACTTCATGTTTGTCCTTTTGCTGTTCCTTGTGTTTTTCATCACTTTTAGTTCGGTGGGTTTTTTTATTTGTTTGTTTGTTTAGATCTGTATGCTGTCTTTTTTAAGTGATTGCTTTTCGATTGTGATTTCCTCCATCCTATTTCTTCTTACTTGTTTTTCATTTAGAGGAGTTCTTTCACTATTTCTTTTTGAGTGGTTTATTATTATTGTACTCTTTGTTTGTTGGAGAAACTTTTTATTTTTCCTTCTATTTTAAATGGTATTCCTGCTGAGTAAAGTATTCTAGGCAGCAAATTTTTCCCTCTTAGAAATTTGAATACATCTTGCTACTTTCTTCTGGCCTGTCATGTTTCTGTAAAGAAACCAGCCAATAGCCTTATGGAAGTTCCCTTGCAATTAAGTGTTTGTTTTTGTCTTGCTGCCTTTATAAACCTCTCCTTATCTTTAAGTTTTGCCATTTTTGTTATAATATTTTTTGTGTGTGGGTCTGTTTATGTTCAACTTGTTTGGGGTCCTCTGTGCTTCCTGTATCTCAATATTCATTTCCTTTAGATTTGAAAAATTTTCAGCCATAATTTCTTCAAAAATATTTTCAATCCCCTTTTCTTTTTCTTCTTCTGAAATCCCTATTTTATTTAGACTGGCCAGCTTTATATTATTCCATCAATCTCTTCTATTGCTTTCATGTTTTATCATTTGGTTTTCTGTCTGCTGTCCTGATTGGGTGATTTCCCTTGTTTTATCTTCTAAGTCACTAATTTGTTCCTCTGCATTATTCATTCTGCTTTTCATTGCCTTTAACTAAGCTCGTATCTCTGCAAGTTAATTTTCTAATTTTTCTTGGATCCTCTTTATATTTTCTAGTTCTCTTCTAAAGTAATCTGCATTTCTGTTCTAGGGAGATGGAGGCCATGGTCAGGGGCTAGTAATCTGCTGAGACCAGCTCAGCACGTGAGGGCTGAAGAATGGGTGCTGTGAAACTTAGGGAAAAGTTAACATAAAACAAGACACAGATACATGTATCTTAGTTAAAGGTGGGAACCAGGGGACTCAAGGTCTCAGGGACCAAGAGCACTGCCTCAAGAAACCACACTTCTTTTATTATGTTCTTTAGGATTATATTATGTGAGGAGAGGGTTGTAGGTGCAGGATATAGTTCTTTTATTATTTTAAAAGTTCTTTTATTGTTTTCAAAGTCACATAGCTGGTAGCTGGTTAAGATTTATTCTGACCTTTAGGCATTTAACAATCATTAGCATTGAGGAAGCCTGGCATTATCTGTCTATGCACAGCATCTAGAGAATCATCATTGTGCTTCCACAGAGGGCATGCCTATCTGCAGCAACCTCATGTGCCTAAGTTTGCACCTCTTTCTCCTTGCTGATGCATATTCTGCTAATGACCACTCATAAACCCCCTGGGGCCATGAAGTTCTTCTTTCTCTTATTTTAGCAGGACATATCATGCTATGCAAATGGTGTGCCAATCTGCATAGGTCCAGCATGCCTAGACCAATGCATGATGTCCTCATTCAGCTGACCACATGAATAACTTGTGCCTTTTTGTTTTTGTTCTTAAGCTTAAGTTATTTACCAACACTGCAACTGTTTTTCAAGCAGGAATATGGGGTAAAGTAAAGCCAGACAAGATGGAGTTTTTGGCATAGAAAATAGAAGCAAAGAGGCTAAGAAAAGATTGTAGAAACATGTCTCCCAACAGTAACCAGTGCCTGTTCACTGGGCTCTTGACAGTGGAAAGAATCTGCAGGATGGTGGTGGAGTCTGCTCCCAGTTGCAATGCCCTGGGTAGTGACAGTGATCTTCAAGGAGGTCACAAGTAGGAGGTGCCTTGAGAGTATGGCAGTGGCAGCAGCAGGGCCAGTGCTTTCCCAGGGGAGTGAAAGCATCAATGGGTGGTGCTCTGTTGCAGTGTCCTCTTTGCTGACCTCTGAGGTGATTGGGGCCTCAGGTGGTGATTGCTCATAGACCATGGCATGGGCCATGCCTACCTCTGATTTCTGAGATAACTGCCATATTTTACCCCTGCTGCCTATAAACCATGCATGAGGTGCTACATCTCACTTAGACCCCTATATCCCTTAGCCTATGCAAGATTTACTTAGCCACCTTTAGCCTGTACCAGAGGTGCCCCATCAAATATTGCCCATGCAAGAGGCACCTCACCACAGGTAGCCTGCACCCAAAATACCCCACCCTCTGAGAGTATACATATGTACAGGGAAATATATTCCTCTGGTGGCCTGCTCCTTCCACTTTCACCATCCCCAACAATGGCTCCTTGCTTCTCTAGGCCTAGACTCCCTTCTTGCTTCCATCAGCTGTGGCACTCCATTCCCCAGCCAGTAGTGCACCACTATCTAACTCCATAGGATGTCTTCCCCCAACCAACCCTAGTCCTCTCTCCACAACCGAATTCCACAGTCTGAGTCTCAGTGCCTAGCCCCCTTCCTGAGTATCTCAGTCTGTGGTGTCTGGGGCAGTGGTACAAATGGTCTGTGTGGATTTTACTCTGCTTTGCCTTCCTCAGTCCAGTTGCTACACTTTTATCCATGACTTTGAGGTCCCTTCATCTCAGCTAATCTCCCTGTTTGTTAGGTGGCTTCCTAGGATGTAGGTTCATTTCCTCTCTCACACCTCCTTTACAGGAATGCTAGTCCTACCCTGATTCCTTTTGTTTTTTCTCTTTTTTTTCCTTTTGTTCTACCCAGTTATGTGAATGTTTTCTTGCCCTTTTTGGAGGTTTAAGGTCTTCTGCCAGAGTTCAGTAGATGTTCTTGTGAACTGTTCTACATGTAGATCATTTTTTCATGTGTTTTGGGGAGAAGGTGAGCACTATGTCTTAATCTTCCACCATTTTTATCCATCTTCTCTGGGTCCCATAAATTTTGGATTGTTGTGTTTCCATTTTCACTTGTTTCCAGGCATTATTTTCCATTTACTCCTTGATTTCTTTAATGGTTCAATGGTTGTTTTGTAGCATGTTTAGACTCTACATGTTTCTGCAGTTGGTTTTTTTTCTCCTTGTAGTTGATTTCTAGTCTCACGATGTTGTGATCATGAAAGTTTCTTGATATGATTTCATCCTTCTCAAATTTACTGAGACATCATTCTACAAGTATATGATCTATCATAGAGAATTATCCATGTGTACTTGAAAGGAAGATGTGTACTACTGCTTTTGGATAACGTGCTCTGTGTATGTATTAAGTTCATCTGATCTAAAATGTCATTTAAGGAGGCCATTTTATTATTGGTATCCTTTTTGAATAATTTATTATTGTAACTGGAGTATAAAGTGCCTTATTGTTATTGTGTTACTATCAATTTCTCCCATTATATTTGCTCATATTCACTTTATGAATTTAGGTGCTCCTATATTGAGTGCATATACATTCACACTTGTTTTATCTCCTTATTGGATTCCTTTTTTAAATTGAGGTAAAGTTGGTTTACAATATTGGGTTAATTTCTGCCATACAACAAAGAGATACAGTTATACAAATGTATACACTCTTTTAAAATATATTTTCATGTTATATTTTATCACTGAATATTGGATATAGTTTTCTATGTTGTTCATTAGGACTCTGTTGTTTATTGGATTGAGTCTTCATCATTGCTTCTTATTTCTTTTTTCTGTCTTCATTTTAAAGTCTACTTTGTTGGGAGTTCCCATTGTGGCTCAGAAGTTATGAACTGAACTAGAGTCCAAGAGGATGTGCATTTAATCCGGGCCTTGTTCAGTGAGTTAAGGATCTGGCATTCCTAGGAGCTGTGATATAGTTTGCAGGCACCATGTTGCTGTGGTTGTGGTGTAGGATGGCAGTTGCAGCTCTGATTTAACCCCTAGCCTGGGAACTTACATATGCCACAAGTGCAGCCCTAAAAAGCAAAATAAATAAATAAATATTAAATTAAATTAAATAATAAATAAAAAATAAAGTCTACCTTGTCTAAGTATTACTATACTGGCTACAATTTCATTTCAATTTTCATAGGGAACTTTTTACATTCTCTTAATTTCAAGCTATGTATATATTCAGTAATGACACAATTCTCTTTAGGTAATATATATAACTATATATTTAGTTTTAATTTTTTAATTATTTATATAAAATAATTTTTAAGCATTCAACAGCCTTATGTCTTTTGATAGAATCATATATTCCATTTCTATTAACATAATTATTGATAGGAATATGTTTATTATAGTTTTATTATTGTTTTTTGTAGTTCTTGCCATTAGGTTTACATATAGCAATGTCTATCTCAATATATAGATAAAAATAGAAATAGATATATAGATATGTGGTTATTTTAAGTTGATCTATTAAGTCCAAACAAATTTTGAAAACTTTGCATTTTACTACTCCCCAGCATTTCATGTTTTTGATATCATATTTTAAATATTTTTATTTTGAGTATCCTTTACCTATTTATTAGTAATATAGGTAGTTTTACTACGTTGTTCTTTTAATCTTCCTACTAGCTTTATAGATGATTGGTCAAAAATCTTTACAGTATACTTGCCTTTACCAATGAATTTTTTCATGGGGGGATATATTTCTATTTCTGGTCTATTATTTTCTCCTTAGAAAAGTCCCTTAGCATTTCTTATAAGGTCAGTATAATTGTGCTGAACTTAGTTATCTATTGCTTATGAAAAACTCTTCACCTCACCTTTGAATATGAATAATAACTTTTCTGGATAGAGTATTCTTGGTTATATATATATTTTTCTTCCATCACATTCTAGGTATTATTCCACTCCCTTCTGTTCTGTAAAATTTCTGCTGAAGAGTCAATTGACAATTGTATGGGATTTTCCTTTGATATAACTAGTTGTTTTTTTACTTCCTGACCTAAAAATTTTATCTTTACATTTTGCCACTTTATTTGCAGTGTGTCTTGGTGTGGATTTCTTTGAGTTGATCTTGTTTGATACACCCTGTTCTTCCTGTATCTAGATGTCCACTTCATTTGCCATGTTAAGGAAATTTTCAGCTATTATCACTTCAAATATGTTCTCTGCCTGTTTCTCTCTCTCTTTTCCTTTTGGAACCCCTATATTTTGATTTTCAGCATCTTAATGTTGTTCCAAATGTCTCAAACTGTTATCACTTTTAAAAATTCTCTTTTGTTAGTTTGTTTCATCTCGGGTGATTTCCATTACTCAGTTTTCCAGTTGGCTAATCTTTTTCTCTGTATCCTCTAATCTACCATCTATTTCTTCCTGTGTACATTTTATTTCAGTTATTATATTCTTCAGCTCTGCTAGAAGAGGTGGACCAGGTAAGGAATCCACATCTTCACAGTGAACAGAGCTGCTGCAGCTTCTTAACGTACTACACCATAGTGGGACTCCTTCCTCATTGAGCATTTTTACAATTATTACCTTAAGCTCATTTTCAGGCCAATTGCTTATCTTCACTTTCCCTACCCAAAATCCTGCCACAGGTGTCTGTGTCCCTAGGGAGAGTATCAGTACCTCCAGTCTCTCTGGGAATCATTCGAGATGAATGAAATTGTATCTGACTTAGGCTATTTTCAAATTACCATTGCTGAGAAGGGTTTTGGAGAATGCAGTATTTCACATGTTCCCTCTAAGAGCAAAATCTCTGTTTTCCATAGCTCTCTGGCTCACCCATGTGTAAGTCCTACTGGTCTTTAAAGCAAATATTAAATGTTCTCTTCTTGATATAGAGAAGCCAGAATAAGGATCCCATTATGTTGCTCAAATTCATTTTTCCTTGGGGAGAAATTCCACAACTGTGATTATCATTCTGTTTGTCAGTCACTGTCCAAGGATGTGATTCTTGACTCTATCTTATCTTTACCCCTCCTATTCATCTTATTGCCATTCCTTCTTTATACTTTTAGTTGTGGGAAAATGTTTTATGCTAGTCTTAAGGTCATTATCATCAATAGTTGCTTTATAAGTAGTTGTAATTTGGAGTTCCCATCATGGCACAGCAGAAATGAATCTAATTAGGAACGAGGTTGTGGGTTTGATTCCTGGCCTTGCTCTGTGCGTTAAGGATCCAGAGTTGCTGTGAGCTGTGGTGTAGGTTGCAGATGTGGCTCAGATCTGGCATTGCTGTGGCTCTGGAATAGGCTGGCAACAACAGCTCCAATTAGATCCCTCATCTTGGAACCTGCATATGCCACAGATGTGGCCCTAAAAAGACAAAAGACAGAAAAATAAATAAATAATAGCTGTTTTAATTTTAGTGTGCCCATGGGAGGAAGTGAGCTAAGGATCATCCTACTCTTTTTTCTTGGCCACTCTACTTTACAACTGTTTTCTTGTTATGACAATAGTCTATAACCTTTGAAAATTATTTTCTTTTATATCTTAAATATATTTTAGCTAGCAATTCTTGCTTTTTAGTTAGGTAGTCAATTTACTTAATTGTATATTTATATTATATTTCAAATCTCATATAAAATTACTTCATACAGAAACTGTAAATAGAAGTAATTTATCTATGCATTGGAAGACAATATTATAAAGATGTTTTCTGACCTCAAATTAATTCATGAATGTAAAGCAACTGAGATAATTACCTTAACGGAATTGTGTTTAAACTTAAGTTAATCCTAAAATTAAATAGAACTAAAGTGGCACTAAGACTATCTTGAAGAAGAATATGGACTTATATTATTAGGCATTAATAGCTTGAAAATATTATGATACATATATATTAATAAAAATATGCCATCGGTACATAAAGAATCTAGTGATAAATAAAAGAAAGTAGCAAATAAGAGTGATAACAGACTACACAGATATGGGAATGAGTGCTGATAGGGTTTTGATATATGACACAAAGTACAAAAACCATAAATGAAAGCTTTGTAAGTAATTATGTTCAAAATTAATATTTCTATGTGATAAAACACTATAAATGTAATGAATACAGATAATACTAACAAAACATGCAACAATGAATGATTTGTAAGCATAATGTATAAATTAAAGCAAAACATAAGTGATCCAGTAGAAATAAATTTGTCATATATGTCAATATGTAAAACACCTAGAAAGAATTTTGATTTCTAAGAAATAAAAAGAAAGATATCCCATGATTCTCTTAATCTGGAGAATACTAACTAAAATAATAGTCTACAATTTCATGCCCTTAATATTGTTAAATATTAATATATCTTATTACAAGAGTTAGCCTAGGAAATTGAGGCCATTATATATTGCTGAAGGGGATAAAATTTGCTACTCTCACTTTGGAGAAAAATGGACCAATCTCTACAAATAAATACCTTCATATTATATCATCAAGCAATTTTTCTTTCTACTTTCCCAGAGACATTTTTGAGCATGTGTCCAGGGATATTTATTGCAGAACTATTTAAAGAAAAGGCATTCTTAATATAACTTTTCTTGTAATAGAGTGGATAAGTAAAATATCCTGTTTTTATAATAGGACAATTTTCTGCAATTAAAAAACATTAGCTCTATGTAAAAAGAATTTGGAAAATTTAGAAATTTAACTGTAGCAAAAAAGAAAATTGAAAAATGACAGAAATAGTATGACATTTGTATTTAAATCTTAAAATAAATGTGAGTAAAATGATACAGTATATATACATGTACACATATACATACATTTGTAAAAAAGCATAAATACATAAATGGGATATTTATTATCAGTAAGATAATTGATAGTAAAAAGAATAAGAAAGGCTGGAAAGTGGATTGGAGAAAAAGGGCTTTGTCATTATCTATAAAACACTATTCTTCTAAATAAAATTTTAGTATTTAGATTAATAACATAAAATAATTATTATTGGTGATGCATAAATGTGCATGTTATTTTATGTGTTCATAAATTGTTTGATAACTAACAAAAAACTTGACACAATTAGAATCCTGAAGTTACAGTAAATGATGAATCACTCACCCAAGGTAATGACATATCTATAGTTAAATAATAAATAGTGTCCCACCCCAAAGACTCACAATAGTACAATTAGTCCTTAAATGTTTCTCCATACACCAAGGTGAAAGAGGTCAGGGAAGAGCGCAAAATCGCATAGGTTAAGATTCTGAATAGGAAATTTTGGAGGTGTACTTCATTTACTTTGAGTTATGAACTCAAGTTAGTATGATGCTTAACAGAATTAATACTGACAAAGAACTAAAAACAGTGCCTGATAAAGTTTACACTCAATGAATGCTGGTTATTATTACTGTCATATGCAAGAGAGATTGTAGAAGTGACCAGCTCCCAAAATTTCTAACAAGTCAACAATAGCAAAATGAAGCTAAAGATTGAGTTTAAGCACCGCTCAGCATGAACTTTCCATACTTACATAACATTAACATGCATATTTCAACCAAATAACTTTGATCAATAGAACCATATCTTTATTATTTTGTAAATAACTGAAAGGAATAGGAAAAAAAAGTGCTGGCATCAGTAATGGCCTAGAAACAACAGAGTGGTGGATTTTGCTTTTATAACTACTGTTGGCATTATCTCTCCAAGCCCTGGTAAAATGCATGTATCGAAATCCTTGAAAAATGAAAAATATGTAAAGTTTGGAACTGATAATTTTATGGGTCAAGTCAGAGTACAACTTCATATTGAAAAAAAAATTCAAATAATCTTTACTTCACAAAATTCATTTTATAAAAATTAATTACCTTGATTGACTTCCTAGGGTGGTTTTAAGGTTTAGAGTGGTATAAATATAAAGCCATAAGACTAGAGCCTGGCACTGATGTAGGTAATGTTAGTCCCCTGTGTTAAAATACGATTAGCCTTCAGTATATTTAGTGTTCCATTACTTAATATTTCTCATTAACACAACTAAGTCATGTATACAAGAACTACTTATCAATACCAGTCAACTTAAAATATATCTATGTAAATCAGGGTAGCTACACACTTCTATGACATTGTCTAGTAACTTCATATGTGTTATTGAATATTTATTATTTAATATGACCTGTTTTCTTTTTTGTCATTTTTTTTAAAGGCCACACCATGGCATATGGAGGTTCCCAGGATAGGGGTCTAATTGGAGATTTTGCTGCCAGCCTATACCACAGCCACAGCAACGCCAGATCTGAGCCAAGTCTGCAACCTACACCACAGCTCATGACAATGCCATATCCTTAACCCACTGAGCGAGGCCAGGAAATGAACCCACAACCTCATCATTCCTAGTTGGATTCATTTCCACTGTGCCATGATAAAAACTCCTGACCAGCTTTTCTAATTCAAGCCATTCAGTACAAACATGTGCTCATACATACACACCTGGGCACACAGAGCAATAGGTTTACTGGAAATTTTAAGAAAATATAAATTTTCTTAAATTTAAGAATTTTGTAATGTAATAATGTAAAACCGCCCATGAAAAACTTTCAATTCTTCAGAGATAACATACTCTACCTTAATATATTTTTACTTTGCCATATATGACAGAAAAGAAAATCAGTTCTGGTTGCTGCTTTCTCATTTGCATTCCTTCAACAGAGGCAAATAAAGTGTGGATAAGAAGATCTGTGCCAGTGATTGGTATCAATTTAGTTCGTTTCATTGCTTCTCTAACATTAAAAGATTATTGATTGAGAATGTGCATATATGGCCTCCTAATGCAGTTCTCAGGGGGAAAAATAATAAGACTAGTTAGGCAGAATTATCATTCACCAATGACAAAGTGGGAGACCTCAGCTTCCCTCTCTCTCCCCACAAAGATCATCCTGCTTTTGAAGATCTCAGGAGTCCACTATAAAATTTCAAGCACAACTTAACCCTCCACCTAAATGAATCAGAAAAAGAAGAACAAAAAAGACCTAAAGTCAGCAGAAGGAAGGACATTATAAAGATCAAAGAGGAAATCAATAAAATAGAGATTTGAAAAACAAAAAAGAAAATTAATAAAACCAAGAGCTGGTTTTTTGGAAAGGCAAACAAAATTGACAAACCTCTTTCTAAACTCACTAAAAAGAGGAGAGAAAGAACCCAAATAAACAAAATTAGAAATGAAAAAGGAAAAATCACAACGGATTCTGTAGAAATACAAAAAACCGTAAGAGAATACTATGAACAATTATATGGCAACAAGTTTGACAATCTGGAAGAAATTGAAAACTTTCTAGAATCTTAACAGCCTGCCAAAACTGAATCAAGAAGAAATAGACCAACTGAACAGACCGATCACTAGAAATGAAATTGCATATGTCATAAAAACACTCCCTATGAATAAAACCCCAGGACCAGATGGCTTCACAGGCGAATTCTACCAAACATATAAAGAGGATCTGGTGCCCATCCTCCTTAAACTCTTTCAAAAGGTTGAAGAAGAAGGAATACTCCCAAAGACATTCTATGATACCACCATCACCCTAATTCCAAAACCAGACAAAGATACCACCAAAAAAGAAAACTATTTCCCAATAACTTCGATGACTATAGATGCAAAAATTCTCAACAAAATCTTAGCCAACCGAATCCAACAACATATCAAAAAAATCATACACCATGACCAGGTTGGGTTTATCCCAGGTTCACAAGGATGGTTCAACAAACGCAAATCTTTCAACATCGTATACCACATTAACAAAAGAAAAGTAAAAAACCATATGATCATCTCAGTAGAAGCAGAAAAAGCATTTGACAAAGTCCAACATCCATTCATGATCAAGACCCTCACCAAAGTGAGTATAGAGGGAACATTCCTGAACATAATCAAAGCCATTTATGATAAACCCACAGCAAATATAATACTCAATGGGGAAAAACTGAAAGGCTTCTCACTCAAATCTGGAACAAGACAGGGATGCCTACTCTCACCACTGCTCTGCAAGATAGTATTGGAAGTCCTAGACAGAGCAATTAGACAAACCAAAGAAATAAAAGGCATCCAAATAGGAAGAGAAGAGATAAAACTGTCACTGTATGCAGAGGACATGATACTATACATAGAAAACCCTAAGGACTCCACCCAAAAACTCCTTGAACTGATTAATAAATTCAGCAAAGTAGCAAGATATAAGATTAACATTCAGAAATCACATTTCTGTATACTAACCATGAAATACTAGAAAAGGAATACAAAAAATACAATACCTTGTAAAATTGCACCCCAAAAAATCAAATATCTGGGTATACACTTGATCAAGGCAGTAAAAGTCTTATGTGCTGAGAACAATAAAACATTAATCAAGGAAATTAAAGAAGATAAAGAAATGGAAAGGTATTCCATCTTCCTGGATTGGAAAAATTATTATTGTAAAAATGGCTATACTACCCAAAGCAATCTACAGACTCAATGCAATCCATATCAAATGACCCATGACATTTTTCACAGAACTACAACAAACAATCCAAAAATTTTTATGGAACAACAAAAGACCAAGAATTGCCAAAGCAATCCTGAGAAACAAAATCCAAGCAGGAGGCATAACTCTCCCAGACTTCAGGCTATATTACAAAGCCACAGTCATGAAAACAGTGTGGTACTGGTATCAAACAGACAGACCAATGGAACAGAATAGAGAACCCAGAAATAAACCCTGACACCTATGGTCAATTAATCTTTGACAAGGGAGGCAAGAACATCTAATGGGAAAAAGAAAGTCTATTCAGCAAGCATTGCTGGGAAATCTGGACTGCTGCATGCAAAGCAATGAAATTAGAACACACCCTCACACCATGCACAAAAATAAAATGGCTTAAAAACTTAAATATAAGATAAGACACCATCAAATTCCTAGAAGAGAACATTGGCAAAACACTTTCTGACATCAACCTCATGAATATTTTCTCAGGTCAGTCTCCCAAAGCAATAGAAATTAGAGCAAAAATAAACCCATGGGACCTCATCAAACTGAAAAGCTTTTGCACAGCAAAGGAAACCCAAAAGAAACCAAAAAGACAACTTTCAGAATCGGAGAAAATTGTTTTAAATCATGCAACAGACAAAGGCTTAATCTCTAGAATATATAAGCAACTTATTATTATAAACAACTCAACAGCAAAAAAGCCAATCAATCAATGGAAAAATGGGCAAAAGACCTGAACACACATTTCTCCAAGGAAGATATACAGATGGCCAGCAAACACATGAAAAAATGCTCAACATCGCTGATTATTAGAGAAATGCAAATCAAAACTACCATGAGATACCACCTCACACCAGTCGGAATGGCCATCATTAATAAATCCACAAATAACAAGTGCTGGAGGGGGTGTGGAGAAAAGGGAACCCTCCTACACTGTTGGTGGGAATGTAGGCTGGTACAGCCACTATGGAGAGCAGTTTGGAGATACCTTAGAAACCTATACATAGAACTTCCATATGACCCCACAATCCCACTCTTGGGCATATATCTGGACAAAACTCTACTTAAAAGAGACACGTGCACCCGCATGTTCATTGCAGCACTATTCACAACAGCCAGGACATGGAAACAACCCAAATGTCTATGGACAGATGATTGGATTCGGAAGGTGTGGTATATATACACAAAGGAATACTACTCAGACATAGAAAGAATGACATAATGCCATTTGCAGCAACATGGATGGAACTAGAGACTCTCATACTGAGTGAAATAAGTCAGAAAGACAAAGACAAATACCATATGATATCACTTATAACTGGAGTCTAATATATAGCACAAATGAACCTTTCCACAGAAAAGAAAATCATGGACTTGGAAAACAGACTTGTGGCGGCCTGATGAGAGGGGGAGGGAGTGGGAGGGATTGGGAGCTTGGGCTTATCAGAGACAACTTAGAATAGATTTACAAGGAGATCCTGCTGAGTAGCATTGAGAACTATGTATAGATACTCATGTTGCAACAGAACAAAGAGTGGGGAAAAAATGTAAATGTAATGTATACATGTAAGGATAACTTGATTTCCTTGTTGTATAGCGGGAAAATTATTAAAAAAGATACATTGATCAATGGAAGAGAATAGAGAAGCCTAAAATAAACTCAGACACCAATGGTCAATTCATCTTCAACAAAGAGGCAAGAATATAAAATGGGAAAAAATCTCTCCAGAAAGTAGTGCTGGAAAAACTGGACAGATGTATGTTAACAAATGAAACTAGAAAACTCCTTCAAACCATGAGCAAAAATGAATTCAAAATGACTTAAAAATCTTAAACATAAAACATGACACCATAAAAGTTTAGAAGAGAATATAGGTAAAATATTCTCTGACATCAACCATGCAAATGTTTTCTTATGTCAGTCTCTCAAGGCAATAGAAATAAAATCAAAAATAAACAAATGGTACCTAATCAAACTCAAAAGCTTTTGCACAGCAAAGGAAACTATAAGCAAAATGAAAATTAAAACTATAGAATGGGAGAAAATATTTGCCAAGGATGCAACTGACAAGTGCTTAACCTCAAAAATATACAAATAACTCAAAAACAAAAACAAAAACAACCAACCCAATAAAAAAATGCACGGGAGAACCTAAATAGACATTTGTCAAAAAGAGACATGCAGATGGTCAGTAGGTACCTGAAAAAAATGCTCAACATCGCTGATTATAAGAGAAATGCAAATCAAAGCTACCGTGAGATCCCACCTCACACCAGTCGGAATGGCCATCATTAATAAGTCCACAAATAACAAGTGCTGGAGGGGGTGTGGAGAAAAGGGAACCCTCCTGCACTGTTGGTGGGAATGTAAGCTGGTACAGCCACTATGGAGAGCAGTTTGGAGATATCTTAGAAACCTATGTATAGAACTTCCATATGACCCCGCAATCCCACTCTTGGGCATCTATCCGGACAAAACTCTACTTAAAAGAGACACATGCACCCGCATGTTCTTTGCAGTGCTATTCACAATAGCCAGGACATGGAAACAACCCCAATGTCCATCAACAGAGGATTGGATTCAGAAGATGTGGTATATATACACAATGGAATACTACTCAGCCATAAAAAAGAATGCCATAATGCCATTTGCAGCAACATGGGTGGAACTAGAGAATCTCATACTGAGTGAAATGAGCCAGAAAGACAAAGAAACATACCATGTGATATCACTTATAACTGGAATCTAATGTACATCCTGGGTGTTTTAGCCTGATGGTCCTGTAGGTTCAAACACTTCATTAGTATATTAAAATTAAGAAGAGATGCAAAGAAACAAACCAACCAAAAAAGGATCTATTTATTTCCTTACTTCTCTTGTGCACATTTTATTATTTTGATGACTCTTTGTTTTTCTTTTTAATTTTATTTTGTTTGAAACATGTTTGTGATTAAATCCATATGCTGGTTTATTTGAGTGACTGCTCTCTGATTGTGGTTTCCTCAATCTTAGTTCTTCTTCCTTTTTTTTTTTTCCCTCCCTTTCTTTCCTTCCCTTCTTTTTGGTTTAGAGAAGAACTTTCAATATTTCTTTTAGCCTTGGTTTTGTATTGCTGTATTCTTTTAGCTTTTGTTTGTTGGAAAAGATTTTTATGTCCCCTTCTATTTTAAATGATATTCTTGCTGGATAGAGTATTCTAGGTTGCATATTTTTTCCTTTTAGCACTTTAAATATCTCTTGCTGCTACCTCCTGTCCTGTAGAATTTCTGTAGAGAAATCAGCTGATAACCTTATAGGGGTTCCCTTGTATGTAACATTCTGCTTTTCTCTTGTTGTCTTTAGGATCCTCTCTTTATCACTAACTTTTGCCATTTTTATTATGATGTGTCTTAGTGTGGGTCTATTTGGGTTCAACTTGTTTGGGGCCCTCTCTGCTTCCTGAATCTTGAACTCAGTATCCTTTAGATTTGGGAAGTTTCCAGTGATAATTTCTTCAAATATATTTTCCATCCCCTTATCTTTTTCTGCTCCTTTTCAAATTCCTATTATGCGTAGTTTGGCCCACTTTATATTATCCCATAGGTCTCTTATATTGCTTTCATGTTTTTCCATTTGGTTTTCTGTCTGCTAACCTCATTGGGTGATTTCCATTATTCTATCTTCCACATCACTGATTCATTCTTCTGCATTATTCATTCTGGTTTTTACTGCCCTTAGTTCAGTTTGTATCTCTGCAAATGAATTTTCTAGTTTTTCTTGGCTCCTCCTTATATTTTCTAGTTCCTTTCTGAGGGTGTCTGCATTACTGTTCCTAACTTCTCTTAATTCCTTCAGTATTTTTACTATTTCCCTTTTGAACTCCAGGTCTGTCAGACTGCAGAGATCTGTTTCATTGTTGACTGCTTTAGGTGAGTTCTCCTGTTGGTTTAACTGGGGGTGGTTTCTCAGCTTCTTCATCTTGCTTGTTGTTTTCTTTTTCCTGGTGGAGTTGTATTCTCCATGGCTGGGCAGTGTTTGCCTTGTCACTGCTGTGGAATATTTCCTGAGGTCTGGCATTGTTGGTCAGTCTGCTTTGAGGCAGCGTGGCTTTTACTGAGGGTGGATGGGGCTGACAGGGTCTCTCTGAAGCAAGGAGGACTTCCTGAGGGCAGACAGGACTGGGAGGCCCACACCACGGAGGAAGCAGGTTTCACTCGGCTGGGCAGAGCTTGCTCTGGTGCTTTTGGGCTTTGGGGCTTTTGCAGGGGTCTGGTGGTGCTGGGCAGCTGTTCCACAGCATTGTAGAACCCCTCAAGGGCTGGAGCGGCTAGCTGGGCCACTGAGAACCAAAGAGGCTCTTCCCCAGGGCAGCCTGACTTGGAAGGACTGCCTGAGAATGTAGGCAGATTTTTCACGGCCCAACCAAGCATGTTCTAGTTTTCTAGGCTGCAGGCCTTTTCCTGGGGGCTGGTGGTGTTTGGTGCTGCTCCATCCGGGTGTAGCCCCTCCAGAGGGCAAGCAGGCCAGGGCAGGGAAAGCCCCTGTGGTTGTAGGCTTCCAGCATTTGTTGAGGTCAGCCCTCCAGGATGGCAGGCAGCCCCAAGTCCAGCACGTGTGTGAGGGGTAGGGGGAGGGGGGATGAACTGGGAAGCACAGCTTTCTGATAGATGGCAGGCCAGTAGCTTGCTGTGATGTGGGGAGTATTCTATGGGGGTGCACCACTTCTTCTCTCCTGTCCCCAACACTGGTGCCTTGCTTGTCCAGCTCTTCCCAGGTTCCCTCTGATGTGGCTTTCCACTTCCCAGCCTTTAGTGTATTGTTCTCTCCCCCCTGCAATGCTCTGCTTTCTAGTCTCCCAGGCAGTCTCTGCCCCATCGAACCTGACAGACCAATTCCTAGATCCCCCCAAGCAGTCTCTGCACTGCCCACCCCAGCCAGTTCCCAGGGACTAACCTCCAGAGCTGAGGTCTCGGTGCCCAGCCCCCACCCAAGCATCTCAATTTTTGGTGACTGTGCCAGTAGTTCAGATGATCTGTTCATTTCTCGCTCTGCTTTTCAGTACTCCAACTTACTGCTGCACTCTTCTCTGAATCTGGAGATTCACTGATTCGGTTGATCTTTCTGTCGAGTAGGTGACTCTCCAGGCTGTGGAATCCATTTCTCCTCCACAGTTCCCTTTTGGGAGTGCCTGTCCAGTTTGGATTCACCTTCTCTCACTCTCTTTTCTCTTGTTTTAGCCAGTTATGTCACAAGATTCTTGCCGTTATTGGAGTTTAGTTTCTTCCTCCAGCGATTGATTGCTGCTCTGTGCCAGTCGATTAACTTGTAGATGTGTTTTTTTGTGTGTTTGTGGGAAAGGGCGAGCATGTCCCCCTACTCTTCTGCCATCTACCACAAAGTCACCAACTCCTCTTTCAATGAACACTTAGGGTGCATTGAAGTTTTGGCTATTGCAAATGGTGCTGCAACAAACATTAGAGTACATGTATTTTTTCAAATGATGATTTTCTCTGGATAGATGCCCAGAAGTGAGATTCCTGAATCATAAGGTAGTTCTTTTTTGTGTGTGTTTTTCGAGGAACTCCCATACTGATTTCCACAGTAAGTGCACCAGTTTACATACCCATGGTGTAGGAGGGTTTCCTTTTCTCCACACCCTCTCCATAATTTATTATTTTAGACTTTGTTGATAGCCATTCTGTCTGGTGTAATGTACATCAGAGTAGTTGTGATATGTATTTCTCTAGTAATTAGTGATGTTGAGCATCTTTTCATTTTTGGATGGGCATCTGTATGTCTTCTTTGGCTAAATGCCTATTTTGATATTCTGCCCATTTTTGGGGTTGTTATATATATATAAATTAAGCTGCAGGTGTTGTTTCTGTATTTTGCAGATTAACCCTTTGTCAGTATCTTCATTTGCAAATATTTTTTTTTCCCATTCTGTGGGTTGTCTTTTCATTTTGTTTATGTGGAAAAAATCTGTTTAATGAGTTCATTTGTTTATTTTTGTTTTAATTTTTATTAATCTGGGAAGTGAATTTGAGAAGCTATTGTGGTTTATGTCAGACAATTTTCAACCAATGTTTTCCTCTAAGTTTTCTAGTATCCTTTCTTACATTCAGGTCTTTTATCCATTTTGAGTTTATTTTTCTTGATGGTGTTAGAGTGTTCTAATTTAATTCTTTTACATGCAGTTGTCCAGTTTTCCCAGCATCACTTATTGAAGAGACTATATTTTCCCTAATGTGTATTCATGCCTCCTTTGTCATAGATTACTTGACATTGCATTTGGGTTTATTTCTGGGCTTTCTATCTTTTTCCATTGATCTATATTTCTGTTTTTGTGCCAGTACCATAATATTTTGATAACTGTAGCTTTGTAGAATAGTCGTTAGTCAGGGTGGCTTTTCCCTTCAATGCCACTTTTTTTTCTCAGAATTGCTTTAGATATTCATGGTCTTTTTGTGTTTCCATGCAAATTTTTAAATATTTGGTTTAGTTCTGTAAAGAAATTGGTAATTTGAGAGGGATTCCATTGAATCTGTAGATTGCCTTGAACAGTATAATTGTTATGACAATATTGATTCTTCCAACCCAGTACTTGTGATTAGTCCATTCATATTTTCTATTTTTTCCTGGTTTAATCTTAGAAGATTGTACCATACTAAGAATTTGTCTATGTATTTCAGGTTGTATATTTTATTGGTATATCATTGTAGTAATCACTTATGATCTTTTTTATGTCTTTGATGTCCATTTTATCTTTTTTCTTTCTAATTTTATTTAAGTACTCTATTTTTTTCCTGATGAGTCTGGTTAAGGGTTTGTTAATTTTGTTGATCTTTTCAAAGAACCAGCTTTTAGTTTCACTGATCTGTTCTATTGTTTTCTTCATTTATATTTTATTCATTTATTTTTGCTCTGATATTTATTATAACTTTCCTTCCATTAACTTTGGGTTTTGTTTGTTTTTATTTCTCTACTTTCTTTAGGTATAAATGTTGTTTATTTGAGTTTTTGGTTTATTTGTTTCACAAGGTAGGATTGTATTGCCATAAATTTCCCTCTTATCTTTTAAACTTATCTCTTACATTTTGCTGCTGTAAACTTCCTTCTTAGAACTGCTTTTGCTGCCTTTCATAGGTTTTGGATTCCTGTGTCTTCATTGCTTTTTGTCTCCAAGTTTTTCATTTTTTTAATTCCTTCTTTTTTTTTGATACATTGGTTGTTCAGTAGCATTCTGTTTAGTATCCACATGTTTGTGCTTTTTACATTTTTTTATTGATTTCTAGTTATACAGCATTGTTGTCAAGAAAGATGCTTCATATGATTTTAGTTTTCTTAAATTAACCAATGCTTGATTTATGACCAAGAATATGATCTATCCTAGAGTATTTTCAATGTGTGTTTGAGAAGAATGTGTATTCTGCTTCTTTTGGATGGAATATTTTATAAATATCTATTAAGTCTATCTGGTCTAATGCATCATTTAAAGTCTGTGTTACCTTGTTGATTTTCTCTCTGAATAATCTGTCCATTGCTCTAATTGTGGTGCTAAAGTCCCCCATTATTATTGTGTACATATATATTTACAATTGTTATATCTTCTTGGATTTATTAGTTGAACCGTTATGTAATGTCATTCATGTATCTTTGTTAGCATTCCTTTTTTTTTTTTTTCCTTTTAGGACCACACCCATGGCATATAGAGGTTCCCAGGCTAGGGGTCGAATTGGAGCTGTAGCCACCAGCCTACACCAAAACCACAGGAGGGCAGGAGCTGAACCACATCTATGACCTCCACTGAAGTCCATGGCAGTGCCAGATCCTTAACCCACTGAACAAGCCCAGGGATTGAACCTGCAACTGCAACCTCATGGATACTAGTCAGGTTCATTATTGCTGAGTCACAGCATGAACTCCCATTAACATTCTTTATTTGAAGTCTATTTTGTCTGATATGAATATTGCTATTCCAGCATTCTTTAGATTTCCATTTTCATGGCATATCTTCTTCCATCCACCAACTTTTGTTTGTATGTGCCTTAAAAATGAAAGGGGGTATGTTGAAGACAGCACATTTATATAGGTTTTGATTTTGTATCTTTTCAGCCAGTCTGTGTCTTTTTGTTGAAGCAGTTAGAGCACTTATATTTAAGGTAATTATTGATATGTATGTTCTTATTGCCATTTTGAAAATTGTTTGGATTTTGCATTGCTGGTCTTTTTTCTTCCTCTCTTCTCTTATTGCATCACCTGTGGTTTGATGATTACCTTTAGTGTTGTAGTTAGATTGTTTTTACTAATTTGTGTATTTATCTACTGTAGATTTTTGTTTTGCAGTTACCATGACATTGATATAGGTATACCTATTTAATTATATATATACACACAAGATTGTTCTAAGTTGCTAGCCTCTTAGCTGCAAATTCATCTCCAGTATCCTGCATTTGTACCCTCCCCTTCACACAGTTTCTAGTTTGGGTAGCATATTTTTATGTGGATGTTTCTTACCTTTACTATATATTTGCCTTTACTGATGAGTCTTCTCATTTGTAATTTTCTTGTTCCCAGCTTTGATCTTTTCCACCTAGAAGTTCCTTTAGTATTTGTTGTAAAGCTGGTTCAATGGTGCTAAGTTTTCTTAGCTTTTGCTTTCTGAAAATCTTTTGATTTCTCCTTCAAATCTGAATGAGAGCCTTGCTGGGTAGAGTATTCTTTGTTGGAGGTTTTTTTTTTTCCTTTATTTTCATTGCTTTAAGTATATCATGCCACTCCATCTGGCCTGCAGAGTTTCTGCTGAAAAATAAGCTGAGAGCTTTATTGGGGTTTACTTTTATGTTATTTGTTACTTTTCTGTAGCTGCTTTCAATATTTTCTCTTTGTCTTTAATTTTTGTCAGTTTGATTACTATGTGCCTTAGGGTATTCCTCATCAAATTTGTTTTATATGATATTTATTGTGCTTCCTGGATTTGACTGAATGATTCCTTGCCCATGTTAGGCAAATTTTCAGCTATTATCTCTTCAAATATTTTCTCCAGCTCTTTCTCTCTCTCTTCTCCTTCTGGCACCCCTAAAATGCAGATGTATCATTAGTCTAAAGTCTTCATGGAGGTCTCTAATCTCCAATTCACTTAGCTGTTTTTCAAGTTTTTTTTTTCTCTGTTCCTTCATCTGCATAATATTTCTGTAACTATTTATTTTTGTATAGCTTTTTGTGTTTTCTCCTCTTTGGAGGCTATAGGTTTGTAGCTTCTCTTGCTTCTGGTGCCTGACCCCTTGTGGAGGAAGTTGATACAGGGGCTTATGACAGGCTTCTTGGTGGGAGAGACTGATGCATGCCCACTGAGTCTTGTCTCTCTGGTGGGAAGAGTTTTGTCTCTCAGTATGATTAGAGGTGGCTGTGTTTCTAGGAGAACTTTAGACAGACAGTTTGCTGATGGGTGATTCTGTGTTTCTTCCCTGTGTAATGCTTGGCCTGGGGCTTTTCAGTCCTGCTTGGTGAGGCCAGATTTTTCCAAAATGACAACCTCCAGGGGAGCTCACAATGATGATTATTTCAGGGATGTCAAACTTCAATATCCTGACCTCACAGTAAGCCAAGCCACCTCCTGCTTCCCAGGAGACCCTCCAAGGATATGTCTGACACAAATTCTTATGGAGTCCCTGTTTGCCCTTGAACCCAGTGCATATGAAAACCTATATGCACTCTGCTAAAGTGGAATCTATGTTTCCCTCAGTCCTGTGGAGATTATTCTGGAGCCCACTGGCCTTAAATGCCAAATGCTCTGGGTGCTCCTCCTCCCAATGATAGAGCCCCATATATGGGAACATGATGAATTCTCACTCCTCTGGCAAGGAGGAGATATAGTTATTTTCAGGCCTGTAGATCATCCACCTGGTGGGTACGTGATTTCTTATATCATGAAAGTGTCCCTTCTCCCATCTCATTGTATGTTCTTTTTTTGTTAGTTTCCAGTCTATTTTGTTGATGATTATTCAGCAGTTGAGTTTAATTTTAGTGTTTTTGTGAGATAATGGGAGCTTAGTCCTCCTACTTTGCCATATTGATCCTCTAAATTACCAAAATCACTATCTTTAAGAGATATATGCACTTTAATCCTTATTCCAGCATTATTCATACTATCAAAGACATGAAAACTACCTAAGTGTTAGTTTGTGGAGGAATTAATAAGGAAAATATGATAATGTGGTGTTGTTTAGCAATAAAAAAGAGGAAAATCCTGCCATTGGCAGTATGAATGGATGATTAGAATCTTATGCTAATGAAAGTCATACAAAGACAAAGAGTATATATGATATTTCATTTATATGTGTACTCTTAAAAAGTCAAACTTATAGATATGGAGAATAGAATGATGATTACCAGAGGCTTGAGAGGTGAGAGAAACAGAGATATTTTTTGAAGGGTACAAGTATTCTGTTGTAAGATGAATAAGCTCTGGGGTGTACACCTTGGTAACTATAGATGACAAAAATATACTTGAAAGTTGTAAGGCAAATGAGTTTTAATTTTCTCACCATAACAACAACAACAACAAAGTGGCAAATATGTGAGTTTAAGGCTATTTTAATTAACCTTATTGTTGTATATATTTTGCACTGCATACTAGTACAAAATCATTACATGCACATCTTATTATATGTCTGTCACATCTCGTAATGCTGGAATTAAAAAAAAAGAATGATGATATATTAGTAGCTAATCTCAGTAATATCAGTTGCCTTCCTACTAGTCCTATTATCTCCTCTCTGGCCATTTCAAGTCATTAAATGTTGTAAATTAACAGAAAATGTCTTTAAAATTGTGATATTTAATATGAATTTAAAACACAGTAGTTAAGTTTTCAAGCTATAAAATAAATAATTTAAATGTGTTTTATTAAAATAAAATATAGAAAAATCATGAGTAAAGAGTGAAGAATTATAAACTAATGTACCAATTTTATAACAGATTTTTTTCCTGTAACTTGAAGTTTTGAACAATATCTTTAAACAAATGCATACTATAGAAAAATGTGTACATGGTAGAGTATTTGCAAGTCAACCTGTTCTGATAATAATGATTAATGAGTTAATGCCTTTGATATTTTAGGAAAGTTTAAAAATAAAATGTTGTGAAGGATATATGTGATTACTGGTTATTAGAAAACCATAAAATCTTAAAATGCTAAGAAAAGAAAAGATTAAAGGTATATAATCCCTGGCAATACAAATGCATCCTGGTTTTAGATAGCAGTGCCTATCATGGCAACAAGTTTGTAAACTTTCTAGAAACATACAGCCCACCAAAAATGAACAACGAAGAAACAGATAATTTGAACATACCAGTCACTATAACTGAAGTAGAATCTGTCATTAAACAAAATGAAACAAAACAAACTTCCCTACAATAAACATCTAGGATGGGATGGAAGCACAGGTAAATTCTACCAAACAATGGAGAAATTTTTACTGATGTTTCTCAAAATCTCCCAAAAGATTGAAGAGGAAAGTACACTTCCAAAGTTATTCTTTAAAACCACCAAAACCAGAGAAAGCACCAAAAAGAGAAAATCATAGGCAAATATTATTGATAAATATAGATGAAAAATTTCTCAACAAAATATTAGCAAACCAAATCTGACAACACATGATCATATACCATGACTAAGTGGTATTCATCCCAAGTTCACAAGTATGGTTCAGCATATGCAAATCAATAAATGTGATACACCACATCAACAGAAAAATAAAAATCAAAGGATCATCTTAATAGATGTAGAAAGAACATGTGACAATATTCAACATCTATTCATGATAAAAACTCTCATCAAAGTGGGAATTAAAGGGATATATCTCAACATGGTGAACATTATTTATGACAGACTCACATCCAATATAATACTCAATAGTGAAAAGCTGAAAGCCTTCCCACTAAAATCTGGAATAAGACAAGGATGCCCACACTTACCATGTTTACTTAGCTATAGCAGTTGGATAAATAAATAAAGAGTGTCCAAACTGGAGGAGAGGTGGTAAAATTGTCAGTAGATGTAGATGACATGATACTCATATAGAAAACCCTAAGGACTCAACCAAAAATTACTAGAACTGGTAAATTTAGCAAGGTAGCAGGATACAAGATTAACATACATAAATTGTATTTTTTATACTAGCAGTGAAATATCAGAAAGGGAACATTAAAAATAAATACATTTTGAAATATCATCAAAAAAAAACCCTTAGAAATAAACCTGATGAAAGAGGTGAAAGACTTATGTGTTTAGAACTACAAAACATTAATAAAGGAAATTAGTGATTCAAAGAAATGGATTTAAACAATTAATATTGTTAAAATTGTCATATAAAAACCCCAAAATAACATACAGATTTAATGCAATCCCTATTAAATTACCCATGACACTTTTCACAGAAGTAGAACAAATAATCCTAAAATTTATGTGGAAGCATAAAGACACAGAATTGCCAAACCGATTGTGAAGAAAAAGAACAAAGCAAGTGGCATAACTCTCTCAAACTTCAGAATATACTACAAAGCTACAATAATCAAAATAGTGTAGTGTTGGTAAAAAAATTGACATCAAATAGATCAATCAAACAGAATAGCATCCAGAAACGAGCACTCCAGTCATTTAATCTTCAACAAAGGAAGCACAAATATAAAATTGGGAAAAAAAATAGTCTCTTTAGCAAGTGATGTGGAGAAATTTGGAAAGCCACATGTAAATCAATTAAGTTAGAACACACATTCACACCATGTACAAAAATTAACTCAAATGGATTAAAGACTTAAATATAAGCCATGACACCATAAAACTCCTAAAATAGATTTTAGGCAAGACATTCTCTTACATAAATTTTACAAATGTTTTATTATGTCAGTCTCCCAGGGCATTGGAATTGAAAACAAAAATAAACAAATGGGTCCTAATTAAACTTATAAGCTTTTACACAACAAAGGAAATCATAAACAAAATTAAAAGACAACATGTGGGAAGAAAATATGTGCTAATGATGTGGCCAAAAGTGTTTAATTTCCAAAAATATAAAAACTGCTCAGAGTTCCCATCTTGGTGCAATGGAAATGAATTGGACTAGGAACCATGAGGTTGTGGGTTTGATCCCTGGTCTTGCTCAGTGGGTTAAAGACCTGGCATTGCCATGATATGTGGTGTAAATCACAGCAGCAGCTCAGATTCTGTGTTGCTGTGGCTGTGGCATAGGCTGGCAGCTACAGCTCCTATTGGACCCCTAGCCTGGGAATCTCCATATGCTGCAAGTATGGCCCAAAAAAAAGCCAAAAAAATAAATAAATAAATAACCCTGTTCATACAACTCAAAATAAAAACAATGAAAAAATGGGCAGAGGATCTAAATTGAAATTTTCTCAAAGATGACATACAGATGGTCAATAAGCACATGAAAATATACTCAACATAGCTAGTTATTAGAGGATGCAAATCGAAATTACAATGAAGTACCACCTCACACGAGTCAGAGCGGCCATCACTGAACAGTCAAGGGATTGATATCCATAATATATAAATATCTCATACAGCTTTAACTTAAAGAAAAGCAACCCGATAACAAAATGGCCTGAATATCTAAATAGACATTTCTCCAAAGAAGACAGATGGCCAAAAAATATGTGACATAATGCACTAATTTTACAGAAATGCATATCCAAACTCTAATCAAGAATCACCCCACACAGTCAAAATAGTCATCATCAAAATGTCTATAACCAATAAATCCTGGAGAGGGTGAGAAGAAAGGAGAAAGCTTCTACACTATTGGTGGGAATGTAAGTTTGGTTCAACCACTATGGAGAACAATATGGAAGTTTCTTAAAAAAATAAGTATAAAACTGATGAATAATCCAGCAAGCCCACTTCTGGGCATACATCTAGAAAAAAAATAATTTTAAAATATACATGCTCATTGCAGCACTATTTACAATAGCCAAGACATGGAAACAACCAAAATGTCCAAAATATCCAATTTGGATAAAGAAGATGTGGTACATATATACAATGGAATACTAGCTATAAAAAAGCATGAAGCAATGCCCTCTTCAGAAATATGAATGGACTTAGAAATTATCATACTAAGTGAAATAAGTCAGACAGAAAAATGCAATGGCATATGAGATCACTAATATATGGAATCCAATAGAAATGATAGGTTAGACCTTACAAAATGAAACAGACTTAAAGATTTCATAACCAAACTTATCTTTATGAAAGGAGAAATGGGGGAGGGATAAATTAGGGCATTGGGATTTGTATGTGCACCCTACTATATATAGGAGCAATTGGTAAGAGACCTACTTGATAGCACAAATAAATTTATTTAGTACTCTGTATGGGAAACTGTATGGGAAAATAATCTGAAAAAGAATGGATATACATATATGTATAACTGATTCACATTGCTGTATGCCTGAAATTAATATAATTTTGTAAGTCAACTATATTGTGATAAAAATAGACAAAATGCTGAAGAGGATGTGGAGAAAAAGGAATTCTAGTACTCTGTTTATAGGAATGTAAGAAAACAATATGGAGGTTCCTCATAATACTGAAAATAGATTTACCATCTGACCCAGCAATCATACCCATGGGCATATATCTGAACAAAATATAATTTCAAAGGACATATTCACCCCCACATTCACAGCAGCACTATTTACAATAGACAAGACATGAAACAACCTAAACATTCCTCAACAGATTAACAGGTAATATATTCATTATGTTGTACATGTATTCAATGGGACACTACACAGACTTAAAAAATAATTAAATAATGCCACTTGCAGCAAAAATGCATGGAACTTACTTCATACAAATTAAGTAAGTCAGAAAGAGAAAAATAAATACTGTACAATATCACTTATATGTGGAATCCAAAATATGACACAAATAAACCTATCTATATAACAGAAACAGACTCAAAAACATAAAGAGCCTTATGGTTGCCAAGGGGAAGCACAGGTAGGGGATGGATGTACTTGATGTCTGGGGTTAGTTGATGCAAACTATTACATACAGGATAAACAACAAGGTCCTACTGTATACCACAGGTGACCATATTTAATATTCTAAGATAAATCATAATGGAAAAGAATATTAAATATATATATTTATATATAAAATTATATCTATCTTATTCACTTTGTTGTACAGCAGAAATTAACACAAAATTGTAAATCAACCATATTTTGTTAAAAAAAAAACAGTGATTGTCACACTTTAATGTGGGGCTCTTGTTGAAATGCAGCTTCTTGAGACAGTCTGGGTGAGGACCTAAGTTTCTGCATTTATGACTGGTCAAGGGGATGCTGGTGCTGCTTGACCATGGGCCACTGCTTGTCTAGCAAATTGTTAGGAAATGAGTGTTCCAATGGGTTATGACTCTGCAGGTTACTCTTGCACCAGAGTCAAGTTACAATGACTAGGGAGATAGGAGATAGGAGACTATCTATCAGGAGCTGCTGTGTCTTTGTGAGGGGTTAGAGCAAGAGGAACACACTTAAGGCTTAAATACTGTTCCCCGTCTCTATAAAAATCTTAAGGCATCCCCTCAGAGCCCCAGTGTTCCTGGTAAGGAGAAGAATAAAGAAATATACATTCCATGGACTTGGAATTCCATGGTTCCTTTTACATCTATGAGGAAAGGAATGGGGAGTGAAATATTAAGAAGATAAAATAGAGAAATATACATTCCATGGACTTGGAATTCCACTGGTTCCTTTTACATCTATGAGGAAAGGAATGGGGAGTGAAATATTAAGAAGATAAAATAGAAAATTAGATGGAATTTGGAAAAGGAATGTTCCATTTCTTCCTGCTTCCATCATTGGAATGAATTTGCAATGTGCCTTCCTTTCCTCATACCTCTAAATAAAGCTGCAATGTGCCTTTCTCTTTTCACACCACTGCTACCTATTTTGTGTGACTATACACTTTTTATTTCACAAAATGTCCTTTATCTACAAAAGAAAGATTTGGACTTAGGTGGTTTTCAGAGCCATTTCAATTGTAAAGCATAGCAACTAAGAATTTTATGATCACATGACACATATGTAATTCATACATATGTTTTTAAGATTATGGTTTTATTTCATTAAGAGCTCTTCCAAAATAAGTGTTGTTTAGTACATAAACACATATTGTATTTTTCCCTGTATCCCTGGATCTCTTTAATAAATCTACTTTATTTCATAGCTTCAAAAAATGGTATGTTTAAAAAAACCTTCTTTTTATTATAAAGAATTTTAAAACAAATGTCTCAATTTTTATTTCAGCATTGTTTTTCACTTTCACTCGATGCTGTCTTGCACATCAAATAGCCTCTTTCAGAGTTCTCAAAACACCCACACATTCATAGTACCTTTTTCATGGACATGAGTCAGAGATTTATTTATAAGTAACTATGAGCCATTTTCTTCTGGAAACATTTCCTGGGGTTGAAATAGTAGTCTTACTGCCTTAATTAAATTATTTTTTTACAAATCTAATAACTATTCTTGTTTAGGTGAAAAACATTTGGGAATATCATCCTTGTTTTCAAAATCTACAAAATAGTAGAGGAATTCAACCAACCACAAGGTCACATATATGAAGTGTGATCTCATTCCTTAACAACCAGGCAGAATTTTAAAATTATTTTTGTCTTAATATCTCATTTAAGATGGCAGAGAGTTAAAAGATAATTTTTCATTCATTAATAATATTGCTTTGAAATGACATAAAATATACAAATGAAGTGAATCCATAACTCTCAGCAAAGTCAGAATGAATCCAATCAGCAAACTAATTGGTAGAGAATTTCTTGAACATAGAATGAAAATAAGACCAAAAGCATACCTGAGCTCCTTGAAATCTTATTTGAGTCAAAGAGACAGTAAAAAAGGAGTAAGTTGTTTTACACAAGAACTCCAGAATAATTTTAAATGAGAGGAAATGGGGCAAAGGAGAATAAACCATAGTGTAGTTATCAGAGAAATTAATTACAGAGATAAAAACAATTGTATGAATCCTTTATTCTCAGAAGTAACTCATCTCCTGCACTGTTGCCCCCAGGATAAATCACAAATATAGCCAATCAAGTGAAAAATTAACTGGAACAGTAGCTTGAGACTTCTAAGGATTTCAAGAAAGTATGGAAGCCCACACATGAAAACAATCTATCCACATTTGTATACACTCAGCTGATCCACTACATGTTGTTCTCACCCTTGAGGTTAAGTTTAGCTCTTTTATGGTTTGAGCAATCTTTTTTGGTGTATGTTTCAGAGTAGTTTTCTGTGGCTTGGATATTTGAGAACAGATACTCAAGGATATATAGGTATAAGGAAATGGCTATTGAGTTGACATGAGGCAGAAGTGGTGCCAACCCTGATTCCCAGAGAGGAGATTAGCAACAGAGGCAATAGTTTAGCTGATTATGTAATTAGCTGGATCCAGTTCACACTGAGGATGAAGTATGGGAAGAAAACAGAAATGGATCCTATGAAATACTGAACTTTCATTTTATTTTGCTTTACAACTAAGTCAGTTACGTTGTCTAAATTCATTTGAATATGACATTTGTCAGAGAAGAGTAATATCCCAACAACTGAAAGAACACTATCAGACGGATCCACCAAATTTAGCAAGCAATTGTCCCCATTTGCTATCACTCACTGTTTCTCAGTGAGTAAGTATAATCAAAATACAACATGATCTGAATGGTGGAATGAAGACATGAGCAAAGAAGAAAATATTGCATTTAGAATAAATTAGAGGAGAGTTTCCCTAGTAGCCTAGAGGGTTAAGGATCTAGCATTGTCACTGCTGTGGCTCAGGTCACTGGGGTGTTGCAGGTTTGATCCCTAGCTCAGGAACTTCCACATGACACAGGCATAGAAAAAAAATAGAATAAATGAGGGGAATTTATCAATATATGCTATGCACATTTTGGACTAAATATATGGGCATAGATTTTATGGGTACAAATCAAAGACAAAAAAAGTAATTTGGTATTGGACTGAATTGATGTATGTGCAATCACCAGAAGTTTTGCTTTCCACATGTTTTTTGGGCCCTGGTTAGTCATTAAAACACCATCTGAATTTGCAACACTGTCAGAGCCAAACAATAACCAGGAAGCCTTTGAGTGATCCAACGATGAAAATGCTAGATAAGATCTTTAAGAATATTTAGCCTCTCACCATATCTCATGGCCAGTTCCAGGCACTTTCCTCTTGATCAAATAAAACAATTGACCAAAATCTTTTAAAAGGTATGTTTCTGTTTGTCCTCTATATGCCCAAAAATGCCTTCTTTCTGTTATATCAAAAGTGTTATGTTATGAACTAGAGACCAGGAAATAGCAGATACTGTAGATGCCTTGGTAAGATACATATATCACAAAATTAGAATATTGTCCTTAGAAATCATACCACCTCATGAATTTTATGACATATCTAGAGTTCTTAATCATGTTATGATATATCCCTCAAAAAATATTGTACCTGGTGTTCCCATTGTGGCTCAGTGAGTAACAAAGCTGACTAGGATCCATGAGGATGCAGGTTCAACCCCTGGCCTCGCTCAGTGAGTTAAGTATTTGGCATCACTGTGAGCTGTGGTACAGGCCAGCAACTGCAGCTCCAATTCAGCCCCTAGCCTATGAACATCCATATGCTGCAAGTGGGTGCAAGTGTGGCCCTAAAAAGCAAAAAAAGAAAAAAGAAAAAAAAAAAAAAAGATATTGTACCTGGAATAGCTTTAAGGAGATGATGGGTTCCAGAGTACATAGAACTCTGTATTTTGGAGATACAGATCAGTGAACATATATGTATATATATGTATATATTCATATATGTATAATATACATATATATATTTCATTTTTGGTCATGTGCTCTAAAAAATGTGAATAGTTTCATTATGAATTTAAAAAGTCACAAATGATACAATTCCTAGTGAATTGTTGACAGTGATATCTCAAAAATAAAAATGTTACAGCTTATTTTGCAAATGTAGCCCATGGAATCAAAATACCATAGTAACCTTATATCCGCCATCAAATATTGATAAAATCCATGAAAAAGACTTCCTTTAGCAGCCACAAATTTTACATCTCTCCTTATCCTCCTTGGATTCATATTTGTATTCTTCTCTTACAGAGTTGAATCCCAACACATCTTCTATGCCCAGATAATTTTGTTGATCACACTATTGATCACACTTTTGTAGTTTTCTGCTACAAAAATATTTTAGTAAATTTGTAAAAACTCTATGATTATGACTCTAACCATTAAACACTTCCTTTTATGTTGAGCCATCGTAACAACTATAATTTGTTGCCTCCTTAGCATAGTAGGCAGCTTGTCAGTTTCATCATAACAATTATAATTAAAAACAACTGACTAAAATGACACAAATATATTAAGGACTTTGAATTACCAAACATATAATGTATAATTTGATTAAAATGTTATCTCTTAATGACAAAAGAGACCATTAATTTTTTAAGTTTAGGTATCTGTGGAAGAAAAACACTTATTGCAAAATTGAAACAAAGCTCAACATTAACTTGATGCCTCTTGATTGTGGTGTGCCTTTTTAAAGTTTTTTTTTTTTTTTTTTTTTTGTCCAAAGAAACATTATTTATATGGACAAGATAGACTAGAAGGAATTTATTTTGTAGTGACAATGAGTTTTTAAAATTTTTTTTGAAATATAAGTCCCCCCAAAACCAAAAAGACAAAATGTTATCAAAAACTTTCTTCATTATATATCAGTAGGCAACTCAATTATGCCCTCTTCTGATGCTAACAACCAAGAATTAGAATCCTCATTGTTTGAAAAAAACATATCTAAAAAAACAGTCAGTACCAGAACTCATGTTTTGAATTTTGGTGAGAAAGAATTAAAAATGGTTAAAATGACTACTGATTATGCCTTTGTATATTTTACTTAGATGCACCTTATTTCAACCAAATAGATTCAGAAGTTAAGAAAATTACCAAAATTGTTCATTACAAACATGCTTTCCAACAAAATATTTTTGAAAACCTTTTTATATCACTGAATGCATTAAATATATTTTCATCAAGACTTTGAAAATACATTCTTAATTTATTCTGTATATGAGAAAAAGTCCATACAAATCAGATATTTATTTGTTTCTCACAAGCCCTGCCTACAGGCTAGTATCATTCTATTTAGTTGGGTTATCTTTCTAACTGGTGCCTATGCAGTCCTAAATATTTAGCCTCATTTAACGTAATTATCAAAACTAATGCATCTATCTATCACTCTTAAACTAATAGGTTGTTAGATAATACCATTTCACTTCAGAATTCTAAATCTGAGGTCAGAAGAGAGGGAAGACAGGAGAAAAGGAGAGGAAAAGGCAAAGGAAAGAAAGAAAGGAAAGAAGGGAGTTAGGGGATAGTTTGACAGTACACTTGTTTCCCAGATGAAATAAGCTGCCTTCAGTATTTCTTACCAATGCCATCTTTGTTTTTATTTTACAGTGTACTCGCCGGGAAAAAGATTCAATTTTTTTTTTAACCTTACTCTGAGGAAGGAAGACTTAAAAGCTGTTAAGTAAAAGTCTTCATTTTTCTAACCACTCCTCTCCATCTCTGAATTCAGATAATACCAAATTATGCAAAAAGATAACATTTTTGATGCTGCTCTTGGATTTTAGTCAAACGATGTACAGGGAGAACTTCCACAGGTTTCTAGTATCTTGATTAAAATATATATGTATATATTTCCAGATACTAATATTTGGAAACTCTCTTTTTTTTCAGGGTGCCCTCCAAATAATGAAGCATAGTGAGCTTTAGGATTGGGAGAGATATGCCTTTGTTTTACAATATGGAAAAAAGGCTCTTACAAATATGAGAGTGGGGATGGGGAAAAGGAGAATCTTCTTTTTAAAAGATTCATATGGACTTGTGATATAGAAATTAATTCCCACATTTTTTCTATGTTCGTATCTCCCTTGGTAAGACATATGTAGCCCAGTCTACATTTGTCAGTTTTAAGAATTCAAAACAAGAAATATTTTTTAGGTATTTGTAGCTACAATCTAAGTAGCTTTCCCACTCTGCACATACACCCCAGAGAAGGTTGAAATGTCTCCTGTAGCCCAGAATAGCTAGTCCAAGAGCCGAAGCTCGTCCAAGGGCCCAAGCTAGTCCAAGAGAGAAAAATGGAACAGTTACCATCCTAGCATTTTGCATCAAGGCTTTGCCCTTTAAGCAAGTAATTTTTCTCCTCCAATATATCTCTAGGATGTTGTCAATCTTTACTCTTATATTCCTAGTCCATACACTGTCACATCTCACCTGGACTTCCACAGCCTCCTGACTGGCCTTTTGTCTCTTGATCTGTTCTCAGAGAGTAAGATCTCTTTTAAAAATCTTGATCATGTCATGTCAAATTCATGCTTGTAAACTCCTAATTGTTTTTCATTAAATGTAAAATACAAACTTCTTATTAAAGCTTCTAAGGTCCTGTCTGATCTGGCTTCTGCCCACTCCTCCGATCTAATATCAGAATACTCTCTCTTACTCTAGATAGTCTATCTACATGAACTTCTTTTTGTCCTTCAAACACTTCAAGCTCAGTCCATATTTAAAGCACATGATTTTCCGTTCTCATTCCTTGCCTTTCATTCTATATTCTCCAGCTTTATTTTATCTCTCTTTTCATATCAGACAATATTATGTGTATATGTTTAGTTCATTTTCCTTATTTATTTTCTTTAAACTCAGTATTTTTTGTCTGTGTTGCTCCCTGAGGTCTTCTCAATACTTAGAACTTGGTATAAGAGAATCTTTAGGTTGGCTAATATGGTAAGATTAAGTGCGCTCTTGACAATCAGATTAAGATGGTCAATATTATGAAATATTATGAAATAAGGACATATTGCCTGTGTTTTTTCCCAGGCTAAAAGACCAAAATAAAAATAATAATAATAATGAGAGTCTGAACTTAGGAAGTGGGAACAGAGATATCTGACCATTATTTATTTTGTAGCTGTTACCATCTTTTTTAAGTAAAATGAGAGCAGCACGACCTTTGACGTTAAATACAATAAGGTGTAGTATTGTCCTGTTTAACCTCATCTGGGAATGTGAATAATTCTCTGCATGTGTTCATAAATAAACATGAAAGCACAATGAATATTGATATAGGATTACAAATACATTTTAGACAGCAAGTCAATTAGGAATAAGGGAATCTGGGAATTTGAGGACCCTCTTTATTTCTCTATTTACACATATTATAATATATATTATATATAATATATAAATAAATTTTAATATATTCTTAATAATATAATAAATGTATAATACACACAATTTATAATATTTTATAAACATATACATTTATATAAATAAATTTATAAAATAATTTTATACAGTAATTTATAAATAATTTATAAATAATTATATGTATTTATAAATATAAACAAATATTTATTAAAATTTATATATTATATAAAATATGTTATGAAATTTATGTATATTATAAATGTATATATATAATTAATGTATATTTTAAATTTATATTATTTATAATATATTTTATATAATTGTATATATTACATAATAAATGTTTATAAATATGTATAGACATACATTCACATACTCATATATATGATCACATATGCATATCATGTACATATATGTTTAATTTTATGAAAGTATAATACTACTTGCTTTTTTATTCAACATTTTTTTTCTCAGATCTATTCATAGTGATGTCTGTAGATCTATTTTACTCATTTTTTTCTTTCCAATATTATTGAGATATAATTGACATACAACATTGTATAAAGTATACAACATAATGACTTGACTTACAAACATCATGAAGTGATTACCATAATGTTTAGGGAACATCCATCATCTTCAAGAGATACAAAAGAAAAAAATATTTTTCATTGTAATGAGAGCTCTCTTAACATCTTTTGTATATAACACAGTTCTATGTTAATTTTATTTATCATGTTTTACACTACTTCTCTAGTTCATATTTACGTTACAACTGGAAGTTTATATTTTTAACTACCTTCACTTAATTTCTCCTCACACAAATCCCCACTACTGAAACCCTGTACCAGGTCCTAAAGCTTTGTGTGTTGCAGTAAAAGGCCCTTTCTTTAGCCTCTCAGGCCTCCCCTCAGGCTCAAAAGGCAGACTCAAGAACTAATGATTAGGAAATATTGTTGCAGATAAAAACTAGTTAAAAGTCTCCATTATGTTATGTTCTGCCTTGGCCCACTCACTTATTACTAATGTTTACTTTCCAGTTGGAGTTATATTGCACCTTGCCTCTGACTTTTCACAAGTGATCCTTGATTGTTTTCTTTTACTAATGGTTACTTTCCATTTAGAGTTATATTGTATTTAATGTTTTCTTTTGTATTTAAAACACTTCCTATAAGCAATCCCTTATAAGCAATAAGGGATTCACCATAAACAATCTTCTTTCCAGAGAAAACGTCAAGGAACTATAACCCCAAATATAACTAGAAATCTACACTGGATTGACTGATGCTGGATTTGATGTCTCAGAAATGATCTATGGCTGAAGAATAATACAGAACCTTAATCAATAATCCTGTCTTCTGAGCTAAATTTATAAAATCCCTTGTTACTCTCAGAACTTCTGCTAAACATTGTCCTTAAAATCTTAGTCATGCATTTAAAGCAAGAAAATAAGTGAAAGGTGTAAAGTTTAGAAGGATTAAATTAAACTGTCTTTATTCACAGTCAAAAGACTTATGAATAAAACGTTTTTTTCTGTTTGTTTTTGTTTTTACTGATGATTTTTTAAAAATTTTTATTAAAGAATAATTGATTTACAATGTTCCTTCAATTTCTGCTGCACAGCCAAGTGACCCAGACACCCATACACAGACACTTTTTTCATTTTCCATCAGGTTCTCACCCAAGAGCCTGGATACAGTTCTCCTGTGCTGTATATAGCAGGACTGAATTCATTTATTTTACAACTGATAATTTGTACCTCTTAATCTCCTCACCTGTTTCTCTCATCTCCACATCCTTTCCCATCTTGCAACCCCTTCTTCTCTGTATCTATGGCTCTGTCTCTGTTCTGTCATGTTTGTTTACTTCTTTTGTTATTTGGATTCCACATATAAGTGAAATCATATGGAATTTACTTATCTGTCTGATTATGCATATAGCACTTCACATAGTGGACTCGGTTTATCCATGTTATCACAGGTAAGATTTCATTTTTTATGGCAGAGTAATATTCATCATGTACATATGCTCTACCTTAAATAAATAAATCAATAAATAAATATATTCATGTACATCACATTACATTAATCTATTGAAGGGCACTTAACCTGCCTCTATATCATGGCCATTGTAAATAATGCTGCAATGAACATAGGCATGCATATCTTTTTTCCAATTAATTCTTTCATTTTATTCACCTGAGTACTCAGAACTGGAATTGCTACATCATACATTAGTTCTTTTTAATTAATTAATTACTATTATTATTTTTTTTTGGTGAAGCTCCAGTTTTCCATAGTGGCAGTATCATTTTACATTCCCACCAGCAGTACACAAGGGTTGCTTGTTCTCATAACCTGAAAAACACCTTTTATTCCTTGTTGTTTTAAAGAAAGCCATTCTAAAATTGTGAGGTGATAACTCCTTGTGGTTTTGTTTTGCATTTCCCTGATGATTACTGATCTCGAGCATTTTTCATTTGTCAATTGGGCATATATATGTCTTTGGAAAAATGTCTATTCAGGGCCTCTGCACATTTTAAAATTAGATTGTTTTTTTCTTTGGGTTGAATTATATAAGTTATTTGTTTATTTTTGATATTAACCCCTTATCATGTATAAAGTTTGCAAATATTTCTCCCATTCAGAAGGCAGCCTTTCTGTTTTGATCATGGTTTCCATCTCTGTTCAAAAGCTTCTTAGACTATTTGATCACTTTTTCATTGTATTTGCTTATTCTTCTCTTGCCTGAGGAGACAAAGCCAAAGAAGTACTTCTATGACTGATGTCAAAGAGTATATTGTCTGTTTTCTTCTAGGAGTTTTACAGTTTCAGTACTTATATTTAAGTTCATTTTGAGTTTATTTTTGTATATGGTGTGAAAAAGAAAGCATTTCTTTTGCATGTAGCTATCCAGTTTTCTCAACACCATTTGTTGAAGAAGTTGTATTTTCATGAATATATAGCCTTGCTTCCTATGTCATAGGTTAACTGATCATTTAATGTTGGGCTTATTTCTGGACTTCCAATTCTGTTTCATTCATGTGCCTATTTTTATGCCAGTACTGTCCTGTTTTTAGATACTGTAGCTTTGTAGTATAGTTTGAAATTAGGGAGTGTGATACCTCCAGCTTTGTTTTTCTTTCTTAAGATTTCTTGGCTATCCATACAAATATTAGGATTTGTTATGCAAAAAATGACATTAGTATCTGATAGGGACTCATTGTATCTGTAGATTGTCTTGGAAAATATGATTATTTTAACAATATTAATTTTTCCAATCAATGAAAACAGCATATACTTCCACTTGTTTCTGTTGGCTCCAAATGTTTATACCCATATCTTATAATTTTTTGAGTGAAGATCTTACAGCTTATTACAAGACTGATTTGTAGGTATTTTATTATTTTTGCTGCCATCATAAGTGAGCTTTTTAAAAAATTTATCTCTGATACTTCATTGTTAGTGTTTACAAATGCAACAGAAATACAGATATGTACATTAAATTTGCATTCTAATGTTTTACTGAAGATGACTTCTAACAGTTTACTCGTAAGATTCTTAGGATTCTCGAATCGGAGCTACAGCTGCTGGCCTAAGGCAGAGCGGCAGCAACGCCAGATCTGAGCCTCCTCTGCGACCTATGCCAGAGCTCACAGGCAACGCTGGATCCTGAACCCCCTGAGCGAGGCGAGGGAAGGAGCCCGCAACCTCATGGTTCCTAGTCAGATTCGTTTCCTCTGTGCCAGGAGGGAAACTCCTGAATCAATGATTTATGTATTTAGGTTGGTATGGAAGTATGCATTGGCCGGCCCTAGGTCACGTGGGGTTCTGGAGCCAGCGATCAGATCCGAGTCACAGCTGTGGCAAAGCTGAATCCTTTGAACACAATGTGCCAGGTGGGGAATCGGATCTGCGTCCTGATGCTGCTCCCACGCCACAGAGTGATCTGTTCCACCACAGCGCTACACGATTTTTTGAAAGAGGACCCTTTAAAAACGGGGTGACAGGGTGGTGGCGTGGGGGGGGGGCGGTGGTTACACTGCATTCCATGGAGTTGCACACCTGTCCTTTCTGTGGACACCTTTTCCACGGAGGTGACAGTGGATGCCCTGGCTGGTGTTCGGAAATAAAAAGTGTAGGCCAAGATCCTCAAAGATCCAAAAACAAACAAACAAACAAAAAAAAACAAAAAGATATAGTGTCATTTCATCTGCAAATAGCCATGACAGTTTTATTTCTTCCTTTCCAGTTTGGATTGATTTATTTCTTTTTCTTGTTTGATTTATGTGGGTAGAACTTTCAATATTATGTTGAATTAATGTTGAAAGTGGGCATCCTTATCTTGTTCCTGATTTTAGAGGAAATGTTTTCAAATTTTCAACATTAAGTAATGATGCTAGCTGTGGACTATCCATAGATGGTTTTTATTATGTTGAGTTACGTTCCCTATATGCTCACGTTGGAGTTTTTATTATAAATGGATGTTGAATTTTATCAAAGTCTTATTTTGTGTCTATTAAGATCATATGGGATTTATTCTTCAAGGCAGGTGTTAATCTAGGGTACCACATCAAGTGATTTGCAAATATATCCAAGGGATATATCCCACTTAATCCTGGTGTGTGATCATTTTAATGTATGGTTGAATTTGGTTTGCTAATATTTGTTAAGGATATTTGTATCTCTCTTCATTACTGACATTGGCCTACAGTTTTGTTTTCTTATTTCTTTCCTTCTTTCCTTCTTTCTTTCTTTCTTTCTTTCTTTCTTTCTTTCTTTCTTTCTTTCTTTCTTTCTCTCTCTCTCTCTCTCTCTCTCTCTCTCTCTCTCTCTCTTAGACGTCTTTGTGTAGTGTTGGAATTAGGGGCTGCTGGCCTCATAGAATGGGTTCAGGAGTGGGTTCATAAGTGTTCACATCTCTGTAATTTTTTTGAAGTAGTTTGAGAGGGATTGAGGGTATTAATCCTTCATTAAAGAATTGTTAAAATTCATGTGTGAAACTGGTCCTGAACTTTTGTTTGTTGGGAGTTTTTGATTACTAATTCAATTTTATTACTGGTAATTGGCCTGTTCATATTTTCTGTTTCTTCCTAGTTGAGTATTGGGGTATTGTATATTTCTAGGAATTTGCCCATTTCTTCCAGGTTGTCTATATTTTTGGCATATAATTGTTAGTAGTAATCTCATATTACTTTGTATTTCTCTGGTATCAATTGTAACTTCTTTTTCATTTCTGATTTTATGCATCTAGGCCTTTTCTCTCTCAATTTTTTTTGAGGTATCTAGCTAAAATTTTATCAATTTTGTTTATAGTTTCAAAGATTAGGTTCACAATATTTTCTGTTGTTTTTATTTGTTTGTTTTTTAATCTCTAATTCACTTTCTCTGCTCTAATCTCTATGATTTCTTTCCCAGTACAAAATTTGTTCTTTGTTTGCTCTTCTTTTTCTAGTCTCTTAATGAATTTATATATTTGTGATTTTTCTTGTTCCCTAATGTAGGCTTGTATTATAATAAACTTACCTCTAAGAACAGCCTTTTCTGTGTTGAATAGATTTTGAAAAGTTGTGTTTCCATTTTATTTGCCTCTAATACTTTTTGATTTATTGTTTGATTTTCTTCAGCGTCCAATTTGTTTTTTATTAATATATTGTTTAGCTTCCAAATATGTGTAGGTTTTACCAATTTCTTTCTTGTATTTTATTTCTAATCTCCTAATGTTGTGGTCAGAAAAAAAAAAGTTTGATATGATTTGTCTTCTTAAATTTACTAAGACTTTTTATGTGGCCTAATATGTGGTCTATCATGGACAATGTTTCATGTGCACTTGAAAATATTGTGTATTCTATTGTTTTGCCTGGAATGCTTTGTATATATCTATTAATTTTATCTGATCTAATGTGTCACTTAAGGACACAAATGCCTTTTTGTTTGTCTGAATGATCTGTCTATTAATATAAAAGGGGTGTTAAAGTGTCTTACTATTTATTATGCTACTATTAATTTTTCCTTTTATGTTTTATATGTGCATTTATGTATGTATTTATGTATTATGAATTACGTATATTTATGTTTGTATTTGTGCTATGTTTTAATGTATGCACTCCTATGTTGGATGTATATATGTTAATAATTGTTATACCTTTGTGTTGGCTTGATTCCTTGATTATGTGATGTCCTTCTTTGTTTCTTCTTACAGTCTTTGTTTAAACTCTGTTTTGTCTAAGTATTGCTTCCTATTTTCATTTCAATTTGCATGCAATATCTTTTTCCATTCTCTCACTTTCAGTGTCATGCGATCTGGATTGAGTCCATTTTATCCCCTCTTGTATCCATTCACTCACTCTATGTTTTTCATTGGAGCATTTACATTTAAAAAAACTATTAACACTTATGTACATATTGACATTTTGCCAATGGCTGAGGCCTCCAAAGTCCCCAGGCCTGATGTTGGCCTGTTCCTTAAGAACCCAGGGTGTCTCAGAGTTGATGTCACCTTATTGGTGACATCAACTTATCCCATTCAGAATGGGATATGGGTAGGCTGGCTGTATGGTACTAGGTGACCTGGTGTTTGTACCCATATGCTGATGAGTGAGGTCAGGATTTGGGCCCCTCTGGTGGGGTGGACCAAGTCCCAAGGTAACTAGGGATCTCAGTGTGGCTTATGGTTTTTTCTGGTCTGCTGTTGGGTGGAGTTTTGTCTCTGAATGTCTAGCTAGCTGGTCTGAGATATCTCAGAACTATTGCCAATTGACTGGTGGGCAGGTGGGTCCAAGAACAAATAAAATAGAGGGAGGACTTCAAAATGGACCTTGCAAGCTCCAGTATCTTTGAGGTAGAATAAGCTCTCAAAAAAGAGCTGCTGCCAACATCTATGTCCCCAGAGAGAGTCTCAATTGCCTGCCTCCTCAGGAGTCTCTCCAAGATCAGCAAGTGGGTCTGATATAAGATCATTTCAAATTACTGCTTCTGAGCTAGATCTTGGAGCATGTGAGATTTTATGCATGTCCTTTAAAGACAGAATATCTGTTTCCTATAGCCCTTTGACTCTGCATAAAGCAATCCTCGCTGGCTTTCAAAACAAGATATTCTTGGAGCTGACCTGCCCAGGGACAAACCCTGAACTAAGGAGCATTACTTGGGGCTCAGACTCCTCACTACTTGGGGAGAACTTCTACAATTGTGATTCTTTTCCTGTTATTAGGTCACATTCTAGTGGGTGTGGCTTTTGACTGTACTGCATCAAGGCGAAAAACAGCATGCATCAAAAAAGAGAATCTCAAGTAATTCAGTATGGTTAGAACATAAGGAAATGTGGGATGGTAGGTACAGAGACTATGGAGCTAATGGAGAGCCAGAGGACAGAGAGCATTTTATACCATGAAAATCCATCTGGATTTCATTCTGTAGATGAAGATGAGTCTATGAAGTGTTTCCAAGCTTGGAAATAGTTTAAGATTTGGATCTCAGAAATATTAGGTTAGTGACATAAAAAAATAGACTAGAGAGTGTAGTAAGAAGAGGATTCAGAAATACCAGTTTGTAGGTGATTATAGAATCCCAGATGAGAGAAAATGAGATCCTGGAATGGGGAAATATTCTCCTCTGATGGAAATACTTTCAGTCTAAAAACATCCTCAAACATTGAAGAATGTGGAACTTATATTATCAGTAGGTCACTCATTTGTTGCTTTTGTAAGTGGTCTGTTCTTTAAAAGTTATATTCCCTATTAAACAGAGTCTTATGCTTTTCCACAAATGGAAACTTGACATCTCTATGGGTCATTGCAGTCACATCATCTCTAAGTGATCATTTTTTTTTGCATTATTTAAAAATTTATTTGTTTTTTATGCTTGACTACCATTCATGAAGAGTAGGTGCAATATTTTAGTACTTATTCAACATTATTCAATTTAGGTTTAACTCTCCTCCTTATCATCAAATATAAAAAATCAAAATCAAAACAATATAAGACATATTAACTCTTATATCCACCAACCAACTCAAATGCTAACACCAGTGATTTTCTTCCCTTTCCCTATTTTTACATACATGAAACTATTACCTGACTGTATGTGGGAAAAAATATTCATTTTCTTTTGTGGGGTATTTAGCTGGGCACATAGTGGTAATATTTGACCAGGCTCAAAATTTGAAGCAGAATTATCTTGGATTATCTCCAGGGCCTTATAAGAGAGACATCATTTTTTCTTATATAATTTTGACCTGATCAAACCCTGGAGATGTGGAAAGGGACAAAAATAAGTCTTTTGGAGGAATTTATGTAAGTGTATACCAAAACATTTGATAAAAAATCAATGCTGAATTAAAATCCAAATCATGAGTCACTAGGTTTCCAATTTTATATTTAACATACTAGATCCCAACAATCAATAACACACTAGTTTTACTCATTGTTCTCATCAAAATCTATTACATGTGTTTTCATATAAATGCTTCTTTTGCCATTTCAACTTCAGCTTTAATTATGTCTCTTGCAAATAAGATATTTAGTTTATTTATAATTTAATTATATACTAATCTATATAATTCAACATCTAAACTATGATCAGAGTCTAAACCCTATAATAGCCCAATGTAAAATGCTTTAATATAATCACAAAGAGAACAATTGTAATACTATAAATCAGCTTCAGGAATTTGACATGTTCAGAATGCTTTTCCTGAACTCCTAATTGCATAACACAGTGAGCATAATAATTCTATAAAAAGGAATATATTTCCTATACACATCAAGTTAAATAATTTAAAATTCCATGCCAGTAATTCTATTTTTGAGCCCACTGAATTACCCTTAGTGGTCCATACAAATTATTTGGGCTTATACAAATGTTTGTATGAGGAAAATAACAAATGGTTATCATACCTGGGTAGTAAAGTGTTCTGGTGATAAGGTCATCATCCCAAATTCAATAGACTGACAAGACTTTGAAGCAAGTCCTGAGTCTGAATCTCAGCTCTTCTACTTCCTATCATGTTACATTGATTACTAGAACTGTCAGGGCAGGTCCAATCCTAGAATTTTCATTTAACTAGTACAGAGAGTGACAGTCTGGTAGAAAATAGGATTAAGAGGAATTAACTTAGAGCTGGTGCATTAATTGCATGATGAATTTGTTTTTATTTTGAATGCATTGTTGGAAAATATAATGTATTATATAGTCAAACCAGATATTTCTTGGTCATAGGCCTTAGACATAAAATTTTACAACCCAAAGTTGAGGGATGTGAAGAATCCAATAAAATTTATTTTTATTTTCCACTCCTTTTTTGTTTTCCCTTGTCTTCAGATGAAACAATCATATAACTTCTGCCTTTTGTTCAAGAACACAAAGATATACTACTTTGTTAACCATCCATGTTAGAACTTGCAATACCCATCACCAAGGCAAGAGGATAATTGAGTGGATGGATTCCTTAATCTGTTGATATAAGTACACATGATTGCCAGTCCTGAAATCAGTCCCTTAAATAAAGGATAGCATATTTGCAGAGGGCGTATTAAGTTTTTTGCTGCTTCATTAGAAATTTGGAAAATTAAATGCAGGACAGAAATCTCAAAGAGGGACTCCAATTTATTTTTATTTATTTGTGCTAAGTAATCTAAGAGATTTATGCAAAGATTAGATCATATTGAAAATGACTTTTAAAGATGCTCAACTGTTGTGAACAGGATCCTTTTAAAATATATTTTTCCTTTTTCTTTTTGGTTTTTTTTTTTTTTTTTTTTTTTTTTTTTGCTTTTTAGGGTCACATCCATGGCATAAGGAAGTCCCAGCCTAGGGGTCGAATCTGAGCTACACATGCCAGCCTACTCCACAGCCACAGCAATCTAGGATCTGAGCTTCATCTGTGACCTACACCACAGCATGACCTACACCACAGCTCCTGGAAATGCCAGATTCTTAACCCACTGAGTGAGGCCAGGGGTCGAACCCACATCTCCATCTTCATGTCAGGTTCATTACCACTGAGCCACAGCAGGAACTTCCATAACTGATTCATAATTAAATAGTGATCTTTAATACATGACTGACTTATGACTTCCAACCCCAATCAATGTTCTGCCTACTGGGATATGTCAAAATTGCTTTTCATCTCAAAGATGATTATCACAGTTTGATGTTAATTAAAAAGTGCACATGAGAGTTCCCATTGGGACTTAGGTTATGGACACAATGTTGCCTTTGTAAGGAGGCAGTTCAATTCCTGGTATTGATCAGGGGCTTAGGGACTTAGCATTGCTACAGGCTGAAGTGTAGTTCACAGATGCAGCTCTGATTCGGCATTGTCATGGCTGTGGTGTAGGCCTGCAGCTACAGCTCTGATTTGATGCCTGGCCTGGAAACTTCTATAAGCCTCAAGTATGGCCATAAAAATAAAATAAATAAATAGGTAAATAAGGTGTATGAATTAATATTTTTGCCTCAATGACATACATATCATATATATGTGGATATAAACATATATGCAAATTTAATGTGTAAAATAGATAAAAATATGTTTAATGAAACATTTGACTATTACTGTGTGGTTACTTCCTTCCTTATATTTTTTCTAAAACAAACTTTTCCCCTTTTCTTGAAAATCATTCCCACTTCCAACATCGCCTTCACTTGAATAGCTACTCTGTTAGTATTATCTTTTTTAATGCTAGAAAGAATTCTCTTTCCTCTATGTACTCACAGACATTTGTTATTACCCTTGTGACATTTATAAAATCATTTTATAATTGCTTAAAGAGTATTCTTCCCCATGAAGAGTTCCCTACATTGTTTAAAAAGTGTCATCCATTCACTATACATTCTTTTAGTATATTCTAAGGGTGAGTACCTCTGGTCAGTGCAGGTTCTTAGAGATACATGAAAGAGAAATATGTTAATCAACTTATCATGAAACATTTTTAAAGTGCAATTCCAATTAGGGCCAATAATATAGAAAAATAGATTTTCTATGAATGCATTAAAAAAGATAAATTCAACCTAATTATAGGGATAAGGAAAGGCTTCCCAGAATAAGAGACAATTGAGTAATAGTGTAAAAGTATAGGTGGCTAAGAGGAAGGAGAGGGATTGCCTTTCCTATCTTATTTAGCTGTGCTTATGAATTCTAAAATACATACACACATGTATACATATAGGTACATCTATACACACATAAATATCATGGGGCTATATGTGATCATATTGCTTTAAATATTTTGAAATAGAGTTTGTAGCAGAAGATATGTCTTTTGCCATCTCTCACTGTATCAGTAAATAGTCCTTCTGCACCATGGCCACTTTATACCTCAAGTGCATATATCTCTTTATTTCTAGTTCTTAGGGTTGTCTCTTGTTCCCCCAGAAGTTTGTTATATTAAGGTAGAGGAATTTTGAAAATGCTGGAATGAATGCTTTCCCCAAAGGAAATTCTAATCAAATGAATAAAAATTTTTTGTGGATAAATATGCTACTTCCTGCTTTCTCAAATCTTGGTGGAACAATTTTGAAATGTATTCTACCCAGTTGTTCAGAGGTTACCCAGTGGAATAGAGCCTATCATGGTAAATTGCTCATTGAAAAATCATTTATTGTCTTCTATCCATTTCTGGTCCCTCTATCCCCATGCCCTCATTTATGTTTCCTGAGATAAGCTTCCCAATAAAGATCCTTGCATGTCTTTGTTAAGATCTCATTCTCAGGTTAGCCTGGACCTTTGTTATTTATTTACATCCAAGAAGAATTAGTATATACTGTTCAACAGCTGGCCTTGGATTTTTACCCATGTTTGCTCCCAGCATGCAAAACTCTACTTGTTCAGCATCTTTATAGCCTTTTCTGATTTCACTCAGACAGGCATGAGACTCTTTTCCCTATCTGTCATTTAGTTTAACAGCCAGGTCAAGTGACAAACAGTCCAGTCCCTAACACTTTCTATTCTTACAAGCTTTTATAACAGCACTCCCTTGATGAATACTTTTGCTAAAAGGTGAATACATGTTGACACATCACATTTTTTGGACAACATTCTGCAGCTGTCAAGATGAGTTTGTATTTTCTGCTTGTATTAAACATTCTGTTATAATGCCCATGGAAACCCTTGCTTTCTGAATGTAATGTAATACCCACACTAGGAATTTTCCTATTTCTTTCAAATAATGGTAATCTGGTTACTAAAATTTCTTCTACATTTATTCTAATTCAGGGATAGCTTGAATACTTTTGATGACATCTTTCATGTTTAAAGAGATGCAAAATAAAGTGAGAATCAACCAATTGAACATTCAGTGTTGTTCCTGACCTTCATATTTATACTAACCAATTATTCATTATGTTATTGTGTTATCTGAGCTGTGCATTCTTTCCAAGACAGTGGATGACAAGCCTCCTCTTAATGAGCATTTCCTACCAAGACGTAACTAAAGAACTTGGAATAACTTATTGGGTAAGTGAATTTTGCTTAGTGTTAGAAGATGCCTGAAACCATATTCTTCTGGCGCTAATAGGGATTTAGAAAATTCTAAATATTAATCTAGATTTAACTTTGGCTAATATATGCTAAGGATTACAACTAGATTGCTTAAAAATAAGAATTTGAATCAGTTATTCAAAATAAAAATTATTTATGTGGAAGGGAGAAATGATGAGAAAATGTGAGGAAAAGAACACAAAAGAAAGAGGAAGTAAAGAATTATCATAGTATAATTGAAAGAATGTTCTCTTTGGAGACATGGACATGGATTTGAAACCTGGCTGACCTGTCTACTAATTGTATACAACTAAGTAAGCACATCAGTAGCATTGATGAGCATGTCATCCACTAAAGTCTTAGTGTCCTTAGTCTTAAAATATAGATGATAGGTAATAATTCCTAATGGGCCAATCAAAATTGTTGGCAACAGGAAACAAAAACATAAATTACTGTAGCTAATTTAAACACAAAAATAATGCATAGGTGAGATATCAGGGAACTCCTAGAACCAATAGGAAGGTAGGAAAAAAGTGAGTAGGGACAAATGTAGTTTAAATATGGCCTCTGTACACCAGCACCAACTAAGTGTGGGAGACAGAATTCTGGGTGAAACAGAAAGAACAACTTTATTTCTTTGCCAAGCAAAGAAAGCCACAGCAGGCTAATACCTCAAAACGGTGCCCTGCCTTGAGCAGGGAAAGCAAGGGGTTTATAGGTTTAGCTCAGAAAGCAGGGCTATTGATTAAGGTGTCTATATTATTTTCTCTCCAGAGATCATTTTAGAGTCATGAAGTCCAGCATGAGTTGGTCTGGTGATGATTTCTGGTTGTTTTTAGGGTAATTGTTCCTTGACCTTTCCTCTGGAAAGAAGTTTGATTATACGGACGGGGTGTTAGGGAATGTTTCAGCTATAAAAAGAAACACTAGGTGCAATATAACTCTAACTAGAAAGTAACCATTAGTAAAATAAAGCAATTAAAGGGATCATTTATGAAAAGCTGGATACTAGGTGCAATATAATTCTAACTAGAATGTAAAAATTATTTATAAGTTAGTGGGCCAAGTTAGGGCATAACTAATAGAGACGGTTTAACTAGTTTTTAGTTGTAACAATATTTCCTAATCATTAATGCTCAGCCTTTTGAACCTGATGGGAGTCCTGGGAGGAGAATGGAAAAGCCAAGCATTTTGCTTAAAAATACAAAGACAGGGCTTTGTACAAGGTTTCACCAAAGAATGCCATGTACCATGATTCTACCACATTGTGTTTTTGTTTGTTTGTTTGTGAGGAGTGATAAGATAGGATTTTATTGCATATTCTCTTTCTCAATCACTGCTGACTGTCAACTGAAAAAATACACAACCTGAAAATTGAGAGTTAAGTTTTATTTGGGGTGAAATTAGGACTTAAGCCCAGAAGATAGCATCTCAGGTAGCCCTGAGAAATTGCTCAGAAGCGGTAAGGGAGGAGCTAGGATTATATAGGAGTTTTTGCAACAAAGTGGGGGGGGAGCAGTAACAAAAGAGGTCTGGGGTCACTGAAATCATTCCTTTGATATGCACCTCCATATCAAGGCCAGTGTCCTGAGTTTTTACAGCCTGCAGGACTCATGGGCTTTCACCTTTGTAGGTGACCACATTTATTGTGACATTCTTTGTCCTTAACTACAGACCAGGATGAACTACCACCAAAGAGAAAAAAGGGAAATATCAGGATATGATAAATATGAGGGAGAGGTACATGCAGCATACACACATTTTATAATACATACACACATTTTATTAAACTTTGTTGCTGATCTCCTGAAGGTTACTACCAGTCACGAGGAGCAGACATCACCATGAAGGATTTTAGTGTTTTTCTAGATATGAGGAGATGCAAGATTTGGGCACATAAAATCTCCTAAAAATATCTGACTATCTGAAGTCCTATTCTTTCAGTTTTCCCAGAGCACAGAGTGCTTCACTCCTGGTCGCCACTCTAAGTTCCACTCAGGGGGTGCTGCAGGTGTATAGCTGCAGTGGCTTATGCTTTAATCCATGTAAGAGGCTGATGGAAAGCGCCAGACTTCAGTTCACACAATCAAAATATAGATGTTGTGTGTACGGTAGACCAGCATCCTGAGTTTTCACAGGACTCACTGGCTCTCACCTTTGGAGGTGGCATTTACAAATAACCATGAATACTTGGCTGGTATTCATAGTGAACTTAAATACTACCCAGGAAGGAAAAGGGGGAATATCAGGTTAGGATTAAAGGTGAGGTGGAGGTGTATGCAGCAATACACAGTTTACAATTATATACACACATTTTAATAATGTTTATTGCTGATCTCCTGAAGGTTACTACCAGTCATGAGGAGCAGACATCACCATGAAGGATTTTAGTGTTTTTTCTAGATATGAGGAGATGCAGGATTTGGGCACATAAATTTCCTTCCTAAAAATATCTGAAGTCCTGTTCTTTCAGTTTTCCCAAAGCACAGAGTGCCTTACTCCTGGTCTCCACCCTGGGCTCTTCTCAGGTGGTGCTGCAGATTTGTAACTGCAGTGGCTCACGTTTTACTCCATGTAGTGGCCAATGGCTGGTGTCAAACTTCAGTTCACAAAACAATTTCTTCACCTTTGAGTAACACTTTCAAGATTCAATTTTCTAGGCAAGTGGACATGTCTAGATACTATGGCTCTGCTTTAGTTTTAAGGAGCAAAAGAAAGGCCTACCTTACACCCAACACCTGCATTTTGACAGTGTGAACTGAAGTTTGGCAATTGTCATCTGTCTCTACATGGAATAAATCATGGACCACTGCAGCTGCTGACTGTCAACACCCCATGAGGGGAGCTCATGGTGATGTCTGCTTCTTGTGACTGGTAATAACCTTCATGATATCAGCAGCAAACCTCTGTAAAATGTGTACAGAGCTTCATGAACCTCCCCCCTCAACTTTATCACATATAGGAATATTTCAGAGCCATCTGAAATGCTGCCTCCCAGGCTGTAGTTAAGTCCACAAAACAAAGGCTGTCACAGTTTATTGTGAGTGCAGCCATCTCCAAGGGTGAGCTGGTGAGTGCTGAGATAATTCAAGAAAGAAACAATAATACCTGCCACCTAGGAGACTGCAGCAACTCCTAATAGTGAGCCTTGAGGAAACTCAGGCTGTGAAAACAAGATACTGGCCCCAGAGAGCTGAAGTGCATATCAAAGGAATGATTTCAATGAGCCCAGACATTTCTACCTTCCTATAGAAAAGTGTTAATTCTTTAATGTGAGATATCTGATTTTCTGTTATTAGCAGTAATCTTTTGTTCCTACTTCCTGTCCTCTGTTGCAAAAATACTTTTATATATCCTAACTTTCTTCATCTCCTCAGGGCAATTTTCTCAGGGTTACTTGAGATGCTGCCTTTTGGTGTTGCCAGAATTTGGCCTCTGTCTGCCAGTGCCAAATTGAAAGGCAGAGACATAGTTTTGCATAAAGAAGAAAAAAATAAATAGCTTTATTGCTTTGCCAGACAAAGGAGGGCCACAGCAGGCTAATGCATTAAAGATTGTGCCCCCATTTAGAAGGACTTTCAAGGAGTTTTATAGTAAAAAGGAGAAAAACAGGTTTTCAGATAAGAATTAGGATTTGGACAAACATGCATTCTTCCTTCTTTGGAGGAATCTTAGTCATCAAAGCTGGTGTCGGGAGATCTCTGCCTGATCATCGTGGTAGTCTTCTGGGTTATTGCCCAGAATTAATAGTACCTGTAAAAGGGACATATTGATCAGAGATCAGAACAAACTAGGAAAGTTCCTGAAAAATATCATGTGTTAATAATCTTTAACCCAGAGGCAATTATGTTTAGTGTGCCTAATCTTTAGCTTACAGGTGATTTGGTTTAGGGTGTAATGAAGTCAGGGATAAGGACAAGGAAGGATTGAAGCTGTTCAATTCCAAAGTATTCATTTCAAAAAGAAGCATAAAGAATATAACTTTTCTCTCAGGGGTATGAGGTGCCTTCATCATTGGGGCTAATTGCTAAATTTGCCCCCCATAAAATCTAAGTCTCATCTTTTAGGTTGTGCATTTTTTAAGTCACATGTTCAACAAACATCAATTTCATGGCTCTTTTTCCTACGTTTCCATTCACATTTTCACATATAGAATACAGATTGCCATTTGCATATGTACTATATCAAAATTGAAATAAACATAGCTTTTGATCTAGGTTAACTGGTAAGTTGATGTTAGAGCTAGGCGGGCTGTCCAGCTCCTGGGAAGTCCCTAAGACATTTTCACATCAAGGAGAGAAAGAAAGAAAAAAAAGTGTTTTTCTCATTCAAGGTCAGTAGGGAAGGAATGATTCTGATTCATATTGAATTCTTTAATTTCAATATTTGTCCATAGTATTTACTCAATTGCGTTCCCATAGGTGTACTTGTAAATCCCCAATTTCCAGCATTTTCCTTGATTTCCTTAGGTGTTTGGAGGTAATTGATAAATTGCACCTCAACTTGCCAAGTTAAAGAATATTTTATTATTTGCAGATATGTAAAATTCTCAGGTAGCTTAAAGGCAAACAATGAAAGCAAGAAAGAGAAGGGAGGAGAGACAGGATTAAGATGGTAGAATAGAAGGACTGGAGCTCAAATTCTCTCCTAAAAACAACAAAATCCAGAGTTAATATTATCAAAATAACTATACTACCCAAGGCAATATACAGATTCAATGTAATCCCTATCAAATTACCAACCATATTTCACAGAACTTGAACAAAATAATTTAAAGTGTGTTTGGAAGCACAAAAGACCCAGAACAGCAAAAGACACGCTGAAAAAGATAAATGGAGCTGGATGAATCAGGCTCCAGGACTTCAGATTATACTACAAAGCAACAGTCATCAAAACTGTATAGTACTGGCACAAAGACAGAAATATAGATCAGTGGATCAGAATAGAAAGCCCAGAATTCAACCCATACAACTACAGCAAACTAATCTATGACAAAGGAGGCAAGACTATACAATGGAGAAAAAACAGCCCCTTCAATGAATGGTGCTGGGAAAACTGGACAGCCACATGTAAAAGAATGAAATTAGAACACTCCCTAACACCATACACAAAAATACACTCCAAATGGATTAAAGACATAGATATAAGACCAAACACTATCAAACTTTTAGAGGAAAACATAGGCCAAACACTCTTTGACATAAATCACAGCAACATCTTCTCAGATCCACCTCAGAGATTACTGACAATAAAAACAAAAATAAACAAATGGGACTTAATCAAACTTAAAAGTTTCTGCACAGCAAAGGAAACCCTAAACAAAATGAAAAGACAACCCACATAATGGGAGAAAATCTTTGCAAATGAATTTACTGACAAGGTTTTAATCTCCAAAATTTATAAACACCTTCCGCAGCTCAATACCAAAAAAAACCCACCACCACCACCACCAACAACAACAAAAAAAACATCAATAAATGGGCAGAAGATCTAAACAGACAGTTCTCCAAAGAAGACATGCAGATGGCCAAAAAACACATGAAAAGACATTCAACAACACTCATTATTAGAGAAATGCAAATCAAAACCACTATGAGGTACCACCTTACACCGGCCAGAATGGCCATCATCAAAAAGCCTACAAACGATAAGTGCTGGAGAGGATTTGGAGAAAAAGGAACCCTATGACACTGTTGGTGGGATTGTAAAATGGTGCAAAAACCACTGTGGAAAACTGTATGGAGATTCCTCAGAAAACTCAAAATAGAACTACCATTTGATCCAGCAATCCCACTCCTGGGCATCTATCCAGAGAAAACCATGACTCAAGAAGACATATATACTCCTGTGTTCATTGCAGCCCTCTTCAATAGCCAAGACATGGAAACAACCTAAATGTGCATCAACAGAGGAGTGGATCAAGAAGATGTGGTACATAGTATATATACACAATGGAATATTATTCAGCCATTAAAAGGAACAAAATACTAGCATTTTTAGCAACATGGATGGACCTAGAAATTATCATGCTAAGTGAAGTCAGTCATATAATGAGACACCAACATCAAGTGCTATCACTGACATGTGGAGTCTGAAAAAAGGACAAAATGAACCTCTTTGTAGAATAGATACTGACTCACAGACTTTGAAAATCTTATGGTTTCCAAAGGAGACAGGTTTGGGGTGGAGGGATGTGCTTGGGGTTTGGGATGTAAATGCTGTAAAATTGGGTTGTGGTGATCATTGTATAACTATACGTGTCATAAAATTCACTGATTAATTTTTAAAAATCCCAATATAAAAATTACACAGATTAGCAGAAATAATGATAGAACTTAGTATACTTTCTGGATGGAAGATCCACATATACAAATTGGTAATCTCAACTTCCAATACTGTGAAAGAATAATTTCTGTTGTTTTAAGCACACATTGGTGGAAGTATTTTATGACCATTCTAGGAATCTAATAAACCTACCTTATCATCATACCAACTTCCTGAATACCTGGAAAAGTTTCTTTGTTGACTTACAAAAAGATTTTGGTTTGATAAAGTTAAATTATTTTGCAAGAATTTTTCTGCCATGCCAATCTCAGTTGTAAACATCACTGTCCCAGTAAGGAATCATGCACATAAAAATGAGGAGCTGGTAGAAGAAGTAACAAGAATTTGATGTGTCTCAAAGAAATTTGATGTGTCTCAAAGAATTTTGTTTTCCCAGCAATGCAATAGGTGGAAGGAAAGTTATTCACTTAATTGGGCTCCAAGACCTCAAGGACAAAGATTGATTAAAGTGAGTTTTATTTTCATTCAATTCACACTGAGTCTGAAAGCTGAACATGTGCACAATAGGTTCAAACTATTCCTTGAATGATTTTTTAATCAAACAGTGACATAAAGTTATTCTCTAAAATGTGATCAGTATGAGATACATTAAGAACAACAAAGACATAAGTGTGAAAGAATTACTACCCTTATCATTGAGGACCATGATTCTCAAGCAGGCTTCCTGTAAGATTTCCTTTGTGCACCTGTTACAAACTCACATTCCTCAGCTATGCCCAAGATTGAGGGGTTCACAACTCCCAAGTTGGACATATATGTGTTTTAAATAATATCCCCTTGTATATCTGGTGTAACCAGCATTGCATTGATTTCTATATGGTAGTCATGTAGGCAAAGACTTGAAGGTACTTTTGTGGTATTATGGAGCTATCTTGTTTACCCCACAGTATTTCTAGGTCATCTAATTAAGGCTGGAAAAGGATTTACAGAGTACAAGACTATGTGTTTTGTTAGGTTATTTCATTAATCCTCACAGATATTCTATGAAAATTGAAGTGGTGTCAACCTCATTATAGAAACAAGGGAAATGAAACACACATTAATTAAGTATTTGCAGCAGTGAAGTCCAAGACAAGAGTTGAAACTGGCATACAAATCCATGTTTGGCAAACTGCAAAGCCTGTAGTATTTTCATAATGGCCTCTAATTTCATGCATAATATAATTCTTATGAATTAAAATGGAACAAGATTGTACAACCACTATGGAGAACAGTACCTTAGAAAACTATACATAGAACTAATATATGACCAGCAACCCCACTCTTGGGCATATATCCAGACAAAAATTTCCCTGAAAAAGACACGTGCACCCGTATGTTCATTGCAGCACCATTCACAATAGCCAAGACATGGAATCAACCCAAATGTCCATTGACAGATTAGGAAGGTGTGGTATATATACACAATGCAATACTACTCAGATATAAAAAAGAACAAAATAATGCCATTTGCACCAACATGAATGGAACTAGAGATTCTCACACTGAGTGAAGTAAGTTAGAAAGAGAAAGACAAATTCCATATGATATCACATATATCTGGAATTTAGTATAAGGCACAAATGAACCTTTCCACAGAAAAGAAACTCGTGGACTTGGAGAACAGATTTGTGGTTGCCAAGGGGGAGTGGGATGGATGGGGAGCTTGGGGTTAATAGATGAAGACTGTTTCCTTTGGAATAGATTAGCAATGAGATCCTGCTGTTATTATCACTGGGAACTATGTCTAGTCACTTATGACAGAGTATGATAATGTAAGAAAAAAGAATGTATACATGTATGTGTAGCTGGGTCTCCATGCTGAATAGTAGAAAAAAAATGTATTTGGGAAATAAAAAAAAAAGTTTAAATAATAATAATAATAAATGGAACAAGAAAGTAGTTCACTTTTTTTTTAATATGATCTGTGAATAATGTTAAGGAGGTCCCACTCTCTTTCCACACCAGGGGTATTAAAATATAATAATGCCTAATTTTAATAGTAACAGTGATGCAAAATTGTATGTTTTTCAGAGAGTTTTCACATAAAACATCTTATTAGATCCCATCAACAATATTCTGTGGTAGGTAGGAGAGAGATTAACTACATTTATAGATTGGGATAGAGTGGCGCAGAGGAAAAAAAAATGGAGACAATTTCAAGATTTTATTAACAATGAAATGTTTTTAATTATTTCTGCTTTCCACTGTCTATTATATTTCATTATATTTTCTAAGGAAGTCATATTTTCCCTATTTACTCCAACCTCATATTTTTCCTATTTACTCAATTCCTCAAGTGTGGAATGATTGTTAGAAGCCAAAATGTGGAAATAGCTGAAAATGCCAGTGTAATTGGAACATAAACACAGATTTCTGATTGAGATTTAAGGTACATCTTTTCCAGTTACTAATTATATAGAAAGGAAAATGGAACTCTAAGGCTCAGCTTTATTCTCCTGTAAAATGGACATAAAACTAATATTCTGTATATTAGAGAGTTGGTATAAGTATATAAATTACTTATTCCAGTGCCCTGAAATTACTCAAAATAAATGCTGGCTCTATCATCAATACTGTGAAGGTGTTCACAGATAGGCAAATAGCACATAGAGAAGGAAGATAGTAGGAATCCAGGGGGTGCTATTACACAGAACATTTGGCAGAGAGCAAGGCACATACAATTGTCTTTTCTTTGGAGAGAAGTAGGTAGCCTTCATCCCAAGAATAATATGGGGGCCCTTTGTAGGCAACACAGTATTGTTATGAAGGTTTGATGAGACATTCTTTTGGGAAGATTTGAGTGACTGTTTTTTCTATTTGACCATGGCTTTGTCTTAGCTTTTTGCTTTTGAGCTGAAAGGACCAGAGGAAAGCAAGTGTGAACTGACTGCTCAGGAATGCTTCCATCTTCTCCTCTTAAGAAGAAATTGATATATGACACCTTCAGTTTTCCTTCAAAATTGTCATAGTTCAATTTACCGTACTGGCAAGAAGCAGGACACCAGGGCAACAGCTCCACCTAGAAAAACAAATTATGCATTTGTCTCAGACAACCTGATCTCCCTAGGACTTGAGCTTAGTAAGCAGAAGGTTGGGAGGAAATGCAGCAAACTAAAACTAACCTTGAATCAGTACCTACTATGGGCCAGAGATATGCTTTAGGTATTTTATATTTTAAAATTCATAATAGAGGTGTTTTCACTTTGTTTAGAGAGGAATAAACTAAGGCTAAAAGAGTTTAAGTGAATCTCTCAAGAATTTCCAAAATAATCTTTGAGCTGATGTTAAATCCATGTCTTCTTGTCTGAAGCAACTATTTTCACTCTGCCACACTGCTTACAATTTTGTACATCATGTACTTGCTGTCTTAAATATTCATTCAATTTAACAATGAAGTACAATATACAGAGATAGAAAAAATATTTTAAGCATTGCATCTATCCCCCAAATGAATTATTAGTTATAATTATTTTTCAAAGATTAAAGTATGATGCTTCCTTCCCATTTTATATAGCAAGAACTGAGGTGTTCCATCAATTATCCTCTGAAGACTTGCATGCTGGCTGTGAATAAAACTCCTCCCACCTTCATACTCTCCCTCTTCCTTAGGATTCAAAGCAGTACAACAAAGTCAACAAGAACATTGATGGGAAAACATAGGCCCCTGTCTGATTGATCCATTTATTTCTTCATGCTCACTACCAACTCCTTCTCTATATAATGTTGTACAATGCACTGCATGTATAATCACCTGCCACATAAATTTAGTTTGGACATCTTGAATTTCAGGCACTAAGGCATCTAAACCTCAAAATAGTCTGGAGCCATTTTGGGGGCAAAGACAGAATTTATGGGAAGGAAAATTAACAAAGCCCTTTGCTCATTATCAGAAATCTCATGACCAAGGCACACATCCAAGACCCTGTTTTCAAAATTCCTTATAGCTCACCACCTCAGGACTTCAAAGTTGTGGGGCCTGGAGCTTTGAATTTAGCATAACCACAACTAATCAGGATTATTAGGGAGTAATTAAAAAGTCTGTGCTCTTTTTATGAGTTTACATGTGTTCTAATTGTATTCTAGCTTTCTCCTCATGTCATGAGGAGGTCCATGTCACCTTTGCTTACCACCTTTCTTTCCTTCTCTCCATTCTAAATGTGTCCAATAGGAGAAAAACTTTGAGTTTTTTTTTAATTGGTTTTAGTGCTGCATGACTTTTATTTAAGACATTAAAATCAGGAAATTATTAGATACCTGCCAGCCACGGCAATTACTTCTACCCACTACACTTCAAGACCAAATCATTTTACTTCTTAAAACAGTTTATTTCAACTGTTTTATGCTTTGCTCAATTGTATTAGATCCAAATAGTCACTTCTTTGGTTTTATTGACAATGTATGGTTTGAAATATGTTGTTGATGAGGTTTTTTTTTTATAGTCTTATTTTTCATTATTTTCTTTCCTACTTTCATTTGTAATATAATGGTGGCAGGATCTTACCTAAATTATGGTTTGTTTCATTCTTTAGATTTATTTCATAGATACATATTTTCAAAAACTACCACCTACATCTAATGGAATTGAGAATAAAATGTTTTTGCTCTAAATCTTTCCTTCAGCTGTATTTTCCAACACAGAAGGCACTGCCCACATGTAGTTTTTTAAATAATTCAGTGTAATTAAAATTAAGCAGAATTAAAATGTGAATTCATTGGTAATACTGGCCATGTATCAAGATTTCCATGGTAACTTGTGGCTGGTGGCTACTGTTTTGAACAACAGAGGGAAAGAGCATTTCTGTCATCATTGCAGGAAGTTCTATTCAACGGCAGTGCTTCAAGGGGCCCCAGAGGCTCTCAGGGAACACAAAGAGTACGAGACTGACTTGGGACAGAGAGAGGTAAACCTATAAAGAGTAGAATTAAGAGATATTATACAAAGAAATGGTGACCACTTTTCTGTACTTACTAGTATAAAAAATAAGATGACACATCTTAGGTTTTACTGGAGATGAAATATGAGTTAATATATACATTAATTTTCTAATACAATTCTCCCCAGTGTGGTTGAAAGGGCTACAAGAAATTAATATGTTAATTTAAGGTAAAATTACACTAAATTGAAAAGAGTACAGTGCACATATTTATATGTATGGTTGAACAACAAAAAACTGATAGGAAATGAGTAACTTAAATAATTACCCCCTTCTCTTTCTTTTTTTTAAAATTACTCAATGAATTTATTACATTTATAGTTGTACAATGATCATCACAATCTGATTTTATAGGATTTCCATCCCACAACCCCAGTGCATCCCTCCACCCCAAACCTGTCTCCTTTGAAAACCATAAGATTTTCAAAGTCTGTGAGTCAGTATCTATTCTACAAAGAGGTTCATTTTGTCCTTTTTTCAGACTCCACATGTCAGTGATAGCACTTGATGTTGGTGTCTCATTATATGACTGACTTCACTTAGCATGATAATTTCTAGGTCCATCCATGTTGCTAAAAATGCTAGTATTTTGTTCCTTTTAATGGCTGAATAATATTCCATTGTGTATATATACTATGTACCACATCTTCTTGATCCACTCCTCTGTTGATGCACATTTAGGTTGTTTCCATGTCTTGGCTATTGAAGAGGGCTGCAATGAACACAGGAGTATATATGTCTTCTTGAGTCATGGTTTTCTCTGGATAGATGCCCAGGAGTGGGATTGCTGGATCAAATGGTAGTTCTATTTTGAGTTTTCTGAGGAATCTCCATACAGTTTTCCACAGTGGTTTTTGCACCATTTTACAATCCCACCAACAGTGTCATAGGGTTCCTTTTTCTCCAAATCCTCTCCAGCACTTATCGTTTGTAGGCTTTTTGATGATGGCCATTCTGGCCGGTGTAAGGTGGTACCTCATAGTGGTTTTGATTTGCATTTCTCTAATAATGAGTGTTGTTGAATGTCTTTTCATGTGTTTTTTGGCCATCTGCATGTCTTCTTTGGAGAACTGTCTGTTTAGATCTTCTGCCCATTTTTTGATGTTTTTTTGTTGTTGTTGTTGTTGGTGGTGGTGGTGGGTTTTTTTTGGTATTGAGCTGCAGAAGGTGTTTATAAATTTTGGAGATTAATCCCTTGTCAGTAAATTCATTTGCAAAGATTTTCTCCCATTCTGTGGGTTGTCTTTTCATTTTGTTTAGGGTTTCCTTTGCTGTGCAGAAACTTTTAAGTTTGATTAAGTCCCATTTGTTTATTTTTGTTTTTATTGTCAGTAATCTCTGAGGTGGATCTGAGAAGATGTTGCTGTGATTTATGTCAGAGAGTGTTTGGCCTATGTTTTCCTCTAAAAGTTTGATAGTGTTTGGTCTTATATCTATGTCTTTAATTATTATACTGAATATAATTTCTGCACATAAGAGCACTTTTCTCTCTTTATTTCCTTTTTTATTTGTTTGATTTATTGATTAGGACTTGCAAAACTGTATTAAATTTAAGGGGTAGCAAACATTTTGTTTTCTTCTTGACTTTAATCAGAATTCTTGCATATTTTTTCAAGTAGGTAGATGTTTGCTATAGATTTTCTTGCAGAAATATTCTTCCAAACCATATGTATTATTTATTATGATGCTTTATCAGATAAACTAAAATATCAGTGACAGCACAAAATGAAATTAGCTTGTAGTTGACAGAAGATGAATAGGAATAAGGCTCTGTCTCTTCATGAAGTTAATGAGACAATGGAGGATATGTCACTTTTTTAAGGTTTTATTTTTTTGTTTGTTTTAAATTGAGTTAGTTCAGTGCTACTTTACTGCAACCTCACAAGTACATCTCAAAATTCACTGGCCACAAACATTTAACCTAGTCTGCAAAATATTAGTCTATCAATATTCTTTATCTAATGAGTTCTCTAACTTACCAAGATTAGGCAATGTAATAATTTACCAATAGATATTCTTTAAGTCCCTCAAATATACTGGACCCATCTGACTATGGGTAACTACATATGGCTGAGTTCTGTCAAATGTCCAGGGAAAAAACATCTAACTAGATGCAGTGGTAGTGAAAAAAAAATGGACTTGTTAAGTACAGTTTAATCTAAATAGGTCAAATCTATATATAGTGATTAAACAGATATAAAAATTACTAATTATTGTCTGCTTTTTGTTCATTTTAGATCAAAGATTTCTTTAAAAGCATGGACAAAACACCACCTAAAGAAGAATGGTGAATTCAAAATACTATTTAAATTAAATATAATTTTGAAACACAATGTTCTGTATAGCTGGAAGAAAAACTGCTTTCATTGAACTAAAGGCCAGAGACAGGATATAGATAGCCTAAAGAGTCATGTGTTACTTCTAAAGCGCCTTTGAAGAATACTAATGCACTACACAAATAATGTTGAAAAATATTTATGGAGTTTGAGACATTTATTTTTTATTAAAGTGCAGTTGATTTAAAATATTGTGCAAATAGTGTAAAATATGTTCTGCTATACAGAAAAGTGACTCAGTTAATTGTATATATATACATATTTTTATATTATTTTCACATATAAATTTTGGGGTTATTTGTTCTAGGTTTGTGAAAAATGTCATGGGCAATTTGAAAGGGATTGTGTTAAATCTTTAGATTGCTATTGGTTATCATTGCCATTATAGCAATACTAATTTCTTCCAATCCAGAGTATTGGATATCTTTCCATTTCTTTGAATTCACTTTAATTTCCATTATTATGTTTTATTGTCTTAGTGTATAAGTCTTTCACCTCTTGGTCAGGTTTATTCCTAGGCATTTTTTTTTTGGTGGTATTTTAAAAGTTATTGTTTTTTTCATTCATTCTGTGATATTTTGTTGTTAGTATACAAAAATGCAAATGATTTCTGCATGTTAATCTTCTATCCTGCTGCTTTCCTGAATTTATCAGGTCTAGTAGTTTTTGTGTGGAATACTTAGGGTTTTCTATATATAGTATCATGTCATCTGCATATAATGAAATAATTACCTCTTTCCTTCCAATTTGGATATAATTTATTTATTTTTCTTGCCTTATTACTGTGGCTAAGACATCCAATACTATATTGAATGAAAGTGGTGAGAGTGATTATACTTGTCTTTTTCCAGATTTTGGTGGGAAGGTTTTCAGCGATTCTCCACTGAGTATTATATTGGCTGTGGGTTTGTCATAAATGGCTTTTATTTTGTTAAGGTATGTTCCCTCTATACCCACTTTTCTAAGAGTTATTTCATAAATGGATGCTGGAATTCATCAAATGTTTTTTCTGCATCTATTGAGATGATCAAATGATTTTTTATTTTCTTTTGTTAATGTGGTTTATGATGTTGATTGATTTGCATATGATGCACCTTTCTTGTGAACTTGGGATGAATTCCACTTGGTTGTGATATAGGATCTTTTGTATGTGTTGTTGGATTTTGTTAGCTAAAATTTTTTTGAGAATTTGTGCATCTATATTCATCAAAGATATTGGCCAGTAATTTTTTAATTGGTAGTATTTTTCTCTGTTTTTTGTATTAGGGTCACAGAATGTCTTTGTGAGTGTTCCTTCTTCTTCAACTTTTGGAAAATTTGAAGAAGAATAAGTTTTTTATGTGCTTGGTATAAATCACATATAAAGCCATGTAGCCTTGGACTCTTTTTTATAGTGAGTGTTTTTATTACATATTCGATTTCATTTCTGGTGATTGGTCTTTTCAAATGATGTAGTTCTTCTTGATTCAGCTTTGATAGACTGCATGTTTCTAGAAAGTTGTCCATTTATTCTATGTTGTCAAAGTTGTTGACACATTATTGTTCATAGTATTCTCTTATTTTTTTATATTTCTGTAGTATCCATTGAGATTTTCTTTTTTCATTTCTTATTTTGTATATTTGGTTTCTTTCTTTCTTCTTGGTGAGTTTGGCCTGTGTTTTGTCAATTCTTTCTACACTTTCATAGGACCATCTCTTGGTTTTATTGATTTTTCTATTGTTTTTTGAAACTATATTATTGATTTCCTCTCCAGTCTTCATGATTTCTTTCATCCTGGTGACTTTAGGTTTTGTTTATTCTTCTTCTTCTAATTCTTTAAGTGGTAGGTTAAGTTGTCGATTTGAGATTTTTCTTCTTTTTTGAATACGGCCTGTATCTCTATGAACTTCCCTCTAAGTCAAACTTGTGTGGAATCCTGTAGATTTGAATTGTTTTGTTCTCATTTGCATTTGAGGTATTTTTTGAAGTATTTTTAAATTTCCCTTTTGATTTCCTCATTGAGCCATTGTTTTGATTTGTTTTGTTTTGTTTTTTTAGTAGGATTTGTTTATTCTCCATGTAGTTAGTTTTTTCTCATTTATTTTCCTGTGGTTGATTTCTAGTTTCATGCCATTGTGGTCAGAGAAGATGCCTGAAATAATTTCTACATTCTTAAATATGTTGAGGTAAGGTTCCCCCCCCAGTGTGTGGTCAATCCTTGAGAATATTCCATGTGCACTTGAAAAGAATGTATTTTTTTATGTAATGTGCTATAAATACCAATTAACTCTAACTCTTATAGTGTGTCATTTAGGATCTCTCCTGTCTTATTGACTTTCTTTCTAGAGGACCTGAATATCCTGCTAAAAAGCATTACTGAGCCTTGAGTACATAAATTCAAGGAAATACACATTTGAAATAGGAAGCACATAACTTATTGTTTAGAAAACTGTCATAGGGCTTAAGCCAGCATAGAGTCTACCTAAGTTTAACCCACCTTTCTCAAGCTATGTAAGAGAGACTTACTTTGCCACCTATAATGAGACTTTTTGTCCAGGCAGAACAACCTTGCAGTGTTCTGTGCTACTGAAACCTCTTTGACAGAGATTTTTCCTGCACACTGTAGGAAAAAAAAAAGGGGGTGGGGATGCTTCACTCATTCAATGTATTGTTTCTGGAAAGTTAGCTGAATATATGCTTTGGCCCAGAATATCTTTTCCCTTGAAGGATGTTCCTACCAGAATCCCAAGCAGATATGTTTTCTCTCCCTGGTTGGTGATCCTAGAGCTGGAAGAGTCTTGTGGATGCTCAACTCAAAACGAGGAGAAAAATCCTAGACCACTTTTATCTTTATACAAAGAAGGCATTACCAGAGTAAGCAGAAGCCCCATTGAGTTAACTATTTCCAGTTTTTCTAACTATGTATTTCTCTGTACATGTTAGCTTGAGGGCTAGTCCTCAGCAGAGATTTGCTTCCACAAACTAGAAATACTCACCATTGTAATTTTGCAGGTGACCTGAGTTAAAGTGAGGGTGTTAGAAGCATTTGTAGCTTAGTTTTTTAGGAAAATAATTTTCTTAGAAATGTGGGCAAGTATTCATCCCTCTGGAAAGCATCACTAAGGCTTGAGTACTCAAAGGCAGTGGAACATAGTTGATGGAGGATACAAGCAGTCTGTTATTTCTGACAACAATCTTAGGCCTTGAACCAAAGTAAGAGCCAAGCTAAGCTGAACCCTGTGTTCTCAACCTAAGAGAGACTGCATTTGCCTATATGATCAGGTTTTCACCCAAGAAGAAAAAGTTTTTGACATTTGCCAGCTACTGAAACTACTTGAATATGGATTTTTTTCTTTTTTTTTGATGTGCAGGAAAAAATAAATTGTGACTCATTGATTCAATGCATTGTCTTTGGCAAGATGGATGAAAGCATGCTTGTATCCTTCAGAGTATCTTTCCCTGGAAGGACATTTCTACCAAAGATTCATGTGATTGGGATTACTCTCCAATACTGGTAATTCTAAGGTTTGAATAGTCTTGGTGGATGCTTTCCTCAATATTTGGAGGAAAAACCTAGGGCATTTTTAATTTACATGCAAAAATGCCATTTTCAGGGTAAACAGGAACCCTAGTGAGCAAAATAGTTTCACAGTATTTCTAACTCTGTACTTTGAAATGTGTTAGCTCACATGCTAATCTTCAGCAGAGATTAGCATCCACAATCTGGAAAGCTCCATTTGCATTTTGTGAGTAACATGATCTAAATCAGAGGACTACCACCATTTATCAGCTTAGCTTTTCAGACAGCATAATTAAGCCAGTTGTTTTCTTAGGTAAGTGGGTCAACATATATCCCTCTGGAAATCATCACTAACCCTTGAGTACTTGAAGTCAGTGGAATACACATTTGAAGTAGGAAGCAAGTAATCTCTTTTTTCTAAAACTGTGTTGGAGCTTAAGCCAGAGTCAGAGCCTTTAAGCTGAACTCTCCTTTCTCAACCTGAGTAAGAGAGATATAGTTCTCCATCTATGATCAGACTTTTGCCTGGACAGAACACACTTGTTGTGTCCTTCCAGATATAGAAACCACTTTGATAGATTATTCCTGAATCCTATAGGAAAAAAAAAGTGTCCCACTCATTCAATACATGGTTACTGGTAAGTTGGCTGAAAATATGTTCTTGGTCTGAATATCTTTTACTTGGAAGGACTTTCTTACCAGACCTCAAGCAGCTACATTTTATCTTCCAGGTAGGTATTCCTAGAGCTTGAATAGTCTTGGTGGATATTTTCCTCCATGCCAGGAGAAATGGCCTCAGCCACCTCAATCTTTATATAACAAAGGAATTCCCAGAGTCACCAGAAGCAGTCTTGAGCAGCTACACCACCAAAGATTTTCAAACCCTGTACTTCTGTGAATGGAGTAATTTGCTGAGTACTAGTTGTCAGCACAGATTGGCTTCAAAAATCTGGTTGCTCTCTTAGCAGGAGATGCTGGGTTAGAGTCAGGGTGTTGTAAGCATTTAATAGCTTAGCTTTTCAAGCAGCATAGTTTGACTTGATAATTTTCCTAAGAAAGTAAGTCTTTACCTTGCTAGGGAGTATCATTGAGCTTTGACAACATAAGTCAGTGGAATATACATATGAAGCAGAGTGAACATTGTTAGAATGGTGGAGTTGAGGGAGAAACAGGGGCTGGAGCAGTGAGATTGCAAGCAGGGTTATCAACAAGCAGAATGGCAGGGAGCATTGAGCAGAGAGAACTCAGGCCCCATGCTATTGGGGCAAAGGCTTTTTTTAATAGTTAGGGTTTCAAGTGATAAGCCATGTAGACTCAAGGAGAAAGGGGGAATGAGGCTTGGGAAACAGGGAAGGAGGATTTAGGTCATTAAGTGTGAATTTTAACAGTCCTTTCAGCTCTGTTTATTTTGAGGTTTAACAGCTCCTTAAATTATCTTGGTCCTTGGGTCTTCATCCTTGCTGGAGTCTGTTTTTCCTGTTTGTTTGGTGTCTGGAGCCCAGGTAGAATCTTGATGGTATGGCTGTGCTACATCCTCCATTTGGTATTCTTCCTCCAGTTTATAGATACCACCTAACACACATACCCTGCTATTTCTGAAAATTTCACAGGGCTCAATGCAGAATCAGAGACTAGCCAGGCTTAGTTCTCCTTTCTCAACCTGAGAAAGAGATACTTAATTCTCCATCTATGATCAGACTTTTCTCCCAGGCAGAACAAACTTATGGTGTTCTGCCAGTTACTAAAACAACATTAATAGAGATTATTCCTTCATTTGTTAGGAAAAAAAAAAAAAAAAAACACTTGTTCCCCACTCATTCAATATGTGGTTTCTTGCAAGTTGCCTGAAAATATGTTTTGCCCAAAATATCCTTTTCCTGGAAGGACTTTCCTACCAGAGTCTCAAGTGGCTAGTTTTTCTCTCCCAGGTAGGTAATCCTAGAGCTGGAATATTCTTAGTGGGTGGAAAAGAAGTCTCAATACGAGAAGAAAAAGACTTTGCCACTTTTACCTTTATACAAAAATGTGTTTCCTGAGAAACCAGAATCTCTATTAAGTTAGCTGCCACCAAAGATTTTCAATCCTGCACTTCTGTGGAAAGTGTTGGTTTATAGTGCTATTTGTTGAGTCATATTGACTTCCACACACTGTAGAAGCTCACCCTTGTATTTTGCTGGTGACCTGAGTTTCATCAGGGTATTGTAGGAATTTGCAGCTTAGCTTTTCAGACAGCATAGTTAAAACAGATAACTTTCTGAGGAACATGGGCAAGCATTCATCCCACTGGAAAGTGTCATTAGGGTTTGCATACTTAAAGATAGTGACAGATGCATTTGATATGGGAATCACATTGTTTTTTTCTGACAACTGTATTTGTGCTCAAGCCAGAGTCAGAGCCTAGCTAAGCTTAATTTTGGGTTCTCAACCTGAGTAAGAAAGACTGAATTTATACTATATGATCAGGCTTTTCATACAGGAAGAACACATTTGTGATACTTTGTCAGTTATTGAAACCTTTTGAATACAGATTTGTTTTTTTTTTTTGTTTTTAAGATGCAGGAAAAAACTGGTGTCACACTCCTTTAATGTATGGTTTCTGGCAAGATGGCTGAAGACATGCTTGTGCCCAGAGTATCCTTTCCCTATAACAACATTTCTACCAAAGATTAAAGTGGGTATGATTTGTTTCCCAGGTTGGCAATTCTAGGACTGAAATAGTCTTGGTGCATGCTCTCCTCAATACTAGTAGAGTAAATTTGGCCACTATCTGCAGACAATTAAGATATTTCAGGAGTAAACAGGATCCCTATTGAGCTAACTACATCCACAGTTTTTCTAACCTTGTACTTCTTTGAAAAGTGATAGCCTGTGTGCTAGTCCTCAGCAGAGATTAGCTTCCACAATCAGGAAATCTCCCCATTTAATTTTTTTATTTTTAGGGCTGCACACATGGCATACAGAAGGTCAAATTGGAGCTGTAGCTCCTGGCCTACACCACAGCCATAACAATGCCAGATATGAACCACATCTGTGATCTACCATAACTCACAGCAATTCCAATCCATTGAATGAGGCCAGGGACCAAACCAGTATCCTCATGGATACTAGTCAGGTTCATCACTGCTGAGCCATGACAGGAAATCCCCCATTGCATTTGGCAGGTGACATTGAGCTAAAGTCAGAGTGTTGTCAGCATTTGCCAGCTTAGCTTTTCAGGAAGCATTGTTAAACCAGTTCATTTTCTTAGGAAATTGGGCCAACATTTATCCCCCTGGAAGGCATCAAGACTAGAGTGCTTAAGGACAGTGGAATACACATTAGAAGTAGCAAGCAGGCAGACTGTTTTTTTTTTTTTTTTCTTAAAATTGTCTTAGGTCTCAAGGCAGTATGAGAGCATAACTAAGCTGAACTCTGGATTCCCAACCTGAGTAAGAGAAACTGGCTTTGCAGTATATGATCAGGGTCTTCAGCCAGGAAGAATATGTTTGTGGTGTTCTGCTGGCTATTGAAATCACCTTGATACAGATTGCTTTTTGAGCCAGAGGGAAAAAATCGGTTTCCTTTTCATTCCATTATGCTTTCCAGCAAGATGACTGAGGGCATGCTTGTGCCTAGAGCATCCATTCCCTGAAATGATCTTCCTACCAAAGATTCAATTGGGTAAGATTTTTCTCCTAGGATTGTAATCTTAGGGCTGGCATAGGCTTGGTTTATGCTCTCCTCAAAACTAGAGAAAAAGCCTTTGCTGATTTTATCTGCACACAAGGAAGGCATTCCAAAAGTAAACAAATCTTGTTACCACCATAGATTTTCATGTACTTCTCTGAAGTGTGCTAATTTACAGTGTGCTAGTTATACACAGACATTGGCTTCTACAATCCAGAATGATCACCATTGTATTTTGCAGATGACATTGAGCTAAGTCAGTGTGCTGTAAGCATTTTCTGGCTTACCTTTTCAGGCAGCAGAGTTAAACCAGTTACTTTTCTTAGGAAAATGGGCTAGCATTTATCCAGCTCTAAAGCATCATTAAAGCTTGAGTACCTAAAGATATGGAATAAAAATTTGTAGTAGGAAGCACATAGTGTGTTGTTTTGTACTATGATCCTAGGGCTAAAGCCAGAGTCATGGCCTAGCTAAGCTGAAATCTGAGTTCTCAACCTAAGAGAGACCACCTTTGCAGTACATGATCAGGCTTTTTGCCCAGGAGGAAAACACTTTGAATATTCTGACAGCTACTGAAACCACTTTGATAAAGATTGTTTATAAGGTGCAGGAAAAAAAAAAAAGGTGTCCCACTCATTGAGTGTATGGTTTCTGGCAAGCTAACTGAAGGTTTCTTTGTGCTGAGTATTCTCTTCCTGAAAAGACTTTTCTACCAAAGACTTAAATGGTTACAATTTCTCTCCCATTTTGGTAATCCTAGGGCTGAAATATTCTTGGTGGATGCTCTACTCAATACCATAGAAAATGCCTTTTATCTACATACAAAGAAGGCATTCCAAGGGTGAACAGAAGCCCTACTGAGCTAACAACTAGCACTAAAATCTTTCTAACCATGTATATTGAATGTTTTATGTTGTGTGCTAGTCCTCAGCAGAGAATAGCTTCCACAATTAGGAATGGTTCCCAATGTATTTCATAGGTGACACTGAGTGTCAGTGTACTATCACCATTTGCCAGCTTAGCTTTACAGGCAGCATAGTTAAGCCTGCTAATTCTTTATGAAAGTGGCCAACATATATCCCACTGGAAAACCTCACTAAGTCTTGAATACAAAAAGTCAGTGGAATATATATTTGATGTAGAAAGCACAGAATCTGCTGTTTCTAAAAGCATTTTAGGGCCTAAGCCAGAGTCAGTGTCTAGCTAAACTGAACTCCTAGTTCTCAACCTGACTACAGAGACTTTCTTTGCACTCTCTGATCAGACTTTTAGCCTAGGGAGAACATGTTCACGGTGTTCTGCAGGCTACTGAAACCATTTTACTAGAGAATATTCCTTAATCATGCAAGAAACAGATACTATTTCTCATTTGACAAAATATAATACCAATTCATGATAAAAACTTACCAAAGTGGGTGTAGAGGGAACATACCTTAACATTATAAAAGCCATTTCTGACAAATCCACAGCCAATATAATACTCAGTGGAGGAAAGATGAAAGCCTTCCTACCAACATCTCAAAAAAGACAAGGATTCCCACTCTTGACAGTTTTATTCAGCATAGTATCAGAAGTCCAAGCTATAGCAATCAGAAAAACAAGAAATAAAATATATCTGAATTGGAAGAGAAGAGGTAAAATTGTAACTATATGCAGATGACAGGATACTATATATAGAAAATCCTAAGGAATACACATAATAACTGCTATACATAAAAAACAAATTCAGTAAAGAAGCCAAATACAAGATTACCATTCAGAAATTGGTTGCATTTATGTATATTAAAAATGAAATATTAGAAAAAGAATACAAAAATACAGTAACTTTTCAAATTACAACAAAAAATTAAATACCTAGGAATAAACCTGACCAAGGTGGTGATATATGCTGAGAAATATAAAACATTAATCAAGGAAATTAAAGAGGATTCAAAGAAATGGAAAGCTATCCCATGCCCCTGGATTGGATGAATCATTACTGTTACAGTATCATTAAAATGGCCATACTACCCAAAGCAATCTGCAGATTTGATGCAATCCCTATCGAATTATTCATGACATTTTTCACAGAATTAGAACAAATGATCCAAAAATTATATATGGAATCACAAAAGACCCAGAATTCCCTAACTAATCCAGAGGGGAAACATAAAAAAAAAAGCAAGAGGCATAATTTTTCCATACTTCAGACAATATTACAGAGCTACAGTAATCAAGAGAGTGTGGTACTGGTACAAAAACAGACATACAGACTAATGGAACAGAATAGAAAACTCAGAAATAAACCTAGGCACCAGTGGTCAACTAATATTCAACAAAGGAAGCAAGAATAAAAAATGGGGAAAAGAGAGTCTTTTCCGCAAGTGATGCTGGGAAAACTTGAGAGCCACATATAAATCAATGACCCTAGAACACACCCTTATATCACACACAAAAATAAACTCAAAATGGCTTAAAGACTTAAACATAAGACAAAACACCATCAAACTCCTAGAGGAGAAAATAGGCAAAACATTCACTGACATCAACCATACAAATATTTTCTTAGGTCCGTCTACCAAAGCAATAGAAATAAAAGCAAAAATAAACCAATGGGATCTAACCAAACATAGAAGCTCTGGCACAGCAAAGAAACCATAAAAAAAAGACAACTTACAGAAAATGAGAAAATAGTTGTAAATGATGCAACTGACAAAGGTTTTCATCTCCAAAATATGCAAACAACTCAACAGCAAAAATAAATAAATAAATAAATAAATAAATAAATAAATAATGGACAGAAGAACTAATAGACAATTTTACAAAGAAGACATATGGATGGCCAATAGGCTCATGACAAATGCTCAACATCACTTTTAGAGAAATGCAAATCAAAACTACAATGTGGCAGCACTTACACCAGTTAGAATGGTAATCCTTAATAATTCAACAAATGACTAAATGCTTGAGAGGGTATGAAGAAAAGAGAAACTTCCTTCACTGTTGGTGGGAATGTAAATTGGAAAACATTATGGAGCTTCCTCAGAAAACTAAATATAGAATAATCTTATGATCACTCTTGGGCATATATCCAGACAAAACTTTCCTTGAAAGAGATACACGCACCCCTATGTTCATTGCAGCACTATTCACAATAGTCAAGACAAGGAAACAACCTAATTTCCATTGACAGATGAATGGATTAAGAAGACAGGGTACATGTACACAAAGGAATACTACTCAGCAACAAAAAGAACAAAATAATGCCATTTGCAGCAACATGGGTAGAACTAGAGATTCTCATACTAAGTGAAGTATGTCAGAAAGAGGAAGACAGATACAATATGGTAGTACTTACGTATGGAATCTAAAATATGGCACAGATGAGCCTATTTACAGAACAGAAACAGACTCACAGACACAGACAGCAGTCTTGTTTTTGCCAACCGAAGGGGGAAAGAGAGGAAATGGTATGAACTGGGAGTTCAAGGTTAATATATGCAAAATGTTATATTTAGAGTGGATAGACCACCAAGTCCTGCTGTATATACAAGGAACTATATCTAATCACTTTTTTTTTTATTTTCCCACTGTACAGCAAGGGGATCAAGTTATCCTTACATGTATACATTACATTTACATTTTTTCCCCACTCTTTGTTCTGTTGCAACATGAGTATCTATACATAGTTCTCAATGCTACTCAGCAGGATCTCCTTGTAAATCTATTCTAAGTTGTCTCTGATAAGCCCAAGCTCCCGATCCCTCCCACTCCCTCCCCCTCTCATCAGGCAGCCACAAGTCTGTTTTCCAAGTCCATGATTTTCTTTTCTGTGGAAAGGTTCATTTGTGCTATATATTAGACTCGAGTTATAAGTGATATCATATGGTATTTGTCTTTGTCTTTCTGACTTATTTCACTCAGTATGAGAGTCTCTAGTTCCATCCATGTTGCTGCAAATGGCATTATGTCATTCTTTCTATGTCTGAGTAGTATTCCTTTGTGTATATATACCACACCTTCCGAATCCAATCATCTGTCCATGGACATTTGGGTTGTTTCCATGTCCTGGCTGTTGTGAATAGCACTGCAAAGAACATGCGGGTGCATGTGTCTCTTTTAAGTAGAGTTTTGTCCAGATATATGCCCAAGAGTGGGATTGTGGGGTCATATGGAAGTTCTATGTATAGGTTTCTAAGGTATCTCCAAACTGCTCTCCATAGTGGCTGTACCAGCCTACATTCCCACCAACAGTGCAGGAGGGTTCCCTTTTCTCCACAGCCCCTCCAGCACTTGTTATTTGTGGACTCATTAATGATGGCCATTCCGACTGGTGTGAGGCGGTATCTCATGGTAGTTTTGATTTGCATTTCTCTAATAATCAGCGATGTTGAGCATTTTCTCATGTGTTTGCTGGCCATCTGTGTATCTTCCTTGGAGAAATGTCTATTCAGGTCTTTTGCCCATTTTTCCATTGGGTGATTGGCTTTATTGCTGTTGGATTGTATAATTTGCTCATATATTCTAGAGATTAAGCCCTTGTCGGTTGCATCGTTTGAAACTATTTTCTCCCATTCTGAAAGTTGTCTTTTTGGTTTCTTTTGGGTTTCCTTTGCTGTGCAAAAGCTTTTCAGTTTGATTAGGTCCCATGGGTTTATTTTTGCTCTAATTTCTATTGCTTTGGGAGACTGACCTGAGAAAATATTTATCCAGTCACTTTTGATGGAATCTGGTCAAAGATATATGAGAAACAGAAGTGTGTATATACATATGTCTGTGTCACGCTGCTTTACAGCAGAAATTTACAGAATATGTAAATCAACTATAATAGAAAAAATTAAACAAAAAGGAAGTAGAAACTATAAAGAGGAGCCAAGAAAAATAAGAAAATTCATTTACAGAGATGAAAACTGAGGTAAAGGCATTGAATATCTGAATGAATTATGCAGAGGAACAAATAAATGATTTGGAGATAGAATAATGGTAATTATCCAATCAGAACAGCAGGTAGACAGCCAAATGGAAAAAAAATGAAAGCAATAAAAGACATCCATGGGATAATATAAAGTGTGACAATTTTGCATGATAAAGATTCTAGAAAAAAAAAGAGATTGAAAGTGTATTTGAAGAAATTATGGCTGAAAACTTTCCAAATCTAAAGCAGGAATCTGATATCCAGATGCAGAAAGCACAACAGGCCCCAAATAACTTGAACCCAGACATACGTGTATCAATACCTATTATAATAAAAATGGCAAAAAATAAAAATAAGGAGAGGATTCTAAAAACAGCAAGAGAAAAACTAAGAGTTCATTATAAGGGAAACCCATAAGGATGTCAGCTGATTTTTTTTTAAACAAACACCAAAGGTAAAAAGAGAGTGGTAAGCTATATTCCAAGTTCTAAAAGGGAAAAATTTGCAACCTAGAATAATCTACCCAGCAAGATTATCATTTTAAATGGGAGAAAAAAAAAGAATTTCTCAACCAAAAACTAAAAGAATAGAGCAATAGTAAATGTGTGCTAAAATAAATATTGAAAGGTCTCCTCTAAATAGGAATGAAAGAAATCACAATTGGAAAGTTATCAATCAAATAAGGCACTATACCTATAAAAATTAAGTTGTGAATGCAGTGATAAACACAAGGAACAGCAAAAGGATAAATACAAAGGTGTATAAAAGTACATCAAAATCCAAAAATTTGGGAAGGGGAATAAGAAAATCGAGACTTTTTTAGATTTATTTGAGCCTAAATGACTGAGACTAAGACAAGCTGATAGGCAGGGGTTAACATATTTGACAAACAGGACCACCACCAGTCAAAAACAAACATTAGAATCTCATAAACCAAAAGAAGAGATGCACGCATAACATAAAATGAAATCATCCAACCAAAGGGGGGAATAAAAGAAAAAGAAAAGAACAACAACAAAAAAAAAACTTACAGTGTAAAGTGGAAAACAAGGCATAAAATAGCAATAAATACATGTTTATCAATATTTACCTTAAAAGTAAATGTGCTTAATGTTCAAATAAAAAGACAATGAATGGTAGATTAGATTAAAAAACAAGAGCAGGAATTCCCGTCGTGGCGCAGTGGTTAACGAATCCGACTAGGAACCATGAGGTTGCGGGTTCGATCCCTGCCCTTGCTCAGTGGGTTAACGGTCCGGCGTTGCCGTGAGCTGTGGTGTAGGTTGCAGACACGGCTCGGATCCTGCGTTGCTGTGGCTCTGGTGTAGGCTGGCGGCCACAGCTCCGATTAGACCCCTAGCCTGGGAACCTCCATATGCCGCAGGAGCGGCCCAAGAAATAGCAAAAAAAAACAAAAAAAAAAAAAAAACAAAAAAAAAAAAAAAATAAATAAATAAATAAATAAAAAATAAAAAATAAAAAACAAGAGCATACAATAGCCTACAATGCTGAGCCGATAGAGATCCACCTTAGGGCAAAAGACAGATATAAATTGAAAATGAGTGGATAGAAAAGTATATTTCATGTGACTAGAAATAACAGGAAATTGGGAGTCAAAATAACCATATCAGGCAAAATAGACTTTAAAACAAATCCATTAAGAAAGATAAAGAAATGCTCTATTTAATGATAAAAGGATCACCTCAAGAAGGTGATATTATAGTCATCAATATATATGCCCCTGATATAGGAGCACCCAGGTACATATAACAAATACTAACAGGAAGAAAAAGGAGAAATTGATGGGGATACAGTAATATGAGGGGATTTTAACACTCTACTCACATCACTGGCCAGCTCCATTAGACAGAAAAGCAACAAGGCAAGAAAGATCTTAAATGAGTGAATAGATCTTAAAAAAAAAGAACCAGAATATACATTATTTTCAAGGGTATGTGGAATATTCACTAAGATTGACCACGTACTGGGGCACAAAACAACTGCGTAGAGACTAAGAAACATGCTGCAATAAAACCAGTGGGTCAACAAGGAAATTTAAAAAAAAAGAAATTAAATTATTACCTTGAGATAAATGACAATGAAAACATAACCATACAAAATCTATGGGATGCAGCAAAAGCACTTCTTAGAGGAAAGTTTGCAGCTATATGCACTTGCTCAAAAACAAGAAAAATGTCAATTACCACCTAAAAGAATTAGAAAATGAAGAACCAAAAAATCTAAAGTCAGCAGAAGGAAGGAAATCATAAAACCAGTGTAAAAATCAATAATACAGGGATTTAAAAAAGAACAATTAAAAAAATCAATAAAACCAAGAGCTGGTTCTTTGAAAGGGTAAACAAATTTGACAAACCTCTGACCAGGATCGCCAAGCAGAAGAGAGAACTCAAATAAACAAAATAAGAAATGAAAAAGGAAAAATCTCAATTGATACCACAGAAGAAAATAAAGAGAGAGAGAGAACACATTTACATGCTAATAAATTCAACAACCTAGAAGAAATGGACAACTTTCTAGACTCATACAACTCACTAAATTTGAATAAAAAAAGATAATTTGAACAGATTAATCACTAGAAATGAAGTAGACCATGTAATAAAAAATTCTACAAATAAAATCCAGGACAAGATGGCTTTGCAGACAAATTCTAACAACACATAAAGAACATATACTTTTCCTTCTCACATTCTTCCAAAAGATTGAAGAAGAAGGAATACACCCCAAAACATTCTATAGGTTGTAAGATTAACATACAGAAATCTGTTGCATTCCCGTATAATAATAATGAGATATCAGAAAAGGGATATAGTATAAATTTAAAATTGCACCCCCCAAAATAAAATAACTAGGAAAAAAATACCTGACCAATGAGGCTTAAGTCTAATAGGCTGAGAATTATTAAATATTAATGAAGGTAATTAACAATGATTCCAAGAAATGGAAAGATATTTCATGCTCCTGGATTAGAAATGATATTGTTAAAATAGCATACTACCCAAGGTAATCTACAGATTTAATGTGATCCCTGCAAATTCCAATGACATTTTTTCACAGAACTAGAACAAATAATCCCAAATTTATATGGAACCATAAAATACCCTGAATTGCTAAAGAAATCCTGAGGTTGGAAAAAAAAGTAGGAGGAATAACTTTTTCAGATTTCAGACAATACCACAAACCTACACGAATCAAGACAATGTGGTACTGGTACAAAAATAGATACATTGACAGGCGAATTCTATCAAACATATAAAGAGGAACTGGTGCCCATCCTCCTTAAACTCTTTCAAAAGGTTGAAGAAGAAGGAATACTCCCAAAGACATTCTATGAGGCCACCATCACCCTCATTCCAAAACCAGACAGAGATACCACCAAAAAAGAAAACTATTGCCCAATGTCTTTGATGAATATAGACGCCAAAAACTCTCAACAAAATCTTAGCCAACCGAATCCAACAACATATCAAAAAAATCATACACCATGACCAGGTAGGGTTCATCCCAGGCTCACAAGGATGGCTCAACAAATGCAAATCAATCAACTTCATACACCACATTAACAAGAGAAAAGTCAAAAATCATATGATCATCTCAATAGACGCAGAAAAAGCATTTGACAAAGTCCAACATCCATTCATGATCAAGACCCTCACCAAAGTGAGTATAGAGGGAACATTCCTGAACATAATCAAAGCCATTTATGATAAACCCACAGCAAATATAATACTCAATGGGGAAAAACTGAAAGGCTTCTCACTCAAATCTGGAACAAGACAGGGATGCCCACTCTCACCACTGCTCTTCAACATAGTTTTGGAAGTCCTACCTACAGCAATTAGACAAACCAAAGAAATAAAAGGCATCCAAATAGGAAGAGAAGAGATAAAACTGTCACTGTATGCAGATGATATGGTACTATACATAGAAAACCCTAAGGACTCCACCCAAAAACTCCTTGAACTGATTAATAAATTCAGCAACGTAGCAGGATAGAAGATTAACACTCAGAAGTCCGTCACATTTCTGTATACCAGCAATGAAATATTAGAAAAGGAATACAAAAATACGATACCTTTTAAAATTGCACCTCACAAAATCAACTACCTCGGAATACACCTGACTGAGGAGGTAAAGGACTTATATGGCGAGAACCATAAAACTTTAATCAAAGAAATCAAAGACGATATAAAGAAATGGAAAGATATTCCATCTTCCTGGATTGGAAAAATCAATATTGTAAAAATATCCATACTACCCAAAGCAATCTACAGACTCAATGCAATCCCTATCAAATGACATTTTTCACAGAACTACAACAAACAATCCAAAAATTTATATGGAACCACAAAAGGCCCAGAATCACCACAGTAATCCTGAGAAACACAAACCAAACAGGAGGCATAACTCTCCCAAACTTCAAGCAATATTACAAAGCCACAGTCATGAAAACAGTGTGGTACTGGTATGAAAACAGACAGACCAATGGAACAGAATAGAGAACCCAGAAATAAACCCTGACACCTATGGTCAATGAATCTTTGACAAGGGAGGCTAGAACATCAAATGGGAAAAAGAATGTCTATTCAGCAAGCATTGCTGGGAAACCTGGACAGCTTCATGCAAAGCAATGAAACTATAAGACACCCTCACACCATGCACAAAAATAAACTCAATATGGCTGGAAGACTTAAATATAAGACAGGACACCATCAAACTCCTAGAAGAGAACATAGGCAAAACACTCTCTGACATCAACCTCATGAATATTTTCTCAGGTCAGTCTCCCAAAGCAATAGAAATTAGAGCAAAAATAAACCCATGGGACCTAATCAAACTGAAAAGCTTTTGCACAGCAAAGGAAACCCAAAACAAACCAAAAAGACAACTTTCAGAATGGGAGAAAATAGTTTCAAACGATGCAACCGACAAGGGCTTAATCTCTAGAATATATAAGCAAATTATACAATCCAACAGCAATAAAGCCAATCACCCAATGGAAAAATGGGCAAAAGACCTGAATAGACATTTCTCCAAGGAAGATACACAGATGGCCAGCAAACACATGAGAAAATGCTCAACATCGCTGATTATTAGAGAAATGCAAATCAAAACTACCATGAGATACCGCCTCACACCAGTCGGAATGGCCATCATTAATGAGTCCACAAATAACAAGTGCTGGAGGGGCTGTGGAGAAAAGGGAACCCTCCTGCACTGTTGGTGGGAATGTAGGCTGGTACAGCCACTATGGAGAGCAGTTTGGAGATACCTTAGAAACCTATACATAGAACTTCCATATGACCCCACAATCCCACTCTTGGGCATATATCTGGACAAAACTCTACTTAAAAGAGACACATGCACCCGCATGTTCTTTGCAGTGCTATTCACAACAGCCAGGACATGGAAACAACCCAAATGTCTATGGACAGATGATTGGATTCGGAAGGTGTGGTATATATACACAAAGGAATACTACTCAGACATAGAAAGAATGACATAATGCCATTTGCAGCAACATGGATGGAACTAGAGACTCTCATACTGAGTGAAATAAGTCAGAAAGACAAAGACAAATACCATATGATATCACTTATACCTGGAGTCTAATATATAGCACAAATGAACCTTTCCACAGAAAAGAAAATCATGGACTTGGAAAACAGACTTGTGGCTGCCTGATGAGAGGGGGAGGGAGTGGGAGGGATTGGGAGCTTGGGCTTATCAGAGACAACTTAGAATAGATTTACAAGGAGATCCTGCTGAGTAGCATTGAGAACTATGTATAGATACTCATGTTGCAACAGAACAAAGAGTGGGGAAAAAATGTAATTGTAATGTATACATGTAAGGATAACTTGATTTCCTTGTTGTATAGCGGGAAAATTAATAAAAAAGATACATTGATCAATGGAAGAGAATAGAGAAGCCTAAAATAAACTCAGACACCAATGGTCAATTCATCTTCAACAAAGAGGCAAGAATATAAAATGGGAAAAAAATCTCTCCAGAAAGTAGTGCTGGAAAAACTGGACAGATGTATGTTAACAAATGAAACTAGAAAACTCCTTCAAACCATGAGCAAAAATGAATTCAAAATGACTTAAAAATCTTAAACATAAAACATGACACCATAAAAGTTTAGAAGAGAATATAGGTAAAATATTCTCTGACATCAACCATGCAAATGTTTTCTTATGTCAGTCTCTCAAGGCAATAGAAATAAAATCAAAAATAAACAAATGGTACCTAATCAAACTCAAAAGCTTTTGCACAGCAAAGGAAACTATAAGCAAAATGAAAATTAAAACTATAGAATGGGAGAAAATATTTGCCAAGGATGCAACTGACAAGTGCTTAACCTCAAAAATGTACAAATAACTCAAAAACAAAAACAAAAACAACAAACCCAATAAAAAAATGCACGGGAGAACCTAAATAGACATTTGTCAAAAAGAGACATGCAGATGGTCAGTAGGTACCTGAAAAAAATGCTCAACATCACTAATTATTATAAAAGTACAAATCAAAAGTACAATGAGATACCATCAGTCAGAATGGCCATCATTAATATGTCAACACATAAATGCTTGAAAGTGTGTGGAGAATAGGGAGAACTAGTGCAGTTTTAGTGGGAATGTAAATTGTTACAACCATTATGGAAAACATTAGAGATTCCTCAGAAAACTAAGTATAGAATTACCTTATTATCCAATAATACCAGTCATGGGCCTATATCCTGAGAAAACTATAATTCCAAAAGACACCTGCACCCCTATACTCATTGTGGCACTGCTCACAACCTAAAAGTCGAATGACAAATGAATAAATTTATAATATATTATACATATATACAATGGAATACCACTCGGCCATAAAAAAAAATGCCATTTGCAGCAAAATGGATGCAACTAGGGATTTTTCATACCAAGTGAAATAACTCAGAAAGAGAAAGACATATACCATATGATATCACTTACATGCAGAATCTAAAATAGGGCACAAATTAACCTAACTACAAAACAGAAAGAGACTCACAGACATAGTGAACAGACTTGTGGTTTCCAAGGGGGAGGGGATAAAGATTGAGATGGACTTGGAGTTTGGGGTTAGCAATGTCAACTATTACTTTTAGAATGGATAAACTATGAAGTCCTACTGTATAGCCCAGGGAACTATATCCATTCTCTGGGGGTAGACTATGATGCAAGACAGAATATATTAAAAAGAATGTATGTAATATATAATTGGGTCACTTTGCTATTGAGTAGAAATTGGCACAGCATTGTAAATCAACTATACTTAAATTAAAAAAAATGACTTCGTAAGCCATGCCTCAAATGGAAAAAAAAGAAAAAAAGGAAAATAAATGAAAAATATTCCTCAAGCCCACAATTTTCATGTAAACTATAATGATTTACTTGGTCTGTCATATGAGAGAGAAATAAAATCATTAGCATTTTTTCTCTCTCTCCCATTTTTGGTCACATCTGCAGCACATGGAAATTCATAGACAAAGGTTCAAATCTGAGCCACAGCTCTAACCTATGCCATAATTGTGACAATGCCGGAACCTTAACCTCTTGCACCACAGTAGGAAATCCAGTATTTTCTCTTGTGCAAGAGAATATAAAGATGAATTTGGATGACAGCATTTTAAAATTGCTAAGCCTTTAAAAAATAACACTGTTAGAAACATCATGACTTCCAAGACCAGTAAGGCAAATGGTAATAATGAAGGAAGAAGTACTTTCATTATTATCAAATGTATACTGAGAAAATATGCAAGGACGAAAAAGATCTGATTGGACATCTTCTAGCTTCGGCATTAACATTTTCTTTTATGTTGTTATTTTCATGAAGCTTTGATATATTAATGTCTAATGGAAATTTTTTAATATTTAATTAAAGCAAATAACTTAAAAATATAAAATAATTCCACTTCAAATAATAGCTTTCAAAGTGGTCTGTGTTTAATTGCAACCCTGACCTCAAAGGCTACTCTTATTTAGCTGTAATGGATAACTGGCACAGCACTTTGTGATACCAAATGTTCTTCCTTTTCAACTCCTTTGTATATATCACTTTTCCTTTTCTCCCTTGATATACAGTACAATATAGGTATTGCTGATATGATTTTTTTCATGAGGAAAGTATATGAAACCTACTTTTTCTAGAAAATGTGCAAAATTATCTATAACTCCATGCTGAGTGTACCAGCAATTACTCTAAAAACAAATCCTGCTCTGAAATAGAAAGATATCTTCATACTCTATTGTATAGAATTAGCTCAATTGCCTGTTATCATCAATCATTGGGAAACAAATTATGTGTGTCTGTCTTTGAAGGTTCTGGAGCTTCTTGGCAACTGGGTGATTGCTGCAAAGCAGAGAAATACTAAATACAGGTCAAAAGTCATCCCCAGTGGTGTTTCTAAGAGATGGCCTTTGGAATTTCATTTATATGATCTGTGAGAGATACATTAAAGCCTATTGCCTGAGGAGGAATTGCTACTAAGGATGCAAAACTGCTCATCAGTACAATATTGGGACATCTCTGATTGATTTCTATCATCTCATTCAGTTTCTTAGGATTAGGATGTGTCTAATATTACCTGGAGGATCATTAGATACAAAAGTTTTATCCATAGAATCAGGAATTCTAAGAGAAATCCACTTTGATACTATAAGTGTGGCTTATGGACTAAGAGTTTCAGCATCACCTGGGAACTTGGAAGAAACACAGAACTTCAGGCCCTACCCCATAATACCTAGTGAATAAGAATTTCATTTTAATGAGTTTCAAAGGTTATCTCTATTCTTGCAAAATTTGAGAAACTGTGCCTTTGAAATCATCTAATCATCATCTTTCTTTTTATAGAAGAACAGGCAGAGAAGCTCTTATATATGTACAAATTAAGTAATTGAGTGATTAGAAGAAAAATACAGGCTAGAACTCTGAGTCAGTAACATAAACATTGGCTTATGATCAATTTGAAACCAGAGTTATGCACATATTGACCTATGATTCATATATTATGACCTCACCAGGATTAACTTCCTATTTTCTGAAGTGAGAAGAATATTAGATAGCATACTAAAAGTAAACAATCTGGCCATTCACAGAATAAAATCACACAAATGAGGAAATCATAGAAAGGTGAATATGTGGACTTAGAACTCTCATTGTGTGCAAGATAGTTGTGAAGATCACAGTAAATTATTTATACAAAATCTTACAGCACATCTAGATGCTTCCTGATTCCCAGTCAAATTTACTTCCTTAGACTTAGAACTTCCTATTGATGGTCAAAGTGTAAATATATTCAGTGGCCCTTTGGGTCATAGTTGGCAATGAAAATGCAAAAATGAATGAATGAGAAATGGACAGATTACTTCCAATTACACTCAACTTTCACAAGATAAAACGAGGAGTCTAGAGATTAGATTGTGTTTTATGGCTCCTTTAATTTTGGGAAATTATGTTCCCCAAAATGTTAGAGCAATACCTAATAACCAAATGTTAAAAGAGAGAGAACATCTCACAGGATCTCCTTTGCAATGAGGAATGCTTCTTAGCCCCGCAGTTTTTGTCATTCACTCAGATTTTCAATTCATTCTACAAAGACACCATTCATTCTATGCCAGACACTGTACTACATACTATTCATACAGACATGACCAAAACAGAATTTATCCCTCCAAAATCTCATCATATAGGAGGAAAGAATAAGCAACAATGACAAACAAGATTCAATATTAGAGTAGAGGAGGGCCTGGGAGACATGATTAAGGAAGGGTTCACAAAGAGAATAATTTTGATGAAAGTCATCTCTAAATGAAAGCTGGTACTGTAGTAGAGGGCATAGCAAAGAATGATGGCTGAAATAACTAGTTCTTCTCTTTTCTTCTAACTAATACACTTAGACATTTTATACTAAATAATTTATAAAACCATTTAGTTTGTTGCATCTTTTTGTTGTGCTGTAAGATAGGGCTGAATTCAGAAGTGGTAAGCCCCAGGAACATAAGAGCAGTTTATTTCTATATTGATGATTAAAAAGTGGAATTAAATAATTACCTAATTTCAGCAAAATCTCAGATTTTAAGTCAAATGACATCCAGTTGTTTGAGTCACAACAGAATTTGGGAACCCTGCCCTTTTCTTTCTCTCCTCTGCAGCATATGAACATTCACACATACACTTTCCACAAAGTAGACTTCAAAAATGCAAATGATATGCTAAACCCAAGCATGGCTTTAAGTGATAACACAGAGACTTCAATGGGGGGGGGGCAAAAGAGATTATTTAGAGAGCTGCAAGCATTGACTTAGTGAATTTTAAAAGCTCTTTATTGGATCAAAAATGAGATACCCTTCCATTAGTACACAATCAAAAAACTCCAAATGCCACCAGGAGAATTCTCATATGGTTCACTTTAAAACATTTTTCCTTACATTATTCAGTGTTCATTACCAGTAATCTAGAATCCAAAGAAAATACATTTAATTATTTATTATTTTACCAATGAGAAAATTTTTTCTGACTTTGCTTTCCTGATGTAGAAATTCACACTCTATTTTATTTATTTATTCACATTTTATTTGTGTGTTAATACTAAATTATTATTATATCTTATGTTTTTATGTATAACTGAAGATAGATAAAATGTGGATAAATATTACTCAGAGAAGTAATGATATGTGAGCCATAGACAGTATTATTTGATTTTGCAAGTTGAGTTCTTAGTAAGTTTTTAATATTCTTACATTATATATTCTTAGAAAGAATATCATAAGTATTTTAAAATAAACTCACAGTGGCACCTTAGCTCTCTCCTTATTTTGACAATCTTATTAATCTCTCTATATTTCAAATAAATATGCTAATATGTTTTATCAGTTAGTTAAAATGATGTTTCACATTTTTACTTATTTTACTTAATTTCATATAAATGTTAGAATAGTTGACAATTTAAAAAGATATATTCTATTATATACATTATTAATGAATATGATGTAAAGGATAAAATCTTGTTTGTTTTCCCAGTTCCCAGAAGTTTAATTAAAATAATGAACTGGAGAGCCATTAATAATTTTGTAATATCATTAAACATGTTCTCTCAAATAAGAGCAAGTATGTCTACACACCAATTTGGGGGAGATCGGAGAAATTTCAAAACCATCAAAAATAATTAGAAAAAGAAGAAAAACAAATCCTAAAGTCAGCAAAAGGAAGGAAAACAAAGATCAGAGAGGAGATCAATAAAATAGAAATTGAAAAAAACAAGAGAAAAAAATCAATAAAACCAATAGACGGTACTTTGAAAGGGTAAACAAAATTGACAAACCTCTGCCCAGATTTACCAAGAAGAATAGGTAAAGAACTCAAATAAATGTAATAAGAAATGAAAAATAAGAAATCTCAACAGACACTGCAGAAATACAAAAGACATAAGAAAATACCATGAACAATTTTAGGCCAACAAATTTGACAACCTAGAAGAATAAGACAACTTTTTAGAGACATACAGCCAACCAAAACTGAATCAAGAAAAATAGATCAATGTAACAGACAAATCACTAGAAATGAAATTGAACATATAATAAAAACAAACGAAAGCCCAAGACCAGAGGGCTTCACAGATGAATTCTACAAAACATACAACGAATAACTTATACCCATCCTTCTTAAAATTTTCCAAAAGTTGTAGAAGGAATATTCCCAAAGGTATTCTATGAAGCCAACATCACCCTAATACCAAAAGCAGACAAAGATACTACCAAAAAAGAAAACTATAGGCCAATATCTTTGATGGATATAGATGAAAAGTTATCAACAAAATTTTAGTCAATCAAATCCAACAACATATAAAAAAAAGATCATACACCACAACCAAGTGGGATTCATCCCAACTTTACAAGGATGTTTCAACATATGCAAATCAATCAACATCATACATCATGTTAACAAAATAAAAAAACCACAGGATCATCTCAATAGAGGCAGAAAAGGCATTTGATGAAATCAACATCCATTCATGAAAAAAACTTACCAAAGTGGGTATAGAGGGAATATATGTGTAAATTATAAAAGCCATTTATGACAAACCCACAGCCAATATAATACTCACTGGAGAAAAGCTAAAAATCTTCCTTCTAAAATTTCAAAAAAGGCAAGGATGCCCACTCTTACCACTCTTATTCAACATAATACTGGAAATTCTCACTGCAGGAATCACACAAAAATAAATAAATAAAAGGTATCCAAACTGGAAGAGAAGAGGTAAAATTGTCACTATATGCAGATGCCAGGATACTATATATAGAAAACCCTAAGGATGCCACACACAAATGGCTCAAACAGAATGATGAATTCAGTAAAGTAGCAGGATACAAGATTAACATTCAGAAATTTGTTGCATTTCTGTATACTAACAATGAAATATTAGAAGAGGAATGTAAAAATGCAATACCTTTTAAAATGGCATCCTGCAAAAATTAAATAACCTAGGAAAAAACCTGACCATGGAGGTGAAAGACTTATATGCTGAGAATTATAAAACATTAATCAAGGAAATTAAAGAGGATTCAAAGAAATAGAAAGATTTTCCATGCTCCTGAATGGAAGAATTAATATTTTTAAAATGTCCATACAACACAAGGTAATCTATGGATTCAATTCAATCCCTATCAAATTACCCATTACATTTTCACAGAATTAGAACAAACAATCCAAAAATTGTATAGAGAATCATAAAATATCTGGGGGAATGAGGATCAAGTAGGAGCCATAACTCTCACAGGCTTTAGACAACATTGGAAAGCTACAGTAATCAAGACAGTGTGGTACTGGTACAAAAGCAGACATATTGACTAATGGAACACAATAGAGAACCCGGGCACCAATGGTCAATTAATCCATGACAAAGGATGCAAGAATATAAAATGGGAAAAAGACAGTTTAGTCAGCAAGCCCTGCTGGGAAAGCTGGACAGCTGCATGTAAGTCAATGAACCTAGAGCACACCCTCACACCATGTGCCAAAAATGAGCTCAAAATTGCTTAAAGACTTAAACATAAGACAAGATACCATAAACACTTAGAAGAGAATATTGGCAAACAGCCTCTGACATCAACCATATAAAATTTTCTTAGGTCAAGTCTCCCAAAGCAATAGAAATGAAAATGAAAGTAAACCAATGGGTCCTAATCAAACTTAAATGTTTTGTAGAGCAAAGGAAACCGTAAAAAAGAAAATAAAGACAACTATGGAATGTGAGAAAAGTTTCAAATGATGAAACTGACAAGCACTTAATCTCCAAAATATACAAATACACAAAACTCAATAACAACAAAAAATGAAAAATCCGTTTAAAAAAGGGCAGAAGACCTAAATATACATTTCTCCAAAAAAGACATGTGGATCACCAACAGGAACATGAAAAAATGCTTGATATCACTAATTATTAGAGAAATTCAAATTAAAACTACATCAAAGCACCACTTCATACCAGTCAGAATGGCCATTGTTAGTAAGTCTACAAATAACAAATGCTGGAGAGGGTGTGGAGAAAAGGTAACCTTCCTACATTGTGGGTGGGAATGTAAATTTTTACAACCACTATGGAAAACAGTATGGAAGTATCTCAGAAAACTAAATATAAAACTGCCATATGATCCAACAATCCCACTCCTGGGCATATATCCAGACAAAACTTTCCTTGAAAAAGATACATGTGCCCCTGTGTTCATTGTGGCACTATTCATAATGGCCAAGACATGGAAACAGACTAAATGCCCATCAACAGGTGAATGGATTAAGAAGATATCATATATATGCACAATGAAATACTACCCAACCATTAAAAAACAAGTTATTCCATTTTCAACAACATGCATGGAACTAGAGACTCTCATCCTGAGTGAAGTAAGTCAGAAAGAGAAAGACAAACACCGTGTGATACTACTTATATCTGGAATCTAATATATGGCACAAATGAACCTATCTAACAGAGAAAAACTAACTCATGTACATGGATAACTGACTTGTGGTTGCCAAGGGGGAGGCGGAGATAGTAAGATGGGCTGAGAATTTGGAGTTAGCAGATGCAAACCTGAATTTGGAGTGGATAAGCAATGAGATCCTGCTGTGTAGCACACGGAACTCTATCTAAACACTTGTGATGGAATATGATGGAGGATAATGTGAGAAGAAGAGTATATATATATTTATGTATAACTGGGTCAATGTGCTGTGCAGCAGAAATTGCAGAACATTGTAAATCAAGCAAAATATAAAAATTTTTAAAAGGGCTCTGTAAGATATGAAGCATGATATTAAATATAGTTTATCATTGCCTCTGACTAAAAAAAAAATAGATTGAATTAAATCCATCCAACCATTAAGGAACTAATTAGAAAATCAACTAACTTAATCTGACACTTCAAATTACTGGGAGTTCATGCCAAATCAAATAAATAAAAAATAAAATTAATTCATAGATCAGTCCTTTTGATTTATCATATAAGTGTACAGACTGTTTTAAACAAAGCCTCACTATATTACATATTATATTATATGCTCTATTACACCTTATGTTAGTACAAATAAGCATGCTATAAAATAGAGTTCTTGCAAGATTTTAAGAAACTAAGACTTAATCAGAAATATCTGAAATGGTGACTGTGAAATTCTTATAGAAATTGAATAACTGACTTCACATTTAGAATGACTATGCATTGAATGTATAATACCTGGAAAAGTAGCTGATGTCTGTGGCAAAAAATAAAAAGTGAACAAAGAGCTATACTCTAGGAAATTATTGCATTGTATACTGAAACTAAATATTTACAAATAATTGGAAACTATTGCATTGGATACTGAAACTAAACATTTAAAAATAATCAGTCAGTTATAATTTTAGGAAATTATTGCATTGGATACTAAAACTAAATATTTACAAATAATCAGTCAATCATAATTTTATGCCACTTCCCCATATATCGCCAACTATTTCCTGCCACACTCCCTGGGTTGCCTATAATTGGTGGTTCTCTAAAAGTAATATTTTCATTTAATAAACCTTTGCCTTTACATATAGTTTTTCTTTGTCTAAAATATCCCACTCCTGTTTTCTCACTTCCCTATTACCTTCTTCCTTGACTTCCTAAAATAAACACCTCATTTTATGATGGGAAACTCAAGCATCATTGCTTTTATGAAGTTTGTCTTTCCATTGATGAGATCTACCACAGGTAGATGTCATCATCTTCCTTTTAATTAATTGTTTCTTCTTTCTTTGTGCACAATCTCTTTGAGGAAGATATTTGTCTTATGCCTTTAGTGCTATTCATCTTTTATACCAAATCCCATACAAAAGGCTGGACCCATATGCAAAAATCAATATATATTTGAAGTTGAATTTTGAATTAATCAGATTTATAAATAAAATTATGTCCCATGTTTTACTTAAAATTTTTTGGCTACAAAAAATAGATATCCCAATTTATTTTATTTTATTATTTTTTGATTTTTATTTTATATATATGTTTTTTCTACTGCACAGCATGGAGACCCAGTTACACATACATGTATACATTATTTTTTCTCACATTATGCGCTCCATCATAAATGACTAGACAGAATTCCCAGTGCTACACAGCAAGATCCAATTGCTAATCCATCCTGAAGTCAACATTCTGTGTCTTTTTACCCCAAGCTCCCAGTCCCTCCCAGTCCCTCCCCTTCCCCCTTGGCAACCACAAGTCTATTCTCCAAGTCCATGATTTTCTTTTGTGGAAAGGTTCCTTTGTACCATATATTAGGTTCCAGATATAAGTGATATCATATGGTATTTGTCTTTCTCTTTCTGACTTACTTCACTTATTATGAGAGTCTCTAGTTCCATCCAGGTTGCTGCAAATGGCCTTATGTCATTCTTTTTTATGGCTGAGTAGTATTCCATTGTGTATATATACCACATCTACCTGATCCAATCACCTATTAGTGGAAATTTGGGTTGATTCCATGTTGTGGCTATTGTGAATAGTGCAGCAATGAACACGTGGATGCATGTGTCTTTTTAAAATAGAGTTTTGTCTGGATATATGCCCAAGAGTGGGATTGTGGGTCATATTACAGTTCTATGTATTTTCTAAGATACCTCCATACTGTTCTCTATAGTGGTTATACCAGCTTACATTCCCACCAACAGTATAGGAGGGTTCCCTATTCTCCACATCCCCTCCAGCATTTGTTATTTGTGGACTTATTGATGGCCATTCTTACTGGTGTGAGGTGGTGTCTCATGGTAGTTTTGATTTACATTTTTCTAATAATCAGTGATGTTGAACATTGTTTCAAGTGTTATTGGCCATCTGTATATATTCCTTGGAGAAATGTCTATTCAGGTCCACTGCCCATCTTTCAGTTGGGTTTTGGGCTTTTTTGCTGTTGAGCTGTATAAGTTTGTATATTTTAGAGATTAGGCCCTTGTCAGTTGCATCATTTGAAACTATTTTCTCCCATTCTGTAAGTTGTATTCTTGTTTTCTTTTTGGTTTCCTTTGCTGTGCAAAAGCTTTTCAGTTTGATGAGGTCCCATTGGTTGATTTTTGCTATTATTTCTGTTGCTTTGGGAGACTGACTTGAGACAATACTTGTAACACTGATGTCAGAGGATGTTTTGCCTATGTTCTCTTCCAGGAGTTTGAAGGTGTCTTGTCTTATATTTAAGTATTGCAGCTACTTTAAGTTTATTTTGGTGCATGGTGTGAAGGTGTGTTATAGTTTCATTGATTTGCATGAAGCTGTCCAGATGTCCCAGCAATATGTGCTGAAAAGACTGTCTTTTTTCCCATTTTGCACTCAACATCCTTCATGATAAAAACTCTTACCAATGTGGGTATAGAGGGAACATTCCTAAATATAATCAAAGCCATTTATGACAAACCCACAGCAAATATAATGCTCAATGGGGAAAACCTGAAAGACCCAACAAAAATCTGGAACAAGACAAGGATGCCAACTCTCACCACTGTTATTCAACATAGTATTGGAAGTCTCAGCCACAGCAATCAGACAAACAAAAGAAATAAAAGGCATCCAAATAGGAAGAGAAGAGGTAAAACTGTCACTGTATGCAGATGACATGATGCTATATATAGAAAATCCTAAGGACTCAACCCCAAAACTACCTGAACTGATCAACAAATTTAGCAAAGTTGCAGGATATAAGATTAACACTTAGATATCACATTTTCTGTATGCTAACAATGAAATATTATAAAATTAATGCAGAGATACAATTCCTTTTAAAATTGCATCTCAAAAAATCAAATGCCTGGGAATACACCTGACCAAGGAGATAAAGGACTTATATGCTGAGAACTCTAAAACATTAATCAAGGAAATTAAAAGTGATGTAAAGAAATGGAAAGATATTTCATGCTCCTGGGTTGGAAAAATTAATATTGTAAAAATGGCCATACTACCCAAAGCCATCTGCTGATTCAATGCCATCCCTATCAAATGACCCATGACATTTTTGACAGAACTAGAACAAACAATAGAAAAATTTATATGGAACCACAAAAGACCCAGAATTGCCAAAGCAATACTGAAGAACAAAAGCCAAGCAGGAGGCATCACTCTCCCAGACTTCAGGCAATATTACAAAGCCACAGTAATGAAGACAGTATGGTACTGGTACCAAAACAGACAGACAGACCAATGGAACAGAATGGACAACCCAGAAATAAACACAGACACCTTTGGTTAATTAATCTTTGACAAAGTACCAAATTTATTTTATTTTTTGTTTGTTTTTCATTTTATTTGGATTTTCTTATTGTTATTTCCCCAATACAACTTTTTTTTTTCTACTGTACAGCATGGTGACCAAGTTACACATACATGTATACATTCTTTTTTCTCCATGATCATGCTCCATCATAAGTGAGTAGACATAGTTCTCAGTGCTACACAGCAGGAACTCATTGCTAATCCATTCCAAAAGCACATGTTTGCATCTATTAACCCCACACTTCCAATCCATCCAAATCCCTCCCTCTCCCCCTTAAGTGAAGTTAGTCAGAAAGAGAAAGACAAATACCATATTATTATCACTTATAAGTGGAATCTAATATACTGCACAAATGAATATTTCCACAGAAAAGAAAATCACAGACTTGGAGAATAGATATCCCAATTTAAAATGCTTTAAATACTGACAATATATTAACTCATGTAACAGGGTAATAGGTAGTAAATATGTGCATATGTGTAACAGCAGTATGTAAAAATGTGTAGTAGGCTGACATATTTAATGGTTAGTCTATAGGCTTTATAAACTCATTTCTTTTTAAAATAAAATTCTATGTATTAAAACTTATAGTAGTTAAAATTCTAAAAGATAACTAGTGAAATATAAAACTTATATTTGATTTCCTATTTGGTTGTTAAATTGGCCACAATATTTTACAGCCTGTCCCAGGGGGAGGTGGAATCTGTTACCCTAACTGTTGAATCTGAGCTGGCCTTGTGATAAATTGACCACTAGAATGCATCAGAAGTGTATCATATTAGTTTTGAGCCTGCATCTCAAGATTCTTTGAAATTTCCACTCTTGCTTATTTTGGAATCCAGTAGCCATCAAACAAGCAAAAGCAGTTACTTGCTAGAGGTTGAGAGAATACACAGAGAAAGATCCCAGCTGTTTGAATAGCAATAGTTAAGATCATCATAAATCAGCCATCTTGATCATCAACTGAGAACAATTCACAAACAAGCCCAACCAAGATCAGCCTGGCCCAGCCAGACTAAAAACAAAACAAAACAAAACAAAACAAAACACCAAATTAAGCCTAACACTAATTTTTGACCTATAGAATTTGTTCTACATAAATGGTTGTTGTTTTAAGCCACTAAGTTCTTGCATTTATTATACAACAAAAGCTGTTGCATATAGATTCTATAAAGTTCATTTTCCAAATTTTAATTTTTATTTTACTTGGACTAATGCATTTTTATGTTTTTTTCTCTTTTGTATTGAATCGAACATTGATGTTGGTAGTTGAGCAATGTATTTTTTATATATAATGATTTTTACTTTTTCCATTATAGCTGGTTTACAGTGTTCTGTCAACTATCTACTGTACAGCATGGTGACTTAACTACACATACATACATTCTTTTTTCTCACATTTATCTTCATTAAACAGAAAAAAATAGAACTTCCTCCAAAGCTAGCTACTATATATTTTGTAAGTGTGGATCAAATGCCACTTCACTGTAGGAATTCTTCAGAGTCCTAGGCACATACTCTTCAGTAAACAAATCCATTTTTTGTCTTCGCAAATCATCCTTTAGGTTAGTTACTCCTAATTTTGCTTGAAGCAGAAACATATTTACAAAGCTTTCATTTTCTCCAACTTAGAGAACTTTGCTTCAAAAAATAAAGTTACTCAGTACATTGGCTTTTATCCTCAGACTTATATCCACATAATCACAAAAAGTCTGCCGTCATTCTTGGAACCATGCTAGCACACAGCACTGTCCAAAGCATGAAGGAAAATAAAAAAGGCTTTGTATTGTGAGTTCTCTTTTTTTAATCAATACAAATATCCTTCTCAGGAGATCTTCACACAGTTTCAGTTTATATGTCATTCATCAAAACTGTGTATCATATGCAAACTCATTATCACTACTTAGTAAACTTTAGTGCTTGGGCCAAATATCTTTCCAACTGTTTTTGTAGATAAAATATTATTGGAATACAGATATGCCTATTTGTTTACATATTTTTAGGCTTCTTTCCCAGTACAATAGCAAAGTTGGGTAATTATGAAAGAGACTTTATGAACTTCAAAGCTAAAAGTTTACCCTGGCCTTTTATAGAAAAAGTTAGCTGAATCCTGACGATGGAAATTTTCATAAAAAAAAAATCTATGGGAGGACCATGATGGTTATAGACTATTCATGATTCATCACCTAGGCTTGGATATATTGCTTACTGAACAGATTTGAGATTCTATAAATTAAAGAAAAGGCCATAGTTTAAGCAAGCAAAAATCTTTGCCATAGTGTCTATTAAGTAGGAAATCTACTTGCTTAGGGAAGGACACAAAAATGAAGGGCCTAACCCTTACTCTCAAGTTATATCATGGCGTATAAAAGAGTAATACAAAAGATAAATTTTTAAAAGTGTGATAAATTCTATGAAACAGGAATGAAATCAATGCAATTCAAGGGCTTTCTATTTAATCACTTAAATTATTTTTTAATCTAATTATTTCCTTTTTTTCTCAGTGAGAGTCACATTTATATGTCCTTGTCTTAATGTTATCTCATAATCTTTCTATTTCTCTGCATTCTTTGAGAAGAAAGAGTTTTTTTAAAATTTTCTGTCCTCCTCAAGTTTCTTAATCAACAACTTTTACACACTGTTTCAAGATGACATGGCTTTAATTGTAGATGAAACAAGAGTCAACAGAAAATTCTCTCAACTTCCAAACTACACACATAAAAGTATTTATATCTTTACTAATTCTTCCTCCAATTTTAGGGGTCTATGTATTTATGATTTTTTTTCACCCTAAAACTCAGCTTCTTAGAAGATCATGGCACTCTCATTCTCTGGATCTTCTTAGTTTTCATTAACTCATCCATTCATGATAATCTGTTGGACTCCAGACCTCAGACAATATTATAAAGCTACAGTAATCAAGACAGTGTGGTAATGTTTCAAAAACAGATGTATGAACCAATGAGATAGAGTAGAGAGCCCAGAAATAAACCCAGAAACCTATAGTCAATTAATCTTCAACATAGGACAAGACACCATAAAACTCCTGGAAGAGAACATAGGGAAAACATTCTCTGGTACCAAGCATGCAAATATTTTCTTAGGTCAGTCACTCAAGGAAATAGAAATAAAAATTTTAAATAAACCTAATCAAACTGCTTTTTCAAAGCAAAGGAAACCATTCAAAAAGTGGAAAAAAAACCAAACTATGGAATGGAAGAAAATAGTTTCAAAGGATACAACTGACAAGGACTTGAGCTCCAAAATATAAAAACAACACATACAACTCAAGAGCAAAAAAAACAGACAACACAATTGAAAAATGGACAAAAGCCCTAAATAGATATTATCCAAAGAAGATATACAGATGGCCAACAGGCACAAGAAAAAATGCTCAACATCACTAATTATTAGAGAAATGAAAATCAAAACTACTATGAGGTACCACCTCACAACAGTTAGAATGGTAATCATTAACAATTCAAAAACTGACAAATACTGGAGAGGGTATGGGGTAAAGGAAACTCTCCCTCACTGTTGGCAGGAATGTAAATTGGTATAACAACTATGGAAAACAGTATGCAGGTACCTCAGAAAACTAAACATAGAAGTACTATATGATCCAGCAATCCCACTCCTGGGTATACATCTGGACAAAATTATAATTCAAAAAGATACATGCACCGCTATATTCATTGCAGCACTATTCATAATGGCCAAGACATAGAAACAACCTAAATGTCCATTGACAGATGAATGGATTAAGAAGATCTGAGACATAGACACAATAGAATATGACTTAGTCAAACAAAGGACAAAATAATGCCTTTTAAACAACATGGAAGGAACTAGAGACTCTCGTAGTAAGTGAAATAAGTCAGAAAGAGAAATACAAGAAAAATATGATATCACTTACTTGTCTAACCTAAAATATGGCACAAATGAACCTAACAATAGAACAAAGACAAAGGCATGGACATAGAGAACAGACTTGTGGTTGCCAAGGGGGAGGGGGAGGGAGTCAGATGGACTGAGAGTTTGGGGTTAGTAGATGCAAACAATTGCATTTAAAAAAGATAAGCCATGAGGTCTTAGTGTATTGCACAAGGAACTCTATCAAATCTCTTGTGATAGAAGATAATATGTGAAAATGAATTTTATATATCTATGATTGGGTCACTTTGCTATACCATGGAAATTGACAGAACCTTGTAAATCAACTGTAATTAAAATTAAAAACAATAAAATCTTCAGCTTGTTTCCTAAGTTATTAATTGTATAATACTATGATGCTTGTTGGGATGTGACCATCCTTTCTCATAATCTCATTAAAGGAAAGATGTTTGAGATTTACTTTCTTTTTTTTTAATTGTTATTTCCCCAATACATTTTTTTATTCTACTGTACAGCATGGTGACACAGTTACATGAACATGCACACATTCTATTTTCTGACATTGTCATGCTCCATCATAAGTGACTAGGCATAGTTCCCAGTGCTACACAGCAGGATTTCATTGATAATCCCTTCCAAAGGCAATAGCTTACATCTGTTATTCATCCCCATGCCTTTCCCCTTTGGGGAAAGCCATACTTTTTTTTAATTTTATTTTCCCACTGTACAGCAAGGAGATCAAGTTATCCTTACATGTATACATTACAAATACATTTTTTCCCCACCCTTTGTTCTGTTGCAACATGAGTATCTAGACAAAGTTCTCAATGCTATTCAGCAGGATCTCCTTGTAAATCTATTCTAAGTTGTGTCTGATAAGCCCAAGATCCCGATCCCTCCCATGCCCTCCCCCTCCCATCAGGCAGCCACAAGTCTTTTCTCCAAGTCCATGATTTTCTTTTCTGAGGAGATGTTCATTTGTGCTGGATATCAGATTCCAGTTATAAGTGATATCATATGGTATTTGTCTTTGTCTTTCTGACTTATTTCACTCAGTATGAGAGTCCCTAGTTCCATCCATGTGGCTGCAAATGGCATTATGTCATTCTTTTTTATGGGTGAGTAGTACTCCATTGAGTATATATACCACACCTTCCGAATCCAATCCTCTGTTGATGGACATTTGGGTTGTTTCCATGTCCTGGCTATTGTGAATAGTGCTGCAATGAACATGAGGGTGCATGTGTCTTTTGTAAGGAAAGTTTTGTCCAGATATATGCCGTGTTTGGGATTGCGGGGTCATATGGAAGTTCTATGTATAGGTTTCTAAGGTATCTCCAAACTGTTCTCCATAGTGGCTGTACCAGTTTACATTCCCACCAACAATGCAGGAGGGTTCCCTTTTCTCCACACCCCTCCAGGATTTGTTATTTGTGGCCTCATTAATGATGGCCATTCTGACTGGTGTGAGGTGGTATCTCATGGTAGTTTTGATTTGCATTTCTCTAATAATCAGGGATGTTGAGCATCTTTTCATGTGCTTGTTGGTCATCTGTACATCTTCCTAGGAAAAATGTCTATTCAGGTTTTTTGCCCATTTTTCACTTGGGTTGTTGGCTTTTTTGCATTGATTGAGTTGTATAAGTGACTTGTATATTTTAGAGATTAAGCCCTTGTCAGATGCATTATTTGTACCTATTTTCTCCCATTCTCTACGTTGTCTTTTTTTTTTTCCTGGTTTCCTTTGCTGTGCAAAATCTCGTCAGTTTGATTAGGTCTCATGGGTTTATTTTTGCTTTTATTTCTGTTGCTTTGGGAGACTGACCTGAGAAAATATCCCTAAGGTTGATGTCAGAGAATGTTTTGCCTATCTTCTTTCTCTTCCAGGAGCTTGATGGTGTCTTACCTTATATTTAAGCCTTTAAGTCATTTTGAGTTTGCTTTTGTGCATGGTGTGAGGGTGTCTTAGAGTTTCATTGATTTGCATGCAGCTGTCCAGGTTTCCCGGCAATATGTGCTGAAAAGATTGTCTTTTTCCATTTTACGTTCTTGCCACCTTTGTCAAAGATTAATTGACCATAGGTGTCAGGGTTTATTTCTGGGTTCTCTCTTCTGTTTCATTGGTCTGTCTGTCTGTTTTGGTACCAGTACCACACTGTCTTGATGACTGTGGCTTTGTAATATTGCCTGAAGTCTGGGAGAGTTATGCCCCCTGCTTGGTTATTGTTCCATTAATCAAGAAAATTAAAGAATATGTAAAAGAAATGGAAAGCTATTCCCTGCTCCTTGGGTTGGAAAAATTAATATTGTAAACATGGCCATACTACCCAAAGCCATCTACTGAGTCAATGCCATCCCTATCAAATTACTCATGACATTTTTCACAGAACTACAACAAACAATCCAAAAATTTATATAGAACCACAAAAGACCCAGAATTACCAAGGAAATTCTGAGCTTTACTTTCAATGGAGGTGGATAGGGGATCATAGGATAAAAACCTATAGCTACATGCTGCCTCTTCACTTATTCTTCTTCACAGAAGAGAGTCTGTTCTGATAGGAAAATTTGAAGAAATAATGCTGTTCATTTCAGTCCCCTTTTTCTCTTCAGATTCATCCTTTATTTTTCCCCAGAAAACACAAACTCTAGTCTGCTCTTTGCTATATTGTAAATATAATGGGGGATGTGTTGCTACTTTTGGGAGAATGATTGGGTTATCCAGCTCATCCAGTAACTTAGAAAGAAGTTTGTTTACAATGAAGTAAAGCATTGACTATTCCTTTTGGCAGCAAATCTGAAACTATTATTCATAATATTTATCAGTATTTAAAATAATTATTTGTTTTCCATCTGTCCTAGTTCTATGTACTATATCTCATTTGATTCTGAATTTGGAAAGAACAATATGTTATTGTTGATTAATTATCCCAAGAGTGTTGCTTGTAGTATTTGTTACATGGGAAGGTATGGTTAAGGTGCCTAACACAAGGTGAAGAAAGTACTAAATGCTCAATTAATGTTATTATTATTTGATACAATTGGGCCATATTCACAAATGGATTACATTTTTAAGAATAGAACACACTTTTTACATGATCATGGAAGCATTCCATTTATTTCAGCAATAATATCATGCCCTCAGGAAGGAACTAATTTCATTTTGTGATGACAGTCTATATTTTGAACTAGCCAGATCCCAGGTACTTGATGCCATATGGGTAAAATATTAATACAGTGGGATCAAGGGCTTATTTTTATGTGGATAATTTGCTATCATGTAAGAGTCACAATCCATGAGTAGAATATTTGCAATAGTATGTAATTAGGTTCATTTATCCCTAAAATCAATATTTCAGTATTTCTCCAACAGGATCTGAATTTTAAAGTTGCCTATGAATTTTATTTCATTTTATTCTTCTATTTTTACTTATTATTTTTATGTTCTCCAAACTTGGAAATATCTTATGAACATCAAGTGCCTCTGGCAGTTATCACTTTTGAGGAGGTTCTCCTACAATTAATATCAGAAATAGTAAACTCATGAAAGTTGTCAAAATGATGGATGACTCTCCTCAATGACTTTTGATGCCTCCAACATACTGGATGATGTGGAAATGGAAAATGAGGAATCACATATAAAGCAATCTGCAGCAATCATGCTGATCAAAAAATTAAAATCTCTTTGTTCAAGAAACCAAAGGGGAGAAAGAAAGAAAGAAAGAAAGAAAGAAAGAAAGAAAGAAAGAAAGAAAGAAAGAAAGAAAGAAAGAAAGAAAGAAAGAAAGAAAGAAAGAAAGGAAAGAAAGAAGGAAAGAAAGAAGGAAAGAAAGAAGGAAGGAAAGAAGGAAGGAAAGGAGGGAGGGAGGGAGGGAAGGAAGGAAGAAGGGAAAAAAGAAAATTAAGAACAACACATGTCATTTTGAAGTAAACATCATTTGGCCCTTTATACTCTGAGGCCAGGGTAACACAAAAGAAAGAAAAGAAGGGTGGAAAATGAGCATTGTCATTGCTATCTACTCTGTAAAGAGCACATATTTATCACAAACACCCTAGAATATATATATTATCCCTACCTTTTGGTTATACAGAAGCACAAAAAATAATAAGCAACCTTCCAAAGATTACCAGCAAATAGATGTCAGAAACAGAATTTAAAATCAAAGTATCTCCAGAGTTCCCATTGTGGTGCAGTGGAAATGAATCCAACTAGTAACCATTAGCTTGAGGGTTTGATCCCTGGCCTCGGTCAGTGGGTTAAGGATCCGGCTTTGCTGTGAGCTATGGTGTAGGTCACAGATGTGGCTTGGATCTGGCATTGCTGTGATTCTGACATAGGATGGGGTCTACAGCTCCAATTTGACCCCTAGCCTGGGAACCTCCACATGCCATGGGTGTAGCGCTAAAAAGACAAACAAACAAACAAATCAAAATATTTCTTTCCCAAGCTATATGAAGACTGGATTAGTTAACTTTTTTTTTTTTTTTTCCTAGAGCTGCTCCTATGGCACATGGAAGTTCCAGGCTAGAGATTGAATTGGAGCTGTAGCTGCTGGTCTAAGCCACAGCCACAGCAACATGCCATCTGAGTCATGTCTGCAACCTACACCATAGCTCACCAGATCCTTAACCCACTGAGTAAGGCCAGGGATCGAACTGCATCCTCATGGATACTAGTTGGGCTTGTTACCACTGAGCCACACCAGGAACTCCTAGTTAACATTTTTTTACTACTTAAAACACAGATTTTCTGACATATAGTCTATGTTCACTGAATTGTATTTATTATAATTGTTGTATCTTTGCCTGCAGCATTTGCTAAGAATGCCTCAAATATTGGGGCCTGTTACTATGATGCTTAGCAAACATTTAAGGAGTTTTTACTCTTTTCTGGGAAATTTGTGTCTAAAATAAGTGTCCTGTCCTCATGTAATTTATATTACAACAATGTGAACATTATACAAGAAAACAAACAAATGTATAATAACATATTAAGATCAATCTTTGGCTTAGGTCTTCATATTTATGCAAACAAAGTTTACATTAATATTTGAATATATATTTTCCCTGCTTACCCAGGTTTTAAGCCCCTGACTAATGCCCTATCTCTCTCTAACATCTCTGAGAATTTCCAAGGATTATTGACTTTGCTTTTTCCTGCAATTTCCTATCAGGTTTCCATTATTTCTCCATCATATCAATCCCAATCGCTCCTGGCACTTTGATTTCCAGTATCCATATATTGCCTAAGACAGACCTAGAGGAGGTCTTATATAAATATTCAGTGATTAAATGCTCTGTGTTTAGGGCAAAAGTAGAATATGAGAAATAGAGACAGTTTCAGAACAGTTATAATGGTGCATATGAATAGTAACTTCAAACTCTTTTAAAGTCCTATTGCTGAGAAAGTCCTATTGCTGTAGAGAAAGTTTATTACCTATGGGTCTTTTGAAGATTTCTACAGGAAAAAAAATATTGGTTTGAACTATAAAAATGGAAATGTAGAGCTTCTATATGAGTTTATAACTCCTAAATCTAAAGATTAAGTGATAGGTTATGACCAGCAATTGTAATTATGGCTGTCATTATCCTGGAAAAGGAGGCCAGCAACTCTAAATACTTCGTGGGGTGTAATGGTCTAGAAATGACTTTTAGAAGACCTATTCAAAGGGAAAGAAGAAGATTGCTAATTTTAAAAGGTGAATATTTTTTTAGGGAATTTAGAAATGCCCAGTATTAACCTGGTTTAATATAAAAATTATATGATAATTATCTGGTTGCTCCTAATGTTTTCAACTCTAAAAATAGCACACCATTCCAATGAACTCACCTTGGGATTTAACCAGTGAGGGCTAAACCTACTGCTAAATTCTAAGCTATAAGTCAAGTTCTTTTCCTGTTTCCTAAGATTGTAGTGCGAAATGTAAAACTGTAAAACTCTTACATTATTTCATCAGTATTCCTTTTCTGGTAGTAATTTTTTGTACTTATATTTACTTCTTCTCTTTAACTATAAGAAACAGAATATAGCACACAAGAGAAAAGAGTTTTAGGGGTTAGTTCTGGCCCCATGTCTACCAAATGTATATTAGTTATTCAGTTTGCTTACTTGTCAAATAAGAAAAATTATTCCTCTTCACGGTGTTGTGAGAACCAAATGAATAAACAATGCATGTGTGGACACAAAATATCATACCTCATTACAACAGGGTTTTTTTAAATTTTTTTTTTAAATGTCTGTCCCCTTTCTCTCTTCTTTGTCTTCTAGAGGAAAATCTTTTAGCTACTGTTTTCAGCAGCCCTGTGACTTGCAGGTGTCTAGCACTCAGTAGTATTTATAGATTGAAAAAAAGAAGAAATAAGCTATTTTGTGAAACCCAAGAAAGGGTAAGAACCTTGTTAGCTTCAGAATTCTCTGAGATTAGAGGTGCAGTTTAAATTTATGGAATTTGAATCATTTTATAAACTTCAGAAAACTGTCCCACAACTCTGTTAAAAATTAAATAAATAGTTTTCCCAGGTTTTATGGATATTTTTAGTATCATTTCCATTGGTTTAAAGTAATAAAAAAAACCCAGCAAAATGTGACAGCATATTTTATTCAAAATTCTGTGAACAAATTATGGTATATTGTCCCATAGCAAAATAACTTTAAAATTTGAATAATTTAATTGGCCAAAAGTATCCACCTATATAGCTCAAAACAGCACAGTTTTCTGCAATGCAATATATATATATACACACATAAGGGATTTTGGTCATTTACATATGCAAAATAACCATTCAATTCAATTTACAATACACACAGTTGAAATGTTACCTTATGTGGAGACTAATTACTCAATGTGAATTATTCAGTAGAAGAAGAGTATAACTTTTTTTTCTTTAGTGGCCACACCCACAGCATATGGAAATTCCTAGGCCAGGGACTGAATTCAAGTCATAGCTGTGACACATGCCACAGCTGCAGCAATGCCAGGTCCTTAACTCACTGTGCTGGGCCAGGGACCAAACCTGCACCCCACAGGGACAATGCTGGATCATTGACACACAGCACTGTGGTGGGAACTCCCTTAATATTTTCTATAAGCATCTTTACTGGCATTTTAAATGATTTTTAGTTACAATTTTGCTACTACCAGAAATCTCACAAAACACTGTATTAAAATGTGTCTGCATGGGCTTCTAGTTTGTTTATATAATAGACCATTACATTCAAGTGTTACTTGCTTCAATTAGTAATAACAGCATATAGTAACAGTGAGATCTTTATCTTTCCTTTTGTAGGTGATTCCCTTTTCTTATTTGTATAGTGTATATTGTAGAAGATAGAGCTAATCCCCCAATTTACCTTTTAATTATCTTATCGGAAAGGCCAACTTCCATGTGGTTACATGATATAACCACAATCAAGACAAATTTAATACTCCCAATTGATTTTACTCAGGACAAAAATAATACAAATTATTTGAATCCCATGATAAATACTAGGAAAATGAACATTAATATAATATAAACTATATTCTTAAGTATCTCACAAAACTTATATATAGGATATACATTACAAGCATAAACCTAATTATTCTACATGAAAGCATGAAACTACTGCAGAATTGCAATGCAATTTAGAACAATGTTTTTTAAAATCTTAAAACTTTTAAAAGAGTGGTTATTCCTCTGTGAAACAGGATGTTCTATGGGTAGTAAGTCAAAATAATTTAATAGACTTCCATGTTAGTTGAGGGGGGAAAAGATGGGGAATTTGGGGGTTGCTCCTATTTCCTAAAACATCATAGGAAAACACAAAATCTTGTTTACTGTTTTGTGTTCTGTAGATTCAGTTACCTGAATAAGGGGCCTATGCTGGTAAGATCTTCCATGTCCAAACATTGAGAGTTTAACAAAAAGGACTTAAAGTTTAAAATGAAGTTATTCTCCTGATACATCTCCATTCTTTGCTGAGAGCTCCTGAAATGCTTTGTTCTACAACCATGTGTCTTTCAGAAGTTCTCCTTGGGCTTTGAAAGTTGAGGACAGAAAACATATTGAAAGATAGATTATTTTCTTTTTTGCTCCCCTCCTTCAAGATCACTCAATTGAATATACATATGACTAACTTTTGCTGGCCCTATTGAAGAAACATTTCCCTGGGCACACACAGTAGAGGGGAGGCAAGAGATAACCCCACTCTCTCTCTAAAACACATGAGAATCAGGGATTAGCCACTGTGACCAAGAATCATTCAAAAGGCAAAAATGACCTACAGTATATAGGTCATTGCAAATGCCAAGAAAATGAACACAGACATTGGCTGAAAAAGAACATGATAAAATAGAAGAGATCTTTGAAAGTTAGACCCCCAATTTTCTACATCTTCTTTTTTGCAGACACTTCAAGGATAAAAAGGAAACCCTCCAAAGTGGAGAATGGAAGAAAAAAAAAGTCAAAAGAGTAATTTCAATCACTATGTACCTCTTACAGTGAATCCAGATTTAAGAATGTTAGAATATAATAGAAGCTGCTCTCTTAGCCGTTGGAGGAAAAGCTCATGTGAACATATGGAATTTCCTTTTTAAACATGATTTACTATGGCATTTTAGAAATAATTTTTAGCAAAGACTGCATCAATAAAGAGTAGCTCATACAAGCTAAGTACTATACTTGGAGTTGTTATGGTTATATTAGTGAAAAATAATTACAGAGTCTATTATACATGAAAATGAGTCAGTTTTGTCAGTAATAAGTTTGAAGCATGGTAAACAGGCAGCTTTTAGCAAGAACTACTGTATTTTGAGAAGTGCTCTGCATAAATCAATAGACATGCATTCCTGAAATGTTCCTGAACAAATACACATAGACAGTTAAATTGTAAATAATTGACCTTTGTTGGATACATTTTTTACTTGCCAATATTATGAGTTTTCATGGATTAAACCTCTTCAATCAATAAAGTCATTTGAGTTAAGTAGTAATTATCTTCACATCGTAAGTGGTAGGAGCAGTTTAATCTAGATGAATTTGCCTTAGAATATACACTTACACATAGATAAAGAATCTCTCTAAAGTTGTGCATGCACACACACACACACACACGCATCGCTGAAGACTGAATTATCCAGAAGCAGGTAGTGATAGTTTGTGGTTCTAGATATTTATGAGGGATCAATATCTGTGAGGATAAAAGAGAAGTGGGATCAAACAGAGAAAAAAGAATTGCCATTCAGACCCAACAAAGCCTCTGCCAGTTTTGCAAGGAGCTCTGAAGTATAATAATGTCCTGTATCTGGACAAAGAGACTGGAATTTATACCCCCATCTTTCTTTTTCTTTTTTTTTTTTTTTGTCTTTTGTCTTTTTGTTGTTGTTGTTGCTATTTCTTGGGCCGCTCCCGCGGCATATGGAGGTTCCCAGGCTAGGGGTTGAATCGGAGCTGTAGCCACTGGCCTACGCCAGAGCCACAGCATCGCGGGATCCGAGCCACGTCTGCAACCTACACCACAGCTCACGGCAACGCCGGATCGTTCACCCACTGAGCAAGGGCAGGGACTGAACCCGCAACCTCATGGTTCCTAGTCGGATTTGTTAACCACTGCGCCACGACGGGAACTCCTATACCCCCATCTTTCTTAGTTACTTGATCTAGGATGCTTCTAGAAGGGCATGACCTTGGATGGGGTAAACCTCAGCAGATGAAGTAAACCCAGACAGCTGTAATCTGTTTGTTCATTGTATCCCCCATGACTGGACAACAAATTCTTCCTTGAGGAAGAATCTGGAAAAGATAGCTATATATCTACATTCCTCCAGACACACACACACACACACACACACACACACACACACACACACACACACACACACACACACACACACACACACAGTGAATGTCTATGTAGTTGTATTGATTACATATACATACAATTTATAAACACACAAAACATTTTGTAGTATTACATATAATTTTCCTAAGTCTGTCCATATTTTTGTCCTTGGAAAACTACCTCTCTCCTCTCCAAATTCATGAAGTTATTTTATTTTGTTTTGTTTTGTCTTTTTAGAGCCATGCCCACAGCATATTTAAGTTCCCAGGCTAGGAGTCAAAGAGGAGCTGTAGCTGCTGGCCTACACCACAGCACAGCAATATGGGATCCAAGCCATATCTGCAACCTACATCACAGCTCATGGCAACACCAGATCCTTAACCTACTGAGTGAGGCCAGGGATCTAACCCATGTTCTCATGGTTACTAATTGGGTTCATTACCTATGAGCCAAGATGTGAACTCCCTCATGAAGTTTTTGAGAAGCTGACAATCAATTACATGACACAGATTATATTACCCTAAATATTGATAGCTGGTACAATGCAGAAACTTCTGGATAAAAGTCACATAAATTCCAATACAGATATTTTTGGTTAGTGAGTGTCATTCTGGGTTATTATTTAGGAATTAAAGTTTTCTTACAGTTTCTCAAAATTGTCTCTAGTCAATTGATGGGTGAAGAAAGTGAGAGTAGAGACTTCTGTTATATTTATGTAGATGAGGCTTGAAACAGAGAGACATTGCTTATGTCCCCAATTCCATTGACCAAAACTCTGTCACTTGTACAAACATAACAAGAAGGAATGCTTGGATATATAATTTAGCTCTGCAATCCTCACCAAAGAAAAAAAAGTTTGTTGAAAATAGTGATTTCTGCCTAAGCATGTTGATTCGTACTTTATCAATATTAGTGGGAGGAATCCTTTCTCTTTTGTAGGAGAGTCAATAATCAATATACAGGAGAAATTTGAATGGAAAATTACAAATTGATAAATGCCCCAATAACATTTATTAAGCCTCTGAGTCCAGATGTTTTGAAGGCACTCAGTTATCTCAGTTGCATGAGTCAGTATATTGCCTTACCTCCTGGGGCAAGTTTGATATGGGTTTCTGACACTTGTCAACATAAAGAACCTTCATACATGTCTATCAAATATGTAATTTAAAGATAATTAGTAGAAATATGTTGGTAGTATATTGGTAACTTCCTATAGTCTGCAAAGTTCTAGAACAGAGAAAACTTCTACCAAATCAGTCCTCTCTAAAAGCAATGTGCAGAAAACCTAAGAAGCCTAAGAGGCCTTTTCTACTGAGCTCAGCACTAAGACTATTTTGGTTCAGATAAGCCAGGGCTCCTTAAATAGAGTCTACTGTTTTCCCCTTTACGTTGATAAAGGCAAAACAGGATAAAACATAGTGAGATATAAAATTGAGAGCCAGGAAAAGTCATGAAATTTTGGAAGACTGAATGAACCATGACTTTCTCAAATATTCTACACACTGAGTAAGGAAATATAAAAAATTTATATTTATCCCACTATACACACTGAGTAAGGAAATATAAAAAATTTATATTTATCCCACTATATAAAATTATGTTCATTGGGAAACAGACTCAGTTGGAAATGAGACTTTTTGCTACCCCATTCCAACTTTTTTTTGTTCCCCCCACTGTACAGCAAGGGGATCAAGTTATCCTTACATGTATGCATTACAAATACATTTTTTCCCCACCCTTTGTTCTGTTGCAACATGAATATCTAGACAAAGTTCTCAATGCTACTCAGCAGGACCTCCTTGTAAATCTATTCTAAGTTGTGTCTGATAAGCCCAAGATCCCGATCCCTCCCACTCCCTCCCCCTCTCATCAGGCAGCCACAAGTCTTTTCTCCAAGTCCATGATTTTCTTTTCTGTGGAAAGGTTCATTTGTGCTATATATTAGACTCGAGTTATAAGTGATATCATATGGTATTTGTCTTTGTCTTTCTGACTTATTTCACTCAGTATGAGAGTCTCTAGTTCCATCCATGTGGCTGCAAATGGCATTATGTCATTCTTTTTTATGGCTGAGTAGTATTCCATTGTGTATATATACCACACCTTCCGAATCCAGTCATCTGTCGATGGACATTTGGGTTGTTTCCATGTCCTGGCTATTGTGAATAGTGCTGCAATGAACATGTGGGTGCACGTGTCTCTTTTAAGTAGAGTTTTGTCCAGATATATGCCCAAGAGTGGGATTGTGGGGTCATATGGAAGTTCTATGTATAGGTTTCTAAGGTATCTCCAAACTGCTCTCCATAGTGGCTGTACCAGCCTACATTCCCACCAACAGTGTAGGAGGGTTCCCTTTTCTCCACACCCCCTCCAGCACTTGTTATTTGTGGATTTATTAATGATGGCCATTCCGACTGGTGTGAGGCGGTATCTCATGGTAGTTTTGATTTGCATTTCTCTAATAATCAGCGATGTTGAGCATTTTTTCATGTGTTTGCTGGCCATCTGCATATCTTCCTTGGAGAAATGTCTGTTCAGGTCTTTTGCCCATTTTTCCATTGGGTGATTGGCTTTATTGCTGTTGGATTGTAAAATTTGCTTATATATTTTAGAGATAAAGCCCTTGTCGGTTGCATCATTTGAAACTATTTTCTCCCATTCTGAAAGTTGTCTTTTTGGTTTGTTTTGGGTTTCCTTTGCTGTGCAAAAGCTTTTCAGTTTGATTAGGTCCCATGGGTATATTTTTGCTCTAATTTCTATTGCTTTGGGAGACTGACCTGAGAAAATATTCATGAGGTTGATGTCAGAGAGTGTTTTGCCTATGTTCTTTTCTAGGTGTTTGATGGTGTCCTGTCTTATATTTAAGTCTTCCAGCCATGTTGAGTTTGTTTTTGTGCATGGTGTGAGGGTGTGTTCTAATTTCATTGCTTTGCATGCAGCAGTCCAGGTTTCATACCAATGCTTGCTGAATAGACTTTCTTTTTCCCATTTGATGTTCTTTCCTCCCTTGTCAAAGATTAATTGACCATAGGTGTCAGGGTTTATTTCTGGGTTCTCTATTCTGTTCCATTGGTCTGTCTGTCTTTTTTTTTTTTAATTACTCAGGTGAATTTATCACATCTGTAGTTGTATAATGATAATAACAATCTGATTTCACAGGATTTCCTTCCCATAGCCCAAGCACTTTACCCCACCCCCCAAACTGTCTCCTCCGGAGACCATAAGTTTTTCAATGTCTGTGAGTCAGCACCTCTTCTGCAAAGAAGTTCTGTCTGTCCTTTTTTCAGATTCCACATGTCAGTGAAAGGGTTTGATATTGGTGTCTTATTCAATGGCTGACTTCACTTAGCACGATTGTTTCTAGGTCCATCCATGTTGCTAAAAATTCTGGTATTTCGTTCGTTTTGATGGCTGAGTAATATTCCATTGTGTATATGTACCACCTCTTCCTGATCCATTCCTCTGTCGATGGACATTTAGGTTGTTTCCATGTCTTGGCTATTGTAAATAGTGCTGCAATGAACATTGGAGTACATGTGTCTTTGTGACTCATGGTTTTCTCTGGATAGATGCCCAGGAGTGGGATTGCTAGATCAAATGGTAGTTCTATTTTGAGTTTTCTGAGGAATCTCCATACTGTTTTCCACAGAGGTTGCACCAATTTACAATCCCACCAACATTGTACTAGGGTTCCTTTTTCTCCACACCCTCTCCAGAACTTATTGTTTGTAGACTTTTGGATGATGGCCATTCTGGCTGGTGTAAGGTGGTACCTCATCGTGGTTTTGATTTGCATTTCTCTAATAATGAGTGATGCTGAACATTTTTTCATGGGTTTTGTGGCCATCTGTATGTCCTCTTTGGAGAACTGTCTGTTTAGATCTTCTGCCCATTTTTGGATGGGGATGTTTATTTTTTTGGTATGGAGCTGCAGAAGGTGTTTATAAATTTTGGAGATTAATCCCTTGTCAGTAAATTCATTTGCAAAGATTTTCTCCCATTCTGTGGGTTGTCTTTTCATTTTGTTTAGGGTTTCCTTTGCTGTGCAGAAATTTTAAGTTTAATTAAGTCCCATTTGTTTATTTTTGTTTTTATCATCATTACTCTATGAAGTGGATCTGAGAAGATGTTGCTGTGGTTTATGCCAGAGAGTGTTTGGCCTATGTTTTCCTCTAAGAGTTTGATAGTGTCTGGTCTTATATCTAGGTCTTTAATCCATTTGGAGTTTATTTTTGTGTATGGTGTTAGGAAGTGTTCTAATTTCATTCTTTTCCATGTGGTGGTCCAGTTTTCCCAGCACCACTTATTGAACAAGCTGTCATTTCTCCATTGTATTGTCTTGCTTCCTTTGTCATAGATTAGTTGGCTCTAAGTGCATGGGTTGAATTCTGGGCTTTGTATCCTGTTCCAGTGATCTATATGTCTGTCTTTGTGCCTGTACCATGCAGTTTTGATGACTGTTGCTTTGTAGTATAGTCTGAAGTCCGGGAGCCTGATTCCTCCGGCTCCATTTTTCTTTTGCAGGATGTCTTTGGCTATTCTGGGTCTTTTGTGCTCCCAAACAAACTTTAAAATATTTTGTTCAACTTCTGTGAAAAATGTCCTTGGTAATTTGATAGGGATTGCATTGAATCTGTAGATTGTCTTGGGTAGTATAGTCATTTTGATAATATTAACTCTTCCATTCCAAGAGCATGGTATATCTTTCCATCTCTTTGTGTCATCTTTGATTTCTTTCATCAGTGGCTTGTAGTTTTCAGAGTACAGGTCTTTTGTTTCTTTAGGTAGGTTTACTCCTAGGTATTTTATTCTTTTGGATGCAATGATAAACAGGATTGCTTCCCTAATTTCCTTTTCTGCTTTTCCATTGTTAGTATATAGAAATGCTATCGATTTCTGTGTATTGATTTTGTATCCTGCAACTTTGCCAAATTTGTGGTTAAGCGCTAACAGTTTTCTGGTAGAGTCTTTAGGATTCTCTAGGTATAGTATCATGTCATCTGCAAATAGGGATAGTTTTACTTCTTCCTTTCCAATTTGGATTCCTTTTATTTCTTTTACTTCTCTGATTGCTGTGGCTAGGACTTCCAGAACCATGTTGAAGAGTAGTAGCGAGAGTGGTCATCCTTGTCTTGTTCCTGATCTCAGTGGGAATTCTTTCAGCTTTTCACCATTGAGAATGATGTTCGCTGTGGGTTTGTCATATATGGCCTTTATGATGTTGAGGTAGGTTCCCATTATGCCCACTTTCTGAAGGGTTTTTATCAGAAAAGGGGGTTGGATTTTGTCAAAGGCTTTTTCTTTGTCTATTGAGAGGATCAAATGATTTTTATTCTTCAGTTTGTTAATGTGGTATATCACACTGATGGATTTGTGGATATTGAAGAACCCTTGGATCCCTGGGATAAATCCCATTGGATCATGATGTACAATCCTTTTAATGTATTGTTGGATGCAGTTTTCTAGTATTTTGTTGAGGATTTTTGCATTGATGTTCATCAGTGATATCGGCCTGTAGTTTTCTTTTCTTGTGGAATCTTTGTCTGGTTTTGGTACCAGGGTGATGATGGCCTCATAGAATGAGTTTGGGAGTATCCCTTCTTTTGCAATTTTTTGAAATAGTTTCAGAAGGAGAGGTGTTAGCTCTTCTCTAAATGTTTGATAGAATTCACCTGTGAAGCCATCTGGTCCTGGGCTTTTGTTTGTTGGAAGTTTTTTAATCACAGTTTCAATTTCAGTTCTTGTGATGGGTCCATTCATCTTTTCTCTTTCATCTTGGTTTAGTCTTGGAAGATTGTACTTTTCTAAGAATTTGTCCATTTCTTCTAGGTTTTCCATTTTATTGGCATGTAGTTGCATATAGTAGTCTCTTATGATCCTTTGTATTTCTATGATGTCTGTTGTTACTTCTCCTTTTTCACTTCTAATTTTATTGATTTGAGTCCTCTCTCTTTTTTGCTTGATAAGTTTGGCTAAGGGTTTATCAATTTTGTTGATCATTTCAAAGACCCTGCTTTTAGTTTCATTCATCTTTTCTATGAATTTCTTTGTTTCTATTTCATTGATTTCTGCTCTGATCTTTATGATTTCTTTCCTTCTACCAACTTTAGGTCTTGTCTGTTCTTCTCTCTCAAGTTGCTTTAGATGTAAAGTTAGCTTGTTTATTTGGGCTTTTTCTTGTTTCATGAGGTGGCTTGTATTACTATAAACTTTCCTCTTAGTATGGCTTTTGCTGCATCCCATAGGTTTTGGAGTGTCATATCTTTGTTGTCATTAGGTGCTAGGTATTTTTTAATTTCCTCTTTGATTTCTTCAGTGATCCATTGGTTATTTAGTAGCATGTTGTTGAGTCTCCACGTGATTGTGTTTTTTTGCAGTTTTTTTCTTGTTTTTGATTTCCAGTCGTATAGCATTGTGGTCACAAAAGATGCCTGATATGATTTCAATTTTCTTAAAGTTACCAAGGTTGGATTTGTAGCCCAGGATATGGTCAATCTTAGAGAATGTTCCATGTGCTCTTGAGAAGAATGTTTATTCTGTTGCTTTTGGATGGAATGTCCTATAAATATATATTAGATCCATCTGGTTTAATGCTTCATTCAGGGCCTATGTTTCCTTATTGATTTTCTGTCTTCATGATCTGTCCATTTCTGTAAGTAGGGTGTTAAAGTCCCACATTATTATTGTGTTATTGTCAATTTCTCCTTTTAAGGTTGTTAGCAGTTGCCTTATATATTATGGTGAACCTGCGTTGGGTGCATAGATATTTAAAATTGTTATATGTTCTTCTTTGATTGATCCTTTGATCATTATGTAATGTCCTTCTTTGTCCCTGAAAATATTCTTCATTTTAAAGTCTATTTTGTCTGATATGAGTATTGCTACTCTAGCTTTCTTTTGATCCCTGTTTGCTTGAAATATTTTCTTCCATCCTCTCACTTTCCATTTGTATGTGTCCCTAGAAGTGAAGTGGGTCTCTTGAAGACAGCATATAAATGGGTCTTGTTTTTGTATCCATTCAGCCAGTCTATGTCTTTTGGTTGGGGTGTTTAGTACATTCACATTTAAGGTAATTATTGATATTTATGTTCTTATTGCCATTTTATTAATTGCTTTGAATTTGTTTTTGTTGCTCTTTTGACTTTCCTTCTATATGGTGAGCCTTTTCATTTGTGGGATTTATGTTTCCTATTGCTGTCTTTTCTTTTCTGCCTAGAGAAGTTCCTTTAGTATTTGTTGTAAGGCTGGTTTAGTGTTGCTGAATTCTCTCAGCTTTTGCTTATCTGAGAAGGTTTGGATTTCTCCTTCAAATCTGAATGAGAGCCTTGCTGGGTAACGTAATCTTGGTTGGAGGTTTTTTACTTTCATCACGTTAAGTATATCATGCCACACCCTCTGGCCTGCAAAGTTTCACTGAAAAATCTGCCGATAGTCTTATTGGGGTTCCTTTGTATGTTATTTGTTTCTTTTCCCTAGCTGCTTTCAAGATTTTCTCTTTGTCTTTAATTTTGTTCAGTTTGATTAATATGTGTCTCAGGGTGGTCCTCCTTGGGTTTATTTTATATGGTACTCATTGTGCTTCCTGGATTTGACTGAATGATTCCTTCCCCATGTTAGGGAAGTTTTTGGCTATTATCTCTTGGAATATTTTTCTGTCTCCTTCTCTCTCTTCTCCTTCTGGCACCCCTATAATATGGACATTGATGAGTTTAACATTGTCCCAGAGTTCTCTGAGACTCTCTTCATTTGTTTTCAGTCTTTTTTCTCTTTTCTATTCTGCATCTGTAATTTCTACTGATCTATCCTCCACCTCACTTATTTGTTCTTCTGCCCCCTGTATTCTGCTGTTGGCTGCATCTAGTGAATTTTTTTTCTCAGTGATTGTATTTTGCATCTCTTCTTGTTTAAGTTTTATATCTTGTATCTCTTTGGTCAGTGTTTCCTCTAAGTTATCCATCTTTGCCTCCAGTTTATTTCCAATGTCTTGCATCTTCTTCAGCATCAACAATCTTAAGTCTTTTTCCTGGAGGCTATGAATCTCCCTCATGGCTTAGCTGTTTTTCTGGGGTTTTTCCTTTCTCCCTCATCTGAGTTATAGTTCTCTTTCTTTTTATTTTTATAGGTTTTTGGTGTGGTGACCTTTTTACAGATAATAGAGTTGTAGCCTCTTGTACTTCTGGTGTCTGCCCCCCTGTGGCTGAAGTCAGTATGGGGGCTTGCTGAAGACTTCCTGATGGGAGGGGCTGATGCCTGCCCCCTGGTAGGAGGAGTCAATTCTAATCCCACTGGTGGGTGGGGCTTAGTCTCTGGATGGGATTAGAGGCAGCTGTGTGCCTGAGGGGTCTTTAGGCAGCCTGTTTACTGAGGGGTGGGGCTGTGATCCCACCTGGATTGTTGTTTGCCCTGGGGCTTCTCAGCACTGACTGATGGGTGGGGTCAGATTTTCCCAAAATTGCCACCTCCAGAGAAAGGCACTGCTGCTGAATATTCCCAAGAGCTTTGCTTTCAATGTCCTTCTCTCACACCAAGCCACATTCACCCCTGTTTTCCCAGGATGTCCTCCAAGAACTGTAGTCAGGTTCGACCCAGATTCCCTTGGAGATTTTGCTTTGCCCTAGGACTCAGTGCACGTGAAATCTGTACACATAGACTTTTAAGAATGGGGTCTCTGTTTCCTGCAGTCCCATAGAGCTCTTGCACACAAGCCCCACTGGCTGTCAATGCCAGATGCTCCGAGGGTCTTTCTCCCTGTGCCAGATATGCACACCTGAGAGTTTGATGTGTGGCTCAGAACTCTCACTCCTGTAGGTGAGTGTCTGTGAACCAGTTAGTTTTCAGTCTGTGGAACTTCCCACACAGGAGGTATGGGGTTGTTTATATCACGAAATCCCCCCTCCTACCTCTTGATGTGGCCTCCTCTTTTTCTTCTGGAGTAGGGTATATTTTATAAATTACCGGTCCATTTTGGTGAAGTGTGCTCATTCTTTAGTTGTGAATTTTGTTGTTTTTAGGAGAGAAGTTGAGCTCCAGTCCTTCTATTCCGCCATCTTAATCCGGTCTCCTGCCTGTCTGTTTTGATACCAGTACAACACTGTTTTGATGACTGCGGCTTTGTAGTACTTCTTGAAGTCTGAGAGAGTTATTCCTCCTGCTTATTTTTGTTTCTCAGGATTGCTTTGGTGATTCTGGGTCTTTTGTGGTTCCATATAAATTTTTGGATTGTTTGTTGTAGTTCTGTGAAAAATGTCACTTGATAGGGATTGCATTGAGTCTGTAGATTGCTTTGGGTAGTATGGCCATTTTTGCAATATTGATTTTTCCAATCCAGGAACATGGAGTATCTTTCCATTTCTTTACATTTTCCTTCATTCGTTGATTAAAGTTTTATAGTTCTCAGCATATACGTCCTTTACCTCTTTGATCAGGTGTATTCCAAGGTATTTGATTATTTGATGTACAATTTTTAAAGGTATCGTCTTTCTGTATTCCTTTTCTCATATTTCATTGCTGGTATACAGAAATGCGACTGACTTCTGAATGTTAATCATCTATCCTGCTACTTTGCTGAATTTATTAATCAGTTCAAGGAGTTTTTTGGGTGGAGTCCTTAGGGTTTTCTATGTATAGTACCATATCATCTGCATACAGTGACAGTTTTATCTCTTCTCTTCCTATTTGGATGCCTTTTATTTCTTTGGTTTGTCTAATTGCTGTGGGTAGGACTTCCAAAACTATGTTGAAGAGCAGTGGTGAGAGTGGGCATCCCTGTCTTGTTCCAGATTTGAGTGAGAAGCCTTTCAGTTTTTCCCCATTGAGTATTATATTTGCTGTGGGTTTATCATAAATGGCTTTGATTATGTTCAGGAATGTTCCCTCTATACCCACTTTGGCGAGGGTCTTGATCATGAATGGATGTTGGACTTTGTCAAATGCTTTTTCTGCATCTATTGAGATGATCATATGATTTTTGACTTTTCTCTTGTTAATGTGGTGTATAATGTTGATTGAATTGCATTTGTTGAGACATCTTTGTGAGCCTGGGATGAACCCTACCTGGTCATGGTGTATGATCTTTTTGATATGTTGTTGGATTCGGTTGGCTAAGATTTTGTTGAGAGTTTTTGGCGTCTATATTCATCAAAGATATTGGGTGATAGTTTTCTTTTTTGGTGGTATTTCTGTCTGGTTTTGGAATGAGGGTGAGGGTGGCCTCATAGAATGTCTTTGGGAGTATTCCTTCTTCTTCAACCGTTTGAAAGAGTTTAAGGTGGATGGGCACCAGTTCCTCTTTACATGTTTGATAGAATTTGCCTGTGAAGCCATCGGGTCCTGGGCTTTTATTTGTAGGGAGTGTTTTTATGACTTCATCAACTTCATTTCTAGTGATCGGTCTGTTCATTTGGTCTCCTTCTTCTTGACTCAGTTTTGGCAGGCTGTAAGAGTCTAGAAAATTGTCCATTTCTTCCAGATTGTCAAACTTGTTGCCATATAGTTGTTCATAGTATTCTCTTACGGTTTTTTTTTATTTCTGCAGAATCCATTGTGATTTTTCCTTTTTCATTTCTAATTTTGTTTATTTGGGTTCTTTCTCTCCTCTTCTTAGTGAGTCTGGCCAGGGGTTTGTCAATTTTGTTCACCTTTTCAAAGAACCAGCTCTTGGTTTTATTAATTTTCTCTATTGTTTTTTGAATCTCTATTTTATTGATTTCCTCTTTGGTCTTTATAATGTCCTTCCTTCTGCTGACTTTAGGTCTTTTTAGTTCTTCTTTTTCTAATTCGCTTTGGTGGAGGGTTAATTTGTCAATTTGGGATCTTTCTACTTTTTTGAGAAAGTCTGTATTGGTATAAATTTCCCTCTGAGCACTGCTTTCACAGCATCCCATAGATTTTGAGAGGTTGTGTCTTCATTCTCATTTGTGTCAAGGTATTTTTTAATTTCCTTCTTGATTTCCTCATTGACCCATTGGTTTTTTAGTAGCATGTTGTTTAGTCTCCATGTAGTAGGTATTTTCTCATTTCTTTTCCCATGGTTGATTTCTAATTTCATGCCATTGTGGTCAGAGATGATATTTGAGATAATTTCTATGCTCCTAAATTTGTTAAGGTTAGCTTTGTGTCCCAATATGTGGTCAATTCTTGAGAATGTTCCATGAGCATTTGAGAAGAATGTGTATTCTGACTTTTTTGGATGTAGTGTCCTGAAGATATCAATTAAGTCTAACTTTTCTATTGTTTCCTTTAGAATCTCTGTTGCTTTATTGGTTTTCTGTCTAGAGGATTTGTCCATTGATGTGAGGGGGGTATTAAGGTCTCCTACTATGATTGTATTTCCATCAATATCTCCCTTTATGTCTGTTAACATTTGTTGTATGTATCTGGGTGCTCCTATATTTGGGGCATATATGTTGACGATAGTAGCATCCTCTCCTTGGATGGATGCCTTAATCATTAAATAGTGTCCTTCTTTGTCTTTCTTTATGTCTTTTTTTTGTTTGTTTGTTTTGTTTTTTTTTTTTTGTCTTTTTTTGTTGTTGCTATTTCTTGGGCCGCTCCCGCGGCATATGGAGGTTCCCAGGCTAGGGGTCAAATTGGAGCTGTAGCCACTGGCCTACGCCAGAGCCACAGCAACGCAGGATCCGAGCCGCGTCTGCAACCTACACCACAGCTCACGGCAACGCCGGATCGTTAACCCAGTGAGCAAGGGCAGGGACCGAACCCGCAACCTCATGGTTCCTAGTCGGATTCGTTAACCACTGCGCCACGATGGGAACTCCTGTCTTTTGTTTTAAACTCAATTTTGTCTGATATGAGTATTGCAATTCCTGCTTTACTGTCATGTCTATTGGTGTGAAATATTTTTCCCCACCCTTTCACTTTCAATCTATATGTGTCCTTTGTCCTAAGGTGAGTTTCTTGTGGTCAGCAGATTGAAGGTTTTTGCCTTTTTATCCACTCAGCCACTCTGTGTCTTTTGATTGGAGCATTCAGTCCATTGGCATTTAAGGTGATAATTGATAGATGGTTATTTATTGCCATTTTTAACCTCCTGCTCCAGTTGATTCTATGGTTCTCCATTCTTCCTTTCTTTTTGTTTTTTCTGGTTGGTTGGCCTCCAGTTATTATCTGCTTGAGTGTTTTTTTTTTCCTTCATTTTTTTGCAAATGCAATATTTGGTTTTGGCTTGTGGTTGCCCTGTTTTTTAAGTGTGCTAACGCCTTCCTATAATTGTGTGTTTTAGACTGATGGTCCTGTAGATTCAAACACTTCATTACTATATTAAAATTAAGAAGAGAAACATACAAACAATCAGAAAAAGGGTATATTTATTTCCTAATATCCCTTGCCCACATTTTACGATTTTGAGGACTCTTTTTTTTTAATTTTAATTTTACTTTGTTTGAAGCACGTTCATGATTAAACCTGTATGCTGGCTTATTTGAGTGACTGCTCTCTGATTGTGGTTTCCTCAGTCCTAGTTCTTCCACTTCTTTTTTTTTCCTTTTCTTCCTTTCTTTTTGGTTTAGAGAAGAACTTTCAATATTTCTTTTAGCAACATTTTCATATTGCTGTATTCTTTTAGTTTTTGTTTGTTGGAAAAAAATTTTTATTTCCCCTCCTATTTTAAATGATATTCTTGCTGGGTAGAGTATTATAGGTTGCATATTTTTTTCCTTTTAGCACTTTAAATATCTCTTGCCATTCCCTCCTTGCCTGTAGTGTTTCTGTAGAGAAGTCAGCTGATAATCTTATGGGGGTTCCCTTGTAGGTAACATTCTGCTTTTCTCTTTCTGCCTTTAGGATCCTCTCTTTATCACTAACTTTTGCCATTTTTATTATGATGTGTCTTGGTGTGGGTCTATTTGGGTTCAATTTGTTTGGGGCCCTCTGTGCTTCCTGTATCTTGAATTCATTATCCTTTAGATTTGGGAAGTTTCCAGTGATAATTTCTTCAAATATATTTTCCATTCTCTTATCTTTTTCTACTCCTGGAATTCCTATTATACATAGAGTGGCCCACTGTATATTATCCCACAGGTCTCTTATATTGCTTTCCTGTTTTTTGATTTGGTTTTCTGTCTGCTGACCTGATTGGGTGATTTCCATTATTGTATCTTCCATATCACTGATTCGTTCTTCTGCATTATTCATTCTGGTTTTACTGCCCATAGTTCTGTTTGTATCTGCCAGGAGCTCTCAGATATTTCAGGCACTGGCAAGTTTCAGGCAGGTCTGAAATCTGTGACATTTCCCAGTGGTTGCTTAACTTCTATGGAGTTGTGCTCCCAGAAACTTTGTGAATGCAGCACCCATGAGACATCTGAGTGGATTACTATCACTCTTATAGCTGGGGCAGATCTGTCATGAGCAATGGTGGGCCTTGTGGATGCATTTACACAGAGGTGGGGCTAGAGGCTGGGATGATTTCCAGAAGTCCCACATATGGTCTGCATGTATTAATACAGTTGGTGCAGGCAGATTTGCACCAATGGCTTTGTGAACTTAGTGACTGAGGGACGCTGAGGCAGATTGCTCACATACCCACAGCAAAGTTGGGACTAAGAACAATGTACCAACCAGAGTGTAATTGGTGAGCACACACAGTTAGTCAAAGGCAATATCACACAATTTAATTCTGGGGGCACAGATCTTGAAGAGGAATACTTCTTTCCTTTCCCAGCAGGAATACTCCAGTCCTGCCTACCTCACACTTTAGCTTAGAAACATATCTGGTGGCTTCTAATCCAAAAACTGGGGGGCTGACTCTTCCTCCTTCAACATGGGTGTGGCAATCACAGTAGAGGAGGTGCAGGCTTTGGTCACCATAACACCAATCACATTCTTTCAAGGTGATAACAGCCAGCACACCCTGAGGAAAGATGTAGCAGGAATTAATACAAAAAACAGCCCTTTTACCAAAATTATTAGACTCACACAGGCTACATGGGGATATTTCAACATAAGACAACACTTCAAGAGTTTGGCAGATAACTGATTCATAGTCAGAGAAATATAGGTAAAGTGCAGAAGCAGAGGAACGACTCCTAATTAAAAGAAGAAGAGAATTCCCCTGAAAGAACAAATAATAAAGTAGACCTCTCCAGTCTACTAGACTCGAAGTCCAAAAAGAAGATAATAAAAATATTGACCTAATTAAGAAAGGTTATCAATAGAATTCAGATCATTGTTACAAGGTACTAGAAACTATAAAGGGGCGCCCATCAAAATTGGAAAATTGCTGAAATGAAAACCAAGCTAAAGGCAGCAAATAGAAAACTAAATAATGCAACAAAAAAAAAAGAATAAATCCCTGGAGGACAGAATAATAGAAATTATACAATCAGAACAGTAGACATAAAGACAAATAAAAATAATGAAAGCAATGTATTAGACCTATAGGATAATAAAAGAATGTCAATCTATGCATAATAGCAATCCCAGAAGGATAAGAGAAAGGGGAACAAAATTGTATTTGAGGAAATTATAGATGGAAACTTCCCATACCTCAAGAAGGAAACAGATACCTATGTACAAGAAAAACTTAGTGTCCCAAATGAGATAAATATAAACAGATCTAAACCAAGACATCTTATAATGAAAATGGCAAAAGTTAAATGAAAGGATTCTAAAGGTAGTAAGAGAAAAACAAAGAGTTAATGACGATGGGATCCCCATAAGGCAAACACCTGATTTATCTACAAAAATGTTGCAGGTAAAAAGGGAGTGTCAACCTGTATTCAAATTTCTAAAAGACAAAAATCTTCAAATTAGGCTATACTACCCAAAAAGACTATCATTTGTTTTTATTTTATTATTTTCTTTTAGTTTTTAGGGCTGCACCTGTGGCATATGGAAATTCCAAGGCTAGGAGTCCGAGCAGAGCTGCAGCTGCTAGCCAATGCCACAGCCACAGCCACAGCAATGTAGGATCTGACCTACACTGTGTGATGCAACCTACATTGCATCTCATGGCAACATTGGATCCTTAATCCACTATGTGGGGCCAGGGATTGAACCTCATGGATACTAGTCAGGCTCATCATAGCTAAGCTACAGTGGGAATTCCTAAGATTAAAACTTAAAATACAAAAAGAGACAAAGATTTCTCAGACAAGGAAGAAACAAAGAATACAGCACTACTTAACCTATCCTAAAGGAAATAAATATTGGAAAGACTTCTCTAAATAGAAAAGAAGCAAGACCTATAGAAAAGGGAAAAAAAATCACAATGTGAAGTAAATCACTAAAATGAGTCTGTACACAGATTAAAAACAATGACAAAAAAAAACCTGTGAAAGCAATAATAACCACAATGGACAGCAAAAGGACAAAAGTGCAGATGTAAAAAAAGGGGCAAAAATTATAAAATATTAGGGAGGACGGTAAGAAAATATAGTTTTGCCAGAACATTTTTTTAGCCTATATGACTACCAGTTTAAGGCAAGTATATTTATGAAGGGATTAAAATGTTAGATAAACAGTATAACTACAAGTCAAAAAGCATACAATAGATTCACGAAAAAAGAAAGAGAACATGAGCATAATAAAAAAGAAAATTATCAAACCACAAAAAATAATAAGAAAAGAAAAACAAAATCAATAAGAAAACAAGGTTTAAAATGGCAATAAATACATATCTATCCAATAATTACCTTAAATGTGAATGGACTAAATGCTTCAATCAATTTGACATAGATGGCAAATAAGACTTAAAAGAAGAAGAGCCTACAATATGCTCCCTACAAGAGTCCCACTTTTGGTCAAAGGACACAGGTAGAAAGTGAGGGGATGAAAAATGATATTTAATCCAAATATAAATCACAAAAAAGTGATTGTTGCAAAGTTCCTTTAGGGGCATAATTGGTTAAGGATTCAGCATTGTCACTGCTATGACTCAGGTTGTAGCTGTGGTGGAAGATTGAGCCCTGGTTCCAGAATTTCTTCATGCTGTGGGTGTAGCCACTAAACCCCACAAGTATCTGGTAATATTAATCTTAAAAAAGGACAACAATAAATCAGTCAGTTATTCAAAGAGAAAGAAAGAGAGTGTTTCAATACTCATATCAGATAAAATATACTTTAAAACAAAGATTATAAAGAAAGAAAGATGGACAATATATCATGATATCACATCAAGATATATGCCCCCAATATAGGAGCACCCAAATACATAGAACAAATAGTGACAAACATACAAAGAAACCTAACACCCACTGACATCAAAGGAGAGACCTTCCAGACAGAAATTCAATAAGGAAACAGAGATCCTAAATGACATAATAAAACAATTGTATTTAATTGATATTTTCAGGACATTCCATCACTCCCTCCCCCCCAAAAAACAGGGTACAGATTGTTTTCAAATGTACATGGAATATTCTCTAGGATACCACAAAACAATAAACAAAAGAAGAGAAATAACAACTGACATTGTAGCGATACAGAAAATAGTAAGACACTACTATGAACAACTATATTCCAATGAATTGGACAGTCTAGAAGAAATGGATAAGATTCTAGAAACATGCATCCCCCAAAACTCAATCAAGAATAAATAGATGATTTGAATTAACTGATTGCTATACATGAAATAAAATATGTAATTAAAAAATGAGCTTCCCTTGCACACAATGGGATCAGTAGCATCTCTCTAGCACTGGAACACAGGTTCAATCCCTGTCCCAGACCACTGTGTTAATGATCCAGCATTGCCACAGCTGCAGAATACTTTGCAATGGCAGCTTGTCTCTGATCCAGGCCTGGGAACTCCTTATGCCACAGAGTGGTCAAAAGAGAAAAAAAATGGATTTCCCACTCTTGTGCAGTAGATTAAGAATTTGACTGCAATAACTTGGGTCACTGCAGAGGCCTGGGTTTAATCCCTGGACTGGTCCAGTGGGTTAAAATATTCAGCATTGCAGCAAAAGTGGCTGGGATTCAGTCCCTGGCCCGTGAACTTCCATATGACATGGATGTGGCTAAAAAATTTTAAAAAAAAAGTATTTCCTAAAAGCAAAAGTTCAGGACTGGATGTCTTCAGAGGCAAGTAAGAACTTACACCAATCCTTCTCAAACTCTTCCAAATGACCTAAGAGAAGAGACCACCCCCACTTCATTCTATGAAGACAGCATCACTGATACCAAAATCAAAAATACTACCAAAAAAAAAAAAAACCCAAAAAACTACAGGTCAATATATTTGATTTATATTGATGAAAAAATGCTCAAGAAAATATTAGGACACTGAATCCAACAACACATAAAACATATCATATAACATAACCAAGTTGGATTCATTCCACAGTCACAAAGATTGTTCTCAACATACAAATCAATCAATGTGATACATCACATTAACAAAAGAAAGTACAAAACATACATGATCATTCCAATAGATGCAAAAAAAGCAATTGATAAAATTCAACATCCATTAATAATAAAAACTCTTACCAAAGTGGGTGTACAGGGAAAATATCAACATAATAACAGCTATTTATGACAAACACACAGCCAACACAATACTCAATGGTGAAAACCTGAAAGCGTTTCTATTAAAATATAGAACAAAACAACAATGTCCGTGCACCACTTCTATTCAATATAATATTGGAAGACCTAACCACAGCAATTTGACAAATAAAAGAAATAATATGTACTCAAAGCAGAAGGGAAGAAGTAAAATTGTCATTATATGTCAATGACATACTGCTATATATAGAAATTCTAAAGACTCCACACGAATACTGCTATAACCAATTAATTGAGCAAGGTAGAAGGATACAAGTTAATATACAGAAATTGGTTACATTTCTTTACACTGATAGTGAAATAAAAGAAAATGTTTGAAAATATCCCCTTTAAAATCAAATAAAAAAATACTTAGAATAAATCTATTTAAGGAGGTGAAAGTCTTATACTCTGAGAGTTAAAAATACTTATAAAGGAAATTGAAGGTCATTTAAAGAAATGAAAATACATTACATGCTCCTAGATTGGAAGAATATTGTTAAAATAGCAATATTACCCAAAGTCATCTACAGATTTAAAGTAATCTCTATCAAATTACCCATGACATTTGTGAAGGAACTAGAAAAAATAACCCTAAAATTTATATGGAATGACAAAAGACTCAGAATGGCCAAAGCAATCTTGAAAAAAATAAATTTGAAGGCTTAACCCTGGAAATCTGGATTAACCTTCCAAGGCTTAACCCTGGAAGACTTTAGACAATACTACCAAGCTAGAGTAATCAAGACAGCTTGGTATTGGCACAAAAATAGACATATAGATAAATGGAACAGAAAAGAGAACCCAGAAATAAGCACACACACCTACTGGCAATTAACCTTTGACAAAGAAGGTAAGAATACACAAAGGACAAAAGACAGTCTCTTCAATGAGTGGTGCTGGGCACATATTACATGTAGAGTTACTTTAAAAAAATGAAATTAAAACACTATCTAATGTCACACACAAAAAAAAAAAACTAAAAATGGATCAAAGACCTAAATGTAAAACAAGATACTGTAAAACTCCTAGAGTAAAACATAGGCAGAACATTCTTTGACAACAATCACAGCAATAGTTTTTTGGATCTGTCTCCTAGAGTAATGGGAATAAAGGCAAAAATATGCAAATGGGACCCAATTAAACATAAAAGTTTTTGTACAGCAAAGGGAATCACAAAAAGCAGGAAGACAACTTATGCTAGGAAAAAATATTTGCAAATTATGTGGCCAAAAAAGGATTAATCTCCAAAATGGACAAACAGCTCATATGGCCTAATTAAAAAAAAATCAAAAAATTGGCAGAAGACCTAAACAGACATTTCTCTAAAGAAAACATACAGACGGCAAAAAGGCATATGAAAATATGATTGATGATTAGCTCTATTGCTAATTATTCTAGAAATGCAAATCAAAACTCCAATGATGTATCACCTTGAACTTGTCAGAATTGCCATAATCAAAATGTCTACAATTAATAAGTGCTGGAGGGGGGGTGTTAGGAAAAGTGAACACTCCATAACGTTGGTGGGATTGTAAGTTGGTGACAGCTCACAGCAATACCAGATCCTTAAACCACTGAGTAAGGCCTGGGATCAAACCTACATCCTCATGGATGCTAGTGAGATTCATTTCCACTGAGCCATGACAGGAATTCTTTCCTTATGTCTTGATCACTACTAAAATGTCAGATTGACTTGCTTTCTTGTTTTGTACTTCCTTCTTTTTTTTCATTCTTTATTTCTACTGAAATGTTATTCTCTCCCAAACCTATGGAGACTTGCACAAGCTGCCTGGGATGATGAATGTCTAAACAAGGTAGGATACAAACACCATATAACCCTTTCACCATATGTGTATTTTATTTACAAGATAAAGTGAAGACAATAACAGCATAATGTCTATTTTTCAGTTTCTCTTAAGCCAGGGGTGATTATGTAACTCAGTTCTAACTAGTGACATGGAAGTAAGTTTTCTTAGAAATTCCTGGAATTTATTTATTTATTTATTTCATTTTTTTTAAATTATTGAAGTATAGTTGATTTACAAGGTTGTGATAATTTCTGCTGTACAACAAAAGAGATTCCGTTATACATGTATGCACGTCCATTCTCTTTCACATTATTTTCCCACATAGATTATCAGAGAATATTTTTTTACAGAATAAAACACGTATATTTAAACACAATTACATTCAAACAGATTGTTATATCATGGATCTTAAGAAACAGATTAAGTGTTTCCCTCTGGAGAAGTGGAATGGAAAATATGATGAGATAAATAGGAAATTTATTCTATACTTTACCCCATTTTGTATGGCTTTCATCCTTGCTATTTAGTATTATCTATTACATTTCAATTTTTCCTTAAAAATTAGCATTATATTAAAATTGTGTATATTATGCAACTAAAATTTATGAAGAAGAAAGCCTTATATACCATAAAATATTTTATATAGCATAATAAAAAGAATAACTTAACTGGTAAGAATAACAAAAATAATACACCCTCTGAAAATAAGTAAAATATAAAATGCATAAATTGGTTAAAAAACAGTGTAACTATACAAATATATCCTCACAATTTGTTACATCTTATTGATTCTTCAATACAGGCATTACACCATTCTAGGTGATGTGAAAAACAAGACATTATAGACCTTACATTGTGCCATGGAGAGAAATGGTTATTAATAATACAATTGTAGAACTGTATTATTTAATTGTACAGTTGCATTAATTATGATTATAATAAATTCTTTGATGGAGAGGAAATCAGAATCAGATGTAAGAAGACTTCAGCATTCCAAGAATGATGTCAAATGACCCCATTCATGATGGATTATGCACTTATTTACTATGAGATATATTTCTTCTCCAGACATTCCTTGTTTGTGTATCAATTGCAGATTTTTGTTTTGATATGAGTCTATTTTTATATGAGATTGTTTTAGGTTGTTTCTCTTAATTGCAAGTTCATCTCCAGTGTTCTGCATTTGTACCCACCTCTTCGCATGATTTCTGATTTTGGTGGTATAATCATTCATGGATAATTTCATATCTTTACTGTATATATAACCTTTACTATATATGGTGAGCCTTTTCATTTGTGGGATTTATGTTTCCTGTTGCTGTCTTTTCTTTTCTGCCTAGAGAAGTTCCTTTAGTATTTGTTGTAAGGCTGGTTTAGTGTTGCTGAATTTTCTGAGCTTTTGCTTCTCTGTGAAGGTTTGGATTTCTCCTTCAAATCTGAATGAGAGCCTTGCTGGGTAAAGTAATATTGATTGGAGGTTTTTTCCTTTCATCACGTTAAGTATATCATGCCACTCCTTTCTGGCCTGCAGATTTTCTGTTGAAAAACCTGCTGATAAACTTATTGGGGTTCCTTTGTATGTTATTTGTTTCTTTTCCCTAGCTGCTTTCAAGATTTTCTCTTTGTCTTTAATTTTGTTCAGTTTGATTAATATGTGTCTCAGGGTGGTCCTCCTTGGGTTTATTTTATATGGTACTCATTGTGCTTGCTGGATTTGAGTGAGTGGTTCCTTCCCCATGTTAGGGAAGTTTTTGGCTATTATCTCTTGGAATATTTTTTCTGTCCGTTTCTCTCTTTTCCCTCTGGCACCCCTATAATAAGGATGTTGATGAGTTTAACATTGTCCCAGAGTTCTCTGAGACTCTCTTCATTTGTTTTCAGTCTTTTTTCTCTTTTCTATTCTGCATCTGTAATTTCTACTGATCTATCCTCCACCTCACTTATTTGTTCTTCTGCCCCCTGTATTCTGCTGTTGGCTGCATCTAGTGAATTTTTTTTCTCAGTGATTGTATTTTGCATCTCTTCTTGTTTAAGTTTTATATCTTGTATCTCTTTGGTCAGTGTTTCCTCTAAGTTATCCATCTTTGCCTCCAGTTTATTTCCAATGTCTTGCATCTTCTTCAGCATCAACAGTCTTAAGTCTTTTTCCTGGAGGCTATGAATCTCCCTCATGGCTTAGCTGTTTTTCTGGGGTTTTTCCTTTCTCCCTCATCTGAGTTATCGTTCTCTTTCTTTTTATTTTTATAGGTTTTTGGTGTGGTGACCTTTTTACAGATAATAGAGTTGTAGCCTCTTGTACTTCTGGTGTCTGCCCCCCTGTGGCTGAAGTCAGTATGGGGGCTTGCTGAAGACTTCCTGATGGAAGGGGCTGATGCCTGCCCCCTGGTAGGTGGAGCTGATTCTAATCCCTCTGGTGGGTGGGGCTTAGTCTCTGGATGGGATTAGAGGCAGCTGTGTGCCTGAGGGGTCTTTAGGCAGCCTGTTTACTGAGGGGTGGGGCTGTGATCCCACCTGGATTGTTGTTTGCCCTGGGGCTTCTCAGCACTGACTGATGGGTGGGGTCAGATTTTCCCAAAATTGCCACCTCCAGAGAAAGGCACTGCTGCTGAATATTCCCAAGAGCTTTGCTTTCAATGTCCTTCTCTCACACCAAGCCACATTCACCCCTGTTTTCCCAGGATGTCCTCCCAAGAACTGTAGTCAGGTTTGACCCAGATTCCTATGGAGACCTCACTCTGCTCTAGGACCCAGTGATTGTGAAAGTCCGTGTGCACCTTTTAAGAATGGGGTCTCTGTTTCCCCCAGTCCTGAGGAGCTCCTGTGCACAAGCCCCACTGGCCTTCAATGCCAGATGCTCCAGGGGATCTTTCTCTCAGTGTCATATCCTAGCATGTGAGGGTTTGATGTGGGGCTCAGTAGTTGTGTCTCTCTCTGTGAACCAGTTAGTTTTCAGTCTATGGAGCTTCCCACCCAGGAGGTATGGGGTTATTTATATCATGAAATCACCCCTCCTACCTCTTGATGTGGCCTTCTCTTTTTCTTCTGGAGTAGGGTATCTTTTTTAAGGTCTCCAGTCCATTTGGGTGGAGATTTCTCAGATTTTAGTTGTGAATTTTGTTGTTTTTAGGAGTGAAGTTGAGCTCCAGTCCTTCTATTCTGCCATTTTCTGGAATTTATTTTTTCTATCATAAAATAAAACGACTTGACATAAGTACATGAGGAAACTCTTTTTACATCCTCCTTTTTTCTTAATACATGAAATATTACCCAATAAGGATGTTTGGGCTGACACAGTCATTTAGTTATTGTGAGGGAAGACAAAAGAATACATACATTGTCCCACTGCTGTTGAGCTGTTGAACAAATCCCTTGAAACTGTGCATCTTCTGACTTCTCATCTTTGAGATAATTTTTGTATTATAAAAATAGATGTTTGTTGTCAATATAATTGTGTGTTGTTTTATTTTTTTGTAGCCAGACACAACCCAAGTGATACATATTTTTCCCCACAAGAAGTCCCTCAAATCAAGACAGCAGAAAAAACTAGAATCTAACATGTGAAGTCAAACATACCAGTTTCAAATGCCAAAACCAGTCAAGAGTGAGTAGTAAAGAGACTGAGCTGGAGCTAATAACCAGGACAAGATGAGAACTTGACTGAACATGGGAGAGAACAATGGAGATAGACTTATAATAATCACTAGGAATATTATTGACTATCCATTTTTTGAATTTATGGGTCAATAGTTGTCTTAAGATTGAAAATTAGAAGTAAATATCTCCCACTAATTTTTTCAGTTGCTTAGGTAAAAATAACTTACACTGCTATATGTCTAAATTTTTAATAAAAAGTGTTTGATTCCTGTCCAAGGAAACTCCATATACCACAGTTGTGGCTGTGGAAAAAAAGGAAAGATAATCTATATGTTCTGGAATCAAAGAACTATTTTCCAACTGAAGTTTCTGAAAACAATCCTTTTGTTGCAATACATCAAGAGGACTACATGCTTCAACACACTTGAGCTACAATTTTCACTGTTTTTTATAAGCAATTCTCTAGTTCCTTCTGATGTTGCAGGTAAGCCCAAAGGGCTGTACTAAGTGTTTTCAACATCTATTATCTCACCAACTGGAAGTACTAACCCTCTTCTCTCTGATTTGTAGTTTTGCAGCTCACTGCTATTACTATCTCTCTATCTTCCATGAGAATATTCCAACTGCCCTACACTGCCACCTAGTCTTGCTTCAAAACCTTCTATCTAACAGCCCCCAATGAACTCTAAATATTAGGAAGGGCAGGTTAGTAGAATCAACAACTTCCCTTCCTGAAGTACTCTTGTAATTGGTCCAATTCTTCTCACTGACCTCTTCTGATTCACAATGAGTTACTCTTTTGGCCAGGGACAGAATTCATCTAAGCAGGAAAAAAGAAAAAGAAAGGAAATAAATCTCTGGTTATATTCCCTTCAGTCAATGCACACCACTAATCTATTTATCTCTCACTGGTGATATCCCTTTCCATATCTCCACACCATCATCTAGAAATTGGTTGATGAAACTATAATAAGATACTGTCCCTTCTTTTGTATGATGAATGTTTTCTCAGCAATATTTATTAATGTTACAAAAATCTATCAGACAAGAATCCATTTGAACATAACTAAATGTGACTGTTTATTGTGGGTTATCCATATAATTTCAGACTCATTTTTGAGAGAAATTTTTCAATGGATAATCATGCATGAACTAACTGAGGACATGATGAACAATCTGCTAGCATCCTTAGTCACAAGCACCAAATGTTATTTGTGGTGCAGCTTTAGGAATATTGTTAAGATTTCAAACATTATATATTTAGAATTATATAGTTCAGAGTTAACTTATAGATGGCACAAGTTAGGGCTGATTAAATCTTAAAGTGATATCCTCACTACACTCACCACTGTGCTTGCAAGAAGCTAAGGAGAAAAGAATTTTGATTATACCCTATGTTATGTCATTGCATCTAAGAAAATGACCTAATAAATGTGAATATTTACTCCTCAGTCCCATTATGATGCCAGGGCTGGCTTAGAGTTATATCTATTAGTTAGGGTACTTTCAGTGGTAGGTAGTAGAAACCTAAGTGAATTTGCTTAAATAATATGGTATTTCATTATCTTATAGATATAAAAGAACAGAGGTTGAAGGGCATATTTTGAGCAAAACTCTTACTCTGCAAATCTCAGGGTTCTGTCCTTTGCTTCTCTGATTAGTCACAGGATAGTTGGCAGCAACAACTTATTGGTGTCTTTCATATTACCTTCCATGAAGTATATGTTAAGATGTTTCTATTTCAATTTAATTGTACCAACTTATATAATATATCTATTGCCTTGTCCAATAATTTTCACCCAGAATTTAATTTGTGCTGACTAACTTAAACCTGGGTTTCTAAAACAAACACTTTCAGAAGTAAAGGAATTAAAGAAACTAAATTAATTGGCTTAGAATAATTAGAGCATGTGCCTGAGGGATTGGGTCAAGTCTTAAGACCACATTCTGCCTAAGACCTCTCTTAATGAGGATATTGGAGTAGATATTGGAAGTCAAATGACAATGTTCATTTGAAAGGATGATAAGAATATCTTATCTCTGTCTCAATATCTGAAAGTCTTTCTTAGATATTCATTCACATGAGGCTTGTCTTCTCTCCAAGGACAAGTTGAGTAATCTTGTATTTAGTTAACTTAAATGTCTTCATGGCTTTAATTTTTATAAAAGAATATTAATTCTAACCACAAATGAACTAATCACTAAAGTATGAATTAACAAAATGACAAACTAAGTGTTAAAAGTATTTATCATTTTATAATAGTTGTGCCAAAGCTTGGAACAGTGGTTTTTTTCTCCTGTCTTTTCTTTGCAAACTCCAATCCTCCTATTTGTAGCCCCTAATTTTCTTCTCTATTATCCAGTTGGAATTTTCTCATGGTTTGTTCATTGCTGGAAGCATAATATTTGCATTCAATCTCTTCATCACAACCAAAGTTCCCCTCATTTTTTTTCTGAGAAGTTCAGGTTACCACATGATGTGTTTCCACAGATAAATGTATCTGTTATATCAATGCCCTTCACTAAGAAGTTGTCAATAAATTACCATAAAATCATGCTGAAGCAAATGCCATCATTCTTTTTTTCTTTGGGTCATTCCGTGCAGGGCTCCCTTTTCCAATGATGTTGGATTATGCACAGTGATTTTAATATTTTATACTCATTTATATTTGTATATATTTAGTTCTACTCTTGCACCTGATTGACAGAATCCCTCAAGATCAGCTCAAATATCTGTTCTCTGTGAATTCTTTTATCCTTCCAAGCATAGTATATAACCCCCATCTTTGTATTCTTTTGCTAAATGTTTATTACTGCCACCACATACTCACATTATTAGGAGCCCTGAGAGGGCACTAATCTTAACAACTTTTCCTCCTACTCCTCCTCATCCTCATCTTCCACCTTCTTTTTTTTCTTCTTCTCCTCCTCTTTCTCCTCTTCATGCTCCTCCCTCTCCTTTTTTTTTTTTTCCTTCTTCTTCCTGTACTATTGGATCTGGTGCAAAGAATGATATATAGTAGGTATCAAATAATGTCAAATTGAGTGAAAGTTAAAGGAAAAAATGGCATAAATTTTTAAATGACCATTATACAAAATTTCAATAACAAATGTCTTGTGTTCTTATGAAAAAGTAAGAAGTTCAGTAATACTAGAAACAATTAGTATCTACCTTCCTCTGTCAGAAATTGTTTAATTGTTTAACCATAACTTTTTATTTTGGGAATATTGTTATAGAACAAAACTTGGGCCCATTCACTTGTGTGCTATAGAAACAATTTACTGACACTATATTTTGGTGAAGAAAATTACAACATTTATTGCAGGCACCAAACAAGGAGTGCAGTCAATTAATGCTCTAAAACCCCAAACTCCCTCATAGACTTCATGGAAAGGTTTTAAAAGACAGGGTGACATAGATGGTTACTGGTTTGTGATCAGCTCATGGACATTCTTCCAATTGGTTTGTGGTAAGGTAATTAGAAGTCATCATCAACCTTCTGGTTCCAACTGGTCTGGGGTATATGTCCTTGTGATCTGCAAACAGTCAACTTTTTCCTCCTGAAGGGGGTTTCAGAATGTGCAAAACAAATAAAAAGATATGGCTCAGAATATTTTATCTATGGCTCTTGAGAAGGAAACTAAATTCCTTGGCTTTGTTTAATGACTTCACTATTACTATTTTGTCTTGCTTCACAGTCGTTCCTTTGTTTCTGTATTGTTTCACTTCTCTGATTAAATGTATTCTTTGGAACTCAGGGAAGGCTGAAGAACCTAAATATTTTCTACAAATAAGAGGCTGGTGGAGGACATGGGGGAATTTGTTCTGGGAATGTCCAATATGGTCTTGCTCTGTTACATTTGGTCTTGTTCTGTTACATTATTACTCTTATAGCTATACAAATATTCATATTCCTAGATCAATGCATTCCTTAGGTATTTAGATACTTAAAGATTTAAACTAAGCTTCACACAATCAGAATCAATTAAATAAAACAATTACATCATAGCGTCACTACTAAAGATTTTTAACTGAATATTTTTATTTTAGAAAATTTACATTTGGATATAATACACAGTTCAACCTTGATTTCATGATTGTTATGTATTATAAAGTTGTTGAAAATATTAAATTAGCAAATACTGAAGTATTACTCCTAGGGGAAATACTGGTTTAGGTTCCTCTGTCTCCACTAGTCACAAAAATATTTATTAAATGATTAACATATATAGGTTTTCCTTAAAGTATGTTTCTGTTTAAAGACACATTATTAAATATATATTTATGATTCATTGACACTGATCTCAAGACTAATAGACCTATAACTCATGCTTGAATGAAGCTTATATAACACATGTATTTTCTCTGTATGACACAGCACAGCCTTCTTGTGTTTAGGAGCACTACAGATCACTTCACCATTTTAAAGAGAAAAATCATGAAGAAAAAGTAAGAATAAAATACAAAATATGGCACCAAATAGATCACAGAAAGGAAACATTTATAATCTGAGAGTTGAACTAAAAAAGCAGAGCATTACCTTATTTGACCTCAGAAGGAAACATGCCTTTGGGTGACTCAAATTTTCAGCACTCTGCCTGTATCCTCAGAGACTGTGAAAGTGATGCAATATTGCTTTTGAAGTAACAAATTTTAGCAAGTAGGCCAATTCACAAGCATGGAATCTGATAAGAATGAGATTTAATTCTATCCTTGTAATAGTAATGTGCATAGATTTCAACCATAAGCAGGTTTCTTCCCCTTTGGAAGACAACAGATTTATCATTCATAAAAATTTGCTCAATAGCTAGCATGGACTAAATAATTGATGAGGACAGCAATATTGTAAAGTGAAAAAATATTTCAAGAGTCTATTCTTAAGGCTTCTCAAGTTATATAGTTTTCTCTAACATAGTTGTTGCTGGGAGTATTTTCTCTCCACTTTGCTCTCTGCACAGTTCTTACCAGAAAAATCTCAATAAATGGATATACTTTGGACTGTGGACCAAGTCAGAAACATACTAAGCTCAAGTTTACACCTACATAATCTAAAGTAGTTGTAAACAAGTGACATTGTATTTTTTGCCACAATAGTTAATATCTTTAAAATCAACAGTTTTCTTGCGCTTTGAAATGTATTTACTAGCATAAATATTTCTAGAATGCCAAAACTTGGCTGTCAGTGTGTTACACCTATTACACATGATAATCAGTCTACTATACCCAGTCACTTGTGATGGAGCATGACAGATGATAATGTGAGAAAAAGAATATATGTATAACTGAGTCAAATGGCTGTACAGCAGAAGTTGACAGAACATTGTAAATAAACTAAAGAACAATATTACCAAAGAGATAGTCAGTCTAAGATTTGCACAAGGACACACTATGTTATCATATCTGAAGTCTTGTGTTTACCTAGATAAGCATGTTTACACCAATATTTTAGCAGCATTTTATGCAAAAATATGAAAGAAAAGTGTCTCATATTTGTTTCAAAGCCCACTGAAAAAACATTCCATTATCCTTAGTGTTTGTGTTACATAGCTAATAGGTTTCCTACTTTATTTGGGTAGAGAAACTCTAAATAATTCTAAGAGCATTTTACAACCATAAGATATATTCTATTAAATATTGGTTTGTCCTTGTCTTTCCCACAATTGTTTTCCAATTTCATCACTATTTTCTATTGCTTTGAATTCTTTCCAACTAGTATATTATTTTGTAATAAGTATTTGTGTCCACAGGATAGATACTTTCTGGAATGAAAATGGGGTTGTTTAATTACCTTGATAATATGTAAATGATAAAGTAGTTTTTATATTAATATAGTCAATAATATATATTTTAGTAATGTGTATCCATCACTCATCAAAATAGTGATAATTTACATTATATAGAATCTAAAGTTGTAGAGTTATAAAGTAAATGAAGATTGGACTATAAGATAGATGTGAAAAATTGAGTACAGTGACCTTTGAACAATGTGTGCTTGAATTGCACAGGTTCATTTAAACTTGAATTTTTTTCACTATACTGCATGATCTGTGACTCTGTGTGTATAGAAGCAAATATACATAGAAAAATTATACTTTAATATTTAACTGTGTATGGATTCAGCACCCCTAAATCTCATTTTGTAAGAGTCAACTGTATAATGAAAATATACAGTTAAAATTCCTAGGGAAATTGGATAAAAAATATTCCATACCCAGCACTAAAGAATCATTAAGAAGTAAAAATATGGCTTATGTTACTGCAGAAGATGCTTGCATCAGCAGAATCATGTGGAAACTAAGACTTATAGAAGAATATTTAACTCTTAACAGCTGCCATGATAAGAGGATTTATGGGTATAGGCTCATTAAGAGGAATGACAGGAAGAATTATTCATATTTTTCTTTAAATTTTAGTGGCATATTTACAAGATTTAAAATATGTTAATGTCTTCTATACAGAACAGTCATTCAGTTTCACAAGCATGTATTCTTTTACATATTCTTTTCCATTAGAGTTTATCAAAAATATTGAATCCAGTTCCCTGTTTTATTCTGTAGGACATTGTTGTTTTTCCGTCCTATATATAATACTTTGCATCTGTTACCTTGCTTATTTCACCTTCCCCCTTTGGATCAGTGTAACTTAAAAACATACATTTTAATATATAATGTTATTAATTGGATTGTATATCACATGTGTTATGATCTATAGGATCTATCATCTAGGTCATATATAATATGTTTCACTAAAATATATGTCATGCAGGAAAGGATTTTGTTGTGATTTTAGTCACTAGTGTTTTCTGCAATGTCCATCACATAATGGATACTTGAATATTTATAAATGCATGAGTGCAATATATATATATATGTATATGTATATATATATATATATATATATATATATATATATATATATATGACCTTTGAACAATGTGTGACCTTTGAACAATGTGTGCTTGAATTGCACAGGTTCATTTAAACTTGAATATATATATAATATTATACTCATGTAAAACAATACATTAATTTCCACACCCATTGCATGAATAGAATTGAATATCCCTATTTATTTTTTTCTTTAATTCTTAAACACATTCATAACAAAAAGTAAACCAGGGCATTCCCGTCATGGCACAGCAGAAATGAATCTGACTAGGAGCCATGAGGTTGTGGGTTCAATCCCTGACCTCGCTCAGTGGGTTAAGGATCTGGAATTTCCATGAGCTGTGGTGTAGGTCACAGATGCAGCTCAGATCCTGCTTTGCTGTGGTTCTGGTGTAGGCTGGCAGCTTAGCTCCAATTGGTCCCCTCGTCTGAGAACTTCCATATGCTGTGGTTTCAGCCATAAAAAACAAAAACAAAGCAAAACAAAACCAAAACAAAATCAAACAAAACAATAAAACAAAAAGTAAACCAGGATAATAACCTAACTGTAGTTATAAATGCCATCTGTCATCTAGTTGTATTATATATATATATATATATATATATATATATATATACAGACACAAAATATATATTCATAAATCATCTAAATGATTGCATCCTCTGAGTATTAGCTTTATACTTTTAGAAAAACATGGGAAAAACTCTTTACAACTTTGAGCAAGACAAAGAGTTCATGTATTTGAAAGAAAAACATGACCAGAAAAGAAAAAAAAAATGTATATGATAAACTGGACCAAGGGAAATATTTTAAAATTGTGCATCTGGCAAAATATTGTATTGAAAATATGAAAGAACTCTTAAAACTAAACAGAAAGAAAAGAAAATAATTTAGAAATATATAAGCCCATACATTTATGAAGGAGAAAAACAAAGTCAGATAACTGATGTTACTTGATATCAAGACTAATTATAAAGTTATAGTAATAAAGATAGCATAGTGTTGGTAAAATAATTCACGTTTTTATATTTGTCTATTCTGATGACATAATAGAGAGCCCAGAAATATATCCACATATATATCATGAAATGATCTTTGACAATGGAACAAAGGCAATACAGTGGAGAAAAGACAGACTCTTAAACAAATGGTGCTTGGAAAAAATGGACAAAAAATAAGTACAAAAAAATCTAGACACTGAAATTACACTCTCATAAATATTAACTCAAAATGAATCATTGTCCTAAATGTAAACTGAAAAATTTTAAAACTCCTAAAAGAAAACATGGAAGAAAGTCTAGATGATTTTAAGTGTGTGAAAAACTTTTTAGATGTAACATCAAGGCACAACCCATAAATGATTGCTACACTTGATTTTATTAAAATTAAAACATCTTTGTGAAAGAAAATATCAAGAGGCGAGGTGTGGAAAAGAGGGTAGAATAGGAAGACTCTGGGTTCACCTCCTCTCAAGGGCACCCCAAAGTAAAGTATTTACAGAGCAACTATCTATGTGAACAACATGACCATTAACAGAAAATATTTTCCACAATTAAAAAGATATAAAGAAGGAACAACACAAGATAAGTCAAAGAGGCAGAGGCATGGTAAGAAGTCAAGAATCACACTCTCAAAAAGGCAATCCATAAGTGGGAGGATAACTAAAAATGCAGAGGTTCTCCACATGAAGTTAGGAATATGAATCCTACATTAGGCTTCCCAGGACATGGGCCCTGGGGAAAAAAGCCCCTAGAACATCTGGTTTTGAAGGTAAGCAAATTTTGTGCATGAAAGAGAAAAAGGGCTATGAAAACTAAGACTCTGATCTTCCAACACATGCACACACACACACACAAACACACTCACAAACACACAAACTCACATTCTTTAAGACCCAGGGAAGAAGAAATAATTTACAAGCAGCCTGTGTATGAACTCACCTGCTGATTTTGGAAAGCCTCTTAAAGAGGCTGGTTGCCCCTGGAAACAGAGATACTGGGAAGCCCATTCTGGGGAGAGGACACTGATGCAGACAAGTGCCATTTTGGAGGCCACCCTCTAGCCTATTAGAACCAGAGTGTTGTCCACCACCAGCAGACCAGCATCAGCACTGGGGACACTTGTGCCATGCAGAGAGCCCTGCCTATTACAGTCAGACCCACCACAACAGAAGAGACCACACGTAGCACATATAAAGTGCACTCCTAGAACATTTAGTTCTGGTGATATGAGGGAAACAAGCAACTGAATGCCATAAGAATCCTCTTATTTAAGTATACTTCTATAAGATTAGGTAGAATAACCAATCTAACATATATATATATATATATGTTATGTATATGTATGTTATATATGTTCATATATATATGAACAGGATTAAGGAGTTCCCATTGTGATGTAGCTGAAACAAATCTGACTAGTATCCATGAGGATGCAGGTTTGATCCCTGGCCTTGCTCAGTGGGTCAGGGATCCAGTGTTGCCATGATCTGTGGCATAGATTGCAGATGCATCCAAGATCTTATGATGCTATGGCTGTGGCATAGGCCCACAGCTGTGGCTCTGATTCACCCACTAGATGGGGAACCTCCATATGCCATGGGTGCAACCCTAAAAAAGCAAGTAATAATAATAATAATAAACAGAATTAGGCAAAATTAGTAGACAGAGGAATATATTACAAACAAAGGAACAGAATAAAATCTTAGGGGTGGGAAAAAAACACATCCAGATAATTTAATGATGCTAAGCAAACAGGAGGAAAATTAATGAACAGAGTGAAAAGTTTTAAAAAAGTTAAGTAACAAACATTCGAGGATGCAATAGAAATGAAAAATAAACTAGAAGCAATCAACAGGGATTAGATGATTCAGAGGAATGGAGCAGCAAAATAGAAAACAGAGCAGTGGAAATCACTCAGCCTGAACAGAAAAAAAAAAGAATTTTTAAAAATAAGGATAGTGCAAGAGACCTCTAGGGCAATATCAAGTGCACTATCATTTTCATTTGTGGGTCTCAGAAGAAGAAAGAGAAAAAGGACAGAAAACTACTTTGAAGAAATAATATCTAAAAATTTTCCTAAGCTGAGAAAGGAAATCGAAATCTAGGTCCAGGAAAGAAAGTCCCAAACACAAAGAGGTACACATCAAGACACAATATAATTAAAATGGCAAAATTAAATATGATGAGAAAATTTTTAAGCAAACCCCCCCAAAATACCCCAAAACAAAAAAAAATTTAGTTATGTTCAAGAGAATTCCTGTAAGATTCTCAGATGACTTTTCAGAAGGAACTTTTCACAATTTACTCAAAATTGTGTACACAGTTTACTCAAAATGATGATGAGGGAAAAAATCTACAATTAAGAATTCTCTACCACAAACACAGACTCGCAGTCATAGAGAACAGATGTGATTGCCAAGGGGGAGTGGGGGGGGAGTGGGGAGAGAGTGGGATGGACTGGGAGTTTGGGGTTAGTAGATGCAAACAATTGCATTAGGAATGGATAAGCAATGAGGTCCTACTGTATTGCACAGGGAACTGTATCAAGACTTTTGGGATAGACTATGATGGAAGATAATATAAGAAAGAGAATGTATGTATATGTGTGACTGTGTTACTTTGCTGTACAGAAGAAATTGGCAAAACATTGTAATCATCTATATTTTAATAAAAAATTAAAAAAATTAAAAAGAATTATCTACCCAACAAAGTTATCATTCAGATGTGTAGAAAAGAGAAAGAGATTCATTGACAAACAAGAGCCAAAAAAACCCTCTACTTCTTCACAAAATAAACATTAAAAGGAATATTCTAAGCAGAAAATAACAGATAATAATTAGAAATATAAAAGTTAAATCAGAAAAAATCATTAGAAAAGACAAAAAATATAGTTAAAAGTAGTAGATCAACCACTTGCAAAGATAGTAAGAAGATTAAAAGACAAAAGTAGTAAAATTATTTACATCTATATTAAGTAGGTAAGAGACACAAACAAAAAGCTGTAAGTTATAACCTCAAAAAATTAAATGTTGGAAGAGGGAATTTAGGATCATTAGAACATGTTTGATCTAAAAGTCATCTATAGATGATAGATTATAGATTGATAGATTAATAGATTGATTGATTGATATAGAGATATATAAAACCAGAGTTATATTGAAACTACAAACCAATAAGCTGTAATGGATTCAAACAAAAATGGGAAATAAATGTAAACACTAAACATTGTCATTTAATTACAAGGGAAGAAGAAAAAAAAGAACTAAAATCAACCAAAAAATTTAACAAAATGACAATAAGTACATATCAGTCACTAATAGCTTTAAATGTAATTGGAATAAATGCTCCAATCAAAGATATGAATAGTTAAATGGATTAAAAAAACAAAGGCCAACATACAGTTGATCCTTCAACAACATGGATGCATGAATCAACATATACGCAGAATTTCTTCAATAAATACTACAATACTAAATGAATTGTGGTGGTTGATATCTGAGATATGACACTGAGGTTGCGAGGGCCAACAATAAAGTTGTACATTGATTTTCAACTAGGCAGTGTTTCAATGTTCTTAACCCCTCATATAGTCAAGGCTTGAAAGTATATTCTATCTATAAGAAACTTATACCAAATCTAAGTACATGAAAGAATGAAAATGATAGGTTGAGAAAAGTTGTTCCATGAAAATGGAAATGCAAATAAAGCTGGATAAGCAATATTTATATTAAACAAAATAGACTTTAAAACAAAAACTGTAATAGAAAAAAAAACATTACATAGTGTTAAAGGGATTTGTATAACAAGAAGATATAACAACTGTACTGTATAAGAATCCAGTATTTGAGGCCCTAAATGCAGAAAGTAAATATGAAAAAATAAAGAATAACATGAACCATAGAACCACAAGAGTAGAAGATATTAATATTCTAATTATGTTGATATAACATAAAGACACCACCAAAATAATTATTAGAATTCATCAATGATTTCAGTAATTTTGCAGAATACAAATATGAAATATGTCTCATTTCTATACACTAGAAACTGAAAAGAAATTTATAAAGTAATCCCTTTTGTGATTGCTTTAAAATGAATAAAAAAAAAACACACACACCCACATGATCATTGCAGCACTATTCACAACAGCCAAGACATGGAGACAACCCAAATGTCCATTGACAGATGATTGAATTAGGAAGATGTGGTATTTATATGCAAAGGAATACTACTCAGCCATAAAAAGGAACAAAATAATGCCATTTGCAGCAACATGGATGGAAGTAGAGACTCTCACACTGAGTGAAGTAAGTCAGAAAGAGAAAGACAAATACCATATGATACCACATATCTGGAATCTAATATATGGCACAAATGAACCTTTGAAAAAAAACTCATGGACTTGGAGAATAGCCTTGTGGTTTCCAAGGGTGAGGGGGAGAGATGGGATGGATTGGGAGATTGGGGTTAATAGATGAAAATTATTACTTTTAGAAAGGATTAGCAATGTAAGCAATATATTTGATAACAGGTTAATATTTCAAGTATACAAAGAACTCATACAAATTAACATCAAAAACACAATAAGCTCATTTAAAAAAATGAGCAGAGGACCTGAACAGACATTTTTTTCCAAGACATACAGATGAATAACAGACACATGAAAAGATTCTCAATGTCACTAAACATCAGGGAAATGCAGATAAAAACCACAAAATATTCAAAATATCTGTCTTCAGAAAAGACAAGAAATAAAAAGTATTTGTAGAGGTAGAGAAAAAGGAAATCTTGTGAACTGTTGATGGGAAGCTAAAACAGTGCAGGAACTATAGAAAATAGTAGGTAGATTACTCAAAAATTTTAAAATAGAAATGAATTAAAAATATGTCCCAGCAATTCCACTTCTGGGTATTAATCTGAAGAAAAATTTAAAAAAGACCTAACTGAAAAATACTTTTTCTTTTTTCTTTAATATTACTAAAATATAGTTGATTTACAATGTTTCTTCAAGTTCTCTTGTACAGTAAAGTAACCCAATAATGTATATTTCCCTGTAATGTACAGTAGTGTCCACTGCCAATCCATTCAAAATATAAGAGTTTGCATCCAAAAAAACCCCCCAAATTCCCATCCATCCCACTCCCTCCCCTACCCCCCCAGAACCCCAAGTCTGCTCTCAGCTATGATTTCTTTCTGTTTTTTGTTTGTTTGTTTTTTGGTTTTTTAGATCTGTTCCATATTTATCGTCAATTCCACAAATATGTGATATCATATGGTACTTGTCCTTTTCTTTCTGGCTTACTTCACTTAGTGTAAGAGTTTCTGTTGCTTCAAATGGCATTATTTTGTCATTTTTTATGGCTGAGTAGTATTCCATTGTTATATGTACCACATCATCTTAATCCATTCACCTGTCAATGGACATTTAGGTTGTTTCCATGTCTTAGCCATTGTGAGTAGTGCTGCAATGAACATAGGGGGTGCATGTATCTTTTTCAAGGAAAGTTTTTTGGATATATGCCCAGGAGTGGGATTGCTGGATCATATGCTATTTCTATATTTAGTTTTCTGAGGTACCTCTGTATTGTTTTCCATAGTGGTTGTACCAATTTACATTCCCACTATCTGTAAAGGAGGGTACATTTTTCTCCAAACCCTCTCCAGGATTTGCTATTTGTTAACTTGTTAACGATGGCCATTCTGACTGGTGTGAGTTGGTACCTCATTGTAGTTTTGATTTGCTTTTCTCTAAAAATTAGTAATGTTGAGCATTTTTTCATGTGTCTGTTGGCCATCTATATGTCTTCTTTGGAGAAATGTCTATTTAGGTCTTCAGACAGTTTTTCAATTGTGTTCTTTGTTGTTGTTGTTGTTGAGTTGCATGAGTTGTTTGTATATTTTGGAGATTAGGCCCTTGTCTCGCTCCATTTGCAAAGATTTTCTCCCATTCTGTGGGTTGTCTTTGTTTTTTTAATGATTTCCTTTGCTATGCAAAATCTTTTGAGTTTAATTAGGTGCCATTTGTTTGTTCATTTGTGTCTTTATTGTCATTATTCTAGGAGGCAGTTTTCATACTTCAGTTAATTGATGTAGCATATCACATTGATAGATTTGTGGACATTGAAGAATCTTGCATCCCTGAGATAAATACCATTTGATAACGGTATATGGTCTTTTTTAAATATATATTTTGATTTTGTTTGCTAGTATTTGCTGAGGATTTTTGCATATATGTTCATCAATATTATTTGTAATTTTCTTCTTTTTGTGTGATATCCTTGTCTGGTTTTGGTATAAGGGTAAAGTTGGCCTCATAGAATGAGCTTCCTCCATTGTTTTTGGAAAGAATTTCAGAATAGATGTTAACTCTCTCTGACTGTTTAATATAATTCATCTATGTAGTCTTCAGGTAGTGGACTTTTGTTTTTTGGAAGGTTTTTAATCACATCTTCAACTTTGGTACTTGTGATTGTTCTGTTCATATTTTCAATTTACTCCTGGATCAGTCTTTGTGGGTTGTACCTTTGTAAAAATATTCTCCATTTCTTCTAGGTTTTACATTTTATTGGCATACAGTTGCTCATAGTAGTCTCTTATAATCCTTTGTATTCCTGTGGAGTCAGTTGTAGTTTCTCCTTTTTCATTTCTTGTTTTATTTATTTGAGCTGTCTCCACTCCCCCTTTTTTTTCTTGGATAGTCTGGCTAAAGGTTGATTAATGTTCTTGATCTTTGATTAAAGGTTTATTGATGTTGTTGATCTTTTCAAAGAAACAACTTTTGGTTTCATTGATCTTCTATATTGTTTCCTTTGTCTCTATTTCATTTATTTCTGCTCTGATCAATATCATTTCTTTCCTTTTGCTAATTTTGGGCTTTTTTTGTTCTTCCTTCTCTAGTTGTTTTATGTGTAAGTTTAGGTTATTTATTTGAGGTTTTCCTTCTTTCCTGATAAAAGATTGCATTGCTATAAACTTTCCCTTTGGAACAGCTTTTGCTGTGTCCTATAGGTTTCGGATTGTTGTATCTTCAATGTCATATTTCTCTAAGTATCTTTTGATTTCCTCTTTGATTTACTCAGTGATCTATGTTTATTGCATCATTATTTATAATAGCCAATATATGGAATCAATTATCTACATAAATATAGATATAGATAGATGGTAGATAGAGTGTACATATATATAATGGAATATTAGTCATAAAAAGAATAAAATATTAGTGTATGTATATGTGTGTGTGTATATATATATATATATATATATATAATGGGATATTAGTCTTAAAAAATAAAATTTTACCACTTTTAACAACATGAATGGACCTAGAGTGATTTAAATGAGACAGAGAAAGACAAATACTCTATGATTTCACTTATATGTGGAATCTCTACAACAAAATGAAGAAATAAACATGACAAACATAAATAAATTCACAGCTACAGAGAGAACAGATGTTTGTCAGAAGGGAAGCAGTTGAAAGAGGAGAGAAATAGGTGAGCTATATTAAAAGGCACAAACTTCATGCGGATGAAATGTTCTGTTTAGGAATCATTGTCAATAAGAATGTAATATCTTTGTATAGTGACAGAGCATACCTAAACTTATCATAGTGGTCATAGTATAGAATTACTGAATCACTTTGTTGTGCACCAGGAACTAACATGGTGTTGTAGGTCAACTGTATTTCAAAACCAATGAAAACACTCATAAAAAAAGAGATCAAATTTGTGGTTATCAAAAGTGTGGGTGCAGGAATTTAAAGAAGGTAGTTACAAGTTAGAAACTTTCAGTTATAAGATAAATAATACATAACTTAAATAATGTAATTTACAACATGGGAAATACAACTACATGGTAAACATAATTAACACTGCTATGTTATACAGGGAAATTGTTAAGAAAGTAAACCTAAGGATTCTCACAAGGAATTCATTTTATTTTATTTTTAATCTATGTGAGACTTTGGAGGTTCACTAAACTTATGATAAACATTTAGTGATGTATATAAGTCAAGGCATTGTGCTGTACAGCTTAAACTTATATAGTGCTCTTTGTTGATTTTACATCAATAAAAATGGAGGAAAAATAAATTAATAAATATAATAAGCACACATTTAAAAGTAATTAGAATATAACTCAGGAATAACTAGATGGAATCAATGCACTCATTGGCATGGAATACAGAAAAGGTGCCTCAAGTCCATGCTCACTTTGGGTGGGCCACTCTCCCAGCACCTCCATATGTTCACCAACATGGAAGTTCTCTGAACTTCCTCCATTTGAATTTTTGGAGGCTTCATTACAAAGGAATGATTGACCAAATAATTGAGCAGTGGTGGTTGAACAAAATCTCTAGCCCCTCCCCTCCCTAGAGATCAGAGTTTGAGATGGGACATTTCAACACTCTAATTTCATGAAGGAAATAATGAAACAAGGCCCCCCTCCCATTCTTAGAGGCTTTACAAACTTCGTGTCATTATCATAACAAAATATTTATTTTGCTCTTATCTTTTAGGAAAGTCCTAGGGTTTTAGGAGCTCTGCACCGTAAATGAGGTTAAAGATAGAATTTTTTTATTAAAAGTCACAATATCACAACCAATTTGGCAATTTATTCATGAAGTTAATCATATGTCTACCACATGATCTTGCAATCCATTTTCAGGTATTTATCCTAGAAAAATGAAAACTTTATTGTACTTAAACCTAGGGTAACATTTCCCCCATGAATTTGTTTTAAGAGAAACTGTGTGCTGAAGTGAACAAAATGCAAATGTGTTCTTATGTGAATGGGCTATCTCAATGTTTACCAACTCTAGTATATAATGCAACTAAATTTATGTTAATTAATCTTGGAAGCTCCAGGTCTTCTTCTCCTATTGGAATTTCTGTCTCTGCAAAGGTTGTGATTTTTCCTAAAGTATTTGCAAGTCTCCATATTTTATTTAGAAAGCTATTGTAGTAGTTGCTTAGAATAAATATAAGTTATGGCAAGGTTCTATCTTGAGTTACACAGAGATGAGCTGCATTCACCAGCCTAAGTTGCAACTGTTTCATTCAATGCCCTGCTATCAAGTGGTGGATCATGGCAGTCCATGAACACATGGCACACTGAGTCCCTGAGATGCTAAAGTTTTGGCTGGGTCCTTTCTTACTACAGGAAGCTCTATAATATACTGGAGGTCTATAAGCACTCTGTAGTCTGGTCTCTTTTGTCTTCACCCATACCATATTTCCACCAGATATGACTGCTTTTGGGAAAATGCTAATCCTGATTAAAGATCTCTTTCTTTTTAATTAAAAGTCTCCTTGGAACTTTGTACATCAGTGGCTGTAAATCATTGCTTGAAATGAAGGATGTCAGCAATTCCACTACAAATAAATTGTAAGCTTTGTATAGTTGCTCACTGCAATATAGTAATACCTAACACTAAAATATAATTCAGAGAAATTGATCCAATAAAGTAACTGTCTCTGATCACGTGGTTCCATCAGGTGTAACATTTTTTTGAATGTTGAAAAGAATGAATGGATATCATATTTTTTTAGGCAATTCTCCTGGCAGTTCAGAACTTTTTCGCTGAACTTTGAGTAAAGATTGTGCAATGACAGTGGGGAATTTGAAACCATATGTTTTGACAAGGATCTGAAGTGCAGATTGACAATAATGCCAATTACAGAAGCAGCTGTATGCTGTGGAAACAAAACAAAACTGCAGCAATTCTATCTCAACAAGATGGATAAGGAAATATAGGAAAGGCAGATTCATGATTCTTTTTAGAAATTAAGTGATCTCCCAAAAGTTTTGCTAAAGTTATCTGAAATTTTCATGGACTATAGAGGTTATGACAGCATAAGGATTAAGAAATCAAACTGCAAATTCATTCAGACCTGTGATGGAATTCAGTCCAAGATGTTTGTTGAGTAAATTAACATGTTAGCTAGATTATCTTGGGTTAACTGCTTTATGTCTCAATTTCCGTCTGTGTAAGTGGCATGAATAATAATAAAAAAATTAATAATAACTGCTACCTAGGGTTAATTAAGATTTACTTGAAATATGCACATAAAATGCTTAGCATAATGCTTTGGATGAAATAAATGCTAAAAAATATGAGAAAATATCAGTAATATTTTACAAACCCACACATCAGAGTACTGCAGTCAAAGTAGTTTTACAAACAATGGAGTAAATTAATTTAATCTGTTATCAAAAATAGTTTTAATTACCTTTAAAATATTAGCATATACTGAAAATTTGCAAGAGGGTGGCAGTGTGCAGCATTTCTCAAAACAATTTGAATATCGAACCTGTATTTTTCAGAGTATCTGAGAAGGACTAGTGTGACCTAAGAACATTCTTTAATATTTACTATTTACTAGGATGACATCCATTTTGATTTAGCAGTTTTGATATAGTCATTTTAACTAAATGATATTTTGGTATAAAATGTTGACATAATTACATCAAAATGACTTTTTTCTTAATTATCAGATAATGTGCATAACAAATAAACCTGGCCATCACCCATTTTAATGTCTGCTTTTTATTCTATTCACATCTGTATCATTTTAGAACTTTATTAATCTCTGTTAAAATATATAACCAGAAAAATGTTGTGCATATTTGATTAAATTATATGATCTCAGATATTTATCTTAAATTATTATTTTTGTTTATTTATAGCATTATATTGTACTGAAACAGTATTTAATTGATGATTGACTATAGAATTGGCAGTTGGTTTTAAATGATCTTTTTATGAACCTGCAAGTTCTTCACCCCTTTCTACTCCAGTTCCTAATGTAGAGTCAATAAAACAAAATTACCACAATTAGAAAGCTAACAGAAAATGGAGCAATTTACCATCTAAATTTTCAAAATTATAATACTAATGGATTCAAAATCCATTATTATTCTTAAATTATTATTGGAAATTAAATAAGTATAACCATCATAATGTTTATAAAGTAACGAGAATGTGATAAGCAAATCATTCAGGATATCAGAGAATTGCTAGAAAATTAACAAACATTATGCTGAAAATGATTGAAGAGCTTTTCTGTATTAAGCTGCTATAGTTCATGTCTTCTGCTTATACATATTGTAAACAAACCTAGGTTCAGCTACTCACTTCTCATAAACCAATAATTCAAGAGGCAAGAATCAGGAGGAAAAAAAAGCACACTTTAATCAGAAAAGCAAGAAATCTGGGGAGATAGTGGACTTGAGTCCAGGAACCAACTCCAAAGACTGCTCAGTCATGACGGATTTAAAGGGGAAAAAAAAAAGGCGAAGAATCTCAATGATTGATCAAGACAAGAGGTGGTTTCTGCATCACTCTCCATTGAGTGCAGACCTGCTGACTCTTTTTAGGATGTTGCCTGTGTGATCTGCCTACAGGATTGCCACGGGGGTGGTTGGGATAGAAAGTTAGTAATTTTGTAACTGCTTAATTCTTCATTATTCTTTTTGTCTAGAAAAAGAATCAACAAGTTAGACAAGGAATGGTGCAAACTCAGGAGAACATTAAATTAGGTGTTAGTTTCAATTGCTTAGTGATCTTATTCCTGTAATTAGGTTCTTTTAAGGTTGGAGGGGAACAGAAATAGAAATATCATTCTATCTATATGAGATTGGGGATAAATATCTGTCTTCTGTAACTTCTTGCTGACATAGAGTGCCATATACTCAGAGTGTAAATGTCAACGCAAGTGGGACTGTAGTATCTCTTTGCTCACAATTTCAGGTGCCCACTTAAAAATAAGGGCAGAGCAAGCTACAATTATTTTGATGCCCACAAATGCATATATTATTATGAGCAATAATGTTAATCCCATTATCTTGAGGCCAGTTCTTAGAAATGGGCTAACCATAGGTTCAAAACTGCTTAAGATAGAGCAGTTTGTGTCATGACTACAGTCTGGTCATTATGTACTTACCTTTTTTTCCTCTAATAGAAATTATAGTATTTGTAAAACAACTCATGAATGTGCATCAGACACTGAGTCTATTGTCCTAATCATTAACTGCTTATTTTTGTACTTGGGGTAGGGGGTTGGGTGTAAGGAGGACAAACCTTGCAGGGTTTCTGCTCAGTTCCAATAATTAATCTGGGCAATGTCAAGATGCTATACCTTCCCTTATTCCAATGCTGAACAATCCTCTTCCATGATCCCAACTCACTCCCTGATACTCATCCTCATACTTATCCCTAACCTACACTATTCTTTGTAAACTAAACATCTGTAACCCAAACATCTGTAACCCAACCTTATCTTTAAGACTATGCCAGGGTCAGGAGAGAGTTTCAATAATGGGATGAGGCTAAGGGATTGATTAAGATACTAGTTTTATTTCCTGGTATCACATTTTCCTATTTTTTTTTTGTATTTCTTTGATAACTACTGTTCACGATTCCTTGGCCAACTTATCCTTGTTGACCTAATTTTCAATTTTTGACGTTTTTGAAAAAGGCAGTCCTAGATGTTAGGCTTAAGTACACAAGTACTCACAAGGCATAAGGGAAACAAGGAGAAATTTAGACTTCCATGACAATTCTCACATCCTTTCAGATCACAGTAGGCTATATGGACCATATATAAGCACACATAAAATCTATGAGAAAACTAAGGGATGGGCATATATGTATTATTCAATAACTACAAAACTTCTTTATTTTATAATCTACTAGTGACATAGTTTATGGGACAGTTTCCATGGAGCCATGCTCAGAGGAATATAGGTTTCAGTTTTATCTTAAGCAATTCTGGGAAGACCATTTACCTAGAAAGACCAGGTAAATACTATAAATCTTTACATAGATAGACACCCTCCAGTAGTAAACATTATTCTTATGTTTTCCAGGAAGTCTATCACTAGGTATTTATAATGAGATTTGATCAGATTATATTTCTTTCCCGAGGCATTCCCAGTAAAGGGAGGGAATAGATTGCAGGTCTGTTGTTAACCCATTTCTTTTTATCTACTTACTCCTGGTGTAATGATGAGCAAGTTGCTGAAGCTCTCCATGTCTCAGTTCCCTCTTCTGGAAACTGGAGGTAATATTAATAACTTTTATAGAGTTGTTATAATGATTAAATAATTAGTACATGTAATGCTTTAGAAGAATGCTTGTCATTTGGTGAATGCCTCACAATGGTAGATATCATTATAGCACCAGTTTAAATCTCACTTCTTGGTTTCAGCTCTATACATCTAACTGCCCGCTTGTCAACTTCACCTGGATACTTCATAGGGATTTCAAATTCAGGTGTAAACAGGGTTCATAATTTCTTCCCTTGGCCCTTAGCCCACCACATTAAAAAAATAAAAATAGTTCTTTTAGAGACGAATACAGCTCTTGAAACAATCCTAACAATCCTCCAAGACTTCTTCCCTTGTCATAACCCTGGCACCTAATTTCAATAGATGGTTACTGCTCAAATATGTCTTATTTATCTTATTCCTTTGTTAATACTCGTTACAGTCTCCCTTGGTCTCAATGATTTTTAGTTTTTCCAAGTTTATTTATACTCTCTTCTTTCCTCCTTTGAAAACACAAATCCAGTCATTTAACTATCCTACTAAAGAGGTCAGTGCTTCTCTTTCCAGAAGATAGACCAAAATCCTCACTGTATATTCACAACCTTGTATCATCTAGACCTGCTTTCCCCATGAGTCCTATCTGTCCTTCCTGAATTTGTCTCAATGTTTTTTCTTCAATCCATAGAATAATCCATTATTCTTCCTGCCTCAGGATCCTCACACATTCTGTTCTGTTTTTGGAATGATCTGTCCAACCCTTGATCAAGTTAAGTTCTTCTAATTCTTGTGAGCTCATTATGAACATTATCCTTCAATATATATTTCCTTGACTCCCAAGATCAGGCATTCCTATTTGGAACCTCAAAGATCCCGTCATAGCTAGATCACAATAAAAATTAAATAATTAAATAATAAATTAAACAAAATTATAATCAATTAATACAAATAAATAATTAATAATAACTGTATACCTAGGGTCTACCTCACTTTTCAGCTTTTGTTAAAATAGTATTTTTCCCCTACACAATGCCCCAAATGGAATTGCTTGGTTTTGGTCCTAGTGAAATATTTCTACGTGCAAATCACATCAAGGTAGCATCCTCAAAATGTCATGACTTTGTTTTATACTAGAAAAATATCCCAATATTACAGATGGAAAATATACAGTTGTTTTGAAATGCAAACCCTGGTAACTTTTTTTTAACTTTTTAATATCCCTCACCTGTTTCCACCTCCAAACCCTCCCTTCTGGAAACCAACTGCTTGTCCTATGGATCTATGACTTTTGTTTGATTGTTTTTTCATTTCTTCTGTTTTTAGATTCCACATATAAGTGAAATCGTACATTTCCTTTCTCTCTGCATGATTTAGTTTACTTAGCACAATACACACTAGACTCAGCTATGTTGTCACAAACGTCAAGATTTCATTATTTTCTATGGTGGAATAAGATTCCATTTTACATGTACATAATTATCCATCTATTAATGTGTACTTAGGCTGCTTCCTTATTTAATGATTACAGTGACGCTGTAATAAACACAGGAGGGCTTATGTATTTTCAAATTAGTATTTTAACTTTCTTCACAAAAATAGAAGAGGAATTGATGGATCTTGTGATATTTATTTATTTATTTATTTGTTTATTTATTCCTGCTTAAGACCACACCTACAGCATATGGACATTCCCAGGCTAGGGTCACCCTAGCTGCAGCTGCTTACATATGACAAAGCCACAGCAATGCAGGACCTGAGATGCATCTATAATCTACCTCACAGCTCAGAGCAATGCCAGATCCTTAGCCCACTAATCAAGGTCAGGAACTGAACCCACCTCCTCATGGATACTAGCAGGCTTCTTAACCTCTATGCCACAATGGGAATTCCCTACATTTAACCTTTTGAGTAATCTCAATACTGTGTTTCATAGTATCTGCATCATTTTCCATTTCCACAAAAAGTTCTCCACATCTTCTCCCAAAGTGGGTTTGAACAAAGCAAGAAGAGTTGCTTGGAATCACTGTTTCTTAATTGTGTTAGATAGAATGATAAGTTTTATACTGTGTTTTTTTATAGTTTACTGCAGTAAAACTATCATCACCTTGGAGGAGAACATTTATTTTTCTGTTGATATATCAATAGGTCTTTAATATTGACATATAAAATCTGATTTCATGTCACTAGAATAAAAAAGAAAAATTCCCTGCAAAAATTTTTTCCAAATTTTTCCAGGTGAGTTTCTGTTAAGAAATAAATGACAAAACAAGCATTTTTTAATTTTTTATGAAAGATAAAATAATTATATGTACTTATTTCACCATGTGCTTAAAGCAGTTAATCTCTTGGACAGATTGTCTATAAGATGAGAACACTCAGTTTTTGTTTCTTAAACAGATCATTCTACTTGTTAGTAAGTGGAGACAATGTCTTGCCAGTCAGTAATCTCCATGTAGAAACCCAAATGATCTCATTTTTCAGAATCTATGAGTAGCGTTTTCAGTGTTCTTAAACCAAAAATTTATCTAGTTTTCAAAGCCTTCAATGTCATCCCAAGATTCATTCTTCTTCGTTTCTCCAAGTTTTCTGTTCCCTCTCTTTCCAAAGTGAATTCCCTAGCTGACTATTTTACAAAGGAGAATTTTACCTGCCCTTGTGAATGAATTTCAATAGGAACTGTGAAATACACCACCCTTCATTTATAAGACTGCTAAATTCACAGAATCAGCTAACTCTGCTCTCAAAAGACCCCACATTTTTCATTAATAGCAGAGCTTGTGGGATAAGACACCAAAATGATTGATTAAGTTATTCATTCTCTTTGCATATGTAGACATTCTTAGGTTCTTATCTTCTCAGGATAGAATTTATTTTCTTTTCTATGTTAGCGAAATTGTGTAACCCTATATGAGTAACTGTTTTTGAAAAAATGTAGAGAATTTTTAGAGGTTAAGATTGCTATTTAGGGTGTCCAATATTGGTATCATCTGATAGTGAATACTCTGAAGTAAACAACCAGTATTTTTTGTTTTGTTTTGTTTTGTTTTGTTTTTCCACTAATTTCCTTGCAATATCATATGATTTGAAAATGTTCTGGTCTTCATTCAATGTATGGATTTTGTAATTTTATTATTTAAAATTGTAGCCTAGGGAGGTCTCATCATGGCTCAGTGGTTAATGAATCTGACTAGGAACCATGAGGTTGCAGGTATGATCCCTGGCCTTGCTCAGTGGTTAGGGATCTGGCATTACTGTGAGCTGTGGTGTAGGTTGCAGACACACCTCGGATCCTGTGTTGCTGTGGCTCTGGCATAGGCCAGTGGCTACAGCTCCAATTAAACCCCTAGCCTGGGAACCTCCATATGCTGCAGAAGCGGCCCTAGAAAAGGCAAAAAAAAAAAAAAAAAAAAAAGACAAAAAAAAGGTATTAAAAAAATAAAATTGTAGCCTAAGATATTTTATGAGTCAGGAATCCTTACCATAATTGGGTAGTATAATCTGACAGTATTTATTTTATTTTTCTAAAATAGAATAAACAAGCAGATCCCAGAAGTCCATGATATACTAATCTCACATCATTATAGGATTGAATAAATAAATAAATGGATGAATAAATCTCTTAGACTATTTAGGGATAAAATGAAAGGGACTAAGTTACATATATACCAGGTACTATAAATGAGCATATTTCTCTGTGGGTTTTCTAGGTATAATAAAGTCTTTAAACTCATTAAATATAAAACAGAATGGGAGTTCCCTTTGGGGATCAGTGGAATATGAACCCAACTAATATCATGGAGGATGTGGCTTTGATCCCTGGCCCCACTCAGTAGGTTAAGAAACCAGCATTGTCATGAACTGTGGCATAGATCTCAGAAATGGCTTGGATCCCTAGGTGAGCAGCTGCATCTGCAATTTGACCCCTAGCTTGGGAACTTCCATATGCCACATATGCAGCCCTAAAAAAAGCAAATATACATATATTCAAATATATAAATATATACATACATATTAATGTTATACATATATAACAGTTATGTATGTTTTATATTATATTATGTATTATATTCTATAAGTTATATAATTCTTCTTCTTGTTTTATTATTTAATTTTTTCCACTGTACAACATGAGGACCAAGTTCCACTTAAATGTATACGTTATTTCCCCCACCCTTTGTTCTGTTGCAATATAAGTCTCAAGACATAGTTCTCAATGCTACTAAGCAGGATCTCATTGTAAATGCATTCCAAGTTTGTATCCAAAAGCCTCAAACTCTGGATCCCTCGCACATCTTCCCTCTCCTCCTGGGCAGCCACAAATCTGTTATCCAAGTCCATGATTTTCTTTTCTGTGGAAAGGTTCATTTGTGCTATATATTAGACTCCAGGTATAAGTGATATATGCTATTTGTCTTTGTCTTTCTGACTTATTTCACTCAGTATGAGAGTCTCTAGTTCCATCCATGTGGCTGCAAATGGCATTATGTCATTCTTTTTTATGGCTGAGTAGTATTCCATTGTGTATATATACCACACCTTCCGAATCCAATCATCTGTCTATGGACATTTGGGTTGTTTCCATGTCCTGGCTGTTGTGAATAGCACTGCAAAGAACATGCGGGTGCATGTGTCTCTTTTAAGTAGAGTTTTGTCCATATATATGCCCAAGAGTGGGATTGTGGGGTCATATGGAAGTTCTATGTATAGGTTTCTAAGGTATCTCCAAACTGCTCTCCATAGTGGCTGTACCAGCCTACATTCCCACCAACAGTGCAGGAGGGTTCCCTTTTCTCCACACCCCCTCCAGCACTTGTTATTTGTGGACTTATTAATGATGGCCATTCTGACTGGTTTGAGGTGGAATCTCATGGTAGGTTTGATTTGCATTTCTCTAATAATCAGCGATGTTGAGCATTTTTTCATGTGTTTGCTGGCCATCTGCATATCTTCCTTGAAGAACAGTCCATTCAGGTCTTTAATTGTTTTCCATTCTACAGCATGGGGGTGGGTGATTGTCATTTTGCTATTGAGTTGTATAAGTTGCTTGTAAAATCTAGAGATTAAGCCCTTGTCCATTGCATCATTTGAAACTATTTTCTCCCATTCTGAAAGTCGTCTTTTTGTTCTCTTTTGGATTTCCTTTGCTGTGCAAAAGCTTTTCAGTTTGATTAGGTCCCATGGGTTTATTTTTTGCTCTTATGTCTTTTGCTTTTGGAGACTGACCTGAGAAAATATTCATGAGGTTGATGTCAGAGAGTGTTTTGCCTGTGTTCTCTTCCAAGAGTTTGATGGTGTCTTGTCTTATTTTTAAGTCTTTCAGCCATTTGGAGTTTATTTTTGTGCATGGTGTGAGGGTGTGTTCTAGTTTCATTTCTTTGCATGCAGCAGTCCAGGTTTCACAACAATGCTTGCTGAATAGACTTTCTTTTTCCCATTTGATGTTCTTGCCTCCCTTGTCAAAGATTAATTGACCATAGGTGTCAGGGTTTATTTCTGGGTTCTCTATTCTGTTCCATTGGTCTGCCTGTCTGTTTTGATACCAGTACCACACTGTTTTCATGACTGTGGCTTTGTAGTACTTCTTGAAGTCTGGGAGAATTATGCCCCCTGCTTGGATTTTGATTCTCAGGATTGCTTTGGTGATTCTGGGTCTTTTGTAGTTCCATATAAATTTTTGGATTGTTTGTTGTAGTTCTGTGAAAAATGTCATTTGATAGGGATTGCATTGAATCTGGAGATCCATTTATACAATATTGATTTTCCCAATCCAGGAACATGGAATATCTTTCCATTTCTTTACGTTTTCTTTCATTTCTTTGATTAAAGTTTTATGGTTCTCAGCATATATGTCCTTTACCTCTTTGGTCAGGTGTATTCCAAGGTATTTGATTTTTTGATGTACAATTTTAAAAGGTATTGTCTTTCTGTATTCCTTTTCTCATATTTCATTGCTGGTATACAGAAATGCGACTGACTTCTGAATGTTCATCATCTATCCTGCTACTTTGCTGAATTTATTAATCAGTCCAAGGAGTTTTTGGGTGGAGTCCTTAGGGTTTTCTATGTATAGTACCATGTCATCTGCATACAGTGACAGTTTTATCTCTTCTCTTCCTATTTGAATGCCTTTTATTTCTTTGGTTTGTCTAATTGCTGTAGGTAGGACTTCCAAAACTATGTTGAAGAGCAGTGGTGAGAGTGGGCATCCCTGTCTTGTTCCAGATTTGAGTGAGAAGCCTTTCAGTTTTTCCCCATTGAGTATTATATTTGCTCTGGGTTTATCATAAATGGCTTTGATTATGTTCAGGAATGTTCCCTCTATACCCTCTTTGGTGAGGGTCTTGATCATGAATGGATGTTGGACTTTGTCAAATGCTTTTTCTGCATCTATTGAGATGATCACATGATTTTTGACTTTTCTCTTGTTAATGTGGTGTATAATGTTGATTGAATTGCATTTGTTGGACCATCCTTGTGAGCCTGGGATGAACCCTACCTGGTCATGGTGTATGATCTTTTTGATATGTTGTTGGATTCGGTTGGCTAAGATTTTGTTGAGAGTTTTTGGCGTCTATATTCATCAAAGATATTGGGTGATAGTTTTCTTTTTTGGTGGTATCTCTGTCTGGTTTTGGAATGAGGGTGAGTGTGGCATCATAGAATGTCTTTGGGAGTATTCCTTCTTCAACCTTTTGAAAGAGTTTAAGGAGGATGGGCACCAGTTCCTCTTTACATGTTTGATAGAATTTGCCTGTGAAGCCATCGGGTCCTGGGCTTTTATTTGTAGGGAGTGTTTTTATGACTTCATCAACTTCATTTCTAGTGATCGGTCTGTTCATTTGGTCTCCTTCTTCTTGACTCAGTTTTGGCAGGCTGTAAGAGTCTAGAAAATTGTCCATTTCTTCCAGATTGTCAAACTTGTTGCCATATAATTGTTCATAGTATTCTCTCACAGTTTTTTGTATTTCTACAGAATCCGTTGTGATTTTTCCTTTTTCATTTCTAATTTTGTTTATTTGGGTTCTTTCTCTCCTCTTCTTAGTGAGTCTGGCCAGGGGTTTGTCAATTTTGTTTACCTTTTCAAAGAACCAGCTCTTGGTTTTATTAATTTTCTCTATTGTTTTTTGAATCTCTATTTTATTGATTTCCTCTTTGATCTTTATAATGTCCTTCCTTCTGCTGACTTTAGGTCTTTTTAGTTCTTCTTTTTCCAATTCGTTTAGGTAGAGGGTTAAGTTTTCAACTTGGGATCTTTCTTCTTTTTTGAGAAAGGCATGTATCACTATGAATTTCCCTCTGAGCACTGCTTTTGTGGTGTCCCATAGATTTTGAGAGGTTGTGTCTTCATTCTCATTTGTGTCAAGGTGTTTTTTTAATTTCCTTCTTGATTTCCTCATTGACCCATTGGTTTTTTAGTAGCATGTTGTTTAGTCTCCATGTAGTAGGTTTGTTCTCATTTCTTTTCCTGTGGTTGATTTCTAATTTCATGGCCTTGTGGTCATAGAAGATACTTGAAATAATTTCTATGCTCCTAAATTTGTTGAGGTTAGCTTTGTGTCCCCAGATGTGGTTGATTCTTTAGAAGGTTCCATGTGCACTTGAGAAGAATGTGTATTCTGCTTTTTTTGGATGTAGTGTCCTGAAGATATCAATTAAGTCTAACTTTTCTATTGTTTCCTTTAGGATCTCTGTTGCGTTATTGGTTTTCTGTCTAGAGGATCTGTCCATTGGTGTTAAAGTCTCCTACTATGATTGTATTCCCATCAATATCTTCCTTTATGTCTGTTAATATTTGTTGTATGTATCTGAGTGCTCCTGTATTTGGGGCATATATGTTGATGATATCCTCTCCTTGGATGGATCCCTTAATCATTAAATAGTGTCCTTCTTTGTCTTTCTTTATGTCTTTTTTTTTTAAAGTCTATTTTGTCTGGTATGAGTATTGCAACTCCTGCTTTCCTGTCGTGTCTATTGGGAGGAAATATTTTTCCCACCCCTTCACTTTCAATTGATATGTATACTTGGTCCTAAGGTGAGTTTCTTGTAGTCAGCAAATGGAAGGTTTTTGCTTTTTTATCCACTCAACCAATCTGTGTCTTTTTTTTTTTTTTTTGTCTTTTTGCCATTTCTTGGGCCATTCCCATGGCACATGGATGTTCCCAAGCTAGGGATCTAATTAGAGCTGTAGCTGCCAGCCTACGCTATAGCCACAGCAACGCAGGATCCAACCCGCATCTGCAACCTACACCACAGCTCACAGAAACACTGGATCATTAACCCACTGAGCAAGTGCAGGGATCAAACCCAGAAGCTCATGGTTCCTAGTTGGATTCATTAAACACTGTGCCATGAAGGCAACTCCCACTCTGTGTATTTTGATTGGAGCATTCAGTCCATTGACATTTAAGGTGATAATTGATAGATCATTAGTTATTTCCATTTTGAACCTCATGTTCCAGTTGATTCTGTGTTTCTCCATTCTTCCTTTCTTTTTTTGTTTGGATGGTCTCCAATTATTTTTTGCTTGAGTGTTTTTTTTTTTTTTCAGGTTTTTTGCAAATGCAATGTTTGGTTTTGGTTTTTGGGTGCCTAGTTTCTTAAGTATGCTAATCCCTTCCTATAATTGTGTGTTTTGGCCTGATGTCCTATAGGTTCAAACCCTTTATTACTATACTAAAATTAAGAAGAGAAACAAACAAATGAATTTTTTTAAAAAGTGTCTATTAATTTCCTTACTTCCCTTGCCCATATTTTATGATTTTGATGACTCTTTTTTCTTTTTAATTTTATTTTGTTTGAAAAATGTTCGTGATTAAATCTGTATGCTGGCTTATTTGAGTGACTGCTCTCTGATTGCGATTTCCTTAATCATACTTTCTTTTTGATTTAGATAAGCCTTTTCAATATTTCTTTTATCCTGGGTTTCGTATTGCTGTATTCTTTTAGCTTTTGCTTGTTAGAAAATATTTTTATTTCCCCTTCTATTTTAAATGATATTCTTGCTGGATAGAATATTCTAGGTTGCAATTTTTTTCATTTTAGCACTTTAAATATTTTTTGCCATTCCCTCCTGGCCTATAGAGTTTCTGTAGAGAAATCAGCTGATAACCTTATGGGGGTTCCCTTCTAGGTAACATTCTCCTTTTTCTTGCTGCCTTTAGGATCCTCTCTTTATCATTAACTTTTGCCATTTTTATTGTAATATGTCTTGGTGTGGGTCTATTTGGGTTCAACTTGTTTGGGGCCCTCTCTGCTTCCTGATTCTTGAACTCAGTATCCTTTAGATTTGGGAAGTTTCCAGCGATAATTTCTTCAAATATATTTTCCATCCCCTTATCTTTTTCTACTCCTTCTCAAATTCCTATTATGTGTAGATTGGCCCACTTTATATTATCCCATAGGCCTCTTATATTGTTTTCATGTTTTTTCATTTGTTTTTCTGCCTGCTCTCCTGTTTAGGTGATTTCCATTATTCTATCTTCCACATCTATCTTCTGCATTATTCATTCTGGTTTTTACTGCCCTCAGTTCAGTTTGTATCTCTGCCAATGAATTTTCTACTTTTTCTTGGCTCCTCCTTATATTTTCTAGTTCCTTTCTGAGGTATCTGCATTACTCTTCATATCTTCTCTTACTTCCTTCAGTATTTTTACTATTTCCCTTTTGAACTCCAAGTCTGTCACACTGCAGAGCTCTGTTTCATTGTTGATTGCTTTAGGTGAGATCTCCTGTTGGTTTAACTGGGGGTGGTTTCTCAGCTTCTTCATCTTGCTTGTTGTTTTCTTTTTCCTGGTGGAGTTGTACTCCCCGTGGCTGGGCAGGGTTTGCCTTGGCATTGCTGTGGAATGTTTCCCGGGGGGCTGGCATTGTTGGTCATCTTCTTTGAGGCAGTGTGGCTTTTCTGGAGTGTGGGTGGGGCTGACAGGGTCTCTCTGAAGTAATGGAGGGCTTCCTGAGGGCATTCAGGACTGGGAGGTCTGCACTCTGGAGCCAAGGTCTCAGTTCCCAGCCCCCACCCAAGCATCTTGGTTTTTGGTGCCTGAGTTAGTAGTTCAGATGATCTTTTTGGTTCTCACTCTGCTGTTCAGAGCTCAGACTTACTGCTGTGCTATTCTCTGCATCTGGAGATCCCTCCAATTTGGTTGATCTTTCCGTCGAGTAGGTGACTTTCCAGGGTGTGGGATCACTTTCTCCTCCACAGTTCCCTTTTGGGAGTGCCTGTCCATCCCCAATTCCCCTTCTGTCACTCTCCTCTTTTCTCTTGTTTTAGCCAGTTATGTCACGAGATTCTTGCTGTTATTGGAGTTTAGGTTCTTCTGCCAGCGATTAATTGCTGTTCTATGTGATTCATTTAACCTGTACATGTGTTTTACTTGTTGGGTTTGTGTTTGTGCCATCTTGCCTTTCTCCTGTCTGCGTCTTATCTTTCCATTCACTTGACATTAATTTTCTCAGAGTATAAATTTTTAAATTTTTATTGAAGTCTAACTGCCTTGATATTTTTTGTTGATAGCTGTATATGGTATACCGTGTAAAAGAAACTGCTATAAATAAGCTTTTATTAACGTGGTGGTAAGTTGTTGGGGGGAAATATATCATTTTGTAGTCCTATGATACCTCTGGAATATGAACTTTATGAGTAGTTTTCATTCCCTCTCCACCTTTTTTTGTGGGACAGAATGGCTAAAGTGAGCTCTAGTTGCACAATTTCCCTTCCTTCCTGTGAAAAGTTAGAGCCAGTTGATGTTGGGTATTTCCCTTACCCCAGATCAACAAGTTCTTATAAAACTCTAGTAGGTTAGGTTAACTAGTTTCTCCTTGAGGGCAGAATATGTTAGGAAGAACTGAATGCTCTGGGATAGTTCAAAGTTGTTTATTTTACACTGATCCTACTGAAAGCTGGAAGAGAGCTTTCATCTTTTGTCCACTATAAGAACCTAATTATAAGAGCACAACAGAGTTGCTGTAAGTAAAACTCACAAAATTGTGAGGCCCCCCTAGAGTGGATACCACCCAGGTATTTTTAACTCTCCGACTTTTCCACAGAGAGCTTCCCTGTAATTATGATTGTAGTTATCAATTATATTTCAAGCTTTCTTCCTTGGCACTGGTTCCTATGGAGGTTTTGCTCAAGGGGTTCAGCTCCAGTAAGTTGTGCTTTTCCATATTCATTTGTATAATTTTTGGGGAAGTGTTTTGCCCTTTGGCCTCATTTTCTTTTCTATTTTTACAGATCTAAGAGGAGCTGTTGATTTTCCTATTTGTTAGGTTTTTGCTTGTAGTTAGAATATAGAGGTCACTTCCAAGCTTTTTTTTTTTTTTTTTTTTTTTTTTTTTTTTTTGCTGAACAGGAAACCAGAAGCCTGAGTATGACTTTTCAAATCTATTTATACTATTTATATTATTTCTGCCTTACTCAAATGAAGAAAAATTTCCAAAATGATTTCTATTTCTTTGGCATGGGAATTAGAAAATAAATCATGATAGGCACCATTGTTACCTAATATTTGAAGTTGCCTTCAGCATTTGAAAACCTGCATGAATCTATTTACAATGTTCTTTGTTCAAGACAAGATAAAGTCATTTAGGTAGATGGCACAGCATTCATCCATTCATAAATTTAATCATTCTCCCTTTACCAAGTACTTCCTTTTTCCCAGGTATTGTGGGAAAACAAGTTATATGAAACACAGTCTTCCCTCAAGGAACTTATGGTCCAGCAGAGAATTGAGTTAATAAATTCAGGGCAATGAGATGTAATCTTCAACTAAAATATGATGAATCTTGTGGGGAAATTTTAGTGTTTAAAAGAGACTGGGGCACCAGGGGAGGCACTTGAGTTTTGAAGGCAAGTAAGAGGAGTTCCCATTGTATGCCAAATGTAATGTCAATAATAGATCAATCAAGCTGGGGAAGAAAAGGGTGCGACCAAAGCAATTTTAAGTGAAGGATACTACCTAGGAAAACAGGAGCTAGAAAGAGAATGAAACATTCCAAAGAGAAAAAGTCCTTTATTGTTGTTGAATGTAGGATTTCTTGTATGAGACAGTTCAGAAATTATTCAATGATTGACCAAAATCAAGTCATAATGAATGGCTGAGAAACTGTTCGACAAGGTCTGGCCCATGCCTACTTCTTCAGCCTTATTTCATCACTTCTAACTTTTATATATGTTCCAGCATCACTGACCTTAGTTTATTCTCCCAATTCTCTCATGATTTCCTTTTCCTTCTCTACCTCTGCTCACTGCCAGAGAGATTGTTTCATGTATCCTTATTCATCCAAATGATGACTACATCTACTTCGGATCTGGCTTCCAGTAACACTTTCCCAGGGTAGACCTCTCTGAACCTGCAAATTAAATATGTTTAAATTTTGTCTCCTATGTTCCCTATAATCTTCTAATACAACACTTGTCTTAGTTAATATTTATGATCATGATTACTCACCTATTATTCTATAAGCTCAAGAAGGAAAGATGACTCACCTGTTTAACTCAATAGTATATCTTTGTTTTGAGCACAATGTCTGGAATAAAATGAGTGCTTAGCAAGTACTGTAGGAAGATGAAAACTAGTATTTATTCAATGTTTATAAGATTTGATACTTGTGTGCATGATTTTTTTTCACTTGATGCTAACCAAAGCTCTTTGAGCTGGGTGCTGCTCCATGGGGTGTAGCCCCTCCATGCGGCAGGCAGGCCAGAGCAGGGAATGCCCCTATGATGGTTGGCTTCCCGCAAATGGTGAGGCCAGCCCTCTCTGATGGCAGGCAGTCTCATGTCCAGTGCGTGAGCATGGGCTTGGGGGTCGGGGGGGCATGCACTGGGAAGCACAGCTTTCTGATAGCTGGTGGGAAAGTGAGCTTGCTGTGGTGTGGGGAGTATTCTATGGTGGCCCACCCCTTCTCCTCTACCCTCTCCAACACTGGTGCCTTGTCTCTCCTGAAGATCCAGCTCTTCTGCCAGGTTCCCTCTGGTGTGGCTTTCTGCTCCCCAGCCCTTAGTGTATTGCTCCCTCCACCCACAATGCTCTGCTTTCTAGACTCCCAGGAAGTCTCTGCCCTGCCAATCTGACAGACCGCTTCCTAGACCCTCAGGGTGGTCTCTTCCCTGCGAGCCTGACTGACTGGTTTCTAGTTCTCAAGCAATCTCTGCCCTACACACCCCAGCCCATTCCCGGGGACTAACCCCAGACCTGAGGTCTCGGTGCCAGCCCCAACCCAAGCATCTCCATTTTTGCTGACTGTGCCAGTAGTTTGGATGATCTGTTCAGTTCTCACTCTGCTCTTCAGATATCAGACTTATTGCTGCACTCTTCTCTGCATCTGGAGATCCCTCTGATTTGGTCAATCTTTCCATTGAGTAGGTGAATTTCATGGGTGTGGGATCCCTTTCTCTTCCACAGTTCCCTTTTGGGAGTGCCCATCCAGCCCTGATTCCCCTTCTCTCACTCTCCTCTTTTCTCTTGTTTTACCCAGTTATGTCTTGCCATTATTGGAGTTTAGTTTCTTCTGCCAGTGATTATTGCTGTTCTGTTTGAGTTGTTTCACCTGTAGATTTTTTTTTTGTCGTGTTTGTGGGAGAGGGCGAGCATGTCCCCCTACTCTTCCACCATCTTGTCTCTCCATTATATGTTATATAATGATATTTATATCGAGATATATTTAACAAAATGACTATTAGCAAGATGATTTGCTTAAAGCTGATCTTCAGGGAGACATAGAAAGTTACTCCTAAATCATGATGATATGAACACTACTGTGAACATTGTTCTTTTAGCATAAACACAATCAATAATGACTTCTGGTTACTAAGACAGATTTTATATTTTTAACTAGTAATTTTAAAGTGTGATTCCTGGGTCATTATCAACAACACCTTAAAATTTCTCAGCCATACAAATTCTTTGAGCTTGTTTCATTCTCCTAATGATACTGTAACAAAACATTATAAACTGGTCAGACTAAACAATAGTAATTTGTTTTCCCACAGTTCTTGAGAAAGTCTAAGACCAAGGAGTAAGCCAATTGAATTTTTTGCAAGAGTTTCTCCCTGGCTCCCAGACACCTGTCTTCCGGCTGTGTTCTCAAGAGACTTAGATCTGGTAACCCCTCCCTTTATTTCAATAGCACTAGCCATGTTGAATTAGGACTTTATTGTATCCTCACAGACTCTGCCACCAAGTACAGTCACATTGAGTGTTGGGGATTCAATAAATGAATTTCAAGGGGACTCAAACTTTCACTTCAAGACAGGCCACAACCCAAATGTAATGGGACCAAAACTCTAAATTTAATAAGTCCTCCAGTAATTCTGATACACACAAATATGTGAGAACCTATGTTAAGGGAGTGGTATTCAACCCTAATTATTAATGCTACCTAAGAAATTTTTAAAAACATGCTAATGCCTGCAATGCACCCAAGAGCAGTAAATTCAAAATATCTATGGATAGATATTAGGCATTGATATTTTACAAACTCCAAGATAATTCTTATTTGTGGCCAGGGCAGCAAACCACCATTGTAATCTCAAATGCTGTGGAGTGTGTGTGTATGTGTGTGTGTGTGTGTGTGTGTATGTTTGTGTGTGTGTGTTTGTGTGTGAAGATGTGAAGATAGCTATATTCACTTTTTTATCATCAAAATTGTCCTCCTGATTTTGCTTCCCTCAATCACTTTCCCCAAACCTCATTCTTCCTGATAGTTTACCTTTCTCTTGCAATACTCCTCCAATAACCCTTATTTTATAACCCAATTACTCTAGCCAAATTCATAAAAACCTATAAAGACATATTCATAAAATGTCTGAAATATTTTATTTTCTACTCTTTACATTAAACCCAGATTCATCAATAGGCTTTTTTTTTCAGTTATGAAACTGATAACTAATTAAATCTTGTTTTCAAATTCCTCCTCCATAAGATGTATCCCAGAAAAATAATATATATTTGTAAGACATCTTATTAAGAGATAATAGAAATTAAAGTGTTTCATTAGCTATAAAGGACTATATTAAGATAATTTATCCTTAGTGTTAACTGGAATAAAATTTCCTAGACAACAGGGAATATGTTTATTTACAACACTTCAAAAAGCCCTGGAGCTCAGTTTACTCAGAACTGAGTTCAGAACTCAGTTTATTTTTAGTAACTTATTTCATTGATTAATCTTACTGTGAAATTATAGTAAAAAATACAAATTTTGAAAATTTCACTTTAATAACTGAGTTACAATAAAATAGGAATAAGATCAGGTATAAATCATAACACCTAAGAAATAAAATTATAATAGAACTTATAAAAGCTGATGACAGAATGTCAATAGATATAATGATAACTGAAATAATAAAAGATTTCTTAGGGAAACCTAAAAAATATTTGGAAAATATAGCTCTTTTTTCATGCAGCTCAAAGAAAGATAATAAGGGGAAAGTACAGAAAAATGAAGAGGAGGAAACAGGGTGGAGGAGGAAAGGATTATAATCAGTGTTATCTCTCTATAATCTAGGCTAAATACAATTCTGTCCAAGAGTTCATCAACTATTTACAGGCAAAAACATTGTGGCTAAGTGGGTTAAAAATCCAACTAGTCTCCATGATGATGTGGGTTCAATCCCTGGCCTTGCTCAGTGGGTTAAGGATTCAACCCACTGAGCAAGCTGCAGGATAGTTCACAGATGTGGCTTGGGCCTGGCATTGCTGTGGCTGTGGCATGGGCCAGCAGCTGCAGCTCCGATTTGACCCCTAGCCTGGGAACTTCCACATACCACAGGTGCAGCCCTAAGAAAATAAAAAATATATACAATATCATAATAATATATACTTTTCATATTGAAGCAATTTAAACATTAAAGTCAGGCAAGTTGGATATCAGAGTCTATTTCCTTCTTTGCAATGGAGTTTAAATAAGGTCACACACATAAACCATCTTGTACAATGCCTAGTATATAGTCCTCTTCCCTACTTTACTCAACCCTACTTTACCTATATTTAAGTACAATTATATTCCAGCTAATTTGTAAAAGCATAACTTAGAAGATAGAACTAACATTTTAAATATTATTTCCAATCACTTTGTTTCATGAGCTTTTATCCAAAAAAATGATTCTATTTTATGTTATTTTATTGATTACTATTTCACACTTGTGTGAAGAGCATGAAGATGTTTAAAAATTGAAATAATGTTGAATTATACTTTATACAGTTAATATTTCTGTAGCCAGAGTGTTACCATTGACATCTGTTTTTAGTAAGAAATTCTGAAAAGCCTTGGTCCTCCCTTCATTTCTAGAATATTTTATTTGAATAAGTATGACTATTCAGGTAAAACACTTCCCCCTTATATTTTACCAAGAATCCCTTGACTTCCTCAAGAGCATTAGTGCTCTGAAAGAAATATTTCACTTTTATGTGTAGTTGTCTTGAATAATTTATAATGAAGATCTTTTTTCAGGGAAAAAACAACTCTAAAAAATGCTATCTCTCATTATCAGAGTAGAATGACTGGGACTATAGATGAGAAAGCAATTATATAAATGAAAGAAAATACCTAGACAAACATAAGAAGATTCCATATAATTATCAAAATTTTGATTATGACTGATTGCTATTTCATCAGTCATCAAAAACACAACTTACCTTCCCTAACTTTCAGCAATATTTTGAGTGAAAACCATGAAGGTCTATATAATGCACTTAGAAAAAGTAAAATATATTCAACACATTATAATTATCTCATTTTGATCACTATTTGTTGGATTTAGGAATCTGTTACTATGGAGAGAAAATTAGACTATGAATGTGGGGCTTAGTTTTATTATTGGCTCTACTCTCTAGTTTGTTGTATATTTCTGGGTTCAATTGTCTCATCTATAAGCTGAGAAAATTATACTGTATGACTTCAAATAGCAGTTTTAAACATTAACATTCTGATATGCATTGATGCATCCAAGTTTGCTTATATCCATGATTCTTAGTATGTTTTGAAAATACTTAAATCATCATTTTGGTATTTGAAGATACGTCAAAGCTTATCTTCAAGGATATTTAAAGCCTGCAGATATAGTTTAAGAATTCTGAAAACACTTCAATGATATCAAAGCTATTTAATTTAAAATAAGCATGTGCTTGGATATTAGTCACAACACTGAAAAGGAAATGAAAGTAATGATCCAAGGATTCGAATTCATTAGGTTTTTCCTTAGGGAGGATTTACATATGCATCTTATGTGAAGTGATAGGAAGAGCAATCAACCTTCCCTTTCTCTACCTATCCTAAATGCTTTACAAAATGCCACTGTTTAATATATAGTAAATTATTTCAAGTAGATGGCAGAAGCCAAAATAAGTAGCAAGGTCAACACAGAAGGAAACCCAGGAGGTCCAACAAAGGAACTACTTTTGAGGAAGAAAAAGATTTTAATCTTTTAAACACTAGTATAAGCCATAGAGCAATTCCCTTAAGGTATTAGATGTTTTGTTGTCCTTCTTCCCTGGTTTCCCTTTTATTTAAAAATATTAAGGGCAGGAGGGTAAGATATATTTATCTGTTGCAAAGATTAAAATGACAGAATAACACCTGTATATTACAAATAGTCCATAAATTACCAGAGGTATTTATTTGTTTATTAATTAATTAATTTATTTTTTACCAAGAGAAAATTTAACTCATCTTTCCATGATTTTTCATCCAATTAAACTGATAAGAGAATTGGAAGAGAAAGACAGAGTACTCACAGAATTCCAATATTATCCTTAAACCCATAGACATTCTTCTGAGTTGAACAACACAAAGATTCTATGACTAGTATCCTAGGCCTGAAAAAAATAGTTTATATTTCACATCATATCCAGGGGCTATAGTAAAGCATTTGTAGAAGAAAGTAAAAATAGCAAGATCAGAAGAGAAATATAGTGGCCTAAGGGGCAGAGCAAGGGAGAAGCAACACTATTGAAGAAATTGGTTATTTATATTGACCTAGCGTAGTTAAACAAAGATAACTTGAAAAGATATGTAATATTACTGAAAATTTAGCTAAACTGCTTGAAATGAAATTGGCAGTAATTTCACCATCAATGACTAGGATATATATATATATTATATATATATAATATATATATATGTATTTGGCACAATACATGTTAAATGATTATTTTTTATTTTTGTTTTTATTTCCCAAAACATTAATTTTTTTCCTACTCTACAGCATGGTGACCCAGTTACACATACATGTATACATTCTTTTTTTCTCACATTATCATATTTTCACTATCTTAAAGTTACTTCCTTCTGGAAAAAGTCTAATATTTGTAGAAATATCAGTGCATTAAACATCAGGGCATTTCAGACTTCCTATGCATTAACACCTCTTAACCCTCTCCCAATTTGTTACTTGCCTTCATATCAGGCTAGTAGGGAGAATGACCCAGAAAACTTAAAACACACTGAGAATCATCTTTGCATCCATAAAAATGAAACTAATTGGGTATTCACAGTGATTGAATGTTTAATGATTTATAATTAATAATTGTTCTTCTCTCACTATCTTCTGAGTGTACCTAGGATTTTTTTTTTTTTTTTGAAAGAAGTATATAGGTGTTAGAAATGTATATCGGTGGGAGCAGTTTATAGGTTTGACTCTTTCCATCCTGACTGTGGGGATAGTTATACATCTCCATTTATCAAAAATCATGTACTGTATAACTAAAAACTGGATTCTAATATGTAAGTATATTTTCCTCAGTAAATTTGAATTTCCTTTTTTTTTAATCTTTAAGTTTTTCTTTTCTTTTTTTTTAAAGTGGCATGTTTTGTTTTGTTTTTTGTTTTTATATAATTTTTTATTTTTTTCCATTACAGCTGGTTTACAGTGCTCTGTCAATTTTCTACTGTACAGCATGGGGACCCAGTTACATATACATGTATACATTCTTTTTACTCCCATTATCATGCTCCATCATAAGTGGCCAGACATAGTTCCCAGTGCTACACAGCTGGATCGCATTGCTAATCCATTCCAAAGGCAGTAGTCTACATCTATTAACCCCAAGTTCCTAATCCACCTGAATCTCTCCCCCTCTCTCTTGGCAACCACAAGTCTATTCTCCAAGTCCATGATTTTCTTTTCTGTGGAAAGATTTGTTTGTGCCATATATTAGATTCCAGATATAAGGGATATTATATGGTATTTGACTTTCTCTTTCTGACTTACTTCACTCAGTGTGAGAGTCTCTAGTTCCATCCAGGTCACTGACAATGGCATTATTTTGTTCTTTTTTATGGCTGAGTAGTATTCCATGGTGTATATATACCACATCTTCCTAATCCAATCATCTGTTGGTGGACATTTGGGCTGTTTACATGTCTTGACTATTGTGAATAGAGCTGCAATGAACATGAGGGTGCATATGTCTTTTTTAAGGAAGGTTTTTGTCTGGATATATGCCCCAAAGTGGGTAGTTCTATATATAGTTTTCTGAGGTACCTCCATACTATTCTCCATAGTGGTTGTACCAGCTTACATTCCCAACAGTGCAGGAGGGTTGCCTTTTCTCCACAACCCTTCCAGCATGTGTTATTTGTGGCATTATTAATGATGGCCATTCTGACTGGTGTGAGGTGGTGTCTCATGATAGTTTTGATTTGCATTTATCTAATAATCAGTGATGTTGAACATGTTTTCATATGCTTGTTGGCCATCTGTATATCTTCCTTGGAGAAATGTCTATTCAGGTCTTTTGTCCATTTTTCTATTGTGTTGTTGATTTTTGCTGTTGAGTTGTATAAGTTGTTTGTATATTTTAGAGATTAAGCCCTTGTCAGTTGAATTTTCAAAAAATGCTCAAAATTTTAAAAAAAGTATACAGTAAGCCCAAAGTTAATTTGCCAGTAAGAAGAACCACTTTAAAAATCATTTTTGAAAAGGTTACACATGTTTTGAATCAAAATTCAAGTTTTATGAAAGGGTATATGATAAAATCTCTGTCCTAGCTCTTTTTCTATGCACCATATTTCTATTCTGAAGACAACCATCCCTCTAGTTTAATAAATATTCTCTTAGAGTAAGTTTTCTTTATATACACAACTGTATACATGTTCTGTGCATTGTACATTTGTATATGTGTTGTATATGCAGCTTAATGGGATCACACAATACACCTTGATTTTTGCACTTAACTTATTTTGGAGATGATTCCTTGTCACTACATATAGAGCTGACTCATTCTTTTTAATGGCTATTCTGTTTTAACAATGTACTGGAAAAATCGTTATTCAATTCTTTTTAGATTATTATTTAATATTTCATTTCAACCTATTGTTAATAGAAACAATATCAAAATGAATATACTCATATGTATATAATATAAAGTCCTGAGGTAAAATGCTGAATTAATGAATATGTGCATATTTAATTTCAACAGCTATCATGAAATTTCCCTTATATGACTTTGTCACAAGACATGTTTTTCCAATCTTCTTGCTTGATCATCCACCCATAGCCCCTCCTCACGTGATCTCATCAAAAGAGTAATATAAAAGTGGTTGTGGTTTCTCGAGGCAGGTCTCTTGGTCCCAGAGACCTTGAGTCCCCTGATTCCCACCCTTACTGTCTCTGTGTCTTATTTTATGTTAGCTTTTTTCCTTAAGTTCCTTCAGCCCCATCCTGCTGAGCTGGTCTCGGCAAGTGGCGCCCAACGTGGGGCAGGATAACAGGCTAACAGCCTAACAAACAGGCAGGCACAAGGAATGAAGGACCACAACAACAATGGAATTTTTATTCACTGGAACTGCTGTGGAGCCCTGAGAAGAAGGGAGGAATTTTGCATGGCCACACTAAAGAAATCCTGCAGATACGTTCACACTCTCAGGTATTTACATGGTAACATGGGAAATAAGGTAATTGCAGGAAACCATAGTCCTTACATTTGTTTGTTAGGACAACTCCTTAAAAAAGGGGGTGGAAAAATAAGTGAAAGTAAGCTTTTGGAACTTTTTCAGACTATTGAGAAACATTGTGATTGGTTTCTTACATTAGAAACGTTAGATTTAAAGATATGGGAAAGCATAGGAATGGAACTTAGGATATTGCGTGATGAGGGCATTCCAATTCCTGCATCTATTTGGAGTACTTGCAGCTTAATTAAATCAGTTTTAGAACCTCTACAGACCACAGAGGACTTAAAGAAAGGAAGAAAGAAGGAAAGTAAGAGAAAGAGAGAGAGACTATCCTGAGCCTATCAATATTCTTTCTGATTTGGCATATGTAGTTCATGCTGCCAAAATGATTGAAACTGCTACCATTAAACAAAATTTACCTATCTTGTTATTTGACTTGTTTACAGAATTACAAACTGTTGTAAGGGAAAGAAGATATCCATTTTATATTACTCATATCAGAGCACATATTAACCTACCTGGGCCTCTAGTTGCAGGAAATAAAGAAATTGCTTTCTTGGTAACACCTGCATTACAAGAAGCTCAACATTTTCATGATTTAACACAGATAAATGTTTGAGACCTTAAAGAGAGATTTGGAATAATGTGGGCTAAAGCTAAGATGATTGTCCGTCAATGTCCTGCATGTCAAAATATTAACAATCCTTCTCAATACGAGCCTGGAATTAACCCTAGGGGACTTGTCCCAAATGCTCTCTGGCAAATGTATGTTACTCATTATTCATCTTTTGGAAAATTGTCATTTATTCATGAATGTATTGACACTTGCTCTAAATTTATTTGGGCTACTGCTCAATCTGGTGAATCTGCTAAATATGTTATTCATCATTTATATGCTTATTTTGCAGTTATGGGTCTGCCACAAGCAATTAAGACTGATAATGGTCCAGCTTATATCAGTTCTCAACTTAAAACATTCCTGGATACATGGCATATTGTTCACTCCACTGGTCTCCCTTACAACCCCAAGGACAGGCTATTGTAGAATGAGACAATTTATATGTAAAACAGGCTCTTCAAAAACAAAAAGGGGGAGACACAGAAATAGTTGTTACAATAAAAAGTTACCACAAACTCTTTTACATAAAACCTTATTCACTTACTGTCATGTGAAACCAGTTAATATGGGGATGCCTGACAGGACTATATGTACTTTCAAGAGAATGAAAAATCAAATTCATTGGAATATATGCAGGGCTACAGAGGGGGTCATACTGCTTAATGGTTCCTATGGAACTGTATGGGATTGGTCCCCTAAGGGGAAGCTGATTCCTGTCTGTATGGGCCATCAAACTCTGTGTTCTGTTAATGAATTACTCTCTTGGACAGTCTCCAGCCAATCAGGCCAACAACAACAACGACAACAAAATAACTAAAGCCAAAAGCCCCATAAGTTGGAAACATTCAGGCCTTGTGCCTCCCTATCCTGAATTTGATAATAGCAAGCCTCAAATTGACTTGTGAAAAATTCCTCTTAACTTTAAAAATATTCAAATCTGGGATGGAAATTATACTTACAAAGAGGTAAAAAAGGAATTAATTAGTCTTTTACGTTGTATTGTGTTACTCCCTATGAGTACAATTCTAGTGTAACATCATGGGAACAAATTAAGAGACATTTGTGAGGTCACTGTTTTTTTGGGTCTCATACAGTCCTTTGAGTTAGGCTGGAGGACATCATGTTATTACTAAAATAGACATTGACTTGAGAAAAAAATATACATAAAGTCTTCAAAACTGCTCAAATCAAAGCTGGGGAAAAATGAAGGGAATGGTGCTATAAATGCCAGAGGCAAATTAGAAGAGTTAGAACAAGATTTCCCCACAGGGTGTCACGTGGTTTCCTATGAGTGATCCCAGTTGGTCTGTTGATGAGGGAGATAACCACAATTGGCATGGAAATCATTTTGTTATTCATATAGTAGAGGGATTAAAAGCTTCATGAGTAAAGCCCATTAAAAACTATTGGAGGTTTACTAGGGAACAAGAGAGTCCATCAACTTTGTTAGAAAGACTCAGAAAGGCATTGAGAAAACATATACCAAGGAACCCAGAAACAATGGAAGGCCAAATAATTCTTAAGGATAAATTCGTAGCTCAATTGGTGCCAGATATATGGAGAAAGCTCCAAAAATTGGCTTTTGGCCCTGATCAGAACTTGGAGAACCTCCTCAGAGTAGCAACTCAAATATGTTATAATCAGGACCAGGAAGAATGAAATGAGAACAAGAAGAGAGACAGAGAAAAGGCTGAGGCTCTAGTTACGGTGCTACAGGGAGTCAACCTGGGAGTTTCCAAGGTGAGAGGACTAGTGCAGAGACCTATGCCCAGATCCTGTTTCCTCTGTGGAAAAGAGGGATCCTTTAAATGGGAATGCCCTTAGACTCAGCTGTGCCCCATATGTTGGGGAGGTCACTGGAAGAGGGACTGCCCCTGAAGATGAAGGTCTCTGTGGTTGACCCCTCAGGCCCAGGATCAAGACTGATGGGATGTTTCCATAATGGTTCCTGTCCTTCTCACCACTCAGGAGTCCTGGGTGACTCTAAATGTAGGAAGACAGCCTATTGACTTCCTCCTGAATATGGAGCCACTTTTCAGTCCTCCTCTCCAATCCTGGGCCCCTTCCTCATGAATCTGCCACATTCATATTTCTGGCAAGCCAGTTACAAAATTTTTACACAACCTTTGAGTTGTGACTGGGAATCCACTTTCTTTTCTCAATGCCTTTCTAATTGTTCCAGAGTCCAACTTCTCTTTTAGAAAGAGATATTTTGTAAGAGGTTAAAGCCTCAATTCACATGGCTATGGAGGACTTCCCATGTGGTTCACAACATAACTACTCACCAATCCCTCACATTTTATTTTTGTGCAGTATGTTAACTATGAGCAAAATGATAGTGTATGTCAGTCAAATGTAAAGCTTCTCTTCTATTAGTATTAAAACCTGGTGACTGAACAATATATCATTTCCTTTCAGTCCACAATCTGTTATTTCACAGACCATGGTTAATAGAATGCCCCAAAAAACAAAAAGAAAAAAAAAAGGGGGGGTATATGCCAATGGAGCCTAATCAAGGTTTATGCCTGCCTTTGATGGATTAGATTTAAAAAGTGCCTTCTTTTTTTTCTGCATTTCCTTGACTAAGGCCTTGCTATTATAAAATCTAAATGTTGTATTCCTGATTGTTCACAGACTGTGTCTCATTCCCTGCTAGATCTTCAACAGTAGATTCATGAGCTGTCCTATCCAGCTCCAGTTTTTGGAGCTGCCTGGTGGAACCGGCTGACCTCCTCCTCCCAGTGAAAATATTTCTTTCACCATAGTCATTGTGATCTTGATCCTTTTATTCAGACCCTGTATAATTAATTGTATTTCTTGCTTCATTACATCTTGATTAAGAGCTATCAATGTTCAAATGTTGATAGAAGGGGTATCCAAAGCAATGTATCAAGGCCCACTTGACTGTCCCATGAGTAGAGACCTAACTGCTGTCCCTAATGATGCGCCTTTTCAGCAGAAAGAAGTTAGAGTGATTGTCGCCCCTTTTCCCACAGTTAGAGTCTCCAACTTGGGGTGGGGATTGAGAATATGGGCTTTGATACATTCTTTGATGTGGATATTGATTAACATTTGTGATATAAGGGTCACATAGAACTCCAACTGTATAAATATAAAGGTTACAGTTATTACCCCATGGAACCATCCTCTGTTACCACATCATAGTCAAGAAGTCTGCATCCACAGATGACATGGACACCTGAGAGGCTGTACAGCACCTTGAGAATCCCCTCATGGTCAAGTTCCAGAGACTCCCTTCACCACTGTCAGAGAGTGCTAAGCCCTGCTCTGGCCACCCCTGGGAACTGGTCAGTCTAAGCACGCCTGAAGCCTGAGGAGTTCCACATGAGACTTAACTTGGACTTGTGTTCTGTGTTCTGTCTATAGATGCACAAAGCGAGCAATATAAGATGTAATGAAGAAAAGAAGTTGCAAGATCTATTTTTGTCCTCCTGAAAAAACAAAAAGGGGGAGATGTCACAACATGTTTCTCCAATCTTCTTGCTTGATCATCCACCCATAGCCCTTCCTCACATGATCTCATCAAAAGAATAATATAAAAGTGGTGTGGTTTCTTGAGGCAGGGCTCTTGGTCCCAGAGACCTTGAGTTCCCCAGTTCCCACCTTTACTGTTTCTGTATCTTGTTTTGTGTTGGCTTTTTTCCTTAAGTTCCACAGCACCCATTCTTCAGCCCCATCCTGCTGAGCTCATCCCGTCATGACTTGTACTATTTTACACTTCTGCCTGCAATTTTGATCACTTGTTTAGCCATATTCTTGCCAATAATAGAATGTTATTAATTTTTTTACTAATTTGATATGTAAAAATGCTGTAGCATTAGAGTCATAATTTGAATCTGTCTCAATGTGACTTAAGAGCAAGCGTATTTTCATATTTTTAAAAAATTAAAGTTTCTGGATGATAATTAAATCAATTTAATTTATTAAACTGTGCATTATGCTTTAATCATTTATTTGTAATTAGGTTTTTCAAAATTATATTTCTGAACCTCACTTTCATCTTGGGTTCTGGGTGAAATTTAGATTTGGTCAGCCAAATGCACTTGAACATCATTGCTCAAAGACAGAAATTAGATAAAGATCATATTTCTTCTACTTCTGCTGCTTTTTCTTTTCCTGGTGTCAAGTACAGTTATGAAGACATTATAATTTTCTGTGGAGGCCTTGGAAAATTTTCCAGAAATGAGTCATATGCTTCAGAGGCAGGAAACAGAGGTCTTTCAGCCAATACGTAGTGCAGATCCAATATGGATCTATAGAAAAATACAGTGTTAGTGATCCCTCCATGGAATATTTTTTATTTTTATCCTATATAGTATCCTTGTTGATCCTGGGATTTCTTTGCAAAGATGTTTTTAGTCTATGACTAAAATAAGATATCCATAGAAAAACTATTTTCAGGAGTATTTTGGGGGGAAGGAACAAGGTGTCAAGCTCTGAGGAATTTGCTTTCAAGAATGTATGAATATTTGACTCATAAGTACATCAAAGAATAGAAGTAGGAATTTCCGCTGTGGCACAGTGGGTTAAAGATTTGGCATTGCCACAGCTGTGACATAGGTCACAGCTGCAGCTCAGATTTGACCCAGGGTTAGTAACTTCCATGTGCCATGGGTGCAGCCATTTAAAAAGAAAGAGTTTATTTTATGAGTATATGGGGTTAGAAAAGTTATTCTAGGTCTTTTATTCTTAGCTTCAGAATTGATAGAGCATGACTATCATAAAATAGGAAGATTTTGGACTGCTTGGATCTCAGTCTTGTCATTTATTTTGTCAAATTAAACTTATTTTCTGTCTAACAAATGCTACTTGGGGTCCCATACACACAAAAAATTGTGATAATAAAGAATATTGGCTTTCCTTTGGGTCATATAAAGATATAGTTAGAAGTTGGAAATGTGGGAGAGGGCCCTCATGTGGAAGACGGCCCTCGTATGGAAGATTTGTCTTAGACTTCAAGCCTCCAGAATTATGAGAAATAAATTTTAATTGTTTATAAAAGAAAAAAAAATCTCATTTCCTGATTTTATTCCCTTGTCCTCCTTTTTTTCTCCTTTTTTTTTTAAATCCACATTGATTTCCAATACCAGTCTAACATCATAGAAATTACTTATTAAAAATATCTATGCCTGAATCCCTCCAACCACACACAATGGAAAAAAATAACCAGGAGTATGGCCTTAGCACAATAGATTAATAAATTATTAAGGTGATTCTGAAAGCAGTCAATTTTGAGAACAACTTCTCTAAATTATAGGATATAAAACCAACCAAAAAAAATTAAGGTCCAACCTAAGAGTTCTTCAAGTTAATTCTAGTTTTGTAACTTCAATAAGGCATAGGAGCTAGACTTGAAGGTTAATGGCAGTAGATTGTCTCCAGATTCTCTGTACATGAATATAATTAATAAGGTTAAACTGAGATTAGTCTCTTTGGAAACACATATCATGAGAATTTCAGGCCCATTTAATTTTCTTTTAAGTATTTTTAAAGTCATATGCATTTGGGATATTCTTTAACATCTGCTATTAGCAGAATGACAAAATCAGATGACTGGTTTATCAAAAGAGAGACAAACTTGCTATTCATAAAGGAGTATGACATTTACTTACGTGAAAAAAGAAAACAAAATCAAAAGAAATCTATCCTGAAAAGGAAAAAAATGAGAATATCTACAGTGAATTCAAAAATCTAGGTAATTAATTTGACAGCATGTAGAAGAGAAAAACCTAAGCATTTGCATTTACCAGAGCCAAAAAAAAAAAAGAACTAGTTTTTTGTGATTCGGTTTGCACCCTGAAATCCTACAGCATACAGAATGCAACAATAGGAAGTAATAATCCAGTAAGTTTGTCTGGGAAAATATCATTTAACTAAAATTCTTTGTCATTATGCACTAAGAATTCTTTTTGGTGTTTCTTGGATGTTATTTTAGCCAACCCTTATAACAACCCTGCGAGTTAAATATTATCTCCATCCTATATATGAGCAAATGGAGACTCAGTGGTGTTATTTACCCAGGGTCAGCTAAAAAAGTAGCAAAGTATCACACTTGGACCCCATACAAACATTTTAGTTCTTTTTTTTTTTTAACTACAACAAAATAATATATTTTGTCATATGTGTTAGTCTGTCCCCTCTTCTGCAATTTGTCCTTTATTTATCTGGCATCTTCAATCTCCTTAATCAATCTTTGATGCATATTTAGATAATTGGTAATTCCCACTTCAACCTACTGCCAATCACCAAACACATGCAATGTCCTTAGTATCTTAGTGTAATATGAGTAAGGTGTGAGAACAGAGACCAGACTGGTTTGCCAAATCTTAAGAAAATATATCAGCTTCATGATGCCTGCAATATAAAGAAAACAGGGAATGTGTTGTTTAAAGTCAATTCATAGATACAAGTATACATGCAATTTACATAAATGTTATGACCTCCTTTCTCCTTCTATACTATAATCCAGATTTATGGATATCTGCCTTCTATTTCTACAATCTACAATTTAAAAGTGAGATAATTTCCGGGGAGATAGAAAAAACAAGATAATGGTTGGAAACATTAATCTCAAGTTGAAAATCTTGCCCTCAAAACCACATTCAATTATGTTGTTCATTTTTTCTTACAAGCAATTCATGGTTTTGTGTGTGTGTGTGTGTGTGTGTGTGTGTGCACCAAAATGTAGAGACTCAGTAATATCAAGGGAAGAAAACAAAATCAATAACTTTATGTGTATGCAGACATTCTTGTACTACAATCCACCGTGTTTAGGCCTCTACCTTGTCTAACAACTGATAGAACATAAATTCAGGGCTGATATTCACCCAATAAATAATAACAAACCCCTGATGAATGTGAAGCTGGCTTCCATTCTGAGTGATTAGCTGGTAAAATGGAGCTGTATGATTATTAATTTTGTCAGCTATGTCCTCAGAATAAATCATAAATATCTAAAATAAACTGTAGAAAAAGGTAAGAAGGATAATAGTAAATGCTTAATTCATCAACAAATAAAAATAAGGTACTGACTCAAAATGTGTCAAAAGGTCAGAACTCATTCAAAGGTCAAAATGAGTTTGATATATATTATAAAAATTTTTCCCATGGAGTTCCCATCGTGGCACAGTGGTTAACGAATCCGACTAGGAACCATGAGGTTGTGGGTTTGATCCCTGGCCTTGCTCAGTGGGTTAAGGATCCAGAGTTGCCATGAGCTGTGGTGTAGGTTGCAGATGTGGCTTTGATCTGGTGTTGCTGTGGCTTTGGTGTAGGCCAGTGGCTACAGCTCTGATTCAACTCCTAGACTGTGAACTTCCATATGCTGCAGAATTTGCCCTAGAAAAGGCAAAAAGACAAAAAAAATTTTTCCTAGGGCTGCTTATTGTATTTATATCTGTGCATCATTCTTTTTAAGCTCATTAAGAGTGAAAAGGAGGAATATAGAGCTTACTTTTAGACATAACAGAATGTAAATCCTTAGTCTATGATATTGACATGCTATTTAAATCTGTTTCCTCATATATAATGTTAGGATTATTTTATTAATTATAAAAAACTTTTTATAAAAGTTAAATGAAAAACCACTACCCAACCCATAGATACAAGAGTAAATGCTAACTGCTTTCTTTTTTTTGAATGACACATTGGGCAGATAAAGGGATTTAGAGGTTTATGTTCATTTCTTTTACAACAAAATGACTTCAGATTTTTGTTTATTTTGACCATAGTCCAAATAAATAGAGCACCAATGGCAGTCAAATAATTATAATTCTTCTTCTACAAGGAGGCTAAGCATACTTTGAACTATTTTCCCTTTGGTACTTTTAATCTAAAAGTTGAAAATTAATTCAAATGTGTCAGAAATAATTCATTGTTTACTTTTGTCTTTTATTGTTGTTTGAAGAATGGAAACAAGCATTTTACACATTATCAAAGTAGCATTGATACTTGATCACATTACTTCCTTGAGAAACAAGATTTTCTAAAAAGAAATCAATTTCAAACATGGATCAATGCTAAATCTTGCCATAAAACAACAAATCTTCAACTACACATCTTACAGATCATATTTTGTCATTAATTTATATCATACTGTATACTGCAATTTGACACATTTATTTTAGCACCTACCCTCATTCTATTTATGATACAGTCCAAAAGCAATCACATTTAGTCTACAGAAGTGTTTGACTATTTATAAGGCTTATTTTCTTTGGAAACATGATAGCTGGCTCTAAGTTCTTATGTACCCATAGAGATTACAGGAATGAATCACCTCTACCATACTATTTTCACTACTACTCCATAAATAAAGTGTTACCACTCCATTCTACAACTGTTATGTTCATAACCAATAACACACCACACTAAGCTTATCAGCTAACACCTTCAATATTTATTATCACAACCATCTCCACTGCCTATGTCATTTTTTTCCTTCATTCAAGGATCCTTTTGCCTCTGGTATGTTTTATAGAATGAAGCAATAAAAGTAACATCTATTTCTCTCTATGACATGAATACCTCCATTTTTCTTAATTTCTGAAGCCCAACATAGATTTTATGTTCCATCCTCTTGAATAACTTAGTGTATCTATACTTAAGAAAATATTTCACAGTGAAGTTATTTGCATGATACTCTATTTGAGTTTTAAATGTGATCTAGGTTTTCATCAATTTTAAGTTTCAGTTGATTTCATGATTAAGCATGAGGTTAGCCATGGAAAGGAAAATGATTTTGCAACAATCTGGCTTTCCTGGCTAGAAATCCAGGTTTTCTTTTTATTATTGTGTACCCAGCTGATACAATAGGGAGGGCATTTAATCTATTATCATATTTAAAAACAGATTACTCATGGTTGAAATTTCAATCAAATATATGAAAGTTTCTTCCCATTTGTGAGATGATTAAGTAGAACTGTAATAGGCATTTAGGGTTCTTCCTTCCATAGCATTATATGGACCTCTTTTATATAGTTACAGGAACTCAGTGTATTTTCAATGATTGTGAATCTAAAATATAGTTTTCATTCACTGGAAGACTTACCTTTTTTAAAATCCTGATTTACCTTATCAAGAATCTGGTAAATTCAGGGATTCTATATCAGGATTTGAACAAGAGGAAGTGGCTACCGAAAAAAATGTAATGATTCTGTTGGAGTTTGGTGTGTCTCCATTTTCTTGGTTACAGGTTCTACCTAATGAAGAGAATATGCACAAAGTCTGAAAAAATGGGGATTAAAGTAAGCTTCCAAAATGTGGCTGTAAACCTGGATTGAACAATGTAGTTTGGACCTAAAGCCTTACTGATGGCCTCCATACAACTGAGTTGAAGACAAAAATGCCTAGAGCAATGACATCTCACTCACAGGTAGAAAAAAAAGTAGAAGCTATGCCTATCTTAGCACACTTTTTCCATTTCTGAGTGACTCTACTCAAATGAGCCTAATGCATGGAACTGGGAAGTCTAAAGTTCATACTGATCCTTGAGGGAAAATAACACCAGTCATTATTAATGATACAGTTAATTAGAAAATTTCATCTAGCAGAGGAAATAAATAGACTCTGAATTAGTGCTCACTGTTAAAAGTATATATTGAGAGAAGAACATAATATAAACTCCTTTAGGGAGACATTTCTATATTGTGTGTGGTCTCTCTTCCATAAGTATGGGGAAATAAAGACATGGCTGACAGAAATCAAAAGTATCACACTTTGTTACCTCTTTAGGCTTTCCTATAAGACAGTAAAAACTGAGAAGATGTTTAATATTAGTGAGACACCCCTCAAAAATATTTTTAAATCATTATTTCTTTTACCTTATCTCAATCAGGTTTCCTGGTACATAATATAATCTTGAAGATAAAACCTTTCTGTCTCTTCACTCTGATTCATCAAATTCCACCAATGTAAATATCCTAAATGAAGTTGGAATATTTTAATCATAGTTAGAATCCTGGAAACTAGAGTTTGTTTTTTGTTCCCTAGTATGATATAATCATCTTTTATAATCAACAGGAACTCTTCATGTTTTCCATAACTTTCTACCTAAATATAGTTTTCACTCATTGAAAGAGTTTCCTTAATCTGATATCTTTATTATAAATCTTTATAGGTCATCACAGAAGGAAGAGCAAAAGAGAATAAAAACTATATGTGAGAGGTTACTGTGGGTCAGACCTAGACATAGCACATATTACCTCTCTCATATTTTATTACCAAAACTCAGTGACAAAGCTATAAAGAATGCTCAGAAATGTTATCTAGTTGTGTCAAGGAAAAAGGAGACAGAGTTGCCTAGAGATATGCTGTCTCCATTACAAGATGTTTAAATCAAATGAATATGTAGTAATTGACTTAGAAAACAAAAGAAAGCAGATGCCTGAGCTTGGCGGGAGGGAAGGGAAAGACTATGGAGGAGAAATTGGGTGAGTTAAACTGTAGAAAACCTCAGAAATTTGATTACCCAGAACCATTGAAACATAAATATGAGGCAGGACTGAAAAGAAAAGAATTATGGAAGATTTGCATACATAGAAGTTTACTCAGATACTTTACTTCATGCTACCTATCCAAGTGACGATCCATTCTCAATTCCAGAAAAATAACAGTTTATTTCATGGAGATGTTTGGACAACTAAAAATTGAAGTGGGGGCTATACTAAAAAAATAACATAGTGTTTAAAATCAATGTACATAATGCTGAGGAAAACTATCTATCTCCTTTGCCTTTATTAAGCTCAAAAATCACTACCAACAAGGATTATATCATGCTAACATCCAGAATATCTGTATAGATATTATTCTGTGAGCATAGGCCTCAAGTTATATGCCTACTGATATTCAATTATGGGAAGATTTCCCATTTTAAAAAAAAGTCCATTCTTTGTATAAACATTCTCTAGAAAATATTTGCAGATGATGGGTGCCCACATCACTGTGTAGTACTAGATAATTTTCAATCATTTTTAATATGTTTTTCTCTGAGTATGCACCATCAGCCAAGGATCAACCTATATTGGGGTAATTACTTAATGTGAGAGATACAGACCAAAACCAACAGGAGAACAAATGCCTTTAGGAGAAAGACAAGACGGAACAGAATAAAGAATTTTAAAAACATTCTATAATATCCTCAGAAAGACAAATTATAGCATACATTAAAAGAACCAGATAGAAAAGGGAACACTCAGATATTAGAAATAAGTTTAAAAATTAAAACATTGGTAGCAGAAAAAATATAATGATAGAAAAGAAGAAAGGATAATCAAAAAATAAGTTGATCAATGATGAATGCTTCCTCACTATTCTTTTAATATTAGTCCTATACATCCAGTTCAAAAGCATCTGCAGAAGGCATAGACTAAGTAACTGGAATACTTATTAGATAATTAGGCCATTTATCAATGTGAAACCATTCATATCAAGACTTCCATTGTTCTGCCAACCTCTATTATTCATGTTACGTAAATTCCTATCTCCCTCCCTATATTTTATCTTAATTATGACTCTGTTGTGGCAGAGTGTAGTACAAAGAACATGGACAAAATTTTGTATGATTATTTTGAGAATTCAAGGAGATAAAGTATGTCACCCTGTGCAACACAGTGACTAGCATAAAGCAAAATGCTAAACAACATAGGATTTTTTTTCTTTTTCCTTTCTTAGAGAATATGTGAAATTCTGAGTCATAGTCTATTAAAAAGGAGATCCAGTGTTATCTATATTATGACAAGTTGACCTGCTGAAGGGAAACATTTCTATAATTTTAACAAACTTATCAGAAAAAAAAATGTTTGACTGATTTTTTTGTTGTTTATATTTGTTTTTTGTTTTTTTGTCTCAAAAAACCCCATGACATATGGAAGGTCTCAGACCAGGGATCAAATCTAAACCACAGCTGTGATCTCCATCAGAGCTGCAGCAATGCTGGATCTGTAACCCACTGTGTTGGACCAGGGATTGAAGCTGCACTGCCTTAGAGACAACATCAGATACTTAATCCAATGTGCCATAGTGAGAACTCACTGGCTGATTTTTTTTTACTGATTAAATATATTGTCTTACTTGTAATATAAATTAACTATTAGCTAAATGAATTCAGTCCCTTTTCCTTTTTGATTTTATGGTTAAAATAGCTAATAATGATGTAAAAACTTCTATGATGGATCAGAAAAAGTAAGTGATTATTTGATTTCCAAGGTTAAGAACTTAGCTCTCTTTAAGTTTATGTGTCTTCCGCTTTCAGTGAGTGAGAACAGAATGAATTATGACCTTCCTATTTGCAAAAAAAATTAAATTAGTAAGCATTATCTTTATGGGTTCACATCTAAAATATAAAGATTTACTTAGCTATCTAAGGGAGATAAATATAGTTAGTGACCAAAACTGTATTTCTGCTTTTATCTTGAATTAAAAGAGGTCCTATTATTCATAGAGTTTTGCCCTACTCACTTTGAGCCATAGAACAAATTGCTAAAAGTTTTAAGAAAGTCAAATGCAATATTCTTTTACTTTCTAATGCTTGCTCGAGAAACATGTTAAAGAATACTTCAAGGTCATCATTCCAAGCACACATAGAAAATGGGACATAAGACCTGGTTATTCCAGAAACCACCACTTCTTCCACACTCAATAATCACCTAGACTTCAAATAAAAAGGAACTGCCCCTCTGTAGCTAAATACATACTCATAAATCACATTTATCTGGCAAAAGCTGATGTTTTTAGTTCAAACACAGATCCCAGAAAGAACTTAGAGAAAAGTGTTAACTACATTCTCCTTCTAATCATCAAGAATTTCTCTGTCAGTAACTCAAGAATGGGAGGAAATTTTGTTTTATTTTTATTTTTTGTCTTTTGTCCTTTTAGTGCTGCACCTGCAGCATGTGGATGTTCCCAAACTAGGGGTCTAATCAGAGCTGTGGCTGCTGGCCTATGCCAGAGCCACAGCAACATGAGATCTGAGCCATGTCTGTGACCTACACCACAGCTCATGGCAGTGCCAGATCCTTAACCCACTGAGCAAGGCCAGGGATTGAACCTGTAACCTCATGGTTCCTAGTTGGATTCATTTTCACTGTGCCACGATGGGAACTCTGGAAGGAAATTTTAGAACTCAGATTAAGTAATATCACAATGCCTAATTGTAAATAGTAGTTATAGCTGGCAAACCAAAATATTCAGTTTTAATTAGATTCCTTGTCAGTATATATGTATGATGTGATATAGTTCAATAAGTAACAAATATTATTGTGTTTTTGTTATTTTCTCAACTCCTGGTGTATGGATTAAGTTTATTTGTTTGATAGATATGGGTTGGCTTGCTAGTTTGGTAGACCTACCAATGAGTTTAGGAAATTGATATACTATTCATCCTGTGATTCAATTTCTTCTCTTAATAGAAGATGTTATAAAACTAGATTTCATTGTACCCACTTTTCAGGGAAAAAAAAGCTCAAAGCACTATTTTCTTCTCTCTAATTTGGAAAAAGGGTCCTTGTTGAGAGGCATAATGTTAAAATTATTTATTTTCAGCTATAGTAGAATATCAATGACAAAAGATCGTTTTAGGATTATCAGGTTTTCTTAAAAAAAAACTTCATTCATTAGCTGAGTTGAAACATTTTAGACATCTATTATATATGTAACACTGCTGAGCCTGGAGTTATAAGTCAGATCGATTGTGTCTTGCTTTCATGGAGCTTATGATTCAATTGGAGAGACAGAAAATTAAAAAAGAAGAAAGGGTGGGGGAAAAAACTGTAACTGCAATGTATACATCTAAGGATGACCTGACCCCCTTGCTGTACAGTGGGAAAATAATAAAAAAAAAAAAAGTGATGTTATGACACAAAATTTAGGATGTCATAGAAACACCTAGTTGAGGGAGAGGGGATTCACAATGCAATGAGAAAAAAGAGAGATAAGGAATTTTTGAAATTGTATGGATTTACCCATAAGTACATATTGATAACTTCCATGAAGAAACTTCAATGGGATAGTGAACATTAAAATATTATGAGAATAGTTTAAATATCATTTACAGTGGTAAAGACAAGATGTCAGGGTAAGGATTAGAGCTCACTTCCTCTCATGAAAACAAAGTCACAACTAACTGCTGAATAATCATTTACCTCCCCCCAAAAAGCTGGAACTTACCAAAAAAAGATATTTTTTATTCAAAGAAGAGGTCACAAACAAGATGGTAGGAATGACACTTTCATGAGTTAATCAAATCCTAAAGCCACAGAGTGGGAGACCCACAAACTGGAAAAGTATTATATCACAAGGTTTTCCCACAAGAGTGAGAATTCTGAGCCCCATGTCAGGTCTGCAACCTAGGGTTCTGGCATCAGGAGGAAAATCTCCCAGAGCCTTTGGCTTTGAGGCCAGTGGGGCTTGAGTGCAGCATTTTCCACGGGACTTGGGGAATCAGAGAATCCATATTTGGAGGGCACATACAAAGTTTCACATGTACTGGGACTGAGAGCAAAGAAGTGAAACCCAGTAGTCTGGGCCAGACCTACCTATAGACTATGGAGGGCCACCTCAAGAGAAGAGTTGGCTCACTGTTGGGGGAAGGACACTGGTGGCAGAGACTCCAGGGAATATTCATTGATGCAAACTCTCATAGAGGTTACCATTTTGGTAATAAAACATGTCCCTACCCAACAACCTGCAGGCCTCAGTACTGAGATGCTTCAGGACAAACAACCAACACTGTGGGAAGATACTCCCACTTATCAGCAGACACAGGGCTTAAAATAATCCTGAACCCAAAGCTGCCTCTAAATACACCCCTCGAGTTTGCACACTAGAGGGACAGGAGACAGCTTCACTTGCTAATAGGAGAGCACCAGTCCCTGCCACCAGGAAGCCTGCATAAGCTCTTGGACCTAACTCAACCACAATGGGTAGATACCAGAAGACAGAGGAATATAATTGTTGTAGCCTGAGGGCCAGATACCACAAACATAGAAAGGTAGACAAAATGAGTGGGCAGAGAAATATGTTCCACATGAAGGAACAAGATAAAACCCCAGAAGAACAACTAAATGAAGTGGAGATAGACAAACTACCTGAAAAAGAAGAATGATAGTAAAGATATTTCAAGATCTTGGAAAAAGAATGGATGCATAAAAGGGGCAAGGGGAAGGGAGTGGGATGTGAGTTTGGGGTTAGTAGGTGTGAACTCTTACATTAAAAAGGATAAACAAAGTTCCATATAGCACAGGGAATTATATCCAACTTCCTGGGATATATCATGATGGATAATAACATTAAAATTATATATACATTATTATTTTTTGTCTTTTTAGGGCCACACCCATAGCATATGGAGGTTTCCAGGCTAGGGTCTAATTGGAGCTATAGCTGCCAGCCTATTTCACAGCCACAGCATTGCCAGATCTGAGTTGCATCTGCAACCTACACCACAGCTCACTGCAACACTGGATCCTTAATTCACTGAGTGAGGCCAGGTATCAAATCCATGACCTCATGGTTCCTAGTCCAATTCATTTCCACTGTGCCATGATGGGAACTCCAATATTATATGATTTATATATAAACCTATAAAACTGAGTCACTTTTGTGTACAGAAGATATTGGCGAAACTTTGTAAATCAACTATACTCTAATTTTAAAAAAGAAAAAATAAAGAATTTATTTTATACACTAAAAAATAATTGAAGCATAGACTGAGAAAATATAAGAAATGTTTAACAAATAGATTTAAAAGACAGAGATGAACAATACAATAAGTGAAAAACAAAATGCATTGTGAAGAATCAATACTAGGAGTTCCTGTCATGGCTCAGTGGTTAATGACCTGACTAGCATCCATGAGGTCATGGGTTCAATCCCTGGCCTCACTCAGTGGGTTAAGGATCCAGCTTTGCCATGAGCTGTGGTGTAGGTCACAGACACAGCTCAGATCCTGTGTTGCTGTGGCTCTGGCATAGGCTGGCAGCTACAGCTCCAATTTGACCCCTAGCCTGCAAACCTCCATATGCCAACAGTGCAGCTCTAAAAGACAAAAACAAACAAACAAAAACACAAGAATTAATAGTAGAGTACAGGAGGTAGACAAATGGTTACATTAGCTGGAAGACAGAAAGGTGTAAATTACTGCCATAGAATAGAAAAAAGATAAAGAATGATGGGAGTTCCCAGGTAGTGACTCAGCTGGTTAAGTATCCACCTATGTCACTGGTGAAGCTCAAGTCACTCTTTTGTTATGGGTTTTATCCCTGGCCCTGGAACTTCTGCATGCCATGTGTGTGGCCAGACAAACAGAAAATGAACTAAAAGAAGTGAGAGTCCGAGACTTCTGGGACCACATTAAACCCACCCAAATTCACATTATAAGGGTCCCAAAGGATAATAGAGAAAGGGCCTGAGAAAATATATGAAGAGGTAATAGCTGAAAACTTCCATAATGTGGGAAAAGATACAGTCTCCAAAGTTCAAGAAGTGCAGAAAGTCCTGTTCAGGATATATTGAAGAAGGAACATACTAAGAAAATACTAATTGAATTGAAAAAGATTAAGGGTAATGAGATAATATTAAAAGCAATAAGAAAAAAGCAAAATATAACATATAAGAGAATTATCCTAAAGATATCAGCTGATTTTTCATGAAAAACTTAAGGCCAAAAGGGAATATCACAATATATTTAAACAGATAAAAGGGGAAAAAATTACAACACCCAGCAACTTAAGATTTGACAGAGAAATCAAAACTTTACAGACAAGCAAAACTGAAAGAATTCAGCACCACCAAAGCAGCTTTATGACAAATGCTAAAGAAAATTTTCTAGGTGGAAAAGAAAAGGCCACAAATAGAAACAAGAAAATCATGAATGGGAAAACTCACAATAATGGTAGGAAATCATATATATTTATACTTCTTTATTAAAACTTCATGATGACTTCAAACAAAAAAAAGCTGCAATATATTACATACATGAAAAGAAAAGGCAAACCACACACAACACTAAAGTTGTCCTCAAACCACTAGAGAAGAAAACCAAAGAGGAAAGGAGAAAAAGGACTTACAAAAATAAATCCAAAACAGGTAACAAAATAGCAATAAGAAGACAGCAAAGGAAATAATAATAATAATAAAAAAGGACAAACTGCAGAATGGGAGAAAATAATTTCAAATAGTTTCAAATGATGCAACTGATAAGGGCTTAATCTAAAAAATATGCAAACAACTTATACAACTCAACAGCAAAAAAAGAAAACAACAGCAAAAATGAAAAATTGGCAAAAGACCTGAATAGACTTTCCTCCAAAGAAGAAAAACATTTGGCCAACAAGCATATGAAAAAATGTTCAACATCTGTAATTATTAGAGAAATGCAAATCAAAACTTCTACCAGGTATCACCCCACACCAGTCAGAATGGCCATCATTAAAAAGTCAACAAATAACAAATACTGGAGAGGGTATGGAGTAAAGGGGAACCCTCCTATACTGCTGGTAGGGGTGTAAATTGGTACAACCACTATGGAAAACAGTATGAAGGTACATCAGAAAACTAAATAGAGAACTATCATGTGACACAGCAATCCCACTCTTGGGCATATATCTGGACAAAACTTTGTTTGAAAAAGATACATGCATCCCTATGTTCATTGCAGCACTATTCACAATAACCAAGACATGGAAACAACCTACATGTCCATCAACAGATGAGTGGATTAAGAGGAAGTGGTATATATATACAATGAAATACTACTCTGCCATACAAAATAACAAAATAATGCCATTTGCACCAACATGGATGGAACTAGAGACTCTCATACTAAGCAAAGTTAGTCAGAAAGACAAATACCATATGATATCACTTATATCTGGACTCTAATATATGGCATGAATGAACCTTTCCACAGAAAAGAAACTCATGGACATGGAGAACAGACGTGGTTGTCAAGGAGAGGGGGATGAAGTGAGATGGACTGAGAGTTTGGGGTTAATAGATGGAAACTATTGCCTTTGAAGTGAATAAGCAATGAGATCCTGTGGTATAGCACATGGAAGTCACTTGTGATGGAACATGATGGAGGATAACTTGAGAAAAATAATACACACACACACACACACACACATATATGTGATTGGGTCAAGTTGCTGTATAATAGAAATTGACAGAACACTGTAAATAAACTATAATGGAAAAAATTAAAATCACAAAAAAGACATTCTTTTAACCACTTTCAAATATAAAACACAATATTAGCTGCAGTCACCATGCCATATATTACATCCCATGTCTTACTTTACCACTGGAAATTTTTACCTTTTAACCCCATTTCCTATTGGACCCCCCCCCATCTGGCCCTTGCAACCACCAATCATTTCTCTGTATCTACAAGTTCTGTTTTGTTTTACTTTAAATTCCATATTTAGAAGTTCCTGCCATGGCTTAATGGGTGAATAACCTGACTAGTATCCATGAGATGTGGGTTTGATCCCTTGCCTCACTCAGTGAATTAAGGATCTGGTGTTGCTGCAAACTCTGTTGTAGTCCTCAGCTTCAGCTCAGAACCCACATTGCTGTGGCTCTGGTGAATGCTGGCAGCTGCAGCTCGAATTCTATCCCTATCATGGGAATTTCCATATGCTGCATGGGTAGCCAAAATAATAAATAAACAAACTCCCATATGTAAGTGAAAAAAAGAACATACATATGTTTAATTTATTTAATTGTAAATGGATTAAATGCTTCAACAAAAAAGGCTTAGACTGGCTGAATGGATACAAAAACAAGACTCATACATCCTCTATAGAAGAGATCCATTTCAGATCTAGGTACACATACAGAATGAAAGTGAAGTGACAGAAAAAGGTATTCCATGCAAATGGAAATTTTAGAAAAATGTGTAGTAGCAATACTTACATAAAACAATGTAGACTTTAAAATAAAGATTGTTATAAGACAAAAAGAAGGACACTATCTAATGATGAAAGGATCAATCCAAGAAGCTACAAAAATTATAAACATATATGCATTCAATATAGAGCTCTTCAATATACAAGGCAAATTTTAACAGCCATAAAAGGAGAACTCCACACTTACATCAATGGACAGATTGTACACACAGAAAATCAATAAAGAAATACAAGTCTTGAAGGACACATTAGACCAAGTAGATGTAACTGATGTTTATAGACCATTCATGTGGAAGCAACAAAATACATGTTCTTCTCAAGTATACATAGGACACTCTCCAGGATATCTTCCTGGCCACAAGTCTGGATAAATTTTGATAAATTTGATAAATTTTGATAAATTTATAAATCATCCTGATAAATTTAAGAAAATCAAGATCATATCATCTTTTCCAACCACGATGCTGTGAAAGTAGAAATGAACAACCAAAAAAACCCTGTAAAAAACACAAACACATAGAGGTTAAACAATATACTACTTAACAATCAATGAATTACTGAGAAAATCAAGGAGAATCTCAAAAAACACCTAGAGACAAATGAGAATAAAAACCTGGCTATCCCAAACCTATGAGACATAGCAAAAGCAGTTTACCTGAAACTAAAATATCATTGTAAATTGACTATAATCCAAATTAAAAAAATTAAATTAAAATTTTTAAAATGGGAGTTCCCATCATGGCTCAGCAGAAACAAATCTGAGTAGCATCCATGAGGATGCAGATTTGATCCTTGGCCTTGCTCAGTGGATTAAGGATCTGGCATTGCCTTGAGCTGTAGTGTAAGTCACAGACACCTCTCGGATCCTGCATTGCTGTAGCAGTAGCTTAGGCTGGCAGCTAAAGCTCTGATTTGACCACTAGCCTGGGAACCTCCATATGCTGTAGGAGTGGCCCTAAAAAAAAAGAAAAATGATCAAAATTATGGAAATAGGAACAAAAATACTGATGAATATTTTAAGAGTTTTAGGTCTAAATGGAAGAAAAATAAATGGTGTGCTAGCTAAAGTGGGTTGTGAAGGATACTTTGACTTTTTGTTCTTTTGTAAAGTGCTTTGTGGATCAAGAATATCTACATGATTAAAAGTTTCAATTACTATAAAAGTCAACATTACATTGCAGTCAATGTCAAGTTAAAAGTAAAAAATTGTAAAATGAATTGTTTATAAAAATCACCCATAATCCTACAACTTAGATATAAAGAGTAGGATCATTTTGGTGTCTAATCTTACAGTTTTTAATACAAACATATATAAGTAAACACACATATACACATGTAAGATTCATTTTAATTAATGAGTTTCTTCCATACATATTTTTTCAGTGAAATATATATACTGAAAATTTTGCATGTCACTTATTCTTAAAACGTAACATTTTAAAAATAGTAGTCATAATCTATTTTATCATTCTTGTATTATTAAAAATTAGGATATTTTCAGTTGTTCATAATTATAAACAATATAGTAAGAAATAAAAGTACACTTGTGATGATTTCATTGAATAACATATTTATCCATTTTTTCATTAGGATAAAATTTTAAAATTATGTTTGGTTTTGCAGTCAAATTTTTCCCTGTGTTAAACTTATTATAAGTTTGCTGTAGGGGATGTATTCTATTAATAAATAAATAAATAAATAAATAAATAAATAAATAAATAAAGTGGTTAAACCCAGGTCCAGACTGATTTAGAGAAAATTATACTTGGGGAAGATAGCAAGTCAATAATGGGGAACAGTGTTTAAACACTTGGAATGTTACAGAAATCCTTATCCATAACTATAGCATAGAAGAAATAGGTAGGTAGCTAATTAAATAATTTGCAAGAGAGAGAAGACCAAACAGGGGAGAGATTAGAGGTTCAAGCTGGCATTGACATTTGTGAAATTATAAACCTACAAAGTCTCCTGTGGAGAGGGAGATGATTTGATTGGATTATAATTTTGAAAAAACTCTAACTGAACTGGAAGACTGGTGGTTTGGCTACTGTATACCAGGTTATATTGTAGGAGTGTTAGCTGGGAAAAAGCTAAGCAACTGGCCACAAAAAGGGTGGGGTGGAATACAACAAAAATGAAACACATGTTTCCAAATTACCAACATCACTTTCTAGTGTTTCAAGTTAGACAGTAATTATGTTTGCCTTCTTCCACAGAAGCTCATAACTAGCAAAGTCTATTATCTAACAGTCATTGTAAAATACCTAAAATATACACTTTAGGTGAAAAATGTAAATTAATCAGAACAGCAACAACAATAAACATGCAGGATAAAATTATTTTATATTTGATATATCCATTTATTTTAATTGTCAAAACCAATTAAAATACATTAAAAATAAAGATGCAGTGTTATCTTTGAAATGCACTTCTGAAGTTACATTAATTAAAAATGGATGCAGAAGTGGCAAAATACAACATATTATATAGCCAGTTTTCTTGAAGTCAGCATTTAGAAAAAATATATTAACAGATAAAATGTTTAAATGGGCTGTAAAATATCACAGAGTATGATTACTTATACATAAAGTATCATACAATATACCACCTTGTCTATGCTTATAATTATTATAAACCAAATTACCTATGAAAATTGCTTCCATGTTACATAGACCTTATTAAAACCTTTGTGGGATGGTCGATGAGTTTTGATGTTATACATTATCAAGCTGCTTTACCCTGTGTTTAACAAAAAATGTGTACAAGGCAATTTTCTGTTTTTGTTGAATTTTTTAAAATTTACACTACTTTAATTTTTTTCCACATAGTGGAATACCACTATAGTGTGATAATTTTAGTTTTTTGTAAAAACCTATGAGTGACCTTTATTTTAATAAAATCATAACATATATACTCTTATGCATTTATAAATATATAAATATATACATAGATTGAGGTCTTTTATTTTTTATTTATGTAATATGTAGGTCAAGCAAGGAAAAGTGTAACATGAGATAGGTTTACATGTCTCTTTTCATATAGTTGAGTTTTTTCTGATTGTTATCCTATAATTTAAGGAGTCACCTTCCAGTTTATTCAGATCCTTTCTGTAGATGATTAAAATTACTTCTTATTAGGAGTTCCCGTTGTGGCGCAGTGGTTAACGAATCCGACTGGGAACCATGAGGTTGCGGGTTCGGTCCCTGCCCTTGCTCAGTGGGTTAATGATCCGGCCTTGCCGTGAGCTGTGGTGTAGGTTGCAGACTTGGCTCGGATCCTGCGTTGCTGTGGCTCTGGCGTAGGCCGGTGGCTACAGCTCCAATGAGACCCCTAGCCTGGGAACCTCCATATGCCGTGGGAGCGGCCCAAGAAATGGCAAAAAAAAAAAAAAAAAAAAAAAAAAAAATTACTTCTCATTAAATAAGGTTGTTCTCTTTTTCATTAAATGCATTTTAGAAGATAAGACCTGGCAAATTTTATATACCTTATTTTATTTTTTTATAATTTTGAAAAGTTTATTATAATTTAAATGTATAGATATTTAGCTTTTACAGTTTTATGAACTTGATGATTGCATAATTGATTTTTTAATATGACTTTTAGCTTTTATTGTGGTAAGAACATTTAAAATGAGATCTGCTCTCTCAAAAAATTTAAGCATATAATAAATTAATGGTCACTGTCAGTACAATGTTGTACAGTAGATATTTAGATCTTGCTTAACTGAAACTCTATGCCCATTGATTAGTAATTCCTCAATTTTCCCTCCTCCCAGCCTCTAGCAATGACCATTCCTTTCTTGGATTCTATGAATCTGACTATTTTAGATACCTCATATATGTGGAACTATGCAGTATTTTGTCTCTCTGAAACTGGTTCATTTCTCTAGGATAATATCCTCAAGGTTCATCCCTTTTGTTAAATATTGCAGAGTTGGTTCTTTTTTAAAGGCTGAAGAGTGTTCCATTGTATGCCTATACCACATTTTCTTTATCCATTCATCTGTCATTTGGTTTGTTCCCACATCTCAGCTATTGTGAATCATGCTGCAAAATATATATGGCTGCTAATATCTCTTTGAGATGGTGAAATAGTTCTATTTTTAATTTCTTGAGCAACCTCCATATTGTTTTCCATAAAAGCTGCATGATTTTGCATCCATACCAGCAGTGAGGTAGTATTCCAATTTCTCCATATGATTATGCACATTTTTCTTGTATTTCTTTGGTAATAGCCATCCTTACAGGTATGAGATGATATCTAACTGGTTTACATTTCCTGCTAATTAGTGATGTTTAGCATTTTTTCCCATATATTTGTTTTCCATTAATATGTCTTCTTTGAATAAATGACTTCTCATGTTTTTAGCCAATTTTAAAATTTGCTTATTAGTATTTTTTGTTATTGATTCATAGGAAATTCTTATAGATTTTGGAGATTAACCTATTGTTAAATATATGGTTTGTAAGTATTTTTTTTCTATTGAGTAGGCTGCTTTTTTATTCTGTTGTTTCCTTTGCTATGTGGAAGCTATTTAGTTTGCTGTTGTTCCACTTGCTCATTTTTGGTTTTGATGGCTGTACATTTGGTGTCATATCCATGAAGTAATTACCAAGACCAATGTCAAGAAATTTCTCCCTGATGTTTATTTCCAATAGGTTTACAGGTTTGAGTCTTAAATTTAAGTCTTTAATCCACTTTGAGTTTGTTTTGTGTGGTTTAAGGTAAGGATCCAGTTTTACATGTGGGCTTCCAATTTTCTAACACCATTTGTTGAAGAAAAATTTAATTTCCCATTGTATATTCTTGGCATATCTTTTGAAGAGAGTTGACTGTGTATGTGTGAATTTATTTCTGTGTTCCTTATTCTGTTTCATTAATTTATATGTCTTTATGCCAGTACTATATTGTAATGATTATGTATCTTCATAATTTATTTGGATATCAATAAGTATGATGCCTCTAGCTTTGTTCTTTTCTCAAAGTTTAACTTGGCTGTTTGTGATCTTTTGTGTACCATATGTATTATTGATTTTTTTTCTTTTTCTATTGGGAAAAAATGGTCATTGGAATTTTGATTTGAAAAATGGTCATTGAATCTGTAGATCACTTTGGGCCAGTATAGATGTTTTAACAATATTAATTCCTTTAATCCATATATCTTTCCAATCCATGGTATATCTTTTCATTTGTCTGTGTCTTTTTCCATTTCTTTTATCAGTGTTATATAGTTTTCAATAGACAAATCTTTCACCTTCTTCCTATTCATATGGTGCTGTACTTGAGGGAGAATTTCAAGTGACAGCATATCCTGAATCTCTCTATTCCCTCTTTTATGGGTCTGGTTTTGCATTTCTCTCAGGTGCATGGACCTTTCTGAGTTCTCACAAAGAGAACTTATCTATTAGTTTTTGCTGAATCAGGTGTTTTGTGAGGGTAAAGAGCAATCAGTGGTACTTTTTCCACAATCTCGCTGAGGTCACTCACTCCTTTTAAATTTTTCTTTATTTTCTTTAAGTTTTGGAATTGCCATAAATTATACACCTTTTTCTGAAATTCATAAGATACACTTATTTATCAAAAGATCTTCAAAATGCTGCAGTAACTCCGGTTTACTAAATGCCTACTAAGTGGTGTCAGGTAATTGTGTTAGCTACTTTAAGTGTTTAATCCTAACAATTTGCATAGTTTACATTACTGTTACTCTGCACGTGAGGAAAGTAATTTCCTAAATTCACCTAAATAATAATGAACTTAAAAGATACTGGAAAATCATGTGTTTAACATCAACATCCATGCTCTTTCCACAATGTAATTTCACATACAAAAGTTAAATAATTCAAACTTTTATGTATACTTATACTTAGGACTTCAAAATCAAATCATGCAATATTACCGTGTTTTTTTTTCTTATAATTGAGAAGAATCCCAAAACTTAGGATATATGATTTGATATGTGTACCTAGTGTGCATGGCACCTATTGATTTATTAGCTTTACCATTCTTTTTTTTTTGCAATTAATTTATTTGTAAACTTATGGGTTTCCAGAGCTAGGTTCAGGTCAGAAGCCTCTAGAGGTCTAGGATGGGGTCTGCACATCAATGCATGCTCAGTGACAAACAATGGATGTGTGGCACCCAGTATGCCTTCAATAAGCATGAATTTGAGGGCCAATTTAGCAGGCCCTCTGTTTTTACCCATACCAACATTGAAGTAGAACTCAACACTTTTCACAGTTAACATTAAAAAAAAAAATCCACTCACTTCCTAAGCTGTACCTAATGGTCTTGGATTGACTGGTAATCCTACTTGGAAGTTGTGAAGAAATTTTGTACAAAAAGCAAACTCCACTCCAAAGAGCATTGCAGGAGTTTTTATGTGGCTCAGAGGTTTAAGATCCTTATGTTGTCTCTCTTAGGATAAGAGTTTGATCCCAGGCCTCACTCAGTAGGTTCAGGGTCTGGCATTTCCATAAACTGCAGTTTAGGTTTCAGATGAGGCTCAGATCCAGTATTGCTGTGGTTGTGGTGTTGGCCTCAGCTCTGACTGGACTCCTATCCTAGGTGCTCATATATGCTGCAGATGCAGGCCTAAAAAGAAAAAAAATGAGCATTGTACATTCCTTTTCTCTGCAAATCACCTCTAAAAATTTTTCAAAATTGTTTGCCTCTCTCTGATGCTTCACCATCTCACTAGTCCTGGAAACCTATTCTCTTCAGTCCTGCAAAATATTAAAAATCATCCTTAGCTTAAAATGTACATATAACAACACACACACATAAATATATATATGTATATACATATATACACACATATATTTGTATACATGTGTGTGTGTGTGTGTATATATATATGCACACACACACACACACACACACACATATATATATATACACATACAGAGAGAGAGAGAAAGAGAGGTACAATGTTTAATATAAGAATTTAAAATACATCTGACATGGCTCTATATTTTTTTAAACTCAATTGTTCCTAATGAATTAAATTACAACAAACTTCCTTTTTACTATCCAGTCAATCTATTTTATTTTATTTATTTATTTTTTTAGGGCCACACCCATGGCATGTGGAGGTTCCCAGGCTAGGGGTCAAATTGAAGCACTGTAAATGCAGGCCTACACCACAGCAGCAGCAATGCCAGATCTGAGCTGCATCTGCAACCTACACCACAGTTCACAGAAATGCCAGATCCTTAACCCATGGAGCAAGACGAGGGATTGAACCTGCATCCTCATGAATGCCAGTCAGATTCGTCAACTGCTGAGCCATGACAGAAACTCCTTATTCAGTCAATCTATTTTAAAACTATTTCTTAACTTCAAATATCTCTTTTTTGCAACATATGAATTTTAATTAAAGAGGTTATCATATAATTTAAAAGATTCTGTTAATTTTTTTCTTTAAAATATTGAGGAAAGCTTTTTTTCTTTAAACTATTTATCTCAGAGTTCCCATTGTGGTGCAGTAGAAACAAATCCGACTAGGAACCATGAGGTTGTGGGTTTAATCCCTGGCCTGGCTCAGTGGGTTAAGGATCTGGCATTGCTGTGGCTCTGGCATAGGCCAGTGTCAACAGTTGGGATTATACCCCTAGCCCGGGAACCTCCATGTGCTGTGGGTGTGGCCCTAAAAAGACAAAAGACCAAAAAAAAAAAACCCCTATTTACCTCTATTTGAATAAAAATGTATTTATTATTTATAAAAATAAAAATTTTGGATTAATATTTACCTTGATCTATATTCTAAAGTAATAAATACCATACATTTCACATCAAGTAGATGAGATCTACACCATTTGGGCAACTTAATCCTCAGCATTTATATAACTCTAAATGGACTACATGGATAGCCACATATAAAGCAATGAAGTTAGAACACACCTTCACACTATACACAAAAATAAACCCAAAATGAATTAAAAACAAATATTAGACGTGACACCATAAAACTCCTAGAAGAGAACATAGGCAAAATATTCTCTGATAGATATTGTACAAATGTTTTCTTAGATCAGTCTCCCAAGACACTAGAAATAAAAACAAAAATAAATAAATGGAACTTATTCAAATTTACAAGCTTTTGTACAGTAAAGGAACCCATAGACAGAATGAAAAGACAACCTACAGAATGGGAGAAAAATGTTTGCAAATGATGCAGCTGAAAAGTTCTTAATTTCCAAAATGTACAAACAGCTCATACAACTCAATAACAAAAAACCCCAAACAATCCAATGAAAAATGGGGCTGGAGGAATACCTGCTGTGGGGCAGCATGATCAGTGGATGCAAGTTCCATTCCCAGACTGGCATAGTGGGTTGGAGGATCCAGTATGCCACACCTGTGGCATAGGTCACAACTGCAGCTTGGATATGACCCCTAGCTCAGGAACTCCATATGCCATGGGATGGCCAAAAGTGAAAAAAAAAAATTGGGCATGATACCTAAATATACATTACTCCAAAGAAGACATATAGATGGCCAATAGGCACATGAAAATATGCTCAACATCACCAGTTATTACATAAATGCAAATAAGAATTCCAATGAGATATCACTTCATACTTGTCAGTATTGTCTATCATAAAAAAGTCTCCAAATGATAAACTCTTGAGAGGGTGTGGATAAAATGAAATTCTCCCACACTGTTGGTACACTATAAGTTGGTGCATCCACTATGGAAAACAGTGTTGAAATTCCTCAAAAAGCAAAAAATATAGTTGCCAAACAACCCAGGAATCCCACTCCTGGGCCTATATCCGGACATATTATAATTAAAAAGATACATGCATCTCTGTGTTCATAGCAGCAGTATTTACAATAGCCAAGACATAGAAACAAGCTAAGTTTCCTAAAGAAGATTACATATATATATAATCTTTATACACACACACACACACACACACACACATATATATGTAATGTTACTCAGCCATAAAAAGAATGAAATAATGCCATCTGCAACATCATGGGTGAACCTAGAGATTATCATACTAAGTGAGCTAAGTCAGAAAGAGAAAAACAAATTTCATATTGCTTATATGTGGTTTCTAAAATATTATATTACTGAAGTTTGCTACAAAACATAAATAGACAGACAAACATGGAGAACATGCTTGTAGTTGCCAGGAGGGAGAGGGGATGAATGGGAGTTCGGTATTAACAGAGGCAAATTCTTATATGTAGATGGATACATAAGAAATTTCTACTGTATGACATGGAAAAATATAGTCAATATTCTGTGATAAACCATAATGGAAAAGAATATGAAAAAGAATTTACCTGCATATATATATCTTTATTTTTAATTTAGTTTTTATTTCCCCAATACATTATTTTTATTTTTATTTTCTACTGTACAGCATGGTGACCCAGTTACATATACATGTATATATTCTTTTTTCTCACATTATCATGCTCCATCATAAGTGACTAGACATAGTTCCCAGTGCTACACAGCTGGATCTCATTGCTAATCTATTCCAAAGGCAATAGTCTGCATCTATTAATCCCAAACTCACAATCATCCCACGCCCCACCCCCTTGGAAACCACAAGCCTGTTCTCCAAGTTCATGGTTTTCTTTTCTGTAGAAAGTTTCATTTATGCAATATACCTGGGAATAAACCTGACTAAGGAGGTGAAAGATGTATATACTGAGAACTATAAAACATTAATCAAGGAAATTAATGAAGATGTAAAGAAATGGACAGATACTCCATGGTTCTAGGTTGGAAAAATTAATATTATAAAAATGGCCATACTGCCCAAAGCAATCTACAGACTCAATGCAATCCTATCAAATTACCCATGACATTTTTCACAGAACAAGAACAAACAATCCAAAAATTTATATGGAACAACAAAAGACTCAGAATTGCTAAAGCAATCCTGAGGAACAAAAACCAAGCAGGAAGTATAGCTCTCCCAGACTTCAAGCAATATTACAAAGCCACATTCATCAAGACAGTATGGTCCTGGTAAAAAAAAAAAAAAAAAAAAAAAAAAAAACAGATATACAGACCAATGGAACAGAATAGAGAACCCAGAAATAAACCCAGACACCTTTGGTCAATTAATCTTTAACAAAGGAGGCAAGAACATAAAAAGGGAAAAAGACAGTCTTTTCAGCAAGTATTGCTGGGAAACCTGGACATCTACATGCAAATCAATGAAACTAGAACATACCCTCGCATTATGCACAAAAATTATCTCAAAGTGGCCAAAAGACTTAAATATAAGACAAGACATCATCAAACTCCTGGAAGAGAACATCAGCAAAACATTCTCTAACATCAACTTTACAAATGTTTTCTCAGGTCAGTTTACCAAAGAATTTACCTATATACATATACATATTTAAATTTACATATATGTGTATATATATATATATATATATATTTACCTGTATGTGTATATAGACACATTTATATATATGTATATGAACACTGCTTTGCAGCAGAAATTCATATTTTTTAAATCAACTGTAGTTAAATAATTTTTTTTAAATAGAGACTGTGGTACCTATTTATATCCCATAGACATACTTAAAAGGAATGAAAAATGTAAACAGTAGGAATAGGTGCTTATTTTAAAAAGTCCTCAGAATTCCCATTGTGTGCAGGGGAATTTAATCCAACTAGTATCCATGAGGATGCAGGTTTGATCCCTGGCCTTTCTCACTGGGTCAGGGATCTGGTATGGCCATGAGCTGTGGTGTAGGTTGCAGATGCCATTTGGTTCTCATGTTGCTCTGGCTGTGGCCTAGTTCTGATTTGACCCCTAGCCTGGGAACCTCCATTTTGCCATGGGTGTGGCCCTAGAAAGCAAAAAAAAGAAAAAAAAATCTGATCCTATACCACCACACAATTGTTCAAAATGTGCTAGAATTTTGAAGTCAGATGACATAGAATATGAAAAATTATGTTAATCATTAAATTTTTCCTATCACTTCTTTTTAAACCTTTTTACTTCAAACAACATGAGAGTTCCCTTAGATACCCCTCTGAGGTAAACAATGTAGCACATCAGAGTATCTTTTGCTAACTTGTTTTATTGGAGAAAATGCCATAGCTTTTGCCATCATACACCCAAGTAATTTCAGGATCAATTATTTTATTACAATTAACCACTATTTTCTCCAATGGTTTTCCTTCAACTACAAAATCACAAATGGAATTTAAAAAAGTGGAACATTTCCCTATTACATTGCTTTCTGCTACTTAAGAAATTATCTTCTTTAAAACCATGAAAAATATGACAATATAGCTACTTTAGCTACTGTATATTTACAGATATCTATTTTATCTAATGACTATAGATGTATCTTCATTTTATTTGCTTTAGGCCTGCAATTTTGCAATAGTAATGAGTTGATTTTCCCATAAAATACACAGATTTTATAGCTAAGTATAAATTTAATTAAATTATATTTTAGTGACTTTTTTTCCAAATATCTTCTTAAACTCAGAGGGCACAGAGATAAATCAGAGTCCATGCCTTCTAGATACTAATACTTTAAAAAACAGAGAGGAGTAAATATTATGTGATGAGGGAATTATTCACATGGCCCTTATTTGCCATAAAGAGGAATGTAAATCTCAGTAAGTGGGAGACAAAAGGGATACATTTCAAATTTGATTTTTAAGTTATATTAAAGAATAAACAGTGGTTGGTCATGTGAATCCAAGGATGATGTTCTAACAAAGAACAAAAAGTGCAGCAACAAGGATTATTCAAAGTTTATGGCATGTGTGACACATTTAGATAAACACAGGTAGTTCAGTCTGATGATTGAATACTATAGCTCAGACTTAACAATAAGATATGAGTATGGAGAGCCAGCATTATCATTTATGATTTCTTTTTCCAAATTGAGCACCTCAGTGTCACCTCATGAGTAGGTTTTGACAATGAAAATAGCATGTAGACAATATTTTCTTAAAATTCCATAAATTGCTCATAAATGTCTGGTATGGTAGGTAGTATGGCCAAATCCTATTCAGTAATGTATTTCTATAAATGTCTAAGAAATGATGGAATTGTGAAAATGAGAATTGAACATTTCCTGGTGATTTATTTTACCTTTTCCCTTGCAACATTAATTATTTTTATTTTTCTCTTTAATCAAAGTCAGAATTATTTGTCAAATGCATATATAATATAACTTCAGCCTAATTTAAAATATATTGCAGAGTTTAGAAAGTTATTGATAAGAAGTAAGATCATTTTAGCAGAATTTTAATAAGATAAGACTGAAGGTGGAACACTGATTAGAAAGGTAATACAATTTTCCAGGTAAGATGAAACATCAATAGAAGAAAGTACTTACTGATAAATTTAATATATATAATGCAATATTTGTAAAAACTTAAAATATTATTGAAAGAAATTAAACAAAAGCTAAATAAATGGAATTGTATCCCAAGTCATTTTGGGAAAACTTGATATTTTACTTCTCAAACTCAACTACAAATTCAAAATAATCCCTGTCAAAATTCTAGCTGCCTTTTTAAAAATAAATTGTTGAGATGATTCTAAAGGCATATATGGAAAATAAGGGACCCAGAATAGCCAAACAATCTTGAAAAAGTAGATTAAAATTGCAGGAGTCACACATCCAGATTTAAAAATTACTACAGAGATACACTAATCAAGATAGTATGGTACTAGCATAAAGATAGATATACAGAAAAATTAAATAAGCATTTAAGGCCCAGAAGTAAACTCTTATTTATGGTCAATTGATTTTGAGAAGAGTGGCAAAAAATATTCAATGGAGAAAACAATATCTAAATCTGGAAAACTCTTTCAAGAAAACATGAGGGAATCTTTACTACCTTGTATTTGGCAAGAAGAACATCAACAAAAGAAAATATAAGTAAATTAGACTTCATTAAAATAAAAATATTGTCCATAAACATTATCAAGAAAGTAAAAATAATACCTACAGAATAAGATGAAACATCTGGAAATTATATCAAATAAGAGAACTGTATCAAAAATATGCAATCCACTTCTATAATTCAATAATTATAATCCAATAATACTAAGATTTTTTCTTAATTGGCAAAGAAGAGGATAAACATTTCTCCAAATGTTTAAAAATGACCAAAGTACACATGAAAAGATATTCAAAGTCAATAATCATTTGGGAAATATAAATCAAAATCACAGCAAAATTCTAGTTCTTACCCACTAAAACAGATAATAAAAAGGACACAGTAAAAAGTACTGGTGAACATATAGAAAAATTGGAACCCATATATATTGCTGGTGGGGATGTAAAAATTGTTCAGGCAATTTGGAGAAGAATCTGACAGTTCCTCAAAAAGTTCTCAACATTTTAAAAGCATCATTATTTCATATTACTCATCAACTTAACTCAGTTATAGGCCCAAGAGAAACGAAAATGTCAATCAACTCAAGAATGTGTACATGAAAACATTGTAACATTATTTTTAGTACCCCAAAATAGAAGAAATCCAAATGTCCATTAATTGACAAATGGATAATTAAAACATGGCATATTTATAAAATGGGATATTGTCTCACAATAAAAAGGATATATGGTGCAACATAAATGTACCTTGAAAACATGGTAAGTTAAAGAAAGCAACACAGAAGGCAAAATATCCTTGTCTGTAAATTGTCCATATAGATAAATCTAAACAGGAAGAAATAACATTAGTGAGTGCTGAGATCTTGTGGTTGGGAGTAAAATGGAGAGTGACTACCAATGAGTAAGGGGTTTTGGGTGGTAGTGATGAAAATGCTCTAAAATTAGAGTGTGTTAATTCTTAATACAACTTAGTGAATACCTCCCAAAAAAAAAACCCACGGAATTATACATTTTAAACAAGTAAATTTATCATATTTGAGTGTATCACAAAAAAATCAAGAGATTTTTTGAGTTTAATACTCAATTATAGAGATATGATCAGATAATATGACATCTAAAATGTGAATCAAAAATATACAGAGGTGTACATAATTGATTAAAAAAAACTAGCCATCAAAACACAATTGTAGAAGCAGGTTCAGAGTATCTGGATTTCCATCATTGTACTCTTTCTAGTTTTGTCTATACCCAAACTTTTCAATGGAAGCAATTTAAAAAATAATTTCTCCAATCATTATTTTATTTTATTTTCCACTGTACAGCAAGGGGATCAAGTTATCCTTACATGTATGCATTACAAATACATTTTTCCCCACCTTTTGTTCTGTTGCAACAAGAGTATCTAGAAAAAGTTCTCAATGCTACTCAGAAGGATCCCCTTGTAAATCTATTCTAAGTTGTGTCTGAAAGGCCAAGCTCCCGATCCCTCCCACTCCCTCCCCCTCCCATGAGGCAGCCACAAGTCTTTTCTCCAAGTCCATGATTTTCTTTTCTGTGGTGATGTTCTTTTGTGCTGGATATTAGATTCCAGTTATAAGTGATATCACATGGTATGTGTCTTTGTCTTTCTGACTCATTTCACTTAGTATGAGATTCTCTAGTTCCACTCATGTGGCTGCAAATGGCATTATGTCATTCTTTTTTATGGCTTAGTAGCATTCCATTGTGTATATATACAACACCTTCTGATTCCAATCATCTGTCAATGGACATTTGGGTTGTTTCCGTGTCCTGGCTATTGTGAATAGTGCTGCAATGAACATGCGTGTGCATGTGTCTCTTTTAAGTAGAGTTTTGTCCAGATATATGCCCAAGAGTGGGATTGTGGGGTCATATGGAAGTTCTATGTATAGGTTTCTAAGGTATCTCCAAACTGTTCTCCATAGTGGCTGTACCAGCTTACATTCCCACCAACAGTGCAAGAGGGTTCCTTTTTCTCCACAACCCCTCCAACACTTGTTATTTGTGGACTTATGAACGATGGCCATTCTGACTGGTGTGAGGTAGAATCTCATAGAAGTTTTGATTTGCATTTCTCTTATAATCAGCGATGTTGAGCATTTTTTCGTGTGTTTGCTGGCCATCTGAATATCTTCCTTGGAGAGCAGTCTGTTCAGGTCTTTTGCCCATTTTTTTCCATTGGGTGATTGGCTTTTTTGCTGTTGAGTTGTATAAGTTGTTTATGTATTCTAGAGATTAAGCCCTTGTTAGTTGCATCATTTGAAACTATTTTCTCCCATTCTGAAAGTTGTCTTTTTGGTTTCTTTTGGGTTTCCTTTGCTGTTCAAAAGCTTTTCAGTTTGATTAGGTCCCATGGGTTTATTTTTTGCTCTTATTTCTTTTGCTTTGGGAGACTGACCTGAGAAAATATTCATGAGGTTGATGTCAGAGAGTGTTTTGCCTGTGTTCTCTTCCAAGAGTTTGATGGTGTCTTGTCTTATATTTAAGTCTTTCAGCCATTTGGAGTTTATTTTTGTGCATGGTGTGAGGGTGTGTTCTAGTTTCATTGCTTTACATGCAGCAGTCCAGGTTTCATACCAATGCTTGCTGAATAGACTTTCTTTTTCCCATTTGATGTTCTTGCCTCCCTTGTCAAAGATTAATTGACCATAGGTGTCAGGGTTTATTTCTGGGTTCTCTATTCTGTTCCATCGGTCTGCCTGTCTGTTTTGATACCAGTACCACACTGCTTTCATGACTGTGGCTTTGTAGTACTTCTTGAAGTCTGGGAGAGTTATACCCCCTGCTTGGTTTTTGTTTCTCAGGATTGCTTTGGCGATTCTGGGTCTTTTGTGGTTCCATATAAATTTTTGGATTGTTTGTGGTAGTTCTGTGAAAAATGTCATTTGATAGGGATTGCATTGAGTCTGTAGATTGCTTTGGGTAGTATGGACATTTTTACAATATTGATTTTTCCAGTCCAGGAACATGGAATACCTTTCCATTTCTTTACGTCTTCTTTAATTTCTTTGATTAAAGTTTTATAGTTCTCGGCATATAAGTCCTTTAACCTCCTTGGTCAGGTGTATTCCGAGGTATTTGATTTTGTGAGGTGCAATTTCAAAAGGTATCGTATTTTTGTATTCCTTTTCTAATATTTCATTGCTTGTATACAGAAATGTGACGGACTTCTGAGTGTTAATCTTCTATCCTGCTACGTTGCTGAATTTATTAATCAGTTCAAGGAGTTTTTGGGTGGAGTCCTTAGGGTTTTCTATGTATATTATCATGTCCTCTGCATACAGTGACAGTTTTATCTCTTCTCTTCCTATTTGGATGCCTTTTATTTCTTTGGTTTGTCTAATTGCTGTAGGTAGGACTTCCAAAACTATGTTGAAGAGCAGTGGTGAGAGTGGGCATCCCTGTCTTGTTCCAGATTTGAGTGAGAAGCCTTTCAGTTTTTCCCCATTGAGTATTATATTTGCTGTGGGTTTATCATAAATGGCTTTGATTATGTTCAGGAATGTTCCCTCTATACCCACTTTGGTGAGGGTCTTGATCATGAATGGATGTTGGACTTTGTCAAATGCTTTTTCTGCGTCTATTGAGATGATCACATGATTTTTGACTTTTCTCTTGTTAATGTGGTGTATGATGCTGATTGAATTGCATATGTTGAACCATCCTTGTGAGCCTGGGATGAACCCTACCTGGTCATGGTGTATGATCTTTTTGATATGTTGTTGGATTCAGTTGGCTAAGATTTTGTTGAGAATTTTTGCGTCTATATTAATCAAAGATATTGAGCGATAGTTTTCTTTTTTGGTGGTATCTTTGTCTGGTTTTGGAATGAGGGTGAGGGTGGCATCATAGAATGTCTTTGGGAGTATTCCTTCTTCTTCAACCTTTTGAAAGAGTTTAAGGAGGATGGGCACCAGTTCCTCTTTACATGTTTGATAGAATTTCCTGTGAAGCCATCGGGTCCTGGGCTTTTATTTGTAGGGAGTGTTTTTATGACTTCATCAACTTCATTTCTAGTGATCGGTCTGTTCATTTGGTCTCCTTCTTCTTGACTCAGTTTTGGCAGGCTGTAAGATTCTAGAAAATTGTCCATTTCTTCCAGATTGTCAAACTTGTTGCCATATAGTTGTTCATAGTATTCTCTTATGGTTTTTTTTATTTCTGCAGAATCCGTTGTGATTTTTCCTTTTTCATTTCTAATTTTGTTTATTTGGGTTCTTTCTCTCCTCTTCTTAGTGAGTCTGGCCAGGGGTTTGTCAATTTTGTTTACCTTTTCAAAGAACCAGCTCTTGGTTTTATTAATTTTCTCTATTGTTTTTTGAATCTCTATTTTATTGATTTCCTCTTTGATCTTTATAATGTCCTTCCTTCTGCTGACTTTAGGTCTTTTTAGTTCTTCTTTTTCCAATTCGTTTAGGTAGAGGGTTAAGTTTTCAACTTGGGATCTTTCTTCTTTTTTGAGAAAGGCATGTATCACTATGAATTTCCCTCTGAGCACTGCTTTTGTGGTGTCCCATAAATTTTGAGAGGTTGTGTCTTCATTCTCATTTGTCTCAAGGTGTTTTTTTAATTTCCTTCTTGATTTCCTCATTGACCCATTGGTTTTTTAGTAGCATGTTGTTTAGTCTCCATGTAGTAGGTATTTTCTCATTTCTTTTCCCATGGTTGATTTCTAATTTCATGCCATTGTGGTCAGAAATGATATTTGAGATACTTTCTATGCTCCTAAATTTGTTGAGGTTAGCTTTGTGTCCCAGTATGTGGTCGATTCTTGAGAATTTTCCATGTGCACTTGAGAAGAATGTGTATTCTGATTTTTTTGGATGTAGTGTCCTGAAGATATCAATTAAGTCTAACTTTTCTATTGTTTCCTTTAGGATCTCTGTTGCTTTATTGGTTTTCTGTCTAGAGGATCTGTCCATTGATGTGAGGGGGGTATTAAGGTCTCCTACTATGATTGTATTCCCATCAATATCTCCCTTTATGTCTGTTAATATTTGTTGTATGTATCTGGGTGCTCCTATATTTGGGGCATATATGTTGATGATAGTAGCATCCTCTCCTTGGATGGATCCCTTAATCATTAAATAGTGTCCTTCTTTGTCTTTCTTTATGTCTTTTGTTTTAAACTCAATTTTGTCTGATATGAGTATTGCAACTCCTGCTTTCCTCTCATGTTTACTGGCATGAAATATTTTTCCCCACCCTTTCACTTTCAATCTATATGTGTCCTTTGTCCTAAGGTGAGTTTCTTGTAGGCAGCAGATTGAAGGTTTTTGCCTTTTTATCCACTCAGCCACTCTGTGTCTTTTGATTGGGGCATTCAGTCCATTGGCATTTAAGGTGATAATTGATAGATGATTAGTTATTGCCATTTTGAACCTCCTGTTCCAGTTGATTCTATGGTTCTCCATTCTTCCTTTCTTTTTGTTTTTTTCTGGTTGGTTGGTCTCCAGTTATTATCTGCTTGAGTGTTTGTTTGTTTGTTTTTTTTCTTCATTTTTGCAAATGCAATATTTGGTTTTGGCTTGTGGTTGCCCTGTTTTTTAAGTGTGCTAACCCCTTCCTATAATTGTGTGTTTTAGACTGATGGTCCTGTAGATTCAAACACTTCATTACTATATTAAAATTAAGAAGAATAACATACAAACAAACAGAAAAAGGGTCTATTTATTTCCTAACATCCCTTGCCCACATTTTATGATTTTGAGGACTCTTTTTTTTTAAATTTTTATTTTACTTTGTTTGAAGCATGTTCATGATTAAACCTGTATGCTGGCTTATTTGAGTGACTGCTCTCTGATTGTGGTTTCCTCAGTCCTACTTCTTCCTCTTCTTCTTTTTTTTTCCTTTTCTTTTTTCTTCCCTTTCCTTCCTTTCTTTTTGGTTTAGAGAAGCCCTTTCAGTATTTCTTTTAGCAACATTTTCATATTGCTGTATTCTTTTAGTTTTTGTTTGTTGGAAAAAATTTTTATTTCCCCTTCTATTTTAAATGATATTCTTGCTGGATAGAGTATTCTAGGTTGCATACTTTTTCCTTTTAGCACTTTAAATATCTCTTGCCATTCCCTCCTGGCCTGTAGTGTTTCTGTAGAGAAATCAGCTGATAATCTTATGGGGGTTCCCTTGTAGGTAACATTCTGCTTTTCTCTTGCTGCCTTTAGGATCCTCTCTTTATCACTAACTTTTGCCATTTTTATTATGATGTGTCTTGGTGTGGGTCTATTTGGGTTCAATTTGTTTGGGGCCCTCTGTGCTTCCTGTATCTTGAACTCACACCAAGACACATCAGAATAAAAATGGCAAAAGTTAGTGATAAAGAGAGGATCCTACAGGCAGCAAGAGAAAAGCAGAATGTTACCTACAAGGGAACCCCCATAAGATTTGGGAAGTTTACAGTGATAATTTCTTCAATTTTCCATTGCCTTATCTTTTTCTACTCCTTCTGGAATTCCTATTATGCGTAGATTGGCCCACTTTATATTATCTCATAGGTCTCATATTGCTTTCATGTTTTTCCATTTGGTTTTCTGTCTGCTGACCTGTTTAGGTGATGTCCATTATTCCATCTTCCATATCACTAATTTGTTCTTCTGCATTATTCATTCTGGTTTTTACTGCCCTTAGTTCAGTTTGTATCTCTGCCAATGAGTGTTCTAGTTTTTCTTGGCTCCTCCTTATATTTTCTACTTCCTTTCTGAGGGTATCTGCATTACTGTTCATATCTTCTCTTAATTCCTTCAGTATTTTCACTATTTCCCTTTTGAACTCCAGGTCTGTCAGACTGCAGGTATCTGTTTCATTGTTGACTGCTTTAGGTGAGTTCTCCTGTTGGTTTTACTGGGGGTGGTTTCTCAGCTTCTTCATCTTGCTTGTTGTTTTCTTTCTCCTGAGGGAGTTGTATTTTCCATGACCAGGCAGTGTTTGCCTTGACACTGCCGGTGGAATATTTCCTGAGGGCTGGCATTTTTGGTCAATCTTTTTTGAGGCAGTGTGGCTTTTCTGGAGTGTTGATGGGGCTAACAGGGTCTCTTTGAAGCAAAGGAGGACTTCCTGAGGGCAGACAGGATAGGGAGGTCCACAACACGATGGTAGCACATTTCACACAGCTGGGCAGAGCTTGCTCTGGTGTTTTTAGGCTGCGGGTTCTTGCAGGGAGTTGGTGGTGTTGGCCAGCTGTTCCTCAGGAGTGCAGCACCCCCTGAGGGCTGTAGACGCTATCTGGGTCACTGAGAACCCAAGAGGCTCTTCCCTAGGGCAGCCCAACTCACAAGGACGGTCTCAGAATGTAGGCAGATCTTTTCACAGTCTGGCCAAACTTGTTGTAGCTTTTCTGGGCTGCAGGAGGTCCTGCAGAGAGCTGACAGTCCTTTGCAGCTGTTCTACAAGAGTGTGGCTTTCCCTGAGGGCTTGAGCAGCTAGCTAGGCCGCTGAAAACCCAAGAGGCTCTTCCCCAGGACAGCCTGACTCAGAAAGACTGTCTGAGAATTAGGCAGGTCTTTTCACAGCCCAGCCAGGCTTGTTGTAGCTTTTCTCATCTGCAGGGAGTCCTGGGAAGCATAATTTTCTGATAACTAGTGGGCCAGTAAGCTTGCTATGTTTTGGGGAGTATTCTATAGGGACCCACCCCTTCTTCTCTCCCCTCCCCAGCACAGGTGCAGACCAGGCTCTTTTTCCAGGTTCCCTCTGATGTGGCTTTCCACTTCCCCACCCCTAGAGTATTGCTCCCTTCCTCTGTGACAGCTTTGTTTTCTAGTCTCCCTGGCAGTCTCTGCCCCGTCAAACTTGACAGACTGGTTTCTAGACATCCCAAGCAGTCTCCGCTCCACCCCGCCCCCCCAGCCCTTTCCTGGAGACTAACCTCCAGAGCCAAGGTCTTGGTGCCCAGCTGCCACCCAGACATCTCAATTTTTGGTGATTGTGCCTGTAGTTCAGATGGTCCATTTGGTTCTCGCTCTGCTTTTCAGTACGCCAACTGACTGCTACACTCTTCTCTGCATCTGGAGATTCCTCCTGTTCGTTTGATCTTTCCCCCAAGTAGGTGACTTTCCAGGGTGCAGGATCCCTTTCTCCTCTGCAGTTCCCTTTCAGGAGTGCCCATCCAGCTTGGATTCACCTTCTCTCACTCTCCTCTTTTCTCTTGTTTTACCTAGTAATGTCACGAACTTCTTGCCCTTATCGGAGTTTAGGTTCTTCTGCCAGTGATTGGTTGCTGTTCTGTGTGAGTCATTTATCCTGTAAATGTGTTTTTTGTGTGTGTGTTTGTGGGAGAGGGCGAGCATGTCCCTCTACTCTTCTGCCATCTTGTCTCCTCTCCAATCATTATTTGAAGATCACCCCCCATATGCTTAGATTGCACTATAACAATGACCCTTATATTCCATGAAATTCTTTTCTGTCAAATTAACACTTGGCAGGGATTAAGCACATTTGATATATTAAATAAAAATCCTAGAGAAACAAAAAGAGGAAGTGTATATTCCCGTGGTAGCAAAATGATTGTTAGGTTCTCTCATTTGGAATCAGTCACTTTCTTCTTAGGATGGAGCACTTAAATTTTAAATTTCAAACATTTGTCTATATTTTGTAATATACTACAGAGAATTAATAAAACGTACTGGTGGAGTTCCCATTGTGGCACAGTGGAAATGAATCCAACTAGGAACCATGAGGTTGTGGGTTTGATCCCTTGCCTTGTTAAGTGGATTAAGGATCCAGCATTGCCATGAGCTGTGGCATAGGTCACAGATGCAGCTTGGATCTGGCATTTCTGTGGCTCTGGCATAGGGCAGCAGCAACAGATCCAATTGGACCCCTAGCCTGGGAACCTCCATATGCCACAGGTGCAGCCCTAAAAAAGACAAAAAGGAAAAAATAATATGTATATATATATATATATATATATATATATATATATATATATATAATAAAACATACAGGTAAGTTGTGAAATTAAAAGTCTATTTAGCTTCTTTTCTAAAATACTCCTACAATCTTTTCTAGAAGAAAACTCAATCCTTAGTAGAAACATGAGAACTGACTCTTTATTGTAATTATGATAAAGGGAAGACTTTTCTTTGTCACTTCTTATCTGCCAGAAATACATGTTTACTTTCAGGGAGTTAAGGCTAGATGATGGCAAGAGTTAGAATAAATTAAATCAGAGGTGGTAAATGCTTGGCATTCATGCTGCCACTACTTCTTTATATATCAGGACAGACATTGAATTCATCTTAGAATTCTTTCTGACTGAGCCTTAGATTCTTTACAACAATAAAGTGACTAGAGAAAATACTACCAATCGGATTTTATTATATGAGTTAAAACTCATTTGCCTTCTGGGTTTTATTAATATTGATATTAAATTTACAGTAACTGAAGTTCAGGATTTAGCTTTAGCATAATATTAATATAAATTCTAGGGAGATAGTCTTTAATTAGGACTAGCATTCATATTAGTATTTTGGTTTAAATTGATACTAAAATTAGAGTTACTTTTAGATGGCATAGTTACAGTTTTAGGGTAATTATGTCTCAGAACATTTGCTTAATATTAAAAAAGGTAAAGTTAATATTGGGTATATTTTACTGTGACAGCCATGGTCAGAAGAGTATCTTGAAAACATTGCAAAACCTTCTGAAGCTGACATATTTCTCCTGTTATTAATCTTGAACATGTATTTTGAAAGAATAGCAATAAAAGACATAAAATAACTCAGATAATGATAATAACAGCATTTAAACTAGTAGTATTATTTTGTAGATTATTCTATATGACTCAGGTTACTCATAAAATCTGAGTCATATAGAATAATTTTATGAGTAAATTTTAATATTTTCCTCACATTTGTTAGGCTACTTAAGAATGTCATTGCAAACTGTTTCAAATATCTTTTAATCACCATTTCAAAAAATAAAATCTAAATATGATCATTAATAAGAGGTTTCCATTGTATTTCAGTGGGTTAAGTTCCTGACAGAGTGTCCATGAGAATGTGGGTTCAATCACATTCAATGAGACATTCACTGGTCTCATTCAGTGGGTTAAGGATCTGGCATTGCCACAAGCTGTGGCATAGGTCACAGATGTGGCTTGGATCCAGTGCTGCTGTGCCTATGTTGTAAACTGGTAGCTTCAGATCTGATTTGACCCCTAGCATTGGAACTTCCATACACCATGGGCATGGCAAAAGAAAGAAGGAAAGAAGGAAGGAAAGAAAGAAAGGAAAGAAAGAAAGAAAGAAAGAAAGAAAGAAAGAAAGAAAGACACTAATGAAATAATAAACAGAGAACTGATCAACATATACGCTGCAATAATAATGATTCAATTTGAATAGTCCTATCTACATTACAGTACACAAGTTAGCTTTATAATGTAATTTTTTTTATTCTGTGAGCTTGACAACAACACATGCATTACTGCTCAATTCCACCAACTTTATCCAATTTATCATTCTTGCTTCAAAATGGAAAACAAGATATGATTTTTAGATACTAGGAGTATTGCAAAACAGGATGAAATTTTAAATCCCTTTAAGAAGTTTCTTAAACTGTGAAAAAGAAACCATTTCATAATGCGATTGAGCAAGTGTACCTTTCTTTCATTTTCCACAAGAATTAGAAACAATGTAAATAAATGCAATTGATTAAGAATAAACAGTAGTAATTTTTTAAAAAGAGAATGAAAAAATAAAGGTAAAACATATAAATTAAGACCAGAGAAACAAATAGCAATAAATGATTCATATCATTAAATTTTCTACATTTATGAAGTGATACAAATTGATCTCAGACTTCCCCAATCTAAATATAAAAAGAAAACAAAATGCTACAAAATTCTAATTGTCCATATAACCAGTTACTAAATGAAATAATCAAGGAACAATCATTTAAAATCATTCACCTCTTAAAGCACTCTTGGCTGAAATATCTCCCATATGTTAAAATATGGAAAGATAAAATGACATTGTCTTTGTAATCTATGCATTCTTAAAAGTCTCCAGCCTCAAGAGCAAAGTTGTGGTGTATTCATGCAGATTTCTTCAAGTAAAGAGGGAGTTAACTTAGGCCTAGTTTCACAAAGGGAAAAAATAATGAAATAAATGAAAAGAAAGTTTAAGCACTGTATTCTTCAAAATTGTATTTTTTTGGTGTATATGTAACTGCCTCATGGCAAACATAGCAAGTTGGATGGGATTGCCCCAAAGTTCTCTTGATACATGTTTCAATATGTCTGCATAAAACAGTAAAGAGACAGGGGAGAAGTCCCTCCTCCCTAGTGTTGCATGTTATGTTAAATAGAGGTTACACTATTCTATTCCAGGATTAGGCCTAGATGTTCGCACTTTGGGAGCATGTATATATATGTGTGTGTGTGTGTCCACTTTTTAAGAATATGCATTCAAAAACACACATCAACAGCTATTTTCCCAAGGAATGGCAAGAGCGAGTTAGAGAAAATCTAGCAATATTAATAAATTATGCTTGGAATTTGCCTTCTCTTATAAGATAAAGTGTCACTGCTTTTTTCTTCACTATTTGCTTCACTACCAGAGTCCTGATATTGGAGCCTCATGTCCACTATTCTTATTAGCAGTGATACAGGGTGGAGTAGGCATGAGAGTTAGATTGATAACTCCTTCTGGATTTTCTCCATAATCTGTTTACCATTAGGAATCCTCATAGACTCATCTGGTCCTTGAGGACAAGCTTTATTGGAACTGATATATTCTACCTTAGCATGTATGAGAATAGAAAAACACCTTGTCCTGTTCCCTTGGCTCCCAAATGATAATCACAAAATATGTTCAGTCTGGTTTTGTTGACTATTCAAAGAGGTGGACTGTTAATTTTATCATTTTTATTGTATAGAAAGAAATCTCAACATATTTAAGTGTCTATTTCTTTCATAAGCATCATTAAAAGCTTGAATCTTTTTTCCACCGTGGTTCAGTGGGTTAATAACTCAAAATAGTGTCCATGAGAATGTGGCTTTGAGCTCTGGCTTGCTCAGTGGGTTAAGAATCTGGCATTGGCACAAGCTGTGGCAAAGTTTGCAGATGTGGCTTGGATCTATAATTGCTGTTGCTGTAGCATAGATATGTAGCTGCAGCTCCAATTTGACCCCTAGCTTGGGAACTCCCTTATGCTGCAGGCACATCCATAAAAAGAAAAAAATAGTGTCAAAAGGAGGCTCATTTCATATTCAAAGTCACAACAGGCACAAAAATTTTCTTGAGTCTCATCACTCTGACTCATTCTGTCTATCAGCCTCTATCAGATTCTAATTCAATGTTCCCATTTCATAAATCCCTTCAGAGCAGGGGAACTCTTTTCTTCCCTAATAAGTGTACCAAAATTGTTTTTCCAAAACTGATTAAGGCAGTCAGACTTAATATGGGTAGATGTAATTTCTCCCCACACTGTCTTAGCAAGGGACAGAGCTGTTGGGAACAACAAATACTCCAGTGTTACATAAGAATTCATTTATTTCCTTTTTTCCTCTGTTTGCTGGCTCCCTACACAATAATGGTCTACAATATGTTCCTCTGAGAAAATCTTGATTTCATTTAAGGATATGCTATGAGACAAGTTGCAGAGAAGAAATAAAACACTTTACAGCAGAGAGTTGTATATGTAGGTAAAGCAAGAGATATCATGGTATACAGGTGTGGATTGATGCAAGTTGCCTCAGGTGCCAAAAATTACCCCCCATGAAAAGCCAAATTGTCAGTTGATTTATGTTACTAAATCATTTAAATTTGCTACAAAATTTTCTCCCCTACCACCCATCTCCCTGTCACCCTCATCCCCTGTTCAGTAGATACAATCTGTTCCTTCAGTACGAAGATAGATAGGACAGAGAGTTAGGAGAGATAAGCCTTCCTCATAAAACATTGAAATGATACAATAGAGATGTCTACTCCATTAGTTGTAATCAAATAATGAATCTGAAGTGTAAGACTCTATGACATGTTACTGTAGACTCACTAACTATGGTGAAGGTTGCTTGAGTGCTGAAGTAGTACAAAATCAAACATAAGATTTTTTCCTGGTGAAATAAAGAGCTGAAGCCCTGAGTTTGGACCAAACTCTCATGGAGGTTTAAAGGGATTTAAGAAGTTTAGAAGCTTACCAAAGAAATACAATATTATAACCTTTATTATTTAAAATATTTAATAATAAATATTTAATAATAAATAATAAAAATATGTAGTATTTAAAATATTAGAAGTTTCATTTTCTTAAGGAAGCATGCATAAGTTTCTCCATTTCATATATCTTGTTCCACTTTATATTGAAATCCATTCACATACAGAATGAGCTCCCTAGACAGATGGTGCTACCACTTTCAGACACTAGCCCTGATTCTTTTTCTGTGGTATCACTGAAAGTAGGAAGTGGTCCACCAAATCTGACTGATTTTTAAGCTATTATAAAACCAAATGCCAAAGAGGCAAGATCCAGATACACCTTCAAATGGACAGGCACTGGATTCTTCCAATAGGAAGCCTTCACAAATCTCTAGACCTCTCACATAGCAATAGGCAGACACATTAAGCAAGACAATTACAATGAGGTAGCCTGTGGAACTGATTCCACAAATGTATATCAGAACTTTCTCTGTGACCAGCTGATTTTTACCCTTTGGGTGAGAAGAGGGGAGTGAACTACTGGGACATAGGATAGAGGGCCATTTCTCCAAGGTCAAGAAACATAAGTAAGCTTCCACATATGTAAAAGTACAAATAGAAATTTAGACAAACTGAGATTACAAAGGAACATGTTCCAGACATAGAATGAATAAAATCCCGAGATGAACAATTTAGTGTATTGGAGGTAGGCAATGGTTTGAAGTAATGATTGAAAGATGATCCTAGAACTCAGGAATAGAATAGAAGCACAAAGAAAGAAGTTACAAGATTTTTTTAAAAAATAAAAAGTTAGAAAATGTAAAGAACAATCAAACAGAGATGAATAATATAAAGGAAATGAAAAACATGCCTGAATGGATTAATAATAGGAAAAAAATGAGGCAGAAGAATGGGTAAATGAGCTGGAAGGCAGAATGATGGAAATCACTGCTACAAAACAGAATAAAGGACAAAGAATGAAAAAAATTGAGTACAGTATAGGATACCTCTGAGAAAATGTCAAGGCTACCAACATTCACAATATAAGGGTTCCAGGAGGAAAAGAGAGAAAAAAAAAAGACCTGCAAAAATATTTTAAGAGATTTTCCTAACAAAAAAATCTCCCTAGCATGGGCAGGAAATCACCTAAGTCCAGGAAGTACAGAGAGTCCTATAGAAGACTAACCCAAGGAGGAACACACCAAGAGTCATGGTAACCAAATTGATAAAAATTAAAGACAGAGAAAATATTAAAGGCAACAAAGGAAATTCAACATAGAAACAGAAGGTAATTCCTATAAAGTTATCAGCATATTTTTCAGCAGAAATCCTTAAGGCCATAAGGGAGTGGCATAATATATTTAAAGTGATAAAAAGGAAAAATATACAATAAAGAATATTCTACCCAGCAAGTTTTTTGCTCAGAGTCACCAGAGAAACCAAAAGTTTTCCAGACAAGCTAACCTAAAAGAGTGCATCAACACCAAATCATATATATCATGTATATACATGTTTGAACATATATATCATGTAATATATATGATAATATATTACTATATTAATATTTCACAACACATTAAGATATATATTAAAAACCTTCTGGTAGCAGCAAACAAAAAATCCATAATAGATACACAAACATGAAAAGAAAAAGCAAATCCATATATAACACTAAAGGTACTCATCAAACCACTAGAAAAGAGAACAAAAGAGAAAAGGAAGAAAAAGGATCTAAAAAACAAATCCAAAATAGTTAGCAAAATGACAGTAAGAATACACAGATTGATAATTTATTTAAATGTAAATGGGTTAGATGTTCCAACCAAAAGACAAAGACTGGCTAAATGGATAGAAAAGCAAGATCCATACATATGTTTTCTACAAGAGATCCATTTCAGATATAGGGACACATACAGAATGAAAGTGAAGGGATAGAAAGAGGAATTCCATGGAAATAGAAATTTTAGAAAAAGCAGAATAGCAATACTCATATTAAACAAAATAGACTTTAAAATAAAGATTATTATAAGATGCAAAATACACTATTAATGATGAAAGGATCAATTCAAGAAGAAGCTACAAAAGTTATAAATGCATTCATTATAGAGCTCCTCAGTATAAAAAGCAACCACAATGCTGAGAGTAGAAATGAAATACAAGAAAAAACTTCAAGAAACACAAACATGTGAAGGATAAACAATATGATATAGTGTAGGTCGCAGATGCACCTTTGATTTGGCATGCTATTGCTATGGTGTAGGCCAGCAGCTACAGCTCTGATTCATCCCTAGTCTAAGAACTTTCATATGCTGCAGGGGCGGCCACAGGAATAAAAACAAAACAAAAAAAACTCCCCACAAATTAAAGTCCAGGACCAAGTAGATTTAATAGGCAAATTCTATGGAATACTTAGAGAAGTGTTAGTACCTATCCTTCTGAAATTATTTCAAAAAGTATGGAGGAAGGAATGGTTCCAAATTCATTCCATAAGGCCACCATCAATCTGATACCAACACCAGACAAAATATCACAATGAAGATTATAGAACAATGTAACTGATAACATAAACATAAAAATGCCAAAAATAACCTAGAAAACTGAATCCAACAATACACTAAATGGATTGTACACCATGATCAAGTGTGACTTTTTCCCTGAGATGCAAGTTTTCTTCAATATCCATAAATCAATTAAGTGCGGCATACCATATAAACAAGTTGAAAAATAAAAACCTTATGACCATCTCAATAGATGCTGAAAAAAAATTTTGACAAATTTCAACACCCGTTTATGGTTAAAAACTCTCCAGAAAGTGAGCATAGAGGGAACCTACCTCAACATAACAAATGCCATGTATGACAAACCCACAGCTAACATCAAATTTCACAGTGAAAAACTGAACACATTTCTTCTAAGTTCAGGAGAAACACAAGGATATCCACTCTTGCCACTTATTCAATGTAGTTCTTGAAGTCCTATCCATGGCAATCAGAGAAGAAAAAGAAATAAAAGGAATCCAAATTGGAAAAAATAAAAAGTAAAATTATCACTGTTTGTAGATGGTATGATATTATACATTGAAAATTCTAAATATACTACCAATGAACTATTTTAACTCATCAATGAATTTTGGAAAGTTTAAGGATACAAAATTAATACACAGAAATTTCTTGCATTTCTGCACACAATGATAACAGATTATAAAGAGAAATTAAAGAAATAATCATATTTAACACTACATCAAAAACAATATAATACTAGGAATAAACCTACCTAAGGAGGCAAATGACCTATACTCTGAACACTTTAAGGAAACTTAAACTTTAAGGAAACTTCCTATGAACACTGAGAAAAAAAATTTGAAGTTGACACAGATATACCATGTTCATAGATTGAAAGAGTCATTATTGTCAAAATGACTATACTATTCAAGGCAGCCTACAGATTCAGTGCAATTCATGTCAAATTACCAATGACATTTATCACAGAATTAGAAAAATTAATTGATTTTGTATGGAGAAACAAAAGACCCCAAATAGTCAAAGCAATTTTGAGAAAGAAAAATGAAGCTTGAGGCATCATACTTCTTGACTTTACACTATATATCAAAGCTATAGTCATCAAAATAGTATGGTAATGACACAAACCAGAAATACACATAAGTGGAAGTGGACGGAAAGCTCAGAAATTAGCCCACACACCTATGGTCAATTAATCTATGACAAAGGAGGGAAGACTATGCAATGGAGAAAAAGATTCTTCAATGAGTGGTGATGGGAAAATTGGGCAGCTGCATGTAAAAGATCAGAATTAGAACATTCTCTAATACCATACACAAAAATAAACTCATAATAGATTAAAGACCTAAAATGTATGTCCAGATAACATAAAATGTTTAAAGGAAAACATAGGACACTCTTTCAGTTAAACTCCAGCACTGTCTTTTTGGATCCACCTCCTACATTAAAAAAAAAAAGGGGGGGGACCTAATTAAACATAAAAGACTTTTCACAGCAGAGGAAATCATAAACAAAAAAAAAAAGACTACCTACAGAATGGGAGAAGTAACAGGCAAGGGATTAATCTCTAAACAGTTGATACAGATCAATATAAAAAACACAACAACCCAATCAAAAAATTGGTGGAAGAACAAAGTAAACATTTCTCCAAAGAAGATACACAGATGGACAAAAGATATGTGAAAAGATGCTCGGTACTGCCAACTGTAAGAGAAATTCAAATCATAATTTCCCTGAGCTATTGCCTTAACAGCATTCATAATGGCCAACATCAAAAATCTATAGATAAGTGCTGGAGAAAAAAGGAATACTCCTACACAGTTAGTGGGAATACAGGTTGGCACAGCCATGATGGAGAACAGAATGGAGATTCCTAAAATACAAAAAATAGAGTTACCATATGATCCAGCATATATCTGGAGAAAACCATAATTTGAAAATATGTATGTACCTTGATGTTCATTTCAGAGCACCTCAACAATCTATCCACAATACCTAGGACATGGAAGCATCCTAGGTTTCCATTAATATATGAATGAATAAGGATGTGGTATATTTATACAATGGAATATTACTCAGCCATAAAAGGGGATGAAATAATGCCATTTGTGGCAACATGGATGGACATAGATATTATCATACTACATTAAGAAAGCCAGATAGGAAAAAGCAAAAAGTGTATGATATTTCTTATATGTGGAATCTAAAAACAAAAACAAATGAAGTTATATACAAAAATAAAAATATAGACCCAGAAACAGAATACAATGCTATGGTTACCAAAGCAGACATTTGGGGGAGGAATAAATTAGAGTTTAGGATTAACATATGCACACTACTGTTCATAAAATAAATAACAAACAAGGACCTACTATATAGCAAATGGAACTCTAGTTAAAATTTTGGAATCATTGATATGGGAAAAATAACTGAAAAAATAAATATATATGTATACATAAATGAACCACTTGACTATGCCTGAACTATACAACATAGTAAATAAACTATACTTAATTTAAAAATAATATATAAAATTAAAAATTTAAAAATGAAAAAAATTACTAGTAAAATTATGAAGTGAGATGAAGTATGATTTTGGAAAAAAAAATGTAGTGAGCATTTAGTATATCTTAAGTACTTTTGAACTAGTTATCATACAAGAATCATATGAAGATCTATAATTCTCACCATTAAATAAGAAGGAAATTGAGATTTCAAGATTTAAGCAAACTTGCCCAAGATCTTACAAACAAAAGCCAAGTCAGTATTGAAACCCGGTGCCCCTCCAACTTGCTTCGCACCACACTTTTGCTATCTGAACAGGCCAAGATAGTGAGAAAAGTAGAACTTACTTCAAGGAATAGCTTTTGGCATAGAAACACATCTTATTTGTGCTATTTATTTGGCACCTAGAACTTAGTTTATAACCTAAATTTATTTTACAGATATCTGTCTTGTTTCTCATGGCTTGTCAGCTCAAGAATGACTAAGTTTAATGTCCAGTTTGACCACTAAGTAACTGTAATATCTTTATTTAAAACTCATTTTAACTCATCTTTGTAACAGTACCTACATCACTTGGGTGTTAATGAATAATTATTAGATAAAGCTAAAACTGTACTTGACACAGATTAAAATATCCATAAATTTAGCTTAAAAATTACACTTTAATCATCTATCCTCAATATTACCAAGTATCAAATAGTATCTAAAAACTGTAAGTAATGACAATACTTATAACGCTATTTAAGACAAGACATCCCTGGTTATTTGATATTTGATTTGGAAAGTCACACAATGTTTTTAAAAGTTTAGTTTTCAAATCTAAATAAATTAAAAAGAATGGACTTGTGTATATCTATAATTGAATAACCTTGTAAATCACAGCATTGTAAATCAACTATACTTCAATAAAACTTAAAAATGAAAATAAATAAGTGGAAAAATTATAATTCTTAATTTGTATAGTTAATTATAAGGATTTTTATTGTGAGTCAATATATGTGAAGAAATAAATGCTTAGCAGGAAGCTTATACATAGCTGTAGCTTAAACTTATTTTGCTTGTCCTTTCTTTAAACTTTTAAAGATACTGTGATAATTTGTCAACCTAAAAATAATGCACAAATTGAAAGTTGAGAATTAAGTTTTATTTGTGGCAAATTAGGACTTAAGCCCTTGAGAAAGCTTCTCAGGTAGCCCCGAGAAACTGCTCCTAGGTGGGAGAGGGATGGATAGGGGAGAGAAGGTATATATGAGTTTTTGCAAGAAAGGGTAGGGAGCAGGAACAAAGGAGGTCTGCACTTACTGAAATCATTCCTTTGATATTCACCTCAGCTATAAAGGCCAGTATCCTGAGTTTTCAAAGTCTGAAGGACTCACAGGCTCCCCCTGCAAGTGACTGCATTCACAGATGACTGTGACATTTTTGTTCTATCCGTAATTACATCTGGGTGGCAGTATTTCAGATATTGAGATACCACCCAAAGAAGAAACAGGGAATATAAGGATATGATAAAGATGAGGAGAAGGTCCATGCAGCCATATACACACATTTTACAAAAGTTTGTTGCTGATATCCTGAAGGTCACTACCAATCACGAGAAGACATCACCATGAAGGATTTTAGTGTATTTCTAGATATGAGGAGATGCAAGGATTGGGCACATAAAATCTTCTCCTAAAAATATATAAATATCTGAAAACTTGTTCTTCCAGCTTTCCAATACCACAGAGTGCCTCACTCTTGATTATCACCCTGAGCTCTGCTCTGGGGGTACTATTGGTCGGCAGATGCCATGGATCATGATTTAATCCATGTAGAAGGTGATGGCATGAGCCAAGATGATACTGGAAAAATGTTACCAGAATTTGGGTTCTTGTTCATGGAACCAAAAATGAACTTTGTGAACACACACATGGCAAGGAAGCAAAGTTTTTATTGCAGGAAAACAAATAGCTCCCAGCACAGATACTGGGAGCAGGAGGAAGAGTACCTCCTTCCTATTGTGCTGTGGGGGTTTATATTTCTTAAGGATAGAGGTACAAATATGGGGTCCAGATATCTTTCCTTTTTCCCATTGGCTTTGCCCAGTCACCTATATCCAATAGGGGTCTTAGAGATGGATATGCCCCATAAGTTTTACGGCTATTTGGGAGTCACCATTCTTCTCATTCCTTCCCTATTAAGGATGGAATGAGAAGAATGGGTGAGTTAGAGATTAACATCCACCTAGATGTAAGGCAGATATATTTTCTATAGAAAACAAGGCCTGAGAATGTTATTTCTTGGAACTCACAAATCATAGATACTAATCAACTACTGTATCAAAGAATACATCAAAACCCATGTTTCTACAGTATCTAAATTGTTATTCATTGCAATGCCTCAAAACTTCATTTCACAACTTTATAAAGCATTCTCTTTGCTTTTCTATGTTCTCATACACCTTACAATGCATCAGTTTTAATATCTATCACACAAGGCAACTGCTCATTTTTCTTGTCTACTTCATGAAACACATTTCCTTGAGAGTAGGGGTTATGGCTTATTTATATTTGACTTAAAGATGTTTAGCATAGTGATGGCATATATAGGCATGAGGATTTAAATAAGTTAAAATATTGGAATTTTTTAAGTTTAACTTTGTTTTTTTGGTTTTAAGTTTAGAGAAAGAAAAAAGAGATTAAAAAGTAAGAGAGGGAAGTAAGTACAGAAGGAATAAGGAAAATAAAACAGAGTGAGGAAGAACAGAAAAGCAAAAATATTATCAACAATAGAATTCTATTAACTCATAGTCTAGTAACAAATCTTTTAAGTGAAAAACTGTCATGTCATTAAAATTTTCCATGCAGATTAACTAAGGCTTAATTAGAATTTCAACTTTTTTTTAACTATGGGTACTAGGCCCTATATGGAGTTTCTTTTATTCTTTAAAAAACATTCCCCTCACAATTAGAAATTACTTACCTTCCTCTTAAAACTAAGGAGCATAAGAAAATGAACATGGTTGTCTTTGCCTTGTCTCCATCAATGACACAAAGTTTATTTCCAGATACCATTGAATTGAGTGAGAAAATACTGAGTTCAAGATACAGGAAGTACAGAGGGCCCCAAACAAATTGAACCCAAATAGACCCACACCAAGACACATCATAATAAAAATGGCAAAAGTTAGTGATAAAGAAAGGATCCTAAAGGCAGCAAGAGAAAAGCAGAATGTTACCTACAAGGGAATGCCTATAAGGTTATCAGAAGATTTCTCTACAGAAACACTACAGGCCAGGACGGAATGGCAAGAGACATTTAAACTGCTAAAAGGAAAAAGTATGCAACCTAGAATACTCTATCCAGCAAGAATATCATTTAAAATAGGAGAAATAATTTTTTTCCAACAAGCAAAAGCTAAAAGAATACAGCAATACGAAACCCACGCTAAAAGAAATACTAAAAGGGCTTCTCTAAACCATCCAACCAAAAAAAGAAAAGAAGAATGGAGAACCATAGAATCAACTGGAACACGAGGTTCAAAATGGCAATAACTAATCATCTATCAATTATCACCTTAAATGCCAATGGACTGAATGCCCCAATCAAAAGACACAGAGTGGCTGAGTGGATAAAAAGGCAAAAACCATCAATCTGCTGACCACAAGAAACTCACCTGAGGACCAAGGATACATATCAATTGAAAGTGAAAGGGTGGAAAAGAATATTTCATGCCAGTAAACATGAGAGGAAAGCAGGAGTTGCAATACTCATATCAGACAAAATTGAGTTTAAAACAAAAGACATAAAGAAAGACAAAGAAGGACACTATTTAATGATTAAGGGATCCATCCAAGGAGAGGATGCTACTATCATCAACATATATGCCCCAAATACAGGAGCACCCAGATACATACAACAAATATTAACAGACATAACGGGAGAAATCAATGGGAATACAATCATAGTAGGAGACCTTAATACCCCACTCACACCAATGGACAAATACTCTAGAGAGAAAACCAATAAAACAACAGAAATCCCAAAGGAAAAATAGAAAAGTTAGACTTAATTGAGAACTTCAGGACACTACATCCAAAAAAGTCAGAATACACATTCTTCTCAAGTGACATGGAACCTTCTAAAGAATCAACCACATCTGGGGACACAAAGCTAACCTCAACAAATTTAGGAGCATAGAAATTATTTCAAGTATCTTCTATGACCACAAGGCCATGAAATTAGAAATCAACCACAGGAAAAGAAATGAGAAAATACCTACTACATGGAGACTAAACAACATGCTACTAAAAAACCAATGGGTCAATGAGGAAATCAAGAAGGAAATTAAAAAAACACCTTGAGACAAATGAGAATGAAGACACAACCTCTCAAAATTTATGGGACACCACAAAAGCAGTGCTCAGAGGGAAATTCATAGTGATACATGCCTTTCTCAAAAAAGAAGAAAGATCCCAAGTTGAAAACTTAACCCTCTACCTAAACGAATTGGAAAAAGAAGAACTAAAAAGACCTAAAGTCAGCAGAAGGAAGGACATTATAAAGATCAAAGAGGAAATCAATAAAATAGAGATTCAAAAAACAATAGAGAAAATTAATAAAACCAAGAGCTGGTTCTTTGAAAAGGTAAACAAAATTGACAAACCCCTGGCCAGACTCACTAAGAAGAGGAGAGAAAGAACCCAAATAAACAAAATTAGAAATGAAAAAGGAAAAATCACAACGGATTCTGCAGAAATAAAAAAAACCATAAGAGAATACTATGAACAACTATATGGCAACAAGTTTGACAATCTGGAAGAAATGGACAATTTTCTAGAATCTTACAGCCTGCCAAAACTGAGTCAAGAAGAAGGAGACCAAATGAACAGACCGATCACTAGAAATGAAGTTGATGAAGTCATAAAAACACTCCCTACAAATAAAAGCCCAGGACCCGATGGCTTCACAGGAAATTCTATCAAACATGTAAAGAGGAACTGGTGCCCATCCTCCTTAAACTCTTTCAAAAGGTTGAAGAAGAAGGAATACTCCCAAAGACATTCTATGATGCCACCCTCACCCTCATTCCAAAACCAGACAAAGATACCACCAAAAAAGAAAACTATCACTCAATATCTTTGATTAATATAGACGCAAAAATTCTCAACAAAATCTTAGCCAACTGAATCCAACAACATATCAAAAAGATCATACACCATGACCAGGTAGGGTTCATCCCAGGCTCACAAGGATGGTTCAACATATGCAATTCAATCAGCATCATACACCACATTAACAAGAGAAAAGTCAAAAATCATGTGATCATCTCAATAGACGCAGAAAAAGCATTTGACAAAGTCCAACATCCATTCATGATCAAGACCCTCACCAAAGTGAGTATAGAGGGAACATTCCTGAACATAATCAAAGCCATTTATGATAAACCCACAGCAAATATAATACTCAATGGGGAAAAACTGAAAGGCTTCTCACTCAAATCTGGAACAAGACAGGGATGCCCACTCTCACCACTGCTCTTCAACATAGTTTTGGAAGTCCTACCCACAGCAATTAGACAAACCAAAGAAATAAAAGGCATCCAAATAGGAAGAGAAGAGATAAAACTGTCACTGTATGCAGATGACATGGTACTATACATAGAAAACCCTAAGGACTCCACCCAAAAACTCCTTGAACTGATTAATAAATTCAGCAAAGTAGCAGGATAGATGATGAACATTCAGAAGTCAGTCGCATTTCTGTATACCAGCAATGAAATATGAGAAAAGGAATACAGAAAGACAATACCTTTTAAAATTGTACATCAAAAAATCAAATACCTTGGAATACACCTGACCAAAGAGGTAAAGGATGTATATGCTGAGTACCATAAAACTTTAATCAAAGAAATGAAAGAAAATGTAAAGAAATGGAAAGATAGTCCATGTTCCTGGATTGGGAAAATCAATATTATAAAAATGGCCATACTACCCAAAGCAATCTACAGACTCAATGCAATCCCTATCCAATAACCCATGACATTTTTCGCAGAACTTCAACAAACAATCCAAAAATTTATATGGAACCACAAAAAAGACCCAGAATCACCAAAGCAATCCTGAGAAACAAAAACCAAGCAGGGGGCATAATTCTCCCAGACTTCAAGAAGTACTACAAAGCCACAGTCATGAAAACAGTGTGGTACTGGTATCAAAACAGACAGGCAGACCAATGGAACAGAATAGAGAACCCAGAAATAAACCCTGATGCCTATGGTCAATTAATCTTTGACAAGGGAGGCAAGAACATCAAATGGGAAAAAGAAAGTCTATTCAGCAAGCATTGTTGTGAAACCTGGACAGCTGCATGCAAAGCAATGAAACTAGAACACACCCTCACACCATGCACAAAAATAAACTCCAAATGGCTGAAAGACTTAAATATATGACAGGACACCATCAAACTCCTAGAAGAAAACATAGGCAAAACACTCTCTGACATCAACCTCATGAATATTTTCTCAGGTCAGTCTCCCAAAGCAAAAGAAATAAGAGCAAAAAATAAACCCATGGGACCTCATCAAACTGAAAAGCTTTTGTACAGCAAAGGAAACCCAAAAGAAACCAAAAAGACAACTTTCAGAATGGGAGAAAATAGTTTCAAAGGATGCAACCAATAAGGGCTTAATCTCTAGATTTTACAAGCAACTTATACAACTCAACAGCAAAAAAGACAATCAGTCAATGGAAAAATGGGCAAAAGGCCTGAATGGACTGTTCTCCAAGGAAGATATACAGATGGCCAGCAAACACATGAGAAAATGCTCAACATCGCTGATTATAAGAGAAATGCAAATCAAACCTACCATGAGATTCCACCTCAAACCAATCAGAATGGCCATCATTCATAAGTCCAAAAATAGCAAGTGTTTGAGGGGCTGTGGAGAAAAGGGAACCCTCTTGCACTGCTGGTGGGAATGTAAGCTGGTACAGCCACTATGGAGAACAGTTTGGAGATACCTTAGAAACCTATACATAGAACTTCCATATGACCCCGCAATCCCACTCTTGGGTATATATCCAGACAAACTCTACTTGAAAGAGACACATGCACCCACATGTTCATTGCAGCACTATTCACAATAACCAGGACATGGAAACAACACAAATGTCCATCAACAGATGATTGGATTAGGAAGATGTGGTATATATACACAGTGGAATACTACTCAGCCATAAAAAAGAATGACATAATGCCATTTGCAGCCACATGGGTGGAACTAGAGAATCTCATACTAAGTGAAATGAGTCAGAAAGACAAAGACACATACCATGTGATATCACTTATAACTGGAATCTAATATCCAGCACAAATGAACATCTCCTCAGAAAAGAAAATCATGGACTTGAAGAATAGACTTGTGGCTTCCCCGGGGGAGAGTGGGAGGGAGTGGGAGGGATCATCGGGAGCTTGGGGTTATCAGATACAACTTAGAATTGATTTACAATGAGATCCTGCTGAGTAGCATTGAGAACTGTCTAGATACTCATGTTGCAACAGAACAAAGGGTGGGGGAAAAATGTATACATGTAAGAGTAACTTGATCCCATGGTTGTTTAGCAGGAAAAAATTTTTAAAAATTAAAAAAAAGAACTCTTTTAAATGTTTTGTTTTCTTTTGTATAATTTTGGCACAATTGATTTTTTATATTTTTTATTTTTTAATTGTTATTTCCCCAATACAATTTTTTCCCACTGTACATCATGGTGACCTAGTTACACATACATGCATACATTCTATTTTCTCACATCAACATGCTCCATCATAAGTGACTAAATATATTTCCCAGTTCTACACAGCAGGGTCTCATGCTAATCCATTCCAAAGGCAATAGTTTGCATCTATAAACCCCAAGTTCCCAATCCGTCCCACTATCTCCGCATCCCCCTTGGCAACCACAAAACTCTTCTCCAAGTCCATGATTTTCTTTTCTGTAGAGGGGTTCCTTTGTGCCATATATTAGATTCCAGATATAAGTGATATCATATGATATATGTCATTCTCTTTCTGACTTACTTCACTTAATATTAATCTCTAGTTCCATCCATATTGCTGCAAATGACAATATTTTTTTTAAGGCAGAGTAATATTATATTGTTTATGTATACCACATCCTCCTAATCCAAATATCTGTTAATGGACATTTGGGTTGTTTCCATGTCTTTGCTATTGTGAATAGTGCTGCAATGAACATGCTGGTGCATGTGTCTTTTTAAGGAAAGTTTTGTCTGGATATATGCCCGAGTTGGGATTTCTGGGCCATATTGTAGCTCTATGTATAGATTTCTAAGGTACCTCCATACTGTTCTCCACAGTGGTTGTACCAGCTTACATTCCCACCAACAGTGCAGGAGGGTTCCCCTTTTCTCCACACCTTTTCCAGCAGGTGTTACTTGTGGACTCATTAATGATGGCCATTCTGACTGGTTTGAGGTGGTATTTCATGGTAGTTTTGATTTGCATTTTTCTAATAATCAGGGATGTTGAGCATTTTTTCATGTGCTTGTTGGCCATCTGTATATCCTCCTTGGAGAAATGTCTATTCAGGTCTTTTCCCCTGTTTTTCAAATGGGTTGTTGACTTTTTTGCTGTTAAGTTGTATAAGTTGCTTGTATATTTTAGACATTAAGCCCTTGTCTGTTGCATCATTTAAAACTTTTTCCCTCATTCTGTAAGTCATCTTTTTGGTTTCTTTTTGGTTTCCTTTGCTGTGCAAAACTTGTTAGTTTGATTAGGTCCCATTGGTTTACTTTTGTTTTTATTTCTGTTGATTTGGGAGACTGACTTGGAAAACATTTGTAAGGTTGATGTTAGAGAATGTTTTGCCTATTTTCTCTTCCAGGAGTTTGATGGTGTCTTGTCTTATATTTAAGTCTTTCAGCCATTCTGAGTTTATTTTTGTGCATGGTGTGAGGGTGTGTCGTAGTCTCATTGATTTGTATGCAGCTTTCCTGGTTTTACAACCAAGAAGAAATGGACAATTTTCTAGAGACTTACTGACTGCCAAAACTGAATCAAGAAGAAATAGATCAACTGAAAAGACAGATCATTAGAAATGAAATGGAATATATCATTAAAACACTCCCTACAAGTAAAAGTCCAGGACCAGATGGCTTCACAGGTGAATTCTACCAAACATGCAAGGAGGAACTTATAGCCATCCTCCCTAAAATTTTTCAAAAGGCTAAAGAAGGACCACTCCCAAAGACATTCTATGATGCCACCATCACCCTAATTCCAAATCCAAAGATACCACCAAAAAAGAAAACTATCAACCATATCTTTGATGAATATAGATGCAAAAATTCTCAAAAAAATTTTAGCCAACCAAATCCAACAACATATCAAAAAGATCATACACTGTGATCAGGTGGGATTCATCCCAGGTTCACAAGGATGATTTGACATTCACAAATCAATGCCATACACCACATTAAGAAAAGAAAAGTCAGAGTTCCTTCGTGGCACAGTGGTTAAATAATCTGACTAGGAACCATGAGGTTGTGGGTTCGATCCCTGGCCTCGCTCAGTGGGTTAAGGATCCAGCATTGCCGTGAGCTGTGGTGCAGGTTGCAGAAGCAGCTTGGATCCCACATTGCTGTGGCTCTGGCATAGGCCAGTAGCTACGGCTCCGATTAGACCTCTAGCCTGGGAACCTCCATATGCCACCAGAGTAGCCCAAGAAATGCCAAAAAGACAAAAAAAAAAATAATAAAATAAAGGAAAGGTCAAAAACCACATGATCCTCTCAATAGATGCAGAAAAATATTTGACCTAGTCCAACATCCTTTCATGATCAAAACTCTTACCAAAATGGGTGTATTATCTTAACATAATAAAAGACATTTATGACAAACCCACAGCAAATATCATACTCGATGGAAAAAAAGCTGAAAGAATTGATTTTGAAGAGGAGTCTTTCTTTAACTACATGGTAAAAAATCTATTATCAGGGAGTCATGATTAATATTCAGTAATTCTATTCCTCCCTTTTAGACATATTTCAATTGATTGCATTAACAATGCACCCTCATTCCTACCTACATCAACTTAATGGCATATAGAGGGAAATAAAAAATTGCATATTCAAATACCTTGATAAGTTTAAGGAAGTTTTAGTGCATATGCTATTTCTTATGAATAACTAACATTAAACAGCAAGTACCTTATTTCACTAAACAGGGGATTCCATGTCAATATTTAATGAATGCAATTCTGTAGATTATAGATAATCTAATTATATAATCTGTCAAGAAAATGGCCCATTTTTGAATGCATTTTACTTAAAGAGTGATAAAATTTACCTAATACCACATTGATTGGGCTGAGCGAGTCACCCCAACTTTAGCACACAGATGAATGAACAAATGTGGGCTTGATTTTCTGATCATTCTTGGAGGCAAAGATACCACTGGACCTTTGTTAAATATACTTTATTTGTAAAACACATCTTCCTGTCATCCTGACTTCAGTGTCTCTTGTCAGATTATTCTTGAGGCATTATCTATTAACTGAATTTGCTGATATTGAAAATGAAAATATAGTCACAGTAGGGAAGAACAAAAACCCCAAAATTTATTTATTTATTTATTTTTTTTGTCTTTGTTGTTGTTGTTGTTGTTGTTGTTGTTGTTGCTATTTCTTGGGCCGCTCCCGCGGCATATGGAGGTTCCCAGGCTAGGGGTTGAATCGGAGCTGTAGCCACCGGCCTACGCCAGAGCCACAGCAACAAGGGATCCGAGCCAAGTCTGCAACCTACACCACAGCTCACGGCAATGCCGGATCGTTAACCCACTGAGCAAGGGCAGCGACCGAACCCGCAACCTCATGGTTCCTAGTCGGATTCGTTAACCACTGCGCCACGACGGGAACTCCCCCAAAATTTATTAATTAAGACATAAAAATCAAGGAGCTTGAATCCATAATGAAATGTTCTGGCCTAAGCTTACTGTTCCTAAATTAATAAAATGTATATATTTTAAATGTGTTGTAATATTCCACCACCCATGCCATATTTTGTAATTTCCAAATTACAGATTTTCAAGAACAACACAGGGAATAAGAATAGATAAAATAACACAGCAAAGGGAGTTCCCACTATGGTTCATTGGAAATTAATCTGACTAGTATCCATGAGAATGTGGGTTTGATCCCTGGTCTCACTCAGTGGGTTGGGGATCTGGCATTGCTGTGAGTTGTGGTGTAGGGCACAGATACATCTCAGATCTTGATTGCCTTGGCTGTGGTGTAGACAAGTAGCTGTAGCTCCAATTTGACCCATAGCCTGGGAACTTCCACATGCCATGAGTATGGCCCTAAAAAGCAAAAAGCAAAATAAAATAATAATAATAATAATAATAATAATAATAAGAGTAACATAGCAAAAATGGCTAGCTTTTTCATTTGGTGATTCCCATAATTAGCAAATAAATATTTGTGGAAAATAAACACTTTTTTTTCAAACATGGTATTTATCAAGTTAATTCTGAATGTTATTTATAATAGGAGTAAAATAGTTTTAATTATCACTGAAAAGCTATAAGAAAAAATTATGTCTGATTTTCATATAAAATTCTGAATTAATCAACAGAGAGAAGTTTTGCAAAGTATCAGCCCAATTCCTTTCTTCTCTATCTCAGCTGCATAGCATGCTACACATAATTTGATCTTTTAATGAGTTAAATACACTCAAAATGATTGGCACACCAAAAAATATTTACTCAAAGAGCCTAAAGGATTAGTGGGAAATCACTCAAAAATGCACAAATGGAACCTGCTTTTTCAAAAAAAAATACAATTTTGCCTCAAGAAAAAACCTTAGTTCATATTTGTTTCCTTCTGCCAAGTCCTCCTGTTGGCCACACATATACCCCCAGACCTTATCTGTGAGGGGGATAAGGGGTGGGAAGGACATTTCTATAATAGCAATAAGAGTGAAGGCCTCTTTGAACACAGTTCTTTTTAGATGCTTATCCCACCCTCACCCTGATGTTAGTATAAATCATAAATCAAGGTACAAACTGAGAAGTCAATACATGTGTAAGTATGTGTTTATATGCGATAGAGTGTGCTGTGAATATAAGATATGTATATATGTTTATAAAATGTGAATATAATGTGTATTTATGTTAGTATAAAATAAAACTAAAATATTGAAGTTCATAAAAATGTTTAGCATTTTGTAAACCTCAATAAATGCTATCTTTTAGGAAGCCTCCCACTCTGCTAACAATTGAAGGTTCTATGTATCAGTTCATTCATTCACTCATTCATCATCTAATATTTGCTGTTAGAACATAATGCTCTATATGTATACCTAGAAATACAGCTGTGAACAAGATAAATATTGTCTTGATGCTCTTGGGTCATAACGTGATAACAAATGGTAATAATTATCTGGAGCATAGTACAGGAGTTAAGCACACAGAAAGGAGATACTATGAAAGTTTATAAAATGAAGCTTTATCTATTCTACAAGACAGGAATAATTCTCTAGGAGAAAAAAAAATGAAACAAAGACCTAAAGGATAAGCCAGTGATTTAGATAGAGACAAGGGAAAGATGGTTATTAGGCAGAGGGAATTTATGTGAAAGTCCTGCAATAGGAGGAAGCATGGCTTTTGGAAAAGGTATATGGATTAACAATGCCAGGTAAAGGTAAAGCCATATCAGGTAAGGCTCACAATCTGCATCAGAGATTTAAGTATTAATTCTAAGAGTAAAGGGTGGCTAGGAAGGTTTGATCATGAAAATCACCAGATTAAAACAATTTCCTTGTTTGTAGCATGGAAAATGGACTGAAAAGGCCAAGAGCTTGACATGGGAGACCCATTAGGAATCTACTGCATTCAACAGGTGAGAGAATACAGTGGCTTAGACAAGCGTCTGAAGGTAGTAGAAATGGAACTAAGTGGATGGTTCAAGAAAGTTGGTTAGAATCCACTTAACTATATAACATCAAGTTGAATACAGACAGAAAAGGTTCTAGATGATAAATCTATTCAGAATGAGATCCAAGTCAGCCACTGAAGGAAAATTGGAAGTTTCTGGCACTCCTGTATGTAAAGGAATGGGAGAAAAAGAAGAGATTCCAAATAACAGTCAAGTGGTTAAGATTTAGGATGCAAAACAAGAAACCATAGTTCCCATGAAGACCTAAGGGATCAATATGTGAGATAAGTCATTGGCATAAGACTAGGGAAATGGGGAGATAGACTAATGAAGGGAAGTGGGGGGAAGATTGCTACATTTGTATGCATAAAAACACTTAATTTATTGAAGAAATTGGTTTTATTCCTTCCTGTGCCAAATTCCAAAGCACTTCCAATTACCTTGTATTTCTTAAGACCAAAATCTCAAAGATCTTGTTTATTTTTTAAAATACAATTTTAATCCATCATAAGAAGTTTTTGCATAAGTACCACATGTTAGAGGGAAAATTAGCAAAGGAAGAATAAATTTAGAACAAGTTACACAGTTTTTATGATATTTCCAGACTAGAAACAGAAAAACAAATTTACACTTCACTTCCAAGAAGAAAAATTTCCTGGTTTAAAATACTCAGAAATTTAGCAGTGGGTATGTGGTTGACTTTGAAGCACTAAATAACAATTACTAATATTTAGAAATGTTAATTAAAATGACAACATTTTCTACAAATCTCAGCAAGAATTTTTTTTTCATCTTGCAAACACAAACATTTATTAGTGAATATAAAAGGAAGTATGCATTGTCTATAATAGCAAAATAAAATAAAATTTTATTTAAATTATCTAAAATGTATCCATTATTAAGCACAGAATGGTCACCTTCAGAAGTGTGGTTCAGGTCATAGTTTTATTTATTTATTTATTTATTTATTTATTTATTTATTTAATGTCTCTTTACATATAGTAACTTGTTAGAAATATGGTCTTAGACTAGTTACAAATATTTTCAGGTTCTCCAATCTTAAAATAAGGACATTAATAGCTACATATACAGATTGGCTACTATTAACCAGCGCAGGTATGATACATTTTTAAATGCCTCTCCACATGAGCAGTGACCTGGTGAAATATATGAATTGCACAGATAATTTGGTTTAAGGAATGTAACTGGGAACAATGTTAATTAGCAAAAAAAAAAAAAAAAAAAAAGCCTTAAAAGCTAAAAATACATTTGCCAGGAGGAAAATAAATGAAGCATTCCTTCATTTATTTTCAGTTATGAACCCAACAAAACTCTCAACCAAATGAAAATAGCAAAAAAATAAGATCAAATCATATATTAATAAACTAGGAAATATGGAGGAAATTATCATGATAAAAGTTAGAGTCAAAGGAAAAAAATGATAAACTTTGAGAATATCTAATGGTCCAAGCTAGCTATCTCCTCTGTGCCCATTGGCAAACCCTCACCTTTATTTTTGATCTACAGGGACTGCATTTGAAAATCTCAAAATACATAGATGAGCAACAAAAAAAGCAAAGGCGTGATCCCATTGGATAGAGTAGAAAACAGGAAAATAACCACAGCAGAAAATGAGTGCTCAGAATCATGATCTCAAATGGGGCATTCCTGTTAAAACTATACAAGAATCTGAACAATTCCTGTGTAATGTAATATTGCTCTTGAATTTCTTGCTAAAGCAAGTAGCAACAATAACAACTTCAAATATTGCAAAATCAGATCTGATTAATTTAACTGAGAATGCTATGACAGCAAAGCTAGAGAACCAAAAATAACAACAACTAAGAGTTGACTGAGTAGAGCAACATGGATGGAATTTGAGCCTAAATGAAGTAAGTCAGAAGGAGAAAGACAACTACCCTATGATATCACTTATATCTACAATCTAATATATGGCATTAATGAACTATCTACAGAAAAGGAACAAACTCATGGACATGGAGGCCACACTTGTGGTTGCCAAGAGGAAAGGGGAGCGAGTGGGATGGACTGGGAGTTTGGGGTTGGTAGATGTAAAATCTTGTATTTGGAGTGGATAAGCAATGGGATCCTGCTGTGTAGAACAGGGAACTATATCTGATCACTTGTTATGGGACATGATGGAAGATAAAGTGAAAAAAGAATACACACACACACACGTACATAAACAGTCACTTTGCTATACAGTAGAAATTGGCAGAACATTGTAAATCAGCTATAATAAAATTTTTTTAAAAAAGAAAATAAATAAATAAATGTCTCCCTTAAGATAATGTCTGAGAAAAAAATTGTAAACTGTAAATGCAATAGTCCAGATTGCTACATTTATTAATCAAGGGATGTACCATGAAGGAATGAGGGTTAGAAATCAGTAATAATGAAAGTAGACATTAGCAATTAGCATTCAGGTTTAGAAATAAAGAACTTAAATTCCTTACAGTTGATTTCTCAAATGAGTGAGTCTTACTTAGATAAATCTCTCCCAGAATCTGACCCAGAATCAAGGATTTTGATGCAAAATTTCATGAAGGAAATGTGCCTAGGAGAAAGCAATGAGTACAAGAAATGGGACAGGTAAAGAGAAAAATCAAAATCAGGGTTCAATTTTAGGGGAAGTATCAGATTCAGGCTGTGGCTTCAGGAAGCTCCAGAGGAGCCTTGTTCAATAAAATTTTTATGATAATAATTTTCTGTATCTGCATTGCATGAGCACTTGAAATGTGAAATGTGACTAGTATATCTGAGGAAGTTTTTTTTTTTTTCCTATTTCCCTAGGGACACATGTAATCAAGACATTGGCTGAACCATGTTCTCATGTGTGTGCTCAATCAGAAAATAATCTGTTCTAATCTCAGGTTTATGTTATAATTCATTTACTTTTGGCTATATGGCCAAAGGCCCCAATTTCTTATTAGATATCAGCTGGAGACAACAGTCAGGTTCTAAAAGCTGCCCACAGTTCTCTGCCACAAGGTCTTTCCCATAAGCAGTTCACAATAGGGCTGTTTCTTCTTCAAAGCCAATGGGAGAACCTTTCTTTCTCTCTCTTTGTCATTCAGATAAGACATATAGCCAAATCTAATCAAGGAGATGATATCCTATCACCTTTGTCTTTCATATTCTATTGGATAGAAACAAGCCACAGATTCTGCTTACATTCAGGTGAAGGATATATTAAGGGAATTACTCAGTAGGGGCCCTCTTAATGCGTATCAACAATACTTGCCTATTGCAATATACGATCTTTAAAAAAATGTCAAATGTAGAATCCCATTGTATTTTAACCAAAAGTACTATAAATTAGATAATGGTAATTATTATCAGTATTCTTTTTTAAAAGAAAAGTAAATTGAGGTTATACACAATGGAATACTACTCAGCCATAAAAAGAATAAAATAATGCCATTTGCAGCAACTTGGATGGAACTGGAGCCTCTCATCCTGAGTGAAATACATCAGAAAGAGATAGACAAATACCCCATGATATCACATATCTGCAATCTAATATATGGCACAAATGAACCTTTACACAGAAAAGGAAATCATGGACTTGGAGAATAGACTTATGGTTGCCAGTGTGGAGGGGGAGGGAGTGGGATGTATTGGGAACTTGGGGTTATTAGGTGCAGGCTATTGCCTTTGGAATGGATAGGAAATGATATTGTACTGTATAGTGCTAGGATATATGTCTAGTCAGTTGTGATGGAGCATGGTAATTTAAGAAAAAGGATTGTTACTTGTATGTGTAGCTTGGTCACCATGCTGTATAGTAGAAAATTGACAGAATGCTGTAAGCCAGCTAGAATGAAAAAAAAGTAAAAAACAATATTAAAGAATGCCTACTCTATGCAGTTGAAAGTGTCAGATCCTAAGGTCAGAGGATTGCCCAATTCTGTCTGGAACAGCAAAGACCATCAGATGTGTGAAGATGAGAGGTACTCAAAGGTGCTTTGTAGTCTATTGATCACAAAACTTGGGTGTCTATTTGAGTCACTTGAAGTGTTTAGTAAAAATTCAGATTTGGGCTCCACCACCAGAGTTTCTGATTCAATATATTTGAGACAAAGCTTAAGAATTCATAATTCTAACTAATTCCCAGATGATAATACCACTGCTAATGGTCCTGGCATCACCCTTGAGAACTTCTAGTGTATAGTCAAAAGAGTAAAATTTATAATGGAATTTACCATTCTCCTCTCTGAAAAGTAGGAGACAGGTGTATTTTCCTTCAGTGTTATTGAATATGGTGGGGTAGGAAAATCATATATTTGAATATGCAATGTAGAACTTTTAGTAGATTACACAGAAATTATTCACCAAATAATATCTGGAGAATAGGAATAGAGAGTAGGAAGATGAGATGTAGAACACAGATCATTTAACACCTTCAAAGTCCCTCAAATAATTCCTTCATTGTAAGACCAGCTCTTTAAAATCCTCATTGAATATGTGTTCCTTAAAATGTCTTTATTCTCATGTTTCTGGCAACCAGACTTATTCTCTTTCTTAGCTGTATTAAGTCATGGTCCCAGACAGACATGGAATTTAACCCAAATATTTCAAATGAAGAGAATTTAATGAAGAGACTACATATGGAAGTGTAAATTGATTAAAGGGAGCAAAAAGGAATAATAAAACACCCAGTGTTGAGTGACTGTGGGAAGCTGTGTATGTATAAGGAGGGGAAATTGCAGCTGTGGAGCCCCAGCTTAGAGTTGGCCCTGAAGATTTTAATTATCAATAGTTCCAGCTCTTGCCAGAAATCCGAAGGAACATAACCTAAAGGCTTTCCCTTCCTGAAATTAAATATCCTACTAAATATCCTACCTGTTAAACCTAACTGAAAATCAGTCATCAAGAGTATAGGTTATACATCTACTTTGGTCAGCCCCTCTCTTTGCAAAGAGTCAGACAAGGAAGAATTGTTAATAGATATGGTGGCAAAAAGAATGGTCAGCACAGTAACCAGCACAGCACAGTGTATCAAAATCACACACAAAATCCACACAGTATCCTCTCTCTTCTTCATTACATAAAGTTAGCTAGAATCAGGGTCCCAGAAAAATTTGTGCTATGAACAAAATGTTTGTATTCTTCTCTTCTGTCATCCCATTGAGTTTCAGATAAAGATGTCTATCTCTATTTCTGCCCCAGATTCTGCAATATTTGAGGATATCCTTTCATAAAATCTGCAGTAACTATCAGTAGAATCTGAGTGAATGTCACTTGCAAGAATAAACAAGTAAACAAATAAATGAATAAATAAAAAATAAAGAATAAGTAAACAAAATTATGCAAAGTCTCCAGTTTTCATATTTCAGTGCTGAAAAGTAGCCACATGTGCCAGTGGCATAGACTGGATAACAGTGATGGTCAGCTGCAGGGGGCATTTATATATTTTGGAAATATATTTTTGTGTATGCTGTTAGGGAGTATTCTAATTTCATTATTTTACACATAGCTGTCCAGTTTTCCCAGCACTACATATTGAAGAGACTGTTTTTCTCCACTGTATATCCCTGCATTATTTATCATAGTTTAGTTGACCATAGATGTATGGGCTTATTTCTGGACTACTATAGTGTTCCATTGATCTATATTTCAGTTTTTGTGCAAAACATTATCATACTGTTTTTATGACTGTAGTTTTGATGCATAGTCTGTAGTCAGGGAGCCTGGTTCCTCCATCTCCATTTTTCTTTCTCAGGATTGCTTTGGGCATATGAAATCTTTTGTGTTTCCATACAAATTTTAATTTATTTTGTTCTAGTTCTGTAAAAGTACCATTGGTAAAACACCTCCTGCAGCCCAAAAAAACCTCATGAAAAAAATGGCAAAAGATGTAAACAAACATTTCTCTAAAGAAGACACACAGATGGCCAAAAAACACATGAGAAGATGCTCAACATCACTAATAATTAGAGAAATGCAAATGAAAACTATTATGAAGTACCAGCTTATATCAGCCAGAATGTCCGTTGGCTACAAAAAAATAAATGCTGGAGAGGGTTCAGAAAAAAAGGGAACCCCCTTATACTGTTGATGAAAAAAGTAAATTGTTGCAACCACTATGGAAAAAAGTATGAAGGTTCCTCAAAAAACTAAAAATAGAACTAACATATGATCCAGCAATCCCACTCCTGGGCACACATATTGAGGAAACCATGTATAAAAAGATATATGTACCCCAATGTTCATTGTAGCACTATATACAATAGGTAAGATATGGAAGCAATCTAAAGTCCATGGACAGAGGAATGGATAAAGAAGACATGGTACATATATACAATGGAATGTTACTCAGCCACAAAAAGAAATAGGGAGAAGGATCAAGATGGTAAAGGAGAAAGAGGTGGCACTCACTGCTCCCACAAACACATCCAAAAAAAAAAAAAAACTACATGTAAAATTGTTGCACACAGAACAGGTATTGAATGCTGGCAGAAGGCCTAAAACCTCCAAAAAGGGCAGGAAACTCTCACATAACTGCATAGAACAAAAAGGGGAAAAAGAGAGTGAGAAAGAGAAAAGGAATTAGGATTGGACAAACACTCCTGAGAAAGCTGTGAAAGGAGAAAGGAACCCACACCCTAGGAAGCCACCTAACATACAGGGATATTGGAAAAGATGAAGGGAGCTCAAAATCTCTGAGGAAAGTGCATCAGCAGGACTGAGAAGGAAAAAGCAGAGAGAGAGCTTTTCAGACCATCTGAACCACTTCCCGGGACACCACAGCCTGAGAAACTCAGGCCAGGGCTGGACACTGACACTCAGGCTCCAGAGGTCAGTTCTGGGTAGTGGACTAGTGTTGACTGTGTGGAGACAGCCTGAGGGGCTAAAGAACATTTCACCATTGGCTGGGGAGGAGAGCACCAGAGCTGAGGGAACCCAGGAGGAAGTCTGGGCCCACAGGAGAAGCAAGGCTGCATTGTTGGGGAGGGCAAGATGAGTAAGGGTGGACCACCATAGGAATATCTTTCTGTGGACACGGGCAGACTCTCAGAGGGTGATGTGCCTCTGCTTCAGGCCTCTGGTGAGTCACCACTTGTGTGGGTTACAGGTGACAGGATACCTCTTGTGTGGGCTATGACCAGGCACCTCTTGCCCCAGCTAAGGCTGGTAGGGGGCTAAGCATGATGTGTCCCCTCTTCTGTAGTCTACAGGCAGTGTTGGCAAACCATGGCAATCATCTCAGACATCAGAGGTGGGTGTGGGCAACCACCAATAGGGATCGATGAACAGGCACCATCTGTGGCCCCAGTCACATTCAGAGTTTGGCACACAGGTGGGGCACTTCAAACAAGCACCAACCATTGTTGCTTTCACTTCCCAAGGAACTCGCATGCCCTGCTACTATCACAGCCAAATGCTCTGGGTGCCTCCCACTACTGCCTGAAAATAACTAAGACTTCCCAGTGCCTGGCAAATAGGAGGAGTCTGTGCCACCATCACACTGGTTCTTACCACTGTCAAGAGACCAGCAATCAGGCACTAGCTAATAGCACTGCCTATTGCCTCCATCTCCCTGAAGCATGCACAGAAGCTTAAAATAAACAGTAAGACCTCACAAGATATGCAGGGGTGCTTATGCATATAAATAGTCCTCTAAGGCTAGAGCAGTTGTTTTCACTAAACCCACAGAATAATACAAACATAAGCAAGATGAAGAAGCTCAGGAACAATTCCCAGTTAAAAGAAAGGAGAATTCACCTGAAGCAGCAAACAATGAAACAGAACTCTGAATTCTAACAGACATCAAGTTCAAAAAGGAGATAACAAAGGATTTAAGACTGAATATGAAGGAATGAAAGGCAGATATGAACAGTAATGCAGATTAATTTAGAAAGGAAATGGAACATAGAAGGAGGAGGCAAGAATAATTAGAAAATTCATTTGCAAAGGCTCAAGATGAGTTAAAGGCACTGAAGAGCAGAAAGAATAATTCAGAGGAATGAATTAGTGACTTGGAAGGTAGAATATTGGAAATTACCCAATCAGGACTCATATTAAAAAAAAAACATGAAAGGAACATAAGACATCTTTGGGATAATATAAAGTGTGCCAATGTACACATAATAGGGATTGCAGAAGGAGAAGAAAAAGGGACACTGAAAATATCCTTGATGATACTATGGCTTAAAACTTTCCAAATCTAAAGATAACTGATATCAAGATACAGGAGGCACAGAGGGCCCCAAACAATTTGAACCCACACAGGTCCACACCAAGACATATTGTAATAAAAATGGCAAAATTTAAAGATAAAGAGAGGATTCTAAAGTCAGTGGGAGGGTAAAAAAGACTTAATTACAAGGGAACCCCCACATAAGGCTATCACCTAATTTCTCTGCAGAATAACTGCAGGCCAGAAGAGAGTGGCAAGATACACTCAAAGCTCTAAAAGGGAAAAATTTGCAGCCTAGAATATATATTCTACCCAGCAAGAATATGATTCAAAATTGAGGGAGAAACAATTTCTCCAACAAACAAAAACTAAAAGAATACAGCAATACTAGATCCATTATAAAAGAGATACTAAAAGTTTTCTTCTAAATAACAAAAAAGTAAGAAGAAATAGGAAACCACAATTGGAAAGCAATCTTTTAAGCCAGTATGCAGATCCAAAAGTAAAAGAATACTATTGTAAAAACAATGATAAACACAAGGAACAGCAAAAGAACAAATATGAAAATGATAAAAAAGGATTTCAAAAGTCATAAAATGCGTGGAAGGAAAGTAAGAAAATTTAGACTTTTTTAAGAATGTGTTTGAGCCTATATGATTATCAGGTTAAAGTAAACATATATATGAAGAGGTTAATGTACTTGAAAAACAGGGCAACCATAAATCTAAACCAAATATTACATTCACAAAAAACAAAAAAGAAGAGGACATAAGCCTAAAAATAAAAGGAAATCATCCAACCATAAAAATAAAGGGACAAAAGGAACAAAGGAGAAACATATAATCAACTGGAAAACAAGGTTTAAAATGGCAATAAATACATATTTATCAAAAATTAACTAAAATGTCAGTGGACTGAATGCTCCAATTAAAAGACATAGAGTGGCAGACTGGATAAAAATAAAAGGGTTTATGATACTTTAGCCTGAAAGAGACTCACCTTAGGGCAAAGGACAAATATAAATTGAAAATGAGCAGATATAAAAAGATATTTCATGCAAATGAAAAATTTAGGAAAGTGGGAGTTGCAATACCCTTATCAGACAAAATAGACTTTAAAATGAATGACATAAAGACAGACAAAGAAGGACACTATGTAATGATCAAAGGATCCATATAAGAAGAGGATGTTACACTCATCAATATATCCCTAATAGAGGAGCATCCAAGTACATAAAACAAATACTAACAGACATAAAAGGATAAATTGACTGAACACAATAATAATAGCAGACATTAACACCCCACTCACAGCAATGGTCAGAATCAACTTAGAAAATCAATAAGGCAACAGGAATGAAATCTGAAATGAAAAAATAGAAGAGTTAAACCTATTAGGAATTTTCAGGACATCACATCCAAAAATACCAGAATATAAATTATTTTCAAGCATATATGAAACATTCTCAAGGATTGACCACAAACTGTATCACAAAACTAATCTCAACAAATTTAAGACTACAGAAATTATTACAGGTATATTCTCTGACCACAATAGCATGAAACTAGAAATCAAACACAGGAAAAGAAATGAAAAAAAAAAACTGACTGCATGGAAACTAAACAATATTACTAAAAAAGCAATGGGTCAATGAGGAAATCAAAAGGGAAATTTTAAAATTCCTCAAGACAAATAATTGAAAACACAACCATTCAGAATCCATGGGATGCTGCAAATGCAGTGTTTATAGGGAACTTCATAAAAATACAGGCCTTCATCAGAAAAAGAATGATTTCAAATCAACAACTGAAACAACCACCTAAAAGAATTAGAAAAAAGAAGAAAAAACAAAACCTAAAGTCAGTGGAAGTAATGAAATAATAAGGATTATAAAGGAAATCAACAAAATAGAGATTCAAAAAATAGAAAAAAATCAATAAAATAAAGAGATGGTTTTTAGAAAGGATAAGTAAAATTGACAAGCCTTTTTCCAGACTCAAAAAGAAGAGGAGGGAAGGGCTCAAATAAGCAAAATAAGAAATGAAAAAAAAAGAAGCAATCTCAAAAAAATACTGCAGGAAAAACAAACAAAAACCACTCAAGAGAATACCACAAACAATTATATGCCAAAATCTTTGACAAAATAGACGAAATAGACAATTTTTTCTAGTCACATAGCTCACCAAAATTGAGTCAAGAATAAATAGTTCAATTCAACAGCATGATCACTAGAAATGAAGTTGTATGTATAATAATAACACTTCCTACAAATAAAAGTCCAGGACCATATCACTTCACAGGTGAATTCTACCAAACATACAAGGACTCCCAAAGACATTCTATGATTCCACTATCACACTAATACCACAAAGAAACTACCAAAAAAAGAAAATTATTGGCCAATATCTTTGATGAATATAGATAAAAAATTCTCAAAAAAATTTTTAACTAACCAAATCCAAAAATAAAAAAAAAAGTCGTATACCATTACCAAGTGGAATTCATCCCAAGTTCACAAGGATGGTTCGACATATGCAAATCGACCAATGTCATATACCACATTAATAAAAGAAAAGTAAAAAACCACATGATCATCTCAATAGAGTTAGAAAAGACATTTGACAAAATACAACATCCATTTTTTTATTAAAATTTTTACCAAAGTGGGTATAGAGGAAACATGTCTTAACACAATAAAACCCATGTATGACAAATCCATGGCAAATATAATACTCAATGGAGAAAAGCTGAAAACCTTCCCACTAAAATCTGAAAAAGGGTAAGGATGCCCATTTTCAACATTTTTATTCAGCATAGATTTTGAAGTCCTAGCCATGGCTATCAGACAAACAAAAGAAATAAAAAAAATACACATATTGGAGGACAAGAGGTAAAAATGTCACTCTAGGCCGATGACATGATACCACACATAGAAAACCTTAAGGACTCCACACAAAAATTACTGGAACTGATCAACGAAGTCAGCAAAGTTTCAGGATACAAGATTAACATTCAGAAATTTGTTGCATTTCTGTATACTAACAATGAAATATTAGAAAAGGAATATGAAAATAAAATACATTTTAAAATGGCACCTCAAAAAATTAAACACCTAAGAATAAAGTTGACCAAGGAGGTGAAAGACTTATAGGCTGATAATTATGAAACCTTAATCAAAGAAATTAAAGAGGGTTAAAAGAAATGTAAAAATATTCCATGCTCCAGAGTGGAAGAATTAATATTTTAAAAATGGACATAATACCCAACGTGATCTACAGATTCAATGCAATCCTTATCAAATAACCCATAACATTTTTCACAGAACTAGAAAAAAACAATCCAAAAATTTATATGGAACCATAAATTACACAGAATTTCCAAAGCAACCCTAAGGGAAAAAACAAAAAACAAACAAAATAACAAGCAGGAAGCATAAATCCCCAAGATTTCAGACAATATTATAAAGCTATAGTAAATAAGACAGCATGGTACTGGTACAAAAATTGACATACAGACCAGTGTAACAGAATAGAGAATCCAGAAATAAACCCAGACCCCTATGGTAAATAAACCTTTGACAAATGAAGTGAGAATATAAAATGGAAAAAAGTCTCTTCAGCAAGTGGGCCTGAAGAAATGCAAATCAAAACTGCAATGAAGTACCTCCTCACACCAGTCAGAGTGGCCATAATTAACAAATCAACAGATAACATGGGAAGGATCAAGATGGCAGAGGAGTAAGACATGGTGCTCAACTTCTCCCATAAATACATCAAAAAAAAAAAAAAAAACAAATCTCCATGTAGAATGATTCTCTCAGATCTTCTGAATGCTGGCAGAAGAACTTAAACCTCCAAAAAGAGCAAGAAACCCTCAACATAACTGTTTAGAACAAAAGAAAAAAAGAAGAGAGAGAGAAATGGAATCAGGACCAGACTAGTTTTCACGAGAGGGAGCTGAGTAAGAGAAAAAGAACCCAAGCCCTGGGAAGCCACCTAACCAACAGGGATATCAGCCAAGACAGAGGGACCTCAATGTCTCTGAGAAAAGCTCAGCTGCTGGACTGAGGATGGCAAAATGGAACATGAGCTGCACAGGTCACCTACAACACTGCCTCAAACACCACAGCCTAAGATGTTTGGGTGGGGCTGGGTGCTGAGACTCAGCCTCGAGAAGTCGGTTCTGGAGATAGGACTAGGATTAGCTGTGTGGAGACACTCTGAGGAGCTAAGGAATGGTGTGCCATGGCTGGGGAGTGGTTTCCCATAAGCTGGGGAATGGAACATGTAGCAGAGGGAACTCTGGAGGAGGTCTAGGTCTGCAGGAGAAGCAAGGCACCATTATTGGGGGGAAAGAGGAGAAGGGGTGGGCCACTATAGGAATCTCCCTGCACACACATGGGCTCTCAGAGGGAGTGGTGCCTCTGGCACAGGCTACAGGTGATGAAACACCACTTGCTTCAGTTATGGGAAACTGGGCATTTCTTTTTTTTTGGCTTTTTGCCATTTCTTGGGCCACTCCCATGGCATATGGCATATGGAGGTTCTCAGGCTAGGGGTCGAATCGGAGCTGTAGCCACCAGCCTATGCCAGAGCCACAGCAACACAGGATCCGAGCCGCATCTGCAACCTACACCACAGCTCACGCAACGCCGGATCATTAACCCACTGAGCAAGGGCAGGGACCAAACACGCAACCTCATGTTCCTAGTTGGATTTGTTAAACACTGCGCCACGACTGGGCATTTCTTGTGTGGGCTATGGGTGGCTGGGCATCTCTTCTGTGGGCTAAAGGCAATGGGGAGCTAAGTGTGACATGGTGGCTCTTGCATGATATACAGGCAGCAGGGACAAAGCACAGAAATCATCTCAGAAACAAGAGGGAGGCATGGTCTGCCACTGCTAGAGGTCTGGGACTAGACTCCAACCAGTGCCTCTGTCACCTCAGTGGTTGGCACAAAAGAAGGCATTGCAACTGAGCACTGACAGTTGTTGCTGTCACTCCCCTGGGAACACAGCTGCCCTGTTGCCACTGTCAAATGCTCTGGTCAGCACCCTGAAGCTTGATCCCTTCCTTGGATGCTATGACTAGAAGCAGACTCTGCATCACTTCCTGTGGGAGCTAAGTGGGATGGGGTGTTCTTGCCTGGTCTATACATGGCAGGGGGGAAACCATGGCAGTTATCTCTGACTCCAGAGGTGGGCATTGCCTGCCACCACCTGGGGTCCATGAACAGGCACCATTTGCAGCCCCAATCAAAGAGGAGGGCATTGTGACTGAACACCACCTGTTGTAGCTCTCACTCCCCTGGGAACTCATACACAGTGCTACTGCTATAGCCAACTGCTCTGGGCACCTCCTAAATCAGCCTAAGGCTCATTACCACTTCCCAGGTCCCTGAACTATTAGTAGCCTGTGCCACCTTCCTGCAGATCCTTGCTATTGTCAAGAGCCAAGCAACCAGGCACTGACTACTAGCCCTACCCTTTTCCTCCTTCTCCCTGGAAACACACTGAGCACCCTGGGGATAACAGCCTGCTCACACAAAAGAAAGCAAATATCCAAACTCCAACACCAAAAATAAATAGTAACCTCCCTCAAAATACAAATGGGTGCTCCTGCATAGAAATAGTCCTCCAAGACTGGTTAAGTTCCCCTAAACTCACAGAAAAAAAAAAAAACACAAGCAAGATGAAGCAGCTCAGGGACCATACAGGAGAATTCACCTGAAGCAGAAATGATGAAACACACCCTGAAGTGTGACAGACACTGAGTTCAAAAGGGAGATAGTGAAAATACTGAAGGAAGTAAGGGTAAATATGAAGGAATTAAGAGAGGATATAAAGAGAAATGCAGAATACTTTAGAAAGGAATTAGAAAATATAGGGAGGAACCAAGAAAAAATAGAAAATTCATTTGTAGAGACGCAAACTGACTTAAGGCACTAAAGAGAAGAATAAATAATGCAAAGGAATGAATTAGTGACTTGGAAGATAGAGTAAGGCAAATCACCCAATCAGGAGAGCAGACAGAAAACCAAATTTTAAAAAAAGCACAAAAGCAATGTAAGAGATCTATGGGTTAATATAAAGCAAGCCAATCTACACATAATAGGAATTCCAGAAGGAGAAGAAAAAGAAAAGGTGGTTGAATATATATTTGAAGATATTATATCTGGAAATGTTTCAAATCTAAAGAAAACAGATACAACATACAGGAAGCACAGAGAGCCCCAAAAAAGTTGAACCCAAATAGGCCCATACCAAAACATTATGATAAAAATGTCTAAAGACGGCAAGAGAAACACAAAGCATTAATTATAAGGGAACCTAATAAGCTTATCAGCAGATTTCTCTAATGAAACAGTACAGGCCAGAAAAGAGTGGCAAGATATATATACAAAATTCTAAAGGGGAAAAATTTGCAGCCTAGAATACTCTATTCAGCAAGAATATCATTTAAAATAGAAGGAGGGATTAAGAATTTATACAAGAAACAAAAGCTAAAAGAATGCAGCAATACTACATTCATTCTAAAAGAACAACTGAAAGGGCTCATCTAAATAAAAAAGAAGTTAGAAGAAATAGGATGGAGAAATCATAATTGGAAGGTAATCACTTAAATAAGCCAGTATACAGATCTAAAAGGGGAAAAAAAACTATTGTAAATGTGATGATAAAAAAAAGAAAAAGAAAAAGGAAAAAAAAAGGAGATGTTAAAAAAAGGACTTCAACATCATAGAATGTTGGGAAGGAAAGAAAGAAAATCTAGACTCTCTTTTTTAAAAAAAATAATCTGAGCATACATGACTATGAGGCTGAAACAATCATATATAGGAAGTGGTTAACATACTTACAAAACAGGGTAACCACAAATCAAAACTAAATATTACATTCACAAAAACTGAAAGGAAAAATACACAAGCATAAAATACACGGAAATCATCCAACCAAATAGCAAAAAAAGGAAAAAAGGAGAAACATTACATCAACTTGAAAATAATGTTTAAAATGGCAATAAATACATATGTCTCATTAATTACCTAAATATCATTGGACCGAATGCTCCAAGCAAAAGACACAGAGTGGAAGTTTGGATAAAGAAGCAAAAGCATACAATATACTGTCTACAAAAGACTCATATTAGGGAAAGGGATACATATAGATTGAAAGTGAGGGGATGGGAAAAGATACCTCATGCGGATGGACAAGATAGGAAAGCAGGAGTTGCAATACTCATATCAGACAAAATAGACTTTAAAAAGAAGGCCATAAAGAAAGACAAAGAAGGACATTATTTAGTGGTAAAAGGATCCATTCAAGAAGAGGATATTACAATCGTCAATATAAATGACCCTAATACAGGAACACCCAAAGACATACAACAAATACTAACAGACTAAATGGAGAAATTGATTGAATACAATAATGGAAGGAGATTTTAACTCCCCACTCAGATGAATGGGCAGATATTCTGTACAGAAAATCAATAAGGCAACAGAAATACTAAATGAAAAAATAGAAAAGTTAAACTTAATTGACAATTTTCAGGACATTAAATCCACAAAGATCAGAATATATATTCTTCTCAAGTGCACATGGAACATTCTCAAGGATTGACAACATACAAGGGCACAAAACTAACCTCAACAAATTTAAGATTATAGAAATGATTTCAAGTGTCTTCTCTGACCAAAATGGCATGAAACCAGAAATCAACCATAGGAAAAGAAATGAGAAAAAACTAACTACATGGAGACTAAACAACATGCTACTAAAAAACCAATGGGTTATGGGGAAATCAAAAAGGAAATTTAGAAAAAATCGAGACAAATGATAATGACACAAACATTCAGTATCTATGTATCTATGTATCTATACAAAGAACTACCATATGACCTAGCAATCCCACTCTTGGGCATATATCTGAACAAAACTTTCCTTGAAAAAAACACATGCACCCACATGTTCATTGCAGCACTATTCACAATAGCCAAGACAAGGGAACAACCCAAATGACCATTGGCAGATGATTGGATTAGGAAGATGTGGTATATATACACAATGGAATACTACTCAGCCATAAAAAAGAATGATATAATGCCATTTTCAGCAACATGGATAGAACTAGAGACTCTCATATTGAGTGAAGTAAGTCAGAAAGACAAATACCTTATGATATCACTTATATATGGAATCTAATATATGGCACAAATGAACTTTTTCACAGAAAATAAAATCATTGACTTGGAGAACAGATGTGTTTTACAAGGGAGAGGTGGATGGAGTGGGAGGGACTGGGAATCTGGGATTAATAAATGCCAACTATTGCCTTTGTAATGGATAAGCAATGAGATCCTACTGTATAGCACTAGGAACTTCATCTAGTCACTTATGATGGAGTATGATGGAGCATAATGTGAGAAAAATGATGTATACATGCATGTGTGACTGGGTCATTTTGCTGTACAGGCAGCTATAAACCAGCTATGATGGAAAAAATATAAATCATTTAAAAATTTTTAAAAAAAGGAAACAAGTCAACAGATAGCAAATGCTGGAGTGGGTGGGGAAAAAGGGTACTCTCCTGCATTATTTCTGGGAATGTAAATTGGTACAACCACTATGGAAAACAGTATGGAGGAATCTCAGAAAAGCAAATGTAGTACTATCATATGACAAGGAATCCCACTCCTGAGCCTATATCCAGTCAAAATTTCATTGAAAAATATACATAAATCCCAATGTTCATAGCAGCAGCATTCACAACAGCTAAAGGTAGGGAAACAGCCTAAGCATCCATTAACAGACGAATGGATTAAGAAGATGTGATACATATACACAATGAAATAGTACTGTCATAAAAAATAACAAAATAATGCAGCAACATGGATGGAACTAGAGATTCTCATACTATGTAAAGTTAAGCAAAAAGAGAAAGACAAATACCATATGATATCATATATCTGTAATCTAATATATGGTACAAAAGGACCTATCTATAGAAAAAAATCCAATGGACATGGATAATAGACTTGTGGTTGCCAAGGGATGGGGGAAGGGGAGGGAGTAGGATGGCCTGGGAGTTTGGTGTAGATGCAAACTATTGCATTTTGAGTGGATAAGCATTGAGATCCTACTTTATACCACAGGGAACTATATCTAGCCACTTGTGATGGAACATCATGGAGGATAATGTGAGAAAGGGAATATATATATATATATATATATATATATATATATATAGATAGATAGATAAATAGATATAGATATGCATGACTGGGTCACTTTGGTGGACATCAAAAATTTATAGAATATTGTAAATAAACTATAATAAAATTTAAAAAATAAAGAATGAAATAATGCCATTTTCAAGAACATAGATGGACCTAGAAATTATCATTCTAAGTGAAGTTAGACAGGGAGAGACAAGCATGGTATGATGTTATTTATATGTGGAGTCTACAAAAATGATACAAATGAGTTTATTAGCAGAACAGAAAGAGACTCATAGACTTTGAAAAACTTATGGTTACCAAAGGGGACAAGTAGCAGGGAGGAATGGGTGGACTGGTGGTTAGGTGTGGAAATGTTCTAAAATTAGGGTCACTTTGCTGTACAGCAGAAACTGAAGGGATATTGTAAATCAACTATAGTAAAATAATTTAAAAATAACAATAAACTAAGGTGGTGATTGTTGTACAACTATAAGTATAATGAAATTCTAAAAAAGTGAATGTCAGATGCTTATTTCTAAGCGATAGAGAAAATGGTGTTACTAATATATGACTTGGGATTACTACTCTAATTTTTGCTGGTGTTTAAAAGAACTTAGGGAAAGTAAAATTACATTAGCTCAATTCCCATGTTGGATATATGGGATTATCCCTAACTTGTCTGAGTGAAGAGGAATTTTTTGAATTGAAGACAGTAATGTTATGGGATCCACTATGCTCTTCACCTTTTTTTCCCTAAGAGTACTCCTTTACCATTTCTTATATAAAGCCTCTGATTCTCTATCTAAATTTTTCTTCTGAATCTCAAATGATTTAAATTTCAACTTTTGTTTAACATTTTGTTCATTTGATAGGCTACTCTACATTTTCTGCCAAGTAAAATAGCAATGCTAATTCTTACCTTTTAGCAGTATTAGGCAAATCAACCAAGATTATGTATGCAAAATGACTGTCATGTCTAATCTATTATATTCGTGATTTCTTCTCATTGGAACATATTCCCAGGTCATCTGTTGTCCTTTATTCTCCTTGCCACATACAAAAATGATTTTTGGGGTAGGAGACTGCCCATTAGAAGATTGTGACCAAATATGTGCTGGTCCACACATCTGGTTTCTTTTTCACTCAAAAATTTAGTAGACTTCATATTTGTTTCTAGTCATTTCCCAATGCAAATATCATCCATTCCACCACAACAAAAAACTCTTTTAGTAACTTGATCCTATTTTTTACATATCTCCACCTTATTTCTCCAGCTTATGGTAGGCACATTGAGTTTACCTAAAATAGAAAGTGCAAAGGGCTTTAAGATTTTTTTTTAAATTTACTTTCATTGGAATATATTTGACTTAAAATGTTGTATTAGTTTCAGGTATACAGCAAAGTGAACCAGCCATACATAAAAAAATCCACTTTTTTTCCCATTGTAATATGTTATTTCAAACTATTAAGTAGATTTTCTTGTGCTATAGAGTAGGTTCTCACTAAGCATATGTTTTTTGTTTTGTTTTGTTTTGTTTTACACTAGTGTGTATATTGTGTTCCTACCTTCCCAATTCTTTTTCCTCCCAACAGGTTCATGTATGGTAACCATTAGATTGGTTGTGAAATCTGAGAGTTTGTTTGTGTTTTATAAAGAAATCCTTTTGTATCATTTTAATTAGATCCACACATAAATGATACCATATGATACATCTTTGTCTGACTAACTTCACTTAGTATGATAATCTCTATGTCCATCCTTATTGCTACAAATGAAAGGACTTTTAAAATAGAACATTTTCTCTGAAGGATTCAATTAACTGATAAACTTTCCTGAGTGCATATAATCTGATATTTATCATATGGTCATTAATCCATTGAAGAACTTTGACAACTTTTGAAGACCATGCTCTTACATGAATTAACAAAAAATTGATGTTGTCATTCAAATTTTGCTTTTTCAGCATTTCTAGGCTATATATTTTGGGAATTTTTCTATTCTCTTTTATTTCTACTTGCAACAAGCCATTTTTTTTTGTGGGTTTACCTTTTTCTTTCTGTAATCCCAAACTAAATGTATGAAATAACATAATAACACATTGACATCACTTCATTTTTTATCCTTTTCCTCTCAGAGCTCTGGTTTATCAGGTATGTCAACTCCCTTCCAAGTTACTGCAAAGGACGATTTTACCAAATATTCTGTCATTGCATAACAAAGATTGCTCTAGCCTGTTTTCCTACTCTCCTTGGCCTCTATCTTTTTCAGTTTTTTTTTTAACTTTTATTTTTATTTTCCTACTGTACAGCATGGTGACCTAGTTACACATACATGTATACATTCTTTTTTCTCACATTATAATGTTCCATCATAAGTGACTAGACATAGTTCCCAGTGTTACACAGCAGGATCTCATGGCTAATACATTCCAAAGGTAATAGTCTGCATCTATTAACCCCAAGCTCCCAGTCCATCCCAATCCCTCCCTGTCTCCCTTGGCAACCACAAGTCTATTCTCCAAGTCCATGATTTTTTTTTCCCTGTGGAAAGTTTCATTTGTACCAGATATTAGATTCCAGATATAAGTGATATCATATGATATTTATCTTTCTGACTTTTTTTGTGACCACATAACACTACTGATACCAATTTTGTTATCAGGCTACATAGTCTGCACTACAAATTATCCAGTGCCTTAACACAACAAGGTTTTTTTGCTTCACATGTGGCATGCCCAATATAGTTTAATAGAAAATGTCAATTTATGATTATATAATATCTAGGTATCCAAACTGAATGAAGTTTTACCATCTGCAGTCCAACTTGTCACTGCTACAGGGGGAGAGAAATCTGGAAATCTCACCTTGCTCTTCTGTGCCTTAGCCTAGAAGTAATACATGAAAAAAATTATGTGTATCTTCCTAACTGCATGAGTTCTGGGAAACACAGGGAACCCATGAAATATTTGGTGAGGAATTCTATTTCTACCATATGGCCTTCTTCTAAAAAGCCATGGTTGAGTCTATTACTTGAAGCCCTTGCTTCAGAATTATTTTATTGTTTACAAGGAAAAAATATCCATACATTTTCTCTCCACTACAACCCCAAAAATAGAACATCTCACGCAGCCTGAAATTTTGCTTGAAATTAGAATGGACTTGATTCCTCTTACAGTGAAAAATGCCTCAATAAAAATGAATGGTCATGCCTATAAAGTAACTTTAGTTTAAGTCCATTTAACTAAAACTCGAGTAAATGTCAGCCATTTTGAAGAATTTATTCATTTTAAAACTTCTATATTCACTAACATTTCCAGTCCTTGGAAATCTGGTTCTCTTGTTTATTAGACCTACTAGAATGAAAGTTTGCCACCTGATTAATTTGAATAGTTTAGCCAGAAATCTGTGGATAATGTATATTGACTTCCAACCTTGAATAAATTCTGTTGTCTCTGTGGAAAATATGTTGGCAGAAATAAAGTCTACCCTTTGCAAAAGAACAGAGGAGGTGGAAGGGTGGAATTTCAAAAGCTAGTATGAAGAAGCAAAAACTGTTTTGTCTTTCCTTGTGACTTCCTGCTACTGCTGAGATCTGATAAAACCATTTATCAGTTCTTTTTTGAACTTCATACATTTTATTTTAGCATTATAAATAAAATGTTAAAGAGTAAATAAAACACTTTTGTGTATAGCTGGACCCCATTCAAAGCCAGGAAGTGTCCAGTGGCTTGGTGAAGCCATCTAGAGGTTGTTGTGATTTTGAAAGAGATTTAGACAACTAAACAGCAGCTTAGGGCACCTGGAGTTTACAATTTGTATTAGGGATTTGTATGGGAAGAGGTGATTTAACCATATCCTACAATTTGTTGTTTTTTGCCAGTAGTAGTTTTTCATGAGGACCTGCCAAAAAATTACAGAACTCAGTGCAAAATATATATGCTGAAACCCTTATTTAAAAAACAAGAAGAAAATGTATTTAAAAGTATTAGAATGTAAAGCATTCTTCATTTACTTTGTGGTCCCTCTCATGTTTTGTCCTGACTTTTTAAATTTTGCTATTTAATTCTAAATAAAGAAAAAATAAAATTTTGAATTATTAGCAGGTATTTTTAATAGATGCTTTCATATCTTATTTTGTGTCCTTTAACTTAAATTATTTCTTTATTTTGATTTTTTAAATGTTTTGTTATTTCCCTGATACAATTTTATTTTTCTGCTGTACAGCATGGTGACCCAGTTACACATACATGCATACATTCTATTTTTCTCATATTAACATGCTCCATCATAAGTGACTAAATATATTTCCCAGTTCTACACAGCAGGGTCTCATGCTGATTCATTCCAAAGGCAATAGTTTGCATCTATTAACCCCAAGCTCCCAATCTCTCCACTACCTCCCCCTTGGCAACCACAAAACTCTTCTCCAAGTCCATGATTTTCTTTTCTGTGGAAAGGTACATTTGTGACATATATTACATTCCAGATATGTGATATCATATGGTATTTGTCTTTTGCTTTATGACTTACTTCACTCAGGATGGGAGTCACTAGTTTCATCCATGTTGCTGCAAATGGCATTATTTCATTCTTTTTTATGGCTAAGTAGTATTCTATTGAGTATATATACCATTACTTCCTAGTCCAATTATCTGTCAATGGGCATTTGGGTTGTTTCCACATCTTGACTTTGGTGAATAGTGCTGCAATGAATATGTTGGTGAAAGTGTCTTTTTAAGAAAAGTTTTGTCTGGATATATGCCCAAGAGTGGGATTGCTGTGTCACACAGTATCTCTATGTATAATTTTCTAAGGTACCTCCATACTGTTCTCCATAGTGTTTGTATCAGATTACACTCCCACCAGCAGTGCTGGAGGGTTCCCTTTTCTCAACACCTACTCCAGATACTGTTATTAGTGGAGTTATTAATGACAGCCATTCTGACTGGTGTGAGGTGGTATCTCATGGTAGGTTTGATTTGTATTTCTCTAATAATCAGGGATGTTGAGCATGTTTCCATGTGCTTGTTGCCCATCTGTATATCTTTGGAGAAATGTCTGTTCAAGTCTTTTGCCCATTTTTCAGTTGGGTTGTTGGCTTTTTTGCTGTTGAGTTGTCTAAATTGCTTGTATATTTCAGAGATTAAGCCTTTGTCAGTTGCATCATTTGAAAGTATTTCTCCCATTCTGTAAGTGTCCTTTTGTTTTTATTTTTGGTTTCCCTTGCTGTGAAAAATCTTCAGTTTGATTAGGTCCCATTGGATTATTTTGCTTTTATTTTTGTTGCTTTAGGAAACTGACAAGATAAAACATTTGTAAGGTTGATGTTAGAGAATGTTTTGCCTATGTTCTCTTCCAGGACTTTGATGGTATCTTAACTTTTATTTAAGTCTTTCAGCCATTTTGAGATTATTTTTGTGCATGGTGTGAGGGTGTGTTCCAGTTTCATTGATTTGCATGTATCTGTCCAGGTTTGCCAGCAATACTTGCTGAAAAGACTGTCTTTTTCCCATTTTATGTTCTTGCCTCCCTTGTCAAAGATTAATTGACCATAGGTGTCAGGGTTAATTTCTGGGTTCTCTATTCTGTTCCATTGTTCTGTCTGTCTGTTTTGGTACCAGTACCACACTGTCTTGATGACTGTAGCTTTGTAATATTGCCTGAAGTCTGGTAGAGTCATGCCTCCTGCTTGGTTTTTGGTGCTCAGAATTGCTTTGGCAATTGTGTGGGTCTTTTGTGGTTCCATACAAATGTTTGGATTGTTTGTTGTAGTTCTGTGAAAAATGTCATGGGTAATTTGATAGGGATGGCATTGAGTCTGTAGATTGCTTTGGGTAGTATGACCATTTTCACAACATTAATTTTTCCAACACAGGAGTATAGAATATCTTTCCATTTCTTTACATCTTCTTTAATTTTCTTTGTTAATATTTTATAGTTCTTAGCATATAAGTCCTTTACGTCCTTGGTCAGATGTATTCCCATGTATTTGATTTTTTGGTGTGCAATTTTATTTTATTTTATTTTTTGTCTTTTCTAGGGCTGCACCTGTGGCATATGGAGGTTCCAGGCTAGGGGTCAAATTGGAGCTACAGCCAGTGGCCTGCACCACAGCTCATGGCAACACCAGATCCTTAACTCACTGAGCAAGGCCAGGAATCAAACCTGCAACCTCATGGTTCCTAGTCAGATGCATTAACCACTGTGCCATGATGGGAACTCCTGGTGTGCAATTTTAAAAGGTATTTTATTTTTGTATTCTTTTGTAATGTTTCATTGTTAGTATACAGAAATGCTACTGATTTCTTAACATTAATCTTTATCCTGATACTTTTCTGAATTTGTTAATAAGTTCTAGTAGTTTTGCGGTTGAGGTTTTAGGGTTTTCTGTATACAGTTATCATGTCATCTGCATCTAGTGACAGTTTTACCTCTTCTCCTCCTATTTGGTTGCTTTTATTTACTTTGATTGCTGTGGCTAGGACTTCCAATACTATGTTGAATAAAAATGGTGAGAGTGGGCATCCTTGTCTTGTTCCAGATTTTAGTGGGAAGTCTTTCAGCTTTTCTCCGTTGAGTGTTATGTTTGCTGTGGGTTTGTCATAAAGGGTTTTTATTATGTTAATATATGTTACCTTTCAGTTTTATATTGTGCAATGCCACTTTTAAACACAAATACCAGAACATTTAACTATATGCCAAATCAGTGAAATAATTCAGTTGCTTTTTTGAGGCTTATCATTATGCCTAGATTTGGTAGAATGGAATTACACAAGCCAGCCTCAGTGAGCCTGGAAAGAAAAATAGAGGAATCTCCCAGGCATGAGGCAGGCCAAGGAAGTGCCCTTTCAGGTACAGGGATACTTTTGTGGTGAGCCAGACCCTTACTGTTGCCTGGGCTCTCCAAGGTGATATGGGCCATGTGCACACTTGCTCTGCCTAACACATGCTTTAAATACCATATATTGGCCAGGATATGGGTTGGGGTAGTGGAGCCATGTATCTCCCTTTCCCATAGGTTCTTTTCTCCAGTCGGCTCTGTTTGAGCAAAGTGCACACCTGAATGCCCTTAGTAACTTGACTGGGGGCAGGTTAGAGGTGCTATACCTGTTTACTGCTGAGCTATCAAGGTGGGGACAGTTACCATTAAGTCCCCTCCCTGCCCAGTGGCCATGGAACATCCTGCCTAATTCCCGCACTGATCAATGCTCCAGTGGCCACCAATGGCAGAAAGTAGCAAGGATACTAGGGTGGAACAAGTGAACCCAACCCAAGCAGGACAAATCTTCAAGAGAATCAGGCACCTTAAAATTCATGCTTTATAGGCAGCTGGGGGCAGTAGTATGAAGTACTGGGGGCAGTAGACAAGGTTTATGCTCACATTCCATTATTCCAATTGACTTTGTTTATAAAACAGAACTTCAAAGATATAATGTTTAAGAATTTCAGTATAGCCACTGAAGGACATTAAATTTTAAGCATATGTCCTTTTTTTTATTTTCCCACTGTACAGCAAGGGGATCAAGTTATCCTTACATGTATACATTACAATTACATTTTTCCCCACCCTTTGTTCTGTTGCAACAAGAGTATCTAGAAAAAGCATAGCATATGTCCTTTTGAAACAGGACTCTACACTAGCCACAGGTCCACAAACCTGGCCCTGATCTTCCTTCTTAAGAAATGGTCTTATTGCCTTCACTCAGTAGTGCTAGAGTGGTGGCTGGCTACTGAGGTTATAATATAGTGTATGCTAGGATTTGAAGATGAAGATATATTGTTGAATAAATTGTTTTTTAAAAAATCCACTGTAGGAAAATAGCACAGTCTATATGTCTTCAGATACTGGATAAAGTATAACTAGTTTTGTTAATATGGAATTATATTTGTCCCACTCTTCACTGTATTTATCAGAATAATAAATGTAAGCCTTAATTAAAATTAACCCTGACATTTCAGTGTCATAACAAATAAGGTTGATTTATTACTCATGGTTTTTACTTTTCAAGAGTGAGTAGTGTGTTCTGATCTGCACTGTACCCAAGAATCCAGGCTGGCAGAGGACTTGCCATTTTGTGGCTGTGCCCTCTGGAACCAGGGTCTCTGAAAAGTAATTGTGACAGTAAAAGAGAAGAAGTGAGGGCTGTGTACCAGTTTCAGAATGAGTCAGTCCGGAAGTGACCAGACCAAATCTGTTTACAGCAAATTAGCTGGTTAGTCATTATCACTACAGTAGTTCCTTCTAACTGAAAGATACCTAGGAAATGTAGAAAAGCCCATACATATTTTGTCAACAGAATATGTCTCTGATGCTTATGTTTTTCAGAGCATGAAATTTTATGTAATGTCAGAGGTGATGCACTGATTGTGTTCATTTTTGGGAGTCAGTCTCAACTAAATCTCAACACCTCTCTCTCACCCAGCCACTCACATAATTACAATATGACTACTATTGGTGGATATCATAACCAATGTGTTTTAATTATGAAATAGGGATAATAAATTCTTTTCACAAGGTTGTGATAGATGTCTGTGAAAGCTCTTTATAAACCACAACATGCTTTTCAAATAACAAAATATTATTTATATCAGATCTAAAGAAAACCAAAAGGATGCATTGATTGTGCCCTAAGCATCAAAACTCTCAAAAGAATATTTAATGTAGTACTCTTCAACCTCTGAAGCAAAGCCAATAATATTTTATATTAACAAACACTCTGTACTTTGAATACAGTGAGTTATCACCTGCATTATAGTTCTGTTTTCTACCACAAAATGGCCATAGAGCCTAGAAAAATACTTCATTATTATAGACTTCTGATTATATCTCCAGTAAAATATTTTGAGACTAGGCACTTATCTCTGAGATGTGAAATAAATAAAACATTTTCTCTTCCTATAAGCTATTCTTCCAACTGGCCCAGTGACCACAACTATAATGCACTCTTCTATACAAGAATGTAAGAAGATACCTGTTAAAAAGTGGTTTATCTGAGAGTGAGAGCAATTAGGCTATTTTGAGCTATTGATATAATTGACTTTTATTCTAAGCAACTTATTCAGGGGTTTACTGTTAGACCTCTGATAAGAAACAATTTTAGAAAAGAAAATTACTTTGTCATGTCCAAAAAACAAACAAAAAAATATGAGTTAAGAGCTTCAGTATGACTTTAAACAAAATCTGATTGAGTTCATATTTCCAGACTCTCCACAGATGATATAATTTTCTATAATGTTTATTATTACAGAAGTGGCATGTTTTGATAGAAAGACCATGTTAAAATTGGGCCACATACAGACCTGCTGAAGTACAAGAGAGTATGATTCATGAAGGCATCAGTGCATGGTGGATGTGTTCAATATGACATTGGAAAAGACAGCCAAATATGCAAAGCTGCAATAGCAAAGCAAACAGCCTCTTTATGCTATATCAATCTAATATATTGATTACCTAGATAATCTTTAGGGAAAAAGGTTCCCAAAGTAAATATTAAATATTCTTTAAGGAAAGCAAATATCAAGGCTGCTGATCACAGAGATGTTTTCCAGTAGCACAAAAGCAGTAGACTTTATGGGTGGCCAGCCAAAGAAAATCTGAAACATTTTTTTTCCTGAATAACAAAACTCAAATTAGAAAATTTGCTTCTTACAGTGAAATCAAATGGTGGAATTTTATTCCAAATAATTTAATAATACTTTATAAAATTTGGACAAAATATCAACTTGAAACTCTCCATTATAAAGATCAGCTGGAACCAGAGTGCTCTAACAGATAAACCTTGCTGCTGACACAACATAGTTACACAACTTGGTCAATAGATTTAGTACAGTACAGCTGGGCATGGGAGCATGGAGTATGTATAAATCAGGGTTTTCCACAGAAAAATAACCAACAGAAGATTTTTATTTTTGGCTGCACCTGTAGCATCTAGAAGTTCCTGCGCCATGGATTGAACCAACAACACCACAGAGAAAATGCTGGATCCTTAACCCACTGTGCCAGAGTGGGAACTCCATTATATTTCTTATATATGATTTATTATAGAAATTGGTTCATGCAATCATGAAGGCTGAAGAGTCCCACTATCCTCCATCTGCAAGCTGGAAAATTAGGAAAACTGGTGGCATAATTCACTCCAAGTCTAAAGGCCTGCGCTGAAGCGTTCTGAGATCAGAAGATGGGTGTCCTGGCTCAGAGAGAGGGTAAATTCACCCATTCTCTGCCTTTTATTCATGTTTAATTCATAATATCAAAAGATTGGGTAATGCCAACCTACCTCAGTGAGAGCACTCTTCTTTACTTAATGTATTGATTTGAATGACAATTTCTTTCAGAAACACCTTAACAGACACACCCAGCAATGTTTAACCAGTTGTCTGGGCAACCCTCCCTTGGCCCAGTCAAGTAGGCATAAAATTAGCCATAATGGACTATAATTAATTATTATTGTATTAATTAAAATATGAATTGATTTCAAAGTACTACTACATATAAAGCAAGGTGTAATATTACTTGTGATATCATTTTTAGATCTCTATATACATATTAACAATGCTGAAAATAAAATGCAACTATAACATCAGTATCTTAGCAGACATTGTATAAGACAGTTTATAAGCATTCCTCATTTCATTCGAACAATAATCTATAATTGTATTAGACTATTTGTTATAACAAGGAATTAAATACATGTTCAAAATCATTCAGCTAGTTATATTTAGATGCAGTATTCAAAACAAAAAACTTTCTAGATTTTTCCCTGGTCTTCTTTTTATCTCTCTCCGATTACTCTCTATGAATAATTTTTTCAACATATCATTTAAGATTCACATACTTTTGGAGTTCTTGATGTGGTGCAACAGGATATGTGGCATCTCTGCAGTGCCAAGATTCAAGTTTGATCCCCCCTGGCATAGAAGTTTAAAGGTTTGGACTTGCTGCAGCTGACATGTAGGTTGCAACTATGACCATGATCTGATCAATAGCCCAGGAACTCCATATGCTGAGAGGCAGCTGAAAAAAAGTCATGTACTTTGAGTAGACATAATGTGATGCATGTGTATCATTTTCTATTTTGCCCTTATCACTTAATAACATAGGAATTATTTATTTCTATCTAGTCTTCATAATTAAGTTTGGATGCTATTGCCTTGAATGTACTTAACCATTGTACCACTGATGAATAATCAATAGTTTCTCATTTCTAATCTTATAGGTAACTATAACATGAACAAATGCATACAGATAATTTTAACCATCTTGGATTAATTTTCTATAACTAGTTTCTAGAAATGGAAATAATGGCCTAGATGATTAATAATCAAATGACATAAATATTTACTAGATCACAGAAAAGTAGAAATTAATAAAATAATACTTATGATATTTATTATCATTTTTACTGTTGTTATGGTTGTTGTTACTCTGTTTTGACTTCTCTCAATCAACTAGCCTAATCAGCTCAAGCTCTCCTATAAGTATTAGAGGCTTTGAGTGATAAATGAATTAGCTACTATATTTGTTGTCAATTTATTTTTGTATTTTTATGGCTACACCTGTGACATATGGAAGTTCCCAGGGTAGAGGTTGAATAGGAGCTGTAGTTGCTGGCCTACACCACTGCCATAGCAATGTAGGAATCTGAGGCATGTCTGTGACTTACACCACAGCTCACAGCAATGCTGGCTCCTTTGACTGAGCAAGGCCAGGGATCAAACCTGCATCCTCATGGATGCCAGTCAGATTTGTTTCCAATGAGCCATGACTGGAACTCAAGTTGTCAATTATCATGTGCCAATTTCCCCAAAACTTAGTAGCTTGACCAATAGAATTTATTTATTTTTTCTTTTTATGGCTACACTTACAGCTTATGGAAGTTCCCTGGGCCAAGGGTCTAATCAGAGCTGCACCTGTGACATATGCCGCAGCTTGTGGCATGGCAGTATCATTTAACCAACTGAGCAAGGTCAGGGATTAAACCCTCATCCTCACAGAGACAACTTTGGGTTCTTGGCCCACTGGGCCAAAATATAAGCTCCTAAACAATAGAATTTATTATCTCACAGTTTCTATGGGTCAGGAATCTAGCCATTGCTTAAATGTGCCTTCTAGATCAATATCTCTCACAAGACTAATATGGAAATATCAACTAGAACTACAGTCATCACAAGGCTCACTGGGGGAAGGATTTGTTTCCAAGCTCACTTATGTGATTGTTGGCAGAATTCAGCTTTTCCTAGGATGTTTGTACTGAGGGCCTCAGTCCTTAGGGGAAATCATATCATTGTAGCTTGCTAGGTCAGGTAAAAAGTCCCAGAGGCAAGAAGTCCTAAAAGCAAGAGGGAGGAAAAGAAGGAAGGATTAAGACAGAAGTCACAGTCTTTTATAATCTATTCTCTCTGTGATATTTCATCACTGTTGCTATTCTCTAGAGTAAGTCTATTCTCTTCTACTTTTTTAGAAGCAAGTCCATGCTAAAGGAGGGAGGGTTATAAAAGAATGTGAACACCAATATACTGAGAGCATTGAGAGCCATTTTAGAAACTACTTACTACAAATATTATTTTATAATAAAATAATGTTTTATAGTCTAATTTTCATTCTTCATAAAAAAAGAGCTTGTAAATATTCTTCCTCACCTTCCATTCTGCCACTGTCTTGATGAATAACTCGAGCTCAGCCACTATAACTCCCTTTACTGATATGCATTGCTGATTTCTATCCTCTTTTATCACTTTAGCGTATTTACCATGATCAGAAGAATCTTCCCTGAGCCATACATTTATTATTTTATTCTATTCAAAGTTATAATATGTAAAGAGATACTATAAATGTTTCAAAGCAACAGTTATTACATAAGGGTTTTCCACATCTATTTTTTAGCAATTATCTATTTTTCTTTGCTACCGTGTAATAAATGTAAGATTTTAACAAATATTATCTCAAATTCATCTGAGTAGAATAAGAATTATGACTAGAACAAGAATTAACATTTTCATTAAATCTATAACATGGTTTTATGTTTCCACTAAAAATTTTAGGCATGACTTACTATTCTTTCTTCTATTTCCATTATTTTGTTAAAATCTAGGAAAGAACAAAGGCAACACCAGATATTTGGAAGAGATCATTTTCACGGTGTTCATGTTAGAAAATACTGATCTTGTACTTTACTAAATCCTATAATTGAAAATAAAAAACCACTTAAAAGTTTACATGTCATCTTAGACAAGCCTTTATCTCCTACCACCCTAAGCCTTATTCTCCAGTCCATTATCAGTCTTCCATGCATATCTTTATTATATGTGTTCATGTATGTATGTTTCCCTTCCATTCATCTGAGAATTAATTTTGAGTACATATTTTTAGTAAATTGATGTGTTCCAGCATAATAGTGGAATTCAAAAAATGTTTGTTGGACTTCCCATAATGGTGCAGTGGAAACAAATCTGATTAGTATCCATGAGGATACAGGTTCAATGACCGGCCTTGCTCAGTGGGTTAAGGATCTGGCATTTCTGTGGCTGTGATGTAGGCTGGCAGTTGTAGCTCCAATTCAACCCCTAGCCTGAGAACCTCCATATGCCATTGGTGAAGCCCTAAAAAGACAAAAAAAAAAGCAAATTTGTTCAGTGACTGTTCAGTGAATAAGCAAGCTTGGCATTCATATTAAAAAAAATCTCTGGAAATCAGGGCTGTGATATTTACCAACAAAAAATTAAAAAAAAAACAAAGCAGAGCAAAAACATGTAGAGCCTCATGAATCACCATTGTTTTAGTATAAAAAATAAAGAAGACTACAAATATACTTTTGCTGAGGAAAACATTGGTTAGCCAAGAAAGAAGGACAAAAAGCCAAAACATAAATCAAAAACATAAGCTTTCATGGGAAGAAATTCATCCTACAGATATAAACCAAGTATAAGCATACCTCATTATATCAAACTTCATATTCTTTGATGATATTGCATTTTTAACAAAGTGAAGGTTTGTGGCAAGCCTGCATTTCCAAAAGATGGCTAGCACTTTTTAGACACAAAGTATTTTTTCAATTTTACTAAACACATCATTTTTTTCTCATAATGCTATTGCATACAATAGACTAGAATATAGTATAAGCATAACTTTTATGTGCACTGGGAAACCAAAAAAATCATGTGGCTTGCTTTATTGTGATATTGCTTTACTGCAGTGGTTTGGACTTAAACCTGTTATATCAGCAAGGTATGCCCATAATGCATTTTTCAAGAGCTGGTTCTGTACAGGGCATTAATCTAATTATTTAGAGAATGAGAAGCTCAAATATTATTTATTAAGATACTTCCTGATATCTAAATACATGGCCCCAGAGCAAAAGACAAAGTGTGGCCCTATGCTTTGAAGGCACAGAAGCTACTTCTAGGTTAAAGAATGGACTAGAGCATCCCAACACAGGCCTCTAAGATTCAGGAAATAGTTTTACAATTTTCAAGGAGTACAAAACTTAAAAAGTTTCTTAAAGGACAACACCTTGGTACCTTTTTTATGACCTCTTATTCTTTTGTTATCTGACTTTTCTAAGAGTCCTGTGATAGCCAGGTTTTTGTTGTTGTTGTTGTGCCTATGTCATGGGGAAGCTTCTGGGCCAGGAACAGACAACACCACAGCAGCTTCCTGAGTCACTGCAGTGACAACTCCAAATCTTTAACCTGCTGTACTACAAGGGAAATCTGATAGCCATATTTTTATTTCCAGTTGCACTCAAATCTTTATTTTGAATGAATTGTTTCATGAAAGTCATACCTTGGATAAAAATCTATTAAGCAAAATACATTCAAATTCTAAATATGGCCCAAGAAGAAAATTAGGATATATAATGAAACCCAGTCATTCAGAAAAAAGAAATCAGAAGAGTAACATAATTTATCTCCCTGATAAATTTGCACTCACAACATCACAATTTGTTGAGCACAATTTGTGCCTAGGTAGCTAATTTATAAAATTAAAGACAAAATACTGGGTCCTAGTAATTGCAGCATAATATCACTGTGGCAGAATCAAAAGAAAAAAATGATTTAATTCAACTCACATTTTATTACGTGCAATAAACAGTGATTTTTAACATTAACAGACTTTTCAGTATTTTTCAGATAGTCCCTAATTTACAAGGTTCCAACTTATAGGCTTTTAAAAAATTTTACAATGATGCAAAAGTAATATGCATTCGATAGAGATTATACTCCAAGTTTTGAATTTTGATACTCTCTCATGACACTGGGAAGTGTGGCAGTGAGTTGCAGCTCCATGTCAGCCATATTATCACTCTTTTGTTTTTCACTTTCAGTATAGTATTCAATATATTATGTGAGATAGTCAAAACTATTATAAAATATGCTTTGTGTTTGATGATTTTGCCCAACTGTTGGCTAATGGCAGTGTTCTGACACATTTAAGGAGTTGGGCTAAACTGTGACTTTTTCTTTCAAGGTGCAAACATGGTTTATTTCACATTAATATTTAAAAAAATCAATAGCATTTATTTTTAGAGCACTTTTAGATTCACAGAAAAACTGAGGAGAAAGTATAGATAGTACCCTTATAACCTCTGCCTCCACACATGTACAGCCTTCCCTAAAGTCTATATTCTGCTCCACAATGGTATATTTACTACAGCTGATCAACCTTCATTGACACATCATGATCACCCAAAGTCAATAGTTTACCATACATTTCATTCTTGATGGTATACTTCCTACTGGTTTTGACAAATATATAACATGGATGTACTTTGTGGTACCATGCAGAGTAGTTTCACCCCCTTAAACAATTCCTGTGCTCTGCCAAATTATCCCTTTATCCCCCAACACCTGGCAACCACAGATTTTTTAACTATCTTCATAGTTTTGCCTCTTTCAGAATGTCATGTATAATTGATCCTTGAACAACATTTGGGGGTTAGGAGTACTGACTCCCAAATGACTAGAAAATCCTAGTATAACTTTATAATTGGCCCTCCATAACCATGGTTCCACATCTGCAGATTAAAACTTAACTGGATAATTCTCTTTAAATAAACAAATACTTACATCGTGATGAGATTAGGTATATACATATATATTTTGAATAATACATCATATTATTAAAATGAATATAATTTAAAATTCATTTAGAGCCTTACATCCTTCAATAGAGAATATACATCTTTTGTATGTCCTTGGAATGCTTTCAAATATCAATCACCTATTTGGCCATAAAGAAAACCTTAACAACTTCATTGTGTTAAAGATTTACAGGTTATGTTCTTTGAACCCAATTTTTAAAATGTGACCCATGGAGTTTCCGTCGTGGCTCAGTGGTTAACGAATCTGACTAGGAACCATGAGCTTGCGGGTTCGATCCCTGGCCTTGCTCAGTGGGTCAAGGATCCGGCGTTGCTGTGAGCTGTGGTGTAGGTCGCAAACGAGGCTCAGACCTGGTGTTGCTATGGCTCTGGCATAGGCCAGTGGCTACAGCTCTGATTCGACCCCTAGCCTGGGAATCTCCATATGCCGTGGGTGTGGCCCAAGAAATGGCAAAAAAAAAAAAAAAAAAGACAAAAAAAAAGAAACAAAACAAACAAAAAAAATGAAATGTGACCCAAAATATTAATTTCTTGTTAAGTAAGAAACACACTTATGGATAACTCTTAGATCAAAGGAGAAATGAAAAGGATAAAGAGTAAACTACCTGAAAATGGATGTTTTATATCAAACCTATGGAAACAGCTCTTGTTATTTTCCATAGGTTTACATATAAGGCTTTTTTTTTTTTTGGAAAATATTATGAGACAAATAGGAAATTTATTCTATACTTTATCCCATTTTGTATGGCTTTCATCCTTGCTATTTAGTATTATCTATTACATTTCAAATTTTCTTTAACAATTAGCATTATATTAAAATTGTTATATTATGCAACTAAAATTTATAAAGAAGAAAGCCTTATATACAATTAAATATTTTATATAGCATAAAAAATAATTTATCTGGTAAGAATAACAAAAATAATACACCCTCTGAAAATAAGTAAAATATAAAATGCATAAATTGGTTAAAGAACAGTGTAACTATATAAATATGTCCTCAAAATTTGTTACGTCTTATTGATTCTTCAATAAAGGCATTACACCATTCTAGATGATGTGATAAACAAGACATTATAGACCTTACATTGTACCATGGAGAGAAATGGTTATTAATGATACAATTGTAGAACTGTATTATTTAATTGTACAGTTGCATTATTTAATTATATTATAATAAATGCTTTGATGGAGAGGAAATCAGAATCAGATGTAAGAAGACTTCAGCATTCCAAGAATGATGTTGAATGACCCCTTTAATGGTGGATTGTGCACTTATTTACTATGAGATATATTTCTTCTCCAGAGATTCCTTGTTTGTGTATCAATTGTAGATTTTTGGTTTGCAGTTATTCTGTAGTTTTGATATAAGAGTCTATATGTATATGAGATTGTTTTAAGTTGTTGGTCTCTTAATTGCAAGGTCATCTCCAGTGTCCTGCATTTGTACCCACCTCTTCTCATGATTTCTGATTTTGGTGGTATAACTGTGCATGGATGATTTCATATCTTTACTGGTGAGCCTTGTCATTTGTGGAATTTTTGTTTCCTGTTGCTGTCTTTTCTTTTCTGCCTAGAGAAGTTCCTTTAGTATTTGTTGTAAAGCTGGTTTAGTGTTGCTGAATTCTCTCAGCTTTTGCTTCTCTGTGAAGGTTTTTATTTCTCCTTCAAATCTGAATGAGAGCCTTGCTGGGTAGAGTATTCTTGGTTGGAGGTTTTTTCCTTTCATCACGTTAAGTACATCATGCCACTCCCTTCTGGCCTGCAGAGTTTCCACTGAAAAATTTTCTGATAACCTTACTGGGGTTCCCTTGTATGTTACTTGTTTCTTTTCCCTAGCTGCTTTCAAGATTTTCTCTTTGTCTTTAACTTTGGTTAGTTTGACTAATATGTGTCTTGGTGTATTCCCCCTTGGGTTTATTTTATATGGTACTCGTTGTGCTTGCTGGATTTGAGTGAGTGGTTCCTTTCCCATGTTAGGGAAGTTTTTGGCTATTATCTCTTGGAATATTTGTTCTGACCCCTTCTCTCTCTCTTCTCCTTCTGGCACCCCATAATACGGATGTTGGTGCGTTTAACATTGTCCCAGAGTTCTCTGAGACTCTCTTCATTTGTTTTCAATCTTTTTTCTCTTTTCTGTTCCACACCCATAATTTCCACTAATCTGTCCTCCACCTCGCTTATTCGTTCTTCTGCCTCCTGTATTCTGCTGTTAGCTGCTTCTAGTGAATTTTTTATTTCAGTTATTGTATTTTGCATCTCTTCCTGTTTAAGTTTTATATCTTGTACATTTTTGGTCAGTGTTTCCTCTAAATTATCCATCTTTGCCTCCAGTTTATTTCCAATGTCTTGCATCATCTTCAGCATCAACAGTCTAAAGTCTTTTTCCTGGAGACTGAGAATCTCCTCATGGCTTAGCTGATTTTCTGGGTTTTTACCTTTCTCCCTCATCTGAGTTATAGTTCTCTTTCTTTTTATTTTTATAGGTTTTTGGTGTGGTGACCTTTTTACAGATACTAGAGTTGTAGCCTCTTGTACTTCTGGTGTCTGCCCCCCTGTGGCTGAAGTCAGTGTGGGGGCTTGCTTTAGGCTTCCTGATGGGAGGGGCTGATGTCTGCCCCCTGGTAGTTAGAGCCAATTCTAATCCCTCTGGTGGGTGGGGCTTGGTCTCTGGATGGGATTAGAGGCAGCTGTGTGCCTGAGGGGTCTTTAGGCAGCCTGTTTACTGAGGGGTGGGGCTGTGATCCCACCTGGATTGTTGTTTGCCCTGGGGCTTCTCAGGCTGACTGATGGGTGGGGCCAGATTTTCCCAAAATGGCCACCTCCAGAGTAAGGCAGCTGCTGAATATTCCTGAGAGTTTGCCTTCAATGTCCTTCCCTCACAACAAGCCACATTCACCTCTGTTTTCCCAGGATGTCCTCCAAGAACTGCAGTCAGTTTTGACCCAGATTCCTATGGAGACCTCGCTTTGCCCTGGGACCCAGGGCACGTGAAAGTCCATGTGCACCTTTCAAGAATGGGGTCTCTGTTTCCCCCAGTACTGTGCAGCTCCTGTGCACAAGCCCCCTGGCCTTCAATGCCAGATGCTCCAGGGGCTCTTTCTCTCAGTGCCAGATCCATGCACGTGAGGGTTTGATGTGGGGCTCAGAACTCTCACTCCTGTAGGTGAGTCTCTGTGAACCAGTTAGTTTTCAGTCTGTGGGGCTTCCCACCCAGGAGGTATGGGGTTTTTTATCATGAAATCACCCCTCCTACCTCTTGATGTGGCCTCCTCTTTTTCTTCTGGAGTAGGGTATCTTTTTTAAAGTTTCTGGTCCATTTGGGTAGAGATTGCTCAGTCTTTAGTTGTGAATTTTGTTGTTTTTAGGAGAGAAGTTGAGCTCCAGTCCTTCTATTCCACCATCTTAATCCTCAAGATTAGGTATATTAAATGAATTTTCAGTTTAAGGATATTTTCAATTTACAATGAGCTTTTTGGGATGTAACTCATTTGTGAATTCATGAAGTTCTATATTCTTATCCTTGGCATATAACACACAATACATGTTTGAATTAACAAATAAATGGATCAAGGATATGCTAGTCTTAAAAGCAGGAAATTACATCTTCACTGAATTGAAGATTTAACTACACTTTTGATATACTAGCTTTTTAAAAAATATTTTTCTCTAGAGTGCCATAAGTAGTTGATCATTTTGATGAAATAGTATTTATGTTTTCCAATCTGTGTTCATTGTCTGTTTAACCAATGCTGTCTTCCAAACCTAATAAAATATTTCTTTCCACTCTGAGAAGGAAGAACATTATAAGTGACAGTACCATGTGTAGCAACTTTGTATTTTCTTGCAAAGCTTCCTTCACCTATATCAAGAACTTTTTGGACAATCAAAAGTCAAATTTATTGGAGTTCCCATTGTGGTGCAGCAGAAACAAATCTAAGAACAATGAGGTATGGGTTTGAACCCTGGTCTCACTCAGTGGGTTAATGATCCAGCATTGCCATGAGCTGTGGTGTATGTCACAGATGCAGCTTGGATCTGGTGTTCCTGTGGCTCTGGAATAGGCCAGCAGCACAAGCTCAGATTAGACCCCTAGCCTGGGAACCTCCATATGCCATGGGTGTGGCCCTAAAAAGATAACAGACAAAAAAAAAGTGTCAATTTATTCCCTACCACCTGCTCTCACTACCCCCCCATTATAAAGTCAAGTCCATGAAATTAGATCTTTGTTTTGTTTTGACTGTTGTGCTGATTCAAAATGTGCCAGTTATAAATTTCAAAAGTGCTGGGGAAACACACAAAACTTCCTCACTCTCTTTTTCATCCCAGCAGGATTCTAACAAGTGAGCTTCTTTTGCATAGTTTACATCAACAAACTTATTTGGAGTTGAATACTCCATCATGGAAATATTCAAATTCCCAAATGTTACATTTGTGTGGAAAATAATTTAAATGGAAAATCCTCTTAGCAAATTTAATGTAAAAAATTGCCAAGAGCGTGTCAAAGAGAAGTGGGCTACTTACTAACAGACAGCAAATAAAGTGTATAAATGAACAGAAATGAAAAGGTAGTCACTAAGACTTGAAATATCAGATTTAAGCAGTTTTCTTTGATTCTCTCTCAAAAACAAAATGTCTTCCTTTTTTTTCTCCTAGAAAATTGTCTTTATACCTGTCTTGATCTTTCAATGGGATATTTTAACACAGGTGTAAATGTTAATTCAACAATCATTCAGCCTCTAGTCTAAGCCAAACACGCTGCCACATAGAAGCATGCATGTGTAAATGTCACATGATTTGTGCCATAATTCAATTTATTACCTAAGTTTTGACCTATATCGAGAACACCATTATAAATGCAATATAAATAAGTTCGATATAAATAAGGAAATATAGTAATGCAAGCAAACACGTTTCTGAAACAATAGAAAAAACTAGACAAAGCACTTAAATAGCAAAAAAGAAATAGCCTTCTAATAGCAGTTTTGCAATAAATAACTGAGATAATAGGAATGCCTTGTATTAGAGTACCAATGTTCTCAGATGGATGTGAGGTGGGAATGCTTTATGCTAACCACTTGATATAGACCCCCAGAACTTGTCTCTTTGCAGAAAGAATTCAGCAAAGAGACTGAGGGTAGTGAGGCAAATAATTTTTATTAAGATAGAAGAGAGAAAAAATAGGTGTGGAGAAAGCACAAGCAGGCTCTAATGGTGGGGGGAAGTGGAAAAAAGAGAGAGAGAGAGAGGGAAAGAGCAGAAGAGGAAAAGAGTGACACTTGCTTTGGAGGTTGTTTAAAGCATTTGTATGGGGGCAGTCCTCCTGGGATTCCTCTGGACAATCATCTTGCTTGCCTAGCCTTGAGACCACATTTGGCCTGATTAAGGGGCCTCCCATGTGTGTATGCACATGTTTTAGCTGGGATAGATTCTACCACCAGAGTTTCTGGTAAGTTGACAGGAATAGCGGTCTGGTGCCCCACCCTTCTCTGGCCTGTGAAGAACATTTCTGAAAGTGTGTAGTTCTGGAGGTCTCTGACTTCAAGAATGAGAAAAGAGTTGTCTATGTATTTTATCCAAGCAGGACACACTCCTCCTTGCTTCTGCTATAATCTTCATCTTGAGATTGTCTGTCCACATGGAACAGATTATAGTTGTTCTGCCTATGACCCATCTATCTCCTGCTTCAGTAATAGCAATATTAAAGTAATAGTTAATATGAAGATATAAGTAATAGTAGCAATAGCAAGGGTAGTAAGCATTTAAATGTCTTAACTAATAACCAGGTAATAAGGCTTATGACAAGGGCCTTATGCAAAGCCACACTTCCTTTTCATAACAGTACCATGTGGTAGATATGCCCATTATCCATACTTAGCAGTTGTGGACACTGAGGGTAAAAAGTGTACATAAGTTTCTCATGGTTTCATGCTACCATCTAGTCAAACTGGGTCTGGGAATCTAAGTCTAATATTTCCAAAATTCATCTATTTATCCCAAATAGGATTTATAAATTAGTGGAATTGTTTATTTATTAAACTCAGTCTTTAACACTGTACTGAGTGAATTTTGAAAGTTCCTTAAAAGCTTAGAAATATTTTTTGTAAAGGACCAGAAAATAAATAAATTTAGGCTTTATGGGTCATACATATGGCCTTTGTTACAGTTACTAAATTCTGCCATTGTAGAGTAAAAGCAGCCATAGAAAATAAGCAAAATCTTATTTGAAAAAATATAGGTCAACCCTTGATTTATATAATTATTCTGAACTTCATATTTTTTTCTTGGTAAAATGGAGATAAGCCTACCTTTTGAGGTTGTTATGATTTTCAATAAGCATTTGACAGATGTAGTATGGCAACTATTAGGTGTAAAATACGTGTTAGCTATTATTTTTAATTATTATTTTTAGTTTAGCTATTTCCCTCCCTTCTAAACCCCAAAATGAGGATAATCCATGTATTTCTGCCCCTCAATAAAAAGTTGACCAAAGAAAAATCAATGCAAGCATCATTTTAGAAGTACAATGCTGACTCTGTGTGTGTGTGTGTGTGTGTGTGTGTGTGTGTGTGTGTGTGTGAGATATGTTATTATGGTTAGATATATTAATTTATTGAATATTTTGGAGAATCTTCCATGTATGGAATTACATGATGCTGGAAATGCAAAGATCAGATAAGTATATAGTATTTTTTCCACACTTCTAATAGGGAAGATAATATGCATATAAATATGGTTATAAATAACTACCCAAAGTTATTATATAAATTATATATATATACACACATATGTATAACTGTATTATAAGAATTGATTTTCTTATCTTCTTCCTCCATCATTAGCCTGCAATTTCTTTGATCTCTTCCATGTCTTGTTCTTTCTATATTCTCAGTATTTACTATGGGTCCTCTTGCAAAGCAGGGCTGATATAGAAATAATGAATGTCAAGCAAAGTGTTATGCAGTCATAATATGAAGAGATAACTTCTGATCAGAATGATCCATGAAATTTTAAATCATCTACCAACTTTTTTGTTGGCTTTTTTTTTTTTTTTTTTTTTTGGCTTTTCAGGGCTACACCCATGCCTTATAGAGGTTCCCAGGCTAGGGTCAAATCAGAGGTACAGCTGCTGGCCTTTGCCACAGCCACAGCAACAAAGGATCTGAACCATGTCTGTGACCTACACCACAACTCAGGGCAACACTGGATCATTAACCCACAGAGCGAGGCCAGGGATGGAACCCACAACCTCATGGTTCCTAGCAGGATTTGCTTCCCTGTGCCACAACAGTAATTCCTACATTATCTACCAACTTTTATTAAACATCTACAGTATGCTTGATGTGGAAGATGGCTTATAACATAGAGGCTAAAATAACCAAACAAGACCCTATAGGGCTTTCCCAGGGCATACCTCTCCCTTATATCGTCTGCTTTTTCTCCTCTATGAAGTATCTACATAATAGTATCTGGTGCATATTTCTTGAGTTTTTTTATAGATGCTAAACTCTGACCAAATTCCTACTTGATGGCCTTGAGCATATAGCCCCCAGACCTACTGGAGCCTCAGGGTTGATATTAATCCCTGTGACAGTATTCTGTTAGGTCACTCTTAACCAATTAGAGAATTGTGCATGAGCTGATCACTTACCCTTGGGCTTGCTTCCCTCATCTTACTTTTAAAAATGCCTTGCTGAGGGAGGTCATGTCATGACACAGTGGAAACAAATCCAACTAGGAACCATGAGATTGTGGGTTCAATCCCTGGCCTCACTCAGTGGGTTAAGTATCCAGCATTATCATTAGCTGTGGTGTAGGTTGCAGATGTGGCTTGGATCTGGTGCTGCTGAGGCTGTGACACAGGCTGGCAGCTACAGCTCAAATTAGACCCCTAGCCTGAAGTTGTGGCCCTAAAAAGACAAAAAATACATAAATAAGTAAAATAAAGTAAAAATGCTTTGCTGAAACTCATCACAGAATTTGGTCTTTTTGAGCACTAGCTGTCCTGGATTCCTTTGTATAGCATGTTACAATAAATGCTGCACTTTTCTTCACCACAACCTGATATCAACGGATCAGCTTTGTTGTGTGCTGCCAAGCAGAACCAAGTTTTGGTACTATAACAAAATCAGGGGAATTTGAGTAATATTGGCCTATAATAGTACCATCCTTGTGAGCATGAATAAAAATACTAAACCTCTCTCTGCCTTATTTTTCTCTACCATAAGTAGAGATAATTTCCTAAAGAGTTATATAAGGTCCAACACATAGTATAAATAGTGGCTAGGATGATAATTATAGATATTTTGCTAATGACAAGGATACATTGTAACATTTATAATTGGGATGGCTGAAAGTAATCCAATAAGGGTAGTTTTAAAATGTATAGTTTTGTTTTATTTTTTTCACATTACACAAATTCTTAAATTAGACTATTGCTGGCATTAATATAGATGCTCTGCAGTCTCTAAAGAGATGTAATCTCTTTCTCTACTATATTTTAGCCTAGCACTAATGAACATATAGTTCATGGCCCAGCATCATTGGAGCTCACCAGGAGCTTGTTGGAAAAGGAAAGTTCTGGGTACTACTATAACCTACTGAATCAGAACCACAAATCTCAATTGTTATCTTATGCATGTTAGAGTTTAAGAAACATAGATTTAGTCCATATTTTCTTTTTATCATTTATTTATAAATATATTTTTTTCTACTGTACAGCATGGTGAGTCAGTTACACATACATGTATGTACACATTCTATTTTCTCACATTAAATGTTCCATCATAAGTGACTAGACAGGGTCCCAAGTGCTACACAGCAGGATCCCATTGCTAATCCAACCTGAAGTCTACATTCTGGGTCTATTTACCCCAAGCTCCCAGTCCTTCCCATTCTCTCCTTTTCCCCCTTGGAAACCACAGGTCTATTCTCCAAGCCCATTCTTTTATTTTCTGTGGAAAGATTCCTTTGTGCAATATGTTAGATTCCAGATATAAGTGATACGAAATGGTATTTGTCTTTCTCTTTCTCACTTACTTCACTCAGGATGAGACTCTCCAGTTCCATCCAGGTTGCTGGAAATGGCATTATTTGGTGCATTTTTATGGCTGAGTAGTATTCCACTGTGTATATATACCACATCTTCCTAATGCAATCCTCTGTCGATGGACATTTGTATTGTTTCCATGTCTTTCTATTGTGAATACTGTTGCAATGAACATGCAGGTACATGTGTCTTTTTTTTTTTAAAGGAAATTTTGTCTGGGTATATGCACAAGAGTGGAATTGCTACATCATATGGTACTTCTATGTATAGATTTCTAAGGTACCTCCATGCCGTTCTCCATAGTGGTTGTACCAACTTACATTCCCACCAACAGTGCAGGAACATTCCCTTTTCTCCACACCCCTTCCAGCAGTTGTTACTTGTGGACTTATTAATGATGGCCATTCTGACTGGTGTGAGGTGGTATCTCATGGTAGGTTTGATTTGCATTTCTCTAATAATCAGGACTCTTGAGCATTGTTTCAAGTGCTTGTTGGCCATCTGTGTATACTCCTTGGAGAAATGTCTATTCAGGTCCTTTCACTATCTTTCCATTGGGTTGTTGGTTTTTTTGCTGTTGAGTTGTGTACTGTTTGTATATTTTAGACATTAAGGCTTTATCGGTTGCACCACTTGAAATTATATTCTACCATTGCGTGAGTTGCCTTTTTGTTTTCTTTTTGGTTTCCTTTGCTGTGCAAAAGCTTTTCAGTTTGATTAGGCCCCATTGGTTTATTTTTGTTCTTATTTCTGTTGCTTTGGGAGACCCATCTGAGAAAACATTTGAAAGGTTGATGTTAGAAAATGTTTTGCCTATGTTCTCTTCCAGGACTTTGATGGTGTCTTATCTTATATTTAAGTCTTTCAGCCATTTTGAGATTATTTTTGTGCATGGTTCTAGTTTCATTGCTTTGCATGAAGGGTGTGTTCTAGTTTCATTGCTTTGCATGAAGCCGTCCAGGTTTCCCAGCAATACTTGCTGAAAAGACTGTCTTTTTCCCATTTTATGTTCTTGCCTCCCTTGTCAAAGATTAATTGACCATAGGAGTCAGGGTTTATTTCTGGGTTCTCTATTCTGTTCCATTGTTCTGTCTGTCTGTTTTGGCACCAGTACCACACTGTCTTGATGACTGTAGCTTTGTAATATTGCCTGAAGTCTGGTAGAGTCATGCCTCCTGCTTGGTTTTTGGTGCTCAGAATTGCTTTGGCAATTGTGTGGGTCTTTTGTGGTTCCATGTAAATGTTTGGATAGTTTGTTGTAGTTCTGTGAAAAATGTCATGGGTCATTTGATAGGGATGGCATTGAGTCTGTAGATTGCTTTGGGTAGTATGGCCATTTTAGCAATAGTAATTTTTCCAATCCATGAACATGGAATATCTTTACATTTCTTTACATCTTCTTTAATTTCTTTGACGAATGTTTTATAGTTCTCAGCATATAAATCTTTCACCTCCTTGGTCAGGTATTTGAGTTTTTGGTGTGCAATTTTAAAACGTATGGTATTTTTGTATTCCTTTTCTAACATTTCATTGTTAGTATACAGAAATGTGACTGATTTCTTAATGTTAATCTCATATCCTGCTACTTTTTTGAATTTGTTGATAGGTTCAAGTAGTTTTGGGGTTGAGTTCTTAGGGTTTTCTATATATGGTATCATGCCATCTGCATACAGTGACATTTTTACCTCTTCTCTTCCTATTTGGATGCCTTTTATTTCTTTTGCTTCTCTGATTGCTGTGGCTAGAACTTCCAAAACCATGTTGAATAGCAGTGGTGAGAGTGGGCATCCCTCTCTTGTTCCAGATTTGAGTGAGAAGGCTTTCAGCTTTTCTCCATTGAGTATTATATTTGCTGTGGGTGTGTCATAAATGGCTTTGATTATGTTAAGGAATGTTTCCTCTTATACCCACTTTGTTAAGAGTTTTGATCATGAAGGGATGTTGGATTTTGTCAAATGCTTTTTCTGCGTCTATTGAGATGATCATGTGGTTTTTTACTTTTCTTTTGTTAATTTGGTGTATGATGTTGATTGATTTGCTTATGTTGAAACATCTTTATGCACCTGGAACATATCCCACCTGGTGGTGGGGTACAACCTTTTTTATATGTTGTTGGATTTGGTTGGCTAAAATTTAGTTGAGAATTTTTGAATATATATTCATCAAAGTTATTGGCTGATAGTTTTCTTTTTCATCAAATCACAAGTGAGGAGAGTAAATAGGACAGGTAAGAATGACAAAAACAACCAGTGAATGAATAAAATGACAATTAGTATATAAATGCTCCCAAGGCAGAAAATTTTACAGTAAATATCTCTGTGCCTATCACCTAGTTTCTACAATTAACATTTTATTATGCTTATATCATTTCATACATATTTATTATCCATTCCTCTAGTCAATAGCCCACTTTTATTCTATCAATTCCTAGGTAAGTTTTCTATGAATTCCCAAAAACTGAAGATTTTACATGCTATTCTAGTACCCTCTCTAACAATTTCTCATTCTTCTCCTATGATACTTGAATTATTTACAATGAATAATTTTGTTTAATATTTTATTTTCCTGCAGTACCAGTGATTCTCAAAATTGAGCTTGAAGCACAATTACCTGGCAGTCCTGTCAAAACATGTGTTACTTGTCCCCACCCTCCAATTTTCTGATATGGAAGGTCTTAGTTGGGAATCAAAAGTTTAATTTCTGATTAGTCGCTGGTCCACCTGCCACATTTTGAAAACCACTGAGGTTGATTAGGACCGTGTCTGCAGGGGTCAAGTCTATTTTATTTTTTGCTAATTTTCACTGGCTATCACAGCCACAGAGTGGGTGCTCAGGACATGATATGGATTTCCTGAGTGAATCAATTTATGTATATGCTTTTACATATATATTTTATATACACATATATGTTATATATACATGTATAATTTTCATTTATTATATCAAATGAGCTCTTTATAATTATTTTTGTCAATAATTATCTCCATCAATGGGCATATTCCTTTATCTTCCCCTAATGTTAATATCATCCCTGATTTTATCCTGTTACATTGATTATGATAATTTTCCCAAATGTTTTGTTTTTCACAAACATTCCTTATCATCCAAAAAATTGTAAATAACAGAGATGCACTTTCTAATTTTATTTCTTTTATTTATTTTCTCATGAACCTAAGATGTGAAATTAGCATATTTTGCCACAATATTAAGTAGGAATTCAAAGGCATTTTTTAAGGGAAAGAGAAGAAAAAAACTAAGCAAACTTTGACTACTTTTGAACAAGGAAATGTTTTTGTGAAGTTTGCACAAGTGTGATATTGGGAGTTGATGTCATAGAATAGGCCTTGAATTGTCAGTGTGCTTTATCTTAACTATGAAAATAATTTGTTCTAAATGACTGCAGGTTTCCACTATAACTAAAGAATTGTCTGGCCCCAGGTTTAGGTTCTTCAGATAAAGGATGCTCAAACATATATGACCTTTAATTGCATGTGACTTATTAAAAAACAAACTTTAGTTTGTTTAGAGAAATTTGAGATTCACATCAAAACTGAGAAGGCACAGAGATTTCCCCCTGTATTCTCAGTCCCCATATATGCAGAGCCTCTGTAATGGTCAATGACCCCCACCAAACAAGTGATACATTTGTTACAGTTAATGAGCTTATATTGGCATCATTTAAAATCTGTAATTCACATTAGGATACACTCTTGTTGCTGTACATTCTATGCATTTGGCCAAATGTATAGTGACATGTATCCATCATTATAATATCATGCAGAGTATTTTCACTCCCTTAAATATCCTTGTGCCCACCTACCCAACATTCATTAATCACTGACCTCTTTGTTAAATTAATAGTTTTGTCTTTTCCAGAAAGTCATATATATTTGGAATCGTACTATGTGTTGCCTTTTCATATTGACTTCTATCATTCTTGATATACATTTAAGGTTCCTCCATGTTTTTATATGGTTTGATAGCTCACTTCTCTATAGCACTGAATAATGTTCTATTATCTGGATGTACCACAGTTTATCTATTTACCTACTGCAGGACATCTTGGTGGCTTCCAAATTTTGGCAAGTTTGAAATAAAGTTTCTCTAGGTATACATGTGCAATTTTTTGTACACATAAGTCTTCAACTAATTTGGATAGATACCAAGGGGTGCAATTGCGGGATTGTACAGTAAGAGTATGTTTAGTTATGTATGAAACCTAAAACTGTCTTTCAAAGTGGCTGTATCATACTGCAATCCCACTGGCAATGAATGAGAGTACCTATTGCTCCATATCTTTCATTGCCAGCATTTGGAATTGTGAGTATTCAGAATTTTGGACATTCAAGTAGGTAGGTAGTTTTTCATTGTTGTTAATTTGTAATTCTTTGATGACATGTGACATGGTATATTTTGTCATATGCTTATTTATCATCCAACTATTTTTTTTTGGTGTGGTGTTTGGATCTTTGGTCCCCTTTTAATTGGATTAAATCTTCATCATGTCTCTCCGTGTCTTTTATTTATTTATTTATTTATTTATTTATTTATTTATTTATTTTTCTGTTGTACAGCATGGGGGCCAAGATACATTTACACGTACACATTTTTTTCCACCCTTTGTTCTGTTACAATATAAGTATCTAGACATAGTTCTCAATGCTACTCAGCAGGATCTCATTGTAAATGCATTCCAAGTTGTATCTAATAACCCCAAGTTCCCAATCCCTTCCACTCCCACCCTCTCTCCCTGGGCAGCCACAAGTCTATTCTCCAGGTTCATGATTTTCCTTTCTGTGAAAATGTTCATTTGTGCTGCATATTAGATTCCAGTTATAAGTGAAATCATACAGTATTTGTCTTTCTCTTTCTGACTTATTTCACTCAGTATGAGATTCTCTAGTTCCATCCATGTTGCTGCAAATGGCATTATGTCATTCTTTTTTTATGGCTGAGTAGCATTTCATTGTGTATATATACCAAATCTTCCGAATCCGATCATCTGTTGATGGACATTTGGGTTGTTTCCATGTCCTGGCTATTGTGAATAGTGCTGCAATGAACATGCAGGCGCATGTGTCTCTTTTAAGTAGAGTTTTGTCTGGATAACTGCCCAAGAGTGGGATTGCGGGGTCATGTGGAAGTTCTATGTATAGATTTCTAAGGTATCTCCAAACTGTTCTCCATAGTGGCTGTACCAGCTGACATTCCCACCAACAGTGCAGGAGGGTTCCCTTTTCTCCACACCCCCTCCATCACTAGTTATTTGTGGATTATGAATGCTGGGCATTGTGATTGGTGTGAGGTGGTATCTCATGGTAGGTTTGATTTGCATTTCTCTTATAATCAGCGATGTTGAGGATTTTTTCATGCGATTGTTGGCCATCTGAATATCTTCCTTAGAGAATAGTCCATTCAGGTCTTTTGCCCATTTTTCCATTGGGTGATTGGTTTTTTTGCTGTTGATTTGTATAAGTTGCTTGTAAAATCTAGAGATTAAACCCTTGTCCATTGCATTGTTTGAAACTATTTTCTCCCATTCTGAAAGTTGTCTTTTTGGTTTCTTTTGGGTTTCCTTTGCTGTGCAAAAGCTTTTCAGTTTGATTGAGTCCCATGGGTTTATTTTTTGCTCTTATTTCTTTTGCTTTGGAAGACTGACCTGAGAAAATATTCATGAGGTTGATGTCAGAGAGTGTTTTGCCTATGTTCTCTTCCAGGACTTTGATGGTGTCTTGTCTTTTATTTAAGTCTTTCAGCCATTTGGAGTTTATTTTTGTGCATGGTGTGAGGGTGTGTTCTAGTTTCATTGCTTTGCATGCAGCTGTCCAGGTTTCCCAGCAATAATTGCTGAAAAGACTGTCTTTTTCCCATTTTATGTTCTTGCCTCCCTTGTCAAAGATTAATTGACCATAGGTGTCAGGGTTTATTTCTGGGTTCTCTATTCTGTTCCATTGATCTGTCTGTCCGTTTTGGTACCAGTATCATACTGTTTTGATGACTGTGGCTTTGTAATATTGCTTGAAGTCTGGGAAAGTCATGCCTCCTGCTTGGTTTTTGGTGCTCAGAATTGCTTTGGCATCTAGGTCTTTTGTAGTTCCATATAAATGTTTGGATAATTTTTGTAGTTCTGTGAAAAACATCATGGGTCATTTGATAGGGATGGCATTGAATCTGTAGATTGCTTTGGATAGTATGGCCATTTTTACATTATTGATTTTTCCAATCCATGAACATGGAATATCTTTCCATGTTCTTAAATTTCTTTGTTTAACATTTTGTATTTCTTGGCATATAAGTCCTTTACCTCCTTGGTCAGGTGTATTCTGAGGTATTTGCTTTTGTGAGGTACAATTATAAAAGGTATGGTATTTTTGTATTCCTTTTCTAACATTTCATTGTTAGTATACAGAAATGTGACTGACTTCTGAATGTTAATTTTATATCTTACTATTTCTCTGAATTTATGAATCAGTTCAAGTAGTTTTTGTGTGGAGTCCTTAGGGTTTTCTATGTATAATATCATGTCATCTGCATACTGTGACAGTTTTATCTCTTCTCTTCCTATTTGGAATGCCTTTTATTTCTTTTGTTTGTCTAATTGCTGTGGCTAGGACTTCCAATACTCTGTTGAATATCAGTGGAGAGAGTGCATATCCCTGTCTTCTTCCAGATTTTAGTGGGAAGGCTTTCAGTTTTTCCCCATTGAGTATTATATTTGCTGTGGGTTTGTCATAAATGGCTTTGATTATGTTCAGGAATGTTCCCTCTATACCTACTTTGGCGAGAGTCTTGATCATGAATGGATGTTGGACTTTGTCAAATGCTTTTTCTGCGTCTATTGAGATGATCATATGATTTTTTACTTTTCTTTTGTTAATGTGATGTATGACATTGATTGATTTGCATGTGTTGAACTATCTTGGTGAACCTGGGATGAATCCTATCTGGTCATGGTGTATGATCTTTTGATATGTTATTGGATTCAGTTGGCTAAGATTTTGTTGAGAATTTTTGCGTCTATATTCATTAAAGATATTGGGCAATAGTTTTCTTTTTTGGTGGTATCTTTGTCTGGTTTTGGAATGAGGGTGATGGTGGCATCATAGAATGTCTTTGGGAGTATTCCTTCTTCTTCAAACTTTTGAAATAATTTAAAGAGGTTGTCCACCAGATCCTCTTTATATGTTTGGTAGAATTTGCCTGTGAAGCCATCTGGTCATGGACTTTTATTTGTAGGGAATGTTTTTTTTTTTTTTTTTTTTTTTTTAATTTTCCCACTATACAGCAAGGGGGTCAGGTTATCCTTAGATGTATACATTGCAGTTACAGTTTTTTCCCCCACCCTTTCTTCTGTTGCGACATGAGTATCTAGACATAGTTCTCTATGCTATTCAGCAGGATCTCCTTGTAAATCTATTCTAGGTTGTGTCTGATAAGCCCAAGCTCCCGATCCCTCCCACTCCCTCCCCCTCCCATCAGGCAACCACAAGTCTCATCTCCAAGTCCATGATTTTCTTTTCTGAGGAGATGTTCATTTGTGCTGGATATTAGATTCCAGTTATAAGTGATATCATATGGTATTTGTCTTTGTCTTTCTGGCTCATTTCACTTAGTATGAGATTCTCTAGTTGCATCCATTGTGCCGCAAGGAATGTTTTTAAGACTAATTCAACTTCATTTCTACTGATTGGTCTGTTCAGTTGGTCTGTTTCTTCTTTACTCAGATGTGGCAAGCTGTAAGATTCTAGAAAATTGTCCATTTCTTCCAGATTGTCAAACTTGTTGGCATATAGTTGGTCATAGTAATCTCTTGTGGTTTTTTATATTTCTACAGAATCCATTGTGATTTCTCCTTTTTCATTTCTAATTTTGTTTATTTGGGTTCTTTCTCTCCTCTTTTTAGTGAGTCTGGCCAAGGGTTTGTCAGTTTTGTTTACCTTTTCAAAGAACCAGCTCTTAGTTTTATTAATTTTCTCTATTATTTTTTGAATCTCTATTTTATTGATTTCCTCTTTGATCTTTTTAATTTCCTTCCTTCTGCTGACTTTAGGTCTTTTTTGTTCTTCTTTTTCTAATTAGTTTAGGTGGAGGGTTAAGTTGTCAACTTGAGAACTTTCTTCTTTTATGAAGAAAGCATGTATCACTATGAATTTCCCTCTGAGCACTACTTTTGTGGTGTCCCATAAATTTTGAGAGGTTGTGTCTTCATTCTCATTTGTCTCAAGGTTTTTTTAAATTTCCTTCTTGATTTCCTCATTGACCCATTGGTTTTTTAGTAGCATGTTGTTTAGTCTCCATGTAGTAGGTTTGCTCTCATTTCTTTTCCTGTGGTTGATTTCTAGTTTAATGGCCTTGTGGTCAAAGATACTTGAAATAATTTCTATGCTCCTAAATTTGTTGAGGTTAGCTTTGTGTCCAAAATGTGATTGATTCTTGAGAAGGTTCCATGTCCACCTGAGAAGAATGTGTATTCTGACTTTTTTGGATGTAGTGTCCTGAAGTTCTCAATTAAGTCTAACTTTTCTATTGTTTCCTTTAGGATCTCTGTTGCTTTACTGGTTTTCTGTCTAGAGGATTTGTCCATTGGTGTGAGTGGGGCATTAAAGTCTCCTACTATGATTGTATTCCCATCGATTTCTCCCTTTATGTCTGTTAATATTTGTTGTATGTATCTGGGTGCCCCTGTATTTGGGGCATATATGTTGACGATAGTAGCATCCTCTCCTTGGATGGATCCCTTAATCATTAAATAGTGTCCTTCTTTGTCTTTCTTTATGTCTTTTGTTTTAAACTCAATTTTGTCTGATATGAGTATTGCAACTCCTGCTTTCCTCTCATGTCTACTGGCATGAAATATTTTTCCCATCGTTTCACTTTCAATTGATATGTATCCTTGGTCCTCAGGTGAGTTTCTTGTGGTCAGCAGATTGAAGGTTTTTGCCTTTATATCCACTCAGCCACTCTGTGTCTTTTGATTGGGGCATTCAGTCCATTGGCATTTAAGGTGATAATTGATAGATGATTAGTTTTTGCCATTTTAAACCTCGTGTTCCAGTTGATTTTATGATTCTCCGTTCTTCCCTTCATTTTTTTAGCTGGATGTTCTCCAATTATTTTCTGGTTGAGTGTTTTTCTTTTCATTTTATGCAAATGCAATGTTTGGTTTTGATTTGTGGTTACCCTGTTTATAAAGTATGTTAACCCCTTCCTATAATTATGTATTTTAGCCTGATGGTCGTGTAGGTTCAAACACTTCATTACTATACTAAAATTAAGAAGAGTAACAGACAAAAAAAAAAAAAAGAAATAAAAGAAAAACAATTTTAAAAAAGAGAATTTAGTTCCTCACATCCATTTTCCACATTTTATGATTTTGATGACTCTTTGTTTTTCTTTTTAATTTTATTTTCTTTTAAACATGTTCATGATTAAATCTTTATGCTGGCTTATCTGAGTGACTGCTCTCTGATTGCGATTTCCTCAATCCTAGTTCTTCCTCTTCATTTTTTTTTCCATTTTCCTACCTTTCTTTCCTTCCTTTCTTTTTGGTTTAGAGAGGCCCTTTCAGTATTTGTTTTGGCCTGGGTTTTGTGTTGCTGTATTCTTTTAGCTTTTTTTGTTGGAAAAATGTTTATTTCCCCTTCTATTTTAAATGATATTCTTGCTGGATAGAGTATTCTAGGTTGCATACTTTTTCCTTTTAGCACTTTAAATATCTCTTGCCATTCCCTCCTGGCCTATAGAGTTTCTGTAGAGAAATCAGCTGATAACCTTATGGGGGTTCCTTTATAGGTAACATTTTGCTTTTCTCTTGCTGCCTTTAGGATCCTTTCTTTATCACTAAATTTTGCCATTTTTATTATAATGTGTCTTGGTGTGGGTCTATTTGAGTTCAACTTGTTTGGGGCCCTCTCTGCTTCCTGATTCTTGAACTCAGTATCCTTTAGATTTGGGAAGTTTCCAGCGATAATTTCTTCAAATATATTTTCCATCCCCTTATCTTTTTCTACTCCTTCTCAAATTCCTATTATGTGTAGACTGGCCCACTTTATATTATCCCATAGGCCTCTTATATTGTTTTCATGTTTTTTCATTTGTTTTTCTGCCTGCTCTCCTGTTTAGGTGATTTCCATTATTCTATCTTCCACATCTATCTTCTGCATTATTCATTCTGGTTTTTACTGCCCTCAGTTCAGTTTGTATCTCTGCCAATGAATTTTCTACTTTTTCTTGGCTCCTCCTTATATTTTCTAGTTCCTTTCTGAGGTATCTGCATTACTCTTCATATCTTCTCTTACTTCCTTCAGTATTTTTACTATTTCCCTTTTGAACTCCAAGTCTGTCACACTGCAGAGCTCTGTTTCATTGTTGATTGCTTTAGGTGAGATCTCCTGTTGGTTTAACTGGGGGTGGTTTCTCAGCTTCTTCATCTTGCTTGTTGTTTTCTTTTTCCTGGTGGAGTTGTACTCCCCGTGGCTGGGCAGGGTTTGCCTTGGCATTGCTGTGGAATGTTTCCCGGGGGGCTGGCATTGTTGGTCATCTTCTTTGAGGCAGTGTGGCTTTTCTGGAGTGTGGGTGGGGCTGACAGGGTCTCTCTGAAGTAATGGAGGGCTTCCTGAGGGCATTCAGGACTGGGAGGTCTGCACTCTGGAGCCAAGGTCTCGGTTCCCAGCCCCCACCCAAGCATCTTGGTTTTTGGTGTCTGTGTCAGCAGTTCAGATGATCTTTTTGGTTCTCACTCTGCTGTTCGGAGCTCAGACTTACTGCTGTGCTATTCTCTGCATCTGGAGATCCCTCCAATTCGGTTGATCTTTCCATCGAGTAGGTGACTTTCCAGGGTGTGGGATCACTTTCTCCTCCACAGTTCCCTTTTGGGAGTGCCTCTCCCCAATTCCCCTTCTGTCACTCTCCTCTTTTCTCTTGTTTTATCCAGTTACGTCACGAGATTCTTGCTGTTATTGGAGTTTAGGTTCTTCTGCCAGCGATTAATTGCTGTTCTATGTGATTCATTTAACCTGTACATGTGTTTTTCTTGTTGTGTTTGTTGGAGAGGGTGAGCGTGTCCCCTTACTCTTCTGCCATCTTACCTTTCTCCTGTCTGTGTCTTATCTTTCCATTCACTTGACATTAATTTTCTCAGAGTATAAATTTTTAAATTTTTATTGAAGTCTAACTGCCTTGATATTTTTTGTTGATAGCTGTATGTGGTATACCGTGTAAAAGAAACTGCTATAAATAAGCTTTTATTAACGTGGTGGTAAGTTGTTGGGGGGAAATATATCATTTTGTAGTCCTATGATACCTCTGGAATATGAACTTCATGAGTAGTTTTCATTCCCTCTCCACCTTTTTTTGTGGGACAGAATGGCTAAAGTGAGCTCTAGTTGCACAATTTCCCTTCCTTCCTGTGAAAAGTTAGAGCCAGTTGATGTTGGGTATTTCCCTTACCCCAGATCAACAAGTTCTTATAAAACTCTAGTAGGTTAGGTTAACTAGTTTCTCCTTGAGGGCAGAATATGTTAGGAAGAACTGAATGCTCTGGGAAAGTTCAAAGTTGTTTATTTTACACTGATCCTACTGAAAGCTGGAAGAGAGCTTTCATCTTTTGTCCACTATAAGAACCTAATTATAAGAGCACAACAGAGTTGCTGTAAGTAAAACTCACAAAATTGTGAGGCCCCCCTAGAGTGGATACCACCCAGGTATTTTTAACTCTCCGACTTTTCCACAGAGAGCTTCCCTGTAATTATGATTGTAGTTATCAATTATATTTCAAGATTTCTTCCTTGGCACTGGTTCCTATGGAGGTTTTGCTCAAGGGATTCAGCTCCAGTAAGTTGTGCTTTTCCATATTCATTTGTATAATTTTTGGGGAAGTGTTTTGCCCTTTGGCCTCATTTTCTTTTCTATTTTTACAGATCTAAGAGGAGCTGTTGATTTTCCTGTTTGTTAGGTTTTTGCTTGTAGTTAGAATATAGAGGTCACTTCCAAGCTTTTTTTTTTTTTTTTTTTTTGGCTGAACAGGAAACCAGAAGCCTGAGTATGACTTTTCAAATCTATTTATACTATTTATATTATTTCTGCCTTACTCAAATGAAGAAAAATTTCCAAAATGATTTCTATTTCTTTGGCATGGGAATTAGAAAATAAATCATGATAGGCACCATTGTTACCTAATATTTGAAGTTGCCTTCAGCATTTGAAAACCTGCATGAATCTATTTACAATGTTCTTTGTTCAAGACAAGATAAAGTCATTTAGTTAGATGGCACAGCATTCATCCATTCATAAATTTAATCATTCTCCCTTTACCAAGTACTTCCTTTTTCCCAGGTATTGTGGGAAAACAAGTTATATGAAACACAGTCTTCCCTCAAGGAACTTATGGTCCAGCAGAGAATTGAGTTAATAAATTCAGGGCAATGAGATGTAATCTTCAACTAAAATATGATGAATCTTGTGGGGAAATTTTAGTGTTTAAAAGAGACTGGGGCACCAGGGGAGGCACTTGAGTTTTGAAGGCAAGTAAGAGGAGTTCCCATTGTATGCCAAATGTAATGTCAATAATAGATCAATCAAGCTGGGGAAGAAAAGGGTGCGACCAAAGCAATTTTAAGTGAAGGATACTACCTAGGAAAACAGGAGATAGAAAGAGAATGAAACATTCCAAAGAGAAAAAGTCCTTTATTGTTGTTGAATGTAGGATTTCTTGTATGAGACAGTTCAGAAATTATTCAATGATTGACCAAAATCAAGTCATAATGAATGGCTGAGAAACTGTTCGACAAGGTCTGGCCCATGCCTACTTCTTCAGCCTTATTTCATCACTTCTAACTTTTATATATGTTCCAGCATCACTGACCTTAGTTTATTCTCCCAATTCTCTCATGATTTCCTTTTCCTTCTCTACCTCTGCTCATTGCCAGAGAGATTGTTTCATGTATCCTTATTCATCCAAATGATGACTACATCTACTTCGGATCTGGCTTCCAGTAACACTTTCCCAGGGTAGACCTCTCTGAACCTGCAAATTAAATATGTTTAAATTTTGTCTCCTATGTTCCCTATAATCTTCTAATACAACACTTGTCTTAGTTAATATTTATGATCATGATTACTCACCTATTATTCTATAAGCTCAAGAAGGAAAGATGACTCACCTGTTTAACTCAATAGTATATCTTTGTTTTGAGCACAATGTCTGGAATAAAATGAGTGCTTAGCAAGTACTGAAGGAAGATGAAAACTAGTATTTATTCAATGTTTATAAGATTTGATACTTGTGTGCATGATTTTTTTTCACTTGATGCTAACCAAAGCTCTTTCAGCTTAGATAAATTATCCCTATTTAAAAATTAAGAAGCACTGGGGAGTCAGATCAAGATGATGGAGGAGTAAGATGTCACACTCATCTTCTCCCACAGACACATCAAAAAAACACATCTACATGTAAAATGACTCACACAGAATATCTTCTGAATTCTTGTAGAAGAACTTAAACCTCTAAAATGAGCAATAAACTCTTGATATAACTGGGTAGAACAAAAGGAAAAAAGAGAGAGGGGGAAAAAGTAACAGGACAAGACTAGCATTCCTGAGAGGAAGCTGTGAAAGAGAAAATGAACACACACTCTGGGAAATCAGGGGAAAAACACCACAGTTATCTCTGAATCCAGAGGTGTGTATGGGCCACTGACACTGGGGAGCCCAGAACGAGAACCACTTGTAGCCCCAAGCACCTCAGAGGGCACCACAGAAGCAGTAACTGTGACAAAACACCAGATGTTGTTCCTCTTGATCCCCTGGGAGTATACATGCCCTTCTGGTGCCACTGCCAAAACTCTGGGCAGTGCCCAGAGGCCTGATTACTGTCCCTTTTCAGGAACCTACAGCTTTGAGTAGTCTTAGCAGAACCTCATGTGAGGGCTAAGCAGGATGAGGAGTTTCTTGCATGGTATACAGGTGCCAGGGGCAAGCCGCTGCAGTTATCTCTGACTCCAGAGGTGGGCATGACCTGGCACCATGAAGAGTCCATGAAGAGGCAACACTTGCAGCTCCAGTCACCTGTAGCTCCAATCACCTCAGGAGCACCACAGAAGAGGGCACTGTGACCAAATAACACCTGTTGTTGCTCTTGCACCAATGGGAGCATACTGGTTCCACCTCTTCCACTGCCAAAAGCTCCAGGCAGTGCTAACAGACTTAATCTCTATTACTTCCCAGGAGCCTGTAACTAGGAGTAGCATGTACATCACCTCCAGAGGGGGCTAAGTGAGATGAGGTGTTTCTTGTGTGGTCTGCAGGTGGCAGGGGAAAACCACCAGTGATATCACTGACTCCAGAGGTGGGAGTGGCTTGTGACTACTAGGGGTCCCTGAACAGGCACCACTTTTTTCTCCAATCACCTAAGAAGAGGGCTTTGAAAATAAAACACTATCTTTTGTTGCTCTCATATCCCTGTGAACTCAAACACATTGCTGCTGTCACTGCCAAATGCACTGGGCACATTGTAAAACTGCCTAAGGCTCATTACCACTTCCTAGGGCCCTGCCACTAAGAGTAGCCTGCACCACCTTCCTGAAGGTCCTTCCTGCTGTTAAGGGCCCAGCAAACAGGCACTGAATACTAGACCTGCCCATTGCCTCCTTCTCCCTGGAAAGACACTCGGCACCCTGGAGATAAGAGCCTGTTCACACTGAAGAAAGAAATAGCAAATAGTCAAACTCTCTTGCCAAAAATAAAGACTTACAACCCCCCCAAAAAAAATACAAAAGAAGTGCTCTTGCATAGAAGTAGCCCTCAAGACTACAGTTTGTCTTCCCTAAACTCACAAAAAATGAAAACCATAAGCAAGATGAAGAAGCTCAAGAACCTTTCCTAGTTAAAAGAACAGGAGAATTCACCTGAAGCTGCAAACAATAAAACAGACCTCTGCAGTCTGACAGACAGTTCAGATTGAAAATATTGAAGGAATTAAGGCTGAATATCAAGGAATTAAGAGAAGATATGAACAGTAAAGCAGATTCCTTTAGAAAGGAAATAGAAAATATATGGAGGAACATAGAAAAATTAGAAAATTCATTTGCAGAGACACAAACAGAGCTAAAGGCAGTAAAGAGCCAAATGAATAATGCAGAGGAACGAATTAGTGACTTGGAAGATAGAATAATGGAAAACACCCAGTCAGGACAGAAGACAGAAAAACCAAATGAACAAAACAAACAAACACAAACAAACATGAAAGCAATATAAGAGACCTATGGGACAATGTAAAGTGAGCCAATCTATGCATAATAGGAATTCCAGAAGGAGAAGAAAAAGAAAAAGGTGATTGAAAATATAGTGAAGAAATTATGTCTGAACACTTCCCAAATTGAAAGGAAACTGATATCCAGATACAGGAAGCACAGAGGGCCCCACACAGGTTGAACCCAAATAGGCACACGCCAAGACATGTTATAATAAAAATGGCAAAAGTTAATGATAAAGAGAGGATTCTAAAGGCAGCAAGAGAAACACAAAGTGTTTGCTATAAGGGAACAGCCATAAGCCAATCAGCTGATTTCTCTACCGAAACATTACAGGGCAGAAGAGAGTGGCAAGATATATTTAAAGTCCTGAAAGGAAAAAAATTGCAGCCTGGAATACTCTATCCAGAAAGAATATCATTTAAAATGGAAGGAAAATAAAGAATTTCTCGAACAAACAAAAGCTAAAACAGTACAGCACTACTAAACTCATTCTAAAAGAAATACTGAAATGGCATCTCCAAATAAAAAAAGAATTAGGAAGAAATAGGATGGAGGACAATTGGAAAGCAATCACTTAAATAAGCCAGCATACACATCTAAAAGGGGGAGGGGAACTACTTCAAAAGTGATAATAAATACAGGAACTGGAAAAGGACAAACATGAAGATGTTAAAAAAAGACTTCAAGATCATTGAATGTGGGCAAGCAAAGTAAGAAAATCTAGGCTCTTCTTTGTTTAACCAATGTGTTTGAGACTATAGGACTATCAGGCTAAAGCAAGCAGATACAGGAAGGGGTTATCACTCTTAAAAAACAGGGAAGTCACTATCAAAACCAAAGATTACATTCACAACAATCTAAAAGGAAAAGTAGTCAAGCATAAAATAAATGGAAATCATCAACCAAAAAAAGAAGAAAGGAAAATCATTGAATCAACTGGAAAACAAGGTTTAAAATGGCAATAAATGCATATCTATAAAGAATCACCTTAAATGTCAATGGACTGAATGCTCTAATCAAAAGACACAGTGGTAAATTGGATAAAAAAAGCAAAAACCTATAATCTGCTGTCTACAAGAGACCCACTTTAGGGCAAAGGACATATATAGATTGAAAATGAGATGATGAGAAAAGATGTTTCATGCTAATGGACAAGCCAGGAAAGCAGGAGTTGCAAAGCTCATATCAGACAAAATAGACTTTAAAATGTAGGCCATAGAGACAAAGGACACAATTTAATGGTAAAAGGATCCATACAAGAAGTGGATATTACAATCATTCATATATATGCCCCTAATATAGCAGCACCCAGATACCTACAATGAATGCTAGCAGACAAAAAGGAGAAATTGATAGGAATAGAATAACAGTAGGAGACTTTAACACCTCACTCACATCAAAGGAGTGATTGTCTAGAGAGAAAATCAATAAGGCATTTAGAGAAATCCTAAATGACACAATAGAATAGTTAGACTTAATTCAAGTTTTCAGGACATTACACCCCAAAAAATCAGAATATACATTCTTCTCAAGTGTACATGGGACATTCTCAAGGATGGATCACCTACTGGGGCACAAAGCTAACCTGAACAAATTTAAGAGTATAGAATTATTTCAAGTATCTTCTCTGACAATAATGACATGAAACTAGAAATCAACCACAGGGAAAGAAATGAGAAAATGATAACTACATAGAGAAGAAACAGCATGCTACTAAAAACCCAATGGGTCAATGAGGAAATTGAAAGGGAAATTAAAAAACATCTTGAGACAAATGATAATGAAGACACAACCAGTCAAAATCTATGGGATGCCACAAAAGACTTGCTAAGAGGGAAATTCCACCAGTACAGGCCCTCCTCAGGAAAAAAAAGACAAATGTCAAATTGACAACTTAATGCACAACCTAAATGATAGAAAAAGAAAAAAAAACTAAGCTCAGCAGGAAGAAGGAAATAATAAAGATCAGAGAGGAAATCAATAGGGATTCAAAAAACCGTAGAAAAAAAACAATAAAAACAAAAGCTGGTTCTTTGAAAAGTTAAACACAATTGACAAACATCTGGCCAGTCTCATCAAGAAGAAGGGAGAAAAAAATCCAGATTAACAAAATAAGAAATGAAAAAGGAGAAATCACAATGGATAATGCAGGAATACAAAAAAAAAAAAGAGAATACTATGAACAATTGTATATCAACAAATTTGACAACCAAGAAGAAATGGACAACATTCTAGAGACTTAGAGCCTGCCAAAACTAAATCAAGAAAAAATAGATTAACAGATGAAGAATGTTCCCTTCGGGATGGTTTGGCAATGGAATCCTACTGTATAGTATTGGAAACTCTGTCTAGTCATTTATGATGTAAATGTAATGTGAGGAAAAAGAATGTATACATGTAAGTGTTACTGGGTCACCATGCTGTACAGTAGAAAATATATACATATGAATAAAAAAAGGAGGAAAAAAGAAAAAAAAAGAAGAAATAGATCAAGTAAACAGGTAAATCACAAGAATTGAAATTGAATTATGTCATAAAAACACTCCTTACTAATAAAAGTCCAGCACCAGATGACATCACAGACAAATTCTACCAAACATAGCCATCTGCCTTAAACATTTCCAAAAGGTAGAAGAAGGAGGAACACTCCCAAAGATATTCCCTGACACCACCATCACCCTAATACCAAAACCAGACAAAGATACCACCAAAAAAGAAAACTATAGATCAATAACTTTGATGAATATTGATGCGAAAGTTCTCAACAAAATTTTAGCCAACTGAATCCAACAACATATAAAAAAGATCATACACCATGACCAAGTGCAATTCATCCCAAGTTCACAAGGATGGTTAAACATATGCAAATTAATCAAAGTCATACACCACATTAAAAAAGAAAAGTCAAAAACCACATGAATATCTCCATAGATGCAAAAAAAAAAAAAAAATTTGACAATGTCCAACATCCGTTCATGATAAAAACTCTTACCACAGTGGGTACAGAGACAACATACCTTAACATAATAAAACCCATTTACAACAAACCCAGAGCCAATATAAGACTCAATGGCGAAAAGCTGAAAGCCTTCCCACTGAAATCTAGAAGACAAGAATGCCCACTCTCACCACTGTTATTCAACATAGTACTGGAAGTCCTAGCCACAGCAATCAGACAAACAAAAGAAATAAAATGCATTCAAATTGAAGGGAAGAGGTAAAATTGTCACCGTATGAAGATGTCATGATACTATAAATAGAAAACCATAAGGACTCAACCCCCAAACTACTTGAACTGATCAACAAATTCAGAAAAATAGCAGAATATAAGATTAACATTCAGAAATCAATTGACATTCTGTATATTAACAATGAAATATTAGAAAAATAATAAAAAAATGAAATACCTTTTAAAATTGCACCACAAAAAAATAAAATAGTGGGAATAAACCTGACCGAGGAGGTGAAAGACTTATATACTGAGAAATATAAAACATTAATCAAGGAAATTAAAGAGGATTCAAAGAGATGGAAAAAATATTCCATGCTTCTGGGTTGGAAAAAATATTGTAAACATGGCCATACTACCCAAAGCAACCTACAGATTCAAACAATCACTATCAAATTACCCTTGACACTTATCACAGAACTAGAACAAATAACTCAAAAGTTTATATGGAACAATAAATGACCCAGAATTTCCAAAACAATTCTGAGCAACAAAAACCAAGCAGAAGGAATAACTCCCCCAGACTTCAGGCAATATTACAAAGCCACAGTCATCAAGACAGTATGTTACTGGTACCAAAACAGACATACAGACCAATGGAAGAGAATACAGAACCACAGAAATAGACCCAGATACCTGTGGTCAATTAATATTTGACAAATGAGGCAAGAATATAAAATGGCAAAAAGACAGTCTTTTCAGAAAGGGGTGCTGGGAAAACTGGACAGCCACATGTAAATCAATGAAACTGGAAAACACCATCATGCCATGCAAAAAAAAAAAATAACCTCAAAATGGCTTAAAGACTTAAACATAAGACAAGACACCATCAAATTCCTAGAAGAGAACATAGGCAAAATATTCTCTGACATCAACCTTACAAATGTTTTCTCATATCGGTCTCCCAAAGCAACAGAAATAAAAGCAAAAATAAGCCAATGGGGCCTAATCAAACTGACAGGCTTTTGTACAGTAGAGGAAACTGTAAACAAAACAAAAAGACAACTTAACAGAATGGGAGAAAATAGTTTCAAATGATGCAACTGACAAGGGCTTGATCTCTAAAATATGCAAACAACTTATAAAACTCAACAGCAAACTCCTAGAAGAGAACATAGGCAAAACATTCTCTGGCATTAAAATTACAAATTTTTTCTCAGGTAAGTCTCCCAAGGCAACAGAAATACTAAGTGAAGTAAATCAGAAAGAGAAAGCCAAATACCATATGATATCACATATCTGGAATCTAATATATGGCAGAAATGAACCTTTCCACAGAAAAGAAACTCATGGACATGGAGAACAGACTTGTAGTTGCCAAGGGTACAGGGAGGGAGTGGGATGGATTGAGAATTTGGTGTTAATAGATGAAAACTATTTGCCTTTGGAATTCATAAGAAATGAGATCCTGTTCTATAGCACTGGGAATTATATCTATTCACTTTTGGAGCATGATAATGTGAGAATAAAGAATGTATAAATGCATGTGTGACTGGCTCAACTTGCTCTAGAGTAGAAAATTGACAGAACTCTGTATACCAGGTATAATGAAAAAAATAAAAGTCATTATAAAATATAAAAAATAAATAAAATAAATAAGCACTGGCATAATGGAATTTAATTTCCTCAAAATTGCAATACCTCCTTACATTATTAGTCATTAGATGTTTTTGTCACTCTTTCAACACATGGTCTTCAAATTATACTCAGAACTAAAACAGTAATTTCTTCAGACAGATTAAAAAGAGAAAATAAACTAATTTTAATTCACATGCACAGAGGGCGTACTGAAAAATGATGTAAAATGTGACCTAAGCAGTCAGCTTCTATATTTTTCACATAAATAATAAATGTTGGAGTTCCCATCGTGGTGCAGTGGTTAACGAATCCGACTAGAAACCATGAGGTTGAGGGTTCAATCCCTGGCCTTGCTCATTGGGTTAAGGATCTGGCATTGTCATGAGCTGTGGTGTAGGTCACAGATGCAACTCAGATCCCGCATTGCTGTGGCTCTGGTGTAGGCCAGTGGCTACAGCGCCGATTAGACCCCTAGCCTGGGAACATCCATATGCTATGGGAGCAGGCCTAGAAAAGGCAAAAAGACAAAAAAAAAAAAAAAAAAAAAAAAAGAAAGAAACAATAAATGTGTTAGAATTTGGCAGTACAAATAAAAAGGTTCCAGACACCCAATTTGTGAAGAATTTAATACAAAGTTTAGACCTGGAGTAGTAAATTAAGAAGCAAAAAGATTTGTTTATATAAGTATCTCAGCCTTTAATTTCCTGTCTCTGGGATAAGGGTGTCTGTCCTTCTATCTCCAGATGCAGAGAGAGTACTTTTCACATGAGAAAGTTATTTCCTGATTTTGAGGAGACAGAAAGAAGAGTCAGAATATCCCTCTTACACTGGCTATTTCTTTAATAACTAATTCAGAATAATCAATATATCATTGTGGCATATTTTAGGGTGGCCTGACCTGAGCCCCGACACATGTCTTCCTTTAAAATAAAATTAAATGGTTAAATTATATTTATGAATTTTATGCAATCTTACTATATTGCAGGCATTGTTTTAGACTATGGGAATATAGCAATGCATAATGCCCGCCATGTTCAAGTTCCTGTTTTCATAAAACTTGTGCTCTAGTTGGTGGTTCAATTAGGCTCCAAAAATATCAGAGATAGAAAGTGGCAAAACCAGCTCTTAAATTTATGGCTGCCTGACTCTAAAGCCTTTTAAAGGCTTTATGCAATATCTCTAACACAGGCTCCAAATAAATATATTTTCTCTGATACTACATTTAGTCTAATTTAAACCTCCTCCTTACTCCTTCCCTGAGAGCACACTTTTCATTTTTTAAGGTGAACCAAACTTTCTTACCCATCTTGAGAGGAAAAACAATTATTTTATTCTTACCCCCTCCATAATTTCTTTAGTTATTAGCACTTATTCTTCATTAAAAGTCAATTCACATCTCCTCATATTTCAATAAAATATCCCAACATTAGAGGGATTTTTGCCATAAAGTAAGTATTTTAACCTCTCTTATAGTATAAGCATAAATTCAGCCAATTTGTCTGTTGCTTTCTTTTTGTTTTGAGTCTATATTCTAGGGATTTGGTTACTAACCTTCCAACGTACATATTTCCTTTCCTATAGGCTTATTAATAATACCCTCTTAACGCTGTTTTTCAAACCAAAATCAGAGAAGGTACTTCATTTTAAATGCTATTTTCCTTTTAAGTACATTCATAATTCTGTTATGATTACTTAACTCACATATTCCTACTCAATTCATGTCTCTTGAATATACTATTTTGTTTCAAATAAAACACTTACATTGTTCTTTCTTTTCTCAGTGACCACTGCAAGCATCATCAAGTTATTTCTATTGTGGAAAAAAATAATAGAACAAAGGAAAAAATATCCCCCATGATGTTTATACACTTAGCATTTTTCCTAAGATATCTGTAAGTTAAAATTCTAAACTTGCATGATGTTTTGTCACCTTTGCTATATTTACCTAGTGAATGAGCCCTCACAAGCATTTCTGTGGCTTCAGTTCTGCTATCTTCCTTGGTATCCCTCTTTTCTTATCTTTTGGCATATTTCTTTTATCCTTTTCTACTTGCCATTTGCTGTAAGTTTAGTTAATATAAGACTCAAATTTCTCAAGCACAGTCCTCTTCAAGTTATTTTTGGTCTTTCTTCTTAAGTTCAGTGCCCTATCTTCTTTATTTTCTTTGTAAACTATAGTCAAGGCATTTTTTTTTTTCTTTTTAGGGAAGTACCTGAAGAATATGGAAGTTCCTGAGCTAGGGGTTGAATCAGAGCTGCAGCTCTGGCCTTTGCCATAGCCCTTACAATGCTGGATTTGAGTTACACCCATGCCACAGTTGCAGCAAAACTGTGTCCTTAACTCACTAAGGCTGGAAATCAAACCTGCATCCTCAAGGACAATATGCCATGTCATTAAACTACTGAGCCATGATGGGAATGCTCAAGGCTGAATTTTGTACAGCAAATCTTGTCTCATCTTGCTTCCAAAAGTCTCCCTTTTATTTTCATACTGTACTCTTCTCAAAACTAGCCATCACATTTCACTCTCTTCACTACTTCTGAAATTTGACTTTATTTTCTTCTATTAGTATCACCAGGACCCTTCTATTCTTTTGTTTTTAGACCTAGGAATATTTGCTATACACTTTGGAGAAGACATTGAGACTCACTTTGTGAGCCTTTGCATCAAACCTTTCCTTGATGCTTTTAATAAATGTTCCTGTATCTTTTGGATATTTATCCTTTTCTTCCATAAGAGTATTACAGTGAATCTACCTTTTTAAGGAGACAGCTGTATTCTATATTTCACATCACCTGTTTTTAGGATTATGCAGTAAATCACATTATATCACATTCACAGCATGTGTTTTCTTAATTCAAAGAGTAGATGTTGTCTTTTAGAAAACTTTAAATAACATTTAATAATTATTTATGTGTTATTTTATTTAAAATCAAAATATCTCTATGGTGTATTAGTAAACTTATACTCATTTTATATTTTTAAAACCTTTACATTTTACTAGAAATATTATAAAGTCAATATAAACTAGTCCCAAGAATTTGAATTCTTAAAATTTTTGGTATTTTAGTTATTCTTTCACTTATATGAATACCTAAATATGCAAGGTATTATTCATTTTACGGGAAAACAAAAATAGATTTTATGCTTAAATGTACTCAAAATTTTATGGAGACACTGAAATAAAAATAATTTTGACTCGTGACAAATAAGACTGTGATAAGGAGTTTGGAGATATAGAGGAGATAAATTAGTCTAGAGAATTAGAGAAAGCTTCACAGACAAGTGTATTTTTGAACTATGTATGAAAAAAGGTTAATAAACATATGCAATATGAAAAGTAAATTAAAGAGATGGCCATGTTGCAATAATATATACTATATATAAATATAAAAGGTATAAAAAACATGGTAGAATTAGATAAAGGAAACTTGTATGGTTTGAATAGATTATGTGAGGTGGAAATACATAGATATCAAAGTAAATTAGGATTAGATTATATCTACTTTGCAAGAGTATTTTCTGATTGCAGATAAATACTGGAAAATTGCTAAGTTAACATGCAAAAGTCTATTTTTTGGAGTTGTTAAATTCACAACTGAGTAGTCTAGCTTAGCAGTCAGTGAGGATATTTTGCCCTCCATGATTTTGGTAGGTATCAGACTAAAACAGATTCAGCCAATCTTCATCTCCCTGGACATGACATCTACCTAGCACAGGGAGAGAAAAGATGTCAGTAGAGGATTTTCTATGAGGACACTTCTACCCATATTCTCTTGTTTAGTACTGAAACCAAGCCCAGTGAGGCTCATGGGCACAAAAGCCTTTCTGTGTCACCCAGTTATTGCTTTTAGGAAATGTGCTTCATTCAGCCTCCTTGACCTCCCTGAGTTCCAAGGGGCAAGTTCAGACAGTTACTGATTGGGAAAGGGAGGAAATGGAAAGACAAGGGAGGAACAGTCAAGCAATGCCTTTATGTATGGAGTATAATGGCCTATGGAATATGTTACAAGAATTTATCAATGTTTTCTGCCCTCTAAACAGTGCTTTTCCATATAACTTCAATTCAATATTTGCCATTGAACTATTTTATAAAAAGATTAGATAATTCAAAAAAAGCTATAGTGATTATATGATTTAGAATTTTAAAAGTATGCAAAATTTTAAATGTTTTTCTATGTTTCCCTCATCAGAAAATTTATCTACCCAAGAGTGTTAATGGTTTGTTTAGTTCAGGTTCTGATTGAGACACTGAAATGTTGAAACCAAGCAGGCGCTCCTGGTCACAAAAGTCTTTCTGTGTACCCCATTTCTCATTTTTAGGAAATAGGCCTCATTCAGCCTCCGTGGCCTTCCCTGAGTTCCAAGGGGCAGGTTCATACATATGCTGATCAGGGAAGGAAGTGCATGGAAAGACAAGGGAAGGAATAATCAAGGAAAAATAGTACAGCCTTGGGGCAGTATCCTGGTTCCCCCTCAAGGGATACACATAATGATTTAGGCTTCTTATATACCTAAAAGAAAAGTTATATTCCTTATACTTTTTTAGAAATAAATTGAGAATCTTGGTGCCCTTCCTTGTGCTTCTCCCTCATTTGATTGCACCCTAAACATAATCACCTTTAAGCTAAAGATTAGGCACTCAGCACAATTGCCTGTGGGTTAAAGATTTTAAGCATATGCTGTTTTTCAGGAACTTTCCTAGTTTGTTCTAATCTCTCATCAATATTCCCTTTATGCAAGTATTGCTATTCTAGGAAAAGTCAAGTTACAATAACCCAGAAAACCACTACCAGAGTCACACAGATTTCCTGAAACCAGCTTCAATGACTAAGATTCCCTGAAAGAAAGAAGGATGCCTATTTGGCCAATCCTAATTCTTATTTGAAACACTGTTTTTCTCCTTTTAGACTATAAAATTACATATAGTTCTTCCCCAAAGACTGGCACAGTCTCTAAGGCATCCTTTACCTGGCAGAACAATGAAAACTTTTTTTCTCCTTTCACTTTTCAGAGTTTGAAATGAACTTCAAAATTCTGTCTCCATGTTTCTATTTGAGACCTGTGGACAGAGGCCAAGTTTTGGCAACAGAACTAAATTGATGGCCAGTGGGATGGCTATATAGCACAGGGATTTCTACCTAATATTCTCTGATATACTATATGGGAAAATAATCTGAAAAAATGGATATTTATATGTTAGGTTTGCCAAGGGAGGAATGGGCAAGTCCAACTAAGTAAAGTCAGAAAATTTATTAAAGCATCAAAGGCAGATGGGCTGAGCTAAAGGTGGCACCAACACCAACTGATACGAAATATTAGGCTTATAAAGAATCTGTGATGGGAATCTGTGGAAGGAGTTAATGGTGAGAACTTGTTGTGGGAACAATGAAAAAGGAGGAGGAGAAGGTTAGTGGAGGGCAGAGTCCCATGACAGAGGGCAGTTAATATTTATAGGTTGTTAATACATATAGGCAGTCATTTTCCACAGGCCATTGTTTCTTGCTGCCCAACATAAGTATCCACATCCCAGGAGAGACTAAATCTTGCACCAGGCTATAACCATGTCAAAACAGGTCTCCTAGGTGAATCAAAGTCTGGGATCTATCACCATCCTTCTGGAACCAGTCAGTATATAACTAAATCTATTTTTTGTACAGCAAAATTTATTACAGCATCATAAATCAATTATACTTCAATAAAACTTCAAAAGAAAGTAAATAAATAAATAAATAAATAAATAAATAAATAAATAACTGTGTCTATACCTGAAAGGGACATGGGGGTACACAGTCAAGCTATGTGCCCAGAATAAGATCTCTGCCTCAAATATGTAGAGATTTTAAGGTGGTACAGTTTTCACATAGGAAAATTACATATCTAGTTCTGATTTGGATGCAGAAAAATAAGAAAACAAACTTGAAGGGAACATAGCAAGATTAAGTTTGTATAGGTTGAAGTTGAGATGACTCTAGCATAAGAATAAAAAAGGAGGATAAGCTGAGAGCTTGGAGTACTTAAAATTATTAAATCCAGACTGCCTGTCATGGTTTAGTGGTAACAAACCTGACTGTATCCATGAGGATGCAGGTACGACACCTGTCCTCTCTCAGTGGGTTAAGGACCTGGTGGTGCTGTGAGCTGTGGTGTAGGTTACAGACATGGCTTATATCCTGTATTACTGTGGCTGTGGCGTAGGCTTGCCACTGCATGTCTGATTAGACCCCTAGCCTGAGAACTTCCGTATGCCAAAAAATTGCTATAAAATCCTTGAGAATTATCAAAACTAAAATGATATAGTTAACATTACAGGAATTGATTATTTGACCAATGATTGTTTGTAGGGCAAGGAGAGAAAATATATCTCATTATTTTTTATTTCTCCAATACATTTTTCTACTAATTTAAATAATTGAACAAAGAAAAAATGAGTCAATAGAGGGTAATGAATAGGTTAGAGAAATCAGAAGAAAACTAAGAATAAATGTTCATGTGCTCTATGCACAGTGAGGCCAACTATCCCAAAACATTGCAGTTTGGAGCAAAGAAGAGTCAATTGCATGGCCATACAGTGAGATGAGTAGCTTATGCTCCACTATACCCCAAACTCCCTGAAGGATTTCAGCAAAGCATTTTTAAAGGCCAGGTAGGAAAAAGGGGTCACAGGGTTTGTTACCACTTCATACAGAATTCTCTGATTGGCTGAGAATAACAGGGTGAGGTAACAGGGTAGTGTCACTAATATTGTCAATCCTTAGGTGCCAATAGGTCTGAAGGCTATATTCTCATGGTCATCAAATATTTAACATCTTCCATTTTGTGGGGGGTTTCACATCTGTAAAACAACTCAGGAAATGTGTATCAGATACTGTTATCTAGATACTTTAGATAGGAGCTAAAGCAAAAGATATGGGGGAAAATCCTGCCCCAGGAAGGTCCTAAACAATTGCATAAAATTACCAAAACCAAAGGAAGAGATGTTTTCATAGGGAAATTTATTATATTGCACAAAATGCAATAGAAAATCCAGAAAAGCACAATCTAGTGAGCTTAATAGTTAGAGATTTTTAAGAGCCTACTAAAATCCATTTCAATTAAGTCATTGGAGTAAAAGCTAGAATGCAATGGCTTAAAGAAAGAAAAGGTGATAACTGTACAGAAACTGTTGAATGAAAAAAATACAACCTAAAAGTGGAGAATAATTTTTTATTTGGCAGATTTTCTAAGAATATATGTAGTCTCAGAAGATAGTCTCAGATTGCTCTGAGACACTGCTCTGAAGGGGCAAGGGAGGAGGCAGAATATATAGGAGGGGGTTTGCAACAAAATCTAGGTAGTCAGAACATCAGAAAATTAATGTTAATTAAAGAGAATCAGACATCTCAGGTTTATGAATTTCACACTTTTCTGTGTATGGGAAGATGCAAACATCTACATTCATTGAAATAATTCTTTTGATATGCACTTTAACTATCTAAGGCCAATATCCTGCTTTTCTCCATCCTGAAACTCCTCAGGGTGCAAAATGGGTGGTGGCTGCTGGCTTGATGGCTGCAACATCATTTGCTTACTGATATAGTAGACAAGAACTTTCATGCACAAAACAAAGTATTAACTTTTGAAAAACCTTGAAAATAAGGAAGAGAGAGACAAAGATTCAGAAAGAGAGACAGATAATCAAAGAATAACTTTAGAGAGAATATAGTTTAAACAAGGTTTTATTTTTAATTTTATTTTATTTAAAGCTGGAAGAGTGTTGAAGAGATCTATTGAATTAAGGGAAGAAGCCAATGCAGGATATTTGAAGTATCTAAAAGACAGAATATTTTATGGATTAATACTTTAGAAATAAAATGTTGCAAACATAGATGTGGCATCTCCTTTAAAAAGAAAATGTCATTATCTTCTTTTGGAGAGGCAAAACAAAAGAAAAGTTTAAAGGATGGATGTGTGCATTTTGGGCTAGAGGAAGTATCATTCAGAATCTCAAGTCCTTTGTTTTTTTACCAAAAAATTAGTAGGCAAAGTTTTCTGATGAGAGTAAGAAAGGGATGAGAGGACAGTTGATGGCTGGGTAATGTACAAAATATTTAGAGGATTCAGGGTGAAGAGTATGAGGAGATGACTAAGGTCTTGTGAGTTTCCAGACATCATTGAAGGCCCACTCAGGACAGAAGTTATATTATGTCAATTATCTTGAGACCAAATGCTCTATTTAAGGATACAATTTTCAGTATTACCTCTCCCACAGGCTGCACGTGTCTTCTATAACTTCTTTCTATTCACCATTCTTCATGGGATTCTTTGGTAAGACAAATAAATTTGATTACCATAATAAGCCCAATATGTTTTTTTCAAGTATAGTTGATTTAAAATATTGTGCCAATTTCTGCTGTACAGCAAATTGACACAGGCATACATATATACACATTCTTTTTCTTACATAATCTTCCATCATGGTCTATCCCAAGAGACAGGATATGGTTCCCTGTGCTATACAGTAGGATATTTTTTATCCACTATAAATGGAATAGGTTGCATCTATTAACCCCAGATTCCCAGTTCACCCCACTCAAATTTGTTTTGATTGAAGAATAGTTCATTTACAAAGTTATATTTTTCCAGGTACACAGCATAATCATTCAGTATTTTATACAGTATACTCCATTTAAAGTTATTATAATGGCTATATTTCCCTGTGCTGTATAATATATCCTTGTATCTTATTTAATTTCTACCTAGTAATTTGTGCTTCTTAATTGCCTTCTTTCCCCTCCTCCCACTAATTTGTTCTCTGAATCTATGAGTATGTGTCTGTTTTTGTATATTCATTATTTTGTTTTATTTCATAGATTCCACATTTGCCTGACTTACTTCACTTAGCACAATACCCTTTGTGTCAATCCTTGCTGTTTCTAATGACAGAATTACATTCCTCTGATGGCTGAGTAATATTCTGTGTGTGTCTGCGTATATCATATCTTCTTTATACATCCATCTGCAATGGGTATATACGTTGCTTCATTATATTGGGTAATGTAAATATTGCTACTATGAATGTTGGGATGCATGTATCTTTTCAAATTAGTGTTTTCATTTTCTTGGGATATACCTATCAATGGGTTTTCTGGATCATATTGTAGTTCTATTATTTTTAGTTTTGTGAAGGAATTCTATACTGTTTTTCATAGTGGCAGGACCAATTTATGACCCCACTGACTGTGTACTAGGGCTCCATTTTCACCACATTCTTACCAATATTTGTTGCTTGCAATCATTTTGATGATAGCTGCTTTGAGAGGTGTGAAGTGGTATGACATTGTGGTTTTGATTTGCATTTCTCTGATGATTAGCAATGCTGAGCATCTTTTCATGAGTCTCTTGGCCATCTGTATAACTTCTTTGAAAAAAAATATTTAGGTCTTCTAACCATTTTTTAATTGGATTTTTGGTTTTTTGGTCATATCATTTGCAAGTATTTTTTTCCCGTTCAATAGACTGTCCCACTGTTTTGTTGAGAGTTTATTTTACTGTGCAAAACCTTATTTAGATCCCATTTATTCTTTTGTTTTGTTTTGTTTTTATTTCTTTTGCCTTAGGAGACAATTCAAAAAAAATTAACTACAATTTTTGTCAATGAATCTGCTTATGTTTTCTTCTAGAAGTTTTATGGTTTCAGCTCTTACATTTAGGTCTTTCATCCATTTTGATTTTATTTTATATATGGCATGCATCAATGTTCTACTCCCATTTTTTTACTTGTAGCTTTCTAGTTTTCCCAGCATCACTTATTGAAGAGACTGTCCTTTCTTAATATATATTCTTGTCTACTTTGTTGTAGATTAATTGACCAAAAATGTGGGTGTTTATTTCTGTGCTCTGTATTCTCTCCCTTTGATCTAGGTATTTGTTTTTGTGCCAATATCATGCTGTTTTGATTATTGTAGCTTTGTAGATCCAGGTTGGTGAGGCAATTTCTTTCTAGGGAATTTCTACATCTGAGGAAAAATATAATGTAACAAAGCATACTCTGTTACACCTAGAAGTGACACACACTATTATAATTCACATTCTTTTGGGTCTAAATATGAAGTATCATGGCTCTACCAGTCAGGGATGTATAATCCTGCAAAAAAAAAGGGTGGCAAAATAATTTGAACACATCTATAATCCATACCAAAGGCATATTAGCCTTTGGTGACCTGTTGGTACCATCAATAAATTACTTATCTATATTCCCATTTCCCACAGTGATGTGCAAATCTCTTTCATTGTTCATCTGGTTTGCTGCAAGAAAATTCCTAATCTCTCTACATTTCATTTGATCTCCCTGACATCAGGTAGAATATTCAACAAAAACATGAGCCTAACACATGCATTCTTTTCCCACTGAATCAATCACTATTCACCAGTCTCTGCATTTAAAACCCTTTAATGGCTTTTCACTGCACTTAAGTTAAAATGCAAAATTTTCAAGTGGTCCAAAATGTCTTTCATCCACCACTTGCAGCTCACTCTAAATACCCCAGCTCTCACTCGCCAACCTCAAGGCTCTCTCAGTACGTTAAATGCCTACTCATAGCACCATGGACTTTCTACAGCTCTTCCTGTGGTCTGAAATGTTCTTTCTACCACTACTCAATTGGCTCACTTTAATTTCTATGTTAGAGCTCTAATACTCCATTAACGATAACATGTGTCTGTTGTATTCACACCAAGTATTGTTTTTAGTTATATATTTATTCATATAATTACTTTTTTCCTTCATGGACCACAGAATTGAATTATTCATACCATTCTTATCAGGAGTATAATTATCTATTGCCCATGTCAATTAATTCTTTTGGTTTACTTTAACTCAATTATTTTCTTGGTCTTTTTTTTTTTTTTTTTTAAGGCCACATCCACAGCATATGGAGGTTCCCAGGCTAGGGGTCCAATCAGAGCTGTAGCCACCAGCCTACACCAGAGCCACAGCAATGTTGGATCCGAGCTGCATCTGTGACCTACACCACAAATCACAGAAATGCCATATCCTTAACACACTGAAAAAAGCCAAGGAATGAACTCATGTCCTCATGAATGCTAGTTGGGTTTGTTAACCCTGAGCCATGATGGGAACTCATAACCCTTGGTTATTTTTATCATTCTTTTCACCTCTTGCACCTTAGCCTCTAACTCTAGCCCATTTAAAGGATGTTGCTCCATTTTTACTATTAATACAAACATAAATACCACATTATGTGTGTTCTGATACTTGCCTTCCTCATTCACTGTTAAATTCTGAGCTCTGTGTTGCCACATGACTATCAAACATTATTTCTCTATGACCTTTTATGATATTATTACCATTTTATAGATTCAGAAACCGAAGCAAGACTGAGTTGCATCTTAAGTTTTCACAAGTAAAGTGAATGGAATCTAGGTTTATTTCACTCAAATGTCAATACTTCCCCTTTCTAGCAAATCATTTTTGTTGCCACCATATCTTTATTAGAGATATAGAAATTATTTATAAATTTGATATCAGAGAGGTCAGATTACTTGCCTCTCAGGCTTAACATTTAAAGGTATAACACTTCTCATTCACATAGAGATAAAAAGTTACAGAACAGAGAATAACATTTGTCTTGTTGGAGGTCTACAGTAGCATCATAATTAGCTTTACTTTGCTGTTCAGCTAGAAGAACAAAGGATTATCACATCCCCTCTAGAGTCTGGCCAGCTGCAAAAAGTTTTCAACAACCAGTGACATTCCCTTCTCTTTTAGTATAAAAGAAGTCTGAATTCTAACTCAGGTAAGATAGTTCTTTGAGAAACTAGCCCACAATCGTCTTGGTCTGTTGGCTAATATCAATCAAATAAAGTTGTTTTTCCTTGCCCCAATACCTTGTCTCTCCATGTATTGGCCTATTACATGGAGAGCAGTAAGAGCTTGGGCACTGTAATATTAACACCCATTTACCTCTCATTCTTACACAGTGCCACCTGGTTTCTTGTATATGGTGAGTGCTCCCTAAATGCACTGATTGAATTCAAGTCCTCCTGCCATGATTTTAGAACATGGATTTATTTTTCTTCTCCTTAAGCCAAGAGTAGAAACTTAATGAAAATGCTAAGATCTGTGCCAGATTTTAAATTTGTGCAAAATTTTCCTGTTTCCCCAGCTCCCAAACCAGCTATTTGGATTTGGTAAATCTGTTTATTTTCAAACCTCCATTGTGAATAGATCAAGTAGAATAATTGACAACTCAATGAAATCCCAGGCAGCCTGATCATCAGGGGCATCATGATATGTTACTATGAACAGGAAGATTTACTACTGAAACCTAAGGAAACAGGAATTCCTGATTTTGATTCAGGATTTTAGAGTTGTTAACCTTCACAATTGCCAAGGTGGTGAGGAAGCTGTGCAAATATATATCTTGGCTAAACTAGATTTTTGTGCCATGTAGAGCACTAATGGGATTTAGACTTAATTGGCATTAAAAAAAATCTTACAGAGACTAGAGCTGTAATGATGGCTGTAAGAAGCGATACCAGACATTCCTTTGAAAATTTATTGTCTACTCTGTGGCAGGCACTGTGTTAGAGGTGAGGTATGTTCAGGATGTAATACAGAGTCCCTATGGTCAATATAGTCATAGGCCAGTGGAGGAAATAAGTAAACCAAGTGAAAGAATAAAAGCAGCCATGGAAATGCTTTGAAATTCCTTCTAATATCTAAGGTCTAAGTCTTATCTGACAAAGTAAATCATACAGTTGGATAAAAAGCAAAGTTAGTATTCCTAGGGGCTACTTAAATATATTTTTAACAGTTCAACAAGTCAAAAGGAGGCAGATCATAAGGCTGGAGCAGGCATGGGACTAAGATTTAAGGGTGATGCTGCCTAGATTATACATTCTGGAAATTAATCACAAAAGGTATCAGAAAACATGATAAAACTTCATCAATTTTATTACTTATAAAAACTAAAATATTTGGGTTATTCTTTTTGCTGATTAGCAAGACACATCAGATGAATCACTAAGGAGTACTTATAAAACTAAGATTGTGTGTGTGTATATAATTATTATTCTGATATCTGGTTTCCATTATATGTTCTCTGAGTATTTTTTCCTTTGCCTCTATTCTCTTTCCAAATATTTCAGTGTCACTGCTTCTCCTCTCTTTCTACCTTAGTCTTCTAATAGTTTTTAATGCTTTACTAAATAGATAATATTAAGTTTTGAAATTAAGGATATAACACAATTTTTTTACTAATTAACTGTAATATTTTCATCCTAGCAATTTATTTTACAATAGAACATTGTGTTTTAGAAATATAATATACATTTCTGGTTTTAACATTTAGACCATTTGAATACAAGATTTTAATCTCTATTTTTCAGCCTCCTTAAGAACACATTATTACCTATTTTAGGGGAAAATAAATTAAACATTGTTATATCTAACCAGAGCCACTATCTATAGTTGATAATTACTTTAAGGGGTGTTAATCACATTTATATCACAGTCTAGTGAAAGACACCTTGCATTCATGTAATGCACATGAAAATCTATGCATGACAGACATATCTAGGCCTACTTATTTTGGTGAAACTCTGTTATAAATTAAGATTGAATGTGATGATATCTGATGAAGGAATTGAATGTGATAAGAGCTAAGAAATCTCCCTGTTCTAATATCTCTGACTCTAATAATTATAGGTGCTTGAAATAAACAGCTCATGACTTTGTTATATGAAGAGCATTGAAGCTAGGAGACAGAACTAAAACATACTTCATTTTAGAATGTAGGGACAGATGTAAGACTCAGCATGCATTGGAGTCTAAGTATTTAGCCAAGTGCTGATGTCTCAAGCCAAACAAGAATAGCAGTAAGATAATTCTGGTATTAGAAGGTGAGGTGGCATAAGTGAAGTGGTTAAGTAGAAAGCAGAACATTCTATTCAGGAGAAGTATTTGCAAACCATCACTCTGACTGTATTACTCTTCTCTGTATTGCTCAGTAGACTGACCACATTGTCAGTCTAGTGAGAAACATTATCCTGTTATCTTGCCCTCTGTCTAGTTCTTCCCTATGAGACATTAACATTAAACATTGGCATATTAAGCATCCGAGAAGTCCTATGGTGAATAAACTGACCTCATTCTGCTTAAGTCACAGTTTTCAGATTTATATGACCAGAGGAACTTTTTTTTTCCCAAAGACCATGTCTTACAAAACCTCCAAGGAATAGCTTGGATGACACAATTCCAAATGCTACATTATTGGCCACACATGAGCTATCATTTCCTACAACTAGGCCCCAATGATGTGCAGTAAGAGTTATAGGTGTAGGAGCAGTGAGATTGTTATACATTTTAAGGCATTTTCCTTCTCTGGTAATTGTTGCTGGTTATTTATCCATTTTTTTCCCCATTTTTCTCTGCACTAAATGCTTTAATTCTAATCCTTGAGATCACTCTGCAAAACATTAACTCCATTTTAAAACTGAACAAGCTAATATTTGGGCTTTCCTACAGCTACAGCCTGGTACATGATGGATCTAACATTTAAACCTGCAGTCTCTCTAGCAATAAGGCTTAATAATCAATAGGAAAGACTACCTTATGTCTGGATTAAGTACTAACTCCTTATTTTAACATATTTAAACATTTTCAATTTAGGTAGCAATTTATCTTCCATATATTCTACAAATATTCTTACTCCTGAAGCCTACATTCATTCATCACCATACATTTACTGAGCACATACTAATGCCAGAAACTTGGCTAGATGTTGTACAAAAGCCATAGGAATCTGGCTATACTCCATGAACTACATTTTTTCTTGCTTGTCTGTGATTTTACATGTACAGATTTTTCTCTCTTTAATTAGCTTCTTTACCTTTCCTTTCCCCTCTCTTTCTGGAAGTGTCCATATACACATCAAGACTCAATGCAAACGTTATTTTCTCCATACAATCTTCTGCAGCTGATCTAGACACAAAGCCTCCTAGAGAATAATTTCCATTTTTACCCACATTCTTATACTCTTTAAGGGTCTATCTATCTATCTATCTATCTATCATATACCTTTTTTTCTGTTCTAGAATATAAAGGACTTTAGACATATCTTGTTAATTTTTCTACTTACATGTAGAATGACATTTACTAAACATTCTGGAACATAATCAGCTTTCTACTCTAAAGTCTGAGACAACTTAAAGGCTTATATTTGCAAATGTCTTTTAGACTAGTATATTTTTAAGAAAATTATTCAATAATAACCTAAATTCAAGGATCTCTCAGTATAGTCACACAAAAGTAAAGAAAAACAACTTTTTTTTTGTCTTTTTGCCTTTTCTGGGGCCTCTCCCATGGCATATGGAGGTTTCCAGGCTAGGGGTCTAATTGGAGCTGTAGCCACTGAGCTATGCCACAGCCACAGCCATGCCAGATCTGAGCCATGTCTGAGACTTACACCACAGCTCGTGGCAATGACAGATCTTTAACCCACTGAGTGAGGCCAGGGATCAAATCTGCAACCTCATGGTTCCTAGTCAGATTCTTTAACTACTGGGCCACAGTGGGAACTCCAGAAATCCAACCTTTAATTTCCACAATAGATAGAAAAGTACGCTGGTAAAGTAGAGAGGGAGTAAAAGTCAAGTATCCCTCCTGGAGGAATCTACAAATGTTTCTTGTAGGAAATGATAACTGTGCTAAGACACATAAGGTAAGTAAGGCTTAACTAGGTCAATAGCAAGGTGAACGCTTTTAGGTACACAGATATCTAGAGATGTATGTGAACAAGGTCTATCAGGAGTCTAGAAAGTTCAAAATTATGGGAATAAAGACTTCAAAAGATGGTGGAGTAGCAGGATGTGAGGCTCATCTACTCCCACAAATATATTGAAAATACAACAGCATGTGGAAATATTTGACAGACAATTTGTGAAAAACGGACAAAAGACCTCAGGATTATGACAGAGCAAGAAAAACTTAAAAAAAATCAAAGAGGACAAAAGAAAGAAGAAGAACCAGAGAAAAAGACCTTAAAGGAAGTGAGATGGACCTGATCTCACAGGTGGGAGCTGGAAAGAGGAAGAGTTCCTGTACCCCAGAAAGTTCCCTGACCTGCAAGGAGATCAGCCAAAAAAGGAGGAAGAACTTTAGACAAATGGTGTTAAACAGTAAAAAGCATATAATCCTCTACAAATGATCAGTGCTACAGGCAATGGGCAACTGTAGGCAGGTGCCAGCAGGTGTTGGGAACTGAAACTCTGGCCTTAGAAATCTGACCCAAAGAGGGAGGTGGGGCTGGCTATATGGGAAATCCCCTGCCCCTTGGGATTTAGGAGAAATCTCTAGAGTGGCTAAGCAATGGGAGTGCTGGCAGAACAGTGGCACCTGCCCCTATAGCTACTGAGAGTAGTCACTAGAGACTTCTTGGAAAAGGGAGGGGTGACATGAAAAACTGCTGACATTATAAGCTATAGGAAATACCCCTGAAAGCTGCCTCGTAGCAGCTGTGGCTGCAAGAGACACTGTTAACACCTCAAGCTACAAAAGCAATCCTGTGAATGTTGAATCACTGCCACCTGACCCACAGACCTCATTTCTAGCAGCCACTCAGCTGCTACCCAGGAGAGATAGTGTTATAATGCTCCCACCAACACATGCTCTGGTTACACATGGACCCCTACCATCTCAGAACTCCAGGACTATGCACCTGCTTTGGCACCTATATACCAACTCTCAAGGGGATGATAAACAGAAAGGTAGACACTATGAGACAACAAAGGAGCACCATTCAGAGAAAGGAACAAGACAAAAATACACACACACAAAAAAAAACACTAAATGAAGAGGAGATAGGCAATATACCTGAAAAAGAATTCAGAGTGATGATAGTACAGATGATTCAAAATCTTGGAAAAAGAATGGAGACATAGATCAAGAACTTTAAAGAAGTATTTAACAAGGAGCTAGAGGATTTAAAAGAGCAAGATGAATAGCATGATATCTGAAATGAAAAATAGTCTATAAGGAATGAATAGCAGGTTAATGGAGTCAAAATAACAAATAAGTGAAGTGGAAGACAGTGCTGGGAATCACTGCTACAGAAAAGAATAAAGGAAGAATAAAAAAAAAAAAAACTAAAGTGAGTATAAGACACCTCTGGGACAACATTAAACACATCACAGGAGGTCCAGAAGAATAAGAGAGAGAGAAAGAGCCAGAGTAAATGTTTGACAAGATTATAACTGAAAATTTTTCCAAATATGTGAAAGGAAAACACTCAAGTAGAGAAAGCGCAGAGAATTTCATACAAAATACATTCAAGAAGAAACACAGCAAGACACATACTAATCAAACTGACAAAAATTAAGTTCAAAGAAAAAATATTAAAAGCCATAAGGAAATAGCAACAAATCACACACAAGGGAACCCCCATATGTGTAACAACTGAACTTTCAGCAGAAATTCCACAATCCAGAAGGTAATGGCAAAATATATTTCAGGTAATGCAGAGGAGGAACCTACAACCAAGATTAAACTATCCAGCAAAGCTCTCATTCAGAGATTATGGAGAGGTCAAAAGCTTTACAGACAAGCAAAAGCTAAGAGAATTCAGCACCTCCAAACCAGCCATATATCAACTACTGGATATCATTACTTTGGTAACCTGTGTTTTATTTTCCTCCATGATTGGAAAAATCACATACATGTTATTTTAAACTAAAGAGACTGCCAAGGTATGGGAACATACATTTCCCTGACCTAGGTTGCTAAGCAATCTTATATTTATTTTCTGACAAGTCCTACCATTCTAAATGCTCTGTGCCCCTTGGGAAAAGAACACCTATCACATACACACATAATTTTCCCTAGGATCCTAATTAGCTTTTCTGTTGTACCCCTCAATGAAAGGCAGAAAGAAATGGGAACGAATCTGGTAATATAGTGTAGGGCTGCCATATCAAACACATCTCAGGACTGCTTAGGATAAGCAGTCTAGGGAAGACAAAAGTAATGGGGAAGATGGCCTCAAGTCAGCAAAGTAGCACTGAGCAAATACATAGAATATCAGTTAGCATGACATTGCTATGCCCCACCCAACACCAGAGGCTACAAAAGAATAAAGTAGCCTTAGCTAGACACCAAAGGCATTTTGGGTAAAATACTTAAAAATGCCTTCTGGATTATCGAAATTAATAGAAGGAATTTCCTAGAACATGAGGGCTTTCCTGATAGGGTGTACAGATATAAAACACCAAGATTTGGAGTTCCAATTGTGGCTCAGCAGTAATGAAATTGGACTAATATCCATGAGGATGCAGGTATGAACCTCTGGCTCTGCTCAATGGGTTAAGTATATAGTGTTGCCCCAAGCTGCAGTGTAGGTAACAGATGAGGCAAGGATCTGTGGCTGTTCCGTAGGCCAGCAGCTGCAGCTCTGATTTGACCCTTCCCTAGTCTAGGAATTTCCATATGTCACAGTTGCAGCCCTGAGGAAAAACAAAACAAAACATAGATAACTAGATTTGGTTTCTTAGTATAAAATTATGATCACAGTTTTTTTTATCACTGCATAATGAAGTCTTTAATGGCTTTTCTGACTAGTCCTACCATTCTAAATGTTTAAAATTAACTCACTGTAGTACAGCTTAAAGATGATTAAAGCAGTAAAGGGCTTTATTATATGATTTTGTTTCCTAATTACTAAACTTTATACTACAAATTCTCCTAAGCAACTTCTTTAAAAAAAAACCAAAAAACTCTTCACAACTTGCTTATTCCTTCTAAAGCAGAGGCTTGACTCTGATTTGGTTATGAAACCTTTGTGATCTGACAATGAAATTTTTCTAGTCTAATCTGCATTTTCTCCTGTATATCATGAAACATAGTTTTGTTAATATGAATATATATCAAGAACATAAACCGTGTATGCTTCCTGTGCTCTTCCCTCTGCCTGGGATGATACTCACTCTATGAAATAACATTTTCAAATAAAAAACAGTTTTTAGACTTTTCTGAATTAATTTCCTCCTTGCTCACTCCCTTCTTCCTCAACCTGCCTATAAGTTGTATTAGATATAAACCCTCTTCTCTCCTCCTAAAAAATCCAATGAGTGAATCATCATGATGTTGACATTTTGAGTGTATATGTATCTTACTGACTAGATCATGAATTCCTTGAGAGTAGGGGTTTCTCTAAAACACTTCTTTGTGTTTCTGGAGCCTAGCAGTTTTAGGTGACTGGACAGAATTTACTAAAGACATTGTTCACTTGGAGAGTCAAAAATACTCTTTCAAGTTTGAAAATATTAGAAACTCTACCAATAAGTATTTTTAAAATTCTATTTTCAAAAATAAATAGAAGCATCCAGACTTTTAACATCAATGTTAAAATATTATATTGTTTACAGGGCCCTTATAAAAAGAAATGATATTAAAAACTATAACTAATTTTGTTTCTTAAACACTATTCATCATGTAGGAAGAATGTTCCAAAGTACAGTGAAACAAACACATTTACCAAATACTATAATTAATTGATTCTAGATAAAGGAGACATATTGAATTGCTAGTTATGATGTTCCTGTCAAAAGAAAAATGGTCATTTAGTAGATAAATTAATGTGAAAATAACTCTTCATTATATGAAAAAAAAACCAAAGAAATTCCAGCTGCACCAGCAATTAATCCCAATAATTTGCAAATAATTTCAAATACCAAAAGTGCAGTCATTTTTTTCCTGAAAAGAATATTTTCATTGTGGAAATCTCCCTGTAATAAAGTGAACATTAAAGTAGAATTAATTTATTTTAATATATGATCTATGATATATGTATATTTATATGTAAAATTAGTATACACCCAAGTTATATTCATCTTATGAAAGGCAGCTATTACATTATTGATCTCATTGACTTTTAAAAACTCTAGTGATAATTTCAGAAGCAAACCATACTGAGATTAGAGTCCTTAAATATTTTCTTTCTATTCTTTTGTCCATTAAATGTTATGACAAATACTGAATGTGGGAGGAGCATGAAACAGTAAATTAATGGCTCACAGAGATATTTTTGATGAATAGGTCATTGACTGTAATCCATAGAGTGAAAAAGAGGTGGAGTGACTTCTTTTTCTATATTGTTCTTGTTTAAAGTCGCTTTGGAAAGAATTTCTCTCAAAATTGGAAAGTAGAGTTATATTAGAAGCAAGCACTCATCAAAGACATGGAGAAGCCCAGATAAATGAAAAGAAGAAAGGTTTGTAACTAATGCTATAGTATACATGAGCTTGGGTAAGACCTAATATTATCATAAATGATGAAAATTCTTAGTCACTAGAAATACCTTGTAGATAGGTTATGACTACTAGTGAGTTCAAAGTCAAATAGTCAATAAAGAAAACCAAAAAAAAATCTTTATTACAAAATCACTAGAAACACAAAGCTCAATATGGCAAGCCAAATAAATTAGTATGTACTATGTTAATGAGTAGAGGCTAAACTAAGTTGCAGTATCCTTAGTCCTATAATATTTTCCTTAACACAATAAAAATTTATTTCTTGCTTGTACAAATTGTGCTGTGAGTTGTAAGATGAGATTTCTAGAGATATCATCCTGCTTGAAATGATTCTTTGATTCAGGCTATTCTGAAATTTTTAGGCTGTTATAGCAACATGTTGCTTCTATGGGAAAAGGAGAAAAGAAGAATTGAGAACCAACTCAAATGTTTCAATGTGAAAGTGATGTTTATCATTTTCCCCATATTAGACTAGCCAATGAGTCAAATGACCATGCCTAATTGCATGGGGGCTCAAAAATATAGAGGACTATAGAGCTATTAAATAATTAGTAAAAGTATGTGCCATGCAGACAATTAACAATAACTTCAATAAAGAAATTGAAATGCTGCTAACGGTTAATAGGATGGAATGCCAGACACCTATTGAAGGAGGGTATGCATTGTGTGTGACACACTGCAACTAGGAAGGATCATACAGAGACTTCCTAGGACACACCTTACCCCTATATCCTCTGCTTTAGCTCCTCTCTGAATTATCTAGATAATAGTATCTGTACATTTCCTGAGTTGCTTTACAGATGCTAAAACCCTCACCAAATGGAAGAAATTAACTACTGGATGACCATATGTACATAGCATGCAGGCCCACTGGCACCTTAGGACTGATAATGTTAATCAGTCCTAAGGTGCCAGTGACACACTCCTGTTACCTCACCATCAACTAATCAGAGAATTGTACACAAGCTGATCATATACACTGGACCTCTCCTTCCTCAGCTTGCTTTTAAAAATTCTTTACTGAAGCCCATTGGAGAGCTCAGGCTTTTTGAGCATTAACTGGCCTGGACTCATTCTATGATGTCTTACAACACTGTACTTTCCTTAACCATGACCTAGTATCAGAAGATTGGCTTTACTGCAGGTGGGTGAGCAGACCCAAGTTTTGGTTCAGTTACAATTTTGGTGCCCCAAATGGGACCCAGTCCCGAATGAACATCCTGCCCATGGCACATTAGCCTCTGGCTGGTAGTAGTTCACAGGTCCTGTCCATCAGCAGCCTAAACCTTTTGTGCTTGCTGCAGGCATCACTGGCCCATAACAATTTTGATTTTTTTGGTAAATGAAACAAGACACTTGTATTGGCTGGTTGAGATATAGTGGGTATGTAATGCAGCTTGTGTTTGACAATACTATGGTATACGGCATTGGCTTCACCTATGAGGGAACATTGACCGGGATTTTGCCCTTTTGGACTTCATCTCTAATGGGACATGGATTTGAGTTGTCCACTTTGGACTCCATTTGGTTTTTGTATTTGTTGACTGATGGTGACTTGGTAGGGAATCTCTCTGGAGCTAGGAAAACTATGACCCTGAGAGACAATTTTGCATTGTATCTTTTTTTTTTTTTTTTTTTTTTTTTTGCTTGCTTGATATTCACAAGACTAGTCCTAAATAATGAAGAATGGGTTATCAGATTTCTATTTCACCATATATTCCCACTAGGGTGTATTTTGCAAAAATGGAACATCTTCAGCTATGCTCCCATAAATGAAAAAATAATGATATTTTTAACACAGTTGGGCCTACAGACCCCAGAAATCTAGAGAACAATGGCCCCTAATGACTCTGCTATTATATGTGCTGTTATACTATATATGGGAGGCTTTTTGAATTGGTTTAGCATTTTTTTTTTGTCTTTTAGGGCCACACCAGAATCATATGGAGTTTCCCAGGCTAGGAGTCAAATCAGAACTGTAGCTTCTGGCCTATCTATACCAGAGCCACAGCAACACAGGATCTGAGCCACATCTGCAACTTACACCACAGCTCAAGGCAACGCCAGATCCTTAACCCACTGAGCGAGGCCAGGGATCAAAGCCACATCCTCATGGATGCTAGTTGGGTTTGTTAACCACTGGGAATTCCATGAATTGGTTTAGTTTTTAATCTTGGATGTGTGCATATAAATATCTCCGTAACTCAGTCCAAATTCTGTTCTCTTTTCCTCATTTGACCTTCATTAAAGTGTCCTAGTAAATTGAATATTGATTTGGTGAAAAGCTGAAAGCATTTTTGCTAAGATAAGGAACAAGAAAAGGACATCAAATTTCACCACTGTCATTCAACATAGTTTTGGCAGTCCTGTCCATGGCAATCAGAGAAAACAAGAAATAAAAGGATTCCAAATTGTAAAAGAAGTAAAACTATCACTGTTTGCAGATGACATGCATGATACTGTACTGGGAAAACCCTAAAAACACTACCAGAAAACTGTTAGAGTTTATTAATGAATTAAATATTATTGCAGGATACAAAATTAACACAGAAATATTGATAATATTTCTTTATACCACCAACAAAAAAATGAGATAGAGAAAGTGAAACAATCTCATTTACCATCACATCAAAGAAAATAAAATACCTAGGGATAAGCCTACCTAACAAGAAAAAATTCCTATACTCTGAAAACTATAAGACACTGATGAAAGAAATCAAAGATGACACAAATAGATGGAATGATAAACCATGTTCTTGGATTAGAAGAATCAATGTTATCAAAATGATTATACTACCCAAGACCATTCAATGCACTCCCTAGAAAATAATCAATGAGCTAGAGCTAGAACAAATTGTTCACAGAGCTAGAACAAATTATTTTAAAATGTGTGTGGAAGAAGAAAAAATGCTGAATAGCCAAAGAAATCTTGAAAAAGAAAACTAGAAATTTTTAAGTCCTGGAAGAGAACACAGCAGTCAGTTTAAACTATTAAAACTGAAATAATTTTCCATAAATGGACAGTGCTACCATCACTCACTTCCCAGTGGTGTGGGCAGAGGTTGTGAACTAAAACTCAGGCTGTATAGACCAGACTCAGAGAGAGGACTGGGGATGCCTGCAAGGGAAAATAACTGGGGTTTGCTCTGCAGAAACAGCCTGGAGGAACTAGAGTCCAGGGTGATCACATTTAAGGGTTTAAGCTGAGGAAATCTGGTTTTCGAGGTTAGATATCATTGTTTGGGGGTGTTGGAGGGAAGGGTGTTTTCTGCCACTAAGGGTTTATTCCTGTTGCATACTCTCAGGCAGGAGGACACAGTCTACTGCAGCCCCAGATTCTATAGCACAAGCTGCTGCTGCCTAGCAATGGAAAGAGAAGCCATCACACACATCACAGCTGCAGAAAGTGATCTCACCAGCCACTTGGCAAGGATTAGGGCCATGGGATCTCTCTGCACCTTGGGAATAAAGACAGTGCTCCCAGGAGACACCCAGAAAAGGAAGAGACTGCAGGAGCAATCTACTCATGTTGCCAGCTATAGGAAATTGTCCTGAGAGCTGCCAGATAACAGGAGGGAGTCACAGGAGCTTATGTCACCCCTGTGCTACAAGAGGAGTCTCATGAACCATGAAACACAACTACCTCCCTCACAGACACTGTCCTTAGCAGCCACCTGGATCCAGGATCCAGGGGAGGTAGCATGATACTGATGCTCCCATTATGCACTCTGGGTACATGTGAGCCACCATCATCCCTGAGAACTCCAGCTGCTACATCTACATTCCTGCTGTCAAGAGGACAACAAACATAGAAATCTAGACAATATAAGACAAAAAATATATTTTAGACAAAGAAACAAGATAAAAATACACAAAAGCAACTAAATAAAGAGGATATAGGTGATCTATCTGAAAAAGAACTTTGAGTAATGATAGTAAAGATGATCAAAGATATTGGAAAAGGATGGCATCAGAGATTGAGAAGTATTAAGAAATATTTAACAAAGGATAGAAGATTTAAAGAACAAGAAAATTAAGATGAATAGACCAAATACACTAGAAGAAATCAATAGCAGGATAATGGAGTCAGAAGAATGAATAAGTGAGGTCTTCTAAGGCAGAGAGGTGGAAATCACCACCATAGAAAAGAATAAATTAACAAGCATTAAAATAATTTAGGAAAGTCTAAGATACCCCTGGGACAACATTAAACATATTGACATTCACACTATAAGGGTCAAGAAGGAAAAGAAAAAGAGAAAGGGCCAGAGAAAATATTTGAAGGGATTATAGCTGAAAACTTCCCTAATATGGGAAAGGGTACACTCACTCAAGTAGAAGAAGCAAGATAATTCCATGCAGGATAAATCAAGGAAAAAGAGCAAGATACATATTAATTGAATTAACACAAATACAAAAAAAATAAAATACAAACAAGGGAAAACAAAAAATAATATAAAACAGAACGCCTGTAAGAATAACATCTGATTTTTCAGCAGAAATTCTGTAAGCTATAAAGGATTGTAAAAATTCTGCAAACTATAAATATGATGATTGGGAGGAATGTAGAACCACTAATACTCTACCAAGAAAGGTGCTCATTCAGATTTTACAGAGAGATAAAAAGTTTTCCAGAAAATCAAAAGCTAATAGGGCTCAGCACCACCAAATGAGCTTTACAACATCTATTTAAAGAAATTCTCTAGGCAGGAAGATAAGAGCTTGCAATTAGAGAAAAGAATAAACAAAGAAGCTCACTGGTAAAGGAAAACATAAAATGAAAGTAGGAAATAATCATTGACAAATATTATATCAAAACTAGCAAGCACAAGAAGAGTAGAGAATAAATGCAGAGCATTAAATACACATTTGAAATTAGGAGACCAGCAACCAAATACAATTCCCATACATACAGATTGCCATATAAAAATCCAATGAGAACCACAATAGAGACACTTATAAAAATGAAAAGGCAAACCAAATAAAAACTAAAGATAGTTAGCAAATACAAGAGAAGAGAACATAGAATAAGGGGAAAAAAGATCTAAAATAACACTTAAAACAATTAAGAAAATTATAATAAGAGTAAATATTCCAACCAAAAGACACACACAGGCTGAAAGGATACAGCAAAAGACCCATATATGCTGTTTACAAAAGATGCGCATCAGATCAAGGTATACATATAGATGGAAAGGGTGTGGTGGTGGAAAAATATATTCCATACAAATGGAAATCAAAAGAAAGATCAAGGAGAAATATTCATATCACAAAATATAGACCTCAAAATAAAGAATTCAAGAGACGAAGAAACTATGTAATGATCAATGGATCAATTCAGGGAGAAGATATAAAAATTATAAATATATATGCACCCAACATAGGAGCACCACCATATATAAGGCAACTGCCTTAAGAAGAGAAATCAATAGTAACACAATAATAATGAGGGACTTTAACACCCCACTTACAGGAATGGCCACATCATCCAGATAGCATATCAACAAGGAAATGCAAGACTTAAACAACACCAGAGACCAGATGGACTAATTGATATATATAGAGAGACATTCCTTCCCAAAGAAAGAGAATATACTTTATATTCTCAAGTGCAGATAGAACACTCTCCAAGATAGATCAGATCTTCAGCCACAGATCAAGCTTTAATAAATTTCTTAGAAATGAAATCATATCAAGCATTTTTTTGCAACTATGACACTATGAGACTATAAATCAACTATGAGAAAAAAAACTTGCAAAAAACACAAATGCACAGAGGCTAAAGAATATGATGCTAAACAACCAATAGATCACTGAAGATACTAAAAAGAAAAACAAAATTTACTAGAGACAAATGACAACAAAGATATGGCAATGCAAAACTTAAGGGACACAGCAAAGATAGTTCTGAGAAGGATATTTATAGCAATATTGTCTTATCTCAGGAAACAAGAAAAATGTCAAATAAATCACCTAAACTTACACCTAATGCAACTAGAGAAGGAAGGGTGGACCAAGCCCAAAGTTAATAGAAAGAAATCATAAAGATCAGAGCAGAAATAAATGAAATAGAGACAAAGAAAATAATAAAGAAGATAAATGAAACTAGAAGTTGGTTCTTGAAAAATATCAACAAAACTTATAAAACTTTAGCCAGACTCACTGAGAAAAAAAAAAAAAGGAAGAGGGCTCAAATTAATAAAATTAGAACTAAAAAAGAACTCAAAAATGACAACACAGAAATGCAAATGATGATAAGAGATTACTCCAAATGACAATACACCAATAAATTGGACAACCTGGAAAAAAGGGACAGATTCTTACAAACGTATAACCTTCCAAGACTGGACCAGAAAGAAATAGAAAATATGATTAGATGAATCAGAAGTACTGAAAATAAAACTTTAAAAATCAAAAGTCCAGGACCAGATGAATTCAGAGGTGAATCCTATTAAACATTCAGAGAACAGTCAATGCCTATACTTCTGAAATTCTTACAAAAAAAATGCAGAGAAATAAACAGTACCAAACACATTCCATGAAGCCACTGTAACCCTGATACTAAAACCAGACAAAGACAAAACAAAACAAAACAAGGAAAAATAGAGCCAATGTCACTGATGAATGTAGAGGCAAAAATCTTCAACAAAATATTAGCAAACTTAATGCAACAATGCATTAAAAAGATCATGCAACATGATGAAGTGGGATTTATCTCTGACATGCAAGGATTCCTCAATATCTGCAAATCAATCGTGATACACTGTGTCAACAATCCAAAGAATGAAAACCATGTAGTCATCTCAATAAATCCATAATTTTTGATAAAATTCAAAACCCATTGCAGATAAAATTTCTACAGAAAATGGGCATAGAGGTTACCTACCTCAATTAATAAAAGCTGTATATGACAAACCCACAGCTAACACCATTTTCAATGGTGAAAAGCTGAAAGAATTCCTTCTAATATAAGAAACAAGACAAGAATGTTCACTTTCACCACTGATATTTAACATAGTTTTGGAAGTCCTATCCATGGAAATCAGAGAAAAAAAAAAGAAATAAAAGGATTCCAAGTTGGAAAAGAAGTAAAACTATCACTGTTTGTGGATGACATACTATACTGGAAAAACCATAAAGACACTACCAGAAAACTGTTAAAGCTCATAAATGAATTTGGTAAATTTGCAGGATATAAAGCTAATAGACAAGAATTGATTGCATTTCTATATGCTACCAACAAAATATTAAAAAGAGAAATTAGGGAAACAACCCCATTTAGCATTGTATTAATAAATGTAAAATGACTAGGACGAAACCTATCTTAAAAGACAAAAGACCTGTATTCTGAAAACAATGAGACATTGATAAAAAATTAAAGATGACAGAAACACATAGAAAGATATTCACTTTTCTTGAATATAAAGAATCAATATTATCAGAATGACTATACTACCCAAGACAATTTCCAGATTCAATGTAAGCCCTATAAAATTACCAATGAGATTCTTGACAGAACTAGATCAAAATATTTTAAAATTTGTATGAAAACAAAAAAGGCCCCTAATTGCCAAAGCTATATTGAAAAAGAGAAAAGGTACTGGAGGACTCAGCTCTCTGACTTCAGACAATACTACAGAGCTATAGTCAACAAAATAGTATGTCACTGGTACAAATACATAAATATAAATCAACGAAACAGGGTAGAAATCCCAGAAATAAACCCAAGCACCTAAGGTCAACTAATCTCTGACAAAGGAGACAAGAAAATACAGTGCAAGAAAGACAGTCTGTTAGATAAGTGCTACTGGGAAAACTGGAAAGCCAAATGTCAAAGAATTAAATTAGAATATTCTCTAACACTGTATACAAAAACAAACTCAAAATGGATTAAGGACCTAAACATAAAGCCAGATACTATAAAACTCCTAGAGGAAAACTTAGGCAGAATACTCTTTGACATAAATTGTAGCAATATCTTATTGATCCACCTCCCAGAAAAATGACAATAAAAATGAATATTAAACCAAAAAATGGGACCTGATTCAACTTGAAAACTTTTTTACAGCATAGAAAATCTTTAAAAACAATAAGGCCACCCACAGAATGCAAGAAAATTTTTAAAAACAAAGAGATTGATAGGGGATTAATCTCCCAAATATACAAATATTTCATGGAGCTTTATGTCAAAGTAACAAAAAATCCAATCAATTAATGGGCAGGAGACCCAAACTACATTTCTCCAAAAAACATGCAGATGGGAAAAGTCCATGAAAATATGCTCAATATTGCTAATTATTAGAGACATACAAGTAAAAACAACAGTGAGGTATCATATCACACCAGTCATAATGGCCTTCATCAAAAAGTCTACAAAAAATAAATGCTGGAGAGGGTGTGGAAAAAAGGTAAACCTTCTATATTATAGGTGGAATGTAAATTGGTGCAACCGCTATGAATGACAGTATGGCAGTTCTTCTGAAATTAAATATAGAACTAAATATAGAACCTGATCCTTCAAACCCACTCTCAGACATATATCCAAAGAAAACTCTAATTCAAAATGTTCCATGCACCCCAGTATTTATTGCAGTGCTATTTACAATAGTCAAGACAGGGAAGCAATCAAAAGGTTAATCAACAGAGGAATGGATTAAGTGGTGGTACATTTATACAATGGAATACTACTCAGGTGTAAAGAGCAAAATAAAGCCATTTGCAGCAATATGGATGCAACTAGTGCTTCTCATAATAAGTGATTTAAGTCAGAAAGAAAAAGGCAAATATTATATGATATTGCATATGTGGGGTCTAATTAAAATGATAATAAATAACTTATTTTAAAAACAAACTCACATATTTCAAAATCAATCTTATGTTTAGCATAGTGAAATCATTAGAAGGAGGGAAGAATTGTGAGGGTGGGAATAACACTTATATAGTTCTGTATAAAATAGATGAATAAGGAGAACCTACCCTATAGCATAGGGAAATCAGCTTAATAGTTTTTAATAACCTATATGGGAAAAAATAATGTATGTATATGGTAGACTGATTCACTTTGCTGTGTGACTGAAACTAATACAACATTGTAAATAAACCATACTTTGTTTTTAAAATTAATTTAAAAAATAATTTTATCTGCATTAAAGAAACTAACTAGGATTGATCGGTATGTTAAATTACACGGGTAGGCTTGTCAAATGAATGATAAGCCTCCTCATATTATACGGAAGAGTTAAATGTTTTTAATATAGACACTCTAGAAATTATATAAATTTTCTCACATTTGGAAAAGTCTTGATATAATGTTATCAGTCATAATTCTAGTTATCTTGAAGTGTATGTAAGAACAATTTGGTTAAGCTTCTTTGTGGAAAAAAAATTGTAAACAAATATTTTGTTTGTTTTGCTTTATCCTCCATCATGTTCCATCACAAATGACTGGAAGTAATTCTCTGTGCTATACAGCAGGATCTCATTGCTTATCCACTCCAAAAGCAATAGTTTTCATCTACTAATCCCACACTCTGAGTCCATCCCACTCCTTCCTGCTTCCCCTTGACAACCACATGTGTGTTATTCAAGTACATGAGTTTGTTTCTATTCTATAGATAGGTTTATTTGTGGTATTTATTAGAGCTAGATATAAATGATATCATATGGTATTTGTCTTTCTCTTTCTGACTGATTTAGTATGAGAGTCTCCAGTTCCACCCATGTTGCTGCAAAAGGCATTATTTTGTTCTTTTATATAGCTGAGTAGTATTCCATTATGTATATATACCACAGCTTCTTAATCTGTTCATCTTTCAATGGATATTTAGGTTTTTTCCTTGTCTTGGCTATTGTGAATAGTGCTGCAATGAACATAGGGGTGCATGTATCTCTTTCAATGAAAGTTTTTTCAGGATATATGCCCAAGAGTGGGATTTCTGGGTCATATGGTAGTTCTATATTTAGTTGTCTAAGTTACATACACACTGTTTTCTGTATTGTTTATATCAATTTATATTTCCACCAACAGTGAAGGAGGGTACCCTTTTCTCCACACGCTCTCCAACACTTATGGTTTATTGACTTGTTAGTGATGGCCATTCTGACCAGTGTGAGCTGGTACCTCATAGTAGTTTTGCTTTGCATTTCTCTAATAATTAGTGATGTTGAACATTTTTTCATGTGCTTGTTGACCATCTGTATATCTTCTTTGCAGAAAAGTCTATTCAGGTCTTCTTCTCATTTTTCCATTGGGTTGTTGTTTTTTGGCGTTTGAGTGGTAGAAGTTATTTGCATATTTTAGGTATTAAGCCCTTTTTAGTTGCATCACTTGAAACTATTTTCTCCCATTCCATATGTTATCTCTTTGAGTTTTTATATGGTTTCCTTTGCTGTGCAAAAGCTTGTCAGTTTGATTAGGTCCCATTGGTTTATTTTTTATTTTATTTCTGTTGTCTTGGGAGACAGTCCTAAGAAAACATTTGGACAGTTTATGTCAGAGAATATTTTTCCTATGTTCTCTTCTAGAATTTCATAGTGTCTTGTCTTATTCTTAAGTCTTTAAGGCATTTCAAGTATATTTTTGTGCATGGTGTGAAGGTTTGTTCTGTTCCATTGACTTACCTGCAGCTGTCCAGTTTTATCAGCAACATTTGTTGAAGAAACTATATTTTCCATTTCATATTCCAGCCTCCTTGGTCAATGATTAATTGACCATAGGTGTCTGGGTTTATTTCTGGTTTCTCTATTCTGATCCATTGGTACTTATGTCTGTTTTGGTACCAGTACCACCACACTGTATTGATTCCTGTAGCTTTGTAATATTGTTATGAAGTCTGGGAGAGTCATGCCTCCTGCCTGTTGTTTTTGTTTTGTTTTGTTTTGTTTTGTTTCCTCAGGATTGCTTCATCAGTTCTGGGTCGTTTATGGTTCCATGTAAATTTGGGGGTTGTTTGTTCTAGTTCTGTGAAAAATGTTATGGTAATTTGATAGATATCATATTGTATCTATAAATTGCTTTGGGTAGTATGTCCATTTTTACAATATAATTCTTCCAATCCAGGAGCATGGAATATCTTTCCTTTTTTATTCCTCTTTAATTTCCTTGATTTATGGTTTTTTTAGTTCTCAAAATATAAATTATTCACCTCCTCAATCAGGTTTTATCCCTGGATATTTAATTTTTGGATATACATTATTAAAAGTATTTTTGTATTCTTTTTCTAAAATTTCACCATTAGTATACATAAATGCAACCAATTTCTGAATGTTAATCTTATCCTGCTACTTTGTTGAATTCGTTGATCAGTTTGAATAGCTTTTGTGTGGCATTTTCTATATATAGTACCATGTCATCTGCAAAGAGTGACAATTTTACTTATTCTCTACCAATTTGGATAGTTTTACTTTTTTGTTTGTCTGATTTTTGTGGCTAGGACTTCCAATAATATGTTGAAAATAAAAGTGGTGAAAGTGGGTTTCCTTGCCTTGCTTCATATTTTCATGGGAATGCTTTCAGCTTTTCTCTGTTGAGTATAATATTGGCTGTGTGTCATTAATGGCTTTGACTATGTTATGTTCCCCTTATATCTACTTTGGTAAGAGTTTTTACCATGAATGGATGTTGGATTTTGTCAAATGCTTTTTTTACATCTATTGAGATGATCATATGGTTTTTTACTTTTCTTTTGTTAATTTGGTGTATGACGTTGATTGATTTGTATATGTTGTACCATCCTTGTGAACCTGGGATGAATCCCACTTGGTCATGGTGTATGATATTGTTATATTTTGTTGGATTTGGCCAAAATTTTTTTGAGAATATTTGTGTCTATATTCATCGAAGATGTCAACCTACAATTTTCTTTTTTGTAGTAAGTTTATCTGGTTTTGGTATTTGGGTAATGGTGGTTTCATAGAATATCTTTGGGAGTGTTCCTTCTTCTTCAACCTTTTGGAAAATTTTAAGAAGTCTGGGTATATATATTTTTTTGTATATGTGGTAGAATTTACCTGTGAAGCCATCTGGTCCTGGAATTTTGTTTTTAGAGAGTGTTTTTATGATATATTTAATTTCATTTAAAGTGATCATTCTGTCAAATTAATCTATTTCTTCTTAATTCAGTTTTGGTGGTATGTAAGTCTCTAGAAATCTGTCCATTCTTTTAGGTTGTCAAAATTGTTGGCATATGACTGTTCATAGTATTATCTCTTTTTTTGTATTTCTGCATTATCTTTTGAGATTTTTCCTTTTTTCCTTTCTTATTTTGTTTATTTGAGTTCTTTGCATGCTCTTTGTGAGTCTGGACAGAGGTTTGTCAAATTTTTTTACCCTTTCAAGGAAACATCCCTTGATTTTATTTGTTTTCTCAATTGTTTTTTGAATCTCTACTTTATCAATTTACTCTATGATCTTTATGATTTCCTTCCTTCTGCTGACAAGGTTTTGTTTGTTCTCCTTTTTCTAATTCTTTTTGGTGGTTGATTAGGTTGCTGATTTGAGATTTTTCTTCTCAACCTGAGATGACTACTATTGTTTGCCCTTACCACTTGTAGATCATGCAATAGAAACTGTGTTGTTCTTAGCTCCCCACTGCCCTCAGCCCACACAAAAGGTGTCTGGCCACCTTTAGCTTTCACAATTGGCACCCTGTTGCTCATAGCCCATGCAAGTGGCACCTTTCCACCTGTACCATGCACCAGAGACCCCCCCCCCCCGCCTCTGAGAGTCTGTGCATGTGCAGGGAAATATATTCCTATGTCAGTCTGCCCCTCAACCTCTCACCCTCCCCAACACTGTTTGCCTCACTCCTCCTGTGGGCCTAGACCTCTTTCCAGGTTCCCTTGGCTGTCATGTCCATCTCTTCAGCCTGTGGTGCACTGCTCCATAGCCCCTCAGGCTATCTCCTCACAACCAACCTTATTCCTCTTCCTGGAACTTCCCTTCAGAGAATGAGTTTCATCACCCAGCCCATGCCCAAGTGTCTCAGGCTTTGACATCAGTGGGAAGCAGTGGTGCAGATGATCTGTGTGGCTCTCACTCTGCTTTGCCCACCTATGTCCAGCTGCTGCACTTTTCTCCACCACTTTTAGGTCCCTCCATCTCAGGTGATCTCCCCTTCATTTAGGTGCCTTCCTAGCATGTTGGTTCCTTTCCTCTTTAACAGCTCCCTCTCAGGAGTGCTAGTCCCATCATGATTCTTTTTCTCTCTTTTCATTTTGTTCTGTGAAGTTGTGTGGAGGGTTTCTTGCCCTTTGGGGAGGATTAAGGTATTCTTCTCATGCTCAATAGATGTTCTGTGTGAATTGTAACACATGTAGATTTTTTTGATGTGTTTGTGGGAGAAAGTGAGTGCCATGACTTACTCCTCTGTCATCTTCATCTGCCTTCTGTAAACAGATATTTTACCTAGTCTTTTAAGACTTGTATTATGCATAGACTGTTAAACTGATGTTTTGAAGAAATGCTTCACAAAAATTCTTCATCTTCAAGAAGATTCATAGGAATAACTTTTTGACAAGTACAAGTTTCTAATAACAAGTACAAGCTTCTAATAACTTTCAGATTGTATTTCTGAACTGGGTAAGAATTTGTCTGTAATATTTTATCTTTTTCTCTGTTTTCTAGATGAAAGGAGCCCTTTCCTCTTAAGCTAACTGTGATTGTAGCAACTTGGTAAATTATATATTTGTAAGTAGAGTAGAAATATTTAACTTTTCTCTCTACCAGTTCACTCAGACATTGGAAACTCTTAGTTTCCTAGAAGGTTCACAAGGTAAAAAAGTAATGCCTTCTTTTAACAGAAATTTTTGAGACCTCAGAACTAGAGGAATCCACACAAATATGTAAGACAAAGTCTATGACAAGTCCTTTCCTAGCTTTGAAAGACCTTTTGAAAGTTAATTCTGAGATTCAATTGTAAAAATTCCCAGTGCAACCAATTTAAAAATCCTGTGTGCAAACAAGTTAGCCTCAATTTGGCCATATTAGGTACCAAAATTACCAAATTAGGGTAATTTTATGGAGAAAATTTATTATGTTTCAATGGATATTAAATTCTAGTTTTTTCATTGAGGTCAGTTATTTACTTCCTAAAACTCATTTCCCATGTAGCTTTTTGTTGATTTGTTCTGTTATTGTAAAATTTGGTTGAGTTACTTAGAGATGCTCTAAGTTTATTTCTGAAGATTATTGTGGTCTATCTTTGGATGAGGATCAGATGTCCACGACCTGCTGTTAGGGGATTATGCATTCCAAAAAGAGCGTTATTTAAGACTGTCTTCACTCTAGGTAAATTGACGGTTAGGTACTTCTAACTAGCTCATGTGTTAGTTTAAATGGATAGAATTAACTCTTGCACATATATTTCCCACTTAAGGGCTTCTTGATTAAACTGACCTGTAGAGGAGACTTCTGACCCCAAATGTCACCCACACCAGTAGAAGAAGACAGTAGTGTGGACAGCTGGACCAGGCCTAAAAATCTTATCGTACTAATTAAACTATTTACCAAATGTTTTCTCCCTATTAATATTGATAGTTACTGTTTTACTTTTAACTACACTGTTGTCCTAAATGTTTAGGATAAAAAGAGAACTCTCTAGTGGAGTGGTCATAGAGTATAACTACTCAGGATGTGAAATATGGTTTGCTTTAAGTCTATTGCTGAAAGCAATAATAGTTGTGTGACAATTGCGTATAATTGGTGAAATGTATATCCTGTATAATATTTCCCACCTAACCTACCTCTGAGTTATTTATCATGTATAAGTTTTTCCCTAATGTTGATAACTGAACAAATGTATATTTTTTTTTAAAAAGTAGGTTTATAACCAGGGACATGATGGACCAGGGAAAGCAACAGTCATCTTGGTGTAAGGGAACAAATACTTTGGTCTATCAAAAGATTTGCAATGAAAAGGGGAAATTATGGGAAATCACATATTGAAGTATAGGGATGTCACTGTGGCTTATACATGGTTCAAAGTAAACTTATTGATCAGAGTAGCCTGTTTGGCCAGTTATTAAGCATACATTATATATCTCCTTTGGCCATTGAAGAGGGAAATTTATTTAAAATTAGAAATGGAGTAGCTATGGTCCAGACATCTAAGATACAACTAGGAGACAATTTTTGGACTTGATTTCAGACACTTCAAAACAATATCTGCTAATAGCTGCCAAATGCCACCTTATTGTCTGAAGTTCTCCTCTTGTAAAATTTTATCTTAATATTAGATATAGTGGTGAAAAACTATACAGTTCAGGCTATAGTCTCCCAGTACATTCTCTCTCTCTCACTCCTTTCTGGGAAAACTGTTACCCAAAGAAATAGAATAATTCAGAAAAACTAGTTGGTTGCAAGATAATTTTTAGGGAGAACCTGCTCCATAACTTCTTTTTGGAGCATTCTGAAATAGAATTCTCCTTTGGGAAATACTCAAAGGTGCATTTTGGTCATTAATCTAATTGTAATATATCTACTAATTTTTGAACTTCTGTTGGGTGCTATAAATAAGCAATAAAAAATAGAGGTTTTTTTTACAATACAAAATATTGGTCCTCAGCCTGGGTCTCAATAATTATTTAAAATGAAAGTCAATAACTTTCACTCCTCCAATCCCAAGTAATGAATTTGCCCCATTTAGCAGGAAGCAGCCAGAGCAGTCATCACCTCTGTTCCTCTCAGAATTGAGGACTATCAAAGAAAAAGTGAGAATTGTAACTGAGCAAGAACCTATGAGGCCTTCCTTGGACAGAACACTCCTTTATATCTTCTAATTTATCTCATCGCTGAAATATATAGTTAATAGCATCTGATGCACTTACAAATAGAAGAAATTAATTATTTGATGATATCCAGACCTACTGGCATCTAAGGATTGATAATGTTAACTTCTGTGGTCAGGCATGTAAAATTTATCTTACTAATATATTTGAACTCAACACATAAAGTCAGAGAATTCTGCACAAGCTGATCACATACCTTGGGAATACTCTCTAATTTTGACTTTAAATTTTTTTTACTGAAACACAATTGAGAGTTTCAGCTTTTTCAATATTATCTGTCCTGGACCCCTTATATGGCCCCTTACAATAAACATTGCACTTACCTTAACCACAACCCAGTGTCAGTAGATAGGCCTTACTGTGTGCAGGTGATCCAAGTTTCACTTCAGTGACAAAGTGAAGACATGCAGAAATTTGCCTCAGATCTAGTAAACTCTGGTATTTCAAAAAATAAGATGAAATGCCAGGGACCAGTGTATAAGATAAATGCCTGCAGTAGTGGCTAAAGTTCAGATAAAACTCTAATTAGAGAGTCAATTTCCATAAAAGTCAAATTAGGGAACTAGTGATTTTTATTTTTTTGAGTAGAATGGTACCTCTGAAATAAAATTTAAGATACTGGTTTCCAAAGTTCAACTGATATTTTATTCTTCCAGATCACAAACTGTGCAGTAGGGTCCACTCTGTGTCTAAATACTGTAAGTAACAAGGTGATTAATATGCAATTTTCCTGACCTCAGAAGGCCATTGTGCACCATGGCTTTAAGTGGGGTCTTAGTTCCCTGAAAAAAAAATCTCAATGGGTCACAGCAGTGAGAGGGCCAAATCCTAACCATTAGACCACAAGATCCAGAGGACCTGAAACCGTTCTTCTTTTTATCTTCTGTGAAGAATGTATTCAGCAAAGAGATGGAGATAGAAATATAGGGTAAAACATTTGTTAGAAGCACAGTGTATGTGAAAAGTACACATAGGGTGAGCTTAGAGAGAGGATTGCATTTTTTGAGTGGCTTAAACTGCTTATATGAGGGCAGTTTTCCATATTCCTTCTGGCCAATCATCATGCTCATTGCCATATCTCTTCTGATCCAGGTCCTTGCCCCATGTGTTTATCTTTTAGACAACATGTATTTCAGCATGATAATCTCTAGGAGGTTAACAGGACATATTATAGGCTGGCAATCCATCCATTCCCAGACACCTGAGGATATTTTCTGAGCATGTGTGGTCTAGGAGGTCTCCTTAATTCCAAGAAAAAAATCAGGTGTCTTGTATTTTTGCTCCAGAAGAACTCAGCTCCTCTATGCTTCTGCCTTTACCTATTCCCTTAAATTTCAACAGGAGATAAGCTCCAGATGTTCAGCCTGGAACCCATCTACTTCCTACCTCAAATGCCCCCAAAGAAATGTAGACCCCCAAGAAATCTTTTTTTTTTCTTTTTTTCTTTTGTAAGGGCTGAACCCATGGTATGTGGAGGTTACCAGGCTAGGAGCTACAGCTGCCAGCCTACAACACAGCTACAGCTACATCAGATATGAGCTGTGTCTGTGACCTACACCACAGCTCATGGCAATGCTGGATCCTTAACCCACTGAGTGAGGCCAGGGATCAAACCCACAACCTCATGGTTCCTAGTTGGATTCATTTCTGCTCCACCATGATGGGAACTCCCCAGACCTCAAGAAATATTTATTGGGAGGAGGAAGGACAAAATATGTCTTCTGTGGCTTTTTCAGGCTGTCAGAATCATGGGCTCTACTTAATTAGGGCCACAGAAATCTCAACTTGCCATATCAAGAGGCTCCAGGCTGACATCTGCTCTTATGTTGGTAGGATCTGTTTGGGGGAGTGGCGGGAATACCTGAATCATCATCATCTTAACATATATCTGTTGCAAACTAGAGGAAACAAATTTAACAAGTAGTTTAAAGAAGCATGGGCCAAAAATCAGTAAAAGGACTATTGCAACTAGAGGACAAAAAGGGTAAAAACTAGGAATGTTAGGAATCAATATTGCTTTGATTACAATCCAGATAGAGTCAGCACTTGGGTTACTCAGTCCAAAGGAATGGTCATTTGATGTCATCACATATTTTCTTTTCTTTCCCTTTCTTTTATTTATTAAAGTATAGTTTATTTACAATGTTTCTTCAATTTCTGTTGTACAGAAAACAGACACAATATCACAGAGATCCCTGTGCTGTACAGTAGGGGTCCGTTGCCTATCCACTCTAAATGTAGCAATTTTCATCCAAACCTATGAACTTCCCATCAATCCCCCTCCCTCCCCAGCCCCAGGAACCACATGTCTGTTCTCCTTGGCTGTGATTTGTTTCCATTTTATATATAGGATCATCTGTGCCATATTTTATATTATACAAATAAATGATATCATATGGTATTTTTTTCTTTCTAGCTTACTTTTTACTTCACTTAATATGAGAGTCCCTAATTGTAACCACATTGCTATAGATAAAATTAGTTTATCTATTTTTATCACTGATTAGTATTCCTTTGTATATATGTACCACACTTCTTAATTTACACATCTGTCAATGGACATTTATGTTCTCATGTCTTGGTTACTGTGTCTAGTTCTGCAATAAACATAGGGGTGCATGTATCTTTTTCAATGAAAGTTTTGTTAGGATATATGTCCAGGAGTGGTATTGTTAAATCACATGGAAGTTCTAATATATGAGGCACCTATATAGCATTTTCCATGATGGTTGTACCAATTTATATTCCCACCATCAGTGAAGGAGTGTACCTTCCTCTCCTCACCCTCTCCATCATTTGTTATATATTGACTTTCTGATGATGGCCCTTCTGACTAGTGTGAGGTCATACCCCATTATAGATTTAATTGGCATTTCTCTAGTAATTAGTGATGTTGAGCATTTTTTCTTGTGCCTATTAGTCATCCACATATCTTCTTTGAAGAATTGTCTATTTAGGTCTTTGGCCCATTTTTCAATTGTTTTTTTTTTTTTGGTTACTGAGTTTTATGAATTTTTTATGTATTTTGGAGATTAGGCCCTTGTGCAAGACCTTTTGAGTTTAGGTCCCATTGGTTTATTTTTGTCTTTATTGTCATTATTCTAGGATGTGGGTCAAAAAATATATTTCTGTGATTTATGTCAAAGAGCATTCTTCCTATGTTTTCTTCAAGGGGTTGGATAGTATCTGACCTTGTATTTAGGTATTTAATCCACTTGGAGTTTATTTTTGTGTATAGTGTCAAATAGCATTCTATTTTCATTCTTTTACATATAGCTTTCCTGTTTTCCCAGCACCATTTATTGAAAAGACTATCTTTCTTCCACTGTATGTTCTTGCCTCCTTTGTGATAGATCAGTGGACCAAATGTGCTTGGGTTTATTTCTGGACTTTCTAACCTGTTATCCTGATATATATTTCACTTTTTATGCCAGAACAATTATTGTTTTGATAACTGTAACTTTGTAATATTGTCTGAAGTCAGGAAGCTTGATTTCTCCATTTTCATTTTTCTTTTTCAATATTGCTTTGGCTGTTTGGGGTCTCTTGTGTTTCCACACAAATTTAAAAATATTCTGTTCTAGTTCTCTGAGGAATGTCCTTGATGACTTGATAGAGCTTGCACTGAATCTATAGATTGCCTTGTGTACTATAGTCATTTTGACAATATTTTTATATTAGTATATAGAAATGCAATTTATTTCTATGTATTAATTTTGTAGCCTGCAACCTTGCCAAATTCATTGATGAGTTCTAAGAGTTTTCTGATGTTTTCATTAGGGTTTTCTAGGTATAGTATCATGCCATCTGCAAACAGTGATAGTTTTACTTCTTTCCCAATTTGGATTCCTTTCATTTCTTTTTCTTCTCTGATTGCCATGGATAGGACTTCCTAAACTATGTTGTATAATAGCAGTGAAAGGGGACATCCTTATGTTGTTCCTGATCTTAGTGGAAATGTTTTCAATTATTAACCATTGAGAGTGATATTATCTGTGGGTTTTTCATATATGTTTTTAATTATGTTGAGTTAAATTCCCTCTATGCCCACTCTCTGGAGAGTTTTTTTTTCAGAAACAGGTGTTGAATTTTGTAAAAATCCTTTTCTGCATCTATTGAGATGATCATATAGTTTTATTTTTTTATTTTTGATGTGGTGTATTACATTGATTGATTTGTTAATATTGAAGAATCTTTCCATCGGTGGGATAAATCCCACTTGATCATGATCCTTTTAGTATATATTTGGATTCAGTTTGTTGGTATTTTGTTGAGGATTTTTGAATCTATGTTTATCAGAGATATTGGTCTGTAATTTTCCTTTTTTTTTTGTATCCTTCTCTGGTTTTGGTATCAGGGTGAAGTTGGCCCCATAAATGAGCTTGGGAACATTCCTTCCTCTACTATTTTTTTGAAAGTGTTTCAGAAGAATACATGTTAAATCTTCTCTGAATGTTTGATAGAATTCATCTTGGACTTTTGTTTTTTGGAAGGTTTTTAATCACATTTTCAATTTTGGTACTTGTGACTGGTCTGTTCATATTTTCGAATACCTACTGGTTCAGTCTTGGTGGGTTGTACCTTGGTTAGAATCTCTCCATTTATTCTGGGTTTTCTATTTTACTAGCATACAGTTGCTTATAGTAGTCACTTATGATCCTTTGTATTTCTGTGGAATCAGTTGTAATTTATACTTTTTCATTTCTAATTTTATTGATTTTAGCCCTCCTCTTTTTTTCTTGATGAGTCTGGCTAAAGGATTATCAATTTTGCTGGACTTTTTAAAGAACCAACTTTTGATTTCACTGATCTTCTCTATTTTTTTTTTTGTCTCCGTTTCATTTATTTCTGCCCTGATCTTTATGGTTCCTTTCATTTTACTATTATGGGCTTTGTTTTCCTTATCTAGTTGTTTTAGGTGTAAGGTTAGGTTTTTTATTTGAGCTTTTTCTTATTTCCTGAGATAAGACTGTATTGCTATAAACTTCCCTCTGAGAACTGCTTTTGCTCTGTCCCATTTGTTTTGGATTTTATCATCATTGCAATTTGTCTCTGAGTAACTTATTTTCCTCTTTGATTTATTCATATTTTTTCTTTATGTCCTCTTCTAACAACTCAGTATTATTGATGTAGGTGCAACATGTTTCATTAATAATTGCACATACTCTTCTTTGTTCAGTCAGGAGGAAGCCCAAGGCCTATCTATTGTCCAATACTATGTTAGCCAGGGAACTTAGAGAAAATGTGAGTCTGGTGAGTGCATTCCAATGTGAATTTACTCATGACAGAGAGGGTGTCCAAAAGGTTACAAAGCATTGTTTCATGATAAGCAAAGCCTCCACAAGGGGCCATCAAGTCAATGGTGGCTCCAATCCCTACTACAATGAGGTTTATTGCCCTTTTTCCTGGGGTTGAGTGATGATATAGATGGTAATACCAAGGTTTGTTTTGTTACTCACTTGTCCTAACATTCATTTTGCCATAAACAGAGCATTGTCTATAAAAGGAGAAGATTCAGCTAATTTCTGGAGAGGACTAGAGAGATTGGGGTTGGCTGAAAATGGCAGTTGGTTTACTGGACCACGAAGAAATAGATATCCAGGAGAGGCACATGCCTGGCGTAATATTGTGGAATTAAACCAATTCAGTAGGGAGTTAACACAAGGGGGGTTCTGTTGCAGTTTGAGGAAAAGATTACTACATTGAATGAATCTTTTCTAAGGCTTTGGGAGAGGGAAAAAATGTGTACCAGATATGCAGAAGAGACATATAACTCATGTTTGTGCCAAGCCTGTTCAGAAGTTACAGCCCATTAGCCAATGGAATTTGGGAGCAACTCTCTAGTATGTTGGGACATCAATGGATGGCATTACCTGATTTGTCTTTGCAGTTAAAATTATGGGTGATGTCAGCACTTAGTTGCCCATTATAGATTTTTGTTTCATGTTCTTGGCATGGGCAGCAAGACAAGTTACTTTTATGTCATAGTAGAAGAATGTCCTTTGAGAGGGAGAGGCTTAGGTGAGTACTGAATGTGTTCATGTGAGAGGTAAGGGCCAGGCATGAAAGGTGTGCCAGGGGCTGGATATGAACTTAAGGGGAGCAGTGTTTTCTTTTTTTTTTCTTTTGTCTCTTTAGGGTCACACCCATCACCTATGGAGGTTCCCAGGCTAAGGGTCGAATTGGATCTGTAGCCACCAGACTATGCCACAGCCACAGCAATGTCAGATGAAAGCTTTGTCTGTGACAGACATAACTCATAGCAATGCTGGATCCTTAACCCACTGAGCAAAACTAGAGATCAAACCTGCTTCCCCATGGATATTAGCCAGATAGTGTTTCTTCTGAGCCATGGCAGAAACTCCAGGGAAACAGGGTTTTCCAAGATTTGATCTGAAGGCATAAATTTGGTCAAGGATTTTGAGGCAGGAATGTGTTAATTGTGGACTTTCAGTAGGCATCCATGTAGCTGGGAATGGGTGTGCAAGTTTAAGGGTTATCTCTGGGGTGTCAAGAAGTAAATCCTAGTACTTAGTAAGGTGGCCTCCAGTTAGCCTTTTGGTGGCCTTTTATCTCTAGAATCCCTTGTAACTTGATGAGGGGGTCTGGACTTCAGTCATTCTTCAAAGTTAAACTTGTTAGCTTCTTCCACCAATAAAGAAGTAGCAGCTTCTGCCTGAAGGCAGCCAGGCTAACCTAGGGCCATAGAATCTTGCTGTTTGTAAAAATAGCCTATAGGCTGAGGAACTTCTTCTGGCTTCTTTACTAGGTCTCCCATAGCTGTCAGCTGAAATTCAGCCATGTACTATATGAATGACTTTTTTTAATTGGGAGGCAACCAGAAGCAGGAGCTCTGGTGAGGCCTCTTGGTATTGTTAAGAGCTTTTTATTTTTGTTCCCCAGTCCAGATAAATGATTCTATATCTGGGCCTTTATTGGCTTCATATAGGAGCTTAGCCATTAGCCCAAATCCTGGGATCCAAATTCTGCAAAATCCAGCCATGGCTCAAATGCTATGGAGATATATCTTCGCATTTGGTGTGCTTATGCCTAATGTATCTTGTTTTATGTCTGGATATAGCCGTATACTTCCAGGTTTTATAATAATCCCAGATTTTTAACTTGTCATTTTGAGATTGATATCTTTTTCTGTGATATCAGACCCCAAGGAAATTAAGAACATTAATTGTGTCCTTATATAAGGACTTATAATAATCCCAGATTTTTAACTTGTCATTTTGAGATTGATATCTTTTTCTGTGATATCAGACCCCAAGGAAATTAAGAACATTAATTGTGTCCTTATATAAGGCCTCCATGGTGGGTCTACATATTAACATAATCATCTACATACTGAAAATAGTCCCTTCCTTTAGTTGTAGCTCTCTTAAAAGTTCTTTTCCTAGTGGAAAACTGTGCTGTCCTGAACCCCTGAGGTAGTACTGTCTAGGTATATTCTTGAAACTAGCCCAAGTATAGGTTAGTCCACTTGAAGGTAAGCAAGTGTTATGAGAAAGGATGGACTGGGATGCAAAAGAAGGCATCTTTGTGGTCAAGCACTATAAGCCATTTAACATCTTCAGGGACCTGAAGAAATATGTTATAAGGATTGGTCACAAGAGGATGTATAGGGACTAAAGAATCATGTACTGCTTTAAGGTTTTATACCATTTTAATTAATAATTTGGCCTAACAACAGGCATAGTAGGAGTATTTCATGAAGACTGACAGGGCACCAGGAGGCCATGTTTTAAGAATTTGTCTGTGAGGGGTTGTTACTCTTTTTTTTCTTCCTATTTTATGGGGTATTTTTCTTGTAAGCAAATTGTGTTTTAAAGACCTTTTTTACATGTTTGGCATTTATATTCTTCCCAGGGACTCCTTTGTTCCAGACTGCAGGGTTTATTGCTTGTAGAATATGGCTTGGAATAGACCTTTGATCTTCTGCTGATCTGTCTTAATTAGAGTTAAGATAGAAGCAGCATGAAACCTCATCATCATAATATGGCCCCAAGGGAGCCCAGAAGATCTCTTCACAGTAGCGGGAAAGGACACTTAGGCACAAGTAAAAAAGCTTTTGAGATCAAGTTCTGTTCATATTGGTAAGTGAGAGGCCCAGTGAAGTAATGAGAGCAAGGCTTTCCATCAACACTAGTCACTGAACAGCTTTTAGTGGACAGAGATGAAGGATAAGTAATCAGGATAGAGTAATTTGCTCCTGTTTCAATTAAAATTTGATCTTCTAACCTGCCATGTCAAGGACTACTGGGGCTCCTTGATGGAGATAGACTTCTAGTGAGAGAGAGCTCCCAGAATCCCAAGGCTTCCTCAGTTATCCAGAATGACCATTCCAGAAGTGGGAGTCACCTTTTTCCCTCTGGGACTGAGGACAGTCCCACTTTCAATGGTTTATTTTCTTTCACACTAGGCATAGAATGGGGGATGTTTGGGGGGAGGCAATGGCCAGTTGACTTGCATTTGGAGCATTCAGTATTGCTTTATTTATGAATATTTTATTTCATTTTTATTTTATGATTTTTATTTTTTGAATTATACATGGTTTACAGTGTTCTGTCAATATCCTACTGTACAGCAATGTGACCCAGTCACACATACACATAAACATTCCTATTTCTCACATTATCATGCTCCATCATAAGTGACTAGGTATAGTTCCCAGTGCTACACAGCAGGATCTCATTGCTCATCCTTTCCAAAGGCAACCGTTTGCATCTATTAATGCCAAATTCCCAATCCATCACACTCCCTCTACTTCCCCCTTGGCAACTACAAGTCTATTTTCAATGTCCATGATTTTCTTTTCTGTGGAAAGCTTCATTTGTTCTGTATATTAGATTCCAGATGTAAGTGATATCATATAGTATCTGTCTATCTCTTTCTGATTTACTTCACTTAGTATGAGAGTCTATAGTTCCATCTGTGTTGCTGCAAATGGCATTATTTTGTTCTTTTTTTATGGCTGAGTAGTATTCCATTATGTATATATACCACATCTCCTTCATTCATTCATCTATCGATGGACATTTAGGTAATTTCCATGTCTTGGCTATTGTGACTAGTGCTGCAATGAATACACAGGTACATGTGTCTTTTTCAAGGAAAGATTTGTCCAGATATATGCTGAAGAGTGGGGTTGCTGGGTCATATGGTAGTTCTATACTTAGTTTTCTAAGGTACCTCCATACTGTTTTCCATAGTGATTGTACCAATTTACATTCCCACCAACAGTGCAGGAGGGTTCCCTTTTCTCCACAGCCCCTCTAGCATTTGTTACTTGTGGACTTATTAATGATGGCCATTCTGACTGGTGTGAGGTGCTATCTCGTGGTAGTTTTGATTTGCATTTCTCTAATAATCAGGAATGTTGAGCATTTTTTCATGTGCTTGTTGGTCATCTGTATATCTTCTTTGGAGAAATGTCTACTCAGGTCTTTTGCCCATTTTTCAACTGGGTTATTGGCTTTTTTGCTGTTGAGTTGTGTAAGCTGTTTGTATATTTTAGAGACTAAACCCTTGTCAGATGCATCATTTGAAACTATTTTCTCCCATTCTGTAATTTGTCTTTTTGTTTCTGTTTCCATTGCTGTTCAAAAGCTTGTCAGTTTGATTAGGTCCCATTGGTTTATTTTTGATTTTTATTTCTGTTGCTTTGGGAGACTGATCTGAGAAAACATTTGTAGGGTTGATATAAGAGAATTTTTGCCTATGTTCTCTTCTGGGAGTGTGATGGTTTCTTGTCTTATATTTAAGTCTTTAAGCCATTTTGAATTTATTTTTGTGCATGGTGTGAGGGGGTGTGCCATTTTCATTGATTTACATGTGGCTGTCCAGTTTTCCCAGCAAGACTTCTGAAAAGACTGTCTTCTTCCCTTTTTATATTCTTGCCTCCTTTGTCAAAGATTAATTGACAGGAGGTGTGTGGGTTTATTTCTGTGTTCTCTATTCTGTTCCATTGGTCTGTATATCCATTTTGGTACCAGTACCATACTGCCTTGATGACTGTGGCTTTGTAATATTGCCTGAAGTCTGGGAGAGTTATGCCTCCTGCTTGGTTTTTGTTCCTCAGGATTGCTCTGGCAATTCTGGATCTTTTATGGTTCCATAGAAACTTGTAGATTGTTTTTTTCTCGTTCTGTGAAAAATGTCAAGGGTAATTTGATAGCGATTGCTTTTAATCTGTAGATTGCTTTGGGTAGTATGGCCAATTCTACAATATTAATTTTTCCAACCCAGGAGCATGGAATATCTTTCCATTTCTTTGAATCATATTTAATTTTCTTGGCTAAAGTTTTATAGTTCTCAGCATATGTCTTTCACCTCCTTGGTCAGGTTTATTCACAGGTATTTGATTTTTTGGGGTGCAATTTTAAAAGGCATTGTATTTTTGTATTCTTTTTCTAATATTTTGTAGTTAGTGTACAGTAATGCAGCTGATTCCTGAATGTTAATCTTATATCCTGCTACTTTGCTGACTTTGTTGATCAGTTCAAGAAGTTTTGGGATTGAGTCACTAGGGTTTTCTACATATAGTATCATGTCATCTGCATACAGTGACAATTTTACCTCTTCTCTTCCAATTTGGATATATTTTATTTCTTTTGTCTGATTGCTGTGACAAGGACTTCCAATACTATGTTGAATAAAGTGGTGAGAATGGATACCCTTATCTAGTTCCAGATTTTAGTGGGAAGGCTTTCAGCTTTCCTCCATTGAGTATTATATTTGCAGTGGGTTTGTTATAAGTGACTTTTGTTATTTTATGTTCCCTCCATACCCACTTTGGTAAGAGTTTTGATCATGAATGGATGTTGGGCTTTTTCAAATGCTTTTGCTCCATCTATTAAGATGATCATGTGGTTTTTGACTTTTCTTTTGTTAATGTGGTATATGACGTTGACTTAGTTGTGTGTTTTGAACCATCCTTGTGAACCTTGGAAGAGTCCCTCTTGGTTGTGTTGTATGATCTTTTTTATATGTTGTTGGATTTGGTTGGCTAAAATTTTGTAGATAATTTTTGGGGCTGTATTCATAGTTTACCTTTTAGGTGGTATCTTTGTCTTCTTTAGGTATTAAGGTGATGGTGGTGTCAGGGAGTGTCTTTGGGAGTGTTTCTTCTTCAAACTTCTGGAAAAATTTAAGGAGGATGAGTATAAGTTACTGTTTGTGTGTTTGATAGAATTTGCCTGTGACAACATCTGGTCCTGGATGTATATTTGTAGGGTGTGTTTTAATGACATATTCCATTTTGTTTCTAGTGATCAGTCTGTTCAGTTGGTTTATTTCTACTCGATTCAATTTTGGCAGGCTGTGAGTCTCTAGAAAGTTGTCCGTTTCTTGTAAGTTGTCAAATTTGTTGGCATACAATTGTTCATAGTATTTTCTCATGTTTTATTTGTATTTCGGTAGTATCCATTGTGACTTCTCCTTTTTCATTTCTTATTTGATATGGGTTTTTCTCTCTCTTCTTCTTGGTGAGTCTGGCCAGAGGTTTGTCAATTTTGTCTACCTTTTCAAAGAACCAGCTCTTGGATTTATTGACTTTTTTCTACTGTTTTTTTGAATCTCTGTTTTATTGATTCCCTCTCTGATCTTAATGATTTCCTTCCTCTGGTGACTTCGTATTGCTATGAATTTCCCTCTGACCACTGTTTTTGTGGCATCCCATAGATTTTGAGTGGTTGCATCTTCCTTATCACTTTTCTCATGGTATTTTTAAATTTCCTTCTTGATTTCCTCATTGACCCATTGGTTTGTTAGTGGCATGTTGATTAGTCTCCATGTAGTCATTTTTTTCTCATTTCTTTTCCTGTAGTTGATTTATAGTTTCATGCCATTTTGGTCACAGAAGATACTTGAAATAATTCTGTATTCTTAATTCTTTTAAGATTAGCTTTGTGCCCCAGTATGTGCTCGATCCTTGAGAATGTTCCATGTGAACTTGAGAAGAATATATAGTCTGATTTTTTTTGGATGTAATGTCCTGAAAATGTCAGTTAAGTCTAACTTTTCTATTGTGTCTTTTAGGATCTCTCCTGCCTGCCTTATTTATTTTCTTTCTAGAGGATCTGTCCATTGATGTGAGTGTGGTGTTCAAATCTCCTCCTATTATTTTATTCCCATAAATTTCTCCTTTTAGGTCTTTGTTGTAGGTATCTGGGTGTTCCCATATTAAGGGCATATTATTGATGATTGTAGTAGCCTCTTCTTGAATGGATGCTTTTACCATTAAATCTTGTCCTTCTTTGTATTTCTTTATGACCTTCATTTTAAAGTCTATTTTTGTCTGATATGAGTATTGAAACTCCCACTTTCTTGGCTTGCCCATTGGCATGAAACATCTTTTCCCATCACCTCACTTTCAGTCTCTATGTGTCCTTTGCCCTAAGGTGAGTCTCTTGTAGGCAGCAAATACTAGGAATTTGCTGTTTTATCCAATCTGCCACTCTGTGACTTTTGATTGGAGCATTCAGTCCATTGACATTTGAGGTAATTACTGATAGATATGCATGTATTGCCATTTGAAGCCATGTTTTCCATTTGATTCTGTGGTTATCCTTTCTTCCTTTCCTTATTTATTTATTTATTTATTTATTTATTTTTGTCTGGATGATTTCCATTTATTTTATGCTTGACCACTTTTCTTTTTAGATTTGTGAGTGTAATGTTTGGTTTTGATTTGTGGCTGCCTTGTATTTTAATTATGTTTAACCCCTTCATTTATCTCTTTGCTTTAACCTGAGAGTTATATGGACTTGAAGACAGTATTTAAAAAAAATAAGAATCTATATTATCTTACTTTCCTTCCCCACATTCTATGATCTTGAAGTCTTTTTTTAACATCTTCATGTTTGTCCTTTTCCAGTTCCTGTGTTTATTATCACTTTTGAAGTAGTTCCCCTCCCCCTTTTAGATGTGTATGCTGGCTTATTTAAGTGATTGCTTTCCAATTGTCCTCCTTCCTATTTCTTCCTAATTCTTTTTTTATTTGAAGAAGCCATTTCAGTATTCACAGCCATTTATGACATGAGAAAAATCAAGAGGTGGTAAGAAAGCATAAACATGGCAAAAGCTCTAAGGGAAACTAAAAAAAAATTGGAGACTGAACAACTGCAGTCATGTGAGCTCTGCTCTTCTCATCCAGGTTGCAAGCCTAAACAAAAATCCTAATCCAACCCCCTATTACATCTTTCTGCAAGTGGCACCCTGTGAACAAGTGAAACTAGACTAAACACCAAGGGGAAAAAAAGGTTGCTCCCTGCTCATGCTTGTTCCGTATTCAACTGTGAGATTGGAATTGCAAGAAGAATGTTGCATTTTCATTACCAAGACTCTTCTCATGATGGAACACAAGGAAAGGGGGATGGATTTTGGAGCTGGAGAAAAACATGGCAGATGACAGGCACTCTTGGCATGTAACAAGAAACTGCCCAGCCCCATACCAACTTCAGCCACAAGGGGGGCAGGCACCAGAAGTAAGAGAGGCTACGACTCTATTATCTGTATAAAGGTCACCATGCCAAAAACCTATAAAAATAAAAAGAAAGAGAACTATAACTCAGATGAGGGAGAAAGGAAAAACCCCAGAAAATAAGCTAAGCCATGAGGAGGATATTCTCAGCCTCCAGGAAAAAGATTTTAGACTGTTGATGGTGAAGATGATGCGAGATATTGGAAATAAACTGGAGGCAAAGATGGATAACTTACAGGAAACACTGACCAAAGAGATACAAGATATAAAGCTTAAACAAGAAGAGGTGCAAAATAAAATAACTGAAATAAAAAATTCACTAGAAGCAGCTAACAGCAGAATACAGGAGGCAGAAGAACGAATAAGTGAGGTGGAGGACAGATTAGAAGAAATTACGAATGTGGAACAGAAAAGAGAAAACAGATTGAAAACAAATGAAGAGAGTCTCAGAGAACTCTGGGACAGTGTTAAACTCATCAATATCCATATTATAGGGGTACCAGAAGGAGAAGAGAGAAGGGGAAAGAACAAATATTCCAAGAGATAATAGCCAAAACCTTCCCTAACATGGGAAAGGAACCACTCACTCAAATCCAGGAAGCACAACGAGTACCATATAAAATAAAACCAAGGAGGAACACCCCGAGACACCTATTAATCGAACTGACCAAAATTGAAGACAAAGAGAAAATCTTGAAAGCAGCTAGGGTAAAGAAACAAATCACATACAAGGGCTATTGGCAGATTTTTCAACAGAAACTCTGCAGGCCAGAAGGGAGTGGCATGATATACTTAACGTGATGAAAGGAAAAATCCTCCAACTAAGATTACTCTACCCAGCAAGGCTCTCATTCAGATTTGAAGGAGAAATCAAAACCTTCACAGAGAAGCAAAAGCTGAGAGATTTCAACAACACTAAACCAGCCTTACAACAAATACTAAAGGAACCTCTCTAGGCATAAAAGAAAGGACAGCAGCAGGAAACAAAAATTACGCAAATGACAAGGCTCACCAGCAAAGGTATATATACAGTAAAGGTACGAAATCATCCATGCACAATTATACCACCAAAATCAGAACTCGTGAGAAGAGGAGGGTACAAATGCAGGACACTGGAGATGACCTTGCAATTAAGAGACCAACAACTTAAAACAATCTCATATACATATAGACTCTTATATTAAAACTTCAGAATAACTGCAAATCTGCAATTGATACACAAAGAAAAATTAACCCCAATAAACACTAAAGATAATCATCAAACCAGAAGAGGAGAGAACAAGAGAAGAAGGGAAGAAAAAAGAGCAACAAAAACAAATCCAAAGCAATTAATAAAATGGCAATAAGAACATACATATCAGTAATTACCTTAAATGTTAATGGACTAAATACCCCAACCAAAACACATAGACTGGCTGAATGGATACAAAAACAAGACCCATATATTTGCGGTCTTCAAGAGACCCACTTCCCTTCTAGGGACACATACAAATTGAAAGGGAGAGGATGGAAGAAAATATTCAGTGCAAATGGGGATCAAAAGAAAGCTGGAGCAGCAATACTCATATCAGACAAAACAGACTTTAAAATGAAGAACTTTGTAAGGGACTAAGAAGGTCATTACATAATGATCAAAGGATCAATCCAAGAAGATGATATAACAATTTTAAATATCTATGCACCCAACACAGGTTTGCCACAATATATAAGGCAACTGCTAACAACCTTAAAAGGACAAATCAACAATAACACAGTAATAGTGGGGGACTTTAACACCCCACTTACAGCAATGGACAGATCATCCAGACAGAAAATCAATAAGAAAACACAGGCCCTGAATGAAGCATTAAACCAGATGGACTTAAGAGATATTCCATCCAAAAGCAACAGAATACACATTCTCCTCAAGTGCACAGGGAAGGGATACTCCCAAACTCATTCTATGAGGCCACCATCATCCTGATATCAAAACCAGACAAAGATACCACAAAAAAGAAAACTATAGGCCAATTTCACTAATGAACATAGATGCAAAAATCCTCAACAAAATACTAGCAAACTGCATCTGACAATACATTAAAAGGGTTGTACATCATGATCAAGTGGGGTTTATCCCAGGGATCCAAGGGTTCTTCGATATCTTCAAATCCATCAGTGTGATACACCACATTAACAAACTGAAGAATAAAAACTGTATGATCTCAATAGACATGGAAAATCCAACGCCCATTTCTGATTAAAAACCCTTCAGAAAGTGGGCATAGCGGGAACATGCCTCAACACAATAAAGGCCACCATGTATGACAAACCCACAGCAAACATCATTCTCAATGGTGAAAAGCTGAAAGAATTCCTGCTGAGATAAAGAACAAGACAAGAATGTCCACTCTCACCACCATTCTTCAACATAGATATGGAAGTCCTAGCCACAGCAATCAGAGAAGTAAAAGAAATAAAAGGAATCCAAATTGGAAAGGAAGAAGTAAAACTATCCCTATTTGCAGATGACATGATAGTATTCCTAGAGAATCCTAAATACTCTACCAGAAAACTGTTAGAGCTCATCCTCGAATTTGGCAAAGTTGCAGAATACAAAAATAATACACAGAAATCAATGGCATTTCTATACACTAACAATGAAAGATCAGAAAGTGAAATTAGGGAAGCAATCCCATTTGACATTGCATCCAAAAGAATAAAATACCTATGAGTAAACCTACCTAAAGGGACAAAAGCCAGATATAAGCCCAGGGGTAGGCTTGTTGGGTCATATGGTAATTCTATTTTTAGGTTTTTGAGGAACTTTTACAGCTCTACAGAGTGGATGCAACCATTTACATTCCCACCAACAACAGGATAGAATGTTCCCTTTTTTTCACACCCTCTGCAGCATTTATTTTTTGTAGACATTTCCATGATTACCATTCTGATTGGTGTGAGGCTATAACTCTTTGTAGTTTTTTTGCATTTCTCTATTAATTAGTGATGTTGAGCATCTTTTCATGAGCTTTATGGTGGTCTGTATGACTTGTTTGGGGAAATGTCTAGCTAGATCTTCCAACAATTTTTGAATGGCCACACTCATGGGATGTGGAAGTTCCCAGGCCAGGGATTGAATCCAATATACAGCCGTGACCTACACTTCCACTGCAGTAAAACTGGATTCTTTAACCCCCTGCATCAGGCTGGATATCAAACCCATACCTCTACAGAGACCCAAGATGATACATCAGATTCTTAACCCACTGTGTCACAGAGAGTTCCTTAACTTTTTTTGATTGGGTGTTTTTAAATTAATTAATTAATTAATTTTTTTTGTTTTTCTAGGCCACACAAACTGCGTATGGAAGTTTCAAGGGTAGGGGTGAAATTGGAGCTGTAGGTGCTGTCCTATGCCACAGCCATAGCAACATGGTATCTGAGCCACATCTCTGACCTATAACACAGCTCACAACAACATTGGATCCTTAACACACTGAGTGAGGCCAGGGATCAAATCCTCATCATCATAGATACTAGTACGGTTCATTACCACTGAGCCACAATGGGAACTCCTGGGTCTTTGTTTTTTTGATATAAATCTGCATGAGATTTTTGCGTATTTTGGAGATGGGTCCCTTGCTCTTTGCTTCATTTGCAAAGATATTCTCCAATTTTGTGAGTTCTTTTTTAATTTTTAAAAAATTTCCTTTGCTGTGTAAAGGCTGTTAAGCTTCATTAAGTCCCATTTGTTTATTTTTATTTAAATTGTCTTTATTCTAGGAGATGAGTCCAAAAAGACAACACTGCAACTTGTGTCAAAGAGTATTCTGCCTAAATTTTCCTCTAATGGTTTTATATTATCTGGTCTTATGTTTACGTCTTTAATTCATCTGGAATTTATTTTTGTTTATGGTGTTAAAGAATATTCTATTTTCACTATTTTACATGTAGATGTCCAGTTTTCCCAGAACCACATATAAAAGAGACTGCCTTATTTCTATTGTATTTTCACCTCCTTTATCATAGATTAATTGACCATAGGTGCATGGGTTTGTTGGTTTCTGGGCTTTCTCTCCTAGTCCATTGATCTACTTTTCTGTCTTTGTGCCAGCATCATACTGTTTTGATGGCCATAGCTTTGTAGTACAGTCTGAAGTCAGGGAACCTGATTCCTCCACAATTTCAATTTTAGTACCATGTTTCTTTTTCAATATTGCTTTGGCTATTTGGGGTCTTTGTGTTTTCATACAAATTTTAAATTTTTTGTTCTAGTTCTGTGAAAAATGCCATTGATAAATTGATAGGGATTTCACTACATCTGTTAATTGCCTTGGGTAATATAATAATTTTATCAATACTGATTCTTGTCATCCAAGAGCATGGTATATCTTTCCATCTGTTTGTGTTGTCTTCAATTTCTTTCATTAGTATCTTTATAGTTTTCTGAATATACATTTCTCACATCCTTAGGTAGACTTATTCCTATGCATTTTGCTCTTTTTGATGTGAACACTTTCCTTAACATCTCTTTCTGATCTTTTTGTTATTAGTGTATAGGAATGTAAGAGATTACTGTTTTATTTTTGTATCCTGAAACTTTACTAATTTATTGAGGAGCTCTAACAGTTTTCTAAGAGCATCATTAGGTTTTTCTAGGTATAGTATTAAATCATCTGCAAACAGATAGTTTTACCTCTTCCTCTCCAATTTGGATTACATTTATTTCTTTTTCTTCTCATTGCTGTGGCTAGGACTTCCAAAATATGTTGAATAGAAGTGGCAAGAGTGGACATCCTTGTCTTATCCTTGATCTTATGGGGAATTCTTTCAGCTTTTTACCATTAAGAACGATGTTAGCTCTAGTTTTGTCAAAATAGACTTCATTATGTTAAGTTAGGTTCCCTCTATGCACTCTTTCTGGAGGGTTTTTATCAGAAATGGGTGTTGGATTTTATCAAAAGCTTTTTTGCATCTATTGAGAGGGTCATATGGGTTTTCATTCTTCAGCTTTTAATGTGGTGTACATTCTGATTGATTTCTGAGCATTGAAAAATCCTTGCATCCCTGTGATAAATCCCACTTGATCATGGAGTATGATCATTTTAATATATTGCTGATTCAGTTTTCTAGTATTTTGTTAAGGATTTTTTTCATCTTTGTTCATCAGTGATATTGGCCTGTAATTTTCTTTTCTGTGATATATTTTGTTTTGGTATAAGGGTGAATTTTTTCTCTCATAGAATGCTTTTGGGAGTGTTCCTTCCTCTGAAATTTTTTGGAATAGTTTCAGAAGGATAGGTGCTTAGCTATTCTCTAAATTCTTGATCAAATTTGCCTGTGAAACCATCTGGTCCTGGAATTTTGTTTGTTGGAAATTTTTACATCACAATTTCAATTTTAGTACCTGTGATTCATCCATTACTATTTTCTGTTTCTTCCTTGTTTAATCTTGGACGATTATAGATTTCTAAGAATTTGTCTATTTCTTTGAGCTTGTCCATTTTATTAGCATATCGTTGCTCCTAGCTGTCTCTTATGATCCTTTGCACTTCCGTGATCTCTGTTATAATTTCTCATTTTCATTTCTAATTTTATTAATTTGAGTTCTCTTTCTCTTTTTCTTTATGAGACTGGCCAAGTGTTTATCAATTTTGCTGATCTTTTCAAAGAACCAACTTTTAGTTTCATTTATATTTACTATTGTTTTCTTTGTTTCTATTTAATTTATTTCATTTTGATCTGTATGATTCATTTCTTGCTTCTAAATTTTGTTTTGTTCTTCTTTATCTAGTTATTTAGGTAAAAAGTTAGGTTGTGTATTTCAGACTTTTTTTTTTTTCCTGAGGTAGGTTTGTATTGCTAAAACTTCCCTCTTAAAATTGCTTTTGCTGCATCACATGGGTTTTAGATTTTTTTTTTATCTCCATTGTCATTTTCTTCTAGGTATTTTTTGATTTCTTCTTGGATTTCTTTGGTAATCCATTGGTTCTTTATTATCATGTTCTTTAGTTACCACATGCATGTGTTTTTCTTTTTTGCAGTTTTGTAAATGTGGTGTTAAATTCCCCACTATTACTGTGTTGTTGTTGATTTCTTTTTTTAAGGCTATTAGCATTAGCTTTATATATTGAGGTGCTCCTACAATGGGTGCATATGTATTTGCAATTGTTATATCTTCTCCTTGGATTGATCCTTTGATAATTATCTAATGATTTCTTTGCCTCTTGTAACATTATTTTTTAATATTTATTTTTTATTTATATTTATTAAATTTTTTAATATTTATTTTTTTTAATATTTATTTTTTATTGTTATTTCCCCCAACACAATTTTTTCCCCACTGTACAGCATGGGGACCCAGTTACACATACGTGTACACATAATTTTTTCTTCCACTGTTGTGCTCCATTGTAAGTACCTAGACATAATTCTCAGTGCTACCCAGCAGGATCTCATTGTTAATCCTTTCCAAGAGCAATAATTTGCATCTGTTAACCTCAAGCTCCCAATTCCTCCCACTCCCTCCCCCTCCCCCAGGCAATCATAAGTCTATTCTCCAAGTCCATGATTTTATTTTCTGTGGAAATGTTCATTTGTGCTGTATATTAGAGCCCAGATATGAGTGACATCATATGGTATTTGTCTTTCTCTTTCTGACTTATTTCACTCAGGGTGAGAGTCTCTAATTCAATCCATGTTGCTGCAAATGGCATTATTTCATTTTTTATGGCTGAGTAGTATTCCATTTTGTATATATACTACATCTTCCTAATCCAGTCATCTGTTAATGGACATTTGGGTTGTTTCCATGTCTTGGCTACTGTGAATAGAGCTGCAATGAACATGCAGGTACATGTGTCCGTTTTAAGGAAAGTTTTGTCCAGAAATATGCCCAAAAGTGGGATTGCTGGGTCATATGGTAGCATTCTTTATTTTAAGGTCTATTTCATCTAATGTGGGCATTGCAACTCCAGCTTTCTTTTGATTTCTATTTTCATGCAATATTTGTTCCATCCTCTCATTTTCAGTTTTTATGTGTCCTTAAAACTGAAACTGGTCTCAGAATTAAAGCCATGCACCTACAGCCAACTAACCTATGACAAAGGAGGCAAGAATACACAATGGAGAAAAGACAGCTTGTTCAATAAGTGGTGCTGGGAAAACTGGCCAGCCACATGGAAAAGAATGAAATTAGAACACTCCCTAACACCATACACAAAAATAACTCCAAATGGGTTAAAGACCTAGACATAAGACCAGACACTACACAACTCTTAGAGGAAAACATAGGCAAAACACTCTCTGACATAAGTGACAGCAACATCTTCTCAGATCCTCCTCTTAGAGCATGGACAATAAAAACAAAAATAAACAAATGGGACTTAATCAAGCTTCAAAGTTTCTGCACAGCAAACAAAACCCTAAACAAAATGAAAAGACAACCGACAGAATGGGAGGAAATCTTTGGAAGTGAATCAACTGACAAGGGATTCATCTCCAAAATTTATAAACACCTTCTGCAGCTCCCTACCAAAAAAACAAACAATCCCATCCAAAAATGGGCAGAAGGGCTAAACAGACAATTCTCCAAAGAAGACATAAGGATTGACAAAAAACACATGAAAAGATGTTCAACATCACGCATTATTAGAGAAATGCACATCAAAACCACTATGAGGTACCACCTTACACCAGCCAGAATGGCCATCATCCAAAAGTCTACAAACAATAAGTTCTGGAGAGGGTGTGGAGGAAAAGGAACCCTAGTCCACTGTTGGTGGGATTGCAAATTGGTGCAACCACTGTGGAAAAGGGAATTCCTCAGAAAACTCAAAATAGAACTACCATTTGATCCAGCAATCCCACTCCTGGCGTCTATCCAGAGAAAACCACGAGTCACAAAGACACATGTATTCCAATGTTCATTGCAGCACTATTTACAATAGCCAAGACATGGAAACAACCTAAATGTCCATCGACAGAGGAGTGGATCAAGAAGATGTGGTACATATACACACTGGAATATTACTCAGCCATTAAAAGGAATGAAATACCAGCATTTTTAGCAACATGGATGGACCTAGAAATTATCATGCTAAGTGAAGTCAGCCATACAATGAGACACCAATACCAAATGCTTTCACTGACATGTGGCATCTGAAAAAAGGACAGACAGAACTTCTTTGCAGAACAGATGCTGACTCACAGACATTGAAAAACTTATGGTCTCTGGAGGAGACAGTTTGTGGGATGGGGGGATGTGCCTGGGCTGTGGGATGGAAATCCTGTGAAATTGGATTGTGATGATCATTATACAACTACAGATGTGATAAATTCATTTGAGTAAATTAAAAAAAAATTAAAAAAAAAGAATAAATAAATAAATAAATAAAAAGTGAAAAAAAAATGGAATTGCTGGGTCAAATGTTAGTTCTCTTTTAATTTTTTTGAGGAATGTCCCTACTATTTCTTCCCATTGGCTGTACCAATTTACACTCCTGCCAAGAGTGCACAAGTGCTCTCTCATTTCCAATTTATTTCCAACATTTATTGTTTGGAAGATACCCATCCTGAGACATGTGAACTAATATTCCTTTGTGATTTTTATTTGCATTTCCTTGATGATTAGTGATTTTCAGTATCTATTCATGTGCCTATTGCACACTGTAGGTTTTCTTTAGAAAAATATCTACTAGGGTTCTGTGCCAATTTTGTAATTAGATAGTGTTTTGATATTGATTTGTATGAGTTCATTATCAGTTTTTTGTTTTTTTTTTTTTTTTTTTGCTTTTTCTTTTTATGGCTGTACCCACAGGATATTGATGTTCCCAGGCTAGGGGTCTAATCGGAGCCACAGCTAACAGCCTATGCCACAGCCACAGCCATGCCAGATCTGAGCCATATCTGTGACCCACACCATAGCTCACAGTGCTGCCAGATCCTCAATGCACTGAGTGAGGCCAGACATTGAACATGTATCCTCATGGTTCCTAGTCAGATTTGTTTCCACTGTTGGAATGAATTTGCATTTCCCTGTAATGCAAGTTTATTATGTTTTGGATATATAATATATAATATTATACTACCCCTTACATATTGTTTATAAATTTTTTTCCCTTTATATAGGTTACATTTTAATCTTGATGGTGGTTTCCTTCACTGTCAAAAGTTTTAAGGTTTGATTAGGTACCATTTTTTAAAAGAAAATTTTGCATTTACTTACCTATCTGAGGAGGCAGATCCAGAGAAACATTATAAAGCCTAACATTAATGAGCATATTGCATGTTTTCATCTAGGGGTTTTGGTTTGGGGTTTTACATTTAGGTCTTTAAAACATTTTGAGTTTATTTCTATATAGCATGGAAAATGTCCTAATTTTATTCTTTTTAATGTAGCTGTCCAGTTCTCTTAACACCAATTAATGAAAAGCTTGTCTTTTCCTTGTTGTATATTTTTGCTTACTTTGGCATAGATTGATATTACAGAGGCTTATTCCTAGGTTCTCTATTATCTTCCACATATATATAGTTTTTTTGCAAGTGCCATACTCTTATGAATATTGTAGCTTTGTAGAATAATCTGAAACCAAGGAGCATAATATCTCCAGCTTTGTTATTTTTTTCTCAAGATTGTATGGGCTATTTGGGGTACTTTGTGGTTTTATAAAAGGTTTAGTATTACATATTCTAATTCTGTGAAAAATGTCACTGGTATTTTAATTGAGATTGCATTACACTTTGGGTAGTATGGACAAATTTAAACATTAATTCTTCCAATCCATGAAAATAGATTACTATCCATTAACTTGTGTCATCTTCAATTTCTTTTATTAATATTTTACAGTTTTCAGAGTACAGGTTTTTTACCTCCTTGGTCAAATTTATTGTTATATATTTTATTTTTAGTAAAGCCTTTATGAAAATGGTGGTTTTCTTGATTTCCCTTTCTGATAGTTTATATTTGCATGTAAGTAGCAATGATTATGTGCATTAATCATATATCCTGCCACTTTACTCAATTCATTTTTTACTTCTAATAGTTTTTTTTTGATGGATTCTTTAAAGTCTTCTATATATGGTTGTATGTCATCTGCAAATAGTTACAGTTTTACATCTTTTGATTTAAATGCATTTATTTCTTTTTCTTTTCTCATTACTATGGCTAGAATTTCCAATCTTATGTTAAACAGAAGTGGTAACAGTGGGCATCTTGTCTTCTTCCTGATCATAAAGAGAAATTTGGGGGGATATTACCATTGAGTTAAAATAATTTTAACTTTAGGTTTGTCCAACTGGTCTTTATTTTGGTAAAGTATGGTCCTCTATTTTAACTTTGTTCAGAAATTTTATCATGAGTAAATGTTAAATTTTGTCAAATTATTTGTCTGCATATATTGAAATGAACATGTAATTTTATCCTCTGTTTTGTCAATGTGGTGTATAACATTGATTAATATATAGACATTGAACTATCTTCACATCCTTGGAATAAATCCCACTTTATCATGGAGTATGATCCTTTTCAATGTACTGTTGAATTAAATTTGCTATATTTGAGAACTTTTTCATCTATATTCATCAGGGATATTGGCTCATGATTTTCTCTTTATTTAGAGTTTTTCTCTGGACTTGGTATCAGGGTAAAACTTACTTCATAGAATGAACTCAGAACTGTTTCTTCCTCTTCAATTTGTTTTAGAAAATTTTGATAATCTCAAACTCTTCTTTAAATGTTTAGTAGAAATTCACTGTGAAACTCTATGTTTCTGGACTTACGTTTGTTCGGATATTTTTGGCTTCATATTCAATTTCAATACTAGTAATCAGTCTCCTTATATTTTCTATTTATTTCTGATTCAGTTTTTGAAGAGGGTATGTTTCCAGGAATTTATCCTTTTCTTCTAGGGTGTCCAACTTATTGATGTCTAATGATTCATAGTATTCTCTTATGATTGTTTGTATTTCTATGATATCTTCTGTGACCTACCCACTTTCACCTCTAATTTTCTTTATTTAGGACTTCTCTTTTTTTCTTAATTAGTCTGGCTAAAGATTTATCAATCTTGTTTATCTTTTTTAAAAAACACTCAGTTTCATTGATCTTTCTTCTTAAAACTGTGAGCTATGTCCACAGATTTTGGAAGGTTATATTTCTATATTAATTTCTCTCAAGGTATTTTTTTAGATTTTTATGATTTTTTTCATTGAGTAATTTTTTTTAGTACCATGTAGTTTAGTCTCCACATGTTTTGAGATTTTTCCTCTTTTATTCCTGTAATACTATTATTACAATACTTTATACTATTGTGTTCAGAAAAGATGCTTGATATAATTTTAGTGATCTTCATTTTATTGAGATATTTAATGGCTTAGCATGTGATCATAAATTTGAATATGTACTTAAAGGAATAAATATTCTGATGTTTTGGGATGGAATGTTCTATATTTATCTCCTATGTACATCTGGTATATATCACTTCAGCACACTGTTTCCTCATTGATTTTCTGTCTGGATTATTTATACATTGATGCAAATGAGGTATTTAAATCCCCTAATATTATTGTATTACTTTAAATTTTTCCTATTTATCTGTTAATATTTACTTTATATATTTAGCTGCCCCTAAATTAGGTTTATGAAAGTTAATGTCTCTTCCTGGATTAGCCCCTTTACCATTATAAAATATCATTTTTGTATTTTATTATGTTTTATTTTGAAGTCTATTGGATCTGATATGATATTGTTACCCCAGCTTTCTTCTTCTTTTCATTTATGTGGACGTCCCTCCATTGTCACATTTTCAGTCTGTATGTCTTGAGATCTTAATTGAGTCTCTTATAGACAGCAAAGAGATGGATATTGTATTTTATCCATTCAGCCACCCTATGTATTTTGATTGTAAAATTTATTCCATTGATATTTAAAGTGATTATTGAGAGGTATTTACTTGTTTTCTGGTTGAGCTTGTATTTCTTTTATATTCTTTTATTACTCCTTTTTCTCTTGTGGTTTGATGATTTTCTTTACTGTTATGTTTGGGCTTCTTTTTCTTTTATTATTGTGTATCTATTGTAGGTCTTTGATTTATGATTACCATTAGGTATATATACATAGAATTATAACTATGCCTACCTGTTTAAACTGGTTAACATTTAGTTTAAAATCATTATAAAACTACATTTTCACTACCTTTTTATTTTTTTTTGGTTTTATGTTTTACATATTTTGTATATCCCTTAATTGTTTAATATTGCTATTGTTGATTTTTACTTTTTAACTAATAAACTTTGAACTAATTTATTTAAGTGGCTGGTTCACTACATGTACTATCTATAACTTTACCCAATAATATTTTTCCTTCATCTATTTTCTTATTTCTTGTTATATACTTCTCTTTTCACTTAAAGTAGATCCTTAATATTTTCTTATAGGCTAATTAGTGATAAACTCTTACTTTTTGCTTGTCTAAAAAATTATAACCTTCCTGGTTAGAGGTTTTTTTTTCTTTTCCTACAAGCACTTTATATCATACCACTCCCTTCTGGTCTGCAAAATTCCTGTGGAAAAAACAGCTGATAGAAGGTAAAGGTAAATACATTTAGACTTGTCTAGCAATCAACATTCTATTATTTTAACCTAATTAAAAATGACCTAGATCTTCAATGAATTTTTATCATTTGATTTAGTAAAACTTTAAAGTTTCAATTTACTGTTAATCCAGAAAAACTAAAACATAATTATTTTTAAAGAATTCACCTAAAACTTCTATACCATTTATCTCTGTTTTATTACTTATGTTGATACTAGCATAACAAGTTAATTTTCTTGCTGACAAATATTGTAGTAGATATAATATGAACTTATTGACTTTCAAGAAGTCTACATACAATAAGCAGTATCATACTTAATACTGATGATTTTAAAGACTTTTTTTGTTTATTTTCTTTTTTTTTAGGGCTGAACCCACAGCATATGGAGGTTTCCAACCTAGGGGTTGAAGCAGAGCTACAGCTGCCAGGCTACACCATAGCCACAGTAATTCAGGATGAGAGCCATGTCTGCAACCTACGCATAGTTTATGGCAATGCTGGAACCTTAACCCACTGAGCATGGCCAAGGGTCTAACCTGCAACCTCATACTTCCTAGTCAGATTCCTTTCCCACTGTGCCATGATGAGAACTCCAAGACATGTATATTTTAATTAATAAATTTAAACTAACTTTAATATCAGATACTAATTTAATACTGAATATTTCCCAGATGAAGTGAAACTGAAATTAATTTGTATTATTTGCTCTTGTATTTAGAAATGTAAAATGATTTGTAAACACTTGCTTTTCTTTTTTTTCTTATTTTTATTTATTTATTTATTTATTTGTCTTTTTAGGGCCACACATGTGGCATATGGATGTTCCCAGTCTAGGGGTCAAAGCAGAGCTGTAGCCACTGGCCTATGCCACAGCCACAGCAATGCCAGATCTGAGCTGTGTCTGTCTATAACCTGTACCAGAGCTCATGGCAACACTGGCCCCTTAACACACTGAGCAAGTCCAGGGATCAAACCTGCATCCTCATGGATGCTAGCCAGATTCATTTCAGCTGAGCCATGATGGGAATTCCAGCATTAGCTTTTCTTTAAGCCAATTAAATAGAGCTCATTTACAATTTAAGCTCAAAAATATTTTCCAAAGACATGATTATAATGAGACATACATGTATCCAGATAGACAGATATCATTGCTTAATTTTAAAACTTATTCATGAATCAGGTATTTAAATACAAAACATGTTTATAATTTTATCTTATTTTTTTCTCTCTATAGTAAAATAAGTCTAGTTGCATGATAGCTTAGGTATCCATTAATAGGCCACCTTTAATCTAGGGAGTGTTACTGTCAGACTATTAAAAAGGAAAATAAACTTTCTCCATTTCATTGATTTTTAACTGAATATAGTCTAATTCTGGAGCACATACCTCAAGGAGTTGCATTCAGAATACAAATTTGAGATTTCCAGAGCCAGCAAACTTACACACAAGACAAATTCAAACACACACTCAAAGAACAAAATCTAATTCCTGCAGGACAAAAACAAAAGGGTGAAGCCCAACAAATTTCTCAAGTTTTTCAAAGAAAAACTTTAACAAATAATATGAAATTGGAAAGATAGAAAATCATGACCACATGTGTCATGATACCTGTCAAATGCAAAACCAAAACATAATAGTCAGAAGAAATTAAATTTACTTAAGTTTAAATAGCCTCTTTCCACTTATTATGTGTTTGTTTTGAAGTTATATTCACACAAGGCCAAAGTCTTAGGCAATGTGGGCTGTGTTTGTATTTCAATGACATGATAAGAGGTAACTCAAATTTAGTCCTAAGAGTATTTTTGTTCTTTCAGGGTCAGAATTCTGAAAAAAAAAAAAAGTGTTTTATCAAGCCAGCATTTTAAGCTGCATATGCAAAAAGGAAATTTCAGAATTTCTCTAATATTTGCTACATTGTTTCAATAATACAAGATTGTATGCATCACCACCACCACCCAAAAAAAAATGTGCATTTATTTTTCCAAAAGTAAGTGTGGCAAAAGCAAAAATAAAAACTTCAAATTAACATTTTTTTCAAATTAAACAGAACACTTATTCTGTTTAATTTGTTTCATTTCTCATGAGATTTTTTTTTTTTTTTTGCTTTTTAGGGATTCAGCTGTGTCACATGGAAATTACAGGCTAGGTGTCAAGTCAGAGCTGCAGATATAAGCCTACACCATAATTCATGGCAATGCCAGATATTTAACCCACTGAGTGAGGCTAGGGATCAAACTTGTATCCTCATGGATACAAGTCAAGTTTGTTACCACTGAGCCACTACAGGAAATCTGAGAACATATATTTTGATTTGAGTATTTTCTTTTTCATTTTTTATTAAAATATAATTGAATTACACTCTTGTATAAATTACTGCTACACAGCAGAGTGGCCCATATTATCTCCCATCATGTTCTATGCTAAGAGATTTGATATAGAGTAAGTCTTCATTGCTTATAGATTCTAAATGTAATAATTTGCATCTATAATGCCAAACTCCAAGTCCTTCACCTCTCCCCCTTGGCAGCCACAATCTGTAAACCATGTCTATGCCTTTTTTTCTGTTTTGTAGTTAGGTTCATTTGTGTGACATTTTTGCATCTACAGATAAGTAATATCATATGGTATTGTCTTTTGCTGATTTTCTTCACTTGGTAGGAGAATCTCTAGTTGCATCCATGTTGCTACAAATGGCATTATTTCATTTTTGCTTCCATATCTTGGCCATTGTAAATAATGCTGCTATGAACATAGTGTTGCATGTATCTTTTTTAATAGTAATATGTCCAGGATGGGATTGCTAGATCATATGATATTTCTATATTAGTTTCATGAGGAACATGCATACTGGTTTCCATAGTATGTGTACCAAATTACATACCTACCAATAGTGTAGGGGGTTTCCCTTTTATCTACATCCCCTCCAGCACTTGCTATTTGTTGACTTGTTAATGATGGTCATTCTGGCTGGTGTGAGGTGGTACCACATTGTAGTTTTGATTTGCATTTCTCTAATAATTAGTGATGTTGAACGTGTTTTCATGTGCCTTATGACTATCCGTATATCTTCTTTGGAGAAATAATTATTTAGGTCTTCTGCTGATTTTTTCTTTGGGTTGTTTTGTTGTTTAGTTGTAGTTATATTTTGGAGATTAAACCTTATTGATTGCATCAGTTGGAACTATTTTATCCTATTCCATAAGTTGTCTACATTTCTATCAGTTTGTTTTTTTTTTTCTGTGCAGAACATGTAAGTTTCATTACATCCCACTTGTTTATTTTTGTTTTTATTTCTATTGCCTTGGCAGACTGACCAAAGAAAATATTTGTACAGTTTATGTCAGAGAATTTTTTGCCTATGTTATCTTCTAGGAGTTTTATGGGATCTTGTCTTTAAGTCTTTAAGCCAAATTGAGTTTATTTTTGAGATTATTTGATGAGGGTGTGTTCTAGGTTCATTGATTTACCTTTAGTTGTCCAGTTTTCCCAGCATCACTTGCTGAAGAAACTATTTCCAATTTTATATTCTTGCCTCCTTTGTTGAAAATTAGTTGACCTTGGGAATATGGGTTTAATTCTGTGTTCTCTATTTATGTTTCATTCATCCTTATGTCTGTTTTTTGTACCATTATCATGTCTTGATTATTGGAGCTTTGTAATACTGTATGAAGCCTGGGAGAATTATGCCTTCAACTCCCCCTTCCTCAGGATTGCTTTGGGAATTCTGGGTCTTTTGTTGTTCCATATAAATTTTTAGATTTATTCTAGTTCTGTTGAAAATGTCATGGGTAGTTTGATAAGGATTGCATTAAATCTGTAGAACCCTGCAGGTAATATGGACATTTTAAAAATATTAATTCTTCCAATCCAGGAGTATAGAGTATCTTTGCATTTCCTTGAATCCTCTTTATTTTCCTTCATTAATTTTTATAGTTCTCTATGTATAAGTCTTTCACCTCCTTGGTCAGATTTTATTCCTAGGTATTTAATTTTGGGTGTGCAATTTTAAAAGTTATTTATTATATTCTTTTTCTAATATTTCATTGTTAGACTACAGAAATGCCAACTTATTTCTGCATATTAATCTTGTATCCTGCTACTTTCTTTGATGGATTTTTTGATCAGTTTGTGTAGCTTTTGATCAGAGTCCTTAGGGTTTCCTATATATGGTGTCATGTCATGTAGATACATATATTGACAATTTAACCTCTTCTCTTCCAATTTAGATAACTTCAATTCTTCAATTTCTTTCTTGCTCTTTTTTTTTGTCTGATTTCCATGTCTAGGGCTTCCAATACTATGTTGAACAATAGTGGTGAGAGAGGGCATCACTATATTCCATGTTTTAGCAGGAAGGGTTTCAGCTTTTCTCCACTGAGTATTATATTGGTCCTGGATTAGGTGTAAATGGCTTTTATTATGTTGAGAAGGGTTCCCTCTCTACAAACTTTGGTAAGAATTTTTATCATACATAAGTGTTAGATTTTGTAAAATGCCTTTTCTGCATCTATTGAAGTGATCTTATAATTTTTAATATTTTTTTAATGGAGAGCATTACATTGATTGATTTGTGTAACAATTCTTGTGAACATGGGATGAAACACAATTTGTCATGATGTATAGTCTCCTTTATTAGTTGTTGGATTTTTTGACCAAGATTTTCTGGTAAATTTTTGCATCTATATTCATCAATTATATTGGCCAGTAATTTTCTTATAATTTCTAACTGTGTTTTTGATATAAGGGTGATAGTGGTTTCAAAAAAGGCCTTTGAAAGTTTTATATTCTTCAAATTTGGAAAAGCTAATGAGGTATTAGAATAAGTTCTTCTTTGTGGAATTAACATGTGAAGACATCAAGTCCTGGATTTTTGTTTGCAGCGAGTGCATTTGTTTTTAATTACATAAGTAATTTCATTTAAGGTAAAATGCCCTGGTGCTGTGCTGGGTATAAATTTGCTTCAGAATAAGTCCAAAGATGTTCTCATGTGTGGAGAGGCCTGATTTGGCTTGGAAATACATTCTTTGGACAAGCGGGACAAAACATCAGAGAGTGAGCTAGGGCGAAGAGGGCCTGATGTTTATGCCACAAATGACAAAAACGAAAGACTCGAATATGGCTCCTGGCAAAGTATGATCCACCTAGGGAATAGATACAAACACAAAAGGGGTTTGCCCTGGAAAGCCACCAGAGACATTTGCCCAACTGGGCCTCTCCTATGCCTAGGATGATGCAGCCAATCGGCTGCCCCGTGCTTTCTTTGCCTTGGTTGTGTTTAGGGGGCTTCTGTTGCTCGACAATTACTCCAACCATATTCTTTGGGAGGATAAACCTTATTTGGCCTGAAAATGCCTTCTTTCGAAAGTAGGACCATTCATCATTGAGCAATGTTAGAGCTAACACTGCCAGATGGCTCTCTCGAAGACTCCACCAAAGAAGAGTCTGGAAGCTGCTTCCATGTGCCGTATATCCCACATGGTGAATGAAAAGAGTGAGCACATTGTGGGTTTTATTCCTAAAAGCAACCATAGCCATTTTCAGACCAAGGCCTCTCTTACAACACAGAAGAAGCAAACGTTCGACTGCCCAATGTTCTGTCGGCTCCGGTTGGGTTCTGCAACCTCACGTGTTAAAAAGACACTCCAAAGGTGGCCAATTGTGTGGAGAAGCCTGATTTGGTTCTACCATGCTTTATTTTCACGACCACGAAAAAGCAGCATAGAGCGAGCTAAGGAAAAGATGGCCTGACACCAAATTCCAAAATGCAAAAAGTCAGGAGTCTGAAAGTTTCCTCCTGGCCAGGTATAGTCTACTCAGTGAATGAACAGCAGGCCCATTGTGGGTTGGCTCCAGAAGGCAACCCTGCACATTTGCCCACATAGGCTACTACAGTAACTACATCAAAGCAGACCCTCGGTGGCCAGATGCTCTCTCCGCACTGGAGGTGTGCCCGGGTGCAGGTTACTTGGCATCCACTCCAGATATGTTCTCCGGAGTGGAGAGGCCTGATGGGTTTTGAACATTCACATGTCTCTCAAGCGGGAATACGAAGTATGCAGTGAGCTCGGGAGACCTGGGCCTGATGGCTCTCTCACAAACTCCCCCAAACAAGAGTCTGGGAGCTTCCTCCTGGCAATGTGTGTTTTACTCAGGGAATGAACAACAGCCCCAATGTGGCTTGGCTCCAGAAAGCACGCCTAACCCTTTTGCCTCTTCTGCCTCTCCAAGGCCTCGGGCGAGGCAGCCTTTTGGCTGCCCAAAGCTCCTATGCCCTCGGTGGGTGCCGAGGGCTTCCATTGCTAGAAAGTCACCCCCAAAAGGATTCTCCTGGGAGGAGAAGCCTGACTTGGCTAGAAACGGCCTTCTTTGGAAAGTGGGAAAATCACCCCCTGGCCAGGGAAGGGCAATCAAAGCTTGATGGCTCTCTCACTGGATCCCAAAGCAAGAGTCTGGAAGCTGCCTCCAGGCACAGTCTATTCTACTCAGTGAAGGAACTCCAGGCCCATTGTGAGTGTGCTCCAGTAAGCCCGCCGAGCCTTTTTCCAGCCTAGGCCTCTCCTATGCCGAGGGCGATGCAGCCGGATCCTGCTGCCCAATCCCCTCTTGGCCCTGGGCGTGCGCAGCATTGTCCATTGCTGGAAAAACACTCCAGATGAATGCTCCTGTGAGGCGAAGCCTGTTTGGGCCAGAAAGTGCCTTCTTTCGAAAGTGGGACCAATCATCACCTGGCAAGGTAAGGGTGACCAATGCCTGGTGGCTGTCTCACCAGCTCCACAAAACCCGCATCTGGAAGCTGCCTCCTGGTGACGTATGTGGCACCCAGTGCAAGAACTCCAGCCCTGATGTGGGTTTTCCCTGGGAAGCCCCCCGAGCCTTTCTGCCACCCGGGCCTCTCCTATGCCTAGGGCGATGCAGCCACTCTGCTGCCCAGTGCTCTCTTCGTCCTGGTTGTGTGCAGGGATTTCAAATGCTTGAAAATCCTTCAAACCTGTGCTCTTGTGAAGAAAATCCTTGCTTGGCCGGAAAGCGCCTTCTTTCGGACATCGGAAACACACTACCGAGCCAGGTAAGGGCGACCCACGCCTCATGGCTCTCTCACAAACTCCACCAAACAAGAGTTTGGAAGCTTCTTCCTGGCACAGTGTATTCTACTCAGGGAACCAACACCAGTCCCATTTTGGGCGGGCTCCAGAAAGCAACCCTAGCCTTTTGCCCACTCAGGACTCTCCTAGAAGTCAGGCGAGGCAGGCACCCGGCTGCCCAGTGCGCTCTTGGCCCTGGTTGTGTGCCGGGGTTCCATTTGCTTGAAGATCACGGGGAAGGTGTTCCCTTGCGGGGAGAAGCCTGCTTGGGCTTGGCAATGCCTTCTATTCCCACGCGGGACAAAGCATCAGATAGCCCGCTGGGGTCATTAGGCCTGATGGCTCTCTCACAGAACACCACCAAACAAGAGCCTGGAAGCTTCTTCTGGCGAACATATTCTGCTCAGGGGATGATCACAAGCACCCATTTGGGTTTGCTGTGGAAAGCACCTCTGTCCCTTTTCCCGCCTAGGCCTCTCCTAGGACTAGGGCAGAGCAGGTGCTTGGCTGCCCAAAGCTCTCCATGTACTGGCTGTGTGCACTTGGGTTCTGTTGCCTGAAAATCCCTCCGAACGTATGCTTTTGTGAGGAGAAGCCGGATTTGGCTGGAAACTGCCTTCTTTCAGTAGGACGAAGCAGCCCCTAGCAAGGAAAGGGCGAGCCGCGCCAGATGGCTACCTCACAAGCTCCACCAAACAAGCGTCTGGAAGCTGCCTCCTGGCACAGTATGTTCTACTCAGGGAAGCAATCCCAGCCCCGTTGTGGGTTTGCTCCGGAACACAACCCGAGCCTTTTCCCCACCTAGGCCTCTCTTGAGGTCCCGCGAAGCACGCTCGCGGCTGCACCATGCTCTCTCAGCCGTGGTTGTGTGCCGTGGGTTTAAGTTGTTTGAAAAGCACTCCCAACGTGTCCTCTTGTGTTGAAGAGCCAGCTTGTCCTGGAAAACGCCTTTCTTTGCAGGAGGGAAAAGGCTTCCTACGGCGAGCTAGGGCGATCTGGGCCTGGTGGTGATCTCCCCAACGCCGCCAATCAAGGTTCTGGACGCCTCCTCTGGCAACTAGAGCCTACTCAAGGAGCAAACAACAGAACCAATGTGGGTTTGCCCTGGAACGCCACCCAGGCCTTTTGCCTCCTTAAGACACTCCTATACCTCAGGCAAAGTAGGAATGCGGCTACCCAATGCTCTCTCGGCCCTGGTGGTGTGCCGGGGTTTAGTTTGCTTCAAAAATCCCCCCAAAGGTGTTGTCTTGTGTGGAGGAGCCTGATTTGGCTTGGAAATGCCATCTTTGGACAAACGGGACAAAGCCTCAGAGAGTGAGCTAGGCCGATCCGGGCCTGAGGCCTATCTCACAAACGCCACAAAACGAGAGCCTCAAAGCGGCCTCCTGGAAAAGGATGGTGTACCCAGGGAAGGCACACCAGCCGCAATGTGGGTTTGCTCTGGCAAGCCACCCGAGCCTTTTTCCCACCTGGGCCTCTCCTATGCCTAGGGCGATGCGGCATCATGGCTGCCCAGAGCTCCCTTTTAGCTGGCCGTGTGCAGGGGGTATTCTGTTGCTTGACCATCACTCCAACTGGATTCTCTTGGCAGGACAAAGCTGGTCGGGCCTGAAAATGCCTTCCTTCAAAAGGAAGACCATTCATCATCAAGCAAAGTTAGGGCAAGCCATGCCAGATGGCTCTCTCGCGGACTCCACCGAGGAAGAGTCTGGAAGCTAGTTCCAGGTGCCCTATATCCTCCTCAGTGAATGAACACAATGAGCCCGTTGTGGCTTTACTCCCGAAAGCCACTGAAGCCGTTTTCTTAACTAGGCCACTCTCATAACATTGGTGAAGCCTACGCTCAGCTGCCTAGGGATCGCAGAGCCCTGGTGGTGTGCTCGGGTGTAGGTTGCTTGGCATCCACTCCAGACATGTTCTCCGGAGTGGAGAGGCGGGATGGCTTTTGAACATTCACACGTCCCTAAAGCAGGAATACGAAGTATGCAGTGAGCTCGGAGACCTGGGCCTGATGGCTCTCTCAAAAATACCCTGGGTTTGTGGGCTAAGATTTATATATCTCAGGACAGATCACCACAGCGTGCTCTATGGTGCTGGTCCAAGCCAGGGGAAAGGAGGCACATTCAAGCCCAAGCACTCTCCCTCACATGAGAGAACGGGTTTGGACTGAGGTTCAAGCAACAGAAGCCCCCTGCACACAAGCAGGACCGATGGAACATTGGGCCGCCGAGGGGCTGGCTCTCCATAGTCTAAGAGAGGCCTAGACGGGACAAAGGCTAGGGTGGCCTTCCAGAGCCCACCCCTATTGTGCCCAAGCTTCCATCACCGAGCAGCGTATCCTTTGCCGGGAGGCAGCTTCCAGACTCTCCTTCGGTGCTGCTGGCGAGCGAGCCATCAGGCCGTGATCACGGCCGAGCTGGCTCTCGGGGGCCCCTTCCCGCGTGCTGCAAACAGAGGCAGGGTCAAGCCCAATCAGCCTCCTTCACCCAACAGAACACGTTTGCCGTGAGGTTCAAGCAAGGACAAGCCCTGCACACAAGTAGGGCCGAGGGAGCCTTGGGCAGACCAGGGGCTGCATCGCCCTAGGCCCAAGAGAGGCCTGGGTGGGACAAAGGCAAGTGTGGCTCTCCCGAGCCAGCGCCTCCTGGGGCTAGTGGTCCACCACGGAGTAGACGATCGTTTGCAGGCAGGAGGCTCCCAGACTCTCGTTGGTGGCATAGGTGACCTAGCCGGCAGGCCCTGGGGTCCGGAGGGCTCCATCGGCGCCTCGATGCCGCTTGCCAAAAGAATGCTTTCTCCAGCCCAACCGGGCTACAGCACACGACAGAACCCATCTGGAGTGAGCGTCAGGCTCTGGCAAGCCCCGGCACCCAACCATGGCCAAGGGCGTTTTGGGCAGCGGAGGCTCAGCCTCGCCCTAGCCACAGGAGAGGCCCAGGGGGGCCAAAGGCTAGGTTGGCTTTCCAGAACCGACCCCCCACTGGGGCTCGTGTTCCATCACGGACCGGAGCCTCCTTTGCCAGGAGGAAGCGTCCGGACTCGTGTTTCCTCGATTTGGTGATATTGCCATCAGGCCCTGAGCGTTCCCATCTCCCTCTGGGCGACTCTTTCCCGCTGGAGGGAAGAAGGCCTGGCCACGCCAAAGCAGGCTTCTGCACACCAGAGCACCCGCTTGGGGGGCCTGTCAAGCCACAGAAAGGCCCTGCACGCAAGCAGGATCAAGGGAGCATTGGTCCGCCGAGGCGCTGCCCGTCTCGAGGCACGGGCGGAGCCGAGGTGGCAAGTAGGCCGGGGTGGCTTTCCAGCGCAATCCCCCACTGGGCCTGTGTTCCACCATAGAGGAGAGGGAGGATCTTTTGCCAGGAGACGGTTTCAGGCTCTGGTTGGGCGGTGTTTGTGAGAGAGCCATCAGGCCACGACGGCCCTGGCTCGCGACAGGCGGCTCGTTCCCGCTTGGGAACGCAAGGCATTTTGAAGCCAAGCCAGGCGCTTGCACACAAGGGAGCAGGTTTGCGGTGCCTTTCAAGCAACAGAAAGCCCCGGCACCCAAGCAGGGCCAAGGGGGCTTTGGGCCGCTGAGGGCCTGCATCGCCCTAGGCCCCAGGGAGGTCTGGGCGGGACCAAGGCGAGAGTGATGTTGCAGAGCAGCCCCCCTTTGGGCCTGGTGTTCAAGCACCGAGTCGAAGACGCTTTGCCAGGAGGCAGCTCCCAGGCTCTGGTTTTGTGCCTTGGTGGGATAGCCATCAAGCCCACCAGGCCCTGCCTCGCTACAGGCTGCTCGCGCCTGCTTGGGAAAAGAAGGCACGTTCCAGCCAAACCAGGCGGCGGCACACAAGGGAACACGTTTGGGTGGAGATGCCAGCCACAGACACCCCTGCGCGCCAGCAGGGCCAAGGGATCCTTGGGACGCCGTGGGGCTGCTTCGCCCTGGGCACAAGAGAGGCCCGGCTGGGACAAAGGCTAGGGAGGCTTTCCAGAGCAAAGCCCCATGGGTCCTGGTGTTCCACCCACGAGTAGAGTCTGCTTGGCCAGGAAGCGGCTTCCAGACTCTGGCGTTCTGGCCTCTGTGTGGTAGGCCTCAGGACGGATGGCCCCAGCGCGCGCGGTGCTGCTGGGGCCCGCCAGGGGAAAGGAGGCATGTTCAAGCCCAAGCACTCTCCCTCACACGAGAGAACGTGGTGTCCGGACTGCGGCTCAAGCAACAGAAGCCCCTGCACCCAAGCAGGACCGGTGGGGCCTTGGGCCGCCGAGGGGCTGGCTCTCCATAGGCGGAAGCGAGGCCTAGACGGGACAAAGGCTAGGGTGGCCTTCCAGAGCCCACCCCTATTGCGCCCAAGCTTCCATCACCGAGCAGCGTATCCTTTGCCGGGAGGCAGCTTCCAGACTCTCCTTCGGTGCTGCTGGCGAGCGAGCCATCAGGCCGTGATCACGGCCGAGCTGGCTCTCGGGGGCCCCTTCCCGCGTGCTGCAAACAGAGGCAGGGTCAAGCCCAATCAGCCTCCTTCACCCAACAGAACACGTTTGCCGTGAGGTTCAAGCAAGGACAAGCCCTGCACACAAGTAGGGCCGAGGGAGCCTTGGGCAGACCAGGGGCTGCATCGCCCTAGGCCCCAGAGAGGCCTGGGTGGGACAAAGGCAAGTGTGGCTCTCCCGAGCCAGCGCCTCCTGGGGCTAGTGGTCCACCACGGAGTAGACGATCGTTTGCAGGCAGGAGGCTCCCAGACTCTCGTTGGTGGCATAGGTGACCTAGCCGGCAGGCCCTGGGGTCCGGAGGGCTCCATCGGCGCCTCGATGCCGCTTGCCAAAAGAATGCTTTCTCCAGCCCAACCGGGCTACAGCACACGACAGAACCCATCTGGAGTGAGCGTCAGGCTCTGGCAAGCCCCGGCACCCAACCATGGCCAAGGGCGTTTTGGGCAGCGGAGGCTCAGCCTCGCCCTAGCCACAGGAGAGGCCCAGGGGGGCCAAAGGCTAGGTTGGCTTTCCAGAACCGACCCCCCACCGGGGCTCGTGTTCCATCACGGACCGGAGCCTCCTTTGCCAGGAGGAAGCGTCCGGACTCGTGTTTCCTCGATTTGGTGATATTGCCATCAGGCCCTGAGCGTTCCCATCTCCCTCTGGGCGACTCTTTCCCGCTGGAGGGAAGAAGGCCTGGCCACGCCAAAGCAGGCTTCTGCACACCAGAGCACCCGCTTGGGGGGCCTGTCAAGCCACAGAAAGGCCCTGCACGCAAGCAGGATCAAGGGAGCATTGGTCCGCCGAGGCGCTGCCCGTCTCGAGGCACGGGCGGAGCCGAGGTGGGAAGTAGGCCAGGGTGGCTTTCCAGCGCAATCCCCCACTGGGCCTGTGTTCCACCATAGAGGAGAGGGAGGGTCTTTTGCCAGGAGACGGTTTCAGGCTCTGGTTGGGCGGTGTTTGTGAGAGAGCCATCAGGCCACGACGGCCCTGGCTCGCGACAGGCGGCTCGTTCCCGCTTGGGAACGCAAGGCATTTTGAAGCCAAGCCAGGCGCTTGCACACAAGGGAGCAGGTTTGCGGTGCCTTTCCAGCAACAGAAAGCCCCGGCACCCAAGCAGGGCCAAGGGGGCTTTGGGCCGCTGAGGGCCTGCATCGCCCTAGGCCCCAGGGAGGTCTGGGCGGGACCAAGGCGAGAGTGATGTTGCAGAGCAGCCCCCCTTTGGGCCTGGTGTTCAAGCACCGAGTCGAAGACGCTTTGCCAGGAGGCAGCTCCCAGGCTCTGGTTTTGTGCCTTGGTGGGATAGCCATCAAGCCCACCAGGCCCTGCCTCGCTACAGGCTGCTCGCGCCTGCTTGGGAAAAGAAGGCACGTTCCGGCCAAACCAGGCGGCGGCACACAAGGGAACACCTTTGGGTGGAGATGCCAGCCACAGACACCCCTGCGCGCCAGCAGGGCCAAGGGATCCTTGGGACGCCGTGGGGCTGCTTCGCCCTGGGCACAAGAGAGGCCCGGCTGGGACAAAGGCTAGGGAGGCTTTCCAGAGCAAAGCCCCATGGGTCCTGGTGTTCCACCCACGAGTAGAGTCTGCTTGGCCAGGAAGCGGCTTCCAGACTCTGGCGTTCTGGCCTCTGTGTGGTAGGCCTCAGGACGGATGGCCCCAGCGCGCGCGGTGCTGCTGGGGCCCGCCAGGGGAAAGGAGGCATGTTCAAGCCCAAGCACTCTCCCTCACACGAGAGAACGTGGTGTCCGGACTGCGGCTCAAGCAACAGAAGCCCCTGCACCCAAGCAGGACCGGTGGGGCCTTGGGCCGCCGAGGGGCTGGCTCTCCATAGGCGGAAGCGAGGCCTAGACGGGACAAAGGCTAGGGTGGCCTTCCAGAGCCCACCCCTATTGCGCCCAAGCTTCCATCACCGAGCAGCGTATCCTTTGCCGGGAGGCAGCTTCCAGACTCTCCTTCGGTGCTGCTGGCGAGCGAGCCATCAGGCCGTGATCGCGGCCGAGCTGGCTCTCGGGGGCCCCTTCCCGCGTGCTGCAAACAGAGGCAGGGTCAAGCCCAATCAGCCTCCTTCACCCAACAGAACACGTTTGCCGTGAGGTTCAAGCAAGGACAAGCCCTGCACACAAGTAGGGCCGAGGGAGCCTTGGGCAGACCAGGGGCTGCATCGCCCTAGGCCCCAGAGAGGCCTGGGTGGGACAAAGGCAAGTGTGGCTCTCCCGAGCCAGCGCCTCCTGGGGCTAGTGGTCCACCACGGAGTAGACGATCGTTTGCAGGCAGGAGGCTCCCAGACTCTCGTTGGTGGCATAGGTGACCTAGCCGGCAGGCCCTGGGGTCCGGAGGGCTCCATCGGCGCCTCGATGCCGCTTGCCAAAAGAATGCTTTCTCCAGCCCAACCGGGCTACAGCACACGACAGAACCCATCTGGAGTGAGCGTCAGGCTCTGGCAAGCCCCGGCACCCAACCATGGCCAAGGGCGTTTTGGGCAGCGGAGGCTCAGCCTCGCCCTAGCCACAGGAGAGGCCCAGGGGGGCCAAAGGCTAGGTTGGCTTTCCAGAACCGACCCCCCACCGGGGCTCGTGTTCCATCACGGACCGGAGCCTCCTTTGCCAGGAGGAAGCGTCCGGACTCGTGTTTCCTCGATTTGGTGATATTGCCATCAGGCCCTGAGCGTTCCCATCTCCCTCTGGGCGACTCTTTCCCGCTGGAGGGAAGAAGGCCTGGCCACGCCAAAGCAGGCTTCTGCACACCAGAGCACCCGATCGGGGGGCCTGTCAAGCCACAGAAAGGCCCTGCACGCAAGCAGGATCAAGGGAGCATTGGTCCGCCGAGGCGCTGCCTGTCTCGAGGCACGGGCGGAGCCGAGGTGGGAAGTAGGCCGGGGTGGCTTTCCAGCGCAATCCCCCACTGGGCCTGTGTTCCACCATAGAGGAGAGGGAGGGTCTTTTGCCAGGAGACGGTTTCAGGCTCTGGTTGGGCGGTGTTTGTGAGAGAGCCATCAGGCCACGACGGCCCTGGCTCGCGACAGGCGGCTCGTTCCCGCTTGGGAACGCAAGGCATTTTGAAGCCAAGCCAGGCGCTTGCACACAAGGGAGCAGGTTTGCGGTGCCTTTCCAGCAACAGAAAGCCCCGGCACCCAAGCAGGGCCAAGGGGGCTTTGGGCCGCTGAGGGCCTGCATCGCCCTAGGCCCCAGGGAGGTCTGGGCGGGACCAAGGCGAGAGTGATGTTGCAGAGCAGCCCCCCTTTGGGCCTGGTGTTCAAGCACCGAGTCGAAGACGCTTTGCCAGGAGGCAGCTCCCAGGCTCTGGTTTTGTGCCTTGGTGGGATAGCCATCAAGCCCACCAGGCCCTGCCTCGCTACAGGCTGCTCGCGCCTGCTTGGGAAAAGAAGGCACGTTCCGGCCAAACCAGGCGGCGGCACACAAGGGAACACGTTTGGGTGGAGATGCCAGCCACAGACACCCCTGCGCGCCAGCAGGGCCAAGGGATCCTTGGGACGCCGTGGGGCTGCTTCGCCCTGGGCACAAGAGAGGCCCGGCTGGGACAAAGGCTAGGGAGGCTTTCCAGAGCAAAGCCCCATGGGTCCTGGTGTTCCACCCACGAGTAGAGTCTGCTTGGCCAGGAAGCGGCTTCCAGACTCTGGCGTTCTGGCCTCTGTGTGGTAGGCCTCAGGACGGATGGCCCCAGCGCGCGCGGTGCTGCTGGGGCCCGCCAGGGGAAAGGAGGCATGTTCAAGCCCAAGCACTCTCCCTCACACGAGAGAACGTGGTGTCCGGACTGCGGCTCAAGCAACAGAAGCCCCTGCACCCAAGCAGGACCGGTGGGGCCTTGGGCCGCCGAGGGGCTGGCTCTCCATAGGCGGAAGCGAGGCCTAGACGGGACAAAGGCTAGGGTGGCCTTCCAGAGCCCACCCCTATTGCGCCCAAGCTTCCATCACCGAGCAGCGTATCCTTTGCCGGGAGGCAGCTTCCAGACTCTCCTTCGGTGCTGCTGGCGAGCGAGCCATCAGGCCGTGATCACGGCCGAGCTGGCTCTCGGGGGCCCCTTCCCGCGTGCTGCAAACAGAGGCAGGGTCAAGCCCAATCAGCCTCCTTCACCCAACAGAACACGTTTGCCGTGAGGTTCAAGCAAGGACAAGCCCTGCACACAAGTAGGGCCGAGGGAGCCTTGGGCAGACCAGGGGCTGCATCGCCCTAGGCCCAAGAGAGGCCTGGGTGGGACAAAGGCAAGTGTGGCTCTCCCGAGCCAGCGCCTCCTGGGGCTAGTGGTCCACCACGGAGTAGACGATCGTTTGCAGGCAGGAGGCTCCCAGACTCTCGTTGGTGGCATAGGTGACCTAGCCGGCAGGCCCTGGGGTCCGGAGGGCTCCATCGGCGCCTCGATGCCGCTTGCCAAAAGAATGCTTTCTCCAGCCCAACCGGGCTACAGCACACGACAGAACCCATCTGGAGTGAGCGTCAGGCTCTGGCAAGCCCCGGCACCCAACCATGGCCAAGGGCGTTTTGGGCAGCGGAGGCTCAGCCTCGCCCTAGCCACAGGAGAGGCCCAGGGGGGCCAAAGGCTAGGTTGGCTTTCCAGAACCGACCCCCCACTGGGGCTCGTGTTCCATCACGGACCGGAGCCTCCTTTGCCAGGAGGAAGCGTCCGGACTCGTGTTTCCTCGATTTGGTGATATTGCCATCAGGCCCTGAGCGTTCCCATCTCCCTCTGGGCGACTCTTTCCCGCTGGAGGGAAGAAGGCCTGGCCACGCCAAAGCAGGCTTCTGCACACCAGAGCACCCGATCGGGGGGCCTGTCAAGCCACAGAAAGGCCCTGCACGCAAGCAGGATCAAGGGAGCATTGGTCCGCCGAGGCGCTGCCTGTCTCGAGGCACGGGCGGAGCCGAGGTGGGAAGTAGGCCGGGGTGGCTTTCCAGCGCAATCCCCCACTGGGCCTGTGTTCCACCATAGAGGAGAGGGAGGATCTTTTGCCAGGAGACGGTTTCAGGCTCTGGTTGGGCGGTGTTTGTGAGAGAGCCATCAGGCCACGACGGCCCTGGCTCGCGACAGGCGGCTCGTTCCCGCTTGGGAACGCAAGGCATTTTGAAGCCAAGCCAGGCGCTTGCACACAAGGGAGCAGGTTTGCGGTGCCTTTCAAGCAACAGAAAGCCCCGGCACCCAAGCAGGGCCAAGGGGGCTTTGGGCCGCTGAGGGCCTGCATCGCCCTAGGCCCCAGGGAGGTCTGGGCGGGACCAAGGCGAGAGTGATGTTGCAGAGCAGCCCCCCTTTGGGCCTGGTGTTCAAGCACCGAGTCGAAGACGCTTTGCCAGGAGGCAGCTCCCAGGCTCTGGTTTTGTGCCTTGGTGGGAGAGCCATCAAGCCCACCAGGCCCTGCCTCGCTACAGGCTGCTCGCGCCTGCTTGGGAAAAGAAGGCACGTTCCGGCCAAACCAGGCGGCGGCACACAAGGGAACACCTTTGGGTGGAGATGCCAGCCACAGACACCCCTGCGCGCCAGCAGGGCCAAGGGATCCTTGGGACGCCGTGGGGCTGCTTCGCCCTGGGCACAAGAGAGGCCCGGCTGGGACAAAGGCTAGGGAGGCTTTCCAGAGCAAAGCCCCATGGGTCCTGGTGTTCCACCCACGAGTAGAGTCTGCTTGGCCAGGAAGCGGCTTCCAGACTCTGGCGTTCTGGCCTCTGTGTGGTAGGCCTCAGGACGGATGGCCCCAGCGCGCGCGGTGCTGCTGGGGCCCGCCAGGGGAAAGGAGGCATGTTCAAGCCCAAGCACTCTCCCTCACACGAGAGAACGTGGTGTCCGGACTGCGGCTCAAGCAACAGAAGCCCCTGCACCCAAGCAGGACCGGTGGGGCCTTGGGCCGCCGAGGGGCTGGCTCTCCATAGGCGGAAGCGAGGCCTAGACGGGACAAAGGCTAGGGTGGCCTTCCAGAGCCCACCCCTATTGCGCCCAAGCTTCCATCACCGAGCAGCGTATCCTTTGCCGGGAGGCAGCTTCCAGACTCTCCTTCGGTGCTGCTGGCGAGCGAGCCATCAGGCCGTGATCGCGGCCGAGCTGGCTCTCGGGGGCCCCTTCCCGCGTGCTGCAAACAGAGGCAGGGTCAAGCCCAATCAGCCTCCTTCACCCAACAGAACACGTTTGCCGTGAGGTTCAAGCAAGGACAAGCCCTGCACACAAGTAGGGCCGAGGGAGCCTTGGGCAGACCAGGGGCTGCATCGCCCTAGGCCCAAGAGAGGCCTGGGTGGGACAAAGGCAAGTGTGGCTCTCCCGAGCCAACCCCTCCTGGGGCTAGTGGTCCACCCACCACGGAGTAGACGATCGTTTGCAGGCAGGAGGCTCCCAGACTCTCGTTGGTGGCATAGGTGACCTAGCCGGCAGGCCCTGGGGTCCGGAGGGCTCCATCGGCGCCTCGATGCCGCTTGCCAAAAGAATGCTTTCTCCAGCCCAACCGGGCTACAGCACACGACAGAACCCATCTGGAGTGAGCGTCAGGCTCTGGCAAGCCCCGGCACCCAACCATGGCCAAGGGCGTTTTGGGCAGCGGAGGCTCAGCCTCGCCCTAGCCACAGGAGAGGCCCAGGGGGGCCAAAGGCTAGGTTGGCTTTCCAGAACCGACCCCCCACTGGGGCTCGTGTTCCATCACGGACCGGAGCCTCCTTTGCCAGGAGGAAGCGTCCGGACTCGTGTTTCCTCGATTTGGTGATATTGCCATCAGGCCCTGAGCGTTCCCATCTCCCTCTGGGCGACTCTTTCCCGCTGGAGGGAAGAAGGCCTGGCCACGCCAAAGCAGGCTTCTGCACACCAGAGCACCCGCTTGGGGGGCCTGTCAAGCCACAGAAAGGCCCTGCACGCAAGCAGGATCAAGGGAGCATTGGTCCGCCGAGGCGCTGCCCGTCTCGAGGCACGGGCGGAGCCGAGGTGGGAAGTAGGCCGGGGTGGCTTTCCAGCGCAATCCCCCACTGGGCCTGTGTTCCATCATAGAGGAGAGGGAGGATCTTTTGCCAGGAGACAGTTTCAGGCTCTGGTTGGGCGGTGTTTGTGAGAGAGCCATCAGGCCACGACGGCCCTGGCTCGCGACAGGCGGCTCGTTCCCGCTTGGGAACGCAAGGCATTTTGAAGCCAAGCCAGGCGCTTGCACACAAGGGAGCAGGTTTGCGGTGCCTTTCAAGCAACAGAAAGCCCCGGCACCCAAGCAGGGCCAAGGGGGCTTTGGGCCGCTGAGGGCCTGCATCGCCCTAGGCCCCAGGGAGGTCTGGGCGGGACCAAGGCGAGAGTGATGTTGCAGAGCAGCCCCCCTTTGGGCCTGGTGTTCAAGCACCGAGTCGAAGACGCTTTGCCAGGAGGCAGCTCCCAGGCTCTGGTTTTGTGCCTTGGTGGGAGAGCCATCAAGCCCACCAGGCCCTGCCTCGCTACAGGCTGCTCGCGCCTGCTTGGGAAAAGAAGGCACGTTCCAGCCAAACCAGGCGGCGGCACACAAGGGAACACCTTTGGGTGGAGATGCCAGCCACAGACACCCCTGCGCGCCAGCAGGGCCAAGGGATGCTTGGGACGCCGTGGGGCTGCTTCGCCCTGGGCACAAGAGAGGCCCGGCTGGGACAAAGGCTAGGGAGGCTTTCCAGAGCAAAGCCCCATGGGTCCTGGTGTTCCACCCACGAGTAGAGTCTGCTTGGCCAGGAAGCGGCTTCCAGACTCTGGCGTTCTGGCCTCTGTGTGGTAGGCCTCAGGACGGATGGCCCCAGCGCGCGCGGTGCTGCTGGGGCCCGCCAGGGGAAAGGAGGCATGTTCAAGCCCAAGCACTCTCCCTCACACGAGAGAACGTGGTGTCCGGACTGCGGCTCAAGCAACAGAAGCCCCTGCACCCAAGCAGGACCGGTGGGGCCTTGGGCCGCCGAGGGGCTGGCTCTCCATAGGCGGAAGCGAGGCCTAGACGGGACAAAGGCTAGGGTGGCCTTCCAGAGCCCACCCCTATTGCGCCCAAGCTTCCATCACCGAGCAGCGTATCCTTTGCCGGGAGGCAGCTTCCAGACTCTCCTTCGGTGCTGCTGGCGAGCGAGCCATCAGGCCGTGATCACGGCCGAGCTGGCTCTCGGGGGCCCCTTCCCGCGTGCTGCAAACAGAGGCAGGGTCAAGCCCAATCAGCCTCCTTCACCCAACAGAACACGTTTGCCGTGAGGTTCAAGCAAGGACAAGCCCTGCACACAAGTAGGGCCGAGGGAGCCTTGGGCAGACCAGGGGCTGCATCGCCCTAGGCCCAAGAGAGGCCTGGGTGGGACAAAGGCAAGTGTGGCTCTCCCGAGCCAACCCCTCCTGGGGCTAGTGGTCCACCCACCACGGAGTAGACGATCGTTTGCAGGCAGGAGGCTCCCAGACTCTCGTTGGTGGCATAGGTGACCTAGCCGGCAGGCCCTGGGGTCCGGAGGGCTCCATCGGCGCCTCGATGCCGCTTGCCAAAAGAATGCTTTCTCCAGCCCAACCGGGCTACAGCACACGACAGAACCCATCTGGAGTGAGCGTCAGGCTCTGGCAAGCCCCGGCACCCAACCATGGCCAAGGGCGTTTTGGGCAGCGGAGGCTCAGCCTCGCCCTAGCCACAGGAGAGGCCCAGGGGGGCCAAAGGCTAGGTTGGCTTTCCAGAACCGACCCCCCACTGGGGCTCGTGTTCCATCACGGACCGGAGCCTCCTTTGCCAGGAGGAAGCGTCCGGACTCGTGTTTCCTCGATTTGGTGATATTGCCATCAGGCCCTGAGCGTTCCCATCTCCCTCTGGGCGACTCTTTCCCGCTGGAGGGAAGAAGGCCTGGCCACGCCAAAGCAGGCTTCTGCACACCAGAGCACCCGCTTGGGGGGCCTGTCAAGCCACAGAAAGGCCCTGCACGCAAGCAGGATCAAGGGAGCATTGGTCCGCCGAGGCGCTGCCCGTCTCGAGGCACGGGCGGAGCCGAGGTGGGAAGTAGGCCGGGGTGGCTTTCCAGCGCAATCCCCCACTGGGCCTGTGTTCCATCATAGAGGAGAGGGAGGATCTTTTGCCAGGAGACAGTTTCAGGCTCTGGTTGGGCGGTGTTTGTGAGAGAGCCATCAGGCCACGACGGCCCTGGCTCGCGACAGGCGGCTCGTTCCCGCTTGGGAACGCAAGGCATTTTGAAGCCAAGCCAGGCGCTTGCACACAAGGGAGCAGGTTTGCGGTGCCTTTCAAGCAACAGAAAGCCCCGGCACCCAAGCAGGGCCAAGGGGGCTTTGGGCCGCTGAGGGCCTGCATCGCCCTAGGCCCCAGGGAGGTCTGGGCGGGACCAAGGCGAGAGTGATGTTGCAGAGCAGCCCCCCTTTGGGCCTGGTGTTCAAGCACCGAGTCGAAGACGCTTTGCCAGGAGGCAGCTCCCAGGCTCTGGTTTTGTGCCTTGGTGGGAGAGCCATCAAGCCCACCAGGCCCTGCCTCGCTACAGGCTGCTCGCGCCTGCTTGGGAAAAGAAGGCACGTTCCGGCCAAACCAGGCGGCGGCACACAAGGGAACACCTTTGGGTGGAGATGCCAGCCACAGACACCCCTGCGCGCCAGCAGGGCCAAGGGATGCTTGGGACGCCGTGGGGCTGCTTCGCCCTGGGCACAAGAGAGGCCCGGCTGGGACAAAGGCTAGGGAGGCTTTCCAGAGCAAAGCCCCATGGGTCCTGGTGTTCCACCCACGAGTAGAGTCTGCTTGGCCAGGAAGCGGCTTCCAGACTCTGGCGTTCTGGCCTCTGTGTGGTAGGCCTCAGGACGGATGGCCCCAGCGCGCGCGGTGCTGCTGGGGCCCGCCAGGGGAAAGGAGGCATGTTCAAGCCCAAGCACTCTCCCTCACACGAGAGAACGTGGTGTCCGGACTGCGGCTCAAGCAACAGAAGCCCCTGCACCCAAGCAGGACCGGTGGGGCCTTGGGCCGCCGAGGGGCTGGCTCTCCATAGGCGGAAGCGAGGCCTAGACGGGACAAAGGCTAGGGTGGCCTTCCAGAGCCCACCCCTATTGCGCCCAAGCTTCCATCACCGAGCAGCGTATCCTTTGCCGGGAGGCAGCTTCCAGACTCTCCTTCGGTGCTGCTGGCGAGCGAGCCATCAGGCCGTGATCACGGCCGAGCTGGCTCTCGGGGGCCCCTTCCCGCCTGCTGCAAACAGAGGCAGGGTCAAGCCCAATCAGCCTCCTTCACCCAACAGAACACGTTTGCCGTGAGGTTCAAGCAAGGACAAGCCCTGCACACAAGTAGGGCCGAGGGAGCCTTGGGCAGACCAGGGGCTGCATCGCCCTAGGCCCAAGAGAGGCCTGGGTGGGACAAAGGCAAGTGTGGCTCTCCCGAGCCAACCCCTCCTGGGGCTAGTGGTCCACCACGGAGTAGACGATCGTTTGCAGGCAGGAGGCTCCCAGACTCTCGTTGGTGGCATAGGTGACCTAGCCGGCAGGCCCTGGGGTCCGGAGGGCTCCATCGGCGCCTCGATGCCGCTTGCCAAAAGAATGCTTTCTCCAGCCCAACCGGGCTACAGCACACGACAGAACCCATCTGGAGTGAGCGTCAGGCTCTGGCAAGCCCCGGCACCCAACCATGGCCAAGGGCGTTTTGGGCAGCGGAGGCTCAGCCTCGCCCTAGCCACAGGAGAGGCCCAGGGGGGCCAAAGGCTAGGTTGGCTTTCCAGAACCGACCCCCCACTGGGGCTCGTGTTCCATCACGGACCGGAGCCTCCTTTGCCAGGAGGAAGCGTCCGGACTCGTGTTTCCTCGATTTGGTGATATTGCCATCAGGCCCTGAGCGTTCCCATCTCCCTCTGGGCGACTCTTTCCCGCTGGAGGGAAGAAGGCCTGGCCAAGCCAAAGCAGGCTTCTGCACACCAGAGCACCCGCTCGGGGGGCCTGTCAAGCCACAGAAAGGCCCTGCACGCAAGCAGGATCAAGGGAGCATTGGACCGCCGAGGCGCTGCCCGTCTCGAGGCACGGGCGGAGCCGAGGTGGGAAGTAGGCCGGGGTGGCTTTCCAGCGCAATCCCCCACTGGGCCTGTGTTCCACCATAGAGGAGAGGGAGGATCTTTTGCCAGGAGACGGTTTCAGGCTCTGGTTGGGCGGTGTTTGTGAGAGAGCCATCAGGCCACGACGGCCCTGGCTCGCGACAGGCGGCTCGTTCCCGCTTGGGAACGCAAGGCATTTTGAAGCCAAGCCAGGCGCTTGCACACAAGGGAGCAGGTTTGCGGTGCCTTTCAAGCAACAGAAAGCCCCGGCACCCAAGCAGGGCCAAGGGGGCTTTGGGCCGCTGAGGGCCTGCATCGCCCTAGGCCCCAGGGAGGTCTGGGCGGGACCAAGGCGAGAGTGATGTTGCAGAGCAGCCCCCCTTTGGGCCTGGTGTTCAAGCACCGAGTCGAAGACGCTTTGCCAGGAGGCAGCTCCCAGGCTCTGGTTTTGTGCCTTGGTGGGAGAGCCATCAAGCCCACCAGGCCCTGCCTCGCTACAGGCTGCTCGCGCCTGCTTGGGAAAAGAAGGCACGTTCCGGCCAAACCAGGCGGCGGCACACAAGGGAACACGTTTGGGTGGAGATGCCAGCCACAGACACCCCTGCGCGCCAGCAGGGCCAAGGGATGCTTGGGACGCCGTGGGGCTGCTTCGCCCTGGGCACAAGAGAGGCCCGGCTGGGACAAAGGCTAGGGAGGCTTTCCAGAGCAAAGCCCCATGGGTCCTGGTGTTCCACCCACGAGTAGAGTCTGCTTGGCCAGGAAGCGGCTTCCAGACTCTGGCGTTCTGGCCTCTGTGTGGTAGGCCTCAGGACGGATGGCCCCAGCGCGCGCGGTGCTGCTGGGGCCCGCCAGGGGAAAGGAGGCATGTTCAAGCCCAAGCACTCTCCCTCACACGAGAGAACGTGGTGTCCGGACTGCGGCTCAAGCAACAGAAGCCCCTGCACCCAAGCAGGACCGGTGGGGCCTTGGGCCGCCGAGGGGCTGGCTCTCCATAGGCGGAAGCGAGGCCTAGACGGGACAAAGGCTAGGGTGGCCTTCCAGAGCCCACCCCTATTGCGCCCAAGCTTCCATCACCGAGCAGCGTATCCTTTGCCGGGAGGCAGCTTCCAGACTCTCCTTCGGTGCTGCTGGCGAGCGAGCCATCAGGCCGTGATCACGGCCGAGCTGGCTCTCGGGGGCCCCTTCCCGCGTGCTGCAAACAGAGGCAGGGTCAAGCCCAATCAGCCTCCTTCACCCAACAGAACACGTTTGCCGTGAGGTTCAAGCAAGGACAAGCCCTGCACACAAGTAGGGCCGAGGGAGCCTTGGGCAGACCAGGGGCTGCATCGCCCTAGGCCCAAGAGAGGCCTGGGTGGGACAAAGGCAAGTGTGGCTCTCCCGAGCCAACCCCTCCTGGGGCTAGTGGTCCACCCACCACGGAGTAGACGATCGTTTGCAGGCAGGAGGCTCCCAGACTCTCGTTGGTGGCATAGGTGACCTAGCCGGCAGGCCCTGGGGTCCGGAGGGCTCCATCGGCGCCTCGATGCCGCTTGCCAAAAGAATGCTTTCTCCAGCCCAACCGGGCTACAGCACACGACAGAACCCATCTGGAGTGAGCGTCAGGCTCTGGCAAGCCCCGGCACCCAACCATGGCCAAGGGCGTTTTGGGCAGCGGAGGCTCAGCCTCGCCCTAGCCACAGGAGAGGCCCAGGGGGGCCAAAGGCTAGGTTGGCTTTCCAGAACCGACCCCCCACTGGGGCTCGTGTTCCATCACGGACCGGAGCCTCCTTTGCCAGGAGGAAGCGTCCGGACTCGTGTTTCCTCGATTTGGTGATATTGCCATCAGGCCCTGAGCGTTCCCATCTCCCTCTGGGCGACTCTTTCCCGCTGGAGGGAAGAAGGCCTGGCCAAGCCAAAGCAGGCTTCTGCACACCAGAGCACCCGCTTGGGGGGCCTGTCAAGCCACAGAAAGGCCCTGCACGCAAGCAGGATCAAGGGAGCATTGGTCCGCCGAGGCGCTGCCCGTCTCGAGGCACGGGCGGAGCCGAGGTGGGAAGTAGGCCGGGGTGGCTTTCCAGCGCAATCCCCCACTGGGCCTGTGTTCCACCATAGAGGAGAGGGAGGATCTTTTGCCAGGAGACGGTTTCAGGCTCTGGTTGGGCGGTGTTTGTGAGAGAGCCATCAGGCCACGACGGCCCTGGCTCGCGACAGGCGGCTCGTTCCCGCTTGGGAACGCAAGGCATTTTGAAGCCAAGCCAGGCGCTTGCACACAAGGGAGCAGGTTTGCGGTGCCTTTCAAGCAACAGAAAGCCCCGGCACCCAAGCAGGGCCAAGGGGGCTTTGGGCCGCTGAGGGCCTGCATCGCCCTAGGCCCCAGGGAGGTCTGGGCGGGACCAAGGCGAGAGTGATGTTGCAGAGCAGCCCCCCTTTGGGCCTGGTGTTCAAGCACCGAGTCGAAGACGCTTTGCCAGGAGGCAGCTCCCAGGCTCTGGTTTTGTGCCTTGGTGGGAGAGCCATCAAGCCCACCAGGCCCTGCCTCGCTACAGGCTGCTCGCGCCTGCTTGGGAAAAGAAGGCACGTTCCAGCCAAACCAGGCGGCGGCACACAAGGGAACACCTTTGGGTGGAGATGCCAGCCACAGACACCCCTGCGCGCCAGCAGGGCCAAGGGATGCTTGGGACGCCGTGGGGCTGCTTCGCCCTGGGCACAAGAGAGGCCCGGCTGGGACAAAGGCTAGGGAGGCTTTCCAGAGCAAAGCCCCATGGGTCCTGGTGTTCCACCCACGAGTAGAGTCTGCTTGGCCGGGAAGCGGCTTCCAGACTCTGGCGTTCTGCCCTCTGTGTGGTAGGCCTCAGGACGGATGGCCCCAGCGCGCGCGGTGCTGCTGGGGCCCGCCAGGGGAAAGGAGGCATGTTCAAGCCCAAGCACTCTCCCTCACACGAGAGAACGTGGTGTCCGGACTGCGGCTCAAGCAACAGAAGCCCCTGCACCCAAGCAGGACCGGTGGGGCCTTGGGCCGCCGAGGGGCTGGCTCTCCATAGGCGGAAGCGAGGCCTAGACGGGACAAAGGCTAGGGTGGCCTTCCAGAGCCCACCCCTATTGCGCCCAAGCTTCCATCACCGAGCAGCGTATCCTTTGCCGGGAGGCAGCTTCCAGACTCTCCTTCGGTGCTGCTGGCGAGCGAGCCATCAGGCCGTGATCGCGGCCGAGCTGGCTCTCGGGGGCCCCTTCCCGCGTGCTGCAAACAGAGGCAGGGTCAAGCCCAATCAGCCTCCTTCACCCAACAGAACACGTTTGCCGTGAGGTTCAAGCAAGGACAAGCCCTGCACACAAGTAGGGCCGAGGGAGCCTTGGGCAGACCAGGGGCTGCATCGCCCTAGGCCCAAGAGAGGCCTGGGTGGGACAAAGGCAAGTGTGGCTCTCCCGAGCCAACCCCTCCTGGGGCTAGTGGTCCACCCACCACGGAGTAGACGATCGTTTGCAGGCAGGAGGCTCCCAGACTCTCGTTGGTGGCATAGGTGACCTAGCCGGCAGGCCCTGGGGTCCGGAGGGCTCCATCGGCGCCTCGATGCCGCTTGCCAAAAGAATGCTTTCTCCAGCCCAACCGGGCTACAGCACACGACAGAACCCATCTGGAGTGAGCGTCAGGCTCTGGCAAGCCCCGGCACCCAACCATGGCCAAGGGCGTTTTGGGCAGCGGAGGCTCAGCCTCGCCCTAGCCACAGGAGAGGCCCAGGGGGGCCAAAGGCTAGGTTGGCTTTCCAGAACCGACCCCCCACTGGGGCTCGTGTTCCATCACGGACCGGAGCCTCCTTTGCCAGGAGGAAGCGTCCGGACTCGTGTTTCCTCGATTTGGTGATATTGCCATCAGGCCCTGAGCGTTCCCATCTCCCTCTGGGCGACTCTTTCCCGCTGGAGGGAAGAAGGCCTGGCCACGCCAAAGCAGGCTTCTGCACACCAGAGCACCCGCTTGGGGGGCCTGTCAAGCCACAGAAAGGCCCTGCACGCAAGCAGGATCAAGGGAGCATTGGTCCGCCGAGGCGCTGCCCGTCTCGAGGCACGGGCGGAGCCGAGGTGGGAAGTAGGCCGGGGTGGCTTTCCAGCGCAATCCCCCACTGGGCCTGTGTTCCACCATAGAGGAGAGGGAGGATCTTTTGCCAGGAGACAGTTTCAGGCTCTGGTTGGGCGGTGTTTGTGAGAGAGCCATCAGGCCACGACGGCCCTGGCTCGCGACAGGCGGCTCGTTCCCGCTTGGGAACGCAAGGCATTTTGAAGCCAAGCCAGGCGCTTGCACACAAGGGAGCAGGTTTGCGGTGCCTTTCAAGCAACAGAAAGCCCCGGCACCCAAGCAGGGCCAAGGGGGCTTTGGGCCGCTGAGGGCCTGCATCGCCCTAGGCCCCAGGGAGGTCTGGGCGGGACCAAGGCGAGAGTGATGTTGCAGAGCAGCCCCCCTTTGGGCCTGGTGTTCAAGCACCGAGTCGAAGACGCTTTGCCAGGAGGCAGCTCCCAGGCTCTGGTTTTGTGCCTTGGTGGGAGAGCCATCAAGCCCACCAGGCCCTGCCTCGCTACAGGCTGCTCGCGCCTGCTTGGGAAAAGAAGGCACGTTCCAGCCAAACCAGGCGGCGGCACACAAGGGAACACGTTTGGGTGGAGATGCCAGCCACAGACACCCCTGCGCGCCAGCAGGGCCAAGGGATGCTTGGGACGCCGTGGGGCTGCTTCGCCCTGGGCACAAGAGAGGCCCGGCTGGGACAAAGGCTAGGGAGGCTTTCCAGAGCAAAGCCCCATGGGTCCTGGTGTTCCACCCACGAGTAGAGTCTGCTTGGCCGGGAAGCGGCTTCCAGACTCTGGCGTTCTGCCCTCTGTGTGGTAGGCCTCAGGACGGATGGCCCCAGCGCGCGCGGTGCTGCTGGGGCCCGCCAGGGGAAAGGAGGCATGTTCAAGCCCAAGCACTCTCCCTCACACGAGAGAACGTGGTGTCTGGACTGCGGCTCAAGCAACAGAAGCCCCTGCACCCAAGCAGGACCGGTGGGGCCTTGGGCCGCCGAGGGGCTGGCTCTCCATAGGCGGAAGCGAGGCCTAGACGGGACAAAGGCTAGGGTGGCCTTCCAGAGCCCACCCCTATTGCGCCCAAGCTTCCATCACCGAGCAGCGTATCCTTTGCCGGGAGGCAGCTTCCAGACTCTCCTTCGGTGCTGCTGGCGAGCGAGCCATCAGGCCGTGATCGCGGCCGAGCTGGCTCTCGGGGGCCCCTTCCCGCGTGCTGCAAACAGAGGCAGGGTCAAGCCCAATCAGCCTCCTTCACCCAACAGAACACGTTTGCCGTGAGGTTCAAGCAAGGACAAGCCCTGCACACAAGTAGGGCCGAGGGAGCCTTGGGCAGACCAGGGGCTGCATCGCCCTAGGCCCAAGAGAGGCCTGGGTGGGACAAAGGCAAGTGTGGCTCTCCCGAGCCAACCCCTCCTGGGGCTAGTGGTCCACCCACCACGGAGTAGACGATCGTTTGCAGGCAGGAGGCTCCCAGACTCTCGTTGGTGGCATAGGTGACCTAGCCGGCAGGCCCTGGGGTCCGGAGGGCTCCATCGGCGCCTCGATGCCGCTTGCCAAAAGAATGCTTTCTCCAGCCCAACCGGGCTACAGCACACGACAGAACCCATCTGGAGTGAGCGTCAGGCTCTGGCAAGCCCCGGCACCCAACCATGGCCAAGGGCGTTTTGGGCAGCGGAGGCTCAGCCTCGCCCTAGCCACAGGAGAGGCCCAGGGGGGCCAAAGGCTAGGTTGGCTTTCCAGAACCGACCCCCCACCGGGGCTCGTGTTCCATCACGGACCGGAGCCTCCTTTGCCAGGAGGAAGCGTCCGGACTCGTGTTTCCTCGATTTGGTGATATTGCCATCAGGCCCTGAGCGTTCCCATCTCCCTCTGGGCGACTCTTTCCCGCTGGAGGGAAGAAGGCCTGGCCACGCCAAAGCAGGCTTCTGCACACCAGAGCACCCGCTTGGGGGGCCTGTCAAGCCACAGAAAGGCCCTGCACGCAAGCAGGATCAAGGGAGCATTGGTCCGCCGAGGCGCTGCCCGTCTCGAGGCACGGGCGGAGCCGAGGTGGGAAGTAGGCCGGGGTGGCTTTCCAGCGCAATCCCCCACTGGGCCTGTGTTCCATCATAGAGGAGAGGGAGGATCTTTTGCCAGGAGACAGTTTCAGGCTCTGGTTGGGCGGTGTTTGTGAGAGAGCCATCAGGCCACGACGGCCCTGGCTCGCGACAGGCGGCTCGTTCCCGCTTGGGAACGCAAGGCATTTTGAAGCCAAGCCAGGCGCTTGCACACAAGGGAGCAGGTTTGCGGTGCCTTTCCAGCAACAGAAAGCCCCGGCACCCAAGCAGGGCCAAGGGGGCTTTGGGCCGCTGAGGGCCTGCATCGCCCTAGGCCCCAGGGAGGTCTGGGCGGGACCAAGGCGAGAGTGATGTTGCAGAGCAGCCCCCCTTTGGGCCTGGTGTTCAAGCACCGAGTCGAAGACGCTTTGCCAGGAGGCAGCTCCCAGGCTCTGGTTTTGTGCCTTGGTGGGATAGCCATCAAGCCCACCAGGCCCTGCCTCGCTACAGGCTGCTCGCGCCTGCTTGGGAAAAGAAGGCACGTTCCAGCCAAACCAGGCGGCGGCACACAAGGGAACACCTTTGGGTGGAGATGCCAGCCACAGACACCCCTGCGCGCCAGCAGGGCCAAGGGATCCTTGGGACGCCGTGGGGCTGCTTCGCCCTGGGCACAAGAGAGGCCCGGCTGGGACAAAGGCTAGGGAGGCTTTCCAGAGCAAAGCCCCATGGGTCCTGGTGTTCCACCCACGAGTAGAGTCTGCTTGGCCGGGAAGCGGCTTCCAGACTCTGGCGTTCTGGCCTCTGTGTGGTAGGCCTCAGGACGGATGGCCCCAGCGCGCGCGGTGCTGCTGGGGCCCGCCAGGGGAAAGGAGGCATGTTCAAGCCCAAGCACTCTCCCTCACACGAGAGAACGTGGTGTCTGGACTGCGGCTCAAGCAACAGAAGCCCCTGCACCCAAGCAGGACCGGTGGGGCCTTGGGCCGCCGAGGGGCTGGCTCTCCATAGGCGGAAGCGAGGCCTAGACGGGACAAAGGCTAGGGTGGCCTTCCAGAGCCCACCCCTATTGCGCCCAAGCTTCCATCTCCGAGCAGCGTATCCTTTGCCGGGAGGCAGCTTCCAGACTCTCCTTCGGTGCTGCTGGCGAGCGAGCCATCAGGCCGTGATCGCGGCCGAGCTGGCTCTCGGGGGCCCCTTCCCGCGTGCTGCAAACAGAGGCAGGGTCAAGCCCAATCAGCCTCCTTCACCCAACAGAACACGTTTGCCGTGAGGTTCAAGCAAGGACAAGCCCTGCACACAAGTAGGGCCGAGGGAGCCTTGGGCAGACCAGGGGCTGCATCGCCCTAGGCCCAAGAGAGGCCTGGGTGGGACAAAGGCAAGTGTGGCTCTCCCGAGCCAACCCCTCCTGGGGCTAGTGGTCCACCCACCACGGAGTAGACGATCGTTTGCAGGCAGGAGGCTCCCAGACTCTCGTTGGTGGCATAGGTGACCTAGCCGGCAGGCCCTGGGGTCCGGAGGGCTCCATCGGCGCCTCGATGCCGCTTGCCAAAAGAATGCTTTCTCCAGCCCAACCGGGCTACAGCACACGACAGAACCCATCTGGAGTGAGCGTCAGGCTCTGGCAAGCCCCGGCACCCAACCATGGCCAAGGGCGTTTTGGGCAGCGGAGGCTCAGCCTCGCCCTAGCCACAGGAGAGGCCCAGGGGGGCCAAAGGCTAGGTTGGCTTTCCAGAACCGACCCCCCACTGGGGCTCGTGTTCCATCACGGACCGGAGCCTCCTTTGCCAGGAGGAAGCGTCCGGACTCGTGTTTCCTCGATTTGGTGATATTGCCATCAGGCCCTGAGCGTTCCCATCTCCCTCTGGGCGACTCTTTCCCGCTGGAGGGAAGAAGGCCTGGCCACGCCAAAGCAGGCTTCTGCACACCAGAGCACCCGCTTGGGGGGCCTGTCAAGCCACAGAAAGGCCCTGCACGCAAGCAGGATCAAGGGAGCATTGGTCCGCCGAGGCGCAGCCCGTCTCGAGGCACGGGCGGAGCCGAGGTGGGAAGTAGGCCGGGGTGGCTTTCCAGCGCAATCCCCCACTGGGCCTGTGTTCCATCATAGAGGAGAGGGAGGATCTTTTGCCAGGAGACAGTTTCAGGCTCTGGTTGGGCGGTGTTTGTGAGAGAGCCATCAGGCCACGACGGCCCTGGCTCGCGACAGGCGGCTCGTTCCCGCTTGGGAACGCAAGGCATTTTGAAGCCAAGCCAGGCGCTTGCACACAAGGGAGCAGGTTTGCGGGGCCTTTCCAGCAACAGAAAGCCCCGGCACCCAAGCAGGGCCAAGGGGGCTTTGGGCCGCTGAGGGCCTGCATCGCCCTAGGCCCCAGGGAGGTCTGGGCGGGACCAAGGCGAGAGTGATGTTGCAGAGCAGCCCCCCTTTGGGCCTGGTGTTCAAGCACCGAGTCGAAGACGCTTTGCCAGGAGGCAGCTCCCAGGCTCTGGTTTTGTGCCTTGGTGGGATAGCCATCAAGCCCACCAGGCCCTGCCTCGCTACAGGCTGCTCGCGCCTGCTTGGGAAAAGAAGGCACGTTCCAGCCAAACCAGGCGGCGGCACACAAGGGAACACCTTTGGGTGGAGATGCCAGCCACAGACACCCCTGCGCGCCAGCAGGGCCAAGGGATGCTTGGGACGCCGTGGGGCTGCTTCGCCCTGGGCACAAGAGAGGCCCGGCTGGGACAAAGGCTAGGGAGGCTTTCCAGAGCAAAGCCCCATGGGTCCTGGTGTTCCACCCACGAGTAGAGTCTGCTTGGCCGGGAAGCGGCTTCCAGACTCTGGCGTTCTGGCCTCTGTGTGGTAGGCCTCAGGACGGATGGCCCCAGCGCGCGCGGTGCTGCTGGGGCCCGCCAGGGGAAAGGAGGCATGTTCAAGCCCAAGCACTCTCCCTCACACGAGAGAACGTGGTGTCCGGACTGCGGCTCAAGCAACAGAAGCCCCTGCACCCAAGCAGGACCGGTGGGGCCTTGGGCCGCCGAGGGGCTGGCTCTCCATAGGCGGAAGCGAGGCCTAGACGGGACAAAGGCTAGGGTGGCCTTCCAGAGCCCACCCCTATTGCGCCCAAGCTTCCATCACCGAGCAGCGTATCCTTTGCCGGGAGGCAGCTTCCAGACTCTCCTTCGGTGCTGCTGGCGAGCGAGCCATCAGGCCGTGATCGCGGCCGAGCTGGCTCTCGGGGGCCCCTTCCCGCGTGCTGCAAACAGAGGCAGGGTCAAGCCCAATCAGCCTCCTTCACCCAACAGAACACGTTTGCCGTGAGGTTCAAGCAAGGACAAGCCCTGCACACAAGTAGGGCCGAGGGAGCCTTGGGCAGACCAGGGGCTGCATCGCCCTAGGCCCAAGAGAGGCCTGGGTGGGACAAAGGCAAGTGTGGCTCTCCCGAGCCAACCCCTCCTGGGGCTAGTGGTCCACCCACCACGGAGTAGACGATCGTTTGCAGGCAGGAGGCTCCCAGACTCTCGTTGGTGGCATAGGTGACCTAGCCGGCAGGCCCTGGGGTCCGGAGGGCTCCATCGGCGCCTCGATGCCGCTTGCCAAAAGAATGCTTTCTCCAGCCCAACCGGGCTACAGCACACGACAGAACCCATCTGGAGTGAGCGTCAGGCTCTGGCAAGCCCCGGCACCCAACCATGGCCAAGGGCGTTTTGGGCAGCGGAGGCTCAGCCTCGCCCTAGCCACAGGAGAGGCCCAGGGGGGCCAAAGGCTAGGTTGGCTTTCCAGAACCGACCCCCCACCGGGGCTCGTGTTCCATCACGGACCGGAGCCTCCTTTGCCAGGAGGAAGCGTCCGGACTCGTGTTTCCTCGATTTGGTGATATTGCCATCAGGCCCTGAGCGTTCCCATCTCCCTCTGGGCGACTCTTTCCCGCTGGAGGGAAGAAGGCCTGGCCACGCCAAAGCAGGCTTCTGCACACCAGAGCACCCGCTTGGGGGGCCTGTCAAGCCACAGAAAGGCCCTGCACGCAAGCAGGATCAAGGGAGCATTGGTCCGCCGAGGCGCAGCCCGTCTCGAGGCACGGGCGGAGCCGAGGTGGGAAGTAGGCCGGGGTGGCTTTCCAGCGCAATCCCCCACTGGGCCTGTGTTCCATCATAGAGGAGAGGGAGGATCTTTTGCCAGGAGACAGTTTCAGGCTCTGGTTGGGCGGTGTTTGTGAGAGAGCCATCAGGCCACGACGGCCCTGGCTCGCGACAGGCGGCTCGTTCCCGCTTGGGAACGCAAGGCATTTTGAAGCCAAGCCAGGCGCTTGCACACAAGGGAGCAGGTTTGCGGTGCCTTTCCAGCAACAGAAAGCCCCGGCACCCAAGCAGGGCCAAGGGGGCTTTGGGCCGCTGAGGGCCTGCATCGCCCTAGGCCCCAGGGAGGTCTGGGCGGGACCAAGGCGAGAGTGATGTTGCAGAGCAGCCCCCCTTTGGGCCTGGTGTTCAAGCACCGAGTCGAAGACGCTTTGCCAGGAGGCAGCTCCCAGGCTCTGGTTTTGTGCCTTGGTGGGATAGCCATCAAGCCCACCAGGCCCTGCCTCGCTACAGGCTGCTCGCGCCTGCTTGGGAAAAGAAGGCACGTTCCAGCCAAACCAGGCGGCGGCACACAAGGGAACACCTTTGGGTGGAGATGCCAGCCACAGACACCCCTGCGCGCCAGCAGGGCCAAGGGATGCTTGGGACGCCGTGGGGCTGCTTCGCCCTGGGCACAAGAGAGGCCCGGCTGGGACAAAGGCTAGGGAGGCTTTCCAGAGCAAAGCCCCATGGGTCCTGGTGTTCCACCCACGAGTAGAGTCTGCTTGGCCGGGAAGCGGCTTCCAGACTCTGGCGTTCTGCCCTCTGTGTGGTAGGCCTCAGGACGGATGGCCCCAGCGCGCGCGGTGCTGCTGGGGCCCGCCAGGGGAAAGGAGGCATGTTCAAGCCCAAGCACTCTCCCTCACACGAGAGAACGTGGTGTCTGGACTGCGGCTCAAGCAACAGAAGCCCCTGCACCCAAGCAGGACCGGTGGGGCCTTGGGCCGCCGAGGGGCTGGCTCTCCATAGGCGGAAGCGAGGCCTAGACGGGACAAAGGCTAGGGTGGCCTTCCAGAGCCCACCCCTATTGCGCCCAAGCTTCCATCACCGAGCAGCGTATCCTTTGCCGGGAGGCAGCTTCCAGACTCTCCTTCGGTGCTGCTGGCGAGCGAGCCATCAGGCCGTGATCGCGGCCGAGCTGGCTCTCGGGGGCCCCTTCCCGCGTGCTGCAAACAGAGGCAGGGTCAAGCCCAATCAGCCTCCTTCACCCAACAGAACACGTTTGCCGTGAGGTTCAAGCAAGGACAAGCCCTGCACACAAGTAGGGCCGAGGGAGCCTTGGGCAGACCAGGGGCTGCATCGCCCTAGGCCCAAGAGAGGCCTGGGTGGGACAAAGGCAAGTGTGGCTCTCCCGAGCCAACCCCTCCTGGGGCTAGTGGTCCACCCACCACGGAGTAGACGATCGTTTGCAGGCAGGAGGCTCCCAGACTCTCGTTGGTGGCATAGGTGACCTAGCCGGCAGGCCCTGGGGTCCGGAGGGCTCCATCGGCGCCTCGATGCCGCTTGCCAAAAGAATGCTTTCTCCAGCCCAACCGAGCTACAGCACACGACAGAACCCATCTGGAGTGAGCGTCAGGCTCTGGCAAGCCCCGGCACCCAACCATGGCCAAGGGCGTTTTGGGCAGCGGAGGCTCAGCCTCGCCCTAGCCACAGGAGAGGCCCAGGGGGGCCAAAGGCTAGGTTGGCTTTCCAGAACCGACCCCCCACCGGGGCTCGTGTTCCATCACGGACCGGAGCCTCCTTTGCCAGGAGGAAGCGTCCGGACTCGTGTTTCCTCGATTTGGTGATATTGCCATCAGGCCCTGAGCGTTCCCATCTCCCTCTGGGCGACTCTTTCCCGCTGGAGGGAAGAAGGCCTGGCCACGCCAAAGCAGGCTTCTGCACACCAGAGCACCCGCTTGGGGGGCCTGTCAAGCCACAGAAAGGCCCTGCACGCAAGCAGGATCAAGGGAGCATTGGTCCGCCGAGGCGCTGCCCGTCTCGAGGCACGGGCGGAGCCGAGGTGGGAAGTAGGCCGGGGTGGCTTTCCAGCGCAATCCCCCACTGGGCCTGTGTTCCATCATAGAGGAGAGGGAGGATCTTTTGCCAGGAGACAGTTTCAGGCTCTGGTTGGGCGGTGTTTGTGAGAGAGCCATCAGGCCACGACGGCCCTGGCTCGCGACAGGCGGCTCGTTCCCGCTTGGGAACGCAAGGCATTTTGAAGCCAAGCCAGGCGCTTGCACACAAGGGAGCAGGTTTGCGGTGCCTTTCCAGCAACAGAAAGCCCCGGCACCCAAGCAGGGCCAAGGGGGCTTTGGGCCGCTGAGGGCCTGCATCGCCCTAGGCCCCAGGGAGGTCTGGGCGGGACCAAGGCGAGAGTGATGTTGCAGAGCAGCCCCCCTTTGGGCCTGGTGTTCAAGCACCGAGTCGAAGACGCTTTGCCAGGAGGCAGCTCCCAGGCTCTGGTTTTGTGCCTTGGTGGGATAGCCATCAAGCCCACCAGGCCCTGCCTCGCTACAGGCTGCTCGCGCCTGCTTGGGAAAAGAAGGCACGTTCCAGCCAAACCAGGCGGCGGCACACAAGGGAACACCTTTGGGTGGAGATGCCAGCCACAGACACCCCTGCGCGCCAGCAGGGCCAAGGGATGCTTGGGACGCCGTGGGGCTGCTTCGCCCTGGGCACAAGAGAGGCCCGGCTGGGACAAAGGCTAGGGAGGCTTTCCAGAGCAAAGCCCCATGGGTCCTGGTGTTCCACCCACGAGTAGAGTCTGCTTGGCCGGGAAGCGGCTTCCAGACTCTGGCGTTCTGCCCTCTGTGTGGTAGGCCTCAGGACGGATGGCCCCAGCGCGCGCGGTGCTGCTGGGGCCCGCCAGGGGAAAGGAGGCATGTTCAAGCCCAAGCACTCTCCCTCACACGAGAGAACGTGGTGTCTGGACTGCGGCTCAAGCAACAGAAGCCCCTGCACCCAAGCAGGACCGGTGGGGCCTTGGGCCGCCGAGGGGCTGGCTCTCCATAGGCGGAAGCGAGGCCTAGACGGGACAAAGGCTAGGGTGGCCTTCCAGAGCCCACCCCTATTGCGCCCAAGCTTCCATCACCGAGCAGCGTATCCTTTGCCGGGAGGCAGCTTCCAGACTCTCCTTCGGTGCTGCTGGCGAGCGAGCCATCAGGCCGTGATCGCGGCCGAGCTGGCTCTCGGGGGCCCCTTCCCGCGTGCTGCAAACAGAGGCAGGGTCAAGCCCAATCAGCCTCCTTCACCCAACAGAACACGTTTGCCGTGAGGTTCAAGCAAGGACAAGCCCTGCACACAAGTAGGGCCGAGGGAGCCTTGGGCAGACCAGGGGCTGCATCGCCCTAGGCCCAAGAGAGGCCTGGGTGGGACAAAGGCAAGTGTGGCTCTCCCGAGCCAACCCCTCCTGGGGCTAGTGGTCCACCCACCACGGAGTAGACGATCGTTTGCAGGCAGGAGGCTCCCAGACTCTCGTTGGTGGCATAGGTGACCTAGCCGGCAGGCCCTGGGGTCCGGAGGGCTCCATCGGCGCCTCGATGCCGCTTGCCAAAAGAATGCTTTCTCCAGCCCAACCGGGCTACAGCACACGACAGAACCCATCTGGAGTGAGCGTCAGGCTCTGGCAAGCCCCGGCACCCAACCATGGCCAAGGGCGTTTTGGGCAGCGGAGGCTCAGCCTCGCCCTAGCCACAGGAGAGGCCCAGGGGGGCCAAAGGCTAGGTTGGCTTTCCAGAACCGACCCCCCACCGGGGCTCGTGTTCCATCACGGACCGGAGCCTCCTTTGCCAGGAGGAAGCGTCCGGACTCGTGTTTCCTCGATTTGGTGATATTGCCATCAGGCCCTGAGCGTTCCCATCTCCCTCTGGGCGACTCTTTCCCGCTGGAGGGAAGAAGGCCTGGCCACGCCAAAGCAGGCTTCTGCACACCAGAGCACCCGCTTGGGGGGCCTGTCAAGCCACAGAAAGGCCCTGCACGCAAGCAGGATCAAGGGAGCATTGGTCCGCCGAGGCGCAGCCCGTCTCGAGGCACGGGCGGAGCCGAGGTGGGAAGTAGGCCGGGGTGGCTTTCCAGCGCAATCCCCCACTGGGCCTGTGTTCCATCATAGAGGAGAGGGAGGATCTTTTGCCAGGAGACAGTTTCAGGCTCTGGTTGGGCGGTGTTTGTGAGAGAGCCATCAGGCCACGACGGCCCTGGCTCGCGACAGGCGGCTCGTTCCCGCTTGGGAACGCAAGGCATTTTGAAGCCAAGCCAGGCGCTTGCACACAAGGGAGCAGGTTTGCGGTGCCTTTCCAGCAACAGAAAGCCCCGGCACCCAAGCAGGGCCAAGGGGGCTTTGGGCCGCTGAGGGCCTGCATCGCCCTAGGCCCCAGGGAGGTCTGGGCGGGACCAAGGCGAGAGTGATGTTGCAGAGCAGCCCCCCTTTGGGCCTGGTGTTCAAGCACCGAGTCGAAGACGCTTTGCCAGGAGGCAGCTCCCAGGCTCTGGTTTTGTGCCTTGGTGGGATAGCCATCAAGCCCACCAGGCCCTGCCTCGCTACAGGCTGCTCGCGCCTGCTTGGGAAAAGAAGGCACGTTCCAGCCAAACCAGGCGGCGGCACACAAGGGAACACCTTTGGGTGGAGATGCCAGCCACAGACACCCCTGCGCGCCAGCAGGGCCAAGGGATGCTTGGGACGCCGTGGGGCTGCTTCGCCCTGGGCACAAGAGAGGCCCGGCTGGGACAAAGGCTAGGGAGGCTTTCCAGAGCAAAGCCCCATGGGTCCTGGTGTTCCACCCACGAGTAGAGTCTGCTTGGCCGGGAAGCGGCTTCCAGACTCTGGCGTTCTGCCCTCTGTGTGGTAGGCCTCAGGACGGATGGCCCCAGCGCGCGCGGTGCTGCTGGGGCCCGCCAGGGGAAAGGAGGCATGTTCAAGCCCAAGCACTCTCCCTCACACGAGAGAACGTGGTGTCTGGACTGCGGCTCAAGCAACAGAAGCCCCTGCACCCAAGCAGGACCGGTGGGGCCTTGGGCCGCCGAGGGGCTGGCTCTCCATAGGCGGAAGCGAGGCCTAGACGGGACAAAGGCTAGGGTGGCCTTCCAGAGCCCACCCCTATTGCGCCCAAGCTTCCATCACCGAGCAGCGTATCCTTTGCCGGGAGGCAGCTTCCAGACTCTCCTTCGGTGCTGCTGGCGAGCGAGCCATCAGGCCGTGATCGCGGCCGAGCTGGCTCTCGGGGGCCCCTTCCCGCGTGCTGCAAACAGAGGCAGGGTCAAGCCCAATCAGCCTCCTTCACCCAACAGAACACGTTTGCCGTGAGGTTCAAGCAAGGACAAGCCCTGCACACAAGTAGGGCCGAGGGAGCCTTGGGCAGACCAGGGGCTGCATCGCCCTAGGCCCAAGAGAGGCCTGGGTGGGACAAAGGCAAGTGTGGCTCTCCCGAGCCAACCCCTCCTGGGGCTAGTGGTCCACCCACCACGGAGTAGACGATCGTTTGCAGGCAGGAGGCTCCCAGACTCTCGTTGGTGGCATAGGTGACCTAGCCGGCAGGCCCTGGGGTCCGGAGGGCTCCATCGGCGCCTCGATGCCGCTTGCCAAAAGAATGCTTTCTCCAGCCCAACCGGGCTACAGCACACGACAGAACCCATCTGGAGTGAGCGTCAGGCTCTGGCAAGCCCCGGCACCCAACCATGGCCAAGGGCGTTTTGGGCAGCGGAGGCTCAGCCTCGCCCTAGCCACAGGAGAGGCCCAGGGGGGCCAAAGGCTAGGTTGGCTTTCCAGAACCGACCCCCCACCGGGGCTCGTGTTCCATCACGGACCGGAGCCTCCTTTGCCAGGAGGAAGCGTCCGGACTCGTGTTTCCTCGATTTGGTGATATTGCCATCAGGCCCTGAGCGTTCCCATCTCCCTCTGGGCGACTCTTTCCCGCTGGAGGGAAGAAGGCCTGGCCACGCCAAAGCAGGCTTCTGCACACCAGAGCACCCGCTTGGGGGGCCTGTCAAGCCACAGAAAGGCCCTGCACGCAAGCAGGATCAAGGGAGCATTGGTCCGCCGAGGCGCTGCCCGTCTCGAGGCACGGGCGGAGCCGAGGTGGGAAGTAGGCCGGGGTGGCTTTCCAGCGCAATCCCCCACTGGGCCTGTGTTCCATCATAGAGGAGAGGGAGGATCTTTTGCCAGGAGACAGTTTCAGGCTCTGGTTGGGCGGTGTTTGTGAGAGAGCCATCAGGCCACGACGGCCCTGGCTCGCGACAGGCGGCTCGTTCCCGCTTGGGAACGCAAGGCATTTTGAAGCCAAGCCAGGCGCTTGCACACAAGGGAGCAGGTTTGCGGTGCCTTTCCAGCAACAGAAAGCCCCGGCACCCAAGCAGGGCCAAGGGGGCTTTGGGCCGCTGAGGGCCTGCATCGCCCTAGGCCCCAGGGAGGTCTGGGCGGGACCAAGGCGAGAGTGATGTTGCAGAGCAGCCCCCCTTTGGGCCTGGTGTTCAAGCACCGAGTCGAAGACGCTTTGCCAGGAGGCAGCTCCCAGGCTCTGGTTTTGTGCCTTGGTGGGATAGCCATCAAGCCCACCAGGCCCTGCCTCGCTACAGGCTGCTCGCGCCTGCTTGGGAAAAGAAGGCACGTTCCAGCCAAACCAGGCGGCGGCACACAAGGGAACACCTTTGGGTGGAGATGCCAGCCACAGACACCCCTGCGCGCCAGCAGGGCCAAGGGATGCTTGGGACGCCGTGGGGCTGCTTCGCCCTGGGCACAAGAGAGGCCCGGCTGGGACAAAGGCTAGGGAGGCTTTCCAGAGCAAAGCCCCATGGGTCCTGGTGTTCCACCCACGAGTAGAGTCTGCTTGGCCGGGAAGCGGCTTCCAGACTCTGGCGTTCTGCCCTCTGTGTGGTAGGCCTCAGGACGGATGGCCCCAGCGCGCGCGGTGCTGCTGGGGCCCGCCAGGGGAAAGGAGGCATGTTCAAGCCCAAGCACTCTCCCTCACACGAGAGAACGTGGTGTCCGGACTGCGGCTCAAGCAACAGAAGCCCCTGCACCCAAGCAGGACCGGTGGGGCCTTGGGCCGCCGAGGGGCTGGCTCTCCATAGGCGGAAGCGAGGCCTAGACGGGACAAAGGCTAGGGTGGCCTTCCAGAGCCCACCCCTATTGCGCCCAAGCTTCCATCACCGAGCAGCGTATCCTTTGCCGGGAGGCAGCTTCCAGACTCTCCTTCGGTGCTGCTGGCGAGCGAGCCATCAGGCCGTGATCGCGGCCGAGCTGGCTCTCGGGGGCCCCTTCCCGCGTGCTGCAAACAGAGGCAGGGTCAAGCCCAATCAGCCTCCTTCACCCAACAGAACACGTTTGCCGTGAGGTTCAAGCAAGGACAAGCCCTGCACACAAGTAGGGCCGAGGGAGCCTTGGGCAGACCAGGGGCTGCATCGCCCTAGGCCCAAGAGAGGCCTGGGTGGGACAAAGGCAAGTGTGGCTCTCCCGAGCCAACCCCTCCTGGGGCTAGTGGTCCACCCACCACGGAGTAGACGATCGTTTGCAGGCAGGAGGCTCCCAGACTCTCGTTGGTGGCATAGGTGACCTAGCCGGCAGGCCCTGGGGTCCGGAGGGCTCCATCGGCGCCTCGATGCCGCTTGCCAAAAGAATGCTTTCTCCAGCCCAACCGGGCTACAGCACACGACAGAACCCATCTGGAGTGAGCGTCAGGCTCTGGCAAGCCCCGGCACCCAACCATGGCCAAGGGCGTTTTGGGCAGCGGAGGCTCAGCCTCGCCCTAGCCACAGGAGAGGCCCAGGGGGGCCAAAGGCTAGGTTGGCTTTCCAGAACCGACCCCCCACCGGGGCTCGTGTTCCATCACGGACCGGAGCCTCCTTTGCCAGGAGGAAGCGTCCGGACTCGTGTTTCCTCGATTTGGTGATATTGCCATCAGGCCCTGAGCGTTCCCATCTCCCTCTGGGCGACTCTTTCCCGCTGGAGGGAAGAAGGCCTGGCCACGCCAAAGCAGGCTTCTGCACACCAGAGCACCCGCTTGGGGGGCCTGTCAAGCCACAGAAAGGCCCTGCACGCAAGCAGGATCAAGGGAGCATTGGTCCGCCGAGGCGCTGCCCGTCTCGAGGCACGGGCGGAGCCGAGGTGGGAAGTAGGCCGGGGTGGCTTTCCAGCGCAATCCCCCACTGGGCCTGTGTTCCATCATAGAGGAGAGGGAGGATCTTTTGCCAGGAGACAGTTTCAGGCTCTGGTTGGGCGGTGTTTGTGAGAGAGCCATCAGGCCACGACGGCCCTGGCTCGCGACAGGCGGCTCGTTCCCGCTTGGGAACGCAAGGCATTTTGAAGCCAAGCCAGGCGCTTGCACACAAGGGAGCAGGTTTGCGGTGCCTTTCCAGCAACAGAAAGCCCCGGCACCCAAGCAGGGCCAAGGGGGCTTTGGGCCGCTGAGGGCCTGCATCGCCCTAGGCCCCAGGGAGGTCTGGGCGGGACCAAGGCGAGAGTGATGTTGCAGAGCAGCCCCCCTTTGGGCCTGGTGTTCAAGCACCGAGTCGAAGACGCTTTGCCAGGAGGCAGCTCCCAGGCTCTGGTTTTGTGCCTTGGTGGGATAGCCATCAAGCCCACCAGGCCCTGCCTCGCTACAGGCTGCTCGCGCCTGCTTGGGAAAAGAAGGCACGTTCCAGCCAAACCAGGCGGCGGCACACAAGGGAACACCTTTGGGTGGAGATGCCAGCCACAGACACCCCTGCGCGCCAGCAGGGCCAAGGGATGCTTGGGACGCCGTGGGGCTGCTTCGCCCTGGGCACAAGAGAGGCCCGGCTGGGACAAAGGCTAGGGAGGCTTTCCAGAGCAAAGCCCCATGGGTCCTGGTGTTCCACCCACGAGTAGAGTCTGCTTGGCCGGGAAGCGGCTTCCAGACTCTGGCGTTCTGGCCTCTGTGTGGTAGGCCTCAGGACGGATGGCCCCAGCGCGCGCGGTGCTGCTGGGGCCCGCCAGGGGAAAGGAGGCATGTTCAAGCCCAAGCACTCTCCCTCACACGAGAGAACGTGGTGTCCGGACTGCGGCTCAAGCAACAGAAGCCCCTGCACCCAAGCAGGACCGGTGGGGCCTTGGGCCGCCGAGGGGCTGGCTCTCCATAGGCGGAAGCGAGGCCTAGACGGGACAAAGGCTAGGGTGGCCTTCCAGAGCCCACCCCTATTGCGCCCAAGCTTCCATCACCGAGCAGCGTATCCTTTGCCGGGAGGCAGCTTCCAGACTCTCCTTCGGTGCTGCTGGCGAGCGAGCCATCAGGCCGTGATCGCGGCCGAGCTGGCTCTCGGGGGCCCCTTCCCGCGTGCTGCAAACAGAGGCAGGGTCAAGCCCAATCAGCCTCCTTCACCCAACAGAACACGTTTGCCGTGAGGTTCAAGCAAGGACAAGCCCTGCACACAAGTAGGGCCGAGGGAGCCTTGGGCAGACCAGGGGCTGCATCGCCCTAGGCCCAAGAGAGGCCTGGGTGGGACAAAGGCAAGTGTGGCTCTCCCGAGCCAACCCCTCCTGGGGCTAGTGGTCCACCCACCACGGAGTAGACGATCGTTTGCAGGCAGGAGGCTCCCAGACTCTCGTTGGTGGCATAGGTGACCTAGCCGGCAGGCCCTGGGGTCCGGAGGGCTCCATCGGCGCCTCGATGCCGCTTGCCAAAAGAATGCTTTCTCCAGCCCAACCGGGCTACAGCACACGACAGAACCCATCTGGAGTGAGCGTCAGGCTCTGGCAAGCCCCGGCACCCAACCATGGCCAAGGGCGTTTTGGGCAGCGGAGGCTCAGCCTCGCCCTAGCCACAGGAGAGGCCCAGGGGGGCCAAAGGCTAGGTTGGCTTTCCAGAACCGACCCCCCACCGGGGCTCGTGTTCCATCACGGACCGGAGCCTCCTTTGCCAGGAGGAAGCGTCCGGACTCGTGTTTCCTCGATTTGGTGATATTGCCATCAGGCCCTGAGCGTTCCCATCTCCCTCTGGGCGACTCTTTCCCGCTGGAGGGAAGAAGGCCTGGCCACGCCAAAGCAGGCTTCTGCACACCAGAGCACCCGCTTGGGGGGCCTGTCAAGCCACAGAAAGGCCCTGCACGCAAGCAGGATCAAGGGAGCATTGGTCCGCCGAGGCGCTGCCCGTCTCGAGGCACGGGCGGAGCCGAGGTGGGAAGTAGGCCGGGGTGGCTTTCCAGCGCAATCCCCCACTGGGCCTGTGTTCCATCATAGAGGAGAGGGAGGATCTTTTGCCAGGAGACAGTTTCAGGCTCTGGTTGGGCGGTGTTTGTGAGAGAGCCATCAGGCCACGACGGCCCTGGCTCGCGACAGGCGGCTCGTTCCCGCTTGGGAACGCAAGGCATTTTGAAGCCAAGCCAGGCGCTTGCACACAAGGGAGCAGGTTTGCGGTGCCTTTCCAGCAACAGAAAGCCCCGGCACCCAAGCAGGGCCAAGGGGGCTTTGGGCCGCTGAGGGCCTGCATCGCCCTAGGCCCCAGGGAGGTCTGGGCGGGACCAAGGCGAGAGTGATGTTGCAGAGCAGCCCCCCTTTGGGCCTGGTGTTCAAGCACCGAGTCGAAGACGCTTTGCCAGGAGGCAGCTCCCAGGCTCTGGTTTTGTGCCTTGGTGGGATAGCCATCAAGCCCACCAGGCCCTGCCTCGCTACAGGCTGCTCGCGCCTGCTTGGGAAAAGAAGGCACGTTCCAGCCAAACCAGGCGGCGGCACACAAGGGAACACGTTTGGGTGGAGATGCCAGCCACAGACACCCCTGCGCGCCAGCAGGGCCAAGGGATCCTTGGGACGCCGTGGGGCTGCTTCGCCCTGGGCACAAGAGAGGCCCGGCTGGGACAAAGGCTAGGGAGGCTTTCCAGAGCAAAGCCCCATGGGTCCTGGTGTTCCACCCACGAGTAGAGTCTGCTTGGCCGGGAAGCGGCTTCCAGACTCTGGCGTTCTGGCCTCTGTGTGGTAGGCCTCAGGACGGATGGCCCCAGCGCGCGCGGTGCTGCTGGGGCCCGCCAGGGGAAAGGAGGCATGTTCAAGCCCAAGCACTCTCCCTCACACGAGAGAACGTGGTGTCCGGACTGCGGCTCAAGCAACAGAAGCCCCTGCACCCAAGCAGGACCGGTGGGGCCTTGGGCCGCCGAGGGGCTGGCTCTCCATAGGCGGAAGCGAGGCCTAGACGGGACAAAGGCTAGGGTGGCCTTCCAGAGCCCACCCCTATTGCGCCCAAGCTTCCATCACCGAGCAGCGTATCCTTTGCCGGGAGGCAGCTTCCAGACTCTCCTTCGGTGCTGCTGGCGAGCGAGCCATCAGGCCGTGATCGCGGCCGAGCTGGCTCTCGGGGGCCCCTTCCCGCGTGCTGCAAACAGAGGCAGGGTCAAGCCCAATCAGCCTCCTTCACCCAACAGAACACGTTTGCCGTGAGGTTCAAGCAAGGACAAGCCCTGCACACAAGTAGGGCCGAGGGAGCCTTGGGCAGACCAGGGGCTGCATCGCCCTAGGCCCAAGAGAGGCCTGGGTGGGACAAAGGCAAGTGTGGCTCTCCCGAGCCAACCCCTCCTGGGGCTAGTGGTCCACCCACCACGGAGTAGACGATCGTTTGCAGGCAGGAGGCTCCCAGACTCTCGTTGGTGGCATAGGTGACCTAGCCGGCAGGCCCTGGGGTCCGGAGGGCTCCATCGGCGCCTCGATGCCGCTTGCCAAAAGAATGCTTTCTCCAGCCCAACCGGGCTACAGCACACGACAGAACCCATCTGGAGTGAGCGTCAGGCTCTGGCAAGCCCCGGCACCCAACCATGGCCAAGGGCGTTTTGGGCAGCGGAGGCTCAGCCTCGCCCTAGCCACAGGAGAGGCCCAGGGGGGCCAAAGGCTAGGTTGGCTTTCCAGAACCGACCCCCCACCGGGGCTCGTGTTCCATCACGGACCGGAGCCTCCTTTGCCAGGAGGAAGCGTCCGGACTCGTGTTTCCTCGATTTGGTGATATTGCCATCAGGCCCTGAGCGTTCCCATCTCCCTCTGGGCGACTCTTTCCCGCTGGAGGGAAGAAGGCCTGGCCACGCCAAAGCAGGCTTCTGCACACCAGAGCACCCGCTTGGGGGGCCTGTCAAGCCACAGAAAGGCCCTGCACGCAAGCAGGATCAAGGGAGCATTGGTCCGCCGAGGCGCTGCCCGTCTCGAGGCACGGGCGGAGCCGAGGTGGGAAGTAGGCCGGGGTGGCTTTCCAGCGCAATCCCCCACTGGGCCTGTGTTCCATCATAGAGGAGAGGGAGGATCTTTTGCCAGGAGACAGTTTCAGGCTCTGGTTGGGCGGTGTTTGTGAGAGAGCCATCAGGCCACGACGGCCCTGGCTCGCGACAGGCGGCTCGTTCCCGCTTGGGAACGCAAGGCATTTTGAAGCCAAGCCAGGCGCTTGCACACAAGGGAGCAGGTTTGCGGTGCCTTTCCAGCAACAGAAAGCCCCGGCACCCAAGCAGGGCCAAGGGGGCTTTGGGCCGCTGAGGGCCTGCATCGCCCTAGGCCCCAGGGAGGTCTGGGCGGGACCAAGGCGAGAGTGATGTTGCAGAGCAGCCCCCCTTTGGGCCTGGTGTTCAAGCACCGAGTCGAAGACGCTTTGCCAGGAGGCAGCTCCCAGGCTCTGGTTTTGTGCCTTGGTGGGATAGCCATCAAGCCCACCAGGCCCTGCCTCGCTACAGGCTGCTCGCGCCTGCTTGGGAAAAGAAGGCACGTTCCAGCCAAACCAGGCGGCGGCACACAAGGGAACACGTTTGGGTGGAGATGCCAGCCACAGACACCCCTGCGCGCCAGCAGGGCCAAGGGATGCTTGGGACGCCGTGGGGCTGCTTCGCCCTGGGCACAAGAGAGGCCCGGCTGGGACAAAGGCTAGGGAGGCTTTCCAGAGCAAAGCCCCATGGGTCCTGGTGTTCCACCCACGAGTAGAGTCTGCTTGGCCGGGAAGCGGCTTCCAGACTCTGGCGTTCTGGCCTCTGTGTGGTAGGCCTCAGGACGGATGGCCCCAGCGCGCGCGGTGCTGCTGGGGCCCGCCAGGGGAAAGGAGGCATGTTCAAGCCCAAGCACTCTCCCTCACACGAGAGAACGTGGTGTCCGGACTGCGGCTCAAGCAACAGAAGCCCCTGCACCCAAGCAGGACCGGTGGGGCCTTGGGCCGCCGAGGGGCTGGCTCTCCATAGGCGGAAGCGAGGCCTAGACGGGACAAAGGCTAGGGTGGCCTTCCAGAGCCCACCCCTATTGCGCCCAAGCTTCCATCACCGAGCAGCGTATCCTTTGCCGGGAGGCAGCTTCCAGACTCTCCTTCGGTGCTGCTGGCGAGCGAGCCATCAGGCCGTGATCGCGGCCGAGCTGGCTCTCGGGGGCCCCTTCCCGCGTGCTGCAAACAGAGGCAGGGTCAAGCCCAATCAGCCTCCTTCACCCAACAGAACACGTTTGCCGTGAGGTTCAAGCAAGGACAAGCCCTGCACACAAGTAGGGCCGAGGGAGCCTTGGGCAGACCAGGGGCTGCATCGCCCTAGGCCCAAGAGAGGCCTGGGTGGGACAAAGGCAAGTGTGGCTCTCCCGAGCCAACCCCTCCTGGGGCTAGTGGTCCACCCACCACGGAGTAGACGATCGTTTGCAGGCAGGAGGCTCCCAGACTCTCGTTGGTGGCATAGGTGACCTAGCCGGCAGGCCCTGGGGTCCGGAGGGCTCCATCGGCGCCTCGATGCCGCTTGCCAAAAGAATGCTTTCTCCAGCCCAACCGGGCTACAGCACACGACAGAACCCATCTGGAGTGAGCGTCAGGCTCTGGCAAGCCCCGGCACCCAACCATGGCCAAGGGCGTTTTGGGCAGCGGAGGCTCAGCCTCGCCCTAGCCACAGGAGAGGCCCAGGGGGGCCAAAGGCTAGGTTGGCTTTCCAGAACCGACCCCCCACCGGGGCTCGTGTTCCATCACGGACCGGAGCCTCCTTTGCCAGGAGGAAGCGTCCGGACTCGTGTTTCCTCGATTTGGTGATATTGCCATCAGGCCCTGAGCGTTCCCATCTCCCTCTGGGCGACTCTTTCCCGCTGGAGGGAAGAAGGCCTGGCCACGCCAAAGCAGGCTTCTGCACACCAGAGCACCCGCTTGGGGGGCCTGTCAAGCCACAGAAAGGCCCTGCACGCAAGCAGGATCAAGGGAGCATTGGTCCGCCGAGGCGCTGCCCGTCTCGAGGCACGGGCGGAGCCGAGGTGGGAAGTAGGCCGGGGTGGCTTTCCAGCGCAATCCCCCACTGGGCCTGTGTTCCATCATAGAGGAGAGGGAGGATCTTTTGCCAGGAGACAGTTTCAGGCTCTGGTTGGGCGGTGTTTGTGAGAGAGCCATCAGGCCACGACGGCCCTGGCTCGCGACAGGCGGCTCGTTCCCGCTTGGGAACGCAAGGCATTTTGAAGCCAAGCCAGGCGCTTGCACACAAGGGAGCAGGTTTGCGGTGCCTTTCCAGCAACAGAAAGCCCCGGCACCCAAGCAGGGCCAAGGGGGCTTTGGGCCGCTGAGGGCCTGCATCGCCCTAGGCCCCAGGGAGGTCTGGGCGGGACCAAGGCGAGAGTGATGTTGCAGAGCAGCCCCCCTTTGGGCCTGGTGTTCAAGCACCGAGTCGAAGACGCTTTGCCAGGAGGCAGCTCCCAGGCTCTGGTTTTGTGCCTTGGTGGGATAGCCATCAAGCCCACCAGGCCCTGCCTCGCTACAGGCTGCTCGCGCCTGCTTGGGAAAAGAAGGCACGTTCCAGCCAAACCAGGCGGCGGCACACAAGGGAACACCTTTGGGTGGAGATGCCAGCCACAGACACCCCTGCGCGCCAGCAGGGCCAAGGGATCCTTGGGACGCCGTGGGGCTGCTTCGCCCTGGGCACAAGAGAGGCCCGGCTGGGACAAAGGCTAGGGAGGCTTTCCAGAGCAAAGCCCCATGGGTCCTGGTGTTCCACCCACGAGTAGAGTCTGCTTGGCCGGGAAGCGGCTTCCAGACTCTGGCGTTCTGGCCTCTGTGTGGTAGGCCTCAGGACGGATGGCCCCAGCGCGCGCGGTGCTGCTGGGGCCCGCCAGGGGAAAGGAGGCATGTTCAAGCCCAAGCACTCTCCCTCACACGAGAGAACGTGGTGTCTGGACTGCGGCTCAAGCAACAGAAGCCCCTGCACCCAAGCAGGACCGGTGGGGCCTTGGGCCGCCGAGGGGCTGGCTCTCCATAGGCGGAAGCGAGGCCTAGACGGGACAAAGGCTAGGGTGGCCTTCCAGAGCCCACCCCTATTGCGCCCAAGCTTCCATCACCGAGCAGCGTATCCTTTGCCGGGAGGCAGCTTCCAGACTCTCCTTCGGTGCTGCTGGCGAGCGAGCCATCAGGCCGTGATCGCGGCCGAGCTGGCTCTCGGGGGCCCCTTCCCGCGTGCTGCAAACAGAGGCAGGGTCAAGCCCAATCAGCCTCCTTCACCCAACAGAACACGTTTGCCGTGAGGTTCAAGCAAGGACAAGCCCTGCACACAAGTAGGGCCGAGGGAGCCTTGGGCAGACCAGGGGCTGCATCGCCCTAGGCCCAAGAGAGGCCTGGGTGGGACAAAGGCAAGTGTGGCTCTCCCGAGCCAACCCCTCCTGGGGCTAGTGGTCCACCCACCACGGAGTAGACGATCGTTTGCAGGCAGGAGGCTCCCAGACTCTCGTTGGTGGCATAGGTGACCTAGCCGGCAGGCCCTGGGGTCCGGAGGGCTCCATCGGCGCCTCGATGCCGCTTGCCAAAAGAATGCTTTCTCCAGCCCAACCGGGCTACAGCACACGACAGAACCCATCTGGAGTGAGCGTCAGGCTCTGGCAAGCCCCGGCACCCAACCATGGCCAAGGGCGTTTTGGGCAGCGGAGGCTCAGCCTCGCCCTAGCCACAGGAGAGGCCCAGGGGGGCCAAAGGCTAGGTTGGCTTTCCAGAACCGACCCCCCACCGGGGCTCGTGTTCCATCACGGACCGGAGCCTCCTTTGCCAGGAGGAAGCGTCCGGACTCGTGTTTCCTCGATTTGGTGATATTGCCATCAGGCCCTGAGCGTTCCCATCTCCCTCTGGGCGACTCTTTCCCGCTGGAGGGAAGAAGGCCTGGCCACGCCAAAGCAGGCTTCTGCACACCAGAGCACCCGCTTGGGGGGCCTGTCAAGCCACAGAAAGGCCCTGCACGCAAGCAGGATCAAGGGAGCATTGGTCCGCCGAGGCGCTGCCCGTCTCGAGGCACGGGCGGAGCCGAGGTGGGAAGTAGGCCGGGGTGGCTTTCCAGCGCAATCCCCCACTGGGCCTGTGTTCCATCATAGAGGAGAGGGAGGATCTTTTGCCAGGAGACAGTTTCAGGCTCTGGTTGGGCGGTGTTTGTGAGAGAGCCATCAGGCCACGACGGCCCTGGCTCGCGACAGGCGGCTCGTTCCCGCTTGGGAACGCAAGGCATTTTGAAGCCAAGCCAGGCGCTTGCACACAAGGGAGCAGGTTTGCGGTGCCTTTCCAGCAACAGAAAGCCCCGGCACCCAAGCAGGGCCAAGGGGGCTTTGGGCCGCTGAGGGCCTGCATCGCCCTAGGCCCCAGGGAGGTCTGGGCGGGACCAAGGCGAGAGTGATGTTGCAGAGCAGCCCCCCTTTGGGCCTGGTGTTCAAGCACCGAGTCGAAGACGCTTTGCCAGGAGGCAGCTCCCAGGCTCTGGTTTTGTGCCTTGGTGGGATAGCCATCAAGCCCACCAGGCCCTGCCTCGCTACAGGCTGCTCGCGCCTGCTTGGGAAAAGAAGGCACGTTCCAGCCAAACCAGGCGGCGGCACACAAGGGAACACGTTTGGGTGGAGATGCCAGCCACAGACACCCCTGCGCGCCAGCAGGGCCAAGGGATCCTTGGGACGCCGTGGGGCTGCTTCGCCCTGGGCACAAGAGAGGCCCGGCTGGGACAAAGGCTAGGGAGGCTTTCCAGAGCAAAGCCCCATGGGTCCTGGTGTTCCACCCACGAGTAGAGTCTGCTTGGCCGGGAAGCGGCTTCCAGACTCTGGCGTTCTGGCCTCTGTGTGGTAGGCCTCAGGACGGATGGCCCCAGCGCGCGCGGTGCTGCTGGGGCCCGCCAGGGGAAAGGAGGCATGTTCAAGCCCAAGCACTCTCCCTCACACGAGAGAACGTGGTGTCTGGACTGCGGCTCAAGCAACAGAAGCCCCTGCACCCAAGCAGGACCGGTGGGGCCTTGGGCCGCCGAGGGGCTGGCTCTCCATAGGCGGAAGCGAGGCCTAGACGGGACAAAGGCTAGGGTGGCCTTCCAGAGCCCACCCCTATTGCGCCCAAGCTTCCATCACCGAGCAGCGTATCCTTTGCCGGGAGGCAGCTTCCAGACTCTCCTTCGGTGCTGCTGGCGAGCGAGCCATCAGGCCGTGATCGCGGCCGAGCTGGCTCTCGGGGGCCCCTTCCCGCGTGCTGCAAACAGAGGCAGGGTCAAGCCCAATCAGCCTCCTTCACCCAACAGAACACGTTTGCCGTGAGGTTCAAGCAAGGACAAGCCCTGCACACAAGTAGGGCCGAGGGAGCCTTGGGCAGACCAGGGGCTGCATCGCCCTAGGCCCAAGAGAGGCCTGGGTGGGACAAAGGCAAGTGTGGCTCTCCCGAGCCAACCCCTCCTGGGGCTAGTGGTCCACCCACCACGGAGTAGACGATCGTTTGCAGGCAGGAGGCTCCCAGACTCTCGTTGGTGGCATAGGTGACCTAGCCGGCAGGCCCTGGGGTCCGGAGGGCTCCATCGGCGCCTCGATGCCGCTTGCCAAAAGAATGCTTTCTCCAGCCCAACCGGGCTACAGCACACGACAGAACCCATCTGGAGTGAGCGTCAGGCTCTGGCAAGCCCCGGCACCCAACCATGGCCAAGGGCGTTTTGGGCAGCGGAGGCTCAGCCTCGCCCTAGCCACAGGAGAGGCCCAGGGGGGCCAAAGGCTAGGTTGGCTTTCCAGAACCGACCCCCCACCGGGGCTCGTGTTCCATCACGGACCGGAGCCTCCTTTGCCAGGAGGAAGCGTCCGGACTCGTGTTTCCTCGATTTGGTGATATTGCCATCAGGCCCTGAGCGTTCCCATCTCCCTCTGGGCGACTCTTTCCCGCTGGAGGGAAGAAGGCCTGGCCACGCCAAAGCAGGCTTCTGCACACCAGAGCACCCGCTTGGGGGGCCTGTCAAGCCACAGAAAGGCCCTGCACGCAAGCAGGATCAAGGGAGCATTGGTCCGCCGAGGCGCTGCCCGTCTCGAGGCACGGGCGGAGCCGAGGTGGGAAGTAGGCCGGGGTGGCTTTCCAGCGCAATCCCCCACTGGGCCTGTGTTCCATCATAGAGGAGAGGGAGGATCTTTTGCCAGGAGACAGTTTCAGGCTCTGGTTGGGCGGTGTTTGTGAGAGAGCCATCAGGCCACGACGGCCCTGGCTCTCGACAGGCGGCTCGTTCCCGCTTGGGAACGCAAGGCATTTTGAAGCCAAGCCAGGCGCTTGCACACAAGGGAGCAGGTTTGCGGTGCCTTTCCAGCAACAGAAAGCCCCGGCACCCAAGCAGGGCCAAGGGGGCTTTGGGCCGCTGAGGGCCTGCATCGCCCTAGGCCCCAGGGAGGTCTGGGCGGGACCAAGGCGAGAGTGATGTTGCAGAGCAGCCCCCCTTTGGGCCTGGTGTTCAAGCACCGAGTCGAAGACGCTTTGCCAGGAGGCAGCTCCCAGGCTCTGGTTTTGTGCCTTGGTGGGATAGCCATCAAGCCCACCAGGCCCTGCCTCGCTACAGGCTGCTCGCGCCTGCTTGGGAAAAGAAGGCACGTTCCAGCCAAACCAGGCGGCGGCACACAAGGGAACACGTTTGGGTGGAGATGCCAGCCACAGACACCCCTGCGCGCCAGCAGGGCCAAGGGATCCTTGGGACGCCGTGGGGCTGCTTCGCCCTGGGCACAAGAGAGGCCCGGCTGGGACAAAGGCTAGGGAGGCTTTCCAGAGCAAAGCCCCATGGGTCCTGGTGTTCCACCCACGAGTAGAGTCTGCTTGGCCGGGAAGCGGCTTCCAGACTCTGGCGTTCTGGCCTCTGTGTGGTAGGCCTCAGGACGGATGGCCCCAGCGCGCGCGGTGCTGCTGGGGCCCGCCAGGGGAAAGGAGGCATGTTCAAGCCCAAGCACTCTCCCTCACACGAGAGAACGTGGTGTCTGGACTGCGGCTCAAGCAACAGAAGCCCCTGCACCCAAGCAGGACCGGTGGGGCCTTGGGCCGCCGAGGGGCTGGCTCTCCATAGGCGGAAGCGAGGCCTAGACGGGACAAAGGCTAGGGTGGCCTTCCAGAGCCCACCCCTATTGCGCCCAAGCTTCCATCACCGAGCAGCGTATCCTTTGCCGGGAGGCAGCTTCCAGACTCTCCTTCGGTGCTGCTGGCGAGCGAGCCATCAGGCCGTGATCGCGGCCGAGCTGGCTCTCGGGGGCCCCTTCCCGCGTGCTGCAAACAGAGGCAGGGTCAAGCCCAATCAGCCTCCTTCACCCAACAGAACACGTTTGCCGTGAGGTTCAAGCAAGGACAAGCCCTGCACACAAGTAGGGCCGAGGGAGCCTTGGGCAGACCAGGGGCTGCATCGCCCTAGGCCCAAGAGAGGCCTGGGTGGGACAAAGGCAAGTGTGGCTCTCCCGAGCCAACCCCTCCTGGGGCTAGTGGTCCACCCACCACGGAGTAGACGATCGTTTGCAGGCAGGAGGCTCCCAGACTCTCGTTGGTGGCATAGGTGACCTAGCCGGCAGGCCCTGGGGTCCGGAGGGCTCCATCGGCGCCTCGATGCCGCTTGCCAAAAGAATGCTTTCTCCAGCCCAACCGGGCTACAGCACACGACAGAACCCATCTGGAGTGAGCGTCAGGCTCTGGCAAGCCCCGGCACCCAACCATGGCCAAGGGCGTTTTGGGCAGCGGAGGCTCAGCCTCGCCCTAGCCACAGGAGAGGCCCAGGGGGGCCAAAGGCTAGGTTGGCTTTCCAGAACCGACCCCCCACCGGGGCTCGTGTTCCATCACGGACCGGAGCCTCCTTTGCCAGGAGGAAGCGTCCGGACTCGTGTTTCCTCGATTTGGTGATATTGCCATCAGGCCCTGAGCGTTCCCATCTCCCTCTGGGCGACTCTTTCCCGCTGGAGGGAAGAAGGCCTGGCCACGCCAAAGCAGGCTTCTGCACACCAGAGCACCCGCTTGGGGGGCCTGTCAAGCCACAGAAAGGCCCTGCACGCAAGCAGGATCAAGGGAGCATTGGTCCGCCGAGGCGCTGCCCGTCTCGAGGCACGGGCGGAGCCGAGGTGGGAAGTAGGCCGGGGTGGCTTTCCAGCGCAATCCCCCACTGGGCCTGTGTTCCATCATAGAGGAGAGGGAGGATCTTTTGCCAGGAGACAGTTTCAGGCTCTGGTTGGGCGGTGTTTGTGAGAGAGCCATCAGGCCACGACGGCCCTGGCTCGCGACAGGCGGCTCGTTCCCGCTTGGGAACGCAAGGCATTTTGAAGCCAAGCCAGGCGCTTGCACACAAGGGAGCAGGTTTGCGGTGCCTTTCCAGCAACAGAAAGCCCCGGCACCCAAGCAGGGCCAAGGGGGCTTTGGGCCGCTGAGGGCCTGCATCGCCCTAGGCCCCAGGGAGGTCTGGGCGGGACCAAGGCGAGAGTGATGTTGCAGAGCAGCCCCCCTTTGGGCCTGGTGTTCAAGCACCGAGTCGAAGACGCTTTGCCAGGAGGCAGCTCCCAGGCTCTGGTTTTGTGCCTTGGTGGGATAGCCATCAAGCCCACCAGGCCCTGCCTCGCTACAGGCTGCTCGCGCCTGCTTGGGAAAAGAAGGCACGTTCCAGCCAAACCAGGCGGCGGCACACAAGGGAACACCTTTGGGTGGAGATGCCAGCCACAGACACCCCTGCGCGCCAGCAGGGCCAAGGGATGCTTGGGACGCCGTGGGGCTGCTTCGCCCTGGGCACAAGAGAGGCCCGGCTGGGACAAAGGCTAGGGAGGCTTTCCAGAGCAAAGCCCCATGGGTCCTGGTGTTCCACCCACGAGTAGAGTCTGCTTGGCCGGGAAGCGGCTTCCAGACTCTGGCGTTCTGGCCTCTGTGTGGTAGGCCTCAGGACGGATGGCCCCAGCGCGCGCGGTGCTGCTGGGGCCCGCCAGGGGAAAGGAGGCATGTTCAAGCCCAAGCACTCTCCCTCACACGAGAGAACGTGGTGTCCGGACTGCGGCTCAAGCAACAGAAGCCCCTGCACCCAAGCAGGACCGGTGGGGCCTTGGGCCGCCGAGGGGCTGGCTCTCCATAGGCGGAAGCGAGGCCTAGACGGGACAAAGGCTAGGGTGGCCTTCCAGAGCCCACCCCTATTGCGCCCAAGCTTCCATCACCGAGCAGCGTATCCTTTGCCGGGAGGCAGCTTCCAGACTCTCCTTCGGTGCTGCTGGCGAGCGAGCCATCAGGCCGTGATCGCGGCCGAGCTGGCTCTCGGGGGCCCCTTCCCGCGTGCTGCAAACAGAGGCAGGGTCAAGCCCAATCAGCCTCCTTCACCCAACAGAACACGTTTGCCGTGAGGTTCAAGCAAGGACAAGCCCTGCACACAAGTAGGGCCGAGGGAGCCTTGGGCAGACCAGGGGCTGCATCGCCCTAGGCCCAAGAGAGGCCTGGGTGGGACAAAGGCAAGTGTGGCTCTCCCGAGCCAACCCCTCCTGGGGCTAGTGGTCCACCCACCACGGAGTAGACGATCGTTTGCAGGCAGGAGGCTCCCAGACTCTCGTTGGTGGCATAGGTGACCTAGCCGGCAGGCCCTGGGGTCCGGAGGGCTCCATCGGCGCCTCGATGCCGCTTGCCAAAAGAATGCTTTCTCCAGCCCAACCGGGCTACAGCACACGACAGAACCCATCTGGAGTGAGCGTCAGGCTCTGGCAAGCCCCGGCACCCAACCATGGCCAAGGGCGTTTTGGGCAGCGGAGGCTCAGCCTCGCCCTAGCCACAGGAGAGGCCCAGGGGGGCCAAAGGCTAGGTTGGCTTTCCAGAACCGACCCCCCACCGGGGCTCGTGTTCCATCACGGACCGGAGCCTCCTTTGCCAGGAGGAAGCGTCCGGACTCGTGTTTCCTCGATTTGGTGATATTGCCATCAGGCCCTGAGCGTTCCCATCTCCCTCTGGGCGACTCTTTCCCGCTGGAGGGAAGAAGGCCTGGCCACGCCAAAGCAGGCTTCTGCACACCAGAGCACCCGCTTGGGGGGCCTGTCAAGCCACAGAAAGGCCCTGCACGCAAGCAGGATCAAGGGAGCATTGGTCCGCCGAGGCGCTGCCCGTCTCGAGGCACGGGCGGAGCCGAGGTGGGAAGTAGGCCGGGGTGGCTTTCCAGCGCAATCCCCCACTGGGCCTGTGTTCCATCATAGAGGAGAGGGAGGATCTTTTGCCAGGAGACAGTTTCAGGCTCTGGTTGGGCGGTGTTTGTGAGAGAGCCATCAGGCCACGACGGCCCTGGCTCGCGACAGGCGGCTCGTTCCCGCTTGGGAACGCAAGGCATTTTGAAGCCAAGCCAGGCGCTTGCACACAAGGGAGCAGGTTTGCGGTGCCTTTCCAGCAACAGAAAGCCCCGGCACCCAAGCAGGGCCAAGGGGGCTTTGGGCCGCTGAGGGCCTGCATCGCCCTAGGCCCCAGGGAGGTCTGGGCGGGACCAAGGCGAGAGTGATGTTGCAGAGCAGCCCCCCTTTGGGCCTGGTGTTCAAGCACCGAGTCGAAGACGCTTTGCCAGGAGGCAGCTCCCAGGCTCTGGTTTTGTGCCTTGGTGGGATAGCCATCAAGCCCACCAGGCCCTGCCTCGCTACAGGCTGCTCGCGCCTGCTTGGGAAAAGAAGGCACGTTCCAGCCAAACCAGGCGGCGGCACACAAGGGAACACCTTTGGGTGGAGATGCCAGCCACAGACACCCCTGCGCGCCAGCAGGGCCAAGGGATGCTTGGGACGCCGTGGGGCTGCTTCGCCCTGGGCACAAGAGAGGCCCGGCTGGGACAAAGGCTAGGGAGGCTTTCCAGAGCAAAGCCCCATGGGTCCTGGTGTTCCACCCACGAGTAGAGTCTGCTTGGCCGGGAAGCGGCTTCCAGACTCTGGCGTTCTGGCCTCTGTGTGGTAGGCCTCAGGACGGATGGCCCCAGCGCGCGCGGTGCTGCTGGGGCCCGCCAGGGGAAAGGAGGCATGTTCAAGCCCAAGCACTCTCCCTCACACGAGAGAACGTGGTGTCCGGACTGCGGCTCAAGCAACAGAAGCCCCTGCACCCAAGCAGGACCGGTGGGGCCTTGGGCCGCCGAGGGGCTGGCTCTCCATAGGCGGAAGCGAGGCCTAGACGGGACAAAGGCTAGGGTGGCCTTCCAGAGCCCACCCCTATTGCGCCCAAGCTTCCATCACCGAGCAGCGTATCCTTTGCCGGGAGGCAGCTTCCAGACTCTCCTTCGGTGCTGCTGGCGAGCGAGCCATCAGGCCGTGATCGCGGCCGAGCTGGCTCTCGGGGGCCCCTTCCCGCGTGCTGCAAACAGAGGCAGGGTCAAGCCCAATCAGCCTCCTTCACCCAACAGAACACGTTTGCCGTGAGGTTCAAGCAAGGACAAGCCCTGCACACAAGTAGGGCCGAGGGAGCCTTGGGCAGACCAGGGGCTGCATCGCCCTAGGCCCAAGAGAGGCCTGGGTGGGACAAAGGCAAGTGTGGCTCTCCCGAGCCAACCCCTCCTGGGGCTAGTGGTCCACCCACCACGGAGTAGACGATCGTTTGCAGGCAGGAGGCTCCCAGACTCTCGTTGGTGGCATAGGTGACCTAGCCGGCAGGCCCTGGGGTCCGGAGGGCTCCATCGGCGCCTCGATGCCGCTTGCCAAAAGAATGCTTTCTCCAGCCCAACCGGGCTACAGCACACGACAGAACCCATCTGGAGTGAGCGTCAGGCTCTGGCAAGCCCCGGCACCCAACCATGGCCAAGGGCGTTTTGGGCAGCGGAGGCTCAGCCTCGCCCTAGCCACAGGAGAGGCCCAGGGGGGCCAAAGGCTAGGTTGGCTTTCCAGAACCGACCCCCCACCGGGGCTCGTGTTCCATCACGGACCGGAGCCTCCTTTGCCAGGAGGAAGCGTCCGGACTCGTGTTTCCTCGATTTGGTGATATTGCCATCAGGCCCTGAGCGTTCCCATCTCCCTCTGGGCGACTCTTTCCCGCTGGAGGGAAGAAGGCCTGGCCACGCCAAAGCAGGCTTCTGCACACCAGAGCACCCGCTTGGGGGGCCTGTCAAGCCACAGAAAGGCCCTGCACGCAAGCAGGATCAAGGGAGCATTGGTCCGCCGAGGCGCTGCCCGTCTCGAGGCACGGGCGGAGCCGAGGTGGGAAGTAGGCCGGGGTGGCTTTCCAGCGCAATCCCCCACTGGGCCTGTGTTCCATCATAGAGGAGAGGGAGGATCTTTTGCCAGGAGACAGTTTCAGGCTCTGGTTGGGCGGTGTTTGTGAGAGAGCCATCAGGCCACGACGGCCCTGGCTCGCGACAGGCGGCTCGTTCCCGCTTGGGAACGCAAGGCATTTTGAAGCCAAGCCAGGCGCTTGCACACAAGGGAGCAGGTTTGCGGTGCCTTTCCAGCAACAGAAAGCCCCGGCACCCAAGCAGGGCCAAGGGGGCTTTGGGCCGCTGAGGGCCTGCATCGCCCTAGGCCCCAGGGAGGTCTGGGCGGGACCAAGGCGAGAGTGATGTTGCAGAGCAGCCCCCCTTTGGGCCTGGTGTTCAAGCACCGAGTCGAAGACGCTTTGCCAGGAGGCAGCTCCCAGGCTCTGGTTTTGTGCCTTGGTGGGATAGCCATCAAGCCCACCAGGCCCTGCCTCGCTACAGGCTGCTCGCGCCTGCTTGGGAAAAGAAGGCACGTTCCAGCCAAACCAGGCGGCGGCACACAAGGGAACACCTTTGGGTGGAGATGCCAGCCACAGACACCCCTGCGCGCCAGCAGGGCCAAGGGATCCTTGGGACGCCGTGGGGCTGCTTCGCCCTGGGCACAAGAGAGGCCCGGCTGGGACAAAGGCTAGGGAGGCTTTCCAGAGCAAAGCCCCATGGGTCCTGGTGTTCCACCCACGAGTAGAGTCTGCTTGGCCGGGAAGCGGCTTCCAGACTCTGGCGTTCTGCCCTCTGTGTGGTAGGCCTCAGGACGGATGGCCCCAGCGCGCGCGGTGCTGCTGGGGCCCGCCAGGGGAAAGGAGGCATGTTCAAGCCCAAGCACTCTCCCTCACACGAGAGAACGTGGTGTCCGGACTGCGGCTCAAGCAACAGAAGCCCCTGCACCCAAGCAGGACCGGTGGGGCCTTGGGCCGCCGAGGGGCTGGCTCTCCATAGGCGGAAGCGAGGCCTAGACGGGACAAAGGCTAGGGTGGCCTTCCAGAGCCCACCCCTATTGCGCCCAAGCTTCCATCACCGAGCAGCGTATCCTTTGCCGGGAGGCAGCTTCCAGACTCTCCTTCGGTGCTGCTGGCGAGCGAGCCATCAGGCCGTGATCGCGGCCGAGCTGGCTCTCGGGGGCCCCTTCCCGCGTGCTGCAAACAGAGGCAGGGTCAAGCCCAATCAGCCTCCTTCACCCAACAGAACACGTTTGCCGTGAGGTTCAAGCAAGGACAAGCCCTGCACACAAGTAGGGCCGAGGGAGCCTTGGGCAGACCAGGGGCTGCATCGCCCTAGGCCCAAGAGAGGCCTGGGTGGGACAAAGGCAAGTGTGGCTCTCCCGAGCCAACCCCTCCTGGGGCTAGTGGTCCACCCACCACGGAGTAGACGATCGTTTGCAGGCAGGAGGCTCCCAGACTCTCGTTGGTGGCATAGGTGACCTAGCCGGCAGGCCCTGGGGTCCGGAGGGCTCCATCGGCGCCTCGATGCCGCTTGCCAAAAGAATGCTTTCTCCAGCCCAACCGGGCTACAGCACACGACAGAACCCATCTGGAGTGAGCGTCAGGCTCTGGCAAGCCCCGGCACCCAACCATGGCCAAGGGCGTTTTGGGCAGCGGAGGCTCAGCCTCGCCCTAGCCACAGGAGAGGCCCAGGGGGGCCAAAGGCTAGGTTGGCTTTCCAGAACCGACCCCCCACCGGGGCTCGTGTTCCATCACGGACCGGAGCCTCCTTTGCCAGGAGGAAGCGTCCGGACTCGTGTTTCCTCGATTTGGTGATATTGCCATCAGGCCCTGAGCGTTCCCATCTCCCTCTGGGCGACTCTTTCCCGCTGGAGGGAAGAAGGCCTGGCCACGCCAAAGCAGGCTTCTGCACACCAGAGCACCCGCTTGGGGGGCCTGTCAAGCCACAGAAAGGCCCTGCACGCAAGCAGGATCAAGGGAGCATTGGTCCGCCGAGGCGCTGCCCGTCTCGAGGCACGGGCGGAGCCGAGGTGGGAAGTAGGCCGGGGTGGCTTTCCAGCGCAATCCCCCACTGGGCCTGTGTTCCATCATAGAGGAGAGGGAGGATCTTTTGCCAGGAGACAGTTTCAGGCTCTGGTTGGGCGGTGTTTGTGAGAGAGCCATCAGGCCACGACGGCCCTGGCTCGCGACAGGCGGCTCGTTCCCGCTTGGGAACGCAAGGCATTTTGAAGCCAAGCCAGGCGCTTGCACACAAGGGAGCAGGTTTGCGGTGCCTTTCCAGCAACAGAAAGCCCCGGCACCCAAGCAGGGCCAAGGGGGCTTTGGGCCGCTGAGGGCCTGCATCGCCCTAGGCCCCAGGGAGGTCTGGGCGGGACCAAGGCGAGAGTGATGTTGCAGAGCAGCCCCCCTTTGGGCCTGGTGTTCAAGCACCGAGTCGAAGACGCTTTGCCAGGAGGCAGCTCCCAGGCTCTGGTTTTGTGCCTTGGTGGGATAGCCATCAAGCCCACCAGGCCCTGCCTCGCTACAGGCTGCTCGCGCCTGCTTGGGAAAAGAAGGCACGTTCCAGCCAAACCAGGCGGCGGCACACAAGGGAACACCTTTGGGTGGAGATGCCAGCCACAGACACCCCTGCGCGCCAGCAGGGCCAAGGGATCCTTGGGACGCCGTGGGGCTGCTTCGCCCTGGGCACAAGAGAGGCCCGGCTGGGACAAAGGCTAGGGAGGCTTTCCAGAGCAAAGCCCCATGGGTCCTGGTGTTCCACCCACGAGTAGAGTCTGCTTGGCCGGGAAGCGGCTTCCAGACTCTGGCGTTCTGGCCTCTGTGTGGTAGGCCTCAGGACGGATGGCCCCAGCGCGCGCGGTGCTGCTGGGGCCCGCCAGGGGAAAGGAGGCATGTTCAAGCCCAAGCACTCTCCCTCACACGAGAGAACGTGGTGTCTGGACTGCGGCTCAAGCAACAGAAGCCCCTGCACCCAAGCAGGACCGGTGGGGCCTTGGGCCGCCGAGGGGCTGGCTCTCCATAGGCGGAAGCGAGGCCTAGACGGGACAAAGGCTAGGGTGGCCTTCCAGAGCCCACCCCTATTGCGCCCAAGCTTCCATCACCGAGCAGCGTATCCTTTGCCGGGAGGCAGCTTCCAGACTCTCCTTCGGTGCTGCTGGCGAGCGAGCCATCAGGCCGTGATCGCGGCCGAGCTGGCTCTCGGGGGCCCCTTCCCGCGTGCTGCAAACAGAGGCAGGGTCAAGCCCAATCAGCCTCCTTCACCCAACAGAACACGTTTGCCGTGAGGTTCAAGCAAGGACAAGCCCTGCACACAAGTAGGGCCGAGGGAGCCTTGGGCAGACCAGGGGCTGCATCGCCCTAGGCCCAAGAGAGGCCTGGGTGGGACAAAGGCAAGTGTGGCTCTCCCGAGCCAACCCCTCCTGGGGCTAGTGGTCCACCCACCACGGAGTAGACGATCGTTTGCAGGCAGGAGGCTCCCAGACTCTCGTTGGTGGCATAGGTGACCTAGCCGGCAGGCCCTGGGGTCCGGAGGGCTCCATCGGCGCCTCGATGCCGCTTGCCAAAAGAATGCTTTCTCCAGCCCAACCGGGCTACAGCACACGACAGAACCCATCTGGAGTGAGCGTCAGGCTCTGGCAAGCCCCGGCACCCAACCATGGCCAAGGGCGTTTTGGGCAGCGGAGGCTCAGCCTCGCCCTAGCCACAGGAGAGGCCCAGGGGGGCCAAAGGCTAGGTTGGCTTTCCAGAACCGACCCCCCACCGGGGCTCGTGTTCCATCACGGACCGGAGCCTCCTTTGCCAGGAGGAAGCGTCCGGACTCGTGTTTCCTCGATTTGGTGATATTGCCATCAGGCCCTGAGCGTTCCCATCTCCCTCTGGGCGACTCTTTCCCGCTGGAGGGAAGAAGGCCTGGCCACGCCAAAGCAGGCTTCTGCACACCAGAGCACCCGCTTGGGGGGCCTGTCAAGCCACAGAAAGGCCCTGCACGCAAGCAGGATCAAGGGAGCATTGGTCCGCCGAGGCGCTGCCCGTCTCGAGGCACGGGCGGAGCCGAGGTGGGAAGTAGGCCGGGGTGGCTTTCCAGCGCAATCCCCCACTGGGCCTGTGTTCCATCATAGAGGAGAGGGAGGATCTTTTGCCAGGAGACAGTTTCAGGCTCTGGTTGGGCGGTGTTTGTGAGAGAGCCATCAGGCCACGACGGCCCTGGCTCGCGACAGGCGGCTCGTTCCCGCTTGGGAACGCAAGGCATTTTGAAGCCAAGCCAGGCGCTTGCACACAAGGGAGCAGGTTTGCGGTGCCTTTCCAGCAACAGAAAGCCCCGGCACCCAAGCAGGGCCAAGGGGGCTTTGGGCCGCTGAGGGCCTGCATCGCCCTAGGCCCCAGGGAGGTCTGGGCGGGACCAAGGCGAGAGTGATGTTGCAGAGCAGCCCCCCTTTGGGCCTGGTGTTCAAGCACCGAGTCGAAGACGCTTTGCCAGGAGGCAGCTCCCAGGCTCTGGTTTTGTGCCTTGGTGGGATAGCCATCAAGCCCACCAGGCCCTGCCTCGCTACAGGCTGCTCGCGCCTGCTTGGGAAAAGAAGGCACGTTCCAGCCAAACCAGGCGGCGGCACACAAGGGAACACCTTTGGGTGGAGATGCCAGCCACAGACACCCCTGCGCGCCAGCAGGGCCAAGGGATCCTTGGGACGCCGTGGGGCTGCTTCGCCCTGGGCACAAGAGAGGCCCGGCTGGGACAAAGGCTAGGGAGGCTTTCCAGAGCAAAGCCCCATGGGTCCTGGTGTTCCACCCACGAGTAGAGTCTGCTTGGCCGGGAAGCGGCTTCCAGACTCTGGCGTTCTGCCCTCTGTGTGGTAGGCCTCAGGACGGATGGCCCCAGCGCGCGCGGTGCTGCTGGGGCCCGCCAGGGGAAAGGAGGCATGTTCAAGCCCAAGCACTCTCCCTCACACGAGAGAACGTGGTGTCTGGACTGCGGCTCAAGCAACAGAAGCCCCTGCACCCAAGCAGGACCGGTGGGGCCTTGGGCCGCCGAGGGGCTGGCTCTCCATAGGCGGAAGCGAGGCCTAGACGGGACAAAGGCTAGGGTGGCCTTCCAGAGCCCACCCCTATTGCGCCCAAGCTTCCATCACCGAGCAGCGTATCCTTTGCCGGGAGGCAGCTTCCAGACTCTCCTTCGGTGCTGCTGGCGAGCGAGCCATCAGGCCGTGATCGCGGCCGAGCTGGCTCTCGGGGGCCCCTTCCCGCGTGCTGCAAACAGAGGCAGGGTCAAGCCCAATCAGCCTCCTTCACCCAACAGAACACGTTTGCCGTGAGGTTCAAGCAAGGACAAGCCCTGCACACAAGTAGGGCCGAGGGAGCCTTGGGCAGACCAGGGGCTGCATCGCCCTAGGCCCAAGAGAGGCCTGGGTGGGACAAAGGCAAGTGTGGCTCTCCCGAGCCAACCCCTCCTGGGGCTAGTGGTCCACCCACCACGGAGTAGACGATCGTTTGCAGGCAGGAGGCTCCCAGACTCTCGTTGGTGGCATAGGTGACCTAGCCGGCAGGCCCTGGGGTCCGGAGGGCTCCATCGGCGCCTCGATGCCGCTTGCCAAAAGAATGCTTTCTCCAGCCCAACCGGGCTACAGCACACGACAGAACCCATCTGGAGTGAGCGTCAGGCTCTGGCAAGCCCCGGCACCCAACCATGGCCAAGGGCGTTTTGGGCAGCGGAGGCTCAGCCTCGCCCTAGCCACAGGAGAGGCCCAGGGGGGCCAAAGGCTAGGTTGGCTTTCCAGAACCGACCCCCCACCGGGGCTCGTGTTCCATCACGGACCGGAGCCTCCTTTGCCAGGAGGAAGCGTCCGGACTCGTGTTTCCTCGATTTGGTGATATTGCCATCAGGCCCTGAGCGTTCCCATCTCCCTCTGGGCGACTCTTTCCCGCTGGAGGGAAGAAGGCCTGGCCACGCCAAAGCAGGCTTCTGCACACCAGAGCACCCGCTTGGGGGGCCTGTCAAGCCACAGAAAGGCCCTGCACGCAAGCAGGATCAAGGGAGCATTGGTCCGCCGAGGCGCTGCCCGTCTCGAGGCACGGGCGGAGCCGAGGTGGGAAGTAGGCCGGGGTGGCTTTCCAGCGCAATCCCCCACTGGGCCTGTGTTCCATCATAGAGGAGAGGGAGGATCTTTTGCCAGGAGACAGTTTCAGGCTCTGGTTGGGCGGTGTTTGTGAGAGAGCCATCAGGCCACGACGGCCCTGGCTCGCGACAGGCGGCTCGTTCCCGCTTGGGAACGCAAGGCATTTTGAAGCCAAGCCAGGCGCTTGCACACAAGGGAGCAGGTTTGCGGTGCCTTTCCAGCAACAGAAAGCCCCGGCACCCAAGCAGGGCCAAGGGGGCTTTGGGCCGCTGAGGGCCTGCATCGCCCTAGGCCCCAGGGAGGTCTGGGCGGGACCAAGGCGAGAGTGATGTTGCAGAGCAGCCCCCCTTTGGGCCTGGTGTTCAAGCACCGAGTCGAAGACGCTTTGCCAGGAGGCAGCTCCCAGGCTCTGGTTTTGTGCCTTGGTGGGATAGCCATCAAGCCCACCAGGCCCTGCCTCGCTACAGGCTGCTCGCGCCTGCTTGGGAAAAGAAGGCACGTTCCAGCCAAACCAGGCGGCGGCACACAAGGGAACACCTTTGGGTGGAGATGCCAGCCACAGACACCCCTGCGCGCCAGCAGGGCCAAGGGATCCTTGGGACGCCGTGGGGCTGCTTCGCCCTGGGCACAAGAGAGGCCCGGCTGGGACAAAGGCTAGGGAGGCTTTCCAGAGCAAAGCCCCATGGGTCCTGGTGTTCCACCCACGAGTAGAGTCTGCTTGGCCGGGAAGCGGCTTCCAGACTCTGGCGTTCTGCCCTCTGTGTGGTAGGCCTCAGGACGGATGGCCCCAGCGCGCGCGGTGCTGCTGGGGCCCGCCAGGGGAAAGGAGGCATGTTCAAGCCCAAGCACTCTCCCTCACACGAGAGAACGTGGTGTCTGGACTGCGGCTCAAGCAACAGAAGCCCCTGCACCCAAGCAGGACCGGTGGGGCCTTGGGCCGCCGAGGGGCTGGCTCTCCATAGGCGGAAGCGAGGCCTAGACGGGACAAAGGCTAGGGTGGCCTTCCAGAGCCCACCCCTATTGCGCCCAAGCTTCCATCACCGAGCAGCGTATCCTTTGCCGGGAGGCAGCTTCCAGACTCTCCTTCGGTGCTGCTGGCGAGCGAGCCATCAGGCCGTGATCGCGGCCGAGCTGGCTCTCGGGGGCCCCTTCCCGCGTGCTGCAAACAGAGGCAGGGTCAAGCCCAATCAGCCTCCTTCACCCAACAGAACACGTTTGCCGTGAGGTTCAAGCAAGGACAAGCCCTGCACACAAGTAGGGCCGAGGGAGCCTTGGGCAGACCAGGGGCTGCATCGCCCTAGGCCCAAGAGAGGCCTGGGTGGGACAAAGGCAAGTGTGGCTCTCCCGAGCCAACCCCTCCTGGGGCTAGTGGTCCACCCACCACGGAGTAGACGATCGTTTGCAGGCAGGAGGCTCCCAGACTCTCGTTGGTGGCATAGGTGACCTAGCCGGCAGGCCCTGGGGTCCGGAGGGCTCCATCGGCGCCTCGATGCCGCTTGCCAAAAGAATGCTTTCTCCAGCCCAACCGGGCTACAGCACACGACAGAACCCATCTGGAGTGAGCGTCAGGCTCTGGCAAGCCCCGGCACCCAACCATGGCCAAGGGCGTTTTGGGCAGCGGAGGCTCAGCCTCGCCCTAGCCACAGGAGAGGCCCAGGGGGGCCAAAGGCTAGGTTGGCTTTCCAGAACCGACCCCCCACCGGGGCTCGTGTTCCATCACGGACCGGAGCCTCCTTTGCCAGGAGGAAGCGTCCGGACTCGTGTTTCCTCGATTTGGTGATATTGCCATCAGGCCCTGAGCGTTCCCATCTCCCTCTGGGCGACTCTTTCCCGCTGGAGGGAAGAAGGCCTGGCCACGCCAAAGCAGGCTTCTGCACACCAGAGCACCCGCTTGGGGGGCCTGTCAAGCCACAGAAAGGCCCTGCACGCAAGCAGGATCAAGGGAGCATTGGTCCGCCGAGGCGCTGCCCGTCTCGAGGCACGGGCGGAGCCGAGGTGGGAAGTAGGCCGGGGTGGCTTTCCAGCGCAATCCCCCACTGGGCCTGTGTTCCATCATAGAGGAGAGGGAGGATCTTTTGCCAGGAGACAGTTTCAGGCTCTGGTTGGGCGGTGTTTGTGAGAGAGCCATCAGGCCACGACGGCCCTGGCTCGCGACAGGCGGCTCGTTCCCGCTTGGGAACGCAAGGCATTTTGAAGCCAAGCCAGGCGCTTGCACACAAGGGAGCAGGTTTGCGGTGCCTTTCCAGCAACAGAAAGCCCCGGCACCCAAGCAGGGCCAAGGGGGCTTTGGGCCGCTGAGGGCCTGCATCGCCCTAGGCCCCAGGGAGGTCTGGGCGGGACCAAGGCGAGAGTGATGTTGCAGAGCAGCCCCCCTTTGGGCCTGGTGTTCAAGCACCGAGTCGAAGACGCTTTGCCAGGAGGCAGCTCCCAGGCTCTGGTTTTGTGCCTTGGTGGGATAGCCATCAAGCCCACCAGGCCCTGCCTCGCTACAGGCTGCTCGCGCCTGCTTGGGAAAAGAAGGCACGTTCCAGCCAAACCAGGCGGCGGCACACAAGGGAACACGTTTGGGTGGAGATGCCAGCCACAGACACCCCTGCGCGCCAGCAGGGCCAAGGGATCCTTGGGACGCCGTGGGGCTGCTTCGCCCTGGGCACAAGAGAGGCCCGGCTGGGACAAAGGCTAGGGAGGCTTTCCAGAGCAAAGCCCCATGGGTCCTGGTGTTCCACCCACGAGTAGAGTCTGCTTGGCCGGGAAGCGGCTTCCAGACTCTGGCGTTCTGGCCTCTGTGTGGTAGGCCTCAGGACGGATGGCCCCAGCGCGCGCGGTGCTGCTGGGGCCCGCCAGGGGAAAGGAGGCATGTTCAAGCCCAAGCACTCTCCCTCACACGAGAGAACGTGGTGTCTGGACTGCGGCTCAAGCAACAGAAGCCCCTGCACCCAAGCAGGACCGGTGGGGCCTTGGGCCGCCGAGGGGCTGGCTCTCCATAGGCGGAAGCGAGGCCTAGACGGGACAAAGGCTAGGGTGGCCTTCCAGAGCCCACCCCTATTGCGCCCAAGCTTCCATCACCGAGCAGCGTATCCTTTGCCGGGAGGCAGCTTCCAGACTCTCCTTCGGTGCTGCTGGCGAGCGAGCCATCAGGCCGTGATCGCGGCCGAGCTGGCTCTCGGGGGCCCCTTCCCGCGTGCTGCAAACAGAGGCAGGGTCAAGCCCAATCAGCCTCCTTCACCCAACAGAACACGTTTGCCGTGAGGTTCAAGCAAGGACAAGCCCTGCACACAAGTAGGGCCGAGGGAGCCTTGGGCAGACCAGGGGCTGCATCGCCCTAGGCCCAAGAGAGGCCTGGGTGGGACAAAGGCAAGTGTGGCTCTCCCGAGCCAACCCCTCCTGGGGCTAGTGGTCCACCCACCACGGAGTAGACGATCGTTTGCAGGCAGGAGGCTCCCAGACTCTCGTTGGTGGCATAGGTGACCTAGCCGGCAGGCCCTGGGGTCCGGAGGGCTCCATCGGCGCCTCGATGCCGCTTGCCAAAAGAATGCTTTCTCCAGCCCAACCGGGCTACAGCACACGACAGAACCCATCTGGAGTGAGCGTCAGGCTCTGGCAAGCCCCGGCACCCAACCATGGCCAAGGGCGTTTTGGGCAGCGGAGGCTCAGCCTCGCCCTAGCCACAGGAGAGGCCCAGGGGGGCCAAAGGCTAGGTTGGCTTTCCAGAACCGACCCCCCACCGGGGCTCGTGTTCCATCACGGACCGGAGCCTCCTTTGCCAGGAGGAAGCGTCCGGACTCGTGTTTCCTCGATTTGGTGATATTGCCATCAGGCCCTGAGCGTTCCCATCTCCCTCTGGGCGACTCTTTCCCGCTGGAGGGAAGAAGGCCTGGCCACGCCAAAGCAGGCTTCTGCACACCAGAGCACCCGCTTGGGGGGCCTGTCAAGCCACAGAAAGGCCCTGCACGCAAGCAGGATCAAGGGAGCATTGGTCCGCCCAGGCGCTGCCCGTCTCGAGGCACGGGCGGAGCCGAGGTGGGAAGTAGGCCGGGGTGGCTTTCCAGCGCAATCCCCCACTGGGCCTGTGTTCCATCATAGAGGAGAGGGAGGATCTTTTGCCAGGAGACAGTTTCAGGCTCTGGTTGGGCGGTGTTTGTGGGAGAGCCATCAGGCCACGACGGCCCTGGCTCGCGACAGGCGGCTCGTTCCCGCTTGGGAACGCAAGGCATTTTGAAGCCAAGCCAGGCGCTTGCACACAAGGGAGCAGGTTTGCGGTGCCTTTCCAGCAACAGAAAGCCCCGGCACCCAAGCAGGGCCAAGGGGGCTTTGGGCCGCTGAGGGCCTGCATCGCCCTAGGCCCCAGGGAGGTCTGGGCGGGACCAAGGCGAGAGTGATGTTGCAGAGCAGCCCCCCTTTGGGCCTGGTGTTCAAGCACCGAGTCGAAGACGCTTTGCCAGGAGGCAGCTCCCAGGCTCTGGTTTTGTGCCTTGGTGGGATAGCCATCAAGCCCACCAGGCCCTGCCTCACTACAGGCTGCTCGCGCCTGCTTGGGAAAAGAAGGCACGTTCCAGCCAAACCAGGCGGCGGCACACAAGGGAACACGTTTGGGTGGAGATGCCAGCCACAGACACCCCTGCGCGCCAGCAGGGCCAAGGGATGCTTGGGACGCCGTGGGGCTGCTTCGCCCTGGGCACAAGAGAGGCCCGGCTGGGACAAAGGCTAGGGAGGCTTTCCAGAGCAAAGCCCCATGGGTCCTGGTGTTCCACCCACGAGTAGAGTCTGCTTGGCCGGGAAGCGGCTTCCAGACTCTGGCGTTCTGGCCTCTGTGTGGTAGGCCTCAGGACGGATGGCCCCAGCGCGCGCGGTGCTGCTGGGGCCCGCCAGGGGAAAGGAGGCATGTTCAAGCCCAAGCACTCTCCCTCACACGAGAGAACGTGGTGTCTGGACTGCGGCTCAAGCAACAGAAGCCCCTGCACCCAAGCAGGACCGGTGGGGCCTTGGGCCGCCGAGGGGCTGGCTCTCCATAGGCGGAAGCGAGGCCTAGACGGGACAAAGGCTAGGGTGGCCTTCCAGAGCCCACCCCTATTGCGCCCAAGCTTCCATCACCGAGCAGCGTATCCTTTGCCGGGAGGCAGCTTCCAGACTCTCCTTCGGTGCTGCTGGCGAGCGAGCCATCAGGCCGTGATCGCGGCCGAGCTGGCTCTCGGGGGCCCCTTCCCGCGTGCTGCAAACAGAGGCAGGGTCAAGCCCAATCAGCCTCCTTCACCCAACAGAACACGTTTGCCGTGAGGTTCAAGCAAGGACAAGCCCTGCACACAAGTAGGGCCGAGGGAGCCTTGGGCAGACCAGGGGCTGCATCGCCCTAGGCCCAAGAGAGGCCTGGGTGGGACAAAGGCAAGTGTGGCTCTCCCGAGCCAACCCCTCCTGGGGCTAGTGGTCCACCCACCACGGAGTAGACGATCGTTTGCAGGCAGGAGGCTCCCAGACTCTCGTTGGTGGCATAGGTGACCTAGCCGGCAGGCCCTGGGGTCCGGAGGGCTCCATCGGCGCCTCGATGCCGCTTGCCAAAAGAATGCTTTCTCCAGCCCAACCGGGCTACAGCACACGACAGAACCCATCTGGAGTGAGCGTCAGGCTCTGGCAAGCCCCGGCACCCAACCATGGCCAAGGGCGTTTTGGGCAGCGGAGGCTCAGCCTCGCCCTAGCCACAGGAGAGGCCCAGGGGGGCCAAAGGCTAGGTTGGCTTTCCAGAACCGACCCCCCACCGGGGCTCGTGTTCCATCACGGACCGGAGCCTCCTTTGCCAGGAGGAAGCGTCCGGACTCGTGTTTCCTCGATTTGGTGATATTGCCATCAGGCCCTGAGCGTTCCCATCTCCCTCTGGGCGACTCTTTCCCGCTGGAGGGAAGAAGGCCTGGCCACGCCAAAGCAGGCTTCTGCACACCAGAGCACCCGCTTGGGGGGCCTGTCAAGCCACAGAAAGGCCCTGCACGCAAGCAGGATCAAGGGAGCATTGGTCCTCCCAGGCGCTGCCCGTCTCGAGGCACGGGCGGAGCCGAGGTGGGAAGTAGGCCGGGGTGGCTTTCCAGCGCAATCCCCCACTGGGCCTGTGTTCCATCATAGAGGAGAGGGAGGATCTTTTGCCAGGAGACAGTTTCAGGCTCTGGTTGGGCGGTGTTTGTGGGAGAGCCATCAGGCCACGACGGCCCTGGCTCGCGACAGGCGGCTCGTTCCCGCTTGGGAACGCAAGGCATTTTGAAGCCAAGCCAGGCGCTTGCACACAAGGGAGCAGGTTTGCGGTGCCTTTCCAGCAACAGAAAGCCCCGGCACCCAAGCAGGGCCAAGGGGGCTTTGGGCCGCTGAGGGCCTGCATCGCCCTAGGCCCCAGGGAGGTCTGGGCGGGACCAAGGCGAGAGTGATGTTGCAGAGCAGCCCCCCTTTGGGCCTGGTGTTCAAGCACCGAGTCGAAGACGCTTTGCCAGGAGGCAGCTCCCAGGCTCTGGTTTTGTGCCTTGGTGGGATAGCCATCAAGCCCACCAGGCCCTGCCTCGCTACAGGCTGCTCGCGCCTGCTTGGGAAAAGAAGGCACGTTCCAGCCAAACCAGGCGGCGGCACACAAGGGAACACCTTTGGGTGGAGATGCCAGCCACAGACACCCCTGCGCGCCAGCAGGGCCAAGGGATGCTTGGGACGCCGTGGGGCTGCTTCGCCCTGGGCACAAGAGAGGCCCGGCTGGGACAAAGGCTAGGGAGGCTTTCCAGAGCAAAGCCCCATGGGTCCTGGTGTTCCACCCACGAGTAGAGTCTGCTTGGCCGGGAAGCGGCTTCCAGACTCTGGCGTTCTGGCCTCTGTGTGGTAGGCCTCAGGACGGATGGCCCCAGCGCGCGCGGTGCTGCTGGGGCCCGCCAGGGGAAAGGAGGCATGTTCAAGCCCAAGCACTCTCCCTCACACGAGAGAACGTGGTGTCTGGACTGCGGCTCAAGCAACAGAAGCCCCTGCACCCAAGCAGGACCGGTGGGGCCTTGGGCCGCCGAGGGGCTGGCTCTCCATAGGCGGAAGCGAGGCCTAGACGGGACAAAGGCTAGGGTGGCCTTCCAGAGCCCACCCCTATTGCGCCCAAGCTTCCATCACCGAGCAGCGTATCCTTTGCCGGGAGGCAGCTTCCAGACTCTCCTTCGGTGCTGCTGGCGAGCGAGCCATCAGGCCGTGATCGCGGCCGAGCTGGCTCTCGGGGGCCCCTTCCCGCGTGCTGCAAACAGAGGCAGGGTCAAGCCCAATCAGCCTCCTTCACCCAACAGAACACGTTTGCCGTGAGGTTCAAGCAAGGACAAGCCCTGCACACAAGTAGGGCCGAGGGAGCCTTGGGCAGACCAGGGGCTGCATCGCCCTAGGCCCAAGAGAGGCCTGGGTGGGACAAAGGCAAGTGTGGCTCTCCCGAGCCAACCCCTCCTGGGGCTAGTGGTCCACCCACCACGGAGTAGACGATCGTTTGCAGGCAGGAGGCTCCCAGACTCTCGTTGGTGGCATAGGTGACCTAGCCGGCAGGCCCTGGGGTCCGGAGGGCTCCATCGGCGCCTCGATGCCGCTTGCCAAAAGAATGCTTTCTCCAGCCCAACCGGGCTACAGCACACGACAGAACCCATCTGGAGTGAGCGTCAGGCTCTGGCAAGCCCCGGCACCCAACCATGGCCAAGGGCGTTTTGGGCAGCGGAGGCTCAGCCTCGCCCTAGCCACAGGAGAGGCCCAGGGGGGCCAAAGGCTAGGTTGGCTTTCCAGAACCGACCCCCCACCGGGGCTCGTGTTCCATCACGGACCGGAGCCTCCTTTGCCAGGAGGAAGCGTCCGGACTCGTGTTTCCTCGATTTGGTGATATTGCCATCAGGCCCTGAGCGTTCCCATCTCCCTCTGGGCGACTCTTTCCCGCTGGAGGGAAGAAGGCCTGGCCACGCCAAAGCAGGCTTCTGCACACCAGAGCACCCGCTTGGGGGGCCTGTCAAGCCACAGAAAGGCCCTGCACGCAAGCAGGATCAAGGGAGCATTGGTCCGCCCAGGCGCTGCCCGTCTCGAGGCACGGGCGGAGCCGAGGTGGGAAGTAGGCCGGGGTGGCTTTCCAGCGCAATCCCCCACTGGGCCTGTGTTCCATCATAGAGGAGAGGGAGGATCTTTTGCCAGGAGACAGTTTCAGGCTCTGGTTGGGCGGTGTTTGTGGGAGAGCCATCAGGCCACGACGGCCCTGGCTCGCGACAGGCGGCTCGTTCCCGCTTGGGAACGCAAGGCATTTTGAAGCCAAGCCAGGCGCTTGCACACAAGGGAGCAGGTTTGCGGTGCCTTTCCAGCAACAGAAAGCCCCGGCACCCAAGCAGGGCCAAGGGGGCTTTGGGCCGCTGAGGGCCTGCATCGCCCTAGGCCCCAGGGAGGTCTGGGCGGGACCAAGGCGAGAGTGATGTTGCAGAGCAGCCCCCCTTTGGGCCTGGTGTTCAAGCACCGAGTCGAAGACGCTTTGCCAGGAGGCAGCTCCCAGGCTCTGGTTTTGTGCCTTGGTGGGATAGCCATCAAGCCCACCAGGCCCTGCCTCGCTACAGGCTGCTCGCGCCTGCTTGGGAAAAGAAGGCACGTTCCAGCCAAACCAGGCGGCGGCACACAAGGGAACACCTTTGGGTGGAGATGCCAGCCACAGACACCCCTGCGCGCCAGCAGGGCCAAGGGATCCTTGGGACGCCGTGGGGCTGCTTCGCCCTGGGCACAAGAGAGGCCCGGCTGGGACAAAGGCTAGGGAGGCTTTCCAGAGCAAAGCCCCATGGGTCCTGGTGTTCCACCCACGAGTAGAGTCTGCTTGGCCGGGAAGCGGCTTCCAGACTCTGGCGTTCTGGCCTCTGTGTGGTAGGCCTCAGGACGGATGGCCCCAGCGCGCGCGGTGCTGCTGGGGCCCGCCAGGGGAAAGGAGGCATGTTCAAGCCCAAGCACTCTCCCTCACACGAGAGAACGTGGTGTCTGGACTGCGGCTCAAGCAACAGAAGCCCCTGCACCCAAGCAGGACCGGTGGGGCCTTGGGCCGCCGAGGGGCTGGCTCTCCATAGGCGGAAGCGAGGCCTAGACGGGACAAAGGCTAGGGTGGCCTTCCAGAGCCCACCCCTATTGCGCCCAAGCTTCCATCACCGAGCAGCGTATCCTTTGCCGGGAGGCAGCTTCCAGACTCTCCTTCGGTGCTGCTGGCGAGCGAGCCATCAGGCCGTGATCGCGGCCGAGCTGGCTCTCGGGGGCCCCTTCCCGCGTGCTGCAAACAGAGGCAGGGTCAAGCCCAATCAGCCTCCTTCACCCAACAGAACACGTTTGCCGTGAGGTTCAAGCAAGGACAAGCCCTGCACACAAGTAGGGCCGAGGGAGCCTTGGGCAGACCAGGGGCTGCATCGCCCTAGGCCCAAGAGAGGCCTGGGTGGGACAAAGGCAAGTGTGGCTCTCCCGAGCCAACCCCTCCTGGGGCTAGTGGTCCACCCACCACGGAGTAGACGATCGTTTGCAGGCAGGAGGCTCCCAGACTCTCGTTGGTGGCATAGGTGACCTAGCCGGCAGGCCCTGGGGTCCGGAGGGCTCCATCGGCGCCTCGATGCCGCTTGCCAAAAGAATGCTTTCTCCAGCCCAACCGGGCTACAGCACACGACAGAACCCATCTGGAGTGAGCGTCAGGCTCTGGCAAGCCCCGGCACCCAACCATGGCCAAGGGCGTTTTGGGCAGCGGAGGCTCAGCCTCGCCCTAGCCACAGGAGAGGCCCAGGGGGGCCAAAGGCTAGGTTGGCTTTCCAGAACCGACCCCCCACCGGGGCTCGTGTTCCATCACGGACCGGAGCCTCCTTTGCCAGGAGGAAGCGTCCGGACTCGTGTTTCCTCGATTTGGTGATATTGCCATCAGGCCCTGAGCGTTCCCATCTCCCTCTGGGCGACTCTTTCCCGCTGGAGGGAAGAAGGCCTGGCCACGCCAAAGCAGGCTTCTGCACACCAGAGCACCCGCTTGGGGGGCCTGTCAAGCCACAGAAAGGCCCTGCACGCAAGCAGGATCAAGGGAGCATTGGTCCGCCGAGGCGCAGCCCGTCTCGAGGCACGGGCGGAGCCGAGGTGGGAAGTAGGCCGGGGTGGCTTTCCAGCGCAATCCCCCACTGGGCCTGTGTTCCATCATAGAGGAGAGGGAGGATCTTTTGCCAGGAGACAGTTTCAGGCTCTGGTTGGGCGGTGTTTGTGGGAGAGCCATCAGGCCACGACGGCCCTGGCTCGCGACAGGCGGCTCGTTCCCGCTTGGGAACGCAAGGCATTTTGAAGCCAAGCCAGGCGCTTGCACACAAGGGAGCAGGTTTGCGGTGCCTTTCCAGCAACAGAAAGCCCCGGCACCCAAGCAGGGCCAAGGGGGCTTTGGGCCGCTGAGGGCCTGCATCGCCCTAGGCCCCAGGGAGGTCTGGGCGGGACCAAGGCGAGAGTGATGTTGCAGAGCAGCCCCCCTTTGGGCCTGGTGTTCAAGCACCGAGTCGAAGACGCTTTGCCAGGAGGCAGCTCCCAGGCTCTGGTTTTGTGCCTTGGTGGGATAGCCATCAAGCCCACCAGGCCCTGCCTCGCTACAGGCTGCTCGCGCCTGCTTGGGAAAAGAAGGCACGTTCCAGCCAAACCAGGCGGCGGCACACAAGGGAACACCTTTGGGTGGAGATGCCAGCCACAGACACCCCTGCGCGCCAGCAGGGCCAAGGGATGCTTGGGACGCCGTGGGGCTGCTTCGCCCTGGGCACAAGAGAGGCCCGGCTGGGACAAAGGCTAGGGAGGCTTTCCAGAGCAAAGCCCCATGGGTCCTGGTGTTCCACCCACGAGTAGAGTCTGCTTGGCCGGGAAGCGGCTTCCAGACTCTGGCGTTCTGGCCTCTGTGTGGTAGGCCTCAGGACGGATGGCCCCAGCGCGCGCGGTGCTGCTGGGGCCCGCCAGGGGAAAGGAGGCATGTTCAAGCCCAAGCACTCTCCCTCACACGAGAGAACGTGGTGTCTGGACTGCGGCTCAAGCAACAGAAGCCCCTGCACCCAAGCAGGACCGGTGGGGCCTTGGGCCGCCGAGGGGCTGGCTCTCCATAGGCGGAAGCGAGGCCTAGACGGGACAAAGGCTAGGGTGGCCTTCCAGAGCCCACCCCTATTGCGCCCAAGCTTCCATCACCGAGCAGCGTATCCTTTGCCGGGAGGCAGCTTCCAGACTCTCCTTCGGTGCTGCTGGCGAGCGAGCCATCAGGCCGTGATCACGGCCGAGCTGGCTCTCGGGGGCCCCTTCCCGCGTGCTGCAAACAGAGGCAGGGTCAAGCCCAATCAGCCTCCTTCACCCAACAGAACACGTTTGCCGTGAGGTTCAAGCAAGGACAAGCCCTGCACACAAGTAGGGCCGAGGGAGCCTTGGGCAGACCAGGGGCTGCATCGCCCTAGGCCCAAGAGAGGCCTGGGTGGGACAAAGGCAAGTGTGGCTCTCCCGAGCCAACCCCTCCTGGGGCTAGTGGTCCACCCACCACGGAGTAGACGATCGTTTGCAGGCAGGAGGCTCCCAGACTCTCGTTGGTGGCATAGGTGACCTAGCCGGCAGGCCCTGGGGTCCGGAGGGCTCCATCGGCGCCTCGATGCCGCTTGCCAAAAGAATGCTTTCTCCAGCCCAACCGGGCTACAGCACACGACAGAACCCATCTGGAGTGAGCGTCAGGCTCTGGCAAGCCCCGGCACCCAACCATGGCCAAGGGCGTTTTGGGCAGCGGAGGCTCAGCCTCGCCCTAGCCACAGGAGAGGCCCAGGGGGGCCAAAGGCTAGGTTGGCTTTCCAGAACCGACCCCCCACCGGGGCTCGTGTTCCATCACGGACCGGAGCCTCCTTTGCCAGGAGGAAGCGTCCGGACTCGTGTTTCCTCGATTTGGTGATATTGCCATCAGGCCCTGAGCGTTCCCATCTCCCTCTGGGCGACTCTTTCCCGCTGGAGGGAAGAAGGCCTGGCCACGCCAAAGCAGGCTTCTGCACACCAGAGCACCCGCTTGGGGGGCCTGTCAAGCCACAGAAAGGCCCTGCACGCAAGCAGGATCAAGGGAGCATTGGTCCGCCCAGGCGCTGCCCGTCTCGAGGCACGGGCGGAGCCGAGGTGGGAAGTAGGCCGGGGTGGCTTTCCAGCGCAATCCCCCACTGGGCCTGTGTTCCATCATAGAGGAGAGGGAGGATCTTTTGCCAGGAGACAGTTTCAGGCTCTGGTTGGGCGGTGTTTGTGAGAGAGCCATCAGGCCACGACGGCCCTGGCTCGCGACAGGCGGCTCGTTCCCGCTTGGGAACGCAAGGCATTTTGAAGCCAAGCCAGGCGCTTGCACACAAGGGAGCAGGTTTGCGGTGCCTTTCCAGCAACAGAAAGCCCCGGCACCCAAGCAGGGCCAAGGGGGCTTTGGGCCGCTGAGGGCCTGCATCGCCCTAGGCCCCAGGGAGGTCTGGGCGGGACCAAGGCGAGAGTGATGTTGCAGAGCAGCCCCCCTTTGGGCCTGGTGTTCAAGCACCGAGTCGAAGACGCTTTGCCAGGAGGCAGCTCCCAGGCTCTGGTTTTGTGCCTTGGTGGGATAGCCATCAAGCCCACCAGGCCCTGCCTCGCTACAGGCTGCTCGCGCCTGCTTGGGAAAAGAAGGCACGTTCCAGCCAAACCAGGCGGCGGCACACAAGGGAACACCTTTGGGTGGAGATGCCAGCCACAGACACCCCTGCGCGCCAGCAGGGCCAAGGGATGCTTGGGACGCCGTGGGGCTGCTTCGCCCTGGGCACAAGAGAGGCCCGGCTGGGACAAAGGCTAGGGAGGCTTTCCAGAGCAAAGCCCCATGGGTCCTGGTGTTCCACCCACGAGTAGAGTCTGCTTGGCCGGGAAGCGGCTTCCAGACTCTGGCGTTCTGGCCTCTGTGTGGTAGGCCTCAGGACGGATGGCCCCAGCGCGCGCGGTGCTGCTGGGGCCCGCCAGGGGAAAGGAGGCATGTTCAAGCCCAAGCACTCTCCCTCACACGAGAGAACGTGGTGTCCGGACTGCGGCTCAAGCAACAGAAGCCCCTGCACCCAAGCAGGACCGGTGGGGCCTTGGGCCGCCGAGGGGCTGGCTCTCCATAGGCGGAAGCGAGGCCTAGACGGGACAAAGGCTAGGGTGGCCTTCCAGAGCCCACCCCTATTGCGCCCAAGCTTCCATCACCGAGCAGCGTATCCTTTGCCGGGAGGCAGCTTCCAGACTCTCCTTCGGTGCTGCTGGCGAGCGAGCCATCAGGCCGTGATCACGGCCGAGCTGGCTCTCGGGGGCCCCTTCCCGCGTGCTGCAAACAGAGGCAGGGTCAAGCCCAATCAGCCTCCTTCACCCAACAGAACACGTTTGCCGTGAGGTTCAAGCAAGGACAAGCCCTGCACACAAGTAGGGCCGAGGGAGCCTTGGGCAGACCAGGGGCTGCATCGCCCTAGGCCCAAGAGAGGCCTGGGTGGGACAAAGGCAAGTGTGGCTCTCCCGAGCCAACCCCTCCTGGGGCTAGTGGTCCACCCACCACGGAGTAGACGATCGTTTGCAGGCAGGAGGCTCCCAGACTCTCGTTGGTGGCATAGGTGACCTAGCCGGCAGGCCCTGGGGTCCGGAGGGCTCCATCGGCGCCTCGATGCCGCTTGCCAAAAGAATGCTTTCTCCAGCCCAACCGGGCTACAGCACACGACAGAACCCATCTGGAGTGAGCGTCAGGCTCTGGCAAGCCCCGGCACCCAACCATGGCCAAGGGCGTTTTGGGCAGCGGAGGCTCAGCCTCGCCCTAGCCACAGGAGAGGCCCAGGGGGGCCAAAGGCTAGGTTGGCTTTCCAGAACCGACCCCCCACCGGGGCTCGTGTTCCATCACGGACCGGAGCCTCCTTTGCCAGGAGGAAGCGTCCGGACTCGTGTTTCCTCGATTTGGTGATATTGCCATCAGGCCCTGAGCGTTCCCATCTCCCTCTGGGCGACTCTTTCCCGCTGGAGGGAAGAAGGCCTGGCCACGCCAAAGCAGGCTTCTGCACACCAGAGCACCCGCTTGGGGGGCCTGTCAAGCCACAGAAAGGCCCTGCACGCAAGCAGGATCAAGGCAGCATTGGTCCGCCCAGGCGCTGCCCGTCTCGAGGCACGGGCGGAGCCGAGGTGGGAAGTAGGCCGGGGTGGCTTTCCAGCGCAATCCCCCACTGGGCCTGTGTTCCATCATAGAGGAGAGGGAGGATCTTTTGCCAGGAGACAGTTTCAGGCTCTGGTTGGGCGGTGTTTGTGAGAGAGCCATCAGGCCACGACGGCCCTGGCTCGCGACAGGCGGCTCGTTCCCGCTTGGGAACGCAAGGCATTTTGAAGCCAAGCCAGGCGCTTGCACACAAGGGAGCAGGTTTGCGGTGCCTTTCCAGCAACAGAAAGCCCCGGCACCCAAGCAGGGCCAAGGGGGCTTTGGGCCGCTGAGGGCCTGCATCGCCCTAGGCCCCAGGGAGGTCTGGGTGGGACCAAGGCGAGAGTGATGTTGCAGAGCAGCCCCCCTTTGGGCCTGGTGTTCAAGCACCGAGTCGAAGACGCTTTGCCAGGAGGCAGCTCCCAGGCTCTGGTTTTGTGCCTTGGTGGGATAGCCATCAAGCCCACCAGGCCCTGCCTCGCTACAGGCTGCTCGCGCCTGCTTGGGAAAAGAAGGCACGTTCCAGCCAAACCAGGCGGCGGCACACAAGGGAACACGTTTGGGTGGAGATGCCAGCCACAGACACCCCTGCGCGCCAGCAGGGCCAAGGGATGCTTGGGACGCCGTGGGGCTGCTTCGCCCTGGGCACAAGAGAGGCCCGGCTGGGACAAAGGCTAGGGAGGCTTTCCAGAGCAAAGCCCCATGGGTCCTGGTGTTCCACCCACGAGTAGAGTCTGCTTGGCCGGGAAGCGGCTTCCAGACTCTGGCGTTCTGGCCTCTGTGTGGTAGGCCTCAGGACGGATGGCCCCAGCGCGCGCGGTGCTGCTGGGGCCCGCCAGGGGAAAGGAGGCATGTTCAAGCCCAAGCACTCTCCCTCACACGAGAGAACGTGGTGTCCGGACTGCGGCTCAAGCAACAGAAGCCCCTGCACCCAAGCAGGACCGGTGGGGCCTTGGGCCGCCGAGGGGCTGGCTCTCCATAGGCGGAAGCGAGGCCTAGACGGGACAAAGGCTAGGGTGGCCTTCCAGAGCCCACCCCTATTGCGCCCAAGCTTCCATCACCGAGCAGCGTATCCTTTGCCGGGAGGCAGCTTCCAGACTCTCCTTCGGTGCTGCTGGCGAGCGAGCCATCAGGCCGTGATCACGGCCGAGCTGGCTCTCGGGGGCCCCTTCCCGCGTGCTGCAAACAGAGGCAGGGTCAAGCCCAATCAGCCTCCTTCACCCAACAGAACACGTTTGCCGTGAGGTTCAAGCAAGGACAAGCCCTGCACACAAGTAGGGCCGAGGGAGCCTTGGGCAGACCAGGGGCTGCATCGCCCTAGGCCCAAGAGAGGCCTGGGTGGGACAAAGGCAAGTGTGGCTCTCCCGAGCCAACCCCTCCTGGGGCTAGTGGTCCACCCACCACGGAGTAGACGATCGTTTGCAGGCAGGAGGCTCCCAGACTCTCGTTGGTGGCATAGGTGACCTAGCCGGCAGGCCCTGGGGTCCGGAGGGCTCCATCGGCGCCTCGATGCCGCTTGCCAAAAGAATGCTTTCTCCAGCCCAACCGGGCTACAGCACACGACAGAACCCATCTGGAGTGAGCGTCAGGCTCTGGCAAGCCCCGGCACCCAACCATGGCCAAGGGCGTTTTGGGCAGCGGAGGCTCAGCCTCGCCCTAGCCACAGGAGAGGCCCAGGGGGGCCAAAGGCTAGGTTGGCTTTCCAGAACCGACCCCCCACCGGGGCTCGTGTTCCATCACGGACCGGAGCCTCCTTTGCCAGGAGGAAGCGTCCGGACTCGTGTTTCCTCGATTTGGTGATATTGCCATCAGGCCCTGAGCGTTCCCATCTCCCTCTGGGCGACTCTTTCCCGCTGGAGGGAAGAAGGCCTGGCCACGCCAAAGCAGGCTTCTGCACACCAGAGCACCCGCTTGGGGGGCCTGTCAAGCCACAGAAAGGCCCTGCACGCAAGCAGGATCAAGGGAGCATTGGTCCGCCGAGGCGCAGCCCGTCTCGAGGCACGGGCGGAGCCGAGGTGGGAAGTAGGCCGGGGTGGCTTTCCAGCGCAATCCCCCACTGGGCCTGTGTTCCATCATAGAGGAGAGGGAGGATCTTTTGCCAGGAGACAGTTTCAGGCTCTGGTTGGGCGGTGTTTGTGGGAGAGCCATCAGGCCACGACGGCCCTGGCTCGCGACAGGCGGCTCGTTCCCGCTTGGGAACGCAAGGCATTTTGAAGCCAAGCCAGGCGCTTGCACACAAGGGAGCAGGTTTGCGGTGCCTTTCCAGCAACAGAAAGCCCCGGCACCCAAGCAGGGCCAAGGGGGCTTTGGGCCGCTGAGGGCCTGCATCGCCCTAGGCCCCAGGGAGGTCTGGGCGGGACCAAGGCGAGAGTGATGTTGCAGAGCAGCCCCCCTTTGGGCCTGGTGTTCAAGCACCGAGTCGAAGACGCTTTGCCAGGAGGCAGCTCCCAGGCTCTGGTTTTGTGCCTTGGTGGGATAGCCATCAAGCCCACCAGGCCCTGCCTCGCTACAGGCTGCTCGCGCCTGCTTGGGAAAAGAAGGCACGTTCCAGCCAAACCAGGCGGCGGCACACAAGGGAACACCTTTGGGTGGAGATGCCAGCCACAGACACCCCTGCGCGCCAGCAGGGCCAAGGGATGCTTGGGACGCCGTGGGGCTGCTTCGCCCTGGGCACAAGAGAGGCCCGGCTGGGACAAAGGCTAGGGAGGCTTTCCAGAGCAAAGCCCCATGGGTCCTGGTGTTCCACCCACGAGTAGAGTCTGCTTGGCCGGGAAGCGGCTTCCAGACTCTGGCGTTCTGGCCTCTGTGTGGTAGGCCTCAGGACGGATGGCCCCAGCGCGCGCGGTGCTGCTGGGGCCCGCCAGGGGAAAGGAGGCATGTTCAAGCCCAAGCACTCTCCCTCACACGAGAGAACGTGGTGTCTGGACTGCGGCTCAAGCAACAGAAGCCCCTGCACCCAAGCAGGACCGGTGGGGCCTTGGGCCGCCGAGGGGCTGGCTCTCCATAGGCGGAAGCGAGGCCTAGACGGGACAAAGGCTAGGGTGGCCTTCCAGAGCCCACCCCTATTGCGCCCAAGCTTCCATCACCGAGCAGCGTATCCTTTGCCGGGAGGCAGCTTCCAGACTCTCCTTCGGTGCTGCTGGCGAGCGAGCCATCAGGCCGTGATCACGGCCGAGCTGGCTCTCGGGGGCCCCTTCCCGCGTGCTGCAAACAGAGGCAGGGTCAAGCCCAATCAGCCTCCTTCACCCAACAGAACACGTTTGCCGTGAGGTTCAAGCAAGGACAAGCCCTGCACACAAGTAGGGCCGAGGGAGCCTTGGGCAGACCAGGGGCTGCATCGCCCTAGGCCCAAGAGAGGCCTGGGTGGGACAAAGGCAAGTGTGGCTCTCCCGAGCCAACCCCTCCTGGGGCTAGTGGTCCACCCACCACGGAGTAGACGATCGTTTGCAGGCAGGAGGCTCCCAGACTCTCGTTGGTGGCATAGGTGACCTAGCCGGCAGGCCCTGGGGTCCGGAGGGCTCCATCGGCGCCTCGATGCCGCTTGCCAAAAGAATGCTTTCTCCAGCCCAACCGGGCTACAGCACACGACAGAACCCATCTGGAGTGAGCGTCAGGCTCTGGCAAGCCCCGGCACCCAACCATGGCCAAGGGCGTTTTGGGCAGCGGAGGCTCAGCCTCGCCCTAGCCACAGGAGAGGCCCAGGGGGGCCAAAGGCTAGGTTGGCTTTCCAGAACCGACCCCCCACCGGGGCTCGTGTTCCATCACGGACCGGAGCCTCCTTTGCCAGGAGGAAGCGTCCGGACTCGTGTTTCCTCGATTTGGTGATATTGCCATCAGGCCCTGAGCGTTCCCATCTCCCTCTGGGCGACTCTTTCCCGCTGGAGGGAAGAAGGCCTGGCCACGCCAAAGCAGGCTTCTGCACACCAGAGCACCCGCTTGGGGGGCCTGTCAAGCCACAGAAAGGCCCTGCACGCAAGCAGGATCAAGGCAGCATTGGTCCGCCCAGGCGCTGCCCGTCTCGAGGCACGGGCGGAGCCGAGGTGGGAAGTAGGCCGGGGTGGCTTTCCAGCGCAATCCCCCACTGGGCCTGTGTTCCATCATAGAGGAGAGGGAGGATCTTTTGCCAGGAGACAGTTTCAGGCTCTGGTTGGGCGGTGTTTGTGAGAGAGCCATCAGGCCACGACGGCCCTGGCTCGCGACAGGCGGCTCGTTCCCGCTTGGGAACGCAAGGCATTTTGAAGCCAAGCCAGGCGCTTGCACACAAGGGAGCAGGTTTGCGGTGCCTTTCCAGCAACAGAAAGCCCCGGCACCCAAGCAGGGCCAAGGGGGCTTTGGGCCGCTGAGGGCCTGCATCGCCCTAGGCCCCAGGGAGGTCTGGGCGGGACCAAGGCGAGAGTGATGTTGCAGAGCAGCCCCCCTTTGGGCCTGGTGTTCAAGCACCGAGTCGAAGACGCTTTGCCAGGAGGCAGCTCCCAGGCTCTGGTTTTGTGCCTTGGTGGGATAGCCATCAAGCCCACCAGGCCCTGCCTCGCTACAGGCTGCTCGCGCCTGCTTGGGAAAAGAAGGCACGTTCCAGCCAAACCAGGCGGCGGCACACAAGGGAACACCTTTGGGTGGAGATGCCAGCCACAGACACCCCTGCGCGCCAGCAGGGCCAAGGGATGCTTGGGACGCCGTGGGGCTGCTTCGCCCTGGGCACAAGAGAGGCCCGGCTGGGACAAAGGCTAGGGAGGCTTTCCAGAGCAAAGCCCCATGGGTCCTGGTGTTCCACCCACGAGTAGAGTCTGCTTGGCCGGGAAGCGGCTTCCAGACTCTGGCGTTCTGGCCTCTGTGTGGTAGGCCTCAGGACGGATGGCCCCAGCGCGCGCGGTGCTGCTGGGGCCCGCCAGGGGAAAGGAGGCATGTTCAAGCCCAAGCACTCTCCCTCACACGAGAGAACGTGGTGTCCGGACTGCGGCTCAAGCAACAGAAGCCCCTGCACCCAAGCAGGACCGGTGGGGCCTTGGGCCGCCGAGGGGCTGGCTCTCCATAGGCGGAAGCGAGGCCTAGACGGGACAAAGGCTAGGGTGGCCTTCCAGAGCCCACCCCTATTGCGCCCAAGCTTCCATCACCGAGCAGCGTATCCTTTGCCGGGAGGCAGCTTCCAGACTCTCCTTCGGTGCTGCTGGCGAGCGAGCCATCAGGCCGTGATCACGGCCGAGCTGGCTCTCGGGGGCCCCTTCCCGCGTGCTGCAAACAGAGGCAGGGTCAAGCCCAATCAGCCTCCTTCACCCAACAGAACACGTTTGCCGTGAGGTTCAAGCAAGGACAAGCCCTGCACACAAGTAGGGCCGAGGGAGCCTTGGGCAGACCAGGGGCTGCATCGCCCTAGGCCCAAGAGAGGCCTGGGTGGGACAAAGGCAAGTGTGGCTCTCCCGAGCCAACCCCTCCTGGGGCTAGTGGTCCACCCACCACGGAGTAGACGATCGTTTGCAGGCAGGAGGCTCCCAGACTCTCGTTGGTGGCATAGGTGACCTAGCCGGCAGGCCCTGGGGTCCGGAGGGCTCCATCGGCGCCTCGATGCCGCTTGCCAAAAGAATGCTTTCTCCAGCCCAACCGGGCTACAGCACACGACAGAACCCATCTGGAGTGAGCGTCAGGCTCTGGCAAGCCCCGGCACCCAACCATGGCCAAGGGCGTTTTGGGCAGCGGAGGCTCAGCCTCGCCCTAGCCACAGGAGAGGCCCAGGGGGGCCAAAGGCTAGGTTGGCTTTCCAGAACCGACCCCCCACCGGGGCTCGTGTTCCATCACGGACCGGAGCCTCCTTTGCCAGGAGGAAGCGTCCGGACTCGTGTTTCCTCGATTTGGTGATATTGCCATCAGGCCCTGAGCGTTCCCATCTCCCTCTGGGCGACTCTTTCCCGCTGGAGGGAAGAAGGCCTGGCCACGCCAAAGCAGGCTTCTGCACACCAGAGCACCCGCTTGGGGGGCCTGTCAAGCCACAGAAAGGCCCTGCACGCAAGCAGGATCAAGGGAGCATTGGTCCGCCGAGGCGCAGCCCGTCTCGAGGCACGGGCGGAGCCGAGGTGGGAAGTAGGCCGGGGTGGCTTTCCAGCGCAATCCCCCACTGGGCCTGTGTTCCATCATAGAGGAGAGGGAGGATCTTTTGCCAGGAGACAGTTTCAGGCTCTGGTTGGGCGGTGTTTGTGGGAGAGCCATCAGGCCACGACGGCCCTGGCTCGCGACAGGCGGCTCGTTCCCGCTTGGGAACGCAAGGCATTTTGAAGCCAAGCCAGGCGCTTGCACACAAGGGAGCAGGTTTGCGGTGCCTTTCCAGCAACAGAAAGCCCCGGCACCCAAGCAGGGCCAAGGGGGCTTTGGGCCGCTGAGGGCCTGCATCGCCCTAGGCCCCAGGGAGGTCTGGGCGGGACCAAGGCGAGAGTGATGTTGCAGAGCAGCCCCCCTTTGGGCCTGGTGTTCAAGCACCGAGTCGAAGACGCTTTGCCAGGAGGCAGCTCCCAGGCTCTGGTTTTGTGCCTTGGTGGGATAGCCATCAAGCCCACCAGGCCCTGCCTCGCTACAGGCTGCTCGCGCCTGCTTGGGAAAAGAAGGCACGTTCCAGCCAAACCAGGCGGCGGCACACAAGGGAACACGTTTGGGTGGAGATGCCAGCCACAGACACCCCTGCGCGCCAGCAGGGCCAAGGGATGCTTGGGACGCCGTGGGGCTGCTTCGCCCTGGGCACAAGAGAGGCCCGGCTGGGACAAAGGCTAGGGAGGCTTTCCAGAGCAAAGCCCCATGGGTCCTGGTGTTCCACCCACGAGTAGAGTCTGCTTGGCCGGGAAGCGGCTTCCAGACTCTGGCGTTCTGGCCTCTGTGTGGTAGGCCTCAGGACGGATGGCCCCAGCGCGCGCGGTGCTGCTGGGGCCCGCCAGGGGAAAGGAGGCATGTTCAAGCCCAAGCACTCTCCCTCACACGAGAGAACGTGGTGTCTGGACTGCGGCTCAAGCAACAGAAGCCCCTGCACCCAAGCAGGACCGGTGGGGCCTTGGGCCGCCGAGGGGCTGGCTCTCCATAGGCGGAAGCGAGGCCTAGACGGGACAAAGGCTAGGGTGGCCTTCCAGAGCCCACCCCTATTGCGCCCAAGCTTCCATCACCGAGCAGCGTATCCTTTGCCGGGAGGCAGCTTCCAGACTCTCCTTCGGTGCTGCTGGCGAGCGAGCCATCAGGCCGTGATCACGGCCGAGCTGGCTCTCGGGGGCCCCTTCCCGCGTGCTGCAAACAGAGGCAGGGTCAAGCCCAATCAGCCTCCTTCACCCAACAGAACACGTTTGCCGTGAGGTTCAAGCAAGGACAAGCCCTGCACACAAGTAGGGCCGAGGGAGCCTTGGGCAGACCAGGGGCTGCATCGCCCTAGGCCCAAGAGAGGCCTGGGTGGGACAAAGGCAAGTGTGGCTCTCCCGAGCCAACCCCTCCTGGGGCTAGTGGTCCACCCACCACGGAGTAGACGATCGTTTGCAGGCAGGAGGCTCCCAGACTCTCGTTGGTGGCATAGGTGACCTAGCCGGCAGGCCCTGGGGTCCGGAGGGCTCCATCGGCGCCTCGATGCCGCTTGCCAAAAGAATGCTTTCTCCAGCCCAACCGGGCTACAGCACACGACAGAACCCATCTGGAGTGAGCGTCAGGCTCTGGCAAGCCCCGGCACCCAACCATGGCCAAGGGCGTTTTGGGCAGCGGAGGCTCAGCCTCGCCCTAGCCACAGGAGAGGCCCAGGGGGGCCAAAGGCTAGGTTGGCTTTCCAGAACCGACCCCCCACCGGGGCTCGTGTTCCATCACGGACCGGAGCCTCCTTTGCCAGGAGGAAGCGTCCGGACTCGTGTTTCCTCGATTTGGTGATATTGCCATCAGGCCCTGAGCGTTCCCATCTCCCTCTGGGCGACTCTTTCCCGCTGGAGGGAAGAAGGCCTGGCCACGCCAAAGCAGGCTTCTGCACACCAGAGCACCCGCTTGGGGGGCCTGTCAAGCCACAGAAAGGCCCTGCACGCAAGCAGGATCAAGGCAGCATTGGTCCGCCCAGGCGCTGCCCGTCTCGAGGCACGGGCGGAGCCGAGGTGGGAAGTAGGCCGGGGTGGCTTTCCAGCGCAATCCCCCACTGGGCCTGTGTTCCATCATAGAGGAGAGGGAGGATCTTTTGCCAGGAGACAGTTTCAGGCTCTGGTTGGGCGGTGTTTGTGAGAGAGCCATCAGGCCACGACGGCCCTGGCTCGCGACAGGCGGCTCGTTCCCGCTTGGGAACGCAAGGCATTTTGAAGCCAAGCCAGGCGCTTGCACACAAGGGAGCAGGTTTGCGGTGCCTTTCCAGCAACAGAAAGCCCCGGCACCCAAGCAGGGCCAAGGGGGCTTTGGGCCGCTGAGGGCCTGCATCGCCCTAGGCCCCAGGGAGGTCTGGGCGGGACCAAGGCGAGAGTGATGTTGCAGAGCAGCCCCCCTTTGGGCCTGGTGTTCAAGCACCGAGTCGAAGACGCTTTGCCAGGAGGCAGCTCCCAGGCTCTGGTTTTGTGCCTTGGTGGGATAGCCATCAAGCCCACCAGGCCCTGCCTCGCTACAGGCTGCTCGCGCCTGCTTGGGAAAAGAAGGCACGTTCCAGCCAAACCAGGCGGCGGCACACAAGGGAACACCTTTGGGTGGAGATGCCAGCCACAGACACCCCTGCGCGCCAGCAGGGCCAAGGGATGCTTGGGACGCCGTGGGGCTGCTTCGCCCTGGGCACAAGAGAGGCCCGGCTGGGACAAAGGCTAGGGAGGCTTTCCAGAGCAAAGCCCCATGGGTCCTGGTGTTCCACCCACGAGTAGAGTCTGCTTGGCCGGGAAGCGGCTTCCAGACTCTGGCGTTCTGGCCTCTGTGTGGTAGGCCTCAGGACGGATGGCCCCAGCGCGCGCGGTGCTGCTGGGGCCCGCCAGGGGAAAGGAGGCATGTTCAAGCCCAAGCACTCTCCCTCACACGAGAGAACGTGGTGTCCGGACTGCGGCTCAAGCAACAGAAGCCCCTGCACCCAAGCAGGACCGGTGGGGCCTTGGGCCGCCGAGGGGCTGGCTCTCCATAGGCGGAAGCGAGGCCTAGACGGGACAAAGGCTAGGGTGGCCTTCCAGAGCCCACCCCTATTGCGCCCAAGCTTCCATCACCGAGCAGCGTATCCTTTGCCGGGAGGCAGCTTCCAGACTCTCCTTCGGTGCTGCTGGCGAGCGAGCCATCAGGCCGTGATCACGGCCGAGCTGGCTCTCGGGGGCCCCTTCCCGCGTGCTGCAAACAGAGGCAGGGTCAAGCCCAATCAGCCTCCTTCACCCAACAGAACACGTTTGCCGTGAGGTTCAAGCAAGGACAAGCCCTGCACACAAGTAGGGCCGAGGGAGCCTTGGGCAGACCAGGGGCTGCATCGCCCTAGGCCCAAGAGAGGCCTGGGTGGGACAAAGGCAAGTGTGGCTCTCCCGAGCCAACCCCTCCTGGGGCTAGTGGTCCACCCACCACGGAGTAGACGATCGTTTGCAGGCAGGAGGCTCCCAGACTCTCGTTGGTGGCATAGGTGACCTAGCCGGCAGGCCCTGGGGTCCGGAGGGCTCCATCGGCGCCTCGATGCCGCTTGCCAAAAGAATGCTTTCTCCAGCCCAACCGGGCTACAGCACACGACAGAACCCATCTGGAGTGAGCGTCAGGCTCTGGCAAGCCCCGGCACCCAACCATGGCCAAGGGCGTTTTGGGCAGCGGAGGCTCAGCCTCGCCCTAGCCACAGGAGAGGCCCAGGGGGGCCAAAGGCTAGGTTGGCTTTCCAGAACCGACCCCCCACCGGGGCTCGTGTTCCATCACGGACCGGAGCCTCCTTTGCCAGGAGGAAGCGTCCGGACTCGTGTTTCCTCGATTTGGTGATATTGCCATCAGGCCCTGAGCGTTCCCATCTCCCTCTGGGCGACTCTTTCCCGCTGGAGGGAAGAAGGCCTGGCCACGCCAAAGCAGGCTTCTGCACACCAGAGCACCCGCTTGGGGGGCCTGTCAAGCCACAGAAAGGCCCTGCACGCAAGCAGGATCAAGGGAGCATTGGTCCGCCGAGGCGCAGCCCGTCTCGAGGCACGGGCGGAGCCGAGGTGGGAAGTAGGCCGGGGTGGCTTTCCAGCGCAATCCCCCACTGGGCCTGTGTTCCATCATAGAGGAGAGGGAGGATCTTTTGCCAGGAGACAGTTTCAGGCTCTGGTTGGGCGGTGTTTGTGGGAGAGCCATCAGGCCACGACGGCCCTGGCTCGCGACAGGCGGCTCGTTCCCGCTTGGGAACGCAAGGCATTTTGAAGCCAAGCCAGGCGCTTGCACACAAGGGAGCAGGTTTGCGGTGCCTTTCCAGCAACAGAAAGCCCCGGCACCCAAGCAGGGCCAAGGGGGCTTTGGGCCGCTGAGGGCCTGCATCGCCCTAGGCCCCAGGGAGGTCTGGGCGGGACCAAGGCGAGAGTGATGTTGCAGAGCAGCCCCCCTTTGGGCCTGGTGTTCAAGCACCGAGTCGAAGACGCTTTGCCAGGAGGCAGCTCCCAGGCTCTGGTTTTGTGCCTTGGTGGGATAGCCATCAAGCCCACCAGGCCCTGCCTCGCTACAGGCTGCTCGCGCCTGCTTGGGAAAAGAAGGCACGTTCCAGCCAAACCAGGCGGCGGCACACAAGGGAACACGTTTGGGTGGAGATGCCAGCCACAGACACCCCTGCGCGCCAGCAGGGCCAAGGGATGCTTGGGACGCCGTGGGGCTGCTTCGCCCTGGGCACAAGAGAGGCCCGGCTGGGACAAAGGCTAGGGAGGCTTTCCAGAGCAAAGCCCCATGGGTCCTGGTGTTCCACCCACGAGTAGAGTCTGCTTGGCCGGGAAGCGGCTTCCAGACTCTGGCGTTCTGGCCTCTGTGTGGTAGGCCTCAGGACGGATGGCCCCAGCGCGCGCGGTGCTGCTGGGGCCCGCCAGGGGAAAGGAGGCATGTTCAAGCCCAAGCACTCTCCCTCACACGAGAGAACGTGGTGTCTGGACTGCGGCTCAAGCAACAGAAGCCCCTGCACCCAAGCAGGACCGGTGGGGCCTTGGGCCGCCGAGGGGCTGGCTCTCCATAGGCGGAAGCGAGGCCTAGACGGGACAAAGGCTAGGGTGGCCTTCCAGAGCCCACCCCTATTGCGCCCAAGCTTCCATCACCGAGCAGCGTATCCTTTGCCGGGAGGCAGCTTCCAGACTCTCCTTCGGTGCTGCTGGCGAGCGAGCCATCAGGCCGTGATCACGGCCGAGCTGGCTCTCGGGGGCCCCTTCCCGCGTGCTGCAAACAGAGGCAGGGTCAAGCCCAATCAGCCTCCTTCACCCAACAGAACACGTTTGCCGTGAGGTTCAAGCAAGGACAAGCCCTGCACACAAGTAGGGCCGAGGGAGCCTTGGGCAGACCAGGGGCTGCATCGCCCTAGGCCCAAGAGAGGCCTGGGTGGGACAAAGGCAAGTGTGGCTCTCCCGAGCCAACCCCTCCTGGGGCTAGTGGTCCACCCACCACGGAGTAGACGATCGTTTGCAGGCAGGAGGCTCCCAGACTCTCGTTGGTGGCATAGGTGACCTAGCCGGCAGGCCCTGGGGTCCGGAGGGCTCCATCGGCGCCTCGATGCCGCTTGCCAAAAGAATGCTTTCTCCAGCCCAACCGGGCTACAGCACACGACAGAACCCATCTGGAGTGAGCGTCAGGCTCTGGCAAGCCCCGGCACCCAACCATGGCCAAGGGCGTTTTGGGCAGCGGAGGCTCAGCCTCGCCCTAGCCACAGGAGAGGCCCAGGGGGGCCAAAGGCTAGGTTGGCTTTCCAGAACCGACCCCCCACCGGGGCTCGTGTTCCATCACGGACCGGAGCCTCCTTTGCCAGGAGGAAGCGTCCGGACTCGTGTTTCCTCGATTTGGTGATATTGCCATCAGGCCCTGAGCGTTCCCATCTCCCTCTGGGCGACTCTTTCCCGCTGGAGGGAAGAAGGCCTGGCCACGCCAAAGCAGGCTTCTGCACACCAGAGCACCCGCTTGGGGGGCCTGTCAAGCCACAGAAAGGCCCTGCACGCAAGCAGGATCAAGGGAGCATTGGTCCGCCCAGGCACTGCCCGTCTCGAGGCACGGGCGGAGCCGAGGTGGGAAGTAGGCCGGGGTGGCTTTCCAGCGCAATCCCCCACTGGGCCTGTGTTCCATCATAGAGGAGAGGGAGGATCTTTTGCCAGGAGACAGTTTCAGGCTCTGGTTGGGCGGTGTTTGTGAGAGAGCCATCAGGCCACGACGGCCCTGGCTCGCGACAGGCGGCTCGTTCCCGCTTGGGAACGCAAGGCATTTTGAAGCCAAGCCAGGCGCTTGCACACAAGGGAGCAGGTTTGCGGTGCCTTTCCAGCAACAGAAAGCCCCGGCACCCAAGCAGGGCCAAGGGGGCTTTGGGCCGCTGAGGGCCTGCATCGCCCTAGGCCCCAGGGAGGTCTGGGCGGGACCAAGGCGAGAGTGATGTTGCAGAGCAGCCCCCCTTTGGGCCTGGTGTTCAAGCACCGAGTCGAAGACGCTTTGCCAGGAGGCAGCTCCCAGGCTCTGGTTTTGTGCCTTGGTGGGATAGCCATCAAGCCCACCAGGCCCTGCCTCGCTACAGGCTGCTCGCGCCTGCTTGGGAAAAGAAGGCACGTTCCAGCCAAACCAGGCGGCGGCACACAAGGGAACACCTTTGGGTGGAGATGCCAGCCACAGACACCCCTGCGCGCCAGCAGGGCCAAGGGATGCTTGGGACGCCGTGGGGCTGCTTCGCCCTGGGCACAAGAGAGGCCCGGCTGGGACAAAGGCTAGGGAGGCTTTCCAGAGCAAAGCCCCATGGGTCCTGGTGTTCCACCCACGAGTAGAGTCTGCTTGGCCGGGAAGCGGCTTCCAGACTCTGGCGTTCTGGCCTCTGTGTGGTAGGCCTCAGGACGGATGGCCCCAGCGCGCGCGGTGCTGCTGGGGCCCGCCAGGGGAAAGGAGGCATGTTCAAGCCCAAGCACTCTCCCTCACACGAGAGAACGTGGTGTCCGGACTGCGGCTCAAGCAACAGAAGCCCCTGCACCCAAGCAGGACCGGTGGGGCCTTGGGCCGCCGAGGGGCTGGCTCTCCATAGGCGGAAGCGAGGCCTAGACGGGACAAAGGCTAGGGTGGCCTTCCAGAGCCCACCCCTATTGCGCCCAAGCTTCCATCACCGAGCAGCGTATCCTTTGCCGGGAGGCAGCTTCCAGACTCTCCTTCGGTGCTGCTGGCGAGCGAGCCATCAGGCCGTGATCGCGGCCGAGCTGGCTCTCGGGGGCCCCTTCCCGCGTGCTGCAAACAGAGGCAGGGTCAAGCCCAATCAGCCTCCTTCACCCAACAGAACACGTTTGCCGTGAGGTTCAAGCAAGGACAAGCCCTGCACACAAGTAGGGCCGAGGGAGCCTTGGGCAGACCAGGGGCTGCATCGCCCTAGGCCCAAGAGAGGCCTGGGTGGGACAAAGGCAAGTGTGGCTCTCCCGAGCCAACCCCTCCTGGGGCTAGTGGTCCACCCACCACGGAGTAGACGATCGTTTGCAGGCAGGAGGCTCCCAGACTCTCGTTGGTGGCATAGGTGACCTAGCCGGCAGGCCCTGGGGTCCGGAGGGCTCCATCGGCGCCTCGATGCCGCTTGCCAAAAGAATGCTTTCTCCAGCCCAACCGGGCTACAGCACACGACAGAACCCATCTGGAGTGAGCGTCAGGCTCTGGCAAGCCCCGGCACCCAACCATGGCCAAGGGCGTTTTGGGCAGCGGAGGCTCAGCCTCGCCCTAGCCACAGGAGAGGCCCAGGGGGGCCAAAGGCTAGGTTGGCTTTCCAGAACCGACCCCCCACCGGGGCTCGTGTTCCATCACGGACCGGAGCCTCCTTTGCCAGGAGGAAGCGTCCGGACTCGTGTTTCCTCGATTTGGTGATATTGCCATCAGGCCCTGAGCGTTCCCATCTCCCTCTGGGCGACTCTTTCCCGCTGGAGGGAAGAAGGCCTGGCCACGCCAAAGCAGGCTTCTGCACACCAGAGCACCCGCTTGGGGGGCCTGTCAAGCCACAGAAAGGCCCTGCACGCAAGCAGGATCAAGGGAGCATTGGTCCGCCGAGGCGCTGCCCGTCTCGAGGCACGGGCGGAGCCGAGGTGGGAAGTAGGCCGGGGTGGCTTTCCAGCGCAATCCCCCACTGGGCCTGTGTTCCATCATAGAGGAGAGGGAGGATCTTTTGCCAGGAGACGGTTTCAGGCTCTGGTTGGGCGGTGTTTGTGAGAGAGCCATCAGGCCACGACGGCCCTGGCTCGCGACAGGCGGCTCGTTCCCGCTTGGGAACGCAAGGCATTTTGAAGCCAAGCCAGGCGCTTGCACACAAGGGAGCAGGTTTGCGGTGCCTTTCCAGCAACAGAAAGCCCCGGCACCCAAGCAGGGCCAAGGGGGCTTTGGGCCGCTGAGGGCCTGCATCGCCCTAGGCCCCAGGGAGGTCTGGGCGGGACCAAGGCGAGAGTGATGTTGCAGAGCAGCCCCCCTTTGGGCCTGGTGTTCAAGCACCGAGTCGAAGACGCTTTGCCAGGAGGCAGCTCCCAGGCTCTGGTTTTGTGCCTTGGTGGGATAGCCATCAAGCCCACCAGGCCCTGCCTCGCTACAGGCTGCTCGCGCCTGCTTGGGAAAAGAAGGCACGTTCCAGCCAAACCAGGCGGCGGCACACAAGGGAACACGTTTGGGTGGAGATGCCAGCCACAGACACCCCTGCGCGCCAGCAGGGCCAAGGGATGCTTGGGACGCCGTGGGGCTGCTTCGCCCTGGGCACAAGAGAGGCCCGGCTGGGACAAAGGCTAGGGAGGCTTTCCAGAGCAAAGCCCCATGGGTCCTGGTGTTCCACCCACGAGTAGAGTCTGCTTGGCCGGGAAGCGGCTTCCAGACTCTGGCGTTCTGGCCTCTGTGTGGTAGGCCTCAGGACGGATGGCCCCAGCGCGCACGGTGCTGCTGGGGCCCGCCAGGGGAAAGGAGGCATGTTCAAGCCCAAGCACTCTCCCTCACACGAGAGAACGTGGTGTCCGGACTGCGGCTCAAGCAACAGAAGCCCCTGCACCCAAGCAGGACCGGTGGGGCCTTGGGCCGCCGAGGGGCTGGCTCTCCATAGGCGGAAGCGAGGCCTAGACGGGACAAAGGCTAGGGTGGCCTTCCAGAGCCCACCCCTATTGCGCCCAAGCTTCCATCACCGAGCAGCGTATCCTTTGCCGGGAGGCAGCTTCCAGACTCTCCTTCGGTGCTGCTGGCGAGCGAGCCATCAGGCCGTGATCGCGGCCGAGCTGGCTCTCGGGGGCCCCTTCCCGCGTGCTGCAAACAGAGGCAGGGTCAAGCCCAATCAGCCTCCTTCACCCAACAGAACACGTTTGCCGTGAGGTTCAAGCAAGGACAAGCCCTGCACACAAGTAGGGCCGAGGGAGCCTTGGGCAGACCAGGGGCTGCATCGCCCTAGGCCCAAGAGAGGCCTGGGTGGGACAAAGGCAAGTGTGGCTCTCCCGAGCCAACCCCTCCTGGGGCTAGTGGTCCACCCACCACGGAGTAGACGATCGTTTGCAGGCAGGAGGCTCCCAGACTCTCGTTGGTGGCATAGGTGACCTAGCCGGCAGGCCCTGGGGTCCGGAGGGCTCCATCGGCGCCTCGATGCCGCTTGCCAAAAGAATGCTTTCTCCAGCCCAACCGGGCTACAGCACACGACAGAACCCATCTGGAGTGAGCGTCAGGCTCTGGCAAGCCCCGGCACCCAACCATGGCCAAGGGCGTTTTGGGCAGCGGAGGCTCAGCCTCGCCCTAGCCACAGGAGAGGCCCAGGGGGGCCAAAGGCTAGGTTGGCTTTCCAGAACCGACCCCCCACCGGGGCTCGTGTTCCATCACGGACCGGAGCCTCCTTTGCCAGGAGGAAGCGTCCGGACTCGTGTTTCCTCGATTTGGTGATATTGCCATCAGGCCCTGAGCGTTCCCATCTCCCTCTGGGCGACTCTTTCCCGCTGGAGGGAAGAAGGCCTGGCCACGCCAAAGCAGGCTTCTGCACACCAGAGCACCCGCTTGGGGGGCCTGTCAAGCCACAGAAAGGCCCTGCACGCAAGCAGGATCAAGGGAGCATTGGTCCGCCGAGGCGCTGCCCGTCTCGAGGCACGGGCGGAGCCGAGGTGGGAAGTAGGCCGGGGTGGCTTTCCAGCGCAATCCCCCACTGGGCCTGTGTTCCATCATAGAGGAGAGGGAGGATCTTTTGCCAGGAGACAGTTTCAGGCTCTGGTTGGGCGGTGTTTGTGAGAGAGCCATCAGGCCACGACGGCCCTGGCTCGCGACAGGCGGCTCGTTCCCGCTTGGGAACGCAAGGCATTTTGAAGCCAAGCCAGGCGCTTGCACACAAGGGAGCAGGTTTGCGGTGCCTTTCCAGCAACAGAAAGCCCCGGCACCCAAGCAGGGCCAAGGGGGCTTTGGGCCGCTGAGGGCCTGCATCGCCCTAGGCCCCAGGGAGGTCTGGGCGGGACCAAGGCGAGAGTGATGTTGCAGAGCAGCCCCCCTTTGGGCCTGGTGTTCAAGCACCGAGTCGAAGACGCTTTGCCAGGAGGCAGCTCCCAGGCTCTGGTTTTGTGCCTTGGTGGGATAGCCATCAAGCCCACCAGGCCCTGCCTCGCTACAGGCTGCTCGCGCCTGCTTGGGAAAAGAAGGCACGTTCCAGCCAAACCAGGCGGCGGCACACAAGGGAACACGTTTGGGTGGAGATGCCAGCCACAGACACCCCTGCGCGCCAGCAGGGCCAAGGGATGCTTGGGACGCCGTGGGGCTGCTTCGCCCTGGGCACAAGAGAGGCCCGGCTGGGACAAAGGCTAGGGAGGCTTTCCAGAGCAAAGCCCCATGGGTCCTGGTGTTCCACCCACGAGTAGAGTCTGCTTGGCCGGGAAGCGGCTTCCAGACTCTGGCGTTCTGGCCTCTGTGTGGTAGGCCTCAGGACGGATGGCCCCAGCGCGCGCGGTGCTGCTGGGGCCCGCCAGGGGAAAGGAGGCATGTTCAAGCCCAAGCACTCTCCCTCACACGAGAGAACGTGGTGTCCGGACTGCGGCTCAAGCAACAGAAGCCCCTGCACCCAAGCAGGACCGGTGGGGCCTTGGGCCGCCGAGGGGCTGGCTCTCCATAGGCGGAAGCGAGGCCTAGACGGGACAAAGGCTAGGGTGGCCTTCCAGAGCCCACCCCTATTGCGCCCAAGCTTCCATCACCGAGCAGCGTATCCTTTGCCGGGAGGCAGCTTCCAGACTCTCCTTCGGTGCTGCTGGCGAGCGAGCCATCAGGCCGTGATCACGGCCGAGCTGGCTCTCGGGGGCCCCTTCCCGCGTGCTGCAAACAGAGGCAGGGTCAAGCCCAATCAGCCTCCTTCACCCAACAGAACACGTTTGCCGTGAGGTTCAAGCAAGGACAAGCCCTGCACACAAGTAGGGCCGAGGGAGCCTTGGGCAGACCAGGGGCTGCATCGCCCTAGGCCCAAGAGAGGCCTGGGTGGGACAAAGGCAAGTGTGGCTCTCCCGAGCCAACCCCTCCTGGGGCTAGTGGTCCACCCACCACGGAGTAGACGATCGTTTGCAGGCAGGAGGCTCCCAGACTCTCGTTGGTGGCATAGGTGACCTAGCCGGCAGGCCCTGGGGTCCGGAGGGCTCCATCGGCGCCTCGATGCCGCTTGCCAAAAGAATGCTTTCTCCAGCCCAACCGGGCTACAGCACACGACAGAACCCATCTGGAGTGAGCGTCAGGCTCTGGCAAGCCCCGGCACCCAACCATGGCCAAGGGCGTTTTGGGCAGCGGAGGCTCAGCCTCGCCCTAGCCACAGGAGAGGCCCAGGGGGGCCAAAGGCTAGGTTGGCTTTCCAGAACCGACCCCCCACCGGGGCTCGTGTTCCATCACGGACCGGAGCCTCCTTTGCCAGGAGGAAGCGTCCGGACTCGTGTTTCCTCGATTTGGTGATATTGCCATCAGGCCCTGAGCGTTCCCATCTCCCTCTGGGCGACTCTTTCCCGCTGGAGGGAAGAAGGCCTGGCCACGCCAAAGCAGGCTTCTGCACACCAGAGCACCCGCTTGGGGGGCCTGTCAAGCCACAGAAAGGCCCTGCACGCAAGCAGGATCAAGGGAGCATTGGTCCGCCGAGGCGCTGCCCGTCTCGAGGCACGGGCGGAGCCGAGGTGGGAAGTAGGCCGGGGTGGCTTTCCAGCGCAATCCCCCACTGGGCCTGTGTTCCACCATAGAGGAGAGGGAGGATCTTTTGCCAGGAGACAGTTTCAGGCTCTGGTTGGGCGGTGTTTGTGGGAGAGCCATCAGGCCACGACGGCCCTGGCTCGCGACAGGCGGCTCGTTCCCGCTTGGGAACGCAAGGCATTTTGAAGCCAAGCCAGGCGCTTGCACACAAGGGAGCAGGTTTGCGGTGCCTTTCCAGCAACAGAAAGCCCCGGCACCCAAGCAGGGCCAAGGGGGCTTTGGGCCGCTGAGGGCCTGCATCGCCCTAGGCCCCAGGGAGGTCTGGGCGGGACCAAGGCGAGAGTGATGTTGCAGAGCAGCCCCCCTTTGGGCCTGGTGTTCAAGCACCGAGTCGAAGACGCTTTGCCAGGAGGCAGCTCCCAGGCTCTGGTTTTGTGCCTTGGTGGGATAGCCATCAAGCCCACCAGGCCCTGCCTCGCTACAGGCTGCTCGCGCCTGCTTGGGAAAAGAAGGCACGTTCCAGCCAAACCAGGCGGCGGCACACAAGGGAACACCTTTGGGTGGAGATGCCAGCCACAGACACCCCTGCGCGCCAGCAGGGCCAAGGGATGCTTGGGACGCCGTGGGGCTGCTTCGCCCTGGGCACAAGAGAGGCCCGGCTGGGACAAAGGCTAGGGAGGCTTTCCAGAGCAAAGCCCCATGGGTCCTGGTGTTCCACCCACGAGTAGAGTCTGCTTGGCCGGGAAGCGGCTTCCAGACTCTGGCGTTCTGGCCTCTGTGTGGTAGGCCTCAGGACGGATGGCCCCAGCGCGCGCGGTGCTGCTGGGGCCCGCCAGGGGAAAGGAGGCATGTTCAAGCCCAAGCACTCTCCCTCACACGAGAGAACGTGGTGTCCGGACTGCGGCTCAAGCAACAGAAGCCCCTGCACCCAAGCAGGACCGGTGGGGCCTTGGGCCGCCGAGGGGCTGGCTCTCCATAGGCGGAAGCGAGGCCTAGACGGGACAAAGGCTAGGGTGGCCTTCCAGAGCCCACCCCTATTGTGCCCAAGCTTCCATCACCGAGCAGCGTATCCTTTGCCGGGAGGCAGCTTCCAGACTCTCCTTCGGTGCTGTAGGCCTTTGCTCAGGAAAGCAACGCAAGCCGATTTCGCACCCAGCCCGCCGCTCGCTGTCGGGCAAATCGGGGCGGGGCTGCCTCTGGCTCCCTGGGCCCTGCTGCCTTGTTGGGGTTCTCCGGAGCCTGAAACCCACTTCCAATGTGTTCTCCTTCTTGGGGACTCAGGATTGGGCGTGCAAAAACCTTCTCTGCCCTAACCACAGCAATGACCCCCGAGGCAAACTGGTCGCTGAGAACCGAGGCCACATCTCCCCAACTGCACCAGCAGAGCTCCTGGGGGCTGCAGTCTGCCAAGTGGCAGGAAACGCCCCTCGCAGAGCACAAAGAAGCCCAAAACACGCCTTTGCCCTGGAAAACAATGTAAGCGGTTTTCGCAAACAGCCCTTCGCTCACCATTGGCCAAAGCGGGGCTGGGCTGCCTCTGGCTCCCTGGGCCCTGCTGTTTTGCAGGGGGTCTTTGGAGCCTGAATCCCACTCTCTACGTGTTCTCCTTCACGGGGAAGCATGATTGAACGTGCGTAGGCCTTCTTCGCCCATGCCCCAGCAATACAGCCCTACAGAACCTGGGCCAATCCGCACAGAGGACCCAACTCGCCAAAGGCACCAACCGAGTTCCTGGGCCCTGCAGTCTGCAAAGGGACAGGTAACATTCCTCACGGAGCAATACCAGCCCCACCGCGCCTTTTCTCAGGAAAGCAACACAAGCCGTTTTTGCTTTCAGCCTGCCGCTGGCCGTCGGGAAAAGCGGGGATGGGCTGCCTCTGGCTCGCTGGGCCCTGAGCTTTGCTGGGGGTCTCCCGAGCCTGAAACCCACTTCAAACGTGTTCTCCTTCGCGTGGAAGCAGGATTGGGCCTGCGAAGGCGTTCTGCGCCCAGGCCACTGCAATGCCCCCCGAGTCCAGCTGGACAGAGCAGCACCGAGGACCCGTCTCCCCAGCGGCACCAACCAAGCTCCTGGGCCCTGCAGTCTGCAAAGGGACAGGAAAAGCTCCTCGGGGAGCACACACCAGCCCCACCAGGCCTTTGCTCAGGAAAGCAACGCAAGCCGTTTTCCCACCCAGGACGCCGCACGCCGTTGGGCAAAGCGGGGCTGGGCTTCCACTGGCTCCCTGGGCTCTGCTGCTTGGCTGGGTCTCTCCGGAGCCTGAAACCAACTCCCAACGTGTTCTCCTTCTTGGGGACTCAGGATTGGGCGTGCAAAAACCTTCTCTGCCCTAACCACAGCATTGACCCCCGAGGCAAACTGGGTCGCTGAGAACCGAGGCCACATCTCCCCAACTGCACCAGCCGAGCTCCTGGGGGCTGCAGTCGGCAAAGTCGGAGGAAACGCTCCTCGCAGAACACAAACAAGCCCAAACCGCACCTTTGCTCAGGAAAGCAACGCAAGCCGTTTTCCCACCCAGGACGCCGCACGCCGTTGGGCAAAGCGGGGCTGGGCTGCCTCTGGCTCCCTGGGCCCTGCTGCTTTGCTGGGGGTCTCGAAGCCTGAAACCCACCCCCAAAGTGTTCTCCTTCGTGGGTAAGCAGGACTGGGCGTTGGAAGGCCTTCTTTGCCCAGGCGCCAGCAATGCCCCCCCGGCCAAGGTGGGCTGCACAGCACCGAGGTCCCGGCTCCCCAACAGCATCAAGTGAGGTCCTGGGCGCTGCAGTCTGCAAAGGGACAGGAAAAGCTCCTCGGGTAGCACACACCAGCCCCACCGCGCCTCTGCTCAGCTAAGCAATGCAAGCCGTTTTCGCACCCAGCCCCCCGCTCGCAGTCCGGCAAAGCGGGGCTGGGCTGCCCCTCGGTCCCTGAGCCCTGCTGCTATGCAGGGGGTCTTCGGAGCCTGAATCCCACTCCCTATGTGTTCTTCCTCACGGGGAAGCAAGATGGAATGTGCATAGGCCTTCTTCGCCCATGCCCCAGCAAAAGAGCCCTAGCGAAGCTGGGCCAATCCTCGCAGAGCCCCCAACTCCCCAAAGGCACCAACCGAGTTCCTGGGCCCTGCAGTCTGCAAAGGGCAGGAAACATTCCTCACGGAGCAATACCAGCCCCACCGCGCCTTTGCTCAGGAAAGCAACCCAAGCCATTTTCGCACCCAGCCCGCCGCTGGACGTCGGGAAAAGCGGGGATGGGCTGCCTCGGGCTCCCTGGGCCCTCTCTTTGCTGGGGGTCTCTGGAGCCTGAAACCCACACCCAATGTATTCTCCTTTGCGGGGAAGCATGATTGGGTGTGCGAAGGCCTTTTGCGCAAATACCGCAACAATGCCCCCCGAGCCCAGCTGGGCCGCTCAGCCCCGAAGCCCCATCTCCCCAACGGCACCAACCGAGCTCATGGGCGCTGCAGTCTGCAAAGGGACTTGAAACGCTCTTCGGGCAGCACACACCAGCCCCACCGCGCCTTTGCTCAGGAAAGCACGCTAGCCGTTTTGGCACCCAGCCCGCCACTGGACGTCGGGCAAAGTGGGGCTGGGCTGCCTCTGGCTCCCTGGGCCCTGCTGCTTTGCTGGGAGTCTCCGGAGCCTGAAACCCACTTCAAACGTGTTTTCCTTCGCGTGGAAGCAGGATTGGGCATGCGAAGACCTTCTAAGCCCAGGCCCCAGCAGTGCCCCCCGAGCCAAGCTGGACTGCACTGTACCGAGGCCCCGGCTCCCTAACGGCACCAAACCAGCTCCTGGAGGCTGCAGTCTGCAAAGGGACAGGAAAATCTCCTCGGGCAGCACACACCAGCCCCAACGGGCCAAAACTCAGGAAAGCAACAAAAGCCGTTTTCGCACCCAGCCCCCCGCTCGCAGTCCGGCAAAGCGGGGCTGGGCTGCCCCTGGCTCCCTGAGCCCTGCTGCTTTGCAGGGGGTCTTTGGAGCCTGAATCCCACTCCCTACGTGTTCTTCTTCACGGGGAAGCAAGATGGAATGTGCATAGGCTTTCTTCGCCCATGCCCCAGCAATAGAGCCCTAGAGAAGCTGGGCCAATCCGCACCAAGGCCCCAACTCCCCAAAGGCACCAACGGATTTCCTGGGCCCTGCAGTCTGCAAAGGGACAGGAAACATTCCTCGGGCAGCACACACCAGCCCCACCGCGCCTTTGCTCAGGAAAACAACGCAAGCCGTTTTCTCACCCAGGTCGCTGCTAGCTGTCGGGCAAAGCGGGGCTGGGCTGCCCCTGGCTCCCTGAGCCCTGCTGCTTTGCAGGGGGTCTTCGGAGCCTGAATCCCACTCCCTACGTGTTCTCCTTCACGGGGAAGCAAGATGGAACGGGCGTAGGCCTTCTTCGCCCATGCCCCAGCAATACAGCCCTAGAGAAGCTGGGCCAATCCGCACCAAGGCCCCAACTCCCCAAAGGCACCAACCGAGTTCCTGGGCCCTGCAGTCTGCAAAGGGACAGGAAACGTTCCTCGCGGAGCCATACCAGCCCCACCGCGCCTTTGCTCAGGAAAGCAACCCAAGCCGTTTTCGCACCCAGTCCGCCGCTGGACGTCGGGAGAAGTGGGATGGATTGCCTCGGGCTCCCTGGGCCCTCTCTTTGCTGGGGGTCTCTGGAGCCTGAAACCCACACCCAATGTATTCTCCTTTGCGGGGAAGCATGACTGGGTGTGCGAAGGCCTTTTGCGCAAAAACCCCAACAATGCCCCCCGAGCCCAGCTGGGCCGCTCAGCCCCGAAGCCCCGTCTCCCCAACGGCACCAACCGAGCTCCAGGGCGCTGCAGTCTGCAAAGGGACTTGAAACGCTCTTCGGGCAGCACACACCAGCCCCACCGCGCCTTTGCTCAGGAAAGCACGCAAGCCGTTTTGGCACCCAGCCCGCCACTGGACGTCGGGCAAAGCGGGGCTGGGCTGCCTCTGGCTCCCTGGGCCCTGCTGCTTTGCTGGGGGTCTCCCGAGCCTGAAACCCACTTCAAACGTGTTCTCCTTCACGTGGAAGCAGGATTGGGCGTGCGAAGGCATTCTGCGCCCAGGCCCCTGCAATGACACCCGAGTCCATCTGGACAGCGCAGCACCGAGGACCCGTCTCCCCAACGGCACCAACCGAGCTCCTGGGCCCAGCAGTCTGCAAAGGGACAGGAAAAGCTCCTCGGGGAGCACACATCAGCCCCACCGCGCCTTTGCTCAGGAAAGCAACGCAAGCTGTTTTCGCACCCAGCCCGCCGCTCGCTCTCAGGCCAAGCGGGGCTGGGCTGCCTCTGGCTCCCTGGGCCCTGCTGCTTTGCTGGGGTTCTCTTTAGCCTGAAACCCACTTCCAATGTCTTCTCCTTCGTGGGGACTCAGGATTGGGCGTGCAAAACCTTCTCTGCCCTAACCACAGCAATGACCCCCGAGGCAAACTGGGTCGCTGAGAACCGAGGCCACATCTCCCCAACTGCACCAGCAGAGCTCCTGGGAGCTGCAGTCTGCAAAGTGGCAGGAAACGCTCCTTGCAGAGCACAAACAAGCCCAAACCGTGCCTTTGCTCTGGAAAGCAATGTAAGCCGATTTCGCAAATAGCCCTTGCTCACCGTCGGGCAAAGCGGGGCTGGGCTGCCTCTGGCTCCCTGGGCCCTGCTGCTTTGCTGGGGGTCGCCCGAGCCTGAAACCCACTTCAAAAGTGTTCTCCTTCGCGTGGAAGCAGGATTGGGCCTGCGAAGGCCTTCTTTGCCCAGGCCCCATCAATGCACATCGAGCAAAGCTGGGCTGCTCAGTACCGAGGCCCCGGCTCCCTAACGGCACCAAACCAGCTCCTGGAGGCTGCAGTCTGCAAAGGGACAGGAAAAGCTTCTCGAGGAGCACACACCAGCCCCACCGCGCCTTTGCTCAGGAAAGCAATGCAAGCCGTTTTGGCATCCAGCCTGCCGCTCCATGTCGGGCAAAGCGGGGCTGGGCTGCCTCTGGCCCCCTGGGCCCTGCTGCTTTGCTGGGGGTCTCCGGAGCCTGAAACCCACTCCCAACGTGTTCTCCTTCTTGGGGAAGCAGGATTGGGCGTGCGAAGACCTTCTGCGCCCAGGCCCCAGCAATGCCACCAGAGCCAAACTGGGCCAGACAGCCCGAAGCCCCGTCTCCCCAACGGCACCAACCGAGCTCCTGGGCGCTGCACTCTGCAAACGGACAGGAAACATTCCTGGCGGAGCAACACCAGCCCCACCGCGCCTTTGCTCAGGAAAGCAATGCAAGCCGTTTTGGCATCCAGCCTGCCGCTCCATGTCGGGCAAAGCGGGGCTGGGCTGCCTCTGGCCCCCTGGCCCCTGCGGCTTTGCTGGGGATCTCCGGAGCCTGATACCCACTCTCAGCGTGTCCTCCTTCACAGGATACAGGATTGGGCGTGCGAAGACCTTCTGCGCCCAGGCCCCAGCAATGCCACCCGAGCCAAGCTGTGCCAGACAGCACCGAGGCTCCGTCTCCCAACGGCACCAACCGAGCTCCTGGGGGCTGCAGTCTGCAAAGGGACAGGAAACGCTCATCGGGGAGCACACACCAGCCCCAACGGGCCAAAACTCAGGAAAGCTACGCAAACCGTTTTCGCACCCAGCCCCCCCGGTTGCAGTCCGGCAAAGAGGGGCTGGGCTGCCCCTGGGTCCCTGAGGCTGCTGCTTAGCAGGGAGTCTTCGGAGCCTGAATCCCACTCCCTACGTGTTCTCCTTCACGGGGAAGCAGGATTGAACGTGCGTAGACCTTCTTCGCCCTTGCCCCAGCACTACACCCCTAGTGAAGCTGTGCCATTCTGCACCAAGGCCCCAACTCCCCAAAGGCACCAACCGAGTTCCTGGGCCCTGCAGTCTGCAAAGGGACAGGAAAAGCTCCTCGGGGAGCACACTCCAGCCCCACTGCGCCTTTGCTCAGGAAAGCAACGCAAGCCGTTTTCCCACCCAGGACACCGCATGCCGTTGGGCAAAGCGGGGCTGGGCTGCCTCTGGCTCCCTGGGCCCTGCTGATTTGCTGGGGCTCTCCGGAGCCTGAAACCAACTCCCAATGTGTTCTCCTTTGCGGGGAAGCAGGATTGGGCCTGCGAAGGCATTCTGCGCCCAGGCCCCTGCTGTGACCCCCGAGCCAAGTTGGGCCGCGCAGTAACCAGGACCCCTCTCCCCAAGGGCACCAACCGAGTTCCTGGGCCCTGCATTCTGCAAAGGGAGAGGAAACGCTCATCGGGGAGCACACACGAGCTCCAACGAGCCAAAACTCAGGATATCAACCCAAGCCGTTTTCGCACCCAGGCCGCCGCACGCCGTTGGGCAAAGCGGGGCTGGGCTGCCTCTGGCTCCCTGGGCCCTGCTGCTTGGCTGGGGGTCTCCGGAGCCTGAAACCCACTCCCAATGTGTTCTCCTTCACGGCGAAGCAGGATTCGGCGGGTGAAGGCCATCTAGACCCAGGCCCCAGTAATGCCCCCGAGGCAAGCTGGGCCGCTCAGCCTCGAGGCTCTGTCTCCCCAATGGCACCAACCCAGCTCCTTGGTGCTGCAGTCTGCAAAGGGACAGGAAACATTCCTGGCGGAGCAACACCAGCCCCACCGCGCCTTTGCTCAGGAAAGCAACGCATGCCGTTTTGGCATCCAGCCTGCCGCTCCATGTCGGGCAAAGCGGGGCTGGGCTGCCTCTGGCCCCCTGGGCCCTGCTGCTTTGCTGGGGGTCTCCGGAGCCTGAAACCCACTCCCAACGTGTTCTCCTTCACGGCGAAGCAGGAATGGGCGTGCGAAGAACTTCTGCGCCCAGGCCCCAGCAATGCCACCCGAGCCAAGCTCGGCCGCGCAACACCGAGCACCTGTCTCCCAAAAGGCACCAACCGAGCTCCTGGGGGCTGCAGTCTGCAAGGGGACAGGAAACGCTCATTGGGGAGCACACACCAGCCCCATCGGGCCAAAACTCAGGAAAGCAACAAAAGCCGTTTTCGCACCCAGCCCCCCGCTCGCAGTCCGGCAAAGCGGGGCTGGGCTGCCCCTGGCTCCCTGAGCCCTGCTGCTTTGCAGGGGGTCTTCGGAGCCTGAATCCCACTCCCTACGTGTTCTCCTTCACGGGGAAGCAAGATGGAACGGGCGTAGGCCTTCTTCGCCCATGCCCCAGCAATACAGCCCTAGAGAAGCTGGGCCAATCCGCACCAAGGCCCCAACTCCCCAAAGGCACCAACCGAGTTCCTGGGCCCTGCAGTCTGCAAAGGGACAGGAAACGTTCCTCGCGGAGCCATACCAGCCCCACCGCGCCTTTGCTCAGGAAAGCAACCCAAGCCGTTTTCGCACCCAGTCCGCCGCTGGACGTCGGGAGAAGTGGGATGGATTGCCTCGGGCTCCCTGGGCCCTCTCTTTGCTGGGGGTCTCTGGAGCCTGAAACCCACACCCAATGTATTCTCCTTTGCGGGGAAGCATGACTGGGTGTGCGAAGGCCTTTTGCGCAAAAACCCCAACAATGCCCCCCGAGCCCAGCTGGGCCGCTCAGCCCCGAAGCCCCGTCTCCCCAACGGCACCAACCGAGCTCCAGGGCGCTGCAGTCTGCAAAGGGACTTGAAACGCTCTTCGGGCAGCACACACCAGCCCCACCGCGCCTTTGCTCAGGAAAGCACGCAAGCCGTTTTGGCACCCAGCCCGCCACTGGACGTCGGGCAAAGCGCGGCTGGGCTGCCTCTGGCTCCCTGGGCCCTGCTGCTTTGCTGGGGGTCTCCCGAGCCTGAAACCCACTTCAAACGTGTTCTCCTTCACGTGGAAGCAGGATTGGGCGTGCGAAGGCATTCTGCGCCCAGGCCCCTGCAATGACACCCGAGTCCATCTGGACAGCGCAGCACCGAGGACCCGTCTCCCCAACGGCACCAACCGAGCTCCTGGGCCCAGCAGTCTGCAAAGGGACAGGAAACGCTCATCGGGGAGCACACACCAGCCCCAACGGGCCAAAACTCAGGAAAGCTACGCAAACCGTTTTCGCACCCAGCCCCCCCGGTTGCAGTCCGGCAAAGAGGGGCTGGGCTGCCCCTGGGTCCCTGAGGCTGCTGCTTAGCAGGGAGTCTTCGGAGCCTGAATCCCACTCCCTACGTGTTCTCCTTCACGGGGAAGCAGGATTGAACGTGCGTAGACCTTCTTCGCCCTTGCCCCAGCACTACACCCCTAGTGAAGCGGTGCCATTCTGCACCAAGGCCCCAACTCCCCAGAGGCACCAACCGAGTTCCTGGGCCCTGCAGTCTGCAAAGGGACAGGAAAAGCTCCTCGGGGAGCACACTCCAGCCCCACTGCGCCTTTGCTCAGGAAAGCAACGCAAGCCGTTTTCCCACCCAGGACACCGCATGCCGTTGGGCAAAGCGGGGCTGGGCTGCCTCTGGCTCCCTGGGCCCTGCTGATTTGCTGGGGCTCTCCGGAGCCTGAAACCAACTCCCAATGTGTTCTCCTTTGCGGGGAAGCAGGATTGGGCCTGCGAAGGCATTCTGCGCCCAGGCCCCTGCTGTGACCCCCGAGCCAAGTTGGGCCGCGCAGTAACCAGGACCCCTCTCCCCAAGGGCACCAACCGAGTTCCTGGGCCCTGCATTCTGCAAAGGGAGAGGAAACGCTCATCGGGGAGCACACACGAGCTCCAACGAGCCAAAACTCAGGATATCAACCCAAGCCGTTTTCGCACCCAGGCCGCCGCACGCCGTTGGGCAAAGCGGGGCTGGGCTGCCTCTGGCTCCCTGGGCCCTGCTGCTTGGCTGGGGGTCTCCGGAGCCTGAAACCCACTCCCAATGTGTTCTCCTTCACGGCGAAGCAGGATTCGGCGGGTGAAGGCCATCTAGACCCAGGCCCCAGTAATGCCCCCGAGGCAAGCTGGGCCGCTCAGCCTCGAGGCTCTGTCTCCCCAATGGCACCAACCCAGCTCCTTGGTGCTGCAGTCTGCAAAGGGACAGGAAACATTACTGGCGGAGCAACACCAGCCCCACCGTGCCTTTGCTCAGGAAAGCAACGCATGCCGTTTTGGCATCCAGCCTGCCGCTCCATGTCGGGCAAAGCGGGGCTGGGCTGCCTCTGGCCCCCTGGGCCCTGCTGCTTTGCTGGGGGTCTCCGGAGCCTGAAACCCACTCCCAACGTGTTCTCCTTCACGGCGAAGCAGGAACGGGCGTGCGAAGAACTTCTGCGCCCAGGCCCCAGCAATGCCACCCGAGCCAAGCTCGGCTGCGCAACACCGAGCACCTGTCTCCCAAAAGGCACCAACCGAGCTCCTGGGGGCTGCAGTCTGCAAGGGGACAGGAAACGCTCATTGGGGAGCACACACCAGCCCCATCGGGCCAAAACTCAGGAAAGCAACAAAAGCCGTTTTCGCACCCAGCCCCCCGCTCGCAGTCCGGCAAAGCGGGGCTGGGCTGCCCCTGGCTCCCTGAGCCCTGCTGCTTTGCAGGGGGTCTTCGGAGCCTGAATCCCACTCCCTACGTGTTCTCCTTCACGGGGAAGCAAGATGGAACGGGCGTAGGCCTTCTTCGCCCATGCCCCAGCAATACAGCCCTAGAGAAGCTGGGCCAATCCGCACCAAGGCCCCAACTCCCCAAAGGCACCAACCGAGTTCCTGGGCCCTGCAGTCTGCAAAGGGACAGGAAACGTTCCTCGCGGAGCCATACCAGCCCCACCGCACCTTTGCTCAGGAAAGCAACCCAAGCCGTTTTCGCACCCAGTCCGCCGCTGGACGTCGGGAGAAGTGGGATGGATTGCCTCGGGCTCCCTGGGCCCTCTCTTTGCTGGGGGTCTCTGGAGCCTGAAACCCACACCCAATGTATTCTCCTTTGCGGGGAAGCATGACTGGGTGTGCGAAGGCCTTTTGCGCAAAAACCCCAACAATGCCCCCCGAGCCCAGCTGGGCCGCTCAGCCCCGAAGCCCCGTCTCCCCAACGGCACCAACCGAGCTCCAGGGCGCTGCAGTCTGCAAAGGGACTTGAAACGCTCTTCGGGCAGCACACACCAGCCCCACCGCGCCTTTGCTCAGGAAAGCACGCAAGCCGTTTTGGCACCCAGCCCGCCACTGGACGTCGGGCAAAGCGCGGCTGGGCTGCCTCTGGCTCCCTGGGCCCTGCTGCTTTGCTGGGGGTCTCCCGAGCCTGAAACCCACTTCAAACGTGTTCTCCTTCACGTGGAAGCAGGATTGGGCGTGCGAAGGCATTCTGCGCCCAGGCCCCTGCAATGACACCCGATTCCATCTGGACAGCGCAGCACCGAGGACCCGTCTCCCCAACGGCACCAACCGAGCTCCTGGGCCCAGCAGTCTGCAAAGGGACAGGAAAAGCTCCTCGGGGAGCACACATCAGCCCCACCGCGCCTTTGCTCAGGAAAGCAACGCAAGCTGTTTTCGCACCCAGCCCGCCGCTCGCTCTCAGGCCAAGCGGGGCTGGGCTGCCTCTGGCTCCCTGGGCCCTGCTGCTTTGCTGGGGTTCTCTTTAGCCTGAAACCCACTTCCAATGTCTTCTCCTTCGTGGGGACTCAGGATTGGGCGTGCAAAACCTTCTCTGCCCTAACCACAGCAATGACCCCCGAGGCAAACTGGGTCGCTGAGAACCGAGGCCACATCTCCCCAACTGCACCAGCAGAGCTCCTGGGAGCTGCAGTCTGCAAAGTGGCAGGAAACGCTCCTTGCAGAGCACAAACAAGCCCAAACCGTGCCTTTGCTCTGGAAAGCAATGTAAGCCGATTTCGCAAATAGCCCTTGCTCACCGTCGGGCAAAGCGGGGCTGGGCTGCCTCTGGCTCCCTGGGCCCTGCTGCTTTGCTGGGGGTCGCCCGAGCCTGAAACCCACTTCAAAAGTGTTCTCCTTCGCGTGGAAGCAGGATTGGGCCTGCGAAGGCCTTCTTCGCCCAGGCCCCATCAATGCACATCGAGCAAAGCTGGGCTGCTCAGTACCGAGGCCCCGGCTCCCTAACGGCACCAAACCAGCTCCTGGAGGCTGCAGTCTGCAAAGGGACAGGAAAAGCTTCTCGAGGAGCACACACCAGCCCCACCGCGCCTTTGCTCAGGAAAGCAATGCAAGCCGTTTTGGCATCCAGCCTGCCGCTCCATGTCGGGCAAAGCGGGGCTGGGCTGCCTCTGGCCCCCTGGGCCCTGCTGCTTTGCTGGGGGTCTCCGGAGCCTGAAACCCACTCCCAACGTGTTCTCCTTCTTGGGGAAGCAGGATTGGGCGTGCGAAGACCTTCTGCGCCCAGGCCCCAGCAATGCCACCAGAGCCAAACTGGGCCAGACAGCCCGAAGCCCCGTCTCCCCAACGGCACCAACCGAGCTCCTGGGCGCTGCACTCTGCAAACGGACAGGAAACATTCCTGGCGGAGCAACACCAGCCCCACCGCGCCTTTGCTCAGGAAAGCAATGCAAGCCGTTTTGGCATCCAGCCTGCCGCTCCATGTCGGGCAAAGCGGGGCTGGGCTGCCTCTGGCCCCCTGGCCCCTGCGGCTTTGCTGGGGATCTCCGGAGCCTGATACCCACTCTCAGCGTGTCCTCCTTCACAGGATACAGGATTGGGCGTGCGAAGACCTTCTGCGCCCAGGCCCCAGCAATGCCACCCGAGCCAAGCTGTGCCAGACAGCACCGAGGCTCCGTCTCCCAACGGCACCAACCGAGCTCCTGGGGGCTGCAGTCTGCAAAGGGACAGGAAACGCTCATCGGGGAGCACACACCAGCCCCAACGGGCCAAAACTCAGGAAAGCTACGCAAACCGTTTTCGCACCCAGCCCCCCCGGTTGCAGTCCGGCAAAGAGGGGCTGGGCTGCCCCTGGGTCCCTGAGGCTGCTGCTTAGCAGGGAGTCTTCGGAGCCTGAATCCCACTCCCTACGTGTTCTCCTTCACGGGGAAGCAGGATTGAACGTGCGTAGACCTTCTTCGCCCTTGCCCCAGCACTACACCCCTAGTGAAGCTGTGCCATTCTGCACCAAGGCCCCAACTCCCCAAAGGCACCAACCGAGTTCCTGGGCCCTGCAGTCTGCAAAGGGACAGGAAAAGCTCCTCGGGGAGCACACTCCAGCCCCACTGCGCCTTTGCTCAGGAAAGCAACGCAAGCCGTTTTCCCACCCAGGACACCGCATGCCGTTGGGCAAAGCGGGGCTGGGCTGCCTCTGGCTCCCTGGGCCCTGCTGATTTGCTGGGGCTCTCCGGAGCCTGAAACCAACTCCCAATGTGTTCTCCTTTGCAGGGAAGCAGGATTGGGCCTGCGAAGGCATTCTGCGCCCAGGCCCCTGCTGTGACCCCCGAGCCAAGTTGGGCCGCGCAGTAACCAGGACCCCTCTCCCCAAGGGCACCAACCGAGTTCCTGGGCCCTGCATTCTGCAAAGGGAGAGGAAACGCTCATCGGGGAGCACACACGAGCTCCAACGAGCCAAAACTCAGGATATCAACCCAAGCCGTTTTCGCACCCAGGCCGCCGCACGCCGTTGGGCAAAGCGGGGCTGGGCTGCCTCTGGCTCCCTGGGCCCTGCTGCTTGGCTGGGGGTCTCCGGAGCCTGAAACCCACTCCCAATGTGTTCTCCTTCACGGCGAAGCAGGATTCGGCGGGTGAAGGCCATCTAGACCCAGGCCCCAGTAATGCCCCCGAGGCAAGCTGGGCCGCTCAGCCTCGAGGCTCTGTCTCCCCAATGGCACCAACCCAGCTCCTTGGTGCTGCAGTCTGCAAAGGGACAGGAAACATTCCTGGCGGAGCAACACCAGCCCCACCGCGCCTTTGCTCAGGAAAGCAACGCATGCCGTTTTGGCATCCAGCCTGCCGCTCCATGTCGGGCAAAGCGGGGCTGGGCTGCCTCTGGCCCCCTGGGCCCTGCTGCTTTGCTGGGGGTCTCCGGAGCCTGAAACCCACTCCCAACGTGTTCTCCTTCACGGCGAAGCAGGAATGGGCGTGCGAAGAACTTCTGCGCCCAGGCCCCAGCAATGCCACCCGAGCCAAGCTCGGCCGCGCAACACCGAGCACCTGTCTCCCAAAAGGCACCAACCGAGCTCCTGGGGGCTGCAGTCTGCAAGGGGACAGGAAACGCTCATTGGGGAGCACACACCAGCCCCATCGGGCCAAAACTCAGGAAAGCAACAAAAGCCGTTTTCGCACCCAGCCCCCCGCTCGCAGTCCGGCAAAGCGGGGCTGGGCTGCCCCTGGCTCCCTGAGCCCTGCTGCTTTGCAGGGGGTCTTCGGAGCCTGAATCCCACTCCCTACGTGTTCTCCTTCACGGGGAAGCAAGATGGAACGTGCGTAGGCCTTCTTCGCCCATGCCCCAGCAATACAGCCCTAGAGAAGCTGGGCCAATCCGCACCAAGGCCCCAACTCCCCAAAGGCACCAACCGAGTTCCTGGGCCCTGCAGTCTGCAAAGGGACAGGAAACGTTCCTCGCGGAGCCATACCAGCCCCACCGCGCCTTTGCTCAGGTAAGCAACCCAAGCCGTTTTCGCACCCAGTCCAACGCTGGACGTCGGGAGAAGTGGGATGGATTGCCTCGGGCTCCCTGGGCCCTCTCTTTGCTGGGGGTCTCTGGAGCCTGAAACCCACACCCAATGTATTCTCCTTTGCGGGGAAGCATGACTGGGTGTGCGAAGGCCTTTTGCGCAAAAACCCCAACAATGACCCCCGAGCCCAGCTGGGCCGCTCAGCCCCGAAGCCCCGTCTCCCCAACGGCACCAACCGAGCTCCAGGGCGCTGCAGTCTGCAAAGGGACTTGAAACGCTCTTCGGGCAGCACACACCAGCCCCACCGCGCCTTTGCTCAGGAAAGCACGCAAGCCGTTTTGGCACCCAGCCCGCCACTGGACGTCGGGCAAAGCGCGGCTGGGCTGCCTCTGGCTCCCTGGGCCCTGCTGCTTTGCTGGGGGTCTCCCGAGCCTGAAACCCACTTCAAACGTGTTCTCCTTCACGTGGAAGCAGGATTGGGCGTGCGAAGGCATTCTGCGCCCAGGCCCCTGCAATGACACCCGAGTCCATCTGGACAGCGCAGCACCGAGGACCCGTCTCCCCAACGGCACCAACCGAGCTCCTGGGCCCAGCAGTCTGCAAAGGGACAGGAAACGCTCATCGGGGAGCACACACCAGCCCCAACGGGCCAAAACTCAGGAAAGCTACGCAAACCGTTTTCGCACCCAGCCCCCCCGGTTGCAGTCCGGCAAAGAGGGGCTGGGCTGCCCCTGGGTCCCTGAGGCTGCTGCTTAGCAGGGAGTCTTCGGAGCCTGAATCCCACTCCCTACGTGTTCTCCTTCACGGGGAAGCAGGATTGAACGTGCGTAGACCTTCTTCGCCCTTGCCCCAGCACTACACCCCTAGTGAAGCTGTGCCATTCTGCACCAAGGCCCCAACTCCCCAGAGGCACCAACCGAGTTCCTGGGCCCTGCAGTCTGCAAAGGGACAGGAAAAGCTCCTCGGGGAGCACACTCCAGCCCCACTGCGCCTTTGCTCAGGAAAGCAACGCAAGCCGTTTTCCCACCCAGGACACCGCATGCCGTTGGGCAAAGCGGGGCTGGGCTGCCTCTGGCTCCCTGGGCCCTGCTGATTTGCTGGGGCTCTCCGGAGCCTGAAACCAACTCCCAATGTGTTCTCCTTTGCGGGGAAGCAGGATTGGGCCTGCGAAGGCATTCTGCGCCCAGGCCCCTGCTGTGACCCCCGAGCCAAGTTGGGCCGCGCAGTAACCAGGACCCCTCTCCCCAAGGGCACCAACCGAGTTCCTGGGCCCTGCATTCTGCAAAGGGAGAGGAAACGCTCATCGGGGAGCACACACGAGCTCCAACGAGCCAAAACTCAGGATATCAACCCAAGCCGTTTTCGCACCCAGGCCGCCGCACGCCGTTGGGCAAAGCGGGGCTGGGCTGCCTCTGGCTCCCTGGGCCCTGCTGCTTGGCTGGGGGTCTCCGGAGCCTGAAACCCACTCCCAATGTGTTCTCCTTCACGGCGAAGCAGGATTCGGCGGGTGAAGGCCATCTAGACCCAGGCCCCAGTAATGCCCCCGAGGCAAGCTGGGCCGCTCAGCCTCGAGGCTCTGTCTCCCCAATGGCACCAACCCAGCTCCTTGGTGCTGCAGTCTGCAAAGGGACAGGAAACATTACTGGCGGAGCAACACCAGCCCCACCGTGCCTTTGCTCAGGAAAGCAACGCATGCCGTTTTGGCATCCAGCCTGCCGCTCCATGTCGGGCAAAGCGGGGCTGGGCTGCCTCTGGCCCCCTGGGCCCTGCTGCTTTGCTGGGGGTCTCCGGAGCCTGAAACCCACTCCCAACGTGTTCTCCTTCACGGCGAAGCAGGAACGGGCGTGCGAAGAACTTCTGCGCCCAGGCCCCAGCAATGCCACCCGAGCCAAGCTCGGCTGCGCAACACCGAGCACCTGTCTCCCAAAAGGCACCAACCGAGCTCCTGGGGGCTGCAGTCTGCAAGGGGACAGGAAACGCTCATTGGGGAGCACACACCAGCCCCATCGGGCCAAAACTCAGGAAAGCAACAAAAGCCGTTTTCGCACCCAGCCCCCCGCTCGCAGTCCGGCAAAGCGGGGCTGGGCTGCCCCTGGCTCCCTGAGCCCTGCTGCTTTGCAGGGGGTCTTCGGAGCCTGAATCCCACTCCCTACGTGTTCTCCTTCACGGGGAAGCAAGATGGAACGGGCGTAGGCCTTCTTCGCCCATGCCCCAGCAATACAGCCCTAGAGAAGCTGGGCCAATCCGCACCAAGGCCCCAACTCCCCAAAGGCACCAACCGAGTTCCTGGGCCCTGCAGTCTGCAAAGGGACAGGAAACGTTCCTCGCGGAGCCATACCAGCCCCACCGCACCTTTGCTCAGGAAAGCAACCCAAGCCGTTTTCGCACCCAGTCCGCCGCTGGACGTCGGGAGAAGTGGGATGGATTGCCTCGGGCTCCCTGGGCCCTCTCTTTGCTGGGGGTCTCTGGAGCCTGAAACCCACACCCAATGTATTCTCCTTTGCGGGGAAGCATGACTGGGTGTGCGAAGGCCTTTTGCGCAAAAACCCCAACAATGCCCCCCGAGCCCAGCTGGGCCGCTCAGCCCCGAAGCCCCGTCTCCCCAACGGCACCAACCGAGCTCCAGGGCGCTGCAGTCTGCAAAGGGACTTGAAACGCTCTTCGGGCAGCACACACCAGCCCCACCGCGCCTTTGCTCAGGAAAGCACGCAAGCCGTTTTGGCACCCAGCCCGCCACTGGACGTCGGGCAAAGCGCGGCTGGGCTGCCTCTGGCTCCCTGGGCCCTGCTGCTTTGCTGGGGGTCTCCCGAGCCTGAAACCCACTTCAAACGTGTTCTCCTTCACGTGGAAGCAGGATTGGGCGTGCGAAGGCATTCTGCGCCCAGGCCCCTGCAATGACACCCGATTCCATCTGGACAGCGCAGCACCGAGGACCCGTCTCCCCAACGGCACCAACCGAGCTCCTGGGCCCAGCAGTCTGCAAAGGGACAGGAAAAGCTCCTCGGGGAGCACACATCAGCCCCACCGCGCCTTTGCTCAGGAAAGCAACGCAAGCTGTTTTCGCACCCAGCCCGCCGCTCGCTCTCAGGCCAAGCGGGGCTGGGCTGCCTCTGGCTCCCTGGGCCCTGCTGCTTTGCTGGGGTTCTCTTTAGCCTGAAACCCACTTCCAATGTCTTCTCCTTCGTGGGGACTCAGGATTGGGCGTGCAAAACCTTCTCTGCCCTAACCACAGCAATGACCCCCGAGGCAAACTGGGTCGCTGAGAACCGAGGCCACATCTCCCCAACTGCACCAGCAGAGCTCCTGGGAGCTGCAGTCTGCAAAGTGGCAGGAAACGCTCCTTGCAGAGCACAAACAAGCCCAAACCGTGCCTTTGCTCTGGAAAGCAATGTAAGCCGATTTCGCAAATAGCCCTTGCTCACCGTCGGGCAAAGCGGGGCTGGGCTGCCTCTGGCTCCCTGGGCCCTGCTGCTTTGCTGGGGGTCGCCCGAGCCTGAAACCCACTTCAAAAGTGTTCTCCTTCGCGTGGAAGCAGGATTGGGCCTGCGAAGGCCTTCTTCGCCCAGGCCCCATCAATGCACATCGAGCAAAGCTGGGCTGCTCAGTACCGAGGCCCCGGCTCCCTAACGGCACCAAACCAGCTCCTGGAGGCTGCAGTCTGCAAAGGGACAGGAAAAGCTTCTCGAGGAGCACACACCAGCCCCACCGCGCCTTTGCTCAGGAAAGCAATGCAAGCCGTTTTGGCATCCAGCCTGCCGCTCCATGTCGGGCAAAGCGGGGCTGGGCTGCCTCTGGCCCCCTGGGCCCTGCTGCTTTGCTGGGGGTCTCCGGAGCCTGAAACCCACTCCCAACGTGTTCTCCTTCTTGGGGAAGCAGGATTGGGCGTGCGAAGACCTTCTGCGCCCAGGCCCCAGCAATGCCACCAGAGCCAAACTGGGCCAGACAGCCCGAAGCCCCGTCTCCCCAACGGCACCAACCGAGCTCCTGGGCGCTGCACTCTGCAAACGGACAGGAAACATTCCTGGCGGAGCAACACCAGCCCCACCGCGCCTTTGCTCAGGAAAGCAATGCAAGCCGTTTTGGCATCCAGCCTGCCGCTCCATGTCGGGCAAAGCGGGGCTGGGCTGCCTCTGGCCCCCTGGCCCCTGCGGCTTTGCTGGGGATCTCCGGAGCCTGATACCCACTCTCAGCGTGTCCTCCTTCACAGGATACAGGATTGGGCGTGCGAAGACCTTCTGCGCCCAGGCCCCAGCAATGCCACCCGAGCCAAGCTGTGCCAGACAGCACCGAGGCTCCGTCTCCCAACGGCACCAACCGAGCTCCTGGGGGCTGCAGTCTGCAAAGGGACAGGAAACGCTCATCGGGGAGCACACACCAGCCCCAACGGGCCAAAACTCAGGAAAGCTACGCAAACCGTTTTCGCACCCAGCCCCCCCGGTTGCAGTCCGGCAAAGAGGGGCTGGGCTGCCCCTGGGTCCCTGAGGCTGCTGCTTAGCAGGGAGTCTTCGGAGCCTGAATCCCACTCCCTACGTGTTCTCCTTCACGGGGAAGCAGGATTGAACGTGCGTAGACCTTCTTCGCCCTTGCCCCAGCACTACACCCCTAGTGAAGCTGTGCCATTCTGCACCAAGGCCCCAACTCCCCAAAGGCACCAACCGAGTTCCTGGGCCCTGCAGTCTGCAAAGGGACAGGAAAAGCTCCTCGGGGAGCACACTCCAGCCCCACTGCGCCTTTGCTCAGGAAAGCAACGCAAGCCGTTTTCCCACCCAGGACACCGCATGCCGTTGGGCAAAGCGGGGCTGGGCTGCCTCTGGCTCCCTGGGCCCTGCTGATTTGCTGGGGCTCTCCGGAGCCTGAAACCAACTCCCAATGTGTTCTCCTTTGCGGGGAAGCAGGATTGGGCCTGCGAAGGCATTCTGCGCCCAGGCCCCTGCTGTGACCCCCGAGCCAAGTTGGGCCGCGCAGTAACCAGGACCCCTCTCCCCAAGGGCACCAACCGAGTTCCTGGGCCCTGCATTCTGCAAAGGGAGAGGAAACGCTCATCGGGGAGCACACACGAGCTCCAACGAGCCAAAACTCAGGATATCAACCCAAGCCGTTTTCGCACCCAGGCCGCCGCACGCCGTTGGGCAAAGCGGGGCTGGGCTGCCTCTGGCTCCCTGGGCCCTGCTGCTTGGCTGGGGGTCTCCGGAGCCTGAAACCCACTCCCAATGTGTTCTCCTTCACGGCGAAGCAGGATTCGGCGGGTGAAGGCCATCTAGACCCAGGCCCCAGTAATGCCCCCGAGGCAAGCTGGGCCGCTCAGCCTCGAGGCTCTGTCTCCCCAATGGCACCAACCCAGCTCCTTGGTGCTGCAGTCTGCAAAGGGACAGGAAACATTCCTGGCGGAGCAACACCAGCCCCACCGCGCCTTTGCTCAGGAAAGCAACGCATGCCGTTTTGGCATCCAGCCTGCCGCTCCATGTCGGGCAAAGCGGGGCTGGGCTGCCTCTGGCCCCCTGGGCCCTGCTGCTTTGCTGGGGGTCTCCGGAGCCTGAAACCCACTCCCAACGTGTTCTCCTTCACGGCGAAGCAGGAATGGGCGTGCGAAGAACTTCTGCGCCCAGGCCCCAGCAATGCCACCCGAGCCAAGCTCGGCCGCGCAACACCGAGCACCTGTCTCCCAAAAGGCACCAACCGAGCTCCTGGGGGCTGCAGTCTGCAAGGGGACAGGAAACGCTCATTGGGGAGCACACACCAGCCCCATCGGGCCAAAACTCAGGAAAGCAACAAAAGCCGTTTTCGCACCCAGCCCCCCGCTCGCAGTCCGGCAAAGCGGGGCTGGGCTGCCCCTGGCTCCCTGAGCCCTGCTGCTTTGCAGGGGGTCTTCGGAGCCTGAATCCCACTCCCTACGTGTTCTCCTTCACGGGGAAGCAAGATGGAACGTGCGTAGGCCTTCTTCGCCCATGCCCCAGCAATACAGCCCTAGAGAAGCTGGGCCAATCCGCACCAAGGCCCCAACTCCCCAAAGGCACCAACCGAGTTCCTGGGCCCTGCAGTCTGCAAAGGGACAGGAAACGTTCCTCGCGGAGCCATACCAGCCCCACCGCGCCTTTGCTCAGGTAAGCAACCCAAGCCGTTTTCGCACCCAGTCCAACGCTGGACGTCGGGAGAAGTGGGATGGATTGCCTCGGGCTCCCTGGGCCCTCTCTTTGCTGGGGGTCTCTGGAGCCTGAAACCCACACCCAATGTATTCTCCTTTGCGGGGAAGCATGACTGGGTGTGCGAAGGCCTTTTGCGCAAAAACCCCAACAATGACCCCCGAGCCCAGCTGGGCCGCTCAGCCCCGAAGCCCCGTCTCCCCAACGGCACCAACCGAGCTCCAGGGCGCTGCAGTCTGCAAAGGGACTTGAAACGCTCTTCGGGCAGCACACACCAGCCCCACCGCGCCTTTGCTCAGGAAAGCACGCAAGCCGTTTTGGCACCCAGCCCGCCACTGGACGTCGGGCAAAGCGCGGCTGGGCTGCCTCTGGCTCCCTGGGCCCTGCTGCTTTGCTGGGGGTCTCCCGAGCCTGAAACCCACTTCAAACGTGTTCTCCTTCACGTGGAAGCAGGATTGGGCGTGCGAAGGCATTCTGCGCCCAGGCCCCTGCAATGACACCCGAGTCCATCTGGACAGCGCAGCACCGAGGACCCGTCTCCCCAACGGCACCAACCGAGCTCCTGGGCCCAGCAGTCTGCAAAGGGACAGGAAACGCTCATCGGGGAGCACACACCAGCCCCAACGGGCCAAAACTCAGGAAAGCTACGCAAACCGTTTTCGCACCCAGCCCCCCCGGTTGCAGTCCGGCAAAGAGGGGCTGGGCTGCCCCTGGGTCCCTGAGGCTGCTGCTTAGCAGGGAGTCTTCGGAGCCTGAATCCCACTCCCTACGTGTTCTCCTTCACGGGGAAGCAGGATTGAACGTGCGTAGACCTTCTTCGCCCTTGCCCCAGCACTACACCCCTAGTGAAGCTGTGCCATTCTGCACCAAGGCCCCAACTCCCCAGAGGCACCAACCGAGTTCCTGGGCCCTGCAGTCTGCAAAGGGACAGGAAAAGCTCCTCGGGGAGCACACTCCAGCCCCACTGCGCCTTTGCTCAGGAAAGCAACGCAAGCCGTTTTCCCACCCAGGACACCGCATGCCGTTGGGCAAAGCGGGGCTGGGCTGCCTCTGGCTCCCTGGGCCCTGCTGATTTGCTGGGGCTCTCCGGAGCCTGAAACCAACTCCCAATGTGTTCTCCTTTGCGGGGAAGCAGGATTGGGCCTGCGAAGGCATTCTGCGCCCAGGCCCCTGCTGTGACCCCCGAGCCAAGTTGGGCCGCGCAGTAACCAGGACCCCTCTCCCCAAGGGCACCAACCGAGTTCCTGGGCCCTGCATTCTGCAAAGGGAGAGGAAACGCTCATCGGGGAGCACACACGAGCTCCAACGAGCCAAAACTCAGGATATCAACCCAAGCCGTTTTCGCACCCAGGCCGCCGCACGCCGTTGGGCAAAGCGGGGCTGGGCTGCCTCTGGCTCCCTGGGCCCTGCTGCTTGGCTGGGGGTCTCCGGAGCCTGAAACCCACTCCCAATGTGTTCTCCTTCACGGCGAAGCAGGATTCGGCGGGTGAAGGCCATCTAGACCCAGGCCCCAGTAATGCCCCCGAGGCAAGCTGGGCCGCTCAGCCTCGAGGCTCTGTCTCCCCAATGGCACCAACCCAGCTCCTTGGTGCTGCAGTCTGCAAAGGGACAGGAAACATTCCTGGCGGAGCAACACCAGCCCCACCGCGCCTTTGCTCAGGAAAGCAACGCATGCCGTTTTGGCATCCAGCCTGCCGCTCCATGTCGGGCAAAGCGGGGCTGGGCTGCCTCTGGCCCCCTGGGCCCTGCTGCTTTGCTGGGGGTCTCCGGAGCCTGAAACCCACTCCCAACGTGTTCTCCTTCACGGCGAAGCAGGAATGGGCGTGCGAAGAACTTCTGCGCCCAGGCCCCAGCAATGCCACCCGAGCCAAGCTCGGCCGCGCAACACCGAGCACCTGTCTCCCAAAAGGCACCAACCGAGCTCCTGGGGGCTGCAGTCTGCAAGGGGACAGGAAACGCTCATTGGGGAGCACACACCAGCCCCATCGGGCCAAAACTCAGGAAAGCAACAAAAGCCGTTTTCGCACCCAGCCCCCCGCTCGCAGTCCGGCAAAGCGGGGCTGGGCTGCCCCTGGCTCCCTGAGCCCTGCTGCTTTGCAGGGGGTCTTCGGAGCCTGAATCCCACTCCCTACGTGTTCTCCTTCACGGGGAAGCAAGATGGAACGTGCGTAGGCCTTCTTCGCCCATGCCCCAGCAATACAGCCCTAGAGAAGCTGGGCCAATCCGCACCAAGGCCCCAACTCCCCAAAGGCACCAACCGAGTTCCTGGGCCCTGCAGTCTGCAAAGGGACAGGAAACGTTCCTCGCGGAGCCATACCAGCCCCACCGCGCCTTTGCTCAGGTAAGCAACCCAAGCCGTTTTCGCACCCAGTCCAACGCTGGACGTCGGGAGAAGTGGGATGGATTGCCTCGGGCTCCCTGGGCCCTCTCTTTGCTGGGGGTCTCTGGAGCCTGAAACCCACACCCAATGTATTCTCCTTTGCGGGGAAGCATGACTGGGTGTGCGAAGGCCTTTTGCGCAAAAACCCCAACAATGACCCCCGAGCCCAGCTGGGCCGCTCAGCCCCGAAGCCCCGTCTCCCCAACGGCACCAACCGAGCTCCAGGGCGCTGCAGTCTGCAAAGGGACTTGAAACGCTCTTCGGGCAGCACACACCAGCCCCACCGCGCCTTTGCTCAGGAAAGCACGCAAGCCGTTTTGGCACCCAGCCCGCCACTGGACGTCGGGCAAAGCGCGGCTGGGCTGCCTCTGGCTCCCTGGGCCCTGCTGCTTTGCTGGGGGTCTCCCGAGCCTGAAACCCACTTCAAACGTGTTCTCCTTCACGTGGAAGCAGGATTGGGCGTGCGAAGGCATTCTGCGCCCAGGCCCCTGCAATGACACCCGAGTCCATCTGGACAGCGCAGCACCGAGGACCCGTCTCCCCAACGGCACCAACCGAGCTCCTGGGCCCAGCAGTCTGCAAAGGGACAGGAAACGCTCATCGGGGAGCACACACCAGCCCCAACGGGCCAAAACTCAGGAAAGCTACGCAAACCGTTTTCGCACCCAGCCCCCCCGGTTGCAGTCCGGCAAAGAGGGGCTGGGCTGCCCCTGGGTCCCTGAGGCTGCTGCTTAGCAGGGAGTCTTCGGAGCCTGAATCCCACTCCCTACGTGTTCTCCTTCACGGGGAAGCAGGATTGAACGTGCGTAGACCTTCTTCGCCCTTGCCCCAGCACTACACCCCTAGTGAAGCTGTGCCATTCTGCACCAAGGCCCCAACTCCCCAGAGGCACCAACCGAGTTCCTGGGCCCTGCAGTCTGCAAAGGGACAGGAAAAGCTCCTCGGGGAGCACACTCCAGCCCCACTGCGCCTTTGCTCAGGAAAGCAACGCAAGCCGTTTTCCCACCCAGGACACCGCATGCCGTTGGGCAAAGCGGGGCTGGGCTGCCTCTGGCTCCCTGGGCCCTGCTGATTTGCTGGGGCTCTCCGGAGCCTGAAACCAACTCCCAATGTGTTCTCCTTTGCGGGGAAGCAGGATTGGGCCTGCGAAGGCATTCTGCACCCAGGCCCCTGCTGTGACCCCCGAGCCAAGTTGGGCCGCGCAGTAACCAGGACCCCTCTCCCCAAGGGCACCAACCGAGTTCCTGGGCCCTGCATTCTGCAAAGGGAGAGGAAACGCTCATCGGGGAGCACACACGAGCTCCAACGAGCCAAAACTCAGGATATCAACCCAAGCCGTTTTCGCACCCAGGCCGCCGCACGCCGTTGGGCAAAGCGGGGCTGGGCTGCCTCTGGCTCCCTGGGCCCTGCTGCTTGGCTGGGGGTCTCCGGAGCCTGAAACCCACTCCCAATGTGTTCTCCTTCACGGCGAAGCAGGATTCGGCGGGTGAAGGCCATCTAGACCCAGGCCCCAGTAATGCCCCCGAGGCAAGCTGGGCCGCTCAGCCTCGAGGCTCTGTCTCCCCAATGGCACCAACCCAGCTCCTTGGTGCTGCAGTCTGCAAAGGGACAGGAAACATTCCTGGCGGAGCAACACCAGCCCCACCGCGCCTTTGCTCAGGAAAGCAACGCATGCCGTTTTGGCATCCAGCCTGCCGCTCCATGTCGGGCAAAGCGGGGCTGGGCTGCCTCTGGCCCCCTGGGCCCTGCTGCTTTGCTGGGGGTCTCCGGAGCCTGAAACCCACTCCCAACGTGTTCTCCTTCACGGCGAAGCAGGAACGGGCGTGCGAAGACCTTCTGCGCCCAGGCCCCAGCAATGCCACCCGAGCCAAGCTCGGCTGCGCAACACCGAGCACCTGTCTCCCAAAAGGCACCAACCGAGCTCCTGGGGGCTGCAGTCTGCAAGGGGACAGGAAACGCTCATTGGGGAGCACACACCAGCCCCATCGGGCCAAAACTCAGGAAAGCAACAAAAGCCGTTTTCGCACCCAGCCCCCCGCTCGCAGTCCGGCAAAGCGGGGCTGGGCTGCCCCTGGCTCCCTGAGCCCTGCTGCTTTGCAGGGGGTCTTCGGAGCCTGAATCCCACTCCCTACGTGTTCTCCTTCACGGGGAAGCAAGATGGAACGGGCGTAGGCCTTCTTCGCCCATGCCCCAGCAATACAGCCCTAGAGAAGCTGGGCCAATCCGCACCAAGGCCCCAACTCCCCAAAGGCACCAACCGAGTTCCTGGGCCCTGCAGTCTGCAAAGGGACAGGAAACGTTCCTCGCGGAGCCATACCAGCCCCACCGCGCCTTTGCTCAGGAAAGCAACCCAAGCCGTTTTCGCACCCAGTCCGCCGCTGGACGTCGGGAGAAGTGGGATGGATTGCCTCGGGCTCCCTGGGCCCTCTCTTTGCTGGGGGTCTCTGGAGCCTGAAACCCACACCCAATGTATTCTCCTTTGCGGGGAAGCATGACTGGGTGTGCGAAGGCCTTTTGCGCAAAAACCCCAACAATGCCCCCCGAGCCCAGCTGGGCCGCTCAGCCCCGAAGCCCCGTCTCCCCAACGGCACCAACCGAGCTCCAGGGCGCTGCAGTCTGCAAAGGGACTTGAAACGCTCTTCGGGCAGCACACACCAGCCCCACCGCGCCTTTGCTCAGGAAAGCACGCAAGCCGTTTTGGCACCCAGCCCGCCACTGGACGTCGGGCAAAGCGCGGCTGGGCTGCCTCTGGCTCCCTGGGCCCTGCTGCTTTGCTGGGGGTCTCCCGAGCCTGAAACCCACTTCAAACGTGTTCTCCTTCACGTGGAAGCAGGATTGGGCGTGCGAAGGCATTCTGCGCCCAGGCCCCTGCAATGACACCCGAGTCCATCTGGACAGCGCAGCACCGAGGACCCGTCTCCCCAACGGCACCAACCGAGCTCCTGGGCCCAGCAGTCTGCAAAGGGACAGGAAAAGCTCCTCGGGGAGCACACATCAGCCCCACCGCGCCTTTGCTCAGGAAAGCAACGCAAGCCGTTTTCGCACCCAGCCCGCCGCTCGCTCTCAGGCCAAGCGGGGCTGGGCTGCCTCTGGCTCCCTGGGCCCTGCTGCTTTGCTGGGGTTCTCTGTAGCCTGAAACCCACTCCCAATGTGTTCTCCTTCGTGGGGACTCAGGATTGGGCGTGCAAAACCTTCTCTGCCCGATTTCGCAAACAGCCCGCCGCTCACCGTCGGGCAAAGCGGGGCTGGGCTGCCTCTGGCTCCCTGGGCCCTGCTGCTTGGCTGGGGGTCGCCCGAGCCTGAAACCCACTTCAAAAGTGTTCTCCTTCGCGTGGAAGCAGGATTGGGCCTGCGAAGGCCTTCTTCGCCCAGGCCCCATCAATGCACATCGAGCAAAGCTGGGCTGCTCAGTACCGAGGCCCCGGCTCCCTAACGGCACCAAACCAGCTCCTGGAGGCTGCAGTCTGCAAAGGGACAGGAAAAGCTTCTCGAGGAGCACACACCAGCCCCACCGCGCCTTTGCTCAGGAAAGCAATGCAAGCCGTTTTGGCATCCAGCCTGCCGCTCCATGTCGGGCAAAGCGGGGCTGGGCTGCCTCTGGCCCCCTGGGCCCTGCTGCTTTGCTGGGGGTCTCCGGAGCCTGAAACCCACTCCCAACGTGTTCTCCTTCTTGGGGAAGCAGGATTGGGCGTGCGAAGACCTTCTGCGCCCAGGCCCCAGCAATGCCACCCGAGCCAAACTGGGCCAGACAGCCCGAAGCCCCGTCTCCCCAACGGCACCAACCGAGCTCCTGGGGGCTGCAGTCTGCAAGGGGACAGGAAACGCTCATTGGGGAGCACACACCAGCCCCATCGGGCCAAAACTCAGGAAAGCAACAAAAGCCGTTTTCGCACCCAGCCCCCCGCTCGCAGTCCGGCAAAGCGGGGCTGGGCTGCCCCTGGCTCCCTGAGCCCTGCTGCTTTGCAGGGGGTCTTCGGAGCCTGAATCCCACTCCCTACGTGTTCTCCTTCACGGGGAAGCAAGATGGAACGTGCGTAGGCCTTCTTCGCCCATGCCCCAGCAATACAGCCCTAGAGAAGCTGGGCCAATCCGCACCAAGGCCCCAACTCCCCAAAGGCACCAACCGAGTTCCTGGGCCCTGCAGTCTGCAAAGGGACAGGAAACGTTCCTCGCGGAGCCATACCAGCCCCACCGCGCCTTTGCTCAGGAAAGCAACCCAAGCCGTTTTCGCACCCAGTCCGCCGCTGGACGTCGGAAGAAGTGGGATGGATTGCCTCGGGCTCCCTGGGCCCTCTCTTTGCTGGGGGTCTCTGGAGCCTGAAACCCACACCCAATGTATTCTCCTTTGCGGGGAAGCATGACTGGGTGTGCGAAGGCCTTTTGCGCAAAAACCCCAACAATGCCCCCCGAGCCCAGCTGGGCCGCTCAGCCCCGAAGCCCCGTCTCCCCAACGGCACCAACCGAGCTCCAGGGCGCTGCAGTCTGCAAAGGGACTTGAAACGCTCTTCGGGCAGCACACACCAGCCCCACCGCGCCTTTGCTCAGGAAAGCACGCAAGCCGTTTTGGCACCCAGCCCGCCACTGGACGTCGGGCAAAGCGCGGCTGGGCTGCCTCTGGCTCCCTGGGCCCTGCTGCTTTGCTGGGGGTCTCCCGAGCCTGAAACCCACTTCAAACGTGTTCTCCTTCACGTGGAAGCAGGATTGGGCATGCGAAGGCATTCTGCGCCCAGGCCCCTGCAATGACACCCGAGTCCATCTGGACAGCGCAGCACCGAGGACCCGTCTCCCCAACGGCACCAACCGAGCTCCTGGGCCCAGCAGTCTGCAAAGGGACAGGAAACGCTCATCGGGGAGCACACACCAGCCCCAACGGGCCAAAACTCAGGAAAGCTACGCAAACCGTTTTCGCACCCAGCCCCCCCGGTTGCAGTCCGGCAAAGAGGGGCTGGGCTGCCCCTGGGTCCCTGAGGCTGCTGCTTAGCAGGGAGTCTTCGGAGCCTGAATCCCACTCCCTACGTGTTCTCCTTCACGGGGAAGCAGGATTGAACGTGCGTAGACCTTCTTCGCCCTTGCCCCAGCACTACACCCCTAGTGAAGCTGTGCCATTCTGCACCAAGGCCCCAACTCCCCAGAGGCACCAACCGAGTTCCTGGGCCCTGCAGTCTGCAAAGGGACAGGAAAAGCTCCTCGGGGAGCACACTCCAGCCCCACTGCGCCTTTGCTCAGGAAAGCAACGCAAGCCGTTTTCCCACCCAGGACACCGCATGCCGTTGGGCAAAGCGGGGCTGGGCTGCCTCTGGCTCCCTGGGCCCTGCTGATTTGCTGGGGCTCTCCGGAGCCTGAAACCAACTCCCAATGTGTTCTCCTTCGCGGGGAAGCAGGATTGGGCCTGCGAAGGCATTCTGCACCCAGGCCCCTGCTGTGACCCCCGAGCCAAGTTGGGCCGCGCAGTAACCAGGACCCCTCTCCCCAAGGGCACCAACCGAGTTCCTGGGCCCTGCATTCTGCAAAGGGAGAGGAAACGCTCATCGGGGAGCACACACGAGCTCCAACGAGCCAAAACTCAGGATATCAACCCAAGCCGTTTTCGCACCCAGGCCGCCGCACGCCGTTGGGCAAAGCGGGGCTGGGCTGCCTCTGGCTCCCTGGGCCCTGCTGCTTGGCTGGGGGTCTCCGGAGCCTGAAACCCACTCCCAATGTGTTCTCCTTCACGGCGAAGCAGGATTCGGCGGGTGAAGGCCATCTAGACCCAGGCCCCAGTAATGCCCCCGAGGCAAGCTGGGCCGCTCAGCCTCGAGGCTCTGTCTCCCCAATGGCACCAACCCAGCTCCTTGGTGCTGCAGTCTGCAAAGGGACAGGAAACATTCCTGGTGGAGCAACACCAGCCCCACCGCGCCTTTGCTCAGGAAAGCAACGCATGCCGTTTTGGCATCCAGCCTGCCGCTCCATGTCGGGCAAAGCGGGGCTGGGCTGCCTCTGGCCCCCTGGGCCCTGCTGCTTTGCTGGGGGTCTCCGGAGCCTGAAACCCACTCCCAACGTGTTCTCCTTCACGGCGAAGCAGGAACGGGCGTGCGAAGAACTTCTGCGCCCAGGCCCCAGCAATGCCACCCGAGCCAAGCTCGGCTGCGCAACACCGAGCACCTGTCTCCCAAAAGGCACCAACCGAGCTCCTGGGGGCTGCAGTCTGCAAGGGGACAGGAAACGCTCATTGGGGAGCACACACCAGCCCCATCGGGCCAAAACTCAGGAAAGCAACAAAAGCCGTTTTCGCACCCAGCCCCCCGCTCGCAGTCCGGCAAAGCGGGGCTGGGCTGCCCCTGGCTCCCTGAGCCCTGCTGCTTTGCAGGGGGTCTTCGGAGCCTGAATCCCACTCCCTACGTGTTCTCCTTCACGGGGAAGCAAGATGGAACGTGCGTAGGCCTTCTTCGCCCATGCCCCAGCAATACAGCCCTAGAGAAGCTGGGCCAATCCGCACCAAGGCCCCAACTCCCCAAAGGCACCAACCGAGTTCCTGGGCCCTGCAGTCTGCAAAGGGACAGGAAACGTTCCTCGCGGAGCCATACCAGCCCCACCGCGCCTTTGCTCAGGAAAGCAACCCAAGCCGTTTTCGCACCCAGTCCGCCGCTGGACGTCGGGAGAAGTGGGATGGATTGCCTCGGGCTCCCTGGGCCCTCTCTTTGCTGGGGGTCTCTGGAGCCTGAAACCCACACCCAATGTATTCTCCTTTGCGGGGAAGCATGACTGGGTGTGCGAAGGCCTTTTGCGCAAAAACCCCAACAATGCCCCCCGAGCCCAGCTGGGCCGCTCAGCCCCGAAGCCCCGTCTCCCCAACGGCACCAACCGAGCTCCAGGGCGCTGCAGTCTGCAAAGGGACTTGAAACGCTCTTCGGGCAGCACACACCAGCCCCACCGCGCCTTTGCTCAGGAAAGCACGCAAGCCGTTTTGGCACCCAGCCCGCCACTGGACGTCGGGCAAAGCGCGGCTGGGCTGCCTCTGGCTCCCTGGGCCCTGCTGCTTTGCTGGGGGTCTCCCGAGCCTGAAACCCACTTCAAACGTGTTCTCCTTCACGTGGAAGCAGGATTGGGCGTGCGAAGGCATTCTGCGCCCAGGCCCCTGCAATGACACCCGAGTCCATCTGGACAGCGCAGCACCGAGGACCCGTCTCCCCAACGGCACCAACCGAGCTCCTGGGCCCAGCAGTCTGCAAAGGGACAGGAAAAGCTCCTCGGGGAGCACACATCAGCCCCACCGCGCCTTTGCTCAGGAAAGCAACGCAAGCCGTTTTCGCACCCAGCCCGCCGCTCGCTCTCAGGCCAAGCGGGGCTGGGCTGCCTCTGGCTCCCTGGGCCCTGCTGCTTTGCTGGGGTTCTCTGTAGCCTGAAACCCACTCCCAATGTGTTCTCCTTCGTGGGGACTCAGGATTGGGCGTGCAAAACCTTCTCTGCCCGATTTCGCAAACAGCCCGCCGCTCACCGTCGGGCAAAGCGGGGCTGGGCTGCCTCTGGCTCCCTGGGCCCTGCTGCTTTGCTGGGGGTCGCCCGAGCCTGAAACCCACTTCAAAAGTGTTCTCCTTCACGTGGAAGCAGGATTGGGCCTGCGAAGGCCTTCTTCGCCCAGGCCCCATCAATGCACATCGAGCAAAGCTGGGCTGCTCAGTACCGAGGCCCCGGCTCCCTAACGGCACCAAACCAGCTCCTGGAGGCTGCAGTCTGCAAAGGGACAGGAAAAGCTTCTCGAGGAGCACACACCAGCCCCACCGCGCCTTTGCTCAGGAAAGCAATGCAAGCCGTTTTGGCATCCAGCCTGCCGCTCCATGTCGGGCAAAGCGGGGCTGGGCTGCCTCTGGCCCCCTGGGCCCTGCTGCTTTGCTGGGGGTCTCCGGAGCCTGAAACCCACTCCCAACGTGTTCTCCTTCTTGGGGAAGCAGGATTGGGCGTGCGAAGACCTTCTGCGCCCAGGCCCCAGCAATGCCACCCGAGCCAAACTGGGCCAGACAGCCCGAAGCCCCGTCTCCCCAACGGCACCAACCGAGCTCCTGGGGGCTGCAGTCTGCAAGGGGACAGGAAACGCTCATCGGGGAGTACACACCAGCCCCAACGGGCCAAAACTCAGGAAAGCAACAAAAGCCGTTTTCGCACCCAGCCCCCCGCTCGCAGTCTGGCAAAGCGGGGCTGGGCTGCCCCTGGGTCCCTAAGCCCTGCTGCTTTGCAGGGGGTCTTTGGAGCCTGAATCCCACTCCCTACATGTTCTCCTTCATGGGGAAGCAAGATTGAACGTCCGTAGGCCTTCTTCGCCCATGCCCCAGCAATACAGCCCTACAGAACCTGGGCCAATCCGCACAGAGGACCCAACTCGCCAAAGGCACCAACCGAGTTCCTGGGCCCTGCAGTCTGCAAAGGGACAGGTAACATTCCTCACGGAGCAATACCAGCCCCACCGCGCCTTTTCTTAGGAAAGCAACACAAGCCGTTTTTGCTTTCAGCCTGCCGCTGGCCGTCGGGAAAAGCGGGGATGGGCTGCCTCTGGCTCGCTGGGCCCTGCTGCTTTGCTGGGGGTCTCCCGAGCCTGAAACCCACTTCAAATGTGTTCTCCTTCGCGTGGAAGCAGGATTGGGCCTGCGAAGGCGTTCTGCGCCCAGGCCACTGCAATGACACCCGAGTCCAGCTGGACAGAGCAGCACCGAGGACCCGTCTCCCCAACGGCACCAACCAAGCTCCTGGGCCCTGCAGTCTGCAAAGGGACAGGAAAAGCTCCTCGGGGAGCACACACCAGCCCTACCGCGCCTTTTCTCAGGAATGCAACGCAAGCCGTTTTCGCACCCAGCCCGCCGCTCGCTGTCGGGCAAAGCGGGGCTGGGCTGCCTCTGGCTCCCTGGGCCCTGCTGCTTTGCTGGGGGTCTCGGGAGCCTGAAACCCACCCCCAAAGTGTTCTCCTTCGTGGGTAAGCAGGACTGGGCGTTGGAAGGCCTTCTTTGCCCAGGCCCCAGCAATGCCCCCCGAGCCAAGGTGGGCTGCACAGCACCGAGGTCCCGGCTCCCCAACAGCACCAACTGAGGTCCTGGGCGCTGCAGTCTGCAAAGGGACAGGAAAAGCTCCTCGGGTAGCACACACCAGCCCCACCACGCCTTTTCTCAGGTAAGCGATGCAAGCCGTTTTCGCACCCAGCCCCCCTCTCGCAGTCTGGCAAAGCGGGGCTGGGCTGCCCCTGGCTCCCTGAGCCCTGCTGCTTTGCAGGGGGTCTTCGGAGCCTGAATCCCACTCCCTACGTGTTCTTCTTCACGGGGAAGCAAGATGGAACGTGCATAGGCCTTCTTCGCCCATGCCCCAGCAATACAGCCCTAGCGAAGGTGGGCCACTTCGCACCAAGGCCCCAACTCCCCAAAGGCACCAACCGAGTTCCTGGGCCCTGCAGTCTGCAAAGGGACAGGAAACGCTCCTCGCGGATTAACAGCAGCCCCACTGCGCCTTTGCTCAGGAAAGCAACGCAAGCCTTTTTCCGACCCAGGACACCGCACGCCGTTGGGCAAAGCGGGGCTGGGCTGGCTCTGGCTCCCTGGGCCCTGCTGCTTTGCTGAGGCTCTCCGGAGCCTGAAACCAACTCCCAACGTGTTCTCCTTCATGGGGAAGCAGGATTGGGCCTGCGAAGACCTTCTACGCCCAGGCCCCTGCTAGGCCCCCCGAGCCAAGTTGGGCCGCGCAGTAACCAGGACCCCTCTCCCCAAGGGCACCAACCGAGTTCCTGGGCCCTAAATTCTGCAAAGGGAGAGGAAACGCTCATCAGGGAGCACACACCAGCCCCAAAGAGCCAAAACTCAGGAAATCAACGCAAGCCGTTTTCGCACCCAGGCCGCCGCACGCCTTTGGGCAAAGCGGGGCTGGGCTGCCTCTGGCTCCCTGGGCCCTGCTGCTTGGCTGGGGGTCTCCGGAGCCTGAAACCCACTCCCAACGTGTTCTCCTTCATGGCGAAGCAGGATTCGGCGGGCGAAGGCCATCTAGACCCAGGCCCCAGTAATGCCCCCGAGGCAAGCTGGGCCGCACAGCCTCGAGGCTCTGTCTCCGCAACGGCACCCACCGAGCTCCTGGGCGCTGCACTCTGCAAACTGACAGGAAACGCTCCTGGGGCAGCACACACCAGCCCCACCGCGCCTTTGCTCAGGAAAGCAACGCAAGCCGTTTTGGCATCCAGCCTGCCGCTCCATGTCGGGCAAAGCGGGGCTGGGCTGCCTCTGGCCCCCTGGCCCCTGCGGCTTTGCTGGGGATCTCCGGAGCCTGAAACCCACTCCCAGCGTGTCCTCCTTCACAGGATACAGGATTGGGCGTGCGAAGACCTTCTGCGCCCAGGCCCCAGCAATGCCATCCGAGCCAAGCTGTGCCAGACAGCACCGAGGCTCCGTCTCCCCAACGGCACCAACCGAGCTCCTGGGCCCAGCAGTCTGCAAAGGGACAGGAAACGCTCATCGGGGAGCACACACCAACCCCAAGGGGCCAAAACTCAGGAAAGCTACGGAAGCCGTTTTCGCACCCAACCCCCCCGGTCGCAGTCTGGCAAAGAGTGGCTGGGCTGCCCCTGGGTCCCTGAGGCTGCTGCTTAGCAGGGAGTCTTCGGAGCCTGAATCCCACTCCCTACGTGTTCTCCTTCACGGGGAAGCAGGATTGAACGTGCGTAGACCTTCTTCGCCCATGCCCCTGCAATACACCCCTAGTGAAGCTGTGCCATTCTGCACCAAGGCCCCAACTCCCCAAAGGCACCAACCGAGTTCCTGGGCCCTGCAGTTGCAAAGGGACAGGAAACGCTCCTCGCAGATCAACAGCAGCCCCACCGCGCCTTTGCTCAGGAAAGCAACGCAAGCCGTTTTCCCACCCAGGACACCGCACGCCGTTGGGCAAAGCGGGGCTGGGCTGCCTCTGGCTCCCTGGGCCCTGCTGCTTTGCTGAGGCTCTCCGGAGCCTGAAACCAACTCCCAACGTGTTCTCTTTCATGGGGAAGAAGGATTGGGCCTGCGAAGGCATTCTGCGCCCAGGCCCCTGCTGTGACCCCCGAGCCAAGTTGGGCCGCGCAGTAACCAGGACCCCTCTCCCCAAGGGCACCAACCGAGTTCCTGGGCCCTGCATTCTGCAAAGGGAGAGGAAACGCTCATCGGGGAGCACACACCAGCCCCAACGAGCCAAAACTCAGGATATCAACCCAAGCCGTTTTCGCACCCAGGCCGCCGCACGCTGTTGGGCAAAGCGGGGCTGGGCTGCCTCTGGCTCCCTGAGCCCTGCTGCTTGGTTGGGGGTCTCCAGAGCCTGAAACCCACTCCCAATGTGTTCTCCTTCACGGCGAAGCAGGATTCGGCGGGTGAAGGCCATCTAGACCCAGGCCCCAGTAATGCCCCCGAGGCAAGCTGGGCCTCTCAGCCTCGAGGCTCTGTCTCCCCAATGGCACCAACCCAGCTCCTTGGTGCTGCAGTCTGCAAAGGGACAGGAAACATTCCTGGTGGAGCAACACCAGCCCCACCGCGCCTTTGCTGAGGAAAGCAACGCAAGCCGTTTTGGCGTCCAGCCTGCTGCTCCATGTCGGGCAAAGCGGGGCTGGGCTGCCTCTGGCCCCCTGGGCCCTGCTGCTTTGCTGGGGGTCTCCGGAGCCTGAAACCCACTCCCAACGTGTTCTCCTTCACGGCGAAGCAGGAATGGGCGTGCGAAGACCCTCTGCGCCCAGGCCCCAGCAATGCCACCCGAGCCAAGCTCGGCTGCGCAACACCGAGGACCCATCTCCCAAAAGGCACCTACCGAGCTCCTGGGGGCTGCAGTCTGCAAGGGGATAGGAAACGCTCATCGGGGAGCACACACCAGCCCCAACGGGCCAAAACTCAGGAAAGCAACAAAAGCCGTTTTCGCACCCAGCCCCCCGCTCGCAGTCCGGCAAAGAGGGGCTGGGCTGCCCCTGGCTCCCTGAGCCCTGCTGCTTTGCAGGGGGTCTTCAGAGCCTGAATCCCACTCCCGACATGTTCTCCTTCACGGGGAAGCAAGATTGAACGTGCGTAGGCCTTCTTCGTCCATGCCCCAGCAATACAGCCCTAGAGAAGCTGGGCCAATCCGCACCAAGGCCCCAACACCCCAAAGGCACCAACCGAGTTCCTGGGCCCTGCAGTCTGCAAAGGGACAGGAAACTTTCCTGGCGGAGCAATACCAGCCCCACCGCGCCTTTGCTCAGGAAAGCAACCGAAGCCGTTTTCGCACCCAGCCCGCCGCTGGACGTCGGGAAAAGCAGGGAAGTATTGCCTCGGGCTCCCTGGGCCCTCTCTTTGCTATGGGTCTCTGGAGTCTGAAACCCACACCCAATGTATTCTCCTTTGCGGGGAAGCATGATTGGGTGTGCGAAGGCCTTTTGCGCAAATACCCCAACAATGCCTCCCGAGCCCAGCTGGGCTGCTCAGCCCCGAAGCCCCGTCTCCCCACCGGCACCAACCGAGCTCCAGGGTGCTGCAGTGTGCAAAGGGACTTGAAACGCTCTTCAGGCAGCACACACCAGCCCCACCGCGCCTTTGCTCAGGAAAGCACGCAAGCCGTTTAAGCACCCAGCCCGCCACTGGATGTCGGGCAAATCGGGGCTGGGCTGCCTCTGGCTCCCTGGGCCCTGCTGCTTTGCTGGGGTTCTCTGTAGCCTGAAACCCACTCCCAATGTGTTCTCCTTCGTGGGGACTCAGGATTGGGCGTGCAAAACCTTCTCTGCCCGATTTCGCAAACAGCCCGCCGCTCACCGTCGGGCAAAGCGGGGCTGGGCTGCCTCTGGCTCCCTGGGCCCTGCTGCTTTGCTGGGGGTCGCCCGAGCCTGAAACCCACTTCAAAAGTGTTCTCCTTCACGTGGAAGCAGGATTGGGCCTGCGAAGGCCTTCTTCGCCCAGGCCCCATCAATGCACATCGAGCAAAGCTGGGCTGCTCAGTACCGAGGCCCCGGCTCCCTAACGGCACCAAACCAGCTCCTGGAGGCTGCAGTCTGCAAAGGGACAGGAAAAGCTTCTCGAGGAGCACACACCAGCCCCACCGCGCCTTTGCTCAGGAAAGCAATGCAAGCCGTTTTGGCATCCAGCCTGCCGCTCCATGTCGGGCAAAGCGGGGCTGGGCTGCCTCTGGCCCCCTGGGCCCTGCTGCTTTGCTGGGGGTCTCCGGAGCCTGAAACCCACTCCCAACGTGTTCTCCTTCTTGGGGAAGCAGGATTGGGCGTGCGAAGACCTTCTGCGCCCAGGCCCCAGCAATGCCACCCGAGCCAAACTGGGCCAGACAGCCCGAAGCCCCGTCTCCCCAACGGCACCAACCGAGCTCCTGGGGGCTGCAGTCTGCAAGGGGACAGGAAACGCTCATCGGGGAGTACACACCAGCCCCAACGGGCCAAAACTCAGGAAAGCAACAAAAGCCGTTTTCGCACCCAGCCCCCCGCTCGCAGTCTGGCAAAGCGGGGCTGGGCTGCCCCTGGGTCCCTAAGCCCTGCTGCTTTGCAGGGGGTCTTTGGAGCCTGAATCCCACTCCCTACATGTTCTCCTTCATGGGGAAGCAAGATTGAACGTCCGTAGGCCTTCTTCGCCCATGCCCCAGCAATACAGCCCTACAGAACCTGGGCCAATCCGCACAGAGGACCCAACTCGCCAAAGGCACCAACCGAGTTCCTGGGCCCTGCAGTCTGCAAAGGGACAGGTAACATTCCTCACGGAGCAATACCAGCCCCACCGCGCCTTTTCTTAGGAAAGCAACACAAGCCGTTTTTGCTTTCAGCCTGCCGCTGGCCGTCGGGAAAAGCGGGGATGGGCTGCCTCTGGCTCGCTGGGCCCTGCTGCTTTGCTGGGGGTCTCCCGAGCCTGAAACCCACTTCAAATGTGTTCTCCTTCGCGTGGAAGCAGGATTGGGCCTGCGAAGGCGTTCTGCGCCCAGGCCACTGCAATGACACCCGAGTCCAGCTGGACAGAGCAGCACCGAGGACCCGTCTCCCCAACGGCACCAACCAAGCTCCTGGGCCCTGCAGTCTGCAAAGGGACAGGAAAAGCTCCTCGGGGAGCACACACCAGCCCTACCGCGCCTTTTCTCAGGAATGCAACGCAAGCCGTTTTCGCACCCAGCCCGCCGCTCGCTGTCGGGCAAAGCGGGGCTGGGCTGCCTCTGGCTCCCTGGGCCCTGCTGCTTTGCTGGGGGTCTCGGGAGCCTGAAACCCACCCCCAAAGTGTTCTCCTTCGTGGGTAAGCAGGACTGGGCGTTGGAAGGCCTTCTTTGCCCAGGCCCCAGCAATGCCCCCCGAGCCAAGGTGGGCTGCACAGCACCGAGGTCCCGGCTCCCCAACAGCACCAACTGAGGTCCTGGGCGCTGCAGTCTGCAAAGGGACAGGAAAAGCTCCTCGGGTAGCACACACCAGCCCCACCACGCCTTTTCTCAGGTAAGCGATGCAAGCCTTTTTCGCACCCAGCCCCCCTCTCGCAGTCTGGCAAAGCGGGGCTGGGCTGCCCCTGGCTCCCTGAGCCCTGCTGCTTTGCAGGGGGTCTTCGGAGCCTGAATCCCACTCCCTACGTGTTCTTCTTCACGGGGAAGCAAGATGGAACGTGCATAGGCCTTCTTCGCCCATGCCCCAGCAATACAGCCCTAGCGAAGGTGGGCCACTTCGCACCAAGGCCCCAACTCCCCAAAGGCACCAACCGAGTTCCTGGGCCCTGCAGTCTGCAAAGGGACAGGAAACGCTCCTCGCGGATTAACAGCAGCCCCACTGCGCCTTTGCTCAGGAAAGCAACGCAAGCCTTTTTCCGACCCAGGACACCGCACGCCGTTGGGCAAAGCGGGGCTGGGCTGGCTCTGGCTCCCTGGGCCCTGCTGCTTTGCTGAGGCTCTCCGGAGCCTGAAACCAACTCCCAACGTGTTCTCCTTCATGGGGAAGCAGGATTGGGCCTGCGAAGACCTTCTACGCCCAGGCCCCTGCTAGGCCCCCCGAGCCAAGTTGGGCCGCGCAGTAACCAGGACCCCTCTCCCCAAGGGCACCAACCGAGTTCCTGGGCCCTAAATTCTGCAAAGGGAGAGGAAACGCTCATCAGGGAGCACACACCAGCCCCAAAGAGCCAAAACTCAGGAAATCAACGCAAGCCGTTTTCGCACCCAGGCCGCCGCACGCCTTTGGGCAAAGCGGGGCTGGGCTGCCTCTGGCTCCCTGGGCCCTGCTGCTTGGCTGGGGGTCTCCGGAGCCTGAAACCCACTCCCAACGTGTTCTCCTTCATGGCGAAGCAGGATTCGGCGGGCGAAGGCCATCTAGACCCAGGCCCCAGTAATGCCCCCGAGGCAAGCTGGGCCGCACAGCCTCGAGGCTCTGTCTCCGCAACGGCACCCACCGAGCTCCTGGGCGCTGCACTCTGCAAACTGACAGGAAACGCTCCTGGGGCAGCACACACCAGCCCCACCGCGCCTTTGCTCAGGAAAGCAACGCAAGCCGTTTTGGCATCCAGCCTGCCGCTCCATGTCGGGCAAAGCGGGGCTGGGCTGCCTCTGGCCCCCTGGCCCCTGCGGCTTTGCTGGGGATCTCCGGAGCCTGAAACCCACTCCCAGCGTGTCCTCCTTCACAGGATACAGGATTGGGCGTGCGAAGACCTTCTGCGCCCAGGCCCCAGCAATGCCATCCGAGCCAAGCTGTGCCAGACAGCACCGAGGCTCCGTCTCCCCAACGGCACCAACCGAGCTCCTGGGCCCAGCAGTCTGCAAAGGGACAGGAAACGCTCATCGGGGAGCACACACCAACCCCAAGGGGCCAAAACTCAGGAAAGCTACGGAAGCCGTTTTCGCACCCAACCCCCCCGGTCGCAGTCTGGCAAAGAGTGGCTGGGCTGCCCCTGGGTCCCTGAGGCTGCTGCTTAGCAGGGAGTCTTCGGAGCCTGAATCCCACTCCCTACGTGTTCTCCTTCACGGGGAAGCAGGATTGAACGTGCGTAGACCTTCTTCGCCCATGCCCCTGCAATACACCCCTAGTGAAGCTGTGCCATTCTGCACCAAGGCCCCAACTCCCCAAAGGCACCAACCGAGTTCCTGGGCCCTGCAGTTGCAAAGGGACAGGAAACGCTCCTCGCAGATCAACAGCAGCCCCACCGCGCCTTTGCTCAGGAAAGCAACGCAAGCCGTTTTCCCACCCAGGACACCGCACGCCGTTGGGCAAAGCGGGGCTGGGCTGCCTCTGGCTCCCTGGGCCCTGCTGCTTTGCTGAGGCTCTCCGGAGCCTGAAACCAACTCCCAACGTGTTCTCTTTCATGGGGAAGAAGGATTGGGCCTGCGAAGGCATTCTGCGCCCAGGCCCCTGCTGTGACCCCCGAGCCAAGTTGGGCCGCGCAGTAACCAGGACCCCTCTCCCCAAGGGCACCAACCGAGTTCCTGGGCCCTGCATTCTGCAAAGGGAGAGGAAACGCTCATCGGGGAGCACACACCAGCCCCAACGAGCCAAAACTCAGGATATCAACCCAAGCCGTTTTCGCACCCAGGCCGCCGCACGCTGTTGGGCAAAGCGGGGCTGGGCTGCCTCTGGCTCCCTGGGCCCTGCTGCTTGGTTGGGGGTCTCCAGAGCCTGAAACCCACTCCCAACGTGTTCTCCTTCATGGCGAAGCAGGATTCGGCGGGTGAAGGCCATCTAGACCCAGGCCCCAGTAATGCCCCCGAGGCAAGCTGGGCCGCTCAGCCTCGAGGCTCTGTCTCCCCAATGGCACCAACCCAGCTCCTTGGTGCTGCAGTCTGCAAAGGGACAGGAAACATTCCTGGTGGAGCAACACCAGCCCCACCGCGCCTTTGCTGAGGAAAGCAACGCAAGCCGTTTTGGCGTCCAGCCTGCTGCTCCATGTCGGGCAAAGCGGGGCTGGGCTGCCTCTGGCCCCCTGGGCCCTGCTGCTTTGCTGGGGGTCTCCGGAGCCTGAAACCCACTCCCAACGTGTTCTCCTTCACGGCGAAGCAGGAATGGGCGTGCGAAGACCCTCTGCGCCCAGGCCCCAGCAATGCCACCCGAGCCAAGCTCGGCTGCGCAACACCGAGGACCCATCTCCCAAAAGGCACCTACCGAGCTCCTGGGGGCTGCAGTCTGCAAGGGGATAGGAAACGCTCATCGGGGAGCACACACCAGCCCCAACGGGCCAAAACTCAGGAAAGCAACAAAAGCCGTTTTCGCACCCAGCCCCCCGCTCGCAGTCCGGCAAAGAGGGGCTGGGCTGCCCCTGGCTCCCTGAGCCCTGCTGCTTTGCAGGGGGTCTTCAGAGCCTGAATCCCACTCCCGACGTGTTCTCCTTCACGGGGAAGCAAGATTGAACGTGCGTAGGCCTTCTTCGTCCATGCCCCAGCAATACAGCCCTAGAGAAGCTGGGCCAATCCGCACCAAGGCCCCAACACCCCAAAGGCACCAACCGAGTTCCTGGGCCCTGCAGTCTGCAAAGGGACAGGAAACTTTCCTGGCGGAGCAATACCAGCCCCACCGCGCCTTTGCTCAGGAAAGCAACCGAAGCCGTTTTCGCACCCAGCCCGCCGCTGGACGTCGGGAAAAGCAGGGAAGTATTGCCTCGGGCTCCCTGGGCCCTCTCTTTGCTATGGGTCTCTGGAGTCTGAAACCCACACCCAATGTATTCTCCTTTGCGGGGAAGCATGATTGGGTGTGCGAAGGCCTTTTGCGCAAATACCCCAACAATGCCTCCCGAGCCCAGCTGGGCTGCTCAGCCCCGAAGCCCCGTCTCCCCACCGGCACCAACCGAGCTCCAGGGCGCTGCAGTGTGCAAAGGGACTTGAAACGCTCTTCAGGCAGCACACACCAGCCCCACCGCGCCTTTGCTCAGGAAAGCACGCAAGCCGTTTAAGCACCCAGCCCGCCACTGGATGTCGGGCAAATCGGGGCTGGGCTGCCTCTGGCTCCCTGGGCCCTGCTGCTTGGCTGGGGGCTCCGGAGCCTGAACCCCACTCCCAATGTGTTCTCCTTCGTGGGGAAGCAGGATTGGACATGCGAAGGCCTTCTTCGCCCAGGCCCCAGCAGTGCCCCCCGAGCCAAGCTGGACTGCACTGTACCGAGGCCCCGGCTCCCTAACGGCACCAAACCAGCTCCTGGAGGCTGCAGTCTGCAAGGGACAGGAAAAGCTTCTCGAGGAGCACACACCAGCCCCACCGCGCCTTTGCTCAGGAAAGCAATGCAAGCCGTTTTGGCATCCAGCCTGCCGCTCCATGTCGGGCAAAGCGGGGCTGGGCTGCCTCTGGCCCCCTGGGCCCTGCTGCTTTGCTGGGGGTCTCCGGAGCCTGAAACCCACTCCCAACGTGTTCTCCTTCTTGGGGAAGCAGGATTGGGCGTGCGAAGACCTTCTGCGCCCAGGCCCCAGCAATGCCACCCGAGCCAAACTGGGCCAGACAGCCCGAAGCCCCGTCTCCCCAACGGCACCAACCGAGCTCCTGGGGGCTGCAGTCTGCAAGGGGACAGGAAACGCTCATCGGGGAGTACACACCAGCCCCAACGGGCCAAAACTCAGGAAAGCAACAAAAGCCGTTTTCGCACCCAGCCCCCCGCTCGCAGTCTGGCAAAGCGGGGCTGGGCTGCCCCTGGGTCCCTAAGCCCTGCTGCTTTGCAGGGGGTCTTTGGAGCCTGAATCCCACTCCCTACATGTTCTCCTTCATGGGGAAGCAAGATTGAACGTCCGTAGGCCTTCTTCGCCCATGCCCCAGCAATACAGCCCTACAGAACCTGGGCCAATCCGCACAGAGGACCCAACTCGCCAAAGGCACCAACCGAGTTCCTGGGCCCTGCAGTCTGCAAAGGGACAGGTAACATTCCTCACGGAGCAATACCAGCCCCACCGCGCCTTTTCTTAGGAAAGCAACACAAGCCGTTTTTGCTTTCAGCCTGCCGCTGGCCGTCGGGAAAAGCGGGGATGGGCTGCCTCTGGCTCGCTGGGCCCTGCTGCTTTGCTGGGGGTCTCCCGAGCCTGAAACCCACTTCAAATGTGTTCTCCTTCGCGTGGAAGCAGGATTGGGCCTGCGAAGGCGTTCTGCGCCCAGGCCACTGCAATGACACCCGAGTCCAGCTGGACAGAGCAGCACCGAGGACCCGTCTCCCCAACGGCACCAACCAAGCTCCTGGGCCCTGCAGTCTGCAAAGGGACAGGAAAAGCTCCTCGGGGAGCACACACCAGCCCTACCGCGCCTTTTCTCAGGAATGCAACGCAAGCCGTTTTCGCACCCAGCCCGCCGCTCGCTGTCGGGCAAAGCGGGGCTGGGCTGCCTCTGGCTCCCTGGGCCCTGCTGCTTTGCTGGGGGTTTCGGGAGCCTGAAACCCACCCCCAAAGTGTTCTCCTTCGTGGGTAAGCAGGACTGGGCGTTGGAAGGCCTTCTTTGCCCAGGCCCCAGCAATGCCCCCCGAGCCAAGGTGGGCTGCACAGCACCGAGGTCCCGGCTCCCCAACAGCACCAACTGAGGTCCTGGGCGCTGCAGTCTGCAAAGGGACAGGAAAAGCTCCTCGGGTAGCACACACCAGCCCCACCACGCCTTTTCTCAGGTAAGCGATGCAAGCCGTTTTCGCACCCAGCCCCCCTCTCGCAGTCTGGCAAAGCGGGGCTGGGCTGCCCCTGGCTCCCTGAGCCCTGCTGCTTTGCAGGGGGTCTTCGGAGCCTGAATCCCACTCCCTACGTGTTCTTCTTCACGGGGAAGCAAGATGGAACGTGCATAGGCCTTCTTCGCCCATGCCCCAGCAATACAGCCCTAGCGAAGGTGGGCCACTTCGCACCAAGGCCCCAACTCCCCAAAGGCACCAACCGAGTTCCTGGGCCCTGCAGTCTGCAAAGGGACAGGAAACGCTCTTCGGGGAGCACACACCAACCCCAAGGGGCCAAAACTCAGGAAAGCTACGGAAGCCGTTTTCGCACCCAACCCCCCCGGTCGCAGTCTGGCAAAGAGTGGCTGGGCTGCCCCTGGGTCCCTGAGGCTGCTGCTTAGCAGGGAGTCTTCGGAGCCTGAATCCCACTCCCTACGTGTTCTCCTTCACGGGGAAGCAGGATTGAACGTGCGTAGACCTTCTTCGCCCATGCCCCTGCAATACACCCCTAGTGAAGCTGTGCCATTCTGCACCAAGGCCCCAACTCCCCAAAGGCACCAACCGAGTTCCTGGGCCCTGCAGTTGCAAAGGGACAGGAAACGCTCCTCGCAGATCAACAGCAGCCCCACCGCGCCTTTGCTCAGGAAAGCAACGCAAGCCGTTTTCCCACCCAGGACACCGCACGCCGTTGGGCAAAGCGGGGCTGGGCTGCCTCTGGCTCCCTGGGCCCTGCTGCTTTGCTGAGGCTCTCCGGAGCCTGAAACCAACTCCCAACGTGTTCTCTTTCATGGGGAAGAAGGATTGGGCCTGCGAAGGCATTCTGCGCCCAGGCCCCTGCTGTGACCCCCGAGCCAAGTTGGGCCGCGCAGTAACCAGGACCCCTCTCCCCAAGGGCACCAACCGAGTTCCTGGGCCCTGCATTCTGCAAAGGGAGAGGAAACGCTCATCGGGGAGCACACACCAGCCCCAACGAGCCAAAACTCAGGATATCAACCCAAGCCGTTTTCGCACCCAGGCCGCCGCACGCTGTTGGGCAAAGCGGGGCTGGGCTGCCTCTGGCTCCCTGGGCCCTGCTGCTTGGTTGGGGGTCTCCAGAGCCTGAAACCCACTCCCAACGTGTTCTCCTTCACGGCGAAGCAGGATTCGGCGGGTGAAGGCCATCTAGACCCAGGCCCCAGTAATGCCCCCGAGGCAAGCTGGGCCTCTCAGCCTCGAGGCTCTGTCTCCCCAATGGCACCAACCCAGCTCCTTGGTGCTGCAGTCTGCAAAGGGACAGGAAACATTCCTGGTGGAGCAACACCAGCCCCACCGCGCCTTTGCTGAGGAAAGCAACGCAAGCCGTTTTGGCGTCCAGCCTGCTGCTCCATGTCGGGCAAAGCGGGGCTGGGCTGCCTCTGGCCCCCTGGGCCCTGCTGCTTTGCTGGGGGTCTCCGGAGCCTGAAACCCACTCCCAACGTGTTCTCCTTCACGGCGAAGCAGGAATGGGCGTGCGAAGACCCTCTGCGCCCAGGCCCCAGCAATGCCACCCGAGCCAAGCTCGGCTGCGCAACACCGAGGACCCATCTCCCAAAAGGCACCTACCGAGCTCCTGGGGGCTGCAGTCTGCAAGGGGATAGGAAACGCTCATCGGGGAGCACACACCAGCCCCAACGGGCCAAAACTCAGGAAAGCAACAAAAGCCGTTTTCGCACCCAGCCCCCCGCTCGCAGTCCGGCAAAGAGGGGCTGGGCTGCCCCTGGCTCCCTGAGCCCTGCTGCTTTGCAGGGGGTCTTCAGAGCCTGAATCCCACTCCCGACGTGTTCTCCTTCACGGGGAAGCAAGATTGAACGTGCGTAGGCCTTCTTCGTCCATGCCCCAGCAATACAGCCCTAGAGAAGCTGGGCCAATCCGCACCAAGGCCCCAACACCCCAAAGGCACCAACCGAGTTCCTGGGCCCTGCAGTCTGCAAAGGGACAGGAAACTTTCCTGGTGGAGCAATACCAGCCCCACCGCGCCTTTGCTCAGGAAAGCAACCGAAGCCGTTTTCGCACCCAGCCCGCCGCTGGACGTCGGGAAAAGCAGGGAAGTATTGCCTCGGGCTCCCTGGGCCCTCTCTTTGCTATGGGTCTCTGGAGTCTGAAACCCACACCCAATGTATTCTCCTTTGCGGGGAAGCATGATTGGGTGTGCGAAGGCCTTTTGCGCAAATACCCCAACAATGCCTCCCGAGCCCAGCTGGGCTGCTCAGCCCCGAAGCCCCGTCTCCCCACCGGCACCAACCGAGCTCCAGGGCGCTGCAGTGTGCAAAGGGACTTGAAACGCTCTTCAGGCAGCACACACCAGCCCCACCGCGCCTTTGCTCAGGAAAGCACGCAAGCCGTTTAAGCACCCAGCCCGCCACTGGATGTCGGGCAAATCGGGGCTGGGCTGCCTCTGGCTCCCTGGGCCCTGCTGCTTGGCTGGGGGCTCCGGAGCCTGAACCCCACTCCCAATGTGTTCTCCTTCGTGGGGAAGCAGGATTGGACATGCGAAGGCCTTCTTCGCCCAGGCCCCAGCAGTGCCCCCCGAGCCAAGCTGGACTGCACTGTACCGAGGCCCCGGCTCCCTAACGGCACCAAACCAGCTCCTGGAGGCTGCAGTCTGCAAAGGGACAGGAAAAGCTTCTCGAGGAGCACACACCAGCCCCACCGCGCCTTTGCTCAGGAAAGCAATGCAAGCCGTTTTGGCATCCAGCCTGCCGCTCCATGTCGGGCAAAGCGGGGCTGGGCTGCCTCTGGCCCCCTGGGCCCTGCTGCTTTGCTGGGGGTCTCCGGAGCCTGAAACCCACTCCCAACGTGTTCTCCTTCTTGGGGAAGCAGGATTGGGCGTGCGAAGACCTTCTGCGCCCAGGCCCCAGCAATGCCACCCGAGCCAAACTGGGCCAGACAGCCCGAAGCCCCGTCTCCCCAACGGCACCAACCGAGCTCCTGGGGGCTGCAGTCTGCAAGGGGACAGGAAACGCTCATCGGGGAGTACACACCAGCCCCAACGGGCCAAAACTCAGGAAAGCAACAAAAGCCGTTTTCGCACCCAGCCCCCCGCTCGCAGTCTGGCAAAGCGGGGCTGGGCTGCCCCTGGGTCCCTAAGCCCTGCTGCTTTGCAGGGGGTCTTTGGAGCCTGAATCCCACTCCCTACATGTTCTCCTTCATGGGGAAGCAAGATTGAACGTCCGTAGGCCTTCTTCGCCCATGCCCCAGCAATACAGCCCTACAGAACCTGGGCCAATCCGCACAGAGGACCCAACTCGCCAAAGGCACCAACCGAGTTCCTGGGCCCTGCAGTCTGCAAAGGGACAGGTAACATTCCTCACGGAGCAATACCAGCCCCACCGCGCCTTTTCTTAGGAAAGCAACACAAGCCGTTTTTGCTTTCAGCCTGCCGCTGGCCGTCGGGAAAAGCGGGGATGGGCTGCCTCTGGCTCGCTGGGCCCTGCTGCTTTGCTGGGGGTCTCCCGAGCCTGAAACCCACTTCAAATGTGTTCTCCTTCGCGTGGAAGCAGGATTGGGCCTGCGAAGGCGTTCTGCGCCCAGGCCACTGCAATGACACCCGAGTCCAGCTGGACAGAGCAGCACCGAGGACCCGTCTCCCCAACGGCACCAACCAAGCTCCTGGGCCCTGCAGTCTGCAAAGGGACAGGAAAAGCTCCTCGGAGAGCACACACCAGCCCTACCGCGCCTTTTCTCAGGAATGCAACGCAAGCCGTTTTCGCACCCAGCCCGCCGCTCGCTGTCGGGCAAAGCGGGGCTGGGCTGCCTCTGGCTCCCTGGGCCCTGCTGCTTTGCTGGGGGTCTCGGGAGCCTGAAACCCACCCCCAAAGTGTTCTCCTTCGTGGGTAAGCAGGACTGGGCGTTGGAAGGCCTTCTTTGCCCAGGCCCCAGCAATGCCCCCCGAGCCAAGGTGGGCTGCACAGCACCGAGGTCCCGGCTCCCCAACAGCACCAACTGAGGTCCTGGGCGCTGCAGTCTGCAAAGGGACAGGAAAAGCTCCTCGGGTAGCACACACCAGCCCCACCACGCCTTTTCTCAGGTAAGCGATGCAAGTCGTTTTCGCACCCAGCCCCCCTCTCGCAGTCTGGCAAAGCGGGGCTGGGCTGCCCCTGGCTCCCTGAGCCCTGCTGCTTTGCAGGGGGTCTTCGGAGCCTGAATCCCACTCCCTACGTGTTCTTCTTCACGGGGAAGCAAGATGGAACGTGCATAGGCCTTCTTCGCCCATGCCCCAGCAATACAGCCCTAGCGAAGGTGGGCCACTTCGCACCAAGGCCCCAACTCCCCAAAGGCACCAACCGAGTTCCTGGGCCCTGCAGTCTGCAAAGGGACAGGAAACGCTCTTCGGGGAGCACACACCAACCCCAAGGGGCCAAAACTCAGGAAAGCTACGGAAGCCGTTTTCGCACCCAACCCCCCCGGTCGCAGTCTGGCAAAGAGTGGCTGGGCTGCCCCTGGGTCCCTGAGGCTGCTGCTTAGCAGGGAGTCTTCGGAGCCTGAATCCCACTCCCTACGTGTTCTCCTTCACGGGGAAGCAGGATTGAACGTGCGTAGACCTTCTTCGCCCATGCCCCTGCAATACACCCCTAGTGAAGCTGTGCCATTCTGCACCAAGGCCCCAACTCCCCAAAGGCACCAACCGAGTTCCTGGGCCCTGCAGTTGCAAAGGGACAGGAAACGCTCCTCGCAGATCAACAGCAGCCCCACCGCGCCTTTGCTCAGGAAAGCAACGCAAGCCGTTTTCCCACCCAGGACACCGCACGCCGTTGGGCAAAGCGGGGCTGGGCTGCCTCTGGCTCCCTGGGCCCTGCTGCTTTGCTGAGGCTCTCCGGAGCCTGAAACCAACTCCCAACGTGTTCTCTTTCATGGGGAAGAAGGATTGGGCCTGCGAAGGCATTCTGCGCCCAGGCCCCTGCTGTGACCCCCGAGCCAAGTTGGGCCGCGCAGTAACCAGGACCCCTCTCCCCAAGGGCACCAACCGAGTTCCTGGGCCCTGCATTCTGCAAAGGGAGAGGAAACGCTCATCGGGGAGCACACACCAGCCCCAACGAGCCAAAACTCAGGATATCAACCCAAGCCGTTTTCGCACCCAGGCCGCCGCACGCTGTTGGGCAAAGCGGGGCTGGGCTGCCTCTGGCTCCCTGGGCCCTGCTGCTTGGTTGGGGGTCTCCAGAGCCTGAAACCCACTCCCAACGTGTTCTCCTTCACGGCGAAGCAGGATTCGGCGGGTGAAGGCCATCTAGACCCAGGCCCCAGTAATGCCCCCGAGGCAAGCTGGGCCTCTCAGCCTCGAGGCTCTGTCTCCCCAATGGCACCAACCCAGCTCCTTGGTGCTGCAGTCTGCAAAGGGACAGGAAACATTCCTGGTGGAGCAACACCAGCCCCACCGCGCCTTTGCTGAGGAAAGCAACGCAAGCCGTTTTGGCGTCCAGCCTGCTGCTCCATGTCGGGCAAAGCGGGGCTGGGCTGCCTCTGGCCCCCTGGGCCCTGCTGCTTTGCTGGGGGTCTCCGGAGCCTGAAACCCACTCCCAACGTGTTCTCCTTCACGGCGAAGCAGGAATGGGCGTGCGAAGACCCTCTGCGCCCAGGCCCCAGCAATGCCACCCGAGCCAAGCTCGGCTGCGCAACACCGAGGACCCATCTCCCAAAAGGCACCTACCGAGCTCCTGGGGGCTGCAGTCTGCAAGGGGATAGGAAACGCTCATCGGGGAGCACACACCAGCCCCAACGGGCCAAAACTCAGGAAAGCAACAAAAGCCGTTTTCGCACCCAGCCCCCCGCTCGCAGTCCGGCAAAGCGGGGCTGGGCTGCCCCTGGCTCCCTGAGCCCTGCTGCTTTGCAGGGGGTCTTCAGAGCCTGAATCCCACTCCCGACGTGTTCTCCTTCACGGGGAAGCAAGATTGAACGTGCGTAGGCCTTCTTCGTCCATGCCCCAGCAATACAGCCCTAGAGAAGCTGGGCCAATCCGCACCAAGGCCCCAACACCCCAAAGGCACCAACCGAGTTCCTGGGCCCTGCAGTCTGCAAAGGGACAGGAAACTTTCCTGGCGGAGCAATACCAGCCCCACCGCGCCTTTGCTCAGGAAAGCAACCGAAGCCGTTTTCGCACCCAGCCCGCCGCTGGACGTCGGGAAAAGCAGGGAAGTATTGCCTCGGGCTCCCTGGGCCCTCTCTTTGCTATGGGTCTCTGGAGTCTGAAACCCACACCCAATGTATTCTCCTTTGCGGGGAAGCATGATTGGGTGTGCGAAGGCCTTTTGCGCAAATACCCCAACAATGCCTCCCGAGCCCAGCTGGGCTGCTCAGCCCCGAAGCCCCGTCTCCCCACCGGCACCAACCGAGCTCCAGGGCGCTGCAGTGTGCAAAGGGACTTGAAACGCTCTTCAGGCAGCACACACCAGCCCCACCGCGCCTTTGCTCAGGAAAGCACGCAAGCCGTTTAAGCACCCAGCCCGCCACTGGATGTCGGGCAAATCGGGGCTGGGCTGCCTCTGGCTCCCTGGGCCCTGCTGCTTGGCTGGGGGCTCCGGAGCCTGAACCCCACTCCCAATGTGTTCTCCTTCGTGGGGAAGCAGGATTGGACATGCGAAGGCCTTCTTCGCCCAGGCCCCAGCAGTGCCCCCCGAGCCAAGCTGGACTGCACTGTACCGAGGCCCCGGCTCCCTAACGGCACCAAACCAGCTCCTGGAGGCTGCAGTCTGCAAAGGGACAGGAAAAGCTTCTCGAGGAGCACACACCAGCCCCACCGCGCCTTTGCTCAGGAAAGCAATGCAAGCCGTTTTGGCATCCAGCCTGCCGCTCCATGTCGGGCAAAGCGGGGCTGGGCTGCCTCTGGCCCCCTGGGCCCTGCTGCTTTGCTGGGGGTCTCCGGAGCCTGAAACCCACTCCCAACGTGTTCTCCTTCTTGGGGAAGCAGGATTGGGCGTGCGAAGACCTTCTGCGCCCAGGCCCCAGCAATGCCACCCGAGCCAAACTGGGCCAGACAGCCCGAAGCCCCGTCTCCCCAACGGCACCAACCGAGCTCCTGGGGGCTGCAGTCTGCAAGGGGACAGGAAACGCTCATCGGGGAGTACACACCAGCCCCAACGGGCCAAAACTCAGGAAAGCAACAAAAGCCGTTTTCGCACCCAGCCCCCCGCTCGCAGTCTGGCAAAGCGGGGCTGGGCTGCCCCTGGGTCCCTAAGCCCTGCTGCTTTGCAGGGGGTCTTTGGAGCCTGAATCCCACTCCCTACATGTTCTCCTTCATGGGGAAGCAAGATTGAACGTCCGTAGGCCTTCTTCGCCCATGCCCCAGCAATACAGCCCTACAGAACCTGGGCCAATCCGCACAGAGGACCCAACTCGCCAAAGGCACCAACCGAGTTCCTGGGCCCTGCAGTCTGCAAAGGGACAGGTAACATTCCTCACGGAGCAATACCAGCCCCACCGCGCCTTTTCTTAGGAAAGCAACACAAGCCGTTTTTGCTTTCAGCCTGCCGCTGGCCGTCGGGAAAAGCGGGGATGGGCTGCCTCTGGCTCGCTGGGCCCTGCTGCTTTGCTGGGGGTCTCCCGAGCCTGAAACCCACTTCAAATGTGTTCTCCTTCGCGTGGAAGCAGGATTGGGCCTGCGAAGGCGTTCTGCGCCCAGGCCACTGCAATGACACCCGAGTCCAGCTGGACAGAGCAGCACCGAGGACCCGTCTCCCCAACGGCACCAACCAAGCTCCTGGGCCCTGCAGTCTGCAAAGGGATAGGAAAAGCTCCTCGGGGAGCACACACCAGCCCTACCGCGCCTTTTCTCAGGAATGCAACGCAAGCCGTTTTCGCACCCAGCCCGCCGCTCGCTGTCGGGCAAAGCGGGGCTGGGCTGCCTCTGGCTCCCTGGGCCCTGCTGCTTTGCTGGGGGTCTCGGGAGCCTGAAACCCACCCCCAAAGTGTTCTCCTTCGTGGGTAAGCAGGACTGGGCGTTGGAAGGCCTTCTTTGCCCAGGCCCCAGCAATGACCCCCGAGCCAAGGTGGGCTGCACAGCACCGAGGTCCCGGCTCCCCAACAGCACCAACTGAGGTCCTGGGCGCTGCAGTCTGCAAAGGGACAGGAAAAGCTCCTCGGGTAGCACACACCAGCCCCACCACGCCTTTTCTCAGGTAAGCGATGCAAGCCGTTTTCGCACCCAGCCCCCCTCTCGCAGTCTGGCAAAGCGGGGCTGGGCTGCCCCTGGCTCCCTGAGCCCTGCTGCTTTGCAGGGGGTCTTCGGAGCCTGAATCCCACTCCCTACGTGTTCTTCTTCACGGGGAAGCAAGATGGAACGTGCATAGGCCTTCTTCGCCCATGCCCCAGCAATACAGCCCTAGCGAAGGTGGGCCACTTCGCACCAAGGCCCCAACTCCCCAAAGGCACCAACCGAGTTCCTGGGCCCTGCAGTCTGCAAAGGGACAGGAAACGCTCTTCGGGGAGCACACACCAACCCCAAGGGGCCAAAACTCAGGAAAGCTACGGAAGCCGTTTTCGCACCCAACCCCCCCGGTCGCAGTCTGGCAAAGAGTGGCTGGGCTGCCCCTGGGTCCCTGAGGCTGCTGCTTAGCAGGGAGTCTTCGGAGCCTGAATCCCACTCCCTACGTGTTCTCCTTCACGGGGAAGCAGGATTGAACGTGCGTAGACCTTCTTCGCCCATGCCCCTGCAATACACCCCTAGTGAAGCTGTGCCATTCTGCACCAAGGCCCCAACTCCCCAAAGGCACCAACCGAGTTCCTGGGCCCTGCAGTTGCAAAGGGACAGGAAACGCTCCTCGCAGATCAACAGCAGCCCCACCGCGCCTTTGCTCAGGAAAGCAACGCAAGCCGTTTTCCCACCCAGGACACCGCACGCCGTTGGGCAAAGCGGGGCTGGGCTGCCTCTGGCTCCCTGGGCCCTGCTGCTTTGCTGAGGCTCTCCGGAGCCTGAAACCAACTCCCAACGTGTTCTCTTTCATGGGGAAGAAGGATTGGGCCTGCGAAGGCATTCTGCGCCCAGGCCCCTGCTGTGACCCCCGAGCCAAGTTGGGCCGCGCAGTAACCAGGACCCCTCTCCCCAAGGGCACCAACCGAGTTCCTGGGCCCTGCATTCTGCAAAGGGAGAGGAAACGCTCATCGGGGAGCACACACCAGCCCCAACGAGCCAAAACTCAGGATATCAACCCAAGCCGTTTTCGCACCCAGGCCGCCGCACGCTGTTGGGCAAAGCGGGGCTGGGCTGCCTCTGGCTCCCTGGGCCCTGCTGCTTGGTTGGGGGTCTCCAGAGCCTGAAACCCACTCCCAACGTGTTCTCCTTCACGGCGAAGCAGGATTCGGCGGGTGAAGGCCATCTAGACCCAGGCCCCAGTAATGCCCCCGAGGCAAGCTGGGCCTCTCAGCCTCGAGGCTCTGTCTCCCCAATGGCACCAACCCAGCTCCTTGGTGCTGCAGTCTGCAAAGGGACAGGAAACATTCCTGGTGGAGCAACACCAGCCCCACCGCGCCTTTGCTGAGGAAAGCAACGCAAGCCGTTTTGGCGTCCAGCCTGCTGCTCCATGTCGGGCAAAGCGGGGCTGGGCTGCCTCTGGCCCCCTGGGCCCTGCTGCTTTGCTGGGGGTCTCCGGAGCCTGAAACCCACTCCCAACGTGTTCTCCTTCACGGCGAAGCAGGAATGGGCGTGCGAAGACCCTCTGCGCCCAGGCCCCAGCAATGCCACCCGAGCCAAGCTCGGCTGCGCAACACCGAGGACCCATCTCCCAAAAGGCACCTACCGAGCTCCTGGGGGCTGCAGTCTGCAAGGGGATAGGAAACGCTCATCGGGGAGCACACACCAGCCCCAACGGGCCAAAACTCAGGAAAGCAACAAAAGCCGTTTTCGCACCCAGCCCCCCGCTCGCAGTCCGGCAAAGAGGGGCTGGGCTGCCCCTGGCTCCCTGAGCCCTGCTGCTTTGCAGGGGGTCTTCAGAGCCTGAATCCCACTCCCGACGTGTTCTCCTTCACGGGGAAGCAAGATTGAACGTGCGTAGGCCTTCTTCGTCCATGCCCCAGCAATACAGCCCTAGAGAAGCTGGGCCAATCCGCACCAAGGCCCCAACACCCCAAAGGCACCAACCGAGTTCCTGGGCCCTGCAGTCTGCAAAGGGACAGGAAACTTTCCTGGCGGAGCAATACCAGCCCCACCGCGCCTTTGCTCAGGAAAGCAACCGAAGCCGTTTTCGCACCCAGCCCGCCGCTGGACGTCGGGAAAAGCAGGGAAGTATTGCCTCGGGCTCCCTGGGCCCTCTCTTTGCTATGGGTCTCTGGAGTCTGAAACCCACACCCAATGTATTCTCCTTTGCGGGGAAGCATGATTGGGTGTGCGAAGGCCTTTTGCGCAAATACCCCAACAATGCCTCCCGAGCCCAGCTGGGCTGCTCAGCCCCGAAGCCCCGTCTCCCCACCGGCACCAACCGAGCTCCAGGGCGCTGCAGTGTGCAAAGGGACTTGAAACGCTCTTCAGGCAGCACACACCAGCCCCACCGCGCCTTTGCTCAGGAAAGCACGCAAGCCGTTTAAGCACCCAGCCCGCCACTGGATGTCGGGCAAATCGGGGCTGGGCTGCCTCTGGCTCCCTGGGCCCTGCTGCTTGGCTGGGGGCTCCGGAGCCTGAACCCCACTCCCAATGTGTTCTCCTTCGTGGGGAAGCAGGATTGGACATGCGAAGGCCTTCTTCGCCCAGGCCCCAGCAGTGCCCCCCGAGCCAAGCTGGACTGCACTGTACCGAGGCCCCGGCTCCCTAACGGCACCAAACCAGCTCCTGGAGGCTGCAGTCTGCAAAGGGACAGGAAAAGCTTCTCGAGGAGCACACACCAGCCCCACCGCGCCTTTGCTCAGGAAAGCAATGCAAGCCGTTTTGGCATCCAGCCTGCCGCTCCATGTCGGGCAAAGCGGGGCTGGGCTGCCTCTGGCCCCCTGGGCCCTGCTGCTTTGCTGGGGGTCTCCGGAGCCTGAAACCCACTCCCAACGTGTTCTCCTTCTTGGGGAAGCAGGATTGGGCGTGCGAAGACCTTCTGCGCCCAGGCCCCAGCAATGCCACCCGAGCCAAACTGGGCCAGACAGCCCGAAGCCCCGTCTCCCCAACGGCACCAACCGAGCTCCTGGGGGCTGCAGTCTGCAAGGGGACAGGAAACGCTCATCGGGGAGTACACACCAGCCCCAACGGGCCAAAACTCAGGAAAGCAACAAAAGCCGTTTTCGCACCCAGCCCCCCGCTCGCAGTCTGGCAAAGCGGGGCTGGGCTGCCCCTGGGTCCCTAAGCCCTGCTGCTTTGCAGGGGGTCTTTGGAGCCTGAATCCCACTCCCTACATGTTCTCCTTCATGGGGAAGCAAGATTGAACGTCCGTAGGCCTTCTTCGCCCATGCCCCAGCAATACAGCCCTACAGAACCTGGGCCAATCCGCACAGAGGACCCAACTCGCCAAAGGCACCAACCGAGTTCCTGGGCCCTGCAGTCTGCAAAGGGACAGGTAACATTCCTCACGGAGCAATACCAGCCCCACCGCGCCTTTTCTTAGGAAAGCAACACAAGCCGTTTTTGCTTTCAGCCTGCCGCTGGCCGTCGGGAAAAGCGGGGATGGGCTGCCTCTGGCTCGCTGGGCCCTGCTGCTTTGCTGGGGGTCTCCCGAGCCTGAAACCCACTTCAAATGTGTTCTCCTTCGCGTGGAAGCAGGATTGGGCCTGCGAAGGCGTTCTGCGCCCAGGCCACTGCAATGACACCCGAGTCCAGCTGGACAGAGCAGCACCGAGGACCCGTCTCCCCAACGGCACCAACCAAGCTCCTGGGCCCTGCAGTCTGCAAAGGGATAGGAAAAGCTCCTCGGGGAGCACACACCAGCCCTACCGCGCCTTTTCTCAGGAATGCAACGCAAGCCGTTTTCGCACCCAGCCCGCCGCTCGCTGTCGGGCAAAGCGGGGCTGGGCTGCCTCTGGCTCCCTGGGCCCTGCTGCTTTGCTGGGGGTCTCGGGAGCCTGAAACCCACCCCCAAAGTGTTCTCCTTCGTGGGTAAGCAGGACTGGGCGTTGGAAGGCCTTCTTTGCCCAGGCCCCAGCAATGCCCCCCGAGCCAAGGTGGGCTGCACAGCACCGAGGTCCCGGCTCCCCAACAGCACCAACTGAGGTCCTGGGCGCTGCAGTCTGCAAAGGGACAGGAAAAGCTCCTCGGGTAGCACACACCAGCCCCACCACGCCTTTTCTCAGGTAAGCGATGCAAGCCGTTTTCGCACCCAGCCCCCCTCTCGCAGTCTGGCAAAGCGGGGCTGGGCTGCCCCTGGCTCCCTGAGCCCTGCTGCTTTGCAGGGGGTCTTCGGAGCCTGAATCCCACTCCCTACGTGTTCTTCTTCACGGGGAAGCAAGATGGAACGTGCATAGGCCTTCTTCGCCCATGCCCCAGCAATACAGCCCTAGCGAAGGTGGGCCACTTCGCACCAAGGCCCCAACTCCCCAAAGGCACCAACCGAGCTCCTGGGGGCTGCAGTCTGCAAAGGGACAGGAAACGCTCTTCGGGGAGCACACACCAACCCCAAGGGGCCAAAACTCAGGAAAGCTACGGAAGCCGTTTTCGCACCCAACCCCCCCGGTCGCAGTCTGGCAAAGAGTGGCTGGGCTGCCCCTGGGTCCCTGAGGCTGCTGCTTAGCAGGGAGTCTTCGGAGCCTGAATCCCACTCCCTACATGTTCTCCTTCACGGGGAAGCAGGATTGAACGTGCGTAGACCTTCTTCGCCCATGCCCCTGCAATACACCCCTAGTGAAGCTGTGCCATTCTGCACCAAGGCCCCAACTCCCCAAAGGCACCAACCGAGTTCCTGGGCCCTGCAGTTGCAAAGGGACAGGAAACGCTCCTCGCAGATCAACAGCAGCCCCACCGCGCCTTTGCTCAGGAAAGCAACGCAAGCCGTTTTCCCACCCAGGACACCGCACGCCGTTGGGCAAAGCGGGGCTGGGCTGCCTCTGGCTCCCTGGGCCCTGCTGCTTTGCTGAGGCTCTCCGGAGCCTGAAACCAACTCCCAACGTGTTCTCTTTCATGGGGAAGAAGGATTGGGCCTGCGAAGGCATTCTGCGCCCAGGCCCCTGCTGTGACCCCCGAGCCAAGTTGGGCCGCGCAGTAACCAGGACCCCTCTCCCCAAGGGCACCAACCGAGTTCCTGGGCCCTGCATTCTGCAAAGGGAGAGGAAACGCTCATCGGGGAGCACACACCAGCCCCAACGAGCCAAAACTCAGGATATCAACCCAAGCCGTTTTCGCACCCAGGCCGCCGCACGCTGTTGGGCAAAGCGGGGCTGGGCTGCCTCTGGCTCCCTGGGCCCTGCTGCTTGGTTGGGGGTCTCCAGAGCCTGAAACCCACTCCCAACATGTTCTCCTTCACGGCGAAGCAGGATTCGGCGGGTGAAGGCCATCTAGACCCAGGCCCCAGTAATGCCCCCGAGGCAAGCTGGGCCTCTCAGCCTCGAGGCTCTGTCTCCCCAATGGCACCAACCCAGCTCCTTGGTGCTGCAGTCTGCAAAGGGACAGGAAACATTCCTGGTGGAGCAACACCAGCCCCACCGCGCCTTTGCTGAGGAAAGCAACGCAAGCCGTTTTGGCGTCCAGCCTGCTGCTCCATGTCGGGCAAAGCGGGGCTGGGCTGCCTCTGGCCCCCTGGGCCCTGCTGCTTTGCTGGGGGTCTCCGGAGCCTGAAACCCACTCCCAACGTGTTCTCCTTCACGGCGAAGCAGGAATGGGCGTGCGAAGACCCTCTGCGCCCAGGCCCCAGCAATGCCACCCGAGCCAAGCTCGGCTGCGCAACACCGAGGACCCATCTCCCAAAAGGCACCTACCGAGCTCCTGGGGGCTGCAGTCTGCAAGGGGATAGGAAACGCTCATCGGGGAGCACACACCAGCCCCAACGGGCCAAAACTCAGGAAAGCAACAAAAGCCGTTTTCGCACCCAGCCCCCCGCTCGCAGTCCGGCAAAGAGGGGCTGGGCTGCCCCTGGCTCCCTGAGCCCTGCTGCTTTGCAGGGGGTCTTCAGAGCCTGAATCCCACTCCCGACGTGTTCTCCTTCACGGGGAAGCAAGATTGAACGTGCGTAGGCCTTCTTCGTCCATGCCCCAGCAATACAGCCCTAGAGAAGCTGGGCCAATCCGCACCAAGGCCCCAACACCCCAAAGGCACCAACCGAGTTCCTGGGCCCTGCAGTCTGCAAAGGGACAGGAAACTTTCCTGGCGGAGCAATACCAGCCCCACCGCGCCTTTGCTCAGGAAAGCAACCGAAGCCGTTTTCGCACCCAGCCCGCCGCTGGACGTCGGGAAAAGCAGGGAAGTATTGCCTCGGGCTCCCTGGGCCCTCTCTTTGCTATGGGTCTCTGGAGTCTGAAACCCACACCCAATGTATTCTCCTTTGCGGGGAAGCATGATTGGGTGTGCGAAGGCCTTTTGCGCAAATACCCCAACAATGCCTCCCGAGCCCAGCTGGGCTGCTCAGCCCCGAAGCCCCGTCTCCCCACCGGCACCAACCGAGCTCCAGGGCGCTGCAGTGTGCAAAGGGACTTGAAACGCTCTTCAGGCAGCACACACCAGCCCCACCGCGCCTTTGCTCAGGAAAGCACGCAAGCCGTTTAAGCACCCAGCCCGCCACTGGATGTCGGGCAAATCGGGGCTGGGCTGCCTCTGGCTCCCTGGGCCCTGCTGCTTGGCTGGGGGCTCCGGAGCCTGAACCCCACTCCCAATGTGTTCTCCTTCGTGGGGAAGCAGGATTGGGCATGCGAAGGCCTTCTTCGCCCAGGCCCCAGCAGTGCCCCCCGAGCCAAGCTGGACTGCACTGTACCGAGGCCCCGGCTCCCTAACGGCACCAAACCAGCTCCTGGAGGCTGCAGTCTGCAAAGGGACAGGAAAAGCTCCTCGGGCAGCACACACCACCCCCACTGCGCCTTTGCTCAGGAAAGCAACGCAAGCCGTTTTCCCACCCAGGACGCCGCACGCCGTTGGGCAAAGCGGGGCTGGGCTGCCTCTGGCTCCCTGGGCCCTGCTGCTTTGCTGGGGGTCCTTCGAGCCTGAAACCCACTTCAAAAGTGTTCTCCTTCGCGTGGAAGCAGGATGGGGCCTGCGAAGGCCTTCTTCGCCCAGGCCCCATCAATGCCCATCGAGCAAAGCTGGGCTGCACAGTACCGAGGCCCCAGCTCCCTAACGGCACCAAACCAGCTCCTGGAGGCTGCAGTCTGCAAAGGGACAGGAAAAGCTCCTCGGGGAGCACACACCAGCCCCACCCCGCCTTTGCTCAGGAAAGCAACGCAAGCCGTTTTGGCATCCAGCCTGCCGCTCCATGTCGGGCAAAGGGGGGCTGGGCTGCCTCTGTCCCCCTGGGCCCTGCTGCTTTCCGGGGGGTCTCCGGAGCCTGAAACCCACTCCCAACGTGTTCTCCTTCTTGGGGAAGCAGGATTGGGCGTGCGAAGACCTTCTACGCCCAGGCCCCAGCAATGCAACCCGAGCCAAGCTCGGCTGCGCAACACCGAGGACCCATCTCCCAAAAGGCACCAACCGAGCTCCTGGGGGCTGCAGTCTGCAAGGGGACAGGAAACGCTCATCGGGGAGCAGGCACCAGCACCAACGGGCCAAAACTCAGGAAAGCAACAAAAGCTGTTTTCGCACCCAGCCCACCACTCGCAGTCCGGCAAAGAGGGGCTAGGCTGCCCCTGGCTCCCTGAGCCCTGCTGCTTTGCAGGGGGTCTTTGGAGCCTGAATCCCACTCCCTACGTGTTCTCCTTCACGGGGAAGCAAGATTGAACGTGCGTAGGCCTTCTTCGCCCATGCCCCAGCAATACAGCCCTAGAGAAGCTGGGCCAATCCGCACAGAGGCCCCAAATCCCCAAAGGCACCAACCGAGTTCCTGGGCCCTGCAGTCTGCAAAGGGACAGGAAACGTTCCTCGCGGAGCAATACCAGCCCCACCGTGCCTTTGCTCAGGAAAGCGACGCAAGGCGTTTTCACAGCCAGCCCGCCGCTGGACGTCGGGAAAAGCGGGGATGGGCTGCCTCGGGCTCCCTGGGCCCTCTTTTTGCTGGGGGTCTCTGGAGCCTGAAACCCACACCCAATGTATTCTCCTTTGCGGGGAAGCATGATTGGGTGTGTGAAGGCCTTTTGTGCAAATACCCCAACAATGCCCCCCGAGCAGAGCTGGGCCGATCAGCCCCGAAGCCCCGTCTCCCCAACGGCACCAACCGAGCTCCAGGGCGCTGCAGTCTGCAAAGGGACTTGAAACGCTCTTCGGGCAGCACACACCAGCCCCACCGCACCTTTGCTCAGGAAAGCATGCAAGCCGTTTAGGCACCCAGCCTGCCAATGGACGTCGGGCAAAGCGGGGCTGAGCTGCCTCTGGCTCCCTGGGCCCTGCTGCTTTGCAGGGGGTCTTTGGAGCCTGAATCCCACTCCCTACGTGTTCTCCTTCACGGGGAAGCAAGATTGAACGTGCGTAGGCCTTCTTTGCCCATGCCCCAGCAATACAGCCCTAGAGAAGCTGGGCCAATCCGCACAGAGGCCCCAACACCCCAAAGGCACCAACCGAGTTCCTGGGCCCTGCAGTCTGCAAAGGGACAGGAAACTTTCCTGGCGGAGCAATACCAGCCCCACCGCGCCTTTGCTCAGGAAAGCAACCGAAGCCGTTTTCGCACCCAGCCCGCCGCTGGACGTCGGGAAAAGCAGGGAAGTATTGCCTCGGGCTCCCTGGGCCCTCTCTTTGCTATGGGTCTCTGGAGTCTGAAACCCACACCCAATGTATTCTCCTTTGCGGGGAAGCATGATTGGGTGTGCGAAGGCCTTTTGCGCAAATACCCCAACAATGCCTCCCGAGCCCAGCTGGGCTGCTCAGCCCCGAAGCCCCGTCTCCCCACCGGCACCAACCGAGCTCCAGGGCGCTGCAGTGTGCAAAGGGACTTGAAACGCTCTTCAGGCAGCACACACCAGCCCCACCGCGCCTTTGCTCAGGAAAGCACGCAAGCCGTTTAAGCACCCAGCCCGCCACTGGATGTCGGGCAAATCGGGGCTGGGCTGCCTCTGGCTCCCTGGGCCCTGCTGCTTGGCTGGGGGCTCCGGAGCCTGAACCCCACTCCCAATGTGTTCTCCTTCGTGGGGAAGCAGGATTGGGCATGCGAAGGCCTTCTTCGCCCAGGCCCCAGCAGTGCCCCCCGAGCCAAGCTGGACTGCACTGTACCGAGGCCCCGGCTCCCTAACGGCACCAAACCAGCTCCTGGAGGCTGCAGTCTGCAAAGGGACAGGAAAAGCTCCTCGGGCAGCACACACCACCCCCACTGCGCATTTGCTCAGGAAAGCAACGCAAGCCGTTTTCCCACCCAGGACGCCGCACGCCGTTGGGCAAAGCGGGGCTGGGCTGCCTCTGGCTCCCTGGGCCCTGCTGCTTTGCTGGGGGTCCCTCGAGCCTGAAACCCACTTCAAAAGTGTTCTCCTTCGCGTGGAAGCAGGATGGGGCCTGCGAAGGCCTTCTTCGCCCAGGCCCCATCAATGCCCATCGAGCAAAGCTGGGCTGCACAGTACCGAGGCCCCAGCTCCCTAACGGCACCAAACCAGCTCCTGGAGGCTGCAGTCTGCAAAGGGACAGGAAAAGCTCCTCGGGGAGCACACACCAGCCCCACCCCGCCTTTGCTCAGGAAAGCAACGCAAGCCGTTTTGGCATCCAGCCTGCCGCTCCATGTCGGGCAAAGGGGGGCTGGGCTGCCTCTGTCCCCCTGGGCCCTGCTGCTTTCCGGGGGGTCTCCGGAGCCTGAAACCCACTCCCAACGTGTTCTCCTTCTTGGGGAAGCAGGATTGGGCGTGCGAAGACCTTCTGCGCCCAGGCCCCAGCAATGCAACCCGAGCCAAGCTCGGCTGCGCAACACCGAGGACCCATCTCCCAAAAGGCACCAACCGAGCTCCTGGGGGCTGCAGTCTGAAAGGGGACAGGAAACGCTCATCGGGGAGCAGGCACCAGCACCAACGGGCCAAAACTCAGGAAAGCAACAAAAGCTGTTTTCGCACCCAGCCCACCACTCGCAGTCCGGCAAAGAGGGGCTGGGCTGCCCCTGGCTCCCTGAGCCCTGCTGCTTTGCAGGGGGTCTTTGGAGCCTGAATCCCACTCCCTACGTGTTCTCCTTCACGGGGAAGCAAGATTGAACGTGCGTAGGCCTTCTTCGCCCATGCCCCAGCAATACAGCCCTAGAGAAGCTGGGCCAATCCGCACAGAGGCCCCAAATCCCCAAAGGCACCAACCGAGTTCCTGGGCCCTGCAGTCTGCAAAGGGACAGGAAACGTTCCTGGCGGAGCAATACCAGCCCCACCGTGCCTTTGCTCAGGAAAGCGACGCAAGGCGTTTTCACAGCCAGCCCGCCGCTGGACGTCGGGAAAAGCGGGGATGGGCTGCCTCGGGCTCCCTGGGCCCTCTCTTTGCTGGGGGTCTCTGGAGCCTGAAACCCACACCCAATGTATTCTCCTTTGCGGGGAAGCATGATTGGGTGTGTGAAGGCCTTTTGTGCAAATACCCCAACAATGCCCCCCGAGCAGAGCTGGGCCGATCAGCCCCGAAGCCCCGTCTCCCCAACGGCACCAACCGAGCTCCAGGGCGCTGCAGTCTGCAAAGGGACTTGAAACGCTCTTCGGGCAGCACACACCAGCCCCACCGCACCTTTGCTCAGGAAAGCATGCAAGCCGTTTAGGCACCCAGCCTGCCACTGGACGTCGGGCAAAGCGGGGCTGAGCTGCCTCTGGCTCCCTGGGCCCTGCTGCTTTGCAGGGGGTCTTTGGAGCCTGAATCCCACTCCCTACGTGTTCTCCTTCACGGGGAAGCAAGATTGAACGTGCGTAGGCCTTCTTTGCCCATGCCCCAGCAATACAGCCCTAGAGAAGCTGGGCCAATCCGCACAGAGGCCCCAACACCCCAAAGTCACCAACCGAGTTCCTGGGCCCTGCAGTCTGCAAAGGGACAGGAAACTTTCCTGGTGGAGCAATACCAGCCCCACCGCGCCTTTGCTCAGGAAAGCAACCGAAGCCGTTTTCGCACCCAGCCCGCCGCTGGACGTCGGGAAAAGCAGGGAAGTATTGCCTCGGGCTCCCTGGGCCCTCTCTTTGCTATGGGTCTCTGGAGTCTGAAACCCACACCCAATGTATTCTCCTTTGCGGGGAAGCATGATTGGGTGTGCGAAGGCCTTTTGCGCAAATACCCCAACAATGCCTCCCGAGCCCAGCTGGGCTGCTCAGCCCCGAAGCCCCGTCTCCCCACCGGCACCAACCGAGCTCCAGGGCGCTGCAGTGTGCAAAGGGACTTGAAACGCTCTTCAGGCAGCACACACCAGCCCCACCGCGCCTTTGCTCAGGAAAGCACGCAAGCCGTTTAAGCACCCAGCCCGCCACTGGATGTCGGGCAAATCGGGGCTGGGCTGCCTCTGGCTCCCTGGGCCCTGCTGCTTGGCTGGGGGCTCCGGAGCCTGAACCCCACTCCCAATGTGTTCTCCTTCGTGGGGAAGCAGGATTGGGCATGCGAAGGCCTTCTTCGCCCAGGCCCCAGCAGTGCCCCCCGAGCCAAGCTGGACTGCACTGTACCGAGGCCCCGGCTCCCTAACGGCACCAAACCAGCTCCTGGAGGCTGCAGTCTGCAAAGGGACAGGAAAAGCTCCTCGGGCAGCACACACCACCCCCACTGCGCATTTGCTCAGGAAAGCAACGCAAGCCGTTTTCCCACCCAGGACGCCGCACGCCGTTGGGCAAAGCGGGGCTGGGCTGCCTCTGGCTCCCTGGGCCCTGCTGCTTTGCTGGGGGTCCCTCGAGCCTGAAACCCACTTCAAAAGTGTTCTCCTTCGCGTGGAAGCAGGATGGGGCCTGCGAAGGCCTTCTTCGCCCAGGCCCCATCAATGCCCATCGAGCAAAGCTGGGCTGCACAGTACCGAGGCCCCAGCTCCCTAACGGCACCAAACCAGCTCCTGGAGGCTGCAGTCTGCAAAGGGACAGGAAAAGCTCCTCGGGGAGCACACACCAGCCCCACCCCGCCTTTGCTCAGGAAAGCAACGCAAGCCGTTTTGGCATCCAGCCTGCCGCTCCATGTCGGGCAAAGGGGGGCTGGGCTGCCTCTGTCCCCCTGGGCCCTGCTGCTTTCCGGGGGGTCTCCGGAGCCTGAAACCCACTCCCAACGTGTTCTCCTTCTTGGGGAAGCAGGATTGGGCGTGCGAAGACCTTCTGCGCCCAGGCCCCAGCAATGCAACCCGAGCCAAGCTCGGCTGCGCAACACCGAGGCCCCATCTCCCAAAAGGCACCAACCGAGCTCCTGGGGGCTGCAGTCTGAAAGGGGACAGGAAACGCTCATCGGGGAGCAGGCACCAGCACCAACGGGCCAAAACTCAGGAAAGCAACAAAAGCTGTTTTCGCACCCAGCCCACCACTCGCAGTCCGGCAAAGAGGGGCTGGGCTGCCCCTGGCTCCCTGAGCCCTGCTGCTTTGCAGGGGGTCTTTGGAGCCTGAATCCCACTCCCTACGTGTTCTCCTTCACGGGGAAGCAAGATTGAACGTGCGTAGGCCTTCTTCGCCCATGCCCCAGCAATACAGCCCTAGAGAAGCTGGGCCAATCCGCACAGAGGCCCCAAATCCCCAAAGGCACCAACCGAGTTCCTGGGCCCTGCAGTCTGCAAAGGGACAGGAAACGTTCCTGGCGGAGCAATACCAGCCCCACCGTGCCTTTGCTCAGGAAAGCGACGCAAGGCGTTTTCACAGCCAGCCCGCCGCTGGACGTCGGGAAAAGCGGGGATGGGCTGCCTCGGGCTCCCTGGGCCCTCTCTTTGCTGGGGGTCTCTGGAGCCTGAAACCCACACCCAATGTATTCTCCTTTGCGGGGAAGCATGATTGGGTGTGTGAAGGCCTTTTGTGCAAATACCCCAACAATGCCCCCCGAGCAGAGCTGGGCCGATCAGCCCCGAAGCCCCGTCTCCCCAACGGCACCAACCGAGCTCCAGGGCGCTGCAGTCTGCAAAGGGACTTGAAACGCTCTTCGGGCAGCACACACCAGCCCCACCGCACCTTTGCTCAGGAAAGCATGCAAGCCGTTTAGGCACCCAGCCTGCCAATGGACGTCGGGCAAAGCGGGGCTGAGCTGCCTCTGGCTCCCTGGGCCCTGCTGCTTTGCAGGGGGTCTTTGGAGCCTGAATCCCACTCCCTACGTGTTCTCCTTCACGGGGAAGCAAGATTGAACGTGCGTAGGCCTTCTTTGCCCATGCCCCAGCAATACAGCCCTAGAGAAGCTGGGCCAATCCGCACAGAGGCCCCAACACCCCAAAGGCACCAACCGAGTTCCTGGGCCCTGCAGTCTGCAAAGGGACAGGAAACTTTCCTGGCGGAGCAATACCAGCCCCACCGCGCCTTTGCTCAGGAAAGCAACCGAAGCCGTTTTCGCACCCAGCCCGCCGCTGGACGTCGGGAAAAGCAGGGAAGTATTGCCTCGGGCTCCCTGGGCCCTCTCTTTGCTATGGGTCTCTGGAGTCTGAAACCCACACCCAATGTATTCTCCTTTGCGGGGAAGCATGATTGGGTGTGCGAAGGCCTTTTGCGCAAATACCCCAACAATGCCTCCCGAGCCCAGCTGGGCTGCTCAGCCCCGAAGCCCCGTCTCCCCACCGGCACCAACCGAGCTCCAGGGCGCTGCTGTGTGCAAAGGGACTTGAAACGCTCTTCAGGCAGCACACACCAGCCCCACCGCGCCTTTGCTCAGGAAAGCACGCAAGCCGTTTAAGCACCCAGCCCGCCACTGGATGTCGGGCAAATCGGGGCTGGGCTGCCTCTGGCTCCCTGGGCCCTGCTGCTTGGCTGGGGGCTCCGGAGCCTGAACCCCACTCCCAATGTGTTCTCCTTCGTGGGGAAGCAGGATTGGGCATGCGAAGGCCTTCTTCGCCCAGGCCCCAGCAGTGCCCCCCGAGCCAAGCTGGACTGCACTGTACCGAGGCCCCGGCTCCCTAACGGCACCAAACCAGCTCCTGGAGGCTGCAGTCTGCAAAGGGACAGGAAAAGCTCCTCGGGCAGCACACACCACCCCCACTGCGCCTTTGCTCAGGAAAGCAACGCAAGCCGTTTTCCCACCCAGGACGCCGCACGCCGTTGGGCAAAGCGGGGCTGGGCTGCCTCTGGCTCCCTGGGCCCTGCTGCTTTGCTGGGGGTCCCTCGAGCCTGAAACCCACTTCAAAAGTGTTCTCCTTCGCGTGGAAGCAGGATGGGGCCTGCGAAGGCCTTCTTCGCCCAGGCCCCATCAATGCCCATCGAGCAAAGCTGGGCTGCACAGTACCGAGGCCCCAGCTCCCTAACGGCACCAAACCAGCTCCTGGAGGCTGCAGTCTGCAAAGGGACAGGAAAAGCTCCTCGGGGAGCACACACCAGCCCCACCCCGCCTTTGCTCAGGAAAGCAACGCAAGCCGTTTTGGCATCCAGCCTGCCGCTCCATGTCGGGCAAAGGGGGGCTGGGCTGCCTCTGTCCCCCTGGGCCCTGCTGCTTTCCGGGGGGTCTCCGGAGCCTGAAACCCAGTCCCAACGTGTTCTCCTTCTTGGGGAAGCAGGATTGGGCGTGCGAAGACCTTCTGCGCCCAGGCCCCAGCAATGCAACCCGAGCCAAGCTCGGCTGCGCAGCACCGAGGACCCATCTCCCAAAAGGCACCAACCGAGCTCCTGGGGGCTGCAGTCTGAAAGGGGACAGGAAACGCTCATCGGGGAGCAGGCACCAGCACCAACGGGCCAAAACTCAGGAAAGCAACAAAAGCTGTTTTCGCACCCAGCCCACCACTCGCAGTCCGGCAAAGAGGGGCTGGGCTGCCCCTGGCTCCCTGAGCCCTGCTGCTTTGCAGGGGGTCTTTGGAGCCTGAATCCCACTCCCTACGTGTTCTCCTTCACGGGGAAGCAAGATTGAACGTGCGTAGGCCTTCTTCGCCCATGCCCCAGCAATACAGCCCTAGAGAAGCTGGGCCAATCCGCACAGAGGCCCCAAATCCCCAAAGGCACCAACCGAGTTCCTGGGCCCTGCAGTCTGCAAAGGGACAGGAAACGTTCCTGGCGGAGCAATACCAGCCCCACCGTGCCTTTGCGCAGGAAAGCGACGCAAAGCGTTTTCGCAGCCAGCCCGCCGCTGGATATCGGGAAAAGCGGGGATGGGCTGCCTCGGGCTCCCTGGGCCCTCTCTTTGCTGGGGGTCTCTGGAGCCTGAAACCCACACCCAATGTATTCTCCTTTGCGGGGAAGCATGATTGGGTGTATGAAGGCCTTTTGTGCAAATACCCCAACAATGCCCCCCGAGCAGAGCTGGGCCGATCAGCCCCGAAGCCCCGTCTCCCCAATGGCACCACCCGAGCTCCAGGGCGCTGCAGTCTGCAAAGGGACTTGAAACGCTCTTCGGGCAGCACACACCAGCCCCACCGCACCTTTGCTCAGGAAAGCATGCAAGCCGTTTAGGCACCCAGCCTGCCACTGGACGTCGGGCAAAGCGGGGCTGAGCTGCCTCTGGCTCCCTGGGCCCTGCTGCTTTGCTGGGGTTCTCCGGAGCCTGAAACCCACTTCAAACGTGTTCTCCTTCGCGTGGAAGCAGGATTGGGCCTGCGAAGACCTTCTACGCCCAGGCCCCTGCTAGGCCCCCCGAGTCTAGCTAGACAGCGCAGCACCGAGGACCCGTCTCCCCAAAGGCACCAACCGAGATCCTGGGCCCTGCATTCTGCAAAGGGTGAGGAAACGCTCATCAGGGAGCACACACCAGGCCCAACGAGCCAAAACTCAGGAAATCAACGCAAGCCGTTTTCGCACCCAGGCCGCCGCACGCCATGGGGCAAAGCGGGGCTGGGATGCCTCTGGCTCCCTGGGCCCTGCTGCTTGGCTGGGGGCCTCCGGAGCCTGAAACCCACTCCCAACGTGTTCTCCTTCTCAGCGAAGCAGGATTCGGCGGGTGAAGGCCATCTAGACCCAGGCCCCAGTAATGCCCCCGAGGCAAGCTGGGCTGCTCAGCCTCGAGGCTCTGTCTCCCCAATGGCACCAACCCAGCTCCTTGGTGCTGCAGTCTGCAAAGGGACAGGAAACATTCCTGGTGGAGCAACACCAGCCCCACCGCGCCTTTGCTGAGGAAAGCAACGCAAGCCGTTTTGGCGTCCAGCCTGCCGCTCCATGTCGGGCAAAGCGGGGCTGGGCTGCCTCTGGCCCCCTGGGCCCTGCTGCTTTGCTGGGGGTCTCTGGAGCCTGAAACCCACTCCCAACGTGTTCTCCTTCTTGGGGTAGCAGGATTGGGCGTGCGAAGACCTTCTGCGCCCAGGCCCCAGCAATGCCACCCGAGCCAAGCTCGGCCGCGCAACACCGAGCACCTGTCTCCCAAAAGGCACCAACCGAGCTCCTGGGGGCTGCAGTCTGCAAGGGGACAGGAAACGCTCATCGGGTGCACACACCAGCCCCAACGGGCCAAAACTCAGGAAAGCAACAAAAGCCGTTTTCGCACCCAGCCCCCCGCTCGCAGTCCGGCAAAGAGGGGCTGGGCTGCCCCTGGCTCCCTGAGCCCTGCTGCTTTGCAGGGGGTCTTCGGAGCCTGAATCCCACTCCCTACGTGTTCTCCTTCACAGGGAAGCAGGATTGAACGTGGGTAGACCTTCTTCGCCCTTGCCCCAGCAATACAGCCCTAGTGAAGCTGGGCCACTCCGCACCAAGGCCCCAACTCCCCAAAGCCACCAACCGAGTTCCTGGGCCCTGCAGTCTGCAAAGGGACAGGAAAAGCTCCTCGGGGAGCACACTCCAGCCCCACTGCGCCTTTGCTCAGGAAAGCAACGCAAGCCGTTCTCCCACCCAGGACGCCCCATGCCGTTGGGCAAAGCGGGGCTGGGCTGCCTCTGGTTCCCTAGGCCCTGCTGCTTTGTTGGGCGTCTCCGGAGTCTGAAACCCACTCCCAATGTGTTCTCCTTCACAGGATACAGGATTGGGCGTGCGAAAGTCATATAGGCCCAGGCCCCAGTAATGCCCCTGAGGCAAACTTGGCCGCTAAACCTTGAGGCACGGTCTCCCCAACGGCACCCACCGAGGTCCTGGGCGCTGCACTCTGCAAACAGACAGGAAACGCTCCTGGGGCAGCACACACAAGCCCCACCACGCCTTTGCTCAGGATACCAACGCAGGCCGTTTTGGCATCCAGCCTGCCGCTCCATGTTGGGCAAAGCGGGGCTGGGCTGCCTCTGGCCCCCTGGCCCCTGCGGCTCTGCTGGGGGTCTCCGGAGCCTGAAACCCACTCCCAGCGTGTCCTCCTCCGTGGGATACAGGATTGGGCGTGCGAAGACCTTCTGCGCCCAGGCCCCAGCAATGCCACCCCAGCCAAGCTGTGCCAGACAGCACCGAGGCTCCGTCTCCCCAACGGCACCAACCGAGTTCCTGGGGGCTGCAGTCTGCAAAGGCACAGGAAACGCTCATCGGGGAGCACACACCAGCCCCAACGGGCCAAAACTCAGGAAAGCTACGGAAGCCGTTTTCGCACCCAGCCCCCCCGGTCGCAGTCTGGCAAAGAGTGGCTGGGCTGCCCCTGGGTCCCTGAGGCTGCTGCTTAGCAGGGAGTCTTCGGAGCCTGAATCCCACTTCCTACATGTTCTCCTTCATGGGGAAGCAGGATTGAAAGTGCGTAGACCTTCTTCGCCCATGCCCCTGCAATACACCCCTAGTGAAGCTGTGCCATTGTGCACCAAGGCGCCAACTCCCCAAAGGCACCAACCGAGTTCCTGGGCCCTGCAGTCTGCAAAGGGACAGGAAACGCTCCTCGCAGATCAACAGCAGCCCCACCGCGCCTTTGCTCAGGAAAGCAACGCAAGCCGTTTTCCCACCCAGGACAACGCATGCCGTTGGGCAAAGCGGGGCTGGGCTGCCTCTGGCCCCTTGGGCCCTGCTGCTTTGCTGGGGGTCTCCGGAGCCTGAAACCCACTCCCAACGTGTTCTCCTTCACGGCGAAGCAGGAATGGGCGTGCGAAGACCTTCTGCACCCAGGCCCCAGCAATGCCACCCGAGCCAAGCTCGGCCGCCCAACACCGAGCACCTGTCTCCCAAAAGGCACCAACCGAGCTCCTGGGGGCTGCAGTCTGAAAGGGGACAGGAAACGCCCATCGGGTGCACACACCAGCCCCAACGGGCCAAAACTCAGGAAAGCAACAAAAGCCGTTTTCGCACCCAGCCCCCCGCTCGCAGTCCGGCAAAGCGGGGCTGGGCTGCCCCTGGCTCCCTGAGCCCTGCTGCTTTGCAGGGGTTCTTTGGAGCCTGAATCCCACTCCCTACGTCTTCTCCTTCACGGGGAAGCAAGATTGAATGTGCGTAGGCCTTCTTCGCCCATGCCCCAGCAATACAGCCCTGGAGAAGCTGGGCCAATCCGCACCAAGGCCCCACATCCCCAAAGCACCAACGGAGTTCCTGGGCCCTGCAGTCTGCAAAGGGACAGGAAAAATTCCTCACGGAGCAATACCAGCCCCACCGCGCCTTTGCGCAGGAAAGTAACGCAACCGTTTTCGTACCCAGTCAACCGATCGCAGTCCGGCAAAGCGGGGCTGGGCTGCCCCTGGCTCCCTGAGCCCTGCTGCTTTGCAGGGGGTCTTCGGAGCCTGAATCCCACTCCCCTCGTGTTCTCTTTCACGGGGAAGCAAGATGGAACGTGCATAGGCCTTCTTCGCCCATGCCCCAGTAATACAGCCCTAGAGAAGATGGGCCACTCCGCACCAAGGCCCCAACTCCCTAAAGGAACCAACCGAGTTCCTGGGCCCTGCAGTCTGCAAAGGGACAGGAAACTTTCCTGGCGGAGCAATACCAGCCCCACCGCGCCTTTGCTCAGGAAAGCAACGCAAGCCGTTTTTGCCCCCAGCCCGCCACTGGACGTCGGGAAAAGCGGGGATGGGCTGCCTCGGGCTCCCTGGGCCCTCTCTTTGCTGGGGGTCTCTGGAGCCTGAAACCCACACCCAATGTATTCTCCTTTGCGGGGAAGCATGATTGGGTGTGCGAAGGCCTTTTGCGCAAATACCCCAACAATGCCCCCCGAGCCCAGCTGGGCCGTTCAGGCCCGAAGCCCCGTATCCCCAGTTGCACCAACCGAGCTCCTGGGCCCTGCAGTCTGCAAAGGGACAGGAAACGTTCCTCACGGAGCAATACCAGCCCCACCGCGCCTTTGCTCAGGAAAGCAACGCAAGCCGTTTTCGCACCCAGCCCGCTGCTGGACGTCGGAAAAAGCGGGGATGGGCTGCCTCTGGCTCCCTGGGCCCTGCTGCTTTGCTGGGGGTCTCGGGAGCCTGAAACCCACCCCCGAAGTGCTCTCCTTCCTGGGGAAGCAGAACTGGGCATGCGAAGGCCTTCTTCGCCCAGGCCCCAGCAATGCCCCCCGAGCCAAGGTGGGCTGCACAGCACCGAGGTCCCGGCTCCCCAACGGCACCAACACTGCTCCTGGGTGGTGCAGTCTGCAAAGGGACAGGAAAAGCTCCTCGCGGAGCAACATCAGCCCCACCGCGCCTTTGCTCAGGAAAGCAATGCAAGCCGTTTTCGCACCTAGGCCTCCGCTGGACTTCGGGCAAAGTGGGGCTGGGCTGTCTCTGGCAACCTGGACCCTGCTGATTTGCTGGGGGTCTCAGGAGCCTGAAAACCACCCCCGAAGTGTTCTCCTTCCTGGGGAGGCAGAACTGGGCGTGCGAAGGCCTTCTACGCCGAGGCCCCAGCAATGCCCCCCGAGTCAAGTTGGGCTGCACAGCACCGAGGTCCCGGCTCCCCAACGGCACCAACTGAGCTTCTGGGGGCTGCAGTCTGCAAAGGGACAGGAAAAGCTCCTCGGGGAGCACCCACCAGCCCCACCGCGCCTTTGCTCATGTAAGCAATGCAAGCCGTTTTCGCACCCAGCCCACCCCTCGCACTCCTGCAAAGCGGGGCTGGGCTGCCCCTGGCTCCCTGAGCCCTGCTGCTTTGCAGGGGGTCTTCGGAGCCTGAATCCCACTCCCTACGTGTTCTCCTTCACGGGGAAGCAAGATGGAACGTGCATAGGCCTTCTTCGCTCATGCCCCAGCAATACAGCCCTAGCGAAGCTGGGCCACTCCGCACAAAGGCCGCAAATCCCCAAAGGCACCAACCCAGTTCCTGAGCCCTGCAGTCTGCAAAGGGACAGGAAACGTTCCTCGCGGAGCAATACCAGCCCCACCGCGCCTTTCCTCAGGAAAGCAACGCAAGCCGATTTCGCCCCCAACCGGCCGCTGCACGTTGGGCAAAGCGGGGCTGGGCTGCCTCTGGCTCCCTGGGCCCTGCAGCATTGCTGGGGGTCTCCCGAGCCTGAAACCCACTTCAAACGTGTTCTCCTTCGCGTGGAAGCAGGATTGGGCGTGCGAAGGCATTCTGCGCCCAGGCCCCTGCAATGCCCCCCGAGTCCAACTGGACAGCGCAGCAACGAGGGCCCGGCTCCCCAACGGCACCAACACTGTTCCTGGGCCCTGCACTCTGCAAAGGGACAGGAAGAGCTCCTCGGGGAGCACACACCAGCCCCAGCGCACCTTTGCTCAGGAAAGCAACGCAAGCCTTTTTCGCCCCCAGCCCTCCACTGGACGTCGGGAAAAGCGGGGATGGGCTGCCTCGGGCTCCCTGGGCCCTCTCTTTGCTGGGGGTCTCTGGAGCCTGAAACCCACACCCAATGTATTCTCCTTTGCGGGGAAGCATGATTGGGTGTGCGAAGGCCTTTTGCGCAAATACCCCAACAATGCCCCCCGAGCCCAGCTGGGCCGCTCAGCCCGGAAGCCCCGTCTCCCCAACAGCACCAACTGAGCTCCTGGGCCCTAGAGTCTGCAAAGGGACTTGAAACGCTCTTTGGGCAGCACACACCAGCCCCACCGCGCCTTTGCTCAGGAAAGCAACGCAAGCCGTTTAGGCACCCAGCCCACCACTGGACATCGGGCAAAGCGGGGCTGGGCTGCCTCTGGCTCCCTGGGCCCTGCTGCTTTGCTGGGGGTCTCGGGAGCCTGAAACCCACCCCCGAAGTGTTCTCCTTCCTGGGCATGCAGGATTGGGCGTGCGAAGGCCTTCTTCGCCCAGGCCCCAGCAATGCCCCCAAAGCAAAGTTGGGCTGCACAGCACCGAGGTCCCGGCTCCCCAACCGCAACAACTGAGCTCCTAGGTGCTGCAGTCTGCAAAGGGACAGGAAAAGCTCCTCGGGGAGCACACACCAGCCCCACCCCGCCTTTGCTCAGGAATGCACGCAAGCCGTTTAGGCACCCAGCCCGCCACTGGACGTCGGGCAAAGCGGGGCTGGGCTGCCTCTGGCCCCCTGGGCCCTGCTGCTTTGCTGGGGGTCTCTGGAGCCTGAAACCCACTCCCAACGTGTTCTCCTTCTTGGGGTAGCAGGATTGGGCGTGCGAAGACCTTCTGCGCCCAGGCCCCAGCAATGCCACCCGAGCCAAGCTCGGCCGCGCAACACCGAGCACCTGTCTCCCAAAAGGCACCAACCGAGCTCCTGGGGGCTGCAGTCTGCAAGGGGACAGGAAACGCTCATCGGGTGCACACACCAGCCCCAACGGGCCAAAACTCAGGAAAGCAACAAAAGCCGTTTTCGCACCCAGCCCCCCGCTCGCAGTCCGGCAAAGAGGGGCTGGGCTGCCCCTGGCTCCCTGAGCCCTGCTGCTTTGCAGGGGGTCTTCGGAGCCTGAATCCCACTCCCTACGTGTTCTCCTTCACAGGGAAGCAGGATTGAACGTGGGTAGACCTTCTTCGCCCTTGCCCCAGCAATACAGCCCTAGTGAAGCTGGGCCACTCCGCACCAAGGCCCCAACTCCCCAAAGCCACCAACCGAGTTCCTGGGCCCTGCAGTCTGCAAAGGGACAGGAAAAGCTCCTCGGGGAGCACACTCCAGCCCCACTGCGCCTTTGCTCAGGAAAGCAACGCAAGCCGTTCTCCCACCCAGGACGCCCCATGCCGTTGGGCAAAGCGGGGCTGGGCTGCCTCTGGTTCCCTAGGCCCTGCTGCTTTGTTGGGCGTCTCCGGAGTCTGAAACCCACTCCCAATGTGTTCTCCTTCACAGGATACAGGATTGGGCGTGCGAAAGTCATATAGGCCCAGGCCCCAGTAATGCCCCTGAGGCAAACTTGGCCGCTAAACCTTGAGGCACGGTCTCCCCAACGGCACCCACCGAGGTCCTGGGCGCTGCACTCTGCAAACAGACAGGAAACGCTCCTGGGGCAGCACACACAAGCCCCACCACGCCTTTGCTCAGGATACCAACGCAGGCCGTTTTGGCATCCAGCCTGCCGCTCCATGTTGGGCAAAGCGGGGCTGGGCTGCCTCTGGCCCCCTGGCCCCTGCGGCTCTGCTGGGGGTCTCCGGAGCCTGAAACCCACTCCCAGCGTGTCCTCCTCCGTGGGATACAGGATTGGGCGTGCGAAGACCTTCTGCGCCCAGGCCCCAGCAATGCCACCCCAGCCAAGCTGTGCCAGACAGCACCGAGGCTCCGTCTCCCCAACGGCACCAACCGAGTTCCTGGGGGCTGCAGTCTGCAAAGGCACAGGAAACGCTCATCGGGGAGCACACACCAGCCCCAACGGGCCAAAACTCAGGAAAGCTACGGAAGCCGTTTTCGCACCCAGCCCCCCCGGTCGCAGTCTGGCAAAGAGTGGCTGGGCTGCCCCTGGGTCCCTGAGGCTGCTGCTTAGCAGGGAGTCTTCGGAGCCTGAATCCCACTTCCTACATGTTCTCCTTCATGGGGAAGCAGGATTGAAAGTGCGTAGACCTTCTTCGCCCATGCCCCTGCAATACACCCCTAGTGAAGCTGTGCCATTGTGCACCAAGGCGCCAACTCCCCAAAGGCACCAACCGAGTTCCTGGGCCCTGCAGTCTGCAAAGGGACAGGAAACGCTCCTCGCAGATCAACAGCAGCCCCACCGCGCCTTTGCTCAGGAAAGCAACGCAAGCCGTTTTCCCACCCAGGACACCGCATGCCGTTGGGCAAAGCGGGGCTGGGCTGCCTCTGGCCCCTTGGGCCCTGCTGCTTTGCTGGGGGTCTCCGGAGCCTGAAACCCACTCCCAACGTGTTCTCCTTCACGGCGAAGCAGGAATGGGCGTGCGAAGACCTTCTGCACCCAGGCCCCAGCAATGCCACCCGAGCCAAGCTCGGCCGCCCAACACCGAGCACCTGTCTCCCAAAAGGCACCAACCGAGCTCCTGGGGGCTGCAGTCTGAAAGGGGACAGGAAACGCCCATCGGGTGCACACACCAGCCCCAACGGGCCAAAACTCAGGAAAGCAACAAAAGCCGTTTTCGCACCCAGCCCCCCGCTCGCAGTCCGGCAAAGCGGGGCTGGGCTGCCCCTGGCTCCCTGAGCCCTGCTGCTTTGCAGGGGTTCTTCGGAGCCTGAATCCCACTCCCTACGTCTTCTCCTTCACGGGGAAGCAAGATTGAATGTGCGTAGGCCTTCTTCGCCCATGCCCCAGCAATACAGCCCTGGAGAAGCTGGGCCAATCCGCACCAAGGCCCCACATCCCCAAAGCACCAACGGAGTTCCTGGGCCCTGCAGTCTGCAAAGGGACAGGAAAAATTCCTCACGGAGCAATACCAGCCCCACCGCGCCTTTGCGCAGGAAAGTAACGCAACCGTTTTCGTACCCAGTCAACCGATCGCAGTCCGGCAAAGCGGGGCTGGGCTGCCCCTGGCTCCCTGAGCCCTGCTGCTTTGCAGGGGGTCTTCGGAGCCTGAATCCCACTCCCCTCGTGTTCTCTTTCACGGGGAAGCAAGATGGAACGTGCATAGGCCTTCTTCGCCCATGCCCCAGTAATACAGCCCTAGAGAAGATGGGCCACTCCGCACCAAGGCCCCAACTCCCTAAAGGAACCAACCGAGTTCCTGGGCCCTGCAGTCTGCAAAGGGACAGGAAACTTTCCTGGCGGAGCAATACCAGCCCCACCGCGCCTTTGCTCAGGAAAGCAACGCAAGCCGTTTTTGCCCCCAGCCCGCCACTGGACGTCGGGAAAAGCGGGGATGGGCTGCCTCGGGCTCCCTGGGCCCTCTCTTTGCTGGGGGTCTCTGGAGCCTGAAACCCACACCCAATGTATTCTCCTTTGCGGGGAAGCATGATTGGGTGTGCGAAGGCCTTTTGCGCAAATACCCCAACAATGCCCCCCGAGCCCAGCTGGGCCGTTCAGGCCCGAAGCCCCGTATCCCCAGTTGCACCAACCGAGCTCCTGGGCCCTGCAGTCTGCAAAGGGACAGGAAACGTTCCTCACGGAGCAATACCAGCCCCACCGCGCCTTTGCTCAGGAAAGCAACGCAAGCCGTTTTCGCACCCAGCCCGCTGCTGGACGTCGGAAAAAGCGGGGATGGGCTGCCTCTGGCTCCCTGGGCCCTGCTGCTTTGCTGGGGGTCTCGGGAGCCTGAAACCCACCCCCGAAGTGCTCTCCTTCCTGGGGAAGCAGAACTGGGCATGCGAAGGCCTTCTTCGCCCAGGCCCCAGCAATGCCCCCCGAGCCAAGGTGGGCTGCACAGCACCGAGGTCCCGGCTCCCCAACGGCACCAACACTGCTCCTGGGTGGTGCAGTCTGCAAAGGGACAGGAAAAGCTCCTCGCGGAGCAACATCAGCCCCACCGCGCCTTTGCTCAGGAAAGCAATGCAAGCCGTTTTCGCACCTAGGCCTCCGCTGGACTTCGGGCAAAGTGGGGCTGGGATGTCTCTGGCAACCTGGACCCTGCTGATTTGCTGGGGGTCTCAGGAGCCTGAAAACCACCCCCGAAGTGTTCTCCTTCCTGGGGAGGCAGAACTGGGCGTGCGAAGGCCTTCTACGCCGAGGCCCCAGCAATGCCCCCCGAGTCAAGTTGGGCTGCACAGCACCGAGGTCCCGGCTCCCCAACGGCACCAACTGAGCTTCTGGGGGCTGCAGTCTGCAAAGGGACAGGAAAAGCTCCTCGGGGAGCACCCACCAGCCCCACCGCGCCTTTGCTCATGTAAGCAATGCAAGCCGTTTTCGCACCCAGCCCACCCCTCGCACTCCTGCAAAGCGGGGCTGGGCTGCCCCTGGCTCCCTGAGCCCTGCTGCTTTGCAGGGGGTCTTCGGAGCCTGAATCCCACTCCCTACGTGTTCTCCTTCACGGGGAAGCAAGATGGAACGTGCATAGGCCTTCTTCGCTCATGCCCCAGCAATACAGCCCTAGCGAAGCTGGGCCACTCCGCACAAAGGCCGCAAATCCCCAAAGGCACCAACCCAGTTCCTGAGCCCTGCAGTCTGCAAAGGGACAGGAAACGTTCCTCGCGGAGCAATACCAGCCCCACCGCGCCTTTCCTCAGGAAAGCAACGCAAGCCGATTTCGCCCCCAACCGGCCGCTGCACGTTGGGCAAAGCGGGGCTGGGCTGCCTCTGGCTCCCTGGGCCCTGCAGCATTGCTGGGGGTCTCCCGAGCCTGAAACCCACTTCAAACGTGTTCTCCTTCGCGTGGAAGCAGGATTGGGCGTGCGAAGGCATTCTGCGCCCAGGCCCCTGCAATGCCCCCCGAGTCCAACTGGACAGCGCAGCAACGAGGGCCCGGCTCCCCAACGGCACCAACACTGTTCCTGGGCCCTGCACTCTGCAAAGGGACAGGAAGAGCTCCTCGGGGAGCACACACCAGCCCCAGCGCACCTTTGCTCAGGAAAGCAACGCAAGCCTTTTTCGCCCCCAGCCCTCCACTGGACGTGGGGAAAAGCGGGGATGGGCTGCCTCGGGCTCCCTGGGCCCTCTCTTTGCTGGGGGTCTCTGGAGCCTGAAACCCACACCCAATGTATTCTCCTTTGCGGGGAAGCATGATTGGGTGTGCGAAGGCCTTTTGCGCAAATACCCCAACAATGCCCCCCGAGCCCAGCTGGGCCGCTCAGCCCGGAAGCCCCGTCTCCCCAACAGCACCAACTGAGCTCCTGGGCCCTAGAGTCTGCAAAGGGACTTGAAACGCTCTTTGGGCAGCACACACCAGCCCCACCGCGCCTTTGCTCAGGAAAGCAACGCAAGCCGTTTAGGCACCCAGCCCACCACTGGACATCGGGCAAAGCGGGGCTGGGCTGCCTCTGGCTCCCTGGGCCCTGCTGCTTTGCTGGGGGTCTCGGGAGCCTGAAACCCACCCCCGAAGTGTTCTCCTTCCTGGGCATGCAGGATTGGGCGTGCGAAGGCCTTCTTCGCCTAGGCCCCAGCAATGCCCCCAAAGCAAAGTTGGGCTGCACAGCACCGAGGTCCCGGCTCCCCAACCGCAACAACTGAGCTCCTAGGTGCTGCAGTCTGCAAAGGGACAGGAAAAGCTCCTCGGGGAGCACACACCAGCCCCACCCCGCCTTTGCTCAGGAATGCACGCAAGCCGTTTAGGCACCCAGCCCGCCACTGGACGTCGGGCAAAGCGGGGCTGGGCTGCCTCTGGCTCCCTGGGCCCTGCTGCTTTGCTGGGGGTCTCCCGAGCCTGAAACCCACTTCAAACGTGTTCTCCTTCACGTGGAAGCAGGATTGGGCGTGCGAAGGCATTCTGCGCCCAGGCCCCTGCAATGCCCCCCGAGTCCAGCTGGACATGGCAGCACCGACGACCCGTCCCCCAACGGCACCAACCGAGCTCCTGGGCCCTGCAGTCTGCAAAGGGACAGGAAAAGCTCCTCGGGGAGCACACACTAGCCACACCGCGCCTTTGCTCAGGAAAGCAACGCAAGCCGTTTTTGCACCCAGCCCGCTGATCACCGTCGGGCAAAGCGGGGCTGGGCTGCCTCTGGCTCCCTTGGCCCTGCTGCTTTGTTGGGGTTCTCCGGAGCCTGAAAGCCCCTCCCAATGTGTTCTCCTTCGTGGGGACTCAGGATTGGGCGTGCAAAAACCTTCTCTGCCCTAACCACAGCAATGACCCCCGAGGCAAACTGGGTCGCTGAGAACCCAGGCCACATCTCCCCAACTGCACCAGCCGAGCTCCTGGGGGCTGCAGTCTGCAAAGTGGCAGGAAACATTCCTCGCAGAGCACAAACAAGCCCAAACCGCGCCTTGGCTCTGGAAAGCAATGTAAGCCGATTTCGCAAAGAGCCCGCCACTCACCGTCGGGCAAAGCGGGGCTGGGCTGCCCCTGGCTCCCTGAGCCCTGCTGCTTCGCAGGGGGTCTTCGGAGCCTGAATCCCACTCCCCACGTGTTCTCCTTCACGGGGAAGCAAGATGGAACGTGCATAGGCCTTCTTCACCCATGACCCAGTAATACAGCCCTAGCAAAGCTGGGCCACTCCGCACCAAGGCCCCAACGCCCCAAAGGCACCAACCGAGTTCCTGGGCCCTGCAGTCTGCAAAGGGACAGGAAACATTCCTCACGGAGCAATACCAGCCCCACCGCGCCTTTGCGCAGGAAAGTAACGCAACCGTTTTCGCACCCAGGCCACCGCTCGTAGTCTGGCAAAGAGGGGCTGGGCTGCCCCTGGCTCCCTGAGCCCTGCTGCTTTGCAGGGCGTCTTCGGAGCCTGAATCCCACTCCCCTCGTGTTCTCCTTCACGGGGAAGCAAGATGGAACGTGCATAGGCCTTCTTCACCCATGCCCCAGCAATACAGCCCTAGAGAAGTTGGGCCACTCCGCACCCAGGCCCCAACTCCCCAAAGTAACCAACCGAGTTCCTGGGCCCTGCAGTCTGCAAAGGGACAGGAATCTTTCCTCGCGGAGCAATACCAGCCCCACCGTGCCTTTGCTCAGGAAAGCAACGCAAGCCGTTTTCGCCCCCAGCCCGCCGCTGGATGTCGGGAAAAGCGGGGATGGGCTGCCTCTGGCTCCCTGGGCCCTCTCTTTGCTGGGGGTCTCTGGAGCCTGAAACCCACACCCAATGTATTCTCCTTTGTGGGGAAGCATGTTTGGGTGTGCGAAGGCCTTTTGCGCAAATACACCAACAATGCCCGCCGAGCCCAGCTGGGCCGCTCAGCCCCGAAGCCCCATCACCCCAACGGCACCAACCGAGCTCCTGGGCCCTGCAGTCTGCAAAGGGACAGGAAACGTTCCTCGCGGAGCAATACCAGCCCCACCGCGCCTTTGCTCAGGAAAGCAATGCAAGCCGTTTTCGCACCCAGCCCTCCGCTGGACGTCGGGAAAAGTGGGGCTGGGCTGCCTCTGGCTCCCTGGGCCCTCTCTTTGCTGGGGGTCTCTGGAGCCTGAAACCCACACCCAATGTATTCTCCTTTGCGGGGAAGCATGATTGGGTGTGCGAAGGCCTTTTGCGCAAATACCCCAACAATGCCCCCCGAGCCCAGCTGGGCCGCTCAGCCCCGAAGCCCCGTCTCCCCAACGGCACCAACCGAGGTCCTGGGAGCTGCAGTCTGCAAAGGGCCTTGAAACGCTCTTCGGTCAGCACACAAGAGCCCCACCGCGCCTTTGCTCAGGAAAGCAACGCAAGCCGTTTAGGCACCCAGCCCGCCACTGGACGTCGGGCAAAGCGGGGCTGGGCAGCCTCTGGCTCCCTGGGCCCTGCTGCTTTGCTGGGGGTCTCGGGAGCCTGAAACCCACCCCCGAAGTGTTCTCCTTCCTGGGGAAGCAGGACTGGGCGTGCGAAAGCCTTCTTCACCCAGACCCCATCAATGCCCCCCGAGCCAAGTTGGGCTGCACAGCACCGATGTCCCGGGTCCCCAACGGCACGAACTGAGCTCCTGGGTGCTACTGTCTGCAAAGGGACAGGAAAAGCTCCTCGGGGAGCACACACCAGCCCCACCACGCCTTTGCTCAGGAATTCACGCAAGCCGTTTAGGCACCCAGCCCGCCACTGAACGTCGGGAAAAGCGGGGCTGGGCTGCCTCTGGCTCCCTGGGCCCTGCTGCTTTGCTGGGGGTTTCCCGAGCCTGAAACCCACTTCAAACATGTTCTCCTTCGCGTGGAAGCAGGATTGGGCGTGCGAAGGCATTCTGCGCCCAGGCCCCTGCAATGCCCCCCGAGTCCAGCTGGACATGGCAGCACCGAGGACCCGTCTCCCCAACGGCACCAACCGAGCTCCTGGGCCCTGCAGTCTGCAAAGGGACAGGAAAAACTCCTCGGGGAGCACACACCAGCCCCAGCGCGCCTTTGCTCAGGAAAGCAACGCAAGCCGTTTTTGCACCCAGCCCTCTGATCGCCGTCGGGCAAAGCGGGGCTGGGCTGCCTCTGGCTCCCTGGGCACTGCTGCTTTGTTGGGGTTCTCCGGAGCCTGAAAGCCCCTCCCAATGTGTTCTCCTTCGTGGGGACTCAGGATTGGGCGTGCAAAAACCTTCTCTGCCCTAACCACAGCAATGACCCCAAGGCAAACTGGGTCGCTGAGAACCCAGGCCACATCTCCCCAACTGCACCAGCCAAGCTCCTTGGGGCTGCAGTCTGCAAAGTGGCAGGAAACGCTCCTCGCAGAGCACAAACAAGCCCAAACCGCGCCTTGGCTCTGGAAAGCAATGTAAGCCGTTTTCGCAAATAGCCCTTGCTCACCATCGGGCAAAGCGGGGCTGGGCTGCCCCTGCCTCCCTGAGCCCTGCTGCTTTGCAGGGGGTCTTCGGAGCCTGAATCCCACTCCCCTCGTGTTCTCTTTCACGGGGAAGCAAGATGGAACGTGCATAGGCCTTCTTCACCCATGCCCCAGCAATACAGCCCTAGAGAAGATGGGCCACTCCGCACCAAGGCCCCAACTCCCTAAAGGAAACAACCGAGTTCCTGGGCACTGCAGTCTGCAAAGGGACAGGAAACGTTTCTCGCGGAGCAATACCAGCCCCACCGCGCCTTTGCTCAGGAAAGCAACCCAAGCCGTTTTCGCACCCAGCCCGCCGCTGGACGTCGGGAAAAGCGGGGCTGGGCTGCCTCTGGCTCCCTGGGCCCTCTCTTTGCTGGGGGTCTCTGGAGCCTGAAACCCACACCCAATGTATTCTCCTTTGCGGGGAAGCATGATTGGGTGTGCGAAGGCCTTTTGCGCAAATACCCCAACAATGCCCCCCGAGCCCAGCTGGGCCGTTCAGGCCCGAAGCCCCGTCTCCCCAATGGCACCAACCGAGCTCCTGAGCGCTGCAGTCTGCAAAGGGCCTTGAAACGCTCTTCGGTCAGCACACACCAGCCCCACCGCGCCTTTGCTCAGGAAAGCAACGCAAGCCGTTTAGGCACCCAGCCCGCCACTGGACGTCGGGCAAAGCGGGGCTGGGCAGCCTCTGGCTCCCTGGGCCCTGCTGCTTTGCTGGGGGTCTCGGGAGCCTGAAACCCACCCCTGAAGTGTTCTCCTTCCTGGGGAAGCAGGACTGGGCGTGCGAAGGCCTTCTTCGCCCAGGCCCCGTCAATGCCCCCCGAGCCAAGGTGGGCTGCACAGCACCGAGGTCCCGGCTCCCCAACGGCACCAACTGAGCTCCTGGGTGCTGCAGTCTGCAAAGGGACAGGAAAAGCTCCTCGGGGAGCACACAACAGCCCCACCGCGCCTTTGCACAGGAAAGCACGCAAGCTGTTTAGGCACGCAGCCCGCCACTGGACGTCGGGCAAAGCGGGGCTGGGCTGCCTCTGGCTCCCTGGGCCCTGCTGCTTTGCAGGGGGTCTTTGGAGCCTGAATCCCACTCCCTACGTGTTCTCCTTCACAGGGAAGCAAGATGGAACGTGCATAGGCCTTCTTCGCCCATGCCCCAGCAATACAGCCCTAGAGAAGCTGGACCACTCTGCACCAAGTCCCCAACTCCCCAAAGTCACACACCCAGTTCCTGGGCCCTGCAGTCTGCAAAGGGACAGGAAACATTCCTCACGGAGCAATACCAGCCCCACCGCGCCTTTGTTCAGGAAAGCAACATAAGCCATTTTCGCACCCAGCCCGCCGCTGGACGTCGGGAAAAGCGGGGATGGGCTGCCTCGGGCTCCCTGGGCCCTCTCTTTGCTGGGGGTCTCTGGAGCCTGAAACCCACACCCAATGTATTCTCCTTTGCGGGGAAGCATGATTGGGTGTGCGAAGGCCTTTTGCGCAAATACCCCAACAATGCCCCCCGAGCCCAGCTGGGCCACTCAGCCTCGAGGCTCTGTCTCCCCAACGGCACCAACCGAGCTCCTGGGCGCTGCAGTCTGCAAAGGGACTTGAAACGCTCTTCGGGCAGCACACACCAGCCCCACCGCGCCTTTGCTCAGGAAAGCAATGAAAGCCGTTTCGCAGCCAGCCCCCGCCCCCCCGCCATCGGGTAATGGGGGGCTGGGCTGCCTCTGGTTCCGTGGCCCTGCTGCTTTGCTGTGGGTCTCCGGAGCCTGAAACCCACTCCAAATGCGTTATCCTTCCGGGGAAGCAGGATTGGGTTTGCGAAGGCCTTCTGGGCCCTAGCCACAGAAATCACCCCCTGGCCAAGCTGGGCCGATCAGCACCCATTCCCCGTCCCCCGAACGGCACCAACTGAGCTCCTAGACGCTGTAGTCTGCAAAGGGACAGGAAACGCTACTCGGGCAGCACACACCAGCCCCACCGCGCCTTTGGTCAGGGAAGCAACGCAAGCCATTTTCGCACGCAGCCCGCCGCAGTCCAACGGGCAAAGCGGGGCTGGGCTGCCTCTGGCTCCCTGGGCCCTGATGCTTTGCTGGGGGTCTCCAGCGCCTGAAACCCACCCTCAAAGTTTTCTCCTTCGTGGGGAAGCAGGACTGGGCCTGCGAAGGCCTTCTTCGCCCAGGCCCCATTAATGCCCCCCGAGCCAAGCTGGGCTGCACAGCACCGAGGCCCCGGCTCCCCAGTGGCACCAAACCAGCTCCTGGAGGCTGCAGTCTGCAAAGGGACAGGAAAAGGTCCTCGGGCAGCACACACCAGCCCCACCGCGCCTTTGCTCAGGAAAGCAACGCAAGCCGTTTTTGCACCCAGCCCGCCACTCGCCATCAGGCAAAGCGGGGCTAGGCTGCCTCTGGCTCCCTGGGCCCCGCTGCTTTGTTGGGGTTCTCCGGAGCCTGAAACCCACTCCCAATGTGTTCTCCTTCACGGGGAAGCAGGATTTGGCGGGCGAAGGCCATCTAGGCCCAGACTCCAGTAATGCCCCCGAGGCAAGCTGGGTCGCTCAGCCTCGAGGCTCTGTCTCCCCCATGGCACCAAACCAGCTCCTTGGTGCTGCAGTCTGCAAAGGGACAGGAAACATTCCTCGCGGAGCAACACCAGCCCCACCGCGCCTTTGTTGAGGAAAGCAACGCAAGCCGTTTTGGCACCCAGCCCTCCGCTCTTCATAGGGCGAACCGGCGTTGGGCTGCCCAAGCTCGCTGGGCCCTGCTGCTTTGCTGGGGATCTCCGGCGCCCGAAATCCACTTCCCATGGGTTCTCCTTCGTGGGGAAGCAGGATTGGGCTCGCGACGGCCTTCTGCGACCAGGCCCCAGCCTTGCCACCTGAGCCAGCACGTCCGCTCAGTGCCGAGGCACCGTCTATCCGACGGCCCAAAACTAGCTTCTGGGAGCTGCATTCTGCAAAGGGAAACTCTCCTCGGGCAGCAAACCACAGCCCCAATGCCCCTTGGCTCAGGAAAGCAACGCAAGCCGTTTTCCCCCAGGCCCCCACGCTCCATAGAGCACAGCTGGGCAGAGCTTCCCCAGGCTCCCTGGGCCCTGCTGCTTTTCTGGGGGTCTCCGGCAGCCGAAACCCACTCCCCACAGGTTCTGCTTCGTGAGGAAGCAGGATTGCGAACGGGAAGGCCTTCTGCGCCCAGGCCCCAGCCATGCACCCTAGGCAGCTCAACCGCTCAGCGCCGATGCCCCGTCACACCGACGGCCCCAAACGAGCTTCTGGCAGCTGCATTCTGCAAAGGGAAACTCTCGTCTGGCAGCAAACATCAGCCCCAAAGCACCTTGGCTGAGGAAAGCAACGCAAGCCGTTTTCGTCCCCGGCACCACGCTCTCCATAGCGCAAAGCGGGGTTGGGCTGCCCCTGGCTCCCTGGGCCCTGCTGCTTTGCTCGGGGTCTCTGGCAGCTGAAACCTACTCCCCACGGGTTCTCCTTGGGGAAGCAGGATTGGGCACACAAAGGCCATCTGCGCCCAGGCCCCAGCCAGTTCCCCTGAGCCATCTAGGACGCTCAGCGCCGAGGCCCCGTCACACCGGCGGCCCAAAGCGAGCTTCTGGGAGCTGCATTCTGCAAAGGGAAACTCTCCTCGGGCATCAAACCACAGCCCGAAAGCGCCTCGGATCCAGAAAAAAACGTAAGCCATTTCCGCCCCGGGCCTCCGCTCTCCATAGGGCAAAGCGGGGTTGGGCTTCCCAGGCTCGTGGGGACCTGCTGCTTTGCTGGGGGTCTCCGGTGCCCGAAACCCACTACACACAGTTCCTCCTTCGTGGGGAAGCAGGATTGGGGACCTGAAGGCCTTCTGCGCCATGGCCCCATCCATGCTCCCTGAGCAACCTCGGCCACACAGCGCCGAGGCCCCGTCACACCGACGGCCCAAAAGGAGCTTCTGGCAGCTACATTCTGCAAAGGGAAACTCTCCTCGGGCAGAAAACCACAGCCCCAACCCGCCTCTCTCAGGAAAGCACCGCAAGCCGTTTTCGCCCCCGGCCCTCCGCTCTCCATAGGGCAAAGCGGGGCTGGGCTGCCTCTGGCTCCCTGGGCCCTGCTGCTTTGTTGGGGTTCTCCGGAGCCTGAAACCCACTCCCAATGTGTTCTCCTTCGTGGGGAAGCAGGATTGGGCGTGCGAAGGCCTTCTTCGCGCAGGCCCCATCAATGCCCCACGAGCCAAGCTGGGCTGCACAGTACTGAGGCCCCGGCTCCCTAACGGCACCCAACCAGATGCTGGAGTCTGCAGTCTGCAAAGGAACAGGAAACGTTCCTCACCGAGCAACACCAGCCCCACCGCGCCTTTGCTCAGGAAAGCCACGCAAGCCGTTTTCGCAGCCAGCCCGCCGCTGGACGTCGGGAAAAGTGGGGATGGGCTGCCTCGGGCTCCCTGGGCCCTCTCTTTGCTGGGGGTCTCTGGAGCCTGAAACCCACACCCAATGTATTCTCCTTTGCGGGGAAGCATGATTGGGTGTGCGAAAGCCTTTTGTGCAAATACACCAACAATGCCCCCCGAGCCCAGCTGGGCCGCTCCGCCCCGAAGCCCCGTCTCCCCAATGGCACGAACCGAGCTCCTGGGCGCTGCAGTCTGCAAGGGGACTTGAAACGCTCTTCGGGCAGCACACACCAGCCCCACCGCGCCTATGCTCAGGAAAGCACGCAAGCCGTTTTGGCACCCAGCCCGCCACTGGACGTCGGGCAAAGCGGGGCTGGGCTGCCTCTGGCTCCCTGGGCCCTGCTGCTTTGCTGGGGGTCTCCCGAGCCTGAAGCCCACTTCAAACGTGTTCTCCTTCGCGTGGAAGCAGGATTGGGCGTGCGAAGGCATTCTGCGCCCAGGCACCTGCAATGCCCCCCGAGTCCAACTGGACAGCGCACCACGAGGACCCGTCTCCCCAACGGCACAAACCGAGCTCCTGGGCCCTGCAGTCTGCAAAGGGACAGGAAAAGCTCCTCGGGGAGCACACACCAGCCCCACCGCGACCTTGCTCAGGAAAGCAACGCAAGCCTTTTTCGCACCCAGCCGGCCGCTCGCCGTTGGGCAAAGCGGGGCTGGGCTGCCTCTGGCTCCCTGGGCCCTGCTGCTTTGTCGGGGTTCTCCGGAGCCTGAAAGCCACTCCCAATGTGTTCTCCTTCGTGGGGAAGCAGGATTGGGCGTGCGAAGGCCTTCTTCGCCCAGGCCCCAGCAATGCCCCCAGAGCCAAAGTGGTCTGCACAGCACTAAGGTCCCGGCTCCACAACGACACCAACTGAGCTCCTGGGTGCTGCAGTCTGCAAAGGGACAGGAAAAGCTCCTCGGGGAGCAAACACCAGCCCCACCGCGCCTTTGCTCAGGTAAGCAATGCAAGCCGTTTTCGCACCCAGCCCCCCGCTCGCAGTCCGGCAAAGCCGGGCTGGGCTGCCTCTGGCTCCCTGAGCCCTGCTGCTTTGCAGGGGGTCTTCGGAGCCTGAATCCCACTCCCCACGTGTTCTCCTTCACGGGGAAGCAAGATGGAAAGTGCATAGGCCTTCTTCGCCCATGCCCCAGCAATACAGCCCTAGCGAAGCTGGGCCACTCCGCACCAAGGACCCAACACCCCAAAGGCACCAACCGAGTTCCTGGGCCCTGCAGTCTGCAAAGGGACAGGAAACATTCCTCACGGAGCAATACCAGCCCCACCGCGCCTTTGCTCAAGAAAGTAACGCAAGCCGTTTTCGCACCCAGACTGCCGCTGGATGTCGGGAAAAGCGGGGATGGGCTGCCTCGGGCTCCCTGGCACTGCTGCTTTGCTGTGGGTCTCTGGAGCCTGAAACCCACACCCCATGTGTTCTCCTTTGCGGGGAAGCATGATTGGGTGTGCGAAGGCCTTTTGCGCAAATACCTCAACAATGTCCCCCGAGCCCAGCTGGGCCACTCAGCCTCGAGGCTCTGTCTCCCCAACGGCACCAACCGAGCTCCTGGGGGCTGCAGTCTGCAAGGGGAGAGGAACGCTCATCGGGGAGCAAACACCAGCCCCAACGGGCCAAAACTCAGGAAAGCTACGCAAGCCGTTTTCGCACCCAGCCCCCCGCTCACAGTCCGGCAAAGCGGGGCTGGGCTGCACCTGGATCCCTGAGCCCTGCTGCTTTGCAGGGAGTCTTCGGAGCCTGAATCACACTCCCTACATGTTCTCCTTTATGGGGAAGCAAGATTGAACGTGCGTAGGCCTTCTTCGCCCATGCCCCAGCATTACAGCCCAAGTGAAGCTGGGCCACTCCGCACCAAGGCCCCAACTCCCCAAAGGCACCAACTGAGTTCCTGGGCCCTGCAGTCTGCAAAGGGACAGGAAAAGCTCCTTGGGGAGCACAAATCAGCCACACCGCGCCTTTGCTCAGGAAAGCAATGCAAGCCGTTTCGCACCCAGCCCGCTGCTCGCCGTCGGGCAAAGCGGGGCTGGGCTGCCTCTGGCTCCCTGGGCCCTGCTGCTTTGTTGGGGTTCTCCGGAGCCTGACAGACACTCCCAATGTGTTCTCCTTCGTGGGGACTCAGGATTGGGCGTGCAAAACCTTCTCAGCCCTATCCACAGCAATGACCCCCGAGGCAAACTGGGGCGCTGAGAACCAAGGCCACATCTCCCCAACTGCACCAGACGAGCTCCTGGGGGCTGCAGTCTGCAAAGTGGCAGGAAACGCTCCTCGCAGAGCACAAACAAGCCCAAACCGCGCCTTTGATCTGGAAAGCAATGTAAGCCGTTTTCGCAAAGAGCCCGCCGCTCACCGTCGGGCAAAGAGGGTCCGGGCTGCCTCTGGCACCCTGGGCACTGCTGCTTGGCTGGGGGGCTCGGGAGCCTGAAACCCACCCCCAAAGTGTTCTCCTTCGTGGGCCTGCACGATTGGGCGTGAGAAGGCCTTCTTCACCCAGGCCCCAGCAATGCCCCCCGAGCCAAGGTGGGCTGCACAGCACCGAGGCCCCGGCTCTCTAACGGCACTAAACCAGCTCCTGGAGGCTGCAGTCTGCAAAGGGACAGGAAAATCTCCTCGGGCAGCACACACCAGCCCCACCGCGCCTTTGCTCAGGAAAGCAACGCAAGCCGTTTTCCCTCCCAGCCCGCCCCTCGACATTGGGAAAAGCAGGGCTATGCTGCCTCTGGCTCCCTGGGCCCTGCTGCTTGGCTGGGGTTCTCCGGAGCCTGAAACCCACTCCCAATGTGTTCTCCTTCACAGTGAAGCAGGATTCGGCGGGCGAAGGCCATCTAGACCCAGGCCCCAGTAATGCCCCCGAGGCAAGCTGGGCCGCTCAGCCTCGAGGCTCTGTCTCCCCAATGCCACCAACCCAGCTCCTTGGTGCTGCAGTCTGCAAAGGGACAGGAAACATTCCTCGCGGAACAACACCAGCCCCACCGCGCCTTTGCTGAGGAAAGCAACGCAAGCTGTTTTCGCTCCTAGCCCTCCGCTGGATTTCGGGCAAAGCGGGGCTGGGCTGCCTTTGGCTCCCTGGGCCCTGCTGCTTGGCTGGGGGTCTCCGGAGCCTGAAACCCACTCCCAACGTGTTCTCCTTCTTGGGGAAGCAGGATTGGGCGTGCGAAGACCTTCTGCGCCCAGGCCACACAATGCCACCCGAGCCAACCTCGGCAGCGCAACACCGAGGACCCGTCTCCCAAAAGGCACCAACCATGCTTCTGGGGGCTGCAGTCTGCAAGGGGACAGGACACACTCATCGGGGAGCACACACCAGCCCCAACGGGCCAAAACTCAGGAAAGCAACGAAAGCCGTTTTCGCACCCAGCTCCCCGCTCGCAGTCCGGCAAAGCGGGGCTGGGCTGCCCCTGGCTCCCTGAGCCCTGCTGCTTTGCAGGGGGACTTCGGAGCCTGAATCCCACTCCCTACGTGTTCTCCTTCACGGGGAAGCAAGATTCAATGTGCGTAGGCCTTCTTCGCCCATGCCCCAGCAATACAGCCCTAGAGAAGATGGGCCACTCCGCACCAAGGCCCCAACTCGCCAAAGGCACCAACCGAGTTGCTGGGCCCTGCAGTCTGCAAAGGGACAGGAAACATTCCTCGCGGAGCAATACCAGCCCCACCGCGCCTTTGCTCAGGAAAGCAACGCAAGCCATTTTCGCACCCAGCCAGCCGCTGGACGTCGGGAAAAGCGGGGATGGGCTGCCTCGGGCTCCCTGGGCCCTCTCTTTGCTGGGGGTCTCTGGAGCCTGAAACCCACACCCAATGTATTCTCCTTTGCGGGGAAGCATGATTGGGTGTGCGAAGGCCTTTTGCGCAAATACCCCAACAATGCCCCCCGAGCCCAGCTGGGCCGCTCAGCCCGGAAGCCCCGTCTCCCCAACGGCACCAACCGAGCTCCTGGGCACTGCAGTCTGCAAAGGGCCTTGAAACGCTCTTCGGGCAGCACACACCATCCCCACCAGGCCTTTGCTCAGGAAAGCACGCAAGCCGTTTAGGCACCCAGCCCGCCACTGGACGTCGGGCAAAGCGGGGCTGGGCTGCCTCTGGCTCCCTGGGCCCTGCTGCTTTGCTGGGGGTCTCCCGAGCCTGAAGCCCACTTCAAACGTGTTCTCCTTCGCGTGGAAGCAGGATTGGGCGTGCGAAGGCATTCTGCGCCCAGGCACCTGCAATGCCCCCCGAGTCCAACTGGACAGCGCACCACGAGGACCCGTCTCCCCAACGGCACAAACCGAGCTCCTGGGCCCTGCAGTCTGCAAAGGGACAGGAAAAGCTCCTCGGGGAGCACACACCAGCCCCACCGCGACCTTGCTCAGGAAAGCAACGCAAGCCTTTTTCGCACCCAGCCGGCCGCTCGCCGTTGGGCAAAGCGGGGCTGGGCTGCCTCTGGCTCCCTGGGCCCTGCTGCTTTGTCGGGGTTCTCCGGAGCCTGAAAGCCACTCCCAATGTGTTCTCCTTCGTGGGGAAGCAGGATTGGGCGTGCGAAGGCCTTCTTCGCCCAGGCCCCAGCAATGCCCCCAGAGCCAAAGTGGTCTGCACAGCACTAAGGTCCCGGCTCCACAACGACACCAACTGAGCTCCTGGGTGCTGCAGTCTGCAAAGGGACAGGAAAAGCTCCTCGGGGAGCAAACACCAGCCCCACCGCGCCTTTGCTCAGGTAAGCAATGCAAGCCGTTTTCGCACCCAGCCCCCCGCTCGCAGTCCGGCAAAGCCGGGCTGGGCTGCCTCTGGCTCCCTGAGCCCTGCTGCTTTGCAGGGGGTCTTCGGAGCCTGAATCCCACTCCCCACGTGTTCTCCTTCACGGGGAAGCAAGATGGAAAGTGCATAGGCCTTCTTCGCCCATGCCCCAGCAATACAGCCCTAGCGAAGCTGGGCCACTCCGCACCAAGGACCCAACACCCCAAAGGCACCAACCGAGTTCCTGGGCCCTGCAGTCTGCAAAGGGACAGGAAACATTCCTCACGGAGCAATACCAGCCCCACCGCGCCTTTGCTCAAGAAAGTAACGCAAGCCGTTTTCGCACCCAGACTGCCGCTGGATGTCGGGAAAAGCGGGGATGGGCTGCCTCGGGCTCCCTGGCACTGCTGCTTTGCTGTGGGTCTCTGGAGCCTGAAACCCACACCCCATGTGTTCTCCTTTGCGGGGAAGCATGATTGGGTGTGCGAAGGCCTTTTGCGCAAATACCTCAACAATGTCCCCCGAGCCCAGCTGGGCCACTCAGCCTCGAGGCTCTGTCTCCCCAACGGCACCAACCGAGCTCCTGGGGGCTGCAGTCTGCAAGGGGAGAGGAACGCTCATCGGGGAGCAAACACCAGCCCCAACGGGCCAAAACTCAGGAAAGCTACGCAAGCCGTTTTCGCACCCAGCCCCCCGCTCACAGTCCGGCAAAGCGGGGCTGGGCTGCACCTGGATCCCTGAGCCCTGCTGCTTTGCAGGGAGTCTTCGGAGCCTGAATCACACTCCCTACATGTTCTCCTTTATGGGGAAGCAAGATTGAACGTGCGTAGGCCTTCTTCGCCCATGCCCCAGCATTACAGCCCAAGTGAAGCTGGGCCACTCCGCACCAAGGCCCCAACTCCCCAAAGGCACCAACTGAGTTCCTGGGCCCTGCAGTCTGCAAAGGGACAGGAAAAGCTCCTTGGGGAGCACAAATCAGCCACACCGCGCCTTTGCTCAGGAAAGCAACGCAAGCCGTTTCGCACCCAGCCCGCTGCTCGCCGTCGGGCAAAGCGGGGCTGGGCTGCCTCTGGCTCCCTGGGCCCTGCTGCTTTGTTGGGGTTCTCCGGAGCCTGACAGACACTCCCAATGTGTTCTCCTTCGTGGGGACTCAGGATTGGGCGTGCAAAACCTTCTCAGCCCTATCCACAGCAATGACCCCCGAGGCAAACTGGGGCGCTGAGAACCAAGGCCACATCTCCCCAACTGCACCAGACGAGCTCCTGGGGGCTGCAATCTGCAAAGTGGCAGGAAACGCTCCTCGCAGAGCACAAACAAGCCCAAACCGCGCCTTTGATCTGGAAAGCAATGTAAGCCGTTTTCGCAAAGAGCCCGCCGCTCACCGTCGGGCAAAGAGGGTCCGGGCTGCCTCTGGCACCCTGGGCACTGCTGCTTGGCTGGGGGGCTCGGGAGCCTGAAACCCACCCCCAAAGTGTTCTCCTTCGTGGGCCTGCAGGATTGGGCGTGAGAAGGCCTTCTTCACCCAGGCCCCAGCAATGCCCCCCGAGCCAAGGTGGGCTGCACAGCACCGAGGCCCCGGCTCTCTAACGGCACTAAACCAGCTCCTGGAGGCTGCAGTCTGCAAAGGGACAGGAAAATCTCCTCGGGCAGCACACACCAGCCCCACCGCGCCTTTGCTCAGGAAAGCAACGCAAGCCGTTTTCCCTCCCAGCCCGCCCCTCGACATTGGGAAAAGCAGGGCTATGCTGCCTCTGGCTCCCTGGGCCCTGCTGCTTGGCTGGGGTTCTCCGGAGCCTGAAACCCACTCCCAATGTGTTCTCCTTCATGGTGAAGCAGGATTCGGCGGGCGAAGGCCATCTAGACCCAGGCCCCAGTAATGCCCCCGAGGCAAGCTGGGCCGCTCAGCCTCGAGGCTCTGTCTCCCCAATGCCACCAACCCAGCTCCTTGGTGCTGCAGTCTGCAAAGGGACAGGAAACATTCCTCGCGGAACAACACCAGCCCCACCGCGCCTTTGCTGAGGAAAGCAACGCAAGCTGTTTTCGCTCCTAGCCCTCCGCTGGATTTCGGGCAAAGCGGGGCTGGGCTGCCTTTGGCTCCCTGGGCCCTGCTGCTTGGCTGGGGGTCTCCGGAGCCTGAAACCCACTCCCAACGTGTTCTCCTTCTTGGGGAAGCAGGATTGGGCGTGCGAAGACCTTCTGCGCCCAGGCCACACAATGCCACCCGAGCCAACCTCGGCAGCGCAACACCGAGGACCCGTCTCCCAAAAGGCACCAACCAAGCTTCTGGGGGCTGCAGTCTGCAAGGGGACAGGACACACTCATCGGGGAGCACACACCAGCCCCAACGGGCCAAAACTCAGGAAAGCAACGAAAGCCGTTTTCGCACCCAGCTCCCCGCTCGCAGTCCGGCAAAGCGGGGCTGGGCTGCCCCTGGCTCCCTGAGCCCTGCTGCTTTGCAGGGGGACTTCGGAGCCTGAATCCCACTCCCTACGTGTTCTCCTTCACGGGGAAGCAAGATTCAATGTGCGTAGGCCTTCTTCGCCCATGCCCCAGCAATACAGCCCTAGAGAAGATGGGCCACTCCGCACCAAGGCCCCAACTCGCCAAAGGCACCAACCGAGTTGCTGGGCCCTGCAGTCTGCAAAGGGACAGGAAACATTCCTCGCGGAGCAATACCAGCCCCACCGCGCCTTTGCTCAGGAAAGCAACGCAAGCCATTTTCGCACCCAGCCAGCCGCTGGACGTCGGGAAAAGCGGGGATGGGCTGCCTCGGGCTCCCTGGGCCCTCTCTTTGCTGGGGGTCTCTGGAGCCTGAAACCCACACCCAATGTATTCTCCTTTGCGGGGAAGCATGATTGGGTGTGCGAAGGCCTTTTGCGCAAATACCCCAACAATGCCCCCCGAGCCCAGCTGGGCCGCTCAGCCCGGAAGCCCCGTCTCCCCAACGGCACCAACCGAGCTCCTGGGCACTGCAGTCTGCAAAGGGCCTTGAAACGCTCTTCGGGCAGCACACACCATCCCCACCAGGCCTTTGCTCAGGAAAGCACGCAAGCCGTTTAGGCACCCAGCCCGCCACTGGACGTCGGGCAAAGCGGGGCTGGGCTGCCTCTGGCTCCCTGGGCCCTGCTGCTTTGCTGGGGGTCTCCCGAGCCTGAAGCCCACTTCAAACGTGTTCTCCTTCGCGTGGAAGCAGGATTGGGCGTGCGAAGGCATTCTGCGCCCAGGCACCTGCAATGCCCCCCGAGTCCAACTGGACAGCGCACCACGAGGACCCGTCTCCCCAACGGCACAAACCGAGCTCCTGGGCCCTGCAGTCTGCAAAGGGACAGGAAAAGCTCCTCGGGGAGCACACACCAGCCCCACCGCGACCTTGCTCAGGAAAGCAACGCAAGCCTTTTTCGCACCCAGCCGGCCGCTCGCCGTTGGGCAAAGCGGGGCTGGGCTGCCTCTGGCTCCCTGGGCCCTGCTGCTTTGTCGGGGTTCTCCGGAGCCTGAAAGCCACTCCCAATGTGTTCTCCTTCGTGGGGAAGCAGGATTGGGCGTGCGAAGGCCTTCTTCGCCCAGGCCCCAGCAATGCCCCCAGAGCCAAAGTGGTCTGCACAGCACTAAGGTCCCGGCTCCACAACGACACCAACTGAGCTCCTGGGTGCTGCAGTCTGCAAAGGGACAGGAAAAGCTCCTCGGGGAGCAAACACCAGCCCCACCGCGCCTTTGCTCAGGTAAGCAATGCAAGCCGTTTTCGCACCCAGCCCCCCGCTCGCAGTCCGGCAAAGCCGGGCTGGGCTGCCTCTGGCTCCCTGAGCCCTGCTGCTTTGCAGGGGGTCTTCGGAGCCTGAATCCCACTCCCCACGTGTTCTCCTTCACGGGGAAGCAAGATGGAAAGTGCATAGGCCTTCTTCGCCCATGCCCCAGCAATACAGCCCTAGCGAAGCTGGGCCACTCCGCACCAAGGACCCAACACCCCAAAGGCACCAACCGAGTTCCTGGGCCCTGCAGTCTGCAAAGGGACAGGAAACATTCCTCACGGAGCAATACCAGCCCCACCGCGCCTTTGCTCAAGAAAGTAACGCAAGCCGTTTTCGCACCCAGACTGCCGCTGGATGTCGGGAAAAGCGGGGATGGGCTGCCTCGGGCTCCCTGGCACTGCTGCTTTGCTGTGGGTCTCTGGAGCCTGAAACCCACACCCCATGTGTTCTCCTTTGCGGGGAAGCATGATTGGGTGTGCGAAGGCCTTTTGCGCAAATACCTCAACAATGTCCCCCGAGCCCAGCTGGGCCACTCAGCCTCGAGGCTCTGTCTCCCCAACGGCACCAACCGAGCTCCTGGGGGCTGCAGTCTGCAAGGGGAGAGGAACGCTCATCGGGGAGCAAACACCAGCCCCAACGGGCCAAAACTCAGGAAAGCTACGCAAGCCGTTTTCGCACCCAGCCCCCCGCTCACAGTCCGGCAAAGCGGGGCTGGGCTGCACCTGGATCCCTGAGCCCTGCTGCTTTGCAGGGAGTCTTCGGAGCCTGAATCACACTCCCTACATGTTCTCCTTTATGGGGAAGCAAGATTGAACGTGCGTAGGCCTTCTTCGCCCATGCCCCAGCATTACAGCCCAAGTGAAGCTGGGCCACTCCGCACCAAGGCCCCAACTCCCCAAAGGCACCAACTGAGTTCCTGGGCCCTGCAGTCTGCAAAGGGACAGGAAAAGCTCCTTGGGGAGCACAAATCAGCCACACCGCGCCTTTGCTCAGGAAAGCAACGCAAGCCGTTTCGCACCCAGCCCGCTGCTCGCCGTCGGGCAAAGCGGGGCTGGGCTGCCTCTGGCTCCCTGGGCCCTGCTGCTTTGTTGGGGTTCTCCGGAGCCTGACAGACACTCCCAATGTGTTCTCCTTCGTGGGGACTCAGGATTGGGCGTGCAAAACCTTCTCAGCCCTATCCACAGCAATGACCCCCGAGGCAAACTGGGGCGCTGAGAACCAAGGCCACATCTCCCCAACTGCACCAGACGAGCTCCTGGGGGCTGCAATCTGCAAAGTGGCAGGAAACGCTCCTCGCAGAGCACAAACAAGCCCAAACCGCGCCTTTGATCTGGAAAGCAATGTAAGCCGTTTTCGCAAAGAGCCCGCCGCTCACCGTCGGGCAAAGAGGGTCCGGGCTGCCTCTGGCACCCTGGGCACTGCTGCTTGGCTGGGGGGCTCGGGAGCCTGAAACCCACCCCCAAAGTGTTCTCCTTCGTGGGCCTGCAGGATTGGGCGTGAGAAGGCCTTCTTCACCCAGGCCCCAGCAATGCCCCCCGAGCCAAGGTGGGCTGCACAGCACCGAGGCCCCGGCTCTCTAACGGCACTAAACCAGCTCCTGGAGGCTGCAGTCTGCAAAGGGACAGGAAAATCTCCTCGGGCAGCACACACCAGCCCCACCGCGCCTTTGCTCAGGAAAGCAACGCAAGCCGTTTTCCCTCCCAGCCCGCCCCTCGACATTGGGAAAAGCAGGGCTATGCTGCCTCTGGCTCCCTGGGCCCTGCTGCTTGGCTGGGGTTCTCCGGAGCCTGAAACCCACTCCCAATGTGTTCTCCTTCACGGTGAAGCAGGATTCGGCGGGCGAAGGCCATCTAGACCCAGGCCCCAGTAATGCCCCCGAGGCAAGCTGGGCCGCTCAGCCTCGAGGCTCTGTCTCCCCAATGCCACCAACCCAGCTCCTTGGTGCTGCAGTCTGCAAAGGGACAGGAAACATTCCTCGCGGAACAACACCAGCCCCACCGCGCCTTTGCTGAGGAAAGCAACGCAAGCTGTTTTCGCTCCTAGCCCTCCGCTGGATTTCGGGCAAAGCGGGGCTGGGCTGCCTTTGGCTCCCTGGGCCCTTCTGCTTGGCTGGGGGTCTCCGGAGCCTGAAACCCACTCCCAACGTGTTCTCCTTCTTGGGGAAGCAGGATTGGGCGTGCGAAGACCTTCTGCGCCCAGGCCACACAATGCCACCCGAGCCAACCTCGGCAGCGCAACACCGAGGACCCGTCTCCCAAAAGGCACCAACCAAGCTTCTGGGGGCTGCAGTCTGCAAGGGGACAGGACACACTCATCGGGGAGCACACACCAGCCCCAACGGGCCAAAACTCAGGAAAGCAACGAAAGCCGTTTTCGCACCCAGCTCCCCGCTCGCAGTCCGGCAAAGCGGGGCTGGGCTGCCCCTGGCTCCCTGAGCCCTGCTGCTTTGCAGGGGGACTTCGGAGCCTGAATCCCACTCCCTACGTGTTCTCCTTCACGGGGAAGCAAGATTCAATGTGCGTAGGCCTTCTTCGCCCATGCCCCAGCAATACAGCCCTAGAGAAGATGGGCCACTCCGCACCAAGGCCCCAACTCGCCAAAGGCACCAACCGAGTTGCTGGGCCCTGCAGTCTGCAAAGGGACAGGAAACATTCCTCGCGGAGCAATACCAGCCCCACCGCGCCTTTGCTCAGGAAAGCAACGCAAGCCATTTTCGCACCCAGCCAGCCGCTGGACGTCGGGAAAAGCGGGGATGGGCTGCCTCGGGCTCCCTGGGCCCTCTCTTTGCTGGGGGTCTCTGGAGCCTGAAACCCACACCCAATGTATTCTCCTTTGCGGGGAAGCATGATTGGGTGTGCGAAGGCCTTTTGCGCAAATACCCCAACAATGCCCCCCGAGCCCAGCTGGGCCGCTCAGCCCGGAAGCCCCGTCTCCCCAACGGCACCAACCGAGCTCCTGGGCACTGCAGTCTGCAAAGGGCCTTGAAACGCTCTTCGGGCAGCACACACCATCCCCACCAGGCCTTTGCTCAGGAAAGCACGCAAGCCGTTTAGGCACCCAGCCCGCCACTGGACGTCGGGCAAAGCGGGGCTGGGCTGCCTCTGGCTCCCTGGGCCCTGCTGCTTTGCTGGGGGTCTCCCGAGCCTGAAGCCCACTTCAAACGTGTTCTCCTTCGCGTGGAAGCAGGATTGGGCGTGCGAAGGCATTCTGCGCCCAGGCACCTGCAATGCCCCCCGAGTCCAACTGGACAGCGCACCACGAGGACCCGTCTCCCCAACGGCACAAACCGAGCTCCTGGGCCCTGCAGTCTGCAAAGGGACAGGAAAAGCTCCTCGGGGAGCACACACCAGCCCCACCGCGACCTTGCTCAGGAAAGCAACGCAAGCCTTTTTCGCACCCAGCCGGCCGCTCGCCGTTGGGCAAAGCGGGGCTGGGCTGCCTCTGGCTCCCTGGGCCCTGCTGCTTTGTCGGGGTTCTCCGGAGCCTGAAAGCCACTCCCAATGTGTTCTCCTTCGTGGGGAAGCAGGATTGGGCGTGCGAAGGCCTTCTTCGCCCAGGCCCCAGCAATGCCCCCAGAGCCAAAGTGGTCTGCACAGCACTAAGGTCCCGGCTCCACAACGACACCAACTGAGCTCCTGGGTGCTGCAGTCTGCAAAGGGACAGGAAAAGCTCCTCGGGGAGCAAACACCAGCCCCACCGCGCCTTTGCTCAGGTAAGCAATGCAAGCCGTTTTCGCACCCAGCCCCCCGCTCGCAGTCCGGCAAAGCCGGGCTGGGCTGCCTCTGGCTCCCTGAGCCCTGCTGCTTTGCAGGGGGTCTTCGGAGCCTGAATCCCACTCCCCACGTGTTCTCCTTCACGGGGAAGCAAGATGGAAAGTGCATAGGCCTTCTTCGCCCATGCCCCAGCAATACAGCCCTAGCGAAGCTGGGCCACTCCGCACCAAGGACCCAACACCCCAAAGGCACCAACCGAGTTCCTGGGCCCTGCAGTCTGCAAAGGGACAGGAAACATTCCTCACGGAGCAATACCAGCCCCACCGCGCCTTTGCTCAAGAAAGTAACGCAAGCCGTTTTCGCACCCAGACTGCCGCTGGATGTCGGGAAAAGCGGGGATGGGCTGCCTCGGGCTCCCTGGCACTGCTGCTTTGCTGTGGGTCTCTGGAGCCTGAAACCCACACCCCATGTGTTCTCCTTTGCGGGGAAGCATGATTGGGTGTGCGAAGGCCTTTTGCGCAAATACCTCAACAATGTCCCCCGAGCCCAGCTGGGCCACTCAGCCTCGAGGCTCTGTCTCCCCAACGGCACCAACCGAGCTCCTGGGGGCTGCAGTCTGCAAGGGGAGAGGAACGCTCATCGGGGAGCAAACACCAGCCCCAACGGGCCAAAACTCAGGAAAGCTACGCAAGCCGTTTTCGCACCCAGCCCCCCGCTCACAGTCCGGCAAAGCGGGGCTGGGCTGCACCTGGATCCCTGAGCCCTGCTGCTTTGCAGGGAGTCTTCGGAGCCTGAATCACACTCCCTACATGTTCTCCTTTATGGGGAAGCAAGATTGAACGTGCGTAGGCCTTCTTCGCCCATGCCCCAGCATTACAGCCCAAGTGAAGCTGGGCCACTCCGCACCAAGGCCCCAACTCCCCAAAGGCACCAACTGAGTTCCTGGGCCCTGCAGTCTGCAAAGGGACAGGAAAAGCTCCTTGGGGAGCACAAATCAGCCACACCGCGCCTTTGCTCAGGAAAGCAACGCAAGCCGTTTCGCACCCAGCCCGCTGCTCGCCGTCGGGCAAAGCGGGGCTGGGCTGCCTCTGGCTCCCTGGGCCCTGCTGCTTTGTTGGGGTTCTCCGGAGCCTGACAGACACTCCCAATGTGTTCTCCTTCGTGGGGACTCAGGATTGGGCGTGCAAAACCTTCTCAGCCCTATCCACAGCAATGACCCCCGAGGCAAACTGGGGCGCTGAGAACCAAGGCCACATCTCCCCAACTGCACCAGACGAGCTCCTGGGGGCTGCAATCTGCAAAGTGGCAGGAAACGCTCCTCGCAGAGCACAAACAAGCCCAAACCGCGCCTTTGATCTGGAAAGCAATGTAAGCCGTTTTCGCAAAGAGCCCGCCGCTCACCGTCGGGCAAAGAGGGTCCGGGCTGCCTCTGGCACCCTGGGCACTGCTGCTTGGCTGGGGGGCTCGGGAGCCTGAAACCCACCCCCAAAGTGTTCTCCTTCGTGGGCCTGCAGGATTGGGCGTGAGAAGGCCTTCTTCACCCAGGCCCCAGCAATGCCCCCCGAGCCAAGGTGGGCTGCACAGCACCGAGGCCCCGGCTCTCTAACGGCACTAAACCAGCTCCTGGAGGCTGCAGTCTGCAAAGGGACAGGAAAATCTCCTCGGGCAGCACACACCAGCCCCACCGCGCCTTTGCTCAGGAAAGCAACGCAAGCCGTTTTCCCTCCCAGCCCGCCCCTCGACATTGGGAAAGGCAGGGCTATGCTGCCTCTGGCTCCCTGGGCCCTGCTGCTTGGCTGGGGTTCTCCGGAGCCTGAAACCCACTCCCAATGTGTTCTCCTTCACGGTGAAGCAGGATTCGGCGGGCGAAGGCCATCTAGACCCAGGCCCCAGTAATGCCCCCGAGGCAAGCTGGGCCGCTCAGCCTCGAGGCTCTGTCTCCCCAATGCCACCAACCCAGCTCCTTGGTGCTGCAGTCTGCAAAGGGACAGGAAACATTCCTCGCGGAACAACACCAGCCCCACCGCGCCTTTGCTGAGGAAAGCAACGCAAGCTGTTTTCGCTCCTAGCCCTCCGCTGGATTTCGGGCAAAGCGGGGCTGGGCTGCCTTTGGCTCCCTGGGCCCTGCTGCTTGGCTGGGGGTCTCCGGAGCCTGAAACCCACTCCCAACGTGTTCTCCTTCTTGGGGAAGCAGGATTGGGCGTGCGAAGACCTTCTGCGCCCAGGCCCCAGCAATGCCACCCGAGCCAACCTCGGCAGCGCAACACCGAGGACCCGTCTCCCAAAAGGCACCAACCAAGCTTCTGGGGGCTGCAGTCTGCAAGGGGACAGGACACACTCATCGGGGAGCACACACCAGCCCCAACGGGCCAAAACTCAGGAAAGCAACGAAAGCCGTTTTCGCACCCAGCTCCCCGCTCGCAGTCCGGCAAAGCGGGGCTGGGCTGCCCCTGGCTCCCTGAGCCCTGCTGCTTTGCAGGGGGACTTCGGAGCCTGAATCCCACTCCCTACGTGTTCTCCTTCACGGGGAAGCAAGATTCAATGTGCGTAGGCCTTCTTCGCCCATGCCCCAGCAATACAGCCCTAGAGAAGATGGGCCACTCCGCACCAAGGCCCCAACTCGCCAAAGGCACCAACCGAGTTGCTGGGCCCTGCAGTCTGCAAAGGGACAGGAAACATTCCTCGCGGAGCAATACCAGCCCCACCGCGCCTTTGCTCAGGAAAGCAACGCAAGCCATTTTCGCACCCAGCCAGCCGCTGGACGTCGGGAAAAGTGGGGATGGGCTGCCTCGGGCTCCCTGGGCCCTCTCTTTGCTGGGGGTCTCTGGAGCCTGAAACCCACAGCCAATGTATTCTCCTTTGCGGGGAAGCATGATTGGGTGTGCGAAGGCCTTTTGCGCAAATACCCCAACAATGCCCCCCGAGCCCAGCTGGGCCGCTCAGCCCGGAAGCCCCGTCTGCCCAACGGCACCAACCGAGCTCCTGGGCACTGCAGTCTGCAAAGGGCCTTGAAACGCTCTTCGGGCAGCACACACCATCCCCACCAGGCCTTTGCTCAGGAAAGCACGCAAGCCGTTTAGGCACCCAGCCCGCCACTGGACGTCGGGCAAAGCGGGGCTGGGCTGCCTCTGGCTCCCTGGGCCCTGCTGCTTTGCTGGGGGTCTCCCGAGCCTGAAACCCACTTCAAACGTGTTCTCCTTCGCTTGGAAGCAGGATTGGGCGTGCGAAGGCCTTCTTCGCCCAAGCCCCAGCAATGCCCCCCGAGCCAAGGTGGGCTGCACAGCACTGAGGTTCGGCTCACCAACGGCACCAACTGAGCTCCTGGGTGCTACAGTCTGCAAAGGGACTTGAAACGCTCTTCGGGCAGCACACAACAGCCCCACCGTTCCTTTGCTCAGGAAAGCATGCAAGCCGTTTAGGCACCCAGCCCGCCACTGGACGTCGGGCAAAGCGGGGCTGGGCTGCCTCTGGCTCCCTGGGCCCTGCTGCTTTGTTGGGGTTCTCCGGAGCCTGAAAGCCACTCCCAATGTGTTCTCCTTCTTGGGGACTCAGGATTGGGCGTTCAAAAACCTTTTCTGCCCTAACCACAGCAATGACCCCCGAGGCAAACTGGGGCGCTGAGAACCAAGGCCACATCTCCCCAACTGCACCAGACGAGCTCCTGGGGGCTGCAGTCTGCAAAGTGGCAGGAAACGCTCCTCGCAGAGCACAAACAAGCCCAAACCGCGCCTTTGATCTGGAAAGCAATGTAAGCCGTTTTCGCAAAGAGCCCGCCGCTCACCGTCGGGCAAAGCGGGTCCGGGCTGCCTCTGGCTCCCTGGGACCTGCTGCGTTGCTGGGGGGCTCGGGCGCCTGAAACCCACCCCCAAAGTGTTCTCCTTCGTGGGCATGCAGGATTGGGCGTGCGAAGGCCTTCTTCGCCCAGGCCCCAGCAATGCCCCCCAAGCCAAGGTGGGCTGCACAGCACCGAGGACCCGGCTCCCCAACAGCACCAACTGAGGTCCTGGGCACTGCAGTCTGCAAAGGGACAGGAAAAGCTCCTCGGGGAGCACACACCAGCCACACCGCGCCTTTGCTCCGGTAAGCGATGCAAGCCGTTTTAACACCCAGCCCACCGCTCGCAGTCCGGCAAAGTGGGGCTGGGCTGTCCCTGGCTCCCTGAGCCCTGCTGCTTTGCAGGGGGTCTTCGGAGCCTGAATCCCACTCCCCACGTGTTCTCCTTCACGGGGAAGCAAGATGGAACGTGCATAGGCCTTCTTCGCCCATGCCCCAGCAATACAGCCCTAGCGAAGCTGGGCCACTCCGCACCAAGGCCCCAACTCCCCAAAGGCACCAACCGAGTTCCTGGGCCCTGCAGTCTGCAAAGGGACAGGAAACATTCCTCACGGAGCAATACCAGCCCCACCGCGCCTTTCCTCAGGAAAGCAACGCAAGCCGTTTTCGCACCCAGCCCGCCGCTGGACGTTGGGAAAAGCGGGGATGGGCTGCCTCCGGCTCCCTGGGCCCTCTCTTTGCTGGGGGTCTCTGGAGCCTGAAACCCACAGCCAATGTATTCTCCTTTGAGGGGAAGCATGATTGGGTGTGCGAAGGCCTTTTGCGCAAATACCCCAACAAGGCCCACCGAGCCCAGCTGGGCCGCTCAGCCCAGAAGCCCCGTCTCCCCAACGGCACCAACCGAGCTCCTGGGCGCTGCAGTCTGCAAAGGGACAGGAAAAGCTCCTCAGGGAGCACACAACAGCCCCACCGTGCCTTTGCTCAGGAAAGCTCGCAAGCCGTTTAGGCATACAGCCCGCCACTGGACGTCAGGCAAAGCGGGGCTGGGCTGCCTCTGACTCCCTGGGCCCTGCTGCTTTGCTGGGGGTTTCCCGAGCCTGAAGCCCACTTCAAACGTGTTCTCCTTCGCGTGGAAGCAGGACTGGGCCTGCGAAGGCCTTCTTCGCCCAGGCCCCAACAATGCCCCGCGAGCCAAGCTGGGCTGCACAGCACCGAGGCCCCGGCACCCCAGCGGCACCAAACCAGCTCCTGGAGGCTGCAGTCTGCAAAGGGACAGGAAAAGCTCCTCAGGGAGCACACAACAGCCCCACCGTGCCTTTGCTCAGGAAAGCTCACAAGCCGTTTAGGCATACAGCCCGCCACTCGCCATCAGGCAAAGCGGGGCTAGGCTGCCTCTGGCTCCCTGGGCCCCGCTGCTTTGTTGGGGTTGTCCGGAGCCTGAAACCCACTCCCAATGTGTTCTCCTTCACGGGAAAGCAGGATTCGGCGGACGAAGGCCATCTAGGCCCAGACTCCAGTAATGCCCCCGAGGTAAGCTGGGCCGCTCAGCCTCGAGGCTCTGTCTCCCCCATGGCACCAACCCAGCTCCTTGGTGCTGCAGTCTACAAAGGGAGAGGAATTATTGCTCACGGAGCAACACCAGCCCCACCGCGCCTTTGCTGAGGAAAGCAACGCAAGCCGTTTTCGCACACTGACCTCCGCTCTCCATAGGGCAAAGCGGGACTGGGCTGCCCTGGCTCCCTGGGCCCTGCTAATTTGCTGGGGGTCTCCGGTGTCCGAAACCCACTCCCCCTGGGTGGTCCTTCGTGGGGAAGCAGGATTGGGCGTGCGAAGGCCTTCTGCGCCCAGGCCCCAGCCATGCCCCCTGAGCCAATTCGGCCGCACAGCGCCGAGGCCCCGTCCCACTGACGGCCCCAAACGAGCTTCTGGCAGCTGCATTCTGCAAAGGGAAACTCTCCTCTGGCAACAAACCACAGCCCCCACGGGCCTGGGAACCAGAAAGCAACGCAAGCCGTTTCCGCTCCCGGCCCCACGATCTACATAGGGCGAACAAGGGCTGGGCTGCCCCGGCTCCCTGGGCCCTGCTGCTTTGCTGGGGGTCTCCGGTGCCCGAAACCCACTCCCCACGGGTTCTCCTTTGTGGGGAATTAGGATTAGGCGCGCGAAGGCCTTCTGCGCCCAAGGCCCAGCATGCACCCTGAGCCAGTTCGGCCGCTCAGCGCCTAGGCCCCGTCGCACATACGGCCCAAACCAGCTTCTGTCAGCTGCATTCTGCAAAGGGAAACTCTCCTCGGGCAGCAAACCACAGCCCCAATGCGCCTCGGATCGAGAAAGCAACGCAAGCCGTTTTCGCCCACGGCACACCGCTCTCCATAGGGCAAAGTGGGGCTGGGCTCCCCCGGCTCCGTGTACCCTGCTGCTTTGCTGGGGGTCTCCGGTGCCCGAAACCCACTCCCCACGGGTTCTCCTTCGTGGGGAAGCAGGATTGGGCACGCGAAGTCCTTCTGCGCCCAGGCCCCAGCATGCCCCCTGAGCCAGCTCGGCCGCTCAGCGCCTAGGCCCCGTCGCACCGACTGCCCCAAACGAGCTTCTGGCAGCTGCATTCTGCAAAGGGAATCTGTCCTCGGGCAGCCAACCACAGCCCCCACGCGCCTCGGATCGAGAAAGCAATGCAAGTCGTTTTCGCCCCAGGCCCCACTCTCTCCATAGGGGGAACCGGGGCTTGGCTGCCTCGGCTCCCTGGGCCCTGCTGCTTTGCTGGGGATCTCCGGCGGCCGAAACCCACTCCCCACGGGTTCTCCTTCGTGAGGAAGCAGGATTGGGGACGGGAAAGCCTTCTGTGCTCAGGCCCCAGCCATGCCCCCGAGGCAACTCAACCGCTCAGTGCCGAGGCCCCGTCGCACCCACGGCCCAAAAAGAGCTTCTGGCAGCTGCATTCTGCAAAGGGAAACTCTCGTCGGGCAGCAAACCACAGCCCCAACGCACCTTGGCTGAGGAAAGCAACGCAAGCCGTTTTCGCCCCCGGCACTCCGCTCTCCATAGGGCAAAGCGGGGCTGGGCTGCCTCTGGCTCCCTGGGCCCTGCTGCTTTGTTGGGGTTCTCCGGAGCCTGAAACCCACTCCCAATGTGTTCTCCTTCGTGGGGAAGCAGGATTGGGTGTGCGAAGGCCTTCTTCGCGCAGGCCCCATCAATGCCCCACGAGCCAAGCTGGGCTGCACAGTACTGAGGCCCCGGCTCCCTAACGGCACCCAACCAGATGCTGGAGTCTGCAGTCTGCAAAGGAACAGGAAACGTTCCTCACCGAGCAACACCAGCCCCACCGCGCCTTTGCTCAGGAAAGCCACGCAAGCCGTTTTCGCAGCCAGCCCGCCGCTGGACGTCGGGAAAAGTGGGGATGGGCTGCCTCGGGCTCCCTGGGCCCTCTCTTTGCTGGGGGTCTCTGGAGCCTGAAACCCACACCCAATGTATTCTCCTTTGCGGGGAAGCATGATTGGGTGTGCGAAGGCCTTTTGCGCAAATACCCCAACAATGCCCCCCGAGCCCAGCTGGGCCGCTCAGCCCGGAAGCCCCGTCTGCCCAACGGCACCAACCGAGCTCCTGGGCACTGCAGTCTGCAAAGGGCCTTGAAACGCTCTTCGGGCAGCACACACCATCCCCACCAGGCCTTTGCTCAGGAAAGCACGCAAGCCGTTTAGGCACCCAGCCCGCCACTGGACGTCGGGCAAATCGGGGCTGGGCTGCCTCTGGCTCCCTGGGCCCTGCTGCTTTGCTGGGGGTCTCCCGAGCCTGAAACCCACTTCAAACATGTTCTCCTTCGCTTGGAAGCAGGATTGGGCGTGCGAAGGCCTTCTTCGCCCAAGCCCCAGCAATGCCCCCCGAGCCAAGGTGGGCTGCACAGCACTGAGGTTCGGCTCACCAACGGCACCAACTGAGCTCCTGGGTGCTGCAGTCTGCAAAGGGACTTGAAACGCTCTTCGGGCAGCACACAACAGCCCCACCGTTCCTTTGCTCAGGAAAGCATGCAAGCCGTTTAGGCACCCAGCCCGCCACTGGACGTCGGGCAAAGCGGGGCTGGGCTGCCTCTGGCTCCCTGGGCCCTGCTGCTTTGTTGGGGTTCTCCGGAGCCTGAAAGCCACTCCCAATGTGTTCTCCTTCTTGGGGACTCAGGATTGGGCGTTCAAAAACCTTTTCTGCCCTAACCACAGCAATGACCCCCGAGGCAAAGTGGGGCGCTGAGAACCAAGGCCACATCTCCCCAACTGCACCAGACGAGCTCCTGGGGGCTGCAGTCTGCAAAGTGGCAGGAAACGCTCCTCGCAGAGCACAAACAAGCCCAAACCACGCCTTTGATCTGGAAAGCAATGTAAGCCGTTTTCGCAAAGAGCCCGCCGCTCACCGTCGGGCAAAGCGGGTCCGGGCTGCCTCTGGCTCCCTGGGACCTGCTGCGTTGCTGGGGGGCTCGGGCGCCTGAAACCCACCCCCAAAGTGTTCTCCTTCGTGGGCATGCAGGATTGGGCGTGCGAAGGCCTTCTTCGCCCAGGCCCCAGCAATGCCCCCCAAGCCAAGGTGGGCTGCACAGCACCGAGGACCCGGCTCCCCAACAGCACCAACTGAGGTCCTGGGCACTGCAGTCTGCAAAGGGACAGGAAAAGCTCCTCGGGGAGCACACACCAGCCCCACCGCGCCTTTGCTCCGGTAAGCGATGCAAGCCGTTTTAACACCCAGCCCACCGCTCGCAGTCCGGCAAAGCGGGGCTGGGCTGTCCCTGGCTCCCTGAGCCCTGCTGCTTTGCAGGGGGTCTTCGGAGCCTGAATCCCACTCCCCACGTGTTCTCCTTCACGGGGAAGCAAGATGGAACGTGCATAGGCCTTCTTCGCCCATGCCCCAGCAATACAGCCCTAGCGAAGCTGGGCCACTCCGCACCAAGGCCCCAACTCCCCAAAGGCACCAACCGAGTTCCTGGGCCCTGCAGTCTGCAAAGGGACAGGAAACATTCCTCACGGAGCAATACCAGCCCCACCGCGCCTTTCCTCAGGAAAGCAACGCAAGCCGTTTTCGCACCCAGCCCGCCGCTGGACGTTGGGAAAAGCGGGGATGGGCTGCCTCCGGCTCCCTGGGCCCTCTCTTTGCTGGGGGTCTCTGGAGCCTGAAACCCACAGCCAATGTATTCTCCTTTGCGGGGAAGCATGATTGGGTGTGCGAAGGCCTTTTGCGCAAATACCCCAACAAGGCCCACCGAGCCCAGCTGGGCCGCTCAGCCCAGAAGCCCCGTCTCCCCAACGGCACCAACCGAGCTCCTGGGCGCTGCAGTCTGCAAAGGGACAGGAAAAACTCCTCAGGGAGCACACAAGAGCCCCACCGCGCCTTTGCTCAGGAAAGCAACGCAAGCCGTTTAGGCACCCAGCCCGCCACTGGACGTCGGGCAAAGCGGGGCTGGGCTGCCTCTGACTCCCTGGGCCCTGCTGCTTTGCTGGGGGTCTCCGGTGCCCGAAACCCACTCCCCACGGGTTCTCCTTAGTGGGGAAGCAGGATTGGGCTCGCGAAGGCCTTCTGCGCCCAGGCCCCAGCCATGCCCGTGCGCCAGCTCGGCTGCTCAGCGCATAGGCCCCGTGTCACCGACGGCCCCAAACGAGCTTCTGGCAGCTGCCTTCTACAAAGGAAAACTCTCCTAGGGCAGCCAACCACAGCCACAACGCGCCTGGCATCGAGAAAGCAACGCAAGCCGTTTTCGCCCCCGGCCCTCCGCTCTCCATAGGGCGAACCGGGGCTGGGCTGCCCCGGCTCCCTGGGCCCTGCTGCTTTGCTGGGGGTCTCCGGTGCCCGAAACCCACTCCCCACGGGTTCTCCTTCTTGGGGAAGCAGGATTGGGTGGGCGAAGACCTTCTGCACCCAGGCCCCAGCCATGCACCCTAGGCAGCTCAACCGCTCAGCACCGATGCCCCGTCACACCGACGGCCCCAAACGAGCTTCTGGCAGCTGCATTCTGCAAAGGGAAACTCTCGTCTGGCAGCAAACATCAGCCCCAAAGCACCTTGGCTGAGGAAAGCAACGCAAGCCGTTTTCGTCCCCGGCACCACGCTCTCCATAGCGCAAAGCGGGGTTGGGCTGCCCCTGGCTCCCTGGGCCCTGCTGCTTTGCTCGGGGTCTCTGGCGGCTGAAACCTACTCCCCACGGGTTCTCCTTGGGGAAGCAGGATTGGGCACACAAAGGCCATCTGCGCCCAGGCCCCAGCCAGTTCCCCTGAGCCATCTAGGACGCTCAGCGCCGAGGCCCCGTCACACCGGCGGCCCAAAGCGAGCTTCTGGGAGCTGCATTCTGCAAAGGGAAACTCTCCTCGGGCATCAAACCACAGCCCGAAAGCGCCTCGGATCCAGAAAAAAACGTAAGCCATTTCCGCCCCGGGCCTCCGCTCTCCATAGGGCAAAGCGGGGTTGGGCTTCCCAGGCTCGTGGGGACCTGCTGCTTTGCTGGGGGTCTCCGGTGCCCGAAACCCACTACACACAGTTCCTCCTTCGTGGGGAAGCAGGATTGGGGACCTGAAGGCCTTCTGCGCCATGGCCCCATCCATGCTCCCTGAGCAACCTCGGCCACACAGCGCCGAGGCCCCGTCACACCGACGGCCCAAAAGGAGCTTCTGGCAGCTACATTCTGCAAAGGGAAACTCTCCTCGGGCAGAAAACCACAGCCCCAACCCGCCTCTCTCAGGAAAGCACCGCAAGCCGTTTTCGCCCCCGGCCCTCCGCTCTCCATAGGGCAAAGCGGGGCTGGGCTGCCTCTGGCTCCCTGGGCCCTGCTGCTTTGTTGGGGTTCTCCGGAGCCTGAAACCCACTCCCAATGTGTTCTCCTTCGTGGGGAAGCAGGATTGGGCGTGCGAAGGCCTTCTTCGCGCAGGCCCCATCAATGCCCCACGAGCCAAGCTGGGCTGCACAGTACTGAGGCCCCGGCTCCCTAACGGCACCCAACCAGATGCTGGAGTCTGCAGTCTGCAAAGGAACAGGAAACGTTCCTCACCGAGCAACACCAGCCCCACCGCGCCTTTGCTCAGGAAAGCCACGCAAGCCGTTTTCGCAGCCAGCCCGCCGCTGGACGTCGGGAAAAGTGGGGATGGGCTGCCTCGGGCTCCCTGGGCCCTCTCTTTGCTGGGGGTCTCTGGAGCCTGAAACCCACACCCAATGTATTCTCCTTTGCGGGGAAGCATGATTGGGTGTGCGAAAGCCTTTTGTGCAAATACACCAACAATGCCCCCCGAGCCCAGCTGGGCCGCTCCGCCCCGAAGCCCCGTCTCCCCAATGGCACGAACCGAGCTCCTGGGCGCTGCAGTCTGCAAGGGGACTTGAAACGCTCTTCGGGCAGCACACACCAGCCCCACCGCGCCTATGCTCAGGAAAGCACGCAAGCCGTTTTGGCACCCAGCCCGCCACTGGACGTCGGGCAAAGCGGGGCTGGGCTGCCTCTGGCTCCCTGGGCCCTGCTGCTTTGCTGGGGGTCTCCCGAGCCTGAAGCCCACTTCAAACGTGTTCTCCTTCGCGTGGAAGCAGGATTGGGCGTGCGAAGGCATTCTGCGCCCAGGCACCTGCAATGCCCCCCGAGTCCAACTGGACAGCGCACCACGAGGACCCGTCTCCCCAACGGCACAAACCGAGCTCCTGGGCCCTGCAGTCTGCAAAGGGACAGGAAAAGCTCCTCGGGGAGCACACACCAGCCCCACCGCGACCTTGCTCAGGAAAGCAACGCAAGCCTTTTTCGCACCCAGCCGGCCGCTCGCCGTTGGGCAAAGCGGGGCTGGGCTGCCTCTGGCTCCCTGGGCCCTGCTGCTTTGTCGGGGTTCTCCGGAGCCTGAAAGCCACTCCCAATGTGTTCTCCTTCGTGGGGAAGCAGGATTGGGCGTGCGAAGGCCTTCTTCGCCCAGGCCCCAGCAATGCCCCCAGAGCCAAAGTGGTCTGCACAGCACTAAGGTCCCGGCTCCACAACGACACCAACTGAGCTCCTGGGTGCTGCAGTCTGCAAAGGGACAGGAAAAGCTCCTCGGGGAGCAAACACCAGCCCCACCGCGCCTTTGCTCAGGTAAGCAATGCAAGCCGTTTTCGCACCCAGCCCCCCGCTCGCAGTCCGGCAAAGCCGGGCTGGGCTGCCTCTGGCTCCCTGAGCCCTGCTGCTTTGCAGGGGGTCTTCGGAGCCTGAATCCCACTCCCCACGTGTTCTCCTTCACGGGGAAGCAAGATGGAAAGTGCATAGGCCTTCTTCGCCCATGCCCCAGCAATACAGCCCTAGCGAAGCTGGGCCACTCCGCACCAAGGACCCAACACCCCAAAGGCACCAACCGAGTTCCTGGGCCCTGCAGTCTGCAAAGGGACAGGAAACATTCCTCACGGAGCAATACCAGCCCCACCGCGCCTTTGCTCAAGAAAGTAACGCAAGCCGTTTTCGCACCCAGACTGCCGCTGGATGTCGGGAAAAGCGGGGATGGGCTGCCTCGGGCTCCCTGGCACTGCTGCTTTGCTGTGGGTCTCTGGAGCCTGAAACCCACACCCCATGTGTTCTCCTTTGCGGGGAAGCATGATTGGGTGTGCGAAGGCCTTTTGCGCAAATACCTCAACAATGTCCCCCGAGCCCAGCTGGGCCACTCAGCCTCGAGGCTCTGTCTCCCCAACGGCACCAACCGAGCTCCTGGGGGCTGCAGTCTGCAAGGGGAGAGGAACGCTCATCGGGGAGCAAACACCAGCCCCAACGGGCCAAAACTCAGGAAAGCTACGCAAGCCGTTTTCGCACCCAGCCCCCCGCTCACAGTCCGGCAAAGCGGGGCTGGGCTGCACCTGGATCCCTGAGCCCTGCTGCTTTGCAGGGAGTCTTCGGAGCCTGAATCACACTCCCTACATGTTCTCCTTTATGGGGAAGCAAGATTGAACGTGCGTAGGCCTTCTTCGCCCATGCCCCAGCATTACAGCCCAAGTGAAGCTGGGCCACTCCGCACCAAGGCCCCAACTCCCCAAAGGCACCAACTGAGTTCCTGGGCCCTGCAGTCTGCAAAGGGACAGGAAAAGCTCCTTGGGGAGCACAAATCAGCCACACCGCGCCTTTGCTCAGGAAAGCAACGCAAGCCGTTTCGCACCCAGCCCGCTGCTCGCCGTCGGGCAAAGCGGGGCTGGGCTGCCTCTGGCTCCCTGGGCCCTGCTGCTTTGTTGGGGTTCTCCGGAGCCTGAAAGACACTCCCAATGTGTTCTCCTTCGTGGGGACTCAGGATTGGGCGTGCAAAACCTTCTCAGCCCTATCCACAGCAATGACCCCCGAGGCAAACTGGGGCGCTGAGAACCAAGGCCACATCTCCCCAACTGCACCAGACGAGCTCCTGGGGGCTGCAGTCTGCAAAGTGGCAGGAAACGCTCCTCGCAGAGCACAAACAAGCCCAAACCGCGCCTTTGATCTGGAAAGCAATGTAAGCCGTTTTCGCAAAGAGCCCGCCGCTCACCGTCGGGCAAAGAGGGTCCGGGCTGCCTCTGGCACCCTGGGCACTGCTGCTTGGCTGGGGGGCTCGGGAGCCTGAAACCCACCCCCAAAGTGTTCTCCTTCGTGGGCCTGCAGGATTGGGCGTGAGAAGGCCTTCTTCACCCAGGCCCCAGCAATGCCCCCCGAGCCAAGGTGGGCTGCACAGCACCGAGGCCCCGGCTCTCTAACGGCACTAAACCAGCTCCTGGAGGCTGCAGTCTGCAAAGGGACAGGAAAATCTCCTCGGGCAGCACACACCAGCCCCACCGCGCCTTTGCTCAGGAAAGCAACGCAAGCCGTTTTCCCTCCCAGCCCGCCCCTCGACATTGGGAAAAGCAGGGCTATGCTGCCTCTGGCTCCCTGGGCCCTGCTGCTTGGCTGGGGTTCTCCGGAGCCTGAAACCCACTCCCAATGTGTTCTCCTTCACGGTGAAGCAGGATTCGGCGGGCGAAGGCCATCTAGACCCAGGCCCCAGTAATGCCCCCGAGGCAAGCTGGGCCGCTCAGCCTCGAGGCTCTGTCTCCCCAATGCCACCAACCCAGCTCCTTGGTGCTGCAGTCTGCAAAGGGACAGGAAACATTCCTCGCGGAACAACACCAGCCCCACCGCGCCTTTGCTGAGGAAAGCAACGCAAGCTGTTTTCGCTCCTAGCCCTCCGCTGGATTTCGGGCAAAGCGGGGCTGGGCTGCCTTTGGCTCCCTGGGCCCTGCTGCTTGGCTGGGGGTCTCCGGAGCCTGAAACCCACTCCCAACGTGTTCTCCTTCTTGGGGAAGCAGGATTGGGCGTGCGAAGACCTTCTGCGCCCAGGCCACACAATGCCACCCGAGCCAACCTCGGCAGCGCAACACCGAGGACCCGTCTCCCAAAAGGCACCAACCAAGCTTCTGGGGGCTGCAGTCTGCAAGGGGACAGGACACACTCATCGGGGAGCACACACCAGCCCCAACGGGCCAAAACTCAGGAAAGCAACGAAAGCCGTTTTCGCACCCAGCTCCCCGCTCGCAGTCCGGCAAAGCGGGGCTGGGCTGCCCCTGGCTCCCTGAGCCCTGCTGCTTTGCAGGGGGACTTCGGAGCCTGAATCCCACTCCCTACGTGTTCTCCTTCACGGGGAAGCAAGATTCAATGTGCGTAGGCCTTCTTCGCCCATGCCCCAGCAATACAGCCCTAGAGAAGATGGGCCACTCCGCACCAAGGCCCCAACTCGCCAAAGGCACCAACCGAGTTGCTGGGCCCTGCAGTCTGCAAAGGGACAGGAAACATTCATCGCGGAGCAATACCAGCCCCACCGCACCTTTGCTCAGGAAAGCAACGCAAGCCATTTTCGCACCCAGCCAGCCGCTGGACGTCGGGAAAAGCGGGGATGGGCTGCCTCGGGCTCCCTGGGCCCTCTCTTTGCTGGGGGTCTCTGGAGCCTGAAACCCACACCCAATGTATTCTCCTTTGCGGGGAAGCATGATTGGGTGTGCGAAGGCCTTTTGCGCAAATACCCCAACAATGCCCCCCGAGCCCAGCTGGGCCGCTCAGCCCGGAAGCCCCGTCTCCCCAACGGCACCAACCGAGCTCCTGGGCACTGCAGTCTGCAAAGGGCCTTGAAACGCTCTTCGGGCAGCACACACCATCCCCACCAGGCCTTTGCTCAGGAAAGCACGCAAGCCGTTTAGGCACCCAGCCCGCCACTGGACGTCGGGCAAAGCGGGGCTGGGCTGCCTCTGGCTCCCTGGGCCCTGCTGCTTTGCTGGGGGTCTCCCGAGCCTGAAGCCCACTTCAAACGTGTTCTCCTTCGCGTGGAAGCAGGATTGGGCGTGCGAAGGCATTCTGCGCCCAGGCACCTGCAATGCCCCCCGAGTCCAACTGGACAGCGCACCACGAGGACCCGTCTCCCCAACGGCACAAACCGAGCTCCTGGGCCCTGCAGTCTGCAAAGGGACAGGAAAAGCTCCTCGGGGAGCACACACCAGCCCCACCGCGACCTTGCTCAGGAAAGCAACGCAAGCCTTTTTCGCACCCAGCCGGCCGCTCGCCGTTGGGCAAAGCGGGGCTGGGCTGCCTCTGGCTCCCTGGGCCCTGCTGCTTTGTCGGGGTTCTCCGGAGCCTGAAAGCCACTCCCAATGTGTTCTCCTTCGTGGGGAAGCAGGATTGGGCGTGCGAAGGCCTTCTTCGCCCAGGCCCCAGCAATGCCCCCAGAGCCAAAGTGGTCTGCACAGCACTAAGGTCCCGGCTCCACAACGACACCAACTGAGCTCCTGGGTGCTGCAGTCTGCAAAGGGACAGGAAAAGCTCCTCGGGGAGCAAACACCAGCCCCACCGCGCCTTTGCTCAGGTAAGCAATGCAAGCCGTTTTCGCACCCAGCCCCCCGCTCGCAGTCCGGCAAAGCGCGGCAGGGCTGCCCAGGCTCCATGGGCCCTGCTGCTTTGCTGGGGTCTCCGGTGCCCGAAACCCACTCCCCACGGGTTCTCCTTTGTGGGGAATTAGGATTAGGCGCGCGAAGGCCTTCTGCGCCCAAGGCCCAGCATGCACCCTGAGCCAGTTCGGCCGCTCAGCGCCTAGGCCCCGTCGCACCTACGGCCCAAACCAGCTTCTGTCAGCTGCATTCTGCAAAGGGAAACTCTCCTCAGGCAGCAAACCACAGCCCCAATGCGCCTCGGATCGAGAAAGCAACGCAAGCCGTTTTCGCCCACGGCACACCGCTCTCCATAGGGCAAAGTGGGGCTGGGCTCCCCCGGCTCCGTGTACCCTGCTGCTTTGCTGGGGGTCTCCGGTGCCCGAAACCCACTCCCCACGGGTTCTCCTTCGTGGGGAAGCAGGATTGGGCACGCGAAGTCCTTCTGCGCCCAGGCCCCAGCATGCCCCCTGAGCCAGCTCGGCCGCTCAGCGCCTAGGCCCCGTCGCACCGACTGCCCCAAACGAGCTTCTGGCAGCTGCATTCTGCAAAGGGAATCTGTCCTCGGGCAGCCAACCACAGCCCCCACGCGCCTCGGATCGAGAAAGCAACGCAAGTCGTTTTCGCCCCAGGCCCCACTCTCTCCATAGGGGGAACCGGGGCTTGGCTGCCTCGGCTCCCTGGGCCCTGCTGCTTTGCTGGGGATCTCCGGCGGCCGAAACCCACTCCCCACGGGTTCTCCTTCGTGAGGAAGCAGGATTGGGGACGGGAAAGCCTTCTGCGCTCAGGCCCCAGCCATGCCCCCGAGGCAACTCAACCGCTCAGTGCCGAGGCCCCGTCGCACCCACGGCCCAAAAAGAGCTTCTGGCAGCTGCATTCTGCAAAGGGAAACTCTCGTCGGGCAGCAAACCACAGCCCCAACGCACCTTGGCTGAGGAAAGCAACGCAAGCCGTTTTCGCCCCCGGCACTCCGCTCTCCATAGGGCAAAGCGGGGCTGGGCTGCCTCTGGCTCCCTGGGCCCTGCTGCTTTGTTGGGGTTCTCCGGAGCCTGAAACCCACTCCCAATGTGTTCTCCTTCGTGGGGAAGCAGGATTGGGTGTGCGAAGGCCTTCTTCGCGCAGGCCCCATCAATGCCCCACGAGCCAAGCTGGGCTGCACAGTACTGAGGCCCCGGCTCCCTAACGGCACCCAACCAGATGCTGGAGTCTGCAGTCTGCAAAGGAACAGGAAACGTTCCTCACCGAGCAACACCAGCCCCACCGCGTCTTTGCTCAGGAAAGCCACGCAAGCCGTTTTCGCAGCCAGCCCGCCGCTGGACGTCGGGAAAAGTGGGGATGGGCTGCCTCGGGCTCCCTGGGCCCTCTCTTTGCTGGGGGTCTCTGGAGCCTGAAACCCACACCCAATGTATTCTCCTTTGCGGGGAAGCATGATTGGGTGTGCGAAGGCCTTTTGCGCAAATACCCCAACAATGCCCCCCGAGCCCAGCTGGGCCGCTCAGCCCGGAAGCCCCGTCTCCCCAACGGCACCAACCGAGCTCCTGGGCACTGCAGTCTGCAAAGGGCCTTGAAACGCTCTTCGGGCAGCACACACCATCCCCACCAGGCCTTTGCTCAGGAAAGCACGCAAGCCGTTTAGGCACCCAGCCCGCCACTGGACGTCGGGCAAATCGGGGCTGGGCTGCCTCTGGCTCCCTGGGCCCTGCTGCTTTGCTGGGGGTCTCCCGAGCCTGAAACCCACTTCAAACATGTTCTCCTTCGCTTGGAAGCAGGATTGGGCGTGCGAAGGCCTTCTTCGCCCAAGCCCCAGCAATGCCCCCCGAGCCAAGGTGGGCTGCACAGCACTGAGGTTCGGCTCACCAACGGCACCAACTGAGCTCCTGGGTGCTGCAGTCTGCAAAGGGACTTGAAACGCTCTTCGGGCAGCACACAACAGCCCCACCGTTCCTTTGCTCAGGAAAGCATGCAAGCCGTTTAGGCACCCAGCCCGCCACTGGACGTCGGGCAAAGCTGGGCTGGGCTGCCTCTGGCTCCCTGGGCCCTGCTGCTTTGTTGGGGTTCTCCGGAGCCTGAAAGCCACTCCCAATGTGTTCTCCTTCTTGGGGACTCAGGATTGGGCGTTCAAAAACCTTTTCTGCCCTAACCACAGCAATGACCCCCGAGGCAAAGTGGGGCGCTGAGAACCAAGGCCACATCTCCCCAACTGCACCAGACGAGCTCCTGGGGGCTGCAGTCTGCAAAGTGGCAGGAAACGCTCCTCGCAGAGCACAAACAAGCCCAAACCACGCCTTTGATCTGGAAAGCAATGTAAGCCGTTTTCGCAAAGAGCCCGCCGCTCACCGTCGGGCAAAGCGGGTCCGGGCTGCCTCTGGCTCCCTGGGACCTGCTGCGTTGCTGGGGGGCTCGGGCGCCTGAAACCCACCCCCAAAGTGTTCTCCTTCGTGGGCATGCAGGATTGGGCGTGCGAAGGCCTTCTTCGCCCAGGCCCCAGCAATGCCCCCCAAGCCAAGGTGGGCTGCACAGCACTGAGGACCCGGCTCCCCAACAGCACCAACTGAGGTCCTGGGCACTGCAGTCTGCAAAGGGACAGGAAAAGCTCCTCGGGGAGCACACACCAGCCCCACCGCGCCTTTGCTCCGGTAAGCGATGCAAGCCGTTTTAACACCCAGCCCACCGCTCGCAGTCCGGCAAAGCGGGGCTGGGCTGTCCCTGGCTCCCTGAGCCCTGCTGCTTTGCAGGGGGTCTTCGGAGCCTGAATCCCACTCCCCACGTGTTCTCCTTCACGGGGAAGCAAGATGGAACGTGCATAGGCCTTCTTCGCCCATGCCCCAGCAATACAGCCCTAGCGAAGCTGGGCCACTCCGCACCAAGGCCCCAACTCCCCAAAGGCACCAACCGAGTTCCTGGGCCCTGCAGTCTGCAAAGGGACAGGAAACATTCCTCACGGAGCAATACCAGCCCCACCGCGCCTTTCCTCAGGAAAGCAACGCAAGCCGTTTTCGCACCCAGCCCGCCGCTGGACGTTGGGAAAAGCGGGGATGGGCTGCCTCCGGCTCCCTGGGCCCTCTCTTTGCTGGGGGTCTCTGGAGCCTGAAACCCACAGCCAATGTATTCTCCTTTGCGGGGAAGCATGATTGGGTGTGCGAAGGCCTTTTGCGCAAATACCCCAACAAGGCCCACCGAGCCCAGCTGGGCCGCTCAGCCCAGAAGCCCCGTCTCCCCAACGGCACCAACCGAGCTCCTGGGCGCTGCAGTCTGCAAAGGGACAGGAAAAACTCCTCAGGGAGCACACAACAGCCCCACCGCGCCTTTGCTCAGGAAAGCAACGCAAGCCGTTTAGGCACCCAGCCCGCCACTGGACGTCGGGCAAAGCGGGGCTGGGCTGCCTCTGACTCCCTGGGCCCTGCTGCTTTGCTGGGGGTCTCCGGTGCCCGAAACCCACTCCCCACGGGTTCTCCTTCTTGGGGAAGCAGGATTGGGTGGGCGAAGACCTTCTGCACCCAGGCCCCAGCCATGCCCCCTGAGGCAGCTCGGCCACTCAGCACCGAGGCCCTGTCGCACCGACGGCCCCAAACGAGCTTCTGGCAGCTGCATTCTGCAAAGGGAAACCCTTCTCAGGCAGAAAACCTCAGCCCCAAGGAGCCTCGGATTGAGAAAGCAACGCAAGCCGTTTTCGGCCCCGGCCCTCCGCTCTATATAGGGCCAACCGGGGCTGGGCTGCCCCGGCTCCCTGGGCCCAGCTGCTTTGCTGGGGGTCTCCGGTGCCCGAAACCCACTTCCCACTGGTTCTCCTTCGTGGGGAAGCAGGATTCGGCGCGGGAAAGCCTTCTGCGCCCAGGCCCCAGCCATGCCCCATGAGCCAGTTCGGCAGCACAGCGCCGAGGCCCCGTTGCACCGACGGCCCCAAACGAGCTTCTGGCAGCTGCATTCTGCAAAGGGAAACTCTCCTCGGGCAGCCAACCACAGCCCCAACACGCCTCGCATCGAGAAAGCAACGCAAGCCATTTTCGCCCCCGGCCCTCTGCTCTCCATAGGGCGAACCCGGGCTGGACTGCCCCGGCTCCCTGGGCCCTGCTGCTTTGCTGGGGGTCACCGGTCCCCGAAACCCACTCCCCACGGGTTCTCCTTCGTGGGGATGCAGGATTGGGCGCGCGAAGGCCCTCTGCGCCCATGCCCCTGCCATGCCCCCTAAGCCAGCTCGGCAGCACAGCGCCGAGGCCCCGTTGCACCGACGGCCCCAAACGAGCTTCTGGCAGCTGCATTCTGCAAAGGGAAACTCTCCTAGGGCAGCAAACCTCAGCCCCAAGGCGCCTCGGATCGAGAAAGCAAGGCCAGCCTTTTTCGCCCCCGGCCCTCAGCTCTCCATAATGCGAACCGGGGCTGGGCTGCCCCGGCTCCCTGGGCCCTGCTGCTTTGCTGGGGGTCTCCGGTGCCCGAAACCCACTCCCCACGGGTTCTCCTTCGTGGGGAAGCAGGATTGGGCGCGCGAAGGCCCTCTGCGCCCAGGCCCCAGCCATGCCCCCTGAGCCAATTGGGCCGCTCAGCGACGATGCCCCGTCGCACCGCCGGCCCCAAACGAGCTTCTGGCAGCTGCATTCTGCAAAGGGAAACTCTCCTCGGGCAGCAAACCAGAGCCCCAAAGCGCCTTGGATCGAGAAAGCAACGCAAGCCGATTTCGCCCCCGGCCCTCCGCTCTCCATAGGTTGAACCGTTGCTGGGCTTCCCCGGCTCCCTGGTCCCTGCTGCTTTGCTGGGGGTCTCCGGTGCCCGAAATCCACTCCCCATGGGTTCTCTTTGGTGGGCAAGCAGGATTGGGCGCGCGAAGGCCTTCTGCTCCCAGGCCCCAGCCATGTCCCCTGAGCCAGCTCGGCCAGTCAACGCCGAGGCCCCGTTGCACCGACGGCCCCAAACGAGCTTCTGGCAGCTGCATTCTGCAAAGGGAATCTCTCCTCGGGCAGCCAATCACAGCCCCAACGCGTCTCAGATCTTGAAAGCAACGCCAGCCGTTTTCGCCCCGGACCACCGCTCTCCATAGGGCGAACCGGGGCTGGGTTTCCCCGGCTCCATGGGCCCAGCTGCTTTGCTGGGGGTCTCCGGTGCCCGGAACCCACTCCCCACGGGTTCTCCTTCGTGGGGAAGCAGGATTGGGTGCGCGAAGGCCTTCTGCGCCCAGGCCCCAGCCATGCCCCATGAGCCAGCTTGGCAGCACAGCGCCTAGGCCCCGTTGCACCGATGGCCCCGAACGAGCCTCTGGCAGCTGCATTCTGCAAAGGGAAACTCTAATCCGGCAGCCAACCAGAGCCCCAAAGCGCCTTGGACGGAGAAAGCAACGCAAGCCTTTTTCGCCCCGGCCCTCCGCTCTCCATAGGGCGAACCGGGCTGGCCTGCCCGGCTCCCTAGGCCCTGCTGCTTTGCTGGGGGTTTACGGTGCCTGGAACCCACTCCCCACGGGTTCTCCTTCGTGGGGAAGCAGGATTGGGTGCGCGAAGGCCTTATGCGCCCAGGCCCCAAGCATGCCCCCTGAGCCAGCTTGACAGCTCTGCTCTGAGGCCCCGTCGCACCGACCGCCCTAAACGAACTTCTGGCAGCTGCATTCTGCAAAGGGAAACTCTCCTCGGGCAGCCAACAACAGCCCCAACACGCCTCGCATCGAGAAAGCAACGCAAGCCATTTTCGCCCCCGGCCCGCCGCTCTACATAGGGCCAACCGGGGCTGGGCTGCCCCGGCTCCTTGGGGCCTGCTGCTTTGCTGGGGGTCTCCGGTGCCCGAAACCCACTCCCCACGGGTTCTCCTTCGTGGGGATGCAGAATCGGGCGCGGGAAGGCCTTCTGCGCCCATGCCCCAGCCATGCCCCCTAAGCCAGCTCGGCCGCACAGCGCCGAGGCCCCGTTGCACCGATGGCCCCAAACGAGCTTCTGGCAGCTGCATTCTGCAAAGGGAAACTCTCCTAGGGCAGCAAACCTCAGCCCCAAGGTGCCTCGGATCGAGAAAGCAAGGCCAGCCATTTTCGCCACCGGCCCTCTGCTCTCCATAATGCGAACCGGGGCTGGGCTGCCCCTGCTCCCTGGGCCCTGCTGCTTTGCTGGGGGTCTCCGGTGCCCGAAATCCACTCCCCATGGGTACTCTTTCGTGGGCAAGCAGGATTGGGCGCGCGAAGGCCTTCTGCTCCCAGGCCCCAGCCATGTCCCCTGAGCCAGCTCGGCCCGTCAGCGCCGAGGCCCCGTTGCACCGACGGCCCCAAAGGAGCTTCTGGCAGCTGCATTCTGCAAAGGGAAACTCTCCTCGGGCAGCCAATCACAGCCCCAACGCGCCTCAGATCTTGAAAGCAACGCAAGCCATTTTCGCCCCGGCCCTCCGCTCTCCATAAGGCGAACCGGGGCTGGGCTTCCCCGGCTCCATGGGCCCAGCTGCTTTGCTGGGGGTCTCCGGTGCACAAAATCCACTCCCCACGTGTTATCTTTCATGGGGAAGCAAGATTGGGCGCACGAAGGCCTTCTGCGCCCAGTCCCCAGCCATGCCCCATGAGCCAGCTCAACCGTTCAGCCCCGAGGCCCCGTCGCACCGACGGCCCCAAACGAGCTTCTGGCAGCTGCATTCTGCAAAGGGAAACTCTCCTCGGGCAGCCAACCACAGCCCCAACACGCCTCGCATCGAGAAAGCAACGCAAGCAATTTTCGCCCCCGGCCCTCCGCTCTATATAGAGCCAACCGGGGCTGGGCTGCCCCGGCTCCCTGGGCCCTGCTGCTTTGCTGGGGGTCTCCGGTGCCTGAAACCCACTCCCCACGGGTTCTCCTTCGTGGGGAAGCAGGATTGGGCGCGCCATTGCCTTCTGCGCCCAGGACCCAGCCATGGCCCCTAAGCCAGCTTGGCAGCACAGCGCCTAGGCCCCGTGGCACCGACAGATCCAAACGAGCCTCTGGAAGCTGCATTCTGCAAAGGGAAACTCTCCTCGGGCAGCAAACCACAGCCCCAAAGCGCCTTGGATGGAGAAAGCAAAGCAAGCCTTTTTCGCCCCGGCCCTCCGCTCTCCATAGGGCGAACCGGGGCTGGCCTGCCCGGGCTCCCTAGGCCCTGCTGCTTTGCTGGGGGTCTACGGTGCCTGGAACCCACTCCCCACGGGTTCTCCTTCGTGGGGAAGCAGGATTGGGTGCGCGAAGGCCTTATGCGCCCAGGCCCCAAGCATGCCCCCTGAGCCAGCTTGACCGCTCTGCTCTGAGGCCCCGTCGCACCGACCGCCCTAAACGAACTTCTGGCAGCTGCATTCTGCAAAGGGAAACTCTCCTCGGGCAGCCAACAACAGCCCCAACACGCCTCGCATCGAGAAAGCAACGCAAGCCATTTTCGCCCCCGGCCCGCCGCTCTACATAGGGCCAACCGGGGCTGGGCTGCCCCGGCTCCTTGGGGCCTGCTGCTTTGCTGGGGGTCTCCGGTGCCCGAAACCCACTCCCCACGGGTTCTCCTTCGTGGGGATGCAGGATAGGGCGCGCGAAGGCCTTCTGCGCCCATGCCCCAGCCATGCACCCTAAGCCAGCTCGGCCGCACAGCGCCGAGGCCCCGTCGCACCGATGGCCCCAAACGAGCTTCTGGCAGCTGCATTCTGCAAAGCGAAACTCTCCTCGGGCAGCAAACCTCAGCCCCAAGGCGCCTCGGATCGAGAAAGCAAGGCCAGCCTTTTTCGCCCCCGGCCCTCTGCTCTCCATAATGCGAACCGGGGCTGGGCTGCCCGGCTCCCTGGGCCCTGCTGCTTTGCTGGGGGTCTCCGGTGCCCGAAATCCACTCCCAATGGGTACTCTTTCGTGGGCAAGCAGGATTGGGCGCGCGAAGGCCTTCTGCTCCCAGGCCCCAGCCATGTCCCTGAGCCAGCTCGGCCAGTCAGCGCCGAGGCCCCGTTGCACCGACGGCCCCAAACGAGCTTCTGGCAGCTGCATTCTGCAAAGGGAAACTCTCCTCGGGCAGCAAACCACAGCCCCAATGCGCCTCGGATCGAGAAAGCAACGCAAGCCGTTTTCGCCCCCGGGCCTCCGCTCTCCATAATGCGAACCGGGGCTGGGCTGCCCCGGCTCCCTGGGCCCTGCTGCATTGCTGGGGGTCTCCGGTGCCCGGAACCCACTCCCCACGGGTTCTCCTTCGTGGGGAAGCAGGATTGGGCGCGCGAATGCCTTCTGCGCCCAGGCCCCAGCCATTCCCCCGGAGCCAATCCGGCCGCTCAACGCCGAGGCGCCGTGGCACCGACCGCCCCAAACGAGCTTCTGGCAGCTGCATTCTGCAAAGGGAAACTCTCCTCGGGCAGCCAACCACAGCCCCAACACCCCTCGGATTGAGAAAGCAACTCAAGCCGTTTTCTCCCCTGGCCCTCCGCTCTCCTTAGGGCCAACCGGGGCTGGGCTGCCCAAGCTCCCTGGGACCTGCTGCTTTGCTGGGGGTCTGCGGTGCCCGAAATCCACTCCCCATGGGTACTCTTTCGTGGGCAAGCAGGATTGGACGCGCGAAGGCCTTCTGCTCCCAGGCCCCAGGCATCTCCCCTGAGCCAGCTCGGCCAGTCAACGCCGAGGCCCCGTTGCACCAACGGCCCCAAACGAGCTTCTGGCAGCTGCATTCTGCAAAGGGAAACTCTCCTCGGGCAGCCAATCACAGCACCAACGCGCCTCAGATCTTGAAAGCAACGCAAGCCGTTTTCGCCCCGGCCCTCCGCTCTCCATAGGGCGAACCGGGGCTGGGCTGCCCCGGCTCCCTGGGCCCTGCAACTTTGCTGGGGGTCTCCGGTGCCCGAAACCCACTCCCCACGGGTTCTCCTTCGTGGGGAAGCAGGATTGGGCGCGCGAATGCCATCTGCGCCCAGGCCCCAGCCATGCCCCCGAAGCCAATCCGGCCGCTCAACGCCGAGGCGCCGTGGCACCGACCGCCCCAAACGAGCTTCTGGCAGCTGCATTCTGCAAAGGGAAACTCTCCTCGGGAAGCCAACCACAGCCCCGACACGCCTCGGATTGAGAAAGCAACTCAAGCCGTTTTCGCCCCCGGCCCTCCGCTCTCCTTAGGGCGAACCCGGGCTGGACTGACCCGTCTCCTTGGGTCCTGCTGCTTTGCTGGGGGTCTCCGGTGCCCGAAACCCACTCCCCACGGGGTCTCCTTCGTGGGGAAGCAGGATTGGGTGCGCGAAGGCCTTCTGCGCCCATGCCCCAGCCATGCCCCCTAAGCCAGCTTGGCAGCACAGCGCCGAGGCCCCGTTGCACCGACGGCCCAAAACGAGCTTCTGGCAGCTGCATTCTGCAAAGGGAAACTCTCCTCGGGCAGCCAACCACAGCCCCCACGCGCCTCGGATCAGGAAGCAACACAAGCCGTTTTCGCCCCCGGCGCTCCGATCTCCATAGGGCAAAGCGGGGCTGGGCTGCCTCTGGCTCCCTGGGCCCTGCTGCTTTGTTGGGGTTCTCCGGAGCCTGAAACCCACTCCCAATGTGTTCTCCTTCGTGGGGAAGCAGGATTGGGCGTGCGAAGGCCTTCTTCGCGCAGGCCCCATCAATGCCCCACGAGCCAAGCTGGGCTGCACAGTACTGAGGCCCCGGCTCCCTAACGGCACCCAACCAGATGCTGGAGTCTGCAGTCTGCAAAGGAACAGGAAACGTTCCTCACCGAGCAACACCAGCCCCACCGTGCCTTTGCTCAGGAAAGCCACGCAAGCCGTTTTCGCAGCCAGCCCGCCGCTGGACGTCGGGAAAAGTGGGGATGGGCTGCCTCGGGCTCCCTGGGCCCTCTCTTTGCTGGGGGTCTCTGGAGCCTGAAACCCACACCCAATGTATTCTCCTTTGCGGGGAAGCATGATTGGGTGTGCGAAAGCCTTTTGTGCAAATACACCAACAATGCCCCCCGAGCCCAGCTGGGCCGCTCCGCCCCGAAGCCCCGTCTCCCCAATGGCACGAACCGAGCTCCTGGGCGCTGCAGTCTGCAAGGGGACTTGAAACGCTCTTCGGGCAGCACACACCAGCCCCACCGCGCCTATGCTCAGGAAAGCACGCAAGCCGTTTTGGCACCCAGCCCGCTACTGGACGTCGGGCAAAGCGGGGCTGGGCTGCCTCTGGCTCCCTGGGCCCTGCTGCTTTGCTGGGGGTCTCCCGAGCCTGAAGCCCACTTCAAACGTGTTCTCCTTCGCGTGGAAGCAGGATTGGGCGTGCGAAGGCATTCTGCGCCCAGGCACCTGCAATGCCCCCCGAGTCCAACTGGACAGCGCACCACGAGGACCCGTCTCCCCAACGGCACAAACCGAGCTCCTGGGCCCTGCAGTCTGCAAAGGGACAGGAAAAGCTCCTCGGGGAGCACACACCAGCCCCACCGCGACCTTGCTCAGGAAAGCAACGCAAGCCTTTTTCGCACCCAGCCGGCCGCTCGCCGTTGGGCAAAGCGGGGCTGGGCTGCCTCTGGCTCCCTGGGCCCTGCTGCTTTGTCGGGGTTCTCCGGAGCCTGAAAGCCACTCCCAATGTGTTCTCCTTCGTGGGGAAGCAGGATTGGGCGTGCGAAGGCCTTCTTCGCCCAGGCCCCAGCAATGCCCCCAGAGCCAAAGTGGTCTGCACAGCACTAAGGTCCCGGCTCCACAACGACACCAACTGAGCTCCTGGGTGCTGCAGTCTGCAAAGGGACAGGAAAAGCTCCTCGGGGAGCAAACACCAGCCCCACCGCGCCTTTGCTCAGGTAAGCAATGCAAGCCGTTTTCGCACCCAGCCCCCCGCTCGCAGTCCGGCAAAGCCGGGCTGGGCTGCCTCTGGCTCCCTGAGCCCTGCTGCTTTGCAGGGGGTCTTCGGAGCCTGAATCCCACTCCCCACGTGTTCTCCTTCACGGGGAAGCAAGATGGAAAGTGCATAGGCCTTCTTCGCCCATGCCCCAGCAATACAGCCCTAGCGAAGCTGGGCCACTCCGCACCAAGGACCCAACACCCCAAAGGCACCAACCGAGTTCCTGGGCCCTGCAGTCTGCAAAGGGACAGGAAACATTCCTCACGGAGCAATACCAGCCCCACCGCGCCTTTGCTCAAGAAAGTAACGCAAGCCGTTTTCGCACCCAGACTGCCGCTGGATGTCGGGAAAAGCGGGGATGGGCTGCCTCGGGCTCCCTGGCACTGCTGCTTTGCTGTGGGTCTCTGGAGCCTGAAACCCACACCCCATGTGTTCTCCTTTGCGGGGAAGCATGATTGGGTGTGCGAAGGCCTTTTGCGCAAATACCTCAACAATGTCCCCCGAGCCCAGCTGGGCCACTCAGCCTCGAGGCTCTGTCTCCCCAACGGCACCAACCGAGCTCCTGGGGGCTGCAGTCTGCAAGGGGAGAGGAACGCTCATCGGGGAGCAAACACCAGCCCCAACGGGCCAAAACTCAGGAAAGCTACGCAAGCCGTTTTCGCACCCAGCCCCCCGCTCACAGTCCGGCAAAGCGGGGCTGGGCTGCACCTGGATCCCTGAGCCCTGCTGCTTTGCAGGGAGTCTTCGGAGCCTGAATCACACTCCCTACATGTTCTCCTTTATGGGGAAGCAAGATTGAACGTGCGTAGGCCTTCTTCGCCCATGCCCCAGCATTACAGCCCAAGTGAAGCTGGGCCACTCCGCACCAAGGCCCCAACTCCCCAAAGGCACCAACTGAGTTCCTGGGCCCTGCAGTCTGCAAAGGGACAGGAAAAGCTCCTTGGGGAGCACAAATCAGCCACACCGCGCCTTTGCTCAGGAAAGCAACGCAAGCCGTTTCGCACCCAGCCCGCTGCTCGCCGTCGGGCAAAGCGGGGCTGGGCTGCCTCTGGCTCCCTGGGCCCTGCTGCTTTGTTGGGGTTCTCCGGAGCCTGAAAGACACTCCCAATGTGTTCTCCTTCGTGGGGACTCAGGATTGGGCGTGCAAAACCTTCTCAGCCCTATCCACAGCAATGACCCCCGAGGCAAACTGGGGCGCTGAGAACCAAGGCCACATCTCCCCAACTGCACCAGACGAGCTCCTGGGGGCTGCAGTCTGCAAAGTGGCAGGAAACGCTCCTCGCAGAGCACAAACAAGCCCAAACCGCGCCTTTGATCTGGAAAGCAATGTAAGCCGTTTTCGCAAAGAGCCCGCCGCTCACCGTCGGGCAAAGAGGGTCCGGGCTGCCTCTGGCACCCTGGGCACTGCTGCTTGGCTGGGGGGCTCGGGAGCCTGAAACCCACCCCCAAAGTGTTCTCCTTCGTGGGCCTGCAGGATTGGGCGTGAGAAGGCCTTCTTCACCCAGGCCCCAGCAATGCCCCCCGAGCCAAGGTGGGCTGCACAGCACCGAGGCCCCGGCTCTCTAACGGCACTAAACCAGCTCCTGGAGGCTGCAGTCTGCAAAGGGACAGGAAAATCTCCTCGGGCAGCACACACCAGCCCCACCGCGCCTTTGCTCAGGAAAGCAACGCAAGCCGTTTTCCCTCCCAGCCCGCCCCTCGACATTGGGAAAAGCAGGGCTATGCTGCCTCTGGCTCCCTGGGCCCTGCTGCTTGGCTGGGGTTCTCCGGAGCCTGAAACCCACTCCCAATGTGTTCTCCTTCACGGTGAAGCAGGATTCGGCGGGCGAAGGCCATCTAGACCCAGGCCCCAGTAATGCCCCCGAGGCAAGCTGGGCCGCTCAGCCTCGAGGCTCTGTCTCCCCAATGCCACCAACCCAGCTCCTTGGTGCTGCAGTCTGCAAAGGGACAGGAAACATTCCTCGCGGAACAACACCAGCCCCACCGCGCCTTTGCTGAGGAAAGCAACGCAAGCTGTTTTCGCTCCTAGCCCTCCGCTGGATTTCGGGCAAAGCGGGGCTGGGCTGCCTTTGGCTCCCTGGGCCCTGCTGCTTGGCTGGGGGTCTCCGGAGCCTGAAACCCACTCCCAACGTGTTCTCCTTCTTGGGGAAGCAGGATTGGGCGTGCGAAGACCTTCTGCGCCCAGGCCACACAATGCCACCCGAGCCAACCTCGGCAGCGCAACACCGAGGACCCGTCTCCCAAAAGGCACCAACCAAGCTTCTGGGGGCTGCAGTCTGCAAGGGGACAGGACACACTCATCGGGGAGCACACACCAGCCCCAACGGGCCAAAACTCAGGAAAGCAACGAAAGCCGTTTTCGCACCCAGCTCCCCGCTCGCAGTCCGGCAAAGCGGGGCTGGGCTGCCCCTGGCTCCCTGAGCCCTGCTGCTTTGCAGGGGGACTTCGGAGCCTGAATCCCACTCCCTACGTGTTCTCCTTCACGGGGAAGCAAGATTCAATGTGCGTAGGCCTTCTTCGCCCATGCCCCAGCAATACAGCCCTAGAGAAGATGGGCCACTCCGCACCAAGGCCCCAACTCGCCAAAGGCACCAACCGAGTTGCTGGGCCCTGCAGTCTGCAAAGGGACAGGAAACATTCATCGCGGAGCAATACCAGCCCCACCGCACCTTTGCTCAGGAAAGCAACGAAAGCCATTTTCGCACCCAGCCAGCCGCTGGACGTCGGGAAAAGCGGGGATGGGCTGCCTCGGGCTCCCTGGGCCCTCTCTTTGCTGGGGGTCTCTGGAGCCTGAAACCCACACCCAATGTATTCTCCTTTGCGGGGAAGCATGATTGGGTGTGCGAAGGCCTTTTGCGCAAATACCCCAACAATGCCCCCCGAGCCCAGCTGGGCCGCTCAGCCCGGAAGCCCCGTCTCCCCAACGGCACCAACCGAGCTCCTGGGCACTGCAGTCTGCAAAGGGCCTTGAAACGCTCTTCGGGCAGCACACACCATCCCCACCAGGCCTTTGCTCAGGAAAGCACGCAAGCCGTTTAGGCACCCAGCCCGCCACTGGACGTCGGGCAAAGCGGGGCTGGGCTGCCTCTGGCTCCCTGGGCCCTGCTGCTTTGCTGGGGGTCTCCCGAGCCTGAAGCCCACTTCAAACGTGTTCTCCTTCGCGTGGAAGCAGGATTGGGCGTGCGAAGGCATTCTGCGCCCAGGCACCTGCAATGCCCCCCGAGTCCAACTGGACAGCGCACCACGAGGACCCGTCTCCCCAACGGCACAAACCGAGCTCCTGGGCCCTGCAGTCTGCAAAGGGACAGGAAAAGCTCCTCGGGGAGCACACACCAGCCCCACCGCGACCTTGCTCAGGAAAGCAACGCAAGCCTTTTTCGCACCCAGCCGGCCGCTCGCCGTTGGGCAAAGCGGGGCTGGGCTGCCTCTGGCTCCCTGGGCCCTGCTGCTTTGTCGGGGTTCTCCGGAGCCTGAAAGCCACTCCCAATGTGTTCTCCTTCGTGGGGAAGCAGGATTGGGCGTGCGAAGGCCTTCTTCGCCCAGGCCCCAGCAATGCCCCCAGAGCCAAAGTGGTCTGCACAGCACTAAGGTCCCGGCTCCACAACGACACCAACTGAGCTCCTGGGTGCTGCAGTCTGCAAAGGGACAGGAAAAGCTCCTCGGGGAGCAAACACCAGCCCCACCGCGCCTTTGCTCAGGTAAGCAATGCAAGCCGTTTTCGCACCCAGCCCCCCGCTCGCAGTCCGGCAAAGCGCGGCAGGGCTGCCCAGGCTCCATGGGCCCTGCTGCTTTGCTGGGGTCTCCGGTGCCCGAAACCCACTCCCCACGGGTTCTCCTTTGTGGGGAATTAGGATTAGGCGCGCGAAGGCCTTCTGCGCCCAAGGCCCAGCATGCACCCTGAGCCAGTTCGGCCGCTCAGCGCCTAGGCCCCGTCGCACCTACGGCCCAAACCAGCTTCTGTCAGCTGCATTCTGCAAAGGGAAACTCTCCTCAGGCAGCAAACCACAGCCCCAATGCGCCTCGGATCGAGAAAGCAACGCAAGCCGTTTTCGCCCACGGCACACCGCTCTCCATAGGGCAAAGTGGGGCTGGGCTCCCCCGGCTCCGTGTACCCTGCTGCTTTGCTGGGGGTCTCCGGTGCCCGAAACCCACTCCCCACGGGTTCTCCTTCGTGGGGAAGCAGGATTGGGCACGCGAAGTCCTTCTGCGCCCAGGCCCCAGCATGCCCCCTGAGCCAGCTCGGCCGCTCAGCGCCTAGGCCCCGTCGCACCGACTGCCCCAAACGAGCTTCTGGCAGCTGCATTCTGCAAAGGGAATCTGTCCTCGGGCAGCCAACCACAGCCCCCACGCGCCTCGGATCGAGAAAGCAACGCAAGTCGTTTTCGCCCCAGGCCCCACTCTCTCCATAGGGGGAACCGGGGCTTGGCTGCCTCGGCTCCCTGGGCCCTGCTGCTTTGCTGGGGATCTCCGGCGGCCGAAACCCACTCCCCACGGGTTCTCCTTCGTGAGGAAGCAGGATTGGGGACGGGAAAGCCTTCTGCGCTCAGGCCCCAGCCATGCCCCCGAGGCAACTCAACCGCTCAGTGCCGAGGCCCCGTCGCACCCACGGCCCAAAAAGAGCTTCTGGCAGCTGCATTCTGCAAAGGGAAACTCTCGTCGGGCAGCAAACCACAGCCCCAACGCACCTTGGCTGAGGAAAGCAACGCAAGCCGTTTTCGCCCCCGGCACTCCGCTCTCCATAGGGCAAAGCGGGGCTGGGCTGCCTCTGGCTCCCTGGGCCCTGCTGCTTTGTTGGGGTTCTCCGGAGCCTGAAACCCACTCCCAATGTGTTCTCCTTCGTGGGGAAGCAGGATTGGGTGTGCGAAGGCCTTCTTCGCGCAGGCCCCATCAATGCCCCACGAGCCAAGCTGGGCTGCACAGTACTGAGGCCCCGGCTCCCTAACGGCACCCAACCAGATGCTGGAGTCTGCAGTCTGCAAAGGAACAGGAAACGTTCCTCACCGAGCAACACCAGCCCCACCGCGTCTTTGCTCAGGAAAGCCACGCAAGCCGTTTTCGCAGCCAGCCCGCCGCTGGACGTCGGGAAAAGTGGGGATGGGCTGCCTCGGGCTCCCTGGGCCCTCTCTTTGCTGGGGGTCTCTGGAGCCTGAAACCCACACCCAATGTATTCTCCTTTGCGGGGAAGCATGATTGGGTGTGCGAAGGCCTTTTGCGCAAATACCCCAACAATGCCCCCCGAGCCCAGCTGGGCCGCTCAGCCCGGAAGCCCCGTCTCCCCAACGGCACCAACCGAGCTCCTGGGCACTGCAGTCTGCAAAGGGCCTTGAAACGCTCTTCGGGCAGCACACACCATCCCCACCAGGCCTTTGCTCAGGAAAGCACGCAAGCCGTTTAGGCACCCAGCCCGCCACTGGACGTCGGGCAAATCGGGGCTGGGCTGCCTCTGGCTCCCTGGGCCCTGCTGCTTTGCTGGGGGTCTCCCGAGCCTGAAACCCACTTCAAACATGTTCTCCTTCGCTTGGAAGCAGGATTGGGCGTGCGAAGGCCTTCTTCGCCCAAGCCCCAGCAATGCCCCCCGAGCCAAGGTGGGCTGCACAGCACTGAGGTTCGGCTCACCAACGGCACCAACTGAGCTCCTGGGTGCTGCAGTCTGCAAAGGGACTTGAAACGCTCTTCGGGCAGCACACAACAGCCCCACCGTTCCTTTGCTCAGGAAAGCATGCAAGCCGTTTAGGCACCCAGCCCGCCACTGGACGTCGGGCAAAGCTGGGCTGGGCTGCCTCTGGCTCCCTGGGCCCTGCTGCTTTGTTGGGGTTCTCCGGAGCCTGAAAGCCACTCCCAATGTGTTCTCCTTCTTGGGGACTCAGGATTGGGCGTTCAAAAACCTTTTCTGCCCTAACCACAGCAATGACCCCCGAGGCAAAGTGGGGCGCTGAGAACCAAGGCCACATCTCCCCAACTGCACCAGACGAGCTCCTGGGGGCTGCAGTCTGCAAAGTGGCAGGAAACGCTCCTCGCAGAGCACAAACAAGCCCAAACCACGCCTTTGATCTGGAAAGCAATGTAAGCCGTTTTCGCAAAGAGCCCGCCGCTCACCGTCGGGCAAAGCGGGTCCGGGCTGCCTCTGGCTCCCTGGGACCTGCTGCGTTGCTGGGGGGCTCGGGCGCCTGAAACCCACCCCCAAAGTGTTCTCCTTCGTGGGCATGCAGGATTGGGCGTGCGAAGGCCTTCTTCGCCCAGGCCCCAGCAATGCCCCCCAAGCCAAGGTGGGCTGCACAGCACTGAGGACCCGGCTCCCCAACAGCACCAACTGAGGTCCTGGGCACTGCAGTCTGCAAAGGGACAGGAAAAGCTCCTCGGGGAGCACACACCAGCCCCACCGCGCCTTTGCTCCGGTAAGCGATGCAAGCCGTTTTAACACCCAGCCCACCGCTCGCAGTCCGGCAAAGCGGGGCTGGGCTGTCCCTGGCTCCCTGAGCCCTGCTGCTTTGCAGGGGGTCTTCGGAGCCTGAATCCCACTCCCCACGTGTTCTCCTTCACGGGGAAGCAAGATGGAACGTGCATAGGCCTTCTTCGCCCATGCCCCAGCAATACAGCCCTAGCGAAGCTGGGCCACTCCGCACCAAGGCCCCAACTCCCCAAAGGCACCAACCGAGTTCCTGGGCCCTGCAGTCTGCAAAGGGACAGGAAACATTCCTCACGGAGCAATACCAGCCCCACCGCGCCTTTCCTCAGGAAAGCAACGCAAGCCGTTTTCGCACCCAGCCCGCCGCTGGACGTTGGGAAAAGCGGGGATGGGCTGCCTCCGGCTCCCTGGGCCCTCTCTTTGCTGGGGGTCTCTGGAGCCTGAAACCCACAGCCAATGTATTCTCCTTTGCGGGGAAGCATGATTGGGTGTGCGAAGGCCTTTTGCGCAAATACCCCAACAAGGCCCACCGAGCCCAGCTGGGCCGCTCAGCCCAGAAGCCCCGTCTCCCCAACGGCACCAACCGAGCTCCTGGGCGCTGCAGTCTGCAAAGGGACAGGAAAAACTCCTCAGGGAGCACACAACAGCCCCACCGCGCCTTTGCTCAGGAAAGCAACGCAAGCCGTTTAGGCACCCAGCCCGCCACTGGACGTCGGGCAAAGCGGGGCTGGGCTGCCTCTGACTCCCTGGGCCCTGCTGCTTTGCTGGGGGTCTCCGGTGCCCGAAACCCACTCCCCACGGGTTCTCCTTAGTGGGGAAGCAGGATTGGGCTCGCGAAGGCCTTCTGCGCCCAGGCCCCAGCCATGCCCGTGCGCCAGCTCGGCTGCTCAGCGCATAGGCCCCGTGTCACCGACGGCCCCAAACGAGCTTCTGGCAGCTGCCTTCTACAAAGGGAAACTCTCCTCGGGCAGCCAACCACAGCCACAACGCGCCTGGCATCGAGAAAGCAACGCAAGCCGTTTTCGCCCCCGGCCCTCCGCTCTCCATAGGGCGAACCGGGGCTGGGCTGCCCCGGCTCCCTGGGCCCTGCTGCTTTGCTGGGGGTCTCCGGTGCCCGAAACCCACTCCCCACGGGTTCTCCTTCTTGGGGAAGCAGGATTGGGTGGGCGAAGACCTTCTGCACCCAGGCCCCAGCCATGCCCCCTGAGGCAGCTCGGCCACTCAGCACCGAGGCCCTGTCGCACCGACGGCCCCAAACGAGCTTCTGGCAGCTGCATTCTGCAAAGGGAAACCCTTCTCAGGCAGAAAACCTCAGCCCCAAGGAGCCTCGGATTGAGAAAGCAACGCAAGCCGTTTTCGGCCCCGGCCCTCCGCTCTATATAGGGCCAACCGGGGCTGGGCTGCCCCGGCTCCCTGGGCCCAGCTGCTTTGCTGGGGGTCTCCGGTGCCCGAAACCCACTTCCCACTGGTTCTCCTTCGTGGGGAAGCAGGATTCGGCGCGGGAAAGCCTTCTGCGCCCAGGCCCCAGCCATGCCCCATGAGCCAGTTCGGCAGCACAGCGCCGAGGCCCCGTTGCACCGACGGCCCCAAACGAGCTTCTGGCAGCTGCATTCTGCAAAGGGAAACTCTCCTCGGGCAGCCAACCACAGCCCCAACACGCCTCGCATCGAGAAAGCAACGCAAGCCATTTTCGCCCCCGGCCCTCTGCTCTCCATAGGGCGAACCCGGGCTGGACTGCCCCGGCTCCCTGGGCCCTGCTGCTTTGCTGGGGGTCACCGGTCCCCGAAACCCACTCCCCACGGGTTCTCCTTCGTGGGGATGCAGGATTGGGCGCGCGAAGGCCCTCTGCGCCCATGCCCCTGCCATGCCCCCTAAGCCAGCTCGGCAGCACAGCGCCGAGGCCCCGTTGCACCGACGGCCCCAAATGAGCTTCTGGCAGCTGCATTCTGCAAAGGGAAACTCTCCTAGGGCAGCAAACCTCAGCCCCAAGGCGCCTCGGATCGAGAAAGCAAGGCCAGCCTTTTTCGCCCCCGGCCCTCAGCTCTCCATAATGCGAACCGGGGCTGGGCTGCCCCGGCTCCCTGGGCCCTGCTGCTTTGCTGGGGGTCTCCGGTGCCCGAAACCCACTCCCCACGGGTTCTCCTTCGTGGGGAAGCAGGATTGGGCGCGCGAAGGCCCTCTGCGCCCAGGCCCCAGCCATGCCCCCTGAGCCAATTGGGCCGCTCAGCGACGATGCCCCGTCGCACCGCCGGCCCCAAACGAGCTTCTGGCAGCTGCATTCTGCAAAGGGAAACTCTCCTCGGGCAGCAAACCAGAGCCCCAAAGCGCCTTGGATCGAGAAAGCAACGCAAGCCGATTTCGCCCCCGGCCCTCCGCTCTCCATAGGTTGAACCGTTGCTGGGCTTCCCCGGCTCCCTGGTCCCTGCTGCTTTGCTGGGGGTCTCCGGTGCCCGAAATCCACTCCCCATGGGTTCTCTTTGGTGGGCAAGCAGGATTGGGCGCGCGAAGGCCTTCTGCTCCCAGGCCCCAGCCATGTCCCCTGAGCCAGCTCGGCCAGTCAACGCCGAGGCCCCGTTGCACCGACGGCCCCAAACGAGCTTCTGGCAGCTGCATTCTGCAAAGGGAATCTCTCCTCGGGCAGCCAATCACAGCCCCAACGCGTCTCAGATCTTGAAAGCAACGCCAGCCGTTTTCGCCCCGGACCACCGCTCTCCATAGGGCGAACCGGGGCTGGGTTTCCCCGGCTCCATGGGCCCAGTTGCTTTGCTGGGGGTCTCCGGTGCCCGGAACCCACTCCCCACGGGTTCTCCTTCGTGGGGAAGCAGGATTGGGCTCGCGAAGGCCTTCTGCGCCCAGGCCCCAGCCATGCCACATGAGCCAGCTTGGCAGCACAGCGCCTAGGCCCCGTTGCACCGATGGCCCCGAACGAGCCTCTGGCAGCTGCATTCTGCAAAGGGAAACTCTAATCCGGCAGCCAACCAGAGCCCCAAAGCGCCTTGGACGGAGAAAGCAACGCAAGCCTTTTTCGCCCCGGCCCTCCGCTCTCCATAGGGCGAACCGGGCTGGCCTGCCCGGCTCCCTAGGCCCTGCTGCTTTGCTGGGGGTTTACGGTGCCTGGAACCCACTCCCCACGGGTTCTCCTTCGTGGGGAAGCAGGATTGGGTGCGCGAAGGCCTTATGCGCCCAGGCCCCAAGCATGCCCCCTGAGCCAGCTTGACAGCTCTGCTCTGAGGCCCCGTCGCACCGACCGCCCTAAACGAACTTCTGGCAGCTGCATTCTGCAAAGGGAAACTCTCCTCGGGCAGCCAACAACAGCCCCAACACGCCTCGCATCGAGAAAGCAACGCAAGCCATTTTCGCCCCCGGCCCGCCGCTCTACATAGGGCCAACCAGGGCTGGGCTGCCCCGGCTCCTTGGGGCCTGCTGCTTTGCTGGGGGTCTCCGGTGCCCGAAACCCACTCCCCACGGGTTCTCCTTCGTGGGGATGCAGAATCGGGCGCGGGAAGGCCTTCTGCGCCCATGCCCCAGCCATGCCCCCTAAGCCAGCTCGGCCGCACAGCGCCGAGGCCCCGTTGCACCGATGGCCCCAAACGAGCTTCTGGCAGCTGCATTCTGCAAAGGGAAACTCTCCTCGGGCAGCAAACCTCAGCCCCAAGGTGCCTCGGATCGAGAAAGCAAGGCCAGCCATTTTCGCCACCGGCCCTCTGCTCTCCATAATGCGAACCGGGGCTGGGCTGCCCCTGCTCCCTGGGCCCTGCTGCTTTGCTGGGGGTCTCCGGTGCCCGAAATCCACTCCCCATGGGTACTCTTTCGTGGGCAAGCAGGATTGGGCGCGCGAAGGCCTTCTGCTCCCAGGCCCCAGCCATGTCCCCTGAGCCAGCTCGGCCCGTCAGCGCCGAGGCCCCGTTGCACCGACGGCCCCAAAGGAGCTTCTGGCAGCTGCATTCTGCAAAGGGAAACTCTCCTCGGGCAGCCAATCACAGCCCCAACGCGCCTCAGATCTTGAAAGCAACGCAAGCCATTTTCGCCCCGGCCCTCCGCTCTCCATAGGGCGAACCGGGGCTGGGCTTCCCCGGCTCCATGGGCCCAGCTGCTTTGCTGGGGGTCTCCGGTGCACAAAATCCACTCCCCACGTGTTATCTTTCATGGGGAAGCAAGATTGGGCGCACGAAGGCCTTCTGCGCCCAGTCCCCAGCCATGCCCCATGAGCCAGCTCGCCCGTTCAGCCCCGAGGCCCCGTCGCACCGACGGCCCCAAACGAGCTTCTGGCAGCTGCATTCTGCAAAGGGAAACTCTCCTCGGGCAGCCAACCAGAGCCCCAAAGCGCCTTGGATCGAGAAAGCAACGCAAGCAATTTTCGCCCCCGGCCCTCCGCTCTATATAGAGCCAACCGGGGCTGGGCTGCCCCGGCTCCCTGGGCCCTGCTGCTTTGCTGGGGGTCTCCGGTGCCTGAAACCCACTCCCCACGGGTTCTCCTTCGTGGGGAAGCAGGATTGGGCGCGCCATTGCCTTCTGCGCCCAGGACCCAGCCATGGCCCCTAAGCCAGCTTGGCAGCACAGCGCCTAGGCCCCGTGGCACCGACAGATCCAAACGAGCCTCTGGAAGCTGCATTCTGCAAAGGGAAACTCTCCTCGGGCAGCAAACCACAGCCCCAAAGCGCCTTGGATGGAGAAAGCAAAGCAAGCCTTTTTCGCCCCGGCCCTCCGCTCTCCATAGGGCGAACCGGGGCTGGCCTGCCCGGGCTCCCTAGGCCCTGCTGCTTTGCTGGGGGTCTACGGTGCCTGGAACCCACTCCCCACGGGTTCTCCTTCGTGGGGAAGCAGGATTGGGTGCGCGAAGGCCTTATGCGCCCAGGCCCCAAGCATGCCCCCTGAGCCAGCTTGACCGCTCTGCTCTGAGGCCCCGTCGCACCGACCGCCCTAAACGAACTTCTGGCAGCTGCATTCTGCAAAGGGAAACTCTCCTCGGGCAGCCAACAACAGCCCCAACACGCCTCGCATCGAGAAAGCAACGCAAGCCATTTTCGCCCCCGGCCCGCCGCTCTACATAGGGCCAACCGGGGCTGGGCTGCCCCGGCTCCTTGGGGCCTGCTGCTTTGCTGGGGGTCTCCGGTGCCCGAAACCCACTCCCCACGGGTTCTCCTTCGTGGGGATGCAGGATAGGGCGCGCGAAGGCCTTCTGCGCCCATGCCCCAGCCATGCACCCTAAGCCAGCTCGGCCGCACAGCGCCGAGGCCCCGTCGCACCGATGGCCCCAAACGAGCTTCTGGCAGCTGCATTCTGCAAAGCGAAACTCTCCTCGGGCAGCAAACCTCAGCCCCAAGGCGCCTCGGATCGAGAAAGCAAGGCCAGCCTTTTTCGCCCCCGGCCCTCTGCTCTCCATAATGCGAACCGGGGCTGGGCTGCCCGGCTCCCTGGGCCCTGCTGCTTTGCTGGGGGTCTCCGGTGCCCGAAATCCACTCCCAATGGGTACTCTTTCGTGGGCAAGCAGGATTGGGCGCGCGAAGGCCTTCTGCTCCCAGGCCCCAGCCATGTCCCTGAGCCAGCTCGGCCAGTCAGCGCCGAGGCCCCGTTGCACCGACGGCCCCAAACGAGCTTCTGGCAGCTGCATTCTGCAAAGAGAAACTCTCCTCGGGCAGCCAATCACAGCCCCAACGTGCCTCAGATCTTGAAAGCAACGCAAGCCGTTTTCGCCCCGGCCCTCCGCTCTCCATAGGGCGAACCGGGGCTGGGCTTCCCCGGCTCCATGGGCCCAGCTGCTTTGCTGGGGGTCTCCGGTGCACGAAATCCACTCCCCACGTGTTATCTTTCGTGGGGAAGCAAGATTGGGCGCACGAAGGCCTTCTGCGCCCAGTCCCCAGCCATGCCCCATGAGCCAGCTCGCCCGTTCAGCCCCGAGTCCCCGTCGCACCGACGGCCCCAAACGAGCTTCTGGCAGCTGCATTCTGCAAAGGGAAACTCTCCTCGGGCAGCAAACCACAGCCCCAATGCGCCTCGGATCGAGAAAGCAACGCAAGCCGTTTTCGCCCCCGGGCCTCCGCTCTCCATAATGCGAACCGGGGCTGGGCTGCCCCGGCTCCCTGGGCCCTGCTGCATTGCTGGGGGTCTCCGGTGCCCGGAACCCACTCCCCACGGGTTCTCCTTCGTGGGGAAGCAGGATTGGGCGCGCGAATGCCTTCTGCGCCCAGGCCCCAGCCATTCCCCCGGAGCCAATCCGGCCGCTCAACGCCGAGGCGCCGTGGCACCGACCGCCCCAAACGAGCTTCTGGCAGCTGCATTCTGCAAAGGGAAACTCTCCTCGGGCAGCCAACCACAGCCCCAACACCCCTCGGATTGAGAAAGCAACTCAAGCCGTTTTCTCCCCTGGCCCTCCGCTCTCCTTAGGGCCAACCGGGGCTGGGCTGCCCAAGCTCCCTGGGACCTGCTGCTTTGCTGGGGGTCTGCGGTGCCCGAAATCCACTCCCCATGGGTACTCTTTCGTGGGCAAGCAGGATTGGACGCGCGAAGGCCTTCTGCTCCCAGGCCCCAGGCATCTCCCCTGAGCCAGCTCGGCCAGTCAACGCCGAGGCCCCGTTGCACCAACGGCCCCAAACGAGCTTCTGGCAGCTGCATTCTGCAAAGGGAAACTCTCCTCGGGCAGCCAATCACAGCACCAACGCGCCTCAGATCTTGAAAGCAACGCAAGCCGTTTTCGCCCCGGCCCTCCGCTCTCCATAGGGCGAACCGGGGCTGGGCTGCCCCGGCTCCCTGGGCCCTGCAACTTTGCTGGGGGTCTCCGGTGCCCGAAACCCACTCCCCACGGGTTCTCCTTCGTGGGGAAGCAGGATTGGGCGCACGAAGCCTTCTGCGCCCAGGCCCCAGCCATGCCCCCTGAGCGAGCTCGGCCGCTCAGCGCCGAGGCCACGTCGCACCGACGGCCCCAAACAATCTTCTGGCAGCTGCATTCTGCAAAGGGAAACTCTCCTCGGGCAGCAAACCACAGCCCCAACGCGCCTCGGATCGAGAAAGCAACGCAAGCCGTTTTCGCCCCGGCCCTCCGCTCTCCATAGGGCGAACCGGGGCTGGGCTGCCCCGGCTCCCTGGGCCCTGCAACTTTGCTGGGGGTCTCCGGTGCCCGAAACCCACTCCCCACGGGTTCTCCTTCGTGGGGAAGCAGGATTGGGCGCGCGAATGCCATCTGCGCCCAGGCCCCAGCCATGCCCCCGAAGCCAATCCGGCCGCTCAACGCCGAGGCGCCGTGGCACCGACCGCCCCAAACGAGCTTCTGGCAGCTGCATTCTGCAAAGGGAAACTCTCCTCGGGAAGCCAACCACAGCCCCAACACGCCTCGGATTGAGAAAGCAACTCAAGCCGTTTTCGACCCCGGCCCTCCGCTCTCCTTAGGGCGAACCCGGGCTGGACTGACCCGTCTCCTTGGGTCCTGCTGCTTTGCTGGGGGTCTCCGGTGCCCGAAACCCACTCCCCACGGGGTCTCCTTCGTGGGGAAGCAGGATTGGGTGCGCGAAGGCCTTCTGCGCCCATGCCCCAGCCATGCCCCCTAAGCCAGCTTGGCAGCACAGCGCCGAGGCCCCGTTGCACCGACGGCCCAAAACGAGCTTCTGGCAGCTGCATTCTGCAAAGGGAAACTCTCCTCGGGCAGCCAACCACAGCCCCCACGCGCCTCGGATCAGGAAGCAACACAAGCCGTTTTCGCCCCCGGCGCTCCGATCTCCATAGGGCGAACCGGGGCTGGGCTGCCCCGTCTCCTTGGGTCCTGCTGCTTTGCTGGGGGTCTCCGGTGCCCGAAACCCACTCCCCACGGGTTCTCCTTCGTGGGGATTCAGGATTGGGCAGGCGAAGGCCTTCTGCGCCCATGCCCCAGCAATGCCCCCTAAGCCAGCTCGGCCGCACAGCGCCGAGGCCCCGATGCACCGACGGCCCCAAACGAGCTTCTGGCAGCTGCATTCTGCAAAGGGAAACTCTCCTCCTGCAGCAAACCACAGCCCCAAAGCGCCTTGGATCGAGAAAGCCACGCAAGCCGTTTTCGGCCCCGGCCCTCCGCTCTCCATAGGGCGAACCGGGGCTGGGCTGCCCCGTCTCCCTGGGCCCTGCTACTTTGCTAGGGTCTCCGGTGCCCGAAATCCACTCCCCACGGGTTCTCCTTCGTGGGGAACCAGGATTGGGTGGGCGAAGACCTTCTGCACCCAGGCCCCAGCCATGCCCCCTTAGGCAGCTCGGCCGCTCAGAACCGAGGCCCTGTCGCACCGACGGCCCCAAACGAGATTCTGGCAGCTGCATTCTGCAAAGGGAAACTCTTCTCAGGCAGAAAACCTCAGCCCCAAGGCGCCTCGGATCGAGAAAGCAACGCAAGCCGTTTTCGGCCCCGGCACTCCGCTCTCCATAGGGCGAACTGGGGCTGGGCTGCCCCGGCTCCCTGGGCCCTGCTGCTTTGCTGGGGGTCTCCGGTGCCCGAAACCCACTTCCCACTGGTTCTCCATCGTGGGGAAGCAGGATTCGGCGCGGGAAGGCCGTCTGCGCCCTGGCCCCAGCCATGCCCCATGAGCCAGCTCGGCAGCACAGCGCCGAGGCCCCGTTGCACCGACGGCCCCAAACGAGCTTCTGGCAGCTGCATTCTGCTAAGGGAAACTCTCCTCGTGAAGCCAACCAGAGCCCCAAAGCGCCTTGGATGGAGAAAGCAACGCAAGCCGTTTTCGCCCCCGGCCCTCCGCTCTCCATAGGGCCAACCGGGGCTGGGCTGCACCGGCTCCCTGGGCCCTGCTGCTTTGCTGGGGGTCTCCGGTGCCCGGAACCCACTCCCCACGGGTTCTCCTTCGTGGGGAAGCAGGATTGGGTGCACGAAGGCCTTATGCGCCCAGGCCCCAAGCACATCCCCTGAGCCAGCTCGGTCGCTCAGCGCTGAGACTCCGTCGCACCGACCGCCCCAAACGAGCTTCTGGCAGCTGCATTCTGCAAAGGGAAACTCTCCTCGGGCAGCCAACCACAGCCCCAAGGCGCCTAGGATCGAGAAAGCAAGGCAAGCCATTTTCGCCCCCGGCCCTCTGCTCTCCATAATGCGAACCGGGGCTGGGCCGCCCCGGCTCCCTGGGCCCTGCTGCTTTGCTGGGGGTCTCCGGTCCCCGAAACCCACTCCCCAGGGGTCTCCTTCGTGGGGAAGCAGGATTGGGTGGGCGAAGGCCTTCTGCGCCCATGCCCCAGCCATGCACCCTAAGCCAGCTCGGCCGCACAGCGCCGAGTCCCCGTTGCACCGACGGCCCCAAAGGATCTTCTGGCAGCTGCATTCTGCAAAGGGAAACTCTCCTCGGGCAGCAAACCTCCGCCCCACGGCGCCTCGGATCGAGAAAGCAAGGCAAGCCGTTTTCGCCCCCGGCCCTCTGCTCTGCATAATGCGAACCGGGGCTGGGCTGCCCCGGCTCCCTGGGCCCTGCTGCTTTGCTGGGGGTCTCCGGTGCCCGGAACCCACTCCCCACGGGTTCTCCTTCGTGGGGAAGCAGGATTGGGCGCGCGAAGGCCCTCTGCGCCAGGGCCCCAGCCATGCCCCCTGAGCCAATTCGGCCGCTCAGCGACGATGCCCCGTCGCACCGCCGGCCCCAAAGGATCTTCTGGCAGCTGCATTCTGCAAAGGAAAACTCTCCTCGGGCAGCCAACCAGAGCCCCAAGGCGCCTCGGATCGAGAAAGCAACGCAAGCCGTTTTCGTCACCGGCCCTCCACTCTCCATAGGGCAAAGCGGGGCTGGGCTGCCCGGCTCCCTGGGCCCTGCTGCTTTGCTGGGGGTCTCCGGTGCCCGGAACCCACTCCCCACGGGTTCTCCTTCGTGGGGATGCAGGATTGGGCGCGAGAAGGCCTTCTGCGCCCAGGCCCCAGCCATGCCCCATGAGCCAGCTCGGCCGCACAGCGCCGAGGCACCGTTGCACCGACGGCCCCAAACGAGCTTCTGGCAGCTGCATTCTGCAAAGGGAAACTCTCCTCCAGCAGCCAACCAGAGCCCCATAGCTCCTTGGATCTAGAAAGCAACGCAAGCCGTTTTCGCCCCCGGCCCCCCGCTCTCCATAGGGCGAACCGGGGCTGGGCTGCCCCGGCTCCCTGGGCCCTGCTGCTTTGCTGGGGGTGTCCGGTGCCCGAAACCTACTCCCCACGGGTTCTCCTTCGTGGGGAAGCAGGATTGGGTGCGCGAAGGCCTTATGCGACCAGGCCCCAAGCATGCCCCCTGAGCCAGCTCGGCCGCTCTGCTCTGAGGCCCCGTCGCACCGACCGCCCCAAACGAGCTTCTGGCAGCTGCATTCTGCAAAGGGAAACTCTCCTCGGGCAGCCAACCACAGCCCCAAGGCGCCTAGGATCGAGAAAGCAAGGCAAGCCGTTTTCGCCCCCGTCCCTCCGTTCTCCTTACGGTGAACCGGGGCTGGGCTTCCCCGGCTCCCTGGGCCCTGCTGCTTTGCTGGGGGTCTCCGGTGCACGAAAGCCACTCCCCACGGGTTTTCTTTCCTGGGGAAGCAAGATTGGGCGCACGAAGGCCTTCTGCGCCCAGGCCCCAGCCATGCCCCCTGCGCCAGCTCGTCCGCACAGCGCCGAGGCCCCGTTGCACCGACGGCCCCAAACGAGCTTCTGGCAGCTGCATTCTGCAAAGGGAAACTCTCCTCGGGCAGCAAACCTCAGCCCCAAGGCGCCTCGGAACGAGAAAGCAACGCAAGCCGTTTTCGCCCCGGCCCTCCTTTCTCCATAGGGTGAACCTGGGCTGGGCTGCCCAGGCTCCCTGGGCCCTGCTGCTTTGCTGGGGGTCTCCGGTGCCCGGAACCCACTCCCCACGGGTTCTCCTTCGTTGGGAAGCAGGTATAGGCGGGCGAAGGCCTTCTGCACCCAGGCCCCAGCCATGCCCCTAAGCCAGCTCGGCCGCTCAGCGCCGAGGCACCGTCGCACCGACGGCCCCAAACGATTTTCTGGCAGCTGCATTCTGCAAAGGGAAACTCTCCTCGGGCAGCAAACCTCACCCCAAGGCGCCTCGGATCGAGAAAGCAAAGCAAGCCTTTTTCGCCCCCTGCCCTCCTTTCTCCATATTGCGAACTGGGGCTGGGCTGCCCCGTCTCCCTGGGCCCTGCTGCTTTGCTGGGGGTCTCCGGTGCCCGAAACCCACTCCCCACGGGTTCACCTTCTTGGGGAAGCATGATTGGGTGCGCGAAGGCCTTATGCGCCCAGGCCCCTGCCATGCCACCTGCGCCAGTTCGGCCGCACAGCGCCGAGGCCCCGTGGCACCGACGGCCCCTAATGAGCTTCTAGCAGCTGCATTCTGCAAAGGGAAAATCTCCTCAGGCAGCAAACCACAGCGCCAACGCGCCTTGGATCTAGAAAGCAACGCAAGCCGTTTTCGCCCCCGGCCCCCCGCTCTCCATAGGGCGAACCGGGGGTGAGCTGCCCCGGCTCCCTGGGCCCTGCTGCTTTGCTGGGGGTCTCCAGTGCCCGAAACCCACTCCCAACGGGTTCTCCTTCGTGGGGAAGCAGGATTGGGCGCGGGAAGGCCTTCTGCGCCCAGGCCCCATCCATGCCCCCTGAGCCAGCTCGGCCGCTCAGCGCCTAGGCCCCGTCGCACCGACGGCCCCAAACGAGCTTCTGGCAGCTGCATTCTACAAAGGGAAACTCTCCTCGGGCAGCCAACCACAGCCCCAAGGCGCCTCGGATCGAGAAAGCAACGCAAGCCCTTTTCGTCACCGGCCCTCCACTCTCCATAGGGCCAACCGGGGCTGGGCTGCCCCAGCTCCCTGGGGCCTGCTGCTTTGCTGGGGTCTCCGGTGCCCGAAATCCACTCCCCATGGGTTCTCTTTGGTGGGCAAGCAGGATTGGGCACGCGAAGTTCTTCTGCGCCCAGTCCCCAGCCATGCCCCCTTGAGCCACGTCGGCCGCTCAGCGCCAATGCCCTGTCGCACCGACGGCCCCAAACGAGCTTCTGGCAGCTGCATTCTGCAAAGGGAAACTCTCCTTGGGCAGCAAACCACAGCCCCAACGCGCCTCGGATCCAGAAAGCAACGCAAGCCGTTTTCGCCCCCGGCCCTCCAAACTCCATAGGGCGAACCCGGGCTGGACTGCCCCGGCTCCCTGGGCCCTGCTGCTTTGCTGGGGGTCTCCGGTGCCCGAAACCCACTCCCCACGGGTTCTCCTTCGTGGGGATGCAGGATTGGGCGCGCGAAGGCCTTCTGCGCCCAGCCCTCGCCATGCCCCCTGAGCCAATTCGGCTGCTCAGCGACGATGCCCCGTCGCACCGCCGGCCCCAAACGAGCTTCTGGCAGCTGCATTCTGCAAAGGGACACTCTCCTCGGGCAGCCAATCACAGCCCCAACGCGCCTCAGATCTTGAAAGCAACGCAAGCCGTTTTCTTCCCCGGCCCTCCGCTCTCCATACGGTGAACCGGGGCTGGGCTTCCCCGGCTCCCTGGGCCCTGCTGCTTTGCTGGGGGTCTCCGGTGCCCGAAAGCCACTCACCACGGGTTTTCTTTCCTGAGGAAACAGGATTGGACGCAGGAAGGCCTTCTGCGCCCAGGCCCCAACCATGCCCCCTGCGCCAGCTCGGCGGCACAGCGCCCAGGCCCCGTTGCACCGACGGCACCAAACGAGCTTCTGGCAGCTGCATTCTGCAAAGGGAAACTCTCTTCCGGCAGCCAACCAGAGCTCCAAAGCGCCTTGGATCGAGAAAGCAACTCAAGCCGTTTTTGCTACCGGCCCTCCGCTCTCCATAGAGCGAACCGGGGCTGGGCTGCCTCGACTCCCTGGGCCCTGCTGCTTTGCTGGGGGTCTCCGGTGCCCGAAACCCACTCCCCACGGTTCTCCTTCGTGGGGAAGCAGGATTGGGTGGGCGAAGACCTTCTGCACCCAGGCCCCTGACATGCCCCCTGAGGCAGCTCGGCCGCTCATCGCCAAGGCCCTGTCGCACCGACGGCCCCAAACGAGCTTCTGGCAGCTGCATTCTGCAAAGGGAAACTCTCCTCGGGCAGCAAACCTCAGCCCCAAGGCGCCTCGGATCGAGAAAGCAACGCAAGCCGTTTTCGCCCCCGGCCCTCCGTTCTCCATACGGTGAACCGGTGCTGGGCTTCCCCGGCTCCCTGGGCCCTGCTGCTTTGCTGGGGGTCTCCGGTGCACGAAAGCCACCCCCCACGTGTTTTCTTTCCTGAGGAAGCAGGATTGGGCGCACGAAGGCTTTCTGCGCCCAGGCCCCAGCCATACCCCCTGCGCCAGCTCAGCCGCACAGCGCCCAGGCCCCGTTGCACCGACGGCACCAAACGAGCTTCTGGCAGCTGCATTCTGCAAAGGGAAACTCTCCTTGGGCAGCCAACCACAGCCCCAAAGCGCCTTGGATCGAGAAAGCAACGCAAGCCGTTTTCGCCCCCGGCCCTCCGCTCTCCATAGAGCAAACCGGGACTGGGCTGCCCCGACTCCCTCGGCCCTGCTGCTTTGCTGGGGGTCTCCGGTGCCCGAAACCCACTCCCCACGGGTTCTCCTTCGTGGGGAAGCAGGATAGGGTGGGCGAAGACCTTCTGCACCCAGGCCCCTGACATGCCCCCTGAGGCAGCTCGGCCGCTCATCGCCAAGGCCCTGTCGCACCGACGGCCCCAAAACGAGCTTCTGGCAGCTGCCTTCTGCAAAGGGAAACTCTCCTCGGGCAGCAAACCTCAGCCCCAAGGCGCCTCGGATCGAGAAAGCAACGCAAGCCGTTTTCGCCCCGGCCCTCGGCTCTCCATAGGGCGAATCCGGGCTGGACTGCCCCTGCTCCCTGGGCCCTGCTGCTTTGCTGGGGTCTCCGGTCCCCGAAACCCACTCCCCACGGGTTTTCTTTAATGGGGAAGCAAGATTGGGGGGGCGAAGTCCTTCTGCGCCCATGCCCAAGCCATGCCCCCTAAGCCAGCTCGGCCGCACAGCGCCGAGGCCCTGTTGCACCAACGGCCATAAACGAGCTTCTGGCAGCTGCATTCTGCAAAGGGAAACTCTTCTCGGGCAGCAAACCTCATCTCCAAGGCGCCTCGGATCGAGAAAGCAACGCAAGCCGTTTTCGCCCCGGCCGTCCTTTATCCATAGGGCGAAACGGGGCTGGGCTGCCCCGGCTCTCTGGGCCCAGCTGCTTTGCTGGGGGTCTCCGGTGCCCGGAACCCACTCCCCATGGGTTCTCCTTCGTGGGGAAGCAGGATTGGGTGCGCGAAGGCCTTATGCGCCCAGGCCCCAAGCATACCGCCTGAGCCAGCTCATCCGCACTTCTCCGAGGCCCCGTCGCACCGACAGCCCCAAACGAGCTTCTGGCAGCTGCATTCTGCAAAGGGAAACTCTCCTCGGGCAGCCAACCACAGCCCCAAAGCGCCTTGGATTGAGAAAGCAACGCAAGCCGTTTTCGCCCCCGGCCCTCCGCTCTCCATAATGCGAACCGGGGCTGGGCTGCCCCGGCTCCCTGGGCCCTGCTGCTTTGCTGGGTGTCTACGGTCCCCGAAACCCACTCCCCACGGGTTCTCCTTCGTGGGGAAGGAGGATTGGGCGCGGGAAGGCCTTCTGCGCCCAGGCCCCATCCATGCCCCCTGAGCCAGCTCGGCCGCTCAGCGCCTAGGCCCCGTCGCACCGACGGCCCCAAACGAGCTTCTGGGAGCTGCATTCTGCAAAGGGAAACTCTCCTCGGGCAGCCAACCACAGCCCCAACACGCCTCGGATTGAGAAAGCAACGCAAGCCCTTTTCGTCACCGGCCCTCCACTCTCCATAGGGCCAACCGGGGCTGGGCTGCCCCAGCTCCCTGGGGCCTGCTGCTTTGCTGGGGTCTCCGGTGCCCGAAATCCACTCCCCATGGGTTCTCTTTGGTGGGCAAGCAGGATTGGGCACGCAAAGGTCTTCTGCGCCCAGGCCACAGCCATGCCCCCTTGAGCCAGGTCGGCCGCTCAGCGCCAATGCCCTGTCTCACCGACGGCCCCAAACGAGCTTCTGGCAGCTGCATTCTGCAAAGGGAAACTCTCCTTGGGCAGCAAACCACAGCCCCAACGCACCTCGGATCCAGAAAGCAACGCAAGCCGTTTTCGCCCCCGGCCCTCCGAACTCCATAGGGCGAACCCGGGCTGGACTGCCCCGGCTCCCTGGGCCCTGCTGCTTTGCTGGGGGTCTCCGGTGCCCGAAACACACTCCCCACGGGTTCTCCTTCGTGGGGATGCAGGATTGGGCGCGCGAAGGCCTTCTGCGCCCATGCCCCAGCCATGCCCCCTAAGCCAGCTCGGCCCCACAGCGCCGAGGTCCCGTTGCACCGACGGCCCCAAACGAGCTTCTGGCAGCTGCATTCTGCAAAGGGAAACTCTCCTCGGGCAGCCAACCAGAGCCCCAAGGCGCCTCGGATCGAGAAAGCAACGCAAGCCGTTTTCGCCCCCGGCCCTCCGCTCTCCATAGGGCCAACCGGGGCTGAGCTGCCCCGGCTGCCTGGGCCCTGCTGCTTTGCTGGGGATCTCCAGTGCCCGAAACCCACTCCCCACGGGTTCTCCTTCGTGGGGAAGCAGGATTGGGCGCGCGAATGCCTTCTGCGCCCAGGCCCCAGCCATGCCCCCTGAGCCAGCTCGGCCGCTCAGCGCCTAGGCCCCGTCGCACCGACGGCCCCAAACGAGCTTCTGGCAGCTGCATTCTGCAAAGGGAAACTCTCCTCGGGCAGCCAACCACAGCCCCAACACGCCTCGGATTGAGAAAGCAACGCAAGCCCTTTTCGTCACCGGCCCTCCACTCTCCATAGGGCCAACCGGGGCTGGGCTGCCCCAGGAACCTGGGGCCTGCTGCTTTGCTGGGGTCTCCGGTGCCCGAAATCCACTCCCCATGGGTTCTCTTTGGTGGGCAAGCAGGATTGGGCGCGCGAAGGTCTTCTGCGCCCAGACCCCAGCCATGCCCCCTTGAGCCACGTCGGCCGCTCAGCGCCAATGCCCTGTCGCACCGACGGCCCCAAACGAGCTTCTGGCAGCTGCATTCTGCAAAGGGAAACTCTCCTTGGGCAGCAAACCACAGCCCCAACGCGCCTCGGATCCAGAAAGCAACGCAAGCCGTTTTCGCCCCCGGCCCTCCGAACTCCATAGGGCGAACCCGGGCTGGACTGCCCCGGCTCCCTGGGCCCTGCTGCTTTGCTGGGGGTCTCCGGTGCCCGAAACCCACTCCCCACGGGTTCTCCTTCGTGGGGATGCAGGATTGGGCGCGCGAAGGCCTTCTGCGCCCATGCCCCAGCCTTGCCCCCTAAGCCAGCTCGGCCGCACAGCGCCGATGCCCCGTTGCACCGACGGCCCCAAACAAGCTTCTGGCAGCTGCATTCTGCAAAGGGAAACTCTCCTCGGGCAGCCAACCAGAGCCCCAAAGCGCCTTGGATTGAGAAAGCAACGCAAGCCGTTTTCGCCCCCGGCCCTCCGCTCTCCATAGGGCGAACCGGAGCAGGGCTGCCCCGGCTGCCTGGGCCCTGCTGCTTTGCTGGGGTCTCCGGTCCCCGAAACCCACTCCCCACGGGTTCTCCTTCGTGGGGAAGCAGGATTGGGCGCGCGACGGCCTTCCGCGCCCAGGCCCCAGCCATGCCCCCTGAGCCAGCTCGGCCGCTCAGCGCCTAGGCCCCGTCGCACCAACGGCCCCAAACGAGCTTCTGGCAGCTGCATTCTGCAAAGGGAAACTCTCCTCGGGCAGCCAACCATAGCCCCAACACGCCTCGGATAGAAAAAGCAACGCAAGCCCTTTTCGTCACCGGCCCTCCACTCTCCATAGGGCCAACCGGGGCTGGGCTGCCCCAGCTCCCTGGGGCCTGCTGCTTTGCTGGGGTCTCCGGTGCCCGAAACCCACTTCCCACGGGTTCTCCTTCGTGGGGAAGGAGGATTGGGCGCGGGAAGGCCTTCTGCGCCCAGGCCCCAGCCATGCCCCAAGAGCCAACTCGGCAGCACAGCGCCGAGGCCCCGTTGCACTGACGGCCCGAAACGAGCTTCTGGCAGCTGCATTCTGCAAAGGGAAACTCTCCTCGGGCAGCCAACCACAGCCCCAAAGCGCCTTGGATTGAGAAAGCAACGCAAGCCGTTTTCGCCCCCGGGCCTCCGCTCTCCATAGCGAACCGGGGCTGGGCTGCCCCGGCTCCCTGGGCCCTGCTGCTTTGCTGGGGTCTCCGGTCCCCGAAACCCACTCCCCACGGGTTCTCCTTCGTGGGGAAGGAGGATTGGGCGCGGGAAGGCCTTCTGCGCCCAGGCCCCAGCCATGCCCCCTGAGCCAGCTCGGCCGCTCAGCGCCTAGGCCCTGTCGCACCGACGGCCCCAAACGAGCTTCTGGCAGCTGCATTCTGCAAAGGGAAACTCTCCTCGGGCAGCCAACCACAGCCCCAACACACCTCGGATTGAGAAAGCAACGCAAGCCCTTTTCGTCACCGGCCCTCCACTCTCCATAGGGCCAACCGGGGCTGGGCTGCCCCAGCTCCCTGGGGCCTGCTGCTTTGCTGGGGTCTCCGGTGCCCGAAATCCACTCCCCATGGGTTCTCTTTGGTGGGCAAGCAGGATTGGGCGCGCGAAGTTCTTCTGCGCCCAGGCCACAGCCATGCCCCCTTGAGCCAGGTCGGCCGCTCAGCGCCAATGCCCTGTCGCACCGACGGCCCCAAACGAGCTTCTGGCAGCTGCATTCTGCAAAGGAAAACTCTCCTTGGGCAGCAAACCACAGCCCCAACGCGCCTCGGATCCAGAAAGCAACGCAAGCCGTTTTCGCCCCCGGCCCTCCGAACTCCATACGGCGAACCCGGGCTGGACTGCCCCGGCTCCCTGGGCCCTGCTGCTTTGCTGGGGGTCTCCGGTGCCCGAAACCCACTCCCCACGGGTTCTCCTTCGTGGGGATGCAGGATTGGGCGCGCGAATGCCTTCTGCGCCCAGGCCCCAGCCATGCCCCATGAGCCAGCTCGGCAGCAGAGCGCCGAGGCCCCGTTGCACTGACGGCCCCAAACGAGCTTCTGGCAGCTGCATTCTGCAAAGGGAAACTCTCCTCGGGCAGCCAACCACAGCCCCAAAGCGCCTTGGATTGAGAAAGCAACGCAAGCCGTTTTCGCCCCCGGCCCTCCGCTCTCCATAATGCGAACCGGGGCTGGGCTGCCCCGGCTGCCTGGGCCCTGCTGCTTTGCTGGGGTCTCCGGTCCCCGAAACCCACTCCCCACGGGTTCTCCTTCGTGGGGAAGGAGGATTGGGCGCGGGAAGGCCTTCTGCGCCCAGGCCCCAGCCATGCCCCCTGAGCCAGCTCGGCCGCTCAGCGCCTTGGCCCTGTCGCACCGACGGCCCCAAACGAGCTTCTGGCAGTTGCATTCTGCAAAGGGAAACTCTCCTCGGGCAGCCAACCACAGCCCCAACACACCTCGGATTGAGAAAGCAACGCAAGCCCTTTTCGTCATCGGCCCTCCACTCTCCATAGGGCCAACCGGGGCTGGGCTGCCCCGGCTCCCTGGGCCCTGCTACTTTGCTGGGGGTCTCCGGTGCCCGAAATCTACTCCCCATGGGTTCTCTTTCGTGGGCAAGCAGGATTGGGCGCGCGAAGGTCTTCTGCGCCCAGGCCACAGCCATGCCCCCTTGAGCCAGGTCGGCCGCTCATCGCCAATGCCCTGTCGCACTGACGGCCCGAAACGAGCTTCTGGCAGCTGCATTCTGCAAAGGGAAACTCTCCTCGGGCAGCCAACCACAGCCCCAACACGCCTCGGATTGAGAAAGCAACGCAAGCCCTTTTCGTCTCCGGCCCTCCACTCTCCATAGGGCCAACCGGTGCTGGGCTGCCCCAGCTTCCTGGGGCCTGCTGCTTTGCTGGGGTCTCCGGTGCCCGAAATCCACTCCCCATGGGTTCTCTTTGGTGGGCAAGCAGGATTGGGCGCGCGAAGGTCTTCTGCGCCCAGGCCACAGCCATGCCCCCTTGAGCCACGTCGGCCGCTCAGCGCCAATGCCCTGTCGCACCGACGGCCCCAAACGAGCTTCTGGCAGCTGCATTCTGCAAAGGGAAACTCTCCTTGGGCAGCAAACCACAGCCCCAACGCGCCTCGGATCGAGAAAGCAACGCAAGCCGTTTTCGCCCCCGGCCCTCCAAACTACATAGGGCGAACCCGGGCTGGACTGCCTCGGCTCCCTGGGCCCTGCTGCTTTGCTGGGGGTCTCCGGTGCCCGAAACCCACTCCCCACGGGTTCTCCTTCGTGGGGATGCAGGATTGGGCGCGCGAAGGCCTTCTGCGCCCATGCCCCAGCCATGCCCCCTAAGCCAGCTCGGCCCCACAGCGCCGAGGCCCCGTTGCACCGACGGCCCCAAACGAGCTTCTGGCAGCTGCATTCTGCAAAGGGAAACTCTCCTCGGGCAGCCAACCAGAGCCCCAAGGCGCCTCGGATAGAGAAAGCAACGCAAGCCGTTTTCGCCCCCGGCCCTCCGCTCTCCATAGGGCGAACCGGGGCTGGGCTGCCCTGGCTCCCTGGGCCCTGCTGCTTTGCTGGGGGTCTCCGGTGCCCGAATCCCACTTCCCACGGGTTCTCCTTCGTGGGGAAGGAGGATTGGGCGCGCGAATGCCTTCTGCGCCCAGGCCCCAGCCATGCCCCATGAGCCAGCTCGGCAGCAGAGCGCCGAGGCCCCGTTGCACTGACGGCCCCAAACGAGCTTCTGGCAGCTGCATTCTGCAAAGGGAAACTCTCCTCGGGCAGCCAACCACAGCCCCAACGCGCCTCGGATCCAGAAAGCAACGCAAGCCGTTTTCGCCCCCGGCCCTCCGAAGTCCATAGGGCGAACCCGGGCTGGACTGCCCCGGATCCCTGGGCCCTGCTGCTTTGCTGGGGGTCTCCGGTGCCCGAAACCCACTCCCCACGGGTTCTCCTTCGTGGGGATGCAGGATTGGGCGCACGAAGGCCTTCTGCGCCCATGCCCCAGCCTTGCCCCCTAAGCCAGCTCGGCCGCACAGCGCCGATGCCCCGTTGCACCGACGGCCCCAAACAAGCTTCTGGCAGCTGCATTCTGCAAAGGGAAACTCTCCTCGGGCAGCCAACCAGAGCCCCAAAGCGCCTTGGATTGAGAAAGCAACGCAAGCCGTTTTCGCCCCCGGCCCTCCGCTCTCCATAGGGCGAACCGGAGCTGGGCTGCCCCGGCTGCCTGGGCCCTGCTGCTTTGCTGGGGTCTCCGGTCCCCGAAACCCACTCCCCACGGGTTCTCCTTCGTGGGGAAGCAGGATTGGGCGCGCGACGGCCTTCCGCGCCCAGGCCCCAGCCATGCCCCCTGAGCCAGCTCGGCCGCTCAGCGCCTAGGCCCCGTCGCACCAACGGCCCCAAACGAGCTTCTGGCAGCTGCATTCTGCAAAGGGAAACTCTCCTCGGGCAGCCAACCATAGCCCCAACACGCCTCGGATAGAAAAAGCAACGCAAGCCCTTTTCGTCACCGGCCCTCCACTCTCCATAGGGCCAACCGGGGCTGGGCTGCCCCAGCTCCCTGGGGCCTGCTGCTTTGCTGGGGTCTCCGGTACCCGAAACCCACTTCCCACGGGTTCTCCTTCGTGGGGAAGGAGGATTGGGCACGGGAAGGCCTTCTGCGCCCAGGCCCCAGCCATGCCCCAAGAGCCAACTCGGCAGCACAGCGCCGAGGCCCCGTTGCACTGACGGCCCGAAACGAGCTTCTGGCAGCTGCATTCTGCAAAGGGAAACTCTCCTCGGGCAGCCAACCACAGCCCCAAAGCGCCTTGGATTGAGAAAGCAACGCAAGCCGTTTTCGCCCCGGCCACCCGCTCTCCATAGTGCGAACCAGGGCTGGGCTGCCCCGGCTCCCTGGGCCCTGCTACTTTGCTGGGGGTCTCCGGTGTCCGAAACCCACTCCCCACGGTTTCTCCTTCGTGGGGAAACAGGAACGGGCGCGCGAAGCCTTGTGCGCCCAGGCCCCAGCCATGCCCCCTGAGCCAGTTCGGCCGCACTGCGCCGAGGCACCGTCCAACCGCTGGCCCGAAACAATCTTCTGACAGCTGCATTCTGCAAAGGGAAACTCTCCACGGGCAGCAAACCACAGCACCAACGCGCCTCGGATCGAGAAAGCAATGCAAGCCGTTTTCGCCCCCGGCCACCCGCTCTCCATAGGGCGAAGCGGGGTTGGGCGGCCCCGGCTCCCTGGGCCCTGCTGCTTTGCTGGGGGTCTCCAGTGCCCAAAACCCACTCCCCACGGGTTCTCCTTCGTGGGGAAGCAGGATAGAGCGCGCGAAGACCTTCTGCGCCCAGGCCCTAGCCATGCCCCCTGAGCCAGATCGGCCGTTCTGCGCCGATGCCCCGTCGCACCGATGGCCCCAAACGAGCTTCTGGCAGCTGCATTCTGCAAAGGGAAACTCTCCTCGGGCAGCCAACCACAGCCCCAACGCGCCTCGGATCGAGAAAGCAACGCAAGCCGTTTTCGTCCCTGGCACTCCGCTCTCCATAGGGCGAACCGGGGCTGGGCTGTCCCGGCTCCCTGGGCCCTGCTGCTTTGCTGGGGGTCTCCGGCTCCCGGAAACCACTTCCCACGGGTTCTCCTTCATGGGGAAGCAGGATTGGGTGCACGGAGGCCTTATGCACCCAGGCCCAAGGAAACCACCTGAGGAGCTCGGCCGCTGTGCTCCGAGGCCCCGTCGAACCGACGGCCCCAAACGAGCTTCTGGCAGCTGCATTCTGCAAAGGGAAACTCTCCTTGGGCAGCCAACCACAGCCCCAACGCGCCTCGGATCGAGAAAGCAACGCAAGCCGTTTTCGCCCCCGGCCGTCCGCTCACCATAGGGCGACCCGGGGCTGGGCTTCCCCGGCTCATGGTCCCTGCTGCTTTGCTGGGGGTCTCCGGTGCCCGAATCCCACTCCCCACGGGTTCTCCTTCGTGGGGAAGCAGGATTGGGTGCACGAAGGCCTTCTGCACCCAGGCCCCAGCGATGCCCCTTGGGCCTCTATGGCCGCTAAGCGCCAAGGCCCCGTCGCACGTAAGGCCCCATACGAGCTTCTGGCAGCTGCCTTCTGCAAAGGGAAACTCTCCTCGGGCAGCAAACCACAGCCCCCAAGCGCCTTGGATCGAGGAAGCAACGCAAGCCGTTTTCGACCCCGGCCCTCCGCTCTCCATAGGGCGAACCGGGGCTGGGCTGCCCCGGCTCCCTGGGCCCTGCTGCTTTGCTGGGGGTCTCCAGTGCCCGAAAACCACTCCCCACGGGTTCTCCTTCGTGGGGAAGCAGGATTGGGCGCGTGAAGGCCTTCTGCGCCCAGGCCCCAGCCATGCCTCTTGCGCCTCTACGGCCGCTCAGCGCCTAGGCCCTGTGGCACCGACGGCCCCAAAGGAGCTTCTGGCAGCTGCATTCTGCAAAGGGAAACTCTCCTCGGGCAGCCAACCACAGCCCCAACACGCCTTGGATCGAGAAAGCAACGCAAGCCGTTTTCGCCCCCGCCCTCCCCTCTCCATAGGGCAAAGCAGGCCTGGGCTGACCCTGGCTCCCTGGGCCCTGCTGCTTTGCTGGGGTCTCTTGCGCCCGAAACCCACTCCCCACGGGTTCTCCTTCGTGGGGATGCAGGATTGGGCGCGCGAAGGCCTTCTGCGCCCAGGCCCCAGCCATGCACCCTGAGCCAAATCGGCCGCTCAGCGCCGAGGCCCCGTCGCACCGACTGCCCCAAACAATCTTCTGGCAGCTGCAATCTGCAAAGGGAAACTCTCCTCGGGCAGCAAACCACAGCCCCAACGCGCCTCGGATCGAGAAAGCAACGCAAGCCGTTTTCGCCCCCGAACCCCGCTCTCCATAGGGCGAAACGGGGCTGGGCTGCCCCGGCTCCCTGGGCCCTGCTGCTTTGCTGGGGGGCTCCGGTGCCCGAAACCCACTCCCCACGGGTTCTCCTTCGTGGGGAAGCAGGATTGGGCGCGCGAATCCTTCTGCGCCGTGGCCCTAGCCATGCCCACTGAGCCACATCGGCCGATCAGTGCCGATGTTGCGTCGCACCGACGGCCCCAAACCAGCTTCTGGCAGCTGCATTCTGCAAAGGGAAACTCCCCTCGGGCAGCAAACCACAGCCCAAACGCCCCTCGGATCGAGGAATCAACGCAAGCCGTTTTCGCCCCGGCCACCCGCTCTCCATAGTGCGAACCAGGGCTGGGCTGCCCCGGCTCCCTGGGCCCTGCTACTTTGCTGGGGGTCTCCGGTGTCCGAAACCCACTCCCCACGGTTTCTCCTTCGTGGGGAAACAGGAACGGGCGCGCGAAGCCTTGTGCGCCCAGGCCCCAGCCATGCCCCCTGAGCCAGTTCGGCCGCACTGCGCCGAGGCACCGTCCAACCGCTGGCCCGAAACAATCTTCTGACAGCTGCATTCTGCAAAGGGAAACTCTCCACGGGCAGCAAACCACAGCACCAACGCGCCTCGGATCGAGAAAGCAATGCAAGCCGTTTTCGCCCCCGGCCACCCGCTCTCCATAGGGCGAAGCGGGGTTGGGCGGCCCCGGCTCCCTGGGCCCTGCTGCTTTGCTGGGGGTCTCCGGTGCCCGAAACCCACTCCCCACGGGTTCTCCTTCGTGGGGAGGCAGGATTGGGCTCGCGAAGGCCTTCTGCGCCCAGGCCCCAGCCATGCACCCTGAGCCAGGTCAGCTGATCAGCGCCAAAGCCCTGTCGCACCGACGGCCCCAAACGAGCTTCTGGCAGCTGCATTCTGCAAAGGGAAACTCTCCTTGGGCAGCAAACCACAGCCCCCACGCGACTCGGATCGAGAAAGCAACGCATGCCTTTTTCGTCCCTGGCACTCCGCTCTCCATATGGCGAACCGGGGCTGGGCTGCCCCGGCTCCCTGGGCCCTGCTGCTTTGCTGGGGGTCTCCGGTGCCCGAAACCCACTCCCCACGGGTTCTCCTTAGTGGAGAAGCAGGATTGGGCTCGTGAATGGCTTCTGCGCCCAGGCCCCAGCCATGCCCGTGCGCCAGCTCGGCTGCTCAGCGCCTAGGCCCGGTATCACCGACGGCCCCAAACGAGCTTCTAGCAGCTGCCTTCTGCAAAGGGAAACTCTCCTCGGGCAGCCAACCACAGCCCCAAAGCGCCTCGGATCGAGAAAGCAACGCATGCCTTTTTCGTCCCTGGCACTCCGCTCTCCATATGGCGAACCGGGGCTGGGCTGCCCCGGCTCCCTGGGCCCTGCTGCTTTGCTGGGGGTCTCCGGTGCCCAAAACCCACTCCCCACGGGTTCTCCTTCGTGGGGAAGCAGGATTGGGCTCGCGAAGGCCTTCTGCGCCCAGGCCCCAGCCATGCCTCTTGGGCCTCTAAGGCCGCTCAGCGCCGAGGCATCGTGGCACCGACAGCCCCAAACGAGCTTCTGGCAGCTGCATTCTGCAAAGGGAAACTCTCCTCAGGCAGCCAACCACAGCCCCAATGCGCCTCGGATCCAGAAAGCAACGGAAGCCTTTTAGCCCCCGCACTCCGCTCTCCATAGGGTGAACCGGGGCTGGTCTGCCCCGGCTCCCTGGGCCCTGCTGCTTTGCTGGGGATCTCCGGTGCCCGAAACCCACTCCCCACGGGTTTTCCTTCGTGGGGAAGTAGGATTGGGCTCGCGAAAGCCTTCTGCGCCCAGCCCTCGCCATGCCCCCTGAGCCAATTCGGCCGCTCAGCGCCGATGCCCCATCGCACCGACCGCCCCAAACGAGCTTCTGGCAGCTGCCTTCTGCAAAGGGAAACTCTCCTCAGGCAGCCAACCACAGCCCCAACGAGCCTCGGATCGAGAAAGTAACGCAAGACCTTTTCGCCCCTGGCCCTCCGCTCTCCATAGGGCGAACCGGGGCTGGGCTGCCCCGGCTCCCTGGGCCCTGCTGCTTTGCTGGGGGTCTCCGGTGCCCGGAACCCACTCCCCACGGGTTCTCCTTCGTGGGGAAGCAGGATTGGACGCGCGAAGGCCTTCTGCGCCCAGTCCCCAGCCATGCCCCCTGAGCCAGCTCGACCGCTCAGCGCCGAGGCCCCGTCGCACAGACGGCCCCAAACGAGCTTCTGGCACCTGACTTCTCCAAAGGGAAACTCTCCTCAGGCAGCTAATCACGGCCCCAACGCACCTCAGATCGAGAAAGAAACGCAAGCCGTTTTCGCCCCCGGCCCTCCTTTCTCCATAGGGCGAACCGGGGCTGGGCTGCCCCGGCTCCCTGGGCCCTGCTGCTTTGCTGGGGGTCTCCGGTGCCCGGAACCCACTCCCCACGGGTTCTCCTTCGTGGGGAAGCAGGATTGGGTGCGCGTAGGCCTTCTGCGCCCAGGCCCCAGCCATGCCCCCTGAGCCAGCTCGACCGCTCAGCGCCGAGGCCCCGTTGCACCGACGGCCCCAAACGAGCTTCTGGCAGCTGCATTCTGCAAAGGGAAACTCTCCTCGGGCAGCCAACCAGAGCCACAACGCGTCTCGCATAGAGAAAGCAAAGCAAGCCGTTTTCGCCCCTGGCCCTCCCCTCTCCATAATGCGAACCGGGGTTGGGCTGCCCCGGCTCCCTGGGCCGTGCTGCTTTGCTGGGGGTCTCCGGTCCCCGAAACCCACTCCCCACGGTTTCTCCTTTTAGGGAAGCAGGATAGAGCGCGCGAAGTCCTTCTGCGCCCAGGACCTATCCATGCCCCCTGAGCCAGCTCGGCCTTTCAGCGCTGAGGCCCCGTGGCACCGACAGCCCCAAACGAGCTTCTGGCAGCTGCATTCTGCAAAGGGAAACTCTCCTTGGGCAGCAAACCACAGCCAAAACGCGACTCGGATCGAGAAAGCAACTCAAGCCGTTTTCGCCCCCGGCACTCCTTTCTCCATAGGGCGAACCGGGGCTGGGCTCCCCCGGCTCCCTGGGCCGTGCTGCTTTGCTGGGGGTCTCCGGTCCCCGAAACCAATCCCCACGGTTTCTCCTTCTTGGGGAAACAGGAACGGGCGCGCAAAGCTTTCTGCGCCCAGGCCCCAGCCATGCCCCCTGAGCCAGCTCGGCCGCTCAGCGCCGAGGCCCCGTCGTACCGCTGGCCCGAAACAATCTTCTGGCAGCTGCATTCTGCAAAGGGAAACTCTCCACTGGCAGCAAACCACAGCCCCAACGCGCCTCGGATCGTGAAAGCAACGCACGCCTTTTTCGTCCCTGGCACTCCGCTCTCCATAGGGCGAACCGGGGCTGGGCTGCCCCGGCTCCCTGGGCCCTGCTGCTTTGCTAGGGGTCTCCGGTGCCCGAAACGCACTCCCCACGGGTTCTCCTTCGTGGGGAAGCAGGATTGGGCTCGCGAAGGCCTTCTGCGCCCAGGCACCAGCCATGCCCGTTCGCCAGCTCGGCTGCACAGCGCCTAGACCCCATGTCACCGACGGCCCCAAACGAGCTTCTGGCAGCTGCCTTCTGCAAAGGGAAACTCTCCTCAGGCAGCTAATCACGGCCCCAACGCACCTCTGATCGAGAAAGCAACGCAAGCCTTTTTCGTCCCTGGCACTCCAATCTCCATAGGGCGAACCGGGGCTGGGCTGCCCCAGCTCCATGGGCCCTGCTGCTTTGCTGGGGTCTCCGGTGCCCGAAACCCACTCCCCACGTGTTCTCCTTAGTGGGGAAGCAGGATTGGGCGCGCGAAGGCCTTCTGCGCCCAGGCCCCAGCCATGCCTCTTGCGCCTCTAAGGCCGCTCAGCGCCGAGGCACCGTGGTACCGACGGCCCCAAACGAGCTTCTGGCAGCTGCCTTCTGCAATGGGAAACTCTCCTCGGGCAGCCAACCACAGCCCCAACGAGCCTCGGATCGAGAAAGTAACGCAAGACCTTTTCGCGCCTGGCCCTTCGCTCTCCATAGGGCGAACCGGGGCTGGGCTGCCCCGGCTCCCTGGGCCCTGCTGCTTTGCTGGGGGTCTCCGGTGCCCGGAACCCACTCCCCACGGGTTCTCCTTCGTGGGGAAGCAGGATTGGGCTCGCGAAGGCCTTCTGCGCCCAGGCCCCAGCCATGCCTCTTGGGCCTCTAAGGCCGATCAGCGCAGAGGCACCGTGGCACCGACAGCCCCAAACGAGCTTCTGGCAGCTGCATTCTGCAAAGGGAAACTCTCCTCAGGCAGCCAACCACAGCCCCAATGCGCCTCGGATCCAGAAAGCAACGGAAGCCTTTTAGCCCCCGCACTCCGCTCTCCATAGGGTGAACCGGGGCTGGTCTGCCCCGGCTCCCTGGGCCCTGCTGCTTTGCTGGGGATCTCCGGTGCCCGAAACCCACTCCCCACGGGTTTTCCTTCGTGGGGAAGTAGGATTGGGCTCGCGAAATCCTTCTGCGCCCAGCCCTCGCCATGCCCCCTGAGCCAATTCGGCCGCTCAGCGCCGATGCCCCATCGCACCGACCGCCCCAAACGAGCTTCTGGCAGCTGCCTTCCGCAAAGGGAAACTCTCCTCAGGCAGCCAACCACAGCCCCAACGAGCCTCGGATCGAGAAAGTAACGCAAGACCTTTTCGCCCCTGTCCCTCCGCTCTCCATAGGGCGAACCGGGGCTGGGCTGCCCCGGCTCCCTGGGCCCTGCTGCTTTGCTGGGGGTCTCCGGTGCCCGGAACCCACTCCCCACGGGTTCTCCTTCGTGGGGAAGCAGGATTGGACGCGCGAAGCCTTCTGCGCCCAGTCCCCAGCCATGCCCCCTGAGCCAGCTCGACCGCTCAGCGCCGAGTCCCCGTCGCACAGACGGCCCCAAACGAGCTTCTGGCACCTGACTTCTCCAAAGGGAAACTCTCCTCAGGCAGCTAATCACGGCCCCAACGCACCTCAGATCGAGAAAGAAACGCAAGCCGTTTTCGCCCCCGGCCCTCCTTTCTCCATAGGGCGAACCGGGGCTGGGCTGCCCCGGCTCCCTGGGCCCTGCTGCTTTGCTGGGGGTCTCCGGTGCCCGGAACCCACTCCCCACGGGTTCTCCTTCGTGGGGAAGCAGGATTGGGTGCGCGTAGGCCTTCTGCGCCCAGGCCCCAGCCATGCCCCCTGAGCCAGCTCGGCCGCACAGCGCCGAGGCCCCGTTGCACCGACGGCCCCAAACGAGCTTCTGGCAGCTGCATTCTGCAAAGGGAAACTCTCCTCGGGCAGCCAACCAGAGCCACAACGCGTCTCGCATAGAGAAAGCAACGCAAGCCGTTTTCGCCCCTGGCCCTCCCCTCTCCATAATGCGAACCGGGGTTGGGCTGCCCCGGCTCCCTGGGCCGTGCTGCTTTGCTGGGGGTCTCCGGTCCCCGAAACCCACTCCCCACGGTTTCTCCTTTTAGGGAAGCAGGATAGAGCGCGCGAAGTCCTTCTGCGCCCAGGACTTATCCATGCCCCCTGAGCCAGCTCGGCCTTTCAGCGCTGAGGCCCCGTGTAACCGACAGCCCCAAACGAGCTTCTGGCAGCTGCATTCTGCAAAGGGAAACTCTCCTTGGGCAGCAAACCACAGCCAAAACGCGACTCGGATCGAGAAAGCAACTCAAGCCGTTTTCGCCCCCGGCACTCCTTTCTCCATAGGGCGAACCGGGGCTGGGCTCCCCCGGCTCCCTGGGCCGTGCTGCTTTGCTGGGGGTCTCCGGTCCCCGAAACCAATCCCCACGGTTTCTCCTTCTTGGGGAAACAGGAACGGGCGCGCGAAGCCTTCTGCGCCCAGGCCCAAGCCATGCCCCCTTAGTCAGCTCGGCCGCTCAGCGCCGAGGCCCCGTCGCACCGCTGGCCCGAAACAATCTTCTGGCAGCTGCATTCTGCAAAGGGAAACTCTCCACTGGCAGCAAACCACAGCCCCAACGCGCCTCGGATCGTAAAAGCAACGCACGCCTTTTTCGTCCCTGGCACTCCGCTCTCCATAGGGCGAACCGGGGCTGGGCTGCCCCGGCTCCCTGGGCCCTGCTGCTTTGCTGTGGGTCTCCGGTGCCCGAAACCCACTCCCCACGGGTTCTCCTTCGTGGGGAAGCAGGATTGGGCTCGCGAAGGCCATCTGCGCCCAGGCCCCAGCCATGCCCGTTCGCCAGCTCGGCTGCTCAGCCTCTAGGCCCCGTGTCACCGACGGCCCCAAAGGAGCTTCTGGCAGCTGCATTCTGCAAAGGGAAACTCTCCTCGGGCAGCCAACCACAGCCCCAACACGCCTTGGATCGAGAAAGCAACGCAAGCCGTTTTCGCCCCCGCCCTCCCCTCTCCATAGGGCAAAGCAGGCCTGGGCTGACCCTGGCTCCCTGGGCCCTGCTGCTTTGCTGGGGTCTCTTGCGCCCGAAACCCACTCCCCACGGGTTCTCCTTCGTGGGGATGCAGGATTGGGCGCGCGAAGGCCTTCTGCGCCCAGGCCCCAGCCATGCACCCTGAGCCAAATCGGCCGCTCAGCGCCGAGGCCCCGTCGCACCGACTGCCCCAAACAATCTTCTGGCAGCTGCAATCTGCAAAGGGAAACTCTCCTCGGGCAGCAAACCACAGCCCCAACGCGCCTCGGATCGAGAAAGCAACGCAAGCCGTTTTCGCCCCCGAACCCCGCTCTCCATAGGGCGAACCGGGGCTGGGCTGCCCCGGCTCCCTGGGCCCTGCTGCTTTGCTGGGGGGCTCCGGTGCCCGAAACCCACTCCCCACGGGTTCTCCTTCGTGAGGAAGCAGGATTGGGCGCGCGAATCCTTCTGCGCCGTGGCCCTAGCCATGCCCCCTGAGCCACATCGGCCGATCAGTGCCGATGTTGCGTCGCACCGACGGCCCCAAACCAGCTTCTGGCAGCTGCATTCTGCAAAGGGAAACTCCCCTCGGGCAGCAAACCACAGCCCAAACGCCCCTCGGATCGAGGAATCAACGCAAGCCGTTTTCGCCCCGGCCACCCGCTCTCCATAGTGCGAACCAGGGCTGGGCTGCCCCGGCTCCCTGGGCCCTGCTACTTTGCTGGGGGTCTCCGGTGTCCGAAACCCACTCCCCACGGTTTCTCCTTCGTGGGGAAACAGGAACGGGCGCGCGAAGCCTTGTGCGCCCAGGCCCCAGCCATGCCCCCTGAGCCAGTTCGGCCGCACTGCGCCGAGGCACCGTCCAACCGCTGGCCCGAAACAATCTTCTGGCAGCTGCATTCTGCAAAGGGAAACTCTCCACGGGCAGCAAACCACAGCACCAACGCGCCTCGGATCGAGAAAGCAATGCAAGCCGTTTTCGCCCCCGGCCACCCGCTCTCCATAGGGCGAAGCGGGGTTGGGCGGCCCCGGCTCCCTGGGCCCTGCTGCTTTGCTGGGGGTCTCCGGTGCCCGAAACCCACTCCCCACGGGTTCTCCTTCGTGGGGAGGCAGGATTGGGCTCGCGAAGGCCTTCTGCGCCCAGGCCCCAGCCATGCACCCTGAGCCAGGTCAGCTGATCAGCGCCAAAGCCCTGTCGCACCGACGGCCCCAAACGAGCTTCTGGCAGCTGCATTCTGCAAAGGGAAACTCTCCTTGGGCAGCAAACCACAGCCCCCACGCGACTCGGATCGAGAAAGCAACGCATGCCTTTTTCGTCCCTGGCACTCCGCTCTCCATATGGCGAACCGGGGCTGGGCTGCCCCGGCTCCCTGGGCCCTGCTGCTTTGCTGGGGGTCTCCGGTGCCCGAAACCCACTCCCCACGGGTTCTCCTTAGTGGAGAAGCAGGATTGGGCTCGTGAATGGCTTCTGCGCCCAGGCCCCAGCCATGCCCGTGCGCCAGCTCGGCTGCTCAGCGCCTAGGCCCGGTATCACCGACGGCCCCAAACGAGCTTCTAGCAGCTGCCTTCTGCAAAGGGAAACTCTCCTCGGGCAGCCAACCACAGCCCCAAAGCGCCTCGGATCGAGAAAGCAACGCATGCCTTTTTCGTCCCTGGCACTCCGCTCTCCATATGGCGAACCGGGGCTGGGCTGCCCCGGCTCCCTGGGCCCTGCTGCTTTGCTGGGGGTCTCCGGTGCCCAAAACCCACTCCCCACGGGTTCTCCTTCGTGGGGAAGCAGGATTGGGCTCGCGAAGGCCTTCTGCGCCCAGGCCCCAGCCATGCCTCTTGGGCCTCTAAGGCCGCTCAGCGCCGAGGCATCGTGGCACCGACAGCCCCAAACGAGCTTCTGGCAGCTGCATTCTGCAAAGGGAAACTCTCCTCAGGCAGCCAACCACAGCCCCAATGCGCCTCGGATCCAGAAAGCAACGGAAGCCTTTTAGCCCCCGCACTCCGCTCTCCATAGGGTGAACCGGGGCTGGTCTGCCCCGGCTCCCTGGGCCCTGCTGCTTTGCTGGGGATCTCCGGTGCCCGAAACCCACTCCCCACGGGTTTTCCTTCGTGGGGAAGTAGGATTGGGCTCGCGAAAGCCTTCTGCGCCCAGCCCTCGCCATGCCCCCTGAGCCAATTCGGCCGCTCAGCGCCGATGCCCCATCGCACCGACCGCCCCAAACGAGCTTCTGGCAGCTGCCTTCTGCAAAGGGAAACTCTCCTCAGGCAGCCAACCACAGCCCCAACGAGCCTCGGATCGTGAAAGTAACGCAAGACCTTTTCGCCCCTGGCCCTCCGCTCTCCATAGGGCGAACCGGGGCTGGGCTGCCCCGGCTCCCTGGGCCCTGCTGCTTTGCTGGGGGTCTCCGGTGCCCGGAACCCACTCCCCACGGGTTCTCCTTCGTGGGGAAGCAGGATTGGACGCGCGAAGGCCTTCTGCGCCCAGTCCCCAGCCATGCCCCCTGAGCCAGCTCGACCGCTCAGCGCCGAGGCCCCGTCGCACAGACGGCCCCAAACGAGCTTCTGGCACCTGACTTCTCCAAAGGGAAACTCTCCTCAGGCAGCTAATCACGGCCCCAACGCACCTCAGATCGAGAAAGAAACGCAAGCCGTTTTCGCCCCCGGCCCTCCTTTCTCCATAGGGCGAACCGGGGCTGGGCTGCCCCGGCTCCCTGGGCCCTGCTGCTTTGCTGGGGGTCTCCGGTGCCCGGAACCCACTCCCCACGGGTTCTCCTTCGTGGGGAAGCAGGATTGGGTGCGCGTAGGCCTTCTGCGCCCAGGCCCCAGCCATGCCCCCTGAGCCAGCTCGACCGCTCAGCGCCGAGGCCCCGTTGCACCGACGGCCCCAAACGAGCTTCTGGCAGCTGCATTCTGCAAAGGGAAACTCTCCTCGGGCAGCCAACCAGAGCCACAACGCGTCTCGCATAGAGAAAGCAAAGCAAGCCGTTTTCGCCCCTGGCCCTCCCCTCTCCATAATGCGAACCGGGGTTGGGCTGCCCCGGCTCCCTGGGCCGTGCTGCTTTGCTGGGGGTCTCCGGTCCCCGAAACCCACTCCCCACGGTTTCTCCTTTTAGGGAAGCAGGATAGAGCGCGCGAAGTCCTTCTGCGCCCAGGACCTATCCATGCCCCCTGAGCCAGCTCGGCCTTTCAGCGCTGAGGCCCCGTGGCACCGACAGCCCCAAACGAGCTTCTGGCAGCTGCATTCTGCAAAGGGAAACTCTCCTTGGGCAGCAAACCACAGCCAAAACGCGACTCGGATCGAGAAAGCAACTCAAGCCGTTTTCGCCCCCGGCACTCCTTTCTCCATAGGGCGAACCGGGGCTGGGCTCCCCCGGCTCCCTGGGCCGTGCTGCTTTGCTGGGGGTCTCCGGTCCCCGAAACCAATCCCCACGGTTTCTCCTTCTTGGGGAAACAGGAACGGGCGCGCAAAGCTTTCTGCGCCCAGGCCCCAGCCATGCCCCCTGAGCCAGCTCGGCCGCTCAGCGCCGAGGCCCCGTCGTACCGCTGGCCCGAAACAATCTTCTGGCAGCTGCATTCTGCAAAGGGAAACTCTCCACTGGCAGCAAACCACAGCCCCAACGCGCCTCGGATCGTGAAAGCAACGCACGCCTTTTTCGTCCCTGGCACTCCGCTCTCCATAGGGCGAACCGGGGCTGGGCTGCCCCGGCTCCCTGGGCCCTGCTGCTTTGCTAGGGGTCTCCGGTGCCCGAAACGCACTCCCCACGGGTTCTCCTTCGTGGGGAAGCAGGATTGGGCTCGCGAAGGCCTTCTGCGCCCAGGCCCCAGCCATGCCCGTTCGCCAGCTCGGCTGCACAGCGCCTAGACCCCATGTCACCGACGGCCCCAAACGAGCTTCTGGCAGCTGCCTTCTGCAAAGGGAAACTCTCCTCAGGCAGCTAATCACGGCCCCAACGCACCTCTGATCGAGAAAGCAACGCAAGCCTTTTTCGTCCCTGGCACTCCAATCTCCATAGGGCGAACCGGGGCTGGGCTGCCCCAGCTCCATGGGCCCTGCTGCTTTGCTGGGGTCTCCGGTGCCCGAAACCCACTCCCCACGTGTTCTCCTTAGTGGGGAAGCAGGATTGGGCGCGCGAAGGCCTTCTGCGCCCAGGCCCCAGCCATGCCTCTTGCGCCTCTAAGGCCGCTCAGCGCCGAGGCACCGTGGTACCGACGGCCCCAAACGAGCTTCTGGCAGCTGCCTTCTGCAATGGGAAACTCTCCTCGGGCAGCCAACCACAGCCCCAACGAGCCTCGGATCGAGAAAGTAACGCAAGACCTTTTCGCGCCTGGCCCTTCGCTCTCCATAGGGCGAACCGGGGCTGGGCTGCCCCGGCTCCCTGGGCCCTGCTGCTTTGCTGGGGGTCTCCGGTGCCCGGAACCCACTCCCCACGGGTTCTCCTTCGTGGGGAAGCAGGATTGGGCTCGCGAAGGCCTTCTGCGCCCAGGCCCCAGCCATGCCTCTTGGGCCTCTAAGGCCGATCAGCGCAGAGGCACCGTGGCACCGACAGCCCCAAACGAGCTTCTGGCAGCTGCATTCTGCAAAGGGAAACTCTCCTCAGGCAGCCAACCACAGCCCCAATGCGCCTCGGATCCAGAAAGCAACGGAAGCCTTTTAGCCCCCGCACTCCGCTCTCCATAGGGTGAACCGGGGCTGGTCTGCCCCGGCTCCCTGGGCCCTGCTGCTTTGCTGGGGATCTCCGGTGCCCGAAACCCACTCCCCACGGGTTTTCCTTCGTGGGGAAGTAGGATTGGGCTCGCGAAATCCTTCTGCGCCCAGCCCTCGCCATGCCCCCTGAGCCAATTCGGCCGCTCAGCGCCGATGCCCCATCGCACCGACCGCCCCAAACGAGCTTCTGGCAGCTGCCTTCCGCAAAGGGAAACTCTCCTCAGGCAGCCAACCACAGCCCCAACGAGCCTCGGATCGAGAAAGTAACGCAAGACCTTTTCGCCCCTGTCCCTCCGCTCTCCATAGGGCGAACCGGGGCTGGGCTGCCCCGGCTCCCTGGGCCCTGCTGCTTTGCTGGGGGTCTCCGGTGCCCGGAACCCACTCCCCACGGGTTCTCCTTCGTGGGGAAGCAGGATTGGACGCGCGAAGCCTTCTGCGCCCAGTCCCCAGCCATGCCCCCTGAGCCAGCTCGACCGCTCAGCGCCGAGTCCCCGTCGCACAGACGGCCCCAAACGAGCTTCTGGCACCTGACTTCTCCAAAGGGAAACTCTCCTCAGGCAGCTAATCACGGCCCCAACGCACCTCAGATCGAGAAAGAAACGCAAGCCGTTTTCGCCCCCGGCCCTCCTTTCTCCATAGGGCGAACCGGGGCTGGGCTGCCCCGGCTCCCTGGGCCCTGCTGCTTTGCTGGGGGTCTCCGGTGCCCGGAACCCACTCCCCACGGGTTCTCCTTCGTGGGGAAGCAGGATTGGGTGCGCGTAGGCCTTCTGCGCCCAGGCCCCAGCCATGCCCCCTGAGCCAGCTCGGCCGCACAGCGCCGAGGCCCCGTTGCACCGACGGCCCCAAACGAGCTTCTGGCAGCTGCATTCTGCAAAGGGAAACTCTCCTCGGGCAGCCAACCAGAGCCACAACGCGTCTCGCATAGAGAAAGCAACGCAAGCCGTTTTCGCCCCTGGCCCTCCCCTCTCCATAATGCGAACCGGGGTTGGGCTGCCCCGGCTCCCTGGGCCGTGCTGCTTTGCTGGGGGTCTCCGGTCCCCGAAACCCACTCCCCACGGTTTCTCCTTTTAGGGAAGCAGGATAGAGCGCGCGAAGTCCTTCTGCGCCCAGGACTTATCCATGCCCCCTGAGCCAGCTCGGCCTTTCAGCGCTGAGGCCCCGTGTAACCGACAGCCCCAAACGAGCTTCTGGCAGCTGCATTCTGCAAAGGGAAACTCTCCTTGGGCAGCAAACCACAGCCAAAACGCGACTCGGATCGAGAAAGCAACTCAAGCCGTTTTCGCCCCCGGCACTCCTTTCTCCATAGGGCGAACCGGGGCTGGGCTCCCCCGGCTCCCTGGGCCGTGCTGCTTTGCTGGGGGTCTCCGGTCCCCGAAACCAATCCCCACGGTTTCTCCTTCTTGGGGAAACAGGAACGGGCGCGCGAAGCCTTCTGCGCCCAGGCCCAAGCCATGCCCCCTTAGTCAGCTCGGCCGCTCAGCGCCGAGGCCCCGTCGCACCGCTGGCCCGAAACAATCTTCTGGCAGCTGCATTCTGCAAAGGGAAACTCTCCACTGGCAGCAAACCACAGCCCCAACGCGCCTCGGATCGTAAAAGCAACGCACGCCTTTTTCGTCCCTGGCACTCCGCTCTCCATAGGGCGAACCGGGGCTGGGCTGCCCCGGCTCCCTGGGCCCTGCTGCTTTGCTGGGGGTCTCCGGTGCCCGAAACCCACTCCCCACGGGTTCTCCTTCGTGGGGAAGCAGGATTGGGCTCGCGAAGGCCATCTGCGCCCAGGCCCCAGCCATGCCCGTTCGCCAGCTCGGCTGCTCAGCCTCTAGGCCCCGTGTCACCGACGGCCCCAAACGAGCTTCTGGCAGCTGCCTTCTGCAAAGGGAAACTCTCCTCAGGCAGCTAATCACGGCCCCAACGCACCTCTGATCGAGAAAGCAACGCAAGCCTTTTTCGTCCCTGGCACTCCAATCTCCATAGGGCGAACCGGGGCTGGGCTGCCCCAGCTCCATGGGCCCTGCTGCTTTGCTGGGGGTCTCCGGTTCCCGAAACCCACTCCCCACGTGTTCTCCTTAGTGGGGAAGCAGGATTGGGCGCGCGAAGGCCTTCTGCGCCCAGGCCCCAGCCATGCCTCTTGCGCCTCTAAGGCCGCTCAGCGCCGAGGCACCGTGGTACCGACGGCCCCAAACGAGCTTCTGGCAGCTGCCTTCTGCAAAGGGAAACTCTCCTCGGGCAGCCAACCACAGCCCCAACGAGCCTCGGATCGAGAAAGTAACGCAAGACCTTTTCGCGCCTGGCCCTCCGCTCTCCATAGGGCGAACCGGGGCTGGGCTGCCCCGGCTCCCTGGGCCCTGCTGCTTTGCTGGGGGTCTCCGGTGTCCGCAACCCACTCCCCACGGGTTCTCCTTCGTGGGGAAGCAGGATTGTGGGCGCAAAGGCCTTCTGGGCTCAGTCTCCAACCATACCCCCTGAGCCAGCTCGACAGCTCAGCGCCGAGGCCCCGTCGCACAGACGGCCCCAAACGAGCTTCTGGCACCTGCCTTCTCCAAAGGGAAACTCTCCTCAGGCAGCTAACCACGGCCCCAACGCGCCTCTGATCGAGAAAGCAACGCATGCCTTTTTCGTCCCTGGCACTCCGCTCTCCATAGGGCGAACCGGGGCTGGGCTGCCCCGGCTCCCTGGGCCCTGCTGCTTTGCTGGGGGTCTCCGGTGCCCGAAACCCACTCCCCACGGGTTCTCCTTCGTGGGGAAGCAGGATTGGGCTCGCGAAGGCCTTCTGCGCCCAGGCCCCAGCCATGCCGTGCGCCAGCTCGGCTGCTCAGCGCCTAGGCCCCGTGTCACCGACGGCCCCAAACGAGCTTCTGGCAGCTGCAATCTGCAAAGGGAAACTCTCCTCGGGCAGCCAACCACAGCCCCAACCCGCCTCGGATTGAGAAAGCAACGCAAGCCATTTTCGCCCCCGGCCCTCCGCTCTCCCTAGGGCGACCTGGGGCTGGGCTGCCCCGGCTCCCTGGTCCCTGCTGCTTTGCTGGGGGTCTCCGGTGCCCGAAACCCACTCCCCACGGGTTCTCCTTCGTGGGGAAGCAGGATTGGGCGCGCGAAGGCCTTCTGCGCCCAGGCCCCAGCCATGCCTTGCGCCTCTAAGGCCGCTCAGCGCCAAGGCCCCGTGGTACCGACGGCCCCAAACGAGCTTCTGGCAGCTGCCTTCTGCAAAGGGAAACTCTCCTCGGGCAGACAACCACAGCCCCAACGCGCCTCGGATCCAGAAAGCAACCGAAGCCTTTTAGCCCCCGAATTCCGCTCTCCATAGTGTGAACCGGGTCTGGGCTGCTCCGGCTCCCTGGGCCCTGCTGCTTTGCTGGGGATCTCCAGTGCCCGAAACCCACTCCCCACGGGTTTTCCTTCGTAGGGAAGTAGTATTGGGCTCGCGAATGCCTTCTGCGCCCAACCCTCGCCATGCCCCCTGAGCCAATTCGGCCGCTCAGCGCCGAGGCCCCGTCGCACAGACGGCCCCAAACGAGCTTCTGGCAGCTGCATTCTGCAAAGGGAAACTCTCCTTTGGCTTCAAACCACAGCCCCAACGCGACTCCGATTGAGAAAGCAACGCAAGCCGTTTTCGCCCCCGGCGATCCGCTCTCCATAGGGCGAACCAGGGCTGGGCTGCCCCGTCTCCCTGGGCCCTGCTGCTTTGCTGGGGGTCTCCGGTGCGCGGAACCCACTCCCCACGGGTTCTCCTTCGTGGGGAAGCAGGATTGGGTTCGCGAAGGCCTTATGCGCCCAGGCCCCAGCCATGCCCCCTGAGCCAGCTCGGCCGCTCAGCGCCTAGGCCCTGTCGCACCGACGGCCCCAAACGAGCTTCTGGCAGCTGCATTCTGCAAAGGGAAACTCTCCTCGGGCAGCCAACCACAGCCCCAACACACCTCGGATTGAGAAAGCAACGCAAGCCCTTTTCGTCACCGGCCCTCCACTCTCCATAGGGCCAACCGGGGCTGGGCTGCCCCGGCTCCCTGGGCCCTGCTACTTTGCTGGGGGTCTCCGGTGCCCGAAATCTACTCCCCATGGGTTCTCTTTCGTGGGCAAGCAGGATTGGGCGCGCGAAGGTCTTCTGCGCCCAGGCCACAGCCATGCCCCCTTGAGCCAGGTCGGCCGCTCATCGCCAATGCCCTGTCGCACTGACGGCCCGAAACGAGCTTCTGGCAGCTGCATTCTGCAAAGGGAAACTCTCCTCGGGCAGCCAACCAGAGCCCCAAGGCGCCTCGGATAGAGAAAGCAACGCAAGCCGTTTTCGCCCCCGGCCCTCCGCTCTCCATAGGGCGAACCGGGGCTGGGCTGCCCTGGCTCCCTGGGCCCTGCTGCTTTGCTGGGGGTCTCCGGTGCCCGAATCCCACTTCCCACGGGTTCTCCTTCGTGGGGAAGGAGGATTGGGCGCGCGAATGCCTTCTGCGCCCAGGCCCCAGCCATGCCCCATGAGCCAGCTCGGCAGCAGAGCGCCGAGGCCCCGTTGCACTGACGGCCCCAAACGAGCTTCTGGCAGCTGCATTCTGCAAAGGGAAACTCTCCTCGGGCAGCAAACCACAGCCCCAACGCGCCTCGGATCCAGAAAGCAACGCAAGCAGTTTTCGCCCCCGGCACTCCGAAGTCCATAGGGCGAACCCGTGCTGGACTGCCCCGGATCCCTGGGCCCTGCTGCTTTGCTGGGGGTCTCCGGTGCCCGAAACCCACTCCCCACGGGTTCTCCTTCGTGGGGATGCAGGATTGGGCGCGCGAAGGCCTTCTGCGCCCATGCCCCAGCCTTGCCCCCTAAGCCAGCTCGGCCGCACAGCGCCGATGCCCCGTTGCACCGACGGCCCCAAACAAGCTTCTGGCAGCTGCATTCTGCAAAGGGAAACTCTCCTCGGGCAGCCAACCAGAGACCCAAAGCGCCTTGGATTGAGAAAGCAACGCAAGCCGTTTTCGCCCCCGGCCCTCCGCTCTCCATAGGGCGAACCGGAGCTGGGCTGCCCCGGCTGCCTGGGCCCTGCTGCTTTGCTGGGGTCTCCGGTCCCCGAAACCCACTCCCCACGGGTTCTCCTTCGTGGGGAAGCAGGATTGGGCGCGCGACGGCCTTCCGCGCCCAGGCCCCAGCCATGCCCCCTGAGCCAGCTCGGCCGCTCAGCGCCTAGGCCCCGTCGCACCAACGGCCCCAAACGAGCTTCTGGCAGCTGCATTCTGCAAAGGGAAACTCTCCTCGGGCAGCCAACCATAGCCCCAACACGCCTCGGATAGAAAAAGCAACGCAAGCCCTTTTCGTCACCGGCCCTCCACTCTCCATAGGGCCAACCGGGGCTGGGCTGCCCCAGCTCCCTGGGGCCTGCTGCTTTGCTGGGGTCTCCGGTACCCGAAACCCACTTCCCACGGGTTCTCCTTCGTGGGGAAGGAGGATTGGGCGCGGGAAGGCCTTCTGCGCCCAGGCCCCAGCCATGCCCCAAGAGCCAACTCGGCAGCACAGCGCCGAGGCCCCGTTGCACTGACGGCCCGAAACGAGCTTCTGGCAGCTGCATTCTGCAAAGGGAAACTCTCCTCGGGCAGCCAACCACAGCCCCAAAGCGCCTTGGATTGAGAAAGCAACGCAAGCCGTTTTCGCCCCCGGCCCTCCGCTCTCCATAATGCGAACCGGGGCTGGGCTGCCCCGGCTGCCTGGGCCCTGCTGCTTTGCTGGGGTCTCCGGTCCCCGAAACCCACTCCCCACGGGTTCTCCTTCGTGGGGAAGGAGGATTGGGCGCGGGAAGGCCTTCTGCGCCCTGGCCCCAGCCATGCCCCCTGAGCCAGCTCGGCCGCTCAGCGCCTAGGCCCTGTCGCACCGACGGCCCCAAACGAGCTTCTGGCAGCTGCATTCTGCAAAGGGAAACTCTCCTCGGGCAGCCAACCACAGCCCCAACACACCTCGGATTGATAAAGCAACGCAAGCCCTTTTCGTCACCGGCCCTCCACTCTCCATAGGGCCAACCGGGGCTGGGCTGCCCCACCTCCCTGGGGCCTGCTGCTTTGCTGGGGTCTCCGGTGCCCGAAATCCACTCCCCATGGGTTCTCTTTGGTGGGCAAGCAGGATTGGGCGCGCGAAGTTCTTCTGCGCCCAGGCCACAGCCATGCCCCCTTGAGCCAGGTCGGCCGCTCAGCGCCAATGCCCTGTCGCACCGACGGCCCCAAACGAGCTTCTGGCAGCTGCATTCTGCAAAGGAAAACTCTCCTTGGGCAGCAAACCACAGCCCCAACGCGCCTCGGATCCTGAAAGCAACGCAAGCCGTTTTCGCCCCCGGCCCTCCGAACTCCATACGGCGAACCCGGGCTGGACTGCCCCGGCTCCCTGGGCCCTGCTGCTTTGCTGGGGGTCTCCGGTGCCCGAAACCCACTCCCCACGGGTTCTCCTTCGTGGGGATGCAGGATTGGGCGCGCGAAGGCCTTCTGCGCCCATGCCCCAGCCATGCCCCCTAAGCCAGCTTGGCCCCACAGCGCCGAGGCCCCGTTGCACCGACGGCCCCAAACGAGCTTCTGGCAGCTGCATTCTGCAAAGGGAAACTCTCCTCGGGCAGCCAACCAGAACCCCAAGGCGCCTCGGATAGAGAAAGCAACGCAAGCCGTTTTCGCCCCCGGCCCTCCGCTCTCCATAGGGCGAACCGGGGCTGGGCTGCCCCGGCTCCCTGGGCCCTGCTGCTTTGCTGGGGGTCTCCGGTGCCCGAAACCCACTTCCCACGGGTTCTCCTTCGTGGGGAAGGAGGATTGGGCGCGCGAATGCCTTCTGCGCCCAGGCCCCAGCCATGCCCCATGAGCCAGCTCGGCAGCAGAGCGCCGAGGCCCCGTTGCACTGACGGCCCCAAACGAGCTTCTGGCAGCTGCATTCTGCAAAGGGAAACTCTCCTCGGGCAGCCAACCACAGCCCCAACGCGCCTCGTATCCAGAAAGCAACGCAAGCCGTTTTCGCCCCCGGCCCTCCGAATTCCATAGGGCGAACCCGGGCTGGACTGCCCCGGATCCCTGGGCCCTGCTGCTTTGCTGGGGGTCTCCGGTGCCCGAAACCCACTTCCCACGGGTTCTCCTTCGTGGGGAAGGAGGATTGGGCGCGGGAAGGCCTTCTGCGCCCAGGCCCCAGCCATGCCCCAAGAGCCAACTCGGCAGCACAGCGCCGAGGCCCCGTTGCACTGACGGCCCGAAACGAGCTTCTGGCAGCTGCATTCTGCAAAGGGAAACTCTCCTCGGGCAGCCAACCACAGCCCCAAAGCGCCTTGGATTGAGAAAGCAACGCAAGCCGTTTTCGCCCCCCGCCCTCCGCTCTCCATAGGGCGAACCGGGGCTGGGCTGCCCCGGCTGCCTGGGCCCTGCTGCTTTGATGGGGTCTCCGGTCCCCGAAACCCACTCCCCACGGGTTCTCCTTCGTGGGGAAGGAGGATTGGGCGCGGGAAGGCCTTCTGCGCCCAGGCCCCAGCCATGCCCCCTGAGCCAGCTCGGCCGCTCAGCGCCGAGGCCCCGTTGCACCGACGGCCCCAAACGAGCTTCTGGCAGCTGCATTCTGCAAAGGGAAACTCTCCTCGGGCAGCAAACCACAGCCCCAAGGCGCCTCGGATAGAGAAAGCAACGCAAGCCGTTTTCGCCCCCGGCCCTCCGCTCTCCATAGGGCGAACCGGGGCTGGGCTGCCCCGGCTCCCTGGGCCCTGCTGCTTTGCTGGGGGTCTCCGGTGCCCGAAACCCACTTCCCACGGGTTCTCCTTCGTGGGGAAGGAGGATTGGGCGCGCGAATGCCTTCTGCGCCCAGGCCCCAGCCATGCCCCATGAGCCAGCTCGGCAGCAGAGCGCCGAGGCCCCGTTGCACTGACGGCCCCAAACGAGCTTCTGGCAGCTGCATTCTGCAAAGGGAAACTCTCCTCGGGCAGCCAACCACAGCCCCAACGCGCCTCGGATCCAGAAAGCAACGCAAGCCGTTTTCGCCCCCGGCCCTCCGAATTCCATAGGGCGAACCCGGGCTGGACTGCCCCGGATCCCTGGGCCCTGCTGCTTTGTTGGGGGTCTCCGGTGCCCGAAACCCACTTCCCACGGGTTCTCCTTCGTGGGGAAGGAGGATTGGGCGCGGGAAGGCCTTCTGCGCCCAGGCCCCAGCCATGCCCCAAGAGCCAACTCGGCAGCACAGCGCCGAGGCCCCGTTGCACTGACGGCCCCAAACGAGCTTCTGGCAGCTGCATTCTGCAAAGGGAAACTCTCCTCGGGCAGCCAACCACAGCCCCAACACGCCTCGCATCGAGAAAGCAACGCAAGCCGTTTTCGCCCCCGGCCCTCCGCTCTCCATAATGCGAACCGGGGCTGGGCTGCCCCGGCTGCCTGGGCCCTGCTGCTTTGCTGGGGTCTCCGGTCCCCGAAACCCACTCCCCATGGGTTCTCCTTCGTGGGGAAGGAGGATTGGGCGCGGGAAGGCCTTCTGCGCCCAGGCCCCAGCCATGCCACCTGAGCCAGCTCGGCCGCTCAGCGCCTAGGCCCTGTCGCACCGACGGCCCCAAACGAGCTTCTGGCAGCTGCATTCTGCAAAGGGAAACTCTCCTCGGGCAGCCAACCACAGCCCCAACACACCTCGGATTGAGAAAGCAACGCAAGCCCTTTTCGTCACCGGCCCTCCACTCTCCATAGGGCCAACCGGGGCAGGGCTGCCCCAGCTCCCTGGGGCCTGCTGCTTTGCTGGGGTCTCCGGTGCCCGAAATCCACTCCCCATGGGTTCTCTTTGGTGGGCAAGTAGGATTGGGCGCGCGAAGTTCTTCTGCGCCCAGGCCCCAGCCATGCCCCCCTAAGCCAGGTCGGCCGATCAGCGCCAATGCCCTGTCGCACCGACGGCCCCAAACGAGCTTCTGGCAGCTGCATTCTGCAAAGGGAAACTCTCCTTGGGCAGCAAACCACAGCCCCAACGCGCCTCGGATCCAGAAAGCAACGCAAGCCGTTTTCGCCCCCGGCCCTCCGAACTCCATAGGGCGAACCCGGGCTGGACTGCCCCGGCTCCCTGGGCCCTGCTACTTTGCTGGGGGTCTCCGGTGCCCGAAATCTACTCCCCATGGGTTCTCTTTCGTGGGCAAGCAGGATTGGGCGCGCGAAGGTCTTCTGCGCCCAGGCCACAGCCATGCCCCCTTGAGCCAGGTCGGCCGCTCATCGCCAATGCCCTGTCGCACTGACGGCCCGAAACGAGCTTCTGGCAGCTGCATTCTGCAAAGGGAAACTCTCCTCGGGCAGCCAACCACAGCCCCAACACGCCTCGGATTGAGAGAGCAACGCAAGCCGTTTTCGCCCCCGACCCTCCGAACTCCATAGGGCGAACCCGGGCTGGACTGCCCCGGCTCCCTGGGCCCTGCTGCTTTGCTGGGGGTCTCCGGTGCCCGAAACCCACTCCCCACGGGTTCTCCTTCGTGGGGATGCAGGATTGGGCGCGCGAAGACCTTCTGCGCCCATGCCCCAGCCATGCCCCCTAAGCCAGCTCGGCCCCACAGCGCCGAGGCCCGTTGCACCGACGGCCCCAAACGAGCTTCTGGCAGCTGCATTCTGCAAAGGGAAACTCTCCTCGGGCAGCCAACCACAGCCCCAACACGCCTCGGATTGAGAAAGCAACGCAAGCCCTTTTCGTCTCCGGCCCTCCACTCTCCATAGGGCCAACCGGTGCTGGGCTGCCCCAGCTTCCTGGGGCCTGCTGCTTTGCTGGGGTCTCCGGTGCCCAAAATCCACTCCCCATGGGTTCTCTTTGGTGGGCAAGCAGGATTGGGCGCGCGAAGGTCCTCTGCGCCCAGGCCACAGCCATGCCCCCTTGAGCCACGTCGGCCGCTCAGCGCCAATGCCCTGTCGCACCGACGGCCCCAAACGAGCTTCTGGCAGCTGCATTCTGCAAAGGGAAACTCTCCTTGGGCAGCAAACCACAGCCCCAACGCGCCTCGGATCCAGAAAGCAACGCAAGCCGTTTTCGCCCCCGGCCCTCCAAACTACATAGGGCGAACCCGGGCTGGACTGCCTCGGCTCCCTGGGCCCTGCTGCTTTGCTGGGGGTCTCCGGTGCCCGAAACCCACTCCCCACGGGTTCTCCTTCGTGGGGATGCAGGATTGGGCGCGCGAAGGCCTTCTGCGCCCATGCCCCAGCCATGCCCCCTAAGCCAGCTCGGCCCCACAGCGCCGAGGCCCCGTTGCACCGACGGCCCCAAACGAGCTTCTGGCAGCTGCATTCTGCAAAGGGAAACTCTCCTCGGGCAGCCAACCAGAGCCCCAAGGCGCCTCGGATCGAGAAAGCAACGCAAGCCGTTTTCGCCCCCGGCCCTCCGCTCTCCATAGGGCGAACCGGGGCTGGGCTGCCCAGGCTCCCTGGGCCCTGCTGCTTTGCTGGGGGTCTCCGGTGCCCGAATCCCACTTCCCATGGGTTCTCCTTCGTGGGGAAGGAGGATTGGGCGCGCGAATGCCTTCTGCGCCCAGGCCCCAGCCATGCCCCATGAGCCAGCTCGGCAGCAGAGCGCCGAGGCCCCGTTGCACTGACGGCCCCAAACGAGCTTCTGGCAGCTGCATTCTGCAAAGGGAAACTCTCCTCGGGCAGCAAACCACAGCCCCAACGCGCCTCGGATCCAGAAGGCAACGCAAGCCGTTTTCGCCCCCAGCACTCCGAATTCCATAGGGCGAACCCGGGCTGGACTGCCCCGGATCCCTGTGCCCTGTTGCTTTGCTGGAGGTCTCCGGTGCTCGAAACCCACTCCCAACGGGTTCTCCTTCGTGGGGATGCAGGATTGGGCGCGCGAAGGCCTTCTGCGCCCATGCCCCAGCCATGCCCCCTAAGCCAGCTCGGCCGGAAAGCGCCGATGCCCCGTTGCACCGACGGCCCCAAACGAGCTTCTGGCAGCTGCATTCTGCAAAGGGAAACTCTACTCAGGCAGCCAACCAGAGCCCCAAAGCGCCTTGGATTGAGAAAGCAACGCAAGCCGTTTTCGCCCCCCGCCCTCCGCTCTCCATAGGGCGAACCGGAGCTCGGCTGCCCCGGCTGCCTGGGCCCTGCTGCTTTGCTGGGGTCTCCGGTCACAGAAACCCACTCCCCACGGGTTCTCCTTCGTGGGGAAGCAGGATTGGGCGCGCGAAGGCCTTCCGCGCCCAGGCCCCAGCCATGCCCCCTGAGCCAGCTCGGCCGCACAGCGCCTAGGCCCCGTCGCACCGACGGCTCCAAACGAGCTTCTGGCAGCTGCATTCTGCAAAGGGAAACTCTCCTCGGGCAGCCAACCACAGCCCCAACACGCCTCGGATTGAGAAAGCAACGCAAGCCGTTTTCGTCACCGGCCCTCCACTCTCCATAGGGCCAACCGTGGCTGGGCTGCCCCAGCTCCCTGGGTCCTGCTGCGTTGCTGGGGTCTCCGGTGCCCGAAATCCACTCCCCATGGTTTCTCTTTGGTGGGCAAGCAGGATTGGGCGCGCGAAGGTCTTCTGCGCCCAGGCCACAGCCATGCCCCCTTGAGCCAGGTCGGCCGCTCATCGCCAATGCCCTGTCGCACCGACGGCCCCAAACGAGCTTCTGGCAGCTGCATTCTGCAAAGGGAAACTCTCCTCGGGCAGCAAACCACAGCCCCAACACGCCTCGGATTGAGAAAGCAACGCAAGCCGTTTTCGCCCCCGGCCCTCCGAACTCCATAGGGCGAACCGGGGCTGGGCTGCCCCGGCTCCCTGGGCCCTGCTGCTTTGCTGGGGGTCTCCGGTGTCCGAAACCCACTTCCCACGGGTTCTCCTTCGTGGGGAAGCAGGATTGGGCGCGCGAATGCCTTCTGCGCCCAGGCCCCAGCCATGCCCCCTGAGCCAGCTCGGCCGCTCAGCGCCTAAGGCCCCGTCGCACCGACGGCCCCAAACGAGCTTCTGGCAGCTGCATTCTGCAAAGGGAAACTCTCCTCGGGCAGCCAACCACAGCCCCAACACGCCTCGGATTGAGAAAGCAACGCAAGCCCTTTTCGTCACCGGCCCTCCACTCTCCATAGGGCCAACCGGGGCTGGGCTGCCCCAGCTCCCTGGGGCCTGCTGCTTTGCTGGGGTCTCCGGTGCCCGAAATCCACTCCCCATGCGTTCTCTTTGGTGGGCAAGCAGAATTGGGCGCGCGAAGGTCTTCTGCGCCCAGGCCCCAGCCATGCCCCCTTGAGCCACGTCGGCCGCTCAGCGCCAATGCCCTGTCGCACCAACGGCCCCAAACGAGCTTCTGGCAGCTGCATTCTGCAAAGGGAAACTTTCCTTGGGCAGCAAACCACAGCCCCAACGCGCCTCGGATCCAGAAAGCAACGCAAGCCGTTTTCGCCTCCGGCCCTCTGAACTCCATAGGGCGAACCCGGGCTGGACTGCCCCGGCTCCCTGGGCCCTGCTGCTTTGCTGGGGGTCTCTGGTGCCCGAAACCCACTCCCCACGGGTTCTCCTTCGTGGTGATGCAGGATTGGGCGCGCGAAGGCCTTCTGCGCCCATGCCCCAGCCATGCCCACTAAGCCAGCTCGGCCCCACATCGCCGATGCCCCGTTGCACCGACGGCCCCAAACGAGCTTCTGGCAGCTGCATTCTGCAAAGGGAAACTCTCCTCGGGCAGCCAACCAGAGCCCCAAAGCGCCTTGGATTGAGACAGCAACGCAAGCCGTTTTCGCCCCCGGACCTCCGCTCTCCATAGGGCGAACCGGAGCTGGGCTGCCCCGGATGCCTGGGCCCTGCTGCTTTGCTGGGGTCTCCGGTCCCCGAAACCCACTCCCCACGGGTTCTCCTTCGTGGGGAAGCAGGATTGGGCGCGCGAAGGCCTTCCGCGCCCAGGCCCCAGCCATGCCCCCTGAGCCAGCTCGGCCGCTCACCGCCTAGGCCCCGTCGCACCGACGGCCCCAAACGAGCTTCTGGCAGCTGCATTCTGCAAAGGGAAACTCTCCTTGGGCAGCCAACCACAGCCCCAAGGCGCCTCGGCTCGAGAAAGCAACGCAAGCCCTTTTCGTCACCGGCCCTCCACTCTCCATAGGGCCAACCGTGGCTGGGCTGCCCCAGCTCCCTGGGGCCTGCTGCTTTGCTGGGGTCTCCGGTGCCCGAAATCCACTCCCCATGGGTTCTCTTTGGTGGGCAAGCAGGATTGGGCGCGCGAAGGTCTTCTGCGCCCAGGCCCCAGCCATGCCCCCTTGAGCCAGGTCGGCCGCTCATCGCCAATGCCCTGTCGCACCGACGGCCCCAAACGAGCTTCTGGCAGCTGCATTCTCCAAAGGGAAACTCTCCTCGGGCAGCCAACCACAGCCACAACGCGCCTCGCATCGAGAAAGCAACGCAAGCCGTTTTCGCCCCCGGCCCTCCGCTCTCCATATGGCGAACCCGGGCTGGACTGCCCCAGCTCCCTGGGCCCTGCTGCTTTGCTGGGGGTCTCCGGTGCCCGAAACCCACTCCCCATGGGGGTTCTCCTTCGTGGGGAAGCAGGATTGTGTGGGCGATGACCTTCTGCACCCGGGCCCCAGACACGCCCCATGAGACAGCTCGGCCGTTCAATGCCGAGACCCTGTCGCACCGACGGCCCCAAACGATCTTCTGGCAGCTGCATTCTGCAAAGGGAAACTCTCCTCAGGCAGCAAACCTCAGCCCCAAGGCGCCTCGGATCGAGAAAGCAACGCAAGCCGTTTTCGCCCCGGCTCTCCTTTCTCCATAGGGTGAACCGTGGCTGGGCTGCCCCGGCTCCCTGGGCCCTGCTGCTTTGCTGGGGGTCTCCGGTGCCCGGAACCCACTCCCCACGGGTTCTCCTTCGTGAGGAAGCAGGATTGGGTGCGCGAAGGCCTTATGCGCCCAGGCCCCAAGCATGCCCCCTGAGCCAGCTAGGCCGCTCTGATCTGAGGCCCTGTCGCACCGACGGCCCCAAACGAGCTTCTGGCAGCTGCATTCTGCAAAGGGAAACTCTCCTCGGGCAGCCAACCACAGCCCCAACATGCCTTGGATCGAGAAAGCAACGCAAACCGATTTCGCCCCCGCCCTCCCCTTTCCATAGGGCAAAGCGGGGCTGGGCTGACGCTGGCGCCCTGGGGCCTGCTGCTTTGCTGGTGTCTCTTGCGACCGAAACCACTCCCCACGGGTTGTCCTTCGTGGGGATGCAGGATTGGGCGCGCGAAGGCCTTCTGCGCCCAGGCCCCAGCCATGCACCCTGAGCCAAATCGGCTGCTCAGCGCCGAGGCCCCGTGGCACCGACGGCCCCAAACGAGCTTCTGGCAGCTGCATTCTGCAAAGGGAAACTCTCCTCGGGCAGCAAACCACAGCCCCAACGCGCCTCGGATCGAGAAAGCAACGCAAGCCGTTTTCGCCCCCGGCCCCCCGCTCTCCATAGGGCGAACCGGGGCAGGGCTGCCCCGGCTCCCTGGGCCCTGCTGCTTTGCTGGGGGTCTCCGGTGCCCGAAACCCACTCCCCAGGGATTCTCCTTCGTGGGGAAGCAGGAATGGGCGCGCGAAGCCTTCTGCGCCCAGGCCCCAGCCATGCCCCCTGAGCCAGCTCGGCCGCTCAGCGCCGAGGACCCATCGCACGGACGACCCCAAGCGAGCTTATGGCAGCTGCATTCTGCAAAGGGAAACTCTCCTCGGGCAGCCATCCACAGCCACAACGAGCCTCGGATCCAGACAGCAACGGAAGCCTTTTAGCCCCCGCAATCCGCTCTCCATAGGGTGAACCGGGGCTGGGCTGCCCCGGCTCCCTGGGCCCTGCTGCTTTGCTGGGGATCTCCAGTGCCCGAAACCCACTCCCCACATGTTTTCCTTCGTGGGGAAGCAGGATTGGGCTTGCGAAGGCCTTCTGCGCCCAACCCTCGCCATGCCCCCTGAGCCAGGTCAGCTGATCAGCGCCAAAGCCCTGTCGCACCGACGGCCCCAAACGAGCTTCTGGCAGCTGCATTCTGCAAAGGGAAACTCTCCTCGGGCAGCAAACCACAGCCCCAACGCGCCTCGGATCGAGAAAGCAACTCAAGCCGTTTTCGCCCCCGGCACTCCTTTCGCCATAGGGCGAACCGGGGCTGGGCTGCCCCTGCTCCCTGGGCCCTGCTGCTTTGCTGGGGGTCTCCGGTGCCTGGAACCCACTCCCCACGGGTTCTCCTTCGTGGGGAAGCAGGATTGGGTGCGCGAAGGCCTTCTGCGCCCAGGCCCCAGCCATGCTCAATGAGCCAGCTCGGCCGCACAACGCCGAGGCCCCGTAGCGCCGACGGCCCCAAACGAGCTTCTGGCAGCTGCATTCTGCAAAGGGAAACTCTCCTCGGGCAGCAAACCACAGCCACAACGCGACTCGGATCGAGAAAGCAACGCAAGCCGTTTTCGCCCCCGGCCCTCCTTTCTCATTAGGGTGAACTGGGGCTGGGCTGCCCCGACTCCCTGGGCCCTGCTGCTTTGCTGGGGGTCTCCGGTGCCCGGAAACCACTCCCCACGGGTTCTCCTTCTTGGGGAAGCAGGAACAGGCGCGCGAAGCCTTCTGCGCCCAGTCCCCAGCCATGCCCCCTGAGCCACTCGGCCGCTCAGCGCCGAGGCCCCGTCGCACCGCTGGCCCGAAACAATCTTCTGGCAGCTGCATTCTGCAAAGGGAAACTCTCCTCCTGCAGCCAACCACAGCCCCAACGCGACTCGGATCCAGAAAGCAACGGAAGCCTTTTAGCCCCCGCACTCCGCTCTCCATAGGGTGAACCGGGGCTGGGCTGCCCCAGCTCCCTGGGCCCTGCTGCTTTGCTGGGGATCTCCGGTGCCCGAAACCCACTCCCCACGGGTTTTCCTTCCTGGGGAAGTAGGATTGGGCTCGCGAAGGCCTTCTGCGCCCAGCCCTCGCCATGCCCCCTGAGCCAATTCGGCCGCTCAGCGCCGATGCCCCGTCGCAACGACCGCCGCAAACGAGCTTCTGGCAGCTGCCTTCTGCAAAGGGAAACTCTCCTCTGGCAGCCAACCACAGCCCCAACGAGCCTCAGATCGAGAAAGTAACGCAAGACCTTTTCGCCCCTGGCCCTCCGCTCTCCATAGGGCGAACCGGGGCTGGGCTGCCCCGGCTCCCTGGGCCCTGCTGCTTTGCTGGGGGTCTCCGGTGCCCGGAACCCACTCCCCACGGGTTCTCCTTCGTGGGGAAGCAGGATTGGACGCGCGAAGCCTTCTGCGCCCAGTCCCCAGCCATGCCCCCTGAGCCAGCTCGACCGCTCAGCGCCGAGGCCCTGTCGCACAGACGGCCCCAAACGAGCTTCTGGCACCTGCCTTCTCCAAAGGGAAACACTCCTCAGGCAGCTAATCACGGCCCCAACGCGCCTCTGATCGAGAAAGCAACGCAAGCATTTTTCGTCCCTGGCACTCCGCTCTCCATAGGGCGAACCGGGGCTGGGCTGCCCCGGCTCCCTGGGTCCTGCTGATTTGCTGGGGGTCTCCGGTGCCCGAAACCCACTCCCCACGGGTTCTCCTTAGTGGAGAAGCAGGATTGGGCTCACGAAGGCCTTCTGCGCCCAGGCCCCAGCCATGCCCGTGCGCCAGCTCGGCTGCTCAGCGCCTAAGCCCCGTGTCACCGACGGCCCCAAACGAGCTTCTGGCAGCTGCCTTCTGCAAAGGAAAACTCTCCTCCGGCAGCCAACCAGAGCCCCAAAGCACCTTGGATCGAGAAAGCAACGCAAGCCGTTTTCGCCCCTGGCCCTTCGCTCTCCATACGGCGAACTGGGGCTGGGCTGCCCCGGCTCCTTTGGCCCTGCTGCTTTGCTGGGTGTCTCCGGTGCCCGGAACCCACTCCCCACGGGTTCTCCTTCGTGGGGAAGCAGGATTGGGCGCGCGAAGGCCTTCTGCGCCAAAGCACTCGCCATGCCCCCTGAGCCTATTGTCCGCTCAGCGCTGATGCCCCGTTGCACCGACGACCCGAAAAGAGCTCCGGCAGCTGCCGTCTGCAAAGGGAAACTCTCCTCGGGCAGCCAACCACAGCCCCAACGAGCCTCGGATCGAGAAAGTAACGCAAGACCTTTTCGCCCCTGGCCCTCCGCTCTCCATAGGGCGAACCGGGGCTGGGCTGCCCCGGCTCCCTGGGCCCTGCTGCTTTGCTGGGGGTCTCCGGTGCTGAACCCACTCCCCACGGGTTCTCTTTCGTGGGGAAGCAGGATTGTGCGCGCGAACGCCTGCTGGGCTCAGTCTCCAACCATACCCCCTAAGCCAGCTCGACCACAAAGCGCCGAGGCCCCGTCGCACCGACGGCCCCAAACGAGCTTCTGGCAGCTGCATTCTGCAAAGGGAAACTCTCCTCGGGCAGCAAACCACAGCCCCAACCTGCCTCGGATTGACAAAGCAACGCTAGCTGTTTTCGCCGCCTGCCCTCCACTCTCAATAGGGCAAAGCGGGATGGGCTGCGCCGACTCCCTGGGCCCTGCAGCTTTGCTGGGGGTCTCCGGTGCCCGAAACCCACTCCCCACGGGTTCTCCTTAGTGGAGAAGCAGGATTGGGCTCGTGAAGGCCTTCTGCGCCCAATCCCCAGCCATGCCCGTGCGCCAGCTCGGCTGCTCAGCGCCTAGGCCCCGTGTCACCGACGGCCCCAAACGAGCTTCTGGCAGCTGCCTTCTGCAAAGGGAAACTCTCCTCAGGCAGCTAATCACGGCCCCAACGCGCCTCTGATCGAGAAAGCAACGCAAGCCTTTTTCGTCCCTGGCACTCCGCTCTCCATAGGGCGAACCGGGGCTGGGCTGCCCCGGCTCCCTGGGCCCTGCTGCTTTGCTGGGGGTCTCCGGTGCCCGAAACCCACTCCCCACGGGTTCTCCTTCGTGAGGAAGCAGGATTGGGCGCGCGAATGCCTTCTGCGCCCAGGCCCCAGCCATGCCCCCTGAGCCAGCTCGGCCGCACAGCGCCGAGGCCCCATCGCACCTATGGCCCGAAAAAATCTTCTGGCAGCTGCATTCTGCAAAGGGAAACTCTCCTCGGGCATCCAACCACAGCCCCAACACGCCTCGGATTGAGAAAGCAATGCAAGCCATTTTCCTCACCGGCCCTCCACTCTCCATAGGGCCAACCGGGGCTGGGCTGCCCCGGCTCCCTGGGCCCTGCTGCTTTGCTGGGGTCTCCGGTGCCCGAAATCCACTCCTCATGGGTTCTCTTTCGTGGGCAAGCAGGATTGGGCGCGCGAAGGCCTTCTGCGCCCAGGCCCCAGCCATGCCCCCTGAGCCAGGTCAGCTGATCAGCGCCAAAGCCCTGTCGCACCGACGGCCCCAAACGAGCTTCTGGCAGCTGCATTCTGCAAAGGGAAACTCTCCTTGGGCAGCAAACCACAGCCCCAACGCGCCTCGGATCGAGAAAGCAACGCAAGCCGTTTTCGCCCCCGGCCCTCCTTTCTCCATAGGGCGAACCGGGGCTGGGCTGCCCCGGCTCCCTGGGCCCTGCTGCTTTGCTGGAGGTCTCCGGTCCCCGGAACCCACTCCCCACGGGTTCTCCTTCGTGGGGAAGCAGGAACGGGCGCGCGAAGCCTTCTGCGACCAGGCCCCAGCCATGCCCCCTGAGCCAGCTCGGCCGCTCAGCGCCGAGGCCCCGTCGCACCGCTGGCCCGAAACAATCTTCTGGCAGCTGCCTTCTGCAAAGGGAAACTCTACTCGGGCAGCCAACCAGAGCCCCAAAGCGCCTCGGATCGAGAAAGCAACGCATGCCTTTTTCGTCCCTGGCACTCCGCTCTCCATATGGCGAACCGGGGCTGGGCTACCCCGGCTCCCTGGGCCCTGCTGCTTTGCTGGGGGTCTCCGGTGCCCGGAACCCACTCCCCACGGGTTCTCCTTCGTGGGGAAGCAGGATTGGGCTCGCGAAGGCCTTCTGCGCCCAGGCCCCAGCCATGCCTCTTGCGCCTCTAAGGCCGCTCAGCGCCGAGGCACCGTGGCACCGACAGCCCCAAACGAGCTTCTGGCAGCTGCCTTCTGCAAAGGGAAACTCTCCTCGGGCAGCAAACCAGAGCCACAACGCGTCTCGGATCCTGAAAGCAACGCACGCCTTTTTCGTCCCTGGCACTCCGCTCTCCATAGGGCGAACCGGGGCTGGGCTGCCCCGGCTCCCTGGGCCCTGCTGCTTTGCTGGGGGTCTCCGGTGCCCGAAACCCACTCCCCACGGGTTCTCCTTAGTGGGGAAGCAGGATTGGGCTCGCGAAGGCCTTCTGCGCCCAGGCCCCAGCCATGCCCGTGCGCCAGCTCGGCTGTTCAGCGCCTAGGCCCCGTGTCACCGACGGCCCCAAACGAGCTTCTGGCAGCTGCCTTCTGCAAAGGGAAACTCTCCTCAGGCAGCTAATCACGGCCCCAACGCACCTCTGATCGAAAAAGCAACGCAAGCCTTTTTCGTCCCTGGCACTCCAATCTCCATAGGGCGAACCGGGGCTGGGCTGCCCCAGCTCCATGGGCCCTGCTGCTTTGCTGGGGTCTCCGGTGCCCGAAACCCACTCCCCACGGGTTCTCCTTAGTGGGGAAGCAGGATTGGGCGCGCGAAGGCCTTCTGCGCCCAGGCCCCAGCCATGCCTCTTGCGCCTCTAAGGCCGCTCAGCGCCGAGGCACTGTGGTACCGACGGCCCCAAACGAGCTTCTGGCAGCTGCCTTCTGCAAAGGGAAACTCTCCTCGGGCAGCCAACCACAGCCCCAACGAGCCTCGGATCGAGAAAGTAACGCAAGACCTTTTCGCGCCTGGCCCTCCGCTCTCCATAGGGCGAACCGGGGCTGGGCTGCCCCGGCTCCCTGGGCCCTGCTGCTTTGCTGGGGGTCTCCGGTGTCCGGAACCCACTCCCCACGGGTTCTCCTTCGTGGGGAAGCAGGATTGTGGGCGCAAAGGCCTTCTGGGCTCAGTCTCCAACCATACCCCCTGAGCCAGCTCGACAGCTCAGCGCCGAGGCCCCGTCGCACAGACGGCCCCAAACGAGCTTCTGGCACCTGCCTTCTCCAAAGGGAAACTCTCCTCAGGCAGCTAACCACGGCCCCAACGCGCCTCTGATCGAGAAAGCAACGCATGCCTTTTTCGTCCCTGGCACTCCGCTCTCCATAGGGCGAACCGGGGCTGGGCTGCCCAGGCTCCCTGGGCCCTGCTGCTTTGCTGGGGGTCTCCGGTGCCCGAAACCCACTCCCCACGGGTTCTCCTTCGTGGGGAAGCAGGATTGGGCTCGCGAAGGCCTTCTGCGCCCAGGCCCCAGCCATGCCCGTGCGCCAGCTCGGCTGCTCAGCGCCTAGGCCCCGTGTCACCGACGGCCCCAAACGAGCTTCTGGCAGCTGCCTTCTGCAAAGGAAAACTCTCCTAGGGCAGCCAACCACAGCCACAACTCGCCTCGCATCGAGAAAGCAACGCAAGCCGTTTTTGCCCCTGGGCCTCTGCTCTCCATAATGCGAACCGGGGTTGGGCTCCCCCGGCTCCCTGGGCCGTGCTGCTTTGCTGGGGGTCTCCGGTCCCCGAAACCAATCCCCACGGTTTCTCCTTCGTGGGGAAACAGGAACGGGAGCACGAAGCCTTCTGCACCCAGGCCCCAGCCATGCCCCCTGAGCCAGCTCGGCCGCTCAGCGCCGAGGCCCCGTCGCACCGCTGGCCCGAAACAATCTTCTGGCAGCTGCATTCTGCAAAGGGAAACTCTCCTCGGGCAGCAAACCACAGCCCCAACGCGCCTCGGATCATGAAAGCAACGCATGCCTTTTTCGTCCCTGGCACTCCGCTCTCCATAGGCCGAACCGGGGCTGGGCTGCCCCGGCTCCCTGGGCCCTGCTGCTTTGCTGGGGGTCTCCGGTGCCCGAAACCCACTCCCCATGGGTTCTCCTTAGGGGGGAAGCAGGATTGGGCTCGCGAAGGCCTTCTGCGCCCAGGCCCCAGCCATGCCCGTGCGCCAGCTCGGCTGCTCAGCGCATAGGCCCCGTGTCACCGACGGCCCCAAACGAGCTTCTGGCAGCTGCCTTCTGCAAAGGGAAACTCTCCTCAGGCAGCTAATCACGGCCCCAACGCACCTCTGATCGAGACAGCAACGCAAGCATTTTTCGTCCCTGGCACTCCGCTCTCCATAGGGCGAAGCGGGTCTGGGCTGCCCCGGGTCCCTGGGCTCTGCTGCTTTACTGGGGGTCTCCGGTGCCCGAAATCCACTCCCCATGGGTTCTCTTTCGTGGGCAAGCAGGATTGGGCTCGCGAAGGCCTTCTGCGCCCAGGCCCCAGCCATGCCTCCTGAGCCAGGTCAGCTGATCAGCGCCAAAGCCCTGTCGCACCGACGGCCCCAAACGAGCTTCTGGCAGCTGCATTCTGCAAAGGGAAACTCTCCTTGGGCAGCAAACCACAGCCACAACGCGACTCGGATCGAGAAAGCAACGCAAGCCGTTTTCGCCCCCGGCCCTCCTTTCTCCATAGGGCGAACCGGGGCTGGGCTGCCCAGGATCCCTGGGCCCTGCTGCTTTGCTGGGGGTCTCCGGTGCCCAGAACCCACTCCCCACGGGTTCTCCTTCGTGGGGAAGCAGGAACGGGCGCGCGAAGCCTTCTGCGCCCAGGCCCCAGCCATGCCCCCTGAGCCAGCTCGGCCGCTCAGCGCCGAGACCCCGACGCACCGCTGGCCCGAAACAATCTTCTGGCAGCTGCATTCTGCAAAGGGTAACTCTCCACGGGCAGCAAACCACAGCCCCAACGCGCCTCGTATCGAGAAAGCAACGCATGCCTTTTTCGTCCCTGGCACTCCGCTCTCCATAGGGCGAACCGGGGCTGGGCTGCCCCGGCTCCCTGGGCCCTGCTGCTTTGCTGGGGGTCTCCGGTGCCCGAAACCCACTCCCCACGGGTTCTCCTTAGTGGAGAAGCAGGACTGGGCTCGCGAAGGCCTTCTGCGCCCAGGCCCCAGCCATGCCCCCTGAGCCAGGTCAGCTGATCAGCGCCAAAGCCCTGTCGCACCGACGGCCCCAAACGAGCTTCTGGCAGCTGCATTCTGCAAAGGGAAACTCTCCTTGGGCAGCAAACCACAGCCCCAACGCGCCTCGGATCGAGAAAGCAACGCAAGCCGTTTTCGCCCCCGGCCCTCCGGTCTCCATAGGGCGAACGGGGGCTGGGCTGCCCCGGCTCCCTGGGCCCTGCTGCTTTGCTGGGGGGCTCCGGTGCCTGGAACCCACTCCCCACGAGTTCTCCTTCGTGGGGAAGCAGGATTGGGTGCTCGAAGGCCTTCTGCGCCCAGGCCCCAGCCATGCTCCATGAGCCAGCTCGGCCGCACAGCGCCGAGGCCCCATAGCGCCGACGGCCCCAAACGAGCTTCTGGCAGCTGCATTCTGCAAAGGGAAACTCTCCTTGGGCAGCAAACCACAGCCACAACGCGACTCGGATCGAGAAAGCAATGCAAGCCGTTTTCGCCCCCGGCCCTCCTTTCTCCATAGGGCGAACCGGGGCTGGGCTGCCCCGGCTCCCTGGGCCCTGCTGCTTTGCTGGAGGTCTCCGGTCCCCGGAACCCACTCCCCACGGGTTCTCCTTCGTGGGGAAGCAGGAACGGGCGCGCGAAGCCTTCTGCGCCCAGTCCCCAGCCATGCCCCCTGAGCCAGCTCGGCCGCTCAGCGCCGAGGCCCCGTCGCACCGCTGGCCCGAAACAATCTTCTGGCAGCTGCCTTCTGCAAAGGGAAACTCTCCACGGGCAGCAAACCACAGCCCCAACGCGCCTCGGATCGAGAAAGCAACGCATGCCTTTTTCGTCCCTGGCACTCCGCTCTCCATATGGAGAACCGGGGCTGGGCTGCCCCGGCTCCCTGGGCCCTGCTGCTTTGCTGGGGGTCTCCGGTGCCCGAAACCCACTCCCCACGGGTTCTCCTTAGTGGAGAAGCAGGATTGGGCTCGTGAATGCCTTCTGCCCACAGGCCCCAGCCATGCCCGTGCGCCAGCTCGGCTGCTCAGCGCCTAGGCCCGGTATCACCGACGGCCCCAAACGAGCTTCTGGCAGCTGCCTTCTGCCAAGGGAAACTCTCCTCGGGCAGCCAACCAGAGCCCCAAAGCGCCTCGGATCGAGAAAGCAACGCATGCCTTTTTCGTCCCTGGCACTCCGCTCTCCATATGGCGAACCGGGGCTGGGCTACCCCGGCTCCCTGGGCCCTGCTGCTTTGCTGGGGGTCTCCGGTGCCCGGAACCCACTCCCCACGGGTTCTCCTTCGTGGGGAAGCAGGATTGGGCTCGCGAAGGCCTTCTGCGCCCAGGCCCCAGCCATGCCTCTTGGGCCTCTAAGGCCGCTCAGCGCCGAGGCACCGTGGCACCGACAGCCCCAAACGAGCTTCTGGCAGCTGCCTTCTGCAAAGGGAAACTCTCCTCGGGCAGCAAACCAGAGCCACAACTCGTCTCGGATCCTGAAAGCAACGCACGCCTTTTTCGTCCCTGGCACTCCGCTCTCCATAGGGCGAACCGGGGCTGGGCTGCCCCGGCTCCCTGGGCCCTGCTGCTTTGCTGGGGGTCTCCGGTGCCCGAAACCCACTCCCCACGGGTTCTCCTTAGTGGGGAAGCAGGATTGGGCTCGCGAAGGCCTTCTGCGCCCAGGCCCCAGCCATGCCCGTGCGCCAGCTCGGCTGTTCAGCGCCTAGGCCCCGTGTCACCGACGGCCCCAAACGAGCTTCTGGCAGCTGCCTTCTGCAAAGGGAAACTCTCCTCAGGCAGCTAATCACGGCCCCAACGCACCTCTGATCGAAAAAGCAACGCAAGCCTTTTACGTCCCTGGCACTCCAATCTCCATAGGGCGAACCGGGGCTGGGCTGCCCCAGCTCCATGGGCCCTGCTACTTTGCTGGGGTCTCCGGTGCCCGAAACCCACTCCCCACGTGTTCTCCTTAGTGGGGAAGCAGGATTGGGCGCGCGAAGGCCTTCTGCGCCCAGGCCCCAGCCATGCCTCTTGCGCCTCTAAGGCCGCTCAGCGCCGAGGCACTGTGGTACCGACGGCCCCAAACGAGCTTCTGGCAGCTGCCTTCTGCAAAGGGAAACTCTCCTCGGGCAGCCAACCACAGCCCCAACGAGCCTCGGATCGAGAAAGTAACGCAAGACCTTTTCGCGCCTGGCCCTCCGCTCTCCATAGGGCGAACCGGGGCTGGGCTGCCCCGGCTCCCTGGGCCCTGCTGTTTTGCTGGGGGTCTCCGGTGTCCGGAACCCACTCCCCACGGGGTCTCCTTCGTGGGGAAGCAGGATTGTGGGCGCAAAGGCCTTCTGGGCTCAGTCTCCAACCATACCCCCTGAGCCAGCTCGACAGCTCAGCGCCGAGGCCCCGTCGCACAGACGGCCCCAAACGAGCTTCTGGCACCTGCCTTCTCCAAAGGGAAACTCTCCTCAGGCAGCTAACCACGGCCCCAACGCGCCTCTGATCTAGAAAGCAACGCATGCCTTTTTCGTCCCTGGCACTCCGCTCTCCATAGGGCGAACCGGGGCTGGGCTGCCCCAGCTCCCTGGGCCCTGCTGCTTTGCTGGGGGTCTCCGGTGCCCGAAACCCACTCCCCACGGGTTCTCCTTAGTGGGGAAGCAGGATTGGGCAAGCGAAGGCCTTCTGCGCCCAGGCCCCAGCCATGCCCGTGCGCCAGCTCGGCTGCTCAGCGCCTAGGCCCCGTGTCACCGATGGCCCCAAACGAGCTTCTGGCAGCTGCCTTCTGCAAAGGAAAACTCTCCTAGGGCAGCCAACCACAGCCACAACGCGCCTCGCATCGAGAAAGCAACGCAAGCCGTTTTTGCCCCTGGGCCTCTGCTCTCCATAATGCGAACCGGGGTTGGGCTGCCCCGGCTCCCTGGGCCCTGCTGCTTTGCTGGGGGTCTCCGGTGCCCGAAACCCACTCCCCACGGGTTCTCCTTCGTGGGGAAGCATGATAGAGCGCGCGAAGGCCTTCTGCGCCCAGGCCCTAGCCATGCACCCTGAGCCAGCTCGGCCGTTCAGCGCCTAGGCCCCGTTGCACCGACGGCCCCAAACGAGCTTCTGGCAGGTGCATTCTCCAAAGGGAAACGCTCCTCGGGCAACCAACCACAGCCCCAACGCACCTCGGATCGAGAAAGAAACGCAAGCCGTTTTCGCCCCCGGCCCTCCGCTCTCCATAGGGCGAACCGGGGCTGGGCTGCCCCGGCTCCCTGGGCCCTGCTGCTTTGCTGGTGGTCTCCGGTGTCCGGAACCCACTCCCCACGGGTTCTCCTTCGTGGGGAAGCAGGATTTGGCTCGTGAAGGCCTTCTGCGCTCAGGCCCCAGCCATGCCCGTGCACCAGCTCGGCTGCTCAGCGCCCAGGCCCCGTGTCACCGACGGCCCCAAACGAGCTTCTGGCAGCTGCCTTCTGCAAAGGAAAACTCTCCTAGGGCAGCCAACCACAGCCACAACGCGCCTCGCATCGAGAAAACAACGCAAGCCGTTTTCGCCCCTGGCCCTCCGCTCTCCATAATGCGAACCGTGGTTGGGCTGCCCCGGCTCCCTGGGCTGTGCTGCTTTGCTGGGGGTCTCCGGTGCCCGAAACCCACTCCCCACGGGTTCTCCTTTGTGGGGAAGCAGGATTGGGCGCGCGAATGCCTTCTGCGACCAGGCCCCAGCCATGCCTCTTGCGCCTCTAAGGCCGCTCAGCGCCAAGGCCCCGTGGTACCAACGGCCCCAAACGAGCTTCTGGCAGCTGCCTTCTGCAAAGGGAAACTCTCCTCGGGCAGCCAACCACAGCCCCAACGCGCCTCGGATCCAGAAAGCAACCGAAGCCTTTTAGCCCCCGAACTCCGCTCTCCATAGTGTGAACCGGGGCTGGGCTGCTCCGGCTCCCTGGGCCCTGCTGCTTTGCTGGGGATCTCCAGTGCCCGAAACCCACTCCCCACGGGTTTTCCTTCGTAGGGAAGTAGGATTGGGCTCGCGAATGCCTTCTGCGCCCAACCCTCGCCATGCCCCCTGAGCCAATTCGGCCGCTCATTGCCGAGGCCCCGTCGCACAGACGGCCCCAAACGAGCTTCTGGCACCTGCCTTCTCCAAAGGGAAACTCTCCTCAGGCAGCTAACCACGGCCCCAACGCGCCTCGGATCGAGAAAGCAACGCAAGCCTTTTTCGTCCCTGGCACTCCGCTCTCCATAGGGCGAACTGGGGCTGGGCTGCCCCGGCTCCCTGGGCCCTGCTGCTTTGCTGGGGGTCTCCGGTGCCCGAAACCCACTCCCCACGGGTTCTCCTTCGTGGGGAAGCAGGATTGGCCTCGCGAAGGCCTTCTGCGCCCAGGCCCCAGCCATGCCCGTGCGCCAGCTCGGCTGCTCAGCGCCTAGGCCCCGTGTCACCGACGGCCCCAAACGAGCTTCTGGCAGCTGCCTTCTGCAAAGGAAAACTCTCCTAGGGCAGCCAACCACAGCCACAACGCGCCTCGGATCGAGAAAGCAACGCAAGCCGTTTTCGCCCCTGGCCCTCCGCTCTCCATAATGCGAACCGGGGTTGGGCTGCCCCGGCTCCCTGTGCCGTGCTGCTTTGCTGGGGGTCTCCGGTGCCCGAAACCCACTCCCCACGGGTTCTCCTTAGTGGGGAAGCAGGATTGGGCGCGCGAAGGCCTTCTGCGCCCAGGCCCCAGCCATGCCTCTTGCGCCTCTAAGGCCGCTCAGCGCCGAGGCACCGTGGTACCGACGGCCCCAAACGAGCTTCTGGCAGCTGCCTTATGCAAAGGGAAACTCTCCTCGGGCAGCCAACCACAGCCCCAACGAGCCTCGGATCGAGAAAGTAACGCAAGACCTTTTCGCGCCTGGCCCTCCGCTCTCCATAGGGCGAACCGGGGCTGGGCTGCCCCGGCTCCCTGGGCCCTGCTGCTTTGCTGGGTGTCTCCGGTGTCCGGAACCCACTCCCCACGGGTTCTCCTTCGTGGGGAAGCAGGATTGTGGGCGCGAAGGCCTTCTGGGCTCAGTCTCCAACCATACCCCCTGAGCCAGCTCGACAGCTCAGCGCCGAAGCCCCGTCGCACAGGCGGCCCCAAACGAGCTTCTGGCACCTGCCTTCTCCAAAGGGAAACTCTCCTCAGGCAGCTAACCACGGCCCCAACGCGCCTCTGATCGAGAAAGCAACGCATGCCTTTTTCGTCGCTGGCACTCCGCTCTCCATAGGGCGAACCGGGGCTGGGCTGCCCCGGCTCCCTGGGCCCTGCTGCTTTGCTGGGGGTCTCCGGTGCCCGAAACCCACTCCCCACGGGTTCTCCTTCGTGGGGAAGCAGGATTGGGCTCGCGAAGGCCTTCTGCGCCCAGGCCCCAGCCATGCCCGTGCGCCAGCTCGGCTGCTCAGTGCCTAGGCCCCGTGTCACCGACGGCCCCAAACGAGCTTCTGGCAGCTGCCTTCTGCAAAGGAAAACTCTCCTAGGGCAGCCAACCACAGCCCCAACGCGCCTCGCATCGAGAAAGCAACGCAAGCCGTTTTCGCCCCTGGCCCTCTGCTCTCCATAGGGCGAACCGGGCCTGGGCTGCCCCGGCTCCCTGGGCCGTGCTGCTTTGCTGGGGGTCTCCGGTCCCCGAAACCAATCCCCACGGTTTCTCCTTCGTGGGGAAACAGGAACGGGCGCGCGAAGCCTTCTGCACCCAGGCCCCAGCCATGCCCCCTGAGCCAGCTCGGCCGCTCAGCGCCGAGGCCCCGTCGCACCGCTGGCCCGAAACAATCTTCTGGCAGCTGCATTCTGCAAAGGGAAAATCTCCACTGGCAGCAAACCACAGCCCCAACGCGCCTCGGATCGTGAAAGCAACGCATGCCTTTTTCGTCCCTGGCACTCCGCTCTCCATAGGGCGAACCGGGGCTGGGCTGCCCCGGCTCCCTGGGCCCTGCTGCTTTGCTGGGGGTCTCCGGTGCCCGAAACCCACTCCCCACGGGTTCTCCTTAGTGGGGAAGCAGGATTGGGCTCGCGAAGGCCTTCTGCGCCCAGGCCCCAGCCATGCCCGTGCCCCATCTCGGCTGCTCATCGCATAGGCCCCGTGTCACCGACGGCCCCAAACGAGCTTCTGGCAGCTGCCTTCTGCAAAGGGAAACTCTCCTCAGGCAGCTAATCACGGCCCCAACGCACCTCTGATCGAGACAGCAACGCAAGCCTTTTTCGACCCTGGCACTCCAATCTCCATAGGGCGAACCGGGGCTGGGCTGCCCCTGCTCCCTGGGCCGTGCTGCTTTGCTGGGGGTCTCCGGTCCCCGAAACCAATCCCCACGGTTTCTCCTTCGTGGGGAAACAGGAACGGGCGCGCGAAGCCTTCTGCGCCCAGGCCCCAGCCATGCCCCCTGAGCCAGCTCGGCCGCTCAGCGCCGAGGCCCCGTCGCACCGCTGGCCCGAAACAATCTTCTGGCAGCTGCATTCTGTAAAGGGAAACTCTCCACTGGCAGCAAACCACAGCCCCAACGCGCCTCGGATCGTGAAAGCAACGCATGCCTTTTTCGTCCCTGGCACTCCGCTCTCCATAGGGCGAACCGGGGCTGGGCTGCCCCGGCTCCCTGGGCCCTGCTGCTTTGCTGGGGGTCTCCGGTGCCCGAAACCCACTCCCCACGGGTTCTCCTTAGTGGGGAAGCAGGATTGGGCTCGCGAAGGCCTTCTGCGCCCAGGCCCCTGCCATGCCCGTGCGCCAGCTCGGCTGCTCAGCGCCTAGGCCCCGTGTCACCGACGGCCCCAAACGAGCTTCTGGCAGCTGCCTTCTGCAAAGGGAAACTCTCCTCAGGCAGCTAATCACGGCCCCAACGCACCTCTGATCGAGAAAGCAACGCAAGCCTTTTTCGTCCCTGCCACTCCAATCTCCATAGGGCGAACCGGGGCTGGGCTGCCCCGGCTCCCTGGGCCCTGCTGCTTTGCTGGGGGTCTCCGGTGCCCGAAACCCACTCCCCACGGGTTCTCCTTAGTGGGGAAGCAGGATTGGGCGCGCGAAGGCCTTCTGCGCCCAGGCCCCAGCCATGCCTCTTGCGCCTCTAAGGCCGCTCAGCGCCGAGGCACCGTGGTACCGACGGCCCCAAACGAGCTTCTGGCAGCTGCCTTCTGCAAAGGGAAACTCTCCTCGGGCAGCCAACCACAGCCCCAACGAGCCTCGGATCGAGAAAGTAACGCAAGACCTTTTCGCGCCTGGCCCTCCGCTCTCCATAGGGCGAACCGGGGCTGGGCTGCCCCGGCTCCCTGGGCCCTGCTGCTTTGCTGGGTGTCTCCGGTGCCCGGAACCCACTCCCCACGGGTTCTCCTTCGTGGGGAAGCAGGATTGTGGGCGCGAAGGCCTTCTGGGCTCAGTCTCCAACCATACCCCCTGAGCCAGCTCGACAGCTCAGCGCCGAGGCCCCGTCGCACAGACGGCCCCAAACGAGCTTCTGGCACCTGCCTTCTCCAAAGGGAAACTCTCCTCAGGCAGCTAACCACGGCCCCAACGCGCCTCTGATCGAGAAAGCAACGCATGCCTTTTTCGTCCCTGGCACTCCGCTCTCCATAGGGCGAACCGGGGCTGGGCTGCCCCGGCTCCCTGGGCCCTGCTGCTTTGCTGGGGGTCCCCGGTGCCCGAAACCCACTCCCCACAGGTTCTCCTTCGTGGGGAAGCAGGATTGGGCTCGCGAAGGCCTTCTGCGCCCAGGCCCCAGCCATGCCCGTGCGCCAGCTCGGCTGCTCAGCGCCTAGGCCCCGTGTCACCGACGGCCTCAAACGAGCTTCTGGCAGCTGCCTTCTGCAAAGGAAAACTCTCCTAGGGCAGCCAACCACAGCCACAACGCGCCTCGCATCGAGAAAGCAACGCAAGCCGTTTTCGCCCCTGGCCCTCTGCTCTCCATAGGGCGAACCGGGCCTGGGCTGCCCCGGCTCCCTGGGCCGTGCTGCTTTGCTGGGGGTCTCCGGTCCCCGAAACCAATCCCCACGGTTTCTCCTTCGTGGGGAAACAGGAACGGGCGCGCGAAGCCTTCTGCACCCAGGCCCCAGCCATGCCCCCTGAGCCAGCTCGGCCGCTCAGCGCCGAGGCCCCGTCGCACCGCTGGCCCGAAACAATCTTCTGGCAGCTGCATTCTGCAAAGGGAAACTCTCCACTGGCAGCAAACCACAGCCCCAACGCGCCTCGGATCGTGAAAGCAACGCATGCCTTTTTCGTCCCTGGCACTCCGCTCTCCATAGGGCGAACCGGGGCTGGGCTGCCCCGGCTCCCTGGGCCCTGCTGCTTTGCTGGGGGTCTCCGGTGCCCGAAACCCACTCCCCACGGGTTCTCCTTAGTGGGGAAGCAGGATTGGGCTCGCGAAGGCCTTCTGCGCCCAGGCCCCAGCCATGCCCGTGCGCCAGCTCGGCTGCTCAGCGCATAGGCCCCGTGTCACCGACGGCCCCAAATGAGCTTCTGGCAGCTGCCTTCTGCAAAGGGAAACTCTCCTCGGGCAGCAAACCACAGCACCAACGCGCCTCGGATCCAGAAAGCACCGGAAGCCTTTTAACCCCCGCACTCCTTTCTCCATAGGGCGAACCGGGGCTGGGCTGCCCCGGCTCCCTGGGCCCTCCTGCTTTGCTGGGGGTCTCCGGTGTCCGGAACCCACTCCCCACGGGTTCTCCTTCGTGGGGAAGCAGGATTGGGTGCGCGAAGGCCTTCTGCGCCTAGGCCCCTGCCATGCCCCATGAGCCAGCTCGGCCGCCCAGCGCTGAGGCCCCGTCGCACCGCTGGCCCGAAACAATCTTCTGGCAGCTGCATTCTGTAAAGGGAAACTCTCCACTGGCAGCAAACCACAGCCCCAACGCGCCTCGGATCGTGAAAGCAACGCATGCCTTTTTCGTCCCTGGCACTCCGCTCTCCATAGGGCGAACCGGGGCTGGGCTGCCCCGGCTCCCTGGGCCCTGCTGCTTTGCTGGGGGTCTCCGGTGCCCGAAACCCACTCCCCACGGGTTCTCCTTAGTGGGGAAGCAGGATTGGGCTCGCGAAGGCCTTCTGCGCCCAGGCCCCAGCCATGCCCGTGCGCCAGCTCGGCTGCTCAGCGCCTAGGCCCCGTGTCACCGACGGCCCCAAACGAGCTTCTGGCAGCTGCCTTCTGCAAAGGGAAACTCTCCTCAGGCAGCTAATCACGGCCCCAACGCACCTCTGATCGAGAAAGCAACGCAAGCCTTTTTCGTCCCTGCCACTCCAATCTCCATAGGGCGAACCGGGGCTGGGCTGCCCCGGCTCCCTGGGCCCTGCTGCTTTGCTGGGGGTCTCCGGTGCCCGAAACCCACTCCCCACGGGTTCTCCTTAGTGGGGAAGCAGGATTGGCCGCGCGAAGGCCTTCTGCGCCCAGGCCCCAGCCATGCCTCTTGCGCCTCTAAGGCCGCTCAGCGCCGAGGCACCGTGGTACCGACGGCCCCAAACGAGCTTCTGGCAGCTGCCTTCTGCAAAGGGAAACTCTCCTCGGGCAGCCAACCACAGCCCCAACGAGCCTCGGATCGAGAAAGTAACGCAAGACCTTTTCGCGCATGGCCCTCCGCTCTCCATAGGGCGAACCGGGGCTGGGCTGCCCCGGCTCCCTGGGCCCTGCTGCTTTGCTGGGTGTCTCCGGTGTCCGGAACCCACTCCCCACGGGTTCTCCTTCGTGGGGAAGCAGGATTGTGGGCGCGAAGGCCTTCTGGGCTCAGTCTCCCACCATACCCCCTGAGCCAGCTCGACAGCTCAGCGCCGAGGCCCCGTCGCACAGACGGCCCCAAACGAGCTTCTGGCACCTGCCTTCTCCAAAGGGAAACTCTCCTCAGGCAGCTAACCACGGCCCCAACGCGCCTCTGATCGAGAAAGCAACGCATGCCTTTTTCGTCCCTGGCACTCCGCTCTCCATAGGGCGAACCGGGGCTGGGCTGCCCCGGCTCCCTGGGCCCTGCTGCTTTGCTGGGGGTCTACGATGCCCGAAACCCACTCCCCACGGGTTCTCCTTCGTGGGGAAGCAGGATTGGGCTCGCGAAGGCCTTCTGCGCCCAGGCCCCAGCCATGCCCGTGCGCCAGCTCGGCTGCTCAGCGCCTAGGCCCCGTGTCACCGACGGCCCCAAACGAGCTTCTGGCAGCTGCCTTCTGCAAAGGAAAACTCTCCTAGGGCAGCCAACCACAGCCACAACGCGCCTCGCATCGAGAAAGCAACGCAAGCCGTTTTCGCCCCTGGCCCTCTGCTCTCCATAGGGCGAACCGGGGCTGGGCTGCCCCGGCTCCCTGGGCCGTGCTGCTTTGCTGGGGATCTCCGGTCCCCGAAACCAATCCCCACGGTTTCTCCTTCGTGGGGAAACAGGAACGGGCGCGCGAAGCCTTCTGCACCCAGGCCCCAGCCATGCCCCCTGAGCAAGCTCGGCCGCTCAGCGCCGAGGCCCCGTCGCACCGCTGGCCCGAAACAATCTTCTGGCAGCTGCATTCTGCAAAGGGAAACTCTCCTCGGGCAGCAAACCACAGCCCCAACGCGCCTCGGATCGTGAAAGCAACGCATGCCTTTTTCGTCCCTGGCACTCCGCTCTCCATAGGGCGAACCGGGGCTGGGCTGCGCCGGCTCCCTGGGCCCTGCTGCTTTGCTGGGGGTCTCCGGTGCCCGAAACCCACTCCCCACGGGTTCTCCTTAGTGGGGAAGCAGGATTGGGCTCGCGAAGGCCTTCTGCGCCCAGGCCCCAGCTATGCCCGTGCGCCAGCTCGGCTGCTCAGCGCATAGGCCCCGTGTTACCGACGGCCCCAAACGAGCTTCTGGCAGCTGCCTTCTGCAAAGGGAAACTCTCCTCAGGCAGCTAATCACGGCCCCAACGCACCTCTGATCGAGACAGCAACGCAAGCCTTTTTCGACCCTGGCACTCCAATCTCCATAGGGCGAACCGGGGCTTGGCTGCCCCGGCTCCCTGGGCCCTGCTGCTTTGCTGGGGGTCTCCGGTGCCCGAAACCCACTCCCCACGGGTTCTCCTTCGTGGGGAAGCAGGATTGGCCCGCGAAGCCTTCTGCGCCCAGGCCCCAGCCATGCCGTGCGCCAGCTCGGCTGCTCAGCGCCTAGGCCCGGTGTCACCGACGGCCCCAAATGAGCTTCTGGCAGCTGCCTTCTGCAAAGGGAAACTCTCCTCGGGCAGCAAACCACAGCACCAACGCGCCTCGGATCCAGAAAGCACCGGAAGCCTTTTAACCCCCGCACTCCTTTCTCCATAGGGCGAACCGGGGCTGGGCTGCCCCGGCTCCCTGGGCCCTCCTGCTTTGCTATGGGTCTCCGGTGTCCGGAACCCACTCCCCACGGGTTCTCCTTCGTGGAGAAGCAGGATTGGGTGCGCGAAGGCCTTCTGCGCCTAGGCCCCTGCCATGCCCCATGAGCCAGCTCGGCCGCACAGCGCCGAGGCCCCGTGTCACCGACAGCCCCAAACGAGCTTCTGGCAGCTGCATTCTGCAAAGGGAAACTCTCCTCGGGCAGCCAACCACAGCCCCAACCCGCCTCGGATGGAGAAAGCAACGCAAGCCATTTTCGCCCCCGGCCCTCCGCTCTCCATAGGGCGACCTGGGGCTGGGCTGCCCCGGCTCCCTGGTCCCTGCTGCTTTGCTGGGGGTCTCCGGTGCCCGAAACCACCTCCCCACGGGTTCTCTTTCGTGGGGAAGCAGGATTGGGCGCGCGAAGGCCTTCTGCGACCAGGCCCCAGCCATGCATCTTGCGCCTCTAAGGCCGCTCAGCGCCAAGGCCCCGTGGTACCGACGGCCCCAAACGAGCTTCTGGCAGCTGCCTTCTGCAAAGGGAAACTCTCCTCGGGCAGCCAACCACAGCCCCAACGAGCCTCAAATCCAGAAAGCAAACGAAGCCTTTTAGCCCCCGAACTCCGCTCTCCATAGTGTGAACCGGGGCTGGGCTGCTCCAGCTCCCTGGGCCCTGCTGCTTTGCTGGGGATCTCCAGTGCCCGAAACCCACTCCCCACGGGTTTTCCTTCGTAGGGAAGTAGGATTGGTCTCGCGAATGCCTTCTGCGCCCAACCCTCGCCATGCCCCCTGAGCCAATTCGGACGCTCAGCGCCGAGGCCCCGTGGCACAGACGGCCCCAAACGAGCTTCTGGCACCTGCCTTCTCCAAAGGGAAACTCTCCTCAGGCAGCTAACCACGGCCCCAACGCGCCTCGGATCGAGAAAGCAACGCAAGCCTTTTTCGTCCCTGGCACTCCGCTCTCCATAGGGCGAACTGGGGCTGGGCTGCCCCGGCTCCCTGGGCCCTGCTGCTTTGCTGGGGGTCTCCGGTGCCCGAAACCCACTCCCCACGGGTTCTCCTTCGTGGGGAAGCAGGATTGGGCTCGCGAAGGCCTTCTGCACCCAGGCCCCAGCCATGCCCGTGCGCCAGCTCGGCTGCTCATCGCCTAGGCCCCGAGTCACCGACGGCCCCAAACGAGCTTCTGGCAGCTGCCTTCTGCAAAGGAAAACTCTCCTAGGGCAGCCAACCACAGCCACAACGCACCTCGGATCGAGAAAGAAACGCAAGCCGTTTTCGCCCCCGACCCTCAGCTCTCCTTAGGGCGAACCGGGGCTGGGCTGACTCGGCTCCCTGGGCCCTGCTGCTTTGCTGGGGGTCTCCGGTGCCCGATATCCACTCCCCATGGGTTCTCTTTCGTGGGCAAGCAGGATTGGGCGCGCGAAGTCCTTCTGCACCCAGGCCCCAGCCATGCACCCTGAGCCAGCTCGGCCGCTCAGCGCCTAGGCCCTGTCGCACCAAAGGCCCCAAACGAGATTCTGGCAGCTGCATTCTGCAAAGGGAAACTCTCCTTGGGCAGCAAACCACAGCCCCAACGCGCCTCGGATCTAGAAAGCAACGCAAGCCGTTTTCGCCCCCTTCCCTCCTTTCTCCATATGGCGAACCGGGGCTGGGCTGCCCAGGCTCCCTGGGCCCTGCTGCTTTGCTGGGGTGTCCGGTGCCCGAAACCCACTCCCCACGGGTTCTCCTTCGTGGGAAAGCGGGATTGGGTGGGCGAAGACCTTCTGCACCCATGCCCCAGCCATGCCCCCTGAGGCAGCTCGGCCGCACAGCGCCGAGACCCTGTCGCACCGACGGCCCCAAACGATCTTCTGGCATCTGCATTCTGCAAAGGGAAACTCTCCTCGGGCAGCAAACCTCAGCCCCAAGGCGCCTCGGATCGAGAAAGCAACGCAAGCCGTTTTCGCCCCCGGCACCCCGCTCTCCATAGGGCGAACATGGGCTGGGCTGCCCCGGCTCCCTGGGCCCTGCTGCTTTGCTGGGGGACTCCGGTGCCCGAAACCCACTCCCCACGGGTTCTCCTTCGTGGGGAAGCAGGATTGGGCGCCCGAAGCCTTCTGCGCCCAGGCCCCAGCCTTGCCCCCTGAGCCAGCTCGGCTGCTCAGCGCTGAGGCCCCGTCGCACCGACGGCCCCAAACAATCTTCTGGCAGCTGCATTCTGCAAAGGGAAACTCTCCTCGGGCAGCAAACCACATCCCCAACGCGCCTCGGATCTAGAAAGCAACGCAAGCCGTTTTCGCCCCCGATCCCCCGCTCTCCATAGGGCGAACCGGGGCTGGGCGGCCCTGGCTGCCTGGGCCCTGCTGCTTTGCTGGGGGTCTCCGGTGCCCGAAACCCACTCCCCACGGGTTCTCCTTCGTGGGGAAGCAGGATAGAGCGCGCGAAGGCCTTCTGCGCCCAGGCCCTAGCCATGCCCCCTGAGCCAGCTCGGCCGTTCAGCGCCTAGGCCCCGTCGCACCGACGGCCCCAAACGAGCTTCTGGCAGGTGCATTCTGCAAAGGGAAACGCTCCTCGGGCAACCAACCACAGACCCAACGCACCTCGGATCGAGAATGAAACGCAATCCTTTTTCGCCCCCGGCCCTCCGTTCTCCTTAGGGCGAACCGGGGCTGGGCTGCCTCGGGTCCCTGGGCCCTGCTGCTTTGCTGGGTTCTCCGGTGCCCGGAACCCACTCCACACAGGTTCTCCTTCGTGGGGAATCTGGATTGTGGGCGCGATGGTCTTCTGGGCTCAGTCTCCAACCATACCACCTGAGCCAGCTCGACAGCTCAGCGCCGAGGCCCCGTCGCACAGACGGCCCCAAACGAGCTTCTGGCACCTGCCTTCTCCAAAGGGAAACTCTCCTCAGGCAGCTAACCACGGCCCCAACGCGCCTCTGATCGAGAAAGCAACGCAAGCCTTTTTCGTCCCTGGCACTCCGCTCTCCATAGGGCGAACCGGGGCTGGGCTGCCCCGGCTCCCTGGGCCCTGCTGCTTTGCTGCGGGTCTCCGGTCCCCGAAACCCACTCCCCACGGGTTCTCCTTAGTGGGGAAGCAGGATTGGGCTCGCGAAGGCCTTCTGCGCCCAGGCCCCAGCCATGCCCGTGCGCCAGCTCGGCTGCTCAGCGCATAGGCCCCGTATCACCGACGGCCCCAAACGAGCTTCTGGCAGCTGCCTTCTACAAAGGAAAACTCTCCTAGGCAGCCAACCACAGCCACAACGCGCCTCGCATCGAGAAAGCAACGCAAGCCGTTTTCGCCCCCGGCCCTCCGCTCTCCAAAATGCGAACAGGGGCTGGGCTGCCCCGGCTCCCTGGGCCCTGCTGCTTTGCTGGGGTCTCCGGTGCCCGAAATCCACTCCCCATGGTTTCTCTTTCGTGGGCAAGCAGGATTGGGCGCGCGAAGGCCTTCTGCGCCCAGGCCCCAGCCATGCCCCCTTGAGCCAGTTCGGCCGCTCAGCGCCAATGCCCTGTCGCACCGACGGCCCCAAACGAGTTTCTGGCAGCTGCATTCTGCAAAGGGAAACTCTCCTAGGCAGCCAACCACAGCCACAACGCGCCTGGCATCGAGAAAGCAACGCAAGCCGTTTTCGCCCCCGGCCCTCCGCTCTCCATAGGGCGAACCGGGGCTGGGCTGCCCCGGCTCCCTGGGCCCTGCTGCTTTGCTGGGGGTCTCCGGTGCCCGAAATGCACTTCCCACGGGTTCTCCTTCGTGGGGAAGGGGGATTGGGCGCGGGAAGGCCTTCTGCGCCCAGGCCCCAGCCATGCCCCATGAGCCAGCTCGGCAGCAGAGCGCCGAGGCCCCGTTGCACTGACGGCCCCAAACGAGCTTCTGGCAGCTGCATTCTGCAAAGGGAAACTCTCCTCGGGCAGCCAACCAGAGCCCCAAAGCGCCTTGCATCGAGAAAGCAACGCAAGCCGTTTTCGTCACCAGCCCTCCACACTCCATAGGGCCAACCGGGGCTGGGCTGCCCCAGCTCCCTGGGGCCTGCTGCTTATCTGGGGTCTCCGGTGCCCGAAATCCACTCCCCATGCATTCTCTTTCGTGGGCAAACAGGATTGGGCGCGCGAAGGCCTTCTGCGCCCAGGCCCCAGCCATGCCCCCTTGAGCCAGGTCGGCCGCTCAGCGCCAAGGCCCTGTAGCACTGACGGCCCCATACGAGCTTCCGACAGCTGCATTCTGCAAAGGGAAACTCTCCTTGGGCAGCAAACCACAGCCCCAACGCGCCTCGGATCCAGAAAGCAACGCAAGCCGTTTTCGCCCCTGGCCCTCTGAACTCCATAGGGCGAACCCGGGCTGGACTGCCCCGGATCCCTGGGCCCTGCTGCTTTGCTCGGGGTCTCCGGTGCCCGAAACCCACTTCCCACGGGTTCTCCTTCGTGGGGATGCAGGATTGGGCGCGCCAAGGCCTTCTCCGCCCATGCCCCACCCATGCCCCCTAAGCCAGCTCGGATGCACAGCGCCGAGGCCCCGTTGAACTGACGGCCCCAAACGACCTTCTGGCAGCTGCATTCTGCAAAGGGAAACTCTCCTCGGGCAGCAAACCACAGCCCCAACGCGCCTCGCATCGAGAAAGCAACGCAAGCCGAATTCGCCCCCGACACCCCGCTCTCCATAGGGCGAATGGGGGCTGGGCTGCCCCGACTCCCTGGGCCGTGCTGCTTTGCTGGGGGTCTCCGGTGCCCGAAACCCACTCCCCACGGGTTCTCCTTCGTGGGGAAGCAGGATTGGGCGCGCGAAGGCCTTCTGCGCCCAGGCCCCAGCCATACCCCCTGAGCCAGCTCGGCCGCTCAGCGCCGAGGCCCCGTCGCACCGACGGCCCCAAACGAGCTTCTGACAGCTGCATTCTGCAAAGGGAAACTCTCCTCGGGCAGCAAACCACAGCCCCAACGCGCCTCGGATCGAGAAAGCAACGCAAGCCGTTTTCCCCCCCTGCCCCCGCCACTCCATAGGGCGAACAGGGGCTGGGCGGCCCCGTCTCCCTGGGCCCTGCTTCATTGCTGGGTGTCTCCGGTGCCTGAAACCCACTCCCCACGGGTTCTCCGTCTTGGGGAAGCAGGATTGGGTGCGTGAAGCCTTCTGCGCCCAGGCCCCAGCCATGCCCCCTGAGCCAGCTCGGCCGCACAGCGCTGAGGCCCCATCGCACCTATGGCCCGAAAAAATCTTCTGGCAGCTTCATTCTGCAAAGGGAAACTCTCCTCGGGCATCCAACCACAGCCCCAACACGCCTCGGATTGAGAAAGCAACGCAAGCCGTTTTCGTCACCGGCCCTACACTCTCCATAGGGCGAACCAGGGCTGGGCTGCCCCGGCTCCCTGGGCCCTGCTGCTTTGCTGGGGGTCTCCGGTGCCCGAAACCCACTCCCCACGGGTTCTCCTTCGTGTGGAAGCAGGATTGGGCGCGCGAAGCCTTCTGCGCCCAGGCCCCAGGCATGCCCCCTGAACCAGCTCGGCCGCTCAGCGCCGAGGCCCCGTCCCACCGACGGCCCCAAACAATCTTCTGGCAGCTGCATTCTGCAAAGGGAAACTCTTCTCGGGCAGCAAACCTCAGACCCAAGGCGCCTCGGATCGAGAAAGCAACGGAAGCCGTTTTCGCCCCGGCCCTCCTTTCTCCATAGGGCGAACCGGGGCTGGGCTGCCCCGGCTCCCTGGGCCCTGCTGCTTTGCTGGGGGTCTCCGGTGCCCGAAACCCACTCCCCACGGGTTCTCTTTCGTGGGGAAGAAGGATTGGGCGCGCGAAGGCCTTCTGCGCCCAGGCCCCAGCCATGCCCCCTTGAGAGAGTTCGGCCGCTCAGCGCCGAGGCCCTGTCGCACCGACACACCCAAACGTGCTTCTGGCAGCTGCATTCTGCAAAGGGAAACTCTCCTTGGGCTTCAAACCACAGCCCCAACGCGCCTCCGATTGAGAAAGCAACGCAAGCTGTTTTCGCCCCCGGCCATCCGCTCTCCATAGGGTGAACCAGGGCTGGGCTGCCCCGTCTCCCTGGGCCCTGCTGCTTTGCTGGGGGTCTCCGGTGCGCGGAACCCACTCCCCACGGGTTCTCCTTCGTGGGGAAGCAGGATTGGGTTCGCGAAGGCCTTATGCGCCCAGGCCCCAAGCATACCCCCTGAGCCAGCTCGGCCGCACTGCTCCGAGGCCCCGTCGCACCGACGGCCCCAAACGAGCTTCTGGCAGCTGCCTTCTGCAAAGGGAAACTCTCCTCGGGCAGCCAACCACAGCCACAACGCGCCTCGCATCGAGAAAGCAACGCAAGCCGTTTTCGCCCCGGCCCTCCTTTCTCCATAGGGCGAACCGGGGCTGGGCTGCCCCGGCTCCCTGGGCCCAGCTGCTTTGCTGGGTGTCTCCGGTGCCCGAAACCCACTCCCCACGGGTTCTCCTTCGTGGGGAAGCAGGATTGGGTGCGTGAAGCCTTCTGCGCCCAGGCCCCAGCCATGCCCCCTGAGCCAGCTCGGCCGCACAGCGCCGAGGCCCCATCGCACCTATGGCCCGAAAAAATCTTCTGGCAGCTTCATTCTGCAAAGGGAAACTCTCCTCGGGCATCCAACCACAGCCCCAACACGCCTCGGATTGAGAAAGCAATGCAAGCCGTTTTCCTCACCGGCCCTCCACTCTCCATAGGGCCAACCGGGGCTGGGCTGCCCCAGCTCCCTGGGGCCTGCTGCTTATCTGGGGTCTCCGGTGCCCGAAATCCACTCCCCATGGGTTCTCTTTTGTGGGCAAGCAGGATTGGGCGCGCGAAGGCCTTCTGCGCCCAGGCCCCAGCCATGCGCCCTTGAGCCTGGTCGGCAACTCAGCGCCAATGCCCTGTCGCACCGACGGCCCCAAACGAGCTTCTGGCAGCTGCATTCTGCAAAGGGAAACTCTCCTTGGGCAGCAAACCACAGCCGCAACGCGCCTCGGATCCAGAAAGCAACGCAAGCCGTTTTTGCACCCGGCCCTCCGAACTCCATAGGGCGAACCCGGGCTGGACTGCCCCGGCTCCCTGGACCCTGCTGCTTTGCTCGGGGTCTCCGGTGCCCGAAACCCACTTCCCACGGGTTCTCCTTCGTGGGGAAGGAGGATTGGGTGCGGGAAGGCCTTCTGCGCCCAGGACCCAGCCATGCCCCATGAGCCAGCTCGGCAGCACAGCGCCGAGGCCCCGTTGCACCGACGGCCCCAAACGAGCTTCTGGCAGCTGCATTCTGCAAAGGGAAACTCTCCTCGGGCAGCCAACCAGAGCCCCAACGCGCCTCGCATCGAGAAAGCAACGCAAGCCGATTTCGCCCCCGGCCCTCCGCTCTCCATATTGCGAAGCGGGGCTGGGCTGCCCCGTCTCCCTGGGCCCTGCTGCTTTGCTGGGGGTCTCCGGTGCCCGTAACCACTTCACACGTGTTCTCCTTCGTGGGGAAGCAGGATTGGGTGGGCGAAGACCTTCTGCACCCAGACCCCAGCCATGCCCACTGAGGTAGCTCGGCCGATCGGCACCGAGGCCCTGTCGCAGCGCCGGCCCCAAACGATCTTCTGGCAGCTGCATTCTGCAAAGGGAAACTCTCCTCGGGCAGCAAACCTCAGCCCCAAGGCGCCTCGGATCGAGAAAGCAACGGAAGCCGTTTTCGCCCCGGCCCTCCTTTCTCCATAGGGCGAACCGGGGCTGGGCTGCCCCGGCTCCCTGGGCCCTGCTGCTTTGCTGGGGGTCTCCGGTGCCCGAAACCCACTCCCCACGGGTTCTCTTTCGTGGGGAAGAAGGATTGGTTGCGCGAAGGCCTTATGCGCCCAGGCCCCAAGCATGCCCCCTGAGCCAGCTCGGCCGCTCTGCTCTGAGGCCCTGTCGCACCGACCGCCCCAAACGAGCTTCTGGCAGCTGCATTCTCCAAAGGGAAACTCTCCTCCGGCAGCCAACCACAGCCCCAACGCGCCTCGCATCGAGAAAGCAACGCAAGCCGTTGTCGCCACCGGCCCTCCGCTCTCCACAGGCAGAACCTGGGCTGGGCGGCCCCGGCTCCCTGGGCCCTGCTGCTTTGCTGGGGGTCTTCAGTGAACGAAATCCACTCCCCATGGGTTCTATTTCGTGGGCAAGCAGAATTGGGCGCGCGAAGGCCTTCTGCGCCCAGGCCCCAGCCATGCTCCCTTGAGCCAGTTCGGCCCCTCAGCGCCGAGGCCCTGTCCCACCGACACCCCCAAACGTGCTTCTGGCAGCTGCATTCTGCAAAGGGAAACTCTCCTTGGGCAGCAAACCACAGCCACAACGCGCCTCGGATTGAGAAAGCAACGCAAGCCGTTTTCGCCCCCGGCCCTCCGCTCTCCATAGGGAGAACCGGGGCTGGGCTGCGCCGGCTCCCTGGGCCCTGCTGCTTTGCTGGGGGTCTCCGGTGCCCGAAACCCACTCCCCACGGGTTCTCCTTCGTGGGTAAGCAGGATTGGGCGCCCGAAGCCTTCTGCGCCCAGGCCCCAGCCATACCCTCTGAGCCAGCTCGGCCGCTCAGCGCCGAGGCCCCGTGTCACCGACGGCCCCAAACGAGCTTCTGGCAGCTGCATTCTGCAAAGGGAAACTCTCCTCGGGCAGCAAACCTCAGCCCCAAAGCGCCTTGGATCGAGAAAGCAACGCAAGCAATTTTCGCCCCCGGCCCTCCGTTCTCCATAGGGCGAACCGGGGCTGGGCTGCCCCGGCTCCCTGGGCCCTGCTGCTTTGCTGGGGGTCTCCGGTGCCTGAAACACACTCCCCACGGGTTCTCCTTTGTGGGGAAGCAGGATACAGCGCGCGAAGGCCTTCTGCGCCCAGGCCCTAGCCATGCCCCCTGAGCCAGCTACGCAGTTCAGCGCCTAGGTCCTGTCGCACCTACGGCCCCAAACGAGCTTCTGGCAGCTGCATTCTGCAAGGGGAAACTCTCCTTGGTCAGCCAACCACAGCCCCAAAGCGCCTCAGATCTTGAAAGCAACGCAAGCCCTTTTCGCCCCCGGCCCTCCCCTCTCCATAGGGTGAACAGTGGCTGGGCTTCCCCGGCTCCCTGGGCCCTGCTGCTTTGCTGGGGGTCTCCGGTGCACGAAATCCACTCCCCACGGGTTATCTTTCGGGGGGAAGCAAGATTGGGCGCACGAAGGCTTCTGCGCCCAGGCCCCAGCCATGCCCCCTGAGCCAGCTCGGCCGTTCAGCGCCGAGGCCCCGTCGCACCGACGGCCCCAAACGAGCTTCTGGCAGCTGCCTTCTGCAAAGGGAAACTCTCCTCGGGCAGCCAACCACAGCCCCAACGCGCCTCGGATCCAGAAAGCAACGGAAGCCTTTTAGCCCCCGCACTCCGCTCTCCCTAGGGTGAACCGGGGCTGGGCTGCCCCGGCTCCCTGGGCCCTGCTGCTTTACTGGGGGTCTCCGGTGCCCGATACCCACTCCCCACGGGTTCTCCTTCGTGGGGAAGCTGGATTGGGCGCGCGAAAGCCTTCTGCGCCCAGGCCCCAGCCATGCCTCTTGCGCCTCTAAGGCCGCTCAGCGCCGATGCCCCGTCGCACCGACCGCCCCAAACGAGCTTCTGGCAACTGCCTTCTGCAAAAGGAATCTCTCCTCAGGCAGCCAACCACAGCCCCAACGAGCCTCGGATCGAGAAAGTAACGCAAGACCTTTTCGCCCCTGGCCCTCCGCTCTCCATAGGGCGAACCGGGGCTGGGCTGCCCCGGCTCCCTGGGCCCTGCTGCTTTGCTGGGGGTCTCCGGTGCCCGGAACCCACTCCCCACGGGTTCTCCTTCGTGGGGAAGCAGGATTGGACGCGCGAAGCCTTCTGCGCCCAGTCCCCAGCCATGCCCCCTGAGCCAGGTCGACCGCTCAGCGCCGAGGCCCCGTCGCACAGACGGCCCCAAACGAGCTTCTGGCAGCTGCCTTCTGCAAAGGAAAACTCTCCTCTGGCAGCCAACCAGAGCCCCAAAGCGCCTTGGATCGAGAAAGCAACGCAAGCCGTTTTCGCCCCTGGCCCTCCGCTCTCCATACGGCGAACCGGGGCTGGGCTGCCCCGGCTCCCTGGGCCCTGCTGCTTTGCTGGGGGTCTCCGGTGCCCAGAACCCACTCTCCACGTGTTCTCCTTCGTGGGGAAGCAGGATTGGGTGCGCGAAGGCCTTATGCGCCCAGGCCCCAAGCATACCCCCTGAGCCAGCTCGGCCGCTCTGCTCCGAGGCCCGGTCGCACCGACCGCCCCAAACGAGCTTCTGGCAGCTGCCTTCTGCAAAGGGAAACTCTCCTAGGGCAGCCAACCACAGCCCCAACGCGCCTCGGATCCAGAAAGCAACGGAAGCCTTTTAGCCCCGCACTCGGCTCTCCATAGGGCGAACCGAGGCTGGGCTGCCCCGGCTCCCTGGGCCCTGCTGCTTTGCAGGGGGTCTCCAATGTCCGGAACCCACTCCCCACGGGTTCTCCTTCGTGGGGAAGCAGAATTGGGTGCGCGAAAGCTTTCTGCGCCCAGGCCCCTGCCATGCCCCATGAGCCAGCTCGGCCGCACAGCGCCGAGGCCCCGTTGCACCAACGGCCCCAAACGAGCTTCTGTCAGTTGCAATCTGCAAAGGAAAACTCTCCTCGGGCAGCCAACCAGAGCCCCAAAGCGCCTTGGATCGACAAAGCAACGCAAGCCGTTTTCGCCCCTGGCCCTCCGCTCTCCATACGGAGAACCAGGGCTGGGCTGCCCCGGCTCCCTGGGCCCTGCTGCTTTGCTGGGGGTCTCCGGTGTCCGAAACCCACTCCCCACGGGTTCTCCCTCGTGGGGAAGCAGGATTGGGCGCGCGAAGGCCTTCTACGCCCAGGCCCCAGCCATGCCTCTTGCGCCTCTAAGGCCGCTCAGCGCCGAGGCCCCGTGGTACCGACGGCCCCAAACGAGCTTCTGACAGCTGCCTTCTGCAAAGGGAAACTCTCCTCGGGCAGCCATCCACAGCCCCAACGAGCCTCGGATCCAGAAAGCAACGGAAGCCTTTTAGCCCCCGCACTCCGCTCTCCATAGGGTGAACCGGGGCTGGGCTGCCCCGGCTTCCTGGGCCCTGCTGCTTTGCTTTGGATCTCCAGTGCCCGAAACCCACTCCCCACGTGTTTTCCTTCGTGGGGAAGCAGGATAGGGCGCGCGAAGGCCTTCTGCGCCCAACCCTCGCCATGCCCCCTGAGCCAATTCGGCCGCTCAGCGCCGATGCCCCGTCGCACCGACCGCCCCAAACGAGCTTCTGGCAGCTGCATTCTGCAAAGGGAAACTCTCCTCGGGCAGCAAACCACAGCCCCAACGAGCCTGGGATCGAGAAAGTAACGCAAGACCTTTTCGCCCCTGGCCCTCTCTCTCCATAGGGCGAACCGGGGCTGGGCTGCCCCGGCTCCCTGCGCCCTGCTGCTTTGCTGGGGGTCTCCGTTGCCCGAAACCCACTCCCCATGGGTTCTCTTTCGTGGGCAAGCAGGATTGGGCGCGCGAAGGCCTTCTGCGCCCAGGCCCCAGCCATGCCCCCTGAGCCAGGTCAGCTGATCAGCGCCGAAGCCCTGTCGCACCGACGGCCCCAAACGAGCTTCTGGCAGCTGCATTCTGCAAAGGGAAACTCTCCTCGGGCAGCAAAACACAGCCCCAACGCGCCTCGGATCGATAAAGCAACGCAAGCCGTTTTCGCCCCCGGCCCTCCTTTCTCCCTGGGGCGAACCGGGGCTGGGCTGCCCCGGCTCCCTGGGCCCTGCTGCTTTGCTGGGGGTCTTCGGTGCCCGGAACCCACTCCCCACGGGTTCTCCTTCGTGGGGAAGCAGGAACGGGCGCGCGAAGCCTTCTGCGCCCAGGCCCCAGCCATGCCCGTGCGCCAGCTCGGCTGCTCAGCGCCTAGGCCCGGTGTCACCGACGGCCCCAAACGAGCTTCTGGCAGCTGCCTTCTGCAAAGGGAAACTCTCCTCAGGCAGCCAACCAGAGCCCCAACGAGCCTCGGATCGAGAAAGTAACGCAAGACCTTTTCGCCCCTGGCCCTCCGCTCTCCATAGGGCGAACCGGGGCTGGGCTGCCCCGGCTCCCTGGGCCCTGCTGCTTTGCTGGGGGTCTCCGGTGCCCGGAACCCACTCCCCACGGGTTCTCCTTCGTGGGGAAGTGGGATTGGACGCACGAAGCCTTCTGCGCCCAGTCCCCAGCCATGCCCCCTGAGCCAGCTCGACCGCTCAGCGCCGAGGCCCCGTCGCACAGACGGCCCCAAACGAGCTTCTGGCACCTGCCTTCTCCAAAGGGAAACTCTCCTCAGGCAGCTAATCACGGCCACAACGCACCTCTGATCGAGAAAGCAACGCAAGCCTTTTTCGTCCCTGGCACTCCGCTCTCCATAGGGCGAACCGGGGCTGGGCTGCCCCGGCTCCCTGGGCCCTGCTGCTTTGCTGGGGGTCTCCGGTGCCGGAAATCCACTCCCCATGGGTTCTCTTTCGTGGGCAAGCAGGATTGGGCGCGCGAAGGCCTTCTGCGCCCAGGCCCCAGCCATGCCCCCTAGAGCCAGGTCGGCCGCTCAGCGCCAAGGCCCTGTCGCACTGACGGCCCCAAACGAGCTTCTGGCAGCTGCATTCTGCAAAGGGAAACTCTCCTTCGGCAGCAAACCACAGCCCCAACTCGCTTCGGATCCAGAAAGCAACGCAAGCCGTTTTCGCCCCCGGCCCTCCGAACTCCATAGGGCGAACCCGGGCTGGACTGCCCCGGATCCCTGGGCCCTGCTGCTTTGCTGGGGGTCTCCGGTGCCCGAAACCCACTCCCCACGTGTTCTCCATCGTGGGGATGCAGGATTGGGCGCGCGAAGGCCTTCTCCGCCCATGCCCCAGCCATTCCCCCTAAGCCAGCTCGGGAGCACAGCGCCGATGCCCCGTTGCACCGACGGCCCCAAACGAGCTTCTGGCAGCTGCATTCTGCAAAGGGAAACTCTCCTCGGGCAGCCAACCAGAGCCCCAAGGCGCCTCGGATCGAGAAAGCAACGCAAGCCGTTTACGCCCCCGGCCCTCCGCTCTCCGTAGGGCGAACCGGGGCTGGGCTGCCCCGGTTCCCTGGGCCCTGCTGCTTTGCTCGGGGTCTCCGGTGCCCGAAACCCACTTCCCACGGGTTCTCCTTCGTGGGGAAGGAGCATTGGGCGCGCGAATGCCTTCTGCGCCAAGGCCCCAGCCATGCCCCATGAGCCAGCTCGGCAGCAGAGCGCCGAGGCCCCGTTGCACTGACGGCCCCAAACGAGCTTCTGGCAGCTGCATTCTGCAAAGGGAAACTCTCCTCGGGCCGCCAACCAGAGCCCCAAAGCGCCTTGGATGGAGAAAGCAACCCAAGCCGTTTTCGCCCCCGGCCCTCGGCTCTCCATAGGGCCAACCGGGGCTGGGCTGCACCGGCTCCCTAGGCCCTGCTGCTTTCCTGGGGGTCTCCGGTGCCCGGAACCCACTCCCCACGGGTTCTCCTTCGTGGGGAAGCAGGATTGGGTGCGCGTAGGCCTTTTGCGCCCAGGCCCCAGCCATGCCCCCTGAGCCAGCTCGGCCTTTCAGCGCTGAGGCCCCGTGGCACCGACAGCCCCAAACGAGCTTCTGGCAGCTGCATTCTGCAAAGGGAAACTCTCCTTGGGCAGCAAACCACAGCCAAAACGCGACTCGGATCGAGAAAGCAACTCAAGCCGTTTTCGCCCCCGGCACTCCTTTCTCCATAGGGCGAACCGGGGCTGGGCTCCCCCGGCTCCCTGGGCCGTGCTGCTTTGCTGGGGGTCTCCGGTCCCCGAAACCAATCCCCACGGTTTCTCCTTCTTGGGGAAACAGGAACGGGCGCGCGAAGCCTTCTGCGCCCAGGCCCCAGCCATGCCCCCTGAGCCAGCTCGGCCGCTCAGCGCCGAGGCCCCGTCGCACCGCTGGCCCGAAACAATCTTCTGGCAGCTGCATTCTGCAAAGGGAAACTCTCCACTGGCAGCAAACCACAGCCCCAACGCGCCTCGGATCGTAAAAGCAACGCACGCCTTTTTCGTCCCTGGCACTCCGCTCTCCATAGGGCGAACCGGGGCTGGGCTGCCCCGGCTCCCTGGGCCCTGCTGCTTTGCTGGGGGTCTCCGGTGCCCGAAACCCACTCCCCACGGGTTCTCCTTCGTGGGGAAGCAGGATTGGGCTCGCGAAGGCCTTCTGCGCCCAGGCCCCAGCCATGCCCGTTCGCCAGCTCGGCTGCTCAGCGCCTAGGCCCCGTGTCACCGACGGCCCCAAACGAGCTTCTGGCAGCTGCCTTCTGCAAAGGGAAACTCTCCTCAGGCAGCTAATCACGGCCCCAACGCACCTCTGATCGAGAAAGCAACGCAAGCCTTTTTCGTCCCTGGCACTCCAATCTCCATAGGGCGAACCGGGGCTGGGCTGCCCCAGCTCCATGGGCCCTGCTGCTTTGCTGGGGGTCTCCGGTGCCCGAAACCCACTCCCCACGTGTTCTCCTTAGTGGGGAAGCAGGATTGGGCGCGCGAAGGCCTTCTGCGCCCAGGCCCCAGCCATGCCTCTTGCGCCTCTAAGGCCGCTCAGCGCCGAGGCACCGTGGTACCGACGGCCCCAAACGAGCTTCTGGCAGCTGCCTTCTGCAAAGGGAAACTCTCCTCGGGCAGCCAACCACAGCCCCAACGAGCCTCGGATCGAGAAAGTAACGCAAGACCTTTTCGCGCCTGGCCCTCCGCTCTCCATAGGGCGAACCGGGGCTGGGCTGCCCCGGCTCCCTGGGCCCTGCTGCTTTGCTGGGGGTCTCCGGTGTCCGGAACCCACTCCCCACGGGTTCTCCTTCGTGGGGAAGCAGGATTGTGGGCGCAAAGGCCTTCTGGGCTCAGTCTCCAACCATACCCCCTGAGCCAGCTCGACAGCTCAGCGCCGAGGCCCCGTCGCACAGACGGCCCCAAACGAGCTTCTGGCACCTGCCTTCTCCAAAGGGAAACTCTCCTCAGGCAGCTAACCACGGCCCCAACGCGCCTCTGATCGAGAAAGCAACGCATGCCTTTTTCGTCCCTGGCACTCCGCTCTCCATAGGGCGAACCGGGGCTGGGCTGCCCCGGCTCCCTGGGCCCTGCTGCTTTGCTGGGGGTCTCCGGTGCCCGAAACCCACTCCCCACGGGTTCTCCTTCGTGGGGAAGCAGGATTGGGCTCGCGAAGGCCTTCTGAGCCCAGGCCCCAGCCATGCCCGTGCGCCAGCTCGGCTGCTCAGCGCCTAGGCCCCGTGTCACCGACGGCCCCAAACGAGCTTCTGGCAGCTGCCTTCTGCAATGGAAAACTCTCCTAGGGCAGCCAAGCACAGCCACAACGCGCCTCGCATCGAGAAAGCAACGCAAGCCGTTTTCGCCCCTGGCCATCTGCTCTCCATAATGCGAACCGGGGTTGGGCTCCCCCGGCTCCCTGGGCCGTGCTGCTTTGCTGGGGGTCTCCGGTCCCCGAAACCAATCCCCACGGTTTCTCCTTCGTGGGGAAACAGGAACGGGCGCGCGAAGCCTTCTGCACCCAGGCCCCAGCCATGCCCCCTGAGCCAGCTCGGCCGCTCAGCGCCGAGGCCCCGTCGCACCGCTGGCCCGAAACAATCTTCTGGCAGCTGCATTCTGCAAAGGGAAACTCTCCTCGGGCAGCAAACCACAGCCCCAACGCGCCTCGGATCGTGAAAGCAACGCATGCCTTTTTCGTCCCTGGCACTCCGCTCTCCATAGGGCGAACCGGGGCTGGTCTGCCCCGGCTCCCTGGGCCCTGCTGCTTTGCTGGGGGTCTCCGGTGCCCGAAACCCACTCCCCACGGGTTCTCCTTAGTGGGGAAGCAGGATTGGGCTCGCGAAGGCCTTCTGCGCCCAGGCCCCAGCCATGCCCGTGCGCCAGCTCGGCTGCTCAGCGCATAGGCCCCGTGTCACCGACGGCCCCAAACGAGCTTCTGGCAGCTGCCTTCTGCAAAGGGAAACTCTCCTCAGGAAGGTAATCACGGCCCCAACGCACCTCTGATCGAGACAGCAACGCAAGCCTTTTTCGTCCCTGGCACTCCAATCACCATAGGGCGAACCGGGGCTTGGCTGCCCCGACTCCCTGGGCCCTGCTGCTTCGCTGGGGGTCTCCGGTGCCCGAAACCCACTCCCCACGGGTTCTCCTTCGTGGGGCAGCAGGATTGGGCGCGCGAAGCCTTCTGCGCCCAGGCCCCAGCCATGCCCGTGCGCCAGCTCGGCTGCTCAGCGCCTAGGCCCGGTGTCACCGACGGCCCCAAACGAGCTTCTGGCAGCTGCCTTCTGCAAAGGGAAACTCTCCTCGGGCAGCCAACGACAGCCCAAACGCGCCTTGGATCCAGAAAGCACCGGAAGCCTTTTAGCCCCCGCACTCCTTTCTCCATAGGGCGAACCGGGGCTGGGCTGCCCCGGCTCCCTGGGCCCTCCTGCTTTGCTGGGGGTCTCCGGTGTCCGGAACCCACTCCCCACGGGTTCTCCTTCGTGGGGAAGCAGGATTGGGTGCGCGAAGGCCTTCTGCGCCCAGGCCCCTGCCATGCCCCATGAGCCAGCTCGGCCGCACAGCGCCGAGACCCCGGTGTCACCGACGGCCCCAAACGAGCTTCTGGCAGCTGCATTCTGCAAAGGGAAACTCTCCTTGGGCAGCCAACCACAGCCCCAACCCGCCTCGGATTGAGAAAGCAACGCAAGCCATTTTCGCCCCCGGCCCTCCGCTCTCCCTAGGGCGACCTGGGGCTGGGCTGCCCCGGCTCCCTGGTCCCTGCTGCTTTGCTGGGGGTCTCCGGTGCCCGAAACCCACTCCCCACGGGTTCTCCTTCGTGGGAAACAGGATTGGGCGCGCGAAGGCCTTCTGCGCCCAGGCCCCAGCCATGCCTCTTGCGCCTCTAAGGCCGCTCAGCGCCAAGGCCCCGTGGTACCGACGGCCCCAAACGAGCTTCTGGCAGCTGCCTTCTGCAAAGGGAAACTCTCCTCGGGCAGACAACCACAGCCCCAACGCGCCTCGGATCCAGAAAGCAACCGAAGCCTTTTAGCCCCCGAACTCCGCTCTCCATAGTGTGAACCGGGTCTGGGCTGCTCCGGCTCCCTGGGCCCTGCTGCTTTGCTGGGGATCTCCAGTGCCCGAAACCCACTCCCCACGGGTTTTCCTTCGTAGGGAAGTAGTATTGGGCTCGCGAATGCCTTCTGCGCCCAACCCTCGCCATGCCCCCTGAGCCAATTCGGCCGCTCAGCGCCGAGGCCCCGTCGCACAGACGGCCCCAAACGATCTTCTGGCAGCTGCCTTCTCCAAAGGGAAACTCTCCTCAGGCAGCTAACCACGGCCCCAACGCGCCTCGGATCGAGAAAGCAACGCAAGCCTTTTTCGTCCCTGGCACTCCGCTCTCCATAGGGCGAACTGGGGCTGGGCTGCCCCGGCTCCCTGGGCCCTGCTGCTTTGCTGGGGGTCTCCGGTGCCCGAAACCCACTCCCCACGGGTTCTCCTTCGTGGGGAAGCAGGATTGGGCTCGCGAAGGCCTTCTGCGCCCAGGCCCCAGCCATGCCCCCTAAGCCAGCTCGGCTGCTCAGCGCCTAGGCCCCGTGTCACCGACGGCCCCAAACGAGCTTCTGGCAGGTGCATTCTGCAAAGGGAAACACTCCTCGGGCAACCAACCACAGCCCCAACGCACCTCGGATCGAGAAAGCAACGCAAGCCGTTTTCGCCCCCGGCCCTCAGCTCTCCTTAGGGCGTACCGGGGCTGGGCTGACTCGGCTCCCTGGGCCCTGCTGCTTTGCTGGGGGTCTCCGGTGCCCGAAATCCACTCCCCATGGGTTCTCTTTCGTGGGCAAGCAGGATTGGGCGCGCGAAGGCCTTCTGCGCCCAGGCCCCAGCCATGCCCCCTAAGCCAGCTCGGCCGCACAGCGCCGATGCCCCGTTGCACCGACGGCCCCAAACGAGCTTCTGGCAGCTGCATTCTGCAAAGGGAAACTCTCCTTGGGCAGCCAACCACAGCCCCAACGCGCCTCGCATCGAGAAAGCAACGCAAGCCGATTTCGCCCCCGACCCCCCGCTCTCCATAGGGCGAATGGGGGCTGGGCTGCCCCGACTCCCTGGGCCGTGCTGCTTTGCTGGGGGTCTCCGGTGCCCGAAACCCACTCCCCACGGGTTCTCCTTCGTGGGGAAGCAGGATTGGGCGCGGGAAGGCCTTCTGCGCCCAGGCCCCAGCCATACCCCCTGAGCCAGCTCGGCCGCTCAGCGCCGAGGCCCCGTCGCTCCGACGGCCCCAAACGAGCTTCTGGCAGCTGCATTCTGCAAAGGGAAACTCTCCTCGGGCAGCAAACCACAGCCCCAACGCGCCTCGGATCGAGAAAGCAACGCAAGCCGTTTTCGCCCCCTGCCCCCGCCACTCCATAGGGGAACCGGGGCTGGGCGGCCCCGTCTCCCTGGGCCCTGCTGCTTTGCTGGGGGTCTCCGGTGCCCGAAACCCACTCCCCACGGGTTCTCCTTCGTGGGGAAGCAGGATTGGGTGGGCGAAGACCTTCTGCACCCAGGCCCCAGCCATGCCCACTGAGGCAGCTCGGCCGCTCAGCGCCGAGGCCCTGTTGCAGCGACGGCCCCAAAAGATCTTCTGGCAGCTGCATTCTGCAAAGGGAAACTCTTCTCGGGCAGCAAACCTCAGCCCCAAGGCGCCTCGGATCGAGAAAGCAACGGAAGCCGTTTTCGACCCGGCCCTCCTTTCTCCATAGGGCGAACCGAGGCTGGGCTGCCCCGGCTCCCTGGGCCCTGCTGCTTTGCTGGGGGTCTCCGGTGCCCGAAACCCACTCCCCACGGGTTCTCTTTCGTGGGGAAGAAGGATTGGGCGCGCGAAGGCCTTCTGCGCCCAGGCCCCAGCCATGCCCCCTTGAGAGAGTTCGACAGCTCAGCGCCGAGGCCCTGTCGCACCGACACACCCAAACGTGCTTCTGGCAGCTGCATTCTGCAAAGGGAAACTCTCCTTTGGCTTCAAACCACAGCCCCAACGCGCCTCCGATTGAGAAAGCAACGCAAGCTGTTTTCGCCCCCGGCCATCCGCTCTCCATAGGGCGAACCAGGGCTGGGCTGCCCCGTCTCCCTGGGCCCTGCTGCTTTGCTGGGGGTCTCCGGTGCGCGGAACCCACTCCCCACGGGTTCTCCTTCGTGGGGAAGCAGGATTGGGTTCGCGAAGGCCTTATGCGCCCAGGCCCCAAGCATACCCCCTGAGCCAGCTCGGCCGCTCTGCTCCGAGGCCCCGTCGCACCGACGAACCCAAACGAGCTTCTGGCAGCTGCATTCTGCAAAGGGAAACTCTCCTCGGGCAGCAAACCTCAGCCCCAAGGCGCCTCGGATCGAGAAAGCAACGGAAGCCGTTTTCGCCCCGGCCCTCCTTTCTCCATAGGGCGAACCGGGGCTGGGCTGCCCTGGCTCCCTGGGCCCAGCTGCTTTGCTGGGTGTCTCCGGTGCCCGAAACCCACTCCCCACGGGTTCTCCTTCTTGGGGAAGCAGGATTGGGTGCGTGAAGCCTTCTGCGCCCAGGCCCCAGCCATGCCCCCTGAGCCAGCTCGGCCGCACAGCGCCGAGGCCCCATCGCACCTATGGCCCGAAAAAATCTTCTGGCAGCTTCATTCTGCAAAGGGAAACTCTCCTCGGGCATCCAACCACAGCCCCAACACGACTCGGATTGAGAAAGCAATGCAAGCCGTTTTCCTCACCGGCCCTCCACTATCCATAGGGCCAACCGGGGCTGGGCTGCCCCAGCTCCCTGGGGCCTGCTGCTTATCTGGGGTCTCCGGTGCCCGAAATCCACTCCCCATGGGTTCTCTTTCGTGGGCAAGCAGGATTGGGCGCGCGAAGGCCTTCTGCGCCCAGGCCCCAGCCATGCCCCCTAGAGCCAGGTCGGCCGCTCAGCGCCAAGGCCCTGTCGCACTGACGGCCCCAAACGAGCTTCTGGCAGCTGCATTCTGCAAAGGGAAACTCTCCTTCGGCAGCAAACCACAGCCCCAACTCGCTTCGGATCCAGAAAGCAACGCAAGCCGTTTTCGCCCCCGGCCCTCCGAACTCCATAGGGCGAACCCGGGCTGGACTGCCCCGGATCCCTGGGCCCTGCTGCTTTGCTGGGGGTCTCCGGTGCCCGAAACCCACTCCCCACGTGTTCTCCATCGTGGGGATGCAGGATTGGGCGCGCGAAGGCCTTCTCCGCCCATGCCCCAGCCATTCCCCCTAAGCCAGCTCGGGAGCACAGCGCCGATGCCCCGTTGCACCGACGGCCCCAAACGAGCTTCTGGCAGCTGCATTCTGCAAAGGGAAACTCTCCTCGGGCAGCCAACCAGAGCCCCAAGGCGCCTCGGATCGAGAAAGCAACGCAAGCCGTTTACGCCCCCGGCCCTCCGCTCTCCGTAGGGCGAACCGGGGCTGGGCTGCCCCGGTTCCCTGGGCCCTGCTGCTTTGCTCGGGGTCTCCGGTGCCCGAAACCCACTTCCCACGGGTTCTCCTTCGTGGGGAAGGAGCATTGGGCGCGCGAATGCCTTCTGCGCCAAGGCCCCAGCCATGCCCCATGAGCCAGCTCGGCAGCAGAGCGCCGAGGCCCCGTTGCACTGACGGCCCCAAACGAGCTTCTGGCAGCTGCATTCTGCAAAGGGAAACTCTCCTCGGGCCGCCAACCAGAGCCCCAAAGCGCCTTGGATGGAGAAAGCAACCCAAGCCGTTTTCGCCCCCGGCCCTCGGCTCTCCATAGGGCCAACCGGGGCTGGGCTGCACCGGCTCCCTGGGCCCTGCTGCTTTCCTGGGGGTCTCCGGTGCCCGGAACCCACTCCCCACGGGTTCTCCTTCGTGGGGAAGCAGGATTGGGTGCGCGTAGGCCTTTTGCGCCCAGGCCCCAGCCATGCCCCCTGAGCCAGCTCGGCCTTTCAGCGCTGAGGCCCCGTGGCACCGACAGCCCCAAACGAGCTTCTGGCAGCTGCATTCTGCAAAGGGAAACTCTCCTTGGGCAGCAAACCACAGCCAAAACGCGACTCGGATCGAGAAAGCAACTCAAGCCGTTTTCGCCCCCGGCACTCCTTTCTCCATAGGGCGAACCGGGGCTGGGCTCCCCCGGCTCTCTGGGCCGTGCTGCTTTGCTGGGGGTCTCCGGTCCCCGAAACCAATCCCCACGGTTTCTCCTTCTTGGGGAAACAGGAACGGGCGCGCGAAGCCTTCTGCGCCCAGGCCCCAGCCATGCCCCCTGAGCCAGCTCGGCCGCTCAGCGCCGAGGCCCCGTCGCACCGCTGGCCCGAAACAATCTTCTGGCAGCTGCATTCTGCAAAGGGAAACTCTCCACTGGCAGCAAACCACAGCCCCAACGCGCCTCGGATCGTAAAAGCAACGCACGCCTTTTTCGTCCCTGGCACTCCGCTCTCCATAGGGCGAACCGGGGCTGGGCTGCCCCGGCTCCCTGGGCCCTGCTGCTTTGCTGGGGGTCTCCGGTGCCCGAAACCCACTCCCCACGGGTTCTCCTTCGTGGGGAAGCAGGATTGGGCTCGCGAAGGCCTTCTGCGCCCAGGCCCCAGCCATGCCCGTTCGCCAGCTCGGCTGCTCAGCGCCTAGGCCCCGTGTCACCGACGGCCCCAAACGAGCTTCTGGCAGCTGCCTTCTGCAAAGGGAAACTCTCCTCAGGCAGCTAATCACGGCCCCAACGCACCTCTGATCGAGAAAGCAACGCAAGCCTTTTTCGTCCCTGGCACTCCAATCTCCATAGGGCGAACCGGGGCTGGGCTGCCCCAGCTCCATGGGCCCTGCTGCTTTGCTGGGGGTCTCCGGTGCCCGAAACCCACTCCCCACGTGTTCTCCTTAGTGGGGAAGCAGGATTGGGCGCGCGAAGGCCTTCTGCGCCCAGGCCCCAGCCATGCCTCTTGCGCCTCTAAGGCCGCTCAGCGCCGAGGCACCGTGGTACCGACGGCCCCAAAGGAGCTTCTGGCAGCTGCCTTCTGCAAAGGGAAACTCTCCTCGGGCAGCCAACCACAGCCCCAACGAGCCTCGGATCGAGAAAGTAACGCAAGACCTTTTCGCGCCTGGCCCTCCGCTCTCCATAGGGCGAACCGGGGCTGGGGTGCCCCGGCTCCCTGGGCCCTGCTGCTTTGCTGGGGGTCTCCGGTGTCCGGAACCCACTCCCCACGGGTTCTCCTTCGTGGGGAAGCAGGATTGTGGGCGCAAAGGCCTTCTGGGCTCAGTCTCCAACCATACCCCCTGAGCCAGCTCGACAGCTCAGCGCCGAGGCCCCGTCGCACAGACGGCCCCAAACGAGCTTCTGGCACCTGCCTTCTCCAAAGGGAAACTCTCCTCAGGCAGCTAACCACGGCCCCAACGCGCCTCTGATCGAGAAAGCAACGCATGCCTTTTTCGTCCCTGGCACTCCGCTCTCCATAGGGCGAACCGGGGCTGGGCTGCCCCGGCTCCCTGGGCCCTGCTGCTTTGCTGGGGGTCTCCGGTGCCCGAAACCCACTCCCCACGGGTTCTCCTTCGTGGGGAAGCAGGATTGGGCTCGCGAAGGCCTTCTGAGCCCAGGCCCCAGCCATGCCCGTGCGCCAGCTCGGCTGCTCAGCGCCTAGGCCCCGTGTCACCGACGGCCCCAAACGAGCTTCTGGCAGCTGCCTTCTGCAATGGAAAACTCTCCTAGGGCAGCCAAGCACAGCCACAACGCGCCTCGCATCGAGAAAGCAACGCAAGCCGTTTTCGCCCCTGGCCATCTGCTCTCCATAATGCGAACCGGGGTTGGGCTCCCCCGGCTCCCTGGGCCGTGCTGCTTTGCTGGGGGTCTCCGGTCCCCGAAACCAATCCCCACGGTTTCTCCTTCGTGGGGAAACAGGAACGGGCGCGCGAAGCCTTCTGCACCCAGGCCCCAGCCATGCCCCCTGAGCCAGCTCGGCCGCTCAGCGCCGAGGCCCCGTCGCACCGCTGGCCCGAAACAATCTTCTGGCAGCTGCATTCTGCAAAGGGAAACTCTCCTCGGGCAGCAAACCACAGCCCCAACGCGCCTCGGATCGTGAAAGCAACGCATGCCTTTTTCGTCCCTGGCACTCCGCTCTCCATAGGGCGAACCGGGGCTGGTCTGCCCCGGCTCCCTGGGCCCTGCTGCTTTGCTGGGGGTCTCCGGTGCCCGAAACCCACTCCCCACGGGTTCTCCTTAGTGGGGAAGCAGGATTGGGCTCGCGAAGGCCTTCTGCGCCCAGGCCCCAGCCATGCCCGTGCGCCAGCTCGGCTGCTCAGCGCATAGGCCCCGTGTCACCGACGGCCCCAAACGAGCTTCTGGCAGCTGCCTTCTGCAAAGGGAAACTCTCCTCAGGAAGGTAATCACGGCCCCAACGCACCTCTGATCGAGACAGCAACGCAAGCCTTTTTCGTCCCTGGCACTCCAATCACCATAGGGCGAACCGGGGCTTGGCTGCCCCGACTCCCTGGGCCCTGCTGCTTCGCTGGGGGTCTCCGGTGCCCGAAACCCACTCCCCACGGGTTCTCCTTCGTGGGGCAGCAGGATTGGGCGCGCGAAGCCTTCTGCGCCCAGGCCCCAGCCATGCCCGTGCGCCAGCTCGGCTGCTCAGCGCCTAGGCCCGGTGTCACCGACGGCCCCAAACGAGCTTCTGGCAGCTGCCTTCTGCAAAGGGAAACTCTCCTCGGGCAGCCAACGACAGCCCAAACGCGCCTTGGATCCAGAAAGCACCGGAAGCCTTTTAGCCCCCGCACTCCTTTCTCCATAGGGCGAACCGGGGCTGGGCTGCCCCGGCTCCCTGGGCCCTCCTGCTTTGCTGGGGGTCTCCGGTGTCCGGAACCCACTCCCCACGGGTTCTCCTTCGTGGGGAAGCAGGATTGGGTGCGCGAAGGCCTTCTGCGCCCAGGCCCCTGCCATGCCCCATGAGCCAGCTCGGCCGCACAGCGCCGAGACCCCGGTGTCACCGACGGCCCCAAACGAGCTTCTGGCAGCTGCATTCTGCAAAGGGAAACTCTCCTTGGGCAGCCAACCACAGCCCCAACCCGCCTCGGATTGAGAAAGCAACGCAAGCCATTTTCGCCCCCGGCCCTCCGCTCTCCCTAGGGCGACCTGGGGCTGGGCTGCCCCGGCTCCCTGGTCCCTGCTGCTTTGCTGGGGGTCTCCGGTGCCCGAAACCCACTCCCCACGGGTTCTCCTTCGTGGGAAACAGGATTGGGCGCGCGAAGGCCTTCTGCGCCCAGGCCCCAGCCATGCCTCTTGCGCCTCTAAGGCCGCTCAGCGCCAAGGCCCCGTGGTACCGACGGCCCCAAACGAGCTTCTGGCAGCTGCCTTCTGCAAAGGGAAACTCTCCTCGGGCAGACAACCACAGCCCCAACGCGCCTCGGATCCAGAAAGCAACCGAAGCCTTTTAGCCCCCGAACTCCGCTCTCCATAGTGTGAACCGGGTCTGGGCTGCTCCGGCTCCCTGGGCCCTGCTGCTTTGCTGGGGATCTCCAGTGCCCGAAACCCACTCCCCACGGGTTTTCCTTCGTAGGGAAGTAGTATTGGGCTCGCGAATGCCTTCTGCGCCCAACCCTCGCCATGCCCCCTGAGCCAATTCGGCCGCTCAGCGCCGAGGCCCCGTCGCACAGACGGCCCCAAACGATCTTCTGGCAGCTGCCTTCTCCAAAGGGAAACTCTCCTCAGGCAGCTAACCACGGCCCCAACGCGCCTCGGATCGAGAAAGCAACGCAAGCCTTTTTCGTCCCTGGCACTCCGCTCTCCATAGGGCGAACTGGGGCTGGGCTGCCCCGGCTCCCTGGGCCCTGCTGCTTTGCTGGGGGTCTCCGGTGCCCGAAACCCACTCCCCACGGGTTCTCCTTCGTGGGGAAGCAGGATTGGGCTCGCGAAGGCCTTCTGCGCCCAGGCCCCAGCCATGCCCCCTAAGCCAGCTCGGCTGCTCAGCGCCTAGGCCCCGTGTCACCGACGGCCCCAAACGAGCTTCTGGCAGGTGCATTCTGCAAAGGGAAACGCTCCTCGGGCAACCAACCACAGCCCCAACGCACCTCGGATCGAGAAAGCAACGCAAGCCGTTTTCGCCCCCGGCCCTCAGCTCTCCTTAGGGCGTACCGGGGCTGGGCTGACTCGGCTCCCTGGGCCCTGCTGCTTTGCTGGGGGTCTCCGGTGCCCGAAATCCACTCCCCATGGGTTCTCTTTCGTGGGCAAGCAGGATTGGGCGCGCGAAGGCCTTCTGCGCCCAGGCCCCAGCCATGCCCCCTAAGCCAGCTCGGCCGCACAGCGCCGATGCCCCGTTGCACCGACGGCCCCAAACGAGCTTCTGGCAGCTGCATTCTGCAAAGGGAAACTCTCCTTGGGCAGCCAACCACAGCCCCAACGCGCCTCGCATCGAGAAAGCAACGCAAGCCGATTTCGCCCCCGACCCCCCGCTCTCCATAGGGCGAATGGGGGCTGGGCTGCCCCGACTCCCTGGGCCGTGCTGCTTTGCTGGGGGTCTCCGGTGCCCGAAACCCACTCCCCACGGGTTCTCCTTCGTGGGGAAGCAGGATTGGGCGCGGGAAGGCCTTCTGCGCCCAGGCCCCAGCCATACCCCCTGAGCCAGCTCGGCCGCTCAGCGCCGAGGCCCCGTCGCTCCGACGGCCCCAAACGAGCTTCTGGCAGCCGCATTCTGCAAAGGGAAACTCTCCTCGGGCAGCAAACCACAGCCCCAACGCGCCTCGGATCGAGAAAGCAACGCAAGCCGTTTTCGCCCCCTGCCCCCGCCACTCCATAGGGGAACCGGGGCTGGGCGGCCCCGTCTCCCTGGGCCCTGCTGCTTTGCTGGGGGTCTCCGGTGCCCGAAACCCACTCCCCACGGGTTCTCCTTCGTGGGGAAGCAGGATTGGGTGGGCGAAGACCTTCTGCACCCAGGCCCCAGCCATGCCCACTGAGGCAGCTCGGCCGCTCAGCGCCGAGGCCCTGTTGCAGCGACGGCCCCAAAAGATCTTCTGGCAGCTGCATTCTGCAAAGGGAAACTCTTCTCGGGCAGCAAACCTCAGCCCCAAGGCGCCTCGGATCGAGAAAGCAACGGAAGCCGTTTTCGACCCGGCCCTCCTTTCTCCATAGGGCGAACCGAGGCTGGGCTGCCCCGGCTCCCTGGGCCCTGCTGCTTTGCTGGGGGTCTCCGGTGCCCGAAACCCACTCCCCACGGGTTCTCTTTCGTGGGGAAGAAGGATTGGGCGCGCGAAGGCCTTCTGCGCCCAGGCCCCAGCCATGCCCCCTTGAGAGAGTTCGACAGCTCAGCGCCGAGGCCCTGTCGCACCGACACACCCAAACGTGCTTCTGGCAGCTGCATTCTGCAAAGGGAAACTCTCCTTTGGCTTCAAACCACAGCCCCAACGCGCCTCCGATTGAGAAAGCAACGCAAGCTGTTTTCGCCCCCGGCCATCCGCTCTCCATAGGGCGAACCAGGGCTGGGCTGCCCCGTCTCCCTGGGCCCTGCTGCTTTGCTGGGGGTCTCCGGTGCGCGGAACCCACTCCCCACGGGTTCTCCTTCGTGGGGAAGCAGGATTGGGTTCGCGAAGGCCTTATGCGCCCAGGCCCCAAGCATACCCCCTGAGCCAGCTCGGCCGCTCTGCTCCGAGGCCCCGTCGCACCGACGAACCCAAACGAGCTTCTGGCAGCTGCATTCTGCAAAGGGAAACTCTCCTCGGGCAGCAAACCTCAGCCCCAAGGCGCCTCGGATCGAGAAAGCAACGGAAGCCGTTTTCGCCCCGGCCCTCCTTTCTCCATAGGGCGAACCGGGGCTGGGCTGCCCTGGCTCCCTGGGCCCAGCTGCTTTGCTGGGTGTCTCCGGTGCCCGAAACCCACTCCCCACGGGTTCTCCTTCTTGGGGAAGCAGGATTGGGTGCGTGAAGCCTTCTGCGCCCAGGCCCCAGCCATGCCCCCTGAGCCAGCTCGGCCGCACAGCGCCGAGGCCCCATCGCACCTATGGCCCGAAAAAATCTTCTGGCAGCTTCATTCTGCAAAGGGAAACTCTCCTCGGGCATCCAACCACAGCCCCAACACGCCTCGGATTGAGAAAGCAATGCAAGCCGTTTTCCTCACCGGCCCTCCACTATCCATAGGGCCAACCGGGGCTGGGCTGCCCCAGCTCCATGGGGCCTGCTGCTTATCTGGGGTCTCCGGTGCCCGAAATCCACTCCCCATGGGTTCTCTTTCGTGGGCAAGCAGGATTGGGCGCGCGAAGGCCTTCTGCGCCCAGGCCCCAGCCATGCGCCCTTGAGCCTGGTCGGCAACTCAGCGCCAATGCCCTGTCGCACCGACGGCCCCAAACGAGCTTCTGGCAGCTGCATTCTGCAAAGGGAAACTCTCCTTGGGCAGCAAACCACAGCCCCAACGCGCCTCGGATCCAGAAAGCAACGCAAGCCGTTTTCGCCCCCGGCCCTCCGAACTCCATAGGGCGAACCCAGGCTGGACTGCCCCGGCTCCCTGGGCCCTGCTGCTTTGCTCGGGGTCTTCGGTGCCCGAAACCCACTTCCCACGGGTTCTCCTTCGTGGGGAAGGAGGATTGGGTGCGGGAAGGCCTTCTGCGCCCAGGACCCAGCCATGCCCCATGAGCCAGCTCGGCCGCTCTGCTCCGAGGCCCCGTCGCACCGACGGCCCCAAACGAGCTTCTGGCAGCTGCCTTCTGCAAAGGGAAACTCTCCTCGGGCAGCCAACCACAGCCCCAACGCGCCTCGCATCGAGAAAGCAACGCAAGCCGATTTCGCCCCCGGCCCTCCGCTCTCCATATTGCGAAGCGGGGCTGGGCTGCCCCGGCTCCCTGGGCCCTGCTGCTTTGCTGGGGGTCTCCGGTGCCCGAAACCCACTTCCCACGTGTTCTCCTTCGTGGGGAAGCAGGATTGGGTGGGCGAAGACCTTCTGCACCCAGACCCCAGCCATGCCCAACTGCCGATCGGCGCCGAGGCCCTGTCGCAGCGACGGCCCCAAACGATCTTCTGGCAGCTGCATTCTGCAAAGGGAAACTCTCCTCCGGCAGCAAACCTCAGCCCCAAGGCCCCTCGGATCGAGAAAGCAACGGAAGCCATTTTCGCCCCGGCCCTCCTTTCTCCATAGGGCGAACCGGGGCTGGGCTGCCCCGGCTCCCTGGGCCCTGCTGCTTTGCTGGGGGTCTCCGGTGCCCGAAACCCACTCCCCACGGGTTCTCTTTCATGGGGAAGAAGGATTGGTTGCGCGAAGGCCTTATGCGCCCAGGCCCCAAGCATGCCCCCTGAGCCAGCTCGGCCGCTCTGCTCTGAGGCCCTGTCGCACTGACCGCCCCAAACGAGCTTCTGGCAGCTGCATTCTCCAAAGGGAAACTCTCCTCCGGCAGCCAACCACAGCCCCAACGCGCCTCGCATCGAGAAAGCAACGCAAGCCGTTGTCGCCACCGGCCCTCCGCTCTCCACAGGCAGAACCTGGGCTGGGCAGCCCCGGCTCCCTGGGCCCTGCTGCTTTGCTGGGGGTCTCCAGTGAACGAAATCCACTCCCCATGGGTTCTATTTCGTGGGCAAGCAGAATTGGGCGCGCGAAGGCCTTCTGCGCCCAGGCCCCAGCCATGCCCTCTTGTGCCAGTTCGGCCCCTCAGCGCCGAGGCCCTGTCGCACCGACACCCCCAAACGTGCTTCTGGCAGCTGTATTCTGCAAAGGGAAACTCTCCTTGGGCAGCAAACCACAGCCACAACGCGCCTCGGATTGAGAAAGCAACCCAAGCCGTTTTCGCCCCCGGCCCTCCTTTCTCCCTAGGGCGAACCGGGGCTGGGCTGCGCCGGCTCCCTGGGCCCTGCTGCTTTGCTGGGGGTCTCCGGTGCCCGAAACCCACTCCCCACGGGTTCTCCTTCGTGGGGAAGCAGGATTGGGCGCGCGAAGCCTTCTGCGCCCAGGCCCCAGCCATACCCTCTGAGCCAGCTCGGCCGCTCAGCGCCGAGGCCCCGTGTCACCGACGGCCCCAAACGAGCTTCTGGCAGCTGCATTCTGCAAAGGGAAACTCTCCTCGGGCAGCAAACCTCAGCCCCAAAGCGCCTTGGATCGAGAAAGCAACACAAGCAATTTTCGCCCCCGGCCCTCCGTTCTCCATAGGGCGAACCGGGGCTGGGCTGCCCCGGCTCCCTGGGCCCTGCTGCTTTGCTGGGGGTCTCCGGTGCCCGAAACACACTCCCCACGGGTTCTCCTTTGTGGGGAAGCAGGATACAGCGCGCGAAGGCCTTCTGCGCCCAGGCCCTAGCCATGCCCCCTGAGCCAGCTACGCCGTTCAGCGCCTAGGTCCTGTCGCACCTACGGCCCCAAACGAGCTTCTGGCAGCTGCATTCTGCAAAGGGAAACTCTCCTTGGTCAGCCAACCACAGTCCGAAAGCGCCTCAGATCTTGAGAGCAACGCAAGCCGTTTTCGCCCCCGGCCCTCCCCTCTCCATAGGGTGAACAGTGGCTGGGCTTCCCCGGCTCCATGGGCCCTGCTGCTTTGCTGGGGGTCTCCAGTGCCCGAAACCCACTCCCCACGGGTTCGCCTTCATGGGAAATCAGGATTGGGCGCGCGAAGGCCTTCTGCCCCCAGGCCCCAGCCATGCCCCCGGAGCCAATTCGGCCGCTCAGCGCCGAGGCGCCGTGGCACCGACCCCCCCAAACGAGCTTCTGGCAGCTGCATTCTGCAAAGGGAAACTCTTCTCGGGCAGCAAACCTCAGCCCCAAGGCGCCTCGGATCGAGAAAGTAACGCAAGACCTTTTCGCCCCTGGCCCTCCGCTCTCCATAGGGCGAACCGGGGCTGGGCTGCCCCGGCTCCCTGGTCCCTGCTGCTTTGCTGGGGGTCTCCGGTGCTGAACCCACTCCCCACGGGTTGTCTTTCGTGCGGAAGCAGGATTGTGCGCGCGAAGGCCTTCTGGGCTCAGTCTCCAAACATACCCCCTGAGCCAGCTCGACCACACAGCGCCGAGGCCCCGTCGCACCGACGGCCCCAAACGAGCTTCTGGCAGCTGCCTTCTGCAAAGGGAAACTCTCCTCGGGCAGCCAACCACAGCCCCAACGCGCCTCGGATCCAGAAAGCAACGGAAGCCTTTTAGCCCCCGCACTCCGCTCTCCATAGGGTGAACCGGGGCTGGGCTGCCCCGGCTCCCTGGGCCCTGCTGCTTTACTGGGGGTCTCCGGTGCCCGACACCCACTCCCCACGGGTTCTCCTTCGTGGGGAAGCAGGATTGGGCGCGCGAAGGCCCTCTGCGCCCAGGCCACAGCCATGCCTCTTGCGCCTCTAAGGCCGCTCAGCGCCGATGCCCCGTCGCACTGACCGCCCCAAACGAGCTTCTGGCAACTGCCTTCTGCAAAAGGAATCTCTCCTCAGGCAGCCAACCACAGCCCCAACGAGCCTCGGATCGAGAAAGTAACGCAAGACCTTTTCGCCCCTGGCCCTCCGCTCTCCATAGGGCGAACCGGGGCTGGGCTGCCCCGGCACCCTGGGCCCTGCTGCTTTACTGGGGGTCTCCGGTGCCCGACACCCACTCCCCACGGGTTCTCCTTCGTGGGGAAGCAGGATTGGGCGCGCGAAGGCCTTCTGCGCCCAGGCCCCAGCCATGCCTCTTGCGCCTCTAAGGCCGCTCAGCGCCGATGCCCCGTCGCACTGACCGCCCCAAACGAGCTTCTGGCACCTGCCTTCTCCAAAAGGAATCTCTCCTCAGGCAGCCAACCACAGCCCCAACGAGCCTCGGATCGAGAAAGTAACGCAAGACCTTTTCGCCCCTGGCCCTCCGCTCTCCATAGGGCGAACCGGGGCTGGGCTGCCCCGGCTCCCTGGGCCCTGCTGCTTTGCTGGGGGTCTCCGGTGCCCGGAACCCACTCCCCACGTGTTCTCCTTCGTGGGGAAGCAGGATTGGACGCGCGAAGTCCTTCTGCGCCCAGTCCCCAGCCATGCCCCCTGAGCCAGCTCGGCCGCTCAGCGCCGAGGCCCCGTCGCACCGCTGGCCCGAAACAATCTTCTGGCAGCTGCATTCTGCAAAGGGAAACTCTCCACGGGCAGCAAACCACAGCCCCAACGCGCCTTGGATCGTGAAAGCAACGCATGCCTTTTTCGTCCCTGGCAATCCGCTCTCCATAGGGCGAACCGGGGCTGGGCTGCCCCGGCTCCCTGGGCCCTGCTGCTTTGCTGGGGGTCTCCGGTGCCCGAAACCCACTCCCCACGGGTTCTCCTTAGTGGGGAAGCAGGATTGGGCTCGCGAAGGCCTTCTGCGCCCAGGCCCCAGCCATGCCAGTGCGCCAGCTCGGCTGCTCAGCGCATAGACCCCGTGTCACCGACGGCCCCAAACGAGCTTCTGGCAGCTGCATTCTGCAAAGGGAAACTCTCCTCAGGCAGCTAATCACGGCCCCAAGGCACCTCTGATCGAGAAAGCAACGCAAGCCTTTTTCGTCCCTGGCACTCCAATCTCCATAGGGAGAACCGGGGCTGGGCTGCCGCGGCTCCCTGGGCCCTGCTGCTTTGCTGGGGGTCTCCGGTGCCCGAAACCCACTCCCCACGGGTTCTCCTTCATGGGGAAGCAGGATTGGGCGCGCGAAGCCTTCTGCGCCCAGGCCCCAGCCATGCCCGTGCGCCAGCTCGGCTGCTCAGTGCCTAGGCCCGGTGTCACCGACGGCCCCAAACGAGCTTCTGGCAGCTGCTTTCTGCAAAGGGAAACTCTCCTCTGGCAGCCAACCACAGCCCCAACACGCCTCGGAATGAGAAAGCAACGGAAGCCGTTTTCGCCCCCGGCCCTCGGCTCTCCATAGGGCCAACCGGGGCTGGGCTGCACCGGCTCCCTGGGCCCTGCTGCTTTCCTGGGTGTCTCCGGTGCCCGGAACCCACTCCCCACGGGTTCTCCTTCGTGGGGAAGCAGGATTGGGTGCACGAAGGCCTTATGCGCCCAGGCCCCAAGCACAGCCCCTGAGCCAGCTCGGCCGCTCTGCTCCGAGGCCCCGTCGAACCGACCGCCCCAAACGAGCTTCTGGCAGCTGCATTCTGCAAAGGGAAACTCTCCTCGGGCAGCCAACCACAGCCCCAATGAGCCTCGGATCGAGAAAGTAACGCAAGACCTTTTCGCCCCTGGCCCTCCGCTCTCCATAGGGCGAACCGGGGCTGGGCTGCCCCGGCTCCCTGGGCCCTGCTGCTTTGCTGGGGGTCTCCGGTGCCCGGAACCCACTCCCCACGGGTTCTCCTTCGTGGGGAAGCAGGATTGGGCGCGCGAAGGCCTTCCGCGCCCAGGCCCCAGCCATGCCCCCTGAGCCAGCACGGCCGCTCAGCGCCTAGGCCCCTTCGCAGCGACGGCCCCAAAGGATCTTCTGGCAGCTGCATTCTGCAAAGGGAAACTCTCCTCGGGCAGCAAACCTCAGCCCCAAGGCGCCTCGGATCGAGAAAGCAACGGAAGCCGTTTTCGCCCCAGCCCTCCTTTCTCCATAGGGCGAACCGGGGCTGGGCTGCCCCGGCTCCCTGGGCCCTGCTGCTTTGCTGGGGGTCTCCGGTGCCCGAAACCCACTCCCCACGGGTTCTCCTTCGTGGGGAAGCAGGATTGGGCGCGCGAAGCCTTCTGCGCCCAGGCCCCAGCCATGCCCGTGCGCCAGCTCGGCTGCTCAGCGCCTAGGCCCGGTGTCACCGACGGCCCCAAACGAGCTTCTGGCAGCTGCATTCTGCAAAGGGAAACTCTCCTCGGGCAGCCAACCAGAGCCCCAAGGCGCCTCGGATCGAGAAAGCCACGCAAGCCGTTTACGCCCCCGGCCCTCCGCTCTCCATAGGGCGAACCGGGGCTGGGCTGCCCCGGCTCCCTGGGCCCTGCTGCTTTGCTCGGGGTCTCCGGTGCCCGAAACCCACTTCCCACGGGTTCTCCTTCGTGGGGAAGGAGGATTGGGCGCGTGAATGCCTTCTGCGCCCAGGCCCCAGCCATGCCCCATGAGCCAGCTCGGCAGCAGAGCGCCGAGGCCCCGTTGCACTGACGGCCCCAAACGAGCTTCTGGCAGCTGCATTCTGCAAAGGGAAACTCTACTCGGTCCGCCAACCAGAGCCCCAAAGCGCCTTGGATGGAGAAAGCAACGCAAGCCGTTTTCGCCCCCGGCCCTCGGCTCTCCATAGGGCCAACCGTGGCTGGGCTGCACTGGCTCCCTGGGCCCTGCTGCTTTGCTGGGGGTCTCCGGTGCCCGGAACCCACTCCCCACGGGTTCTCCTTCGCGGGGAAGCAGGATTGGGCACACGAAGGCCTTCTGCATCAAGGCCCCAGCCATGCCTCCTGCGCCAGCTCGGCCGCTCAGCGCTGAGGTCCCGTCACACCGACCGCCCCAAACGAGCTTGTGGCAGCTGCATTCTGCAAAGGGAAACTCTCCTCGGGCAGCAAACCACAGCCCCAACGCGCATCGGATCAAGAAAGCAACGCAAGCCGTTTTCGTTCCTGGCACTCCGCTCACCATAGGGCGAACCAGGGCTGGGCTTCCCCGGCTCCCTGTCCCGGCTGCTTTGCTGGGGGTCTCCGGTGCCCGAATCCCACTCCCCACGGGTTCTCCTTCGTGGGGAAGCAGGATTGGGCCCACGAAGGCCTTCTGCGCCCAGGCCCCAGCGATGCCTCTTGGGCCTCTACGGCCGCTCAGCGCTGAGGCCCCGTGGCACCGACGGCCCCAAACGAGCTTCTGGCAGCTGCATTTTGCAAAGGGAAACTCTCCTCGGGCAGCCAACCACAGCCCCAACGCGCCTCGGATCAAGAAAGCAACGCAAGCCGTTTTCGCCCCCGCCTTCCGCTCTCCATAGGGCAAAGCGGGGCTGGGCTGACCCTGGCTCCCTGGGCCCTGCTGCTTTGCTGGGGTCTCTGGCGCCCGAAACCCACTCCCCACGGGATCTCCTTCGTGGGGAAGCAGGATTGGGCGCGGGGAGGCCTTCTGCGCCCAGGCCCCAGCCATGAACCCTGAGCCAAATCGGATGCTCAGCGCCGAGGCCCCGTGGCACCGATGGCCCCAAACGAGCTTCTGGCAGCTGCATTCTGCAAATGGAAACTCTCCTCGGGCAGCAAACCACAGCCCCAACCCGCCTCGGATTGAGAAAGCAACGCATGCCTTTTTCACCCCCGGCCCTCCGCTCTCCATAGGGCGACCCGGGGCTGGGCTGCCCGGCTCCCTTGTCCCTGCTGCTTTGCTGGGGGTCTCCGGTGCCCGAAACCCATCCCCACGGGTTCTCCTTCGTGGGGATGCAGGATTGGGCGCGCGAAGGCCTTCTGCGCCCAGGCCCCAGCCATGCCTCTTGCGCCTATAAGGCCGCTAAGCGCCGAGGCCCCGTGGTACCGAGGGCCCCAAACGAGCTTCTGGCAGCTGCATTCTGCAAAGGGAAACTCTCCTCAGGCAGCCAACCACAGCCCCAACGCGCCTCGGATCCAGAAAGCAACGGAAGCCTTTTCGCCGCCGGCCCTCCGCTCTCCATAGGGCGAACCGGGGCTGGGCTGCCCTGGCTCCCTGGGCCCTGCTGCTTTGCTGGGGGTCTCCAGTGCCCGAAACCCACTCCCCACGGGTTTTCCTTCGTGGGGAAGCAGGATTGGGCTCGCGAAGGCCTTCTGCGCCCAGCCCTCGCCATGCCCCCTGAGCCAATTCGGCCGCTCAGCGCCGATGCCCCGTCGCACCGACCGCCCCAAATGAGCTTCTGGCAGCAGCCTTCTGCAAAGGGAAACTCTCCACGGGCAGCAAACCACAGCCCCAACGCGCCTCGGATCGAGAAAGCAACGCAAGCCGTTTTCGTCCCTGGCACTCCGCTCTCCATAGGGCGAACCGGGGCTGGGCTGCCCCGGCTCCCTGTGCCCTGCTGCTTTGCTGGGGGTCTCCGGTGCCCGGAACCCACTCCCCACGGGTTCTCCTTCGTGGGGAAGCAGGATTGGGCGCGCGAAGGCCTTCTGCGCTAAGTCCCCAGCCATACACACTGAGCCAGCTCGGCCGCTCAGCGCAGAGGCCCCATGGCACCGACGGCCCCAAACGAGCTTCTGGCAGCTGCATTCTGCAAAGGGAAACTCTCCTCGGGCAGCCAACCACAGCCCCAACCCGCCTCGGATTGAGAAAGCAACGCAAGCCATTTTCGCCCCCGGCCCTCCGCTCTCCATAGGGCGACCCGGGGCTGGGCTGCCCCGGCTCCCTGGTCCCTGCTGCTTTGCTGGGGGTCTCCGGTGCCCGAAACCCACTCCCCACGGGTTCTCCTTCGTGGGCAAGCAGGATTGGGCGCGCGAAGGCCTTCTGCGCCCAGGCCCCAGCCATGCCCCCTGAGCCAGGTCAGCCGATCAGCGCCGAAGCCCTGTCGCACCGACGGCCCCAAACGAGCTTCTGGCAGCTGCATTCTGCAAAGGGAAACTCTCCTTGGGCAGCAAACCACAGCCCCAACGCGCCTCGGATCGAGAAAGCAACGCAAGCCGTTTTCTCCCCCGGCCCTCCTTTCTCCATAGGGCGAACCGGGGCTGGGCTGCCCCGGCTTTCTGGGCCCTGCTGCTTTGCTGGGGGTCTCCGGTGCCCGGAACCCACTCCCCACGGGTTCTCCTTCGTGGGGAAGCAGGATTGGGCGCGCGAACGCCTTCTGCGCCCAGGCCCCAGCCATGCCTCTTGCGCCTATTAGGCCGCTCAGCGCCGAGGCCCCGTGGTACCGACGGCCCCAAACGAGCTTCTGGCAGCTGCATTCTGCAAAGGGAAACTCTCCTCGGGCAGCCAACCACAGCCCCAATGAGCCCCGGATCGAGAAAGTAACGCAAGACCTTTTCGCCCCTGGCCCTCCGCTCTCCATAGGGCGAACCGGGGCTGGGCTGCCCCGGCTCCCTGCGCCCTGCTGCTTTGCTGGGGATCTCCAGGGCCCGAATCCCACTCCCCACGGGTTTTCCTTCGTGGGGAAGTAGGATTGGGCTCGCGAAGGCCTTCTGCGCCCAGCCCTCGCCATGCCCCCTGAGCCAATTCGGCCGCTCAGCGCCGATGCCCCGTCGCACCGACCGACCCAAACGAGCTTCTGGCAGCTGCATTCTGCAAAGGGAAACTCTCCTCGGGCAGCCAACAACAGCCTCAATGAGCCCCGGATCGAGAAAGTAACGCAAGACCTTTTCGCCCCTGGCCCTCCGCTCTCCATAGGGCGAACCGGGGCTGGGCTGCCCCGGCTCCCTGGGCCCTGCTGCTTTGCTGGGGGTCTCCGGTGCCCGGAACCCACTCCCCACGGGTTCTCCTTCGTGGGGAAGCAGGATTGGGCGCGCGAAGGCCTTCTGCGCCCAGGCCCCAGCCATGCCCCCTGAGCCAGGTCAGCCGATCAGCGCCGAAGCCCTGTCGCACCGACGGCCCCAAACGAGCTTCTGGCAGCTGCATTCTGCAAAGGGAAACTCTCCTCGGGAAGCAAACCACAGCCCCAACGCCCCTCGGATCGAGGAAGCTACGCAAGCCGTTTTCGCACCCCGCCCCCCGCTCTCCATAGGGCGAACCGGGGCAGGGCTGCCCCGACTGCCTGGCCCTGCTGCTTTTCTAGGGGTCTCCGGTGCCCGAAACCAACACCCCAAGGGTTCTCCTTCGTGGGGAAGCAGGATTGGGCGCCCGAAGCCTTCTGCTCCCAGGTCCCAGCCATACACCCTTAGCCATCTCGGCCGCTCAGCGCCAAGGCCCCGTGGCACCGACGGCCCCAAACGAGCTTCTGGCAGCTGCATTCTGCAAAGGGAAACTCTCCTCGGGCAGCCAACCACAGCCCCAACGCGCCTGGGATCGAGAAAGCAACGCAAGCCATTTTCGCCCCCGGCCCTCCACTCTCCATAGGGCGAACGGGGGCTGGGCTGCCCCGGCTCCCTGGTCCCTGCTGCTTTGCTGGGGGTCTCCGGTGCCCGGAACCCACTCCCCATGGGTTCTCCTTCGTGGGGAAGCAGGATTGGGCGCGCGAACGCCTTCTGCGCCCAGGCCCCAGCCATGCCTCTTGCGACTATTAGGTCGCTCAGCGCCGAGGCCCCGTGGGACCGACGGCCCCAAACGAGCTTCTGGCAGCTGCATTCTGCAAAGGGAAACTCTCCTCGGGCAGCCAACAACAGCCCCAATGAGCCCCGGATCGAGAAAGTAACGCAAGACCTTTTCGCCCCTGGCCCTCCGCTCTCCATAGGGCGAACCGGGGCTGGGCTGCCCCAGCTCCCTGGGCCCTGCTGCTTTGCTGGGGATCTCCAGGGCCCGAATCCCACTCCCCACGGGTTTTCCTTCGTGGGGAAGTAGGATTGGGCTCGCGAAGGCCTTCTGCGCCGAGCCCTCGCCATGCCCCCTGAGCCAATTCGGCCGCTCAGCGCCGATGCCCCGTCGCACCGACCGACCCAAACGAGCTTCTGGCAGCTGCCTTCTGCAAAGGGAAACTCTCCTCGGGTAGCCAACAACAGCCCCAATGAGCCCCGGATCGAGAAAGTAACGCAAGACCTTTTCGCCCCTGGCCCTCCGCTCTCCATAGGGCGAACCGGGGCTGGGCTGCCCCGGCTCCCTGGGCCCTGCTGCTTTACTGGGGGTCTCCGGTGCCCGGAACCCACTCCCCACGGGTTCTCCTTCGTGGGGAAGCAGGATTGTGGGCGCGAAGGCCTTCTGGGCTGAGTGTCCAACCATACCACCTGAGCCAGCTCGACCGCTCAGCGCCGAGGCCCCGTCGCACCGACGGCCCCAAACGAGCTTCTGGCACCTGCCTTCTCCAAAGGGAAATTCTCCTCAGGCAGCTAACCACGGCCCCAACGCGCCTCTGATCGAGAAAGCAACGCAAGCCATTTTCGTCCCTGGCATTCCGCTCTCCATAGGGCGAACCGGGGCTGGGCTGCCACGGCTCCCTGGGCCCTGCTGCTTTGCTGGGGGTCTCCGGTGCCCGAAACCCACTCCCCACGGGTTCTCCTTCGTGGGGAAGCAGGATTGGGCGCGCGACGGCCTTCTGCGCCCAGGCCCCAGGCATGCCCCCTGAGCCAGCTCGGCCGCTCAGCGCCGAGGCCCCGTCGCACCGACGGCCCCAAACGAGCTTCTGGCAGCTGCATTCTGCAAAGGGAAACTCTCCTCGGGAAGCAAACCACAGCCCCAACGCCCCTCGGATCGAGGAAGCTACGCAAGCCGTTTTCGCACCCGGCCCCCCGCTCTCCATAGGGCGAACCGGGGCAGGGCTGCCCCGACTGCCTGGGCCCTGCTGCTTTGCTGGGGGTCTCCGGTGCCCGAAACCAACACCCCAAGGGTTCTCCTTCGTGGGGAAGCAGGATTGGGCGCCCGAAGCCTTCTGCTCCCAGGTCCCAGCCATACACCCTTAGCCATCTCGGCCGCTCAGCGCCGAGGCCCCGTGGCACCGACGGCCCCAAACGAGCTTCTGGCAGCTGCATTCTGCAAAGGGAAACTCTCCTCGGGCAGCCAACCACAGCCCCAACGCGCCTGGGATCGAGAAAGCAACGCAAGCCATTTTCGCCCCCGCCCTCCGCTCTCCATAGGGCGAACGGGGGCTGGGCTGCCCCGGCTCCCTGGTCCCTGCTGCTTTGCTGGGGGTCTCCGGTGCCCGAAACCCACTCCCCACGGGTTCTCCTTGGTGGGGAAGCAGGATTGGGCGCGCGAAGGCCTTCTGCGCCCACGCCCCAGCCATGCCTCTTGCGCCTCTAAGGCCGCTCAATGCCGAGGCCCCGTGGTACCGAGGGCCGCAAACGAGCTTCTGGCAGCTGCATTCTGCAAAGGGAAACTCTCCTCAGGCAGCCAACCACAGCCCCAACGCGCCTCGGATCCAGAAAGCAACGGAAGCCTTTTAGCCCCCGCACTCCGCTCTCCATAGGGTGGACGGGGGCTGGGCTGCCCCGGCTCCCTGAGCCCTGCTGCTTTGCTGGGGGTCTCCGGTGCCCGAAACCCACTCCCCACGGGTTCTCCTTCGTGGGGAAGCAGGATTGGGCGCGTGAAGGCCTTCTGCGCCCAGGCCCCAGCCATGCCCCCTGAGCCAGCTCGGCCGCTCAGCGCGGAGGCCCGGTGGCACCGACGGCCCCAAAGGAGCTTCTGGCAGCTGCATTCTGCAAAGGGAAACTCTCCTCGGGCAGCAAACCACAGCCCCAACGCGCCTCGGAACGAGAAAGCAACGCAAGCCGTTTTCCTCCCAGACCCTCCACTCTCCATGGGCACGAACCGGGGCTGGGCGGCCCCGTCTCCCTGGGCCCTGCTGCTTTGCTGGGTGTCTCCGGTGCCCGAAACCCACTCCCCATGGGTTCTCCTTCGTGGGGAAGCAGGATTGGGCGCGGGAAGACTTCTGCGCCCAGGCCCCAGCCATGCCCCCTGAGCCAGCTCGGCCGCTCAGCGCCGAGGCCTTATCACACCGATGGCCCGAAACAATCTTCTGGAAGCTGCATTCTGCAAGGGGAAACTCTCCTCGGGCAGCAACCCACAGCCCCAACGCGCCTCGGATCGAGAAAGCAACGCAAGCCGTTTTCGCCCCCGGCCCCCCGCTCTCCGTAGAGCGAACCGGGGATGGGCTGCCCAGGCTTCCTCAGCCCTGCTGCTTTGCTGGGTGTCTCCGGTGCCCGAAACCCACTCCCCACGGGTTCTCCTTCGTGGGGAAGCAGGATTGGGTGCGCGAAGGCCTTCTGCGCCCAGGCCCCAGCCATGCCCCCTGAGCCAGCTCGGCCGCTCAGCGCCTAGGCCCTGTCGCACCAAAGGCCCCAAACAATCTTCTGGCAGCTGCATTCTGCAAAGGGAAACTCTCCTCCGACAGCAACCCACAGCCCCAACGCGCCTCGGATCGAGAAAGCAACGCAAGCCGTTTTCGCCCCCGGCCCTCCGCTCTCCATAGGGCGAACCTGAGCTGGGCTGCCCTGGCTCCCTGGGCCCTGCTGCTTTGCTGGGGGTCTCCAGTGCCCGAAACCCACTCCCCACAGGTTCTCCTTCGTGGGGAAGCAGGATTGGGCACGCAAAGGCCTTCTGCGCCCAAGCCCTAGCCAAGCCCCCTGAGCCAGCTCGGCCGCTCAGCGCAAAGGTCCTGTCGCACCGATGGCCCCAAACGAGCTTCTGACAGCTGCATTCTGCAAAGGGAAACTCTCCTCGGGCAGCAAACCACAGCCCCAACGCGCCTCGGATCGAGAAAGCAACGCAAGCCGGTTTCGCCCCCGGGCCCCCGCTCTCCATAGAGCGAACGGCTGCAGGGCTGCCCAGGCTCCCTGGGCCCGGCTGCTTTGCTGGGTGTCTCCGGTGCCCGAAACCCACACCCCACGGGTTCTCCTTCGTGGGGAAGCAGGATTGGACGCGCAAAGCCTTCTGCGCCCAGGCCCCAGCCATGCCCCCTGAGCCAGCTCGGCCTCTCAGCGCCTAGGCCCCGTCGCACCAACGGCCCCAAACGAGCTTCTGACAGCTGCATTCTGCAAAGGGAAACTCTCCTCGGGTAGCAAACCACAGCCCCAACGCGCCTCGGATCGAGAAAGCAACGCAAGCCGTTTTCGCCCCCGGACCCCCGCTCTCAATAGGGCTAACCGGGGCTGGGCTGCCCTGGCTCCTTGGGCCCTGCCGCTTTGCTGGGGGTCTCCGGTGCCCGAAACCCACTCCCCACGGGTTCTCCTTCGTGGGGAAGCAGGATTGGGCGAGCGAAGGCCTTCTGCGCCCAGGCCCGAGCCTTGCCCCCTGAGCCAGCTCGGTCGCTCAGCGCTGAGGCCCCGTCGCACCGAAGGCCCCAAACAATCTTCTGGCAGCTGCATTCTGCAAAGGGAAACTCTCCTCGGGCAGCAAACCACAGCCCCAACGCGCCTCGGATCGAGAAAGCAACGCAAGCCGGTTTCGCCCCCGGCCCCCCGCTCTCCTTAGAGCGAACCGGGGCTGGGCTGCCCAGGCTCCCTGGTCCCTGCTGCTTTGCTGGGGGTCTCCGGTGCCCGAAACCCACTCCCCACGGGTTCTCCTTGGTGGGGAAGCAGGATTGGGCGCGCGAAGGCCTTCTGCGCCCACGCCCCAGCCATGCCTCTTGCGCCTCTAAGGCCGCTCAACGCCGAGGCCCCGTGGTACCGAGGGCCGCAAACGAGCTTCTGGCAGCTGCATTCTGCAAAGGGAAACTCTCCTCAGGCAGCCAACCACAGCCCCAACGCACCTCGGATCCAGAAAGCAACGGAAGCCTTTTAGCCCCCGCACTCCGCTCTCCATAGGGTGGACGGGGGCTGGGCTGCCCCGGCTCCCTGAGCCCTGCTGCTTTGCTGGGGGTCTCCGGTGCCCGAAACCCACTCCCCACGGGTTCTCCTTCGTGGGGAAGCAGGATTGGGCGCGTGAAGGCCTTCTGCGCCCAGGCCCCAGCCATGCCCCCTGAGCCAGCTCGGCCGCTCAGCGCGGAGGCCCGGTGGCACCGACGGCCCCAAAGGAGCTTCTGGCAGCTGCATTCTGCAAAGGGAAACTCTCCTCGGGCAGCAAACCACAGCCCCAACGCGCCTCGGAACGAGAAAGCAACGCAAGCCGTTTTCCTCCCAGACCCTCCACTCTCCATAGGGCAAAGCGGGGCTGGGCTGCCCCGGCTCCCTGGGCCCTGCTGCTTTGCTGGCGGTCTCCGGTGCCCCAAACCCACTCCCAACGGGTTCTCCTTCATGGGGAAGCAGGATTGGGCGCGCGAAGGCCTTCTGCGCCCAGGCCCCAGCCATGCCCCGGAGCCAATTCGGCCTCTCAGCGCCGAGGTGCCGGGGCACCGACCACCCCAAACGAGCCTCTGGCAGCTGCATTCTGCAAAGGGAAACTCTCCTCGGGCAGAAAACCACAGCCCCAACGCGCCTCGGATCGCGAAAGCAACGCAAGCCGTTTTCGCCCCCGGGCCCCGCCACTCCATGGGGCGAACCGGGGCTGGGCGGCCCCGTCTCCCTGGGCCCTGCTGCTTTGCTGGGTGTCTCCGGTGCCCGAAACCCACTCCCCATGGGTTCTCCTTCGTGGGGAAGCAGGATTGGGCGCGGGAAGACTTCTGCGCCCAGGCCCCAGCCATGCCCCCTGAGCCAGCTCGGCCGCTCAGCGCCGAGGCCTTATCACACCGATGGCCCGAAACAATCTTCTGGCAGCTGCATTCTGCAAGGGGAAACTCTCCTCGGGCAGCAACCCACAGCCCCAACGCGCCTCGGATCGAGAAAGCAACGCAAGCCGTTTTCGCCCCCGGCCCCCCGCTCTCCGTAGAGCGAACCGGGGATGGGCTGCCCAGGCTTCCTCGGCCCTGCTGCTTTGCTGGGTGTCTCCGGTGCCCGAAACCCACTCCCCACGGGTTCTCCTTCGTGGGGAAGCAGGATTGGGCGCGCGAAGGCCTTCTGCGCCCAGGCCCCAGCCATGCCCCCTGAGCCAGCTCGGCCGCTCAGCGCCTAGGCCCTGTCGCACCAAAGGCCCCAAACAATCTTCTGGCAGCTGCATTCTGCAAAGGGAAACTCTCCTCCGACAGCAACCCACAGCCCCAACGCGCCTCGGATCGAGAAAGCAACGCAAGCCGTTTTCGCCCCCGGCCCTCCGCTCTCCATAGGGCGAACCTGAGCTGGGCTGCCCTGGCTCCCTGGGCCCTGCTGCTTTGCTGGGGGTCTCCAGTGCCCGAAACCCACTCCCCACAGGTTCTCCTTCGTGGGGAAGCAGGATTGGGCACGCAAAGGCCTTCTGCGCCCAAGCCCTAGCCAAGCCCCCTGAGCCAGCTCGGCCGCTCAGCGCAAAGGTCCTGTCGCACCGATGGCCCCAAACGAGCTTCTGACAGCTGCATTCTGCAAAGGGAAACTCTCCTCGGGCAGCAAACCACAGCCCCAACGCGCCTCGGATCGAGAAAGCAACGCAAGCCGGTTTCGCCCCCGGGCCCCCGCTCTCCATAGAGCGAACGGCTGCAGGGCTGCCCAGGCTCCCTGGGCCCGGCTGCTTTGCTGGGTGTCTCCGGTGCCCGAAACCCACACCCCACGGGTTCTCCTTCGTGGGGAAGCAGGATTGGACGCGCAAAGCCTTCTGCGCCCAGGCCCCAGCCATGCCCCCTGAGCCAGCTCGGCCTCTCAGCGCCTAGGCCCCGTCGCACCAACGGCCCCAAACGAGCTTCTGACAGCTGCATTCTGCAAAGGGAAACTCTCCTCGGGTAGCAAACCACAGCCCCAACGCGCCTCGGATCGAGAAAGCAACGCAAGCCGTTTTCGCCCCCGGACCCCCGCTCTCAATAGGGCTAACCGGGGCTGGGCTGCCCTGGCTCCTTGGGCCCTGCCGCTTTGCTGGGTGTCTCCGGTGCCCGAAACCCACTCCCCACGGGTTCTCCTTCGTGGGGAAGCAGGATTGGGCGAGCGAAGGCCTTCTGCGCCCAGGCCCGAGCCTTGCCCCCTGAGCCAGCTCGGTCGCTCAGCGCTGAGGCCCCGTCGCACCGAAGGCCCCAAACAATCTTCTGGCAGCTGCATTCTGCAAAGGGAAACTCTCCTCGGGCAGCAAACCACAGCCCCAACGCGCCTCGGATCGAGAAAGCAACGCAAGCCGGTTTCGCCCCCGGCCCCCCGCTCTCCTTAGAGCGAACCGGGGCTGGGCTGCCCAGGCTCCCTGGGCCCTGCTGCTTTGCTGGGGGTCTCCGGTGCCCGAAACCCACACCCCACGGGTTCTCCTTCGTGGGGAAGCAGGATTGGGCGCGCGAAGCCTTCTGCACCCAGGGCCCAGACATGCCCCCTGAGCCAGCTCGGCCTTTCAGCGCTGAGGCCACGTCGCACCGACGGCCCCAAACAATCTTCTGGCAGCTGCACTCTGCAAAGGGAAACTCTCCTCGGGCAGCAAACCACAGCCCCAACGCGCCTCGAATCGAGAAAGCAACGCAAGCCGTTTTCGCCCCCGGACCCCGCTCTCCATAGGGCGAACCGGGGTTGGTCTGCCCAAGCTCCCTGGGCCCTGCTGCTTTGCTGGGGGTCTCCGGTGCCCGAAACCCACTCCCCACGGGTTCACCTTCGTGGGGAAGCAGGATTGGGCGCGCGAAGCCTTCTGCGCCCAGGCCCCAGCCATGCACCCTGATCCAGCTCGGCCTCTCAGCGCTGAGGCCCCGTCTCACAGACGGCCCCAAACAATCTTCTGGCAGCTGCATTCTGCAAAGGGAAACTCTCCTCGGGCAGCAACCCACAGCCCCAACGCGCCTCAGATCGAGAAAGCAACGCAAGCCGTTTTCGCCCCCGGCCCCCCGCTCTCCATATGGCTAACCGGAGCTGGGCTGCCCTGGCTCCTTGGGCCCTGCTGCTTTGCTGGGGGTCTCCGGTGCCCGAAACCCACTCCCCACGGGTTCTCCTTCGTGGGGAAGCAGGATTGGGCGCACGAAGCCTTCTGCGCCCAGGCCCCAGCCATGCCCACTGAGCGAGCTCGGCCGCTCAGCGCCGAGGCCACGTCGCACCGACGGCCCCAAACAATCTTCTGGCAGCTGCATTCTGCAAAGCGAAACTCTCCTCGGGCAGCAAACCACAGCCCCAACGCGCCTCGGATCGAGAAAGCAACGCAAGCCATTTTCGCCCCCGGCCCCCGCCACTCCATAGGGCGAAACGGGGCTGGGCTGCCCCGGCTCCCTGGGCCCTGCTGCTTTGCTGGGGGTCCCCGTGCCCCAAACCCACTCCCCACGGATTCTCCTTCGTGGGGAAGCAGGATTGGGCGAGCGAAGGCCTTCTGCGCCCAGGCCCCAGCCAAGCCCCATGAGCCAGCTCGGCCACTCAAAGCCAAGGTCCCGTCGCAACGATGCCCCAAACGAGCTTCTGACAGCTGCATTCTGCAAAGGGAAACTCTCCTCGGGCAGCAAACCACAGCCCCAACGCGCCTCGGATCGAGAAAGCAACGCAAGCCGTTTTCGACCCGGCCCTCCTTTCTCCATAGGGAGAACTGGGACTGGTCTGCCCCAGCTCCCTGGGCCCTGCTGCTTTGCTGGGGGTCTCCGGTGCCCGAAACCCACTCCCCACGGATTCTCCTTCGTGGGGAAGCAGGATTGGGCGCGCGAAGGCCTTCTGCGCCCAGGCCCCAGGCAAGCCCCCTGAGCCAGGTCGGCTGCTCAGCGCCAAGGTCCCGTCGCACCGATGCCCCAAACGAGCTTCTGTCAGCTGCATTCTGCAAAGGGAAACTCTCCTCGGGCAGCAAACCACAGCCCCAACGCGCCTCGGATCGAGAAAGCAACGCAAGCCATTTTCGCCCCCGGCCCCCGCCACTCCATAGGGCGAAACGGGGCTGGGCTGCCCCGGCTCCCTGGGCCCTGCTGCTTTGCTGGGGGTCCCCGTGCCCCAAACCCACTCCCCACGGATTCTCCTTCGTGGGGAAGCAGGATTGGGCGCGCGAAGGCCTTCTGCGCCCAGGCCCCAGGCAAGCCCCCTGAGCCAGGTCGGCTGCTCAGCGCCAAGGTCCCGTCGCACCGATGCCCCAAACGAGCTTCTGTCAGCTGCATTCTGCAAAGGGAAACTCTCCTCGGGCAGCAACCCACAGCCCCAACGCGCCTCGGATCGAGAAAGCAACGCAAGCCGTTTTCGCCCCCGGCACCGCCCTCGCCATAGGGCGAATCGGGGCTGGGCTGCCCAGGCTCCCTGGGCCCTGCTGCTTTGCTGGGGGTCTCCGGTGCCCGAAACCCACTCCCCACGGGTTCTCCTTCGTGGGGAAGCAGGATTGGACGCGCGAAGCCTTCTGCGCCCAGGCCCCAGCCATGCCCCATGAGCCAGCTCGGCCTCTCAGCGCTGAGGCCCCGTCTCATCGACGGCCCCAAACGAGCTTCTGGCAGCTGCATTCTGCAAAGGGAAACTCTCCTCGGGCAGCAACCCACAGCCACAACGCGCCTCGGATCGAGAAAGCAACGCAAGCCGTTTTCGCCCCCAGCCCCCCGCTCTCCATAGGGGGAACCGGGGCTGGGCTGCCCTGGCTCCCTGGGCCCTGCTGCTTTGCTGGGGGTCTCCGGTGCCCGAAACCCACTCCCCACGGGTTCTCCTTCGTGGGGAAGCAGGATTGGGCGAGCGAAGGCCTTCTGCGCCCAGGCCCGAGCCTTGCCCCCTGAGCCAGCTCGGTCGCTCAGCGCTGAGGCCCCGTCGCACCGAAGGCCCCAAACAATCTTCTGGCAGCTGCATTCTGCAAAGGGAAACTCTCCTCGGGCAGCAAACCACAGCCCCAACGCGCCTCGGATCGAGAAAGCAACGCAAGCCGGTTTCGCCCCCGGCCCCCCGCTCTCCTTAGAGCGAACCGGGGCTGGGCTGCCCAGGCTCCCTGGGCCCTGCTGCTTTGCTGGGGGTCTCCGGTGCCCGAAACCCACACCCCACGGGTTCTCCTTCGTGGGGAAGCAGGATTGGGCGCGCGAAGCCTTCTGCACCCAGGGCCCAGACATGCCCCCTGAGCCAGCTCGGCCTTTCAGCGCTGAGGCCACGTCGCACCGACGGCCCCAAACAATCTTCTGGCAGCTGCACTCTGCAAAGGGAAACTCTCCTCGGGCAGCAAACCACAGCCCCAACGCGCCTCGAATCGAGAAAGCAACGCAAGCCGTTTTCGCCCCCGGACCCCGCTCTCCATAGGGCGAACCGGGGTTGGTCTGCCCAAGCTCCCTGGGCCCTGCTGCTTTGCTGGGGGTCTCCGGTGCCCGAAACCCACTCCCCACGGGTTCACCTTCGTGGGGAAGCAGGATTGGGCGCGCGAAGCCTTCTGCGCCCAGGCCCCAGCCATGCACCCTGATCCAGCTCGGCCTCTCAGCGCTGAGGCCCCGTCTCACAGACGGCCCCAAACAATCTTCTGGCAGCTGCATTCTGCAAAGGGAAACTCTCCTCGGGCAGCAACCCACAGCCCCAACGCGCCTCAGATCGAGAAAGCAACGCAAGCCGTTTTCGCCCCCGGCCCCCCGCTCTCCATATGGCTAACCGGAGCTGGGCTGCCCTGGCTCCTTGGGCCCTGCTGCTTTGCTGGGGGTCTCCGGTGCCCGAAACCCACTCCCCACGGGTTCTCCTTCGTGGGGAAGCAGGATTGGGCGCACGAAGCCTTCTGCGCCCAGGCCCCAGCCATGCCCACTGAGCGAGCTCGGCCGCTCAGCGCCGAGGCCACGTCGCACCGACGGCCCGAAACAATCTTCTGGCAGCTGCATTCTGCAAAGCGAAACTCTCCTCGGGCAGCAAACCACAGCCCCAACGCGCCTCGGATCGAGAAAGCAACGCAAGCCATTTTCGCCCCCGGCCCCCGCCACTCCATAGGGCGAAACGGGGCTGGGCTGCCCCGGCTCCCTGGGCCCTGCTGCTTTGCTGGGGGTCCCCGTGCCCCAAACCCACTCCCCACGGATTCTCCTTCGTGGGGAAGCAGGATTGGGCGAGCGAAGGCCTTCTGCGCCCAGGCCCCAGCCAAGCCCCATGAGCCAGCTCGGCCACTCAAAGCCAAGGTCCCGTCGCAACGATGCCCCAAACGAGCTTCTGACAGCTGCATTCTGCAAAGGGAAACTCTCCTCGGGCAGCAAACCACAGCCCCAACGCGCCTCGGATCGAGAAAGCAACGCAAGCCGTTTTCGACCCGGCCCTCCTTTCTCCATAGGGAGAACTGGGACTGGTCTGCCCCAGCTCCCTGGGCCCTGCTGCTTTGCTGGGGGTCTCCGGTGCCCGAAACCCACTCCCCACGGATTCTCCTTCGTGGGGAAGCAGGATTGGGCGCGCGAAGGCCTTCTGCGCCCAGGCCCCAGGCAAGCCCCCTGAGCCAGGTCGGCTGCTCAGCGCCAAGGTCCCGTCGCACCGATGCCCCAAACGAGCTTCTGTCAGCTGCATTCTGCAAAGGGAAACTCTCCTCGGGCAGCAAACCACAGCCCCAACGCGCCTCGGATCGAGAAAGCAACGCAAGCCATTTTCGCCCCCGGCCCCCGCCACTCCATAGGGCGAAACGGGGCTGGGCTGCCCCGGCTCCCTGGGCCCTGCTGCTTTGCTGGGGGTCCCCTTGCCCCAAACCCACTCCCCACGGATTCTCCTTCGTGGGGAAGCAGGATTGGGCGCGCGAAGGCCTTCTGCGCCCAGGCCCCAGGCAAGCCCCCTGAGCCAGGTCGGCTGCTCAGCGCCAAGGTCCCGTCGCACCGATGCCCCAAACGAGCTTCTGTCAGCTGCATTCTGCAAAGGGAAACTCTCCTCGGGCAGCAACCCACAGCCCCAACGCGCCTCGGATCGAGAAAGCAACGCAAGCCATTTTCGCCCCCGGCCCCCGCCACTCCATAGGGCGAAACGGGGCTGGGCTGCCCCGGCTCCCTGGGCCCTGCTGCTTTGCTGGGGGTCCCCGTGCCCCAAACCCACTCCCCACGGATTCTCCTTCGTGGGGAAGCAGGATTGGGCGCGCGAAGGCCTTCTGCGCCCAGGCCCCAGGCAAGCCCCCTGAGCCAGGTCGGCTGCTCAGCGCCGATGCCCCGTCGCACCGACCGACCCAAACGAGCTTCTGGCAGCTGCATTCTGCAAAGGGAAACTCTCCTCGGGCAGCCAACAACAGCCTCAATGAGCCCCGGATCGAGAAAGTAACTCAAGACCTTTTCGCCCCTGGCCCTCCGCTCTCCATAGGGCGAACCGGGGCTGGGCTGCCCCGGCTCCCTGGGCCCTGCTGCTTTGCTGGGGGTCTCCGGTGCCCGGAACCCACTCCCCACGGGTTCTCCTTCGTGGGGAAGCAGGATTGGGCGCGCGAAGGCCTTCTGCGCCCAGGCCCCAGCCATGCCCCCTGAGCCAGGTCAGCCGATCAGCGCCGAAGCCCTGTCGCACCGACGGCCCCAAACGAGCTTCTGGCAGCTGCATTCTGCAAAGGGAAACTCTCCTCGGGAAGCAAACCACAGCCCCAACGCCCCTCGGATCGAGGAAGCTACGCAAGCCGTTTTCGCACCCCGCCCCCCGCTCTCCATAGGGCGAACCGGGGCAGGGCTGCCCCGACTGCCTGGCCCTGCTGCTTTTCTAGGGGTCTCCGGTGCCCGAAACCAACACCCCAAGGGTTCTCCTTCGTGGGGAAGCAGGATTGGGCGCCCGAAGCCTTCTGCTCCCAGGTCCCAGCCATACAACCTTAGCCATCTCGGCCGCTCAGCGCCAAGGCCCCGTGGCACCGACGGCCCCAAACGAGCTTCTGGCAGCTGCATTCTGCAAAGGGAAACTCTCCTCGGGCAGCCAACCACAGCCCCAACGCGCCTGGGATCGAGAAAGCAACGCAAGCCATTTTCGCCCCCGGCCCTCCACTCTCCATAGGGCGAACGGGGGCTGGGCTGCCCCGGCTCCCTGGTCCCTGCTGCTTTGCTGGGGGTCTCCGGTGCCCGGAACCCACTCCCCATGGGTTCTCCTTCGTGGGGAAGCAGGATTGGGCGCGCGAACGCCTTCTGCGCCCAGGCCCCAGCCATGCCTCTTGCGACTATTAGGTCGCTCAGCGCCGAGGCCCCGTGGTACCGACGGCCCCAAACGAGCTTCTGGCAGCTGCATTCTGCAAAGGGAAACTCTCCTCGGGCAGCCAACAACAGCCCCAATGAGCCCCGGATCGAGAAAGTAACGCAAGACCTTTTCGCCCCTGGCCCTCCGCTCTCCATAGGGCGAACCGGGGCTGGGCTGCCCCAGCTCCCTGGGCCCTGCTGCTTTGCTGGGGATCTCCAGGGCCCGAATCCCACTCCCCACGGGTTTTCCTTCGTGGGGAAGTAGGATTGGGCTCGCGAAGGCCTTCTGCGCCGAGCCCTCGCCATGCCCCCTGAGCCAATTCGGCCGCTCAGCGCCGATGCCCCGTCGCACCGACCGACCCAAACGAGCTTCTGGCAGCTGCCTTCTGCAAAGGGAAACTCTCCTCGGGTAGCCAACAACAGCCCCAATGAGCCCCGGATCGAGAAAGTAACGCAAGACCTTTTCGCCCCTGGCCCTCCGCTCTCCATAGGGCGAACCGGGGCTGGGCTGCCCCGGCTCCCTGGGCCCTGCTGCTTTACTGGGGGTCTCCGGTGCCCGGAACCCACTCCCCACGGGTTCTCCTTCGTGGGGAAGCAGGATTGTGGGCGCGAAGGCCTTCTGGGCTGAGTGTCCAACCATACCACCTGAGCCAGCTCGACCGCTCAGCGCCGAGGCCCCGTCGCACCGACGGCCCCAAACGAGCTTCTGGCACCTGCCTTCTCCAAAGGGAAATTCTCCTCAGGCAGCTAACCACGGCCCCAACGCGCCTCTGATCGAGAAAGCAACGCAAGCCATTTTCGTCCCTGGCATTCCGCTCTCCATAGGGCGAACCGGGGCTGGGCTGCCACGGCTCCCTGGGCCCTGCTGCTTTGCTGGGGGTCTCCGGTGCCCGAAACCCACTCCCCACGGGTTCTCCTTCGTGGGGAAGCAGGATTGGGCGCGCGACGGCCTTCTGCGCCCAGGCCCCAGGCATGCCCCCTGAGCCAGCTCGGCCGCTCAGCGCCGAGGCCCCGTCGCACCGACGGCCCCAAACGAGCTTCTGGCAGCTGCATTCTGCAAAGGGAAACTCTCCTCGGGAAGCAAACCACAGCCCCAACGCCCCTCGGATCGAGGAAGCTACGCAAGCCGTTTTCGCACCCGGCCCCCCGCTCTCCATAGGGCGAACCGGGGCAGGGCTGCCCCGACTGCCTGGGCCCTGCTGCTTTGCTGGGGGTCTCCGGTGCCCGAAACCAACACCCCAAGGGTTCTCCTTCGTGGGGAAGCAGGATTGGGCGCCCGAAGCCTTCTGCTCCCAGGTCCCAGCCATACACCCTTAGCCATCTCGGCCGCTCAGCGCCGAGGCCCCGTGGCACCGACGGCCCCAAACGAGCTTCTGGCAGCTGCATTCTGCAAAGGGAAACTCTCCTCGGGCAGCCAACCACAGCCCCAACGCGCCTGGGATCGAGAAAGCAACGCAAGCCATTTTCGCCCCCGCCCTCCGCTCTCCATAGGGCGAACGGGGGCTGGGCTGCCCCGGCTCCCTGGTCCCTGCTGCTTTGCTGGGGGTCTCCGGTGCCCGAAACCCACTCCCCACGGGTTCTCCTTGGTGGGGAAGCAGGATTGGGCGCGCGAAGGCCTTCTGCGCCCACGCCCCAGCCATGCCTCTTGCGCCTCTAAGGCCGCTCAATGCCGAGGCCCCGTGGTACCGAGGGCCGCAAACGAGCTTCTGGCAGCTGCATTCTGCAAAGGGAAACTCTCCTCAGGCAGCCAACCACAGCCCCAACGCGCCTCGGATCCAGAAAGCAACGGAAGCCTTTTAGCCCCCGCACTCCGCTCTCCATAGGGTGGACGGGGGCTGGGCTGCCCCGGCTCCCTGAGCCCTGCTGCTTTGCTGGGGGTCTCCGGTGCCCGAAACCCACTCCCCACGGGTTCTCCTTCGTGGGGAAGCAGGATTGGGCGCGTGAAGGCCTTCTGCGCCCAGGCCCCAGCCATGCCCCCTGAGCCAGCTCGGCCGCTCAGCGCGGAGGCCCGGTGGCACCGACGGCCCCAAAGGAGCTTCTGACAGCTGCATTCTGCAAAGGGAAACTCTCCTCGGGCAGCAAACCACAGCCCCAACGCGCCTCGGAACGAGAAAGCAACGCAAGCCGTTTTCCTCCCAGACCCTCCACTCTCCATGGGCACGAACCGGGGCTGGGCGGCCCCGTCTCCCTGGGCCCTGCTGCTTTGCTGGGTGTCTCCGGTGCCCGAAACCCACTCCCCATGGGTTCTCCTTCGTGGGGAAGCAGGATTGGGCGCGGGAAGACTTCTGCGCCCAGGCCCCAGCCATGCCCCCTGAGCCAGCTCGGCCGCTCAGCGCCGAGGCCTTATCACACCGATGGCCCGAAACAATCTTCTGGCAGCTGCATTCTGCAAGGGGAAACTCTCCTCGGGCAGCAACCCACAGCCCCAACGCGCCTCGGATCGAGAAAGCAACGCAAGCCGTTTTCGCCCCCGGCCCCCCGCTCTCCGTAGAGCGAACCGGGGATGGGCTGCCCAGGCTTCCTCAGCCCTGCTGCTTTGCTGGGTGTCTCCGGTGCCCGAAACCCACTCCCCACGGGTTCTCCTTCGTGGGGAAGCAGGATTGGGCGCGCGAAGGCCTTCTGCGCCCAGGCCCCAGCCATGCCCCCTGAGCCAGCTCGGCCGCTCAGCGCCTAGGCCCTGTCGCACCAAAGGCCCCAAACAATCTTCTGGCAGCTGCATTCTGCAAAGGGAAACTCTCCTCCGACAGCAACCCACAGCCCCAACGCGCCTCGGATCGAGAAAGCAACGCAAGCCGTTTTCGCCCCCGGCCCTCCGCTCTCCATAGGGCGAACCTGAGCTGGGCTGCCCTGGCTCCCTGGGCCCTGCTGCTTTGCTGGGGGTCTCCAGTGCCCGAAACCCACTCCCCACAGGTTCTCCTTCGTGGGGAAGCAGGATTGGGCACGCAAAGGCCTTCTGCGCCCAAGCCCTAGCCAAGCCCCCTGAGCCAGCTCGGCCGCTCAGCGCAAAGGTCCTGTCGCACCGATGGCCCCAAACGAGCTTCTGACAGCTGCATTCTGCAAAGGGAAACTCTCCTCGGGCAGCAAACCACAGCCCCAACGCGCCTCGGATCGAGAAAGCAACGCAAGCCGGTTTCGCCCCCGGGCCCCCGCTCTCCATAGAGCGAACGGCTGCAGGGCTGCCCAGGCTCCCTGGGCCCGGCTGCTTTGCTGGGTGTCTCCGGTGCCCGAAACCCACACCCCACGGGTTCTCCTTCGTGGGGAAGCAGGATTGGACGCGCAAAGCCTTCTGCGCCCAGGCCCCAGCCATGCCCCCTGAGCCAGCTCGGCCTCTCAGCGCCTAGGCCCCGTCGCACCAACGGCCCCAAACGAGCTTCTGACAGCTGCATTCTGCAAAGGGAAACTCTCCTCGGGTAGCAAACCACAGCCCCAACGCGCCTCGGATCGAGAAAGCAACGCAAGCCGTTTTCGCCCCCGGACCCCCGCTCTCAATAGGGCTAACCGGGGCTGGGCTGCCCTGGCTCCTTGGGCCCTGCCGCTTTGCTGGGGGTCTCCGGTGCCCGAAACCCACTCCCCACGGGTTCTCCTTCGTGGGGAAGCAGGATTGGGCGAGCGAAGGCCTTCTGCGCCCAGGCCCGAGCCTTGCCCCCTGAGCCAGCTCGGTCGCTCAGCGCTGAGGCCCCGTCGCACCGAAGGCCCCAAACAATCTTCTGGCAGCTGCATTCTGCAAAGGGAAACTCTCCTCGGGCAGCAAACCACAGCCCCAACGCGCCTCGGATCGAGAAAGCAACGCAAGCCGGTTTCGCCCCCGGCCCCCCGCTCTCCTTAGAGCGAACCGGGGCTGGGCTGCCCAGGCTCCCTGGTCCCTGCTGCTTTGCTGGGGGTCTCCGGTGCCCGAAACCCACTCCCCACGGGTTCTCCTTGGTGGGGAAGCAGGATTGGGCGCGCGAAGGCCTTCTGCGCCCACGCCCCAGCCATGCCTCTTGCGCCTCTAAGGCCGCTCAACGCCGAGGCCCCGTGGTACCGAGGGCCGCAAACGAGCTTCTGGCAGCTGCATTCTGCAAAGGGAAACTCTCCTCAGGCAGCCAACCACAGCCCCAACGCGCCTCGGATCCAGAAAGCAACGGAAGCCTTTTAGCCCCCGCACTCCGCTCTCCATAGGGTGGACGGGGGCTGGGCTGCCCCGGCTCCCTGAGCCCTGCTGCTTTGCTGGGGGTCTCCGGTGCCCGAAACCCACTCCCCACGGGTTCTCCTTCGTGGGGAAGCAGGATTGGGCGCGTGAAGGCCTTCTGCGCCCAGGCCCCAGCCATGCCCCCTGAGCCAGCTCGGCCGCTCAGCGCGGAGGCCCGGTGGCACCGACGGCCCCAAAGGAGCTTCTGGCAGCTGCATTCTGCAAAGGGAAACTCTCCTCGGGCAGCAAACCACAGCCCCAACGCGCCTCGGAACGAGAAAGCAACGCAAGCCGTTTTCCTCCCAGACCCTCCACTCTCCATAGGGCAAAGCGGGGCTGGGCTGCCCCGGCTCCCTGGGCCCTGCTGCTTTGCTGGCGGTCTCCGGTGCCCCAAACCCACTCCCAACGGGTTCTCCTTCATGGGGAAGCAGGATTGGGCGCGCGAAGGCCTTCTGCGCCCAGGCCCCAGCCATGCCCCGGAGCCAATTCGGCCTCTCAGCGCCGAGGTGCCGGGGCACCGACCACCCCAAACGAGCCTCTGGCAGCTGCATTCTGCAAAGGGAAACTCTCCTCGGGCAGAAAACCACAGCCCCAACGCGCCTCGGATCGCGAAAGCAACGCAAGCCGTTTTCGCCCCCGGGCCCCGCCACTCCATGGGGCGAACCGGGGCTGGGCGGCCCCGTCTCCCTGGGCCCTGCTGCTTTGCTGGGTGTCTCCGGTGCCCGAAACCCACTCCCCATGGGTTCTCCTTCGTGGGGAAGCAGGATTGGGCGCGGGAAGACTTCTGCGCCCAGGCCCCAGCCATGCCCCCTGAGCCAGCTCGGCCGCTCAGCGCCGAGGCCTTATCACACCGATGGCCCGAAACAATCTTCTGGCAGCTGCATTCTGCAAGGGGAAACTCTCCTCGGGCAGCAACCCACAGCCCCAACGCGCCTCGGATCGAGAAAGCAACGCAAGCCGTTTTCGCCCCCGGCCCCCCGCTCTCCGTAGAGCGAACCGGGGATGGGCTGCCCAGGCTTCCTCGGCCCTGCTGCTTTGCTGGGTGTCTCCGGTGCCCGAAACCCACTCCCCACGGGTTCTCCTTCGTGGGGAAGCAGGATTGGGCGCGCGAAGGCCTTCTGCGCCCAGGCCCCAGCCATGCCCCCTGAGCCAGCTCGGCCGCTCAGCGCCTAGGCCCTGTCGCACCAAAGGCCCCAAACAATCTTCTGGCAGCTGCATTCTGCAAAGGGAAACTCTCCTCGGGCAGCAAACCACAGCCCCAACGCGCCTCGGATCGAGAAAGCAACGCAAGCCGGTTTCGCCCCCGGCCCCCCGCTCTCCTTAGAGCGAACCGGGGCTGGGCTGCCCAGGCTCCCTGGGCCCTGCTGCTTTGCTGGGGGTCTCCGGTGCCCGAAACCCACACCCCACGGGTTCTCCTTCGTGGGGAAGCAGGATTGGGCGCGCGAAGCCTTCTGCACCCAGGGCCCAGACATGCCCCCTGAGCCAGCTCGGCCTTTCAGCGCTGAGGCCACGTCGCACCGACGGCCCCAAACAATCTTCTGGCAGCTGCACTCTGCAAAGGGAAACTCTCCTCGGGCAGCAAACCACAGCCCCAACGCGCCTCGAATCGAGAAAGCAACGCAAGCCGTTTTCGCCCCCGGACCCCGCTCTCCATAGGGCGAACCGGGGTTGGTCTGCCCAAGCTCCCTGGGCCCTGCTGCTTTGCTGGGGGTCTCCGGTGCCCGAAACCCACTCCCCACGGGTTCACCTTCGTGGGGAAGCAGGATTGGGCGCGCGAAGCCTTCTGCGCCCAGGCCCCAGCCATGCACCCTGATCCAGCTCGGCCTCTCAGCGCTGAGGCCCCGTCTCACAGACGGCCCCAAACAATCTTCTGGCAGCTGCATTCTGCAAAGGGAAACTCTCCTCGGGCAGCAACCCACAGCCCCAACGCGCCTCAGATCGAGAAAGCAACGCAAGCCGTTTTCGCCCCCGGCCCCCCGCTCTCCATATGGCTAACCGGAGCTGGGCTGCCCTGGCTCCTTGGGCCCTGCTGCTTTGCTGGGGGTCTCCGGTGCCCGAAACCCACTCCCCACGGGTTCTCCTTCGTGGGGAAGCAGGATTGGGCGCACGAAGCCTTCTGCGCCCAGGCCCCAGCCATGCCCACTGAGCGAGCTCGGCCGCTCAGCGCCGAGGCCACGTCGCACCGACGGCCCCAAACAATCTTCTGGCAGCTGCATTCTGCAAAGCGAAACTCTCCTCGGGCAGCAAACCACAGCCCCAACGCGCCTCGGATCGAGAAAGCAACGCAAGCCATTTTCGCCCCCGGCCCCCGCCACTCCATAGGGCGAAACGGGGCTGGGCTGCCCCGGCTCCCTGGGCCCTGCTGCTTTGCTGGGGGTCCCCGTGCCCCAAACCCACTCCCCACGGATTCTCCTTCGTGGGGAAGCAGGATTGGGCGAGCGAAGGCCTTCTGCGCCCAGGCCCCAGCCAAGCCCCATGAGCCAGCTCGGCCACTCAAAGCCAAGGTCCCGTCGCAACGATGCCCCAAACGAGCTTCTGACAGCTGCATTCTGCAAAGGGAAACTCTCCTCGGGCAGCAAACCACAGCCCCAACGCGCCTCGGATCGAGAAAGCAACGCAAGCCGTTTTCGACCCGGCCCTCCTTTCTCCATAGGGAGAACTGGGACTGGTCTGCCCCAGCTCCCTGGGCCCTGCTGCTTTGCTGGGGGTCTCCGGTGCCCGAAACCCACTCCCCACGGATTCTCCTTCGTGGGGAAGCAGGATTGGGCGCGCGAAGGCCTTCTGCGCCCAGGCCCCAGGCAAGCCCCCTGAGCCAGGTCGGCTGCTCAGCGCCAAGGTCCCGTCGCACCGATGCCCCAAACGAGCTTCTGTCAGCTGCATTCTGCAAAGGGAAACTCTCCTCGGGCAGCAAACCACAGCCCCAACGCGCCTCGGATCGAGAAAGCAACGCAAGCCATTTTCGCCCCCGGCCCCCGCCACTCCATAGGGCGAAACGGGGCTGGGCTGCCCCGGCTCCCTGGGCCCTGCTGCTTTGCTGGGGGTCCCCGTGCCCCAAACCCACTCCCCACGGATTCTCCTTCGTGGGGAAGCAGGATTGGGCGCGCGAAGGCCTTCTGCGCCCAGGCCCCAGGCAAGCCCCCTGAGCCAGGTCGGCTGCTCAGCGCCAAGGTCCCGTCGCACCGATGCCCCAAACGAGCTTCTGTCAGCTGCATTCTGCAAAGGGAAACTCTCCTCGGGCAGCAACCCACAGCCCCAACGCGCCTCGGATCGAGAAAGCAACGCAAGCCGTTTTCGCCCCCGGCACCGCCCTCGCCATAGGGCGAATCGGGGCTGGGCTGCCCAGGCTCCCTGGGCCCTGCTGCTTTGCTGGGGGTCTCCGGTGCCCGAAACCCACTCCCCACGGGTTCTCCTTCGTGGGGAAGCAGGATTGGGCGAGCGAAGGCCTTCTGCGCCCAGGCCCGAGCCTTGCCCCCTGAGCCAGCTCGGTCGCTCAGCGCTGAGGCCCCGTCGCACCGAAGGCCCCAAACAATCTTCTGGCAGCTGCATTCTGCAAAGGGAAACTCTCCTCGGGCAGCAAACCACAGCCCCAACGCGCCTCGGATCGAGAAAGCAACGCAAGCCGGTTTCGCCCCCGGCCCCCCGCTCTCCTTAGAGCGAACCGGGGCTGGGCTGCCCAGGCTCCCTGGGCCCTGCTGCTTTGCTGGGGGTCTCCGGTGCCCGAAACCCACACCCCACGGGTTCTCCTTCGTGGGGAAGCAGGATTGGGCGCGCGAAGCCTTCTGCACCCAGGGCCCAGACATGCCCCCTGAGCCAGCTCGGCCTTTCAGCGCTGAGGCCACGTCGCACCGACGGCCCCAAACAATCTTCTGGCAGCTGCACTCTGCAAAGGGAAACTCTCCTCGGGCAGCAAACCACAGCCCCAACGCGCCTCGAATCGAGAAAGCAACGCAAGCCGTTTTCGCCCCCGGACCCCGCTCTCCATAGGGCGAACCGGGGTTGGTCTGCCCAAGCTCCCTGGGCCCTGCTGCTTTGCTGGGGGTCTCCGGTGCCCGAAACCCACTCCCCACGGGTTCACCTTCGTGGGGAAGCAGGATTGGGCGCGCGAAGCCTTCTGCGCCCAGGCCCCAGCCATGCACCCTGATCCAGCTCGGCCTCTCAGCGCTGAGGCCCCGTCTCACAGACGGCCCCAAACAATCTTCTGGCAGCTGCATTCTGCAAAGGGAAACTCTCCTCGGGCAGCAACCCACAGCCCCAACGCGCCTCAGATCGAGAAAGCAACGCAAGCCGTTTTCGCCCCCGGCCCCCCGCTCTCCATATGGCTAACCGGAGCTGGGCTGCCCTGGCTCCTTGGGCCCTGCTGCTTTGCTGGGGGTCTCCGGTGCCCGAAACCCACTCCCCACGGGTTCTCCTTCGTGGGGAAGCAGGATTGGGCGCACGAAGCCTTCTGCGCCCAGGCCCCAGCCATGCCCACTGAGCGAGCTCGGCCGCTCAGCGCCGAGGCCACGTCGCACCGACGGCCCCAAACAATCTTCTGGCAGCTGCATTCTGCAAAGCGAAACTCTCCTCGGGCAGCAAACCACAGCCCCAACGCGCCTCGGATCGAGAAAGCAACGCAAGCCATTTTCGCCCCCGGCCCCCGCCACTCCATAGGGCGAAACGGGGCTGGGCTGCCCCGGCTCCCTGGGCCCTGCTGCTTTGCTGGGGGTCCCCGTGCCCCAAACCCACTCCCCACGGATTCTCCTTCGTGGGGAAGCAGGATTGGGCGAGCGAAGGCCTTCTGCGCCCAGGCCCCAGCCAAGCCCCATGAGCCAGCTCGGCCACTCAAAGCCAAGGTCCCGTCGCAACGATGCCCCAAACGAGCTTCTGACAGCTGCATTCTGCAAAGGGAAACTCTCCTCGGGCAGCAAACCACAGCCCCAACGCGCCTCGGATCGAGAAAGCAACGCAAGCCGTTTTCGACCCGGCCCTCCTTTCTCCATAGGGAGAACTGGGACTGGTCTGCCCCAGCTCCCTGGGCCCTGCTGCTTTGCTGGGGGTCTCCGGTGCCCGAAACCCACTCCCCACGGATTCTCCTTCGTGGGGAAGCAGGATTGGGCGCGCGAAGGCCTTCTGCGCCCAGGCCCCAGGCAAGCCCCTGAGCCAGGTCGGCTGCTCAGCGCCAAGGTCCCGTCGCACCGATGCCCCAAACGAGCTTCTGTCAGCTGCATTCTGCAAAGGGAAACTCTCCTCGGGCAGCAAACCACAGCCCCAACGCGCTTCGGATCGAGAAAGCAACGCAAGCCATTTTCGCCCCCGGCCCCCGCCACTCCATAGGGCGAAACGGGGCTGGGCTGCCCCGGCTCCCTGGGCCCTGCTGCTTTGCTGGGGGTCTCCAGTGCCCGAAACCCACTCCCCACAGGTTCTCCTTCGTGGGGAAGCAGGATTGGGCACGCGAAGGCCTTCTGCGCCCAGGCCCTAGCCAAGCCCCCTGAGCCACCTCGGCCGCTCAGCGCAAAGGTCCTGTCGCACCGATGGCCCCAAACGAGCTTCTGACAGCTGCATTCTGCAAAGGGAAACTCTCCTCGGGCAGCAAACCACAGCCCCAACGCGCCTCGGATCGAGAAAGCAACGCAAGCTCTTTTCGCCCCCGGGCCCCCGCTCTCCATAGAGCGAACGGCTGCAGGGCTGCCCAGGCTCCCTGGGCCCTGCTGCTTTGCTGGGGGTCTCCAGTGCCCGAAACCCACTCCCAACGGGTTCTCCTTAATGGGGAAGCAGGATTGGGCGCGCGAAGGCCTTCTGCGCCCAGGCCCCAGCCATGCCCCGGAGCCAATTCGGCCTCTCAGCGCCGAGGTGCCGGGGCACCGACCACCCCAAACGAGCCTCTGGCAGCTGCATTCTGCAAAGGGAAACTCTCCTCGGGCAGAAAACCACAGCCCCAACGCGCCTCGGATCGCGAAAGCAACGCAAGCCGTTTTCGCCCCCGGGCCCCGCCACTCCATGGGGCGAACCGGGGCTGGGCGGCCCCGTCTCCCTGGGCCCTGCTGCTTTGCTGGGTGTCTCCGGTGCCCGAAACCCACTCCCCATGGGTTCTCCTTCGTGGGGAAGCAGGATTGGGCGCGGGAAGACTTCTGCGCCCAGGCCCCAGCCATGCCCCCTGAGCCAGCTCGGCCGCTCAGCGCCGAGGCCTTATCACACTGATGGCCCGAAACAATCTTCTGGCAGCTGCATTCTGCAAGGGGAAACTCTCCTCGGGCAGCAACCCACAGCCCCAACGCGCCTCGGATCGAGAAAGCAACGCAAGCCGTTTTCGCCCCCGGCCCCCCGCTCTCCGTAGAGCGAACCGGGGATGGGCTGCCCAGGCTTCCTCGGCCCTGCTGCTTTGCTGGGTGTCTCCGGTGCCCGAAACCCACTCCCCACGGGTTCTCCTTCGTGGGGAAGCAGGATTGGGCGCGCGAAGGCCTTCTGCGCCCAAGCCCTAGCCAAGCCCCCTGAGCCAGCTCGGCCGCTCAGCGCAAAGGTCCTGTCGCACCGATGGCCCCAAACGAGCTTCTGACAGCTGCATTCTGCAAAGGGAAACTCTCCTCGGGCAGCAAACCACAGCCCCAACGCGCCTCGGATCGAGAAAGCAACGCAAGCCGGTTTCGCCCCCGGGCCCCCGCTCTCCATAGAGCGAACGGCTGCAGGGCTGCCCAGGCTCCCTGGGCCCGGCTGCTTTGCTGGGTGTCTCCGGTGCCCGAAACCCACACCCCACGGGTTCTCCTTCGTGGGGAAGCAGGATTGGACGCGCAAAGCCTTCTGCGCCCAGGCCCCAGCCATGCCCCCTGAGCCAGCTCGGCCTCTCAGCGCCTAGGCCCCGTCGCACCAACGGCCCCAAACGAGCTTCTGACAGCTGCATTCTGCAAAGGGAAACTCTCCTCGGGTAGCAAACCACAGCCCCAACGCGCCTCGGATCGAGAAAGCAACGCAAGCCGTTTTCGCCCCCGGACCCCCGCTCTCAATAGGGCTAACCGGGGCTGGGCTGCCCTGGCTCCTTGGGCCCTGCCGCTTTGCTGGGGGTCTCCGGTGCCCGAAACCCACTCCCCACGGGTTCTCCTTCGTGGGGAAGCAGGATTGGGCGAGCGAAGGCCTTCTGCGCCCAGGCCCGAGCCTTGCCCCCTGAGCCAGCTCGGTCGCTCAGCGCTGAGGCCCCGTCGCACCGAAGGCCCCAAACAATCTTCTGGCAGCTGCATTCTGCAAAGGGAAACTCTCCTCGGGCAGCAAACCACAGCCCCAACGCGCCTCGGATCGAGAAAGCAACGCAAGCCGGTTTCGCCCCCGGCCCCCCGCTCTCCATAGAGCGAACCGGGGCTGGGCTGCCCAGGCTCCCTGGGCCCTGCTGCTTTGCTGGGGGTCTCCGGTGCCCGAAACCCACACCCCACGGTTCTCCTTCGTGGGGAAGCAGGATTGGGCACGCGAAGCCTTCTGCACCCAGGGCCCAGACATGCCCCCTGAGCCAGCTCGGCCTTTCAGCGCTGAGGCCACGTCGCACCGACGGCCCCAAACAATCTTCTGGCAGCTGCACTCTGCAAAGGGAAACTCTCCTCGGGCAGCAAACCACAGCCCCAACGCGCCTCGAATCGAGAAAGCAACGCAAGCCGTTTTCGCCCCCGGACCCCGCTCTCCATAGGGCGAACCGGGGCTGGTCTGCCCAAGCTCCCTGGGCCCTGCTGCTTTGCTGGGGGTCTCCGGTGCCCGAAACCCACTCCCCACGGGTTCACCTTCGTGGGGAAGCAGGATTGGGCGCGCGAAGCCTTCTGCGCCCAGGCCCCAGCCATGCACCCTGAGCCAGCTCGGCCTCTCAGCGCTGAGGCCCCGTCTCACAGACGGCCCCAAACAATCTTCTGGCAGCTGCATTCTGCAAAGGGAAACTCTCCTCGGGCAGCAACCCACAGCCCCAACGCGCCTCAGATCGAGAAAGCAACGCAAGCCGTTTTCGCCCCCGGCCCCCCGCTCTCCATAGGGCTAACCGGGGCTGGGCTGCCATGGCTCCTTGGGCCCTGCTGCTTTGCTGGGGGTCGCCGGTGCCCGAAACCCACTCCCCACGGGTTCTCCTTCGTGGGGAAGCAGGATTGGGCGCACGAAGGCCTTCTGCGCCCAGGCCCCAGCCTTGCTCCCTGAGCGAGCTCGGCCGCTCAGCGACGAGGCCCCGTCGCACCGACGGCCCCAAACAATCTTCTGGCAGCTGCATTCTGCAAAGGGAAACTCTCCTCGGGCAGCAAACCACAGCCCCAACGAGCCTCGGATCGAGAAAGCAACGCAGCCATTTTCGCCCCCGGCCCCCGCCACTCCATAGGGCGAAACGGGGCTGGGCTGCCCCGGCTCCCTGGGCCCTGCTGCTTTGCTGGGGGTCCCCGTGCCCCAAACCCACTCCCCACGGATTCTCCTTCGTGGGGAAGCAGGATTGGGCGAGCGAAGGCCTTCTGCGCCCAGGCCCCAGCTAAGCCCCATGAGCCAGCTCGGCCACTCAAAGCCAAGGTCCCGTCGCACCGATGCCCCAAACGAGCTTCTGACAGCTGCATTCTGCAAAGGGAAACTCTCCTCGGGCAGCAAACCACAGCCCCAACGCGCCTCGGATCGAGAAAGCAACGCAAGCCGTTTTCGACCCGGCCCTCCTTTCTCCATAGGGAGAACTGGGACTGGTCTGCCCCAGCTCCCTGGGCCCTGCTGCTTTGCTGGGGGTCTCCGGTGCCCGAAACCCACTCCCCACGGATTCTCCTTCGTGGGGAAGCAGGATTGGGCGCGCGAAGGCCTTCTGCGCCCAGGCCCCAGGCAAGCCCCCTGAGCCAGGTCGGCTGCTCAGCGCCAAGGTCCCGTCGCACCGATGCCCCAAACGAGCTTCTGTCAGCTGCATTCTGCAAAGGGAAACTCTCCTCGGGCAGCAAACCACAGCCCCAACGCGCCTCGGATCGAGAAAGCAACGCAAGCCGTTTTCGCCCCCGGCCCCCCGCTCTCCATAGAGCGAACCGGGGCTGGGCTGCCCAGGCTCCCTGGGCCCTGCTGCTTTGCTGGGGGTCTCCGGTGCCCGAAACCCACTCCCCACGGGTTCTCCTTCGTGGGGAAGCAGGATTGGACGCGCGAAGCCTTCTGCGCCCAGGCCCCAGCCATGCCCCATGAGCCAGCTCGGCCTCTCAGCGCTGAGGCCCCGTCTCATCGACGGGCCCAAACAATCTTCTGGCAGCTGCATTCTGCAAAGGGAAACTCTCCTCGGGCAGCAACCCACAGCCACAACGCGCCTCGGATCGAGAAAGCAACGCAAGCCGTTTTCGCCCCCGGCCCCCCGCTCTCCATAGGGCGAACCGGGGCTGGGCTGCCCCGGCTCCTTGGGCCCTGCTGCTTTGCTGGGGGTCTCCGGTGCCCGAAACCCACTCCCCACGGGTTCTCCTTCGTGGGGAAGCAGGATTGGGCGCGCGAAGGCCTTCTGCGCCCAGGCCCCAGCCATTCCCCCTGAGCCAACTCGGCCGCTCAGCGCCTAGGCCCTGTGGCACCGACGGCCCCAAACAATCTTCTGGCAGCTGCATTCTGCAAAGGGAAACTCTCCTCCGACAGCAACCCACAGCCCCAACGCGCCTCGGATCGAGAAAGCAACGCAAGCCGTTTTCGCCCCCGGCCCTCCGCTCTCCATAGGGCTAACCGGGGCTGGGCTGCCCTGGCTCCCTGGGCCCTGCTGCTTTGCTGGGGGTCTCCAGTGCCCGAAACCCACTCCCCACAGGTTCTCCTTCGTGGGGAAGCAGGATTGGGCACGCGAAGGCCTTCTGAGCCCAGGCCCTAGCCAAGCCCCCTGAGCCAGCTCGGCCACTCAGCGCAAAGGTCCTGTCGCACCGATGGCCCCAAACGAGCTTCTGACAGCTGCATTCTGCAAAGGGAAACTCTCCTCGGGCAGCAAACCACAGCCCCAACGCGCCTCGGATCGAGAAAGCAACGCAAGCTCTTTTCGCCCCCGGGCCCCCGCTCTCCATAGAGCGAACCGCTGCAGGGCTGCCCAGGCTCCCTGGGCCCTGCTGCTTTGCTGGGTGTCTCCGGTGCCCTAAACCCACACCCCAGGGGTTCTCCTTCCTGGGGAAGCAGGATTGGACGCGCAAAGCCTTCTGCGCCCAGGCCCCAGCCATGCCCCCTGAGCCAGCTCGGCCTCTCAGCGCCTAGGCCCCGTCACACCGACGGCCCCAAACGAGCTTCTGACAGCTGCATTCTGCAAAGGGAAACTCTCCTCGGGCAGCAAACCACAGCCCCAACGCGCCTCGGATCGAGAAAGCAACGCAAGCCTTTTTCGCCCCCGGACCCCCGCTCTCAATAGGGCTAACCGGGGCTGGGCTGCCCTGGCTCCTTGGGCCCTGCCGCTTTGCTGGGGGTCTCCGGTGCCCGAAACCCACTCCCCATGGGTTCTCCTTCGTGGGGAAGCAGGATTGGGCGCGCGAAGGCCTTCTGCGCCCAGGCCCCAGCCATGCCCCCTGAGCCAGCTCGGGCTCTCAGCGCTGAGGACCCGTCGCACCGACGGCACCAAACGAGCTTCTGGCAGCTGCTTTCTGCAAAGGGAAACTCTCCTCGGGCAGGCAACCACAGCCCCAACGCGCCTCGGATCGAGAAAGCAACGCAAGCCGTTTTCGCCCCCGGCCCCCCGCTCTCCATAGAGCGAACCGGGGCTGGGCTGCCCAGGCTCCCTGGGCCCTGCTGCTTTGCTGGGGGTCTCCGGTGCCCGAAACCCACTCCCCACGGGTTCTCCTTCGTGGGGAAGCAGGATTGGACGCGCGAAGCCTTCTGCGCCCAGGCCACAGCCATGCCCCATGAGCCAGCTCGGCCTCTCAGCGCTGAGGCCCCGTCTCATCGACGGCCCCAAACAATCTTCTGGCAGCTGCATTCTGCAAAGGGAAACTCTCCTCGGGCAGCAACCCACAGCCACAACGCGCCTCGGATCGAGAAAGCAACGCAAGCCGTTTTCGCCCCCGGCCCCCCGCTCTCCATAGGGCGAACCGGGGCTGGGCTGCCCCGGCTCCTTGGGCCCTGCTGCTTTGCTGGGGGTCTCCGGTGCCCGAAACCCACTCCCCACGGGTTCTCCTTCGTGGGGAAGCAGGATTGGGCGCGCGAAGGCCTTCTGCGCCCAGGCCCCAGCCATTCCCCCTGAGCCAACTCGGCCGCTCAGCGCCTAGGCCCTGTCGCACCGACGGCCCCAAACAATCTTCTGGCAGCTGCATTCTGCAAAGGGAAACTCTCCTCCGACAGCAACCCACAGCCCCAACGCGCCTCGGATCGAGAAAGCAACGCAAGCCGTTTTCGCCCCCGGCCCTCCGCTCTCCATAGGGCTAACCGGGGCTGGGCTGCCCTGGCTCCCTGGGCCCTGCTGCTTTGCTGGGGGTCTCCAGTGCCCGAAACCCACTCCCCACAGGTTCTCCTTCGTGGGGAAGCAGGATTGGGCACGCGAAGGCCTTCTGAGCCCAGGCCCTAGCCAAGCCCCCTGAGCCAGCTCGGCCACTCAGCGCAAAGGTCCTGTCGCACCGATGGCCCCAAACGAGCTTCTGACAGCTGCATTCTGCAAAGGGAAACTCTCCTCGGGCAGCAAACCACAGCCCCAACGCGCCTCGGATCGAGAAAGCAACGCAAGCTCTTTTCGCCCCCGGGCCCCCGCTCTCCATAGAGCGAACCGCTGCAGGGCTGCCCAGGCTCCCTGGGCCCTGCTGCTTTGCTGGGTGTCTCCGGTGCCCTAAACCCACTCCCCATGGGTTCTCCTTCGTGGGGAAGCAGGATTGGGCGCGCGAAGGCCTTCTGCGCCCAGGCCCCAGCCATGCCCCCTGAGCCAGCTCGGGCTCTCAGCGCTGAGGACCCGTCGCACCGACGGCACCAAACGAGCTTCTGGCAGCTGCTTTCTGCAAAGGGAAACTCTCCTCGGGCAGCCAACCACAGCCCCAACACGCCTCGGAATGAGAAAGCAACGCAAGCCGTTTTCGTCACCGGCCCTCCACACTCCATAGGGCCAACCGGGGCTGGGCTGCCCCAGCTCCCTAGGGCCTGCTGCTTATCTGGTGTCTCCGGTGCCGGAAATCCACTCCCCATGGGTTCTTTTTCGTGGGCAAGCAGGATTGGGCGCGCGAAGGCCTCCGCGCCCAGGCCCCAGCCATGCCCCCTAGAGCCAGGTCGGCCGCTCAGCGCCAAGGCCCTGTCGCACTGACGGCCCCAAACGAGCTTCTGGCAGCTGCATTCTGCAAAGGGAAACTCTCCTCGGGCAGCAAACCACAGCCCCAACACGCCTCGGATCCAGAAAGCAACGCAAGCCGTTTTCGCCCCCGGCCCTCCGAACTCCATAGGGAGAACCCGGGCTGGACTGCCCCGGATCCCTGGGCCCTGCTGCTTTGCTGGGGGTCTCCGGTGCCCGAGACCCACTCCCCACGTGTTCTCCTTCGTGGGGATGCAGGATTGGGCGCGCGAAGGCCTTCTCCGCCCATACCCCAGCCATGCCCCCTAAGCCAGCTCGGCCGCTCAGCGCCGAGGCCCCGTCGCAGTGACGGCCCCAATCGAGCTTCTGGCAGCTGCATTCTGCAAAGGAAAACTCTCCTTGGGCAGCAAATCACAGCCCCAACACACCTCGGATCCAGAAAGCAACGCAAGCCGTTTTCGCCCCCGGCCATCCGAACTCCATAGGGCGAACCCGGGCTGGACTGCCCCGGATCCCTGGGCCCTGCTGCTTTGCTGGGGGTCTCCGGTGCCCGAAACCCACTCCCCACGGGTTCTCCTTCGTGGGGAAGCAGGATTGGACGCACGAAGCCTTCGGCGCCCCGGCCCCAGCCATGCCCCCTGAGGCAGCTCGGCCTCTCAGCGCCTAGGCCCCGTCCTACCGACGGCCCCAAACAATCTTCTGGCAGCTGCATTCTGCAAAGGGAAACTCTCCTCGGGCAGCAAACCACAGCCCCAACGCGCCTCGGATCGAGAAAGCAACGCAAGCCGTTTTCGCCACGGCCCACGCCACTCCATAGGGCGAACCGGGGCTGGGCTACCCCGGCTCCCTGGGCCCTGCTGCTTTGCTGGGGGTCTCCGGTGCCCGAAACCCACTCCCCACGGGTTCTCCTTCGTGGGGAAGCAGGATTGGGCGCGCGAAGTCCTTCTGCGCCCAGGCCCCAGCTAAGCCCCCTGAGCCAGCTCGGCCGCTCAGTGCCAAGGTCCCGTCGCACCGATGGCCCCAAACGAGCTTCTGACAGCTGCATTCTGCAAAGGGAAACTCTCCTCGGGCAGCAAACCACAGCCCCAACGCGCCTCGGATCGAGAAAGCAACGCAAGCCGTTTTCGCCCCCGGCCCCCCGCTCTCCATAGAGCGAACCGGGGCAGGGCTGCCCCGGCTCCCTGGGCCCTGCTGCTTTGCTGGGGGTCTCCGGTGCCCGAAACCCACTCCCCACGGGTTCTCCTTCGTGGGGAAGCAGGATTGGGCGCGCGAAGGCCTTCTGCGCCCAGGCCCCAGCCATGCCCCCTGAGCCAGCTCGGCCGCTCAGCGCCTAGGCCCCGTCGCACCAAAGGCCCCAAACAATCTTCTGGCAGCTGCATTCTGCAAAGGGAAACTCTCCTCCGACAGCAACCCACAGCCCCAACGCGCCTCGGATCGAGAAAGCAACGCAAGCCGTTTTCGCCCCCGGACCCCCGCTCTCAATAGGGCTAACCGGGGCTGGGCTGCCCTGGCTCCTTGGGCCCTGCCGCTTTGCTGGGGGTCTCCGGTGCCCGAAACCCACTCCCCACGGGTTCTCCTTCGTGGGGAAGCAGGATTGGGCCCGCGAAGGCCTTCTGCGCCCAGGCCCCAGCCATGCCCCCTGAGCCAGCTCGGGCTCTCAGCGCTGAGGACCCGTCGCACCGACGGCACCAAACGAGCTTCTGGCAGCTGCTTACTGCAAAGGGAAACTCTCCTCGGGCAGCCAACCACAGCCCCAACACACCTCGGATCCAGAAAGCAACGCAAGCCGTTTTCGCCCCCGGCCCTCCGAAGTCCATAGGGCGAACCCGGGCTGGACTGCCCCGGATCCCTGGGCCCTGCTGCTTTGCTGGGGGTCTCCGGTGCCCGAAACCCACTCCCCACGGGTTCTCCTTCGTGGGGAAGCAGGATTGGGCGCGCGAAGCCTTCTGCGCCCAGGCCCCAGCCGTGCCCTTGCGCCACCTCGGCTGCTCAGCGCCTAGGCCCGGTGTCACCGACGGCCCCAAACGAGCTTCTGGCAGCTGCTTTCTGCAAAGGGAAACTCTCCTCGGGCAGCCAACCACAGCCCCAACACGCCTCGGAATGAGAAAGCAACGCAAGCCGTTTTCGTCACCGGCCCTCCACACTCCATAGGGCCAACCGGGGCTGGGCTGCCCCAGCTCCCTGGGGCCTGCTGCTTATCTGGGGTCTCCGGTGCCGGAAATCCACTCCCCATGGGTTCTCTTTCGTGGGCAAGCAGGATTGGGCGCGCGAAGGCCTTCTGCGCCCAGGCCCCAGCCATGCCCCCTAGAGCCAGGTGGGCCGCTCAGCGCCAAGGCCCTGTCGCACTGACGGCCCCAAACGAGCTTCTGGCAGCTGCATTCTGCAAAGGGAAACTCTCCTCGGGCAGCAAACCACAGCCCCAACACGCCTCGGATCCAGAAAGCAACGCAAGCCGTTTTCGCCCCCGGCCCTCCGAACTCCATAGGGCGAACCCGGGCTGGACTGCCCCGGATCCCTGGGCCCTGCTGCTTTGCTGGGGGTCTCCGGTGCCCGAGACCCACTCCCCACGTGTTCTCCTTCGTGGGGATGCAGGATTGGGCGCGCGAAGGCCTTCTCCGCCCATACCCCAGCCATGCCCCCTAAGCCAGCTCGGCCGCTCAGCGCCGAGGCCCCGTCGCAGTGACGGCCCCAATCGAGCTTCTGGCAGCTGCATTCTGCAAAGGAAAACTCTCCTTGGGCAGCAAACCACAGCCCCAACACACCTCGGATCCAGAAAGCAACGCAAGCCGTTTTCGCCCCCGGCCATCCGAACTCCATAGGGCGAACCCGGGCTGGACTGCCCCGGATCCCTGGGCCCTGCTGCTTTGCTGGGGGTCTCCGGTGCCCGAAACCCACTCCCCAAGGGTTCTCCTTCGTGGGGAAGCAGGATTGGGCGCGCGAAGCCTTCGGCGCCCAGGCCCCAGCCATGCCCCCTGAGGCAGCTCGGCCTCTCAGCGCCTAGGCCCCGTCATACCGACTGCCCCAAACAATCTTCTGGCAGCTGCATTCTGCAAAGGGAAACTCTCCTCGGGCAGCAAACCACAGCCCCAACGCACCTCGGATCGAGAAAGCAACGCAAGCCGTTTTCGCCACGGCCCACGCCACTCCATAGGGCGAACCGGGGCTGGGCTACCCCGGCTCCCTGGGCCCTGCTGCTTTGCTGGGGGTCTCCGGTGCCCGAAACCCACTCCCCACGGGTTCTCCTTCGTGGGGAAGCAGGATTGGGCGCGCGAAGTCCTTCTGCGCCCAGGCCCCAGCTAAGCCCCCTGAGCCAGCTCGGCCGCTCAGCGCCAAGGTCCCGTCGCACCGATGGCCCCAAAGGAGCTTCTGACAGCTGCATTCTGCAAAGGGAAACTCTCCTCGGGCAGCAAACCACAGCCCCAACGCGCCTCGGATCGAGAAAGCAACGCAACCCGTTTTCGCCCCCGGCCCCCCGCTCTCCATAGAGCGAACCGGGGCAGGGCTGCCCCGGCTCCCTGGGCCCTGCTGCTTTGCTGGGTGTCTCCGGTCCCCGAAACCCACTCCCCACGGGTTCTCCTTCGTGGGGAAGCAGGATTGGGCGCGCGAAGTCCTTCTGCGCCCAGGCCCCAGCCATGCCCCCTGAGCCAGCTCGGCCGCTCAGCGCCTAGGCCCCGTCGCACCAAAGGCCCCAAACAATCTTCTGGCAGCTGCATTCTGCAAAGGGAAACTCTCCTCCGACAGCAACCCACAGCCCCAACACGCCTCGGAATGAGAAAGCAACGCAAGCCGTTTTCGTCACCGGCCCTCCACACTCCATAGGGCCAACCGGGGCAGGGCTGCCCCGGCTCCCTGGGCCCTGCTGCTTTGCTGGGTGTCTCCGGTGCCCGAAACCCACTCCCCACGGGTTCTCCTTCGTGGGGAAGCAGGATTGGGCGCGCGAAGTCCTTCTGCGCCCAGGCCCCAGCCATGCCCCCTGAGCCAGCTCGGGCTCTCAGCGCTGAGGACCCGTCGCACCGACGGCACCAAACGAGCTTCTGGCAGCTGCTTTCTGCAAAGGGAAACTCTCCTCGGGCAGCCAACCACAGCCCCAACACGCCTCGGAATGAGAAAGCAACGCAAGCCGTTTTCGTCACCGGCCCTCCACACTCCATAGGGCCAACCGGGGCTGGGCTGCCCAAGCTCCCTAGGGCCTGCTGTTTATCTGGTGTCTCCGGTGCCGGAAATCCACTCCCCATGGGTTCTCTTTCGTGGGCAAGCAGGATTGGGCGCGCGAAGGCCTTCCGCGCCCAGGCCCCAGCCATGCCCCCTAGAGCCAGGTCGGCCGCTCAGCGCCAAGGCCCTGTCGCACTGACGGCCCCAAACGAGCTTCTGGCAGCTGCATTCTGCAAAGGGAAACTCTCCTTGGGCAGCAAACCACAGCCCCAACACACCTCGGATCCAGAAAGCAACGCAAGCCGTTTTCGCCCCCGGCCCTCCGAAGTCCATAGGGCGAACCCGGGCTGGACTGCCCCGGATCCCTGGGCCCTGCTGCTTTGCTGGGGGTCTCCGGTGCCCGAAACCCACTCCCCACGGGTTCTCCTTCGTGGGGAAGCAGGATTGGGCGCGGGAAGCCTTCTGCGCCCAGGCCCCAGCCGTGCCCTTGCGCCACCTCGGCTGCTCAGCGCCTAGGCCCGGTGTCACCGACGGCCCCAAACGAGCTTCTGGCAGCTGCTTTCTGCAAAGGGAAACTCTCCTCGGGCAGCCAACCACAGCCCCAACACGCCTCGGAATGAGAAAGCAACGCAAGCCGTTTTCGCCCCCGGCCCTCCGAACTCCATAGGGCGAACCCGGGCTGGACTGCCCCGGATCCCTGGGCCCTGCTGCTTTGCTGGGGGTCTCCGGTGCCCGAGACCCACTCCCCACGTGTTCTCCTTCGTGGGGATGCAGGATTGGGCGCGCGAAGGCCTTCTCCGCCCATACCCCAGCCATGCCCCCTAAGCCAGCTCGGCCGCTCAGCGCCGAGGCCCAGTCGCAGTGACGGCCCCAATCGAGCTTCTGGCAGCTGCATTCTGCAAAGGAAAACTCTCCTTGGGCAGCAAACCACAGACCCAACACACCTCGGATCCAGAAAGCAACGCAAGCCGTTTTCGCCCCCGGCCATCCGAACTCCATAGGGCGAACCCGGGCTGGACTGCCCCGGATCCCTGGGCCCTGCTGCTTTGCTGGGGGTCTCCGGTGCCCGAAGCCCACTCCCCACGGGTTCTCCTTCGTGGGGAAGCAGGATTGGGCGCGCGAAGGCCTTCTGCGCCCAGGCCCCAGGCATGCCCCCTGAGCCAGCTCAGCAGCTCAGCGCCGAGGCTCCGTCGCACCGACGGCCCCAATCTTCTGGCAGCTGCATTCTGCAAAGGGAAACTCTCCTCGGGCAGCAAACCACAGCCCCAACGCGCCTCGGATCGAGAAAGCATCGCAAGCCGTTTTCGCCCCCGGCCCCTCGCTCTCCATAGGGCGAACCGGGGCTGGGCGGCCCCGGCTGCCTGGGCCCTGCTGCTTTGCTGGGTGTCTCCGGTGCCCGAAACCCACTCCCCATGGGTTCTCCTTCGTGGGGAAGCAGGATTGGGCGCGGGAAGACTTCTGCGCCCAGGCCCCAGCCATGCCCCCTGAGCCAGCTCGGCCGCTCAGCGCTGAGGCCCTATCACACCGATGGCCCGAAACAATCTTCTGGCAGCTGCATTCTGCAAGGGGAAACTCTCCTCGGGCAGCAACCCACAGCCCCAACGCGCCTCGGATCGAGAAAGCAACGCAAGCCGTTTTCGCCCCCGGCCCCCCGCTCTCCGTAGAGCGAACCGGGGATGGGCTGCCCAGGCTTCCTCGGCCCTGCTGCTTTGCTGGGGGTCTCCGGTGCCCGAAACCCACTCCCCACGGGTTCTCCTTCGTGGGGAAGCAGGATTGGGCGCGCGAAGGCCTTCTGCGCCCAGGCCCCAGCCATGCCCCCTGAGCCAGCTCGGCCGCTCAGCGCCTAGGCCCTGTCGCACCAAAGGCCCCAAACAATCTTCTGGCAGCTGCATTCTGCAAAGGGAAACTCTCCTCCGACAGCAACCCACAGCCCCAACGCGCCTCGGATCGAGAAAGCAACGCAAGCCGTTTTCGCCCCCGGCCCTCCGCTCTCCATAGGGCGAACCTGGGCTGGGCTGCCCTGGCTCCCTGGGCCCTGCTGCTTTGCTGGGGGTCTCCAGTGCCCGAAACCCACTCCCCACAGGTTCTCCTTCGTGGGGAAGCAGGATTGGGCACGCGAAGGCCTTCTGCGCCCAGGCCCTAGCCAAGCCCCCTGAGCCAGCTCGGCCGCTCAGCGCAAAGGTCCTGTCGCACCGATGGCCCCAAACGAGCTTCTGACAGCTGCATTCTGCAAAGGGAAACTCTCCTCGGGCAGCAAACCACAGCCCCAACGCGCCTCGGATCGAGAAAGCAACGCAAGTTCTTTTCGCCCCCGGGCCCCCGCTCTCCATAGAGCGAACGGCTGCAGGGCTGCCCAGGCTCCCTGGGCCCTGCTGCTTTGCTGGGTGTCTCCGGTGCCCGAAACCCACACCCCACGGGTTCTCCTTCGTGGGGAAGCAGGATTGGACGCGCAAAGCCTTCTGCGCCCAGGCCCCAGCCATGCCCCCTGAGCCAGCTCGGCCTCTCAGCGCCTAGGCCCCGTCGCACCGACGGCCCCAAACGAGCTTCTGACAGCTGCATTCTGCAAAGGGAAACTCTCCTCGGGCAGCAAACCACAGCCCCAACGCGCCTCGGATCGCGAAAGCAAAGCAAGCCGTTTTCGCCCCCGGGCCCCGCCACTCCATGGGGCGAACCGGGGCTGGGCGGCCCCATTTCCCTGGGCCCTGCTGCTTTGCTGGGGGTCTCCGGTGCCCGAAGCCCACTCCCCACGAGTTCTTCGTGGGGAAGCAGGATTGGGCGCGCGAAGGCCTTCTGCGCCCAGGCCCCAGGCATGCCCCCTGAGCCTGCTCAGCAGCTCAGCGCCGAGGCTCCGTCGCACCGACGGCCCCAAACAATCTTCTGGCAGCTGCATTCTGCAAAGGGAAACTCTCCTCGGGCAGCAAACCACAGCCCCAACGCGCCTCGGATCAAGAAAGCATCGCAAGCCGTTTTCGCCCCCGGCCCCTCGCTATCCATAGGGCGAACCGGGGCTGGGCGGCCCCGGCTGCCTGTGCCCTGCTGCTTTGCTGGGGGTCTCCGGTGCCCGAAACCCACTCCCCATGGGTTCTCCTTCGTGGGGAAGCAGGATTGGGCGCGGGAAGCCTTATGCGCCCAGGCCCCAGCCATGCCCCCTGAGCCAGCTCGGCCGCTCAGCGCCGAGGCCCTATCACACAGATGGCCCGAAACAATCTTCTGGCAGCTGCATTCGGCAAGGGGAAACTCTCCTAGGGCAGCATCCCACAGCCCCAACGCGCCTCGGATCGAGAAAGCAACGCAAGCCGGTTTCGCCCCCGGCCCCCCGCTCTCCTTAGAGCGAACCGGGGCTGGGCTGCCCCGGCTCCCTGGGCCCTGCTGCTTTGCTGGGGGTCCCCGTCCCCAAAACCCACTCCCCACGGGTTCTCCTTCGTGGGGAAGCAGGATTGGGCGCGCGAAACCTTCTGCGCCCAGGCCCGAGCCTTGCCCCCTGAGCCAGCTCGGCCGCTCAGCGCCGAGGCCCCGTCGCACCGACGGCCCCAAACGAGCTTCTGGCAGCTGCATTCTGCAAAGTTAAACTCTCCTCGGGCAGCAAACCACAGCCCCAACGCGCCTCGGATCGAGAAAGCAACGCAAGCCTTTTTCGCCCCCGGACCCCGCTCTCCATAGGGCGAACCGGGGCTGGTCTGCCCAAGCTCCCTGGGCCCTGCTGCCTTGCTGGGGGTCTCCAGTGCCCGAAACCCACTCCCCACGGGTTCACCTTCGTGGGGAAGCAGGATTGGGCGCGCGAAGCCTTCTGCGCCCAGGCCCCAGCCATGCACCCTGATCCAGCTCGGCCTCTCAGCGCTGAGGCCCCGTCTCACAGACGGCCCCAAACAATCTTCTGGCAGCTGCATTCTGCAAAGGGAAACTCTCCTCGGGCAGCAACCCACAGCCCCAACGCGCCTCAGATCAAGAAAGCAACGCAAGCCGTTTTCGACCCCGGACCCCCGCTCTCCATAGGGCTAACCGGAGCTGGACTGCCCTGGCTCCTTGGGCCCTGCTGCTTTGCTGGGGGTCTCCGGTGCCCGAAACCCACTCCCCACGGGTTCTCCTTCGTGGGGAAGCAGGATTGGGCGCACGAAGCCTTCTGCGCCCAGGCCCCAGCCATGCCCCCTGAGCGAGCTCGGCCGCTCAGCGCCGAGGCCACGTTGCACCGACGGCCGCAAACAATCTTCTGGCAGCTGCATTCTGCAAAGGGAAACTCTCCTCGGGCAGCCAACCACAGCCCCAACGCGCCTCGGATCGAGAAATCAACGCAAGCCGTTTTCGCCCCCGGCCCCCGCCACTCCATAGGGCGAAACGGGGCTGGGCTGCCCCGGCTCCCTGGGCCCTGCTGCTTTGCTGGGGGTCCCCGTGCCCCAAACCCACTCCCCACGGATTCTCCTTCGTGGGGAAGCAGGATTGGGCGAGCGAAGGCCTTCTGCGCCCAGGCCCCAGACAAGCCCCATGAGCCAGCTCGGCCACTCAAAGCCAAGGTCCCGTCGCACCGATGCCCCAAACGAGCTTCTGACAGCTGCATTCTGCAAAGGGAAACTCTCCTCGGGCAGCAAACCACAGCCCCAACGCGCCTCGGATCGAGAAAGCAACGCAAGCCGTTTTCGACCCGGCCCTCCTTTCTCCATAGGGCGAACTGGGACTGGTCTGCCCCAGCTCCCTGGGCCCTGCTGCTTTGCTGGGGGTCTCCGGTGCCCGAAACCCACTCCCCACGGATTCTCCTTCGTGGGGAAGCAGGATTGGGCGCGCGAAGGCCTTCTGCGCCCAGGCCCCAGGCAAGCCCCCTGAGCCAGGTCGGCTGCTCAGCGCCAAGGTCCCGTCGCACCGATGCCCCAAACGAGCTTCTGTCAGCTGCATTCTGCAAAGGGAAACTCTCCTCGGGCAGCAAACCACAGCCCCAACGCGCCTCGGATCGTGAAAGCAACGCAAGCCGGTTTCGCCCCCGGCACCGCGCTCGCCATAGGGCGAATCGGGGCTGGGCTGCCCAGGCTCCCTGGGCCCTGCTGCTTTGCTGGGGGTCTCCGGTGCCCGAAACCCACTCCCCACGGGTTCTCCTTCGTGGGGAAGCAGGATTGGATGCGCGAAGCCTTCTGCGCCCAGGCCCCAGCCATGCCCCATGAGCCAGCTCGGCCTCTCAGCGCTGAGGCCCCGTCTCATCGACGGCCCCAAACGAGCTTCTGGCAGCTGCATTCTGCAAAGGGAAACTCTCCTCGGGCAGCAACCCACAGCCACAACGCGCCTCGGATCGAGAAAGCAACGCAAGCCGTTTTCGCCCCCGGCCCCCCGCTCTCCATAGGGGGAACCGGGGCTGGGCTGCCCCGGCTCCTTGGGCCCTGCTGCTTTGCTGGGGGTCTCCGGTGCCCGAAACCCACTCCCCACGGGTTCTCCTTCGTGGGGAAGCAGGATTGGGCGCGCGAAGGCCTTCTGCGCCCAGGCCCCAGCCATTCCCCCTGAGCCAACTCGGCCGCTCAGCGCCTAGGCCCTGTCGCACCAAAGGCCCCAAACAATCTTCTGGCAGCTGCATTCTGCAAAGGGAAACTCTCCTCCGACAGCAACCCACAGCCCCAACGCGCCTCGGATCGAGAAAGCAACGCAAGCCGTTTTCGCCCCCGGCCCTCCGCTCTCCATAGGGCGAACCTGGGCTGGGCTGCCCTGGCTCCCTGGGCCCTGCTGCTTTGCTGGGGGTCTCCAGTGCCCGAAACCCACTCCCCACAGGTTCTCCTTCGTGTGGAAGCAGGATTGGGCACGCGAAGGCCTTCTGCGCCCAGGCCCGAGCCTTGCCCCCTGAGCCAGCTCGGCCGCCCAGCGCCGAGGCCCCGTCGCACCGACGGCCCCAAACGAGCTTCTGGCAGCTGCATTCTTCAAAGGGAAACTCTCCTCGGGCAGCAAACCACAGCCCCAACGCGCCTCGAATTGAGAAAGCAACGCAAGCCGTTTTCGCCCCCGGACCCCGCTCTCCATAGGGCGAACCGGGGCTGGTCTGCCCAAGCTCCCTGGGCCCTGCTGCTTTGCTGGGGGTCTCCGGTGCCCGAAACCCACTCTCCACGGGTTCTCCTTCGGGGGAAGCAGGATTGGGCGCACGAAGGCCTTCTGCTCCCAGGCCCAAGCCATGCCCCCTGGGCCAGCTCGGCCGCTCTGCGCCGATTCCCCATCGCACCGATGGCCTGAAACAATCTTCTGGCAGCTGCATTCTGCAAAGGGAAACACTCCTCAGGCAGCAAACCACAGCCCCAACGCGCCTCGGATCGAGAAAGCAACGCAAGCCGTTTTCGCCCCCGGCACCACGCTCGCCATAGGGCGAATCGGGGTAGGGCTGCCCCGGCTGCCTGGGCCCTGCTGCTTTGCTGGGGGTCTCCGGTGCCCGAAACCCACTCCCCTCGGGTTCTCCTTCGTGGGGAAGCGGGATTGGGCGCACGAAAGCTTTCTGCGCCCAGGCCCCAGCCATGCCCCCTGGGCCAGCTCGGCCGCTCTGCGCCGAGGCCCCGTCGCACCGACGGCCGCAAACAATATTCTGGCAGCTGCATTCTGCAAAGGGAAACTCTCCTCGGGCAGCAAACCACAGCCCCAACGCGCCTCGGATCAAGAAAGCAACGCAAGCCGTTTTCGCCCCCGGCCCCCCACTCTCCATAGGGCGAACCTGGGCTGGGCTGCCCTGGCTCACTGGGCCCTGCTGTTTTGCTGGGGGTCTCCGGTGCCCGAAACCCACTCCCCACGGGTTCTCCTTCCTGGGGAAGCAGGATTGGGCGCGCGAAGGCCTTCTGCGCCCAGGCCCTAGCCTTGCCCCCTGAGCCACCTCGGCCGCTCAGCGCCGAGGCCCCGTAGCACCGATGGCCCGAAGCAATCTTCTGGCAGCTGCAACATGCAAAGGGAAACTCTCCTCTGGCAGCAAACCACAGCCCCAACGCGCCTCGGATCGAGAAAGCAACGCAAGCCGGTTTCGCCCCCGGCCCCCCGCTCTCCATATGGCGAACCGGGGCTGGGCTGCCCTGGCTCCTTGGGCCCTGCTGCTTTGCTGGGTGTCTCCGGTGCCCGAAACCCACTCCCCACGGGTTCTCCTTCGTGGTTAATCAGGATTGGGCGCGGGAAGCCTTCTGCGCCCAGGCCCCAGCCATGCCCCCTGAGCGAGCTCGGCCGCTCAGCGCCGAGGCCACGTCGCACCGACGGCCCCAAACAATCTTCTGGCAGCTGCATTCTGCAAAGGGAAACTCTCCTCGGGCAGCAAACCACAGCCCCAACGCGCCTCGGATCGAGAAATCAACGCAAGCCGTTTTCGCCCCCGGCCCCCGCCACTCCATAGGGCGAAACGGGGCTGGGCTGCCCCGGCTCCCTGGGCCCTGCTGCTTTGCTGGGGGTCCCCGTGCCCCAAGCCCACTCCCCACGGATTCTCCTTCGTGGGGAAGCAGGATTGGGCGAGCGAAGGCCTTCTGCGCCCAGGCCCCAGCCAAGCCCCATGAGCCAGCTCGGCCACTGAAAGCCAAGGTCCCGTCGCACCGATGCCCCAAACGAGCTTCTGACAGCTGCATTCTGCAAAGGGAAACTCTCCTCGGGCAGCAAACCACAGCCCCAACGCGCCTCGGATCGAGAAAGCAACGCAAGCCGTTTTCGACCCGGCCCTCCTTTCTCCATAGGGCGAACTGGGACTGGTCTGCCCCAGCTCCCTGGGCCCTGCTGCTTTGCTGGGGGTCTCCGGTGCCCGAAACCCACTCCACACGGATTCTCCTTCGTGGGGAAGCAGGATTGGGCGCGCGAAGGCCTTCTGCGCCCAGGCCCCAGGCAAGCCCCCTGAGCCAGGTCGGCTGCTCAGCGCCAAGGTCCCGTCGCACCGATGCCCAAACGAGCTTCTGTCAGCTGCATTCTGCAAAGGGAAACTCTCCTCGGGCAGCAAACCACAGCCCCAACGCGCCTCGGATCGAGAAAGCAACGCAAGCCGTTTTCGCCCCCGGCCCCCCGCTCTCCATAGAGCGAACCGGGCCTGGGCTGCCCAGGCTCCCTGGGCCCTGCTGCTTTGCTGGGGGTCTCCGGTGCCCGAAACCCACTCCCCACGGGTTCTCCTTCGTGGGGAAGCAGGATTGGACGCGCGAAGCCTTCTGCGCCCAGGCCCCAGACATGCCCCATGAGCCAGCTCGGCCTCTCAGCGCTGAGGCCCCGTCTCATCGACGGCCCCAAACAATCTTCTGGCAGCTGCATTCTGCAAAGGGAAACTCTCCTCGGGCAGCAACCCACAGCCGCAACGCGCCTCGGATCGAGAAAGCAACGCAAGCCGTTTTCACCCCCGGCCCCCCGCTCTACATAGGGCGAACCGGGGCTGGGCTGCCCCGGCTCCTTGGGCCCTGCTGCTTTGCTGGGGGTCTCCGGTGCCCGAAACCCACTCCCCACGGGTTCTCCTTCGTGGGGAAGCAGGATTGGGCGGGCGAAGGCCTTCTGCGCCCAGGCCCCAGCCATGCCCCCTGAGCGAGCTCGGCCGCTCAGCGCCGAGGCCACGTCGCACCGACGGCCCCAAACAATCTTCTGGCAGCTGCATTCTGCAAAGGGAAACTCTCCTCGGGCAGCAAACCACAGCCCCAACGCGCCTCGGATCGAGAAAGCAACGCAAGCCATTTTCGCCCCCGGCCCCCGCCACTCCATAGGGCGAAACGGGGCTGGGCTGCCCCGGCTCCCTGGGCCCTGCTGCTTTGCTGGGGGTCTCCGGTGCCCGAAACCCACTCCCAACGGGTTCACCTTCTTGGGGAAGCAGGATTTGGCGCGTGAAGGCCTTCTGCACCCAGGCCCCTGCCATGCCCCCTGCGCCAGCTTGGCCGCTCAGCGCCGAAGCCCGGTGGCACCGACGGCCCCAAAGGAGCTTCTGGCAGCTGCATTCTGCAAAGGGAAACTCTCCTCGGGCAGCAAACCACAGCCCCAAAGCGCCTCTGAACGAGAAAGCAACGCAAGCCGTTTTCCTCCCAGACCGTCCACTCTCCATAGGGCAAAGCGGGGCTGGGCTGCCCCGACTCCCTGGGCCCTGCTGCTTTGCTGGCGGTCTCCGGTGCCCCAAACCCACTCCCAACGGGTTCTCCTTCGTGGGGAAGCAGGATTGGGCGCGCGAAGGCCTTCTGCGCCCAGGCCCCAGCCATGCCCCCGGAGCCAATTCGGCCTCTCAGCACCGAGGCGCCGTGGCACCGACCACCCCAAACGAGCCTCTGGCAGCTGCATTCTGCAAAGGGAAACTCTCCTCGGGCAGCAAACCACAGCCCCAACGTGCCTCGGATCGCGAAAGCAACGCAAGCCGTTTCCGCCCCCGGGCCCCGCCACTCCTTGGGGCGAACCGGGGCTGGGCGGCCCTGTCTCCCTGGGCCCTGCTGCATTGCTGGGGGTCTCCGGTGCCCGAAGCCCACTCCCCACGGGTTCTCCTTCGTGGGGAAGCAGGATTGGGCGCGCGAAGCCTTCTGCGCCCAGGCCCCAGCCATGCCCCCTGAGCCAGCTCGGCCGCTCAGCGCCTAGGCCCCGTTGCACCGACGGCCCCAAACAATCTTCTGGCAGCTGCATTCTGCAAAGGGAAACTCTCCTCGGGCAGCAAACCACAGCCCCAACGCGCCTCGGATCGAGAAAGCAACGCAAGCCGTTTTCGCCCCCGGCCCCCCGCTCTCCATAGGGCTAACCGGGGCTGGGCTGCCATGGCTCCTTGGGCCCTGCTGCTTTGCTGGGGGTCGCCGGTGCCCGAAACCCACTCCCCACGGGTTCTCCTTCCTGGGGAAGCAGGATTGGGCGCACGAAGGCCTTCTGCGCCCAGGCCCCAGCCTTGCTCCCTGAGCGAGCTCGGCCGCTCAGCGACGAGGCCCCGTCGCACCGACGGCCCCAAACAATCTTCTGGCAGCTGCATTCTGCAAAGGGAAACTCTCCTCGGGCAGCAAACCACAGCCCCAACGCGCCTCGGATCGAGAAAGCAACGCAAGCCGTTTTCGCCCCCGGCCCTCCGCTCTCCATAGGGCGAACCGGGGCCTGGCTGCGCCGGCTCCCTGGGCCCTGCTGTTTTGCTGCTGGTCCCCGTGCCCGAAACCCACTCCCCACAGGTTCTCCTTCGTGGGGAAGCAGGATTGGGCACGCGAAGGCCTTCTGCGCCCAGGCCCTAGCCAAGCCCCCTGAGCCAGCTCGGCCGCTCAGCGCAAAGGTCCTGTGGCACCGATGGCCCCAAACGAGCTTCTGACAGCTGCATTCTGCAAAGGGAAACTCTCCTCGGGCAGCAAACCACAGCCCCAACGCGCCTCGGATCGAGAAAGCAACGCAAGCTCTTTTCGCCCCCGGGCCCCCGCTCTCCATAGAGCGAACGGCTGCAGGGCTGCCCAGGCTCCCTGGGCCCTGCTGCTTTGCTGAGTGTCTCCGGTGCCCGAAACCCACACCCCACGGGTTCTCCTTCGTGGGGAAGCAGGATTGGACGCGCAAAGCCTTCTGCGCCCAGGCCCCAGCCATGCCCCCTGAACCAGCTCGGCCTCTCAGCGCCTAGGCCCCGTCGCACCGACGGCCCCAAACGAGCTTCTGACAGCTGCATTCTGCAAAGGGAAACTCTCCTCGGGCAGCAAACCACAGCCCCAACGCGCCTCGGATCGCGAAAGCAACGCAAGCCGTTTTCGCCCCCGGGCCCCGCCACTCCATGGGGCGAACCGGGGCTGGGCGGCCCCGTCTCCCTGGGCCCTGCTGCTTTGCTGGGTGTCTCCGGTGCCCGAAACCCACTCCCCACGGGTTCTCCTTCGTGGGGAAGCAGGATTGGGCGCGGGAAGCCTTCTGCGCCCAGGCCCCAGCCATGCCCCCTGAGCCAGCTCGGCCGCTCAGCGCCGAGGCCCTATCACACCGATGGCCCGAAACAATCTTCTGGCAGCTGCATTCTGCAAGGGGAAACTCTCCTCGGGCAGCAACCCACAGCCCCAACGCGCCTCGGATCGAGAAAGCAACGCAAGCCGTTTTCGCCCCCGGCCCCCCACTCTCCGTAGAGCGAACCGGGGATGGGCTGCCCAGGCTTCCTCGGCCCTGCTGCTTTGCTGGGTGTCTCCGGTGCCCGAAACCCACTCCCCACGGGTTCTCCTTCGTGGGGAAGCAGGATTGGGCGCGCGAAGGCCTTCTGCGCCCAGGCCCCAGCCATGCCACCTGAGCCAGCTCGGCCGCTCAGCGCCTAGGCCCTGTCGCACCAAAGGCCCCAAACAATCTTCTGGCAGCTGCATTCTGCAAAGGGAAACTCTCCTCCGACAGCAACCCACAGCCCCAACGCGCCTCGGATCGAGAAAGCAACGCAAGCCGTTTTCGCCCCCGGCCCTCCGCTCTCGATAGGGCGAACCTGGGCTGGGCTGCCCTGGCTCCCTGGGCCCTGCTGCTTTGCTGGGGGTCTCCAGTGCCCGAAACCCACTCCCCACAGGTTCTCCTTCGTGGGGAAGCAGGATTGGGCACGCGAAGGCCTTCTGCGCCCAGGCCCTAGCCAAGCCCCCTGAGCCAGCTCGGCCGCTCAGCACAAAGGTCCTGTCGCACCGATGGCCCCAAACGAGCTTCTGACAGCTGCATTCTGCAAAGGGAAACTCTCCTCGGGCAGCAAACCACAGCCCCAACGCGCCTCGGATCGAGAAAGCAACGCAAGCTCTTTTCGCCCCCGGGCCCCCGCTCTCCATAGAGCGAACCGCTGCAGGGCTGCCCAGGCTCCCTGGGCCCTGCTGCTTTGCTGGGTGTCTCCGGTGCCCGAAACCCACACCCCACGGGTTCTCCTTCGTGGGGAAGCAGGATTGGACGCGCAAAGCCTTCTGCGCCCAGGCCCCAGCCATGCCCCCTGAGCCAGCTCGGCCTCTCAGCGCCTAGGCCCCGTCGCACCGACGGCCCCAATCGAGCTTCTGACAGCTGCATTCTGCAAAGGGAAACTCTCCTCGGGTAGCAAACCACAGCCCCAACGCGCCTCGGATCGAGAAAGCAACGCAAGCCGTTTTCGCCCCCGGACCCCCGCTCTCAATAGGGCTAACCGGGGCTGGGCTGCCCTGGCTCCTTGGGCCCTGCCGCTTTGCTGGGGGTCTCCGGTGCCCGAAACCCACTCCCCACGGGTTCTCCTTCGTGGGGAAGCAGGATTGGGCGAGCGAAGGCCTTCTGCGCCCAGGCCCGAGCCTTGCCCCCTGAGCCAGCTCGGTCGCTCAGCGCTGAGGCCCCGTCGCACCGAAGGCCCCAAACAATCTTCTGGCAGCTGCATTCTGCAAAGGGAAACTCTCCTCGGGCAGCAAACCACAGCCCCAACGCGCCTCGGATCGAGAAAGCAACGCAAGCCGGTTTCGCCCCCGGCCCCCCGCTCTCCTTAGAGCGAACCGGGGCTGGGCTGCCCAGGCTCCCTGGGCCCTGCTGCTTTGCTGGGGGTCTCCGGTGCCCGAAACCCACTCCCCACGGGTTCTCCTTCGTGGGGAAGCAGGATTGGGCGCGGGAAGCCTTCTGCGCCCAGGCCCCAGCCATGCCCCCTGAGCCAGCTCGGCCGCTCAGCGCCGAGGCCCTATCACACCGATGGCCCGAAACAATCTTCTGGCAGCTGCATTCTGCAAAGGGAAACTCTCCTCAGGCAGCAAACCACAGCCCCAACGCGCCTCGGATCGAGAAAGCAACGCAAGCCTTTTTCGCCCCCGGACCCCGCTCTCCATAGGGCGAACCGGGGCTGGTCTGCCCAAGCTCCCTGGGCCCTGCTGCTTTGCTGCTGGTCCCCGTGCCCGAAACCCACTCCCCACAGGTTCTCCTTCGTGGGGAAGCAGGATTGGGCACGCGAAGGCCTTCTGCGCCCAGGCCCTAGCCAAGCCCCCTGAGCCAGCTCGGCTGCTCAGCGCAAAGGTCCTGTCGCACCGATGGCCCCAAACGAGCTTCTGACAGCTGCATTCTGCAAAGGGAAACTCTCCTCGGGCAGCAAACCACAGCCCCAACGCGCCTCGGATCGAGAAAGCAACGCAAGCTCTTTTCGCCCCCGGGCCCCGCCACTCCATGGGGCGAACCGGGGCTGGGCGGCCCCGTCTCCCTGGGCCCTGCTGCTTTGCTGAGGGTCTCCGGTGCCCGAAGGCCACTCCCCACGGGTTCTCCTTCGTGGGGAAGCAGGATTGGGCGCGGGAAGCCTTCTGCGCCCAGGCCCCAGCCATGCCCCCTGAGCCAGCTCGGCCGCTCAGCGCCGAGGCCCTATCACACCGATGGCCCGAAACAATCTTCTGGCAGCTGCATTCTGCAAGGGGAAACTCTCCTCGGGCAGCAACCCACAGCCCCAACGCGCCTCGGATCGAGAAAGCAACGCAAGCCGTTTTCGCCCCCGGCCCCCCACTCTCCGTAGAGAGAACCGGGGATGGGCTGCCCAGGCTTCCTCGGCCCTGCTGCTTTGCTGGGTGTCTCCGGTGCCCGAAACCCACTCCCCACGGGTTCTCCTTCGTGGGGAAGCAGGATTGGGCGCGCGAAGGCCTTCTGCGCCCAGGCCCCAGCCATGCCCCCTGAGCCAGCTCGGCCGCTCAGCGCCTAGGCCCTGTCGCACCAAAGGCCCCAAACAATCTTCTGGCAGCTGCATTCTGCAAAGGGTAACTCTCCTCCGACAGCAACCCACAGCCCCAACGCGCCTCGGATCGAGAAAGCAACGCAAGCCGTTTTCGCCCCCGGCCCTCCGCTCTCCATAGGGCGAACCTGGGCTGGGCTGCCCTGGCTCCCTGGGCCCTGCTGCTTTGCTGGGGGTCTCCAGTGCCCGAAACCCACTCCCCACAGGTTCTCCTTCGTGGGGAAGCAGGATTGGGCGTGCGAAGGCCTTCTGCGCCCAGGCCCTAGCCAAGCCCCCTGAGCCAGCTCGGCCGCTCAGCGCAAAGGTCCTGTCGCACCGATGGCCCCAAACGAGCTTCTGACAGCTGCATTCTGCTAAGGGAAACTCTCCTCGGGCAGCAAACCACAGCCCCAACGCGCCTCGGATCGAGAAAGCAAAGCAAGCTCTTTTCGCCCCCGGGCCCCCGCTCTCCATAGAGCGAACCGCTGCAGGGCTGCCCAGGCTCCCTGGGCCCTGCTGCTTTGCTGGGTGTCTCCGGTGCCCGAAACCCACTCCCCACGGGTTCACCTTCGTGGGGAAGCAGGATTGGGCGCGCGAAGCCTTCTGCGCCCAGGCCCCAGCCATGCACCCTGATCCAGCTCGGCCTCTCAGCGCTGAGGCCCCGTCTCACAGACGGCCCCAAACAATCTTCTGGCAGCTGCATTCTGCAAAGGGAAACTCTCCTCGGGCAGCAACCCACAGCCCCAACGCGCCTCAGATCGAGAAAGCAACGCAAGCCGTTTGCGCCCCCGGCCCCCCGCTCTCCATAGGGCTAACCGGAGCTGGGCTGCCCTGGCTCCTTGGGCCCTGCTGCTTTGCTGGGGGTCTCCGGTGCCCGAAACCCACTCCCCACGGGTTCTCCTTCGTGGGGAAGCAGGATTGGGCGCACGAAGCCTTCTGCGCCTGGGCCCCAGCCATGCCCCCTGAGCGAGCTCGGCCGCTCAGCGCCGAGGCCACGTCGCACCGACGGCCCCAAACAATCTTCTGGCAGCTGCATTCTGCAAAGGGAAACTCTCCTCGGGCAGCAAACCACAGCCCCAACGCGCCTCGGATCGAGAAAGCAACGCAAGCCATTTTCGCCCCCGGCCCCCGCCACTCCATAGGGCGAAACGGGGCTGGGCTGCCCCGGCTCCCTGGGCCCTGCTGCTTTGCTGGGGGTCCCCGTGCCCCAAACCCACTCCCCACGGATTCTCCTTCGTGGGGAAGCAGGATTGGGCGAGCGAAGGCCTTCTGCGCCCAGGCCCCAGCCAAGCCCCATGAGCCAGCTCGGCCACTCAAAGCCAAGGTCCCGTCGCACCGATGCCCCAAACGAGCTTCTGACAGCTGCATTCTGCAAAGGGAAACTCTCCTCGGGCAGCAAACCACAGCCCCAACGCGCCTCGGATCGAGAAAGCAACGCAAGCCGGTTTCGACCCGACCCTCCTTTCTCCATAGGGCGAACTGGGACTGGTCTGCCCCAGCTCCCTGGGCCCTGCTGCTTTGCTGGGGGTCTCCGGTGCCCGAAACCCACTCCCCACGGATTCTCCTTCGTGGGGAAGCAGGATTGGGCGCGCGAAGGCCTTCTGCGCCCAGGCCCCAGGCAAGCCCCCTGAGCCAGGTCGGCTGCTCAGCGCCAAGGTCCCGTCGCACCGATGCCCCAAACGAGCTTCTGACAGCTGCATTCTGCAAAGGGAAACTCTCCTCGGGCAGCAAACCACAGCCCCAACGCGCCTCGGATCGAGAAAGCAACGCAAGCCGTTTTCGCCCCCGGCCCCCCGCTCTCCATAGAGCGAACCGGGCCTGGGCTGCCCAGGCTCCCTGGGCCCTGCTGCTTTGCTGGGGGTCTCCGGTGCCCGAAACCCACTCCCCACGGGTTCTCCTTCGTGGGGAAGCAGGATTGGACGCGCGAAGCCTTCTGCGCCCAGGGCCCCAGCCATGCCCCATGAGCCAGCTCGGCCTCTCAGCGCTGAGGCCCCGTCTCATCGACGGCCCCAAACAATCTTCTGGCAGCTGCATTCTGCAAAGGGAAACTCTCCTCGGGCAGCAACCCACAGCCCCAACGCGCCTCGGATCGAGAAAGCAACGCAAGCCGTTTTCGCACCTGGCCCCCGCTCTCCATAGGGCGAACCGGGGCTGGGCTGCCCCGGCTCCTTGGGCCCTGCTGCTTTGCTGGGGGTCTCCGGTGCCCGAAACCCACTCCCCACGGGTTCTCCTTCGTGGGGAAGCAGGATTGGGCGCGCGAAGGCCTTCTGCGCCCAGGCCCCAGCCATGCACCCTGAGCCAGCTCGGCCGCTCAGCGCCTAGGCCCTGTCGCACCAAAGGCCCCAAACAATCTTCTGGCAGCTGCATTCTGCAAAGGGTAACTCTCCTCCGACAGCAACCCACAGCCCCAACGCGCCTCGGATCGAGAAAGCAACGCAAGCCGTTTTCGCCCCCGGCCCTCCGCTCTCCATAGGGCGAACCTGGGCTGGGCTGCCCTGGCTCCCTGGGCCCTGCTGCTTTGCTGGGGGTCTCCAGTGCCCGAAACCCACTCCCCACAGGTTCTCCTTCGTGGGGAAGCAGGATTGGGCACGCGAAGGCCTTCTGCGCCCAGGCCCTAGCCAAGCCCCCTGAGCCAGCTCGGCCGCTCAGCGCAAAGGTCCTGTCGCACCGATGGCCCCAAACGAGCTTCTGACAGCTGCATTCTGCAAAGGGAAACTCTCCTCGGGCAGCAACCACAGCCCCAACGCGCCTCGGATCGAGAAAGCAACGCAAGCTCTTTTCGCCCCCGGGCCCCCGCTCTCCATAGAGCGAACGGCTGCAGGGCTGCCCAGGCTCCCTGGGCCCTGCTGCTTTGCTGGGTGTCTCCGGTGCCCGAAACCCACACCCCACGGGTTCTCCTTCGTGGGGAAGCAGGATTGGACGCGCAAAGCCTTCTGCGCCCAGGCCCCAGCCATGCCCCCTGAGCCAGCTCGGCCTCTCAGCGCCTAGGCCCCGTCGCACCGACGGCCCCAAACGAGCTTCTGACAGCTGCATTCTGCAAAGGGAAACTCTCCTCGGGCAGCAAACCACAGCCCCAACGCGCCTCGGATTGCGAAAGCAACGCAAGCCGTTTTCGCCCCCGGGCCCCGCCACTCCATGGGGCGAACCGGGGCTGGGGGGCCCCGTCTCCCTGGGCCCTGCTGCTTTGCTGGGGGTCTCCGGTGCCCGAAGCCCACTCCCCACGGGTTCTCCTTCGTGGGGAAGCAGGATTGGGCGCGGGAAGCCTTCTGCGCCCAGGCCCCAGCCATGCCCCCTGAGCCAGCTCGGCCGCTCAGCGCCGAGGCCCTATCACACCGATGGCCCGAAACAATCTTCTGGCAGCTGCATTCTGCAAGGGGAAACTCTCCTCGGGCAGCAACCCACAGCCCCAACGCGCCTCGGATCGAGAAAACAACGCAAGCCTTTTTCGCCCCCGGCCCCCCGCTCTCCGTAGAGCGAACCGGGGATGGGCTGCCCAGGCTTCCTCGGCCCTGCTGCTTTGCTGGGTGTCTCCGGTGCCCGAAAACCACTCCCCACGGGTTCTCCTTCGTGGGGAAGCAGGATTGGGCGCGCGAAGGCCTTCTGCGCCCAGGCCCCAGCCATGCCCCCTGAGCCAGCTCGGCCGCTCAGCGCCTAGGCCCTGTCGCACCAAAGGCCCCAAACAATCTTCTGGCAGCTGCATTCTGCAAAGGGAAACTCTCCTCCGACAGCAACCCACAGCCCCAACGCGCCTCGGATCGAGAAAGCAACGCAAGCCGTTTTCGCCCCCGGCCCTCCGCTCTCCATAGGGCGAACCTGGGCTGGGCTGCCCTGGATCCCTGGGCCCTGCTGCTTTGCTGGGGGTCTCCAGTGCCCGAAACCCACTCCCCACAGGTTCTCCTTCGTGGGGAAGCAGGATTGGGCACGCGAAGGCCTTCTGCGCCCAGGCCCTAGCCAAGCCCCCTGAGCCAGCTCGGCCGCTCAGCGCCGAGACCCTGTCGCACCGACGGCCCCAAACGAGCTTCTGACAGCTGCATTCTGCAAAGGGAAACTCTCCTCGGGCAGCAAACCACAGCCCCAACGCGCCTCAGATCGAGAAAGCAACGCAAGCCGTTTTCGCCCCCGGAACCCGCTCTCAATAGGGCTAACCGGGGCTGGGCTGCCCTGGCTCCTTGGGCCCTGCCGCTTTGCTGGGGGTCTCCGGTGCCCGAAACCCACTCCCCACGGGTTCTCCTTCGTGGGGAAGCAGGATTGGGCGAGCGAAGGCCTTCTGCGTCCAGGCCCGAGCCTTGCCCCCTGAGCCAGCTCGGTCGCTCAGCGCTGAGGCCCCGTCGCACCGAAGGCCCCAAACAATCTTCTGGCAGCTGCATTCTGCAAAGGGAAACTCTCCTCGGGCAGCAAACCACAGCCCCAACGCGCCTCGGATCGAGAAAGCAACGTAAGCCGGTTTCGCCCCCGGCCCCCCGCTCTCCTTAGAGCGAACCGGGGCTGGGCTGCCCAGGCTCCCTGGGCCCTGCTGCTTTGCTGGGGGTCTCCGGTGCCCGAAACCCACTCCCCACGGGTTCTCCTTCGTGGGGAAGCAGGATTGGGCGCGGGAAGCCTTCTGCGCCCAGGCCCCAGCCATGCCCCCTGAGCCAGCTCGGCCGCTCAGCGCCGAGGCCCTATCACACCGATGGCCCGGAAACAATCTTCTGGCAGCTGCATTCTGCAAAGGGAAACTCTCCTCGGGCAGCAACCCACAGCCCCAACGCGCCTCAGATCGAGAAAGCAACGCAAGCCGTTTGCGCCCCCGGCCCCCCGCTCTCCATAGGGCTAACCGGAGCTGGGCTGCCCTGGCTCCTTGGGCCCTGCTGCTTTGCTGGGGGTCTCCGGTGCCCGAAACCCACTCCCCACGGATTCTCCTTCGTGGGGAAGCAGGATTGGGCGCGCGAAGGCCTTCTGCGCCCAGGCCCCAGGCAAGCCCCCTGAGCCAGGTCGGCTGCTCAGCGCCAAGGTCCCGTCGCACCGATGCCCCAAACGAGCTTCTGACAGCTGCATTCTGCAAAGGGAAACTCTCCTCGGGCAGCAAACCACAGACCCAACGCGCCTCGGATCGAGAAAGCAACGCAAGCCGTTTTCGCCCCCGGCCCCCCGCTCTCCATAGAGCGAACCGGGGCTGGGCTGCCCAGGCTCCCTGGGCCCTGCTGCTTTGCTGGGGGTCTCCGGTGCCCGAAACCCACTCCCCACGGGTTCTCCTTCGTGGGGAAGCAGGATTGGGCGCGGGAAGCCTTCTGCGCCCAGGCCCCAGCCATGCCCCCTGAGCCAGCTCGGCCGCTCAGCGCCGAGGCCCTATCACACCGATGGCCCGAAACAATCTTCTGGCAGCTGCATTCTGCAAAGGGAAACTCTCCTCGGGCAGCAACCCACAGCCCCAACGCGCCTCAGATCGAGAAAGCAACGCAAGCCGTTTGCGCCCCCGGCCCCCCGCTCTCCATAGGGCTAACCGGAGCTGGGCTGCCCTGGCTCCTTGGGCCCTGCTGCTTTGCTGGGGGTCTCCGGTGCCCGAAACCCACTCCCCACGGGTTCTCCTTCGTGGGGAAGCAGGATTGGGCGCACGAAGCCTTCTGCGCCTGGGCCCCAGCCATGCCCCCTGAGCGAGCTCGGCCGCTCAGCGCCGAGGCCACGTCGCACCGACGGCCCCAAACAATCTTCTGGCAGCTGCATTCTGCAAAGGGAAACTCTCCTCGGGCAGCAAACCACAGCCCCAACGCGCCTCGGATCGAGAAAGCAACGCAAGCCTTTTTCGCCCCCGGCCCCCGCCACTCCATAGGGCGAAACGGGGCTGGGCTGCCCCGGCTCCCTGGGCCCTGCTGCTTTGCTGGGGGTCCCCGTGCCCCAAACCCACTCCCCACGGATTCTCCTTCGTGGGGAAGCAGGATTGGGCGAGCGAAGGCCTTCTGCGCCCAGGCCCCAGCCAAGCCCCATGAGCCAGCTCGGCCACTCAAAGCCAAGGTCCCGTCGCACCGATGCCCCAAACGAGCTTCTGACAGCTGCATTCTGCAAAGGGAAACTCTCCTCGGGCAGCAAACCACAGCCCCAACGCGCCTCGGATCGAGAAAGCAACGCAAGCCGGTTTCGACCCGACCCTCCTTTCTCCATAGGGCGAACTGGGACTGGTCTGCCCCAGCTCCCTGGGCCCTGCTGCTTTGCTGGGGGTCTCCGGTGCCCGAAACCCACTCCCCACGGATTCTCCTTCGTGGGGAAGCAGGATTGGGCGCGCGAAGGCCTTCTGCGCCCAGGCCCCAGGCAAGCCCCCTGAGCCAGGTCGGCTGCTCAGCGCCAAGGTCCCGTCGCACCGATGCCCCAAACGAGCTTCTGACAGCTGCATTCTGCAAAGGGAAACTCTCCTCGGGCAGCAAACCACAGCCCCAACGCGCCTCGGATCGAGAAAGCAACGCAAGCCGTTTTCGCCCCCGGCCCCCCGCTCTCCATAGAGCGAACCGGGGCTGGGCTGCCCAGGCTCCCTGGGCCCTGCTGCTTTGCTGGGGGTCTCCGGTGCCCGAAACCCACTCCCCACGGGTTCTCCTTCGTGGGGAAGCAGGATTGGACGCGCGAAGCCTTCTGCGCCCAGGCCCCAGCCATGCCCCATGAGCCAGCTCGGCCTCTCAGCGCTGAGGCCCCGTCTCATCGACGGCCCCAAACAATCTTCTGGCAGCTGCATTCTGCAAAGGGAAACTCTCCTCGGGCAGCAACCCACAGCCCCAACGCGCCTCGGATCGAGAAAGCAACGCAAGCCGTTTTCGCCCCTGGCCCCCCGCTCTCCATAGGGCGAACCGGGGCTGGGCTGCCCCGGCTCCTTGGGCCCTGCTGCTTTGCTGGGGGTCTCCGGTGCCCGAAACCCACTCCCCACGGGTTCTCCTTCGTGGGGAAGCAGGATTGGGCGCGCGAAGGCCTTCTGCGCCCAGGCCCCAGCCATGCACCCTGAGCCAGCTCGGCCGCTCAGCGCCTAGGCCCTGTCGCACCAAAGGCCCCAAACAATCTTCTGGCAGCTGCATTCTGCAAAGGGTAACTCTCCTCCGACAGCAACCCACAGCCCCAACGCGCCTCGGATCGAGAAAGCAACGCAAGCCGTTTTCGCCCCCGGCCCTCCGCTCTCCATAGGGCGAACCTGGGCTGGGCTGCCCTGGCTCCCTGGGCCCTGCTGCTTTGCTGGGGGTCTCCAGTGCCCGAAACCCACTCCCCACAGGTTCTCCTTCGTGGGGAAGCAGGATTGGGCACGCGAAGGCCTTCTGCGCCCAGGCCCTAGCCAAGCCCCCTGAGCCAGCTCGGCCGCTCAGCGCAAAGGTCCTGTCGCACCGATGGCCCCAAACGAGCTTCTGACAGCTGCATTCTGCAAAGGGAAACTCTCCTCGGGCAGCAACCACAGCCCCAACGCGCCTCGGATCGAGAAAGCAACGCAAGCTCTTTTCGCCCCCGGGCCCCCGCTCTCCATAGAGCGAACGGCTGCAGGGCTGCCCAGGCTCCCTGGGCCCTGCTGCTTTGCTGGGTGTCTCCGGTGCCCGAAACCCACACCCCACGGGTTCTCCTTCGTGGGGAAGCAGGATTGGACGCGCAAAGCCTTCTGCGCCCAGGCCCCAGCCATGCCCCCTGAGCCAGCTCGGCCTCTCAGCGCCTAGGCCCCGTCGCACCGACGGCCCCAAACGAGCTTCTGACAGCTGCATTCTGCAAAGGGAAACTCTCCTCGGGCAGCAAACCACAGCCCCAACGCGCCTCGGATTGCGAAAGCAACGCAAGCCGTTTTCGCCCCCGGGCCCCGCCACTCCATGGGGCGAACCGGGGCTGGGCGGCCCCGTCTCCCTGGGCCCTGCTGCTTTGCTGGGGGTCTCCGGTGCCCGAAGCCCACTCCCCACGGGTTCTCCTTCGTGGGGAAGCAGGATTGGGCGCGGGAAGCCTTCTGCGCCCAGGCCCCAGCCATGCCCCCTGAGCCAGCTCGGCCGCTCAGCGCCGAGGCCCTATCACACCGATGGCCAGAAACAATCTTCTGGCAGCTGCATTCTGCAAGGGGAAACTCTCCTCGGGCAGCAACCCACAGCCCCAACGCGCCTCGGATCGAGAAAGCAACGCAAGCCGTTTTCGCCCCCGGCCCCCCGCTCTCCGTAGAGCGAACCGGGGATGGGCTGCCCAGGCTTCCTCGGCCCTGCTGCTTTGCTGGGTGTCTCCGGTGCCCGAAAACCACTCCCCACGGGTTCTCCTTCGTGGGGAAGCAGGATTGGGCGCGCGAAGGCCTTCTGCGCCCAGGCCCCAGCCATGCCCCCTGAGCCAGCTCGGCCGCTCAGCGCCTAGGCCCTGTCGCACCAAAGGCCCCAAATAATCTTCTGGCAGCTGCATTCTGCAAAGGGAAACTCTCCTCCGACAGCAACCCACAGCCCCAACGCGCCTCGGATCGAGAAAGCATCGCAAGCCGTTTTCGCCCCCGGCCCTCCGCTCTCCATAGGGCGAACCTGGGCTGGGCTGCCCTGGCTCCCTGGGCCCTGCTGCTTTGCTGGGGGTCTCCAGTGCCCGAAACCCACTCCCCACAGGTTCTCCTTCGTGGGGAAGCAGGATTGGGCACGCGAAGGCCTTCTGCGCCCAGGCCCGAGCCTTGCCCCCTGAGCCAGCTCGGTCGCTCAGCGCTGAGGCCCCGTCGCACCGAAGGCCCCAAACAATCTTCTGGCAGCTGCATTCTGCAAAGGGAAACTCTCCTCGGGCAGCAAACCACAGCCCCAACGCGCCTCGGATCGAGAAAGCAACGCAAGCCGGTTTCGCCCCCGGCCCCCCGCTCTCCTTAGAGCGAACCGGGGCTGGGCTGCCCAGGCTCCCTGGGCCCTGCTGCTTTGCTGGGGGTCTCCGGTGCCCGAAACCCACACCCCACGGGTTCTCCTTCGTGGGGAAGCAGGATTGGGCGCGCGAAGCCTTCTGCACCCAGGCCCCAGACATGCCCCCTGAGCCAGCTCGGCCTTTCAGCGCTGAGGCCACGTCGCACCGACGGCCCCAAACAATCTTCTGGCAGCTGCATTCTGCAAAGGGAAACTCTCCTCGGTCAGCAAACCACAGCCCCAACGCGCCTCGGTTCGAGAAAGCAACGCAAGCTGTTTTCGCCCCCGGCCCCCGCCACTCCATAGGGCAAAACGGGGCTGGGCTGCCCCGGCTCCCTGGGCCCTGCTGCTTTTCTGGGGGTCCCCGTCCCCGAAACCCACTCCCCACGGGTTCTCCTTCGTGGGGAAGCAGGATTGGGCGCGCGAAACCTTCTGCGCCCAGGCCCGAGCCTTGCCCCCTGAGCCAGCTCGGCCGCTCAGCGCCGAGGCCCCGTCGCACCGACGGCCCCAAACGAGCTTCTGTCAGCTGCATTCTGCAAAGGGAAACTCTCCTCGGGCAGCAAACCACAGCCCCAACACGCCTCGGATCGAGAAAGCAACGCAAGCTGTTTTCGCCCCCGGCCCCCCGCTCTCCATAGAGCGAACCGGGGCTGGGCTGCCCAGGCTCCCTGGGCCCTGCTGCTTTGCTGGGGGTCTCCGGTGCCCGAAACCCACTCCCCACGGGTTCTCCTTCGTGGGGAAGCAGGATTGGACGCGCGAAGCCTTCTGCGCCCAGGCCCCAGCCATGCCCCATGAGCCAGCTCGGCCTCTCAGCGCTGAGGCCCCGTCTCATCGACGGCCCCAAACAATCTTCTGGCAGCTGCATTCTGCAAAGGGAAACTCTCCTCGGGCAGCAACCCACAGCCACAACGCGCCTCGGATCGAGCAAGCACCGCAAGCCGTTTTCGCCCCCGGCCCCCCGCTCTCCATAGGGCGAACCGGGGCTGGGCTGCCCCGGCTCCTTGGGCCCTGCTGCTTTGCTGGGGGTCTCCGGTGCCCGAAACCCACTCCCCACGGGTTCTCCTTCGTTGGGAAGCAGGATTGGGAGCGCGAAGGCCTTCTGCGCCCAGGCCCCAGCCATGCACCCTGAGCCAGCTCGGCCGCTCAGCGCCTAGGCCCTGTCGCACCAAAGGCCCCAAACAATCTTCTGGCAGCTGCATTCTGCAAAGGGAAACTCTCCTCGGGCAGCAAACCACAGCCCGAACGCGCCTCGGATCGAGAAAGCAACGCAAGCTGTTTTCGCCCCCGGCCCTCCGCTCTCCATAGGGCGAACCTGGGCTGGGCTGCCCTGGCTCCCTGGGCCCTGCTGCTTTGCTGGGGGTCTCCAGTGCCCGAAACCCACTCCCCACAGGTTCTCCTTCGTGGGGAAGCAGGATTGGGCACGCGAAGGCCTTCTGCGCCCAGGCCCTAGCCAAGCCCCCTGAGCCAGCTCGGCCGCTCAGCGCAAAGGTCCTGTCGCACCGATGGCCCCAAACGAGCTTCTGACAGCTGCATTCTGCAAAGGGAAACTCTCCTCGGGCAGCAAACCACAGCCCCAACGCGCCTCGGATCGAGAAAGCAACGCAAGCCGTTTTCGCCCCCGGACCCTGCTCTCCATAGGGCGAACCGCGGCTGGTCTGCCCAAGCTCCCTGGGCCCTGCTGCTTTGCTGGGGGTCTCCGGTGCCCGAAACCCACTCCCCACGGGTTCACCTTCGTGGGGAAGCAGGATTGGGCGCGCGAAGCCTTCTGCGCCCAGGCCCCAGCCATGCACCCTGATCCAGCTCGGCCTCTCAGCGCTGAGGCCCCGTCTCACAGACGGCCCCAAACAATCTTCTGGCAGCTGCATTCTGCAAAGGGAAACTCTCCTCGGGCAGCAACCCACAGCCCCAACGCGCCTCAGATCGAGAAAGCAACGCAAGCCGTTTGCGCCCCCGGCCCCCCGCTCTCCATAGGGCTAACCGGAGCTGGGCTGCCCTGGCTCCTTGGGCCCTGCTGCTTTGCTGGGGGTCTCCGGTGCCCGAAACCCACTCCCCACGGGTTCTCCTTCGTGGGGAAGCAGGATTGGGCGCACGAAGCCTTCTGCGCCTGGGCCCCAGCCATGCCCCCTGAGCCAGCTCGGCCGCTCAGCGCCGAGGCCACGTCGCACCGACGGCCCCAAACAATCTTCTGGCAGCTGCATTCTGCAAAGGGAAACTCTCCTCGGGCAGCAAACCACAGCCCCAACGCGCCTCGGATCGAGAAAGCAACGCAAGCCATTTTCGCCCCCGGCCCCCGCCACTCCATAGGGCGAAACGGGGCTGGGCTGCCCCGGCTCCCTGGGCCCTGCTGCTTTGCTGGGGGTCCCCGTGCCCCAAACCCACTCCCCACGGATTCTCCTTCGTGGGGAAGCAGGATTGGGCGAGCGAAGGCCTTCTGCGCCCAGGCCCCAGCCAAGCCCCATGAGCCAGCTCGGCCACTCAAAGCCAAGGTCCCGTCGCACCGATGCCCCAAACGAGCTTCTGACAGCTGCATTCTGCAAAGGGAAACTCTCCTCGGGCAGCAAACCACAGCCCCAACGCGCCTCGGATCGAGAAAGCAACGCAAGCCGGTTTCGACCCGACCCTCCTTTCTCCATAGGGCGAACTGGGACTGGTCTGCCCCAGCTCCCTGGGCCCTGCTGCTTTGCTGGGGGTCTCCGGTGCCCGAAACCCACTCCCCACGGATTCTCCTTCGTGGGGAAGCAGGATTGGGCGCGCGAAGGCCTTCTGCGCCCAGGCCCCAGGCAAGCCCCCTGAGCCAGGTCGGCTGCTCAGCGCCAAGGTCCCGTCGCACCGATGCCCCAAACGAGCTTCTGACAGCTGCATTCTGCAAAGGGAAACTCTCCTCGTACAGCAAACCACAGCCCCAACGCGCCTCGGATCGAGAAAGCAACGCAAGCCGTTTTCGCCCCCGGCCCCCCGCTCTCCATAGAGCGAACCGGGGCTGGGCTGCCCAGGCTCCCTGGGCCCTGCTGCTTTGCTGGGGGTCTCCGGTGCCCGAAAGCCACTCCCCACGGGTTCTCCTTCGTGGGGAAGCAGGATTGGACGCGCGAAGCCTTCTGCGCCCAGGCCCCAGCCATGCCCCATGAGCCAGCTCGGCCTCTCAGCGCTGAGGCCCCGTCTCATCGACGGCCCCAAACAATCTTCTGGCAGCTGCATTCTGCAAAGGGAAACTCTCCTCGGGCAGCAACCCACAGCCCCAACGCGCCTTGGATCGAAAAAGCAACGCAAGCCGTTTTCGCCCCTGGCCCCCCGCTCTCCATAGGGCGAACCGGGGCTGGGCTGCCCCGGCTCCTTGGGCCCTGCTGCTTTGCTGGGGGTCTCCGGTGCCCGAAACCCACTCCCCACGGGTTCTCCTTCGTGGGGAAGCAGGATTGGGCGCGCGAAGGCCTTCTGCGCCCAGGCCCCAGCCATGCCCCCTGAGCCAGCTCGGCCGCTCAGCGCCTAGGCCCTGTCGCACCAAAGGCCCCAAACAATCTTCTGGCAGCTGCATTCTGCAAAGGGTAACTCTCCTCCGACAGCAACCCACAGCCCCAACGCGCCTCGGATCGAGAAAGCAACGAAAGCCGTTTTCGCCCCCGGCCCTCCGCTCTCCATAGGGCGAACCTGGGCTGGGCTGCCCTGGCTCCCTGGGCCCTGCTGCTTTGCTGGGGGTCTCCAGTGCCCGAAACCCACTCCCCACAGGTTCTCCTTCGTGGGGAAGCAGGATTGGGCACGCGAAGGCCTTCTGCACCCAGGCCCTAGCCAAGCCCCCTGAGCCAGCTCGGCCGCTCAGCGCAAAGGTCCTGTCGCACCGATGGCCCCAAACGAGCTTCTGGCAGCTGCATTCTGCAAAGGGAAACTCTCCTCGGGCAGCAACCACAGCCCCAACGCGCCTCGGATCGAGAAAGCAACGCAAGCTCTTTTCGCCCCCGGGCCCCCGCTCTCCATAGAGCGAACGGCTGCAGGGCTGCCCAGGCTCCCTGGGCCCTGCTGCTTTGCTGGGTGTCTCCGGTGCCCGAAACCCACACCCCACGGGTTCTCCTTCGTGGGGAAGCAGGATTGGACGCGCAAAGCCTTCTGCGCCCAGGCCCCAGCCATGCCCCCTGAGCCAGCTCGGCCTCTCAGCGCCTAGGCCCCGTCGCACCGACGGCCCCAAACGAGCTTCTGACAGCTGCATTCTGCAAAGGGAAACTCTCCTCGGGCAGCAAACCACAGCCCCAACGCGCCTCGGATTGCGAAAGCAACGCAAGCCGTTTTCGCCCCCGGGCCCCGCCACTCCATGGGGCGAACCGGGGCTGGGCGGCCCCGTCTCCCTGGGCCCTGCTGCTTTGCTGGGGGTCTCCGGTGCCCGAAGCCCACTCCCCACGGGTTCTCCTTCGTGGGGAAGCAGGATTGGGCGCGGGAAGCCTTCTGCGCCCAGGCCCCAGCCATGCCCCCTGAGCCAGCTCGGCCGCTCAGCGCCGAGGCCCTATCACACCGATGGCCCGAAACAATCTTCTGGCAGCTGCATTCTGCAAGGGGAAACTCTCCTCGGGCAGCAACCCACAGCCCCAACGCGCCTCGGATCGAGAAAGCAACGCAAGCCGTTTTCGCCCCCGGCCCCCCGCTCTCCTTAGAGCGAACCGGGGCTGGGCTGCCCAGGCTCCCTGGGCCCTGCTGCTTTGCTGGGGGTCTCCGGTGCCCGAAACCCACACCCCACGGGTTCTCCTTCGTGGGGATGCAGGATTGGGCGCGCGAAGCCTTCTGCACCCAGGCCCCAGACATGCCCCCTGAGCCAGCTCGGCCTTTCAGCGCTGAGGCCACGTCGCACCGACGGCCCCAAACAATCTTCTGGCAGCTGCATTCTGCAAAGGGAAACTCTCCTCGGTCAGCAAACCACAGCCCCAACGCGCCTCGGATCGAGAAAGCAACGCAAGCCGTTTTCGACCCGGCCCTCCTTTCTCCATAGGGCGAACTGGGACTGGTCTGCCCCAGCTCCCTGGGCCCTGCTGCTTTGCTGGGGGTCTCCGGTGCCCGAAACCCACTCCCCACGGATTCTCCTTCGTGGGGAAGCAGGATTGGGCGCGCGAAGGCCTTCTGCGCCCAGGCCCCAGGCAAGCTCCCTGAGCCAGGTCGGCTGCTCAGCGCCAAGGTCCCGTCGCACCGATGCCCCAAACGAGCTTCTGTCAGCTGCATTCTGCAAAGGGAAACTCTCCTCGGGCAGCAAACCACAGCCCCAACACGCCTCGGATCGAGAAAGCAACGCAAGCTGTTTTCGCCCCCAGCCCCCCGCTCTCCATAGAGCGAACCGGGGCTGGGCTGCCCAGGCTCCCTGGGCCCTGCTGCTTTGCTGGGGGTCTCCGGTGCCCGAAACCCACTCCCCACGGGTTCTCCTTCTTGGGGAAGCAGGATTGGACGCGCGAAGCCTTCTGCGCCCAGGCCCCAGCCATGCCCCATGAGCCAGCTCGGCCTCTCAGCGCTGAGGCCCCGTCTCATCGACGGCCCCAAACAATCTTCTGGCAGCTGCATTCTGCAAAGGGAAACTCTCCTCGGGCAGCAACCCACAGCCACAACGCGCCTCGGATCGAGCAAGCAACGCAAGCCGTTTTCGCCCCCGGCCCCCCGCTCTCCATAGGGCGAACCGGGGCTGGGCTGCCCCGGCTCCTTGGGCCCTGCTGCTTTGCTGGGGGTCTCCGGTGCCCGAAACCCACTCCCCACGGGTTCTCCTTCGTGGGGAAGCAGGATTGGGCGCGCGAAGGCCTTCTGCGCCCAGGCCCCAGCCATGCACCCTGAGCCAGCTCGGCCGCTCAGCGCCTAGGCCCTGTCGCACCAAAGGCCCCAAACAATCTTCTGGCAGCTGCATTCTGCAAAGGGAAACTCTCCTCCGACAGCAACCCACAGCCCGAACGCGCCTCGGATCGAGAAAGCAACGCAAGCCGTTTTCGCCCCCGGCCCTCCGCTCTCCATAGGGCGAACCTGGGCTGGGCTGCCCTGGCTCCCTGGGCCCTGCTGCTTTGCTGGGGGTCTCCAGTGCCCGAAACCCACTCCCCACAGGTTCTCCTTCGTGGGGAAGCAGGATTGGGCACGCGAAGGCCTTCTGCGCCCAGGCCCTAGCCAAGCCCCCTGAGCCAGCTCTGCCGCTCAGCGCAAAGGTCCTGTCGCACCGATGGCCCCAAACGAGCTTCTGACAGCTGCATTCTGCAAAGGGAAAATCTCCTCGGGCAGCAAACCACAGCCCCAACGCGCCTCGGATCGAGAAAGCAACGCAAGCCGTTTTCGCCCCCGGACCCCCGCTCTCAATAGGGCTAACCGGGGCTGGGCTGCCCTGGCTCCTTGGGCCCTGCCGCTTTGCTGGGGGTCTCCGGTGCCCGAAACCCACTCCCCACGGGTTCTCCTTCGTGGGGAAGCAGGATTGGGCGAGCGAAGGCCTTCTGCGCCCAGGCCCGAGCCTTGCCCCCTGAGCCAGCTCGGTTGCTCAGCTCTGAGGCCCCGTCGCACCGAAGGCCCCAAACAATCTTCTGGCAGCTGCATTCTGCAAAGGGAAACTCTCCTCTGTCAGCAAACCACAGCCCCAACGCGCCTCGGTTCGAGAAAGCAACGCAAGCTTTTTTCGCCCCAGGCCCCCGCCACTCCATAGGGCGAAACGGGGCTGGGCTGCCCCGGCTCCCTGGGCCCTGCTGCTTTGCTGGGTGTCCCCGTCCCCGAAACCCACTCCCCACGGGTTCTCCTTCGTGGGGAAGCAGGATTGGGCGCGCGAAACCTTCTGCGCCCAGGCCCGAGCCTTGCCCCCTGAGCCAGCTCGGCCGCTCAGCGCCGAGGCCCCGTCGCACCGACGACCCCAAACGAGCTTCTGGCAGCTGCATTCTGCAAAGGGAAACTCTCCTCGGGCAGCAAACCACAGCCCCAACGCGCCTCGTTACGAGAAAGCAACGCAAGCCGTTTTCCTCCCAGACCCTCCACTCTCCATAGGGCAAAGCGGGGCTGGGCTGCCCCGGCTCCCTGGGCCCTGCTGCTTTGCTGGCGGTCTCCGGTGCCCCAAACCCACTCCCAACGGGTTCTCCTTCATGGGGAAGCAGGATTGGGCGCGCGAAGGCCTTCTGCGCCCAGGCCCCAGCCATGCCCCCGGAGCCAATTCGGCCTCTCAGCACCTAGGCGCCGTGGCACCGACCACCCCAAACGAGCCTCTGGCAGCTGCATTCTGCAAATGGAAACTCTCCTCGGGCAGCAAACCACAGCCCCAACGTGCCTCGGATCGCGAAAGCAACGCAAGCCGTTTCCGCCCCCGGGCCCCGCCACTCCATGGGGCGAACCGGGGATGGGCGGCCCCGTCCCCCTGGACCCTGCTGCATTGCTGGGGGTCTCCGGTGCCCGAAGCCCACTCCCCACGGGTTCTCCTTCGTGGGGAAGCAGGATTGGACGCGCGAAGCCTTCTGCGCCCAGGCCCCAGCCATGCCCCCTGAGCCAGCTCGGCCGCTCAGCGCCTAGGCCCCGTTGCACCGACGGCCCCAAACAATCTTCTGGAAGCTGCATTCTGCAAAGGGAAACTCTCCTCGGGCAGCAAACCACAGCCCCAACGCGCCTCGGATCGAGAAAGCAACGCAAGCCGTTTTCGCCCCCGGCCCCCGCTCTCCATAGAGCGAACCGGGGCTGGGCTGCCCAGGCTCCCTGGGCCCTGCTGCTTTGCTGGGGGTCTCCGGTGCCCGAAACCCACTCCCCACGTGTTCTCCGTCGTGGAGAAGCAGGATTGGGCGCGCGAAGGCCTTCTGCGCCCAGGCGCGAGCCTTGCCCCCTGAGCCAGCTCGACCGCTCAGCGCCGAGGCCCTGTCGCACCGACGGCCCCAAAGGAGCTTCTGGCAGCTGCATTCTGTAAAGGGAAAGTCTCCTCAGGCAGCAAACCACAGCCCCAACGCGCCTCGGATCGAGAAAGCAACGCAAGCCTTTTTCGCCCCCGGACCCCGAAATACATAGGGCGAACCGGGGCTGGTCTGCCCAAGCTCCCTGGGCCCTGCTGCTTTGCTGGGGGTCTCCGGTGCCCGAAACCCACTCCCCACGGGTTCACTTTCGTGGGGAAGCAGGATTGGGCACGCGAAGTCTTCTGCGCCCAGGCCCAGCCATGCCCCCTGAGCCAGCTCGGCCTCACAGCGCTGAGGCCCCGTCGCACCGACGGCCCCAAACAATCTTCTGGCAGCTGCATTCTGCAAAAGGAAACTCTCCTCGGGCAGCAATCCACAGCCCCAACGCGCCTCGGATCGAGAAAGCAACGCAAGCCGTTTTCGCCCCCGGCCCCCCGCTCTCCATAGGGCTAACCGGGACTGGGCTGCCCTGGCTCCTTGGGCCCTGCTGCTTTGCTGGGGGTCTCCGGTGCCCGAAACCCACTCCCCACGGGTTCTCCTTCGTGGGGAAGCAGGATTGGACGTGCGAAGCCTTCTGGGCCCAGGCCCCAGCCATGCCCCCTGAGCCAGCTCGGCCGCTCAGCGTCTAGGCCCCGTCGCACCGACGGCCCCAAACAATCTTCTGTCAGCTGCATTCTGCAAAGGGAAACTCTCCTCGGGCAGCAAACCACAGCCCCAATGCTCCTCGGTTAGAGAAAGCAACGCAAGCCGTTTTCGCCCCCGGCCCCCCGCTCTCCATAGAGCGAACCGGGCCTGGGCTGCCCAGGCTCCCTGGGCCCTGCTGCTTTGCTGGGTGTCTCTGGTGCCCGAAACCCACTCCCCACGGGTTCTCCTTCGTGGGGAAGCAGGATTGGACGCGCGAATCCTTCTGCGCCCAGGCCCCAGCCATGCCACCTGAGCCAGCTCGGCCGCTCAGCGCCTAGGCCCCGTCGCACCGACGGCCCCAAACAATCTTCTGGCAGCTGCATTCTGCAAAGGGAAACTCTCCTCGGGCAGCAAACCACAGCCCCAACGCGCCTCGGATCGAGAAAGCAACGCAAGCCGTTTTCGCCCCCGGCCCCCCGCTCTCCATAGTGCTAACCGGGGCTGGGCTGCCATGGCTCCTTGGGCCCTGCTGCTTTGCTGGGGGTCTCCGGTGCCCGAAACCCACTCCCCACGGGTTCTCCTTCGTGGGGAAGCAGGATTGGGCGCACGAAGGCCTTCTGCGCCCAGGCCCCAGCCTTGCTCCCTGAGCGAGCTCGGCCGCTCAGCGACGAGGCCCCGTCGCACCGACGGCCCCAAACAATCTTCTGGCAGCTGCATTCTGCAAAGGGAAACTCTCCTCGGGCAGCAAACCACAGCCCCAACGCGCCTCGGATCGAGAAAGCAACGCAAGCTCTTTTCGCCCCCGGGCCCCCGCTCTCCATAGAGCGAACGGCTGCAGGGCTGCCCAGGCTCCCTGGGCCCTGCTGCTTTGCTGAGTGTCTCCGGTGCCCGAAACCCTCACCCCACGGGTTCTCCTTCGTGGGGAAGCAGGATTGGACGCGCAAAGCCTTCTGCGCCCAGGCCCCAGCCATGCCCCCTGAGCCAGCTCGGCCTCTCAGCGCCTAGGCCCCGTCGCACCGACGGCCCCAAACGAGCTTCTGACAGCTGCATTCTGCAAAGGGAAACTCTCCTCGGGCAGCAAACCACAGCCCCAACGCGCCTCGGATCGCGAAAGCAACGCAAGCCGTTTTCGACCCCGGGCCCCGCCACTCCATGGGGCGAACCGGGGCTGGGCGGCCCCGTCTCCCTGGGCCCTGCTGCTTTGCTGAGGGTCTCCGGTGCCCGAAGCCCACTCCCCACGGGTTCTCCTTCGTGGGGAAGCAGGATTGGGCGCGGGAAGCCTTCTGCGCCCAGGCCCCAGCCATGCCCCCTGAGCCAGCTCGGCCGCTCAGCGCCGAGGCCCTATCACACCGATGGCCCGAAACAATCTTCTGGCAGCTGCATTCTGCAAGGGGAAACTCTCCTCGGGCAGCAACCCACAGCCCCAAAGCGCCTCGGATCGAGAAAGCAACGCAAGCCGTTTTCGCCTCCGGCCCCCCACTCTCCGTAGAGCGAACCGGGGATGGGCTGCCCAGGCTTCCTCGGCCCTGCTGCTTTGCTGGGTGTCTCCGGTGCCCGAAACCCACTCCCCACGGGTTCTCCTTCGTGGGGAAGCAGGATTGGGCGCGCGAAGGCCTTCTGCGCCCAGGCCCCAGCCATGCCCCCTGAGCCAGCTCGGCCGCTCAGCGCCTAGGCCCTGTCGCACCAAAGGCCCCAAACAATCTTCTGGCAGCTGCATTCTGCAAAGGGAAACTCTCCTCCGACAGCAACCCACAGCCCCAACGCGCCTCGGATCGAGAAAGCAACGCAAGCCGTTTTCGCCCCCGGCCCTCCGCTCTCCATAGGGCGAACCTGGGCTCGGCTGCCCTGGCTCCCTGGGCCCTGCTGCTTTGCTGGGGGTCTCCAGTGCCCGAAACCCACTCCCCACAGGTTCTCCTTCGTGGGGAAGCAGGATTGGGCACGCGAAGGCCTTCTGCGCCCAAGCCCTAGCCAAGCCCCCTGAGCCAGCTCGGCCGCTCAGCGCAAAGGTCCTGTCGCACCGATGGCCCCAAACGAGCTTCTGACAGCTGCATTCTGCAAAGGGAAACTCTCCTCGGGTAGCAAACCACAGCCCCAACGCGCCTCGGATCGAGAAAGCAACGCAAGCTCTTTTCGCCCCCGGGCCCCCGCTCTCCATAGAGCGAACCGCTGCAGGGCTGCCCAGGCTCCCTGGGCCCTGCTGCTTTGCTGGGTGTCTCCGGTGCCCGAAACCCACACCCCACGGGTTCTCCTTCGTGGGGAAGCAGGATTGGACGCGCAAAGCCTTCTGCGCCCAGGCCCCAGCCATGCCCCCTGAGCCAGCTCGGCCTCTCAGCGCCTAGGCCCCGTCGCACCGACGGCCCCAAACGAGCTTCTGACAGCTGCATTCTGCAAAGGGAAACTCTCCTCGGGCAGCAAACCACAGCCCCAACGCGCCTCGGATCGAGAAAGCAACGCAAGCCGGTTTCGCCCCCGGCCCCCCGCTCTCCTTAGAGCGAACCGGGGCTGGGCTGCCCAGGCTCCCTGGGCCCTGCTGCTTTGCTGGTGGTCTCCGGTGCCCGAAACCCACTCCCCACGGGTTCTCCTTCGTGGGGAAGCAGGATTGGGCGCGGGAAGCCTTCTGCGCCCAGGCCCCAGCCATGCCCCCTGTTCCAGCTCGGCCGCTCAGCGCCGAGGCCCTATCACACCGATGGCCCGAAACAATCTTCTGGCAGCTGCATTCTGCAAAGGGAAACTCTCCTCGGGCAGCAAACCACAGCCCCAACGCGCCTCGTATCGAGGAAGCAACGCAAGCCGTTTTCGCCCCCGGCCCCCGCTCTCCATAGAGCGAACCGGGGCTGGTCTGCCCAAGCTCCCTGGGCCCTGCTGATTTGCTGGGGGTCTCCGGTGCCCGAAACCCACTCCCCACGGGTTCTCCTTCGTGGGGAAGCAGGATTGGGCGCGTGAAGCCTTCTGCGCCCAGGCCCCAGCCATGCACCCTGATCCAGCTCGGCCTCTCAGCGCTGAGGCCCCGTCTCACAGACGGCCCCAAACAATCTTCTGGCAGCTGCATTCTGCAAAGGGAAACTCTCCTCGGGCAGCAACCCACAGCCCCAACGCGCCTCAGATCGAGAAAGCAACGCAAGCCGTTTTCGCCCCCGGCCCCCCGCTCTCCATAGGGCTAACCGGAGCTGGGCTGCCCTGGCTCCTTGGGCCCTGCTGCTTTGCTGGGGGTCTCCGGTGCCCGAAACCCACTCCCCACGGGTTCTCCTTCGTGGGGAAGCAGGATTGGACGCACGAAGCCTTCTGCGCCTGGGCCCCAGCCATGCCCCCTGAGCGAGCTCGGCCGCTCAGCGCCGAGGCCCCGTCGCACCGACCGCCCCAAACAATCTTCTGGCAGCTGCATTCTGCAAGGGGAAACTCTCCTCGGGCAGCAACCCACAGCCACAACGCGCCTCGGATCGAGAAAGCAACGCAAGCCGTTTTCGCCCCCGGCCCCCCGCTCTCCATAGAGCGAACCGGGCCTGGGCTGCCCAGGCTCCCTGGGCCCTGCTGCTTTGCTGGGTGTCTCTGGTGCCCGAAACCCACTCCCGACGGGTTCTCCTTCGTGGGGAAGCAGGATTGGACGCGCGAAGCCTTCTGCGCCCAGGCCGCAGCCATGCCACCTGAGCCAGCTCGGCCGCTCAGCGCCTAGGCCCCGTCGCACCGACGGCCCCAAACAATCTTCTGGCAGCTGCATTCTGCAAAGGGAAACTCTCCTCGGGCAGCAAACCACAGCCCCAACGCGCCTCGGATCGAGAAAGCAACGCAAGCCGTTTTCGCCCCCGACCCCCCGCTCTCCATAGGGCGAACCGGGGCCTGGCTGCCCCGGCTCCCTGGGCCCTGCTGTTTTGCTGCTGGTCCCCGTGCCCGAAACCCACTCCCCACAGGTTCTCCTTCGTGGGGAAGCAGGATTGGGCACGCGAAGGCCTTCTGCGCCCAGGCCCTAGCCAAGCCCCCTGAGCCAGCTCGGCCGCTCAGCGCAAAGGTCCTGTGGCACCGATGGCCCCAAACGAGCTTCTGACAGCTGCATTCTGCAAAGGGAAACTCTCCTCGGGCAGCAAACCACAGCCCCAACGCGCCTCGGATCGAGAAAGCAACGCAAGCTCTTTTCGCCCCCGGGCCCCCGCTCTCCATAGAGCGAACGGCTGCAGGGCTGCCCAGGCTCCCTGGGCCCTGCTGCTTTGCTGAGTGTCTCCGGTGCCCGAAACCCTCACCCCACGGGTTCTCCTTCGTGGGGAAGCAGGATTGGACGCGCAAAGCCTTCTGCGCCCAGGCCCCAGCCATGCCCCCTGAGCCAGCTCGGCCTCTCAGCGCCTAGGCCCCGTCGCACCGACGGCCCCAAACGAGCTTCTGACAGCTGCATTCTGCAAAGGGAAACTCTCCTCGGGCAGCAAACCACAGCCCCAACGCGCCTCGGATCGCGAAAGCAACGCAAGCCGTTTTCGCCCCCGGGCCCCGCCACTCCATGGGGCGAACCGGGGCTGGGCGGCCCCGTCTCCCTGGGCCCTGCTGCTTTGCTGAGGGTCTCCGGTGCCCGAAGCCCACTCCCCACGGGTTCTCCTTCGTGGGGAAGCAGGATTGGGCGCGGGAAGCCTTCTGCGCCCAGGCCCCAGCCATGCCCCCTGAGCCAGCTCGGCCGCTCAGCGCCGAGGCCCTATCACACCGATGGCCCGAAACAATCTTCTGGCAGCTGCATTCTGCAAGGGGAAACTCTCCTCGGGCAGCAACCCACAGCCCCAAAGCGCCTCGGATCGAGAAAGCAACGCAAGCCGTTTTCGCCTCCGGCCCCCCACTCTCCGTAGAGCGAACCGGGGATGGGCTGCCCAGGCTTCCTCGGCCCTGCTGCTTTGCTGGGGGTCTCCGGTGCCCGAAACCCACTCCCCACGGGTTCTCCTTCGTGGGGAAGCAGGATTGGGCGCGCGAAGGCCTTCTGCGCCCAGGCCCCAGCCATGCCCCCTGAGCCAGCTCGGCCGCTCAGCGCCTAGGCCCTGTCGCACCAAAGGCCCCAAACAATCTTCTGGCAGCTGCATTCTGCAAAGGGAAACTCTCCTCCGACAGCAACCCACAGCCCCAACGCGCCTCGGATCGAGAAAGCAACGCAAGCCGTTTTCGCCCCCGGCCCTCCGCTCTCCATAGGGCGAACCTGGGCTCGGCTGCCCTGGCTCCCTGGGCCCTGCTGCTTTGCTGGGGGTCTCCAGTGCCCGAAACCCACTCCCCACAGGTTCTCCTTCGTGGGGAAGCAGGATTGGGCACGCGAAGGCCTTCTGCGCCCAAGCCCTAGCCAAGCCCCCTGAGCCAGCTCGGCCGCTCAGCGCAAAGGTCCTGTCGCACCGATGGCCCCAAACGAGCTTCTGACAGCTGCATTCTGCAAAGGGAAACTCTCCTCGGGCAGCAAACCACAGCCCCAACGCGCCTCGGATCGAGAAAGCAACGCAAGCTCTTTTCGCCCCCGGGCCCCCGCTCTCCATAGAGCGAACCGCTGCAGGGCTGCCCAGGCTCCCTGGGCCCTGCTGCTTTGCTGGGTGTCTCCGGTGCCCGAAACCCACACCCCACGGGTTCTCCTTCGTGGGGAAGCAGGATTGGACGCGCAAAGCCTTCTGCGCCCAGGCCCCAGCCATGCCCCCTGAGCCAGCTCGGCCTCTCAGCGCCTAGGCCCCGTCGCACCGACGGCCCCAAACGAGCTTCTGACAGCTGCATTCTGCAAAGGGAAACTCTCCTCGGGCAGCAAACCACAGCCCCAACGCGCCTCGGATCGAGAAAGCAACGCAAGCCGGTTTCGCCCCCGGCCCCCCGCTCTCCTTAGAGCGAACCGGGGCTGGGCTGCCCAGGCTCCCTGGGCCCTGCTGCTTTGCTGGGGGTCTCCGGTGCCCGAAACCCACTCCCCACGGGTTCTCCTTCGTGGGGAAGCAGGATTGGGCGCGGGAAGCCTTCTGCGCCCAGGCCCCAGCCATGCCCCCTGAGCCAGCTCGGCCGCTCAGCGCCGAGGCCCTATCACACCGATGGCCCGAAACAATCTTCTGGCAGCTGCATTCTGCAAAGGGAAACTCTCCTCGGGCAGCAAACCACAGCCCCAACGCGCCTCGGATCGAGGAAGCAACGCAAGCCGTTTTCGCCCCCGGACCCCGCTCTCCATAGGGCGAACCGGGGCTGGTCTGCCCAAGCTCCCTGGGCCCTGCTGCTTTGCTGGGGGTCTCCGGTGCCCGAAACCCACTCCCCACGGGTTCTCCTTCGTGGGGAAGCAGGATTGGGCGCGCGAAGCCTTCTGCGCCCAGGCCCCAGCCATGCACCCTGATCCAGCTCGGCCTCTCAGCGCTGAGGCCCCGTCTCACAGACGGCCCCAAACAATCTTCTGGCAGCTGCATTCTGCAAAGGGAAACTCTCCTCGGGCAGCAACCCACAGCCCCAACGCGCCTCAGATCGAGAAAGCAACGCAAGCCGTTTTCGCCCCCGGCCCCCCGCTCTCCATAGGGCTAACCGGAGCTGGGCTGCCCTGGCTCCTTGGGCCCTGCTGCTTTGCTGGGGGTCTCCGGTGCCCGAAACCCACTCCCCACGGGTTCTCCTTCGTGGGGAAGCAGGATTGGGCGCACGAAGCCTTCTGCGCCTGGGCCCCAGCCATGCCCCCTGAGCGAGCTCGGCCGCTCAGCGCCGAGGCCCCGTCGCACCGACGGCCCCAAACAATCTTCTGGCAGCTGCATTCTGCAAGGGGAAACTCTCCTCGGGCAGCAACCCACAGCCACAACGCGCCTCGGATCGAGAAAGCAACGCAAGCCGTTTTCGCCCCCGGCCCCCCGCTCTCCATAGAGCGAACCGGGCCTGGGCTGCCCAGGCTCCCTGGGCCCTGCTGCTTTGCTGGGTGTCTCTGGTGCCCGAAACCCACTCCCGACGGGTTCTCCTTCGTGGGGAAGCAGGATTGGACGCGCGAAGCCTTCTGCGCCCAGGCCGCAGCCATGCCACCTGAGCCAGCTCGGCCGCTCAGCGCCTAGGCCCCGTCGCACCGACGGCCCCAAACAATCTTCTGGCAGCTGCATTCTGCAAAGGGAAACTCTCCTCGGGCAGCAACCCACAGCCCCAACGCGCCTCGGATCTAGAAACAACGCAAGCCGTTTTCGCCCCCGGCCCCCCGCTCTCCATAGGGCTAACCGGGGCTGGGCTGCCATGGCTCCTTGGGCCCTGCTGCTTTGCTGGGGGTCGCCGGTGCCCGAAACCCACCCCCACGGGTTCTCCTTCGTGGGGAAGCAGGATTGGGCGCACGAAGGCCTTCTGCGCCCAGGCCCCAGCCTTGCTCCCTGAGCGAGCTCGGCCGCTCAGCGACGAGGCCCCGTCGCACCGACGGCCCCAAACAATCTTCTGGCAGCTGCATTCTGCAAAGGGAAACTCTCCTCGGGCAGCAAACCACAGCCCCAACGCGCCTCGGATCGAGAAAGCAACGCAAGCCGTTTTCGCCCCCGTACCCCCGCTCTCAATAGGGCTAACCGGGGCTGGGCTGCCCTGGCTCCTTGGGCCCTGCCGCTTTGCTGGGGGTCTCCGGTGCCCGAAACCCACTCCCCACGGGTTCTCCTTCGTGGGGAAGCAGGATTGGGCGAGCGAAGGCCTTCTGCGCCCAGGCCCGAGCCTTGCCCCCTGAGCCAGCTCGGTCGCTCAGCGCTGAGGCCCCGTCGCACCGAAGGCCCCAAACAATCTTCTGGCAGCTGCATTCTGCAAAGGGAAACTCTCCTCGGGCAGCCAACCACAGCCCCAACGCGCCTCGGATCGAGAAAGCAACGCAAGCCGGTTTCGCCCCCGGCCCCCCGCTCTCCTTAGAGCGAACCGGGGCTGGGCTGCCCAGGCTCCCTGGGCCCTGCTGCTTTGCTGGGGGTCTCCGGTGCCCGAAACCCACTCCCCACGGGTTCTCCTTCGTGGGGAAGCAGGATTGGGCGCGCGAAGCCTTCTGCGCCCAGGCCCCAGCCATGCCCCCTGAGCCAGCTCGGCCGCTCAGCGCCGAGGCCCTATCACACCGATGGCCCGAAAAAATCTTCTGGCAGCTGCATTCTGCAAAGGGAAACTCTCCTCGGGCAGCAAACCACAGCCCCAACGCGCCTCGGATCGAGAAAGCAACGCAAGCCGTTTTCGCCCCCGGCCCCAGCTCTCCATAGGGCGAACCGGGGCTGGTCTGCCCAAGCTCCCTGGGCCCTGCTGCTTTGCTGGGGGTCTCCGGTGCCCGAAACCCACTCCCCACGGGTTCACCTTCGTGGGGAAGCAGGATTGGGCGCGCGAAGCCTTCTGCGCCCAGGCCCCAGCCATGCCCCCTGAGCCAGCTCGGCCGCTCAGCGCCGAGGCCCTATCACACCGATGGCCCGAAACAATCTTCTGGCAGCTGCATTCTGCAAAGGGAAACTCTCCTCGGGCAGCAACCCACAGCCCCAACGCGCCTCAGATCGAGAAAGCAACGCAAGCCGTTTTCGCCCCCGGCCCCCCGCTCTCCATAGGGCTAACCGGAGCTGGGCTGCCCTGGCTCCTTGGGCCCTGCTGCTTTGCTGGGGGTCTCCGGTGCCCGAAACCCACTCCCCACGGGTTCTCCTTCGTGGGGAAGCAGGATTGGGCGCACGAAGCCTTCTGCGCCTGGGCCCCAGCCATGCCCCCTGAGCGAGCTCGGCCGCTCAGCGCCGAGGCCACGTCGCACCGACGGCCCCAAACAATCTTCTGGCAGCTGCATTCTGCAAAGGGAAACTCTCCTCGGGCAGCAAACCACAGCCCCAACGCGCCTCGGATCGAGAAAGCAACGCAAGCCATTTTCGCCCCCGGCCCCCGCCACTCCATAGGGCGAAACGGGGCTGGGCTGCCCCGGCTCCCTGGGCCCTGCTGCTTTGCTGGGGGTCCCCGTGCCCCAAACCCACTCCACACGGATTCTCCTTCGTGGGGAAGCAGGATTGGGCGAGCGAAGGCCTTCTGCGCCCAGGCCCCAGCCAAGCCCCATGAGCCAGCTCGGCCACTCAAAGCCAAGGTCCCGTCGCACCGATGCCCCAAACGAGCTTCTGACAGCTGCATTCTGCAAAGGGAAACTCTCCTCGGGCAGCAAACCACAGCCCCAACGCGCCTCGGATCGAGAAAGCAATGCAAGCCGGTTTCGACCCGACCCTCCTTTCTCCATAGGGCGAACTGGGACTGGTCTGCCCCAGCTCCCTGGGCCGTGCTGCCTTGCTGGGGGTCTCCGGTGCCCGAAACCCACTCCCCACGGATTCTCCTTCGTGGGGAAGCAGGATTGGGCGCGCGAAGGCCTTCTGCGCCCAGGCCCCAGGCAAGCCCCCTGAGCCAGGTCGGCTGCTCAGCGCCAAGGTCCCGTCGCACCGATGCCCCAAACGAGCTTCTGACAGCTGCTTTCTGCAAAGGGAAACTCTCCTCGGGCAGCAAACCACAGCCCCAACGCGCCTCGGATCGAGAAAGCAACGCAAGCCGTTTTCGCCCCCGGCCCCCCGCTCTCCATAGAGCGAACCGGGGCTGGGCTGCCCAGGCTCCCTGGGCCCTGCTGCTTTGCTGGGGGTCTCCGGTGCCCGAAACCCACTCCCCACGGGTTCTCCTTCGTGGGGAAGCAGGATTGGACGCGCGAAGCCTTCTGCGCCCAGGCCCCAGCCATGCTCCATGAGCCAGCTCGGCCTCTCAGCGCTGAGGCCCCGTCTCATCGACGGCCCCAAACAATCTTCTGGCAGCTGCATTCTGCAAAGGGAAACTCTCCTCGGGCAGCAACCCACAGCCCCAACGCGCCTCGGATCGAGAAAGCAACGCAAGCCGTTTTCGCCCCCGGCCCTCCGCTCTCCATAGGGCGAACCTGGGCTGGGCTGCCCTGGCTCCCTGGGCCCTGCTGCTTTGCTGGGGGTGTCCAGTGCCCGAAACCCACTCCCCACAGGTTCTCCTTCGTGGGGAAGCAGGATTGGGCACGCGAAGGCCTTCTGCACCCAGGCCCTAGCCAAGCCCCCTGAGCCAGCTCGGCCACTCAGCGCAAAGGTCCTGTCGCACCGATGGCCCCAAACGAGCTTCTGACAGCTGCATTCTGCAAAGGGAAACTCTCCTCGGGCAGCAACCACAGCCCCAACGCGCCTCGGATCGAGAAAGCAACGCAAGCTCTTTTCGCCCCCGGGCCCCCGCTCTCCATAGAGCGAACGGCTGCAGGGCTGCCCAGGCTCCCTGGGCCCTGCTGCTTTGCTGGGTGTCTCCGGTGCCCGAAACCCACACCCCACGGGTTCTCCTTCGTGGGGAAGCAGGATTGGACGCGCAAAGCCTTCTGCGCCCAGGCCCCAGCCATGCCCCCTGAGCCAGCTCGGCCTCTCAGCGCCTCGGCCCCGTCGCACCGACGGCCCCAAACGAGCTTCTGACAGCTGCATTCTGCAAAGGGAAACTCTCCTCGGGCAGCAAACCACAGCCCCAACGCGCCTCGGATCGAGAAAGCAACGCAAGCCGTTTTCGCCCCCGGGCCCCGCCACTCCATGGGGCGAACCGGGGCTGGGCGGCCCCGTCTCCCTGGGCCCTGCTGCTTTGCTGGGGGTCTCCGGTGCCCGAAGCCGACTCCCCACGGGTTCTCCTTCGTGGGGAAGCAGGATTGGGCGCGGGAAGCCTTCTGCGCCCAGGCCCCAGCCTTGCCCCCTGAGCCAGCTCGGCCGCTCAGCGCCGAGGCCCTATCACACCGATGGCCCGAAACAATCTTCTGGCAGCTGCATTCTGCAAAGGGAAACTCTCCTCGGGCAGCAAACCACAGCCCCAACGCGCCTCGGATCGAGAAAGCAACGCAAGCCGGTTTCGCCCCCGGCCCCCCGCTCTCCTTAGAGCGAACCGGGGCTGGGCTGCCCAGGCTCCCTGGGCCCTGCTGCTTTGCTGGTGGTCTCCGGTGCCCGAAACCCACACCCCACGGGTTCTCCTTCGTGGGGAAGCAGGATTGGGCGCGCGAAGCCTTCTGCACCCAGGCCCCAGACATGCCCCCTGAGCCAGCTCGGCCTTTCAGCGCTGAGGCCACGTCGCACCGACGGCCCCAAACAATCTTCTGGCAGCTGCATTCTGCAAAGGGAAACTCTCCTCGGTCAGCAAACCACAGCCCCAACGCGCCTCGGTTCGAGAAAGCAACGCAAGCTGTTTTCGCCCCCGGCCCCCGCCACTCCATAGGGCAAAACGGGGCTGGGCTGCCCCGGCTCCCTGGGCCCTGCTGCTTTTCTGGGGGTCCCCGTCCCCGAAACCCACTCCCCACGGGTTCTCCTTCGTGGGGAAGCAGGATTGGGCGCGCGAAACCTTCTGCGCCCAGGCCCGAGCCTTGCCCCCTGAGCCAGCTCGGCCGCTCAGCGCCGAGGCCCCGTCGCACCGACGGCCCCAAACGAGCTTCTGGCAGCTGCATTCTGCAAAGGGAAACTCTCCTCGGGCAGCAAACCACAGCCCCAACGCGCCTCGGATCGAGAAAGCAACGCAAGCCTTTTTCGCCCCCGGACCCCGCTCTCCATAGGGCGAACCGGGGCTGGTCTGCCCAAGCTCCCTGGGCCCTGCTGCTTTGCTGGGGGTCTCCGGTGCCCGAAACCCACTCCCCACGGGTTCACCTTCGTGGGGAAGCAGGATTGGGCGCGCGAAGCCTTGTGCGCCCAGGCCCCAGCCATGCACCCTGATCCAGCTCGGCCTCTCAGCGCTGAGGCCCCGTCTCACAGACGGCCCCAAACAATCTTCTGGCAGCTGCATTCTGCAAAGGGAAACTCTCCTCGGGCAGCAACCCACAGCCCCAACGCGCCTCAGATCGAGAAAGCAACGCAAGCCGTTTTCGCCCCCGGCCCCCCGCTCTCCATAGGGCTAACCGGAGCTGGGCTGCCCTGGCTCCCTGGGCCCTGCTGCTTTGCTGGGGGTCTCCGGTGCCCGAAACCCACTCCCCACGGGTTCTCCTTCGTGGGGAAGCAGGATTGGGCGCACGAAGCCTTCTGCGCCCAGGCCCCAGCCATGCCCCCTGAGCGAGCTCGGCCGCTCAGCGCCGAGGCCACGTCGCACCGACGGCCCCAAACAATCTTCTGGCAGCTGCATTCTGCAAAGGGAAACTCTCCTCGGGCAGCAAACCACAGCCCCAACGCGCCTCGGATCGAGAAAGCAACGCAAGCCATTTTCGCCCCCGGCCCCCGCCACTCCATAGGGCGAAACGGGGCTGGCCTGCCCCGGCTCCTTGGGCCCTGCTGCTTTGCTGGGGGTCCCCGTGCCCCAAACCCACTCCCCACGGATTCTCCTTCGTGGGGAAGCAGGATTGGGCGAGCGAAGGCCTTCTGCGCCCAGGCCCCAGCCAAGCCCCATGAGCCAGCTCGGCCACTCAAAGCCAAGGTCCCGTCGCACCGATGCCCCATACGAGCTTCTGACAGCTGCATTCTGCAAAGGGAAACTCTCCTCGGGCAGCAAACCACAGCCCCAACGCGCCTCGGATCGAGAAAGCAACGCAAGCCGTTTTCGACCCGGCCCTCCTTTCTCCATAGGGCGAACTGGGACTGGTCTGCCCCAGCTCCCTGGGCCCTGCTGCTTTGCTGGGGGTCTCCGGTGCCCGAAACCCACTCCCCACGGATTCTCCTTCGTGGGGAAGCAGGATTGGGCGCGCGAAGGCCTTCTGCGCCCAGGCCCCAGGCAAGCCCCCTGAGCCAGGTCGGCTGCTCAGCGCCAAGGTCCCGTCGCACCGATGCCCCAAACGAGCTTCTGTCAGCTGCATTCTGCAAAGGGAAACTCTCCTCGGGCAGCAAACCACAGCCCCAACACGCCTCGGATCGAGAAAGCAACGCAAGCTGTTTTCGCCCCCGGCCCCCCGCTCTCCATAGAGCGAACCGGGGCTGGGCTGCCCAGGCTCCCTGGGCCCTGCTGCTTTGCTGGGGGTCTCCGGTGCCCGAAACCCACTCCCCACGGGTTCTCCTTCGTGGGGAAGCAGGATTGGACGCGCGAAGCCTTCTGCGCCCAGGCCCCAGCCATGCCCCATGAGCCAGCTCGGCCTCTCAGCGCTGAGGCCCCGTCTCATCGACGGCCCCAAACAATCTTCTGGCAGCTGCATTCTGCAAAGGGAAACTCTCCTCGGGCAGCAACCCACAGCCACAACGCGCCTCGGATCGAGCAAGCAACGCAAGCCGTTTTCGCCCCCGGCCCCCCGCTCTCCATAGGGCGAACCGGGGCTGGGCTGCCCCGGCTCCTTGGGCCCTGCTGCTTTGCTGGGGGTCTCCGGTGCCCGAAACCCACTCCCCACGGGTTCTCCTTCGTGGGGAAGCAGGATTGGGTGCGCGAAGGCCTTCTGCGCCCAGGCCCCAGCCATGCACCCTGAGCCAGCTCGGCCGCTCAGCGCCTAGGCCCTGTCGCACCAAAGGCCCCAAACAATCTTCTGGCAGCTGCATTCTGCAAAGGGAAACTCTCCTCCGACAGCAACCCACAGCCCGAACGCGCCTCGGATCGAGAAAGCAACGCAAGCCGTTTTCGCCCCCGGCCCTCCGCTCTCCATAGGGCGAACCTGGGCTGGGCTGCCCTGGCTCCCTGGGCCCTGCTGCTTTGCTGGGGGTCTCCAGTGCCCGAAACCCACTCCCCACAGGTTCTCCTTCGTGGGGAAGCAGGATTGGGCACGCGAAGGCCTTCTGCGCCCAGGCCCTAGCCAAGCCCCCTGAGCCAGCTCGGCCGCTCAGCGCAAAGGTCCTGTCGCACCGATGGCCCCAAACGAGCTTCTGACAGCTGCATTCTGCAAAGGGAAAATCTCCTCGGGCAGCAAACCACAGCCCCAACGCGCCTCGGATCGAGAAAGCAACGCAAGCTCTTTTCGCCCCCGGGCCCCCGCTCTCCATAGAGCGAACCGCTGCAGGGCTGCCCAGGCTCCCTGGGCCCTGCTGCTTTGCTGGGTGTCTCCGGTGCCCTAAACCCACACCCCAGGGGTGCTCCTTCGTGGGGAAGCAGGATTGGACGCGCAAAGCCTTCTGCGCCCAGGCCCCAGCCATGCCCCCTGAGCCAGCTCGGCCTCTCAGCGCCTAGGCCCCGTCGCACCGACGGCCCCAAACGGGCTTCTGACAGCTGCATTCTGCAAAGGGAAACTCTCCTCGGGCAGCAAACCACAGCCCCAACGCGCCTCGGATCGAGAAAGCAACGCAAGCCGTTTTCGCCCCCGGACACCCGCTCTCAATAGGGCTAACCGGGGCTGGGATGCCCTGGCTCCTTGGGCCCTGCCGCTTTGCTGGGGGTCTCCGGTGCCCGAAACCCACTCCCCACGGGTTCTCCTTCGTGGGGAAGCAGGATTGGGCGAGCGAAGGCCTTCTGCGCCCAGGCCCGAGTCTTGCCCCCTGAGCCAGCTCGGTCGTTCAGCGCTGAGGCCCCGTCGCACCGAAGGCCCCAAACAATCTTCTGGCAGCTGCATTCTGCAAAGGGAAACTCTCCTCGGGCAGCAAACCACAGCCCCAACGCGCCTCGGATCGAGAAAGCAACGCAAGCCGGTTTCGCCCCCGGCCCCCCGCTCTCCTTAGAGCGAACCGGGGCTGGGCTGCCCAGGCTCCCTGGGCCCTGCTGCTTTGCTGGGGGTCTCCGGTGCCCGAAACCCACACCCCACGGGTTCTCCTTCGTGGGGAAGCAGGATTGGGCGCGCGAAGCCTTCTGCACCCAGGCCCCAGACATGCCCCCTGAGCCAGCTCGGCCTTTCAGCGCTGAGGCCACGTCGCACCGACGGCCCCAAACAATCTTCTGGCAGCTGCATTCTGCAAAGGGAAACTCTCCTCGGTCAGCAAACCACAGCCCCAACGCGCCTCGGTTCGAGAAAGCAACGCAAGCTGTTTTCGCCCCCGGCCCCCGCCACTCCATAGGGCAAAACGGGGCTGGGCTGCCCCGGCTCCCTGGGCCCTGCTGCTTTTCTGGGGGTCCCCGTCCCCGAAACCCACTCCCCACGGGTTCTCCTTCGTGGGGAAGCAGGATTGGGCGCGCGAAACCTTCTGCGCCCAGGCCCGAGCCTTGCCCCCTGAGCCAGCTCGGCCGCTCAGCGCCGAGGCCCCGTCGCACCGACGGCCCCAAACGAGCTTCTGGCAGCTGCATTCTGCAAAGGGAAACTCTCCTCGGGCAGCAAACCACAGCCCCAACGCGCCTCGGATCGAGAAAGCAACGCAAGCCTTTTTCGCCCCCGGACCCCGCTCTCCATAGGGCGAACCGGGGCTGGTCTGCCCAAGCTCCCTGGGCCTTGCTGCTTTGCTGGGGGTCTCCGGTGCCCGAAACCCACTCCCCACGGGTTCACCTTCGTGGGGAAGCAGGATTGGGCGCGCGAAGCCTTGTGCGCCCAGGCCCCAGCCATGCACCCTGATCCAGCTCGGCCTCTCAGCGCTGAGGCCCCGTCTCACAGACGGCCCCAAACAATCTTCTGGCAGCTGCATTCTGCAAAGGGAAACTCTCCTCGGGCAGCAACCCACAGCCCCAACGCGCCTCAGATCGAGAAAGCAACGCAAGCCGTTTTCGCCCCCGGCCCCCCGCTCTCCATAGGGCTAACCGGAGCTGGGCTGCCCTGGCTCCCTGGGCCCTGCTGCTTTGCTGGGGGTCTCCGGTGCCCGAAACCCACTCCCCACGGGTTCTCCTTCGTGGGGAAGCAGGATTGGGCGCACGAAGCCTTCTGCGCCCAGGCCCCAGCCATGCCCCCTGAGCGAGCTCGGCCGCTCAGCGCCGAGGCCACGTCGCACCGACGGCCCCAAACAATCTTCTGGCAGCTGCATTCTGCAAAGCGAAACTCTCCTCGGGCAGCAAACCACAGCCCCAACGCGCCTCGGATCGAGAAAGCAACGCAAGCCATTTTCGCCCCCGGCCCCCGCCACTCCATAGGGCGAAACGGGGCTGGGCTGCCCCGGCTCCCTGGGCCCTGCTGCTTTGCTGGGGGTCCCCGTGCCCCAAACCCACTCCCCACGGATTCTCCTTCGTGGGGAAGCAGGATTGGGCGAGCGAAGGCCTTCTGCGCCCAGGCCCCAGCCAAGCCCCATGAGCCAGCTCGGCCACTCAAAGCCAAGGTCCCGTCGCACCGATGCCCCAAACGAGCTTCTGACAGCTGCATTCTGCAAAGGGAAACTCTCCTCGGGCAGCAAACCACAGCCCCAACGCGCCTCGGATCGAGAAAGCAACGCAAGCCGTTTTCGACCCGGCCCTCCTTTCTCCATAGGGCGAACTGGGACTGGTCTGCCCCAGCTCCCTGGGCCCTGCTGCTTTGCTGGGGGTCTCCGGTGCCCGAAACCCACTCCCCACGGATTCTCCTTCGTGGGGAAGCAGGATTGGGCGCGCGAAGGCCTTCTGCGCCCAGGCCCCAGGCAAGCCCCCTGAGCCAGGTCGGCTGCTCAGCGCCAAGGTCCCGTCGCACCGATGCCCCAAACGAGCTTCTGTCAGCTGCATTCTGCAAAGGGAAACTCTCCTCGGGCAGCAAACCACAGCCCCAACACGCCTCGGATCGAGAAAGCAACGCAAGCTGTTTTCGCCCCCGGCCCCCCGCTCTCCATAGAGCGAACCGGGGCTGGGCTGCCCAGGCTCCCTGGGCCCTGCTGCTTTGCTGGGGGTCTCCGGTGCCCGAAACCCACTCCCCACGGGTTCTCCTTCGTGGGGAAGCAGGATTGGACGCGCCAAGCCTTCTGCGCCCAGGCCCCAGCCATGCCCCATGAGCCAGCTCGGCCTCTCAGCGCTGAGGCCCCGTCTCATCGACGGCCCCAAACAATCTTCTGGCAGCTGCATTCTGCAAAGGGAAACTCTCCTCGGGCAGCAACCCACAGCCACAACGCGCCTCGGATCGAGCAAGCAACGCAAGCAGTTTTCGCCCCCGGCCCCCCGCTCTCCATAGGGCGAACCGGGGCTGGGCTGCCCCGGCTCCTTGGGCCCTGCTGCTTTGCTGGGGGTCTCCGGTGCCCGAAACCCACTCCCCACGGGTTCTCCTTCGTGGGGAAGCAGGATTGGGCGCGCGAAGGCCTTCTGCGCCCAGGCCCCAGCCATGCACCCTGAGCCAGCTCGGCCGCTCAGCGCCTAGGCCCTGTCGCACCAAAGGCCCCAAACAATCTTCTGGCAGCTGCATTCTGCAAAGGGAAACTCTCCTCCGACAGCAACCCACAGCCCGAACGCGCCTCGGATCGAGAAAGCAACGCAAGCCGTTTTCGCCCCCGGCCCTCCGCTCTCCATAGGGCGAACCTGGGCTGGGCTGCCCTGGCTCCCTGGGCCCTGCTGCTTTGCTGGGGGTCTCCAGTGCCCGAAACCCACTCCCCACAGGTTCTCCTTCGTGGGGAAGCAGGATTGGGCACGCGAAGGCCTTCTGCGCCCAGGCCCTAGCCAAGCCCCCTGAGCCAGCTCGGCCGCTCAGCGCAAAGGTCCTGTCGCACCGATGGCCCCAAACGAGCTTCTGACAGCTGCATTCTGCAAAGGGAAAATCTCCTCGGGCAGCAAACCACAGCCCCAACGCGCCTCGGATCGAGAAAGCAACGCAAGCTCTTTTCGCCCCCGGGCCCCCGCTCTCCATAGAGCGAACCGCTGCAGGGCTGCCCAGGCTCCCTGGGCCCTGCTGCTTTGCTGGGTGTCTCCGGTGCCTGAAACCCACACCCCAGGGGTGCTCCTTCGTGGGGAAGCAGGATTGGACGCGCAAAGCCTTCTGCGCCCAGGCCCCAGCCATGCCCCCTGAGCCAGCTCGGCCTCTCAGCGCCTAGGCCCCGTCGCACCGACGGCCCCAAACGGGCTTCTGACAGCTGCATTCTGCAAAGGGAAACTCTCCTCGGGCAGCAAACCACAGCCCCAACGCGCCTCGGATCGAGAAAGCAACGCAAGCCGTTTTCGCCCCCGGACCCCCGCTCTCAATAGGGCTAACCGGGGCTGGGATGCCCTGGCTCCTTGGGCCCTGCCGCTTTGCTGGGGGTCTCCGGTGCCCGAAACCCACTCCCCACGGGTTCTCCTTCGTGGGGAAGCAGGATTGGGCGAGCGAAGGCCTTCTGCGCCCAGGCCCGAGCCTTGCCCCCTGAGCCAGCTCAGTCGCTCAGGGCTGAGGCCCCGTCGCACCGAAGGCCCCAAACAATCTTCTGGCAGCTGCATTCTGCAAAGGGAAACTCTCCTCGGGCAGCAAACCACAGCCCCAACGCGCCTCGGATCGAGAAAGCAACGCAAGCCGGTTTCTCCCCCGGCCCTCCGCTCTCCTTAGAGCGAACCGGGGCTGGGCTGCCCAGGCTCCCTGGGCCCTGCTGCTTTGCTGGGGGTCTCCGGTGCCCGAAACCCACACCCCACGGGTTCTCCTTCGTGGGGAAGCAGGATTGGGCGCGCGAAGGCCTTCTGCGCCCAGGCCCCATGCAAGCCCCCTGAGCCAGGTCGGCTGCTCAGCGCCAAGGTCCCGTCGCACCGATGCCCCAAACGAGTTTCTGTCAGCTGCATTCTGCAAAGGGAAACTCTCCTCGGGCAGCAAACCACAGCCCCAACGCGCCTCGGATCGAGAAAGCAACGCAAGCCGTTTTCGCCCCCGGCCCCCCGCTCTCCATAGAGCGAACCGGGGCTGGGCTGCCCAGGCTCCCTGGGCCCTGCTGCTTTGCTGGGGGTCTCCGGTGCCCGAAACCCACTCCCCACGGGTTCTCCTTCGTGGGGAAGCAGGATTGGACGCGCGAAGCCTTCTGCGCCCAGGCCCCAGCCATGCCCCCTGAGCCAGCTCGGCCTCTCAGCGCTGAGGCCCCGTCTCATCGACGGTCCCAAACAATCTTCTGGCAGCTGCATTCTGCAAAGGGAAACTCTCCTCGGGCAGCAACCCACAGTCACAACGCGCCTCGGATCGAGAAAGCAACGCAAGCCGTTTTCGCCCCCGGCCCCCCGCTCTACATAGGGCGAACCGGGGCTGGGCTGCCCCGGCTCCTTGGGCCCTGCTGCTTTGCTGGGGGTCTCCGGTGCCCGAAACCCACTCCCCACGGGTTCTCCTTCGTGGGGAAGTAGGATTGGGCGCACGAAGGCCTTCTGCGCCCAGGCCCCAGCCATTCCCCCTGAGCCAGCTCGGCCGCTCAACGCCTAGGCCCTGTCGCACCAAAGGCCCCAAACAATCTTCTGGCAGCTGCATTCTGCAAAGGGAAACTCTCCTCCGACAGCAACCCACAGCCCCAACGCGCCTCGGATCGAGAAAGCAACGCAAGCCGTTTTCGCCCCCGGCCCTCCGCTCTCCATAGGGCGAACCTGGGCTGGGCTGCCCTGGCTCCCTGGGCCCTGCTGCTTTGCTGGGGGTCTCCGGTGCCCGAAACCCACACCCCACGGGTTCTCCTTCGTGGGGAAGCAGGATTGGGCACGCGAAGGCCTTCTGCGCCCAGGCCCTAGCCAAGCCCCCTGAGCCAGCTCGGCCGCTCAGCGCAAAGGTCCTGTCGCACCGATGGCCCCAAACGAGCTTCTGACAGCTGCATTCTGCAAAGGGAAACTCTCCTCGGGCAGCAAACCACAGCCCCAACGCGCCTCGGATCGAGAAAGCAACGCAAGCTCTTTTCGCCCCCGGGCCCCCGCTCTCCATAGAGCGAACTGCTGCAGGGCTGCCCAGGCTCCCTGGGCCCTGCTGCTTTGCTGGGTGTCTCCGGTGCCCGAAACCCACACCCCAGGGGTTCTCCTTCGTGGGGAAGCAGGATTGGACGCGCAAAGCCTTCTGCGCCCAGGCCCCAGCCATGCCCCCTGAGCCAGTTCGGCCTCTCAGCGCCTAGGCCCCGTCGCACCGACGGCCCCAAACGAGCTTCTGACAGCTGCATTCTGCAAAGGGAAACTCTCCTCGGGCAGCAAACCACAGCCCCAACGCGCCTCGGATCGAGAAAGCAACGCAAGCCGTTTTCGCCCCCGGACCCCCGCTCTCAATAGGGCTAACCGGGGCTGGGCTGCCCTGGCTCCTTGGGCCCTGCCGCTTTGCTGGGGGTCTCCGGTGCCCGAAGCCCACTCCCCACGAGTTCTCCTTCGTGGGGAAGCAGGATTGGGCGAGCGAAGGCCTTCTGCGCCCAGGCCTGAGCCTTGCCCCCTGAGCCAGCTCGGTCGCTCAGCTCTGAGGCCCCGTCGCACCGAAGGCCCCAAACAATCTTCTGGCAGCTGCATTCTGCAAAGGGAAACTCTCCTCTGGCAGCAAACCACAGCCCCAACGCGCCTCGGATCGAGAAAGCAACGCAAGCCGGTTTCGCCCCCGGCCCCCCGCTCTCCTTAGAGCGAACCGGGGCTGGGCTGCCCAGGCTCCCTGGGCCCTGCTGCTTTGCTGGGGGTCTCCGGTGCCTGAAACCCACACCCCACGGGTTCTCCTTCGTGGGGAAGCAGGATTGGGCGCGCGAAGCCTTCTGCACCCATGGCCCAGACATGCCCCCTGAGCCAGCTCGGCCTTTCAGCGCTGAGGCCACGTCGCACCGACGGCCCCAAACAATCTTCTGGCAGCTGCATTCTGCAAAGGGAAACTCTCCTCGGTCAGCAAACCACAGCCCCAACGCGCCTCGGTTCGAGAAAATAACGCAAGCTGTTTTCGCCCCAGGCCCCCGCCACTCCATAGGGCGAAACGGGGCTGGGCTGCCCCGGCTCCCTGGGCCCTGCTGCTTTGCTGGGGGTCCCCGTCCCCGAAACCCACTCCCCACGGGTTCTCCTTCGTGGGGAAGCAGGATTGGGCGCGCGAAACCTTCTGCGCCCAGGCCCGAGCCTTGCCCCCTGAGCCAGCTCGGCCGCTCAGCGCCGAGGCCCCGTCGCACCGACGGCCCCAAACGAGCTTCTGGCAGCTGCATTCTGCAAAGGGAAACTCTCCTCGGGCAGCAAACCACAGCCCCAACGCGCCTCGGAACGAGAAAGCAACGCAAGCCGTTTTCCTCCCAGACCCTCCACTCTCCATAGGGCAAAGCGGGGCTGGGCTGCCCCGGCTCACTGGGCCCTGCTGCTTTGCTGTGTGTCTCCGGTGCCCGAAACCCACTCCCCACGGGTTCTCCTTCGTGGGGAAGCAGGATTGGACGCGCGAAGCCTTCTGCGCCCAGGCCCCAGCCATGCCCCCTGAGCCAGCTCGGCCGCTCAGCGCCTAGGCCCCGTTGCACCGACGGCCCCAAACAATCTTCTGGAAGCTGCATTCTGCAAAGGGAAACTCTCCTCGGGCAGCAAACCACAGCCCCAACGCGCCTCGGATCGAGAAAGCAACGCAAGCCGTTTTCGCCCCCGGCCCCCGCTCTCCATAGAGCGAACCGGGGCTGGGCTGCCCAGGCTCCCTGGGCCCTGCTGCTTTGCTGGGGGTCTCCGGTGCCCGAAACCCACTCCCCACGTGTTCTCCGTCGTGGAGAAGCAGGATTGGGCGCGCGAAGGCCTTCTGCGCCCAGGCCCGAGCCTTGCCCCCTGAGCCAGCTCGACCGCTCAGCGCCGAGGCCCTGTCGCACCGACGGCCCCAAAGGAGCTTCTGGCACCTGCATTCTGCAAAGGGAAAGTCTCCTCAGGCAGCAAACCACAGCCCCAACGCGCCACGGATCGAGAAAGCAACGCAAGCCGTTTTCGCCCCCGGACCCCGAAATCCATAGGGCGAACCGGGGCTGGTCTGCCCAAGCTCCCTGGGCCCTGCTGCTTTGCTGGGGGTCTCCGGTGCCAGAAACCCACTCCCCACGGGTTCACTTTCGTGGGGAAGCAGGATTGGGCACGCGAAGCCTTCTGCGCCCAGGCCCAGCCATGCCCCCTGAGCCAGCTCGGCCTCACAGCGCTGAGGCCCCGTCGCACCGACGGCCCCAAACAATCTTCTGGCAGCTGCATTCTGCAAAAGGAAACTCTCCTCGGGCAGCAAACCACAGCCCCAATGCTCCTCGGTTAGAGAAAGTAACGCAAGCCGTTTTCGCCCCCGGCCCCCCGCTCTCCATAGAGCGAACCGGGCCTGGGCTGCCCAGGCTCCCTGGGCCCTGCTGCTTTGCTGGGTGTCTCTGGTGCCCGAAACCCACTCCCCACGGGTTCTCCTTCGTGGGGAAGCAGGATTGGACGCGCGAAGCCTTCTGCGCCCAGGCCCCAGCCATGCCACCTGAGCCAGCTCGGCCGCTCAGCGCCTAGGCCCCGTCGCACCGACGGCCCCAAACAATCTTCTGGAAGCTGCATTCTGCAAAGGGAAACTCTCCTCGGGCAGCAAACCACAGCCCCAACGCGCCTCGGATCGAGAAAGCAACGCAAGCCGTTTTCGCCCCCGGCCCCCCGCTCTCCATAGTGCTAACCGGGGCTGGGCTGCCATGGCTCCTTGGGCCCTGCTGCTTTGCTGGGGGTCTCCGGTGCCCGAAACCCACTCCCCACGGGTTCTCCTTCGTGGGGAAGCAGGATTGGGCGCACGAAGGCCTTCTGCGCCCAGGCCCCAGCCTTGCTCCCTGAGCGAGCTCGGCCGCTCAGCGACGAGGCCCCGTCGCACCGACGGCCCCAAACAATCTTCTGGCAGCTGCATTCTGCAAAGGGAAACTCTCCTCGGGCAGCAAACCACAGCCCCAACGCGCCTCGGATCGAGAAAGCAACGCAAGCCGTTTTCGCCCCCGGCCCCCGCTCTCCATAGAGCGAACCGGGGCTGGGCTGCCCAGGCTCCCTGGGCCATGCTGCTTTGCTGGGTGTCTCCGGTGCCCGAAACCCACTCCCCACGGGTTCTCCTTTGTGGGGAAGCAGGATTGGACGCGCGAAGCCCTCTGCGCCCATGCCCCAGCCATGCCCCCTGAGCCAGCTCCGCCGCTCAGCGCCTAGGCCCCGTCGCACTGACGGCCCCAAACAATCTTCTGACAGCTGCATTCTGCAAAGGGAAACTCTCCTCGGGCAGCAAACCACAGCCCCAATGCTCCTCGGTTAGAGAAAGCAACGCAAGCCTTTTTCGCCCCCGGCCCCCCGCTCTCCATAGAGCGAACCGGGGCTGGGCTGCCCAGGCTCCCTGGACCCTGCTGCTTTGCTGGGTGTCTCCGGTGCCCGAAACCCACTCCCCACGGGTTCTCCTTCGTGGGGAAGCAGGATTGGACGCGCGAAGCCTTCAGCGCCCAGGCCCCAGCCATGCCCCCTGAGCCAGCTTGGCCTTTCAGCGCCTAGGCCCCTTCGCACCGACGGCCCCAAACAATCTTCTGGCAGCTGCATTCTGCAAAGGGAAAGTCTCCTCGGGCAGCAAACCACAGCCCCAACGCGCTTCGGATCGAGAAAGCAACGCAAGCCGTTTTCGCCCCCGGCCCCTCGCTCTCCATAGGGCGAACCGGGGCTGGGCGGCCCCGGCTGCCTGGGCCCTGCTGCTTTGCTGGGTGTCTCCGGTGCCCGAAACCCACTCCCCATGGGTTCTGCTTCGTGGGGAAGCAGGATTGGGCGCGGGAAGCCTTCTGCGCCCAGGCCCCAGCCATGCCCCCTGAGCCAGCTCGGGCTCTCAGCGTTGAGGACCCGTCGCACCGACGGCCCCAAACAATCTTCTGGCAGCTGCATTCTGCAAAGGGAAACTCTCCTCGGGCAGCAAACCACAGCCCCAACGTGCCTCAGATTGAGAAAGCAACGCAAGCCCTTTTCGCCCCGGCCCACGCCACTCCATAGGGCGAACCGGGGCTGGGCTACCCCGGCTCCCTGGGCCCTGCTGCTTTGCTGGGGGTCTCCGGTGCCCGAAACCCACTCCCCACGGGTTCACCTTCGTGGGGAAGCAGGATTGGGCGCGCGAAACCTTCTGCGCCCAGGCCCCAGCCATGCCCCCTGAGCCAGCTCGGCCTCTCAGCGCTGAGGCCCCGTTTCACCGACGGCCCCAAACAATCTTCTGGCAGCTGCATTCTGCAAGGGGAAACTCTCCTCGGGCAGCAACCCACAGCCCCAACGCGCCTCGGATCGAGAAAGCAACGCAAGCCGTTTTCGCCCCCGGCCCCCCGCTCTCCATAGGGCGAACCGGGGCTGGGCTGCCCTGGCTCCTTGGGCCCTGCTGCTTTGCTGGGGGTCTCCGGTGCCCGAAACCCACTCCCCACGGGTTCTCCTTCGTGGGGAAGCAGGATTGGATGCGCGAAGCCTTCTGCGCCCAGGCCCCATCCATGCCCCCTGAGCCAGCTCGGCCGCTCAGCGCCTAGGCCCCGTCGCACCGACGGCCCCAAACAATCTTCTGTCAGCTGCATTCTGCAAAGGGAAACTCTCCTCAGGCAGCAAACCACAGCCCCAACGTGCCTCGGATCGAGAAAGCAACGCAAGCCGTTTTCGCCCCCGGCCCCCCGCTCTCCATAGGCCAAACCGGGGCTGGGCTGCCATGGCTCCTTGGGCCCTGCTGCTTTGTTGGGGGTCTCCGGTGCCGGAAACTCACTCCCCACGGGTTCTCCATCGTGGGGAAGCAGGATTGGGCGCGCGAAGGCCTTCTGCGCCCAGGCCCGAGCCTTGCCCCCTGAGCCAGCTCGACCGCACAGTGCCGAGTCCCTGTCGCACCGACGGCCCCAAACGAGCTTCTGGCAGCTGCATTCTGCAAAGGGAAACTCTCCTCGGGCAGCAAACCACAGCCCCAACGCGCCTCGGATCGAGAAAGCAACGCAAGCCTTTTTGGCCCCCGGACCCCGAAATCCATAGGGCGAACCTGGGCTGGTCTGCCCAAGCTCCCTGGGCCCTGCTGCTTTGCTGGGGGTCTCCGGTGCCCGAAACCCACTCCCCACGGGTTCACTTTCGTGGGGAAGCAGGATTGGGCACGCGAAACCTTCTGCGCCCAGGCCCAGCCATGCCCCCTGAGCCAGCTCGGCCTCACAGCGCTGAGGCCCCGTCGCACCGACGGCCCCAAACAATCTTCTGACAGCTGCATTCTGCAAAAGGAAACTCTCCTCGGGCAGCAACCCACAGCCCCAACGCGCCTCGGATCGAGAAAGCAACGCAAGCCGTTTTCGCCCCCGGCTCCCCGCTCTCCATAGGGCTAACCGGGGCTGGGCTGCCCTGGCTCCTTGGGCCCTGCTGCTTTGCTGGGGGTCTCCGGTGCCCGAAACCCACTCCCCACGGGTTCTCCTTCGTGGGGAAGCAGGATTGGATGCGCGAAGCCTTCTGGGCCCAGGACCCATCCATGCCCCCTGAGCCAGCTCGGCCGCTCAGCGCCTAGGCCCCGTCGCACCGACGGCCCCAAACAATCATCTGGCAGCTGCATTCTGCAAAGGGAAACTCTCCTCGGGCAGCAAACCACAGCCCCAACGCGCCTCGGATCGAGAAAGCAACGCAAGCCTTTTTCGCCCCCGGCCCCCGCTCTCCATAGAGCGAACCGGGGCTGGGCTGCCCAGGCTCCCTGGGCCCTGCTGCTTTGCTGGGGGTCTCCGGTGCACGAAACCCACTCCCCACGGGTTCTCCTTCGTGGGGAAGCAGGATTGGACGCGCGAAGCCTTCTGCGCCCAGGCCCCAGCCATGCCCCCTGAGCCAGCTCGGCCTCACAGCGCCTAGGCCCCGTCGCACTGACGGCCCCAAACAATCTTCTGACAGCTGCATTCTGCAAAGGGAAACTCTCCTCGGGCAGCAAACCACAGCCCCAACGCGCCTCGGTTAGAGAAAGCAACGCCAGCCGTTTTCGCCCCCGGCCCCCCGCTCTCCATAGAGCGAACCGGAGCTGGGCTGCCCTGGCTCCCTGGGCCCTGCTGCTTTGCTGGGTGTCTCCGGTGCCCGAAACCCACTCCCCACGGGTTCTTCTTCGTGGGGAAGCAGGATTGGACGCGCGAAGCCTTCTGGGCCCAGGCCCCAGCCATGCCCCCTGAGCCAGCTCGGCCTCTCAGCGCCTAGGCCCCGTCGCACCGACGGCCCGAAACAATCTTCTGGCAGCTGCATTCTGCAAAGGGAAACTCTCCTTGGGCAGCAAACCACAGCCCCAACGCGCCTCGGATCGAGAAAGCAACGCAAGCTGTTTTCGCCCCCGGGCCCCGCTCTCCATAGAGCGAACTGGGGCTGGGCTGCCCAGGCTCCCTGGGCCCTGCTGCTTTGCTGGGGGTCTCCGGTGCCCGAAACCCACTCCCCACGGGTTCTCCTTCGTGGGGAAGCAGGATTGGACGCGCGAAGCCTTCTGCGCCCAGGCCCCAGCCATGCCCCCTGAGCCAGCTCGGCTGCTCAGCCCCTAGGCCCCGTCGCACCGATGGCCCCAAACAATCTTCTGACAGCTGCATTCTGCAAAGGGAAACTCTCCTCGGGCAGCAAACCACAGCCCCAATGCTCCTCGGTTAGAGAATGCAACGCAAGCCGTTTTCGCCCCCGGACCCCGAAATCCATAGGGCGAACCGGGGCTGGTCTGCCCAAGCTCCCTGGGCCCTGCTGCTTTGCTGGGGGTCTCCGGTGCCAGAAACCCACTCCCCACGGGTTCACTTTCGTGGGGAAGCAGGATTCGGCACGCGAAACCTTCTGCGCCCAGGCCCAGCCATGCCCCCTGAGCCAGCTCGGCCTCACAGCGCTGAGGCCCCGTCGCACCGACGGCCCCAAACAATCTTCTGACAGCTGCATTCTGCAAAATGAAACTCTCCTCGGGCAGCAACCCACAGCGCCAACGCGCCTCGGATCGAGAAAGCAACGCAAGCCGTTTTCGCCCCCGGCTCCCCGCTCTCCATAGGGCTAACCGGGGCTGGGCTGCCCTGGCTCCTTGGGCCCTGCTGCTTTGCTGGGGGTCTCCGGTGCCCGAAACCCACTCCCCACGGGTTCTCCTTCGTGGGGAAGCAGGATTGGACGCGCGAAGCCTTCTGGGCCCAGGACCCATCCATGCCCCCTGAGCCAGCTCGGCCGCTCAGCGCCTAGGCCCCGTCGCACCGACGGCCCCAAACAATCTTCTGTCAGCTGCATTCTGCAAAGGGAAACTCTCCTCGGGCAGCAAACCACAGCCCAATGCTCCTCGGTTAGAGAAAGCAACGCAAGCCGTATTTGCCCCCGGCCCCCCGCTCTCCATAGAGCGAACCGGGGCTGGGCTGCCCCGGCTCCCTGGGCCCCTGCTGCTTTGCTGGGTGTCTCCGGTGCCCGAAACCCACTCCCCACGGGTTCTCCTTCGTGGGGAAGCAGGATTGGACGCGCGAAGCCTTCTGTGCCCAGTCCCCAGCCATGCCCCCTGAGCCAGCTCGGCCGCTCAGCGCCTAGGCCCCGTCGCACCGACGACCCCAAACAATCTTCTAGCAGCTGCATTCTGCAAAGGGAAACTCTCCTCGGGCAGCAAACCACAGCCCCAACGCGCCTCGGATCGAGAAAGCAACGCAAGCCGTTTTCGCCCCCGGCCCCCCGCTCTCCATACAGCGAACCGGGGCTGGGCTGCCCAGGCTCCCTGGGCCCTGCTGCTTTGCTGGGTGTCTCCGGTGCCCGAAATCCACTCCCCACGGGTTCTCCTTCGTGGGGAAGCAGGATTGTGCGCGCGAAGCCTTTTGCGCCCAGGCCCCAGCCATGCCACCTGAGCCAGCTCGGCCGCTCAGCGCCTAGGCCCCGTCGCACCGACGGCCCCAAACAATCTTCTGGCAGCTGCATTCTGCAAAGGGAAACTCTCCTCGGGCAGCAAACCACAGCCCCAACGCGCCTCGGATCGAGAAAGCAACGCAAGCCGTTTTCGCCCCCGGCCCCCCGCTCTCCATAGGGCTAACCGGGGCTGGGCTGCCATGGCTCCTTGGGCCCTGCTGCTTTGCTGGGGGTCTCCGGTGCCCGAAACCCACTCCCCACGGGTTCTCCTTCGTGGGGAAGCAGGATTGTGCGCGCGAAGGCCTTCTGCGCCCAGGCCCCAGCCTTGCCCCCTGAGTGAGCTCGGCCGCTCAGCGCCGAGGCCCCGTCGCACCGACGGCCCCAAACAATCATCTGGCAGCTGCATTCTGCAAAGGGAAACTCTCCTCGGGCAGCAAACCACAGCCCCAACGCGCCTCGGATCGAGAAAGCAACGCAAGCCTTTTTCGCCCCCGGCCCCCGCTCTCCATAGAGCGAACCGGGGCTGGGCTGCCCAGGCTCCCTGGGCCCTGCTGCTTTGCTGGGGGTCTCCGGTGCACGAAACCCACTCCCCACGGGTTCTCCTTCGTGGGGAAGCAGGATTGGACGCGCGAAGCCTTCTGCGCCCAGGCCCCAGCCATGCCCCCTGAGCCAGCTCGGCCGCTCAGCGCCTAGGCCCCGTCGCACTGACGGCCCCAAACAATCTTCTGACAGCTGCATTCTGCAAAGGGAAACTCTCCTCGGGCAGCAAACCACAGCCCCAACGCGCCTCGGATCGAGAAAGCAACGCAAGCCGTTTTCGCCCCCGGCCCCCCGCTCTCCATAGAGCGAACCGGGGCTGGGCTGCCCAGGCTCCCTGGGCCCTGCTGCTTTGCTGGGTGTCTCCGGTGCCCGAAACCCACTCCCCACGGGTTCTCCTTCGTGGGGAAGCAGGATTGGACGCGCGAAGCCTTCTGCGCCCAGGCCCCAGCCATGCCCCCTGAGCCAGCTCGGCCGCTCAGCGCCTAGGCCCCTTCGCACCGACGGCCCAAAACAATCTTCTGGCAGCTGCATTCTGCAAAGGGAAACTCTCCTCAGGCAGCAAACCACAGCCCCAACGCGCCTCGGATCGAGAAAGCAACGCAAGCCTTTTTCGCCCCCGCCCACCGCTCTCCATAGGCCTAACCGGGGCTGGGCTGCCCTGGCTCCTTGGGCCCTGCTGCTTTGCTGGGGGTCTCCGGTGCCCGAAACCCACTCCCCACGGGTTCTCCTTCGTGGGGAAGCAGGATTGTGCGCGCGAAGGCCTTCTGCGCCCAGGCCCGAGCCTTGCCCCCTCAGCCAGCTCGACCGCTCAGCGCCGAGGCCCTGTCGCACCGACGGCCCCAAACGAGCTTCTGGCAGCTGCATTCTGCAAAGGGAAAGTCTCCTCGGGCAGCAAACCACAGCCCCAACGCGCCTCGGATCGAGAAAGCAACGCAAGCCGTTTTTGCCCCCGGCCCCCCGCTCTCCATAGAGAGAACCGCGGCTGGGCTGCCCCGGCTCCCTGGGCCCCTGCTGCTTTGCTGGGTGTCTCCGGTGCCCGAAACCCACTCCCCACGGGTTCTCCTTCGTGGGGAAGCAGGATTGGACGCGCGAAGCCTTCTGCGCCCAGGCCCGAGCCTTGCCCCCTGAGCGAGCTGGGCCGCTCAGCGCCGACGCCCCGTCGCACCGACGGCCCCAAACAATCTTCTGGCAGCTGCATTCTGCAAAGGGAAACTCTCCTCGGGCAGCAAACCACAGCCCCAACGCGCCTCGGATCGAGAAAGCAACGCAAGACGTTTTCGCCCCCGACCACCCGCTCTCCATAGGGCGAACCGGGGCTGGGCTGCCCCGGCTCCCTGGGCCCTGCTGCTTTGCTGGTGGTCGCCGTGCCCGAAACCCACTCCCCACAGGTTCTCCTTCGTGGGGAAGCAGGATTGGGCGCGGGAAGGCCTTCTGCGCCCAGGCCCCAGGCAAGCCCCCTGAGCCAGCTCGGCTGCTCAGCGCCAAGGTCCCGTCGCACAGATGCCCCAAACAATCTTCTGGCAGCTGCATTCTGCAAAGGGAAACTCTCCTTGGGCAGCAAACCACAGCCCCAACGCGCCTCGGATCGAGAAAGCAACGCAAGCCGTTTTCGCCCCCGGCCCCCCGCTCTCCATAGGGCTAACCGGGGCTGGGCTGCCATGGCTCCTTGGGCCCAGCTGCTTTGATGGGGGTCGCCGGTGCCCGAAACCCACTCCCCACGGGTTCTCCTTCGTGGGGAAGCAGGATTGGGCGCACGAAGGCCTTCTGCGCCCAGGCCCCAGCCTTGCCCCCTGAGCCAGCACGGCCGCTCAGCGCCGAGGCCCCGTCGCACCGACGGCCCCAAACAATCTTCTGGCAGCTGCATTCTGCAAAGGGAACGTCTCCTCGGGCAGCAAACCACAGCCCCAACGCTCCTCGGATCGAGAAAGCAACGCAAGCCGTTTTCGCCCCCGGCCCCCGCTCTCCATAGAGCGAACCGGGGCTGGGCTGCCCAGGCTCCCTGGGCCCTGCTGCTTTGCTGGGGGTCTCCGGTGCCCGAAACCCACTCCCCACGGGTTCTCCTTCGTGGGGAAGCAGGATTGGACGCGCGAAGCCTTCTGCGCCCAGGCCCCAGCCATGCCACCTGAGCCAGCTCGGCCGCTCAGCGCCTAGGCCCCGTCGCACTGATGGCCCCAAACAATCTTCTGACAGCTGCATTCTGTAAAGGGAAACACTCCTCCGGCAGCAAACCACAGCCCCAATGCGCCTCGGATCCAGAGAGCAACGCAAGCCGTTTTTGCCCCCGGCCCTACGCTCTCCATAGCGCAACGCAGGGCAGGGCTGCCCCTGGCTCCTTGGGCCCTGCTGCTTTACTGGGTGTCTTCGGCGGCCAAAACCTTCTCCCCACGGGTTCTCCTTCGTGGGGAAGCAGGATTGGGAGCGCGAAGAAGTTCTGTGCCCAGGCCCCAGCCATGCCCCCTGAGCCAGCTTGGCCGCTCAGTGCCGAGGCCCCATCACACGGAACGCCCAAAACGAACTTCTGGCAGCTGCATTCTGCAAAGGGAAACTCTCCTCGGGCAGCAAACCACAGCCCCAACGCGCCTCGGATCGAGAAAGCAACGCAAGACGTTTTCGCCCCCGACCACCCGCTCTCCATAGGGCGAACCGGGGCTGGGCTGCCCCGGCTCCCTGGGCCCTGCTGCTTTGCTGGTGGTCGCCGTGCCCGAAACCCACTCCCCACAGGTTCTCCTTCGTGGGGAAGCAGGATTGGGCGCGGGAAGGCCTTCTGCGCCCAGGCCCCAGGCAAGCCCCCTGAGCCAGCTCGGCTGCTCAGCGCCAAGGTCCCGTCGCACAGATGCCCCAAACCATCTTCTGGCAGCTGCATTCTGCAAAGGGAAACTCTCCTTGGGCAGCAAACCACAGCCCCAACGCGCCTCGGATCGAGAAAGCAACGCAAGCCGTTTTCGCCCCCGGCCCCCCGCTCTCCATAGGGCTAACCGGGGCTGGGCTGCCATGGCTCCTTGGGCCCAGCTGCTTTGATGGGGGTCGCCGGTGCCCGAAACCCACTCCCCACGGGTTCTCCTTCGTGGGGAAGCAGGATTGGGCGCACGAAGGCCTTCTGCGCCCAGGCCCCAGCCTTGCCCCCTGAGCCAGCACGGCCGCTCAGCGCCGAGGCCCCGTCGCACCGACGGCCCCAAACAATCTTCTGGCAGCTGCATTCTGCAAAGGGAACATCTCCTCGGGCAGCAAACCACAGCCCCAACGCTCCTCGGATCGAGAAAGCAACGCAAGCCGTTTTCGCCCCCGGCCCCCGCTCTCCATAGAGCGAACCGGGGCTGGGCTGCCCAGGCTCCCTGGGCCCTGCTGCTTTGCTGGGTGTCTCCGGTGCCCGAAACCCACTCCCCACGGGTTCTCCTTCGTGGGGAAGCAGGATTGGACGCGCGAAGCCTTCTGCGCCCAGGCCCCAGCCATGCCACCTGAGCCAGCTCGGCCGCTCAGCGCCTAGGCCCCGTCGCACTGATGGCCCCAAACAATCTTCTGACAGCTGCATTCTGTAAAGGGAAACACTCCTCCGGCAGCAAACCACAGCCCCAATGCGCCTCGGATCCAGAGAGCAACGCAAGCCGTTTTTGCCCCCGGCCCTATGCTCTCCATAGCGCAACGCAGGGCAGGGCTGCCCCTGGCTCCTTGGGCCCTGCTGCTTTACTGGGTGTCTTCGGCGGCCAAAACCTTCTCCCCACGGGTTCTCCTTCGTGGGGAAGCAGGATTGGGAGCGCGAAGAAGTTCTGTGCCCAGGCCCCAGCCATGCCCCCTGAGCCAGCTTGGCCGCTCAGTGCCGAGGCCCCATCACACGGAACGCCCAAAACGAACTTCTGGCAGCTGCATTCTGCAAAGGGAAACTCTCCTCGGGCAGCAAACCACAGCCCCAACGCGCCTCGAATCCAGAAAGCAACGCAAGCCTTTTTCAGCCCCGGCCCCACGCTCTCCATAGGGCAAAGCGGGTAGAGCTGCCCCTGGCTCCCTGGGCCCTGCTGCTTTGCTGGGGGTCTCAGCGTCCGAAACCCACTCCCCACGGGTTTTCCTTCGTGGGGAAGCAGGATTGGGCGCGCGAAGCCTTCTGCGCCCAGGCCCCAGCCATGCCCCCTGAGCCAGCTCGGCCGCGCAGCGCCGAAGCCCCGTCGCACCGATGGCCCCAAACGAGCTTCTGGCAGCTGCATTCTGCAAAGGGAAACTCTCCTCGGGCAGCAAACCACAGACTCAACGCGCCTCAGATTCAGAAAGCAACGCAAGCCGTTTTCGCCACCGGCCCCACGCTCTCCATAGCGAAAAGCGGGGCTAGACTGCCCCTGGCTCCCTGGGCCCTGCTGCTTTGCTGGGGGTCTCCGGCGGCGCAAACCCAGTCCCCAAGTGTTCTCCTTCGTGGGGAAGCAGGATTGTGCGCGCGAAAGCCTTCTGCGCCCAGCCCCAGCCATGCCCCTTGAGCCAGCTCGGCCGCTCAGCGCCGAGGCCCCGTTGCACCGAAATCCCAAAACGAGCTTCTGGGAACTGCATTCTGCAAAGTGAAACACACCTCCGGCAGCAAACCACAGCCCCAATGCGCCTCAGATCCAGAGAGCAGCGCAAGCCGTTTTCGCCCCCGGCCCCACGCTCTCCATAGCGCAAAGCGAGGCTGGGCTGCCCCTGGCTCCCTGGGCCCTGCTGCATTGCTGGGGGTCTCCAGCGCCCGAAACCTAGTCCCCATGAGTTCTCCTTCGTGGGGAGGCAGGATTGGGCGCGCGAAGAAGTTCTGCGCCCAGTCCCCAGCCATGCCTCCTGTGCCAGCTCGGCCGCTCAGCGCCGAGGCCCCGTCGCACCGACGGCCCCAAACGAGCTTCTGGCAGCTGCATTCTGCAAAGGGAAAGTCTCCTCGGGCAGCAAACCACAGCCCCAACGCGCCTCGGATCGAGAAAGCAACGCAAGCCGTTTTCGCCCCCGGCCCTCTGCTCTCCATAGGGCGAACCGGGCCTGGTCTGCCCCGGCTCCCTGGGCCCTGCTGCTTTGCTGGGTGTCTCCGGTGCCCGAAACCCACTCCCCACGGGTTCTCCTTCGTGGGGAAGCAGGATTCGGCGCGCGAAGGGCTTCTGCGCCCAGCCCCAGCCATGCCCCTTGAGCCAGCTCGGCCGCTCAGCGCCGAGGCCCCGTTGCACCGAAGGCCCAAAACGAGCTTCTGGGAACTGCATTCTGCAAAGTGAAACACTCCTCCGGCAGCAAACCACAGCCCCAATGCGCCTCAGATCCAGAGAGCAACACAAGCCGTTTTCGCCCCCGGCCCCACGCTCTCCATAGCGCAAAGCGAGGCTGAGCTCCCTGGGCCCTGCTGCATTGCTGGGGGTCTCCAGCGCCCGAAACCTAGTCCCCATGAGTTCTCCTTCGTGGGGAGGCAGGATTGGGCGCGCGAAGAAGTTCTGCGCCCAGTCCCCAGCCATGCCTCCTGTGCCAGCTCGGCCGCTCAGCGCCGAGGCCCCGTCGCACCGACGGCCCCAAACGACCTTCTGGCAGCTGCATTCTGCAAAGGGAAACTCTCCTCGGGCAGCAAACCACAGCCCCAACGCGCCTCGGATCGAGAAAGCAACGCAAGCCGTTTTCGCCCCCGGCCCTCTGCTCTCCATAGGGCGAACCGGGCCTGGGCTGCCCCGGCTCCCTGGGCCCTGCTGCTTTGCTGGGTGTCTCCGGTGCCCGAAACCCACTCCCCACGGGTTCTCCTTCGTGGGGAAGCAGGATTGGGCGCGCGAAGGCCTTCTGCGCCCAGCCCCAGCCATGCCCCTTGAGCCAGCTCTGCCGCTCAGCGCCGAGGCCCCGTTGCACCGAAGGCCCAAAACGAGCTTCTGGGAACTGCATTCTGCAAAGTGAAACACTCCTCCGGCAGCAAACCACAGCCCCAATGCGCCTCAGATCCAGAAAGCAACGCAAGCCTTTTTCAGCCCCGGCCCCACGCTCTCCATAGGGCGAACCGGGCCTGGGCTGCCCTGGCTCCCTGGGCCCTGCTGCTTTGCTGGGTGTCTCAGCGTCCGAAACCCACTCCCCACGGGTTTTCCTTCGTGGGGAAGCAGGATTGGGCGCGAGAAGGCCTTCTGCGCCCAGGCCCCAGCCATGCCCCCTGAGCCAGTTCGGCCGCGCAGCGCCGAAGCCCCGTCGCACCGATGGCCCCAAAGGAGCTTCTGGCAGCTGCATTCTGCAAAGGGAAACTCTCCTCGGGCAGCAAACCACAGACTCAACGCGCCTCAGATCCAGAAAGCAACGCAAGCCGTTTTCGCCACCTGCCCCACGCTCTCCATAGCGCAAAGCGGGGCTAGCCTGCCCCTGGCTCCCTGGGCCCTGCTGCTTTGCTGGGGGTCTCCGGCGGCGCAAACCCAGTCCCCAAGTGTTCTCCTTCGTGGGGAAGCAGGATTGGGCGCGCGAAAGCCTTCTGCGCCCAGCCCCAGCCATGCCCCTTGAGCCAGCTCGGCCGCTCAGCGCCGAGGCCCCGTCGCACCGACGGCCCCAAACGACCTTCTGGCAGCTGCATTCTGCAAAGGGAAACTCTCCTCGGGCAGCAAACCACAGCCCCAACGCGCCTCGGATCGAGAAAGCAACGCAAGCCGTTTTCGCCCCCGGCCCTCTGCTCTCCATAGGGCGAACCGGGCCTGGGCTGCCCAGGCTCCCTGGGCCCTGCTGCTTTGCTGGGGGTCTCCGGTGCCCGAAACCCACTCCCCACGGGTTCTCCTTCGTGGGGAAGCAGGATTGGGCGCGCGAAGGCCTTCTGCGCCCAGCCCAAGCCATGCCCCTTGAGCCAGCTCGGCCGCTCAGCGCCGAGGCCCCGTTGCACCGAAGGCCCAAAACGAGCTTCTGGGAACTGCATTCTGCAATGTGAAACACTCCTCCAGCAGCAAACCACAGCCCCAATGCGCCTCAGATGCAGAGAGCAACACAAGCCGTTTTCGCCCCCGGCCCCACGCTCGCCATAGGGCTAACCGGGGCTGGGCTGCCATGGCTCCTTGGGCCCTGCTGCTTTGCTGGGGGTCTCCGGTACCCCAAACCCACTCCCCACGGGTTCTCCTTCGTGGGGAAGCAGGATTCGGCGCGTGAAGTCCTTCTGCGCCCAGGCCCCTGCCATGCTCACTGAGCCAGCTCGGCCGCTCAGCACCTAGGCCCCGTCGCACCGACGGCCCCAAACAATCTTCTGGCAGCTGCATTCTGCAAAGGGAAACTCTCCTCGGGCAGCAAACCACAGCCCCAACGCGCCTCGGATCGAGAAAGCAAGGCAAGCCCTTTTCGCCCCCGGCCCCCCGCTATCCATAGAGCGAACCGCGTCAGGGTTGCTCAGGCTCCCTGGGCCCTGCTGCTTTACTGGGGGTCTCCGGTGCCCGAAACCCACTCCCCACGGGTTCTCCTTCGTGGGGAAGCAGGATTGGGCGCGCGAAGGCCTTCTGCGCCCAGGCCCCAGCCCTGCCCCCTGAGCGAGCTCGGCCGCTCAGCGCCGAGGCCCCGTCGCACCGACGGCCCCAAACAATCTTCTGGCAGCTGCATTCTGCAAAGGGAAACTCTCCTCGGGCAGCAAACCACAGCCCCAACGCGCCTCGGATGGAGAAAGCAACGCAAGCCGTTTTCGCCCCCGGCCCCCGCTCTCCATAGAGCGAACCGGGGCTGGGCTGCCCAGGCTCCCTGGGCCCTGCTGCTTTGCTGGGGGTCTCCGGTGCCTGAAACCCACTCCCCACGGGTTCTCCTTCGTGGGGAAGCAGGATTGGGCGCGCGAAGGCCTTCTGCGCCCAGCCCAAGCCATGCCCCTTGAGCCAGCTCGGCCGCTCAGCGCCGAGGCCCCGTTGCACCGAAGGCCCAAAACGAGCTTCTGGGAACTGCATTCTGCAATGTGAAACACTCCTCCAGCAGCAAACCACAGCCCCAATGCGCCTCAGATGCAGAGAGCAACACAAGCCGTTTTCGCCCCCGGCCCCACGCTCTCCATAGCGCAAAGCGAGGCTGGGCTGCCCCTGGCTCCCTGGGCCGTGCTGCATTGCTGGGGGTCTCCAGCGCCCGAAACCTAGTCCCCATGAGTTCTCCTTCGTGGGGAGGCAGGATTGGGCGCGCGAAGAAGTTCTGCGCCCAGTCCCCAGCCATGCCTCCTGTGCCAGCTCGGCCGCTCAGAGCCAAGGCCCCGTTGCACCGAAGGCCCAAAACGAGCTTCTGGGAACTGCATTCTGCAAAGTGAAACACTCCTCCGGCAGCAAACCACAGCCCCAATGCGCCTCAGATCCAGAAAGCAACGCAAGCCTTTTTCAGCCCCGGCCCCACGCTCTCCATAGGGCGAACCGGGCCTGGGCTGCCCTGGCTCCCTGGGCCCTGCTGCTTTGCTGGGGGTCTCAGCGTCCGAAACCCACTCCCCACGGGTTTTCCTTCGTGGGGAAGCAGGATTGGGCGCGAGAAGGCCTTCTGCGCCCAGGCCCCAGCCATGCCCCCTGAGCCAGTTCGGCCGCGCAGCGCCGAAGCCCCGTCGTACCGATGGCCCCAAAGGAGCTTCTGGCAGCTGCATTCTGCAAAGGGAAACTCTCCTCGGGCAGCAAACCACAGACTCAACGCGCCTCAGATCCAGAAAGCAACGCAAGCCGTTTTCGCCACCTGCCCCACGCTCTCCATAGCGCAAAGCGGGGCTAGCCTGCCCCTGGCTCCCTGGGCCCTGCTGCTTTGCTGGGGGTCTCCGGCGGCGCAAACCCAGTCCCCAAGTGTTCTCCTTCGTGGGGAAGCAGGATTGGGCGCGCGAAAGCCTTCTGCGCCCAGCCCCAGCCATGCCCCTTGAGCCAGCTCGGCCGCTCAGCGCCGAGGCCCCGTCGCACCGACGGCCCCAAACGACCTTCTGGCAGCTGCATTCTGCAAAGGGAAACTCTCCTCGGGCAGCAAACCACAGACTCAACGCGCCTCAGATCCAGAAAGCAACGCAAGCCGTTTTCGCCACCTGCCCCACGCTCTCCATAGCGCAAAGCGGGGCTAGCCTGCCCCTGGCTCCCTGGGCCCTGCTGCTTTGCTGGGGGTCTCCGGCGGCGCAAACCCAGTCCCCAAGTGTTCTCCTTCGTGGGGAAGCAGGATTGGGCGCGCGAAAGCCTTCTGCGCCCAGCCCCAGCCATGCCCCTTGAGCCAGCTCGGCCGCTCAGCGCCGAGGCCCCGTCGCACCGACGGCCCCAAACGACCTTCTGGCAGCTGCATTCTGCAAAGGGAAACTCTCCTCGGGCAGCAAACCACAGCCCCAACGCGCCTCGGATCGAGAAAGCAACGCAAGCCGTTTTCGCCCCCGGCCCTCTGCTCTCCATAGGGCGAACCGGGCCTGGGCTGCCCAGGCTCCCTGGGCCCTGCTGCTTTGCTGGGGGTCTCCGGTGCCCGAAACCCACTCCCCACGGGTTCTCCTTCGTGGGGAAGCAGGATTGGGCGCGCGAAGGCCTTCTGCGCCCAGCCCAAGCCATGCCCCTTGAGCCAGCTCGGCCGCTCAGCGCCGAGGCCCCGTTGCACCGAAGGCCCAAAACGAGCTTCTGGGAACTGCATTCTGCAATGTGAAACACTCCTCCAGCAGCAAACCACAGCCCCAATGCGCCTCAGATGCAGAGAGCAACACAAGCCGTTTTCGCCCCCGGCCCCACGCTCGCCATAGGGCTAACCGGGGCTGGGCTGCCATGGCTCCTTGGGCCCTGCTGCTTTGCTGGGGGTCTCCGGTACCCCAAACCCACTCCCCACGGGTTCTCCTTCGTGGGGAAGCAGGATTCGGCGCGTGAAGTCCTTCTGCGCCCAGGCCCCTGCCATGCTCACTGAGCCAGCTCGGCCGCTCAGCACCTAGGCCCCGTCGCACCGACGGCCCCAAACAATCTTCTGGCAGCTGCATTCTGCAAAGGGAAACTCTCCTCGGGCAGCAAACCACAGCCCCAACGCGCCTCGGATCGAGAAAGCAAGGCAAGCCCTTTTCGCCCCCGGCCCCCCGCTATCCATAGAGCGAACCGCGTCAGGGTTGCTCAGGCTCCCTGGGCCCTGCTGCTTTACTGGGGGTCTCCGGTGCCCGAAACCCACTCCCCACGGGTTCTCCTTCGTGGGGAAGCAGGATTGGGCGCGCGAAGGCCTTCTGCGCCCAGGCCCCAGCCCTGCCCCCTGAGCGAGCTCGGCCGCTCAGCGCCGAGGCCCCGTCGCACCGACGGCCCCAAACAATCTTCTGGCAGCTGCATTCTGCAAAGGGAAACTCTCCTCGGGCAGCAAACCACAGCCCCAACGCGCCTCGGATGGAGAAAGCAACGCAAGCCGTTTTCGCCCCCGGCCCCCGCTCTCCATAGAGCGAACCGGGGCTGGGCTGCCCAGGCTCCCTGGGCCCTGCTGCTTTGCTGGGGGTCTCCGGTGCCTGAAACCCACTCCCCACGGGTTCTCCTTCGTGGGGAAGCAGGATTGGGCGCGCGAAGGCCTTCTGCGCCCAGCCCAAGCCATGCCCCTTGAGCCAGCTCGGCCGCTCAGCGCCGAGGCCCCGTTGCACCGAAGGCCCAAAACGAGCTTCTGGGAACTGCATTCTGCAATGTGAAACACTCCTCCAGCAGCAAACCACAGCCCCAATGCGCCTCAGATGCAGAGAGCAACACAAGCCGTTTTCGCCCCCGGCCCCACGCTCTCCATAGCGCAAAGCGAGGCTGGGCTGCCCCTGGCTCCCTGGGCCGTGCTGCATTGCTGGGGGTCTCCAGCGCCCGAAACCTAGTCCCCATGAGTTCTCCTTCGTGGGGAGGCAGGATTGGGCGCGCGAAGAAGTTCTGCGCCCAGTCCCCAGCCATGCCTCCTGTGCCAGCTCGGCCGCTCAGAGCCAAGGCCCCGTTGCACCGAAGGCCCAAAACGAGCTTCTGGGAACTGCATTCTGCAAAGTGAAACACTCCTCCGGCAGCAAACCACAGCCCCAATGCGCCTCAGATCCAGAAAGCAACGCAAGCCTTTTTCAGCCCCGGCCCCACGCTCTCCATAGGGCGAACCGGGCCTGGGCTGCCCTGGCTCCCTGGGCCCTGCTGCTTTGCTGGGGGTCTCAGCGTCCGAAACCCACTCCCCACGGGTTTTCCTTCGTGGGGAAGCAGGATTGGGCGCGAGAAGGCCTTCTGCGCCCAGGCCCCAGCCATGCCCCCTGAGCCAGTTCGGCCGCGCAGCGCCGAAGCCCCGTCGTACCGATGGCCCCAAAGGAGCTTCTGGCAGCTGCATTCTGCAAAGGGAAACTCTCCTCGGGCAGCAAACCACAGACTCAACGCGCCTCAGATCCAGAAAGCAACGCAAGCCGTTTTCGCCACCTGCCCCACGCTCTCCATAGCGCAAAGCGGGGCTAGCCTGCCCCTGGCTCCCTGGGCCCTGCTGCTTTGCTGGGGGTCTCCGGCGGCGCAAACCCAGTCCCCAAGTGTTCTCCTTCGTGGGGAAGCAGGATTGGGCGCGCGAAAGCCTTCTGCGCCCAGCCCCAGCCATGCCCCTTGAGCCAGCTCGGCCGCTCAGCGCCGAGGCCCCGTCGCACCGACGGCCCCAAACGACCTTCTGGCAGCTGCATTCTGCAAAGGGAAACTCTCCTCGGGCAGCAAACCACAGCCCCAACGCGCCTCGGATCGAGAAAGCAACGCAAGCCGTTTTCGCCCCCGGCCCTCTGCTCTCCATAGGGCGAACCGGGCCTGGGCTGCCCAGGCTCCCTGGGCCCTGCTGCTTTGCTGGGGGTCTCCGGTGCCCGAAACCCACTCCCCACGGGTTCTCCTTCGTGGGGAAGCAGGATTGGGCGCGCGAAGGCCTTCTGCGCCCAGCCCAAGCCATGCCCCTTGAGCCAGCTCGGCCGCTCAGCGCCGAGGCCCCGTTGCACCGAAGGCCCAAAACGAGCTTCTGGGAACTGCATTCTGCAATGTGAAACACTCCTCCAGCAGCAAACCACAGCCCCAATGCGCCTCAGATGCAGAGAGCAACACAAGCCGTTTTCGCCCCCGGCCCCACGCTCGCCATAGGGCTAACCGGGGCTGGGCTGCCATGGCTCCTTGGGCCCTGCTGCTTTGCTGGGGGTCTCCGGTACCCCAAACCCACTCCCCACGGGTTCTCCTTCGTGGGGAAGCAGGATTCGGCGCGTGAAGTCCTTCTGCGCCCAGGCCCCTGCCATGCTCACTGAGCCAGCTCGGCCGCTCAGCACCTAGGCCCCGTCGCACCGACGGCCCCAAACAATCTTCTGGCAGCTGCATTCTGCAAAGGGAAACTCTCCTCGGGCAGCAAACCACAGCCCCAACGCGCCTCGGATCGAGAAAGCAAGGCAAGCCCTTTTCGCCCCCGGCCCCCCGCTATCCATAGAGCGAACCGCGTCAGGGTTGCTCAGGCTCCCTGGGCCCTGCTGCTTTACTGGGGGTCTCCGGTGCCCGAAACCCACTCCCCACGGGTTCTCCTTCGTGGGGAAGCAGGATTGGGCGCGCGAAGGCCTTCTGCGCCCAGGCCCCAGCCCTGCCCCCTGAGCGAGCTCGGCCGCTCAGCGCCGAGGCCCCGTCGCACCGACGGCCCCAAACAATCTTCTGGCAGCTGCATTCTGCAAAGGGAAACTCTCCTCGGGCAGCAAACCACAGCCCCAACGCGCCTCGGATGGAGAAAGCAACGCAAGCCGTTTTCGCCCCCGGCCCCCGCTCTCCATAGAGCGAACCGGGGCTGGGCTGCCCAGGCTCCCTGGGCCCTGCTGCTTTGCTGGGGGTCTCCGGTGCCTGAAACCCACTCCCCACGGGTTCTCCTTCGTGGGGAAGCAGGATTGGGCGCGCGAAGGCCTTCTGCGCCCAGCCCAAGCCATGCCCCTTGAGCCAGCTCGGCCGCTCAGCGCCGAGGCCCCGTTGCACCGAAGGCCCAAAACGAGCTTCTGGGAACTGCATTCTGCAATGTGAAACACTCCTCCAGCAGCAAACCACAGCCCCAATGCGCCTCAGATGCAGAGAGCAACACAAGCCGTTTTCGCCCCCGGCCCCACGCTCTCCATAGCGCAAAGCGAGGCTGGGCTGCCCCTGGCTCCCTGGGCCGTGCTGCATTGCTGGGGGTCTCCAGCGCCCGAAACCTAGTCCCCATGAGTTCTCCTTCGTGGGGAGGCAGGATTGGGCGCGCGAAGAAGTTCTGCGCCCAGTCCCCAGCCATGCCTCCTGTGCCAGCTCGGCCGCTCAGAGCCAAGGCCCCGTTGCACCGAAGGCCCAAAACGAGCTTCTGGGAACTGCATTCTGCAAAGTGAAACACTCCTCCGGCAGCAAACCACAGCCCCAATGCGCCTCAGATCCAGAAAGCAACGCAAGCCTTTTTCAGCCCCGGCCCCACGCTCTCCATAGGGCGAACCGGGCCTGGGCTGCCCTGGCTCCCTGGGCCCTGCTGCTTTGCTGGGGGTCTCAGCGTCCGAAACCCACTCCCCACGGGTTTTCCTTCGTGGGGAAGCAGGATTGGGCGCGAGAAGGCCTTCTGCGCCCAGGCCCCAGCCATGCCCCCTGAGCCAGTTCGGCCGCGCAGCGCCGAAGCCCCGTCGTACCGATGGCCCCAAAGGAGCTTCTGGCAGCTGCATTCTGCAAAGGGAAACTCTCCTCGGGCAGCAAACCACAGACTCAACGCGCCTCAGATCCAGAAAGCAACGCAAGCCGTTTTCGCCACCTGCCCCACGCTCTCCATAGCGCAAAGCGGGGCTAGCCTGCCCCTGGCTCCCTGGGCCCTGCTGCTTTGCTGGGGGTCTCCGGCGGCGCAAACCCAGTCCCCAAGTGTTCTCCTTCGTGGGGAAGCAGGATTGGGCGCGCGAAAGCCTTCTGCGCCCAGCCCCAGCCATGCCCCTTGAGCCAGCTCGGCCGCTCAGCGCCGAGGCCCCGTCGCACCGACGGCCCCAAACGACCTTCTGGCAGCTGCATTCTGCAAAGGGAAACTCTCCTCGGGCAGCAAACAACAGCCCCAACGCGCCTCGGATCGAGAAAGCAACGCAAGCCGTTTTCGCCCCCGGCCCTCTGCTCTCCATAGGGCGAACCGGGCCTGGGCTGCCCAGGCTCCCTGGGCCCTGCTGCTTTGCTGGGGGTCTCCGGTGCCCGAAACCCACTCCCCACGGGTTCTCCTTCGTGGGGAAGCAGGATTGGGCGCGCGAAGGCCTTCTGAGCCCAGGCCCGATCCATGCCCCCTGAGCCAGCTCGGCCGCTCAGCGCCTAGGCCCCTTCGCACCGACGGCCCAAAACAATCTTCTGGCAGCTGCATTCTGCAAAGGGAAACTCTCCTCAGGCAGCAAACCACAGCCCCAACGCGCCTCGGATCGAGAAAGCAACGCAAGCCTTTTTCGCCCCCGCCCACCGCTCTCCATAGGCCTAACCGGGGCTGGGCTGCCCTGGCTCCTTGGGCCCTGCTGCTTTGCTGGGGGTCTCCGGTGCCCGAAACCCACTCCCCACGGGTTCTCCTTCGTGGGGAAGCAGGATTGTGCGCGCGAAGGCCTTCTGCGCCCAGGCCCGAGCCTTGCCCCCTCAGCCAGCTCGACCGCTCAGCGCCGAGGCCCTGTCGCACCGACGGCCCCAAACGAGCTTCTGGCAGCTGCATTCTGCAAAGGGAAAGTCTCCTCGGGCAGCAAACCACAGCCCCAACGCGCCTCGGATCGAGAAAGCAACGCAAGCCGTTTTTGCCCCCGGCCCCCCGCTCTCCATAGAGAGAACCGCGGCTGGGCTGCCCCGGCTCCCTGGGCCCCTGCTGCTTTGCTGGGTGTCTCCGGTGCCCGAAACCCACTCCCCACGGGTTCTCCTTCGTGGGGAAGCAGGATTGGACGCGCGAAGCCTTCTGCGCCCAGGCCCGAGCCTTGCCCCCTGAGCGAGCTGGGCCGCTCAGCGCCGACGCCCCGTCGCACCGACGGCCCCAAACAATCTTCTGGCAGCTGCATTCTGCAAAGGGAAACTCTCCTCGGGCAGCAAACCACAGCCCCAACGCGCCTCGGATCGAGAAAGCAACGCAAGACGTTTTCGCCCCCGACCACCCGCTCTCCATAGGGCGAACCGGGGCTGGGCTGCCCCGGCTCCCTGGGCCCTGCTGCTTTGCTGGTGGTCGCCGTGCCCGAAACCCACTCCCCACAGGTTCTCCTTCGTGGGGAAGCAGGATTGGGCGCGGGAAGGCCTTCTGCGCCCAGGCCCCAGGCAAGCCCCCTGAGCCAGCTCGGCTGCTCAGCGCCAAGGTCCCGTCGCACAGATGCCCCAAACAATCTTCTGGCAGCTGCATTCTGCAAAGGGAAACTCTCCTTGGGCAGCAAACCACAGCCCCAACGCGCCTCGGATCGAGAAAGCAACGCAAGCCGTTTTTGCCCCCGGCCCCCCGCTCTCCATAGGGCTAACCGGGGCTGGGCTGCCATGGCTCCTTGGGCCCAGCTGCTTTGATGGGGGTCGCCGGTGCCCGAAACCCACTCCCCACGGGTTCTCCTTCGTGGGGAAGCAGGATTGGGCGCACGAAGGCCTTCTGCGCCCAGGCCCCAGCCTTGCCCCCTGAGCCAGCACGGCCGCTCAGCGCCGAGGCCCCGTCGCACCGACGGCCCCAAACAATCTTCTGGCAGCTGCATTCTGCAAAGGGAACGTCTCCTCGGGCAGCAAACCACAGCCCCAACGCTCCTCGGATCGAGAAAGCAACGCAAGCCGTTTTCGCCCCCGGCCCCCGCTCTCCATAGAGCGAACCGGGGCTGGGCTGCCCAGGCTCCCTGGGCCCTGCTGCTTTGCTGGGTGTCTCCGGTGCCCGAAACCCACTCCCCACGGGTTCTCCTTCGTGGGGAAGCAGGATTGGACGCGCGAAGCCTTCTGCGCCCAGGCCCCAGCCATGCCACCTGAGCCAGCTCGGCCGCTCAGCGCCTAGGCCCCGTCGCACTGATGGCCCCAAACAATCTTCTGACAGCTGCATTCTGTAAAGGGAAACACTCCTCCGGCAGCAAACCACAGCCCCAATGCGCCTCGGATCCAGAGAGCAACGCAAGCCGTTTTTGCCCCCGGCCCTACGCTCTCCATAGCGCAACGCAGGGCAGGGCTGCCCCTGGCTCCTTGGGCCCTGCTGCTTTACTGGGTGTCTTCGGCGGCCAAAACCTTCTCCCCACGGGTTCTCCTTCGTGGGGAAGCAGGATTGGGAGCGCGAAGAAGTTCTGTGCCCAGGCCCCAGCCATGCCCCCTGAGCCAGCTTGGCCGCTCAGTGCCGAGGCCCCATCACACGGAACGCCCAAAACGAACTTCTGGCAGCTGCATTCTGCAAAGGGAAACTCTCCTCGGGCAGCAAACCACAGCCCCAACGCGCCTCGGATCGAGAAAGCAACGCAAGACGTTTTCGCCCCCGACCACCCGCTCTCCATAGGGCGAACCGGGGCTGGGCTGCCCCGGCTCCCTGGGCCCTGCTGCTTTGCTGGTGGTCGCCGTGCCCGAAACCCACTCCCCACAGGTTCTCCTTCGTGGGGAAGCAGGATTGGGCGCGGGAAGGCCTTCTGCGCCCAGGCCCCAGGCAAGCCCCCTGAGCCAGCTCGGCTGCTCAGCGCCAAGGTCCCGTCGCACAGATGCCCCAAACAATCTTCTGGCAGCTGCATTCTGCAAAGGGAAACTCTCCTTGGGCAGCAAACCACAGCCCCAACGCGCCTCGGATCGAGAAAGCAACGCAAGCCGTTTTCGCCCCCGGCCCCCCGCTCTCCATAGGGCTAACCGGGGCTGGGCTGCCATGGCTCCTTGGGCCCAGCTGCTTTGATGGGGGTCGCCGGTGCCCGAAACCCACTCCCCACGGGTTCTCCTTCGTGGGGAAGCAGGATTGGGCGCACGAAGGCCTTCTGCGCCCAGGCCCCAGCCTTGCCCCCTGAGCCAGCACGGCCGCTCAGCGCCGAGGCCCCGTCGCACCGACGGCCCCAAACAATCTTCTGGCAGCTGCATTCTGCAAAGGGAACGTCTCCTCGGGCAGCAAACCACAGCCCCAACGCTCCTCGGATCGAGAAAGCAACGCAAGCCGTTTTCGCCCCCGGCCCCCGCTCTCCATAGAGCGAACCGGGGCTGGGCTGCCCAGGCTCCCTGGGCCCTGCTGCTTTGCTGGGTGTCTCCGGTGCCCGAAACCCACTCCCCACGGGTTCTCCTTCGTGGGGAAGCAGGATTGGACGCGCGAAGCCTTCTGCGCCCAGGCCCCAGCCATGCCACCTGAGCCAGCTCGGCCGCTCAGCGCCTAGGCCCCGTCGCACTGATGGCCCCAAACAATCTTCTGACAGCTGCATTCTGTAAAGGGAAACACTCCTCCGGCAGCAAACCACAGCCCCAATGCGCCTCGGATCCAGAGAGCAACGCAAGCCGTTTTTGCCCCCGGCCCTATGCTCTCCATAGCGCAACGCAGGGCAGGGCTGCCCCTGGCTCCTTGGGCCCTGCTGCTTTACTGGGTGTCTTCGGCGGCCAAAACCTTCTCCCCACGGGTTCTCCTTCGTGGGGAAGCAGGATTGGGAGCGCGAAGAAGTTCTGTGCCCAGGCCCCAGCCATGCCCCCTGAGCCAGCTTGGCCGCTCAGTGCCGAGGCCCCATCACACGGAACGCCCAAAACGAACTTCTGGCAGCTGCATTCTGCAAAGGGAAACTCTCCTCGGGCAGCAAACCACAGCCCCAACGCGCCTCGAATCCAGAAAGCAACGCAAGCCTTTTTCAGCCCCGGCCCCACGCTCTCCATAGGGCAAAGCGGGTAGAGCTGCCCCTGGCTCCCTGGGCCCTGCTGCTTTGCTGGGGGTCTCAGCGTCCGAAACCCACTCCCCACGGGTTTTCCTTCGTGGGGAAGCAGGATTGGGCGCGCGAAGCCTTCTGCGCCCAGGCCCCAGCCATGCCCCCTGAGCCAGCTCGGCCGCGCAGCGCCGAAGCCCCGTCGCACCGATGGCCCCAAACGAGCTTCTGGCAGCTGCATTCTGCAAAGGGAAACTCTCCTCGGGCAGCAAACCACAGACTCAACGCGCCTCAGATTCAGAAAGCAACGCAAGCCGTTTTCGCCACCGGCCCCACGCTCTCCATAGCGAAAAGCGGGGCTAGACTGCCCCTGGCTCCCTGGGCCCTGCTGCTTTGCTGGGGGTCTCCGGCGGCGCAAACCCAGTCCCCAAGTGTTCTCCTTCGTGGGGAAGCAGGATTGTGCGCGCGAAAGCCTTCTGCGCCCAGCCCCAGCCATGCCCCTTGAGCCAGCTCGGCCGCTCAGCGCCGAGGCCCCGTTGCACCGAAATCCCAAAACGAGCTTCTGGGAACTGCATTCTGCAAAGTGAAACACACCTCCGGCAGCAAACCACAGCCCCAATGCGCCTCAGATCCAGAGAGCAGCGCAAGCCGTTTTCGCCCCCGGCCCCACGCTCTCCATAGCGCAAAGCGAGGCTGGGCTGCCCCTGGCTCCCTGGGCCCTGCTGCATTGCTGGGGGTCTCCAGCGCCCGAAACCTAGTCCCCATGAGTTCTCCTTCGTGGGGAGGCAGGATTGGGCGCGCGAAGAAGTTCTGCGCCCAGTCCCCAGCCATGCCTCCTGTGCCAGCTCGGCCGCTCAGCGCCGAGGCCCCGTCGCACCGACGGCCCCAAACGAGCTTCTGGCAGCTGCATTCTGCAAAGGGAAAGTCTCCTCGGGCAGCAAACCACAGCCCCAACGCGCCTCGGATCGAGAAAGCAACGCAAGCCGTTTTCGCCCCCGGCCCTCTGCTCTCCATAGGGCGAACCGGGCCTGGTCTGCCCCGGCTCCCTGGGCCCTGCTGCTTTGCTGGGTGTCTCCGGTGCCCGAAACCCACTCCCCACGGGTTCTCCTTCGTGGGGAAGCAGGATTCGGCGCGCGAAGGGCTTCTGCGCCCAGCCCCAGCCATGCCCCTTGAGCCAGCTCGGCCGCTCAGCGCCGAGGCCCCGTTGCACCGAAGGCCCAAAACGAGCTTCTGGGAACTGCATTCTGCAAAGTGAAACACTCCTCCGGCAGCAAACCACAGCCCCAATGCGCCTCAGATCCAGAGAGCAACACAAGCCGTTTTCGCCCCCGGCCCCACGCTCTCCATAGCGCAAAGCGAGGCTGAGCTCCCTGGGCCCTGCTGCATTGCTGGGGGTCTCCAGCGCCCGAAACCTAGTCCCCATGAGTTCTCCTTCGTGGGGAGGCAGGATTGGGCGCGCGAAGAAGTTCTGCGCCCAGTCCCCAGCCATGCCTCCTGTGCCAGCTCGGCCGCTCAGCGCCGAGGCCCCGTCGCACCGACGGCCCCAAACGACCTTCTGGCAGCTGCATTCTGCAAAGGGAAACTCTCCTCGGGCAGCAAACCACAGCCCCAACGCGCCTCGGATCGAGAAAGCAACGCAAGCCGTTTTCGCCCCCGGCCCTCTGCTCTCCATAGGGCGAACCGGGCCTGGGCTGCCCCGGCTCCCTGGGCCCTGCTGCTTTGCTGGGTGTCTCCGGTGCCCGAAACCCACTCCCCACGGGTTCTCCTTCGTGGGGAAGCAGGATTGGGCGCGCGAAGGCCTTCTGCGCCCAGCCCCAGCCATGCCCCTTGAGCCAGCTCTGCCGCTCAGCGCCGAGGCCCCGTTGCACCGAAGGCCCAAAACGAGCTTCTGGGAACTGCATTCTGCAAAGTGAAACACTCCTCCGGCAGCAAACCACAGCCCCAATGCGCCTCAGATCCAGAAAGCAACGCAAGCCTTTTTCAGCCCCGGCCCCACGCTCTCCATAGGGCGAACCGGGCCTGGGCTGCCCTGGCTCCCTGGGCCCTGCTGCTTTGCTGGGTGTCTCAGCGTCCGAAACCCACTCCCCACGGGTTTTCCTTCGTGGGGAAGCAGGATTGGGCGCGAGAAGGCCTTCTGCGCCCAGGCCCCAGCCATGCCCCCTGAGCCAGTTCGGCCGCGCAGCGCCGAAGCCCCGTCGCACCGATGGCCCCAAAGGAGCTTCTGGCAGCTGCATTCTGCAAAGGGAAACTCTCCTCGGGCAGCAAACCACAGACTCAACGCGCCTCAGATCCAGAAAGCAACGCAAGCCGTTTTCGCCACCTGCCCCACGCTCTCCATAGCGCAAAGCGGGGCTAGCCTGCCCCTGGCTCCCTGGGCCCTGCTGCTTTGCTGGGGGTCTCCGGCGGCGCAAACCCAGTCCCCAAGTGTTCTCCTTCGTGGGGAAGCAGGATTGGGCGCGCGAAAGCCTTCTGCGCCCAGCCCCAGCCATGCCCCTTGAGCCAGCTCGGCCGCTCAGCGCCGAGGCCCCGTCGCACCGACGGCCCCAAACGACCTTCTGGCAGCTGCATTCTGCAAAGGGAAACTCTCCTCGGGCAGCAAACCACAGCCCCAACGCGCCTCGGATCGAGAAAGCAACGCAAGCCGTTTTCGCCCCCGGCCCTCTGCTCTCCATAGGGCGAACCGGGCCTGGGCTGCCCAGGCTCCCTGGGCCCTGCTGCTTTGCTGGGGGTCTCCGGTGCCCGAAACCCACTCCCCACGGGTTCTCCTTCGTGGGGAAGCAGGATTGGGCGCGCGAAGGCCTTCTGCGCCCAGCCCAAGCCATGCCCCTTGAGCCAGCTCGGCCGCTCAGCGCCGAGGCCCCGTTGCACCGAAGGCCCAAAACGAGCTTCTGGGAACTGCATTCTGCAATGTGAAACACTCCTCCAGCAGCAAACCACAGCCCCAATGCGCCTCAGATGCAGAGAGCAACACAAGCCGTTTTCGCCCCCGGCCCCACGCTCGCCATAGGGCTAACCGGGGCTGGGCTGCCATGGCTCCTTGGGCCCTGCTGCTTTGCTGGGGGTCTCCGGTACCCCAAACCCACTCCCCACGGGTTCTCCTTCGTGGGGAAGCAGGATTCGGCGCGTGAAGTCCTTCTGCGCCCAGGCCCCTGCCATGCTCACTGAGCCAGCTCGGCCGCTCAGCACCTAGGCCCCGTCGCACCGACGGCCCCAAACAATCTTCTGGCAGCTGCATTCTGCAAAGGGAAACTCTCCTCGGGCAGCAAACCACAGCCCCAACGCGCCTCGGATCGAGAAAGCAAGGCAAGCCCTTTTCGCCCCCGGCCCCCCGCTATCCATAGAGCGAACCGCGTCAGGGTTGCTCAGGCTCCCTGGGCCCTGCTGCTTTACTGGGGGTCTCCGGTGCCCGAAACCCACTCCCCATGGGTTCTCCTTCGTGGGGAAGCAGGATTGGGCGCGCGAAGGCCTTCTGCGCCCAGGCCCCAGCCCTGCCCCCTGAGCGAGCTCGGCCGCTCAGCGCCGAGGCCCCGTCGCACCGACGGCCCCAAACAATCTTCTGGCAGCTGCATTCTGCAAAGGGAAACTCTCCTCGGGCAGCAAACCACAGCCCCAACGCGCCTCGGATGGAGAAAGCAACGCAAGCCGTTTTCGCCCCCGGCCCCCGCTCTCCATAGAGCGAACCGGGGCTGGGCTGCCCAGGCTCCCTGGGCCCTGCTGCTTTGCTGGGGGTCTCCGGTGCCTGAAACCCACTCCCCACGGGTTCTCCTTCGTGGGGAAGCAGGATTGGGCGCGCGAAGGCCTTCTGCGCCCAGCCCAAGCCATGCCCCTTGAGCCAGCTCGGCCGCTCAGCGCCGAGGCCCCGTTGCACCGAAGGCCCAAAACGAGCTTCTGGGAACTGCATTCTGCAATGTGAAACACTCCTCCAGCAGCAAACCACAGCCCCAATGCGCCTCAGATGCAGAGAGCAACACAAGCCGTTTTCGCCCCCGGCCCCACGCTCTCCATAGCGCAAAGCGAGGCTGGGCTGCCCCTGGCTCCCTGGGCCGTGCTGCATTGCTGGGGGTCTCCAGCGCCCGAAACCTAGTCCCCATGAGTTCTCCTTCGTGGGGAGGCAGGATTGGGCGCGCGAAGAAGTTCTGCGCCCAGTCCCCAGCCATGCCTCCTGTGCCAGCTCGGCCGCTCAGAGCCAAGGCCCCGTTGCACCGAAGGCCCAAAACGAGCTTCTGGGAACTGCATTCTGCAAAGTGAAACACTCCTCCGGCAGCAAACCACAGCCCCAATGCGCCTCAGATCCAGAAAGCAACGCAAGCCTTTTTCAGCCCCGGCCCCACGCTCTCCATAGGGCGAACCGGGCCTGGGCTGCCCTGGCTCCCTGGGCCCTGCTGCTTTGCTGGGGGTCTCAGCGTCCGAAACCCACTCCCCACGGGTTTTCCTTCGTGGGGAAGCAGGATTGGGCGCGAGAAGGCCTTCTGCGCCCAGGCCCCAGCCATGCCCCCTGAGCCAGTTCGGCCGCGCAGCGCCGAAGCCCCGTCGTACCGATGGCCCCAAAGGAGCTTCTGGCAGCTGCATTCTGCAAAGGGAAACTCTCCTCGGGCAGCAAACCACAGACTCAACGCGCCTCAGATCCAGAAAGCAACGCAAGCCGTTTTCGCCACCTGCCCCACGCTCTCCATAGCGCAAAGCGGGGCTAGCCTGCCCCTGGCTCCCTGGGCCCTGCTGCTTTGCTGGGGGTCTCCGGCGGCGCAAACCCAGTCCCCAAGTGTTCTCCTTCGTGGGGAAGCAGGATTGGGCGCGCGAAAGCCTTCTGCGCCCAGCCCCAGCCATGCCCCTTGAGCCAGCTCGGCCGCTCAGCGCCGAGGCCCCGTCGCACCGACGGCCCCAAACGACCTTCTGGCAGCTGCATTCTGCAAAGGGAAACTCTCCTCGGGCAGCAAACAACAGCCCCAACGCGCCTCGGATCGAGAAAGCAACGCAAGCCGTTTTCGCCCCCGGCCCTCTGCTCTCCATAGGGCGAACCGGGCCTGGGCTGCCCAGGCTCCCTGGGCCCTGCTGCTTTGCTGGGGGTCTCCGGTGCCCGAAACCCACTCCCCACGGGTTCTCCTTCGTGGGGAAGCAGGATTGGGCGCGCGAAGGCCTTCTGCGCCCAGCCCAAGCCATGCCCCTTGAGCCAGCTCGGCCGCTCAGCGCCGAGGCCCCGTTGCACCGAAGGCCCAAAACGAGCTTCTGGGAGCTGCATTCTGCAATGTGAAACACTCCTCCAGCAGCAAACCACAGCCCCAATGCGCCTCAGATGCAGAGAGCAACACAAGCCGTTTTCGCCCCCGGCCCCATGCTCTCCATAGCGCAAAGCGAGGCTGGGCTGCCCCTGGCTCCCTGGGCCGTGCTGCATTGCTGGGGGTCTCCAGCGCCCGAAACCTAGTCCCCATGAGTTCTCCTTCGTGGGGAGGCAGGATTGGGCGCGCGAAGAAGTTCTGCGCCCAGTCCCCAGCCATGCCTCCTGTGCCAGCTCGGCCGCTCAGAGCCGAGGCCCCGTCGCACCGACGGCCCCAAACGAGCTTCTGGCAGCTGCATTCTGCAAAGGGAAACTCTCCTCGGGCAGCAAACCACAGCCCCAACGCGCCTCGGATCGAGAAAGCAACGCAAGCCGTTTTCGCCCCCGGCCCTCTGCTCTCCATAGGGCGAACCGGGCCTGGTCTGCCCCGGCTCCCTGGGCCCTGCTGCTTTGCTGGGTGTCTCCGGTGCCCGAAACCCACTCCCCACGGATTCTCCTTCGTGGGGAAGCAGGATTCGGCGCGCGAAGGGCTTCTGCGCCCAGCCCCAGCCATGCCCCTTGAGCCAGCTCGGCCGCTCAGCGCCGAGGCCCCGTTGCACCGAAGGCCCAAAACGAGCTTCTGGGAACTGCATTCTGCAAAGTGAAACACTCCTCCGGCAGCAAACCACAGCCCCAATGCGCCTCAGATCCAGAGAGCAACACAAGCCGTTTTCGCCCCCGGCCCCACGCTCTCCATAGCGCAAAGCGAGGCTGAGCTCCCTGGGCCCTGCTGCATTGTTGGGGGTCTCCAGCGCCCGAAACCTAGTCCCCATGAGTTCTCCATCGTGGGGAGGCAGGATTGGGCGCGCGAAGAAGTTCTGCGCCCAGTCCCCAGCCATGCCTCCTGTGCCAGCTCGGCCGCTCAGCGCCGAGGCCCCGTCGCACCGACGGCCCCAAACGACCTTCTGGCAGCTGCATTCTGCAAAGGGAAACTCTCCTCGGGCAGCAAACCACAGCCCCAACGCGCCTCGGATCGAGAAAGCAACGCAAGCCGTTTTCGCCCCCGGCCCTCTGCTCTCCATAGGGCGAACCGGGCCTGGGCTGCCCCGGCTCCCTGGGCCCTGCTGCTTTGCTGGGTGTCTCCGGTGCCCGAAACCCACTCCCCACGGGTTCTCCTTCGTGGGGAAGCAGGATTGGGCGCGCGAAGGCCTTCTGCGCCCAGCCCCAGCCAAGCCACTTGAGCCAGCTCTGCCGCTCAGCGCCGAGGCCCCGTTGCACCGAAGGCCCAAAACGAGCTTCTGGGAACTGCATTCTGCAAAGTGAAACACTCCTCCGGCAGCAAACCACAGCCCCAATGCGCCTCAGATCCAGAAAGCAACGCAAGCCTTTTTCAGCCCCGGCCCCACGCTCTCCATAGGGCGAACCGGGCCTGGGCTGCCCTGGCTCCCTGGGCCCTGCTGCTTTGCTGGGTGTCTCAGCGTCCGAAACCCACTCCCCACGGGTTTTCCTTCGTGGGGAAGCAGGATTGGGCGCGAGAAGGCCTTCTGCGCCCAGGCCCCAGCCATGCCCCCTGAGCCAGTTCGGCCGCGCAGCGCCGAAGCCCCGTCGCACCGATGGCCCCAAAGGAGCTTCTGGCAGCTGCATTCTGCAAAGGGAAACTCTCCTCGGGCAGCAAACCACAGCCCCAACGCGCCTCGGATCGAGAATGCAACGCAAGCCGTTTTCGCCCCCGGCCCCCCGCTCGCCATAGGGCTAACCGGGGCTGGGCTGCCATGGCTCCTTGGGCCCTGCTGCTTTGCTGGGGGTCTCCGGTGCCCGAAACCCACTCCCCACGGGTTCTCCTTCGTGGGGAAGCAGGATTGGGCGCACGAAGGCCTTCTGCGCCCAGGCCCCAGCCTTGCTCGCTGAGCGAGCTCGGCCGCTCAGCAACGAGGCCCCGTCGCACCGACGGCCCCAAACAATCTTCTGGCAGCTGCATTCTGCAAAGGGAAACTCTCCTCGGGCAGCAAACCACAGCCCCAACGCGCCTCGGATCGAGAAAGCAACGCAAGCCGTTTTCGCCCCCGGCCCCCGCTCTCCATAGAGCGAACCGGGGCTGGGCTGCCCAGGCTCCCTGGGCCCTGCTGCTTTGCTGGGGGTCTCCGGTGCCCGAAACCCACTCCCCACGGGTTCTCCTTTGTGGGGAAGTAGGATTGGACGCGCGAAGCCCTCTGCGCCCAGGCCCCAGCCATGCCCCCTGAGCCAGCTCCGCCGCTCAGCGCCTAGGCCCCGTCGCACTGACGGCCCCAAACAATCTTCTGACAGCTGCATTCTGCAAAGGGAAAGTCTCCTCGGGCAGCAAACCACAGCCCCAACGCGCCTCGGATCGAGAAAGCAACGCAAGCCGTTTTCGCCCCCGGCCCCTCGCTCTCCATAGGGCGAACCGGGGCTGGGCGGCGCCGGCTGCCTGGGCCCTGCTGCTTTGCTGGGTGTCTCCGGTGCCCGAAACCCACTCCCCATGGGTTCTGCTTCGTGGGGAAGCAGGATTGGGCGCGGGAAGCCTTCTGCGCCCAGGCCCCAGCCATGCCCCCTGAGCCAGCTCGGGCTCTCAGCGTTGAGGACCCGTCGCACAGACGGCCCCAAACAATCTTCTGGCAGCTGCATTCTGCAAAGGGAAACTCTCCTCGGGCAGCAAACCACAGCCCCAACGCGCCTCAGATTGAGAAAGCAACGCAAGCCCTTTTCGCCCCGGCCCACGCCACTCCATAGGGCGAACCGGGGCTGGGCTACCCCGGCTCCCTGGGCCCTGCTGCTTTGCTGGGGGTCTCCGGTGCCCGAAACCCACTCCCCACGGGTTCACCTTCGTGGGGAAGCAGGATTGGGCGCGCGAAACCTTCTGCGCCCAGGCCCCAGCCATTCCCCCTGAGCCAGCTCGGCCTCTCAGCGCTGAGGCCCCGTTTCACCGACGGCCCCAAACAATCTTCTGGCAGCTGCATTCTGCAAGGGGAAACTCTCCTCGGGCAGCAACCCACAGCCCCAACGCGCCTCGGATCGAGAAAGCAACGCAAGCCGTTTTCGCCCCCGGCCCCCCGCTCTCCATAGGGCGAACCGGGGCTGGGCTGCCCTGGCTCCTTGGGCCCTGCTGCTTTGCTGGGGGTCTCCGGTGCCCGAAACCCACTCCCCACGGGTTCTCCTTCGTGGGGAAGCAGGATTGGATGCGCGAAGCCTTCTGCGCCCAGGCCCCAGCCATGCCCCCTGAGCCAGCTCGGCCGCTCAGCGCCTAGGCCCCGTCGCACCGACGGCCCCAAACAATCTTCTGTCAGCTGCATTCTGCAAAGGGAAACTCTCCTCAGGCAGCAAACCACAGCCCCAACGTGCCTCGGATCGAGAAAGCAACGCAAGCCGTTTTCGCCCCCGGCCCCCCGCTCTCCATAGGCCAAACCGGGGCTGGGCTGCCATGGCTCCTTGGGCCCTGCTGCTTTGTTGGGGGTCTCCGGTGCCGGAAACTCACTCCCCACGGGTTCTCCGTCGTGGGGAAGCAGGATTGGGCGCGCGAAGGCCTTCTGCGCCCAGGCCCGAGCCTTGCCCCCTGAGCCAGCTCGACCGCACAGTGCCGAGTCCCTGTCGCACCGACGGCCCCAAACGAGCTTCTGGCAGCTGCATTCTGCAAAGGGAAACTCTCCTCGGGCAGCAAACCACAGCCCCAACGCGCCTCGGATCGAGAAAGCAACGCAAGCCTTTTTCGCCCCCGGACCCCGAAATCCATAGGGCGAACCTGGGCTGGACTGCCCAAGCTCCCTGGGCCCTGCTGCTTTGCTGGGGGTCTCCGGTGCCCGAAACCCACTCCCCACGGGTTCACTTTCGTGGGGAAGCAGGATTGGGCACGCGAAAACTTCTGCGCCCAGGCCCAGCCATGCCCCCTGAGCCAGCTCGGCCTCACAGCGCTGAGGCCCCGTCGCACCGACGGCCCCAAACAATCTTCTGACAGCTGCATTCTGCAAAAGGAAACTCTCCTCGGGCAGCAACCCTCAGCCCCAACGTGCCTCGGATCGAGAAAGCAACGCAAGCCGTTTTCGCCCCCGGCTCCCCGCTCTCCATAGGGCTAACCGGGGCTGGGCTGACCTGGCTCCTTGGGCCCTGCTGCTTTGCTGGGGGTCTCCGGTGCCCGAAACCCACTCCCCACGGGTTCTCCTTCGTGGGGAAGCAGGATTGGATGCGCGAAGCCTTCTGGGCCCAGGACCCATCCATGCCCCCTGAGCCAGCTCGGCCGCTCAGCGCCTAGGCCCCGTCGCACCGACGGCCCCAAACAATCTTCTGTCAGCTGCATTCTGCAAAGGGAAACTCTCCTCGGGCAGCAAACCACAGCCCAATGCTCCTCGGTTAGAGAAAGCAACGCAAGCCGTTTTCGCCCCCGGCCCCCCGCTCTCCATAGAGCGAACCGGGGCTGGGCTGCCCCGGCTCCCTGGGCCCCTGCTGCTTTGCTGGGTGTCTCCGGTGCCCGAAACCCACTCCCCACGGGTTCTCCTTCGTGGGGAAGCAGGATTGGACGCGCGAAGCCTTCTGTGCCCAGTCCCCAGCCATGCCCCCTGAGCCAGCTCGGCCGCTCAGCGCCTAGGCCCCGTCGCACCGACGACCCCAAACAATCTTCTAGCAGCTGCATTCTGCAAAGGGAAACTCTCCTCGGGCAGCAAACCACAGCCCCAACGCGCCTCGGATCGAGAAAGCAACGCAAGCCGTTTTCGCCCCCGGTCCCCCGTTCTCCATAGAGCGAACCGGGGCTGGGCTGCCCAGGCTCCCTGGGCCCTGCTGCTTTGCTGGGTGTCTCCGGTGCCCGAAACCCACTCCCCACGGGTTCTCCTTCGTGGGGAAGCAGGATTGGGCGTGCGAAGCCTTCTGCGCCCAGGCCCCAGCCATGCCACCTGAGCCAGCTCGGCCGCTCAGCGCCTAGGCCCCGTCGCACCGACGGCCCCAAACAATCATCTGGCAGCTGCATTCTGCAAAGGGAAACTCTCCTCGGGCAGCAAACCACAGCCCCAACGCGCCTCGGATCGAGAAAGCAACGCAAGCCGTTTTCGCCCCCGGCCCCCCGCTCTCCATAGGGCTAACCGGGGCTGGGCTGCCATGGCTCCTTGGGCCCTGCTGCTTTGCTGGGGGTCTCCGGTGCCCGAAACCCACTCCCCACGGGTTCTCCTTCGTGGGGAAGCAGGATTGGACGCGCGAAGCCTTCTGGGCCCAGGCCCCAGCCATGCCCCCTGAGCCAGCTCGGCCTCTCAGCGCCTAGGCCCCGTCGCACCAACGGCCCCAAACAATCTTCTGACAGCTGCATTCTGCAAAGGGAAACTCTCCTCGGGCAGCAAACCACAGCCCCAACGCGCCTCGGTTAGAGAAAGCAACGCCAGCCGTTTTCGCCCCCGGCCCCCCGCTCTCCATAGAGCGAACCGGGGCTGGGCTGCCCTGGCTCCCTGGGCCCTGCTGCTTTGCTGGGTGTCTCCGGTGCCCGAAACCCACTCCCCACGGGTTCTTCTTCGTGGGGAAGCAGGATTGGACGCGCGAAGCCTTCTGGGCCCAGGCCCCAGCCATGCCCCCTGAGCCAGCTCGGCCTCTCAGCGCCTAGGCCCCGTCGCACCGACGGCCCGAAACAATCTTCTGGCAGCTGCATTCTGCAAAGGGAAACTCTCCTTGGGCAGCAAACCACAGCCCCAACGCGCCTCGGATCGAGAAAGCAACGCAAGCCGTTTTCGCCCCCGGGCCCCGCTCTCCATAGAGCGAACTGGGGCTGGGCTGCCCAGGCTCCCTGGGCCCTGCTGCTTTGCTGGGGGTCTCCGGTGCCCGAAACCCACTCCCCACGGGTTCTCCTTCGTGGGGAAGCAGGATTGGACGCGCGAAGCCTTCTGCGCCCAGGCCCCAGCCATGCCCCCTGAGCCAGATCGGCTGCTCAGCCCCTAGGCCCCGTCGCACCGATGGCCCCAAACAATCTTCTGACAGCTGCATTCTGCAAAGGGAAACTCTCCTCGGGCAGCAAACCACAGCCCCAATGCTCCTCGGTTAGAGAAAGCAACGCAAGCCGTTTTCGCCCCCGCCGCCCTGCTATCCATAGAGCGAACCGGGGCTGGGCTGCCCAGGCTCCCTGGGCCCTGCTGCTTTGCTGGGTGTCTCCGGTGCCCGAAAACCACACCCCACGGGTTCTCCTTCGTGGGGAAGCAGGATTGGGCGCGCGAAGGCCTTCTGCGCCCAGGCCCGAGCCTTGCCCCCTGAGCCAGCTCGACCGCTCAGTGCCGAGTCCCTGTCGCACCGACGGCCCCAAACGAGCTTCTGGCAGCTGCATTCTGCAAAGGGAAAGTCTCCTCGGGCAGCAAACCACAGCCCCAACGCGCCTCGGATCGAGAAAGCAACGCAAGCCTTTTTCGCCCCCGGATCCCGAAATCCATAGGGCGAACCGGGGCTGGTCTGCCCAAGCTCCCTGGGCCCTGCTGCTTTGCTGGGGGTCTCCGGTGCCAGAAACCCACTCCCCACGGGTTCACTTTCGTGGGGAAGCAGGATTGGGCACGCGAAACCTTCTGCGCCCAGGCCCAGCCATGCCCCCTGAGCCAGCTCGGCCTCACAGCGCTGAGGCCCCGTCGCACCGACGGCCCCAAACAATCTTCTGACAGCTGCATTCTGCAAAATGAAACTCTCCTCGGGCAGCAACCCACAGCCCCAACGCGCCTCGGATCGAGAAAGCAACGCAAGCCGTTTTCGCCCCCGGCTCCCCGCTCTCCATAGAGCGAACAGGGGCTGGGCTGCCCAGGCTCCCTGGGCCCTGCTGCTTTGCTGGGGGTCTCCGGTGCCCGAAACCCACTCCCCACGGGTTCTCCTTCGTGGGGAAGCAGGATTGGACGCGCGAAGCCTTCTGGGCCCAGGACCCATCCATGCCCCCTGAGCCAGCTCGGCCGCTCAGCGCCTAGGCCCCGTCGCACCGACGGCCCCAAACAATCTTCTGTCAGCTGCATTCTGCAAAGGGAAACTCTCCTCGGGCAGCAAACCACAGCCCAATGCTCCTCGGTTAGAGAAAGCAACGCAAGCCGTTTTTGCCCCCGGCCCCCCGCTCTCCATAGAGCGAACCGGGGCTGGGCTGCCCCGGCTCCCTGGGCGCCTGCTGCTTTGCTGGGTGTCTCCGGTGCCCGAAACCCACTCCCCACGGGTTCTCCTTCGTGGGGAAGCAGGATTGGACGCGCGAAGCCTTCTGTGCCCAGTCCCCAGCCATGCCCCCTGAGCCAGCTCGGCCGCTCAGCGCTTAGGCCCCGTCGCACCGACGACCCCAAACAATCTTCTAGCAGCTGCATTCTGCAAAGGGAAACTCTCCTCGGGCAGCAAACCACAGCCCCAACGCGCCTCGGATCGAGAAAGCAACGCAAGCCGTTTTCGCCCCCGGCCCCCCGCTCTCCATAGGGCTAACCGGGGCTGGGCTGCCATGGCTCCATGGGCCCTGCTGCTTTGCTGGGGGTCTCCGGTGCCCGAAACCCACTCCCCACGGGTTCTCCTTCGTGGGGAAGCAGGATTGGGCGCGCGAAGGCCTTCTGCGCCCAGGCCCCAGCCTTGCCCCCTGAGTGAGCTCGGCCGCTCAGCGCCGAGGCCCCGTCGCACCGACGGCCCCAAACAATCATCTGGCAGCTGCATTCTGCAAAGGGAAACTCTCCTCGGGCAGCAAACCACAGCCCCAACGCGCCTCTGATCGAGAAAGCAACGCAAGCCTTTTTCGCCCCCGGCCCCCGCTCTCCATAGAGCGTACCGGGGCTGGGCTGCCCAGGCTCCCTGGGCCCTGCTGCTTTGCTGGGGGTCTCCGGTGCACGAAACCCACTCCCCACGGGTTCTCCTTCGTGGGGAAGCAGGATTGGACGCGCGAAGCCTTCTGCGCCCAGGCCCCAGCCATGCCCCCTGAGCCAGCTCGGCCGCTCAGCGCCTAGGCCCCTTCGCACCGACGGCCCAAAACAATCTTCTGGCAGCTGCATTCTGCAAAGGGAAACTCTCCTCAGGCAGCAAACCACAGCCCCAACGCGCCTCGGATCGAGAAAGCAACGCAAGCCTTTTTCGCCCCCGCCCACCGCTCTCCATAGGCCTAACCGGGGCTGGGCTGCCCTGGCTCCCTGGGCCCTGCTGCTTTGCTGGGGGTCTCCGGTGCCCGAAACCCACTCCCCACGGGTTCTCCTTCGTGGGGAAGCAGGATTGTGCGCGCGAAGGCCTTCTGCGCCCAGGCCCGAGCCTTGCCCCCTCAGCCAGCTCGACCGCTCAGCGCCGAGGCCCTGTCGCACCGACGGCCCCAAACGAGCTTCTGGCAGCTGCATTCGGCAAAGGGAAAGTCTCCTCGGGCAGCAAACCACAGCCCCAACGCGCCTCGGATCGAGAAAGCAAAGAAAGCCGTTTTCGCCCCCGGACCCCGAAATCCATATGGCGAACCGGGGCTGGTTTGCCCAAGCTCCCTGGGCCCTGCTGCTTTGCTGGGGGTCTCCGGTGCCCGAAACCCACTCCCCACGGGTTCACTTTCGTGGGGAAGCAGGATTGGGCACGCGAAGCCTTCTGCGCCCAGGCCCCAGCCATGCCCCCTGAGCCAGCTCGGCCTCACAGCTCTGAGGCCCGTCGCACCGACGGCCCCAAACAATCTTCTGTCAGCTGCATTCTGCAAAGGGAAACTCTCCTCGGGCAGCAAACCACAGCCCCAACGCGCCTCGGATCGAGAAAGCAACGCAAGCCGTTTTTGCCCCCGGCCCCCCGCTCTCCATAGAGCGAACCGCGGCTGGGCTGCCCCGGCTCCCTGGGCCCCTGCTGCTTTGCTGGGTGTCTCCGGTGCCCGAAACCCACTCCCCACGGGTTCTCCTTCGTGGGGAAGCAGGATTGGACGCGCGAAGCCTTCTGCGCCCAGGCCCGAGCCTTGCCCCCTGAGCGAGCTGGGCCGCTCAGCGCCGACGCCCCGTCGCACCGACGGCCCCAAACAATCTTCTGGCAGCTGCATTCTGCAAAGGGAAACTCTCCTCGGGCAGCAAACCACAGCCCCAACGCGCCTCGGATCGAGAAAGCAACGCAAGACGTTTTCGCCCCCGACCACCCGCTCTCCATAGGGCGAACCGGGGCTGGGCTGCCCCGGCTCCCTGGGCCCTGCTGCTTTGCTGGTGGTCGCCGTGCCCGAAACCCACTCCCCACAGGTTCTCCTTCGTGGGGAAGCAGGATTGGGCGCGGGAAGGCCTTCTGCGCCCAGGCCCCAGGCAAGCCCCCTGAGCCAGCTCGGCTGCTCAGCGCCAAGGTCCCGTCGCACAGATGCCCCAAACGAGCTTCTGACAGCTGCATTCTGCAAAGGGAAACTCTCCTTGGGCAGCAAACCACAGCCCCAACGCGCCTCGGATCGAGAAAGCAACGCAAGCCGTTTTCGCCCCCGGCCCCCCGCTCTCCATAGGGCTAACCGGGGCTGGGCTGCCATGGCTCCTTGGGCCCAGCTGCTTTGATGGGGGTCGCCGGTGCCCGAAACCCACTCCCCACGGGTTCTCCTTCGTGGGGAAGCAGGATTGGTCGCGCGAAGCCTTCTGCGCCCAGGCCCCAGCCATGCCACCTGAGCCAGCTCGGCCGCTCAGCGCCTAGGCCCCGTCGCACTGACGGCCCCAAACAATCTTCTGACAGCTGCATTCTGTAAAGGGAAACACTCCTCCGGCAGCAAACCACAGCCCCAATGCGCCTCGGATCCAGAGAGCAACGCAAGCCGTTTTTGCCCCCGGCCCTACGCTCTCCATAGCGCAACGCAGGGCAGGGCTGCCCCTGGCTACCAGAGCCCTGCTGCTTTACTGGGTGTCTTCGGCGGCCAAAACCTTCTCCCCACGGGTTCTCCTTCGTGGGGAAGCAGGATTGGGAGCGCGAAGAAGTTCTGTGCCCAGGCCCCAGCCATGCCCCCTGAGCCAGCTTGGCCGCTCAGTGCCGAGGCCCCATCACACGGAACGCCCAAAACGAACTTCTGGCAGCTGCATTCTGCAAAGGGAAACTCTCCTCGGGCAGCAAACCACAGCCCCAACGCGCCTCGAATCCAGAAAGCAACGCAAGCCTTTTTCAGCCCCGGCCCCACGCTCTCCATAGGGCAAAGCGGGTAGAGCTGCCCCTGGCTCCCTGGGCCCTGCTGCTTTGCTGGGGGTCTCAGCGTCCGAAACCCACTCCCCACGGGTTTTCCTTCGTGGGGAAGCAGGATTGGGCGCGCGAAGCCTTCTGGGCCCAGGCCCCAGCCATGCCCCCTGAGCCAGCTCGGCCGCGCAGCGCCGAAGCCCCGTCGCACCGATGGCCCCAAACGAGCTTCTGGCAGCTGCATTCTGCAAAGGGAAACTCTCCTCGGGCAGCAAACCACAGACTCAACGCGCCTCAGATCCAGAAAGCAACGCAAGCCGTTTTCGCCACCGGCCCCACGCTCTCCATAGGCCAAACCGGTGCTGGGCTGCCCTGGCTCCTTGGGCCCTGCTGCTTTGCTGGGGGTCTCCGGTGCCCGAAACCCACTCCCCACGGGTTCTCCTTCGTGGGGAAGCAGGATTGGATGCGCGAAGCCTTCTGCGCCCAGGCCCCAGCCATGCCCCCTGAGCCAGCTCGGCCGCTCAGCGCCTAGGCCCCGTCGCACCGACGGCCCCAAACAATCTTCTGTCAGCTGCATTCTGCAAAGGGAAACTCTCCTCAGGCAGCAAACCACAGCCCCAACGTGCCTCGGATCGAGAAAGCAACGCAAGCCGTTTTCGCCCCCGGCCCCCCGCTCTCCATAGGCCAAACCGGGGCTGGGCTGCCATGGCTCCTTGGGCCCTGCTGCTTTGTTGGGGGTCTCCGGTGCCGGAAACTCACTCCCCACGGGTTCTCCGTCGTGGGGAAGCAGGATTGGGCGCGCGAAGGCCTTCTGCGCCCAGGCCCGAGCCTTGCCCCCTGAGCCAGCTCGACCGCACAGTGCCGAGTCCCTGTCGCACCGACGGCCCCAAACGAGCTTCTGGCAGCTGCATTCTGCAAAGGGAAACTCTCCTCGGGCAGCAAACCACAGCCCCAACGCGCCTCGGATCGAGAAAGCAACGCAAGCCTTTTTCGCCCCCGGACCCCGAAATCCATAGGGCGAACCTGGGCTGGACTGCCCAAGCTCCCTGGGCCCTGCTGCTTTGCTGGGGGTCTCCGGTGCCCGAAACCCACTCCCCACGGGTTCACTTTCGTGGGGAAGCAGGATTGGGCACGCGAAAACTTCTGCGCCCAGGCCCAGCCATGCCCCCTGAGCCAGCTCGGCCTCACAGCGCTGAGGCCCCGTCGCACCGACGGCCCCAAACAATCTTCTGACAGCTGCATTCTGCAAAAGGAAACTCTCCTCGGGCAGCAACCCTCAGCCCCAACGTGCCTCGGATCGAGAAAGCAACGCAAGCCGTTTTCGCCCCCGGCTCCCCGCTCTCCATAGGGCTAACCGGGGCTGGGCTGACCTGGCTCCTTGGGCCCTGCTGCTTTGCTGGGGGTCTCCGGTGCCCGAAACCCACTCCCCACGGGTTCTCCTTCGTGGGGAAGCAGGATTGGATGCGCGAAGCCTTCTGGGCCCAGGACCCATCCATGCCCCCTGAGCCAGCTCGGCCGCTCAGCGCCTAGGCCCCGTCGCACCGACGGCCCCAAACAATCTTCTGTCAGCTGCATTCTGCAAAGGGAAACTCTCCTCGGGCAGCAAACCACAGCCCAATGCTCCTCGGTTAGAGAAAGCAACGCAAGCCGTTTTCGCCCCCGGCCCCCCGCTCTCCATAGAGCGAACCGGGGCTGGGCTGCCCCGGCTCCCTGGGCCCCTGCTGCTTTGCTGGGTGTCTCCGGTGCCCGAAACCCACTCCCCACGGGTTCTCCTTCGTGGGGAAGCAGGATTGGACGCGCGAAGCCTTCTGTGCCCAGTCCCCAGCCATGCCCCCTGAGCCAGCTCGGCCGCTCAGCGCCTAGGCCCCGTCGCACCGACGACCCCAAACAATCTTCTAGCAGCTGCATTCTGCAAAGGGAAACTCTCCTCGGGCAGCAAACCACAGCCCCAACGCGCCTCGGATCGAGAAAGCAACGCAAGCCGTTTTCGCCCCCGGTCCCCCGTTCTCCATAGAGCGAACCGGGGCTGGGCTGCCCAGGCTCCCTGGGCCCTGCTGCTTTGCTGGGTGTCTCCGGTGCCCGAAACCCACTCCCCACGGGTTCTCCTTCGTGGGGAAGCAGGATTGGGCGTGCGAAGCCTTCTGCGCCCAGGCCCCAGCCATGCCACCTGAGCCAGCTCGGCCGCTCAGCGCCTAGGCCCCGTCGCACCGACGGCCCCAAACAATCATCTGGCAGCTGCATTCTGCAAAGGGAAACTCTCCTCGGGCAGCAAACCACAGCCCCAACGCGCCTCGGATCGAGAAAGCAACGCAAGCCGTTTTCGCCCCCGGCCCCCCGCTCTCCATAGGGCTAACCGGGGCTGGGCTGCCATGGCTCCTTGGGCCCTGCTGCTTTGCTGGGGGTCTCCGGTGCCCGAAACCCACTCCCCACGGGTTCTCCTTCGTGGGGAAGCAGGATTGGACGCGCGAAGCCTTCTGGGCCCAGGCCCCAGCCATGCCCCCTGAGCCAGCTCGGCCTCTCAGCGCCTAGGCCCCGTCGCACCAACGGCCCCAAACAATCTTCTGACAGCTGCATTCTGCAAAGGGAAACTCTCCTCGGGCAGCAAACCACAGCCCCAACGCGCCTCGGTTAGAGAAAGCAACGCCAGCCGTTTTCGCCCCCGGCCCCCCGCTCTCCATAGAGCGAACCGGGGCTGGGCTGCCCTGGCTCCCTGGGCCCTGCTGCTTTGCTGGGTGTCTCCGGTGCCCGAAACCCACTCCCCACGGGTTCTTCTTCGTGGGGAAGCAGGATTGGACGCGCGAAGCCTTCTGGGCCCAGGCCCCAGCCATGCCCCCTGAGCCAGCTCGGCCTCTCAGCGCCTAGGCCCCGTCGCACCGACGGCCCGAAACAATCTTCTGGCAGCTGCATTCTGCAAAGGGAAACTCTCCTTGGGCAGCAAACCACAGCCCCAACGCGCCTCGGATCGAGAAAGCAACGCAAGCCGTTTTCGCCCCCGGGCCCCGCTCTCCATAGAGCGAACTGGGGCTGGGCTGCCCAGGCTCCCTGGGCCCTGCTGCTTTGCTGGGGGTCTCCGGTGCCCGAAACCCACTCCCCACGGGTTCTCCTTCGTGGGGAAGCAGGATTGGACGCGCGAAGCCTTCTGCGCCCAGGCCCCAGCCATGCCCCCTGAGCCAGCTCGGCTGCTCAGCCCCTAGGCCCCGTCGCACCGATGGCCCCAAACAATCTTCTGACAGCTGCATTCTGCAAAGGGAAACTCTCCTCGGGCAGCAAACCACAGCCCCAATGCTCCTCGGTTAGAGAAAGCAACGCAAGCCGTTTTCGCCCCCGCCCCCCTGCTATCCATAGAGCGAACCGGGGCTGGGCTGCCCAGGCTCCCTGGGCCCTGCTGCTTTGCTGGGTGTCTCCGGTGCCCGAAAACCACACCCCACGGGTTCTCCTTCGTGGGGAAGCAGGATTGGGCGCGCGAAGGCCTTCTGCGCCCAGGCCCGAGCCTTGCCCCCTGAGCCAGCTCGACCGCTCAGTGCCGAGTCCCTGTCGCACCGACGGCCCCAAACGAGCTTCTGGCAGCTGCATTCTGCAAAGGGAAAGTCTCCTCGGGCAGCAAACCACAGCCCCAACGCGCCTCGGATCGAGAAAGCAACGCAAGCCTTTTTCGCCCCCGGATCCCGAAATCCATAGGGCGAACCGGGGCTGGTCTGCCCAAGCTCCCTGGGCCCTGCTGCTTTGCTGGGGGTCTCCGGTGCCAGAAACCCACTCCCCACGGGTTCACTTTCGTGGGGAAGCAGGATTGGGCACGCGAAACCTTCTGCGCCCAGGCCCAGCCATGCCCCCTGAGCCAGCTCGGCCTCACAGCGCTGAGGCCCCGTCGCACCGACGGCCCCAAACAATCTTCTGACAGCTGCATTCTGCAAAATGAAACTCTCCTCGGGCAGCAACCCACAGCCCCAACGCGCCTCGGATCGAGAAAGCAACGCAAGCCGTTTTCGCCCCCGGCTCCCCGCTCTCCATAGAGCGAACAGGGGCTGGGCTGCCCAGGCTCCCTGGGCCCTGCTGCTTTGCTGGGGGTCTCCGGTGCCCGAAACCCACTCCCCACGGGTTCTCCTTCGTGGGGAAGCAGGATTGGACGCGCGAAGCCTTCTGGGCCCAGGACCCATCCATGCCCCCTGAGCCAGCTCGGCCGCTCAGCGCCTAGGCCCCGTCGCACCGACGGCCCCAAACAATCTTCTGTCAGCTGCATTCTGCAAAGGGAAACTCTCCTCGGGCAGCAAACCACAGCCCAATGCTCCTCGGTTAGAGAAAGCAACGCAAGCCGTTTTTGCCCCCGGCCCCCCGCTCTCCATAGAGCGAACCGGGGCTGGGCTGCCCCGGCTCCCTGGGCGCCTGCTGCTTTGCTGGGTGTCTCCGGTGCCCGAAACCCACTCCCCACGGGTTCTCCTTCGTGGGGAAGCAGGATTGGACGCGCGAAGCCTTCTGTGCCCAGTCCCCAGCCATGCCCCCTGAGCCAGCTCGGCCGCTCAGCGCTTAGGCCCCGTCGCACCGACGACCCCAAACAATCTTCTAGCAGCTGCATTCTGCAAAGGGAAACTCTCCTCGGGCAGCAAACCACAGCCCCAACGCGCCTCGGATCGAGAAAGCAACGCAAGCCGTTTTCGCCCCCGGCCCCCCGCTCTCCATAGGGCTAACCGGGGCTGGGCTGCCATGGCTCCATGGGCCCTGCTGCTTTGCTGGGGGTCTCCGGTGCCCGAAACCCACTCCCCACGGGTTCTCCTTCGTGGGGAAGCAGGATTGGGCGCGCGAAGGCCTTCTGCGCCCAGGCCCCAGCCTTGCCCCCTGAGTGAGCTCGGCCGCTCAGCGCCGAGGCCCCGTCGCACCGACGGCCCCAAACAATCATCTGGCAGCTGCATTCTGCAAAGGGAAACTCTCCTCGGGCAGCAAACCACAGCCCCAACGCGCCTCGGATCGAGAAAGCAACGCAAGCCTTTTTCGCCCCCGGCCCCCGCTCTCCATAGAGCGTACCGGGGCTGGGCTGCCCAGGCTCCCTGGGCCCTGCTGCTTTGCTGGGGGTCTCCGGTGCACGAAACCCACTCCCCACGGGTTCTCCTTCGTGGGGAAGCAGGATTGGACGCGCGAAGCCTTCTGCGCCCAGGCCCCAGCCATGCCCCCTGAGCCAGCTCGGCCGCTCAGCGCCTAGGCCCCTTCGCACCGACGGCCCAAAACAATCTTCTGGCAGCTGCATTCTGCAAAGGGAAACTCTCCTCAGGCAGCAAACCACAGCCCCAACGCGCCTCGGATCGAGAAAGCAACGCAAGCCTTTTTCGCCCCCGCCCACCGCTCTCCATAGGCCTAACCGGGGCTGGGCTGCCCTGGCTCCTTGGGCCCTGCTGCTTTGCTGGGGGTCTCCGGTGCCCGAAACCCACTCCCCACGGGTTCTCCTTCGTGGGGAAGCAGGATTGTGCGCGCGAAGGCCTTCTGCGCCCAGGCCCGAGCCTTGCCCCCTCAGCCAGCTCGACCGCTCAGCGCCGAGGCCCTGTCGCACCGACGGCCCCAAACGAGCTTCTGGCAGCTGCATTCGGCAAAGGGAAAGTCTCCTCGGGCAGCAAACCACAGCCCCAACGCGCCTCGGATCGAGAAAGCAAAGAAAGCCGTTTTCGCCCCCGGACCCCGAAATCCATATGGCGAACCGGGGCTGGTTTGCCCAAGCTCCCTGGGCCCTGCTGCTTTGCTGGGGGTCTCCGGTGCCCGAAACCCACTCCCCACGGGTTCACTTTCGTGGGGAAGCAGGATTGGGCACGCGAAGCCTTCTGCGCCCAGGCCCCAGCCATGCCCCCTGAGCCAGCTCGGCCTCACAGCGCTGAGGCCCGTCGCACCGACGGCCCCAAACAATCTTCTGTCAGCTGCATTCTGCAAAGGGAAACTCTCCTCGGGCAGCAAACCACAGCCCCAACGCGCCTCGGATCGAGAAAGCAACGCAAGCCGTTTTTGCCCCCGGCCCCCCGCTCTCCATAGAGCGAACCGCGGCTGGGCTGCCCCGGCTCCCTGGGCCCCTGCTGCTTTGCTGGGTGTCTCCGGTGCCCGAAACCCACTCCCCACGGGTTCTCCTTCGTGGGGAAGCAGGATTGGACGCGCGAAGCCTTCTGCGCCCAGGCCCGAGCCTTGCCCCCTGAGCGAGCTGGGCCGCTCAGCGCCGACGCCCCGTCGCACCGACGGCCCCAAACAATCTTCTGGCAGCTGCATTCTGCAAAGGGAAACTCTCCTCGGGCAGCAAACCACAGCCCCAACGCGCCTCGGATCGAGAAAGCAACGCAAGACGTTTTCGCCCCCGACCACCCGCTCTCCATAGGGCGAACCGGGGCTGGGCTGCCCCGGCTCCCTGGGCCCTGCTGCTTTGCTGGTGGTCGCCGTGCCCGAAACCCACTCCCCACAGGTTCTCCTTCGTGGGGAAGCAGGATTGGGCGCGGGAAGGCCTTCTGCGCCCAGGCCCCAGGCAAGCCCCCTGAGCCAGCTAGGCTGCTCAGCGCCAAGGTCCCGTCGCACAGATGCCCCAAACGAGCTTCTGACAGCTGCATTCTGCAAAGGGAAACTCTCCTTGGGCAGCAAACCACAGCCCCAACGCGCCTCGGATCGAGAAAGCAACGCAAGCCGTTTTCGCCCCCGGCCCCCCGCTCTCCATAGGGCTAACCGGGGCTGGGCTGCCATGGCTCCTTGGGCCCAGCTGCTTTGATGGGGGTCGCCGGTGCCCGAAACCCACTCCCCACGGGTTCTCCTTCGTGGGGAAGCAGGATTGGTCGCGCGAAGCCTTCTGCGCCCAGGCCCCAGCCATGCCACCTGAGCCAGCTCGGCCGCTCAGCGCCTAGGCCCCGTCGCACTGACGGCCCCAAACAATCTTCTGACAGCTGCATTCTGTAAAGGGAAACACTCCTCCGGCAGCAAACCACAGCCCCAATGCGCCTCGGATCCAGAGAGCAACGCAAGCCGTTTTTGCCCCCGGCCCTACGCTCTCCATAGCGCAACGCAGGGCAGGGCTGCCCCTGGCTACCAGAGCCCTGCTGCTTTACTGGGTGTCTTCGGCGGCCAAAACCTTCTCCCCACGGGTTCTCCTTCGTGGGGAAGCAGGATTGGGAGCGCGAAGAAGTTCTGTGCCCAGGCCCCAGCCATGCCCCCTGAGCCAGCTTGGCCGCTCAGTGCCGAGGCCCCATCACACGGAACGCCCAAAACGAACTTCTGGCAGCTGCATTCTGCAAAGGGAAACTCTCCTCGGGCAGCAAACCACAGCCCCAACGCGCCTCGAATCCAGAAAGCAACGCAAGCCTTTTTCAGCCCCGGCCCCACGCTCTCCATAGGGCAAAGCGGGTAGAGCTGCCCCTGGCTCCCTGGGCCCTGCTGCTTTGCTGGGGGTCTCAGCGTCCGAAACCCACTCCCCACGGGTTTTCCTTCGTGGGGAAGCAGGATTGGGCGCGCGAAGCCTTCTGGGCCCAGGCCCCAGCCATGCCCCCTGAGCCAGCTCGGCCGCGCAGCGCCGAAGCCCCGTCGCACCGATGGCCCCAAACGAGCTTCTGGCAGCTGCATTCTGCAAAGGGAAACTCTCCTCGGGCAGCAAACCACAGACTCAACGCGCCTCAGATCCAGAAAGCAACGCAAGCCGTTTTCGCCACCGGCCCCACGCTCTCCATAGCGCAAAGCGGGGCTAGCCTGCCCCTGGCTCCCTGGGCCCTGCTGCTTTGCTGGGGGTCTCCGGCGGCGCAAACCCAGTCCCCAAGTGTTCTCCTTCGTGGGGAAGCAGGATTGTGCGCGCGAAGGGCTTCTGCGCCCAGCCCCAGCCATGCCCCTTGAGCCAGCTCGGCCGCTCAGCGCCGAGGCCCCGTTGCACCGAAATCCCAAAACGAGCTTCTGGGAACTGCATTCTGCAAAGTGAAACACACCTCCGGCAGCAAACCACAGCCCCAATGCGCCTCAGATCCAGAGAGCAGCGCAAGCCGTTTTCGCCCCCGGCCCCACGCTCTCCATAGCGCAAAGCGAGGCTGGGCTGCCCCTGGCTCCCTGGGCCCTGCTGCATTGCTGGGGGTCTCCAGCGCCCGAAACCTAGTCCCCATGAGTTCTCCTTCGTGGGGAGGCAGGATTGGGCGCGCGAAGAAGTTCTGCGCCCAGTCCCCAGCCATGCCTCCTGTGCCAGCTCGGCCGCTCAGCGCCGAGGCCCCGTCGCACCGACGGCCCCAAACGAGCTTCTGGCAGCTGCATTCTGCAGAGGGAAAGTCTCCTCGGGCAGCAAACCACAGCCCCAACGCGCCTCGGATCGAGAAAGCAACGCAAGCCGTTTTCGCCCCCGGCCCTCTGCTCTCCATAGGGCGAACCGGGCCTGGGCTGCCCCGGCTCCCTGGGCCCTGCTGCTTTGCTGGGTGTCTCCGGTGCCCGAAACCCACTCCCCACGGGTTCTCCTTCGTGGGGAAGCAGGATTGGACGCGCGAAGCCTTCAGCGCCCAGGCCCCAGCCATGCCCCCTGAGCCAGCTTGGCCTTTCAGCGCCTAGGCCCCTTCGCACCGACGGCCCCAAACAATCTTCTGGCAGCTGCATTCTGCAAAGGGAAAGTCTCCTCGGGCAGCAAACCACAGCCCCAACGCGCCTCGGATCGAGAAAGCAACGCAAGCCGTTTTCGCCCCCGGCCCCTCGCTCTCCATAGGGCGAACCGGGGCTGGGCGGCCCCGGCTGCCTGGGCCCTGCTGCTTTGCTGGGTGTCTCCGGTGCCCGAAACCCACTCCCCATGGGTTCTGCTTCGTGGGGAAGCAGGATTGGGCGCGGGAAGCCTTCTGCGCCCAGGCCCCAGCCATGCCCCCTGAGCCAGCTCGGGCTCTCAGCGTTGAGGACCCGTCGCACCGACGGCCCCAAACAATCTTCTGGCAGCTGCATTCTGCAAAGGGAAACTCTCCTCGGGCAGCAAACCACAGCCCCAACGCGCCTCAGATTGAGAAAGCAACGCAAGCCCTTTTCGCCCCGGCCCACGCCACTCCATAGGGCGAACCGGGGCTGGGCTACCCCGGCTCCCTGGGCCCTGCTGCTTTGCTGGGGGTCTCCGGTGCCCGAAACCCACTCCCCACGGGTTCACCTTCGTGGGGAAGCAGGATTGGGCGCGCGAAACCTTCTGCGCCCAGGCCCCAGCCATGCCCCCTGAGCCAGCTCGGCCTCTCAGTGCTGAGGCCCCGTTTCACCGACGGCCCCAAACAATCTTCTGGCAGCTGCATTCTGCAAGGGGAAACTCTCCTCGGGCAGCAACCCACAGCCCCAACGCGCCTCGGATCGAGAAAGCAACGCAAGCCGTTTTCGCCCCCGGCCCCCCGCTCTCCATAGGGCGAACCGGGGCTGGGCTGCCCTGGCTCCTTGGGCCCTGCTGCTTTGCTGGGGGTCTCCGGTGCCCGAAACCCACTCCCCACGGGTTCTCCTTCGTGGGGAAGCAGGATTGGATGCGCGAAGCCTTCTGCGCCCAGGCCCCAGCCATGCCCCCTGAGCCAGCTCGGCCGCTCAGCGCCTAGGCCCCGTCGCACCGACGGCCCCAAACAATCTTCTGTCAGCTGCATTCTGCAAAGGGAAACTCTCCTCAGGCAGCAAACCACAGCCCCAACGTGCCTCGGATCGAGAAAGCAACGCAAGCCGTTTTCGCCCCCGGCCCCCCGCTCTCCATAGGCCAAACCGGGGCTGGGCTGCCATGGCTCCTTGGGCCCTGCTGCTTTGTTGGGGGTCTCCGGTGCCTGAACCCCACTCCCCACGGGTTCTCCTTCGTGGGGAAGCAGGATTGGGCGCGCGAAGGCCTTCTGCGCCCAGCCCAAGCCATGCCCCTTGAGCCAGCTCGGCCGCTCAGCGCCGAGGCCCCGTTGCACCGAAGGCCCAAAACGAGCTTCTGGGAACTGCATTCTGCAATGTGAAACACTCCTCCAGCAGCAAACCACAGCCCCAATGCGCCTCAGATGCAGAGAGCAACACAAGCCGTTTTCGCTCCCGGCCCCACGCTCTCCATAGCGCAAAGCGAGGCTCGGCTGCCCCTGGCTCCCTGGGCCGTGCTGCATTGCTGGGGGTCTCCAGCGCCCGAAACCTAGTCCCCATGAGTTCTCCTTCGTGGGGAGGCAGGATTGGGCGCGCGAAGAAGTTCTGCGCCCAGTCCCCAGCCATGCCTCCTGTGCCAGCTCGGCCGCTCAGAGCCGAGGCCCCGTCGCACCGAGGGCCCCAAACGAGCTTCTGGCAGCTGCATTCTGCAAAGGGAAACTCTCCTCGGGCAGCAAACCACAGCCCCAACGCGCCTCGGATCGAGAATGCAACGCAAGCCGTTTTCGCCCCCGGCCCCCCGCTCGCCATAGGGCTAACCGGGGCTGGGCTGCCATGGCTCCTTGGGCCCTGCTGCTTTGCTGGGGGTCTCCGGTGCCCGAAACCCACTCCCCACGGGTTCTCCTTCGTGGGGAAGCAGGATTGGGCGCACGAAGGCCTTCTGCGCCCAGGCCCCAGCCTTGCTCCCTGAGCGAGCTCGGCCGCTCAGCGACGAGGCCCCGTCGCACCGACGGCCCCAAACAATCTTCTGGCAGCTGCATTCTGCAAAGGGAAACTCTCCTCGGGCAGCAAACCACAGCCCCAACGCGCCTCGGATCGAGAAAGCAACGCAAGCCGTTTTCGCCCCCGGCCCCCGCTCTCCATAGAGCGAACCGGGGCTGGGCTGCCCAGGCTCCCTGGGCCCTGCTGCTTTGCTGGGTGTCTCCGGTGCCCGAAACCCACTCCCCACGGGTTCTCCTTCGTGGGGAAGCAGGATTGGACGCGCGAAGCCTTCAGCGCCCAGGCCCCAGCCATGCCCCCTGAGCCAGCTTGGCCTTTCAGCGCCTAGGCCCCTTCGCACCGACGGCCCCAAACAATCTTCTGGCAGCTGCATTCTGCAAAGGGAAAGTCTCCTCGGGCAGCAAACCACAGCCCCAACGCGCCTCGGATCGAGAAAGCAACGCAAGCCGTTTTCGCCCCCGGCCCCTCGCTCTCCATAGGGCGAACCGGGGCTGGGCGGCCCCGGCTGCCTGGGCCCTGCTGCTTTGCTGGGTGTCTCCGGTGCCCGAAACCCACTCCCCATGGGTTCTGCTTCGTGGGGAAGCAGGATTGGGCGCGGGAAGCCTTCTGCGCCCAGGCCCCAGCCATGCCCCCTGAGCCAGCTCGGGCTCTCAGCGTTGAGGACCCGTCGCACCGACGGCCCCAAACAATCTTCTGGCAGCTGCATTCTGCAAAGGGAAACTCTCCTCGGGCAGCAAACCACAGCCCCAACGCGCCTCAGATTGAGAAAGCAACGCAAGCCCTTTTCGCCCCGGCCCACGCCACTCCATAGGGCGAACCGGGGCTGGGCTACCCCGGCTCCCTGGGCCCTGCTGCTTTGCTGCGGGTCTCCGGTGCCCGAAACCCACTCCCCACGGGTTCTCCTTAGTGGGGAAGCAGGATTGGGCGCGCGAAACCTTCTGCGCCCAGGCCCCAGCCATGCCCCCTGAGCCAGCTCGGCCTCTCAGCGCTGAGGCCCCGTTTCACCGACGGCCCCAAACAATCTTCTGGCAGCTGCATTCTGCAAGGGGAAACTCTCCTCGGGCAGCAACCCACAGCCCCAACGCGCCTCGGATCGAGAAAGCAACACAAGCCGTTTTCGCCCCCGGCCCCCCGCTCTCCATAGGGCGAACCGGGGCTGGGCTGCCCTGGCTCCTTGGGCCCTGCTGCTTTGCTGGGGGTCTCCGGTGCCCGAAACCCACTCCCCACGGGTTCTCCTTCGTGGGGAAGCAGGATTGGATGCGCGAAGCCTTCTGCGCCCAGGCCCCAGCCATGCCCCCTGAGCCAGCTCGGCCGCTCAGCGCCTAGGCCCCGTCGCACCGACGGCCCCAAACAATCTTCTGTCAGCTGCATTCTGCAAAGGGAAACTCTCCTCAGGCAGCAAACCACAGCCCCAACGTGCCTCGGATCGAGAAAGCAACGCAAGCCGTTTTCGCCCCCGGCCCCCCGCTCTCCATAGGCCAAACCGGGGCTGGGCTGCCATGGCTCCTTGGGCCCTGCTGCTTTGCTGGGGGTCTCCGGTGCCGGAAACTCACTCCCCACGGGTTCTCCGTCGTGGGGAAGCAGGATTGGGCGCGCGAAGGCCTTCTGCGCCCAGGCCCGAGCCTTGCCCCCTGAGCCAGCTCGACCGCACAGTGCCGAGTCCCTGTCGCACCGACGGCCCCAAACGAGCTTCTGGCAGCTGCATTCTGCAAAGGGAAACTCTCCTCGGGCAGCAAACCACAGCCCCAACGCGCCTCGGATCGAGAAAGCAACGCAAGCCTTTTTCGCCCCCGGACCCCGAAATCCATAGGGCGAACCTGGGCTGGTCTGCCCAAGCTCCCTGGGCCCTGCTGCTTTGCTGGGGGTCTCCGGTGCCCGAAACCCACTCCCCACGGGTTCACTTTCGTGGGGAAGCAGGATTGGGCACGCGAAACCTTCTGCGCCCAGGCCCAGCCATGCCCCCTGAGCCAGCTCGGCCTCACAGCGCTGAGGCCCCGTCGCACCGACGGCCCCAAACAATCTTCTGACAGCTGCATTCTGCAAAAGGAAACTCTCCTCGGGCAGCAACCCTCAGCCCCAACGCGCCTCGGATCGAGAAAGCAACGCAAGCCGTTTTCGCCCCCGGCTCCCCGCTCTCCATAGGGCTAACCGGGGCTGGGCTGCCCGGGCTCCTTGGGCCCTGCTGCTTTGCTGGGGGTCTCCGGTGCCCGAAACCCACTCCCCACGGGTTCTCCTTCGTGGGGAAGCAGGATTGGATGCGCGAAGCCTTCTGGGCCCAGGACCCATCCATGCCCCCTGAGCCAGCTCGGCCGCTCAGCGCCTAGGCCCCGTCGCACCGACGGCCCCAAACAATCTTCTGTCAGCTGCATTCTGCAAAGGGAAACTCTCCTAGGGCAGCAAACCACAGCCCAATGCTCCTCGGTTAGAGAAAGCAACGCAAGCCGTTTTCGCCCCCGGCCCCCCGCTCTCCATAGAGCGAACCGGGGCTGGGCTGCCCCGGCTCCCTGGGCCCCTGCTGCTTTGCTGGGTGTCTCCGGTGCCCGAAACCCACTCCCCACGGGTTCTCCTTCGTGGGGAAGCAGGATTGGACGCGCGAAGCCTTCTGGGCCCAGTCCCCAGCCATGCCCCCTGAGCCAGCTCGGCCGCTCAGCGCCTAGGCCCCGTCGCACCGACGACCCCAAACAATCTTCTAGCAGCTGCATTCTGCAAAGGGAAACTCTCCTCGGGCAGCAAACCACAGCCCCAACGCGCCTCGGATCGAGAAAGCAACGCAAGCCGTTTTCGCCCCCGGTCCCCCGTTCTCCATAGAGCGAACCGGGGCTGGGCTGCCCAGGCTCCCTGGGCCCTGCTGCTTTGCTGGGTGTCTCCGGTGCCCGAAACCCACTCCCCACGGGTTCTCCTTCGTGGGGAAGCAGGATTGGGCGCGCGAAGCCTTCTGCGCCCAGGCCCCAGCCATGCCACCTGAGCCAGCTCGGCCGCTCAGGGCCTAGGCCCCGTCGCACCGACGGCCCCAAACAATCATCTGGCAGCTGCATTCTGCAAAGGGAAACTCTCCTCGGGCAGCAAACCACAGCCCCAAAGCGCCTCGGATCGAGAAAGCAACGCAAGCCGTTTTCGCCCCCGGCCCCCCGCTCTCCATAGGGCTAACCGGGGCTGGGCTGCCATGGCTCCTTGGGCCCTGCTGCTTTGCTGGGGGTCTCCGGTGCCCGAAACCCACTCCCCACGGGTTCTCCTTCGTGGGGAAGCAGGATTGGGCGCGCGAAGGCCTTCTGCGCCCAGGCCCCAGCCTTGCCCCCTGAGCCAGCTCGGCCGCTCAGCGCCTAGGCCCCGTCGCACCGACGGCCCCAAACAATCTTCTGTCAGCTGCATTCTGCAAAGGGAAACTCTCCTCGGGCAGCAAACCACAGCCCAATGCTCCTCGGTTAGAGAAAGCAACGCAAGCCGTTTTTGCCCCCGGCCCCCCGCTCTCCATAGAGCGAACCGGGGCTGGGCTGCCCCGGCTCCCTGGGCCCCTGCTGCTTTGCTGGGTGTCTCCGGTGCCCGAAACCCACTCCCCACGGGTTCTCCTTCGTGGGGAAGCAGGATTGGACGCGCGAAGCCTTCTGTGCCCAGTCCCCAGCCATGCCCCCTGAGCCAGCTCGGCCGCTCAGCGCCTAGGCCCCGTCGCACCGACGACCCCAAACAATCTTCTAGCAGCTGCATTCTGCAAAGGGAAACTCTCCTCGGGCAGCAAACCACAGCCCCAACGCGCCTCGGATCGAGAAAGCAACGCAAGCCGTTTTCGCCCCCGGCCCCCCGCTCTCCATACAGCGAACCGGGGCTGGGCTGCCCAGGCTCCCTGGGCCCTGCTGCTTTGCTGGGTGTCTCGGGTGCCCGAAACCCACTCCCCACGGGTTCTCCTTCATGGGGAAGCAGGATTGTGCGCGCGAAGCCTTCTGCGCCCAGGCCCCAGCCATGCCACCTGAGCCAGCTCGGCCGCTCAGCGCCTAGGCCCCGTCGCACCGACGGCCCCAAACAATCTTCTGGCAGCTGCATTCTGCAAAGGGAATCTCTCCTCGGGCAGCAAACCACAGCCCCAACGCGCCTCGGATCGAGAAAGCAACGCAAGCCGTTTTCGCCCCCGGCCCCCCGCTCTCCATAGGGCTAACCGGGGCTGGGCTGCCATGGCTCCTTGGGCCCTGCTGCTTTGCTGGGGGTCTCCGGTGCCCGAAACCCACTCCCCACGGGTTCTCCTTCGTGGGGAAGCAGGATTGGGCGCGCGAAGGCCTTCTGCGCCCAGGCCCCAGCCTTGCCCCCTGAGTGAGCTCGGCCGCTCAGCGCCGAGGCCCCGTCGCACCGACGGCCCCAAACAATCATCTGGCAGCTGCATTCTGCAAAGGGAAACTCTCCTCGGGCAGCAAACCACAGCCCCAACGCGCCTCGGATCGAGAAAGCAACGCAAGCCTTTTTCGCCCCCGGCCCCCGCTCTCCATAGAGCGAACCGGGGCTGGGCTGCCCAGGCTCCCTGGGCCCTGCTGCTTTGCTGGGGGTCTCCGGTGCACGAAACCCACTCCCCACGGGTTCTCCTTCGTGGGGAAGCAGGATTGGACGCGCGAAGCCTTCTGCGCCCAGGCCCCAGCCATGCCCCCTGAGCCAGCTCGGCCACTCAGCGCCTAGGCCCCTTCGCACTGACGGCCCCAAACAATCTTCTGACAGCTGCATTCTGCAAAGGGAAACTCTCCTCGGGCAGCAAACCACAGCCCCAACGCGCCTCGGTTAGAGAAAGCAACGCCAGCCGTTTTCGCCCCCGGCCCCCCGCTCTCCATAGAGCGAACCGGGGCTGGGCTGCCCAGGCTCCCTGGGCCCTGCTGCTTTACTGGGTGTCTTCGGCGGCCAAAACCTTCTCCCCACGGGTTCTCCTTCGTGGGGAAGCAGGATTGGGAGCGCGAAGAAGTTCTGTGCCCAGGCCCCAGCCATGCCCCCTGAGCCAGCTTGGCCGCTCAGTGCCGAGGACCCATCACACGGAACGCCCAAAACGAACTTCTGGCAGCTGAATTCTGCAAAGGGAAACTCTCCTCGGGCAGCAAACCACAGCCCCAACGCGCCTCGAATCCAGAAAGCAACGCAAGCCTTTTTCAGCCCCGGCCCCACGCTCTCCATAGGGCAAAGCGGGTAGAGCTGCCCCTGGCTCCCTGGGCCCTGCTGCTTTGCTGGGGGTCTCAGCGTCCGAAACCCACTCCCCACGGGTTTTCCTTCGTGGGGAAGCAGGATTGGGCGCGCGAAGCCTTCTGCGCCCAGGACCCAGCCATGCCCCCTGAGCCAGCTCGGCCGCGCAGCGCCGAAGCCCCGTCGCACCGATGGCCCCAAACGAGCTTCTGGCAGCTGCATTCTGCAAAGGGAAACTCTCCTCGGGCAGCAAACCACAGACTCAACGCGCCTCAGATCCAGAAAGCAACGCAAGCCGTTTTCGCCACCGGCCCCACGCTCTCCATAGCGCAAAGCGGGGCTAGCCTGCCCCTGGCTCCCTGGGCCCTGCTGCTTTGCTGGGGGTCTCCGGCGGCGCAAACCCAGTCCCCAAGTGTTCTCCTTCGTGGGGAAGCAGGATTGTGCGCGCGAAAGCCTTCTGCGCCCAGCCCCAGCCATGCCCCTTGAGCCAGCTCGGCCGCTCAGCGCCGAGGCCCCGTTGCACCGAAATCCCAAAACGAGCTTCTGGGAACTGCATTCTGCAAAGTGAAACACACCTCCGGCAGCAAACCACAGCCCCAATGCGCCTCAGATCCAGAGAGCAGCGCAAGCCGTTTTCGCCCCCGGCCCCACGCTCTCCATAGCGCAAAGCGAGGCTGGGCTGCCCCTGGCTCCCTGGGCCCTGCTGCATTGCTGGGGGTCTCCAGCGCCCGAAACCTAGTCCCCATGAGTTCTCCTTCGTGGGGAGGCAGGATTGGGCGCGCGAAGAAGTTCTGCGCCCAGTCCCCAGCCATGCCTCCTGTGCCAGCTCGGCCGCTCAGCGCCGAGGCCCCGTCGCACCGACGGCCCCAAACGACCTTCTGGCAGCTGCATTCTGCAAAGGGAAACTCTCCTCGGGCAGCAAACCACAGCCCCAACGCGCCTCGGATCGAGAAAGCAACGCAAGCCGTTTTCGCCCCCGGCCCTCTGCTCTCCATAGGGCGAACCGGGCCTGGGCTGCCCCGGCTCCCTGGGCCCTGCTGCTTTGCTGGGTGTCTCCGGTGCCCGAAACCCACTCCCCACGGGTTCTCCTTCGTGGGGAAGCAGGATTGGGCGCGCGAAGGCCTTCTGCGCCCAGCCCCAGCCATGCCCCTTGAGCCAGCTCTGCCGCTCAGCGCCGAGGCCCCGTTGCACCGAAGGCCCAAAACGAGCTTCTGGGAACTGCATTCTGCAAAGTGAAACACTCCTCCGGCAGCAAACCACAGCCCCAATGCGCCTCAGATCCAGAAAGCAACGCAAGCCTTTTTCAGCCCCGGCCCCACGCTCTCCATAGGGCGAACCGGGCCTGGGCTGCCCTGGCTCCCTGGGCCCTGCTGCTTTGCTGGGGGTCTCAGCGTCCGAAACCCACTCCCCACGGGTTTTCCTTCGTGGGGAAGCAGGATTGGGCGCGAGAAGGCCTTCTGCGCCCAGGCCCCAGCCATGCCCCCTGAGCCAGTTCGGCCGCGCAGCGCCGAAGCCCCGTCGCACCGATGGCCCCAAAGGAGCTTCTGGCAGCTGCATTCTGCAAAGGGAAACTCTCCTCGGGCAGCAAACCACAGACTCAACGCGCCTCAGATCCAGAAAGCAACGCAAGCCGTTTTCGCCACCTGCCCCACGCTCTCCATAGCGCAAAGCGGGGCTAGCCTGCCCCTGGCTCCCTGGGCCCTGCTGCTTTGCTGGGGGTCTCCGGCGGCGCAAACCCAGTCCCCAAGTGTTCTCCTTCGTGGGGAAGCAGGATTGGGCGCGCGAAAGCCTTCTGCGCCCAGCCCCAGCCATGCCCCTTGAGCCAGCTCGGCCGCTCAGCGCCGAGGCCCCGTCGCACCGACGGCCCCAAACGACCTTCTGGCAGCTGCATTCTGCAAAGGGAAACTCTCCTCGGGCAGCAAACCACAGCCCCAACGCGCCTCGGATCGAGAAAGCAACGCAAGCCGTTTTCGCCCCCGGCCCCCGCTCTCCATAGGGCGAACCGGGCCTGGGCTGCCCAGGCTCCCTGGGCCCTGCTGCTTTGCTGGGGGTCTCCGGTGCCCGAAACCCACTCCCCACGGGTTCTCCTTCGTGGGGAAGCAGGATTGGGCGCGCGAAGGCCTTCTGCGCCCAGCCCAAGCCATGCCCCTTGAGCCAGCTCGGCCGCTCAGCGCCGAGGCCCCGTTGCACCGAAGGCCCAAAACGAGCTTCTGGGAACTGCATTCTGCAATGTGAAACACTCCTCCAGCAGCAAACCACAGCCCCAATGCGCCTCAGATGCAGAGAGCAACACAAGCCGTTTTCGCCCCCGGCCCCACGCTCTCCATAGCGCAAAGCGAGGCTGGGCTGCCCCTGGCTCCCTGGGCCGTGCTGCATTGCTGGGGGTCTCCAGCGCCCGAAACCTAGTCCCCATGAGTTCTCCTTCGTGGGGAGGCAGGATTGGGCGCGCGAAGAAGTTCTGCGCCCAGTCCCCAGCCATGCCTCCTGTGCCAGCTCGGCCGCTCAGAGCCGAGGCCCCTTCGCACCGAGGGCCCCAAACGAGCTTCTGGCAGCTGCATTCTGCAAAGGGAAACTCTCCTCGGGCAGCAAACCACAGCCCCAACGCGCCTCGGATCGAGAATGCAACGCAAGCCGTTTTCGCCCCCGGCCCCCCGCTCGCCATAGGGCTAACTGGGGCTGGGCTGCCATGGCTCCTTGGGCCGTGCTGCTTTGCTGGGGGTCTCCGGTGCCCCAAACCCACTCCCCACGGGTTCTCCTTCGTGGGGAAGCAGGATTCGGCGCGTGAAGGCCTTCTGCGCCCAGGCCCCTGCCATGCTCACTGAGCCAGCTCGGCCGCTCAGCACCTAGGCCCCGTCGCACCGACGGCCCCAAACAATCTTCTGGCAGCTGCATTCTGCAAAGGGAAACTCTCCTCGGGCAGCAACCCACAGCCCCAACGCGCCTCGGATCGAGAAAGCAACGCAAGCTCTTTTCGCCCCCGGGCCCCCGCTCTCCATAGAGCGAACCGCTGCAGGGCTGCCCAGGCTCCCTGGGCCCTGCTGCTTTGCTGAGTGTCTCCGGTGCCCGAAACCCTCACCCCACGGGTTCTCCTTCGTGGGGAAGCAGGATTGGACGCGCAAAGCCTTCTGCGCCCAGGCCCCAGCCATGCCCCCTGAGCCAGCTCGGCCTCTCAGCGCCTAGGCCCCGTCGCACCGACGGCCCCAAACGAGCTTCTGACAGCTGCATTCTGCAAAGGGAAACTCTCCTCGGGCAGCAAACCACAGCCCCAACGCGCCTCGGATCGAGAAAGCAACGCAAGCTCTTTTCGCCCCCGGGCCCCCGCTCTCCATAGAGCGAACCGCTGCAGGGCTGCCCAGGCTCCCTGGGCCCTGCTGCTTTGCTGGGTGTCTCCGGTGCCCGAAACCCACACCCCACGGGTTCTCCTTCGTGGGGAAGCAGGATTGGACGCGCAAAGCCTTCTGCGCCCAGGCCCCAGCCATGCCCCCTGAGCCAGCTCGGCCTCTCAGCGCCTAGGCCCCGTCGCACCGACGGCCCCAAACGAGCTTCTGACAGCTGCATTCTGCAAAGGGAAACTCTCCTCGGGCAGCAAACCACAGCCCCAACGCGCCTCGGATCGAGAAAGCAACGCAAGCCGGTTTCGCCCCCGGCCCCCCGCTCTCCTTAGAGCGAACCGGGGCTGGGCTGCCCAGGCTCCCTGGGCCCTGCTGCTTTGCTGGGGGTCTCCGGTGCCCGAAACCCACTCCCCACGGGTTCTCCTTCGTGGGGAAGCAGGATTGGGCGCGGGAAGCCTTCTGCGCCCAGGCCCCAGCCATGCCCCCTGAGCCAGCTCGGCCGCTCAGCGCCGAGGCCCTATCACACCGATGGCCCGAAACAATCTTCTGGCAGCTGCATTCTGCAAAGGGAAACTCTCCTCGGGCAGCAAACCACAGCCCCAACGCGCCTCGGATCGAGGAAGCAACGCAAGCCGTTTTCGCCCCCGGACCCCGCTCTCCATAGGGCGAACCGGGGCTGGTCTGCCCAAGCTCCCTGGGCCCTGCTGCTTTGCTGGGGGTCTCCGGTGCCCGAAACCCACTCCCCACGGGTTCTCCTTCGTGGGGAAGCAGGATTGGGCGCGCGAAGCCTTCTGCGCCCAGGCCCCAGCCATGCACCCTGATCCAGCTCGGCCTCTCAGCGCTGAGGCCCCGTCTCACAGACGGCCCCAAACAATCTTCTGGCAGCTGCATTCTGCAAAGGGAAACTCTCCTCGGGCAGCAACCCACAGCCCCAACGCGCCTCAGATCGAGAAAGCAACGCAAGCCGTTTTCGCCCCCGGCCCCCCGCTCTCCATAGGGCTAACCGGAGCTGGGCTGCCCTGGCTCCTTGGGCCCTGCTGCTTTGCTGGGGGTCTCCGGTGCCCGAAACCCACTCCCCACGGGTTCTCCTTCGTGGGGAAGCAGGATTGGGCGCACGAAGCCTTCTGCGCCTGGGCCCCAGCCATGCCCCCTGAGCGAGCTCGGCCGCTCAGCGCCGAGGCCCCGTCGCACCGACGGCCCCAAACAATCTTCTGGCAGCTGCATTCTGCAAGGGGAAACTCTCCTCGGGCAGCAACCCACAGCCACAACGCGCCTCGGATCGAGAAAGCAACGCAAGCCGTTTTCGCCCCCGGCCCCCCGCTCTCCATAGAGCGAACCGGGCCTGGGCTGCCCAGGCTCCCTGGGCCCTGCTGCTTTGCTGGGTGTCTCTGGTGCCCGAAACCCACTCCCGACGGGTTCTCCTTCGTGGGGAAGCAGGATTGGACGCGCGAAGCCTTCTGCGCCCAGGCCGCAGCCATGCCACCTGAGCCAGCTCGGCCGCTCAGCGCCTAGGCCCCGTCGCACCGACGGCCCCAAACAATCTTCTGGCAGCTGCATTCTGCAAAGGGAAACTCTCCTCGGGCAGCAACCCACAGCCCCAACGCGCCTCGGATCTAGAAACAACGCAAGCCGTTTTCGCCCCCGGCCCCCCGCTCTCCATAGGGCTAACCGGGGCTGGGCTGCCATGGCTCCTTGGGCCCTGCTGCTTTGCTGGGGGTCGCCGGTGCCCGAAACCCACCCCCACGGGTTCTCCTTCGTGGGGAAGCAGGATTGGGCGCACGAAGGCCTTCTGCGCCCAGGCCCCAGCCTTGCTCCCTGAGCGAGCTCGGCCGCTCAGCGACGAGGCCCCGTCGCACCGACGGCCCCAAACAATCTTCTGGCAGCTGCATTCTGCAAAGGGAAACTCTCCTCGGGCAGCAAACCACAGCCCCAACGCGCCTCGGATCGAGAAAGCAACGCAAGCCGTTTTCGCCCCCGTACCCCCGCTCTCAATAGGGCTAACCGGGGCTGGGCTGCCCTGGCTCCTTGGGCCCTGCCGCTTTGCTGGGGGTCTCCGGTGCCCGAAACCCACTCCCCACGGGTTCTCCTTCGTGGGGAAGCAGGATTGGGCGAGCGAAGGCCTTCTGCGCCCAGGCCCGAGCCTTGCCCCCTGAGCCAGCTCGGTCGCTCAGCGCTGAGGCCCCGTCGCACCGAAGGCCCCAAACAATCTTCTGGCAGCTGCATTCTGCAAAGGGAAACTCTCCTCGGGCAGCCAACCACAGCCCCAACGCGCCTCGGATCGAGAAAGCAACGCAAGCCGGTTTCGCCCCCGGCCCCCCGCTCTCCTTAGAGCGAACCGGGGCTGGGCTGCCCAGGCTCCCTGGGCCCTGCTGCTTTGCTGGGGGTCTCCGGTGCCCGAAACCCACTCCCCACGGGTTCTCCTTCGTGGGGAAGCAGGATTGGGCGCGGGAAGCCTTCTGCGCCCAGGCCCCAGCCATGCCCCCTGAGCCAGCTCGGCCGCTCAGCGCCGAGGCCCTATCACACCGATGGCCCGAAACAATCTTCTGGCAGCTGCATTCTGCAAAGGGAAACTCTCCTCGGGCAGCAAACCACAGCCCCAACGCGCCTCGGATCGAGAAAGCAACGCAAGCCGTTTTCGCCCCCGGACCCCGCTCTCCATAGGGCGAACCGGGGCTGGTCTGCCCAAGCTCCCTGGGCCCTGCTGCTTTGCTGGGGGTCTCCGGTGCCCGAAACCCACTCCCCACGGGTTCACCTTCGTGGGGAAGCAGGATTGGGCGCGCGAAGCCTTCTGCGCCCAGGCCCCAGCCATGCCCCCTGAGCCAGCTCGGCCGCTCAGCGCCGAGGCCCTATCACACCGATGGCCCGAAACAATCTTCTGGCAGCTGCATTCTGCAAAGGGAAACTCTCCTCGGGCAGCAACCCACAGCCCCAACGCGCCTCAGATCGAGAAAGCAACGCAAGCCGTTTTCGCCCCCGGCCCCCCGCTCTCCATAGGGCTAACCGGAGCTGGGCTGCCCTGGCTCCTTGGGCCCTGCTGCTTTGCTGGGGGTCTCCGGTGCCCGAAACCCACTCCCCACGGGTTCTCCTTCGTGGGGAAGCAGGATTGGGCGCACGAAGCCTTCTGCGCCTGGGCCCCAGCCATGCCCCCTGAGCGAGCTCGGCCGCTCAGCGCCGAGGCCACGTCGCACCGACGGCCCCAAACAATCTTCTGGCAGCTGCATTCTGCAAAGGGAAACTCTCCTCGGGCAGCAAACCACAGCCCCAACGCGCCTCGGATCGAGAAAGCAACGCAAGCCATTTTCGCCCCCGGCCCCCGCCACTCCATAGGGCGAAACGGGGCTGGGCTGCCCCGGCTCCCTGGGCCCTGCTGCTTTGCTGGGGGTCCCCGTGCCCCAAACCCACTCCACACGGATTCTCCTTCGTGGGGAAGCAGGATTGGGCGAGCGAAGGCCTTCTGCGCCCAGGCCCCAGCCAAGCCCCATGAGCCAGCTCGGCCACTCAAAGCCAAGGTCCCGTCGCACCGATGCCCCAAACGAGCTTCTGACAGCTGCATTCTGCAAAGGGAAACTCTCCTCGGGCAGCAAACCACAGCCCCAACGCGCCTCGGATCGAGAAAGCAATGCAAGCCGGTTTCGACCCGACCCTCCTTTCTCCATAGGGCGAACTGGGACTGGTCTGCCCCAGCTCCCTGGGCCGTGCTGCCTTGCAGGGGGTCTCCGGTGCCCGAAACCCACTCCCCACGGATTCTCCTTCGTGGGGAAGCAGGATTGGGCGCGCGAAGGCCTTCTGCGCCCAGGCCCCAGGCAAGCCCCCTGAGCCAGGTCGGCTGCTCAGCGCCAAGGTCCCGTCGCACCGATGCCCCAAACGAGCTTCTGACAGCTGCTTTCTGCAAAGGGAAACTCTCCTCGGGCAGCAAACCACAGCCCCAACGCGCCTCGGATCGAGAAAGCAACGCAAGCCGTTTTCGCCCCCGGCCCCCCGCTCTCCATAGAGCGAACCGGGGCTGGGCTGCCCAGGCTCCCTGGGCCCTGCTGCTTTGCTGGGGGTCTCCGGTGCCCGAAACCCACTCCCCACGGGTTCTCCTTCGTGGGGAAGCAGGATTGGACGCGCGAAGCCTTCTGCGCCCAGGCCCCAGCCATGCTCCATGAGCCAGCTCGGCCTCTCAGCGCTGAGGCCCCGTCTCATCGACGGCCCCAAACAATCTTCTGGCAGCTGCATTCTGCAAAGGGAAACTCTCCTCGGGCAGCAACCCACAGCCCCAACGCGCCTCGGATCTAGAAAGCAACGCAAGCCGTTTTCGCCCCCGGCCCTCCGCTCTCCATAGGGCGAACCTGGGCTGGGCTGCCCTGGCTCCCTGGGCCCTGCTGCTTTGCTGGGGGTGTCCAGTGCCCGAAACCCACTCCCCACAGGTTCTCCTTCGTGGGGAAGCAGGATTGGGCACGCGAAGGCCTTCTGCACCCAGGCCCTAGCCAAGCCCCCTGAGCCAGCTCGGCCACTCAGCGCAAAGGTCCTGTCGCACCGATGGCCCCAAACGAGCTTCTGACAGCTGCATTCTGCAAAGGGAAACTCTCCTCGGGCAGCAACCACAGCCCCAACGCGCCTCGGATCGAGAAAGCAACGCAAGCTCTTTTCGCCCCCGGGCCCCCGCTCTCCATAGAGCGAACGGCTGCAGGGCTGCCCAGGCTCCCTGGGCCCTGCTGCTTTGCTGGGTGTCTCCGGTGCCCGAAACCCACACCCCACGGGTTCTCCTTCGTGGGGAAGCAGGATTGGACGCGCAAAGCCTTCTGCGCCCAGGCCCCAGCCATGCCCCCTGAGCCAGCTCGGCCTCTCAGCGCCTCGGCCCCGTCGCACCGACGGCCCCAAACGAGCTTCTGACAGCTGCATTCTGCAAAGGGAAACTCTCCTCGGGCAGCAAACCACAGCCCCAACGCGCCTCGGATCGAGAAAGCAACGCAAGCCGTTTTCGCCCCCGGGCCCCGCCACTCCATGGGGCGAACCGGGGCTGGGCGGCCCCGTCTCCCTGGGCCCTGCTGCTTTGCTGGGGGTCTCCGGTGCCCGAAGCCGACTCCCCACGGGTTCTCCTTCGTGGGGAAGCAGGATTGGGCGCGGGAAGCCTTCTGCGCCCAGGCCCCAGCCTTGCCCCCTGAGCCAGCTCGGCCGCTCAGCGCCGAGGCCCTATCACACCGATGGCCCGAAACAATCTTCTGGCAGCTGCATTCTGCAAAGGGAAACTCTCCTCGGGCAGCAAACCACAGCCCCAACGCGCCTCGGATCGAGAAAGCAACGCAAGCCGGTTTCGCCCCCGGCCCCCCGCTCTCCTTAGAGCGAACCGGGGCTGGGCTGCCCAGGCTCCCTGGGCCCTGCTGCTTTGCTGGTGGTCTCCGGTGCCCGAAACCCACACCCCACGGGTTCTCCTTCGTGGGGAAGCAGGATTGGGCGCGCGAAGCCTTCTGCACCCAGGCCCCAGACATGCCCCCTGAGCCAGCTCGGCCTTTCAGCGCTGAGGCCACGTCGCACCGACGGCCCCAAACAATCTTCTGGCAGCTGCATTCTGCAAAGGGAAACTCTCCTCGGTCAGCAAACCACAGCCCCAACGCGCCTCGGTTCGAGAAAGCAACGCAAGCTGTTTTCGCCCCCGGCCCCCGCCACTCCATAGGGCAAAACGGGGCTGGGCTGCCCCGGCTCCCTGGGCCCTGCTGCTTTTCTGGGGGTCCCCGTCCCCGAAACCCACTCCCCACGGGTTCTCCTTCGTGGGGAAGCAGGATTGGGCGCGCGAAACCTTCTGCGCCCAGGCCCGAGCCTTGCCCCCTGAGCCAGCTCGGCCGCTCAGCGCCGAGGCCCCGTCGCACCGACGGCCCCAAACGAGCTTCTGGCAGCTGCATTCTGCAAAGGGAAACTCTCCTCGGGCAGCAAACCACAGCCCCAACGCGCCTCGGATCGAGAAAGCAACGCAAGCCTTTTTCGCCCCCGGACCCCGCTCTCCATAGGGCGAACCGGGGCTGGTCTGCCCAAGCTCCCTGGGCCCTGCTGCTTTGCTGGGGGTCTCCGGTGCCCGAAACCCACTCCCCACGGGTTCACCTTCGTGGGGAAGCAGGATTGGGCGCGCGAAGCCTTGTGCGCCCAGGCCCCAGACATGCACCCTGATCCAGCTCGGCCTCTCAGCGCTGAGGCCCCGTCTCACAGACGGCCCCAAACAATCTTCTGGCAGCTGCATTCTGCAAAGGGAAACTCTCCTCGGGCAGCAACCCACAGCCCCAACGCGCCTCAGATCGAGAAAGCAACGCAAGCCGTTTTCGCCCCCGGCCCCCCGCTCTCCATAGGGCTAACCGGAGCTGGGCTGCCCTGGCTCCCTGGGCCCTGCTGCTTTGCTGGGGGTCTCCGGTGCCCGAAACCCACTCCCCACGGGTTCTCCTTCGTGGGGAAGCAGGATTGGGCGCACGAAGCCTTCTGCGCCCAGGCCCCAGCCATGCCCCCTGAGCGAGCTCGGCCGCTCAGCGCCGAGGCCACGTCGCACCGACGGCCCCAAACAATCTTCTGGCAGCTGCATTCTGCAAAGGGAAACTCTCCTCGGGCAGCAAACCACAGCCCCAACGCGCCTCGGATCGAGAAAGCAACGCAAGCCATTTTCGCCCCCGGCCCCCGCCACTCCATAGGGCGAAACGGGGCTGGCCTGCCCCGGCTCCTTGGGCCCTGCTGCTTTGCTGGGGGTCCCCGTGCCCCAAACCCACTCCCCACGGATTCTCCTTCGTGGGGAAGCAGGATTGGGCGAGCGAAGGCCTTCTGCGCCCAGGCCCCAGCCAAGCCCCATGAGCCAGCTCGGCCACTCAAAGCCAAGGTCCCGTCGCACCGATGCCCCATACGAGCTTCTGACAGCTGCATTCTGCAAAGGGAAACTCTCCTCGGGCAGCAAACCACAGCCCCAACGCGCCTCGGATCGAGAAAGCAACGCAAGCCGTTTTCGACCCGGCCCTCCTTTCTCCATAGGGCGAACTGGGACTGGTCTGCCCCAGCTCCCTGGGCCCTGCTGCTTTGCTGGGGGTCTCCGGTGCCCGAAACCCACTCCCCACGGATTCTCCTTCGTGGGGAAGCAGGATTGGGCGCGCGAAGGCCTTCTGCGCCCAGGCCCCAGGCAAGCCCCCTGAGCCAGGTCGGCTGCTCAGCGCCAAGGTCCCGTCGCACCGATGCCCCAAACGAGCTTCTGTCAGCTGCATTCTGCAAAGGGAAACTCTCCTCGGGCAGCAAACCACAGCCCCAACACGCCTCGGATCGAGAAAGCAACGCAAGCTGTTTTCGCCCCCGGCCCCCCGCTCTCCATAGGGCGAACCGGGGCTGGGCTGCCCAGGCTCCCTGGGCCCTGCTGCTTTGCTGGGGGTCTCCGGTGCCCGAAACCCACTCCCCACGGGTTCTCCTTCGTGGGGAAGCAGGATTGGACGCGCGAAGCCTTCTGCGCCCAGGCCCCAGCCATGCCCCATGAGCCAGCTCGGCCTCTCAGCGCTGAGGCCCCGTCTCATCGACGGCCCCAAACAATCTTCTGGCAGCTGCATTCTGCAAAGGGAAACTCTCCTCGGGCAGCACTCCACAGCCACAACGCGCCTCGGATCGAGCAAGCAACGCAAGCCGTTTTCGCCCCCGGCCCCCCGCTCTCCATAGGGCGAACCGGGGCTGGGCTGCCCCGGCTCCTTGGGCCCTGCTGCTTTGCTGGGGGTCTCCGGTGCCCGAAACCCACTCCCCACGGGTTCTCCTTCGTGGGGAAGCAGGATTGGGTGCGCGAAGGCCTTCTGCGCCCAGGCCCCAGCCATGCACCCTGAGCCAGCTCGGCCGCTCAGCGCCTAGGCCCTGTCGCACCAAAGGCCCCAAACAATCTTCTGGCAGCTGCATTCTGCAAAGGGAAACTCTCCTCCGACAGCAACCCACAGCCCGAACGCGCCTCGGATCGAGAACGCAACGCAAGCCGTTTTCGCCCCCGGCCCTCCGCTCTCCATAGGGCGAACCTGGGCTGGGCTGCCCTGGCTCCCTGGGCCCTGCTGCTTTGCTGGGGGTCTCCAGTGCCCGAAACCCACTCCCCACAGGTTCTCCTTCGTGGGGAAGCAGGATTGGGCACGCGAAGGCCTTCTGCGCCCAGGCCCTAGCCAAGCCCCCTGAGCCAGCTCGGCCGCTCAGCGCAAAGGTCCTGTCGCACCGATGGCCCCAAACGAGCTTCTGACAGCTGCATTCTGCAAAGGGAAAATCTCCTCGGGCAGCAAACCACAGCCCCAACGCGCCTCGGATCGAGAAAGCAACGCAAGCTCTTTTCGCCCCCGGGCCCCCGCTCTCCATAGAGCGAACCGCTGCAGGGCTGCCCAGGCTCCCTGGGCCCTGCTGCTTTGCTGGGTGTCTCCGGTGCCCTAAACCCACACCCCAGGGGTGCTCCTTCGTGGGGAAGCAGGATTGGACGCGCAAAGCCTTCTGCGCCCAGGCCCCAGCCATGCCCCCTGAGCCAGCTCGGCCTCTCAGCGCCTAGGCCCCGTCGCACCGACGGCCCCAAACGGGCTTCTGACAGCTGCATTCTGCAAAGGGAAACTCTCCTCGGGCAGCAAACCACAGCCCCAACGCGCCTCGGATCGAGAAAGCAACGCAAGCCGTTTTCGCCCCCGGACACCCGCTCTCAATAGGGCTAACCGGGGCTGGGATGCCCTGGCTCCTTGGGCCCTGCCGCTTTGCTGGGGGTCTCCGGTGCCCGAAACCCACTCCCCACGGGTTCTCCTTCGTGGGGAAGCAGGATTGGGCGAGCGAAGGCCTTCTGCGCCCAGGCCCGAGTCTTGCCCCCTGAGCCAGCTCGGTCGTTCAGCGCTGAGGCCCCGTCGCACCGAAGGCCCCAAACAATCTTCTGGCAGCTGCATTCTGCAAAGGGAAACTCTCCTCGGGCAGCAAACCACAGCCCCAACGCGCCTCGGATCGAGAAAGCAACGCAAGCCGGTTTCGCCCCCGGCCCCCCGCTCTCCTTAGAGCGAACCGGGGCTGGGCTGCCCAGGCTCCCTGGGCCCTGCTGCTTTGCTGGGGGTCTCCGGTGCCCGAAACCCACACCCCACGGGTTCTCCTTCGTGGGGAAGCAGGATTGGGCGCGCGAAGCCTTCTGCACCCAGGCCCCAGACATGCCCCCTGAGCCAGCTCGGCCTTTCAGCGCTGAGGCCACGTCGCACCGACGGCCCCAAACAATCTTCTGGCAGCTGCATTCTGCAAAGGGAAACTCTCCTCGGTCAGCAAACCACAGCCCCAACGCGCCTCGGTTCGAGAAAGCAACGCAAGCTGTTTTCGCCCCCGGCCCCCGCCACTCCATAGGGCAAAACGGGGCTGGGCTGCCCCGGCTCCCTGGGCCCTGCTGCTTTTCTGGGGGTCCCCGTCCCCGAAACCCACTCCCCACGGGTTCTCCTTCGTGGGGAAGCAGGATTGGGCGCGCGAAACCTTCTGCGCCCAGGCCCGAGCCTTGCCCCCTGAGCCAGCTCGGCCGCTCAGCGCCGAGGCCCCGTCGCACCGACGGCCCCAAACGAGCTTCTGGCAGCTGCATTCTGCAAAGGGAAACTCTCCTCGGGCAGCAAACCACAGCCCCAACGCGCCTCGGATCGAGAAAGCAACGCAAGCCTTTTTCGCCCCCGGACCCCGCTCTCCATAGGGCGAACCGGGGCTGGTCTGCCCAAGCTCCCTGGGCCCTGCTGCTTTGCTGGGGGTCTCCGGTGCCCGAAACCCACTCCCCACGGGTTCACCTTCGTGGGGAAGCAGGATTGGGCGCGCGAAGCCTTGTGCGCCCAGGCCCCAGCCATGCACCCTGATCCAGCTCGGCCTCTCAGCGCTGAGGCCCCGTCTCACAGACGGCCCCAAACAATCTTCTGGCAGCTGCATTCTGCAAAGGGAAACTCTCCTCGGGCAGCAACCCACAGCCCCAACGCGCCTCAGATCGAGAAAGCAACGCAAGCCGTTTTCGCCCCCGGCCCCCCGCTCTCCATAGGGCTAACCGGAGCTGGGCTGCCCTGGCTCCCTGGGCCCTGCTGCTTTGCTGGGGGTCTCCGGTGCCCGAAACCCACTCCCCACGGGTTCTCCTTCGTGGGGAAGCAGGATTGGGCGCACGAAGCCTTCTGCGCCCAGGCCCCAGCCATGCCCCCTGAGCGAGCTCGGCCGCTCAGCGCCGAGGCCACGTCGCACCGACGGCCCCAAACAATCTTCTGGCAGCTGCATTCTGCAAAGCGAAACTCTCCTCGGGCAGCAAACCACAGCCCCAACGCGCCTCGGATCGAGAAAGCAACGCAAGCCATTTTCGCCCCCGGCCCCCGCCACTCCATAGGGCGAAACGGGGCTGGGCTGCCCCGGCTCCCTGGGCCCTGCTGCTTTGCTGGGGGTCCCCGTGCCCCAAACCCACTCCCCACGGATTCTCCTTCGTGGGGAAGCAGGATTGGGCGAGCGAAGGCCTTCTGCGCCCAGGCCCCAGCCAAGCCCCATGAGCCAGCTCGGCCACTCAAAGCCAAGGTCCCGTCGCACCGATGCCCCAAACGAGCTTCTGACAGCTGCATTCTGCAAAGGGAAACTCTCCTCGGGCAGCAAACCACAGCCCCAACGCGCCTCGGATCGAGAAAGCAACGCAAGCCGTTTTCGACCCGGCCCTCCTTTCTCCATAGGGCGAACTGGGACTGGTCTGCCCCAGCTCCCTGGGCCCTGCTGCTTTGCTGGGGGTCTCCGGTGCCCGAAACCCACTCCCCACGGATTCTCCTTCGTGGGGAAGCAGGATTGGGCGCGCGAAGGCCTTCTGCGCCCAGGCCCCAGGCAAGCCCCCTGAGCCAGGTCGGCTGCTCAGCGCCAAGGTCCCGTCGCACCGATGCCCCAAACGAGCTTCTGTCAGCTGCATTCTGCAAAGGGAAACTCTCCTCGGGCAGCAAACCACAGCCCCAACACGCCTCGGATCGAGAAAGCAACGCAAGCTGTTTTCGCCCCCGGCCCCCCGCTCTCCATAGAGCGAACCGGGGCTGGGCTGCCCAGGCTCCCTGGGCCCTGCTGCTTTGCTGGGGGTCTCCGGTGCCCGAAACCCACTCCCCACGGGTTCTCCTTCGTGGGGAAGCAGGATTGGACGCGCCAAGCCTTCTGCGCCCAGGCCCCAGCCATGCCCCATGAGCCAGCTCGGCCTCTCAGCGCTGAGGCCCCGTCTCATCGACGGCCCCAAACAATCTTCTGGCAGCTGCATTCTGCAAAGGGAAACTCTCCTCGGGCAGCAACCCACAGCCACAACGCGCCTCGGATCGAGCAAGCAACGCAAGCAGTTTTCGCCCCCGGCCCCCCGCTCTCCATAGGGCGAACCGGGGCTGGGCTGCCCCGGCTCCTTGGGCCCTGCTGCTTGGCTGGGGGTCTCCGGTGCCCGAAACCCACTCCCCACGGGTTCTCCTTCGTGGGGAAGCAGGATTGGGCGCGCGAAGGCCTTCTGCGCCCAGGCCCCAGCCATGCACCCTGAGCCAGCTCGGCCGCTCAGCGCCTAGGCCCTGTCGCACCAAAGGCCCCAAACAATCTTCTGGCAGCTGCATTCTGCAAAGGGAAACTCTCCTCCGACAGCAACCCACAGCCCGAACGCGCCTCGGATCGAGAAAGCAACGCAAGCCGTTTTCGCCCCCGGCCCTCCGCTCTCCATAGGGCGAACCTGGGCTGGGCTGCCCTGGCTCCCTGGGCCCTGCTGCTTTGCTGGGGGTCTCCAGTGCCCGAAACCCACTCCCCACAGGTTCTCCTTCGTGGGGAAGCAGGATTGGGCACGCGAAGGCCTTCTGCGCCCAGGCCCTAGCCAAGCCCCCTGAGCCAGCTCGGCCGCTCAGCGCAAAGGTCCTGTCGCACCGATGGCCCCAAACGAGCTTCTGACAGCTGCATTCTGCAAAGGGAAAATCTCCTCGGGCAGCAAACCACAGCCCCAACGCGCCTCGGATCGAGAAAGCAACGCAAGCTCTTTTCGCCCCCGGGCCCCCGCTCTCCATAGAGCGAACCGCTGCAGGGCTGCCCAGGCTCCCTGGGCCCTGCTGCTTTGCTGGGTGTCTCCGGTGCCTGAAACCCACACCCCAGGGGTGCTCCTTCGTGGGGAAGCAGGATTGGACGCGCAAAGCCTTCTGCGCCCAGGCCCCAGCCATGCCCCCTGAGCCAGCTCGGCCTCTCAGCGCCTAGGCCCCGTCGCACCGACGGCCCCAAACGGGCTTCTGACAGCTGCATTCTGCAAAGGGAAACTCTCCTCGGGCAGCAAACCACAGCCCCAACGCGCCTCGGATCGAGAAAGCAACGCAAGCCGTTTTCGCCCCCGGACCCCCGCTCTCAATAGGGCTAACCGGGGCTGGGATGCCCTGGCTCCTTGGGCCCTGCCGCTTTGCTGGGGGTCTCCGGTGCCCGAAACCCACTCCCCACGGGTTCTCCTTCGTGGGGAAGCAGGATTGGGCGAGCGAAGGCCTTCTGCGCCCAGGCCCGAGCCTTGCCCCCTGAGCCAGCTCAGTCGCTCAGGGCTGAGGCCCCGTCGCACCGAAGGCCCCAAACAATCTTCTGGCAGCTGCATTCTGCAAAGGGAAACTCTCCTCGGGCAGCAAACCACAGCCCCAACGCGCCTCGGATCGAGAAAGCAACGCAAGCCGGTTTCTCCCCCGGCCCTCCGCTCTCCTTAGAGCGAACCGGGGCTGGGCTGCCCAGGCTCCCTGGGCCCTGCTGCTTTGCTGGGGGTCTCCGGTGCCCGAAACCCACACCCCACGGGTTCTCCTTCGTGGGGAAGCAGGATTGGGCGCGCGAAGGCCTTCTGCGCCCAGGCCCCATGCAAGCCCCCTGAGCCAGGTCGGCTGCTCAGCGCCAAGGTCCCGTCGCACCGATGCCCCAAACGAGTTTCTGTCAGCTGCATTCTGCAAAGGGAAACTCTCCTCGGGCAGCAAACCACAGCCCCAACGCGCCTCGGATCGAGAAAGCAACGCAAGCCGTTTTCGCCCCCGGCCCCCCGCTCTCCATAGAGCGAACCGGGGCTGGGCTGCCCAGGCTCCCTGGGCCCTGCTGCTTTGCTGGGGGTCTCCGGTGCCCGAAACCCACTCCCCACGGGTTCTCCTTCGTGGGGAAGCAGGATTGGACGCGCGAAGCCTTCTGCGCCCAGGCCCCAGCCATGCCCCCTGAGCCAGCTCGGCCTCTCAGCGCTGAGGCCCCGTCTCATCGACGGTCCCAAACAATCTTCTGGCAGCTGCATTCTGCAAAGGGAAACTCTCCTCGGGCAGCAACCCACAGTCACAACGCGCCTCGGATCGAGAAAGCAACGCAAGCCGTTTTCGCCCCCGGCCCCCCGCTCTACATAGGGCGAACCGGGGCTGGGCTGCCCCGGCTCCTTGGGCCCTGCTGCTTTGCTGGGGGTCTCCGGTGCCCGAAACCCACTCCCCACGGGTTCTCCTTCGTGGGGAAGTAGGATTGGGCGCACGAAGGCCTTCTGCGCCCAGGCCCCAGCCATTCCCCCTGAGCCAGCTCGGCCGCTCAACGCCTAGGCCCTGTCGCACCAAAGGCCCCAAACAATCTTCTGGCAGCTGCATTCTGCAAAGGGAAACTCTCCTCCGACAGCAACCCACAGCCCCAACGCGCCTCGGATCGAGAAAGCAACGCAAGCCGTTTTCGCCCCCGGCCCTCCGCTCTCCATAGGGCGAACCTGGGCTGGGCTGCCCTGGCTCCCTGGGCCCTGCTGCTTTGCTGGGGGTCTCCGGTGCCCGAAACCCACACCCCACGGGTTCTCCTTCGTGGGGAAGCAGGATTGGGCACGCGAAGGCCTTCTGCGCCCAGGCCCTAGCCAAGCCCCCTGAGCCAGCTCGGCCGCTCAGCGCAAAGGTCCTGTCGCACCGATGGCCCCAAACGAGCTTCTGACAGCTGCATTCTGCAAAGGGAAACTCTCCTCGGGCAGCAAACCACAGCCCCAACGCGCCTCGGATCGAGAAAGCAACGCAAGCTCTTTTCGCCCCCGGGCCCCCGCTCTCCATAGAGCGAACTGCTGCAGGGCTGCCCAGGCTCCCTGGGCCCTGCTGCTTTGCTGGGTGTCTCCGGTGCCCGAAACCCACACCCCAGGGGTTCTCCTTCGTGGGGAAGCAGGATTGGACGCGCAAAGCCTTCTGCGCCCAGGCCCCAGCCATGCCCCCTGAGCCAGTTCGGCCTCTCAGCGCCTAGGCCCCGTCGCACCGACGGCCCCAAACGAGCTTCTGACAGCTGCATTCTGCAAAGGGAAACTCTCCTCGGGCAGCAAACCACAGCCCCAACGCGCCTCGGATCGAGAAAGCAACGCAAGCCGTTTTCGCCCCCGGACCCCCGCTCTCAATAGGGCTAACCGGGGCTGGGCTGCCCTGGCTCCTTGGGCCCTGCCGCTTTGCTGGGGGTCTCCGGTGCCCGAAGCCCACTCCCCACGAGTTCTCCTTCGTGGGGAAGCAGGATTGGGCGAGCGAAGGCCTTCTGCGCCCAGGCCTGAGCCTTGCCCCCTGAGCCAGCTCGGTCGCTCAGCTCTGAGGCCCCGTCGCACCGAAGGCCCCAAACAATCTTCTGGCAGCTGCATTCTGCAAAGGGAAACTCTCCTCTGGCAGCAAACCACAGCCCCAACGCGCCTCGGATCGAGAAAGCAACGCAAGCCGGTTTCGCCCCCGGCCCCCCGCTCTCCTTAGAGCGAACCGGGGCTGGGCTGCCCAGGCTCCCTGGGCCCTGCTGCTTTGCTGGGGGTCTCCGGTGCCTGAAACCCACACCCCACGGGTTCTCCTTCGTGGGGAAGCAGGATTGGGCGCGCGAAGCCTTCTGCACCCATGGCCCAGACATGCCCCCTGAGCCAGCTCGGCCTTTCAGCGCTGAGGCCACGTCGCACCGACGGCCCCAAACAATCTTCTGGCAGCTGCATTCTGCAAAGGGAAACTCTCCTCGGTCAGCAAACCACAGCCCCAACGCGCCTCGGTTCGAGAAAGCAACGCAAGCTGTTTTCGCCCCAGGCCCCCGCCACTCCATAGGGCGAAACGGGGCTGGGCTGCCCCGGCTCCCTGGGCCCTGCTGCTTTGCTGGGGGTCCCCGTCCCCGAAACCCACTCCCCACGGGTTCTCCTTCGTGGGGAAGCAGGATTGGGCGCGCGAAACCTTCTGCGCCCAGGCCCGAGCCTTGCCCCCTGAGCCAGCTCGGCCGCTCAGCGCCGAGGCCCCGTCGCACCGACGGCCCCAAACGAGCTTCTGGCAGCTGCATTCTGCAAAGGGAAACTCTCCTCGGGCAGCAAACCACAGCCCCAACGCGCCTCGGAACGAGAAAGCAACGCAAGCCGTTTTCCTCCCAGACCCTCCACTCTCCATAGGGCAAAGCGGGGCTGGGCTGCCCCGGCTCACTGGGCCCTGCTGCTTTGCTGTGTGTCTCCGGTGCCCGAAACCCACTCCCCACGGGTTCTCCTTCGTGGGGAAGCAGGATTGGACGCGCGAAGCCTTCTGCGCCCAGGCCCCAGCCATGCCCCCTGAGCCAGCTCGGCCGCTCAGCGCCTAGGCCCCGTTGCACCGACGGCCCCAAACAATCTTCTGGAAGCTGCATTCTGCAAAGGGAAACTCTCCTCGGGCAGCAAACCACAGCCCCAACGCGCCTCGGATCGAGAAAGCAACGCAAGCCGTTTTCGCCCCCGGCCCCCGCTCTCCATAGAGCGAACCGGGGCTGGGCTGCCCAGGCTCCCTGGGCCCTGCTGCTTTGCTGGGGGTCTCCGGTGCCCGAAACCCACTCCCCACGTGTTCTCCGTCGTGGAGAAGCAGGATTGGGCGCGCGAAGGCCTTCTGCGCCCAGGCCCGAGCCTTGCCCCCTGAGCCAGCTCGACCGCTCAGCGCCGAGGCCCTGTCGCACCGACGGCCCCAAAGGAGCTTCTGGCAGCTGCATTCTGCAAAGGGAAAGTCTCCTCAGGCAGCAAACCACAGCCCCAACGCGCCACGGATCGAGAAAGCAACGCAAGCCGTTTTCGCCCCCGGACCCCGAAATCCATAGGGCGAACCGGGGCTGGTCTGCCCAAGCTCCCTGGGCCCTGCTGCTTTGCTGGGGGTCTCCGGTGCCAGAAACCCACTCCCCACGGGTTCACTTTCGTGGGGAAGCAGGATTGGGCACGCGAAGCCTTCTGCGCCCAGGCCCAGCCATGCCCCCTGAGCCAGCTCGGCCTCACAGCGCTGAGGCCCCGTCGCACCGACGGCCCCAAACAATCTTCTGGCAGCTGCATTCTGCAAAAGGAAACTCTCCTCGGGCAGCAAACCACAGCCCCAATGCTCCTCGGTTAGAGAAAGTAACGCAAGCCGTTTTCGCCCCCGGCCCCCCGCTCTCCATAGAGCGAACCGGGCCTGGGCTGCCCAGGCTCCCTGGGCCCTGCTGCTTTGCTGGGTGTCTCTGGTGCCCGAAACCCACTCCCCACGGGTTCTCCTTCGTGGGGAAGCAGGATTGGACGCGCGAAGCCTTCTGCGCCCAGGCCCCAGCCATGCCACCTGAGCCAGCTCGGCCGCTCAGCGCCTAGGCCCCGTCGCACCGACGGCCCCAAACAATCTTCTGGAAGCTGCATTCTGCAAAGGGAAACTCTCCTCGGGCAGCAAACCACAGCCCCAACGCGCCTCGGATCGAGAAAGCAACGCAAGCCGTTTTCGCCCCCGGCCCCCCGCTCTCCATAGTGCTAACCGGGGCTGGGCTGCCATGGCTCCTTGGGCCCTGCTGCTTTGCTGGGGGTCTCCGGTGCCCGAAACCCACTCCCCACGGGTTCTCCTTCGTGGGGAAGCAGGATTGGGCGCACGAAGGCCTTCTGCGCCCAGGCCCCAGCCTTGCTCCCTGAGCGAGCTCGGCCGCTCAGCGACGAGGCCCCGTCGCACCGACGGCCCCAAACAATCTTCTGGCAGCTGCATTCTGCAAAGGGAAACTCTCCTCGGGCAGCAAACCACAGCCCCAACGCGCCTCGGATCGAGAAAGCAACGCAAGCCGTTTTCGCCCCCGGCCCCCGCTCTCCATAGAGCGAACCGGGGCTGGGCTGCCCAGGCTCCCTGGGCCCTGCTGCTTTGCTGGGTGTCTCCGGTGCCCGAAACCCACTCCCCACGGGTTCTCCTTTGTGGGGAAGCAGGATTGGACGCGCGAAGCCCTCTGCGCCCATGCCCCAGCCATGCCCCCTGAGCCAGCTCCGCCGCTCAGCGCCTAGGCCCCGTCGCACTGACGGCCCCAAACAATCTTCTGACAGCTGCATTCTGCAAAGGGAAACTCTCCTCGGGCAGCAAACCACAGCCCCAATGCTCCTCGGTTAGAGAAAGCAACGCAAGCCTTTTTCGCCCCCGGCCCCCCGCTCTCCATAGAGCGAACCGGGGCTGGGCTGCCCAGGCTCCCTGGACCCTGCTGCTTTGCTGGGTGTCTCCGGTGCCCGAAACCCACTCCCCACGGGTTCTCCTTCGTGGGGAAGCAGGATTGGACGCGCGAAGCCTTCAGCGCCCAGGCCCCAGCCATGCCCCCTGAGCCAGCTTGGCCTTTCAGCGCCTAGGCCCCTTCGCACCGACGGCCCCAAACAATCTTCTGGCAGCTGCATTCTGCAAAGGGAAAGTCTCCTCGGGCAGCAAACCACAGCCCCAACGCGCTTCGGATCGAGAAAGCAACGCAAGCCGTTTTCGCCCCCGGCCCCTCGCTCTCCATAGGGCGAACCGGGGCTGGGCGGCCCCGGCTGCCTGGGCCCTGCTGCTTTGCTGGGTGTCTCCGGTGCCCGAAACCCACTCCCCATGGGTTCTGCTTCGTGGGGAAGCAGGATTGGGCGCGGGAAGCCTTCTGCGCCCAGGCCCCAGCCATGCCCCCTGAGCCAGCTCGGGCTCTCAGCGTTGAGGACCCGTCGCACCGACGGCCCCAAACAATCTTCTGGCAGCTGCATTCTGCAAAGGGAAACTCTCCTCGGGCAGCAAACCACAGCCCCAACGTGCCTCAGATTGAGAAAGCAACGCAAGCCCTTTTCGCCCCGGCCCACGCCACTCCATAGGGCGAACCGGGGCTGGGCTACCCCGGCTCCCTGGGCCCTGCTGCTTTGCTGGGGGTCTCCGGTGCCCGAAACCCACTCCCCACGGGTTCACCTTCGTGGGGAAGCAGGATTGGGCGCGCGAAACCTTCTGCGCCCAGGCCCCAGCCATGCCCCCTGAGCCAGCTCGGCCTCTCAGCGCTGAGGCCCCGTTTCACCGACGGCCCCAAACAATCTTCTGGCAGCTGCATTCTGCAAGGGGAAACTCTCCTCGGGCAGCAACCCACAGCCCCAACGCGCCTCGGATCGAGAAAGCAACGCAAGCCGTTTTCGCCCCCGGCCCCCCGCTCTCCATAGGGCGAACCGGGGCTGGGCTGCCCTGGCTCCTTGGGCCCTGCTGCTTTGCTGGGGGTCTCCGGTGCCCGAAACCCACTCCCCACGGGTTCTCCTTCGTGGGGAAGCAGGATTGGATGCGCGAAGCCTTCTGCGCCCAGGCCCCATCCATGCCCCCTGAGCCAGCTCGGCCGCTCAGCGCCTAGGCCCCGTCGCACCGACGGCCCCAAACAATCTTCTGTCAGCTGCATTCTGCAAAGGGAAACTCTCCTCAGGCAGCAAACCACAGCCCCAACGTGCCTCGGATCGAGAAAGCAACGCAAGCCGTTTTCGCCCCCGGCCCCCCGCTCTCCATAGGCCAAACCGGGGCTGGGCTGCCATGGCTCCTTGGGCCCTGCTGCTTTGTTGGGGGTCTCCGGTGCCGGAAACTCACTCCCCACGGGTTCTCCATCGTGGGGAAGCAGGATTGGGCGCGCGAAGGCCTTCTGCGCCCAGGCCCGAGCCTTGCCCACTGAGCCAGCTCGACCGCACAGTGCCGAGTCCCTGTCGCACCGACGGCCCCAAACGAGCTTCTGGCAGCTGCATTCTGCAAAGGGAAACTCTCCTCGGGCAGCAAACCACAGCCCCAACGCGCCTCGGATCGAGAAAGCAACGCAAGCCTTTTTGGCCCCCGGACCCCGAAATCCATAGGGCGAACCTGGGCTGGTCTGCCCAAGCTCCCTGGGCCCTGCTGCTTTGCTGGGGGTCTCCGGTGCCCGAAACCCACTCCCCACGGGTTCACTTTCGTGGGGAAGCAGGATTGGGCACGCGAAACCTTCTGCGCCCAGGCCCAGCCATGCCCCCTGAGCCAGCTCGGCCTCACAGCGCTGAGGCCCCGTCGCACCGACGGCCCCAAACAATCTTCTGACAGCTGCATTCTGCAAAAGGAAACTCTCCTCGGGCAGCAACCCACAGCCCCAACGCGCCTCGGATCGAGAAAGCAACGCAAGCCGTTTTCGCCCCCGGCTCCCCGCTCTCCATAGGGCTAACCGGGGCTGGGCTGCCCTGGCTCCTTGGGCCCTGCTGCTTTGCTGGGGGTCTCCGGTGCCCGAAACCCACTCCCCACGGGTTCTCCTTCGTGGGGAAGCAGGATTGGATGCGCGAAGCCTTCTGGGCCCAGGACCCATCCATGCCCCCTGAGCCAGCTCGGCCGCTCAGCGCCTAGGCCCCGTCGCACCGACGGCCCCAAACAATCATCTGGCAGCTGCATTCTGCAAAGGGAAACTCTCCTCGGGCAGCAAACCACAGCCCCAACGCGCCTCGGATCGAGAAAGCAACGCAAGCCTTTTTCGCCCCCGGCCCCCGCTCTCCATAGAGCGAACCGGGGCTGGGCTGCCCAGGCTCCCTGGGCCCTGCTGCTTTGCTGGGGGTCTCCGGTGCACGAAACCCACTCCCCACGGGTTCTCCTTCGTGGGGAAGCAGGATTGGACGCGCGAAGCCTTCTGCGCCCAGGCCCCAGCCATGCCCCCTGAGCCAGCTCGGCCTCACAGCGCCTAGGCCCCGTCGCACTGACGGCCCCAAACAATCTTCTGACAGCTGCATTCTGCAAAGGGAAACTCTCCTCGGGCAGCAAACCACAGCCCCAACGCGCCTCGGTTAGAGAAAGCAACGCCAGCCGTTTTCGCCCCCGGCCCCCCGCTCTCCATAGAGCGAACCGGAGCTGGGCTGCCCTGGCTCCCTGGGCCCTGCTGCTTTGCTGGGTGTCTCCGGTGCCCGAAACCCACTCCCCACGGGTTCTTCTTCGTGGGGAAGCAGGATTGGACGCGCGAAGCCTTCTGGGCCCAGGCCCCAGCCATGCCCCCTGAGCCAGCTCGGCCTCTCAGCGCCTAGGCCCCGTCGCACCGACGGCCCGAAACAATCTTCTGGCAGCTGCATTCTGCAAAGGGAAACTCTCCTTGGGCAGCAAACCACAGCCCCAACGCGCCTCGGATCGAGAAAGCAACGCAAGCTGTTTTCGCCCCCGGGCCCCGCTCTCCATAGAGCGAACTGGGGCTGGGCTGCCCAGGCTCCCTGGGCCCTGCTGCTTTGCTGGGGGTCTCCGGTGCCCGAAACCCACTCCCCACGGGTTCTCCTTCGTGGGGAAGCAGGATTGGACGCGCGAAGCCTTCTGCGCCCAGGCCCCAGCCATGCCCCCTGAGCCAGCTCGGCTGCTCAGCCCCTAGGCCCCGTCGCACCGATGGCCCCAAACAATCTTCTGACAGCTGCATTCTGCAAAGGGAAACTCTCCTCGGGCAGCAAACCACAGCCCCAATGCTCCTCGGTTAGAGAATGCAACGCAAGCCGTTTTCGCCCCCGGACCCCGAAATCCATAGGGCGAACCGGGGCTGGTCTGCCCAAGCTCCCTGGGCCCTGCTGCTTTGCTGGGGGTCTCCGGTGCCAGAAACCCACTCCCCACGGGTTCACTTTCGTGGGGAAGCAGGATTCGGCACGCGAAACCTTCTGCGCCCAGGCCCAGCCATGCCCCCTGAGCCAGCTCGGCCTCACAGCGCTGAGGCCCCGTCGCACCGACGGCCCCAAACAATCTTCTGACAGCTGCATTCTGCAAAATGAAACTCTCCTCGGGCAGCAACCCACAGCGCCAACGCGCCTCGGATCGAGAAAGCAACGCAAGCCGTTTTCGCCCCCGGCTCCCCGCTCTCCATAGGGCTAACCGGGGCTGGGCTGCCCTGGCTCCTTGGGCCCTGCTGCTTTGCTGGGGGTCTCCGGTGCCCGAAACCCACTCCCCACGGGTTCTCCTTCGTGGGGAAGCAGGATTGGACGCGCGAAGCCTTCTGGGCCCAGGACCCATCCATGCCCCCTGAGCCAGCTCGGCCGCTCAGCGCCTAGGCCCCGTCGCACCGACGGCCCCAAACAATCTTCTGTCAGCTGCATTCTGCAAAGGGAAACTCTCCTCGGGCAGCAAACCACAGCCCAATGCTCCTCGGTTAGAGAAAGCAACGCAAGCCGTTTTTGCCCCCGGCCCCCCGCTCTCCATAGAGCGAACCGGGGCTGGGCTGCCCCGGCTCCCTGGGCCCCTGCTGCTTTGCTGGGTGTCTCCGGTGCCCGAAACCCACTCCCCACGGGTTCTCCTTCGTGGGGAAGCAGGATTGGACGCGCGAAGCCTTCTGTGCCCAGTCCCCAGCCATGCCCCCTGAGCCAGCTCGGCCGCTCAGCGCCTAGGCCCCGTCGCACCGACGACCCCAAACAATCTTCTAGCAGCTGCATTCTGCAAAGGGAAACTCTCCTCGGGCAGCAAACCACAGCCCCAACGCGCCTCGGATCGAGAAAGCAACGCAAGCCGTTTTCGCCCCCGGCCCCCCGCTCTCCATACAGCGAACCGGGGCTGGGCTGCCCAGGCTCCCTGGGCCCTGCTGCTTTGCTGGGTGTCTCCGGTGCCCGAAACCCACTCCCCACGGGTTCTCCTTCGTGGGGAAGCAGGATTGTGCGCGCGAAGCCTTTTGCGCCCAGGCCCCAGCCATGCCACCTGAGCCAGCTCGGCCGCTCAGCGCCTAGGCCCCGTCGCACCGACGGCCCCAAACAATCTTCTGGCAGCTGCATTCTGCAAAGGGAAACTCTCCTCGGGCAGCAAACCACAGCCCCAACGCGCCTCGGATCGAGAAAGCAACGCAAGCCGTTTTCGCCCCCGGCCCCCCGCTCTCCATAGGGCTAACCGGGGCTGGGCTGCCATGGCTCCTTGGGCCCTGCTGCTTTGCTGGGGGTCTCCGGTGCCCGAAACCCACTCCCCACGGGTTCTCCTTCGTGGGGAAGCAGGATTGTGCGCGCGAAGGCCTTCTGCGCCCAGGCCCCAGCCTTGCCCCCTGAGTGAGCTCGGCCGCTCAGCGCCGAGGCCCCGTCGCACCGACGGCCCCAAACAATCATCTGGCAGCTGCATTCTGCAAAGGGAAACTCTCCTCGGGCAGCAAACCACAGCCCCAACGCGCCTCGGATCGAGAAAGCAACGCAAGCCTTTTTCGCCCCCGGCCCCCGCTCTCCATAGAGCGAACCGGGGCTGGGCTGCCCAGGCTCCCTGGGCCCTGCTGCTTTGCTGGGGGTCTCCGGTGCACGAAACCCACTCCCCACGGGTTCTCCTTCGTGGGGAAGCAGGATTGGACGCGCGAAGCCTTCTGCGCCCAGGCCCCAGCCATGCCCCCTGAGCCAGCTCGGCCGCTCAGCGCCTAGGCCCCGTCGCACTGACGGCCCCAAACAATCTTCTGGCAGCTGCATTCTGCAAAGGGAAACTCTCCTCGGGCAGCAAACCACAGCCCCAACGCGCCTCGGATCGAGAAAGCAACGCAAGCCGTTTTCGCCCCCGGCCCCCCGCTCTCCATAGAGCGAACCGGGGCTGGGCTGCCCAGGCTCCCTGGGCCCTGCTGCTTTGCTGGGTGTCTCCGGTGCCCGAAACCCACTCCCCACGGGTTCTCCTTCGTGGGGAAGCAGGATTGGACGCGCGAAGCCTTCTGCGCCCAGGCCCCAGCCATGCCCCCTGAGCCAGCTCGGCCGCTCAGCGCCGAGGCCCCTTCGCACCGACGGCCCAAAACAATCTTCTGGCAGCTGCATTCTGCAAAGGGAAACTCTCCTCAGGCAGCAAACCACAGCCCCAACGCGCCTCGGATCGAGAAAGCAACGCAAGCCTTTTTCGCCCCCGCCCACCGCTCTCCATAGGCCTAACCGGGGCTGGGCTGCCCTGGCTCCTTGGGCCCTGCTGCTTTGCTGGGGGTCTCCGGTGCCCGAAACCCACTCCCCACGGGTTCTCCTTCGTGGGGAAGCAGGATTGTGCGCGCGAAGGCCTTCTGCGCCCAGGCCCGAGCCTTGCCCCCTCAGCCAGCTCGACCGCTCAGCGCCGAGGCCCTGTCGCACCGACGGCCCCAAACGAGCTTCTGGCAGCTGCATTCTGCAAAGGGAAAGTCTCCTCGGGCAGCAAACCACAGCCCCAACGCGCCTCGGATCGAGAAAGCAACGCAAGCCGTTTTTGCCCCCGGCCCCCCGCTCTCCATAGAGAGAACCGCGGCTGGGCTGCCCCGGCTCCCTGGGCCCCTGCTGCTTTGCTGGGTGTCTCCGGTGCCCGAAACCCACTCCCCACGGGTTCTCCTTCGTGGGGAAGCAGGATTGGACGCGCGAAGCCTTCTGCGCCCAGGCCCGAGCCTTGCCCCCTGAGCGAGCTGGGCCGCTCAGCGCCGACGCCCCGTCGCACCGACGGCCCCAAACAATCTTCTGGCAGCTGCATTCTGCAAAGGGAAACTCTCCTCGGGCAGCAAACCACAGCCCCAACGCGCCTCGGATCGAGAAAGCAACGCAAGACGTTTTCGCCCCCGACCACCCGCTCTCCATAGGGCGAACCGGGGCTGGGCTGCCCCGGCTCCCTGGGCCCTGCTGCTTTGCTGGTGGTCGCCGTGCCCGAAACCCACTCCCCACAGGTTCTCCTTCGTGGGGAAGCAGGATTGGGCGCGGGAAGGCCTTCTGCGCCCAGGCCCCAGGCAAGCCCCCTGAGCCAGCTCGGCTGCTCAGCGCCAAGGTCCCGTCGCACAGATGCCCCAAACAATCTTCTGGCAGCTGCATTCTGCAAAGGGAAACTCTCCTTGGGCAGCAAACCACAGCCCCAACGCGCCTCGGATCGAGAAAGCAACGCAAGCCGTTTTCGCCCCCGGCCCCCCGCTCTCCATAGGGCTAACCGGGGCTGGGCTGCCATGGCTCCTTGGGCCCAGCTGCTTTGATGGGGGTCGCCGGTGCCCGAAACCCACTCCCCACGGGTTCTCCTTCGTGGGGAAGCAGGATTGGGCGCACGAAGGCCTTCTGCGCCCAGGCCCCAGCCTTGCCCCCTGAGCCAGCACGGCCGCTCAGCGCCGAGGCCCCGTCGCACCGACGGCCCCAAACAATCTTCTGGCAGCTGCATTCTGCAAAGGGAACGTCTCCTCGGGCAGCAAACCACAGCCCCAACGCTCCTCGGATCGAGAAAGCAACGCAAGCCGTTTTCGCCCCCGGCCCCCGCTCTCCATAGAGCGAACCGGGGCTGGGCTGCCCAGGCTCCCTGGGCCCTGCTGCTTTGCTGGGGGTCTCCGGTGCCCGAAACCCACTCCCCACGGGTTCTCCTTCGTGGGGAAGCAGGATTGGACGCGCGAAGCCTTCTGCGCCCAGGCCCCAGCCATGCCACCTGAGCCAGCTCGGCCGCTCAGCGCCTAGGCCCCGTCGCACTGATGGCCCCAAACAATCTTCTGACAGCTGCATTCTGTAAAGGGAAACACTCCTCCGGCAGCAAACCACAGCCCCAATGCGCCTCGGATCCAGAGAGCAACGCAAGCCGTTTTTGCCCCCGGCCCTACGCTCTCCATAGCGCAACGCAGGGCAGGGCTGCCCCTGGCTCCTTGGGCCCTGCTGCTTTACTGGGTGTCTTCGGCGGCCAAAACCTTCTCCCCACGGGTTCTCCTTCGTGGGGAAGCAGGATTGGGAGCGCGAAGAAGTTCTGTGCCCAGGCCCCAGCCATGCCCCCTGAGCCAGCTTGGCCGCTCAGTGCCGAGGCCCCATCACACGGAACGCCCAAAACGAACTTCTGGCAGCTGCATTCTGCAAAGGGAAACTCTCCTCGGGCAGCAAACCACAGCCCCAACGCGCCTCGGATCGAGAAAGCAACGCAAGACGTTTTCGCCCCCGACCACCCGCTCTCCATAGGGCGAACCGGGGCTGGGCTGCCCCGGCTCCCTGGGCCCTGCTGCTTTGCTGGTGGTCGCCGTGCCCGAAACCCACTCCCCACAGGTTCTCCTTCGTGGGGAAGCAGGATTGGGCGCGGGAAGGCCTTCTGCGCCCAGGCCCCAGGCAAGCCCCCTGAGCCAGCTCGGCTGCTCAGCGCCAAGGTCCCGTCGCACAGATGCCCCAAACAATCTTCTGGCAGCTGCATTCTGCAAAGGGAAACTCTCCTTGGGCAGCAAACCACAGCCCCAACGCGCCTCGGATCGAGAAAGCAACGCAAGCCGTTTTCGCCCCCGGCCCCCCGCTCTCCATAGGGCTAACCGGGGCTGGGCTGCCATGGCTCCTTGGGCCCAGCTGCTTTGATGGGGGTCGCCGGTGCCCGAAACCCACTCCCCACGGGTTCTCCTTCGTGGGGAAGCAGGATTGGGCGCACGAAGGCCTTCTGCGCCCAGGCCCCAGCCTTGCCCCCTGAGCCAGCACGGCCGCTCAGCGCCGAGGCCCCGTCGCACCGACGGCCCCAAACAATCTTCTGGCAGCTGCATTCTGCAAAGGGAACGTCTCCTCGGGCAGCAAACCACAGCCCCAACGCTCCTCGGATCGAGAAAGCAACGCAAGCCGTTTTCGCCCCCGGCCCCCGCTCTCCATAGAGCGAACCGGGGCTGGGCTGCCCAGGCTCCCTGGGCCCTGCTGCTTTGCTGGGTGTCTCCGGTGCCCGAAACCCACTCCCCACGGGTTCTCCTTCGTGGGGAAGCAGGATTGGACGCGCGAAGCCTTCTGCGCCCAGGCCCCAGCCATGCCACCTGAGCCAGCTCGGCCGCTCAGCGCCTAGGCCCCGTCGCACTGATGGCCCCAAACAATCTTCTGACAGCTGCATTCTGTAAAGGGAAACACTCCTCCGGCAGCAAACCACAGCCCCAATGCGCCTCGGATCCAGAGAGCAACGCAAGCCGTTTTTGCCCCCGGCCCTATGCTCTCCATAGCGCAACGCAGGGCAGGGCTGCCCCTGGCTCCTTGGGCCCTGCTGCTTTACTGGGTGTCTTCGGCGGCCAAAACCTTCTCCCCACGGGTTCTCCTTCGTGGGGAAGCAGGATTGGGAGCGCGAAGAAGTTCTGTGCCCAGGCCCCAGCCATGCCCCCTGAGCCAGCTTGGCCGCTCAGTGCCGAGGCCCCATCACACGGAACGCCCAAAACGAACTTCTGGCAGCTGCATTCTGCAAAGGGAAACTCTCCTCGGGCAGCAAACCACAGCCCCAACGCGCCTCGAATCCAGAAAGCAACGCAAGCCTTTTTCAGCCCCGGCCCCACGCTCTCCATAGGGCAAAGCGGGTAGAGCTGCCCCTGGCTCCCTGGGCCCTGCTGCTTTGCTGGGGGTCTCAGCGTCCGAAACCCACTCCCCACGGGTTTTCCTTCGTGGGGAAGCAGGATTGGGCGCGCGAAGCCTTCTGCGCCCAGGCCCCAGCCATGCCCCCTGAGCCAGCTCGGCCGCGCAGCGCCGAAGCCCCGTCGCACCGATGGCCCCAAACGAGCTTCTGGCAGCTGCATTCTGCAAAGGGAAACTCTCCTCGGGCAGCAAACCACAGACTCAACGCGCCTCAGATTCAGAAAGCAACGCAAGCCGTTTTCGCCACCGGCCCCACGCTCTCCATAGCGAAAAGCGGGGCTAGACTGCCCCTGGCTCCCTGGGCCCTGCTGCTTTGCTGGGGGTCTCCGGCGGCGCAAACCCAGTCCCCAAGTGTTCTCCTTCGTGGGGAAGCAGGATTGTGCGCGCGAAAGCCTTCTGCGCCCAGCCCCAGCCATGCCCCTTGAGCCAGCTCGGCCGCTCAGCGCCGAGGCCCCGTTGCACCGAAATCCCAAAACGAGCTTCTGGGAACTGCATTCTGCAAAGTGAAACACACCTCCGGCAGCAAACCACAGCCCCAATGCGCCTCAGATCCAGAGAGCAGCGCAAGCCGTTTTCGCCCCCGGCCCCACGCTCTCCATAGCGCAAAGCGAGGCTGGGCTGCCCCTGGCTCCCTGGGCCCTGCTGCATTGCTGGGGGTCTCCAGCGCCCGAAACCTAGTCCCCATGAGTTCTCCTTCGTGGGGAGGCAGGATTGGGCGCGCGAAGAAGTTCTGCGCCCAGTCCCCAGCCATGCCTCCTGTGCCAGCTCGGCCGCTCAGCGCCGAGGCCCCGTCGCACCGACGGCCCCAAACGAGCTTCTGGCAGCTGCATTCTGCAAAGGGAAAGTCTCCTCGGGCAGCAAACCACAGCCCCAACGCGCCTCGGATCGAGAAAGCAACGCAAGCCGTTTTCGCCCCCGGCCCTCTGCTCTCCATAGGGCGAACCGGGCCTGGTCTGCCCCGGCTCCCTGGGCCCTGCTGCTTTGCTGGGTGTCTCCGGTGCCCGAAACCCACTCCCCACGGGTTCTCCTTCGTGGGGAAGCAGGATTCGGCGCGCGAAGGGCTTCTGCGCCCAGCCCCAGCCATGCCCCTTGAGCCAGCTCGGCCGCTCAGCGCCGAGGCCCCGTTGCACCGAAGGCCCAAAACGAGCTTCTGGGAACTGCATTCTGCAAAGTGAAACACTCCTCCGGCAGCAAACCACAGCCCCAATGCGCCTCAGATCCAGAGAGCAACACAAGCCGTTTTCGCCCCCGGCCCCACGCTCTCCATAGCGCAAAGCGAGGCTGAGCTCCCTGGGCCCTGCTGCATTGCTGGGGGTCTCCAGCGCCCGAAACCTAGTCCCCATGAGTTCTCCTTCGTGGGGAGGCAGGATTGGGCGCGCGAAGAAGTTCTGCGCCCAGTCCCCAGCCATGCCTCCTGTGCCAGCTCGGCCGCTCAGCGCCGAGGCCCCGTCGCACCGACGGCCCCAAACGACCTTCTGGCAGCTGCATTCTGCAAAGGGAAACTCTCCTCGGGCAGCAAACCACAGCCCCAACGCGCCTCGGATCGAGAAAGCAACGCAAGCCGTTTTCGCCCCCGGCCCTCTGCTCTCCATAGGGCGAACCGGGCCTGGGCTGCCCCGGCTCCCTGGGCCCTGCTGCTTTGCTGGGTGTCTCCGGTGCCCGAAACCCACTCCCCACGGGTTCTCCTTCGTGGGGAAGCAGGATTGGGCGCGCGAAGGCCTTCTGCGCCCAGCCCCAGCCATGCCCCTTGAGCCAGCTCTGCCGCTCAGCGCCGAGGCCCCGTTGCACCGAAGGCCCAAAACGAGCTTCTGGGAACTGCATTCTGCAAAGTGAAACACTCCTCCGGCAGCAAACCACAGCCCCAATGCGCCTCAGATCCAGAAAGCAACGCAAGCCTTTTTCAGCCCCGGCCCCACGCTCTCCATAGGGCGAACCGGGCCTGGGCTGCCCTGGCTCCCTGGGCCCTGCTGCTTTGCTGGGTGTCTCAGCGTCCGAAACCCACTCCCCACGGGTTTTCCTTCGTGGGGAAGCAGGATTGGGCGCGAGAAGGCCTTCTGCGCCCAGGCCCCAGCCATGCCCCCTGAGCCAGTTCGGCCGCGCAGCGCCGAAGCCCCGTCGCACCGATGGCCCCAAAGGAGCTTCTGGCAGCTGCATTCTGCAAAGGGAAACTCTCCTCGGGCAGCAAACCACAGACTCAACGCGCCTCAGATCCAGAAAGCAACGCAAGCCGTTTTCGCCACCTGCCCCACGCTCTCCATAGCGCAAAGCGGGGCTAGCCTGCCCCTGGCTCCCTGGGCCCTGCTGCTTTGCTGGGGGTCTCCGGCGGCGCAAACCCAGTCCCCAAGTGTTCTCCTTCGTGGGGAAGCAGGATTGGGCGCGCGAAAGCCTTCTGCGCCCAGCCCCAGCCATGCCCCTTGAGCCAGCTCGGCCGCTCAGCGCCGAGGCCCCGCCGCACCGACGGCCCCAAACGACCTTCTGGCAGCTGCATTCTGCAAAGGGAAACTCTCCTCGGGCAGCAAACCACAGCCCCAACGCGCCTCGGATCGAGAAAGCAACGCAAGCCGGTTTCGCCCCCGGCCCTCTGCTCTCCATAGGGCGAACCGGGCCTGGGCTGCCCAGGCTCCCTGGGCCCTGCTGCTTTGCTGGGGGTCTCCGGTGCCCGAAACCCACTCCCCACGGGTTCTCCTTCGTGGGGAAGCAGGATTGGGCGCGCGAAGGCCTTCTGCGCCCAGCCCAAGCCATGCCCCTTGAGCCAGCTCGGCCGCTCAGCGCCGAGGCCCCGTTGCACCGAAGGCCCAAAACGAGCTTCTGGGAACTGCATTCTGCAATGTGAAACACTCCTCCAGCAGCAAACCACAGCCCCAATGCGCCTCAGATGCAGAGAGCAACACAAGCCGTTTTCGCCCCCGGCCCCACGCTCGCCATAGGGCTAACCGGGGCTGGGCTGCCATGGCTCCTTGGGCCCTGCTGCTTTGCTGGGGGTCTCCGGTACCCCAAACCCACTCCCCACGGGTTCTCCTTCGTGGGGAAGCAGGATTCGGCGCGTGAAGTCCTTCTGCGCCCAGGCCCCTGCCATGCTCACTGAGCCAGCTCGGCCGCTCAGCACCTAGGCCCCGTCGCACCGACGGCCCCAAACAATCTTCTGGCAGCTGCATTCTGCAAAGGGAAACTCTCCTCGGGCAGCAAACCACAGCCCCAACGCGCCTCGGATCGAGAAAGCAAGGCAAGCCCTTTTCGCCCCCGGCCCCCCGCTATCCATAGAGCGAACCGCGTCAGGGTTGCTCAGGCTCCCTGGGCCCTGCTGCTTTACTGGGGGTCTCCGGTGCCCGAAAACCACTCCCCACGGGTTCTCCTTCGTGGGGAAGCAGGATTGGGCGCGCGAAGGCCTTCTGCGCCCAGGCCCCAGCCCTGCCCCCTGAGCGAGCTCGGCCGCTCAGCGCCGAGGCCCCGTCGCACCGACGGCCCCAAACAATCTTCTGGCAGCTGCATTCTGCAAAGGGAAACTCTCCTCGGGCAGCAAACCACAGCCCCAACGCGCCTCGGATGGAGAAAGCAACGCAAGCCGTTTTCGCCCCCGGCCCCCGCTCTCCATAGAGCGAACCGGGGCTGGGCTGCCCAGGCTCCCTGGGCCCTGCTGCTTTGCTGGGGGTCTCCGGTGCCTGAAACCCACTCCCCACGGGTTCTCCTTCGTGGGGAAGCAGGATTGGGCGCGCGAAGGCCTTCTGCGCCCAGCCCAAGCCATGCCCCTTGAGCCAGCTCGGCCGCTCAGCGCCGAGGCCCCGTTGCACCGAAGGCCCAAAACGAGCTTCTGGGAACTGCATTCTGCAATGTGAAACACTCCTCCAGCAGCAAACCACAGCCCCAATGCGCCTCAGATGCAGAGAGCAACACAAGCCGTTTTCGCCCCCGGCCCCACGCTCTCCATAGCGCAAAGCGAGGCTGGGCTGCCCCTGGCTCCCTGGGCCGTGCTGCATTGCTGGGGGTCTCCAGCGCCCGAAACCTAGTCCCCATGAGTTCTCCTTCGTGGGGAGGCAGGATTGGGCGCGCGAAGAAGTTCTGCGCCCAGTCCCCAGCCATGCCTCCTGTGCCAGCTCGGCCGCTCAGAGCCAAGGCCCCGTTGCACCGAAGGCCCAAAACGAGCTTCTGGGAACTGCATTCTGCAAAGTGAAACACTCCTCCGGCAGCAAACCACAGCCCCAATGCGCCTCAGATCCAGAAAGCAACGCAAGCCTTTTTCAGCCCCGGCCCCACGCTCTCCATAGGGCGAACCGGGCCTGGGCTGCCCTGGCTCCCTGGGCCCTGCTGCTTTGCTGGGGGTCTCAGCGTCCGAAACCCACTCCCCACGGGTTTTCCTTCGTGGGGAAGCAGGATTGGGCGCGAGAAGGCCTTCTGCGCCCAGGCCCCAGCCATGCCCCCTGAGCCAGTTCGGCCGCGCAGCGCCGAAGCCCCGTCGTACCGATGGCCCCAAAGGAGCTTCTGGCAGCTGCATTCTGCAAAGGGAAACTCTCCTCGGGCAGCAAACCACAGACTCAACGCGCCTCAGATCCAGAAAGCAACGCAAGCCGTTTTCGCCACCTGCCCCACGCTCTCCATAGCGCAAAGCGGGGCTAGCCTGCCCCTGGCTCCCTGGGCCCTGCTGCTTTGCTGGGGGTCTCCGGCGGCGCAAACCCAGTCCCCAAGTGTTCTCCTTCGTGGGGAAGCAGGATTGGGCGCGCGAAAGCCTTCTGCGCCCAGCCCCAGCCATGCCCCTTGAGCCAGCTCGGCCGCTCAGCGCCGAGGCCCCGTCGCACCGACGGCCCCAAACGAGCTTCTGGCAGCTGCATTCTGCAAAGGGAAACTCTCCTCGGGCAGCAAACCACAGACTCAACGCGCCTCAGATCCAGAAAGCAACGCAAGCCGTTTTCGCCCCCGGCCCCACGCTCTCCATAGCGCAAAGCGGGGCTAGCCTGCCCCTGGCTCCCTGGGCCCTGCTGCTTTGCTGGGGGTCTCCGGCGGCGCAAACCCAGTCCCCAAGTGTTCTCCTTCGTGGGGAAGCAGGATTGGGCGCGCGAAAGCCTTCTGCGCCCAGCCCCAGCCATGCCCCTTGAGCCAGCTCGGCCGCTCAGCGCCGAGGCCCCGTCGCACCGACGGCCCCAAACGACCTTCTGGCAGCTGCATTCTGCAAAGGGAAACTCTCCTCGGGCAGCAAACCACAGCCCCAACGCGCCTCGGATCGAGAAAGCAACGCAAGCCGTTTTCGCCCCCGGCCCTCTGCTCTCCATAGGGCGAACCGGGCCTGGGCTGCCCAGGCTCCCTGGGCCCTGCTGCTTTGCTGGGGGTCTCCGGTGCCCGAAACCCACTCCCCACGGGTTCTCCTTCGTGGGGAAGCAGGATTGGGCGCGCGAAGGCCTTCTGCGCCCAGCCCAAGCCATGCCCCTTGAGCCAGCTCGGCCGCTCAGCGCCGAGGCCCCGTTGCACCGAAGGCCCAAAACGAGCTTCTGGGAACTGCATTCTGCAATGTGAAACACTCCTCCAGCAGCAAACCACAGCCCCAATGCGCCTCAGATGCAGAGAGCAACACAAGCCGTTTTCGCCCCCGGCCCCACGCTCGCCATAGGGCTAACCGGGGCTGGGCTGCCATGGCTCCTTGGGCCCTGCTGCTTTGCTGGGGGTCTCCGGTACCCCAAACCCACTCCCCACGGGTTCTCCTTCGTGGGGAAGCAGGATTCGGCGCGTGAAGTCCTTCTGCGCCCAGGCCCCTGCCATGCTCACTGAGCCAGCTCGGCCGCTCAGCACCTAGGCCCCGTCGCACCGACGGCCCCAAACAATCTTCTGGCAGCTGCATTCTGCAAAGGGAAACTCTCCTCGGGCAGCAAACCACAGCCCCAACGCGCCTCGGATCGAGAAAGCAAGGCAAGCCCTTTTCGCCCCCGGCCCCCCGCTATCCATAGAGCGAACCGCGTCAGGGTTGCTCAGGCTCCCTGGGCCCTGCTGCTTTACTGGGGGTCTCCGGTGCCCGAAACCCACTCCCCACGGGTTCTCCTTCGTGGGGAAGCAGGATTGGGCGCGCGAAGGCCTTCTGCGCCCAGGCCCCAGCCCTGCCCCCTGAGCGAGCTCGGCCGCTCAGCGCCGAGGCCCCGTCGCACCGACGGCCCCAAACAATCTTCTGGCAGCTGCATTCTGCAAAGGGAAACTCTCCTCGGGCAGCAAACCACAGCCCCAACGCGCCTCGGATGGAGAAAGCAACGCAAGCCGTTTTCGCCCCCGGCCCCCGCTCTCCATAGAGCGAACCGGGGCTGGGCTGCCCAGGCTCCCTGGGCCCTGCTGCTTTGCTGGGGGTCTCCGGTGCCTGAAACCCACTCCCCACGGGTTCTCCTTCGTGGGGAAGCAGGATTGGGCGCGCGAAGGCCTTCTGCGCCCAGCCCAAGCCATGCCCCTTGAGCCAGCTCGGCCGCTCAGCGCCGAGGCCCCGTTGCACCGAAGGCCCAAAACGAGCTTCTGGGAACTGCATTCTGCAATGTGAAACACTCCTCCAGCAGCAAACCACAGCCCCAATGCGCCTCAGATGCAGAGAGCAACACAAGCCGTTTTCGCCCCCGGCCCCACGCTCTCCATAGCGCAAAGCGAGGCTGGGCTGCCCCTGGCTCCCTGGGCCGTGCTGCATTGCTGGGGGTCTCCAGCGCCCGAAACCTAGTCCCCATGAGTTCTCCTTCGTGGGGAGGCAGGATTGGGCGCGCGAAGAAGTTCTGCGCCCAGTCCCCAGCCATGCCTCCTGTGCCAGCTCGGCCGCTCAGAGCCAAGGCCCCGTTGCACCGAAGGCCCAAAACGAGCTTCTGGGAACTGCATTCTGCAAAGTGAAACACTCCTCCGGCAGCAAACCACAGCCCCAATGCGCCTCAGATCCAGAAAGCAACGCAAGCCTTTTTCAGCCCCGGCCCCACGCTCTCCATAGGGCGAACCGGGCCTGGGCTGCCCTGGCTCCCTGGGCCCTGCTGCTTTGCTGGGGGTCTCAGCGTCCGAAACCCACTCCCCACGGGTTTTCCTTCGTGGGGAAGCAGGATTGGGCGCGAGAAGGCCTTCTGCGCCCAGGCCCCAGCCATGCCCCCTGAGCCAGTTCGGCCGCGCAGCGCCGAAGCCCCGTCGTACCGATGGCCCCAAAGGAGCTTCTGGCAGCTGCATTCTGCAAAGGGAAACTCTCCTCGGGCAGCAAACCACAGACTCAACGCGCCTCAGATCCAGAAAGCAACGCAAGCCGTTTTCGCCACCTGCCCCACGCTCTCCATAGCGCAAAGCGGGGCTAGCCTGCCCCTGGCTCCCTGGGCCCTGCTGCTTTGCTGGGGGTCTCCGGCGGCGCAAACCCAGTCCCCAAGTGTTCTCCTTCGTGGGGAAGCAGGATTGGGCGCGCGAAAGCCTTCTGCGCCCAGCCCCAGCCATGCCCCTTGAGCCAGCTCGGCCGCTCAGCGCCGAGGCCCCGTCGCACCGACGGCCCCAAACGACCTTCTGGCAGCTGCATTCTGCAAAGGGAAACTCTCCTCGGGCAGCAAACCACAGCCCCAACGCGCCTCGGATCGAGAAAGCAACGCAAGCCGTTTTCGCCCCCGGCCCTCTGCTCTCCATAGGGCGAACCGGGCCTGGGCTGCCCAGGCTCCCTGGGCCCTGCTGCTTTGCTGGGGGTCTCCGGTGCCCGAAACCCACTCCCCACGGGTTCTCCTTCGTGGGGAAGCAGGATTGGGCGCGCGAAGGCCTTCTGCGCCCAGCCCAAGCCATGCCCCTTGAGCCAGCTCGGCCGCTCAGCGCCGAGGCCCCGTTGCACCGAAGGCCCAAAACGAGCTTCTGGGAACTGCATTCTGCAATGTGAAACACTCCTCCAGCAGCAAACCACAGCCCCAATGCGCCTCAGATGCAGAGAGCAACACAAGCCGTTTTCGCCCCCGGCCCCACGCTCGCCATAGGGCTAACCGGGGCTGGGCTGCCATGGCTCCTTGGGCCCTGCTGCTTTGCTGGGGGTCTCCGGTACCCCAAACCCACTCCCCACGGGTTCTCCTTCGTGGGGAAGCAGGATTCGGCGCGTGAAGTCCTTCTGCGCCCAGGCCCCTGCCATGCTCACTGAGCCAGCTCGGCCGCTCAGCACCTAGGCCCCGTCGCACCGACGGCCCCAAACAATCTTCTGGCAGCTGCATTCTGCAAAGGGAAACTCTCCTCGGGCAGCAAACCACAGCCCCAACGCGCCTCGGATCGAGAAAGCAAGGCAAGCCCTTTTCGCCCCCGGCCCCCCGCTATCCATAGAGCGAACCGCGTCAGGGTTGCTCAGGCTCCCTGGGCCCTGCTGCTTTACTGGGGGTCTCCGGTGCCCGAAACCCACTCCCCACGGGTTCTCCTTCGTGGGGAAGCAGGATTGGGCGCGCGAAGGCCTTCTGCGCCCAGGCCCCAGCCCTGCCCCCTGAGCGAGCTCGGCCGCTCAGCGCCGAGGCCCCGTCGCACCGACGGCCCCAAACAATCTTCTGGCAGCTGCATTCTGCAAAGGGAAACTCTCCTCGGGCAGCAAACCACAGCCCCAACGCGCCTCGGATGGAGAAAGCAACGCAAGCCGTTTTCGCCCCCGGCCCCCGCTCTCCATAGAGCGAACCGGGGCTGGGCTGCCCAGGCTCCCTGGGCCCTGCTGCTTTGCTGGGGGTCTCCGGTGCCTGAAACCCACTCCCCACGGGTTCTCCTTCGTGGGGAAGCAGGATTGGGCGCGCGAAGGCCTTCTGCGCCCAGCCCAAGCCATGCCCCTTGAGCCAGCTCGGCCGCTCAGCGCCGAGGCCCCGTTGCACCGAAGGCCCAAAACGAGCTTCTGGGAACTGCATTCTGCAATGTGAAACACTCCTCCAGCAGCAAACCACAGCCCCAATGCGCCTCAGATGCAGAGAGCAACACAAGCCGTTTTCGCCCCCGGCCCCACGCTCTCCATAGCGCAAAGCGAGGCTGGGCTGCCCCTGGCTCCCTGGGCCGTGCTGCATTGCTGGGGGTCTCCAGCGCCCGAAACCTAGTCCCCATGAGTTCTCCTTCGTGGGGAGGCAGGATTGGGCGCGCGAAGAAGTTCTGCGCCCAGTCCCCAGCCATGCCTCCTGTGCCAGCTCGGCCGCTCAGAGCCAAGGCCCCGTTGCACCGAAGGCCCAAAACGAGCTTCTGGGAACTGCATTCTGCAAAGTGAAACACTCCTCCGGCAGCAAACCACAGCCCCAATGCGCCTCAGATCCAGAAAGCAACGCAAGCCTTTTTCAGCCCCGGCCCCACGCTCTCCATAGGGCGAACCGGGCCTGGGCTGCCCTGGCTCCCTGGGCCCTGCTGCTTTGCTGGGGGTCTCAGCGTCCGAAACCCACTCCCCACGGGTTTTCCTTCGTGGGGAAGCAGGATTGGGCGCGAGAAGGCCTTCTGCGCCCAGGCCCCAGCCATGCCCCCTGAGCCAGTTCGGCCGCGCAGCGCCGAAGCCCCGTCGTACCGATGGCCCCAAAGGAGCTTCTGGCAGCTGCATTCTGCAAAGGGAAACTCTCCTCGGGCAGCAAACCACAGACTCAACGCGCCTCAGATCCAGAAAGCAACGCAAGCCGTTTTCGCCACCTGCCCCACGCTCTCCATAGCGCAAAGCGGGGCTAGCCTGCCCCTGGCTCCCTGGGCCCTGCTGCTTTGCTGGGGGTCTCCGGCGGCGCAAACCCAGTCCCCAAGTGTTCTCCTTCGTGGGGAAGCAGGATTGGGCGCGCGAAAGCCTTCTGCGCCCAGCCCCAGCCATGCCCCTTGAGCCAGCTCGGCCGCTCAGCGCCGAGGCCCCGTCGCACCGACGGCCCCAAACGACCTTCTGGCAGCTGCATTCTGCAAAGGGAAACTCTCCTCGGGCAGCAAACAACAGCCCCAACGCGCCTCGGATCGAGAAAGCAACGCAAGCCGTTTTCGCCCCCGGCCCTCTGCTCTCCATAGGGCGAACCGGGCCTGGGCTGCCCAGGCTCCCTGGGCCCTGCTGCTTTGCTGGGGGTCTCCGGTGCCCGAAACCCACTCCCCACGGGTTCTCCTTCGTGGGGAAGCAGGATTGGGCGCGCGAAGGCCTTCTGAGCCCAGGCCCGATCCATGCCCCCTGAGCCAGCTCGGCCGCTCAGCGCCTAGGCCCCTTCGCACCGACGGCCCAAAACAATCTTCTGGCAGCTGCATTCTGCAAAGGGAAACTCTCCTCAGGCAGCAAACCACAGCCCCAACGCGCCTCGGATCGAGAAAGCAACGCAAGCTTTTTTCGCCCCCGCCCACCGCTCTCCATAGGCCTAACCGGGGCTGGGCTGCCCTGGCTCCTTGGGCCCTGCTGCTTTGCTGGGGGTCTCCGGTGCCCGAAACCCACTCCCCACGGGTTCTCCTTCGTGGGGAAGCAGGATTGTGCGCGCGAAGGCCTTCTGCGCCCAGGCCCGAGCCTTGCCCCCTCAGCCAGCTCGACCGCTCAGCGCCGAGGCCCTGTCGCACCGACGGCCCCAAACGAGCTTCTGGCAGCTGCATTCTGCAAAGGGAAAGTCTCCTCGGGCAGCAAACCACAGCCCCAACGCGCCTCGGATCGAGAAAGCAACGCAAGCCGTTTTTGCCCCCGGCCCCCCGCTCTCCATAGAGAGAACCGCGGCTGGGCTGCCCCGGCTCCCTGGGCCCCTGCTGCTTTGCTGGGTGTCTCCGGTGCCCGAAACCCACTCCCCACGGGTTCTCCTTCGTGGGGAAGCAGGATTGGACGCGCGAAGCCTTCTGCGCCCAGGCCCGAGCCTTGCCCCCTGAGCGAGCTGGGCCGCTCAGCGCCGACGCCCCGTCGCACCGACGGCCCCAAACAATCTTCTGGCAGCTGCATTCTGCAAAGGGAAACTCTCCTCGGGCAGCAAACCACAGCCCCAACGCGCCTCGGATCGAGAAAGCAACGCAAGACGTTTTCGCCCCCGACCACCCGCTCTCCATAGGGCGAACCGGGGCTGGGCTGCCCCGGCTCCCTGGGCCCTGCTGCTTTGCTGGTGGTCGCCGTGCCCGAAACCCACTCCCCACAGGTTCTCCTTCGTGGGGAAGCAGGATTGGGCGCGGGAAGGCCTTCTGCGCCCAGGCCCCAGGCAAGCCCCCTGAGCCAGCTCGGCTGCTCAGCGCCAAGGTCCCGTCGCACAGATGCCCCAAACAATCTTCTGGCAGCTGCATTCTGCAAAGGGAAACTCTCCTTGGGCAGCAAACCACAGCCCCAACGCGCCTCGGATCGAGAAAGCAACGCAAGCCGTTTTCGCCCCCGGCCCCCCGCTCTCCATAGGGCTAACCGGGGCTGGGCTGCCATGGCTCCTTGGGCCCAGCTGCTTTGATGGGGGTCGCCGGTGCCCGAAACCCACTCCCCACGGGTTCTCCTTCGTGGGGAAGCAGGATTGGGCGCACGAAGGCCTTCTGCGCCCAGGCCCCAGCCTTGCCCCCTGAGCCAGCACGGACGCTCAGCGCCGAGGCCCCGTCGCACCGACGGCCCCAAACAATCTTCTGGCAGCTGCATTCTGCAAAGGGAACGTCTCCTCGGGCAGCAAACCACAGCCCCAACGCTCCTCGGATCGAGAAAGCAACGCAAGCCGTTTTCGCCCCCGGCCCCCGCTCTCCATAGAGCGAACCGGGGCTGGGCTGCCCAGGCTCCCTGGGCCCTGCTGCTTTGCTGGGTGTCTCCGGTGCCCGAAACCCACTCCCCACGGGTTCTCCTTCGTGGGGAAGCAGGATTGGACGCGCGAAGCCTTCTGCGCCCAGGCCCCAGCCATGCCACCTGAGCCAGCTCGGCCGCTCAGCGCCTAGGCCCCGTCGCACTGATGGCCCCAAACAATCTTCTGACAGCTGCATTCTGTAAAGGGAAACACTCCTCCGGCAGCAAACCACAGCCCCAATGCGCCTCGGATCCAGAGAGCAACGCAAGCCGTTTTTGCCCCCGGCCCTACGCTCTCCATAGCGCAACGCAGGGCAGGGCTGCCCCTGGCTCCTTGGGCCCTGCTGCTTTACTGGGTGTCTTCGGCGGCCAAAACCTTCTCCCCACGGGTTCTCCTTCGTGGGGAAGCAGGATTGGGAGCGCGAAGAAGTTCTGTGCCCAGGCCCCAGCCATGCCCCCTGAGCCAGCTTGGCCGCTCAGTGCCGAGGCCCCATCACACGGAACGCCCAAAACGAACTTCTGGCAGCTGCATTCTGCAAAGGGAAACTCTCCTCGGGCAGCAAACCACAGCCCCAACGCGCCTCGGATCGAGAAAGCAACGCAAGACGTTTTCGCCCCCGACCACCCGCTCTCCATAGGGCGAACCGGGGCTGGGCTGCCCCGGCTCCCTGGGCCCTGCTGCTTTGCTGGTGGTCGCCGTGCCCGAAACCCACTCCCCACAGGTTCTCCTTCGTGGGGAAGCAGGATTGGGCGCGGGAAGGCCTTCTGCGCCCAGGCCCCAGGCAAGCCCCCTGAGCCAGCTCGGCTGCTCAGCGCCAAGGTCCCGTCGCACAGATGCCCCAAACAATCTTCTGGCAGCTGCATTCTGCAAAGGGAAACTCTCCTTGGGCAGCAAACCACAGCCCCAACGCGCCTCGGATCGAGAAAGCAACGCAAGCCGTTTTCGCCCCCGGCCCCCCGCTCTCCATAGGGCTAACCGGGGCTGGGCTGCCATGGCTCCTTGGGCCCAGCTGCTTTGATGGGGGTCGCCGGTGCCCGAAACCCACTCCCCACGGGTTCTCCTTCGTGGGGAAGCAGGATTGGGCGCACGAAGGCCTTCTGCGCCCAGGCCCCAGCCTTGCCCCCTGAGCCAGCACGGCCGCTCAGCGCCGAGGCCCCGTCGCACCGACGGCCCCAAACAATCTTCTGGCAGCTGCATTCTGCAAAGGGAACGTCTCCTCGGGCAGCAAACCACAGCCCCAACGCTCCTCGGATCGAGAAAGCAACGCAAGCCGTTTTCGCCCCCGGCCCCCGCTCTCCATAGAGCGAACCGGGGCTGGGCTGCCCAGGCTCCCTGGGCCCTGCTGCTTTGCTGGGTGTCTCCGGTGCCCGAAACCCACTCCCCACGGGTTCTCCTTCGTGGGGAAGCAGGATTGGACGCGCGAAGCCTTCTGCGCCCAGGCCCCAGCCATGCCACCTGAGCCAGCTCGGCCGCTCAGCGCCTAGGCCCCGTCGCACTGATGGCCCCAAACAATCTTCTGACAGCTGCATTCTGTAAAGGGAAACACTCCTCCGGCAGCAAACCACAGCCCCAATGCGCCTCGGATCCAGAGAGCAACGCAAGCCGTTTTTGCCCCCGGCCCTATGCTCTCCATAGCGCAACGCAGGGCAGGGCTGCCCCTGGCTCCTTGGGCCCTGCTGCTTTACTGGGTGTCTTCGGCGGCCAAAACCTTCTCCCCACGGGTTCTCCTTCGTGGGGAAGCAGGATTGGGAGCGCGAAGAAGTTCTGTGCCCAGGCCCCAGCCATGCCCCCTGAGCCAGCTTGGCCGCTCAGTGCCGAGGCCCCATCACACGGAACGCCCAAAACGAACTTCTGGCAGCTGCATTCTGCAAAGGGAAACTCTCCTCGGGCAGCAAACCACAGCCCCAACGCGCCTCGAATCCAGAAAGCAACGCAAGCCTTTTTCAGCCCCGGCCCCACGCTCTCCATAGGGCAAAGCGGGTAGAGCTGCCCCTGGCTCCCTGGGCCCTGCTGCTTTGCTGGGGGTCTCAGCGTCCGAAACCCACTCCCCACGGGTTTTCCTTCGTGGGGAAGCAGGATTGGGCGCGCGAAGCCTTCTGCGCCCAGGCCCCAGCCATGCCCCCTGAGCCAGCTCGGCCGCGCAGCGCCGAAGCCCCGTCGCACCGATGGCCCCAAACGAGCTTCTGGCAGCTGCATTCTGCAAAGGGAAACTCTCCTCGGGCAGCAAACCACAGACTCAACGCGCCTCAGATTCAGAAAGCAACGCAAGCCGTTTTCGCCACCGGCCCCACGCTCTCCATAGCGAAAAGCGGGGCTAGACTGCCCCTGGCTCCCTGGGCCCTGCTGCTTTGCTGGGGGTCTCCGGCGGCGCAAACCCAGTCCCCAAGTGTTCTCCTTCGTGGGGAAGCAGGATTGTGCGCGCGAAAGCCTTCTGCGCCCAGCCCCAGCCATGCCCCTTGAGCCAGCTCGGCCGCTCAGCGCCGAGGCCCCGTTGCACCGAAATCCCAAAACGAGCTTCTGGGAACTGCATTCTGCAAAGTGAAACACACCTCCGGCAGCAAACCACAGCCCCAATGCGCCTCAGATCCAGAGAGCAGCGCAAGCCGTTTTCGCCCCCGGCCCCACGCTCTCCATAGCGCAAAGCGAGGCTGGGCTGCCCCTGGCTCCCTGGGCCCTGCTGCATTGCTGGGGGTCTCCAGCGCCCGAAACCTAGTCCCCATGAGTTCTCCTTCGTGGGGAGGCAGGATTGGGCGCGCGAAGAAGTTCTGCGCCCAGTCCCCAGCCATGCCTCCTGTGCCAGCTCGGCCGCTCAGCGCCGAGGCCCCGTCGCACCGAGGGCCCCAAACGAGCTTCTGGCAGCTGCATTCTGCAAAGGGAAAGTCTCCTCGGGCAGCAAACCACAGCCCCAACGCGCCTCGGATCGAGAAAGCAACGCAAGCCGTTTTCGCCCCCGGCCCTCTGCTCTCCATAGGGCGAACCGGGCCTGGTCTGCCCCGGCTCCCTGGGCCCTGCTGCTTTGCTGGGTGTCTCCGGTGCCCGAAACCCACTCCCCACGGGTTCTCCTTCGTGGGGAAGCAGGATTCGGCGCGCGAAGGGCTTCTGCGCCCAGCCCCAGCCATGCCCCTTGAGCCAGCTCGGCCGCTCAGCGCCGAGGCCCCGTTGCACCGAAGGCCCAAAACGAGCTTCTGGGAACTGCATTCTGCAAAGTGAAACACTCCTCCGGCAGCAAACCACAGCCCCAATGCGCCTCAGATCCAGAGAGCAACACAAGCCGTTTTCGCCCCCGGCCCCACGCTCTCCATAGCGCAAAGCGAGGCTGAGCTCCCTGGGCCCTGCTGCATTGCTGGGGGTCTCCAGCGCCCGAAACCTAGTCCCCATGAGTTCTCCTTCGTGGGGAGGCAGGATTGGGCGCGCGAAGAAGTTCTGCGCCCAGTCCCCAGCCATGCCTCCTGTGCCAGCTCGGCCGCTCAGCGCCGAGGCCCCGTCGCACCGACGGCCCCAAACGACCTTCTGGCAGCTGCATTCTGCAAAGGGAAACTCTCCTCGGGCAGCAAACCACAGCCCCAACGCGCCTCGGATCGAGAAAGCAACGCAAGCCGTTTTCGCCCCCGGCCCTCTGCTCTCCATAGGGCGAACCGGGCCTGGGCTGCCCCGGCTCCCTGGGCCCTGCTGCTTTGCTGGGTGTCTCCGGTGCCCGAAACCCACTCCCCACGGGTTCTCCTTCGTGGGGAAGCAGGATTGGGCGCGCGAAGGCCTTCTGCGCCCAGCCCCAGCCATGCCCCTTGAGCCAGCTCTGCCGCTCAGCGCCGAGGCCCCGTTGCACCGAAGGCCCAAAACGAGCTTCTGGGAACTGCATTCTGCAAAGTGAAACACTCCTCCGGCAGCAAACCACAGCCCCAATGCGCCTCAGATCCAGAAAGCAATGCAAGCCTTTTTCAGCCCCGGCCCCACGCTCTCCATAGGGCGAACCGGGCCTGGGCTGCCCTGGCTCCCTGGGCCCTGCTGCTTTGCTGGGTGTCTCAGCGTCCGAAACCCACTCCCCACGGGTTTTCCTTCGTGGGGAAGCAGGATTGGGCGCGAGAAGGCCTTCTGCGCCCAGGCCCCAGCCATGCCCCCTGAGCCAGTTCGGCCGCGCAGCGCCGAAGCCCCGTCGCACCGATGGCCCCAAAGGAGCTTCTGGCAGCTGCATTCTGCAAAGGGAAACTCTCCTCGGGCAGCAAACCACAGACTCAACGCGCCTCAGATCCAGAAAGCAACGCAAGCCGTTTTCGCCACCTGCCCCACGCTCTCCATAGCGCAAAGCGGGGCTAGCCTGCCCCTGGCTCCCTGGGCCCTGCTGCTTTGCTGGGGGTCTCCGGCGGCGCAAACCCAGTCCCCAAGTGTTCTCCTTCGTGGGGAAGCAGGATTGGGCGCGCGAAAGCCTTCTGCGCCCAGCCCCAGCCATGCCCCTTGAGCCAGCTCGGCCGCTCAGCGCCGAGGCCCCGTCGCACCGACGGCCCCAAACGACCTTCTGGCAGCTGCATTCTGCAAAGGGAAACTCTCCTCGGGCAGCAAACCACAGCCCCAACGCGCCTCGGATCGAGAAAGCAACGCAAGCCGTTTTCGCCCCCGGCCCTCTGCTCTCCATAGGGCGAACCGGGCCTGGGCTGCCCAGGCTCCCTGGGCCCTGCTGCTTTGCTGGGGGTCTCCGGTGCCCGAAACCCACTCCCCACGGGTTCTCCTTCGTGGGGAAGCAGGATTGGGCGCGCGAAGGCCTTCTGCGCCCAGCCCAAGCCATGCCCCTTGAGCCAGCTCGGCCGCTCAGCGCCGAGGCCCCGTTGCACCGAAGGCCCAAAACGAGCTTCTGGGAACTGCATTCTGCAATGTGAAACACTCCTCCAGCAGCAAACCACAGCCCCAATGCGCCTCAGATGCAGAGAGCAACACAAGCCGTTTTCGCCCCCGGCCCCACGCTCGCCATAGGGCTAACCGGGGCTGGGCTGCCATGGCTCCTTGGGCCCTGCTGCTTTGCTGGGGGTCTCCGGTACCCCAAACCCACTCCCCACGGGTTCTCCTTCGTGGGGAAGCAGGATTCGGCGCGTGAAGTCCTTCTGCGCCCAGGCCCCTGCCATGCTCACTGAGCCAGCTCGGCCGCTCAGCACCTAGGCCCCGTCGCACCGACGGCCCCAAACAATCTTCTGGCAGCTGCATTCTGCAAAGGGAAACTCTCCTCGGGCAGCAAACCACAGCCCCAACGCGCCTCGGATCGAGAAAGCAAGGCAAGCCCTTTTCGCCCCCGGCCCCCCGCTATCCATAGAGCGAACCGCGTCAGGGTTGCTCAGGCTCCCTGGGCCCTGCTGCTTTACTGGGGGTCTCCGGTGCCCGAAACCCACTCCCCACGGGTTCTCCTTCGTGGGGAAGCAGGATTGGGCGCGCGAAGGCCTTCTGCGCCCAGGCCCCAGCCCTGCCCCCTGAGCGAGCTCGGCCGCTCAGCGCCGAGGCCCCGTCGCACCGACGGCCCCAAACAATCTTCTGGCAGCTGCATTCTGCAAAGGGAAACTCTCCTCCGGCAGCAAACCACAGCCCCAACGCGCCTCGGATGGAGAAAGCAACGCAAGCCGTTTTCGCCCCCGGCCCCCGCTCTCCATAGAGCGAACCGGGGCTGGGCTGCCCAGGCTCCCTGGGCCCTGCTGCTTTGCTGGGGGTCTCCGGTGCCTGAAACCCACTCCCCACGGGTTCTCCTTCGTGGGGAAGCAGGATTGGGCGCGCGAAGGCCTTCTGCGCCCAGCCCAAGCCATGCCCCTTGAGCCAGCTCGGCCGCTCAGCGCCGAGGCCCCGTTGCACCGAAGGCCCAAAACGAGCTTCTGGGAACTGCATTCTGCAATGTGAAACACTCCTCCAGCAGCAAACCACAGCCCCAATGCGCCTCAGATGCAGAGAGCAACACAAGCCGTTTTCGCCCCCGGCCCCACGATCTCCATAGCGCAAAGCGAGGCTGGGCTGCCCCTGGCTCCCTGGGCCGTGCTGCATTGCTGGGGGTCTCCAGCGCCCGAAACCTAGTCCCCATGAGTTCTCCTTCGTGGGGAGGCAGGATTGGGCGCGCGAAGAAGTTCTGCGCCCAGTCCCCAGCCATGCCTCCTGTGCCAGCTCGGCCGCTCAGAGCCAAGGCCCCGTTGCACCGAAGGCCCAAAACGAGCTTCTGGGAACTGCATTCTGCAAAGTGAAACACTCCTCCGGCAGCAAACCACAGCCCCAATGCGCCTCAGATCCAGAAAGCAACGCAAGCCTTTTTCAGCCCCGGCCCCACGCTCTCCATAGGGCGAACCGGGCCTGGGCTGCCCTGGCTCCCTGGGCCCTGCTGCTTTGCTGGGGGTCTCAGCGTCCGAAACCCACTCCCCACGGGTTTTCCTTCGTGGGGAAGCAGGATTGGGCGCGAGAAGGCCTTCTGCGCCCAGGCCCCAGCCATGCCCCCTGAGCCAGTTCGGCCGCGCAGCGCCGAAGCCCCGTCGTACCGATGGCCCCAAAGGAGCTTCTGGCAGCTGCATTCTGCAAAGGGAAACTCTCCTCGGGCAGCAAACCACAGACTCAACGCGCCTCAGATCCAGAAAGCAACGCAAGCCGTTTTCGCCACCTGCCCCACGCTCTCCATAGCGCAAAGCGGGGCTAGCCTGCCCCTGGCTCCCTGGGCCCTGCTGCTTTGCTGGGGGTCTCCGGCGGCGCAAACCCAGTCCCCAAGTGTTCTCCTTCGTGGGGAAGCAGGATTGGGCGCGCGAAAGCCTTCTGCGCCCAGCCCCAGCCATGCCCCTTGAGCCAGCTCGGCCGCTCAGCGCCGAGGCCCCGTCGCACCGACGGCCCCAAACGACCTTCTGGCAGCTGCATTCTGCAAAGGGAAACTCTCCTCGGGCAGCAAACAACAGCCCCAACGCGCCTCGGATCGAGAAAGCAACGCAAGCCGTTTTCGCCCCCGGCCCTCTGCTCTCCATAGGGCGAACCGGGCCTGGGCTGCCCAGGCTCCCTGGGCCCTGCTGCTTTGCTGGGGGTCTCCGGTGCCCGAAACCCACTCCCCACGGGTTCTCCTTCGTGGGGAAGCAGGATTGGGCGCGCGAAGGCCTTCTGCGCCCAGCCCAAGCCATGCCCCTTGAGCCAGCTCGGCCGCTCAGCGCCGAGGCCCCGTTGCACCGAAGGCCCAAAACGAGCTTCTGGGAACTGCATTCTGCAATGTGAAACACTCCTCCAGCAGCAAACCACAGCCCCAATGCGCCTCAGATGCAGAGAGCAACACAAGCCGTTTTCGCCCCCGGCCCCATGCTCTCCATAGCGCAAAGCGAGGCTGGGCTGCCCCTGGCTCCCTGGGCCGTGCTGCATTGCTGGGGGTCTCCAGCGCCCGAAACCTAGTCCCCATGAGTTCTCCTTCGTGGGGAGGCAGGATTGGGCGCGCGAAGAAGTTCTGCGCCCAGTCCCCAGCCATGCCTCCTGTGCCAGCTCGGCCGCTCAGAGCCGAGGCCCCGTCGCACCGACGGCCCCAAACGAGCTTCTGGCAGCTGCATTCTGCAAAGGGAAACTCTCCTCGGGCAGCAAACCACAGCCCCAACGCGCCTCGGATCGAGAAAGCAACGCAAGCCGTTTTCGCCCCCGGCCCTCTGCTCTCCATAGGGCGAACCGGGCCTGGTCTGCCCCGGCTCCCTGGGCCCTGCTGCTTTGCTGGGTGTCTCCGGTGCCCGAAACCCACTCCCCACGGATTCTCCTTCGTGGGGAAGCAGGATTCGGCGCGCGAAGGGCTTCTGCGCCCAGCCCCAGCCATGCCCCTTGAGCCAGCTCGGCCGCTCAGCGCCGAGGCCCCGTTGCACCGAAGGCCCAAAACGAGCTTCTGGGAACTGCATTCTGCAAAGTGAAACACTCCTCCGGCAGCAAACCACAGCCCCAATGCGCCTCAGATCCAGAGAGCAACACAAGCCGTTTTCGCCCCCGGCCCCACGCTCTCCATAGCGCAAAGCGAGGCTGAGCTCCCTGGGCCCTGCTGCATTGTTGGGGGTCTCCAGCGCCCGAAACCTAGTCCCCATGAGTTCTCCATCGTGGGGAGGCAGGATTGGGCGCGCGAAGAAGTTCTGCGCCCAGTCCCCAGCCATGCCTCCTGTGCCAGCTCGGCCGCTCAGCGCCGAGGCCCCGTCGCACCGACGGCCCCAAACGACCTTCTGGCAGCTGCATTCTGCAAAGGGAAACTCTCCTCGGGCAGCAAACCACAGCCCCAACGCGCCTCGGATCGAGAAAGCAACGCAAGCCGTTTTCGCCCCCGGCCCTCTGCTCTCCATAGGGCGAACCGGGCCTGGGCTGCCCCGGCTCCCTGGGCCCTGCTGCTTTGCTGGGTGTCTCCGGTGCCCGAAACCCACTCCCCACGGGTTCTCCTTCGTGGGGAAGCAGGATTGGGCGCGCGAAGGCCTTCTGCGCCCAGCCCCAGCCAAGCCACTTGAGCCAGCTCTGCCGCTCAGCGCCGAGGCCCCGTTGCACCGAAGGCCCAAAACGAGCTTCTGGGAACTGCATTCTGCAAAGTGAAACACTCCTCCGGCAGCAAACCACAGCCCCAATGCGCCTCAGATCCAGAAAGCAACGCAAGCCTTTTTCAGCCCCGGCCCCACGCTCTCCATAGGGCGAACCGGGCCTGGGCTGCCCTGGCTCCCTGGGCCCTGCTGCTTTGCTGGGTGTCTCAGCGTCCGAAACCCACTCCCCACGGGTTTTCCTTCGTGGGGAAGCAGGATTGGGCGCGAGAAGGCCTTCTGCGCCCAGGCCCCAGCCATGCCCCCTGAGCCAGTTCGGCCGCGCAGCGCCGAAGCCCCGTCGCACCGATGGCCCCAAAGGAGCTTCTGGCAGCTGCATTCTGCAAAGGGAAACTCTCCTCGGGCAGCAAACCACAGCCCCAACGCGCCTCGGATCGAGAATGCAACGCAAGCCGTTTTCGCCCCCGGCCCCCCGCTCGCCATAGGGCTAACCGGGGCTGGGCTGCCATGGCTCCTTGGGCCCTGCTGCTTTGCTGGGGGTCTCCGGTGCCCGAAACCCACTCCCCACGGGTTCTCCTTCGTGGGGAAGCAGGATTGGGCGCACGAAGGCCTTCTGCGCCCAGGCCCCAGCCTTGCTCGCTGAGCGAGCTCGGCCGCTCAGCAACGAGGCCCCGTCGCACCGACGGCCCCAAACAATCTTCTGGCAGCTGCATTCTGCAAAGGGAAACTCTCCTCGGGCAGCAAACCACAGCCCCAACGCGCCTCGGATCGAGAAAGCAACGCAAGCCGTTTTCGCCCCCGGCCCCCGCTCTCCATAGAGCGAACCGGGGCTGGGCTGCCCAGGCTCCCTGGGCCCTGCTGCTTTGCTGGGGGTCTCCGGTGCCCGAAACCCACTCCCCACGGGTTCTCCTTTGTGGGGAAGTAGGATTGGACGCGCGAAGCCCTCTGCGCCCAGGCCCCAGCCATGCCCCCTGAGCCAGCTCCGCCGCTCAGCGCCTAGGCCCCGTCGCACTGACGGCCCCAAACAATCTTCTGACAGCTGCATTCTGCAAAGGGAAAGTCTCCTCGGGCAGCAAACCACAGCCCCAACGCGCCTCAGATTGAGAAAGCAACGCAAGCCGTTTTCGCCCCCGGCCCCTCGCTCTCCATAGGGCGAACCGGGGCTGGGCGGCCCCGGCTGCCTGGGCCCTGCTGCTTTGCTGGGTGTCTCCGGTGCCCGAAACCCACTCCCCATGGGTTCTGCTTCGTGGGGAAGCAGGATTGGGCGCGGGAAGCCTTCTGCGCCCAGGCCCCAGCCATGCCCCCTGAGCCAGCTCGGGCTCTCAGCGTTGAGGACCCGTCGCACAGACGGCCCCAAACAATCTTCTGGCAGCTGCATTCTGCAAAGGGAAACTCTCCTCGGGCAGCAAACCACAGCCCCAACGCGCCTCAGATTGAGAAAGCAACGCAAGCCCTTTTCGCCCCGGCCCACGCCACTCCATAGGGCAAACCGGGGCTGGGCTACCCCGGCTCCCTGGGCCCTGCTGCTTTGCTGGGGGTCTCCGGTGCCCGAAACCCACTCCCCACGGGTTCACCTTCGTGGGGAAGCAGGATTGGGCGCGCGAAACCTTCTGCGCCCAGGCCCCAGCCATTCCCCCTGAGCCAGCTCGGCCTCTCAGCGCTGAGGCCCCGTTTCACCGACGGCCCCAAACAATCTTCTGGCAGCTGCATTCTGCAAGGGGAAACTCTCCTCGGGCAGCAACCCACAGCCCCAACGCGCCTCGGATCGAGAAAGCAACGCAAGCCGTTTTCGCCCCCGGCCCCCCGCTCTCCATAGGGCGAACCGGGGCTGGGCTGCCCTGGCTCCTTGGGCCCTGCTGCTTTGCTGGGGGTCTCCGGTGCCCGAAACCCACTCCCCACGGGTTCTCCTTCGTGGGGAAGCAGGATTGGATGCGCGAAGCCTTCTGCGCCCAGGCCCCAGCCATGCCCCCTGAGCCAGCTCGGTCGCTCAGCGCCTAGGCCCCGTCGCACCGACGGCCCCAAACAATCTTCTGTCAGCTGCATTCTGCAAAGGGAAACTCTCCTCAGGCAGCAAACCACAGCCCCAACGTGCCTCGGATCGAGAAAGCAACGCAAGCCGTTTTCGCCCCCGGCCCCCCGCTCTCCATAGGCCAAACCGGGGCTGGGCTGCCATGGCTCCTTGGGCCCTGCTGCTTTGTTGGGGGTCTCCGGTGCCGGAAACTCACTCCCCACGGGTTCTCCGTCGTGGGGAAGCAGGATTGGGCGCGCGAAGGCCTTCTGCGCCCAGGCCCGAGCCTTGCCCCCTGAGCCAGCTCGACCGCACAGTGCCGAGTCCCTGTCGCACCGACGGCCCCAAACGAGCTTCTGGCAGCTGCATTCTGCAAAGGGAAACTCTCCTCGGGCAGCAAACCACAGCCCCAACGCGCCTCGGATCGAGAAAGCAACGCAAGCCTTTTTCGCCCCCGGACCCCGAAATCCATAGGGCGAACCTGGGCTGGACTGCCCAAGCTCCCTGGGCCCTGCTGCTTTGCTGGGGGTCTCCGGTGCCCGAAACCCACTCCCCACGGGTTCACTTTCGTGGGGAAGCAGGATTGGGCACGCGAAAACTTCTGCGCCCAGGCCCAGCCATGCCCCCTGAGCCAGCTCGGCCTCACAGCGCTGAGGCCCCGTCGCACCGACGGCCCCAAACAATCTTCTGACAGCTGCATTCTGCAAAAGGAAACTCTCCTCGGGCAGCAACCCTCAGCCCCAACGTGCCTCGGATCGAGAAAGCAACGCAAGCCGTTTTCGCCCCCGGCTCCCCGCTCTCCATAGGGCTAACCGGGGCTGGGCTGACCTGGCTCCTTGGGCCCTGCTGCTTTGCTGGGGGTCTCCGGTGCCCGAAACCCACTCCCCACGGGTTCTCCTTCGTGGGGAAGCAGGATTGGATGCGCGAAGCCTTCTGGGCCCAGGACCCATCCATGCCCCCTGAGCCAGCTCGGCCGCTCAGCGCCTAGGCCCCGTCGCACCGACGGCCCCAAACAATCTTCTGTCAGCTGCATTCTGCAAAGGGAAACTCTCCTCGGGCAGCAAACCACAGCCCAATGCTCCTCGGTTAGAGAAAGCAACGCAAGCCGTTTTCGCCCCCGGCCCCCCGCTCTCCATAGAGCGAACCGGGGCTGGGCTGCCCCGGCTCCCTGGGCCCCTGCTGCTTTGCTGGGTGTCTCCGGTGCCCGAAACCCACTCCCCACGGGTTCTCCTTCGTGGGGAAGCAGGATTGGACGCGCGAAGCCTTCTGTGCCCAGTCCCCAGCCATGCCCCCTGAGCCAGCTCGGCCGCTCAGCGCCTAGGCCCCGTCGCACCGACGACCCCAAACAATCTTCTAGCAGCTGCATTCTGCAAAGGGAAACTCTCCTCGGGCAGCAAACCACAGCCCCAACGCGCCTCGGATCGAGAAAGCAACGCAAGCCGTTTTCGCCCCCGGTCCCCCGTTCTCCATAGAGCGAACCGGGGCTGGGCTGCCCAGGCTCCCTGGGCCCTGCTGCTTTGCTGGGTGTCTCCGGTGCCCGAAACCCACTCCCCACGGGTTCTCCTTCGTGGGGAAGCAGGATTGGGCGTGCGAAGCCTTCTGCGCCCAGGCCCCAGCCATGCCACCTGAGCCAGCTCGGCCGCTCAGCGCCTAGGCCCCGTCGCACCGACGGCCCCAAACAATCATCTGGCAGCTGCATTCTGCAAAGGGAAACTCTCCTCGGGCAGCAAACCACAGCCCCAACGCGCCTCGGATCGAGAAAGCAACGCAAGCCGTTTTCGCCCCCGGCCCCCCGCTCTCCATAGGGCTAACCGGGGCTGGGCTGCCATGGCTCCTTGGGCCCTGCTGCTTTGCTGGGGGTCTCCGGTGCCCGAAACCCACTCCCCACGGGTTCTCCTTCGTGGGGAAGCAGGATTGGACGCGCGAAGCCTTCTGGGCCCAGGCCCCAGCCATGCCCCCTGAGCCAGCTCGGCCTCTCAGCGCCTAGGCCCCGTCGCACCAACGGCCCCAAACAATCTTCTGACAGCTGCATTCTGCAAAGGGAAACTCTCCTCGGGCAGCAAACCACAGCCCCAACGCGCCTCGGTTAGAGAAAGCAACGCCAGCCGTTTTCGCCCCCGGCCCCCCGCTCTCCATAGAGCGAACCGGGGCTGGGCTGCCCTGGCTCCCTGGGCCCTGCTGCTTTGCTGGGTGTCTCCGGTGCCCGAAACCCACTCCCCACGGGTTCTTCTTCGTGGGGAAGCAGGATTGGACGCGCGAAGCCTTCTGGGCCCAGGCCCCAGCCATGCCCCCTGAGCCAGCTCGGCCTCTCAGCGCCTAGGCCCCGTCGCACCGACGGCCCGAAACAATCTTCTGGCAGCTGCATTCTGCAAAGGGAAACTCTCCTTGGGCAGCAAACCACAGCCCCAACGCGCCTCGGATCGAGAAAGCAACGCAAGCCGTTTTCGCCCCCGGGCCCCGCTCTCCATAGAGCGAACTGGGGCTGGGCTGCCCAGGCTCCCTGGGCCCTGCTGCTTTGCTGGGGGTCTCCGGTGCCCGAAACCCACTCCCCACGGGTTCTCCTTCGTGGGGAAGCAGGATTGGACGCGCGAAGCCTTCTGCGCCCAGGCCCCAGCCATGCCCCCTGAGCCAGCTCGGCTGCTCAGCCCCTAGGCCCCGTCGCACCGATGGCCCCAAACAATCTTCTGACAGCTGCATTCTGCAAAGGGAAACTCTCCTCGGGCAGCAAACCACAGCCCCAATGCTCCTCGGTTAGAGAAAGCAACGCAAGCCGTTTTCGCCCCCGCCCCCCTGCTATCCATAGAGCGAACCGGGGCTGGGCTGCCCAGGCTCCCTGGGCCCTGCTGCTTTGCTGGGTGTCTCCGGTGCCCGAAAACCACACCCCACGGGTTCTCCTTCGTGGGGAAGCAGGATTGGGCGCGCGAAGGCCTTCTGCGCCCAGGCCCGAGCCTTGCCCCCTGAGCCAGCTCGACCGCTCAGTGCCGAGTCCCTGTCGCACCGACGGCCCCAAACGAGCTTCTGGCAGCTGCATTCTGCAAAGGGAAAGTCTCCTCGGGCAGCAAACCACAGCCCCAACGCGCCTCGGATCGAGAAAGCAACGCAAGCCTTTTTCGCCCCCGGATCCCGAAATCCATAGGGCGAACCGGGGCTGGTCTGCCCAAGCTCCCTGGGCCCTGCTGCTTTGCTGGGGGTCTCCGGTGCCAGAAACCCACTCCCCACGGGTTCACTTTCGTGGGGAAGCAGGATTGGGCACGCGAAACCTTCTGCGCCCAGGCCCAGCCATGCCCCCTGAGCCAGCTCGGCCTCACAGCGCTGAGGCCCCGTCGCACCGACGGCCCCAAACAATCTTCTGACAGCTGCATTCTGCAAAATGAAACTCTCCTCGGGCAGCAACCCACAGCCCCAACGCGCCTCGGATCGAGAAAGCAACGCAAGCCGTTTTCGCCCCCGGCTCCCCGCTCTCCATAGAGCGAACAGGGGCTGGGCTGCCCAGGCTCCCTGGGCCCTGCTGCTTTGCTGGGGGTCTCCGGTGCCCGAAACCCACTCCCCACGGGTTCTCCTTCGTGGGGAAGCAGGATTGGACGCGCGAAGCCTTCTGGGCCCAGGACCCATCCATGCCCCCTGAGCCAGCTCGGCCGCTCAGCGCCTAGGCCCCGTCGCACCGACGGCCCCAAACAATCTTCTGTCAGCTGCATTCTGCAAAGGGAAACTCTCCTCGGGCAGCAAACCACAGCCCAATGCTCCTCGGTTAGAGAAAGCAACGCAAGCCGTTTTTGCCCCCGGCCCCCCGCTCTCCATAGAGCGAACCGGGGCTGGGCTGCCCCGGCTCCCTGGGCGCCTGCTGCTTTGCTGGGTGTCTCCGGTGCCCGAAACCCACTCCCCACGGGTTCTCCTTCGTGGGGAAGCAGGATTGGACGCGCGAAGCCTTCTGTGCCCAGTCCCCAGCCATGCCCCCTGAGCCAGCTCGGCCGCTCAGCGCTTAGGCCCCGTCGCACCGACGACCCCAAACAATCTTCTAGCAGCTGCATTCTGCAAAGGGAAACTCTCCTCGGGCAGCAAACCACAGCCCCAACGCGCCTCGGATCGAGAAAGCAACGCAAGCCGTTTTCGCCCCCGGCCCCCCGCTCTCCATAGGGCTAACCGGGGCTGGGCTGCCATGGCTCCATGGGCCCTGCTGCTTTGCTGGGGGTCTCCGGTGCCCGAAACCCACTCCCCACGGGTTCTCCTTCGTGGGGAAGCAGGATTGGGCGCGCGAAGGCCTTCTGCGCCCAGGCCCCAGCCTTGCCCCCTGAGTGAGCTCGGCCGCTCAGCGCCGAGGCCCCGTCGCACCGACGGCCCCAAACAATCATCTGGCAGCTGCATTCTGCAAAGGGAAACTCTCCTCGGGCAGCAAACCACAGCCCCAACGCGCCTCTGATCGAGAAAGCAACGCAAGCCTTTTTCGCCCCCGGCCCCCGCTCTCCATAGAGCGTACCGGGGCTGGGCTGCCCAGGCTCCCTGGGCCCTGCTGCTTTGCTGGGGGTCTCCGGTGCACGAAACCCACTCCCCACGGGTTCTCCTTCGTGGGGAAGCAGGATTGGACGCGCGAAGCCTTCTGCGCCCAGGCCCCAGCCATGCCCCCTGAGCCAGCTCGGCCGCTCAGCGCCTAGGCCCCTTCGCACCGACGGCCCAAAACAATCTTCTGGCAGCTGCATTCTGCAAAGGGAAACTCTCCTCAGGCAGCAAACCACAGCCCCAACGCGCCTCGGATCGAGAAAGCAACGCAAGCCTTTTTCGCCCCCGCCCACCGCTCTCCATAGGCCTAACCGGGGCTGGGCTGCCCAGGCTCCTTGGGCCCTGCTGCTTTGCTGGGGGTCTCCGGTGCCCGAAACCCACTCCCCACGGGTTCTCCTTCGTGGGGAAGCAGGATTGTGCGCGCGAAGGCCTTCTGCGCCCAGGCCCGAGCCTTGCCCCCTCAGCCAGCTCGACCGCTCAGCGCCGAGGCCCTGTCGCACCGACGGCCCCAAACGAGCTTCTGGCAGCTGCATTCGGCAAAGGGAAAGTCTCCTCGGGCAGCAAACCACAGCCCCAACGCGCCTCGGATCGAGAAAGCAAAGAAAGCCGTTTTCGCCCCCGGACCCCGAAATCCATATGGCGAACCGGGGCTGGTTTGCCCAAGCTCCCTGGGCCCTGCTGCTTTGCTGGGGGTCTCCGGTGCCCGAAACCCACTCCCCACGGGTTCACTTTCGTGGGGAAGCAGGATTGGGCACGCGAAGCCTTCTGCGCCCAGGCCCCAGCCATGCCCCCTGAGCCAGCTCGGCCTCACAGCGCTGAGGCCCGTCGCACCGACGGCCCCAAACAATCTTCTGTCAGCTGCATTCTGCAAAGGGAAACTCTCCTCGGGCAGCAAACCACAGCCCCAACGCGCCTCGGATCGAGAAAGCAACGCAAGCCGTTTTTGCCCCCGGCCCCCCGCTCTCCATAGAGCGAACCGCGGCTGGGCTGCCCCGGCTCCCTGGGCCCCTGCTGCTTTGCTGGGTGTCTCCGGTGCCCGAAACCCACTCCCCACGGGTTCTCCTTCGTGGGGAAGCAGGATTGGACGCGCGAAGCCTTCTGCGCCCAGGCCCGAGCCTTGCCCCCTGAGCGAGCTGGGCCGCTCAGCGCCGACGCCCCGTCGCACCGACGGCCCCAAACAATCTTCTGGCAGCTGCATTCTGCAAAGGGAAACTCTCCTCGGGCAGCAAACCACAGCCCCAACGCGCCTCGGATCGAGAAAGCAACGCAAGACGTTTTCGCCCCCGACCACCCGCTCTCCATAGGGCGAACCGGGGCTGGGCTGCCCCGGCTCCCTGGGCCCTGCTGCTTTGCTGGTGGTCGCCGTGCCCGAAACCCACTCCCCACAGGTTCTCCTTCGTGGGGAAGCAGGATTGGGCGCGGGAAGGCCTTCTGCGCCCAGGCCCCAGGCAAGCCCCCTGAGCCAGCTCGGCTGCTCAGCGCCAAGGTCCCGTCGCACAGATGCCCCAAACGAGCTTCTGACAGCTGCATTCTGCAAAGGGAAACTCTCCTTGGGCAGCAAACCACAGCCCCAACGCGCCTCGGATCGAGAAAGCAACGCAAGCCGTTTTCGCCCCCGGCCCCCCGCTCTCCATAGGGCTAACCGGGGCTGGGCTGCCATGGCTCCTTGGGCCCAGCTGCTTTGATGGGGGTCGCCGGTGCCCGAAACCCACTCCCCACGGGTTCTCCTTCGTGGGGAAGCAGGATTGGTCGCGCGAAGCCTTCTGCGCCCAGGCCCCAGCCATGCCACCTGAGCCAGCTCGGCCGCTCAGCGCCTAGGCCCCGTCGCACTGACGGCCCCAAACAATCTTCTGACAGCTGCATTCTGTAAAGGGAAACACTCCTCCGGCAGCAAACCACAGCCCCAATGCGCCTCGGATCCAGAGAGCAACGCAAGCCGTTTTTGCCCCCGGCCCTACGCTCTCCATAGCGCAACGCAGGGCAGGGCTGCCCCTGGCTACCAGAGCCCTGCTGCTTTACTGGGTGTCTTCGGCGGCCAAAACCTTCTCCCCACGGGTTCTCCTTCGTGGGGAAGCAGGATTGGGAGCGCGAAGAAGTTCTGTGCCCAGGCCCCAGCCATGCCCCCTGAGCCAGCTTGGCCGCTCAGTGCCGAGGCCCCATCACACGGAACGCCCAAAACGAAGTTCTGGCAGCTGCATTCTGCAAAGGGAAACTCTCCTCGGGCAGCAAACCACAGCCCCAACGCGCCTCGAATCCAGAAAGCAACGCAAGCCTTTTTCAGCCCCGGCCCCACGCTCTCCATAGGGCAAAGCGGGTAGAGCTGCCCCTGGCTCCCTGGGCCCTGCTGCTTTGCTGGGGGTCTCAGCGTCCGAAACCCACTCCCCACGGGTTTTCCTTCGTGGGGAAGCAGGATTGGGCGCGCGAAGCCTTCTGGGCCCAGGCCCCAGCCATGCCCCCTGAGCCAGCTCGGCCGCGCAGCGCCGAAGCCCCGTCGCACCGATGGCCCCAAACGAGCTTCTGGCAGCTGCATTCTGCAAAGGGAAACTCTCCTCGGGCAGCAAACCACAGACTCAACGCGCCTCAGATCCAGAAAGCAACGCAAGCCGTTTTCGCCACCGGCCCCACGCTCTCCATAGTGCAAAGCGGGGCTAGCCTGCCCCTGGCTCCCTGGGCCCTGCTGCTTTGCTGGGGGTCTCCGGCGGCGCAAACCCAGTCCCCAAGTGTTCTCCTTCGTGGGGAAGCAGGATTGTGCGCGCGAAAGCCTTCTGCGCCCAGCCCCAGCCATGCCCCTTGAGCCAGCTCGGCCGCTCAGCGCCGAGGCCCCGTTGCACCGAAATCCCAAAACGAGCTTCTGGGAACTGCATTCTGCAAAGTGAAAGACACCTCCGGCAGCAAACCACAGCCCCAATGCGCCTCAGATCCAGAGAGCAGCGCAAGCCGTTTTCGCCCCCGGCCCCACGCTCTCCATAGCGCAAAGCGAGGCTGGGCTGCCCCTGGCTCCCTGGGCCCTGCTGCATTGCTGGGGGTCTCCAGCGCCCGAAACCTAGTCCCCATGAGTTCTCCTTCGTGGGGAGGCAGGATTGGGCGCGCGAAGAAGTTCTGCGCCCAGTCCCCAGCCATGCCTCCTGTGCCAGCTCGGCCGCTCAGCGCCGAGGCCCCGTCGCACCGACGGCCCCAAACGAGCTTCTGGCAGCTGCATTCTGCAGAGGGAAAGTCTCCTCGGGCAGCAAACCACAGCCCCAACGCGCCTCGGATCGAGAAAGCAACGCAAGCCGTTTTCGCCCCCGGCCCTCTGCTCTCCATAGGGCGAACCGGGCCTGGGCTGCCCCGGCTCCCTGGGCCCTGCTGCTTTGCTGGTTGTCTCCGGTGCCCGAAACCCACTCCCCACGGGTTCTCCTTCGTGGGGAAGCAGGATTGGACGCGCGAAGCCTTCAGCGCCCAGGCCCCAGCCATGCCCCCTGAGCCAGCTTGGCCTTTCAGCGCCTAGGCCCCTTCGCACCGACGGCCCCAAACAATCTTCTGGCAGCTGCATTCTGCAAAGGGAAAGTCTCCTCGGGCAGCAAACCACAGCCCCAACGCGCCTCGGATCGAGAAAGCAACGCAAGCCGTTTTCGCCCCCGGCCCCTCGCTCTCCATAGGGCGAACCGGGGCTGGGCGGCCCCGGCTGCCTGGGCCCTGCTGCTTTGCTGGGTGTCTCCGGTGCCCGAAACCCACTCCCCATGGGTTCTGCTTCGTGGGGAAGCAGGATTGGGCGCGGGAAGCCTTCTGCGCCCAGGCCCCAGCCATGCCCCCTGAGCCAGCTCGGGCTCTCAGCGTTGAGGACCCGTCGCACCGACGGCCCCAAACAATCTTCTGGCAGCTGCATTCTGCAAAGGGAAACTCTCCTCGGGCAGCAAACCACAGCCCCAACGCGCCTCAGATTGAGAAAGCAACGCAAGCCCTTTTCGCCCCGGCCCACGCCACTCCATAGGGCGAACCGGGGCTGGGCTACCCCGGCTCCCTGGGCCCTGCTGCTTTGCTGGGGGTCTCCGGTGCCCGAAACCCACTCCCCACGGGTTCACCTTCGTGGGGAAGCAGGATTGGGCGCGCGAAACCTTCTGCGCCCAGGCCCCAGCCATGCCCCCTGAGCCAGCTCGGCCTCTCAGTGCTGAGGCCCCGTTTCACCGACGGCCCCAAACAATCTTCTGGCAGCTGCATTCTGCAAGGGGAAACTCTCCTCGGGCAGCAACCCACAGCCCCAACGCGCCTCGGATCGAGAAAGCAACGCAAGCCGTTTTCGCCCCCGGCCCCCAGCTCTCCATAGGGCGAACCGGGGCTGGGCTGCCCTGGCTCCTTGGGCCCTGCTGCTTTGCTGGGGGTCTCCGGTGCCCGAAACCCACTCCCCACGGGTTCTCCTTCGTGGGGAAGCAGGATTGGATGCGCGAAGCCTTCTGCGCCCAGGCCCCAGCCATGCCCCCTGAGCCAGCTCGGCCGCTCAGCGCCTAGGCCCCGTCGCACCGACGGCCCCAAACAATCTTCTGTCAGCTGCATTCTGCAAAGGGAAACTCTCCTCAGGCAGCAAACCACAGCCCCAACGTGCCTCGGATCGAGAAAGCAACGCAAGCCGTTTTCGCCCCCGGCCCCCCGCTCTCCATAGGCCAAACCGGGGCTGGGCTGCCATGGCTCCTTGGGCCCTGCTGCTTTGTTGGGGGTCTCCGGTGCCTGAACCCCACTCCCCACGGGTTCTCCTTCGTGGGGAAGCAGGATTGGGCGCGCGAAGGCCTTCTGCGCCCAGCCCAAGCCATGCCCCTTGAGCCAGCTCGGCCGCTCAGCGCCGAGGCCCCGTTGCACCGAAGGCCCAAAACGAGCTTCTGGGAACTGCATTCTGCAATGTGAAACACTCCTCCAGCAGCAAACCACAGCCCCAATGCGCCTCAGATGCAGAGAGCAACACAAGCCGTTTTCGCTCCCGGCCCCACGCTCTCCATAGCGCAAAGCGAGGCTCGGCTGCCCCTGGCTCCCTGGGCCGTGCTGCATTGCTGGGGGTCTCCAGCGCCCGAAACCTAGTCCCCATGAGTTCTCCTTCGTGGGGAGGCAGGATTGGGCGCGCGAAGAAGTTCTGCGCCCAGTCCCCAGCCATGCCTCCTGTGCCAGCTCGGCCGCTCAGAGCCGAGGCCCCGTCGCACCGAGGGCCCCAAACGAGCTTCTGGCAGCTGCATTCTGCAAAGGGAAACTCTCCTCGGGCAGCAAACCACAGCCCCAACGCGCCTCGGATCGAGAATGCAACGCAAGCCGTTTTCGCCCCCGGCCCCCCGCTCGCCATAGGGCTAACCGGGGCTGGGCTGCCATGGCTCCTTGGGCCCTGCTGCTTTGCTGGGGGTCTCCGGTGCCCGAAACCCACTCCCCACGGGTTCTCCTTCGTGGGGAAGCAGGATTGGGCGCACGAAGGCCTTCTGCGCCCAGGCCCCAGCCTTGCTCCCTGAGCGAGCTCGGCCGCTCAGCGACGAGGCCCCGTCGCACCGACGGCCCCAAACAATCTTCTGGCAGCTGCATTCTGCAAAGGGAAACTCTCCTCGGGCAGCAAACCACAGCCCCAACGCGCCTCGGATCGAGAAAGCAACGCAAGCCGTTTTCGCCCCCGGCCCCCGCTCTCCATAGAGCGAACCGGGGCTGGGCTGCCCAGGCTCCCTGGGCCCTGCTGCTTTGCTGGGTGTCTCCGGTGCCCGAAACCCACTCCCCACGGGTTCTCCTTCGTGGGGAAGCAGGATTGGACGCGCGAAGCCTTCAGCGCCCAGGCCCCAGCCATGCCCCCTGAGCCAGCTTGGCCTTTCAGCGCCTAGGCCCCTTCGCACCGACGGCCCCAAACAATCTTCTGGCAGCTGCATTCTGCAAAGGGAAAGTCTCCTCGGGCAGCAAACCACAGCCCCAACGCGCCTCGGATCGAGAAAGCAACGCAAGCCGTTTTCGCCCCCGGCCCCTCGCTCTCCATAGGGCGAACCGGGGCTGGGCGGCCCCGGCTGCCTGGGCCCTGCTGCTTTGCTGGGTGTCTCCGGTGCCCGAAACCCACTCCCCATGGGTTCTGCTTCGTGGGGAAGCAGGATTGGGCGCGGGAAGCCTTCTGCGCCCAGGCCCCAGCCATGCCCCCTGAGCCAGCTCGGGCTCTCAGCGTTGAGGACCCGTCGCACCGACGGCCCCAAACAATCTTCTGGCAGCTGCATTCTGCAAAGGGAAACTCTCCTCGGGCAGCAAACCACAGCCCCAACGCGCCTCAGATTGAGAAAGCAACGCAAGCCCTTTTCGCCCCGGCCCACGCCACTCCATAGGGCGAACCGGGGCTGGGCTACCCCGGCTCCCTGGGCCCTGCTGCTTTGCTGCGGGTCTCCGGTGCCCGAAACCCACTCCCCACGGGTTCACCTTCGTGGGGAAGCAGGATTGGGCGCGCGAAACCTTCTGCGCCCAGGCCCCAGCCATGCCCCCTGAGCCAGCTCGGCCTCTCAGCGCTGAGGCCCCGTTTCACCGACGGCCCCAAACAATCTTCTGGCAGCTGCATTCTGCAAGGGGAAACTCTCCTCGGGCAGCAACCCACAGCCCCAACGCGCCTCGGATCGAGAAAGCAACACAAGCCGTTTTCGCCCCCGGCCCCCCGCTCTCCATAGGGCGAACCGGGGCTGGGCTGCCCTGGCTCCTTGGGCCCTGCTGCTTTGCTGGGGGTCTCCGGTGCCCGAAACCCACTCCCCACGGGTTCTCCTTCGTGGGGAAGCAGGATTGGATGCGCGAAGCCTTCTGCGCCCAGGCCCCAGCCATGCCCCCTGAGCCAGCTCGGCCGCTCAGCGCCTAGGCCCCGTCGCACCGACGGCCCCAAACAATCTTCTGTCAGCTGCATTCTGCAAAGGGAAACTCTCCTCAGGCAGCAAACCACAGCCCCAACGTGCCTCGGATCGAGAAAGCAACGCAAGCCGTTTTCGCCCCCGGCCCCCCGCTCTCCATAGGCCAAACCGGGGCTGGGCTGCCATGGCTCCTTGGGCCCTGCTGCTTTGCTGGGGGTCTCCGGTGCCGGAAACTCACTCCCCACGGGTTCTCCGTCGTGGGGAAGCAGGATTGGGCGCGCGAAGGCCTTCTGCGCCCAGGCCCGAGCCTTGCCCCCTGAGCCAGCTCGACCGCACAGTGCCGAGTCCCTGTCGCACCGACGGCCCCAAACGAGCTTCTGGCAGCTGCATTCTGCAAAGGGAAACTCTCCTCGGGCAGCAAACCACAGCCCCAACGCGCCTCGGATCGAGAAAGCAACGCAAGCCTTTTTCGCCCCCGGACCCCGAAATCCATAGGGCGAACCTGGGCTGGTCTGCCCAAGCTCCCTGGGCCCTGCTGCTTTGCTGGGGGTCTCCGGTGCCCGAAACCCACTCCCCACGGGTTCACTTTCGTGGGGAAGCAGGATTGGGCACGCGAAACCTTCTGCGCCCAGGCCCAGCCATGCCCCCTGAGCCAGCTCGGCCTCACAGCGCTGAGGCCCCGTCGCACCGACGGCCCCAAACAATCTTCTGACAGCTGCATTCTGCAAAAGGAAACTCTCCTCGGGCAGCAACCCTCAGCCCCAACGCGCCTCGGATCGAGAAAGCAACGCAAGCCGTTTTCGCCCCCGGCTCCCCGCTCTCCATAGGGCTAACCGGGGCTGGGCTGCCCGGGCTCCTTGGGCCCTGCTGCTTTGCTGGGGGTCTCCGGTGCCCGAAACCCACTCCCCACGGGTTCTCCTTCGTGGGGAAGCAGGATTGGATGCGCGAAGCCTTCTGGGCCCAGGACCCATCCATGCCCCCTGAGCCAGCTCGGCCGCTCAGCGCCTAGGCCCCGTCGCACCGACGGCCCCAAACAATCTTCTGTCAGCTGCATTCTGCAAAGGGAAACTCTCCTAGGGCAGCAAACCACAGCCCAATGCTCCTCGGTTAGAGAAAGCAACGCAAGCCGTTTTCGCCCCCGGCCCCCCGCTCTCCATAGAGCGAACCGGGGCTGGGCTGCCCCGGCTCCCTGGGCCCCTGCTGCTTTGCTGGGTGTCTCCGGTGCCCGAAACCCACTCCCCACGGGTTCTCCTTCGTGGGGAAGCAGGATTGGACGCGCGAAGCCTTCTGGGCCCAGTCCCCAGCCATGCCCCCTGAGCCAGCTCGGCCGCTCAGCGCCTAGGCCCCGTCGCACCGACGACCCCAAACAATCTTCTAGCAGCTGCATTCTGCAAAGGGAAACTCTCCTCGGGCAGCAAACCACAGCCCCAACGCGCCTCGGATCGAGAAAGCAACGCAAGCCGTTTTCGCCCCCGGTCCCCCGTTCTCCATAGAGCGAACCGGGGCTGGGCTGCCCAGGCTCCCTGGGCCCTGCTGCTTTGCTGGGTGTCTCCGGTGCCCGAAACCCACTCCCCACGGGTTCTCCTTCGTGGGGAAGCAGGATTGGGCGCGCGAAGCCTTCTGCGCCCAGGCCCCAGCCATGCCACCTGAGCCAGCTCGGCCGCTCAGGGCCTAGGCCCCGTCGCACCGACGGCCCCAAACAATCATCTGGCAGCTGCATTCTGCAAAGGGAAACTCTCCTCGGGCAGCAAACCACAGCCCCAAAGCGCCTCGGATCGAGAAAGCAACGCAAGCCGTTTTCGCCCCCGGCCCCCCGCTCTCCATAGGGCTAACCGGGGCTGGGCTGCCATGGCTCCTTGGGCCCTGCTGCTTTGCTGGGGGTCTCCGGTGCCCGAAACCCACTCCCCACGGGTTCTCCTTCGTGGGGAAGCAGGATTGGGCGCGCGAAGGCCTTCTGCGCCCAGGCCCCAGCCTTGCCCCCTGAGCCAGCTCGGCCGCTCAGCGCCTAGGCCCCGTCGCACCGACGGCCCCAAACAATCTTCTGTCAGCTGCATTCTGCAAAGGGAAACTCTCCTCGGGCAGCAAACCACAGCCCAATGCTCCTCGGTTAGAGAAAGCAACGCAAGCCGTTTTTGCCCCCGGCCCCCCGCTCTCCATAGAGCGAACCGGGGCTGGGCTGCCCCGGCTCCCTGGGCCCCTGCTGCTTTGCTGGGTGTCTCCGGTGCCCGAAACCCACTCCCCACGGGTTCTCCTTCGTGGGGAAGCAGGATTGGACGCGCGAAGCCTTCTGTGCCCAGTCCCCAGCCATGCCCCCTGAGCCAGCTCGGCCGCTCAGCGCCTAGGCCCCGTCGCACCGACGACCCCAAACAATCTTCTAGCAGCTGCATTCTGCAAAGGGAAACTCTCCTCGGGCAGCAAACCACAGCCCCAACGCGCCTCGGATCGAGAAAGCAACGCAAGCCGTTTTCGCCCCCGGCCCCCCGCTCTCCATACAGCGAACCGGGGCTGGGCTGCCCAGGCTCCCTGGGCCCTGCTGCTTTGCTGGGTGTCTCGGGTGCCCGAAACCCACTCCCCACGGGTTCTCCTTCATGGGGAAGCAGGATTGTGCGCGCGAAGCCTTCTGCGCCCAGGCCCCAGCCATGCCACCTGAGCCAGCTCGGCCGCTCAGCGCCTAGGCCCCGTCGCACCGACGGCCCCAAACAATCTTCTGGCAGCTGCATTCTGCAAAGGGAATCTCTCCTCGGGCAGCAAACCACAGCCCCAACGCGCCTCGGATCGAGAAAGCAACGCAAGCCGTTTTCGCCCCCGGCCCCCCGCTCTCCATAGGGCTAACCGGGGCTGGGCTGCCATGGCTCCTTGGGCCCTGCTGCTTTGCTGGGGGTCTCCGGTGCCCGAAACCCACTCCCCACGGGTTCTCCTTCGTGGGGAAGCAGGATTGGGCGCGCGAAGGCCTTCTGCGCCCAGGCCCCAGCCTTGCCCCCTGAGTGAGCTCGGCCGCTCAGCGCCGAGGCCCCGTCGCACCGACGGCCCCAAACAATCATCTGGCAGCTGCATTCTGCAAAGGGAAACTCTCCTCGGGCAGCAAACCACAGCCCCAACGCGCCTCGGATCGAGAAAGCAACGCAAGCCTTTTTCGCCCCCGGCCCCCGCTCTCCATAGAGCGAACCGGGGCTGGGCTGCCCAGGCTCCCTGGGCCCTGCTGCTTTGCTGGGGGTCTCCGGTGCACGAAACCCACTCCCCACGGGTTCTCCTTCGTGGGGAAGCAGGATTGGACGCGCGAAGCCTTCTGCGCCCAGGCCCCAGCCATGCCCCCTGAGCCAGCTCGGCCACTCAGCGCCTAGGCCCCTTCGCACTGACGGCCCCAAACAATCTTCTGACAGCTGCATTCTGCAAAGGGAAACTCTCCTCGGGCAGCAAACCACAGCCCCAACGCGCCTCGGTTAGAGAAAGCAACGCCAGCCGTTTTCGCCCCCGGCCCCCCGCTCTCCATAGAGCGAACCGGGGCTGGGCTGCCCAGGCTCCCTGGGCCCTGCTGCATTACTGGGGGTCTCCAGCGCCCGAAACCTAGTCCCCATGAGTTCTCCTTCGTGGGGAGGCAGGATTGGGCGCGCGAAGAAGTTCTGCGCCCAGTCCCCAGCCATGCCTCCTGTGCCAGCTCGGCCGCTCAGCGCCGAGGCCCCGTCGCACCGACGGCCCCAAACGACCTTCTGGCAGCTGCATTCTGCAAAGGGAAACTCTCCTCGGGCAGCAAACCACAGCCCCAACGCGCCTCGGATCGAGAAAGCAACGCAAGCCGTTTTCGCCCCCGGCCCTCTGCTCTCCATAGGGCGAACCGGGCCTGGGCTGCCCCGGCTCCCTGGGCCCTGCTGCTTTGCTGGGTGTCTCCGGTGCCCGAAACCCACTCCCCACGGGTTCTCCTTCGTGGGGAAGCAGGATTGGGCGCGCGAAGGCCTTCTGCGCCCAGCCCCAGCCATGCCCCTTGAGCCAGCTCTGCCGCTCAGCGCCGAGGCCCCGTTGCACCGAAGGCCCAAAACGAGCTTCTGGGAACTGCATTCTGCAAAGTGAAACACTCCTCCGGCAGCAAACCACAGCCCCAATGCGCCTCAGATCCAGAAAGCAACGCAAGCCTTTTTCAGCCCCGGCCCCACGCTCTCCATAGGGCGAACCGGGCCTGGGCTGCCCTGGCTCCCTGGGCCCTGCTGCTTTGCTGGGGGTCTCAGCGTCCGAAACCCACTCCCCACGGGTTTTCCTTCGTGGGGAAGCAGGATTGGGCGCGAGAAGGCCTTCTGCGCCCAGGCCCCAGCCATGCCCCCTGAGCCAGTTCGGCCGCGCAGCGCCGAAGCCCCGTCGCACCGATGGCCCCAAAGGAGCTTCTGGCAGCTGCATTCTGCAAAGGGAAACTCTCCTCGGGCAGCAAACCACAGACTCAACGCGCCTCAGATCCAGAAAGCAACGCAAGCCGTTTTCGCCACCTGCCCCACGCTCTCCATAGCGCAAAGCGGGGCTAGCCTGCCCCTGGCTCCCTGGGCCCTGCTGCTTTGCTGGGGGTCTCCGGCGGCGCAAACCCAGTCCCCAAGTGTTCTCCTTCGTGGGGAAGCAGGATTGGGCGCGCGAAAGCCTTCTGCGCCCAGCCCCAGCCATGCCCCTTGAGCCAGCTCGGCCGCTCAGCGCCGAGGCCCCGTCGCACCGACGGCCCCAAACGACCTTCTGGCAGCTGCATTCTGCAAAGGGAAACTCTCCTCGGGCAGCAAACCACAGCCCCAACGCGCCTCGGATCGAGAAAGCAACGCAAGCCGTTTTCGCCCCCGGCCCCTCGCTCTCCATAGGGCGAACCGGGCCTGGGCTGCCCAGGCTCCCTGGGCCCTGCTGCTTTGCTGGGGGTCTCCGGTGCCCGAAACCCACTCCCCACGGGTTCTCCTTCGTGGGGAAGCAGGATTGGGCGCGCGAAGGCCTTCTGCGCCCAGCCCAAGCCATGCCCCTTGAGCCAGCTCGGCCGCTCAGCGCCGAGGCCCCGTTGCACCGAAGGCCCAAAACGAGCTTCTGGGAACTGCATTCTGCAATGTGAAACACTCCTCCAGCAGCAAACCACAGCCCCAATGCGCCTCAGATGCAGAGAGCAACACAAGCCGTTTTCGCCCCCGGCCCCACGCTCTCCATAGCGCAAAGCGAGGCTGGGCTGCCCCTGGCTCCCTGGGCCGTGCTGCATTGCTGGGGGTCTCCAGCGCCCGAAACCTAGTCCCCATGAGTTCTCCTTCGTGGGGAGGCAGGATTGGGCGCGCGAAGAAGTTCTGCGCCCAGTCCCCAGCCATGCCTCCTGTGCCAGCTCGGCCGCTCAGAGCCGAGGCCCCTTCGCACCGAGGGCCCCAAACGAGCTTCTGGCAGCTGCATTCTGCAAAGGGAAACTCTCCTCGGGCAGCAAACCACAGCCCCAACGCGCCTCGGATCGAGAATGCAACGCAAGCCGTTTTCGCCCCCGGCCCCCCGCTCGCCATAGGGCTAACTGGGGCTGGGCTGCCATGGCTCCTTGGGCCGTGCTGCTTTGCTGGGGGTCTCCGGTGCCCCAAACCCACTCCCCACGGGTTCTCCTTCGTGGGGAAGCAGGATTCGGCGCGTGAAGGCCTTCTGCGCCCAGGCCCCTGCCATGCTCACTGAGCCAGCTCGGCCGCTCAGCACCTAGGCCCCGTCGCACCGACGGCCCCAAACAATCTTCTGGCAGCTGCATTCTGCAAAGGGAAACTCTCCTCGGGCAGCAACCCACAGCCCCAACGCGCCTCGGATCGAGAAAGCAAGGCAAGCCCTTTTCGCCCCCGGCCCCCCGCTATCCATAGAGCGAACCGCGTCAGGGTTGCCCAGGCTCCCTGGGCCCTGCTGCTTTACTGGGGGTCTCCGGTGCCCGAAACCCACTCCCCACGGGTTCTCCTTCGTGGGGAGGCAGGATTGGGCGCGCGAAGGCCTTCTGCGCCCAGGCCCCAGCCCTGCCCCCTGAGCGAGCTCGGCCGCTCAGCGCCGAGGCCCCGTCGCACCGACGGCCCCAAACAATCTTCTGGCAGCTGCATTCTGCAAAGGGAAACTCTCCTCGGGCAGCAAACCACAGCCCCAACGCGCCTCGGATGGAGAAAGCAACGCAAGCCGTTTTCGCCCCCGGCCCCCGCTCTCCATAGAGCGAACCGGGGCTGGGCTGCCCAGGCTCCCTGGGCCCTGCTGCTTTGCTGGGGGTCTCCGGTGCCTGAAACCCACTCCCCACGGGTTCTCCTTCGTGGGGAAGCAGGATTGGGCGCGCGAAGGCCTTCTGCGCCCAGCCCAAGCCATGCCCCTTGAGCCAGCTCGGCCGCTCAGCGCCGAGGCCCCGTTGCACCGAAGGCCCAAAACGAGCTTCTGGGAACTGCATTCTGCAATGTGAAACACTCCTCCAGCAGCAAACCACAGCCCCAATGCGCCTCAGATGCAGAGAGCAACACAAGCCATTTTCGCCCCCGGCCCCACGCTCTCCATAGCGCAAAGCGAGGCTGGGCTGCCCCTGGCTCCCTGGGCCGTGCTGCATTGCTGGGGGTCTCCAGCGCCCGAAACCTAGTCCCCATGAGTTCTCCTTCGTGGGGAGGCAGGATTGGGCGCGCGAAGAAGTTCTGCGCCCAGTCCCCAGCCATGCCTCCTGTGCCAGCTCGGCCGCTCAGAGCCGAGGCCCCGTTGCACCGAAGGCCCAAAACGAGCTTCTGGGAACTGCATTCTGCAAAGTGAAACACTCCTCCGGCAGCAAACCACAGCCCCAATGCGCCTCAGATCCAGAAAGCAACGCAAGCCTTTTTCAGCCCCGGCCCCACGCTCTCCATAGGGCGAACCGGGCCTGGGCTGCCCTGGCTCCCTGGGCCCTGCTGCTTTGCTGGGGGTCTCAGCGTCCGAAACCCACTCCCCACGGGTTTTCCTTCGTGGGGAAGCAGGATTGGGCGCGAGAAGGCCTTCTGCGCCCAGGCCCCAGCCATGCCCCCTGAGCCAGTTCGGCCGCGCAGCGCCGAAGCCCCGTCGTACCGATGGCCCCAAAGGAGCTTCTGGCAGCTGCATTCTGCAAAAGGAAACTCTCCTCGGGCAGCAAACCACAGACTCAACGCGCCTCAGATCCAGAAAGCAACGCAAGCCGTTTTCGCCACCTGCCCCACGCTCTCCATAGCGCAAAGCGGGGCTAGCCTGCCCCTGGCTCCCTGGGCCCTGCTGCTTTGCTGGGGGTCTCCGGCGGCGCAAACCCAGTCCCCAAGTGTTCTCCTTCGTGGGGAAGCAGGATTGGGCGCGCGAAAGCCTTCTGCGCCCAGCCCCAGCCATGCCCCTTGAGCCAGCTCGGCCGCTCAGCGCCGAGGCCCCGTCGCACCGACGGCCCCAAACGACCTTCTGGCAGCTGCATTCTGCAAAGGGAAACTCTCCTCGGGCAGCAAACCACAGCCCCAACGCGCCTCGGATCGAGAAAGCAACGCAAGCCGTTTTCGCCCCTGGCCCTCTGCTCTCCATAGGGCGAACCGGGCCTGGGCTGCCCTGGCTCCCTGGGCCCTGCTGCTTTGCTGGGGGTCTCCGGTGCCCGAAACCCACTCCCCACGGGTTCTCCTTCGTGGGGAAGCAGGATTGGGCGCGCGAAGGCCTTCTGCGCCCAGCCCAAGCCATGCCCCTTGAGCCAGCTCGGCCGCTCAGCGCCGAGGCCCCGTTGCACCGAAGGCCCAAAACGAGCTTCTGGGAACTGCATTCTGCAATGTGAAACACTCCTCCAGCAGCAAACCACAGCCCCAATGCGCCTCAGATGCAGAGAGCAACACAAGCCGTTTTCGCCCCCGGCCCCATGCTCTCCATAGCGCAAAGCGAGGCTGGGCTGCCCCTGGCTCCCTGGGCCGTGCTGCATTGCTGGGGGTCTCCAGCGCCCGAAACCTAGTCCCCATGAGTTCTCCTTCGTGGGGAGGCAGGATTGGGCGCGCGAAGAAGTTCTGCGCCCAGTCCCCAGCCATGCCTCCTGTGCCAGCTCGGCCGCTCAGAGCCGAGGCCCCGTCGCACCGACGGCCCCAAACGAGCTTCTGGCAGCTGCATTCTGCAAAGGGAAAGTCTCCTCGGGCAGCAAACCACAGCCCCAACGCGCCTCGGATCGAGAAAGCAACGCAAGCCGTTTTCGCCCCCGGCCCTCTGCTCTCCATAGGGCGAACCGGGCCTGGTCTGCCCCGGCTCCCTGGGCCCTGCTGCTTTGCTGGGTGTCTCCGGTGCCCGAAACCCACTCCCCACGGGTTCTCCTTCGTGGGGAAGCAGGATTCGGCGCGCGAAGGGCTTCTGCGCCCAGCCCCAGCCATGCCCCTTGAGCCAGCTCGGCCGCTCAGCGCCGAGGCCCCGTTGCACCGAAGGCCCAAAACGAGCTTCTGGGAACTGCATTCTGCAAAGTGAAACACTCCTCCGGCAGCAAACCACAGCCCCAATGCGCCTCAGATCCAGAGAGCAACACAAGCCGTTTTCGCCCCCGGCCCCACGCTCTCCATAGCGCAAAGCGAGGCTGAGCTCCCTGGGCCCTGCTGCATTGCTGGGGGTCTCCAGCGCCCGAAACCTAGTCCCCATGAGTTCTCCTTCGTGGGGAGGCAGGATTGGGCGCGCGAAGAAGTTCTGCGCCCAGTCCCCAGCCATGCCTCCTGTGCCAGCTCGGCCGCTCAGCGCCGAGGCCCCGTCGCACCGACGGCCCCAAACGACCTTCTGGCAGCTGCATTCTGCAAAGGGAAACTCTCCTCGGGCAGCAAACCACAGCCCCAACGCGCCTCGGTCGAGAAAGCAACGCAAGCCGTTTTCGCCCCCGGCCCTCTGCTCTCCATAGGGCGAACCGGGCCTGGGCTGCCCCGGCTCCCTGGGCCCTGCTGCTTTGCTGGGTGTCTCCGGTGCCCGAAACCCACTCCCCACGGGTTCTCCTTCGTGGGGAAGCAGGATTGGGCGCGCGAAGGCCTTCTGCGCCCAGCCCCAGCCATGCCCCTTGAGCCAGCTCTGCCGCTCAGCGCCGAGGCCCCGTTGCACCGAAGGCCCAAAACGAGCTTCTGGGAACTGCATTCTGCAAAGTGAAACACTCCTCCGGCAGCAAACCACAGCCCCAATGCGCCTCAGATCCAGAAAGCAACGCAAGCCTTTTTCAGCCCCGGCCCCACGCTCTCCATAGGGCGAACCGGGCCTGGGCTGCCCTGGCTCCCTGGGCCCTGCTGCTTTGCTGGGGGTCTCAGCGTCCGAAACCCACTCCCCACGGGTTTTCCTTCGTGGGGAAGCAGGATTGGGCGCGAGAAGGCCTTCTGCGCCCAGGCCCCAGCCATGCCCCCTGAGCCAGTTCGGCCGCGCAGCGCCGAGGCCCCGTCGCACCGATGGCCCCAAAGGAGCTTCTGGCAGCTGCATTCTGCAAAGGGAAACTCTCCTCGGGCAGCAAACCACAGACTCAACGCGCCTCAGATCCAGAAAGCAACGCAAGCCGTTTTCGCCACCTGCCCCACGCTCTCCATAGCGCAAAGCGGGGCTAGCCTGCCCCTGGCTCCCTGGGCCCTGCTGCTTTGCTGGGGGTCTCCGGCGGCGCAAACCCAGTCCCCAAGTGTTCTCCTTCGTGGGGAAGCAGGATTGGGCGCGCGAAAGCCTTCTGCGCCCAGCCCCAGCCATGCCCCTTGAGCCAGCTCGGCCGCTCAGCGCCGAGGCCCCGTCGCACCGAGGGCCCCAAACGAGCTTCTGGCAGCTGCATTCTGCAAAGGGAAACTCTCCTCGGGCAGCAAACCACAGCCCCAACGCGCCTCGGATCGAGAATGCAACGCAAGCCGTTTTCGCCCCCGGCCCCCCGCTCGCCATAGGGCTAACCGGGGCTGGGCTGCCATGGCTCCTTGGGCCCTGCTGCTTTGCTGGGGGTCTCCGGTGCCCCAAACCCACTCCCCACGGGTTCTCCTTCGTGGGGAAGCAGGATTCGGCGCGTGAAGGCCTTCTGCGCCCAGGCCCCTGCCATGCTCACTGAGCCAGCTCGGCCGCTCAGCACCTAGGCCCCGTCGCACCGACGGCCCCAAACGACCTTCTGGCAGCTGCATTCTGCAAAGGGAAACTCTCCTCGGGCAGCAAACCACAGCCCCAACGCGCCTCGGATCGAGAAAGCAACGCAAGCCGTTTTCGCCCCCGGCCCTCTGCTCTCCATAGGGCGAACCGGGCCTGGGCTGCCCAGGCTCCCTGGGCCCTGCTGCTTTGCTGGGGGTCTCCGGTGCCCGAAACCCACTCCCCACGGGTTCTCCTTCGTGGGGAAGCAGGATTGGGCGCGCGAAGGCCTTCTGCGCCCAGCCCAAGCCATGCCCCTTGAGCCAGCTCGGCCGCTCAGCGCCGATGCCCCGTTGCACCGAAGGCCCAAAACGAGCTTCTGGGAACTGCATTCTGCAATGTGAAACACTCCTCCAGCAGCAAACCACAGCCCCAATGCGCCTCAGATGCAGAGAGCAACACAAGCCGTTTTCGCCCCCGGCCCCACGCTCTCCATAGCGCAAAGCGAGGCTGGGCTGCCCCTGGCTCCCTGGGCCGTGCTGCATTGCTGGGGGTCTCCAGCGCCCGAAACCTAGTCCCCATGAGTTCTCCTTCGTGGGGAGGCAGGATTGGGCGCGCGAAGAAGTTCTGCGCCCAGTCCCCAGCCATGCCTCCTGTGCCAGCTCGGCCGCTCAGAGCCGAGGCCCCGTCGCACCGAGGGCCCCAAACGAGCTTCTGGCAGCTGCATTCTGCAAAGGGAAACTCTCCTCGGGCAGCAAACCACAGCCCCAACGCGCCTCGGATCGAGAATGCAACGCAAGCCGTTTTCGCCCCCGGCCCCCCGCTCGCCATAGGGCTAACCGGGGCTGGGCTGCCATGGCTCCTTGGGCCCTGCTGCTTTGCTGGGGGTCTCCGGTGCCCCAAACCCACTCCCCACGGGTTCTCCTTCGTGGGGAAGCAGGATTCGGCGCGTGAAGGCCTTCTGCGCCCAGGCCCCTGCCATGCTCACTGAGCCAGCTCGGCCGCTCAGCACCTAGGCCCCGTCGCACCGACGGCCCCAAACAATCTTCTGGCAGCTGCATTCTGCAAAGGGAAACTCTCCTCGGGCAGCAAACCACAGCCCCAACGCGCCTCGGATCGAGAAAGCAAGGCAAGCCCTTTTCGCCCCCGGCCCCCCGCTATCCATAGAGCGAACCGCGTCAGGGTTGCCCAGGCTCCCTGGGCCCTGCTGCTTTACTGGGGGTCTCCGGTGCCCGAAACCCACTCCCCACGGGTTCTCCTTCGTGGGGAGGCAGGATTGGGCGCGCGAAGGCCTTCTGCGCCCAGGCCCCAGCCCTGCCCCCTGAGCGAGCTCGGCCGCTCAGCGCCGAGGCCCCGTCGTACCGACGGCCCGAAACAATCTTCTGGCAGCTGCATTCTGCAAAGGGAAACTCTCCTCGGGCAGCAAACCACAGCCCCAACGCGCCTCGGATGGAGAAAGCAACGCAAGCCGTTTTCGCCCCCGGCCCCCGCTCTCCATAGAGCGAACCGGGGCTGGGCTGCCCAGGCTCCCTGGGCCCTGCTGCTTTGCTGGGGGTCTCCGGTGCCTGAAACCCACTCCCCACGGGTTCTCCTTCGTGGGGAAGCAGGATTGGGCGCGCGAAGGCCTTCTGCGCCCAGCCCAAGCCATGCCCCTTGAGCCAGCTCGGCCGCTCAGCGCCGAGGCCCCGTTGCACCGAAGGCCCAAAACGAGCTTCTGGGAACTGCATTCTGCAATGTGAAACACTCCTCCAGCAGCAAACCACAGCCCCAATGCGCCTCAGATGCAGAGAGCAACACAAGCCATTTTCGCCCCCGGCCCCACGCTCTCCATAGCGTAAAGCGAGGCTGGGCTGCCCCTGGCTCCCTGGGCCGTGCTGCATTGCTGGGGGTCTCCAGCGCCCGAAACCTAGTCCCCATGAGTTCTCCTTCGTGGGGAGGCAGGATTGGGCGCGCGAAGAAGTTCTGCGCCCAGTCCCCAGCCATGCCTCCTGTGCCAGCTCGGCCGCTCAGAGCCAAGGCCCCGTTGCACCGAAGGCCCAAAACGAGCTTCTGGGAACTGCATTCTGCAAAGTGAAACACTCCTCCGGCAGCAAACCACAGCCCCAATGCGCCTCAGATCCAGAAAGCAACGCAAGCCTTTTTCAGCCCCGGCCCCACGCTCTCCATAGGGCGAACCGGGCCTGGGCTGCCCTGGCTCCCTGGGCCCTGCTGCTTTGCTGGGGGTCTCAGCGTCCGAAACCCACTCCCCACGGGTTTTCCTTCGTGGGGAAGCAGGATTGGGCGCGAGAAGGCCTTCTGCGCCCAGGCCCCAGCCATGCCCCCTGAGCCAGTTCGGACGCGCAGCGCCGAAGCCCCGTCGTACCGATGGCCCCAAAGGAACTTCTGGCAGCTGCATTCTGCAAAGGGAAACTCTCCTCGGGCAGCAAACCACAGACTCAACGCGCCTCAGATCCAGAAAGCAACGCAAGCCGTTTTCGCCACCTGCCCCACGCTCTCCATAGCGCAAAGCGGGGCTAGCCTGCCCCTGGCTCCCTGGGCCCTGCTGCTTTGCTGGGGGTCTCCGGCGGCGCAAACCCAGTCCCCAAGTGTTCTCCTTCGTGGGGAAGCAGGATTGGGCGCGCGAAAGCCTTCTGCGCCCAGCCCCAGCCATGCCCCTTGAGCCAGCTCGGCCGCTCAGCGCCGAGGCCCCGTCGCACCGACGGCCCCAAACGACCTTCTGGCAGCTGCATTCTGCAAAGGGAAACTCTCCTCGGGCAGCAAACCACAGCCCCAACGCGCCTCGGATCGAGAAAGCAACGCAAGCCGTTTTCGCCCCCGGCCCTCTGCTCTCCATAGGGCGAACCGGGCCTGGGCTGCCCAGGCTCCCTGGGCCCTGCTGCTTTGCTGGGGGTCTCCGGTGCCCGAAACCCACTCCCCACGGGTTCTCCTTCGTGGGGAAGCAGGATTGGGCGCGCGAAGGCCTTCTGCGCCCAGCCCAAGCCATGCCCTTTGAGCCAGCTCGGCCGCTCAGCGCCGAGGCCCCGTTGCACCGAAGGCCCAAAACGAGCTTCTGGGAACTGCATTCTGCAATGTGAAACACTCCTCCAGCAGCAAACCACAGCCCCAATGCGCCTCAGATGCAGAGAGCAACACAAGCCGTTTTCGCCCCCGGCCCCATGCTCTCCATAGCGCAAAGCGAGGCTGGGCTGCCCCTGGCTCCCTGGGCCGTGCTGCATTGCTGGGGGTCTCCAGCGCCCGAAACCTAGTCCCCATGAGTTCTCCTTCGTGGGGAGGCAGGATTGGGCGCGCGAAGAAGTTCTGCGCCCAGTCCCCAGCCATGCCTCCTGTGCCAGCTCGGCCGCTCAGAGCCGAGGCCCCGTCGCACCGACGGCCCCAAACGAGCTTCTGGCAGCTGCATTCTGCAAAGGGAAAGTCTCCTCGGGCAGCAAACCACAGCCCCAACGCGCCTCGGATCGAGAAAGCAACGCAAGCCCTTTTCGCCCCCGGCCCTCTGCTCTCCATAGGGCGAACCGTGCCTGGTCTGCCCCGGCTCCCTGGGCCCTGCTGCTTTGCTGGGTGTCTCCGGTGCCCGAAACCCACTCCCCACGGGTTCTCCTTCGTGGGGAAGCAGGATTCGGCGCGCGAAGGGCTTCTGCGCCCAGCCCCAGCCATGCCCCTTGAGCCAGCTCGGCCGCTCAGCGCCGAGGCCCCGTTGCACCGAAGGCCCAAAACGAGCTTCTGGGAACTGCATTCTGCAAAGTGAAACACTCCTCCGGCAGCAAACCACAGCCCCAATGCGCCTCAGATCCAGAGAGCAACACAAGCCGTTTTCGCCCCCGGCCCCACGCTCTCCATAGCGCAAAGCGAGGCTGAGCTCCCTGGGCCCTGCTGCATTGCTGGGGGTCTCCAGCGCCCGAAACCTAGTCCCCATGAGTTCTCCTTCGTGGGGAGGCAGGATTGGGCGCGCGAAGAAGTTCTGCGCCCAGTCCCCAGCCATGCCTCCTGTGCCAGCTCGGCCGCTCAGCGCCGAGGCCCCGTCGCACCGACGGCCCCAAACGACCTTCTGGCAGCTGCATTCTGCAAAGGGAAACTCTCCTCGGGCAGCAAACCACAGCCCCAACGCGCCTCGGATCGAGAAAGCAACGCAAGCCGTTTTCGCCCCCGGCCCTCTGCTCTCCATAGGGCGAACCGGGCCTGGGCTGCCCCGGCTCCCTGGGCCCTGCTGCTTTGCTGGGTGTCTCCGGTGCCCGAAACCCACTCCCCACGGGTTCTCCTTCGTGGGGAAGCAGGATTGGGCGCGCGAAGGCCTTCTGCGCCCAGCCCCAGCCAAGCCCCTTGAGCCAGCTCTGCCGCTCAGCGCCGAGGCCCCGTTGCACCGAAGGCCCAAAACGAGCTTCTGGGAACTGCATTCTGCAAAGTGAAACACTCCTCCGGCAGCAAACCACAGCCCCAATGCGCCTCAGATCCAGAAAGCAACGCAAGCCTTTTTCAGCCCCGGCCCCACGCTCTCCATAGGGCGAACCGGGCCTGGGCTGCCCTGGCTCCCTGGGCCCTGCTGCTTTGCTGGGGGTCTCAGCGTCCGAAACCCACTCCCCACGGGTTTTCCTTCGTGGGGAAGCAGGATTGGGCGCGAGAAGGCCTTCTGCGCCCAGGCCCCAGCCATGCCCCCTGAGCCAGTTCGGCCGCGCAGCGCCGAAGCCCCGTCGTACCGATGGCCCCAAAGGAGCTTCTGGCAGCTGCATTCTGCAAAGGGAAACTCTCCTCGGGCAGCAAACCACAGACTCAACGCGCCTCAGATCCAGAAAGCAACGCAAGCCGTTTTCGCCACCTGCCCCACGCTCTCCATAGCGCAAAGCGGGGCTAGCCTGCCCCTGGCTCCCTGGGCCCTGCTGCTTTGCTGGGGGTCTCCGGCGGCGCAAACCCAGTCCCCAAGTGTTCTCCTTCGTGGGGAAGCAGGATTGGGCGCGCGAAAGCCTTCTGCGCCCAGCCCCAGCCATGCCCCTTGAGCCAGCTCGGCCGCTCAGCGCCGAGGCCCCGTCGCACCGACGGCCCCAAACGACCTTCTGGCAGCTGCATTCTGCAAAGGGAAACTCTCCTCGGGCAGCAAACCACAGCCCCAACGCGCCTCGGATCGAGAAAGCAACGCAAGCCGTTTTCGCCCCTGGCCCTCTGCTCTCCATAGGGCGAACCGGGCCTGGGCTGCCCAGGCTCCCTGGGCCCTGCTGCTTTGCTGGGGGTCTCCGGTGCCCGAAACCCACTCCCCACGGGTTCTCCTTCGTGGGGAAGCAGGATTCGGCGCGCGAAGGGCTTCTGCGCCCAGCCCCAGCCATGCCCCTTGAGCCAGCTCGGCCGCTCAGCGCCGAGGCCCCGTTGCACCGAAGGCCCAAAACGAGCTTCTGGGAACTGCATTCTGCAAAGTGAAACACTCCTCCGGCAGCAAACCACAGCCCCAATGCGCCTCAGATCCAGAGAGCAACACAAGCCGTTTTCGCCCCCGGCCCCACGCTCTCCATAGCGCAAAGCGAGGCTGAGCTCCCTGGGCCCTGCTGCATTGCTGGGGGTCTCCAGCGCCCGAAACCTAGTCCCCATGAGTTCTCCTTCGTGGGGAGGCAGGATTGGGCGCGCGAAGAAGTTCTGCGCCCAGTCCCCAGCCATGCCTCCTGTGCCAGCTCGGCCGCTCAGCGCCGAGGCCCCGTCGCACCGACGGCCCCAAACGACCTTCTGGCAGCTGCATTCTGCAAAGGGAAACTCTCCTCGGGCAGCAAACCACAGCCCCAACGCGCCTCGGATCGAGAAAGCAACGCAAGCCGTTTTCGCCCCCGGCCCTCTGCTCTCCATAGGGCGAACCGGGCCTGGGCTGCCCAGGCTCCCTGGGCCCTGCTGCTTTGCTGGGGGTCTCCGGTGCCCGAAACCCACTCCCCACGGGTTCTCCTTCGTGGGGAAGCAGGATTGGGCGCGCGAAGGCCTTCTGCGCCCAGCCCCAGCCAAGCCCCTTGAGCCAGCTCTGCCGCTCAGCGCCGAGGCCCCGTTGCACCGAAGGCCCAAAACGAGCTTCTGGGAACTGCATTCTGCAAAGTGAAACACTCCTCCGGCAGCAAACCACAGCCCCAATGCGCCTCAGATCCAGAAAGCAACGCAAGCCTTTTTCAGCCCCGGCCCCACGCTCTCCATAGGGCGAACCGAGCCTGGGCTGCCCTGGCTCCCTGGGCCCTGCTGCTTTGCTGGGGGTCTCAGCGTCCGAAACCCACTCCCCACGGGTTTTCCTTCGTGGGGAAGCAGGATTGGGCGCGAGAAGGCCTTCTGCGCCCAGGCCCCAGCCATGCCCCCTGAGCCAGTTCGGCCGCGCAGCGCCGAAGCCCCGTCGCACCGATGGCCCCAAAGGAGCTTCTGGCAGCTGCATTCTGCAAAGGGAAACTCTCCTCGGGCAGCAAACCACAGACTCAACGCGCCTCAGATCCAGAAAGCAACGCAAGCCGTTTTCGCCACCTGCCCCACGCTCTCCAGAGCGCAAAGCGGGGCTAGCCTGCCCCTGGCTCCCTGGGCCCTGCTGCTTTGCTGGGGGTCTCCGGCGGCGCAAACCCAGTCCCCAAGTGTTCTCCTTCGTGGGGAAGCAGGATTGGGCGCGCGAAAGCCTTCTGCGCCCAGCCCCAGCCATGCCCCTTGAGCCAGCTCGGCCGCTCAGCGCCGAGGCCCCGTCGCACCGACGGCCCCAAACGACCTTCTGGCAGCTGCATTCTGCAAAGGGAAACTCTCCTCGGGCAGCAAACCACAGCCCCAACGCGCCTCGGATCGAGAAAGCAACGCAAGCCGTTTTCGCCCCCGGCCCTCTGCTCTCCATAGGGCGAACCGGGCCTGGGCTGCCCAGGCTCCCTGGGCCCTGCTGCTTTGCTGGGGGTCTCCGGTGCCCGAAACCCACTCCCCACGGGTTCTCCTTCGTGGGGAAGCAGGATTGGGCGCGCGAAGGCCTTCTGCGCCCAGCCCAAGCCATGCCCCTTGAGCCAGCTCGGCCGCTCAGCGCCGAGGCCCCGTTGCACCGAAGGCCCAAAACGAGCTTCTGGGAACTGCATTCTGCAATGTGAAACACTCCTCCAGCAGCAAACCACAGCCCCAATGCGCCTCAGATGCAGAGAGCAACACAAGCCGTTTTCGCCCCCGGCCCCACGCTCTCCATAGCGCAAAGCGAGGCTGGGCTGCCCCTGGCTCCCTGGGCCGTGCTGCATTGCTGGGGGTCTCCAGCGCCCGAAACCTAGTCCCCATGAGTTCTCCTTCGTGGGGAGGCAGGATTGGGCGCGCGAAGAAGTTCTGCGCCCAGTCCCCAGCCATGCCTCCTGTGCCAGCTCGGCCGCTCAGAGCCGAGGCCCCGTCGCACCGAGGGCCCCAAACGAGCTTCTGGCAGCTGCATTCTGCAAAGGGAAACTCTCCTCGGGCAGCAAACCACAGCCCCAACGCGCCTCGGATCGAGAATGCAACGCAAGCCGTTTTCGCCCCCGGCCCCCCGCTCGCCATAGGGCTAACCGGGGCTGGGCTGCCATGGCTCCTTGGGCCCTGCTGCTTTGCTGGGGGTCTCCGGTGCCCCAAACCCACTCCCCACGGGTTCTCCTTCGTGGGGAAGCAGGATTCGGCGCGTGAAGGCCTTCTGCGCCCAGGCCCCTGCCATGCTCACTGAGCCAGCTCGGCCGCTCAGCACCTAGGCCCCGTCGCACCGACGGCCCCAAACAATCTTCTGGCAGCTGCATTCTGCAAAGGGAAACTCTCCTCGGGCAGCAAACCTTAGCCCCAACGCGCCTCGGATCGAGAAAGCAAGGCAAGCCCTTTTCGCCCCCGGCCCCCCGCTATCCATAGAGCGAACCGCGTCAGGGTTGCCCAGGCTCCCTGGGCCCTGCTGCTTTACTGGGGGTCTCCGGTGCCCGAAACCCACTCCCCACGGCTTCTCCTTCGTGGGGAGGCAGGATTGGGCGCGCGAAGGCCTTCTGCGCCCAGGCCCCAGCCCTGCCCCCTGAGCCAGCTAGGCCGCTCAGCGCCTAGGCCCCGTCGCACCGACGGCCCCAAACAATCTTCTGGCAGCTGCATTCTGCAAAGGGAAACTCTCCTCGGGCAGCAAACCACAGCCCCAACGCGCCTCGGATGGAGAAAGCAACGCAAGCCGTTTTCGCCCCCGGCCCCCGCTCTCCATAGAGCGAACCGGGGCTGGGCTGCCCAGGCTCCCTGGGCCCTGCTGCTTTGCTGGGGGTCTCCGGTGCCTGAAACCCACTCCCCACGGGTTCTCCTTCGTGGGGAAGCAGGATTGGGCGCGCGAAGGCCTTCTGCGCCCAGCCCAAGCCATGCCCCTTGAGCCAGCTCGGCCGCTCAGCGCCGAGGCCCCGTTGCACCGAAGGCCCAAAACGAGCTTCTGGGAACTGCATTCTGCAATGTGAAACACTCCTCCAGCAGCAAACCACAGCCCCAATGCGCCTCAGATGCAGAGAGCAACACAAGCCGTTTTCGCCCCCGGCCCCACGCTCTCCATAGCGCAAAGCGAGGCTGGGCTGCCCCTGGCTCCCTGGGCCGTGCTGCATTGCTGGGGGTCTCCAGCGCCCGAAACCTAGTCCCCATGAGTTCTCCTTCGTGGGGAGGCAGGATTGGGCGCGCGAAGAAGTTCTGCGCCCAGTCCCCAGCCATGCCTCCTGTGCCAGCTCGGCCGCTCAGAGCCGAGGCCCCGTTGCACCGAAGGCCCAAAACGAGCTTCTGGGAACTGAATTCTGCAAAGTGAAACACTCCTCCGGCAGCAAACCACAGCCCCAATGCGCCTCAGATCCAGAAAGCAACGCAAGCCTTTTTCAGCCCCGGCCCCACGCTCTCCATAGGGCGAACCGGGCCTGGGCTGCCCTGGCTCCCTGGGCCCTGCTGCTTTGCTGGGGGTCTCAGCGTCCGAAACCCACTCCCCACGGGTTTTCCTTCGTGGGGAAGCAGGATTGGGCGCGAGAAGGCCTTCTGCGCCCAGGCCCCAGCCATGCCCCCTGAGCCAGTTCGGCCGCGCAGCGCCGAAGCCCCGTCGCACCGATGGCCCCAAAGGAGCTTCTGGCAGCTGCATTCTGCAAAGGGAAACTCTCCTCGGGCAGCAAACCACAGACTCAACGCGCCTCAGATCCAGAAAGCAACGCAAGCCGTTTTCGCCACCTGCCCCACGCTCTCCATAGCGCAAAGCGGGGCTAGCCTGCCCCTGGCTCCCTGGGCCCTGCTGCTTTGCTGGGGGTCTCCGGCGGCGCAAACCCAGTCCCCAAGTGTTCTCCTTCGTGGGGAAGCAGGATTGGGCGCGCGAAAGCCTTCTGCGCCCAGCCCCAGCCATGCCCCTTGAGCCAGCTCGGCCGCTCAGCGCCGAGGCCCCGTCGCACCGACGGCCCCAAACGACCTTCTGGCAGCTGCATTCTGCAAAGGGAAACTCTCCTCGGGCAGCAAACCACAGCCCCAACGCGCCTCGGATCGAGAAAGCAACGCAAGCCGTTTTCGCCCCCGGCCCTCTGCTCTCCATAGCGCAAAGCGAGGCTGGGCTGCCCCTGGGTCCCTGGGCCCTGCTGCTTTGCTGGGGGTCTCCGGTGCCCGAAACCCACTCCCCACGGGTTCTCCTTCGTGGGGAAGCAGGATTGGGCGCGCGAAGGCCTTCTGCGCCCAGCCCAAGCCATGCCCCTTGAGCCAGCTCGGCCGCTCAGCGCCTAGGCCCCGTTGCACCGAAGGCCCAAAACGAGCTTCTGGGAACTGCATTCTGCAATGTGAAACACTCCTCCAGCAGCAAACCACAGCCCCAATGCGCCTCAGATGCAGAGAGCAACACAAGCCGTTTTCGCCCCCGGCCCCATGCTCTCCATAGCGCAAAGCGAGGCTGGGCTGCCCCTGGCTCCCTGGGCCGTGCTGCATTGCTGGGGGTCTCCAGCGCCCGAAACCTAGTCCCCATGAGTTCTCCTTCGTGGGGAGGCAGGATTGGGCGCGCGAAGAAGTTCTGCGCCCAGTCCCCAGCCATGCCTCCTGTGCCAGCTCGGCCGCTCAGAGCCGAGGCCCCGTTGCACCGAAGGCCCAAAACGAGCTTCTGGGAACTGAATTCTGCAAAGTGAAACACTCCTCCGGCAGCAAACCACAGCCCCAATGCGCCTCAGATCCAGAAAGCAACGCAAGCCTTTTTCAGCCCCGGCCCCACGCTCTCCATAGGGCGAACCGGGCCTGGGCTGCCCTGGCTCCCTGGGCCCTGCTGCTTTGCTGGGGGTCTCAGCGTCCGAAACCCACTCCCCACGGGTTTTCCTTCGTGGGGAAGCAGGATTGGGCGCGAGAAGGCCTTCTGCGCCCAGGCCCCAGCCATGCCCCCTGAGCCAGTTCGGCCGCGCAGCGCCGAAGCCCCGTCGCACCGATGGCCCCAAAGGAGCTTCTGGCAGCTGCATTCTGCAAAGGGAAACTCTCCTCGGGCAGCAAACCACAGACTCAACGCGCCTCAGATCCAGAAAGCAACGCAAGCCGTTTTCGCCACCTGCCCCACGCTCTCCATAGCGCAAAGCGGGGCTAGCCTGCCCCTGGCTCCCTGGGCCCTGCTGCTTTGCTGGGGGTCTCCGGCGGCGCAAACCCAGTCCCCAAGTGTTCTCCTTCGTGGGGAAGCAGGATTGGGCGCGCGAAAGCCTTCTGCGCCCAGCCCCAGCCATGCCCCTTGAGCCAGCTCGGCCGCTCAGCGCCGAGGCCCCGTCGCACCGACGGCCCCAAACGACCTTCTGGCAGCTGCATTCTGCAAAGGGAAACTCTCCTCGGGCAGCAAACCACAGCCCCAACGCGCCTCGGATCGAGAAAGCAACGCAAGCCGTTTTCGCCCCTGGCCCTCTGCTCTCCATAGGGCGAACCGGGCCTGGGCTGCCCAGGCTCCCTGGGCCCTGCTGCTTTGCTGGGGGTCTCCGGTGCCCGAAACCCACTCCCCACGGGTTCTCCTTCGTGGGGAAGCAGGATTGGGCGCGCGAAGGCCTTCTGCGCCCAGCCCAAGCCATGCCCCTTGAGCCAGCTCGGCCGCTCAGCGCCGAGGCCCCGTTGCACCGAAGGCCCAAAACGAGCTTCTGGGAACTGCATTCTGCAATGTGAAACACTCCTCCAGCAGCAAACCACAGCCCCAATGCGCCTCAGATGCAGAGAGCAACACATGCCGTTTTCGCCCCCGGCCCCATGCTCTCCATAGCGCAAAGCGAGGCTGGGCTGCCCCTGGCTCCCTGGGCCGTGCTGCATTGCTGGGGGTCTCCAGCGCCCGAAACCTAGTCCCCATGAGTTCTCCTTCGTGGGGAGGCAGGATTGGGCGCGCGAAGTAGTTCTGCGCCCAGTCCCCAGCCATGCCTCCTGTGCCAGCTCGGCCGCTCAGAGCCGAGGCCCCGTCGCACCGACGGCCCCAAACGAGCTTCTGGCAGCTGCATTCTGCAAAGGGAAAGTCTCCTCGGGCAGCAAACCACAGCCCCAACGCGCCTCGGATCGAGAAAGCAACGCAAGCCGTTTTCGCCCCCGGCCCTCTGCTCTCCATAGGGCGAACCGGGCCTGGTCTGCCCCGGCTCCCTGGGCCCTGCTGCTTTGCTGGGTGTCTCCGGTGCCCGAAACCCACTCCCCACGGGTTCTCCTTCGTGGGGAAGCAGGATTCGGCGCGCGAAGGGCTTCTGCGCCCAGCCCCAGCCATGCCCCTTGAGCCAGCTCGGCCGCTCAGCGCCGAGGCCCCGTTGCACCGAAGGCCCAAAACGAGCTTCTGGGAACTGCATTCTGCAAAGTGAAACACTCCTCCGGCAGCAAACCACAGCGCCAATGCGCCTCAGATCCAGAGAGCAACACAAGCCGTTTTCGCCCCCGGCCCCACGCTCTCCATAGCGCAAAGCGAGGCTGAGCTCCCTGGGCCCTGCTGCATTGCTGGGGGTCTCCAGCGCCCGAAACCTAGTCCCCATGAGTTCTCCTTCGTGGGGAGGCAGGATTGGGCGCGCGAAGAAGTTCTGCGCCCAGTCCCCAGCCATGCCTCCTGTGCCAGCTCGGCCGCTCAGCGCCGAGGCCCCGTCGCACCGACGGCCCCAAACGACCTTCTGGCAGCTGCATTCTGCAAAGGGAAACTCTCCTCGGGCAGCAAACCACAGCCCCAACGCGCCTCGGATCGAGAAAGCAACGCAAGCCGTTTTCGCCCCCGGCCCTCTGCTCTCCATAGGGCGAACCGGGCCTGGGCTGCCCCGGCTCCCTGGGCCCTGCTGCTTTGCTGGGTGTCTCCGGTGCCCGAAACCCACTCCCCACGGGTTCTCCTTCGTGGGGAAGCAGGATTGGGCGCGCGAAGGCCTTCTGCGCCCAGCCCCAGCCAAGCCCCTTGAGCCAGCTCTGCCGCTCAGCGCCGAGGCCCCGTTGCACCGAAGGCCCAAAACGAGCTTCTGGGAACTGCATTCTGCAAAGTGAAACACTCCTCCGGCAGCAAACCACAGCCCCAATGCGCCTCAGATCCAGAAAGCAACGCAAGCCTTTTTCAGCCCCGGCCCCACGCTCTCCATAGGGCGAACCGAGCCTGGGCTGCCCTGGCTCCCTGGGCCCTGCTGCTTTGCTGGGGGTCTCAGCGTCCGAAACCCACTCCCCACGGGTTTTCCTTCGTGGGGAAGCAGGATTGGGCGCGAGAAGGCCTTCTGCGCCCAGGCCCCAGCCATGCCCCCTGAGCCAGTTCGGCCGCGCAGCGCCGAAGCCCCGTCGCACCGATGGCCCCAAAGGAGCTTCTGGCAGCTGCATTCTGCAAAGGGAAACTCTCCTCGGGCAGCAAACCACAGACTCAACGCGCCTCAGATCCAGAAAGCAACGCAAGCCGTTTTCGCCACCTGCCCCACGCTCTCCATAGCGCAAAGCGGGGCTAGCCTGCCCCTGGCTCCCTGGGCCCTGCTGCTTTGCTGGGGGTCTCCGGCGGCGCAAACCCAGTCCCCAAGTGTTCTCCTTCGTGGGGAAGCAGGATTGGGCGCGCGAAAGCCTTCTGCGCCCAGCCCCAGCCATGCCCCTTGAGCCAGCTCGGCCGCTCAGCGCCGAGGCCCCGTCGCACCGACGGCCCCAAACGACCTTCTGGCAGCTGCATTCTGCAAAGGGAAACTCTCCTCGGGCAGCAAACCACAGCCCCAACGCGCCTCGGATCGAGAAAGCAACGCAAGCCGTTTTCGCCCCCGGCCCTCTGCTCTCCATAGGGCGAACCGGGCCTGGGCTGCCCAGGCTCCCTGGGCCCTGCTGCTTTGCTGGGGGTCTCCGGTGCCCGAAACCCACTCCCCACGGGTTCTCCTTCGTGGGGAAGCAGGATTGGGCGCGCGAAGGCCTTCTGCGCCCAGCCCAAGCCATGCCCCTTGAGCCAGCTCGGCCGCTCAGCGCCGAGGCCCCGTTGCACCGAAGGCCCAAAACGAGCTTCTGGGAACTGCATTCTGCAATGTGAAACACTCCTCCAGCAGCAAACCACAGCCCCAATGCGCCTCAGATGCAGAGAGCAACACAAGCCGTTTTCGCCCCCGGCCCCACGCTCTCCATAGCGCAAAGCGAGGCTGGGCTGCCCCTGGCTCCCTGGGCCGTGCTGCATTGCTGAGGGTCTCCAGCGCCCGAAACCTAGTCCCCATGAGTTCTCCTTCGTGGGGAGGCAGGATTGGGCGCGCGAAGAAGTTCTGCGCCCAGTCCCCAGCCATGCCTCCTGTGCCAGCTCGGCCGCTCAGAGCCGAGGCCCCGTCGCACCGAGGGCCCCAAACGAGCTTCTGGCAGCTGCATTCTGCAAAGGGAAACTCTCCTCGGGCAGCAAACCACAGCCCCAACGCGCCTCGGATCGAGAATGCAACGCAAGCCGTTTTCGCCCCCGGCCCCCCGCTCGCCATAGGGCTAACCGGGGCTGGGCTGCCATGGCTCCTTGGGCCCTGCTGCTTTGCTGGGGGTCTCTGGTGCCCCAAACCCACTCCCCACGGGTTCTCCTTCGTGGGGAAGCAGGATTCGGCGCGTGAAGGCCTTCTGCGCCCAGGCCCCTGCCATGCTCACTGAGCCAGCTCGGCCGCTCAGCACCTAGGCCCCGTCGCACCGACGGCCCCAAACGATCTTCTGGCAGCTGCATTCTGCAAAGGGAAACTCTCCTCGGGCAGCAAACCACAGCCCCAACGCGCCTCGGATCGAGAAAGCAAGGCAAGCCCTTTTCGCCCCCGGCCCCCCGCTATCCATAGAGCGAACCGCGTCAGGGTTGCCCAGGCTCCCTGGGCCCTGCTGCTTTACTGGGGGTCTCCGGTGCCCGAAACCCACTCCCCACGGCTTCTCCTTCGTGGGGAGGCAGGATTGGGCGCGCGAAGGCCTTCTGCGCCCAGGCCCCAGCCCTGCCCCCTGAGCGAGCTCGGCCGCTCAGCGCCGAGGCCCCGTCGCACCGACGGCCCCAAACAATCTTCTGGCAGCTGCATTCTGCAAAGGGAAACTCTCCTCGGGCAGCAAACCACAGCCCCAACGCGCCTCGGATGGAGAAAGCAACGCAAGCCGTTTTCGCCCCCGGCCCCCGCTCTCCATAGAGCGAACCGGGGCTGGGCTGCCCAGGCTCCCTGGGCCCTGCTGCTTTGCTGGGGGTCTCCGGTGCCTGAAACCCACTCCCCACGGGTTCTCCTTCGTGGGGAAGCAGGATTGGGCGCGCGAAGGCCTTCTGCGCCCAGCCCAAGCCATGCCCCTTGAGCCAGCTCGGCCGCTCAGCGCCGAGGCCCCGTTGCACCGAAGGCCCAAAACGAGCTTCTGGGAACTGCATTCTGCAATGTGAAACACTCCTCCAGCAGCAAACCACAGCCCCAATGCGCCTCAGATGCAGAGAGCAACACAAGCCGTTTTCGCCCCCGGCCCCACGCTCTCCATAGCGCAAAGCGAGGCTGGGCTGCCCCTGGCTCCCTGGGCCGTGCTGCATTGCTGGGGGTCTCCAGCGCCCGAAACCTAGTCCCCATGAGTTCTCCTTCGTGGGGAGGCAGGATTGGGCGCGCGAAGAAGTTCTGCGCCCAGTCCCCAGCCATGCCTCCTGTGCCAGCTCGGCCGCTCAGAGCCGAGGCCCCGTTGCACCGAAGGCCCAAAACGAGCTTCTGGGAACTGCATTCTGCAAAGTGAAACACTCCTCCGGCAGCAAACCACAGCCCCAATGCGCCTCAGATCCAGCAAGCAACGCAAGCCTTTTTCAGCCCCGGCCCCACGCTCTCCATAGGGCGAACCGGGCCTGGGCTGCCCTGGCTCCCTGGGCCCTGCTGCTTTGCTGGGGGTCTCAGCGTCCGAAACCCACTCCCCACGGGTTTTCCTTCGTGGGGAAGCAGGATTGGGCGCGAGAAGGCCTTCTGCGCCCAGGCCCCAGCCATGCCCCCTGAGCCAGTTCGGCCGCGCAGCGCCGAAGCCCCGTCGCACCGATGGCCCCAAAGGAGCTTCTGGCAGCTGCATTCTGCAAAGGGAAACTCTCCTCGGGCAGCAAACCACAGACTCAACGCGCCTCAGATCCAGAAAGCAACGCAAGCCGTTTTCGCCACCTGCCCCACGCTCTCCATAGCGCAAAGCGGGGCTAGCCTGCCCCTGGCTCCCTGGGCCCTGCTGCTTTGCTGGGGGTCTCCGGCGGCGCAAACCCAGTCCCCAAGTGTTCTCCTTCGTGGGGAAGCAGGATTGGGCGCGCGAAAGCCTTCTGCGCCCAGCCCCAGCCATGCCCCTTGAGCCAGCTCGGCCGCTCAGCGCCGAGGCCCCGTCGCACCGACGGCCCCAAACGACCTTCTGGCAGCTGCATTCTGCAAAGGGAAACTCTCCTCGGGCAGCAAACCACAGCCCCAACGCGCCTCGGATCGAGAAAGCAACGCAAGCCGTTTTCGCCCCCGGCCCTCTGCTCTCCATAGGGCGAACCGGGCCTGGGCTGCCCAGGCTCCCTGTGCCCTGCTGCTTTGCTGGGGGTCTCCGGTGCCCGAAACCCACTCCCCACGGGTTCTCCTTCGTGGGGAAGCAGGATTGGGCGCGCGAAGGCCTTCTGCGCCCAGCCCAAGCCATGCCCCTTGAGCCAGCTCGGCCGCTCAGCGCCGAGGCCCCGTTGCACCGAAGGCCCAAAACGAGCTTCTGGGAACTGCATTCTGCAATGTGAAACACTCCTCCAGCAGCAAACCACAGCCCCAATGCGCCTCAGATGCAGAGAGCAACACAAGCCGTTTTCGCCCCCGGCCCCACGCTCTCCATAGCGCAAAGCGAGGCTGGGCTGCCCCTGGCTCCCTGGGCCGTGCTGCATTGCTGGGGGTCTCCAGCGCCCGAAACCTAGTCCCCATGAGTTCTCCTTCGTGGGGAGGCAGGATTGGGCGCGCGAAGAAGTTCTGCGCCCAGTCCCCAGCCATGCCTCCTGTGCCAGCTCGGCCGCTCAGAGCCGAGGCCCCGTCGCACCGAGGGCCCCAAACGAGCTTCTGGCAGCTGCATTCTGCAAAGGGAAACTCTCCTCGGGCAGCAAACCACAGCCCCAACGCGCCTCGGATCGAGAATGCAACGCAAGCCGTTTTCGCCCCCGGCCCCCCGCTCGCCATAGGGCTAACCGGGGCTGGGCTGCCATGGCTCCTTGGGCCCTGCTGCTTTGCTGGGGGTCTCCGGTGCCCCAAACCCACTCCCCACGGGTTCTCCTTCGTGGGGAAGCAGGATTCGGCGCGTGAAGGCCTTCTGCGCCCAGGCCCCTGCCATGCTCACTGAGCCAGCTCGGCCGCTCAGCACCTAGGCCCCGTCGCACCGACGGCCCCAAACAATCTTCTGGCAGCTGCATTCTGCAAAGGGAAACTCTCCTCGGGCAGCAAACCACAGCCCCAACGCGCCTCGGATCGAGAAAGCAAGGCAAGCCCTTTTCGCCCCCGGCCCCCCGCTATCCATAGAGCGAACCGCGTCAGGGTTGCCCAGGCTCCCTGGGCCCTGCTGCTTTACTGGGGGTCTCCGGTGCCCGAAACCCACTCCCCACGGCTTCTCCTTCGTGGGGAGGCAGGATTGGGCGCGCGAAGGCCTTCTGCGCCCAGGCCCCAGCCCTGCCCCCTGAGCGAGCTCGGCCGCTCAGCGCCGAGGCCCCGTCGCACCGACGGCCCCAAACAATCTTCTGGCAGCTGCATTCTGCAAAGGGAAACTCTCCTCGGGCAGCAAACCACAGCCCCAACGCGCCTCGGATGGAGAAAGCAACGCAAGCCGTTTTCGCCCCCGGCCCCCGCTCTCCATAGAGCGAACCGGGGCTGGGCTGCCCAGGCTCCCTGGGCCCTGCTGCTTTGCTGGGGGTCTCCGGTGCCTGAAACCCACTCCCCACGGGTTCTCCTTCGTGGGGAAGCAGGATTGGGCGCGCGAAGGCCTTCTGCGCCCAGCCCAAGCCATGCCCCTTGAGCCAGCTCGGCCGCTCAGCGCCGAGGCCCCGTTGCACCGAAGGCCCAAAACGAGCTTCTGGGAACTGCATTCTGCAATGTGAAACACTCCTCCAGCAGCAAACCACAGCCCCAATGCGCCTCAGATGCAGAGAGCAACACAAGCCGTTTTCGCCCCCGGCCCCACGCTCTCCATAGCGCAAAGCGAGGCTGGGCTGCCCCTGGCTCCCTGGGCCGTGCTGCATTGCTGGGGGTCTCCAGCGCCCGAAACCTAGTCCCCATGAGTTCTCCTTCGTGGGGAGGCAGGATTGGGCGCGCGAAGAAGTTCTGCGCCCAGTCCCCAGCCATGCCTCCTGTGCCAGCTCGGCCGCTCAGAGCCGAGGCCCCGTCGCACCGAGGGCCCCAAACGAGCTTCTGGCAGCTGCATTCTGCAAAGGGAAACTCTCCTCGGGCAGCAAACCACAGCCCCAACGCGCCTCGGATCGAGAAAGCAACGCAAGCCGTTTTCGCCCCCGGACCCCCGCTCTCCATAGAGCAAACCGGGGCTGGGCTGCCCCGGCTCCCTGGGCCCTGCTGCTTTGCTGGGGGTCTCCGGTGCCCCAAACCCACTCCCCACGGGTTCTCCTTCGTGGGGAAGCAGGATTCGGCGCGTGAAGGCCTTCTGCGCCCAGGCCCCTGCCATGCTCACTGAGCCAGCTCGGCCGCTCAGCACCTAGGCCCCGTCGCACCGACGGCCCCAAACAATCTTCTGGCAGCTGCATTCTGCAAAGGGAAACTCTCCTCGGGCAGCAAACCACAGCCCCAACGCGCCTCGGATCGAGAAAGCAAGGCAAGCCCTTTTCGCCCCCGGCCCCCCGCTATCCATAGAGCGAACCGCGTCAGGGTTGCCCAGGCTCCCTGGGCCCTGCTGCTTTACTGGGGGTCTCCGGTGCCCGAAACCCACTCCCCACGGCTTCTCCTTCGTGGGGAGGCAGGATTGGGCGCGCGAAGGCCTTCTGCGCCCAGGCCCCAGCCCTGCCCCCTGAGCGAGCTCGGCCGCTCAGCGCCGAGGCCCCGTCGCACCGACGGCCCCAAACAATCTTCTGGCAGCTGCATTCTGCAAAGGGAAACTCTCCTCGGGCAGCAAACCACAGCCCCAACGCGCCTCGGATGGAGAAAGCAACGCAAGCCGTTTTCGCCCCCGGCCCCCGCTCTCCATAGAGCGAACCAGGGCTGGGCTGCCCAGGCTCCCTGGGCCCTGCTGCTTTGCTGGGGGTCTCCGGTGCCCGAAACCCACTCCCCACGGGTTCTCCTTCGTGGGGAAGCAGGATTGGACGCGCGAAGCCTTCTGCGCCCAGGCCCCAGCCATGCCCCCTGAGCCAGCTCGGCCGCTCAGCGCCTAGGCCCCTTCGCACTGAGGGCCCCAAACAATCTTCTGACAGCTGCATTCTGCAAAGGGAAACTCTCCTCGGGCAGCAAACCACAGCCCCAATGCTCCTCGGTTAGAGAAAGCAACGCAAGCCGTTTTCGCCCCCGGCCCCCGCCACTCCATAGGGCGAAACGGGGCTGGGCTGCCCGGGCTCCCTGGGCCCTGCTGATTTGCTGGGGGTCTCCGGTGCCCGAAACCCACTCCCCACGGGTTCTCCTTCGTGGGGAAGCAGGATTGGGCGCGCGAAGGCCTTCTGCGCCCAGGCCCGAGCCTTGCCCCCTGAGCCAGCTCGGCCGCTCAGCGCCGAGGCCCCGTCGCACCGAAGGACCCAAACGAGCTTCTGGCAGCTGCATTCTGCAAAGGGAAACTCTCCTCGGGCAGCAAACCACAGCCCCAACGCGCCTCGGATCGAGAATGCAACGCAAGCCGTTTTCGCCCCCGGCCCCCCGCTCGCCATAGAGCGAACCGGGGCTGGGCTGCCATGGCTCCTTGGGCCCTGCTGCTTTGCTGGGGGTCTCCGGTGCCTGAAACCCACTCCCCACGGGTTCTCCTTCGTGGGGAAGCAGGATTGGGCGCGCGAAGCCCTTCTGCGCCCAGGCCCCAGGCATGCCCCCTGAGCCAGCTAGGCCGCTCAGCGCCTAGGCCCCGTCGCACCGACGGCCCGAAACAATCTTCTGGCAGCTGCATTCTGCAAAGGGTAACTCTCCTCGGGCAGCAAACCACAGCCCCAACGCGCCTCGGATCGAGAAAGCACTGCAAGCCGTTTTCGACCCGACACCCCGCTCTCCATAGGGGTAACCGGGGCTGGGCTGCCCTGGCTCCTTGGGCCCTGCTGCTTTGCTGGGTGTCTCCGGTGCCCGAAACCCACTCCCCACGGGTTCTCCTTCGTGGGGAAGCAGGATTGGGCGCGCGAAGCTTTCTGCGCCCAAGCCCCAGCCATGCCCCATTAGCCGTCTCGGCCGCTCAGCGCCTAGGCTCCTTAGAATCGACGGCCATAAACGAACTTCTGGCAGCTGCATTCTGCAAAGGGAAACTCTCCTCGGGCAGCAAACCACAGCCCCAAAGCGCCTCGGATCGAGAAAGCAAGGCAAGCCCTTTTCGCCTCTGGCCCCCCGGTCTCCATAGAACGAACCGCGGCAGGGCTGCCCAGGCTCCCTGGGCCCTGCTGCTTTACTGGGGGTCTCCGGTGCCCGAAACCCACTCCCCACGGGTTCTCCTTCGTGGGGAAGCAGGAATGGGCGCGCGAAGGCCTTCAGCGCCCAGGCCCCAGCCATGCACCCTGAGCCAGCTCGGCCGCTCAGCGTCTAGGCCCCGTCGCACCGAAGGCCCCGAACAATCTTCTGGCAGCTACACTCTGCAAAGGGAAACTCTCCTCGGGCAGCAAACCACAGCCCCAACGCGCCTCGGATCGAGAAAGCAACGCAAGCCTTTTTCGCCCCCGGACCCCCGCTCTCCATAGAGCGAACCGGGGCTGGGCTGCCATGGCTCCTTGGGCCCTGCTGCTTTGCTGGGGGTCTCCGGTGCCCGAAACCCACTCCCCACGGGATCTCCTTCGTGGGGAAGCAGGATTGGACGCGTGAAGCCTTCTGCACCCAGGCCCCAGCCATGCCACCTGAGCCAGCTCGGCCGCTCAGCGCCTAGGCCCCGTCGCACCGACGGCCCCAAACAATCTTCGGGCAGCTGCATTCTGCAAAGGGAAACTCTCCTCGGGCAGCAAACCACAGCCCCAATGCTCCTCGGTTAGAGAAAGCAATGCAAGCCGTTTTCGCCCCCGACCCCCCGCTCTCCATAGGGCGAACCGGGGCCTGGCTGCCCCGGCTCCCTGGGCCCTGCTGTTTTGCTGCTGCTCCCCGTGCCCGAAACCCACTCCCCACAGGTTCTCCTTCGTGGGGAAGCAGGATTGGGCGCGGGAAGGCCTTCTGCGCCCAGGCCCCAGGCAAGCCACCGAGCCAGCTTGGCTGCTCAGCGCCAAGATCCTGTCGTACCGATGCCCCAAACGAGCTTCTGACAGCTGCATTCTGCAAAGGGAAACTCTCCTCCGGCAGCAAACCACAGCCCCAACGCGCCTCGGATCTAGAAACAACGCAAGCCGTTTTCGCCCCCGCCCCCCCGCTCTCCATAGGGCGAACCGGGGCTGGGCTGCCCCGGCTCCCTGGGCCCTGCTGCTTTGCTGGAGGTCGCCCTGCCCGAAACCCACTCCCCACAGGTTCTCCTTCGTGGGGAAGCAGGATTGGGCGCGGGAAGGCCTTCTTCGCCCAGGCCCCAGGCAAGCCCCCTGAGCCAGCTCGGCTGCTCAGCGCCATGGTCCCGTGGCACCGATGCCCCAAACGAGCTTCTGACAGCTGCATTCTGCAAAGGGAAACTCTCCTCGGGCAGCAAACCACAGCCCCAATGCTCCTCGGTTAGAGAAAGCAACGCAAGCCGTTTTCGCCCCCGTCCCCCCGCTCTCCATAGAGCGAACCGGGGCTGGGCTGCCCAGGCTCCCTGGGCCCTGCTGCTTTGCTGGGTGTCTCCGGTGCCCGAAACCCACTCCCCACGGGTTCTCCTTCGTGGGGAAGCAGGATTGGACGCACGAAGCCTTCTGGGCCCAGGACCCAGCCATGCCCCCTGAGCCAGCTCGGCCTCTCATCGCCTAGGCCCCGTCGCACCGACGGCCCCAAACAATCTTCTGGCAGCTGCATTTTGCAAAGGGAAACTCTCCTCGGGCAGCAAACCACAGCCCCAACGCGCCTCCGATCGAGAAAGCAACGCAAGCCGTTTTCGCCCCCGGCCCCCCGCTCTCCATAGGGCTAACCGGGGCTGGGCTGCCATGGCTCCTTGGGCCCTGCTGCTTTGCTGGGGGTCTCCGGTGCCCGAAACCCACTCCCCACGGGTTCTCCTTCGTGGGGAAGCAGGATTGGGCGCACGAAGGCCTTCTGCGCCCAGGCCCCAGCCTTGCCCCCTGAGCGAGCTCGGCCGCTCAGCGCCGAGGCCCCGTCGCACCGACGGCCCCAAACAATCTTCTGACAGCTGCATTCTGCAAAGGGAAACTCTCCTCGGGCAGCAAACCACAGCCCCAATGCTCCTCGGTTAGAGAAAGCAACGCAAGCCGTTTTCGCCCCCGGCCTCCCGCTCTCCATAGAGCGAAACGGGGCTGGGCTGCCCAGGCTCCCTGGGCCCTGCTGCTTTGCTGGGGTTCTCCGGTGCCCGAAACCCACTCCCCACGGGTTCTCCTTCATGGGGAAGCAGGATTGGACGCGCGAATGCCTTCTGCGCCCAGGCCCCAGCCATACCACCTGAGCCAGCTCGGCCGCTCAGCGCCTAGGCCCCGTCGCACTGAGGGCCCCAAACAATCTTCTGACAGCTGCATTCTGCAAAGGGAAACTCTCCTCGGGCAGCAAACCACAGCCCCAATGCTCCTCGGTTAGAGAAAGCAACGCAAGCCGTTTTCGCCCCCGGCCCCCCGCTCTCCATAGAGCGAACCGGGGCTGGGCTGCCCAGGCTCCCTGGGCCCTGCTGCTTTGCTGGGTGTCTCCAGTGCCCGAAACCCACTCCCCACGGGTTCTCCTTCGTGGGGAAGCAGGATTGGACGCGCGAAGCCTTCTGCGCCCAGGCCCCAGCCATGCCCCCTGAGCCAGCTCGGCCTCTCAGCGCCTAGGCCCCGTCGCACCGACGGCCCCAAACAATCTTCTGGCAGCTGCATTCTGCAAAGGGAAACTCTCCTCGGGCAGCAAACCACAGCCCCAACGCGCCTCGGATCGAGAAAGCAACGCAAGCCGTTTTTGCCCCCGACCCCCCGCTCTCCATAGGGCGAACCGGGGCCTGGCTGCCCCGGCTCCCTGGGCCCTGCTGTTTTGCTGCTGCTCCCCGTGCCCGAAACCCACTCCCCACAGGTTCTCCTTCGTGGGGAAGCAGGATTGGGCGCGGGAAGGCCTTCTGCGCCCAGGCCCCAGGCAAGCCACCGAGCCAGCTTGGCTGCTCAGCGCCAAGATCCTGTCGTACCGATGCCCCAAACGAGCTTCTGACAGTTGCATTCTGCAAAGGGAAACTCTCCTCCGGCAGCAAACCACAGCCCCAACGCGCCTCGGATCTAGAAACAACGCAAGCCGTTTTCGCCCCCGCCCCCCCGCTCTCCATAGGGCGAACCGGGGCTGGGCTGCCCCGGCTCCCTGGGCCCTGCTGCTTTGCTGGAGGTCGCCCTGCCCGAAACCCACTCCCCACAGGTTCTCCTTCGTGGGGAAGCAGGATTGGGCGCGGGAAGGCCTTCTGCGCCCAGGCCCCAGGCAAGCCCCCTGAGCCAGCTCGGCTGCTCAGCGCCATGGTCCCGTGGCACCGATGCCCCAAACGAGCTTCTGACAGCTGCATTCTGCAAAGGGAAACTCTCCTCGGGCAGCAAACCACAGCCCCAATGCTCCTCGGTTAGAGAAAGCAACGCAAGCCGTTTTCGCCCCCGGCCCCCCGCTCTCCATAGAGCGAACCGGGGCTGGGCTGCCCAGGCTCCCTGGGCCCTGCTGCTTTGCTGGGTGTCTCCGGTGCCCGAAACCCACTCCCCACGGGTTCTCCTTCGTGGGGAAGCAGGATTGGACGCACGAAGCCTTCTGGGCCCAGGACCCAGCCATGCCCCCTGAGCCAGCTCGGCCTCTCATCGCCTAGGCCCCGTCGCACCGACGGCCCCAAACAATCTTCTGGCAGCTGCATTTTGCAAAGGGAAACTCTCCTCGGGCAGCAAACCACAGCCCCAACGCGCCTCGGATCGAGAAAGCAACGCAAGCCGTTTTCGCCCCCAGCCCCCCGCTCTCCATAGGGCTAACCGGGGCTGGGCTGCCATGGCTCCTTGGGCCCTGCTGCTTTGCTGGGGGTCTCCGGTGCCCGAAACCCACTCCCCACGGGTTCTCCTTCGTGGGGAAGCAGGATTGGACGCACGAAGCCTTCTGGGCCCAGGACCCAGCCATGCCCCCTGAGCCAGCTCGGCCTCTCATCGCCTAGGCCCCGTCGCACCGACGGCCCCAAACAATCTTCTGGCAGCTGCATTTTGCAAAGGGAAACTCTCCTCGGGCAGCAAACCACAGCCCCAACGCGCCTCGGATCGAGAAAGCAACGCAAGCCGTTTTCGCCCCCGGCCCCCCGCTCTCCATAGGGCTAACCGGGGCTGGGCTGCCATGGCTCCTTGGGCCCTGCTGCTTTGCTGGGGGTCTCCGGTGCCCGAAACCCACTCCCCACGGGTTCTCCTTCGTGGGGAAGCAGGATTCGGCGCGTGAAGGCCTTCTGCGCCCAGGCCCCTGCCATGCTCACTGAGCCAGCTCGGCCGCTCAGCACCTAGGCCCCGTCGCACCGACGGCCCCAAACAATCTTCTGGCAGCTGCATTCTGCAAAGGGAAACTCTCCTCGGGCAGCAAACCACAGCCCCAACGCGCCTCGGATCGAGAAAGCAAGGCAAGCCCTTTTCGCCCCCGGCCCCCCGCTATCCATAGAGCGAACCGCGTCAGGGTTGCCCAGGCTCCCTGGGCCCTGCTGCTTTACTGGGGGTCTCCGGTGCCCGAAACCCACTCCCCACGGCTTCTCCTTCGTGGGGAGGCAGGATTGGGCGCGCGAAGGCCTTCTGCGCCCAGGCCCCAGCCCTGCCCCCTGAGCGAGCTCGGCCGCTCAGCGCCGAGGCCCCGTCGCACCGACGGCCCCAAACAATCTTCTGGCAGCTGCATTCTGCAAAGGGAAACTCTCCTCGGGCAGCAAACCACAGCCCCAACGCGCCTCGGATGGAGAAAGCAACGCAAGCCGTTTTCGCCCCCGGCCCCCGCTCTCCATAGAGCGAACCGGGGCTGGGCTGCCCAGGCTCCCTGGGCCCTGCTGCTTTGCTGGGGGTCTCCGGTGCCTGAAACCCACTCCCCACGGGTTCTCCTTCGTGGGGAAGCAGGATTGGGCGCGCGAAGGCCTTCTGCGCCCAGCCCAAGCCATGCCCCTTGAGCCAGCTCGGCCGCTCAGCGCCGAGGCCCCGTTGCACCGAAGGCCCAAAACGAGCTTCTGGGAACTGCATTCTGCAATGTAAAAACTCCTCCAGCAGCAAACCACAGCCCCAATGCGCCTCAGATGCAGAGAGCAACACAAGCCGTTTTCGCCCCCGGCCCCACGCTCTCCATAGCGCAAAGCGAGGCTGGGCTGCCCCTGGCTCCCTGGGCCGTGCTGCATTGCTGGGGGTCTCCAGCGCCCGAAACCTAGTCCCCATGAGTTCTCCTTCGTGGGGAGGCAGGATTGGGCGCGCGAAGAAGTTCTGCGCCCAGTCCCCAGCCATGCCTCCTGTGCCAGCTCGGCCGCTCAGAGCCGAGGCCCCGTCGCACCGAGGGCCCCAAACGAGCTTCTGGCAGCTGCATTCTGCAAAGGGAAACTCTCCTCGGGCAGCAAACCACAGCCCCAACGCGCCTCGGATCGAGAAAGCAACGCAAGCCGTTTTCGCCCCCGGACCCCCGCTCTCCATAGAGCAAACCGGGGCTGGGCTGCCCCGGCTCCCTGGGCCCTGCTGCTTTGCTGGGGGTCTCCGGTGCCCGAAACCCACTCCCCACGGCTTCTCCTTCGTGGGGAGGCAGGATTGGGCGCGCGAAGGCCTTCTGCGCCCAGGCCCCAGCCCTGCCCCCTGAGCGAGCTCGGCCGCTCAGCGCCGAGGCCCCGTCGCACCGACGGCCCCAAACAATCTTCTGGCAGCTGCATTCTGCAAAGGGAAACTCTCCTCGGGCAGCAAACCACAGCCCCAACGCGCCTCGGATGGAGAAAGCAACGCAAGCCGTTTTCGCCCCCGGCCCCCGCTCTCCATAGAGCGAACCAGGGCTGGGCTGCCCAGGCTCCCTGGGCCCTGCTGCTTTGCTGGGGGTCTCCGGTGCCCGAAACCCACTCCCCACGGGTTCTCCTTCGTGGGGAAGCAGGATTGGACGCGCGAAGCCTTCTGCGCCCAGGCCCCAGCCATGCCCCCTGAGCCAGCTCGGCCGCTCAGCGCCTAGGCCCCTTCGCACTGAGGGCCCCAAACAATCTTCTGACAGCTGCATTCTGCAAAGGGAAACTCTCCTCGGGCAGCAAACCACAGCCCCAATGCTCCTCGGTTAGAGAAAGCAACGCAAGCCGTTTTCGCCCCCGGCCCCCGCCACTCCATAGGGCGAAACGGGGCTGGGCTGCCCGGGCTCCCTGGGCCCTGCTGATTTGCTGGGGGTCTCCGGTGCCCGAAACCCACTCCCCACGGGTTCTCCTTCGTGGGGAAGCAGGATTGGGCGCGCGAAGGCCTTCTGCGCCCAGGCCCGAGCCTTGCCCCCTGAGCCAGCTCGGCCGCTCAGCGCCGAGGCCCCGTCGCACCGAAGGACCCAAACGAGCTTCTGGCAGCTGCATTCTGCAAAGGGAAACTCTCCTCGGGCAGCAAACCACAGCCCCAACGCGCCTCGGATCGAGAATGCAACGCAAGCCGTTTTCGCCCCCGGCCCCCCGCTCGCCATAGAGCGAACCGGGGCTGGGCTGCCATGGCTCCTTGGGCCCTGCTGCTTTGCTGGGGGTCTCCGGTGCCTGAAACCCACTCCCCACGGGTTCTCCTTCGTGGGGAAGCAGGATTGGGCGCGCGAAGCCCTTCTGCGCCCAGGCCCCAGGCATGCCCCCTGAGCCAGCTAGGCCGCTCAGCGCCTAGGCCCCGTCGCACCGACGGCCCGAAACAATCTTCTGGCAGCTGCATTCTGCAAAGGGTAACTCTCCTCGGGCAGCAAACCACAGCCCCAACGCGCCTCGGATCGAGAAAGCACTGCAAGCCGTTTTCGACCCGACACCCCGCTCTCCATAGGGGTAACCGGGGCTGGGCTGCCCTGGCTCCTTGGGCCCTGCTGCTTTGCTGGGTGTCTCCGGTGCCCGAAACCCACTCCCCACGGGTTCTCCTTCGTGGGGAAGCAGGATTGGGCGCGCGAAGCTTTCTGCGCCCAAGCCCCAGCCATGCCCCATTAGCCGTCTCGGCCGCTCAGCGCCTAGGCTCCTTAGAATCGACGGCCATAAACGAACTTCTGGCAGCTGCATTCTGCAAAGGGAAACTCTCCTCGGGCAGCAAACCACAGCCCCAAAGCGCCTCGGATCGAGAAAGCAAGGCAAGCCCTTTTCGCCTCTGGCCCCCCGGTCTCCATAGAACGAACCGCGGCAGGGCTGCCCAGGCTCCCTGGGCCCTGCTGCTTTACTGGGGGTCTCCGGTGCCCGAAACCCACTCCCCACGGGTTCTCCTTCGTGGGGAAGCAGGAATGGGCGCGCGAAGGCCTTCAGCGCCCAGGCCCCAGCCATGCACCCTGAGCCAGCTCGGCCGCTCAGCGTCTAGGCCCCGTCGCACCGAAGGCCCCAAACAATCTTCTGGCAGCTACACTCTGCAAAGGGAAACTCTCCTCGGGCAGCAAACCACAGCCCCAACGCGCCTCGGATCGAGAAAGCAACGCAAGCCTTTTTCGCCCCCGGACCCCCGCTCTCCATAGAGCGAACCGGGGCTGGGCTGCCATGGCTCCTTGGGCCCTGCTGCTTTGCTGGGGGTCTCCGGTGCCCGAAACCCACTCCCCACGGGATCTCCTTCGTGGGGAAGCAGGATTGGACGCGTGAAGCCTTCTGCACCCAGGCCCCAGCCATGCCACCTGAGCCAGCTCGGCCGCTCAGCGCCTAGGCCCCGTCGCACCGACGGCCCCAAACAATCTTCGGGCAGCTGCATTCTGCAAAGGGAAACTCTCCTCGGGCAGCAAACCACAGCCCCAATGCTCCTCGGTTAGAGAAAGCAATGCAAGCCGTTTTCGCCCCCGACCCCCCGCTCTCCATAGGGCGAACCGGGGCCTGGCTGCCCCGGCTCCCTGGGCCCTGCTGTTTTGCTGCTGCTCCCCGTGCCCGAAACCGACTCCCCACAGGTTCTCCTTCGTGGGGAAGCAGGATTGGGCGCGGGAAGGCCTTCTGCGCCCAGGCCCCAGGCAAGCCACCGAGCCAGCTTGGCTGCTCAGCGCCAAGATCCTGTCGTACCGATGCCCCAAACGAGCTTCTGACAGCTGCATTCTGCAAAGGGAAACTCTCCTCCGGCAGCAAACCACAGCCCCAACGCGCCTCGGATCTAGAAACAACGCAAGCCGTTTTCGCCCCCGCCCCCCCGCTCTCCATAGGGCGAACCGGGGCTGGGCTGCCCCGGCTCCCTGGGCCCTGCTGCTTTGCTGGAGGTCGCCCTGCCCGAAACCCACTCCCCACAGGTTCTCCTTCGTGGGGAAGCAGGATTGGGCGCGGGAAGGCCTTCTGCGCCCAGGCCCCAGGCAAGCCCCCTGAGCCAGCTCGGCTGCTCAGCGCCATGGTCCCGTGGCACCGATGCCCCAAACGAGCTTCTGACAGCTGCATTCTGCAAAGGGAAACTCTCCTCGGGCAGCAAACCACAGCCCCAATGCTCCTCGGTTAGAGAAAGCAACGCAAGCCGTTTTCGCCCCCGTCCCCCCGCTCTCCATAGAGCGAACCGGGGCTGGGCTGCCCAGGCTCCCTGGGCCCTGCTGCTTTGCTGGGTGTCTCCGGTGCCCGAAACCCACTCCCCACGGGTTCTCCTTCGTGGGGAAGCAGGATTGGACGCACGAAGCCTTCTGGGCCCAGGACCCAGCCATGCCCCCTGAGCCAGCTCGGCCTCTCATCGCCTAGGCCCCGTCGCACCGACGGCCCCAAACAATCTTCTGGCAGCTGCATTTTGCAAAGGGAAACTCTCCTCGGGCAGCAAACCACAGCCCCAACGCGCCTCCGATCGAGAAAGCAACGCAAGCCGTTTTCGCCCCCGGCCCCCCGCTCTCCATAGGGCTAACCGGGGCTGGGCTGCCATGGCTCCTTGGGCCCTGCTGCTTTGCTGGGGGTCTCCGGTGCCCGAAACCCACTCCCCACGGGTTCTCCTTCGTGGGGAAGCAGGATTGGGCGCACGAAGGCCTTCTGCGCCCAGGCCCCAGCCTTGCCCCCTGAGCGAGCTCGGCCGCTCAGCGCCGAGGCCCCGTCGCACCGACGGCCCCAAACAATCTTCTGACAGCTGCATTCTGCAAAGGGAAACTCTCCTCGGGCAGCAAACCACAGCCCCAATGCTCCTCGGTTAGAGAAAGCAACGCAAGCCGTTTTCGCCCCCGGCCTCCCGCTCTCCATAGAGCGAAACGGGGCTGGGCTGCCCAGGCTCCCTGGGCCCTGCTGCTTTGCTGGGGTTCTCCGGTGCCCGAAACCCACTCCCCACGGGTTCTCCTTCATGGGGAAGCAGGATTGGACGCGCGAATGCCTTCTGCGCCCAGGCCCCAGCCATACCACCTGAGCCAGCTCGGCCGCTCAGCGCCTAGGCCCCGTCGCACTGAGGGCCCCAAACAATCTTCTGACAGCTGCATTCTGCAAAGGGAAACTCTCCTCGGGCAGCAAACCACAGCCCCAATGCTCCTCGGTTAGAGAAAGCAACGCAAGCCGTTTTCGCCCCCGGCCCCCCGCTCTCCATAGAGCGAACCGGGGCTGGGCTGCCCAGGCTCCCTGGGCCCTGCTGCTTTGCTGGGTGTCTCCAGTGCCCGAAACCCACTCCCCACGGGTTCTCCTTCGTGGGGAAGCAGGATTGGACGCGCGAAGCCTTCTGCGCCCAGGCCCCAGCCATGCCCCCTGAGCCAGCTCGGCCTCTCAGCGCCTAGGCCCCGTCGCACCGACGGCCCCAAACAATCTTCTGGCAGCTGCATTCTGCAAAGGGAAACTCTCCTCGGGCAGCAAACCACAGCCCCAACGCGCCTCGGATCGAGAAAGCAACGCAAGCCGTTTTTGCCCCCGACCCCCCGCTCTCCATAGGGCGAACCGGGGCCTGGCTGCCCCGGCTCCCTGGGCCCTGCTGTTTTGCTGCTGCTCCCCGTGCCCGAAACCCACTCCCCACAGGTTCTCCTTCGTGGGGAAGCAGGATTGGGCGCGGGAAGGCCTTCTGCGCCCAGGCCCCAGGCAAGCCACCGAGCCAGCTTGGCTGCTCAGCGCCAAGATCCTGTCGTACCGATGCCCCAAACGAGCTTCTGACAGTTGCATTCTGCAAAGGGAAACTCTCCTCCGGCAGCAAACCACAGCCCCAACGCGCCTCGGATCTAGAAACAACGCAAGCCGTTTTCGCCCCCGCCCCCCCGCTCTCCATAGGGCGAACCGGGGCTGGGCTGCCCCGGCTCCCTGGGCCCTGCTGCTTTGCTGGAGGTCGCCCTGCCCGAAACCCACTCCCCACAGGTTCTCCTTCGTGGGGAAGCAGGATTGGGCGCGGGAAGGCCTTCTGCGCCCAGGCCCCAGGCAAGCCCCCTGAGCCAGCTCGGCTGCTCAGCGCCATGGTCCCGTGGCACCGATGCCCCAAACGAGCTTCTGACAGCTGCATTCTGCAAAGGGAAACTCTCCTCGGGCAGCAAACCACAGCCCCAATGCTCCTCGGTTAGAGAAAGCAACGCAAGCCGTTTTCGCCCCCGTCCCCCCGCTCTCCATAGAGCGAACCGGGGCTGGGCTGCCCAGGCTCCCTGGGCCCTGCTGCTTTGCTGGGTGTCTCCGGTGCCCGAAACCCACTCCCCACGGGTTCTCCTTCGTGGGGAAGCAGGATTGGACGCACGAAGCCTTCTGGGCCCAGGACCCAGCCATGCCCCCTGAGCCAGCTCGGCCTCTCATCGCCTAGGCCCCGTCGCACCGACGGCCCCAAACAATCTTCTGGCAGCTGCATTTTGCAAAGGGAAACTCTCCTCGGGCAGCAAACCACAGCCCCAACGCGCCTCGGATCGAGAAAGCAACGCAAGCCGTTTTCGCCCCCGGCCCCCCGCTCTCCATAGGGCTAACCGGGGCTGGGCTGCCATGGCTCCTTGGGCCCTGCTGCTTTGCTGGGGGTCTCCGGTGCCCGAAACCCACTCCCCACGGGTTCTCCTTCGTGGGGAAGCAGGATTGGACGCACGAAGCCTTCTGGGCCCAGGACCCAGCCATGCCCCCTGAGCCAGCTCGGCCTCTCATCGCCTAGGCCCCGTCGCACCGACGGCCCCAAACAATCTTCTGGCAGCTGCATTTTGCAAAGGGAAACTCTCCTCGGGCAGCAAACCACAGCCCCAACGCGCCTCGGATCGAGAAAGCAACGCAAGCCGTTTTCGCCCCCGGCCCCCCGCTCTCCATAGGGCTAACCGGGGCTGGGCTGCCATGGCTCCTTGGGCCCTGCTGCTTTGCTGGGGGTCTCCGGTGCCCGAAACCCACTCCCCACGGGTTCTCCTTCGTGGGGAAGCAGGATTGGGCGCACGAAGGCCTTCTGCGCCCAGGCCCCAGCCTTGCCCCCTGAGCGAGCTCGGCCGCTCAGCGCCGAGGCCCCGTCGCACCGACGGCCCCAAACAATCTTCTGACAGCTGCATTCTGCAAAGGGAAACTCTCCTCGGGCAGCAAACCACAGCCCCAATGCTCCTCGGTTAGAGAAAGCAACGCAAGCCGTTTTCGCCCCCGGCCTCCCGCTCTCCATAGAGCGAAACGGGGCTGGGCTGCCCAGGCTCCCTGGGCCCTGCTGCTTTGCTGGGGTTCTCCGGTGCCCGAAACCCACTCCCCACGGGTTCTCCTTCATGGGGAAGCAGGATTGGACGCGCGAATGCCTTCTGCGCCCAGGCCCCAGCCATACCACCTGAGCCAGCTCGGCCGCTCAGCGCCTAGGCCCCGTCGCACTGAGGGCCCCAAACAATCTTCTGACAGCTGCATTCTGCAAAGGGAAACTCTCCTCGGGCAGCAAACCACAGCCCCAACGCGCCTCGGATCGAGAAAGCAACGCAAGCCGTTTTCGCCCCCGGCCCCCCGCTCTCCATAGAGCGAACCGGGGCTGGGCTGCCCAGGCTCCCTGGGCCCTGCTGCTTTGCTGGGTGTCTCCGGTGCCCGAAACCCACTCCCCACGGGTTCTCCTTCGTGGGGAAGCAGGATTGGACGCGCGAAGCCTTCTGCGCCCAGGCCCCAGCCATGCCCCCTGAGCCAGCTCGGCCTCTCAGCGCCTAGGCCCCGTCGCACCGACGGCCCCAAACAATCTTCTGGCAGCTGCATTCTGCAAAGGGAAACTCTCCTCGGGCAGCAAACCACAGCCCCAACGCGCCTCGGATCGAGAAAGCAACGCAAGCCGTTTTTGCCCCCGACCCCCCGCTCTCCATAGGGCGAACCGGGGCCTGGCTGCCCCGGCTCCCTGGGCCCTGCTGTTTTGCTGCTGGTCCCCGTGCCCGAAACCCACTCCCCACAGGTTCTCCTTCGTGGGGAAGCAGGATTGGGCGCGGGAAGGCCTTCTGCGCCCAGGCCCCAGGCAAGCCACCGAGCCAGCTTGGCTGCTCAGCGCCAAGATCCTGTCGTACCGATGCCCCAAACGAGCTTCTGACAGCTGCATTCTGCAAAGGGAAACTCTCCTCCGGCAGCAAACCACAGCCCCAACGCGCCTCGGATCTAGAAACAACGCAAGCCGTTTTCGCCCCCGCCCCCCCGCTCTCCATAGAGCGAACCGGGGCTGGGCTGCCCAGGCTACCTGGGCCCTGCTGCTTTGCTGGGGGTCTCCGGTGCCCGAAACCCACACCCCACGGGTTCTCCTTCGTGGGGAAGCAGGATTGGACGCGCAAAGCCTTCTGCGCCCAGGCCCCAGCCATGCCCCCTGAGCCAGCTCGGCCTCTCAGCGCCTAGGCCCCGTCGCACCGACGGCCCCAAACAATCTTCTGGCAGCTGCATTCTGCAAAGGGAAACTCTCCTCGGGCAGCAAACCACAGCCCCAACGCGCCTCCGATCGAGAAAGCAACGCAAGCCGTTTTCGCCCCCGGCCCCCTGCTCTCAATAGAGCGAACCGGGGCTGGGCTGCCCCGGCTCCCTGGGCCCTGCTGCTTTGCGGGGGGTCTCCGGTGCCTGAAACCCACTCCCCACGGGTTCTCCTTCGTGGGGAAGCAGGATTGGGCGCGCGAAGCCTTCTGCGCCCAAGCCCCAGCCATGCCCCCTGAGCCGGCTTGGCCGCACAGCGCCTAGGCTCCTTAGAATCGACGGCCATAAAAGAACTTCTGGCAGCTGCATTCTGCAAAGGGAAACTCTCCTCGGGCAGCAAACCACAGCCCCAACGCGCCTCGGATCGAGAAAGCAACGCAAGCCGTTTTTGCCCCCGACCCCCCGCTCTCCATAGGGCGAACCGGGGCCTGGCTGCCCCGGCTCCCTGGGCCCTGCTGTTTTGCTGCTGGTCCCCGTGCCCGAAACCCACTCCCCACCGGTTCTCCTTCGTGGGGAAGCAGGATTGGGCGCGGGAAGGCCTTCTGCGCCCAGGCCCCAGGCAAGCCCCCGAGCCAGCTTGGCTGCTCAGCGCCAAGATCCTGTCGTAACGATGCCCCAAACGAGCTTCTGACAGCTGCATTCTGCAAAGGGAAACTCTCCTCCGGCAGCAAACCACAGCCCCAACGCGCCTCGGATCTAGAAACAACGCAAGCCGTTTTCGCCCCCGCCCCCACGCTCTCCATAGAGCGAACCGGGGCTGGGCTGCCCAGGCTCCCTGGGCCCTGCTGCTTTGCTGGGTGTCTCCGGTGCCCGAAACCCACACCCCACGGGTTCTCCTTCGTGGGGAAGCAGGATTGGACGCGCAAAGCCTTCTGCGCCCAGGCCCCAGCCATGCCCCCTGAGCCAGCTCGGCCTCTCAGCGCCTAGGCCCCGTCGCACCGACGGCCCCAAACAATCTTCTGGCAGCTGCATTCTGCAAAGGGAAACTCTCCTCGGGCAGCAAACCACAGCCCCAACGAGCCTCGGATCTAGAAACAACGCAAGCCGTTTTCGCCCCCGCCCCCCCGCTCTCCATAGAGCGAACCGGGGCTGGGCTGCCCCGGCTCCCTGGGCCCTGCTGCTTTGCGGGGGGTCTCCGGTGCCTGAAACCCACTCCCCACGGGTTCTCCTTCGTGGGGAAGCAGGATTGGGCGCGCGAAGCCTTCTGCGCCCAAGCCCCAGCCATGCCCCCTGAGCCGGCTTGGCCGCTCAGCGCCTAGGCTCCTTAGAATCGACGGCCATAAAAGAACTTCTGGCAGCTGCATTCTGCAAAGGGAAACTCTCCTCGGGCAGCAAACCACAGCCCCAATGCGCCTCGGATCGAGAAATCAAGGCAAGCCCTTTTCGCCCCCGGCACCCCGCTCTCCATAGAGCGAACCGCGTCAGGGTTGCCCAGGCTCCCTGGGCCCTGCTGCTTTGCTGGGGGTCTCCGGTGCCCAAAACCCACTCCCCACGGGTTCTCCTTCGTGGGGAAGCAGGATTGGACGCGCGAAGCCTTCTGCGCCCAGGCCCCAGCCATGCCCCCTGAGCCAGCTCGGCCGCTCAGCGCCTAGGCCCCGTCGCACTGAGGGCCCCAAACAATCTTCTGACAGCTGCATTCTGCAAAGGGAAACTCTCCTCGGGCAGCAAACCACAGCCCCAATGCTCCTCGGTTAGAGAAAGCAACGCAAGCCGTTTTCGCCCCCGGCCCCCGCCACTCCATAGGGCGAAACGGGGCTGGGCTGCCCGGGCTCCCTGGGCCCTGCTGATTTGCTGGGGGTCTCCGGTGCCCGAAACCCACTCCCCACGGGTTCTCCTTCGTGGGGAAGCAGGATTGGGCGCGCGAAGGCCTTCTGCGCCCAGGCCCGAGCCTTGCCCCCTGAGCCAGCTCGGCCGCTCAGCGCCGAGGCCCCGTCGCACCGAAGGACCCAAACGAGCTTCTGGCAGCTGCATTCTGCAAAGGGAAACTCTCCTCGGGCAGCAAACCACAGCCCCAACGCGCCTCGGATCGAGAATGCAACGCAAGCCGTTTTCGCCCCCGGCCCCCCGCTCGCCATAGAGGGAACCGGGGCTGGGCTGCCATGGCTCCTTGGGCCCTGCTGCTTTGCTGGGGGTCTCCGGTGCCTGAAACCCACTCCCCACGGGTTCTCCTTCGTGGGGAAGCAGGATTGGGCGCGCGAAGCCCTTCTGCGCCCAGGCCCCAGGCATGCCCCCTGAGCCAGCTAGGCCGCTCAGCGCCTAGGCCCCGTCGCACCGACGGCCCGAAACAATCTTCTGGCAGCTGCATTCTGCAAAGGGTAACTCTCCTCGGGCAGCAAACCACAGCCCCAACGCGCCTCGGATCGAGAAAGCACTGCAAGCCGTTTTCGACCCGACACCCCGCTCTCCATAGGGGTAACCGGGGCTGGGCTGCCCTGGCTCCTTGGGCCCTGCTGCTTTGCTGGGTGTCTCCGGTGCCCGAAACCCACTCCCCACGGGTTCTCCTTCGTGGGGAAGCAGGATTGGGCGCGCGAAGCTTTCTGCGCCCAAGCCCCAGCCATGCCCCATTAGCCGTCTCGGCCGCTCAGCGCCTAGGCTCCTTAGAATCGACGGCCATAAACGAACTTCTGGCAGCTGCATTCTGCAAAGGGAAACTCTCCTCGGGCAGCAAACCACAGCCCCAACGCGCCTCGGATCGAGAAAGCAACGCAAGCCGTTTTTGCCCCCGACCCCCCGCTCTCCATAGGGCGAACCGGGGCCTGGCTGCCCCGGCTCCCTGGGCCCTGCTGTTTTGCTGCTGGTCCCCGTGCCCGAAACCCACTCCCCACAGGTTCTCCTTCGTGGGGAAGCAGGATTGGGCGCGGGAAGGCCTTCTGCGCCCAGGCCCCAGGCAAGCCACCGAGCCAGCTTGGCTGCTCAGCGCCAAGATCCTGTCGTACCGATGCCCCAAACGAGCTTCTGACAGCTGCATTCTGCAAAGGGAAACTCTCCTCCGGCAGCAAACCACAGCCCCAACGCGCCTCGGATCTAGAAACAACGCAAGCCGTTTTCGCCCCCGCCCCCCCGCTCTCCATAGGGCGAACCGGGGCTGGGCTGCCCCGGCTCCCTGGGCCCTGCTGCTTTGCTGGAGGTCGCCCTGCCCGAAACCCACTCCCCACAGGTTCTCCTTCGTGGGGAAGCAGGATTGGGCGCGGGAAGGCCTTCTGCGCCCAGGCCCCAGGCAAGCCCCCTGAGCCAGCTCGGCTGCTCAGCGCCATGGTCCCGTGGCACCGATGCCCCAAACGAGCTTCTGACAGCTGCATTCTGCAAAGGGAAACTCTCCTCGGGCAGCAAACCACAGCCCCAATGCTCCTCGGTTAGAGAAAGCAACGCAAGCCGTTTTCGCCCCCGGCCCCCCGCTCTCCATAGAGCGAACCGGGGCTTGGCTGCCCAGGCTCCCTGGGCCCTGCTGCTTTGCTGGGTGTCTCCGGTGCCCGAAACCCACTCCCCACGGGTTCTCCTTCGTGGGGAAGCAGGATTGGACGCACGAAGCCTTCTGGGCCCAGGACCCAGGCATGCCCCCTGAGCCAGCTCGGCCTCTCATCGCCTAGGCCCCGTCGCACCGACGGCCCCAAACAATCTTCTGGCAGCTGCATTTTGCAAAGGGAAACTCTCCTCGGGCAGCAAACCACAGCCCCAACGCGCCTCGGATCGAGAAAGCAACGCAAGCCGTTTTCGCCCCCGGCCCCCCGCTCTCCATAGGGCTAACCGGGGCTGGGCTGCCATGGCTCCTTGGGCCCTGCTGCTTTGCTGGGGGTCTCCGGTGCCCGAAACCCACTCCCCACGGGTTCTCCTTCGTGGGGAAGCAGGATTGGGCGCACGAAGGCCTTCTGCGCCCAGGCCCCAGCCTTGCCCCCTGAGCGAGCTCGGCCGCTCAGCGCCGAGGCCCCGTCGCACCGACGGCCCCAAACAATCTTCTGACAGCTGCATTCTGCAAAGGGAAACTCTCCTCGGGCAGCAAACCACAGCCCCAATGCTCCTCGGTTAGAGAAAGCAACGCAAGCCGTTTTCGCCCCCGGCCTCCCGCTCTCCATAGAGCGAAACGGGGCTGGGCTGCCCAGGTTCCCATGGCCCTGCTGCTTTGCTGGGGTTCTCCGGTGCCCGAAACCCACTCCCCACGGGTTCTCCTTCATGGGGAAGCAGGATTGGGCGCGTGAATGCCTTCTGCGCCCAGGCCCCAGCCATACCACCTGAGCCAGCTCGGCCGCTCAGCGCCTAGGCCCCGTCGCACTGAGGGCCCCAAACAATCTTCTGACAGCTGCATTCTGCAAAGGGAAACTCTCCTCGGGCAGCAAACCACAGCCCCAATGCTCCTCGGTTAGAGAAAGCAACGCAAGCCGTTTTCGCCCCCGGCCCCCCGCTCTCCATAGAGCGAACCGGGGCTGGGCTGCCCAGGCTCCCTGGGCCCTGCTGCTTTGCTGGGTGTCTCCGGTGCCCGAAACCCACTCCCCACGGGTTCTCCTTCGTGGGGAAGCAGGATTGGACGCGCGAAGCCTTCTGCGCCCAGGCCCCAGCCATGCCCCCTGAGCCAGCTCGGCCTCTCAGCGCCTAGGCCCCGTCGCACCGACGGCCCCAAACAATCTTCTGGCAGCTGCATTCTGCAAAGGGAAACTCTCCTCGGGCAGCAAACCACAGCCCCAACGCGCCTCGGATCGAGAAAGCAACGCAAGCCGTTTTTGCCCCCGACCCCCCGCTCTCCATAGGGAGAACCGGGGCCTGGCTGCCCCGGCTCCCTGGGCCCTGCTGTTTTGCTGCTGGTCCCCGTGCCCGAAACCCACTCCCCACAGGTTCTCCTTCGTGGGGAAGCAGGATTGGGCGCGGGAAGGCCTTCTGCGCCCAGGCCCCAGGCAAGCCCCCGAGCCAGCTTGGCTGCTCAGCGCCAAGATCCTGTCGTACCGATGCCCCAAACGAGCTTCTGACAGCTGCATTCTGCAAAGGGAAACTCTCCTCCGGCAGCAAACCACAGCCCCAACGCGCCTCGGATCTAGAAACAACGCAAGCCGTTTTCGCCCCCGCCCCCCCGCTCTCCATAGAGCGAACCGGGGCTGGGCTGCCCAGGCTCCCTGGGCCCTGCTGCTTTGCTGGGTGTCTCCGGTGCCCGAAACCCACACCCCACGGGTTCTCCTTCGTGGGGAAGCAGGATTGGACGCGCAAAGCCTTCTGCGCCCAGGCCCCAGCCATGCCCCCTGAGCCAGCTCGGCCTCTCAGCGCCTAGGCCCCGTCGCACCGACGGCCCCAAACAATCTTCTGGCAGCTGCATTCTGCAAAGGGAAACTCTCCTCGGGCAGCAAACCACAGCCCCAACGCGCCTCCGATCGAGAAAGCAACGCAAGCCGTTTTCGCCCCCGGCCCCCTGCTCTCAATAGAGCGAACCGGGGCTGGGCTGCCCCGGCTCCCTGGGCCCTGCTGCTTTGCGGGGGGTCTCCGGTGCCTGAAACCCACTCCCCACGGGTTCTCCTTCGTGGGGAAGCAGGATTGGGCGCGCGAAGCCTTCTGCGCCCAAGCCCCAGCCATGCCCCCTGAGCCGGCTTGGCCGCTCAGCGCCTAGGCTCCTTAGAATCGACGGCCATAAAAGAACTTCTGGCAGCTGCATTCTGCAAAGGGAAACTCTCCTCGGGCAGCAAACCACAGCCCCAACGCGCCTCGGATCGAGAAATCAAGGCAAGCCCTTTTCCCCCCCGGCACCCCGCTCTCCATAGAGCGAACCGTGTCAGGGTTGCCCAGGCTCCCTGGGCCCTGCTGCTTTACTGGGGGTCTCCGGTGCCCGAAACCCACTCCCCACGGGTTCTCCTTCGTGGGGAAGCAGGATTGGGCGCGCGAAGGCCTTCTGCGCCCAGGCCCCAGCCATGCCCCCTGATCCAGCACGGCCGCTCAGCGCCGAGGCCCCGTCGCACCGACGGCCCGAAACAATCTTCTGGCAGCTGCATTCTGCAAAGGGTAACTCTCCTCGGGCAGCAAACCACAGCCCCAACGCGCCTCGGATCGAGAAAGCAACGCAAGCCGTTTTCGCCCCCGGCCCCCCGCTCTCCATAGAGCGAACCTGGGCTGGGCTGCCCCGGCTCCCTGGGCCCTGCTGCTTTGCTGGGGGTCTCCGGTGCCTGAAACCCACTCCCCACGGGTTCTCCTTCGTGGGGAAGCAGGATTGGGCGCGCGAAGCCTTCTGCGCCCAGGCCCCAGCCTTGCCCCCTGAGCCGGCTCCGGCACTCAGCGCCGAGGCTCCTTCGAATCGACGGCCATAAACGAACTTCTGGCAGCTGCATTCTGCAAAGGGAAACTCTCCTCGGGCAGCAAACCACAGCCCCAACGCGCCTCGGATCGAGAAAGCAACGCAAGCCGTTTTCGCCCCCGGCCCCCCGCTCTCCATAGAGCGAACCGGGGCTGGGCTGCCCCGGCTCCCTGGGCCGTGCTGCTTTGCTGGGGGTCTCCGGTGCCTGAAAACCACTCCCCACGGGTTCTCCTTCGTGGGGAAGCAGGATTGGGCGCGCGAAACCCTTCTGCGCCCAGGCCCCAGCCATGCCCCCTGAGCCAGCTAGGCCGCTCAGCGCCTAGGCCCCGTCGCACCGACGGCCCGAAACAATATTCTGGCAGCTGCATTCTGCAAAGGGTAACTCTCCTCGGGCAGCAAACCACAGCCCCAACGCGCCTCGGATCGAGAAAGCACTGCAAGCCGTTTTCGACCCGACACCCCGCTCTCCATAGGGGTAACCGGGGCTGGGCTGCCCTGGCTCCTTGGGCCATGCTGCTTTGCTGGGTGTCTCCGTGGCCCGAAACCCACTCCCCACGGGTTCTCCTTCATGGGGAAGCAGGATTGGGCGCACGAAGCTTTCTGCGCCCAAGCCCCAGCCATGCCCCATTAGCCGTCTCGGCCGCTCAGCGCCTAGGCTCCTTAGAATCGACGGCCATAAACGAACTTCTGGCAGCTGCATTCTGCAAAGGGAAACTCTCCTCGGGCAGCAAACCACAGCCCCAAAGCGCCTCGGATCGAGAAAGCAAGGCAAGCCCTTTTCGCCTCTGGCCCCCCGGTCTCCATAGAGCGAACCGCGGCAGGGCTGCCCAGGCTCCCTGGGCCCTGCTGCTTTACTGGGGGTCTCCGGTGCCCGAAACCCACTCCCCACGGGTTCTCCTTCGTGGGGAAGCAGGATTGGGCGCGCGAAGGCCTTCAGCGCCCAGGCCCCAGCCATGCCCCCTGAGCCAGCTCGGCCGCTCAGCGCCTAGGCCCCGTCGCACCGACGGCCCCAAACAATCTTCTGGCAGCTGCATTCTGCAAAGGGAAACTCTCCTCGGGCAGCAAACCACAGCCCCAACGCGCCTCGGATCGAGAAAGCAACGCAAGCCTTTTTCGCCCCTGGACCCCCGCTCTCCATAGAGCGAACCGGGGCTGGGCTGCCATGGCTCCTTGGGCCCTGCTTCTTTGCTGGGGGTCTCCGGTGCCCGAAACCCACTTCCCACGGGTTCTCCTTCGTGGGGAAGCAGGATTGGACGCGCCAAGCCTTCTGCGCCCAGGCCCCAGCCATGCCTCCTGAGCCAGCTCGGCCTCTCAGCGCCTAGGCCCCGTCGCACCGACGGCCCCAAACAATCTTCTGGCAGCTGCATTCTGCAAAGGGAAACTCTCCTCGGGCAGCAAACCACAGCCCCAACGCGCCTCGGATCGAGAAAGCAACGCAAGCCGTTTTCGCCCCCGGCCCCCCCTCTCCATAGGGCGAACCACGGCTGGTCTGCCCAAGCTCCCTGGGCCCTGCTGCTTTGCTGGGGGTCTCCGGTGTCCGAAACCCACTCCCCACGGGTTCTCCTTCGTGGGGAAGCGGGCTTGGGCGCACGAAGTCCTTCTGCGCCCAGGCCCCAGCCATGCCCCCTGAGCCAGCTCGGCCGCTCTGCGCCTAGGCCCCGTCGCACCGATGGCCCCAAACATTCTTCTGGCAGCTGCATTCTGCAAAGGGAAACTCTCCTCGGGCAGCAAACCACAGACCCAACGCGCCTCGGATCGAGAAAGCAACGCAAGCCGTTTTCGCCCCCGGCCCCCGCCACTCCATAGGGCGAAACGGGGCTGGGCTGCCCCGGCTCCCTGGGCCCTGCTGCTTTGCTGGGGGTCTCCGGTGCCCGAAACCCACTCCCCACGGGTTCTCCTTCGTGGGGAAGCAGGATTGGGCGCGCGATGGCCTTCTGCGCCCAGGCCCCAGCCTTGCCCCCTGAGCCAGCTCGGCAATTCAGCGCCGAGTCCCCGTCGCACCGACGGCCCGAAACAATCTTCTGGCAGCTGCATTCTGCAAAGGGAAACTCTCCTCGGGCAGCAAACCACAGCCCCAACGCGCCTCGGATCGAGAAAGCAACGCAAGCCGTTTTCGCCCCCGACCACCCGCTCTCCATAGGGCGAACCGGGGCTGGGCTGCCCCGGCTCCCTGGGCCCTGCTGCTTTCCTGGAGGTCGCCGTGCCCGAAACCCACTCCCCAAAGGTTCTCCTTCGTGGGGAAGCAGGATTGGGCGCGGGAAGGCCTTCTGCGCCCAGGCCCCAGGCAAGCCCCCTGAGCCAGCTCGGCTGCTCAGCGCCAAGGTCCCGTGGCACCGATGCCCCAAACGAGCTTCTGACAGCTGCATTCTGCAAAGGGAAACTCTCCTCGGGCAGCAAACCACAGCCCCAATGCTCCTCGGTTAGAGAAAGCAACGCAAGCCGTTTTCGTCCCCGGCCCCCCGCTCTCCATAGAGCGAACCGGGGCTGGGCTGCCCAGGCTCCCTGGGCCCTGCTGCTTCGCTGGGTGTCTCCGGTGCCCGAAACCCACTCCCCACGGGTTCTCCTTCGTGGGGAAGCAGGATTGGACGCGCGAAGCCTTCTGGGCCCAGGACCCAGCCATGCCCCCTGAGCCAGCTCGGCCTCTCATCGCCTAGGCCCGGTCGCACCGACGGCCCCAAACAATCTTCTGGCAGCTGCATTCTGCAAAGGGAAACTCTCCTCGGGCAGCAAACCACAGCCCCAACGCGCCTCGGATCGAGAAAGCAACGCAAGCCGTTTTCGACCCGGCCCCCAGCTCTCCATAGGGCTAACCGGGGCTGGGCTGCCATGGCTCCTTGGGCCCTGCTGCTTTGCTGGGGGTCTCCGGTGCCCGAAACCCACTCCCCACGGGTTCTCCTTCGTGGGGAAGCAGGATTGGGCGCACGAAGGCCTTCTGCGCCCAGGCCCCAGCCTTGCCCCCTGAGCGAGCTCGGCCGCTCAGCGCCGAGGCCCCGTCGCACCGACGGCCCCAAACAATCTTCTGACAGCTGCATTCTGCAAAGGGAAACTCTCCTCGGGCAGCAAACCACAGCCCCAATGCTCCTCGGTTAGAGAAAGCAACGCAAGCCGTTTTCGCCCCCGGCCTCCCGCACTCCATAGAGCGAAACCGGGCTGGGCTCCCCAGGCTCCCTGGGCCCTGCTGCTTTGCTGGGGGTCTCCGGTGCCCGAAACCCACTCCCCACGGGTTCTCCTTCGTGGGGAAGCAGGATTGGACGCGCGAAGCCTTCTGCGCCCAGGCCCCAGCCATGCCCCCTGAGCCAGCTCGGCCGCTCAGCGCCTAGGCCCCGTCGCACTGACGGCCCCAAACAATCTTCTGACAGCTGCATTCTGCAAAGGGAAACTCTCCTCGGGCAGCAAACCACAGCCGCAATGCTCCTCGGTTAGAGAAAGCAACGCAAGCCGTTTTCGCCCCCGGCCCCCCGCTCTCCATAGAGCGAACCGGGGCTGGGCTGCCCAGGCTCCCTGGGCCCTGCTGCTTTGCTGGGGTTCTCCGGTGCCCGAAACCCACTCCCCACGGGTTCTCCTTCGTGGGGAAGCAGGATTGGACGCGCGAAGCCTTCTGGGCCCAGGCCCCAGCCATGCCCCCTGAGCCAGCTCGGCCTCTCAGCGCCTAGGCCCCGTCGCACCGACGGCCCCAAACAATCTTCTGGCAGCTGCATTCTGCAAAGGGAAACTCTCCTCGGGCAGCAAACCACAGCCCCAACGCGCCTCGGATCGAGAAAGCAACGCAAGCCGTTTTCGCCCCCGACCCCCCGCTCCCCATAGGGCGAACCGGGGCCTGGCTGCCCCGGCTCCCTGGGCCCTGCTGTTTTGCTGCTGGTCCCCGTGCCCGAAACCCACTCCCCACAGGTTCTCCTTCGTGGGGAAGCAGGATTGGGCGCGGGAAGGCCTTCTGCGCCCAGGCACCAGGCAAGCACCCGAGCCAGCTCGGCTGCTCAGCGCCAAGATCCCGTCGCACCGATGCCTCAAACGAGCTTCTGACAGCTGCATTCTGCAAAGGGAAACTCTCCTCCGGCAGCAAACCACACCCCAACGCGCCTCGGATCTAGAAACAACGCAAGCCGTTTTCGCCCCCGGCCCCCCGCTCTCCATAGAGCGAACCGGGGTTGGGCTGCCCAGGCTCCCTGGGCCCTGCTGCTTTACTGGGGGTCTCCGGTGCCCGAAACCCACACCCCACGGGTTCTCCTTCGTGGGGAAGCAGGATTGGACGCGCAAAGCCTTCTGCGCCCAGGCCCCAGCCATGCCCCCTGAGCCAGCTCGGCCTCTCAGCGCCTAGGCCCCGTCGCACCGACGGCCCCAAACAATCTTCTGGCAGCTGCATTCTGCAAAGGGAAACTCTCCTCGGGCAGCAAACCACAGCCCCAACGCGCCTCGAATCGAGAAAGCAACGCAAGCCGTTTTCGCCCCCGGCCCCCCCTCTCCATAGGGCGAACCACGGCTGGTCTGCCCAAGCTCCCTGGGCCCTGCTGCTTTGCTGGGGGTCTCCGGTGTCCGAAACCCACTCCCCACGGGTTCTCCTTCGTGGGGAAGCGGGCTTGGGCGCACGAAGTCCTTCTGCGCCCAGGCCCCAGCCATGCCCCCTGAGCCAGCTCGGCCGCTCTGCGCCTAGGCCCCGTCGCACCGATGGCCCCAAACAATCTTCTGGCAGCTGCATTCTGCAAAGGGAAACTCTCCTCGGGCAGCAAACCACAGACCCAACGCGCCTCGGATCGAGAAAGCAACGCAACCCGTTTTCGCCCCCGGCCCCCGCCACTCCATAGGGCGAAACGGGGCTGGGCTGCCCCGGCTCCCTGGGCCCTGCTGATTTGCTGGGGGTCTCCGGTGCCCGAAACCCACTCCCCACGGGTTCTCCTTCGTGGGGAAGCAGGATTGGGCGCGCGATGGCCTTCTGCGCCCAGGCCCCAGCCTTGCCCCCTGAGCCAGCTCGGCAATTCAGCGCCGAGTCCCCGTCGCACCGACGGCCCGAAACAATCTTCTGGCAGCTGCATTCTGCAAAGGGAAACTCTCCTCGGGCAGCAAACCACAGCCCCAACGCGCCTCGGATCGAGAAAGCAACGCAAGCCGTTTTCGCCCCCGACCACCCGCTCTCCATAGGGCGAACCGGGGCTGGGCTGCCCCGGCTCCCTGGGCCCTGCTGCTTTCCTGGAGGTCGCCGTGCCCGAAACCCACTCCCCACAGGTTCTCCTTCGTGGGGAAGCAGGATTGGGCGCCGGAAGGCCTTCTGCGCCCAGGCCCCAGGCAAGCCCCCTGAGCCAGCTCGGCTGCTCAGCGCCAAGGTCCCGTGGCACCGATGCCCCAAACGAGCTTCTGACAGCTGCATTCTGCAAAGGGAAACTCTCCTCGGGCAGCAAACCACAGCCCCAATGCTCCTCGGTTAGAGAAAGCAACGCAAGCCGTTTTCGTCCCCGGCCCCCCGCTCTCCATAGAGCGAACCGGGGCTGGGCTGCCCAGGCTCCCTGGGCCCTGCTGCTTCGCTGGGTGTCTCCGGTGCCCGAAACCCACTCCCCACGGGTTCTCCTTCGTGGGGAAGCAGGATTGGACGCGCGAAGCCTTCTGGGCCCAGGACCCAGCCATGCCCCCTGAGCCAGCTCGGCCTCTCATCGCCTAGGCCCGGTCGCACCGACGGCCCCAAACAATCTTCTGGCAGCTGCATTCTGCAAAGGGAAACTCTCCTCGGGCAGCAAACCACAGCCCCAACGCGCCTCGGATCGAGAAAGCAACGCAAGCCGTTTTCGACCCGGCCCCCAGCTCTCCATAGGGCTAACCGGGGCTGGGCTGCCATGGCTCCTTGGGCCCTGCTGCTTTGCTGGGGGTCTCCGGTGCCCGAAACCCACTCCCCACGGGTTCTCCTTCGTGGGGAAGCAGGATTGGGCGCACGAAGGCCTTCTGCGCCCAGGCCCCAGCCTTGCCCCCTGAGCGAGCTCGGCCGCTCAGCGCCGAGGCCCCGTCGCACCGACGGCCCCAAACAATCTTCTGACAGCTGCATTCTGCAAAGGGAAACTCTCCTCGGGCAGCAAACCACAGCCCCAATGCTCCTCGGTTAGAGAAAGCAACGCAAGCCGTTTTCGCCCCCGGCCTCCCGCACTCCATAGAGCGAAACCGGGCTGGGCTCCCCAGGCTCCCTGGGCCCTGCTGCTTTGCTGGGGGTCTCCGGTGCCCGAAACCCACTCCCCACGGGTTCTCCTTCGTGGGGAAGCAGGATTGGACGCGCGAAGCCTTCTGCGCCCAGGCCCCAGCCATGCCCCCTGAGCCAGCTCGGCCGCTCAGCGCCTAGGCCCCGTCGCACTGACGGCCCCAAACAATCTTCTGACAGCTGCATTCTGCAAAGGGAAACTCTCCTCGGGCAGCAAACCACAGCCGCAATGCTCCTCGGTTAGAGAAAGCAACGCAAGCCGTTTTCGCCCCCGGCCCCCCGCTCTCCATAGAGCGAACCGGGGCTGGGCTGCCCAGGCTCCCTGGGCCCTGCTGCTTTGCTGGGTGTCTCCGGTGCCCGAAACCCACTCCCCACGGGTTCTCCTTCGTGGGGAAGCAGGATTGGACGCGCGAAGCCTTCTGGGCCCAGGCCCCAGCCATGCCCCCTGAGCCAGCTCGGCCTCTCAGCGCCTAGGCCCCGTCGCACCGACGGCCCCAAACAATCTTCTGGCAGCTGCATTCTGCAAAGGGAAACTCTCCTCGGGCAGCAAACCACAGCCCCAACGCGCCTCGGATCGAGAAAGCAACGCAAGCCGTTTTCGCCCCCGACCCCCCGCTCCCCATAGGGCGAACCGGGGCCTGGCTGCCCCGGCTCCCTGGGCCCTGCTGTTTTGCTGCTGGTCCCCGTGCCCGAAACCCACTCCCCACAGGTTCTCCTTCGTGGGGAAGCAGGATTGGTCGCGGGAAGGCCTTCTGCGCCCAGGCACCAGGCAAGCACCCGAGCCAGCTCGGCTGCTCAGCGCCAAGATCCCGTCGCACAGATGCCCCAAACGAGCTTCTGACAGCTGCATTCTGCAAAGGGAAACTCTCCTCCGGCAGCAAACCACACCCCAACGCGCCTCGGATCTAGAAACAACGCAAGCCGTTTTCGCCCCCGGCCCCCCGCTCTCCATAGAGCGAACCGGGGTTGGGCTGCCCAGGCTCCCTGGGCCCTGCTGCTTTACTGGGGGTCTCCGGTGCCCGAAACCCACACCCCACGGGTTCTCCTTCGTGGGGAAGCAGGATTGGACGCGCAAAGCCTTCTGCGCCCAGGCCCCAGCCATGCCCCCTGAGCCAGCTCGGCCTCTCAGCGCCTAGGCCCCGTCGCACCGACGGCCCCAAACAATCTTCTGGCAGCTGCATTCTGCAAAGGGAAACTCTCCTCGGGCAGCAAACCACAGCCCCAACGCGCCTCGGATCGAGAAAGCAACGCAAGCCGTTTTCGCCCCCGGCCCCCCCTCTCCATAGGGCGAACCACGGCTGGTCTGCCCAAGCTCCCTGGGCCCTGCTGCTTTGCTGGGGGTCTCGGGTGTCCGAAACCCACTCCCCACGGGTTCTCCTTCGTGGGGAAGCGGGCTTGGGCGCACGAAGTCCTTCTGCGCCCAGGCCCCAGCCATGCCCCCTGAGCCAGCTCGGCCGCTCTGCGCCTAGGCCCCGTCGCACCGATGGCCCCAAACAATCTTCTGGCAGCTGCATTCTGCAAAGGGAAACTCTCCTCGGGCAGCAAACCACAGACCCAACGCGCCTCGGATCGAGAAAGCAACGCAACCCGTTTTCGCCCCCGGCCCCCGCCACTCCATAGGGCGAAACGGGGCTGGGCTGCCCCGGCTCCCTGGGCCCTGCTGATTTGCTGGGGGTCTCGGGTGCCCGAAACCCACTCCCCACGGGTTCTCCTTCGTGGGGAAGCAGGATTGGGCGCGCGATGGCCTTCTGCGCCCAGGCCCCAGCCTTGCCCCCTGAGCCAGCTCGGCAATTCAGCGCCGAGTCCCCGTCGCACCGACGGCCCGAAACAATCTTCTGGCAGCTGCATTCTGCAAAGGGAAACTCTCCTCGGGCAGCAAACCACAGCCCCAACGCGCCTCGGATCGAGAAAGCAACGCAAGCCGTTTTCGCCCCCGACCCCCCGCTCTCCATAGGGCGAACCGGGGCTGGGCTGCCCCGGCTCCCTGGGCCCTGCTGCTTTCCTGGAGGTCGCCGTGCCCGAAACCCACTCCCCACAGGTTCTCCTTCGTGGGGAAGCAGGATTGGGCGCCGGAAGGCCTTCTGCGCCCAGGCCCCAGGCAAGCCCCCTGAGCCAGCTCGGCTGCTCAGCGCCAAGGTCCCGTGGCACCGATGCCCCAAACGAGCTTCTGACAGCTGCATTCTGCAAAGGGAAACTCTCCTCGGGCAGCAAACCACAGCCCCAATGCTCCTCGGTTAGAGAAAGCAACGCAAGCCGTTTTCGTCCCCGGCCCCCCGCTCTCCATAGAGCGAACCGGGGCTGGGCTGCCCAGGCTCCCTGGGCCCTGCTGCTTTGCTGGGTGTCTCCGGTGCCCGAAACCCACTCCCCACGGGTTCTCCTTCGTGGGGAAGCAGGATTGGACGCGCGAAGCCTTCTGGGCCCAGGACCCAGCCATGCCCCCTGAGCCAGCTCGGCCTCTCATCGCCTAGGCCCGGTCGCACCGACGGCCCCAAACAATCTTCTGGCAGCTGCATTCTGCAAAGGGAAACTCTCCTCGGGCAGCAAACCACAGCCCCAACGCGCCTCGGATCGAGAAAGCAACGCAAGCCGTTTTCGACCCGGCCCCCAGCTCTCCATAGGGCTAACCGGGGCTGGGCTGCCATGGCTCCTTGGGCCCTGCTGCTTTGCTGGGGGTCTCCGATGCCCGAAACCCACTCCCCACGGGTTCTCCTTCGTGGGGAAGCAGGATTGGGCGCACGAAGGCCTTCTGCGCCCAGGCCCCAGCCTTGCCCCCTGAGCGAGCTCGGCCGCTCAGCGCCGAGGCCCCGTCGCACCGACGGCCCCAAACAATCTTCTGACAGCTGCATTCTGCAAAGGGAAACTCTCCTCGGGCAGCAAACCACAGCCCCAATGCTCCTCGGTTAGAGAAAGCAACGCAAGCCGTTTTCGCCCCCGGCCTCCCGCACTCCATAGAGCGAAACCGGGCTGGGCTCCCCAGGCTCCCTGGGCCCTGCTGCTTTGCTGGGGGTCTCCGGTGCCCGAAACCCACTCCCCACGGGTTCTCCTTCGTGGGGAAGCAGGATTGGACGCGCGAAGCCTTCTGCGCCCAGGCCCCAGCCATGCCCCCTGAGCCAGCTCGGCCGCTCAGCGCCTAGGCCCCGTCGCACTGACGGCCCCAAACAATCTTCTGACAGCTGCATTCTGCAAAGGGAAACTCTCCTCGGGCAGCAAACCACAGCCGCAATGCTCCTCGGTTAGAGAAAGCAACGCAAGCCGTTTTCGCCCCCGGCCCCCCACTCTCCATAGAGCGAACCGGGGCTGGGCTGCCCAGGCTCCCTGGGCCCTGCTGCTTTGCTGGGTGTCTCCGGTGCCCGAAACCCACTCCCCACGGGTTCTCCTTCGTGGGGAAGCAGGATTGGACGCGCGAAGCCTTCTGGGCCCAGGCCCCAGCCATGCCCCCTGAGCCAGCTCGGCCTCTCAGCGCCTAGGACCCGTCGCACCGACGGCCCCAAACAATCTTCTGGCAGCTGCATTCTGCAAAGGGAAACTCTCCTCGGGCAGCAAACCACAGCCCCAACGCGCCTCGGATCGAGAAAGCAACGCAAGCCGTTTTCGCCCCCGACCCCCCGCTCCCCATAGGGCGAACCGGGGCCTGGCTGCCCCGGCTCCCTGGGCCCTGCTGTTTTGCTGCTGGTCCCCGTGCCCGAAACCCACTCCCCACAGGTTCTCCTTCGTGGGGAAGCAGGATTGGGCGCGGGAAGGCCTTCTGCGCCCAGGCACCAGGCAAGCACCCGAGCCAGCTCGGCTGCTCAGCGCCAAGATCCCGTCGCACCGATGCCCCAAACGAGCTTCTGACAGCTGCATTCTGCAAAGGGAAACTCTCCTCCGGCAGCAAACCATACCCCAACGCGCCTCGGATCTAGAAACAACGCAAGCCGTTTTCGCCCCCGGCCCCCCGCTCTCCATAGAGCGAACCGGGGTTGGGCTGCCCAGGCTCCCTGGGCCCTGCTGCTTTACTGGGGGTCTCCGGTGCCCGAAACCCACACCCCACGGGTTCTCCTTCGTGGGGAAGCAGGATTGGACGCGCAAAGCCTTCTGCGCCCAGGCCCCAGCCATGCCCCCTGAGCCAGCTCGGCCTCTCAGCGCCTAGGCCCCGTCGCACCGACGGCCCCAAACAATCTTCTGGCAGCTGCATTCTGCAAAGGGAAACTCTCCTCGGGCAGCCAACCACAGCCCCAACGCGCCTCGGATCGAGAAAGCAACGCAAGCCGTTTTCGGCCCCGGCCCCCCGCTCTACATAGGGGTAACCGGGGCTGGGCTGCCCTGGCTCCTTGGGCCCTGCTGCTTTGCTGGGGGTCTCCGGTGCCCGAAATCCACTCCCCACGGGTTCTCCTTCGTGGGGAAGCAGGATTGGGCGAGCGATGGCCTTCTGCGCCCAGGCCCGAGACTTGCCCCCTGAGCCAGCTCGGCCTCTCAGCGCTGAGGCCACGTCGCACCGACGGCCCTAAACAATCTTCTGGCAGCTGCATTCTGCAAAGGGAAACTCTCCTCGGGCAGCCAACCACAGCCCCAACGCGCCTCGGATCGAGAAAGCACTGCAAGCCGTTTTCGACCCGACCCCCCGCTCTCCATAGGGGTAACCGGGGCTGGGCTGCCCTGGCTCCTTCGGCCCTGCTGCTTTGCTGGGGGTCTCCGGTGCCCGAAACCCACTCCTCACGGGTTCTCCTTCGTGGGGAAGCAGGATTGGGCGTGCGAAGCTTTCTGCGCCCAAGCCCCAGCCATGCCCCATGAGCCGGCTCGGCCGCTCAGCGCCTAGGCTCCTTAGAATCGACAGCCATAAACGAACTTCTGGCAGCTGCATTCTGCAAAGGGAAACTCTCCTCGGGCAGCAAACCACAGCCCCAACGCGCCTCGGATCGAGAAAGCAAGGCAAGCCCTTTTCGCCCCCGGCCCCCCGCTCTCCATAGAGCGAACCGCGGCAGGGCTGCCCAGGCTCCCTGGGCCCTGCTGCTTTACTGGGGGTCTCCGGTGCCCGAAACCCACTCCCCACGGGTTCTCCTTCGTGGGGAAGCAGGATTGGGCGCGTGAAGGCCTTCTGCGCCCAGGCCCCAGCCATGCCCCATGAGCCAGCTCGGCCGCTCAGCGCCTAGGCCCCGTCGCACCGACGGCCCCAAACAATCTTCTGGCAGCTGCATTCTGCAAAGGGAAACTCTCCTCGGGCAGCAAACCACAGCCCCAACGCGCCTCGGATCGAGAAAGCAACGCAAGCCTTTTTCGCCCCTGGACCCCCGCTCTCCATACAGCGAACCGGGGCTGGGCTGCCATGGCTCCTTGGGCCCTGCTTCTTTGCTGGGGGTCTCCGGTGCCCGAAACCCACTTCCCACGGGTTCTCCTTCGTGGGGAAGCAGGATTGGGCGCGCGAAGGCCTTCTGCGCCCAGGCCCCAGCCTTGCCCCCTGAGCCAGCTCGGCAATTCAGCGCCGAGTCCCCGTCGCACCGACGGCCCGAAACAATCTTCTGGCAGCTGCATTCTGCAAAGGGAAACTCTCCTCGGGCAGCAAACCACAGCCCCAACGCGCCTCGGATCGAGAAAGCAACGCAAGCCGTTTTCGCCCCCGACCACCCGCTCTCCATAGGGCGAACCGGGGCTGGGCTGCCCCGGCTCCCTGGGCCCTGCTGCTTTCCTGGAGGTCGCCGTGCCCGAAACCCACTCCCCACAGGTTCTCCTTCGTGGGGAAGCAGGATTGGGCGCGGGAAGGCCTTCTGCGCCCAGGCCCCAGGCAAGCCCCCTGAGCCAGCTCGGCTGCTCAGCGCCAAGGTCCCGTGGCACCGATGCCCCAAACGAGCTTCTGACAGCTGCATTCTGCAAAGGGAAACTCTCCTCGGGCAGCAAACCACAGCCCCAATGCTCCTCGGTTAGAGAAAGCAACGCAAGCCGTTTTCGTCCCCGGCCCCCCGCTCTCCATAGAGCGAACCGGGGCTGGGCTGCCCAGGCTCCCTGGGACCTGCTGCTTCGCTGGGTGTCTCCGGTGCCCGAAACCCACTCCCCACGGGTTCTCCTTCGTGGGGAAGCAGGATGGGACGCGCGAAGCCTTCTGGGCCCAGGACCCAGCCATGCCCCCTGAGCCAGCTCGGCCTCTCATCGCCTAGGCCCGGTCGCACCGACGGCCCCAAACAATCTTCTGGCAGCTGCATTCTGCAAAGGGAAACTCTCCTCGGGCAGCAAACCACAGCCCCAACGCGCCTCGGATCGAGAAAGCAACGCAAGCCGTTTTCGACCCGGCCCCCAGCTCTCCATAGGGCTAACCGGGGCTGGGCTGCCATGGCTCCTTGGGCCCTGCTGCTTTGCTGGGGGTCTCCGGTGCCCGAAACCCACTCCCCACGGGTTCTCCTTCGTGGGGAAGCAGGATTGGGCGCACGAAGGCCTTCTGCGCCCAGGCCCCCGCCTTGCCCCCTGAGCGAGCTCGGCCGCTCAGCGCCGAGGCCCCGTCGCACCGACGGCCCCAAACAATCTTCTGACAGCTGCATTCTGCAAAGGGAAACTCTCCTCGGGCAGCAAACCACAGCCCCAATGCTCCTCGGTTAGAGAAAGCAACGCAAGCCGTTTTCGCCCCCGGCCTCCCGCACTCCATAGAGCGAAACCGGGCTGGGCTCCCCAGGCTCCCTGGGCCCTGCTGCTTTGCTGGGGGTCTCCGGTGCCCGAAACCCACTCCCCACGGGTTCTCCTTCGTGGGGAAGCAGGATTGGACGCGCGAAGCCTTCTGCGCCCAGGCCCCAGCCATGCCCCCTGAGCCAGCTCGGCCGCTCAGCGCCTAGGCCCCGTCGCACTGACGGCCCCAAACAATCTTCTGACAGCTGCATTCTGCAAAGGGAAACTCTCCTCGGGCAGCAAACCACAGCCGCAATGCTCCTCGGTTAGAGAAAGCAACGCAAGCCGTTTTCGCCCCCGGCCCCCCGCTCTCCATAGAGCGAACCGGGGCTGGGCTGCCCAGGCTCCCTGGTCCCTGCTGCTTTGCTGGGTGTCTCCGGTGCCCGAAACCCACTCCCCACGGGTTCTCCTTCGTGGGGAAGCAGGATTGGACGCGCGAAGCCTTCTGGGCCCAGGCCCCAGCCATGCCCCCTGAGCCAGCTCGGCCTCTCAGCGCCTAGGCCCCGTCGCACCGACGGCCCCAAACAATCTTCTGGCAGCTGCATTCTGCAAAGGGAAACTCTCCTCGGGCAGCAAACCACAGCCCCAACGCGCCTCGGATCGAGAAAGCAACGCAAGCCGTTTTCGCCCCCGACCCCCCGCTCCCCATAGGGCGAACCGGGGCCTGGCTGCCCCGGCTCCCTGGGCCCTGCTGTTTTGCTGCTGGTCCCCGTGCCCGAAACCCACTCCCCACAGGTTCTCCTTCGTGGGGAAGCAGGATTGGGCGCGGGAAGGCCTTCTGCGCCCAGGCACCAGGCAAGCACCCGAGCCAGCTCGGCTGCTCAGCGCCAAGATCCCGTCGCACCGATGCCCCAAACGAGCTTCTGACAGCTGCATTCTGCAAAGGGAAACTCTCCTCCGGCAGCAAACCACACCCCAACGCGCCTCGGATCTAGAAACAACGCAAGCCGTTTTCGCCCCCGGCCCCCCGCTCTCCATAGAGCGAACCGGGGTTGGGCTGCCCAGGCTCCCTGGGCCCTGCTGCTTTACTGGGGGTCTCCGGTGCCCGAAACCCACACCCCACGGGTTCTCCTTCGTGGGGAAGCAGGATTGGACGCGCAAAGCCTTCTGCGCCCAGGCCCCAGCCATGCCCCCTGAGCCAGCTCGGCCTCTCAGCGCCTAGGCCCCGTCGCACCGACGGCCCCAAACAATCTTCTGGCAGCTGCATTCTGCAAAGGGAAACTCTCCTCGGGCAGCCAACCACAGCCCCAACGCGCCTCGGATCGAGAAAGCAACGCAAGCCGTTTTCGGCCCCGGCCCCCCGCTCTACATAGGGGTAACCGGGGCTGGGCTGCCCTGGCTCCTTGGGCCCTGCTGCTTTGCTGGGGGTCTCCGGTGCCCGAAATCCACTCCCCACGGGTTCTCCTTCGTGGGGAAGCAGGATTGGGCGTGCGAAGCTTTCTGCGCCCAAGCCCCAGCCATGCCCCATGAGCCGGCTCGGCCTCTCAGCGCCTAGGCCCCGTCGCACCGACGGCCCCAAACAATCTTCTGGCAGCTGCATTCTGCAAAGGGAAACTCTCCTCGGGCAGCCAACCACAGCCCCAACGCGCCTCGGATCGAGAAAGCAACGCAAGCCGTTTTCGGCCCCGGCCCCCCGCTCTACATAGGGGTAACCGGGGCTGGGCTGCCATGGCTCCTTGGGCCCTGCTTCTTTGCTGGGGGTCTCCGGTGCCCGAAACCCACTTCCCACGGGTTCTCCTTCGTGGGGAAGCAGGATTGGACGCGCCAAGCCTTCTGCGCCCAGGCCCCAGCCATGCCTCCTGAGCCAGCTCGGCCTCTCAGCGCCTAGGCCCCGTCGCACCGACGGCCCCAAACAATCTTCTGGCAGCTGCATTCTGCAAAGGGAAACTCTCCTCGGGCAGCAAACCACAGCCCCAACGCGCCTCGGATCGAGAAAGCAACGCAAGCCGTTTTCGCCCCCGGCCCCCCCTCTCCATAGGGCGAACCACGGCTGGTCTGCCCAAGCTCCCTGGGCCCTGCTGCTTTGCTGGGGGTCTCCGGTGTCCGAAACCCACTCCCCACGGGTTCTCCTTCGTGGGGAAGCGGGCTTCGGCGCACGAAGTCCTTCTGCGCCCAGGCCCCAGCCATGCACCCTGAGCCAGCTCGGCCGCTCTGCGCCTAGGCCCCGTCGCACCGATGGCCCCAAACAATCTTCTGGCAGCTGCATTCTGCAAAGGGAAAGTCTCCTCGGGCAGCAAACCACAGCCCCAACGCGCCTCGGATCGAGAAAGCAACGCAAGCCATTTTCGCCCCCGGCCCCCGCCACTCCATAGGGCGAAACGGGGCTGGGCTGCCCCGGCTCCCTGGGCCCTGCTGCTTTGCTGGGGGTCTCCGGTGCCCGAAACCCACTCCCCACGGGTTCTCCTTCGTGGGGAAGCAGGATTGGGCGCGCGATGGCCTTCTGCGCCCAGGCCCCAGCCTTGCCCCCTGAGCCAGCTCGGCCGTTCAGCGCCGAGTCCCCGTCGCACCGACGGCCCGAAACAATCTTCTGGCAGCTGCATTCTGCAAAGGGAAACTCTCCTCGGGCAGCAAACCACAGCCCCAACGCGCCTCGGATCGAGAAAGCAACGCAAGCCGTTTTCGCCCCCGACCACCCGCTCTCCATAGGGCGAACCGGGGCTCGGCTGCCCCGGCTCCCTGGGCCCTGCTGCTTTCCTGGAGGTCGCCGTGCCCGAAACCCACTCCCCACAGGTTCTCCTTCGTGGGGAAGCAGGATTGGGCGCGGGAAGGCCTTCTGCGCCCAGGCCCCAGGCAAGCCCCCTGAGCCAGCTCGGCTGCTCAGCGCCAAGGTCCCGTGGCACCGATGCCCCAAACGAGCTTCTGACAGCTGCATTCTGCAAAGGGAAACTCTCCTCGGGCAGCAAACCACAGCCCCAACGCGCCTCGGATCGAGAAAGCAACGCAAGCCGTTTTCGCCCCCGGCCCCCCCTCTCCATAGGGCGAACCACGGCTGGTCTGCCCAAGCTCCCTGGGCCCTGCTGCTTTGCTGGGGGTCTCCGGTGTCCGAAACCCACTCCCCACGGGTTCTCCTTCGTGGGGAAGCGGGCTTGGGCGCACGAAGTCCTTCTGCGCCCAGGCCCCAGCCATGCCCCCTGAGCCAGCTCGGCCGCTCTGCGCCTAGGCCCCGTCGCACCGATGGCCCCAAACGAGCTTCTGGCAGCTGCATTCTGCAAAGGGAAACTCTCCTCGGGCAGCAAACCACAGCCCCAACGCGCCTCGGATCGAGAAAGCAACGCAAGCCGTTTTCGCCCCCGGCCCCCGCCACTCCATAGGGCGAAACGGGGCTGGGCTGCCCCGGCTCCCTGGGCCCTGCTGCTTTGCTGGGGGTCTCCGGTGCCCGAAACCCACTCCCCACGGGTTCTCCTTCGTGGGGAAGCAGGATTGGACGCGCGAAGCCTTCTGCGCCCAGGCCCCAGCCATGCCCCCTGAGCCAGCTCGGCCGCTCAGCGCCTAGGCCCCGTCGCACTGACGGCCCCAAACAATCTTCTGACAGCTGCATTCTGCAAAGGGAAACTCTCCTCGGGCAGCAAACCACAGCCGCAATGCTCCTCGGTTAGAGAAAGCAACGCAATCCGTTTTCGGCCCCGGCCCCCCGCTCTACATAGGGGTAACCGGGGCTGGGCTGCCATGGCTCCTTGGGCCCTGCTTCTTTGCTGGGGGTCTCCGGTGCCCGAAACCCACTTCCCACGGGTTCTCCTTCGTGGGGAAGCAGGATTGGACGCGCCAAGCCTTCTGCGCCCAGGCCCCAGCCATGCCTCCTGAGCCAGCTCGGCCTCTCAGCGCCTAGGCCCCGTCGCACCGACGGCCCCAAACAATCTTCTGGCAGCTGCATTCTGCAAAGGGAAACTCTCCTCGGGCAGCAAACCACAGCCCCAACGCGCCTCGGATCGAGAAAGCAACGCAAGCCGTTTTCGCCCCCGGCCCCCCCTCTCCATAGGGCGAACCACGGCTGGTCTGCCCAAGCTCCCTGGGCCCTGCTGCTTTGCTGGGGGTCTCCGGTGTCCGAAACCCACTCCCCACGGGTTCTCCTTCGTGGGGAAGCGGGCTTCGGCGCACGAAGTCCTTCTGCGCCCAGGCCCCAGCCATGCACCCTGAGCCAGCTCGGCCGCTCTGCGCCTAGGCCCCGTCGCACCGATGGCCCCAAACAATCTTCTGGCAGCTGCATTCTGCAAAGGGAAAGTCTCCTCGGGCAGCAAACCACAGCCCCAACGCGCCTCGGATCGAGAAAGCAACGCAAACCATTTTCGCCCCCGGCCCCCGCCACTCCATAGGGCGAAACGGGGCTGGGCTGCCCCGGCTCCCTGGGCCCTGCTGCTTTGCTGGGGGTCTCCGGTGCCCGAAACCCACTCCCCACGGGTTCTCCTTCGTGGGGAAGCAGGATTGGGCGCGCGATGGCCTTCTGCGCCCAGGCCCCAGCCTTGCCCCCTGAGCCAGCTCGGCCGTTCAGCGCCGAGTCCCCGTCGCACCGACGGCCCGAAACAATCTTCTGGCAGCTGCATTCTGCAAAGGGAAACTCTCCTCGGGCAGCAAACCACAGCCCCAACGCGCCTCGGATCGAGAAAGCAACGCAAGCCGTTTTCGCCCCCGACCACCCGCTCTCCATAGGGCGAACCGGGGCTCGGCTGCCCCGGCTCCCTGGGCCCTGCTGCTTTCCTGGAGGTCGCCGTGCCCGAAACCCACTCCCCACGGGTTCTCCTTCGTGGGGAAGCAGGATTGTACGCGCGAAGCCTTCTGGGCCCAGGCCCCAGCCATGCCCCCTGAGCCAGCTCGGCCTCTCAGCGCCTAGGCCCCGTCGCACCGACGGCCCCAAACAATCTTCTGGCAGCTGCATTCTGCAAAGGGAAACTCTCCTCGGGCAGCAAACCACAGCCCCAACGCGCCTCGGATCGAGAAAGCAACGCAAGCCGTTTTCGCCCCCGACCCCCCGCTCCCCATAGGGCGAACCGGGGCCTGGCTGCCCCGGCTCCCTGGGCCCTGCTGTTTTGCTGCTGGTCCCCGTGCCCGAAACCCACTCCCCACAGGTTCTCCTTCGTGGGGAAGCAGGATTGGGCGCGGGAAGGCCTTCTGCGCCCAGGCACCAGGCAAGCACCCGAGCCAGCTCGGCTGCTCAGCGCCAAGATCCCGTCGCACCGATGCCCCAAACGAGCTTCTGACAGCTGCATTCTGCAAAGGGAAACTCTCCTCGGGCAGCAAACCACAGCCCCAATGCGCCTCGGATCGAGAAAGCAACGCAAGCCGTTTTCGCCCCCGGCCCCCGCCACTCCATAGGGCGAAACGGGGCTGGGCTGCCCCGGCTCCCTGGGCCCTGCTGCTTTGCTGGGGGTCTCCGGTGCCCGAAACCCACTCCCCACGGGTTCTCCTTCGTGGGGAAGCAGGATTGGACGCGCGAAGCCTTCTGCGCCCAGGCCCCAGCCATGCCCCCTGAGCCAGCTCGGCCGCTCTGCGCCTAGGCCCCGTCGCACCGATGGCCCCAAACGAGCTTCTGGCAGCTGCATTCTGCAAAGGGAAACTCTCCTCGGGCAGCAAACCACAGCCCCAACGCGCCTCGGATCGAGAAAGCAACGCAAGCCGTTTTCGCCCCCGGCCCCCGCCACTCCATAGGGCGAAACGGGGCTGGGCTGCCCCGGCTCCCTGGGCCCTGCTGCTTTGCTGGGGGTCTCCGGTGCCCGAAACCCACTCCCCACGGGTTCTCCTTCGTGGGGAAGCAGGATTGGACGCGCGAAGCCTTCTGCGCCCAGGCCCCAGCCATGCCCCCTGAGCCAGCTCGGCCGCTCAGCGCCTAGGCCCCGTCGCACTGACGGCCCCAAACAATCTTCTGACAGCTGCATTCTGCAAAGGGAAACTCTCCTCGGGCAGCAAACCACAGCCGCAATGCTCCTCGGTTAGAGAAAGCAACGCAATCCGTTTTCGGCCCCGGCCCCCCGCTCTACATAGGGGTAACCGGGGCTGGGCTGCCATGGCTCCTTGGGCCCTGCTTCTTTGCTGGGGGTCTCCGGTGCCCGAAACCCACTTCCCACGGGTTCTCCTTCGTGGGGAAGCAGGATTGGACGCGCCAAGCCTTCTGCGCCCAGGCCCCAGCCATGCCTCCTGAGCCAGCTCGGCCTCTCAGCGCCTAGGCCCCGTCGCACCGACGGCCCCAAACAATCTTCTGGCAGCTGCATTCTGCAAAGGGAAACTCTCCTCGGGCAGCAAACCACAGCCCCAACGCGCCTCGGATCGAGAAAGCAACGCAAGCCGTTTTCGCCCCCGGCCCCCCCTCTCCATAGGGCGAACCACGGCTGGTCTGCCCAAGCTCCCTGGGCCCTGCTGCTTTGCTGGGGGTCTCCGGTGTCCGAAACCCACTCCCCACGGGTTCTCCTTCGTGGGGAAGCGGGCTTCGGCGCACGAAGTCCTTCTGCGCCCAGGCCCCAGCCATGCACCCTGAGCCAGCTCGGCCGCTCTGCGCCTAGGCCCCGTCGCACCGATGGCCCCAAACAATCTTCTGGCAGCTGCATTCTGCAAAGGGAAAGTCTCCTCGGGCAGCAAACCACAGCCCCAACGCGCCTCGGATCGAGAAAGCAACGCAAACCATTTTCGCCCCCGGCCCCCGCCACTCCATAGGGCGAAACGGGGCTGGGCTGCCCCGGCTCCCTGGGCCCTGCTGCTTTGCTGGGGGTCTCCGGTGCCCGAAACCCACTCCCCACGGGTTCTCCTTCGTGGGGAAGCAGGATTGGGCGCGCGATGGCCTTCTGCGCCCAGGCCCCAGCCTTGCCCCCTGAGCCAGCTCGGCCGTTCAGCGCCGAGTCCCCGTCGCACCGACGGCCCGAAACAATCTTCTGGCAGCTGCATTCTGCAAAGGGAAACTCTCCTCGGGCAGCAAACCACAGCCCCAACGCGCCTCGGATCGAGAAAGCAACGAAAGCCGTTTTCGCCCCCGACCACCCGCTCTCCATAGGGCGAACCGGGGCTCGGCTGCCCCGGCTCCCTGGGCCCTGCTGCTTTCCTGGAGGTCGCCGTGCCCGAAACCCACTCCCCACAGGTTCTCCTTCGTGGGGAAGCAGGATTGGGCGCGGGAAGGCCTTCTGCGCCCAGGCCCCAGGCAAGCCCCCTGAGCCAGCTCGGCTGCTCAGCGCCAAGGTCCCGTGGCACCGATGCCCCAAACGAGCTTCTGACAGCTGCATTCTGCAAAGGGAAACTCTCCTCGGGCAGCAAACCACAGCCCCAACGCGCCTCGGATCGAGAAAGCAACGCAAGCCGTTTTCGCCCCCGGCCCCCCCTCTCCATAGGGCGAACCACGGCTGGTCTGCCCAAGCTCCCTGGGCCCTGCTGCTTTGCTGGGGGTCTCCGGTGTCCGAAACCCACTCCCCACGGGTTCTCCTTCGTGGGGAAGCGGGCTTGGGCGCACGAAGTCCTTCTGCGCCCAGGCCCCAGCCATGCCCCCTGAGCCAGCTCGGCCGCTCTGCGCCTAGGCCCCGTCGCACCGATGGCCCCAAACGAGCTTCTGGCAGCTGCATTCTGCAAAGGGAAACTCTCCTCGGGCAGCAAACCACAGCCCCAACGCGCCTCGGATCGAGAAAGCAACGCAAGCCGTTTTCGCCCCCGGCCCCCGCCACTCCATAGGGCGAAACGGGGCTGGGCTGCCCCGGCTCCCTGGGCCCTGCTGCTTTGCTGGGGGTCTCCGGTGCCCGAAACCCACTCCCCACGGGTTCTCCTTCGTGGGGAAGCAGGATTGGACGCGCGAAGCCTTCTGCGCCCAGGCCCCAGCCATGCCCCCTGAGCCAGCTCGGCCGCTCAGCGCCTAGGCCCCGTCGCACTGACGGCCCCAAACAATCTTCTGACAGCTGCATTCTGCAAAGGGAAACTCTCCTCGGGCAGCAAACCACAGCCGCAATGCTCCTCGGTTAGAGAAAGCAACGCAAGCCGTTTTCGCCCCCGGCCCCCCGCTCTCCATAGAGCGAACCGGGGCTGGGCTGCCCAGGCTCCCTGGGCCCTGCTGCTTTGCTGGGTGTCTCCGGTGCCCGAAACCCACTCCCCACGGGTTCTCCTTCGTGGGGAAGCAGGATTGTACGCGCGAAGCCTTCTGGGCCCAGGCCCCAGCCATGCCCCCTGAGCCAGCTCGGCCTCTCAGCGCCTAGGCCCCGTCGCACCGACGGCCCCAAACAATCTTCTGGCAGCTGCATTCTGCAAAGGGAAACTCTCCTCGGGCAGCAAACCACAGCCCCAACGCGCCTCGGATCGAGAAAGCAACGCAAGCCGTTTTCGCCCCCGACCCCCCGCTCCCCATAGGGCGAACCGGGGCCTGGCTGCCCCGGCTCCCTGGGCCCTGCTGTTTTGCTGCTGGTCCCCGTGCCCGAAACCCACTCCCCACAGGTTCTCCTTCGTGGGGAAGCAGGATTGGGCGCGGGAAGGCCTTCTGCGCCCAGGCACCAGGCAAGCACCCGAGCCAGCTCGGCTGCTCAGCGCCAAGATCCCGTCGCACCGATGCCCCAAACGAGCTTCTGACAGCTGCATTCTGCAAAGGGAAACTCTCCTCCGGCAGCAAACCACACCCCAACGCGCCTCGGATCTAGAAACAACGCAAGCCGTTTTCGCCCCCGGCCCCCCGCTCTCCATAGAGCGAACCGGGGTTGGGCTGCCCAGGCTCCCTGGGCCCTGCTGCTTTACTGGGGGTCTCCGGTGCCCGAAACCCACACCCCACGGGTTCTCCTTCGTGGGGAAGCAGGATTGGACGCGCAAAGCCTTCAGCGCCCAGGCCCCAGCCATGCCCCCTGAGCCAGCTCGGCCTCTCAGCGCCTAGGCCCCGTCGCACCGACGGCCCCAAACAATCTTCTGGCAGCTGCATTCTGCAAAGGGAAACTCTCCTCGGGCAGCCAACCACAGCCCCAACGCGCCTCGGATCGAGAAAGCAACGCAAGCCGTTTTCGGCCCCGGCCCCCCGCTCTACATAGGGGTAACCGGGGCTGGGCTGCCCTGGCTCCTTGGGCCCTGCTGCTTTGCTGGGGGTCTCCGGTGCCCGAAATCCACTCCCCACGGGTTCTCCTTCGTGGGGAAGCAGGATTGGGCGTGCGAAGCTTTCTGCGCCCAAGCCCCAGCCATGCCCCATGAGCCGGCTCGGCCTCTCAGCGCCTAGGCCCCGTCGCACCGACGGCCCCAAACAATCTTCTGGCAGCTGCATTCTGCAAAGAGAAACTCTCCTCGGGCAGCCAACCACAGCCCCAACGCGCCTCGGATCGAGAAAGCAACGCAAGCCGTTTTCGGCCCCGGCCCCCCGCTCTACATAGGGGTAACCGGGGCTGGGCTGCCATGGCTCCTTGGGCCCTGCTTCTTTGCTGGGGGTCTCCGGTGCCCGAAACCCACTTCCCACGGGTTCTCCTTCGTGGGGAAGCAGGATTGGACGCGCCAAGCCTTCTGCGCCCAGGCCCCAGCCATGCCTCCTGAGCCAGCTCGGCCTCTCAGCGCCTAGGCCCCGTCGCACCGACGGCCCCAAACAATCTTCTGGCAGCTGCATTCTGCAAAGGGAAACTCTCCTCGGGCAGCAAACCACAGCCCCAACGCGCCTCGGATCGAGAAAGCAACGCAAGCCGTTTTCGCCCCCGGCCCCCCCTCTCCATAGGGCGAACCACGGCTGGTCTGCCCAAGCTCCCTGGGCCCTGCTGCTTTGCTGGGGGTCTCCGGTGTCCGAAACCCACTCCCCACGGGTTCTCCTTCGTGGGGAAGCGGGCTTCGGCGCACGAAGTCCTTCTGCGCCCAGGCCCCAGCCATGCACCCTGAGCCAGCTCGGCCGCTCTGCGCCTAGGCCCCGTCGCACCGATGGCCCCAAACAATCTTCTGGCAGCTGCATTCTGCAAAGGGAAAGTCTCCTCGGGCAGCAAACCACAGCCCCAACGCGCCTCGGATCGAGAAAGCAACGCAAGCCATTTTCGCCCCCGGCCCCCGCCACTCCATAGGGCGAAACGGGGCTGGGCTGCCCCGGCTCCCTGGGCCCTGCTGCTTTGCTGGGGGTCTCCGGTGCCCGAAACCCACTCCCCACGGGTTCTCCTTCGTGGGGAAGCAGGATTGGGCGCGCGATGGCCTTCTGCGCCCAGGCCCCAGCCTTGCCCCCTGAGCCAGCTCGGCCGTTCAGCGCCGAGTCCCCGTCGCACCGACGGCCCGAAACAATCTTCTGGCAGCTGCATTCTGCAAAGGGAAACTCTCCTCGGGCAGCAAACCACAGCCCCAACGCGCCTCGGATCGAGAAAGCAACGCAAGCCGTTTTCGTGCCCGACCACCCGCTCTCCATAGGGCGAACCGGGGCTGGGCTGCCCCGGCTCCCTGGGCCCTGCTGCTTTCCTGGAGGTCGCCGTGCCCGAAACCCACTCCCCACAGGTTCTCCTTCGTGGGGAAGCAGGATTGGGCGCGGGAAGGCCTTCTGCGCCCAGGCCCCAGGCAAGCCCCCTGAGCCAGCTCGGCTGCTCAGCGCCAAGGTCCCGTGGCACCGATGCCCCAAACGAGCTTCTGACAGCTGCATTCTGCAAAGGGAAACTCTCCTCGGGCAGCAAACCACAGCCCCAATGCTCCTCGGTTAGAGAAAGCAACGCAAGCCGTTTTCGCCCCCGGCCCCCCGCTCTCCATAGAGCGAACCGGGGCTGGGCTGCCCAGGCTCCCTGGGCCCTGCTGCTTCGCTGGGTGTCTCCGGTGCCCGAAACCCACTCCCCACGGGTTCTCCTTCGTGGGGAAGCAGGATTGGACGCGCGAAGCCTTCTGGGCCCAGGACCCAGCCATGCCCCCTGAGCCAGCTCGGCCTCTCATCGCCTAGGCCCCGTCGCACCGACGGCCCCAAACAATCTTCTGGCAGCTGCATTCTGCAAAGGGAAACTCTCCTCGGGCAGCAAACCACAGCCCCAACGCGCCTCGGATCGAGAAAGCAACGCAAGCCGTTTTCGACCCGGCCCCCAGCTCTCCATAGGGCTAACCGGGGCTGGGCTGCCATGGCTCCTTGGGCCCTGCTGCTTTGCTGGGGGTCTCCGGTGCCCGAAACCCACTCCCCACGGGTTCTCCTTCGTGGGGAAGCAGGATTGGGCGCACGAAGGCCTTCTGCGCCCAGGCCCCAGCCTTGCCCCCTGAGCGAGCTCGGCCGCTCAGCGCCGAGGACCCGTCGCACCGACGGCCCCAAACAATCTTCTGGCAGCTGCATTCTGCAAAGGGAAACTCTCCTCGGGCAGCAAACCACAGCCCCAACGCGCCTCGGATCGAGAAAGCAACGCAAGCCGTTTTCGCCCCCGACCCCCCGCTCCCCATAGGGCGAACCGGGGCCTGGCTGCCCCGGCTCCCTGGGCCCTGCTGTTTTGCTGCTGGTCCCCGTGCCCAAAACCCACTCCCCACAGGTTCTCCTTCGTGGGGAAGCAGAATTGGGCGCGGGAAGGCCTTCTGCGCCCAGGCACCAGGCAAGCACCCGAGCCAGCTCGGCTGCTCAGCGCCAAGATCCCGTCGCACCGATGCCCCAAACGAGCTTCTGACAGCTGCATTCTGCAAAGGGAAACTCTCCTCCGGCAGCAAACCACACCCCAACGCGCCTCGGATCTAGAAACAACGCAAGCCGTTTTCGCCCCCGGCCCCCCGCTCTCCATAGAGCGAACCGGGGTTGGGCTGCCCAGGCTCCCTGGGCCCTGCTGCTTTACTGGGGGTCTCCGGTGCCCGAAACCCACACCCCACGGGTTCTCCTTCGTGGGGAAGCAGGATTGGACGCGCAAAGCCTTCTGCGCCCAGGCCCCAGCCATGCCCCCTGAGCCAGCTCGGCCTCTCAGCGCCTAGGCCCCGTCGCACCGACGGCCCCAAACAATCTTCTGGCAGCTGCATTCTGCAAAGGGAAACTCTCCTCGGGCAGCCAACCACAGCCCCAACGCGCCTCGGATCGAGAAAGCAACGCAAGCCGTTTTCGGCCCCGGCCCCCCGCTCTACATAGGGGTAACCGGGGCTGGGCTGCCCTGGCCCTTGGGCCCTGCTGCTTTGCTGGGGGTCTCCGGTGCCCGAAATCCACTCCCCACGGGTTCTCCTTCGTGGGGAAGCAGGATTGGGCGAGCGATGGCCTTCTGCGCCCAGGCCCGAGACTTGCCCCCTGAGCCAGCTCGGCCTCTCAGCGCTGAGGCCACGTCGCACCGACGGCCCTAAACAATCTTCTGGCAGCTGCATTCTGCAAAGGGAAACTCTCCTCGGGCAGCCAACCACAGCCCCAACGCGCCTCGGATCGAGAAAGCACTGCAAGCCGTTTTCGACCCGACCCCCCGCTCTCCATAGGGCTAACCGGGGCTGGGCTGCCCTGGCTCCTTGGGCCCTGCTTCTTTGCTGGGGGTCTCCGGTGCCCGAAACCCACTCCACACGGGTTCTCCTTCGTGGGGAAGCAGGATTGGGCGTGCGAAGCTTTCTGCGCCCAAGCCCCAGCCATGCCCCATGAGCCGGCTCGGCCGCTCAGCGCCTAGGCTCCTTAGAATCGACAGCCATAAACGAACTTCTGGCAGCTGCATTCTGCAAAGGGAAACTCTCCTCGGGCAGCAAACCACAGCCCCAACGCGCCTCGGATCGAGAAAGCAACGCAAGCCGTTTTCGCCCCCGACCACCCGCTCTCCATAGGGCGAACCGGGGCTGGGCTGCCCCGGCTCCCTGGGCCCTGCTGCTTTCCTGGAGGTCGCCGTGCCCGAAACCCACTCCCCACAGGTTCTCCTTCGTGGGGAAGCAGGATTGGGCGCGGGAAGGCCTTCTGCGCCCAGGCCCCAGGCAAGCCCCCTGAGCCAGCTCGGCTGCTCAGCGCCAAGGTCCCGTGGCACCGATGCCCCAAACGAGCTTCTGACAGCTGCATTCTGCAAAGGGAAACTCTCCTCGGGCAGCAAACCACAGCCCCAATGCTCCTCGGTTAGAGAAAGCAACGCAAGCCGTTTTCGCCCCCGGCCCCCCGCTCTCCATAGAGCGAACCGGGGCTGGGCTGCCCAGGCTCCCTGGGCCCTGCTGCTTCGCTGGGTGTCTCCGGTGCCTGAAACCCACTCCCCACGGGTTCTCCTTCGTGGGGAAGCAGGATTGGACGCGCAAAGCCTTCTGGGCCCAGGACCCAGCCATGCCCCCTGAGCCAGCTCGGCCTCTCATCGCCTAGGCCCCGTCGCACCGACGGCCCCAAACAATCTTCTGGCAGCTGCATTCTGCAAAGGGAAACTCTCCTCGGGCAGCAAACCACAGCCCCAACGCGCCTCGGATCGAGAAAGCAACGCAAGCCGTTTTCGACCCGGCCCCCAGCTCTCCATAGGGCTAACCGGGGCTGGGCTGCCATGGCTCCTTGGGCCCTGCTGCTTTGCTGGGTGTCTCCGGTGCCCGAAACCCACTCCCCACGGGTTCTCCTTCGTGGGGAAGCAGGATTGGGCGCACGAAGGCCTTCTGCGCCCAGGCCCCAGCCTTGCCCCCTGAGCGAGCTCGGCCGCTCAGCGCCGAGGCCCCGTCGCACCGACGGCCCCAAACAATCTTCTGACAGCTGCATTCTGCAAAGGGAAACTCTCCTCGGGCAGCAAACCACAGCCCCAATGCTCCTCGGTTAGAGAAAGCAACGCAAGCCGTTTTCGCCCCCGGCCTCCCGCACTCCATAGAGCGAAACGGGGCTGGGCTCCCCAGGCTCCCTGGGCCCTGCTGCTTTGCTGGGGGTCTCCGGTGCCCGAAACCCACTCCCCACGGGTTCTCCTTCGTGGGGAAGCAGGATTGGACGCGCGAAGCCTTCTGCGCCCAGGCCCCAGCCATGCCCCCTGAGCCAGCTCGGCCGCTCAGCGCCTAGGCCCCGTCGCACTGACGGCCCCAAACAATCTTCTGACAGCTGAATTCTGCAAAGGGAAACTCTCCTCGGGCAGCAAACCACAGCCGCAATGCTCCTCGGTTAGAGAAAGCAACGCAAGCCGTTTTCGCCCCCGGCCCCCTGCTCTCCATAGAGCGAACCGGGGCTGGGCTGCCCAGGCTCCCTGGGCCCTGCTGCTTTGCTGGGTGTCTCCGGTGCCCGAAACCCACTCCCCACGGGTTCTCCTTCGTGGGGAAGCAGGATTGGACGCGCGAAGCCTTCTGGGCCCAGGCCCCAGCCATGCCCCCTGAGCCAGCTCGGCCTCTCAGCGCCTAGGCCCCGTCGCACCGACGGCCCCAAACAATCTTCTGGCAGCTGCATTCTGCAAAGGGAAACTCTCCTCGGGCAGCAAACCACTGCCCCAACGCGCCTCGGATCGAGAAAGCAACGCAAGCCGTTTTCGCCCCCGACCCCCCGCTCCCCATAGGGCGAACCGGGGCCTGGCTGCCCCGGCTCCCTGGGCCCTGCTGTTTTGCTGCTGGTCCCCGTGCCCGAAACCCACTCCCCACAGGTTCTCCTTCGTGGGGAAGCAGGATTGGGCGCGGGAAGGCCTTCTGCGCCCAGGCACCAGGCAAGCACCCGAGCCAGCTCGGCTGCTCAGCGCCAAGATCCCGTCGCACCGATGCCCCAAACGAGCTTCTGACAGCTGCATTCTGCAAAGGGAAACTCTCCTCCGGCAGCAAACCACACCCCAACGCGCCTCGGATCTAGAAACAACGCAAGCCGTTTTCGCCCCCGGCCCCCCGCTCTCCATAGAGCGAACCGGGGTTGGGCTGCCCAGGCTCCCTGGGCCCTGCTGCTTTACTGGGGGTCTCCGGTGCCCGAAACCCACACCCCACGGGTTCTCCTTCGTGGGGAAGCAGGATTGGACGCGCAAAGCCTTCTGCGCCCAGGCCCCAGCCATTCCCCCTGAGCCAGCTCGGCCTCTCAGCGCCTAGGCCCGGTCGCACCGACGGCCCCAAACAATCTTCTGGCAGCTGCATTCTGCAAAGGGAAACTCTCCTCGGGCAGCAAACCACAGCCCCAACGCGCCTCGGATCGAGAAAGCAACGCAAGCCGTTTTCGGCCCCGGCCCCCCGCTCTACATAGGGGTAACCGGGGCTGGGCTGCCCTGGCTCCTTGGGCCCTGCTGCTTTGCTGGGGGTCTCCGGTGCCCGAAATCCACTCCCCACGGGTTCTACTTTGTGGGGAAGCAGGATTGGGCGAGCGATGGCCTTCTGCGCCCAGGCCCGAGACTTGCCCCCTGAGCCTGCTCGGCCTCTCAGCGCTGAGGCCACGTCGCACCGACGGATCTAAACAATCTTCTGGCAGCTGCATTCTGCAAAGGGAAACTCTCCTCGGGCAGCCAACCACAGCCCCAACGCGCCTCGGATCGAGAAAGCAACGCAAGCCGTTTTCGACCCGACCCCCCGCTCTCCATAGGGGTAACCGGGGCTGGGCTGCCCTGGCTCCTTGGGCCCTGCTGCTTTGCTGGGGGTCTCCGGTGCACGAAACCCACTCCACACGGGTTCTCCTTCGTGGGGAAGCAGGATTGGGCGTGCGAAGCTTTCTGCGCCCAAGCCCCAGCCATGCCCCATGAGCCGGCTAGGCCGCTCAGCGCCTAGGCTCCTTAGAATCGACAGCCATAAACGAACTTCTGGCAGCTGCATTCTGCAAAGGGAAACTCTCCTCGGGCAGCAAACCACAGCCCCAACGCGCCTCGGATCGAGAAAGCAAGGCAAGCCCTTTTCGCCCCCGGCCCCCCGCTCTCCATACAGCGAACCGCGGCAGGGCTGCCCAGGCTCCCTGGGCCCTGCTGCTTTACTGGGGGTCTCCGGTGCCCGAAACCCACTCCCCACGGGTTCTCCTTCGTGGGGAAGCAGGATTGGGCGCGTGAAGGCCTTCTGCGCCCAGGCCCCAGCCATGCCCCATGAGCCAGCTCGGCCGCTCAGCGCCTAGGCCCCGTCGCACCGACGGCCCCAAACAATCTTCTGGCAGCTGCATTCTGCAAAGGGAAACTCTCCTCGGGCAGCAAACCACAGCCCCAATGCTCCTCGGTTAGAGAAAGCAATGCAAGCCGTTTTCGCCCCCGGCCCCCCGCTCTCCATACAGCGAACCGGGGCTGGGCTGCCCAGGCTCCCTGGGCCCTGCTGCTTTGCTGGGGGTCTCCGGTGCCCGAAACCCACTCCCCACGGGTTCTCCTTCGTGGTGAAGCAGGATTGGACGCGCAAAGCCTTCTGCGCCCAGGCCCCAGCCATGCCTCCTGAGCCAGCTCGGCCTCTCAGCGCCTAGGCCCCGTCGCACCGACGGCCCCAAACAATCTTCTGGCAGCTGCATTCTGCAAAGGGTAACTCTCCTCGGGCAGCAAACCACAGCCCCAACGCGCCTCGGATCGAGAAAGCACTGCAAGCCGTTTTCGACCCGACACCCCGCTCTCCATAGGGGTAACCGGGGCTGGGCTGCCCTGGCTCCTTGGGCCATGCTGCTTTGCTGGGTGTCTCCGTGGCCCGAAACCCACTCCCCACGGGTTCTCCTTCGTGGGGAAGCAGGATTGGGCGCGCGAAGCTTTCTGCGCCCAAGCCCCAGCCATGCCCCATTAGCCGTCTCGGCAGCTCAGCGCCTAGGCTCCTTAGAATCGACGGCCATAAACGAACTTCTGGCAGCTGCATTCTGCAAAGGGAAACTCTCCTCGGGCAGCAAACCACAGCCCCAAAGCGCCTCGGATCGAGAAAGCAAGGCAAGCCCTTTTCGCCTCTGGCCCCCCGGTCTCCATAGAGCGAACCGCGGCAGGGCTGCCCAGGCTCCCTGGGCCCTGCTGCTTTACTGGGGGTCTCCGGTGCCCGAAACCCACTCCCCACGGGTTCTCCTTCGTGGGGAAGCAGGATTGGGCGCGCGAAGGCCTTCAGCGCCCAGGCCCCAGCCATGCACCCTGAGCCAGCTCGGCCGCTCAGCGTCTAGGCCCCGTCGCACCGAAGGCCCCAAACAATCTTCTGGCAGCTACATTCTGCAAAGGGAAACTCTCCTCGGGCAGCAAACCACAGCCCCAACGCGCCTCGGATCGAGAAAGCAACGCAAGCCTTTTTCGCCCCCGGACCCCCGCTCTCCATAGAGCGAACTGAGGCTGGGCTGCCATGGCTCCTTGGGCCCTGCTGCTTTGCTGGGGGTCTCCGGTGCCCGAAACCCACTCCCCACGGGATCTCCTTCGTGGGGAAGCAGGATTGGACGCGCAAAGCCTTCTGCGCCCAGGCCCCAGCCATGCCCCCTGAGCCAGCTCGGCCGCTCAGCGCCTAGGTCCCGTCGCACCGACGGCCCCAAACAATCTTCTGGCAGCTGCATTCTGCAAAGGGAAACTCTCCTCGGGCAGCAAACCACAGCCCCAATGCTCCTCGGTTAGAGAAAGCAACGCAAGCCGTTTTCGCCCCCGGCCCCCCGCTCTCCATACATTGAACCGGGGCTGGGCTGCCCAGGCTCCCTGGGCCCTGCTGCTTTGCTGGGGGTCTCCGGTGCCCGAAACCCACTTCCCAGGGGTTCTCCTTCGTGGGGAAGCAGGATTGGACGCGCCAAGCCTTCTGCGCCCAGGCCCCAGCCATGCCTCCTGAGCCAGCTCGGCCTCTCAGCGCCTAGGCCCCGTCGCACCGACGGCCCCAAACAATCTTCTGGCAGCTGCATTCTGCAAAGGGAAACTCTCCTCGGGCAGCAAACCACAGCCCCAACGCGCCTCGGATCGAGAAAGCAACGCAAGCCTTTTTCACCCCCGGACCCCCGCTCTCCATAGAGCGAACTGGGGCTGGGCTGCCATGGCTCCTTGGGCCCTGCTGCTTTGCTGGGGGTCTCCGGTGCCCGAAACCCACTCCCCACGGGATCTCCTTCGTGGGGAAGCAGGATTGGACGCGTGAAGCCTTCTGCGCCCAGGCCCCAGCCATGCCCCCTGAGCCAGCTCGGCCGCTCAGCGCCTAGGTCCCGTCGCACCGACGGCCCCAAACAATCTTCTGGCAGCTGCATTCTGCAAAGGGAAACTCTCCTCGGGCAGCAAACCACAGCCCCAATGCTCCTCGGTTAGAGAAAGCAACGCAAGCCGTTTTCGCCCCCGGCCCCCCGCTCTCCATACATTGAACCGGGGCTGGGCTGCCCAGGCTCCCTGGGCCCTGCTGCTTTGCTGGGGGTCTCCGGTGCCCGAAACCCACTTCCCACGGGTTCTCCTTCGTGGGGAAGCAGGATTGGACGCGCCAAGCCTTCTGCGCCCAGGCCCCAGCCATGCCTCCTGAGCCAGCTCGGCCTCTCAGCGCCTAGGCCCCGTCGCACCGACGGCCCCAAACAATCTTCTGGCAGCTGCATTCTGCAAAGGGAAACTCTCCTCGGGCAGCAAACCACAGCCCCAACGCGCCTCGGATCGAGAAAGCAACGCAAGCCTTTTTCGCCCCTGGACCCCCGCTCTCCATAGAGCGAACCGGGGCTGGGCTGCCATGGCTCCTTGGGCCCTGCTTCTTTGCTGGGGGTCTCCGGTGCCCAAAACCCACTCCCCACGGGTTCTCCTTCGTGGGGAAGCAGGATTGGACGCGCCAAGCCTTCTGCGCCCAGGCCCCAGCCATGCCTCCTGAGCCAGCTCGGCCTCTCAGCGCCTAGGCCCCGTCGCACCGACGGCCCCAAACAATCTTCTGGCAGCTGCATTCTGCAAAGGGAAACTCTCCTCGGGCAGCAAACCACAGCCCCAACGCGCCTCGGATCGAGAAAGCAACGCAAGCCGTTTTCGCCCCCGGCCCCCCCTCTCCATAGGGCGAACCACGGCTGGTCTGCCCAAGCTCCCTGGGCCCTGCTGCTTTGCTGGGGGTCTCCGGTGTCCGAAACCCACTCCCCACGGGTTCTCCTTCGTGGGGAAGCGGGCTTGGGCGCACGAAGTCCTTCTGCGCCCAGGCCCCAGCCATGCCCCCTGAGCCAGCTCGGCCGCTCAGCGCCTAGGCCCCGTCGCACCGACGGCCCCAAACAATCTTCTGGCAGCTGCATTCTGCAAAGGGAAACTCTCCTCGGGCAGCAAACCACAGACCCAACGCGCCTCGGATCGAGAAAGCAACGCAAGCCGTTTTCGCCCCAGGCCCCCGCCACTCCATAGGGCGAAACGGGGCTGGGCTGCCCCGGCTCCCTGGGCCCTGCTGCTTTGCTGGGGGTCTCCGGTGCCCGAAACCCACTCCCCACGGGTTCTCCTTCGTGGGGAAGCAGGATTGGGCGCGCGATGGCCTTCTGCGCCCAGGCCCCAGCCTTGCCCCCTGAGCCAGCTCGGCCGTTCAGCGCCGAGTCCCCGTCGCACCGACGGCCCGAAACAATCTTCTGGCAGCTGCATTCTGCAAAGGGAAACTCTCCTCGGGCAGCAAACCACAGCCCCAACGCGCCTCGGATCGAGAAAGCACTGCAAGCCGTTTTCGACCCGACCCCCCGCTCTCCATAGGGGTAACCGGGGCTGGGCTGCCCTGGCTCCTTGGGCCCTGCTGCTTTGCTGGGGGTCTCCGGTGCCCGAAACCCACTCCACACGGGTTCTCCTTCGTGGGGAATCAGGATTGGGCGTGCGGAGCTTTCTGCGCCCAAGCCCCAGCCATGCCCCATGAGCCGGCTCGGCCGCTCAGCGCCTAGGCTCCTTAGAATCGACAGCCATAAACGAACTTCTGGCAGCTGCATTCTGCAAAGGGAAACTCTCCTCGGGCAGCAAACCACAGCCCCAACGCGCCTCGGATCCAGAAAGCAAGGCAAGCCGTTTTCGCACCCGGCCCCCCGCTCTCCATAGAGCGAACCGCGGCAGGGCTGCCCAGGCTCCCTGGGCCCTGCTGCTTTACTGGGGGTCTCCGGTACCCGAAACCCACTCCCCACGGGTTCTCCTTCGTGGGGAAGCAGGATTGGGCGCGTGAAGGCCTTCTGCGCCCAGGCCCCAGCCATGCACCCTGAGCCAGCTCGGCCGCTCAGCGCCTAGTCCCCGTCGCACCGAAGGCCCCAAACAATCTTCTGGCAGCTGCATTCTGCAAAGGGAAACTCTCCTCGGGCAGCAAACCACAGCCCCAACGCGCCTCGGATCGAGAAAGCAACGCAAGCCGTTTTCGCCCCCGGACCCCCGCTCTCCATAGAGCGAACCGGGGCTGGGCTGCCCCGGCTCCCTGGGCCCTGCTGCTTTGCTGGGGGTCTCCGGTGCCCGAAACCCACTCCCCACGGGTTCTCCTTCGTGGGGAAGCAGGATTGGGCGCGCGAAGGCCTTCTGCGCCCAGGCCCGAGCCTTGCCCCCGAGCCAGCTCGGCCGCTCAGCGCCGAGGCCCCGTCGCACCGACGGCCCCAAACGACCTTCTGGCAGCTGCATTCTGCAAAGGGAAACTCTCCTCGGGCAGTAAACCACAGCCCCAACGCGCCTCGGATCGAGAAAGCAACGCAAGCCGTTTTCGCCCCCGGCCCCCCCTCTCCATAGGGAGAACCGCGGCTGGTCTGCCCAAGCTCCCTGGGCCCTGCTGCTTTGCTGGGGGTCTCCGGTGCCCGAAACCCACTCCCCACGGGTTCTCCTTCGTGGGGAAGCGGGATTGGGCGCACGAAGTCCTTCTGCGCCCAGGCCCCAGCCATGCCCCCTGAGCCAGCTCGGCCGCTCAGCGCCTAGGCCCCGTCGCACCGACGGCCCCAAACAATCTTCTGGCAGCTGCATTCTGCAAAGGGAAACTCTCCTCCGGCAGCAAACCACAGCCCCAACGCGCCTCGGATCGAGAAAGCAACGCAAGCCGTTTTCGCCCCCGGCCCCCCGCTGTCAATAGAGCGAACCGGCGCTGGGCTGCCCCGGCTCCCTGGGCCCTGCTGCTTTGCTGGGGGTCTCCGGTTCCCGAAACCCACTCCCCACGGGTTCTACTTTGTGGGGAAGCAGGATTGGGCGCGCGAAGGCCTTCTGCGCCCAGGCCCCAGCCATGCCCCCTGAGCCAGCACGGCCGCTCAGCGCCGAGGCCCCGTCGCACCGACGGCCCCAAACAATCTTCTGGCAGCTGCATTCTGCAAAGGGAAACTCTCCTCGGGCAGCAAACCACAGCCCCAACGCGCCTCGGATCGAGAAAGCAACGCAAGCCGTTTTCGCCCCCGGCCCCCTGCTCTAAATAGAGCGAACCGGGGCTGGGCTGCCCTGGCTCCCTGGGCCCTGCTGCTTTGCTGGGGGTCTCCGGTGCCCGAAACCCACTCCCCACGGGTTCTCCTTCGTGGGGAAGCAGGATTGGGCGCGCGAAGGCCTTCAGCGCCCAGGCCCCAGCCATGCACCCTGAGCCAGCTCGGCCGCTCAGCGCCTAGGCCCCGACGCACCGAAGGCCCCAAACAATCTTCTGGCAGCTACATTCTGCAAAGGGAAACTCTCCTCGGGCAGCAAACCACAGCCCCAACGCGCCTCGGATCGAGAAAGCAACGCAAGCCTTTTTCACCCCCGGACCCCCGCTCTCCATAGAGCGAACCGGGGCTGGGCTGCCATGGCTCCTTGGGCCCTGCTGCTTTGCTCTGGGTCTCCGGTGCCCGAAACCCACTCCCCACGGGATCTCCTTCGTGGGGAAGCAGGATTGGACGCGTGAAGCCTTCTGCGCCCAGGCCCCAGCCATGCCCCCTGAGCCTGCTCGGCCGCGCAGCGCCTAGGCCCCGTCGCACCGACGGCCCCAAACAATCTTCTGGCAGCTGCATTCTGCAAAGGGAAACTCTCCTCGGGCAGCAAACCACAGCCCCAATGCTCCTCGGTTAGAGAAAGCAATGCAAGCCGTTTTCGCCCCCGGCCCCCCGCTCTCCATACATTGAACCGGGGCTGGGCTGCCCAGGCTCCCTGGGCCCTGCTGCTTTGCTGGGGGTCTCCGGTGCCCGAAACCCACTCCCCACGGGTTCTCCTTCGTGGGGAAGCAGGATTGGACGCGCCAAGCCTTCTGCGCCCAGGCCCCAGCCATCCCTCCTGAGCCAGCTCGGCCTCTCAGCGCCTAGGCCCCGTCGCACCGACGGCCCCAAACAATCTTCTGGCAGCTGCATTCTGCAAAGGGAAACTCTCCTCGGGCAGCAAACCACAGCCCCAAAGCGCCTCGGATCGAGAAAGCAACGCAAGCCGTTTTCGCCCCCGGCCCCCCCTCTCCATAGGGCGAAACGGGGCTGGTCTGCCCAAGCTCCCTGGGCCCTGCTGCTTTGCTGGGTGTCTCCGGTGTCCGAAACCCACTCCCCACGGGTTCTCCTTCGTGGGGAAGCGGGCTTGGGCGCATGAAGTCCTTCTGCGCCCAGGCCCCAGCCATGCCCCCTGAGCCAGCTCGGCCGCTCAGCGCCTAGGCCCCGTCGCACCGACGGCCCCAAACAATCTTCCGGCAGCTGCATTCTGCAAAGGGAAACTCTCCTCGGGCAGCAAACCACAGCCCCAACGCGCCTCGGATCGAGAAAGCAACGCAAGCCGTTTTCGCCCCCGGCCCCCGCCACTCCATAGGGCGAAACGGGGCTGGGCTGCCCCGGCTCCCTGGGCCCTGCTGCTTTGCTGGGGGTCTCCGGTGCACGAAACCCACTCCCCACGGGTTCTCCTTCGTGGGGAAGCAGGATTGGACTCGCGAAGCCTTCTGGGCCCAGGCCCCAGCCATGCCCCCTGAGCCAGCTCGGCCTCTCAGCGCCTAGGCCCCGTCGCACCGACGGCCCCAAACAATCTTCTGGCAGCTGCATTCTGCAAAGGGAAACTCTCCTCGGGCAGCAAACCACAGCCCCAACGCGCCTCGGATCGAGAAAGCAACGCAAGCCGTTTTCGCCCCCGACCCCCCCTCTCCATAGGGCGAACCGGGGCCTGGCTGCCCCGGCTCCCTGGGCCCTGCTGTTTTGCTGCTGGTCCCCGTGCCCGAAACCCACTCCCCACAGGTTCTCCTTCGAGGGGAAGCAGGATTGGGCGCGGGAAGGCCTTCTGCGCCCAGGCACCAGGCAAGCCCCCGAGCCAGCTCGGCTGCTCAGCGCCAAGATCCCGTCGCACCGATGCCCCAAACGAGCTTCTGACAGCTGCATTCTGCAAAGGGAAACTCTCCTCCGGCAGCAAACCACACCCCAACGCGCCTCGGATCTAGAAACAACGCAAGCCGTTTTCGCCCCCGCCCCCCCGCTCTCCATAGAGCGAACCGGGGTTGGGCTGCCCAGGCTCCCTGGGCCCTGCTGCTTTACTGGGTGTCTCCGGTGCCCGAAACCCACACCCCACGGGTTCTCCTTCGTGGGGAAGCAGGATTGGACGCGCAATACCTTCTGCGCCCAGGCCCCAGCCATGCCCCCTGAGCCAGCTCGGCCTCTCAGCGCCTAGGCCCCGTCGCACCGAGGGCCCGAAACAATCTTCTGGCAGCTGCATTCTGCAAAGGGAAACTCTCCTCGGGCAGCAATCCACAGCCCCAACGCGCCTCCGATCGAGAAAGCAACGCAAGCCGGTTTCGGCCCCGGCCCCCCGCTCTACATAGGGGTAACCGGGGCTGGGCTGCCCAGGCTCCTTGGGCCCTGCTGCTTTGCTGGGGGTCTCCGGTGCCCGAAATCCACTCCCCACGGGTTCTCCTTCGTGGGGAAGCAGGATTGGGCGTGCGAAGCTTTCTGCGCCCAAGCCCCAGCCATGCCCCATGAGCCGGCTCGGCCGCTCAGCGCCTAGGCTCCTTAGAATCGACAGCCATAAACGAACTTCTGGCAGCTTCATTCTGCAAAGGGAAACTCTCCTCGGGCAGCAAACCACAGCCCCAACGCGCCTCGGATCGAGAAAGCAAGGCAAGCCCTTTTCGCCCCCGGCACCCCGCTCTCCATAGAGCGAACCGCGGCAGGGCTGCCCAGGCTCCCTGGGCCCTGCTGCTTTACTGGGGGTCTCCGGTACCCGAAACCCACTCCCCACGGGTTCTCCTTCGTGGGGAAGCAGGATTGGGCGCGTGAAGGCCTTCTGCGCCCAGGCCACAGCCATGCCCCCTGAGCCAGCTCGGCCGCTCAGCGCCTAGTCCCCGTCGCACCGAAGGCCCCAAACAATCTTCTGGCAGCTGCATTCTGCAAAGGGAAACTCTCCTCGGGCAGCAAACCACAGCCCCAACGCGCCTCGGATCGAGAAAGCAACGCAAGCCGTTTTCGCCCCCGGACCCCCGCTCTCCATAGAGCAAACCGGGGCTGGGCTGCCCCGGCTCCCTGGGCCCTGCTGCTTTGCTGGGGGTCTCCGGTGCCCGAAACCCACTCCCCACGGGTTCTCCTTCGTGGGGAAGCGGGATTGGGCGCACGAAGTCCTTCTGCGCCCAGGCCCCAGCCATGCCCCCTGAGCCAGCTCGGCCGTTCAGCGCCGAGTCCCCGTCGCACCGACGGCCCCAAACAATCTTCTGGCAGCTGCATTCTGCAAAGGGAAACTCTCCTCGGGCAGCAAACCACAGCCCCAACGCGCCTCGGATCGAGAAAGCAACGCAAGCCGTTTTCACCCCCGGCCCCCCGCTGTCCATAGAGCGAACCGGCGCTGGGCTGCCCCGGCTCCCTGGGCCCTGCTGCTTTGCTGGGGGTCTCCGGTTCCCGAAACCCACTCCCCACGGGTTCTACTTTGTGGGGAAGCAGGATTGGGCGCGCGAAGGCCTTCTGCGCCCAGGCCCCAGCCATGCCCCCTGAGCCAGCACGGCCGCTCAGCGCCGAGGCCCCGTCGCACTGACATCCCCAAACAATCTTCTGGCAGCTGCATTCTGCAAAGGGAAACTCTCCTCGGGCAGCAAACCACAGCCCCAACGCGCCTCGGATCGAGAAAGCAACGCAAGCCGTTTTCGCCCCCGGCCCCCTGCTCTCAATAGAGCGAACCGGGGCTGGGCTGCCCCGGCTCCCTGGGCCCTGCTGCTTTGCTGGGGGTCTCCGGTGCACGAAACCCACTCCCCACGGGTTCTCCTTCGTGGGGAAGCAGGATTGGGCGCGCGAAGCCTTCTGCGCCCAAGCCCCAGCCATGCCCCCTGAGCCGGCTCGGCCGCTCAGCACCTAGGCTCCTTAGAATCGACGGCCATAAACGAACTTCTGGCAGCTGCATTCTGCAAAGGGAAACTCTCCTCGGGTAGCAAACCACAGCCACAACGCGCCTCGGATCGAGAAAGTAAGGCAAGCCCTTTTCGCCCCCGGCACCCCGCTCTCCATAGAGCGAACGGCGTCAGGGTTGCCCAGGCTCCCTGGGCCCTGCTGCTTTACTGGGGGTCTCCGGTGCCCGAAACCCACTCCCCACGGGTTCTCCTTCGTGGGGAAGCAGGATTGGGCGCGCGAAGGCCTTCAGCGCCCAGGCCCCAGCCATGCACCCTGAGCCAGCTCGGCCGCTCAGCGCCTAGGCCCCGACGCACCGAAGGCCCCAAACAATCTTCTGGCAGCTACATTCTGCAAAGGGAAACTCTCCTCGGGCAGCAAACCACAGCCCCAACGCGCCTCGGATCGAGAAAGCAACGCAAGCCTTTTTCGCCCCCGGACCCCCGCTCTCCATAGAGCGAACCGGGGCTGGGCTGCCATGGCTCCTTGGGCCCTGCTGCTTTGCTGGGGGTCTCCGGTGCCCGAAACCCACTCCCCACGGGATCTCCTTCGTGGGGAAGCAGGATTGGACGCGTGAAGCCTTCTGCGCCCAGGCCCCAGCCATGCCCCCTGAGCCAGCTCGGCCGCTCAGCGCCTAGGCCCCGTCGCACCGACGGCCCCAAACAATCTTCTGGCAGCTGCATTCTGCAAAGGGAAACTCTCCTCGGGCAGCAAACCACAGCCCCAATGCTCCTCGGTTAGAGAAAGCAATGCAAGCCGTTTTCGCCCCCGGCCCCCCGCTCTCCATACATTGAACCGGGGCTGGGCTGCCCAGGCTCCCTGGGCCCTGCTGCTTTGCTGGGGGTCTCCGGTGCCCGAAACCCACTCCCCACGGGTTCTCCTTCGTGGGGAAGCAGGATTGGACGCGCCAAGCCTTCTGCGCCCAGGCCCCAGCCATCCCTCCTGAGCCAGCTCGGCCTCTCAGCGCCTAGGCCCCGTCGCACCGACGGCCCCAAACAATCTTCTGGCAGCTGCATTCTGCAAAGGGAAACTCTCCTCGGGCAGCAAACCACAGCCCCAAAGCGCCTCGGATCGAGAAAGCAACGGAAGCCGTTTTCGCCCCCGGCCCCCCCTCTCCATAGGGCGAAACGGGGCTGGTCTGCCCAAGCTCCCTGGGCCCTGCTGCTTTGCTGGGGGTCTCCGGTGTCCGAAACCCACTCCCCACGGGTTCTCCTTCGTGGGGAAGCGGGCTTGGGCGCACGAAGTCCTTCTGCGCCCAGGCCCCAGCCATGCCCCCTGAGCCAGCTCGGCCGCTCAGCGCCTAGGCCCCGTCGCACCGACGGCCCCAAACAATCTTCTGGCAGCTGCATTCTGCAAAGGGAAACTCTCCTCGGGCAGCAAACCACAGCCCCAACGCGCCTCGGATCGAGAAAGCAACGCAAGCCGTTTTCGCCCCCGGCCCCCGCCACTCCATAGGGCGAAACGGGGCTGGGCTGCCCCGGCTCCCTGGGCCCTGCTGCTTTGCTGGGGGTCTCCGGTGCACGAAACCCACTCCCCACGGGTTCTCCTTCGTGGGGAAGCAGGATTGGACTCGCGAAGCCTTCTGGGCCCAGGCCCCAGCCATGCCCCCTGAGCCAGCTCGGCCTCTCAGCGCCTAGGCCCCGTCGCACCGACGGCCCCAAACAATTTTCTGGCAGCTGCATTCTGCAAAGGGAAACTCTCCTCGGGCAGCAAACCACAGCCCCAACGCGCCTCGGATCGAGAAAGCAACGCAAGCCGTTTTCGCCCCCGACCCCCCGCTCTCCATAGGGCGAACCGGGGCCTGGCTGCCCCGGCTCCCTGGGCCCTGCTGTTTTGCTGCTGGTCCCCGTGCCCGAAACCCACTCCCCACAGGTTCTCCATCGTGGGGAAGCAGGATTGGGCGCCGGAAGGCCTTCTGCGCCCAGGTCCCAGGCAAGCCCCCGAGCCAGCTCGGCTGCTCAGCGCCAAGATCCCGTCGCACCGATGCCCCAAACGAGCTTCTGACAGCTGCATTCTGCAAAGGGAAACTCTCCTCCGGCAGCAAACCACACCCCAACGCGCCTCGGATCTAGAAACAACGCAAGCCGTTTTCGCCCCCGCCCCCCCGCTCTCCATAGAGCGAACCGGGGTTGGGCTGCCCAGGCTCCCTGGGCCCTGCTGCTTTGCTGGGGGTCTCCGGTGCCCGAAACCCACTGCCCACGGGTTCTCCTTCGTGGGGAAGCAGGATTAGACGCGCGAAGCCTTCTGGGCCCAGGCCCCAGCCATGCCCCCTGAGCGAGCTCGGCCGCTCAGCGCCGCGGCCCCGTCGCACCGACGGCCCCAAACAATCTTCTGGCAGCTGCATTCTGCAAAGGGAAACTCTCCTCGGGCAGCAAACCACAGCCCCAACGCGCCTCGGATCGAGAAAGCAACGCAAGCCGTTTTCGCCCCCGGCCCCCGCCACTCCATAGGGCGAAACGGGGCTGGGCTGCCCCGGCTCCCTGGGCCCTGCTGCTTTGCTGGGGGTCTCCGGTTCCCGAAACCCACTCCCCACGGGTTCTCCTTCGTGGGGAAGCAGGATTGGGCGCGCGAAGCCTTCTGCGCCCAGGCCCCAGCCATGCCCCCTGAGCCGGCTTGGCCGCTCAGCACCTAGGCTCCTTAGAATCGACGGCCATAAACGAACTTCTGGCAGCTGCATTCTGCAAAGGGAAACTCTCCTCGGGCAGCAAACCACAGCCCCAACGCGCCTCGGATCGAGAAAGCAAGGCAAGCCCTTTTCGCCCCCGGCACCCCGCTCTCCATAGAGCGAACCGCGTCAGGGTTGCCCCGGCTCCCTGGGCCCTGCTGCTTTGCTGGGGGTCTCCGGTGCCCGAAACCCACTCCCCACGGGTTCTCCTTCGTGGGGAAGCAGGATTGGGCGCGCGATGGCCTTCTGCGCCCAGGCCCCAGCCTTGCCCCCTGAGCCAGCTCGGCCGTACAGCGCCGAGTCCCCGTCGCACCGACGGCCCCAAACAATCTTCTGGCAGCTGCATTCTGCAAAGGGAAACTCTCCTCGGGCAGCAAACCACAGCCCCAACGCGCCTCGGATCGAGAAAGCAACGCAAGCCGTTTTCGCCCCCGGCCTCCCGCTCTCCATAGAGCGAAACGGGGCTGGGCTGCCCAGGCTCCCTGGGCCCTGCTGCTTTGCTGGCGGTCTCCGGTGCCCGAAACCCACTGCCCACGGGTTCTCCTTCGTGGGGAAGCAGGATTGGACGCGCCAAGCCTTCTGCGCCCAGGCCCCAGCCATGCCACCTGAGCCAGCTCGGCCGCTCAGCGCCTAGGCCCTGTCGCACTGACGGCCCCAAACAATCTTCTGACAGCTGCATTCTGCAAAGGGAAACTCTCCTCGGGCAGCAAACCACAGCCCCAATGCTCCTCGGTTAGAGAAAGCAACGCAAGCCGTTTTCGCCCCCGGGCCCCTGCTCTCAATAGAGCGAACCGGGGCTGGGCTGCCCCGGCTCCCTGGGCCCTGCTGCTTTGCTGGCGGTCTCCGGTGCCCGAAACCCACTCCCCACGGGTTCTCCTTCGTGGGGAAGCAGGATTGGGCGCGCGAAGCCTTCTGCGCCCAAGCCCCAGCCATGCCCCCTGAGCCGGCTCGGCCGCTCAGAACCTAGGCTCCTTAGAATCGACGGCCATAAACGAACTTCTGGCAGCTGCATTCTGCAAAGGGAAACTCTCCTCGGGCAGCAAACCACAGCCCCAACGCGCCTCGGATCGAGAAAGCAAGGCAAGCCCTTTTCGCCCCCGGCACCCCGCTCTCCATAGAGCGAACCGCGTCAGGGTTGCCCAGGATCCCTGGGCCCTGCTGCTTTACTGGGGGTCTCCAGTGCCCGAAACCCACTCCCCACGGGTTCTCCTTCGTGGGGAAGCAGGATTGGGCGCGCGAAGGCCTTCAGCGCCCAGGCCCCAGCCATGCACCCTGAGCCAGCTCGGCCGCTCAGCGTCTAGGCCCCGACGCACCGAAGGCCCCAAACAATCTTCTGGCAGCTACATTCTGCAAAGGGAAACTCTCCTCGGGCAGCAAACCACAGCCCCAACGCGCCTCGGATCGAGAAAGCAACGCAAGCCTTTTTCGCCCCCGGACCCCCGCTATCCATAGAGCGAACCGGGGCTGGGCTGCCATGGCTCCTTGGGCCCTGCTGCTTTGCTGGGGGTCTCCGGTGCCCGAAACCCACTCCCCACGGGATCTCCTTCGTGGGGAAGCAGGATTGGACGCGTGAAGCCTTCTGCGCCCAGGCCCCAGCCATGCCCCCTGAGCCAGCTCGGCCGCTCAGCGCCTAGGCCCCGTCGCACCGACGGCCCCAAACAATCTTCTGGCAGCTGCATTCTGCAAAGGGAAACTCTCCTCGGGCAGCAAACCACAGCCCCAATGCTCCTCGGTTAGAGAAAGCAATGCAAGCCGTTTTCGCCCCCGGCCCCCCGCTCTCCATACATTGAACCGGGGCTGGGCTGCCCAGGCTCCCTGGGCCCTGCTGCTTTCCTGGGGGTCTCCGGTGCCCGAAACCCACTCCCCACGGGTTCTCCTTCGTGGGGAAGCAGGATTGGACGCGCCAAGCCTTCTGCGCCCAGGCCCCAGCCCTGCCCCCTGAGCCAGCTCGGCCTCTCAGCGCCTAGGCCCCGTCGCACCGACGGCCCCAAACAATCTTCTGGCAGCTGCATTCTGCAAAGGGAAACTCTCCTCGGGCAGCAAACCACAGCCCCAACGCGCCTCGGATGGAGAAAGCAACGCAAGCCGTTTTCGCCCCCGGCCCCCCCTCTCCATAGGGCGAACCACGGCTGGTCTGCCCAAGCTCCCTGGGCCCTGCTGCTTTGCTGGGGGTCTCCGGTGTCCGAAACCCACTCCCCACGGGTTCTCCTTCGTGGGGAAGCGGGCTTGGGCGCACGAAGTCCTTCTGTGCCCAGGCCCCAGCCATGCCCCCTGAGCCAGCTCGGCCGCTCAGCGCCTAGGCCCCGTCGCACCAACGGCCCCAAACAATCTTCTGGCAGCTGCATTCTGCAAAGGGAAACTCTCCTCGGGCAGCAAACCACAGCCCCAACGCGCCTCGGATCGAGAAAGCAACGCAAGCCGTTTTCGCCCCCGGCCCCCGCCACTCCATAGGGCGAAACGGGGCTGGGCTGCCCCGGCTCCCTGGGCCCTGCTGCTTTGCTGGGGGTCTCCGGTGCCCGAAACCCACTCCCCACGGGTTCTCCTTCGTGGGGAAGCAGGATTGGGCGCGCGATGGCCTTCTGCGCCCAGGCCCCAGCCTTGCCCCCTGAGCCAGCTCGGCCGTTCAGCGCCGAGTCCCCGTCGCACCGACGGCCCCAAACAATCTTCTGGCAGCTGCATTCTGCAAAGGGAAACTCTCCTCGGGCAGCAAACCACAGCCCCAACGCGCCTCGGATCGAGAAAGCAACGCAAGCCGTTTTCGCCCCCGGCCTCCCGCTCTCCATAGAGCGAAACGGGGCTGGGCTGCCCAGGCTCCCTGGGCCCTGCTGCTTTGCTGGCGGTCTCCGGTGCCCGAAACCCACTGCCCACGGGTTCTCCTTCGTGGGGAAGCAGGATTGGACGCGCCAAGCCTTCTGCGCCCAGGCCCCAGCCATGCCACCTGAGCCAGCTCGGCCGCTCAGCGCCTAGGCCCCGTCGCACTGACGGCCCCAAACAATCTTCTGGCAGCTGCATTCTGCAAAGGGAAACTCTCCTCGGGCAGCAAACCACAGCCCCAACGCGCCTCGGATCGAGAAAGCAACGCAAGCCGTTTTTGCCCCCGGCCCCCTGCTCTCAATAGAGCGAACCGGGGCTGGGCTGCCCCGGCTCCCTGGGCCCTGCTGCTTTGCTGGGGGTCTCCGGTGCCCGAAACCCACTCCCCACGGGTTCTCCTTCGTGGGGAAGCAGGATTGGGCGCGCGAAGCCTTCTGCGCCCAAGCCTCAGCCATGCCCCCTGAGCCGGCTCGGCCGCTCAGCACCTAGGCTCCTTAGAATCGACGGCCATAAACGAACTTCTGGCAGCTGCATTCTGCAAAGGGAAACTCTCCTCGGGCAGCAAACCACAGCCACAACGCGCCTCGGATCGAGAAAGTAAGGCAAGCCCTTTTCGCCCCCGGCACCCCGCTCTCCATAGAGCGAACCGCGTCAGGGTTGCCCAGGCTCCCTGGGCCCTGCTGCTTTACTGGGTGTCTCCGGTGCCCGAAACCCACTCCCCACGGGTTCTCCTTCGTGGGGAAGCAGGATTGGGCGCGCGAAGGCCTTCAGCGCCCAGGCCCCAGCCATGCACCCTGAGCCAGCTCGGCCGCTCAGCGCCTAGGCCCCGACGCACCGAAGGCCCCAAACAATCTTCTGGCAGCTACATTCTGCAAAGGGAAACTCTCCTCGGGCAGCAAACCACAGCCCCAACGCGCCTCGGATCGAGAAAGCAACGCAAGCCTTTTTCGCCCCCGGACCCCCGCTCTCCATAGAGCGAACCGGGGCTGGGCTGCCATGGCTCCTTGGGCCCTGCTGCTTTGCTGGGGGTCTCCGGTGCCCGAAACCCACTCCCCACGGGATCTCCTTCGTGGGGAAGCAGGATTGGACGCGTGAAGCCTTCAGCGCCCAGGCCCCAGCCATGCCCCCTGAGCCAGCTCGGCCGCTCAGCGCCTAGGCCCCGTCGCACCGACGGCCCCAAACAATCTTCTGGCAGCTGCATTCTGCAAAGGGAAACTCTCCTCGGGCAGCAAACCACAGCCCCAATGCTCCTCGGTTAGAGAAAGCAATGCAAGCCGTTTTCGCCCCCGGCCCCCCGCTCTCCATACATTGAACCGGGGCTGGGCTGCCCAGGCTCCCTGGGCCCTGCTGCTTTGCTGGGGGTCTCCGGTGCCCGAAACCCACTCCCCACGGGTTCTCCTTCGTGGGGAAGCAGGATTGGACGCGCCAAGCCTTCTGCGCCCAGGCCCCAGCCATCCCTCCTGAGCCAGCTCGGCCTCTCAGCGCCTAGGCCCCGTCGCACCGACGGCCCCAAACAATCTTCTGGCAGCTGCATTCTGCAAAGGGAAACTCTCCTCGGGCAGCAAACCACAGCCCCAAAGCGCCTCGGATCGAGAAAGCAACGCAAGCCGTTTTCGCCCCCGGCCCCCCCTCTCCATAGGGCGAAACGGGGCTGGTCTGCCCAAGCTCCCTGGGCCCTGCTGCTTTGCTGGGGGTCTCCGGTGTCCGAAACCCACTCCCCACGGGTTCTCCTTCGTGGGGAAGCGGGCTTGGGCGCACGAAGTCCTTCTGCGCCCAGGCCCCAGCCATGCCCCCTGAGCCAGCTCGGCCGCTCAGCGCCTAGGCCCCGTCGCACCGACAGCCCCAAACAATCTTCTGGCAGCTGCATTCTGCAAAGGGAAACTCTCCTCGGGCAGCAAACCACAGCCCCAACGCGCCTCGGATCGAGAAAGCAACGCAAGCCGTTTTCGCCCCCGGCCCCCGCCACTCCATAGGGCGAAACGGGGCTGGGCTGCCCCGGCTCCCTGGGCCCTGCTGCTTTGCTGGGGGTCTCCGGTGCACGAAACCCACTCCCCACGGGTTCTCCTTCGTGGGGAAGCAGGATTGGACTCGCGAAGCCTTCTGGGCCCAGGCCCCAGCCATGCCCCCTGAGCCAGCTCGGCCTCTCAGCGCCTAGGCCCCGTCGCACCGACGGCCCCAAACAATTTTCTGGCAGCTGCATTCTGCAAAGGGAAACTCTCCTCGGGCAGCAAACCACAGCCCCAACGCGCCTCGGATCGAGAAAGCAACGCAAGCCGTTTTCGCCCCCGACCCCCCGCTCTCCATAGGGCGAACCGGGGCCTGGCTGCCCCGGCTCCCTGGGCCCTGCTGTTTTGCTGCTGGTCCCCGTGCCCGAAACCCACTCCCCACAGGTTCTCCATCGTGGGGAAGCAGGATTGGGCGCGGGAAGGCCTTCTGCGCCCAGGTCCCAGGCAAGCCCCCGAGCCAGCTCGTCTGCTCAGCGCCAAGATCCCGTCGCACCGATGCGCCAAACGAGCTTCTGACAGCTGCATTCTGCAAAGGGAAACTCTCCTCCGGCAGCAAACCACACCCCAACGCGCCTCGGATCTAGAAACAACGCAAGCCGTTTTCGCCCCCGCCCCCCCGCTCTCCATAGAGCGAACCGGGGTTGGGCTGCCCAGGCTCCCTGGGCCCTGCTGCTTTGCTGGGGGTCTCCGGTGCCCGAAACCCACTGCCCACGGGTTCTCCTTCGTGGGGAAGCAGGATTAGACGCGCGAAGCCTTCTGGGCCCAGGCCCCAGCCATGCCCCCTGAGCGAGCTCGGCCGCTCAGCGCCGCGGCCCCGTCGCACCGACGGCCCCAAACAATCTTCTGGCAGCTGCATTCTGCAAAGGGAAACTCTCCTCGGGCAGCAAACCACAGCCCCAACGCGCCTCGGATCGAGAAAGCAACGCAAGCCGTTTTCGCCCCCGGCCCCCCGCTGTCCATAGAGCGAACCGGCGCTGGGCTGCCCCGGCTCCCTGGGCCCTGCTGCTTTGCTGGGGGTCTCCGGTTCCCGAAACCCACTCCCCACGGGTTCTACTTTGTGGGGAAGCAGGATTGGGCGCGCGAAGGCCTTCTGCGCCCAGGCCCCAGCCATGCCCCCTGAGCCAGCACGGCCGCTCAATGCCGAGGCCCCGTCGCACCGACGGCCCCAAACAATCTTCTGGCAGCTGCATTCTGCAAAGGGAAACTCTCCTCGGGCAGCAAACCACAGCCCCAACGCGCCTCGGATCGAGAAAGCAACGCAAGTCGTTTTCGCCCCCGGCCCCCTGCTCTCAATAGAGCGAACCGGGGCTGGGCTGCCCCGGCTCCCTGGGCCCTGCTGCTTTGCTGGGGGTCTCCGGTGCCCGAAACCCACTCCCCACGGGTTCTCCTTCGTGGGGAAGCAGGATTGGACGCGCGAAGCCTTCTGCGCCCAGGCCCCAGCCATGCCCCCTGAGCCGGCTCGGCCGCTCAGCACCTAGGCTCCTTAGAATCGACGGCCATAAACGAACTTCTGGCAGCTGCATTCTGCAAAGGGAAACTCTCCTCGGGCAGCAAACCACAGCCCCAACGCGCCTCGGATCGAGAAAGCAAGGCAAGCCCTTTTCGCCCCCGGCACCCCGCTCTCCATAGAGCGAACCGCGTCAGGGTTGCCCAGGCTCCCTGGGCCCTGCTGCTTTGCTGGGGGTCTCCGGTGCCCGAAACCCACTCCCCACGGGTTCTCCTTCGTGGGGAAGCAGGATTGGGCGCGCGAAGGCCTTCAGCGCCCAGGCCCCAGCCATGCACCCTTAGCCAGCTCGGCCGCTCAGCGTCTAGGCCCCGACGCACCGACGGCCCCAAACAATTTTCTGGCAGCTGCATTCTGCAAAGGGAAACTCTCCTCGGGCAGCAAACCACAGCCCCAACGCGCCTCGGATCGAGAAAGCAACGCAAGCCGTTTTCGCCCCCGACCCCCCGCTCTCCATAGGGCGAACCGGGGCCTGGCTGCCCCGGCTCCCTGGGCCCTGCTGTTTTGCTGCTGGTCCCCGTGCCCGAAACCCACTCCCCACAGGTTCTCCATCGTGGGGAAGCAGGATTGGGCGCGGGAAGGCCTTCTGCGCCCAGGTCCCAGGCAAGCCCCCGAGCCAGCTCGGCGGCTCAGCGCCAAGATCCCGTCGCACCGATGCCCCAAACGAGCTTCTGACAGCTGCATTCTGCAAAGGGAAACTCTCCTCCGGCAGCAAACCACACCCCAACGCGCCTCGGATCTAGAAACAACGCAAGCCGTTTTCGCCCCCGCCCCCCCGCTCTCCATAGAGCGAACCGGGGTTGGGCTGCCCAGGCTCCCTGGGCCCTGCTGCTTTGCTGGGGGTCTCCGGTGCCCGAAACCCACTCCCCACGGGTTCTCCTTCGTGGGGAAGCAGGATTAGACGCGCGAAGCCTTCTGGGCCCAGGCCCCAGCCATGCCCCCTGAGCGAGCTCGGCCGCTCAGCGCCGCGGCCCCGTCGCACCGACGGCCCCAAACAATCTTCTGGCAGCTGCATTCTGCAAAGGGAAACTCTCCTCGGGCAGCAAACCACAGCCCCAACGCGCCTCGGATCGAGACAGCAACGCAAGCCGTTTTCGCCCCCGGCCCCCCGCTGTCCATAGAGCGAACCGGCGCTGGGCTGCCCCGGCTCCCTGGGCCCTGCTTCTTTGCTGGGGGTCTCCGGTTCCCGAAACCCACTCCCCACGGGTTCTACTTTGTGGGGAAGCAGGATTGGGCGCGCGAAGGCCTTCTGCGCCCAGGCCCCAGCCATGCCCCCTGAGCCAGCACGGCCGCTCAATGCCGAGGCCCCGTCGCACCGACGGCCCCAAACAATCTTCTGGCAGCTGCATTCTGCAAAGGGAAACTCTCCTCGGGCAGCAAACCACAGCCCCAACGCGCCTCGGATCGAGAAAGCAACGCAAGTCGTTTTCGCCCCCGGCCCCCTGCTCTCAATAGAGCGAACCGGGGCTGGGCTGCCCCGGCTCCCTGGGCCCTGCTGCTTTGCTGGGGGTCTCCGGTGCCCGAAACACACTCCCCACGGGTTCTCCTTCGTGGGGAAGCAGGATTGGGCGCGCGAAGCCTTCTGCGCCCAGGCCCCAGCCATGCCCCCTGAGCCGGCTCGGCCGCTCAGCACCTAGGCTCCTTAGAATCGACGGCCATAAACGAACTTCTGGCAGCTGCATTCTGCAAAGGGAAACTCTCCTCGGGCAGCAAACCACAGCCCCAACGCGCCTCGGATCGAGAAAGCAAGGCAAGCCCTTTTCGCCCCCGGCACCCCGCTCTCCATAGAGCGAACCGCGTCAGGGTTGCCCAGGCTCCCTGGGCCCTGCGCTTTGCTGGGGGTCTCCGGTGCCCGAAACCCACTCCCCACGGGTTCTCCTTCGTGGGGAAGCAGGATTGGGCGCGCGAAGGCCTTCAGCGCCCAGGCCCCAGACATGCACCCTTAGCCAGCTCGGCCGCTCAGCGTCTAGGCCACGACGCACCGAAGGCCCCAAACAATCTTCTGGCAGCTACATTCTGCAAAGGGAAACTCTCCTCGGGCAGCAAACCACAGCCCCAACGCGCCTCGGATCGAGAAAGCAACGCAAGCCGTTTTCGCCCCCGGCCTCCCCTCTCCATAGGGCGAACCACGGCTGGTCTGCCCAAGCTCCCTGGGCCCTGCTGCTTTGCTGGGGGTCTCCGGTGTCCGAAACCCACTCCCCACGGGTTCTCCTTCGTGGGGAAGCGGGCTTGGGTGCACGAAGTCCTTCTGCGCCCAGGCCCCAGCCATGCCCCCTGAGCCAGCTCGGCCGCTCAGCGCCTAGGCCCCGTCGCACCGACGGCCCCAAACAATCTTCTGGCAGCTGCATTCTGCAAAGGGAAACTCTCCTCGGGCAGCAAACCACAGCCCCAACGCGCCTCGGATCGAGAAAGCAACGCAAGCCGTTTTCGCCCCCGGCCCCCGCCACTCCATAGGGCGAAACGGGGCTGGGCTGCCCCGGCTCCCTGGGCCCTGCTGCTTTGCTGGGGGTCTCAGGTGCCCGAAACCCACTCCCCACGGGTTCTCCTTCGTGGGGAAGCAGGATTGGGCGCGCGATGGCCTTCTGCGCCCAGGCCCCAGCCTTGCCCCCTGAGCCAGCTCGGCCGTACAGCGCCGAGTCCCCGTCGCACCGACGGCCCCAAACAATCTTCTGGCAGCTGCATTCTGCAAAGGGAAACTCTCCTCGGGCAGCAAACCACAGCCCCAACGCGCCTCGGATCGAGAAAGCAACGCAAGCCGTTTTCGCCCCCGGCCTCCCGCTCTCCATAGAGCGAAACGGGGCTGGGCTGCCCAGGCTCCCTGGGCCCTGCTGCTTTGCTGGCGGTCTCTGGTGCCCGAAACCCACTGCCCACGGGTTCTCCTTCGTGGGGAAGCAGGATTGGACGCGCCAAGCCTTCTGCGCCCAGGCCCCAGCCATGCCCCCTGAGCCAGCTCGGCCGCTCAGCGCCTAGGCCCTGTCGCACTGACGGCCCCAAACAATCTTCTGACAGCTGCATTCTGCAAAGGGAAACTCTCCTCGGGCAGCAAACCACAGCCCCAATGCTCCTCGGTTAGAGAAAGCAACGCAAGCCGTTTTCGCCCCCGGCCCCCTGCTCACAATAGAGCGAACCGGGGCTGGGCTGCCCCGGCTCCCTGGGCCCTGCTGCTTTGCTGGCGGTCTCCGGTGCCCGAAACCCACTCCCCACGGGTTCTCCTTCGTGGGGAAGCAGGATTGGGCGCGCGAAGCCTTCTGCGCCCAAGCCCCAGCCATGCCCCCTGAGCCGGCTCGGCCGCTCAGAACCTAGGCTCCTTAGAATCGACGGCCATAAACGAACTTCTGGCAGCTGCATTCTGCAAAGGGAAACTCTCCTCGGGCAGCAAACCACAGCCCCAACGCGCCTCGGATCGAGAAAGCAAGGCAAGCCCTTTTCGCCCCCGGCACCCCGCTCTCCATAGAGCGAACCGCGTCAGGGTTGCCCAGGATCCCTGGGCCCTGCTGCTTTACTGGGGGTCTCCAGTGCCCGAAACCCACTCCCCACGGGTTCTCCTTCGTGGGGAAGCAGGATTGGGCGCGCGAAGGCCTTCAGCGCCCAGGCCCCAGCCATGCACCCTGAGCCAGCTCGGCCGCTCAGCGTCTAGGCCCCGACGCACCGAAGGCCCCAAACAATCTTCTGGCAGCTACATTCTGCAAAGGGAAACTCTCCTCGGGCAGCAAACCACAGCCCCAACGCGCCTCGGATCGAGAAAGCAACGCAAGCCTTTTTCGCCCCCGGACCCCCGCTCTCCATAGAGCGAACCGGGGCTGGGCTGCCATGGCTCCTTGGGCCCTGCTGCTTTGCTGGGGGTCTCCGGTGCCCGAAACCCACTCCCCACGGGATCTCCTTCGTGGGGAAGCAGGATTGGACGCGTGAAGCCTTCTGCGCCCAGGACCCAGCCATGCCCCCTGAGCCAGCTCGGCCGCTCAGCGCCTAGGCCCCGTCGCACCGACGGCCCCAAACAATCTTCTGGCAGCTGCATTCTGCAAAGGGAAACTCTCCTCGGGCAGCAAACCACAGCCCCAATGCTCCTCGGTTAGAGAAAGCAATGCAAGCCGTTTTCGCCCCCGGCCCCCCGCTCTCCATACATTGAACCGGGGCTGGGCTGCCCAGGCTCCCTGGGCCCTGCTGCTTTGCTGGGGGTCTCCGGTGCCCGAAACCCACTCCCCACGGGTTCTCCTTCGTGGGGAAGCAGGATTGGACGCGCCAAGCCTTCTGCGCCCAGGCCCCAGCCATGCCTCCTGAGCCAGCTCGGCCTCTCAGCGCCTAGGCCCCATCGCACCGACGGCCCCAAACAATCTTCTGGCAGCTGCATTCTGCAAAGGGAAACTCTCCTCGGGCAGCAAACCACAGCCCCAACGCGCCTCGGATCGAGAAAGCAACGCAAGCCGTTTTCGCCCCCGGCCCCCGCCACTCCATAGGGCGAAACGGGGCTGGGCTGCCCCGGCTCCCTGGGCCCTGCTGCTTTGCTGGGGGTCTCCGGTGCCCGAAACCCACTCCCCACGGGTTCTCCTTCGTGGGGAAGCAGGATTGGGCGCGCGATGGCCTTCTGCGCCCAGGCCCCAGCCTTGCCCCCTGAGCCAGCTCGGCCGTTCAGCGCCGAGTCCCCGTCGCACCGACGGCCCCAAACAATCTTCTGGCAGCTGCATTCTGCAAAGGGAAACTCTCCTCGGGCAGCAAACCACAGCCCCAACGCGCCTCGGATCGAGAAAGCAACGCAAGCCGTTTTCGCCCCCGGCCTCCCGCTCTCCATAGAGCGAAACGGGGCTGGGCTGCCCAGGCTCCCTGGGCCCTGCTGCTTTGCTGGCGGTCTCCGGTGCCCGAAACCCACTGCCCACGGGTTCTCCTTCGTGGGGAAGCAGGATTGGACGCGCCAAGCCTTCTGCGCCCAGGCCCCAGCCATGCCACCTGAGCCAGCTCGGCCGCTCAGCGCCTAGGCCCCGTCGCACTGACGGCCCCAAACAATCTTCTGACAGCTGCATTCTGCAAAGGGAAACTCTCCTCAGGCAGCAAACCACAGCCCCAATGCTCCTCGGTTAGAGAAAGCAACGCAAGCCGTTTTCGCCCCCGGCCCCCTTCTCTCAATAGAGCGAACCGGGGCAGGGCTGCCCCGGCTCCCTGGGCCCTGCTGCTTTGCTGGGGGTCTCCGGTGCCCGAAACCCACTCCCCACGGGTTCTCCTTCGTGGGGAAGCAGGATTGGGCGCGCGAAGCCTTCTGCGCCCAAGCCCCAGCCATGCCCCCTGAGCCGGCTCGGCCGCTCAGAACCTAGGCTCCTTAGAATCGACGGCCATAAACGAACTTCTGGCAGCTGCATTCTGCAAAGGGAAACTCTCCTCGGGCAGCAAACCACAGCCCCAACGCGCCTCGGATCGAGAAAGCAAGGCAAGCCCTTTTCGCCCCCGGCACCCCGCTCTCCATAGAGCGAACCGCGTCAGGGTTGCCCAGGATCCCTGGGCCCTGCTGCTTTACTGGGGGTCTCCGGTGCCCGAAACCCACTCCCCACGGGTTCTCCTTCGTGGGGAAGCAGGATTGGGCGCGCGAAAGCCTTCAGCGCCCAGGCCCCAGCCATGCACCCTGAGCCAGCTCGGCCGCTCAGCGTCTAGGCCCCGACGCACCGAAGGCCCCAAACAATCTTCTGGCAGCTACATTCTGCAAAGGGAAACTCTCCTCGGGCAGCAAACCACAGCCCCAACGCGCCTCGGATCGAGAAAGCAACGCAAGCCGTTTTCGCCCCCGGACCCCCGCTCTCCATAGAGCGAACCGGGGCTGGGCTGCCATGGCTCCTTGGGCCCTGCTGCTTTGCTGGGGGTCTCCGGTGCCCGAAACCCACTCCCCACGGGATCTCCTTCGTGGGGAAGCAGGATTGGACGCGTGAAGCCTTCTGCGCCCAGGCCCCAGCCATGCCCCCTGAGCCAGCTCGGCCGCTCAGCGCCTAGGCCCCGTCGCACCGACGGCCCCAAACAATCTTCTGGCAGCTGCATTCTGCAAAGGGAAACTCTCCTCGAGCAGCAAACCACAGCCCCAATGCTCCTCGGTTAGAGAAAGCAATGCAAGCCGTTTTCGCCCCCGGCCCCCCGCTCTCCATACAGCGAACCGGGGCTGGGCTGCCCAGGCTCCCTGGGCCCTGCTGCTTTGCTGGGGGTCTCCGGTGCCCGAAACCCACTCCCCACGGGTTCTCCTTCGTGGGGAAGCAGGATTGGACGCGCCAAGCCTTCTGCGCCCAGGCCCCAGCCATGCCTCCTGAGCCAGCTCGGCCTCTCAGCGCCTAGGCCCCGTCGCACCGACGGCCCCAAACAATCTTCTGGCAGCTGCATTCTGCAAAGGGAAACTCTCCTCGGGCAGCAAACCACAGCCACAACGCGCCTCGGATCGAGAAAGCAACGCAAGCCGTTTTCGCCCCCGGCCCCCCCTCTCCATAGGGCGAACCACGGCTGGTCTGCCCAAGCTCCCTGGGCCCTGCTGCTTTGCTGGGGGTCTCCGGTGTCCGAAACCCACTCCCCACGGGTTCTCCTTCGTGAGGAAGCAGGATTGGGCGCACGAAGTCCTTTTGCGCCCAGGCCCCAGCCATGCCCCCTGAGCCAGCTCGGCCGCTCAGCGCCTAGGCCCCGTCGCACCGACGGCCCCAAACAATCTTCTGGCAGCTGCATTCTGCAAAGGGAAACTCTCCTCGGGCAGCAAACCACAGCCCCAACGCGCCTCGGATCGAGAAAGCAACGCAAGCCGTTTTCGCCCCCGGCCCCCGCCACTCCATAGGGCGAAACGGGGCTGGGCTGCCCCGGCTCCCTGGGCCCTGCTGCTTTGCTGGGGGTCTCCGGTGCCCGAAACCCACTCCCCACGGGTTCTCCTTCGTGGGGAAGCAGGATTGGGCGAGCGATGGCCTTCTGCGCCCAGGCCCCAGCCTTGCCCCCTGAGCCAGCTCGGCCGTTCAGCGCCGAGTCCCCGTCGCACCGACGGCCCGAAACAATCTTCTGGCAGCTGCATTCTGCAAAGGGAAACTCTCCTCGGGCAGCAAACCACAGCCCCAACGCGCCTCGGATCGAGAAAGCAACGCAAGCCGTTTTCGCCCCCGGCCCCCGCCACTCCATAGGGCGAAACGGGGCTGGGCTGCCCCGGCTCCCTGGGCCCTGCTGCTTTGCTGGGGGTCTCCGGTGCCCGAAACCCACTCCCCACGGGTTCTCCTTCGTGGGGAAGCAGGATTGGGCGCGCGATGGCCTTCTGCGCCCAGGCCCCAGCCTTGCCCCCTGAGCCAGCTCGGCCGTTCAGCGCCGAGTCCCCGTCGCACCGACGGCCCGAAACAATCTTCTGGCAGCTGCATTCTGCAAAGGGAAACTCTCCTCGGGCAGCAAACCACAGCCCCAATGCGCCTCGGATCGAGAAAGCAACGCAAGCCGTTTTCGCCCCCGGCCTCCCGCTCTCCATAGAGCGAAACGGGGCTGGGCTGCCCAGGCTCCCTGGGCCCTGCTGCTTTGCTGGGGGTCTCCGGTGCCCGAAACCCACTGCCCACGGGTTCTCCTTCGTGGGGAAGCAGGATTGGACGCGCCAAGCCTTCTGCGCCCAGGCCCCAGCCATGCCACCTGAGCCAGCTCGGCCGCACAGCGCCTAGGCCCCGTCGCACTGACGGCCCCAAACAATCTTCTGACAGCTGCATTCTGCAAAGGGAAACTCTCCTCGGGCAGCAAACCACAGCCCCAATGCTCCTCGGTTAGAGAAAGCAACGCAAGCCGTTTTCGCCCCCGGCCCCCTGCTCTCAATAGAGCGAACCGGGGCTGGGCTGCCCCGGCTCCCTGGGCCCTGCTGCTTTGCTGGGGGTCTCCGGTGCCCGAAACCCACTCCCCACGGGTTCTCCTTCGTGGGGAAGCAGGATTGGGCTCGCGAAGCCTTCTGCGCCCAAGCCCCAGCCATGCCCCCTGAGCCGACTCGGCCGCTCAGAACCTAGGCTCCTTAGAATCGACGGCCATAAACGAACTTCTGGCAGCTGCATTCTGCAAAGGGAAACTCTCCTCGGGCAGCAAACCACAGCCCCAACGCGCCTCGGATCGAGAAAGCAAGGCAAGCCCTTTTCGCCCCCGGCACCCCGCTCTCCATAGAGCGAACCGCGTCAGGGTTGCCCAGGATCCCTGGGCCCTGCTGCTTTACTGGGGGTCTCCGGTGCCCGAAACCCACTCCCCACGGGTTCTCCTTCGTGGGGAAGCAGGATTGGGCGCGCGAAGGCCTTCAGCGCCCAGGCCCCAGCCATGCACCCTGAGCCAGCTCGGCCGCTCAGCGTCTAGGCCCCGACGCACCGAAGGCCCCAAACAATCTTCTGGCAGCTACATTCTGCAAAGGGAAACTCTCCTCGGGCAGCAAACCACAGCCCCAACGCGCCTCGGATCGAGAAAGCAACGCAAGCCTTTTTCGCCCCCGGACCCCCGCTCTCCATAGAGCGAACCGGGGCTGGGCTGCCATGGCTCCTTGGGCCCTGCTGCTTTGCTGGGGGTCTCCGGTGCCCGAAACCCACTCCCCACGGGATCTCCTTCGTGGGGAAGCAGGATTGGACGCGTGAAGCCTTCTGCGCCCAGGCCCCAGCAATGCCCCCTGAGCCAGCTCGGCCGCTCAGCGCCTAGGCCCCGTCGCACCGACGGCCCCAAACAATCTTCTGGCAGCTGCATTCTGCAAAGGGAAACTCTCCTTGGGCAGCAAACCACAGCCCCAATGCTCCTCGGTTAGAGAAAGCAATGCAAGCCGTTTTCGCCCCCGGCCCCCCGCTCTCCATACAGCGAACCGGGGCTGGGCTGCCCAGGCTCCCTGGGCCCTGCTGCTTTGCTGGGGGTCTCCGGTGCCCGAAACCCACTCCCCACAGGTTCTCCTTCGTGGGGAAGCTGGATTGGGCGCGGGAAGGCCTTCTGCGCCCAGGCTCCAGGCAAGCCCCCGAGCCAGCTCGGCTGCTCAGCGCCAAGATCCCGTCGCACCGATGCCCCAAACGAGCTTCTGACAGCTGCATTCTGCAAAGGGAAACTCTCCTCCGGCAGCAAACCACAGCCCCAACGCGCCTCGGATCTAGAAACAACGCAAGCCGTTTTCGCCCCCGCCCCCCCTCTCTCCATAGAGCGAACCGGGGTTGGGCTGCCCAGGCTCCCTGGGCCCTGCTGCTTTACTGGGGGTCTCCGGTGCCCGAAACCCACACCCCACGGGTTCTCCTTCGTGGGGAAGCAGGATTGGGCGAGCGATGGCCTTCTGCGCCCAGGCCAGAGACTTGCCCCCTGAGCCAGCTCGGCCTCTCAGCGCCTAGGCCCCGTCGCACCGACGGCCCGAAACAATCTTCTGGCAGCTGCATTCTGCAAAGGGTAACTCTCCTCGGGCAGCAAACCACAGCCCCAACGCGCCTCGGATCGAGAAAGCACTGCAAGCCGTTTTCGACCCGACACCCAGCTCTCCATAGGGGTAACCGGGGCTGGGCTGCCCTGGCTCCTTGGGCCCTGCTGATTTGCTGGGTGTCTCCGGTGCCCGAAACCCACTCCCCACGGGTTCTCCTTCGTGGGGAAGCAGGATTGGGCGCGCGAAGCTTTCTGCGCCCAAGCCCCAGCCATGCCCCATTAGCCGGCTCGGCCGCTCAGCGCCTAGGCTCCTTAGAATCGACGGCCATAAACGAACTTCTGGCAGCTGCATTCTGCAAAGGGAAACTCTCCTCGGGCAGCAAACCACAGCCCCAAAGCGCCTCGGATCGAGAAAGCAAGGCAAGCCGTTTTCGCCTCTGGCCCCCCGCTCTCCATAGAACGAACCGCGGCAGGGCTGCCCAGGCTCCCTGGGCCCCGCTGCTTTACTGGGGGTCTCCGGTGCCCGAAACCCACTCCCCACGGGTTCTCCTTCGTGGGGAAGCAGGATTGGGCGCGCGAAGGCCTTCAGCGCCCAGGCCGCAGCCATGCACCCTGAGCCAGCTCGGCCGCTCAGCGTCTAGGCCCCGTCGCACCGAAGGCCCCAAACAATCTTCTGGCAGCTACATTCTGCAAAGGGAAACTCTCCTCGGGCAGCAAACCACAGCCCCAACGCGCCTCGGATCGAGAAAGCAACGCAAGCCTTTTTCGCCCCCGGACCCCCGCTCTCCATAGAGCGAACCGGGGCTGGGCTGCCATGGCTCCTTGGGCCCTGCTGCTTTGCTGGGGGTCTCCGGTGCCCGAAACCCACTCCCCACGGGATCTCCTTCGTGGGGAAGCAGGATTGGACGCGTGAAGCCTTCTGCGCCCAGGCCCCAGCCATGCCCCCTGAGCCAGCTCGGCCGCTCAGCGCCTAGGCCCCGTCGCACCGACGGCCCCAAACAATCTTCTGGCAGCTGCATTCTGCAAAGGGAAACTCTCCTCGGGCAGCAAACCACAGCCCCAATGCTCCTCGGTTAGAGAAAGCAAGGCACGCCGTTTTCGCCTCTGGCCCCCCGCTGTCCATAGAACGAACCGCGGCAGGGCTGCCCAGGCTCCCTGGGCCCTGCTGCTTTGCTGGAGGTCGCAGTGCCCGAAACCCACTCCCCACAGGTTCTCCTTCCTGGGGAAGCAGGATTTCGCGCGGGAAGGCCTTCTGCGCCCAGGCCCCAGGCAAGCCCCCTGAGCCAGCTCGGCTGCTCAGCGCCAAGGTCCCGTGGCACCGATGCCCCAAACGAGCTTCTGACAGCTGCATTCTACAAAGGGAAACTCTCCTCGGGCAGCAAACCACAGCCCCAATGCTCCTCGGTTAGAGAAAGCAACGCAAGCCGTTTTCGCCCCCGGCCCCCCGCTCTCCATACAGCGAACCGGGGCTGGGCTGCCCAGGCTCCCTGGGCCCTGCTGCTTTGCTGGGTGTCTCCGGTGCCCGAAACCCACTTCCCACGGGTTCTCCTTCGTGGGGAAGCAGGATTGGACGCGCCAAGCCTTCTGCGCCCAGGCCCCAGCCATGCACCCTGAGCCAGCTCGGCCTCTCAGCGCCTAGGCCCCGGCGCACCGACGGCCCCAAACAATCTTCTGGCAGCTGCATTCTGCAAAGGGAAACTCTCCTCGGGCAGCAAACCACAGCCCCAACGCGCCTCGGATCGAGAAAGCAACGCAAGCCTTTTTCGCCCCCGGACCCCCGCTCTCCATAGAGCGAAACGGGGCTGGGCTGCCATGGCTCCTTGGGCCCTGCTGCTTTGCTGGGGGTCTCCGGTGCCCGAAACCCACTCCCCACGGGTTCTCCTTCGTGGGGAAGCAGGATTGGACGCGCCAAGCCTTCTACGCCCAGGCCCCAGCCATGCCTCCTGAGCCAGCTCGGCCTCTCAGCGCCTAGGCCCCGTCGCACCGACGGCCCCAAACAATCTTCTGGCAGCTGCATTCTGCAAAGGGAAACTCTCCTCGGGCAGCAAACCACAGCCCCAACGCGCCTCGGATCGAGAAAGCAACGCAAGCCGTTTTCGCCCCCGGCCCCCCCTCTCCATAGGGCGAACCACAGCTGGTCTGCCCAAGCTCCCTGGGCCCTGCTGCTTTGCTGGGGGTCTCCGGTGCCCGAAACCCACTCCCCACGGGTTCTACTTTGTGGGGAAGCAGGATTGGGCGCGCTAAGGCCTTCTGCGCCCAGGCCCCAGCCATGCCCCCTGAGCCAGCACGGCCGCTCAGCGCCGAGGCCCCGTCCCACCGACGGCCCCAAACAATCTTCTGGCAGCTGCATTCTGCAAAGGGAAACTCTCCTCGGGCAGCAAACCACAGCCCCAACGCGCCTCGGATCGAGAAAGCAACGCAAGCCGTTTTCGCCCCCGGCCCCCCGCTCTCCATAGAGCGAACCGGGGCTGGGCCGCCCCGGCTCCCTGGGCCCTGCTGCTTTGCTGGGGGTCTCCGGTGCCCGAAACCCACTCCCCACGGGTTCTCCTTCGTGGGGAAGCAGGATTGGGCGCGCGAAGGCCTTCTGCGCCCAGGCCCGAGCCTTGCCCCCTGAGCCAGCTTGGCCGCTCAGCGCCTAGGCCCCGTCGCACCGACGGCCCCAAACGAGCTTCTGGCAGCTGCATTCTGCAAAGGGAAACTCTCCTCGGGCAGCAAACCACAGCCCCAACGCGCCTCGGATCGAGAAAGCAACGCAAGCCGTTTTCGCCCCCGGCCCCCCGCTGTCCATAGAGCGAACCGGGGCTGGGCTGCCCCGGCTCCCTGGGCCCTGCTGCTTTGCTGGGTGTCTCCGGTGCGTGAAACCCACTCCCCACGGGTTCTCCTTCGTGGGGAAGCAGGATTGGGCGCGCGAAGCCTTCTGCGCCCAGGCCCCAGCCTTGCCCCCTGAGCCGGCTCCGGCACTCAGCGCCGAGGCTCCTTCGAATCGACGGCCATAAACGAACATCTGGCAGCTGCATTCTGCAAAGGGAAACTCTCCTCGGGCAGCAAACCACAGCCCCAAAGCGCCTCGGATCGAGAAAGCAAGGCACGCCGTTTTCGCCTCTGGCCCCCCGCTGTCCATAGAACGAACCGCGGCAGGGCTGCCCAGGCTCCCTGGGCCCTGCTGCTTTGCTGGAGGTCGCAGTGCCCGAAACCCACTCCCCACAGGTTCTCCTTCCTGGGGAAGCAGGATTTCGCGCGGGAAGGCCTTCTGCGCCCAGGCCCCAGGCAAGCCCCCTGAGCCAGCTCGGCTGCTCAGCGCCAAGGTCCCGTGGCACCGATGCCCCAAACGAGCTTCTGACAGCTGCATTCTACAAAGGGAAACTCTCCTCGGGCAGCAAACCACAGCCCCAATGCTCCTCGGTTAGAGAAAGCAACGCAAGCCGTTTTCGCCCCCGGCCCCCCGCTCTCCATAGAGCGAACCGGGGCTGGGCTGCCCAGGCTCCCTGGGCCCTGCTGCTTTGCTGGGGGTCTCCGGTGCCCGAAACCCACTCCCCACGGGATCTCCTTCGTGGGGAAGCAGGATTGGACGCGCGAAGCCTTCTGGGCCCAGGACCCAGCCATGCCCCCTGAGCCAGCTCGGCCTCTCATCGCCTAGGCCCCGTCGCACCGACGGCCCCAAACAATCTTCTGGCAGCTGCATTCTGCAAAGGGAAACTCTCCTCGGGCAGCAAACCACAGCCCCAATGCTCCTCGGTTAGAGAAAGCAACGCAAGCCGTTTTCGCCCCCGGCCCCCCGCTCTCCATAGAGCGAACCGGGGCTGGGCTGCCCAGGCTCCCTGGGCCATGCTGCTTTGCTGGGTGTCTCCGGTGCCCGAAACCCACTCCCCACGGGTTCTCCTTCGTGGGGAAGCAGGATTGGACGCGCGAAGCCTTCTGGGCCCAGGCCCCAGCCATGCCCCCTGAGCCAGCTCGGCCTCTCATCGCCTAGGCCCCGTCGCACCGACGGCCCCAAACAATCTTCTGGCAGCTGCATTCTGCAAAGGGAAACTCTCCTCGGGCAGCAAACCACAGCCCCAACGCGCCTCGGATCGAGAAAGCAACGCAAGCCGTTTTCGCCCCCGACCACCCGCTCTCCATAGGGCGAACCAGGGCTGGGCTGCCCCGGCTCCCTGGGCCCTGCTGCTTTGCTGGAGGTCGCCGTGCCCGAAACCCACTCCCCACAGGTTCTCCTTCGTGGGGAAGCAGGATTCGGCGCGTGAAGGCCTTCTGCGCCAAGGCCCCTGCCATGCCCACTGAGCCAGCTCGGGCGCTCAGCGCCTACGCCCCGTCGCACCGACCGCCCCAAACGAGCTTCTGGCAGCTGCATTCTGCAAAGGGAAACTCTCCTCGGGCAGCAAACCACAGCCCCAACGCGCCTCGGATCGAGAAAGCAACGCAAGCCGTTTTCGCCCAGGGCCCCCCCACTCCATAGGGCGAACCGCGGCTGGTCTGCCCAAGCTCCCTGGGCCCTGCTGCTTTGCTGGGGGACTCCGGTGCCCGAAACCCACTCCCCACGGGTTCTCCTTCGTGGGGAAGTGGGATTGGGCGAAAGAAGTCCTTCTGGGCCCAGGACCCAGCCATGCCCCCTGAGCCAGCTCGGCCGCTCAGCGCCTAGGCCCTGTCGCACCGACGGCCCCAAACAATCTTCTGGCAGCTGCATTCTGCAAAGGGAAACTCTCCTCGGGCAGCAAACCACAGCCCCAACGCGCCTCGGATCGAGAAAGCAACGCAAGCCGTTTTCGCCCCCGGCCCCCCGCTGTCCATAGAGCGAACCGGGGCTGGGCTGCCCCGGCTCCCTGGGCCCTGCTGCTTTGCTGGGTGTCTCCGGTGCGTGAAACCCACTCCCCACGGGTTCTCCTTCGTGGGGAAGCAGGATTGGGCGCGCGAAGCCTTCTGGGCCCAGGCCCCAGCCTTGCCCCCTGAGCCGGCTCCGGCACTCAGCGCCGAGGCTCCTCCGAATCGACGGCCATAAACGAGCTTCTGGCAGCTGCATTCTGCAAAGGGAAACTCTCCTCGGGCAGCAAACCACAGCCCCAAAGCGCCTCGGATCGAGAAAGCAAGGCAAGCCGTTTTCGCCTCTGGCCCCCCGCTCTCCATAGAACGAACAGCGGCAGGGCTGCCCAGGCTCCCTGGGCCCTGCTGCTTTACTGGGGGTCTCCGGTGCCCGAAACCCACTCCCCACGGGTTCTCCTTCGTGGGGAAGCAGGATTGGGTGCGCGAAGGCCTTCAGCGCCCAGGCCGCAGCCATGCACCCTGAGCCAGCTCGGCCGCTCAGCGTCTAGTCCCCGTCGCACCGAAGGCCCCAAACAATCTTCTGGCAGCTACATTCTGCAAAGGGAAACTCTCCTCGGGCAGCAAACCACAGCCCCAACGCGCCTCGGATCGAGAAAGCAACGCAAGCCTTTTTCGCCCCCGGACCCCCGCTCTCCATAGAGCGAACCGGGGCTGGGCTGCCATGGCTCCTTGGGCCCTGCTGCTTTGCTGGGGGTCTCCGGTGCCCGAAACCCACTGCCCACGGGATCTCCTTCGTGGGGAAGCAGGATTGGACGCGTGAAGCCTTCTGCGCCCAGGCCCCAGCCATGCCCCCTGAGCCAGCTCGGCCGCTCAGCGCCTAGGCCCCGTCGCACCGACGGCCCCAAACAATCTTCTGGCAGCTGCATTCTGCAAAGGGAAACTCTCCTCGGGCAGCAAACCACAGCCCCAATGCTCCTCGGTTAGAGAAAGCAATGCAAGCCGTTTTCGACCCCGGCCCCCCGCTCTCCATACAGCGAACCGGGGCTGGGCTGCCCAGGCTCCCTGGGCCCTGCTGCTTTGCTGGGTGTCTCCGGTGCCCGAAACCCACTTCCCACGGGTTCTCCTTCGTGGGGAAGCAGGATTAGACGCGCCAAGCCTTCTGCGCCCAGGCCCCAGCCATGCCTCCTGAGCCAGCACGGCCGCTCAGCGCCGAGGCCCCGTCGCACCGACGGCCCGAAACAATCTTCTGGCAGCTGCATTCTGCAAAGGGAAACTCTCCTCGGGCAGCAAACCACAGCCCCAACGCGCCTCGGATCGAGAAAGCAACGCAAGCCGTTTTCGCCCCCGGCCCCCCCTCTCCATAGGGCGAACCACAGCTGGTCTGCCCAAGCTCCCTGGGCCCTGCTGCTTTGCTGGGGGTCTCCGGTGCCCGAAACCCACTCCCCACGGGTTCTACTTTGTGGGGAAGCAGGATTGGGCGCGCTAAGGCCTTCTGCGCCCAGGCCCCAGCCATGCCCCCTGAGCCAGCACGGCCGCTCAGCGCCGAGGCCCCGTCCCACCGACGGCCCCAAACAATCTTCTGGCAGCTGCATTCTGCAAAGGGAAACTCTCCTCGGGCAGCAAACCACAGCCCCAACGCGCCTCGGATCGAGAAAGCAACGCAAGCCGTTTTCGCCCCCGGCCCCCCGCTCTCCATAGAGCGAACCGGGGCTGGGCCGCCCCGGCTCCCTGGGCCCTGCTGCTTTGCTGGGGGTCTCCGGTGCCCGAAACCCACTCCCCACGGGTTCTCCTTCGTGGGGAAGCAGGATTGGGCGCGCGAAGGCCTTCTGCGCCCAGGCCCGAGCCTTGCCCCCTGAGCCAGCTTGGCCGCTCAGCGCCTAGGCCCCGTCGCACCGACGGCCCCAAACGAGCTTCTGGCAGCTGCATTCTGCAAAGGGAAACTCTCCTCGGGCAGCAAACCACAGCCCCAACGCGCCTCGGATCGAGAAAGCAACGCAAGCCGTTTTCGCCCCCAGCCCCCCGCTGTCCATAGAGCGAACCGGGGCTGGGCTGCCCCGGCTCCCTGGGCCCTGCTGCTTTGCTGGGTGTCTCCGGTGCGTGAAACCCACTCCCCACGGGTTCTCCTTCGTGGGGAAGCAGGATTGGGCGCGCGAAGCCTTCTGCGCCCAGGCCCCAGCCTTGCCCCCTGAGCCGGCTCCGGCACTCAGCGCCGAGGCTCCTTCGAATCGACGGCCATAAACGAACATCTGGCAGCTGCATTCTGCAAAGGGAAACTCTCCTCGGGCAGCAAACCACAGCCCCAAAGCGCCTCGGATCGAGAAAGCAAGGCACGCCGTTTTCGCCTCTGGCCCCCCGCTGTCCATAGAACGAACCGCGGCAGGGCTGCCCAGGCTCCCTGGGCCCTGCTGCTTTGCTGGAGGTCGCAGTGCCCGAAACCCACTCCCCACAGGTTCTCCTTCCTGGGGAAGCAGGATTTCGCGCGGGAAGGCCTTCTGCGCCCAGGCCCCAGGCAAGCCCCCTGAGCCAGCTCGGCTGCTCAGCGCCAAGGTCCCGTGGCACCGATGCCCCAAACGAGCTTCTGACAGCTGCATTCTACAAAGGGAAACTCTCCTCGGGCAGCAAACCACAGCCCCAATGCTCCTCGGTTAGAGAAAGCAACGCAAGCCGTTTTCGCCCCCGGCCCCCCGCTCTCCATAGAGCGAACCGGGGCTGGGCTGCCCAGGCTCCCTGGGCCCTGCTGCTTTGCTGGGGGTCTCCGGTGCCCGAAACCCACTCCCCACGGGATCTCCTTCGTGGGGAAGCAGGATTGGACGCGCGAAGCCTTCTGGGCCCAGGACCCAGCCATGCCCCCTGAGCCAGCTCGGCCTCTCATCGCCTAGGCCCCGTCGCACCGACGGCCCCAAACAATCTTCTGGCAGCTGCATTCTGCAAAGGGAAACTCTCCTCGGGCAGCAAACCACAGCCCCAACGCGCCTCGGATCGAGAAAGCAACGCAAGCCGTTTTCGCCCCCGGCCCCCCGCTCTCCATAGGGCTAACCGGGGCTGGGCTGCCATGGCTCCTTGGGCCCTGCTGCTTTGCTGGGGGTCTCCGGTGCCCGAAACCCACTCCCCACGGGTTCTCCTTCGTGGGGAAGCAGGATTGGGCGCACGAAGGCCTTCTGCGCCCAGGCCCCAGCCTTGCCCCCTGAGCGAGCTCGGCCGCTCAGCGCCGAGGCCCCGTCGCACCGACGGCCCCAAACAATCTTCTGACAGCTGCATTCTGCAAAGGGAAACTCTCCTCGGGCAGCAAACCACAGCCCCAATGCTCCTCGGTTAGAGAAAGCAACGCAAGCCGTTTTCGCCCCCGGCCTCCCGCTCTCCATAGAGCGAAACGGGGCTGGGCTGCCCAGGCTCCCTGGGCCCTGCTGCTTTGCTGGGGGTCTCCGGTGCCCGAAACCCACTCCCCACGGGTTCTCCTTCGTGGGGAAGCAGGATTGGACGCGCGAAGCCTTCTGCGCCCAGGCCCCAGCCATGCCACCTGAGCCAGCTCGGCCGCTCAGCGCCTAGGCCCCGTCGCACTGACGGCCCCAAACAATCTTCTGACAGCTGCATTCTGCAAAGGGAAACTCTCCTCGGGCAGCAAACCACAGCCCCAATGCTCCTCGGTTAGAGAAAGCAACGCAAGCCGTTTTCGCCCCCGGCCCCCCGCTCTCCATAGAGCGAACCGGGGCTGGGCTGCCCAGGCTCCCTGGGCCATGCTGCTTTGCTGGGTGTCTCCGGTGCCCGAAACCCACTCCCCACGGGTTCTCCTTCGTGGGGAAGCAGGATTGGACGCGCGAAGCCTTCTGGGCCCAGGCCCCAGCCATGCCCCCTGAGCCAGCTCGGCCTCTCATCGCCTAGGCCCCGTCGCACCGACGGCCCCAAACAATCTTCTGGCAGCTGCATTCTGCAAAGGGAAACTCTCCTCGGGCAGCAAACCACAGCCCCAACGCGCCTCGGATCGAGAAAGCAACGCAAGCCGTTTTCGCCCCCGACCACCCGCTCTCCATAGGGCGAACCAGGGCTGGGCTGCCCCGGCTCCCTGGGCCCTGCTGCTTTGCTGGAGGTTGCCGTGCCCGAAACCCACTCCCCACAGGTTCTCCTTCGTGGGGAAGCAGGATTCGGCGCGTGAAGGCCTTCTGCGCCAAGGCCCCTGCCATGCCCACTGAGCCAGCTCGGGCGCTCAGCGCCTACGCCCCGTCGCACCGACCGCCCCAAAGGAGCTTCTGGCAGCTGCATTCTGCAAAGGGAAACTCTCCTCGGGCAGCAAACCACAGCCCCAACGCGCCTCGGATCGAGAAAGCAACGCAAGCCGTTTTCGCCCAGGGCCCCCCCACTCCATAGGGCGAACCGCGGCTGGTCTGCCCAAGCTCCCTGGGCCCTGCTGCTTTGCTGGGGGACTCCGGTGCCCGAAACCCACTCCCCACGGGTTCTCCTTCGTGGGGAAGTGGGATTGGGCGAAAGAAGTCCTTCTGGGCCCAGGACCCAGCCATGCCCCCTGAGCCAGCTCGGCCGCTCAGCGCCTAGGCCCTGTCGCACCGACGGCCCCAAACAATCTTCTGGCAGCTGCATTCTGCAAAGGGAAACTCTCCTCGGGCAGCAAACCACAGCCCCAACGCGCCTCGGATCGAGAAAGCAACGCAAGCCGTTTTCGCCCCCGGCCCCCCGCTGTCCATAGAGCGAACCGGGGCTGGGCTGCCCCGGCTCCCTGGGCCCTGCTGCTTTGCTGGGTGTCTCCGGTGCGTGAAACCCACTCCCCACGGGTTCTCCTTCGTGGGGAAGCAGGATTGGGCGCGCGAAGCCTTCTGGGCCCAGGCCCCAGCCTTGCCCCCTGAGCCGGCTCCGGCACTCAGCGCCGAGGCTCCTTCGAATCGACGGCCATAAACGAGCTTCTGGCAGCTGCATTCTGCAAAGGGAAACTCTCCTCGGGCAGCAAACCACAGCCCCAAAGCGCCTCGGATCGAGAAAGCAAGGCAAGCCGTTTTCGCCTCTGGCCCCCCGCTCTCCATAGAACGAACAGCGGCAGGGCTGCCCAGGCTCCCTGGGCCCTGCTGCTTTACTGGGGGTCTCCGGTGCCCGAAACCCACTCCCCACGGGTTCTCCTTCGTGGGGAAGCAGGATTGGGTGCGCGAAGGCCTTCAGCGCCCAGGCCGCAGCCATGCACCCTGAGCCAGCTCGGCCGCTCAGCGTCTAGGCCCCGTCGCACCGAAGGCCCCAAACAATCTTCTGGCAGCTACATTCTGCAAAGGGAAACTCTCCTCGGGCAGCAAACCACAGCCCCAACGCGCCTCGGATCGAGAAAGCAACGCAAGCCTTTTTCGCCCCCGGACCCCCGCTCTCCATAGAGCGAACCGGGGCTGGGCTGCCATGGCTCCTTGGGCCCTGCTGCTTTGCTGGGGGTCTCCGGTGCCCGAAACCCACTGCCCACGGGATCTCCTTCGTGGGGAAGCAGGATTGGACGCGTGAAGCCTTCTGCGCCCAGGCCCCAGCCATGCCCCCTGAGCCAGCTCGGCCGCTCAGCGCCTAGGCCCCGTCGCACCGACGGCCCCAAACAATCTTCTGGCAGCTGCATTCTGCAAAGGGAAACTCTCCTCGGGCAGCAAACCACAGCCCCAATGCTCCTCGGTTAGAGAAAGCAATGCAAGCCGTTTTCGACCCCGGCCCCCCGCTCTCCATACAGCGAACCGGGGCTGGGCTGCCCAGGCTCCCTGGGCCCTGCTGCTTTGCTGGGTGTCTCCGGTGCCCGAAACCCACTTCCCACGGGTTCTCCTTCGTGGGGAAGCAGGATTAGACGCGCCAAGCCTTCTGCGCCCAGGCCCCAGCCATGCCTCCTGAGCCAGCACGGCCGCTCAGCGCCGAGGCCCCGTCGCACCGACGGCCCGAAACAATCTTCTGGCAGCTGCATTCTGCAAAGGGAAACTCTCCTCGGGCAGCAAACCACAGCTCCAACGCGCCTCGGATCGAGAAAGCAAGGCAAGCCGTTTTCGCCCCCGGCCCCCCCTCTCCATAGGGCGAACCACGGCTGGTCTGCCCAAGCTCCCTGGGCCCTGCTGCTTTGCTGGGGTCTCCGGTGTCCGAAACCCACTCCCCACGGGTTCTCCTTCGTGGGGAAGCGGGCTTGGGCGCACGAAGTCCTTCTGCGCCCAGGCACCAGCCATGCCCCCTGAGCCAGCTGGGCCGCTCAGCGCCTAGGCCCCGTCGCACCGACGGCCCCAAACAATCTTCTGGCAGCTGCATTCTGCAAAGGGAAACTCTCCTCGGGCAGCAAACCACAGCCCCAACGCGCCTCGGATCGAGAAAGCAACGCAAGCCGTTTTCGCCCCCGGCCCCCGCCACTCCATAGGGCGAAACGGGGCTGGGCTGCCCCGGCTCCCTGGGCACTGCTGCTTTGCTGGGGGTCTCCGGTGCCCGAAACCCACTCCCCACGGGTTCTCCTTCGTGGGGAAGCAGGATTGGGCGCACGATGGCCTTCTGCGCCCAGGCCCTAGCCTTGCCCCCTGAGCCAGCTCGGCCGTTCAGCGCCGAGTCCCTGTCGCACCGACGGCCCGAAACAATCTTCTGGCAGCTGCATTCTGCAAAGGGAAACTCTCCTCGGGCAGCAAACCACAGCCCCAACGCGCCTCGGATCGAGAAAGCAACGCAAGCCGTTTTCGCCCCCGACCACCCGCTCTCCATAGGGCGAACAGGGGCTGGGCTGCCCCGGCTCCCTGGGCCCTGCTGCTTTGCTGGAGGTCGCCGTGCCCGAAACCCACTCCCCACAGGTTCTCCTTCGTGGGGAAGCAGGATTTCGCGCGGGAAGGCCTTCTGCGCCCAGGCCCCAGGCAAGCCCCCTGAGCCAGCTCGGCTGCTCAGCGCCAAGGTCCCGTGGCACCGATGCCCCAAACGAGCTTCTGACAGCTGCATTCTGCAAAGGGAAACTCTCCTCGGGCAGCAAACCACAGCCCCAATGCTCCTCGGTTAGAGAAAGCAACGCAAGCCGTTTTCGCCCCCGGCCCCCCGCTCTCCATAGAGCGAACCGGGGCTGGGCTGCCCAGGCTCCCTGGGCCCTGCTGCTTTGCTGGGGGTCTCCGGTGCCCGAAACCCACTCCCCACGGGATCTCCTTCGTGGGGAAGCAGGATTGGACGCGCGAAGCCTTCTGGGCCCAGGACCCAGCCATGCCCCCTGAGCCAGCTCGGCCTCTCATCGCCTAGGCCCCGTCGCACCGACGGCCCCAAACAATCTTCTGGCAGCTGCATTCTGCAAAGGGAAACTCTCCTCGGGCAGCAAACCACAGCCCCAACGCGCCTCGGATCGAGAAAGCAACGCAAGCCGTTTTCGCCCCCGGCCCCCCGCTCTCCATAGGGCTAACCGGGGCTGGCTGCCATGGCTCCTTGGGCCCTGCTGCTTTGCTGGGGGTCTCCGGTGCCCGAAACCCACTCCCCACGGGTTCTCCTTCGTGGGGAAGCAGGATTGGACGCGCGAAGCCTTCTGCGCCCAGGCCCCAGCCATGCCCCCTGAGCCAGCTCGGCCGCTCAGCGCCTAGGCCCCGTCGCACTGACGGCCCCAAACAATCTTCTGGCAGCTGCATTCTGCAAAGGGAAACTCTCCTCGGGCAGCAAACCACAGCCCCAATGCTCCTCGGTTAGAGAAAGCAACGCAAGCCGTTTTCGCCCCCGGCCCCCCGCTCTCCATAGAGCGAACCGGGGCTGGGCTGCCCAGGCTCCCTGGGCCCTGCTGCTTTGCTGGGGGTCTCCGGTGCCCGAAACCCACTCCCCACGGGTTCTCCTTCGTGGGGAAGCAGGATTGGACGCGCGAAGCCTTCTGGGCCCAGGCCCCAGCCATGCCCCCTGAGCCAGCTCGGCCTCTCATCGCCTATGCCCCGTCGCACCGACGGCCCCAAACAATCTTCTGGCAGCTGCATTCTGCAAAGGGAAACTCTCCTCGGGCAGCAAACCACAGCCCCAACGCGCCTCGGATCGAGAAAGCAACACAAGCCGTTTTCGCCCCCGACCACCCGCTCTCCATAGGGCGAACCGGGGCTGGGCTGCCCCGGCTCCCTGGGCCCTGCTGCTTTGCTGGAGGTCGCCCTGCCCGAAACCCACTCCCCACAGGTTCTCCTTCGTGGGGAAGCAGGATTGGGCGCGGGAAGGCCTTCTGCGCCCAGGCCCCAGGCAAGCCCCCTGAGCCAGCTCGGCTGCTCAGCGCCAAGGTCCCGTGGCACCGATGCCCCAAACGAGCTTCTGACAGCTGCATTCTGCAAAGGGAAACTCTCCTCGGGCAGCAAACCACAGCCCCAATGCTCCTCCGTTAGAGAAAGCAACGCAAGCCGTTTTCGCCCCCGGCCCCCCGCTCTCCATAGAGCGAACCGGGGCTGGGCTGCCCAGGCTCCCTGGGCCCTGCTGCTTTGCTGGGGGTCTCCGGTGCCCGAAACCCACTCCCCACGGGATCTCCTTCGTGGGGAAGCAGGATTGGACGCGCGAAGCCTTCTGGGCCCAGGCCCCAGCCATGCCCCCTGAGCCAGCTCGGCCTCTCAGCGCCTAGGCCCCGTCGCACCGACGGCCCCAAACAATCTTCTGGCAGCTGCATTCTGCAAAGGGAAACTCTCCTCCGGCAGCAAACCACAGCCCCAACGCGCCTCGGATCGAGAAAGCAACGCAAGCCTTTTTCGCCCCCGACCCCCCGCTCTTCATAGGGCGAACCGGGGCCTGGCTGCCCCGGCTCCCTGGGCCCTGCTGTTTTGATGCTGGTCCCCGTGCCCGAAACCCACTCCCCACAGGTTCTCCTTCGTGGGGAAGCAGGATTGGGCGCGGGAAGGCCTTCTGCGCCCAGGCCCCAGGCAAGCCCCCGAGCCAGCTCGGCTGCTCAGCGCCAAGATCCCGTCGCACCGATGCCCCAAACGAGCTTCTGACAGCAGCATTCTGCAAAGGGAAACTCTCCTCCGGCAGCAAACCACAGCCCCAACGCGCCTCGGATCTAGAAACAACGCAGGCCGTTTTCGCCCCCGCCCCCCCGCTCTCCATAGAGCGAACCGGGGTTGGGCTGCCCAGGCTCCCTGGGCCCTGCTGCTTTACTGGGGGTCTCCGGTGCCCGAAACCCACACCCCACGGGTTCTCCTTCGTGGGGAAGCAGGATTGGACGCGCAAAGCCTTCTGCGCCCAGGCCCCAGCCATGCCCCCTGAGCCAGCTCGGCCTCTCAGCGCCTAGGCCCCGTCGCACCGACGGCCCCAAACAATCTTCTGGCAGCTGCATTCTGCAAAGGGAAACTCTCCTCGGGCAGCAAACCACAGCCCCAACGCGCCTCCGATCGAGAAAGCAACGCAAGCCGTTTTCGGCCCCGGCCCCCCGCTCTACATAGGGGTAACCGGGGCTGGGCTGCCCTGGCTCCTTGGGCCCTGCTGCTTTGCTGGGGGTCTCCGGTGCCCGAAACCCACTCCCCACAGGTTCTCCTTCGTGGGGAAGCAGGATTGGGCAAGCGATGGCCTTCTGCGCCCAGGCCCGAGACTTGCCCCCTGAGCCAGCTCGGCCTCTCAGCGCTGAGGCCACGTCGCACCGACGGCCCTAAAAAATCTTCTGGCAGCTGCATTCTGCAAAGGGAAACTCTCCTCGGGCAGCAAACCACAGCCCCAACGCGCCTCGGATCGAGAAAGCACTGCAAGCCGTTTTAGACCCGACCCCCCGCTATCTATAGGGGTAACCGGGGCTGGGCTGCCCTGGCTCCTTGGGCCCTGCTGCTTTGCTGGGGGTCTCCGGTGCCCGAAACCCACTCCCCACGGGTTCTCCTTCGTGGGGAAGCAGGATTGGGCGCGCGAAGCTTTCTGCGCCCAAGCCCCAGCCATGCCCCATGAGCCGGCTCGGCCGCTCAGCGCCTAGGCTCCTTAGAATCGACGGCCATAAACGAACTTCTGGCAGCTGCATTCTGCAAAGGGAAACTCTCCTCGGGCAGCAAACCACAGCCCCAACGCGCCTCGGATCGAGAAAGCAAGGGAAGCCCTTTTCGCCCCCGGCCCCCCGCTCTCCATAGAGCGAACCGCGGCAGGGCTGCCCAGGCTCCCTGGGCCCTGCTGCTTTACTGGGGGTCTCCGGTGCCCGAAACCCACTCCCCACGGGTTCTCCTTCGTGGGGAAGCAGGATTGGGCGCGTGAAGGCCTTCTGCGCACAGGCCCCAGCCATGCAACCTGAGCCAGCTCGGCCGCTCAGCGCCGAGGCCCCGTCGCACCGAAGGCCCCAAACAATCTTCTGGCAGCTACATTCTGCAAAGGGAAACTCTCCTCGGGCAGCAAACCACAGCCCCAACGCGCCTCGGATCGAGAAAGCAACGCAAGCCGTTTTCGCCCCTGGACCCCCGCTCTCCATAGAGCGAACCGGGGATGGGCTGCCCCGGCTCCCTGGGCCCTGCTGCTTTGCTGGGGGTCTCCGGTGCCCGAAACCCACTCCCCACGGGTTCTCCTTCGTGGGGAAGCAGGATTGGGCGCGCGAAGCCTTCTGCGCCCAAGCCCCAGCCATGCCCCCTGAGCCGGCTCGGCCGCTCAGCACCTAGGCTCCTTAGAATCGACGGCCATAAACGAACTTCTGGCAGCTGCATTCTGCAAAGGGAAACCCTCCTCGGGCAGCAAACCACAGCCCCAACGCGCCTCGGATCGAGAAAGCAAGGCAAGCCCTTTTCGCCCCCGGCACCCCGCTCTCCATAGAGCGAACCGCGTCAGGGTTGCCCAGGCTCCCTTGGCCCTGCTGCTTTACTGGGGGTCTCCGGTGCCCGAAACCCACTCCCCACGGGTTCTCCTTCGTGGGGAAGCAGGATTGGGCGCGCGAAGGCCTTCAGCGCCCAGGCCCCAGCCATGCACCCTGAGCCAGCTCGGCCGCTCAGCGTCTAGGCCCCGACGCACCGAAGGCCCCAAACAATCTTCTGGCAGCTACATTCTGCAAAGGGAAACTCTCCTCGGGCAGCAAACCACAGCCCCAACGCGCCTCGGATCGAGAAAGCAATGCAAGCCTTTTTCGCCCCCGGACCCCCGCTCTCCATAGAGCGAACCGGGGCTGGGCTGCCCTGGCTCCTTGGGCCCTGCTGCTTTGCTGGGGGTCTCCGGTGCCCGAAACCCACTCCCCACGGGATCTCCTTCGTGGGGAAGCAGGATTGGACGCGTGAAGCCTTCTGCGCCCAGGCCCCAGCCATGCCCCCTGAGCCAGCTCGGCCGTTCAGCGCCGAGTCCCCGTCGCACCGACGGCCCGAAACAATCTTCTGGCAGCTGCATTCTGCAAAGGGAAACTCTCCTCGGGCAGCAAACCACAGCCCCAACGCGCCTCGGATCGAGAAAGCAACGCAAGCCGTTTTCGCCCCCGACTCCCCGCTCTCCATAGGGCGAACCAGGGCCTGGCTGCCCCGGCTCCCTGGGCCCTGCTGTTTTGCTGCTGGTCCCCGTGCCCGAAACCCACTCCCCACAGGTTCTCCTTCGTGGGGAAGCTGGATTGGGCGCGGGAAGGCCTTCTGCGCCCAGGCCCCAGGCAAGCCCCCGAGCCAGCTCGGCTGCTCAGCGCCAAGATCCCTTCGCACCGATGCCCCAAACGAGCTTCTGACAGCTGCATTCTGCAAAGGGAAACTCTCCTCCGGCAGCAAACCACAGCCCCAACGCGCCTCGGATCTAGAAACAACGCAAGCCGTTTTCGCCCCCGGGCCCCGCTCTCCATAGGGCCAACCGGGGTTGGGCTGCCCAGGCTCCCTGGGCCCTGCTGCTTTACTGGGGGTCTCCGGTGCCCGAAACCCACACCCCACGGGTTCTCATTCGTAGGGAAGCAAGATTGGACGCGCAAAGCCTTCTGCGCCCAGGCCCCAGCCATGCCCCCTGAGCCAGCTCGGACTCTCAGTGCCTAGGCCCCGCGCACCGACGGCCCCAAACAATCTTCTGGCAGCTGCATTCTGCAAGGGGAAACTCTCCTCGGGCAGCAAACCACAGCCCCATCGCGCCTCTGATCGAGAAAGCAACGCAAGCCGTTTTCGGCCCCGGCCCCCCGCTCTACATAGGGGTAACCGTGGCTGGGCTGCCCTGGCTCCTTGTGCCCTGCTGCTTTGCTGGGGGTCTCCAGTGCCCGAAATCCACTCCCCACGGGTTCTCCTTCGTGGGGAAGCAGGATTGGGCGAGCGATGGCCTTCTGCGCCCAGGCCCGAGACTTGCCCCCTGAGCCAGCTCGGCCTCTCAGCGCCGAGGCCACGTCGCACCGACGGCCCTAAACAATCTTCTGGCAGCTGCATTCTGCAAAGGGAAACTCTCCTCGGGCAGCAAACCACAGCCCCAACGCGCCTCGGATCGAGAAAGCAAGGGAAGCCCTTTTCGCCCCCGGCCCCCCGCTCTCCATAGAGCGAACCGCGGCAGGGCTGCCCAGGCTCCCTGGGCCCTGCTGCTTTGCTGGGGGTCTCCGGTGCCCGAAACCCACTCCCCACGGGTTCTCCTTCGTGGGGAAGCAGGATTGGGCGCGTGAAGGCCTTCTGCGCCCAGGCCCCAGCCATGCACCCTGAGCCAGCTCGGCCGCTCAGCGCCTAGTCCCCGTCGCACCGAAGGCCCCAAACAATCTTCTGGCAGCTACATTCTGCAAAGGGAAACTCTCCTCGGGCAGCAAACCACAGCCCCAACGCGCCTCGGATCGAGAAAGCACTGCAAGCCGTTTTCGACCCGACCCCCCTCTCTCCATAGGGGTAACCGGGGCTGGGCTGCCCTGGCTCCTTGGGCCCTGCTGCTTTGCTGGGGGTCTCCGGTGCCCGAAACCCACTCCCCACGGGTTCTCCTTCGTGGGGAAGCAGGATTGGGCGCGCGAAGCTTTCTGCGCCCAAGCCCCAGCCATGCCCCATGAGCCGGCTCGGCCGCTCAGCGCCTAGGCTCCTTAGAATCGACAGCCATAAACGAACTTCTGGCAACTGCATTCTGCAAAGGGAAACTCTCCTCGGGCAGCAAACCACAGCCCCAACGCGCCTCGGATCGAGAAAGCAAGGGAAGCCCTTTTCGCCCCCGGCCCCCCGCTCTCCATAGAGCGAACCGCGGCAGGGCTGCCCAGGCTCCCTGGGCCCTGCTGCTTTACTGGGGGTCTCCGGTGCCCGAAACCCACTCCCCACGGGTTCTCCTTCGTGGGGAAGCAGGATTGGGCGCGCGAAGGCCTTCTGTGCCCAGGCCCCAGCCATGCAACCTGAGCCAGCTCGGCCGCTCATCGCCTAGTCCCCGTCGCACCGAAGGCCCCAAACAATCTTCTGGCAGCTACATTCTGCAAAGGGGAACTCTCCTCGGGCAGCAAACCACAGCCCCAACGCGCCTCGGATCGAGAAAGCAACGCAAGCCGTTTTCGCCCCCGGACCCCCGCTCTCCATAGAGCGAACCGGGGCTGGGCTGCCCCGGCTCCCTGGGCCCTGCTGCTTTGCTGGGGGTCTCCGGTGCCCGAAACCCACTCCCCACGGGTTCTCCTTCGTGGGGAAGCAGGATTGGGCGCGCGAAGCCTTCTGCGCCCAAGCCCCAGCCATGCCCCCTGAGCCGGCTTGGCCGCTCAGCACCTAGGCTCCTTAGAATCGACGGCCATAAACGAACTTCTGGCAGCTGCATTCTGCAAAGGGAAACTCTCCTCGGGCAGCAAACCACAGCCCCAACGCGCCTCGGATCGAGAAAGCAAGGCAAGCCATTTTCGCCCCCGGCCCCCCGCTCTCCATAGAGCGAACCGCGTCAGGGTTGCCCAGGCTCCCTTGGCCCTGCTGCTTTACTGGGGGTCTCCGGTGCCCGAAACCCACTCCCCACGGGTTCTCCTTCGTGGGGAAGCAGGATTGGGCGCGCGAAGGCCTTCTGCGCCCAGGCCTGAGCCTTGCCCCCTGAGCCAGCTCGGCCGCTCAGCGCCGAGGCCCCGTCGCACCGACGGCCCCAAACGAGCTTCTGGCAGCTGCATTCTGCAAAGGGAAACTCTCCTCGGGCAGCAAACCACAGCCCCAACGCGCCTCAGATCGAGAATGCAACGCAAGCCGTTTTCGCCCGCGTCCCCCCGCTCGCCATAGGGCTAACCGGGGCTGGGCTGCCATGGCTCCTTGGGCCCTGCTGCTTTGCTGGGGGTCTCCGGTGCCCGAAACCCACTCCCCACGGGTTCTACTTTGTGGGGAAGCAGGATTGGGCGCGCGAAGGCCTTCTGCGCCCAGGCCCCAGCCATGCCCCCTGAGCCAGCACGGCCGCTCAGCGCCGAGGCCCCGTCACACCAACGGCCCGAAACGATCTTCTGGCAGCTGCATTCTGCAAAGGGAAACTCTCCTCGGGCAGCAAACCACAGCCCCAACGCGCCTCGGATCGAGAAAGCAACGCAAGCCGTTTTCGCCCCCGGCCCCCCGCTCTCCATAGAGCGAACCGGGGCTGGGCTGCCCCGGCTCCCTGGGCCCTGCTGCTTTGCTGGGTGTCTCCGGTGCGTGAAACCCACTCCCCACAGGTTCTCCTTCGTGGGGAAGCAGGATTGGGCGCGCGAAGGCCTTCTGCGCCCAGGCCCCAGCCATGCCCCCTGAGCCAGCTAGGCCGCTCAGCGCTTAGGCCCCGTCGCACCGACGGCCCGAAACAATCTTCTGGCAGCTGCATTCTGCAAAGGGTAACTCTCCTCGGGCAGCAAACCACAGCCCCAACGCGCCTTGGATCGAGAAAGCACTGCAAGCCGTTTTCGACCCGACACCCCGCTCTCCATAGGGGTAACCGGGGCTGGGCTGCCCTGGCTCCTTGGGCCCTGCTGCTTTGCTGGGTGTCTCCGGTGCCTGAAACCCACTCCCCACGGGTTCTCCTTCGTGGGGAAGCAGGATTGGGCGCGCGAAGCTTTCTGCGCCCAAGCCCCAGCCATGCCCCATTAGTCGGCTCGGCCGCTCAGCGCCTAGGCTCCTTAGAATCGACGGCCATAAACGAACTTCTGGCAGCTGCATTCTGCAAAGGGAAACTCTCCTCGGGCAGCAAACCACAGCCCCAAAGCGCCTCGGATCGAGAAAGCAAGGCAAGCCGTTTTCGCCTCTGGCCCCCCGCTCTCCATAGAACGAACCGCGGCAGGGCTGCCCAGGCTCCCTGGGCCCTGCTGCTTTACTGGGGGTCTCCGGTGCCCGAAACCCACTCCCCACGGGTTCTCCTTCGTGGGGAAGCAGGATTGGGCGCGCGAAGGCCTTCAGCGCCCAGGCCGCAGCCATGCACCCTGAGCCAGCTCGGCCGCTCAGCGTCTAGGCCCCGTCGCACCGAAGGCCCCAAACAATCTTCTGGCAGCTACATTCTGCAAAGGGAAACTCTCCTCGGGCAGCAAACCACAGCCCCAACGCGCCTCGGATCGAGAAAGCAACGCAAGCCTTTTTCGCCCCCAAACCCCCGCTCTCCATAGAGCGAACCGGGGCTGGGCTGCCATGGCTCCTTGGGCCCTGCTGCTTTGCTGGGGGTCTCCGGTGCCCGAAACCCACTCCCCACGGGATCTCCTTCGTGGGGAAGCAGGATTGGACGCGTGAAGTCTTCTGCGCCCAGGCCCCAGCCATGCCCCCTGAGCCAGCTCGGCCGCTCAGCGCCGAGGCCCCGTCGCACCGACGGCCCCAAACAATCTTCTGGCAGCTGCATTCTGCAAAGGGAAACTCTCCTCGGGCAGCAAACCACAGCCCCAATGCTCCTCGGTTAGAGAAAGCAATGCAAGCCGTTTTCGACCCCGGCCCCCCGCTCTCCATACAGCGAACCGGGGCTGGGCTGCCCAGGCTCCCTGGGCCCTGCTGCTTTGCTGGGTGTCTCCGGTGCCCGAAACCCACTTCCCACGGGTTCTCCTTCGTGGGGAAGCAGGATTGGACGCGCCAAGCCTTCTGCGCCCAGGCCCCAGCCATGCCTCCTGAGCCAGCTCGGCCTCTCAGCGCCTAGGCCCCGTCGCACCGACGGCCCCAGACAATCTTCTGGCAGCTGCATTCTGCAAAGGGAAACTCTCCTCGGGCAGCAAACCACAGCCCCAACGCGCCTCTGATCTAGAAACATCGCAATCCGTTTTCGCCCCCGCCCCCCCGCTCTCCATAGAGCGAACCGGGGTTGGGCTGCCCAGGCTCCCTGAGCCCTGCTGCTTTGCTGGATGTCTCCGGTTCCCGAAACCCACTCCCCACGGGTTCTCCTTCGTGGGGAAGCAGGATTGGCCGCGCGAAGGCCATCTGCGCCCAGGTCCGAGCCTTGCCCCCTGAGCCAGCTCGGCCGCTCAGCGCCGAGGCCCCGTCGCACCGACGGCCCCAAACGAGCTTCTGGCAGCTGCATTCTGCAAAGGGAAACTCTCCTCGGGCAGCAAACCACAGCCCCAAAGCTCCTCGGATTGAGAATGCAACGCAAGCCGTTTTCGCCCCCGGCCCCCCCCTCGCCATAGGGCTAACCGGGGCTGGGCTGCCATGGCTCCTTGGGCCCTGCTGCTTTGCTGGGTGTCTCCGGTGCCCGAAACCCACTCCCCACGGGTTTTCCTTCGTGGGGAAGCAGGATTCGGCGCGTGAAGGCCTTCTGCGCCCAGGCCCGAGCCTTGCCCCCTGATCGAGCTCGGCCGCTCAGCGCCGAGGCCCCGTCGCACCGACGGCCCCAAACAATCTTCTGGCAGCTGCATTCTGCAAAGGGAAACTCTCCTCGGGCAGCAAACCACAGCCTCAACGCGCCTCGGATCGAGAAAGCAACGGAAGCAGTTTTCGCCCCCGGCCCCCCGCTGTCCATAGAGCGAACCGGCGCTGGGCTGCCCCGGCTCCCTGGGCCCTGCTGCTTTGCTGGATGTCTCCGGTTCCCGAAACCCACTCCCCACGGGTTCTACTTTGTGGGGAAGCAGGATTGGGCGCGCGAAGGCCTTCTGCGCCCAGGCCCCAGCCATGCCCCCTGAGCCAGCACGGCCGCTCAGCGCCGAGGCCCCGTCGCACCGACGGCCCCAAACAATCTTCTGGCAGCTGCATTCTGCAAAGGGAAACTCTCCTCGGGCAGCAAACCACAGCCCCAACGCGCCTCGGATCGAGAAAGCAACGAAAGCCGTTTTCGCCCCCGGCCCCCTGCTCTCAATAGAGCGAACCGGGGCTGGGCTGCCCCGGCTCCCTGGGCCCTGCTGCTTTGCTGGGGGTCTCCGGTGCCCGAAACCAACTCCCCACGGGTTCTCCTTCGTGGGGAAGCAGGATTGGCCGCTCGAAGGCCATCTGCGCCCAGGTCCGAGCCTTGCCCCCTGAGCCAGCTCGGCCGCTCAGCGCCGAGGCCCCGTCGCACCGACGGCCCCAAACGAGCTTCTGGCAGCTGCATTCTGCAAAGGGAAACTCTCCTCGGGCAGCAAACCACAGCCCCAACGCGCCTCGGATCGAGAAAGCAACGCAAGCCGTTTTCGCCCCCGGCCCCCCCTCTCCATAGGGCGAACCACGGCTGGTCTGCCCAAGCTCCCTGGGCCCTGCTGCTTTGCTGGGGGTCTCCGGTGCCCGAAACCCACTCCCCACGGGTTCTCCTTCGTGGGGAAGCGGGATTGGGCGCACGAAGTCCTTCTGCGCCCAGGCCCCAGCCATGCCCCCTGAGCCAGCTCGGCCGCTCAGCGCCTAGGCCCCGTCGCACCGACGGCCCCTAACAATCTTCTGGCAGCTGCATTCTGCAAAGGGAAACTCTCCTCGGGCAGCAAACCACAGCCCCAACGCGCCTCGGATCGAGAAAGCAACGCAAGCCGTTTTCGCCCCCGGCCCCCCGCTCTCCATAGAGCGAACCGGCGCTGGGCTGCCCCGGCTCCCTGGGCCCTGCTGCTTTGCTGGGTGTCTCCGGTGCCCGAAACCCACTCCCCACGGGTTCTCCTTCGTGGGGAAGCAGGATTGGGCGCGCGAAACCTTCTGCGCCCAGGCCCCAGCCTTGCCCCCTGAGCCGGCTCCGGCACTCAACGCCGATGCTCCTTCAAATCGACGGCCATAAACGAACTTCTGGCAGCTGCATTCTGCAAAGGGAAACTCTCCTCGGGCAGCAAACCACAGCCCCAACGCGCCTCGGATCGAGAAAGCAACGCAAGCCGTTTTCGCCCCCGGGCCCCGCTCTCCATAGAGCGAACCGGGGCTGGGCTGCCCCGGCTCCCTGGGCCCTGCTGCTTTGCTGGGTGTCTCCGGTGCCTGAAACCCACTCCCCACGGGTTCTCCTTCGTGGGGAAGCAGGATTGGGCCCGCGAAGCCTTCTGCGCCGAACCCCAGCCGTGCCCCCTGAGCCGGCTCGGCCGCTCAGCGCCTAGGCTCCTTAGAATCGACGGCCATAAACGAACTTCTGGCAGCTGCATTCTGCAAAGGGAAACTCTCCTCGGGCAGCAAACCACAGCCCCAATGCGCCTCGGATCGAGAAATCAAGGCAAGCCCTTTTCGCCCCCGGCACCCCGCTCTCCATAGAGCGAACCGCGTCAGGGTTGCCCAGGCTCCCTGGGCCCTGCTGCTTTACTGGGGGTCTCCGGTGCCCGAAACGCACTCCCCACGGATTCTCCTTCGTGGGGAAGCAGGATTGGGCGCGCGAAGGCCTTCTGCGCCCAGGCCCCAGCCATGCACCCTGAGCCAGCTCGGCCGCTCAGCGCCTAGGCCCCGTCGCACCGAAGGCCCCAAACAATCTTCTGGCAGCTATATTCTGCAAAGGGAAACTCTCCTCGGGCAGCAAACCACAGCCCCAATGCTCCTCGGTTAGAGAAAGCAATGCAAGCCATTTTCGCCCCCGGCCCCCCGCTCTCCATACAGCGAACCGGCGCTGGGTTGCCTCGGCTCCCTGGGCCCTGCTGCATTGCTGGATGTCTCCGGTTCCCGAAACCCACTCCCCACGGGTTCTACTTTGTGGGGAAGCAGGATTGGGCGCGCTAAGGCCTTCTGCGCCCAGGCCCCAGCCATGCCCCCTGAGCCAGCACGGCCGCTCAGCGCCGAGGCCCCGTCGCACCGACGGCCCGAAACAATCTTCTGGCAGCTGCATTCTGCAAAGGGAAACTCTCCTCGGGCAGCAAACCACAGCCCCAACGCGCCTCGGATCGAGAAAGCAACGCAAGCCGTTTTCGCCCCCGGCCCCCCGCTCTCCATAGAGCGAACCGGGGCTGGGCTGCCCCGGCTCCCTGGGCCCTGCTGCTTTGCTGGGGGTCTCCGGTGCCTGAAACCCACTCCCCACGGGTTCTCCTTCGTGGGGAAGCAGGATTGGGCGCGCGAAGGCCTTCTGCGCCCAGGCCCCAGCCATGCCCCCTGAGCCAGCTAGGCCGCTCAGCGCCTAGGCCCCGTCGCACCAACGGCCCGAAACAATCCTCTGGCAGCTGCATTCTGCAAAGGGTAACTCTCCTCGGGCAGCAAACCACAGCCCCAACGCGCCTCGGATCGAGAAAGCACTGCAAGCCGTTTTCGACCCGACACCCCGCTCTCCATAGGGGTAACCGGGGCTGGGCTGCCCTGGCTCCTTGGGCCCTGCTGCTTTGCTGGGTGTCTCCGGTGCCCGAAACCCACTCCCCACGGGTTCTCCTTCGTGGGGAAGCAGGATTGGGCGCGCGAAGCTTTCTGCGCCCAAGCCCCAGCCATGCCCCATTAGCCGGCTCAGCCGCTCAGCGCCTAGGCTCCTTAGAATCGACGGCCATAAGCGAACTTCTGGCAGCTGCATTCTGCAAAGGGAAACTCTCCTCGGGCAGCAAACCACAGCCCCAAAGCGCCTCGGATCGAGAAAGCAAGGCAAGCCCTTTTCGCCTCTGGCACCCCGCTCTCCATAGAGCGAACCGCGTCAGGGCTGCCCAGGCTCCCTGGGCCCTGCTGCTTTACTGGGGGTCTCCGGTGCCCGAAACCCACTCCCCAAGGGTTCTCCTTCGTGGGGAAGCAGGATTGGACGCGCGAAGGCCTTCAGCGCCCAGGCCCCAGCCATGCACCCTGAGCCAGCTCGGCCGCTCAGCGTCTAGGCCCCGTCGCACCGAAGGCCCCAAACAATCTTCTGGCAGCTACATTCTGCAAAGGGAAACTCTCCTCGGGCAGCAAACCACAGCCCCAACGCGCCTCGGATCGAGAAAGCAACGCAAGCCTTTTTCGCCCCCGGACCCCCGCTCTCCATAGAGCGAACCGGGGCTGGGCTGCCATGGCTCCTTGGGCCCTGCTGCTTTGCTGGGGGTCTCCGGTGCCCGAAACCCACTCCCCACGGGATCTCCTTCGTGGGGAAGCAGGATTGGACGCGTGAAGCCTTCTGCGCCCAGGCCCCAGCCATGCCCCCTGAGCCAGCTCGTCCGCTCAGCGCCGAGGCCCCGTCGCACCGACGGCCCCAAACAATCTTCTGGCAGCTGCATTCTGCAAAGGGAAACTCTCCTCGGGCAGCAAACCACAGCCCCAACGCGCCTCGGATCGAGAAAGCAACGCAAGCCGTTTTCGCCCCCGGCCCCCTGCTCTCAATAGAGCGAACCGGGGCTGGGCTGCCCCGGCTCCCTGGGCCCTGCTGCTTTGCTGGGGGTCTCCGGTGCCCGAAACCCACTCCCCACGGGTTCTCCTTCGTGGGGAAGCAGGATTGGCCGCGCGAAGGCCATCTGCGCCCAGGTCCGAGCCTTGCCCCCTGAGCCAGCTCGGCCACTCAGCGCCGAGGCCCCGTCGCACCGACGGCCCCAAACGAGCTTCTGGCAGCTGCATTCTGCAAAGGGAAACTCTCCTCGGGCAGCAAACCACAGCCCCAACGCGCCTCGGATTGAGAATGCAACGCAAGCCGTTTTCGCCCCCGGCCCCCCCCTCGCCATAGGGCTATCCGGGGCTGGGCTGCCATGGCTCCTTGGGCCCTGCTGCTTTGCTGGGTGTCTCCGGTGCCCGAAACCCACTCCCCACGGGTTTTCCTTCGTGGGGAAGCAGGATTCGGCGCGTGAAGGCCTTCTGCGCCCAGGCCCGAGCCTTGCCCCCTGAGCGAGCTCGGCCGCTCAGCGCCGAGGCCCCGTCGCACCGACGGCCCCAAACAATCTTCTGGCAGCTGCATTCTGCAAAGGGAAACTCTCCTCGGGCAGCAAACCACAGCCCCAACGCGCCTCGGATCGAGAAAGCAACGCAAGCCGTTTTCGCCCCCGGCCCCCCGCTGTCCATAGAGCGAACCGGCGCTGGGCTGCCCTGGCTCCCTGGGCCCTGCTGCTTTGCTGGATGTCTCCGGTTCCCGAAACCCACTCCCCACGGGTTCTCCTTCGTGGGGAAGCAGGATTGGACGCGCGAAGCCTTCTGCGCCCAGGCCCCAGCCTTGCCCCCTGAGCCGGCTCCGGCACTCAGCGCCGAGGCTCCTTCGAATCGACGGCCATAAACGAACTTCTGGCAGCTGCATTCTGCAAAGGGAAACTCTCCTCGGGCAGCAAACCACAGCCCCAACGCGCCTCGGATCGAGAATACAACGCAAGCCGTTTTCGCCCCCGGCCCCCCGCTCTCCATAGAGCGAACCGGGGCTGGGCTGCCCGGGCTCCCTGGGCCCTGCTGCTTTGCTGGGGGTCTCCGGTGCCTGAAACCCACTCCCCACGGGTTCTCCTTCGTGGGGAAGCAGGATTGGGCGCGCGAAGCCCTTCTGCTCCCAGGCCCCAGCCATGCCCCCTGAGCCAGCTCGGCCTCTCAGCGCCTAGGCCCCGTCGCACCGACGGCCCGAAACAATCTTCTGGCAGCTGCATTCTGCAAAGGGAAACTCTCCTCGGGCAGCAAACCACAGCCCCAACGCGCCTCGGATCGAGAATACAACGCAAGCCGTTTTCGCCCCCGGCCCCCCGCTCTCCATAGAGCGAACCGGGGCTGGGCTGCCCGGGCTCCCTGGGCCCTGCTGCTTTGCTGGGGGTCTCCGGTGCCTGAAACCCACTCCCCACGGGTTCTCCTTCGTGGGGAAGCAGGATTGGGCGCGCGAAGCCCTTCTGCTCCCAGGCCCCAGCCATGCCCCCTGAGCCAGCTCGGCCTCTCAGCGCCTAGGCCCCGTCGCACCGACGGCCCGAAACAATCTTCTGGCAGCTGCATTCTGCAAAGGGTAACTCTCATCGGGCAGCAAACCACAGCACCAACGCGCCTCGGATCGAGAAAGCACTGCAAGCCGTTTTCGACCCGACACCCCGCTCTCCATAGGGGTAACCGGGGCTGGGCTGCCCTGGCTCCTTGGGCCCTGCTGCTTTGCTGGGGGTCTCCGGTGCCCGAAACCCACTCCCCACGGGTTCTCCTTCGTGGGGAAGCAGGATTGGGCGCGCGAAGCTTTCTGCGCCCAAGCCCCAGCCATGCCCCCTGAGCCGGCTCGGCCGCTCAGCGCCTAGCCTCCTTAGAATCGACGGCCATAAACGAACTTCTGGCAGCTGCATTCTGCAATGGGAAACTCTCCTCGGGCAGCAAACCACAGCCCCAACGCGCTTCGGATCGAGAAAGCAAGGCAAGCCCTTTTCGCCCCCGGCCCCCCGCTCGCCATAGAGCGAACCGCGGCAGGGCTGCCCAGGCTCCCTGGGCCCTGCTGCTTTACTGGGTGTCTCCGGTGCCCGAAACCCACTCCCCATGGGTTCTCCTTCGTGGGGAAGCAGGATTGGGCGCACGAAGGCCTTCTGCGCCCAGGCCCCAGCCTTGCCCCCTGAGCCGGCTCCGGCACTCAGCGCCGAGGCTCCTTCGAATTGACGACCATAAACGAACTTCTGGCAGCTGCATTCTGCAAAGGGAAACTCTCCTCGGGCAGCAAACCACAGCCCCAACGCGCCTCGGATCGAGAAAGCAACGCAAGCCGTTTTCGCCCCCGGCCCCCCGCTGTCCATAGAGCGAACCGGCGCTGGGCTGCCCTGGCTCCCTGGGCCCTGCTGCTTTGCTGGATGTCTCCGGTTTCCGAAACCCACTCCCCACGGGTTCTACTTTGTGGGGAAGCAGGATTGGGCGCGCGAAGGCCTTCTGCGCCCAGGCCCCAGCCATGCCCCCTGAGCCAGCACGGCCGCTCAGCGCCGAGGCCCCGTCGCACCGACGGCCCGAAACAATCTTCTGGCAGCTGCATTCTGCAAAGGGAAACTCTCCTCGGGCAGCAAACCACAGCCCCAACGCGCCTCGGATCGAGAAAGCAACGCAAGCCGTTTTCGCCCCCGGCCCCCCGCTCTCCATAGAGCGAACCGGGGCTGTGCTGCCCCGGCTCCCTGGGCCCTGCTGCTTTGCTGGGGGTCTCCGGTGCCTGAAACCCACTCCCCACGGGTTCTCCTTCGTGGGGAAGCAGGATTGGGCGCGCGAAGGCCTTCTGCGCCCAGTCCCCAGCCATGCCCCCTGAGCCAGCTAGGCCGCTCAGCGCCTAGGCCCCGTCGCACCGACGGCCCGAAACAATCCTCTGGCAGCTGCATTCTGCAAAGGGTAACTCTCCTCGGGCAGCAAACCACAGCCCCAACGCGCCTCGGATCGAGAAAGCAACGCAAGCCTTTTTCGCCCCCGGCCCCCCGCTGTCCATAGAGCGAACCGGCGCTGGGCTGCCCTGGCTCCCTGGGCCCTGCTGCTTTGCTGGATGTCTCCGGTTCCCGAAACCCACTCCCCACGGGTTCTCCTTCGTGGGGAAGCAGGATTGGACGCGCGAAGCCTTCTGCGCCCTGGCCCCAGCCTTGCCCCCTGAGCCGGCTCCCGCACTCAGCGCCGAGGCTCCTTCGAATCGACGACCATAAACGAACTTCTGGCAGCTGCATTCTGCAAAGGGAAACTCTCCTCGGGCAGCAAACCACAGCCCCAACGCGCCTCGGATCGAGAATACAACGCAAGCCGTTTTCGCCCCCGGCCCCCCGCTCTCCATAGAGCGAACCGGGGCTGGGCTGCCCGGGCTCCCTGGGCCCTGCTGCTTTGCTGGGGGTCTCCGGTGCCTGAAACCCACTCCCCACGGGTTCTCCTTCGTGGGGAAGCAGGATTGGGCGCGCGAAGCCCTTCTGCTCCCAGGCCCCAGCCATGCCCCCTGAGCCAGCTCGGCCTCTCAGCGCCTAGGCCCCGTCGCACCGACGGCCCGAAACAATCTTCTGGCAGCTGCATTCTGCAAAGGGTAACTCTCATCGGGCAGCAAACCACAGCCCCAACGCGCCTCGGATCGAGAAAGCACTGCAAGCCGTTTTCGACCCGACACCCCGCTCTCCATAGGGGTAACCGGGGCTGGGCTGCCCTGGCTCCTTGGGCCCTGCTGCTTTGCTGGGGGTCTCCGGTGCCCGAAACCCACTCCCCACGGGTTCTCCTTCGTGGGGAAGCAGGATTGGGCGCGCGAAGCTTTCTGCGCCCAAGCCCCAGCCATGCCCCCTGAGCCGGCTCGGACGCTCAGCGCCTAGGCTCCTTAGAATCGACGGCCATAAACGAACTTCTGGCAGCTGCATTCTGCAATGGGAAACTCTCCTCGGGCAGCAAACCACAGCCCCAACGCGCTGCGGATCGAGAAAACAAGGCAAGCCCTTTTCGCCCCCGGCCCCCCGCTCGCCATAGAGCGAACCGCGGCAGGGCTGCCCAGGCTCCCTGGGCCCTGCTGCTTTACTGGGTGTCTCCGGTGCCCGAAACCCACTCCCCACGGGTTCTCCTTCGTGGGGAAGCAGGATTGGGTGCACGAAGGCCTTCTGCGCCCAGGCCCCAGCCTTGCCCCCTGAGCCGGCTCCGGCACTCAGCGCCGAGGCTCCTTCGAATCGACGACCATAAACGAACTTCTGGCAGCTGCATTCTGCAAAGGGAAACTCTCCTCGGGCAGCAAACCACAGCCCCAACGCGCCTCGGATCGAGAAAGCAACGCAAGCCGTTTTCGCCCCCGGCCCCCCGCTGTCCATAGAGCGAACCGGCGCTGGGCTGCCCTGGCTCCCTGGGCCCTGCTGCTTTGCTGGATGTCTCCGGTTCCCGAAACCCACTCCCCACGGGTTCTACTTTGTGGGGAAGCAGGATTGGACGCGCGAAGCCTTCTGCGCCCAGGTCCCTGCCATGCCCACTGAGCCAGCTCGGCCGCTCAGCGCCTAGGCCCCGTCGCACCGACGGCCCCAAACAATCTTCTGGCAGCTGCATTCTGCAAAGGGAAACTCTCCTCGGGCAGCAAACCACAGCCCCAACGCGCCTCGGATCGAGAAAGCAACGCAAGCCGTTTTCGCCCCCGACCCCCCCTCTCCATAGGGCGAACCACGGCTGGTCTGCCCAAGCTCCCTGGGCCCTGCTGCTTTGCTGGGGGTCTCCGGTGCCCGAAACCCACTCCCCACGGGTTCTCCTTCGTGGGGAAGCGGGATTGGGCGCACGAAGTCCTTCTGCGCCCAGGCCCCAGCCATGCCCCCTGAGCCAGCTCGGCCGCTCAAGCCTAGGCCCCGTCGCACCGACGGCCCCAAACAATCTTCTGGCAGCTGCATTCTGCAAAGGGAAACTCTCCTCGGGCAGCAAACCACAGCCCCAACGCGCCTCGGATCGAGAAAGCAACGCAAGCCGTTTTCGCCCCCGGCCCCCCGCTCTCCATAGAGCGAACCGGCGCTGGGCTGCCCCGGCTCCCTGGGCCCTGCTGCTTTGCTGGATGTCTCCGGTTCCCGAAACCCACTCCCCACGGGTTCTACTTTGTGGGGAAGCAGGATTGGGCGCGCGAAGGCCTTCTGCGCCCAGGCCCCAGCCATGCCCCCTGAGCCAGCACGGCCGCTTAGCGCCGAGGCCCCGTCGCACCGACGGCCCCAAACAATCTTCTGGCAGCTGCATTCTGCAAAGGGAAACTCTCCTCGGGCAGCAAACCACAGCCCCAATGCGCCTCGGATCGAGAAATCAAGGCAAGCCCTTTTCGCCCCCGGCACCCCGCTCTCCATAGAGCGAACCGCGTCAGGGTTGCCCAGGCTCCCTGGGCCCTGCTGCTTTACTGGGGGTCTCCGGTGCCCGAAACCCACTCCCCACGGGTTCTCCTTCGTGGGGAAGCAGTATTGGGCGCGCGAAGGCCTTCTGCGCCCAGGCCCCAGCCATGCACCCTGAGCCAGCTCCGCCGCTCAGCGCCTAGGCCCCGTCACACCGAAGGCCCCAAACAATCTTCTGGCAGCTACATTTTGCAAAGGGAAACTCTCCTCGGGCAGCAAACCACAGCCCCAATGCTCCTCGGTTAGAGAAAGCAATGCAAGCCGTTTTCGCCCCCGGCCCCCCGCTCTCCATACAGCGAACCGGCGCTGGGTTGCCTCGGCTCCCTGGGCCCTGCTGCATTGCTGGATGTCTCCGGTTCCCGAAACCCACTCCCCACGGGTTCTCCTTCGTGGGGAAGCAGGATTGGGCGCGCTAAGGCCTTCTGCGCCCAGGCCCCAGCCATGCCCACTGAGCCAGCACGGCCGCTCAGCGCCGAGGCCCCGTCGCACCGACGGCCCGAAACAATCTTCTGGCAGCTGCATTCTGCAAAGGGAAACTCTCCTCGGGCAGCAAACCACAGCCCCAATGCTCCTGGGTTAGAGAAAGCAACGCAAGCCGTTTTCGCCCCCGGCCCCCCGCTCTCCATAGAGCGAACCGGGGCTGGGCTGCCCAGGCTCCCTGGGCCCTGCTGCTTTGCTGGGTGTCTCCGGTGCCCGAAACCCACTCCCCACGGGTTCTCCTTCGTGGGGAAGCAGTATTGGGCCCGCGAATCCTTCTGCGCCCAGGCCCCAGCCTTGCCCCCTGAGCCGGCTCCGGCACTCAACGCCGAGGCTCCTTCGAATCGACGGCCATAAACGAACTTCTGGCAGCTGCATTCTGCAAAGGGAAACTCTCCTCGGGCAGCAAACCACAGCCCCAACGCGCCTCGGATCGAGAAAGCAACGCAAGCCGTTTTCGCCCCCGGCCCCCCCTCTCCATAGGGCGAACCACGGCTGGTCTGCCCAAGCTCCCTGGGCCCTGCTGCTTTGCTGGGGGTCTCCGGTGCCCGAAACCCACTCCCCACGGGTTCTCCTTCGTGGGGAAGCGGGATTGGGCGCACGAAGTCCTTCTGCGCCCAGGCCCCAGCCATGCCCCCTGAGCCAGCTCGGCCGCTCAGCGCCTAGGCCCCGTCGCACCGACGGCCCCAAACAATCTTCTGGCAGCTGCATTCTGCAAAGGGAAACTCTCCTCGGGCAGCAAACCACAGCCCCAACGCGCCTCGGATCGAGAAAGCACTGCAAGCCGTTTTCGACCCGACACCCCGCTCTCCATAGGGGTAACCGGGGCTGGGCTGCCCTGGCTCCTTGGGCCCTGCTGCTTTGCTGGGGGTCTCCGGTGCCCGAAACCCACTCCCCACGGGTTCTCCTTCGTGGGGAAGCAGGATTGGGCGCGCGAAGCTTTCTGCGCCCAAGCCCCAGCCATGCCCCCTGAGCCGGCTCGGACGCTCAGCGCCTAGGCTCCTTAGAATCGACGGCCATAAACGAACTTCTGGCAGCTGCATTCTGCAATGGGAAACTCTCCTCGGGCAGCAAACCACAGCCCCAACGCGCTGCGGATCGAGAAAACAAGGCAAGCCCTTTTCGCCCCCGGCCCCCCGCTCGCCATAGAGCGAACCGCGGCAGGGCTGCCCAGGCTCCCTGGGCCCTGCTGCTTTACTGGGTGTCTCCGGTGCCCGAAACCCACTCCCCACGGGTTCTCCTTCGTGGGGAAGCAGGATTGGGCGCACGAAGGCCTTCTGCGCCCAGGCCCCAGCCTTGCCCCCTGAGCCGGCTCCGGCACTCAGCGCCGAGGCTCCTTCGAATCGACGACCATAAACGAACTTCTGGCAGCTGCATTCTGCAAAGGGAAACTCTCCTCGGGCAGCAAACCACAGCCCCAACGCGCCTCGGATCGAGAAAGCAACGCAAGCCGTTTTCGCCCCCGGCCCCCCGCTGTCCATAGAGCGAACCGGCGCTGGGCTGCCCTGGCTCCCTGGGCCCTGCTGCTTTGCTGGATGTCTCCGGTTCCCGAAACCCACTCCCCACGGGTTCTACTTTGTGGGGAAGCAGGATTGGGCGCGCGAAGGCCTTCTGCGCCCAGGCCCCAGCCATGCCCCCTGAGCCAGCACGGCCGCTCAGCGCCGAGGCCCCGTCGCACCGACGGCCCGAAACAATCTTCTGGCAGCTGCATTCTGCAAAGGGAAACTCTCCTCGGGCAGCAAACCACAGCCCCAACGCGCCTCGGATCGAGAAAGCAACGCAAGCCGTTTTCGCCCCCGGCCCCCCGCTCTCCATAGAGCGAACCGGGGCTGGGCTGCCCCGGCTCCCTGGGCCCTGCTGCTTTGCTGGGGGTCTCCGGTGCCTGAAACCCACTCCCCACGGGTTCTCCTTCGTGGGGAAGCAGGATTGGGCGCGCGAAGGCCTTCTGCGCCCAGGCCCCAGCCATGCCCCCTGAGCCAGCTAGGCCGCTCAGCGCCTAGGCCCCGTCGCACCGACGGCCCGAAACAATCCTCTGGCAGCTGCATTCTGCAAAGGGTAACTCTCCTCGGGCAGCAAACCACAGCCCCAACGCGCCTCGGATCGAGAAAGCACTGCAAGCCGTTTTCGACCCGACACCCCGCTCTCCATAGGGGTAACCGCGGCAGGGCTGCCCAGGCTCCCTGGGCCCTGCTGCTTTACTGGGTGTCTCCGGTGCCCGAAACCCACTCCCCACGGGTTCTCCTTCGTGGGGAAGCAGGATTGGGCGCACGAAGGCCTTCTGCGCCCAGGCCCCAGCCTTGCCCCCTGAGCCGGCTCCGGCACACAGCGCCGAGGCTCCATCGAGTCGACGACCATAAACGAACTTCTGGCAGCTGCATTCTGCAAAGGGAAACTCTCCTCGGGCAGCAAACCACAGCCCCAACGCGCCTCGGATCGAGAAAGCAACGCAAGCCGTTTTCGCCCCCAGCCCCCCGCTGTCCATAGAGCGAACCGGCGCTGGGCTGCCCTGGCTCCCTGGGCCCTGCTGCTTTGCTGGATGTCTCCGGTTCCCGAAACCCACTCCCCACGGGTTCAACTTTGTGGGGAAGCAGGATTGGGCGCGCGAAGGCCTTCTGCGCCCAGGCCCCAGCCATGCCCCCTGAGCCAGCACGGCCGCTCAGCGCTGAGGCCCCGTCGCACCGACGGCCCGAAACAATCTTCTGGCAGCTGCATTCTGCAAAGGGAAACTCTCCTCGGGCAGCAAACCACAGCCCCAACGCGCCTCGGATCGAGAAAGCAACGCAAGCCGTTTTCGCCCCCGGCCCCCCGCTCTCCATAGAGCGAACCGGGTCTGGGCTGCCCAGGCTCCCTGGGCCCTGCTGCTTTGCTGGGGGTCTCCGAGCCTGAAACCCACTCCCCACGGGTTCTCCTTCGTGGGGAAGCAGGATTGGACGCGCGAAGCCTTCTGCGCCCAGGCCCCAGCCTTGCCCCCTGAGCCGGCTCCGGCACTCAGCGCCGAGGCTCCTTCGAATCGACGGCCATAAACGAACTTCTGGCAGCTGCATTCTGCAAAGGGTAACTCTCCTCGGGCAGCAAACCACAGCCCCAACGCGCCTCGGATCGAGAATACAACGCAAGCCGTTTTCGCCCCCGGCCCCCGCTCTCCATAGAGCGAACCGGGGCTGGGCTGCCCCGGCTCCCTGGGCCCTGCTGCTTTGCTGGGGGTCTCCGGTGCCTGAAACCCACTCCCCACGGGTTCTCCTTCGTGGGGAAGCAGGATTGGGCGCGCGAAGGCCTTCTGCGCCCAGGCCCCAGCCATGCCCCCTGAGCCAGCTAGGCCGCTCAGCGCCTAGGCCCCGTCGCACCGATGGCCCGAAACAATCCTCTGGCAGCTGCATTCTGCAAAGGGTAACTCTCCTCGGGCAGCAAACCACAGCCCCAACGCGCCTCGGATCGAGAAAGCACTGCAAGCCGTTTTCGACCCGACACCCCGCTCTCCATAGGGGTAACCGCGGCAGGGCTGCCCAGGCTCCCTGGGCCCTGCTGCTTTACTGGGTGTCTCCGGTGCCCGAAACCCACTCCCCACGGGTTCTCCTTCGTGGGGAAGCAGGATTGGGCGCACGAAGGCCTTATGCGCCCAGGCCCCAGCCTTGCCCCCTGAGCCGGCTCCGGCACTCAGCGCCGAGGCTCCTTCGAATCGACGACCATAAACGAACTTCTGGCAGCTGCATTCTGCAAAGGGAAACTCTCCTCGGGCAGCAAACCACAGCCCCAACGCGCCTCGGATCGAGAAAGCAACGCAAGCCGTTTTCGCCCCCGGCCCCCCGCTGTCCATAGAGCGAACCGGCGCTGGGCTGCCCCGGCTCCCTGGGCCCTGCTGCTTTGCTGGATGTCTCCGGTTCCCGAAACCCACTCCCCACGGGTTCAACTTTGTGGGGAAGCAGGATTGGGCGCGCGAAGGCCTTCTGCGCCCAGGCCCCAGCCATGCCCCCTGAGCCAGCACGGCCGCTCAGCGCCGAGGCCCCGTCGCACCGACGGCCCGAAACAATCTTCTGGCAGCTGCATTCTGCAAAGGGAAACTCTCCTCGGTCAGCAAACCACAGCCCCAACGCGCCTCGGATCGAGAAAGCAACGCAAGCCGTTTTCGCCCCCGGCCCCCCGCTCTCCATAGAGCGAACCGGGGCTGGGCTGCCCCGGCTCCCTGGGCCCTGCTGCTTTGCTGGGGGTCTCCGGTGCCTGAAACCCACTCCCCACGGGTTCTCCTTCGTGGGGAAGCAGGATTGGGCGCACGAAGCCTTCTGCGCCCAGGCCCCAGCCTTGCCCCCTGAGCCGGCTCCGGCACTCAGCGCCGCGGCTCCTTCGAATCGACGGCCATAAACGAACTTCTGGCAGCTGCATTTTGCAAAGGGAAACTCTCCTCGGGCAGCAAACCACAGCCCCAACGCGCCTCGGATCGAGAATACAACGCAAGCCGTTTTCGCCCCCGGCCCCCCTCTCTCCATAGAGCGAACCGGGGCTGGGCTGCCCGGGCTCCCTGGGCCCTGCTGCTTTGCTGGGGGTCTCCGGTGCCTGAAACCCACTCCCCACGGGTTCTCCTTCGTGGGGAAGCAAGATTGGGCGCGCGAAGCCCTTCTGCTCCCAGGCCCCAGCCATGCCCCCTGAGCCAGCTCGGCCTCTCAGCGCCGAGGCCCCGTCGCACCGACGGCCCGAAACAATCTTCTGGCAGCTGCATTCTGCAAAGGGTAACTCTCCTCGGGCAGCAAACCACAGCACCAACCCGCCTCGGATCGAGAAAGCACTGCAAGCCGTTTTCGACCCGACACCCCGCTCTCCATAGGGGTAACCGGGGCTGGGCTGCCCTGGCTCCTGGGGCCCTTCTGCTTTGCTGGGGGTCTCCGGTGCCCGAAACCCACTCCCCACGGGTTCTCCTTCGTGGGGAAGCAGGATTGGGCGCGCGAAGCTTTCTGCGCCCAAGCCCCAGCCATGCCCCCTGAGCCGGCTCGGCCGCTCAGCGCCTAGGCTCCTTAGAATCGACGGCCATAAACGAACTTCTGGCAGCTGCATTCTGCAAAGGGAAACTCTCCTCGGGCAGCAAACCACAGCCCCAACGCGCTTCGGATCGAGAAAGCAAGGCAAGCCGTTTTCGCCCCCGGCCCCCCGCTCGCCATAGAGCGAACCGCGGCAGGGCTGCCCAGGCTCCCTGGGCCCTGCTGCTTTACTGGGTGTCTCCGGTGCCCGAAACCCACTCCCCACGGGTTCTCCTTCGTGGGGAAGCAGGATTGGGCGCACGAAGGCCTTCTGCGCCCAGGCCCCAGCCTTGCCCCCTGAGCCGGCTCCGGCACTCAGCGCCGAGGCTCCTTCGAATCGACAACCATAAAGGAACTTCTGGCAGCTGCATTCTGCAAAGGGAAACTCTCCTCGGGCAGCAAACCACAGCCCCAACGCGCCTCGGATCGAGAAAGCAACGCAAGCCGTTTTCGCCCCCGGCCCCCCGCTCTCCATAGAGCGAACCGGCGCTGGGCTGCCCCGGCTCCCTGGGCCCTGCTGCTTTGCTGGGGGTCTCCGGTGCCTGAAACCCACTCCCCACGGGTTCTCCTTCGTGGGGAAGCAGGATTGGGCGCGCGAAGCCCTTCTGCGCCCAGGCCCCAGCCATGCCCCCTGAGCCAGCTAGGCCGCTCAGTGCCTAGGCCCCGTCGCACCGACGGCCCGAAACAATCTTCTGGCAGCTGCATTCTGCAAAGGGTAACTCTCCTCGGGCAGCAAACCACAGCCCCAACGCGCCTCGGATCGAGAAAGCAACGCAAGCCGTTTTCGCCCCGGGCACCCCGCTCTCCTTATAGCGAACCGGGGCTGGGCTGCCCCGGCACCCTGGGCCCTGCTGCTTTGCTGGGGGTCTCCGGTGCCCGAAACCCACTCCCCACGGGTTCTCCTTCGTGGGGAAGCAGGATTGGACGCGCGAAGCCTTCTGCGCCCAGGCCCCAGCCATGCCCCCTGAGCCAGCTCGGCCTCTCAGCGCCTAGGCCCCGTCGCACCGATGGCCCGAAACAATCTTCTGGCAGCTGCATTCTGCAAAGGGAAACTCTCCTCGGGCAGCAAACCACAGCCCCAACGCGCCTCGGATCGAGAAAGCAACGCAAGCCGTTTTCGCCCCCGGCCCCCGCCTCTCCATAGGGCGAACCGGGGCTGGACTGCCCGGGCTCCCTGGGCCCTGCTGCTTTGCTGGGGGTCTCCGGTGCCTGAAACCCACTCCCCACGGGTTCTCCTTCGTGGGGAAGCAGGATTGGGCGCGCGAAGCCCTTCTGCTCCCAGGCCCCAGCCATGCCCCCTGAGCCAGCTCGGCCTCTCAGCGCCTAGGCCCCGTCGCACCGACGGCCCGAAACAATCTTCTGGCAGCTGCATTCTGCAAAGGGTAACTCTCCTCGGGCAGCAAACCACAGCACTAACGCGCCTCGGATCGAGAAAGCACTGCAAGCCGTTTTCGACCCGACACCCCGCTCTCCATAGTGGTAACCGGGGCTGGGCTGCCCTGGCTCCTTGGGCCCTGCTGCTTTGCTGGGGGTCTCCGGTGCCCGAAACCCACTCCCCACGGGTTCTCCTTCGTGGGGAAGCAGGATTGGGCGCGCGAAGCTTTCTGCGCCCAAGCCCCAGCAATGTCCCCTGAGCCGGCTCGGACGCTCAGCGCCTAGGCTCCTTAGAATCGACGGCCATAAACGAACTTCTGGCAGCTGCATTCTGCAATGGGAAACTCTCCTCGGGCAGCAAACCACAGCCCCAACGCGCTGCGGATCGAGAAAGCAAGGCAAGCCCTTTTCGCCCCCGGCCCCCCGCTCGCCATAGAGCGAACCGCGGCAGGGCTGCCCAGGCTCCCTGGGCCCTGCTGCTTTACTGGGTGTCTCCGGTGCCCGAAACCCACTCCCCACGGGTTCTCCTTCATGGGGAAGCAGGATTGGGCGCACGAAGTCCTTCTGCGCCCAGGCCCCAGCCTTGCCCCCTGAGCCGGCTCCGGCACTCAGCGCCGAGGCTCCTTCGAATCGACGACCATAAACGAACTTCTGGCAGCTGCATTCTGCAAAGGGAAACTCTCCTCGGGCAGCAAACCACAGCCCCAACGCGCCTCGGATCGAGAAAGCAACGCAAGCCGTTTTCGCCCCCGGCCCCCCGCTGTCCATAGAGCGAACCGGCGCTGGGCTGCCCTGGCTCCCTGGGCCCTGCTGCTTTGCTGGATGTCTCCGGTTCCCGAAACCCACTCCCCACGGGTTCTACTTTGTGGGGAAGCAGGATTGGGCGCGCGAAGGCCTTCTGCGCCCAGGCCCCAGCCATGCCCCCTGAGCCAGCACGGCCGCTCAGCGCCGAGGCCCCGTCGCACCGACGGCCCCAAACAATCTTCTGGCAGCTGCATTCTGCAAAGGGAAAGTCTCCTCGGGCAGCAAACCACAGCCCCAACGCGCCTCGGATCGAGAAAGCAACGCAAGCCGTTTTCGCCCCCGGCCCCCAGCTCTCCATAGAGCGAACCGGGGCTGGGCTGCCCCGGCTCCCTGGGCCCTGCTGCTTTGCTGGGGGTCTCCGGTGCCTGAAACCCACTCCCCACGGGTTCTCCTTCGTGGGGAAGCAGGATTGGGCGCGCGAAGGCCTTCTGCGCCCAGGCCCCAGCCATGCCCCCTGTGCCAGCTAGGCCGCTCAGCGCCTAGGCCCCGTCGCACCGACGGCCCGAAACAATCCTCTGGCAGCTGCATTCTGCAAAGGGTAACTCTCCTCGGGCAGCAAACCACAGCCCCAACGCGCCTCGGATCGAGAAAGCACTGCAAGCCGTTTTCGACCCGACACCCCGCTCTCCATAGGGGTAACCGGGGCTGGGCTGCCCTGGCTACTTGGGCCCTGCTGCTTTGCTGGGTGTCTCCGGTGCCCGAAACCCACTCCCCACGGGTTCTCCTTCGTGGGGAAGCAGGATTGGGCGCGCGAAGCTTTCTGCGCCCAAGCCCCAGCCATGCCCCATTAGCCGGCTCGGCCGCTCAGCGCCTAGGCTCCTTAGAATCGACGGCCATAAACGAACTTCTGGCAGCTGCATTCTGCAAAGGGAAACTCTCCTCGGGCAGCAAACCACAGCCCCAACGCGCCTCGGATCGAGAAAGCAACGCAAGCCGTTTTCGCCCCCGGCCCCCCGCTCTCCATAGAGCGAACCGGGGCAGGGCTGCCCCGGCTCCCTGGGCCCTGCTGCTTTGCTGGGGGTCTCCGGTGCCTGAAACCCACTCCCCACGGGTTCTCCTTCGTGGGGAAGCAGGATTGGGCGCGCGAAGGCCTTCTGCGCCCAGGCCCCAGCCATGCCCCCTGAGCCAGCTAGGCCGCTCAGCGCCTAGGCCCCGTCGCACCGACGGCCCGAAACAATCCTCTGGCAGCTGCATTCTGCAAAGGGTAACTCTCCTCGGGCAGCAAACCACAGCCCCAACGCGCCTCGGATCGAGAAAGCAACGCAAGCCTTTTTCGCCCCCGGACCCCCGCTCTCCATAGAGCGAACCGGGGCTGGGCTGCCATGGCTCCTTGGGCCCTGCTGCTTTGCTGGGGGTCTCCGGTGCCCGAAACCCACTCCCCACGGGATCTCCTTCGTGGGGAAGCAGGATTGGACGCGTGAAGCCTTCTGCGCCCAGGCCCCAGCCATGCCCCCTGAGCCAGCTCGGCCGCTCAGCGCCTAGGCCCCGTCGCACCGACGGCCCCAAACAATCTTCTGGCAGCTGCATTCTGCAAAGGGAAACTCTCCTCGGGCAGCAAACCACAGCCCCAATGCTCCTCGGTTAGAGAAAGCAATGCAAGCCGTTTTCGCCCCCGGCCCCCCGCTCTCCATAGAGCGAACCGGGGCTGGGCTGCCCAGGCTCCCTGGGCCCTGCTGCTTTGCTGGGTGTCTCCGGTGCCCGAAACCCACTTCCCACGGGTTCTCCTTCGTGGGGAAGCAGGATTGGACGCGCCAAGCCTTCTGCGCCCAGGCCCCAACCATGCCTCCTGAGCCAGCTCGGCCTCTCAGCGCCTAGGCCCCGTCGCACCGACGGCCCCAAACAATCTTCTGGCAGCTGCATTCTGCAAAGGGAAACTCTCCTCGGGCAGCAAACCACAGCCCCAACGCGCCTCGGATCGAGAAAGCAACGCAAGCCTTTTTCGCCCCCGGACCCCCGCTCTCCATAGAGCGAACCAGGGCTGGGCTGCCATGGCTCCTTGGGCCCTGCTGCTTTGCTGGGGTCTCCGGTGCCCGAAACCCACTCCCCACGGGTTCTCCTTCGTGGGGAAGCAGGATTGGGCGCACGAAGGCCTTCTGCGCCCAGGCCCCAGCCTTGCCCCCTGAGCCGGCTCCGGCACTCAGCGCCGAGGCTCCTTCGAATCGACGACCATAAACGAACTTCTGGCAGCTGCATTCTGCAAAGGGAAACTCTCCTCGGGCAGCAAACCACAACCCCAACGCGCCTCGGATCGAGAAAGCAACGCAAGCCGTTTTCGCCCCCGGCCCCCCGCTGTCCATAGAGCGAACCGGCGCTGGGCTGCCCTGGCTCCCTGGGCCCTGCTGCTTTGCTGGATGTCTCCGGTTCCCGAAACCCACTCCCCACGGGTTCTACTTTGTGGGGCAGCAGGATTGGGCGCGCGAAGGCCTTCTGCGCCCAGGCCCCAGCCATGCCCCCTGAGCCAGCACGGCCGCTCAGCGCCGAGGCCCCGTCGCACCGACGGCCCGAAACAATCTTCTGGCAGCTGCATTCTGCAAAGGGAAACTCTCCTCGGGCAGCAAACCACAGCCCCAACGCGCCTCGGATCGAGAAAGCAACGCAAGCCGTTTTCGCCCCCGGCCCCCCGCTCTCCATAGAGCGAACCGGGGATGGGCTGCCCCGGCTCCCTGGGCCCTGCTGCTTTGCTGGGGGTCTCCGGTGCCTGAAACCCACACCCCACGGGTTCTCCTTCGTGGGGAAGCAGGATTGGACGCGCGAAGCCTTCTGCGCCCAGGCCCCAGCCTTGCCCCCTGAGCCGGCTCCGGCACTCAGCGCCGAGGCTCCTTCGAATCGACGGCCATAAACGAACTTCTGGCAGCTGCATTCTGCAAAGGGAAACTCTCCTCGGGCAGCAAACCACAGCCCCAACGCGCCTCGGATCGAGAATACAACGCAAGCCGTTTTCGCCCCCGGCCCCCCTCTCTCCATAGAGCGAACCGGGGCTGGGCTGCCCGGGCTCCCTGGGCCCTGCTGCTTTGATGGGGGTCTCCGGTGCCTGAAACCCACTCCCCACGGGTTCTCCTTCGTGGGGAAGCAAGATTGGGCGCGCGAAGCCCTTCTGCTCCCAGGCCCCAGCCATGCCCCCTGAGCCAGCTCGGCCTCTCAGCGCCTAGGCCCCGTCGCACCGACGGCCCGAAACAATCTTCTGGCAGCTGCATTCTGCAAAGGGTAACTCTCCTCAGGCAGCAAACCACAGCACCAACGCGCCTCGGATCGAGAAAGCACTGCAAGCCGTTTTCGACCCGACACCCCGCTCTCCATAGGGGTAACCGGGGCTGGGCTGCCCTGGCTCCTTGGGCCCTGCTGCTTTGCTGGGGGTCTCCGGTGCCCGAACCCCACTCCCCACGGGTTCTCCTTCGTGGGGAAGCAGGATTGGGCGCGCGAAGCTTTCTGCGCCCAAGCCCCAGCCATGCCCCCTGAGCCGGCTCGGCCGCTCAGCGCCTAGGCTCCTTAGAATCGACGGCCATAAACGAACTTCTGGCAGCTGCAATCTGCAAAGGGAAACTCTCCTCGGGCAGCAAACCACAGCCCCAACGCGCTTCGGATCGAGAAAGCAAGGCAAGCCGTTTTCGCCCCCGGCCCCCCGCTCGCCATAGAGCGAACCGCGGCAGGGCTGCCCAGGCTCCCTGGGCCCTGCTGCTTTACTGGGTGTCTCCGGTGCCCGAAACCCACTCCCCACGGGTTCTCCTTCGTGGGGAAGCAGGATTGGGCGCACGAAGGCCTTCTGCGCCCAGGCCCCAGCCTTGCCCCCTGAGCCGGCTCCGGCACTCAGCGCCGAGGCTCCTTCGAATCGACAACCATAAACGAACTTCTGGCAGCTGCATTCTGCAAAGGGAAACTCTCCTCGGGCAGCAAACCACAGCCCCAACGCGCCTCGGATCGAGAAAGCAACGCAAGCCGTTTTCGCCCCGGGCACCCCGCTCTCCATACAGCGAACCGGCGCTGGGTTGCCTCGGCTCCCTGGGCCCTGCTGCATTGCTGGATGTCTCCGGTTCCCGAAACCCACTCCCCACGGGTTCTACTTTGCGGGGAAGCAGGATTGGGCGCGCTAAGGCCTTCTGCGCCCAGGCCCCAGCCATGCCCCCTGAGCCAGCTCCGCCGCTCAGCGCCTAGGCCCCGTCGCACCGACGGCCCCAAACAATCTTCTGGCAGCTACATTCTGCAAAGGGAAACTCTCCTCGGGCAGCAAACCACAGCACCAATGCTCCTCGGTTAGAGAAAGCAATGCAAGCCATTTTCGCCCCCGGCCCCCCGCTCTCCATACAGCGAACCGGCGCTGGGTTGCCTCGGCTCCCTGGGCCCTGCTGCATTGCTGGATGTCTCCGGTTCCCGAAACCCACTCCCCACGGGTTCTACTTTGTGGGGAAGCAGGATTGGGCGCGCTAAGGCCTTCTGCGCCCAGGCCCCAGCCATGCCCCCTGAGCCAGCACGGCCGCTCAGCGCCGAGGCCCCGTCGCACCGACGGCCCGAAACAATCTTCTGGCAGCTGCATTCTGCAAAGGGAAACTCTCCTCGGGCAGCAAACCACAGCCCCAACGCGCCTCGGATCGAGAAAGCATCGCAAGCCGTTTTCGCCCCCGGCCCCCCGCTCTCCATAGAGCGAACCGGGGCTGGGCTGCCCCGGCTCCCTGGGCCCTGCTGCTTTGCTGGGGGTCTCCGGTGCCTGAAACCCACTCCCCACGGGTTCTCCTTCGTGGGGAAGCAGGATTGGGCGCGCGAAGGCCTTCTGCGCCCAGGCCCCAGCCATGCCCCCTGAGCCAGCTAGGCCGCTCAGCGCCTAGGCCCCGTCGCACCGACGGCCCGAAACAATCCTCTGGCAGCTGCATTCTGCAAAGGGTAACTCTCCTCGGGCAGCAAACCACAGCCCCAACGCGCCTCGGATCGAGAAAGCACTGCAAGCCGTTTTCGACCCGACACCCCGCTCTCCATAGGGGTAACCGGGGCTGGGCTGCCCTGGCTCCTTGGGCCCTGCTGCTTTGCTGGGGGTCTCCGGTGCCCGAAACCCACTCCCCACGGGTTCTCCTTCGTGGGGAAGCAGGATTGGGCGCGCGAAGCTTTCTGCGCCCAAGCCCCAGCCATGCCCCCTGAGCCGGCTCGGCCGCTCAGCGCCTAGCCTCCTTAGAATCGACGGCCATAAACGAACTTCTGGCAGCTGCATTCTGCAATGGGAAACTCTCCTCGGGCAGCAAACCACAGCCCCAACGCGCTTCGGATCGAGAAAGCAAGGCAAGCCCTTTTCGCCCCCGGCCCCCCGCTCGCCATAGAGCGAACCGCGGCAGGGCTGCCCAGGCTCCCTGGGCCCTGCTGCTTTACTGGGTGTCTCCGGTGCCCGAAACCCACTCCCCACGGGTTCTCCTTCGTGGGGAAGCAGGATTGGGCGCACGAAGGCCTTCTGCGCCCAGGCCCCAGCCTTGCCCCCTGAGCCGGCTCCGGCACTCAGCGCCGAGGCTCCTTCGAATCGACGACCATAAACGAACTTCTGGCAGCTGCATTCTGCAAAGGGAAACTCTCCTCGGGCAGCAAACCACAGCCCCAACGCGCCTCGGATCGAGAAAGCAACGCAAGCCGATTTCGCCCCCGGTCCCCGCTGTCCATAGAGCGAACCGGCGCTGGGCTGACCTGGCTCCCTGGGCCCTGCTGCTTTGCTGGATGTCTCCGGTTCCCGAAACCCACTCCCCACGGGTTCTACTTTGTGGGGAAGCAGGATTGGGCGCGCGAAGGCCTTCTGCGCCCAGGCCCCAGCCATGCCCCCTGAGCCAGCACGGCCGCTCAGCGCCGAGGCCCCGTCGCACCGACGGCCCGAAACAATCTTCTGGCAGCTGCATTCTGCAAAGGGAAACTCTCCTCGGGCAGCAAACCACAGCCCCAACGCGCCTCGGATCGAGAAAGCAACGCAAGCCGTTTTCGCCCCCGGCCCCCCGCTCTCCATAGAGCGAACCGGGGCTGGGCTGCCCCGGCTCCCTGGGCCCTGCTGCTTTGCTGGGGGTCTCCGGTGCCTGAAACCCACTCCCCACGGGTTCTCCTTCGTGGGGAAGCAGGATTGGACGCGCGAAGCCTTCTGCGCCCAGGCCCCAGCCTTGCCCCCTGAGCCGGCTCCGGCACTCAGCGCCGAGGCTCCTTCGAATCGACGGCCATAAACGAACTTCTGGCAGCTGCATTCTGCAAAGGGAAACTCTCCTCGGGCAGCAAACCACAGCCCCAACGCGCCTCGGATCGAGAATACAACGCAAGCCGTTTTCGCCCCCGGCCCCCCTCTCTCCATAGAGCGAACCGGGGCTGGGCTGCCCGGGCTCCCTGGGCCCTGCTGCTTTGCTGGGGGTCTCCGGTGCCTGAAACCCACTCCCCACGGGTTCTCCTTCGTGGGGAAGCAAGATTGGGCGCGCGAAGCCCTTCTGCTCCCAGGCCCCAGCCATGCCCCCTGAGCCAGCTCGGCCTCTCAGCGCCGAGGCCCCGTCGCACCGACGGCCCGAAACAATCTTCTGGCAGCTGCATTCTGCAAAGGGTAACTCTCCTCGGGCAGCAAACCACAGCACCAACGCGCCTCGGATTGAGAAAGCACTGCAAGCCGTTTTCGACCCGACACCCCGCTCTCCATAGGGGTAACCGGGGCTGGGCTGCCCTGGCTCCTTGGGCCCTGCTGCTTTGCTGGGGGTCTCCGGTGCCCGAAACCCACTCCCCACGGGTTCTCCTTCGTGGGGAAGCAGGATTGGGCGCGCGAAGCTTTCTGCGCCCAAGCCCCAGCCATGCCCCCTGAGCCGGCTCGGCCGCTCAGCGCCTAGGCTCCTTAGAATCGACGGCCATAAACGAACTTCTGGCAGCTGCATTCTGCAAAGGGAAACTCTCCTCGGGCAGCAAACCACAGCCCCAACGCGCTTCGGATCGAGAAAGCAAGGCAAGCCCTTTTCGCCCCCGGCCCCCCGCTCGCCATAGAGCGAACCGCGGCAGGGCTGCCCAGGCTCCCTGGGCCCTGCTGCTTTACTGGGTGTCTCCGGTGCCCGAAACCCACTCCCCACGGGTTCTCCTTCGTGGGGAAGCAGGATTGGGCGCACGAAGGCCTTCTGCGCCCAGGCCCCAGCCTTGCCCCCTGAGCCGGCTCCGGCACTCAGCGCCGAGGCTCCTTCGAATCGACAACCATAAACGAACTTCTGGCAGCTGCATTCTGCAAAGGGAAACTCTCCTCGGGCAGCAAACCACAGCCCCAACGCGCCTCGGATCGAGAAAGCAACGCAAGTCGTTTTCGCCCCCGGCCCCCCGCTCTCCATAGAGCGAACCGGCGCTGGGCTGCCCCGGCTCCCTGGGCCCTGCTGCTTTGCTGGGGGTCTCCGGTGCCTGAAAGCCACTCCCCACGGGTTCTCCTTCGTGGGGAAGCAGGATTGGGCGCGCGAAGCCCTTCTGCGCCCAGGCCCCAGCCATGCCCCCTGAGCCAGCTAGGCCGCTCAGTGCCTAGGCCCCGTCGCACCGACGGCCCGAAACAATCTTCTGGCAGCTGCATTCTGCAAAGGGTAACTCTCCTCGGGCAGCAAACCACAGCCCCAACGCGCCTCGGATCGAGAAAGCAATGCAAGCCGTTTTCGCCCCGGGCACCCCGCTCTCCTTATAGCGAACCGGGGCTGGGCTGCCCAGGCTCCCTGGGCCCTGCTGCTTTGCTGGGTGTCTCCGGTGCCCGAAACCCACTCCCCACGGATTCTCCTTCGTGGGGAAGCAGGATTGGGCACGCGAAGCCTTCTGCGCCCAGGCCCCAGCCATGCCACCTGAGCAAGCTCGGCCTTTCAGCGCTGAGGCCACGTCGCACCGATGGCCCCAAAAAATCTTCTGGCAGCTGCATTCTGCAAAGGGAAACTCTCCTCGGGCAGCAAACCACAGCCCCAACACGCCTCGGATCGGGAAAGCAACGCAAGACGTTTTCGCCCCCGACCCCCCGCTCTCCATAGGGCGATCCGGGGCTGGGCTGCCCCGGCACCCTGGGCCCTGCTGCTTTGCTGGGGGTCTCCGGTGCCCGAAACCCACTCCCCACGGGTTCTCCTTCGTGGGGAAGCAGGATTGGACGCGCGAAGCCTTCTGCGCCCAGGCCCCAGCCATGCCCCCTGAGCCAGCTCGGCCTCTCATCGCCTAGGCCCCGTCGCACCGACGGCCCCAAACAATCTTCTGGCAGCTGCATTCTGCAAAGGGAAACTCTCCTCGGGCAGCAAACCACAGCCCCAATGCTCCTGGGTTAGAGAAAGCAACGCAAGCCGTTTTCGCCCCCGGCCCCCCGCTCTCCATAGAGCGAACCGGGGCTGGGCTGCCCAGGCTCCCTGGGCCCTGCTGCTTTGCTGGGTGTCTCCGGTGCCCGAAACGTACTCCCCACGGGTTCTCCTTCGTGGGGAAGCAGGATTGGACGCGCGAAGCCTTCTGCGCCCAGGCCCCAGCCATGCCCCCTAGCCAGCTCGGCCGCTCAGCGGCTAGGCCCAGTCGCACCGACGGCCCCAAACAATCTTCTGGCAGCTGCATTCTGCAAAGGGAAACTCTCCTCGGGAAGCAAACCACAGCCCCAACGCGCCTCGGATCAAGAAAGCAACGCAAGCCGTTTTCGCCCCCGGCCCCCCCTCTCCATATGGCGAACCGCGGCTGGTCTGCCCAAGCTCCCTGGGCCCTGCTGCTTTGCTGGGGGTCTCCGGTGTCCGAAACCCACTCCCCACGTGTTCTCCTTCGTGGGGAAGCGGGATTGGGCGCACGAAGTCCTTCTGCGCCCAGGCCCCAGCCATGCCCCCTGAGCAAGCTCGGCCGCTAAGCGCCTAGGCCCCGTCGCACCGACGGCCCCAAACAATCTTCTGGCAGCTGCATTCTGCAAAGGGAAACTCTCCTCGGGCAGCAAACCACAGCCCCAACGCGCCTCGGATCGAGAAAGCAACGCAAGCCGATTTCGCCCCCGGCCCCCCGCTGTCTATAGAGCGAACCGGGGCTGGGCTGCCCCGGCTGCCTGGGCCCTGCTGCTTTGCTGGGTGTCTCCGGTGCCCGAAACCCACTCCCCATGGGTTCTCCTTCGTGAGGAAGCAGGATTGGGCGCGCGAAGCATTCTGCGCCCAGGCCCCAGCCATGACACCTGAGCCAGCTCGGCCTTTCAGCGCTGAGGCCACGTCACACCGACGGCCCCAAACAATCTTCTGGCAGCTGCATTCTGCAAAGGGAAACTCTCCTCGGGCAGCAAACCACAGCCCCAACGCGCCTCGGATCGAGAAAGCAACGCAAGCCGTTTTCGCCCCCGGCCCCCGCCTCTCCATAGGGCGAACCGGGGCTGGGCTGCCATGGCTCCTTGGGCCCTGCTGCTTTGCTGGGGGTCTCCGGTGCCCGAAACCCACTCCCCACAGGTTCTCCTTCGTGGGGAAGCCGGATTGGGCACGCGATGGCCTTCTGCGCCCAGGCCCCAGCCTTGCCCCCTGAGCCAGCTCGGCCGCTCAGCGCCTAGGCCCCGTCGCACCGACGGCCCGAAACAATCTTCTGGCAGCTGCATTCTGCAAAGGGAAACTCTCCTCGGGCAGCAAACCACAGCCCCACGCGCCTCGGATCGAGAAAGCAACGCAAGACTTTTTCGCCCCCGACCCCCCGCTCTCCATAGGGCGAACCGGGGCTGGGCTGCCCCGGCACCCTGGGCCCTGCTGCTTTGCTGGGGGTCCCCGTGCCCGAAACCCACTCCCCACGGGTTCTCCTTCGTGGGGAAGCAGGATTGGGCCCGCGAAGACCTTCTGCGCCCAGGCCCCAGGCAAGCCCCCTGAGCCAGCTAGGCCGTTCAGCGCCTAGGCCCCGTCGCACCGACGGCCCGAAACAATCCTCTGGAAGCTGCATTCTGCAAAGGGTAACTCTCCTCGGGCAGCAAACCACAGCCCCAACGCGCCTCGGATCGAGAAAGCAACGCAAGCCGTTTTTGCCCCCGGCCCCCCGCTGTCCATAGAGCGAACCGGCGCTGGGCTGCCCTGGCTCCCTGGGCCCTGCTGCTTTGCTGGATGTCTCCGGTTCCCGAAACCCACTCCCCACGGGTTCTCCTTCGTGGGGAAGCAGGATTGGACGCGCGAAGCCTTCTGCGCCCAGGCCCCAGCCTTGCCCCCTGAGCCGGCTCCGGCACTCAGCGCCGAGGCTCCTTCGAATCGACGGCCATAAACAAACTTCTGGCAGCTGCATTCTGCAAAGGGAAACTCTCCTCGGGCAGCAAACCACAGCCCCAAAGCACCTCGGATCGAGAATACAACGCAAGCCGTTTTCGCCCCCGGCCCCCAGCTCTCCATAGAGCGAACCGGGGCTGGGCTGCCCGGGCTCCCTGGGCCCTGCTGCTTTGCTGGGGGTCTCCGGTGCCTGAAACCCACTCCCCACGGGTTCTCCTTCGTGGGGAAGCAGGATTGGGCGCGCGAAGCCCTTCTGCTCCCAGGCCCCAGCCATGCCCCCTGAGCCAGCTCGGCCTCTCAGCGCCTAGGCCCCGTCGCACCGACGGCCCGAAACAATCTTCTGGCAGCTGCATTCTGCAAAGGGTAACTCTCATCGGGCAGCAAACCACAGCACCAACGCGCCTCGGATCGAGAAAGCACTGCAAGCCGTTTTCGACCCGACACCCCGCTCTCCATAGGGGTAACCGGGGCTGGGCTGCCCTGGCTCCTTGGGCCCTGCTGCTTTGCTGGGGGTCTCCGGTGCCCGAAACCCACTCCCCACGGGTTCTCCTTCATGGGGAAGCAGGATTGGGCGCGCGAAGCTTTCTGCGCCCAAGCCCCAGCCATGCCCCCTGAGCCGGCTCGGACGCTCAGCGCCTAGGCTCCTTAGAATCGACGGCCATAAACGAACTTCTGGCAGCTGCATTCTGCAATGGGAAACTCTCCTCGGGCAGCAAACCACAGCCCCAACGCGCTGCGGATCGAGAAAGCAAGGCAAGCCCTTTTCGCCCCCGGCCCCCCGCTCGCCATAGAGCGAACCGCGGCAGGGCTGCCCAGGCTCCCTGGGCCCTGCTGCTTTACTGGGTGTCTCCGGTGCCCGAAACCCACTCCCCACGGGTTCTCCTTCGTGGGGAAGCAGGATTGGGCGCACGAAGGCCTTCTGCGCCCAGGCCCCAGCCTTGCCCCCTGAGCCGGCTCCGGCACACAGCGCCGAGGCTCCTTCGAATCGACGACCATAAACGAACTTCTGGCAGCTGCATTCTGCAAAGGGAAACTCTCCTCGGGCAGCAAACCACAGCCCCAACGCGCCTCGGATCGAGAAAGCAACGCAAGCCGTTTTCGCCCCCGGCCCCCCGCTCTCCATAGAGCGAACCGGGGCTGGGCTGCCCCGGCTCCCTGGGCCCTGCTGCTTTGCTGGGGGTCTCCGGTGCCTGAAACCCACTCCCCACGGGTTCTCCTTCGTGGGGAAGCAGGATTGGGCGCGCGAAGGCCTTCTGCGCCCAGGCCCCAGCCATGCCCCCTGAGCCAGCTAGGCCGCTCAGCGCCTAGGCCCCGTCGCACCGACGGCCCGAAACAATCCTCTGGCAGCTGCATTCTGCAAAGGGTAACTCTCCTCGGGCAGCAAACCACAGCCCCAACGCGCCTCGGATCGAGAAAGCACTGCAAGCCGTTTTCGACCCGACACCCCGCTCTCCATAGGGGTAACCGGGGCTGGGCTGCCCTGGCTACTTGGGCCCTGCTGCTTTGCTGGGTGTCTCCGGTGCCCGAAACCCACTCCCCACGGGTTCTCCTTCGTGGGGAAGCAGGATTGGGCGCGCGAAGCTTTCTGCGCCCAAGCCCCAGCCATGCCCCATTAGCCGGCTCGGCCGCTCAGCGCCTAGGCTCCTTAGAATCGACGGCCATAAACGAACTTCTGGCAGCTGCATTCTGCAAAGGGAAACTCTCCTCGGGCAGCAAACCACAGCCCCAACGCGCCTCGGATCGAGAAAGCAACGCAAGCCGTTTTCGCCCCCGGCCCCCCGCTCTCCATAGAGCGAACCGGGGCTGGGCTGCCCAGGCTCCCTGGGCCCTGCTGCTTTGCTGGGGGTCTCCGGTGCCTGAAACCCACTCCCCACGGGTTCTCCTTCGTGGGGAAGCAGGATTGGGCGCGCGAAGGCCTTCTGCGCCCAGGCCCCAGCCATGCCCCCTGAGCCAGCTAGGCCGCTCAGCGCCTAGGCCCCGTCGCACCGACGGCCCGAAACAATCCTCTGGCAGCTGCATTCTGCAAAGGGTAACTCTCCTCGGGCAGCAAACCACAGCCCCAACGCGCCTCGGATCGAGAAAGCACTGCAAGCCGTTTTCGACCCGACACCCCGCTCTCCATAGGGGTAACCGGGGCTGGGCTGCCCTGGCTCCTTGGGCCCTGCTGCTTTGCTGGGTGTCTCCGGTGCCCGAAACCCACTCCCCACGGGTTCTCCTTCGTGGGGAAGCAGGATTGGGCGCGCGAAGCTTTCTGCGCCCAAGCCCCAGCCATGCCCCATTAGCCGGCTCGGCCGCTCAGCGCCTAGGCTCCTTAGAATCGATGGCCATAAACGAACTTCTGGCAGCTGCATTCTGCAAAGGGAAACTCTCCTCGGGCAGCAAACCACAGCCCCAAAGCGCCTCGGATCGAGAAAGCAAGGCAAGCCCTTTTCGCCTCTGGCACCCCGCTCTCCATAGAGCGAACCGCGTCAGGGCTGCCCAGGCTCCCTGGGCCCTGCTGCTTTACTGGGGGTCTCCGGTGCCCGAAACCCACTCCCCAAGGGTTCTCCTTCGTGGGGAAGCAGGATTGGACGCGCCAAGCCTTCTGCGCCCAGGCCCCAGCCATGCCTCCTGAGCCAGCTCGGCCTCTCAGCGCCTAGGCCCCGTCGCACCGACGGCCCCAAACAATCTTCTGGCAGCTGCATTCTGCAAAGGGAAACTCTCCTCAGGCAGCAAACCACAGCCCCAACGCGCCTCGGATCGAGAAAGCAACGCAAGCCTTTTTCGCCCCCGGACCCCGCTCTCCATAGGGGTAACCGGGGCTGGGCTGCCCTGGCTCCTTGGGCCCTGCTGCTTTGCTGGGTGTCTCCGGTGCCCGAAACCCACTCCCCACGGGTTCTCCTTCGTGGGGAAGCAGGATTGGGCGCGCGAAGCTTTCTGCGCCCAAGCCCCAGCTATGCCCCCTGAGCCGGCTCGGACGCTCAGCGCCTAGGCTCCTTAGAATCTACGGCCATAAACGAACTTCTGGCAGCTGCATTCTGCAAAGGGAAACTCTCCTCGGGCAGCAAACCACAGCCCCAACGCGCTTCGGATCGAGAAAGCAAGGCAAGCCCTTTTCGCCCCCGGCCCCCCGCTCGCCATAGAGCGAACCGCGGCAGGGCTGCCCAGGCTCCCTGGGCCCTGCTGCTTTACTGGGTGTCTCCGGTGCCCGAAACCCACTCCCCACGGGTTCTCCTTCGTGGGGAAGCAGGATTGGGCGCACGAAGGCCTTCTGCGCCCAGGCCCCAGCCTTGCCCCCTGAGCCGGCTCCGGCACTCAGCGCCGAGGCTCCTTCGAATCGACGACCATAAACGAACTTCTGGCAGCTGCATTCTGCAAAGGGAAACTCTCCTCGGGCAGCAAACCACAACCCCAATGCGCCTCGGATCGAGAAAGCAACGCAAGCCGTTTTCGCCCCCGGCCCCCCGCTGTCCATAGAGCGAACCGGCGCTGGGCTGCCCTGGCTCCCTGGGCCCTGCTGCTTTGCTGGATGTCTCCGGTTCCCGAAACCCATTCCCCACGGGTTCTACTTTGTGGGGAAGCAGGATTGGGCGCGCGAAGGCCTTCTGCGCCCAGGCCCCAGCCATGCCCCCTGAGCCAGCACGGCCGCTCAGCGCCGAGGCCCCGTCGCACCGACTGCCCGAAACAATCTTCTGGCAGCTGCATTCTGCAAAGGGAAACTCTCCTCGGGCAGCAAACCACAGCCCCAACGCGCCTCGGATCGAGAAAGCAACGCAAGCCGTTTTCGCCCCCGGCCTCCCGCTCTCCATAGAGCGAACCGGGGCTGGGCTGCCCCGGCTCCCTGGGCCCTGCTGCTTTGCTGGGGGTCTCCGGTGCCTGAAACCCACTCCCCACGGGTTCTCCTTCGTGGGGAAGCAGGATTGGACGCGCGAAGCCTTCTGCGCCCAGGCCCCAGCCTTGCCCCCTGAGCCGGCTCCGGCACTCAGCGCCGAGGCTCCTTCGAATCGACGGCCATAAACGAACTTCTGGCAGCTGCATTCTGCAAAGGGAAACTCTCCTCGGGCAGCAAACCACAGCCCCAACGCGCCTCGGATCTAGAATACAACGCAAGCCGTTTTCGCCCCCGGCCCCCCTCTCTCCATAGAGCGAACCGGGGCTGGGCTGCCCGGGCTCCCTGGGCCCTGCTGCTTTGCTGGGGGTCTCCGGTGCCTGAAACCCACTCCCCACGGGTTCTCCTTCGTGGGGAAGCAAGATTGGGCGCGCGAAGCCCTTCTGCTCCCAGGCCCCAGCCATGCCCCCTGAGCCAGCTCGGCCTCTCAGCGCCTAGGCCCCGTCGCACCGACGGCCCGAAACAATCTTCTGGCAGCTGCATTCTGCAAAGGGTAACTCTCCTCGGGCAGCAAACCACAGCACCAACGCGCCTCGGATCGAGAAAGCACTGCAAGCCGTTTTCGACCCGACACCCCGCTCTCCATAGAGCGAACCGGGGCTGGGCTGCCCAGGCTCCCTGGGCCCTGCTGCTTTGCTGGGTGTCTCCGGTGCCCGAAACGTACTCCCCACGGGTTCTCCTTCGTGGGGAAGCAGGATTGGACGCGCGAAGCCTTCTGCGCCCAGGCCCCAGCCATGCCCCCTAGCCAGCTCGGCCGCTCAGCGCCTAGCCCCAGTCGCACCGACGGCCCCAAACAATCTTCTGGCAGCTGCATTCTGCAAAGGGAAACTCTCCTCGGGAAGCAAACCACAGCCCCAACGCGCCTCGGATCAAGAAAGCAACGCAAGCCGTTTTCGCCCCCGGCCCCCCCTCTCCATATGGCGAACCGCGGCTGGTCTGCCCAAGCTCCCTGGGCCCTGCTGCTTTGCTGGGGGTCTCCGGTGTCCGAAACCCACTCCCCACGGGATCTCCTTCGTGGGGAAGCAGGATTGGGCCCGCGAAGACCTTCTGCGCCCAGGCCCCAGGCAAGCCCCCTGAGCCAGCTGGGCTGCTCAGCGCCAAGGTCCCGTCGCACCGATGCCCAAAACGAGCTTCTGACAGCTGCATTCTGCAAAGGGAAACTCTCCTCGGGCAGCAACCCACAGCCCCAACGCGCCTCGGATCGAGAAAGCAACGCAAGCCGTTTTGGCGCCCGGCCCCCAGCTCTCCATAGAGCGAACCGGGGCTGGGCTCCCCAGGCTCCCTGGGCCCTGCTGCTTTGCTGGGGGTCTCCGGTGCCCGAAACCCACACCCCACGGGTTCTCCTTCGTGGGGAAGCAGGATTGGACGCGCAAAGCCTTCTGCGCCCAGGCCCCAGCCATGCACCCTGAGCCAGCACTGCCTCTCAGCAACTAGGCCCCGTCGCACCGACGGCCCCAACCGATCTTCTGGCAGCTGCATTCTGCAAAGGGAAACTCTCCTCGGGCAGCAAACCACAGCCCCAACGCACCTCGGATCGAGAAAGCAACGCAAGCCGTTTTCGCCCCCAGCCCCCCGCTCTCCATAGGGCGAACCGGGGCTGGGCTGCCCCGGCTCCCTGGGCCCTGCTGCTTTGCTGGGGGTCTCCGGTGCCCGGAACCCACTCCCCACGGGTTCTCCTTCGTGGGGAAGCAGGATTGTGGGCGCGAAGGCCTTCTGGGCTCAGTCTCCAACCATACCCCCTGAGCCAGCTCGACAGCTCAGCGCCGAGGCCCCGTCGCACAGACGGCCCCAAACGAGCTTCTGGCACCTGCCTTCTCCAAAGGGAAACTCTCCTCAGGCAGCTAACCACGGCCCCAACGCGCCTCTGATCGAGAAAGCAACGCAAGCCTTTTTCGTCCCTGGCACTCCGCTCTCCATAGGGGGAACCGGGGCTGGGCTGCCCCGGCTCCCTGGGCCCTGCTGCTTTGCTGGGGGTCTCCGGTGCCCGAAATCCATTCCCCATGGGTTCTCTTTCGTGGGCAAGCAGGATTGGGCGCGCGAAAGCCTACTGCGCGCAGGGCCCAGCCATGCCCCCTGAGCCTGGTCAGCTGATCAGCGCCGAAGCCCTGTCGCACCGACGGCCCCAAACGAGCTTCTGGCAGCTGCATTCTGCAAAGGGAAACTCTCCTTGGGCAGCAAACCAGAGCCCCAAAGCGCCTTGGATCGAGAAAGCAACGCAAGCCGTTTTCGCCCCCGGCCATCCGCTCTCCATAATGCGAACCGGGGATGGGCTGCACCGGCTCCCTGGGCCGTGCTGCTTTGCTGGGGGTCTCCGGTCCCCGAAACCAATCCCCACGGTTTCTCCTTCGTGGGGAAACAGGAACGGGCGCGCGAAGCCTTCTGCGCCCAGGCTCCAGCCATGCCCCCTGAGCCAGCTCGGCCGCTCAGCGCCGAGGCCCCGTCGCACCGACGGCCCGAAACAATCTTCTGGCAGCTGCATTCTGCAAAGGGTAACTCTCCTTGGGCAGCACACCACAGCCCCAACGCGCCTCGGATCGAGAAAGCAACGCAAGCCGTTTTCGACCCGACCCCCTGCTCTCCATAGGGGTAACCGGGGCTGGGCTGCCCTGGCTCCTTGGGCCCTGATGCTTTGCTGGGGGTCTCCGGTGCCCGAAACCCACTCCCCACGGGTTCTCCTTCGTGGGGAAGCAGGATTGGGCGCGTGAAGGCCTTCTGCGCCCAGGCCCCAGCCATGCACCCTGAGCCAGCTCGGCCGCTCAGCGCCTAGGCCCCGTCGCACCGAAGGCCCCAAACAATGTTCTGGCAGCTACATTCTGCAAAGGGAAACTCTCCTCGGGCAGCAAACCACAGCCCCAATGCTCCTGGGTTAGAGAAAGCAACGCAAGCCGTTTTCGCCCCCGGCCCCCCGCTCTCCATAGAGCGAACCGGGGCTGGGCTGCCCAGGCTCCCTGGGCCCTGCTGCTTTGCTGGGTGTCTCCGGTGCCCGAAACGTACTCCCCACGGGTTCTCCTTCGTGGGGAAGCAGGATTGGACGCGCGAAGCCTTCTGCGCCCAGGCCCCAGCCATGCCCCCTAGCCAGCTCGGCCGCTCAGCGCCTAGGCCCCGTCGCACCGACGGCCCCAAACAATCTTCTGGCAGCTGCATTCTGCAAAGGGAAACTCTACTCGGGAAGCAAACCACAGCCCCAACGCGCCTCGGATCAAGAAAGCAACGCAAGCCGTTTTCGCCCCCGGCCCCCCCTCTCCATATGGCGAACCGCGGCTGGTCTGCCCAAGCTCCCTGGGCCCTGCTGCTTTGCTGGGGGTCTCCGGTGTCCGAAACCCACTCCCCACGTGTTCTCCTTCGTGGGGAAGCGGGATTGGGCGCACGAAGTCCTTCTGCGCCCAGGCCCCAACCATGCCCCCTGAGCAAGCTCGGCCGCTAAGCGCCTAGGCCCCGCCGCACCGACGGCCCCAAACAATCTTCTGGCAGCTGCATTCTGCAAAGGGAAACTCTCCTCGGGCAGCAAACCACAGCCCCAACGCGCCTCGGATCGAGAAAGCAACGCAAGCCGTTTTCGCCCCCGGCCCCCCCTCTCCATATGGCGAACCGCGGCTGGTCTGCCCAAGCTCCCTGGGCCCTGCTGCTTTGCTGGGGGTCTCCGGTGTCCGAAACCCACTCCCCACGGGTTCTCCTTCGTGGGGAAGCAGGATTGGGCCCGCGAAGACCTTCTGCGCCCAGGCCCCAGGCAAGCCCCCTGAGCCAGCTGGGCTGCTCAGCGCCAAGGTCCCGTCGCACCGATGCCCAAAACGAGCTTCTGACAGCTGCATTCTGCAAAGGGAAACTCTCCTCGGGCAGCAACCCACAGCCCCAACGCGCCTCGGATCGAGAAAGCAACGCAAGCCGTTTTGGCGCCCGGCCCCCAGCTCTCCATAGAGCGAACCGGGGCTGGGCTCCCCAGGCTCCCTGGGCCCTGCTGCTTTGCTGGGGGTCTCCGGTGCCCGAAACCCACACCCCACGGGTTCTCCTTCGTGGGGAAGCAGGATTGGACGCGCAAAGCCTTCTGCGCCCAGGCCCCAGCCATGCACCCTGAGCCAGCACTGCCTCTCAGCAACTAGGCCCCGTCGCACCGACGGCCCCAAACAATCTTCTGGCAGCTGCATTCTGCAAAGGGAAACTCTCCTCGGGCAGCAAACCACAGCCCCAACGCGCCTCGGATCGAGAAAGCAGCGCAAGACGTTGTCGCCCCCGGCCCCCCGCTCTCCATAGGGCTAACCGGGGCTGGGCTGCCCTGGCTCCATGGGCCCTGCTGTTTTGCTGGGTGTCTCCGGTGCCCGAAACCCACTCCCCACGGGTTCTCCTTCGTGGGGAAGCAGGATTGGGCGCGCGAAGGCCTTCTGCGCCCAGGCCCCAGCCATGCCCCCTGATACAGCTCGGCGACTCAGCGCCGAGGCCCCATCGCACCGACGGCCCCAACCGATCTTCTGGCAGCTGCATTCTGCAAAGGGAAACTCTCCTCGGGCAGCAAACCACAGCCCCAACGCACCTCGGATCGAGAAAGCAACGCAAGCCGTTTTCGCCCCCAGCCCCCCGCTCTCCATAGGGCGAACCGGGGCTGGGCTGCCCCGGCTCCCTGGGCCCTGCTGCTTTGCTGGGGGTCTCCGGTGCCCGGAACCCACTCCCCACGGGTTCTCCTTCGTGGGGAAGCAGGATTGTGGGCGCGAAGGCCTTCTGGGCTCAGTCTCCAACCATACCCCCTGAGCCAGCTCGACAGCTCAGCGCCAAGGCCCCGTCGCACAGACGGCCCCAAACGAGCTTCTGGCACCTGCCTTCTCCAAAGGGAAACTCTCCTCAGGCAGCTAACCACGGCCCCAACGCGCCTCTGATCGAGAAAGCAACGCAAGCCTTTTTCGTCCCTGGCACTCCGCTCTCCATAGGGGGAACCGGGGCTGGGCTGCCCCGGCTCCCTGGGCCCTGCTGCTTTGCTGGGGGTCTCCGGTGCCCGAAATCCATTCCCCATGGGTTCTCTTTCGTGGGCAAGCAGGATTGGGCGCGCGAAAGCCTACTGCGCGCAGGGCCCAGCCATGCCCCCTGAGCCAGGTCAGCTGATCAGCGCCGAAGCCCTGTCGCACCGACGGCCCCAAACGAGCTTCTGGCAGCTGCATTCTGCAAAGGGAAACTCTCCTTGGGCAGCAAACCAGAGCCCCAAAGCGCCTTGGATCGAGAAAGCAACGCAAGCCGTTTTCGCCCCCGGCCATCCGCTCTCCATAATGCGAACCGGGGATGGGCTGCACCGGCTCCCTGGGCCGTGCTGCTTTGCTGGGGGTCTCCGGTCCCCGAAACCAATCCCCACGGTTTCTCCTTCGTGGGGAAACAGGAACGGGCGCGCGAAGCCTTCTGCGCCCAGGCTCCAGCCATGCACCCTGAGCCAGCTCGGCCGCTCAGCGCCGAGGCCCCGTCGCACCGACGGCCCGAAACAATCTTCTGGCAGCTGCATTCTGCAAAGGGTAACTCTCCTTGGGCAGCACACCACAGCCCCAACGCGCCTCGGATCGAGAAAGCAACGCAAGCCGTTTTCGACCCGACCCCCTGCTCTCCATAGGGGTAACCGGGGCTGGGCTGCCCTGGCTCCTTGGGCCCTGATGCTTTGCTGGGGGTCTCCGGTGCCCGAAACCCACTCCCCACGGGTTCTCCTTCGTGGGGAAGCAGGATTGGGCGCGTGAAGGCCTTCTGCGCCCAGGCCCCAGCCATGCACCCTGAGCCAGCTCGGCCGCTCAGCGCCTAGGCCCCGTCGCACCGAAGGCCCCAAACAATGTTCTGGCAGCTACATTCTGCAAAGGGAAACTCTCCTCCGGCAGCAAACCACAGCCCCAATGCTCCTGGGTTAGAGAAAGCAACGCAAGCCGTTTTCGCCCCCGGCCCCCCGCTCTCCATAGAGCGAACCGGGGCTGGGCTGCCCAGGCTCCCTGGGCCCTGCTGCTTTGCTGGGTGTCTCCGGTGCCCGAAACGTACTCCCCACGGGTTCTCCTTCGTGGGGAAGCAGGATTGGACGCGCGAAGCCTTCTGCGCCCAGGCCCCAGCCATGCCCCCTAGCCAGCTCGGCCGCTCAGCGCCTAGGCCCCGTCGCACCGACGGCCCCAAACAATCTTCTGGCAGCTGCATTCTGCAAAGGGAAACTCTCCTCGGGAAGCAAACCACAGCCCCAACGCGCCTCGGATCAAGAAAGCAACGCAAGCCGTTTTCGCCCCCGGCCCCCCCTCTCCATATGGCGAACCGCGGCTGGTCTGCCCAAGCTCCCTGGGCCCTGCTGCTTTGCTGGGGGTCTCCGGTGTCCGAAACCCACTCCCCACGTGTTCTCCTTCGTGGGGAAGCGGGATTGGGCGCACGAAGTCCTTCTGCGCCCAGGCCCCAACCATGCCCCCTGAGCAAGCTCGGCCGCTAAGCGCCTAGGCCCCGCCGCACCGACGGCCCCAAACAATCTTCTGGCAGCTGCATTCTGCAAAGGGAAACTCTCCTCGGGCAGCAAACCACAGCCCCAACGCGCCTCGGATCGAGAAAGCAACGCAAGCCGTTTTCGCCCCCGGCCCCCGCCTCTCCATAGAGAGAACTGGGGCTGGTCTGCCCTGGCTCCTTGGGCCCTGCTGCTTTGCTGGTTATCTCCAGTGCCCGAAACCCACTCCCCACGGGTTCTCCTTTGTGGGGAAGCAGGATAGGGCGCGCGAAGGCCTTCTGCGCCCAGGCCCCAGCCATGCCCCCTGAGACAGCTCGGCGACTCAGCGCCGAGGCCCCATCGCACCGACGGCCCCAACCAATCTTCTGGCAGCTGCATTCTGCAAAGGGAAACTCTCCTCGGGCAGCAAACCACAGCCCCAACGCACCTCGGATCGAGAAAGCAACGCAAGCCGTTTTCGCCCCCGGCCCCCCGCTCTCCATAGGGCGAACCGGGGTTGGGCTGACCCGGCTCCCTGGGCCCTGCTGCTTTGCTGGGGGTCTCCGGTGCCCGAAACCCACTCCCCACAGGTTCTCCTTCGTGGGGAAGCAGGATTGGGCGCGCGAAGGCCTTCTGCGCCCAGGTCCCAGCCAAGACCCCTGAGCCAGCTCGGCCGCTCAGCGCCAAGGTCCCGTCCCACCGATGGCCCCAAACGAGCTTCTGATAGCTGCATTCTAAAAAGGGAAACTCTCCTCGGGCAGCAAACCACAGCCCCAACGCGCCTCGGATCGAGAAAGCAACGCAAGCCTTTTTGGTCCCTGGCACTCCGCTCTCCATAGGGGAACCGGGGCTGGGCTGCCCCGGCTCCCTGGGCCCTGCTGCTTTGCTGGGGGTCTCCGGTGCCCGAAATCCACTCCCCATGGGTTCTCTTTCGTGGGCAAGCAGGATTGGGCGCGCGAAGGCCTTCTGCGCCCAGGCCCCAGCCATGCCCCCTGAGCCAGGTCAGCTGATCAGCGCCGAAGCCCTGTCGCACCGACGGCCCCAAACGAGCTTCTGGCAGCTGCATTCTGCAAAGGGAAACTCTCCTTGGGCAGCAAACCACAGCCCCAACGCGCCTCGGATCGAGAAAGCAACGCAAGCCCTTTTCGCCCCCGGCCCTCCTTTCTCCATAGGGCGAACCGGGGCTGGGCTGCCCCGGCTCCCTGGGCCCTGCTGCTTTGCTGGAGGTCTCCGGTGCCCGGAACCCACTCCCCACGGGTTCTCCTTCGTGGGGAAGCAGGAACGGGCGCGCGAAACCTTCTGCGCCCAGGCCCCAGCCATGCCGATGCGCCAGCTCGGCTGCTCAGCGCCTAGGCCCGGTGTCACCGACGGCCCCAAACGAGCTTCTGGCAGCTGCCTTCTGCAAAGGGAAACTCTCCTCGGGCAGCCAACCAGAGCCCCAAAGCGCCTTGAAACGAGAAAGCAACGCAAGCCTTTTTCGCCCCTGGCCCTCCGCTCTCCATACGGAGAACCGGGGCTGGGCTGCCCCGGCTCCCTGGGCCCTGCTGCTTTGCTGGGGGTCTCCGGTGCCAGAAACCCACTCCCCACGGGTTCTCCTTCGTGGGGAAGCAGGATTGGGCGCGTGAAGGCCTTCTGCGCCCAGGCCCCAGCCATGCACCCTGAGCCAGCTCGGCCGCTCAGCGCCTAGGCCCCGTCGCACCGAAGGCCCCAAACAATCTTCTGGCAGCTACATTCTGCAAAGGGAAACTCTCCTCGGGCAGCAAACCACAGCCCCAATGCTCCTGGGTTAGAGAAAGCAACGCAAGCCGTTTTCGCCCCCGGCCCCCCGCTCTCCATAGAGCGAACCGGGGCTGGGCTGCCCAGGCTACCTGGGCCCTGCTGCTTTGCTGGGTGTCTCCGGTGCCCGAAACGTACTCCCCACGGGTTCTCCTTCGTGGGGAAGCAGGATTGGACGCGCGAAGCCTTCTGCGCCCAGGCCCCAGCCATGCCCCCTAGCCAGCTCGGCCACTCAGCGCCTAGGCCCCGTCGCACCGACGGCCCCAAACAATCTTCTGGCAGCTGCATTCTGCAAAGGGAAACTCTCCTCGGGCAGCAAACCACAGCCCCAACGCGCCTCGGATCGAGAAAGCAACGCAAGCCTTTTTCGCCCCCGGCCCCCGCCTCTCCATAGGGCGAACCGGGGCTGGGCTGCCATGGCTCCTTGGGCCCTGCTGCTTTGCTGGGGGTCTCCGGTGCCCGAAACCCACTCCCCACAGGTTCTCCTTCGTGGGGAAGCAGGATTGGGCGCGCGATGGCCTTCTGCGCCCAGGCCCCAGCCTTGCCCCCTGAGCCAGCTCGGCCGCTCAGCGCCTAGGCCCCGTCGCACCGACGGCCCGAAACAATCTTCTGGCAGCTGCATTCTGCAAAGGGAAACTCTCCTCGGGCAGCAAACCACAGCCCCAACGCGCCTCGGATCGAGAAAGCAACGCAAGCCATTTTCGCCCCCGGCCCCCCGCTCTCCATAGAGCGAACTGGGGCTGGTCTGCCCTGGCTCCTTGGGCCCTGCTGCTTTGCTGGTTATCTCCAGTGCCCGAAACCCACTCCCCACGGGTTCTCCTTTGTGGGGAAGCAGGATAGGGCGCGCGAAGGCCTTCTGCGCCCAGGCCCCAGCCATGCCCCCTGAGACAGCTCGGCGACTCAGCGCCGAGGCCCCATCGCACCGACGGCCCCAACCAATCTTCTGGCAGCTGCATTCTGCAAAGGGAAACTCTCCTCGGGCAGCAAACCACAGCCCCAACGCACCTCGGATCGAGAAAGCAACGCAAGCCGTTTTCGCCCCCGGCCCCCCGCTCTCCATAGGGCGAACCGGGTTTGGGCTGACCCGGCTAGCTGGGCCCTGCTGCTTTGCTGGGGGTCTCCGGTGCCCGAAACCCACTCCCCACAGGTTCTCCTTCGTGGGGAAGCAGGATTGGGCGCGCGAAGGCCTTCTGCGCCCAGGTCCCAGCCAAGACCCCTGAGCCAGCTCGGCCGCTCAGCGCCAAGGTCCCGTCCCACCGATGGCCCCAAACGAGCTTCTGATAGCTGCATTCTAAAAAGGGAAACTCTCCTCGGGCAGCAAACCACAGCCCCAACGCGCCTCGGATCGAGAAAGCAACGCAAGCCCTTTTCGCCCCCGGCCCTCCTTTCTCCATAGGGCGAACCGGGGCTGGGCTGCCCCGGCTCCCTGGGCCCTGCTGCTTTGCTGGAGGTCTCCGGTGCCCGGAACCCACTCCCCACGGGTTCTCCTTCGTGGGGAAGCAGGAACGGGCGCGCGAAACCTTCTGCGCCCAGGTCCCAGCCATGCCGATGCGCCAGCTCGGCTGCTCAGCGCCTAGGCCCGGTGTCACCGACGGCCCCAAACGAGCTTCTGGCAGCTGCCTTCTGCAAAGGGAAACTCTCCTCGGGCAGCCAACAACAGCCCCAACGCGCCTCGGATCCAGAAAGCAACGGAAGCCTTTTAGCCCCCGCACTCCGCTCTCCATAGGGTGAACCGGGGCTGGGCTGCCCCGGCTCCCTGGGCCCTGCTGCTTTGCTGGGGATCTCCGGTGCCCGAAACCCACTCCCCACGGGTTCTCCTTCGTGGGGAAGCAGGATTGGGCGCGTGAAGGCCTTCTGCGCCCAGGCCCCAGCCATGCACCCTGAGCCAGCTCGGCCGCTCAGCGCCTAGGCCCCGTCGCACCGAAGGCCCCAAACAATCTTCTGGCAGCTACATTCTGCAAAGGGAAACTCTCCTCGGGCAGCAAACCACAGCCCCAATGCTCCTGGGTTAGAGAAAGCAACGCAAGCCGTTTTCGCCCCCGGCCCCCCGCTCTCCATAGAGCGAACCGGGGCTGGGCTGCCCAGGCTCCCTGGGCCCTGCTGCTTTGCTGGGTGTCTCCGGTGCCCGAAACGTACTCCCCACGGGTTCTCCTTCGTGGGGAAGCAGGATTGGACGCGCGAAGCCTTCTGCGCCCAGGCCCCAGCCATGCCCCCTAGCCAGCTCGGCCGCTCAGCGCCTAGGCCCCGTCGCACCGACGGCCCCAAACAATCTTCTGGCAGCTGCATTCTGCAAAGGGAAACTCTCCTCGGGAAGCAAACCACAGCCACAACGCGCCTCGGATCAAGAAAGCAACGCAAGCCGTTTTCGCCCCCGGCCCCCCCTCTCCATATGGCGAACCGCGGCTGCTCTGCCCAAGCTCCCTGGGCCCTGCTGCTTTGCTGGGGGTCTCCGGTGTCCGAAACCCACTCCCCACGTGTTCTCCTTCGTGGGGAAGCGGGATTGGGCACACGAAGTCCTTCTGCGCCCAGGCCCCAACCATGCCCCCTGAGCAAGCTCGGCCGCTAAGCGCCTAGGCCCCGTCGCACCGACGGCCCCAAACAATCTTCTGGCAGCTGCATTCTGCAAAGGGAAACTCTCCTCGGGCAGCAAACCACAGCCCCAACGCGCCTCGGATCGAGAAAGCAACGCAAGCCGTTTTCGCCCCCGGCCCCCGCCTCTCCATAGGGCGAACCGGGGCTGGGCTGCCATGGCTCCTTGGGCCCTGCTGCTTTGCTGTGGGTCTCCGGTGCCCGAAACCCACTCCCCACAGGTTCTCCTTCGTGGGGAAGCAGGATTGGGCGCGCGATGGCCTTCTGCGCCCAGGCCCCAGCCTTGCCCCCTGAGCCAGCTCGGCCGCTCAGCGCCTAGGCCCCGTCGCACCGACGGCCCGAAACAATCTTCTGGCAGCTGCATTCTGCAAAGGGAAACTCTCCTCGGGCAGCAAACCACAGCCCCAACGCGCCTCGGATCGAGAAAGCAACGCAAGCCATTTTCGCCCCCGGCCCCCCGCTCTCCATAGAGCGAACTGGGGCTGGTCTGCCCTGGCTCCTTGGGCCCTGCTGCTTTGCTGGTTATCTCCAGTGCCCGAAACCCACTCCCCACGGGTTCTCCTTTGTGGGGAAGCAGGATAGGGCGCGCGAAGGCCTTCTGCGCCCAGGCCCCAGCCATGCCCCTTGAGACAGCTCGGCGACTCAGCGCCGAGGCCCCATCGCACCGACGGCCCCAACCAATCTTCTGGCAGCTGCATTCTGCAAAGGGAAACTCTCCTCGGGCAGCAAACCACAGCCCCAACGCACCTCGGATCGAGAAAGCAACGCAAGCCGTTTTCGCCCCCGGCCCCCCGCTCTACATAGGGCGAACCGTGGTTGGGCTGACCCGGCTCCCTGGGCCCTGCTGCTTTGCTGGGGGTCTCCGGTGCCCGAAACCCACTCCCCACAGGTTCTCCTTCGTGGGGAAGCAGGATTGGGCGCGCGAAGGCCTTCTGCGCCCAGGTCCCAGCCAAGACCCCTGAGCCAGCTCGGCCGCTCAGCGCCAAGGTCCCGTCCCACCGATGGCCCCAAACGAGCTTCTGATAACTGCATTCTAAAAAGGGAAACTCTCCTCGGGCAGCAAACCACAGCCCCACGCGCCTCGGATCGAGAAAGCAACGCAAGCCTTTTTGGTCCCTGGCACTCCGCTCTCCATAGGGGAACCGGGGCTGGGCTGCCCCGGCTCCCTGGGCCCTGCTGCTTTGCTGGGGGTCTCCGGTGCCCGAAATCCACTCCCCATGGGTTCTCTTTCGTGGGCAAGCAGGATTGGGCGCGCGAAGGCCTTCTGCGCCCAGGCCCCAGCCATGCCCCCTGAGCCAGGTCAGCTGATCAGCGCCGAAGCCCTGTCGCACCGACGGCCCCAAACGAGCTTCTGGCAGCTGCATTCTGCAAAGGGAAACTCTCCTTGGGCAGCAAACCACAGCCCCAACGCGCCTCGGATCGAGAAAGCAACGCAAGCCCTTTTCGCCCCCGGCCCTCCTTTCTCCATAGGGCGAACCGGGGCTGGGCTGCCCCGGCTCCCTGGGCCCTGCTGCTTTGCTGGAGGTCTCCGGTGCCCGGAACCCACTCCCCACGGGTTCTCCTTCGTGGGGAAGCAGGAACGGGCGCGCGAAACCTTCTGCGCCCAGGCCCCAGCCATGCCGATGCGCCAGCTCGGCTGCTCAGCGCCTAGGCCCGGTGTCACCGACGGCCCCAAACGAGCTTCTGGCAGCTGCCTTCTGCAAAGGGAAACTCTCCTCGGGCAGCCAACCAGAGCCCCAAAGCGCCTTGAAACGAGAAAGCAACACAAGCCTTTTTCGCCCCTGGCCCTCCGCTCTCCATACGGAGAACCGGGGCTCGGCTGCCCCGGCTCCCTGGGCCCTGCTGCTTTGCTGGGGGTCTCCGGTGCCCGAAACCCACTCCCCACGGGTTCTCCTTCGTGGGGAAGCAGGATTGGGCGCGCGAAGGCCTTCTGCGCCCAGGCCCCAGCCATGCCTCTTGCGCCAATAAGGCCGCTCAGCGCCGAGGCCCCGTGGTACCGACGGCCCCAAACGAGCTTCTGGAAGCTGCCTTCTGCAAAGGGAAACTCTCCTCGGCAGCCAACCACAGCCCCAACGCGCCTCGAATCGAGAAAGCAACGCATTCCTTTTTCGTCCCTGGCACTCCGCTCTCCATAGGGCGAACCGGGGCTGGGCTGCCCCGGCTCCCTGGGCCCTGCTGCTTTGCTGGGCGTCTCCGGTGCCCGAAACCCACTTCCCACGGGTTCTGCTAAGTGGAGAAGCAGGATTGGGCACGTGAAGCCCTTCTGCGCCCAGGCCCCAGCCATGCCCATGCGCCAGCTCGGCTGCTCAGCGCCTAGGCCCGGTGTCACCGACGGCCCCAAACGAGCTTCTGGCAGCTGCCTTTTGCAAAGGGAAACTCTCCTCGGGCAGCCAACCAGAGCCCCAAAGCGCCTTGAAACGAGAAAGCAACGCAAGCCTTTTTCGCCCCTGGCCCTCCGCTCTCCATACGGAGAACCGGGGCTGGGCTGCCCCGGCTCCCTGGGCCCTGCTGTTTGCTGGGGGTCTCCGGTGCCCGGAACCCACTCCCCACGGGTTCTCCTTCGTGGGGAAGCAGGATTGTGGGCGCGAAGCCCTTCTGGGCTCAGTCTCCAACCATACCCCCTGAGCCAGCTCGACAGCTCAGCGCCGAGGCCCCGTCGCACAGACGGCCCCAAACGAGCTTCTGGCACCTGCCTTCTGCAAAGGGAAACTCTCCTCAGGAAGCCAACCACAGCCCCAACGCGCCTCGCATCGAGAAAGCAACGCAAGCCGTTTTCGCCACCGGCCCTCCGCTCTCCACAGGCAGAACCTGGGCTGGGCGGCCCCGGCTCCCTGGTCCCTGCTGCTTTGCTGGGGGTCTCCAGTGAGCGAAATCCACTCCCCATGGGTTCTATTTCGTGGGCAAGCAGAATTGGGCACGCGAAGGCCTTCTGCGCCCAGGCCCCAGCCATGCCCCCTTGAGCCAGTTCGGCCGCTCAGCGCCGAGGCCCTGTCGCACCGACACCCCCAAACGTGCTTCTGGCAGCTGCATTCTGCAAAGGGAAACTCTCCTCGGGCAGCCAACCAGAGCCCCAAAGCGCCTTTGATCGAGAAAGCAACGCAAGCCGTTTTCCCCCCCGACCCCCCGCTCTCCATAGGGCGAACCGGGGCTGGGCTTCCCCGGCTCCCTGGGCCCTGCTGCTTTGCTGGGGGTCTCCGGTGTCCGAACCCCACTCCCCACGGGTTCTCCTTCGCGGGGAAGCAGGATTGGGCACGCGAAGGCCTTCTGCGTCAAGGCCCCAGCCATGCCTCCTGCGCCAGCTCGGCCGCTCAGCGCTGAGGTCCCGTCACACCGACCTCCCCAAAGGAGCTTGTGGCAGCTGCATTCTGCAAAGGGACACTCTCCTCGGGCAGCCAACCACAGCCCCAACGCGCATCGGATCGAGAAAGCAACGCAAGCCGTTTTCGTCCCTGGCACTCCGCTCTCCATAGGGCGAACCGGGGCTGGGCTGTCCCGGCTCCCTGGGCCCTGCTGCTTTGCTGGGGATCTCCGGTGCCCGAAACCCACTCCCCACGGGTTCTCCTTCGTGGGGAAGCAGGATTGAGCCCACGAAGGCCTTCTGCGCCCAGGCCCCAGCGATGCCTCTTGGGCCTCTACGGCCGCTCAGCGCCGAGGCCCCGTCGCACCGACGGCCCCAAACGAGCTTCTGGCAGCTGCATTCTGCAAAGGGAAACTCTCCTCGGGCAGCCAACCAGAGCCCCAAAGCGCCTTGGATCGAGAAAGCAACGCAAGCCGTTTTCGCCCCGGCACTCCGCTATACATAGGGCGAACCGGGGCTGGGCTGCGCGGGCTCCCTGGGCCCTGCTGCTTTGCTGGGGGTCTCCGGTGCCCGGAACCCACTCCCCACGTGTTCTCCTTCGTGAGGAAGCAGGATTGGGTGCGCGAAGGCCTTATGCGCCCAGGCCCCAAGCATGCCCCCTGAGCCAGCTCGGCCGCTCTGATCTGAGGCCCTGTCGCACCGACCACCCCAAACGAGCTTCTGGCAGCTGCATTCTGCAAAGGGAAACGCTCCTCGGGCAGCCAACCAGAGCCCCAAAGCGCCTTTGATCGAGAAAGCAACGCAAGCCGTTTTCCCCCTGGCCCTCCGCTCTCCATAGGGCGAACCGGGGCTGGGCTTCCCCGGCTCCGTGTGCCCTGCTGCTTTGCTGGGTGTCTCTGGTGCCCGAAAACCACTCCCCACGGGTTCTCCTTCGCGGGGAAGCAGGATTGGGCACGCGAAGGCCTTCTGCATCAAGGCCCCAGCCATGCCTCCTGCGCCAGCTCGGCCGCTCCGCGCTGAGGTCCCGTCACACCGACCGCCCCAAACGAGCTTCTGGCAGCTGCATTCTGCAAAGGGACACTCTCCTCGGGCAGCCAACCACAGCCCCAACGCGCATCGGATCGAGAAAGCAACGCAAGCCGTTTTCGTCCCTGGCACTCCGCTCACCATAGGGCGAACCAGGGCTGGGCTTCCCCGGCTCCCTGGTCCCTGCTGCTTTGCTGGGGGTCTCCGGTGCCCGAATCCCACTCCCCACGGGTTTACGTTCGCGGGGAAGCAGGATTGGGCTCGCGAAGGCCTTCTGCGCCCAGCCCTCGCCATGCCCCCTGAGCCAATTCGGCCGCTCAGCGCCGATGCCCCGTCGCACCGACCGCCCCAAATGAGCTTCTAGCAGCTGCCTTCTGCAAAGGGAAACTCTCCAGGGGCAGCAAACCACAGCCCCAACGCGCCTTGGATCGAGAAAGCAACGCATGCCTTTTTCGTCCCTGGCACTCCGCTCTCCATAGGGCGAACCGGGGCTGGGCTGCCCCGGCTCCCTGTGCCCTGCTGCTTTGCTGGGTGTCTCCGGTGCCCGGAACCCACTCCCCACGGGTTCTCCTTCGTGGGGAAGCAGGATTGGGCGCGCGAAGACCTTCTGCGCTAAGTCCCCAGCCATACACCCTGAGCCAGCTCGGCCACTCAGCGCCGAGGCCCCATGGCACCGACGGCCCCAAACGAGCTTCTGGCAGCTGCATTCTGCAAAGGGAAACTCTCCTCGGGCAGCCAACCACAGCCCCAACCCGCCTCGGATTGAGAAAGCAACGCAAGCCATTTTCGCCCCCGGCCCTCCGCTCTCCATAGGGCGACCCGGGCCTGGGCTGCCCCGGCTCCCTGGTCCCTGCTGCTTTGCTGGGGGTCTCCGGTGCCCGAAACCCACTCCCCACGGGTTCTCCTTCGTGGGGAAGCAGGATTGGGCGCGCGAAGGCCTTCTGCGCCCAGGCCCCAGCCATGCCCCCTGAGCCAGGTCAGCCGATCAGCGCCGAAGCCCTGTCGCACCGACGGCCCCAAACGAGCTTCTGGCAGCTGCCTTCTCCAAAGGGAAACTCTCCTTGCGCAGCAAACCACAGCCACAACGCGACTCGGATCCAGAAAGCAACGGAAGCCTTTTAGCCCCCGCACTCCGCTCTCCATAGGGTGAACCGGGGCTGGGCTGCCCCGGCTCCCTGGGCCCTGCTGCTTTGCTGGGGATCTCCAGTGCCCGAATCCCACTCCCCACGGGTTTTCCTTCGTGGGAAAGTAGGATTGGGCTCGCGAAGGCCTTCTGCGCCCAGCCCTCGCCATGCCCCCTGAGCCAATTCGGCCGCTCAGCGCCCATGCCCCGTCGCACCGACCGATCCAAACGAGCTTCTGGCAGCTGCCTTCTGCAAAGGGAAACTCTCCTCGGGCAGCCAACAACAGCCCCAATGAGCCCCGGATCGAGAAAGTAACGCAAGACCTTTTCGCCCCTGGCCCTCCGCTCTCCATAGGGCGAACCGGGGCTGGGCTGCCCCGGCTCCCTGGGCCCTGCTGCTTTGCTGGGGGTCTCCGGTGCCCGGAACCCACTCCCCACGGGTTCTCCTTCATGGGGAAGCAGGATTGGGTGCGCGAAGGCCTTCTGCGCCCAGGCCCCTGCCATGCCCCATGAGCCAGCTCGGCCGCACAGCGCCGAGGCCCCGTTGCACCGACGGCCCCAAACGAGTTTCTGGCAGCTGCATTCTGCAAAGGGAAACTCTCCTCGGGCAGCCAACCACAGCCCCAACCCGCCTCGGATTGAGAAAGCAACGCAAGCCATTTTCGCCCCCGGCCCTCCGCTCTCCATAGGGCGACCCGGGGCTGGGCTGCCCTGGCTCCCTGGGCCCTGCTGCTTTGCTGGGGGTCTCCGGTGCCCGAAACCCACTCCCCACGGGTTCTCCTTCGTGGGGAAGCAGGATTGGGCGCGCGAAGGCCTTCTGCGCCCAGGCCCCAGCCATGCCTCTTGCGCCAATAAGGCCGCTCAGCGCCGAGGCCCCGTGGTACCGACGGCCCCAAACGAGCTTCTGGAAGCTGCCTTCTGCAAAGGGAAACTCTCCTCGGCAGCCAACCACAGCCCCAACGCGCCTCGGATCCAGAAAGCAACGGAATCCTTTTAGCCCCCACACTCCGCTCTCCCTAGTGTGAACCGGGGCTGGGCTGCCCCGGCTCCCTGGGCCCTGCTGCTTTGCTGGGGATCTCCAGTGCCCGAAACACACTCCCCACGGGTTTTCCTTCGTAGGGAAGTAGGATTGGGCTCGCGAAGGCCTTCTGCGCCCAGCCCTCGCCATGGCCCCTGAGCCAATTCGGCCGCTCAGCGCCGATGCCCCGTCGCACCGACCGCCCCAAACGAGCTTCTGGCAGCTGCCTTCTGCAAAGGGAAACTCTCCTCGGGCAGCAAACCACAGCCCCAATGCACCTCGGATCGAGAAAGCAACGCAAGCCGTTTTCGCCCCCGGCCCCCCGCTCTCCATAGGGCGAACCGGGGCTGGGCTGCCCCGGCTCCCTGGGCCCTGCTGCTTTGCTGGGGGTCTCCGGTGCCCGGAACCCACTCCCCACGGGTTCTCCTTCGTGGGGAAGCAGGATTGTGGGCGCGAAGGCCTTCTGGGCTCAGTCTCCAACCATACCCCCTGAGCCAGCTCGACAGCTCAGCGCCGAGGCCCCGTCGCACAGACGGCCCCAAACGAGCTTCTGGCACCTGCCTTCTCCAAAGGGAAACTCTCCTCAGGCAGCTAACCACGGCCCCAACGCGCCTCTGATCGAGAAAGCAACGCAAGCCTTTTTGGTCCCTGGCACTCCGCTCTCCATAGGGGAACCGGGGCTGGGCTGCCCCGGCTCCCTGGGCCCTGCTGCTTTGCTGGGGGTCTCCGGTGCCCGAAATCCACTCCCCATGGGTTCTCTTTCGTGGGCAAGCAGGATTGGGCGCGCGAAGGCCTTCTGCGCCCAGGCCCCAGCCATGCCCCCTGAGCCAGGTCAGCTGATCAGCGCCGAAGCCCTGTCGCACCGACGGCCCCAAACGAGCTTCTGGCAGCTTCATTCTGCAAAGGGAAACTCTCCTTGGGCAGCAAACCACAGCCCCAACGCGCCTCGGATCGAGAAAGCAACGCAAGCCGTTTTCGCCCCCGGCCCTCCTTTCTCCATAGGGCGAACCGGGGCTGGGCTGCCCCGGCTCCCTGGGCCCTGCTGCTTTGCTGGAGGTCTCCGGTGCCCGGAACCCACTCCCCACGGGTTTTCCTTCGTGGGGAAGCAGGAACGGGCGCGCGAAACCTTCTGCGCCCAGGCCCCAGCCATGCCCCTTGAGCCAGCTCGGCCGCTCAGCGCCGAGGCCCCGTCGCACCGCTGGCCCGAAACAATCTTCTGGCAGCTGCATTCTGCAAAGGAAAACTCTCCACGGGCAGAAAACCACAGCCCCAACGCGCCTCGAATCGAGAAAGCAACGCATGCCTTTTTCGTCCCTGGCACTCCGCTCTCCATAGGGCGAACCGGGGCTGGGCTGCCCCGGCTCCCTGGGCCCTGCTGCTTTGCTGGGCGTCTCCGGTGCCCGAAACCCACTTCCCACGGGTTCTGCTAAGTGGAGAAGCAGGATTGGGCACGTGAAGCCCTTCTGCGCCCAGGCCCCAGCCATGCCGATGCGCCAGCTCGGCTGCTCAGCGCCTAGGCCCGGTGTCACCGACGGCCCCAAACGAGCTTCTGGCAGCTGCCTTCTGCAAAGGGAAACTCTCTTCGGGCAGCCAACCAGAGCCCCAAAGCGCCTTGAAACGAGAAAGCAACGCAAGTCTTTTTCGCCCCTGGCCCTCCACTCTCCATACGGAGAACCGGGGCTGGGCTGCCCCGGCTCCCTGGGCCCTGCTGCTTTGCTGGGGGTCTCCGGTGCCCGAAACCCACTCCCCACGGGTTCTCCTTAGTGGAGAAGCAGGATTGGGCTCGCGAAGGCCTTCTGCGCACAGGCCCCAGCCATGCCCGTGCGCCAGCTCGGCTGCTCAGCGCCTAGGCCCGGTGTCACCGACGGCCCCAAACAAGCTTCTGGCAGCTGCCTTCTGCAAAGGGAAACTCTCCTCGGGCAGCCAACAACAGCCCCAACGCGCCTCGGATCCAGAAAGCAACGGAAGCCTTTTAGCCCCCGCACTCCGCTCTCCATAGGGTGAACCGGGGCTGGGCTGCCCCGGCTCCCTGGGCCCTGCTGCTTTGCTGGGGATCTCCGGTGCCCGAAACCCACTCCCCACGGGTTGTCCTTCGTGGGGAAGTAGGATTGGGCTCGCGAAGGCCTTCTGCGCCCAGCCCTCGCCATGCCCCCTGAGCCAGCTCGACCGCTCAGCGCCGAGGCCCCGTCGCACAGACGGCCCCAAACGAGCTTCTGGCACCTGCCTTCTCCAAAGGGAAACTCTCCTCAGGCAGCTAATCACGGCCCCAACGCACCTCTGATCGAGAAAGCAACGCAAGCCTTTTTCGTCCCTGGCACTCCGCTCTCCATAGGGCGAACCGGGGCTGGGCTGCCCCTGCTCCCTGGGCCCTGCTGCTTTGCTGGGGGTCTCCGGTGCCCGAAACCCACTCCCCACGGGTTCTCCTTAGTGGGGAAGCAGGATTGGGCTCGCGAAGGCCTTTAGCGCCCAGGCCCCAGCCATGCCCGTGCGCTAGCTCGGCTGCTCAGCGCCTAGGCCCCGTGTCACCGACGGCCCCAAACGAGCTTCTGGCAGCTGCCTTGTGCAAAGGAAAACTCTCCTCCGGCAGCCAACCAGAGCCCCAAAGCGCCTTGGATCGAGAAAGCAACGCAAGCCGTTTTCGCCCCCGGCCATCCGCTCTCCATAATGCGAACCGGGGATGGGCTGCACCGGCTCCCTGGGCCGTGCTGCTTTGCTGGGGGTCTCCGGTCCCAGAAACCAATCCCAACGGTTTCTCCTTCGTGGGGAAACAGGAACGGGCGCGCGAAGCCTTCTGCTCCCAGGCCCCAGCCATGCCCCCTGAGCCAGCTCGGCCGCTCAGCGCCGAGGCCCCGTCGCACCGCTGGCCCGAAACAATCTTCTGGCAGCTGCATTCTGCAAAGGGAAACTCTCCACTGGCAGCAAACCACAGCCCCAACGCGCCTCGGATCGTGAAAGCAACGCATGCCTTTTTCGTCCCTGGCACTCCGCTCTCCATAGGGCGAACCGGGGCTGGGCTGCCCCGGCTCCCTGGGCCCTGCTGCTTTGCTGGGGGTCTCCGGTGCCCGAAACCCACTCCCCACGGGTTCTCCTTCGTGGGGAAGCAGGATTGGGCTCGCGAAGGCGTTCTGCGCCCAGGCCCCAGCCATGCCCGTGCGCCAGCTCGGCTGCTCAGCGCATAGGCTCCGTGTCACAGACAGCCCCAAACGAGCTTCTGGCAGCTGCCTTCTGCAAAGGGAAACTCTCCTCAGGCAGCTAATCACGGCCCCAACGCACCTCTGATCGAGAAAGCAACGCAAGCCTTTTTCGTCCCTGGCACTCCAATCTCCATAGGGCGAACCGGGGCTGGGCTGCCCTGGCTCCCTGGGCCCTGCTGCTTTGCTGGGGGTCTCCGGTGTCCGGAACCCACTCCCCACGGGTTCTCCTTCGTGGGGAAGCAGGATTGGGTGCGCGAAGGCCTTCTGCGCCCAGGCCCCTGCCATGCCCCATGAGCCAGCTCGGCCGCACAGCGCCGAGGCCCCGTTGCACCGACGGCCCCAAACGAGTTTCTGGCAGCTGCATTCTGCAAAGGGAAACTCTCCTCGGGCAGCCAACCACAGCCCCAACCCGCCTCGGATTGAGAAAGCAACGCAAGCCATTTTCGCCCCCGGCCCTCCGCTCTCCATAGGGCGACCCGGGGCTGGGCTGCCCTGGCTCCCTGGGCCCTGCTGCTTTGCTGAGGGTCTCCGGTGCCCGAAACCCACTTCCCACGGGTTCTCCTTCGTGGGGAAGCAGGATTGGGCGCGCGAAGGCCTTCTGCGCCCAGGCCCCAGCCATGCCTCTTGCGCCAATAAGGCCGCTCAGCGCCGAGGCCCCGTGGTACCGACGGCCCCAAACGAGCTTCTGGAAGCTGCCTTCTGCAAAGGGAAACTCTCCTCGGGAGCCAACCACAGCCCCAACGCGCCTCGGATCCAGAAAGCAACGGAATCCTTTTAGCCCCCGCACTCCGCTCTCCCTAGTGTGAACCGGGGCTGGGCTGCCCCGGCTCCCTGGGCCCTGCTGCTTTGCTGGGGATCTCCAGTGCCCGAAACACACTCCCCACGGGTTTTCCTTCGTAGGGAAGTAGGATTGGGCTCACGAAGGCCTTCTGCGCCCAGCCCTCGCCATGCCCCCTGAGCCAATTCGGCCGCTCAGCGCCGATGCCCCGTCGCACCGACCGCCCCAAACGAGCTTCTGGCAGCTGCCTTCTGCAAAGGGAAACTCTCCTCGGGCAGCAAACCACAGCCCCAACGCACCTCGGATCGAGAAAGCAACGCAAGCCGTTTTCGCCCCCGGCCCCCCGCTCTCCATAGGGCGAACCGGGGCTGGGCTGCCCCGGCTCCCTGGGCCCTGCTGCTTTGCTGGGGGTCTCCGGTGCCCGGAACCCACTCCCCACGGGTTCTCCTTCGTGGGGAAGCAGGATTGTGGGCGCGAAGGCCTTCTGGGCTCAGTCTCCAACCATACCCCCTGAGCCAGCTCGACAGCTCAGCGCCGAGGCCCCGTCGCACAGACGGCCCCAAACGAGCTTCTGGCACCTGCCTTCTCCAAAGGGAAACTCTCCTCAGGCAGCTAACCACGGCCCCAACGCGCCTCTGATCGAGAAAGCAACGCAAGCCTTTTTCGTCCCTGGCACTCCGCTCTCCATAGGGGGAACCAGGGCTGGGCTGCTGCGGCTCCCTGGGCCCTGCTGCTTTGCTGGGGGTCTCCGGTGCCCGAAATCCACTCCCCATGGGTTCTCTTTCGTGGGCAAGCAGGATTGGGCGCGCGAAGGCCTTCTGCGCCCAGGCCCCAGCCATGCCCCCTGAGCCAGGTCAGCTGATCAGCGCCGAAGCCCTGTCGCACCGACGGCCCAAAACGAGCTTCTGGCAGCTTCATTCTGCAAAGGGAAACTCTCCTTGGGCAGCAAACCACAGCCCCAACGCGCCTCGGATCGAGAAAGCAACGCAAGCCGTTTTCGCCCCCGGCCCTCCTTTCTCCATAGGGCGAACCGGGGCTGGGCTGCCCCGGCTCCCTGGGCCATGCTGCTTTGCTGGAGGTCTCCGGTGCCCGGAACCCACTCCCCACGGGTTCTCCTTCGTGGGGAAGCAGGAACGGGCGCGCGAAGCCTTCTGCGCCCAGGCCCCAGCCATGCCCCATGAGCCAGCTCGGCCGCTCAGCGCCGAGGCCCCGTCGCACCGCTGGCCCGAAACAATCTTCTGGCAGCTGCATTCTGCAAAGGAAAACTCTCCACGGGCAGAAAACCACAGCCCCAACGCGCCTCGGATCCAGAAAGCAACGCATGCCTTTTTCGTCCCTGGCACTCCGCTCTACATAGGGCGAACCGGGGCTGGGCTGCCCCGGCTCCCTGGGCCCTGCTGCTTTGCTGGGCGTCTCCGGTGCCCGAAACCCACTTCCCACGGGTTCTGCTAAGTGGAGAAGCAGGATTGGGCACGTGAAGCCCTTCTGCGCCCAGGCCCCAGCCATGCCCATGCGCCAGCTCGGCTGCTCAGCGCCTAGGCCAGGTGTCACCGACGGCCCAAAACGAGCTTCTGGCAGCTGCCTTTTGCAAAGGGAAACTCTCCTCGGGCAGCCAACCAGAGCCCCAAAGCGCCTTGAAACGAGAAAGCAACGCAAGCCTTTTTCGCCCCTGGCCCTCCGCTCTCCATACGGAGAACCGGGGCTGGGCTGCCCCGGCTCCCTGGGCCCTGCTGCTTTGCTGGGGGTCTCCGGTGCCCGGAACCCACTCCCCACGGGTTCTCCTTCGTGGGGAAGCAGGATTGTGGGCGCGAAGGCCTTCTGGGCTCAGTCTCCAACCATACCCCCTGAGCCAGCTCGACAGCTCAGCGCCGAGGCCCCGTCGCACAGACGGCCCCAAACGAGCTTCTGGCACCTGCCTTCTGCAAAGGGAAACTCTCCTCAGGAAGCCAACCACAGCCCCAACGCGCCTCGCATCGAGAAAGCAACGCAAGCCGTTTTCGCCACCGGCCCTCCGCTCTCCACAGGCAGAACCTGGGCTGGGCGGCCCCGGCTCCCTGGTCCCTGCTGCTTTGCTGGGGGTCTCCAGTGAGCGAAATCCACTCCCCATGGGTTCTATTTCGTGGGCAAGCAGAATTGGGCACGCGAAGGCCTTCTGCGCCCAGGCCCCAGCCATGCCCCCTTGAGCCAGTTCGGCCGCTCAGCGCCGAGGCCCTGTCGCACCGACACCCCCAAACGTGCTTCTGGCAGCTGCATTCTGCAAAGGGAAACTCTCCTCGGGCAGCCAACCAGAGCCCCAAAGCGCCTTTGATCGAGAAAGCAACGCAAGCCGTTTTCCCCCCCGACCCCCCGCTCTCCATAGGGCGAACCGGGGCTGGGCTTCCCCGGCTCCCTGGGCCCTGCTGCTTTGCTGGGGGTCTCCGGTGTCCGAACCCCACTCCCCACGGGTTCTCCTTCGCGGGGAAGCAGGATTGGGCACGCGAAGGCCTTCTGCGTCAAGGCCCCAGCCATTCCTCCTGCGCCAGCTCGGCCGCTCAGCGCTGAGGTCCCGTCACACCGACCTCCCCAAAGGAGCTTGTGGCAGCTGCATTCTGCAAAGGGACACTCTCCTCGGGCAGCCAACCACAGCCCCAACACGCATCGGATCGAGAAAGCAACGCAAGCCGTTTTCGTCCCTGGCACTCCGCTCTCCATAGGGCGAACCGGGGCTGGGCTGTCCCGGCTCCCTGGGCCCTGCTGCTTTGCTGGGGGTCTCCGGTGCCCGGAACCCACTCCCCACGGGTTCTCCTTCGTGGGGAAGCAGGATTGAGCCCACGAAGGCCTTCTGCGCCCAGGTCCCAGCGATGCCTCTTGGGCCTCTACGGCCGCTCAGCGCCGAGGCCCCGTCGCACCGACGGCCCCAAACGAGCTTCTGGCAGCTGCATTCTGCAAAGGGAAACTCTCCTCGGGCAGCCAACCAGAGCCCCAAAGCGCCTTGGATCGAGAAAGCAACGCAAGCCGTTTTCGCCCCGGCCCTCCGCTATACATAGGGCGAACCGGGGCTGGGCTGCGCGGGCTCCCTGGGCCCTGCTGCTTTGCTGGGGGTCTCCGGTGCCCGGAACCCACTCCCCACGTGTTCTCCTTCGTGAGGAAGCAGGATTGGGTGCGCGAAGGCCTTATGCGCCCAGGCCCCAAGCATGCCCCCTGAGCCAGCTCGGCCGCTCTGATCTGAGGCCCTGTCGCACCGACCACCCCAAACGAGCTTCTGGCAGCTGCATTCTGCAAAGGGAAACGCTCCTCGGGCAGCCAACCAGAGCCCCAAAGCGCCTTTGATCGAGAAAACAACGCAAGCCGTTTTCCCCCCCGGCCCTCCGCTCTCCATAGGGCGAACCGGGGCTGGGCTTCCCCGGCTCCCTGTGCCCTGCTGCTTTGCTGGGTGTCTCCGGTGCCCGAAAACCACTCCCCACGGGTTCTCCTTCGCGGGGAAGCAGGATTGGGCACGCGAAGGCCTTCTGCATCAAGGCCCCAGCCATGCCTCCTGCGCCAGCTCGGCCGCTCCGCGCTGAGGTCCCGTCACACCGACCGCCCCAAACGAGCTTCTGGCAGCTGCATTCTGCAAAGGGACACTCTCCTCGGGCAGCCAACCACAGCCCCAACGCGCATCGGATCGAGAAAGCAACGCAAGCCGTTTTCGTCCCTGGCACTCCGCTCACCATAGGGCGAACCAGGGCTGGGCTTCCCCGGCTCCCTGGTCCCTGCTGCTTTGCTGGGGGTCTCCGGTGCCCGAATCCCACTCCCCACGGGTTCTCCTTCGCGGGGAAGCAGGATTGGGCTCGCGAAGGCCTTCTACGCCCAGCCCTCGCAATGCCCCCTGAGCCAATTCGGCCGCTCAGCGCCGATGCCCCGTCGCACCGATCGCCCCAAATGAGCTTCTGGCAGCTGCCTTCTGCAAAGGGAAACTCTCCAGGGGCAGCAAACCACAGCCCCAACGCGCCTTGGATCGAGAAAGCAACGCATGCCTTTTTCGTCCCTGGCACTCCGCTCTCCATAGGGCGAACCGGGGCTGGGCTGCCCCGGCTCCCTGTGCCCTGCTGCTTTGCTGGGTGTCTCCGGTGCCCGGAACCCACTCCCCACGGGTTCTCCTTCGTGGGGAAGCAGGATTGGGCGCGCGAAGACCTTCTGCGCTAAGTCCCCAGCCATACACCCTGAGCCAGCTCGGCCACTCAGCGCCGAGGCCCCATGGCACCGACGGCCCCAAACGAGCTTCTGGCAGCTGCATTCTGCAAAGGGAAACTCTCCTCGGGCAGCCAACCACAGCCCCAACCCGCCTCGGATTGAGAAAGCAACGCAAGCCATTTTCGCCCCCGGCCCTCCGCTCTCCATAGGGCGACCCGGGCCTGGGCTGCCCCGACTCCCTGGTCCCTGCTGCTTTGCTGGGGGTCTCCGGTGCCCGAAACCCACTCCCCACGGGTTCTCCTTCGTGGGGAAGCAGGATTGGGCGCGCGAAGGCCTTCTGCGCCCAGGCCCCAGCCATGCCCCCTGAGCCAGGTCAGCCGATCAGCGCCGAAGCCCTGTCGCACCGACGGCCCCAAACGAGCTTCTGGCAGCTGCCTTCTCCAAAGGGAAACTCTCCTTGGGCAGCAAACCACAGCCACAACGCGACTCGGATCCAGAAAGCAACGGAAGCCTTTTAGCCCCCGCACTCCGCTCTCCATAGGGTGAACCGGGGCTGGGCTGCCCCGGCTCCCTGGGCCCTGCTGCTTTGCTGGGGATCTCCAGTGCCCGAATCCCACTCCCCACGGGTTTTCCTTCGTGGGAAAGTAGGATTGGGCTCGCGAAGGCCTTCTGCGCCCAGCCCTCGCCATGCCCCCTGAGCCAATTCGGCCGCTCAGCGCCGATGCCCCGTCGCACCGACCGACCCAAACGAGCTTCTGGCAGCTGCCTTCTGCAAAGGGAAACTCTCCTCGGGCAGCCAACAACAGCCCCAATGAGCCCCGGATCGAGAAAGTAACGCAAGACCTTTTCGCCCCTGGCCCTCCGCTCTCCATAGGGCGAACCGGGGCTGGGCTGCCCCGGCTCCCTGGGCCCTGCTGCTTTGCTGGGGGTCTCCGGTGCCCGGAACCCACTCCCCACGGGTTCTCCTTCATGGGGAAGCAGGATTGGGCTTGCGAAGGCCTTCTGCGCCCAGGCCCCAGGCATGCCCCCTGAGCCAGCTCGGCCGCTCAGCGCCGAGGCCCCGTCGCACCGACGGCCCCAAACGAGCTTCTGGCAGCTGCATTCTGCAAAGGGAAAGTCTCCTCGGGCAGCAAACCACAGCCCCAACGCCCCTCGGATCGAGGAAGCAACGCAAGCCATTTTCGCACCCGGCCCCCCGCTCTCCATAGGGCGAACCGGGGCAGGGCTGCCCCGACTGCCTGGGCCCTGCTGCTTTGCTGGGGGTCTCCGGTGCCCGAAACCAACACCCCAAGGGTTCTCCTTCGTGGGGAAGCAGGATTGGGCGCCCGAAGACTTCTGCTCCCAGGTCCCAGCCATACACCCTGAGCTATCTCGGCCGCTCAGCGCCGAGGCCCCGTGGCACCGACGGCCCCAAACGAGCTTCTGGCAGCTGCATTCTGCAAAGGGAAACTCTCCTCGGGCAGCCAACCACAGCCCCAACGCGCCTGGGATCGAGAAAGCAACGCAAGCCATTTTCGCCCCCGGCCCTCCGCTCTCCATAGGGCGAACGGGGGCTGGGCTGCCCCGGCTCCCTGAGCCCTGCTGCTTTGCTGGGGGTCTCCGGTGCCCGAAACCCACTCCCCACGGGTTTTCCTTCGTGGGGAAGCAGGATTGGGCTCGCGAAGGCTTTCTGCGCCCACCCCTCGCCATGCCCCCTGAGCCAATTCGGCCGCTCAGCGCCAATGCCCCGTCGCACCGACCGCCCCAAACGAGCTGCTGGCAGCTGCCTTCTGCAAAGGGAAACTCTCCACGGGCAGCAAACCACAGCCCCAACGCGCCTCGGATCGAGAAAGCAACGCATGCCTTTTTCGTCCCTGGCCCTCCGCTCTCCATAATGCGAACCGGGGCTGGGCTGCCCCGGCTCCCTGGGCCCTGCTGCTTTGCTGGGGGTCTCCGGTGCCCGAAACCCACTCCCCACGGGTTCTCCTTCGTGGGGAAGCAGGATTGGGCGCGCGAAGGCCTTCTGCGCTCAGTCCCCAGCCATACACCCTGAGCCAGCTCGGCTCTGCTCCGAGGCCCCGTAGCACCGTCCGCCCCAAATGAGCTTCTGGCAGCTGCCTTCTGCAAAGGGAAACTCTCCTAGGGCAGCCAACAACAGCCACAACGCACCTCGCATCGAGAAAGCAACGCAAGCCGTTTTCGCCCCTGGCCCTCCGCTCTCCATAATGCGAAGCGGGGCTGGGCTGCCCCGGCTCCCTGGGCCCTGCTGCTTTGCTGGGGGTCTCCGGTGCCCGAAACCCACTCCCCACGGGTTCTCCTTCGTGGGGAAGCAGGATTGGGCGCGCGAAGGCCTTCTGCGCCCAGGCCCCAGTCATGCCCCCTGAGGCAGTTCAGCCGATCAGCGCAGAAGCCCTGTCGCACCGACGGCCCCAAACGAGCTTCTGGCAGCTGCATTCTGCAAAGGGAAACTCTCCTTGAGCAGCAACCCACATCCCCAATGCGCCTCGGATCGAGAAAGCAACGCAAGCCGTTTTCGCCCCCGGCCCCCCGCTCTCCATAGGGCGAACCGGGGCTGGGCTGCCCCGGCTCCCTGTGCCCTGCTGCTTTGCTGGGGGTCTCCGGTGCCCGAAACCCACTCCCCACGGGTTCTCCTTCGTGGGGAAGCAGGATTGGGCGCGCGAAGGCCTTCTGCGCCCAGGCCCCAGCCATGCCCCCTGAGCCAGCTCGGCCGCTCAGCGCCGAGGCCCCGTCGCAGTGACGGCCCCAATCGAGCTTCTGGCAGCTGCATTCTGCAAAGGAAAACTCTCCTCGGGCAGCAAACCACAGCCCCAACGACCCTCGTTTCGAGAAAGCATCGCAAGCCGTTTTCGCCCCCGGCCCCTCGCTCTCCATAGGGCGAACCGGGGCTGGGCGGCCCCGGCTGCCTGGGCCCTGCTGCTTTGCTGGGTGTCTCCGGTGCCCGAAACCCACTCCCCATGGGTTCTCCTTTGTGGGGAAGCAGGATTGGGCGCGGGAAGCCTTCTGCGCCCAGGCCCCAGCCATGCCCCCTGAGCCAGCTCGGCCGCTCAGCGCCGAGGCCCTATCACACCGATGGCCCGAAACAATCTTCTGGCAGCTGCATTCTGCAAAGGGAAACTCTCCTCGGGCAGCAAACCACAGCCCCAACGCGCCTCGGATCGAGAAAGCAACGCAAGCCGTTTTCGCCCCCGGCCCCCCGCTCTCCATAGAGCGAACTAGGGCTGGGCTGCCCAGGCTTCCTCGGCCCTGCTGCTTTGCTGGGTGTCTCCGGTGCCCGAAACCCACTCCCCACGGGTTCTCCTTCGTGGGGAAGCAGGATTGGGCGCGCTAAGTCTTCTGCGCCCAGGCCCCAGCCATGCCCCCTGAGCCAGCTCGGGCTCTCAGCGCTGAGGACCCGTCGCACCGACGGCCCCAAACAATCTTCTGGCAGCTGCATTCTGCAAAGGGAAACTCTCCTCGGGCAGCAAACCACAGCCCCAACGCCCCTCGGATCGAGGAAGCAACGCAAGCCGTTTTCAACCCCGACACCCTGCTCTCCATAGGGCGAACCGAGGCTGGGCTGCCCAGCCTCCCTGGGCCCTGCTGCTTTGCTTGGGGTCCCCGTGCCCGAAACCCACTCCCCACAGGTTCTCCTTCGTGGGGAAGCAGGATTGGGCGCGCGAAGGCCTTCTGCCCCCAGGCCCCAGGCAAGCCCCCTGAGCCAGCTCGGCTGCTCAGCGCCAAGGTCCCGTCGCACCGATGCCCCAAACGAGCTTCTGACAGCTGCATTCTGCAAAGGGAAACTCTCCTCGGGCAGCAAACCACAGCCCCAACGCGCCTCGGATCGAGAAAGCAACGCAAGCCGTTTTCGCCCCCGGCCCCCCGCTCAACATAGAGCGAACCGGGGCTGTGCTGACCAGGCTCCCTGGGCCCTGCTGCTTTGCTGGGGGTCTCCAGTGCCCGAAACCCACTCCCCACGGGTTCTCCTTCGTGGGGAAGCAGGATTGGAAGCGCGAAGCCTTCGGCGCCCAGGCCCCAGCCATGCACCCTGAGCCAGCTCAGCGTCTCAGCGCCTAGGCCCCGTCCTACCGACGGCCCCAAACAATCTTCTGGCAGCTGCATTCTGCAAAGGGAAACTCTCCTCGGGCAGCAAACCACAGCCCCAACGCGCCTCGGATCGAGAAAGCAACGCAAGCCGTTTTCGCCCCGGCCCACGCCCCTCCATAGGGCGAACCGGTGCTGGGCTACCCCGGCTCCCTGGGCCCTGCTGCTTTGCTGGGCGTCTCCGGTGCCCGAAACCCACTCCCCACGGGTTCTCCTTCGTGGGGAAGCAGGATTGGGCTCGCGAAGGCGTTCTGCGCCCAGGCCCCATCTAAGCCCCCTGAGCTAGCTCGGCCGCTCAGCGCCAAGGTCCCGTCGCACCTATGGCCCCAAACGAGCTTCTGACAGCTGCATTCTGCAAAGGGAAACTCTCCTCGGGCAGCAAACCACAGCCCCAACGCGCCTGGGATCGAGAAAGCAACGCAAGCCGTTTTCGCCCCCGGCCCCCCCCTCTCCATAGAGCGAACCGGGGCAGGGCTGCCCAGGCTCCCTGGGCCCTGCTGCTTTGCTGGGGGTCTCCGGTGCCCGAAACCCACTCCCCACGGGTTCTCCTTCGTGGGGAAGCAGGATTGGGCGCGCGAAGGCCGTCTGCGCCCAGGCCCCAGCCATGCCCCCTGAGCCAGCTCGGCCGCTCAGCGCCTAGGCCCCGTCGCACCAAAGGCCCCAAACAATCTTCTGGCAGCTGCATTCTGCAAAGGGAAACTCTCCTCCGACAGCAACCCACAGCCGCAACGCGCCTCGGATCGAGAAAGCAACGCAAGCCGTTTTCGCCCCCGGCCCTCCGCTCTCCATAGGGCGAACCTGGGCTGGGCTGCCCTGGCTCCCTGGACCCTGCTGCTTTGCTGGGGGTCTCCAGTGCCCGAAACCCACTCCCCACAGGTTCTCCTTCGTGGGGAAGCAGGATTGGGCGCGCAAAGGCCTTCTGCGCCCAGGCGCGAGCCTTGCTCCCTGAGCCAGCTCGGCCGCTCAGCGCCGAGGCCCCGTCGCACCGACGGCCCCAAACGAGCTTCTGGCAGCTGCATTCTGCAAAGGGAAACTCTCCTCGGGCAGCAAACCTCAGCCCCAAGGCGCCTCGGATCGAGAAAGCAACGCAAGCCGTTTTCGCCCCGGCACTCCTTTCTCCATAGGGCGAACTGGGACTGGGCTGCCCCAGCTCCCTGGGCCCTGCTGCGTTGCTGGGGGTCTCGGGTGCCCGAAACCCACTCCCCACGGGTTCACCTTCTTGGGGAAGCAGGATTTGGCGCGTGAAGGCCTTCTGCACCCAGTCCCCTGCCGTGCCCCCTGCGCCAGCTTGGCTGCTCAGCGCCGAGGCCCGGTGGCACCGACGGCCCCAAAGGAGCTTCTGGCAGCTGCATTCTGCAAAGGGAAACTCTCCTCGGGCAGCAAACCACAGCCCCAACGCGCCTCGGAACGAGAAAGCAACGCAAGCCGTTTTCCTCCCAGACCCTCCACTCTCCATAGGGCAAAGCGGGGCTGGGCTGCCCCGGCTCCCTGGGCCCTGCTGCTTTGCTGGCGGTCTCCGGTGCCCCAAACCCACTCCCCACGGGTTCTCCTTCGTGGGGAAGCAGGATTGGGTGCGCGAAGGCCTTCTGCGCCCAGGCCCCAGCCATGCCCCCGGAGCCAATTCGGCCTCACAGCGCCGAGGCGCCGTGGCAACGACCACCCCAAACGAGCCTCTGGCAGCTGCATTCTGCAAAGGGAAACTCTCCTCGGGCAGCAAACCACAGCCCCAACGCGCCTCGGATCGAGAAAGCAACGCAAGCCGTTTTCGCCCCGGCCCACGCCCCTCCATAGGGCGAACCGGTGCTGGGCTACCCCGGCTCCCTGGGCCCTGCTGCTTTGCTGGGGGTCTCCGGTGCCCGAAACCCACTCCCCACGGGTTCTCCTTCGTGGGGAAGCAGGATTGGGCGCGCGAAGTCCTTCTGAGCCCAGGCCCCATCTAAGCCCCCTGAGCCAGCTCGGCCGCTCAGCGCCAAGGTCCCGACGCACCGATGGCCCCAAACGAGCTTCTGGCAGCTGCATTCTGCAAAGGGAAACTCTCCTCGGGCAGCAAACCACAGCCCCAACGCGCCTCGGATCGAGAAAGCAACGCAAGCCGTTTTCGCCCCCGGCCCCCCCTCTCCATAGAGCGAACCGGGGCAGGGCTGCCCTGGCTCCCTGGGCCCTGCTGCTTTGCTGGGGGTCTCCGGTGCCCGAAACCCACTCCCCACGGGTTCTCCTTCGTGGGGAAGCAGGATTGGGCGCGCGAAGGCCTTCTGCGCCCAGGCCCCAGCCATGCCCCCTGAGCCAGCTCGGCCGCTCAGCGCCTAGGCCCCGTCGCACCAAAGGCCCCAAACAATCTTCTGGCAGCTGCATTCTGCAAAGGGAAACTCTCCTCCGACAGCAACCCACAGCCGCAACGCGCCTCGGATCGAGAAAGCAACGCAAGCCGTTTTCGCCCCCGGCCCTCCGCTCTCCATAGGCCTAACCGGGGCTGGGCTGCCCTGGCTCCCTGGGCCCTGCTGCTTTGCTGGGGGTCTCCAGTGCCCGAAACCCACTCCCCACAGGTTCTCCTTCGTGGGGAAGCAGGATTGGGCACGCGAAGGCCTTCTGCGCCCAGGCCCTAGCCTTGCCCCCTGAGAGAGCTCGGTCGCTCAGCGCTGAGGCCCCGTCGCACCGACGGCCCCAAACAATCTTCTGGCAGCTGCATTCTGCAAAGGGAAACTCTCCTTGGGCAGCAAACCACAGCCCCAACGCGCCTCGGATCGAGAAAGCAACGCAAGCCGGTTTCGCCCCCGGCCCCCCGCTCTCCTTAGAGCGAACCGGGGCTGGGCTGCCCAGGCTCCATGGGCCCTGCTGCTTTGCTGTGGGTCTCCGGTGCCCGAAACCCACTCCCCACGGGTTCTCCTTCGTGGGGAAGCAGGATTGGGCGCGCAAAGGCCTTCTGCGCCCAGGCCCGAGCCTTGCCACCTGAGCCAGCTTGGCCGCTCAGCGCCGAGGCCCCGTCGCACCGACGGCCCCAAACGAGCTTCTGGCAGCTGCATTCTGCAAAGGGAAACTCTCCTCGGGCAGCAAACCTCAGCCCCAAAGCGCCTCGGATCGCGAAAGCAACGCAAGCCGTTTTCGCCCCGGCCCTCCTTTCTCCATAGGGCGTACTGGGACTGGGCTGCCCCAGCTCCCTGGGCCCTGCTGCGTTGCTGGGGGTCTCGGGTGCCCGAAACCCACTCCCCACGGGTTCACCTTCTTGGGGAAGCAGGATTTGGCGCGTGAAGGCCTTCTGCACCCAGGCCCCTGCCCTGCCCCCTGCGCCAGCTTGGCTGCTCAGGGCCGAGGCCCGGTGGCACCGACGGCCCCAAAGGAGCTTCTGGCAGCTGCATTCTGCAAAGGGAAACTCTCCTCGGGCAGCAAACCACAGCCCCAATGCGCCTCGGAACGAGAAAGCAACGCAAGCCGTTTTCCTCCCAGACCCTCCACTCTCCATAGGGCAAAGCGGGGCTGGGCTGCCCCGGCTCCCTGGGCCCTGCTGCTTTGCTGGCGGTCTCCGGTGCCCCAAACCCACTCCCGACGGGTTCTCCGTCGTGGGGAAGCAGGATTGGGCGCGCGAAGGCCTTCTGCGCCCAGGCCCCAGCCATGCCCCCGGAGCCAATTCGGCCTCTCAGCGCCGAGGCGCCGTGGCACCGACCACCCCAAACGAGCCTCTGGCAGCTGCATTCTGCAAAGGGAAACTCTCCTCGGGCAGCAAACCACAGCCCCAACGCGCCTCGGATCGCGAAAGCAAGCAAGCCGTTTTCGCCCCCGGGCCCCGCCACTCCATGGAGCGAACCGGGGCAGGGCGGCCCCGTCTCCCTGGGCCCTGCTGCTTTGCTGGGGGTCTCCGGTGCCCGAAGCCCACTCCCCACGGGTTCTCCTTCTTGGGGAAGCAGGATAGGGCGCGCGAAGGCCTTCTGCGCCCAGGCCCCAGGCATGACCCCTGAGCCAGCTCAGCAGCTCAGCGCCGAGGCCCCGTCGCACAGACGGCCCCAAACAATCTTCTGGCAGCTGCATTCTGCAAAGGGAAACTCTCCTCGGGCAGCAAACCACAGCCCCAACGCGCCTCGGATCGAGAAAGCAACGCAAGCCGTTTTCGCCCCCGGCCCCCCGCTCTCGATAGGGCGAACCGGGGCTGGGCGGCCCCGTCTCCCTGGTCCCTGCTGCTTTGCTGGGGGTCTCCGGTGCCCGAAACCCACTCCCCACGGGATCTCCTTCGTGGGGAAGCAGGATTGGGCGCGGGAAGCCTTCTGCGCCCAGGCCCCAGCCATGCCCCCTGAGCCAGCTCGGCCGCTCAGCGCCTTGGCCCTATCACACCGACGGCCCGAAACAATCTTCTGGCAGCTTCATTCTGCAAAGGGAAACTCTCCTCGGGCAGCAAACCACAGCCCCAACGCGCCTCGGATCGAGAAAGCAACGCAAGCCGTTTTCGCCCCCGGGCCCCCGCTCTCAGTAGAGCGAACTAGGGCTGGGCTGCCCAGGCTTCCTCGGCCCTGCTGCTTTGCTGGGTGTCTCCGGTGCCCGAAACCCACTCCCCACGGGTTCTCCTTCGTGGGGAAGCAGGATTGGGCACGCGAAGGCCTTCTGCGCCCAGGCCCTAGCCAAGCCCCCTGAGCCAGCTCGGCTGCTCAGCGCAAAGTTCCTGTCGCACCGATGGCCCCAAACGAGCTTCTGACAGCTGCATTCTGCAAAGGGAAACTCTCCTCGGGCAGCAAACCAAAGCCCCAACGCGCCTCGGATCGAGAAAGCAACGCAAGCTCTTTTCGCCCCCGGGCCCCCGCTCTCCATAGAGCGAACCGCTGCAGGGCTGCCCAGGCTCCCTGGGCCCTGCTGCTTTGCTGGGTGTCTCCGGTGCCCGAAACCCACACCCCACGGGTTCTCCTTCGTGGGGAAGCAGGATTGGACGCGCAAAGCCTTCTGCGCCCAGGCCCCAGCCTTGCCCCCTGAGCCAGCTCGGCCGCTAAGCGCCAAGGTCCCGTCGCAAAGACGGCCCCAAACGAGCTTCTGACAGCTGCATTCTGCAAAGGGAAACTCTCCTCGGGCAGCAAACCACAGCCCCAACGCGCCTCGGATCGAGAAAGCAACGCAAGCCGTTTTCGCCCCCGGACACCCGCTCACCATAGGGCTAACCGGGCTGGGCTGCCCTGGCTCCTTGGGCCCTGCCGCTTTGCTGGGGGTCTCCGGTGCCCGAAACCCACTCCCCACGGGTTCTCCTTCGTGGGGAAGCAGGATTGGGCGAGCGAAGGCCTTCTGCGCCCAGGCCCGTGCCTTGCCCCCTGAGCCAGCTCGGTCGCTCAGCGCTGAGGCCCCGTCGCACCGAAGGCCCCAAACAATCTTCTGGCAGCTGCATTGTGCAAAGGGAAACTCTCCTCGGGCAGCAAACCACAGCCCCAACGCGCCTCGGATCGAGAAAGCAACGCAAGCCGGTTTCGCCCCCGGCCCACAGCTCTCCTTAGAGCGAACCGGGGCTGGGCTGCCCCGGCTCCCTGGGCCCTGCTGCTTTGCTGGGGGTCCCCGTCCCCAAAACCCACTCCCCACGGGTTCTCCTTCGTGGGGAAGCAGGATTGGGCGCGCGAAGGCCTTCTGCGCCCAGGCCCCAGCCATGCCCCCTGAGCCAGCTCGGCCGCTCAGCGCCTAGGCCCCGTCGCACCAAAGGCCCCAAACAATCTTCTGGCAGCTGCATTCTGCAAAGGGAAACTCTCTTCCGACAGCAACCCACAGCCGCAACGCGCCTCGGATCGAGAAAGCAACGCAAGCCGTTTTCGCCCCCGGCCCTCCGCTCTCCATAGGGCGAACCTGGGCTGGGCTGCCCTGGCTCCCTGGGCCCTGCTGCTTTGCTGGGGGTCTCCAGTGCCCGAAACCCACTCCCCACAGGTTCTCCTTCGTGGGGAAGCAGGATTGGGCACGCGAAGGCCTTCTGCGCCCAGGCCCTACCCTTGCCCCATGAGAGAGCTCGGTCGCTCAGCGCTGAGGCCCCGTCCCACCGACAGCCCCAAACAATCTTCTGGCAGCTGCATTCAGCAAAGGGAAACTCTCCTTGGGCAGCAAACCACAGCCCCAACGCGCCTCGGATCGAGAAAGCAACGCAAGCCGGTTTCGCCCCCGGCCCCCCGCTCTCCTTAGAGCGAACCGGGGCTGGGCTGCCCAGGCTCCCTGGGCCCTGCTGCTTTGCTGGGTGTCTCCGGTGCCCGAAACCCACTCCCCACGGGTTCTCCTTCGTGGGGAAGCAGGATTGGGCGAGCGAAGGCCTTCTGCGCCCAGGCCCGTGCCTTGCCCCCTGAGCCAGCTCGGTCGCTCAGCGCTGAGGCCCCGTCGCACCGAAGGCCCCAAACAATCTTCTGGCAGCTGCATTCTGCAAAGGGAAACTCTCCTCGGGCAGCAAACCACAGCCCCAACGCGCCTCGGATCGAGAAAGCAACGCAAGCCGGTTTCGCCCCCGGCCCCCAGCTCTCCTTAGAGCGAACCGGGGCTGGGCTGCCCCGGCTCCCTGGGCCCTGCTGCTTTGCTGGGGGTCTCCGGTGCCCGAAACCCACACCCCACGGGTTCTCCTTCGTGGGGAAGCAGGATTGGGGGCGCGAAGCCTTCTGCACCCTGGCCCCAGCCATGCCCCCTGAGCCAGCTCGGCCTTTCAGCGCTGAGGCCACGTCGCACCGACGGCCCCAAACAATCTTCTGGCAGCTGCATTCTGCAAAGGGAAACTCTCCTCGGGCAGCAAACCACAGCCCCAATGCGCCTCGGATCGAGAAAGCAACGCAAGCCGTTTTCGCCCCCGGCCCCCGCCACTCCATAGGGCGAAACGGGGCTGGGCTGCCCCGGCTCCCTGGGCCCTGCTGCTTTGCTGGGGGTCCCCGTCCCCGAAACCCACTCCCCACGGGTTCTCCTTCGTGGGGAAGCAGGATTGGGCGCGCGAAGGCCTTCTGCGCCCAGGCCCGAGCCTTGCCCCCTGAGCCAGCTCGGCCGCTCAGCGCCGAGGCCCCGTCGCACCGACGGCCCCAAACGAGCTTCTGGCAGCTGCATTCTGCAAAGGGAAACTCTCCTCGGGCAGCAAACCACAGCCCCAACGCGCCTCGAATTGAGAAAGCAACGCAAGCCGTTTTCGCCCCCGGACCCCGAAATCCATAGGGCGAACCGGGGCTGGGCTGCCCTGGCTCCTTGGGCCCTCCTGCTTTGCTGGGGGTCTCCGGTGCCCGAAACCCACTCCCCACGGGTTCTTCTTCGTGGGGAAGCAGGATTGGACGCGTGAAGGCCTTCTGCGCCCAGGCCCCAGCCATGCCCCCTGAGCGAGCTCGGCCGCTCAGCGCCGAGGCCACGTCGCACCGACGGCCCCAAACAATCTTCTGGCAGCTGCATTCTGCAAAGGGAAACTCTCCTCGGGCAGCAAACCACAGCCCCAACGCGCCTCGGATCGAGAAAGCAACGCAAGCCGTTTTCGCCCCGGCCCACACCCCTCCATAGGGCGAACCGATGCTGGGCTACCCCGGCTCCCTGGGCCCTGCTGCTTTGCTGGGCGTCTCCGGTGCCCGAAACCCACTCCCCACGGGTTCTCCTTCGTGGGGAAGCAGGATTGGGCTCGCGAAGGCGTTCTGCGCCCAGGCCCCATCTAAGCCCCCTGAGCCAGCTCGGCCGCTCAGCGCCAAGGTCCCGTCGCACCGATGGCCCCAAACGAGCTTCTGGCAGCTGCATTCTGCAAAGGGAAACTCTCCTCGGGCAGCAAACCACAGCCCCAACGCGCCTCGGATCGAGAAAGCAACGCAAGCCGTTTTCGCCCCCGGCCCCCCCTCTCCATAGAGCGAACCGGGGCAGGGCTGCCCCGGCTCCCTGGGCCCTGCTGCTTTGCTGGGGGTCTCCGGTGCCCGAAACCCACTCCCCACGGGTTCTCCTTCGTGGGGAAGCAGGATTGGGCGCGCGAAGGCCTTCTGCGCCCAGGCCCCAGCCATGCCCCCTGAGCCAGCTCGGCCGCTCAGCGCCTAGGCCCCGTCGCACCAAAGGCCCCAAACAATCTTCTGGCAGCTGCATTCTGCAAAGGGAAACTCTCCTCCGACAGCAACCCACAGCCGCAACGCGCCTCGGATCGAGAAAGCAACGCAAGCCGTTTTCGCCCCCGGCCCTCCGCTCTCCATAGGCCTAACCGGGGCTGGGCTGCCCTGGCTCCCTGGGCCCTGCTGCTTTGCTGGGGGTCTCCAGTGCCCGAAACCCACTCCCCACAGGTTCTCCTTCGTGGGGAAGCAGGATTGGGCACGCGAAGGCCTTCTGCGCCCAGGCCCTAGCCTTGCCCCCTGAGAGAGCTCGGTCGCTCAGCGCTGAGGCCCCGTCGCACCGACGGCCCCAAACAATCTTCTGGCAGCTGCATTCTGCAAAGGGAAACTCTCCTTGGGCAGCAAACCACAGCCCCAACGCGCCTCGGATCGAGAAAGCAACGCAAGCCGGTTTCGCCCCCGGCCCCCCGCTCTCCTTAGAGCGAACCGGGGCTGGGCTGCCCAGGCTCCCTGGGCCCTGCTGCTTTGCTGGGGGTCTCCGGTGCCCGAAACCCACTCCCCACGGGTTCTCCTTCGTGGGGAAGCAGGATTGGGCGCGCAAAGGCCTTCTGCGCCCAGGCCCGAGCCTTGCCCCCTGAGCCAGCTTGGCCGCTCAGCGCCGAGGCCCCGTCGCACCGACGGCCCCAAACGAGCTTCTGGCAGCTGCATTCTGCAAAGGGAAACTCTCCTCGGGCAGCAAACCTCAGCCCCAAGGCGCCTCGGATCGCGAAAGCAACGCAAGCCGTTTTCGCCCCGGCCCTCCTTTCTCCATAGGGCGAACTGGGTCTGGGCTGCCCCAGCTCCCTGGGCCCTGCTGCGTTGCTGGGGGTCTCGGGTGCCCGAAACCCACTCCCCACGGGTTCACCTTCTTGGGGAAGCAGGATTTGGCGCGTGAAGGCCTTCTGCACCCAGGCCCCTGCCCTGCCCCCTGCGCCAGCTTGGCTGCTCAGCGCCGAGGCCCGGTGGCACCGACGGCCCCAAAGGAGCTTCTGGCAGCTGCATTCTGCAAAGGGAAACTCTCCTCGGGCAGCAAACCACAGCCCCAACGCGCCTCGGAAAGAGAAAGCAACGCAAGCCGTTTTCCTCCCAGACCCTCCACTCTCCATAGGGCAAAGCGGGGCTGGGCTGCCCCGGCTCCCTGGGCCCTGCTGCTTTGCTGGCGGTCTCCGGTGCCCCAAACCCACTCCCCACGGGTTCTCCGTCGTGGGGAAGCAGGATTGGGCGCGCGAAGGCCTTCTGCGCCCAGGCCCCAGCCATGCCCCCGGAGCCAATTCGGCCTCTCAGCGCTGAGGCGCCGTGGCACTGACCACCCCAAACGAGCCTCTGGCAGCTGCATTCTGCAAAGGGAAACTCTCCTCGGGCAGCAAACCACAGCCCCAACGCGCCTCGGATCGCGAAAGCAAGCAAGCCGTTTTCGCCCCCGGGCCCCGCCACTCCATGGAGCGAACCGGGGCAGGGCGGCCCCGTCTCCCTGGGCCCTGCTGCTTTGCTGGGGGTCTCCGGTGCCCGAAGCCCACTCCCCACGGGTTCTCCTTCTTGGGGAAGCAGGATAGGGCGCGCGAAGGCCTTCTGCGCCCAGGCCCCAGGCATGACCCCTGAGCCAGCTCAGCAGCTCAGCGCCGAGGCCCCGTCGCACAGACGGCCCCAAACAATCTTCTGGCAGCTGCATTCTGCAAAGGGAAACTCTCCTCGGGCAGCAAACCACAGCCCCAACGCGCCTCGGATCGAGAAAGCAACGCAAGCCGTTTTCGCCCCCGGCCCCCCGCTCTCGATAGGGCGAACCGGGGCTGGGCGGCCCCGTCTCCCTGGGCCCTGCTGCTTTGCTGGGGGTCTCCGGTGCCCGAAACCCACTCCCCACGGGATCTCCTTCGTGGGGAAGCAGGATTGGGCGCGGGAAGCCTTCTGCGCCCAGGCCCCAGCCATGCCCCCTGAGCCAGCTCGGCCGCTCAGCGCCTTGGCCCTATCACACCGACGGCCCGAAACAATCTTCTGGCAGCTTCATTCTGCAAAGGGAAACTCTCCTCGGGCAGCAAACCACAGCCCCAACGCGCCTCGGATCGAGAAAGCAACGCAAGCCGTTTTCGCCCCCGGCCCCCCCGCTCTCAGTAGAGCGAACTAGGGCTGGGCTGCCCAGGCTTCCTCGGCCCTGCTGCTTTGCTGGGTGTCTCCGGTGCCCGAAACCCACTCCCCACGGGTTCTCCTTCGTGGGGAAGCAGGATTGGGCACGCGAAGGCCTTCTGCGCCCAGGCCCTAGCCAAGCCCCCTGAGCCAGCTCGGCTGCTCAGCGCAAAGTTCCTGTCGCACCGATGGCCCCAAACGAGCTTCTGACAGCTGCATTCTGCAAAGGGAAACTCTCCTCGGGCAGCAAACCACAGCCCCAACGCGCCTCGGATCGAGAAAGCAACGCAAGCTCTTTTCGCCCCCGGGCCCCCGCTCTCCATAGAGCGAACCGCTGCAGGGCTGCCCAGGCTCCCTGGGCCCTGCTGCTTTGCTGGGTGTCTCCGGTGCCCGAAACCCACACCCCACGGGTTCTCCTTCGTGGGGAAGCAGGATTGGACGCGCAAAGCCTTCTGCGCCCAGGCCCCAGCCTTGCCCCCTGAGCCAGCTCGGCCGCTAAGCGCCAAGGTCCCGTCGCAAAGACGGCCCCAAACGAGCTTCTGACAGCTGCATTCTGCAAAGGGAAACTCTCCTCGGGCAGCAAACCACAGCCCCAACGCGCCTCGGATCGAGAAAGCAACGCAAGCCGTTTTCGCCCCCGGACCCCCGCTCACCATAGGGCTAACCGGGCTGGGCTGCCCTGGCTCCTTGGGCCCTGCCGCTTTGCTGGGGGTCTCCGGTGCCCGAAACCCACTCCCCACGGGTTCTCCTTCGTGGGGAAGCAGGATTGGGCGAGCGAAGGCCTTCTGCGCCCAGGCCCGTGCCTTGCCCCCTGAGCCAGCTCGGTCGCTCAGCGCTGAGGCCCCGTCGCACCGAAGGCCCCAAACAATCTTCTGGCAGCTGCATTCTGCAAAGGGAAACTCTCCTCGGGCAGCAAACCACAGCCCCAACGCGCCTCGGATCGAGAAAGCAACGCAAGCCGGTTTCGCCCCCGGCCCACAGCTCTCCTTAGAGCGAACTGGGGCTGGGCTGCCCCGGCTCCCTGGGCCCTGCTGCTTTGCTGGGGGTCCCCGTCCCCAAAACCCACTCCCCACGGGTTCTCCTTCGTGGGGAAGCAGGATTGGGCGCGCGAAGGCCTTCTGCGCCCAGGCCCCAGCCATGCCCCCTGAGCCAGCTCGGCCGCTCAGCGCCTAGGCCCCGTCGCACCAAAGGCCCCAAACAATCTTCTGGCAGCTGCATTCTGCAAAGGGAAACTCTCTTCCGACAGCAACCCACAGCCGCAACGCGCCTCGGATCGAGAAAGCAACGCAAGCCGTTTTCGCCCCCGGCCCTCCGCTCTCCATAGGGCGAACCTGGGCTGGGCTGCCCTGGCTCCCTGGGCCCTGCTGCTTTGCTGGGGGTCTCCAGTGCCCGAAACCCACTCCCCACAGGTTCTCCTTCGTGGGGAAGCAGGATTGGGCACGCGAAGGCCTTCTGCGCCCAGGCCCTACCCTTGCCCCCTGAGAGAGCTCGGTCGCTCAGCGCTGAGGCCCCGTCCCACCGACGGCCCCAAACAATCTTCTGGCAGCTGCATTCAGCAAAGGGAAACTCTCCTTGGGCAGCAAACCACAGCCCCAACGCGCCTCGGATCGAGAAAGCAACGCAAGCCGGTTTCGCCCCCGGCCCCCCGCTCTCCTTAGAGCGAACCGGGGCTGGGCTGCCCAGGCTCCCTGGGCCCTGCTGCTTTGCTGGGGGTCTCCGGTGCCCGAAACCCACTCCCCACGGGTTCTCCTTCGTGGGGAAGCAGGATTGGGCGAGCGAAGGCCTTCTGCGCCCAGGCCCGTGCCTTGCCCCCTGAGCCAGCTCGGTCGCTCAGCGCTGAGGCCCCGTCGCACCGAAGGCCCCAAACAATCTTCTGGCAGCTGCATTCTGCAAAGGGAAACTCTCCTCGGGCAGCAAACCACAGCCCCAACGCGCCTCGGATCGAGAAAGCAACGCAAGCCGGTTTCGCCCCCGGACCCCAGCTCTCCTTAGAGCGAACCGGGGCTGGGCTGCCCCGGCTCCCTGGGCCCTGCTGCTTTGCTGGGGGTCTCCGGTGCCCGAAACCCACACCCCACGGGTTCTCCTTCGTGGGGAAGCAGGATTGGGGGCGCGAAGCCTTCTGCACCCTGGCCCCAGCCATGCCCCCTGAGCCAGCTCGGCCTTTCAGCGCTGAGGCCACGTCGCACCGACGGCCCCAAACAATCTTCTGGCAGCTGCATTCTGCAAAGGGAAACTCTCCTCGGGCAGCAAACCACAGCCCCAATGCGCCTCGGATCGAGAAAGCAACGCAAGCCGTTTTCGCCCCCGGCCCCCGCCACTCCATAGGGCGAAACGGGGCTGGGCTGCCCCGGCTCCCTGGGCCCTGCTGCTTTGCTGGGGGTCCCCGTCCCCGAAACCCACTCCCCACGGGTTCTCCTTCGTGGGGAAGCAGGATTGGGCGCGCGAAGGCCTTCTGCGCCCAGGCCCGAGCCTTGCCCCCTGAGCCAGCTCGGCCGCTCAGCGCCGAGGCCCCGTCGCACCGACGGCCCCAAACGAGCTTCTGGCAGCTGCATTCTGCAAAGGGAAACTCTCCTCGGGCAGCAAACCAGAGCCCCAACGCGCCTCGAATTGAGAAAGCAACGCAAGCCGTTTTCGCCCCCGGACCCCGAAATCCATAGGGCGAACCGGGGCTGGGCTGCCCTGGCTCCTTGGGCCCTCCTGCTTTGCTGGGGGTCTCCGGTGCCCGAAACCCACTCCCCACGGGTTCTTCTTCGTGGGGAAGCAGGATTGGACGCGTGAAGGCCTTCTGCGCCCAGGCCCCAGCGATGCCCCCTGAGCGAGCTCGGCCGCTCAGCGCCGAGGCCACGTCGCACCGAAGGCCCCAAACAATCTTCTGGCAGCTGCATTCTGCAAAGGGAAACTCTCCTCGGGCAGCAAACCACAGCCCCAACGCGCCTCGGATCGAGAAAGCAACGCAAGCCATTTTCGACCCCGGCCCCCGCCACTCCATAGGGCAAAACGGGGCTGGGCTGCCCCGGCTCCCTGGGCCCTGCTGCTTTGCTGGGGGTCCCCGTGCCCCAAACCCACTCCCCACGGATTCTCCTTCGTGGGGAAGCAGGATTGGGCAAGCAAAGGCCTTCTGCGCCCAGGCCCCAGCCAAGCCCCCTGAGCCAGCTCGGCCACTCAAAGCCAAGGTCCCGTCGCACCGATGCCCCAAACAATCTTCTGGCAGCTGCATTCTGCAAAGGGAAACTCTCCTCGGGCAGCAAACCACAGCCCCAACGCGCCTCGGATCGAGAAAGCAACGCAAGCCGTTTTCGCCCCCGCCCCCCTGCTCTCCATAGAGCGAACCGGGGCTGGGCTGCCCAGGCTCCCTGGGCCCTGCTGCTTTGCTGGGGGTCTCCGGTGCCCGAAACCCACTCCCCACGGGTTCTCCTTCGTGGGGAAGCAGGATTGGGCGCGCGAAGGCCTTCTGCGCCCAGGCCCCAGCCATGCCCCCTTAGCCAGCTCGGCCGCTCAGCGCCTAGGCCCCGTCGCACCAAAGGCCCCAAACAATCTTCTGGCAGCTGCATTCTGCAAAGGGAAACTCTCTTCCGACAGCAACCCACAGCCGCAACGCGCCTCGGATCGAGAAAGCAACGCAAGCCGTTTTCGCCCCCGGCCCTCCGCTCTCCATAGGGCGAACCTGGGCTGGGCTGCCCTGGCTCCCTGGGCCCTGCTGCTTTGCTGGGGGTCTCCAGTGCCCGAAACCCACTCCCCACAGGTTCTCCTTCGTGGGGAAGCAGGATTGGGCACGCGAAGGCCTTCTGCGCCCAGGCCCTACCCTTGCCCCCTGAGAGAGCTCGGTCGCTCAGCGCTGAGGCCCCGTCGCACCGACGGCCCCAAACAATCTTCTGGCAGCTGCATTCTGCAAAGGGAAACTCTCCTTGGGCAGCAAACCACAGCCCCAACGCGCCTCGGATCGAGAAAGCAACGCAAGCCGGTTTCGCCCCCGGCCCCCCGCTCTCCTTAGAGCGAACCGGGGCTGGGCTGCCCAGGCTCCCTGGGCCCTGCTGCTTTGCTGGGGGTCTCCGGTGCCCGAAACCCACTCCCCACGGGTTCTCCTTCGTGGGGAAGCAGGATTGGGCGCGCGAAGGCCTTCTGCGCCCAGGCCCGAGCCTTGCCCCCTGAGCCAGCTCGGCCGCTCAGCGCCGAGGCCCCGTCGCACCGACGGCCCCAAACGAGCTTCTGGCAGCTGCATTCTGCAAAGGGAAACTCTCCTCGGGCAGCAAACCTCAGCCCCATGGCGCCTCGGATCGAGAAAGCAACACAAGCCATTTTCGCCCAGGCCCTCCATTCTCCATAGGGCGAACTGGGACTGGGCTGCCCCAGCTCCCTGGGCCCTGCTGCTTTGCTGGGGGTCTCGGGTGCCCGAAACCCACTCCCCACGGGTTCACCTTCTTGGGGAAGCAGGATTTGGCGCGTGAAGGCCTTCTGCACCCAGGCCCCTGCCCTGCCCCCTGCGCCAGCTTGGCTGCTCAGGGCCGAGGCCCGGTGGCACCGACGGCCCCAAAGGAGCTTCTGGCAGCTGCATTCTGCAAAGGGAAACTCTCCTCGGGCAGCAAACCACAGCCCCAACGCGCCTCGGATCGAGAAAGCAACGCAAGCTCTTTTCGTCCCCGGGCCCCCGCTCTCCATAGAGCGAACCGCTGCAGGGCTGCCCAGGCTCCCTGGGCCCTGCTGCTTTGCTGGGGGTCTCCGGTGCCCGAAACCCACACCCCACGGGTTCTCCTTCGTGGGGAAGCAGGATTGGATGCGCAAAGCCTTCTGCGCCCAGGCCCCAGCCATGCCCCCTGAGCCAGCTCGGCCGCTAAGCGCCAAGGTCCCGTCGCACCGACGGCCCCAAACGAGCTTCTGACAGCTGCATTCTGCAAAGGGAAACTCTCCTCGGGCAGCAAACCACAGCCCCAACGCGCCTCGGATCGAGAAAGCAACGCAAGCCGGTTTCGCCCCCGGCCCCCAGTTCTCCTTAGAGCGAACCGGGGCTGGGCTGCCCCGGCTCCCTGGGCCCTGCTGCTTTGCTGGGGGTCTCCGATGCCCGAAACCCACTCCCTACGGGTTCACCTTCGTGGGGAAGCAGGATTGGGCGCGCGAAGCCTTCTGCGCCCAGGCCCCAGCCATGCCCCCTGAGCCAGCTCGGCCTCTCAGCGCTGAGGCCCCGTCACACCGACGGCCCCAAACAATCTTCTGGCAGCTGCATTCTGCAAAGGGAAACTCTCCTCGGGCAGCAACCCACAGCCCCATCTCGCCTCGGATCGAGAAAGCAACGCAAGCCGTTTTCGCCCCCGGCCCCCCGCTCTCCATAGGGCTAACCGGGGCTGGGCTGCCCTGGCTCCTTGGGCCCTCCTGCTTTGCTGGGGGTCTCCGGTGCCCGAAACCCACTCCCCACGGGTTCTTCTTCGTGGGGAAGCAGGATTGGACGCGTGAAGGCCTTCTGCGCCCAGGCCCCAGCCATGCCCCCTGAGCGAGCTCGGCCGCTCAGCGCCGAGGCCACGTCGCACCGAAGGCCCCAAACAATCTTCTGGCAGCTGCATTCTGCAAAGGGAAACTCTCCTCGGGCAGCAAACCACAGCCCCAACGCGCCTCGGATCGAGAAAGCAACGCAAGCCATTTTCGACCCCGGCCCCCGCCACTCCATAGGGCAAAACGGGGCTGGGCTGCCCCGGCTCCCTGGGCCCTGCTGCTTTGCTGGGGGTCCCCGTGCCCCAAACCCACTCCCCACGGATTCTCCTTCGTGGGGAAGCAGGATTGGGCGAGCAAAGGCCTTCTGCGCCCAGGCCCCAGCCAAGCCCCCTCAGCCAGCTCGGCCACTCAAAGCCAAGGTCCCGTCGCACCGATGCCCCAAACAATCTTCTGGCAGCTGCATTCTGCAAAGGGAAACTCTCCTCGGGCAGCAAACCACAGCCCCAACGCGCCTCGGATCGAGAAAGCAACGCAAGCCGTTTTCGCCCCCGCCCCCCTGCTCTCCATAGAGCGAACCGGGGCTGGGCTGCCCAGGCTCCCTGGGCCCTGCTGCTTTGCTGGGGGTCTCCGGTGCCCGAAACCCACTCCCCACGGGTTCTCCTTCGTGGGGAAGCAGGATTGGGCGCGCGAAGGCCTTCTGCGCCCAGGCCCCAGCCATGCCCCCTGAGCCAGCTCGGCCGCTCAGCGCCTAGGCCCCGTCGCACCAAAGGCCCCAAACAATCTTCTGGCAGCTGCATTCTGCAAAGGGAAACTCTCTTCCGACAGCAACCCACAGCCGCAACGCGCCTCGGATCGAGAAAGCAACGCAAGCCGTTTTCGCCCCCGGCCCTCCGCTCTCCATAGGGCGAACCTGGGCTGGGCTGCCCTGGCTCCCTGGGCCCTGCTGCTTTGCTGGGGGTCTCCAGTGCCCGAAACCCACTCCCCACAGGTTCTCCTTCGTGGGGAAGCAGGATTGGGCACGCGAAGGCCTTCTGCGCCCAGGCCCGAGCCTTGCCCCCTGAGCCAGCTCGGCCGCTCAGCGCCGAGGCCCCGTCGCACCGACGGCCCCAAACGAGCTTCTGGCAGCTGCATTCTGCAAAGGGAAACTCTCCTCGGGCAGCAAACCTCAGCCCCATGGCGCCTCGGATCGAGAAAGCAACACAAGCCGTTTTCGCCCCGGCCCTCCATTCTCCATAGGGCGAACTGGGACTGGGCTGCCCCAGCTCCCTGGGCCCTGCTGCTTTGCTGGGGGTCTCGGGTGCCCGAAACCCACTCCCCACGGGTTCACCTTCTTGGGGAAGCAGGATTTGGCGCGTGAAGGCCTTCTGCACCCAGGCCCCTGCCCTGCCCCCTGCGCCAGCTTGGCTGCTCAGGGCCGAGGCCCGGTGGCACCGACGGCCCCAAAGGAGCTTCTGGCAGCTGCATTCTGCAAAGGGAAACTCTCCTCGGGCAGCAAACCACAGCCCCAACGCGCCTCGGAACGAGAAAGCAACGCAAGCCGTTTTCCTCCCAGACCCTCCACTCTCCATAGGGCAAAGCGGGGCTGGGCTGCCCCGGCTCCCTGGGCCCTGCTGCTTTGCTGGCGGTCTCCGGTGCCCCAAACCCACTCCCCACGGGTTCTCCTTCGTGGGGAAGCAGGATTGGGCGCGCGAAGGCCTTCTGCGCCCAGGCCCCAGCCATGCCCCCGGAGCCAATTCGGCCTCTCAGCGCCGAGGCGCCGTGGCACCGACCACCCCAAACGAGCCTCTGGCAGCTGCATTCTGCAAAGGGAAACTCTCCTCGGGCAGCAAACCACAGCCCCAACGCGCCTCGGATCGCGAAAGCAAGCAAGCCGTTTTCGCCCCCGGGCCCCGCCACTCCATGGAGCGAACCGGGGCAGGGCGGCCCCGTCTCCCTGGGCCCTGCTGCTTTGCTGGGGGTCTCCGGTGCCCGAAACCCACTCCCCACGGGTTCTCCTTCGTGGGGAAGCAGGATAGGGCGCGCGAAGGCCTTCTGCGCCCAGGCCCCAGGCATGACCCATGAGCCAGCTCAGCAGCTCAGCGCCGAGGCCCCGTCGCACCGACGGCCCCAAACAATCTTCTGGCAGCTGCATTCTGCAAAGGGAAACTCTCCTCGGGCAGCAAACCACAGCCCCAACGCGCCTCGGATCGAGAAAGCAACGCAAGCCGTTTTCGCCCCCGGCCCCCCGCTCTCCATAGGGCGAACCGGGGCTGGGCGGCCCCGTCTCCCTGGGCCCTGCTGCTTTTCTGGGGGTCTCCGGTGCCCGAAACCCACTCCCCACGGGTTCTCCTTCGTGGGGAAGCAGGATTGGGCGCGGGAAGCCTTCTGCGCCCAGGCCCCAGCCATGCCCCCTGAGCCAGCTCGGCCGCTCAGCGCCTTGGCCCTATCACACCGATGGCCCGAAACAATCTTCTGGCAGCTTCATTCTGCAAAGGGAAACTCTCCTCGGGCAGCAAACCACAGCCCCAACGTGCCTCGGATCGAGAAAGCAACGCAAGCCGTTTTCGCCCCCGGGCCCCCGCTCTCAGTAGAGCGAACTAGGGCTGGGCTGCCCAGGCTTCCTCGGCCGTGCTGTTTTGCTGGGGGTCTCCGGTGCCCGAAACCCACTCCCCACGGGTTCTCCTTCGTGGGGAAGCAGGATTGGGCGCGCTAAGTCTTCTGCGCCCAGGCCCCAGCCATGCCCTCTGAGCCAGCTCGGGCTCTCAGCGCTGAGGCCCCGTCGCACCGACGGCCCCAAACAATCTTCTGGCAGCTGCATTCTGCAAAGGGAAACTCTCCTCGGGCAGCAAACCACAGCCCCAACGCGCTTCGGATCGAGAAAGCAACGCAAGCCGTTTTCGCCCCCGACACCCCGCTCTCCATAGGGCGAACCGGGGCTGGTCTGCCCAGGCTCCCTGGGCCCTGCTGCTTTGCTGGGGGTCTCCGGTGCCCGAAACCCACTCCCCACGGGTTCTCCTTCGTGGGGAAGCAGGATTGGGCGCGCGAAGCCTTCTGCGCCCAGGCCCCAGCCATGCCCCCTGAGCCAGCTCGGCCTTTCAGCGCTGAGGCCACGTCGCACCGACGGCCCCAAGCAATCTTCTGGCAGCTGCATTCTGCAAAGGGAAACTCTCTTCGGGCAGCAAACCACAGCCCCAACGCGCCTCGCATCGAGAAAGCAACGCAAGCCGTTTTCGCCCCGGCCCACGCCACTCCATAGGGCGAACCGGGGCTGGGCTACACCGGCTCCCTGGGCCCTGCTGCTTTGCTGAGGGTCTCCGGTGCCCGAAACCGACTCCCCACGGGTTCTCCTTCGTGGGGAAGCAGGATTGGGCGCGCGAAGCCCTTCTGCGCCCAGGCCCCAGCTAAGCCCCCTGAGCCAGCTCGGCCGCTAAGCGCCAAGGTCCCGTCGCACCGATGGCCCCAAACGAGCTTCTGACAGCTGCATTCTGCAAAGGGAAACTCTCCTCGGGCAGCAAACCACAGCCCCAACGCGCCTCGGATCGAGAAAGCAACGCAAGCCGTTTTCGCCCCCGGCCCCCCGCTCTCCATAGAGCGAACCTGGGCAGGGCTGCCCAGGCTCCCTGGGCCCTGCTGCTTTGCTGGGGGTCTCCGGTGCCCGAAACCCATTCCCCACGGGTTATCCTTCGTGGGGAAGCAGGATTGGGCGAGCGAAGGCCTTCTGCGCCCAGGCCCCAGCCATGCCCCCTGAGCCATCTCGGCCGCTCAGCACCTAGGCCCCGTCGCACCAAAGGCCCCAAACAATCTTCTGGCAGTTGCATTCTGCAAAGAGAAACTCTCCTCCGACAGCAAACCACAGCCCCAACGCGCCTCGGTTAGAGAAAGCAACGCAAGCCGTTTTCGCCCCCGGCCCTCCGCTCTCCATAGGGCGAACCGGGGCTGGGCTGCCCTGGCTCCTGGGCCCTGCTGCTTTGCTGGGTGTCTCCAGTGCCCGAAACCCACTCCCCACAGGTTCTCCTTCGTGGGGAAGCAGGATTGGGCACGCGAAGGCCTTCTGCGCCCAGGCCCTAGCCAAGCCCCCTGAGCCAGCTCGGCCGCTCAGCGCAAAGTTCCTGTCGCACCGATGGCCCCAAACGAGCTTCTGACAGCTGCATTCTGCAAAGGGAAACTCTCCTCGGGCAGCAAACCACAGCCCCAACGCGCCTCGGATCGAGAAAGCAACGCAAGCTCTTTTCGTCCCCGGGCCCCCGCTCTCCATAGAGCGAACCGCTGCAGGGCTGCCCAGGCTCCCTGGGCCCTGCTGCTTTGCTGGGGGTCTCCGGTGCCCGAAACCCACACCCCACGGGTTCTCCTTCGTGGGGAAGCAGGATTGGATGCGCAAAGCCTTCTGCGCCCAGGCCCCAGCCATGCCCCCTGAGCCAGCTCGGCCGCTAAGCGCCAAGGTCCCGTCGCACCGACGGCCCCAAACGAGCTTCTGACAGCTGCATTCTGCAAAGGGAAACTCTCCTCGGGCAGCAAACCACAGCCCCAACGCGCCTCGGATCGAGAAAGCAACGCAAGCCGGTTTCGCCCCCGGCCCCCAGTTCTCCTTAGAGCGAACCGGGGCTGGGCTGCCCCGGCTCCCTGGGCCCTGCTGCTTTGCTGGGGGTCTCCGGTGCCCGAAACCCACTCCCTACGGGTTCACCTTCGTGGGGAAGCAGGATTGGGCGCGCGAAGCCTTCTGCGCCCAGGCCCCAGCCTTGCCCCCTGAGCCAGCTCGGCCTCTCAGCGCTGAGGCCCCGTCACACAAACGGCCCCAAACAATCTTCTGGCAGCTGCATTCTGCAAAGGGAAACTCTCCTCGGGCAGCAACCCACAGCCCCATCGCGCCTCGGATCGAGAAAGCAACGCAAGCCGTTTTCGCCCCCGGCCCCCCGCTCTCCATAGGGCTAACCGGGGCTGGGCTGCCCTGGCTCTTGGGCCCTGCTGCTTTGCTGGGGGTCTCCGGTGCCCGAAACCCACTCACCACGGGTTCTCCTTCGTGGGGAAGCAGGATTGGACGCGTGAAGGCCTTCTGCGCCCAGGCCCCAGCCATGCCCCCTGAGCGAGCTCGGCCGCTCAGCGCCGAGGCCACGTCGCACCGAAGGCCCCAAACAATCTTCTGGCAGCTGCATTGTGCAAAGGGAAACTCTCCTCGGGCAGCAAACCACAGCCCCAACGCGCCTCGGATCGAGAAAGCAACGCAAGCCATTTTCGCCCCCGGCCCCCGCCACTCCATAGGGCGAACCGGGGCTGGGCTGCCCCGGCTCCCTGGGCCCTGCTGCTTTGCTGGGGGTCCCTGTGCCCCAAACCCACTCCCCACGGATTCTCCTTCGTGGGGAAGCAGGATTGGGCAAGCGAAGGCCTTCTGCACGCAGGCCCCTGCCATGCCCCCTGCGCCAGCTTGGCCGCTCAGCGCCGAGGCCCGGTGGCACCGACGGCCCCAAAGGAGCTTCTGGCAGCTGCATTCTGCAAAGGGAAACTCTCCTCGGGCAGCAAACCACAGCCCCAACGCGCCTCGGAACAAGAAAGCAACGCAAGCCGTTTTCCTCCCAGACCCTCCACTCTCCATAGGGCAAAGCGGGGCTGGGCTGCCCCGGCTCCCTGGGCCCTGCTGCTTTGCTGGCGGTCTGCGGTGCCCCAAACCCACTCCCAACGGGTTCTCCTTCATGGGGAAGCAGGATTGGGCGCGTGAAGGCCTTCTGCGCCCAGGCCCCAGCCATGCCCCCGGAGCCAATTAGGCCTCTCAGCGCCGAGGCGCCGTGGCACCGACCACCCCAAACGAGCCTCTGGCAGCTGCATTCTGCATTGGGAAACTCTCCTCGGGCAGCAAACCACAGCCCCAACGCGCCTCGGATCGAGAAAGCAACGCAAGCCGTTTTCGCCCCTGGGCCCCGCCTCTCCATGGGGCGAACCGGGGCTGGGCGGCCCCGTCTCCCTGGGCCCTGCTGCTTTGCTGGGGGTCTCCGGTGCCAGAAGCCCACTCCCCACGGGTTCTCCTTCGTGGGGAAGCAGGATTGGGCGCGGGAAGCCTTCTGCGCCCAGGCCCCAGCCATGCCCCCTGAGCCAGCTCGGCCGCTCAGCGCCGAGGCCCTATCACAACGATGGCACCAAACGAGCTTCTGACAGCTGCATTCTGCAAAGGGAAACTCTCCTCGGGCAGCAAACCACAGCCCCAATGCGCCTCGGATCGAGAAAGCAACGCAAGCCGTTTTCGCCCCCGGCCCTCAGCTCTCCAAAGAGCGAACTGGGGCAGGGCTGCCCAGGCTCCCTGGGCCCTGCTGCTTTGCTGGGGGTCTCGGGTGCCCGAAACCCACACCCCACGGGTTCTCCTTCGTGGGGAAGCAGGATTGGACGCGCAAAGCCTTCTGCGCCCAGGCCCCAGCCATGCCCCCTGAGCCACCTCGGCCTCTCATCGCCTAGGCCCCGTCGCACCGACGGCCCCAAACGAGCTTCTGACAGCTACATTCTGCAAAGGGAAACTCTCCTCGGGCAGCAAACCACAGCCCCAACGCGCCTCGGATCGAGAAAGCAACGCAAGCCGTTTTCGCCCCCGGCCCCCCGCTCTCCATAGGGCGAACCGGGGCTGGGCTGCCCTGGCTCCTTCGGCCCTGCCGCTTTGCTGGGCGTCTCCGGTGCCCGAAACCCACTCCCCACGGGTTCTCCTTCGTGGGGAAGCAGGATTGGGCGAGCGAAGGCCTTTTGCGCCCAGGCCCCAGCCAAGCCCCCTGAGCCAGCTCGGCCACTCAAAGCCAAGGTCCCGTCGCACCGATGGCCCCAAACGAGCTTCTGACAACTGCATTCTGCAAAGGGAAACTCTCCTCGGGCAGCAAACCACAGCCCCAACGCGCCTCGAATCGAGAAAGCAACGCAAGCCGTTTTCGCCCCCGACCCCCCGCTCTCCATAGGGCGAACCGGGGCTGGGCTGCCCCGGCTCCCTGGGCCCTGCTGCTTTGCTCGTGGTCCCCGTTCCCGAAACCCACTCCCCACAGTTTCTCCTTCGTGGGGAAGCAGGATTGGGCGCGGGAAGGCCTTCTGCGCCCAGGCCCCAGGCAAGCCCCCGAGCCAGCTCGGCTGCTCAGCGCCAAGATCCCGACGCACCGATGCCCCAAACGAGCTTCTGACAGCTGCATTCTGCAAAGGGAAACTCTCCTCGGGCAGCAAACCACAGCCCCAACGCGCCTCGTATCGAGAAACAACGCAAGCCGTTTTCGCCCCCGGCCCCCCGCTCTCAATAGAGCGAACCGGGGCTGTGCTGCCCAGGCTCCCTGGGCCCTGCTGCTTTGCTGGGGGTCTCCGGTGCCCGAAACCCACTCCCCACGGGTTCTCCTTCGTGGGGAAGCAGGATTGGACGCGCGAAGCCTTCTGCGCCCAGGCCCCAGCCATGCCACTTGAGCCACCTCGGCCGCTCAGCGCCTAGGCCCCGTCGCACCGACGGCCCCAAACAATCTTCTGGCAGCTGCATTCTGCAAAGGGAAACTCTCCTCGGGCAGCAAACCACAGCCCCAACGCGCCTCGGATCGAGAAAGCAACGCAAGCCGTTTTCGACCCCGGACCCCGAAATCCATAGGGCGAACCGGGGCTGGTATGCCCAAGCCCCCTGGGCCCTGCTGCTTTGCTGGGGTTCTCCGGTGCCCGAAACCCACTCCCCACGGGTTCACTTTCGTGAGGAAGCAGGATTGGGCACGCGAAGCCTTCTGCGTCCAAGCCCCAGCCATGCCCCCTGAGCCAGCTCGGCCGCTCAGCGCCTAGGCCCCGTCGCACTGACGGCCCCAAACAATCTTCTGACAGCTGCATTCTGCAAAGGGAAACTCTCCTCGGGCAGCAAACCACAGCCCCAATGCTCCTCGGTTAGAGAAAGCAACGCAAGCCGTTTTCGCCCCCGGCCCCCCGCTCTCCATAGAGCGAACCGGGGCTGGGCTGCCCAGGCTCCCTGGGCCCTGCTGCTTTGCTGGGTGTCTCCGGTGCCCGAAACCCACTCCCCACGGGTTCTCCTTCGTGGGGAAGCAGGATTGGACGCGCGAAGCCTTCTGGGCCCAGGCCCCAGCCATGCCCCCTGAGCCAGCTCGGCCTCTCATCGCCTAGGCCCCGTCGCACCGACGGCCCCAAACGAGCTTCTGTCAGCTGCATTCTGCAAAGGGAAACTCTCCTCAGGCAGCAAACCACAGCCCCAACGCGCCTCGGATCGAGAAAGCAACGCAAGCCGTTTTCGCCCCCGGCCCCCGCCACTCCATAGGGCGAAACGGGGCTTGGCTGCCCCGGCTCCCTGGGCCCTGCTGCTTTGCTGGGGGTCTCCGGTGCCCGAAACCCATTCCCCACGGGTTCTCCTTCGTGGGGAAGCAGGATTGGGCGCGCGAAGGCCTTCTGCGCCCAGGCCCCAGCCTTGCCCCCTGAGCCAGCTCGGCCTTTCAGCGCCGAGTCCCCGTCGCACCGACGGCCCGAAACAATCTTCTGGCAGCTGCAATCTGCAAAGGGAAACTCTCCTCGGGCAGCAAACCACAGCCCCAACGCGCCTCGGATCGAGAAAGCAACGCAAGCCATTTTCGACCCCGGCCCCCCCTCTCCATAGGGCGAACCGCGGCTGGTCTGCCCAAGCTCCCTGGGCCCTGCTGCTTTGCTGGGTGTCTCCGGTGCCCGAAACCCACTCCCCACGGGTTCTCCTTCGAGGGGAAGCGGGATTGGGTGCACGAAATCCTTCTGCCCCCAGGCCCCAGCCATGCCCCCTGAGCCAGCTCGGCCGCTCAGCGCCTAGGCCCCGTCGCACCGAAGGCCCCAAACAATCTTCTGGCAGCTACATTCTGCAAAGGGAAACTCTCCTCGGGCAGCAAACCACAGCCCCAACGCGCCTCGGATCGAGAAAGCAACGCAAGCCGTTTTCGCCCCCGGACCCCCGCTCTCCATAGAGCGAACCGGGGCTGGGCTGCCCCGGCTCCCTGGGCCCTGCTGCTTTGCTGGGGGTCTCCGGTGCCCGAAACCCACTCCCCACGGGTTCTCCTTCGTGGGGAAGCAGGATTGGGCGCGCGAAGGCCTTCTGCACCCAGGCCCCAGCCAAGCCCCTGAGCCAGCTCGGCCGCTCAAAGCCAAGGTCCCGTCGCACCGATGCCCCAAACGAGCTTCTGACAGCTGCATTCTGCAAAGGGAAACTCTCCTCGGGCAGCAAACCACAGCCCCAACGCGCCTCGGATCGAGAAAGCAACGCAAGCCGTTTTCGCCGATTGCCCCCCGCTCTCCATAGGGCGAACCGGGGCTGGGCTGCCCCGGCTCCCTGGGCCCTACTGCTTTGCTGGGGGTCTCCGGTGCCCGAAACCCACTCCCCACGGGACCTCCTTCGTGGGGAAGCAGGATTGGACGCGCGAAGCCTTCTGCGCCCTGGCCCCAGCCATGCCCCCTGAGCCAGCTCGGCTGCTCAGCGCCTAGGCCCCGTCGCACCGATGGCCCCAAACAATCTTCTGGCAGCTGCATTCTGCAAAGGGAAACTCTCCTCGGGCAGCAAACCACAGCCCCAATGCTCCTCGGTTAGAGAAAGCAACGCAAGCCGTTTTCGCCCCCGCCCCCCTGCTCTCCTTAGAGCCAACCGGGGCTGGGCTGCCCAGGCTCCCTGGGCCCTGCTGCTTTGCTGGGTGTCTCCGGTGCCCGAAACCCACACCCCACGGGTTCTCCTTCGTGGGGAAGCAGGATTGGGCGCGCGAAGCCTTCTGCGCCCAGGCCCCAGCCATGCTCCCTGAGCCAGCTCGGCCTTTCAGCGCCTAGGCCCCTTCGCACCGACGGCCCGAAACAATCTTCTGGCAGCTGCATTCTGCAAAGGGAAACTCTCCTCCGACAGCAACCCACAGCCCCAACGCGCCTCGGATCGAGAAAGCAACGCAAGCCGTTTTCGCCCCCGGCCCCCCGCTCTCCATAGGCCTAACCGGGGCTGGGCTGCCCTGGCTCCTTGGACCCTGCTGCTTTGCTGGGGGTCTCCGGTGCCCGAAACCCACTCCCCACGGGTTCTCCTTCGTGGGGAAGCAGGATTAGTCGCGCGAAGCCTTCTGGGCCCAGGCCCCAGCCATGCCCCCTGAGCGAGCTCGGCCGCTCAGCGCCGAGGCCCCGTCGCACCGACGGCCCCAAACAATCTTCTGGCAGCTGCATTCTGCAAAGGGAAACTCTCCTCCGGCAGCAAACCACAGCCCCAACGCGCCTTGGATCGAGAAAGCAACGTAAGCCGTTTTCGCCCCCGGCCCCCCGCTCTCAATAGAGCGAACCGGGGCTGAGCTGCCAGGCTCCCTGGGCCCTGCTGCTTTGCTGGGGGTCTCCGGTGCCCGAAACCCACTCCCCACGGGTTCTCCTTCGTGGGGAAGCAGGATTGGACGCGCGAAGCCTTCTGGGCCCAGGCCCCAGCCATGCCCCCTGAGCCAGCTCGGCCTCTCATCGCCTAGGCCCCGTCGCACCGACGGCCCCAAACAATCTTCTGGCAGCTTTTTCTGCAAAGGGAAACTCTCCTCGGGCAGCAAACCACAGCCCCAACGCGCCTGGGATCGAGAAAGCAACGCAAGCCGTTTTCGCCCCCGGCCCCCCGCTCTCCCTAGGGCTAACCGGGGCTGGGCTGCCATGGCTCCTTGGGCCCTGCTGCTTTGCTGGGGGTCGCCGGTGCCCGAAACCCACTCCCCACGGGTTCTCCTTCGTGGGGAAGCAGGATTGGGTGCACGAAGGCCTTCTGCGCCCAGGCCCCAGCCTTGCCCCCTGAGCCAGCTCGGCCGCTCAGCGCCGAGGCCCCGTCGCACCGACGGCCCCAAACAATCTTCTGGCAGCTGCATTCTGCAAAGGGAAACTCTCCTCGGGCAGCAAACCACAGCCCCAATCCTCCTCGGTTAGAGAAAGCAACGCAAGCCGTTTTCGCCCCCTGCCCCCGCTCTCCATAGAGCGAACCGGGGCTGGGCTGCCCAGGCTCCCTGGGCCCTGCTGCTTTGCTGGGTGTCTCCGGTGCCCGAAACCCACTCCCCACGGGTTCTCCTTCGTGGGGACGCAGGATTGGACGCGCGAAGCCTTCTGGGCCAAGGCCCCTGCCATGCCCACTGAGACAGCTCGGCCTCTCATCGCCTAGGCCCCGTCGCACCGACGGCCCCAAACAATCTTCTGACAGCTGCATTCTGCAAAGGGAAACTCTCCGCGGGCAGCAAACCACAGCCCCAACGCGCCTCGGATCGTTAAAGCAACGCAAGCCGTTTTCGCCCCCGGCCCCCCGCTCTCCCTAGGGCTAACCGGGGCTGGGCTGCCATGGCTCTTTGGGCCCTGCTGCTTTGCTGGGGTCGCCGGTGCCCGAAACCCACTCCCCACGGGTTCTCCTTCGTGGGGAAGCAGGATTGGGTGCACGAAGGCCTTCTGCGCCCAGGCCCCAGCCTTGCCCCCTGAGCGAGCTCGGCCGCTCAGCGCCGAGGCCCCGTCGCACCGACGGCCCCAAACAATCTTATGGCAGCTGCATTCTGCAAAGGGAAACTCTCCTCGGGCAGCAAACCACAGCCCCAACGCGCCTCGGATCGAGAAAGCAACGCAAGCCGTTTTCGCCCCCGACCCCCCGCTCTCCATAGGGCGAATCAGGGCTGGGCTGCCCCGGCTCCCTGGGCCCTGCTGCTTTGCTGGTGGTCCCCGTGCCCGAAACCCACTCCCCACAGGTTCTACTTCCTGGGGAAGCAGGATTGGGCGCGGGAAGGCCTTCTGCGCCCATGCCCCAGGCAAGCCCCCGAGCCAGCTCGGCTGCTCAGCGCCAAGATCCCGTCGCACCAATGCCCCAAACGAGCTTCTGACAGCTGCATTCTGCAAAGGGAAACTCTCCTCGGGCAGCAAACCACAGCCCCAACGCGCCTCGGATCGAGATACAACGCAAGCCGTTTTCTCCCCCGCCCCCCTGCTCTCCATAGAGTGAACTGGCTGGGCTGCCCAGGCTCCCTGGGCCCTGCTGCTTTGCTGGGGGTCTCCGGTGCCCGAAACCCACACCCCACGGGTTCTCCTTCGTGGGGAAGCAGGATTGGACGCGCAAAGCCTTCTGCGCCCAGGCCCCAGCCATGCCCCCTGAGACAGCTCGGCCTCTCAGCGCCTAGGCCCCGTCGCACCGACGGCCCCAAACGAGCTTCTGGCAGCTGCATTCTGCAAAGGGAAACTCTCCTCGGGCAGCAAACCACAGCCCCAATGCTCCTCGGTTAGAGAAAGCAACGCAAGCCTTTTTCCCCCCCGGCCCCCCGCTCTCCATAGAGCGAACCGGGGCTGGTCTGCCCCGGCTCCCTGGGCCCTGCTGCTTTGCTGGGGGTCTCCGGTGCCCGAAACCCAATCCCCACGGGTTCTCCTTTGTGGGGAAGCAGGATTGGGCGCGCGAAGGCCTTCTGCGCCCAGGCCCCAGCCATGCCCCCTGAGCCAGCACGGCCGCTCAGCGCCGAGACCCCGTCTCACCGACGGCCCGAAACAATCTTCTGGCAGCTGCATTCTGCAAAGGGAAACTCTCCTCGGGCAGCAAACCACAGCCCCAACGCGCCTCGGATCGAGAAAGCAACGCAAGCCGTTTTCGCCCCCGGCCCCCCGCTCTCCATAGAGCGAACCGGGGCTGGGCTGCCCCGGCTCCCTGGGCCCTGCTGCTTTGCTGGGGATCTCCGGTGCCCGAAACCCACTCCCCACGGGTTCTCCTTCGTGGGGAAGCAGGATTGGGCGCGCGAAGCCCTTCTGCGCCCAGGCCCCAGCCATGCCCCCTGAGCCAGCTAGGCCGCTCAGCGCCTAGGCCCCGTCGCACCGACGGCCCGAAACAATCTTCTGGCAGCTGCATTCTGCAAAGGGTAACTCTCCTCGGGCAGCAAACCACAGCCCCAACGCGCCTCGGATCGAGAAAGCACTGCAATCCGTTTTCGACCCGACCCCCAGCTCTCCATAGGGCTAACCGGGGCTGGGCTGCCCCGGCTCCCTGGGCCCTGCTGCTTTGCTGGGTGTCTCCGGTGCCCGAAACCAACTCCCCACGGGTTCTCCTTCGTGGGGAAGCAGGATTGGGCGCGCGAAGGCCTTCTGCACCCAGGCCCCAGCCAAGCCCCTGAGCCAGCTCGGCCGGTCAAAGCCAAGGTCCCGTCGCACCGATGCCCCAAACGAGCTTCTGTCAGCTGCATTCTGCAAAGGGAAACTCTCCTCGGGCAGCAAACCACAGCCCCAACGCGCCTCGGATCGAGAAAGCAACGCAAGCCGTTTTCGCCGCCTGCCCCCCGCTCTCCATAGGGCGAACCGGGGCTGGGCTGCCCCGGCTCCCTGGGCCCTGCTGCTTTGCTGGGGGTCTCCGGTGCCCGAAACCCACTCCCCACGGGATCTCCTTCGTGGGGAAGCAGGATTGGACGCGCGAAGCCTTCTGCGCCCTGGCCCCAGCCATGCCCCCTGAGCCAGCTCGGCTGCTCAGCGCCTAGGCCCCGTCGCACCGATGGCCCCAAACAATCTTCTGGCAGCTGCATTCTGCAAAGGGAAACTCTCCTCGGGCAGCAAACCACAGCCCCAATGCTCCTCGGTTAGAGAAAGCAACGCAAGCCGTTTTCGCCCCCGCCCCCCTGCTCTCCTTAGAGCCAACCGGGGCTGGGCTGCCCAGGCTCCCTGGGCCCTGCTGCTTTGCTGGGTGTCTCCGGTGCCAGAAACCCACACCCCACGGGTTCTCCTTCGTGGGGAAGCAGGATTGGGCGCGCGAAGCCTTCTGCGCCCAGGCCCCAGCCATGCTCCCTGAGCCAGCTCGGACTTTCAGCGCCTAGGCCCCTTCGCACCGACGGCCCGAAACAATCTTCTGGCAGCTGCATTCTGCAAAGGGAAACTCTCCTCCGACAGCAACCCACAGCCCCAACGCGCCTCGGATCGAGAAAGCAACGCAAGCCGTTTTCGCCCCCGGCCCCCCGCTCTCCATAAGCCTAACCGGGGCTTGGCTGCCCTGGTTCCTTGGACCCTGCTGCTTTGCTGGGGGTCTCCGGTGCCCGAAACCCACTCCCCACGGGTTCTCCTTCGTGGGGAAGCAGGATTAGTCGCGCGAAGCCTTCTGGGCCCAGGCCCCAGCCATGCCCCCTGAGCGAGCTCGGCCGCTCAGCGCCGAGGCCCCGTCGCACCGACGGCCCCAAACAATCTTCTGGCAGCTGCATTCTGCAAAGGGAAACTCTCCTCGGGCAGCAAACCACAGCCCCAACGCGCCTTGGATCAAGAAAGCAACGTAAGCCGTTTTCGCCCCCGGCCCCCCGCTCTCAATAGAGCGAACCGGGGCTGAGCTGCCAGGCTCCCTGGGCCCTGCTGCTTTGCTGGGGGTCTCCGGTGCCCGAAACCCACTCCCCACGGGTTCTCCTTCGTGGGGAAGCAGGATTGGACGCGCGAAGCCTTCTGTGCCCAGGCCCCAGCCATGCCCCCTGAGCCAGCTCGGCCTCTCATCGCCTAGGCCCCGTCGCACCGACGGCCCCAAACAATCTTCTGGCAGCTGCATTCTGCAAAGGGAAACTCTCCTCGGGCAGCAAACCACAGCCCCAACGCGCCTGGGATCGAGAAAGCAACGCAAGCCGTTTTCGCCCCCGGCCCCCCGCTCTCCCTAGGGCTAACCGGGGCTGGGCTGCCATGGCTCCTTGGGCCCTGCTGCTTTGCTGGGGGTCGCCGGTGCCCGAAACCCACTCCCCACGGGTTCTCCTTCGTGGGGAAGCAGGATTGGGTGCACGAAGGCCTTCTGCGCCCAGGCCCCAGCCTTGCCCCCTGAGCCAGCTCGGCCGCTCAGCGCCGAGGCCCCGTCGCACCGAAGGCCCCAAACAATCTTCTGGCAGCTGCATTCTGCAAAGGGAAACTCTCCTCGGGCAGAAACCACAGCCCCAACGCGCCTCGGATCGAGAAAGCAACGCAAGCCGTTTTCGCCCCCGGCCCCCGCTCTCCATAGAGCGAACCGGGCTGGGCTGCCCAGGCTCCCTGGGCCCTGCTGCTTTGCTGGGGGTCTGCGGTGCCCGAAACCCACTCCCCACGGGTTCTCCTTCGTGGGGAAGCAGGATTGGACGCGCGAAGCCTTCTGCGCCCAGGCCCCAGCCATGCCCCCTGAGCCAGATCGGCCGCTCAGCGCCTAGGCCCCGTCGCACTGACGGCCCCAAACAATCTTCTGACAGCTGCATTCTGCAAAGGGAAACTCTCCTCGGGCAGCAAACCACAGCCCCAATGCTCCTCGGTTAGAGAAAGCAACGCAAGCCGTTTTCGCCCCCTGCCCCCGCTCTCCATAGAGCGAACCGGGGCTGGGCTGCCCAGGCTCCCTGGGCCCTGCTGCTTTGCTGGGTGTCTCCGGTGCCCGAAACCCACTCCCCACGGGTTCTCCTTCGTGGGGAAGCAGGATTGGACGCGCGAAGCCTTCTGGGCCAAGGCCCCTGCCATGCCCACTGAGACAGCTCGGCCTCTCATCGCCTAGGCCCCGTCGCACCGACGGCCCCAAACAATCTTCTGACAGCTGCATTCTGCAAAGGGAAACTCTCCGCGGGCAGCAAACCACAGCCCCAACGCGCCTCGGATCGAGAAAGCAACGCAAGCCGTTTTCGCCCCCGGCCCCCCGCTCTCCATAGAGCGAACCGGGGCTGGGCTGCCCCGGCTCCCTGGGCCCTGCTGCTTTGCTGGGGATCTCCGGTGCCCGAAACCCACTCCCCACGGGTTCTCCTTCGTGGGGAAGCAGGATTGGGCGCGCGAAGCCCTTCTGCGCCCAGGCCCCAGCCATGCCCCCTGAGCCAGCTAGGCCGCTCAGCGCCTAGGCCCCGTCGCACCGACGGCCCGAAACAATCTTCTGGCAGCTGCATTCTGCAAAGGGTAACTCTCCTCGGGCAGCAAACCACAGCCCCAACGCGCCTCGGATCGAGAAAGCACTGCAATCCGTTTTCGACCCGACCCCCAGCTCTCCATAGGGCTAACCGGGGCTGGGCTGCCCCGGCTCCCTGGGCCCTGCTGCTTTGCTGGGTGTCTCCGGTGCCCGAAACCAACTCCCCACGGGTTCTCCTTCGTGGGGAAGCAGGATTGGGCGCGCGAAGGCCTTCTGCACCCAGGCCCCAGCCAAGCCCCTGAGCCAGCTCGGCCGGTCAAAGCCAAGGTCCCGTCGCACCGATGCCCCAAACGAGCTTCTGACAGCTGCATTCTGCAAAGGGAAACTCTCCTCGGGCAGCAAACCACAGCCCCAACGCGCCTCGGATCGAGAAAGCAACGCAAGCCGTTTTCGCCGCCTGCCCCCCGCTCTCCATAGGGCGAACCGGGGCTGGGCTGCCCCGGCTCCCTGGGCCCTGCTGCTTTGCTGGGGGTCTCCGGTGCCCGAAACCCACTCCCCACGGGATCTCCTTCGTGGGGAAGCAGGATTGGACGCGCGAAGCCTTCTGCGCCCTGGCCCCAGCCATGCCCCCTGAGCCAGCTCGGCTGCTCAGCGCCTAGGCCCCGTCGCACCGATGGCCCCAAACAATCTTCTGGCAGCTGCATTCTGCAAAGGGAAACTCTCCTCGGGCAGCAAACCACAGCCCCAATGCTCCTCGGTTAGAGAAAGCAACGCAAGCCGTATTCGCCCCCGCCCCCCTGCTCTCCTTAGAGCCAACCGGGGCTGGGCTGCCCAGGCTCCCTGGGCCCTGCTGCTTTGCTGGGTGTCTCCGGTGCCAGAAACCCACACCCCACGGGTTCTCCTTCGTGGGGAAGCAGGATTGGGCGCGCGAAGCCTTCTGCGCCCAGGCCCCAGCCATGCTCCCTGAGCCAGCTCGGACTTTCAGCGCCTAGGCCCCTTCGCACCGACGGCCCGAAACAATCTTCTGGCAGCTGCATTCTGCAAAGGGAAACTCTCCTCCGACAGCAACCCACAGCCCCAACGCGCCTCGGATCGAGAAAGCAACGCAAGCCGTTTTCGCCCCCGGCCCCCCGCTCTCCATAAGCCTAACCGGGGCTTGGCTGCCCTGGTTCCTTGGACCCTGCTGCTTTGCTGGGGGTCTCCGGTGCCCGAAACCCACTCCCCACGGGTTCTCCTTCGTGGGGAAGCAGGATTAGTCGCGCGAAGCCTTCTGGGCCCAGGCCCCAGCCATGCCCCCTGAGCGAGCTCGGCCGCTCAGCGCCGAGGCCCCGTCGCACCGACGGCCCCAAACAATCTTCTGGCAGCTGCATTCTGCAAAGGGAAACTCTCCTCGGGCAGCAAACCACAGCCCCAACGCGCCTTGGATCAAGAAAGCAACGTAAGCCGTTTTCGCCCCCGGCCCCCCGCTCTCAATAGAGCGAACCGGGGCTGAGCTGCCAGGCTCCCTGGGCCCTGCTGCTTTGCTGGGGGTCTCCGGTGCCCGAAACCCACTCCCCACGGGTTCTCCTTCGTGGGGAAGCAGGATTGGACGCGCGAAGCCTTCTGTGCCCAGGCCCCAGCCATGCCCCCTGAGCCAGCTCGGCCTCTCATCGCCTAGGCCCCGTCGCACCGACGGCCCCAAACAATCTTCTGGCAGCTGCATTCTGCAAAGGGAAACTCTCCTCGGGCAGCAAACCACAGCCCCAACGCGCCTGGGATCGAGAAAGCAACGCAAGCCGTTTTCGCCCCCGGCCCCCCGCTCTCCCTAGGGCTAACCGGGGCTGGGCTGCCATGGCTCCTTGGGCCCTGCTGCTTTGCTGGGGGTCGCCGGTGCCCGAAACCCACTCCCCACGGGTTCTCCTTCGTGGGGAAGCAGGATTGGGTGCACGAAGGCCTTCTGCGCCCAGGCCCCAGCCTTGCCCCCTGAGCCAGCTCGGCCGCTCAGCGCCGAGGCCCCGTCGCACCGAAGGCCCCAAACAATCTTCTGGCAGCTGCATTCTGCAAAGGGAAACTCTCCTCGGGCAGAAACCACAGCCCCAACGCGCCTCGGATCGAGAAAGCAACGCAAGCCGTTTTCGCCCCCGGCCCCCGCTCTCCATAGAGCGAACCGGGCTGGGCTGCCCAGGCTCCCTGGGCCCTGCTGCTTTGCTGGGGGTCTGCGGTGCCCGAAACCCACTCCCCACGGGTTCTCCTTCGTGGGGAAGCAGGATTGGACGCGCGAAGCCTTCTGCGCCCAGGCCCCAGCCATGCCCCCTGAGCCAGATCGGCCGCTCAGCGCCTAGGCCCCGTCGCACTGACGGCCCCAAACAATCTTCTGACAGCTGCATTCTGCAAAGGGAAACTCTCCTCGGGCAGCAAACCACAGCCCCAATGCTCCTCGGTTAGAGAAAGCAACGCAAGCCGTTTTCGCCCCCTGCCCCCGCTCTCCATAGAGCGAACCGGGGCTGGGCTGCCCAGGCTCCCTGGGCCCTGCTGCTTTGCTGGGTGTCTCCGGTGCCCGAAACCCACTCCCCACGGGTTCTCCTTCGTGGGGAAGCAGGATTGGACGCGCGAAGCCTTCTGGGCCAAGGCCCCTGCCATGCCCACTGAGACAGCTCGGCCTCTCATCGCCTAGGCCCCGTCGCACCGACGGCCCCAAACAATCTTCTGACAGCTGCATTCTGCAAAGGGAAACTCTCCGCGGGCAGCAAACCACAGCCCCAACGCGCCTCGGATCGAGAAAGCAACGCAAGCCGTTTTCGCCCCCGGCCCCCCGCTCTCCCTAGGGCTAACCGGGGCTGGGCTGCCATGGCTCCTTGGGCCCTGCTGCTTTGCTGGGTGTCTCCGGTGCCCGAAACCCACTCCCCACGGGTTCTCCTTCGTGGGGAAGCAGGATTGGGTGCACGAAGGCCTTCTGCGCCCAGGCCCCAGCCTTGCCCCGTGAGCCAGCTCGGCCGCTCAGCGCCGAGGCCCCGTCGCACCGACGGCCCCAAACAATCTTATGGCAGCTGCATTCTGCAAAGGGAAACTCTCCTCGGGCAGCAAACCACAGCCCCAACGCGCCTCGGATCGAGAAAGCAACGCAAGCCGTTTTCGCCCCCGACCCCCCGCTCTCCATAGGGCGAACCAGGGCTGGGCTGTCCCGGCTCCCTGGGCCCTGCTGCTTTGCTGGTGGTCCCCGTGCCCGAAACCCACTCCCCACAGGTTCTCCTTCGTGGGGAAGCAGGATTGGGCGCGGGAAGGCCTTCTGCGCCCATGCCCCAGGCAAGCCCCCGAGCCAGCTTGGCTGCTCAGCGCCAAGATCCCGTCGCACCAATGCCCCAAACGAGCTTCTGACAGCTGCATTCTGCAAAGGGAAACTCTCCTCGGGCAGCAAACCACAGCCCCAACGCGCCTCGGATCGAGATACAACGCAAGCCGTTTTCTCCCCCGCGCCCCTGCTCTCCATAGAGTGAACTGGCTGGGCTGCCCAGGCTCCCTGGGCCCTGCTGCTTTGCTGGGGGTCTCCGGTGCCCGAAACCCACTCCCCACGGGTTCTCCTTCGTGGGGAAGCAGGATTGGACGCGCAAAGCCTTCTGCGCCCAGGCCCCAGCCATGCCCCCTGAGACAGCTCGGCCTCTCAGCGCCTAGGCCCCGTCGCACCGACGGCCCCAAACAATCTTCTGGCAGCTGCATTCTGCAAAGGGAAACTCTCCTCGGGCAGCAAACCACAGCCCCAATGCTCCTCGGTTAGAGAAAGCAACGCAAGCCTTTTTCCCCCCCGGCCCCCCGCTCTCCATAGAGCGAACCGGGGCTGGTCTGCCCCGGCTCCCTGGGCCCTGCTGCTTTGCTGGGGGTCTCCCGTGCCCGAAACCCACTCCCCACGGGTTCTCCTTCGTGGGGAAGCAGGATTGGGCGAGCGATGGCCTTCTGCGCCCAGGCCCGAGACTTGCCCCCTGAGCCAGCTCGGCCTCTCAGCGCTGAGGCCCCATCGCACCGACGGCCCAAAACAATCTTCTGGCAGCTGCATTCTGCAAAGGGAAACTCTCCTCGGGCAGCAAACCACAGCCCCAACGCGCCTCGGATCGAGAAAGCAACGCAAGCCGTTTTCGCCCCCGGCCCCCGGCTCTCCATAGAGCAAACCGGGGCTGGGCTGCCCCGGCTCCCTGGGCCCTGCTGCATTGCTGGATGTCTCCGGTTCCCGAAACCCACTCCCCACGGGTTCTCCTTTGTGGGGAAGCCGGATTGGGCGCGCGAAGCCCTTCTGCGCCCAGGCCCCAGCCATGCCCCCTGAGCCAGCTAGGCCGCTCAGCGCCTAGGCCCCGTCGCACCGACGGCCCGAAACAATCTTCTGGCAGCTGCATTCTGCAAAGGGTAACTCTCCTCGGGCAGCAAACCACAGCCCCAACGCGCCTCGGATCGAGAAAGCACTGCAATCCGTTTTCGACCCGACCCCCCGCTCTCCATAGGGCTAACCGGGGCTGGGCTGCCCTGGCTCCTTGGGCCCTGCTGCTTTGCTGGGGGTCTCCGGTGCCCGAAACCCACTCCCCACAGGTTCTCCTTCGTGGGGAAGCAGGATTGGGAGCGCGAAGCTTTCTGCGCCCAAGCCCCAGCCATGCCCCCTGAGCCGGCTCGGCCGCTCAGCGCCTAGGCTCCTTAGAATCGACGACCATAAACGAACTTCTGGCAGCTGCATTCTGCAAAGGGAAACTCTCCTCGGGCAGCAAACCACAGCCCCAACGCGCCTCGGATCGAGAAAGCAAGGCAAGCCCTTTTCGCCCCCGGCCCCCCGCTCTCCATAGAGCGAACCGCGGCAGGGCTGCCCAGGCTCCCTGGGCCCTGCTGCTTTACTGGGGTTTTCCGGTGCCCGAAACCCACTCCCCACGGGTTCTCCTTCGTGGGGAAGCAGGATTGGGCGCGTGAAGGCCTTCTGCGCCCAGGCCCCAGCCATGCAACCTGAGCCAGCTCGGCCGCTCAGCGCCTAGTCTCCGTCGCACCGAAGGCCCCAAACAATCTTCTGGCAGCTACATTCTGCAAAGGGAAAGTCTCCTCGGGCAGCAAACCACAGCCCCAACACGCCTCGGATCGAGAAAGCAACGCAAGCCGTTTTCGCCCCCGGACCCCCGCTCTCCATAGAGCGAACCGGGGCTGGGCTGCCCCGGCTCCCTGGGCCCTGCTGCTTTGCTGGGGGTCTCCGGTGCCCGAAACCCACTCCCCACGGGTTCTCCTTCGTGGGGAAGCAGGATTGGGCGCGCGAAGGCCTTCTGCGCCCAGGCCCAAGCCTTGCCCCCTGAGCCAGCTCGGCCGCTCAGCTCCGAGGCCCCGTCGCACCTACGGCCCCAAACGAGCTTCTGGCAGCTGCATTCTGCAAAGGGAAACTCTCCTCGGGCAGCAAACCACAGCCCCAACGCGCCTCGGATCGAGATACAACGCAAGCCGTTTTCTCCCCCGCGCCCCTGCTCTCCATAGAGTGAACTGGCTGGGCTGCCCAGGCTCCCTGGGCCCTGCTGCTTTGCTGGGGGTCTCCGGTGCCCGAAACCCACTCCCCACGGGTTCTCCTTCGTGGGGAAGCAGGATTGGACGCGCAAAGCCTTCTGCGCCCAGGCCCCAGCCATGCCCCCTGAGACAGCTCGGCCTCTCAGCGCCTAGGCCCCGTCGCACCGACGGCCCCAAACAATCTTCTGGCAGCTGCATTCTGCAAAGGGAAACTCTCCTCGGGCAGCAAACCACAGCCCCAATGCTCCTCGGTTAGAGAAAGCAACGCAAGCCTTTTTCCCCCCCGGCCCCCCGCTCTCCATAGAGCGAACCGGGGCTGGTCTGCCCCGGCTCCCTGGGCCCTGCTGCTTTGCTGGGGGTCTCCCGTGCCCGAAACCCACTCCCCACGGGTTCTCCTTCGTGGGGAAGCAGGATTGGGCGAGCGATGGCCTTCTGCGCCCAGGCCCGAGACTTGCCCCCTGAGCCAGCTCGGCCTCTCAGCGCTGAGGCCCCATCGCACCGACGGCCCAAAACAATCTTCTGGCAGCTGCATTCTGCAAAGGGAAACTCTCCTCGGGCAGCAAACCACAGCCCCAACGCGCCTCGGATCGAGAAAGCAACGCAAGCCGTTTTCGCCCCCGGCCCCCGGCTCTCCATAGAGCAAACCGGGGCTGGGCTGCCCCGGCTCCCTGGGCCCTGCTGCATTGCTGGATGTCTCCGGTTCCCGAAACCCACTCCCCACGGGTTCTCCTTTGTGGGGAAGCCGGATTGGGCGCGCGAAGCCCTTCTGCGCCCAGGCCCCAGCCATGCCCCCTGAGCCAGCTAGGCCGCTCAGCGCCTAGGCCCCGTCGCACCGACGGCCCGAAACAATCTTCTGGCAGCTGCATTCTGCAAAGGGTAACTCTCCTCGGGCAGCAAACCACAGCCCCAACGCGCCTCGGATCGAGAAAGCACTGCAATCCGTTTTCGACCCGACCCCCCGCTCTCCATAGGGCTAACCGGGGCTGGGCTGCCCTGGCTCCTTGGGCCCTGCTGCTTTGCTGGGGGTCTCCGGTGCCCGAAACCCACTCCCCACAGGTTCTCCTTCGTGGGGAAGCAGGATTGGGAGCGCGAAGCTTTCTGCGCCCAAGCCCCAGCCATGCCCCCTGAGCCGGCTCGGCCGCTCAGCGCCTAGGCTCCTTAGAATCGACGACCATAAACGAACTTCTGGCAGCTGCATTCTGCAAAGGGAAACTCTCCTCGGGCAGCAAACCACAGCCCCAACGCGCCTCGGATCGAGAAAGCAAGGCAAGCCCTTTTCGCCCCCGGCCCCCCGCTCTCCATAGAGCGAACCGCGGCAGGGCTGCCCAGGCTCCCTGGGCCCTGCTGCTTTACTGGGGTTTTCCGGTGCCCGAAACCCACTCCCCACGGGTTCTCCTTCGTGGGGAAGCAGGATTGGGCGCGTGAAGGCCTTCTGCGCCCAGGCCCCAGCCATGCAACCTGAGCCAGCTCGGCCGCTCAGCGCCTAGTCTCCGTCGCACCGAAGGCCCCAAACAATCTTCTGGCAGCTACATTCTGCAAAGGGAAAGTCTCCTCGGGCAGCAAACCACAGCCCCAACACGCCTCGGATCGAGAAAGCAACGCAAGCCGTTTTCGCCCCCGGACCCCCGCTCTCCATAGAGCGAACCGGGGCTGGGCTGCCCCGGCTCCCTGGGCCCTGCTGCTTTGCTGGGGGTCTCCGGTGCCCGAAACCCACTCCCCACGGGTTCTCCTTCGTGGGGAAGCAGGATTGGGCGCGCGAAGGCCTTCTGCGCCCAGGCCCAAGCCTTGCCCCCTGAGCCAGCTCGGCCGCTCAGCTCCGAGGCCCCGTCGCACCTACGGCCCCAAACGAGCTTCTGGCAGCTGCATTCTGCAAAGGGAAACTCTCCTCGGGCAGCAAAGCACAGCCCCAACGCGACTCGGATGGAGAAACAACGCAAGCCGTTTTCGCCCCCGCCCCCCTGCTCTCCATAGAGCGAACCGGGGCTGGGCTGCTCAGGCTCCCTGGGCCCTGCTGCTTTGCTGGGGGTCTCCGGTGCCCGAAACCCACACCCCACAGGTTATCCTTCGTGGGGAAGCAGGATTGGACGCGCGAAGCCCTTCTGCGCCCAGGCCCGAGCCTTGCCCCCTGAGCAAGCTCGGCCGCTCAGCGCCGACGCCCCGTCGCACCGACGGCCCCAAACAATCTTCTGGCAGCTGCATTCTGCAAAGGGAAACTCTCCTCGGGCAGCAAACCACAGCCCCAACGCGCCTCGGATCGAGAAAGCAACACAATCCGTTTTCGCCCCCGACCACCCGCTCTCCATAGGGCGAACCGGGGCTGGGCTGCCCCGGCTCCCTGGGCCCTGCTGCTTTGCTGGTGGTCGCCGTGCCCGAAACCCACTCCCCACAGGTTCTCCTTCGTGGGGAAGCAGGATTGGGCGCGGGAAGGCCTTCTGCGCCCAGGCCCCAGGCAAGCCCCCTGAGCCAGCTCGGCTGCTCAGCGCCAAGGTCCCGTTGCACCGATGCCCCAAACGAGCTTCTGACAGCTGTATTCTGCAAAGGGAAACTCTCCTCGGGCAGCAAACCACAGCCACAATGCTCCTCGGTTCGAGAAAGCAACGCAAGCCTTTTTCGCCCCCGGCCCCCCGCTCTCCATAGAGCGAAACGGGGCTGGGCTGCCCAGGCTCCCTGGGCCCTGCTGCTTTGCTGGGTGTCTCCGGTGCCCGAAACCCACTCCCCACGGGTTCTCCTTCGTGGGGAAGCTGGATTGGGCGAGCGATGGCCTTCTGCGCCCAGGCCCGAGACTTGCCCCCTGAGCCAGCTCGGCCTCTCAGCGCTGAGGCACCGTCGCACCGACGGCCCTAAACAATCTTCTGTCAGCTGCATTCTGCAAAGGGAAACTCTCCTCAGGCAGCAAACCACAGCCCCAATGCTCCTCGGTTAGAGAAAGCAACGCAAGCCGTTTTCTCCCCCGGCCCCCCGCTCTCCATAGAGCGAACCGGGGCCCGGCTGCCCCGGCTCCCTGGGCCCTGCTGCTTTGCTGGGGGTCTCCGGTGCCCGAAACCCACTCCCCACGGGTTCTCCTTCGTGGGGAAGCAGGATTGGACGCGCGAAGCCTTCTGCGCCCATGCCCCAGCCATGCCCCATGAGCCAGCTCGGCCTCTCAGAGCCTAGGCCCCGTCGCACCGACGGCCCCAAACAATCTTCTGGCAGCTGCATTCTGCAAAGGGAAACTCTCCTCGGGCAGCAAACCACAGCCCCAACGCGCCTCGGATCGAGAAAGCACTGCAAGCCGTTTTCGACCCGACCCCCCGCTCTCCATAGGGGTAACCGGGGCTGGGCTGCCCTGGCTCCTTGGGCCCTGCTGCTTTGCTGGGGGTCTCCGGTGCCCGAAACCCACTCCCCACGGGTTCTCCTTCGTGGGGATGCAGGATTGGGCGCGCGAAGGCCTTCTGCGCCCAGGCCCAAGCCTTGCCCCCTGAGCCAGCTCGGCCGCTCAGCTCCGAGGCCCCGTCGCACCGACGGCCCCAAACGAGCTTCTGGCAGCTGCATTCTGCAAAGGGAAACTCTCCTCGGGCAGCAAACCACAGCCCCAACGCGCCTCGGATCGAGAAACAACGCAAGCCGTTTTCGCCCCCGCCCCCCTGCTCTCCATAGAGCGAACCGGGGCTGGGCTGCCCAGGCTCCCTGGGCCCTGCTGCTTTGCTGGGGGTCTCCGGTGCCCGAAACCCACACCCCACGGGTTCTCCTTCGTGGGGAAGCAGGATTGGACGCGCGAAGCCCTTCTGCGCCCAGGCCCGAGCCTTGCGCCCTGAGCAAGCTCGGCCACTCAGCGCCGACCCCCCGTCGCACCGACGGCCCGAAACAATCTTCTGGCAGCTGCATTCTGCAAAGGGAAACTCTCCTCGGGCAGCAAACCACAGCCCCAACGCGCCTCGGATCGAGAAAGCAACGCAATCCGTTTTCGCCCCCGACCACCCGCTCTCCATAGGGCGAACCGGGGCTGGGCTGCCCCGGCTCCCTGGGCCCTGCTGCTTTGCTGGTGGTCGCCGTGCCCGAAACCCACTCCCCACAGGTTCTCCTTCGTGGGGAAGCAGGATTGGGCGCGGGAAGGCCTTCTGCGCCCAGGCCCCAGGCAAGCCCCCTGAGCCAGCTCGGATGCTCAGCGCCAAGGTCCCGTTGCACCGATGCCCCATACGAGCTTCTGGCAGCTGCATTCTGCAAAGGGAAACTCTCCTCGGGCAGCAAACCACAGCCCCAATGCTCCTCGGTTAGAGAAAGCAACGCAAGCCTTTTTCGCCCCCGGCCCCCCGCTCTCCATAGAGCGAACCGGGGCTGTGCTGCCCAGGCTCCCTGGGCCCTGCTGCTTTTCTGGGGGTCTCCGGTGCCCGAAACCCACTCCCCACGGGTTCTCCTTCGTGGGGAAGCAGGATTGGGCGAGCGATGGCCTTCTGCGCCCAGGCCCGAGACTTGCCCCCTGAGCCAGCTCGGCCTCTCAGCGCTGAGGCACCGTCGCACCAACGGCCCTAAACAATCTTCTGTCAGCTGCATTCTGCAAAGGGAAACTCTCCTCAGGCAGCAAACCACAGCCCCAATGCTCCTCGGTTAGAGAAAGCAACGCAAGCCGTTTTCGCCCCCGGCCCCCCGCTCTCCATAGAGCGAACCGGGGCCCGGCTGCCCAGGCTCCCTGATCCCTGCTGCTTTGCTGGGGGTCTCCGGTGCCCGAAACCCACTCCCCACGGGTTCTCCTTCGTGGGGAAGCAGGATTGGACGCGCGAAGCCTTCTGCGCCCATGCCCCAGCCATGCCCCCTGAGCCAGCTCGGCCTCTCAGAGCCTAGGCCCCGTCGCACCGACGGCCCCAAACAATCTTCTGGCAGCTGCATTCTGCAAAGGGAAACTCTCCTCGGGCAGCAAACCACAGCCCCAAGGCGCCTCGGATCGAGAAAGCAACGCAAGCCGTTTTCGCCCCCGGCCCCCCCTCTCCATAGGGCGAACGCCGGTGGTCTGCCCAAGCTCCCTGCGCCCTGCTGCTTTGCTGGGTGTCTCCGGTGCCCGAAACCCACTCCCCACGGGTTCTCCTTCGTGGGGAAGCGGGATTGGGCGCACGAAGTCCTTCTGCGCCCAGGCCCCAGCCATGCCCCCTGAGCAAGCTCGGCCGCTCAGCGCCTAGGCCCCGTCGCACCGACGGCCCCAAACAATCTTCTGGCAGCTGCATTCTGCAAAGGGAAACTCTCCTCGGGCAGCAAACCACAGCCCCAATGCGCCTCGGATCGAGAAAGCAACGCAAGCCGTTTTCGCCCCCGGCCCCCCGCTCTCCATAGAGCGAACCGGCGCTGGGCTGCCACGGCTCCCTGGGCCCTGCTGCTTTGCTGGATGTCTCCGGTTCCCGAAACCCACTCCCCACGGGTTCTCCTTTGTGGGGAAGCAGGATTGGGCGCGCGAAGGCCTTCTGCGCCCAGGCCCCAGCCATGCCCCCTGAGCCAGCACGGCCGCTCAGCGCCGAGGCCCCGTCTCAACGACGGCCCGAAAGAATCTTCTGGCAGCTGCATTCTGCAAAGGGAAACTCTCCTCGGGCAGCAAACCACAGCCCCAACGCGCCTCGGATCGAGAAAGCAACGCAAGCCGTTTTCGCCCCCGGTCCCCCGCTGTCCATAGAGCGAACCGGGGCTGGGCTGCCCCGGCTCCCTGGGCCCTGCTGCTTTGCTGGGGTTCTCCGGTGCCCGAAACCCACTCCCCACGGGTTCTCCTTCGTGGGGAAGCAGGATTGGGCGCGCGAAGCCCTTCTGCGCCCAGGCCCCAGCCATGCCCCCTGAGCCAGCTAGGCCGCTCAGCGCCTAGGCCCCGTCGCACCGACGGCCCGAAACAATCTTCTGGCAGCTGCATTCTGCAAAGGATAACTCTCCTCGGGCAGCAAACCACAGCCCCAACGCGCCTCGGATCGAGAAAGCACTGCAAGCCGTTTTCGACCCGACCCCCCGCTCTCCATAGGGGTAACCGGGGCTGGGCTGCCCTGGCTCCTTGGGCCCTGCTGCTTTGCTGGGGGTCTCCGGTGCCCGAAACCCACTCCCCACGGGTTCTCCTTCGTGGGGAAGCAGGATTGGGGGCGCGAAGCTTTCTGCGCCCAAGCCCCAGCCATGCCCCATGAGCCGGCTCGGCCGCTCAGCGCCTAGGCTCCTTAGAATCGACGGCCATAAACGAACTTCTGGCAGCTGCATTCTGCAAAGGGAAACTCTCCTTGGGCAGCAAACCACAGCCCCAACGCGCCTCGGATCGAGAAAGCAAGGCAAGCCCTTTTCGCCCCCGGCCCCCCGCTCTCCATAGAGCGAACCGCGGCAGGGCTGCCCAGGCTCCCTGGGCCCTGCTGCTTTACTGGGGGTCTCCGGTGCCCGAAACCCACTCCCCACGGGTTCTCCTTCGTGGGGAAGCAGGATTGGGCGCGTGGAGGTCTTCTGCGCCCAGGCCCCAGCCATGCACCCTGAGCCAGCTCGGCCGCTCAGCGCCGAGGCCCCGTCGCACCGAAGGCCCCAAACAATCTTCTGGCAGCTACATTCTGCAAAGGGAAACTCTCCTCGGGCAGCAAACCACAGCCCCAACGCGCCTCGGATCGAGAAAGCAACGCAAGCCGTTTTCGCCCCCGGACCCCCGCTCTCCATAGAGCGAACCGGGGCTGGGCTGCCCCGACTCCCTGGGCCCTGCTGCTTTGCTGGGGGTCTCCGGTGCCCGAAACCCACTCCCCACGGGTTCTCCTTCGTGGGGAAGCAGGATTGGGCGCGCGAAGGCCTTCTGCACCCAGGCCCCAGCCAAGCCCCTGAGCCAGCTCGGCCGCTCAAAGCCAAGGTCCCGTCGCACCGATGCCCCAAACGAGCTTCTGACAGCTGCATTCTGCAAAGGGAAACTCTCCTCGGGCAGCAAACCACAGCCCCAACGCGCCTCGGATCGAGAAAGCAACGCAAGCCGTTTTCGCCGCCGGCCCCCCGCTCTCCATAGGGCGAACCGGGGCTGGGCTGCCCTGGCTCCCAGGGCCCTGCTGCTTTGCTGGGGGTCTCCGGTGCCCGAAACCCACTCCCCACGGGTTCTCCTTCGTGGGGAAGCAGGATTGGGCACGCGAAGGCCTTCTGCGCCCAGGCCCCAGCCATGCCCCCTGAGGCAGCTCGGCCGCTCAGCGCCGAGGCCCCGTCGCAGTGACGGCCCCAAACAATCTTCTGGCAGCTGCATTCTGCAAAGGGAAACTCTCCTCGGGCAGCAAACCACAGCCCAAACGCGCCTCGGATCGAGAAAGCAATGTAAGCTGTTTTCGCCCCCGGCCCTCCGCTCTCCATAGGGCGAACCGGGGCTGGGCTGCCCAGGCTCCCTGGGCCCTGCTGCTTTGCTGGGGGTCTACGGTGCCCGAAACCCACTCCCCACGGGTTCTCCTTCGTGGGGAAGCAGGATTGGACGCGCGAAGCCTTCTGCGCCCAGGCCCCAGCCATGACCCCTGAGCCAGCTCGGCCGCTCAGCGCCTAGGCCCCGTCGCACCGACGGCCCGAAACAATCTTCTGTCAGCTGCATTCTGCAAAGGGAAACTCTCCTCGGGCAGCAAACCACAGCCCCAACGCGCCTCGGATCGAGAAAGCAACGCAAGCTGTTTTCGCCCCCGGCCCCCCGCTCTCCATAGAGCGAACTGGGGCTGGGCTGCCCAGGCTCCCTGGGCCCTGCTGCTTTGCTGGGGGTCTCCCGTGCCCGAAACCCACTCCCCACGGGTTCTCCTTCGTGGGGAAGCAGGATTGGACGCGCGAAGCATTCTGGGCCCAGGCCCCAGCCATGCCCCCTGTTCCAGCTCGGCTGCTCAGCGCCTAGGCCCCGTCGCACCGATGGCCCCAAACAATCTTCTGACAGCTGCATTCTGCAAAGGGAAACTCTCCTCGGGCAGCAAACCACAGCCCCAATGCTCCTCGGTTAGAGAAAGCAACGCAAGCCGTTTTCGCCCCCGCCCCCCTGCTCTACATAGAGCCAACCGGAGCTGGGCTGCCCAGGCTCCCTGGGCCCTGCTGCTTTGCTGGGTGTCTCCGGTGCCCGAAACCCACACCCCACGGGTTCTCCTTCGTGGGGAAGCAGGATTGGGCGCGCGAAGCCTTCTGCGCCCAGGCCCCAGCCATGCCCCCTGAGCCAGCTCGGCCTTTCAGCGCCTAGGCCCCTTCGCACCGACGGCCCGAAACAATCTTCTGGCAGCTGCATTCTGCAAAGGGAAACTCTCCTCGGGCAGCAAACCACAGCCCCAACGCGCCTCGGATCGAGAAAGCAACGCAAGCCGTTTTCGCCCCCGGCCCCCCGCTCTCCATAGGCCTAACCGGGGCTGGGCTGCCCTGGCTCCTTGGGCCCTGCTGCTTTGCTGGGGGTCTCCGGTGCCCGAAACCCACTGCCCACGGGTTCTCCTTCGTGGGGAAGCAGGATTAGACGCGCGAAGCCTTCTGGGCCCAGGCCCCAGCCATGCCCCCTGAGCGAGCTCGGCCGCTCAGCGCCGAGGCCCAGTCGCACCGACGGCCCCAAACAATCTTCTGGCAGCTGCATTCTGCAAAGGGAAACTCTCCTCGGGCAGCAAACCACAGCCCCAACGCGCCTCGGATCGAGAAAGCAACGTAAGCCGTTTTCGCCCCCGGCCCCCCGCTCTCAATAGAGCGAACCGGGGCTGAGCTGCCAGGCACCCTGGGCCCTGCTGCTTTGCTGGGGGTCTCCGGTGCCCGAAACCCACTCCCCACGGGTTCTCCTTCGTGGGGAAGCAGGATTGGACGCGCGAAGCCTTCTGGGCCCAGGCCCCAGCCATGCACCCTGAGCCAGCTCGGCCTCTCATCGCCTAGGCCCCATCGCAACGACGGCCCCAAACAATCTTCTGGCAGCTGCATTCTGCAAAGGGAAACTCTCCTCGGGCAGCAAACCACAGCCCCAACGCGCCTCGGATCGAGAGAGCAACGCAAGCCGGTTTCGCCCCCGGCCCCCCGCTCTCCATAGGGCTAACCGGGGCTGGGCTGCCATGGCTCCTTGGGCCCTGCTGCTTTGCTGGGGGTCGCCGGTGCCCGAAACCCACTCCCCACGGGTTCTCCTTCGTGGGGAAGCAGGATTGGGTGCACGAAGGCCTTCTGCGCCCAGGCCCCAGCCTTGCCCCCTGAGCGAGCTCGGCCGCTCAGCGCCGAGGCCCGGTCGACCGACGGCCCAAAACAATCTTCTGGCAGCTGCATTCTGCAAAGGGAAACTCTCCTCGGGCAGCAAACCACAGCCCCAACGCGCCTCGGATCGAGAAAGCAACGCAAGCCGTTTTCGCCCCCGGCCCCCCGCTCTCCATAGAGCGAACCGGGGCAGGGCTGCCCAGGCTTCCTGGGCCCTGTTGCTTTGCTGGGGGTCTCCGGTGCCCGAAACCCACTCCCCACGGGTTCTCCTTCGTGGGGAAGCAGGATTGGACGCGCGAAGCCTTCTGCGCCCAGGCCCCAGCCATGCCCCCTGAGCCACCTCGGCCGCTCAGCGCCTAGGCACCGTCGCACCGACGGCCCCAAACAATCTTCTGGCAGCTGCATTCTGCAAAGGGAAACTCTCCTCGGGCAGCAAACCACAGCCCCAATGCTCCTCGGTTAGAGAAAGCAACGCAAGCCGTTTTCACCCCCGGCCCCCAGCTCTCCGAGAGCGAACCGGGGCTGGGCTGCCCCGGCTCCCTGGGCCCTGCTGCTTTGCTGGGGGTCTCCGGTGCCCGAAACCCACTCCCCACGGGTTCTCCTTCGTGGGGAAGCAGGATTAGACGCGCGAAGCCTTCTGGGCCCAGGCCCCAGCCATGCCCCCTGAGCCAGCTCGGCCTCTCATCGCCTAGGCCCCGTCGCACCGACGGCCCCAAACAATCTTCCTTCAGCTGCATTCTGCAAAGGGAAACTCTCCTCGGGCAGCAAACCACAGCCCCCACGCGCCTCGGATCGAGAAAGCAAAGCAAGCCGTTTTCGCACCCGGCCCCCCGCTCTCCATAGGGCTAACCGGGGCTGGGCTGCCATGGCTCCTTGGGCCCTGCTGCTTTGCTGGGGGTCGCCGGTGCCCGAAACCCACTCCCCACGGGTTCTCCTTCGTGGGGAAGCAGGATTGGACGCGCGAAGCCTTCTGGGCCCAGGCCCCAGCCATGCCCCCTGAGCCAGCTCGGCCTCTCATCGCCTAGGCCCCGTCGCACCGACGGCCCCAAACAATCTTCTGGCAGCTGCATTCTGCAAAGGGAAACTCTCCTCGGGCAGCAAACCACAGCCCCAACGCGCCTCGGATCGAGAAAGCAACGCAAGCCGTTTTCGCCCCCGGCCCCCCGCACTCCATAGGGCTAACCGGGGCTGGGCTGCCATGGCTCCTTGGGCCCTGCTGCTTTGCTGGGGGTCGCCGGTGCCCGAAACCCACTCCCCACGGGTTCTCCTTCGTGGGGAAGCAGGATTGGGTGCACGAAGGCCTTCTGCGCCCAGGCCCCAGCCTTGCCCCCTGAGCGAGGTCGGCTGCTCAGCGCCGAGGCCCCGTCGCACCGACGGCCCCAAACAATCTTCTGGCAGCTGCATTCTGCAAAGGGAAACTCTCCTCGGGCAGCAAACCACAGCCCCAACGCGCCTCGGATCGAGAAAGCAACGCAAGCCGTTTTCGCCCCCGGCCCCCGCTCTCCATAGAGCGAACCGGGCTGGGCTGCCCAGGCTCCCTGGGCCCTGCTGCTTTGCTGGGGGTCTGCGGTGCCCGAAACCAACTCCCCACGGGTTCTCCTTCGTGGGGAAGCAGGATTGGACGCGCGAAGCCTTCTGCGCCCAGGCCCCAGCCATGCCCCATGAGCCAGCTCGGCCGCTCAGCGCCTAGGCCCCGTCGCACTGTCGGCCCCAAACAATCTTCTGACAGCGGCATTCTGCAAAGGGTAACTCTCCTCGGGCAGCAAACCACAGCCCCAATGCTCCTCGGTTAGAGAAAGCAACGCAAGGCATTTTCGCCCCCGGCCCCCCGCTCTCCATAGAGCGAACCGGGGCAGGGCTGCCCAGGCTCCGTGGGCCCTGCTGCTTTGCTGGGGGTCTCCGGTGCCCGAAACCCACTCCCCACGGGTTCTCTTTCGTGGGGAAGCAGGATTGGACGCGCGAAGCCTTCTGCGCCCAGTCCCCAGCCATGCCACCTGAGCCAGCTCGGCCGCTCAGCGCCTAGGCCCCGTCGCACCGACGGCCCCAAACAATCTTCTGGCAGCTGCATTCTGCAAAGGGAAACTCTCCTCGGGCAGCAAACCACAGCCCCAACGCGCCTCGGATCGAGAAAGCAACGCAAGCTGTTTTCGCCCCCAGCCCCCCGCTCTCCATAGAGCGAACTGGGGCTGGGCTGCCCAGGCTCCCTGGGCCCTGCTGCTTTGCTGGGGGTCTCCAGTGCCCGAAACCCACTCCCCACGGGTTCTCCTTCGTGGGGAAGCAGGATTGGACGCGCGAAGCCTTCTGGGCCCAGGCCCCAGCCATGCCCCCTGTGCCAGCTCGGCTGCTCAGCGCCTAGGCCCCGTCGCACCGATGGCCCCAAACAATCTTCTGACAGCTGCATTCTGCAAAGGGAAACTCTCCTCGGGCAGCAAACCACAGCCCCAATGCTCCTCGGTTAGAGAAAGCAACGCAAGCCGTTTTCGCCCCCGCCCCCCTGCCCTACATAGAGCCAACCGGAGCTGGGCTGCCCAGGCTCCCTGGGCCCTGCTGCTTTGCTGGGTGTCTCCGGTGCCCGAAACCCACACCCCACGGGTTCTCCTTCGTGGGGAAGCAGGATTGGGCGCGCGAAGCCTTCTGCGCCCAGGCCCCAGCCATGCCCCCTGAGCCAGCTCGGCCTTTCAGCGCCTAGGCCCCTTCGCACCGACGGCCCGAAACAATCTTCTGGCAGCTGCATTCTGCAAAGGGAAACTCTCCTCGGGCAGCAAACCACAGCCCCAACGCGCCTCGGATCGAGAAAGCAACGCAAGCCGTTTTCGCCCCCGGCCCCCCGCTCTCCATAGGCCTAACCGGGGCTGGGCTGCCCTGGCTCCTTGGGCCCTGCTGCTTTGCTGGGGGTCTCCGGTGCCCGAAACCCACTGCCCACGGGTTCTCCTTCGTGGGGAAGCAGGATTAGACGCGCGAAGCCTTCTGGGCCCAGGCCCCAGCCATGCCCCCTGAGCTAGCTCGGCCGCTCAGCGCCGAGGCCCCGTCGCACCGACGGCCCCAAACAATCCTCTGGCAGCTGCATTCTGCAAAGGGAAACTCTCCTCGGGCAGCAAACCACAGCCCCAACGCGCCTCGGATCGAGAAAGCAACGTAAGCCGTTTTCGCCCCCGGCCCCCCGCTCTCAATAGAGCGAACCGGGGCTGAGCTGCCAGGCACCCTGGGCCCTGCTGCTTTGCTGGGGGTCTCCGGTGCCCGAAACCCACTCCCCACGGGTTCTCCTTTGTGGGGAAGCAGGATTGGACGCGCGAAGCCTTCTGGGCCCAGGCCCCAGCCATGCCCCCTGAGCCAGCTCGGCCTCTCATCGCCTAGGCCCCATCGCAACGACGGCCCCAAACAATCTTCTGGCAGCTGCATTCTGCAAAGGGAAACTCTCCTCGGGCAGCAAACCACAGCCCCAACGCGCCTCGGATCGAGAAAGCAACGCAAGCCGTTTTCGCCCCCGGCCCCCCGCTCTCCATAGGGCTAACCGGGGCTGGGCTGCCATGGCTCCTTGGGCCCTGCTGCTTTGCTGGGGGTCGCCGGTGCCCGAAACCCACTCCCCACGGGTTCTCCTTCGTGGGGAAGCAGGATTGGGTGCACGAAGGCCTTCTGCGCCCAGGCCCCAGCCTTGCCCCCTGAGCGAGCTCGGCCGCTCAGCGCCGAGGCCCCGTCGCACCGACGGCCCCAAACAATCTTCTGGCAGCTGCATTCTGCAAAGGGAAACTCTCCTCGGGCAGCAAACCACAGCCCCAACGCGCCTCGGATCGAGAAAGCAACGCAAGCCGTTTTCGCCCCCGGCCCCCCGCTCTCCATAGAGCGAACCGGGGCAGGGCTGCCCAGGCTTCCTGGGCCCTGCTGCTTTGCTGGGGGTCTCCGGTGCCCGAAACCCACTCCCCACGGGTTCTCCTTCGTGGGGAAGCAGGATTGGACGCGCGAAGCCTTCTGCGCCCAGGCCCCAGCCATGCCCACTGAGCCAGCTCGGCCGCTCAGCGCCTAGGCACCGTCGCACCGACGGCCCCAAACAATCTTCTGGCAGCTGCATTCTGCAAAGGGAAACTCTCCTCGGGCAGCAAACCACAGCCCCAATGCTCCTCGGTTAGAGAAAGCAACGCAAGCCGTTTTCACCCCCGGCCCCCAGCTCTCCATAGAGCGAACCGGGGCTGGGCTGCCCCGGCTCCCTGGGCCCTGCTGCTTTGCTGGGGGTCTCCGGTGCCCGAAACCCACTCCCCACGGGTTCTCCTTCGTGGGGAAGCAGGATTAGACGCGCGAAGCCTTCTGGGCCCAGGCCCCAGCCATGCCCCCTGAGCCAGCTCGGCCTCTCATCGCCTAGGCCCCGTCGCACCGACGGCCCCAAACAATCTTCTGTCAGCTGCATTCTGCAAAGGGAAACTCTCCTCGGGCAGCAAACCACAGCCCCCACGCGCCTCGGATCGAGAAAGCAAAGCAAGCCTTTTTCGCACCCGGCCCCCCGCTCTCCATAGGGCTAACCGGGGCTGGGCTGCCATGGCTCCTTGGGCCCTGCTGCTTTGCTGGGGGTCGCCGGTGCCCGAAACCCACTCCCCACGGGTTCTCCTTCGTGGGGAAGCAGGATTGGACGCGCGAAGCCTTCTGGGCCCAGGCCCCAGCCATGCCCCCTGAGCCAGCTCGGCCTCTCATCGCCTAGGCCCCGTCGCACCGACGGCCCCAAACAATCTTCTGGCAGCTGCATTCTGCAAAGGGAAACTCTCCTCGGGCAGCAAACCACAGCCCCAAAGCGCCTCGGATCGAGAAAGCAACGCAAGCCGTTTTCGCCCCCGGCCCCCCGCTCTCCATAGGGCTAACCGGGGCTGGGCTGCCATGGCTCCTTGGGCCCTGCTGCTTTGCTGGGGGTCGCCGGTGCCCGAAACCCACTCCCCACGGGTTCTCCTTCGTGGGGAAGCAGGATTGGGTGCACGAAGGCCTTCTGCGCCCAGGCCCCAGCCTTGCCCCCTGAGCGAGGTCGGCTGCTCAGCGCCGAGGCCCCGTCGCACCGACGGCCCCAAACAATCTTCTGGCAGCTGCATTCTGCAAAGGGAAACTCTCCTCGGGCAGCAAACCACAGCCACAACGCGCCTCGGATCGAGAAAGCAACGCAAGCCGTTTTCGCCCCCGGCCCCCGCTCTCCATAGAGCGAACCGGGCTGGGCTGCCCAGGCTCCCTGGGCCCTGCTGCTTTGCTGGGGGTCTGCGGTGCCCGAAACCAACTCCCCACGGGTTCTCCTTCGTGGGGAAGCAGGATTGGACGCGCGAAGCCTTCTGCGCCCAGGCCCCAGCCATGCCCCATGAGCCAGCTCGGCCGCTCAGCGCCTAGGCCCCGTCGCACTGTCGGCCCCAAACAATCTTCTGACAGCGGCATTCTGCAAAGGGAAACTCTCCTCGGGCAGCAAACCACAGCCCCAATGCTCCTCGGTTAGAGAAAGCAACGCAAGGCATTTTCGCCCCCGGCCCCCCGCTCTCCATAGAGCGAACCGGGGCAGGGCTGCCCAGGCTCCGTGGGCCCTGCTGCTTTGCTGGGTGTCTCCGGTGCCCGAAACCCACACCCCACGGGTTCTCCTTCGTGGGGAAGCAGGATTGGGCGCGCGAAGCCTTCTGGGCCCAGGCCCCAGCCATGCCCCCTGAGCCAGCTCGGCCTTTCAGCGCCTAGGCCCCTTCGCACCGACGGCCCGAAACAATCTTCTGGCAGCTGCATTCTGCAAAGGGAAACTCTCCTCGGGCAGCAAACCACAGCCCCAACGCGCCTCGGATCGAGAAAGCAACGCAAGCCGTTTTCGCCCCCGGCCCCCCGCTCTCCATAGGCCTAACCGGGGCTGGGCTGCCCTGGCTCCTTGGGCCCTGCTGCTTTGCTGGGGGTCTCCGGTGCCCGAAACCCACTGCCCACGGGTTCTCCTTCGTGGGGAAGCAGGATTAGACGCGCGAAGCCTTCTGGGCCCAGGCCCCAGCCATGCCCCCTGAGCGAGCTCGGCCGCTCAGCGCCGCGGCCCCGTCGCACCGACGGCCCCAAACAATCTTCTGGCAGCTGCATTCTGCAAAGGGAAACTCTCCTCGGGCAGCAAACCACAGCCCCAACGCGCCTCGGATCGAGAAAGCAACGTAAGCCGTTTTCGCCCCCGGCCCCCCGCTCTCAATAGAGCGAACCGGGGCTGAGCTGCCAGGCTCCCTGGGCCCTGCTGCTTTGCTGGGGGTCTCCGGTGCCCGAAACCCACTCCCCACGGGTTCTCCTTCGTGGGGAAGCAGGATTGGACGCGCGAAGCCTTCTGGGCCCAGGCCCCAGCCATGCCCCCTGAGCCAGCTCGGCCTCTCATCGCCTAGGCCCCATCGCAACGACGGCCCCAAACAATCTTCTGGCAGCTGCATTCTGCAAAGGGAAACTCTCATCGGGCAGCAAACCACAGCCCCAATGCTCCTCGGTTAGAGAAAGCAACGCAAGCCGTTTTCGCCCCCGGACCCCCGCTCTCCATAGAGCGAACCGGGGCTGGGCTGCCCCGGCTCCCTGGGCCCTGCTGCTTTGCTGGGTGTCTCCGGTGCCCGAAACCCACTCCCCACGGGTTCTCCTTCGTGGGGAAGCAGGATTAGACGCGCGAAGCCTTCTGGGCCCAGGCCCCAGCCATGCCCCCTGAGCCAACTCGGCCTCTCATCGCCTAGGCCCCGTCGCACCGACGGCCCCAAACAATCTTCTGTCAGCTGCATTCTGCAAAGGGAAACTCTCCTCGGGCAGCAAACCACAGCCCCCACGCGCCTCGGATCGAGAAAGCAAAGCAAGCCGTTTTCGCCCCCGGCCCCCCGCTATCCATAGGGCTAACCGGGGCTGGGCTGCCATGGCTCCTTGGGCCCTGCTGCTTTGCTGGGGGTCGCCGGTGCCCGAAACCCACTCCCCACGGGTTCTCCTTCGTGGGGAAGCAGGATTGGGTGCACGAAGGCCTTCTGCGCCCAGGCCCCAGCCTTGCCCCCTGAGCGAGCTCGGCCGCTCAGCGCCGCGGCCCCGTCGCACCGACGGCCCCAAACAATCTTCTGGCAGCTGCATTCTGCAAAGGGAAACTCTCCTCGGGCAGCAAACCACAGCCCCAACGCGCCTCGGATCGAGAAAGCAACGTAAGCCGTTTTCGCCCCCGGCCCCCCGCTCTCAATAGAGCGAACCGGGGCTGAGCTGCCAGGCTCCCTGGGCCCTGCTGCTTTGCTGGGGGTCTCCGGTGCCCGAAACCCACTCCCCACGGGTTCTCCTTCGTGGGGAAGCAGGATTGGACGCGCGAAGCCTTCTGGGCCCAGGCCTCAGCCATGCCCCCTGAGCCAGCTCGGCCTCTCATCGCCTAGGCCCCATCGCAACGACGGCCCCAAACAATCTTCTGGCAGCTGCATTCTGCAAAGGGAAACTCTCCTCGGGCAGCAAACCACAGCCCCAATGCTCCTCGGTTAGAGAAAGCAACGCAAGCCGTTTTCGCCCCCGGACCCCCGCTCTCCATAGAGCGAACCGGGGCTGGGCTGCCCCGGCTCCCTGGGCCCTGCTGCTTTGCTGGGTGTCTCCGGTGCCCGAAACCCACTCCCCACGGGTTCTCCTTCGTGGGGAAGCAGGATTAGACGCGCGAAGCCTTCTGGGCCCAGGCCCCAGCCATGCCCCCTGAGCCAACTCGGCCTCTCATCGCCTAGGCCCCGTCGCACCGACGGCCCCAAACAATCTTCTGTCAGCTGCATTCTGCAAAGGGAAACTCTCCTCGGGCAGCAAACCACAGCCCCCACGCGCCTCGGATCGAGAAAGCAAAGCAAGCCGTTTTCGCCCCCGGCCCCCCGCTATCCATAGGGCTAACCGGGGCTGGGCTGCCATGGCTCCTTGGGCCCTGCTGCTTTGCTGGGGGTCGCCGGTGCCCGAAACCCACTCCCCACGGGTTCTCCTTCGTGGGGAAGCAGGATTGGGTGCACGAAGGCCTTCTGCGCCCAGGCCCCAGCCTTGCCCCCTGAGCGAGCTCGGCCGCTCAGCGCCGAGGCCCCGTCGCACCGACGGCCCCAAACAAACTTCTGGCAGCTGCATTCTGCAAAGGGAAACTCTCCTCGGGCAGCAAACCACAGCCCCAACGCGCCTCGGATCGAGAAAGCAACGCAAGCCGTTTTCGCCCCCGGCCCCCGCTCTCCATAGAGCGAACCGGGCTGGGCTGCCCAGGCTCCCTGGGCCCTGCTGCTTTGCTGGGGGTCTGCGGTGCCCGAAACCAACTCCCCACGGGTTCTCCTTCGTGGGGAAGCAGGATTGGACGCGCGAAGCCTTCTGCGCCCAGGCCCCAGCCATGCCCCCTGAGCCAGCTCGGCCGCTCAGCGCCTAGGCCCCGTCGCACTGACGGCCCCAAACAATCTTCTGACAGCTGCATTCTGCAAAGGGAAACTCTCCTCAGGCAGCAAACCACAGCCCCAATGCTCCTCGGTTAGAGAAAGCAACGCAAGGCATTTTCGCCCCCGGCCCCCCGCTCTCCATAGAGCGAACCGGGGCTGGGCTGCCCAGGCTCCTTGGGCCCTGCTGCTTTGCTGCGTGTCTCCGGTACCCGAAACCCACTCCCCACGGGTTCTCCTTCGTGGGGAATCAGGATTTGACGCGCGAAGCCTTCTGGGCCCAGGCCCCAGCCATGCCCACTGAGCCAGCTCGGCCTCTCATCGCCTAGGCCCCGTCGCACCGACGGCCCGAAACAATCTTCTGGCAGCTGCATTCTGCAAAGGGAAACTCTCCTCGGGCAGCAAACCACAGCCCCAACGCGCCTCGGATCGAGAAAGCAACGCAAGCCGTTTTCGCCCCCGGCCCCCCGCTCTCCATAGGTCGAACCAGGGCTGGGCTGCCCCGGCTCCCTTGGCCCTGCTGCTTTGCTGGTGGTCCCCGTGCCCGAAACCCACTCCCCACAGGTTCTCCTTCGTGGGGAAGCAGGATTGGGCGCGGGAAGGCCTTCTGCGCCCAGGCCCCAGGCAAGCCCCCGAGGCAGCTCGGCTGCTCAGCGCCACGATCCCGTCGCACCGATGCCCCAAACGAGCTTCTGACAGCTGCATTCTGCAAAGGAAACTCTCCTCGGGCAGCAAACCACAGCCCCAACGCGCCTCGGATCGAGAAACAACGCAAGCCGTTTTCGCCCCCGCCCCCCTGCTCTCCATAGAGCGAACCGGCTGGGCTGCCCAGGCTCCCTGGGCCCTGCTGCTTTGCTGGGGGTCTCCGGTGCCCGAAACCCACACCCCACGGGTTCTCCTTCGTGTGGAAGCAGGATTGGACGCGCAAAGCCTTCTGCGCCCAGGCCCCAGCCATGCCCCCTAAGCCAGCTCGGCCTCTCAGCGCCTAGGCCCCGTCGCACCGACGGCCCCAAACAATCTTCTGGCAGCTGCATTCTGCAAAGGGAAACTCTCCTCGGGCAGCAAACCACAGCCCCAACGCGCCTCGGATCGAGAAAGCAACGCAAGCCGTTTTCGCCCCCGGCCCCCGCCACTCCATAGGGCGAAACGGGGCTGGGCTGCCCCGGCTCCCTGGGCCCTGCTGCTTTGCTGGGGGTCTCCGGTGCCCGAAACCCACTCCCCATGGGTTCTCCTTCGTGGGGAAGCAGGATTGGGCGCGCGATGGCCTTCTGCGCCCAGGACCTAGCCTTGCCCCCTGAGCCAGCTAGGCCGTTCAGCGCCGAGTTCCCGTCGCACCGATGGCCCGAAACAATCTTCTGGCAGCTGCATTCTGCAAAGGGAAACTCTCCTCAGGCAGCAAACCACAGCCCCAACGCGCCTCGGATTGAGAAAGCAACGCAAGCCGTTTTCGCCCCCGACCCCCCGCTCTCCATAGGGCGAACCAGGGCTGGGCTGCCCCGGCTCCCTGGGCCCTGCTGCTTTGCTGGTGTTCCCCGTGCCCGAAACCCACTCCCCACAGGTTCTCCTTCGTGGGGAAGCAGGATTGGGCGCGGGAAGGCCTTCTGCGCCCAGGCCCCAGGCAAGCCCCCGAGCCAGCTCGGCTGCTCAGCGCCAAGATCCCGTCGCACCGATGCCCCAAACGAGCTTCTGACAGCTGCATTCTGCAAAGGGAAACTCTCCTCGGGCAGCAAACCACAGCCCCAACGCGCCTCGGATCGAGAAACAACGCAAGCCGTTTTCGCCCCCGCCCCCCTGCTCTCCATAGAGCGAACCGGCTGGGCTGCCCAGGCTCCCTGGGCCCTGCTGCTTTGCTGGGGGTCTCCGGTGCCCGAAACCCACACCCCACGGGTTCTCCTTCGTGGGGAAGCAGGATTGGACGCGCAAAGCCTTCTGCGCCCAGGCCCCAGCCATGCCCCCTGAGCCAGCTCGGCCTCTCAGCGCCAAGGCCCTGTCGCACCGACGGCCCCAAACAATCTTCTGGCAGCTGCATTCTGCAAAGGGAAACTCTCCTCGGGCAGCAACCACAGCCCCAACGCGCCTCGGATCGAGAAAGCAACGCAAGCCGTTTTCGCCCCCGGACCCCCGCTCTTCATAGAGCGAACCGGGGCTGGGCTGCCCCGGCTCCCTGGGCCCTGCTGCTTTGCTGGGGGTCTCCGGTGCCCGAAACCCACTCCCCACGTGTTCTCCTTCGTGGGGAAGCAGGATTGGGCGCGCGAAGGCCTTCTGCGCCCAGGCCCCAGCCTTGCCCCCTGAGCCAGCTCGGCCGCACAGCGCCGAGGCCCCGTCGCACCGACGGCCCCAAACGAGCTTCTGGCAGCTGCATTCTGCAAAGGGAAACTCTCCTCGGGCAGCAAACCACAGCCCCAACGCGCCTCGGATCGAGAATGCAACGCAAGCCGTTTTCGCCCACGGCCTCCCGCTCGCCATAGGGCTAACCGGGGCTGGGCTGCCATGGCTCATTGGGCCCTGCTGCTTTGCTGGGGGTCTCCGGTGCCCGAAACCCACTCCCCACGGGTTCTCCTTCGTGGGGAAGCAGGATTGGACGCGCGAAGCCTTCTGCGCCCAGGCCCCAGCCATGCCCCCTGAGCCAGCTCGGCCTCTCAGCGCCTAGGCCCCGTCGCACCGACGGCCCCAAACAATCTTCTGGCAGCTGCATTCTGCAAAGGGAAACTCTCCTCGGGCAGCAAACCACAGCCCCAATGCCCCTCGGTTAGAGAAAGCAACGCAAGCCGTTTTCGCCCCTGGCCCCCCGCTCTCCATAGAGCGAACCGGGGCTGGGCTGCCCCGGCTCCCTGGGCCCTGCTGCTTTGCTGGGTTTCTCCGGTGCCCGAAACCCACTTCCCACGGGTTCTCCTTCGTAAGGAAGCAGGATTGGACGCGCGAAGCCTTCTGCACCAAGGCCCCAGGCATGCCCCCTGAGCCAGCTCGGCCTCTCAGCGCCGAGGCCCCGTCGTACCGACGGCCCCAAACAATCTTCTGGCAGCTGCATTCTGCAAAGGGAAACTCTCCTCGGGCAGCAAACCACAGCCCCAACGCGCCTCGGATCGAGAAAGCAACGCAAGCTGTTTTCGCCCCCGTCTCCCCGGTCTCCATAGGGCTAACCGGGGCTGGGCTGCCATGGCTCCTTGGGCCCTGCTGCTTTGCTGGGGGTCTCCGGTGCCCGAAACCCACTCCCCACGGGTTCTCCTTCGTGGGGAAGCAGGATTGGGCGCGTGAAGGCCTTCTGCGCCCAGGCCCCAGCCATGCCCCCTGAGCCAGCTCGGCCGCGCATCGCCTAGGCCCCGTCGCACCGACGGCCCCAAACAATCTTCTGGCAGCTGCATTCTGCAAAGGGAAACTCTCCTCGGGCAGCAAACCACAGCCCCAACGCGCCTCGGATCGAGAAAGCAACATAAGCCGTTTTCGCCCCCGGCCCCCTGCTCTCAATAGAGCGAACCGGGGCTGGGCTGCCCCGGCTCCCTGGGCCCTGCTGCTTTGCTGGGGGTCTCCGGTGCCCGAAACCCACTCCCCATGGGTTCTCCTTCGTGGGGAAGCAGGATTGGGCGCGCGATGGCCTTCTGCGCCCAGGCCCCAGCCTTGCCCCCTGACCCAGCTCGGCCGTTCAGCGCCGAGTCCCCGTCGCACCGATGGCGCGAAACAATCTTCTGGCAGCTGCATTCTGCAAAGGGAAACTCTCCTCAGGCAGCAAACCACAGCCCCAACGCGCCTCGGATCGAGAAAGCAACGCAAGCCGTTTTCGCCCCCGACCCCCCGCTCTCCATAGGGCGAACCAGGGCTGGGCTGCCCCGGCTCCCTGGGCCCTGCTGCTTTGCTGGTGGTCCCTGTGCCCGAAACCCACTCCCCACAGGTTCTCCTTCGTGGGGAAGCAGGATTGGGCGCGGGAAGGCCTTCTGCGCCCAGGCCCCAGGCAAGCCCCCGAGCCAGCTCGGCTGCTCAGCGCCAAGATCCCTTCGCACCGATGCCCCAAACGAGCTTCTGACAGCTGCATTCTGCAAAGGGAAACTCTCCTCGGGCAGCAAACCACAGCCCCAACGCGCCTCGGATCGAGAAACAACGCAAGCCGTTTTCGCCCCCGCCCCCCTGCTCTCCATAGAGCGAACCGGCTGGGCTGCCCAGGCTCCCTGGGCCCTGCTGCTTTGCTGGGGGTCTCCGGTGCCCGAAACCCACTCCCCACGGGTTCTCCTTCGTGGGGAAGCAGGATTGGACGCGCGAAGCCTTCTGCGCCCAGGCCCCAGCCTTGCCCCCTGAGCCGGCTCCGGCACTCAGCGCCTAGGCTCCTTCGAATCGACTGCCATAAACGAACTTCTGGCAGCTGCATTCTGCAAAGGGAAACTCTCCTCGGGCAGCAACCCACAGCCCCAACGCGCCTCGGATCGAGAAAGCAACGCAAGCCGTTTTGGCCCCCGGCCACCCCCACTCCATAGGGCGAACCGGGGCTGGGCTGTCCCGGCTCCCTGGGCCCTGCTGCTTTGCTGGGGGTCTCCGGTGCCCGAAACCCACTCCCCACGGGTTCTCCTTCGTGGGGAAGCAGGATTGGGCGCGTGAAGGCCTTCTGCACCCAGGCCCGAGCCTTGCCCCCTGAGCGAGCTCGGCCGCTCAGCGCCGAGGCCCCGTCGCACCGAAGGCCCCAAACCATCTTCTGGCAGCTACATTCTGCAAAGGGAAACTCTCCTCGGGCAGCAAACCACAGCCCCAACGCGCCTCGGATCCAGAAAGCAAGGCAAGCCCTTTTCGCCCCCGGCCCCCCGCTCTCCATAGAGCGAACCGCGGCTGGGCTGCCCAGGCTCCCTGGGCCCTGCTGCTTTGCTGGGGGTCTCCGGTGCCCGAAACCCACTCCCCACGGGTTCTACTTCGTGGGGAAGCAGGATTGGACGCGCAAAGCCTTCTGTGCCCAGGCCCCAGCCATGCCCCCTGAGCCAGCTCGGCCTCTCAGCGCCAAGGCCCCGTCGCACCGACGGCCCCAAACAATCTTCTGGCAGCTGCATTCTGCAAAGGGAAACTCTCCTCGGGCAGCAAACCACAGCCCCAACGCGCCTCGGATCGAGAAAGCAACGCAAGCCGTTTTCGCCCCCGGACCCCCGCTCTTCATAGAGCGAACCGGGGCTGGGCTGCCCCAGCTCCCTGGGCCCTGCTGCTTTGCTGGGGGTCTCCGGTGCCCGAAACCCACTCCCCACGTGTTCTCCTTCGTGGGGAAGCAGGATTGGGCGCGCGAAGGCCTTCTGCTTCCAGGCCCGAGCCTTGCCCCCTGAGCCAGCTCGGCCGCTCAGCGCCTAGGCTCCTTAGAATCGACGGCCATAAACGAACTTCTGGCAGCTGCATTCTGCAAAGGGAAACTCTCCTCGGGCAGCAAACCACAGCCCCAATGCTCCTCGGTTAGAGAAAGCAACGCAAGCCGTTTTCGCCCCCGGCCCCCCGCTCTCCATAGAGCGAACCGGGGCTGGGCTGCCCAGGCTCCCTGGGCCCTGCTGCTTTGCTGGGTTTCTCCGGTGCCCGAAACCCACTTCCCACGGGTTCTCCTTCGTAAGGAAGCAGGATTGGACGCGCGAAGCCTTCTGCACCAAGGCCCCAGGCATGCCCCCTGAGCCAGCTCAGCCTCTCAGCGCCGAGGCCCCGTCGCACCGACGGCCCCAAACAATCTTCTGGCAGCTGCATTCTGCAAAGGGAAACTCTCCTCGGGCAGCAAACCACAGCCCCAACGCGCCTCGGATCGAGAAAGCAACGCAAGCCGTTTTCGCCCCCGTCTCCCCGCTCTCCATAGGGCTAACCGGGGCTGGGCTGCCATGGCTCCTTGGGCCCTGCTGCTTTGCGGGGGGTCTCCGGTGCCCGAAACCCACTCCCCACGGGTTCTCCTTCGTGGGGAAGCAGGATTGGGCGCGTGAAGGCCTTCTGCGCCCAGGCCCCAGCCAAGCCCCCTGAGCCAGCTCGGCCGCGCATCGCCTAGGCCCCGTCGCACCGACGGCCCCAAACAATCTTCTGGCAGCTGCATTCTGCAAAGGGAAACTCTCCTCGGGCAGCAAACCACAGCCCCAACGCGCCTCGGATCGAGAAAGCAACATAAGCCGTTTTCGCCCCCGGCCCCCTGCTCTCAATAGAGCGAACAGGGGCTGGGCTGCCCCGGCTCCCTGGGCCCTGCTGCTTTGCTGGGGGTCTCCGGTGCCTGAAACCCACTCCCCACGGGTTCTCCTTCGTGGGGAAGCAGGATTGGGCGCGCGAAGCCTTCTGCGCCCAGGCCCCAGCCTTGCCCCCTGAGCCGGCTCCGGCACTCAGCGCCTAGGCTCCTTCGAATCGACTGCCATAAACGAACTTCTGGCAGCTGCATTCTGCAAAGGGAAACTCTCCTCGGGCAGCAACCCACAGCCCCAACGCGCCTCGGATCGAGAAAGCAACGCAAGCCGTTTTTGCCCCCGGCCACCCTCACTCCATAGGGCGAACCGGGGCTGGGCTGTCCCGGCTCCCTGGGCCCTGCTGCTTTGCTGGGGGTCTCCGGTGCCCGAAACCCACTCCCCACGGGTTCTCCTTCGTGGGGAAGCAGGATTGGGCGCGTGAAGGCCTTCTGCGCCCAGGCCCGAGCCTTGCCCCCTGAGCGAGCTCGGCCGCTCAGCGCCGAGGCCCCGTCGCACCGAAGGCCCCAAACCATCTTCTGGCAGCTACATTCTGCAAAGGGAAACTCTCCTCGGGCAGCAAACCACAGCCCCAACGCGCCTCGGATCCAGAAAGCAAGGCAAGCCCTTTTCGCCCCCGGCCCCCCGCTCTCCATAGAGCGAACCGTGGCAGGGCTGCCCAGGCTCCCTGGGCCCTGCTGCTTTACTGGGGGTCTCCGGTGCCCGAAACCCACTCCCCACGGGTTCTCCTTCGTGGGGAAGCAGGATTGGGCGCGCGAAGGCCTTCTGCGCCCAGGCCCCAGCCATTCCCCCTGAGCCAGCTCGGCCGCTCAGCGCCTAGGCCCCGTCGCACCGAAGGCCCCAAACAATCTTCTGGCAGCTACATTCTGCAAAGGGAAACTCTCCTCGGGCAGCAAACCACAGCCCCAACGCGCCTCGGATCGAGAAAGCAACGCAAGCCTTTTTCGCCCCCGGACCCCCGCTCTCCATACAGCGAACCGGGGCTGGGCTGCCATGGCTCCTTGGGCCCTGCTGCTTTGCTGGGGGTCTCCGGTGCCCGAAACCCACTCCCCACGGGATCTCCTTCGTGGGGAAGCAGGATTGGACGCGCGAAGCCTTCTGCGCCCAGGCCCCAGCCATGCCACCTGAGCCAGCTCGGCCGCTCAGCGCTGAGGCCCCGTCGCACCGACGGCCCCAAACAATCTTCTGGCAGCTGCATTCTGCAAAGGGAAACTCTCCTCGGGCAGCAAACCACAGCCCCAAAGCTCCTCGGTTAGAGAGAGCAACGCAAGCCGTTTTCGACCCGACACCCCGCGATCCATAGGGGTAACCGGGGCTGGGCTGCCCTGGCTCCTTGGGCCCTGCTGCTTTACTGGGGGTCTCCGGTGCCCGAAACCCACTCCCCACGGGTTCTCCTTCGTGGGGAAGCAGGATTGGGCGCGCGATGCTTTCTGCGCCCAAGCCCCAGCCATGCCCCCTGAGCCGGCTCGGCCGCTCAGCGCCTAGGCTCCTTAGAATCGACGGCCATAAACGAACTTCTGGCAGCTGCATTCTGCAAAGGGAAACTCTCCTCGGGCAGCAAACCACAGCCCCAACGCGCCTCGGATCGAGAAAGCAAGGCAAGCCCTTTTCGCCCCCGGCCCCCCGCTCTCCATAGAGCGAACCGCGGCAGGGCTGCCCAGGCTCCCTGGGCCCTGCTGCTTTACTGGGTGTCTCCGGTGCCCGAAACCCACTCCCCACGGGTTCTCCTTCGTGGGGAAGCAGGATTGGGCGCGTGAAGGCCTTCTGCGCCCAGGCCCCAGCCATGCACCCTGAGCCAGCTCGGCCGCTCAGCGCCTAGGCCCCGTCGCACCGAAGGCCCCAAACAATCTTCTGGCAGCTACATTCTGCAAAGGGAAACTCTCCTCGGGCAGCAACCCACAGCCCCAACGCGCCTCGGATGGAGAAAGCAACGCAAGCCGTTTTCGCCCCCGACCCCCCGCTCTCCATAGGGCTATCCGGGGCTGGGCTGCCCCGGCTCCCTGGGCCCTGCTGCTTTGCTGGTGGTCCCCGTGCCCGAAACCCACTCCCCACAGGTTCTCCTTCGTGGGGAAGCAGGATTGGGCGCGGGAAGGCCTTCTGCGCCCAGGCCCCAGGCAAGCCCCCGAGCCAGCTCGGCTACTCAGCGCCAAGGCCCCGTCGCACCTACGGCCCCAAACAATCTTCTGGCAGCTGCATTCTGCAAAGGGAAAGTCTCCTCGGGCAGCAAACCACAGCCCCAACGCGCCTCGGATCGAGAAAGCAACGCAAGCCGTTTTCGCCCCCGGACCCCCGCTCTTCATAGAGCGAACCGGGGCTGGGCTGCCCCGGCTCCCTGGGCCCTGCTGCTTTGCTGGGGGTCTCCGGTGCCCGAAACCCACTCCCCACGCGTTCTCCTTCGTGGGGAAGCAGGATTGGGCGCGCGAAGGCCTTCTGCGCCCAGGCCCGAGCCTTGCCCCCTGAGCCAGCTCGGCCGCACAGCGCCGAGGCCCCGTCGCACCGACGGCCCCAAACGAGCTTCTGGCAGCTGCATTCTGCAAAGGGAAACTCTCCTCGGGCAGCAAACCACAGCCCCAACGCGCCTCGGATCGAGAATGCAACGCAAGCCGTTTTCGCCCCCGGCCCCCCGCTCGCCATAGGGCTAACCGGGGCTGGGCTGCCATGGTTCATTGGGCCCTGCTGCTTTGCTGGGGGTCTCCGGTGCCCGAAACCCACTCCCCACGGGTTCTCCTTCGTGGGGAAGCAGGATTGGACGCGCGAAGCCTTCTGCGCCCAGGCCCCAGCCATGCTCCCTGAGCCAGCTCGGCCGCTCAGCGCCTAGGCCCCGTCGCACCGACGGCCCCAAACAATCTTCTGGCAGCTGCATTCTGCAAAGGGAAACTCTCCTCAGGCAGCAAACCACAGCCCCAACGCGCCTCGGTTAGAGAAAGCAACGAAAGCCGTTTTCGCCCCTGGCCCCCCGCTCTCCATAGAGCGAACCGGGGCTGGGCTGCCCCGGCTCCCTGGGCCCTGCTGCTTTGCTGGGTTTCTCCGGTGCCCGAAACCCACTTCCCACGGGTTCTCCTTCGTAAGGAAGCAGGATTGGACGCGCGAAGCCTTCTGCACCAAGGCCCCAGGCATGCCCCCTGAGCCAGCTCGGCCTCTCAGCGCCGAGGCCCCGTCGCACCGACGGTCCCAAACAATCTTCTGGCAGCTGCATTCTGCAAAGGGAAACTCTCCTCGGGCAGCAAACCACAGCCCCAACGCGCCTCGGATCGAGAAAGCAACGCAAGCCGTTTTCGCCCCCGTCTCCCCGCTCTCCATAGGGCTAACCGGGGCTGGGCTGCCATGACTCCTTGGGCCCTGCTGCTTTGCTGGGGGTCTCCGGTGCCCGAAACCCACTCCCCACGGGTTCTCCTTCGCGGGGAAGCAGGATTGGGCGCGTGAAGGCCTTCTGCGCCCAGGCCCCAGCCAAGCCCCCTGAGCCAGCTCGGCCGCGCATCGCCTAGGCCCCGTCGCACCGACGGCCCCAAACAATCTTCTGGCAGCTGCATTTTGCAAAGTGAAACTCTCCTCGGGCAGCAAACCACAGCCCCAACGCGCCTCGGATCGAGAAAGCAACATAAGCCGTTTTCGCCCCCGGCCCCCTGCTCTCAATAGAGCGAACCGGGGCTGGGCTGCCCCGGCTCCCTGGGCCCTGCTGCTTGCTGGGGGTCTCCGGTGCCTGAAACCCACTCCCCACGGGTTCTCCTTCGTGGGGAAGCAGGATTGGGCGCGTGAAGCCTTCTGCGCCCAGGCCCCAGCCTTGCCCCCTGAGCCGGCTCCGGCACTCAGCGCCGAGGCTCCTTCGAATCGACTGCCATAAACGAACTTCTGGCAGCTGCATTCTGCAAAAGGAAACTCTCCTCGGGCAGCAACCCACAGCCCCAACGCGCCTCGGATCGAGAAAGCAACGCAAGCCGTTTTGGCCCCCGGCCACCCCCACTCCATAGGGCGAACCGGGGCTGGGCTGTCCCGGCTCCCTGGGCCCTGCTGCTTTGCTGGGGGTCTCCGGTGCCCGAAACCCACTCCCCACGGGTTCTCCTTCGTGGGGAAGCAGGATTGGGCGCGTGAAGGCCTTCTGCGCCCAGGCCCGAGCCTTGCCCCCTGAGCGAGCTCGGCCGTTCAGCGCCGAGGCCCCGTCGCACCGAAGGCCCCAAACAATCTTCTGGCAGCTACATTCTGCAAAGGGAAACTCTCCTCGGGCAGCAAACCACAGCCCCAACGCGCCTCGGATCCAGAAAGCAAGGCAAGCCCTTTTCGCCCCCGGCCCCCCGCTCTCCATAGAGTGAACCGCGGCAGGGCTGCCCAGGCTCCCTGGGCCCTGCTGCTTTACTGGGGGTCTCCGGTGCCCGAAACCCACTCCCCACGGGTTCTCCTTCGTGGGGAAGCAGGATTGGGCGCGCGAAGGCCTTCTGCGCCCAGGCCCCAGCCATTCCCCCTGAGCCAGCTCGGCCGCTCAGCGCCTAGGCCCCGTCGCACCGAAGGCCCCAAACAATCTTCTGGCAGCTACATTCTGCAAAGGGAAACTCTCCTCGGGCAGCAAACCACAGCCCCAACGCGCCTCGGATCGAGAAAGCAACGCAAGCCTTTTTCGCCCCCGGACCCCCGCTCTCCATACAGCGAACCGGGGCTGGGCTGCCATGGCTCCTTGGGCCCTGCTGCTTTGCTGGGGGTCTCCGGTGCCCGAAACCCACTCCCCACGGGATCTCCTTCGTGGGGAAGCAGGATTGGACGCGCGAAGCCTTCTGCGCCCAGGCCCCAGCCATGCCACCTGAGCCAGCTCGGCCGCTCAGCGCTGAGGCCCCGTCGCACCCACGGCCCCAAACAATCTTCTGGCAGCTGCATTCTGCAAAGGGAAACTCTCCTCGGGCAGCAAACCACAGCCCCAAAGCTCCTCGGTTAGAGAGAGCAACGCAAGCCGTTTTCGCCCCCGGCCCCCCGCTCTCCATAGAGCGAACCGGGGCTGGGCTGCCCCGGCTCCCTGGGCCCTGCTGCTTTGCTGGGGGTCTCCGGTGCCTGAAACCCACTCCCCACGGGTTCTCCTTCGTGGGGAAGCAGGATTGGGCGCGCGAAGCCCTTCTGCGCCCAGGCCCCAGCCATGCCCCCTGAGCCAGCTAGGCCGCTCAGCGCCTAGGCCCTGTCGCACCGACGGCCCGAAACAATCTTTTGGCAGCTGCATTCTGCAAAGGGTAACTCTCCTCGGGCAGCAAACCACAGCCCCAACGCGCCTCTGATTGAGAAAGCACTGCAAGCCGTTTTCGACCCGACACCCCGCTATCCATAGGGGTAACCGGGGCTGGGCTGCCCTGGCTCCTTGGGCCCTGCTGCTTTGCTGGGGGTCTCCGGTGCCCGAAACCCACTCCCCACGGGTTCTCCTTCGTGGGGAAGCAGGATTGGGCGCGCGATGCTTTCTGCGCCCAAGCCCCAGCCATGCCCCCTGAGCCGGCTCGGCCGCTCAGCGCCTAGGCTCCTTAGAATCGACGGCCATAAACGAACTTCTGGCAGCTGCATTCTGCAAAGGGAAACTCTCCTCGGGCAGCAAACCACAGCCCCAACGCGCCTCGGATCGAGAAAGCAAGGCAAGCCCTTTTCGCCCCCGGCCCCCCGCTCTCCATAGAGCGAACCGCGGCAGGGATGCCCAGGCTCCCTGGGCCCTGCTGCTTTACTGGGTGTCTCCGGTGCCCGAAACCCACTCCCCACGGGTTCTCCTTCGTGGGGAAGCAGGATTGGGCGCGTGAAGTCCTTCTGCGCCCAGGCCACAGCCATGCATCCTGAGCCAGCTCGGCCGCTCAGCGCCTAGGCCCCGTCGCACCGAAGGCCCCAAACAATCTTCTGGCAGCTACATTCTGCAAAGGGAAACTCTCCTCGGGCAGCAACCCACAGCCCCAACGCGCCTCGGATCGAGAAAGCAACGCAAGCCGTTTTCGCCCCCGACCCCCCGCTCTCCATAGGGCGAACCAGGGCTGGGCTGCCCCGGCTCCCTGGGCCCTGCTGCTTTACTGGTGGTCCCCGTGCCCGAAACCCACTCCCCACAGGTTCTCCTTCGTGGGGAAGCAGGATTGGGCGCGGGAAGGCCTTCTGCGCCCAGGCCCCAGGCAAGCCCCCGAGCCAGCTCGGCTGCTCAGCGCCAAGGCCCCGTCGCACCTACGGCCCCAAACAATCTTCTGGCAGCTGCATTCTGCAAAGGGAAAGTCTCCTCGGGCAGCAAACCACAGCCCCAACGCGCCTCGGATCGAGAAAGCAACGCAAGCCGTTTTCGCCCCCGGACCCCCGCTCTTCATAGAGCGAACCAGGGCTGGGCTGCCCCGGCTCCCTGGGCCCTGCTGCTTTGCTGGGGGTCTCCGGTGCCCGAAACCCACTCCCCACGCGTTCTCCTTCGTGGGGAAGCAGGATTGGGCGCGCGAAGGCCTTCTGCGCCCAGGCCCGAGCCTTGCCCTCTGAGCCAGCTCGGCCGCACAGCGCCGAGGCCCCGTCGCACCGACGGCCCCAAACGAGCTTCTGGCAGCTGCATTCTGCAAAGGGAAACTCTCCTCGGGCAGCAAACCACAGCCCCAACGCGCCTCGGATCGAGAAAGCAACGCAAGCCGTTTTCGCCCCCGGCCCCCCGCTCGCCATAGGGCTAACCGGGGCTGGGCTGCCCTGGCTCATTGGGCCCTGCTGCTTTGCTGGGGGTCTCCGGTGCCCGAAACCCACTCCCCACGGGTTCTCCTTCGTGGGGAAGCAGGATTGGACGCGCGAAGCCTTCTGCGCCCAGGCCCCAGCCATGCTCCCTGAGCCAGCTCGGCCGCTCAGCGCCTAGGCCCCGTCGCACCGACGGCCCCAAACAATCTTCTGGCAGCTGCATTCTGCAAAGGGAAACTCTCCTCGGGCAGCAAACCACAGCCCCAATGCTCCTCGGTTAGAGAAAGCAACGCAAGCCGTTTTCGCCCCTGGCCCCCCGCTCTCCATAGAGCGAACCGGGGCTGGGCTGCCCCGGCTCCCTGGGCCCTGCTGCTTTGCTGGGTTTCTCCGGTGCCCGAAACCCACTTCCCACGGGTTCTCCTTCGTAAGGAAGCAGGATTGGACGCGCGAAGCCTTCTGCACCAAGGCCCCAGGCATGCCCCCTGAGCCAGCTCGGCCTCTCAGCGCCGAGGCCCCGTCGCACCGACGGCCCCAAACAATCTTCTGGCAGCTGCATTCTGCAAAGGGAAACTCTCCTCGGGCAGCAAACCACAGCCCCAACGCGCCTCGGATCGAGAAAGCAACGCAAGCCGTTTTCGCCCCCGTCTCCCCGCTCTCCATAGGGCTAACCGGGGCTGGGCTGCCATGACTCCTTGGGCCCTGCTGCTTTGCTGGGGGTCTCCGGTGCCCGAAACCCACTCCCCACGCGTTCTCCTTCGCGGGGAAGCAGGATTGGGCGCGTGAAGGCCTTCTGCGCCCAGGCCCCAGCCAAGCCCCCTGAGCCAGCTCGGCCGCGCATCGCCTAGGCCCCGTCGCACCGACGGCCCCAAACAATCTTCTGGCAGCTGCATTCTGCAAAGTGAAACTCTCCTCGGGCAGCAAACCACAGCCCCAACGCGCCCGGATCGAGAAAGCAACATAAGCCGTTTTCGCCCCCGGCCCCCTGCTCTCAATAGAGCGATCCGGGGCTGGGCTGCCCCGGCTCCCTGGGCCCTGCTGCTTTGCTGGGGGTCTCCGGTGCCTGAAACCCACTCCCCACGGGTTCTCCTTCGTGGGGAAGCAGGATTGGGCGCGCGAAGCCTTCTGCGCCCAGGCCCCAGCCTTGCCCCCTGAGCCGGCTCCGGCACTCAGCGCCGAGGCTCCTTCGAATCGACTGCCATAAACGAACTTCTGGCAGCTGCATTCTGCAAAAGGAAACTCTCCTCGGGCAGCAACCCACAGCCCCAACCCGCCTCGGATCGAGAAAGCAACGCAAGCCGTTTTGGCCCCCGGCCACCCCCACTCCATAGGGCGAACCGGGGCTGGGCTGTCCCGTATCCCTGGGCCCTGCTGCTTTGCTGGGGGTCTCCGGTGCCCGAAACCCACTCCCCACGGGTTCTCCTTCGTGGGGAAGCAGGATTGGGCGCGTGAAGGCCTTCTGCGCCCAGGCCCGAGCCTTGCCCCCTGAGCGAGCTCGGCCGCTCAGCGCCGAGGCCCCGTCGCACCGAAGGCCCCAAACAATCTTCTGGCAGCTACATTCTGCAAAGGGAAACTCTCCTCGGGCAGCAACCCACAGCCCCAACGCGCCTCGGATCCAGAAAGCAAGGCAAGCCCTTTTCGCCCCCGGCCCCCCGCTCTCCATAGAGCGAACCGCGGCAGGGCTGCCCAGGCTCCCTGGGCCCTGCTGCTTTACTGGGGGTCTCCGGTGCCCGAAACCCACTCCCCACGGGTTCTCCTTCGTGGGGAAGCAGGATTGGGCGCGCGAAGGCCTTCTGCGCCCAGGCCCCAGCCATTCCCCCTGAGCCAGCTCGGCCGCTCAGCGCCTAGGCCCCGTCGCACCGAAGGCCCCAAACAATCTTCTGGCAGCTACATTCTGCAAAGGGAAACTCTCCTCGGGCAGCAAACCACAGCCCCAACGCGCCTCGGATCGAGAAAGCAACGCAAGCCTTTTTCGCCCCCGGACCCCCGCTCTCCATACAGCGAACCGGGGCTGGGCTGCCATGGCTCCTTGGGCCCTGCTGCTTTGCTGGGGGTCTCCGGTGCCCGAAACCCACTCCCCACGGGATCTCCTTCGTGGGGAAGCAGGATTGGACGCGCGAAGCCTTCTGCGCCCAGGCCCCAGCCATCCCACCTGAGCCAGCTCGGCCGCTCAGCGCTGAGGCCCCGTCGCACCGACGGCCCCAAACAATCTTCTGGCAGCTGCATTCTGCAAAGGGAAACTCTCCTCGGGCAGCAAACCACAGCCCCAAAGCTCCTCGGTTAGAGAGAGCAACGCAAGCCGTTTTCGCCCCCGGCCCCCCGCTCTCCATAGAGCGAACCGGGGCTGGGCTGCCCCGGCTCCCTGGGCCCTGCTGCTTTGCTGGGGGTCTCCGGTGCCTGAAACCCACTCCCCACGGGTTCTCCTTCGTGGGGAAGCAGGATTGGGCGCGCGAAGCCCTTCTGCGCCCAGGCCCCAGCCATGCCCCCTGAGCCAGCTAGGCCGCTCAGCGCCTAGGCCCCGTCGCACCGAAGGCCCCAAACAATCTTCTGGCAGCTACATTCTGCAAAGGGAAACTCTCCTCGGGCAGCAACCCACAGCCCCAACGCGCCTCGGATCGAGAAAGCAACGCAAGCCGTTTTCGCCCCCGACCCCCCGCTCTCCATAGGGCGAACCAGGGCTGGGCTGCCCCGGCTCCCTGGGCCCTGCTGCTTTGCTGGTGGTCCCCGTGCCCGAAACCCACTCCCCACAGGTTCTCCTTCGTGGGGAAGCAGGATTGGGCGCGGGAAGGCCTTCTGCGCCCAGGCCCCAGGCAAGCCCCGGAGCCAGCTCCGCTGCTCAGCGCCAAGGCCCCGTCGCACCTAAGGCCCCAAACAATCTTCTGGCAGCTGCATTTTGCAAAGGGAAACTCTCCTCGGGCAGCAAACCACAGCCCCAACGCGCCTCGGATTGAGAAAGCAACGCAAGCCGTTTTCGCCCCCGGACCCCCGCTCTTCATAGAGCGAACCGGGGCTGGGCTGCCCCGGCTCCCTGGGCCCTGCTGCTTTGCTGGGGGTCTCCGGTGCCCGAAACCCACTCCCCACGCGTTCTCCTTCGTGGGGAAGCAGGATTGGGCGCGCGAAGGCCTTCTGCGCCCAGGCCCGAGCCTTGCCCTCTGAGCCAGCTCGGCCGCACAGCGCCGAGGCCCCGTCGCACCGACGGCCCCAAACGAGCTTCTGGCAGCTGCATTCTGCAAAGGGAAACTCTCCTCGGGCAGCAAACCACAGCCCCAATGCTCCTCGGTTAGAGAAAGCAACGCAAGCCGTTTTCTCCCCTGGCCCCCCGATCTCCATAGAGCGAACCGGGGCTGGGCTGCCCCGGCTCCCTGGGCCCTGCTGCTTTGCTGGGTTTCTCCGGTGCCCGAAACCCACTTCCCAAGGGTTCTCCTTCGTAAGGAAGCAGGATTGGACGCGCGAAGCCTTCTGCACCAAGGCCCCAGGCATGCCCCCTGAGCCAGCTCGGCCTCTCAGCGCCGAGGCCCCGTCGCACCGACGGCCCCAAACAATCTTCTGGCAGCTGCATTCTGCAAAGGGAAACTCTCCTCGGGCAGCAAACCACAGCCCCAACGCGCCTCGGATCGAGAAAGCAACGCAAGCCGTTTTCGCCCCCGTCTCCCCGCTCTCCATAGGGCTAACCGGGGCTGGGCTGCCATGACTCCTTGGGCCCTGCTGCTTTGCTGGGGGTCTCCGGTGCCCGAAACCCACTCCCCACGCGTTCTCCTTCGCGGGGAAGCAGGATTGGGCGCGTGAAGGCCTTCTGCGCCCAGGCCCCAGCCAAGCCCCCTGAGCCAGCTCGGCCGCGCATCGCCTAGGCCCCGTCGCACCGACGGCCCCAAACAATCTTCTGGCAGCTGCATTCTGCAAAGTGAAACTCTCCTCGGGCAGCAAACCACAGCCCCAACGCGCCCGGATCGAGAAAGCAACATAAGCCGTTTTCGCCCCCGGCCCCCTGCTCTCAATAGAGCGATCCGGGGCTGGGCTGCCCCGGCTCCCTGGGCCCTGCTGCTTTGCTGGGGGTCTCCGGTGCCTGAAACCCACTCCCCACGGGTTCTCCTTCGTGGGGAAGCAGGATTGGGCGCGCGAAGCCTTCTGCGCCCAGGCCCCAGCCTTGCCCCCTGAGCCGGCTCCGGCACTCAGCGCCGAGGCTCCTTCGAATCGACTGCCATAAACGAACTTCTGGCAGCTGCATTCTGCAAAAGGAAACTCTCCTCGGGCAGCAACCCACAGCCCCAACCCGCCTCGGATCGAGAAAGCAACGCAAGCCGTTTTGGCCCCCGGCCACCCCCACTCCATAGGGCGAACCGGGGCTGGGCTGTCCCGTATCCCTGGGCCCTGCTGCTTTGCTGGGGGTCTCCGGTGCCCGAAACCCACTCCCCACGGGTTCTCCTTCGTGGGGAAGCAGGATTGGGCGCGTGAAGGCCTTCTGCGCCCAGGCCCGAGCCTTGCCCCCTGAGCGAGCTCGGCCGCTCAGCGCCGAGGCCCCGTCGCACCGAAGGCCCCAAACAATCTTCTGGCAGCTACATTCTGCAAAGGGAAACTCTCCTCGGGCAGCAACCCACAGCCCCAACGCGCCTCGGATCCAGAAAGCAAGGCAAGCCCTTTTCGCCCCCGGCCCCCCGCTCTCCATAGAGCGAACCGCGGCAGGGCTGCCCAGGCTCCCTGGGCCCTGCTGCTTTACTGGGGGTCTCCGGTGCCCGAAACCCACTCCCCACGGGTTCTCCTTCGTGGGGAAGCAGGATTGGGCGCGCGAAGGCCTTCTGCGCCCAGGCCCCAGCCATTCCCCCTGAGCCACCTCGGCCGCTCAGCGCCTAGGCCCCGTCGCACCGAAGGCCCCAAACAATCTTCTGGCAGCTACATTCTGCAAAGGGAAACTCTCCTCGGGCAGCAAACCACAGCCCCAACGCGCCTCGGATCGAGAAAGCAACGCAAGCCTTTTTCGCCCCCGGACCCCCGCTCTCCATACAGCGAACCGGGGCTGGGCTGCCATGGCTCCTTGGGCCCTGCTGCTTTGCTGGGGGTCTCCGGTGCCCGAAACCCACTCCCCACGGGATCTCCTTCGTGGGGAAGCAGGATTGGACGCGCGAAGCCTTCTGCGCCCAGGCCCCAGCCATCCCACCTGAGCCAGCTCGGCCGCTCAGCGCTGAGGCCCCGTCGCACCGACGGCCCCAAACAATCTTCTGGCAGCTGCATTCTGCAAAGGGAAACTCTCCTCGGGCAGCAAACCACAGCCCCAAAGCTCCTCGGTTAGAGAGAGCAACGCAAGCCGTTTTCGCCCCCGGCCCCCCGCTCTCCATAGAGCGAACCGGGGCTGGGCTGCCCCGGCTCCCTGGGCCCTGCTGCTTTGCTGGGGGTCTCCGGTGCCTGAAACCCACTCCCCACGGGTTCTCCTTCGTGGGGAAGCAGGATTGGGCGCGCGAAGCCCTTCTGCGCCCAGGCCCCAGCCATGCCCCCTGAGCCAGCTAGGCCGCTCAGCGCCTAGGCCCCGTCGCACCGAAGGCCCCAAACAATCTTCTGGCAGCTACATTCTGCAAAGGGAAACTCTCCTCGGGCAGCAACCCACAGCCCCAACGCGCCTCGGATCGAGAAAGCAACGCAAGCCGTTTTCGCCCCCGACCCCCCGCTCTCCATAGGGCGAACCAGGGCTGGGCTGCCCCGGCTCCCTTGGCCCTGCTGCTTTGCTGGTGGTCCCCGTGCCCGAAACCCACTCCCCACAGGTTCTCCTTCGTGGGGAAGCAGGATTGGGCGCGGGAAGGCCTTCTGCGCCCAGGCCCCAGGCAAGCCCCGGAGCCAGCTCCGCTGCTCAGCGCCAAGGCCCCGTCGCACCTAAGGCCCCAAACAATCTTCTGGCAGCTGCATTTTGCAAAGGGAAAGTCTCCTCGGGCAGCAAACCACAGCCCCAACGCGCCTCGGATCGAGAAAGCAACGCAAGCCGTTTTCGCCCCCGGACCCCCGCTCTTCATAGAGCGAACCGGGGCTGGGCTGCCCCGGCTCCCTGGGCCCTGCTGCTTTGCTGGGGGTCTCCGGTGCCCGAAACCCACTCCCCACGCGTTCTCCTTCGTGGGGAAGCAGGATTGGGCGCGCGAAGGCCTTCTGCGCCCAGGCCCGAGCCTTGCCCTCTGAGCCAGCTCGGCCGCACAGCGCCGAGGCCCCGTCGCACCGACGGCCCCAAACGAGCTTCTGGCAGCTGCATTCTGCAAAGGGAAACTCTCCTCGGGCAGCAAACCACAGCCCCAATGCTCCTCGGTTAGAGAAAGCAACGCAAGCCGTTTTCGCCCCTGGCCCCCCGATCTCCATAGAGCGAACCGGGGCTGGGCTGCCCCGGCTCCCTGGGCCCTGCTGCTTTGCTGGGTTTCTCCGGTGCCCGAAACCCACTTCCCAAGGGTTCTCCTTCGTAAGGAAGCAGGATTGGACGCGCGAAGCCTTCTGCACCAAGGCCCCAGGCATGCCCCCTGAGCCAGCTCGGCCTCTCAGCGCCGAGGCCCCGTCGCACCGACGGCCCCAAACAATCTTCTGGCAGCTGCATTCTGCAAAGGGAAACTCTCCTCGGGCAGCAAACCACAGCCCCAACGCGCCTCGGATCGAGAAAGCAACGCAAGCCGTTTTCGCCCCCGTCTCCCCGCTCTCCATAGGGCTAACCGGGGCTGGGCTGCCATGACTCCTTGGGCCCTGCTGCTTTGCTGGGGGTCTCCGGTGCCCGAAACCCACTCCCCACGCGTTCTCCTTCGCGGGGAAGCAGGATTGGGCGCGTGAAGGCCTTCTGCGCCCAGGCCCCAGCCAAGCCCCCTGAGCCAGCTCGGCCGCGCATCGCCTAGGCCCCGTCGCACCGACGGCCCCAAACAATCTTCTGGCAGCTGCATTCTGCAAAGTGAAACTCTCCTCGGGCAGCAAACCACAGCCCCAACGCGCCCGGATCGAGAAAGCAACATAAGCCGTTTTCGCCCCCGGCCCCCTGCTCTCAATAGAGCGATCCGGGGCTGGGCTGCCCCGGCTCCCTGGGCCCTGCTGCTTTGCTGGGGGTCTCCGGTGCCTGAAACCCACTCCCCACGGGTTCTCCTTCGTGGGGAAGCAGGATTGGGCGCGCGAAGCCTTCTGCGCCCAGGCCCCAGCCTTGCCCCCTGAGCCGGCTCCGGCACTCAGCGCCGAGGCTCCTTCGAATCGACTGCCATAAACGAACTTCTGGCAGCTGCATTCTGCAAAAGGAAACTCTCCTCGGGCAGCAACCCACAGCCCCAACCCGCCTCGGATCGAGAAAGCAACGCAAGCCGTTTTGGCCCCCGGCCACCCCCACTCCATAGGGCGAACCGGGGCTGGGCTGTCCCGTATCCCTGGGCCCTGCTGCTTTGCTGGGGGTCTCCGGTGCCCGAAACCCACTCCCCACGGGTTCTCCTTCGTGGGGAAGCAGGATTGGGCGCGTGAAGGCCTTCTGCGCCCAGGCCCGAGCCTTGCCCCCTGAGCGAGCTCGGCCGCTCAGCGCCGAGGCCCCGTCGCACCGAAGGCCCCAAACAATCTTCTGGCAGCTACATTCTGCAAAGGGAAACTCTCCTCGGGCAGCAACCCACAGCCCCAACGCGCCTCGGATCCAGAAAGCAAGGCAAGCCCTTTTCGCCCCCGGCCCCCCGCTCTCCATAGAGCGAACCGCGGCAGGGCTGCCCAGGCTCCCTGGGCCCTGCTGCTTTACTGGGGGTCTCCGGTGCCCGAAACCCACTCCCCACGGGTTCTCCTTCGTGGGGAAGCAGGATTGGGCGCGCGAAGGCCTTCTGCGCCCAGGCCCCAGCCATTCCCCCTGAGCCACCTCGGCCGCTCAGCGCCTAGGCCCCGTCGCACCGAAGGCCCCAAACAATCTTCTGGCAGCTACATTCTGCAAAGGGAAACTCTCCTCGGGCAGCAAACCACAGCCCCAACGCGCCTCGGATCGAGAAAGCAACGCAAGCCTTTTTCGCCCCCGGACCCCCGCTCTCCATACAGCGAACCGGGGCTGGGCTGCCATGGCTCCTTGGGCCCTGCTGCTTTGCTGGGGGTCTCCGGTGCCCGAAACCCACTCCCCACGGGATCTCCTTCGTGGGGAAGCAGGATTGGACGCGCGAAGCCTTCTGCGCCCAGGCCCCAGCCATCCCACCTGAGCCAGCTCGGCCGCTCAGCGCTGAGGCCCCGTCGCACCGACGGCCCCAAACAATCTTCTGGCAGCTGCATTCTGCAAAGGGAAACTCTCCTCGGGCAGCAAACCACAGCCCCAAAGCTCCTCGGTTAGAGAGAGCAACGCAAGCCGTTTTCGCCCCCGGCCCCCCGCTCTCCATAGAGCGAACCGGGGCTGGGCTGCCCCGGCTCCCTGGGCCCTGCTGCTTTGCTGGGGGTCTCCGGTGCCTGAAACCCACTCCCCACGGGTTCTCCTTCGTGGGGAAGCAGGATTGGGCGCGCGAAGCCCTTCTGCGCCCAGGCCCCAGCCATGCCCCCTGAGCCAGCTAGGCCGCTCAGCGCCTAGGCCCCGTCGCACCGAAGGCCCCAAACAATCTTCTGGCAGCTACATTCTGCAAAGGGAAACTCTCCTCGGGCAGCAACCCACAGCCCCAACGCGCCTCGGATCGAGAAAGCAACGCAAGCCGTTTTCGCCCCCGACCCCCCGCTCTCCATAGGGCGAACCAGGGCTGGGCTGCCCCGGCTCCCTTGGCCCTGCTGCTTTGCTGGTGGTCCCCGTGCCCGAAACCCACTCCCCACAGGTTCTCCTTCGTGGGGAAGCAGGATTGGGCGCGGGAAGGCCTTCTGCGCCCAGGCCCCAGGCAAGCCCCGGAGCCAGCTCCGCTGCTCAGCGCCAAGGCCCCGTCGCACCTAAGGCCCCAAACAATCTTCTGGCAGCTGCATTTTGCAAAGGGAAAGTCTCCTCGGGCAGCAAACCACAGCCCCAACGCGCCTCGGATCGAGAAAGCAACGCAAGCCGTTTTCGCCCCCGGACCCCCGCTCTTCATAGAGCGAACCGGGGCTGGGCTGCCCCGGCTCCCTGGGCCCTGCTGCTTTGCTGGGGGTCTCCGGTGCCCGAAACCCACTCCCCACGCGTTCTCCTTCGTGGGGAAGCAGGATTGGGCGCGCGAAGGCCTTCTGCGCCCAGGCCCGAGCCTTGCCCTCTGAGCCAGCTCGGCCGCACAGCGCCGAGGCCCCGTCGCACCGACGGCCCCAAACGAGCTTCTGGCAGCTGCATTCTGCAAAGGGAAACTCTCCTCGGGCAGCAAACCACAGCCCCAATGCTCCTCGGTTAGAGAAAGCAACGCAAGCCGTTTTCGCCCCTGGCCCCCCGATCTCCATAGAGCGAACCGGGGCTGGGCTGCCCCGGCTCCCTGGGCCCTGCTGCTTTGCTGGGTTTCTCCGGTGCCCGAAACCCACTTCCCAAGGGTTCTCCTTCGTAAGGAAGCAGGATTGGACGCGCGAAGCCTTCTGCACCAAGGCCCCAGGCATGCCCCCTGAGCCAGCTCGGCCTCTCAGCGCCGAGGCCCCGTCGCACCGACGGCCCCAAACAATCTTCTGGCAGCTGCATTCTGCAAAGGGAAACTCTCCTCGGGCAGCAAACCACAGCCCCAACGCGCCTCGGATCGAGAAAGCAACGCAAGCCGTTTTCGCCCCCGTCTCCCCGCTCTCCATAGGGCTAACCGGGGCTGGGCTGCCATGACTCCTTGGGCCCTGCTGCTTTGCTGGGGGTCTCCGGTGCCCGAAACCCACTCCCCACGCGTTCTCCTTCGCGGGGAAGCAGGATTGGGCGCGTGAAGGCCTTCTGCGCCCAGGCCCCAGCCAAGCCCCCTGAGCCAGCTCGGCCGCGCATCGCCTAGGCCCCGTCGCACCGACGGCCCCAAACAATCTTCTGGCAGCTGCATTCTGCAAAGTGAAACTCTCCTCGGGCAGCAAACCACAGCCCCAACGCGCCCGGATCGAGAAAGCAACATAAGCCGTTTTCGCCCCCGGCCCCCTGCTCTCAATAGAGCGATCCGGGGCTGGGCTGCCCCGGCTCCCTGGGCCCTGCTGCTTTGCTGGGGGTCTCCGGTGCCTGAAACCCACTCCCCACGGGTTCTCCTTCGTGGGGAAGCAGGATTGGGCGCGCGAAGCCTTCTGCGCCCAGGCCCCAGCCTTGCCCCCTGAGCCGGCTCCGGCACTCAGCGCCGAGGCTCCTTCGAATCGACTGCCATAAACGAACTTCTGGCAGCTGCATTCTGCAAAAGGAAACTCTCCTCGGGCAGCAACCCACAGCCCCAACCCGCCTCGGATCGAGAAAGCAACGCAAGCCGTTTTGGCCCCCGGCCACCCCCACTCCATAGGGCGAACCGGGGCTGGGCTGTCCCGTATCCCTGGGCCCTGCTGCTTTGCTGGGGGTCTCCGGTGCCCGAAACCCACTCCCCACGGGTTCTCCTTCGTGGGGAAGCAGGATTGGGCGCGTGAAGGCCTTCTGCGCCCAGGCCCGAGCCTTGCCCCCTGAGCGAGCTCGGCCGCTCAGCGCCGAGGCCCCGTCGCACCGAAGGCCCCAAACAATCTTCTGGCAGCTACATTCTGCAAAGGGAAACTCTCCTCGGGCAGCAACCCACAGCCCCAACGCGCCTCGGATCCAGAAAGCAAGGCAAGCCCTTTTCGCCCCCGGCCCCCCGCTCTCCATAGAGCGAACCGCGGCAGGGCTGCCCAGGCTCCCTGGGCCCTGCTGCTTTACTGGGGGTCTCCGGTGCCCGAAACCCACTCCCCACGGGTTCTCCTTCGTGGGGAAGCAGGATTGGGCGCGCGAAGGCCTTCTGCGCCCAGGCCCCAGCCATTCCCCCTGAGCCAGCTCGGCCGCTCAGCGCCTAGGCCCCGTCGCACCGAAGGCCCCAAACAATCTTCTGGCAGCTACATTCTGCAAAGGGAAACTCTCCTCGGGCAGCAAACCACAGCCCCAACGCGCCTCGGATCGAGAAAGCAACGCAAGCCTTTTTCGCCCCCGGACCCCCGCTCTCCATACAGCGAACCGGGGCTGGGCTGCCATGGCTCCTTGGGCCCTGCTGCTTTGCTGGGGGTCTCCGGTGCCCGAAACCCACTCCCCACGGGATCTCCTTCGTGGGGAAGCAGGATTGGACGCGCGAAGCCTTCTGCGCCCAGGCCCCAGCCATCCCACCTGAGCCAGCTCGGCCGCTCAGCGCTGAGGCCCCGTCGCACCGACGGCCCCAAACAATCTTCTGGCAGCTGCATTCTGCAAAGGGAAACTCTCCTCGGGCAGCAAACCACAGCCCCAAAGCTCCTCGGTTAGAGAGAGCAACGCAAGCCGTTTTCGCCCCCGGCCCCCCGCTCTCCATAGAGCGAACCGGGGCTGGGCTGCCCCGGCTCCCTGGGCCCTGCTGCTTTGCTGGGGGTCTCCGGTGCCTGAAACCCACTCCCCACGGGTTCTCCTTCGTGGGGAAGCAGGATTGGGCGCGCGAAGCCCTTCTGCGCCCAGGCCCCAGCCATGCCCCCTGAGCCAGCTAGGCCGCTCAGCGCCTAGGCCCCGTCGCACCGAAGGCCCCAAACAATCTTCTGGCAGCTACATTCTGCAAAGGGAAACTCTCCTCGGGCAGCAACCCACAGCCCCAACGCGCCTCGGATCGAGAAAGCAACGCAAGCCGTTTTCGCCCCCGACCCCCCGCTCTCCATAGGGCGAACCAGGGCTGGGCTGCCCCGGCTCCCTGGGCCCTGCTGCTTTGCTGGTGGTCCCCGTGCCCGAAACCCACTCCCCACAGGTTCTCCTTCGTGGGGAAGCAGGATTGGGCGCGGGAAGGCCTTCTGCGCCCAGGCCCCAGGCAAGCCCCGGAGCCAGCTCGGCTGCTCAGCGCCAAGGCCCCGTCGCACCTAAGGCCCCAAACAATCTTCTGGCAGCTGCATTTTGCAAAGGGAAAGTCTCCTCGGGCAGCAAACCACAGCCCCAACGCGCCTCGGATCGAGAAAGCAACGCAAGCCGTTTTCGCCCCCGGACCCCCGCTCTTCATAGAGCGAACCGGGGCTGGGCTGCCCCGGCTCCCTGGGCCCTGCTGCTTTGCTGGGGGTCTCCGGTGCCCGAAACCCACTCCCCACGCGTTCTCCTTCGTGGGGAAGCAGGATTGGGCGCGCGAAGGCCTTCTGCGCCCAGGCCCGAGCCTTGCCCTCTGAGCCAGCTCGGCCGCACAGCGCCGAGGCCCCGTCGCACCGACGGCCCCAAACGAGCTTCTGGCAGCTGCATTCTGCAAAGGGAAACTCTCCTCGGGCAGCAAACCACAGCCCCAACGCGCCTCGGATCGAGAATGCAACGCAAGCCGTTTTCGCCCCCGGCCCCCCGCTCGCCATAGGGCTAACCGGGGCTGGGCTGCCCTGGCTCCTTGGGCCCTGCTGCTTTGCTGGGGGTCTCCGGTGCCCGAAACCCACTCCCCACGGGTTCTCCTTCGTGGGGAAGCAGGATTGGACGCGCGAAGCCTTCTGCGCCCAGGCCCCAGCCATGCTCCCTGAGCCAGCTCGGCCGCTCAGCGCCTAGGCCCCGTCGCACCGACGGCCCCAAACGAGCTTCTGGCAGCTGCATTCTGCAAAGGGAAACTCTCCTCGGGCAGCAAACCACAGCCCCAACGCGCCTCGGATCGAGAATGCAACGCAAGCCGTTTTCGCCCCCGGCCCCCCGCTCGCCATAGGGCTAACCGGGGCTGGGCTGCCATGGCTCATTGGGCCCTGCTGCTTTGCTGGGGGTCTCCGGTGCCCGAAACCCACTCCCCACGGGTTCTCCTTCGTGGGGAAGCAGGATTGGACGCGCGAAGCCTTCTGCGCCCAGGCCCCAGCCTTGCCCCCTGAGCCGGCTCCGGCACTCAGCGCCGAGGCTCCTTCGAATCGACTGCCATAAACGAACTTCTGGCAGCTGCATTCTGCAAAAGGAAACTCTCCTCGGGCAGCAACCCACAGCCCCAACGCGCCTCGGATCGAGAAAGCAACGCAAGCCGTTTTGGCCCCCGGCCACCCCCACTCCATAGGGCGAACCGGGGCTGGGCTGCCCCGGCTCCCTGGGCCCTGCTGCTTTGCTGGGGGTCTCCGGTGCCCGAAACCCACTCCCCACGGGTTCTCCTTCGTGGGGAAGCAGGATTGGGCGCGCGAAGCCCTTCTGCGCCCAGGCCCCAGCCATGCCCCCTGAGCCAGCTCGGCCGCTCAGCGCCTAGTCCCCGTCGCACCGAAGGCCCCAAACAATCTTCTGGCAGCTACATTCTGCAAAGGGAAAGTCTCCTCGGGCAGCAAACCACAGCCCCAACGCGCCTCGGATCGAGAAAGCAACGCAAGCCTTTTTCGCCCCCGGACCCCCGCTCTCCATACAGCGAACCGGGGCTGGGCTGCCATGGCTCCTTGGGCCCTGCTGCTTTGCTGGGGGTCTCCGGTGCCCGAAACCCACTCCCCACGGGATCTCCTTCGTGGGGAAGCAGGATTGGACGCGCGAAGCCTTCTGCGCCCAGGCCCCAGCCATCCCACCTGAGCCAGCTCGGCCGCTCAGCGCTGAGGCCCCGTCGCACCGACGGCCCCAAACAATCTTCTGGCAGCTGCATTCTGCAAAGGGAAACTCTCCTCGGGCAGCAAACCACAGCCCCAAAGCTCCTCGGTTAGAGAGAGCAACGCAAGCCGTTTTCGCCCCCGGCCCCCCGCTCTCCATAGAGCGAACCGGGGCTGGGCTGCCCCGGCTCCCTGGGCCCTGCTGCTTTGCTGGGGGTCTCCGGTGCCTGAAACCCACTCCCCACGGGTTCTCCTTCGTGGGGAAGCAGGATTGGGCGCGCGAAGCCCTTCTGCGCCCAGGCCCCAGCCATGCCCCCTGAGCCAGCTAGGCCGCTCAGCGCCTAGGCCCCGTCGCACCGAAGGCCCCAAACAATCTTCTGGCAGCTACATTCTGCAAAGGGAAACTCTCCTCGGGCAGCAACCCACAGCCCCAACGCGCCTCGGATCGAGAAAGCAACGCAAGCCGTTTTCGCCCCCGACCCCCCGCTCTCCATAGGGCGAACCAGGGCTGGGCTGCCCCGGCTCCCTTGGCCCTGCTGCTTTGCTGGTGGTCCCCGTGCCCGAAACCCACTCCCCACAGGTTCTCCTTCGTGGGGAAGCAGGATTGGGCGCGGGAAGGCCTTCTGCGCCCAGGCCCCAGGCAAGCCCCGGAGCCAGCTCCGCTGCTCAGCGCCAAGGCCCCGTCGCACCTAAGGCCCCAAACAATCTTCTGGCAGCTGCATTTTGCAAAGGGAAAGTCTCCTCGGGCAGCAAACCACAGCCCCAACGCGCCTCGGATCGAGAAAGCAACGCAAGCCGTTTTCGCCCCCGGACCCCCGCTCTTCATAGAGCGAACCGGGGCTGGGCTGCCCCGGCTCCCTGGGCCCTGCTGCTTTGCTGGGGGTCTCCGGTGCCCGAAACCCACTCCCCACGCGTTCTCCTTCGTGGGGAAGCAGGATTGGGCGCGCGAAGGCCTTCTGCGCCCAGGCCCGAGCCTTGCCCTCTGAGCCAGCTCGGCCGCACAGCGCCGAGGCCCCGTCGCACCGACGGCCCCAAACGAGCTTCTGGCAGCTGCATTCTGCAAAGGGAAACTCTCCTCGGGCAGCAAACCACAGCCCCAATGCTCCTCGGTTAGAGAAAGCAACGCAAGCCGTTTTCGCCCCTGGCCCCCCGATCTCCATAGAGCGAACCGGGGCTGGGCTGCCCCGGCTCCCTGGGCCCTGCTGCTTTGCTGGGTTTCTCCGGTGCCCGAAACCCACTTCCCAAGGGTTCTCCTTCGTAAGGAAGCAGGATTGGACGCGCGAAGCCTTCTGCACCAAGGCCCCAGGCATGCCCCCTGAGCCAGCTCGGCCTCTCAGCGCCGAGGCCCCGTCGCACCGACGGCCCCAAACAATCTTCTGGCAGCTGCATTCTGCAAAGGGAAACTCTCCTCGGGCAGCAAACCACAGCCCCAACGCGCCTCGGATCGAGAAAGCAACGCAAGCCGTTTTCGCCCCCGTCTCCCCGCTCTCCATAGGGCTAACCGGGGCTGGGCTGCCATGACTCCTTGGGCCCTGCTGCTTTGCTGGGGGTCTCCGGTGCCCGAAACCCACTCCCCACGCGTTCTCCTTCGCGGGGAAGCAGGATTGGGCGCGTGAAGGCCTTCTGCGCCCAGGCCCCAGCCAAGCCCCCTGAGCCAGCTCGGCCGCGCATCGCCTAGGCCCCGTCGCACCGACGGCCCCAAACAATCTTCTGGCAGCTGCATTCTGCAAAGTGAAACTCTCCTCGGGCAGCAAACCACAGCCCCAACGCGCCCGGATCGAGAAAGCAACATAAGCCGTTTTCGCCCCCGGCCCCCTGCTCTCAATAGAGCGATCCGGGGCTGGGCTGCCCCGGCTCCCTGGGCCCTGCTGCTTTGCTGGGGGTCTCCGGTGCCTGAAACCCACTCCCCACGGGTTCTCCTTCGTGGGGAAGCAGGATTGGGCGCGCGAAGCCTTCTGCGCCCAGGCCCCAGCCTTGCCCCCTGAGCCGGCTCCGGCACTCAGCGCCGAGGCTCCTTCGAATCGACTGCCATAAACGAACTTCTGGCAGCTGCATTCTGCAAAAGGAAACTCTCCTCGGGCAGCAACCCACAGCCCCAACCCGCCTCGGATCGAGAAAGCAACGCAAGCCGTTTTGGCCCCCGGCCACCCCCACTCCATAGGGCGAACCGGGGCTGGGCTGTCCCGTATCCCTGGGCCCTGCTGCTTTGCTGGGGGTCTCCGGTGCCCGAAACCCACTCCCCACGGGTTCTCCTTCGTGGGGAAGCAGGATTGGGCGCGTGAAGGCCTTCTGCGCCCAGGCCCGAGCCTTGCCCCCTGAGCGAGCTCGGCCGCTCAGCGCCGAGGCCCCGTCGCACCGAAGGCCCCAAACAATCTTCTGGCAGCTACATTCTGCAAAGGGAAACTCTCCTCGGGCAGCAACCCACAGCCCCAACGCGCCTCGGATCCAGAAAGCAAGGCAAGCCCTTTTCGCCCCCGGCCCCCCGCTCTCCATAGAGCGAACCGCGGCAGGGCTGCCCAGGCTCCCTGGGCCCTGCTGCTTTACTGGGGGTCTCCGGTGCCCGAAACCCACTCCCCACGGGTTCTCCTTCGTGGGGAAGCAGGATTGGGCGCGCGAAGGCCTTCTGCGCCCAGGCCCCAGCCATTCCCCCTGAGCCAGCTCGGCCGCTCAGCGCCTAGGCCCCGTCGCACCGAAGGCCCCAAACAATCTTCTGGCAGCTACATTCTGCAAAGGGAAACTCTCCTCGGGCAGCAAACCACAGCCCCAACGCGCCTCGGATCGAGAAAGCAACGCAAGCCTTTTTCGCCCCCGGACCCCCGCTCTCCATACAGCGAACCGGGGCTGGGCTGCCATGGCTCCTTGGGCCCTGCTGCTTTGCTGGGGGTCTCCGGTGCCCGAAACCCACTCCCCACGGGATCTCCTTCGTGGGGAAGCAGGATTGGACGCGCGAAGCCTTCTGCGCCCAGGCCCCAGCCATCCCACCTGAGCCAGCTCGGCCGCTCAGCGCTGAGGCCCCGTCGCACCGACGGCCCCAAACAATCTTCTGGCAGCTGCATTCTGCAAAGGGAAACTCTCCTCGGGCAGCAAACCACAGCCCCAAAGCTCCTCGGTTAGAGAGAGCAACGCAAGCCGTTTTCGCCCCCGGCCCCCCGCTCTCCATAGAGCGAACCGGGGCTGGGCTGCCCCGGCTCCCTGGGCCCTGCTGCTTTGCTGGGGGTCTCCGGTGCCTGAAACCCACTCCCCACGGGTTCTCCTTCGTGGGGAAGCAGGATTGGGCGCGCGAAGCCCTTCTGCGCCCAGGCCCCAGCCATGCCCCCTGAGCCAGCTAGGCCGCTCAGCGCCTAGGCCCCGTCGCACCGAAGGCCCCAAACAATCTTCTGGCAGCTACATTCTGCAAAGGGAAACTCTCCTCGGGCAGCAACCCACAGCCCCAACGCGCCTCGGATCGAGAAAGCAACGCAAGCCGTTTTCGCCCCCGACCCCCCGCTCTCCATAGGGCGAACCAGGGCTGGGCTGCCCCGGCTCCCTGGGCCCTGCTGCTTTGCTGGTGGTCCCCGTGCCCGAAACCCACTCCCCACAGGTTCTCCTTCGTGGGGAAGCAGGATTGGGCGCGGGAAGGCCTTCTGCGCCCAGGCCCCAGGCAAGCCCCGGAGCCAGCTCGGCTGCTCAGCGCCAAGGCCCCGTCGCACCTAAGGCCCCAAACAATCTTCTGGCAGCTGCATTTTGCAAAGGGAAAGTCTCCTCGGGCAGCAAACCACAGCCCCAACGCGCCTCGGATCGAGAAAGCAACGCAAGCCGTTTTCGCCCCCGGACCCCCGCTCTTCATAGAGCGAACCGGGGCTGGGCTGCCCCGGCTCCCTGGGCCCTGCTGCTTTGCTGGGGGTCTCCGGTGCCCGAAACCCACTCCCCACGCGTTCTCCTTCGTGGGGAAGCAGGATTGGGCGCGCGAAGGCCTTCTGCGCCCAGGCCCGAGCCTTGCCCTCTGAGCCAGCTCGGCCGCACAGCGCCGAGGCCCCGTCGCACCGACGGCCCCAAACGAGCTTCTGGCAGCTGCATTCTGCAAAGGGAAACTCTCCTCGGGCAGCAAACCACAGCCCCAACGCGCCTCGGATCGAGAATGCAACGCAAGCCGTTTTCGCCCCCGGCCCCCCGCTCGCCATAGGGCTAACCGGGGCTGGGCTGCCCTGGCTCCTTGGGCCCTGCTGCTTTGCTGGGGGTCTCCGGTGCCCGAAACCCACTCCCCACGGGTTCTCCTTCGTGGGGAAGCAGGATTGGACGCGCGAAGCCTTCTGCGCCCAGGCCCCAGCCATGCCCCCTGAGCCAGCTCGGCCGCTCAGCGCCAAGGCCCCGTCGCACCGACGGCCCCAAACGAGCTTCTGGCAGCTGCATTCTGCAAAGGGAAACTCTCCTCGGGCAGCAAACCACAGCCCCAACGCGCCTCGGATCGAGAATGCAACGCAAGCCGTTTTCGCCCCCGGCCCCCCGCTCGCCATAGGGCTAACCGGGGCTGGGCTGCCATGGCTCATTGGGCCCTGCTGCTTTGCTGGGGGTCTCCGGTGCCCGAAACCCACTCCCCACGGGTTCTCCTTCGTGGGGAAGCAGGATTGGACGCGCGAAGCCTTCTGCGCCCAGGCCCCAGCCTTGCCCCCTGAGCCGGCTCCGGCACTCAGCGCCGAGGCTCCTTCGAATCGACTGCCATAAACGAACTTCTGGCAGCTGCATTCTGCAAAAGGAAACTCTCCTCGGGCAGCAACCCACAGCCCCAACGCGCCTCGGATCGAGAAAGCAACGCAAGCCGTTTTGGCCCCCGGCCACCCCCACTCCATAGGGCGAACCGGGGCTGGGCTGCCCCGGCTCCCTGGGCCCTGCTGCTTTGCTGGGGGTCTCCGGTGCCCGAAACCCACTCCCCACGGGTTCTCCTTCGTGGGGAAGCAGGATTGGGCGCGCGAAGCCCTTCTGCGCCCAGGCCCCAGCCATGCCCCCTGAGCCAGCTCGGCCGCTCAGCGCCTAGTCCCCGTCGCACCGAAGGCCCCAAACAATCTTCTGGCAGCTACATTCTGCAAAGGGAAAGTCTCCTCGGGCAGCAAACCACAGCCCCAACGCGCCTCGGATCGAGAAAGCAACGCAAGCCGTTTTCGCCCCGGGCCCCCCGCTCTCCTTAGAGCGAACCGGGGCTGGGCTGCCCAGGCTCCCTGGGCCCTGCTGCTTTGCTGGGGGTCTCCGGTGCCCGAAACCCACTCCCCACGGGTTCTCCTTCGTGGGGAAGCAGGATTGGGCGCGTGAAGGCCTTCTGCGCCTAGGCCCGAGCCTTGCCCCCTGAGCGAGCTCAGCCGCTCAGCGCCGAGGCCCCGTCGCACCGACGGCCCCAAACAATCTTCTGGCAGCTGCATTCTGCAAAGGGAAACTCTCCTCGGGCAGCAAACCACAGCCCCAACGCGCCTCGGATCGAGAAAGCAACGCAAGCCGTTTTCGCCCCCGGCCCCCCGCTGGCCATAGGGCAAACCGGGGCTGGGCTGCCATGGCTCCTTGGGCCCTGCTGCTTTGCTGGGTGTCTCCGGTGCCCGAAACCCACTCCCCACGGGATCTCCTTCGTGGGGAAGCAGGATTGGACGCGCGAAGCCTTCTGCGCCCAGGCCCCAGCCATGCCCCCTGAGCCAGCTCGGCCGCTCAGCGCTGAGGCCCCGTCGCACCGACGGCCCCAAACAATCTTCTGGCAGCTGCATTCTGCAAAGGGAAACTCTCCTCGGGCAGCAAACCACAGCCCCAATGCTCCTCGGTTAGAGAAAGCAATGCAAGCCGTTTTCGCCCCCGGCCCCCCGCTCTCCATACAGCGAACTGGCGCTGGGCTGCCCCGGCTCCCTGGGCCCTGCTGCTTTGCTGGATGTCTCCGGTTCCCGAAACCCACTCCCCACGGGTTCTACTTTGTGGGGAAGCAGGATTGGGCGCGCTAAGGCCTTCTGCGCCCAGGCCCCAGCCATGCCCCCTGAGCCAGCACGGCCGCTCAGCGCCGAGGCCCCATCGGACCGACGGCCCGAAACAATCTTCTGGCAGCTGCATTCTGCAAAGGGAAACTCTCCTCGGGCAGCAAACCACAGCCCCAACGCGCCTCGGATCGAGAAAGCAACGCAAGCCGTTTTCGCCCCTGGCCCCCCGCTCTCCATAGAGCGAACCGGGGCTGGGCTGCCCCGGCTCCCTGGGCCCTGCTGCTTTGCTGGGGGTCTCCGGTGCCCGAAACCCACTCCCCACGTGTTCTCCTTCGTGGGGAAGCAGGATTGGGCGCGCGAAGCTTTCTGCGCCCAAGCCCCAGCCATGCCCCCTGAGCCGGCTCGGCCGCTCAGCGCCTAGGCTCCTTAGAATCGACGGCCATAAACGAACTTCTGGCAGCTGCATTCTGCAAAGGGAAACTCTCCTCGGGCAGCAAAACACAGCCCCAACGCGCCTCGGATCGAGAAAGCAAGGCAAGCCCTTTTCGCCCCCGGCCCCCCGCTCTCCATAGAGCGAACCGCGGCAGGGCTGCCCAGGCTCCCTGGGTCCTGCTGCTTTACTGGGGGTCTCCGGTGCCCGAAACCCACTCCCCACGGGTTCTCCTTCGTGGGGAAGCAGGATTGGACGCGCGAAGCCTTCTGCGCCCAGGCCCCAGCCATGCCACCTGAGCCAGCTCGGCCGCTCGGCGCTGAGGCCCCGTCGCACCGACGGCCCCAAACAATCTTCTGGCAGCTGCATTCTGCAAAGGGAAACTCTCCTCGGGCAGCAAACCACAGCCCCAATGCTCCTCGGTTAGAGAGAGCAACGCAAGCCGTTTTCGCCCCCGGACCCCGCTCTCCATAGAGCGAACCGGGGCTGGGCTGCCCCGGCTCCCTGGGCCCTGCTGCTTTGCTGGGGGTCTCCGGTGCCTGAAACCCACTCCCCACGGGTTCTCCTTCGTGGGGAAGCAGGATTGGGCGCGCGAAGCCCTTCTGCGCCCAGGCCCCAGCCATGCACCCTGAGCCAGCTAGGCCGCTCAGCGCCTAGGCCCTGTCGCACCGACGGCCCGAAACAATCTTTTGGCAGCTGCATTCTGCAAAGGGTAACTCTCCTCGGGCAGCAAACCACAGCCCCAACGCGCCTCGGATTGAGAAAGCACTGCAAGCCGTTTTCGACCCGACACCCTGCTATCCATAGGGGTAACCGGGGCTGGGCTGCCCTGGCTCCTTGGGCCCTGCTGCTTTGCTGGGGGTTTCGGTGCCCGAAACCCACTCCCCACGGGTTCTCCTTCGTGGGGAAGCAGGATTGGGCGCGCGATGCTTTCTGCGCCCAAGCCCCAGCCATGCCCCCTGAGCCGGCTCGGCCGCTCAGCGCCTAGGCTCCTTAGAATCGAAGGCCATAAACGAACTTCTGGCAGCTGCATTCTGCAAAGGGAAACTCTCCTCGGGCAGCAAACCACAGCCCCAACGCGCCTCGGATCGAGAAAGCAACGCAAGCCGTTTTCGCCCCCGGACCCCCGCTCTCCATAGAGCGAACAGGGGCTGGGCTGCCATGGCTCCTTGGGCCCTGCTGCTTTGCTGGGGGTCTCCGGTGCCCGAAACCCACTCCCCACGGGATCTCCTTCGTGGGGAAGCAGGATTTGACGCGCGAAGCCTTCTGCGCCCAGGCCCCAGCCATGCCCCCTGAGCCAGCTAGGCCGCTCAGCGCCTAGGCCCCGTCGCACCGAAGCCCCAAAAAATCTTCTGGCAGCTGCATTCTGCAAAGGGAAACTCTCCTCGGGCAGCAAACCACAGCCCCAACGCGCCTCGGATCGAGAAAGCAACGCAAGCCGTTTTCGCCCCCAGAGCCCGCTCTCCATAGAGCGAACCGGGGCTGGGCTGCCATGGCTCCTTGGGCCCTGCTGCTTTGCTGGGTGTCTCCGGTGCCCGAAACCCACTCCCCACGGGATCTCCTTCGTGGGGAAGCAGGATTGGACGCGCGAAGCCTTCTGCGCCCAGGCCCCAGCCATGCCCCCTGAGCCAGCTCGGCCGCTCAGCGCTGAGGCCCCGTCGCACCGACGCCCCCAAACAATCTTCTGGCAGCTGCATTCTGCAAAGGGAAACTCTCCTCGGGCAGCAAACCACAGCCCCAATGCTCCTCGGTTAGAGAAAGCAATGCAAGCCGTTTTCGCCCCCGGCCCCCCGCTCTCCATACAGCGAACCGGCGCTGGGCTGCCCCGGCTCCCTGGGCCCTGCTGCTTTGCTGGATGTCTCCGGTTCCCGAAACCCACTCCCCACGGGTTCTACTTTGTGGGGAAGCAGGATTGGGCGCGCTAAGGCCTTCTGTGCCCAGGCCCCAGCCATGCCCCCTGAGCCAGCACGGCCGCTCAGCGCCGAGGCCCCGTCGCACCGAAGGCCCCAAACAATCTTCGGGCAGCTGCATTCTGCAAAGGGAAACTCTCCTAGGGCAGCAAACCACAGCCCCAACGCGCCTCGGATCGAGAAAGCAACGCAAGCCGTTTTCGCCCCCGGCTCCCCGCTCTCCATAGAGCGAACCGGGGCTGGGCTGCCCCGGCTCCCTGGGCCCTGCTGCTTTGCTGGGGGTCTCCGGTGCCTGAAACCCACTCCCCACGGGTTCTCCTTCGTGGGGAAGCAGGATTGGGCGCGCGAAGCCCTTCTGCGCCCTGGCCCCAGCCTTACCCCCTGAGCCAGCTAGGCCGCTCAGCGCCTAGGCCCCGTCGCACCGACGGCCCCAAACAATCTTCTGGCAGCTGCATTCTGCAAAGGGTAACTCTCCTCGGGCAGCAAACCACAGCCCCATCGCCCCTCGGATCGAGAAAGCACTGCAAGCCGTTTTCGACCCGACACCCCGCTCTCCATAGGGGTAACCGGGGCTGGGCTGCCCTGGCTCCTTGGGCCCTGCTGCTTTGCTGGGCGTCTCCGGTGCCCGAAACCCACTCCCCACGGGTTCTCCTTCGTGAGGAAGCAGGATTGGGCGCGCGAAGCTTTCTGCGCCCAAGCCCCAGACATGCCCCCTGAGCCGGCTCGGCCGCTCAGCGCCTAGGCTCCTTAGAATCGACGGCCCAAAACGAGCTTCTGGCAGCTTCATTCTGCAAAGGGAAACTCTCCTTGGGCAGCAAACCACAGCCCCAACGCGCCTCGGATCGAGAAAGCAACGCAAGCCGTTTTCGCCCCCGGCCCCCCGCTCTCCATAGAGCGAACCGCGGCAGGGCTGCCCAGGCTCCCTGGGCCCTGCTGCTTTACTGGGGGTCTCCGGTGCCCGAAACCCACTCCCCACGGGTTCTCCTTCGTGGGGAAGCAGGATTGGGCGCGCGAAGGCCTTCTGCGCACAGGCCCCAGCCATGCACCCTGAGCCAGCTCGGCCGCTCAGCGCCTAGGCCCCGTCGCACCGAAGGCCCCAAACAATCTTCTGGCAGCTACATTCTGCAAAGGGAAACTCTCCTCGGGCAGCAAACCACAGCCCCAACGCGCCTCGGATCGAGAAAGCAACGCAAGCCTTTTTCGCCCCAAGACCCCCGCTCTCCATAGAGCGAACCGGGGCTGGGCTGCCATGGCTCCTTGGGCCCTGCTGCTTTGCTGGGGGTCTCCGGTGCCCGAAACCCACTCCCCACGGGATCTCCTTCGTGGGGAAGCAGGATTGGACGCGCAAAGCCTTCTGCGCCCAGGCCCCAGCCATGCCACCTGAGCCAGCTCGGCCGCTCAGCGCTGAGGCCCCGTCGCACCGACGGCCCCAAACAATCTTCTGGCAGCTGCATTCTGCAAAGGGAAACTCTCCTCGGGCAGCAAACCACAGCCCCAATGCTCCTCGGTTAGAGAAAGCAATGCAAGCCGTTTTCGCCCCCGGTCCCCCGCTCTCCATACAGCGAACCGGCGCTGGGCTGCCCCGGCTCCCTGGGCCCTGCTGCATTGCTGGATGTCTCCGGTTCCCGAAACCCACTCCCCACGGGTTCTCCTTCGTGGGGAAGCAGGATTGGGCGCGCGAAGGCCTTCTGCGCCCAGGCCCCAGCCATGCCCCCTGAGCCAGCTAGGCCGCTCAGCGCCGAGGCCCCTTCGCACCGACGGCCCCAAACAATCTTCTGGCAGCTGCATTCTGCAAAGGGAAACTCTCCTCGGGCAGCAAACCACAGCCCCAATGCTCCTCGGTTAGAGAAAGCAATGCAAGCCGTTTTCGCCCCCGGCCCCCCGCTCTCCATACAGCGAACCGGCGCTGGGCTGCCCCGGCTCCCTGGGCCCTGCTGCTTTGCTGGATGTCTCCGGTTCCCGAAACCCACTCCCCACGGGTTCTACTTTGTGGGGAAGCAGGATTGGGCGCGCTAAGGCCTTCTGTGCCCAGGCCCCAGCCATGCCCCCTGAGCCAGCACGGCCGCTCAGCGCCGAGGCCCCGTCGCACCGAAGGCCCCAAACAATCTTCGGGCAGCTGCATTCTGCAAAGGGAAACTCTCCTAGGGCAGCAAACCACAGCCCCAACGCGCCTCGGATCGAGAAAGCAACGCAAGCCGTTTTCGCCCCCGGCTCCCCGCTCTCCATAGAGCGAACCGGGGCTGGGCTGCCCCGGCTCCCTGGGCCCTGCTGCTTTGCTGGGGGTCTCCGGTGCCTGAAACCCACTCCCCACGGGTTCTCCTTCGTGGGGAAGCAGGATTGGGCGCGCGACGCCCTTCTGCGCCCTGGCCCCAGCCTTACCCCCTGAGCCAGCTAGGCCGCTCAGCGCCTAGGCCCCGTCGCACCGACGGCCCCAAACAATCTTCTGGCAGCTGCATTCTGCAAAGGGTAACTCTCCTCGGGCAGCACACCACAGCCCCAACGCCCCTCAGATCGAGAAAGCACTGCAAGCCGTTTTCGACCCGACACCCCGCTCTCCATAGGGGTAACCGGGGCTGGGCTGCCCTGGCTCCTTGGGCCCTGCTGCTTTGCTGGGCGTCTCCGGTGCCCGAAACCCACTCCCCACGGGTTCTCCTTCGTGAGGAAGCAGGATTGGGCGCGCGAAGCTTTCTGCGCCCAAGCCCCAGACATGCCCCCTGAGCCGGCTCGGCCTCTCAGCGCCTAGGCTCCTTAGAATCGACGGCCATAAACGAACTTCTGGCAGCTGCATTCTGCAAAGGGAAACTCTCCTCGGGCAGCAAACCACAGCCCCAACGCGCCTCGGATCGAGAAAGCAACGCAAGCCGTTTTCGCCCCCGGCCCCCTGCTCTCCATAGAGCGAACCGCGGCAGGGCTGCCCAGGCTCCCTGGGCCCTGCTGCTTTACTGGGGGTCTCCGGTGCCCGAAACCCACTCCCCACGGGTTCTCCTTCGTGGGGAAGCAGGATTGGGCGCGCGAAGGCCTTCTGCGCCCAGGCCCCAGCCATGCACCCTGAGCCAGCTCGGCCTCTCAGCGCCTGGGCCCCGTCGCACCGAAGGCCCCAAACAATCTTCTGGCAGCTACATTCTGCAAAGGGAAACTCTCCTCGGGCAGCAAACCACAGCCCCAACGCGCCTCGGATCGAGAAAGCAACGCAAGCCTTTTTCGCCCCAAGACCCCCGCTCTCCATAGAGCGAACCGGGGCTGGGCTGCCATGGCTCCTTGGGCCCTGCAGCTTTGCTGGGGGTCTCCGGTGCCCGAAACCCACTCCCCACGGGATCTCCTTCGTGGGGAAGCAGGATTGGACGCGCGAAGCCTTCTGCGCCCAGGCCCCAGCCATGCCACCTGAGCCAGCTCGGCCGCTCAGCGCTGAGGCCCCGTCGCACCGACGGCCCCAAACAATCTTCTGGCAGCTGCATTCTGCAAAGGGAAACTCTCCTCGGGCAGCAAACCACAGCCCCAATGCTCCTCGGTTAGAGAAAGCAATGCAAGCCGTTTTCGCCCCCGGTCCCCCGCTCTCCATACAGGGAACCGGCGCTGGGCTGCCCCGGCTCCCTGGGCCCTGCTTCATTGCTGGATGTCTCCGGTTCCCGAAACCCACTCCCCACGGGTTCTCCTTCGTGGGGAAGCAGGATTGGGCGCGCGAAGGCCTTCTGCGCCCAGGCCCCAGCCATGCCCCCTGAGCCAGCTAGGCCGCTCAGCGCCGAGGCCCCGTCGCACCGACGGCCCCAAACAATCTTCTGGCAGCTGCATTCTGCAAAGGGTAACTCTCCTCGGGCAGCAAACCACAGCCCCAACGCCCCTCGGATCGAGAAAGCAACGCAAGCCGTTTTCGACCCGACACCCCGCTCTCCATAGGGGTAACCGGGGTTGGGCTGCCCTGGCTCCTTGGGCCCTGCTGCTTTGCTGGGGGTCTCCGGTGCCCGAAACCCACTCCCCACGGGTTCACCTTCGTGAGGAAGCAGGATTGGGCGCGCGAAGCTTTCTGCGCCCAAGCCCCAGACATGCCCCCTGAGCCGGCTCGGCCGCTCAGCGCCTAGGCTCCTTTGAATCGACGGCCATAAACGAACTTCTGGCAGCTGCATTCTGCAAAGGGAAACTCTCCTCGGGCAGCAAACCACAGCCCCAACGCGCCTCGGATCGAGAAAGCAAGGCAAGCCCTTTTCGCCCCCGGCCCCCCGCTCTCCATAGAGCGAACCGCGGCAGGGCTGGCCAGGCTCCCTGGGCCCTGCTGCTTTACTGGGGGTCTCCGGTGCCCGAAACCCACTCCACACGGGTTCTCCTTCGTGGGGAAGCAGGATTGGGCGCGCGAAGGCCTTCAGCGCCCAGGCCCCAGCCATGCACCCTGAGCCAGCTCGGCCGCTCAGCGCCTAGGCCCCGTCGCACCGAAGGCCCCAAACAATCTTCTGGCAGCTACATTCTGCAAAGGGAAACTCTCCTCGGGCAGCAACCCACAGCCCCAACGCGCCTCGGATCGAGAAAGCAACGCAAGCCGTTTTCGCCCCGGGCCCCCCGCTCTCCTTAGAGCGAACCGGGGCTGGGCTGCCCAGGCTCCCTGGGCCCTGCTGCTTTGCTGGGTGTCTCCGGTGCCCGAAACCCACTCCCCACGGGTTCTCCTTTGTGGGGAAGCAGGATAGGGCGCGCGAAGGCCTTCTGCGCCCAGGCCACAGCCAAGCCCCCTGAGCCAGCTCGGCTGCTAAGCGCCTAGTCCCCGTCGCACCGACGGCCCGAAACAATCTTCTGGCAGCTGCATTCTGCAAAGGGAAACTCTCCTCGGGCAGCAAACCACAGCCCCAACGCACCTCGGATTGAGAAAGCAACGCAAGCCGTTTCGCCCCCGGCCCCCTGCTCTCCATAGAGCGAACCGGGGCTGGGCTGCCCAGGCTCCCTGGGCCCTGCTGCTTTGCTGGGTGTCTCCGGTGCCCGAAACCCACACCCCATGGGTTCTCCTTCGTGGGGAAGCAGGATTGGACGCGCAAAGCCTTCTGCGCCCAGGCCCCAGCCATGCCCCCTGAGCCAGCTCGGCCGCTCAGCGCCTAGGCCCCGTCGCACCGACGGCCCGAAACAATCTTCTGGCAGCTGCATTCTGCAAAGGGAAACTCTCCTCGGGCAGCAAACCACAGCCCCAATGCGCCTCGGATCGAGAAAGCAACGCAAGCCGTTTTCGCCCCCGGCCCCCCCTCTCCATAGGGCGAACCGCGGCTGGTCTGCCCAAGCTACCTGGGCCCTGCTGCTTTGCTGGGGGTCTCCGGTGTCCGAAACCCACTCCCCACGGGTTCTCCTTCGTGGGGAAGCGGGATTGGGCGCACTAAGTCCTTCTGGGCCCAGGCCCCAGCCATGCCCCCTGAGCCAGCTAGGCCGCTCAGCGCCTAGGCCCCGTCGCACCGACGGCCCCAAACAATCTTCTGGCAGCTGCATTCTGCAAAGGGAAACTCTCCTCGGGCAGCAAACCACAGCCCCAACGCGCCTCGGATCCAGAAAGCAACGCAAGCCGTTTTCGCCCCCGGCCCCCCGCTCTCCATAGAGCGAACCGGGGCTGGGCTGCCCCGGCTCCCTGTGCCCTGCTGCTTTGCTGGTGGTCTCCGGTGCCTGAAACCCACTCCCCACGGGTTCTCCTTCGTGGGGAAGCAGGATTGGGCGCGCGAAGCCCTTCTGCGCCCAGGCCCCAGACATGCCCCCTGAGCCAGCTCGGCCGCTCAGCGCCGAGGCCCCGTCGCACCGACGGCCCCAAACAATCTTCTGGCAGCTGCATTCTGCAAAGGGAAACTCTCCTCGGGCAGCAAACCACAGCCCCAACGCGCCTCGGATCGAGAAAGCAACGCAAGCCGTTTTCGCCCCCGGCCCCCCGCTCTCCATAGGTATAACCGGGGCTGGTTGCCATGGCTCCTTGGGCCCTGCTGCTTTGCTGGGTGTCTCCGGTGCCCGAAACCCACTCACCACGGGTTCTCCTTCGTTGGGAAGCAGGATTGGGCGCCTGAAGGCCTTCTGCGCCCAGGCCCGAACCTTGCCCCTTGAGCCAGCTCGGCCGCTCAGCGCCGAGGCCCCGTCGCACCGACGGCCCCAAACAATCTTCTGGCAGCTGCATTCTGCAAAGGGAAACTCTCCTCGGGCAGCAAACCACAGCCCCAACGCGCCTCGGGTCGAGAAAGCAACGCAAGCCGTTTTCGCCCCCGGCCCCCCGCTCTCCATAGGGCGAACCGGGGCTGGGCTGCCCAGGCTCCCTGGGCCCTGATGCTTTGCTGGGGGTCTCCGGTGCCCGAAACCCACTCCCCATGGGTTCTCCTTCGTGGGGAAGCAGGATTGGGCGCACGAAGGCCTTCTGCGCCCAGGCCCCAGCCATGCCCCCTGAGCCAGCTCGGCCGCTCAGACCCTAGGCCCCGTCGCACCGACGGCCCCAAACAATCTTCTGGCAGCTGCATTCTGCAAAGGGAAACTCTCCTCCGGCAGCAAACCACAGCCCCAACGCGCCTCGGATCGAGAAAGCAACGCAAGCCGTTTTCGCCCCCGGCCCCCCGCTCTCCATAGAGCGAACCGGGGCTGGGCTGCCCCGGCTCCCTGGGCCCTGCTGCTTTGCTGGGAGTCTCCGGTGCCCGAAGCCCACTCCCAACGGGTTCTCCTTCGTGGGGAAGCAGGATTGGACGCGCGAAGCCTTCTGCGCCCAGGCCCCAGCCATGCCCCCTGAGCCAGCTCGGCCTATCAGCGCCTAGGCCCCGTCGCACCGACGGCCCGAAACAATCTTCTGGCAGCTGCATTCTGCAAAGGGAAACTCTCCTCGGGCAGCAAACCACAGCCCCAACGCGCCTCGGATCGAGAAAGCAACGCAAGCCGTTTTCGCCCCCGGCCCCCCGCTCTCCATAGGGGTAACCGGGGCTGGGCTGCCCTGGCTCCTTGGGCCCTGCTGCTTTGCTGGGGGTCTCCGGTGCCCGAAACCCACTCCCCACGGGTTCTCCTTCGTGGGGAAGCGGGATTGGGCGCGCGAAGGCCTTCTGCGCCCAGGTCACAGGCATGCCCCCTGAGCCAGCTCGACCGATCAGCACCGAGGCCCCGTCGCACCGACGGCCCTAAACAATCTTCTGGCAGCTGCATTCTGCAAAGCGAAACTCTCCTCGGGCAGCAAACTACAGCCCCAACGTGCCTCGGATCGAGTAAGCAATGCAAGCCGTTTTCGTCTCCGGACCCCCGCTCTCCATAGAGCGAACCTGGGCTGGGCTGCCCTGGCTCCCTGGGCCCTGCTGCTTTGCAGGGGGTCTCCGGTGTCCGAAACCCACTCCCCACGGGTTCTCCTTCGTGGGGAAGCAGGATTGGGCGCGCAAAGGCCTTCTGCGCCCAGGCCCCAGGCATGCCCCCTGAGCCAGCTCGGCCTCTCAGCGCCTAGGCCCCGTCGCACCGACGGCCCGAAACAATCTTCTGGCAGCTGCATTCTGCAAAGCGAAACTCTCCTCGGGCAGCAAACCACAGCCCCAACGCGCCTCGGATTGAGAAAGCAACGCAAGCCGTTTTCGCCCCCGGCCCCCCCCTCTCCATAGGGCTAACCGGGGTTGGGCTGCCCTGGCTCCCTGGGCCCTGCTGCTTTGCTGGGCGTCTCCGGTGTCCGAAACCCACTCCCCACGGGTTCTCCTTCGTGGGGAAGCAGGATTGGGCGCGCGAAGGCCTTCTGCGCCCAGGCCCCATCCATGCCCCCTGAGCCAGCTCGGCCGCGCATCGCCTAGGCCCCGTCGCACCGATGGCCCCAAACAATCTTCTGGCAGCTGCATTCTGCAAAGGGAAACTCTCCTCGGGCAGCAAACCACAGCCCCAACGCGCCTCGGATCGAGAAAGCAACGCAAGCCGATTTCGCCCCCGGCACCGCGCTCGCCATAGGGCGAATCGGGGCAGGGCTGCCCCGGCTCCCTGGGCCCTGCTGCTTTGCTGGGGATCTCCGGTGCCCAGAACCCACTCCCCACGGGTCCTCCTTCGTGGTTAATCAGGATTGGGCGCTGGAAGCGTTCTGCGCCCAGGCCCCAGCCATGCCCCCTGAGCCAGCTTGGCCTCTCAGCGCCGAGGCCCCGTCGCACCGATGGCCCGAATCAATCTTCTGGCAGCTGCAACCTGCAAAGGGAAACTCTCCTTGGGCAGCAAACCACAGCCCCAACGCGCCTCGGGTCGAGAAAGCAACGCAAGCCGTTTTCGCCCCCGGCCAACGCCACTCCATAGGGCGAACCGGGGCTGGGCTGCCCCATCTCCCTGGGCCCTGCTGCTTTGCTGGGGGTCTCCGGTGCCCGAAACCCACTCCCCACGGGTTCTCCTTCGTGGGGAAGCAGGATTGGGTGCCCGAAGGCCTTCTGCTCCCAGGCCCCAGCCATGCCCCCTGGGCCAGCTCGGCCGTTCTGCGCCGAGGCCCCATCGCACCGATGGCCTGAAACAATCTTCTGGCAACTGCATTCTGCAAAGGGAAACTCTCCTCGGGCAGCAAACCACAGCCCCAACGCGCCTCGGATCCAGGAAGCAATGCAGGCCGTTTTCGCCCCCGGCTCCCCGTTCTCAATATGGCGAACCGGGGCTGGGCTGCCCTGGCTCCCTGGGCCCTGCTGCTTTGCTGGGGGTCTCCGGTGCCCGGAACCCACTCCCCACGGGTTCTCCTTCGTGGTTAATCAGGATTGGGCGCGGGAAGCCTTCTGCGCCCAGGCCCCAGCCCTGCCCCCTGAGCCAGCTCGGCTGCTCAGCGCTGAGGCCCCGTCGCACCGACGGCCCCAAACAATCTTCTGGCAGCTGCAACCTGCAATGGGAAACTCTCCTCGTTCAGCAAACCACAGCCCCAACGCGCCTCGGATCGAGTAAGCAACGCAAGCCGTTTTCGCCTCCGGACCCCCGCTCTCCATAGAGCGAACCTGGGCTGGGCTGCCCTGGCTCCCTGGGCCCTGCTGCTTTGCAGGGGGTCTCCGGTGTCCGAAACCCACTCCCCACGGGTTCTCCTTCGTGGGGAAGCAGGATTGGGCGCGCGAAGGCCTTCTGCGCCCAGGCCCCATCCATGCCCCCTGAGCCAGCTCGGCCGTGCATCGCCTAGGCCCCGTCGCACCGACGGCCCCAAACAATCTTCTGGCAGCTGCATTCTGCAAAGGGAAACTCTCCTCGGGCAGCAAACCACAGCCCCAACGCGCCTCAGATCGAGAAAGCAACGCAAGCCGTTTTCGCCCCGGCCCCCCCCACTCCATAGGGCGAACCGGGGCAGGGCTGCCCCGGCTCCCTGGGCCCTGCTGCTTTGCTGGGGATCTCCGGTGCCCAGAACCCACTCCCCACGGGTTCTCCTTCGTGGTTAATCAGGATTGGGCGCAGGAAGCGTTCTGCGCCCAGGCCCCAGCCATGCCCCCTGAGCCAGCTTGGCCTCTCAGCGCCGAGGCCCCGTCGCACCGATGGCCCGAATCAATCTTCTGGCAGCTGCAACCTGCAAAGGGAAACTCTCCTTGGGCAGCAAACCACAGCCCCAACGCGCCTCGGATCGAGAAAGCAACGCAAGCCGTTTTCGCCCCCGGCCCACGCCACTCCATAGGGCGAACCGGGGCTGGGCTGCCCCAGCTCCCTGGGCCCTGCTGCTTTGCTGGGGGTCTCCGGTGCCCGAAACCCACTCCCCACGGGTTCTCCTTCGTGGGGAAGCAGGATTGGGTGCCTGAAGGCCTTCTGCTCCCAGGCCCCAGCCATGCCCCCTGGGCCAGCTCGGCCGTTCTGCGCCGAGGCCCCATCGCACCGATGTCCTGAAACAATCTTCTGGCAGCTGCATTCTGCAAAGGGAAACACTCATCAGGCAGCAAACCACAGCCCCAACGCGCCTCGGATCGGGAAAGCAACTCAAGCCGTTTTCGCCCCCGGCACCGCGCTCGCCATAGGGCGAATCGGGGTAGGGCTGCCCCGGCTCCCTGGGCCCTGCTGCTTTGCTGGGTGTCTCCGGTGCCCGAAACCCACTCCCCACGGGTTCTCCTTCGTGGTTAATCAGGATTGGGCGCGGGAAGCCTTCTGCGCCCAGGCCCCAGCCATGCCCCCTGAGCCAGCTCGGCTGCTCAGCGCCGAGGCCCCGTCGCACCGACGGCCCCAAACAATCTTCTGGCAGCTGCAACCTGCATCGGGAAACTCTCCTCGTTCAGCAAACCACAGCGCCAACGCGCCTCGGATCGAGAAAGCAACGCAACCCGTTTTCGCCCCCGGCACCCCGCACACCATAGGGCGAACCGGGGCTGGGCTGCCCCGGCTCCCTGGGCCCTGATGCTTTGCTGGGGGTCTCCGGTGCCCGAAACCCACTCCCCACGGGTTCTCCTTCGTGGGGAAGCAGGATTGGGCGCACGAAGGCCTTCTGCTCCCAGGCCCAAGCCATGCCCCCTGGGCCAGCTCGGCCGCTCTGCGCCGAGGCCCCATCGCACCGATGGCCTGAAACAATTTTCTGGCCGCTGCATTCTGCAAAGGGAAACACTCCTCGGGCAGCAAACCACAGCCCCAACGCGCCTTGGATCGAGAAAGCAACGCAAGCCGTTTTCGCCCCCGGCACCGCGCTCGCCATAGGGCGAATCGGGGCAGGGCTGCCCCGGCTGCCTGGGCCCTGCTGCTTTGCTGGGTGTCTCCGGTGCCCGAAACCCACTCACCACGGGTTCTCCTTCATGGGGAAGCAGGATTGGGCGCTCGAAGGCCTTCTGCGCCCAGGCCCCAGCCATGCCCCCTGAGCCAGCTCTGCGACTCAGCGCCGAGGCCCCGTCGCACCGACGGCCCCAAACAATCTTCTGGCAGCTGCATTCTGCAAAGGGAAACTCTCCTAAGGCAGCAAACCACAGCCCCAGCGCGCCTCGGATCAAGAAACTACGTAAGCCGTTTTCGCCCCCGGCCCCCCGCTCTCCATAGGGCGAACCGGGGCTGGGCTGCCCCGGCTCCCTGGGCCCTGCTGCTTTGCTGGGGGTCTCCGGTGTCCGAAACCCAATCTCCACGGGTTCTCCTTCGTGGGGAAGCAGGATTGGGCGCGCGAAGCCTTCTGCGCCCAGGCCCCAGCCATGCCACCTGAGCCTGCACGGCCGCTCAGCGCGGAGGCCCAGTCGCACCGACGGCCCCAAACAATCTTCTGGCAGCTGCATTCTGCAAAGGGAAACTCTCCTCGGGCAGCAAACCACAGCCCCAACGCGCCTCGGATCGAGAAAGCAACGCAAGCCGTTTTCGCCCCCGGCCCCCCGCTCTCCATAGAGCGAACCGGGGCTGGGCTGCCCCGGCTCCCTGGGCCCTGCTGCTTTGCTGGGGGTCTCCGGTGCCCGAAACCCACTCCCCACGGGTTCTGCCTCGTGGGGAAGCAGGATTGGACCCGCGAAGTCCTTCTGCACCCAGGCCCCAGCCATGCCCCCTGAGTCAGCTCGGCCGCTCAGCGCCTAGGCCCCGTAGCACCTACGGCCCGAAACAATCTTCTGGCAGCTGCATTCTGCAAAGGGAAACTCTCCTCTGGCAGCAAACCACAGCCCCAACGCGCCTCAGATCGAGAAAGCAATGCAGGCCGTTTTCGCCCCCGGCCCCCGCTCTCCATATGGCGAACCGGGGCTGGGCTGCCCTGGCTCCTTGGGCCCTGCTGCTTTGCTGGGGGTCTCCGGTGCCTGAAACCCACTCCCCACGGGTTATTCTTCGTGGGGAAGCACGATTGGGCGCGCGAAGCCTTCTGCGCCCAGGCCCCAGCCATGCCCCCTGAGCCGGCTCCGCTGCCCAGCGCCGAGGCTCCTTCGAATCGACGGCCCCAAACAATCTCCTGGCAGCTGCATTCTGCAAAGGGAAACTCTCCTCGGGCAGCAAACCACAGCCCCAACGCGCCTCGGATCGAGAAAGCAACGCAAGCCGTTTTCGCCCCCGGACCCCCGCTCTCCATATGGCGAACCGGGGCTGGGCTGCCCTGGCTCCTTGGGCCCTGCTGCTTTGCTGGGTGTCTCCGGTGCCCGAAACCCACTCCCCACGGGTTCTCCTTCATGGGGAAGCAGGATTGGGCGCGCGAAGCCTTCTGCGCCCAGGCCCCAGCCATGCCCCCTGAGCCAGCTCGGCCGCTCAGCGCCGAGGCCCCGTCGCACCGATGGCCCGAAGCAATTTTCTGGCAGCTGCAACCTGCAAAGGGAAACTCTCCTTGGGCAGCAAACCACAGCCCCAACGCGCCTCGGATCGAGAAAGCAACGCAAGCCGTTTTCGCCCCCGGCCCACTCCACTCCATAGGGCGAACCGGGGCTGGGCTGCCCCTGCTCCCTGGGCCCTGCTGCTTTGCTGGGTGTCTCCGGTGCCCGAAACCGACTCCCCACGTGTTCTCCTTCGTGGGGAAGCGGGATTGGGCGCGCGAAGGCCTTCTGCGCCCAGGCCCCAGGCATGCCCCCTGAGCCAGCTCGTCCGATCAGCGCCAAGGCCCTGTCGCACCGACGGCCCCAAACAATCTTCTGGCAGCTGCATTCTGCAAAGCGAAACTCTCCTCCGGCAGCAAACTACAGCCCCAACGTGCCTCGGATCGAGAAAGCAATGCAGGCCGTTTTCGCCCCCGGCTCCCCGCTCTCAATATGGCGAACCGGGGCAGGGCTGCCCTGGCTTCTTGGGCCCTGCTGCTTTGCTGGAGATCTCCGGTGCCCGAAACCCACTCCCCTCGGGTTCTCCTTCGTGGTTAATCAGAATTGGGCGCGGGAAGCCTTCTGCGCCCAGGCCCCAGCCATGCCCCCTGAGCCAGCTCGGCCGCTCAGCGCCGAGGCCCCGTCGCACCGATGGCCCGAAGCAGTTTTCTGGCAGCTGCAACCTGCAAAGGGAAACTCTCTTTGGGCAGCAAACCACAGCCCCAACGCGCCTAGGATCGAGAAAGCAACGCAAGCCGTTTTCGCCCCCGGCCCACGCCACTCCATAGGGCGAACCGGGGCTGGGCTGCCCCGGTTCCCTGGGCCCTGCTGCTTTGCTGGGGGTCTCCGGTGCCCGAAACCCACTCCCCACGGGTTCTCCTTCGTGGGGAAGCAGGATTGGGCGCTCGAAGGCCTTCTGAGCCCAGGCCCGATCCATGCCCCCTGAGCCAGCTCGGCCTCTCAGCGCCGAGGCCCTGTCGCACCGACGGCCCCAAACAATCTTCTGGCAGCTGCATTCTGCAAAGGGAAACTCTCCTCGGGCAGCAAACCACAGCCCCAACGCGCCTCGGATCGAGAAAGCAACGCAAGCCGGTTTCGCCTCCGGGCCCCCACTCTCCATAGAGCGAACCTGGGCTGGGCTGCCCTGGCTCCCTGGGCCCTGCTGCTTTGCTGGGGGTCTCCGGTGCCCGAAACCCACTCCCCACGGGTTCTCCTTCGTGGGGAAGCAGGATTGGGCGCACGAAGGCCTTCTGGGCCCAGGCCCTAGCCATGCCCCCTGAGCCACCTCGGCCGCTCAGCGCCGAGGCCCCGTCGCACCGACGGCCCGAAACAATCTTCTGGCAGCTGCATTCTGCAAAGGGAAACTCTCCTCGTTCAGCAAACCACAGCCCCAACGCGCCTCGGATCGAGAAACAACGCAAGCCGTTTTCGCACCTGGCCCCCCCCACTCCATAGGGCGAACCGGGGCTGGGCTGCCCGGGCTGCCTGGGCCCTGCTACTTTGCTGGGGGTCTCCGGTGCCCGAAACCCACTCCCCACGGGTTCTCCTTCGTGGGGAAGCAGGATTGGGTGCGCAAAGGCCTTCTGCTCCCAGGCCCCAGCCATGCCCCCTGGGCCAGCTCGTCCGATCAGCGCCGAGGCTCCATCGCACCGATGGCCTGAAACAATCTTCTGGCAGCTGCATTCTGCAAAGCGAAACTCTCCTCCGGCAGCAAACTACAGCCCCAACGTGCCTCGGATCGAGAAAGCAACGCAAGCCGTTTTCGCCTCCGGACCCCCGCTCTCCATAGAGCGAACCTGGGCTGGGCTGCCCTTGCTCCCTGATCCCTGCTGCTTTGCTGGGGGTCTCCGGTGCCCGAAACCCACTCCCCACGGGTTCTCCTTCGTGGGGAAGCAGGATTGGGCGCACGAAGGCCTTCTGCGCCCAGGCCCTAGACTTGCCCCCTGAGCCACCTCGGCCGCTCAGCGCCGAGGCCCCGTCGCACCGACGGCCCCAAACAATCTTCTGGCAGCTGCATTCTGCAAAGGGAAACTCTCCTCGGGCAGCAAACCACAGCCGCAACGCGCCTCGGATTGAGAAAGCAACGCAAGCCGTTTTCGCCCCCGGCCCCCCCATCTCCATAGGGCGAACCGGGGCTGGGCTGCCCCGGCTCCCTGGGCCCTGCTGCTTTGCTGGGGGTCTCCGGTGCCCGAAACCCACTCCCCACGAGTTCTCCATCGTGGTTAATCAAGATTGGGCGCTGGAAGCCTTCTGCGCCCAGGCCCCAGCAATGTCCCCTGAGCCAGCTCGGCCTCTCAGCGCCGAGGCCCCGTAGCACCGATGGCCCGAAGCAATCTTCTGGCAGCTGCAACATGCAAAGTGAAACTCTCTTCTGGCAGCAAACCACAGCCCCAACGCGCCTCGGATCAAGAAAGCAACGCAAGCCGTTTTCGCCCCCGGCCCCCCGCTCTCCATATGGCGAACCGGGGCTGGGCTGCCCTGGCTCCTTGGGCCCTGCTGCTTTGCTGGGTGTCTCCGGTGCCCGAAACCCACTCCCCACGGGTTCTCCTTCAAGGGGAAGCAGGATTGGGCGCGTGAAGCCTTCTGCGCCCAGGCCCCAGCCATGCCCCCTGAGCCAGCTCGGCTGCTCAGCGCCGAGGCCCCGTCGCACCGACGGCCCCAAAAAATCTTCTGGCAGCTGCAACCTGCATCGGGAAACTCTCCTCGTTCAGCAAACCACAGCGCCAACGCGCCTCGGATCGAGAAAGCAACGCAAGCCGTTTTCGCCCCCGGCACCCCCCACACCATAGGGCGAACCGGGGCTGGGCTGCCCCGGCTCCCTGGGCCCTGCTGCTTTGCTGGGGGTCTCCGGTGCCCGAAACCCACTCCCCACGGGTTCTCCTTCGTGGGGAAGCAGGATTGGGTGCGCGAAGGCCTTCTGCTCCCAGGCCCCAGCCATGCCCCCTGGGCCAGCTCGTCCGATCAGCGCAGAGGCTCCATCGCACCGATGGCCTGAAACAATCTTCTGGCAGCTGCATTCTGCAAAGCGAAACTCTCCTCCGGCAGCAAACTACAGCCCCAACGTGCCTCGGATCGAGAAAGCAACGCAAGCCGTTTTCGCCTCCGGACCCCCGCTCTCCATAGAGCGAACCGGGGCTGGGCTGCCCCGGCTCCCTGGGCCCTGCTGCTTTGCTGGGGGTCTCCGGTGCCTGAAACCCACTCCCCACGGGTTCTCCTTCGTGGTGAAGCAAGATTGGGCGCGCGAAGCCTTCTGCGCCCAGGCCCCAGCCATGGCCCCTGAGCCGGCTCCGCTGCTCAGCGCCAAGGCTCCTTCGAATCGACGGCCATAAACGAACTTCTGGCAGCTGCATTCTGCAAAGGGAAACTCTCCTCGGGCAGCAAACCACAGCCCCAACACGCCTCGGATCGAGAAAGCAACGCAAGCCGTTTTCGCCCCCGGCCCCCCGCTCTCCATATGGCGAACCGGGGCTGGGCTGCCCTGGCTCCTTGGGCCCTGCTGCTTTGCTGGGGATCTCCGGTGCCCGAAACCCACTCCCCACGGGTTCTCCTTCATGGGGAAGCAGGATTGGGCGCGCGAAGCCTTCGGCGCCCAGGCACCAGCCATCCCCCCTGAGCCAGCACGGCCGCTCAGCGCCAAGGCCCCGTCGCACCGACGGCCCCAAACAATCTTCTGGCAGCTGCATTCTGCAAAGGGAAACTCTCCTCAGGCAGCAAACCACAGCCCCAACGCGCCTCGGATCGAGAAAGCAACGCAAGCCGTTTTCGCCCCCGGACCCCCGCTCTCCATAGAGCGAACCGGGGCTGGGCTGCCCCGGCTCCCTGGGCCCTGCTGCTTTGCTGGGGGTCTCAGGTGCCCGAAACCCACTCCCCACGGGTTCTCCTTCGTGGGGAAGTAGGATTGGGCGCACGAAGGCCTTCTGCGCCCAGGCCCAAGCCATGCCCCTGGGCCAGCTCGGCCGCTCTGCGCCGAGGCCCCATCGCACCGATGGCCTGAAACAATCTTCTGGCAGCTGCATTCTGCAAAGGGAAACACTCCTCAGGGAGCAAACCACAGCCCCAACGCGCCTCGGATCAAGAAAGCAACGCAAGCCGTTTTCGCCCCCGGCACCGCGCTCGCCATAGGGCGAATCGGGGCAGGGCTGCCCCGGCTCCCTGGGCCCTGCTGCTTTGCTGGGGGTCTCCGGTGCCCGAAACCCACTCCCCACGGGTTCTCCTTCGTGGGGAAGCGGGATTGGGCGCACGAAAGCTTTCTGCGCCCAGGCCCCAGCCATGCCCCCTGGGCCAGCTCGGCCGCTCTGCGCCGAGGCCCCGTCGCACCGACGGCCGCAAACAATCTTCTGGCAGCTGCATTCTGCAAAGGGAAACTCTCCTCGGGCAGCAAACCACAGCCCCAACGCGCCTCGGATCGAGAAAGCAATGGAGGCCGTTTTCGCCCCCGGCTCCCCGCTCTCAATATGGCGAACTGGGGCTGGGCTGCCCTGGCTCCTTGGGCCCTGCTGCTTTGCTGGGGATCTCCGGTGCCCGAAACCCACTCCCCACGGGTTCTCCTTCGTGGGGAAGCAGGATTGGGCGCGCGAAGGCCTTCTGCGCCCAGGCCCCAGCCATGCCCCCTGAGCCAGCTCGGTGACTCAGCGCCGAGGCCCCGTCGCACCGACGGCCCCAAACAATCTTCTGGCAGCTGCATTCTGCAAAGGGAAACTCTCCTCGGGCAGCAAACCACAGCCCCAACGCGCCTCGGATCAAGAAAGCAACCCAAGCCGTTTTCGCCCCCGGCACACACAACTCCATAGGGCGAACCGGGGCTGGGCTGCCCCGGCTCCCTGGGCCCTGCTGCTTTGCTGGGGGTCTCCGGTGCCCGAAACCCACTCCCCACGGGTTCTCCTTCGTGGGGAAGCAGGATTGGGCGCGCGAAGGCCTTCTGCTCCCAGGCCCCAGCCATGCCCCCTGGGCCAGCTCGGCCGCTCTGCGCCGAGGCCCCATCGTACTGATGGCCTGAAACAATCTTCTGGCAGCTGCATTCTGCAATGGGAAACACTCCTCGGGCAGCAAACCACAGCCCCAACGCGCCTCGGATCGAGAAAGCAACGCAAGCCGGTTTCGCACCTGGCCCCCCCCACTCCATAGGGCGAACCGGGGCTGGGCTGCCCCGGCTCTCTGGGCCCTGCTGCTTTGCTGGGGGTCTCCGGTGCCCGAAACCCACTCCCCACGGGTTCTCCTTCGGGGTTAATCAGGATTGGGCGCGGGAAGCCTTCTGCGCCCATGCCCCAGCCATGCCCCCTGAGCCAGCTCGGCCGCTCAGCGCTGAGGCCCCGTCGCACCGATGGCCCGAAGCAATATTCTGGCAGCTGCAACCTGCAAAGGGAAACTCTCCTTGGGCAGCAAACCACAGCCCCAACGCGCCTTGGATCGAGAAAGCAACGCAAGCCGTTTTCGCCCCCGGCCCACGCCACTCCATAGGGCGAACCGGGGCTGGGCTGCCCCTGCTCCCTGGGCCCTGCTGCTTTGCTGGGGGTCTCCGGTGCCCGAAACCCACTCCCCACGGGTTCTCCTTCGTGGGGAAGCAGGATTGGGTGCGCGAAGGCCTTCTGCTCCCAGGCCCCAGCCATGCCCCCTGGGCCAGCTCGTCCGATCAGCGCCGAGGCTCCATCGCACCGATGGCCTGAAACAATCTTCTGGCAGCTGCATTCTGCAAAGCGAAACTCTCCTCCGGCAGCAAACTACAGCCCCAACGTGCCTCGGATCGAGAAAGCAACGCAAGCCGTTTTCGCCTCCGGACCCCCGCTCTCCATAGAGCGAACCTGGGCTGGGCTGCCCTGGCTCCCTGATCCCTGCTGCTTTGCTGGGGGTCTCCGGTGCCCGAAACCCACTCCCCAAGGGTTTTCCTTCGTGGGGAAGCAGGATTGGGCGCGCGAAGGCCTTCTGCGCCCAGGCCCGATCCATGCTCCCTGAGCCAGCTCGTCCTCTCAGCGCCGAGACCCGTCGCACCGACGGCCCCAAACAATCTTCTGGCAGCTGCATTCTGCAAAGGGAAACTCTCCTCGGGCAGCAAACCACAGCCCCAACGCGCCTCGGATCGAGAAAGCAACGCAAGCCGTTTTCGCCCCCGGACCCCCGCTCTCCATAGAGCGAACCAGGGCTGGGCTGCCCCGGCTCCCTGGGCCCTGCTGCTTTGCTGGGGGTCTCCGGTGCCTGAAACCCACTCCCCACGGGTTCTCCTTCATGGGGAAGCAGGATTGGGCGCGCGAAGCCTTCTGCGCCCAGGCCCCAGCCATCCCCCCTGAGCCAGCACGGCCGCTCAGCGCCAAGGCCCCGTCGCACCGACGGCCCCAAACAATCTTCTGGCAGCTGCATTTTGCAAAGGGAAACTCTCCTCAGGCAGCAATCCACAGCCCCAACGCGCCTCGGATCGAGAAAGCAACGCAAGCCGTTTTCGCCCCGGCCTCCCGCTCTCCATAGAGCGAACCGGGGCTGGGCTGCCCCGGCTCCCTGGGCCCTGCTGCTTTGCTGGGGGTCTCAGGTGCCCGAAACCCACTCCCCACGGGTTCTCCTTCGTGGGGAAGCAGGATTGGGCGCACGAAGGCCTTCTGCTCCCAGGCCCAAGCCATGCCCCCTGGGCCAGCTCGGCCGCTCTGCGCCGAGGCACCATCGCACCGATGGCCTGAAACAATCTTCTGGCAGCTGCATTCTGCAAAGGGAAACACTCCTCAGGCAGCAAACCACAGCCCCAACGCGCCTCGGATCGAGAAAGCAACGCAAGCCGTTTTCGCCCCCGGCCCACGCCACTCCATAGGGCGAACCGGGGCTGGGCTGCCCCTGCCCCCTGGGCCCTGCTGCTTTGCTGGGGGTCTCCGGTGCCCGAAACCCACTCCCCACGGGTTCTCCTTCGTTGGGAAGCAGGATTGGGCGCGCGAAGGCCTTCTGAGCCCAGGCCCGATCCATGCCCCCTGAGCCAGCTGGGCCTCTCAGCGCCGAGGCCCTGTCGCACCGACGGCCCCAAACAATCTTCTGGCAGCTGCATTCTGCAAAGGGAAACTCTCCTCGGGCAGCAAACCACAGCCCCAACGCGCCTCGGATCGAGAAAGCAACGCAAGCCGGTTTCGCCTCCGGGCCCCCACTCTCCATAGAGCGAACCTGGGCTGGGCTGCCCTGGCTCCCTGGGCCCTGCTGCTTTGCTGGGGGTCTCCGGTGCCCGAAACCCACTCCCCACGGGTTCTCCTTCGTGGGGAAGCAGGATTGGGCGCACGAAGGCCTTCTGGGCCCAGGCCCTAGCCATGCCCCCTGAGCCACCTCGGCCGCTCAGCGCCGAGGCCCCGTCGCACCGACGGCCCGAAACAATCTTCTGGCAGCTGCATTCTGCAAAGGGAAACTCTCCTCGTTCAGCAAACCACAGCCCCAACGCGCCTCGGATCGAGAAACAACGCAAGCCGTTTTCGCACCTGGCCCCCCCCACTCCATAGGGCGAACCGGGGCTGGGCTGCCCGGGCTGCCTGGGCCCTGCTACTTTGCTGGGGGTCTCCGGTGCCCGAAACCCACTCCCCACGGGTTCTCCTTCGTGGGGAAGCAGGATTGGGTGCGCAAAGGCCTTCTGCTCCCAGGCCCCAGCCATGCCCCCTGGGCCAGCTCGTCCGATCAGCGCCGAGGCTCCATCGCACCGATGGCCTGAAACAATCTTCTGGCAGCTGCATTCTGCAAAGCGAAACTCTCCTCCGGCAGCAAACTACAGCCCCAACGTGCCTCGGATCGAGAAAGCAACGCAAGCCGTTTTCGCCTCCGGACCCCCGCTCTCCATAGAGCGAACCTGGGCTGGGCTGCCCTTGCTCCCTGATCCCTGCTGCTTTGCTGGGGGTCTCCGGTGCCCGAAACCCACTCCCCACGGGTTCTCCTTCGTGGGGAAGCAGGATTGGGCGCACGAAGGCCTTCTGCGCCCAGGCCCTAGACTTGCCCCCTGAGCCACCTCGGCCGCTCAGCGCCGAGGCCCCGTCGCACCGACGGCCCCAAACAATCTTCTGGCAGCTGCATTCTGCAAAGGGAAACTCTCCTCGGGCAGCAAACCACAGCCGCAACGCGCCTCGGATTGAGAAAGCAACGCAAGCCGTTTTCGCCCCCGGCCCCCCCATCTCCATAGGGCGAACCGGGGCTGGGCTGCCCCGGCTCCCTGGGCCCTGCTGCTTTGCTGGGGGTCTCCGGTGCCCGAAACCCACTCCCCACGAGTTCTCCATCGTGGTTAATCAAGATTGGGCGCTGGAAGCCTTCTGCGCCCAGGCCCCAGCAATGTCCCCTGAGCCAGCTCGGCCTCTCAGCGCCGAGGCCCCGTAGCACCGATGGCCCGAAGCAATCTTCTGGCAGCTGCAACATGCAAAGTGAAACTCTCTTCTGGCAGCAAACCACAGCCCCAACGCGCCTCGGATCAAGAAAGCAACGCAAGCCGTTTTCGCCCCCGGCCCCCCGCTCTCCATATGGCGAACCGGGGCTGGGCTGCCCTGGCTCCTTGGGCCCTGCTGCTTTGCTGGGTGTCTCCGGTGCCCGAAACCCACTCCCCACGGGTTCTCCTTCAAGGGGAAGCAGGATTGGGCGCGTGAAGCCTTCTGCGCCCAGGCCCCAGCCATGCCCCCTGAGCCAGCTTGGCTGCTCAGCGCCGAGGCCCCGTCGCACCGACGGCCCCAAAAAATCTTCTGGCAGCTGCAACCTGCATCGGGAAACTCTCCTCGTTCAGCAAACCACAGCGCCAACGCGCCTCGGATCGAGAAAGCAACGCAAGCCGTTTTCGCCCCCGGCACCCCCCACACCATAGGGCGAACCGGGGCTGGGCTGCCCCGGCTCCCTGGGCCCTGCTGCTTTGCTGGGGGTCTCCGGTGCCCGAAACCCACTCCCCACGGGTTCTCCTTCGTGGGGAAGCAGGATTGGGTGCGCGAAGGCCTTCTGCTCCCAGGCCCCAGCCATGCCCCCTGGGCCAGCTCGTCCGATCAGCGCCGAGGCTCCATCGCACCGATGGCCTGAAACAATCTTCTGGCAGCTGCATTCTGCAAAGCGAAACTCTCCTCCGGCAGCAAACTACAGCCCCAACGTGCCTCGGATCGAGAAAGCAACGCAAGCCGTTTTCGCCTCCGGACCCCCGCTCTCCATAGAGCGAACCGGGGCTGGGCTGCCCCGGCTCCCTGGGCCCTGCTGCTTTGCTGGGGGTCTCCGGTGCCTGAAACCCACTCCCCACGGGTTCTCCTTCGTGGTGAAGCAAGATTGGGCGCGCGAAGCCTTCTGCGCCCAGGCCCCAGCCATGGCCCCTGAGCCGGCTCCGCTGCTCAGCGCCAAGGCTCCTTCGAATCGACGGCCATAAACGAACTTCTGGCAGCTGCATTCTGCAAAGGGAAACTCTCCTCGGGCAGCAAACCACAGCCCCAACACGCCTCGGATCGAGAAAGCAACGCAAGCCGTTTTCGCCCCCGGCCCCCCGCTCTCCATATGGCGAACCGGGGCTGGGCTGCCCTGGCTCCTTGGGCCCTGCTGCTTTGCTGGGGATCTCCGGTGCCCGAAACCCACTCCCCACGGGTTCTCCTTCATGGGGAAGCAGGATTGGGCGCGCGAAGCCTTCGGCGCCCAGGCACCAGCCATCCCCCCTGAGCCAGCACGGCCGCTCAGCGCCAAGGCCCCGTCGCACCGACGGCCCCAAACAATCTTCTGGCAGCTGCATTCTGCAAAGGGAAACTCTCCTCAGGCAGCAAACCACAGCCCCAACGCGCCTCGGATCGAGAAAGCAACGCAAGCCGTTTTCGCCCCCGGACCCCCGCTCTCCATAGAGCGAACCGGGGCTGGGCTGCCCCGGCTCCCTGGGCCCTGCTGCTTTGCTGGGGGTCTCAGGTGCCCGAAACCCACTCCCCACGGGTTCTCCTTCGTGGGGAAGTAGGATTGGGCGCACGAAGGCCTTCTGCGCCCAGGCCCAAGCCATGCCCCTGGGCCAGCTCGGCCGCTCTGCGCCGAGGCCCCATCGCACCGATGGCCTGAAACAATCTTCTGGCAGCTGCATTCTGCAAAGGGAAACACTCCTCAGGGAGCAAACCACAGCCCCAACGCGCCTCGGATCAAGAAAGCAACGCAAGCCGTTTTCGCCCCCGGCACCGCGCTCGCCATAGGGCGAATCGGGGCAGGGCTGCCCCGGCTCCCTGGGCCCTGCTGCTTTGCTGGGGGTCTCCGGTGCCCGAAACCCACTCCCCACGGGTTCTCCTTCGTGGGGAAGCGGGATTGGGCGCACGAAAGCTTTCTGCGCCCAGGCCCCAGCCATGCCCCCTGGGCCAGCTCGGCCGCTCTGCGCCGAGGCCCCGTCGCACCGACGGCCGCAAACAATCTTCTGGCAGCTGCATTCTGCAAAGGGAAACTCTCCTCGGGCAGCAAACCACAGCCCCAACGCGCCTCGGATCGAGAAAGCAATGGAGGCCGTTTTCGCCCCCGGCTCCCCGCTCTCAATATGGCGAACTGGGGCTGGGCTGCCCTGGCTCCTTGGGCCCTGCTGCTTTGCTGGGGATCTCCGGTGCCCGAAACCCACTCCCCACGGGTTCTCCTTCGTGGGGAAGCAGGATTGGGCGCGCGAAGGCCTTCTGCGCCCAGGCCCCAGCCATGCCCCCTGAGCCAGCTCGGTGACTCAGCGCCGAGGCCCCGTCGCACCGACGGCCCCAAACAATCTTCTGGCAGCTGCATTCTGCAAAGGGAAACTCTCCTCGGGCAGCAAACCACAGCCCCAACGCGCCTCGGATCAAGAAAGCAACCCAAGCCGTTTTCGCCCCCGGCACACACAACTCCATAGGGCGAACCGGGGCTGGGCTGCCCCGGCTCCCTGGGCCCTGCTGCTTTGCTGGGGGTCTCCGGTGCCCGAAACCCACTCCCCACGGGTTCTCCTTCGTGGGGAAGCAGGATTGGGCGCGCGAAGGCCTTCTGCTCCCAGGCCCCAGCCATGCCCCCTGGGCCAGCTCGGCCGCTCTGCGCCGAGGCCCCATCGTACTGATGGCCTGAAACAATCTTCTGGCAGCTGCATTCTGCAATGGGAAACACTCCTCGGGCAGCAAACCACAGCCCCAACGCGCCTCGGATCGAGAAAGCAACGCAAGCCGGTTTCGCACCTGGCCCCCCCCACTCCATAGGGCGAACCGGGGCTGGGCTGCCCCGGCTCTCTGGGCCCTGCTGCTTTGCTGGGGGTCTCCGGTGCCCGAAACCCACTCCCCACGGGTTCTCCTTCGGGGTTAATCAGGATTGGGCGCGGGAAGCCTTCTGCGCCCATGCCCCAGCCATGCCCCCTGAGCCAGCTCGGCCGCTCAGCGCTGAGGCCCCGTCGCACCGATGGCCCGAAGCAATATTCTGGCAGCTGCAACCTGCAAAGGGAAACTCTCCTTGGGCAGCAAACCACAGCCCCAACGCGCCTTGGATCGAGAAAGCAACGCAAGCCGTTTTCGCCCCCGGCCCACGCCACTCCATAGGGCGAACCGGGGCTGGGCTGCCCCTGCTCCCTGGGCCCTGCTGCTTTGCTGGGGGTCTCCGGTGCCCGAAACCCACTCCCCACGGGTTCTCCTTCGTGGGGAAGCAGGATTGGGTGCGCGAAGGCCTTCTGCTCCCAGGCCCCAGCCATGCCCCCTGGGCCAGCTCGTCCGATCAGCGCCGAGGCTCCATCGCACCGATGGCCTGAAACAATCTTCTGGCAGCTGCATTCTGCAAAGCGAAACTCTCCTCCGGCAGCAAACTACAGCCCCAACGTGCCTCGGATCGAGAAAGCAACGCAAGCCGTTTTCGCCTCCGGACCCCCGCTCTCCATAGAGCGAACCTGGGCTGGGCTGCCCTGGCTCCCTGATCCCTGCTGCTTTGCTGGGGGTCTCCGGTGCCCGAAACCCACTCCCCAAGGGTTTTCCTTCGTGGGGAAGCAGGATTGGGCGCGCGAAGGCCTTCTGCGCCCAGGCCCGATCCATGCTCCCTGAGCCAGCTCGTCCTCTCAGCGCCGAGACCCGTCGCACCGACGGCCCCAAACAATCTTCTGGCAGCTGCATTCTGCAAAGGGAAACTCTCCTCGGGCAGCAAACCACAGCCCCAACGCGCCTCGGATCGAGAAAGCAACGCAAGCCGTTTTCGCCCCCGGACCCCCGCTCTCCATAGAGCGAACCAGGGCTGGGCTGCCCCGGCTCCCTGGGCCCTGCTGCTTTGCTGGGGGTCTCCGGTGCCTGAAACCCACTCCCCACGGGTTCTCCTTCATGGGGAAGCAGGATTGGGCGCGCGAAGCCTTCTGCGCCCAGGCCCCAGCCATCCCCCCTGAGCCAGCACGGCCGCTCAGCGCCAAGGCCCCGTCGCACCGACGGCCCCAAACAATCTTCTGGCAGCTGCATTTTGCAAAGGGAAACTCTCCTCAGGCAGCAATCCACAGCCCCAACGCGCCTCGGATCGAGAAAGCAACGCAAGCCGTTTTCGCCCCGGCCTCCCGCTCTCCATAGAGCGAACCGGGGCTGGGCTGCCCCGGCTCCCTGGGCCCTGCTGCTTTGCTGGGGGTCTCAGGTGCCCGAAACCCACTCCCCACGGGTTCTCCTTCGTGGGGAAGCAGGATTGGGCGCACGAAGGCCTTCTGCTCCCAGGCCCAAGCCATGCCCCCTGGGCCAGCTCGGCCGCTCTGCGCCGAGGCACCATCGCACCGATGGCCTGAAACAATCTTCTGGCAGCTGCATTCTGCAAAGGGAAACACTCCTCAGGCAGCAAACCACAGCCCCAACGCGCCTCGGATCGAGAAAGCAACGCAAGCCGTTTTCGCCCCCGGCCCACGCCACTCCATAGGGCGAACCGGGGCTGGGCTGCCCCTGCCCCCTGGGCCCTGCTGCTTTGCTGGGGGTCTCCGGTGCCCGAAACCCACTCCCCACGGGTTCTCCTTCGTTGGGAAGCAGGATTGGGCGCGCGAAGGCCTTCTGAGCCCAGGCCCGATCCATGCCCCCTGAGCCAGCTGGGCCTCTCAGCGCCGAGGCCCTGTCGCACCGACGGCCCCAAACAATCTTCTGGCAGCTGCATTCTGCAAAGGGAAACTCTCCTCGGGCAGCAAACCACAGCCCCAACGCGCCTCGGATCGAGAAAGCAACGCAAGCCGGTTTCGCCTCCGGGCCCCCACTCTCCATAGAGCGAACCTGGGCTGGGCTGCCCTGGCTCCCTGGGCCCTGCTGCTTTGCTGGGGGTCTCCGGTGCCCGAAACCCACTCCCCACGGGTTCTCCTTCGTGGGGAAGCAGGATTGGGCGCACGAAGGCCTTCTGGGCCCAGGCCCTAGCCATGCCCCCTGAGCCACCTCGGCCGCTCAGCGCCGAGGCCCCGTCGCACCGACGGCCCGAAACAATCTTCTGGCAGCTGCATTCTGCAAAGGGAAACTCTCCTCGGGCAGCAAACCACAGCCCCAACGCGCCTTGGATCGAGAAAGCAACGCAAGCCGTTTTCGCCCCCGGCCCACGCCACTCCATAGGGCGAACCGGGGCTGGGCTGCCCCATCTCCCTGGGCCCTGCTGCTTTGCTGGGGGTCTCCGGTGCCCGAAACCCACTCCCCACGGGTTCTCCTTCGTGGGGAAGCAGGATTGGGTGCCCGAAGGCCTTCTGCTCCCAGGCCCCAGCCATGCCCCCTGGGCCAGCTCGGCCGTTCTGCGCCGAGGCCCCATCGCACCGATGGCCTGAAACAATCTTCTGGCAACTGCATTCTGCAAAGGGAAACTCTCCTCGGGCAGCAAACCACAGCCCCAACGCGCCTCGGATCCAGGAAGCAATGCAGGCCGTTTTCGCCCCCGGCTCCCCGTTCTCAATATGGCGAACCGGGGCTGGGCTGCCCTGGCTCCCTGGGCCCTGCTGCTTTGCTGGGGGTCTCCGGTGCCCGGAACCCACTCCCCACGGGTTCTCCTTCGTGGTTAATCAGGATTGGGCGCGGGAAGCCTTCTGCGCCCAGGCCCCAGCCCTGCCCCCTGAGCCAGCTCGGCTGCTCAGCGCTGAGGCCCCGTCGCACCGACGGCCCCAAACAATCTTCTGGCAGCTGCAACCTGCAATGGGAAACTCTCCTCGTTCAGCAAACCACAGCCCCAACGCGCCTCGGATCGAGTAAGCAACGCAAGCCGTTTTCGCCTCCGGACCCCCGCTCTCCATAGAGCGAACCTGGGCTGGGCTGCCCTGGCTCCCTGGGCCCTGCTGCTTTGCAGGGGGTCTCCGGTGTCCGAAACCCACTCCCCACGGGTTCTCCTTCGTGGGGAAGCAGGATTGGGCGCGCGAAGGCCTTCTGCGCCCAGGCCCCATCCATGCCCCCTGAGCCAGCTCGGCCGTGCATCGCCTAGGCCCCGTCGCACCGACGGCCCCAAACAATCTTCTGGCAGCTGCATTCTGCAAAGGGAAACTCTCCTCGGGCAGCAAACCACAGCCCCAACGCGCCTCAGATCGAGAAAGCAACGCAAGCCGTTTTCGCCCCGGCCCCCCCCACTCCATAGGGCGAACCGGGGCAGGGCTGCCCCGGCTCCCTGGGCCCTGCTGCTTTGCTGGGGATCTCCGGTGCCCAGAACCCACTCCCCACGGGTTCTCCTTCGTGGTTAATCAGGATTGGGCGCAGGAAGCGTTCTGCGCCCAGGCCCCAGCCATGCCCCCTGAGCCAGCTTGGCCTCTCAGCGCCGAGGCCCCGTCGCACCGATGGCCCGAATCAATCTTCTGGCAGCTGCAACCTGCAAAGGGAAACTCTCCTTGGGCAGCAAACCACAGCCCCAACGCGCCTCGGATCGAGAAAGCAACGCAAGCCGTTTTCGCCCCCGGCCCACGCCACTCCATAGGGCGAACCGGGGCTGGGCTGCCCCAGCTCCCTGGGCCCTGCTGCTTTGCTGGGGGTCTCCGGTGCCCGAAACCCACTCCCCACGGGTTCTCCTTCGTGGGGAAGCAGGATTGGGTGCCTGAAGGCCTTCTGCTCCCAGGCCCCAGCCATGCCCCCTGGGCCAGCTCGGCCGTTCTGCGCCGAGGCCCCATCGCACCGATGTCCTGAAACAATCTTCTGGCAGCTGCATTCTGCAAAGGGAAACACTCATCAGGCAGCAAACCACAGCCCCAACGCGCCTCGGATCGGGAAAGCAACTCAAGCCGTTTTCGCCCCCGGCACCGCGCTCGCCATAGGGCGAATCGGGGTAGGGCTGCCCCGGCTCCCTGGGCCCTGCTGCTTTGCTGGGTGTCTCCGGTGCCCGAAACCCACTCCCCACGGGTTCTCCTTCGTGGTTAATCAGGATTGGGCGCGGGAAGCCTTCTGCGCCCAGGCCCCAGCCATGCCCCCTGAGCCAGCTCGGCTGCTCAGCGCCGAGGCCCCGTCGCACCGACGGCCCCAAACAATCTTCTGGCAGCTGCAACCTGCATCGGGAAACTCTCCTCGTTCAGCAAACCACAGCGCCAACGCGCCTCGGATCGAGAAAGCAACGCAACCCGTTTTCGCCCCCGGCACCCCCCACACCATAGGGCGAACCGGGGCTGGGCTGCCCCGGCTCCCTGGGCCCTGCTGCTTTGCTGGGGGTCTCCGGTGCCCGAAACCCACTCCCCACGGGTTCTCCTTCGTGGGGAAGCAGGATTGGGCGCACGAAGGCCTTCTGCTCCCAGGCCCAAGCCATGCCCCCTGGGCCAGCTCGGCCGCTCTGCGCCGAGGCCCCATCGCACCGATGGCCTGAAACAATTTTCTGGCCGCTGCATTCTGCAAAGGGAAACACTCCTCGGGCAGCAAACCACAGCCCCAACGCGCCTTGGATCGAGAAAGCAACGCAAGCCGTTTTCGCCCCCGGCACCGCGCTCGCCATAGGGCGAATCGGGGCAGGGCTGCCCCGGCTGCCTGGGCCCTGCTGCTTTGCTGGGTGTCTCCGGTGCCCGAAACCCACTCACCACGGGTTCTCCTTCATGGGGAAGCAGGATTGGGCGCTCGAAGGCCTTCTGCGCCCAGGCCCCAGCCATGCCCCCTGAGCCAGCTCTGCGACTCAGCGCCGAGGCCCCGTCGCACCGACGGCCCCAAACAATCTTCTGGCAGCTGCATTCTGCAAAGGGAAACTCTCCTAAGGCAGCAAACCACAGCCCCAGCGCGCCTCGGATCAAGAAACTACGTAAGCCGTTTTCGCCCCCGGCCCCCCGCTCTCCATAGGGCGAACCGGGGCTGGGCTGCCCCGGCTCCCTGGGCCCTGCTGCTTTGCTGGGGGTCTCCGGTGTCCGAAACCCAATCTCCACGGGTTCTCCTTCGTGGGGAAGCAGGATTGGGCGCGCGAAGCCTTCTGCGCCCAGGCCCCAGCCATGCCACCTGAGCCTGCACGGCCGCTCAGCGCGGAGGCCCAGTCGCACCGACGGCCCCAAACAATCTTCTGGCAGCTGCATTCTGCAAAGGGAAACTCTCCTCGGGCAGCAAACCACAGCCCCAACGCGCCTCGGATCGAGAAAGCAACGCAAGCCGTTTTCGCCCCCGGCCCCCCGCTCTCCATAGAGCGAACCGGGGCTGGGCTGCCCCGGCTCCCTGGGCCCTGCTGCTTTGCTGGGGGTCTCCGGTGCCCGAAACCCACTCCCCACGGGTTCTGCCTCGTGGGGAAGCAGGATTGGACCCGCGAAGTCCTTCTGCACCCAGGCCCCAGCCATGCCCCCTGAGTCAGCTCGGCCGCTCAGCGCCTAGGCCCCGTAGCACCTACGGCCCGAAACAATCTTCTGGCAGCTGCATTCTGCAAAGGGAAACTCTCCTCTGGCAGCAAACCACAGCCCCAACGCGCCTCAGATCGAGAAAGCAATGCAGGCCGTTTTCGCCCCCGGCCCCCGCTCTCCATATGGCGAACCGGGGCTGGGCTGCCCTGGCTCCTTGGGCCCTGCTGCTTTGCTGGGGGTCTCCGGTGCCTGAAACCCACTCCCCACGGGTTATTCTTCGTGGGGAAGCACGATTGGGCGCGCGAAGCCTTCTGCGCCCAGGCCCCAGCCATGCCCCCTGAGCCGGCTCCGCTGCCCAGCGCCGAGGCTCCTTCGAATCGACGGCCCCAAACAATCTCCTGGCAGCTGCATTCTGCAAAGGGAAACTCTCCTCGGGCAGCAAACCACAGCCCCAACGCGCCTCGGATCGAGAAAGCAACGCAAGCCGTTTTCGCCCCCGGACCCCCGCTCTCCATATGGCGAACCGGGGCTGGGCTGCCCTGGCTCCTTGGGCCCTGCTGCTTTGCTGGGTGTCTCCGGTGCCCGAAACCCACTCCCCACGGGTTCTCCTTCATGGGGAAGCAGGATTGGGCGCGCGAAGCCTTCTGCGCCCAGGCCCCAGCCATGCCCCCTGAGCCAGCTCGGCCGCTCAGCGCCGAGGCCCCGTCGCACCGATGGCCCGAAGCAATTTTCTGGCAGCTGCAACCTGCAAAGGGAAACTCTCCTTGGGCAGCAAACCACAGCCCCAACGCGCCTCGGATCGAGAAAGCAACGCAAGCCGTTTTCGCCCCCGGCCCACTCCACTCCATAGGGCGAACCGGGGCTGGGCTGCCCCTGCTCCCTGGGCCCTGCTGCTTTGCTGGGTGTCTCCGGTGCCCGAAACCGACTCCCCACGTGTTCTCCTTCGTGGGGAAGCGGGATTGGGCGCGCGAAGGCCTTCTGCGCCCAGGCCCCAGGCATGCCCCCTGAGCCAGCTCGTCCGATCAGCGCCAAGGCCCTGTCGCACCGACGGCCCCAAACAATCTTCTGGCAGCTGCATTCTGCAAAGCGAAACTCTCCTCCGGCAGCAAACTACAGCCCCAACGTGCCTCGGATCGAGAAAGCAATGCAGGCCGTTTTCGCCCCCGGCTCCCCGCTCTCAATATGGCGAACCGGGGCAGGGCTGCCCTGGCTTCTTGGGCCCTGCTGCTTTGCTGGAGATCTCCGGTGCCCGAAACCCACTCCCCTCGGGTTCTCCTTCGTGGTTAATCAGAATTGGGCGCGGGAAGCCTTCTGCGCCCAGGCCCCAGCCATGCCCCCTGAGCCAGCTCGGCCGCTCAGCGCCGAGGCCCCGTCGCACCGATGGCCCGAAGCAGTTTTCTGGCAGCTGCAACCTGCAAAGGGAAACTCTCTTTGGGCAGCAAACCACAGCCCCAACGCGCCTAGGATCGAGAAAGCAACGCAAGCCGTTTTCGCCCCCGGCCCACGCCACTCCATAGGGCGAACCGGGGCTGGGCTGCCCCGGTTCCCTGGGCCCTGCTGCTTTGCTGGGGGTCTCCGGTGCCCGAAACCCACTCCCCACGGGTTCTCCTTCGTGGGGAAGCAGGATTGGGCGCTCGAAGGCCTTCTGAGCCCAGGCCCGATCCATGCCCCCTGAGCCAGCTCGGCCTCTCAGCGCCGAGGCCCTGTCGCACCGACGGCCCCAAACAATCTTCTGGCAGCTGCATTCTGCAAAGGGAAACTCTCCTCGGGCAGCAAACCACAGCCCCAACGCGCCTCGGATCGAGAAAGCAACGCAAGCCGGTTTCGCCTCCGGGCCCCCACTCTCCATAGAGCGAACCTGGGCTGGGCTGCCCTGGCTCCCTGGGCCCTGCTGCTTTGCTGGGGGTCTCCGGTGCCCGAAACCCACTCCCCACGGGTTCTCCTTCGTGGGGAAGCAGGATTGGGCGCACGAAGGCCTTCTGGGCCCAGGCCCTAGCCATGCCCCCTGAGCCACCTCGGCCGCTCAGCGCCGAGGCCCCGTCGCACCGACGGCCCGAAACAATCTTCTGGCAGCTGCATTCTGCAAAGGGAAACTCTCCTCGTTCAGCAAACCACAGCCCCAACGCGCCTCGGATCGAGAAACAACGCAAGCCGTTTTCGCACCTGGCCCCCCCCACTCCATAGGGCGAACCGGGGCTGGGCTGCCCGGGCTGCCTGGGCCCTGCTACTTTGCTGGGGGTCTCCGGTGCCCGAAACCCACTCCCCACGGGTTCTCCTTCGTGGGGAAGCAGGATTGGGTGCGCAAAGGCCTTCTGCTCCCAGGCCCCAGCCATGCCCCCTGGGCCAGCTCGTCCGATCAGCGCCGAGGCTCCATCGCACCGATGGCCTGAAACAATCTTCTGGCAGCTGCATTCTGCAAAGCGAAACTCTCCTCCGGCAGCAAACTACAGCCCCAACGTGCCTCGGATCGAGAAAGCAACGCAAGCCGTTTTCGCCTCCGGACCCCCGCTCTCCATAGAGCGAACCTGGGCTGGGCTGCCCTTGCTCCCTGATCCCTGCTGCTTTGCTGGGGGTCTCCGGTGCCCGAAACCCACTCCCCACGGGTTCTCCTTCGTGGGGAAGCAGGATTGGGCGCACGAAGGCCTTCTGCGCCCAGGCCCTAGACTTGCCCCCTGAGCCACCTCGGCCGCTCAGCGCCGAGGCCCCGTCGCACCGACGGCCCCAAACAATCTTCTGGCAGCTGCATTCTGCAAAGGGAAACTCTCCTCGGGCAGCAAACCACAGCCGCAACGCGCCTCGGATTGAGAAAGCAACGCAAGCCGTTTTCGCCCCCGGCCCCCCCATCTCCATAGGGCGAACCGGGGCTGGGCTGCCCCGGCTCCCTGGGCCCTGCTGCTTTGCTGGGGGTCTCCGGTGCCCGAAACCCACTCCCCACGAGTTCTCCATCGTGGTTAATCAAGATTGGGCGCTGGAAGCCTTCTGCGCCCAGGCCCCAGCAATGTCCCCTGAGCCAGCTCGGCCTCTCAGCGCCGAGGCCCCGTAGCACCGATGGCCCGAAGCAATCTTCTGGCAGCTGCAACATGCAAAGTGAAACTCTCTTCTGGCAGCAAACCACAGCCCCAACGCGCCTCGGATCAAGAAAGCAACGCAAGCCGTTTTCGCCCCCGGCCCCCCGCTCTCCATATGGCGAACCGGGGCTGGGCTGCCCTGGCTCCTTGGGCCCTGCTGCTTTGCTGGGTGTCTCCGGTGCCCGAAACCCACTCCCCACGGGTTCTCCTTCAAGGGGAAGCAGGATTGGGCGCGTGAAGCCTTCTGCGCCCAGGCCCCAGCCATGCCCCCTGAGCCAGCTCGGCTGCTCAGCGCCGAGGCCCCGTCGCACCGACGGCCCCAAAAAATCTTCTGGCAGCTGCAACCTGCATCGGGAAACTCTCCTCGTTCAGCAAACCACAGCGCCAACGCGCCTCGGATCGAGAAAGCAACGCAAGCCGTTTTCGCCCCCGGCACCCCCCACACCATAGGGCGAACCGGGGCTGGGCTGCCCCGGCTCCCTGGGCCCTGCTGCTTTGCTGGGGGTCTCCGGTGCCCGAAACCCACTCCCCACGGGTTCTCCTTCGTGGGGAAGCAGGATTGGGTGCGCGAAGGCCTTCTGCTCCCAGGCCCCAGCCATGCCCCCTGGGCCAGCTCGTCCGATCAGCGCAGAGGCTCCATCGCACCGATGGCCTGAAACAATCTTCTGGCAGCTGCATTCTGCAAAGCGAAACTCTCCTCCGGCAGCAAACTACAGCCCCAACGTGCCTCGGATCGAGAAAGCAACGCAAGCCGTTTTCGCCTCCGGACCCCCGCTCTCCATAGAGCGAACCGGGGCTGGGCTGCCCCGGCTCCCTGGGCCCTGCTGCTTTGCTGGGGGTCTCCGGTGCCTGAAACCCACTCCCCACGGGTTCTCCTTCGTGGTGAAGCAAGATTGGGCGCGCGAAGCCTTCTGCGCCCAGGCCCCAGCCATGGCCCCTGAGCCGGCTCCGCTGCTCAGCGCCAAGGCTCCTTCGAATCGACGGCCATAAACGAACTTCTGGCAGCTGCATTCTGCAAAGGGAAACTCTCCTCGGGCAGCAAACCACAGCCCCAACACGCCTCGGATCGAGAAAGCAACGCAAGCCGTTTTCGCCCCCGGCCCCCCGCTCTCCATATGGCGAACCGGGGCTGGGCTGCCCTGGCTCCTTGGGCCCTGCTGCTTTGCTGGGGATCTCCGGTGCCCGAAACCCACTCCCCACGGGTTCTCCTTCATGGGGAAGCAGGATTGGGCGCGCGAAGCCTTCGGCGCCCAGGCACCAGCCATCCCCCCTGAGCCAGCACGGCCGCTCAGCGCCAAGGCCCCGTCGCACCGACGGCCCCAAACAATCTTCTGGCAGCTGCATTCTGCAAAGGGAAACTCTCCTCAGGCAGCAAACCACAGCCCCAACGCGCCTCGGATCGAGAAAGCAACGCAAGCCGTTTTCGCCCCCGGACCCCCGCTCTCCATAGAGCGAACCGGGGCTGGGCTGCCCCGGCTCCCTGGGCCCTGCTGCTTTGCTGGGGGTCTCAGGTGCCCGAAACCCACTCCCCACGGGTTCTCCTTCGTGGGGAAGTAGGATTGGGCGCACGAAGGCCTTCTGCGCCCAGGCCCAAGCCATGCCCCTGGGCCAGCTCGGCCGCTCTGCGCCGAGGCCCCATCGCACCGATGGCCTGAAACAATCTTCTGGCAGCTGCATTCTGCAAAGGGAAACACTCCTCAGGGAGCAAACCACAGCCCCAACGCGCCTCGGATCAAGAAAGCAACGCAAGCCGTTTTCGCCCCCGGCACCGCGCTCGCCATAGGGCGAATCGGGGCAGGGCTGCCCCGGCTCCCTGGGCCCTGCTGCTTTGCTGGGGGTCTCCGGTGCCCGAAACCCACTCCCCACGGGTTCTCCTTCGTGGGGAAGCGGGATTGGGCGCACGAAAGCTTTCTGCGCCCAGGCCCCAGCCATGCCCCCTGGGCCAGCTCGGCCGCTCTGCGCCGAGGCCCCGTCGCACCGACGGCCGCAAACAATCTTCTGGCAGCTGCATTCTGCAAAGGGAAACTCTCCTCGGGCAGCAAACCACAGCCCCAACGCGCCTCGGATCGAGAAAGCAATGGAGGCCGTTTTCGCCCCCGGCTCCCCGCTCTCAATATGGCGAACTGGGGCTGGGCTGCCCTGGCTCCTTGGGCCCTGCTGCTTTGCTGGGGATCTCCGGTGCCCGAAACCCACTCCCCACGGGTTCTCCTTCGTGGGGAAGCAGGATTGGGCGCGCGAAGGCCTTCTGCGCCCAGGCCCCAGCCATGCCCCCTGAGCCAGCTCGGTGACTCAGCGCCGAGGCCCCGTCGCACCGACGGCCCCAAACAATCTTCTGGCAGCTGCATTCTGCAAAGGGAAACTCTCCTCGGGCAGCAAACCACAGCCCCAACGCGCCTCGGATCAAGAAAGCAACCCAAGCCGTTTTCGCCCCCGGCACACACAACTCCATAGGGCGAACCGGGGCTGGGCTGCCCCGGCTCCCTGGGCCCTGCTGCTTTGCTGGGGGTCTCCGGTGCCCGAAACCCACTCCCCACGGGTTCTCCTTCGTGGGGAAGCAGGATTGGGCGCGCGAAGGCCTTCTGCTCCCAGGCCCCAGCCATGCCCCCTGGGCCAGCTCGGCCGCTCTGCGCCGAGGCCCCATCGTACTGATGGCCTGAAACAATCTTCTGGCAGCTGCATTCTGCAATGGGAAACACTCCTCGGGCAGCAAACCACAGCCCCAACGCGCCTCGGATCGAGAAAGCAACGCAAGCCGGTTTCGCACCTGGCCCCCCCCACTCCATAGGGCGAACCGGGGCTGGGCTGCCCCGGCTCTCTGGGCCCTGCTGCTTTGCTGGGGGTCTCCGGTGCCCGAAACCCACTCCCCACGGGTTCTCCTTCGGGGTTAATCAGGATTGGGCGCGGGAAGCCTTCTGCGCCCATGCCCCAGCCATGCCCCCTGAGCCAGCTCGGCCGCTCAGCGCTGAGGCCCCGTCGCACCGATGGCCCGAAGCAATATTCTGGCAGCTGCAACCTGCAAAGGGAAACTCTCCTTGGGCAGCAAACCACAGCCCCAACGCGCCTTGGATCGAGAAAGCAACGCAAGCCGTTTTCGCCCCCGGCCCACGCCACTCCATAGGGCGAACCGGGGCTGGGCTGCCCCTGCTCCCTGGGCCCTGCTGCTTTGCTGGGGGTCTCCGGTGCCCGAAACCCACTCCCCACGGGTTCTCCTTCGTGGGGAAGCAGGATTGGGTGCGCGAAGGCCTTCTGCTCCCAGGCCCCAGCCATGCCCCCTGGGCCAGCTCGTCCGATCAGCGCCGAGGCTCCATCGCACCGATGGCCTGAAACAATCTTCTGGCAGCTGCATTCTGCAAAGCGAAACTCTCCTCCGGCAGCAAACTACAGCCCCAACGTGCCTCGGATCGAGAAAGCAACGCAAGCCGTTTTCGCCTCCGGACCCCCGCTCTCCATAGAGCGAACCTGGGCTGGGCTGCCCTGGCTCCCTGATCCCTGCTGCTTTGCTGGGGGTCTCCGGTGCCCGAAACCCACTCCCCAAGGGTTTTCCTTCGTGGGGAAGCAGGATTGGGCGCGCGAAGGCCTTCTGCGCCCAGGCCCGATCCATGCTCCCTGAGCCAGCTCGTCCTCTCAGCGCCGAGACCCGTCGCACCGACGGCCCCAAACAATCTTCTGGCAGCTGCATTCTGCAAAGGGAAACTCTCCTCGGGCAGCAAACCACAGCCCCAACGCGCCTCGGATCGAGAAAGCAACGCAAGCCGTTTTCGCCCCCGGACCCCCGCTCTCCATAGAGCGAACCAGGGCTGGGCTGCCCCGGCTCCCTGGGCCCTGCTGCTTTGCTGGGGGTCTCCGGTGCCTGAAACCCACTCCCCACGGGTTCTCCTTCATGGGGAAGCAGGATTGGGCGCGCGAAGCCTTCTGCGCCCAGGCCCCAGCCATCCCCCCTGAGCCAGCACGGCCGCTCAGCGCCAAGGCCCCGTCGCACCGACGGCCCCAAACAATCTTCTGGCAGCTGCATTTTGCAAAGGGAAACTCTCCTCAGGCAGCAATCCACAGCCCCAACGCGCCTCGGATCGAGAAAGCAACGCAAGCCGTTTTCGCCCCGGCCTCCCGCTCTCCATAGAGCGAACCGGGGCTGGGCTGCCCCGGCTCCCTGGGCCCTGCTGCTTTGCTGGGGGTCTCAGGTGCCCGAAACCCACTCCCCACGGGTTCTCCTTCGTGGGGAAGCAGGATTGGGCGCACGAAGGCCTTCTGCTCCCAGGCCCAAGCCATGCCCCCTGGGCCAGCTCGGCCGCTCTGCGCCGAGGCACCATCGCACCGATGGCCTGAAACAATCTTCTGGCAGCTGCATTCTGCAAAGGGAAACACTCCTCAGGCAGCAAACCACAGCCCCAACGCGCCTCGGATCGAGAAAGCAACGCAAGCCGTTTTCGCCCCCGGCCCACGCCACTCCATAGGGCGAACCGGGGCTGGGCTGCCCCTGCCCCCTGGGCCCTGCTGCTTTGCTGGGGGTCTCCGGTGCCCGAAACCCACTCCCCACGGGTTCTCCTTCGTTGGGAAGCAGGATTGGGCGCGCGAAGGCCTTCTGAGCCCAGGCCCGATCCATGCCCCCTGAGCCAGCTGGGCCTCTCAGCGCCGAGGCCCTGTCGCACCGACGGCCCCAAACAATCTTCTGGCAGCTGCATTCTGCAAAGGGAAACTCTCCTCGGGCAGCAAACCACAGCCCCAACGCGCCTCGGATCGAGAAAGCAACGCAAGCCGGTTTCGCCTCCGGGCCCCCACTCTCCATAGAGCGAACCTGGGCTGGGCTGCCCTGGCTCCCTGGGCCCTGCTGCTTTGCTGGGGGTCTCCGGTGCCCGAAACCCACTCCCCACGGGTTCTCCTTCGTGGGGAAGCAGGATTGGGCGCACGAAGGCCTTCTGGGCCCAGGCCCTAGCCATGCCCCCTGAGCCACCTCGGCCGCTCAGCGCCGAGGCCCCGTCGCACCGACGGCCCGAAACAATCTTCTGGCAGCTGCATTCTGCAAAGGGAAACTCTCCTCGTTCAGCAAACCACAGCCCCAACGCGCCTCGGATCGAGAAACAACGCAAGCCGTTTTCGCACCTGGCCCCCCCCACTCCATAGGGCGAACCGGGGCTGGGCTGCCCGGGCTGCCTGGGCCCTGCTACTTTGCTGGGGGTCTCCGGTGCCCGAAACCCACTCCCCACGGGTTCTCCTTCGTGGGGAAGCAGGATTGGGTGCGCAAAGGCCTTCTGCTCCCAGGCCCCAGCCATGCCCCCTGGGCCAGCTCGTCCGATCAGCGCCGAGGCTCCATCGCACCGATGGCCTGAAACAATCTTCTGGCAGCTGCATTCTGCAAAGCGAAACTCTCCTCCGGCAGCAAACTACAGCCCCAACGTGCCTCGGATCGAGAAAGCAACGCAAGCCGTTTTCGCCTCCGGACCCCCGCTCTCCATAGAGCGAACCTGGGCTGGGCTGCCCTTGCTCCCTGATCCCTGCTGCTTTGCTGGGGGTCTCCGGTGCCCGAAACCCACTCCCCACGGGTTCTCCTTCGTGGGGAAGCAGGATTGGGCGCACGAAGGCCTTCTGCGCCCAGGCCCTAGACTTGCCCCCTGAGCCACCTCGGCCGCTCAGCGCCGAGGCCCCGTCGCACCGACGGCCCCAAACAATCTTCTGGCAGCTGCATTCTGCAAAGGGAAACTCTCCTCGGGCAGCAAACCACAGCCGCAACGCGCCTCGGATTGAGAAAGCAACGCAAGCCGTTTTCGCCCCCGGCCCCCCCATCTCCATAGGGCGAACCGGGGCTGGGCTGCCCCGGCTCCCTGGGCCCTGCTGCTTTGCTGGGGGTCTCCGGTGCCCGAAACCCACTCCCCACGAGTTCTCCATCGTGGTTAATCAAGATTGGGCGCTGGAAGCCTTCTGCGCCCAGGCCCCAGCAATGTCCCCTGAGCCAGCTCGGCCTCTCAGCGCCGAGGCCCCGTAGCACCGATGGCCCGAAGCAATCTTCTGGCAGCTGCAACATGCAAAGTGAAACTCTCTTCTGGCAGCAAACCACAGCCCCAACGCGCCTCGGATCAAGAAAGCAACGCAAGCCGTTTTCGCCCCCGGCCCCCCGCTCTCCATATGGCGAACCGGGGCTGGGCTGCCCTGGCTCCTTGGGCCCTGCTGCTTTGCTGGGTGTCTCCGGTGCCCGAAACCCACTCCCCACGGGTTCTCCTTCAAGGGGAAGCAGGATTGGGCGCGTGAAGCCTTCTGCGCCCAGGCCCCAGCCATGCCCCCTGAGCCAGCTTGGCTGCTCAGCGCCGAGGCCCCGTCGCACCGACGGCCCCAAAAAATCTTCTGGCAGCTGCAACCTGCATCGGGAAACTCTCCTCGTTCAGCAAACCACAGCGCCAACGCGCCTCGGATCGAGAAAGCAACGCAAGCCGTTTTCGCCCCCGGCACCCCCCACACCATAGGGCGAACCGGGGCTGGGCTGCCCCGGCTCCCTGGGCCCTGCTGCTTTGCTGGGGGTCTCCGGTGCCCGAAACCCACTCCCCACGGGTTCTCCTTCGTGGGGAAGCAGGATTGGGTGCGCGAAGGCCTTCTGCTCCCAGGCCCCAGCCATGCCCCCTGGGCCAGCTCGTCCGATCAGCGCCGAGGCTCCATCGCACCGATGGCCTGAAACAATCTTCTGGCAGCTGCATTCTGCAAAGCGAAACTCTCCTCCGGCAGCAAACTACAGCCCCAACGTGCCTCGGATCGAGAAAGCAACGCAAGCCGTTTTCGCCTCCGGACCCCCGCTCTCCATAGAGCGAACCGGGGCTGGGCTGCCCCGGCTCCCTGGGCCCTGCTGCTTTGCTGGGGGTCTCCGGTGCCTGAAACCCACTCCCCACGGGTTCTCCTTCGTGGTGAAGCAAGATTGGGCGCGCGAAGCCTTCTGCGCCCAGGCCCCAGCCATGGCCCCTGAGCCGGCTCCGCTGCTCAGCGCCAAGGCTCCTTCGAATCGACGGCCATAAACGAACTTCTGGCAGCTGCATTCTGCAAAGGGAAACTCTCCTCGGGCAGCAAACCACAGCCCCAACACGCCTCGGATCGAGAAAGCAACGCAAGCCGTTTTCGCCCCCGGCCCCCCGCTCTCCATATGGCGAACCGGGGCTGGGCTGCCCTGGCTCCTTGGGCCCTGCTGCTTTGCTGGGGATCTCCGGTGCCCGAAACCCACTCCCCACGGGTTCTCCTTCATGGGGAAGCAGGATTGGGCGCGCGAAGCCTTCGGCGCCCAGGCACCAGCCATCCCCCCTGAGCCAGCACGGCCGCTCAGCGCCAAGGCCCCGTCGCACCGACGGCCCCAAACAATCTTCTGGCAGCTGCATTCTGCAAAGGGAAACTCTCCTCAGGCAGCAAACCACAGCCCCAACGCGCCTCGGATCGAGAAAGCAACGCAAGCCGTTTTCGCCCCCGGACCCCCGCTCTCCATAGAGCGAACCGGGGCTGGGCTGCCCCGGCTCCCTGGGCCCTGCTGCTTTGCTGGGGGTCTCAGGTGCCCGAAACCCACTCCCCACGGGTTCTCCTTCGTGGGGAAGTAGGATTGGGCGCACGAAGGCCTTCTGCGCCCAGGCCCAAGCCATGCCCCTGGGCCAGCTCGGCCGCTCTGCGCCGAGGCCCCATCGCACCGATGGCCTGAAACAATCTTCTGGCAGCTGCATTCTGCAAAGGGAAACACTCCTCAGGGAGCAAACCACAGCCCCAACGCGCCTCGGATCAAGAAAGCAACGCAAGCCGTTTTCGCCCCCGGCACCGCGCTCGCCATAGGGCGAATCGGGGCAGGGCTGCCCCGGCTCCCTGGGCCCTGCTGCTTTGCTGGGGGTCTCCGGTGCCCGAAACCCACTCCCCACGGGTTCTCCTTCGTGGGGAAGCGGGATTGGGCGCACGAAAGCTTTCTGCGCCCAGGCCCCAGCCATGCCCCCTGGGCCAGCTCGGCCGCTCTGCGCCGAGGCCCCGTCGCACCGACGGCCGCAAACAATCTTCTGGCAGCTGCATTCTGCAAAGGGAAACTCTCCTCGGGCAGCAAACCACAGCCCCAACGCGCCTCGGATCGAGAAAGCAATGGAGGCCGTTTTCGCCCCCGGCTCCCCGCTCTCAATATGGCGAACTGGGGCTGGGCTGCCCTGGCTCCTTGGGCCCTGCTGCTTTGCTGGGGATCTCCGGTGCCCGAAACCCACTCCCCACGGGTTCTCCTTCGTGGGGAAGCAGGATTGGGCGCGCGAAGGCCTTCTGCGCCCAGGCCCCAGCCATGCCCCCTGAGCCAGCTCGGTGACTCAGCGCCGAGGCCCCGTCGCACCGACGGCCCCAAACAATCTTCTGGCAGCTGCATTCTGCAAAGGGAAACTCTCCTCGGGCAGCAAACCACAGCCCCAACGCGCCTCGGATCAAGAAAGCAACCCAAGCCGTTTTCGCCCCCGGCACACACAACTCCATAGGGCGAACCGGGGCTGGGCTGCCCCGGCTCCCTGGGCCCTGCTGCTTTGCTGGGGGTCTCCGGTGCCCGAAACCCACTCCCCACGGGTTCTCCTTCGTGGGGAAGCAGGATTGGGCGCGCGAAGGCCTTCTGCTCCCAGGCCCCAGCCATGCCCCCTGGGCCAGCTCGGCCGCTCTGCGCCGAGGCCCCATCGTACTGATGGCCTGAAACAATCTTCTGGCAGCTGCATTCTGCAATGGGAAACACTCCTCGGGCAGCAAACCACAGCCCCAACGCGCCTCGGATCGAGAAAGCAACGCAAGCCGGTTTCGCACCTGGCCCCCCCCACTCCATAGGGCGAACCGGGGCTGGGCTGCCCCGGCTCTCTGGGCCCTGCTGCTTTGCTGGGGGTCTCCGGTGCCCGAAACCCACTCCCCACGGGTTCTCCTTCGGGGTTAATCAGGATTGGGCGCGGGAAGCCTTCTGCGCCCATGCCCCAGCCATGCCCCCTGAGCCAGCTCGGCCGCTCAGCGCTGAGGCCCCGTCGCACCGATGGCCCGAAGCAATATTCTGGCAGCTGCAACCTGCAAAGGGAAACTCTCCTTGGGCAGCAAACCACAGCCCCAACGCGCCTTGGATCGAGAAAGCAACGCAAGCCGTTTTCGCCCCCGGCCCACGCCACTCCATAGGGCGAACCGGGGCTGGGCTGCCCCTGCTCCCTGGGCCCTGCTGCTTTGCTGGGGGTCTCCGGTGCCCGAAACCCACTCCCCACGGGTTCTCCTTCGTGGGGAAGCAGGATTGGGTGCGCGAAGGCCTTCTGCTCCCAGGCCCCAGCCATGCCCCCTGGGCCAGCTCGTCCGATCAGCGCCGAGGCTCCATCGCACCGATGGCCTGAAACAATCTTCTGGCAGCTGCATTCTGCAAAGCGAAACTCTCCTCCGGCAGCAAACTACAGCCCCAACGTGCCTCGGATCGAGAAAGCAACGCAAGCCGTTTTCGCCTCCGGACCCCCGCTCTCCATAGAGCGAACCTGGGCTGGGCTGCCCTGGCTCCCTGATCCCTGCTGCTTTGCTGGGGGTCTCCGGTGCCCGAAACCCACTCCCCAAGGGTTTTCCTTCGTGGGGAAGCAGGATTGGGCGCGCGAAGGCCTTCTGCGCCCAGGCCCGATCCATGCTCCCTGAGCCAGCTCGTCCTCTCAGCGCCGAGACCCGTCGCACCGACGGCCCCAAACAATCTTCTGGCAGCTGCATTCTGCAAAGGGAAACTCTCCTCGGGCAGCAAACCACAGCCCCAACGCGCCTCGGATCGAGAAAGCAACGCAAGCCGTTTTCGCCCCCGGACCCCCGCTCTCCATAGAGCGAACCAGGGCTGGGCTGCCCCGGCTCCCTGGGCCCTGCTGCTTTGCTGGGGGTCTCCGGTGCCTGAAACCCACTCCCCACGGGTTCTCCTTCATGGGGAAGCAGGATTGGGCGCGCGAAGCCTTCTGCGCCCAGGCCCCAGCCATCCCCCCTGAGCCAGCACGGCCGCTCAGCGCCAAGGCCCCGTCGCACCGACGGCCCCAAACAATCTTCTGGCAGCTGCATTTTGCAAAGGGAAACTCTCCTCAGGCAGCAATCCACAGCCCCAACGCGCCTCGGATCGAGAAAGCAACGCAAGCCGTTTTCGCCCCCGGCCCCCCGCTCTCCATAGAGCGAACCGGGGCTGGGCTGCCCCGGCTCCCTGGGCCCTGCTGCTTTGCTGGGGGTCTCAGGTGCCCGAAACCCACTCCCCACGGGTTCTCCTTCGTGGGGAAGCAGGATTGGGCGCACGAAGGCCTTCTGCTCCCAGGCCCAAGCCATGCCCCCTGGGCCAGCTCGGCCGCTCTGCGCCGAGGCACCATCGCACCGATGGCCTGAAACAATCTTCTGGCAGCTGCATTCTGCAAAGGGAAACACTCCTCAGGCAGCAAACCACAGCCCCAACGCGCCTCGGATCGAGAAAGCAACGCAAGCCGTTTTCGCCCCCGGCCCACGCCACTCCATAGGGCGAACCGGGGCTGGGCTGCCCCTGCCCCCTGGGCCCTGCTGCTTTGCTGGGGGTCTCCGGTGCCCGAAACCCACTCCCCACGGGTTCTCCTTCGTTGGGAAGCAGGATTGGGCGCGCGAAGGCCTTCTGAGCCCAGGCCCGATCCATGCCCCCTGAGCCAGCTGGGCCTCTCAGCGCCGAGGCCCTGTCGCACCGACGGCCCCAAACAATCTTCTGGCAGCTGCATTCTGCAAAGGGAAACTCTCCTCGGGCAGCAAACCACAGCCCCAACGCGCCTCGGATCGAGAAAGCAACGCAAGCCGGTTTCGCCTCCGGGCCCCCACTCTCCATAGAGCGAACCTGGGCTGGGCTGCCCTGGCTCCCTGGGCCCTGCTGCTTTGCTGGGGGTCTCCGGTGCCCGAAACCCACTCCCCACGGGTTCTCCTTCGTGGGGAAGCAGGATTGGGCGCACGAAGGCCTTCTGGGCCCAGGCCCTAGCCATGCCCCCTGAGCCACCTCGGCCGCTCAGCGCCGAGGCCCTGTCGCACCGACGGCCCCAAACAATCTTCTGGCAGCTGCATTCTGCAAAGGGAAACTCTCCTCGGGCAGCAAACCACAGCCCCAACGCGCCTCGGATCGAGAAAGCAACGCAAGCCGTTTTCGCACCTGGCCCCCCCCACTCCATAGGGCGAACCGGGGCTGGGCTGCCCCGGCTGCCTGGGCCCTGCTGCTTTGCTGGGGGTCTCCGGTGCCCGAAACCCACTCCCCACGGGTTCTCCTTCGTGGGGAAGCAGGATTGGGCGCAGGAAGCCTTCTGCGCCCAGGCCCCAGCCATGCCCCCTGAGCCAGCTCGGCCGCTCAGCGCCGAGGCCCCGTCGCACCGATGGCCCGAAGCAATATTCTGGCAGCTGCATTCTGCAAAGGGAAACTCTCCTTGGGCAGCAAACCACAGCCCCAACGCGCCTTGGATCGAGAAAGCAACGCAAGCCGTTTTCGCCCCCGGCCCACGCCACTCCATAGGGCGAACCGGGGCTGGGCTGCCCCTGCTCCCTGGGCCCTGCTGCTTTGCTGGGGGTCTCCGGTGCCCGAAACCCACTCCCCACGGGTTCTCCTTCGTGGGGAAGCAGGATTGGGTGCGCGAAGGCCTTCTGCTCCCAGGCCCCAGCCATGCCCCCTGGGCCAGCTCGTCCGATCAGCGCCGAGGCTCCATCGCACCGATGGCCTGAAACAATCTTCTGGCAGCTGCATTCTGCAAAGCGAAACTCTCCTCCGGCAGCAAACTACAGCCCCAACGTGCCTCGGATCGAGAAAGCAACGCAAGCCGTTTTCGCCTCCGGACCCCCGCTCTCCATAGAGCGAACCTGGGCTGGGCTGCCCTGGCTCCCTGATCCCTGCTGCTTTGCTGGGGGTCTCCGGTGCCAGAAACCCACTCCCCACGGGTTCTCCTTCGTGGGGAAGCAGGATTGGGCTCGCGAAGGCCTTCTGCGCCCAGGCACGATCCATGCTCCCTGAGCCAGCTCGTCCTCTCAGCGCCGAGGCCCGTCGCACCGACGGCCCCAAAAAATCTTCTGGCAGCTGCATTCTGCAAAGGGAAACTCTCCTCGGGCAGCAAACCACAGCCCCAACGCGCCTCGGATCGAGAAAGCAACGCAAGCCGTTTTCGCCCCCGGCCCCCCGCTCTCCATATGGCGAACCGGGGCTGGGCTGCCCTGGCTCCTTGGGCCCTGCTGCTTTGCTGGGGATCTCCGGTGCCCGAAACCCACTCCCCACGGGTTCTCCTTCATGGGGAAGCAGGATTGGGCGCGCGAAGCCTTCTGCGCCCAGGCCCCAGCCATCCCCCCTGAGCCAGCACGGCCGCTCAGCGCCAAGGCCCCGTCGCACCGACGGCCCCAAACAATCTTCTGGCAGCTGCATTTTGCAAAGGGAAACTCTCCTCAGGCAGCAAACCACAGCCCCAACGCGCCTCGGATCGAGAAAGCAACGCAAGCCGTTTTCGCCCCCGGCCCCCCGCTCTCCATAGAGCGAACCGGGGCTGGGCTGCCCCGGCTCCCTGGGCCCTGCTGCTTTGCTGGGGGTCTCAGGTGCCCGAAACCCACTCCCCACGGGTTCTCCTTCGTGGGGAAGCAGGATTGGGCGCACGAAGGCCTTCTGCTCCCAGGCCCAAGCCATGCCCCCTGGGACAGCTCGGCCGCTCTGCGCCGAGGCACCATCGCACCGATGGCCTGAAACAATCTTCTGGCAGCTGCATTCTGCAAAGGGAAACACTCCTCAGGCAGCAAACCACAGCCCCAACGCGCCTCGGATCGAGAAAGCAACGCAAGCCGTTTTCGCCCCGGCACCGCGCTCGCCATAGGGCGAATCGGGGCAGGGCTGCCCCGGCTGCCTGGGCCCTGCTGCTTTGCTGGGGGTCTCCGGTGCCCGAAACCCACTCCCCACGGGTTCTCCTTCGTGGGGAAGCGGGATTGGGCGCACGAAAGCTTTCTGCGCCCAGGCCCCAGCCATGCCCTCTGGGCCAGCTCGGCCGCTCTGCGCCGAGTCCCCGTCGCACCGACGGCCGCAAACAATCTTCTGGCAGCTGCATTCTGCAAAGGGAAACTCTCCTCGGGCAGCAAACCACAGCCCCAACGCGCCTCGGATCGAGAAAGCAATGCAGGCCGTTTTCGCCCCCGGCTCCCCGCTCTCAATACGGCGAACTGGGGCTGGGCTGCCCTGGCTCCTTGGGCCCTGCTGCTTTGCTGGGGATCTTCGGTGTCTGAAACCCACTCCCCACGGGTTCTCCTTCGTGGGGAAGCAGGATTGGGCGCGCGAAGGCCTTCTGCGCCCAGGCCCCAGCCATGCCCCCTGAGCCAGCTCGGCGACTCAGCGCCGAGGCCCCGTCGCACCGACGGCCCCAAACAATCTTCTGGCAGCTGCATTCTGCAAAGGGAAACTCTCCTCGGGCAGCAAACCACAGCCCCAACGCGCCTCGGATCAAGAAAGCAACGCAAGCCGTTTTCGCCCCCGGCCCCCCACTCTCCATAGGGCGAACCTGGGCTGGGCTGCCCTGGCTCACTGGGCCCTGCTGTTTTGCTGGGGGTCTCCGGTGCCCGAAACCCACTCCCCACGGGTTCTCCTTCGTGGGGAAGCAGGATTGGGCGCGCGAAGGCCTTCTGAGCCCAGGCCCCAGCCATGCCCCCTGAGCCAGCTCGGCCGCTCAGCGCCGAGGCCCCGTCGCACCGATGGCCCGAAGCAATTTTCTGGCAGCTGCAACCTGCAAAGGGAAACTCTCCTTGGGCAGCAAACCACAGCCCCAACGCGCCTCGGATCGAGAAAGCAACGCAAGCCGTTTTCGCCCCCGGCCCACGCCACTCCATAGGGCGAACCGGGGCTGGGCTGCCCCTGCCCCCTGGGCCCTGCTGCTTTGCTGGGGGTCTCCGGTGCCCGAAACCCACTCCCCACGGGTTCTCCTTCGTGGGGAAGCAGGATTGGGCGCGCGAAGGCCTTCTGAGCCCAGGCCCGATCCATGCCCCCTGAGCCAGCTCGGCCTCTCAGCGCCGAGGCCCTGTCGCACCGACGGCCCCAAACAATCTTCTGGCAGCTGCATTCTGCAAAGGGAAACTCTCCTCGGGCAGCAAACCACAGCCCCAACGCGCCTCGGATCGAGAAAGCAACGCAAGCCGGTTTCGCCTCCGGGCCCCCACTCTCCATAGAGCGAACCTGGGCTGGGCTGCCCTGGCTCCCTGGGCCCTGCTGCTTTGCTGGGGGTCTCCGGTGCCCGAAACCCACTCCCCACGGGTTCTTCTTCGTGGGGAAGCAGGATTGGGCGCACGAAGGCCTTCTGGGCCCAGGCCCTAGCCATGCCCCCTGAGCCACCTTGGCCGCTCAGCGCCGAGGCCCCGTCGCACCGACGGCCGCAAACAATCTTCTGGCAGCTGCATTCTGCAAAGGGAAACTCTCCTCGGGCAGCAAACCACAGCCCCAACGCGCCTCGGATCGAGAAAGCAATGGAGGCCGTTTTCGCCCCCGGCTTCCCGCTCTCAATATGGCGAACTGGGGCTGGGCTGCCCTGGCTCCTTGGGCCCTGCTGCTTTGCTGGGGATCTCCGGTGCCCGAAACCCACTCCCCACGGGTTCTCCTTCGTGGGGAAGCAGGATTGGGCGCGCGAAGGCCTTCTGCGCCCAGGCCCCAGCCATGCCCCCTGAGCCAGCTCGGTGACTCAGCGCCGAGGCCCCGTCGCACCGACGGCCCCAAACAATCTTCTGGCAGCTGCATTCTGCAAAGGGAAACTCTCCTCGGGCAGCAAACCACAGCCCCAACGCGCCTCGGATCGAGAAAGCAACGCAAGCCGTTTTCGCCCCCGGCACACACAACTCCATAGGGCGAACCTGGGCTGGGCTGCCCTGGCTCACTGGGCCCTGCTGTTTTGCTGGGGGTCTCCGGTGCCCGAAACCCACTCCCCACGGGTTCTCCTTCGTGGGGAAGCAGGATTGGGCGCGCGAAGGCCTTCTGAGCCCAGGCCCCAGCCATGCCCCCTGAGCCAGCTCGGCCGCTCAGCGCCGAGGCCCCGTCGCACCGATGGCCCGAAGCAATTTTCTGGCAGCTGCAACCTGCAAAGGGAAACTCTCCTTGGGCAGCAAACCACAGCCCCAACGCGCCTCGGATCGAGAAAGCAACGCAAGCCGTTTTCGCCCCCGGCCCACGCCACTCCATAGGGCGAACCGGGGCTGGGCTGCCCCTGCCCCCTGGGCCCTGCTGCTTTGCTGGGGGTCTCCGGTGCCCGAAACCCACTCCCCACGGGTTCTCCTTCGTGGGGAAGCAGGATTGGGCGCGCGAAGGCCTTCTGAGCCCAGGCCCGATCCATGCCCCCTGAGCCAGCTCGGCCTCTCAGCGCCGAGGCCCTGTCGCACCGACGGCCCCAAACAATCTTCTGGCAGCTGCATTCTGCAAAGGGAAACTCTCCTCGGGCAGCAAACCACAGCCCCAACGCGCCTCGGATCGAGAAAGCAACGCAAGCCGGTTTCGCCTCCGGGCCCCCACTCTCCATAGAGCGAACCTGGGCTGGGCTGCCCTGGCTCCCTGGGCCCTGCTGCTTTGCTGGGGGTCTCCGGTGCCCGAAACCCACTCCCCACGGGTTCTTCTTCGTGGGGAAGCAGGATTGGGCGCACGAAGGCCTTCTGGGCCCAGGCCCTAGCCATGCCCCCTGAGCCACCTTGGCCGCTCAGCGCCGAGGCCCCGTCGCACCGACGGCCGCAAACAATCTTCTGGCAGCTGCATTCTGCAAAGGGAAACTCTCCTCGGGCAGCAAACCACAGCCCCAACGCGCCTCGGATCGAGAAAGCAATGGAGGCCGTTTTCGCCCCCGGCTTCCCGCTCTCAATATGGCGAACTGGGGCTGGGCTGCCCTGGCTCCTTGGGCCCTGCTGCTTTGCTGGGGATCTCCGGTGCCCGAAACCCACTCCCCACGGGTTCTCCTTCGTGGGGAAGCAGGATTGGGCGCGCGAAGGCCTTCTGCGCCCAGGCCCCAGCCATGCCCCCTGAGCCAGCTCGGTGACTCAGCGCCGAGGCCCCGTCGCACCGACGGCCCCAAACAATCTTCTGGCAGCTGCATTCTGCAAAGGGAAACTCTCCTCGGGCAGCAAACCACAGCCCCAACGCGCCTCGGATCGAGAAAGCAACGCAAGCCGTTTTCGCCCCCGGCACACACAACTCCATAGGGCGAATCGGGGTAGGGCTGCCCCGGCTGCCTGGGCCCTGCTGCTTTGCTGGGGGTCTCCGGTGCCCGAAACCCACTCCCCACGGGTTCTCCTTCATGGGGAAGCAGGATTGGGCGCGCGAAGGCCTTCTGCTCCCAGGCCCCAGCCATGCCCCCTGGGCCAGCTCGGCCGCTCTGCGCCGAGGCCCCATCGTACTGATGGCCTGAAACAATCTTCTGGCAGCTGCATTCTGCAATGGGAAACACTCCTCGGGCAGCAAACCACAGCCCCAACGCGCCTCGGATCGAGAAAGCAACGCAAGCCGGTTTCGCACCTGGCCCCCCCCACTCCATAGGGCGAACCGGGGCTGGGCTGCCCCGGCTCTCTGGGCCCTGCTGCTTTGCTGGGGGTCTCCGGTGCCCGAAACCCACTCCCCACGGGTTCTCCTTCGGGGTTAATCAGGATTGGGCGCGGGAAGCCTTCTGCGCCCATGCCCCAGCCATGCCCCCTGAGCCAGCTCGGCCGCTCAGCGCTGAGGCCCCGTCGCACCGATGGCCCGAAGCTATATTCTGGCAGCTGCAACCTGCAAAGGGAAACTCTCCTTGGGCAGCAAACCACAGCCCCAACGCGCCTTGGATCGAGAAAGCAACGCAAGCCGTTTTCGCCCCCGGCCCACGCCACTCCATAGGGCGAACCGGGGCTGGGCTGCCCCTGCTCCCTGGGCCCTGCTGCTTTGCTGGGGGTCACTGGTGCCCGAAACCCACTCCCCACGGGTTCTCCTTCGTGGGGAAGCAGGATTGGGTGCGCGAAGGCCTTCTGCTCCCAGGCCCCAGCCATGCCCCCTGGGCCAGCTCGTCCGATCAGCGCCGAGGCTCCATCGCACCGATGGCCTGAAACAATCTTCTGGCAGCTGCATTCTGCAAAGCGAAACTCTCCTCCGGCAGCAAACTACAGCCCCAACGTGCCTCGGATCGAGAAAGCAACGCAAGCCGTTTTCGCCTCCGGACCCCCGCTCTCCATAGAGCGAACCTGGGCTGGGCTGCCCTGGCTCCCTGATCCCTGCTGCTTTGCTGGGGGTCTCCGGTGCCCGAAACCCACTCCCCACGGGTTTTCCTTCGTGGGGAAGCAGGATTGGGCGCGCGAAGGCCTTCTGCGCCCAGGCCCGATCCATGCTCCCTGAGCCAGCTCGTCCTCTCAGCGCCGAGGCCCGTCGCACCGACGGCCCCAAACAATCTTCTGGCAGCTGCATTCTGCAAAGGGAAACTCTCCTCGGGCAGCAAACCACAGCCCCAACGCGCCTCGGATCGAGAAAGCAACGCAAGCCGTTTTCGCCCCCGGACCCCCGCTCTCCATAGAGCGAACCAGGGCTGGGCTGCCCCGGCTCCCTGGGCCCTGCTGCTTTGCTGGGGGTCTCCGGTGCCTGAAACCCACTCCCCACGGGTTCTCCTTCGTGGTGAAGCACGATTGGGCGCGCGAAGCCTTCTGCGCCCAGGCCCCAGCCATGGCCCCTGAGCCGGCTCCGCTGCCCAGCGCCAAGGCTCCTTCGAATCGACGGCCATAAACGAACTTCTGGCAGCTGCATTCTGCAAAGGGAAACTCTCCTCGGGCAGCAAACCACAGCCCCAACGCGCCTCGGATCGAGAAAGCAACGCAAGCCGTTTTCGCCCCCGGCCCCCCGCTCTCCATATGGCGAACCGGGGCTGGGCTGCCCTGGCTCCTTGGGCCCTGCTGCTTTGCTGGGGATCTCCGGTGCCCGAAACCCACTCCCCACGGGTTCTCCTTCATGGGGAAGCAGGATTGGGCGCGCGAAGCCTTCTGCGCCCAGGCCCCAGCCATCCCCCCTGAGCCAGCACGGCCGCTCAGCGCCAAGGCCCCGTCGCACCGACGGCCCCAAACAATCTTCTGGCAGCTGCATTTTGCAAAGGGAAACTCTCCTCAGGCAGCAAACCACAGCCCCAACGCGCCTCGGATCGAGAAAGCAACGCAAGCCGTTTTCGCCCCCGGCCCCCCGCTCTCCATAGAGCGAACCGGGGCTGGGCTGCCCCGGCTCCCTGGGCCCTGCTGCTTTGCTGGGGGTCTCAGGTGCCCGAAACCCACTCCCCACGGGTTCTCCTTCGTGGGGAAGCAGGATTGGGCGCACGAAGGCCTTCTGCTCCCAGGCCCAAGCCATGCCCCCTGGGCCAGCTCGGCCGCTCTGCGCCGAGGCACCATCGCACCGATGGCCTGAAACAATCTTCTGGCAGCTGCATTCTGCAAAGGGAAACACTCCTCAGGCAGCAAACCACAGCCCCAACGCGCCTCGGATCGAGAAAGCAACGCAAGCCGTTTTCGCCCCCGGCACCGCGCTCGCCATAGGGCGAATCGGGGCAGGGCTGCCCCGGCTGCCTGGGCCCTGCTGCTTTGCTGGGGGTCTCCGGTGCCCGAAACCCACTCCCCACGGGTTCTCCTTCGTGGGGAAGCGGGATTGGGCGCACGAAAGCTTTCTGCGCCCAGGCCCCAGCCATGCCCCCTGGGCCAGCTCGGCCGCTCTGCGCCGAGGCCCCGTCGCACCGACGGCCGCAAACAATCTTCTGGCAGCTGCATTCTGCAAAGGGAAACTCTCCTCGGGCAGCAAACCACAGCCCCAACGCGCCTCGGATCGAGAAAGCAATGCAGGCCGTTTTCGCCCCCGGCTCCCAGCTCTCAATACGGCGAACTGGGGCTGGGCTGCCCTGGCTCATTGGGCCCTGCTGCTTTGCTGGGGATCTTCGGTGCCTGAAACCCACTCCCCACGGGTTCTCCTTCGTGGGGAAGCAGGATTGGGCGCGCGAAGGCCTTCTGCGCCCAGGCCCCAGCCATGCCCCCTGAGCCAGCTCGGCGACTCAGCGCCGAGGCCCCGTCGCACCGACGGCCCCAAACAATCTTCTGGCAGCTGCATTCTGCAAAGGGAAACTCTCCTCGGGCAGCAAACCACAGCCCCAACGCGCCTCGGATCAAGAAAGCAACGCAAGCCGTTTTCGCCCCCGGCCCCCCACTCTCCATAGGGCGAACCTGGGCTGGGCTGCCCTGGCTCACTGGGCCCTGCTGTTTTGCTGGGGGTCTCCGGTGCCCGAAACCCACTCCCCACGGGTTCTCCTTCGTGGGGAAGCAGGATTGGGCGCGCGAAGGCCTTCTGAGCCCAGGCCCGATCCATGCCCCCTGAGCCAGCTCGGCCTCTCAGCGCCGAGGCCCTGTCGCACCGACGGCCCCAAACAATCTTCTGGCAGCTGCATTCTGCAAAGGGAAACTCTCCTTGGGCAGCAAACCACAGCCCCAACGCGCCTCGGATCGAGAAAGCAACGCAAGCCGGTTTCGCCTCCGGGCCCCCACTCTCCATAGAGCGAACCTGGGCTGGGCTGCCCTGGCTCCCTGGGCCCTGCTGCTTTGCTGGGGGTCTCCGGTGCCCGAAACCCACTCCCCACGGGTTCTCCTTCGTGGGGAAGCAGGATTGGGCGCACGAAGGCCTTCTGGGCCCAGGCCCTAGCCATGCCCCCTGAGCCACCTCGGCCGCTCAGCGCCGAGGCCCCGTGGCACCGACGGCCCCAAACAATCTTCTGGCAGCTGCATTCTGCAAAGGGAAACTCTCCTCGGGCAGCAAACCACAGCCCCAACGCGCCTCGGATCGAGAAAGCAACGCAAGCCGTTTTCGCACCTGGCCCCCCCCACTCCATAGGGCGAACCGGGGCTGGGCTGCCCCGGCTGCCTGGGCCCTGCTGCTTTGCTGGGGGTCTCCGGTGCCCGAAACCCACTCCCCACGGGTTCTCCTTCGTGGGGAAGCAGGATTGGGCGCAGGAAGCCTTCTGCGCCCAGGCCCCAGCCATGCCCCCTGAGCCAGCTCGGCCGCTCAGCGCCGAGGCCCCGTCGCACCGATGGCCCGAAGCAATATTCTGGCAGCTGCATTCTGCAAAGGGAAACTCTCCTTGGGCAGCAAACCACAGCCACAACGCGCCTTGGATCGAGAAAGCAACGCAAGCCGTTTTCGCCCCCGGCCCACGCCACTCCATAGGGCGAACCGGGGCTGGGCTGCCCCTGCTCCCTGGGCCCTGCTGCTTTGCTGGGGGTCTCCGGTGCCCGAAACCCACTCCCCACGGGTTCTCCTTCGTGGGGAAGCAGGATTGGGTGCGCGAAGGCCTTCTGCTCCCAGGCCCGATCCATGCCCCCTGAGCCAGCTCGGCCTCTCAGCGCCGAGGCCCTGTCGCACCGACGGCCCCAAACAATCTTCTGGCAGCTGCATTCTGCAAAGGGAAACTCTCCTCGGGCAGCAAACCACAGCCCCAACGCGCCTCGGATCGAGAAAGCAACGCAAGCCGGTTTCGCCTCCGGGCCCCCACTCTCCATAGAGCGAACCTGGGCTGGGCTGCCCTGTCTCCCTGGGCCCTGCTGCTTTGCTGGGGGTCTCCGGTGCCCGAAACCCACTCCCCACGGGTTCTCCTTCGTGGGGAAGCAGGATTGGGCGCACGAAGGCCTTCTGGGCCCAGGCCCTAGCCATGCCCCCTGAGCCACCTCGGCCGCTCAGCGCCGAGGCCCCGTCGCACCGACGGCCCCAAACAATCTTCTGGCAGCTGCATTCTGCAAAGGGAAACTCTCCTCGGGCAGCAAACCACAGCCCCAACGCGCCTTGGATCGAGAAAGCAATGGAGGCCGTTTTCGCCCCCGGCTCCCCGCTCTCAATATGGCGAACTGGGGCTGGGCTGCCCTGGCTCCTTGGGCCCTGCTGCTTTGCTGGGGATCTCCGGTGCCCGAAACCCACTCCCCACGGGTTCTCCTTCGTGGGGAAGCAGGATTGGGCGCGCGAAGGCCTTCTGCGCCCAGGCCCCAGCCATGCCCCCTGAGCCAGCTCGGTGACTCAGCGCCGAGGCCCCGTCGCACCGACGGCCCCAAACAATCTTCTGGCAGCTGCATTCTGCAAAGGGAAACTCTCCTCGGGCAGCAAACCACAGCCCCAACGCGCCTCGGATCGAGAAAGCAACGCAAGCCGGTTTCGCACCTGGCCCCCCCCACTCCATAGGGCGAACCGGGGCTGGGCTGCCCCGGCTCTCTGGGCCCTGCTGCTTTGCTGGGGGTCTCCGGTGCCCGAAACCCACTCCCCACGGGTTCTCCTTCGTGGGGAAGCAGGATTGGGTGCGCGAAGGCCTTCTGCTCCCAGGCCCCAGCCATGCCCCCTGGGCCAGCTCGTCCGATCAGCGCCGAGGCTCCATCGCACCGATGGCCTGAAACAATCTTCTGGCAGCTGCATTCTGCAAAGCGAAACTCTCCTCCGGCAGCAAACTACAGCCCCAACGTGCCTCGGATCGAGAAAGCAACGCAAGCCGTTTTCGCCTCCGGACCCCCGCTCTCCATAGAGCGAACCTGGGCTGGGCTGCCCTGGCTCCCTGATCCCTGCTGCTTTGCTGGGGGTCTCCGGTGCCCGAAACCCACTCCCCACGGGTTTTCCTTCGTGGGGAAGCAGGATTGGGCGCGCGAAGGCCTTCTGCGCCCAGGCCCGATCCATGCTCCCTGAGCCAGCTCGTCCTCTCAGCGCCGAGGCCCGTCGCACCGACGGCCCCAAACAATCTTCTGGCAGCTGCATTCTGCAAAGGGAAACTCTCCTCGGGCAGCAAACCACAGCCCCAACGCGCCTCGGATCGAGAAAGCAACGCAAGCCGTTTTCGCCCCCGGACCCCCGCTCTCCATAGAGCGAACCAGGGCTGGGCTGCCCCGGCTCCCTGGGCCCTGCTGCTTTGCTGGGGGTCTCCGGTGCCTGAAACCCACTCCCCACGGGTTCTCCTTCGTGGTGAAGCACGATTGGGCGCGCGAAGCCTTCTGCGCCCAGGCCCCAGCCATGGCCCCTGAGCCGGCTCCGCTGCCCAGCGCCAAGGCTCCTTCGAATCGACGGCCATAAACGAACTTCTGGCAGCTGCATTCTGCAAAGGGAAACTCTCCTCGGGCAGCAAACCACAGCCCCAACGCGCCTCGGATCGAGAAAGCAACGCAAGCCGTTTTCGCCCCCGGCCCCCCGCTCTCCATATGGCGAACCGGGGCTGGGCTGCCCTGGCTCCTTGGGCCCTGCTGCTTTGCTGGGGATCTCCGGTGCCCGAAACCCACTCCCCACGGGTTCTCCTTCATGGGGAAGCAGGATTGGGCGCGCGAAGCCTTCTGCGCCCAGGCCCCAGCCATCCCCCCTGAGCCAGCACGGCCGCTCAGCGCCAAGGCCCCGTCGCACCGACGGCCCCAAACAATCTTCTGGCAGCTGCATTTTGCAAAGGGAAACTCTCCTCAGGCAGCAAACCACAGCCCCAACGCGCCTCGGATCGAGAAAGCAACGCAAGCCGTTTTCGCCCCCGGCCCCCCGCTCTCCATAGAGCGAACCGGGGCTGGGCTGCCCCGGCTCCCTGGGCCCTGCTGCTTTGCTGGGGGTCTCAGGTGCCCGAAACCCACTCCCCACGGGTTCTCCTTCGTGGGGAAGCAGGATTGGGCGCACGAAGGCCTTCTGCTCCCAGGCCCAAGCCATGCCCCCTGGGCCAGCTCGGCCGCTCTGCGCCGAGGCACCATCGCACCGATGGCCTGAAACAATCTTCTGGCAGCTGCATTCTGCAAAGGGAAACACTCCTCAGGCAGCAAACCACAGCCCCAACGCGCCTCGGATCGAGAAAGCAACGCAAGCCGTTTTCGCCCCCGGCACCGCGCTCGCCATAGGGCGAATCGGGGCAGGGCTGCCCCGGCTGCCTGGGCCCTGCTGCTTTGCTGGGGGTCTCCGGTGCCCGAAACCCACTCCCCACGGGTTCTCCTTCGTGGGGAAGCGGGATTGGGCGCACGAAAGCTTTCTGCGCCCAGGCCCCAGCCATGCCCCCTGGGCCAGCTCGGCCGCTCTGCGCCGAGGCCCCGTCGCACCGACGGCCGCAAACAATCTTCTGGCAGCTGCATTCTGCAAAGGGAAACTCTCCTCGGGCAGCAAACCACAGCCCCAACGCGCCTCGGATCGAGAAAGCAATGCAGGCCGTTTTCGCCCCCGGCTCCCAGCTCTCAATACGGCGAACTGGGGCTGGGCTGCCCTGGCTCCTTGGGCCCTGCTGCTTTGCTGGGGATCTTCGGTGCCTGAAACCCACTCCCCACGGGTTCTCCTTCGTGGGGAAGCAGGATTGGGCGCGCGAAGGCCTTCTGCGCCCAGGCCCCAGCCATGCCCCCTGAGCCAGCTCGGCGACTCAGCGCCGAGGCCCCGTCGCACCGACGGCCCCAAACAATCTTCTGGCAGCTGCATTCTGCAAAGGGAAACTCTCCTCGGGCAGCAAACCACAGCCCCAACGCGCCTCGGATCAAGAAAGCAACGCAAGCCGTTTTCGCCCCCGGCCCCCCACTCTCCATAGGGCGAACCTGGGCTGGGCTGCCCTGGCTCACTGGGCCCTGCTGTTTTGCTGGGGGTCTCCGGTGCCCGAAACCCACTCCCCACGGGTTCTCCTTCGTGGGGAAGCAGGATTGGGCGCGCGAAGGCCTTCTGAGCCCAGGCCCCAGCCATGCCCCCTGAGCCAGCTCGGCCGCTCAGCGCCGAGGCCCCGTCGCACCGATGGCCCGAAGCAATTTTCTGGCAGCTGCAACCTGCAAAGGGAAACTCTCCTTGGGCAGCAAACCACAGCCCCAACGCGCCTCGGATCGAGAAAGCAACGCAAGCCGTTTTCGCCCCCGGCACACGCCACTCCATAGGGCGAACCGGGGCTGGGCTGCCCCTGCCCCCTGGGCCCTGCTGCTTTGCTGGGGGTCTCCGGTGCCCGAAACCCACTCCCCACGGGTTCTCCTTCGTGGGGAAGCAGGATTGGGCGCGCGAAGGCCTTCTGAGCCCAGGCCCGATCCATGCCCCCTGAGCCAGCTCGGCCTCTCAGCGCCGAGGCCCTGTCGCACCGACGGCCCCAAACAATCTTCTGGCAGCTGCATTCTGCAAAGGGAAACTCTCCTTGGGCAGCAAACCACAGCCCCAACGCGCCTCGGATCGAGAAAGCAACGCAAGCCGGTTTCGCCTCCGGGCCCCCACTCTCCATAGAGCGAACCTGGGCTGGGCTGCCCTGGCTCCCTGGGCCCTGCTGCTTTGCTGGGGGTCTCCGGTGCCCGAAACCCACTCCCCACGGGTTCTCCTTCGTGGGGAAGCAGGATTGGGCGCACGAAGGCCTTCTGGGCCCAGGCCCTAGCCATGCCCCCTGAGCCACCTCGGCCGCTCAGCGCCGAGGCCCCGTGGCACCGACGGCCCCAAACAATCTTCTGGCAGCTGCATTCTGCAAAGGGAAACTCTCCTCGGGCAGCAAACCACAGCCCCAACGCGCCTCGGATCGAGAAAGCAACGCAAGCCGTTTTCGCACCTGGCCCCCCCCACTCCATAGGGCGAACCGGGGCTGGGCTGCCCCGGCTGCCTGGGCCCTGCTGCTTTGCTGGGGGTCTCCGGTGCCCGAAACCCACTCCCCACGGGTTCTCCTTCGTGGGGAAGCAGGATTGGGCGCAGGAAGCCTTCTGCGCCCAGGCCCCAGCCATGCCCCCTGAGCCAGCTCGGCCGCTCAGCGCCGAGGCCCCGTCGCACCGATGGCCCGAAGCAATATTCTGGCAGCTGCATTCTGCAAAGGGAAACTCTCCTTGGGCAGCAAACCACAGCCCCAACGCGCCTTGGATCGAGAAAGCAACGCAAGCCGTTTTCGCCCCCGGCCCACGCCACTCCATAGGGCGAACCGGGGCTGGGCTGCCCCTGCTCCCTGGGCCCTGCTGCTTTGCTGGGGGTCTCCGGTGCCCGAAACCCACTCCCCACGGGTTCTCCTTCGTGGGGAAGCAGGATTGGGTGCGCGAAGGCCTTCTGCTCCCAGGCCCGATCCATGCCCCCTGAGCCAGCTCGGCCTCTCAGCGCCGAGGCCCTGTCGCACCGACGGCCCCAAACAATCTTCTGGCAGCTGCATTCTGCAAAGGGAAACTCTCCTCGGGCAGCAAACCACAGCCCCAACGCGCCTCGGATCGAGAAAGCAACGCAAGCCGGTTTCGCCTCCGGGCCCCCACACTCCATAGAGCGAACCTGGGCTGGGCTGCCCTGGCTCCCTGGGCCCTGCTGCTTTGCTGGGGGTCTCCGGTGCCCGAAACCCACTCCCCACGGGTTCTCCTTCGTGGGGAAGCAGGATTGGGCGCACGAAGGCCTTCTGGGCCCAGGCCCAAGCCATGCCCCCTGAGCCACCTCGGCCGCTCAGCGCCGAGGCCCCGTCGCACCGACGGCCCCAAACAATCTTCTGGCAGCTGCATTCTGCAAAGGGAAACTCTCCTCGGGCAGCAAACCACAGCCCCAACGCGCCTCGGATCGAGAAAGCAACGCAAGCCGTTTTCGCCCCCGGCACACACAACTCCATAGGGCGAACCGGGGCTGGGCTGCCCCGGCTCCCTGGGCCCTGCTGCTTTGCTGGGGGTCTCCGGTGCCCGAAACCCACTCCCCACGGGTTCTCCTTCGTGGGGAAGCAGGATTGGGCGCGCGAAGGCCTTCTGCTCCCAGGCCCCAGCCATGCCCCCTGGGCCAGCTCGGCCGCTCTGCGCCGAGGCCCCATCGTACTGATGGCCTGAAACAATCTTCTGGCAGCTGCATTCTGCAATGGGAAACACTCCTCGGGCAGCAAACCACAGCCCCAACGCGCCTCGGATCGAGAAAGCAACGCAAGCCGGTTTCGCACCTGGCCCCCCCCACTCCATAGGGCGAACCGGGGCTGGGCTGCCCCGGCTCTCTGGGCCCTGCTGCTTTGCTGGGGGTCTCCGGTGCCGAAACCCACTCCCCACGGGTTCTCCGTCGGGGTTAATCAGGATTCGGCGCGGGAAGCCTTCTGCGCCCATGCCCCAGCCATGCCCCCTGAGCCAGCTCGGCCGCTCAGCGCTGAGGCCCCGTCGCACCGATGGCCCGAAGCAATATTCTGGCAGCTGCAACCTGCAAAGGGAAACTCTCCTTGGGCAGCAAACCACAGCCCCAACGCGCCTTGGATCGAGAAAGCAACGCAAGCCGTTTTCGCCCCCGGCCCACGCCACTCCATAGGGCGAACCGGGGCTGGGCTGCCCCTGCTCCCTGGGCCCTGCTGCTTTGCTGGGGGTCTCCGGTGCCCGAAACCCACTCCCCACGGGTTCTCCTTCGTGGGGAAGCAGGATTGGGTGCGCGAAGGCCTTCTGCTCCCAGGCCCCAGCCATGCCCCCTGGGCCAGCTCGTCCGATCAGCGCCGAGGCTCCATCGCACCGATGGCCTGAAACAATCTTCTGGCAGCTGCATTCTGCAAAGCGAAACTCTCCTCCGGCAGCAAACTACAGCCCCAACGTGCCTCGGATCGAGAAAGCAACGCAAGCCGTTTTCGCCTCCGGACCCTCGCTCTCCATAGAGCGAACCTGGGCTGGGCTGCCCTGGCTCCCTGATCCCTGCTGCTTTGCTGGGGGTCTCCGGTGCCCGAAACCCACTCCCCACGGGTTTTCCTTCGTGGGGAAGCAGGATTGGGCGCGCGAAGGCCTTCTGCGCCCAGGCCCGATCCATGCTCCCTGAGCCAGCTCGTCCTCTCAGCGCCGAGGCCCGTCGCACCGACGGCCCCAAACAATCTTCTGGCAGCTGCATTCTGCAAAGGGAAACTCTCCTCGGGCAGCAAACCACAGCCCCAACGCGCCTCGGATCGAGAAAGCAACGCAAGCCGTTTTCGCCCCCGGACCCCCGCTCTCCATAGAGCGAACCAGGGCTGGGCTGCCCCGGCTCCCTGGGCCCTGCTGCTTTGCTGGGGGTCTCCGGTGCCTGAAACCCACTCCCCACGGGTTCTCCTTCGTGGTGAAGCACGATTGGGCGCGCGAAGCCTTCTGCGCCCAGGCCCCAGCCATGGCCCCTGAGCCGGCTCCGCTGCCCAGCGCCAAGGCTCCTTCGAATCGACGGCCATAAACGAACTTCTGGCAGCTGCATTCTGCAAAGGGAAACTCTCCTCGGGCAGCAAACCACAGCCCCAACGCGCCTCGGATCGAGAAAGCAACGCAAGCCGTTTTCGCCCCCGGCCCCCCGCTCTCCATATGGCGAACCGGGGCTGGGCTGCCCTGGCTCCTTGGGCCCTGCTGCTTTGCTGGGGATCTCCGGTGCCCGAAACCCACTCCCCACGGGTTCTCCTTCATGGGGAAGCAGGATTGGGCGCGCGAAGCCTTCTGCGCCCAGGCCCCAGCCATCCCCCCTGAGCCAGCACGGCCGCTCAGCGCCAAGGCCCCGTCGCACCGACGGCCCCAAACAATCTTCTGGCAGCTGCATTTTGCAAAGGGAAACTCTCCTCAGGCAGCAAACCACAGCCCCAACGCGCCTCGGATCGAGAAAGCAACGCAAGCCGTTTTCGCCCCCGGCCCCCCGCTCTCCATAGAGCGAACCGGGGCTGGGCTGCCCCGGCTCCCTGGGCCCTGCTGCTTTGCTGGGGGTCTCAGGTGCCCGAAACCCACTCCCCACGGGTTCTCCTTCGTGGGGAAGCAGGATTGGGCGCACGAAGGCCTTCTGCTCCCAGGCCCAAGCCATGCCCCCTGGGCCAGCTCGGCCGCTCTGCGCCGAGGCACCATCGCACCGATGGCCTGAAACAATCTTCTGGCAGCTGCATTCTGCAAAGGGAAACACTCCTCAGGCAGCAAACCACAGCCCCAACGCGCCTCGGATCGAGAAAGCAACGCAAGCCGTTTTCGCCCCCGGCACCGCGCTCGCCATAGGGCGAATCGGGGCAGGGCTGCCCCGGCTGCCTGGGCCCTGCTGCTTTGCTGGGGGTCTCCGGTGCCCGAAACCCACTCCCCACGGGTTCTCCTTCGTGGGGAAGCGGGATTGGGCGCACGAAAGCTTTCTGCGCCCAGGCCCCAGCCATGCCCCCTGGGCCAGCTCGGCCGCTCTGCGCTGAGGCCCCGTAGCACCGACGGCCGCAAACAATCTTCTGGCAGCTGCATTCTGCAAAGGGAAACTCTCCTCGGGCAGCAAACCACAGTCCCAACGCGCCTCGGATCGAGAAAGCAATGCAGGCCGTTTTCGCCCCCGGCTCCCCGCTCTCAATACGGCGAACTGGGGCTGGGCTGCCCTGGCTCCTTGGGCCCTGCTGCTTTGCTGGGGATCTTCGGTGCCTGAAACCCACTCCCCACGGGTTCTCCTTCGTGGGGAAGCAGGATTGGGCGCGCGAAGGCCTTCTGCGCCCAGGCCCCAGCCATGCCCCCTGAGCCAGCTCGGCGACTCAGCGCCGAGGCCCCGTCGCACCGACGGCCCCAAACAATCTTCTGGCAGCTGCATTCTGCAAAGGGAAACTCTCCTCGGGCAGCAAACCACAGCCCCAACGCGCCTCGGATCAAGAAAGCAACGCAAGCCGTTTTCGCCCCCGGCCCCCCACTCTCCATAGGGCGAACCTGGGCTGGGCTGCCCTGGCTCACTGGGCCCGGCTGTTTTGCTGGGGGTCTCCGGTGCCCGAAACCCACTCCCCACGGGTTCTCCTTCGTGGGGAAGCAGGATTGGGCGCGCGAAGGCCTTCTGAGCCCAGGCCCCAGCCATGCCCCCTGAGCCAGCTCGGCCGCTCAGCGCCGAGGCCCCGTCGCACCGATGGCCCGAAGCAATTTTCTGGCAGCTGCAACCTGCAAAGGGAAACTCTCCTTGGGCAGCAAACCACAGCCCCAACGCGCCTCGGATCGAGAAAGCAACGCAAGCCGGGTTCGCCTCCGGGCCCCCACTCTCCATAGAGCGAACCTGGGCTGGGCTGCCCTGGCTCCCTGGGCCCTGCTGCTTTGCTGGGGGTCTCCGGTGCCCGAAACCCACTCCCCACGGGTTCTCCTTCGTGGGGAATCAGGATTGGGCGCACGAAGGCCTTCTGGGCCCAGGCCCTAGCCATGCCCCCTGAGCCACCTCGGCCGCTCAGCGCCGAGGCCCCGTCGCACCGACGGCCCCAAACAATCTTCTGGCAGCTGCATTCTGCAAAGGGAAACTCTCCTCGGGCAGCAAACCACAGCCCCAACGCGCCTCGGATCGAGAAAGCAACGCAAGCCGTTTTCGCACCTGGCCCCCCCCACTCCATAGGGCGAACCGGGGCTGGGCTGCCCCGGCTGCCTGGGCCCTGCTGCTTTGCTGGGGGTCGCCGGTGCCCGAAACCCACTCCCCACGGGTTCTCCTTCGTGGGGAAGCAGGATTGGGCGCAGGAAGCCTTCTGCGCCCAGGCCCCAGCCATGCCCCCTGAGCCAGCTCGGCCGCTCAGCGCCGAGGCCCCGTCGCACCGATGGCCCGAAGCAATATTCTGGCAGCTGCATTCTGCAAAGGGAAACTCTCCTTGGGCAGCAAACCACAGCCCCAACGCGCCTTGGATCGACAAAGCAACGCAAGCCGTTTTCGCCCCGGGCCCACGCCACTCCATAGGGCGAACCGGGGCTGGGCTGCCCCTGCTCCCTGGGCCCTGCTGCTTTGCTGGGGGTCTCCGGTGCCCGAAACCCACTCCCCACGGGTTCTCCTTCGTGGGGAAGCAGGATTGGGTGCGCGAAGGCCTTCTGCTCCCAGGCCCCAGCCATGCCCCCTGGGCCAGCTCGTCCGATCATCGCCGAGGCTCCATCGCACCGATGGCCTGAAACAATCTTCTGGCAGCTGCATTCTGCAAAGCGAAATTCTCCTCCGGCAGCAAACTACAGCCCCAACGTGCCTCGGATCGAGAAAGCAACGCAAGCCGTTTTCGCCTCCGGACCCCCGCTCTCCATAGAGCGAACCTGGGCTGGGCTGCCCTGGCTCCCTGATCCCTGCTGCTTTGCTGGGGGTCTCCGGTGCCCGAAACCCACTCCCCACGGGTTCTCCTTCGTGGGGAAGCAGGATTGGGCTCGCGAAGGCCTTCTGCGCCCAGGCCCGATCCATGCTCCCTGAGCCAGCTCGTCCTCTCAGCGCCGAGGCCCGTCGCACCGACGGCCCCAAAAAATCTTCTGGCAGCTGCATTCTGCAAAGGGAAACTCTCCTCGGGCAGCAAACCACAGCCCCAACGCGCCTCGGATCGAGAAAGCAACGCAAGCCGTTTTCGCCCCCGGCCACCCGCTCTCCATAGAGCGAACCAGGGCTGGGCTGCCCCGGCTCCCTGGGCCCTGCTGCTTTGCTGGGGGTCTCCGGTGCCTGAAACCCACTCCCCACGGGTTCTCCTTCGTGGTGAAGCACGATTGGGCGCGCGAAGCCTTCTGCGCCCAGGCCCCAGCCATGGCCCCTGAGCCGGCTCCGCTGCCCAGCGCCAAGGCTCCTTCGAATCGACGGCCATAAACGAACTTCTGGCAGCTGCATTCTGCAAAGGGAAACTCTCCTCGGGCAGCAAACCACAGCCCCAACGCGCCTCGGATCGAGAAAGCAACGCAAGCCGTTTTCGCCCCCGGCCCCCCGCTCTCCATATGGCGAACCGGGGCTGGGCTGCCCTGGCTCCTTGGGCCCTGCTGCTTTGCTGGGGATCTCCGGTGCCCGAAACCCACTCCCCACGGGTTCTCCTTCATGGGGAAGCAGGATTGGGCGCGCGAAGCCTTCTGCGCCCAGGCCCCAGCCATCCCCCCTGAGCCAGCACGGCCGCTCAGCGCCAAGGCCCCGTCGCACCGACGGCCCCAAACAATCTTCTGGCAGCTGCATTTTGCAAAGGGAAACTCTTCTCAGGCAGCAAACCACAGCCCCAACGCGCCTCGGATCGAGAAAGCAACGCAAGCCATTTTCGCCCCCGGCCCCCCGCTCTCCATAGAGCGAACCGGGGCTGGGCTGCCCCGGCTCCCTGGGCCCTGCTGCTTTGCTGGGGGTCTCAGGTGCCCGAAACCCACTCCCCACGGGTTCTCCTTCGTGGGGAAGCAGGATTGGGCGCACGAAGGCCTTCTGCTCCCAGGCCCAAGCCATGCCCCTGGGCCAGCTCGGCCGCTCTGCGCCGAGGCACCATCGCACCGATGGCCTGAAACAATCTTCTGGCAGCTGCATTCTGCAAAGGGAAACACTCCTCAGGCAGCAAACCACAGCCCCAACGCGCCTCGGATCGAGAAAGCAACGCAAGCCGTTTTCGCCCCCGGCACCGCGCTCGCCATAGGGCGAATCGGGGCAGGGCTGCCCCGGCTGCCTGGGCCCTGCTGCTTTGCTGGGGGTCTCCGGTGCCCGAAACCCACTCCCCACGGGTTCTCCTTCGTGGGGAAGCGGGATTGGGCGCACGAAAGCTTTCTGCGCCCAGGCCCCAGCCATGCCCCCTGGGCCAGCTCGGCCGCTCTGCGCCGAGGCCCCGTCGCACCGACGGCCGCAAACAATCTTCTGGCAGCTGCATTCTGCAAAGGGAAACTCTCCTCGGGCAGCAAACCACAGCCCCAACGCGCCTCGGATCGAGAAAGCAATGCAGGCCGTTTTCGCCCCCGGCTCCCCGCTCTCAATACGGCGAACTGGGGCTGGGCTGCCCTGGCTCCTTGGGCCCTGCTGCTTTGCTGGGGATCTTCGGTGTCTGAAACCCACTCCCCACGGGTTCTCCTTCGTGGGGAAGCAGGATTGGGCGCGCGAAGGCCTTCTGCGCCCAGGCCCCAGCCATGCCCCCTGAGCCAGCTCGGCGACTCAGCGCCGAGGCCCCGTCGCACCGACGGCCCCAAACAATCTTCTGGCAGCTGCATTCTGCAAAGGGAAACTCTCCTCGGGCAGCAAACCACAGCCCCAACGCGCCTCGGATCAAGAAAGCAACGCAAGCCGTTTTCGCCCCCGGCCCCCCACTCTCCATAGGGCGAACCTGGGCTGGGCTGCCCTGGCTCACTGGGCCCTGCTGTTTTGCTGGGGGTCTCCGGTGCCCGAAGCCCACTCCCCTCGGGTTCTCCTTCGTGGGGAAGCAGGATTGGGCGCGCGAAGGCCTTCTGAGCCCAGGCCCCAGCCATGCCCCCTGAGCCAGCTTGGCCGCTCAGCGCCGAGGCCCCGTCGCACCGATGGCCCGAAGCAATTTTCTGGCAGCTGCAACCTGCAAAGGGAAACTCTCCTTGGGCAGCAAACCACAGCCCCAACGCGCCTCGGATCGAGAAAGCAACGCAAGCCGTTTTCGCCCCCGGCCCACGCCACTCCATAGGGCGAACCGGGGCTGGGCTGCCCCTGCCCCCTGGGCCCTGCTGCTTTGCTGGGGGTCTCCGGTGCCCGAAACCCACTCCCCACGGGTTCTCCTTCGTGGGGAAGCAGGATTGGGCGCGCGAAGGCCTTCTGAGCCCAGGCCCGATCCATGCCCCCTGAGCCAGCTCGGCCTCTCAGCGCCGAGGCCCTGTCGCACCGACGGCCCCAAACAATCTTCTGGCAGCTGCATTCTGCAAAGGGAAACTCTCCTTGGGCAGCAAACCACAGCCCCAACGCGCCTCGGATCGAGAAAGCAACGCAAGCCAGGATCGCCTCCGGGCCCCCACTCTCCATAGAGCGAACCTGGGCTGGGCTGCCCTGGCTCCCTGGGCCCTGCTGCTTTGCTGGGGGTCTCCGGTGCCCGAAACCCACTCCCCACGGGTTCTCCTTCGTGGGGAAGCAGGATTGGGCGCACGAAGGCCTTCTGGGCCCAGGCCCTAGCCATGCCCCCTGAGCCACCTCGGCCGCTCAGCGCCGAGGCCCCGTCGCACCGACGGCCCCAAACAATCTTCTGGCAGCTGCATTCTGCAAAGGGAAACTCTCCTCGGGCAGCAAACCACAGCCCCAACGCGCCTCGGATCGAGAAAGCAACGCAAGCCGGTTTCGCCTCCGGGCCCCCACACTCCATAGAGCGAACCTGGGCTGGGCTGCCCTGGCTCCCTGGGCCCTGCTGCTTTGCTGGGGGTCTCCGGTGCCCGAAACCCACTCCCCACGGGTTCTCCTTCGTGGGGAAGCAGGATTGGGCGCACGAAGGCCTTCTGGGCCCAGGCCCAAGCCATGCCCCCTGAGCCACCTCGGCCGCTCAGCGCCGAGGCCCCGTCGCACCGACGGCCCCAAACAATCTTCTGGCAGCTGCATTCTGCAAAGGGAAACTCTCCTCGGGCAGCAAACCACAGCCCCAACGCGCCTCGGATCGAGAAAGCAACGCAAGCCGTTTTCACCCCCGGCACACACAACTCCATAGGGCGAACCGGGGCTGGGCTGCCCCGGCTCCCTGGGCCCTGCTGCTTTGCTGGGGGTCTCCGGTGCCCGAAACCCACTCCCCACGGGTTCTCCTTCGTGGGGAAGCAGGATTGGGCGCGCGAAGGCCTTCTGCTCCCAGGCCCCAGCCATGCCCCCTGGGCCAGCTCGGCCGCTCTGCGCCGAGGCCCCATCGTACTGATGGCCTGAAACAATCTTCTGGCAGCTGCATTCTGCAATGGGAAACACTCCTCGGGCAGCAAACCACAGCCCCAACGCGCCTCGGATCGAGAAAGCAACGCAAGCCGGTTTCGCACCTGGCCCCCCCCACTCCATAGGGCGAACCGGGGCTGGGCTGCCCCGGCTCTCTGGGCCCTGCTGCTTTGCTGGGGGTCTCCGGTGCCGAAACCCACTCCCCACGGGTTCTCCGTCGGGGTTAATCAGGATTCGGCGCGGGAAGCCTTCTGCGCCCATGCCCCAGCCATGCCCCCTGAGCCAGCTCGGCCGCTCAGCGCTGAGGCCCCGTCGCACCGATGGCCCGAAGCAATATTCTGGCAGCTGCAACCTGCAAAGGGAAACTCTCCTTGGGCAGCAAACCACAGCCCCAACGCGCCTTGGATCGAGAAAGCAACGCAAGCCGTTTTCGCCCCCGGCCCACGCCACTCCATAGGGGGAACCGGGGCTGGGCTGCCCCTGCTCCCTGGGCCCTGCTGCTTTGCTGGGGGTCTCCGGTGCCCGAAACCCACTCCCCACGGGTTCTCCTTCGTGGGGAAGCAGGATTGGGTGCGCGAAGGCCTTCTGCTCCCAGGCCCCAGCCATGCCCCCTGGGCCAGCTCGTCCGATCAGCGCCGAGGCTCCATCGCACCGATGGCCTGAAACAATCTTCTGGCAGCTGCATTCTGCAAAGCGAAACTCTCCTCCGGCAGCAAACTACAGCCCCAACGTGCCTCGGATCGAGAAAGCAACGCAAGCCGTTTTCGCCTCCGGACCCTCGCTCTCCATAGAGCGAACCTGGGCTGGGCTGCCCTGGCTCCCTGATCCCTGCTGCTTTGCTGGGGGTCTCCGGTGCCCGAAACCCACTCCCCACGGGTTTTCCTTCGTGGGGAAGCAGGATTGGGCGCGCGAAGGCCTTCTGCGCCCAGGCCCGATCCATGCTCCCTGAGCCAGCTCGTCCTCTCAGCGCCGAGGCCCGTCGCACCGACGGCCCCAAACAATCTTCTGGCAGCTGCATTCTGCAAAGGGAAACTCTCCTCGGGCAGCAAACCACAGCCCCAACGCGCCTCGGATCGAGAAAGCAACGCAAGCCGTTTTCGCCCCCGGACCCCCGCTCTCCATAGAGCGAACCAGGGCTGGGCTGCCCCGGCTCCCTGGGCCCTGCTGCTTTGCTGGGGGTCTCCGGTGCCTGAAACCCACTCCCCACGGGTTCTCCTTCGTGGTGAAGCACGATTGGGCGCGCGAAGCCTTCTGCGCCCAGGCCCCAGCCATGGCCCCTGAGCCGGCTCCGCTGCCCAGCGCCAAGGCTCCTTCGAATCGACGGCCATAAACGAACTTCTGGCAGCTGCATTCTGCAAAGGGAAACTCTCCTCGGGCAGCAAACCACAGCCCCAACGCGCCTCGGATCGAGAAAGCAACGCAAGCCGTTTTCGCCCCCGGCCCCCCGCTCTCCATATGGCGAACCGGGGCTGGGCTGCCCTGGCTCCTTGGGCCCTGCTGCTTTGCTGGGGATCTCCGGTGCCCGAAACCCACTCCCCACGGGTTCTCCTTCATGGGGAAGCAGGATTGGGCGCGCGAAGCCTTCTGCGCCCAGGCCCCAGCCATCCCCCCTGAGCCAGCACGGCCGCTCAGCGCCAAGGCCCCGTCGCACCGACGGCCCCAAACAATCTTCTGGCAGCTGCATTTTGCAAAGGGAAACTCTCCTCAGGCAGCAAACCACAGCCCCAACGCGCCTCGGATCGAGAAAGCAACGCAAGCCGTTTTCGCCCCCGGCCCCCCGCTCTCCATAGAGCGAACCGGGGCTGGGCTGCCCCGGCTCCCTGGGCCCTGCTGCTTTGCTGGGGGTCTCAGGTGCCCGAAACCCACTCCCCACGGGTTCTCCTTCGTGGGGAAGCAGGATTGGGCGCACGAAGGCCTTCTGCTCCCAGGCCCAAGCCATGCCCCCTGGGCCAGCTCGGCCGCTCTGCGCCGAGGCACCATCGCACCGATGGCCTGAAACAATCTTCTGGCAGCTGCATTCTGCAAAGGGAAACACTCCTCAGGCAGCAAACCACAGCCCCAACGCGCCTCGGATCGAGAAAGCAACGCAAGCCGTTTTCGCCCCCGGCACCGCGCTCGCCATAGGGCGAATCGGGGCAGGGCTGCCCCGGCTGCCTGGGCCCTGCTGCTTTGCTGGGGGTCTCCGGTGCCCGAAACCCACTCCCCACGGGTTCTCCTTCGTGGGGAAGCGGGATTGGGCGCACGAAAGCTTTCTGCGCCCAGGCCCCAGCCATGCCCCCTGGGCCAGCTCGGCCGCTCTGCGCTGAGGCCCCGTCGCACCGACGGCCGCAAACAATCTTCTGGCAGCTGCATTCTGCAAAGGGAAACTCTCCTCGGGCAGCAAACCACAGTCCCAACGCGCCTCGGATCGAGAAAGCAATGCAGGCCGTTTTCGCCCCCGGCTCCCCGCTCTCAATACGGCGAACTGGGGCTGGGCTGCCCTGGCTCCTTGGGCCCTGCTGCTTTGCTGGGGATCTTCGGTGCCTGAAACCCACTCCCCACGGGTTCTCCTTCGTGGGGAAGCAGGATTGGGCGCGCGAAGGCCTTCTGCGCCCAGGCCCCAGCCATGCCCCCTGAGCCAGCTCGGCGACTCAGCGCCGAGGCCCCGTCGCACCGACGGCCCCAAACAATCTTCTGGCAGCTGCATTCTGCAAAGGGAAACTCTCCTCGGGCAGCAAACCACAGCCCCAACGCGCCTCGGATCAAGAAAGCAACGCAAGCCGTTTTCGCCCCCGGCCCCCCACTCTCCATAGGGCGAACCTGGGCTGGGCTGCCCTGGCTCACTGGGCCCGGCTGTTTTGCTGGGGGTCTCCGGTGCCCGAAACCCACTCCCCACGGGTTCTCCTTCGTGGGGAAGCAGGATTGGGCGCGCGAAGGCCTTCTGAGCCCAGGCCCCAGCCATGCCCCCTGAGCCAGCTCGGCCGCTCAGCGCCGAGGCCCCGTCGCACCGATGGCCCGAAGCAATTTTCTGGCAGCTGCAACCTGCAAAGGGAAACTCTCCTTGGGCAGCAAACCACAGCCCCAACGCGCCTCGGATCGAGAAAGCAACGCAAGCCGGGTTCGCCTCCGGGCCCCCACTCTCCATAGAGCGAACCTGGGCTGGGCTGCCCTGGCTCCCTGGGCCCTGCTGCTTTGCTGGGGGTCTCCGGTGCCCGAAACCCACTCCCCACGGGTTCTCCTTCGTGGGGAATCAGGATTGGGCGCACGAAGGCCTTCTGGGCCCAGGCCCTAGCCATGCCCCCTGAGCCACCTCGGCCGCTCAGCGCCGAGGCCCCGTCGCACCGACGGCCCCAAACAATCTTCTGGCAGCTGCATTCTGCAAAGGGAAACTCTCCTCGGGCAGCAAACCACAGCCCCAACGCGCCTCGGATCGAGAAAGCAACGCAAGCCGTTTTCGCACCTGGCCCCCCCCACTCCATAGGGCGAACCGGGGCTGGGCTGCCCCGGCTGCCTGGGCCCTGCTGCTTTGCTGGGGGTCGCCGGTGCCCGAAACCCACTCCCCACGGGTTCTCCTTCGTGGGGAAGCAGGATTGGGCGCAGGAAGCCTTCTGCGCCCAGGCCCCAGCCATGCCCCCTGAGCCAGCTCGGCCGCTCAGCGCCGAGGCCCCGTCGCACCGATGGCCCGAAGCAATATTCTGGCAGCTGCATTCTGCAAAGGGAAACTCTCCTTGGGCAGCAAACCACAGCCACAACGCGCCTTGGATCGAGAAAGCAACGCAAGCCGTTTTCGCCCCGGGCCCACGCCACTCCATAGGGCGAACCGGGGCTGGGCTGCCCCTGCTCCCTGGGCCCTGCTGCTTTGCTGGGGGTCTCCGGTGCCCGAAACCCACTCCCCACGGGTTCTCCTTCGTGGGGAAGCAGGATTGGGTGCGCGAAGGCCTTCTGCTCCCAGGCCCCAGCCATGCCCCCTGGGCCAGCTCGTCCGATCATCGCCGAGGCTCCATCGCACCGATGGCCTGAAACAATCTTCTGGCAGCTGCATTCTGCAAAGCGAAATTCTCCTCCGGCAGCAAACTACAGCCCCAACGTGCCTCGGATCGAGAAAGCAACGCAAGCCGTTTTCGCCTCCGGACCCCCGCTCTCCATAGAGCGAACCTGGGCTGGGCTGCCCTGGCTCCCTGATCCCTGCTGCTTTGCTGGGGGTCTCCGGTGCCCGAAACCCACTCCCCACGGGTTCTCCTTCGTGGGGAAGCAGGATTGGGCTCGCGAAGGCCTTCTGCGCCCAGGCCCGATCCATGCTCCCTGAGCCAGCTCGTCCTCTCAGCGCCGAGGCCCGTCGCACCGACGGCCCCAAAAAATCTTCTGGCAGCTGCATTCTGCAAAGGGAAACTCTCCTCGGGCAGCAAACCACAGCCCCAACGCGCCTCGGATCGAGAAAGCAACGCAAGCCGTTTTCGCCCCCGGCCACCCGCTCTCCATAGAGCGAACCAGGGCTGGGCTGCCCCGGCTCCCTGGGCCCTGCTGCTTTGCTGGGGGTCTCCGGTGCCTGAAACCCACTCCCCACGGGTTCTCCTTCGTGGTGAAGCACGATTGGGCGCGCGAAGCCTTCTGCGCCCAGGCCCCAGCCATGGCCCCTGAGCCGGCTCCGCTGCCCAGCGCCAAGGCTCCTTCGAATCGACGGCCATAAACGAACTTCTGGCAGCTGCATTCTGCAAAGGGAAACTCTCCTCGGGCAGCAAACCACAGCCCCAACGCGCCTCGGATCGAGAAAGCAACGCAAGCCGTTTTCGCCCCCGGCCCCCCGCTCTCCATATGGCGAACCGGGGCTGGGCTGCCCTGGCTCCTTGGGCCCTGCTGCTTTGCTGGGGATCTCCGGTGCCCGAAACCCACTCCCCACGGGTTCTCCTTCATGGGGAAGCAGGATTGGGCGCGCGAAGCCTTCTGCGCCCAGGCCCCAGCCATCCCCCCTGAGCCAGCACGGCCGCTCAGCGCCAAGGCCCCGTCGCACCGACGGCCCCAAACAATCTTCTGGCAGCTGCATTTTGCAAAGGGAAACTCTTCTCAGGCAGCAAACCACAGCCCCAACGCGCCTCGGATCGAGAAAGCAACGCAAGCCATTTTCGCCCCCGGCCCCCCGCTCTCCATAGAGCGAACCGGGGCTGGGCTGCCCCGGCTCCCTGGGCCCTGCTGCTTTGCTGGGGGTCTCAGGTGCCCGAAACCCACTCCCCACGGGTTCTCCTTCGTGGGGAAGCAGGATTGGGCGCACGAAGGCCTTCTGCTCCCAGGCCCAAGCCATGCCCCTGGGCCAGCTCGGCCGCTCTGCGCCGAGGCACCATCGCACCGATGGCCTGAAACAATCTTCTGGCAGCTGCATTCTGCAAAGGGAAACACTCCTCAGGCAGCAAACCACAGCCCCAACGCGCCTCGGATCGAGAAAGCAACGCAAGCCGTTTTCGCCCCCGGCACCGCGCTCGCCATAGGGCGAATCGGGGCAGGGCTGCCCCGGCTGCCTGGGCCCTGCTGCTTTGCTGGGGGTCTCCGGTGCCCGAAACCCACTCCCCACGGGTTCTCCTTCGTGGGGAAGCGGGATTGGGCGCACGAAAGCTTTCTGCGCCCAGGCCCCAGCCATGCCCCCTGGGCCAGCTCGGCCGCTCTGCGCCGAGGCCCCGTCGCACCGACGGCCGCAAACAATCTTCTGGCAGCTGCATTCTGCAAAGGGAAACTCTCCTCGGGCAGCAAACCACAGCCCCAACGCGCCTCGGATCGAGAAAGCAATGCAGGCCGTTTTCGCCCCCGGCTCCCCGCTCTCAATACGGCGAACTGGGGCTGGGCTGCCCTGGCTCCTTGGGCCCTGCTGCTTTGCTGGGGATCTTCGGTGTCTGAAACCCACTCCCCACGGGTTCTCCTTCGTGGGGAAGCAGGATTGGGCGCGCGAAGGCCTTCTGCGCCCAGGCCCCAGCCATGCCCCCTGAGCCAGCTCGGCGACTCAGCGCCGAGGCCCCGTCGCACCGACGGCCCCAAACAATCTTCTGGCAGCTGCATTCTGCAAAGGGAAACTCTCCTCGGGCAGCAAACCACAGCCCCAACGCGCCTCGGATCAAGAAAGCAACGCAAGCCGTTTTCGCCCCCGGCCCCCCACTCTCCATAGGGCGAACCTGGGCTGGGCTGCCCTGGCTCACTGGGCCCTGCTGTTTTGCTGGGGGTCTCCGGTGCCCGAAGCCCACTCCCCTCGGGTTCTCCTTCGTGGGGAAGCAGGATTGGGCGCGCGAAGGCCTTCTGAGCCCAGGCCCCAGCCATGCCCCCTGAGCCAGCTTGGCCGCTCAGCGCCGAGGCCCCGTCGCACCGATGGCCCGAAGCAATTTTCTGGCAGCTGCAACCTGCAAAGGGAAACTCTCCTTGGGCAGCAAACCACAGCCCCAACGCGCCTCGGATCGAGAAAGCAACGCAAGCCGTTTTCGCCCCCGGCCCACGCCACTCCATAGGGCGAACCGGGGCTGGGCTGCCCCTGCCCCCTGGGCCCTGCTGCTTTGCTGGGGGTCTCCGGTGCCCGAAACCCACTCCCCACGGGTTCTCCTTCGTGGGGAAGCAGGATTGGGCGCGCGAAGGCCTTCTGAGCCCAGGCCCGATCCATGCCCCCTGAGCCAGCTCGGCCTCTCAGCGCCGAGGCCCTGTCGCACCGACGGCCCCAAACAATCTTCTGGCAGCTGCATTCTGCAAAGGGAAACTCTCCTTGGGCAGCAAACCACAGCCCCAACGCGCCTCGGATCGAGAAAGCAACGCAAGCCGGGATCGCCTCCGGGCCCCCACTCTCCATAGAGCGAACCTGGGCTGGGCTGCCCTGGCTCCCTGGGCCCTGCTGCTTTGCTGGGGGTCTCCGGTGCCCGAAACCCACTCCCCACGGGTTCTCCTTCGTGGGGAAGCAGGATTGGGCGCACGAAGGCCTTCTGGGCCCAGGCCCTAGCCATGCCCCCTGAGCCACCTCGGCCGCTCAGCGCCGAGGCCCCGTCGCACCGACGGCCCCAAACAATCTTCTGGCAGCTGCATTCTGCAAAGGGAAACTCTCCTCGGGCAGCAAACCACAGCCCCAACGCGCCTCGGATCGAGAAAGCAACGCAAGCCGTTTTCGCACCTGGCCCCCCCCACTACATAGGGCGAACCGGGGCTGGGCTGCCCCGGCTGCCTGGGCCCTGCTGCTTTGCTGGGGGTCTCCGGTGCCCGAAACCCACTCCCCACGGGTTCTCCTTCGTGGGGAAGCAGGATTGGGCGCAGGAAGCCTTCTGCGCCCAGGCCCCAGCCATGCCCCCTGAGCCAGCTCGGCCGCTCAGCGCCGAGGCCCCGTCGCACCGATGGCCCGAAGCAATATTCTGGCAGCTGCATTCTGCAAAGGGAAACTCTCCTCGGGCAGCAAACCACAGCCCCAACGCGCCTCGGATCGAGAAAGCAACGCAAGCCGGTTTCGCCCCCGGCCCACGCCACTCCATAGGGCGAACCGGGGCTGGGCTGCCCCTGCTCCCTGGGCCCTGCTGCTTTGCTGGGGGTCTCCGGTGCCCGAAACCCACTCCCCACGGGTTCTCCTTCGTGGGGAAGCAGGATTGGGTGCGCGAAGGCCTTCTGCTCCCAGGCCCCAGCCATGCCCCCTGGGCCAGCTCGTCCGATCAGCGCCGAGGCTCCATCGCACCGATGGCCTGAAACAATCTTCTGGCAGCTGCATTCTGCAAAGCGAAACTCTCCTCCGGCAGCAAACTACAGCCCCAACGTGCCTCGGATCGAGAAAGCAACGCAAGCCGTTTTCGCCTCCGGACCCCCGCTCTCCATAGAGCGAACCTGGGCTGGGCTGCCCTGGCTCCCTGATCCCTGCTGCTTTGCTGGGGGTCTCCGGTGCCCGAAACCCACTCCCCACGGGTTCTCCTTCGTGGGGAAGCAGGATTGGGCTCGCGAAGGCCTTCTGCGCCCAGGCCCGATCCATGCTCCCTGAGCCAGCTCGTCCTCTCAGCGCCGAGGCCCGTCGCACCGACGGCCCCAAACAATCTTCTGGCAGCTGCATTCTGCAAAGGGAAACTCTCCTCGGGCAGCAAACCACAGCCCCAACGCGCCTCGGATGGAGAAAGCAATGCAGGCCGTTTTCGCTCCCGGCTCCCCGCTCTCAATATGGCGAACTGGGGCTGGGCTGCCCTGGCTCCTTGGGCCCTGCTGCTTTGCTGGGGATCTCCGGTGCCTGAAACCCACTCCCCACGGGTTCTCCTTCGTGGGGAAGCAGGATTGGGCGCGCGAAGGCCTTCTGCGCCCAGGCCCCAGCCATGCCCCCTGAGCCAGCTCGGCGACTCAGCGCCGAGGCCCCGTCGCACCGACGGCCCCAAACAATCTTCTGGCAGCTGCATTCTGCAAAGGGAAACTCTCCTCGGGCAGCAAACCACAGCCCCAACGCGCCTCGGATCAAGAAAGCAACGCAAGCCGTTTTCGCCCCCGGCCCCCCACTCTCCATAGGGCGAACCTGGGCTGGGCTGCCCTGGCTCACTGGGCCCTGCTGTTTTGCTGGGGGTCTCCGGTGCCCGAAACCCACTCCCCACGGGTTCTCCTTCGTGGGGAAGCAGGATTGGGCGCGCGAAGGCCTTCTGAGCCCAGGCCCCAGCCATGCCCCCTGAGCCAGCTCGGCCTCTCAGCGCCGAGGCCCTGTCGCACCGACGGCCCCAAACAATCTTCTGGCAGCTGCATTCTGCAAAGGGAAACTCTCCTCGGGCAGCAAACCACAGCCCCAACGCGCCTCGGATCGAGAAAGCAACGCAAGCCGGTTTCGCCTCCGGGCCCCCACTCTCCATAGAGCGAACCTGGGCTGGGCTGCCCTGGCTCCCTGGGCCCTGCTGCTTTGCTGGGGGTCTCCGGTGCCCGAAACCCACTCCCCACGGTTTCTCCTTCGTGGGGAAGCAGGATTGGGCGCACGAAGGCCTTCTGGGCCCAGGCCCTAGACTTGCCCCCTGAGCCACCTCGGCCGCTCAGCGCCGAGGCCCCGTCGCACCGACGGCCCCAAACAATCTTCTGGCAGCTGCATTCTGCAAAGGGAAACTCTCCTCCGGCAGCAAACCACAGCCCCAACGCGCCTCGGATCGAGAAAGCAACGCAAGCCGTTTTCGCACCTGGCCCCCCCCACTCCATAGGGCGAACCGGGGCTGGGCTGCCCCTGCTCCCTGGGCCCTGCTGCTTTGCTGGGGGTCTCCGGTGCCCGAAACCCACTCCCCACGGGTTCTCCTTCGTGGGGAAGCAGGATTGGGTGCGCGAAGGCCTTCTGCTCCCAGGCCCCAGCCATGCCCCCTGGGCCAGCTCGTCCGATCAGCGCCGAGGCTCCATCGCACCGATGGCCTGAAACAATCTTCTGGCAGCTGCATTCTGCAAAGCGAAACTCTCCTCCGGCAGCAAACTACAGCCCCAACGTGCCTCGGATCGAGAAAGCAACGCAAGCCGTTTTCGCCTCCGGACCCCCGCTCTCCATAGAGCGAACCTGGGCTGGGCTGCCCTGGCTCCCTGATCCCTGCTGCTTTGCTGGGGGTCTCCGGTGCCCGAAACCCACTCCCCACGGGTTCTCCTTCGTGGGGAAGCAGGATTGGGCTCGCGAAGGCCTTCTGCGCCCAGGCCCGATCCATGCTCCCTGAGCCAGCTCGTCCTCTCAGCGCCGAGGCCCGTCGCACCGACGGCCCCAAACAATCTTCTGGCAGCTGCATTCTGCAAAGGGAAACTCTCCTCGGGCAGCAAACCACAGCCCCAACGCGCCTCGGATCGAGAAAGCAATGCAGGCCGTTTTCGCCCCCGGCTCCCCGCTCTCAATATGGCGAACTGGGGCTGGGCTGCCCTGGCTCCTTGAGCCCTGCTGCTTTGCTGGGGATCTCCGGTGCCTGAAACCCACTCCCCACGGGTTCTCCTTCGTGGGGAAGCAGGATTGGGCGCGCGAAGGCCTTCTGCGCCCAGGCCCCAGCCATGACCCCTGAGCCAGCTCTGCGACTCAGCGCCGAGGCCCCGTCGCACCGACGGCCCCAAACAATCTTCTGGCAGCTGCATTCTGCAAAGGGAAACTCTCCTTGGGCAGCAAACCACAGCCCCAACGCGCCTCGGATCAAGAAAGCAACGCAAGCCGTTTTCGCCCCCGGCCCCCCACTCTCCATAGGGCGAACCTGGGCTGGGCTGCCCTGGCTCACTGGGCCCTGCTGTTTTGCTGGGGGTCTCCGGTGCCCGAAACCCACTCCCCACGGGTTCTCCTTCGTGGGGAAGCAGGATTGGGCGCGCGAAGGCCTTCTGAGCCCAGGCCCCAGCCATGCCCCCTGAGCCAGCTCGGCCGCTCAGCGCCGAGGCCCCGTCGCACCGATGGCCCGAAGCAATTTTCTGGCAGCTGCAACCTGCAAAGGGAAACTCTCCTTGGGCAGCAAACCACAGCCCCAACGCGCCTCGGATCGAGAAAGCAACGCAAGCCGTTTTCGCCCCCGGCCCACGCCACTCCATAGGGCGAACCGGGGCTGGGCTGCCCCTGCCCCCTGGGCCCTGCTGCTTTGCTGGGGGTCTCCGGTGCCCGAAACCCACTCCCCACGGGTTCTCCTTCGTGGGGAAGCAGGATTGGGCGCGCGAAGGCCTTCTGAGCCCAGGCCCGATCCATGCCCCCTGAGCCAGCTCGGCCTCTCAGCGCCGAGGCCCTGTCGCACCGACGGCCCCAAACAATCTTCTGGCAGCTGCATTCTGCAAAGGGAAACTCTCCTTGGGCAGCAAACCACAGCCCCAACGCGCCTCGGATCGAGAAAGCAACGCAAGCCGGGATCGCCTCCGGGCCCCCACTCTCCATAGAGCGAACCTGGGCGGGGCTGCCCTGGCTCCCTGGGCCCTGCTGCTTTGCTGGGGGTCTCCGGTGCCCGAAACCCACTCCCCACGGGTTCTCCTTCGTGGGGAAGCAGGATTGGGCGCACGAAGGCCTTCTGGGCCCAGGCCCTAGCCATGCCCCCTGAGCCACCTCGGCCGCTCAGCGCCGAGGCCCCGTCGCACCGACGGCCCCAAACAATCTTCTGGCAGCTGCATTCTGCAAAGGGAAACTCTCCTCGGGCAGCAAACCACAGCCCCAACGCGCCTCGGATCGAGAAAGCAACGCAAGCCGGGATCGCCTCCGGGCCCCCACTCTCCATAGAGCGAACCTGGGCGGGGCTGCCCTGGCTCCCTGGGCCCTGCTGCTTTGCTGGGGGTCTCCGGTGCCCGAAACCCACTCCCCACGGGTTCTCCTTCGTGGGGAAGCAGGATTGGGCGCAGGAAGCCTTCTGCGCCCAGGCCCCAGCCATGCCCCCTGAGCCAGCTCGGCCGCTCAGCGCCGAGGCCCCGTCGCACCGACGGCCCGAAGCAATATTCTGGCAGCTGCATTCTGCAAAGGGAAACTCTCCTTGGGCAGCAAACCACAGCCCCAACGCGCCTTGGATCGAGAAAGCAACGCAAGCCGTTTTCGCCCCCGGCCCACGCCACTCCATAGGGCGAACCGGGGCTGGGCTGCCCCTGCTCCCTGGGCCCTGCTGCTTTGCTGGGGGTCTCCGGTGCCCGAAACCCACTCCCCACGGGTTCTCCTTCGTGGGGAAGCAGGATTGGGTGCGCGAAGGCCTTCTGCTCCCAGGCCCCAGCCATGCCCCCTGGGCCAGCTCGTCCGATCAGCGCCGAGGCTCCATCGCACCGATGGCCTGAAACAATCTTCTGGCAGCTGCATTCTGCAAAGCGAAACTCTCCTCCGGCAGCAAACTACAGCCCCAACGTGCCTCGGATCGAGAAAGCAACGCAAGCCGTTTTCGCCTCCGGACCCCCGCTCTCCATAGAGCGAACCTGGGCTGGGCTGCCCTGGCTCCCTGATCCCTGCTGCTTTGCTGGGGGTCTCCGGTGCCCGAAACCCACTCCCCACGGGTTCTCCTTCGTGGGGAAGCAGGATTGGGCTCGCGAAGGCCTTCTGCGCCCAGGCCCGATCCATGCTCCCTGAGCCAGCTCGTCCTCTCAGCGCCGAGGCCCGTCGCACCGACGGCCCCAAACAATCTTCTGGCAGCTGCATTCTGCAAAGGGAAACTCTCCTCGGGCAGCAAACCACAGCCCCAGCGCGCCTCGGATCAAGAAACTACGTAAGCCGTTTTCGCCCCCGGCCCCCCGCTCTCCATAGGGCGAACCGGGGCTGGGCTGCCCCGGCTCCCTGGGCCCTGCTGCTTTGCTGGGGATCTCCGGTGCCTGAAACCCACTCCCCACGGGTTCTCCTTCGTGGGGAAGCAGGATTGGGCGCGCGAAGGCCTTCTGCGCCCAGGCCCCAGCCATGCCCCCTGAGCCAGCTCGGCGACTCAGCGCCGAGGCCCCGTCGCACCGACGGCCCCAAACAATCTTCTGGCAGCTGCATTCTGCAAAGGGAAACTCTCCTCGGGCAGCAAACCACAGCCCCAACGCGCCTCGGATCAAGAAAGCAACGCAAGCCGTTTTCGCCCCCGGCCCCCCACTCTCCATAGGGCGAACCTGGGCTGGGCTGCCCTGGCTCACTGGGCCCTGCTGTTTTGCTGGGGGTCTCCGGTGCCCGAAACCCACTCCCCACGGGTTCTCCTTCGTGGGGAAGCAGGATTGGGCGCGCGAAGGCCTTCTGAGCCCAGGCCCCAGCCATGCCCCCTGAGCCAGCTCGGCCGCTCAGCGCCGAGGCCCCGTCGCACCGATGGCCCGAAGCAATGTTCTGGCAGCTGCAACCTGCAAAGGGAAACTCTCCTTGGGCAGCAAACCACAGCCCCAACGCGCCTCGGATCGAGAAAGCAACGCAAGCCGTTTTCGCCCCCGGCCCACGCCACTCCATAGGGCGAACCGGGGCTGGGCTGCCCCTGCCCCCTGGGCCCTGCTGCTTTGCTGGAGGTCTCTGGTGCCCGAAACCCACTCCCCACGGGTTCTCCTTCGTGGGGAAGCAGGATTGGGCGCGCGAAGGCCTTCTGAGCCCAGGCCCGATCCATGCCCCCTGAGCCAGCTCGGCCTCTCAGCGCCGAGGCCCTGTCGCACCGACGGCCCCAAACAATCTTCTGGCAGCTGCATTCTGCAAAGGGAAACTCTCCTCGGGCAGCAAACCACAGCCCCAACGCGCCTCGGATCGAGAAAGCAACGCAAGCCGGTTTCGCCTCCGGGCCCCCACTCTCCATAGAGCGAACCTGGGCTGGGCTGCCCTGGCTCCCTGGGCCCTGCTGCTTTGCTGGGGCTCTCCGGTGCCCGAAACCCACTCCCCACGGGTTCTCCTTCGTGGGGAAGCAGGATTGGGCGCACGAAGGCCTTCTGGGCCCAGGCCCTAGACTTGCCCCCTGAGCCACCTCGGCCGCTCAGCGCCGAGGCCCCGTCGCACCGACGGCCCCAAACAATCTTCTGGCAGCTGCATTCTGCAAACGGAAACTCTCCTCCGGCAGCAAACCACAGCCCCAACGCGCCTCGGATCGAGAAAGCAACGCAAGCCGTTTTCGCACCTGGCCCCCCCCACTCCATAGGGCGAACCGGGGCTGGGCTGCCCCTGCTCCCTGGGCCCTGCTGCTTTGCTGGGGGTCTCCGGTGCCCGAAACCCACTCCCCACGGGTTCTCCTTCGTGGGGAAGCAGGATTGGGTGCGCGAAGGCCTTCTGCTCCCAGGCCCCAGCCATGCCCCCTGGGCCAGCTCGTCCGATCAGCGCCGAGGCTCCATCGCACCGATGGCCTGAAACAATCTTCTGGCAGCTGCATTCTGCAAAGCGAAACTCTCCTCCGGCAGCAAACTACAGCCCCAACGTGCCTCGGATCGAGAAAGCAACGCAAGCCGTTTTCGCCTCCGGACCCCCGCTCTCCATAGAGCGAACCTGGGCTGGGCTGCCCTGGCTCCCTGATCCCTGCTGCTTTGCTGGGGGTCTCCGGTGCCCGAAACCCACTCCCCACGGGTTCTCCTTCGTGGGGAAGCAGGATTGGGCTCGCGAAGGCCTTCTGCGCCCAGGCCCGATCCATGCTCCCTGAGCCAGCTCGTCCTCTCAGCGCCGAGGCCCGTCGCACCGACGGCCCCAAACAATCTTCTGGCAGCTGCATTCTGCAAAGGGAAACTCTCCTCGGGCAGCAAACCACAGCCCCAGCGCGCCTCGGATCAAGAAACTACGTAAGCCGTTTTCGCCCCCGGCCCCCCGCTCTCCATAGGGCGAACCGGGGCTGGGCTGCCCCGGCTCCCTGGGCCCTGCTGCTTTGCTGGGGATCTCCGGTGCCTGAAACCCACTCCCCACGGGTTCTCCTTCGTGGGGAAGCAGGATTGGGCGCGCGAAGGCCTTCTGCGCCCAGGCCCCAGCCATGCCCCCTGAGCCAGCTCGGCGACTCAGCGCCGAGGCCCCGTCGCACCGACGGCCCCAAACAATCTTCTGGCAGCTGCATTCTGCAAAGGGAAACTCTCCTCGGGCAGCAAACCACAGCCCCAACGCGCCTCGGATCAAGAAAGCAACGCAAGCCGTTTTCGCCCCCGGCCCCCCACTCTCCATAGGGCGAACCTGGGCTGGGCTGCCCTGGCTCACTGGGCCCTGCTGTTTTGCTGGGGGTCTCCGGTGCCCGAAACCCACTCCCCACGGGTTCTCCTTCGTGGGGAAGCAGGATTGGGCGCGCGAAGGCCTTCTGAGCCCAGGCCCCAGCCATGCCCCCTGAGCCAGCTCGGCCGCTCAGCGCCGAGGCCCCGTCGCACCGATGGCCCGAAGCAATGTTCTGGCAGCTGCAACCTGCAAAGGGAAACTCTCCTTGGGCAGCAAACCACAGCCCCAACGCGCCTCGGATCGAGAAAGCAACGCAAGCCGTTTTCGCCCCCGGCCCACGCCACTCCATAGGGCGAACCGGGGCTGGGCTGCCCCTGCCCCCTGGGCCCTGCTGCTTTGCTGGAGGTCTCTGGTGCCCGAAACCCACTCCCCACGGGTTCTCCTTCGTGGGGAAGCAGGATTGGGCGCGCGAAGGCCTTCTGAGCCCAGGCCCGATCCATGCCCCCTGAGCCAGCTCGGCCTCTCAGCGCCGAGGCCCTGTCGCACCGACGGCCCCAAACAATCTTCTGGCAGCTGCATTCTGCAAAGGGAAACTCTCCTCGGGCAGCAAACCACAGCCCCAACGCGCCTCGGATCGAGAAAGCAACGCAAGCCGGTTTCGCCTCCGGGCCCCCACTCTCCATAGAGCGAACCTGGGCTGGGCTGCCCTGGCTCCCTGGGCCCTGCTGCTTTGCTGGGGCTCTCCGGTGCCCGAAACCCACTCCCCACGGGTTCTCCTTCGTGGGGAAGCAGGATTGGGCGCACGAAGGCCTTCTGGGCCCAGGCCCTAGACTTGCCCCCTGAGCCACCTCGGCCGCTCAGCGCCGAGGCCCCGTCGCACCGACGGCCCCAAACAATCTTCTGGCAGCTGCATTCTGCAAACGGAAACTCTCCTCCGGCAGCAAACCACAGCCCCAACGCGCCTCGGATCGAGAAAGCAACGCAAGCCGTTTTCGCACCTGGCCCCCCCCACTCCATAGGGCGAACCGGGGCTGGGCTGCCCCTGCTCCCTGGGCCCTGCTGCTTTGCTGGGGGTCTCCGGTGCCCGAAACCCACTCCCCACGGGTTCTCCTTCGTGGGGAAGCAGGATTGGGTGCGCGAAGGCCTTCTGCTCCCAGGCCCCAGCCATGCCCCCTGGGCCAGCTCGTCCGATCAGCGCCGAGGCTCCATCGCACCGATGGCCTGAAACAATCTTCTGGCAGCTGCATTCTGCAAAGCGAAACTCTCCTCCGGCAGCAAACTACAGCCCCAACGTGCCTCGGATCGAGAAAGCAACGCAAGCCGTTTTCGCCTCCGGACCCCCGCTCTCCATAGAGCGAACCTGGGCTGGGCTGCCCTGGCTCCCTGATCCCTGCTGCTTTGCTGGGGGTCTCCGGTGCCCGAAACCCACTCCCCACGGGTTCTCCTTCGTGGGGAAGCAGGATTGGGCTCGCGAAGGCCTTCTGCGCCCAGGCCCGATCCATGCTCCCTGAGCCAGCTCGTCCTCTCAGCGCCGAGGCCCGTCGCACCGACGGCCCCAAACAATCTTCTGGCAGCTGCATTCTGCAAAGGGAAACTCTCCTCGGGCAGCAAACCACAGCCCCAACGCGCCTTGGATCGAGAAAGCAACGAAAGCCGTTTTCGCCCCCGGCCCACGCCACTCCATAGGGCGAACCGGGGCTGGGCTGCCCCGGCTCCCTGGGCCCTGCTGCTTTGCTGGGTGTCTCCGGTGCCCGAAACCCACTCCCCACGGGTTCTCCTTCGTGGGGAAGCAGGATTGGGTGCGCGAAGGCCTTCTACTCCCAGGCCCCAGCCATGCCCCCTGGGCCAGCTCGTCCGATCAGCGCCGAGGCTCCATCGCACCGATGGCCTGAAACAATCTTCTGGCAGCTGCATTCTGCAAAGCGAAACTCTCCTCTGGCAGCAAACTACAGCCCCAACGTGCCTCGGATCGAGAAAGCAACGCAAGCCGTTTTCGCCTGGGGACCCCCTCTCTCCATAGAGCGAACCGGGGCTGGGCTGCCCCGGCTCCCTGGGCCCTGCTGCTTTGCTGGGGGTCTCCGGTGCCTGAAACCCACTCCCCACGGGTTCTCCTTCGTGGTGAAGCACGATTGGGCGCGCGAAGCCTTCTGCGCCCAGGCCCCAGCCATGGCCCCTGAGCCGGCTCCGCTGCCCAGCGCCAAGGCTCCTTCGAATCGACGGCCATAAACGAACTTCTGGCAGCTGCATTCTGCAAAGGGAAACTCTCCTCGGGCAGCAAACCACAGCCCCAACACGCCTCGGATCGAGAAAGCAACGCAAGCCGTTTTCGCCCCCGGCCCCCCGCTCTCCATATGGCGAACCGGGGCTGGGCTGCCCTGGCTCCTTGGGCCCTGCTGCTTTGCTGGGGATCTCCGGTGCCCGAAACCCACTCCCCACGGGTTCTCCTTCGTGGGGAAGCAGGATTGGGCTCGCGAAGGCCTTCTGCGCCCAGGCCCGATTCATGCTCCCTGAGCCAGCTCGTCCTCTCAGCGCCGAGGCCCGTCGCACCGACGGCCCCAAACAATCTTCTGGCAGCTGCATTCTGCAAAGGGAAACTCTCCTCGGGCAGCAAACCACAGCCCCAACGCGCCTCGGATCGAGAAAGCAACGCAAGCCGTTTTCGCCCCCGGCACACGCCACTCCATAGGGCGAACCGGGGCTGGGCTGCCCCGGCTCCCTGGGCCCTGCTGCTTTGCTGGGGGTCTCCGGTGCCCGAAACCCACTCCCCACGGGTTCTCCTTCGTGGGGAAGCAGGATTGGGCGCGCGAAGGCCTTCTGCTCCCAGGCCCCAGCCATGCCCCCTGGGCCAGCTCGGCCGCTCTGCGCCGAGGACCCATCGTACCGATGGCCTGAAACAATCTTCTGGCAGCTGCATTCTGCAAAGGGAAACACTCCTCGGGCAGCAAACCACAGCCCCAACGCGCCTCGGATCGAGAAAGCAACGCAAGCCGGTTTCGCCTCCGGGCCCCCACTCTCCATAGAGCGAACCTGGGCTGGGCTGCCCTGGCTCCCTGGGCCCTGCTGCTTTGCTGGGGGTCTCCGGTGCCCGAAACCCACTCCCCACGGGTTCTCCTTCGTGGTTAATCAGGATTGGGCGCGGGAAGCCTTCTGCGCCCACGCCCCAGCCATGCCCCCTGAGCCAGCTCGGCCGCTCAGCGCTGAGGCCCCGTCGCACCGATGGCCCGAAGCAATATTCTGGCAGCTGCAACCTGCAAAGGGAAACTCTCCTTGGGCAGCAAACCACAGCCCCAACGCGCCTTGGATCGAGAAAGCAACGCAAGCCGTTTTCGCCCCCGGCCCACGCCACTCCATAGGGCGAACCGGGGCTGGGCTGCCCCTGCTCCCTGGGCCCTGCTGCTTTGCTGGGTGTCTCCGGTGCCCGAAACCCACTCCCCACGGGTTCTCCTTCGTGGTGAAGCACGATTGGGCGCGCGAAGCCTTCTGCGCCCAGGCCCCAGCCATGGCCCCTGAGCCGGCTCCGCTGCCCAGCGCGAAGGCTCCTTCGAATCGACGGCCATAAACGAACTTCTGGCAGCTGCATTCTGCAAAGGGAAACTCTCCTCGGGCAGCAAACCACAGCCCCAACACGCCTCGGATCGAGAAAGCAACGCAAGCCGTTTTCGCCCCCGGCCCCCCGCTCTCCATATGGCGAACCGGGGCTGGGCTGCCCTGGCTCCTTGGGCCCTGCTGCTTTGCTGGGGATCTCCGGTGCCCGAAACCCACTCCCCACGGGTTCTCCTTCATGGGGAAGCAGGATTGGGCGCGCGAAGCCTTCTGCGCCCAGGCCCCAGCCATCCCCCCTGAGCCAGCACGGCCGCTCAGCGCCGAGGCCCCGTCGCACCGACGGCCCCAAACAATCTTCTGGCAGCTGCATTCTGCAAAGGGAAACTCTCCTCAGGCAGCAAACCACAGCCCCAACGCGCCTCGGATCGAGAAAGCAACGCAAGCCGTTTTCGCCCCCGGCCCCCCGCTCTCCATAGAGCGAACCGGGGCTGGGCTGCCCCGGCTCCCTGGGCCCTGCTGCTTTGCTGGGGGTCTCAGGTGCCCGAAACCCACTCCCCACGGGTTCTCCTTCGTGGGGAAGTACGATTGGGCGCACGAAGGCCTTCTGCTCCCAGGCCCAAGCCATGCCCCTGGGCCAGCTCGGCCGCTCTGCGCCGAGGCCCCATCGCACCGATGGCCTGAAACAATCTTCTGGCAGCTGCATTCTGCAAAGGGAAACACTCCTCAGGCAGCAAACCACAGCCCCAACGCGCCTCGGATCGAGAAAGCAACGCAAGCCGTTTTCGCCCCCGGCACCGCGCTCGCCATAGGGCGAATCGGGGCAGGGCTGCCCCGGCTGCCTGGGCCCTGCTGCTTTGCTGGGGGTCTCCGGTGCCCGAAACCCACTCCCCACGGGTTCTCCTTCGTGGGGAAGCGGGATTGGGCGCACGAAAGCTTTCTGCGCCCAGGCCCCAGCCATGCCCCCTGGGCCAGCTCGGCCGCTCTGCGCCGAGGCCCCGTCGCACCGACGGCCGCAAACAATCTTCTGGCAGCTGCATTCTGCAAAGGGAAACTCTCCTCCGGCAGCAAACCACAGCCCCAACGCGCCTCGGATCGAGAAAGCAATGCAGGCCGTTTTCGCCCCCGGCTCCCCGCTCTCAATATGGCGAACTGGGGCTGGGCTGCCCTGGCTCCTTGGGCCCTGCTGCTTTGCTGGGGATCTCCGGTGCCCGAAACCCACTCCCCACGGGTTCTCCTTCGTGGGGAAGCAGGATTGGGCGCGCGAAGGCCTTCTGCGCCCAGGCCCCAGCCATGCCCCCTGAGCCAGCTCGGTGACTCAGCGCCGAGGCCCCGTCGCACCGACGGCCCCAAACAATCTTCTGGCAGCTGCATTCTGCAAAGGGAAACTCTCCTCGGGCAGCAAACCACAGCCCCAACGCGCCTCGGATTGAGAAAGCAACGCAAGCCGTTTTCGCCCCCGGCCCCCCCCACTCCATAGGGCGAACCGGGGCTGGGCTGCCCTAGCTCCCTGGGCCCTGCTGCTTTGCTGGGGGTCTCCGGTGCCCGAAACCCACTCCCCACGAGTTCTCCATCGTGGTTAATCAAGATTGGGCGCTGGAAGCCTTCTGCGCCCGGGCCCCAGCCATGCCCCCTGAGCCAGCTCGGCCTCTCATTGCCGAGGCCCCGTGGCACCGATGGCCCGAAGCAATCTTCTGGCAGCTACAACATGCAAAGGGAAACTCTCCTCTGGCAGCAAACCACAGCCCCAACGCGCCTCGGATCGAGAAAGCAACGCAAGCCGTTTTCGCCCCCGGCCCCCCGCTCTCCATATGGCGAACCGGGGCTGGGCTGCCCTGGTTCCTTGGTCCCTGCTGCTTTGCTGGGTGTCTCCGGTGCCCGAAACCCACTCCCCACGGGTTCTCCTTCATGGGGAAGCGGGATTGGGCGCACGAAAGCTTTCTGCGCCCAGGCCCCAGCCATGCCCCCTGGGCCAGCTCGGCCGCTCTGCGCCGAGGCCCCGTCGCACCGACGGCCGCAAACAATCTTCTGGCAGCTGCATTCTGCAAAGGGAAACTCTCCTCGGGCAGCAAACCACAGCCCCAATGCGCCTCGGATCGAGAAAGCAATGCAGGCCGTTTTTGCCCCCGGCTCCCCGCTCTCAATATGGCGAACCTGGGCGGGGCTGCCCTGGCTTCTTGGGCCCTGCTGTTTTGATGGGGGTCTCCGGTGCCCGAAACCCACTCCCCACGGGTTCTCCTTCGTGGGGAAGCAGCATTGGGCGCACGAAGGCCTTCTGGGCCCAGGCCCTAGCCTTGCCCCCTGAGCCACCTCAGCCGCTCAGCGCCGAGGCCCCATCGCACCGACGGCCCGAAACAATCTTCTGGCAGCTGCATTCTGCAAAGGGAAACTCTCCTCGGGCAGCAAATCACAGCCCCAACGCGCCTCGGATCGAGAAAGCAACGCAAGCCGTTTTCGCCCCTGGCCCCCCCCACTCCATAGGGCGAACCGGGGCTGGGCTGCCACGGCTGCCTGGGCCCTGCTGCTTTGCTGGGGGTCTCCGGTTCCCGAAACCCACTCCCCACGGGTTCTCCTTCGTGGTTAATCAGGATTGGGCGCGGGAAGCCTTCTGCGCCCAGGCCCCAGCCATGCCCCCTGAGCCAGCTCGGCCGCTCAGCGCCGAGGCCCCGTCGCACCGATGGCCCGAAGCAATATTCTGGCAGCTGCAACCTGCAAAGGGAAACTCTCCTTGGGCAGCAAACCACAGCCCCAACGCGCCTCGGATCGAGAAAGCAACGCAAGCCGTTTTCGCCCCCGGCCCACGCCACTCCATAGGGCGAACCGGGGCTGGGCTGCCCCTGCTCCCTGGGCCCTGCTGCTTTGCTGGGGGTCTGCGGTTCCCGAAACCCACTCCCCACGGGTTCTCCTTCGTGGGGAAGCGGGATTGGGTGCGCGAAGGCCTTCTGCTCCCAGGCCCCAGCCATGCCCCCTGGGCCAGCTCGGCCGCTCTGCGCCGAGGCTCCATCGCACCGATGGCCTGAAACAATCTTCTGGCAGCTGCATTCTGCAAAGGGAAACACTCCTCAGGCAGCAAACCACAGCCCCAACGCACCTCGGATCGAGAAAGCAACGCAAGCCGTTTTCGCCCCCGGCACCGCGCTCGCCATACGGCGAATCGGGGCAGGGCTGCCCCGGCTGCCAGGGCCCTGCTGCTTTGCTGGGTGTCTCTGGTGCCCGAAACCCACTCCCCACGGGTTCTCCTTCGTGGGGAAGCGGGATTGGGCGCGCGAAGGCCTTCTGCGCCCAGGCCCCAGGCATGCCCCCTGAGCCAGCTCGTCCGATCAGCGCCGAGGCCCTGTCGCACCGACGGCCCCAAACAATCTTCTGGCAGCTGCATTCTGCAAAGCGAAACTCTCCTTCGGCAGCAAACTACAGCCCCAACGTGCCTCGGATCGATAAAGCAACGCAAGCCGTTTTCGCCCCCGGCCCTCCGCTCTCCATATGGCGAACCGGGGCTGGGCTGCCCTGGCTCCTTGGGCCCTGCTGCTTTGCTGGGTGTCTCCGGTGCCCGAAACCCACTCCCCACGGGTTCTCCTTCGTGGGGAAGCAGGATTGGGCGCGCGAAGCCTTCTGCGCCCAGGCCCCAGCCTTGCCCCCTGAGCCAGCACGGCCGCTCAGCGCCGAGGCCCCGTCGCACCGACGGCCCCAAACAATCTTCTGGCAGCTGCATTCTGCAAAGGGAAACTCTCCTCGGGCAGCAAACCACAGCCCCAATGCGCCTCGGATCGAGAAAGCAACGCAAGCCGTTTTCGCCCCGGGCCCATGCAACTCCATAGGGCGAACCGGGGCTGGGCTGCCCCGGCTCCCTGGGCCCTGCTGCTTTGCTGGGGGTCTCCGGTGCCCGAAACCCACTCCCCACGGGTTCTCCTTCGTGGGGAAGCGGGATTGGGCGCACGAAAGCTTTCTGCGCCCAGGCCCCAGCCATGCCCCCTGGGCAAGCTCGGCCGCTCTGCGCCGAGGCCCCGTCGCACCGACGGCCGCAAACAATCTTCTGGCAGCTGCATTCTGCAAAGGGAAACTCTCCTCGGGCAGCAAACCACAGCCCCAACGCGCCTCGGATCGAGAAAGCAACGCAAGCCGGTTTCGCCTCCGGGCCCCCACTCTCCATAGAGCGAACCTGGGCTGGGCTGCCCAGGCTCCCTGGGCCCTGCTGCTTTGCTGGGGGTCTCAGGTGACCGAAACCCACTCCCCACGGGTTCTCCTTCGTGGGGAAGCAGGATTGGGCGCACGAAGGCCTTCTGCGCCCAGGCCCTAGCCATGCTCCCTGAGCCACCTCGGCCGCTCAGCGACGAGGCCCCGTCGCATCGACGGCCCGAAACAATCTTCTGGCAGCTGCATTCTGCAAAGGGAAACTCTTCTCGGGCAGCAAATCACAGCCCCAACGCGCCTCGGATCGAGAAAGCAACGCAAGCCGTTTTCGCCCCTGGCCCCCCCCCACTCCATAGGGCGAACCGGGGCTGGGCTGCCCCGGCTGCCTGGGCCCTGCTGCTTTGCTGGGGGTCTCCGGTGCCCGAAACCCACTCCCCACGGGTTCTCCTTCGTGGTTAATCAGGATTGGGCGCGGGAAGCCTTCTGCGCCCAGGCCCCAGCCATGCCCCCTGAGCCAGCACGGCCGCTCAGCGCCGAGGCCCCGTCGCACCGATGGCCCGAAGCAATATTCTGGCAGCTGCAACCTGCAAAGGGAAACTCTCCTCGGGCAGCAAACCACAGCCCCAACGCGCCTCGGATCGAGAAAGCAACGCAAGCCGTTTTCGCCCCCGGCACCGCGCTCGCCATAGGGCGAATCGGGGTAGGGCTGCCACGGCTGCCTGGGCCCTGCTGCTTTGCTGGGGGTCTCCGGTGCCCGAAACCCACTCCCCACGGGTTCTCCTTCGTGGGGAAGCGGGATTGGGCGCACGAAAGCTTTCTGCGCCCAGGCCCCAGCCATGCCCCCTGGGCCAGCTCGGCCGCTCTGCGCCGAGGCCCCGTCGCACCGATGGCCCCAAACAATCTTCTGGCAGCTGCATTCTGCAAAGGGAAACTCTCCTCGGACAGCAAACCACAGCCCCAATGCGCCTCGGATCGAGAAAGCAATGCAGGCTGTTTTCGCCCCTGGCCCCCCACTCTCCCTATGGCGAACCGGGGGTGGGCTGCCCTGGCTCCTTGGGCCTTGCTGCTTTCCTGGGGGTCTCCGGTGCCCGAAACCCACTCCCCACGGGTTCTCCTTCGTGGGGAAGCGGAATTGGGCGCACGAAAGCTTTCTGCGCCCAGGCCCCAGCCATGCCCCCCGGGCCAGCTCGGCCGCTCTGCGCCGAGGCCCCGTCGCACCGACGGCCCCAAACAATCTTCTGGCAGCTGCATTCTGCAAAGGGAAACTCTCCTCGGGCAGCAAACCACAGCCCCAACGCGCCTCGGATCGAGAAAGCAACGCAAGCCGTTTTCGCCTCCGGACCCCCGCTCTCCATAGAGCAAACCTGGGCTGGGCTGCCCTGGCTCCCTGATCCCTGCTGCTTTGCTGGGGGTCTCCGGTGCCCGAAACCCACTCCCCACGGGTTCTCCTTCGTGGGGAAGCAGGATTGGGCGCGCGAAGGCCTTCTGCGCCCAGGCCCGATCCATGCTCCCTGAGCCAGCTCGTCCTCTCAGCGCCGAGGCCCGTCGCACCGACGGCCCCAAACAATCTTCTGGCAGCTGCATTCTGCAAAGGGAAACTCTCCTCGGGCAGCAAACCACAGCCCCAACGCGCCTCGGATCGAGAAAGCAACGCAAGCCGTTTTCGCCCCCGGACCCCCGCTCTCCATAGAGCGAACCGGGGCTGGGCTGCCCCGGCTCCCTGGGCCCTGCTGCTTTGCTGGGGGTCTCCGGTGCCCGAAACCCACTCTCCACGGGTTCTCCTTCGTGGGGAAGCAGGATTGGGCGCACGAAGGCCTTCTGCTCCCAGGCCCAAGCCATGCCCCCTGGGCCAGCTCGGCCGCTCTGCGCCGAGGCCCCATCGCACCGATGGCCTGAAACAATCTTCTGGCAGCTGCATTCTGCAAAGGGAAACACTCCTCAGGCAGCAAACCACAACCCCAACGCGCCTCGGATCGAGAAAGCAACGCAAGCCGTTTTCGCCCCCGGCACCGCGCTCGCCATAGGGCGAATCGGGGTAGGGCTGCCCCGGCTGCCAGGGCCCTGCTGCTTTGCTGGGGGTCTCCGGTGCCCGAAACCCACTCCCCACGGGTTCTCCTTCGTGGGGAAGCGGGATTGGGCGCACGAAAGCTTTCTGCGCCCAGGCCCCAGCCATGCCCCCTGGGCCAGCTCGGCCGCTCTGCGCCGAGGCCCCGTCGCACCGACGGCCCCAAACAATCTTCTGGCAGCTGCATTCTGCAAAGGGAAACTCTCCTCGGACAGCAAACCACAGCCCCAATACGCCTCGGATCGAGAAAGCAATGCAGGCTGTTTTCGCCCCTGGTCCCCCGCTCTCCATATGGCGAACCGGGGCTGGGCTGCCCTGGCTCCTTGGGCCCTGCTGCTTTGCTGGGGGTCTCCGGTGCCCGAAACCCACTCCCCACGGGTTCTCCTTCATGGGGAAGCAGGATTGGGCGCGTGAAGCCTTCTGCGCCCAGGCCCCAGCCATGCCCCCTGAGCCAGCACGGCCGCACAGCGCCGAGGCCCATTCGCACCGACGGCCCCAAACAATCTTCTGGCAGCTGCATCCTGCAAAGGGAAACACTCCTCCGGCAGCAAACCACAGCCCCAACGCGCCTCGGATCGAGAAAGCAACGCAAGCCGGTTTCGCCTCCGGGCCCCCACTCTCCATAGAGCGAACCTGGGCTGGGCTGCCCTGGCTCCCTGGGCCCTGCTGCTTTGCTGGGGGTCTCCGGTGCCCGAAACCCACTCCCCACGGGTTCTCCTTCGTGGTTAATCAGGATTGGGCGCGGGAAGCCTTCTGCGCCCAGGCCCCAGCCATGCCCCCTGAGCCAGCTCGGCCGCTCAGCGCTGAGGCCCCGTCGCACCGATGGCCCGAAGCAATATTCTGGCAGCTGCAACCTGCAAAGGGAAACTCTCCTTGGGCAGCAAACCACAGCCCCAACGCGCCTTGGATCGAGAAAGCAACGAAAGCCGTTTTCGCCCCCGGCCCACGCCACTCCATAGGGCGAACCGGGGCTGGGCTGCCCCTGCTCCCTGGGCCCTGCTGCTTTGCTGGGTGTCTCCAGTGCCCGAAACCCACTCCCCACGGGTTCTCCTTCGTGGTGAAGCACGATTGGGCGCGCGAAGCCTTCTGCGCCCAGGCCCCAGCCATGGCCCCTGAGCCGGCTCCGCTGCCCAGCGCCAAGGCTCCTTCGAATCGACGGCCATAAACGAACTTCTGGCAGCTGCATTCTGCAAAGGGAAACTCTCCTCGGGCAGCAAACCACAGCCCCAACACGCCTCGGATCGAGAAAGCAACGCAAGCCGTTTTCGCCCCCGGCCCCCCGCTCTCCATATGGCGAACCGGGGCTGGGCTGCCCTGGCTCCTTGGGCCCTGCTGCTTTGCTGGGGATCTCCGGTGCCCGAAACCCACTCCCCACGGGTTCTCCTTCATGGGGAAGCAGGATTGGGCGCGCGAAGCCTTCTGCGCCCAGGCCCCAGCCATCCCCCCTGAGCCAGCACGGCCGCTCAGCGCCGAGGCCCCGTCGCACCGACGGCCCCAAACAATCTTCTGGCAGCTGCATTCTGCAAAGGGAAACTCTCCTCAGGCAGCAAACCACAGCCCCAACGCGCCTCGGATCGAGAAAGCAACGCAAGCCGTTTTCGCCCCCGGCCCCCCGCTCTCCATAGAGCGAACCGGGGCTGGGCTGCCCCGGCTCCCTGGGCCCTGCTGCTTTGCTGGGGGTCTCAGGTGCCCGAAACCCACTCCCCACGGGTTCTCCTTCGTGGGGAAGTAGGATTGGGCGCACGAAGGCCTTCTGCTCCCAGGCCCAAGCCATGCCCCTGGGCCAGCTCGGCCGCTCTGCGCCGAGGCCCCATCGCACCGATGGCCTGAAACAATCTTCTGGCAGCTGCATTCTGCAAAGGGAAACACTCCTCAGGCAGCAAACCACAGCCCCAACGCGCCTCGGATCGAGAAAGCAACGCAAGCCGTTTTCGCCCCCGGCACCGCGCTCGCCATAGGGCGAATCGGGGCAGGGCTGCCCCGGCTGCCTGGGCCCTGCTGCTTTGCTGGGGGTCTCCGGTGCCCGAAACCCACTCCCCACGGGTTCTCCTTCGTGGGGAAGCGGGATTGGGCGCACGAAAGCTTTCTGCGCCCAGGCCCCAGCCATGCCCCCTGGGCCAGCTCGGCCGCTCTGCGCCGAGGCCCCGTCGCACCGACGGCCGCAAACAATCTTCTGGCAGCTGCATTCTGCAAAGGGAAACTCTCCTCGGGCAGCAAACCACAGCCCCAACGCGCCTCGGATCGAGAAAGCAATGCAGGCCGTTTTCGCCCCCGGCTCCCCGCTCTCAATATGGCGAACTGGGGCTGGGCTGCCCTGGCTCCTTGGGCCCTGCTGCTTTGCTGGGGATCTCCGGTGCCCGAAACCCACTCCCCACGGGTTCTCCTTCGTGGGGAAGCAGGATTGGGCGCACGAAGGCCTTCTGCGCCCAGGCCCTAGACTTGCCCCCTGAGCCACCTCGGCCGCTCAGCGCCGAGGCCCCGTCGCACCGACGGCCCCAAACAATCTTCTGGCAGCTGCATTCTGCAAAGGGAAACTCTCCTCGGGCAGCAAACCACAGCCCCAACGCGCCTCGGATTGAGAAAGCAACGCAAGCCTTTTTCGCCCCCGGCCCCCCCCACTCCATAGGGCGAACCGGGGCTGGGCTGCCCCGGCTCCCTGGGCCCTGCTGCTTTGCTGGGGGTCTCCGGTGCCCGAAACCCACTCCCCACGAGTTCTCCATCGTGGTTAATCAAGATTGGGCGCTGGAAGCCTTCTGCGCCCAGGCCCCAGCAATGCCCCCTGAGCCAGCACGGCCGCTCAGCGCCGAGGCCCCGTAGCACCGATGGCCCGAAGCAATCTTCTGGCAGCTGCAACATGCAAAGGGAAACTCTCCTCTGGCAGCAAACCACAGCCCCAACGCGCCTCGGATCAAGAAAGCAACGCAAGCCGTATTCGCCCCCGGCCCCCCGCTCTCCATATGGCGAACCGGGGCTGGGCTGCCCTGGCTCCTTGGGCCCTGCTGCTTTGCTGGGGGTCTCCGGTGCCCGAAACCCACTCCCCACGGATTCTCCTTCATGGGGAAGCAGGATTGGGCGCGTGAAGCCTTCTGCGCCCAGGCCCCAGCCATGCCCCCTGAGCCAGCACGGCCGCTCAGCGCCGAGGCCCAGTCGCACCGACGGCCCCAAACAATCTTCTGGCAGCTGCATTCTGCAAAGGGAAACTCTCCTCGGGCAGCAAACCACAGCCCCAACGCGCCTCGGATCGAGAAAGCAACGCAAGCCGTTTTCGCCCCCGGCACACGCCACTCCATAGGGCGAACCGGGGCTGGGCTGCCCCTGCTCCCTGGGCCCTGCTGCTTTGCTGGGTGTCTCCGGTGCCCGAAACCCACTCCCCACGGGTTCTCCTTCGTGGTGAAGCACGATTGGGCGCGCGAAGCCTTCTGCGCCCAGGCCCCAGCCATGGCCCCTGAGCCGGCTCCGCTGCCCAGCGCCAAGGCTCCTTCGAATCGACGGCCATAAACGAACTTCTGGCAGCTGCATTCTGCAAAGGGAAACTCTCCTCGGGCAGCAAACCACAGCCCCAACACGCCTCGGATCGAGAAAGCAACGCAAGCCGTTTTCGCCCCCGGCCCCCCGCTCTCCATATGGCGAACCGGGGCTGGGCTGCCCTGGCTCCTTGGGCCCTGCTGCTTTGCTGGGGATCTCCGGTGCCCGAAACCCACTCCCCACGGGTTCTCCTTCATGGGGAAGCAGGATTGGGCGCGCGAAGCCTTCTGCGCCCAGGCCCCAGCCATCCCCCCTGAGCCAGCACGGCCGCTCAGCGCCGAGGCCCCGTCGCACCGACGGCCCCAAACAATCTTCTGGCAGCTGCATTCTGCAAAGGGAAACTCTCCTCAGGCAGCAAACCACAGCCCCAACGCGCCTCGGATCGAGAAAGCAACGCAAGCCGTTTTCGCCCCCGGCCCCCCGCTCTCCATAGAGCGAACCGGGGCTGGGCTGCCCCGGCTCCCTGGGCCCTGCTGCTTTGCTGGGGGTCTCAGGTGCCCGAAACCCACTCCCCACGGGTTCTCCTTCGTGGGGAAGTAGGATTGGGCGCACGAAGGCCTTCTGCTCCCAGGCCCAAGCCATGACCCTGGGCCAGCTCGGCCGCTCTGCGCCGAGGCCCCATCGCACCGATGGCCTGAAACAATCTTCTGGCAGCTGCATTCTGCAAAGGGAAACACTCCTCAGGCAGCAAACCACAGCCCCAACGCGCCTCGGATCGAGAAAGCAACGCAAGCCGTTTTCGCCCCCGGCACCGCGCTCGCCATAGGGCGAATCGGGGCAGGGCTGCCCCGGCTGCCTGGGCCCTGCTGCTTTGCTGGGGGTCTCCGGTGCCCGAAACCCACTCCCCACGGGTTCTCCTTCGTGGGGAAGCGGGATTGGGCGCACGAAAGCTTTCTGCGCCCAGGCCCCAGCCATGCCCCCTGGGCCAGCTCGGCCGCTCTGCGCCGAGGCCCCGTCGCACCGACGGCCGCAAACAATCTTCTGGCAGCTGCATTCTGCAAAGGGAAACTCTCCTCGGGCAGCAAACCACAGCCCCAACGCGCCTCGGATCGAGAAAGCAATGCAGGCCGTTTTCGCCCCCGGCTCCCCGCTCTCAATATGGCGAACTGGGGCTGGGCTGCCCTGGCTCCTTGGGCCCTGCTGCTTTGCTGGGGATCTCCGGTGCCCGAAACCCACTCCCCACGGGTTCTCCTTCGTGGGGAAGCAGGATTGGGCGCACGAAGGCCTTCTGCGCCCAGGCCCTAGACTTGCCCCCTGAGCCACCTCGGCCGCTCAGCGCCGAGGCCCCGTCGCACCGACGGCCCCAAACAATCTTCTGTCAGCTGCATTCTGCAAAGGGAAACTCTCCTCGGGCAGCAAACCACAGCCCCAACGCGCCTCGGATTGAGAAAGCAACGCAAGCCTTTTTCGCCCCCGGCCCCCCCCACTCCATAGGGCGAACCGGGGCTGGGCTGCCCCGGCTCCCTGGGCCCTGCTGCTTTGCTGGGGGTCTCCGGTGCCCGACACCCACTCCCCACGAGTTCTCCATCGTGGTTAATCAAGATTGGGCGCTGGAAGCCTTCTGCGCCCAGGCCCCAGCAATGCCCCCTGAGCCAGCACGGCCGCTCAGCGCCGAGGCCCCGTAGCACCGATGGCCCGAAGCAATCTTCTGGCAGCTGCAACATGCAAAGGGAAACTCTCCTCTGGCAGCAAACCACAGCCCCAACGCGCCTCGGATCAAGAAAGCAACGCAAGCCGTATTCGCCCCCGGCCCCCCGCTCTCCATATGGCGAACCGGGGCTGGGCTGCCCTGGCTCCTTGGGCCCTGCTGCTTTGCTGGGGGTCTCCGGTGCCCGAAACCCACTCCCCACGGGTTCTCCTTCATGGGGAAGCAGGATTGGGCGCGTGAAGCCTTCTGCGCCCAGGCCCCAGCCATGCCCCCTGAGCCAGCACGGCCGCTCAGCGCCGAGGCCCAGTCGCACCGACGGCCCCAAACAATCTTCTGGCAGCTGCATTCTGCAAAGGGAAACTCTCCTCGGGCAGCAAACCACAGCCCCAACGCGCCTCGGATCGAGAAAGCAACGCAAGCCGTTTTCGCCCCCGGCACACGCCACTCCATAGGGCGAACCGGGGCTGGGCTGCCCCTGCTCCCTGGGCCCTGCTGCTTTGCTGGGTGTCTCCGGTGCCCGAAACCCACTCCCCACGGGTTCTCCTTCGTGGTGAAGCACGATTGGGCGCGCGAAGCCTTCTGCGCCCAGGCCCCAGCCATGGCCCCTGAGCCGGCTCCGCTGCCCAGCGCCAAGGCTCCTTCGAATCGACGGCCATAAACGAACTTCTGGCAGCTGCATTCTGCAAAGGGAAACTCTCCTCGGGCAGCAAACCACAGCCCCAACACGCCTCGGATCGAGAAAGCAACGCAAGCCGTTTTCGCCCCCGGCCCCCCGCTCTCCATATGGCGAACCGGGGCTGGGCTGCCCTGGCTCCTTGGGCCCTGCTGCTTTGCTGGGGATCTCCGGTGCCCGAAACCCACTCCCCACGGGTTCTCCTTCATGGGGAAGCAGGATTGGGCACGCGAAGCCTTCTGCGCCCAGGCCCCAGCCATCCCCCCTGAGCCAGCACGGCCGCTCAGCGCCGAGGCCCCGTCGCACCGACGGCCCCAAACAATCTTCTGGCAGCTGCATTCTGCAAAGGGAAACTCTCCTCAGGCAGCAAACCACAGCCCCAACGCGCCTCGGATCGAGAAAGCAACGCAAGCCGTTTTCGCCCCCGGCCCCCCGCTCTCCATAGAGCGAACCGGGGCTGGGCTGCCCCGGCTCCCTGGGCCCTGCTGCTTTGCTGGGGGTCTCAGGTGCCCGAAACCCACTCCCCACGGGTTCTCCTTCGTGGGGAAGTAGGATTGGGCGCACGAAGGCCTTCTGCTCCCAGGCCCAAGCCATGCCCCTGGGCCAGCTCGGCCGCTCTGCGCCGAGGCCCCATCGCACCGATGGCCTGAAACAATCTTCTGGCAGCTGCATTCTGCAAAGGGAAACACTCCTCAGGCAGCAAACCACAGCCCCAACGCGCCTCGGATCGAGAAAGCAACGCAAGCCGTTTTCGCCCCCGGCACCGCGCTCGCCATAGGGCGAATCGGGGCAGGGCTGCCCCGGCTGCCTGGGCCCTGCTGCTTTGCTGGGGGTCTCCGGTGCCCGAAACCCACTCCCCACGGGTTCTCCTTCGTGGGGAAGCGGGATTGGGCGCACGAAAGCTTTCTGCGCCCAGGCCCCAGCCATGCCCCCTGGGCCAGCTCGGCCGCTCTGCGCCGAGGCCCCGTCGCACCGACGGCCGCAAACAATCTTCTGGCAGCTGCATTCTGCAAAGGGAAACTCTCCTCGGGCAGCAAACCACAGCCCCAACGCGCCTCGGATCGAGAAAGCAATGCAGGCCGTTTTCGCCCCCGGCTCCCCGCTCTCAATATGGCGAACTGGGGCTTGGCTGCCCTGGCTCCTTGGGCCCTGCTGCTTTGCTGGGGATCTCCAGTGCCCGAAACCCACTCCCCACGGGTTCTCCTTCGTGGGGAAGCAGGATTGGGCGCACGAAGGCCTTCTGCGCCCAGGCCCTAGACTTGCCCCCTGAGCCACCTCGGCCGCTCAGCGCCGAGGCCCCGTCGCACCGACGGCCCCAAACAATCTTCTGGCAGCTGCATTCTGCAAAGGGAAACTCTCCTCGGGCAGCAAACCACAGCCCCAACGCGCCTCGGATTGAGAAAGCAACGCAAGCCTTTTTCGCCCCCGGCCCCCCCCACTCCATAGGGCGAACCGGGGCTGGGCTGCCCCGGCTCCCTGGGCCCTGCTGCTTTGCTGGGGGTCTCCGGTGCCCGAAACCCACTCCCCACGAGTTCTCCATCGTGGTTAATCAAGATTGGGCGCTGGAAGCCTTCTGCGCCCAGGCCCCAGCAATGCCCCCTGAGCCAGCACGGCCGCTCAGCGCCGAGGCCCCGTAGCACCGATGGCCCGAAGCAATCTTCTGGCAGCTGCAACATGCAAAGGGAAACTCTCCTCTGGCAGCAAACCACAGCCCCAACGCGCCTCGGATCAAGAAAGCAACGCAAGCCGTATTCGCCCCCGGCCCCCCGCTCTCCATATGGCGAACCGGGGCTGGGCTGCCCTGGCTCCTTGGGCCCTGCTGCTTTGCTGGGGGTCTCCGGTGCCCGAAACCCACTCCCCACGGGTTCTCCTTCGTGGTGAAGCACGATTGGGCGCGCGAAGCCTTCTGCGCCCAGGCCCCAGCCATGGCCCCTGAGCCGGCTCCGCTGCCCAGCGCCAAGGCTCCTTCGAATCGACGGCCATAAACGAACTTCTGGCAGCTGCATTCTGCAAAGGGAAACTCTCCTCGGGCAGCAAACCACAGCCCCAACACGCCTCGGATCGAGAAAGCAACGCAAGCCGTTTTCGCCCCCGGCCCCGCGCTCTCCATATGGCGAACCGGGGCTGGGCTGCCCTGGCTCCTTGGGCCCTGCTGCTTTGCTGGGGATCTCCGGTGCCCGAAACCCACTCCCCACGGGTTCTCCTTCATGGGGAAGCAGGATTGGGCGCGCGAAGCCTTCTGCGCCCAGGCCCCAGCCATCCCCCCTGAGCCAGCACGGCCGCTCAGCGCCGAGGCCCCGTCGCACCGACGGCCCCAAACAATCTTCTGGCAGCTGCATTCTGCAAAGGGAAACTCTCCTCAGGCAGCAAACCACAGCCCCAACGCGCCTCGGATCGAGAAAGCAACGCAAGCCGTTTTCGCCCCCGGCCCCCCGCTCTCCATAGAGCGAACCGGGGCTGGGCTGCCCCGGCTCCCTGGGCCCTGCTGCTTTGCTGGGGGTCTCAGGTGCCCGAAACCCACTCCCCACGGGTTCTCCTTCGTGGGGAAGTAGGATTGGGCGCACGAAGGCCTTCTGCTCCCAGGCCCAAGCCATGCCCCTGGGCCAGCTCGGCCGCTCTGCGCCGAGGCCCCATCGCACCGATGGCCTGAAACAATCTTCTGGCAGCTGCATTCTGCAAAGGGAAACACTCCTCAGGCAGCAAACCACAGCCCCAACGCGCCTCGGATCGAGAAAGCAACGCAAGCCGTTTTCGCCCCCGGCACCGCGCTCGCCATAGGGCGAATCGGGGCAGGGCTGCCCCGGCTGCCTGGGCCCTGCTGCTTTGCTGGGGGTCTCCGGTGCCCGAAACCCACTCCCCACGGGTTCTCCTTCGTGGGGAAGCGGGATTGGGCGCACGAAAGCTTTCTGCGCCCAGGCCCCAGCCATGCCCCCTGGGCCAGCTCGGCCGCTCTGCGCCGAGGCCCCGTCGCACCGACGGCCGCAAACAATCTTCTGGCAGCTGCATTCTGCAAAGGGAAACTCTCCTCGGGCAGCAAACCACAGCCCCAACGCGCCTCGGATCGAGAAAGCAATGCAGGCCGTTTTCGCCCCCGGCTCCCGGCTCTCAATATGGCGAACTGGGGCTGGGCTGCCCTGGCTCCTTGGGCCCTGCTGCTTTGCTGGGGATCTCCGGTGCCCGAAACCCACCCCCACGGGTTCTCCTTCGTGGGGAAGCAGGATTGGGCGCGCGAAGGCCTTCTGCGCCCAGGCCCCAGCCATGCCCCCTGAGCCAGCTCGGTGACTCAGCGCCGAGGCCCCGTCGCACCGACGGCCCCAAACAATCTTCTGGCAGCTGCATTCTGCAAAGGGAAACTCTCCTCGGGCAGCAAACCACAGCCCCAACGCGCCTCGGATTGAGAAAGCAACGCAAGCCGTTTTCGCCCCCGGCCCCCCCCACTCCATAGGGCGAACCGGGGCTCGGCTGCCCTAGCTCCCTGGGCCCTGCTGCTTTGCTGGGGGTCTCCGGTGCCCGAAACCCACTCCCCACGAGTTCTCCATCGTGGTTAATCAAGATTGGGCGCTGGAAGCCTTCTGCGCCCGGGCCCCAGCCATGCCCCCTGAGCCAGCTCGGCCTCTCAGCGCCGAGGCCCCGTGGCACCGATGGCCCGAAGCAATCTTCTGGCAGCTACAACATGCAAAGGGAAACTCTCCTCTGGCAGCAAACCACAGCCCCAACGCGCCTCGGATCGAGAAAGCAACGCAAGCCGTTTTCGCCCCCGGCCCCCCGCTCTCCATATGGCGAACCGGGGCTGGGCTGCCCTGGTTCCTTGGGCCCTGCTGCTTTGCTGGGTGTCTCCGGTGCCCGAAACCCACTCCCCACGGGTTCTCCTTCATGGGGAAGCAGGATTGGGCGCACGAAGGCTTTCTGGGCCCAGGCCCCAGCCATGCCCCCTGAGCCAGCACGGCCGCTCAGCGCCGAGGCCCAGTCGCAACGACGGCCCCAAACAATCTTCTGGCAGCTGCATCCTGCAAAGGGAAACACTCCTCGGGCAGCAAACCACAGCCCCAAGGCGCCTCGGATCGAGAAAGCAACGCAAGCCGTTTTCGCCCCCTGCACCGCGCTCGCCATAGGGCGAATGGGGGCAGGGCTGCCCCGGCTGCCTGGGCCCTGCTGCTTTGCTGGGGGTCTCCGGTGCCCGAAACCCACTCCCCACGGGTTCTCCTTCGTGGGGAAGCGGGATTGGGCGCACGAAAGCTTTCTGCGCCCAGGCCCCAGCCATGCCCCCTGGGCCAGCTCGGCCGCTCTGCGCCGAGGCTCCATCGCACCGATGGCCTGAAACAATCTTCTGGCAGCTGCATTCTGCAAAGGGAAACACTCCTCAGGCAGCAAACCACAGCCCCAACGCACCTCGGATCGAGAAAGCAACGCAAGCCGTTTTCGCCCCCGGCACCGCGCTCGCCATAGGGCGAATCGGGGCAGGGCTGCCCCGGCTGCCAGGGCCCTGCTGCTTTGCTGGGGGTCTCTGGTGCCGGAAACCCACTCCCCACGGGTTCTCCTTCGTGGGGAAGCGGGATTGGGCGCGCGAAGGCCTTCTGCGCCCAGGCCCCAGGCATGCCCCCTGAGCCAGCTCGTCCGATCAGCGCCGAGGCCCTGTCGCACCGACGGCCCCAAACAATCTTCTGGCAGCTGCAACCTGCAAAGGGAAACTCTCCTCAGGCAGCAAACCACAGCCCCAACGCGCCTCGGATCGAGAAAGCAACGCAAGCCGTTTTCGCCTCCGGACCCCCGCTCTCCATAGAGCGAACCTGGGCTGGGCTGCCCCGGCTCCCTTATATCTGCTGCTTTGCTGGGGGTCTCCGGTGCCCGAAACCCACTCCCCACGGGTTCTCCTTCGTTGGGAAGCAGGATTGGGCTCGCGAAGGCCTTCTGCGCCCAGGCCCGATCCATGCCCCCTGAGCCAGCTCGGCCTCTCAGCGCCGAGGCCCCGTCGCACCGACGGCCGCAAACAATCTTCTGGCAGCTGCATTCTGCAAAGGGAAACTCTCCTCGGGCAGCAAACCACAGCCCCAACGCGCCTCGGATCGAGAAAGCAACGCAAGCCGTTTTCGCCCCGGGCACCCCGCTCTCCTTATAGCGAACCGGGGCTGGGCTGCCCTGGCTCCTTGGGCCCTGCTGCTTTGCTGGGTGTCTCCGGTGCCCGAAACCCACTCCCCACGGGTTCTCCTTCGTGGGGAAGCGGGATTGGGCGCACGAAAGCTTTCTGCGCCCAGGCCCCAGCCATGCCCCCTGGGCCAGCTCGGCCGCACTGCGCCGAGGCCCCGTCGCACCGACGGCCGCAAACAATCTTCTGGCAGCTGCATTCTGCAAAGGGAAACTCTCCTCGGGCAGCAAACCACAGCCCCAACGCGCCTCGGATCGAGAAAGCAACGCAAGCCGGTTTCGCCTCCGGGCCCCCACTCTCCATAGAGCGAACCTGGGCTGGGCTGCCCTGGCTCCCTGGGCCCTGCTGCTTTGCTGGGTGTCTCCGGTGCCCGAAACCCACTCCCCACGGGTTCTCCTTCATGGGGAAGCAGGATTGGGCGCGTGAAGCCTTCTGCGCCCAGGCTCCAGCCATGCCCCCTGAGCCAGCACGGCCGCTCAGCGCCGAGGCCCAGTCGCACCGACGGCCCCAAACAATCTTCTGGCAGCTGCATCCTGCAAAGGGAAACACTCCTCGGGCCGCAAACCACAGCCCCAACGCGCCTCGGATGGAGAAAGCAACGCAAGCTGTTTTCGCCCCCGGCACCGCGCTCGCCATAGGGCGAATGGGGGCAGGGCTGCCCCGGCTGCCTGGGCCCTGCTGCTTTGCTGGGGGTCTCCGGTGCCCGAAACCCACTCCCCACGGGTTCTCCTTCGTGGGGAAGCGGAATTGGGCGCACGAAAGCTTTCTGCGCCCAGGCCCCAGCCATGCCCCCTGGGCCAGCTCGGCCGCTCTGCGCCGAGGCCCCGTCGCACCGACGGCCGCAAACAATCTTCTGGCAGCTGCATTCTGCAAAGGGAAATTCTCCTCGGGCAGCAAACCACAGCCCCAACGCGCCTTGGATCGAGAAAGCAATGCAAGCCGTTTTCGCCCCCGGCCCACGCCACTCCATAGGGCGAACCGGGGCTGGGCTGCCCCTGCTCCCTGGGCCCTGCTGCTTTGCTGGGGGTCTCCGGTGCCCGAAACCCACTCCCCACGGGTTCTCCTTCGTTGGGAAGCAGGATTGGGCTCGCGAAGGCCTTCTGCGCCCAGGTCCGATCCATGCTCCCTGAGCCAGCTCGGCCTCTCAGCGCCTAGGCCCCGTCGCACCGACGGCCCCAAACAATCTTCTGGCAGCTGCATTCTGCAAAGGGAAACTCTCCTCGGGCAGCAAACCACAGCCCCAACGCGCCTCGGATCGATAAAGCAACGCAAGCCGTTTTCGCCCCCGGCCCTCCGCTCTCCATATGGCGAACCGGGGCTGGGCTGCCCTGCTCCTTGGGCCCTGCTGCTTTGCTGGGTGTCTCCGGTGCCCGAAACCCACTCCCCACGGGTTCTCCTTCGTGGGGAAGCAGGATTGGGCGCGCGAAGCCTTCTGCGCCCAGGCCCCAGCCTTGCCCCCTGAGCCAGCAAGGCCGCTCAGCGCCGAGGCCCCGTCGCACCGACGGCCCCAAACAATCTTCTGGCAGCTGCATTCTGCAAAGGGAAACTCTCCTCGGGCAGCAAACCACAGCCCCAATGCGCCTCGGATCGAGAAAGCAACGCAAGCCGTTTTCGCCCCGGGCCCACGCCACTCCATAGGGCGAACCGGGGCTGGGCTGCCCCGGCTCCCTGGGCCCTGCTGCTTTGCTGGGGGTCTCCGGTGCCCGAAACCCACTCCCCACGGGTTCTCCTTCGTGGGGAAGCGGGATTGGGCGCACGAAAGCTTTCTGCGCCCAGGCCCCAGCCATGCCCCCTGGGCCAGCTCGGCCGCTCTGCGCCGAGGCCCCGTCGCACCGATGGCCGCAAACAATCTTCTGGCAGCTGCATTCTGCAAAGGGAAACTCTCCTCGGGCAGCAAACCACAGCCCCAACGCGCCTCGGATCGAGAAAGCAACGCAAGCCGGTTTCGCCTCCGGGCCCCCACTCTCCATAGAGCGAACCTGGGCTGGGCTGCCCAGGCTCCCTGGGCCCTGCTGCTTTGCTGGGGGTCTCTGGTGCCGGAAACCCACTCCCCACGGGTTCTCCTTCGTGGGGAAGCGGGATTGGGCGCGCGAAGGCCTTCTGCGCCCAGGCCCCAGGCATGCCCCCTGAGCCAGCTCGTCCGATCAGCGCCGAGGCCCTGTCGCACCGACGGCCCCAAACAATCTTCTGGCAGCTGCAACCTGCAAAGGGAAACTCTCCTCAGGCAGCAAACCACAGCCCCAACGCGCCTCGGATCGAGAAAGCAACGCAAGCCGTTTTCGCCTCCGGACCCCCGCTCTCCATAGAGCGAACCTGGGCTGGGCTGCCCCGGCTCCCTTATATCTGCTGCTTTGCTGGGGGTCTCCGGTGCCCGAAACCCACTCCCCACGGGTTCTCCTTCGTTGGGAAGCAGGATTGGGCTCGCGAAGGCCTTCTGCGCCCAGGCCCGATCCATGCCCCCTGAGCCAGCTCGGCCTCTCAGCGCCGAGGCCCCGTCGCACCGACGGCCGCAAACAATCTTCTGGCAGCTGCATTCTGCAAAGGGAAACTCTCCTCGGGCAGCAAACCACAGCCCCAACGCGCCTCAGATCGAGAAAGCAACGCAAGCCGTTTTCGCCCCGGGCACCCCGCTCTCCTTATAGCGAACCGGGGCTGGGCTGCCCTGGCTCCGTGGGCCCTGCTGCTTTGCTGGGTGTCTCCGGTGCCAGAAACCCACTCCCCACGGGTTCTCCTTCGTGGGGAAGCGGGATTGGGCGCACGAAAGCTTTCTGCGCCCAGGCCCCAGCCATGCCCCCTGGGCCAGCTCGGCCGCACTGCGCCGAGGCCCCGTCGCACCGACGGCCGCAAACAATCTTCTGGCAGCTGCATTCTGCAAAGGGAAACTCTCCTCGGGCAGCAAACCACAGCCCCAACGCGCCTCGGATCGAGAAAGCAACGCAAGCCGGTTTCGCCTCCGGGCCCCCACTCTCCATAGAGCGAACCTGGGCTGGGCTGCCCAGGCTCCCTGGGCCCTGCTGCTTTGCTGGGGGTCTCTGGTGCCGGAAACCCACTCCCCACGGGTTCTCCTTCGTGGGGAAGCGGGATTGGGCGCGCGAAGGCCTTCTGCGCCCAGGCCCCAGGCATGCCCCCTGAGCCAGCTCGTCCGATCAGCGCCGAGGCCCTGTCGCACCGACGGCCCCAAACAATCTTCTGGCAGCTGCAACCTGCAAAGGGAAACTCTCCTCAGGCAGCAAACCACAGCCCCAACGCGCCTCGGATCGAGAAAGCAACGCAAGCCGTTTTCGCCTCCGGACCCCCGCTCTCCATAGAGCGAACCTGGGCTGGGCTGCCCCGGCTCCCTTATATCTGCTGCTTTGCTGGGGGTCTCCGGTGCCCGAAACCCACTCCCCACGGGTTCTCCTTCGTTGGGAAGCAGGATTGGGCTCGCGAAGGCCTTCTGCGCCCAGGCCCGATCCATGCCCCCTGAGCCAGCTCGGCCTCTCAGCGCCGAGGCCCCGTCGCACCGACGGCCGCAAACAATCTTCTGGCAGCTGCATTCTGCAAAGGGAAACTCTCCTCGGGCAGCAAACCACAGCCCCAACGCGCCTCAGATCGAGAAAGCAACGCAAGCCGTTTTCGCCCCGGGCACCCCGCTCTCCTTATAGCGAACCGGGGCTGGGCTGCCCTGGCTCCTTGGGCCCTGCTGCTTTGCTGGGTGTCTCCGGTGCCAGAAACCCACTCCCCACGGGTTCTCCTTCGTGGGGAAGCGGGATTGGGCGCACGAAAGCTTTCTGCGCCCAGGCCCCAGCCATGCCCCCTGGGCCAGCTCGGCCGCACTGCGCCGAGGCCCCGTCGCACCGACGGCCGCAAACAATCTTCTGGCAGCTGCATTCTGCAAAGGGAAACTCTCCTCGGGCAGCAAACCACAGCCCCAACGCGCCTCGGATCGAGAAAGCAACGCAAGCCGGTTTCGCCTCCGGGCCCCCACTCTCCATAGAGCGAACCTGGGCTGGGCTGCCCTGGCTCCCTGGGCCCTGCTGCTTTGCTGGGGGTCTCCGGTGCCCGAAACCCACTCCCCACGGGTTCTCCTTCGTGGGGAAGCAGGATTGGGTGCGCGAAAGCCTTCTGCGCCCAGGCCCCAGCCATGCCCCCTGAGCCAGCTCGGCCGCGCATCGCCTAGGCCCCGTCGCACCGACGGCCCCAAACAATCTTCTGGCAGCTGCATTCTGCAAAGGGAAACTCTCCTCGGACAGCAAACCACAGCCCCAATGCGCCTCGGATCGAGAAAGCAATGCAGGCTGTTTTCGCCCCCGGCCCCCCGCTCTCCATATGGCGAACCGGGGGTGGGCTGCCCTGGCTCCTTGGGCCCTGCTGCTTTGCTGGGTGTCTCCGGTGCCCGAAACCCACTCCCCACGGGTTCTCCTTCATGGGGAAGCAGGATTGGGCGCGTGAAGCCTTCTGCGCCCAGGCTCCAGCCATGCCCCCTGAGCCAGCACGGCCGCTCAGCGCCGAGGCCCAGTCGCACCGACGGCCCCAAACAATCTTCTGGCAGCTGCATCCTGCAAAGGGAAACACTCCTCGGGCAGCAAACTACAGCCCCAACGCGCCTCGGATCGAGAAAGCAACGCAAGCCGTTTTCGCCCCCGGCACCGCGCTCGCCATAGGGCGAATGGGGGCAGGGCTGCCCCGGCTGCCTGGGCCCTGCTGCTTTGCTGGGGGTCTCCGGTGCCCGAAACCCACTCCCCACGGGTTCTCCTTCGTGGGGAAGCGGAATTGGGCGCACGAAAGCTTTCTGCGCCCAGGCCCCAGCCATGCCCCCTGGGCCAGCTCGGCCGCTCTGCGCCGAGGCCCCGTCGCACCGACGGCCGCAAACAATCTTCTGGCAGCTGCATTCTGCAAAGGGAAATTCTCCTCGGGCAGCAAACCACAGCCCCAACGCGCCTTGGATCGAGAAAGCAATGCAAGCCGTTTTCGCCCCCGGCCCACGCCACTCCATAGGGCGAACCGGGGCTGGGCTGCCCCTGCTCCCTGGGCCCTGCTGCTTTGCTGGGGGTCTCCGGTGCCCGAAACCCACTCCCCACGGGTTCTCCTTCGTTGGGAAGCAGGATTGGGCTCGCGAAGGCCTTCTGCGCCCAGGTCCGATCCATGCTCCCTGAGCCAGCTCGGCCTCTCAGCGTCGAGGCCCCGTCGCACCGACGGCCCCAAACAATCTTCTGGCAGCTGCATTCTGCAAAGGGAAACTCTCCTCGGGCAGCAAACCACAGCCCCAACGCGCCTCGGATCGATAAAGCAACGCAAGCCGTTTTCGCCCCCGGCCCTCCGCTCTCCATATGGCGAACCGGGGCTGGGCTGCCCTGGCTCCTTGGGCCCTGCTGCTTTGCTGGGTGTCTCCGGTGCCCGAAACCCACTCCCCACGGGTTCTCCTTCGTGGGGAAGCAGGATTGGGCGCGCGAAGCCTTCTGCGCCCAGGCCCCAGCCTTGCCCCCTGAGCCAGCAAGGCCGCTCAGCGCCGAGGCCCCGTCGCACCGACGGCCCCAAACAATCTTCTGGCAGCTGCATTCTGCAAAGGGAAACTCTCCTCGGGCAGCAAACCACAGCCCCAATGCGCCTCGGATCGAGAAAGCAAAGCAAGCCGTTTTCGCCCCGGGCCCACGCCACTCCATAGGGCGAACCGGGGCTGGGCTGCCCCGGCTCCCTGGGCCCTGCTGCTTTGCTGGGGGTCTCCGGTGCCCGAAACCCACTCCCCACGGGTTCTCCTTCGTGGGGAAGCGGGATTGGGCGCACGAAAGCTTTCTGCGCCCAGGCCCCAGCCATGCCCCCTGGGCCAGCTCGGCCGCTCTGCGCCGAGGCCCCGTCGCACCGATGGCCGCAAACAATCTTCTGGCAGCTGCATTCTGCAAAGGGAAACTCTCCTCGGGCAGCAAACCACAGCCCCAACGCGCCTCGGATCGAGAAAGCAACGCAAGCCGGTTTCGCCTCCGGGCCCCCACTCTCCATAGAGCGAACCTGGGCTGGGCTGCCCAGGCTCCCTGGGCCCTGCTGCTTTGCTGGGGGTCTCCGGTGACCGAAACCCACTCCCCACGGGTTCTCCTTCGTGGGGAAGCAGGATTGGGCGCACGAAGGCCTTCTGCGCCCAGGCCCTAGCCATGCTCCCTGAGCCACCTCGGCCGCTCAGCGCCGAGGCCCCGTCGCATCGACGGCCCGAAACAATCTTCTGGCAGCTGCATTCTGCAAAGGGAAACTCTCCTCGGGCAGCAAACCACAGCCCCAACGCGCCTCGGATCGAGAAAGCAACGCAAGCCGTTTTCGCCCCTGGCCCCCCCCCACTCCATAGGGCGAACCGGGGCTGGGCTGCCCCGGCTGCCTGGGCCCTGCTGCTTTGCTGGGGGTCTCCGGTGCCCGAAACCCACTCCCCACGGGTTCTCCTTCGTGGTTCATCAGGATTGGGCGCGGGAAGCCTTCTGCGCCCAGGCCCCAGCCATGCCCCCTGAGCCAGCACGGCCGCTCAGCGCCGAGGCCCCGTCCAACCGATGGCCCGAAGCAATATTCTGGCAGCTGCAACCTGCAAAGGCAGACTCTCCTTGGGCAGCAAACCACAGCCCCAACGCGCCTTGGATCGAGAAAGCAACGCAAGCCGTTTTCGCCCCCGGCCCACCCCACTCCATAGGGCGAACCGGGGCTGGGCTGCCCCTGCTCCCTGGGCCCTGCTGCTTTGCTGGGGGTCTCCGGTGCCCGAAACCCACTCCCCACGGGTTCTCCTTCGTGGGGAAGCGGGATTGGGCGCGCGAAGTCCTTCTGCGCCCAGGCCCCAGGCATGCCCCCTGAGCCAGCTCGTCCGATCAGCGCCGAGGCCCTGTCGCACCGACGGCCCCAAACAATCTTCTGGCAGCTGCATTCTGCAAAGCGAAACTCTCCTCCGGCAGCAAACTACAGCCCCAACGTGCCTCGGATCGAGAAAGCAACGCAAGCCGTTTTCGCCTCCGGACCCCCGCTCTCCATAGAGCAAACCTGGGCTGGGCTGCCCTGGCTCCCTGATCCCTGCTGCTTTGCTGGGGGTCTCCGGTGCCCGAAACCCACTCCCCACGGGTTCTCCTTCGTGGGGAAGCAGGATTGGGCGCGCGAAGGCCTTCTGCGCCCAGGCCCAATCCATGCTCCCTGAGCCAGCTCGTCCTCTCAGCGCCGAGGCCCCGTCGCACCGACGGCCCCAAACAATCTTCTGGCAGCTGCATTCTGCAAAGGGAAACTCTCCTCGGGCAGCAAACCACAGCCCCAACGCGCCTCGGATCGAGAAAGCAACGCAAGCCGTTTTCGCCCCCGGCACCGCGCTCGCCATAGGGCGAATCGGGGTAGGGCTGCCACGGCTGCCTGGGCCCTGCTGCTTTGCTGGGGGTCTCCGGTGCCCGAAACCCACTCCCCACGGGTTCTCCTTCGTGGGGAAGCGGGATTGGGCGCACGAAAGCTTTCTGCGCCCAGGCCCCAGCCATGCCCCCTGGGCCAGCTCGGCCGCTCTGCGCCGAGGCCCCGTCGCACCGATGGCCCCAAACAATCTTCTGGCAGCTGCATTCTGCAAAGGGAAACTCTCCTCGGACAGCAAACCACAGCCCCAATGCGCCTCGGATCGAGAAAGCAATGCAGGCTGTTTTCGCCCCTGGCCCCCCACTCTCCATATGGCGAACCGGGGGTGGGCTGCCCTGGCTCCTTGGGCCCTGCTGCTTTGCTGGGGATCTCCGGTGCCCGAAACCCACTCCCCACGGGATCTCCTTCATGGGGAAGCAGGATTGGGCGCGTGAAGCCTTCGGCGCCCAGGCCCCAGCCATGCCCCCTGAGCCAGCACGGCCGCTCAGCAACGAGGCCCAGTCGCACCGATGGCCCCAAACAATCTTCTGGCAGCTGCATCCTGCAAAGGGAAACACTCCTCGGGCAGCAAACCACAGCCCCAACGCGCCTCGGATCGAGAAAGCAACGCAAGCCGTTTTCGCCCCCGGCACCGCGCTCGCCATAGGGCGAATTGGGGCAGGGCTGCCCCGGCTGCCTGGGCCCTGCTGCTTTGCTGGGGGTCTCCGGTGCCCGAAACCCACTCCCCACGTGTTCTCCTTCGTGGGGAAGCGGAATTGGGCGCACGAAAGCTTTCGGCGCCCAGGCCCCAGCCATGCCCCCTGGGCCAGCTCGGACGCTCTGCGCCGAGGCCCCGTCGCACCGATGGCCCCAAACAATCTTCTGGCAGCTGCATTCTGCAAAGGGAAACTCTCCTCGGGCAGCAAACCACAGCCCCAACGCGCCTCGGATCGAGAAAGCAACGCAAGCCGTTTTCGCCTCCGGACCCCCGCTCTCCATAGAGCAAACCTGGGCTGGGCTGCCCTGGCTCCCTGATCCCTGCTGCTTTGCTGGGGGTCTCCGGTGCCCGAAACCCACTCCCCACGGGTTCTCCTTCATGGGGAAGCAGGATTGGGCGCGCGAAGGCCTTCTGCGCCCAGGCCCGATCCATGCTCCCTGAGCCAGCTCGTCCTCTCAGCGCCGAGGCCCGTCGCACCGACGGCCCCAAACAATCTTCTGGCAGCTGCATTCTGCAAAGGGAAACTCTCCTCGGGCAGCAAACCACAGCCCCAACGCGCCTCGGATCGAGAAAGCAACGCAAGCCGTTTTCGCCCCCGGACCCCCGCTCTCCATAGAGCGAACCGGGGCTGGGCTGCCCCGGCTCCCTGGGCCCTGCTGCTTTGCTGGGGGTCTCCGGTGCCTGAAACCCACTCCCCACGGGTTCTCCTTCGTGGAGAAGCACGATTGGGCCCGCGAAGCCTTCTGCGCCCAGGCCCCAGCCATGGCCCCTGAGCCGGCTCCGCTGCCCAGCGCCAAGGCTCCTTCGAATCGACGGCCATAAACGAACTTCTGGCAGCTGTATTCTGCAAAGGGAAACTCTCCTCAGGCAGCAAACCACAGCCCCAATGCGCCTCGGATCGAGAAAGCAACGCAAGCCGTTTTAGCCCCCGGCCCCCCGCTCTCCATAGAGCGAACCGGGGCTGGGCTGCCCCGGCTCCCTGGGCCCTGCTGCTTTGCTGGGGGTCTCCGGTGCCCGAAACCCACTCTCCACGGGTTCTCCTTCGTGTGGAAGCAGGATTGGGCGCACGAAGGCCTTCTGCTCCCAGGCCCAAGCCATGCCCCCTGGGCCAGCTCTGCCGCTCTGCGCCGAGGCCCCATCGCACCGATGGCCTGAAACAATCTTCTGGCAGCTGCATTCTGCAAAGGGAAACACTCCTCAGGCAGCAAACCACAACCCCAACGCGCCTCGGATCGAGAAAGCAACGCAAGCCTTTTTCGCCCCCGGCACCGCGCTCGTCATAGGGCGAATCGGGGTAGGGCTGCCCCGGCTGCCTGGGCCCTGCTGCTTTGCTGGGGGTCTCCGGTGCCCGAAACCCACTCCCCACGGGTTCTCCTTCGTGGGGAAGCGGGATTGGGCGCACGAAAGCTTTCTGCGCCCAGGCCCCAGCCATGCCCCCTGGGCCAGCTCGGCCGCTCTGCGCCGAGGCCCCGTCGCACCGACGGCCCCAAACAATCTTCTGGCAGCTGCATTCTGCAAAGGGAAACTCTCCTCGGACAGCAAACCACAGCCCCAATGCGCCTCGGATCGAGAAAGCAATGCAGGCTGTTTTCGCCCCCGGCCCCCCGCTCTCCATATGGCGAACCGGGGCTGGGCTGCCCTGGCTGCCTGGGCCCTGCTGCTTTGCTGGGGGTCTCCGGTGCCCGAATCCCACTCCCCACGGGTTCTCCTTCGTGGTTAATCAGGATTGGGCGCGGGAAGCCTTCTGCGCCCAGGCCCCAGCCATGCCCCCTGAGCCAGCACGGCCGCTCAGCGCCGAGGCCCCGTCGCACCGATGGCCCGAAGCAATATTCTGGCAGCTGCAAGCTGCAAAGGGAAACTCTCCTTGGGCAGCAAACCACAGCCCCAACGCGCCTTGGATCGAGAAAGCAACGCAAGCCGTTTTCGCCCCCGGCCCACGCCACTCCATAGGGCGTACCGGGGCTGGGCTGCCCCTGCTCCCTGGGCCCTGCTGCTTTGCTGGGGGTCTCCGGTGCCCGAAACCCACTCCCCACGGGTTCTCCTTCGTGGGGAAGCAGGATTGGGCGCGCGAAGCCTTCTGCGCCCAGGCCCCAGCCATGCCCCCTGAGCCAGCACGGCCGCTCAGCGCCGAGGCCCCGTCGCACCGACGGCCCCAAACAATCCTCTGGCAGCTGCATTCTGCAAATGGAAACTCTCCTCGGGCAGCAAACCACAGCCCCAATGCGCCTCGGATCGAGAAAGCAACGCAAGCCATTTTCGCCCCGGGCCCACGCCACTCCATAGGGCGAACCGGGGCTGGGCTGCCCCGGCTCCCTGGGCCCTGCTGCTTTGCTGGGGGTCTCCGGTGCCCGAAACCCACTCCCCACGGGTTCTCCTTCGTGGGGAAGCAGGATTGGGCGCGCGAAGCCTTCTGCGCCCAGGCCCCAGCCATGCCCCCTGAGCCAGCACGGCCGCTCAGCGCCGAGGCCCCGTCGCACCGACGGCCCCAAACAATCCTCTGGCAGCTGCATTCTGCAAATGGAAACTCTCCTCGGGCAGCAAACCACAGCCCCAATGCGCCTCGGATCGAGAAAGCAACGCAAGCCATTTTCGCCCCGGGCCCACGCCACTCCATAGGGCGAACCGGGGCTGGGCTGCCCCGGCTCCCTGGGCCCTGCTGCTTTGCTGGGGGTCTCCGGTGCCCGAAACCCACTCCCCACGGGTTCTCCTTCGTGGGGAAGCGGGATTGGGCGCACGAAAGCTTTCTGCGCCCAGGCCCCAGCCATGCCCCCTGGGCCAGCTCGGCCGCTCTGCGCCGAGGCCCCGTCGCACCGACGGCCGCAAACAATCTTCTGGCAGCTGCATTCTGCAAAGGGAAACTCTCCTCGGGCAGCAAACCACAGCCCCAACGCGCCTCGGATCGAGAAAGCAACGCAAGCCGGTTTCGCCTCCGGGCCCCCACTCTCCATAGAGCGAACCTGGGCTGGGCTGCCCAGGCTCCCTGGGCCCTGCTGCTTTGCTGGGTGTCTCCGGTGACCGAAACCCACTCCCCACGGGTTCTCCTTCGTGGGGAAGCAGGATTGGGCGCACGAAGGCCTTCTGCGCCCAGGCCCTAGCCATGCTCCCTGAGCCACCTCGGCCGCTCAGCGCCGAGGCCCCGTCGCACCGACGGCCCGAAACAATCTTCTGGCAGCTGCATTCTGCAAAGGGAAACTCTCCTCGGGCAGCAAACCACAGCCCCAACGCGCCTCGGATCGAGAAAGCAACGCAAGCCGTTTTCGCCCCTGGCCCCCCCCCACTCCATAGGGTGAACCGGGGCTGGGCTGCCCCGGCTGCCTGGGCCCTGCTGCTTTGCTGGGGGTCTCCCGTGCCCGAAACCCACTCCCCACGGGTTCTCCTTCGTGGTTAATCAGCATTGGGCGCGGGAAGCCTTCTGCGCCCAGGCCCCAGCCATGCCCCCTGAGCCAGCACGGCTGCTCAGCGCCGAGGCCCCGTCGCACCGATGGCCCGAAGCAATATTCTGGCAGCTGCAACCTGCAAAGGGAAACTCTCCTTGGGCAGCAAACCACAGCCCCAACGCGCCTTGGATCGAGAAAGCAACGCAAGCCGTTTTCGCCCCCGGCCCACGCCACTCCATAGGGCGAACCGGGGCTGGGCTGCCCCTGCTCCCTGGGCCCTGCTGCTTTGCTGGGGGTCTCCGGTGCCCGAAACCCACTCCCCACGGGTTCTCCTTCGTGGGGAAGCGGGATTGGGCGCGCGAAGTCCTTCTGCGCCCAGGCCCCAGGCATGCCCCCTGAGCCAGCTCGTCCGATCAGCGCCGAGGCCCTGTCGCACCGACGGCCCCAAACAATCTTCTGGCAGCTGCATTCTGCAAAGCGAAACTCTCCTCCGGCAGCAAACTACAGCCCCAACGTGCCTCGGATCGAGAAAGCAACGCAAGCCGTTTTCGCCTCCGGACCCCCGCTCTCCATAGAGCAAACCTGGGCTGGGCTGCCCTGGCTCCCTGATCCCTGCTGCTTTGCTGGGGGTCTCCGGTGCCCGAAACCCACTCCCCACGGGTTCTCCTTCGTGGGGAAGCAGGATTGGGCGCGCGAAGGCCTTCTGCGCCCAGGCCCGATCCATGCTCCCTGAGCCAGCTCGTCCTCTCAGCGCCGAGGCCCGTCGCACCGACGGCCCCAAACAATCTTCTGGCAGCTGCATTCTGCAAAGGGAAACTCTCCTCGGGCAGCAAACCACAGCCCCAATGCGCCTCGGATCGAGAAAGCAACGCAAGCCGTTTTCGCCCCGGGCCCACGCCACTCCATAGGGCGAACCGGGGCTGGGCTGCCCCGGCTCCCTGGGCCCTGCTGCTTTGCTGGGGGTCTCCGGTGCCCGAAACCCACTCCCCACGGGTTCTCCTTCGTGGGGAAGCATGATTGGGCGCGCGAAGCCTTCTGCGCCCAGGCCCCAGCCATGCCCCCTGAGCCAGCACGGCCGCTCAGCGCCGAGGCCCCGTCGCACCGACGGCCCCAAACAATCTTCTGGCAGCTGCATTCTGCAAAGGGAAACTCTCCTCGGGCAGCAAACCACAGCCCCAATGCGCCTCGGATCGAGAAAGCAACGCAAGCCGTTTTCGCCCCGGGCCCACGCCACTCCATAGGGCGAACCGGGGCTGGGCTGCCCCGGCTCCCTGGGCCCTGCTGCTTTGCTGGGGGTCTCCGGTGCCCGAAACCCACTCCCCACGGGTTCTCCTTCGTGGGGAAGCGGGATTGGGCGCACGAAAGCTTTCTGCGCCCAGGCCCCAGCCATGCCCCCTGGGCCAGCTCGGCCGCTCTGCGCCGAGGCCCCGTCGCACCGACGGCCGCAAACAATCTTCTGGCAGCTGCATTCTGCAAAGGGAAACTCTCCTCGGGCAGCAAACCACAGCCCCAACGCGCCTCGGATCGAGAAAGCAACGCAAGCCGGTTTCGCCTCCGGGCCCCCACTCTCCATAGAGCGAACCTGGGCTGGGCTGCCCAGGCTCCCTGGGCCCTGCTGCTTTGCTGGGTGTCTCCGGTGACCGAAACCCACTCCCCACGGGTTCTCCTTCGTGGGGAAGCAGGATTGGGCGCACGAAGGCCTTCTGCGCCCAGGCCCTAGCCATGCTCCCTGAGCCACCTCGGCCACTCAGCGCCGAGGCCCCGTCGCACCGACGGCCCGAAAGAATCTTCTGGCAGCTGCATTCTGCAAAGGGAAACTCTCCTCGGGCAGCAAACCACAGCCCCAACGCGCCTCGGATCGAAAAAGCAACGCAAGCCGTTTTCGCCCCTGACCCCCCCCGACTCCATAGGGCGAACCGGGGCTGGGCTGCCCCGGCTGCCTGGGCCCTGCTGCTTTGCTGGGGGTCTCCGGTGCCCGAAACCCACTCCCCACGGGTTCTCCTTCGTGGTTAATCAGGATTGGGCGCGGGAAGCCTTCTGCGCCCAGGCCCCAGCCATGCCCCCTGAGCCAGCACGGCCGCTCAGCGCCGAGGCCCCGTCGCACCGATGGCCCGAAGCAATATTCTGGCAGCTGCAACCTGCAAAGGGAAACTCTCCTTGGGCAGCAAACCACAGCCCCAACGCGCCTTGGATCGAGAAAGCAACGCAAGCCGTTTTCGCCCCCGGCCCACGCCACTCCATAGGGCGAACCGGGGCTGGGCTGCCCCTGCTCCCTGGGCCCTGCTGCTTTGCTGGGGGTCTCCGGTGCCCGAAACCCACTCCCCACGGGTTCTCCTTCGTGGGGAAGCGGGATTGGGCGCGCGAAGTCCTTCTGCGCCCAGGCCCCAGGCATGCCCCCTGAGCCAGCTCGTCCGATCAGCGCCGAGGCCCTGTCGCACCGACGGCCCCAAACAATCTTCTGGCAGCTGCATTCTGCAAAGCGAAACTCTCCTCCGGCAGCAAACTACAGCCCCAACGTGCCTCGGATCGAGAAAGCAACGCAAGCCGTTTTCGCCTCCGGACCCCCGCTCTCCATAGAGCAAACCTGGGCTGGGCTGCCCTGGCTCCCTGATCCCTGCTGCTTTGCTGGGGGTCTCCGGTGCCCGAAACCCACTCCCCACGGGTTCTCCTTCGTGGGGAAGCAGGATTGGGCGCGCGAAGGCCTTCTGCGCCCAGGCCCGATCCATGCTCCCTGAGCCAGCTCGTCCTCTCAGCGCCGAGGCCCGTCGCACCGACGGCCCCAAACAATCTTCTGGCAGCTGCATTCTGCAAAGGGAAACTCTCCTCGGGCAGCAAACCACAGCCCCAACGCGCCTCGGATCGAGAAAGCAACGCAAGCCGTTTTCGCCCCCGGCACCGCGCTCGCCATAGGGCGAATCGGGGTAGGGCTGCCCCGGCTGCCTGGGCCCTGCTGCTTTGCTGGGGGTCTCCGGTGCCCGAAACCCACTCCCCACGGGTTCTCCTTCGTGGGGAAGCGGGATTGGGTGCACGAAAGCTTTCTGCGCCCAGGCCCCAGCCATGCCCCCTGGGCCAGCTCGGCCGCTCTGCGCCGAGGCCCCGTCGCACCGATGGCCCCAAACAATCTTCTGGCAGCTGCATTCTGCAAAGGGAAACTCTCCTCGGACAGCAAACCACAGCCCCAATGCGCATCGGATCGAGAAAGCAATGCAGGCTGTTTTCGCCCCCGGCCCCCCGCTCTCCATATGGCGAACCGGGGTGGGCTGCCCTGGCTCCTTGGGCCCTGCTGCTTTGCTGGGGGTCTCCGGTGCCCGAAACCCACTCCCCACGGGTTCTCCTTCATGGGGAAGCAGGATTGGGCGCGTGAAGCCTTCTGCGCCCAGGCCCCAGCCATGCCCCCTGAGCCAGCACGGCCGCTCAGCGCCGAGGCCCAGTCGCACCGACGGCCCCAAACAATCTTCTGGCAGCTGCATCCTGCAAAGGGAAACACTCCTCGGGCAGCAAACCACAGCCCCAACGCGCCTCGGATCGAGAAAGCAACGCAAGCCGTTTTCGCCCCCGGCACCGCGCTCGCCATAGGGCGAATGGGGGCAGGGCTGCCCCGGCTGCCTGGGCCCTGCTGCTTTGCTGGGGGTCTCCGGTGCCCGAAACCCACTCCCCACGGGTTCTCCTTCGTGGGGAAGCGGAATTGGGCGCACGAAAGCTTTCTGCGCCCAGGCCCCAGCCATGCCCCCTGGGCCAGCTCGGCCGCTCTGCGCCGAGGCCCCGTCGCACCGATGGCCCGAAGCAATATTCTGGCAGCTGCAACCTGCAAAGGGAAACTCTCCTTGGGCAGCAAACCACAGCCCCAACGCGCCTCGGATCGAGAAAGCAACGCAAGCCGTTTTCGCCCCCGGCCCACGCCACTCCATAGGGCGAACCGGGGCTGGGCTGCCCCTGCTCCCTGGGCCCTGCTGCTTTGCTGGGGGTCTGCGGTTCCCGAAACCCACTCCCCACGGGTTCTCCTTCGTGGGGAAGCGGGATTGGGCGCGCGAAGTCCTTCTGCTCCCAGGCCCCAGCCATGCCCCCTGGGCCAGCTCTGCCGCTCTGCGCCGAGGCTCCATCGCACCGATGGCCTGAAACAATCTTCTGGCAGCTGCATTCTGCAAAGGGAAACACTCCTCAGGCAGCAAACCACAGCCCCAACGCACCTCGGATCGAGAAAGCAACGCAAGCCGTTTTCGCCCCCGGCACCGCGCTCGCCATAGGGCGAATCGGGGCAGGGCTGCCCCGGCTGTCAGGGCCCTGCTGCTTTGCTGGGGGTCTCTGGTGCCCGAAACCCACTCCCCACGGGTTCTCCTTCGTGGGGAAGCGGGATTGGGCGCGCGAAGGCCTTCTGCGCCCAGGCCCCAGGCATGCCCCCTGAGCCAGCTCGTCCGATCAGCGCCGAGGCCCTGTCGCACCGACGGCCCCAAACAATCTTCTGGCAGCTGCATTCTGCAAAGCGAAACTCTCCTCCGGCAGCAAACTACAGCCCCAACGTGCCTCGGATCGAGAAAGCAACGCAAGCCGTTTTCGCCTCCGGACCCCCGCTCTCCATAGAGCGAACCTGGGCTGGGCTGCCCTGGCTCCCTTATATCTGCTGCTTTGCTGGGGGTCTCCGGTGCCCGAAACCCACTCCCCACGGGTTCTCCTTCGTTGGGAAGCAGGATTGGGCTCGCGAAGGCCTTCTGCGCCCAGGCCCGATCCATGCCCCCTGAGCCAGCTCGGCCTCTCAGCACCGAGGCCCCGTCGCACCGACGGCCGCAAACAATCTTCTGGCAGCTGCATTCTGCAAAGGGAAACTCTCCTCGGGCAGCAAACCACAGCCCCAACGCGCCTCGGATCGAGAAAGCAACGCAAGCCGTTTTCGCCCCGGGCACCCCGCTCTCCTTATAGCGAACCGGGGCTGGGCTGCCCTGGCTCCTTGGGCCCTGCTGCTTTGCTGGGTGTCTCCGGTGCCCGAAACCCACTCCCCACGGGTTCTCCTTCGTGGGGAAGCGGGATTGGGCGCACGAAAGCTTTCTGCGCCCAGGCCCCAGCCATGCCCCCTGGGCCAGCTCGGCCGCTCTGCGCCGAGGCCCCGTCGCACCGACGGCCGCAAACAATCTTCTGGCAGCTGCATTCTGCAAAGGGAAACTCTCCTCGGGCAGCAAACCACAGCCCCAACGCGCCTCGGATCGAGAAAGCAACACAAGCCGGTTTCGCCTCCGGGCCCCCACTCTCCATAGAGCGAACCTGGGCTGGGCTGCCCTGGCTCCCTGGGCCCTGCTGCTTTGCTGGGGGTCTCCGGTGCCCGAAACCCACTCCCCACGGGTTCTCCTTCGTGGGGAAGCAGGATTGGGTGCGCGAAAGCCTTCTGCGCCCAGGCCCCAGCCATGCCCCCTGAGCCAGCTCGGCCGCGCATCGCCTAGGCCCCGTCGCACCGACGGCCCCAAACAATCTTCTGGCAGCTGCATTCTGCAAAGGGAAACTCTCCTCGGACAGCAAACCACAGCCCCAATGCGCCTCGGATCGAGAAAGCAATGCAGGCTGTTTTCGCCCCCGGCCCCCCGCTCTCCATAAGGCGAACCGGGGGTGGGCTGCTCTGGCTCCTTGGGCCCTGCTGCTTTGCTGGGTGTCTCCGGTGCCCGAAACCCACTCCCCACGGGTTCTCCTTCATGGGGAAGCAGGATTGGGCGCGTGAAGCCTTCTGCGCCCAGGCTCCAGCCATGCCCCCTGAGCCAGCACGGCCGCTCAGCGCCGAGGCCCAGTCGCACCGACGGCCCCAAACAATCTTCTGGCAGCTGCATCCTGCAAAGGGAAACACTCCTCGGGCAGCAAACCACAGCCCCAACGCGCCTCGGATCGAGAAAGCAACGCAAGCCGTTTTCGCCCCCGGCACCGCGCTCGCCATAGGGCGAATGGGGGCAGGGCTGCCCCGGCTGCCTGGGCCCTGCTGCTTTGCTGGGGGTCTCCGGTGCCCGAAACCCACTCCCCACGGGTTCTAATTCGTGGTTAATCAGGATTGGGCGCGGGAAGCCTTCTGCGCCCAGGCCCCAGCCATGCCCCCTGAGCCAGCACGGCCGCTCAGCGCCGAGGCCCCGTCGTACCGATGGCCCGAAGCAATATTCTGGCAGCTGCATTCTGCAAAGGGAAACTCTCCTCGGGCAGCAAACCACAGCCCCAACGCGCCTCGGATCGAGAAAGCAACGCAAGCCGTTTTCGCCTCCGGACCCCCGCTCTCCATAGAGCAAACCTGGGCTGGGCTGCCCTGGCTCCCTGATCCCTGCTGCTTTGCTGGGGGTCTCCGGTGCCCGAAACCCACTCCCCACGGGTTCTCCTTCGTGGGGAAGCAGGATTGGGCGCGCGAAGGCCTTCTGCGCCCAGGCCCGATCCATGCTCCCTGAGCCAGCTCGTCCTCTCAGCGCCGAGGCCCGTCGCACCGACGGCCCCAAACAATCTTCTGGCAGCTGCATTCTGCAAAGGGAAACTCTCCTCGGGCAGCAAACCACAGCCCCAACGCGCCTCGGATCGAGAAAGCAACGCAAGCCGTTTTCGCCCCCGGACCCCCGCTCTCCATAGAGCGAACCGGGGCTGGGCTGCCCCGGCTCCCTGGGCCCTGCTGCTTTGCTGGGGGTCTCCGGTGCCTGAAACCCACTCCCCACGGGTTCTCCTTCGTGGAGAAGCACGATTGGGCCCGCGAAGCCTTCTGCGCCCAGGCCCCAGCCATGGCCCCTGAGCCGGCTCCGCTGCCCAGCGCCAAGGCTCCTTCGAATCGACGGCCATAAACGAACTTCTGGCAGCTGCATTCTGCAAAGGGAAACTCTCCTCTGGCAGCAAACCACAGCCCCAACGCGCCTCGGATCGAGAAAGCAACGCAAGCCATTTTCGCCCCCGGCCCCCCGCTCTCCATATGGCGAACCGGGGCTGGGCTGCCCTGGCTCCTTGGGCCCTGCTGCTTTGCTGGGGATCTCCGGTGCCCGAAACCCACTCCCCACGGGTTCTCCTTCATGGGGAAGCAGGATTGGGCGCGCGAAGCCTTCTGCGCCCAGGCCCCAGCCATGCCCCCTGAGCCAGCACGGCCGCTCAGCGCCGAGGCCCCGTCGCACCGACGGCCCCAAACAATCTTCTGGCAGCTGCATTCTGCAAAGGGAAACTCTCCTCAGGCAGCAAACCACAGCCCCAATGCCCCTCGGATCGAGAAAGCAACGCAAGCCGTTTTAGCCCCCGGCCCCCCGCTCTCCATAGAGCGAACCGGGGCTGGGCTGCCCCGGCTCCCTGGGCCCTGCTGCTTTGCTGGGGGTCTCCGGTGCCCGAAACCCTCTCTCCACGGGTTCTCCTTCGTGGGGAAGCAGGATTGGGCGCACGAAGGCCTTCTGCTCCCAGGCCCAAGCCATGCCCCCTGGGCCAGCTCGGCCGCTCTGCGCCGAGGCCCCATCGCACCGATGGCCTGAAACAATCTTCTGGCAGCTGCATTCTGCAAAGGGAAACACTCCTCAGGCAGCAAACCACAACCCCAACGCGCCTCGGATCGAGAAAGCAACGCAAGCCGTTTTCGCCCCCGGCACCGCGCTCGCCATAGGGCGAATCGGGGTAGGGCTGCCCCGGCTGCCTGGGCCCTGCTGCTTTGCTGGGGGTCTCCGGTGCCCGAAACCCACTCCCCACGGGTTCTCCTTCGTGGGGAAGCGGGATTGGGCGCACGAAAGCTTTCTGCGCCCAGGCCCCAGCCATGCCCCCTGGGCCAGCTCGGCCGCTCTGCGCCGAGGCCCCGTCGCACCGACGGCCCCAAACAATCTTCTGGCAGCTGCATTCTGCAAAGGGAAACTCTCCTCGGACAGCAAACCACAGCCCCAATGCGCCTCGGATCGAGAAAGCAATGCAGGCTGTTTTCGCCCCCGGCCCCCCACTCTCCATATGGCGAACCGGGGCTGGGCTGCCCTGGCTCCTTGGGCCCTGCTGCTTTGCTGGGGGTCTCCGGTGCCCGAAACCCACTCCCCACGGGTTCTCCTTCATGGGGAAGCAGGATTGGGCGCGTGAAGCCTTCTGCGCCCAGGCCCCAGCCATGCCCCCTGAGCCAGCACGGCCGCACAGCGCCGAGGCCCAGTCGCACCGACGGCCCCAAACAATCTTCTGGCAGCTGCATCCTGCAAAGGGAAACACTCCTCGGGCAGCAAACCACAGCCCCAACGCGCCTCGGATCGAGAAAGCAACGCACGCCGGTTTCGCCTCCGGGCCCCCACTCTCCATAGAGCGAACCTGGGCTGGGCTGCCCTGGCTCCCTGGGCCCTGCTGCTTTGCTGGGGGTCTCCGGTGCCCGAAACCCACTCCCCACGGGTTCTCCTTCGTGGTTAATCAGGATTGGGCGCGGGAAGCCTTCTGCGCCCAGGCCCCAGCCATGCCCCCTGAGCCAGCTCGGCCGCTCAGCGCTGAGGCCCCGTCGCACCGATGGCCCGAAGCAATATTCTGGCAGCTGCAACCTGCAAAGGGAAACTCTCCTTGGGCAGCAAACCACAGCCCCAACGCGCCTTGGATCGAGAAAGCAACGCAAGCCGTTTTCGCCCCCGGCCCACGCCACTCCATAGGGCGAACCGGGGCTGGGCTGCCCCTGCTCCCTGGGCCCTGCTGCTTTGCTGGGTGTCTCCGGTGCCCGAAACCCACTCCCCACGGGTTCTCCTTCGTGGTGAAGCACGATTGGGCGCGCGAAGCCTTCTGCGCCCAGGCCCCAGCCATGGCCCCTGAGCCGGCTCCGCTGCCCAGCGCCAAGGCTCCTTCGAATCGACGGCCATAAACGAACTTCTGGCAGCTGCATTCTGCAAAGGGAAACTCTCCTCGGGCAGCAAACCACAGCCCCAACACGCCTCGGATCGAGAAAGCAACGCAAGCCGTTTTCACCCCCGGCCCCCCGCTCTCCATATGGCGAACCGGGGCTGGGCTGCCCTGGCTCCTTGGGCCCTGCTGCTTTGCTGGGGATCTCCGGTGCCCGAAACCCACTCCCCACGGGTTCTCCTTCATGGGGAAGCAGGATTGGGCGCGCGAAGCCTTCTGCGCCCAGGCCCCAGCCATCCCCCCTGAGCCAGCACGGCCGCTCAGCGCCGAGGCCCCGTCGCACCGACGGCCCCAAACAATCTTCTGGCAGCTGCATTCTGCAAAGGGAAACTCTCCTCAGGCAGCAAACCACAGCCCCAACGCGCCTCGGATCGAGAAAGCAACGCAAGCCGTTTTCGCCCCCGGCCCCCCGCTCTCCATAGAGCGAACCGGGGCTGGGCTGCCCCGGCTCCCTGGGCCCTGCTGCTTTGCTGGGGGTCTCAGGTGCCCGAAACCCACTCCCCACGGGTTCTCCTTCGTGGGGAAGTAGGATTGGGCGCACGAAGGCCTTCTGCTCCCAGGCCCAAGCCATGCCCCTGGGCCAGCTCGGCCGCTCTGCGCCGAGGCCCCATCGCACCGATGGCCTGAAACAATCTTCTGGCAGCTGCATTCTGCAAAGGGAAACACTCCTCAGGCAGCAAACCACAGCCCCAACGCGCCTCGGATCGAGAAAGCAACGCAAGCCGTTTTCGCCCCCGGCACCGCGCTCGCCATAGGGCGAATCGGGGCAGGGCTGCCCCGGCTGCCTGGGCCCTGCTGCTTTGCTGGGGGTCTCCGGTGCCCGAAACCCACTCCCCACGGGTTCTCCTTCGTGGGGAAGCGGGATTGGGCGCGCGAAGGCCTTCTGCGCCCAGGCCCCAGGCATGCCCCCTGAGCCAGCTCGTCCGATCAGCGCCGAGGCCCTGTCGCACCGACGGCCCCAAACAATCTTCTGGCAGCTGCATTCTGCAAAGCGAAACTCTCCTCCGGCAGCAAACTACAGCCCCAACGTGCCTCGGATCGAGAAAGCAACGCAAGCCGTTTTCGCCTCCGGACCCCCGCTCTCCTTATAGCGAACCGGGGCTGGGCTGCCCTGGCTCCTTGGGCCCTGCTGCTTTGCTGGGTGTCTCCGGTGCCCGAAACCCACTCCCCACGGGTTCTCCTTCGTGGGGAAGCGGGATTGGGCGCACGAAAGCTTTCTGCGCCCAGGCCCCAGCCATGCCCCCTGGGCCAGCTCGGCCGCTCTGCGCCGAGGCCCCGTCGCACCGACGGCTGCAAACAATCTTCTGGCAGCTGCATTCTGCAAAGGGAAACTCTCCTCGGGCAGCAAACCACAGCCCCAACGCGCCTCGGATCGAGAAAGCAACACAAGCCGGTTTCGCCTCCGGGCCCCCACTCTCCATAGAGCGAACCTGGGCTGGGCTGCCCTGGCTCCCTGGGCCCTGCTGCTTTGCTGGGGGTCTCCGGTGCCCGAAACCCACTCCCCACGGGTTCTCCTTCGTGGGGAAGCAGGATTGGGTGCGCTAAAGCCTTCTGCGCCCAGGCCCCAGCCATGCCCCCTGAGCCAGCTCGGCCGCGCATCGCCTAGGCCCCGTCGCACCGACGGCCCCAAACAATCTTCTGGCAGCTGCATTCTGCAAAGGGAAACTCTCCTCGGACAGCAAACCACAGCCCCAATGCGCCTCGAATCGAGAAAGCAATGCAGGCTGTTTTCGCCCCCGGCCCCCCGCTCTCCATATGGCGAACCGGGGCTGGGCTGCCCTGGCTCCTTGGGCCCTGCTGCTTTGCTGGGTGTCTCCGGTGCCCGAAACCCACTCCCCACGGGTTCTCCTTCATGGGGAAGCAGGATTGGGCGCGTGAAGCCTTCTGCGCCCAGGCTCCAGCCATGCCCCCTGAGCCAGCACGGCCGCTCAGCGCCGAGGCCCAGTCGCACCGACGGCCCCAAACAATCTTCTGGCAGCTGCATCCTGCAAAGGGAAACACTCCTCGGGCAGCAAACCACAGCCCCAACGCGCCTCGGATCGAGAAAGCAACGCAAGCCGTTTTCGCCCCCGGCACCGCGCTCGCCATAGGGCGAATGGGGGCAGGGCTGCCCCGGCTGCCTGGGCCCTGCTGCTTTGCTGGGGGTCTCCGGTGCCCGAAACCCACTCCCCACGGGTTCTCCTTCGTGGTTAATCAGGATTGGGCGCGGGAAGCCTTCTGCGCCCAGGCCCCAGCCATGCCCCCTGAGCCAGCACGGCCGCTCAGCGCCGAGGCCCCGTCGCACCGATGGCCCGAAGCAATATTCTGGCAGCTGCAACCTGCAAAGGGAAACTCTCCTTGGGCAGCAAACCACAGCCCCAACGCGCCTTGGATCGAGAAAGCAACGCAAGCCGTTTTCGCCCCCGGCCCACGCCACTCCATAGGGCGAACCGGGGCTGGGCTGCCCCTGCTCCCTGGGCCCTGCTGCTTTGCTGGGGGTCTCCGGTGCCCGAAACCCACTCCCCACGGGTTCTCCTTCGTGGGGAAGCGGGATTGGGCGCGCGAAGCCCTTCTGCGCCCAGGCCCCAGGCATGCCCCCTGAGCCAGCTCGTCCGATCAGCGCCGAGGCCCTGTCGCACCGACGGCCCCAAACAATCTTCTGGCAGCTGCATTCTGCAAAGGGAAACTCTCCTCGGGCAGCAAACCACAGCCCCAACGCGCCTCGGATCGAGAAAGCAACGCAAGCCGTTTTCGCCTCCGGACCCCCGCTCTCCATAGAGCAAACCTGGGCTGGGCTGCCCTGGCTCCCTGATCCCTGCTGCTTTGCTGGGGGTCTCCGGTGCCCGAAACCCACTCCCCACGGGTTCTCCTTCGTGGGGAAGCAGGATTGGGCGCGCGAAGGCCTTCTGCGCCCAGGCCCGATCCATGCTCCCTGAGCCAGCTCGTCCTCTCAGCGCCGAGGCCCGTCGCACCGACGGCCCCAAACAATCTTCTGGCAGCTGCATTCTGCAAAGGGAAACTCTCCTCGGGCAGCAAACCACAGCCCCAACGCGCCTCGGATCGAGAAAGCAACGCAAGCCGTTTTCGCCCCCGGACCCCCGCTCTCCATAGAGCGAACCGGGGCTGGGCTGCCCCGGCTCCCTGGGCCCTGCTGCTTTGCTGGGGGTCTCCGGTGCCTGAAACCCACTCCCCACGGGTTCTCCTTCGTGGAGAAGCACGATTGGGCCCGCGAAGCCTTCTGCGCCCAGGCCCCAGCCATGGCCCCTGAGCCGGCTCCGCTGCCCAGCGCCAAGGCTCCTTCGAATCGACGGCCATAAACGAACTTCTGGCAGCTGCATTCTGCAAAGGGAAACTCTCCTCGGGCAGCAAACCACAGCCCCAACGCGCCTCGGATCGAGAAAGCAACGCAAGCCGTTTTCGGCCCCGGCCCCCCGCTCTCCATATGGCGAACCGGGGCTGGGCTGCCCTGGCTCCTTGGGCCCTGCTGCTTTGCTGGGGATCTCCGGTGCCCGAAACCCACTCCCCACGGGTTCTCCTTCATGGGGAAGCAGGATTGGGCGCGCGAAGCCATCTGCGCCCAGGCCCCAGCCATGCCCCCTGAGCCAGCACGGCCGCTCAGCGCCGAGGCCCCGTCGCACCGACGGCCCCAAACAATCTTCTGGCAGCTGCATTCTGCAAAGGGAAACTCTCCTCAGGCAGCAAACCACAGCCCCAATGCGCCTCGGATCGAGAAAGCAACGCAAGCCGTTTTAGCCCCCGGCCCCCCGCTCTCCATAGAGCGAACCGGGGCTGGGCTGCCCCGGCTCCCTGGGCCCTGCTGCTTTGCTGGGGGTCTCCGGTGCCCGAAACCCACTCTCCACGGGTTCTCCTTCGTGGGGAAGCAGGATTGGGCGCACGAAGGCCTTCTGCTCCCAGGCCCAAGCCATGCCCCCTGGGCCAGCTCGGCCGCTCTGCGCCGAGGCCCCATCGCACCGATGGCCTGAAACAATCTTCTGGCAGCTGCATTCTGCAAAGGGAAACACTCCTCAGGCAGCAAACCACAACCCCAACGCGCCTCGGATCGAGAAAGCAACGCAAGCCGTTTTCGCCCCCGGCACCGCGCTCGCCATAGGGCGAATCGGGGTAGGGCTGCCCCGGCTGCCTGGGCCCTGCTGCTTTGCTGGGGGTCTCCGGTGCCCGAAACCCACTCCCCACGGGTTCTCCTTCGTGGGGAAGCGGGATTGGGCGCACGAAAACTTTCTGCGCCCAGGCCCCAGCCATGCCCCCTGGGCCAGCTCGGCCGCTCTGCGCCGAGGCCCCGTCGCACCGACGGCCCCAAACAATCTTCTGGCAGCTGCATTCTGCAAAGGGAAACTCTCCTCGGACAGCAAACCACAGCCCCAATGCGCCTCGGATCGAGAAAGCAATGCAGGCTGTTTTCGCCCCCGGCCCCCCGCTCTCCATATGGCGAACCGGGGCTGGGATGCCCTGGCTCCTTGGGCCCTGCTGCTTTGCTGGGGGTCTCCGGTGCCCGAAACCCACTCCCCACGGGTTCTCCTTCATGGGGAAGCAGGATTGGGCGCGTGAAGCCTTCTGCGCCCAGGCCCCAGCCATGCCCCCTGAGCCAGCACGGCCGCACAGCGCCGAGGCCCAGTCGCACCGACGGCCCCAAACAATCTTCTGGCAGCTGCATCCTGCAAAGGGAAACACTCCTCGGGCAGCAAACCACAGCCCCAACGCGCCTCGGATCGAGAAAGCAACGCAAGCCGGTTTCGCCTCCGGGCCCCCACTCTCCATAGAGCGAACCTGGGCTGGGCTGCCCTGGCTCCCTGGGCCCTGCTGCTTTGCTGGGGGTCTCCGGTGCCCGAAACCCACTCCCCACGGGTTCTCCTTCGTGGTTAATCAGGATTGGGCGCGGGAAGCCTTCTGCGCCCAGGCCCCAGCCATGCCCCCTGAGCCAGCTCGGCCGCTCAGCGCTGAGGCCCCGTCGCACCGATGGCCCGAAGCAATATTCTGGCAGCTGCAACCTGCAAAGGGAAACTCTCCTCGGGCAGCAAACCACAGCCCCAACGCGCCTTGGATCGAGAAAGCAACGCAAGCCGTTTTCGCCCCCGGCCCACGCCACTCCATAGGGCGAACCGGGGCTGGGCTGCCCCTGCTCCCTGGGCCCTGCTGCTTTGCTGGGTGTCTCCGGTGCCCGAAACCCACTCCCCACGGGTTCTCCTTCGTGGTGAAGCACGATTGGGCGCGCGAAGCCTTCTGCGCCCAGGCCCCAGCCATGGCCCCTGAGCCGGCTCCGCTGCCCACCGCCAAGGCTCCTTCGAATCGACGGCCATAAACGAACTTCTGGCAGCTGCATTCTGCAAAGGGAAACTCTCCTCGGGCAGCAACCCACAGCCCCAACGCGCCTCGGATCGAGAAAGCAATGCAGGCCGTTTTCGCCCCCGGCTCCCCGCTCTCAATATGGCGAACTGGGGCTGGGCTGCCCTGGCTCCTTGGGCCCTGCTGCTTTGCTGGGGATCTCCGGTGCCCGAAACCCACTCCCCACGGGTTCTCCTTCGTGGGGAAGCAGGATTGGGCGCACGAAGGCCTTCTGCGCCCAGGCCCTAGACTTGCCCCCTGAGCCACCTCGGCCGCTCAGCGCCGAGGCCCCGTCGCACCGACGGCCCCAAACAATCTTCTGGCAGCTGCATTCTGCAAAGGGAAACTCTCCTCGGGCAGCAAACCACAGCCCCAACGCGCCTCGGATTGAGAAAGCAACGCAAGCCTTTTTCGCCCCCGGCCCCCCCCACTCCATAGGGCGAACCGGGGCTGGGCTGCCCCGGCTCCCTGGGCCCTGCTGCTTTGCTGGGGGTCTCCGGTGCCCGAAACCCACTCCCCACGGGTTCTCCATCGTGGTTAATCAAGATTGGGCGCTGGAAGCCTTCTGCTCCCAGGACCCAGCAATGCCCCCTGGGCCAGCTCTGCCGCTCTGCGCCGAGGCTCCATCGCACCGATGGCCTGAAACAATCTTCTGGCAGCTGCATTCTGCAAAGGGAAACACTCCTCAGGCAGCAAACCACAGCCCCAACGCACCTCGGATCGAGAAAGCAACGCAAGCCGTTTTCGCCCCCGGCACCGCGCTCGCCATAGGGCGAATCGGGGCAGGGCTGCCCCGGCTGTCAGGGCCCTGCTGCTTTGCTGGGGGTCTCTGGTGCCCGAAACCCACTCCCCACGGGTTCTCCTTCGTGGGGAAGCGGGATTGGGCGCGCGAAGGCCTTCTGCGCCCAGGCCCCAGGCATGCCCCCTGAGCCAGCTCGTCCGATCAGCGCCGAGGCCCTGTCGCACCGACGGCCCCAAACAATCTTCTGGCAGCTGCATTCTGCAAAGCGAAACTCTCCTCCGGCAGCAAACTACAGCCCCAACGTGCCTCGGATCGAGAAAGCAACGCAAGCCGTTTTCGCCTCCGGACCCCCGCTCTCCATAGAGCGAACCTGGGCTGGGCTGCCCTGGCTCCCTTATATCTGCTGCTTTGCTGGGGGTCTCCGGTGCCCGAAACCCACTCCCCACGGGTTCTCCTTCGTTGGGAAGCAGGATTGGGCTCGCGAAGGCCTTCTGCGCCCAGGCCCGATCCATGCCCCCTGAGCCAGCTCGGCCTCTCAGCACCGAGGCCCCGTCGCACCGACGGCCGCAAACAATCTTCTGGCAGCTGCATTCTGCAAAGGGAAACTCTCCTCGGGCAGCAAACCACAGCCCCAACGCGCCTCGGATCGAGAAAGCAACGCAAGCCGTTTTCGCCCCGGGCACCCCGCTCTCCTTATAGCGAACCGGGGCTGGGCTGCCCTGGCTCCTTGGGCCCTGCTGCTTTGCTGGGTGTCTCCGGTGCCCGAAACCCACTCCCCACGGGTTCTCCTTCGTGGGGAAGCGGGATTGGGCGCACGAAAGCTTTCTGCGCCCAGGCCCCAGCCATGCCCCCTGGGCCAGCTCGGCCGCTCTGCGCCGAGGCCCCGTCGCACCGACGGCCGCAAACAATCTTCTGGCAGCTGCATTCTGCAAAGGGAAACTCTCCTCGGGCAGCAAACCACAGCCCCAACGCGCCTCGGATCGAGAAAGCAACACAAGCCGGTTTCGCCTCCGGGCCCCCACTCTCCATAGAGCGAACCTGGGCTGGGCTGCCCTGGCTCCCTGGGCCCTGCTGCTTTGCTGGGGGTCTCCGGTGCCCGAAACCCACTCCCCACGGGTTCTCCTTCGTGGGGAAGCAGGATTGGGTGCGCGAAAGCCTTCTGCGCCCAGGCCCCAGCCATGCCCCCTGAGCCAGCTCGGCCGCGCATCGCCTAGGCCCCGTCGCACCGACGGCCCCAAACAATCTTCTGGCAGCTGCATTCTGCAAAGGGAAACTCTCCTCGGACAGCAAACCACAGCCCCAATGCGCCTCGGATCGAGAAAGCAATGCAGGCTGTTTTCGCCCCCGGCCCCCCGCTCTCCATAAGGCGAACCGGGGGTGGGCTGCTCTGGCTCCTTGGGCCCTGCTGCTTTGCTGGGTGTCTCCGGTGCCCGAAACCCACTCCCCACGGGTTCTCCTTCATGGGGAAGCAGGATTGGGCGCGTGAAGCCTTCTGCGCCCAGGCTCCAGCCATGCCCCCTGAGCCAGCACGGCCGCTCAGCGCCGAGGCCCAGTCGCACCGACGGCCCCAAACAATCTTCTGGCAGCTGCATCCTGCAAAGGGAAACACTCCTCGGGCAGCAAACCACAGCCCCAACGCGCCTCGGATCGAGAAAGCAACGCAAGCCGTTTTCGCCCCCGGCACCGCGCTCGCCATAGGGCGAATGGGGGCAGGGCTGCCCCGGCTGCCTGGGCCCTGCTGCTTTGCTGGGGGTCTCCGGTGCCCGAAACCCACTCCCCACGGGTTCTAATTCGTGGTTAATCAGGATTGGGCGCGGGAAGCCTTCTGCGCCCAGGCCCCAGCCATGCCCCCTGAGCCAGCACGGCCGCTCAGCGCCGAGGCCCCGTCGTACCGATGGCCCGAAGCAATATTCTGGCAGCTGCATTCTGCAAAGGGAAACTCTCCTCGGGCAGCAAACCACAGCCCCAACGCGCCTCGGATCGAGAAAGCAACGCAAGCCGTTTTCGCCTCCGGACCCCCGCTCTCCATAGAGCAAACCTGGGCTGGGCTGCCCTGGCTCCCTGATCCCTGCTGCTTTGCTGGGGGTCTCCGGTGCCCGAAACCCACTCCCCACGGGTTCTCCTTCGTGGGGAAGCAGGATTGGGCGCGCGAAGGCCTTCTGCGCCCAGGACCGATCCATGCTCCCTGAGCCAGCTCGTCCTCTCAGCGCCGAGGCCCGTCGCACCGACGGCCCCAAACAATCTTCTGGCAGCTGCATTCTGCAAAGGGAAACTCTCCTCGGGCAGCAAACCACAGCCCCAACGCGCCTCGGATCGAGAAAGCAACGCAAGCCGTTTTCGCCCCCGGACCCCCGCTCTCCATAGAGCGAACCGGGGCTGGGCTGCCCCGGCTCCCTGGGCCCTGCTGCTTTGCTGGGGGTCTCCGGTGCCTGAAACCCACTCCCCACGGGTTCTCCTTCGTGGAGAAGCACGATTGGGCCCGCGAAGCCTTCTGCGCCCAGGCCCCAGCCATGGCCCCTGAGCCGGCTCCGCTGCCCAGCGCCAAGGCTCCTTCGAATCGACGGCCATAAACGAACTTCTGGCAGCTGCATTCTGCAAAGGGAAACTCTCCTCTGGCAGCAAACCACAGCCCCAACGCGCCTCGGATCGAGAAAGCAACGCAAGCCATTTTCGCCCCCGGCCCCCCGCTCTCCATATGGCGAACCGGGGCTGGGCTGCCCTGGCTCCTTGGGCCCTGCTGCTTTGCTGGGGATCTCCGGTGCCCGAAACCCACTCCCCACGGGTTCTCCTTCATGGGGAAGCAGGATTGGGCGCGCGAAGCCTTCTGCGCCCAGGCCCCAGCCATGCCCCCTGAGCCAGCACGGCCGCTCAGCGCCGAGGCCCCGTCGCACCGACGGCCCCAAACAATCTTCTGGCAGCTGCATTCTGCAAAGGGAAACTCTCCTCAGGCAGCAAACCACAGCCCCAATGCCCCTCGGATCGAGAAAGCAACGCAAGCCGTTTTAGCCCCCGGCCCCCCGCTCTCCATAGAGCGAACCGGGGCTGGGCTGCCCCGGCTCCCTGGGCCCTGCTGCTTTGCTGGGGGTCTCCGGTGCCCGAAACCCTCTCTCCACGGGTTCTCCTTCGTGGGGAAGCAGGATTGGGCGCACGAAGGCCTTCTGCTCCCAGGCCCAAGCCATGCCCCCTGGGCCAGCTCGGCCGCTCTGCGCCGAGGCCCCATCGCACCGATGGCCTGAAACAATCTTCTGGCAGCTGCATTCTGCAAAGGGAAACACTCCTCAGGCAGCAAACCACAACCCCAACGCGCCTCGGATCGAGAAAGCAACGCAAGCCGTTTTCGCCCCCGGCACCGCGCTCGCCATAGGGCGAATCGGGGTAGGGCTGCCCCGGCTGCCTGGGCCCTGCTGCTTTGCTGGGGGTCTCCGGTGCCCGAAACCCACTCCCCACGGGTTCTCCTTCGTGGGGAAGCGGGATTGGGCGCACGAAAGCTTTCTGCGCCCAGGCCCCAGCCATGCCCCCTGGGCCAGCTCGGCCGCTCTGCGCCGAGGCCCCGTCGCACCGACGGCCCCAAACAATCTTCTGGCAGCTGCATTCTGCAAAGGGAAACTCTCCTCGGACAGCAAACCACAGCCCCAATGCGCCTCGGATCGAGAAAGCAATGCAGGCTGTTTTCGCCCCCGGCCCCCCACTCTCCATATGGCGAACCGGGGCTGGGCTGCCCTGGCTCCTTGGGCCCTGCTGCTTTGCTGGGGGTCTCCGGTGCCCGAAACCCACTCCCCACGGGTTCTCCTTCATGGGGAAGCAGGATTGGGCGCGTGAAGCCTTCTGCGCCCAGGCCCCAGCCATGCCCCCTGAGCCAGCACGGCCGCACAGCGCCGAGGCCCAGTCGCACCGACGGCCCCAAACAATCTTCTGGCAGCTGCATCCTGCAAAGGGAAACACTCCTCGGGCAGCAAACCACAGCCCCAACGCGCCTCGGATCGAGAAAGCAACGCACGCCGGTTTCGCCTCCGGGCCCCCACTCTCCATAGAGCGAACCTGGGCTGGGCTGCCCTGGCTCCCTGGGCCCTGCTGCTTTGCTGGGGGTCTCCGGTGCCCGAAACCCACTCCCCACGGGTTCTCCTTCGTGGTTAATCAGGATTGGGCGCGGGAAGCCTTCTGCGCCCAGGCCCCAGCCATGCCCCCTGAGCCAGCTCGGCCGCTCAGCGCTGAGGCCCCGTCGCACCGATGGCCCGAAGCAATATTCTGGCAGCTGCAACCTGCAAAGGGAAACTCTCCTTGGGCAGCAAACCACAGCCCCAACGCGCCTTGGATCGAGAAAGCAACGCAAGCCGTTTTCGCCCCCGGCCCACGCCACTCCATAGGGCGAACCGGGGCTGGGCTGCCCCTGCTCCCTGGGCCCTGCTGCTTTGCTGGGTGTCTCCGGTGCCCGAAACCCACTCCCCACGGGTTCTCCTTCGTGGTGAAGCACGATTGGGCGCGCGAAGCCTTCTGCGCCCAGGCCCCAGCCATGGCCCCTGAGCCGGCTCCGCTGCCCAGCGCCAAGGCTCCTTCGAATCGACGGCCATAAACGAACTTCTGGCAGCTGCATTCTGCAAAGGGAAACTCTCCTCGGGCAGCAAACCACAGCCCCAACACGCCTCGGATCGAGAAAGCAACGCAAGCCGTTTTCACCCCCGGCCCCCCGCTCTCCATATGGCGAACCGGGGCTGGGCTGCCCTGGCTCCTTGGGCCCTGCTGCTTTGCTGGGGATCTCCGGTGCCCGAAACCCACTCCCCACGGGTTCTCCTTCATGGGGAAGCAGGATTGGGCGCGCGAAGCCTTCTGCGCCCAGGCCCCAGCCATCCCCCCTGAGCCAGCACGGCCGCTCAGCGCCGAGGCCCCGTCGCACCGACGGCCCCAAACAATCTTCTGGCAGCTGCATTCTGCAAAGGGAAACTCTCCTCAGGCAGCAAACCACAGCCCCAACGCGCCTCGGATCGAGAAAGCAACGCAAGCCGTTTTCGCCCCCGGCCCCCCGCTCTCCATAGAGCGAACCGGGGCTGGGCTGCCCCGGCTCCCTGGGCCCTGCTGCTTTGCTGGGGGTCTCAGGTGCCCGAAACCCACTCCCCACGGGTTCTCCTTCGTGGGGAAGTAGGATTGGGCGCACGAAGGCCTTCTGCTCCCAGGCCCAAGCCATGCCCCTGGGCCAGCTCGGCCGCTCTGCGCCGAGGCCCCATCGCACCGATGGCCTGAAACAATCTTCTGGCAGCTGCATTCTGCAAAGGGAAACACTCCTCAGGCAGCAAACCACAGCCCCAACGCGCCTCGGATCGAGAAAGCAACGCAAGCCGTTTTCGCCCCCGGCACCGCGCTCGCCATAGGGCGAATCGGGGCAGGGCTGCCCCGGCTGCCTGGGCCCTGCTGCTTTGCTGGGGGTCTCCGGTGCCCGAAACCCACTCCCCACGGGTTCTCCTTCGTGGGGAAGCGGGATTGGGCGCGCGAAGGCCTTCTGCGCCCAGGCCCCAGGCATGCCCCCTGAGCCAGCTCGTCCGATCAGCGCCGAGGCCCTGTCGCACCGACGGCCCCAAACAATCTTCTGGCAGCTGCATTCTGCAAAGCGAAACTCTCCTCCGGCAGCAAACTACAGCCCCAACGTGCCTCGGATCGAGAAAGCAACGCAAGCCGTTTTCGCCTCCGGACCCCCGCTCTCCTTATAGCGAACCGGGGCTGGGCTGCCCTGGCTCCTTGGGCCCTGCTGCTTTGCTGGGTGTCTCCGGTGCCCGAAACCCACTCCCCACGGGTTCTCCTTCGTGGGGAAGCGGGATTGGGCGCACGAAAGCTTTCTGCGCCCAGGCCCCAGCCATGCCCCCTGGGCCAGCTCGGCCGCTCTGCGCCGAGGCCCCGTCGCACCGACGGCTGCAAACAATCTTCTGGCAGCTGCATTCTGCAAAGGGAAACTCTCCTCGGGCAGCAAACCACAGCCCCAACGCGCCTCGGATCGAGAAAGCAACACAAGCCGGTTTCGCCTCCGGGCCCCCACTCTCCATAGAGCGAACCTGGGCTGGGCTGCCCTGGCTCCCTGGGCCCTGCTGCTTTGCTGGGGGTCTCCGGTGCCCGAAACCCACTCCCCACGGGTTCTCCTTCGTGGGGAAGCAGGATTGGGTGCGCTAAAGCCTTCTGCGCCCAGGCCCCAGCCATGCCCCCTGAGCCAGCTCGGCCGCGCATCGCCTAGGCCCCGTCGCACCGACGGCCCCAAACAATCTTCTGGCAGCTGCATTCTGCAAAGGGAAACTCTCCTCGGACAGCAAACCACAGCCCCAATGCGCCTCGAATCGAGAAAGCAATGCAGGCTGTTTTCGCCCCCGGCCCCCCGCTCTCCATATGGCGAACCGGGGCTGGGCTGCCCTGGCTCCTTGGGCCCTGCTGCTTTGCTGGGGGTCTCCGGTGCCCGAAACCCACTCCCCACGGGTTCTCCTTCGTGGTTAATCAGGATTGGGCGCGGGAAGCCTTCTGCGCCCAGGCCCCAGCCATGCCCCCTGAGCCAGCACGGCCGCTCAGCGCCGAGGCCCCGTCGCACCGATGGCCCGAAGCAATATTCTGGCAGCTGCAACCTGCAAAGGGAAACTCTCCTTGGGCAGCAAACCACAGCCCCAACGCGCCTTGGATCGAGAAAGCAACGCAAGCCGTTTTCGCCCCCGGCCCACGCCACTCCATAGGGCGAACCGGGGCTGGGCTGCCCCTGCTCCCTGGGCCCTGCTGCTTTGCTGGGGGTCTCCGGTGCCCGAAACCCACTCCCCACGGGTTCTCCTTCGTGGGGAAGCGGGATTGGGCGCGCGAAGCCCTTCTGCGCCCAGGCCCCAGGCATGCCCCCTGAGCCAGCTCGTCCGATCAGCGCCGAGGCCCTGTCGCACCGACGGCCCCAAACAATCTTCTGGCAGCTGCATTCTGCAAAGGGAAACTCTCCTCGGGCAGCAAACCACAGCCCCAACGCGCCTCGGATCGAGAAAGCAACGCAAGCCGTTTTCGCCTCCGGACCCCCGCTCTCCATAGAGCAAACCTGGGCTGGGCTGCCCTGGCTCCCTGATCCCTGCTGCTTTGCTGGGGGTCTCCGGTGCCCGAAACCCACTCCCCACGGGTTCTCCTTCGTGGGGAAGCAGGATTGGGCGCGCGAAGGCCTTCTGCGCCCAGGCCCGATCCATGCTCCCTGAGCCAGCTCGTCCTCTCAGCGCCGAGGCCCGTCGCACCGACGGCCCCAAACAATCTTCTGGCAGCTGCATTCTGCAAAGGGAAACTCTCCTCGGGCAGCAAACCACAGCCCCAACGCGCCTCGGATCGAGAAAGCAACGCAAGCCGTTTTCGCCCCCGGACCCCCGCTCTCCATAGAGCGAACCGGGGCTGGGCTGCCCCGGCTCCCTGGGCCCTGCTGCTTTGCTGGGGGTCTCCGGTGCCTGAAACCCACTCCCCACGGGTTCTCCTTCGTGGAGAAGCACGATTGGGCCCGCGAAGCCTTCTGCGCCCAGGCCCCAGCCATGGCCCCTGAGCCGGCTCCGCTGCCCAGCGCCAAGGCTCCTTCGAATCGACGGCCATAAACGAACTTCTGGCAGCTGCATTCTGCAAAGGGAAACTCTCCTCGGGCAGCAAACCACAGCCCCAACGCGCCTCGGATCGAGAAAGCAACGCAAGCCGTTTTCGCCCCCGGCACCGCGCTCGCCATAGGGCGAATCGGGGTAGGGCTGCCCCGGCTGCCTGGGCCCTGCTGCTTTGCTGGGGGTCTCCGGTGCCCGAAACCCACTCCCCACGGGTTCTCCTTCGTGGGGAAGCGGGATTGGGCGCACGAAAACTTTCTGCGCCCAGGCCCCAGCCATGCCCCCTGAGCCAGCACGGCCGCACAGCGCCGAGGCCCAGTCGCACCGACGGCCCCAAACAATCTTCTGGCAGCTGCATCCTGCAAAGGGAAACACTCCTCGGGCAGCAAACCACAGCCCCAACGCGCCTCGGATCGAGAAAGCAACGCAAGCCGGTTTCGCCTCCGGGCCCCCACTCTCCATAGAGCGAACCTGGGCTGGGCTGCCCTGGCTCCCTGGGCCCTGCTGCTTTGCTGGGGGTCTCCGGTGCCCGAAACCCACTCCCCACGGGTTCTCCTTCGTGGTTAATCAGGATTGGGCGCGGGAAGCCTTCTGCGCCCAGGCCCCAGCCATGCCCCCTGAGCCAGCTCGGCCGCTCAGCGCTGAGGCCCCGTCGCACCGATGGCCCGAAGCAATATTCTGGCAGCTGCAACCTGCAAAGGGAAACTCTCCTCGGGCAGCAAACCACAGCCCCAACGCGCCTCGGATCGAGAAAGCAACGCAAGCCGTTTTCGCCCCCGGCCCACGCCACTCCATAGGGCGAACCGGGGCCTGGCTGCCCCTGCTCCCTGGGCCCTGCTGCTTTGCTGGGTGTCTCCGGTGCCCGAAACCCACTCCCCACGGGTTCTCCTTCGTGGTGAAGCACGATTGGGCGCGCGAAGCCTTCTGCGCCCAGGCCCCAGCCATGGCCCCTGAGCCGGCTCCGCTGCCCACCGCCAAGGCTCCTTCGAATCGACGGCCATAAACGAACTTCTGGCAGCTGCATTCTGCAAAGGGAAACTCTCCTCGGGCAGCAACCCACAGCCCCAACGCGCCTCGGATCGAGAAAGCAATGCAGGCCGTTTTCGCCCCCGGCTCCCCGCTCTCAATATGGCGAACTGGGGCTGGGCTGCCCTGGCTCCTTGGGCCCTGCTGCTTTGCTGGGGATCTCCGGTGCCCGAAACCCACTCCCCACGGGTTCTCCTTCGTGGGGAAGCAGGATTGGGCGCACGAAGGCCTTCTGCGCCCAGGCCCTAGACTTGCCCCCTGAGCCACCTCGGCCGCTCAGCGCCGAGGCCCCGTCGCACCGACGGCCCCAAACAATCTTCTGGCAGCTGCATTCTGCAAAGGGAAACTCTCCTCGGGCAGCAAACCACAGCCCCAACGCGCCTCGGATTGAGAAAGCAACGCAAGCCTTTTTCGCCCCCGGCCCCCCCCACTCCATAGGGCGAACCGGGGCTGGGCTGCCCCGGCTCCCTGGGCCCTGCTGCTTTGCTGGGGGTCTCCGGTGCCCGAAACCCACTCCCCACGGGTTCTCCATCGTGGTTAATCAAGATTGGGCGCTGGAAGCCTTCTGCTCCCAGGACCCAGCAATGCCCCCTGAGCCAGCACGGCCGCTCAGCGCCGAGGCCCCGTAGCACCGATGGCCCGAAGCAATCTTCTGGCAGCTGCAACATGCAAAGGGAAACTCTCCTCTGGCAGCAAACCACAGCCCCAACGCGCCTCGGATCAAGAAAGCAACGCAAGCCGTATTCGCCCCCGGCCCCCCGCTCTCCATATGGCGAACCGGGGCTGGGCTGCCCTGGCTCCTTGGGCCCTGCTGCTTTGCTGGGGGTCTCCGGTGCCCGAAACCCACTCCCCACGGGTTCTCCTTCATGGGGAAGCAGGATTGGGCGCGTGAAGCCTTCTGCGCCCAGGCCCCAGCCATGCCCCCTGAGCCAGCACGGCCGCTCAGCGCCGAGGCCCAGTCGCACCGACGGCCCCAAACAATCTTCTGGCAGCTGCATTCTGCAAAGGAAAACTCTCCTCGGGCAGCAAACCACAGCCCCAACGCGCCTCGGATCGAGAAAGCAACGCAAGCCGTTTTCGCCCCCGGCACACGCCACTCCATAGGGCGAACCGGGGCTGGGCTGCCCCGGCTCCCTGGGCCCTGCTGCTTTGCTGGGGGTCTCCGGTGCCCGAAACCCACTCCCCACGGGTTCTCCTTCGTGGGGAAGCAGGATTGGGCGCGCGAAGGCCTTCTGCTCCCAGGCCCCAGCCATGCCCCCTGGGCCAGCTCGGCCGCTCTGCGCCGAGGACCCATCGTACCGATGGCCTGAAACAATCTTCTGGCAGCTGCATTCTGCAAAGGGAAACACTCCTCGGGCAGCAAACCACAGCCCCAACGCGCCTCGGATCGAGAAAGCAACGCAAGCCGGTTTCGCCTCCGGGCCCCCACTCTCCATAGAGCGAACCTGGGCTGGGCTGCCCTGGCTCCCTGGGCCCTGCTGCTTTGCTGGGGGTCTCCGGTGCCCGAAACCCACTCCCCACGGGTTCTCCTTCATGGGGAAGCAGGATTGGGCGCGCGAAGCCTTCTGCGCCCAGGCCCCAGCCATCCCCCCTGAGCCAGCACGGCCGCTCAGCGCCGAGGCCCCGTCGCACCGACGGCCCCAAACAATCTTCTGGCAGCTGCATTCTGCAAAGGGAAACTCTCCTCAGGCAGCAAACCACAGCCCCAACGCGCCTCGGATCGAGAAAGCAACGCAAGCCGTTTTCGCCCCCGGCCCCCCGCTCTCCATAGAGCGAACCGGGGCTGGGCTGCCCCGGCTCCCTGGGCCCTGCTGCTTTGCTGGGGGTCTCAGGTGCCCGAAACCCACTCCCCACGGGTTCTCCTTCGTGGGGAAGTAGGATTGGGCGCACGAAGGCCTTCTGCTCCCAGGCCCAAGCCATGCCCCTGGGCCAGCTCGGCCGCTCTGCGCCGAGGCCCCATCGCACCGATGGCCTGAAACAATCTTCTGGCAGCTGCATTCTGCAAAGGGAAACACTCCTCAGGCAGCAAACCACAGCCCCAACGCGCCTCGGATCGAGAAAGCAACGCAAGCCGTTTTCGCCCCCGGCACCGCGCTCGCCATAGGGCGAATCGGGGCAGGGCTGCCCCGGCTGCCTGGGCCCTGCTGCTTTGCTGGGGGTCTCCGGTGCCCGAAACCCACTCCCCACGGGTTCTCCTTCGTGGGGAAGCGGGATTGGGCGCACGAAAGCTTTCTGCGCCCAGGCCCCAGCCATGCCCCCTGGGCCAGCTCGGCCGCTCTGCGCCGAGGCCCCGTCGCACCGACGGCCGCAAACAATCTTCTGGCAGCTGCATTCTGCAAAGGGAAACTCTCCTCGGGCAGCAAACCACAGCCCCAACGCGCCTCGGATCGAGAAAGCAATGCAGGCCGTTTTCGCCCCCGGCTCCCCGCTCTCAATATGGCGAACTGGGGCTGGGCTGCCCTGGCTCCTTGGGCCCTGCTGCTTTGCTGGGGATCTCCGGTGCCCGAAACCCACTCCCCACGGGTTCTCCTTCGTGGGGAAGCAGGATTGGGCGCGCGAAGGCCTTCTGCGCCCAGGCCCCAGCCATGCCCCCTGAGCCAGCTCGGTGACTCAGCGCCGAGGCCCCGTCGCACCGACGGCCCCAAACAATCTTCTGGCAGCTGCATTCTGCAAAGGGAAACTCTCCTCGGGCAGCAAACCACAGCCCCAACGCGCCTCGGATTGAGAAAGCAACGCAAGCCGTTTTCGCCCCGGCCCCCCCCACTCCATAGGGTGAACCGGGGCTGGGCTGCCCCGGCTCCCTGGGCCCTGCTGCTTTGCTGGGGGTCTCCGGTGCCCGAAACCCACTCCCCACGAGTTCTCCATCGTGGTTAATCAAGATTGGGCGCTGGAAGCCTTCTGCGCCCAGGCCCCAGCCATGCCCCCTGAGCCAGCACGGCCGCTCAGCGCCGAGGCCCCGTAGCACCGATGGCCCGAAGCAATCTTCTGGCAGCTGCAACATGCAAAGGGAAACTCTCCTCTGGCAGCAAACCACAGCCCCAACGCGCCTCGGATCAAGAAAGCAACGCAAGCCGTATTCGCCCCCGGCCCCCCGCTCTCCATATGGCGAACCGGGGCTGGGCTGCCCTGGCTCCTTGGGCCCTGCTGCTTTGCTGGGGGTCTCCGGTGCCCGAAACCCACTCCCCACGGGTTCTCCTTCATGGGGAAGCAGGATTGGGCGCGTGAAGCCTTCTGCGCCCAGGCCCCAGCCATGCCCCCTGAGCCAGCACGGCCGCTCAGCGCCGAGGCCCAGTCGCACCGACGGCCCCAAACAATCTTCTGGCAGCTGCATTCTGCAAAGGAAAACTCTCCTCGGGCAGCAAACCACAGCCCCAACGCGCCTCGGATCGAGAAAGCAACGCAAGCCGTTTTCGCCCCCGGCACACGCCACTCCATAGGGCGAACCGGGGCTGGGCTGCCCCGGCTCCCTGGGCCCTGCTGCTTTGCTGGGGGTCTCCGGTGCCCGAAACCCACTCCCCACGGGTTCTCCTTCGTGGGGAAGCAGGATTGGGCGCGCGAAGGCCTTCTGCTCCCAGGCCCCAGCCATGCCCCCTGGGCCAGCTCGGCCGCTCTGCGCCGAGGACCCATCGTACCGATGGCCTGAAACAATCTTCTGGCAGCTGCATTCTGCAAAGGGAAACACTCCTCGGGCAGCAAACCACAGCCCCAACGCGCCTCGGATCGAGAAAGCAACGCAAGCCGGTTTCGCCTCCGGGCCCCCACTCTCCATAGAGCGAACCTGGGCTGGGCTGCCCTGGCTCCCTGGGCCCTGCTGCTTTGCTGGGGGTCTCCGGTGCCCGAAACCCACTCCCCACGGGTTCTCCTTCATGGGGAAGCAGGATTGGGCGCGCGAAGCCTTCTGCGCCCAGGCCCCAGCCATCCCCCCTGAGCCAGCACGGCCGCTCAGCGCCGAGGCCCCGTCGCACCGACGGCCCCAAACAATCTTCTGGCAGCTGCATTCTGCAAAGGGAAACTCTCCTCAGGCAGCAAACCACAGCCCCAACGCGCCTCGGATCGAGAAAGCAACGCAAGCCGTTTTCGCCCCCGGCCCCCCGCTCTCCATAGAGCGAACCGGGGCTGGGCTGCCCCGGCTCCCTGGGCCCTGCTGCTTTGCTGGGGGTCTCAGGTGCCCGAAACCCACTCCCCACGGGTTCTCCTTCGTGGGGAAGTAGGATTGGGCGCACGAAGGCCTTCTGCTCCCAGGCCCAAGCCATGCCCCTGGGCCAGCTCGGCCGCTCTGCGCCGAGGCCCCATCGCACCGATGGCCTGAAACAATCTTCTGGCAGCTGCATTCTGCAAAGGGAAACACTCCTCAGGCAGCAAACCACAGCCCCAACGCGCCTCGGATCGAGAAAGCAACGCAAGCCGTTTTCGCCCCCGGCACCGCGCTCGCCATAGGGCGAATCGGGGCAGGGCTGCCCCGGCTGCCTGGGCCCTGCTGCTTTGCTGGGGGTCTCCGGTGCCCGAAACCCACTCCCCACGGGTTCTCCTTCGTGGGGAAGCGGGATTGGGCGCACGAAAGCTTTCTGCGCCCAGGCCCCAGCCATGCCCCCTGGGCCAGCTCGGCCGCTCTGCGCCGAGGCCCCGTCGCACCGACGGCCGCAAACAATCTTCTGGCAGCTGCATTCTGCAAAGGGAAACTCTCCTCGGGCAGCAAACCACAGCCCCAACGCGCCTCGGATCGAGAAAGCAATGCAGGCCGTTTTCGCCCCCGGCTCCCCGCTCTCAATATGGCGAACTGGGGCTGGGCTGCCCTGGCTCCTTGGGCCCTGCTGCTTTGCTGGGGATCTCCGGTGCCCGAAACCCACTCCCCACGGGTTCTCCTTCGTGGGGAAGCAGGATTGGGCGCGCGAAGGCCTTCTGCGCCCAGGCCCCAGCCATGCCCCCTGAGCCAGCTCGGTGACTCAGCGCCGAGGCCCCGTCGCACCGACGGCCCCAAACAATCTTCTGGCAGCTGCATTCTGCAAAGGGAAACTCTCCTCGGGCAGCAAACCACAGCCCCAACGCGCCTCGGATTGAGAAAGCAACGCAAGCCGTTTTCGCCCCGGCCCCCCCCACTCCATAGGGTGAACCGGGGCTGGGCTGCCCCGGCTCCCTGGGCCCTGCTGCTTTGCTGGGGGTCTCCGGTGCCCGAAACCCACTCCCCACGAGTTCTCCATCGTGGTTAATCAAGATTGGGCGCTGGAAGCCTTCTGCGCCCAGGCCCCAGCCATGCCCCCTGAGCCAGCACGGCCGCTCAGCGCCGAGGCCCCGTAGCACCGATGGCCCGAAGCAATCTTCTGGCAGCTGCAACATGCAAAGGGAAACTCTCCTCTGGCAGCAAACCACAGCCCCAACGCGCCTCGGATCAAGAAAGCAACGCAAGCCGTATTCGCCCCCGGCCCCCCGCTCTCCATATGGCGAACCGGGGCTGGGCTGCCCTGGCTCCTTGGGCCCTGCTGCTTTGCTGGGGGTCTCCGGTGCCCGAAACCCACTCCCCACGGGTTCTCCTTCATGGGGAAGCAGGATTGGGCGCGTGAAGCCTTCTGCGCCCAGGCCCCAGCCATGCCCCCTGAGCCAGCACGGCCGCTCAGCGCCGAGGCCCAGTCGCACCGACGGCCCCAAACAATCTTCTGGCAGCTGCATTCTGCAAAGGAAAACTCTCCTCGGGCAGCAAACCACAGCCCCAACGCGCCTCGGATCGAGAAAGCAACGCAAGCCGTTTTCGCCCCCGGCACACGCCACTCCATAGGGCGAACCGGGGCTGGGCTGCCCCGGCTCCCTGGGCCCTGCTGCTTTGCTGGGGGTCTCCGGTGCCCGAAACCCACTCCCCACGGGTTCTCCTTCGTGGGGAAGCAGGATTGGGCGCGCGAAGGCCTTCTGCTCCCAGGCCCCAGCCATGCCCCCTGGGCCAGCTCGGCAGCTCTGCGCCGAGGACCCATCGTACCGATGGCCTGAAACAATCTTCTGGCAGCTGCATTCTGCAAAGGGAAACACTCCTCGGGCAGCAAACCACAGCCCCAACGCGCCTCGGATCGAGAAAGCAACGCAAGCCGGTTTCGCCTCCGGGCCCCCACTCTCCATAGAGCGAACCTGGGCTGGGCTGCCCTGGCTCCCTGGGCCCTGCTGCTTTGCTGGGGGTCTCCGGTGCCCGAAACCCACTCCCCACGGGTTCTCCTTCGTGGTTAATCAGGATTGGGCGCGGGAAGCCTTCTGCGCCCAGGCCCCAGCCATGCCCCCTGAGCCAGCTCGGCCGCTCAGCGCTGAGGCCCCGTCGCACCGATGGCCCGAAGCAATATTCTGGCAGCTGCAACCTGCAAAGGGAAACTCTCCTTGGGCAGCAAACCACAGCCCCAACGCGCCTTGGATCGAGAAAGCAACGCAAGCCGTTTTCGCCCCCGGCACACGCCACTCCATAAGGCGAACCGGGGCTGGGCTGCCCCTGCTCCCTGGGCCCTGCTGCTTTGCTGGGTGTCTCCGGTGTCCGAAACCCACTCCCCACGGGTTCTCCTTCGTGGTGAAGCACGATTGGGCGCGCGAAGCCTTCTGCGCCCAGGCCCCAGCCATGGCCCCTGAGCCGGCTCCGCTGCCCAGCGCCAAGGCTCCTTCGAATCGACGGCCATAAACGAACTTCTGGCAGCTGCATTCTGCAAAGGGAAACTCTCCTCGGGCAGCAAACCACAGCCCCAACACGCCTCGGATCGAGAAAGCAACGCAAGCCGTTTTCGGCCCCGGCCCCCCGCTCTCCATATGGCGAACCGGGGCTGGGCTGCCCTGGCTCCTTGGGCCCTGCTGCTTTGCTGGGGATCTCCGGTGCCCGAAACCCACTCCCCACGGGTTCTCCTTCATGGGGAAGCAGGATTGGGCGCGCGAAGCCTTCTGCGCCCAGGCCCCAGCCATCCCCCCTGAGCCAGCACGGCCGCTCAGCGCCGAGGCCCCGTCGCACCGACGGCCCCAAACAATCTTCTGGCAGCTGCATCCTGCAAAGGGAAACTCTCCTCAGGCAGCAAACCACAGCCCCAACGCGCCTCGGATCGAGAAAGCAACGCAAGCCGTTTTCGCCCCCGGCCCCCCGCTCTCCATAGAGCGAACCGGGGCTGGGCTGCCCCGGCTCCCTGGGCCCTGCTGCTTTGCTGGGGGTCTCAGGTGCCCGAAACCCACTCCCCACGGGTTCTCCTTCGTGGGGAAGTAGGATTGGGCGCACGAAGGCCTTCTGCTCCCAGGCCCAAGCCATGCCCCTGGGCCAGCTCGGCCGCTCTGCGCCGAGGCCCCATCGCACCGATGGCCTGAAACAATCTTCTGGCAGCTGCATTCTGCAAAGGGAAACACTCCTCAGGCAGCAAACCACAGCCCCAACGCGCCTCGGATCGAGAAAGCAACGCAAGCCGTTTTCGCCCCCGGCACCGCGCTCGCCATAGGGCGAATCGGGGCAGGGCTGCCCCGGCTGCCTGGGCCCTGCTGCTTTGCTGGGGGTCTCCGGTGCCCGAAACCCACTCCCCACGGGTTCTCCTTCGTGGGGAAGCGGGATTGGGCGCACGAAAGCTTTCTGCGCCCAGGCCCCAGCCATGCCCCCTGGGCCAGCTCGGCCGCTCTGCGCCGAGGCCCCGTCGCACCGACGGCCGCAAACAATCTTCTGGCAGCTGCATTCTGCAAAGGGAAACTCTCCTCGGGCAGCAAACCACAGCCCCAACGCGCCTCGGATCGAGAAAGCAATGCAGGCCGTTTTCGCCCCCGGCTCCCCGCTCTCAATATGGCGAACTGGGGCTGGGCTGCCCTGGCTCCTTGGGCCCTGCTGCTTTGCTGGGGATCTCCGGTGGCCGAAACCCACTCCCCACGGGTTCTCCTTCGTGGGGAAGCAGGATTGGGCGCGCGAAGGCCTTCTGCGCCCAGGCCCCAGCCATGCCCCCTGAGCCAGCTCGGTGACTCAGCGCCGAGGCCCCGTCGCACCGACGGCCCCAAACAATCTTCTGGCAGCTGCATTCTGCAAAGGGAAACTCTCCTCGGGCAGCAAACCACAGCCCCAACGCGCCTCGGATTGAGAAAGCAACGCAAGCCGTTTTCGCCCCCGGCCCCCCCCACTCCATAGGGCGAACCGGGGCTGGGCTGCCCTAGCTCCCTGGGCCCTGCTGCTTTGCTGGGGGTCTCCGGTGCCCGAAACCCACTCCCCACGAGTTCTCCATCGTGGTTAATAAAGATTGGGCGCTGGAAGCCTTCTGCGCCCGGGCCCCAGCCATGCCCCCTGAGCCAGCTCAGCCTCTCAGCGCCGAGGCCCCGTGGCACCGATGGCCCGAAGCAATCTTCTGGCAGCTACAACATGCAAAGGGAAACTCTCCTCTGGCAGCAAACCACAGCCCCAACGCGCCTCGGATCGAGAAAGCAACGCAAGCCTTTTTCGCCCCCGGCCCCCCGCTCTCCATATGGCGAACCGGGGCTGGGCTGCCCTGGTTCCTTGGGCCCTGCTGCTTTGCTGGGTGTCTCCGGTGCCCGAAACCCACTCCCCACGGGTTCTCCTTCATGGGGAAGCAGGATTGGGCGCACGAAGGCCTTCTGGGCCCAGGCCCCAGCCATGCCCCCTGAGCCAGCACGGCCGCTCAGCGCCGAGGCCCAGTCGCAACGACGGCCCCAAACAATCTTCTGGCAGCTGCATCCTGCAAAGGGAAACACTCCTCGGGCAGCAAACCACAGCCCCAAGGCGCCTCGGATCGAGAAAGCAACGCAAGCCGTTTTCGCCCCCTGCACCGCGCTCGCCATAGGGCGAATGGGGGCAGGGCTGCCCCGGCTGCCTGGGCCCTGCTGCTTTGCTGGGGGTCTCCGGTGCCCGAAACCCACTCCCCACGGGTTCTCCTTCGTGGGGAAGCGGGATTGGGCGCACGAAAGCTTTCTGCGCCCAGGCCCCAGCCATGCCCCCTGGGCCAGCTCGGCCGCTCTGCGCCGAGGCCCCGTCGCACCGACGGCCGCAAACAATCTTCTGGCAGCTGCATTCTGCAAAGGGAAACTCTCCTCGGGCAGCAAACCACAGCCCCAATGCGCCTCGGATCGAGAAAGCAATGCAGGCCGTTTTTGCCCCCGGCTCCCCGCTCTCAATATGGCGAACCTGGGCGGGGCTGCCCTGGCTTCTTGGGCCCTGCTGTTTTGCTGGGGGTCTCCGATGCCCGAAACCCACTCCCCACGGGTTCTCCTTCGTGGGGAAGCAGGATTGGGCGCACGAAGCCCTTCTGGGCCCAGGCCCTAGCCTTGCCCCCTGAGCCACCTCAGCCGCTCAGCGCCGAGGCCCCATCGCACCGACGGCCCGAAACAATCTTCTGGCAGCTGCATTCTGCAAAGGGAAACTCTCCTCGGGCAGCAAATCACAGCCCCAACGCGCCTCGGATCGAGAAAGCAACGCAAGCCGTTTTCGCCCCTGGCCCCCCCCACTCCATAGGGCGAACCGGGGCGGGGCTGCCACGGCTGCCTGGGCCCTGCTGCTTTGCTGGGGGTCTCCGGTTCCCGAAACCCACTCCCCACGGGTTCTCCTTCGTGGTTAATCAGGATTGGGCGCGGGAAGCCTTCTGCGCCCAGGCCCCAGCCATGCCCCCTGAGCCAGCTCGGCCGCTCAGCGCCGAGGCCCCGTCGCACCGATGGCCCGAAGCAATATTCTGGCAGCTGCAACCTGCAAAGGGAAACTCTCCTTGGGCAGCAAACCACAGCCCCAACGCGCCTCGGATCGAGAAAGCAACGCAAGCCGTTTTCGCCCCCGGCCCACGCCACTCCATAGGGCGAACCGGGGCTGGGCTGCCCCTGCTCCCTGGGCCCTGCTGCTTTGCTGGGGGTCTGCGGTTCCCGAAACCCACTCCCCACGGGTTCTCCTTCGTGGGGAAGCGGGATTGGGTGCGCGAAGGCCTTCTGCTCCCAGGCCCCAGGCATGCCCCCTGGGCCAGCTCGGCCGCTCTGCGCCGAGGCTCCATCGCACCGATGGCCTGAAACAATCTTCTGGCAGCTGCATTCTGCAAAGGGAAACACTCCTCAGGCAGCAAACCACAGCCCCAACGCACCTCGGATCGAGAAAGCAACGCAAGCCGTTTTCGCCCCCGGCACCGCGCTCGCCATAGGGCGAATCCGGGCAGGGCTGCCCCGGCTGCCAGGGCCCTGCTGCTTTGCTGGGGGTCTCTGGTGCCCGAAACCCACTCCCCACGGGTTCTCCTTCGTGGGGAAGCGGGATTGGGCGCGCGAAGGCCTTCTGCGCCCAGGCCCCAGCCATGGCCCCTGAGCCAGCTCGTCCGATCAGCGCCGAGGCCCTGTCGCACCGACGGCCCCAAACAATCTTCTGGCAGCTGCATTCTGCAAAGCAAAACTCTCCTCCGGCAGCAAACTACAGCCCCAACGTGCCTCGGATCGAGAAAGCAACGCAAGCCGTTTTCGCCTCCGGACCCCTGCTCTCCATAGAGCGAACCTGGGCTGGGCTGCCCTGGCTCCCTTATATCTGCTGCTTTGCTGGGGGTCTCCGGTGCCCGAAACCCACTCCCCACGGGTTCTCCTTCGTTGGGAAGCAGGATTGGGCTCGCGAAGGCCTTCTGCGCCCAGGCCCGATCCATGCCCCCTGAGCCAGCTCGGCCTCTCAGCGCCGAGGCCCCGTCGCACCGACGGCCGCAAACAATCTTCTGGCAGCTGCATTCTGCAAAGGGAAACTCTCCTCGGGCAGCAAACCACAGCCCCAACGCGCCTCGGATCGAGAAAGCAACGCAAGCCGTTTTCGCCCCGGGCACCCCGCTCTCCTTATAGCGAACCGGGGCTGGGCTGCCCTGGCTCCTTGGGCCCTGCTGCTTTGCTGGGTGTCTCCGGTGCCCGAAACCCACTCCCCACGGGTTCTCCTTCGTGGGGAAGCAGGATTGGGCGCACGAAAGCTTTCTGCGCCCAGGCCCCAGCCATGCCCCCTGGGCCAGCTCGGCCGCTCTGCGCCGAGGCCCCGTCGCACCGACGGCCGCAAACAATCTTCTGGCAGCTGCATTCTGCAAAGGGAAACTCTCCTCGGGCAGCAAACCACAGCCCCAACGCGCCTCGGATCGAGAAAGCAACGCAAGCCGGTTTCGCCTCCGGGCCCCCACTCTCCATAGAGCGAACCTGGGCTGGGCTGCCCTGGCTCCCTGGGCCCTGCTGCTTTGCTGGGGGTCTCCGGTGCCCGAAACCCACTCCCCACGGGTTCTCCTTCGTGGGGAAGCAGGATTGGGTGTGCGAAAGCCTTCTGCGCCCAGGCCCCAGCCATGCCCCCTGAGCCAGCTCGGCCGCGCATCGCCTAGGCCCCGTCGCACCGACGACCCCAAACAATCTTCTGGCAGCTGCATTCTGCAAAGGGAAACTCTCCTCGGACAGCAAACCACAGCCCCAATGCGCCTCGGATCGAGAAAGCAATGCAGGCTGTTTTCACCCCCGGCCCCCCGCTCTCCATATGGCGAACCGGGGGTGGGCTGCCCTGGCTCCTTGGGCCCTGCTGCTTTGCTGGGTGTCTCCGGTGCCCGAAACCCACTCCCCACGGGTTCTCCTTCATGGGGAAGCAGGATTGGGCGCGTGAAGCCGTCTGCGCCCAGGCTCCAGCCATGCCCCCTGAGCCAGCACGGCCGCTCAGCGCCGAGGCCCAGTCGCACCGACGGCCGCAAACAATCTTCTGGCAGCTGCATTCTGCAAAGGGAAACTCTCCTCGGGCAGCAAACCACAGCCCCAACGCGCCTCGGATCGAGAAAGCAACGCAAGCCGTTTTCGCCCCCGGCACCGCGCTCGCCATAGGGCGAATGGGGGCAGGGCTGCCCCGGCTGCCTGGGCCCTGCTGCTTTGCTGGGGGTCTCCGGTGCCCGAAACCCACTCCCCACGGGTTCTCCTTCGTGGGGAAGCGGAATTGGGCGCACGAAAGCTTTCTGCGCCCAGGCCCCAGCCATGCCCCCTGGGCCAGCTCGGCCGCTCTGCGCCGAGGCCCCGTCGCACCGACGGCCGCAAACAATCTTCTGGCAGCTGCATTCTGCAAAGGGAAACACTCCTAGGGCAGCAAACCACAGCCCCAACGCGCCTTGGATCGAGAAAGCAATTCAAGCCGTTTTCGCCCCCGGCCCACGCCACTCCATAGGGCGAACCGGGGCTGGGCTGCCCCTGCTCCCTGGGCCCTGCTGCTTTGCTGGGGGTCTCCGGTGCCCGAAACCCACTCCCCACGGGTTCTCCTTCGTTGGGAAGCAGGATTGGGCTCGCGAAGGCCTTCTGCGCCCAGGTCCGATCCATGCCCCCTGAGCCAGCTCGGCCTCTCAGCGTCGAGGCCCCGTCGCACCGACGGCCCCAAACAATCTTCTGGCAGCTGCATTCTGCAAAGGGAAACTCTCCTCGGGCAGCAAACCACAGCCCCAACGCGCCTCGGATCGATAAAGCAACGCAAGCCGTTTTCGCCCCCGGCCCTCCGCTCTCCATATGGCGAACCGGGGCTGGGCTGCCCTGGCTCCTTGGGCCCTGCTGCTTTGCTGGGGATCTCCGGTGACCGAAACCCACTCCCCACGGGTTCTCCTTCATGGGGAAGCAGGATTGGGCGCGCGAAGCCTTCTGCGCCCAGGCCCCAGCCATGCCCCCTGAGCCAGCACGGCCGCTCAGCGCCGAGGCCCCGTCGCACCGACGGCCCCAAACAATCTTCTGGCAGCTGCATTCTGCAAAGGGAAACTCTCCTCGGGCAGCAAACCACAGCCCCAACGCGCCTCGGATCGAGAAAGCAACGCAAGCCGGTTTCGCCTCCGGGCCCCCACTCTCCATAGAGCGAACCTGGGCTAGGCTGCCCTGGCTCCCTGGGCCCTGCTGCTTTGCTGGGGGTCTCCGGTGGCCGAAACCCACTCCCCACGGGTTCTCCTTCGTGGGGAAGCAGGATTGGGCGCACGAAGGCCTTCTGCGCCCAGGCCCTAGCCATGCCCCCTGAGCCACCTCGGCCGCTCAGCGCCGAGGTCCCGTCGCACCGATGGCCCGAAGCAATATTCTGGCAGCTGCAACCTGCAAAGGGAAACTCTCCTTGGGCAGCAAACCACAGCCCCAACGCGCCTCGGATCGAGAAAGCAACGAAAGCCGTTTTCGCCCCCGGGCCACGCCACTCCATAGGGCGAACCGGGGCAGGGCTGCCCCTGCTCCCTGGGCCCTGCTGCTTTGCTGGGGGTCTCCGGTGCCCGAAACCCACTCCCCACGGGTTCTCCTTCGTGGGGAAGCAGGATTGGGTGCGCGAAGGCCTTCTGCTCCCAGGCCCCAGCCATGCCCCCTGGGCCAGCTCGGCCGCTCTGCGCCGAGGCTCCATCGCACCGATGGCCTGAAACAATCTTCTGGCAGCTGCATTCTGCAAAGGGCAACTCTCCTCAGGCAGCAAACCACAGCCCCAATGCGCCTCGGATCGAGAAAGCAACGCAAGCCGGTTTCGCCTCCGGGCCCCCGCTCTCCATAGAGCGAACCTGGGCTGGGCTGCCCTGGCTCCCTGGGCCCTGCTGCTTTGCTGGGGGTCTCCGGTGCCCGAAACCCACTCCCCACGGGTTCTCCTTCATGGGGAAGCAGGATTGGGCGCGTGAAGCCTTCTGCGCCCAGGCCCCAGCCATGCCCCCTGAGCCAGCACGGCCGCTCAGCGCCGAGGCCCAGTCGCACCGACGGCCCCAAACAATCTTCTGGCAGCTGCATCCTGCAAAGGGAATCACTCCTCGGGCAGCAAACCACAGCCCCAACGCGCCTCGGATCGAGAAAGCAACGCAAGCCGTTTTCGCCCCCGGCACCGCGCTCGCCATAGGGCGAATGGGGGCAGGGCTCCCCCGGCTGCCTGGGCCCTGCTGCTTTGCTGGGGGTCTCCGGTGCCCGAAACCCACTCCCCACGGGTTCTCCTTCGTGGGGAAGCGGAATTGGGCGCACGAAAGCTTTCTGCGCCCAGGCCCCAGCCATGCCCCCTGGGCCAGCTCGGCCGCTCTGCGCCGAGGCCCCGTCGCACCGACGGCCGCAAACAATCTTCTGGCAGCTGCATTCTGCAAAGGGAAAATCTCCTCGGGCAGCAAACCACAGCCCCAACGCGCCTCGGATCGAGAAAGCAACGCAAGCCGTTTTCGCCCCTGGCCCCCCCCCACTCCATAGGGCGAACCGGGGCTGGGCTGCCCCGGCTGCCTGGGCCCTGCTGCTTTGCTGGGGGTCTCCGGTGCCCGAATCCCACTCCCCACGGGTTCTCCTTCGTGGTTAATCAGGATTGGGCGCGGGAAGCCTTCTGCGCCCAGGCCCCAGCCATGCCCCCTGAGCCAGCACGGCCGCTCAGCGCCGAGGCCCCGTCGCACCGATGGCCCGAAGCAATATTCTGGCAGCTGCAACCTGCAAAGGGAAACTCTCCTTGGGCAGCAAACCACAGCCCCAACGCGCCTTGGATCGAGAAAGCAACGCAAGCCGTTTTCGCCCCCGGCCCACGCCACTCCATATGGCGAACCGGGGCTGGGCTGCCCCTGCTCCCTGGGCCCTGCTGCTTTGCTGGGGGTCTCCGGTGCCCGAAACCCACTCCCCACGGGTTCTCCTTCGTGGGGAAGCAGGATTGGGCGCGCGAAGCCTTCTGCGCCCAGGCCCCAGCCATGCCCCCTGAGCCAGCACGGCCGCTCAGCGCCGAGGCCCCGTCGCACCGACGGCCCCAAACAATCTTCTGGCAGCTGCATTCTGCAAAGGGAAACTCTCCTCGGGCAGCAAACCACAGCCCCAATGCGCCTCGGATCGAGAAAGCAACGCAAGCCATTTTCGCCCCGGGCCCACGCCACTCCATAGGGCGAACCGGGGCTGGGCTGCCCCGGCTCCCTGGGCCCTGCTGCTTTGCTGGGGGTCTCCGGTGCCCGAAACCCACTCCCCACGGGTTCTCCTTCGTGGGGAAGCGGGATTGGGCGCGCGAAGTCCTTCTGCGCCCAGGCCCCAGGCATGCCCCCTGAGCCAGCTCGTCCGATCAGCGCCGAGGCCCTGTCGCACCGACGGCCCCAAACAATCTTCTGGCAGCTGCATTCTGCAAAGCGAAACTCTCCTCCGGCAGCAAACTACAGCCCCAACGTGCCTCGGATCCAGAAAGCAACGCAAGCCGTTTTCGCCTCCGGACCCCCGCTCTCCATAGAGCAAACCTGGGCTGGGCTGCCCTGGCTCCCTGATCCCTGCTGCTTTGCTGGGGGTCTCCGGTGCCCGAAACCCACTCCCCACGGGTTCTCCTTCGTGGGGAAGCAGGATTGGGCGCGCGAAGCCTTCTGCGCCCAGGCCCCAGCCATGCCCCCTGAGCCAGCACGGCCGCTCAGCGCCGAGGCCCCGTCGCACCGACGGCCCCAAACAATCTTCTGGCAGCTGCATTCTGCAAAGGGAAACTCTCCTCGGGCAGCAAACCACAGCCCCAATGCGCCTCGGATCGAGAAAGCAACGCAAGCCGTTTTCGCCCCGGGCCCACGCCACTCCATAGGGCGAACCGGGGCTGCGCTGCCCCGGCTCCCTGGGCCCTACTGCTTTGCTGGGGGTCTCCGGTGCCCGAAACCCACTCCCCACGGGTTCTCCTTCGTGGGGAAGCGGGATTGGGCGCACGAAAGCTTTCTGCGCCCAGGCCCCAGCCATGCCCCCTGGGCCAGCTCGGCCGCTCTGCGCCGAGGCCCCGTCGCACCGACGGCCGCAAACAATCTTCTGGCAGCTGCATTCTGCAAAGGGAAACTCTCCTCGGGCAGCAAACCACAGCCCCAACGCGCCTCGGATCGAGAAAGCAACGCAAGCCGGTTTCGCCTCCGGGCCCCCACTCTCCATAGAGCGAACCTGGGCTGGGCTGCCCAGGCTCCCTGGGCCCTGCTGCTTTGCTGGGTGTCTCCGGTGACCGAAACCCACTCCCCACGGGTTCTCCTTCGTGGGGAAGCAGGATTGGGCGCACGAAGGCCTTCTGCGCCCAGGCCCTAGCCATGCTCCCTGAGCCACCTCGGCCGCTCAGCGCCGAGGCCCCGTCGCACCGACGGCCCGAAACAATCTTCTGGCAGCTGCATTCTGCAAAGGGAAACTCTCCTCGGGCAGCAAACCACAGCCCCAATGCGCCTCGGATCGAGAAAGCAACGCAAGCCGTTTTCGCCCCTGGCCCCCCCCGACTCCATAGGGCGAACCGGGGCTGGGCTGCCCCGGCTGCCTGGGCCCTGCTGCTTTGCTGGGGGTCTCCGGTGCCCGAAACCCACTCCCCACGGGTTCTCCTTCGTGGTTAATCAGGATTGGGCGCGGGAAGCCTTCTGCGCCCAGGCCCCAGCCATGCCCCCTGAGCCAGCACGGCCGCTCAGCGCCGAGGCCCCGTCGCACCGATGGCCCGAAGCAATATTCTGGCAGCTGCAACCTGCAAAGGGAAACTCTCCTTGGGCAGCAAACCACAGCCCCAACGCGCCTTGGATCGAGAAAGCAACGCAAGCCGTTTTCGCCCCCGGCCCACGCCACTCCATAGGGCGAACCGGGGCTGGGCTGCCCCTGCTCCCTGGGCCCTGCTGCTTTGCTGGGGGTCTCCGGTGCCCGAAACCCACTCCCCACGGGTTCTCCTTCGTGGGGAAGCGGGATTGGGCGCGCGAAGTCCTTCTGCGCCCAGGCCCCAGGCATGCCCCCTGAGCCAGCTCGTCCGATCAGCGCCGAGGCCCTGTCGCACCGACGGCCCCAAACAATCTTCTGGCAGCTGCATTCTGCAAAGCGAAACTCTCCTCCGGCAGCAAACTACAGCCCCAACGTGCCTCGGATCCAGAAAGCAAAGCAAGCCGTTTTCGCCTCCGGACCCCCGCTCTCCATAGAGCAAACCTGGGCTGGGCTGCCCTGGCTCCCTGATCCCTGCTGCTTTGCTGGGGGTCTCCGGTGCCCGAAACCCACTCCCCACGGGTTCTCCTTCGTGGGGAAGCAGGATTGGGCGCGCGAAGGCCTTCTGCGCCCAGGCCCGATCCATGCTCCCTGAGCCAGCTCGTCCTCTCAGCGCCGAGGCCCGTCGCACCGACGGCCCCAAACAATCTTCTGGCAGCTGCATTCTGCAAAGGGAAACTCTCCTCGGGCAGCAAACCACAGCCCCAACGCGCCTCGGATCGAGAAAGCAACGCAAGCCGTTTTCGCCCCCGGCACCGCGCTCGCCATAGGGCGAATCGGGGTAGGGCTGCCCCGGCTGCCTGGGCCCTGCTGCTTTGCTGGGGGTCTCCGGTGCCCGAAACCCACTCCCCACGGGTTCTCCTTCGTGGGGAAGCGGGATTGGGTGCACGAAAGCTTTCTGCGCCCAGGCCCCAGCCATGCCCCCTGGGCCAGCTCGGCCGCTCTGCGCCGAGGCCCCGTCGCACCGATGGCCCCAAACAATCTTCTGGCAGCTGCATTCTGCAAAGGGAAACTCTCCTCGGACAGCAAACCACAGCCCCAATGCGCATCGGATCGAGAAAGCAATGCAGGCTGTTTTCGCCCCCGGCCCCCCGCTCACCATATGGCGAACCGGGGGTGGGCTGCCCTGGCTCCTTGGGCCCTGCTGCTTTGCTGGGGGTCTCCGGTGCCCGAAACCCACTCCCCACGGGTTCTCCTTCATGGGGAAGCAGGATTGGGCGCGTGAAGCCTTCTGCGCCCAGGCCCCAGCCATGCCCCCTGAGCCAGCACGGCCGCTCAGCGCCGAGGCCCAGTCGCACCGACGGCCCCAAACAATCTTCTGGCAGCTGCATCCTGCAAAGGGAAACACTCCTCGGGCAGCAAACCACAGCCCCAACGCGCCTCGGATCGAGAAAGCAACGCAAGCCGTTTTCGCCCCCGGCACCGCGCTCGCCATAGGGCGAATGGGGGCAGGGCTGCCCCGGCTGCCTGGGCCCTGCTGCTTTGCTGGGGGTCTCCGGTGCCCGAAACCCACTCCCCACGGGTTCTCCTTCGTGGGGAAGCGGAATTGGGCGCACGAAAGCTTTCTGCGCCCAGGCCCCAGCCATGCCCCCTGGGCCAGTTCGGCCGCTCTGCGCCGAGGCCCCGTCGCACCGACGGCCCCAAACAATCTTCTGGCAGCTGCATTCTGCAAAGGGAAACTCTCCTCCGGCAGCAAACCACAGCCCCAACGCGCCTCGGATCGAGAAAGCAACGCAAGCCGTTTTCGCCTCCGGACCCCCGCTCTCCATAGAGCAAACCTGGGCTGGGCTGCCCTGGCTCCCTGATCCCTGCTGCTTTGCTGGGGGTCTCCGGTGCCCGAAACCCACTCCCCACGGGTTCTCCTTCGTGGGGAAGCAGGATTGGGCGCGCGAAGGCCTTCTGCGCCCAGGCCCGATCCATGCTCCCTGAGCCAGCTCGTCCTCTCAGCGCCGAGGCCCGTCGCACCGACGGCCCCAAACAATCTTCTGGCAGCTGCATTCTGCAAAGGGAAACTCTCCTCGGGCAGCAAACCACAGCCCCAACGCGCCTTGGATCGAGAAAGCACCGCAAGCCGTTTTCGGCCCCGGCCCCCCGCTCTCCATATGGCGAACCGGGGCTGGGCTGCCCTGGCTCCTTGGGCCCTGCTGCTTTGCTGGGGATCTCCGGTGCCCGAAACCCACTCCCCACGGGTTCTCCTTCATGGGGAAGCAGGATTGGGCACGCGAAGCCTTCTGCGCCCAGGCCCCAGCCATGCCCCCTGAGCCAGCACGGCCGCACAGCGCCGAGGCCCCGTCGCACCGACGGCCCCAAACAATCTTCTGGCAGCTGCATTCTGCAAAGGGAAACTCTCCTCAGGCAGCAAACCACAGCCCCAATGCGCCTCGGATCGAGAAAGCAACGCAAGCCGTTTTAGCCCCCGGCCCCCCGCTCTCCATAGAGCGAACCGGGGCTGGGCTGCCCCGGCTCCCTGGGCCCTGCTGCTTTGCTGGGGGTCTCCGGTGCCCGAAACCCACTTTCCTCGGGTTCTCCTTCGTGGGGAAGCAGGATTGGGCGCACGAAGGCCTTCTGCTCCCAGGCCCAAGCCATGCCCCCTGGGCCAGCTCGGCCGCTCTGCGCCAAGGCCCCATCGCACCGATGGCCTGAAACAATCTTCTGGCAGCTGCATTCTGCAAAGGGAAACACTACTCAGGCAGCAAACCACAGCCCCAACGCGCCTCGGATCGAGAAAGCAACGCAAGCCGTTTTCGCCCCCGGCACCGCGCTCGCCATAGGGCGAATCGGGGTAGGGCTGCCCCGGCTGCCTGGGCCCTGCTGCTTTGCTGGGGGTCTCCGGTGCCCGAAACCCACTCCCCACGGGTTCTCCTTCGTGGGGTAGCGGGATTGGGCGCACGAAAGCTTTCTGCGCCCAGGCCCCAGCCATGCCCCCTGGGCCAGCTCGGCCGCTCTGCGCCGAGGCCCCGTCGCACCGACGGCCCCAAACAATCTTCTGGCAGCTGCATTCTGCAAAGGGAAACTCTCCTCGGACAGCAAACCACAGCCCCAATGCGCCTCGGATCGAGAAAGCAATGCAGGCTGTTTTCGCCCCCGGCCCCACGCTCTCCATATGGCGAACCGGGGCTGGGCTGCCCTGGCTCCTTGGGCCCTGCTGCTTTGCTGGGGGTCTCCGGTGCCCGAAACCCACTCCCCACGGGTTCTCCTTCATGGGGAAGCAGGATTGGGCGCGTGAAGCCTTCTGCGCCCAGGCCCCAGCCATGCCCCCTGAGACAGCACGGCCGCTCAGCGCCGAGGCCCAGTCGCACCGACGGCCCCAAACAATCTTCTGGCAGCTGCATCCTGCAAAGGGAAACACTCCTCGGGCAGCAAACCACAGCCCCAAGGCGCCTCGGATCGAGAAAGCAACGCAAGCCGTTTTCTCCCCCGGCACCGCGCTCGCCATAGGGCGAATGGGGGCAGGGCTGCCCCGGCTGCCTGGGCCCTGCTGCTTTGCTGAGGGTCTCCGGTGCCCGAAACCCACTCCCCACGGGTTCTCCTTCGTGGGGAAGCGGAATTGGGCGCACGAAAGCTTTCTGCGCCCAGGCCCCAGCCATGCCCCCTGGGCCAGCTCGGCCGCTCTGCGCCGAGGCCCCGTCGCACCGACGGCCCCAAACAATCTTCTGGCAGCTGCATTCTGCAAAGGGAAACTCTCCTCGGGCAACAAACCACAGCCCCAACGCGCCTCGGATCGAGAAAGCAACGCAAGCCGTTTTCGCCCCGGGCCCACGCCACTCCATAGGGCGAACCGGGGCTGGGCTGCCCCTGCTCCCTGGGCCCTGCTGCTTTGCTGGGGGTCTCCGGTGCCCGAAACCCACTCCCCACGGGTTCTCCTTCGTGGGGAAGCAGGATTGGGTGCGCGAAGGCCTTCTGCTCCCAGGCCCCAGCCATGTCCCCTGGGCCAGCTCGGCCGCTCTGCGCCGAGGCTCCATCGCACCGATGGCCTGAAACAATCTTCTGGCAGCTGCATTCTGCAAAGGGAAACACTCCTCAGGCAGCAAACCACAGCCCCAACGCGCCTCGGATCGAGAAAGCAACGCAAGCCGTTTTCGCCCCCGGCACCGCGCTCGCCATAGGGCGAATCGGGGCAGGGCTGCCCCGGCTGCCTGGGCCCTGCTGCTTTGCTGGGGGTCTCCGGTGCCCGAAACCCACTCCCCACGGGTTCTCCTTCGTGGGGAAACGGGATTGGGCACTCGAAGGCCTTCTGCGCCCAGGCCCCAGGCATGCCCCCTGAGCCAGCTCGTCCGATCAGCGCCGAGGCCCTGTCGCACCGACGGCCCCAAACAATCTTCTGGCAGCTGCATTCTGCAAAGCGAAACTCTCCTCCAGCAGCAAACTACAGCCCCAACGTGCCTCGGATCGAGAAAGCAACGCAAGCCGTTTTCGCCTCCGGACCCCCGCTCTCCATAGAGCGAACCTGGGCTGGGCTGCCCCTGCTCCCTGGGCCCTGCTGCTTTGCTGGGGGTCTCCGGTGCCCGAAACCCACTCCCTACGGGTTCTCCTTCGTGGGGAAGCGGGATTGGGCGCGCGAAGGCCTTCTGCGCCCAGGACCCAGGCATGCCCCCTGAGCCAGCTCGTCCGATCAGCGCCGAGGCCCTGTCGCACCGACGGCCCCAAACAATCTTCTGGCAGCTGCATTCTGCAAAGGGAAACTCTCCTCGGGCAGCAAACCACAGCCCCAACGCGCCTCGGATCGAGAAAGCAACGCAAGCCGTTTTCGCCCCCGGACCCCCGCTCTCCATAGAGCGAATCGGTGCTGGGCTGCCCCGGCTCCCTGGGCCCTGCTGCTTTGCTGGGGGTCTCCATTGCCTGAAACCCACTCCCCACGTGTTCTCCTTCGTGGAGAAGCAGGATTGGGCGCGCGAAGCCTTCTGCGCCCACGCCCCAGCCATGGCCCCTGAGCCGGCTCCGCTGCCCAGCGCCAAGGCTCCTTCGAATCGACGGCCATAAACGAACTTCTGGCAGCTGCATTCTGCAAAGGGAAACTCTCCTCAGGCAGCAAACCACAGCCCCAACGCGCCTCGGATCGAGAAAGCAATGCAAGCCGTTTTCGCCCCCGGCCCCCCGCTCTCCATAGAGCGAACCGGGGCTGGGCTGCCCCGGCTCCCTGGGCCCTGCTGCTTTGCTGGGGGTCTCCGGTGCCCGAAACCCACTCTCCACGGGTTCTCCTTCGGGGGAAGCAGGATTGGGCGCACGAAGGCCTTCTGCTCCCAGGCCCCAGCCATGCCCCCTGGGCCAGCTCGGCCGCTCTGCGCCGAGGCCCCATTGCACCGATGGCCCCAAACAATCTTCTGGCAGCTGCATTCTGCAAAGGGAAACTCTCCTCAGGCAGCAAACCACAGCCCCAACGCGCCTCGGATCGAGAAAGCAATGCAAGCCGTTTTCGCCCCCGGCCCCCCGCTCTCCATAGAGCGAACCGGGGCTGGGCTGCCCCGGCTCCCTGGGCCCTGCTGCTTTGCTGGGGGTCTCCGGTGCCCGAAACCCACTCTCCACGGGTTCTCCTTCGGGGGAAGCAGGATTGGGCGCACGAAGGCCTTCTGCTCCCAGGCCCCAGCCATGCCCCCTGGGCCAGCTCGGCCGCTCTGCGCCGAGGCCCCATTGCACCGATGGCCTGAAACAATCTTCTGGCAGCTGTATTCTGCAAAGGGAAACACTCCTCAGGCAGCAAACCACAGCCCCAACGCGCCTCGGATCGAGAAAGCAACGCAAGCCGTTTTCGCCCCCGGCACCGCGCTCGCCATAGGGCGAATCGGGGTAGGGCTGCCCCGGCTGCCTGGGTCCTGCTGCTTTGCTGGGGGTCTCCGGTGCCCGAATCCCACTCCCCTCGTGTTCTCCTTCGTGGGGAAGCGGGATTGGGCGCACGAAAGCTTTCTGCGCCCAGGCCCCAGCCATGCCCCCTGGGCCAGCTCGGCCGCTCTGCGCCGAGGCCCCGTCGCACCGACGGCCGCAAACAATCTTCTGGCAGCTGCATTCTGCAAAGGGAAACTCTCCTCGGGCAGCAAACCACAGCCCCAACGCGCCTCGGATCAAGAAAGCAACGCAAGCTGTTTTCGCCCCCGGCCCCCCACTCTCCATAGGGCGAACCTGGGCTGGGCTGCCCTTGCTCCCTGGGCCCTGCTGTTTTGCTGGGGGTCTCCGGTGCCCGAAACCCACTCTCCACGGGTTCTCCTTCCTGGGGAAGCAGGATTGGGCGCGCGAAGGCCTTCTGCGCCCAGGCCCTAGCCTTGCCCCCTGAGCCACCTTGGCCGCTCAGCGCCGAGGCCCCGTAGCACCGATGGCCCGAAGCAATCTTCTGGCAGCTGAAACATGCAAAGGGAAACTCTCCTCTGGCAGCAAACCACAGCCCCAACGCGCCTCGGATCGAGAAAGCAACGCAAGCCGTTTTCGCCCCCGGCCCCCCGCTCTCCATATGGCGAACCGGGGCGGGGCTGCCCTGGCTCCTTGGGCCCTGCTGCTTTGCTGGGTGTCTCCGGTGCCCGAAACCCACTCCCCACGAGTTCTCCTTCGTGGAGAAGCAGGATTGGGCGCGCGAAGGCCTTCTGCGCCCAGGCCCGATCCATGCCCCCTGAGCCAGCTCGGCCTCTCAGCGCCGAGGCCCCGTCGCACCGACGGCAGCAAACAATCTTCTGGCAGCTGCATTCTGCAAAGGGAAACTCTCCTCGGGCAGCAAACCACAGCCCCAACGCGCCTCGGATCGAGAAAGCAACGCAAGCCGTTTTCGCCCCCGGACCCCCGCTCTCCATAGAGCGAACCGGGGCTGGTCTGCCCCGGCTCCCTGGGCCCTGCTGCTTTGCTGGGGGTCTCCGGTGCCTGAAACCCACTCCCCACGGGTTCTCCTTCGTGGGGAAGCACGATTGGGCGCGCGAAGCCTTCTGCGCCCAGGCCCCAGCCATGCCCCCTGAGCCGGCTCCGCTGCCCAGCGCCGAGGCTCCTTCGAATCGACGGCCCCAAACAATCTTCTGGCAGCTGCATTCTGCAAAGGGAAACTCTCCTCGGGCAGCAAACCACAGCCCCAACGCGCCTCGGATCGAGAAAGCAACGCAAGCCGTTTTCGCCCCGGGCCCACGCCACTCCATAGGGCGAACCGGGGCTGGTCTGCCCCGGCTCCCTGATCCCTGCTGCTTTGCTGGGGGTCTCCGGTGCCCGAAACCCACTCCCCACGGGTTCTCCTTCGTGGGGAAGCAGGATTGGGCGCACGAAGGCCTTCTGCGCCCAGGCCCGATCCATACCCCCTGAGCCAGCTCGGCCTCTCAGCGCCGAGGCCCCGTCGCACCGACGGCCCCAAACAATCTTCTGGCAGCTGCATTCTGCAAAGGGAAACTCTCCTCGGGCAGCAAACCACAGCCCCAACGCGCCTCGGATCGAGAAAGCAACGCAAGCCTTTTTCGCCCCCCGACCCCCGCTCTCCATAGAGCGAACCGGGGCTGGGCTGCCCCGGCTCCCTGGGCCCTGCTGCTTTGCTGGGGGTCTCCGGTGCCTGAAACCCACTCCCCACGGGTTCTCCTTCGTGGGGAAGCACGAATGGGCGCGAGAAGCCTTCTGCGCCCAGGCCCCAGCCATGCCCCCTGAGCCGGCTCCGCTGCGCAGCGCCGAGGCTCCTTCGAATCTACGGCCATAAACGAACTTCTGGCAGCTGCATTCTGCAAAGGGAAACTCTCCTCCTCGGGCAGCAAACCACAGCCCCAACGCGCCTCGGATCGAGAAAGCAACGCAAGCCGTTTTCGCCCCCGGCCCCACAGTCTCCATATGGCGAACCGGGGCTGGGCTGCCCTGGCTCCTTGGGCCCTGCTGCTTTGCTGGGGATCTCCGGTGCCCGAAACCCACTCCCCACGGGTTCTCCTTCGTGGGGAAGCAGGATTGGGCGCGCGAAGGCCTTCTGCGCCCAGCCCCCGGCCATGCCCCCTGGGCCAGCTCGGCCGCTCTGCGCCGAGGCCCCATCGCACCGATGGCCTGAAACCATCTTCTGGCAGCTGCATTCTGCAAAGGGAAACACTCCTCAGGCAGCAAACCACAGCCCCAACGCGCCTCGGATCTAGAAAGCAACGCAAGCCGTTTTCGCCCCCGGCACCGCGCTCGACATAGGGCGAATCGGGGCAGGGCTGCCCCGGCTGCCTGGGCCCTGCTGCTTTGCTGGGGGTCTCCGGTGCCCGAAACTCACTCCCCACGGGTTCTCCTTCGTGGGGAAGCAGGATTGGGCACGCGAAGACCTTCTGCTCCCAGGCCCCAGCCATGCCCCCTGGGCCAGCTCGGCCGCTCTGCGCCGAGGCCCCATCGTACCGATGGCCTGAAACAATCTTCTGGCAGCTGCATTCTGCAAAGGGAAACAGTCCTCGGGCAGCAAACCACAGCCCCAACGCGCCTCGGATCGATAAAGCGACGCAAGCCGTTTTCGCCCCCGGCCCACGCCACTCCATAGGGCGAACCGGGGCTGGGCTGCCCCGGCTCCCTGGGCCCTGCTGCTTTGCTGGGGGTCTCCGGTGCCCGAAACCCACTCCCCACGGGTTCTCCTTCGTGGGGAAGCAGGATTGGGCGCGCGAAGACCTTCTGCGCCCAGCCCCCGGCCATGCCCCCTGAGACAGCTCGGCCGCGCAACGCCTAGGCCCCGTCGCACCGACGGCCGCAAACAATCTTCTGGCAGCTGCATTCTGCAAAGGGAAACTCTCCTCGGGCAGCAAACCACAGCCCCAACGCGCCTCGGATCGAGAAAGCAATGCAGGCCGTTTTCGCCCCCGGCTCCCCGCTCTCAATATGGCGAACCGGGGCTGGGCTGCCCTGGCTCCTTGGGCCCTGCTGCTTTGCTGGGGATCTCCGGTGCCCGAAACCCACTCCCCACGGGTACTCCTTCGTGGGGAAGCAGGATTGGGCGCGCGAAGGCCTTCTGCGCGGAGGCCCCAGCCATGCCCCCTGAGCCAGCTCGGCGATTCAGCGCCGAGGCCCCGTCGCACCGACGGCCCGAAACAATCTTCTGGCAGCTGCATTCTGCAAAGGGAAACTCTCTTCGGGCAGCAAACCACAGCCCCAACGAGCCTCGGATCGAGAAAGCAACGCAAGCCGTTTTCGCCCCCGGCCCCCCCCACTCCATAGGGCGAACCGGGGCTGGGCTGCCCCGGATCCCTGGGCAATGCTGCTTTGCTGGGGGTCTCTGGTGCCCGAAACCCACTCCCCACGAGTTCTCCATCGTGGTTAATCAAGATTGGGCGCTGGAAGCCTTCTGCGCCCAGGCCCCAGCAATGCCCCCTGAGCCAGCTCGGCCTCTCAGCGCCGAGGCCCCGTAGCACCGATGGCCCGAAGCAATCTTCTGGCAGCTGCAACATGCAAAGGGAAACTCTCCTCGGGCAGCAAACCACAGCCCCAACGCGCCTCGGATCGAGAAAGCAACGCAAGCCGTTTTTGCCCCCGGCCCACGCCACACCTTAGGGCGAACTGGGGCTGGGCTGCCCCGGCTCCCTGGGCCCTGCTGCTTTGCTGGGGGTCTCCGGTGCCCGAAACCCACTCCCCACGGGTTCTCCTTCTTGGGGAAGCAGGATTGGGCGCGCGAAGGCCTTCTGCTCCCAGGCCCCAGCCATGCCCCCTGGGCCAGCTCGGCCGCTCTGCGCCGAGGCCCCATCGCACCGATGGCCTGAAACAATCTTCTGGCAGCTGCATTCTGCAAAGGGAAACACTCCTCAGGCAGCAAACCACAGCCCCAACGCGCCTCGGATCGAGAAAGCAACGCAAGCCATTTTCGCCCCGGGCCCACGCCACTCCATAGGGCGAACCGGGGCTGGGCTGCCCCGGCTCCCTGGGCCCTGCTGCTTTGCTGGGGGTCTCCGGTGCCCGAAACCCACTCCCCACGGGTTCTCCTTCGTGGGGAAGCGGGATTGGGCGCGCGAAGTCCTTCTGCGCCCAGGCCCCAGGCATGCCCCCTGAGCCAGCTCGTCCGATCAGCGCCGAGGCCCTGTCGCACCGACGGCCCCAAACAATCTTCTGGCAGCTGCATTCTGCAAAGCGAAACTCTCCTCCGGCAGCAAACTACAGCCCCAACGTGCCTCGGATCCAGAAAGCAACGCAAGCCGTTTTCGCCTCCGGACCCCCGCTCTCCATAGAGCAAACCTGGGCTGGGCTGCCCTGGCTCCCTGATCCCTGCTGCTTTGCTGGGGGTCTCCGGTGCCCGAAACCCACTCCCCACGGGTTCTCCTTCGTGGGGAAGCAGGATTGGGCGCGCGAAGCCTTCTGCGCCCAGGCCCCAGCCATGCCCCCTGAGCCAGCACGGCCGCTCAGCGCCGAGGCCCCGTCGCACCGACGGCCCCAAACAATCTTCTGGCAGCTGCATTCTGCAAAGGGAAACTCTCCTCGGGCAGCAAACCACAGCCCCAATGCGCCTCGGATCGAGAAAGCAACGCAAGCCGTTTTCGCCCCGGGCCCACGCCACTCCATAGGGCGAACCGGGGCTGCGCTGCCCCGGCTCCCTGGGCCCTACTGCTTTGCTGGGGGTCTCCGGTGCCCGAAACCCACTCCCCACGGGTTCTCCTTCGTGGGGAAGCGGGATTGGGCGCACGAAAGCTTTCTGCGCCCAGGCCCCAGCCATGCCCCCTGGGCCAGCTCGGCCGCTCTGCGCCGAGGCCCCGTCGCACCGACGGCCGCAAACAATCTTCTGGCAGCTGCATTCTGCAAAGGGAAACTCTCCTCGGGCAGCAAACCACAGCCCCAACGCGCCTCGGATCGAGAAAGCAACGCAAGCCGGTTTCGCCTCCGGGCCCCCACTCTCCATAGAGCGAACCTGGGCTGGGCTGCCCAGGCTCCCTGGGCCCTGCTGCTTTGCTGGGTGTCTCCGGTGACCGAAACCCACTCCCCACGGGTTCTCCTTCGTGGGGAAGCAGGATTGGGCGCACGAAGGCCTTCTGCGCCCAGGCCCTAGCCATGCTCCCTGAGCCACCTCGGCCGCTCAGCGCCGAGGCCCCGTCGCACCGACGGCCCGAAACAATCTTCTGGCAGCTGCATTCTGCAAAGGGAAACTCTCCTCGGGCAGCAAACCACAGCCCCAATGCGCCTCGGATCGAGAAAGCAACGCAAGCCGTTTTCGCCCCTGGCCCCCCCCGACTCCATAGGGCGAACCGGGGCTGGGCTGCCCCGGCTGCCTGGGCCCTGCTGCTTTGCTGGGGGTCTCCGGTGCCCGAAACCCACTCCCCACGGGTTCTCCTTCGTGGTTAATCAGGATTGGGCGCGGGAAGCCTTCTGCGCCCAGGCCCCAGCCATGCCCCCTGAGCCAGCACGGCCGCTCAGCGCCGAGGCCCCGTCGCATCGATGGCCCGAAGCAATATTCTGGCAGCTGCAACCTGCAAAGGGAAACTCTCCTTGGGCAGCAAACCACAGCCCCAACGCGCCTTGGATCGAGAAAGCAACGCAAGCCGTTTTCGCCCCCGGCCCACGCCACTCCATAGGGCGAACCGGGGCTGGGCTGCCCCTGCTCCCTGGGCCCTGCTGCTTTGCTGGGGGTCTCCGGTGCCCGAAACCCACTCCCCACGGGTTCTCCTTCGTGGGGAAGCGGGATTGGGCGCGCGAAGTCCTTCTGCGCCCAGGCCCCAGGCATGCCCCCTGAGCCAGCTCGTCCGATCAGCGCCGAGGCCCTGTCGCACCGACGGCCCCAAACAATCTTCTGGCAGCTGCATTCTGCAAAGCGAAACTCTCCTCCGGCAGCAAACTACAGCCCCAACGTGCCTCGGATCCAGAAAGCAAAGCAAGCCGTTTTCGCCTCCGGACCCCCGCTCTCCATAGAGCAAACCTGGGCTGGGCTGCCCTGGCTCCCTGATCCCTGCTGCTTTGCTGGGGGTCTCCGGTGCCCGAAACCCACTCCCCACGGGTTCTCCTTCGTGGGGAAGCAGGATTGGGCGCGCGAAGGCCTTCTGCGCCCAGGCCCGATCCATGCTCCCTGAGCCAGCTCGTCCTCTCAGCGCCGAGGCCCGTCGCACCGACGGCCCCAAACAATCTTCTGGCAGCTGCATTCTGCAAAGGGAAACTCTCCTCGGGCAGCAAACCACAGCCCCAACGCGCCTCGGATCGAGAAAGCAACGCAAGCCGTTTTCGCCCCCGGCACCGCGCTCGCCATAGGGCGAATCGGGGTAGGGCTGCCCCGGCTGCCTGGGCCCTGCTGCTTTGCTGGGGGTCTCCGGTGCCCGAAACCCACTCCCCACGGGTTCTCCTTCGTGGGGAAGCGGGATTGGGTGCACGAAAGCTTTCTGCGCCCAGGCCCCAGCCATGCCCCCTGGGCCAGCTCGGCCGCTCTGCGCCGAGGCCCCGTCGCACCGATGGCCCCAAACAATCTTCTGGCAGCTGCATTCTGCAAAGGGAAACTCTCCTCGGACAGCAAACCACAGCCCCAATGCGCATCGGATCGAGAAAGCAATGCAGGCTGTTTTCGCCCCCGGCCCCCCGCTCACCATATGGCGAACCGGGGGTGGGCTGCCCTGGCTCCTTGGGCCCTGCTGCTTTGCTGGGGGTCTCCGGTGCCCGAAACCCACTCCCCACGGGTTCTCCTTCATGGGGAAGCAGGATTGGGCGCGTGAAGCCTTCTGCGCCCAGGCCCCAGCCATGCCCCCTGAGCCAGCACGGCCGCTCAGCGCCGAGGCCCAGTCGCACCGACGGCCCCAAACAATCTTCTGGCAGCTGCATCCTGCAAAGGGAAACACTCCTCGGGCAGCAAACCACAGCCCCAACGCGCCTCGGATCGAGAAAGCAACGCAAGCCGTTTTCGCCCCCGGCACCGCGCTCGCCATAGGGCGAATGGGGGCAGGGCTGCCCCGGCTGCCTGGGCCCTGCTGCTTTGCTGGGGGTCTCCGGTGCCCGAAACCCACTCCCCACGGGTTCTCCTTCGTGGGGAAGCGGAATTGGGCGCACGAAAGCTTTCTGCGCCCAGGCCCCAGCCATGCCCCCTGGGCCAGTTCGGCCGCTCTGCGCCGAGGCCCCGTCGCACCGACGGCCCCAAACAATCTTCTGGCAGCTGCATTCTGCAAAGGGAAACTCTCCTCCGGCAGCAAACCACAGCCCCAACGCGCCTCGGATCGAGAAAGCAACGCAAGCCGTTTTCGCCTCCGGACCCCCGCTCTCCATAGAGCAAACCTGGGCTGGGCTGCCCTGGCTCCCTGATCCCTGCTGCTTTGCTGGGGGTCTCCGGTGCCCGAAACCCACTCCCCACGGGTTCTCCTTCGTGGGGAAGCAGGATTGGGCGCGCGAAGGCCTTCTGCGCCCAGGCCCGATCCATGCTCCCTGAGCCAGCTCGTCCTCTCAGCGCCGAGGCCCGTCGCACCGACGGCCCCAAACAATCTTCTGGCAGCTGCATTCTGCAAAGGGAAACTCTCCTCGGGCAGCAAACCACAGCCCCAACGCGCCTTGGATCGAGAAAGCACCGCAAGCCGTTTTCGGCCCCGGCCCCCCGCTCTCCATATGGCGAACCGGGGCTGGGCTGCCCTGGCTCCTTGGGCCCTGCTGCTTTGCTGGGGATCTCCGGTGCCCGAAACCCACTCCCCACGGGTTCTCCTTCATGGGGAAGCAGGATTGGGCACGCGAAGCCTTCTGCGCCCAGGCCCCAGCCATGCCCCCTGAGCCAGCACGGCCGCACAGCGCCGAGGCCCCGTCGCACCGACGGCCCCAAACAATCTTCTGGCAGCTGCATTCTGCAAAGGGAAACTCTCCTCAGGCAGCAAACCACAGCCCCAATGCGCCTCGGATCGAGAAAGCAACGCAAGCCGTTTTAGCCCCCGGCCCCCCGCTCTCCATAGAGCGAACCGGGGCTGGGCTGCCCCGGCTCCCTGGGCCCTGCTGCTTTGCTGGGGGTCTCCGGTGCCCGAAACCCACTTTCCTCGGGTTCTCCTTCGTGGGGAAGCAGGATTGGGCGCACGAAGGCCTTCTGCTCCCAGGCCCAAGCCATGCCCCCTGGGCCAGCTCGGCCGCTCTGCGCCAAGGCCCCATCGCACCGATGGCCTGAAACAATCTTCTGGCAGCTGCATTCTGCAAAGGGAAACACTACTCAGGCAGCAAACCACAGCCCCAACGCGCCTCGGATCGAGAAAGCAACGCAAGCCGTTTTCGCCCCCGGCACCGCGCTCGCCATAGGGCGAATCGGGGTAGGGCTGCCCCGGCTGCCTGGGCCCTGCTGCTTTGCTGGGGGTCTCCGGTGCCCGAAACCCACTCCCCACGGGTTCTCCTTCGTGGGGTAGCGGGATTGGGCGCACGAAAGCTTTCTGCGCCCAGGCCCCAGCCATGCCCCCTGGGCCAGCTCGGCCGCTCTGCGCCGAGGCCCCGTCGCACCGACGGCCCCAAACAATCTTCTGGCAGCTGCATTCTGCAAAGGGAAACTCTCCTCGGACAGCAAACCACAGCCCCAATGCGCCTCGGATCGAGAAAGCAATGCAGGCTGTTTTCGCCCCCGGCCCCACGCTCTCCATATGGCGAACCGGGGCTGGGCTGCCCTGGCTCCTTGGGCCCTGCTGCTTTGCTGGGGGTCTCCGGTGCCCGAAACCCACTCCCCACGGGTTCTCCTTCATGGGGAAGCAGGATTGGGCGCGTGAAGCCTTCTGCGCCCAGGCCCCAGCCATGCCCCCTGAGACAGCACGGCCGCTCAGCGCCGAGGCCCAGTCGCACCGACGGCCCCAAACAATCTTCTGGCAGCTGCATCCTGCAAAGGGAAACACTCCTCGGGCAGCAAACCACAGCCCCAAGGCGCCTCGGATCGAGAAAGCAACGCAAGCCGTTTTCTCCCCCGGCACCGCGCTCGCCATAGGGCGAATGGGGGCAGGGCTGCCCCGGCTGCCTGGGCCCTGCTGCTTTGCTGAGGGTCTCCGGTGCCCGAAACCCACTCCCCACGGGTTCTCCTTCGTGGGGAAGCGGAATTGGGCGCACGAAAGCTTTCTGCGCCCAGGCCCCAGCCATGCCCCCTGGGCCAGCTCGGCCGCTCTGCGCCGAGGCCCCGTCGCACCGACGGCCCCAAACAATCTTCTGGCAGCTGCATTCTGCAAAGGGAAACTCTCCTCGGGCAACAAACCACAGCCCCAACGCGCCTCGGATCGAGAAAGCAACGCAAGCCGTTTTCGCCCCGGGCCCACGCCACTCCATAGGGCGAACCGGGGCTGGGCTGCCCCTGCTCCCTGGGCCCTGCTGCTTTGCTGGGGGTCTCCGGTGCCCGAAACCCACTCCCCACGGGTTCTCCTTCGTGGGGAAGCAGGATTGGGTGCGCGAAGGCCTTCTGCTCCCAGGCCCCAGCCATGTCCCCTGGGCCAGCTCGGCCGCTCTGCGCCGAGGCTCCATCGCACCGATGGCCTGAAACAATCTTCTGGCAGCTGCATTCTGCAAAGGGAAACTCTCCTCGGGCAGCAAACCACAGCCCCAACGCGCCTCGGATCGAGAAAGCAACGCAAGCCGTTTTCGCCCCCGGCACCGCGCTCGCCATAGGGCGAATCGGGGCAGGGCTGCCCCGGCTGCCTGGGCCCTGCTGCTTTGCTGGGGGTCTCCGGTGCCCGAAACCCACTCCCCACGGGTTCTCCTTCGTGGGGAAACGGGATTGGGCACTCGAAGGCCTTCTGCGCCCAGGCCCCAGGCATGCCCCCTGAGCCAGCTCGTCCGATCAGCGCCGAGGCCCTGTCGCACCGACGGCCCCAAACAATCTTCTGGCAGCTGCATTCTGCAAAGCGAAACTCTCCTCCAGCAGCAAACTACAGCCCCAACGTGCCTCGGATCGAGAAAGCAACGCAAGCCGTTTTCGCCTCCGGACCCCCGCTCTCCATAGAGCGAACCTGGGCTGGGCTGCCCCTGCTCCCTGGGCCCTGCTGCTTTGCTGGGGGTCTCCGGTGCCCGAAACCCACTCCCTACGGGTTCTCCTTCGTGGGGAAGCGGGATTGGGCGCGCGAAGGCCTTCTGCGCCCAGGACCCAGGCATGCCCCCTGAGCCAGCTCGTCCGATCAGCGCCGAGGCCCTGTCGCACCGACGGCCCCAAACAATCTTCTGGCAGCTGCATTCTGCAAAGGGAAACTCTCCTCGGGCAGCAAACCACAGCCCCAACGCGCCTCGGATCGAGAAAGCAACGCAAGCCGTTTTCGCCCCCGGACCCCCGCTCTCCATAGAGCGAATCGGTGCTGGGCTGCCCCGGCTCCCTGGGCCCTGCTGCTTTGCTGGGGGTCTCCATTGCCTGAAACCCACTCCCCACGTGTTCTCCTTCGTGGAGAAGCAGGATTGGGCGCGCGAAGCCTTCTGCGCCCACGCCCCAGCCATGGCCCCTGAGCCGGCTCCGCTGCCCAGCGCCAAGGCTCCTTCGAATCGACGGCCATAAACGAACTTCTGGCAGCTGCATTCTGCAAAGGGAAACTCTCCTCAGGCAGCAAACCACAGCCCCAACGCGCCTCGGATCGAGAAAGCAATGCAAGCCGTTTTCGCCCCCGGCCCCCCGCTCTCCATAGAGCGAACCGGGGCTGGGCTGCCCCGGCTCCCTGGGCCCTGCTGCTTTGCTGGGGGTCTCCGGTGCCCGAAACCCACTCTCCACGGGTTCTCCTTCGGGGGAAGCAGGATTGGGCGCACGAAGGCCTTCTGCTCCCAGGCCCCAGCCATGCCCCCTGGGCCAGCTCGGCCGCTCTGCGCCGAGGCCCCATTGCACCGATGGCCCCAAACAATCTTCTGGCAGCTGCATTCTGCAAAGGGAAACTCTCCTCAGGCAGCAAACCACAGCCCCAACGCGCCTCGGATCGAGAAAGCAATGCAAGCCGTTTTCGCCCCCGGCCCCCCGCTCTCCATAGAGCGAACCGGGGCTGGGCTGCCCCGGCTCCCTGGGCCCTGCTGCTTTGCTGGGGGTCTCCGGTGCCCGAAACCCACTCTCCACGGGTTCTCCTTCGGGGGAAGCAGGATTGGGCGCACGAAGGCCTTCTGCTCCCAGGCCCCAGCCATGCCCCCTGGGCCAGCTCGGCCGCTCTGCGCCGAGGCCCCATTGCACCGATGGCCTGAAACAATCTTCTGGCAGCTGTATTCTGCAAAGGGAAACACTCCTCAGGCAGCAAACCACAGCCCCAACGCGCCTCGGATCGAGAAAGCAACGCAAGCCGTTTTCGCCCCCGGCACCGCGCTCGCCATAGGGCGAATCGGGGTAGGGCTGCCCCGGCTGCCTGGGTCCTGCTGCTTTGCTGGGGGTCTCCGGTGCCCGAAACCCACTCCCCTCGTGTTCTCCTTCGTGGGGAAGCGGGATTGGGCGCACGAAAGCTTTCTGCGCCCAGGCCCCAGCCATGCCCCCTGGGCCAGCTCGGCCGCTCTGCGCCGAGGCCCCGTCGCACCGACGGCCGCAAACAATCTTCTGGCAGCTGCATTCTGCAAAGGGAAACTCTCCTCGGGCAGCAAACCACAGCCCCAACGCGCCTCGGATCAAGAAAGCAACGCAAGCTGTTTTCGCCCCCGGCCCCCCACTCTCCATAGGGCGAACCTGGGCTGGGCTGCCCTTGCTCCCTGGGCCCTGCTGTTTTGCTGGGGGTCTCCGGTGCCCGAAACCCACTCTCCACGGGTTCTCCTTCCTGGGGAAGCAGGATTGGGCGCGCGAAGGCCTTCTGCGCCCAGGCCCTAGCCTTGCCCCCTGAGCCACCTTGGCCGCTCAGCGCCGAGGCCCCGTAGCACCGATGGCCCGAAGCAATCTTCTGGCAGCTGAAACATGCAAAGGGAAACTCTCCTCTGGCAGCAAACCACAGCCCCAACGCGCCTCGGATCGAGAAAGCAACGCAAGCCGTTTTCGCCCCCGGCCCCCCGCTCTCCATATGGCGAACCGGGGCGGGGCTGCCCTGGCTCCTTGGGCCCTGCTGCTTTGCTGGGTGTCTCCGGTGCCCGAAACCCACTCCCCACGAGTTCTCCTTCGTGGAGAAGCAGGATTGGGCGCGCGAAGGCCTTCTGCGCCCAGGCCCGATCCATGCCCCCTGAGCCAGCTCGGCCTCTCAGCGCCGAGGCCCCGTCGCACCGACGGCCGCAAACAATCTTCTGGCAGCTGCATTCTGCAAAGGGAAACTCTCCTCGGGCAGCAAACCACAGCCCCAACGCGCCTCGGATCGAGAAAGCAACGCAAGCCGTTTTCGCCCCCGGACCCCCGCTCTCCATAGAGCGAACCGGGGCTGGTCTGCCCCGGCTCCCTGGGCCCTGCTGCTTTGCTGGGGGTCTCCGGTGCCTGAAACCCACTCCCCACGGGTTCTCCTTCGTGGGGAAGCACGATTGGGCGCGCGAAGCCTTCTGCGCCCAGGCCCCAGCCATGCCCCCTGAGCCGGCTCCGCTGCCCAGCGCCGAGGCTCCTTCGAATCGACGGCCCCAAACAATCTTCTGGCAGCTGCATTCTGCAAAGGGAAACTCTCCTCGGGCAGCAAACCACAGCCCCAACGCGCCTCGGATCGAGAAAGCAACGCAAGCCGTTTTCGCCCCGGGCCCACGCCACTCCATAGGGCGAACCGGGGCTGGTCTGCCCCGGCTCCCTGATCCCTGCTGCTTTGCTGGGGGTCTCCGGTGCCCGAAACCCACTCCCCACGGGTTCTCCTTCGTGGGGAAGCAGGATTGGGCGCACGAAGGCCTTCTGCGCCCAGGCCCGATCCATACCCCCTGAGCCAGCTCGGCCTCTCAGCGCCGAGGCCCCGTCGCACCGACGGCCCCAAACAATCTTCTGGCAGCTGCATTCTGCAAAGGGAAACTCTCCTCGGGCAGCAAACCACAGCCCCAACGCGCCTCGGATCGAGAAAGCAACGCAAGCCTTTTTCGCCCCCCGACCCCCGCTCTCCATAGAGCGAACCGGGGCTGGGCTGCCCCGGCTCCCTGGGCCCTGCTGCTTTGCTGGGGGTCTCCGGTGCCTGAAACCCACTCCCCACGGGTTCTCCTTCGTGGGGAAGCACGAATGGGCGCGAGAAGCCTTCTGCGCCCAGGCCCCAGCCATGCCCCCTGAGCCGGCTCCGCTGCGCAGCGCCGAGGCTCCTTCGAATCTACGGCCATAAACGAACTTCTGGCAGCTGCATTCTGCAAAGGGAAACTCTCCTCCTCGGGCAGCAAACCACAGCCCCAACGCGCCTCGGATCGAGAAAGCAACGCAAGCCGTTTTCGCCCCCGGCCCCACAGTCTCCATATGGCGAACCGGGGCTGGGCTGCCCTGGCTCCTTGGGCCCTGCTGCTTTGCTGGGGATCTCCGGTGCCCGAAACCCACTCCCCACGGGTTCTCCTTCGTGGGGAAGCAGGATTGGGCGCGCGAAGGCCTTCTGCGCCCAGCCCCCGGCCATGCCCCCTGGGCCAGCTCGGCCGCTCTGCGCCGAGGCCCCATCGCACCGATGGCCTGAAACCATCTTCTGGCAGCTGCATTCTGCAAAGGGAAACACTCCTCAGGCAGCAAACCACAGCCCCAACGCGCCTCGGATCTAGAAAGCAACGCAAGCCGTTTTCGCCCCCGGCACCGCGCTCGACATAGGGCGAATCGGGGCAGGGCTGCCCCGGCTGCCTGGGCCCTGCTGCTTTGCTGGGGGTCTCCGGTGCCCGAAACTCACTCCCCACGGGTTCTCCTTCGTGGGGAAGCAGGATTGGGCACGCGAAGACCTTCTGCTCCCAGGCCCCAGCCATGCCCCCTGGGCCAGCTCGGCCGCTCTGCGCCGAGGCCCCATCGTACCGATGGCCTGAAACAATCTTCTGGCAGCTGCATTCTGCAAAGGGAAACAGTCCTCGGGCAGCAAACCACAGCCCCAACGCGCCTCGGATCGATAAAGCGACGCAAGCCGTTTTCGCCCCCGGCCCACGCCACTCCATAGGGCGAACCGGGGCTGGGCTGCCCCGGCTCCCTGGGCCCTGCTGCTTTGCTGGGGGTCTCCGGTGCCCGAAACCCACTCCCCACGGGTTCTCCTTCGTGGGGAAGCAGGATTGGGCGCGCGAAGACCTTCTGCGCCCAGCCCCCGGCCATGCCCCCTGAGACAGCTCGGCCGCGCAACGCCTAGGCCCCGTCGCACCGACGGCCGCAAACAATCTTCTGGCAGCTGCATTCTGCAAAGGGAAACTCTCCTCGGGCAGCAAACCACAGCCCCAACGCGCCTCGGATCGAGAAAGCAATGCAGGCCGTTTTCGCCCCCGGCTCCCCGCTCTCAATATGGCGAACCGGGGCTGGGCTGCCCTGGCTCCTTGGGCCCTGCTGCTTTGCTGGGGATCTCCGGTGCCCGAAACCCACTCCCCACGGGTACTCCTTCGTGGGGAAGCAGGATTGGGCGCGCGAAGGCCTTCTGCGCGGAGGCCCCAGCCATGCCCCCTGAGCCAGCTCGGCGATTCAGCGCCGAGGCCCCGTCGCACCGACGGCCCGAAACAATCTTCTGGCAGCTGCATTCTGCAAAGGGAAACTCTCTTCGGGCAGCAAACCACAGCCCCAACGAGCCTCGGATCGAGAAAGCAACGCAAGCCGTTTTCGCCCCCGGCCCCCCCCACTCCATAGGGCGAACCGGGGCTGGGCTGCCCCGGATCCCTGGGCAATGCTGCTTTGCTGGGGGTCTCTGGTGCCCGAAACCCACTCCCCACGAGTTCTCCATCGTGGTTAATCAAGATTGGGCGCTGGAAGCCTTCTGCGCCCAGGCCCCAGCAATGCCCCCTGAGCCAGCTCGGCCTCTCAGCGCCGAGGCCCCGTAGCACCGATGGCCCGAAGCAATCTTCTGGCAGCTGCAACATGCAAAGGGAAACTCTCCTCGGGCAGCAAACCACAGCCCCAACGCGCCTCGGATCGAGAAAGCAACGCAAGCCGTTTTTGCCCCCGGCCCACGCCACACCTTAGGGCGAACTGGGGCTGGGCTGCCCCGGCTCCCTGGGCCCTGCTGCTTTGCTGGGGGTCTCCGGTGCCCGAAACCCACTCCCCACGGGTTCTCCTTCTTGGGGAAGCAGGATTGGGCGCGCGAAGGCCTTCTGCTCCCAGGCCCCAGCCATGCCCCCTGGGCCAGCTCGGCCGCTCTGCGCCGAGGCCCCATCGCACCGATGGCCTGAAACAATCTTCTGGCAGCTGCATTCTGCAAAGGGAAACACTCCTCAGGCAGCAAACCACAGCCCCAACGCGCCTCGGATCGAGAAAGCAACGCAAGCCGTTTTCGCCCCCGGCTCCCCGCTCTCAATATGGCGAACCGGGGCTGGGCTGCCCTGGCTTCTTGGGCCCTGCTGCTTTGCTGGGGGTCTCCGGTGCCCGAAACCCACTCCCCACGGGTTCTCCTTCGTGGTTAATCAGGATTGGGCGCGGGAAGCCTTCTGCGCCCAGGCCCCAGCCATGCCCCTGAGCCAACTCAGCGGCTCAGCGCCGAGGCCCCGTCGCACTGATGGCCCGAAGCAATATTCTGGCAGCTGCACCTGCAAAGGGAAACTCTCCTCGGGCAGCAAACCACAGCCCCAACGCGCCTCGGATCGAGAAAGCAACGCAAGCCGTTTTCGCCCCTGGCCCCCCCCCACTCCATAGGGCGAACCGGGGCTGGGCTGCCCCGGCTGCCTGGGCCCTGCTGCTTTGCTGGGGGTCTCCGGTGCCCGAATCCCACTCCCCACGGGTTCTCCTTCGTGGTTAATCAGGATTGGGCGCGGGAAGCCTTCTGCGCCCAGGCCCCAGCCATGCCCCCTGAGCCAGCACGGCCGCTCAGCGCCGAGGCCCCGTCGCACCGATGGCCCGAAGCAATATTCTGGCAGCTGCAACCTGCAAAGGGAAACTCTCCTTGGGCAGCAAACCACAGCCCCAACGCGCCTTGGATCGAGAAAGCAACGCAAGCCGTTTTCGCCCCCGGCCCACGCCACTCCATATGGCGAACCGGGGCTGGGCTGCCCCTGCTCCCTGGGCCCTGCTGCTTTGCTGGGGGTCTCCGGTGCCCGAAACCCACTCCCCACGGGTTCTCCTTCGTGGGGAAGCAGGATTGGGCGCGCGAAGCCTTCTGCGCCCAGGCCCCAGCCATGCCCCCTGAGCCAGCACGGCCGCTCAGCGCCGAGGCCCCGTCGCACCGACGGCCCCAAACAATCTTCTGGCAGCTGCATTCTGCAAAGGGAAACTCTCCTCGGGCAGCAAACCACAGCCCCAATGCGCCTCGGATCGAGAAAGCAACGCAAGCCATTTTCGCCCCGGGCCCACGCCACTCCATAGGGCGAACCGGGGCTGGGCTGCCCCGGCTCCCTGGGCCCTGCTGCTTTGCTGGGGGTCTCCGGTGCCCGAAACCCACTCCCCACGGGTTCTCCTTCGTGGGGAAGCGGGATTGGGCGCGCGAAGTCCTTCTGCGCCCAGGCCCCAGGCATGCCCCCTGAGCCAGCTCGTCCGATCAGCGCCGAGGCCCTGTCGCACCGACGGCCCCAAACAATCTTCTGGCAGCTGCATTCTGCAAAGCGAAACTCTCCTCCGGCAGCAAACTACAGCCCCAACGTGCCTCGGATCCAGAAAGCAACGCAAGCCGTTTTCGCCTCCGGACCCCCGCTCTCCATAGAGCAAACCTGGGCTGGGCTGCCCTGGCTCCCTGATCCCTGCTGCTTTGCTGGGGGTCTCCGGTGCCCGAAACCCACTCCCCACGGGTTCTCCTTCGTGGGGAAGCAGGATTGGGCGCGCGAAGCCTTCTGCGCCCAGGCCCCAGCCATGCCCCCTGAGCCAGCACGGCCGCTCAGCGCCGAGGCCCCGTCGCACCGACGGCCCCAAACAATCTTCTGGCAGCTGCATTCTGCAAAGGGAAACTCTCCTCGGGCAGCAAACCACAGCCCCAATGCGCCTCGGATCGAGAAAGCAACGCAAGCCGTTTTCGCCCCGGGCCCACGCCACTCCATAGGGCGAACCGGGGCTGCGCTGCCCCGGCTCCCTGGGCCCTACTGCTTTGCTGGGGGTCTCCGGTGCCCGAAACCCACTCCCCACGGGTTCTCCTTCGTGGGGAAGCGGGATTGGGCGCACGAAAGCTTTCTGCGCCCAGGCCCCAGCCATGCCCCCTGGGCCAGCTCGGCCGCTCTGCGCCGAGGCCCCGTCGCACCGACGGCCGCAAACAATCTTCTGGCAGCTGCATTCTGCAAAGGGAAACTCTCCTCGGGCAGCAAACCACAGCCCCAACGCGCCTCGGATCGAGAAAGCAACGCAAGCCGGTTTCGCCTCCGGGCCCCCACTCTCCATAGAGCGAACCTGGGCTGGGCTGCCCAGGCTCCCTGGGCCCTGCTGCTTTGCTGGGTGTCTCCGGTGACCGAAACCCACTCCCCACGGGTTCTCCTTCGTGGGGAAGCAGGATTGGGCGCACGAAGGCCTTCTGCGCCCAGGCCCTAGCCATGCTCCCTGAGCCACCTCGGCCGCTCAGCGCCGAGGCCCCGTCGCACCGACGGCCCGAAACAATCTTCTGGCAGCTGCATTCTGCAAAGGGAAACTCTCCTCGGGCAGCAAACCACAGCCCCAATGCGCCTCGGATCGAGAAAGCAACGCAAGCCGTTTTCGCCCCTGGCCCCCCCCGACTCCATAGGGCGAACCGGGGCTGGGCTGCCCCGGCTGCCTGGGCCCTGCTGCTTTGCTGGGGGTCTCCGGTGCCCGAAACCCACTCCCCACGGGTTCTCCTTCGTGGTTAATCAGGATTGGGCGCGGGAAGCCTTCTGCGCCCAGGCCCCAGCCATGCCCCCTGAGCCAGCACGGCCGCTCAGCGCCGAGGCCCCGTCGCACCGATGGCCCGAAGCAATATTCTGGCAGCTGCAACCTGCAAAGGGAAACTCTCCTTGGGCAGCAAACCACAGCCCCAACGCGCCTTGGATCGAGAAAGCAACGCAAGCCGTTTTCGCCCCCGGCCCACGCCACTCCATAGGGCGAACCGGGGCTGGGCTGCCCCTGCTCCCTGGGCCCTGCTGCTTTGCTGGGGGTCTCCGGTGCCCGAAACCCACTCCCCACGGGTTCTCCTTCGTGGGGAAGCGGGATTGGGCGCGCGAAGTCCTTCTGCGCCCAGGCCCCAGGCATGCCCCCTGAGCCAGCTCGTCCGATCAGCGCCGAGGCCCTGTCGCACCGACGGCCCCAAACAATCTTCTGGCAGCTGCATTCTGCAAAGCGAAACTCTCCTCCGGCAGCAAACTACAGCCCCAACGTGCCTCGGATCCAGAAAGCAAAGCAAGCCGTTTTCGCCTCCGGACCCCCGCTCTCCATAGAGCAAACCTGGGCTGGGCTGCCCTGGCTCCCTGATCCCTGCTGCTTTGCTGGGGGTCTCCGGTGCCCGAAACCCACTCCCCACGGGTTCTCCTTCGTGGGGAAGCAGGATTGGGCGCGCGAAGGCCTTCTGCGCCCAGGCCCGATCCATGCTCCCTGAGCCAGCTCGTCCTCTCAGCGCCGAGGCCCGTCGCACCGACGGCCCCAAACAATCTTCTGGCAGCTGCATTCTGCAAAGGGAAACTCTCCTCGGGCAGCAAACCACAGCCCCAACGCGCCTCGGATCGAGAAAGCAACGCAAGCCGTTTTCGCCCCCGGCACCGCGCTCGCCATAGGGCGAATCGGGGTAGGGCTGCCCCGGCTGCCTGGGCCCTGCTGCTTTGCTGGGGGTCTCCGGTGCCCGAAACCCACTCCCCACGGGTTCTCCTTCGTGGGGAAGCGGGATTGGGTGCACGAAAGCTTTCTGCGCCCAGGCCCCAGCCATGCCCCCTGGGCCAGCTCGGCCGCTCTGCGCCGAGGCCCCGTCGCACCGATGGCCCCAAACAATCTTCTGGCAGCTGCATTCTGCAAAGGGAAACTCTCCTCGGACAGCAAACCACAGCCCCAATGCGCATCGGATCGAGAAAGCAATGCAGGCTGTTTTCGCCCCCGGCCCCCCGCTCACCATATGGCGAACCGGGGGTGGGCTGCCCTGGCTCCTTGGGCCCTGCTGCTTTGCTGGGGGTCTCCGGTGCCCGAAACCCACTCCCCACGGGTTCTCCTTCATGGGGAAGCAGGATTGGGCGCGTGAAGCCTTCTGCGCCCAGGCCCCAGCCATGCCCCCTGAGCCAGCACGGCCGCTCAGCGCCGAGGCCCAGTCGCACCGACGGCCCCAAACAATCTTCTGGCAGCTGCATCCTGCAAAGGGAAACACTCCTCGGGCAGCAAACCACAGCCCCAACGCGCCTCGGATCGAGAAAGCAACGCAAGCCGTTTTCGCCCCCGGCACCGCGCTCGCCATAGGGCGAATGGGGGCAGGGCTGCCCCGGCTGCCTGGGCCCTGCTGCTTTGCTGGGGGTCTCCGGTGCCCGAAACCCACTCCCCACGGGTTCTCCTTCGTGGGGAAGCGGAATTGGGCGCACGAAAGCTTTCTGCGCCCAGGCCCCAGCCATGCCCCCTGGGCCAGTTCGGCCGCTCTGCGCCGAGGCCCCGTCGCACCGACGGCCCCAAACAATCTTCTGGCAGCTGCATTCTGCAAAGGGAAACTCTCCTCCGGCAGCAAACCACAGCCCCAACGCGCCTCGGATCGAGAAAGCAACGCAAGCCGTTTTCGCCTCCGGACCCCCGCTCTCCATAGAGCAAACCTGGGCTGGGCTGCCCTGGCTCCCTGATCCCTGCTGCTTTGCTGGGGGTCTCCGGTGCCCGAAACCCACTCCCCACGGGTTCTCCTTCGTGGGGAAGCAGGATTGGGCGCGCGAAGGCCTTCTGCGCCCAGGCCCGATCCATGCTCCCTGAGCCAGCTCGTCCTCTCAGCGCCGAGGCCCGTCGCACCGACGGCCCCAAACAATCTTCTGGCAGCTGCATTCTGCAAAGGGAAACTCTCCTCGGGCAGCAAACCACAGCCCCAACGCGCCTTGGATCGAGAAAGCACCGCAAGCCGTTTTCGGCCCCGGCCCCCCGCTCTCCATATGGCGAACCGGGGCTGGGCTGCCCTGGCTCCTTGGGCCCTGCTGCTTTGCTGGGGATCTCCGGTGCCCGAAACCCACTCCCCACGGGTTCTCCTTCATGGGGAAGCAGGATTGGGCACGCGAAGCCTTCTGCGCCCAGGCCCCAGCCATGCCCCCTGAGCCAGCACGGCCGCACAGCGCCGAGGCCCCGTCGCACCGACGGCCCCAAACAATCTTCTGGCAGCTGCATTCTGCAAAGGGAAACTCTCCTCAGGCAGCAAACCACAGCCCCAATGCGCCTCGGATCGAGAAAGCAACGCAAGCCGTTTTAGCCCCCGGCCCCCCGCTCTCCATAGAGCGAACCGGGGCTGGGCTGCCCCGGCTCCCTGGGCCCTGCTGCTTTGCTGGGGGTCTCCGGTGCCCGAAACCCACTTTCCTCGGGTTCTCCTTCGTGGGGAAGCAGGATTGGGCGCACGAAGGCCTTCTGCTCCCAGGCCCAAGCCATGCCCCCTGGGCCAGCTCGGCCGCTCTGCGCCAAGGCCCCATCGCACCGATGGCCTGAAACAATCTTCTGGCAGCTGCATTCTGCAAAGGGAAACACTACTCAGGCAGCAAACCACAGCCCCAACGCGCCTCGGATCGAGAAAGCAACGCAAGCCGTTTTCGCCCCCGGCACCGCGCTCGCCATAGGGCGAATCGGGGTAGGGCTGCCCCGGCTGCCTGGGCCCTGCTGCTTTGCTGGGGGTCTCCGGTGCCCGAAACCCACTCCCCACGGGTTCTCCTTCGTGGGGTAGCGGGATTGGGCGCACGAAAGCTTTCTGCGCCCAGGCCCCAGCCATGCCCCCTGGGCCAGCTCGGCCGCTCTGCGCCGAGGCCCCGTCGCACCGACGGCCCCAAACAATCTTCTGGCAGCTGCATTCTGCAAAGGGAAACTCTCCTCGGACAGCAAACCACAGCCCCAATGCGCCTCGGATCGAGAAAGCAATGCAGGCTGTTTTCGCCCCCGGCCCCACGCTCTCCATATGGCGAACCGGGGCTGGGCTGCCCTGGCTCCTTGGGCCCTGCTGCTTTGCTGGGGGTCTCCGGTGCCCGAAACCCACTCCCCACGGGTTCTCCTTCATGGGGAAGCAGGATTGGGCGCGTGAAGCCTTCTGCGCCCAGGCCCCAGCCATGCCCCCTGAGACAGCACGGCCGCTCAGCGCCGAGGCCCAGTCGCACCGACGGCCCCAAACAATCTTCTGGCAGCTGCATCCTGCAAAGGGAAACACTCCTCGGGCAGCAAACCACAGCCCCAAGGCGCCTCGGATCGAGAAAGCAACGCAAGCCGTTTTCTCCCCCGGCACCGCGCTCGCCATAGGGCGAATGGGGGCAGGGCTGCCCCGGCTGCCTGGGCCCTGCTGCTTTGCTGAGGGTCTCCGGTGCCCGAAACCCACTCCCCACGGGTTCTCCTTCGTGGGGAAGCGGAATTGGGCGCACGAAAGCTTTCTGCGCCCAGGCCCCAGCCATGCCCCCTGGGCCAGCTCGGCCGCTCTGCGCCGAGGCCCCGTCGCACCGACGGCCCCAAACAATCTTCTGGCAGCTGCATTCTGCAAAGGGAAACTCTCCTCGGGCAACAAACCACAGCCCCAACGCGCCTCGGATCGAGAAAGCAACGCAAGCCGTTTTCGCCCCGGGCCCACGCCACTCCATAGGGCGAACCGGGGCTGGGCTGCCCCTGCTCCCTGGGCCCTGCTGCTTTGCTGGGGGTCTCCGGTGCCCGAAACCCACTCCCCACGGGTTCTCCTTCGTGGGGAAGCAGGATTGGGTGCGCGAAGGCCTTCTGCTCCCAGGCCCCAGCCATGTCCCCTGGGCCAGCTCGGCCGCTCTGCGCCGAGGCTCCATCGCACCGATGGCCTGAAACAATCTTCTGGCAGCTGCATTCTGCAAAGGGAAACACTCCTCAGGCAGCAAACCACAGCCCCAACGCGCCTCGGATCGAGAAAGCAACGCAAGCCGTTTTCGCCCCCGGCACCGCGCTCGCCATAGGGCGAATCGGGGCAGGGCTGCCCCGGCTGCCTGGGCCCTGCTGCTTTGCTGGGGGTCTCCGGTGCCCGAAACCCACTCCCCACGGGTTCTCCTTCGTGGGGAAACGGGATTGGGCACTCGAAGGCCTTCTGCGCCCAGGCCCCAGGCATGCCCCCTGAGCCAGCTCGTCCGATCAGCGCCGAGGCCCTGTCGCACCGACGGCCCCAAACAATCTTCTGGCAGCTGCATTCTGCAAAGCGAAACTCTCCTCCAGCAGCAAACTACAGCCCCAACGTGCCTCGGATCGAGAAAGCAACGCAAGCCGTTTTCGCCTCCGGACCCCCGCTCTCCATAGAGCGAACCTGGGCTGGGCTGCCCCTGCTCCCTGGGCCCTGCTGCTTTGCTGGGGGTCTCCGGTGCCCGAAACCCACTCCCTACGGGTTCTCCTTCGTGGGGAAGCGGGATTGGGCGCGCGAAGGCCTTCTGCGCCCAGGACCCAGGCATGCCCCCTGAGCCAGCTCGTCCGATCAGCGCCGAGGCCCTGTCGCACCGACGGCCCCAAACAATCTTCTGGCAGCTGCATTCTGCAAAGGGAAACTCTCCTCGGGCAGCAAACCACAGCCCCAACGCGCCTCGGATCGAGAAAGCAACGCAAGCCGTTTTCGCCCCCGGACCCCCGCTCTCCATAGAGCGAATCGGTGCTGGGCTGCCCCGGCTCCCTGGGCCCTGCTGCTTTGCTGGGGGTCTCCATTGCCTGAAACCCACTCCCCACGTGTTCTCCTTCGTGGAGAAGCAGGATTGGGCGCGCGAAGCCTTCTGCGCCCACGCCCCAGCCATGGCCCCTGAGCCGGCTCCGCTGCCCAGCGCCAAGGCTCCTTCGAATCGACGGCCATAAACGAACTTCTGGCAGCTGCATTCTGCAAAGGGAAACTCTCCTCAGGCAGCAAACCACAGCCCCAACGCGCCTCGGATCGAGAAAGCAATGCAAGCCGTTTTCGCCCCCGGCCCCCCGCTCTCCATAGAGCGAACCGGGGCTGGGCTGCCCCGGCTCCCTGGGCCCTGCTGCTTTGCTGGGGGTCTCCGGTGCCCGAAACCCACTCTCCACGGGTTCTCCTTCGGGGGAAGCAGGATTGGGCGCACGAAGGCCTTCTGCTCCCAGGCCCCAGCCATGCCCCCTGGGCCAGCTCGGCCGCTCTGCGCCGAGGCCCCATTGCACCGATGGCCCCAAACAATCTTCTGGCAGCTGCATTCTGCAAAGGGAAACTCTCCTCAGGCAGCAAACCACAGCCCCAACGCGCCTCGGATCGAGAAAGCAATGCAAGCCGTTTTCGCCCCCGGCCCCCCGCTCTCCATAGAGCGAACCGGGGCTGGGCTGCCCCGGCTCCCTGGGCCCTGCTGCTTTGCTGGGGGTCTCCGGTGCCCGAAACCCACTCTCCACGGGTTCTCCTTCGGGGGAAGCAGGATTGGGCGCACGAAGGCCTTCTGCTCCCAGGCCCCAGCCATGCCCCCTGGGCCAGCTCGGCCGCTCTGCGCCGAGGCCCCATTGCACCGATGGCCTGAAACAATCTTCTGGCAGCTGTATTCTGCAAAGGGAAACACTCCTCAGGCAGCAAACCACAGCCCCAACGCGCCTCGGATCGAGAAAGCAACGCAAGCCGTTTTCGCCCCCGGCACCGCGCTCGCCATAGGGCGAATCGGGGTAGGGCTGCCCCGGCTGCCTGGGTCCTGCTGCTTTGCTGGGGGTCTCCGGTGCCCGAAACCCACTCCCCTCGTGTTCTCCTTCGTGGGGAAGCGGGATTGGGCGCACGAAAGCTTTCTGCGCCCAGGCCCCAGCCATGCCCCCTGGGCCAGCTCGGCCGCTCTGCGCCGAGGCCCCGTCGCACCGACGGCCGCAAACAATCTTCTGGCAGCTGCATTCTGCAAAGGGAAACTCTCCTCGGGCAGCAAACCACAGCCCCAACGCGCCTCGGATCAAGAAAGCAACGCAAGCTGTTTTCGCCCCCGGCCCCCCACTCTCCATAGGGCGAACCTGGGCTGGGCTGCCCTTGCTCCCTGGGCCCTGCTGTTTTGCTGGGGGTCTCCGGTGCCCGAAACCCACTCTCCACGGGTTCTCCTTCCTGGGGAAGCAGGATTGGGCGCGCGAAGGCCTTCTGCGCCCAGGCCCTAGCCTTGCCCCCTGAGCCACCTTGGCCGCTCAGCGCCGAGGCCCCGTAGCACCGATGGCCCGAAGCAATCTTCTGGCAGCTGAAACATGCAAAGGGAAACTCTCCTCTGGCAGCAAACCACAGCCCCAACGCGCCTCGGATCGAGAAAGCAACGCAAGCCGTTTTCGCCCCCGGCCCCCCGCTCTCCATATGGCGAACCGGGGCGGGGCTGCCCTGGCTCCTTGGGCCCTGCTGCTTTGCTGGGTGTCTCCGGTGCCCGAAACCCACTCCCCACGAGTTCTCCTTCGTGGGGAAGCAGGATTGGGCGCACGAAGGCCTTCTGCGCCCAGGCCCGATCCATACCCCCTGAGCCAGCTCGGCCTCTCAGCGCCGAGGCCCCGTCGCACCGACGGCCCCAAACAATCTTCTGGCAGCTGCATTCTGCAAAGGGAAACTCTCCTCGGGCAGCAAACCACAGCCCCAACGCGCCTCGGATCGAGAAAGCAACGCAAGCCTTTTTCGCCCCCCGACCCCCGCTCTCCATAGAGCGAACCGGGGCTGGGCTGCCCCGGCTCCCTGGGCCCTGCTGCTTTGCTGGGGGTCTCCGGTGCCTGAAACCCACTCCCCACGGGTTCTCCTTCGTGGGGAAGCACGAATGGGCGCGAGAAGCCTTCTGCGCCCAGGCCCCAGCCATGCCCCCTGAGCCGGCTCCGCTGCGCAGCGCCGAGGCTCCTTCGAATCTACGGCCATAAACGAACTTCTGGCAGCTGCATTCTGCAAAGGGAAACTCTCCTCCTCGGGCAGCAAACCACAGCCCCAACGCGCCTCGGATCGAGAAAGCAACGCAAGCCGTTTTCGCCCCCGGCCCCACAGTCTCCATATGGCGAACCGGGGCTGGGCTGCCCTGGCTCCTTGGGCCCTGCTGCTTTGCTGGGGATCTCCGGTGCCCGAAACCCACTCCCCACGGGTTCTCCTTCGTGGGGAAGCAGGATTGGGCGCGCGAAGGCCTTCTGCGCCCAGCCCCCGGCCATGCCCCCTGGGCCAGCTCGGCCGCTCTGCGCCGAGGCCCCATCGCACCGATGGCCTGAAACCATCTTCTGGCAGCTGCATTCTGCAAAGGGAAACACTCCTCAGGCAGCAAACCACAGCCCCAACGCGCCTCGGATCTAGAAAGCAACGCAAGCCGTTTTCGCCCCCGGCACCGCGCTCGACATAGGGCGAATCGGGGCAGGGCTGCCCCGGCTGCCTGGGCCCTGCTGCTTTGCTGGGGGTCTCCGGTGCCCGAAACTCACTCCCCACGGGTTCTCCTTCGTGGGGAAGCAGGATTGGGCACGCGAAGACCTTCTGCTCCCAGGCCCCAGCCATGCCCCCTGGGCCAGCTCGGCCGCTCTGCGCCGAGGCCCCATCGTACCGATGGCCTGAAACAATCTTCTGGCAGCTGCATTCTGCAAAGGGAAACAGTCCTCGGGCAGCAAACCACAGCCCCAACGCGCCTCGGATCGATAAAGCGACGCAAGCCGTTTTCGCCCCCGGCCCACGCCACTCCATAGGGCGAACCGGGGCTGGGCTGCCCCGGCTCCCTGGGCCCTGCTGCTTTGCTGGGGGTCTCCGGTGCCCGAAACCCACTCCCCACGGGTTCTCCTTCGTGGGGAAGCAGGATTGGGCGCGCGAAGACCTTCTGCGCCCAGCCCCCGGCCATGCCCCCTGAGACAGCTCGGCCGCGCAACGCCTAGGCCCCGTCGCACCGACGGCCGCAAACAATCTTCTGGCAGCTGCATTCTGCAAAGGGAAACTCTCCTCGGGCAGCAAACCACAGCCCCAACGCGCCTCGGATCGAGAAAGCAATGCAGGCCGTTTTCGCCCCCGGCTCCCCGCTCTCAATATGGCGAACCGGGGCTGGGCTGCCCTGGCTCCTTGGGCCCTGCTGCTTTGCTGGGGATCTCCGGTGCCCGAAACCCACTCCCCACGGGTACTCCTTCGTGGGGAAGCAGGATTGGGCGCGCGAAGGCCTTCTGCGCGGAGGCCCCAGCCATGCCCCCTGAGCCAGCTCGGCGATTCAGCGCCGAGGCCCCGTCGCACCGACGGCCCGAAACAATCTTCTGGCAGCTGCATTCTGCAAAGGGAAACTCTCTTCGGGCAGCAAACCACAGCCCCAACGAGCCTCGGATCGAGAAAGCAACGCAAGCCGTTTTCGCCCCCGGCCCCCCCCACTCCATAGGGCGAACCGGGGCTGGGCTGCCCCGGATCCCTGGGCAATGCTGCTTTGCTGGGGGTCTCTGGTGCCCGAAACCCACTCCCCACGAGTTCTCCATCGTGGTTAATCAAGATTGGGCGCTGGAAGCCTTCTGCGCCCAGGCCCCAGCAATGCCCCCTGAGCCAGCTCGGCCTCTCAGCGCCGAGGCCCCGTAGCACCGATGGCCCGAAGCAATCTTCTGGCAGCTGCAACATGCAAAGGGAAACTCTCCTCGGGCAGCAAACCACAGCCCCAACGCGCCTCGGATCGAGAAAGCAACGCAAGCCGTTTTTGCCCCCGGCCCACGCCACACCTTAGGGCGAACTGGGGCTGGGCTGCCCCGGCTCCCTGGGCCCTGCTGCTTTGCTGGGGGTCTCCGGTGCCCGAAACCCACTCCCCACGGGTTCTCCTTCTTGGGGAAGCAGGATTGGGCGCGCGAAGGCCTTCTGCTCCCAGGCCCCAGCCATGCCCCCTGGGCCAGCTCGGCCGCTCTGCGCCGAGGCCCCATCGCACCGATGGCCTGAAACAATCTTCTGGCAGCTGCATTCTGCAAAGGGAAACACTCCTCAGGCAGCAAACCACAGCCCCAACGCGCCTCGGATCGAGAAAGCAACGCAAGCCGTTTTCGCCCCCGGCTCCCCGCTCTCAATATGGCGAACCGGGGCTGGGCTGCCCTGGCTTCTTGGGCCCTGCTGCTTTGCTGGGGGTCTCCGGTGCCCGAAACCCACTCCCCACGGGTTCTCCTTCGTGGTTAATCAGGATTGGGCGCGGGAAGCCTTCTGCGCCCAGGCCCCAGCCATGCCCCTGAGCCAACTCAGCGGCTCAGCGCCGAGGCCCCGTCGCACTGATGGCCCGAAGCAATATTCTGGCAGCTGCACCTGCAAAGGGAAACTCTCCTCGGGCAGCAAACCACAGCCCCAACGCGCCTCGGATCGAGAAAGCAACGCAAGCCGTTTTCGCCCCGGCCCACGCCACTCCATAGGGCGAACCGGGGCTGGGCTGCCCCGGCTCCCTGGGCCCTGCTGCTTTGCTGGGGGTCTCCGGTGCCCGAAACCCACTCCCCACGGGTTCTCCTTCGTGGGGAAGCAGGATTGGGAGCGCGAAGGCCTTCTGCTCCCAGGCACCAGCCATGCCCCCTGGGCCAGCTCGGCCGCTCTGCGCCGAGGCTCCATCGCACCGATGGCCTGAAACAATCTTCTGGCAGCTGCATTCTGCAAAGTGAAACACTCCTCGGGCAGCAAACCACAGCCCCAACGCGCCTCGGATCGAGAAAGCAACGCAAGCCGTTTTCGCCCCCGGCACCGCGCTCGCCATAGGGCAAATCGGGGCAGGGATGCCCCGGTTGCCAGGGCCCTGCTACTTTGCTGGGGGTCTCCGGTGCCCGAAACCCACTCCCCAGGGGTTCTCCTTCGTGGGGAAGCGGGATTGGGCGTGCGAAGGCCTTCTGCCCCCAGGCCCCAGCCATGCCCCCTGAGCCAGCTCCTCCGATCAGCGCCGAAGCCCCGTCGCACCGACGCCAGAAACAATCTTCTGGCAGCTGCATTCTGCAAAGGGAAACTCTCCTCCGGCAGCAAACCACAGCCCCAACGCGCCTCGGATCGAGAAAGCAATGCAAGCCGTTTTGGTCCCCGGCCACCCCCACTCCATAGGGCGAACCGGGGCTGGGCTGCCCCGGCTCCCTGCGCCCTGCTGTTTTGCTGGGGGTCTCCGGTGCCCGAAACCCACTCCCCACGGGTTCTTCTTCGTGGGGAAGCAGGATTGGGCGCGCGAAGGCCTTCTGCGCCCAGGCCCCAGCCATGCCCCCTGAGCAAGCCAGGCGAATCAGCAAAGAGGCCCCGTCGCACCAACGGCCCCAAACAATCTTCTGGCAGCTGCATTCTGCAAAGGGAAACTCTCCTCGGGCAGCAAACCACAGCCCCAACGCGCCTCGGATCGAGAAAGCAACGCAAGCCGTTTTCGCCCCCGGCACCGCGCTCGACATAGGGCGAACCTGGGCTGGGCTGCCCTGGCTCCCTGGGCCCTGCTGTTTTGCTGGGGGTCTCCGGTGCCCGAAACCCACTCCCCACGGGTTCTCCTTCGTGGGGAAGCAGGATTGGGCGCACGAAGGCCTTCTGCGCACAGGCCCTAGCCTTGCCCCCTCAGCCACCTCGGCCGCTCAGCGCCGAGGCCCCGTCGCACCGACGGCCCGAAACAATCATCTGGCAGCTGCATTCTGCAAAGGGAAACTCTCCTGGGGCAGCAAACCACAGCCCCAACGCGCCTCGGATCGAGAAAGCAACGCAAGCCGTTTTCGCCCCCGGCCCCCCCCACTCCATAGGGCGAACCGGGGCTGGGCTGCCCCGGCCCCCTGGGCCCTGCTGCTTTGCTGGGGGTCTCCGGTGCCTGAAACCCACTCCCCACGAGTTCTCCATCGTGGTTAATCAAGATTTGGCGCTGGAAGCCTTCTGCGCCCAGGCCCCAGCAATGCCCCCTGAGCCAGCTCGGCCTATCAGCGCCGAGGCCCCGTAGCACCGATGGCCCGAAGCAATCTTCTGGCAGCTGCAACCTGCAAAGGGAAACTCTCCTCTGGCAGCAAACCACAGCCCCAACGCGACTCGGATCGAGAAAGCAACGCAAGCCGTTTTCGCCCCCGGCCCACGCCACACCATAGGGCGAACCAGGGCTGGGCTGCCCCGGCTCCCTGGGCCCTGCTGCTTTGCTGGGGGTCCCCGTGCCCGAAACCCACTCCCCACGGGTTCTCCTTCGTGGGGAAGCGGGATTGGGCGCGCGAAGGCCTTCTGCTCCCAGGCCCCAGCCATGCCCCCTGGGCCAGCTCGGCCGATCTGCCTCGAGGCCCCATCGCACCGATGGCCTGAAACAATCTTCTGGCAGCTGCATTCTGCAAAGGGAAACACTCCTCAGGCAGCAAACCACAGCCCCAACGCGCCTCGGATCGAGAAAGCAACGCAAGCCGTTTTCGCCCCGGCACCGCGCTCGCCATAGGGCGAATCGGGGCAGGGCTGCCCCGGCTGCCTGGGCCCTGCTGCTTTGTTGGGGGTCTCCGGTGCCCGAAACCCACTCCCCACGGGTTCTCCTTCGTGGGGAAGCGGGATTGGGCGCGCGAAGGCCTTCTGCGCCCAGGCCCCAGGCATGCCCCCTGAGACAGCTCGTCCGATCAGCGCCGAGGCCCTGTTGCACCTACGGCCCCAAACAATCTTCTGGCAGCTGTATTCTGCAAAGCGAAACTCTCCTCCAGCAGCAAACTACAGCCTCAACGTGCCTCGGATCGAGAAAGCAACGCAAGCCGTTTGCGCCTCCGGAACCCCGCTCTCCATAGAGCGAACCTGGTCTGGGCTGCCCTGGCTCCCTGATCCCTGCTGCTTTGCTGGGGGTTTCCGGTGCCGGAAACCCACTCCCCAGGGGTTCTCCTTCGTGGGGAAGCGGGATTGGGCGTGCGAAGGCCTTCTGCCCCCAGGCCCCAGCCATGCCCCCTGAGCCAGCTCCTCTGATCAGCGCCGAGGCCCCGTCGCACCGACGGCCTCAAACAATCTTCTGGCAGCTGCATTCTGCAAAGGGAAACTCTCCTCGGGCAGCAAACCACAGCCCCAACGCGCCTCGGATCGAGAAAGCAATGCAAGCCGTTTTGGTCCCCGGCCACCCCCACTCCATAGGGCGAACCGGGGCTGGGCTGCCCCGGCTCCCTGGGCCCTGCTGTTTTGCTGGGGGTCTCCGGTGCCCGAAACCCACTCCCCACGGGTTCTCCTTCGTGGGGAAGCAGGATTGGGCGCGCGAAGGCCTTCTGCGCCCAGGCCCCAGCCATGCCCCCTGAGCCAGCTCGGCCGCTCAGCGCCTAGGCCCCGTCGCACCGACGGCCCCAAACAATCTTCTGGCAGCTGCATTCTGCAAAGGGAAACTCTCCTCTGGCAGCAAACCACAGCCACAACGCGCCTCGGATCGAGAAAGCAACGCAAGCCGTTTTTGCCCCCAGCCCTCCGCTCTCCATCGGGCGAACTGGGGCAGGGCTGCCGGGGCTCCCTGGGCCCTGCTGCTTTGCTGGGTGTCTCCGGTGCCCGAAACCCACTCCCCACGGGTTCTCCTTCGTTGGGAAGCAGGATTGGGCGCACGAAGGCCTTCTGCGCCCAGGCCCCAGCCTTGCCCCCTGAGCCAGCTCGGCCGCTCAGCGCCGAGGCCCCGTCGCAACGACGGCCCGAAACAATCTTCTGGCAGCTGCATTCTGCAAAGGGAAACTCTCCTGGGGCAGCAAACCACAGCCCCAACGCGCCTCGGATCGAGAAAGCAACGGAAGCCGTTTTCGCCCCCGGCCCCCCCCACTCCATAGGGCGAACCGGGGCTGGGCTGCCCCGGCTCCCTGGGCCCTGCTGCTTTGCTGGGGGTCTCCGGTGCCTGAAACCCACTCCCCACGAGTTCTCCATCGTGGTTAATCAAGATTTGGCGCTGGAAGCCTTCTGCGCCCAGGCCCCAGCAATGCCCCCTGAGCCAACTCGGCCTATCAGCGCCGAGGCCCCGTAGCACCGATGGCCCGAAGCAATCTTCTGGCAGCTGCAACCTGCAAAGGGAAACTCTCCTCTGGCAGCAAACCACAGCCCCAACACGCCTCGGATCGAGAAAGCAACGCAAGCCGTTTTCGCCCCCGGCCCACGCCACAACATAGGGCGAACCAGGGCTGGGCTGCCCCGGCTCCCTGGGCCCTGCTGCATTGCTGGGGGTCCCCGTGCCCGAAACCCACTCCCCACGGGTTCTCCTTTGTGGGGAAGCGGGATTGGGCGCGCGAAGGCCTTCTGCTCCCAGGCCCCAGCCATGCCCCCTGGGCCAGCTCGGCCGATCTGCGCCGAGGCCCCATCGCACCGATGGCCTGAAACAATCTTCTGGCAGCTGCATTCTGCAAAGGGAAACACTCCTCAGGCAGCAAACCACAGCCCCAACGCGCCTCGGATCGAGAAAGCAACGCAAGCCGTTTTCGCCCCGGCACCGCGCTCGCCATAGGGCGAATCGGGGCAGGGCTGCCCCGGCTGCCTGGGCCCTGCTGCTTTGCTGGGGGTCTCCGGTGCCCGAAACCCACTCCCCACGTGTTCTCCTTCGTGGGGAAGCGGGATTGGACGCGCGAAGGCCTTCTGCGCCCAGGCCCCAGGCATGCCCCCTGAGACAGCTCGTCCGATCAGCGCCGAGGCCCTGTTGCACCGACGACCCCAAACAATCTTCTGGCAGCTATATTCTGCAAAGCGAAACTCTCCTCCATCAGCAAACTACAGCCTCAACGTGCCTCGGATCGAGAAAGCAACGCAAGCCGTTTGCGCCTCCGGACCCCCGCTCTCCATAGAGCGAACCTGGGCTGGGCTGCCCTGGCTCCCTGATCCCTGCTGCTTTGCTGGGGGTTTCCGGTGCCCGAAACCCACTCCCCAGGGGTTCTCCTTCGTGGGGAAGCGGGATTGGGCGTGCGAATGCCTTCTGCCCCCAGGCCCCAGCCATGCCCCCTGAGCCAGCTCCTCTGATCAGCGCCGAGGCCCCGTCGCACCGACGGCCCCAAACAATCCTCTGGCAGCTGCATTCTGCAAAGGGAAACTCTCCTCGGGCAGCAAACCACAGCCCCAACGCGCCTCGGATCGAGAAAGCAATGCAAGCCGTTTTGGTCCCCGGCCACCCCCACTCCATAGGGCGAACCGGGGCTGGGCTGCCCCGGCTCCCTGGGCCCTGCTGCTTTGCTGGGGGTCTCCGGTGCCCGAAACCCACTCCCCACGGGTTCTCCTTCGTGGGGAAGCAGGATTGGGCGCGCGAAGGCCTTCTGCGCCCAGGCCCCAGCCATGCCCCCTGAGCCAGCTCGGCCGCTCAACGCCTAGGCCCCGTCGCACCGACGGCCCCAAACAATCTTCTGGCAGCTGCATTCTGCAAAGGGAAACTCTCCTCCGGCAGCAAACCACAGCCACAACGCGCCTCGGATCGAGAAAGCAACGCAAGCCGTTTTTGCCCCCAGCCCTCCGCTCTCCATCGGGCGAACTGGGGCAGGGCTGCCGGGGCTCCCTGGGCCCTGCTGCTTTGCTGGGTGTCTCCGGTGCCCGAAACCCACTCCCCACGGGTTCTCCTTCGTTGGGAAGCAGGATTGGGCGCACGAAGGCCTTCTGCGCCCAGGCCCCAGCCTTGCCCCCTGAGCCAGCTCGGCCGCTCAGCGCCGAGGCCCCATCGCAACGACGGCCCGAAACAATCTTCTGGCAGCTGCATTCTGCAAAGGGAAACTCTCCTCGGGCAGCAAACCACAGCCCCAACGCGCCTCGGATCGAGAAAGCAATGCAGGCCGTTTTCGCCCCCGGCTCCCCGCTCTCAATATGGCGAACCGGGGCTGGGCTGCCCTGGCTCCTTGGGCCCTGCTGCTTTGCTGGGGATCTCCGGTGCCCGAAACCCACTCCCCACGGGTACTCCTTCGTGGGGAAGCAGGATTGGACGCACGAAGGCCTTCTGCGCCCAGGCCCCAGCCATGCCCCCTGAGCCAGCTCGGCGACTCAGCGCCGAGGCCCCGTCGCACCGACGGCCCGAAACAATCTTCTGGCAGCTGCATTCTGCAAAGGGAAACTCTCTTCGGGCAGCAAACCACAGCCCCAACGAGCCTCGGATCGAGAAAGCAACGCAAGCCGTTTTCGCCCCCGGCCCCCGCCACTCCATAGAGCGAAACGGGGCTGGGCTGCCCCGGATCCCTGGGCAATGCTGCTTTGCTGGGCGTCTCCGGTGCCCGAAACCCACTCCCCACGAGTTCTCCATCGTGGTTAATCAAGATTGGGCGCTGGAAGCCTTCTGCGCCCAGGCCCCAGCAATGCCCCCTGAGCCAGCTCGGCCTCTCAGCGCCGAGGCCCTGTAGCACCGATGGCCCGAAGCAATCATCTGGCAGCTGCAACATGCAAAGGGAAACTCTCCTCGGGCAGCAAACCACAGCCCCAACGCGCCTCGGATCGAGAATGCAACGCAAGCCGTTTTCGCCCCCGGACCCCCGCTCTCCATAGAGCGAACCTGGGCTGGGCTGCCCTGGCTCCCTGGGCCCTGCTGCTTTGATGGGGGTCTCCGGTGCCCGAAACCCACTCCCCACGGGTTCTCCTTCGTGGGAAAGCAGGATTGGGCGCGCGAAGGCCTTCTGCGCCCAGGCCACAGCCATACCCCATGAGCCAGCTCGGCCTCGCAGCGCCTAGGCCCCGTCGCACCGACGGCCCCAAAGAATCTTCTGGCAGCTGCATTCTGCAAAGGGAAACTCTCCTCGGGCAGCAAACCACAGCCCCAACGCGCCTCGGATCAAGAAAGCAACGCAAGCCGTTTTCGCCCCCGGCACCCCACTCTCCATAGGGCGAACCTGGGCTGGGCTGCCCTGGCTCCCTGGGCCCTGCTGTTTTGCTCGGGGTCTCCGGTGCCCGAAACCCACTCCCCACGGGTTCTCCTTCGTGGGGAAGCGGGATTGGGCGCGCGAAGGCCTTCTGCGCCCAGGCCCCACGCATGCCCCCTGAGCCAGCTCGTCCGATCAGCGCCGAGGCCCTGTTGCACCGACGGCCCCAAACAATCTTCTGGCAGCTGTATTCTGCAAAGCGAAACTCTCCTCCGGCAGCAAACTACAGCCTCAACGTGCCTCGGATCGAGAAAGCAACGCAAGCCTTTTTCACCTCCGGACCCCCGCTCTCCATAGAGCAAACCTGGGCTGGGCTGCCCTGGCTCCCTGATCCCTGCTGCTTTGCTGGGGGTCTCCGGTGCCGGAAACCCACTCCCCAGGGGTTCTCCTTCGTGGGGAAGCGGGATTGGGCGTGCGAAGGCCATCTGCCCCAGGCCCCAGCCATGCCCCCTGAGCCAGCTCCTCCGATCAGCGCCGAGGCCCCGTCGCACCGACGGCCCGAAACAATCTTCTGACAGCTGCATTCTGCAAAGGGAAACTCTCCTCGGGCAGCAAACCACAGCCCCAACGCGCCTCGGATCGAGAAAGCAATGCAAGCCGTTTTGGTCCCCGGTCATCCCCACTCCATAGGGCGAACCGGGGCTGGGCTGCCCCGGCTCCCTGGGCCCTGCTGTTTTGCTGGGGGTCTCCGGTGCCCGAAACCCACTCCCCACGGGTTCTCCTTCGTGGGGAAGCAGGATTGGGCGCGCGAAGGCCTTCTGCGCCCAGGCCCCAGCCATGCCCCCTGAGCCAGATCGGCCGCTCAGCGCCGAGGCCCCGTCGCACCGACGGCCCCAAACAATCTTCTGGCAGCTGCATTCTGCAAAGGGAAACTCTCCTCCGGCAGCAAACCACAGCCCCAACGCGCCTCGGATCGAGAAAGCAACGCAAGCCGTTTTTGCCCCCTGCCCTCCGCTCTCCATCGGGCGAACTGGGGCAGGGCTGCCGGGGCTCCCTGGGCCCTGCTGCTTTGCTGGGTGTCTCCGGTGCCCGAAACCCACTCCCCACGGGTTCTCCTTCGTTGGGAAGCAGGATTGGGCGCACGAAGGCCTTCTGCGCCCAGGCCCCAGCCTTGCCTCCTGAGCCAGCTCGGCCGCTCAGCGCCGAGGCCCCGTCGCACCGACGGCCCGAAACAATCTTCTGGCAGCTGCATTCTGCAAAGGGAAACTCTCCTCGGGCAGCAAACCACAGCCCCAACGCGCCTCGGATCTAGAAAGCAATGCAAGCCGTTTTGGTCCCCGGCCACCCCCACTCCATAGGGGGAACCGGGGCTGGGCTGCCCCGGCTCCCTGGGCCCTGCTGCTTTGCTGGGGGTCTCCGGTGCCCGAAACCCACTCCCCACGGGTTCTCCTTCGTGGGGAAGCAGGATTGGGCGCGCGAATGCCTTCTGCGCCCAGGCCCCAGCCTTCCCCCTGAGACAGCTCGGCCGCTCAGCGCCGAGGCCCCGTCGCACCGACGGCCCCAACCAATCTTCTGGCAGCTGCATTCTGCAAAGGGAAACTCTCCTCGGGCAGCAAACCACAACCACAACGCGCCTCGGATCGAGAAAGCAACGCAAGCCGTTTTCGCCCCCGACCCCCCTCTCTCCATAGGGCGAACCCGGGCTGGGCTGCCCCGGCACCCTGGGCCCTGCTGCTTTGCTGGGTGTCTCCGGTGCCCGAAACCCACTCCCCACGGGTTCTCCTTCGTGGGGAAGCAGGATTGGACGCGCGAAGCCTTCTGCGCCCAGGCCCTAGCCATGCCCCCTGAGCCAGCTCGGCCTCTCAGCGCCATGGCCCTGTCGCACCGACGGCCCCAAACAATCTTCTGGCAGCTGCATTCTGCAAAGGGAAACTCTCCTCGGGCAGTAAACCGCAGCCCCAACGCGCCTTGGATGGAGAAAGCAACGCAAGCCGTTTTCGCCACCGGCCCCCCGCTCTCCATAGGGCTAACCGGGGCTGGGCTGCCCTGGCTCCTTGGGCCCTGCTGCTTTGCTGGGGGTCTCCGGTGCCCGAAACCCACTCCCCACGGGTTCTCCTTCGTGGGGAAGCAGGATTGGGCCCGCGAAAGACTTCTGCGCCCAGGCCCGAGCCTTGCCCCCTGGCCCAGCTCGGCCGCTCAGCGTCGAGGCTCCGTCGCACCGACGGCCCCAAACAATTTTTGGCAGCTGCATTCTGCAAAGGGAAACTCTCCTCGGGCAGCAAACCACAGCCCCAACGCGCCTCGGATGGAGAAAGCAACGCAAGCCGTTTTCGCCCCCGGCCCCCCAATCTCCATAGAGCGAAATAGGGCTGGGCTCCCCAGGCTCCCTGGGCCCTGCTGCTTTGCTGGGTGTCTCCGTTGCCCGAAACCCACTCCCCACGGTTTCTCCTTCATCGAGAAGCAGAATTGGGCGAGCGAAGGCCTTCTACGCCCAGGCCCCAGCCATGCCACCTGAGCGAGCTCCGCCGCTCAGCGCCGAGGCCCCGTCGCACAGACGGCCCCAAACAATCTTCTGGCAGCTGCATTCTGCAAAGGGAAACTCTCCTCGGGCAGCAAACCACAGCCCCAACGCGCCTCGGATCAAGAAAGCAACGCAAGCTGTTTTCGCCCCCGGTCCCCCGCTCTCCATAGGGCGAACCGGGGCTGGTCTGCCCAAGCTCCCTGGGCCCTGCTGCTTTGCTGGGTGTCTCCGTTGCCCGAAACCCACTCCCCACGGGTTCTCCTTCGTGGGGAAGAAGGATTGGGCGCGCGAAGGCCTTCTGCGCCCAGGCCCCAGCCATGCCCCCTGAAAAAGCTCGGCCTCTCAGCGCTGAGGCCCCGTCGCACCGACTGCCCCAAACAATCTTCTGGCAGCTGCATTCTGCAAAGGGAAACTCTCCTCGGGCAGCAAACCACAGCCCCAACGCGCCTCGGATCGAGAAAGCAACGCAAGCCGTTTGTGCCCCCGGCCCTCCGCTCTCCATAGAGCGAACCGGGGCTGGGCTGCCCCGGCGCCCTGGGCCCTGCTGCTTTGCTGGGGGTCTCCGGTGCCCGAAACCCAGTCCCCACAGGTTCTCCTTCGTGGGGAAGCAGGATAGGGCGCGCGAAGCCCTTCTGAGCCCAGGCCCCAGCCAAGCCCCCTGAGGCAGCTCGGCCGCTCAGCTCCAAGGTGCCGTCGCACCGATGGCCCCAAACGAGCTTCTGGCAGCTGCATTCTGCAAAGGGAAACTCTCCTCGGGCAGCAAATCACAGCCCCAACGCGCCTCGTATCGAGAAAGCCACGCAAGCCGTTTTCGCCCCCTGCCCCCCGCTCTCCATAGAGAGAACCGGGGCTGGGCTGCCCAGGCTCCCTGGGCCCTGCTGCTTTGCTGGGGGTCTCCGGTGCCGGAAACCCACACCCCATGTGTTCTCCTTCGTGGGGAAGCAGGATTGGACGCGCGAAGCCTTCTGCGCCCAGGCCCCAGCCATGCCCCCTGAGCCAGCTCGGCCTCGGAGCGCCTAGGCTCCGTCGCACCAACGGCCCCAAACAATCTTCTGGCAGCTGCATTCTGCAAAGGGAAACTCTCCTCGGGCAGCAAACCACAGCCCCATCGCGCCTCGGATCGAGAAAGCAATGCAAGCCGTTTTCGCCCCCGGCCCCCCCGCTCTCCATGTGTTGAACCGGGGCTGGGCTGCCCTAGCTCCTTGGGCCCTGCTGCTTTGCTGGGGATCTCCGGTGCGCGAAACCCACTCCCCACGGGTTCTCCTTCCTGGGGAAGCAGGATTGGGCGCGCGAAGCCTTCTGCGCCCAGGCCCCAGCCATGCCCCCTGAGTCAGCTCGGCCGCGCAGCACCTAGGCCCCGTCGCACCGACGGCCCGAAACAATCTTCTGTCAGCTCCATTCTGCAAAGGGAAAATCTCCTCGGGCAGCAAACCACAGCCCCAACGCGCCTCGGATCGAGAAAGCAACGCAAGCCGTTTTCGCCCCCGGCACCTCGCTCGCTATAGGGCAAATCTGGGCAGGGCTGCCCCGGCTGCCTGGGCCCTGCTGTTTTGCTGGGGGTCTCCGGTGCCCGAAACCCACTCCCCACGGGTTCTCCTTCGTGGGGAAGTGGGATTGGGCGCGCGAAGGCCTTCTGCGCCCAGGCCCCAGCCATGCCCCCTGAGCCAGCTCGTCCGATCACCGCCGAGGCCCCGTCGCACCGACGGCCCCAAACAATCTTCTGGCAGCTGCATTCTGCAAAGGGAAACTCTCCTCGGGCAGCAAACCACAGCCCCAACGCGCCTCGGATCGAGAAAGCAACGCAAGCCTTTTTCGCCCCCGGACCCCCGTTCTCCATAGAGCGAACCAGGGCTGGGGTGCCCAGCCTCCTTGGGCCCTGCTGCTTTGCTGGGGGTCTCCGGTGCCCGAAACCCACTCCCCACGGGTTCTCCTTCGTGGGGAAGCAGGATTGGGCGCGCGAAGGCCTTCTTCGCCCAGGCCCCAGCCTTCCCCCCTGAGCCAGCTCGGCCGCTCAGCGCCGAGGCCCCGTCGCACCGACGGCCCCAAACAATCTTCTGGCAGCTGCATTCTGCAAAGGGGAACTCTCCTCGGGCAGAAAACCACAGCCCCAATGCGCCTCGGATCGAGAAAGCTACGCAAGCCGTTTTCGCCCCCGACCCCCCTCTCTCCATAGGGCGAACCGGGGCTGGGCTGCCCCGGCTCCCTGGGCCCTGCTGCTTTGCTGGGTGACTCCGGTGCCCGAAACCCACTCCCCACGGGTTCTCCTTCGTGGGGAAGCAGGATTGGGCACGCGAAGCCCTTCTGCGCCCAGGCCCCAGCCAAGCCCCCTTAGCCAGCTCGGCCGCTCAACGCCAAGATGCCGTCGCACCGATGGCCCCAAACGAGCTTCTGTCAGCTGCATTCTGCAAAGGGAAACTCTCCTCGGGCAGCAAACCACAGCCCCAACGCGCCTCGGATCGAGAAAGCACTGCAAGCCGTTTTCAACCCCGACCCCCCGGTCTCCATAGGGAGAACCGGGGCTGGGCTGCCCCGGCTCCCTGGGCCCTGCTGCTTTGCTGTGTGTCTCAGGTTCCTGAAACCCACTCCCCACAGGTTCTCCTTCGTGGGGAAGCAGGATTGGGCGCGCGAAGGCCTTCTGCGCCCAGGCCCCAGCCAAGCCCCCTGAGCCAGCTCGGCCGCTCAGCGCCAAAGACCCGTCGAACCGATGGCCCCAAACGAGCTTCTGGCAGCTGCATTCTGCAAAGGGAAACTCTCCTCGGGCAGCAAACCACAGCCTCAACGCGCCTCGGATCCAGAAAGCAACGCAAGCCGTTTTCGCCCCTGACCCCCCGCTCTCAAACGGCGAACCGGGGCTGGGCTGCCCCGGCTCCCTGGGCCCTGCTGCTTTGCTGGGGGTCTCCGGTGCCCGAAACCCACTCCCCACAGGTTCTCCTTCGTGGGGAAGCAGGATTGGGCGCGCGAAGCCCTTCTGAGCCCAGGCCCCAGCCAAGCCCCCTGAGCCAGCTCGGCCGCTCAGCGCCAAGGTGCCGTAGCACCGACGGCCCCAAACGAGCTTCTGTCAGCTGCATTCTGCAAAGGGAAACTCTCCTCGGGCAGCAAACCACAGCCCCAACGCGCCTCGGATCGAGAAAGCAACGCAAGCCTTTTTCGCCCCCGGACCCCCGCTCTCCATAGAGCGAACCAGGGCTGGGGTGCCCAGCCTCCCTGGGCCCTGCTGCTTTGCTGGGGGTCTCCGGTGCCCGAAACCCACTCCCCACGGGTTCTCCTTCGTGGGGAAGCAGGACTGGGCGCGCGAAGGCCTTCTGCGCCCAGGCCCCAGCCCTGCCCCCTGAACCAGCTCGGCCTCTCAGCGCCGAGGCCCCGTTGCACCGACGGCCCCAAACAATCTTCTGGCAGCTGCATTCTGCAAAGGGAAACTCTCCTCGGGCAGCAAACCACAGCCCCAACGCGCCTAGGATCGAGAAAGCAACGCAAGCCGTTTTCGCCCCCGGCCACCCCCACTCCATAGGGCGAACCGGGGCTGGGCTGCCCCGGCTCCCTGGGCCCTGCTGCTTTGCTGGGTGTCTCCAGTGCCCGAAACCCACTCCCCACGGGTTCTCCTTCGTGAGGAAGCAGGATTGGGCGCGCGAAGGCCTTCTGCGCCCAGGCCCCAGCCTTCCCCCCTGAGCCAGCTCGGCCGCTCAACGCCAAGGTGCCGTCGCACCGATGGCCCCAAACGAGCTTCTGTCAGCTGCATTCTGCAAAGGGAAACTCTCCTCGGGCAGCAAACCACAGCCCCAACGCGCCTCGGATCGAGAAAGCACTGCAAGCCGTTTTCACCCCCGACCCCCCGGTCTCCATAGGGCGAACCGGGGCTGGGCTGCCCCGGCTCCCTGGGCCCTGCTGCTTTGCTGTGTGTCTCAGGTTCCTGAAACCCACTCCCCACAGGTTCTCCTTCGTGGGGAAGCAGGATTGGGCGCGCGAAGGCCTTCTGCGCCCAGGCCCCAGCCATGCCCCCTGAACCAGCTCGGCCACTCAGCACCGAGGCCCAGTCGCACCGACGGCTCAAAACAATCTTCTGGCAGCTGCATTCTGCAAAGGGAAACTCTGCTCGGGCAGCAAACCACAGCCCCAACGCGCCTCGGATCGAGAAAGCAACGCAAGCCTTTTTCGCCCACGGACCCCCGCTCTCCATAGAGCGAAATGGGGCAAGGGTGCCCAGCCTCCCTGGGCCCTGCTGCTTTGCTGGGGGTCTCCGGTGCCCGAAACCCACTCCCCACGGGTTCTCCTTCGTGGGTAAGCAGGATTGGGCACGCGAAGTCCGTCTGCGCCCAGGCCCCAGCCATGCCCCCTGAGCCAGCTCGGCCGCGCAGCGCCTAGGCCCCGTCAAACCGACAGCCCCAAACAATCTTCTGTCAGCTGCATTCTGCAAAGGGAAACTCTGCTCGGGCAGCAAACCACAGCCCCAACGCGCCTCGGATCGAGAAAGCAACGCAAGCCTTTTTCGCCCACGGACCCCCGCTCTCCAAAGAGCGAACCGGGGCAAGGGTGCCCAGCCTCCCTGGGCCCTGCTGCTTTGCTGGTGGTCTCCGGTGCCCGAAACCCACTCCCCACGGGTTCTCCTTCGTGGGGAAGCAGGATTGGGCACGCGAAGTCCGTCTGCGCCCAGGCCCCAGCCATGCCCCCTGAGCCAGCTCGGCCGCGCAGCGCCTAGGCCCCGTCAAACCGACAGCCCCAAACAATCTTCTGGCAGCTGCATTCTGCAAAGGGAAACTCTCCTCGGGCAGCAAACCACAGCCCCAACGCGCCTCGGATCGAGAAAGCAACGCAAGCCGTTTTCGCCCCCGGCCCCCCGCTCTCCATAGGGCGAACGGGGGCTGGGCTGCCCCGGCTCCCTGGGCCCTGCTGCTTTGTTGGGGGTCTCTGGTGCCCGAAACCCACTCCCCACAGGTTCTCCTTCGTGGGGAAGCAGGATTGGGCGCGCGAAGGCCTTCTGGGCCCAGGCCCCAGCCAAGCCCCCTGAGCCAGCTCGACCGCTCAGCGCCAAGGTGACGTCGCACCGATGGCCCCAAACGAGCTTCTGTCAGCTGCATTCTGCAAAGGGAAACTCTCCTAGGGCAGCAAATCACAGCCGCAACGCGCCTCGGATCGAGAAAGCAACGCAAGCCGTTTTCGCCCCCTGCCCCCCACTCTCCATAGAGCGAACCGGGGCTGGGTTGCCCAGGCTCCCTGGGCCCTGCTGCTTTGCTGGGGGTCTCCGGTGCCCGAAACCCACTCCCCACGGGTTCTCCTTCGTGGGGAAGCAGGATTGGACGCGCGAAGCCTTCTGCGCCCAGGCCCCAGATATGCCCCCTGAGCCAGCTCGTCCGATCAGCGCCGAGGCCCCGTCGCACCGACGGCCCCAAACAATCTTCTGGCAGCTGCATTCTGCAAAGGGAAACTCTCCTCGGGCAGCAAACCACAGCCCCAACGCGCCTCGGATCGAGAAAGCAACGCAAGCCGTTTTCGCCCCCGGCCCCCCGCTCTCCATAGAGCGAACCGGGGCAGGGTTGCCGAGGCTCCCTGGGCCCTGCTGCTTTGCTGGGGGTCTCCGGTGCCCGAAACCCACTCCCCACGGGTTCTCCTTCGTGGGGAAGTAGGATTGGGCGCGCGAAGGCCTTCTGCGCCCAGGCCCCAGCCATGCCCCCTGAGCCAGCTAGGCCGCTCAGTGCCTAGGCCCCGTCGCACAGACGGCCCCAAACAATCTCCTGGCAGCTGCATTCTGCAAAGGGAAACTCTCCTCGGCCAGCAGACCACAGCCCCAACGCGCCTCGGATTGAGAAAGCAACGCAAGCCGTTTTCGCCCCGGGCCCACGCCACTCCATAGGGCGAACCGGGGCTGGGCTGACCCGGCTCCCTGGGCCCTGCTGCTTTGCTTGGGGTCTTCGGTGCCCGAAACCCACTCCCCACGGGTTCTCCTTCGTGGGGAAGCGGGATTGGGTGCACGAAAGCTATCTGCGCCCAGGCACCAGCCATGCCCCCTGGGCCAGCTCGGCCGCTCTTCGCCGAGGCCCCGTCGCACCGACGGCCGCAAACAATCTTCTGGCAGTTGCATTCTGCAAAGGGAAACTCTCCTCGGGCAGCAAACCACAGCCCCAACGCGCCTCGGATCGAGAAAGCAACGCAAGCCGGTTTCGCCTCCGGGCCCCCACTCTCCATAGAGCGAACCTGGGCTGGGCTGCCCTGGCTCCCTGGGCCCTGCTGCTGTGCTGGGGGTCTCCGGTGCCCGAAACCCACTCCCCACGAGTTCTCCTTCGTGGGGAAGCAGGATTGGGCGCGCGAAAGCCTTCTGCGCCCAGGCCCCAGCCATGCCCCCTGAGCCAACTCGGCCGCGCATCGCCTAGGACCCGTCGCACCGACGGCCCCAAACAATCTTCTGGCAGCTGCACTCTGCAAAGGGAAACTCTCCTCGGGCAGCAAACCACAGCCCCAATGCGCCTCGGATCGAGAAAGCAATGCAGGCTGTTTTCGCCCCCGGCTCCCTGCTCTCAATATGGCGAACCGGGGCTGGGCTGCCCTGGCTTCTTGGGCCCTGCTGTTTTGCTGGGGGTCTCCGGTGCCCAAAACCCACTCCCCACGGGTTCTCCTTCGTGGGGAAGCAGGATTGGGCGCACGAAGGCCTTCTGGGCCCAGGCCCTAGCCTTGCCCCCTGAGCCACCTCAGCCGCTCAGCGCCGAGGCCCCATCGCACCGACGGCCCGAAACAATCTTCTGGCAGCTGCATTCTGCAAAGGGAAACTCTCCTCGGGCAGCAAACCACAGCCCCAACGCGCCTCGGATCGAGAAAGCAACGCAAGCCGTTTTCGCCCCTGTCCCCCCCGATTCCATAGGGCGAACCGGGGCTGGGCTGCCCCGGCTGCCTGGGCCCTGCTGCTTTGCTGGGGGTCTCCGGTGCCCGAAACCCACTCCCCACGGGTTCTCCTTCGTGGTTAATCAGGATTGGGCGCGGGAAGCCTTCTGCGCCCAGGCCCCAGCCATGCCCCCTGAGCCAGCTCCGCCGCTCAGCGCCGAGGCCCCGTCGCACCGATGGCCTGAAGCAATATTCTGGCAGCTGCAACCTGCAAAGGGAAACTCTCCTTGGGCAGCAAACCACAGCCCCAACGCGCCTCGGATCGAGAAAGCAACGCAAGCCGTTTTCGCCCCCGGCCCACGCCACTCCATAGGGCGAACCGGGGCTGGGCTGCCCCTGCTCCCTGGGCCCTGCTGCTTTGCTGGGGGTCTCCGGTGCCCGAAACCCACACCCCACGGGTTCTCCTTCGTGGGGAAGCACGATTGGGCGCGCGAAGCCTTCTGCGCCCAGGCCCCAGCCATGCCCCCTGAGCCGGCTCCGCTTCCCAGCGCCGAGGCTCCTTCGAATCGACGGCCGTAAACGAACTTCTGGCAGAGGCATTCTGCAAAGGGAAACTCTCCTCGGGCAGCAAACCACAGCCCCAACGCGCCTCGGATCGAGAAAGCAACGCAAGCCGTTTTCGCCCCCGGCCGCCCGCTCTCCATATGGCGAACCGGGGCTGGGCTGCCCTGGCTCCTTGGGCCCTGCTGCTTTGCTGGGTGTCTCCGGTGCCCGAAACCCACTCCCCACGGGTTCTCCTTCATGGGGAAGCAGGATTGGGCGCGCGAAGCCTTCTGCGCCCAGGCCCCAACCATGCCCCCTGAGCCAGCACGGCCGCTCAGCGCCGAGGCCCCGTCGCACCGACGGCCCCAAACAATCTTCTGGCAGCTGCATTCTGCAAAGGGAAACTCTCCTCGGGCAGCAAACCACAGCCCCAACGCGCCTCGGATCGAGAAAGCAACGCAAGCCGTTTTCGCCCCCGGCACACGCCACTCCATAGGGCGAACCGGGGCTGGGCTGCCCCGGCTCCCTGGGCCCTGCTGCTTTGCTGGGGGTCTCCAGTGCCCGAAACCCACTCCCCACGGGTTCTCCTTCGTGGGGAAGCAGAATTGGGCGCGCGAAGGCCTTCTGCTCCCAGGCCTCAGCCATGCCCCCTGGGCCAGCTCGGCCGCTCTGCGCCGAGGCTCCATCGCACCGATGGCCTGAAACAATCTTCTGGCAGCTGCATTCTGCAAAGGGAAACACTCCTCGGGCAGCAAACCACAGCCCCAACGCGCCTCGTATCGAGAAAGCAACGCAAGCCGGTTTCGCCTCCGGGCCCCCACTCTCCATAGAGCGAACCTGGGCTGGGCTGCCCTGGCTCCCTGGGCCCTGCTGCTTTGCTGGGGGTCTCCGGTGCCCGAAATCCACTCCCCACGGGTTCTCCTTCGTGGGGAAGCAGGATTGGGCGCGGGAAGCCTTCTGCTCCCAGGCCCCAGCCATGCCCCCTGAGCCAGCTCGGCCGCTCAGCGCCGAGGCCCCGTCGCACCGATGGCCCGAAGCAATATTCTGGCAGCTGCAACCTCCAAAGGTAAAGTCTCCTTGGGCAGCAAACCACAGCCCCAACGCGCCTCGGATCGAGGAAGCAACGCAAGCCGTTTTCCCCCCCGGCCCACGCCACTCCATAGGGCGAACCGGGGCTGGGCTGCCCCTGCTCCCTGGGCCCTGCTGCTTTGCTGGGGGTCTCCGGTGCCCGAAACCCACTCCCCACGGGTTCTCCTTCGTGGGGAAGCAGGATTGGGTGCGCGAAGGCCTTCTGCTCCCAGGCCCCAGCCATGACCCCTGGGCCAGCTCGGCCGCTCTGCGCCGAGGATCCATCGCACCGATGGCCTGAAACAATCTTCTGGCAGCTGCATTCTGCAAAGGGAAACACTCCTCAGGCAGCAAACCACAGCCCCAACGCGCCTCGGATCGAGAAAGCAACGCAAGCCGTTTTCGCCCCCGGCACCGCGCTCGCCATATGGCGAATCCGGGCAGGGCTGCCCCGGCTGCCTGGGCCCTGCTGCTTTCCTGGGGGTCTCCGGTGCCCGAAACCCACTCCCCACGGGTTCTCCTTCGTGGGGAAGCGGGATTGGGCGCGCGAAGGCCTTCTGTGCCCAGGCCCTAGGCATGCCCCCTGAGCCAGCTCGTCCGATCAGCGCCGAGGCCCTGTCGCACCGACGGCCCCAAACAATCTTCTGGCAGCTGCATTCTGCAAAGGGAAACTCTCCTCGGGCAGCAAACCACAGCCCCAACGCGCCTCGGATCGAGAAAGCAACGCAAGCCGTTTTCGCCCCCGGACCCCCGATCTCCATAGAGCGAACCGGGGATGGGCTGCCCCGGCTCCCTGGGCCCTGCTGCTTTGCTGGGGGTCTCCGGTGCCTGAAACCCACTCCCCACGGGTTCTCCTTCGTGGGGAAGCACGAATGGGCGCGCGAAGCCTTCTGCGCCCAGGCCCCAGCCATGCCCCCTGAGCCGGCTCCGCTTCCCTAGGACGAGGCTCCTTCGAATCGACGGCCATAAACGAACTTCTGGCAGCTGCATTCTGCAAAGGGAAACTCTCCTCGGGCAGCAAACCACAGCCCCAACGCGCCTCGGATCGAGAAAGCAACGCAAGCCGTTTTCGCCCCCGGCCCCCCGCTCTCCATATGGCGAACCGGGGCTGGGCTGCCCTGGCTCCTTGGGCCCTGCTGCTTTGCTGGGTGTCTCCGGTGCCCGAAACCCACTCCCCACGGGTTCTCCTTCATGGGGAAGCAGGATTGGGCGCGCGAAGCCTTCTGCGCCCAGGCCCCAGCCATGCCACCTGAGCCAGCACGGCCGCTTAGCGCCGAGGCCACGTCGCACCGACGGCCCCAAACAATCTTCTGGCAGCTGCATTCTGCAAAGGGAAACTCTCCTCGGGCAGCAAACCACAGCCCCAACGCGCCTCGGATCGAGAAAGCAACGCAAGCCGTTTTCGCCCCCGGCCCACGCCACTCCATAGGGCGAACCGGGGCTGGGCAGCCCCGGCTCCCTGGGCCCTGCTGCTTTGCTGGGGGTCTCCGGTGCCCGAAACCCACTCCCCACGGGTTCTCCTTCATGGGGAAGCAGGATTGGGCGCGCGAAGGCCTTCTGCGCCCAGCCCCCGGCCATGCCCCCTGAGACAGCTCGGCCGCGCAACGCCGAGGCCCCGTCGCACCGAGGGCCGCAAACAATCTTCTGGCAGCTGCATTCTGCAAAGGGAAACTCTCCTCGGGCAGCAAACCACAGCCCCAACGCGCCTCGGATCGAGAAAGCAACGCAAGCCGTTTTCGCCCCCGGCACCGCGCTCGCCATAGGGCGAATGGGGGCAGGGCTGCCCCGGCTGCCTGGGCCCTGCTGCTTTGCTGGGGGTCTCCGGTGCCCGAAACCCACTCCCCACGGGTTCTCCTTCGTGGGGAAGCGGGATTGGGCGCACGAAAGCTTTCTGCGCCCAGGCCCCAGCCATGCCCCCTGGGCCAGCTCGGCCGCTCTGCGCCGAGGCACCGTTGCACCGACGGCCGCAAACAATCTTCTGGCAGCTGCATTCTGCAAAGGGAAACTCTCCTCGGGCAGCAAACCACAGCCCCAACGCGCCTCGGATCGAGAAAGCAACGCAAGCCGGTTTGGCCTCCGGGCCACCACTCTCCATAGAGCGAACCTGGGCTGGGCTGCCCTGGATCCCTGGGCCCTGCTGCTTTGCTGGGTGTCTCCGGTGCCCGAAACGCACTCCCCACGGGTTCTCCTTCGTGGGGAAGCAGGATTGGGTGCGCGAAGGCCTTCTGCTCCCAGGCCCCAGCCATGCCCCCTGGGCCAGCTCGGCCGCTCTGCGCCGAGGCTCCATCGCACCGATGGCCTGAAACAATCTTCTGGCAGCTGCATTCTGCAAAGGGAAACACTCCTCAGGCAGCAAACCACAGCCCCAACGCGCCTCGGATAGAGAAAGCAACGCAAGCCGTTTTCGCCCCCGGCACCGCGCTCGCCATAGGGCGAATCCGGGCAGGGCTGCCCCGGCTGCCTGGGCCCTGCTGCTTTGCTGGGGGTCTCCGGTGCCCGAAACCCACTCCCCACGGGTTCTCCTTCGTGGGGAAGCGGGATTGGGCGCACGAAGGCCTTCTGCGCCCAGGCCCCAGGCATGCCCCCTGAGCCAGCTCGTCCGATCAGCGCCGAGGCCCTGTCGCACCGACGGCCCCAAACAATCTTCTGGCAGCTGCATTCTGCAAAGCGAAACTCTCCTCCGGCAGCAAACTACAGCCCCAACGTGCCTCGGATCGAGAAAGCAACGCAAGCCGTTTTCGCCTCCGGACCCCCGCTCTCCATAGAGCGAACCTGGGCTGGGCTGCCCTGGCTCCCTGATCCCTGCTGCTTTGCTGGGGGTCTCCGGTGCCCGAAACCCACTCCCCACGGGTTCTCCTTCGTGGGGAAGCAGGATTGGGCGCGCGAAGGCCTTCTGCGCCCAGGCCCGATCCATGCCCCCTGAGCCAGCTCGGCCTCTCAGCGACGAGGCCCCGTCGCACCGACGGCCCCAAACAATCTTCTGGCAGCTGCATTCTGCAAAGGGAAACTCTCCTCGGGCAGCAAACCACAGCCCCAACGCGCCTCGGATCGAGAAAGCAAGGCAAGCCGTTTTCGCCCCCGGACCCCCGCTCTCCATAGAGCGAACCGGGGCTGGGCTGCCCCGGCTCCCTGGGCCCTGCTGCTTTGCTGGGGGTCTCCGGTGCCTGTAACCCACTCCCCACGGGTTCTCCTTCGTGGGGAAGCACGAATGGGCGCGTGAAGCCTTCTGCGCCCAGGCCCCAGCCATGCCCCCTGAGCCGGCTCCGCTGCCCAGCGCCGAGGCTCCTTCGAATCGACGGCCATAAACGAACTTCTGGCAGCTGCATTCTGCAAAGGGAAACTGTCCTCGGGCAGCAAACCACAGCCCCAACGCGCCTCGGATCGAGAAAGCAATGCAGGCCGTTTTCGCCCCCGGCTCCCCGCTCTCAATATGGCGAACCGGGGCTGGGCTGCCCTGGCTTCTTGGGCCCTGCTGCTTTGCTGGGGGTCTCCGGTGCCCGAAACCCACTCCCCACGGGTTCTCCTTCGTGGGGAAGCAGGATTGGGCGCGCGAAGCCTTCTGCGCCCAGGCCCCAGCCATGCCCCCTGAGCCAGCTCGGCCGCCCTGCGCCGAGGCCCCATCGCACCGATGGCCTGAAACAATCTTCTGGCAGCTGCATTCTGCAAAGGGAAACTCTCCTCGGGCAGCAAACCACAGCCCCAACGCGCCTCGGATCGAGAAAGCGACGCAAGGACTTTACGCCCCCGGCCCATGCCACTCCATAGGGCGAACCGGGGCTGGGCTGCCCCGGCTCCCTGGGCCCTGCTGCTTTGCTGGGGGTCTCCGGTGCCCGAAACCCACTCCCCACGGGTTCTCCTTCGTGGGGAAGCAGGATTGGGTGCGCGAAGGCCTTCTGCAACCAGCCCCCGGCCATGCCCCCTGAACCAGCTCGGCCGCCCAACGCTTAGGCCCCGTCGCACCGACGGCCGCAAACAATCTTCTGGCAGCTGCATTCTGCAAAGGGAAACTCTCCTCGGGCAGCAAACCACAGCTCCAACGCGCCTCGGATCGAGAAAGCAATGCAGGCCGTTTTCGCCCCCGGCTCCCCGCTCTCAATATGGCGAACCAGGGCTGGGCTGCCCTGGCTCCTTGGGCCCTGCTGCTTTGCTGGGGATCTCCGGTGCCGGAAACCCACTCCCCACGGGTACTCCTTCGTGGGGAAGCAGGATTGGGCGCGCGAAGGCCTTCTGCGCCCAGGCCCCAGCCATGCCCCCTGAGCCAGCTCGGCGACTCAGCGCCGAGGCCCCGTCGCACCGACGGCCCGAAACAATCTTCTGGCAGCTGCATTCTGCAAAGGGAAACTCTCCTCGGGCAGCAAACCACAGCCCCAACGAGCCTAGGATCGAGAAAGCAACGCAAGCCATTTTCGCCCCCGGCCCCCCCCACTCCATAGGGCGAACCGGGGCTGGGCTGCCCCGGATCCCTGGGCCCTGCTGCTTTGCTGGGGGTCTCCGGTGGACGAAACCCACTCCCCACGGGTTCTCCTTCGTGGGGAAGCAGGATTGGGCACGCGAAGGCCTTCTGCTCCCAGGCCCCAGCCATGCCCCCTGGGCCAGCTCGGCCGCTCTGCGCCGAGGCCCCATCGCACCGATGGCCTGAAACAATCTTCTGGCAGCTGCATTCTGCAAAGGGAAACACTCCTCAGGCAGCAAACCACAGCCCCAACGCGCCTCGGATCTATAAAGCAACGCAAGCCGTTTTCCCCCCCGGCACCGCGCTCGCCATAGGGCGAATCGGGGCAGGGCTGCCCCGGCTGCCTGGGCCCTGCTGCTTTGCTGGGGGTCTCCGGTGCCCGAAACCCACTCCCCACGGGTTCTCCTTCGTGGGGAAGCGGGATTGGGCGCACGAAAGCTTTCTGCGCCCAGGCCCCAGCCATGCCCCCTGGGCCAGCTCGGCCGCTCAGCGCAGAGGCCCAGTCGCACCGACGGCCGCAAACAATCTTCTGGCAGCTGCATTCTACAAAGGGAAACTCTCCTCGGGCAGCAAACCACAGCCCCAACGCGCCTCGGATCGAGAAAACAACGCAAGCCGGTTTCGCCTCCGGAACCCCGCTCTCCATAGAGCGAACCTGGGCTGGGCTGCCCTGGCTCCCTGGGCCCTGCTGCTTTGCTGGGGGTCTCCGGTGCCCGAAACCCACTCCCCACGGGTTCTCCTTCGTGGGGAAGCAGGATTGGGCGCGCGAAGGCCTTCTGCGCCCAGCCCCCGGCCATGCCCCCTGAGACAGCTCGGCCGCGCAACGCCTAGGCCCCGTCGCACCGACGGCCGCAAACAATCTTCTGGCAGCTGCATTCTGCAAAGGGAAACTCTCCTCGGGCAGCAAACCACAGCCCCAATGCGCCTCGGATCGAGAAAGCAATGCAGGCCGTTTTCGCCCCCGGCTCCCCGCTCTCAATATGGCGAACCGGGGCTGGGTTGCCCTGGCTTCTTGGGCCCTGCTGTTTTGCTGGGGGTCTCCGGTGCCCGAAACCCACTCCCCACGGGTTCTCCTTCGTGGGGAAGCAGGATTGGGCGCACGAAGGCCTTCTGCGCCCAGGCCCTAGCCTTGCCCCCTGAGCCACCTCGGCCGCTCAGCGCCGAGGCCCCGTCGCACCGACGGCCCGAAACAATCTTCTGGCAGCTGCATTCTGCAAAGGGAAACTCTCCTCGGGCAGCAAACCACAGCCCCAACGCGCCTCGGATCGAGAAAGCAACGCAAGCCGTTTTCGCCCCTGGCCCCCCCCACTCCATAGGGCGAACCGGGGCTGGGCTGCCCCGGCTGCCTGGGCCCTGCTGCTTTGCTGGGGGTCTCCGGTGCCCGAAACCCACTCCCCACGAGTTCTCCTTCATGGTTAATCAGGATTGGGCGCGGGAAGCCTTCTGCGCCCAGGCCCCAGCCATGCCCCCTGAGCCAGCTCGGCCGCTCAGCGCCGAGGCCCCGTCGCACCGATGGCCCGAAGCAATATTCTGGCAGCTGCAACCTGCAAAGGGAAAGTCTCCTTGGGCAGCAAACCACAGCCCCAACGCGCCTCGGATCGAGAAAGCAACGCAAGCCGTTTTCGCCCTCGGCACATGCCACTCCATAGGGCGAACCGGGGCTGGGCTGCCCCTGCTCCCTTGGCCCTGCTGCTTTGCTGGGGGTCTCCGGTGCCCGAAACCCACTCCCCATGGGTTCTCCTTCGTGGGGAAGCAGGATTGGGTGCGCGAAGACCTTCTGCTCCCAGGCCCCAGCCATGCCCCCTGGGCCAGCTCGGCCGCTCTGCGCCGAGGCTCCATCGCACCGATGGACTGAAACAATATTCTGGCAGCTGCGTTCTGCAAAGGGAAACACTCCTCAGGCAGCAAACCACAGCCCCAACGCGCCTCGGATCGAGAAAGCAACGCAAGCCGTTTTCGCCCCCGGCACCGCGCTCGCCATAGGGCGAATCCGGGCAGGGCTGCCCCGGCTGCCTGGGCCCTGCTGCTTTGCTGGGGGTCTCCGGTGCCCGAAACCCACTCCCCACGGGTTCTCCTTCGTGGGGAAGCGGGATTGGGCGCGCGAAGGCCTTCTGCGCCCAGGCCCCAGGCATGCCCCCTGAGCCAGCTCGTCCGATCAGCGCCGAGGCCCTGTCGCACCGACGGCCCCAAACAATCTTCTGGCAGCTGAATTCTGCAAAGCGAAACTCTCCTCCGGCAGCAAACTACAGCCCCAACGTGCCTCGGATCGAGAAAGCAACGCAAGCCGTTTTCGCCTCCGGACCCCCGCTCTCCATAGAGCGAACCTGGGCTGGGCTGCCCCGGCTCCCTGATCCCTGCTGCTTTGCTGGGGGTCTCCGGTGCCCGAAACCCACTCCCCACGGGTTCTCCTTCGTGGGGAAGCAGGATTGGGCGCGCGAAGGCCTTCTGCGCCCAGGCCCATTCCATGCCCCCTGAGCCAGCTCGGCCTCTCAGCAACGAGGCCCCGTCGCACCGACGGCCCGAAACAATCTTCTGGCAGCTGCATTCTGCAAAGGGAAACTCTCCTCGGGCAGCAAACCACAGCCCCAACGCGCCTCGGATCGAGAAAGCAACGCAAGCCGTTTTCGCCCCCGGACCCCCGCTCTCCATAGAGCGAACCGGGGCTGGGCTGCCCCGGCTCCCTGGGCCCTGCTGCTTTGCTGGGGGTCTCCGGTGCCTGAAACCCACTCCCCACGGGTTCTCCTTCGTGGGGAAGCACGAATGGGCGCGCGAAGCCTTCTGCGCCCAGGCCCCAGCCATGCCCCCTGAGCCGGCTCCGCTGCCCAGCGCCGAGGCTCCTTCGAATCGACGGCCATAAACGAAATTCTGGCAGCTGCATTCTGCAAAGGGAAACTCTCCTCGGGCAGCAAACCACAGCCCCAACGCGCCTCGGATCGAGGAAGCAACGCAAGCCGTTTTCGCCCCCGGCCGCCCGCTCTCCATATGGCGAACCGGGGCTGGGCTGCCCTGGCTCCTTGGGCCCTGCTGCTTTGCTGGGTGTCTCCGGTGCCCGAAACCCACTCCCCACGGGTTCTCCTTCATGGGGAAGCAGGATTGGGCGCGCGAAGGCTTCTGCGCCCAGGCCCCAGCCATGCCACCTGAGCCAGCACGGCCGCTCAGCGCCGAGGCCCCGTCGCACCGACGGCCCCAAACAATCTTCTGGCAGCTGCATTCTGCAAAGGGAAACTCTCCTCGGGCAGCAAACCACAGCCCCAACGCGCCTCGGATTGAGAAAGCAACGCAAGCCGTTTTCGCCCCCGGCCCACGCCACACCATAGGGCGAACCGGGGCTGGGCAGCCCCGGCTCCCTGGGCCCTGCTGCTTTGCTGGGGGTCTCCGGTGCCCGAAACCCACTCCCCACGGGTTCTCCTTCGTGGGGAAGCAGGATTGGGCGCGCGAAGGCCTTCTGCGCTCAGCCCCCGGCCATGCCCCCTGAGACAGCTCGGCCGCGCAATGCCTAGGCCCCGTCGCACCGACGGCCGCAAACAATCTTCTGGCAGCTGCATTCTGCAAAGGGAAACTCTCCTCGGGCAGCAAACCACAGCCCCAACGCGCCTCGGATCGAGAAAGCAACGCAAGCCGGTTTGGCCTCCGGGCCCCCACTCTCCATAGAGCGAACCTGGGCTGGGCTGCCCTGGCTCCCTGGGCCCTGCTGCTTTGCTGGGGGTCTCCGGTGCCCGAAACGCACTCCCCACGGCTTCTCCTTCGTGGGGAAGCAGGATTGGGCGCGCGAAGGCCTTCTGCGCCCAAGCCCCAGCCATGCCCCCTGAGCCAGATCGGCCGTGCATCGCCTAGGCCCCGTCGTACCGACGTCCCCAAACAATCTTCTGGCAGCTGCATTCTGCAAAGGGAAACTCTCCTCGGGCAGCAAACCACAGCCCCAACGCGCCTCGGATCGAGAAAGCAACGCAAGCCGTTTTCGCCTCCGGACCCCCGCTCTCCATAGAGCGAACCTGGGCTGGGCTGCCCTGGCTCCCTGATCCCTGCTGCTTTGCTGGGGGTCTCCGGTGCCCGAAACCCACTCCCCACGGGTTCTCCTTCGTGGGGAAGCAGGATTGGGCGCGCGAAGGCCTTCTGCGCCCAGGCCCGATCCATGCCCCCTGAGCCAGCTCGGCCTCTCAGCAACGAGGCCCCGTCGCACCGACGGCCCCAAACAATCTTCTGGCAGCTGCATTCTGCAAAGGGAAACTCTCCTCGGGCAGCAAACCACAGCCCCAACGCGCCTCGGATCGAGAAAGCAACGCAAGCCGTTTTCGCCCCCGGACCCCCGCTCTCCATAGAGCGAACCGGGGCTGGGCTGCCCCGGCTCCCTGGGCCCTGCTGCTTTGCTGGGGGTCTCCGGTGCCTGAAACCCACTCCCCACGGGTTCTCCTTCGTGGGGAAGCACGAATGGGCGCGCGAAGCCTTCTGCGCCCAGGCCCCAGCCATGCCCCCTGAGCCGGCTCCGCTGCCCAGCGCCGAGGCTCCTTCGAATCGACGGCCATAAACGAAATTCTGGCAGCTGCATTTTGCAAAGGGAAACTCTCCTCGGGCAGCAAACCACAGCCCCAACGCGCCTCGGATCGAGGAAGCAACGCAAGCCGTTTTCGCCCCCGGCCCCTCGCTCTCCATATGGCGAACCGGGGCTGGGCTGCCCTGGCTCCTTGGGCCCTGCTGCTTTGCTGGGTGTCTCCGGTGCCCGAAACCCACTCCCCACGGGTTCTCCTTCATGGGGAAGCAGGATTGGGCGCGCGAAGCCTTCTGCGCCCAGGCCCCAGCCATGCCACCTGAGCCAGCACGGCCGCTCAGCGCCTAGGCCCCGTCGCACCGACGGCCCCAAACAATCTTCTGGCAGCTGCATTCTGCAAAGGGAAACTCTCCTCGGGCAGCAAACCACAGCCCCAACGCGCCTCGGATCGAGAAAGCAACGCAAGCCGTTTTCGCCCCCGGCCCACGCCACTCCATAGGGCGAACCGGGGCTGGGCAGCCCCGGCTCCCTGGGCCCTGCTGCTTTGCTGGGGGTCTCCGGTGCCCGAAACCCACTCCCCACGGGTTCTCCTTCGTGGGGAAGCAGGATTGGGCGGGCAAAGGCCTTCTGCGCCCAGCCCCCGGCCATGCCCCCGAGACAGCTCGGCCGCGCAACGCCTAAGCCCCGTCGCACCGACGGCCGCAAACAATCTTCTGGCAGCTGCATTCTGCAAAGGGAAACTCTCCTCGGGCAGCAAACCACAGCCCCAACGCGCCTCGGATCGAGAAAGCAACGCAAGCCGTTTTCGCCCCCGGACCCCCGCTCTCCATAGAGCGAACCGGGGCTGGGCTGCCCCGGCTCCCTGGGCCCTGCTGCTTTGCTGGGGGTCTCCGGTGCCTGAAACCCACTCCCCACGGGTTCTCCTTCGTGGGGAAGCACGAATGGGCGCGCGAAGCCTTCTGCGCCCAGGCCCCAGCCATGCCCCCTGAGCCGGCTCCGCTGCCCAGCGCCGAGGCTCCTTCGAATCGACGGCCATAAACGAAATTCTGGCAGCTGCATTCTGCAAAGGGAAACTCTCCTCGGGCAGCAAACCACAGCCCCAACGCGCCTCGGATCGAGGAAGCAACGCAAGCCGTTTTCGCCCCCGGCCGCCCGCTCTCCATATGGCGAACCGGGGCTGGGCTGCCCTGGCTCCTTGGGCCCTGCTGCTTTGCTGGGTGTCTCCGGTGCCCGAAACCCACTCCCCACGGGTTCTCCTTCATGGGGAAGCAGGATTGGGCGCGCGAAGGCTTCTGCGCCCAGGCCCCAGCCATGCCACCTGAGCCAGCACGGCCGCTCAGCGCCGAGGCCCCGTCGCACCGACGGCCCCAAACAATCTTCTGGCAGCTGCATTCTGCAAAGGGAAACTCTCCTCGGGCAGCAAACCACAGCCCCAACCCGCCTCGGATTGAGAAAGCAAGGCAAGCCGTTTTCGCCCCCGGCCCACGCCACACCATAGGGCGAACCGGGGCTGGGCAGCCCCGGCTCCCTGGGCCCTGCTGCTTTGCTGGGGGTCTCCGGTGCCCGAAACCCACTCCCCACGGGTTCTCCTTCGTGGGGAAGCAGGATTGGGCGCGCGAATGCCTTCTGCGCCCAGCCCCCGGCCATGCCCCCTGAGACAGCTCGGCCGCGCAATGCCTAGGCCCCGTCGCACCGACGGCCGCAAACAATCTTCTGGCAGCTGCATTCTGCAAAGGGAAACTCTCCTCGGGCAGCAAACCACAGCCCCAACGCGCCTCGGATCGAGAAAGCAACGCAAGCCGTTTTCGCCCCCGGCACCGCGCTCGCCATAGGGCGAATGGGGGCAGGGCTGCCCCGGCTGCCTGGGCCCTGCTGCTTTGCTGGGGGTCTCCGGTGCCCGAAACCCACTCCCCACGGTTCTCCTTCGTGGGGAAGCGGGATTGGGCGCACGAAAGCTTTCTGCGCCCAGGCCCCAGCCATGCCCCCTGGGCCAGCTCGGCCACACTGCGCCGAGGCCCCGTCGCACCGACGGCCGCAAACAATCTTCTGGCAGCTGCATTCTGCAAAGGGAAACTCTCCTCGGGCAGCAAACCACAGCCCCAACGCGCCTCGGATCGAGAAAGCAACGCAAGCCGGTTTGGCCTCCGGGCCCCCACTCTCCATAGAGCGAACCTGGGCTGGGCTGCCCTGGCTCCCTGGGCCCTGCTGCTTTGCTGGGGGTCTCCGGTGCCCGAAACGCACTCCCCACGGCTTCTCCTTCGTGGGGTAGCAGGATTGGGCGCGCGAAGGCCTTCTGCGCCCAAGCCCCAGCCATGCCCCCTGAGCCAGATCGGCCGTGCATCGCCTAGGCCCCGTCGTACCGACGTCCCCAAACAATCTTCTGGCAGCTGCATTCTGCAAAGGGAAACTCTCCTCGGGCAGCAAACCACAGCCCCAACGCGCCTCGGATCGAGAAAGCAACGCAAGCCGTTTTCGCCTCCGGACCCCCGCTCTCCATAGAGCGAACCTGGGCTGGGCTGCCCTGGCTCCCTGATCCCTGCTGCTTTGCTGGGGGTCTCCGGTGCCCGAAACCCACTCCCCACGGGTTCTCCTTCGTGGGGAAGCAGGATTGGGCGCGCGAAGGCCTTCTGCGCCCAGGCCCGATCCATGCCCCCTGAGCCAGCTCGGCCTCTCAGCAACGAGGCCCCGTCGCACCGACGGCCCCAAACAATCTTCTGGCAGCTGCATTCTGCAAAGGGAAACTCTCCTCGGGCAGCAAACCACAGCCCCAACGCGCCTCGGATCGAGAAAGCAACGCAAGCCGTTTTCGCCCCCGGACCCCCGCTCTCCATAGAGCGAACCGGGGCTGGGCTGCCCCGGCTCCCTGGGCCCTGCTGCTTTGCTGTGGGTCTCCGGTGCCTGAAACCCACTCCCCACGGGTTCTCCTTCGTGGGGAAGCACGAATGGGCGCGCGAAGCCTTCTGCGCCCAGGCCCCAGCCATGCCCCCTGAGCCGGCTCCGCTGCCCAGCGCCGAGGCTCCTTCGAATCGACGGCCATAAACGAAATTCTGGCAGCTGCATTTTGCAAAGGGAAACTCTCCTCGGGCAGCAAACCACAGCCCCAACGCGCCTCGGATCGAGGAAGCAACGCAAGCCGTTTTCGCCCCCGGCCCCCCGCTCTCCATATGGCGAACCGGGGCTGGGCTGCCCTGGCTCCTTGGGCCCTGCTGCTTTGCTGGGTGTCTCCGGTGCCCGAAACCCACTCCCCACGGGTTCTCCTTCATGGGGAAGCAGGATTGGGCGCGCGAAGCCTTCTGCGCCCAGGCCCCAGCCATGCCACCTGAGCCAGCACGGCCGCTCAGCGCCTAGGCCCCGTCGCACCGACGGCCCCAAACAATCTTCTGGCAGCTGCATTCTGCAAAGGGAAACTCTCCTCGGGCAGCAAACCACAGCCCCAACGCGCCTCGGATCGAGAAAGCAACGCAAGCCGTTTTCGCCCCCGGCCCACGCCACTCCATAGGGCGAACCGGGGCAGGGCAGCCCCGGCTCCCTGGGCCCTGCTGCTTTGCTGGGGGTCTCCGGTGCCCGAAACCCACTCCCCACGGGTTCTCCTTCGTGGGGAAGCAGGATTGGGCGCGCAAAGGCCTTCTGCGCCCAGCCCCCGGCCATGCCCCCGAGACAGCTCGGCCGCGCAACGCCTAGGCCCCGTCGCACCGACGGCCGCAAACAATCTTCTGGCAGCTGCATTCTGCAAAGGGAAACTCTCCTCGGGCAGCAAACCACAGCCCCAACGCGCCTCGGATCGAGAAAGCAACGCAAGCCGTTTTCGCCCCCGGCACCGCGCTCGCCATAGGGCGAATGGGGGCAGGGCTGCCCCGGCTGCCTGGGCCCTGCTGCTTTGCTGGGGGTCTCCGGTGCCCGAAACCCACTCCCCACGTGTTCTCCTTCGTGGGGAAGCGGGATTGGGCGCACGAAAGCTTTCTGCGCCCAGGCCCCAGCCATGCCCACTGGGCCAGCTCGGCCACTCTGCGCCGAGGCCCCGTCGCACCGACGGCCGCAAACAATCTTCTGGCAGCTGCATTCTGCAAAGGGAAACTCTCCTCGGGCAGCAAACCACAGCCCCAACGCGCCTCGGATCGAGAAAGCAACGCAAGCCGGTTTCGCCTCCGGGCCCCCACTCTCCATAGAGCGAACCTGGGCTGGGCTGCCCTGGCTCCCTGGGCCCTGCTGCTTTGCTGGGGGTCTCCGGTGCCCGAAACCCACTCCCCACGGGTTCTCCTTCGTGGGGAAGCAGGATTGGGCGCGCGAAGGCCTTCTGCGCCCAAGCCCCAGCCATGCCCCCTGAGCCAGATCGGCCGCGCATCGCCTAGGCCCCGTCGTACCGACGGCCCCAAACAATCTTCTGGCAGCTGCATTCTGCAAAGGGAAACTCTCCTCGGGCAGCAAACCACAGCCCCAATGCGCCTCGGATCGAGAAAGCAATGCAGGCCGTTTTAGCCCCCGGCTCCCCGCTCTCAATATGGCGAACCGGGGCTGGGCTGCCCTGGCTTCTTGGGCCCTGCTGTTTTGCTGGGGGTCTCCGGTGCCCGAAACCCACTCCCAACGGGTTCTCCTTCGTGGGGAAGCAGGATTGGGCGCACGAAGGCCTTCTGCGCCCAGGCCCTAGCCTTGCCCCTGAGCCACCTCGGCCGCTCAGCGCCGAGGCCCCGTCGCACCGACGGCCCGAAACAATCTTCTGGCAGCTGCATTCTGCAAAGGGAAACTCTCCTCGGGCAGCAAACCACAGCCCCAACGCGCCTCGGATCGAGAAAGCAACGCAAGCCGTTTTCGCCCCTGGCCCCCCCCACTCCATAGGGCGAACCGGGGCTGGGCTGCCCCGGCTGCCTGGGCCCTGCTGCTTTGCTGGGGGTCTCCGGTGCCCGAAACCCACTCCCCACGGGTTCTCCTTCATGGTTAATCAGGATTGGGCCCGGGAAGCCTTCTGCGCCCAGGCCCCAGCCATGCCCCCTGAGCCAGTTCGGCCGCTCAGCGCCGAGGCCCCGTCGCACCGATGGCCCGAAGCAATATTCTGGCAGCTGCAACCTGCAAAGGGAAAGTCTCCTTGGGCAGCAAACCACAGCCCCAACGCGCCTCGGATCGAGAAAGCAACGCAAGCCGTTTTCGCCCCCGGCCCACGCCACTCCATAGGGCGAACCGGGGCTGGGCTGCCCCAGCTCCCTTGGCCCTGCTGCTTTGCTGGGGGTCTCCGGTGCCCGAAACCCACTCCCCACGGGTTCTCCTTCGTGGGGAAGCAGGATTGGGTGCGCGAAGGCCTTCTGCTCCCAGGCCCCTGCCATGCCCCCTGGGCCAGCTCGGCCGATCTTCGCCGAGGCTCCATCGCACCGATGGACTGAAACAATCTTCTGGCAGCTGCATTCTGCAAAGGGAAACTCTCCTCGGGCAGCAAACCACAGCCCCAACGCGCCTCGGATCGAGAAAGCAACGCAAGCCGTTTTCGCCCCCGGCCCCCCGCTGTCCATAGAGCGAACCGGCGCTGGGCTGCCCCGGCTCCCTGGGCCCTGCTGCTTTGCTGGGGGTCTCCGGTGCCCGAAACCCACTCCCCACGGGTTCTACTTTGTGGGGAAGCAGGATTGGGCGCGCGAAGGCCTTCTGCGCCCAGGCCCCAGCCATGCCCCCTGAGCCAGCACGGCCGCTCAGCGCCGAGGCCCCGTCGCACCGACGGCCCCAAACAATCTTCTGGCAGCTGCATTCTGCAAAGGGAAACTCTCCTCGGGCAGCAAACCACAGCCCCAACGCGCCTCGGATCGAGAAAGCAACGCAAGCCGTTTTCGCCCCCGGCCCCCTGCTCTCAATAGAGCGAACCGGGGCTGGGCTGCCCCGGCTCCCTGGGCCCTGCTGCTTTGCTGGGGGTCTCCGGTGCCCGAAACCCACTCCCCACGGGTTCTCCTTCGTGGGGAAGCAGGATTGGGCGCGCGAAGCCTTCTGCGCCCAGGCCCCAGCCATGCCCCCTGAGCCGGCTCGGCCGCTCAGCACCTAGGTTCCTTAGAATCGACGGCCATAAACGAACTTCTGGCAGCTGCATTCTGCAAAGGGAAACTCTCCTCGGGCAGCAAACCACAGCCACAACGCGCCTCGGATCGAGAAAGCAAGGCAAACCCTTTTCGCCCCCGGCCCCCCGCTCTCCATAGAGCGAACCGCGTCAGGGTTGCCCAGGCTCCCTGGGCCCTGCTGCTTTACTGGGGGTCTCCGGTGCCCGAAACCCACTCCCCACGGGTTCTCCTTCGTGGGGAAGCAGGATTGGGCGCGCGAAGGCCTTCAGCGCCCAGGCCCCAGCCATGCACCCTGAGCCAGCTCGGCCGCTCAGCGCCTAGGCCCCGACGCACCGAAGGCCCCAAACAATCTTCTGGAAGCTACATTCTGCAAAGGGAAACTCTCCTCGGGCAGCAAACCACAGCCCCAACGCGCCTCGGATCGAGAAAGCAACGCAAGCCTTTTTCGCCCCCGGACCCCCGCTCTCCATAGAGCGAACCGGGGCTGGGCTGCCATGGCTCCTTGGGCCCTGCTGCTTTGCTGGGGGTCTCCGGTGCCCGAAACCCACTCCCCACGGGATCTCCTTCGTGGGGAAGCAGGATTGGACGCGTGAAGCCTTCTGCGCCCAGGCCCCAGCCATGCCCCCTGAGCCAGCTCGGCCGCTCAGCGCCTAGGCCCCGTCGCACCGACGGCCCCAAACAATCTTCTGGCAGCTGCATTCTGCAAAGGGAAACTCTCCTCGGGCAGCAAACCACAGCCCCAATGCTCCTCGGTTAGAGAAAGCAATGCAAGCAGTTTTCGCCCCCGGCCCCCCGCTCTCCATACATTGAACAGGGGCTGGGATGCCCAGGCTCCCTGGGCCCTGCTGCTTTGCTGGGGGTCTCCGGTGCCCGAAACCCACTCCCCACGGGTTCTCCTTCGTGGGGAAGCAGGATTGGACGCGCCAAGCCTTCTGCGCCCAGGCCCCAGCCATCCCTCCTGAGCCAGCTCGGCCTCTCAGCGCCTAGGCCCCGTGGCACCGACGGCCCCAAACAATCTTCTGGCAGCTGCATTCTGCAAAGGGAAACTCTCCTCGGGCAGCAAACCACAGCCCCAAAGCGCCTCGGATCGAGAAAGCAACGCAAGCCGTTTTCGCCCCCGGCCCCCCCTCTCCATAGGGCGAAACGGGGCTGGTCTGCCCAAGCTCCCTGGGCCCTGCTGCTTTGCTGGGGGTCTCCGGTGTCCGAAACCCACTCCCCACGGGTTCTCCTTCGTGGGGAAGCGGGCTTGGGCGCACGAAGTCCTTCTGCGCCCAGGCCCCAGCCATGCCCCCTGAGCCAGCTCGGCCGCTCAGCGCCTAGGCCCCGTCGCACCGACGGCCCCAAACAATCTTCTGGCAGCTGCATTCTGCAAAGGGAAACTCTCCTCGGGCAGCAAACCACAGCCCCAACGCGCCTCGGATCGAGAAAGCAACGCAAGCCGTTTTCGCCCCCGGCCCCCGCCACTCCATAGGGCGAAACGGGGCTGGGCTGCCCCGGCTCCCTGGGCCCTGCTGCTTTGCTGGGGGTCTCCGGTGCACGAAACCCACTCCCCACGGGTTCTCCTTCGTGGGGAAGCAGGATTGGGCGCGCGAAGGCCTTCTGCGCCCAGGCCCCAGCCATGCCCCCTGAGCCAGCACGGCCGCTCAGCGCCGAGGCCCCGTCGCACCGACGGCCCCAAACAATCTTCTGGCAGCTGCATTCTGCAAAGGGAAACTCTCCTCGGGCAGCAAACCACAGCCCCAACGCGCCTCGGATCGAGAAAGCAACGCAAGCCGTTTTCGCCCCCGGCCCCCTGCTCTCAATAGAGCGAACCGGGGCTGGGCTGCCCCGGCTCCCTGGGCCCTGCTGCTTTGCTGGGGGTCTCCGGTGCCCGAAACCCACTCCCCACGGGTTCTCCTTCGTGGGGAAGCAGGATTGGGCGCGCGAAGACTTCTGCGCCCAGGCCCCAGCCATGCCCCCTGAGCCGGCTCGGCCGCTCAGCACCTAGGCTCCTTAGAATCGCCGGCCATAAACGAACTTCTGGCAGCTGCATTCTGCAAAGGGAAACTCTCCTCGGGCATCAAACCAGAGCTCCAACGCGCCTCGGATCGAGAAAGCAAGGCAAGCCCTTTTCGCCCCCGGCACCCCGCTCTCCATAGAGCGAACCGCGTCAGGGTTGCCCAGGCTCCCTGGGCCCTGCTGCTTTGCTGGGGGTCTCCGGTGCCCGAAACCCACTCCCCACGGGTTCTCCTTCGTGGGGAAGCAGGATTGGGCGCGCGAAGGCCTTCAGCGCCCAGGCCCCAGCCATGCACCCTGAGCCAGCTCGGCCGCTCAGCGTTTAGGCCCCGACGCACCGAAGGCCCCAAACAATCTTCTGGCAGCTACATTCTGCAAAGGGAAACTCTCCTCGGGCAGCAAACCACAGCCCCAATGCTCCTCGGTTAGAGAAAGCAATGCAAGCCGTTTTCGCCCCCGGCCCCCCGCTCTCCATACAGCGAACCGGGGCTGGGCTGCCCAGGCTCCCTGGGCCCTGCTGCTTTGCTGGGGGTCTCCGGTGCCCGAAACCCACTCCCCACGGGTTCTCCTTCGTGGGGAAGCAGGATTGGACGCGCCAAGCCTTCTGCGCCCAGGCCCCAGCCATGCCTCCTGAGCCAGCTCGGCCTCTCAGCGCCTAGGCCCCGTCGCACCGACGGCCCCAAACAATCTTCTGGCAGCTGCATTCTGCAAAGGGAAACTCTCCTCGGGCAGCAAACCACAGCCCCAACGCGCCTCGGATCGAGAAAGCAACGCAAGCCGTTTTCGCCCCCGGCCCCCCCTCTCCATAGGGCGAACCACGGCTGGTCTGCCCAAGCTCCCTGGGCCCTGCTGCTTTGCTGGGGGTCTCCGGTGTCCGAAACCCACTCCCCACGGGTTCTCCTTCGTGGGGAAGCGGGCTTGGGCGCACGAAGTCCTTCTGCGCCCAGGCCCCAGCCATGCCCCCTGAGCCAGCTCGGCCGCTCAGCGCCTAGGCCCCGTCGCACCGACGGCCCCAAACAATCTTCTGGCAGCTGCATTCTGCAAAGGGAAACTCTCCTCGGGCAGCAAACCACAGCCCCAACGCGCCTCGGATCGAGAAAGCAACGCAAGCCGTTTTCGCCCCCGGCCCCCGCCACTCCATAGGGCGAAACGGGGCTGGGCTGCCCCGGCTCCCTGGGCCCTGCTGCTTTGCTGGGGGTCTCCGGTGCCCGAAACCCACTCCCCACGGGTTCTCCTTCGTGGGAAACAGGATTGGGCGCGCGATGGCCTTCTGCGCCCAGGCCCCAGCCTTGCCCCCTGAGCCAGCTCGGCCGTTCAGCGCCGAGTCCCCGTCGCACCGACGGCCCGAAACAATCTTCTGGCAGCTGCATTCTGCAAAGGGAAACTCTCCTCGGGCAGCAAACCACAGCCCCAATGCGCCTCGGATCGAGAAAGCAACGCAAGCCGTTTTCGCCCCCGGCCTCCCGCTCTCCATAGAGCGAAACGGGGCTGGGCTGCCCAGGCTCCCTGGGCCCTGCTGCTTTGCTGGCGGTCTCCGGTGCCAGAAACCCACTGCCCACGGGTTCTCCTTCGTGGGGAAGCAGGATTGGACGCGCCAAGCCTTCTGCGCCCAGGCCCCAGCCATGCCACCTGAGCCAGCTCGGCCGCTCAGCGCCTAGGCCCCGTCGCACTGACGGCCCCAAACAATCTTCTGACAGCTGCATTCTGCAAAGGGAAACTCTCCTCGGGCAGCAAACCACAGCCCCAATGCTCCTCGGTTAGAGAAAGCAACGCAAGCCGTTTTCGCCCCCGGCCCCCTGCTCTCAATAGAGCGAACCGGGGCTGGGCTGCCCCGGCTCCCTGGGCCCTGCTGCTTTGCTGGGGGTCTCCGGTGCCCGAAACCCACTCCCCACGGGTTCTCCTTCGTGGGGAAGCAGGATTGGGCGCGCGAAGCCTTCTGCGCCCAAGCCCCAGCCATGCCCCCTGAGCCGGCTCGGCCGCTCAGAACCTAGGCTCCTTAGAATCGACGGCCATAAACGAACTTCTGGCAGCTGCATTCTGCAAAGGGAAACTCTCCTCGGGCAGCAAACCACAGCCCCAACGCGCCTCGGATCGAGAAAGCAAGGCAAGCCCTTTTCGCCCCCGGCACCCCGCTCTCCATAGAGCGAACCGCGTCAGGGTTGCCCAGGATCCCTGGGCCCTGCTGCTTTACTGGGGGTCTCCGGTGCCCGAAACCCACTCCCCACGGGTTCTCCTTCGTGGGGAAGCAGAATTGGGCGCGCGAAGGCCTTCAGCGCCCAGGCCCCAGCCATGCACCCTGAGCCAGCTCGGCCGCTCAGCGTCTAGGCCCCGACGCACCGAAGGCCCCAAACAATCTTCTGGCAGCTACATTCTGCAAAGGGAAACTCTCCTCGGGCAGCAAACCACAGCCCTAACGCGCCTCGGATCGAGAAAGCAACGCAAGCCTTTTTCGCCCCCGGACCCCCGCTCTCCATAGAGCGAACCGGGGCTGGGCTGCCATGGCTCCTTGGGCCCTGCTGCTTTGCTGGGGATCTCCGGTGCCCGAAACCCACTCCCCACGGGATCTCCTTCGTGGGGAAGCAGGATTGGACGCGTGAAGCCTTCTGCGCCCAGGCCCCAGCCATGCCCCCTGAGCCAGCTCGGCCGCTCAGCGCCTAGGCCCCGTCGCACCGACGGCCCCAAACAATCTTCTGGCAGCTGCATTCTGCAAAGGGAAACTCTCCTTGGGCAGCAAACCACAGCCCCAATGCTCCTCGGTTAGAGAAAGCAATGCAAGCCGTTTTCGCCCCCGGCCCCCCGCTCTCCATACAGCGAACCGGGGCTGGGCTGCCCAGGCTCCCTGGGCCCTGCTGCTTTGCTGGGGGTCTCCGGTGCCCGAAACCCACTCCCCACGGGTTCTCCTTCGTGGGGAAGCAGGATTGGACGCGCCAAGCCTTCTGCGCCCAGGCCCCAGCCATGCCTCCTGAGCCAGCTCGGCCTCTCAGCGCCTAGGCCCCGTCGCACCGACGGCCCCAAACAATCTTCTGGCAGCTGCATTCTGCAAAGGGAAACTCTCCTCGGGCAGCAAACCACAGCCCCAACGCGTCTCGGATCGAGAAAGCAACGCAAGCCGTTTTCGCCCCCGGCCTCCCGCTCTCCATAGAGCGAAACGGGGCTGGGCTGCCCAGGCTCCCTGGGCCCTGCTGCTTTGCTGGCGGTCTCCGGTGCCCGAAACCCACTGCCCACGGGTTCTCCTTCGTGGGGAAGCAGGATTGGACGCGCCAAGCCTTCTGCGCCCAGGCCCCAGCCATGCCACCTGAGCCAGCTCGGCCGCTCAGCGCCTAGGCCCCGTCGCACTGACGGCCCCAAACAATCTTCTGACAGCTGCATTCTGCAAAGGGAAACTCTCCTCGGGCAGCAAACCACAGCCCCAATGCTCCTCGGTTAGAGAAAGCAACGCAAGCCGTTTTCGCCCCCGGCCCCCTGCTCTCAATAGAGCGAACCGGGGCTGGGCTGCCCCGGCTCCCTGGGCCCTGCTGCTTTGCTGGGGGTCTCCGGTGCCCGAAACCCACTCCCCACGGGTTCTCCTTCGTGGGGAAGCAGGATTGGGCGCGCGAAGCCTTCTGCGCCCAAGCCCCAGCCATGCCCCCTGAGCCGGCTCGGCCGCTCAGAACCTAGGCTCCTTAGAATCGACGGCCATAAACGAACTTCTGGCAGCTGCATTCTGCAAAGGGAAACTCTCCTCGGGCAGCAAACCACAGCCCCAACGCGCCTCGGATCGAGAAAGCAAGGCAAGCCCTTTTCGCCCCCGGCACCCCGCTCTCCATAGAGCGAACCGCGTCAGGGTTGCCCAGGATCCCTGGGCCCTGCTGCTTTACTGGGGGTCTCCGGTGCCCGAAACCCACTCCCCACGGGTTCTCCTTCGTGGGGAAGCAGAATTGGACGCGCCAAGCCTTCTGCGCCCAGGCCCCAGCCATGCCTCCTGAGCCAGCTCGGCCTCTCAGCGCCTAGGCCCCGTCGCACCGACGGCCCCAAACAATCTTCTGGCAGCTGCATTCTGCAAAGGGAAACTCTCCTCGGGCAGCAAACCACAGCCCCAACGCGCCTCGGATCGAGAAACAACGCAAGCCGTTTTCGCCCCCGGCCCCCCCTCTCCATAGGGCGAACCACGGCTGGTCTGCCCAAGCTCCCTGGGCCCTGCTGCTTTGCTGGGGGTCTCCGGTGTCCGAAACCCACTCCCCACGGGTTCTCCTTCGTGGGGAAGCAGGATTGGGCGCACGAAGTCCTTCTGCGCCCAGGCCCCAGCCATGCCCCCTGAGCCAGCTCGGCCGCTCAGCGCCTAGGCCCCGTCGCACCGACGGCCCCAAACAATCTTCTGGCAGCTGCATTCTGCAAAGGGAAACTCTCCTCGGGCAGCAAACCACAGCCCCAACGCGCCTCGGATCGAGAAAGCAACGCAAGCCGTTTTCGCCCCCGGCCCCCGCCACTCCATAGGGCGAAACGGGGCTGGGCTGCCCCGGCTCCCTGGGCCCTGCTGCTTTGCTGGGGGTCTCCGGTGCCCGAAACCCACTCCCCACGGGTTCTCCTTCGTGGGGAAGCAGGATTGGGCGCGCGATGGCCTTCTGCGCCCAGGCCCCAGCCTTGCCCCCTGAGCCAGCTCGGCCGTTCAGCGCCGAGTCCCCGTTGCACCGACGGCCCCAAACAATCTTCTGGCAGCTGCATTCTGCAAAGGGAAACTCTCCTCGGGCAGCAAACCACAGCCCCAACGCGCCTCGGATCGAGAAAGCAACGCAAGCCGTTTTCGCCCCCGGCCTCCCGCTCTCCATAGAGCGAAACGGGGCTGGGCTGCCCAGGCTCCCTGGGCCCTGCTGCTTTGCTGGGGGTCTCCGGTGCCCGAAACCCACTGCCCACGGGTTCTCCTTCGTGGGGAAGCAGGATTGGACGCGCCAAGCCTTCTGCGCCCAGGCCCCAGCCATGCCCCCTGAGCCGACTCGGCCGCTCAGAACCTAGGCTCCTTAGAATCGACGGCCATAAACGAACTTCTGGCAGCTGCATTCTGCAAAGGGAAACTCTCCTCGGGCAGCAAACCACAGCCCCAACGCGCCTCGGATCTAGAAAGGAAGGCAAGCCCTTTTCGCCCCCGGCCCCCCGCTCTCCATAGAGCGAACCGCGGCAGGGCTGCCCAGGCTCCCTGGGCCCTGCTGCTTTACTGGGGGTCTCCGGTGCCCGAAACCCACTCCCCACGGGTTCTCCTTCGTGGGGAAGCAGGATTGGGCGCGCGAAGGCCTTCTGCGCCCAGGCCCGAGCTTTGCCCCCTGAGCCAGCTCGGCCGCTCAGCGCCTACGCCCCGTCGCACCGACCGCCCCAAACGAGCTTCTGGCAGCTGCATTCTGCAAAGGGAAACTCTCCTCGGGCAGCAAACCACAGCCCCAACGCGCCTCGGATCGAGAAAGCAACGCAAGCCGTTTTCGCCCCCGGCCCCCCGCTCTCCATAGAGCGAACCGGGGCTGGGCTGCCCCGGCTCCCTGGGCCCTGCTGCTTTGCTGGGGGTCTCCGGTGACTGAAACCCACTCCCCACGGGTTCTCCTTCGTGGGGAAGCTGGATTGGGCGCTGGAAGCCCTTCTGCGCCCAGGCCCCAGCCATGCCCCCTGAGCCAGCTTGGCCGCTCAGCGCCTAGGCCCCGTCGCACCGACGGCCCGAAACAATCTTCTGGCAGCTGCATTCTGCAAAGGGTAACTCTCCTCGGGCAGCAAACCACAGCCCCAACGCGCCTCGGATCGAGAAAGCACTGCAAGCCGTTTTCGACCCGACACCCCGCTCTCCATAGGGTAACCGGGGCTGGGCTGCCCTGGCTCCTTGGGCCCTGCTGCTTTGCTGGGTGTCTCCGGTGCCCGAAACCCACTCCCCACGGGTTCTCCTTCGTGGGGAAGCAGGATTGGGCGCGCGAAGCTTTCTGCGCCCAAGCCCCAGCCATGCCCCATTAGCCGGCTCGGCCGCTCAGCGCCTAGGCTCCTTAGAATCGACGGCCATAAACGAACTTCTGGCAACTGCATTCTGCAAAGGGAAACTCTCCTCGGGCAGCAAACCACAGCCCCAAAGCGCCTCGGATCGAGAAAGCAAGGCAAGCCGTTTTCGCCTCTGGCCCCCCGCTCTCCATAGAACGAACCGCGGCAGGGCTGCCCAGGCTCCCTGGGCCCTGCTGCTTTACTGGGGGTCTCCGGTGCCCGAAACCCACTCCCCACGGGTTCTCCTTCGTGGGGAAGCAGGATTGGGCGCGCGAAGGCCTTCAGCGCCCAGGCCGCAGCCATGCACCCTGAGCCAGCTCGGCCGCTCAGCGTCTAGGCCCCGTCGCACCGAAGGCCCCAAACAATCTTCTGGCAGCTACATTCTGCAAAGGGAAACTCTCCTCGGGCAGCAAACCACAGCCCCAACGCGCCTCGGATCGAGAAAGCAACGCAAGCCTTTTTCGCCCCCGGACCCCCGCTCTCCATAGAGCGAACCGGGGCTGGGCTGCCATGGCTCCTTGGGCCCTGCTGCTTTGCTGGGGGTCTCCGGTGCCCGAAACCCACTCCCCACGGGATCTCCTTCGTGGGGAAGCAGGATTGGGCGAGCGATGGCCTTCTGCGCCCAGGCCCGAGACTTGCCCCCTGAGCCAGCTCGGCCGCTCAGCGCCTAGGCCCCGTCGCACCGACGGCCCCAAACAATCTTCTGGCAGCTGCATTCTGCAAAGGGAAACTCGCCTCGGGCAGCAAACCACAGCCCCAATGCTCCTCGGTTAGAGAAAGCAATGCAAGCCGTTTTCGACCCCGGCCCCCCGCTCTCCATAGAGCGAACCGGGGCTGGGCTGCCCAGGCTCCCTGGGCCCTGCTGCTTTGCTGGGGGTCTCCGGTGCCCGAAACCCACTTCCCACGGGTTCTCCTTCGTGGGGAAGCAGGATTGGACGCGCCAAGCCTTCTGCGCCCAGGCCCCAGCCATGCCTCCTGAGCCAGCTCGGCCTCTCAGCGCCTAGGCCCCGTCGCACCGACGGCCCCAAACAATCTTCTGGCAGCTGCATTCTGCAAAGGGAAACTCTCCTCGGGCAGCAAACCACAGCCCCAACGCGCCTCGGACCGAGAAAGCAACGCAAGCCTTTTTCGCCCCCGGACCCCCGCTCTCCATAGAGCGAACCGGGGCTGGGCTGCCATGGCTCCTTGGGCCCTCCTGGTTTGCTGGGGGTCTCCGGTGCCTGAAACCCACTTCCCACGGGTTCTCCTTCGTGGGGAAGCAGGATTGGACGCGCCAAGCCTTCTACGCCCAGGCCCCAGCCATGCCTCCTGAGCCAGCTCGGCCTCTCAGCGCCTAGGCCCCGTCGCACCGACGGCCCCAAACAATCTTCTGGCAGCTGCATTCTGCAAAGGGAAACTCTCCTCGGGCAGCAAACCACAGCCCCAACGCGCCTCGGATCGAGAAAGCAACGCAAGCCGTTTTCGCCCCCGGCCCCCCCTCTCCATACGGCGAACCACAGCTGGTCTGCCCAAGCTCCCTGTGCCCTGCTGCTTTGCTGGGGGTCTCCGGTGCCCGAAACCCACTCCCCACGGGTTCTACTTTGTGGGGAAGCAGGATTGGGCGCGCTAAGGCCTTCTGCGCCCAGGCCCCAGCCATGCCCCCTGAGCCAGCTCGGCCGCTCAGCGCCGAGGCCCCGTCGCACCGACGGCCCCAAACAATCTTCTGGCAGCTGCATTCTGCAAAGGGAAACTCTCCTCGGGCAGCAAACCACAGCCCCAACGCGCCTCGGATCGAGAAAGCAACGCAAGCCGTTTTCGCCCCCGGCCCCCCGCTCTCCATAGAGCGAACCGGGGCTGGGCCGCCCCGGCTCCCTGGGCCCTGCTGCTTTGCTGGGGGTCTCCGGTGCCCGAAACCCACTCCCCACGGGTTCTCCTTCGTGGGGAAGCGGGATTGGGCGCGCGAAGGCCTTCTGCGCCCAGGACCCAGCCATGCCCCCTGAGCCAGCTCGGCCGCTCAGCGCCTAGGCCCTGTCGCACCGACGGCCCCAAACAATCTTCTGGCAGCTGCATTCTGCAAAGGGAAACTCTCCTCGGGCAGCAAACCACAGCCCCAACGCGCCTCGGATCGAGAAAGCAACGCAAGCCGTTTTCGCCCCCGGCCCCCCGCTGTCCATAGAGCGAACCGGGGCTGGGCTGCCCCGGCTCCCTGGGCCCTGCTGCTTTGCTGGGTGTCTCCGGTGCGTGAAACCCACTCCCCACGGGTTCTCCTTCGTGGGGAAGCAGGATTGGGCGCGCGAAGCCTTCTGCGCCCAGGCCCCAGCCTTGCCCCCTGAGCCGGCTCCGGCACTCAGCGCCGAGGCTCCTTCGAATCGACGGCCATAAACGAACATCTGGCAGCTGCATTCTGCAAAGGGAAACTCTCCTCGGGCAGCAAACCACAGCCCCAACGCGCCTCGGATCGAGAAAGCAAGGCAAGCCGTTTTCGCCTCTGGCCCCCCGCTCTCCATAGAACGAACCGCGGCAGGGCTGCCCAGGCTCCCTGGGCCCTGCTGCTTTACTGGGGGTCTCCGGTGCCCGAAACCCACTCCCCACGGGTTCTCCTTCGTGGGGAAGCAGGATTGGGCGCGCGAAGGCCTTCAGCGCCCAGGCCGCAGCCATGCACCCTGAGCCAGCTCGGCCGCTCAGCGTCTAGGCCCCGTCGCACCGAAGGCCCCAAACAATCTTCTGGCAGCTACATTCTGCAAAGGGAAACTCTCCTCGGGCAGCAAACCACAGCCCCAACGCGCCTCGGATCGAGAAAGCAACGCAAGCCTTTTTCGCCCCCGGACCCCCGCTCTCCATAGAGCGAACAGGGGCTGGGCTGCCATGGCTCCTTGGGCCCTGCTGCTTTGCTGGGGGTCTCCGGTGCCCGAAACCCACTCCCCAAGGGATCTCCTTCGTGGGGAAGCAGGATTGGACGCGGGAAGCCTTCTGCGCCCAGGCCCCAGCCATGCCCCCTGAGCCAGCTCGGCCGCTCAGCGCCTAGGCCCCGTCGCACCGACGGCCCCAAACAATCTTCTGGCAGCTGCATTCTGCAAAGGGAAACTCTCCTCGGGCAGCAAACCACAGCCCCAATGCTCCTCGGTTAGAGAAAGCAATGCAAGCCGTTTTCGACCCCGGCCCCCCGCTCTCCATACAGCGAACCGGGGCTGGGCTGCCCAGGCTCCCTGGGCCCTGCTGCTTTGCTGGGGGTCTCCGGTGCCCGAAACCCACTTCCCACGGGTTCTCCTTCGTGGGGAAGCAGGATTAGACGCGCCAAGCCTTCTGCGCCCAGGCCCCAGCCAGGCCTCCTGAGCCAGCACGGCCGCTCAGCGCCGAGGCCCCGTCGCACCGACGGCCCGAAACAATCTTCTGGCAGCTGCATTCTGCAAAGGGAAACTCTCCTCGGGCAGCAAACCACAGCCCCAACGCGCCTCGGATCGAGAAAGCAACGCAAGCCGTTTTCGCCCCCGGCCCCCCGCTCTCCATAGAGCGAACCGGGGCTGGGCCGCCCCGGCTCCCTGGGCCCTGCTGCTTTGCTGGGGGTCTCCGGTGCCCGAAACCCACTCCCCACGGGTTCTCCTTCGTGGGGAAGCGGGATTGGGCGCGCGAAGGCCTTCTGCGCCCAGGACCCAGCCATGCCCCCTGAGCCAGCTCGGCCGCTCAGCGCCTAGGCCCTGTCGCACCGACGGCCCCAAACAATCTTCTGGCAGCTGCATTCTGCAAAGGGAAACTCTCCTCGGGCAGCAAACCACAGCCCCAACGCGCCTCGGATCGAGAAAGCAACGCAAGCCGTTTTCGCCCCCGGCCCCCCGCTGTCCATAGAGCGAACCGGGGCTGGGCTGCCCCGGCTCCCTGGGCCCTGCTGCTTTGCTGGGTGTCTCCGGTGCGTGAAACCCACTCCCCACGGGTTCTCCTTCGTGGGGAAGCAGGATTGGGCGCGCGAAGCCTTCTGCGCCCAGGCCCCAGCCTTGCCCCCTGAGCCGGCTCCGGCACTCAGCGCCGAGGCTCCTTCGAATCGACGGCCATAAACGAACATCTGGCAGCTGCATTCTGCAAAGGGAAACTCTCCTCGGGCAGCAAACCACAGCCCCAACGCGCCTCGGATCGAGAAAGCAAGGCAAGCCGTTTTCGCCTCTGGCCCCCCGCTCTCCATAGAACGAACCGCGGCAGGGCTGCCCAGGCTCCCTGGGCCCTGCTGCTTTACTGGGGGTCTCCGGTGCCCGAAACCCACTCCCCACGGGTTCTCCTTCGTGGGGAAGCAGGATTGGGCGCGCGAAGGCCTTCAGCGCCCAGGCCGCAGCCATGCACCCTGAGCCAGCTCGGCCGCTCAGCGTCTAGGCCCCGTCGCACCGAAGGCCCCAAACAATCTTCTGGCAGCTACATTCTGCAAAGGGAAACTCTCCTCGGGCAGCAAACCACAGCCCCAACGCGCCTCGGATCGAGAAAGCAACGCAAGCCTTTTTCGCCCCCGGACCCCCGCTCTCCATAGAGCGAACAGGGGCTGGGCTGCCATGGCTCCTTGGGCCCTGCTGCTTTGCTGGGGGTCTCCGGTGCCCGAAACCCACTCCCCAAGGGATCTCCTTCGTGGGGAAGCAGGATTGGACGCGGGAAGCCTTCTGCGCCCAGGCCCCAGCCATGCCCCCTGAGCCAGCTCGGCCGCTCAGCGCCTAGGCCCCGTCGCACCGACGGCCCCAAACAATCTTCTGGCAGCTGCATTCTGCAAAGGGAAACTCTCCTCGGGCAGCAAACCACAGCCCCAATGCTCCTCGGTTAGAGAAAGCAATGCAAGCCGTTTTCGACCCCGGCCCCCCGCTCTCCATACAGCGAACCGGGGCTGGGCTGCCCAGGCTCCCTGGGCCCTGCTGCTTTGCTGGGGGTCTCCGGTGCCCGAAACCCACTTCCCACGGGTTCTCCTTCGTGGGGAAGCAGGATTAGACGCGCCAAGCCTTCTGCGCCCAGGCCCCAGCCAGGCCTCCTGAGCCAGCACGGCCGCTCAGCGCCGAGGCCCCGTCGCACCGACGGCCCGAAACAATCTTCTGGCAGCTGCATTCTGCAAAGGGAAACTCTCCTCGGGCAGCAAACCACAGCCCCAACGCGCCTCGGATCGAGAAAGCAACGCAAGCCGTTTTCGCCCCCGGCCCCCCCTCTCCATAGGGCGAACCACGGCTGGTCTGCCCAAGCTCCCTGGGCCCTGCTGCTTTGCTGGGGGTCTCCGGTGTCCGAAACCCACTCCCCACGGGTTCTCCTTCGTGGGGAAGCGGGCTTGGGCGCACGAAGTCCTTCTGCGCCCAGGCACCAGCCATGCCCCCTGAGCCAGCTCGGCCGCTCAGCGCCTAGGCCCCGTCGCACCGACGGCCCCAAACAATCTTCTGGCAGCTGTATTCTGCAAAGGGAAACTCTCCTCGGGCAGCAAACCACAGCCCCAACGCGCCTCGGATCGAGAAAGCAACGCAAGCCGTTTTCGCCCCCGGCCCCCGCCACTCCATAGGGCGAAACGGGGCTGGGCTGCCCCGGCTCCCTGGGCCCTGCTGCTTTGCTGGGGGTCTCCGGTGCCCGAAACCCACTCCCCACGGGTTCTCCTTCGTGGGGAAGCAGGATTGGGCGCACGATGGCCTTCTGCGCCCAGGCCCTAGCCTTGCCCCCTGAGCCAGCTCGGCCGTTCAGCGCCGAGTCCCCGTCGCACCGACGGCCCGAAACAATCTTCTGGCAGCTGCATTCTGCAAAGGGAAACTCTCCTCTGGCAGCAAACCACAGCCCCAACGCGCCTCGGATCGAGAAAGCAACGCAAGCCGTTTTCGCCCCCGGACCCCTGCTCTCCATAGAGCGAACCGGGGCTGGGCTGCCCAGGCTCCCTGGGCCCTGCTGCTTTGCTGGGGGTCTCCGGTGCCCGAAACCCACTCCCCACGGGATCTCCTTCGTGGGGAAGCAGGATTGGACGCGCGAAGCCTTCTGGGCCCAGGACCCAGCCATGCCCCCTGAGCCAGCTCGGCCTCTCATCGCCTAGGCCCCGTCGCACCGACGGCCCCAAACAATCTTCTGGCAGCTGCATTCTGCAAAGGGAAACTCTCCTCGGGCAGCAAACCACAGCCCCAACGCGCCTCGGATCGAGAAAGCAACGCAAGCCGTTTTCGCCCCCGGCCCCCCGCTCTCCATAGGGCTAACCGGGGCTGGGCTGCCATGGCTCCTTGGGCCCTGCTGCTTTGCTGGGGGTCTCCGGTGCCCGAAACCCACTCCCCACGGGTTCTCCTTCGTGGGGAAGCAGGATTGGGCGCACGAAGGCCTTCTGGGCCCAGGCCCCAGCCTTGCCCCCTGAGCGAGCTCGGCCGCTCAGCGCCGAGGCCTCGTCGCACCGACGGCCCCAAACAATCTTCTGACAGCTGCATTCTGCAAAGGGAAACTCTCCTCGGGCAGCAAACCACAGCCCCAATGCTCCTCGGTTAGAGAAAGCAACGCAAGCCGTTTTCGCCCCCGGCCTCCCGCTCTCCATAGAGCGAAACGGGGCTGGGCTGCCCAGGCTCCCTGGGCCCTGCTGCTTTGCTGGGGGTCTCCGGTGCCCGAAACCCACTCCCCACGGGTTCTCCTTCGTGGGGAAGCAGGATTGGACGCGCGAAGCCTTCTGCGCCCAGGCCCCAGCCATGCCACCTGAGCCAGCTCGGCCGCTCAGCGCCTAGGCCCCGTCGCACTGACGGCCCCAAACAATCTTCTGACAGCTGCATTCTGCAAAGGGAAACTCTCCTCGGGCAGCAAACCACAGCCCCAATGCTCCTCGGTTAGAGAAAGCAACGCAAGCCGTTTTCGCCCCCGGCCCCCCGCTCTCCATAGAGCGAACCGGGGCTGGGCTGCCCAGGCTCCCTGGGCCCTGCTGCTTTGCTGGGGGTCTCCGGTGCCCGAAATCCACTCCCCACGGGTTCTCCTTCGTGGGGAAGCAGGATTGGACGCGCGAAGCCTTCTGGGCCCAGGCCCCAACCATGCCCCCTGAGCCAGCTCGGCCTCTCATCGCCTAGGCCCCGTCGCACCGACGGCCCGAAACAATCTTCTGGCAGCTGCATTCTGCAAAGGGTAACTCTCCTCGGGCAGCAAACCACAGCACCAACGCGCCTCGGATCGAGAAAGCAACGCAAGCCGTTTTCGCCCCCGACCACCCGCTCTCCATAGGGCGAACCGGGGCTGGGCTTCCATGGCTCCCTGGGCCCTGCTGCTTTGCTGGAGGTCGCCGTGCCCGAAACCCACTCCCCACAGGTTCTCCTTCGTGGGGAAGCAGGATTCGGCGCGTGAAGGCCTTCGGCGCCCAGGCCCCTGCCATGCCCACTGAGCCAGCTCGGCCGCTCAGCGCCTACGCCCCGTCGCACCGACCGCCCCAAACGAGCTTCTGGCAGCTGCATTCTGCAAAGGGAAGCTCTCCTCGGGCAGCAAACCACAGCCCCAACGCGCCTCGGATCGAGAAAGCAACGCAAGCCGTTTTCGCCCCCGGCCCCCCCACTCCATAGGGCGAACCGCGGCTGGTCTGCCCAAGCTCCCTGGGCCCTGCTGCTTTGCTGGGGGTCTCCGGTGCCCGAAACCCACTCCCCACGGGTTCTCCTTCGTGGGGAAGCGGGATTGGGCGCACGAAGTCCTTCTGGGCCCAGGACCCAGCCATGCCCCCTGAGCCAGCTCGGCCGCTCAGCGCCTAGGCCCTGTCGCACCGACGGCCCCAAACAATCTTCTGGCAGCTGCATTCTGCAAAGGGAAACTCTCCTCGGGCAGCAAACCACAGCCCCAACGCGCCTCGGATCGAGAAAGCAATGCAAGCCGTTTTCGCCCCCGGCCCCCCGCTCTCCATAGAGCGAACCGGGGCTGGGCTGCCCCGGCTCCCTGGGCCCTGCTGCTTTGCTGGGTGTCTCCGGTGCGTGAAACCCACTCCCCACGGGTTCTCCTTCGTGGGGAAGCAGGATTGGGCGCGCGAAGCCTTCTGCGCCCAGGCCCCAGCCTTGCCCCCTGAGCCGGCTCCGGCACTCAGCGCCGAGGCTCCTTCGAATCGACGGCCATAAACGAACATCTGGCAGCTGCATTCTGCAAAGGGAAACTCTCCTCAGGCAGCAAACCACAGCCCCAAAGCGCCTCGGATCGAGAAAGCAAGGCAAGCCGTTTTCGCCTCTGGCCCCCCGCACTCCATAGAACGAACCGCGGCAGGGCTGCCCAGGCTCCCTGGGCCCTGCTGCTTTACTGGGGGTCTCCGGTGCCCGAAACCCACTCCCCACGGGTTCTCCTTCGTGGGGAAGCAGGATTGGGCGCGCGAAGGCCTTCAGCGCCCAGGCCGCAGCCATGCACCCTGAGCCAGCTCGGCCGCTCAGCGTCTAGGCCCCGTCGCACCGAAGGCCCCAAACAATCTTCTGGCAGCTACATTCTGCAAAGGGAAACTCTCCTCGGGCAGCAAACCACAGCCCCAACGCGCCTCGGATCGAGAAAGCAACGCAAGCCTTTTTCGCCCCCGGACCCCCGCTCTCCATAGAGCGAACCGGGGCTGGGCTGCCATGGCTCCTTGGGCCCTGCTGCTTTGCTGGGGGTCTCCGGTGCCCGAAACCCACTCCCCACGGGATCTCCTTCGTGGGGAAGCAGGATTGGACGCGTGAAGCCTTCTGCGCCCAGGCCCCAGCCATGCCCCCTGAGCCAGCTCGGCCGCTCAGCGCCTAGGCCCCGTCGCACCGACGGCCCCAAACAATCTTCTGGCAGCTGCATTCTGCAAAGGGAAACTCTCCTCGGGCAGCAAACCACAGCCCCAATGCTCCTCGGTTAGAGAAAGCAACGCCAGCCGTTTTCGACCCCGGCCCCCCGCTCTCCATACAGCGAACCGGGGCTGGGCTGCCCAGGCTCCCTGGGCCCTGCTGCTTTGCTGGGGGTCTCCGGTGCCCGAAACCCACTTCCCACGGGTTCTCCTTCGTGGGGAAGCAGGATTAGACGCGCCAAGCCTTCTGCGCCCAGGCCCCAGCCATGCCTCCTGAGCCAGCACGGCCGCTCAGCGCCGAGGCCCCGTCGCACCGACGGCCCGAAACAATCTTCTGGCAGCTGCATTCTGCAAAGGGAAACTCTCCTCGGGCAGCAAACCACAGCCCCAACGCGCCTCGGATCGAGAAAGCAAGGCAAGCCGTTTTCGCCCCCGGCCCCCCCTCTCCATAGGGCGAACCACGGCTGGTCTGCCCAAGCTCCCTGGGCCCTGCTGCTTTGCTGGGGGTCTCCGGTGTCCGAAACCCACTCCCCACGGGTTCTCCTTCGTGGGGAAGCGGGATTGGGCGCACGAAGTCCTTCTGCGCCCAGGCACCAGCCATGCCCCCTGAGCCAGCTCGGCCTCTCATCGCCTAGGCCCCGTCGCACCGACGGCCCCAAACAATCTTCTGGCAGCTGCATTCTGCAAAGGGAAACTCTCCTCGGGCAGCAAACCACAGCCCCAACGCGCCTCGGATCGAGAAAGCAACGCAAGCCGTTTTCGCCCCCGGCCCCCCGCTCTCCATAGGGCTAACCGGGGCTGGGCTGCCATGGCTCCTTGGGCCCTGCTGCTTTGCTGGGGGTCTCCGGTGCCCGAAACCCACTCCCCACGGGTTCTCCTTCGTGGGGAAGCAGGATTGGGCACACGAAGGCCTTCTGCGCCCAGGCCCCAGCCTTGCCCCCTGAGCGAGCTCGGCCGCTCAGCGCCGAGGCCCCGTCGCACCGACGGCCCCAAACAATCTTCTGACAGCTGCATTCTGCAAAGGGAAACTCTCCTCGGGCAGCAAACCACAGCCCCAATGCTCCTCGGTTAGAGAAAGCAACGCAAGCCGTTTTCGCCCCCGGACCCCCGCTCTCCATAGAGCGAAACGGGGCTGGGCTGCCCAGGCTCCCTGGGCCCTGCTGCTTTGCTGGGGGTCTCCGGTGCCCGAAACCCACTCCCCACGGGTTCTCCTTCGTGGGGAAGCAGGATTGGGCGCGGGAAGGCCTTCTGCGCCCAGGCCCCAGGCAAGCCCCCGAGCCAGCTCGGCGGCTCAGCGCCAAGATCCCGTCGCACCGATGCCCCAAACGAGCTTCTGACAGCAGCATTCTGCAAAGGGAAACTCTCCTCCGGCAGCAAACCACAGCCCCAACGCGCCTCGGATCTAGAAACAACGCAAGCCGTTTTCGCCCCCGCCCCCCCGCTCTCCATAGAGCGAACCGGGGTTGGGCTGCCCAGGCTCCCTGGGCCCTGCTGCTTTACTGGGGGTCTCCGGTGCCCGAAACCCACACCCCACGGGTTCTCCTTCGTGGGGAAGCAGGATTGGACGCGCGAAGCCTTCTGCGCCCAGGCCCCAGCCATGCCCCCTGAGCCAGCTCGGCCTCTCAGCGCCTAGGCCCCGTCGCACCGACGGCCCCAAACAATCTTCTGGCAGCTGCATTCTGCAAAGGGAAACTCTCCTCGGGCAGCAAACCACAGCCCCAACGCGCCTCGGATCGAGAAAGCAACGCAAGCCGTTTTCGGCCCCGGCCCCCCGCTCTACATAGGGGTAACCGGGGCTGGGCTGCCCTGGCTCCTTGGGCCCTGCTGCTTTGCTGGGGGTCTCCGGTGCCCGAAATCCACTCCCCACGGGTTCTCCTTCGTGGGGAAGCAGGATTGGGCAAGCGATGGCCTTCTGCGCCCAGGCCCGAGACTTGCCCCCTGAGCCAGCTCGGCCTCTCAGCGCTGAAGCCACGTCGCACCGACGGCCCTAAACAATCTTCTGGCAGCTGCATTCTGCAAAGGGAAACTCTCCTCGGGCAGCAAACCACAGCCCCAACGCGCCTCGGATCGAGAAAGCAAGGCAAGCCCTTTTCGCCCCCGGCCCCCCGCTCTCCATAGAGCGAACCGCGGCAGGGCTGCCCAGGCTCCCTGGGCCCTGCTGCTTTACTGGGGGTCTCCGGTGCCCGAAACCCACTCCCCACGGGTTCTCCTTCGTGGGGAAGCAGGATTGGGCGCGTGAAGGCCTTCTGCGCCCAGGCCCCAGCCATGCAACCTGAGCCAGCTCGGCCGCTCATCGCCTAGTCCCCGTCGCACCGAAGGCCCCAAACAATCTTCTGGCAGCTACATTCTGTAAAGGGAAACTCTCCTCGGGCAGCAAACCACAGCCCCACGCGCCTCGGATCGAGAAAGCAACGCAAGCCGTTTTCGCCCCCGGACCCCCGCTCTCCATAGAGCGAACCGGGGCTGGGCTGCCCCGGCTCCCTGGGCCCTGCTGCTTTGCTGGGGGTCTCCGGTGCCCGAAACCCACTCCCCACGGGTTCTCCTTCGTGGGGAAGCAGGATTGGGCGCGCGAAGCCTTCTGCGCCCAAGCCCCAGCCATGCCCCCTGAGCCGGCTCGGCCGCTCAGCACCTAGGCTCCTTAGAATCGACGGCCATAAACGAACTTCTGGCAGCTGCATTCTGCAAAGGGAAACTCTCCTCGGGCAGCAAACCACAGCCCCAACGCGCCTCGGATCGAGAAAGCAACGCAAGCCCTTTTCGCCCCCGGCACCCCGCTCTCCATAGAGCGAACCGCGTCAGGGTTGCCCAGGCTCCCTTGGCCCTGCTGCTTTACTGGGGGTCTCCGGTGCCCGAAACCCACTCCCCACGGGTTCTCCTTCGTGGGGAAGCAGGATTGGGCGCGCGAAGGCCTTCAGCGCCCAGGCCCCAGCCATGCACCCTGAGCCAGCTCGGCCGCTCAGCGTCTAGGCCCCGACGCACCGAAGGCCCCAAACAATCTTCTGGCAGCTACATTCTGCAAAGGGAAACTCTCCTCGGGCAGCAAACCACAGCCCCAACGCGCCTCGGATCGAGAAAGCAATGCAAGCCTTTTTCGCCCCCGGACCCCCGCTCTCCATAGAGCGAACCGGGGCTGGGCTGCCCTGGCTCCTTGGGCCCTGCTGCTTTGCTGGGGGTCTCCGGTGCCCGAAACCCACTCCCCACGGGATCTCCTTCGTGGGGAAGCAGGATTGGACGCGTGAAGCCTTCTGCGCCCAGGCCCCAGCCATGCCCCCTGAGCCAGCTCGGCCGTTCAGCGCCGAGTCCCCGTCGCACCGACGGCCCGAAACAATCTTCTGGCAGCTGCATTCTGCAAAGGGAAACTCTCCTCGGGCAGCAAACCACAGCCCCAACGCGCCTCGGATCGAGAAAGCAACGCAAGCCGTTTTCGCCCCCGACCCCCCGCTCTCCATAGGGCGAACCAGGGCCTGGCTGCCCCGGCTCCCTGGGCCCTGCTGTTTTGCTGCTGGTCCCCGTGCCCGAAACCCACTCCCCACAGGTTCTCCTTCGTGGGGAAGCTGGATTGGGCGCGGGAAGGCCTTCTGCGCCCAGGCCCCAGGCAAGCCCCCGAGCCAGCTCGGCTGCTCAGCGCCAAGATCCCGTCGCACCGATGCCCCAAACGAGCTTCTGACAGCTGCATTCTGCAAAGGGAAACTCTCCTCCGGCAGCAAACCACAGCCCCAACGCGCCTCGGATCTAGAAACAACGCAAGCCGTTTTCGCCCCCGCCCCCCCGCTCTCCATAGAGCGAACCGGGGTTGGGCTGCCCAGGCTCCCTGGGCCCTGCTGCTTTACTGGGGGTCTCCGGTGCCCGAAACCCACACCCCACGGGTTCTCATTCGTAGGGAAGCAGGATTGGACGCGTGAAGCCTTCTGCGCCCAGGCCCCAGCCATGCCCCCTGAGCCAGCTCGGACTCTCAGCGCCTAGGCCCCGCGCACCGACGGCCCCAAACGAGCTTCTGGCAGCTGCATTCTGCAAAGGGAAACTCTCCTCGGGCAGCAAACCACAGCCCCATCGCGCCTCTGATCGAGAAAGCAACGCAAGCCGTTTTCGGCCCCGGCCCCCCGCTCTCCATAGGGGTAACCGGGGCTGGGCTGCCCTGGCTCCTTGGGCCCTGCCTCTTTGCTGGGGGTCTCCGGTGCCCGAAACCCACTCCCCACGGGTTCTCCTTCGTGGGGAAGCAGGATTGGGCGCGTGAAGGCCTTCTGCGCCCAGGCCCCAGCCATGCACCCTGAGCCAGCTCGGCCGCTCAGCGCCTAGTCCCCGTCGCACCGAAGGCCCCAAACAATCTTCTGGCAGCTACATTCTGCAAAGGGAAACTCTCCTCAGGCAGCAAACCACAGCCCCAACGCGCCTCGGATCGAGAAAGCACTGCAAGCCGTTTTCGACCCGACCCCCCGCTCTCCATAGGGGTAACCGGGGCTGGGCTGCCCTGGCTCCTTGGGCCCTGCTGCTTTGCTGGGGGTCTCCGGTGCCCGAAACCCACTCCCCACGGGTTCTCCTTCGTGGGGAAGCAGGATTGGGCGCGCGAAGCTTTCTGCGCCCAAGCCCCAGCCATGCCCCATGAGCCGGCTCGGCCGCTCAGCGCCTAGGCTCCTTAGAATCGACAGCCATAAACGAACTTCTGGCAGCTGCATTCTGCAAAGGGAAACTCTCCTCGGGCAGCAAACCACAGCCCCAACGCGCCTCGAATCGAGAAAGCAAGGGAAGCCCTTTTCGCCCCCGGCCCCCCGCTCTCCATAGAGCGAACCGCGGCAGGGCTGCCCAGGCTCCCTGGGCCCTGCTGCTTTACTGGGGGTCTCCGGTGCCCGAAACCCACTCCCCACGGGTTCTCCTTCGTGGGGAAGCAGGATTGGGCGCGTGAAGGCCTTCTGCGCCCAGGCCCCAGCCATGCAACCTGAGCCAGCTCGGCCGCTCATCGCCTAGTCCCCGTCGCACCGAAGGCCCCAAACAATCTTCTGGCAGCTACATTCTGCAAAGGGAAACTCTCCTCGGGCAGCAAACCACAGCCCCAACGCGCCTCGGATCGAGAAAGCAACGCAAGCCGTTTTCGCCCCCGGCCCCCCGCTCTCCATAGAGCGAACCGGGGCTGGGCTGCCCCGGCTCCCTGGGCCCTGCTGCTTTGCTGGGGGTCTCCGGTGCCTGAAACCCACTCCCCACGGGTTCTCCTTCGTGGGGAAGCAGGATTGGGCGCGCGAAGCCTTCTGCGCCCAAGCCCCAGCCATGCCCCCTGAGCCGGCTCGGCCGCTCAGCACCTAGGCTCCTTAGAATCGACGGCCATAAACGAACTTCTGGCAGCTGCATTCTGCAAAGGGAAACTCTCCTCGGGCAGCAAACCACAGCCCCAACGCGCCTCGGATCGAGAAAGCAAGGCAAGCCCTTTTCGCCCCCGGCACCCCGCTCTCCATAGAGCGAACCGCGTCAGGGTTGCCCAGGCTCCCTTGGCCCTGCTGCTTTACTGGTGGTCTCCGGTGCCCGAAACCCACTCCCCACGGGTTCTCCTTCGTGGGGAAGCAGGATTGGGCGCGCGAAGGCCTTCAGCGCCCAGGCCCCAGCCATGCACCCTGAGCCAGCTCGGCCGCTCAGCGTCTAGGCCCCGACGCACCGAAGGCCCCAAACAATCTTCTGGCAGCTACATTCTGCAAAGGGAAACTCTCCTCGGGCAGCAAACCACAGCCCCAACGCGCCTCGGATCGAGAAAGCAATGCAAGCCTTTTTCGCCCCCGGACCCCCGCTCTCCATAGAGCGAACCGGGGCTGGGCTGCCCTGGCTCCTTGGGCCCTGCTGCTTTGCTGGGGGTCTCCGGTGCCCGAAACCCACTCCCCACGGGATCTCCTTCGTGGGGAAGCAGGATTGGACGCGTGAAGCCTTCTGCGCCCAGGCCCCAGCCATGCCCCCTGAGCCAGCTCGGCCGTTCAGCGCCGAGTCCCCGTCGCACCGACGGCCCGAAACAATCTTCTGGCAGCTGCATTCTGCAAAGGGAAACTCTCCTCGGGCAGCAAACCACAGCCCCAACGCGCCTCGGATCGAGAAAGCAACGCAAGCCGTTTTCGCCCCCGACCCCCCGCTCTCCATAGGGCGAACCAGGGCCTGGCTGCCCCGGCTCCCTGGGCCCTGCTGTTTTGCTGCTGGTCCCCGTGCCCGAAACCCACTCCCCACAGGTTCTCCTTCGTGGGGAAGCTGGATTGGGCGCGGGAAGGCCTTCTGCGCCCAGGCCCCAGGCAAGCCCCCGAGCCAGCTCGGCTGCTCAGCGCCAAGATCCCGTCGCACCGATGCCCCAAACGAGCTTCTGACAGCTGCATTCTGCAAAGGGAAACTCTCCTCGGGCAGCAAACCACAGCCCCAACGCGCCTCGGATCTAGAAACAACGCAAGCCGTTTTCGCCCCCGACCCCCCGCTCTCCATAGAGCGAACCGGGGTTGGGCTGCCCAGGCTCCCTGGGCCCTGCTGCTTTACTGGGGGTCTCCGGTGCCCGAAACCCACACCCCACGGGTTCTCATTCGTAGGGAAGCAGGATTGGACGCGCAAAGCCTTCTGCGCCCAGGCCCCAGCCATGCCCCCTGAGCCAGCTCGGACTCTCAGCGCCTAGGCCCCGCGCACCGACGGCCCCAAACAATCTTCTGGCAGCTGCATTCTGCAAAGGGAAACTCTCCTCGGGCAGCAAACCACAGCCCCATCGCGCCTCTGATCGAGAAAGCAACGCAAGCCGTTTTCGGCCCCGGCCCCCCGCTCTACATAGGGGTAACCGTGGCTGGGCTGCCCTGGCTCCTTGTGCCCTGCTGCTTTGCTGGGGGTCTCCGGTGCCCGAAATCCACTCCCCACGGGTTTTCCTTCGTGGGGAAGCAGGATTGGGCGCGCGAAGGCCTTCTGCGCCCAGGCCCCAGCCATGCAACCTGAGCCAGCTCGGCCGCTCAGCGCCTAGTCCCCGTCGCACCGAAGGCCCCAAACAATCTTCTGGCAGCTACATTCTGCAAAGGGAAACTCTCCTCGGGCAGCAAACCACAGCCCCAACGCGCCTCGGATCGAGAAAGCAACGCAAGCCGTTTTCGCCCCCGGCCCCCCGCTCTCCATAGAGCGAACCGGGGCTGGGCTGCCCCGGCTCCCTGGGCCCTGCTGCTTTGCTGGGGGTCTCCGGTGCCCGAAACCCAATCCCCACGGGTTCTCCTTCGTGGGGAAGCAGGATTGGGCGCGCGAAGCCTTCTGCGCCCAAGCCCCAGCCATGCCCCCTGAGCCGGCTCGGCTGCTCAGCACCTAGGCTCCTTAGAATCGACGGCCATAAACGAACTTCTGGCAGCTGCATTCTGCAAAGGGAAACTCTCCTCGGGCAGCAAACCACAGCCCCAACGCGCCTCGGATCGAGAAAGCAAGGCAAGCCCTTTTCGCCCCCGGCACCCCGCTCTCCATAGAGCGAACCGCGTCAGGGTTGCCCAGGCTCCCTTGGCCCTGCTGCTTTACTGGGGGTCTCCGGTGCCCGAAACCCACTCCCCACGGGTTCTCCTTCGTGGGGAAGCAGGATTCGGCGCGTGAAGGCCTTCTGCGCCCAGGCCCCTGCCATGCCCACTGAGCCAGCTCGGCCGCTAAGCGCCTAGGCCCCGTCGCACCGACGGCCCCAAACAATCTTCTGGCAGCTGCATTCTGCAAAGGGAAACTCTCCTCGGGCAGCAAACCACAGCCCCAACGCGCCTCGGGTCGAGAAAGCAACGCAAGCCGTTTTCGCCCCCGGACCCCCCTCTCCATAGGGCGAACCGCTGCTGGTCTGCCCAAGCTCCCTGAGCCCTGCTGCTTTGCTGGGGGTCTCCGGTGCCCGAAACCCACTCCCCACGGGTTCTCCTTCGTGGGGAAGCGGGATTGGGCGCACGAAGTCCTTCTGCGCCCAGGCCCCAGCCATGCACCCTGAGCCAGCTCGGCCGCTCAGCGCCTAGGCCCCGTCGCACCGACGGCCCCAAACAATCTTCTGGCAGCTGCATTCTGCAAAGGGAAACTCTCCTCGGGCAGCAAACCACAGCCCCAATGCTCCTCGGTTAGAGAAAGCAATGCAAGCCGTTTTCGACCCCGGCCCCCCGCTCTCCATACAGCGAACCGGGGCTGGGCTGCCCAGGCTCCCTGGGCCCTGCTGCTTTGCTGGGGGTCTCCGGTGCCCGAAACCCACTTCCCACGGGTTCTCCTTCGTGGGGAAGCCGGATTGGACGCGCCAAGCCTTCTGCGCCCAGGCCCCAGCCATGCCTCCTGAGCCAGCTCGGCCTCTCAGCGCCTAGGCCCCGTCGCACCGACGGCCCCAAACAATCTTCTGGCAGCTGCATTCTGCAAAGGGAAACTCTCCTCGGGCAGCAAACCACAGCCCCAACGCGCCTCGGATCGAGAAAGCAACGCAAGCCGTTTTCGCCCCCGGCCCCCCCTCTCCATAGGGCGAACCACGGCTGGTCTGCCCAAGCTCCCTGGGCCCTGCTGCTTTGCTGGGGGTCTCCGGTGCCCGAAACCCACTCCCCACGGGTTCTCCTTCGTGGGGAAGCGGGCTTGGGCGCACGAAGTCCTTCTGCGCCCAGGCCCCAGCCATGCCCCCTGAGCCAGCTCGGCCGCTCAACGCCTAGGCCCCGTCGCACCGACGGCCCCAAACAATCTCCTGGCAGCTGCATTCTGCAAAGGGAAACTCTCCTCGGGCAGCAAACCACAGCCCCAACGCGCCTCGGATCGAGAAAGCAACGCAAGCCGTTTTTGCCCCCGGCCCCCCGCTGTCCATAGAGCGAACCTGCGCTGGGCTGCCCCGGCTCCCTGGGCCCTGCTGCTTTGCTGGATGTCTCCGGTTCCCGAAACCCACTCCCCACGGGTTCTACTTTGTGGGGAAGCAGGATTGGGCGCGCTAAGTCCTTCTGCGCCCAGGCCCCAGCCATGCCCCCTGAGCCAGCACGGCCGCTCAGCGCCGAGGCCCCGTCGCACCGACGGCCCCAAACAATCTTCTGGCAGCTGCATTCTGCAAAGGGAAACTCTCCTCCGGCAGCAAACCACAGCCCCAACGCGCCTCGGATCGAGAAAGCAACGCAAGCCGTTTTCGCCCCCGACCCCCCGCTCTCCATAGGGCGAACCGGGGCCTGGCTGCCCCGGCTCCCTGGGCCCTGCTGTTTTGCTGCTGGTCCCCGTGCCCGAAACCCACTCCCCACAGGTTCTCCTTCGTGGGGAAGCAGGATTGGGCGCGGGAAGGCCTTCTGCGCCCAGGCCCCAGGCAAGCCCCCGAGCCAGCTCGGCTGCTCAGCGCCAAGATCCCGTCACACTGATGCCCCAAACGAGCTTCTGACAGCTGCATTCTGCAAAGGGAAACTCTCCTCGGGCAGCAAACCACAGCCCCAACGCGCCTCGGATCTAGAAACATCGCAAGCCGTTTTCGCCCCCGGCCCCCCGCTCTCCATAGAGCGAACCGGGGTTGGGCTGCCCAGGCTCCCTGAGCCCTGCTGCTTTGCTGGGGGTCTCCGGTGCCCGAAACACACACCCCACGGGTTCTCCTTCGTGGGGAAGCAGGATTGGACGCGCAAAGCCTTCTGCGCCCAGGCCCCAGCCATGCCCCCTGAGCCAGCTAGGCCGCTCAGCGCCTAGGCCCCGTCGCACCGACGGCCCCAAACAATCTTCTGGCAGCTGCATTCTGCAAAGGGAAACTCTCCTCGGGCAGCAAACCACAGCCCCAACGCGCCTCGGGTCGAGAAAGCAACGCAAGCCGTTTTCGGCCCCGGCCCCCCGCTCTACATAGGGGTAACCGGGGCTGGGCTGCCCTGGCTCCTTGGGCCCTGCTGCTTTGCTGGGGGTCTCCGGTGCCCGAAATCCACTCCCCACGGGTTCTCCTTCGTGGGGAAGCAGGATTGGGCGAGCGATTGCCTTCTGCGCCCAGGCCCGAGACTTGCCCCCTGAGCCAGCTCGGCCTCTCAGCGCTGAGGCCACGTCGCACCGACGGCCCTAAACAATCTTCTGGCAGCTGCATTCTGCAAAGGGAAACTCTCCTCGGGCAGCAAACCACAGCCCCAACGCGCCTCGGATCGAGAAAGCACTGCAAGCCGTTTTCGACCCGACACCCCGCTCTCCATAGGGGTAACCGGGGCTGGGCTGCCCTGGCTCCTTGGGCCCTGCTGCTTTGCTGGGGGTCTCCGGTGCCCGAAACCCACTCCCCACGGGTTCTCCTTCGTGGGGAAGCAGGATTGGGCGCGCGAAGCTTTCTGCGCCCAAGCCCCAGCCTTGCCCCATTAGCCGGCTCAGCCGCTCAGCGCCTAGGCTCCTTAGAATCGACGGCCATAAACGAACTTCTGGCAGCTGCATTCTGCAAAGGGAAACTCTCCTCGGGCAGCAAACCACAGCCCCAAAGCGCCTGGGATCGAGAAAGCAAGGCAAGCCCTTTTCGCCTCTGGCACCCCGCTCTCCTTAGAGCGAACCGCGTCAGGGCTGCCCAGGCTCCCTGGGCCCTGCTGCTTTACTGGGGGTCTCCGGTGCCCGAAACCCACTCCCCAAGGGTTCTCCTTCGTGGGGAAGCAGGATTGGGCGCGCGAAGGCCTTCAGCGCCCAGGCCCCAGCCATGCACCCTGAGCCAGCTCGGCCGCTCAGCGTCTAGGCCCCGTCGCACCGAAGGCCCCAAACAATCTTCTGGCAGCTACATTCTGCAAAGGGAAACTCTCCTCGGGCAGCAAACCACAGCCCCAACGCGCCTCGGATCGAGAAAGCAACGCAAGCCTTTTTCGCCACCGGACTCCCGCTCTCCATAGAGCGAACCGGGGCTGGGCTGCCATGGCTCCTTGGGCCCTGCTGCTTTGCTGGGTGTCTCCGGTGCCCGAAACCCACTCCCCACGGGATCTCCTTCGTGGGGAAGCAGGATTCGGCGCGTGAAGGCCTTCTGCGCCCAGGCCCCAGCCATGCCCCCTGAGCCAGCACGGCCGCTCAGCGCCGAGGCCCCGTCGCACCGACGGCCCCAAACAATCTTCTGGCAGCTGCATTCTGCAAAGGGAAACTCTCCTCGGGCAGCAAACCACAGCCCCAACGCGCCTCGGATCGAGAAAGCAACGCAAGCCGTTTTCGCCCCCGGCCCCCTGCTCTCAATAGAGCGAACCGGGGCTGGGCTGCCCCGGCTCCCTGGGCCCTGCTGCTTTGCTGGGGTCTCCGGTGCCCGAAACCCTCTCCCCACGGGTTCTCCTTCGTGGGGAAGCAGGATTGGCCGCGCGAAGGCCATCTGCGCCCAGGTCCGAGCCTTGCCTCCTGAGCCAGCTCGGCCGCTCAGCGCCGAGGCCCCGTCGCACCGACGGCCCCAAACGAGCTTCTGGCAGCTGCATTCTGCAAAGGGAAACTCTCCTCGGGCAGCAAACCACAGCCCCAACGCGCCTCGGATTGAGAATGCAACGCAAGCCGTTTTCGCCCCCGGCCCCCCCCTCGCCATAGGGCTAACCGGGGCTGGGCTGCCATGGCTCCTTGGGCCCTGCTGCTTTGCTGGGTGTCTCCGGTGCCCGAAACCCACTCCCCACGGGTTTTCCTTCGTGGGGAAGCAGGATTCGGCGCGTGAAGGCCTTCTGCGCCCAGGCCCGAGCCTTACCCCCTGAGCGAGCTCGGCCGCTCAGCCCCGAGGCCCCGTCGCACCGACGGCCCCAAACAATCTTCTGGCAGCTGCATTCTGCAAAGGGAAACTCTCCTCGGGCAGCAAACCACAGCCCCAACGCGCCTCGGATCGAGAAAGCAACGCAAGCCGTTTTCGCCCCTGGCCCCCCGCTCTCCATAGAGCGAACCGGCGCTGGGCTGCCCCGGCTCCCTGGGCCCTGCTGCTTTGCTGGGTGTCTCCGGTGCCCGAAACCCACTCCCCACGGGTTCTCCTTCGTGGGGAAGCAGGATTGGGCGCGCGAAACCTTCTGCGCCCAGGCCCCAGCCTTGCCCCCTGAGCCGGCTCCGGCACTCAACGCCGATGCTCCTTCAAATCGACGGCCATAAACGAACTTCTGGCAGCTGCATTCTGCAAAGGGAAACTCTCCTCGGGCAGCAAACCACAGCCCCAACGCGCCTCGGATCGAGAAAGCAACGCAAGCCGTTTTCGCCCCCGGCCCCCCGCTCTCCATAGAGCGAACCGGGGCTGGGCTGCCCCGGCTCCCTGGGCCCTGCTGCTTTGCTGGGTGTCTCCGGTGCCTGAAACCCACTCCCCACGGGTTCTCCTTCGTGGGGAAGCAGGATTGGGACCGCGAAGCCTTCTGCGCCGAAGCCCCAGCCGTGCCCCCTGAGCCGGCTCGGCCGCTCAGCGCCTAGGCTCCTTAGAATCGACGGCCATAAACGAACTTCTGGCAGCTGCATTCTGCAAAGGGAAACTCTCCTCGGGCAGCAAACCACAGCCCCAAAGCGCCTGGGATCGAGAAAGCAAGGCAAGCCCTTTTGCCTCTGGCACCCCGCTCTCCTTAGAGCGAACCGCGTCAGGGCTGCCCAGGCTCCCTGGGCCCTCCTGCTTTACTGGGGGTCTCCGGTGCCCGAAACCCACTCCCCAAGGGTTCTCCTTCGTGGGGAAGCAGGATTGGGCGCGCGAAGGCCTTCAGCGCCCAGGCCCCAGCCATGCACCCTGAGCCAGCTCGGCCGCTCAGCGTCTAGGCCCCGTCGCACCGAAGGCCCCAAACAATCTTCTGGCAGCTGCATTCTGCAAAGGGAAACTCTCCTCGGGCAGCAAACCACAGCCCCAACGCGCCTCGGATCGAGAAAGCAACGCAAGCCTTTTTCGCCCCCGGACCCCCGCTCTCCATAGAGCGAACCGGGGCTGGGCTGCCATGGCTCCTTGGGCCCTGCTGCTTTACTGGGGGTCTCCGGTGCCCGAAACCCACTCCCCACGGGATCTCCTTCGTGGGGAAGCAGGATTGGACGCGTGAAGCCTTCTGCGCCCAGGCCCCAGCCATGCCCCCTGAGCCAGCACGGCCGCTCAGCGCCGAGGCCCCGTCGCACCGACGGCCCCAAACAATCTTCTGGCAGCTGCATTCTGCAAAGGGAAACTCTCCTCGGGCAGCAAACCACAGCCCCAACGCGCCTCGGATCGAGAAAGCAACGCAAGCCGTTTTCGCCCCCGGCCCCCTGCTCTCAATTGAGCGAACCGGGGCTGGGCTGCCCCGGCTCCCTGGGCCCTGCTGCTTTGCTGGGGGTCTCCGGTGCCCGAAACCCACTCCCCACGGGTTCTCCTTCGTGGGGAAGCAGGATTGGCCGCGCGAAGGCCATCTGCGCCCAGGTCCGAGCCTTGCCCCCTGAGCCAGCTCGGCCGCTCAGCGCCGAGGCCCCGTCGCACCGACGGCCCCAAACGAGCTTCTGGCAGCTGCATTCTGCAAAGGGAAACTCTCCTCGGGCAGCAAACCACAGCCCAAACGCGCCTCGGATTGAGAATGCAACGCAAGCCGTTTTCGCCCCCGGCCCCCCCCTCGCCATAGGGCTAACCGGGGCTGGGCTGCCATGGCTCCTTGGGCCCTGCTGCTTTGCTGGGTGTCTCCGGTGCCCGAAACCCACTCCCCACGGGTTTTCCTTCGTGGGGAAGCAGGATTCGGCGCGTGAAGGCCTTCTGCGCCCAGGCCCGAGCCTTGCCCCCTGAGCGAGCTCGGCCGCTCAGCGCCGAGGCCCCGTCGCACCGACGGCCCCAAACAATCTTCTGGCAGCTGCATTCTGCAAAGGGAAACTCTCCTCGGGCAGCAAACCACAGCCCCAACGCGCCTCGGATCGAGAAAGCAACGCAAGCCGTTTTCGCCCCCGGCCCCCTGCTCTCAATAGAGCGAACCGGGGCTGGGCTGCCCCGGCTCCCTGGGCCCTGCTGCTTTGCTGGGGTCTCCGGTGCCCGAAACCCTCTCCCCACGGGTTCTCCTTCGTGGGGAAGCAGGATTGGCCGCGCGAAGGCCATCTGCGCCCAGGTCCGAGCCTTGCCTCCTGAGCCAGCTCGGCCGCTCAGCGCCGAGGCCCCGTCGCACCGACGGCCCCAAACGAGCTTCTGGCAGCTGCATTCTGCAAAGGGAAACTCTCCTCGGGCAGCAAACCACAGCCCCAACGCGCCTCGGATTGAGAATGCAACGCAAGCCGTTTTCGCCCCCGGCCCCCCCCTCGCCATAGGGCTAACCGGGGCTGGGCTGCCATGGCTCCTTGGGCCCTGCTGCTTTGCTGGGTGTCTCCGGTGCCCGAAACCCACTCCCCACGGGTTTTCCTTCGTGGGGAAGCAGGATTCGGCGCGTGAAGGCCTTCTGCGCCCAGGCCCGAGCCTTACCCCCTGAGCGAGCTCGGCCGCTCAGCCCCGAGGCCCAGTCGCACCGACGGCCCCAAACAATCTTCTGGCAGCTGCATTCTGCAAAGGGAAACTCTCCTCGGGCAGCAAACCACAGCCCCAACGCGACTCGGATCGAGAAAGCAAGGGAAGCCCTTTTCGCCCCTGGCCCCCCGCTCTCCATAGAGCGAACCGGCGCTGGGCTGCCCCGGCTCCCTGGGCCCTGCTGCTTTGCTGGGTGTCTCCGGTGCCCGAAACCCACTCCCCACGGGTTCTCCTTCGTGGGGAAGCAGGATTGGGCGCGCGAAACCTTCTGCGCCCAGGCCCCAGCCTTGCCCCCTGAGCCGGCTCCGGCACTCAACGCCGATGCTCCTTCAAATCGACGGCCATAAACGAACTTCTGGCAGCTGCATTCTGCAAAGGGAAACTCTCCTCAGGCAGCAAACCACAGCCCCAACGCGCCTCGGATCGAGAAAGCAACGCAAGCCGTTTTCGCCCCCGGCCCCCCGCTCTCCATAGAGCGAACCGGGGCTGGGCTGCCCCGGCTCCCTGGGCCCTGCTGCTTTGCTGGGTGTCTCCGGTGCCTGAAACCCACTCCCCACGGGTTCTCCTTCGTGGGGAAGCAGGATTGGGACCGCGAAGCCTTCTGCGCCGAAGCCCCAGCCGTGCCCCCTGAGCCGGCTCGGCCGCTCAGCGCCTAGGCTCCTTAGAATCGACGGCCATAAACGAACTTCTGGCAGCTGCATTCTGCAAAGGGAAACTCTCCTCGGGCAGCAAACCACAGCCCCAAAGCGCCTGGGATCGAGAAAGCAAGGCAAGCCCTTTTGCCTCTGGCACCCCGCTCTCCTTAGAGCGAACCGCGTCAGGGCTGCCCAGGCTCCCTGGGCCCTCCTGCTTTACTGGGGGTCTCCGGTGCCCGAAACCCACTCCCCACGGGTTCTCCTTCGTGGGGAAGCAGGATTGGGCGCGCGAAGGCCTTCAGCGCCCAGGCCCCAGCCATGCACCCTGAGCCAGCTCGGCCGCTCAGCGTCTAGGCCCCGTCGCACCGAAGGCCCCAAACAATCTTCTGGCAGCTGCATTCTGCAAAGGGAAACTCTCCTCGGGCAGCAAACCACAGCCCCAACGCGCCTCGGATCGAGAAAGCAACGCAAGCCTTTTTCGCCCCCGGACCCCCGCTCTCCATAGAGCGAACCGGGGCTGGGCTGCCATGGCTCCTTGGGCCCTGCTGCTTTACTGGGGGTCTCCGGTGCCCGAAACCCACTCCCCACGGGATCTCCTTCGTGGGGAAGCAGGATTGGACGCGTGAAGCCTTCTGCGCCCAGGCCCCAGCCATGCCCCCTGAGCCAGCACGGCCGCTCAGCGCCGAGGCCCCGTCGCACCGACGGCCCCAAACAATCTTCTGGCAGCTGCATTCTGCAAAGGGAAACTCTCCTCGGGCAGCAAACCACAGCCCCAACGCGCCTCGGATCGAGAAAGCAACGCAAGCCGTTTTCGCCCCCGGCCCCCTGCTCTCAATTGAGCGAACCGGGGCTGGGCTGCCCCGGCTCCCTGGGCCCTGCTGCTTTGCTGGGGGTCTCCGGTGCCCGAAACCCACTCCCCACGGGTTCTCCTTCGTGGGGAAGCAGGATTGGCCGCGCGAAGGCCATCTGCGCCCAGGTCCGAGCCTTGCCCCCTGAGCCAGCTCGGCCGCTCAGCGCCGAGGCCCCGTCGCACCGACGGCCCCAAACGAGCTTCTGGCAGCTGCATTCTGCAAAGGGAAACTCTCCTCGGGCAGCAAACCACAGCCCCAACGCGCCTCGGATTGAGAATGCAACGCAAGCCGTTTTCGCCCCCGGCCCCCCCCTCGCCATAGGGCTAACCGGGGCTGGGCTGCCATGGCTCCTTGGGCCCTGCTGCTTTGCTGGGTGTCTCCGGTGCCCGAAACCCACTCCCCACGGGTTTTCCTTCGTGGGGAAGCAGGATTCGGCGCGTGAAGGCCTTCTGCGCCCAGGCCCGAGCCTTGCCCCCTGAGCGAGCTCGGCCGCTCAGCGCCGAGGCCCCGTCGCACCGACGGCCCCAAACAATCTTCTGGCAGCTGCATTCTGCAAAGGGAAACTCTCCTCGGGCAGCAAACCACAGCCCCAACGCGCCTCGGATCGAGAAAGCAACGCAAGCCGTTTTCGCCCCCGGCCCCCCCTCTCCATAGGGCGAACCACGGCTGGTCTGCCCAAGCTCCCTGGGCCCTGCTGCTTTGCTGGGGGTCTCCGGTGCCCGAAACCCACTCCCCACGGGTTCTCCTTCGTGGGGAAGCGGGATTGGGCGCACGAAGTCCTTCTGCGCCCAGGCCCCAGCCATGCCCCCTGAGCCAGCTCGGCCGCTCAGCGCCTAGGCCCCGTCGCACCGACGGCCCCAAACAATCTTCTGGCAGCTGCATTCTGCAAAGGGAAACTCTCCTCGGGCAGCAAACCACAGCCCCAACGCGCCTCGGATCGAGAAAGCAACGCAAGCCGTTTTCGCCCCCGGCCCCCCGCTCTCCATAGAGCGAACCGGCGCTGGGCTGCCCCGGCTCCCTGGGCCCTGCTGCTTTGCTGGGTGTCTCCGGTGCCCGAAACCCACTCCCCACGGGTTCTCCTTCGTGGGGAAGCAGGATTGGGCGCGCGAAACCTTCTGCGCCCAGGCCCCAGCCTTGCCCCCTGAGCCGGCTCCGGCACTCAACGCCGATGCTCCTTCAAATCGACGGCCATAAACGAACTTCTGGCAGCTGCATTCTGCAAAGGGAAACTCTCCTCGGGCAGCAAACCACAGCCCCAACGCGCCTCGGATCGAGAAAGCAACGCAAGCCGTTTTCGCCCCCGGCCCCCCGCTCTCCATAGAGCGAACCGGGGCTGGGCTGCCCGGGCTCCCTGGGCCCTGCTGCTTTGCTGGGTGTCTCCGGTGCCTGAAACCCACTCCCCACGGGTTCTCCTTCGTGGGGAAGCAGGATTGGGCGCGCGAAGCCCTTCTGCTCCCAGGCCCCAGCCATGCCCCCTGAGCCAGCTCGGCCTCTCAGCGCCTAGGCCCCGTCGCACCGACGGCCCGAAACAATCTTCTGGCAGCTGCATTCTGCAAAGGGTAACTCTCATCGGGCAGCAAACCACAGCCCCAACGCGCCTCGGATCGAGAAAGCACTGCAAGCCGTTTTCGACCCGACACCCCGCTCTCCATAGGGGTAACCGGGGCTGGGCTGCCCTGGCTCCTTGGGCCCTGCTGCTTTGCTGGGGGTCTCCGGTGCCCGAAATCCACTCCCCACGGGTTCTCCTTCGTGGGGAAGCAGGATTGGGCGCGCGAAGCTTTCTGCGCCCAAGCCCCAGCCATGCCCCCTGAGCCGGCTCGGACGCTCAGCGCCTAGGCTCCTTAGATTCGACGGCCATAAACGAACTTCTGGCAGCTGCATTCTGCAATGGGAAACTCTCCTCGGGCAGCAAACCACAGCCCCAACGCGCTGCGGATCGAGAAAGAAAGGCAAGCCCTTTTCACCCCGGCCCCCCGCTCGCCATAGAGCGAACCGCGGCAGGGCTGCCCAGGCTCCCTGGGCCCTGCTGCTTTACTGGGTATCTCCGGTGCCCGAAACCCACTCCCCACGGGTTCTCCTTCGTGGGGAAGCAGGATTGGGCGCACGAAGGCCTTCTGCGCCCAGGCCCCAGCCTTGCCCCCTGAGCCGGCTCCGGCACTCAGCGCCGAGGCTCCTTCGAATCGACGACCATAAACGAACTTCTGGCAGCTGCATTCTGCAAAGGGAAACTCTCCTCGGGCAGCAAACCACAGCCCCAACGCGCCTCGGATCGAGAAAGCAACGCAAGCCGTTTTCGCCCCCGGCCCCCCGCTGTCCATAGAGCGAACAGGCGCTGGGCTGCCCTGGCTCCCTGGGCCCTGCTGCTTTGCTGGATGTCTCCGGTTCCCGAAACCCACTCCCCACGGGTTCTACTTTGTGGGGAAGCAGGATTGGACGCGCGAAGCCTTCTGCGCCCAGGTCCCTGCCATGCCCACTGAGCCAGCTCGGCCGCTCAGCGCCTAGGCCCCGTCGCACCGACGGCCCCAAACAATCTTCTGGCAGCTGCATTCTGCAAAGGGAAACTCTCCTCGGGCAGCAAACCACAGCCCCAACGCGCCTCGGATCGAGAAAGCAACGCAAGCCGTTTTCGCCCCCGGCCCCCCCTCTCCATAGGGCGAACCACGGCTGGTCTGCCCAAGCTCCCTGGGACCTGCTGCTTTGCTGGGGGTCTCCGGTGCCCGAAACCCACTCCCCACGGGTTCTCCTTCGTGGGGAAGCGGGATTGGGCGCACGAAGTCCTTCTGCGCCCAGGCCCCAGCCATGCCCCCTGAGCCAGCTCGGCCGCTCAGCGCCTAGGCCCCGTCGCACCGACGGCCCCAAACAATCTTCTGGCAGCTGCATTCTGCAAAGGGAAACTCTCCTCGGGCAGCAAACCACAGCCCCAACGCGCCTCGGATCGAGAAAGCAACGCAAGCCGTTTTCGCCCCCGGCCCCCCGCTCTCCATAGAGCGAACCGGGCCTGGGCTGCCCCGGCTCCCTGGGCCCTGCTGCTTTGCTGGATGTCTCCGGTTCCCGAAACCCACTCCCCACGGGTTCTACTTTGTGGGGAAGCAGGATTGGGCGCGCGAAGGCCTTCTGCGCCCAGGCCCCAGCCATGCCCCCTGAGCCAGCACGGCCGCTTAGCGCCGAGGCCCCGTCGCACCGACGGCCCCAAACAATCTTCTGGCAGCTGCATTCTGCAAAGGGAAACTCTCCTTGGGCAGCAAACCACAGCCCCAACGCGCCTCGGATCGAGAAAGCAACGCAAGCCGTTTTCGCCCCCGGCCCCCCGCTCTCCATAGAGCGAACTGGGGCTGGGCTGCCCCGGCTCCCTGGGCCCTGCTGCTTTGCTGGGTGTCTCCGGTGCCCGAAACACACTCCCCACGGGTTCTCCTTGGTGGGGAAGCAGGATTGGGCGCGCGAAACCTTCTGCGCCCAGGCCCTAGCCTTGCCCCCTGAGCCGGCTCCGGCACTCAACGCCGAGGCTCCTTCAAATCGACGGCCATAAACGAACTTCTGGCAGCTGCATTCTGCAAAGGGAAACTCTCCTCGGGCAGCAAACCACAGCCCCAACGCGCCTCGGATCGAGAAAGCAACGCAAGCCGTTTTCGCCTCCGGCCCCCCGCTCTCCATAGAGCGAACCGGGGCTGGGCTGCCCCGGCTCCCTGGGCCCTGCTGCTTTGCTGGGTGTCTCCGGTGCCTGAAACCCACTCCCCACGGGTTCTCCTTCGTGGGGAAGCAGGATTGGGCCCGCGAAGCCTTCTGCGCCGAAGCCCCAGCCGTGCCCCCTGAGCCGGCTCGGCCGCTCAGCGCCTAGGCTCCTTAGAATCGACGGCCATAAACGAACTTCTGGCAGCTGCATTCTGCAAAGGGAAACTCTCCTCGGGCAGCAAACCACAGCCCCAATGCGCCTCGGATCGAGAAATCAAGGCAAGCCCTTTTCGCCCCCGGCACCCCGCTCTCCATAGAGCGAACCGCGTCAGGGTTGCCCAGGCTCCCTGGGCCCTGCTGCTTTACTGGGGGTCTCCGGTGCCCGAAACCCACTCCCCACGGGTTCTCCTTCGTGGGGAAGCAGTATTGGGCGCGCGAAGGCCTTCTGCGCCCAGGCCCCAGCCATGCACCCTGAGCCAGCTCCGCCGCTCAGCGCCTAGGCCCCGTCGCACCGAAGGCCCCAAACAATCTTCTGGCAGCTACATTTTGCAAAGGGAAACTCTCCTCGGGCAGCAAACCACAGCCCCAATGCTCCTCGGTTAGAGAAAGCAATGCAAGCCGTTTTCGCCCCCGGCCCCCCGCTCTCCATACAGCGAACCGGCGCTGTGTTGCCTCGGCTCCCTGGGCCCTGCTGCATTGCTGGATGTCTCCGGTTCCCGAAACCCACTCCCCACGGGTTCTACTTTGTGGGGAAGCAGGATTGGGCGCGCTAAGGCCTTCTGCGCCCAGGCCCCAGCCATGCCCCCTGAGCCAGCACGGCCGCTCAGCGCCGAGGCCCCGTCGCACCGACGGCCCGAAACAATCTTCTGGCAGCTGCATTCTGCAAAGGGAAACTCTCCTCGGGCAGCAAACCACAGCCCCAACGCGCCTCGGATCGAGAAAGCAACGCAAGCCGTTTTCGCCCCCGGCCCCCCGCTCTCCATAGAGCGAACCGGGGCTGGGCTACCCCGGCTCCCTGGGCCCTGCTTCTTTGCTGGGGGTCTCCGGTGCCCGAAACCCACTCCCCACGGGTTCTCCTTCGTGGGGATGCAGGATTGGGCCCGCGAATCCTTCTGCGCCCAGGCCCCAGCCTTGCCCCCTGAGCCGGCTCCGGCACTCAACGCCGAGGCTCCTTCGAATCGACGGCCATAAACGAACTTCTGGCAGCTGCATTCTGCAAAGGGAAACTCTCCTCGGGCAGCAAACCACAGCCCCAACGCGCCTCGGATCGAGAAAGCAACGCAAGCCGTTTTCGCCCCCGGCCCCCCGCTCTCCATAGAGCGAACCGGGGCTCGGCTGCCCCGGCTCCCTGGGCCCTGCTGCTTTGCTGGGGGTCTCCGGTGCCCGAAACCCACTCCCCACGGGATCTCCTTCGTGGGGAAGCAGGATTGGACGCGTGAAGCCTTCTGCGCCCAGGCCCCAGCCATGCCCCCTGAGCCAGCTCGGCCGCTCAGCGCCGAGGCCCCGTCGCACCGACGGCCCGAAACAATCTTCTGGCAGCTGCATTCTGCAAAGGGAAACTCTCCTCGGGCAGCAAACCACAGCCCCAACGCGCCTCGGATCGAGAAAGCAACGCAAGCCGTTTTCGACCCGACACCCCGCTCTCCATAGGGGTAACCGGGGCTGGGCTGCCCTGGCTCCTTGGACCCTGCTGCTTTGCTGGGGGTCTCCGGTGCCCGAAACCCACTCCCCACGGGTTCTCCTTCGTGGGGAAGCAGGATTGGGCGCGCGAAGCTTTCTGCGCCCAAGCCCCAGCCATGCCCCCTGAGCCGGCTCGGCCGCTCAGCGCCTAGCCTCCTTAGAATCGACGGCCATAAACGAACTTCTGGCAGCTGCATTCTGCAATGGGAAACTCTCCTCGGGCAGCAAACCACAGCCCCAACGCGCCTCGGATCGAGAATACAACGCAAGCCGTTTTCGCCCCCGGCCCCCCGCTCACCATAGAACGAACCGGGGCTGGGCTGCCATGGCTCCTTGGGCCCTGCTGCTTTGCTGGGGGTCTCCGGTGCCCGAAACCCACTCCCCACAGGTTCTCCTTCGTGGGGAAGCAGGATTGGGCGCGCGATGGCCTTCTGCGCCCAGGCCCCAGCCTTGCCCCCTGAGCCAGCTCGGCCGTTCAGCGCCGAGTCCCCGTCGCACCGACGGCCCGAAACAATCTTCTGGCAGCTGCATTCTGCAAAGGGAAACTCTCCTCGGGCAGCAAACCACAGCCCCACGCGCCTCGGATCGAGAAAGCAACGCAAGACGTTTTCGCCCCCGACCCCCCGCTCTCCATAGGGCGAACCGGGGCTGGGCTGCCCCGGCACCCTGGGCCCTGCTGCTTTGCTGTGGGTCCCCGTGCCCGAAACCCACTCCCCACGGGTTCTCCTTCGTGGGGAAGCAGGATTGGGCCCGCGAAGACCTTCTGCGCCCAGGCCCCAGGCAAGCCCCCTGAGCCAGCTGGGCTGCTCAGCGCCAAGGTCCCGTCGCACCGATGCCCAAAACGAGCTTCTGACAGCTGCATTCTGCAAAGGGAAACTCTCCTCGGGCAGCAACCCACAGCCCCAACGCGCCTCGGATCGAGAAAGCACTGCAAGCCGTTTTGGCGCCCGGCCCCCAGCTCTCCATAGAGCGAACCGGGGCTGGGCTGCCCAGGCTCCCTGGGCCCTGCTGCTTTGCTGGGTGTCTCCGGTGCCCGAAACCCACACCCCACGGGTTCTCCTTCGTGGGGAAGCAGGATTGGACGCGCAAAGCCTTCTGCGCCCAGGCCCCAGCCATGCACCCAGAGCCAGCACTGCCTCTCAGCAACTAGGCCCCGTCGCACCGACGGCCCCAAACAATCTTCTGGCAGCTGCATTCTGCAAAGGGAAACTCTCCTCGGGCAGCAAACCACAGCCCCAACGCGCCTCGGATCGAGAAAGCAGCGCAAGACGTTGTCGCCCCCGGCCCCCCGCTCTCCATAGGGCGAACCGGGGCTGGGCTGCCCTGGCTCCATGGGCCCTGCTGTTTTGCTGGGGGTCTCCGGTGCCCGAAACCCACTCCCCACGGGTTCTCCTTCGTGGGGAAGCAGGATTGGGCGCGCGAAGGCCTTCTGCGCCCAGGCCCCAGCCATGCCCCCTGAGACAGCTCGGCGACTCAGCGCCGAGGCCCCATCGCACCGACGGCCCCAACCAATCTTCTGGCAGCTGCATTCTGCAAAGGGAAACTCTCCTCGGGCAGCAAACCACAGCCCCAACGCACCTCGGATCGAGAAAGCAACGCAAGCCGTTTTCGCCCCCGGCCCCCCGCTCTCCATAGGGCGAACCGGGGCTGGGCTGCCCCGGCTCCCTGGGCCCTGCTGCTTTGCTGGGGGTCTCCGGTGCCCGGAACCCACTCCCCATGGGTTCTCCTTCGTGGGGAAGCAGGATTGTGGGCGCGAAGGCCTTCTGGGCTCAGTCTCCAACCATACCCCCTGAGCCAGCTCGACAGCTCAGCGCCGAGGCCCCGTCGCACAGACGGCCCCAAACGAGCTTCTGGCACCTGCCTTCTCCAAAGGGAAACTCTCCTCAGGCAGCTAACCACGGCCCCAACGCGCCTCTGATCGAGAAAGCAACGCAAGCCTTTTTCGTCCCTGGCACTCCGCTCTCCATAGGGGGAACCGGGGCTGGGCTGCCCCGGCTCCCTGGGCCCTGCTGCTTTGCTGGGGGTCTCCGGTGCCCGAAATCCACTCCCCATGGGTTCTCTTTCGTGGGCAAGCAGGATTGGGCGCGCGAAGGCCTTCTGCGCCCAGGCCCCAGCCATGCCCCCTGAGCCAGGTCAGCTGATCAGCGCCGAAGCCCCGTCGCACCGACGGCCCCAAACGAGCTTCTGGCAGCTGCATTCTGCAAAGGGAAACTCTCCTTGGGCAGCAAACCAGAGCCCCAAAGCGCCTTGGATCGAGAAAGCAACGCAAGCCGTTTTCGCCCCCGGCCATCCACTCTCCATAATGCGAACCGGGGATGGGCTGCACCGGCTCCCTGGGCCGTGCTGCTTTGCTGGGGGTCTCCGGTCCCCGAAACCAATCCCCACGGTTTCTCCTTCGTGGGGAAACAGGAACGGGCGCGCGAAGCCTTCTGCGCCCAGGCCCCAGCCATGCCCCCTGAGCCAGCTCGGCCGCTCAGCGCCGAGGCCCCGTCGCACCGACGGGCCGAAACAATCTTCTGGCAGCTGCATTCTGCAAAGGGTAACTCTCCTTGGGCAGCAAACCACAGCCCCAACGCGCCTCGGATCGAGAAAGCACTGCAAGCCGTTTTCGACCCGACCCCCTGCTCTCCATAGGGGTAACCAGGGCTGGGCTGCCCTGGCTACTTGGGCCCTGCTGCTTTCCTGGGGGTCTCCGGTGCCCGAATCCCACTCCCCACGGGTTCTCCTTCGTGGGGAAGCAGGATTGGACGCGCGAAGCCTTCTGCGCCCAGGTCCCTGCCATGCACACTGAGCCAGCTCGGCCGCTCAGCGCCTAGGCCCCGTCCCACCGACGGCCCCAAACAATCTTCTGGCAGCTGCATTCTGCAAAGGGAAACTCTCCTCGGGCAGCAAACCACAGCCCCAACGCGCCTCGGATCGAGAAAGCAACGCAAGCCGTTTTCGCCCCCGGCCCCCCGCTCTCCATAGAGCGAACCGGCGCTGGGCTGCCCCGGCTCCCTGGGCCCTGCTGCTTTGCTGGGTGTCTCCGGTGCCCGAAACCCACTCCCCACGGGTTCTCCTTCGTGGGGAAGCAGGATTGGGCGCGCGAAACCTTCTGCGCCCAGGCCCCAGCCTTGCCCCCTGAGCCGGCTCCGGCACTCAACGCCAATGCTCCTTCAAATCGACGGCCATAAACGAACTTCTGGCAGCTGCATTCTGCAAAGGGAAACTCTCCTCGGGCAGCAAACCACAGCCCCAACGCGCCTCGGATCGAGAAAGCAACGCAAGCCGTTTTCGCCCCCGGCCCCCCGCTCTCCATAGAGCGAACCGGGGCTGGGCTGCCCCGGCTCCCTGGGCCCTGCTGCTTTGCTGTGTGTCTCCGGTGCCTGAAACCCACTCCCCACGGGTTCTCCTTCGTGGGGAAGCAGGATTGGGCCCGCGAAGCCTTCTGCGCCGAAGCCCCAGCCGTGCCCCCTGAGCCGGCTCGGCCGCTCAGCGCCTAGGCTCCTTAGAATCGACGGCCATAAACGAACTTCTGGCAGCTGCATTCTGCAAAGGGAAACTCTCCTCGGGCAGCAAACCACAGCCCCAATGCGCCTCGGATCGAGAAATCAAGGCAAGCCCTTTTCGCCCCCGGCACCCCGCTCTCCATAGAGCGAACCGCGTCAGGGTTGCCCAGGCTCCCTGGGCCCTGCTGCTTTACTGGGAGTCTCCGGTGCCCGAAACCCACTCCCCACGGGTTCTCCTTCGTGGGGAAGCAGGATTGGGCGCGCGAAGGCCTTCTGCGCCCAGGCCCCAGCCATGCACCCTGAGCCAGCTCCGCCGCTCAGCGCCGAGGCCCCGTCGCACCGAAGGCCCCAAACAATCTTCTGGCAGCTACATTCTGCAAAGGGAAACTCTCCTCGGGCAGCAAACCACAGCCCCAATGCTCCTCGGTTAGAGAAAGCAATGCAAGCCATTTTCGCCCCCGGCCCCCCGCTCTCCATACAGCGAACCGGCGCTGGGTTGCCTCGGCTCCCTGGGCCCTGCTGCATTGCTGGATGTCTCCGGTTCCCGAAACCCACTCCCCACGGGTTCTACTTTGTGGGGAAGCAGGATTGGGCGCGCTAAGGCCTTCTGCGCCCAGGCCCCAGCCATGCCCCCTGAGCCAGCACGGCCGCTCAGCGCCGAGGCCCCGTCGCACCGACGGCCCGAAACAATCTTCTGGCAGCTGCATTCTGCAAAGGGAAACTCTCCTCGGGCAGCAAACCACAGCCCCAACGCGCCTCGGATCGAGAAAGCAACGCAAGCCGTTTTCGCCCCCGGCCCCCCCTCTCCATAGGGCGAACCACGGCTGGTCTGCCCAAGCTCCCTGGGCCCTGCTGCTTTGCTGGGGGTCTCCGGTGCCCGAAACCCACTCCCCACGGGTTCTCCTTCGTGGGGAAGCGGGATTGGGCGCACGAAGTCCTTCTGCGCCCAGGCCCCAGCCATGCCCCCTGAGCCAGCTCGGCCGCTCAGCGCCTAGGCCCCGTCGCACCGACGGCCCCAAACAATCTTCTGGCAGCTGCATTCTGCAAAGGGAAACTCTCCTCGGGCAGCAAACCACAGCCCCAACGCGCCTCGGATCGAGAAAGCACTGCAAGCCGTTTTCGACCCAACACCCCGCTCTCCATAGGGGTAACCGGGGCTGGGCTGCCCTGGCTCCTTGGGCCCTGCTGCTTTGCTGGGTGTCTCCGGTGCCCGAAACCCACTCCCCACGGGTTCTCCTTCGTGGGGAAGCAGGATTGGGCGCGCGAAGCTTTCTGCGCCCAAGCCCCAGCCATGCCCCATTAGCCGGCTCAGCCGCTCAGCGCCTAGGCTCCTTAGAATCGACGGCCATAAACGAACTTCTGGCAGCTGCATTCTGCAAAGGGAAACTCTCCTCGGGCAGCAAACCACAGCCCCAAAGCGCCTCGGATCGAGAAAGCAAGGCAAGCCCTTTTCGCCTCTGGCACCCCGCTCTCCATAGAGCGAACCGCGTCAGGGCTGCCCAGGCTCCCTGGGCCCTGCTGCTTTACTGGGGGTCTCCGGTGCCCGAAACCCACTCCCCAAGGGTTCTCCTTCGTTGGGAAGCAGGATTGGGCGCGCGAAGGCCTTCAGCGCCCAGGCCCCAGCCATGCACCCTGAGCCAGCTCGGCCGCTCAGCGTCTAGGCCCCGTCGCACCGAAGGCCCCAAACAATCTTCTGGCAGCTACATTCTGCAAAGGGAAACTCTCCTCGGGCAGCAAACCACAGCCCCAACGCGCCTCGGATCGAGAAAGCAACGCAAGCCTTTTTCGCCCCCGGACACCCGCTCTCCATAGAGCGAACCGGGGCTGGGCTGCCATGGCTCCTTGGGCCCTGCTGCTTTGCTGGGGGTCTCCGGTGCCCGAAACCCACTCCCCACGGGATCTCCTTCGTGGGGAAGCAGGATTGGACGGGTGAAGCCTTCTGCGCCCAGGCCGTAGCCATGCCCCCTGAGCCAGCTCGGCCGCTCAGCGCCTAGGCCCCGTCGCACCGACGGCCCCAAACAATCTTCTGGCAGCTGCATTCTGCAAAGGGAAACTCTCCTCGGGCAGCAAACCACAGCCCCAATGCTCCTCGGTTAGAGAAAGCAATGCAAGCCGTTTTCGCCCCCGGCCCCCCGCTCTCCATAGAGCGAACCGGGGCTGGGCTGCCCAGGCTCCCTGGGCCCTGCTGCTTTGCTGGGTGTCTCCGGTGCCCGAAACCCACTTCCCACGGGTTCTCCTTCGTGGGGAAGCAGGATTGGACTCGCCAAGCCTTCTGCGCCCAGGCCCCAGCCATGCCTCCTGAGCCAGCTAGGCCTCTCAGCGCCTAGGCCTCGTCGCACCGACGGCCCCAAACAATCTTCTGGCAGCTGCATTCTGCAAAGGGAAACTCTCCTCGGGCAGCAAACCACAGCCCCAACGCGCCTTGGATCGAGAAAGCAACGCAAGCCTTTTTCGCCCCCGGACCCCCGCTCTCCATAGAGCGAACCGGGGCTGGGCTGCCATGGCTCCTTGGGCCCTGCTGCTTTGCTGGGGGTCTCCGGTGCCCGAAACCCACTCCCCACGGGATCTCCTTCGTGGGGAAGCAGGATTGGACGCGTGAAGCCTTCTGCGCCCAGGCCCCAGCCATGCCCCCTGAGCCAGCTCGGCCTCTCAGCGCCTAGGCCCCGTCGCACCGACGGCCCCAAACAATCTTCTGGCAGCTGCATTCTGCAAAGGGAAACTCTCCTCGGGCAGCAAACCACAGCCCCAACGCGCCTCGGATCGAGAAAGCAACGCAAGCCGTTTTCGCCCCCGGCCCCCCGCTGTCCATAGAGCGAACCGGCGCTGGGCTGCCCTGGCTCCCTGGGCCCTGCTGCTTTGCTGGATGTCTCCGGTGCCCGAAACCCACTCCCCACGGGTTCTCCTTCGTGGGGAAGCAGGATTGGACGCGCGAAGCCTTCTGCGCCCAGGCCCCAGCCTTGCCCCCTGAGCCGGCTCCGGCACTCAGCGCCAGGGCTCCTTCGAATCGACGGCCATAAACGAACTTCTGGCAGCTGCATTCTGCAAAGGGAAACTCTCCTCGGGCAGCAAACCACAGCCCCAACGCGCCTCGGATCGAGAATACAACGCAAGCCGTTTTCGCACCCGGCCCCCCGCTCTCCATAGAGCGAACCGGGGCTGGGCTGCCCGGGCTCCCTGGGCCCTGCTGCTTTGCTGGGGGTCTCCGGTGCCTGAAACCCACTCCCCACGGGTTCTCCTTCGTGGGGAAGCAGGATTGGGCGCGCGAAGCCCTTCTGCTCCCAGGCCCCAGCCATGCCCCCTGAGCCAGCTCGGCCTCTCAGCGCCTAGGCCCCGTCGCACCGACGGCCCGAAACAATCTTCTGGCAGCTGCATTCTGCAAAGGGTAACTCTCATCGGGCAGCAAACCACAGCACCAACGCGCCTCGGATCGAGAAAGCACTGCAAGCCGTTTTCGACCCGACACCCCGCTCTCCATAGGGGTAACCGGGGCTGGGCTGCCCTGGCTCCTTGGGCCCTGCTGCTTTGCTGGGGGTCTCCGGTGCCCGAAACCCACTCCCCACGGGTTCTCCTTCGTGGGGAAGCAGGATTGGGCGCGCGAAGCTTTCTGCGCCCAAGCCCCAGCCATGCCCCCTGAGCCGGCTCGGCCGCTCAGCGCCTAGCCTCCTTAGAATCGACGGCCATAAACGAACTTCTGGCAGCTGCATTCTGCAATGGGAAACTCTCCTCGGGCAGCAAACCACAGCCCCAACGCGCTTCGGATCGAGAAAGCAAGGCAAGCCCTTTTCGCCCCCGGCCCCCCGCTCGCCATAGAGCGAACCGCGGCAGGGCTGCCCAGGCTCCCTGGGCCCTGCTGCTTTACTGGGTGTCTCCGGTGCCCGAAACCCACTCCCCACGGGTTCTCCTTCGTGGGGAAGCAGGATTGGGCGCACGAAGGCCTTCTGCGCCCAGGCCCCAGCCTTGCCCCCTGAGCCGGCTCCGGCACTCAGAGCCGAGGCTCCTTCGAATCGACGACCATAAACGAACTTCTGGCAGCTGCATTCTGCAAAGGGAAACTCTCCTCGGGCAGCAAACCACAGCCCCAACGCGCCTCGGATCGAGAAAGCAACGCAAGCCGTTTTCGCCCCCGGCCCCCCGCTGTCCATAGAGCGAACCGGCGCTGGGCTGCCCTGGCTCCCTGGGCCCTGCTGCTTTGCTGGATGTCTCCGGTTCCCGAAACCCACTCCCCACGGGTTCTACTTTGTGGGGAAGCAGGATTGGGCGCGCGAAGGCCTTCTGCGCCCAGGCCCCAGCCATGCCCCCTGAGCCAGCACGGCCGCTCAGCGCCGAGGCCCCGTCGCACCGACGGCCCGAAACAATCTTCTGGCAGCTGCATTCTGCAAAGGGAAACTCTCCTCGGGCAGCAAACCACAGCCCCAACGCGCCTCGGATCGAGAAAGCAACGCAAGCCGTTTTCGCCCCCGGCCCCCCGCTCTCCATAGAGCGAACCAGGGGCTGGGCTGCCCCGGCTCCCTGGGCCCTGCTGCTTTGCTGGGGGTCTCCGGTGCCTGAAACCCACTCCCCACGGGTTCTCCTTCGTGGGGAAGCAGGATTGGGCGCGCGAAGGCCTTCTGCGCCCAGGCCCCAGCCATGCCCCCTGAGCCAGCTAGGCCGCTCAGCGCCTAGGCCCCGTCGCACCGACGGCCCGAAACAATCCTCTGGCAGCTGCATTCTGCAAAGGGTAACTCTCCTCGGGCAGCAAACCACAGCCCCAACGCGCCTCGGATCGAGAAAGCAACGCAAGCCGTTTTCGCCCCCGGCCCCCCGCTGTCCATAGAGCGAACCGGCGCTGGGCTGCCCTGGCTCCCTGGGCCCTGCTGCTTTGCTGGATGTCTCCGGTTCCCGAAACCCACTCCCCACGGGTTCTCCTTCGTGGGGAAGCAGGATTGGACGCGCGAAGCCTTCTGCGCCCAGGCCCCAGCCTTGCCCCCTGAGCCGGCTCCGGCACTCAGCGCCGAGGCTCCTTCGAATCGACGGCCATAAACGAACTTCTGGCAGCTGCATTCTGCAAAGGGAAACTCTCCTCGGGCAGCAAACCACAGCCCCAACGCGCCTCGGATCGAGAAAGCAACGCAAGCCGTTTTCGCCCCCGGCCCCCTGCTGTCCATAGAGCGAACCGGCGCTGGGCTGCCCTGGCTCCCTGGGCCCTGCTGCTTTGCTGGATGTCTCCGGTTCCCGAAACCCACTCCCCACGGGTTCTACTTTGTGGGGAAGCAGGATTGGGCGCGCGAAGGCCTTCTGCGCCCAGGCCCCAGCCATGCCCCCTGAGCCAGCACGGCCGCTCAGCGCCGAGGCCCCGTCGCACCGACGGCCCGAAACAATCTTCTGGCAGCTGCATTCTGCAAAGGGAAACTCTCCTCGGGCAGCAAACCACAGCCCCAACGCGCCTCGGATCGAGAAAGCAACGCAAGCCGTTTTTGCCCCCGGCCCCCCGCTCTCCATAGAGCGAACCGGGGCTGGGCTGCCCCGGCTCCCTGGGCCCTGCTGCTTTGCTGGGGGTCTCCGGTGCCTGAAACCCACTCCCCACGGGTTCTCCTTCGTGGGGAAGCAGGATTGGACGCGCGAAGCCTTCTGCGCCCAGGCCCCAGCCTTGCCCCCTGAGCCGGCTCCGGCACTCAGCGCCGAGGCTCCTTCGAATCGACGGCCATAAACGAACTTCTGACAGCTGCATTCTGCAAAGGGAAACTCTCCTCGGGCAGCAAACCACAGCCCCAACGCGCCTCGGATCGAGAATACAACGCAAGCCGTTTTCGCCCCCGGCCCCCCTCTCTCCATAGAGCGAACCGGGGCTGGGCTGCCCGGGCTCCCTGGGCCCTGCTGCTTTGCTGGGGGTCTCCGGTGCCTGAAACCCACTCCCCACGGGTTCTCCTTCGTGGGGAAGCAAGATTGGGCGCGCGAAGCCCTTCTGCTCCCAGGCCCCAGCCATGCCCCCTGAGCCAGCTCGGCCTCTCAGCGCCGAGGCCCCGTCGCACCGACGGCCCGAAACAATTTTCTGGCAGCTGCATTCTGCAAAGGGTAACTCTCCTCGGGCAGCAAACCACAGCACCAACGCGCCTCGGATCGAGAAAGCACTGCAAGCCGTTTTCGACCCGACACCCCGCTCTCCATAGGGGTAACCGGGGCTGGGCTGCCCTGGCTCCTTGGGCCCTGCTGCTTTGCTGGGGGTCTCCGGTGCCCGAAACCCACTCCCCACGGGTTCTCCTTCGTGGGGAAGCAGGATTGGGTGCGCGAAGCTTTCTGCGCCCAAGCCCCAGCCATGCCCCCTGAGCCGGCTCGGCCGCTCAGCGCCTAGGCTCCTTAGAATCGACGGCCATAAACGAACTTCTGGCAGCTGCATTCTGCAAAGGGAAACTCTCCTCGGGCAGCAAACCACAGCCCCAACGCGCCTCGGATCGAGAAAGCAACGCAAGCCGTTTTCGCCCCCGGCCCCCCGCTCTCCATAGAGCGAACCGGCGCTGGGCTGCCCCGGCTCCCTGGGCCCTGCTGCTTTGCTGGGGGTCTCTGGTGCCTGAAACCCACTCCCCACGGGTTCTCCTTCGTGGGGAAGCAGGATTGGGCGCGCGAAGCCCTTCTGCGCCCAGGCCCCAGCCATGCCCCCTGAGCCAGCTAGGCCGCTCAGTGCCTAGGCCCCGTCGCACCGACGGCCCGAAACAATCTTCTGGCAGCTGCATTCTGCAAAGGGAAACTCTCCTCGGGCAGCAAACCACAGCCCCAACGCGCCTCGGATCGAGAAAGCAACGTAAGCCGTTTTCGCCCCGGGCACCCCGCTCTCCTTATAGCGAACCGGGGCTGGGCTGCCCAGGCTCCCTGGGCCCTGCTGCTTTGCTGGGTGTCTCCGGTGCCCGAAACCCACTCCCCACGGTTTCTCCTTCGTGGGGAAGCAGGATTGGGCGCGCGAAGCCTTCTGCGCCCAGGCCCCATCCATGCCACCTGAGCAGCCTTTCAGCGCTGAGGCCACGTCGCACCGATGGCCCCAAACAATCTTCTGGCAGCTGCATTCTGCAAAGGGAAACTCTCCTCGGGCAGCAAACCACAGCCCCAACACGCCTCGGATCGGGAAAGCAACGCAAGACGTTTTCGCCCCCGACCCCCCGCTCTCCATAGGGCGATCGGGGGCTGGGTGCCCCGGCACCCTGGGCCCTGCTGCTTTGCTGGGGGTCTCCGGTGCCCGAAACCCACTCCCCACGGGTTCTCCTTCGTGGGGAAGCAGGATTGGACGCGCGAAGCCTTCTGCGCCCAGGCCCCAGCCATGCCCCCTGAGCCAGCTCGGCCTCTCAGCGCCTAGGCCCCGTCGCACCGACGGCCCGAAACAATCTTCTGGCAGCTGCATTCTGCAAAGGGAAACTCTCCTCGGGCAGCAAACCACAGCCCCAACGCTCCTGGGTTAGAGAAAGCAACGCAAGCCGTTTTCGCCCCCGGCCCCCGCTCTCCATAGAGCGAACCGGGGCTGGGCTGCCCAGGCTCCCTGGGCCCTGCTGCTTTGCTGGGTGTCTCCGGTGCCTGAAACGTACTCCCCACGGGTTCTCCTTCGTGGGGAAGCAGGATTGGACGCGCGAAGCCTTCTGCGCCCAGGCCCCAGCCATGCCCCCTAGCCAGCTCGGCCGCTCAGCGCCTAGGCCCAGTCGCACCGACGGCCCCAAACAATCTTCTGGCAGCTGCATTCTGCAAAGGGAAACTCTCCTCGGGAAGCAAACCACAGCCCCAACGCGCCTCGGATCAAGAAAGCAACGCAAGCCGTTTTCGCCCCCGGCCCCCCCTCTCCATATGGCGAACCGCGGCTGGTCTGCCCAAGCTCCCTGGGCCCTGCTGCTTTGCTGGGGGTCTCCGGTGTCCGAAACCCACTCCCCACGTGTTCTCCTTCGTGGGGAAGCGGGATTGGGCGCACGAAGTCCTTCTGCGCCCAGGCCCCAGCCATGCCCCCTGAGCAAGCTCGGCCGCTAAGCGCCTAGGCCCCGTCGCACCGACGGCCCCAAACAATCTTCTGGCAGCTGCATTCTGCAAAGGGAAACTCTCCTCGGGCAGCAAACCACAGCCCCAAAGCACCTCGGATCGAGAATACAACGCAAGCCGTTTTCGCCCCCGGCCCCCAGCTCTCCATAGAGCGAACCGGGGCTGGGCTGCCCGGGCTCCCTGGGCCCTGCTGCTTTGCTGGGGGTCTCCGGTGCCTGAAACCCACTCCCCACGGGTTCTCCTTCGTGGGGAAGCAGGATTGGGCGCGCGAAGCCCTTCTGCTCCCAGGCCCCAGCCATGCCCCCTGAGCCAGCTCGGCCTCTCAGCGCCTAGGCCCCGTCGCACCGACGGCCCGAAACAATCTTCTGGCAGCTGCATTCTGCAAAGGGTAACTCTCATCGGGCAGCAAACCACAGCACCAACGCGCCTCGGATCGAGAAAGCACTGCAAGCCGTTTTCGACCCGACACCCCGCTCTCCATAGGGGTAACCGGGGCTGGGCTGCCCTGGCTCCTTGGGCCCTGCTGCTTTGCTGGGGGTCTCCGGTGCCCGAAACCCACTCCCCACGGGTTCTCCTTCGTGGGGAAGCAGGATTGGGCGCGCGAAGCTTTCTGCGCCCAAGCCCCAGCCATGCCCCCTAAGCCGGCTCGGACGCTCAGCGCCTAGGCTCCTTAGAATCGACGGCCATAAACGAACTTCTGGCAGCTGCATTCTGCAATGGGAAACTCTCCTCGGGCAGCAAACCACAGCCCCAACGCGCCTCGGATCGAGAAAGCACTGCAAGCCGTTTTCAACCCGACACCCCGCTCTCCATAGGGGTAACCGGGGCTGGGCTGCCCTAGCTACTTGGGCCCAGCTGCTTTGCTGGGTGTCTCCGGTGCCCGAAACCCACTCCCCACGTGTTCTCCTTCGTGGGGAAGCAGGATTGGGCGCGCGAAGCTTTCTGCGCCCAAGCCCCAGCCATGCCCCATTAGCCGGCTCGGCCGCTCAGCGCCAAGGCTCCTTAGAATCGACGGCCATAAACGAACTTCTGGCAGCTGCATTCTGCAAAGGGAAACTCTCCTCGGGCAGCAAACCACAGCCCCAACGCGCCTTGGATCGAGAAAGCAACGCAAGCCGTTTTCGCCCCCGGCCCCCCGCTCTCCATAGAGCGAACCGGGGCTGGGCTGCCCCGGCTCCATGGGCCCTGCTGCTTTGCTGGGGGTCTCCGGTGCCCGAAACCCACTCCCCACGGGTTCTCCTTCGTGGGGAAGCAGGATTGGGCGCGCGAAGGCCTTCTGCGCCCAGGCCCCAGCCATGCCCCCTGAGCCAGCTAGGCCGCTCAGCGCCTAGGCCCCGTCGCACCGACGGCCCGAAACAATCCTCTGGCAGCTGCATTCTGCAAAGGGTAACTCTCCTCGGGCAGCAAACCACAGCCCCAACGCGCCTCGGATCGAGAAAGCACTGCAAGCCGTTTTCGACCCGACACCCCGCTCTCCATAGGGGTAACCGGGGCTGGGCTGCCCTGGCTCCTTGGGCCCTGCTGCTTTGCTGGGTGTCTCCGGTGCCCGAAACCCACTCCCCACGGGTTCTCCTTCGTGGGGAAGCAGGATTGGGCGCGCGAAGCTTTCTGCGCCCAAGCCCCAGCCATGTCCCATTAGCCGGCTCGGCCGCTCAGCGCCTAGGCTCCTTAGAATCGATGGCCATAAACGAACTTCTGGCAGCTGCATTCTGCAAAGGGAAACTCTCCTCGGACAGCAAACCACAGCCCCAAAGCGCCTCGGATCGAGAAAGCAAGGCAAGCCCTTTTCGCCTCTGGCACCCCGCTCTCCATAGAGCGAACCGCGTCAGGGCTGCCCAGGCTCCCTGGGCCCTGCTGCTTTACTGGGGGTCTCCGGTGCCCGAAACCCACTCCCCAAGGGTTCTCCTTCGTGGGGAAGCAGGATTGAGCGCGCGAAGGCCTTCAGCGCCCAGGCCCCAGCCATGCACCCTGAGCCAGCTCGGCCGCTCAGCGTCTAGGCCCCGTCGCACCGAAGGCCCCAAACAATCTTCTGGCAGCTACATTCTGCAAAGGGAAACTCTCCTCGGGCAGCAAACCACAGCCCCAACGCGCCTCGGATCGAGAAAGCAACGCAAGCCTTTTTCGCCCCCGGACCCCCGCTCTCCATAGAGCGAACCGGGGCTGGGCTGCCATGGCTCCTTGGGCCCTGCTGCTTTGCTGGGGGTCTCCGGTGCCCGAAACCCACTCCCCACGGGATCTCCTTCGTGGGGAAGCAGGATTGGACGCGTGAAGCCTTCTGCGCCCAGGCCCCAGCCATGCCCCCTGAGCCAGCTCGGCCGCTCAGCGCCTAGGCCCCGTCGCACCGACGGCCCCAAACAATCTTCTGGCAGCTGCATTCTGCAAAGGGAAACTCTCCTCGGGCAGCAAACCACAGCCCCAATGCTCCTCGGTTAGAGAAAGCAATGCAAGCCGTTTTGGCCCCCGGCCCCCCGCTCTCCATAGAGCGAACCGGGGCTCGGCTGCCCAGGCTCCCTGGGCCCTGCTGCTTTGCTGGGTGTCTACGGTGCCCGAAACCCACTTCCCACGGGTTCTCCTTCGTGGGGAAGCAGGATTGGACGCGCCAAGCCTTCTGCGCCCAGGCCCCAGCCATGCCCCCTGAGCCAGCTCGGCCTCTCAGCGCCTAGGCCCCGTCGCACCGACGGCCCCAAACAATCTTCTGGCAGCTGCATTCTGCAAAGGGAAACTCTCCTCGGGCAGCAAACCACAGCCCCAACGCGCCTCGGATCGAGAAAGCAACGCAAGCCTTTTTCGCCCCCGGACCCCCGCTCTCCATAGGGGTAACCGGGGCTGGGCTGCCCTGGCTCCTTGGGCCCTGCTGCTTTGCTGGGTGTCTCCGGTGCCCGAAACCCACTCCCCACGGGTTCTCCTTCGTGGGGAAGCAGGATTGGGCGCGCGATGCTTTCTGCGCCCAAGCCCCAGCCATGCCCCCTGAGCCGGCAAGGCCGCTCAGCGCCTAGGCTCCTTAGAATCGACGGCCATAAACGAACTTCTGGCAGCTGCATTCTGCAAAGGGAAACTCTCCTCGGGCAGCAAACCACAGCCCCAACGCGCCTCGGATCGAGAAAGCAAGGCAAGCCCTTTTCGCCCCCGGCCCCCCGCTCGCCATAGAGCGAACCGCGGCAGGGCTGCCCCGGCTCCCTGGGCCCTGCTGCTTTGCTGGGTGTCTCCGGTGCCCGAAACCCACTCCCCACGGGATCTCCTTCGTGGGGAAGCAGGATTGGGCGCACGAAGGCCTTCTGCGCCCAGGCCCCAGCCTTGCCCCCTGAGCCGGCTCCGGCACTCAGCGCCGAGGCTCCTTCGAATCGACGACCATAAACGAACTTCTGGCAGCTGCATTCTGCAAAGGGAAACTCTCCTCGGGCAGCAAACCACAACCCCAATGCGCCTCGGATCGAGAAAGCAACGCAAGCCGTTTTCGCCCCCGGCCCCCCGCTGTCCATAGAGCGAACCGGCGCTGGGCTGCCCTGGCTCCCTGGGCCCTGCTGCTTTGCTGGATGTCTCCGGTTCCCGAAACCCACTCCCCACGGGTTCTACTTTGTGGGGAAGCAGGATTGGGCGCGCGAAGGCCTTCTGCGCCCAGGCCCCAGCCATGCCCCCTGAGCCAGCACGGCCGCTCAGCGCCGAGGCCCCGTCGCATCGACGGCCCGAAACAATCTTCTGGCAGCTGCATTCTGCAAAGGGAAACTCTCCTCGGGCAGCAAACCACAGCCCCAACGCGCCTCGGATCGAGAAAGCACTGCAAGCCGTTTTCGACCCGACACCCCGCTCTCCATAGAGCGAACCGGGGCTGGGCTGCCCAGGCTCCCTGGGCCCTGCTGCTTTGCTGGGTGTCTCCGGTGCCCGAAACGTACTCCCCACGGGTTCTCCTTCGTGGGGAAGCAGGATTGGACGCGCGAAGCCTTCTGCGCCCAGGCCCCAGCCATGCCCCCTAGCCAGCTCGGCCGCTCAGCGCCTAGGCCCAGTCGCACCGACGGCCCCAAACAATCTTCTGGCAGCTGCATTCTGCAAAGGGAAACTCTCCTCGGGAAGCAAACCACAGCCCCAACGCGCCTCGGATCAAGAAAGCAACGCAAGCCGTTTTCGCCCCCGGCCCCCCCTCTCCATATGGCGAACCGCGGCTGGTCTGCCCAAGCTCCCTGGGCCCTGCTGCTTTGCTGGGGGTCTCCGGTGTCCGAAACCCACTCCCCACGTGTTCTCCTTCGTGGGGAAGCGGGATTGGGCCCACGAAGTCCTTCTGCGCCCAGGCCCCAGCCATGCCCCCTGAGCAAGCTCGGCCGCTAAGCGCCTAGGCCCCGTCGCACCGACGGCCCCAAACAATCTTCTGGCAGCTGCATTCTGCAAAGGGAAACTCTCCTCGGGCAGCAAACCACAGCCCCAACGCGCCTCGGATCGAGAAAGCAACGCAAGCCGTTTTCGCCCCCGGCCCCCCGCTGTCTATAGAGCGAACCGGGGCTGGGCTGCCCCGGCTGCCTGGGCCCTGCTGCTTTGCTGGGTGTCTCCGGTGCCGGAAACCCACTCCCCATGGGTTCTCCTTCGTGAGGAAGCAGGATTGGGCGCGCGAAGCATTCTGCGCCCAGGCCCCAGCCATGACACCTGAGCCAGCTCGGCCTTTCAGCGCTGAGGCCACGTCGCACCGACGGCCCGAAACAATCTTCTGGCAGCTGCATTCTGCAAAGGGAAACTCTCCTCGGGCAGCAAACCACAGCCCCAACGCGCTTCGGATCGAGAAAGCAAGGCAAGCCCTTTTCGCCCCCGGCCCCCCGCTCGCCATAGAGCGAACCGCGGCAGGGCTGCCCAGGCTCCCTGGGCCCTGCTGCTTTACTGGGTGTCTCCGGTGCCCGAAACCCACTCCCCACGGGTTCTCCTTCGTGGGGAAGCAGGATTGGGCGCACGAAGGCCTTCTGCGCCCAGGCCCCAGCCTTGCCCCCTGAGCCGGCTCCGGCACTCAGCGCCGAGGCTCCTTCGAATCGACGACCATAAACGAACTTCTGGCAGCTGCATTCTGCAAAGGGAAACTCTCCTCGGGCAGCAAACCACAACCCCAATGCGCCTCGGATCGAGAAAGCAACGCAAGCCGTTTTCGCCCCCGGCCCCCCGCTGTCCATAGAGCGAACCGGCGCTGGGCTGCCCTGGCTCCCTGGGCCCTGCTGCTTTGCTGGATGTCTCCGGTTCCCGAAACCCACTCCCCACGGGTTCTACTTTGTGGGGAAGCAAAATTGGGCGCGCGAAGGCCTTCTGCGCCCAGGCCCCAGCCATGCCCCCTGAGCCAGCACGGCTGCTCAGCGCCGAGGCCCCGTCGCACCGACGGCCCGAAACAATCTTCTGGCAGCTGCATTCTGCAAAGGGAAACTCTCCTCGGGCAGCAAACCACAGCCCCAACGCGCCTCGGATCGAGAAAGCAACGCAAGCCGTTTTCGCCCCCGGCCCCCCGCTCTCCATAGAGCGAACCGGGGCTGGGCTGCCCCGGCTCCCTGGGCCCTGCTGCTTTGCTGGGGGTCTCCGGTGCCTGAAACCCACTCCCCACGGGTTCTCCTTCGTGGGGAAGCAGGATTGGACGCGCGAAGCCTTCTGCGCCCAGGCCCCAGCCTTGCCCCCTGAGCCGGCTCCGGCACTCAGCGCCGAGGCTCCTTCGAATCGACGGCCATAAACGAACTTCTGGCAGCTGCATTCTGCAAAGGGAAACTCTCCTCGGGCAGCAAACCACAGCCCCAACGCGCCTCGGATCGAGAATACAACGCAAGCCGTTTTCGCCCCCGGCCCCCCTCTCTCCATAGAGCGAACCGGGGCTGGGCTGCCCGGGCTCCCTGGGCCCTGCTGCTTTGCTGGGGGTCTCCGGTGCCTGAAACCCACTCCCCACGGGTTCTCCTTCGTGGGGAAGCAAGATTGGGCGCGCGAAGCCCTTCTGCTCCCAGGCCCCAGCCATGCCCCCTGAGCCAGCTCGGCCTCTCAGCGCCTAGGCCCCGTCGCACCGACGGCCCGAAACAATCTTCTGGCAGCTGCATTCTGCAAAGGGTAACTCTCCTCGGGCAGCAAACCACAGCACCAACGCGCCTCGGATCGAGAAAGCACTGCAAGCCGTTTTCGACCCGACACCCCGCTCTCCATAGAGCGAACCGGGGCTGGGCTGCCCAGGCTCCCTGGGCCCTGCTGCTTTGCTGGGTGTCTCCGGTGCCCGAAACGTACTCCCCACGGGTTCTCCTTCGTGGGGAAGCAGGATTGGACGCGCGAAGCCTTCTACGCCCAGGCCCCAGCCATGCCCCCTAGCCAGCTCGGCCGCTCAGCGCCTAGGCCCAGTCGCACCGACGGCCCCAAACAATCTTCTGGCAGCTGCATTCTGCAAAGGGAAACTCTTCTCGGGAAGCAAACCACAGCCCCAACGCGCCTCGGATCAAGAAAGCAACGCAAGCCGTTTTCGCCCCCGGCCCCCCCTCTCCATATGGCGAACCGCGGCTGGTCTGCCCAAGCTCCCTGGGCCCTGCTGCTTTGCTGGGGGTCTCCGGTGTCCGAAACCCACTCCCCACGTGTTCTCCTACGTGGGGAAGCGGGATTGGGCGCACGAAGTCCTTCTGCGCCCAGGCCCCAGCCATGCCCCCTGAGCAAGCTCGGCCGCTAAGCGCCTAGGCCCCGTCGCACCGACGGCCCCAAACAATCTTCTGGCAGCTGCATTCTGCAAAGGGAAACTCTCCTCGGGCAGCAAACCACAGCCCCAACGCGCCTCGGATGGAGAATGCAACGCAAGCCGTTTTCGCCCCCGGCCCCCCGCTGTCTATAGAGCGAACCGGGGCTGGGCTGCCCCGGCTGCCTGGGCCCTGCTGCTTTGCTGGGTGTCTCCGGTGCCGGAAACCCACTCCCCATGGGTTCTCCTTCGTGAGGAAGCAGGATTGGGCGCGCGAAGCATTCTGCGCCCAGGCCCCAGCCATGACACCTGAGCCAGCTCGGCCTTTCAGCGCTGAGGCCACGTCGCACCGACGGCCCCAAACAATCTTCTGGCAGCTGCATTCTGCAAAGGGAAACTCTCCTCGGGCAGCAAACCACAGCCCCAACGCGCCTCGGATCGAGAAAGCACTGCAAGCCGTTTTCGACCCGACACCCCGCTCTCCATAGAGCGAACCGGGGCTGGGCTGCCCAGGCTCCCTGGGCCCTGCTGCTTTGCTGGGTGTCTCCGGTGCCCGAAACGTACTCCCCACGGGTTCTCCTTCGTGGGGAAGCAGGATTGGACGCGCGAAGCCTTCTGCGCCCAGGCCCCAGCCATGCCCCCTAGCCAGCTCGGCCGCTCAGCGCCTAGGCCCAGTCGCACCGACGGCCCCAAACAATCTTCTGGCAGCTGCATTCTGCAAAGGGAAACTCTCCTCGGGAAGCAAACCACAGCCCCAACGCGCCTCGGATCAAGAAAGCAACGCAAGCCGTTTTCGCCCCCGGCCCCCCCTCTCCATATGGCGAACCGCGGCTGGTCTGCCCAAGCTCCCTGGGCCCTGCTGCTTTGCTGGGGGTCTCCGGTGTCCGAAACCCACTCCCCACGTGTTCTCCTTCGTGGGGAAGCGGGATTGGGCGCACGAAGTCCTTCTGCGCCCAGGCCCCAGCCATGCCCCCTGAGCAAGCTCGGCCGCTAAGCGCCTAGGCCCCGTCGCACCGACGGCCCCAAACAATCTTCTGGCAGCTGCATTCTGCAAAGGGAAACTCTCCTCGGGCAGCAAACCACAGCCCCAACGCGCCTCGGATCGAGAAAGCAACGCAAGCCGTTTTCGCCCCCGGCCCCCCGCTGTCTATAGAGCGAACCGGGGCTGGGCTGCCCCGGCTGCCTGGGCCCTGCTGCTTTGCTGGGTGTCTCCGGTGCCGGAAACCCACTCCCCATGGGTTCTCCTTCGTGAGGAAGCAGGATTGGGCGCGCGAAGCATTCTGCGCCCAGGCCCCAGCCATGACACCTGAGCCAGCTCGGCCTTTCAGCGCTGAGGCCACGTCGCACCGACGGCCCGAAACAATCTTCTGGCAGCTGCATTCTGCAAAGGGAAACTCTCCTTGGGCAGCAAACCACAGCCCCAACGCGCTTCGGATCGAGAAAGCAAGGCAAGCCCTTTTCGCCCCCGGCCCCCCGCTCGCCATAGAGCGAACCGCGGCAGGGCTGCCCAGGCTCCCTGGGCCCTGCTGCTTTACTGGGTGTCTCCGGTGCCCGAAACCCACTCCCCACGGGTTCTCCTTCGTGGGGAAGCAGGATTGGGCGCACGAAGGCCTTCTGCGCCCAGGCCCCAGCCTTGCCCCCTGAGCCGGCTCCGGCACTCAGCGCCGAGGCTCCTTCGAATCGACGACCATAAACGAACTTCTGGCAGCTGCATTCTGCAAAGGGAAACTCTCCTCGGGCAGCAAACCACAACCCCAATGCGCCTCGGATCGAGAAAGCAACGCAAGCCGTTTTCGCCCCCGGCCCCCCGCTGTCCATAGAGCGAACCGGCGCTGGGCTGCCCTGGCTCCCTGGGCCCTGCTGCTTTGCTGGATGTCTCCGGTGCCCGAAACCCACTCCCCACGGGTTCTACTTTGTGGGGAAGCAGGATTGGGCGCGCGAAGGCCTTCTGCGCCCAGGCCCCAGCCATGCCCCCTGAGCCAGCACGGCCGCTCAGCGCCGAGGCCCCGTCGCACCGACGGCCCGAAACAATCTTCTGGCAGCTGCATTCTGCAAAGGGAAACTCTCCTCGGGCAGCAAACCACAGCCCCAACGCGCCTCGGATCGAGAAAGCAACGCAAGCCGTTTTCGCCCCCGGCCCCCCGCTCTCCATAGAGCGAACCGGGGCTGGGCTGCCCCGGCTCCCTGGGCCCTGCTGCTTTGCTGGGGGTCTCCGGTGCCTGAAACCCACTCCCCACGGGTTCTCCTTCGTGGGGAAGCAGGATTGGACGCGCGAAGCCTTCTGCGCCCAGGCCCCAGCCTTGCCCCCTGAGCTGGCTCCGGCACTCAGCGCCGAGGCTCCTTCGAATCGACGGCCATAAACGAACTTCTGGCAGCTGCATTCTGCAAAGGGAAACTCTCCTCGGGCAGCAAACCACAGCCCCAACGCGCCTCGGATCGAGAATACAACGCAAGCCGTTTTCGCCCCCGGCCCCCCTCTCTCCATAGAGCGAACCGGGGCTGGGCTGCCCGGGCTCCCTGGGCCCTGCTGCTTTGCTGGGGGTCTCCGGTGCCTGAAACCCACTCCCCACGGGTTCTCCTTCGTGGGGAAGCAAGATTGGGCGCGCGAAGCCCTTCTGCTCCCAGGCCCCAGCCATGCCCCCTGAGCCAGCTCGGCCTCTCAGCGCCTAGGCCCCGTCGCACCGACGGCCCGAAACAATCTTCTGGCAGCTGCATTCTGCAAAGGGTAACTCTCCTCGGGCAGCAAACCACAGCACCAACGCGCCTCGGATCGAGAAAGCACTGCAAGCCGTTTTCGACCCGACACCCCGCTCTCCATAGAGCGAACCGGGGCTGGGCTGCCCAGGCTCCCTGGGCCCTGCTGCTTTGCTGGGTGTCTCCGGTGCCCGAAACGTACTCCCCACGGGTTCTCCTTCGTGGGGAAGCAGGATTGGACGCGCGAAGCCTTCTACGCCCAGGCCCCAGCCATGCCCCCTAGCCAGCTCGGCCGCTCAGCGCCTAGGCCCAGTCGCACCGACGGCCCCAAACAATCTTCTGGCAGCTGCATTCTGCAAAGGGAAACTCTTCTCGGGAAGCAAACCACAGCCCCAACGCGCCTCGGATCAAGAAAGCAACGCAAGCCGTTTTCGCCCCCGGCCCCCCCTCTCCATATGGCGAACCGCGGCTGGTCTGCCCAAGCTCCCTGGGCCCTGCTGCTTTGCTGGGGGTCTCCGGTGTCCGAAACCCACTCCCCACGTGTTCTCCTACGTGGGGAAGCGGGATTGGGCGCACGAAGTCCTTCTGCGCCCAGGCCCCAGCCATGCCCCCTGAGCAAGCTCGGCCGCTAAGCGCCTAGGCCCCGTCGCACCGACGGCCCCAAACAATCTTCTGGCAGCTGCATTCTGCAAAGGGAAACTCTCCTCGGGCAGCAAACCACAGCCCCAACGCGCCTCGGATGGAGAATGCAACGCAAGCCGTTTTCGCCCCCGGCCCCCCGCTGTCTATAGAGCGAACCGGGGCTGGGCTGCCCCGGCTGCCTGGGCCCTGCTGCTTTGCTGGGTGTCTCCGGTGCCGGAAACCCACTCCCCATGGGTTCTCCTTCGTGAGGAAGCAGGATTGGGCGCGCGAAGCATTCTGCGCCCAGGCCCCAGCCATGACACCTGAGCCAGCTCGGCCTTTCAGCGCTGAGGCCACGTCGCACCGACGGCCCCAAACAATCTTCTGGCAGCTGCATTCTGCAAAGGGAAACTCTCCTCGGGCAGCAAACCACAGCCCCAACGCGCCTCGGATCGAGAAAGCACTGCAAGCCGTTTTCGACCCGACACCCCGCTCTCCATAGAGCGAACCGGGGCTGGGCTGCCCAGGCTCCCTGGGCCCTGCTGCTTTGCTGGGTGTCTCCGGTGCCCGAAACGTACTCCCCACGGGTTCTCCTTCGTGGGGAAGCAGGATTGGACGCGCGAAGCCTTCTGCGCCCAGGCCCCAGCCATGCCCCCTAGCCAGCTCGGCCGCTCAGCGCCTAGGCCCAGTCGCACCGACGGCCCCAAACAATCTTCTGGCAGCTGCATTCTGCAAAGGGAAACTCTCCTCGGGAAGCAAACCACAGCCCCAACGCGCCTCGGATCAAGAAAGCAACGCAAGCCGTTTTCGCCCCCGGCCCCCCCTCTCCATATGGCGAACCGCGGCTGGTCTGCCCAAGCTCCCTGGGCCCTGCTGCTTTGCTGGGGGTCTCCGGTGTCCGAAACCCACTCCCCACGTGTTCTCCTTCGTGGGGAAGCGGGATTGGGCGCACGAAGTCCTTCTGCGCCCAGGCCCCAGCCATGCCCCCTGAGCAAGCTCGGCCGCTAAGCGCCTAGGCCCCGTCGCACCGACGGCCCCAAACAATCTTCTGGCAGCTGCATTCTGCAAAGGGAAACTCTCCTCGGGCAGCAAACCACAGCCCCAACGCGCCTCGGATCGAGAAAGCAACGCAAGCCGTTTTCGCCCCCGGCCCCCCGCTGTCTATAGAGCGAACCGGGGCTGGGCTGCCCCGGCTGCCTGGGCCCTGCTGCTTTGCTGGGTGTCTCCGGTGCCGGAAACCCACTCCCCATGGGTTCTCCTTCGTGAGGAAGCAGGATTGGGCGCGCGAAGCATTCTGCGCCCAGGCCCCAGCCATGACACCTGAGCCAGCTCGGCCTTTCAGCGCTGAGGCCACGTCGCACCGACGGCCCGAAACAATCTTCTGGCAGCTGCATTCTGCAAAGGGAAACTCTCCTTGGGCAGCAAACCACAGCCCCAACGCGCTTCGGATCGAGAAAGCAAGGCAAGCCCTTTTCGCCCCCGGCCCCCCGCTCGCCATAGAGCGAACCGCGGCAGGGCTGCCCAGGCTCCCTGGGCCCTGCTGCTTTACTGGGTGTCTCCGGTGCCCGAAACCCACTCCCCACGGGTTCTCCTTCGTGGGGAAGCAGGATTGGGCGCACGAAGGCCTTCTGCGCCCAGGCCCCAGCCTTGCCCCCTGAGCCGGCTCCGGCACTCAGCGCCGAGGCTCCTTCGAATCGACGACCATAAACGAACTTCTGGCAGCTGCATTCTGCAAAGGGAAACTCTCCTCGGGCAGCAAACCACAACCCCAATGCGCCTCGGATCGAGAAAGCAACGCAAGCCGTTTTCGCCCCCGGCCCCCCGCTGTCCATAGAGCGAACCGGCGCTGGGCTGCCCTGGCTCCCTGGGCCCTGCTGCTTTGCTGGATGTCTCCGGTGCCCGAAACCCACTCCCCACGGGTTCTACTTTGTGGGGAAGCAGGATTGGGCGCGCGAAGGCCTTCTGCGCCCAGGCCCCAGCCATGCCCCCTGAGCCAGCACGGCCGCTCAGCGCCGAGGCCCCGTCGCACCGACGGCCCGAAACAATCTTCTGGCAGCTGCATTCTGCAAAGGGAAACTCTCCTCGGGCAGCAAACCACAGCCCCAACGCGCCTCGGATCGAGAAAGCAACGCAAGCCGTTTTCGCCCCCGGCCCCCCGCTCTCCATAGAGCGAACCGGGGCTGGGCTGCCCCGGCTCCCTGGGCCCTGCTGCTTTGCTGGGGGTCTCCGGTGCCTGAAACCCACTCCCCACGGGTTCTCCTTCGTGGGGAAGCAGGATTGGACGCGCGAAGCCTTCTGCGCCCAGGCCCCAGCCTTGCCCCCTGAGCTGGCTCCGGCACTCAGCGCCGAGGCTCCTTCGAATCGACGGCCATAAACGAACTTCTGGCAGCTGCATTCTGCAAAGGGAAACTCTCCTCGGGCAGCAAACCACAGCCCCAACGCGCCTCGGATCGAGAATACAACGCAAGCCGTTTTCGCCCCCGGCCCCCCTCTCTCCATAGAGCGAACCGGGGCTGGGCTGCCCGGGCTCCCTGGGCCCTGCTGCTTTGCTGGGGGTCTCCGGTGCCTGAAACCCACTCCCCACGGGTTCTCCTTCGTGGGGAAGCAAGATTGGGCGCGCGAAGCCCTTCTGCTCCCAGGCCCCAGCCATGCCCCCTGAGCCAGCTCGGCCTCTCAGCGCCTAGGCCCCGTCGCACCGACGGCCCGAAACAATCTTCTGGCAGCTGCATTCTGCAAAGGGTAACTCTCCTCGGGCAGCAAACCACAGCACCAACGCGCCTCGGATCGAGAAAGCACTGCAAGCCGTTTTCGACCCGACACCCCGCTCTCCATAGAGCGAACCGGGGCTGGGCTGCCCAGGCTCCCTGGGCCCTGCTGCTTTGCTGGGTGTCTCCGGTGCCCGAAACGTACTCCCCACGGGTTCTCCTTCGTGGGGAAGCAGGATTGGACGCGCGAAGCCTTCTACGCCCAGGCCCCAGCCATGCCCCCTAGCCAGCTCGGCCGCTCAGCGCCTAGGCCCAGTCGCACCGACGGCCCCAAACAATCTTCTGGCAGCTGCATTCTGCAAAGGGAAACTCTTCTCGGGAAGCAAACCACAGCCCCAACGCGCCTCGGATCAAGAAAGCAACGCAAGCCGTTTTCGCCCCCGGCCCCCCCTCTCCATATGGCGAACCGCGGCTGGTCTGCCCAAGCTCCCTGGGCCCTGCTGCTTTGCTGGGGGTCTCCGGTGTCCGAAACCCACTCCCCACGTGTTCTCCTACGTGGGGAAGCGGGATTGGGCGCACGAAGTCCTTCTGCGCCCAGGCCCCAGCCATGCCCCCTGAGCAAGCTCGGCCGCTAAGCGCCTAGGCCCCGTCGCACCGACGGCCCCAAACAATCTTCTGGCAGCTGCATTCTGCAAAGGGAAACTCTCCTCGGGCAGCAAACCACAGCCCCAATGCGCCTCGGATCGAGAAAGCAACGCAAGCCGTTTTCGCCCCCGGCCCCCCGCTGTCTATAGAGCGAACCGGGGCTGGGCTGCCCCGGCTGCCTGGGCCCTGCTGCTTTGCTGGGTGTCTCCGGTGCCGGAAACCCACTCCCCATGGGTTCTCCTTCGTGAAGAAGCAGGATTGGGCGCGCGAAGCATTCTGCGCCCAGGCCCCAGCCATGACACCTGAGCCAGCTCGGCCTTTCAGCGCTGAGGCCACGTCGCACCGACGGCCCCAAACAATCTTCTGGCAGCTGCATTCTGCAAAGGGAAACTCTCCTCGGGCAGCAAACCACAGCCCCAACGTGCCTCGGATCGAGAAAGCAACGCAAGCCGTTTTCGCCCCCGGCCCCCGGCTCTCCATAGGGCGAACCGGGGCTGGGCTGCCATGGCTCCTTGGGCCCTGCTGTTTGCTGGGGGTCTCCGGTGCCCGAAACCCACTCCCCACAGGTTCTCCTTCGTGGGGAAGCAGGATTGGGCGCGCGATGGCCTTCTGCGCCCAGGCCCCAGCCTTGCCCCCTGAGCCAGCTCGGCCGATCAGCGCCGAGTCCCCGTCGCACCGACGGCCCGAAACAATCTTCTGGCAGCTGCATTCTGCAAAGGGAAACTCTCCTCGGGCAGCAAACCACAGCCCCACGCGCCTCGGATCGAGAAAGCAACGCAAGACCTTTTCGCCCCCGACCCCCCGCTCTCCATAGGGCGAACCGGGGCTGGGCTGCCCCGGCACCCTGGGCCCTGCTGCTTTGCTGGGGGTCCCCGTGCCCGAAACCCACTCCCCACGGGTTCTCCTTCGTGGGGAAGCAGGATTGGGCCCGCGAAGACCTTCTGCGCCCAGGCCCCAGGCAAGCCCCCTGAGCCAGCTGGGCTGCTCAGCGCCAAGGTCCCGTCGCACCGATGCCCAAAACGAGCTTCTGACAGCTGCATTCTGCAAAGGGAAACTCTCCTCGGGCAGCAACCCACAGCCCCAACGCGCCTCGGATCGAGAAAGCAACGCAAGCCGTTTTGGCGCCCGGCCCCCAGCTCTCCATAGAGCGAACCGGGGCTGGGCTCCCCAGGCTCCCTGGGCCCTGCTGCTTTGCTGGGTGTCTCCGGTGCCCGAAACCCACACCCCACGGGTTCTCCTTCGTGGGGAAGCAGGATTGGACGCGCAAAGCCTTCTGCGCCCAGGCCCCAGCCATGCACCCTGAGCCAGCACTGCCTCTCAGCAACTAGGCCCCGTCGCACCGACGGCCCCAAACAATCTTCTGGCAGCTGCATTCTGCAAAGGGAAACTCTCCTCGGGCAGCAAACCACAGCCCCAACGCGCCTCGGATCGAGAAAGCAGCGCAAGACGTTGTCGCCCCCGGCCCCCCGCTCTCCATAGGGCGAACCGGGGCTGGGCTGCCCCGGCTCCCTGGGCCCTGCTGCTTTGCTGGGGGTCTCCGGTGCCCGGAACCCACTCCCCACGGGTTCTCCTTCGTGGGGAAGCAGGATTGTGGGCGCGAAGGCCTTCTGGGCTCAGTCTCCAACCATACCCCCTGAGCCAGCTCGACAGCTCAGCGCCGAGGCCCCGTCGCACAGACGGCCCCAAACGAGCTTCTGGCACCTGCCTTCTCCAAAGGGAAACTCTCCTCAGGCAGCTAACCACGGCCCCAACGCGCCTCTGATCGAGAAAGCAACGCAAGCCTTTTTCGTCCCTGGCACTCCGCTCTCCATAGGGGGAACCGGGGCTGGGCTGCCCCGGCTCCCTGGGCCCTGCTGCTTTGCTGGGGGTCTTCGGTGCCCGAAATCCACTCCCCATGGGTTCTCTTTCGTGGGCAAGCAGGATTGGGCGCGCGAAGGCCTACTGCGCCCAGGCCCCAGCCATGCCCCCTGAGCCAGGTCAGCTGATCAGCGCCGAAGCCCTGTCGCACCGACGGCCCCAAACGAGCTTCTGGCAGCTGCATTCTGCAAAGGGAAACTCTCCTTGGGCAGCAAACCAGAGCCCCAAAGCGCCTTGGATCGAGAAAGCAACGCAAGCCGTTTTCACCCCCGGCCATCCGCTCTCCATAATGCGAACCGGGGATGGGCTGCACCGGCTCCCTGGGCCGTGCTGCTTTGCTGGGGGTCTCCGGTCCCCGAAACCAATCCCCACGGTTTCTCCTTCGTGGGGAAACAGGAACGGGCGCGCGAAGCCTTCTGCGCCCAGGCCCCAGCCATGCCCCCTGAGCCAGCTCGGCCCCTCAGCGCCGAGGCCCCGTCGCACCGCTGGCCCGAAACAATCTTCTGGCAGCTGCATTCTGCAAAGGGTAACTCTCCTTGGGCAGCACACCACAGCCCCAACGCGCCTCGGATCGAGAAAGCACTGCAAGCCGTTTTCGACCCGACCCCCTGCTCTCCATAGGGGTAACCGGGGCTGGGCTGCCCTGGCTCCTTGGGCCCTGCTGCTTTGCTGGGGGTCTCCGGTGCCCGAAACCCACTCCCCACGGGTTCTCCTTCGTGGGGAAGCAGGATTGGGCGCGTGAAGGCCTTCTGCGCCCAGGCCCCAGCCATGCACCCTGAGCCAGCTCGGCCGCACAGCGCCTAGGCCCCGTCGCACCGAAGGCCCCAAACAATCTTCTGGCAGCTGAATTCTGCAAAGGGAAACTCTCCTCGGGCAGCAAACCACAGCCCCAATGCTCCTGGGTTAGAGAAAGCAACGCAAGCCGTTTTCGCCCCCGGCCCCCCGCTCTCCATAGAGCGAACCGGGGCTGGGCTGCCCAGGCTCCCTGGGCCCTGCTGCTTTGCTGGGTGTCTCCGGTGCCCGAAACCCACTCCCCACGGGTTCTCCTTCATGGGGAAGCAGGATTGGACGCGCGAAGCCTTCTGCGCCCAGGCCCCAGCCATGCCCCCTAGCCAGCTCGGCCGCTCAGCGCCTAGGCCCCGTCGCACCGACGGCCCCAAACAATCTTCTGGCAGCTGCATTCTGCAAAGGGAAACTCTCCTCGGGAAGCAAACCACAGCCCCAACGCGCCTCGGATCAAGAAAGCAACGCAAGCCGTTTTCGCCCCCGGCCCCCCCTCTCCATATGGCGAACCGCGGCTGGTCTGCCCAAGCTCCCTGGGCCCTGCTGCTTTGCTGGGGGTCTCCGGTGTCCGAAACCCACTCCCCACGTGTTCTCCTTCGTGGGGAAGCGGGATTGGGCGCACGAAGTCCTTCTGCGCCCAGGCCCCAACCATGCCCCCTGAGCAAGCTCGGCCGCTAAGCGCCTAGGCCCCGTCGCACCGACGGCCCGAAACAATCTTCTGGCAGCTGCATTCTGCAAAGGGAAACTCTCCTCGGGCAGCAAACCACAGCCCCACGCGCCTCGGATCGAGAAAGCAACGCAAGACGTTTTCGCCCCCGACCCCCCGCTCTCCATAGGGCGAACCGGGGCTGGGCTGCCCCGGCACCCTGGGCCCTGCTGCTTTGCTGTGGGTCCCCGTGCCCGAAACCCACTCCCCACGGGTTCTCCTTCGTGGGGAAGCAGGATTGGGCCCGCGAAGACCTTCTGCGCCCAGGCCCCAGGCAAGCCCCCTGAGCCAGCTGGGCTGCTCAGCGCCAAGGTCCCGTCGCACCGATGCCCAAAACGAGCTTCTGACAGCTGCATTCTGCAAAGGGAAACTCTCCTCGGGCAGCAACCCACAGCCCCAACGCGCCTCGGATCGAGAAAGCAACGCAAGCCGTTTTGGCGCCCGGCCCCCAGCTCTCCATAGAGCGAACCGGGGCTGGGCTGCCCAGGCTCCCTGGGCCCTGCTGCTTTGCTGGGTGTCTCCGGTGCCCGAAACCCACACCCCACGGGTTCTCCTTCGTGGGGAAGCAGGATTGGACGCGCAAAGCCTTCTGCGCCCAGGCCCCAGCCATGCACCCTGAGCCAGCACTGCCTCTCAGCAACTAGGCCCCGTCGCACCGACGGCCCCAAACAATCTTCTGGCAGCTGCATTCTGCAAAGGGAAACTCTCCTCGGGCAGCAAACCACAGCCCCAACGCGCCTCGGATCGAGAAAGCAGCGCAAGACGTTGTCGCCCCCGGCCCCCCGCTCTCCATAGGGCGAACCGGGGCTGGGCTGCCCTGGCTCCATGGGCCCTGCTGTTTTGCTGGGGGTCTCCGGTGCCCGAAACACACTCCCCACGGGTTCTCCTTCGTGGGGAAGCAGGATTGGGCGCGCGAAGGCCTTCTGCGCCCAGGCCCCAGCCATGCCCCCTGAGACAGCTCGGCGACTCAGCGCCGAGGCCCCATCGCACCGACGGCCCCAACCAATCTTCTGGCAGCTGCATTCTGCAAAGGGAAACTCTCCTCGGGCAGCAAACCACAGCCCCAACGCACCTCGGATCGAGAAAGCAACGCAAGGCGTTTTCGCCCCCGGCCCCCCGCTCTCCATAGGGCGAACCGGGGCTGGGCTGCCCTGGCTCCTTGGGCCCTGCCTCTTTGCTGGGGGTCTCCGGTGCCCAAAACCCACTCCCCACGGGTTCTCCTTCGTGGGGAAGCAGGATTGGGCGCGCGAAGCTTTCTGCGCCCAAGCCCCAGCCATGCCCCGTGAGCCGGCTCGGCCGCTCAGCGCCTAGGCTCCTTAGAATCGACGGCCATAAACGAACTTCTGGCAGCTGCATTCTGCAAAGGGAAACTCTCCTCGGGCAGCAAACCACAGCCCCAACGCGCCTCGGATCGAGAAAGCAAGGCAAGCCCTTTTCGCCCCCGGCCCCCCGCTCTCCATAGAGCGAACCGCGGCAGGGCTGCCCAGGCTCCCTGGGCCCTGCTGCTTTACTGGGGGTCTCCGGTGCCCGAAACCCACTCCCCACGGGTTCTCCTTCGTGGGGAAGCAGGATTGGGCGCGTGAAGGCCTTCTGCGCCCAGGCCCCAGCCATGCACCCTGAGCCAGCTCGGCCGCTCAGCGCCTAGTCCCCGTCGCACCGAAGGCCCCAAACAATCTTCTGGCAGCTACATTCTGCAAAGGGAAACTCTCCTCGGGCAGCAAACCACAGCCCCAACGCGCCTCGGATCGAGAAAGCAACGCAAGCCGTTTTCGGCCCCGGCCCCCCGCTCTACTTGGGGGTAACCGGGGCTGGGCTGCCCTGGCTCCTTGGGCCCTGCTGCTTTGCTGGGGGTCTCCGGTGCCCGAAATCCACTCCACACGGGTTCTCCTTCGTGGGGAAGCAGGATTGGGCAAGCGATGGCCTTCTGCGCCCAGGCCCGAGACTTGCCCCCTGAGCCAGCTCGGCCTCTCAGCGCTGAGGCCACGTCGCACCGACGGCCCTAAACAATCTTCTGGCAGCTGCATTCTGCAAAGGGAAACTCTCCTCGGGCAGCAAACCACAGCCCCAACGCGCCTCGGATCGAGAAAGCACTGCAAGCCGTTTTCGACCCGACCCCCCGCTCTCCATAGGGGTAACCGGGGCTGGGCTGCCCTGGCTCCTTGGGCCCTGCTGCTTTGCTGGGGGTCTCCGGTGCCCGAAACCCACTCCCCACGGGTTCTCCTTCGTGGGGAAGCAGGATTGGGCGCGCGAAGCTTTCTGCGCCCAAGCCCCAGCCATGCCCCATGAGCCGGCTCGGCCGCTCAGCGCCTAGGCTCCTTAGAATCGACAGCCATAAACGAACTTCTGGCAGCTGCATTCTGCAAAGGGAAACTCTCCTCGGGCAGCAAACCACAGCCCCAACGCGCCTCGAATCGAGAAAGCAAGGGAAGCCCTTTTCGCCCCCGGCCCCCCGCTCTCCATAGAGCGAACCGCGGCAGGGCTGCCCAGGCTCCCTGGGCCCTGCTGCTTTACTGGGGGTCTCCGGTGCCCGAAACCCACTCCCCACGGGTTCTCCTTCGTGGGGAAGCAGGATTGGGCGCGTGAAGGCCTTCTGCGCCCAGGCCCCAGCCATGCAACCTGAGCCAGCTCGGCCGCTCATCGCCTAGTCCCCGTCGCACCGAAGGCCCCAAACAATCTTCTGGCAGCTACATTCTGCAAAGGGAAACTCTCCTCGGGCAGCAAACCACAGCCCCAACGCGCCTCGGATCGAGAAAGCAACGCAAGTCGTTTTCGCCCCCGGCCCCCCGCTCTCCATAGAGCGAACCGGGGCTGGGCTGCCCCGGCTCCCTGGGCCCTGCTGCTTTGCTGGGGGTCTCCGGTGCCCGAAACCCACTCCCCACGGGTTCTCCTTCGTGGGGAAGCAGGATTGGGCGCGCGAAGCCTTCTGCGCCCAAGCCCCAGCCATGCCCCCTGAGCCGGCTCGGCCGCTCAGCACCTAGGCTCCTTAGAATCGACGGCCATAAACGAACTTCTGGCAGCTGAATTCTGCAAAGGGAAACTCTCCTCGGGCAGCAAACCACAGCCCCAACGCGCCTCGGATCGAGAAAGCAAGGCAAGCCCTTTTCGCCCCCGGCACCCCGCTCTCCATAGAGCGAACCGCGTCAGGGTTGCCCAGGCTCCCTTGGCCCTGCTGCTTTACTGGGGGTCTCCGGTGCCCGAAACCCACTCCCCACGGGTTCTCCTTTGTGGGGAAGCAGGATTGGGCGCGCGAAGGCCTTCAGCGCCCAGGCCCCAGCCATGCACCCTGAGCCAGCTCGGCCGCTCAGCGTCTAGGCCCCGACGCACCGAAGGCCCCAAACAATCTTCTGGCAGCTACATTCTGCAAAGGGAAACTCTCCTCGGGCAGCAAACCACAGCCCCAACGCGCCTCGGATCGAGAAAGCAATGCAAGCCTTTTTCGCCCCCGGACCCCCGCTCTCCATAGAGCGAACCGGGGCTGGGCTGCCCTGGCTCCTTGGGCCCTGCTGCTTTGCTGGGGGTCTCCGGTGCCCGAAACCCACTCCCCACGGGATCTCCTTCGTGGGGAAGCAGGATTGGACGCGTGAAGCCTTCTGCGCCCAGGCCCCAGCCATGCCCCCTGAGCCAGCTCGGCCGTTCAGCGCCGAGTCCCCGTCGCACCGACGGCCCGAAACAATCTTCTGGCAGCTGCATTCTGCAAAGGGAAACTCTCCTCGGGCAGCAAACCACAGCCCCAACGCGCCTCGGATCGAGAAAGCAACGCAAGCCGGTTTCGCCCCCGACCCCCCGCTCTCCATAGGGCGAACCAGGGCCTGGCTGCCCCGGCTCCCTGGGCCCTGCTGTTTTGCTGCTGGTCCCCGTGCCCGAAACCCACTCCCCACAGGTTCTCCTTCGTGGGGAAGCTGGATTGGGCGCGGGAAGGCCTTCTGCGCCCAGGCCCCAGGCAAGCCCCCGAGCCAGCTCGGCTGCTCAGCGCCAAGATCCCGTCGCACCGATGCCCCAAACGAGCTTCTGACAGCTGCATTCTGCAAAGGGAAACTCTCCTCCGTCAGCAAACCACAGCCCCAACGCGCCTCGGATCTAGAAACAACGCAAGCCGTTTTCGCCCCCGACACCCCGCTCTCCATAGAGCGAACCGGGGTTGGGCTGCCCAGGCTCCCTGGGCCCTGCTGCTTTACTGGGGGTCTCCGGTGCCCGAAACCCACACCCAACGGGTTCTCATTCGTAGGGAAGCAGGATTGGACGCGCAAAGCCTTCTGCGCCCAGGCCCCAGCCATGCCCCCTGAGCCAGCTCGGACTCTCAGCGCCTAGGCCCCGCGCACCGACGGCCCCAAACAATCTTCTGGCAGCTGCATTCTGCAAAGGGAAACTCTCCTCGGGCAGCAAACCACAGCCCCATCGCGCCTCTGATCGAGAAAGCAACGCAAGCCGTTTTCGGCCCCGGCCCCCCGCTCTACATAGGGGTAACCGTGGCTGGGCTGCCCTGGCTCCTTGTGCCCTGCTGCTTTGCTGGGGGTCTCCGGTGCCCGAAATCCACTCCCCACGGGTTCTCCTTCGTGGGGAAGCAGGATTGGGCGAGCGATGGCCTTCTGCGCCCAGGCCCGAGACGTGCCCCCTGAGCCAGCTCGGCCTCTCAGCGCTGAGGCCACGTCGCACCGACGGCCCTAAACAATCTTCTGGCAGCTGCATTCTGCAAAGGGAAACTCTCCTCGGGCAGCAAACCACAGCCCCAACGCGCCTCGGATCGAGAAAGCACTGCAAGCCGTTTTCGACCCGACCCCCCGCTCTCCATAGGGGTAACCGGGGCTGGGCTGCCCTGGCTCCTTGGGCCCTGCCTCTTTGCTGGGGGTCTCCGGTGCCCAAAACCCACTCCCCACGGGTTCTCCTTCGTGGGGAAGCAGGATTGGGCGCGCGAAGCTTTCTGCGCCCAAGCCCCAGCCATACCCCATGAGCCGGCTCGGCCGCTCAGCGCCTAGGCACCTTAGAATCGACGGCCATAAACGAACTTCTGGCAGCTGCATTCTGCAAAGGGAAACTCTCCTCGGGCAGCAAACCACAGCCCCAACGCGCCTCGGATCGAGAAAGCAAGGCAAGCCCTTTTCGCCCCCGGCCCCCCGCTCTCCATAGAGCGAACCGCGGCAGGGCTGCCCAGGCTCCCTGGGCCCTGCTGCTTTACTGGGGGTCTCCGGTGCCCGAAACCCACTCCCCACGGGTTCTCCTTCGTGGGGAAGCAGGATTGGGCGCGTGAAGGCCTTCTGCGCCCAGGCCCCAGCCATGCACCCTGAGCCAGCTCGGCCGCTCAGCGCCTAGTCCCCGTCGCACCGAAGGCCCCAAACAATCTTCTGGCAGCTACATTCTGCAAAGGGAAACTCTCCTCGGGCAGCAAACCACAGCCCCAACGCGCCTCGGATCGAGAAAGCAACGCAAGCCGTTTTCGCCCCCGGCCCCCCGCTCTCCATAGAGCGAACCGGGGCTGGGCTGCCCCGGCTCCCTGGGCCCAGCTGCTTTGCTGGGGGTCTCCGGTGCCCGAAACCCACTCCCCACGGGTTCTCCTTCGTGGGGAAGCAGGAGTGGGCGCGCGAAGGCCTTCTGCGCCCAGGCCCGAGCCTTGCCCCCTGAGCCAGCTCGGCCGCTCAGCGCCGAGGCCCCGTCGCACCGACGGCCCCAAACGAGCTTCTGGCAGCTGCATTCTGCAAAGGGAAACTCTCCTCGGGCAGCAAACCACAGCCCCAACGCGCCTCGGATCGAGAAAGCACTGCAAGCCGTTTTCGACCCGACCCCCCTCTCTCCATAGGGGTAACCGGGGCTGGGCTGCCCTGGCTCCTTGGGCCCTGCTGCTTTGCTGGGGGTCTCCGGTGCCCGAAACCCACTCCCCACGGGTTCTCCTTCGTGGGGAAGCAGGATTGGGCGCGCGAAGCTTTCTGCGCCCATGCCCCAGCCATGCCCCATGAGCCGGCTCGGCCGCTCAGCGCCTAGGCTCCTTAGAATCGACAGCCATAAACGAACTTCTGGCAGCTGCATTCTGCAAAGGGAAACTCTCCTCGGGCAGCAAACCACAGCCCCAACGCGCCTCGGATCGAGAAAGCAAGGGAAGCCCTTTTCGCCCCCGGCCCCCCGCTCTCCATAGAGCGAACCGCGGCAGGGCTGCCCAGGCTCCCTGGGCCCTGCTGCTTTACTGGGTGTCTCCGGTGCCCGAAACCCACTCCCCACGGGTTCTCCTTCGTGGGGAAGCAGGATTGGGCGCGCGAAGGCCTTCTGCGCCCAGGCCCCAGCCATGCAACCTGAGCCAGCTCGGCCGCTCAGCGCCTAGTCCCCGTCGCACCGAAGGCCCCAAACAATCTTCTGGCAGCTACATTCTGCAAAGGGAAACTCTCCTCGGGCAGCAAACCACAGCCCCAACGCGCCTCGGATCGAGAAAGCAACGCAAGCCGTTTTCGCCCCCGGCCCCCCGCTCTCCATAGAGCGAACCGGGGCTGGGCTGCCCCGGCTCCCTGGGCCCTGCTGCTTTGCTGGGGGTCTCCGGTGCCCGAAACCCACTCCCCACGGGTTCTCCTTCGTGGGGAAGCAGGATTGGGCGCGCGAAGCCTTCTGCGACCAAGCACCAGCCATGCCCCCTGAGCCGGCTCGGCTGCTCAGCACCTAGGCTCCTTAGAATCGACGGCCATAAACGAACTTCTGGCAGCTGCATTCTGCAAAGGGAAACTCTCCTCGGGCAGCAAACCACAGCCCCAAAGCGCCTCGGATCGAGAAAGCAAGGCAAGCCCTTTTCGCCCCCGGCACCCCGCTCTCCATAGAGCGAACCGCGTCAGGGTTGCCCAGGCTCCCTTGGCCCTGCTGCTTTACTGGGGGTCTCCGGTGCCCGAAACCCACTCCCCACGGGTTCTCCTTCGTGGGGAAGCAGGATTCGGCGCGTGAAGGCCTTCTGCGCCCAGGCCCCTGCCATGCCCACTGAGCCAGCTCGGCCGCTAAGCGCCTAGGCCCCGTCGCACCGACGGCCCCAAACAATCTTCTGGCAGCTGCATTCTGCAAAGGGAAACTCTCCTCGGGCAGCAAACCACAGCCCCAACGCGCCTCGGGTCGAGAAAGCAACGCAAGCCGTTTTCGCCCCCGGACCCCCCTCTCGATAGGGCGAACCGCTGCTGGTCTGCCCAAGCTCCCTGAGCCCTGCTGCTTTGCTGGGGGTCTCCGGTGCCCGAAACCCACTCCCCACGGGTTCTCCTTCGTGGGGAAGCGGGATTGGGCGCACGAAGTCCTTCTGCGCCCAGGCCCCAGCCATGCACCCTGAGCCAGCTCGGCCGCTCAGCGCCTAGGCCCCGTCGCACCGACGGCCCCAAACAATCTTCTGGCAGCTGCATTCTGCAAAGGGAAACTCTCCTCGGGCAGCAAACCACAGCCCCAACGCGCCTCGGATCGAGAAAGCAACGCAAGCCGTTTTCGCCCCCGGCCCCCCGCTCTCCATAGAGCGAACCGGGGCTGGGCTGCCCCGGCTCCCTGGGCCCTGCTGCTTTGCTGGGTGTCTCCGGTGCGTGAAACCCACTCCCCACGGGTTCTCCTTCGTGGGGAAGCAGGATTGGGCGCGCGAAGCCTTCTGCGCCCAGGCCCCAGCCTTGCCCCCTGAGCCGGCACCGGCACACAGCGCCGAGGCTCCTTCCAATCGACGGCCATAAACGAACTTTTGGCAGCTGCATTCTGCAAAGGGAAACTCTCCTCGGGCAGCAAACCACAGCCCCAACGCGCCTCGGATCGAGAAAGCAACGCAAGCCGTTTTCGCCCCCGGCCCCCCGCTCTCCATAGAGAGAACCGGGGCTGGGCTGCCCCGGCTCCCTGGGCCCTGCTGCTTTGCTGGGGGTCTCCGGTGCCTGAAACCCACTCCCCACGGGTTCTCCTTCGTGGGGAAGCAGGATTGGGCGCGCGAAGGCCTTCTGCGCCCAGGCCCCAGCCATGCCCCCTGAGCCAGCTACGCCGCTCAGCGCCTAGGCCCCGTCGCACCGACGGCCCGAAACAATCTTCTGGCAGCTGCATTCTGCAAAGGGTAACTCTCCTCGGGCAGCAAACCACAGCCCCAACGCGCCTTGGATCGAGAAAGCACTGCAAGCCGTTTTCGACCCGACACCCCGCTCTCCATAGGGGTAACCGGGGCTGGGCTGCCCTGGCTCCTTGGGCCCTGCTGCTTTGCTGGGTGTCTCCGGTGCCTGAAACCCACTCCCCACGGGTTCTCCTTCGTGGGGAAGCAGGATTGGGCGCGCGAAGCTTTCTGCGCCCAAGCCCCAGCCATGCCCCATTAGTCGGCTCGGCCGCTCAGCGCCTAGTCTCCTTAGAATCGACGGCCATAAACGAACTTCTGGCAGCTGCATTCTGCAAAGGGAAACTCTCCTCGGGCAGCAAACCACAGCCCCAACGCGCCTCGGATCGAGAAAGCAAGGCAAGCCGTTTTCGCCTCTGGCCCCCCGCTCTCCATAGAACGAACCGCGGCAGGGCTGCCCAGGCTCCCTGGGCCCTGCTGCTTTACTGGGGGTCTCCGGTGCCCGAAACCCACTCCCCACGGGTTCTCCTTCGTGGGGAAGCAGGATTGGGCGCGCGAAGGCCTTCAGCGCCCAGGCCGCAGCCATGCACCCTGAGCCAGCTCGGCCGCTCAGCGTCTAGGCCCCGTCGCACCGAAGGCCCCAAACAATCTTCTGGCAGCTGAATTCTGCAAAGGGAAACTCTCCTCGGGCAGCAAACCACAGCCCCAACGCGCCTCGGATCGAGAAAGCAACGCAAGCCTTTTTCGCCCCCGGACCCCCGCTCTCCATAGAGCGAACCGGGGCTGGGCTGCCATGGCTCCTTGGGCCCTGCTGCTTTGCTGGGGGTCTCCGGTGCCCGAAACCCACTCCCCACGGGATCTCCTTCGTGGGGAAGCAGGATTGGACGCGTGAAGCCTTCTGCGCCCAGGCCCCAGCCATGCCCCCTGAGCCAGCTCGGCCGCTCAGCGCCTAGGCCCCGTCGCACCGACGGCCCCAAACAATCTTCTGGCAGCTGCATTCTGCAAAGGGAAACTCTCCTCGGGCAGCAAACCACAGCCCCAATGCTCCTCGGTTAGAGAAAGCAATGCAAGCCGATTTCGACCCCGGCCCCCCGCTCTCCATACAGCGAACCGGGGCTGGGCTGCCCAGGCTCCCTGGGCCCTGCTGCTTTGCTGGGTGTCTCCGGTGCCCGAAACCCACTTCCCACGGGTTCTCCTTCGTGGGGAAGCAGGATTGGACGCGCCAAGCCTTCTGCGCCCAGGCCCCAGCCATGCCCCCTGAGCCAGCTCGGCCTCTCAGCGCCTAGGCCCCGTCGCACCGACGGCCCCAAACAATCTTCTGGCAGCTGCATTCTGCAAAGGGAAACTCTCCTCGGGCAGCAAACCACAGCCCCAACGCGCCTCGGATCGAGAAAGCAACGCAAGCCTTTTTCGCCCCCGGACCCCCGCTCTCCATAGAGCGAACCGGGGCTGGGCTTCCATGGCTCCTTGGGCCCTGCTGCTTTGCTGGGGGTCTCCGGTGCCCGAAACCCACTTCCCACGGGTTCTCCTTCGTGGGGAAGCAGGATTGGACGCGCCAAGCCTTCTGCGCCCAGGCCCCAGCCATGCCTCCTGAGCCAGCTCGGCCTCTCAGCGCCTAGGCCCCGTCGCACCGACGGCCCCAAACAATCTTCTGGCAGCTGCATTCTGCAAAGGGAAACTCTCCTCGGGCAGCAAACCACAGCCCCAACGCGCCTCGGATCGAGAAAGCAACGCAAGCCGTTTTCGCCCCCGGCCCCCCCTCTCCATAGGGCGAACCACGGCTGGTCTGCCCAAGCTCCCTGGGCCCTGCTGCTTTGCTGGGGGTCTCCGGTGCCCGAAACCCACTCCCCACGGGTTCTCCTTCGTGGGGAAGCGGGCTTGGGCGCACGAAGTCCTTCTGCGCCCAGGCCCCAGCCATGCCCCCTGAGCCAGCTCGGCCGCTCAACGCCTAGGCCCCGTCGCACCGACGGCCCCAAACAATCTTCTGGCAGCTGCATTCTGCAAAGGGAAACTCTCCTCGGGCAGCAAACCACAGCCCCAACGCGCCTCGGATCGAGAAAGCAACGCAAGCCGTTTTCGCCCCCGGCCCCCCCTCTCCATAGGGCGAACCACGGCTGGTCTGCCCAAGCTCCCTGGGCCCTGCTGCTTTGCTGGGGGTCTCCGGTGCCCGAAACCCACTCCCCACGGGTTCTCCTTTTCGGGGAAGCGGGCTTGGGCGCACGAAGTCCTTCTGCGCCCAGGCCCCAGCCATGCCCCCTGAGCCAGCTCGGCCGCTCAACGCCTAGGCCCCGTCGCACCGACGGCCCCAAACAATCTTCTGGCAGCTGCATTCTGCAAAGGGAAACTCTCCTCGGGCAGCAAACCACAGCCCCAACGCGCCTCGGATCGAGAAAGCAACGCAAGCCGTTTTTGCCCCCGGCCCCCCGCTGTCCATAGAGCGAACCTGCGCTGGGCTGCCCCGGCTCCCTGGGCCCTGCTGCTTTGCTGGATGTCTCCGGTTCCCGAAACCCACTCCCCACGGGTTCTACTTTGTGGGGAAGCAGGATTGGGCGTGCTAAGTCCTTCTGCGCCCAGGCCCCAGCCATGCCCCCTGAGCCAGCACGGCCGCTCAGCGCCGAGGCCCCGTCGCACCGACGGCCCCAAACAATCTTCTGGCAGCTGCATTCTGCAAAGGGAAACTCTCCTCCGGCAGCAAACCACAGCCCCAACGCGCCTCGGATCGAGAAAGCAACGCAAGCCGTTTTCGCCCCCGACCCCCCGCTCTCCATAGGGCGAACCGGGGCCTGGCTGCCCCGGCTCCCTGGGCCCTGCTGTTTTGCTGCTGGTCCCCGTGCCCGAAACCCACTCCCCACAGGTTCTCCTTCGTGGGGAAGCAGGATTGGGCGCGGGAAGGCCTTCTGCGCCCAGGCCCCAGGCAAGCCCCCGAGCCAGCTCGGCTGCTCAGCGCCAAGATCCCGTCACACTGATGCCCCAAACGAGCTTCTGACAGCTGCATTCTGCAAAGGGAAACTCTCCTCGGGCAGCAAACCACAGCCCCAACGCGCCTCGGATCTAGAAACATCGCAAGCCGTTTTCGCCCCCGGCCCCCCGCTCTCCATAGAGCGAACCGGGGTTGGGCTGCCCAGGCTCCCTGAGCCCTGCTGCTTTGCTGGGGGTCTCCGGTGCCCGAAACCCACACCCCACGGGTTCTCCTTCGTGGGGAAGCAGGATTGGACGCGCAAAGCCTTCTGCGCCCAGGCCCCAGCCATGCCCCCTGAGCCAGCTAGGCCGCTCAGCGCCTAGGCCCCGTCGCACCGACGGCCCCAAACAATCTTCTGGCAGCTGCATTCTGCAAAGGGAAACTCTCCTCGGGCAGCAAACCACAGCCCCAACGCGCCTCGGGTCGAGAAAGCAACGCAAGCCGTTTTCGCCCCCGGCCCCCCCTCTCCATATGGCGAACCGCGGCTGGTCTGCCCAAGCTCCCTGGGCCCTGCTGCTCTGCTGGGGGTCTCCGGTGTCCGAAACCCACTCCCCACGTGTTCTCCTTCGTGGGGAAGCGGGATTGGGCGCACGAAGTCCTTCTGCGCCCAGGCCCCAACCATGCCCCCTGAGCAAGCTCGGCCGCTAAGCGCCTAGGCCCCGTCGCACCGACGGCCCGAAACAATCTTCTGGCAGCTGCATTCTGCAAAGGGAAACTCTCCTCGGGCAGCAAACCACAGCCCCACGCGCCTCGGATCGAGAAAGCAACGCAAGACGTTTTCGCCCCCGACCCCCCGCTCTCCATAGGGCGAACCGGGGCTGGGCTGCCCCGGCACCCTGGGCCCTGCTGCTTTGCTGTGGGTCCCCGTGCCCGAAACCCACTCCCCACGGGTTCTCCTTCGTGGGGAAGCAGGATTGGGCCCGCGAAGACCTTCTGCGCCCAGGCCCCAGGCAAGCCCCCTGAGCCAGCTGGGCTGCTCAGCGCCAAGGTCCCGTCGCACCGATGCCCAAAACGAGCTTCTGACAGCTGCATTCTGCAAAGGGAAACTCTCCTCGGGCAGCAACCCACAGCCCCAACGCGCCTCGGATCGAGAAAGCAACGCAAGCCGTTTTGGCGCCCGGCCCCCAGCTCTCCATAGAGCGAACCGGGGCTGGGCTGCCCAGGCTCCCTGGGCCCTGCTGCTTTGCTGGGTGTCTCCGGTGCCCGAAACCCACACCCCACGGGTTCTCCTTCGTGGGGAAGCAGGATTGGACGCGCAAAGCCTTCTGCGCCCAGGCCCCAGCCATGCACCCTGAGCCAGCACTGCCTCTCAGCAACTAGGCCCCGTCGCACCGACGGCCCCAAACAATCTTCTGGCAGCTGCATTCTGCAAAGGGAAACTCTCCTCGGGCAGCAAACCACAGCCCCAACGCGCCTCGGATCGAGAAAGCAGCGCAAGACGTTGTCGCCCCCGGCCCCCCGCTCTCCATAGGGCGAACCGGGGCTGGGCTGCCCTGGCTCCATGGGCCCTGCTGTTTTGCTGGGGGTCTCCGGTGCCCGAAACACACTCCCCACGGGTTCTCCTTCGTGGGGAAGCAGGATTGGGCGCGCGAAGGCCTTCTGCGCCCAGGCCCCAGCCATGCCCCCTGAGACAGCTCGGCGACTCAGCGCCGAGGCCCCATCGCACCGACGGCCCCAACCAATCTTCTGGCAGCTGCATTCTGCAAAGGGAAACTCTCCTCGGGCAGCAAACCACAGCCCCAACGCACCTCGGATCGAGAAAGCAACGCAAGGCGTTTTCGCCCCCGGCCCCCCGCTCTCCATAGGGCGAACCGGGGCTGGGCTGCCCTGGCTCCTTGGGCCCTGCCTCTTTGCTGGGGGTCTCCGGTGCCCAAAACCCACTCCCCACGGGTTCTCCTTCGTGGGGAAGCAGGATTGGGCGGGCGAAGCTTTCTGCGCCCAAGCCCCAGCCATGCCCCATGAGCCGGCTCGGCCGCTCAGCGCCTAGGCTCCTTAGAATCGACGGCCATAAACGAACTTCTGGCAGCTGCATTCTGCAAAGGGAAACTCTCCTCGGGCAGCAAACCACAGCCCCAACGCGCCTCGGATCGAGAAAGCAAGGCAAGCCGTTTTCGCCCCCGGCCCCCCGCTCTCCATAGAGCGAACCGCGGCAGGGCTGCCCAGGCTCCCTGGGCCCTGCTGCTTTACTGGGGGTCTCCGGTGCCCGAAACCCACTCCCCACGGGTTCTCCTTCGTGGGGAAGCAGGATTGGGCGCGTGAAGGCCTTCTGCGCCCAGGCCCCAGCCATGCACCCTGAGCCAGCTCGGCCGCTCAGCGCCTAGTCCCCGTCGCACCGAAGGCCCCAAACAATCTTCTGGCAGCTACATTCTGCAAAGGGAAACTCTCCTCGGGCAGCAAACCACAGCCCCAACGCGCCTCGGATCGAGAAAGCAACGCAAGCCGTTTTCGGCCCCGGCCCCCCGCTCTACTTGGGGGTAACCGGGGCTGGGCTGCCCTGGCTCCTTGGGCCCTGCTGCTTTGCTGGGGGTCTCCGGTGCCCGAAATCCACTCCACACGGGTTCTCCTTCGTGGGGAAGCAGGATTGGGCAAGCGATGGCCTTCTGCGCCCAGGCCCGAGACTTGCCCCCTGAGCCAGCTCGGCCTCTCAGCGCTGAGGCCACGTCGCACCGACGGCCCTAAACAATCTTCTGGCAGCTGCATTCTGCAAAGGGAAACTCTCCTCGGGCAGCAAACCACAGCCCCAACGCGCCTCGGATCGAGAAAGCACTGCAAGCCATTTTCGACCCGACCCCCCGCTCTCCATAGGGGTAACCGGGGCTGGGCTGCCCTGGCTCCTTGGGCCCTGCTGCTTTGCTGGGGGTCTCCGGTGCCCGAAACCCACTCCCCACGGGTTCTCCTTCGTGGGGAAGCAGGATTGGGCGCGCGAAGCTTTCTGCGCCCAAGCCCCAGCCATGCCCCATGAGCCGGCTCGGCCGCTCAGCGCCTAGGCTCCTTAGAATCGACAGCCATAAACGAACTTCTGGCAGCTGCATTCTGCAAAGGGAAACTCTCCTCGGGCAGCAAACCACAGCCCCAACGCGCCTCGAATCGAGAAAGCAAGGGAAGCCCTTTTCGCCCCCGGCCCCCCGCTCTCCATAGAGCGAACCGCGGCAGGGCTGCCCAGGCTCCCTGGGCCCTGCTGCTTTACTGGGGGTCTCCGGTGCCCGAAACCCACTCCCCACGGGTTCTCCTTCGTGGGGAAGCAGGATTGGGCGCGTGAAGGCCTTCTGCGCCCAGGCCCCAGCCATGCAACCTGAGCCAGCTCGGCCGCTCATCGCCTAGTCCCCGTCGCACCGAAGGCCCCAAACAATCTTCTGGCAGCTACATTCTGCAAAGGGAAACTCTCCTCGGGCAGCAAACCACAGCCCCAACGCGCCTCGGATCGAGAAAGCAACGCAAGTCGTTTTCGCCCCCGGCCCCCCGCTCTCCATAGAGCGAACCGGGGCTGGGCTGCCCCGGCTCCCTGGGCCCTGCTGCTTTGCTGGGGGTCTCCGGTGCCCGAAACCCACTCCCCACGGGTTCTCCTTCGTGGGGAAGCAGGATTGGGCGCGCGAAGCCTTCTGCGCCCAAGCCCCAGCCATGCCCCCTGAGGCGGCTCGGCCGCTCAGCACCTAGGCTCCTTAGAATCGACGGCCATAAACGAACTTCTGGCAGCTGCATTCTGCAAAGGGAAACTCTCCTCGGGCAGCAAACCACAGCCCCAACGCGCCTCGGATCGAGAAAGCAAGGCAAGCCCTTTTCGCCCCCGGCACCCCGCTCTCCATAGAGCGAACCGCGTCAGGGTTGCCCAGGCTCCCTTGGCCCTGCTGCTTTCCTGGGGGTCTCCGGTGCCCGAAACCCACTCCCCACGGGTTCTCCTTCGTGGGGAAGCAGGATTGGGCGCGCGAAGGCCTTCAGCGCCCAGGCCCCAGCCATGCACCCTGAGCCAGCTCGGCCGCTCAGCGTCTAGGCCCCGACGCACCGAAGGCCCCAAACAATCTTCTGGCAGCTACATTCTGCAAAGGGAAACTCTCCTCGGGCAGCAAACCACAGCCCCAACGCGCCTCGGATCGAGAAAGCAATGCAAGCCTTTTTCGCCCCCGGACCCCCGCTCTCCATAGAGCGAACCGGGGCTGGGCTGCCCTGGCTCCTTGGGCCCTGCTGCTTTGCTGGGGGTCTCCGGTGCCCGAAACCCACTCCCCACGGGATCTCCTTCGTGGGGAAGCAGGATTGGACGCGTGAAGCCTTCTGCGCCCAGGCCCCAGCCATGCCCCCTGAGCCAGCTCGGCCGTTCAGCGCCGAGTCCCCGTCGCACCGACGGCCCGAAACAATCTTCTGGCAGCTGCATTCTGCAAAGGGAAACTCTCCTCGGGCAGCAAACCACAGCCCCAACGCGCCTCGGATCGAGAAAGCAACGCAAGCCGTTTTCGCCCCCGACCCCCCGCTCTCCATAGGGCGAACCAGGGCCTGGCTGCCCCGGCTCCCTGGGCCCTGCTGTTTTGCTGCTGGTCCCCGTGCCCGAAACCCACTCCCCACAGGTTCTCCTTCGTGGGGAAGCTGGATTGGGCGCGGGAAGGCCTTCTGCGCCCAGGCCCCAGGCAAGCCCCCGAGCCAGCTCGGCTGCTCAGCACCAAGATCCCGTCGCACCGATGCCCCAAACGAGCTTCTGACAGCTGCATTCTGCAAAGGGAAACTCTCCTCCGTCAGCAAACCACAGCCCCAACGCGCCTCGGATCTAGAAACAACGCAAGCCGTTTTCGCCCCCGACCCCCCGCTCTCCATAGAGCGAACCGGGGTTGGGCTGCCCAGGCTCCCTGGGCCCTGCTGCTTTACTGGGGGTCTCCGGTGCCCGAAACCCACACCCCACGGGTTCTCATTCGTAGGGAAGCAGGATTGGACGCGCAAAGCCTTCTGCGCCCAGGCCCCAGCCATGCCCCCTGAGCCAGCTCGGACTCTCAGCGCCTAGGCCCCGCGCACCGACGGCCCCAAACAATCTTCTGGCAGCTGCATTCTGCAAAGGGAAACTCTCCTCGGGCAGCAAACCACAGCCCCATCGCGCCTCTGATCGAGAAAGCAACGCAAGCCGTTTTCGGCCCCGGCCCCCCGCTCTACATAGGGGTAACCGTGGCTGGGCTGCCCTGGCTCCTTGTGCCCTGCTGCTTTGCTGGGGGTCTCCGGTGCCCGAAATCCACTCCCCACGGGTTCTCCTTCGTGGGGAAGCAGGATTGGGCGAGCGATGGCCTTCTGCGCCCAGGCCCGAGACGTGCCCCCTGAGCCAGCTCGGCCTCTCAGCGCTGAGGCCACGTCGCACCGACGGCCCTAAACAATCTTCTGGCAGCTGCATTCTGCAAAGGGAAACTCTCCTCGGGCAGCAAACCACAGCCCCAACGCGCCTCGGATCGAGAAAGCACTGCAAGCCGTTTTCGACCCGACCCCCCGCTCTCCATAGGGGTAACCGGGGCTGGGCTGCCCTGGCTCCTTGGGCCCTGCCTCTTTGCTGGGGGTCTCCGGTGCCCAAAACCCACTCCCCACGGGTTCTCCTTCGTGGGGAAGCAGGATTGGGCGCGCGAAGCTTTCTGCGCCCAAGCCCCAGCCATGCCCCATGAGCCGGCTCGGCCGCTCAGCGCCTAGGCACCTTAGAATCGACGGCCATAAACGAACTTCTGGCAGCTGCATTCTGCAAAGGGAAACTCTCCTCGGGCAGCAAACCACAGCCCCAACGCGCCTCGGATCGAGAAAGCAAGGCAAGCCCTTTTCGCCCCCGGCCCCCCGCTCTCCATAGAGCGAACCGCGGCAGGGCTGCCCAGGCTCCCTGGGCCCTGCTGCTTTACTGGGGGTCTCCGGTGCCCGAAACCCACTCCCCACGGGTTCTCCTTCGTGGGGAAGCAGGATTGGGCGCGTGAAGGCCTTCTGCGCCCAGGCCCCAGCCATGCACCCTGAGCCAGCTCGGCCGCTCAGCGCCTAGTCCCCGTCGCACCGAAGGCCCCAAACAATCTTCTGGCAGCTACATTCTGCAAAGGGAAACTCTCCTCGGGCAGCAAACCACAGCCCCAACGCGCCTCGGATCGAGAAAGCAACGCAAGCCGTTTTCGCCCCCGGCCCCCCGCTCTCCATAGAGCGAACCGGGGCTGGGCTGCCCCGGCTCCCTGGGCCCAGCTGCTTTGCTGGGGGTCTCCGGTGCCCGAAACCCACTCCCCACGGGTTCTCCTTCGTGGGGAAGCAGGAGTGGGCGCGCGAAGGCCTTCTGCGCCCAGGCCCGAGCCTTGCCCCCTGAGCCAGCTCGGCCGCTCAGCGCCGAGGCCCCGTCGCACCGACGGCCCCAAACGAGCTTCTGGCAGCTGCATTCTGCAAAGGGAAACTCTCCTCGGGCAGCAAACCACAGCCCCAACGCGCCTCGGATCGAGAAAGCACTGCAAGCCGTTTTCGACCCGACCCCCCTCTCTCCATAGGGGTAACCGGGGCTGGGCTGCCCTGGCTCCTTGGGCCCTGCTGCTTTGCTGGGGGTCTCCGGTGCCCGAAACCCACTCCCCACGGGTTCTCCTTCGTGGGGAAGCAGGATTGGGCGCGCGAAGCTTTCTGCGCCCATGCCCCAGCCATGCCCCATGAGCCGGCTCGGCCGCTCAGCGCCTAGGCTCCTTAGAATCGACAGCCATAAACGAACTTCTGGCAGCTGCATTCTGCAAAGGGAAACTCTCCTCGGGCAGCAAACCACAGCCCCAACGCGCCTCGGATCGAGAAAGCAAGGGAAGCCCTTTTCGCCCCCGGCCCCCCGCTCTCCATAGAGCGAACCGCGGCAGGGCTGCCCAGGCTCCCTGGGCCCTGCTGCTTTACTGGGGGTCTCCGGTGCCCGAAACCCACTCCCCACGGGTTCTCCTTCGTGGGGAAGCAGGATTGGGCGCGCGAAGGCCTTCTGCGCCCAGGCCCCAGCCATGCAACCTGAGCCAGCTCGGCCGCTCAGCGCCTAGTCCCCGTCGCACCGAAGGCCCCAAACAATCTTCTGGCAGCTACATTCTGCAAAGGGAAACTCTCCTCGGGCAGCAAACCACAGCCCCAACGCGCCTCGGATCGAGAAAGCAACGCAAGCCGTTTTCGCCCCCGGCCCCCCGCTCTCCATAGAGCGAACCGGGGCTGGGCTGCCCCGGCTCCCTGGGCCCTGCTGCTTTGCTGGGGGTCTCCGGTGCCCGAAACCCACTCCCCACGGGTTCTCCTTCGTGGGGAAGCAGGATTGGGCGCGCGAAGCCTTCTGCGCCCAAGCCCCAGCCATGCCCCCTGAGCCGGCTCGGCTGCTCAGCACCTAGGCTCCTTAGAATCGACGGCCATAAACGAACTTCTGGCAGCTGCATTCTGCAAAGGGAAACTCTCCTCGGGCAGCAAACCACAGCCCCAACGCGCCTCGGATCGAGAAAGCAAGGCAAGCCCTTTTCGCCCCCGGCACCCCGCTCTCCATAGAGCGAACCGCGTCAGGGTTGCCCAGGCTCCCTTGGCCCTGCTGCTTTACTGGGGGTCTCCGGTGCCCGAAACCCACTCCCCACGGGTTCTCCTTCGTGGGGAAGCAGGATTCGGCGCGTGAAGGCCTTCTGCGCCCAGGCCCCTGCCATGCCCACTGAGCCAGCTCGGCCGCTAAGCGCCTAGGCCCCGTCGCACCGACGGCCCCAAACAATCTTCTGGCAGCTGCATTCTGCAAAGGGAAACTCTCCTCGGGCAGCAAACCACAGCCCCAACGCGCCTCGGGTCGAGAAAGCAACGCAAGCCGTTTTCGCCCCCGGACCCCCCTCTCCATAGGGCGAACCGCTGCTGGTCTGCCCAAGCTCCCTGAGCCCTGCTGCTTTGCTGGGGGTCTCCGGTGCCCGAAACCCACTCCCCACGGGTTCTCCTTCGTGGGGAAGCGGGATTGGGCGCACGAAGTCCTTCTGCGCCCAGGCCCCAGCCATGCACCCTGAGCCAGCTCGGCCGCTCAGCGCCTAGGCCCCGTCGCACCGACGGCCCCAAACAATCTTCTGGCAGCTGCATTCTGCAAAGGGAAACTCTCCTCGGGCAGCAAACCACAGCCCCAACGCGCCTCGGATCGAGAAAGCAACGCAAGCCGTTTTCGCCCCCGGCCCCCCGCTCTCCATAGAGCGAACCGGGGCTGGGCTGCCCCGGCTCCCTGGGCCCTGCTGCTTTGCTGGGTGTCTCCGGTGCGTGAAACCCACTCCCCACGGGTTCTCCTTCGTGGGGAAGCAGGATTGGGCGCGCGAAGCCTTCTGCGCCCAGGCCCCAGCCTTGCCCCCTGAGCCGGCACCGGCACACAGCGCCGAGGCTCCTTCCAATCGACGGCCATAAACGAACTTTTGGCAGCTGCATTCTGCAAAGGGAAACTCTCCTCGGGCAGCAAACCACAGCCCCAACGCGCCTCGGATCGAGAAAGCAACGCAAGCCGTTTTCGCCCCCGGCCCCCCGCTCTCCATAGAGAGAACCGGGGCTGGGCTGCCCCGGCTCCCTGGGCCCTGCTGCTTTGCTGGGGGTCTCCGGTGCCTGAAACCCACTCCCCACGGGTTCTCCTTCGTGGGGAAGTAGGATTGGGCGCGCGAAGGCCTTCTGCGCCCAGGCCCCAGCCATGCCCCCTGAGCCAGCTACGCCGCTCAGCGCCTAGGCCCCGTCGCACCGACGGCCCGAAACAATCTTCTGGCAGCTGCATTCTGCAAAGGGTAACTCTCCTCGGGCAGCAAACCACAGCCCCAACGCGCCTTGGATCGAGAAAGCACTGCAAGCCGTTTTCGACCCGACACCCCGCTCTCCATAGGGGTAACCGGGGCTGGGCTGCCCTGGCTCCTTGGGCCCTGCTGCTTTGCTGGGTGTCTCCGGTGCCTGAAACCCACTCCCCACGGGTTCTCCTTCGTGGGGAAGCAGGATTGGGCGCGCGAAGCTTTCTGCGCCCAAGCCCCAGCCATGCCCCATTAGTCGGCTCGGCCGCTCAGCGCCTAGTCTCCTTAGAATCGACGGCCATAAACGAACTTCTGGCAGCTGCATTCTGCAAAGGGAAACTCTCCTCGGGCAGCAAACCACAGCCCCAACGCGCCTCGGATCGAGAAAGCAAGGCAAGCCGTTTTCGCCTCTGGCCCCCCGCTCTCCATAGAACGAACCGCGGCAGGGCTGCCCAGGCTCCCTGGGCCCTGCTGCTTTACTGGGGGTCTCCGGTGCCCGAAACCCACTCCCCACGGGTTCTCCTTCGTGGGGAAGCAGGATTGGGCGCGCGAAGGCCTTCAGCGCCCAGGCCGCAGCCATGCACCCTGAGCCAGCTCGGCCGCTCAGCGTCTAGGCCCCGTCGCACCGAAGGCCCCAAACAATCTTCTGGCAGCTACATTCTGCAAAGGGAAACTCTCCTCGGGCAGCAAACCACAGCCCCAACGCGCCTCGGATCGAGAAAGCAACGCAAGCCTTTTTCGCCCCCGGACCCCCGCTCTCCATAGAGCGAACCGGGGCTGGGCTGCCATGGCTCCTTGGGCCCTGCTGCTTTGCTGGGGGTCTCCGGTGCCCGAAACCCACTCCCCACGGGATCTCCTTCGTGGGGAAGCAGGATTGGACGCGTGAAGCCTTCTGCGCCCAGGCCCCAGCCATGCCCCCTGAGCAAGCTCGGCCGCTCAGCGCCTAGGCCCCGTCGCACCGACGGCCCCAAACAATCTTCTGGCAGCTGCATTCTGCAAAGGGAAACTCTCCTCGGGCAGCAAACCACAGCCCCAATGCTCCTCGGTTAGAGAAAGCAATGCAAGCCGTTTTCGACCCCGGCCCCCCGCTCTCCATACAGCGAACCGGGGCTGGGCTGCCCAGGCTCCCTGGGCCCTGCTGCTTTGCTGGGTGTCTCCGGTGCCCGAAACCCACTTCCCACGGGTTCTCCTTCGTGGGGAAGCAGGATTGGACGCGCCAAGCCTTCTGCGCCCAGGCCCCAGCCATGCCCCCTGAGCCAGCTCGGCCTCTCAGCGCCTAGGCCCCGTCGCACCGACGGCCCCAAACAATCTTCTGGCAGCTGCATTCTGCAAAGGGAAACTCTCCTCGGGCAGCAAACCACAGCCCCAACGCGCCTCGGATCGAGAAAGCAACGCAAGCCTTTTTCGCCCCCGGACCCCCGCTCTCCATAGAGCGAACCGGGGCTGGGCTTCCATGGCTCCTTGGGCCCTGCTGCTTTGCTGGGGGTCTCCGGTGCCCGAAACCCACTTCCCACGGGTTCTCCTTCGTGGGGAAGCAGGATTGGACGCGCCAAGCCTTCTGCGCCCAGGCCCCAGCCATGCCTCCTGAGCCAGCTCGGCCTCTCAGCGCCTAGGCCCCGTCGCACCGACGGCCCCAAACAATCTTCTGGCAGCTGCATTCTGCAAAGGGAAACTCTCCTCGGGCAGCAAACCACAGCCCCAACGCGCCTCGGATCGAGAAAGCAACGCAAGCCGTTTTCGCCCCCGGCCCCCCCTCTCCATAGGGCGAACCACGGCTGGTCTGCCCAAGCTCCCTGGGCCCTGCTGCTTTGCTGGGGGTCTCCGGTGCCCGAAACCCACTCCCCACGGGTTCTCCTTCGTGGGGAAGCGGGCTTGGGCGCACGAAGTCCTTCTGCGCCCAGGCCCCAGCCATGCCCCCTGAGCCAGCTCGGCCGCTCAACGCCTAGGCCCCGTCGCACCGACGGCCCCAAACAATCTTCTGGCAGCTGCATTCTGCAAAGGGAAACTCTCCTCGGGCAGCAAACCACAGCCCCAACGCGCCTCGGATCGAGAAAGCAACGCAAGCCGTTTTTGCCCCCGGCCCCCCGCTGTCCATAGAGCGAACCTGCGCTGGGCTGCCCCGGCTCCCTGGGCCCTGCTGCTTTGCTGGATGTCTCCGGTTCCCGAAACCCACTCCCCACGGGTTCTACTTTGTGGGGAAGCAGGATTGGGCGCGCTAAGTCCTTCTGCGCCCAGGCCCCAGCCATGCCCCCTGAGCCAGCACGGCCGCTCAGCGCCGAGGCCCCGTCGCACCGACGGCCCCAAACAATCTTCTGGCAGCTGCATTCTGCAAAGGGAAACTCTCCTCCGGCAGCAAACCACAGCCCCAACGCGCCTCGGATCGAGAAAGCAACGCAAGCCGTTTTCGCCCCCGACCCCCCGCTCTCCATAGGGCGAACCGGGGCCTGGCTGCCCCGGCTCCCTGGGCCCTGCTGTTTTGCTGCTGGTCCCCGTGCCCGAAACCCACTCCCCACAGGTTCTCCTTCGTGGGGAAGCAGGATTGGGCGCGGGAAGGCCTTCTGCGCCCAGGCCCCAGGCAAGCCCCCGAGCCAGCTCGGCTGCTCAGCGCCAAGATCCCGTCACACTGATGCCCCAAACGAGCTTCTGACAGCTGCATTCTGCAAAGGGAAACTCTCCTCGGGCAGCAAACCACAGCCCCAACGCGCCTCGGATCTAGAAACATCGCAAGCCGTTTTCGCCCCCGGCCCCCCGCTCTCCATAGAGCGAACCGGGGTTGGGCTGCCCAGGCTCCCTGAGCCCTGCTGCTTTGCTGGGGGTCTCCGGTGCCGGAAACCCACTCCCCACGGGTTCTCCTTCGTGGGGAAGCGGGATTGGGCGCACGAAGTCCTTCTGCGCCCAGGCCCCAGCCATGCCCCCTGAGCCAGCTCGGCCGCTCAGCGCCGCGGCCCCGTCGCACCGACGGCCCCAAACAATCTTCTGGCAGCTGCATTCTGCAAAGGGAAACTCTCCTCGGGCAGCAAACCACAGCCTCAACGCGCCTCGGATCGAGAAAGCAACGGAAGCCGTTTTCGCCCCCGGCCCCCCGCTGTCCATAGAGCGAACCGGCGCTGGGCTGCCCCGGCTCCCTGGGCCCTGCTGCTTTGCTGGATGTCTCCGGTTCCCGAAACCCACTCCCCACGGGTTCTACTTTGTGGGGAAGCAGGATTGGGCGCGCGAAGGCCTTCTGCGCCCAGGCCCCAGCCATGCCCCCTGAGCCAGCACGGCCGCTCAGCGCCGAGGCCCCGTCGCACCGACGGCCCCAAACAATCTTCTGGCAGCTGCATTCTGCAAAGGGAAACTCTCCTCGGGCAGCAAACCACAGCCCCAACGCGCCTCGGATCGAGAAAGCAACGCAAGCCGTTTTCGCCCCCGGCCCCCTGCTCTCAATAGAGCGAACCGGGGCTGGGCTGCCCCGGCTCCCTGGGCCCTGCTGCTTTGCTGGGGTCTCCGGTGCCCGAAACCCTCTCCCCACGGGTTCTCCTTCGTGGGGAAGCAGGATTGGCCGCGCTAAGGCCATCTGCGCCCAGGTCCGAGCCTTGCCCCCTGAGCCAGCTCGGCCGCTCAGCGCCGAGGCCCCGTCGCACCGACGGCCCCAAACGAGCTTCTGGCAGCTGCATTCTGCAAAGGGAAACTCTCCTCGGGCAGCAAACCACAGCCCCAACGCGCCTCGGATTGAGAATGCAACGCAAGCCGTTTTCGCCCCCGGCCCCCCCCTCGCCATAGGGCTAACCGGGGCTGGGCTGCCATGGCTCCTTGGGCCCTGCTTCTTTTGGGTGTCTCCGGTGCCCGAAACCCACTCCCCACGGGTTTTCCTTCGTGGGGAAGCAGGATTCGGCGCGTGAAGGCCTTCTGCGCCCAGGCCCGAGCCTTGCCCCCTGAGCGAGCTCGGCCGCTCAGCGCCGAGGCCCCGTCGCACCGACGGCCCCAAACAATCTTCTGGCAGCTGCATTCTGCAAAGGGAAACTCTCCTCGGGCAGCAAACCACAGCCCCAACGCGCCTCGGATTGAGAATGCAACGCAAGCCGTTTTCGCCCCCGGCCCCCCCCTCGCCATAGGGCTAACCGGGGCTGGGCTGCCATGGCTCCTTGGGCCCTGCTTCTTTTGGGTGTCTCCGGTGCCCGAAACCCACTCCCCACGGGTTTTCCTTCGTGGGGAAGCAGGATTCGGCGCGTGAAGGCCTTCTGCGCCCAGGCCCCAGCCTTGCCCCCTGAGCCGGCTCCGGCACTCAACGCCGATGCTCCTTCAAATCGACGGCCATAAACGAACTTCTGGCAGCTGCATTCTGCAAAGGGAAACTCTCCTCGGGCAGCAAACCACAGCCCCAACGCGCCTCGGATCGAGAAAGCAACGCAAGCCGTTTTCGCCCCCGGCCCCCCGCTCTCCATAGAGCGAACCGGGGCTGGGCTGCCCCGGCTCCCTGGGCCCTGCTGCTTTGCTGGGTGTCTCCGGTGCCTGAAACCCACTCCCCACGGGTTCTCCTTCGTGGGGAAGCAGGATTGGGCCCGCGAAGCCTTCTGCGCCGAAGCCCCAGCCGTGCCCCCTGAGCCGGCTCGGCCGCTCAGCGCCTAGGCTCCTTAGAATCGACGGCCATAAACGAACTTCTGGCAGCTGCATTCTGCAAAGGGAAACTCTCCTCGGGCAGCAAACCACAGCCCCAACGCGCCTCGGATCGAGAAATCAAGGCAAGCCCTTTTCGCCCCCGGCACCCCGCTCTCCATAGAGCGAACCGCGTCAGGGTTGCCCAGGCTCCCTGGGCCCTGCTGCTTTACTGGGGGTCTCCGGTGCCCGAAACCCACTCCCCACGGGTTCTCCTTCGTGGGGAAGCAGGATTGGGCGCGCGAAGGCCTTCTGCGCCCAGGCCCCAGCCATGCACCCTGAGCCAGCTCCGCCGCTCAGCGCCTAGGCCCCGTCGCACCGAAGGCCCCAAACAATCTTCTGGCAGCTACATTCTGCAAAGGGAAACTCTCCTCGGGCAGCAAACCACAGCCCCAGTGCTCCTCGGTTAGAGAAAGCAATGCAAGCCATTTTCGCCCCCGGCCCCCCGCTCTCCATACAGCGAACAGGCGCTGGGCTGCCCTGGCTCCCTGGGCCCTGCTGCTTTGCTGGATGTCTCCGGTTCCCGAAACCCACTCCCCACGGGTTCTACTTTGTGGGGAAGCAGGATTGGACGCGCGAAGCCTTCTGCGCCCAGGTCCCTGCCATGCCCACTGAGCCAGCTCGGCCGCTCAGCGCCTAGGCCCCGTCGCACCGACGGCCCCAAACAATCTTCTGGCAGCTGCATTCTGCAAAGGGAAACTCTCCTCGGGCAGCAAACCACAGCCCCAACGCGCCTCGGATCGAGAAAGCAACGCAAGCCGTTTTCGCCCCCGGCCCCCCCTCTCCATAGGGCGAACCACGGCTGGTCTGCCCAAGCTCCCTGGGACCTGCTGCTTTGCTGGGGGTCTCCGGTGCCCGAAACCCACTCCCCACGGGTTCTCCTTCGTGGGGAAGCGGGATTGGGCGCACGAAGTTCTTCTGCGCCCAGGCCCCAGCCATGCCCCCTGAGCCAGCTCGGCCGCTCAGCGCCTAGGCCCCGTCGCACCGACGGCCCCAAACAATCTTCTGGCAGCTGCATTCTGCAAAGGGAAACTCTCCTCGGGCAGCAAACCACAGCCCCAACGCGCCTCGGATCGAGAAAGCAACGCAAGCCGTTTTCGCCCCCGGCCCCCCGCTCTCCATAGAGCGAACCGGGCCTGGGCTGCCCCGGCTCCCTGGGCCCTGCTGCTTTGCTGGATGTCTCCGATTCCCGAAACCCACTCCCCACGGGTTCTCCTTCGTGGGGAAGCGGGATTGGGCGCACGAAGTCCTTCTGCGCCCAGGCCCCAGCCATGCCCCCTGAGCCAGCTCGGCCGCTCAGCGCCTAGGCCCCGTCGCACCGACGGCCCCAAACAATCTTCTGGCAGCTGCATTCTGCAAAGGGAAACTCTCCTCGGGCAGCAAACCACAGCCCCAACGCGCCTCGGATCGAGAAAGCACTGCAAGCCGTTTTCGACCCAACACCCCGCTCTCCATAGGGGTAACCGGGGCTGGGCTGCCCTGGCTCCTTGGGCCCTGCTGCTTTGCTGGGTGTCTCCGGTGCCCGAAACCCACTCCCCACGGGTTCTCCTTCGTGGGGAAGCAGGATTGGGCGCGCGAAGCTTTCTGCGCCCAAGCCCCAGCCATGCCCCATTAGCCGGCTCAGCCGCTCAGCGCCTAGGCTCCTTAGAATCGACGGCCATAAACGAGCTTCTGGCAGCTGCATTCTGCAAAGGGAAACTCTCCTCGGGCAGCAAACCACAGCCCCAACGCGCCTCGGATCGAGAATACAACGCAAGCCCTTTTCGCCTCTGGCACCCCGCTCTCCATAGAGCGAACCCCGTCAGGGCTGCCCAGGCTCCCTGGGCCCTGCTGCTTTACTGGGGGTCTCCGGTGCCCGAAACCCACTCCCCACGGGTTCTCCTTCGTGGGGAAGCAGGATTGGGCGCGCGAAGGCCTTCAGCGCCCAGGCCCCAGCCATGCACCCTGAGCCAGCTCGGCCGCTCAGCGTCTAGGCCCCGTCGCACCGAAGGCCCCAAACAATCTTCTGGCAGCTACATTCTGCAAAGGGAAACTCTCCTCGGGCAGCAAACCACAGCCCCAACGCGCCTCGGATCGAGAAAGCAACGCAAGCCTTTTTCGCCCCCGGACCCCCGCTCTCCATAGAGCGAACCGGGGCTGGGCTGCCATGGCTCCTTGGGCCCTGCTGCTTTGCTGGGGGTCTCCGGTGCCCGAAACCCACTCCCCACGGGATCTCCTTCGTGGGGAAGCAGGATTGGACGCGTGAAGCCTTCTGCGCCCAGGCCGTAGCCATGCCCCCTGAGCCAGCTCGGCCGCTCAGCGCCGAGGCCCCGTCGCACCGACGGCCCCAAACAATCTTCTGGCAGCTGCATTCTGCAAAGGGAAACTCTCCTTGGGCAGCAAACCACAGCCCCAATGCTCCTCGGTTAGAGAAAGCAATGCAAGCCGTTTTCGCCCCCGGCCCCCCGCTCTCCATAGAGCGAACCGGGGCTGGGCTGCCCAGGCTCCCTGGGCCCTGCTGCTTTGCTGGGTGTCTCCGGTGCCCGAAACCCACTTCCCACGGGTTCTCCTTCGTGGGGAAGCAGGATTGGACGCGCCAAGCCTTCTGCGCCCAGGCCCCAGCCATGCCTCCTGAGCCAGCTAGGCCTCTCAGCGCCTAAGCCCCGTCGCACCGACGGCCCCAAACAATCTTCTGGCAGCTGCATTCTGCAAAGGGAAACTCTCCTCGGGCAGCAAACCACAGCCCCAACGCGCCTCGGATCGAGAAAGCAACGCAAGCCTTTTTCGCCCCCGGACCCCCGCTCTCCATAGAGCGAACCGGGGCTGGGCTGCCATGGCTCCTTGGGCCCTGCTGCTTTGCTGGGGGTCTCCGGTGCCCGAAACCCACTCCCCACGGGATCTCCTTCGTGGGGAAGCAGGATTGGACGCGTGAAGCCTTCTGCGACCAGGCCCCAGCCATGCCCCCTGAGCCAGCTCGGCCTCTCAGCGCCTAGGCCCCGTCGCACCGACGGCCCCAAACAATCTTCTGGCAGCTGCATTCTGCAAAGGGAATCTCTCCTCGGGCAGCAAACCACAGCCCCAACGCGCCTCGGATCGAGAAAGCAACGCAAGCCGTTTTCGCCCCCGGCCCCCCGCTGTCCATAGAGCGAACCGGCGCTGGGCTGCCCTGGCTCCCTGGGCCCTGCTGCTTTGCTGGATGTCTCCGGTTCCCGAAACCCACTCCCCACGGGTTCTCCTTCGTGGGGAAGCAGGATTGGACGCGCGAAGCCTTCTGCGCCCAGGCCCCAGCCTTGCCCCCTGAGCCGGCTCCGGCACTCAGCGCCGAGGCTCCTTCGAATCGACGGCCATAAACGAACTTCTGGCAGCTGCATTCTGCAAAGGGAAACTCTCCTCGGGCAGGAAACCACAGCCCCAACGCGCCTCGGATCGAGAATACAACGCAAGCCGTTTTCGCCCCCGGCCCCCCGCTCTCCATAGAGTGAACCGGGGCTGGGCTGCCCGGGCTCCCTGGGCCCTGCTGCTTTGCTGGGGGTCTCCGGTGCCTGAAACCCACTCCCCACGGGTTCTCCTTCGTGGGGAAGCAGGATTGGGCGCGCGAAGCCCTTCTGCTCCCAGGCCCCAGCCATGCCCCCTGAGCCAGCTCGGCCTCTCAGCGCCTAGGCCCCATCGCACCGACGGCCCGAAACAATCTTCTGGCAGCTGCATTCTGCAAAGGGTAACTCTCATCGGGCAGCAAACCACAGCACCAACGCGCCTCGGATCGAGAAAGCACTGCAAGCCGTTTTCGACCCGACACCCCGCTCTCCATAGGGGTAACCGGGGCTGGGCTGCCCTGGCTCCTTGGGCCCTGCTGCTTTGCTGGGGGTCTCCGGTGCCCGAAACCCACTCCCCACGGGTTCTCCTTCGTGGGGAAGCAGGATTGGGCGCGCGAAGCTTTCTGCGCCCAAGCCCCAGCCATGCCCCCTGAGCCGGCTCGGCCGCTCAGCGCCTAGCCTCCTTAGAATCGACGGCCATAAACGAACTTCTGGCAGCTGCATTCTGCAATGGGAAACTCTCCTCGGGCAGCAAACCACAGCCCCAACGCGCCTCGGATCGAGAAAGCAACGCAAGCCGTTTTCGCCCCCGGCCCCCCGCTCTCCATAGAGCGAACCGGGGCTGGGCTGCCCCGGCTCCCTGGGCCCTGCTGCTTTGCTGGGGGTCTCCGGTGCCTGAAACCCACTCCCCACGGGTTCTCCTTCGTGGGGAAGCAGGATTGGGCGCGCGAAGGCCTTCTGCGCCCAGGCCCCAGCCATGCCCCCTGAGCCAGCTAGGCCGCTCAGCGCCTAGGCCCCGTCGCACCGACGGCCCGAAACAATCCTCTGGCAGCTGCATTCTGCAAAGGGTAACTCTCCTCGGGCAGCAAACCACAGCCCCAACGCGCCTCGGATCGAGAAAGCAACGCAAGCCGTTTTCGCCCCCGGCCCCCCGCTGTCCATAGAGCGAACCGGCGCTGGGCTGCCCTGGCTCCCTGGGCCCTGCTGCTTTGCTGGATGTCTCCGGTTCCCGAAACCCACTCCCCACGGGTTCTCCTTCGTGGGGAAGCAGGATTGGACGCGCGAAGCCTTCTGCGCCCAGGCCCCAGCCTTGCCCCCTGAGCCGGCTCCGGCACTCAGCGCCGAGGCTCCTTCGTATCGACGGCCATAAACGAACTTCTGGCAGCTGCATTCTGCAAAGGGAAACTCTCCTCGGGCAGCAAACCACAGCCCCAAAGCGCCTCGGATCGAGAATACAACGCAAGCCGTTTTCGCCCCCGGCCCCCAGCTCTCCATAGAGCGAACCGGGGCTGGGCTGCCCGGGCTCCCTGGGCCCTGCTGCTTTGCTGGGGGTCTCCGGTGCCTGAAACCCACTCCCCACGGGTTCTCCTTCGTGGGGAAGCAGGATTGGGCGCGCGAAGCTTTCTGCGCCCAAGCCCCAGCCATGCCCCCTGAGCCGGCTCGGACGCTCAGCGCCTAGGCTCCTTAGAATCGACGGCCATAAACGAACTTCTGGCAGCTGCATTCTGCAATGGGAAACTCTCCTCGGGCAGCATACCACAACCCCAACGCGCTGCGGATCGAGAAAGCAAGGCAAGCCCTTTTCGCCCCCGGCCCCCCGCTCGCCATAGAGCGAACCGCGGCAGGGCTGCCCAGGCTCCCTGGGCCCTGCTGCTTTACTGGGTGTCTCCGGTGCCCGAAACCCACTCCCCACGGGTTCTCCTTCGTGGGGAAGCAGGATTGGGCGCACGAAGGCCTTCTGCGCCCAGGCCCCAGCCTTGCCCCCTGAGCCGGCTCTGGCACTCAGCGCCGAGGCTCCTTCGAATCGACGACCATAAACGAACTTCTGGCAGCTGCATTCTGCAAAGGGAAACTCTCCTCGGGCAGCAAACCACAGCCCCAACGCGCCTCGGATCGAGAAAGCAACGCAAGCCGTTTTCGCCCCCGGCCCCCCGCTGTCCATAGAGCGAACCGGCGCTGGGCTGCCCTGGCTCCCTGGGCCCTGCTGCTTTGCTGGATGTCTCCGGTTCCCGAAACCCACTCCCCACGGGTTCTACTTTGTGGGGAAGCAGGATTGGGCGCGCGAAGGCCTTCTGCGCCCAGGCCCCAGCCATGCCCCCTGAGCCAGCACGGCCGCTCAGCGCCGAGGCCCCGTCGCACCGACAGCCCGAAACAATCTTCTGGCAGCTGCATTCTGCAAAGGGAAACTCTCCTCGGGCAGCAAACCACAGCCCCAACGCGCCTCGGATCGAGAAAGCAACGCAAGCCTTTTTCGCCCCCGGACCCCCGCTCTCCATAGAGCGAACCGGGGCTGGGCTGCCATGGCTCCTTGGGCCCTGCTGCTTTGCTGGGGGTCTCCGGTGCCCGAAACCCACTCCCCACGGGATCTCCTTCGTGGGGAAGCAGGATTGGACGCGTGAAGCCTTCTGCGCCCAGGCCGTAGCCATGCCCCCTGAGCCAGCTCGGCCGCTCAGCGCCGAGGCCCCGTCGCACCGACGGCCCCAAACAATCTTCTGGCAGCTGCATTCTGCAAAGGGAAACTCTCCTTGGGCAGCAAACCACAGCCCCAATGCTCCTCGGTTAGAGAAAGCAATGCAAGCCGTTTTCGCCCCCGGCCCCCCGCTCTCCATAGAGCGAACCGGGGCTGGGCTGCCCAGGCTCCCTGGGCCCTGCTGCTTTGCTGGGTGTCTCCGGTGCCCGAAACCCACTTCCCACGGGTTCTCCTTCGTGGGGAAGCAGGATTGGACGCGCCAAGCCTTCTGCGCCCAGGCCCCAGCCATGCCTCCTGAGCCAGCTAGGCCTCTCAGCGCCTAAGCCCCGTCGCACCGACGGCCCCAAACAATCTTCTGGCAGCTGCATTCTGCAAAGGGAAACTCTCCTCGGGCAGCAAACCACAGCCCCAACGCGCCTCGGATCGAGAAAGCAACGCAAGCCTTTTTCGCCCCCGGACCCCCGCTCTCCATAGAGCGAACCGGGGCTGGGCTGCCATGGCTCCTTGGGCCCTGCTGCTTTGCTGGGGGTCTCCGGTGCCCGAAACCCACTCCCCACGGGATCTCCTTCGTGGGGAAGCAGGATTGGACGCGTGAAGCCTTCTGCGACCAGGCCCCAGCCATGCCCCCTGAGCCAGCTCGGCCTCTCAGCGCCTAGGCCCCGTCGCACCGACGGCCCCAAACAATCTTCTGGCAGCTGCATTCTGCAAAGGGAATCTCTCCTCGGGCAGCAAACCACAGCCCCAACGCGCCTCGGATCGAGAAAGCAACGCAAGCCGTTTTCGCCCCCGGCCCCCCGCTGTCCATAGAGCGAACCGGCGCTGGGCTGCCCTGGCTCCCTGGGCCCTGCTGCTTTGCTGGATGTCTCCGGTTCCCGAAACCCACTCCCCACGGGTTCTCCTTCGTGGGGAAGCAGGATTGGACGCGCGAAGCCTTCTGCGCCCAGGCCCCAGCCTTGCCCCCTGAGCCGGCTCCGGCACTCAGCGCCGAGGCTCCTTCGAATCGACGGCCATAAACGAACTTCTGGCAGCTGCATTCTGCAAAGGGAAACTCTCCTCGGGCAGGAAACCACAGCCCCAACGCGCCTCGGATCGAGAATACAACGCAAGCCGTTTTCGCCCCCGGCCCCCCGCTCTCCATAGAGTGAACCGGGGCTGGGCTGCCCGGGCTCCCTGGGCCCTGCTGCTTTGCTGGGGGTCTCCGGTGCCTGAAACCCACTCCCCACGGGTTCTCCTTCGTGGGGAAGCAGGATTGGGCGCGCGAAGCCCTTCTGCTCCCAGGCCCCAGCCATGCCCCCTGAGCCAGCTCGGCCTCTCAGCGCCTAGGCCCCATCGCACCGACGGCCCGAAACAATCTTCTGGCAGCTGCATTCTGCAAAGGGTAACTCTCATCGGGCAGCAAACCACAGCACCAACGCGCCTCGGATCGAGAAAGCACTGCAAGCCGTTTTCGACCCGACACCCCGCTCTCCATAGGGGTAACCGGGGCTGGGCTGCCCTGGCTCCTTGGGCCCTGCTGCTTTGCTGGGGGTCTCCGGTGCCCGAAACCCACTCCCCACGGGTTCTCCTTCGTGGGGAAGCAGGATTGGGCGCGCGAAGCTTTCTGCGCCCAAGCCCCAGCCATGCCCCCTGAGCCGGCTCGGCCGCTCAGCGCCTAGCCTCCTTAGAATCGACGGCCATAAACGAACTTCTGGCAGCTGCATTCTGCAATGGGAAACTCTCCTCGGGCAGCAAACCACAGCCCCAACGCGCCTCGGATCGAGAAAGCAACGCAAGCCGTTTTCGCCCCCGGCCCCCCGCTCTCCATAGAGCGAACCGGGGCTGGGCTGCCCCGGCTCCCTGGGCCCTGCTGCTTTGCTGGGGGTCTCCGGTGCCTGAAACCCACTCCCCACGGGTTCTCCTTCGTGGGGAAGCAGGATTGGGCGCGCGAAGGCCTTCTGCGCCCAGGCCCCAGCCATGCCCCCTGAGCCAGCTAGGCCGCTCAGCGCCTAGGCCCCGTCGCACCGACGGCCCGAAACAATCCTCTGGCAGCTGCATTCTGCAAAGGGTAACTCTCCTCGGGCAGCAAACCACAGCCCCAACGCGCCTCGGATCGAGAAAGCAACGCAAGCCGTTTTCGCCCCCGGCCCCCCGCTGTCCATAGAGCGAACCGGCGCTGGGCTGCCCTGGCTCCCTGGGCCCTGCTGCTTTGCTGGATGTCTCCGGTTCCCGAAACCCACTCCCCACGGGTTCTCCTTCGTGGGGAAGCAGGATTGGACGCGCGAAGCCTTCTGCGCCCAGGCCCCAGCCTTGCCCCCTGAGCCGGCTCCGGCACTCAGCGCCGAGGCTCCTTCGTATCGACGGCCATAAACGAACTTCTGGCAGCTGCATTCTGCAAAGGGAAACTCTCCTCGGGCAGCAAACCACAGCCCCAAAGCGCCTCGGATCGAGAATACAACGCAAGCCGTTTTCGCCCCCGGCCCCCAGCTCTCCATAGAGCGAACCGGGGCTGGGCTGCCCGGGCTCCCTGGGCCCTGCTGCTTTGCTGGGGGTCTCCGGTGCCTGAAACCCACTCCCCACGGGTTCTCCTTCGTGGGGAAGCAGGATTGGGCGCGCGAAGCTTTCTGCGCCCAAGCCCCAGCCATGCCCCCTGAGCCGGCTCGGACGCTCAGCGCCTAGGCTCCTTAGAATCGACGGCCATAAACGAACTTCTGGCAGCTGCATTCTGCAATGGGAAACTCTCCTCGGGCAGCATACCACAACCCCAACGCGCTGCGGATCGAGAAAGCAAGGCAAGCCCTTTTCGCCCCCGGCCCCCCGCTCGCCATAGAGCGAACCGCGGCAGGGCTGCCCAGGCTCCCTGGGCCCTGCTGCTTTACTGGGTGTCTCCGGTGCCCGAAACCCACTCCCCACGGGTTCTCCTTCGTGGGGAAGCAGGATTGGGCGCACGAAGGCCTTCTGCGCCCAGGCCCCAGCCTTGCCCCCTGAGCCGGCTCTGGCACTCAGCGCCGAGGCTCCTTCGAATCGACGACCATAAACGAACTTCTGGCAGCTGCATTCTGCAAAGGGAAACTCTCCTCGGGCAGCAAACCACAGCCCCAACGCGCCTCGGATCGAGAAAGCAACGCAAGCCGTTTTCGCCCCCGGCCCCCCGCTGTCCATAGAGCGAACCGGCGCTGGGCTGCCCTGGCTCCCTGGGCCCTGCTGCTTTGCTGGATGTCTCCGGTTCCCGAAACCCACTCCCCACGGGTTCTACTTTGTGGGGAAGCAGGATTGGGCGCGCGAAGGCCTTCTGCGCCCAGGCCCCAGCCATGCCCCCTGAGCCAGCACGGCCGCTCAGCGCCGAGGCCCCGTCGCACCGACAGCCCGAAACAATCTTCTGGCAGCTGCATTCTGCAAAGGGAAACTCTCCTCGGGCAGCAAACCACAGCCCCAACGCGCCTCGGATCGAGAAAGCAACGCAAGCCGTTTTCGCCCCCGGCCCCCCGCTCTCCATAGAGCGAACCGGGGCTGGGCTGCCCCGGCTCCCTGGGCCCTGCTGCTTTGCTGGGGGTCTCCGGTGCCTGAAACCCACTCCCCACGGGTTCTCCTTCGTGGGGAAGCAGGATTGGACGAGCGAAGCCTTCTGCGCCCAGGCCCCAGCCTTGCCCCCTGAGCCGGCTCCGGCACTCAGCGCCGAGGCTCCTTCGAATCGACGGCCATAAACGAACTTCTGGCAGCTGCATTCTGCAAAGGGAAACTCTCCTCGGGCAGCAAACCACAGCCCCAACGCGCCTCGGATCGAGAATACAACGCAAGCCGTTTTCGCCCCCGGCCCCCCTCTCTCCATAGAGCGAACCGGGGCTGGGCTGCCCGGGCTCCCTGGGCCCTGCTGCTTTGCTGGGGGTCTCCGGTGCCTGAAACCCACTCCCCACGGGTTCTCCTTCGTGGGGAAGCAAGATTGGGCGCGCGAAGCCCTTCTGCTCCCAGGCCCCAGCCATGCCCCCTGAGCCAGCTCGGCCTCTCAGCGCCGAGGCCCCGTCGCACCGACGGCCCGAAACAATTTTCTGGCAGCTGCATTCTGCAAAGGGTAACTCTCCTCGGGCAGCAAACCACAGCACCAACGCGCCTCGGATCGAGAAAGCACTGCAAGCCGTTTTCGACCCGACACCCCGCTCTCCATAGGGGTAACCGGGGCTGGGCTGCCCTGGCTCCTTGGGCCCTGCTGCTTTGCTGGGGGTCTCCGGTGCCCGAAACCCACTCCCCACGGGTTCTCCTTCGTGGGGAAGCAGGATTGGGTGCGCGAAGCTTTCTGCGCCAAAGCCCCAGCCATGCCCCCTGAGCCGGCTCCGCCGCTCAGCGCCTAGGCTCCTTAGAATCGACGGCCATAAACGAACTTCTGGCAGCTGCATTCTGCAAAGGGAAACTCTCCTCGGGCAGCAAACCACAGCCCCAACGCGCCTCGGATCGAGAAAGCAACGCAAGCCGTTTTCGCCCCCGGCCCCCCGCTCTCCATAGAGCGAACCGGCGCTGGGCTGCCCCGGCTCCCTGGGCCCTGCTGCTTTGCTGGGGGTCTCCGGTGCCTGAAACCCACTCCCCACGGGTTCTCCTTCGTGGGGAAGCAGGATTGGGCGCGCGAAGCCCTTCTGCGCCCAGGCCCCAGCCATGCCCCCTGAGCCACCTAGGCCGCTCAGTGCCTAGGCCCCGTCGCACCGACGGCCCGAAACAATCTTCTGGCAGCTGCATTCTGCAAAGGGTAACTCTCCTCGGGCAGCAAACCACAGCCCCAACGCGCCTCGGATCGAGAAAGCAACGTAAGCCGTTTTCGCCCCGGGCACCCCGCTCTCCTTATAGCGAACCGGGGCTGGGCTGGCCAGGCTCCCTGGGCCCTGCTGCTTTGCTGGGTGTCTCCGGTGCCCGAAACCCACTCCCCACGGTTTCTCCTTCGTGGGGAAGCAGGATTGGGCGCGCGAAGCCTTCTGCGCCCAGGCCCCATCCATGCCACCTGAGCAAGCTCGGCCTTTCAGCGCTGAGGCCACGTCGCACCGATGGCCCCAAACAATCTTCTGGCAGCTGCATTCTGCAAAGGGAAACTCTCCTCGGGCAGCAAACCACAGCCCCAACACGCCTCGGATCGGGAAAGCAACGCAAGACGTTTTCGCCCCCGACCCCCCGCTCTCCATAGGGCGATCCGGGGCTGGGCTGCCCCGGCACCCTGGGCCCTGCTGCTTTGCTGGGGGTCTCCGGTGCCCGAAACCCACTCCCCACGGGTTCTCCTTCGTGGGGAAGCAGGATTGGACGCGCGAAGCCTTCTGCGCCCAGGCCCCAGCCATGCCCCCTGAGCCAGCTCGGCCTCTCAGCGCCTAGGCCCCGTCGCACCGACGGCCCGAAACAATCTTCTGGCAGCTGCATTCTGCAAAGGGAAACTCTCCTCGGGCAGCAAACCACAGCCCCAACGCGCCTCGGATCGAGAAAGCAACGCAAGCCGTTTTCGCCCCCGGCCCCCCGCTGTCCATAGAGCGAACCGGCGCTGGGCTGCCCTGGCTCCCTGGGCCCTGCTGCTTTGCTGGATGTCTCCGGTTCCCGAAACCCACTCCCCACGGGTTCTACTTTGTGGGGAAGCAGGATTGGGCGCGCGAAGGCCTTCTGCGCCCAGGCCCCAGCCATGCCCCCTGAGCCAGCACGGCCGCTCAGCGCCGAGGCCCCGTCGCACCGACGGCCCGAAACAATCTTCTGGCAGCTGCATTCTGCAAAGGGAAACTCTCCTCGGGCAGCAAACCACAGCCCCAACGCGCCTCGGATCGAGAAAGCAACGCAAGCCGTTTTCGCCCCCGGCCCCCCGCTCTCCATAGAGCGAACCGGGGCTGGGCTGCCCCGGCTCCCTGGGCCCTGCTGCTTTGCTGGGGGTCTCCGGTGCCTGAAACCCACTCCCCACGGGTTCTCCTTCGTGGGGAAGCAGGATTGGGCGGGCGAAGGCCTTCTGCGCCCAGGCCCCAGCCATGCCCCCTGAGCCAGCTAGGCCGCTCAGCGCCTAGGCCCCGTCGCACCGACGGCCCGAAACAATCCTCTGGCAGCTGCATTCTGCAAAGGGTAACTCTCCTCGGGCAGCAAACCACAGCCCCAACGCGCCTCGGATCGAGAAAGCACTGCAAGCCGTTTTCGACCCGACACCCCGCTCTCCATAGGGGTAACCGGGGCTGGGCTGCCCTGGCTACTTGGGCCCTGCTGCTTTGCTGGGTGTCTCCGGTGCCCGAAACCCACTCCCCACGGGTTCTCCTTCGTGGGGAAGCAGGATTGGGCGCGCGAAGCTTTCTGCGCCCAAGCCCCAGCCATGCCCCATTAGCCGGCTCGGCCGCTCAGCGCCAAGGCTCCTTCGAATCGACGGCCATAAACGAACTTCTGGCAGCTGCATTCTGCAAAGGGAAACTCTCCTCGGGCAGCAAACCACAGCCCCAACGCGCCTCGGATCGAGAAAGCAACGCAAGCCGTTTTCGCCCCCGGCCCCCCGCTCTCCATAGAGCGAACCGGGGCTGGGCTGCCCCGGCTCCATGGGCCCTGCTGCTTTGCTGGGGGTCTCCGGTGCCTGAAACCCACTCCCCACGGGTTCTCCTTCGTGGGGAAGCAGGATTGGGCGCGCGAAGGCCTTCTGCGCCCAGGCCCCAGCCATGCCCCCTGAGCCAGCTAGGCCGCTCAGCGCCTAGGCCCCGTTGCACCGACGGCCCGAAACAATCCTCTGGCAGCTGCATTCTGCAAAGGGTAACTCTCCTCGGGCAGCAAACCACAGCCCCAACGCGCCTCGGATCGAGAAAGCACTGCAAGCCGTTTTCGACCCGACACCCCGCTCTCCATAGGGGTAACCGGGGCTGGGCTGCCCTGGCTCCTTGGGCCCTGCTGCTTTGCTGGGTGTCTCCGGTGCCCGAAACCCACTCCCCACGGGTTCTCCTTCGTGGGGAAGCAGGATTGGGCGCGCGAAGCTTTCTGCGCCCAAGCCCCAGCCATGCCCCATTAGCCGGCTCGGCCGCTCAGCGCCTAGGCTCCTTAGAATCGATGGCCATAAACGAACTTCTGGCAGCTGCATTCTGCAAAGGGAAACTCTCCTCGGACAGCAAACCACAGCCCCAAAGCGCCTCGGATCGAGAAAGCAAGGCAAGCCTTTTTCGCCTCTGGCACCCCGCTCTCCATAGAGCGAACCGCGTCAGGGCTGCCATGGCTCCTTGGGCCCTGCTGCTTTGCTGGGGGTCTCCGGTGCCCGAAACCCACTTCCCACGGGTTCTCCTTCGTGGGGAAGCAGGATTGGACGCGCCAAGCCTTCTGCGCCCAGGCCCCAGCCATGCCTCCTGAGCCAGCTCGGCCTCTCAGCGCCTAGGCCCCGTCGCACCGACGGCCCCAAACAATCTTCTGGCAGCTGCATTCTGCAAAGGGAAACTCTCCTCGGGCAGCAAACCACAGCCCCAACGCGCCACGGATCGAGAAAGCAACGCAAGCCGTTTTCGCCCCCGGCCCCCCGCTGTCCATAGAGCGAACCGGCGCTGGGCTGCCCTGGCTCCCTGGGCCCTGCTGCTTTGCTGGATGTCTCCGGTTCCCGAAACCCACTCCCCACGGGTTCTACTTTGTGGGGAAGCAGGATTGGGCGCGCGAAGGCCTTCTGCGCCCAGGCCCCAGCCATGCCCCCTGAGCCAGCACGGCCGCTCAGCGCCGAGGCCCCGTCGCACCGACGGCCCGAAACAATCTTCTGGCAGCTGCATTCTGCAAAGGGAAACTCTCCTCGGGCAGCAAACCACAGCCCCAACGCGCCTCGGATCGAGAAAGCAACGCAAGCCGTTTTCGCCCCCGGCCCCCCGCTCTCCATAGAGCGAACCGGGGCTGGGCTGCCCCGGCTCCCTGGGCCCTGCTGCTTTGCTGGGGGTCTCCGGTGCCGGAAACCCACTCCCCACGGGTTCTCCTTCGTGGGGAAGCAGGATTGGGCGCGCGAAGGCCTTCTGCGCCCAGGCCCCAGCCATGCCCCCTGAGCCAGCTAGGCCGCTCAGCGCCTAGGCCCCGTCGCACCGACGGCCCGAAACAATCCTCTGGCAGCTGCATTCTGCAAAGGGTAACTCTCCTCGGGCAGCAAACCACAGCCCCAACGCGCCTCGGATCGAGAAAGCACTGCAAGCCGTTTTCGACCCGACACCCCGCTCTCCATAGGGGTAACCGGGGCTGGGCTGCCCTGGCTACTTGGGCCCTGCTGCTTTGCTGGGTGTCTCCGGTGCCCGAAACCCACTCCCCACGGGTTCTCCTTCGTGGGGAAGCAGGATTGGGCGCGCGAAGCTTTCTGCGCCCAAGCCCCAGCCATGCCCCATTAGCCGGCTCGGCCGCTCAGCGCCAAGGCTCCTTCGAATCGACGGCCATAAACGAACTTCTGGCAGCTGCATTCTGCAAAGGGAAACTCTCCTCGGGCAGCAAACCACAGCCCCAACGCGCCTCGGATCGAGAAAGCAACGCAAGCCGTTTTCGCCCCCGGCCCCCCGCTCTCCATAGAGCGAACCGGGGCTGGGCTGCCCCGGCTCCATGGGCCCTGCTGCTTTGCTGGGGGTCTCCGGTGCCTGAAACCCACTCCCCACGGGTTCTCCTTCGTGGGGAAGCAGGATTGGGCGCGCGAAGGCCTTCTGCGCCCAGGCCCCAGCCATGCCCCCTGAGCCAGCTAGGCCGCTCAGCGCCTAGGCCCCGTTGCACCGACGGCCCGAAACAATCCTCTGGCAGCTGCATTCTGCAAAGGGTAACTCTCCTCGGGCAGCAAACCACAGCCCCAACGCGCCTCGGATCGAGAAAGCACTGCAAGCCGTTTTCGACCCGACACCCCGCTCTCCATAGGGGTAACCGGGGCTGGGCTGCCCTGGCTCCTTGGGCCCTGCTGCTTTGCTGGGTGTCTCCGGTGCCCGAAACCCACTCCCCACGGGTTCTCCTTCGTGGGGAAGCAGGATTGGGCGCGCGAAGCTTTCTGCGCCCAAGCCCCAGCCATGCCCCATTAGCCGGCTCGGCCGCTCAGCGCCTAGGCTCCTTAGAATCGATGGCCATAAACGAACTTCTGGCAGCTGCATTCTGCAAAGGGAAACTCTCCTCGGACAGCAAACCACAGCCCCAAAGCGCCTCGGATCGAGAAAGCAAGGCAAGCCTTTTTCGCCTCTGGCACCCCGCTCTCCATAGAGCGAACCGCGTCAGGGCTGCCATGGCTCCTTGGGCCCTGCTGCTTTGCTGGGGGTCTCCGGTGCCCGAAACCCACTTCCCACGGGTTCTCCTTCGTGGGGAAGCAGGATTGGACGCGCCAAGCCTTCTGCGCCCAGGCCCCAGCCATGCCTCCTGAGCCAGCTCGGCCTCTCAGCGCCTAGGCCCCGTCGCACCGACGGCCCCAAACAATCTTCTGGCAGCTGCATTCTGCAAAGGGAAACTCTCCTCGGGCAGCAAACCACAGCCCCAACGCGCCTCGGATCGAGAAAGCAACGCAAGCCTTTTTCGCCCCCGGAACCCCGCTCTCCATAGAGCGATCCGGTGCTGGGCTGCCATGGCTCCTTGGGCCCTGCTGCTTTGCTGGGGGTCTCCGGTGCCCGAAACCCACTCCCCACGGGATCTCCTTCGTGGGGAAGCAGGATTGGGCGCGTGAAGCCTTCTGCGCCCAGGCCCCAGCCATGCCACCTGAGCCAGCTCGGCCGCTCAGCGCCGAGGCCCCGTCGCACCGACGGCCCCAAACAATCTTCTGGCAGCTGCATTCTGCAAAGGGAAACTCTCCTCGGGCAGCAAACCACAGCCCCAACGCGCCACGGATCGAGAAAGCAACGCAAGCCTTTTTCGCCCCCGGACTCCCGCTCTCCATAGAGCGAACCGGGGCTGGGCTGCCATGGCTCCTTGGGCCCTGCTGCTTTGCTGGGGGTCTCCGGTGCCCGAAACCCACTCCCCACGGGATCTCCTTCGTGGGGAAGCAGGATTGGACGCGTGAAGCCTTCTGCGCCCAGGCCCCAGCCATGCCCCCTGAGCCAGCTCGGCCGCTCAGCGCCTAGGCCCCGTCGCACCGACGGCCCCAAACAATCTTCTGGCAGCTGCATTCTGCAAAGGGAAACTCTCCTCGGGCAGCAAACCACAGCCCCAACGCGCCACGGATCGAGAAAGCAACGCAAGCCTTTTTCGCCCCCGGACTCCCGCTCTCCATAGAGCGAACCGGGGCTGGGCTGCCATGGCTCCTTGGGCCCTGCTGCTTTGCTGGGGGTCTCCGGTGCCCGAAACCCACTCCCCACGGGATCTCCTTCGTGGGGAAGCAGGATTGGACGCGTGAAGCCTTCTGCGCCCAGGCCCCAGCCATGCCCCCTGAGCCAGCTCGGCCGCTCAGCGCCTAGGCCTCGTCGCACCGACGGCCCCAAACAATCTTCTGGCAGCTGCATTCTGCAAAGGGAAACTCTCCTCGGGCAGCAAACCACAGCCCCAATGCTCCTCGGTTAGAGAAAGCAATGCAAGCCGTTTTCGCCCCCGGCCCCCCGCTCTCCATAGAGCGAACCGGGGCTCGGCTGCCCAGGCTCCCTGGGCCCTGCTGCTTTGCTGGGTGTCTACGGTGCCCGAAACCCACTTCCCACGGGTTCTCCTTCGTGGGGAAGCAGGATTGGACGCGCCAAGCCTTCTGCGCCCAGGCCCCAGCCATGCCCCCTGAGCCAGCTCGGCCTCTCAGCGCCTAGGCCCCGTCGCACCGACGGCCCCAAACAATCTTCTGGCAGCTGCATTCTGCAAAGGGAAACTCTCCTCGGGCAGCAAACCACAGCCCCAACGCGCCTCGGATCGAGAAAGCAACGCAAGCCTTTTTCGCCCCCGGACCCCCGCTCTCCATAGGGGTAACCGGGGCTGGGCTGCCCTGGCTCCTTGGGCCCTGCTGCTTTGCTGGGTGTCTCCGGTGCCCGAAACCCACTCCCCACGGGTTCTCCTTCGTGGGGAAGCAGGATTGGGCGCGCGAAGCTTTCTGCGCCCAAGCCCCAGCCATGCCCCCTGAGCCGGCTCGGCCGCTCAGCGCCTAGGCTCCTTAGAATCGACGGCCATAAACGAACTTCTGGCAGCTGCATTCTGCAAAGGGAAACTCTCCTCGGGCAGCAAACCACAGCCCCAACGCGCTTCGGATCGAGAAAGCAAGGCAAGCCCTTTTCGCCCCCGGCCCCCCGCTCGCCATAGAGCGAACCGCGGCAGGGCTGCCCAGGCTCCCTGGGCCCTGCTGCTTTACTGGGTGTCTCCGGTGCCCGAAACCCACTCCCCACGGGTTCTCCTTCGTGGGGAAGCAGGATTGGGCGCACGAAGGCCTTCTGCGCCCAGGCCCCAGCCTTGCCCCCTGAGCCAGCTCGGCCTCTCAGCGCCGAGGCTCCTTCGAATCGACGACCATAAACGAACTTCTGGCAGCTGCATTCTGCAAAGGGAAACTCTCCTCGGGCAGCAAACCACAACCCCAATGCGCCTCGGATCGAGAAAGCAACGCAAGCCGTTTTCGCCCCCGGCCCCCCGCTGTCCATAGAGCGAACCGGCGCTGGGCTGCCCTGGCTCCCTGGGCCCTGCTGCTTTGCTGGATGTCTCCGGTTCCCGAAACCCACTCCCCACGGGTTCTACTTTGTGGGGAAGCAGGATTGGGCGCGCGAAGGCCTTCTGCGCCCAGGCCCCAGCCATGCCCCCTGAGCCAGCACGGCCGCTCAGCGCCGAGGCCCCGTCGCACCGACGGCCCGAAACAATCTTCTGGCAGCTGCATTCTGCAAAGGGAAACTCTCCTCGGGCAGCAAACCACAGCCCCAACGCGCCTCGGATCGAGAAAGCAACGCAAGCCGTTTTCGCCCCCGGCCCCCCGCTCTCCATAGAGCGAACCGGGGCTGGGCTGCCCCGGCTCCCTGGGCCCTGCTGCTTTGCTGGGGGTCTCCGGTGCCTGAAACCCACTCCCCACGGGTTCTCCTTCGTGGGGAAGCAGGATTGGACGCGCGAAGCCTTCTGCGCCCAGGCCCCAGCCTTGCCCCCTGAGCCGGCTCCGGCACTCAGCGCCGAGGCTCCTTCGAATCGACGGCCATAAACGAACTTCTGGCAGCTGCATTCTGCAAAGGGAAACTCTCCTCGGGCAGCAAACCACAGCCCCAACGCGCCTCGGATCGAGAATACAACGCAAGCCGTTTTCGCCCCCGGCCCCCCTCTCTCCATAGAGCGAACCGGGGCTGGGCTGCCCGGGCTCCCTGGGCCCTGCTGCTTTGCTGGGGGTCTCCGGTGCCTGAAACCCACTCCCCACGGGTTCTCCTTCGTGGGGAAGCAATATTGGGCGCGCGAAGCCCTTCTGCTCCCAGGCCCCAGCCATGCCCCCTGAGCCAGCTCGGCCTCTCAGCGCCTAGGCCCCGTCGCACCGACGGCCCGAAACAATCTTCTGGCAGCTGCATTCTGCAAAGGGTAACTCTCCTCGGGCAGCAAACCACAGCACCAATGCGCCTCGGATCGAGAAAGCACTGCAAGCCGTTTTCGACCCGACACCCCGCTCTCCATAGAGCGAACCGGGGCTGGGCTGCCCAGGCTCCCTGGGCCCTGCTGCTTTGCTGGGTGTCTCCGGTGCCCGAAACGTACTCCCCACGGGTTCTCCATCGTGGGGAAGCAGGATTGGACGCGCGAAGCCTTCTGCGCCCAGGCCCCAGCCATGCCCCCTAGCCAGCTCGGCCGCTCAGCGCCTAGGCCCAGTCGCACCGACGGCCCCAAACAATCTTCTGGCAGCTGCATTCTGCAAAGGGAAACTCTCCTCGGGAAGCAAACCACAGCCCCAACGCGCCTCGGATCAAGAAAGCAACGCAAGCCGTTTTCGCCCCCGGCCCCCCCTCTCCATATGGTGAACCGCGGCTGGTCTGCCCAAGCTCCCTGGGCCCTGCTGCTTTGCTGGGGGTCTCCGGTGTCCGAAACCCACTCCCCACGTGTTCTCCTTCGTGGGGAAGCGGGATTGGGCGCACGAAGTCCTTCTGCGCCCAGGCCCCAGCCATGCCCCCTGAGCAAGCTCGGCCGCTAAGCGCCTAGGCCCCGTCGCACCGACGGCCCCAAACAATCTTCTGGCAGCTGCATTCTGCAAAGGGAAACTCTCCTCGGGCAGCAAACCACAGCCCCAACGCGCCTCGGATCGAGAAAGCAACGCAAGCCGTTTTCGCCCCCGGCCCCCCGCTGTCTATAGAGCGAACCGGGGCTGGGCTGCCCCGGCTGCCTGGGCCCTGCTGCTTTGCTGGGTGTCTCCGGTGCCGGAAACCCACTCCCCATGGGTTCTCCTTCGTGAGGAAGCAGGATTGGGCGCGCGAAGCATTCTGCGCCCAGGCCCCAGCCATGACACCTGAGCCAGCTCGGCCTTTCAGCGCTGAGGCCACGTCGCACCGACGGCCCCAAACAATCTTCTGGCAGCTGCATTCTGCAAAGGGAAACTCTCCTCGGGCAGCAAACCACAGCCCCAACGCGCCTCGGATCGAGAAAGCAACGCAAGCCGTTTTCGCCCCCGGCCCCCGGCTCTCCATAGGGCGAACCGGGGCTGGGCTGCCATGGCTCTTTGGGCCCTGCTGTTTGCTGGGGGTCTCCGGTGCCCGAAACCCACTCCCCACAGGTTCTCCTTCGTGGGGAAGCAGGATTGGGCGCGCGATGGCCTTCTGCGCCCAGGCCCCAGCCTTGCCCCCTGAGCCAGCTCGGCCGTTCAGCGCCGAGTCCCCGTCGCACCGACGGCCCGAAACAATCTTCTGGCAGCTGCATTCTGCAAAGGGAAACTCTCCTCGGGCAGCAAACCACAGCCCCACGCGCCTCGGATCGAGAAAGCAACGCAAGACCTTTTCGCCCCCGACCCCCCGCTCTCCATAGGGCGAACCGGGGCTGGGCTGCCCCGGCACCCTGGGCCCTGCTGCTTTGCTGGGGGTCCCCGTGCCCGAAACCCACTCCCCACGGGTTCTCCTTCGTGGGGAAGCAGGATTGGGCCCGCGAAGACCTTCTGCGCCCAGGCCCCAGGCAAGCCCCCTGAGCCAGCTGGGCTGCTCAGCGCCAAGGTCCCGTCGCACCGATGCCCAAAACGAGCTTCTGACAGCTGCATTCTGCAAAGGGAAACTCTCCTCGGGCAGCAACCCACAGCCCCAACGCGCCTCGGATCGAGAAAGCAACGCAAGCCGTTTTGGCGCCCGGCCCCCAGCTCTCCATAGAGCGAACCGGGGCTGGGCTCCCCAGGCTCCCTGGGCCCTGCTGCTTTGCTGGGTGTCTCCGGTGCCCGAAACCCACACCCCACGGGTTCTCCTTCGTGGGGAAGCAGGATTGGACGCGCAAAGCCTTCTGCGCCCAGGCCCCAGCCATGCACCCTGAGCCAGCACTGCCTCTCAGCAACTAGGCCCCGTCGCACCGACGGCCCCAAACAATCTTCTGGCAGCTGCATTCTGCAAAGGGAAACTCTCCTCGGGCAGCAAACCACAGCCCCAACGCGCCTCGGATCGAGAAAGCAGCGCAAGACGTTGTCGCCCCCGGCCCCCCGCTCTCCATAGGGCGAACCGGGGCTGGGCTGCCCCGGCTCCCTGGGCCCTGCTGCTTTGCTGGGGGTCTCCGGTGCCCGGAACCCACTCCCCACGGGTTCTCCTTCGTGGGGAAGCAGGATTGTGGGCGCGAAGGCCTTCTGGGCTCAGTCTCCAACCATACCCCCTGAGCCAGCTCGACAGCTCAGCGCCGAGGCCCCGTCGCACAGACGGCCCCAAACGAGCTTCTGGCACCTGCCTTCTCCAAAGGGAAACTCTCCTCAGGCAGCTAACCACGGCCCCAACGCGCCTCTGATCGAGAAAGCAACGCAAGCCTTTTTCGTCCCTGGCACTCCGCTCTCCATAGGGGGAACCGGGGCTGGGCTGCCCCGGCTCCCTGGGCCCTGCTGCTTTGCTGGGGGTCTCCGGTGCCCGAAATCCACTCCCCATGGGTTCTCTTTCGTGGGCAAGCAGGATTGGGCGCGCGAAGGCCTACTGCGCCCAGGCCCCAGCCATGCCCCCTGAGCCAGGTCAGCTGATCAGCGCCGAAGCCCTGTCGCACCGACGGCCCCAAACGAGCTTCTGGCAGCTGCATTCTGCAAAGGGAAACTCTCCTTGGGCAGCAAACCAGAGCCCCAAAGCGCCTTGGATCGAGAAAGCAACGCAAGCCGTTTTCACCCCCGGCCATCCGCTCTCCATAATGCGAACCGGGGATGGGCTGCACCGGCTCCCTGGGCCGTGCTGCTTTGCTGGGGGTCTCCGGTCCCCGAAACCAAACCCCACGGTTTCTCCTTCGTGGGGAAACAGGAACGGGCGCGCGAAGCCTTCTGCGCCCAGGCCCCAGCCATGCCCCCTGAGCCAGCTCGGCCGCTCAGCGCCGAGGCCCCGTCGCACCGCTGGCCCGAAACAATCTTCTGGCAGCTGCATTCTGCAAAGGGTAACTCTCCTCGGGCAGCACACCACAGCCCCAACGCGCCTCGGATCGAGAAAGCACTGCAAGCCGTTTTCGACCCGACCCCCTGCTCTCCATAGGGGTAACCGGGGCTGGGCTGCCCTGGCTCCTTGGGCCCTGCTGCTTTGCTGGGGGTCTCCGGTGCCCGAAACCCACTCCCCACGGGTTCTCCTTCGTGGGGAAGCAGGATTGGGCGCGTGAAGGCCTTCTGCGCCCAGGCCCCAGCCATGCACCCTGAGCCAGCTCGGCCGCTCAGCGCCTAGGCCCCGTCGCACCGAAGGCCCCAAACAATCTTCTGGCAGCTGAATTCTGCAAAGGGAAACTCTCCTCGGGCAGCAAACCACAGCCCCAATGCTCCTGGGTTAGAGAAAGCAACGCAAGCCTTTTTCGCCCCCGGCCCCCCGCTCTCCATAGAGCGAACCGGGGCTGGGCTGCCCAGGCTCCCTGGGCCCTGCTGCTTTGCTGGGTGTCTCCGGTGCCCGAAACCCACTCCCCACGGGTTCTCCTTCATGGGGAAGCAGGATTGGACGCACGAAGCCTTCTGCGCCCAGGCCCCAGCCATGCCCCCTAGCCAGCTCGGCCGCTCAACGCCTAGGCACCGTCGCACCGACGGCCCCAAACAATCTTCTGGCAGCTGCATTCTGCAAAGGGAAACTCTCCTCGGGAAGCAAACCACAGCCCCAACGCGCCTCGGATCAAGAAAGCAACGCAAGCCGTTTTCGCCCCCGGCCCCCCCTCTCCATATGGCGAACCGCGGCTGGTCTGCCCAAGCTCCCTGGGCCCTGCTGCTGTGCTGGGGGTCTCCGGTGTCCGAAACCCACTCCCCACGTGTTCTCCTTCGTGGGGAAGCGGGATTGGGCGCACGAAGTCCTTCTGCGCCCAGGCCCCAACCATGCCCCCTGAGCAAGCTCGGCCGCTAAGCGCCTAGGCCCCGTCGCACCGACGGCCCCAAACAATCTTCTGGCAGCTGCATTCTGCAAAGGGAAACTCTCCTCGGGCAGCAAACCACAGCCCCAACGCGCCTCGGATCGAGAAAGCAACGCAAGCCGTTTTCGCCCCCGGCCCCCGCCTCTCCATAGGGCGAACCGGGGCTGGGCTGCCATGGCTCCTTGGGCCCTGCTGCTTTGCTGGGGGTCTCCGGTGCCCGAAACCCACTCCCCACAGGTCCTCCTTCGTGGGGAAGTAGGATTGGGCGCGCGATGGCCTTCTGCGCCCAGGCCCCACCCTGCCCCCTGAGCCAGCTCGGCCGTTCAGCGCCGAGTCCCCGTCGCACCGACGGCCCGAAACAATCTTCTGGCAGCTGCATTCTGCAAAGGGAAACTCTCCTCGGGCAGCAAACCACAGCCCCACGCGCCTCGGATCGAGAAAGCAACGCAAGACGTTTTCGCCCCCGACCCCCCGCTCTCCACAGGGCGAACCGGGGCTGGGCTGCCCCGGCACCCTGGGCCCTGCTGCTTTGCTGGGGGTCCCCGTGCCCGAAACCCACTCCCCACGGGTTCTCCTTCGTGGGGAAGCAGGATTGGGCCCGCGAAGACCTTCTGCGCCCAGGCCCCAGGCAAGCCCCCTGAGCCAGCTGGGCTGCTCAGCGCCAAGGTCCCGTCGCACCGATGCCCAAAACGAGCTTCTGACAGCTGCATTCTGCAAAGGGAAACTCTCCTCGGGCAGCAACCCACAGCCCCAACGCGCCTCGGATCGAGAAAGCAACGCAAGCCGTTTTGGCGCCCGGCCCCCAGCTCTCCATAGAGCGAACCGGGGCTGGGCTGCCCAGGCTCCCTGGGCCCTGCTGCTTTGCTGGGTGTCTCCGGTGCCCGAAACCCACACCCCACGGGTTCTCCTTCGTGGGGAAGCAGGATTGGACGCGCAAAGCCTTCTGCGCCCAGGCCCCAGCCATGCACCCTGAGCCAGCACTGCCTCTCAGCAACTAGGCCCCGTCGCACCGACGGCCCCAAACAATCTTCTGGCAGCTGCATTCTGCAAAGGGAAACTCTCCTCGGGCAGCAAACCACAGCCCCAACGCGCCTCGGATCGAGAAAGCAGCGCAAGACGTTGTCGCCCCCGGCCCCCCGCTCTCCATAGGGCGAACCGGGGCTGGGCTGCCCTGGCTCCATGGGCCCTGCTGTTTTGCTGGGGGTCTCCGGTGCCCGAAACACACTCCCCACGGGTTCTCCTTCGTGGGGAAGCAGGATTGGGCGCGCGAAGGCCTTCTGCGCCCAGGCCCCAGCCATGCCCCCTGAGACAGCTCGGCGACTCAGCGCCGAGGCCCCATCGCACCGACGGCCCCAACCAATCTTCTGGCAGCTGCATTCTGCAAAGGGAAACTCTCCTCGGGCAGCAAACCACAGCCCCAACGCACCTCGGATCGAGAAAGCAACGCAAGCCGTTTTCGCCCCCGGCCCCCCGCTCTCCATAGGGCGAACCGGGGCTGGGCTGCCCCGGCTCCCTGGGCCCTGCTGCTTTGCTGGGGGTCTCCGGTGCCCGGAACCCACTCCCCACGGGTTCTCCTTCGTGGGGAAGCAGGATTGTGGGCGCGAAGGCCTTCTGGGCTCAGTCTCCAACCATAACCCCTGAGCCAGCTCGACAGCTCAGCGCCGAGGCCCCGTCGCACAGACGGCCCCAAACGAGCTTCTGGCACCTGCCTTCTCCAAAGGGAAACTCTCCTCAGGCAGCTAACCACGGCCCCAACGCGCCTCTGATCGAGAAATCAACGCAAGCCTTTTTCGTCCCTGGCACTCCGCTCTCCATAGGGGGAACTGGGGCTGGGCTGCCCCGGCTCCCTGGGCCCTGCTGCTTTGCTGGGGGTCTCCGGTGCCCGAAATCCACTCCCCATGGGTTCTCTTTCGTGGGCAAGCAGGATTGGGCGCGCGAAGGCCTTCTGCGCCCAGGCCCCAGCCATGCCCCCTGAGCCAGGTCAGCTGATCAGCGCCGAAGCCCTGTCGCACCGACGGCCCCAAACGAGCTTCTGGCAGCTGCATTCTGCAAAGGGAAACTCTCCTTGGGCAGCAAACCAGAGCCCCAAAGCGCCTTGGATCGAGAAAGCAACGCAAGCCGTTTTCGCCCCCGGCCATCCGCTCTCCATAATGCGAACCGGGGATGGGCTGCACCGGCTCCCTGGGCCGTGCTGCTTTGCTGGGGGTCTCCGGTCCCAGAAACCAATCCCCACGGTTTCTCCTTCGTGGGGAAACAGGAACGGGCGCGCGAAGCCTTCTGCGCCCAGGCCCCAGCCATGCCCCCTGAGCCAGCTCGGCCGCTCAGCGCCGAGGCCCCGTCGCACCGCTGGCCCGAAACAATCTTCTGGCAGCTGCATTCTGCAAAGGGTAACTCTCCTTGGGCAGCACACCACAGCCCCAACGCGCCTCGGATCGAGAAAGCACTGCAAGCCGTTTTCGACCCGACCCCCTGCTCTCCATAGGGGTAACCGGGGCTGGGCTGCCCTGGCTCCTTGGGCCCTGCTGCTTTGCTGGGGGTCTCCGGTGCCCGAAACCCACTCCCCACGGGTTCTCCTTCGTGGGGAAGCAGGATTGGGCGCGTGAAGGCCTTCTGCGCCCAGGCCCCAGCCATGCACCCTGAGCCAGCTCGGCCGCTCAGCGCCTAGGCCCCGTCGCACCGAAGGCCCCAAACAATCTTCTAGCAGCTACATTCTGCAAAGGGAAACTCTCCTCGGGCAGCAAACCACAGCCCCAACGCGCCTCGGATCGAGAAAGCAACGCAAGCCATTTTCGCCCCCGGCCCCCCGCTCTCCATAGAGCGAACTGGGGCTGGTCTGCCCTGGCTCCTTGGGCCCTGCTGCTTTGCTGGTTATCTCCAGTGCCCGAAACCCACTCCCCACGGGTTCTCCTTTGTGGGGAAGCAGGATAGGGCGCGCGAAGGCCTTCTGCGCCCAGGCCCCAGCCATGCCCCCTGAGACAGCTCGGCGACTCAGCGCCGAGGCCCCATCGCACCGACGGCCCCAACCAATCTTCTGGCAGCTGCATTCTGCAAAGGGAAACTCTACTTGGGCAGCAAACCACAGCCCCAACGCGCCTCGGATGGAGAAAGCAACGCAAGCCCTTTTCGCCCCCGGCCCTCCTTTCTCCATAGGGCGAACCGGGGCTGGGCTGCCCCGGCTCCCTGGGCCCTGCTGCTTTGCTGGAGGTCTCCGGTGCCCGGAACCCACTCCCCACGGATTCTCCTTCGTGGGGAAGCAGGAACGGGCGCGCGAAACCTTCTGCGCCCAGGCCCCAGCCATGCCGATGCGCCAGCTCGGCTGCTCAGCGCCTAGGCCCGGTGTCACCGACGGCCCCAAACGAGCTTCTGGCAGCTGCCTTCTGCAAAGGGAAACTCTCCTCGGGCAGCCAACCAGAGCCCCAAAGCGCCTTGAAACGAGAAAGCAACGCAAGCCTTTTTTGCCCCTGGCCCTCCGCTCTCCACACGGAGAACCGGGGCTGGGCTGCCCCGGCTCCCTGGGCCCTGCTGCTTTGCTGGGGGTCTCCGGTGCCCGAAACCCACTCCCCACGGGTTCTCCTTAGTGGAGAAGCAGGATTGGGCTCGCGAAGGCCTTCTGCGCACAGGCCCCAGCCATGCCCGTGCGCCAGCTCGGCTGCTCAGCGCCTAGGCCCGGTGTCACCGACGGCCCCAAACAAGCTTCTGGCAGCTGCCTTCTGCAAAGGGAAACTCTCCTCGGGCAGCCAACAACAGCCCCAACGCGCCTCGGATCCAGAAAGCAACGGAAGCCTTTTAGCCCCCGCACTCCGCTCTCCATAGGGTGAACCGGGGCTGGGCTGCCCCGGCTCCCTGGGCCCTGCTGCTTTGCTGGGGATCTCCGGTGCCCGAAACCCACTCCCCACGGGTTCTCCTTCGTGGGGAAGTAGGATTGGGCTCGCGAAGGCCTTCTGCGCCCAGCCCTCGCCATGCCCCCTGAGCCAATTCGGCCGCTCAGCGCCAATGCCCCGTCGCACCGACCGCCCCAAACAAGCTTCTGGCAGCTGCCTTCTGCAAAGGGAAACTCTCCTCAGGCAGCCAACCAGAGCCCCAACGAGCCTCGGATCGAGAAAGTAACGCAAGACCTTTTCGCCCCTGGCCCTCCGCTCTCCATAGGGCGAACCGGGGCTGGGCTGCCCCGGCTCCCTAGGCCCTGCTGCTTTGCTGGGGGTCTCCGGTGCCCGGAACCCACTCCCCACGGGTTCTCCTTCGAGGGGAAGTGGGATTGGACACCGAAGCCTTCTGCGCCCAGTCCCCAGCCATGCCCCCTGAGCCAGCTCGACCGCTCAGTGCCGAGGCCCCGTCGCACAGACGGCCCCAAACGAGCTTCTGGCACCTGCCTTCTCCAAAGGGAAACTCTCCTCAGGCAGCTAATCACGGCCCCAACGCACCTCTGATCGAGAAAGCAACGCAAGCCTTTTTCGTCCCTGGCACTCCGCTCTCCATAGGGCGAACCGGGGCTGGGCTGCCCCTGCTCCCTGGGCCCTGCTGCTTTGCTGGGGGTCTCCGGTGCCCGAAACCCACTCCCCACGGGTTCTCCTTAGTGGGGAAGCAGGATTGGGCTCGCGAAGGCCTTTAGCGCCCAGGCCCCAGCCATGCCCGTGCGCTAGCTCGGCTGCTCAGCGACTAGGCCCCGTGTCACCGACGGCCCCAAACGAGCTTCTGGCAGCTGCCTTGTGCAAAGGAAAACTCTCCTCCGGCAGCCAACCAGAGCCCCAAAGCGCCTTGGATCGAGAAAGCAACGCAAGCCGTTTTCGCCCCCGGCCATCCGCTCTCCATAATGCGAACCGGGGATGGGCTGCACCGGCTCCCTGGGCCGTGCTGCTTTGCTGGGGGTCTCCGGTCCCAGAAACCAATCCCCACTGTTTCTCCTTCGTGGGGAAACAGGAACGGGCGCGCGAAGCCTTCTGCTCCCAGGCCCCAGCCATGCCCCCTGAGCCAACTCGGCCGCTCAGCGCCGAGGCCCCGTCCCACCACTGGCCCGAAACAATCTTCTGGCAGCTGCATTCTGCAAAGGGAAACTCTCCACTGGCAGCAAACCACAGCCCCAACGCGCCTCGGATCGTGAAAGCAACGCATGCCTTTTTCGTCCCTGGCACTCCGCTCTCCATAGGGCGAACCGGGGCTGGGCTGCCCCGGCTCCCTGGGCCCTGCTGCTTTGCTGGGGGTCTCCGGTGCCCGAAACCCACTCCCCACGGGTTCTCCTTCGTGGGGAAGCAGGATTGGGCTCGCGAAGGCGTTCTGCGCCCAGGCCCCAGCAATGCCCGTGCGCCAGCTCGGCTGCTCAGCGCATAGGCTCCGTGTCACCGACAGCCCCAAACGAGCTTCTGGCAGCTGCCTTCTGCAAAGGGAAACTCTCCTCAGGCAGCTAATCACGGCCCCAACGCACCTCTGATCGAGAAAGCAACGCAAGCCTTTTTCGTCCCTGGCACTCCAATCTCCATAGGGCGAACCGGGGCTGGGCTGCCCTGGCTCCCTGGGCCCTGCTGCTTTGCTGGGGGTCTCCGGTGTCCGGAACCCACTCCCCACGGGTTCTCCTTCGTGGGGAAGCAGGATTGGGTGCGCGAAGGCCTTCTGCGCCCAGGCCCCTGCCATGCCCCATGAGCCAGCTCGGCCTCTCAGCGCCGAGGCCCCGTTGCACCGACGGCCCCAAACGAGTTTCTGGCAGCTGCATTCTGCAAAGGGAAACTCTCCTCGGGCAGCCAACCACAGCCCCAACCCGCCTCGGATTGAGAAAGCAACGCAAGCCATTTTCGCCCCCGGCCCTCCGCTCTCCATAGGGCGACCCGGGGCTGGGCTGCCCTGGCTCCCTGGGCCCTGCTGCTTTGCTGGGGGTCTCCGGTGCCCGAAACCCACTCCCCACGGGTTCTCCTTCGTGGGGAAGCAGGATTGGGCGCGCGAAGGCCTTCTGCGCCCAGGCCCCAGCCATGCCTCTTGCGCCAATAAGGCCGCTCAGCGCCGAGGCCCCGTGGTACCGACGGCCCCAAACGAGCTTCTGGAAGCTGCCTTCTGCAAAGGGAAACTCTCCTCGGACAGCAAACCACAGCCCCAACGCGCCTCGGATCCAGAAAGCAACGGAATCCTTTTAGCCCCCGCACTCCGCTCTCCCTAGTGTGAACCGGGGCTGGGCTGCCCCGGCTCCCTGGGCCCTGCTGCTTTGCTGGGGATCTCCAGTGCCCGAAACACACTCCCCACGGGTTTTCCTTCGTAGGGAAGTAGGATTGGGCTCGCGAAGGCCTTCTGCGCCCAGCCCTCGCCATGCCCCCTGAGCCAATTCGGCCGCTCAGCGCCGATGCCCCGTCGCACCGACCGCCCCAAACGAGCTTCTGGCAGCTGCCTTCTGCAAAGGGAAACTCTCTTCGGGCAGCAAACCACAGCCCCAACGCACCTCGGATCGAGAAAGCAACGCAAGCCGTTTTCGCCCCCGGCCCCCCGCTCTCCATAGGGCGAACCGGGGCTGGGCTGCCCCGGCTCCCTGGGCCCTGCTGCTTTGCTGGGGGTCTCCGGTGCCCGGAACCCACTCCCCACGGGTTCTCCTTCGTGGGGAAGCAGGATTGTGGGCGCGAAGGCCTTCTGGGCTCAGTCTCCAACCATACCCCCTGAGCCAGCTCGACAGCTCAGCGCCGAGGCCCCGTCGCACAGACGGCCCCAAACGAGCTTCTGGCACCTGCCTTCTCCAAAGGGAAACTCTCCTCAGGCAGCTAACCACGGCCCCAACGCGCCTCTGATCGAGAAAGCAACGCAAGCCTTTTTGGTCCCTGGCACTCCGCTCTCCATAGGGGAACCGGGGCTGGGCTGCCCCGGCTCCCTGGGCCCTGCTGCTTTGCTGGGGGTCTCCGGTGCCCGAAATCCACTCCCCATGGGTTCTCTTTCGTGGGCAAGCAGGATTGGGCGCGCGAAGGCCTTCTGCGCCCAGGCCCCAGCCATGCCCCCTGAGCCAGGTCAGCTGATCAGCGCCGAAGCCCTGTCGCACCGACGGCCCCAAACGAGCTTCTGGCAGCTTCATTCTGCAAAGGGAAACTCTCCTTGGGCAGCAAACCACAGCCCCAACGCGCCTCGGATCGAGAAAGCAACGCATGCCTTTTTCGTCCCTGGCACTCCGCTCTCCATAGGGCGAACCGGGGCTGGGCTGCCCCGGCTCCCTGGGCCCTGCTGCTTTGCTGGGCGTCTCCGGTGCCCGAAACCCACTTCCCACGGGTTCTGCTAAGTGGAGAAGCAGGATTGGGCACGTGAAGCCCTTCTGCGCCCAGGCCCCAGCCATGCCGATGCGCCAGCTCGGCTGCTCAGCGCCTAGGCCCGGTGTCACCGACGGCCCCAAACGAGCTTCTGGCAGCTGCCTTCTGCAAAGGGAAACTCTCCTCGGGCAGCCAACCAGAGCCCCAAAGCGCCTTGAAACGAGAAAGCAACGCAAGCCTTTTTCGCCCCTGGCCCTCCGCTCTCCATACGGAGAACCGGGGCTGGGCTGCCCCGGCTCCCTGGGCCCTGCTGCTTTGCTGGGGGTCTCCGGTGCCCGAAACCCACTCCCCACGGGTTCTCCTTAGTGGAGAAGCAGGATTGGGCTCGCGAAGGCCTTCTGCGCACAGGCCCCAGCCATGCCCGTGCGCCAGCTCGGCTGCTCAGCGCCTAGGCCCGGTGTCACCGATGGCCTGAAACAATCTTCTGGCAGCTGCCTTCTGCAAAGGGAAACTCTCCTCGGGCAGTCAACAACAGCCCCAACGCGCCTCGGATCCAGAAAGCAACGGAAGCCTTTTAGCCCCTGCACTCCGCTCTCCATAGGGTGAACCGGGGCTGGGCTGCCCCGGCTCCCTGGGCCCTGCTGCTTTGCTGGGGATCTCCGGTGCCCGAAACCCACTCCCCACGGGTTCTCCTTCGTGGGGAAGTAGGATTGGGCTCGCGAAGGCCTTCTGCGCCCAGCCCTCGCCATGCCCCCTGAGCCAATTCGGCCGCTCAGCGCCGATGCCCCGTCGCACCGACCGCCCCAAACAAGCTTCTGGCAGCTGCCTTCTGCAAAGGGAAACTCTCCTCAGGCAGCCAACCATAGCCCCAACGAGCCTCGGATCGAGAAAGTAACGCAAGACCTTTTCGCCCCTGGCCCTCCGCTCTCCATAGGGCGAACCGGGGCTGGGCTGCCCCGGCTCCCTAGGCCCTGCTGCTTTGCTGGGGGTCTCCGGTGCCCGGAACCCACTCCCCACGGGTTCTCCTTCGAGGGGAAGTGGGATTGGACACCGAAGCCTTCTGCGCCCAGTCCCCAGCCATGCCCCCTGAGCCAGCTCGACCGCTCAGCGCCGAGGCCCCGTCGCACAGACGGCCCCAAACGAGCTTCTGGCACCTGCCTTCTCCAAAGGGAAACTCTCCTCAGGCAGCTAATCACGGCCCCAACGCACCTCTGATCGAGAAAGCAACGCAAGCCTTTTTCGTCCCTGGCACTCCGCTCTCCATAGGGTGAACCGGGGCTGGGCTGCCCCTGCTCCCTGGGCCCTGCTGCTTTGCTGGGGGTCTCCGGTGCCCGAAACCCACTCCCCACGGGTTCTCCTTAGTGGGGAAGCAGGATTGGGCTCGTGAAGGCCTTTAGCGCCCAGGCCCCAGCCATGCCCGTGCGCTAGCTCGGCTGCTCAGCGCCTAGGCCCCGTGTCACCGACGGCCCCAAACGAGCTTCTGGCAGCGGCCTTGTGCAAAGGAAAACTCTCCTCCAGCAGCCAACCAGAGCCCCAAAGCGCCTTGGATCGAGAAAGCAACGCAAGCCGTTTTCGCCCCCGGCCATCCGCTCTCCATAATGCGAACCGGGGATGGGCTGCACCGGCTCCCTGGGCCGTGCTGCTTTGCTGGGGGTCTCCGGTCCCAGAAACCAATCCCCACGGTTTCTCCTTCGTGGGGAAACAGGAACGGGCGCGCGAAGCCTTCTGCTCCCAGGCCCCAGCCATGCACCCTGAGCCAGCTCGACCGCTCAGCGCCGAGGCCCCGTCCCACCACTGGCCCGAAACAATCTTCTGGCAGCTGCATTCTGCAAAGGGAAACTCTCCACTTGCAGCAAACCACAGCCCCAACGCGCCTCGGATCGTGAAAGCAACGCATGCCTTTTTCGTCCCTGGCACTCCGCTCTCCATAGGGCGAACCGGGGCTGGGCTGCCCCGGCTCCCTGGGCCCTGCTGCTTTGCTGGGGGTCTCCGGTGCCCGAAACCCACTCCCCACGGGTTCTCCTTCGTGGGGAAGCAGGATTGGGCTCGCGAAGGCGTTCTGCGCCCAGGCCCCAGCCATGCCCGTGCGCCAGCTCGGCTGCTCAGCGCATAGGCTCCGTGTCACCGACAGCCCCAAACGAGCTTCTGGCAGCTGCCTTCTGCAAAGGGAAACTCTCCTCAGGCAGCTAATCACGGCCCCAACGCACCTCTGATCGAGAAAGCAACGCAAGCCTTTTTGGTCCCTGGCACTCCAATCTCCATAGGGCGAACCGGGGCTGGGCTGCCCTGGCTCCCTGGGCCCTGCTGCTTTGCTGGGGGTCTCCGGTGTCTGGAACCCACTCCCCACGGGTTCTCCTTCGTGGGGAAGCAGGATTGGGTGCGCGAAGGCCTTCTGCGCCCAGGCCCCTGCCATGCCCCATGAGCCAGCTCGGCCGCACAGCGCCGAGGCCCCGTTGCACCGACGGCCCCAAACGAGTTTCTGACAGCTGCATTCTGCAAAGGGAAACTCTCCTCGGGCAGCAAACCACAGCCCCAACCCGCCTCGGATTGAGAAAGCAACGCAAGCCATTTTCGCCCCCGGCCCTCCGCTCTCCATAGGGCGACCCGGGGCTGGGCTGCCCTGGCTCCCTGGGCCCTGCTGCTTTGCTGGGGGTCTCCGGTGCCCGAAACCCACTCCCCACGAGTTCTCCTTCGTGGGGAAGCAGGATTGGGCGCGCGAAGGCCTTCTGCGCCCAGGCCCCAGCCATGCCTCTTGCGCCAATAAGGCCGCTCAGCGCCGAGGCCCCGTGGTACCGACGGCCCCAAACGAGCTTCTGGAAGCTGCCTTCTGCAAAGGGAAACTCTCCTCGGCAGCCAACCGCAGCCCCAACGCGCCTCGGATCCAGAAAGCAACGGAATCCTTTTAGCCCCCGCACTCCGCTCTCCCTAGTGTGAACCGGGGCTGGGCTGCCCCGGCTAACTGGGCCCTGCTGCTTTGCTGGGGATCTCCAGTGCCCGAAACACACTCCCAACGGGTTTTCCTTCGTAGGGAAGTAGGATTGGGCTCGCGAAGGCCTTCTGCGCCCAGCCCTCGCCATGCCCCCTGAGCCAATTCGGCCGCTCAGCGCCGATGCCCCGTCGCAGCTACCGCCCCAAACGAGCTTCTGGCAGCTGCCTTCTGCAAAGGGAAACTCTCCTCGGGCAGCAAACCACAGCCCCAACGCGCCTCGGATCGAGAAAGCAACGCAAGCCGTTTTCGCCCCCGGCCCCCCGCTCTCCATAGGGCGAACCGGGGCTGGGCTGCCCCGGCTCCCTGGGCCCTGCTGCTTTGCTGGGGGTCTCCGGTGCCCGGAACCCACTCCCCACGGGTTCTCCTTCGTGGGGAAGCAGGATTGTGGGCGCGAAGGCCTTCTGGGCTCAGTCTCCAACCATACCCCCTGAGCCAGTTCGACAGCTCAGCGCCGAGGCCCCGTCGCACAGACGGCCCCAAACGAGCTTCTGGCACCTGCCTTCTCCAAAGGGAAACTCTCCTCAGGCAGCTAACCACGGCCCCAACGCACCTCTGATCGAGAAAGCAACGCAAGCCTTTTTCGTCCCTGGCACTCCGCTCTCCATAGGGGGAACCAGGGCTGGGCTGCTGCGGCTCCCTGGGCCCTGCTGCTTTGCTGGAGGTCTCCGGTGCCCGGAACCCACTCCCCACGGGTTCTCCTTCGTGGGGAAGCAGGAACGGACGCGCGAAGCCTTCTGCGCCCAGGCCCCAGCCATGCCCCTTGAGCCAGCTCGGCCGCTCAGCGCCGAGGCCCCGTCGCACCGCTGGCCCGAAACAATCTTCTGGCAGCTGCATTCTGCAAAGGATAACTCTCCACGGGCAGAAAACCACAGCCCCAACGCGCCTCGAATCGAGAAAGCAACGCATGCCTTTTTCGTCCCTGGCACTCCGCTCTCCATAGGGCGAACCGGGGCTGGGCTGCCCCGGCTCCCTGGGCCCTGCTGCTTTGCTGGGCGTCTCCGGTGCCCGAAACCCACTTCCCACGGGTTCTGCTAAGTGGAGAAGCAGGATTGGGCACGTGAAGCCCTTCTGCGCCCAGGCCCCAGCCATGCCCATGCGCCAGCTCGGCTGCTCAGCGCCTAGGCCCGGTGTCACCGACGGCCCCAAACGAGCTTCTGGCAGCTGCCTTTTGCAAAGGGAAACTCTCCTCGGGCAGCCAACCAGAGCCCCAAAGCGCCTTGAAACGAGAAAGCAACGCAAGCCTTTTTCGCCCCTGGCCCTCCGCTCTCCATACGGAGAACCGGGGCTGGGCTGCCCCGGCTCCCTGGGCCCTGCTGCTTTGCTGGGGGTCTCCGGTGCCCGGAACCCACTCCCCACGGGTTCTCCTTCGTGGGGAAGCAGGATTGTGGGCGCGAAGGCCTTCTGGGCTCAGTCTCCAACCATACCCCCTGAGCCAGCTCGACAGCTCAGCGCCGAGGCCCCGTCGCACAGACGGCCCCAAACGAGCTTCTGGCACCTGCCTTCTGCAAAGGGAAACTCTCCTCAGGAAGCCAACCACAGCCCCAACGCGCCTCGCATCGAGAAAGCAACGCAAGCCGTTTTCGCCACCGGCCCTCCGCTCTCCACAGGCAGAACCTGGGCTGGGCGGCCCCGGCTCCCTGGTCCCTGCTGCTTTGCTGGCGGTCTCCAGTGAGCGAAATCCACTCCCCATGGGTTCTATTTCGTGGGCAAGCAGAATTGGGCACGCGAAGGCCTTCTGCGCCCAGGCCCCAGCCATGCCCCCTTGAGCCAGTTCGGCCGCTCAGCGCCGAGGCCCTGTCGCACCGACACCCCCAAACGTGCTTCTGGCAGCTGCATTCTGCAAAGGGAAACTCTCCTCGGGCAGCCAACCAGAGCCCCAAAGCGCCTTTGATCGAGAAAGCAAGGCAAGCCGTTTTCCCCCCCGACCCCCCGCTCTCCATAGGGCGAACCGGGGCTGGGCTTCCCCGGCTCCCTGGGCCCTGCTGCTTTGCTGGGGGTCTCCGGTGTCCGAACCCCACTCCCCACGGGTTCTCCTTCGCGGGGAAGCAGGATTGGGCACGCGAAGGCCTTCTGCGTCAAGGCCCCAGCCATGCCTCCTGCGCCAGCTCGGCCGCTCAGCGCTGAGGTCCCGTCACACCGACCTCCCCAAAGGAGCTTGTGGCAGCTGCATTCTGCAAAGGGAAACTCTCCTCGGGCAGCCAACCACAGCCCCAACGCGCATCGGATCGAGAAAGCAACGCAAGCCGTTTTCGTCCCTGGCACTCCGCTCTCCATAGGGCGAACCGGGGCTGGGCTGTCCCGGCTCCCTGGGCCCTGCTGCTTTGCTGGGGGTCTCCGGTGCCCGGAACCCACTCCCCACGGGTTCTCCTTCGTGGGGAAGCAGGATTGGGCCCACGAAGGCCTTCTGCGCCCAGGCCCCAGAGATGCCTCTTGGGCCTCTACGGCCGCTCAGCGCCGAGGCCCCGTGGCACCGACGGCCCCAAACGAGCTTCTGGCAGCTGCATTCTGCAAAGGGAAACTCTCCTCGGGCAGCCAACCAGAGCCCCAAAGCGCCTTGGATCGAGAAAGCAACGCAAGCCGTTTTCGCCCCGGCCCTCCGCTATACATAGGGCGAACCGGGGCTGGGCTGCGCGGGCTCCCTGGGCCCTGCTGCTTTGCTGGGGTTCTCCGGTGCCCGGAACCCACTCCCCACGTGTTCTCCTTCGTGAGGAAGCAGGATTGGGTGCGCGAAGGCCTTATGCGCCCAGGCCCCAAGCATGCCCCCTGAGCCAGCTCGGCCGCTCTGATCTGAGGCCCTGTCGCACCGACCACCCCAAACGAGCTTCTGGCAGCTGCATTCTGCAAAGGGAAACGCTCCTCGGGCAGCCAACCAGAGCCCCAAAGCGCCTTTGATCGAGAAAGCAACGCAAGCCGTTTTCCCCCCGGCCCTCCGCTCTCCATAGGGCGAACCGGGGCTGGGCTTCCCCGGCTCCCTGTGCCCTGCTGCTTTGCTGGGTGTCTCCGGTGCCCGAAAACCACTCCCCACGGGTTCTCCTTCGCGGGGAAGCAGGATTGGGCACGCGAAGGCCTTCTGCATCAAGGCCCCAGCCATGCCTCCTGCGCCAGCTCGGCCGCTCCGCGCTGAGGTCCCGTCACACCGACCGCCCCAAACGAGCTTCTGGCAGCTGCATTCTGCAAAGGGACACTCTCCTCGGGCAGCCAACCACAGCCCCAACGCGCATCGGATCGAGAAAGCAACGCAAGCCGTTTTCGTCCCTGGCACTCCGCTCAACATAGGGCGAACCAGGGCTGGGCTTCCCCGGCTCCCTGGTCCCTGCTGCTTTGCTGGGGGTCTCCGGTGCCCGAATCCCACTCCCCACGGGTTCTCCTTCGCGGGGAAGCAGGATTGGGCTTGCGAAGGCCTTCTGCGCCCAGGCCCCAGGCATGCCCCATGAGCCAGCTCGGCCGCTCAGCGCCGAGGCCCTGTCGCACCGACGGCCCCAAACGAGCTTCTGGCAGCTGCATTCTGCAAAGGGAAACTCTCCTCGGGCAGCAAACCACAGCCCCAACGCCCCTCGGATCGAGGAAGCAACGCAAGCCGTTTTCGCACCCGGCCCCACGCTCTCCATAGGGCAAACCGGGGCAGGGCTGCCCGGACTGCCTGGGCCCTGCTGCTTTGCTGGGGGTCTCCGGTGCCCGAAACCAACACCCCAAGGGTTCTCCTTCGTGGGGAAGCAGGATTGGGCGCCCGAAGCCTTCTGATCCCAGGTCCCAGCCATACACCCTGAGCCATCTCGGCCGCTCCGCACCGAGGCCCCGTGGCACCGACGGCCCCAAACGAGCTTCTGGCAGCTGCATTCTGCAAAGGGAAACTCTCCTCGGGCAGCAAACCACAGCCCCAACGCGCCTGGGATCGAGAAAGCAACGCAAGCCATTTTCGCCCCCGGCCCTCCGCTCTCCATAGGGCGAACGGGGGCTGGGCTGCCCCGGCTCCCTGGTCCCTGCTGCTTTGCTGGGGGTCTCCGGTGCCCGAAACCCACTCCCCACGGGTTCTCCTTCGTGGGGAAGCAGGATTGTGGGCGCGAAGGCCTTCTGGGCTCAGTCTCCAACCATACCCCCTGAGCCAGCTCGACAGCTCAGCGCCGAGGCCCCGTCGCACAGACGGCCCCAAACGAGCTTCTGGCACCTGCCTTCTGCAAAGGGAAACTCTCCTCAGGAAGCCAACCACAGCCCCAACGCGCCTCGCATCGAGAAAGCAACGCAAGCCGTTTTCGCCACCGGCCCTCCGCTCTCCACAGGCAGAACCTGGGCTGGGCGGCCCCGGCTCCCTGGTCCCTGCTGCTTTGCTGGCGGTCTCCAGTGAGCGAAATCCACTCCCCATGGGTTCTATTTCGTGGGCAAGCAGAATTGGGCACGCGAAGGCCTTCTGCGCCCAGGCCCCAGCCATGCCCCCTTGAGCCAGTTCGGCCGCTCAGCGCCGAGGCCCTGTCGCACCGACACCCCCAAACGTGCTTCTGGCAGCTGCATTCTGCAAAGGGAAACTCTCCTCGGGCAGCCAACCAGAGCCCCAAAGCGCCTTTGATCGAGAAAGCAAGGCAAGCCGTTTTCCCCCCCGACCCCCCGCTCTCCATAGGGCGAACCGGGGCTGGGCTTCCCCGGCTCCCTGGGCCCTGCTGCTTTGCTGGGGGTCTCCGGTGTCCGAACCCCACTCCCCACGGGTTCTCCTTCGCGGGGAAGCAGGATTGGGCACGCGAAGGCCTTCTGCGTCAAGGCCCCAGCCATGCCTCCTGCGCCAGCTCGGCCGCTCAGCGCTGAGGTCCCGTCACACCGACCTCCCCAAAGGAGCTTGTGGCAGCTGCATTCTGCAAAGGGAAACTCTCCTCGGGCAGCCAACCACAGCCCCAACGCGCATCGGATCGAGAAAGCAACGCAAGCCGTTTTCGTCCCTGGCACTCCGCTCTCCATAGGGCGAACCGGGGCTGGGCTGTCCCGGCTCCCTGGGCCCTGCTGCTTTGCTGGGGGTCTCCGGTGCCCGGAACCCACTCCCCACGGGTTCTCCTTCGTGGGGAAGCAGGATTGGGCCCACGAAGGCCTTCTGCGCCCAGGCCCCAGAGATGCCTCTTGGGCCTCTACGGCCGCTCAGCGCCGAGGCCCCGTGGCACCGACGGCCCCAAACGAGCTTCTGGCAGCTGCATTCTGCAAAGGGAAACTCTCCTCGGGCAGCCAACCAGAGCCCCAAAGCGCCTTGGATCGAGAAAGCAACGCAAGCCGTTTTCGCCCCGGCCCTCCGCTATACATAGGGCGAACCGGGGCTGGGCTGCGCGGGCTCCCTGGGCCCTGCTGCTTTGCTGGGGTTCTCCGGTGCCCGGAACCCACTCCCCACGTGTTCTCCTTCGTGAGGAAGCAGGATTGGGTGCGCGAAGGCCTTATGCGCCCAGGCCCCAAGCATGCCCCCTGAGCCAGCTCGGCCGCTCTGATCTGAGGCCCTGTCGCACCGACCACCCCAAACGAGCTTCTGGCAGCTGCATTCTGCAAAGGGAAACGCTCCTCGGGCAGCCAACCAGAGCCCCAAAGCGCCTTTGATCGAGAAAGCAACGCAAGCCGTTTTCCCCCCGGCCCTCCGCTCTCCATAGGGCGAACCGGGGCTGGGCTTCCCCGGCTCCCTGTGCCCTGCTGCTTTGCTGGGTGTCTCCGGTGCCCGAAAACCACTCCCCACGGGTTCTCCTTCGCGGGGAAGCAGGATTGGGCACGCGAAGGCCTTCTGCATCAAGACCCCAGCCATGCCTCCTGCGCCAGCTCGGCCGCTCCGCGCTGAGGTCCCGTCACACCGACCGCCCCAAACGAGCTTCTGGCAGCTGCATTCTGCAAAGGGACACTCTCCTCGGGCAGCCAACCACAGCCCCAACGCGCATCGGATCGAGAAAGCAACGCAAGCCGTTTTCGTCCCTGGCACTCCGCTCAACATAGGGCGAACCAGGGCTGGGCTTCCCCGGCTCCCTGGTCCCTGCTGCTTTGCTGGGGGTCTCCGGTGCCCGAATCCCACTCCCCACGGGTTCTCCTTCGCGGGGAAGCAGGATTGGGCTTGCGAAGGCCTTCTGCGCCCAGGCCCCAGGCATGCCCCATGAGCCAGCTCGGCCGCTCAGCGCCGAGGCCCTGTCGCACCGACGGCCCCAAACGAGCTTCTGGCAGCTGCATTCTGCAAAGGGAAACTCTCCTCGGGCAGCAAACCACAGCCCCAACGCCCCTCGGATCGAGGAAGCAACGCAAGCCGTTTTCGCACCCGGCCCCACGCTCTCCATAGGGCAAACCGGGGCAGGGCTGCCCGGACTGCCTGGGCCCTGCTGCTTTGCTGGGGGTCTCCGGTGCCCGAAACCAACACCCCAAGGGTTCTCCTTCGTGGGGAAGCAGGATTGGGCGCCCGAAGCCTTCTGATCCCAGGTCCCAGCCATACACCCTGAGCCATCTCGGCCGCTCCGCACCGAGGCCCCGTGGCACCGACGGCCCCAAACGAGCTTCTGGCAGCTGCATTCTGCAAAGGGAAACTCTCCTCGGGCAGCAAACCACAGCCCCAACGCGCCTGGGATCGAGAAAGCAACGCAAGCCATTTTCGCCCCCGGCCCTCCGCTCTCCATAGGGCGAACGGGGGCTGGGCTGCCCCGGCTCCCTGGTCCCTGCTGCTTTGCTGGGGGTCTCCGGTGCCCGAAACCCACTCCCCACGGGTTCTCCTTCGTGGGGAAGCAGGATTGGGCGCGCGAAGGCCTTCTGCGCCCAGGCCCCAGCCATGCCTCTTGCGCCTCTAAGGCCGCTCAGCGCCGAGGCCCCGTGGTACCGACGGCCCCTAACGAGCTTCTGGCAGCTGCATTCTGCAAAGGGAAACTCTCCTAGGGCAGCCAACAACAGCCACAACGCGCCTCGGATCCAGAAAGCAACGGAAGCCTTTTAGCCCCCGCACTCCGCTCTCCATAGGGCGACCCGGGGCTGGGCTGCCCCGGCTCCCTGGTCCCTGCTGCTTTGCTGGGGGTCTCCGGTGCCCGAAACCCACTCCCCACGGGTTCTCCTTCGTGGGGAAGCAGGATTGGGCGCGCGAAGGCCTTCTGCGCCCAGGCCCCAGCCATGCCCCCTGAGCCAGGTCAGCCGATCAGCGCCGAAGCCCTGTCGCACCGACGGCCCCAAACAAGCTTCTGGCAGCTGCATTCTGCAAAGGGAAACTCTCCTTGGGCAGCAAACCACAGCCACAACGCGACTCGGATCCAGAAAGCAACGGAAGCCTTTTAGCCCCCGCACTCCGCTCTCCATAGGGTGAACCGGGGCTGGGCTGCCCCGGCTCCCTGGGCCCTGCTGCTTTGCTGGGGATCTCCAGTGCCCGAATCCCACTCCCCACGGGTTCTCCTTCGTGGGGAAGTCGAATTGGGCTCGCGAAGGCCTTCTGCGCCAAGCCCTCGCCATGCCCCCTGAGCCAATTCGGCCGCTCAGCGCCGATGCCCCGTCGCACCGACCGACCCAAACGAGCTTCTGGCAGCTGCCTTCTGCAAAGGGAAACTCTCCTCGGGCAGCCAACAACAGCCCCAATGAGCCCCGGATCGAGAAAGTAACGCAAGACCTTTTCGCCCCTGGCCCTCCGCTCTCCATAGGGCGAACCGGGGCTGGGCTGCCCCGGCTCCCTGGGCCCTGCTGCTTTGCAAGGGTCTCCGGTGCCCGGAACCCACTCCCCACGGGTTCTCCTTCGTGGGGAAGCAGAATTGGGTGCGCGACGGCCTTCTGCGCCCAGGCCCCAGGCATGCCCCCTGAGCGAGCTCGGCCGCTCTGATCTGAGGCCCTGTCGCACCGACCACCCCAAACGAGCTTCTGGCAGCTGCATTCTGCAAAGGGAAACGCTCCTCGGGCAGCCAACCAGAGCCCCAAAGCGCCTTTGATCGAGAAAGCAACGCAAGCCGTTTTCCCCCCGGCCCTCCGCTCTCCATAGGGCGAACCGGGGCTGGGCTTCCCCGGCTCCCTGTGCCCTGCTGCTTTGCTGGGTGTCTCCGGTGCCCGAAAACCACTCCCCACGGGTTCTCCTTCGCGGGGAAGCAGGATTGGGCACGCGAAGGCCTTCTGCATCAAGGCCCCAGCCATGCCTCCTGCGCCAGCTCGGCCGCTCAGCGCTGAGGTCCCGTCACACCGACCGCCCCAAACGAGCTTCTGGCAGCTGCATTCTGCAAAGGGACACTCTCCTCGGGCAGCCAACCACAGCCCCAACGCGCATCGGATCGAGAAAGCAACGCAAGCAGTTTTCGTCCCTGGCACTCCGCTCACCATAGGGCGAACCAGGGCTGGGCTTCCCCGGCTCCCTGGTCCCTGCTGCTTTGCTGGGGGTCTCCGGTGCCCGAATCCCACTCCCCACGGGTTCTCCTTCGCGGGGAAGCAGGATTGGGCTCGCGAAGGCCTTCTGCGCCCAGCCCTCGCAATGCCCCCTGAGCCAATTCGGCCGCTCAGCGCCGATGCCCCGTCGCACCGACCGCCCCAAATGAGCTTCTGGCAGCTGCCTTCTGCAAAGGGAAACTATCCACGGGCAGCAAACCACAGCCCCAACGCGCCTTGGATCGAGAAAGCAACGCATGCCTTTTTCGTCCCTGGCACTCCGCTCTCCATAGGGGTAACCGGGGCTGGGCTGCCCCGGCTCCCTGTGCCCTGCTGCTTTGCTGGGTGTCTCCGGTGCCCGGAACCCACTCCCCACGGGTTCTCCTTCGTGGGGAAGCAGGATTGGGCGCGCGAAGGCCTTCTGCGCCCAGGCCCCAGCCATGCCTCTTGCGCCTCTAAGGCCGCTCAGCGCCGAGGCCCCGTGGTACCGAGGGCCGCAAACGAGCTTCTGGCAGCTGCATTCTGCAAAGGGAAACTCTCCTCAGGCAGCCAACCACAGCCCCAACGCGCCTCGGATCCAGAAAGCAACGGAAGCCTTTTAGCCCCCGCACTCCGCTCTCCATAGGGCGACCCGGGGCTGGGCTGCCCCGGCTCCCTGGTCCCTGCTGCTTTGCTGGGGGTCTCCGGTGCCCGAAACCCACTCCCCACGGGTTCTCCTTCGTGGGGAAGCAGGATTGGGCGCGCGAAGGCCTTCTGCGCCCAGGCCACAGCCATGCCCCCTGAGCCAGGTCAGCCGATCAGCGCCGAAGCCCTGTCGCACCGACGGCCCCAAACGAGCTTCGGGCAGCTGCCTTCTCCAAAGGGAAACTCTCCTTGGGCAGCAAACCACAGCCACAACGCGACTCGGATCCAGAAAGCAACGGAAGCCTTTTAGCCCCCGCACTCCGCTCTCCATAGGGTGAACCGGGGCAGGGCTGCCCCGGCTCCCTGGGCCCTGCTGCTTTGCTGGGGATCTCCAGTGCCCGAATCCCACTCCCCACGGGTTCTCCTTCGTGGGGAAGTAGGATTGGGCTCGCGAAGGCCTTCTGCGCCAAGCCGTCGCCATGCCCCCTGAGCCAATTCGGCCGCTCAGCGCCGATGCCCCGTCGCACCGACCGACCCAAACGAGCTTCTGGCAGCTGCCTTCTGCAAAGGGAAACTCTCCTCGGGCAGCCAACAACAGCCCCAATGAGCCCCGGATCGAGAAAGTAACGCAAGACCTTTTCGCCCCTGGCCCTCCGCTCTCCATAGGGCGAACCGGGGCTGGGCTGCCCCGGCTCCCTGGGCCCTGCTGCTTTGCTGGGGGTCTCCGGTGCCCGGAACCCACTCCCCACGGGTTCTCCTTCGTGGGGAAGCAGGATTGGGCGCCCGAAGACTTCTGCTCCCAGGTCCCAGCCATACACCCTGAGCCATCTCGGCCGCTCAGCGCCGAGGCCCCGTGGCACCGACGGCCCCAAACGAGCTTCTGGCAGCTGCATTCTGCAAAGGGAAACTCTCCTCGGGCAGCCAACCACAGCCCCAACGCGCCTGGGATCGAGAAAGCAACGCAAGCCATTTTCGCCCCCGGCCCTCCGCTCTCCATAGGGCGAACGGGGGCTGGGCTGCCCCGGCTCCCTGAGCCCTGCTGCTTTGCTGGGGGTCTCCGGTGCCCGAAACCCACTCCCCACGGGTTTTCCTTCGTGGGGAAGCAGGATTGGGCTCGCGAAGGCTTTCTGCGCCCACCCCTCGCCATGCCCCCTGAGCCAATTCGGCCGCTCAGCGCCGATGCCCCGTCGCACCGACCGCCCCAAACGAGCTGCTGGCAGCTGCCTTCTGCAAAGGGAAACTCTCCACGGGCAGCAAACCACAGCCCCAACGCGCCTCGGATCGAGAAAGCAACGCATGCCTTTTTCGTCCCTGGCCCTCCGCTCTCCATAATGCGAACCGGGGCTGGGCTGCCCCGGCTCCCTGGGCCCTGCTGCTTTGCTGGGGGTCTCCGGTGCCCGAAACCCACTCCCCACGGGTTCTCCTTCGTGGGGAAGCAGGATTGGGCGCGCGAAGGCCTTCTGCGCTCAGTCCCCAGCCATACACCCTGAGCCAGCTCGGCTCTGCTCCGAGGCCCCGTAGCACCGTCCGCCCCAAATGAGCTTCTGGCAGCTGCCTTCTGCAAAGGGAAACTCTCCTAGGGCAGCCAACAACAGCCACAACGCACCTCGCATCGAGAAAGCAACGCAAGCCGTTTTCGCCCCTGGCTCTCCGCTCTCCATAATGCGAACCGGGGCTGGGCTGCCCCGGCTCCCTGGGCCCTGCTGCTTTGCTGGGGGTCTCCGGTGCCCGAAACCCACTCCCCACGGGTTCTCCTTCGTGGGGAAGCAGGATTGGGCGCGCGAAGGCCTTCTGCGCCCAGGCCCCAGTCATGCCCCCTGAGGCAGTTCAGCCGATCAGCGCAGAAGCCCTGTCGCACCGACGGCCCCAAACGAGCTTCTGGCAGCTGCATTCTGCAAAGGGAAACTCTCCTTGAGCAGCAACCCACATCCCCAATGCGCCTCGGATCGAGAAAGCAACGCAAGCCGTTTTCGCCCCCGGCCCCCCGCTCTCCATAGGGCGAACCGGGGCTGGGCTGCCCCGGCTCCCTGTCCCCTGCTGCTTTGCTGGGGGTCTCCGGTGCCCGAAACCCACTCCCCACGGGTTCTCCTTCGTGGGGAAGCAGGATTGGGCGCGCGAAGGCCTTCTGCGCCCAGGCCCCAGCCATGCCCCCTGAGGCAGCTCGGCCGCTCAGCGCCGAGGCCCCGTCGCAGTGACGGCCCCAGTCGAGCTTCTGGCAGCTGCATTCTGCAAAGGAAAACTCTCCTCGGGCAGCAAACCACAGCCCCAACGACCCTCGTTTCGAGAAAGCATCGCAAGCCGTTTTCGCCCCCGGCCCCTCGCTCTCCATAGGGCGAACCGGGGCTGGGCGGCCCCGGCTGCCTGGGCCCTGCTGCTTTTCTGGGGGTCTCCGGTGCCCGAAACCCACTCCCCATGGGTACTCCTTCGTGGGGAAGCAGGATTGGGCGCGGGAAGCCTTCTGCGCCCAGGCCCCAGCCATGCCCCCTGAGCCAGCTCGGCCGCTCAGCGCCGAGGCCCTATCACACCGATGGCCCGAAACAATCTTCTGGCAGCTGCATTCTGCAAAGGGAAACTCTCCTCGGGCAGCAAACCACAGCCCCAACGCGCCTCGGATCGAGAAAGCAACGCAAGCCGTTTTCGCCCCCGGCCCTCCGCTCTCCATAGGGCGAACGGGGGCTGGGCTGCCCCGGCTCCCTGAGCCCTGCTGCTTTGCTGGGGGTCTCCGGTGCCCGAAACCCACTCCCCACGGGTTTTCCTTCGTGGGGAAGCAGGATTGGGCTCGCGAAGGCCTTCTGCGCCCACCCCTCGCCATGCCCCCTGAGCCAATTCGGCCGCTCAGCGCCGATGCCCCGTCGCACCGACCGCCCCAAACGAGCTGCTGGCAGCTGCCTTCTGCAAAGGGAAACTCTCCACGGGCAGCAAACCACAGCCCCAACGCGCCTCGGATCGAGAAAGCAACGCATGCCTTTTTCGTCCCTGGCCCTCCGCTCTCCATAATGCGAACCGGGGCTGGGCTGCCCCGTCTCCCTGGGCCCTGCTGCTTTGCTGGGGGTCTCCGGTGCCCGAAACCCACTCCCCACGGGTTCTCCTTCGTGGGGAAGCAGGATTGGGCGCGCGAAGGCCTTCTGCGCTCAGTCCCCAGCCATACACCCTGAGCCAGCTCGGCTCTGCTCCGAGGCCCCGTAGCACCGTCCGCCCCAAATGAGCTTCTGGCAGCTGCCTTCTGCAAAGGGAAACTCTCCTAGGGCAGCCAACAACAGCCACAACGCACCTCGCATCGAGAAAGCAACGCAAGCCGTTTTCGCCCCTGGCCCTCCGCTCTCCATAATGCGAACCGGGGCTGGGCTGCCCCGCCTCCCTGGGCCCTGCTGCTTTGCTGGGGGTCCCCGTCCCCAAAACCCACTCCCCACGGGTTCTCCTTCGTGGGGAAGCAGGATTGGGCGCGGGAAGCCTTCTGCGCCCAGGCCCCAGCCATGCCCCCTGAGCCAGCTCGGCCGCTCAGCGCCGAGGCCCTATCACACCGATGGCCCGAAACAATCTTCTGGCAGCTGCATTCTGCAAAGGGAAACTCTCCTCGGGCAGCAAACCACAGCCCCAACGCGCCTCGGATCGAGAAAGCAACGCAAGCAGTTTTCGTCCCTGGCACTCCGCTCACCATAGGGCGAACCAGGGCTGGGCTTCCCCGGCTCCCTGGTCCCTGCTGCTTTGCTCGGGGTCTCCGGTGCCCGAATCCCACTCCCCACGGGTTCTCCTTCGCGGGGAAGCAGGATTGGGCTCGCGAAGGCCTTCAGCGCCCAGCCCTCGCAATGCCCCCTGAGCCAATTCGGCCGCTCAGCGCCGATGCCCCGTCGCACCGACCGCCCCAAATGAGCTTCTGGCAGCTGCCTTCTGCAAAGGGAAACTATCCACGGGCAGCAAACCACAGCCCCAACGCGCCTTGGATCGAGAAAGCAACGCATGCCTTTTTCGTCCCTGGCACTCCGCTCTCCATAGGGGTAACCGGGGCTGGGCTGCCCCGGCTCCCTGTGCCCTGCTGCTTTGCTGGGTGTCTCCGGTGCCCGGAACCCACTCCCCACGGATTCTCCTTCGTGGGGAAGCAGGATTGGGCGCGCGAAGGCCTTCTGCGCCCAGGCCCCAGCCAAGCCTCTTGCGCCTCTAAGGCCGCTCAGCGCCGAGGCCCCGTGGTACCGAGGGCCGCAAACGAGCTTCTGGCAGCTGCATTCTGCAAAGGGAAACTCTCCTCAGGCAGCCAACCACAGCCCCAACGCGCCTCGGATCCAGAAAGCAACGGAAGCCTTTTAGCCCCCGCACTCCGCTCTCCATAGGGCGACCCGGGGCTGGGCTGCCCCGGCTCCCTGGTCCCTGCTGCTTTGCTGGGGGTCTCCGGTGCCCGAAACCCACTCCCCACGGGTTCTCCTTCGTGGGGAAGCAGGATTGGGCGCGCGAAGGCCTTCTGCGCCCAGGCCCCAGCCATGCCCCCTGAGCCAGGTCAGCCGATCAGCGCCGAAGCCCTGTCGCACCGACGGCCCCAAACGAGCTTCGGGCAGCTGCCTTCTCCAAAGGGAAACTCTCCTTGGGCAGCAAACCACAGCCACAACGCGACTCGGATCCAGAAAGCAACGGAAGCCTTTTAGCCCCCGCACTCCGCTCTCCATAGGGTGAACCGGGGCTGGGCTGCCCCGGCTCCCTGGGCCATGCTGCTTTGCTGGGGATCTCCAGTGCCCGAATCCCACTCCCCACGGGTTCTCCTTCGTGGGGAAGTAGGATTGGGCTCGCGAAGGCCTTCTGCGCCAAGCCCTCGCCATGCCCCCTGAGCCAATTCGGCCGCTCAGCGCCGATGCCCCGTCGCACCGACCGACCCAAACGAGCTTCTGGCAGCTGCCTTCTGCAAAGGGAAACTCTCCTCGGGCAGCCAACAACAGCCCCAATGAGCCCCGGATCGAGAAAGTAACGCAAGACCTTTTCGCCCCTGGCCCTCCGCTCTCCATAGGGCGAACCGGGGCTGGGCTGCCCCGGCTCCCTGGGCCCTGCTGCTTTGCTGGGGGTCTCCGGTGCCCGGAACCCACTCCCCACGGGTTCTCCTTCGTGGGGAAGCAGGATTGGGTGCGCGACGGCCTTCTGCGCCGAGGCCCCAGGCATGCCCCCTGAGCCAGCTCGGCCGCTCAGCGCCGAGGCCCCGTCGCACCGACGGCCCCAAACGAGCTTCTGGCAGCTGCATTCTGCAAAGGGAAAGTCTCCTCGGGCAGCAAACCACAGCCCCAACGCCCCTCGGATCGAGGAAGCAACGCAAGCCATTTTCGCACCCGGCCCCCCGCTCTCCATAGGGCGAACCGGGGCAGGGCTGCCCCGACTGCCTGGGCCCTGCTGCTTTGCTGGGGGTCTCCGGTGCCCGGAACCCACTCCCCACGGGTTCTCCTTCGTGGGGAAGCAGGATTGGGCGCCCGAAGACTTCTGCTCCCAGGTCCCAGCCATACACCCTGAGCCATCTCGGCCGCTCAGCGCCGAGGCCCCGTGGCACCGACGGCCCCAAACGAGCTTCTGGCAGCTGCATTCTGCAAAGGGAAACTCTCCTCGGGCAGCAAACCACAGCCCCAACGCGCCTGGGATCGAGAAAGCAACGCAAGCCATTTTCGCCCCCGGCCCTCCGCTCTACATAGGGCGAACGGGGGCTGGGCTGCCCCGGCTCCCTGAGCCCTGCTGCTTTGCTGGGGGTCTCCGGTGCCCGAAACCCACTCCCCACGGGTTTTCCTTCGTGGGGAAGCAGGATTGGGCTCGCGAAGGCTTTCTGCGCCCACCCCTCGCCATGCCCCCTGAGCCAATTCGGCCGCTCAGCGCCGTTGCCCCGTCGCACCGACCGCCCCAAACGAGCTTCTGGCAGCTGCCTTCTGCAAAGGGAAACTCTCCACGGGCAGCAAACCACAGCCCCAACGCGCCTCGGATCGAGAAAGCAACGCATGCCTTTTTCGTCCCTGGCACTCCGCTCTCCATAATGCGAACCGGGGCTGGGCTGCCCCGTCTCCCTGGGCCCTGCTGCTTTGCTGGGGGTCTCCGGTGCCCGAAACCCACTCCCCACGGGTTCTCCTTCGTGGGGAAGCAGGATTGGGCGCGCGAAGGCCTTCTGCGCTCAGTCCCCAGCCATACACCCTGAGCCAGCTCGGCTCTGCTCCGAGGCCCCGTAGCACCGTCCGCCCCAAATGAGCTTCTGGCAGCTGCCTTCTGCAAAGGGAAACTCTCCTAGGGCAGCCAACAACAGCCACAACGCACCTCGCATCGAGAAAGCAACGCAAGCCGTTTTCGCCCCTGGCCCTCCGCTCTCCATAATGCGAAGCGGGGCTGGGCTGCCCCGGCTCCCTGGGCCCTGCTGCTTTGCTGGGGGTCTCCGGTGCCCGAAACCCACTCCCCACGGGTTCTCCTTCGTGGGGAAGCAGGATTGGGCGAGCGAAGGCCTTCTGCGCCCACCCCTCGCCATGCCCCCTGAGCCAATTCGGCCGCTCAGCGCCGATGCCCCGTCGCACCGACCGCCCCAAACGAGCTGCTGGCAGCTGCCTTCTGCAAAGGGAAACTCTCCACGGGCAGCAAACCACAGCCCCAACGCGCCTCGGATCGAGAAAGCAACGCATGCCTTTTTCGTCCCTGGCCCTCCGCTCTCCATACTGCGAACCGGGGCTGGGCTGCCCCGGCTCCCTGGGCCCTGCTGCTTTGCTGGGGGTCTCCGGTGCCCGAAACCCACTCCCCACGGGTTCTCCTTCGTGGGGAAGCAGGATTGGGCGCGCGAAGGCCTTCTGCGCTCAGTCCCCAGCCATACACCCTGAGCCAGCTCGGCTCTGCTCCGAGGCCCCGTAGCACCGTCCGCCCCAAATGAGCTTCTGGCAGCTGCCTTCTGCAAAGGGAAACTCTCCTAGGGCAGCCAACAACAGCCACAACGCACCTCGCATCGAGAAAGCAACGCAAGCCGTTTTCGCCCCTGGCTCTCCGCTCTCCATAATGCGAACCGGGGCTGGGCTGCCCCGGCTCCCTGGGCCCTGCTGCTTTGCTGGGTGTCTCCGGTGCCCGAAACCCACTCCCCACGGGTTCTCCTTCGTGGGGAAGCAGGATTGGGCGCGCGAAGGCCTTCTGCGCCCAGGCCCCAGTCATGCCCCCTGAGGCAGTTCAGCCGATCAGCGCAGAAGCCCTGTCGCACCGACGGCCCCAAACGAGCTTCTGGCAGCTGCATTCTGCAAAGGGAAACTCTCCTTGAGCAGCAACCCACATCCCCAATGCGCCTCGGATCAAGAAAGCAACGCAAGCCGTTTTCGCCCCCGGCCCCCCGCTCTCCATAGGGCGAACCAGGGCTGGGCTGCCCCGGCTCCCTGTGCCCTGCTGCTTTGCTGGGGGTCTCCGGTGCCCGAAACCCACTCCCCACGGGTTCTCCTTCGTGGGGAAGCAGGATTGGGCGCGCGAAGGCCTTCTGCGCCCAGGCCCCAGCCATGCCCCCTGAGGCAGCTCGGCCGCTCAGCGCCGAGGCCCCGTCGCAGTGACGGCCCCAGTCGAGCTTCTGGCAGCTGCATTCTGCAAAGGAAAACTCTCCTCGGGCAGCAAACCACAGCCCCAACGACCCTCGTTTCGAGAAAGCATCGCAAGCCGTTTTCGCCCCCGGCCCCTCGCTCTCCATAGGGCGAACCGGGGCTGGGCGGCCCCGGCTGCCTGGGCCCTGCTGCTTTGCTGGGTGTCTCCGGTGCCCGAAACCCACTCCCCATGGGTACTCCTTCGTGGGGAAGCAGGATTGGGCGCGGGAAGCCTTCTGCGCCCAGGCCCCAGCCATGCCCCCTGAGCCAGCTCAGCCGCTCAGCGCCGAGGCCCTGTCACACCGATGGCCCGAAACAATCTTCTGGCAGCTGCATTCTGCAAAGGGAAACTCTCCTCGGGCAGCAAACCACAGCCCCAACGCGCCTCGGATCGAGAAAGCAACGCAAGCCGTTTTCGCCCCCGGCCCTCCGCTCTCCATAGGGCGAACGGGGGCTGGGCTGCCCCGGCTCCCTGAGCCCTGCTGCTTTGCTGGGGGTCTCCGGTGCCCGAAACCCACTCCCCACGGGTTTTCCTTCGTGGGGAAGCAGGATTGGGCTCGCGAAGGCCTTCTGCGCCCACCCCTCGCCATGCCCCCTGAGCCAATTCGGCCGCTCAGCGCCGATGCCCCGTCGCACCGACCGCCCCAAACGAGCTTCTGGCAGCTGCCTTCTGCAAAGGGAAACTCTCCACGGGCAGCAAACCACAGCCCCAACGCGCCTCGGATCGAGAAAGCAACGCATGCCTTTTTCGTCCCTGGCCCTCCGCTCTCCATAATGCGAACCGGGGCTGGGCTGCCCCGGCTCCCTGGGCCCTGCTGCTTTGCTGGGGGTCTCCGGTGCCCGAAACCCACTCCCCACGGGTTCTCCTTCGTGGGGAAGCAGGATTGGGCGCGCGAAGGCCTTCTGCGCTCAGTCCCCAGCCATACACCCTGAGCCAGCTCGGCTCTGCTCCGAGGCCCCGTAGCACCGTCCGCCCCAAATGAGCTTCTGGCAGCTGCCTTCTGCAAAGGGAAACTCTCCTAGGGCAGCCAACAACAGCCACAACGCACCTCGCATCGAGAAAGCAACGCAAGCCGTTTTCGCCCCTGGCTCTCCGCTCTCCATAATGCGAACCGGGGCTGGGCTGCCCCGGCTCCCTGGGCCCTGCTGCTTTGCTGGGTGTCTCCGGTGCCCGAAACCCACTCCCCACGGGTTCTCCTTCGTGGGGAAGCAGGATTGGGCGCGCGAAGGCCTTCTGCGCCCAGGCCCCAGTCATGCCCCCTGAGGCAGTTCAGCCGATCAGCGCAGAAGCCCTGTCGCACCGACGGCCCCAAACGAGCTTCTGGCAGCTGCATTCTGCAAAGGGAAACTCTCCTTGAGCAGCAACCCACATCCCCAATGCGCCTCGGATCGAGAAAGCAACGCAAGCCGTTTTCGCCCCCGGCCCCCCGCTCTCCATAGGGCGAACCAGGGCTGGGCTGCCCCGGCTCCCTGTGCCCTGCTGCTTTGTTGGGGGTCTCCGGTGCCCGAAACCCACTCCCCACGGGTTCTCCTTCGTGGGGAAGCAGGATTGGGCGCGCGAAGGCCTTCTGCGCCCAGGCCCCAGCCATGCCCCCTGAGGCAGCTCGGCCGCTCAGCGCCGAGGCCCCGTCGCAGTGACGGCCCCAGTCGAGCTTCTGGCAGCTGCATTCTGCAAAGGAAAACTCTCCTCGGGCAGCAAACCACAGCCCCAACGACCCTCGTTTCGAGAAAGCATCGCAAGCCGTTTTCGCCCCCGGCCCCTCGCTCTCCATAGGGCGAACCGGGGCTGGGCGGCCCCGGCTGCCTGGGCCCTGCTGCTTTGCTGGGTGTCTCCGGTGCCCGAAACCCACTCCCCATGGGTACTCCTTCGTGGGGAAGCAGGATTGGGCGCGGGAAGCCTTCTGCGCCCAGGCCCCAGCCATGCCCCCTGAGCCAGCTCAGCCGCTCAGCGCCGAGGCCCTGTCACACCGATGGCCCGAAACAATCTTCTGGCAGCTGCATTCTGCAAAGGGAAACTCTCCTCGGGCAGCAAACCACAGCCCCAACGCGCCTCGGATCGAGAAAGCAACGCAAGCCGTTTTCGCCCCCGGCCCTCCGCTCTCCATAGGGCGAACGGGGGCTGGGCTGCCCCGGCTCCCTGAGCCCTGCTGCTTTGCTGGGGGTCTCCGGTGCCCGAAACCCACTCCCCACGGGTTTTCCTTCGTGGGGAAGCAGGATTGGGCTCGCGAAGGCCTTCTGCGCCCACCCCTCGCCATGCCCCCTGAGCCAATTCGGCCGCTCAGCGCCGATGCCCCGTCGCACCGACCGCCCCAAACGAGCTTCTGGCAGCTGCCTTCTGCAAAGGGAAACTCTCCACGGGCAGCAAACCACAGCCCCAACGCGCCTCGGATCGAGAAAGCAACGCATGCCTTTTTCGTCCCTGGCCCTCCGCTCTCCATAATGCGAACCGGGGCTGGGCTGCCCCGGCTCCCTGGGCCCTGCTGCTTTGCTGGGGGTCTCCGGTGCCCGAAACCCACTCCCCACGGGTTCTCCTTCGTGGGGAAGCAGGATTGGGCGCGCGAAGGCCTTCTGCGCTCAGTCCCCAGCCATACACCCTGAGCCAGCTCGGCTCTGCTCCGAGGCCCCGTAGCACCGTCCGCCCCAAATGAGCTTCTGGCAGCTGCCTTCTGCAAAGGGAAACTCTCCTAGGGCAGCCAACAACAGCCACAACGCACCTCGCATCGAGAAAGCAACGCAAGCCGTTTTCGCCCCTGGCTCTCCGCTCTCCATAATGCGAACCGGGGCTGGGCTGCCCCGGCTCCCTGGGCCCTGCTGCTTTGCTGGGGATCTCCAGTGCCCGAATCCCACTCCCCACGGGTTCTCCTTCGTGGGGAAGTAGGATTGGGCTCGCGAAGGCCTTATGCGCCAAGCCCTCGCCATGCCCCCTGAGCCAATTCGGCCGCTCAGCGCCGATGCCCCGTCGCACCGACCGACCCAAACGAGCTTCTGGCAGCTGCCTTCTGCAAAGGGAAACTCTCCTCGGGCAGCCAACAACAGCCCCAATGAGCCCCGGATCGAGAAAGTAACGCAAGACCTTTTCGCCCCTGGCCCTCCGCTCTCCATAGGGCGAACCGGGGCTGGGCTGCCCCGGCTCCCTGGGCCCTGCTGCTTTGCTGGGGGTCTCCGGTGCCCGGAACCCACTCCCCACGGGTTCTCCTTCGTGGGGAAGTAGGATTGGGTGCGCGACGGCCTTCTGCGCCCAGGCCCCAGGCATGCCCCCTGAGCCAGCTCGGCCGCTCAGCGCCGAGGCCCCGTCGCACCGACGGCCCCAAACGAGCTTCTGGCAGCTGCATTCTGCAAAGGGAAAGTCTCCTCGGGCAGCAAACCACAGCCCCAACGCCCCTCGGATCGAGGAAGCAACGCAAGCCATTTTCGCACCCGGCCCCCCGCTCTCCATAGGGCGAACCGGGGCAGGGCTGCCCCGACTGCCTGGGCCCTGCTGCTTTGCTGGGGGTCTCCGGTGCCCGGAACCCACTCCTCACGGGTTCTCCTTCGTGGGGAAGCAGGATTGGGCGCCCGAAGACTTCTGCTCCCAGGTCCCAGCCATACACCCTGAGCCATCTCGGCCGCTCAGCGCCGAGGCCCCGTGGCACCGACGGCCCCAAACGAGCTTCTGGCAGCTGCATTCTGCAAAGGGAAACTCTCCTCGGGCAGCCAACCACAGCCCCAACGCGCCTGGGATCGAGAAAGCAACGCAAGCCATTTTCGCCCCCGGCCCTCCGCTCTCCATAGGGCGAACGGGGGCTGGGCTGCCCCGGTTCCCTGAGCCCTGCTGCTTTGCTGGGGGTCTCCGGTGCCCGAAACCCACTCCCCACGGGTTTTCCTTCGTGGGGAAGCAGGATTGGGCTCGCGAAGGCTTTCTGCGCCCACCCCTCGCCATGCCCCCTGAGCCAATTCGGCCGCTCAGCGCCGATGCCCCGTCGCACCGACCGCCCCAAACGAGCTGCTGGCAGCTGCCTTCTGCAAAGGTAAACTCTCCACGGGCAGCAAACCACAGCCCCAACGCGCCTCGGATCGAGAAAGCAACGCATGCCTTTTTCGTCCCTGGCCCTCCGCTCTCCATAATGCGAACCGGGGCTGGGCTGCCCCGGCTCCCTGGGCCCTGCTGCTTTGCTGGGGGTCTCCGGTGCCCGAAACCCACTCCCCACGGGCTCTCCTTCGTGGGGAAGCAGGATTGGGCGCGCGAAGGCCTTCTGCGCTCAGTCCCCAGCCATACACCCTGAGCCAGCTCGGCTCTGCTCCGAGGCCCCGTAGCACCGTCCGCCCCAAATGAGCTTCTGGCAGCTGCCTTCTGCAAAGGGAAACTCTCCTAGGGCAGCCAACAACAGCCACAACGCACCTCGCATCGAGAAAGCAACGCAAGCCGTTTTCGCCCCTGGCCCTCCGCTCTCCATAATGCGAAGCGGGGCTGGGCTGCCCCGGCTCCCTGGGCCCTGCTGCTTTGCTGGGGGTCTCCGGTGCCCGAAACCCACTCCCCACGGGTTCTCCTTCGTGGGGAAGCAGGATTGGGCGAGCGAAGGCCTTCTGCGCCCACCCCTCGCCATGCCCCCTGAGCCAATTCGGCCGCTCAGCGCCGATGCCCCGTCGCACCGACCGCCCCAAACGAGCTTCTGGCAGCTGCCTTCTGCAAAGGGAAACTCTCCACGGGCAGCAAACCACAGCCCCAACGCGCCTCGGATCGAGAAAGCAACGCATGCCTTTTTCGTCCCTGGCCCTCCGCTCTCCATAATGCGAACCGGGGCTGGGCTGCCCCGGCTCCGTGGGCCCTGCTGCTTTGCTGGGGGTCTCCGGTGCCCGAAACCCACTCCCCACGGGTTCTCCTTCGTGGGGAAGCAGGATTGGGCGCGCGAAGGCCTTCTGCGCTCAGTCCCCAGCCATACACCCTGAGCCAGCTCGGCTCTGCTCCGAGGCCCCGTAGCACCGTCCGCCCCAAATGAGCTTCTGGCAGCTGCCTTCTGCAAAGGGAAACTCTCCTAGGGCAGCCAACAACAGCCACAACGCACCTCGCATCGAGAAAGCAACGCAAGCCGTTTTCGCCCCTGGCTCTCCGCTCTCCATAATGCGAACCGGGGCTGGGCTGCCCCGGCTCCCTGGGCCCTGCTGCTTTGCTGGGGGTCTCCGGTGCCCGAAACCCACTCCCCACGGGTTCTCCTTCGTGGGGAAGCAGGATTGCGCGCGCGAAGGCCTTCTGCGCCCAGGCCCCAGTCATGCCCCCTGAGGCAGTTCAGCCGATCAGCGCAGAAGCCCTGTCGCACCGACGGCCCCAAACGAGCTTCTGGCAGCTGCATTCTGCAAAGGGAAACTCTCCTTGAGCAGCAACCCACATCCCCAATGCGCCTCGGATCGAGAAAGCAACGCAAGCCGTTTTCGCCCCCGGCCCCCCGCTCTCCATAGGGCGAACCAGGGCTGGGCTGCCCCGGCTCCCTGTGCCCTGCTGCTTTGCTGGGGGTCTCCGGTGCCCGAAACCCACTCCCCATGGGTTCTCCTTCGTGGGGACGCAGGATTGGGCGCGCGAAGGCCTTCTGCGCCCAGGCCCCAGCCATGCCCCCTGAGGCAGCTCGGCCGCTCAGCGCCGAGGCCCCGTCGCAGTGACGGCCCCAGTCGAGCTTCTGGCAGCTGCATTCTGCAAAGGAAAACTCTCCTCGGGCAGCAAACCACAGCCCCAACGACCCTCGTTTCGAGAAAGCATCGCAAGCCGTTTTCGCCCCCGGCCCCTCGCTCTCCATAGGGCGAACCGGGGCTGGGCGGCCCCGGCTGCCTGGGCCCTGCTGCTTTGCTGGGTGTCTCCGGTGCCCGAAACCCACTCCCCATGGGTACTCCTTCGTGGGGAAGCAGGATTGGGCGCGGGAAGCCTTCTGCGCCCAGGCCCCAGCCATGCCCCCTGAGCCAGCTAGGCCGCTCAGCGCCGAGGCCCTATCACACCGATGGCCCGAAACAATCTTCTGGCAGCTGCATTCTGCAAAGGGAAACTCTCCTCGGGAAGCAAACCAGAGCCCCAACGCGCCTCGGATCGAGAAAGCAACGCAAGCCGTTTTCGCCCCCGGCCCTCCGCTCTCCATAGGGCGAACGGGGGCTGGGCTGCCCTGGCTCCCTGAGCCCTGCTGCTTTGCTGGGGGTCTCCGGTGCCCGAAACCCACTCCCCACGGGTTTTCCTTCGTGGGGAAGCAGGATTGGGCTCGCGAAGGCCTTCTGCGCCCACCCCTCGCCATGCCCCCTGAGCCAATTCGGCCGCTCAGCGCCGATGCCCCGTCGCACCGACCGCCCCAAACGAGCTGCTGGCAGCTGCCTTCTGCAAAGGGAAACTCTCCACGGGCAGCAAACCACAGCCCCAACGCGCCTCGGATCGAGAAAGCAACGCATGCCTTTTTCGTCCCTGGCCCTCCGCTCTCCATAATGCGAACCGGGGCTGGGCTGCCCCGGCTCCCTGGGCCCTGCTGCTTTGCTGGGGGTCTCCGGTGCCCGAAACCCACTCCCCACGGGTTCTCCTTCGTGGGGAAGCAGGATTGGGCGCGCGAAGGCCTTCTGCGCTCAGTCCCCAGCCATACACCCTGAGCCAGCTCGGCTCTGCTCCGAGGCCCCGTAGCACCGTCCGCCCCAAATGAGCTTCTGGCAGCTGCCTTCTGCAAAGGGAAACTCTCCTAGGGCAGCCAACAACAGCCACAACGCACCTCGCATCGAGAAAGCAACGCAAGCCGTTTTCGCCCCTGGCCCTCCGCTCTCCATAATGCGAACCGGGGCTGGGCTGCCCCGGCTCCCTGGGCCCTGCTGTTTTGCTGGGGGTCTCCGGTGCCCGAAACCCACTCCCCACGGGTTCTCCTTCGTGGGGAAGCAGGATTGGGCTCGCGAAGGCCTTCTGCGCCCACCCCTCGCCATGCCCCCTGAGCCAATTCGGCCGCTCAGCGCCGATGCCCCGTCGCACCGACCGCCCCAAACGAGCTGCTGGCAGCTGCCTTCTGCAAAGGGAAACTCTCCACGGGCAGCAAACCACAGCCCCAACGCGCCTCGGATCGAGAAAGCAACGCATGCCTTTTTCGTCCCTGGCCCTCCGCTCTCCATAATGCGAACCGGGGCTGGGCTGCCCCGGCTCCCTGGCCCTGCTGCTTTGCTGGGGGTCTCCGGTGCCCGAAACCCACTCCCCACGGGTTCTCCTTCGTGGGGAAGCAGGATTGGGCGCGCGAAGGCCTTCTGCGCTCAGTCCCCAGCCATACACCCTGAGCCAGCTCGGCTCTGCTCCGAGGCCCCGTAGCACCGTCCGCCCCAAATGAGCTTCTGGCAGCTGCCTTCTGCAAAGGGAAACTCTCCTAGGGCAGCCAACAACAGCCACAACGCACCTCGCATCGAGAAAGCAACGCAAGCCGTTTTCGCCCCTGGCCCTCCGCTCTCCATAATGCGAACCGGGGCTGGGCTGCCCCGGCTCCCTGGGCCCTGCTGCTTTGCTGGGGGTCTCCGGTGCCCGAAACCCACTCCCCACGGGTTCTCCTTCGTGGGGAAGCAGGATTGGGCTCGCGAAGGCCTTCTGCGCCCACCCCTCGCCATGCCCCCTGAGCCAATTCGGCCGCTCAGCGCCGATGCCCCGTCGCACCGACCGCCCCAAACGAGCTGCTGGCAGCTGCCTTCTGCAAAGGGAAACTCTCCACGGGCAGCAAACCACAGCCCCAACGCGCCTCGGATCGAGAAAGCAACGCATGCCTTTTTCGTCCCTGGCCCTCCGCTCTCCATAATGCGAACCGGGGCTGGGCTGCCCCGGCTCCCTGGGCCCTGCTGCTTTGCTGGGGGTCTCCGGTGCCCGAAACCCACTCCCCACGGGTTCTCCTTCGTGGGGAAGCAGGATTGGGCGCGCGAAGGCCTTCTGCGCTCAGTCCCCAGCCATACACCCTGAGCCAGCTCGGCTCTGCTCCGAGGCCCCGTAGCACCGTCCGCCCCAAATGAGCTTCTGGCAGCTGCCTTCTGCAAAGGGAAACTCTCCTAGGGCAGCCAACAACAGCCACAACGCACCTCGCATCGAGAAAGCAACGCAAGCCGTTTTCGCCCCTGGCCCTCCGCTCTCCATAATGCGAACCGGGGCTGGGCTGCCCCGGCTCCCTGGGCCCTGCTGCTTTGCTGGGGGTCTCCGGTGCCCGAAACCCACTCCCCACGGGTTCTCCTTCGTGGGGAAGCAGGATTGGGCGCGCGAAGGCCTTCTGCGCCCAGGCCCCAGTCATGCCCCCTGAGGCAGTTCAGCCGCTCAGCGCCGAGGCCCCGTCGCAGTGACGGCCCCAATCGAGCTTCTGGCAGCTGCATTCTGCAAAGGAAAACTCTCCTCGGGCAGCAAACCACAGCCCCAACGACCCTCGTTTCGAGAAAGCATCGCAAGCCGTTTTCGCCCCCGGCCCCTCGCTCTCCATAGGGCGAACCGGGGCTGGGCGGCCCCGGCTGCCTGGGCCCTGCTGCTTTGCTGGGTGTCTCCGGTGCCCGAAACCCACTCCCCATGGGTTCTCCTTTGTGGGGAAGCAGGATTGGGCGCGGGAAGCCTTCTGCGCCCAGGCCCCAGCCATGCCCCCTGAGCCAGCTCGGCCGCTCAGCGCCGAGGCCCTATCACACCGATGGCCCGAAACAATCTTCTGGCAGCTGCATTCTGCAAAGGGAAACTCTCCTCGGGCAGCAAACCACAGCCCCAACGCGCCTCGGATCGAGAAAGCAACGCAAGCCGTTTTCGCCCCCGGCCCCCCGCTCTCCATAGAGCGAACTAGGGCTGGGCTGCCCAGGCTTCCTCGGCCCTGCTGCTTTGCTGGGTGTCTCCGGTGCCCGAAACCCACTCCCCACGGGTTCTCCTTCGTGGGGAAGCAGGATTGGGCGCGCTAAGTCTTCTGCGCCCAGGCCCCAGCCATGCCCCCTGAGCCAGCTCGGGCTCTCAGCGCTGAGGACCCGTCGCACCGACGGCCCCAAACAATCTTCTGGCAGCTGCATTCTGCAAAGGGAAACTCTCCTCGGGCAGCAAACCACAGCCCCAACGCCCCTCGGATCGAGGAAGCAACGCAAGCCGTTTTCGCCCCCGACACCCTGCTCTCCATAGGGCGAACCAAGGCTGGGCTGCCCAGCCTCCCTGGGCCCTGCTGCTTTGATGGGGGTCCCCGTGCCCGAAACCCACTCCCCACAGGTTCTACTTCGTGGGGAAGCAGGATTGGGCGCGCGAAGGCCTTCTGCCCCCAGGCCCCAGGCAAGCCCCCTGAGCCAGCTCGGCTGCTCAGCGCCAAGGTCCCGTCGCACCGATGCCTCAAACGAGATTCTGACAGCTGCATTCTGCAAAGGGAAACTCTCCTCGGGCAGCAAACCACAGCCCCAACGCGCCTCGGATCGAGAAAGCAACGCAAGCCGTTTTCGCCCCCGGCCCCCCGCTCAACATAGAGCGAACCGGGGCTGTGCTGCCCAGGCTCCCTGGGCCCTGCTGCTTTGCTGGGGGTCTCCAGTGCCCGAAACCCACTCCCCACGGGTTCTCCTTCGTGGGGAAGCAGGATTGGACGCGCGAAGCCTTCGGCGCCCAGGCCCCAGCCATGCCCCCTGAGCCAGCTCAGCGTCTCAGCGCCTAGGCCCCGTCCTACCGACGGCCCCAAACAATCTTCTGGCAGCTGCATTCTGCAAAGGGAAACTCTCCACGGGCAGCAAACCACAGCCCCAACGCGCCTCGGATCGAGAAAGCAACGCAAGCCGTTTTCGCCCCGGCCCACGCCCCTCCATAGGGCGAACCGGTGCTGGGCTACCCCGGCTCCCTGGGCCCTGCTGCTTTGCTGGGCGTCTCCGGTGCCCGAAACCCACTCCCCACGGGTTCTCCTTCGTGGGGAAGCAGGATTGGGCTCGCGAAGGCGTTCTGCGCCCAGGCCCCATCTAAGCCCCCTGAGCCAGCTCGGCCGCTCAGCACCAAGGTCCCGTCGCACCGATGGCCCCAAACGAGCTTCTGACAGCTGCATTCTGCAAAGGGAAACTCTCCTCGGGCAGCAAACCACAGCCCCAACGCGCCTCGGATCGAGAAAGCAACGCAAGCCGTTTTCGCCCCCGGCCCCCCCTCTCCATAGAGCGAACCGGGGCAGGGCTGCCCAGGCTCCCTGGGCCCTGCTGCTTTGCTGGGGGTCTCCGGTGCCCGAAACCCACTCCCCACGGGTTCTCCTTCGTGGGGAAGCAGGATTGGGCGCGCGAAGGCCGTCTGCGCCCAGGCCCCAGCCATGCCCCCTGAGCCAGCTCGGCCGCTCAGCGCCTAGGCCCCGTCGCACCAAAGGCCCCAAACAATCTTCTGGCAGCTGCATTCTGCAAAGGGAAACTCTCCTCCGACAGCAACCCACAGCCGCAACGCGCCTCGGATCGAGAAAGCAACGCAAGCCGTTTTCGCCCCCGGCCCTCCGCTCTCCATAGGGCGAACCTGGGCTGGGCTGCCCTGGCTCCCTGGGCCCTGCTGCTTTGCTGGGGGTCTCCAGTGCCCGAAACCCACTCCCCACAGGTTCTCCTTCGTGGGGAAGCAGGATTGGGCGCGCAAAGGCCTTCTGCGCCCAGGCCCGAGCCTTGCCCCCTGAGCCAGCTCGGCCGCTCAGCGCCGAGGCCCCGTCGCACCGACGGCCCCAAACGAGCATCTGGCAGCTGCATTCTGCAAAGGGAAACTCTCCTCGGGCAGCAAACCTCAGCCCCAAGGCGCCTCGGATCGAGAAAGCAACGCAAGACGTTTTCGCCCCGGCACTCCTTTCTCCATAGGGCGAACTGGGACTGGGCTGCCCCAGCTCCCTGGGCCCTGCTGCGTTGCTGGGGGTCTCGGGTGCCCGAAACCCACTCCCCACGGGTTCACCTTCTTGGGGAAGCAGGATTTGGCGCGTGAAGGCCTTCTGCACCCAGGCCCCTGCCCTGCCCCCTGCGCCAGCTTGGCTGCTCAGCGCCGAGGCCCGGTGGCACCGACGGCCCCAAAGGAGCTTCTGGCAGCTGCATTCTGCAAAGGGAAACTCTCCTCGGGCAGCAAACCACAGCCCCAACGCGCCTCGGAACGAGAAAGCAACGCAAGCCGTTTTCCTCCCAGACCCTCCACTCTCCATAGGGCAAAGCGGGGCTGGGCTGCCCCGGCTCCCTGGGCCCTGCTGCTTTGCTGGCGGTCTCCGGTGCCCCAAACCCACTCCCCACGGGTTCTCCTTCGGGGGGAAGCAGGATTGGGTGCGCGAAGGCCTTCTGCGCCCAGGCCCCAGCCATGCCCCCGGAGCCAATTCGGCCTCTCAGCGCCGAGGCGCCGTGGCACCGACCACCCCAAACGAGCCTCTGGCAGCTGCATTCTGCAAAGGGAAACTCTCCTCGGGCAGCAAACCACAGCCCCAACGCGCCTCGGATCGAGAAAGCAACGCAAGCCGTTTTCGCCCCGGCCCACGCCCCTCCATAGGGCGAACCGGTGCTGGGCTACCCCGGCTCCCTGGGCCCTGCTGCTTTGCTGGGGGTCTCCGGTGCCCGAAACCCACTCCCCACGGGTTCTCCTTCGTGGGGAATCAGGATTGGGCGCGCGAAGTCCTTCTGAGCCCAGGCCCCATCTAAGCCCCCTGAGCCAGCTCGGCCGCTCAGCGCCAAGGTCCCGTCGCACCGATGGCCCCAAACGAGCTTCTGGCAGCTGCATTCTGCAAAGGGAAACTCTCCTCGGGCAGCAAACCACAGCCCCAACGCGCCTCGGATCGAGAAAGCAACGCAAGCCGTTTTCGCCCCCGGCCCCCCCTCTCCATAGAGCGAACCGGGGCAGGGCTGCCCCGGCTCCCTGGGCCATGCTGCTTTGCTGGGGGTCTCCGGTGCCCGAAACCCACTCCCCACGGGTTCTCCTTCGTGGGGAAGCAGGATTGGGCGCGCGAAGGCCTTCTGCGCCCAGGCCCCAGCCATGCCCCCTGAGCCAGCTCGGCCGCTCAGCGCCTAGGCCCCGTCGCACCAAAGGCCCCAAACAATCTTCTGGCAGCTGCATTCTGCAAAGGGAAACTCTCCTCCGACAGCAACCCACAGCCGCAACGCGCCTCGGATCGAGAAAGCAACGCAAGCCGTTTTCGCCCCCGGCCCTCCGCTCTCCATAGGGCGAACCTGGGCTGGGCTGCCCTGGCTCCCTGGGCCCTGCTGCTTTGCTGGGGGTCTCCAGTGCCCGAAACCCACTCCCCACAGGTTCTCCTTCGTGGGGAAGCAGGATTGGGCACGCGAAGGCCTTCTGCGCCCAGGCCCTACCCTTGCCCCCTGAGAGAGCTCGGTCGCTCAGCGCTGAGGCCCCGTCGCACCGACGGCCCCAAACAATCTTCTGGCAGCTGCATTCTGCAAAGGGAAACTCTCCTTGGGCAGCAAACCACAGCCCCAACGCGCCTCGGATCGAGAAAGCAACGCAAGCCGTTTTCGCCCCCGGCCCCCCCTCTCCATAGAGCGAACCGGGGCAGGGCTGCCCCGGCTCCCTGGGCCATGCTGCTTTGCTGGGGGTCTCCGGTGCCCGAAACCCACTCCCCACGGGTTCTCCTTCGTGGGGAAGCAGGATTGGGCGCGCGAAGGCCTTCTGCGCCCAGGCCCCAGCCATACCCCCTGAGCCAGCTCGGCCGCTCAGCGCCTAGGCCCCGTCGCACCAAAGGCCCCAAACAATCTTCTGGCAGCTGCATTCTGCAAAGGGAAACTCTCCTCCGACAGCAACCCACAGCCGCAACGCGCCTCGGATCGAGAAAGCAACGCAAGCCGTTTTCGCCCCCGGCCCTCCGATCTCCATAGGGCGAACCTGGGCTGGGCTGCCCTGGCTCCCTGGGCCCTGCTGCTTTGCTGGGGGTCTCCAGTGCCCGAAACCCACTCCCCACAGGTTCTCCTTCGTGGGGAAGCAGGATTGGGCACGCGAAGGCCTTCTGCGCCCAGGCCCTACCCTTGCCCCCTGAGAGAGCTCGGTCGCTCAGCGCTGAGGCCCCGTCGCACCGACGGCCCCAAACAATCTTCTGGCAGCTGCATTCTGCAAAGGGAAACTCTCCTTGGGCAGCAAACCACAGCCCCAACGCGCCTCGGATCGAGAAAGCAACGCAAGCCGGTTTCGCCCCCGGCCCCCCGCTCTCCTTAGAGCGAACCGGGGCTGGGCTCCCCAGGCTCCCTGGGCCCTGCTGCTTTGCTGGGGGTCTCCGGTGCCCGAAACCCACTCCCCACGGGTTCTCCTTCGTGGGGAAGCAGGATTGGGCGCGCGAAGGCCTTCTGCGCCCAGGCCCCAGCCATGCCCCCTGAGCCAGCTCGGCCGCTCAGCGCCTAGGCCCCGTCGCACCAAAGGCCCCAAACAATCTTCTGGCAGCTGCATTCTGCAAAGGGAAACTCTCCTCCGACAGCAACCCACAGCCGCAACGCGCCTCGGATCGAGAAAGCAACGCAAGCCGTTTTCGCCCCCGGCCCTCCGCTCTCCATAGGGCGAACCTGGGCTGGGCTGCCCTGGCTCCCTGGGCCCTGCTGCTTTGCTGGGGGTCTCCAGTGCCCGAAACCCACTCCCCACAGGTTCTCCTTCGTGGGGAATCAGGATTGGGCACGCGAAGGCCTTCTGCGCCCAGGCCCTACCCTTGCCCCCTGAGAGAGCTCGGTCGCTCAGCGCTGAGGCCCCGTCGCACCGACGGCCCCAAACAATCTTCTGGCAGCTGCATTCTGCAAAGGGAAACTCTCCTTGGGCAGCAAACCACAGCCCCAACGCGCCTCGGATCGAGAAAGCAACGCAAGCCGGTTTCGCCCCCGGCCCCCCGCTCTCCTTAGAGCGAACCGGGGCTGGGCTCCCCAGGCTCCCTGGGCCCTGCTGCTTTGCTGGGGGTCTCCGGTGCCCGAAACCCACTCCCCACGGGTTCTCCTTCGTGGGGAAGCAGGATTGGGCGCGCGAAGGCCTTCTGCGCCCAGGCCCGAGCCTTGCCCCCTGAGCCAGCTCGGCCGCTCAGCGCCGAGGCCCCGTCGCACCGACGGCCCCAAACGAGCTTCTGGCAGCTGCATTCTGCAAAGGGAAACTCTCCTCGGGCAGCAAACCTCAGCCCCAAGGCGCCTCGGATCGAGAAAGCAACGCAAGCCGTTTTCGCCCCGGCCCTCCTTTCTCCATAGGGCGAACTGGGACTGGGCTGCCCCAGCTCCCTGGGCCCTGCTGCGTTGCTGGGGGTCTCGGGTGCCCGAAACCCACTCCCCACGGGTTCACCTTCTTGGGGAAGCAGGATTTGGCGCGTGAAGGCCTTCTGCACCCAGGCCCCTGCCCTGCCCCCTGCGCCAGCTTGGCTGCTCAGCGCCGAGGCCCGGTGGCACCGACGGCCCCAAAGGAGCTTCTGGCAGCTGCAGTCTGCAAAGGGAAACTCTCCTCGGGCAGCAAACCACAGCCCCAACGCGCCTCGGAACGAGAAAGCAACGCAAGCCGTTTTCCTCCCAGACCCTCCACTCTCCATAGGGCAAAGCGGGGCTGGGCTGCCCCGGCTCCCTGGGCCCTGCTGCTTTGCTGGCGGTCTCCGGTGCCCCAAACCCACTCCCCACGGGTTCTCCTTCGTGGGGAAGCAGGATTGGGCGCGCGAAGGCCTTCTGCGCCCAGGCCCCAGCCATGCCCCCGGAGCCAATTCGGCCTCTCAGCGCCGAGGCGCCGTGGCACCGACCACCCCAAACGAGCCTCTGGCAGCTGCATTCTGCAAAGGGAAACTCTCCTCGGGCAGCAAACCACAGCCCCAACGCGCCTAGGATCGCGAAAGCAAGCAAGCCGTTTTCGCCCCCGGGCCCCGCCACTCCATGGAGCGAACCGGGGCAGGGCGGCCCCGTCTCCCTGGGCCCTGCTGCTTTGCTGGGGGTCTCCGGTGCCCGAAACCCACTCCCCACGGGTTCTCCTTCGTGGGGAAGCAGGATAGGGCGCGCGAAGGCCTTCTGCGCCCAGGCCCCAGGCATGACCCATGAGCCAGCTCAGCAGCTCAGCGCCGAGGCCCCGTCGCACCGACGGCCCCAAACAATCTTCTGGCAGCTGCATTCTGCAAAGGGAAACTCTCCTCGGGCAGCAAACCACAGCCCCAACGCGCCTCGGTTAGAGAAAGCAACGCAAGCCGTTTTCGCCCCCGGCCCTCCGCTCTCCATAGGGCGAACCGGGGCTGGGCTGCCCTGGCTCCTGGGCCCTGCTGCTTTGCTGGGTGTCTCCAGTGCCCGAAACCCACTCCCCACAGGTTCTCCTTCGTGGGGAAGCAGGATTGGGCACGCGAAGGCCTTCTGCGCCCAGGCCCTAGCCAAGCCCCCTGAGCCAGCTCGGCCGCTCAGCGCAAAGTTCCTGTCGCACCGATGGCCCCAAACGAGCTTCTGACAGCTGCATTCTGCAAAGGGAAACTCTCCTCGGGCAGCAAACCACAGCCCCAACGCGCCTCGGATCGAGAAAGCAACGCAAGCTCTTTTCGTCCCCGGGCCCCCGCTCTCCATAGAGCGAACCGCTGCAGGGCTGCCCAGGCTCCCTGGGCCCTGCTGCTTTGCTGGGGGTCTCCGGTGCCCGAAACCCACTCCCCAAGGGTTCACCTTCGTGGGGAAGCAGGATTGGGCGCGCGAAGCCTTCTGCGCCCAGGCCCCAGCCATGCCCCCTGAGCCAGCTCGGCCTCTCAGCGCTGAGGCCCCGTCACACCGACGGCCCCAAACAATCTTCTGGCAGCTGCATTCTGCAAAGGGAAACTCTCCTCGGGCAGCAACCCACAGCCCCATCGCGCCTCGGATCGAGAAAGCAACGCAAGCCGTTTTCGCCCCCGGCCCCCCGCTCTCCATAGGGCTAACCGGGGCTGGGCTGCCCTGGCTCCTTGGGCCCTGTTGCTTTGCTGGGGGTCTCCGGTGCCCGAAACCCACTCACCACGGGTTCTCCTTCGTGGGGAAGCAGGATTGGACGCGTGAAGGCCTTCTGCGCCCAGGCCCCAGCCATGCCCCCTGAGCGAGCTCGGCCGCTCAGCGCCGAGGCCACGTCGCACCGACGGCCCCAAACAATCTTCTGGCAGCTGCATTCTGCAAAGGGAAACTCTCCTCGGGCAGCAAACCACAGCCCCAACGCGCCTCGGATCGAGAAAGCAACGCAAGCCATTTTCGCCCCCGGCCCCCTCCACTCCATAGGGCGAACCGGGGCTGGGCTGCCCCGGCTCCCTGGGCCCTGCTGCTTTGCTGGGGGTCCCTGTGCCCCAAACCCACTCCCCACGGATTCTCCTTCGTGGGGAAGCAGGATTGGGCGCGCGAAGGCCTTCTGCACGCAGGCCCCTGCCATGCCCCCTGGGCCAGCTTGGCCGCTCAGCGCCGAGGCCCGGTGGCACCGACGGCCCCAAAGGAGCTTCTGGCAGCTGCATTCTGCAAAGGGAAACTCTCCTCGGGCAGCAAACCACAGCCCCAACGCGCCTCGGAACAAGAAAGCAACGCAAGCCGTTTTCCTCCCAGACCCTCCACTCTCCATAGGGCAAAGCGGGGCTGGGCTGCCCCGGCTCCCTGGGCCCTGCTGCTTTGCTGGCGGTCTGCGGTGCCCCAAACCCACTCCCAACGGGTTCTCTCTCCTTCATGGGGAAGCAGGATTGGGCGCGCGAAGGCCTTCGGCGCCCAGGCCCCAGCCATGCCCCCGAGGCAATTAGGCCTCTCAGCGCCGAGGCGCCGTGGCACCGACCACCCCAAACGAGCCTCTGGCAGCTGCATTCTGCAAAGGGAAACTCTCCTCGGGCAGCAAACCACAGCCCCAACGCGCCTCGGATCGCGAAAGCAACGCAAGCCGTTTTCGCCCCTGGGCCCCGCCACTCCATGGGGCGAACCGGGGCTGGGCGGCCCCGTCTCCCTGGGCCCTGCTGCTTTGCTGGGGGTCTCCGGTGCCCGAAGCCCACTCCCCACGGGTTCTCCTTCGTGGGGAAGCAGGATTGGACGCGCAAAGCCTTCTGCGCCCAGGCCCCAGCCATGCCCCCTGAGCCAGCTCGGCCTCTCATCGCCTAGGCCCCGTCGCACCGACGGCCCCAAACGAGCTTCTGACAGCTACATTCTGCAAAGGGAAACTCTCCTCGGGCAGCAAACCACAGCCCCAACGCGCCTCGGATCGAGAAAGCAACGCAAGCCGTTTTCGCCCCCGGCCCCCCGCTCTCCATAGAGCGAACCGGGGCTGGGCTGCCCCGGCTCCCTGGGCCCTGCTGCTTTGCTCGTGGTCCCCGTTCCCGAAACCCACTCCCCACAGTTTCTCCTTCGTGGGGAATCAGGATTGGGCGCGGGAAGGCCTTCTGCGCCCAGGCCCCAGGCAAGCCCCCGAGCCAGCTCGGCTGCTCAGCGCCAAGATCCCGACGCACCGATGCCCCAAACGAGCTTCTGACAGCTGCATTCTGCAAAGGGAAACTCTCCTCGGGCAGCAAACCACAGCCCCAACGCGCCTCGGATCGAGAAACAACGCAAGCCGTTTTCGCCCCCGGACCCCGAAATCCATAGGGCGAACCGGGGCTGGTTTGCCCAAGCCCCCTGGGCCCTGCTGCTTTGCTGGGGTTCTCCGGTGCCCGAAACCCACTCCCCACGGGTTCACTTTCGTGAGGAAGCAGGATTGGGCACGCGAAGCCTTCTGCGTCCAAGCCCCAGCCATGCCCCCTGAGCCAGCTCGGCCGCTCAGCGCCTAGGCCCCGTCGCACTGACGGCCCCAAACAATCTTCTGACAGCTGCATTCTGCAAAGGGAAACTCTCCTCGGGCAGCAAACCACAGCCCCAATGCTCCTCGGTTAAAGAAAGCAACGCAAGCCGTTTTCGCCCCCGGCCCCCCGCTCTCCATAGAGCGAACCGGGGCTGGGCTGCCCAGGCTCCCTGGGCCCTGCTGCTTTGCTGGGTGTCTCCGGTGCCCGAAACCCACTCCCCACGGGTTCTCCTTCGTGGGGAAGCAGGATTGGACGCGCGAAGCCTTCTGGGCCCAGGCCCCAGCCATGCCCCCTGAGCCAGCTCGGCCTCTCATCGCCTAGGCCCCGTCGCACCGACGGCCCCAAACGAGCTTCTGTCAGCTGCATTCTGCAAAGGGAAACTCTCCTCAGGCAGCAAACCACAGCCCCAACGCGCCTCGGATCGAGAAAGCAACGCAAGCCGTTTTCGCCCCCGGCCCCCGCCACTCCAAAGGGCGAAACGGGGCTGGGCTGCCCCGGCTCCCTGGGCCCTGCTGCTTTGCTGGGGGTCTCCGGTGCCCGAAACCCATTCCCCACGGGTTCTCCTTCGTGGGGAAGCAGGATTGGGCGCGCGATGTCCTTCTGCGCCCAGGCCCCAGCCTTGCCCCCTGAGCCAGCTCGGCCTTTCAGCGCCGAGTCCCCGTCGCACCGACGGCCCGAAACAATCTTCTGGCAGCTGCATTCTGCAAAGGGAAACTCTCCTCGGGCAGCAAACCACAGCCCCAACGCGCCTCGGATCGAGAAAGCAACGCAAGCCGTTTTCGCCCCCGTCCCCCCGCTGTCCATAGAGCGAACCGGGGCTGGGCTGCCCCGGCTCCCTGGGCCCTGCTGCTTTGCTGGGGTTCTCCGGTGCCCGAAACCCAGCCCCACGGTTTCTCCTTCGTGGGGAAGCACGATTGGGCGCGCGAAGCCCTTCTGCGCCCAGGCCCCCGCCATGCCCCCTGAGCCAGCTAGGCCGCTCAGCGCCTAGGCCCCGTCGCACCGACGGCCCGAAACAATCTTCTGGCAGCTCATTCTGCAAAGGAAAACTCTCCTCGGGCAGCAAACCACAGCCCCAACGCGCCTCGGATCGAGATACAACGCAAGCCGTTTTCTCCCCCGCCCCCCTGCTCTCCATAGAGTGAACTGGCTGGGCTGCCCAGGCTCCCTGGGCCCTGCTGCTTTGCTGGGGGTCTCCGGTGCCCGAAACCCACACCCCACGGGTTCTCCTTCGTGGGGAAGCAGGATTGGACGCGCAAAACCTTCTGCGCCCAGGCCCCAGCCATGCCCCCTGAGACAGCTCGGCCTCTCAGCGCCTAGGCCCCGTCGCACCGACGGCCCCAAACAATCTTCTGGCAGCTGCATTCTGCAAAGGGAAACTCTCCTCGGGCAGCAAACCACAGCCCCAATGCTCCTCGGTTAGAGAAAGCAACGCAAGCCTTTTTCCCCCCCGGCACCCCTCTCTCCATAGAGCGAACCGGGGCTGGGCTGCCCCGGCTCCCTGGGCCCTGCTGTTTGCTGGGGGTCTCCGGTGCCCGAAACCCACTCCCCACGGGTTCTCCTTCGTGGGGAAGCAGGATTGGGCGAGCGATGGCCTTCTGCGCCCAGGCCCGAGACTTGCCCCCTGAGCCAGCTCGGCCTCTCAGCGCTGAGGCCCCATCGCACCGACGGCCCAAAACAATCTTCTGGCAGCTGCATTCTGCAAAGGGAAACTCTCCTCGGGCAGCAAACCACAGCCCCAACGCGCCTCGGATCGAGAAAGCAACGCAAGTCGTTTTCGCCCCCGGCCCCCGGCTCTCCATAGAGCAAACCGGGGCTGGGCTGCCCCGGCTCCCTGGGCCCTGCTGCATTGCTGGATGTCTCCGGTTCCCGAAACCCACTCCCCACGGGTTCTCCTTTGTGGGGAAGCAGGATTGGGCGAGCGAAGGCCTTCTGCGCCCAGGCCCCAGCCATGCCCCCTGAGCCAGCACGGCCGCTCAGCGCCGAGACCCCGTCTCACCGACGGCCCGAAACAATCTTCTGGCAGCTGCATTCTGCAAAGGGAAACTCTCCTCGGGCAGCAAACCACAGCCCCAACGCGCCTCGAATCGAGAAAGCAACGCAAGCCGTTTTCGCCCCCGGCCCCCCGCTCTCCATAGAGCGAACCGGGGCTGGGCTGCCCCGGCTCCCTGGGCCCTGCTGCTTTGCTGGGGGTCTCCGGTGCCCGAAACCCACTCCCCACGGGTTCTCCTTCGTGGGGAAGCAGGATTGGGCGCGCGAAGCCCTTCTGCGCCCAGGCCCCAGCCATGCCCCCTGAGCCAGCTAGGCCGCTCAGCGCCTAGGCCCCGTCGCACCGACGGCCCGAAACAATCTTCTGGCAGCTGCATTCTGCAAAGGGTAACTCTCCTCGGGCAGCAAACCACAGCCCCAACGCGCCTCGGATCGAGAAAGCACTGCAATCCGTTTTCGACCTGACCCCCCGCTCTCCATAGGGCTAACCGGGGCTGGGCTGCCCTGGCTCCTTGGGCCCTGCTGCTTTGCTGGGTGTCTCCGGTGCCCGAAACCCACTCCCCACAGGTTCTCCTTCGTGGGGAAGCAGGATTGGGAGCGCGAAGCTTTCTGCGCCCAAGCCCCAGCCATGCCCCCTGAGCCGGCTCGGCCGCTCAGCGCCTAGGCTCCTTAGAATCGACGACCATAAACGAACTTCTGGCAGCTGCATTCTGCAAAGGGAAACTCTCCTCGGGCAGCAAACCACAGCCCCAACGCGCCTCGGATCCAGAAAGCAAGGCAAGCCCTTTTCGCCCCCGGCCCCCCGCTCTCCATAGAGCGAACCGCGGCAGGGCTGCCCAGGCTCCCTGGGCCCTGCTGCTTTACTGGTGTTTTCCGGTGCCCGAAACCCACTCCCCACGGGTTCTCCTTCGTGGGGAAGCAGGATTGGGTGCACGAAGGCCTTCTGCGCCCAGACCCCAGCCTTGCCCCCTGAGCCAGCTCGGCCGCTCAGCGCCGAGGCCCCGTCGCACCGACGGCCCCAAACAATCTTCTGGCAGCTGCATTCTGCAAAGGGAAACTCTCCTCGGGCAGAAACCACAGCCCCAACGCGCCTCGGATCGAGAAAGCAACGCAAGCCGTTTTCGCCCCCGGCCCCCGCTCTCCATAGAGCGAACCGGGCTGGGCTGCCCAGGCTCCCTGGGCCCTGCTGCTTTGCTGGGTGTCTGCGGTGCCCGAAACCCACTCCCCACGGGTTCTCCTTCGTGGGGAAGCAGGATTGGACGCGCGAAGCCTTCTGCGCCCAGGCCCCAGCCATGCCCCCTGAGCCAGATCGGCCGCTCAGCGCCTAGGCCCCGTCGCACTGACGGCCCCAAACAATCTTCTGACAGCTGCATTCTGCAAAGGGAAACTCTCCTCGGGCAGCAAACCACAGCCCCAATGCTCCTCGGTTAGAGAAAGCAACGCAAGCCGTTTTCGCCCCCTGCCCCCGCTCTCCATAGAGCGAACCGGGGCTGGGCTGCCCAGGCTCCCTGGGCCCTGCTGCTTTGCTGGGTGTCTCCGGTGCCCGAAACCCACTCCCCACGGGTTCTCCTTCGTGGGGAAGCAGGATTGGACGCGGGAAGCCTTCTGGGCCAAGGCCCCTGCCATGCCCACTGAGACAGCTCGGCCTCTCATCGCCTAGGCCCCGTCGCACCGACGGCCCCAAACAATCTTCTGGCAGCTGCATTCTGCAAAGGGAAACTCTCCTCGGGCAGCAAACCACAGCCCCAACGCGCCTCGGATCGAGAAAGCAACGCAAGCCGTTTTCGCCCCCGGCCCCCCGCTCTCCCTAGGGCTAACCGGGGCTGGGCTGCCATGGCTCCTTGGGCCCTGCTGCTTTGCTGGGGGTCGCCGGTGCCCGAAACCCACTCCCCACTGGTTCTCCTTCGTGGGGAAGCAGGATTGGGTGCACGAAGGCCTTCTGCGCCCAGGCCCCAGCCTTGCCCCCTGAGCGAGCTTGGCCGCTCAGCGCCGAGGCCCCGTCGCACCGACGGCCCCAAACAATCTTCTGGCAGCTGCATTCTGCAAAGGGAAACTCTCCTTGGGCAGCAAACCACAGCCCCAACGCGCCTCGGATCGAGAAAGCAACGCAAGCCGTTTTCGCCCCCAACCCCCCGCTCTCCATAGGGCGAACCAGGGCTGGGCTGCCCCGGCTCCCTGGGCCCTGCTGCTTTGCTGGTGGTCCCCGTGCCCGAAACCCACTCCCCACAGGTTCTCCTTCCTGGGGAAGCAGGATTGGGCGCGGGAAGGCCTTCTGCGCCCATGCCCCAGGCAAGCCCCCGAGCCAGCTCGGCTGCTCAGCGCCAAGATCCCGTCGCACCAATGCCCCAAACGAGCTTCTGACAGCTGCATTCTGCAAAGGGAAACTCTCCTCGGGCAGCAAACCACAGCCCCAACGCGCCTCGGATCGAGATACAACGCAAGCCGTTTTCTCCCCCGCCCCCCTGCTCTCCATAGAGTGAACTGGCTGGGCTGCCCAGGCTCCCTGGGCCCTGCTGCTTTGCTGGGGGTCTCCGGTGCCCGAAACCCACTCCCCACGGGTTCTCCTTCGTGGGGAAGCAGGATTGGACGCGCGAAGCCTTCTGCGCCCAGGCCCCAGCCATGCCCCCTGAGACAGCTCGGCCTCTCAGCGCCTAGGCCCCGTCGCACCGACGGCCCCAAACAATCTTCTGGCAGCTGCATTCTGCAAAGGGAAACTCTCCTCGGGCAGCAAACCACAGCCCCAATGCTCCTCGGTTAGAGAAAGCAACGCAAGCCTTTTTCCCCCCCGGCCCCCCGCTCTCCATAGAGCGAACAGGGGCTGGTCTGCCCCGGCTCCCTGGGCCCTGCTGTTTGCTGGGGGTCTCCGGTGCCCGAAACCCACTCCCCACGGGTTCTCCTTCGTGGGGAAGCAGGATTGGGCGAGCGATGAGCTTCTGCGCCCAGGCCCGAGACTTGCCCCCTGAGCCAGCTCGGCCTCTCAGCGCTGAGGCCCCATCGCACCGACGGCCCAAAACAATCTTCTGGCAGCTGCATTCTGCAAAGGGAAACTCTCCTCGGGCAGCAAACCACAGCCCCAACGCGCCTCGGATCGAGAAAGCAACGCAAGCCGTTTTCGCCCCCGGCCCCCGGCTCTCCATAGAGCAAACCGGGGCTGGGCTGCCCCGGCTCCCTGGGCCCTGCTGCATTGCTGGATGTCTCCGGTTCCCGAAACCCACTCCCCACGGGTTCTCCTTTGTGGGGAAGCAGGATTGGGCGCGCGAAGGCCTTCTGCGCCCAGGCCCCAGCCATGCCCCCTGAGCCAGCACGGCCGCTCAGCGCCGAGACCCCGTCTCACCGACGGCCCGAAACAATCTTCTGGCAGCTGCATTCTGCAAAGGGAAACTCTCCTCGGGCAGGAAACCACAGCCCCAACGCGCCTCGGATCGAGAAAGCAACGCAAGCCGTTTTCGCCGCCGGCCCCCCGCTCTCCATAGAGCGAACCGGGGCTGGGCTGCCCCGGCTCCCTGGGCCCTGCTGCTTTGCTGGGGGTCTCCGGTGCCCGAAACCCACTCCCCACGGGTTCTCCTTCGTGGGGAAGCAGGATTGGGCGCGCGAAGCCCTTCTGCGCCCAGGCCCCAGCCATGCCCCCTGAGCCAGCTAGGCCGCTCAGCGCCTAGGCCCCGTCGCACCGACGGCCCGAAACAATCTTCTGGCAGCTGCATTCTGCAAAGGGTAACTCTCCTCGGGCAGCAAACCACAGCCCCAATGCGCCTCGGATCGAGAAAGCACTGCAATCCGTTTTCGACCCGACCCCCCGCTCTCCATAGGGCTAACCGGGGCTGGGCTGCCCTGGCTCCTTGGGCCCTGCTGCTTTGCTGGGTGTCTCCGGTGCCCGAAACCCACTCCCCACAGGTTCTCCTTCGTGGGGAAGCAGGATTGGGAGCGCGAAGCTTTCTGCGCCCAAGCCCCAGCCATGCCCCCTGAGCCGGCTCGGCCGCTCAGCGCCTAGGCTCCTTAGAATCGACGACCATAAACGAACTTCTGGCAGCTGCATTCTGCAAAGGGAAACTCTCCTCGGGCAGCAAACCACAGCCCCAACGCGCCTCGAATCGAGAAAGCAAGGCATGCCCTTTTCGCCCCCGGCCCCCCGCTCTCCATAGAGCGAACCGCGGCAGGGCTGCCCAGGCTCCCTGGGCCCTGCTGCTTTACTGGGGTTTTCCGGTGCCCGAAACCCACTCCCCACGGGTTCTCCTTCGTGGGGAAGCAGGATTGGGCGCGTGAAGGCCTTCTGCGCCCAGGCCCCAGCCATGCAACCTGAGCCAGCTCGGCCGCTCAGCGCCTAGTCTCCGTCGAACCGAAGGCCCCAAACAATCTTCTGGCAGCTACATTCTGCAAAGGGAAAGTCTCCTCGGGCAGCAAACCACAGCCCCAACACGCCTCGGATCGAGAAAGCAACGCAAGCCGTTTTCGCCCCCGGACCCCCGCTCTCCATAGAGCGAACCGGGGCTGGGCTGCCCCGGCTCCCTGGGCCCTGCTGCTTTGCTGGGGGTCTCCGGTGCCCGAAACCCACTCCCCACGGGTTCTCCTTCGTGGGGAAGCAGGATTGGGCGCGCGAAGGCCTTCTGCGCCCAGGCCCAAGCCTTGCCCCCTGAGCCAGCTCGGCCGCTCAGCTCCGAGGCCCCGTCGCACCGACGGCCCCAAACGAGCTTCTGGCAGCTGCATTCTGCAAAGGGAAACTCTCCTCGGGCAGCAAACCACAGCCCCAACGCGACTCGGATGGAGAAACAACGCAAGCCGTTTTCGCCCCCGCCCCCCTGCTCTCCATAGAGCGAACCGGGGCTGGGCTGCCCAGGCTCCCTGGGCCCTGCTGCTTTGCTGGGGGTCTCCGGTGCCCGAAACCCACACCCCACAGGTTATCCTTCGTGGGGAAGCAGGATTGGACGCGCGAAGCCCTTCTGCGCCCAGGCCCGAGCCTTGCCCCCTGAGCAAGCTCGGCCGCTCAGCGCCGACGCCCCGTCGCACCGACGGCCCCAAACAATCTTCTGGCAGCTGCATTCTGCAAAGGGAAACTCTCCTCGGGCAGCAAACCACAGCCCCAACGCGCCTCGGATCGAGAAAGCAACACAATCCGTTTTCGCCCCCGACCACCCGCTCTCCATAGGGCGAACCGGGGCTGGGCTGCCCCGGCTCCCTGGGCCCTGCTGCTTTGCTGGTGGTCGCCGTGCCCGAAACCCACTCCCCACAGGTTATCCTTCGTGGGGAAGCAGGATTGGGCGCGGGAAGGCCTTCTGCGCCCAGGCCCCAGGCAAGCCCCCTGAGCCAGCTCGGCTGCTCAGCGCCAAGGTCCCGTTGCACCGATGCCCCAAACGAGCTTCTGACAGCTGCATTCTGCAAAGGGAAACTCTCCTCGGGCAGCAAACCACAGCCACAATGCTCCTCGGTTCGAGAAAGCAACGCAAGCCTTTTTCGCCCCCGGCCCCCCGCTCTCCATAGAGCGAACCGGGGCTGGGCTGCCCAGGCTCCCTGGGCCCTGCTGCTTTGCTGGGTGTCTCCGGTGCCCGAAACCCACTCCCCACGGGTTCTCCTTCGTGGGGAAGCAGGATTGGGCGAGCGATGGCCTTCTGCGCCCAGGCCCGAGACTTGCCCCCTGAGCCAGCTCGTCCTCTCAGCGCTGAGGCACCGTCGCACCGACGGCCCTAAACAATCTTCTGTCAGCTGCATTCTGCAAAGCGAAACTCTCCTCAGGCAGCAAACCACAGCCCCAATGCTCCTCGGTTAGAGAAAGCAACGCAAGCCGTTTTCGCCCCCGGCCCCCCGCTCTCCATAGAGCGAACCGGGGCCCGGCTGCCCCGGCTCCCTGGGCCCTGCTGCTTTGCTGGGGGTCTCCGGTGCCCGAAACCCACTCCCCACGGGTTCTCCTTCGTGGGGAAGCAGGATTGGACGCGCGAAGCCTTCTGCGCCCATGCCCCAGCCATGCCCCATGAGCCAGCTAGGCCTCTCAGCGCCTAGGCCCCGTCGCACCGACGGCCCCAAACAATCTTCTGGCAGCTGCATTCTGCAAAGGGAAACTCTCCTCGGGCAGCAAACCACAGCCCCAACGCGCCTCGGATCGAGAAAGCACTGCAAGCCGTTTTCGACCCGACCCCCCGCTCTCCATAGGGGTAACCGGGGCAGGGCTGCCCTGGCTCCTTGGGCCCTGCTGCTTTGCTGGGTGTCTCCGGTGCCCGAAACCCACTCCCCACAGGTTCTCCTTCGTGGGGAAGCAGGATTGGGCGCGCGAAGCTTTCTGCGCCCAAGCCCCAGCCATGCCCCCTGAGCCGGCTCGGCCGCTCAGCGCCTAGGCTCCTTAGAATCGACGACCATAAACGAACTTCTGGCAGCTGCATTCTGCAAAGGGAAACTCTCCTCGGGCAGCAAACCACAGCCCCAACGCGCCTCGGATCGAGAAAGCCAGGCAAGCCCTTTTCGCCCCCGGCCCCCCGCTCTCCATAGAGCGAACCGCGGCAGGGCTGCCCAGGCTCCCTGGGCCCTGCTGCTTTACTGGGGTTTTCCGGTGCCCGAAACCCACTCCCCACGGGTTCTCCTTCGTGGGGATGCAGGATTGGGCGCGCGAAGGCCTTCTGCGCCCAGGCCCAAGCCTTGCCCCCTGAGCCAGCTCGGCCGCTCAGCTCCGAGGCCCCGTCGCACCGACGGCCCCAAACGAGCTTCTGGCAGCTGCATTCTGCAAAGGGAAACTCTCCTCGGGCAGCAAACCACAGCCCCAATGCGCCTCGGATCGAGAAACAACGCAAGCCGTTTTCGCCCCCGCCCCCCTGCTCTCCATAGATCGAACCGGGGCTGGGCTGCCCAGGCTCCCTGGGCCCTGCTGCTTTGCTGGGGGTCTCCGGTGCCCGAAACCCACACCCCACGGGTTCTCCTTCGTGGGGAAGCAGGATTGGACGCGCGAAGCCCTTCTGCGCCCAGGCCCGAGCCTTGCCCCCTGAGCCAGCTCGGCCGCTCAGCGCCGACGCCCCGTCGCACCGACGGCCCGAAACAATCTTCTGGCAGCTGCATTCTGCAAAGGGAAACTCTCCTCGGGCAGCAAACCACAGCCCCAACGCGCCTCGGATCGAGAAAGCAACGCAATCCGTTTTCGCCCCCGACCACCCGCTCTCCATAGGGCGAACCGGGGCTGGGCTGCCCCGGCTCCCTGGGCCCTGCTGCTTTGCTGGTGGTCGCCGTGCCCGAAACCCACTCCCCACAGGTTCTCCTTCGTGGGGAAGCAGGATTGGGCGCGGGAAGGCCTTCTGCGCCCAGGCCCCAGGCAAGCACCCTGAGCCAGCTCGGATGCTCAGCGCCAAGGTCCCGTTGCACCGATGCCCCAAACGAGCTTCTGGCAGCTGCATTCTGCAAAGGGAAACTCTCCTCAGGCAGCAAACCACAGCCCCAATGCTCCTCGGTTAGAGAAAGCAACGCAAGCCGTTTTCGCCCCCGGCCCCCCGCTCTCCATAGAGCGAACCGGGGCCCGGCTGCCCAGGCTCCCTGATCCCTGCTGCTTTGCTGGGGGACTCCGGTGCCCGAAACCCACTCCCCACGGGTTCTCCTTCGTGGGGAAGCAGGATTGGACGCGCGAAGCCTTCTGCGCCCATGCCCCAGCCATGCCCCCTGAGACAGCTCGGCCTCTCAGAGCCTAGGCCCCGTCGCACCGACGGCCCCAAACAATCTTCTGGCAGCTGCATTCTGCAAAGGGAAACTCTCCTCGGGCAGCAAACCACAGCCCAAAGGCGCCTCGGATCGAGAAATCAACGTAAGCCGTTTTCGCCCCCGGCCCCCCCTCTCCATAGGGCGAACGCCGGTGGTCTGCCCAAGCTCCCTGCGCCCTGCTGCTTTGCTGGGTGTCTCCGGTGCCCGAAACCAACTCCCCACGGGTTCTCCTTCGTGGGGAAGCGGGATTGGGCGCACGAAGTCCTTCTGCGCCCAGGCCCCAGCCATGCCCCCTGAGCAAGCTCGGCCGCTCAGCGCCTAGGCCCCGTCGCACCGACGGCCCCAAACAATCTTCTGGCAGCTGCATTCTGCAAAGGGAAACTCTCCTCGGGCAGCAAACCACAGCCCCAATGCGCCTCGGATCGAGAAAGCAACGCAAGCCGTTTTCGCCCCCGGCCCCCCGCTCTCCATAGAGCGAACCGGCGCTGGGCTGCCCCGGCTCCCTGGGCCCTGCTGCTTTGCTGAATGTCTCCGGTTCCCGAAACCCACTCCCCACGGGTTCTCCTTTGTGGGGAAGCAGGATTGGGCGCGCGAAGGCCTTCTGCGCCCAGGCCCCAGCCATGCCCCCTGAGCCAGCACGGCCGCTCAGCGCCGAGGCCCCGTCTCACCGACGGCCCGAAAGAATCTTCTGGCAGCTGCATTCTGCAAAGGGAAACTCTCCTCGGGCAGCAAACCACAGCCCCAACGCGCCTCGGATCGAGATACAACGCAAGCCGTTTTCTCCCCCGCCCCCCTGCTCTCCATAGAGTGAACTGGCTGGGCTGCCCAGGCTCCCTGGGCCCTGCTGCTTTGCTGGGGGTCTCCGGTGCCCGAAACCCACACCCCACGGGTTCTCCTTCGTGGGGAAGCAGGATTGGACGCGCAAAGCCTTCTGCGCCCAGGCCCCAGCCATGCCCCCTGAGACAGCTCGGCCTCTCAGCGCCTAGGCCCCGTCGCACCGACGGCCCCAAACAATCTTCTGGCAGCTGCATTCTGCAAAGGGAAACTCTCCTCGGGCAGCAAACCACAGCCCCAATGCTCCTCGGTTAGAGAGAGCAACGCAAGCCTTTTTCCCCCCCGGCCCCCCGCTCTCCATAGAGCGAACCGGGGCTGGTCTGCCCCGGCTCCCTGGGCCCTGCTGTTTGCTGGGGGTCTCCGGTGCCCGAAACCCACTCCCCACGGGTTCTCCTTCGTGGGGAAGCAGGATTGGGCGAGCGATGGGCTTCTGCGCCCAGGCCCGAGACTTGCCCCCTGAGCCAGCTCGGCCTCTCAGCGCTGAGGCCCCATCGCACCGACGGCCCAAAACAATCTTCTGGCAGCTGCATTCTGCAAAGGGAAACTCTCCTCGGGCAGCAAACCACAGCCCCAACGCGCCTCGGATCGAGAAAGCAACGCAAGCCGTTTTCGCCCCCGGCCCCCGGCTCTCCATAGAGCAAACCGGGGCTGGGCTGCCCCGGCTCCCTGGGCCCTGCTGCATTGCTGGATGTCTCCGGTTCCCGAAACCCACTCCCCACGGGTTCTCCTTTGTGGGGAAGCAGGATTGGGCGCGCGAAGGCCTTCTGCGCCCAGGCCCCAGCCATGCCCCCTGAGCCAGCACGGCCGCTCAGCGCCGAGACCCCGTCTCACCGACGGCCCGAAACAATCTTCTGGCAGCTACATTCTGCAAAGGGAAACTCTCCTCGGGCAGCAAACCACAGCCCCAACGCGCCTCGGATCGAGAAAGCAACGCAAGCCGTTTTCGCCCCCGGCCCCCCGCTCTCCATAGAGCGAACCGGGGCTGGGCTGCCCCGGCTCCCTAGGCCCTGCTGCTTTGCTGGGGGTCTCCGGTGCCCGAAACCCACTCCCCACGGGTTCTCCTTCGTGGGGAAGCAGGATTGGGCGCGCGAAGCCCTTCTGCGCCCAGGCCCCAGCCATGCACCCTGAGCCAGCTAGGCCGCTCAGCGCCTAGGCCCCGTCGCACCGACGGCCCGAAACAATCTTCTGGCAGCTGCATTCTGCAAAGGGTAACTCTCCTCGGGCAGCAAACCACAGCCCCAACGCGCCTCGGATCGAGAAAGCACTGCAATCCGTTTTCGACCCGACCCCCCGCTCTCCATAGGGCTAACCGGGGCTGGGCTGCCCTGGCTCCTTGGGCCCTGCTGCTTTGCTGGGTGTCTCCGGTGCCCGAAACCCACTCCCCACAGGTTCTCCTTCGTGGGGAAGCAGGATTGGGAGCGCGAAGCTTTCTGCGCCCAAGCCCCAGCCATGCCCCCTGAGCCGGCTCGGCCGCTCAGCGCCTAGGCTCCTTAGAATCGACGACCATAAACGAACTTCTGGCAGCTGCATTCTGCAAAGGGAAACTCTCCTCGGGCAGCAAACCACAGCCCCAACGCGCCTCGAATCGAGAAAGCAAGGCATGCCCTTTTCGCCCCCGGCCCCCCGCTCTCCATAGAGCGAACCGCGGCAGGGCTGCCCAGGCTCCCTGGGCCCTGCTGCTTTACTGGGGTTTTCCGGTGCCCGAAACCCACTCCCCACGGGTTCTCCTTCGTGGGGAAGCAGGATTGGGCGCGTGAAGGCCTTCTGCGCCCAGGCCCCAGCCATGCAACCTGAGCCAGCTCGGCCGCTCAGCGCCTAGTCTCCGTCGAACCGAAGGTCCCAAACAATCTTCTGGCAGCTACATTCTGCAAAGGGAAAGTCTCCTCGGGCAGCAAACCACAGCCCCAACACGCCTCGGATCGAGAAAGCAACGCAAGCCGTTTTCGCCCCCGGACCCCCGCTCTCCATAGAGCGAACCGGGGCTGGGCTGCCCCGGCTCCCTGGGCCCTGCTGCTTTGCTGGGGGTCTCCGGTGCCCGAAACCCACTCCCCACGGGTTCTCCTTCGTGGGGAAGCAGGATTGGGCGCGCGAAGGCCTTCTGCGCCCAGGCCCAAGCCTTGCCCCCTGAGCCAGCTCGGCCGCTCAGCTCCGAGGCCCCGTCGCACCGATGCCCCAAACGAGCTTCTGACAGCTGCATTCTGCAAAGGGAAACTCTCCTCGGGCAGCAAACTACAGCCACAATGCTCCTCGGTTCGAGAAAGCAACGCAAGCCTTTTTCGCCCCCGGCCCCCCGCTCTCCATAGAGCGAACCGGGGCTGGGCTGCCCAGGCTCCCTGGGCCCTGCTGCTTTGCTGGGTGTCTCCGGTGCCCGAAACCCACTCCCCACGGGTTCTCCTTCGTGGGGAAGCAGGATTGGGCGAGCGATGGCCTTCTGCGCCCAGGCCCGAGACTTGCCCCCTGAGCCAGCTCGGCCTCTCAGCGCTGAGGCACCGTCGCACCGACGGCCCTAAACAATCTTCTGTCAGCTGCATTCTGCAAAGGGAAACTCTCCTCAGGCAGCAAACCACAGCCCCAATGCTCCTCGGTTAGAGAAAGCAACGCAAGCCGTTTTCGCCCCCGGCCCCCCGCTCTCCATAGAGCGAACCGGGGCCCGGCTGCCCCGGCTCCCTGGGCCCTGCTGCTTTGCTGGGGGTCTCCGGTGCCCGAAACCCACTCCCCACGGGTTCTCCTTCGTGGGGAAGCAGGATTGGACGCGCGAAGCCTTCTGCGCCCATGCCCCAGCCATGCCCCCTGAGCCAGCTCGGCCTCTCAGAGCCTAGGCCCCGTCGCACCGACGGCCCCAAACAATCTTCTGGCAGCTGCATTCTGCAAAGGGAAACTCTCCTCGGGCAGCAAACCACAGCCCCAACGCGCCTCGGATCGAGAAAGCACTGCAAGCCGTTTTCGACCCGACCCCCCGCTCTCCATAGGGGTAACCGGGGCTGGGCTGCCCTGGCTCCTTGGGCCCTGCTGCTTTGCTGGGGGTCTCCGGTGCCCGAAACCCACTCCCCACAGGTTCTCCTTCGTGGGGAAGCAGGATTGGGCGCGCGAAGCTTTCTGCGCCCAAGCCCCAGCCATGCCCCCTGAGCCGGCTCGGCCGCTCAGCGCCTAGGCTCCTTAGAATCGACGACCATAAACGAACTTCTGGCAGCTGCATTCTGCAAAGGGAAACTCTCCTCGGGCAGCAAACCACAGCCCCAACGCGCCTCGGATCGAGAAAGCAACACAAGCCGTTTTCGCCCCCGGCCCCCCGCTCTCCATAGAGCGAACCGCGGCAGGGCTGCCCAGGCTCCCTGGGCCCTGCTGCTTTACTGGGGTTTTCCGGTGCCCGAAACCCACTCCCCACGGGTTCTCCTTCGTGGGGATGCAGGATTGGGCGCGCGAAGGCCTTCTGCGCCCAGGCCCAAGCCTTGCCCCCTGAGCCAGCTCGGCCGCTCAGCTCCGAGGCCCCGTCGCACCGACGGCCCCAAACGAGCTTCTGGCAGCTGCATTCTGCAAAGGGAAACTCTCCTCCGACAGCAACCCACAGCCGCAACGCGCCTCGGATCGAGAAAACAACGCAAGCCGTTTTCGCCCCCGCCCCCCTGCTCTCCATAGATCGAACCGGGGCTGGGCTGCCCAGGCTCCCTGGGCCCTGCTGCTTTGCTGGGGGTCTCCGGTGCCCGAAACCCACACCCCACGGGTTCTCCTTCGTGGGGAAGCAGGATTGGACGCGCGAAGCCCTTCTGCGCCCAGGCCCGAGCCTTGCCCCCTGAGCAAGCTCGGCCGCTCAGCGCCGACGCCCCGTCGCACCGACGGCCCGAAACAATCTTCTGGCAGCTGCATTCTGCAAAGGGAAACTCTCCTCGGGCAGCAAACCACAGCCCCAACGCGCCTCGGATGGAGAAAGCAACGCAATCCGTTTTCGCCCCCGACCACCCGCTCTCCATAGGGCGAACCGGGGCTGGGCTGCCCCGGCTCCCTGGGCCTTGCTGCTTTGCTGGTGGTCGCCGTGCCCGAAACCCACTCCCCACAGGTTCTCCTTCGTGGGGAAGCAGGATTGGGCGCGGGAAGGCCTTCTGCGCCCAGGCCCCAGGCAAGCCCCCTGAGCCAGCTCGGATGCTCAGCGCCAAGGTCCCGTTGCACCGATGCCCCAAACGAGCTTCTGGCAGCTGCATTCTGCAAAGGGAAACTCTCCTCAGGCAGCAAACCACAGCCCCAATGCTCCTCGGTTAGAGAAAGCAACGCAAGCCGTTTTCGCCCCCGGCCCCCCGCTCTCCATAGAGCGAACCGGGGCCCGGCTGCCCAGGCTCCCTGATCCCTGTTGCTTTGCTGGGGGTCTCTGGTGCCCGAAACCCACTCCCCACGGGTTCTCCTTCGTGGGGAAGCAGGATTGGACGCGCGAAGCCTTCTGCGCCCATGCCCCAGCCATGCCCCCTGAGCCAGCTCGGCCTCTCAGAGCCTAGGCCCCGTCGCACCGACGGCCCCAAACATTCTTCTGGCAGCTGCATTCTGCAAAGGGAAACTCTCCTCGGGCAGCAAACCACAGCCCAAAGGCGCCTCGGATCGAGAAAGCAACGTAAGCCGTTTTCGCCCCCGGCCCCCCCTCTCCATAGGGCGAACGCCGGTGGTCTGCCCAAGCTCCCTGCGCCCTGCTGCTTTGCTGGGTGTCTCCGGTGCCCGAAACCCACTCCCCACGGGTTCTCCTTCGTGGGGAAGCGGGATTGGGCGCACGAAGTCCTTCTGCGCCCAGGCCCCAGCCATGCCCCCTGAGCAAGCTCGGCCGCTCAGCGCCTAGGCCCCGTCGCACCGACGGCCCCAAACAATCTTCTGGCAGCTGCATTCTGCAAAGGGAAACTCTCCTCGGGCAGCAAACCACAGCCCCAATGCGCCTCGGATCGAGAAAGCAACGCAAGCCGTTTTCGCCCCTGGCCCCCCGCTCTCCATAGAGCGAACCGGCGCTGGGCTGCCCCGGCTCCCTGGGCCCTGCTGCTTTGCTGGATGTCTCCGGTTCCCGAAACCCACTCCCCACGGGTTCTCCTTTGTGGGGAAGCAGGATTGGGCGCGCGAAGGCCTTCTGCGCCCAGGCCCCAGCCATGCCCCCTGAGCCAGCACGGCCGCTCAGCGCCGAGACCCCGTCTCACCGACGGCCCGAAACAATCTTCTGGCAGCTGCATTCTGCAAAGGGAAACTCTCCTCGGGCAGCAAACCACAGCCCCAACGCGCCTCGGATCGAGAAAGCAACGCAAGCCGTTTTCGCCCCCGGTCCCCCGCTGTCCATAGAGCGAACCGGGGCTGGGCTGCCCAGGCTCCCTGGGCCCTGCTGCTTTGCTGGGGGTCTCCGGTGCCCGAAACCCACTCCCCACGGGTTCTCCTTCGTGGGGAAGCAGGATTGGGCGCGCGAAGCCCTTCTGCGCCCAGGCCCCAGCCATGCCCCCTGAGCCAGCTAGGCCGCTCAGCGCCTAGGCCCCGTCGCACCGACGGCCCGAAACAATCTTCTGGCAGCTGCATTCTGCAAAGGGAAACTCTCCTCGGGCAGCAAACCACAGCCCCAACGCGCCTCGGATCGAGAAAGCACTGCAAGCCGTTTTCGACCCGACCCCCCGCTCTCCATAGGGGTAACCGGGGCTGGGCTGCCCTGGCTCCTTGGGCCCTGCTGCTTTGCTGGGGGTCTCCGGTGCCCGAAACCCACTCCCCACGGGTTCTCCTTCGTGGGGAAGCAGGATTGGGGGCGCGAAGCTTTCTGCGCCCAAGCCCCAGCCATGCCCCATGAGCCGGATCGGCCGCTCAGCGCCTAGGCTCCTTAGAATCGACGGCCATAAGCGAACTTCTGGCAGCTGCATTATGCAAAGGGAAACTCTCCTTGGGCAGCAAACCACAGCCCCAACGCGCCTCGGATCGAGAAAGCAAGGCAAGCCCTTTTCGCCCCCGGCCCCCCGCTCTCCATAGAGCGAACCGCGGCAGGGCTGCCCAGGCTCCCTGGGCCCTGCTGCTTTACTGGGGGTCTCCGGTGCCCGAAACCCACTCCCCACGGGTTCTCCTTCGTGGGGAAGCAGGATTGGGCGCGTGGAGGTCTTCTGCGCCCAGACCCCAGCCATGCACCCTGAGCCAGCTCGGCCGCTCAGCTCGAGGCCCCGTCGCACCGAAGGCCCCAAACAATCTTCTGGCAGCTACATTCTGCAAAGGGAAACTCTCCTCGGGCAGCAAACCACAGCCCCAACGCGCCTCGGTTCGAGAAAGCAACGCAAGCCGTTTTCACCCCCGGACCCCCGCTCTCCATAGAGCGAACCGGGGCTGGGCTGCCCCGACTCCCTGGGCCCTGCTGCTTTGCTGGGGGTCTCCGGTGCCCGAAACCCACTCCCCACGTGTTCTCCTTCGTGGGGAAGCAGGATTGGGCGCGCGAAGGCCTTCTGCACCCAGGCCCCAGCCAAGCCCCTGAGCCAGCTCGGCCGCTCAAAGCCAAGGTCCCGTCGCACCGATGCCCCAAACGAGATTCTGACAGCTGCATTCTGCAAAGGGAAACTCTCCTCGGGCAGCAAACCACAGCCCCAACGCGCCTCGGATCGAGAAAGCAACGCAAGCCGTTTTCGCCGCCGGCCCCCCGCTCTCCATAGGGCGAACCGGGGCTGGGCTGCCCTGGCTCCCTGGGCCTTGCTGCTTTGCTGGGGGTCTCCGGTGCCCGAAACCCACTCCCCACGGGTTCTCCTTCGTGGGGAAGCAGGATTGGGCACGCGAAGGCCTTCTGCGCCCAGGCCCCAGCCATGCCACCTGAGGCAGCTCGGCCGCTCAGCGCCGAGGCCCCGTCGCAGTGACGGCCCCAAACAATCTTCTGGCAGCTGCATTCTGCAAAGGGAAACTCTCCTCGGGCAGCAAACCACAGCCCAAACGCGCCTCGGATCGAGAAAGCAATGTAAGCCGTTTTCGCCCCCGGCCCTCCGCTCTCCATAGGGCGAACCGGGGCTGGGCTGCCCAGGCTCCCTGGGCCCTGCTGCTTTGCTGGGGGTCTACGGTGCCCGAAACCCACTCCCCACGGGTTCTCCTTCGTGGGGAAGCAGGATTGGACGCGCGAAGCCTTCTGCGCCCAGGCCCCAGCCATGCCCCCTGAGCCAGCTCGGCCGCTCAGCGCCTAGGCCCCGTCGCACCGACGGCCCGAAACAATCTTCTGTCAGCTGCATTCTGCAAAGGGAAACTCTCCTCGGGCAGCAAACCACAGCCCCAATGCTCCTCGGTTAGAGAAAGCAACGCAAGCCGTTTTCGCCCCCTGCCCCCCCCTCTCCATAGAGCGAACCGGGGCTGGGCTGCCCCGGCTCACTGGGCCCTGCTGCTTTGCTGGGGGTCTCCGGTGCCCGAAACCCACTCCCCACGGGTTCTCTTTCGTGTGGAAGCAGGATTGGACGCGCGAAGCCTTCTGCGCCCAGTCCCCAGCCATGCCACCTGAGCCAGCTCGGCCGCTCAGCGCCTAGGCCCCGTCGCACCGACGGCCCCAAACAATCTTCTGGCAGCTGCATTCTGCAAAGGGAAACTCTCCTCGGGCAGCAAACCACAGCCCCAACGCGCCTCGGATCGAGAAAGCAACGCAAGCTGTTTTCGCCCCCGGCCCCCCGCTCTCCATAGAGCGAACTGGGGCTGGGCTGCCCAGGCTCCCTGGGCCCTGCTGCTTTGCTGGGGGTCTCCAGTGCCCGAAACCCACTCCCCACGGGTTCTCCTTCGTGGGGAAGCAGGATTGGACGCGCGAAGCCTTCTGGGCCCTGGCCCCAGCCATGCCCCCTGTGCCAGCTCGGCTGCTCAGCGCCTAGGCCCCGTCGCACCGATGGCCCCAAACAATCTTCTGACAGCTGCATTCTGCAAAGGGAAACTCTCCTCGGGCAGCAAACCACAGCCCCAATGCTCCTCGGTTAGAGAAAGCAACGCAAGCCGTTTTCGCCCCCGCACCCCTGCTCTACATAGAGCCAACCGGAGCTGGGCTGCCCAGGCTCCCTGGGCCCTGCTGCTTTGCTGGGTGTCTCCGGTGCCCGAAACCCACACCCCACGGGTTCTCCTTCGTGGGGAAGCAGGATTGGGCGCGCGAAGCCTTCTGCGCCCAGGCCCCAGCCATGCCCCCTGAGCCAGATCGGCCTTTCAGCGCCTAGGCCCCTTCGCACCGACGGCCCGAAACAATCTTCTGGCAGCTGCATTCTGCAAAGGGAAACTCTCCTCGGGCAGCAAACCACAGCCCCAACGCGCCTCGGATCGAGAAAGCAACGCAAGCCGTTTTTGCCCCCGGCCCCCCGCTCTCCATAGGCCTAACCGGGGCTGGGCTGCCCTGGCTCCTTGGGCCCTGCTGCTTTGCTGGGGGTCTCCGGTGCCCGAAACCCACTGCCCACGGGTTCTCCTTCGTGGGGAAGCAGGATTAGACGCGCGAAGCCTTCTGGGCCCAGGCCCCAGCCATGCCCCCTGAGCGACCTCTGCCGCTCAGCGCCGAGGCCCCGTCGCACCGACGGCCCCAAACAATCTTCTGGCAGCTGCATTCTGCAAAGGGAAACTCTCCTAGGGCAGCAAACCACAGCCCCAACGCGCCTCGGATCGAGAAAGCAACGTAAGCCGTTTTCGCCCCCGGCCCCCCGCTCTCAATAGAGCGAACCGGGGCTGAGCTGCCAGGCACCCTGGGCCCTGCTGCTTTGCTGGGGGTCTCCGGTGCCCGAAACCCACTCCCCACGGGTTCTCCTTCGTGGGGAAGCAGGATTGGACGCGCGAAGCCTTCTGGGCCCAGGCCCCAGCCATGCCCCCTGAGCCAGCTCGGCCTCTCATCGCCTAGGCCCCATCGCAACGACGGCCCCAAACAATCTTCTGGCAGCTGCATTCTGCAAAGGGAAACTCTCCTCGGGCAGCAAACCACAGCCCCAACGCACCTCGGATCGAGAAAGCAACGCAAGCCGTTTTCGCCCCCGGCCCCCCGCTCTCCATAGGGCTAACCGGGGCTGGGCTGCCATGGCTCCTTGGGCCCTGCTGCTTTGCTGGGTGTCGCCGGTGCCCGAAACCCACTCCCCACGGGTTCTCCTTCGTGGGGAAGCAGGATTGGGTGCACGAAGGCCTTCTGCGCCCAGGCCCCAGCCTTGCCCCCTGAGCGAGGTCGGCTGCTCAGCGCCGAGGCCCCGTCACACCGACGGCCCCAAACAATCTTCTGGCAGCTGCATTCTGCAAAGGGAAACTCTCCTCGGGCAGCAAACCACAGCCCCAACGCGCCTCGGATCGAGAAAGCAACGCAAGCCGTTTTCGCCCCCGGCCCCCGCTCTCCATAGAGCGAACCGGGCTGGGCTGCCCAGGCTCCCTGGGCCCTGCTGCTTTGCTGGGGGTCTGCGGTGCCCGAAACCAACTCCCCGCGGGTTCTCCTTCGTGGGGAAGCAGGATTGGACGCGCGAAGCCTTCTGCGCCCAGGCCCCAGCCATGCCCCATGAGCCAGCTCGGCCGCTCAGCGCCTAGGCCCCGTCGCACTGTCGGCCCCAAACAATCTTCTGACAGCGGCATTCTGCAAAGGGAAACTCTCCTCGGGCAGCAAACCACAGCCCCAATGCTCCTCGGTTAGAGAAAGCAACGCAAGGCATTTTCGCCCCCGGCCCCCCGCTCTCCATAGAGAGAACCGGGGCAGGGCTGCCCAGGCTCCGTTGGCCCTGCTGCTTTGCTGGGTGTCTCCGGTGCCCGAAACCCACACCCCACGGGTTCTCCTTCGTGGGGAAGCAGGATTGGGCTCGCGAAGCCTTCTGCGCCCAGGCCCCAGCCATGCCCCCTGAGCCAGCTCGGCCGCTCAGCGCCTAGGCCCCTTCGCACCGACGGCCCGAAACAATCTTCTGGCAGCTGCATTCTGCAAAGGGAAACTCTCCTCGGGCAGCAAACCACAGCCCCAACGCGCCTCGGATCGAGAAAGCAACGCAAGCCGTTTTCGCCCCCGGCCCCCCGCTCTCCATAGGCCTAACCGGGGCTGGGCTGCCCTGGCTCCTTGGGCCCTGCTGCTTTGCTGGGGGTCTCCGGTGCCCGAAACCCACTGCCCACGGGTTCTCCTTCGTGGGGAAGCAGGATTAGACGCGCGAAGCCTTCTGGGCCCAGGCCCCAGCCATGCCCCCTGAGCGAGCTCGGCCGCTCAGCGCCGCGGCCCCGACGCACCGACGGCCCCAAACAATCTTCTGGCAGCTGCATTCTGCAAAGGGAAACTCTCCTCGGGCAGCAAACCACAGCCCCAACGCGCCTCGGATCGAGAAAGCAACGTAAGCCGTTTTCGCCCCCGGCCCCCCGCTCTCAATAGAGCGAACCGGGGCTGAGCTGCCAGGCTCCCTGGGCCCTGCTGCTTTGCTGGGGGTCTCCGGTGCCCGAAACCCACTCCCCACGGGTTCTCCTTCGTGGGGAAGCAGGATTGGACGCGCGAAGCCTTCTGCGCCCAGGCCCCAGCCATGCCCCCTGAGCCAGCTCGGCCGCTCAGCGCCTAGGCCCCGTCGCACTGACGGCCCCAAACAATCTTCTGACAGCTGCATTCTGCAAAGGGAAACTCTCCTCAGGCAGCAAACCACAGCCCCAATGCTCCTCGGTTAGAGAAAGCAACGCAAGGCATTTTCGCCCCCGGCCCCCCGCTCTCCATAGAGCGAACCGGGGCTGGGCTGCCCAGGCTCCCTGGGCCCTGCTGCTTTGCTGGGTGTCTCCGGTGCCCGAAACCCACTCCCCACGGGTTCTCCTTCGTGGGGAATCAGGATTTGACGCGCGAAGCCTTCTGGGCCCAGGCCCCAGCCATGCCCACTGAGCCAGCTCGGCCGCTCATCGCCTAGGCCCCGTCGCACCGACGGCCCGAAACAATCTTCTGGCAGCTGCATTCTGCAAAGGGAAACTCTCCTCGGGCAGCAAACCACAGCCCCAACGCGCCTCGGATCGAGAAAGCAACATAAGCCGTTTTCGCCCCCGGCCCCCTGCTCTCAATAGAGCGAACCGGGGCTGGGCTGCCCCGGCTCCCTGGGCCCTGCTGCTTTGCTGGGGGTCTCCGGTGCCCGAAACCCACTCCCCATGGGTTCTCCTTCGTGGGGAAGCAGGATTGGGCGCGCGATGGCCTTCTGCGCCCAGGCCCCAGCCTTGCCCCCTGAGCCAGCTCGGCCGTTCAGCGCCAAGTCCCAGTCGCACCGATGGCCCGAAACAATCTTCTGGCAGCTGCATTCTGCAAAGGGAAACTCTCCTCAGGCAGCAAACCACAGCCCCAACGCGCCTCGGATCGAGAAAGCAACGCAAGCCGTTTTCGCCCCCGACCCCCCGCTCTCCATAGGGCGAACCAGGGCTGGGCTGCCCCGTCTCCCTGGGCCCTGCTGCTTTGCTGGTGTTCCCCGTGCCCAAAACCCACTCCCCACAGGTTCTCCTTCGTGGGGAAGCAGGATTGGGCGCGGGAAGGCCTTCTGCGCCCAGGCCCCAGGCAAGCCCCCGAGCCAGCTCGGCTGCTCAGCGCCAAGATCCCGTCGCACCGATGCCCCAAACGAGCTTCTGACAGCTGCATTCTGCAAAGGGAAACTCTCCTCGGGCAGCAAACCACAGCCCCAACGCGCCTCGGTTCGAGAAACAACGCAAGCCGTTTTCGCCCCCGCCCCCCTGCTCTCCATAGAGCGAACCGTCTGGGCTGCCCAGGCTCCCTGGGCCCTGCTGCTTTGCTGGGGGTCTCCGGTGCCCGAAACCCACTCCCCACGGGTTCTCCTTCGTGGGGAAGCAGGATTGGACGCGCAAAGCCTTCTGCGCCCAGGCCGCAGCCATGCCCCCTGAGCCAGCTCGGCCTCTCAGCGCCAAGGCCCCGTCGCACCGACGGCCCCAAACAATCTTCTGGCAGCTGCATTCTGCAAAGGGAAACTCTCCTCGGGCAGCAAACCACAGCCCCAACGCGCCTCGGATCGAGAAAGCAACGCAAGCCGTTTTCGCCCCCGACCCCCCGCTCTCCATAGGGCGAACCAGGGCCTGGCTGCCCCGGCTCCCTGGGCCCTGCTGTTTTGCTGGGGGTCTCCGGTGCCCGAAACCCACTCCCCACGTGTTCTCCTTCGTGGGGAAGCAGGATTGGGCGCGCGAAGGCCTTCTGCGCCCAGGCCCGAGCCTTGCCCCCTGAGCCAGCTCGGCCGCTCAGCGCCTAGGCTCCTTAGAATCGACGGCCATAAACGAACTTCTGGCAGCTGCATTCTGCAAAGGGAAACTCTCCTCGGGCAGCAAACCACAGCCCCAATGCTCCTCGGTTAGAGAAAGCAACGCAAGCCGTTTTCGCCCCTGGCCCCCCGCTCTCCATAGAGCGAACCGGGGCTGGGCTGCCCCGGCTCCCTGGGCCCTGCTGCTTTGCTGGGTTTCTCCGGTGCCCGAAACCCACTTCCCACGAGTTCTCCTTCGTAAGGAAGCAGGATTGGACGCGCGAAGCCTTCTGCACCAAGGCCCCAGGCATGCCCCCTGAGCCAGCTCAGCCTCTCAGCGCCGAGGCCCCGTCGCACCGACGGCCCCAAACAATCTTCTGGCAGCTGCATTCTGCAAAGGGAAACTCTCCTCGGGCAGCAAACCACAGCCCCAACGCGCCTCGGATCGAGAAAGCAATGCAAGCCGTTTTCGCCCCCGTCTCCGCGCTCTCCATAGGGCTAACCGGGGCTGGGCTGTCCCGGCTCCCTGGGCCCTGCTGCTTTGCTGGGGGTCTCCGGTGCCCGAAACCCACTCCCCACGGGTTCTCCTTCGTGGGGAAGCAGGATTGGGCGCGCGAAGCCTTCTGCGCCCAGGCCCCAGCCTTGCCCCCTGAGCCGGCTCCGGCACTCAGCGCCGAGGCTCCTTCGAATCGACTGCCATAAACGAACTTCTGGCAGCTGCATTCTGCAAAGGGAAACTCTCCTCGGGCAGCAACCCACAGCCCCAACGCGCCTCGGATCGAGAAAGCAACGCAAGCCCTTTTCGCCCCCGGCCCCCAGCTCTCCATAGAGCGAACCGGGGCTGGGCTGCCCAGGCTCCCTGGGCCCTGCTGCTTTACTGGGGGTCTCCGGTGCCCGAAACCCACTCCACACGGGATCTCTTTCGTGGGGAAGCAGGATTGGGCGCGTGAAGGCCTTCTGCGCCCAGGCCCCAGCCATGCACCCTGAGCCAGCTCGGCCGCTCAGCGCCTAGTCCCCGTCGCACCGAAGGCACCAAACAATCTTCTGGCAGCTACATTCTGCAAAGGGAAAGTCTCCTCGGGCAGCAAACCACAGCCCCAACGCGCCTCGGATCGAGAAAGCAACGCAAGCCGTTTTCGACCCGGGCCCCCCGCTCTCCTTAGAGCGAACCGGGGCTGGGCTGCCCAGGCTCCCTGGGCCCTGCTGCTTTGCTGGGGGTCTCCGGTGCCCGAAACCCACTCCCCACGGGTACTCCTTCGTGGGGAAGCAGGATTGGGCGCGTGAAGGCCTTCTGCGCCTAGGCCCGAGCCTTGCCCCCTGAGCGAGCTCAGCCGCTCAGCGCCGAGGCCCCGTCGCACCGACGGCCCCAAACAATCTTCTGGCAGCTGCATTCTGCAAAGGGAAACTCTCCTCGGGCAGCAAACCACAGCCCCTACGCGCCTCGGATCGAGAAAGCAACGCAAGCCGTTTTCGCCCCCGGCCCCCGCCACTCCATAGGGCGAAACGGGGCTGGGCTGCCCCGGCTCCCTGGGCCCTGCTGCTTTGCTGGGGGTCTCCGGTGCCCGAAACCCACTCCCCATGGGTTCTCCTTCGTGGGGAAGCAGGATTGGGCGCGCGATGGCCTTCTGCGCCCAGGCCCCAGCCTTGCCCCCTGAGCCGGCTCCGGCACTCAGCGCCTAGGCTCCTTCGAATCGACTGCCATAAACGAACTTCTGGCAGCTGCATTCTGCAAAGGGAAACTCTCCTCGGGCAGCAACCCACAGCCCCAACGCGCCTCGGATCGAGAAAGCAACGCAAGCCGTTTTGGCCCCCGGCCACCCCCACTCCATAGGGCGAACCGGGGCTGGGCTGTCCCGGCTCCCTGGGCCCTGCTGCTTTGCTGGGGGTCTCCGGTGCCCGAAACCCACTCCCCACGGGTTCTCCTTCGTGGGGAAGCAGGATTGGGCGCGTGAAGTCCTTCTGCGCCCAGGCCCGAGCCTTGCCCCCTGAGCGAGCTCGGCCGCTCAGCGCCGAGGCCCCGTCGCACCGAAGGCCCCAAACAATCTTCTGGCAGCTACATTCTGCAAACGGAAACTCTCCTCGGGCAGCAAACCACAGCCCCAACGCGCCTCGGATCCAGAAAGCAAGGCAAGCCCTTTTCGCCCCCGGCCCCCCGCTCTCCATAGAGCGAACCGCGGCAGGGCTGCCCAGGCTCCCTGGGCCCTGCTGCTTTGCTGGGGGTCTCCGGTGCCCGAAACCCACTCCCCACGGGTTCTCCTTCGTGGGGAAGCAGGATTGGGCGCGCGAAGGCCTTCTGCGCCCAGGCCCCAGCCATGCCCCCTGAGCCAGCTCGGCCGCTCAGCGCCTAGGCCCCGTCGCACTGAAGGCCCCAAACAATCTTCTGGCAGCTACATTCTGCAAAGGGAAACTCTCCTCGGGCAGCAACCCACAGCCCCAACGCGCCTCGGATCGAGAAAGCAACGCAAGCCGTTTTCGCCCCCGACCCCCCGCTCTCCATAGGGCGAACCAGGGCTGGGCTGCCCCGGCTCCCTGGGCCCTGCTGCTTTGCTGGTGGTCCCCGTGCCCGAAACCCACTCCCCACAGGTTCTCCTTCGTGGGGAAGAAGGATTGGGCGCGGGAAGGCCTTCTGCGCCCAGGCCCCAGGCAAGCCCCCGAGCCAGCTCGGCTGCTCAGCGCCAAGGCCCCGTCGCACCTACGGCCCCAAACAATCTTCTGGCAGCTGCATTCTGCAAAGGGAAAGTCTCCTCGGGCAGCAAACCACAGCCCCAACGCGCCTCGGATCGAGAAAGCAACGCAAGCCGTTTTCGCCCCCGGACCCCCGCTCTTCATAGAGCGAACCGGGGCTGGGCTGCCCCGGCTCCCTGGGCCCTGCTGCTTTGCTGGGGGTCTCCGGTGCCCGAAACCCACTCCCCACGTGTTCTCCTTCGTGGGGAAGCAGGATTGGGCGCGCGAAGGCCTTCTGCGCCCAGGCCCGAGCCTTGCCCCCTGAGCCAGCTCGGCCGCACAGCGCCGAGGCCCCGTCGCACCGACGGCCCCAAACGAGCTTCTGGCAGCTGCATTCTGCAAAGGGAAACTCTCCTCGGGCAGCAAACCACAGCCCCAACGCGCCTCGGATCGAGAATGCAACGCAAGCCGTTTTCGCCCCCGGCCCCCCGCTCGCCATAGGGCTAACCGGGGCTGGGCTGCCATGGCTCATTGGGCCCTGCTGCTTTGCTGGGGGTCTCCGGTGCCCGAAACCCACTCCCCACGGGTTCTCCTTCGTGGGGAAGCAGGATTGGACGCGCGAAGCCTTCTGCGCCCAGGCCCCAGCCATGCTCCCTGAGCCAGCTCGGCCGCTCAGCGCCTAGGCCCCGTCGCACCGACGGCCCCAAACAATCTTCTGGCAGCTGCATTCTGCAAAGGGAAACTCTCCTCGGGCAGCAAACCACAGCCCCAATGCTCCTCGGTTAGAGAAAGCAACGCAAGCCGTTTTCGCCCCTGGCCCCCCGCTCTCCATAGAGCGAACCGGGGCTGGGCTCCCCCGGCTGTCTGGGCCCTGCTGCTTTGCTGGGTTTCTCCGGTGCCCGAAACCCACTTCCCACGGGTTCTCCTTCGTAAGGAAGCAGGATTGGACGCGCGAAGCCTTCTGCACCAAGGCCCCAGGCATGCCCCCTGAGCCAGCTCAGCCTCTCAGCGCCGAGGCCCCGTCGCACCGACGGCCCCAAACAATCTTCTGGCAGCTGCATTCTGCAAAGGGAAACTCTCCTCGGGCAGTAAACCACAGCCCCAACGCGCCTCGGATCGAGAAAGCAACACAAGCCGTTTTCGCCCCCGTCTCCCCGCTCTCCATAGGGCTAACCGGGGCTGGGCTGCCATGGCTCCTTGGGCCCTGCTGCTTTGCTGGGGGTCTCCGGTGCCCGAAACCCACTCCCCACGGGTTCTCCTTCGTGGGGAAGCAGGATTGGGCGCGTGAAGGCCTTCTGCGCCCAGGCCCCAGCCAAGCCCCCTGAGCCAGCTCGGCCGCGCATCGCCTAGGCCCCGTCGCACCGACGGCCCCAAACAATCTTCTGGCAGCTGCATTCTGCAAAGGGAAACTCTCCTCGGGCAGCAAACCACAGCCCCAACGCGCCTCGGATCGAGAAAGCAACATAAGCCGTTTTCGCCCCCGGCCCCCTGCTCTCAATAGAGCGAACCGGGGCTGGGCTGCCCCGGCTCCCTGGGCCCTGCTGCTTTGCTGGGGGTCTCCGGTGCCTGAAACCCACTCCCCACGGGTTCTCCTTCGTGGGGAAGCAGGATTGGGCGCGCGAAGCCTTCTGCGCCCAGGCCCCAGCCTTGCCCCCTGAGTCGGCTCCGGCACTCAGCGCCGAGGCTCCTTCGAATCGACTGCCATAAACGAACTTCTGGCAGCTGCATTCTGCAAAAGGAAACTCTCCTCGGGCAGCAACCCACAGCCCCAACGCGCCTCGGATCGAGAAAGCAACGCAAGCCTTTTTGGCCCCCGGCCACCCCCACTCCATAGGGCGAACCGGGGCTGGGCTGCCCCGGCTCCCTGGGCCCTGCTGCTTTGCTGGGGGTCTCCGGTGCCCGAAACCCACTCCCCACGGGATCTCCTTCGTGGGGAAGCAGGATTGGACGCGCGAAGCCTTCTGCGCCCAGGCCCCAGCCATGCCCCCTGAGCCAGCTCGGCCGCTCAGGGCTGAGGCCCCATCGCACCGACGGCCCCAAACAATCTTCTGGCAGCTGCATTCTGCAAAGGGAAACTCTCCTCGGGCAGCAAACCACAGCCCCAATGCTCCTCGGTTAGAGAAAGCAATGCAAGCCGTTTTCGCCCCCGGCCCCCCGCTCTCCATACAGCGAACTGGTGCTGGGCTGCCCCGGCTCCCTGGGCCCTGCTGCTTTGCTGGATGTCTCCGGTTCCCGAAACCCACTCCCCACGGGTTCTACTTTGTGGGGAAGCAGGATTGGGCGCGCTAAGGCCTTCTGCGCCCAGGCCCCAGCCATGCCCCCTGAGCCAGCACGGCCGCTCAGCGCCGAGGCCCCATCGGACCGACGGCCCGAAACAATCTTCTGGCAGCTGCATTCTGCAAAGGGAAACTCTCCTCGGGCAGCAAACCACAGCCCCAACGCGCCTCGGATCGAGAAAGCAACGCAAGCCGTTTTCGCCCCTGGCCCCCCGCTCTCCATAGAGCGAACCGGGGCTGGGCTGCCCCGGCTCCCTGGGCCCTGCTGCTTTGCTGGGGGTCTCCGGTGCCCGAAACCCACTCCCCACGTGTTCTCCTTCGTGGGGAAGCAGGATTGGGCGCGCGAAGCTTTCTGCGCCCAAGCCCCAGCCATGCCCCCTGAGCCGGCTCGGCCGCTCAGCGCCTAGGCTCCTTAGAATCGACGGCCATAAACGAACTTCTGGCAGCTGCATTCTGCAAAGGGAAACTCTCCTCGGGCAGCAAAACACAGCCCCAACGCGCCTCGGATCGAGAAAGCAAGGCAAGCCCTTTTCGCCCCCGGCCCCCCGCTCTCCATATAGCGAACCGCGGCAGGGCTGCCCAGGCTCCCTGGGCCCTGCTGCTTTACTGGGGGTCTCCGGTGCCCGAAACCCACTCCCCACGGGTTCTCCTTCGTGGGGAAGCAGGATTGGACGCGCGAAGCCTTCTGCGCCCAGGCCCCAGCCATGCCACCTGAGCCAGCTCGGCCGCTCAGCGCTGAGGCCCCGTCGCACCGACGGCCCCAAACAATCTTCTGGCAGCTGCATTCTGCAAAGGGAAACTCGCCTCGGGCAGCAAACCACAGCCCCAATGCTCCTCGGTTAGAGAGAGCAACGCAAGCCGTTTTCGCCCCCGGCCCCCCGCTCTCCATAGAGCGAACCGGGGCTGGGCTGCCCCGGCTCCCTGGGCCCTGCTGCTTTGCTGGGGGTCTCCGGTGCCTGAAACCCACTCCCCACGGGTTCTCCTTCGTGGGGAAGCAGGATTGGGCGCGCGAAGCCCTTCTGCGCCCAGGCCCCAGCCATGCCCCCTGAGCCAGCTAGGCCGCTCAGCGCCTATGCCCTGTCGCACCGACGGCCCGAAACAATCTTTTGGCAGCTGCATTCTGCAAAGGGTAACTCTCCTCGGGCAGCAAACCTCAGCCCCAACGCGCCTCGGATTGAGAAAGCACTGCAAGCCGTTTTCGACCCGACACCCTGCTATCCATAGGGGTAACCGGGGCTGGGCTGCCCTGGCTCCTTGGGCCCTGCTGCTTTGCTGGGGGTCTCCGGTGCCCGAAACCCACTCCCCACGGGTTCTCCTTCGTGGGGAAGCAGGATTGGGCGCGCGATGCTTTCTGCGCCCAAGCCCCAGCCATGCCCCCTGAGCCGGCTCGGCCGCTCAGCGCCTAGGCTCCTTAGAATCGACGACCATAAACGAACTTCTGGCAGCTGCATTCTGCAAAGGGAAACTCTCCTCGGGCAGCAAACCACAGCCCCAACGCGCCTCGGATCGAGAAAGCAAGGCAAGCCCTTTTCACCCCCGGCCCCCCGCTCTCCATAGAGCGAACCGCGGCAGGGCTGCCCAGGCTCCCTGGGCCCTACTGCTTTACTGGGTGTCTCCGGTGCCCGAAACCCACTCCCCACGTGTTCTCCTTCGTGGGGAAGCAGGATTGGGCGCGCGAAGGCCTTCTGCGCCCAGGCCCGAGCCTTGCCCCCTGAGCCAGCTCGGCCGCACAGCGCCGAGGCCCCGTCGCACCGACGGCCCCAAACGAGCTTCTGGCAGCTGCATTCTGCAAAGGGAAACTCTCCTCGGGCAGCAACCCACAGCCCCAACGCGCCTCGGATCGAGAAAGCAACGCAAGCCGTTTTCGCCCCGGGCCCCCCGCTCTCCTTAGAGCGAACCGGGGCTGGGCTGCCCAGGCTCCCTGGGCCCTGCTGCTTTGCTGGGTGTCTCCGGTGCCCGAAACCCACTCCCCACGGGTTCTCCTTTGTGGGGAAGCAGGATAGGGCGCGCGAAGGCCTTCTGCGCCCAGGCCACAGCCAAGCCCCCTGAGCCAGCTCGGCTGCTCAGCGCCAAGGTCCCCTCGCAACGATGCCCAAAACGAGCTTCTGACAGCTGAATTCTGCAAAGGGAAACTCTCCTCGGGCAGCAAACCACAGCCCCAACTCACCTCGGATCGAGAAAGCAACGCAAGCCGTTTTCACCCCCGGCCCCCTGCTCTCCATAGAGCGAACCGGGGCTGGGCTGCCCCGGCTCCCTGGGCCCTGCTGCTTTGCTGGGTGTCTCCGGTGCCCGAAACCCACTTCCCACGGGTTCTCCTTCGTGGGGAAGCAGGATTGGACGCGCGAAGCCTTCTGCGCCCAGGCCCCAGCCATGCCCCCTGAGCCAGCTCGGCCGCTCAGCGCCTAGGCCCCGTCGCACGGACGGCCCCAAACAATCTTCTGGCAGCTGCATTCTGCAAAGGGAAACTCTCCTCGGGCAGCAAACCACAGCCCCAACGCGCCTCGGATCGAAAAAGCAACGCAAGCCGTTTTCGCCCCCGGCCCCCGCCACTCCATAGGGCGAAACGGGGCTGGGCTGCCCCGGCTCCCTGGGCCCTGCTGCTTTGCTGGGGGTCTCCGGTGCCCGAAACCCACTCCCCATGGGTTCTCCTTCGTGGGGATGCAGGATTGGGCGCGCGATGGCCTTCTGCGCCCAGGCCCCAGCCTTGCCCCCTGAGCCAGCTCGGCCGTTCAGCGCCGAGTCCCCGTCGCACCGACGGCCCGAAACAATCTTCTGGCAGCTGCATTCTGCAAAGGGAAACTCTCCTCAGGCAGCAAACCACAGCCCCAACGCGACTCGGATCGAGAAAGCAACGCAAGCCGTTTTCGCCCCCGACCCCCGCTCTCCATAGGGCGAAACGGGGCTGGGCTGCCCCGGCTCCCTGGGCCCTGCTGCTTTGCTGGTGGTCCCCGTGCACGAAACCCACTCCCCACAGGTTCTCCTTTGTGGGGAAGCAGGATTGGGCGCGGGAAGGCCTTCTGCGCCCAGGCCCCAGGCAAGCCCCCGAGCCAGCTCGGCTGCTCAGCGCCAAGATCCCGTCGCACCGATGCCCCAAACGAGCTTCTGACAGCTGTATTCTGCAAAGGGAAACTCTCCTCGGGCAGCAAACCACAGCCCCAACGCGCCTCGGATCGAGAAAGCAACGCAAGCCGTTTTCGCCCCGCCCCCCTGCAATCCATAGAGCGAACCGGCTGGGCTGCCCAGGCTCCCTGGGCCCTGCTGCTTTGCTGGGGGTCTCCGGTGCCCGAAACCCACACAACACGGGTTCTCCTTCGTGGGGAAGCAGGATTGGACGCGCAAAGCCTTCTGCGCCCAGGCCCCAGCCATGCCCACTGAGCCAGCTCGGCCTCTCAGCGCCGAGGCCCCGTCGCACCGACGGCCCGAAACGAGCTTCTGGCAGCTGCATTCTGCAAAGGGAAACTCTCCTCGGGCAGCAAACCACAGCCCCAACGCGCCTCGGATCGAGAATGCAACGCAAGCCGTTTTCGCCCCCGGCCCCCCGCTCGCCATAGGGCTAACCGGGGCTGGGCTGCCATGGCTCATTGGTCCCTGCTGCTTTGCTGGGGGTCTCCGGTGCCCGAAACCCACTCCCCACGGGTTCTCCTTCGTGGGGAAGCAGGATTGGACGCGCGAAGCCTTCTGCGCCCAGGCCCCAGCCATGCCCCCTGAGCCAGCTCGGCCGCCCAGCGCCAAGGCCCCTTCGCACCAACGGCCCCAAACAATCTTCTGGCAGCTGCATTCTGCAAAGGGAAACTCTCCTTGGGCAGCAAACCACAGCCCCAATGCTCCTCGGTTAGAGAAAGCAACGCAAGCCGTTTTCGCCCCCGGCCCCCCGCTCTCCATAGAGCGAACCGGGGCTGGGCTGCCCCGGCTCCCTGGGCCCTGTTGCTTTGCTGGGTTTCTCCGGTGCCCGAAACCCACTTCCCACGGGTTCTCCTTCGTAAGGAAGCAGGATTGGACGCGCGAAGCCTTCTGCGCCAAGGCCCCAGCCATGCCCCCTGAGCCAGCTCGGCCTCTCAGCGCCGAGGCCCCGTCGCACCGACGGCCCCAAACAATCTTCTGGCAGCTGCATTCTGCAAAGGGAAACTCTCCTCGGGCAGCAACCCACAGCCCCAACGCGCCTCGGATCGAGAAAGCAACGCAAGCCGTTTTGGCCCCCGGCCACCCCCACTCCATAGGGCGAACCGGGGCTGGGCTGTCCCGGCTCCCTGGGCCCTGCTGCTTTGCTGGGGGTCTCCGGTGCCCGAAACCCACTCCCCACGGGTTCTCCTTCGTGGGGAAGCAGGATTGGGCGCGTGAAGTCCTTCTGCGCCCAGGCCCGAGCCTTGCCCCCTGAGCGAGCTCGGCCGCTCAGCGCCGAGGCCCCGTCGCACCGAAGGCCCCAAACAATCTTCTGGCAGCTACATTCTGCAAACGGAAACTCTCCTCGGGCAGCAAACCACAGCCCCAACGCGCCTCGGATCCAGAAAGCAAGGCAAGCCCTTTTCGCCCCCGGCCCCCCGCTCTCCATAGAGCGAACCGCGGCAGGGCTGCCCAGGCTCCCTGGGCCCTGCTGCTTTGCTGGGGGTCTCCGGTGCCCGAAACCCACTCCCCACGGGTTCTCCTTCGTGGGGAAGCAGGATTGGGCGCGCGAAGGCCTTCTGCGCCCAGGCCCCAGCCATGCCCCCTGAGCCAGCTCGGCCGCTCAGCGCCTAGGCCCCGTCGCACTGAAGGCCCCAAACAATCTTCTGGCAGCTACATTCTGCAAAGGGAAACTCTCCTCGGGCAGCAACCCACAGCCCCAACGCGCCTCGGATCGAGAAAGCAACGCAAGCCGTTTTCGCCCCCGACCCCCCGCTCTCCATAGGGCGAACAAGGGCTGGGCTGCCCCGGCTCCCTGGGCCCTGCTGCTTTGCTGGTGGTCCCCGTGCCCGAAACCCACTCCCCACAGGTTCTCCTTCGTGGGGAAGAAGGATTGGGCGCGGGAAGGCCTTCTGCGCCCAGGCCCCAGGCAAGCCCCCGAGCCAGCTCGGCTGCTCAGCGCCAAGGCCCCGTCGCACCTACGGCCCCAAACAATCTTCTGGCAGCTGCATTCTGCAAAGGGAAAGTCTCCTCGGGCAGCAAACCACAGCCCCAACGCGCCTCGGATCGAGAAAGCAACGCAAGCCGTTTTCGCCCCCGGACCCCCGCTCTTCATAGAGCGAACCGGGGCTGGGCTGCCCCGGCTCCCTGGGCCCTGCTGCTTTGCTGGGGGTCTCCGGTGCCCGAAACCCACTCCCCACGTGTTCTCCTTCGTGGGGAAGCAGGATTGGGCGCGCGAAGGCCTTCTGCGCCCAGGCCCGAGCCTTGCCCCCTGAGCCAGCTCGGCCGCACAGCGCCGAGGCCCCGTCGCACCGACGGCCCCAAACGAGCTTCTGGCAGCTGCATTCTGCAAAGGGAAACTCTCCTCGGGCAGCAAACCACAGCCCCAACGCGCCTCGGATCGAGAATGCAACGCAAGCCGTTTTCGCCCCCGGCCCCCCGCTCGCCATAGGGCTAACCGGGGCTGGGCTGCCATGGCTCATTGGGCCCTGCTGCTTTGCTGGGGGTCTCCGGTGCCCGAAACCCACTCCCCACGGGTTCTCCTTCGTGGGGAAGCAGGATTGGACGCGCGAAGCCTTCTGCGCCCAGGCCCCAGCCATGCTCCCTGAGCCAGCTCGGCCGCTCAGCGCCTAGGCCCCGTCGCACCGACGGCCCCAAACAATCTTCTGGCAGCTGCATTCTGCAAAGGGAAACTCTCCTCTGGCAGCAAACCACAGCCCCAATGCTCCTCGGTTAGAGAAAGCAACGCAAGCTGTTTTCGCCCCTGGCCCCCCGCTCTCCATAGAGCGAACCGGGGCTGGGCTGCCCCGGCTGTCTGGGCCCTGCTGCTTTGCTGGGTTTCTCCGGTGCCCGAAACCCACTTCCCACGGGTTCTCCTTCGTAAGGAAGCAGGATTGGACGCGCGAAGCCTTCTGCACCAAGGCCCCAGGCATGCCCCCTGAGCCAGCTCAGCCTCTCAGCGCCGAGGCCCCGTCGCACCGACGGCCCCAAACAATCTTCTGGCAGCTGCATTCTGCAAAGGGAAACTCTCCTCGGGCAGTAAACCACAGCCCCAACGCGCCTCGGATCGAGAAAGCAACACAAGCCGTTTTCGCCCCCGTCTCCCCGCTCTCCATAGGGCTAACCGGGGCTGGGCTGCCATGGCTCCTTGGGCCCTGCTGCTTTGCTGGGGGTCTCCGGTGCCCGAAACCCACTTCCCACGGGTTCTCCTTCGTGGGGAAGCAGGATTGGGCGCGTGAAGGCCTTCTGCGCCCAGGCCCCAGCCAAGCCCCCTGAGCCAGCTCGGCCGCGCATCGCCTAGGCCCCGTCGCACCGACGGCCCCAAACAATCTTCTGGCAGCTGCATTCTGCAAAGGGAAACTCTCCTCGGGCAGCAAACCACAGCCCCAACGCGCCTCGGATCGAGAAAGCAACATAAGCCGTTTTCGCCCCCGGCCCCCTGCTCTCAATAGAGCGAACCGGGGCTGGGCTGCCCCGGCTCCCTGGGCCCTGCTGCTTTGCTGGGGGTCTCCGGTGCCTGAAACCCACTCCCCACGGGTTCTCCTTCGTGGGGAAGCAGGATTGGGCGCGCGAAGCCTTCTGCGCCCAGGCCCCAGCCTTGCCCCCTGAGTCGGCTCCGGCACTCAGCGCCGAGGCTCCTTCGAATCGACTGCCATAAACGAACTTCTGGCAGCTGCATTCTGCAAAAGGAAACTCTCCTCGGGCAGCAACCCACAGCCCCAACGCGCCTCGGATCGAGAAAGCAACGCAAGCCTTTTTGGCCCCCGGCCACCCCCACTCCATAGGGCGAACCGGGGCTGGGCTGCCCCGGCTCCCTGGGCCCTGCTGCTTTGCTGGGGGTCTCCGGTGCCCGAAACCCACTCCCCACGGGATCTCCTTCGTGGGGAAGCAGGATTGGACGCGCGAAGCCTTCTGCGCCCAGGCCCCAGCCATGCCCCCTGAGCCAGCTCGGCCGCTCAGGGCTGAGGCCCCTCGCACCGACGGCCCCAAACAATCTTCTGGCAGCTGCATTCTGCAAAGGGAAACTCTCCTCGGGCAGCAAACCACAGCCCCAATGCTCCTCGGTTAGAGAAAGCAATGCAAGCCGTTTTCGCCCCCGGCCCCCCGCTCTCCATACAGCGAACTGGCGCTAGGCTGCCCCGGCTCCCTGGGCCCTGCTGCTTTGCTGGATGTCTCCGGTTCCCGAAACCCACTCCCCACGGGTTCTACTTTGTGGGGAAGCAGGATTGGGCGCGCTAAGGCCTTCTGCGCCCAGGCCCCAGCCATGCCCCCTGAGCCAGCACGGCCGCTCAGCGCCGAGGCCCCATCGGACCGACGGCCCGAAACAATCTTCTGGCAGCTGCATTCTGCAAAGGGAAACTCTCCTCGGGCAGCAAACCACAGCCCCAACGCGCCTCGGATCGAGAAAGCAACGCAAGCCGTTTTCGCCCCTGGCCCCCCGCTCTCCATAGAGCGAACCGGGGCTGGGCTGCCCCGGCTCCCTGGGCCCTGCTGCTTTGCTGGGGGTCTCCGGTGCCCGAAACCCACTCCCCACGTGTTCTCCTTCGTGGGGAAGCAGGATTGGGCGCGCGAAGCTTTCTGCGCCCAAGCCCCAGCCATGCCCCCTGAGCCGGCTCGGCCGCTCAGCGCCTAGGCTCCTTAGAATCGACGGCCATAAACGAACTTCTGGCAGCTGCATTCTGCAAAGGGAAACTCTCCTCGGGCAGCAAAACACAGCCCCAACGCGCCTCGGATCGAGAAAGCAAGGCAAGCCCTTTTCGCCCCCGGCCCCCCGCTCTCCATAGAGCGAACCGCGGCAGGGCTGCCCAGGCTCCCTGGGCCCTGCTGCTTTACTGGGGGTCTCCGGTGCCCGAAACCCACTCCCCACGGGTTCTCCTTCGTGGGGAAGCAGGATTGGACGCGCGAAGCCTTCTGCGCCCAGGCCCCAGCCATGCCACCTGAGCCAGCTCGGCCGCTCAGCGCTGAGGCCCCGTCGCACCGACGGCCCCAAACAATCTTCTGGCAACTGCATTCTGCAAAGGGAAACTCGCCTCGGGCAGCAAACCACAGCCCCAATGCTCCTCGGTTAGAGAGAGCAACGCAAGCCGTTTTCGCCCCCGGCCCCCCGCTCTCCATAGAGCGAACCGGGGCTGGGCTGCCCCGGCTCCCTGGGCCCTGCTGCTTTGCTGGGGGTCTCCGGTGCCTGAAACCCACTCCCCACGGGTTCTCCTTCGTGGGGAAGCAGGATTGGGCGCGCGAAGCCCTTCTGCGCCCAGGCCCCAGCCATGCCCCCTGAGCCAGCTAGGCCGCTCAGCGCCTATGCCCTGTCGCACCGACGGCCCGAAACAATCTTTTGGCAGCTGCATTCTGCAAAGGGTAACTCTCCTCGGGCAGCAAACCTCAGCCCCAACGCGCCTCGGATTGAGAAAGCACTGCAAGCCGTTTTCGACCCAACACCCTGCTATCCATAGGGGTAACCGGGGCTGGGCTGCCCTGGCTCCTTGGGCCCTGCTGCTTTGCTGGGGGTCTCCGGTGCCCGAAACCCACTCCCCACGGGTTCTCCTTCGTGGGGAAGCAGGATTGGGCGCGCGATGCTTTCTGCGCCCAAGCCCCAGCCATGCCCCCTGAGCCGGCTCGGCCGCTCAGCGCCTAGGCTCCTTAGAATCGACGACCATAAACGAACTTCTGGCAGCTGCATTCTGCAAAGGGAAACTCTCCTCGGGCAGCAAACCACAGCCCCAACGCGCCTCGGATCGAGAAAGCAAGGCAAGCCCTTTTCACCCCCGGCCCCCCGCTCTCCATAGAGCGAACCGCGGCAGGGCTGCCCAGGCTCCCTGGGCCCTACTGCTTTACTGGGTGTCTCCGGTGCCCGAAACCCACTCCCCACGGGTTCTCCTTCGTGGGGAAGCAGGATTGGGCGCGTGAAGGCCTTCTGCGCCCAGGCCCCAGCCAAGCCCCCTGAGCCAGCTCGGCTGCTCAGCGCCAAGGTCCCCTCGCAACGATGCCCAAAACGAGCTTCTGACAGCTGAATTCTGCAAAGGGAAACTCTCCTCGGGCAGCAAACCACAGCCCCAACTCACCTCGGATCGAGAAAGCAACGCAAGCCGTTTTCGCCCCCGGCCCCCTGCTCTCCATAGAGCGAACCGGGGCTGGGCTGCCCCGGCTCCCTGGGCCCTGCTGCTTTGCTGGGTGTCTCCGGTGCCCGAAACCCACTTCCCACGGGTTCTCCTTCGTGGGGAAGCAGGATTGGACGCGCGAAGCCTTCTGCGCCCAGGCCCCAGCCATGCCCCCTGAGCCAGCTCGGCCGCTCAGCGCCTAGGCCCCGTCGCACGGACGGCCCCAAACAATCTTCTGGCAGCTGCATTCTGCAAAGGGAAACTCTCCTCGGGCAGCAAACCACAGCCCCAACGCGCCTCGGATCGAAAAAGCAACGCAAGCCGTTTTCGCCCCCGGCCCCCGCCACTCCATAGGGCGAAACGGGGCTGGGCTGCCCCGGCTCCCTGGGCCCTGCTGCTTTGCTGGGGGTCTCCGGTGCCCGAAACCCACTCCCCATGGGTTCTCCTTCGTGGGGATGCAGGATTGGGCGCGCGATGGCCTTCTGCGCCCAGGCCCCAGACTTGCCCCCTGAGCCAGCTCGGCCGTTCAGCGCCGAGTCCCCGTCGCACCGACGGCCCGAAACAATCTTATGGCAGCTGCATTCTGCAAAGGGAAACTCTCCTCAGGCAGCAAACCACAGCCCCAACGCGACTCGGATCGAGAAAGCAACGCAAGCCGTTTTCGCCCCCGACCCCCCGCTCTCCATAGGGCGAAACGGGGCTGGGCTGCCCCGGCTCCCTGGGCCCTGCTGCTTTGCTGGTGGTCCCCGTGCCCGAAACCCACTCCCCACGGGTTCTCCTTCGTGGGGAAGCAGGATTGGGCGCGGGAAGGCCTTCTGCGCCCAGGCCCCAGGCAAGCCCCCGAGCCAGCTCGGCTGCTCAGCGCCAAGATCCCGTCGCACCGATGCCCCAAACGAGCTTCTGACAGCTGTATTCTGCAAAGGGAAACTCTCCTCGGGCAGCAACCCACAGCCCCAACGCGCCTCGGATCGAGAAAGCAACGCAAGCCGTTTTCGCCCCCGCCCCCCTGCAATCCATAGAGCGAACCGGCTGGGCTGCCCAGGCTCCCTGGGCCCTGCTGCTTTGCTGGGGGTCTCCGGTGCCAGAAACCCACACAACACGGGTTCTCCTTCGTGGGGAAGCAGGATTGGACGCGCAAAGCCTTCTGCGCCCAGGCCCCAGCCATGCCCACTGAGCCAGCTCGGCCTCTCAGCGCCGAGGCCCCGTCGCACCGACGGCCCGAAACGAGCTTCTGGCAGCTGCATTCTGCAAAGGGAAACTCTCCTCGGGCAGCAAACCACAGCCCCAACGCGCCTCAGATCGAGAATGCAACGCAAGCCGTTTTCGCCCCCGGCCCCCCGCTCGCCATAGGGCTAACCGGGGCTGGGCTGCCATGGCTCATTGGTCCCTGCTGCTTTGCTGGGGGTCTCCGGTGCCCGAAACCCACTCCCCACGGGTTCTCCTTCGTGGGGAAGCAGGATTGGACGCGCGAAGCCTTCTGCGCCCAGGCCCCAGCGATGCCCCCTGAGCCAGCTCGGCCGCTCAGCGCCTAGGCCCCGTCGCACCGACGGCCCCAAACAATCTTCTGGCAGCTGCATTCTGCAAAGGGAAACTCTCCTTGGGCAGCAAACCACAGCCCCAATGCTCCTCGGTTAGAGAAAGCAACGCAAGCCGTTTTCGCCCCCGGCCCCCCGCTCTCCATAGAGCGAACCGGGGCTGGGCTGCCCCGGCTCCCTGGGCCCTGTTGCTTTGCTGGGTTTCTCCGGTGCCCGAAACCCACTTCCCACGGGTTCTCCTTCGTAAGGAAGCAGGATTGGACGCGCGAAGCCTTCTGCGCCAAGGCCCCAGCCATGCCCCCTGAGCCAGCTCGGCCTCTCAGCGCCGAGGCCCCGTCGCACCGACGGCCCCAAACAATCTTCTGGCAGCTGCATTCTGCAAAGGGAAACTCTCCTCGGGCAACAAACCACAGCCCCAACGCGCCTCGGATCGAGAAAGCAACGCAAACCGTTTTCGCCCCCGGCTCCCGGCTCTCCATAGGGCTAACCGGGGCTGGGCTGCCATGGCTCCTTGGGCCCTGCTGCTTTGCTGGGGGTCTCCGGTGCCCGAAACCCACTCCCCACGGGTTCTCCTTCGTGGGGAAGCAGGATTGGGCGCGTGAAGGCCTTCTGCGCCCAGGCCCCAGCCATGCCCCCTGAGCGAGCTCGGCCGCTCAGCGCCGAGGCCCCGTCGCACCGACGGCCCCAAACAATCTTCTGGCAGCTGCATTCTGCAAAGGGAAACTCTCCTCGGGCAGCAAACCACAGCCCCAACGCGCCTCGGATCGAGAAAGCAACATAAGCCGTTTTCGCCCCCGGCCCCCTGCTCTCAATAGAGCGAACCGGGGCTGGGCTGCCCCGGCTCCCTGGGCCCTGCTGCTTTGCTGGGGGTCTCCGGTGCCTGAAACCCACTCCCCACGGGTTCTCCTTCGTGGGGAAGCAGGATTGGGCGCGCGAAGCCTTCTGCGCCCAGGCCCCAGCCATGCCCCCTGAGCCGACTCCTGCACTCAGCGCCGAGGCTCCTTCGAATCGACTGCCATAAACGAACTTCTGGCAGCTGCATTCTGCAAAGGGAAACTCTCCTCGGGCAGCAACCCACAGCCCCAACGCGCCTCGGATCGAGAAAGCAACGCAAGCCGTTTTGGCCCACGGCCACCCCCACTCCATAGGGCGAACCGGGGCTGGGCTGCCCCGGCTCCCTGGGCCCTGCTGCTTTGCTGGGGGTCTCCGGTGCCTGAAACCCACTCCCCACGGGTTCTCCTTCCTGGGGAAGCAGGATTGGGCGCGCGAAGCCCTTCTGCGCCCAGGCCCCAGCAATGCCCCCTGAGCCAGCTAGGCCGCTCAGCGCCTAGGCCCCGTCGCACCGACGGCCCGAAACAATCTTCTGGCAGCTGCATTCTGCAAAGGGAAACTCTCCTCGGGCAGCAAACCACAGCCCCAACGCCCCTCGGATCGAGAAAGCACTGCAAGCCGTTTTCGACCCGACACCCCGCTCTCCATAGGGGTAACCGGGGCTGGGCTGCCCTGGCTCCTTGGGCCCTGCTGCTTTGCTGGGGGTCTCCGGTGCCCGAAACCCACTCCCCACGGGTTCTCCTTCGTGAGGAAGCAGGATTGGGCGCGCGAAGCTTTCTGCGCCCAAGCCCCAGACATGCCCCCTGAGCCGGCTCGGCCGCTCAGCGCCTAGGCTCCTCAGAATCGACGGCCATAAACGAACTTCTGGCAGCTGCATTCTGCAAAGGGAAACTCTCCTCGGGCAGCAAACCACAGCCCCAACGCGCCTCGGATCGAGAAAGCAACGCAAGCCGTTTTCGCCCCCGGACCCCCGCTCTCCATAGAGCGAACAGGGGCTGGGCTGCCATGGCTCCTTGGGCCCTGCTGCTTTGCTGGGGGTCTCCGGTGCCCGAAACCCACTCCCCACGGGATCTCCTTCGTGGGGAAGCAGGATTTGACGCGCGAAGCCTTCTGCTCCCAGGCCCCAGCCATGCCCCCTGAGCCAGCTAGGCCGCTCAGCGCCTAGGCCCCGTCGCACCGACGGCCCCAAAAAATCTTCTGGCAGCTGCATTCTGCAAAGGGAAACTCTCCTCGGGCAGCAAACCACAGCCCCAACGCGCCTCGGATCGAGAAAGCAACGCAAGCCGTTTTCGCCCCCAGACCCCCGCTCTCCATAGAGCGAACCGGGGCTGGGCTGCCATGGCTCCTTGGGCCCTGCTGCTTTGCTGGGTGTCTCCGGTGCCCGAAACCCACTCCCCACGGCATCTCCTTCGTGGGGAAGCAGGATTGGACGCGCGAAGCCTTCTGCGCCCAGGCCCCAGCCATGCCACCTGAGCCAGCTCGGCCGCTCAGCGCTGAGGCCCCGTCGCACCGACGGCCCCAAACAATCTTCTGGCAGCTGCATTCTGCAAAGGGAAACTCTCCTCGGGCAGCAAACCACAGCCCCAATGCTCCTCGGTTAGAGAAAGCAATGCAAGCCGTTTTCGCCCCCGGCCCCCCGCTCTCCATACAGCGAACCGGCGCTGGGCTGCCCCGGCTCCCTGGGCCCTGCTGCTTTGCTGGATGTCTCCGGTTCCCGAAACCCACTCCCCACGGGTTCTACTTTGTGGGGAAGCAGGATTGGGCGCGCTAAGGCCTTCTGTGCCCAGGCCCCAGCCATGCCCCCTGAGCCAGCACGGCCGCTCAGCGCCGAGGCCCCGTCGCACCGAAGGCCCCAAACAATCTTCGGGCAGCTGAATTCTGCAAAGGGAAACTCTCCTAGGGCAGCAAACCACAGCCCCAACGCGCCTCGGATCGAGAAAGCAACGCAAGCCGTTTTCGCCCCCGGCTCCCCGCTCTCCATAGAGCGAACCGGGGCTGGGCTGCCCCGGCTCCCTGGGCCCTGCTGCTTTGCTGGGGGTCTCCGGTGCCTGAAACCCACTCCCCACGGGTTCTCCTTCGTGGGGAAGCAGGATTGGGCGCGCGAAGCCCTTCTGCGCCCTGGCCCCAGCCTTACCCCCTGAGCCAGCTAGGCCGCTCAGCGCCTAGGCCCCGTCGCACCGACGGCCCCAAACAATCTTCTGGCAGCTGCATTCTGCAAAGGGTAACTCTCCTCGGGCAGCAAACCACAGCCCCAACGCCCCTCGGATCGAGAAAGCACTGCAAGCCGTTTTCGACCCGACACCCCGCTCTCCATAGGGGTAACCGCGGCAGGGCTGCCCAGGCTCCCTGGGCCCTACTGCTTTACTGGGTGTCTCCGGTGCCCGAAACCCACTCCCCACGGGTTCTCCTTCGTGGGGAAGCAGGATTGGGCGCGTGAAGGCCTTCTGCGCCCAGGCCCCAGCCATGCACCCTGAGCCAGCTCGGCCGCTCAGCGCCTAGGCCCCGTCGCACCGAAGGCCCCAAACAATCTTCTGGCAGCTACATTCTGCAAAGGGAAACTCTCCTCGGGCAGCAACCCACAGCCCCAACGCGCCTCGGATCGAGAAAGCAACGCAAGCCGTTTTCGCCCCGGGCCCCCCGCTCTCCTTAGAGCGAACCGGGGCTGGGCTGCCCAGGCTCCCTGGGCCCTGCTGCTTTGCTGGGTGTCTCCGGTGCCCGAAACCCACTCCCCACGGGTTCTCCTTTGTGGGGAAGCAGGATAGGGCGCGCGAAGGCCTTCTGCGCCCAGGCCACAGCCAAGCCCCCTGAGCCAGCTCGGCTGCTCAGCGCCAAGGTCCCCTCGCAACGATGCCCAAAACGAGCTTCTGACAGCTGAATTCTGCAAAGGGAAACTCTCCTCGGGCAGCAAACCACAGCCCCAACTCACCTCGGATCGAGAAAGCAACGCAAGCCGTTTTCGCCCCCGGCCCCCCGCTCTCCATAGAGCGAACCGGGGCTGGGCTGCCCCGGCTCCCTGGGCCCTGCTGCTTTGCTGGGGGTCTCCGGTGCCTGAAACCCACTCCCCACGGGTTCTCCTTCGTGGGGAAGCAGGATTGGGCGCGCGAAGCCCTTCTGCGCCCAGGCCCCAGCCATGCCCCCTGAGCCAGCTAGGCCGCTCAGCGCCTAGGCCCTGTCGCACCGACGGCCCGAAACAATCTTTTGGCAGCTGCATTCTGCAAAGGGTAACTCTCCTCGGGCAGCAAACAACAGCCCCAACGCGCCTCGGATTGAGAAAGCACTGCAAACCTTTTTCGACCCGACACCCTGCTATCCATAGGGGTAACCGGGGCTGGGCTGCCCTGGCTCCTTGGGCCCTGCTGCTTTGCTGGGGGTCTCGGTGCCCGAAACCCACTCCCCACGGGTTCTCCTTCGTGGGGAAGCAGGATTGGGCGCGCGATGCTTTCTGCGCCCAAGCCCCAGCCATGCCCCCTGAGCCGGCTCGGCCGCTCAGCGCCTAGGCTCCTTAGAATCGAAGGCCATAAACGAACTTCTGGCAGCTGCATTCTGCAAAGGGAAACTCTCCTCGGGCAGCAAACCACAGCCCCAACGCGCCTCGGATCGAGAAAGCAAGGCAAGCCCTTTTCGCCCCCGGCCCCCCGCTCTCCATAGAGCGAACCGCGGCAGGGCTGCCCAGACTCCCTGGGCCCTACTGCTTTACTGGGTGTCTCCGGTGCCCGAAACCCACTCCCCACGGGTTCTCCTTCGTGGGGAAGCAGGATTGGGCGCGTGAAGGCCTTCTGCGCCCAGGCCCCAGCCATGCACCCTGAGCCAGCTCGGCCGCTCAGCGCCTAGGCCCCGTCGCACCGAAGGCCCCAAACAATCTTCTGGCAGCTACATTCTGCAAAGGGAAACTCTCCTCGGGCAGCAACCCACAGCCCCAACGCGCCTCGGATCGAGAAAGCAACGCAAGCCGTTTTCGCCCCGGGCCCCCCGCTCTCCTTAGAGCGAACCGGGGCTGGGCTGCCCAGGCTCCCTGGGCCCTGCTGCTTTGCTGGGTGTCTCCGGTGCCCGAAACCCACTCCCCACGGGTTCTCCTTTGTGGGGAAGCAGGATAGGGCGCGCGAAGGCCTTCTGCGCCCAGGCCACAGCCAAGCCCCCTGAGCCAGCTCGGCTGCTCAGCGCCAAGGTCCCCTCGCAACGATGCCCAAAACGAGCTTCTGACAGCTGAATTCTGCAAAGGGAAACTCTCCTCGGGCAGCAAACCACAGCCCCAACTCACCTCGGATCGAGAAAGCAACGCAAGCCGTTTTCACCCCCGGCCCCCTGCTCTCCATAGAGCGAACCGGGGCTGGGCTGCCCCGGCTCCCTGGGCCCTGCTGCTTTGCTGGGTGTCTCCGGTGCCCGAAACCCACTTCCCACGGGTTCTCCTTCGTGGGGAAGCAGGATTGGACGCGCGAAGCCTTCTGCGCCCAGGCCCCAGCCATGCCCCCTGAGCCAGCTCGGCCGCTCAGCGCCTAGGCCCCGTCGCACCGAAGGCCCCAAACAATCTTCTGGCAGCTGCATTCTGCAAAGGGAAACTCTCCTCGGGCAGCAAACCACAGCCCCAACGCGCCTCGGATCGAAAAAGCAACGCAAGCCGTTTTCGCCCCCGGCCCCCGCCACTCCATAGGGCGAAACGGGGCTGGGCTGCCCCGGCTCCCTGGGCCCTGCTGCTTTGCTGGGGGTCTCCGGTGCCCGAAACCCACTCCCCATGGGTTCTCCTTCGTGGGGATGCAGGATTGGGCGCGCGATGGCCTTCTGCGCCCAGGCCCCAGCCTTGCCCCCTGAGCCAGCTCGGCCGTTCAGCGCCGAGTCCCCGTCGCACCGACGGCCCGAAACAATCTTCTGGCAGCTGCATTCTGCAAAGGGAAACTCTCCTCAGGCAGCAAACCACAGCCCCAACGCGACTCGGATCGAGAAAGCAACGCAAGCCGTTTTCGCCCCCGACCCCCGCTCTCCATAGGGCGAAACGGGGCTGGGCTGCCCCGGCTCCCTGGGCCCTGCTGCTTTGCTGGTGGTCCCCGTGCACGAAACCCACTCCCCACAGGTTCTCCTTTGTGGGGAAGCAGGATTGGGCGCGGGAAGGCCTTCTGCGCCCAGGCCCCAGGCAAGCCCCCGAGCCAGCTCGGCTGCTCAGCGCCAAGATCCCGTCGCACCGATGCCCCAAACGAGCTTCTGACAGCTGTATTCTGCAAAGGGAAACTCTCCTCGGGCAGCAAACCACAGCCCCAACGCGCCTCGGATCGAGAAAGCAACGCAAGCCGTTTTCGCCCCGCCCCCCTGCAATCCATAGAGCGAACCGGCTGGGCTGCCCAGGCTCCCTGGGCCCTGCTGCTTTGCTGGGGGTCTCCGGTGCCCGAAACCCACACAACACGGGTTCTCCTTCGTGGGGAAGCAGGATTGGACGCGCAAAGCCTTCTGCGCCCAGGCCCCAGCCATGCCCACTGAGCCAGCTCGGCCTCTCAGCGCCGAGGCCCCGTCGCACCGACGGCCCGAAACGAGCTTCTGGCAGCTGCATTCTGCAAAGGGAAACTCTCCTCGGGCAGCAAACCACAGCCCCAACGCGCCTCGGATCGAGAATGCAACGCAAGCCGTTTTCGCCCCCGGCCCCCCGCTCGCCATAGGGCTAACCGGGGCTGGGCTGCCATGGCTCATTGGTCCCTGCTGCTTTGCTGGGGGTCTCCGGTGCCCGAAACCCACTCCCCACGGGTTCTCCTTCGTGGGGAAGCAGGATTGGACGCGCGAAGCCTTCTGCGCCCAGGCCCCAGCCATGCCCCCTGAGCCAGCTCGGCCGCTCAGCGCCTAGGCCCCGTCGCACCGACGGCCCCAAACAATCTTCTGGCAGCTGCATTCTGCAAAGGGAAACTCTCCTTGGGCAGCAAACCACAGCCCCAATGCTCCTCGGTTAGAGAAAGCAACGCAAGCCGTTTTCGCCCCCGGCCCCCCGCTCTCCATAGAGCGAACCGGGGCTGGGCTGCCCCGGCTCCCTGGGCCCTGTTGCTTTGCTGGGTTTCTCCGGTGCCCGAAACCCACTTCCCACGGGTTCTCCTTCGTAAGGAAGCAGGATTGGACGCGCGAAGCCTTCTGCGCCAAGGCCCCAGCCATGCCCCCTGAGCCAGCTCGGCCTCTCAGCGCCGAGGCCCCGTCGCACCGACGGCCCCAAACAATCTTCTGGCAGCTGCATTCTGCAAAGGGAAACTCTCCTCGGGCAACAAACCACAGCCCCAACGCGCCTCGGATCGAGAAAGCAACGAAAACCGTTTTCGCCCCCGGCTCCCCGCTCTCCATAGGGCTAACCGGGGCTGGGCTGCCATGGCTCCTTGGGCCCTGCTGCTTTGCTGGGGGTCTCCGGTGCCCGATACCCACTCCCCACGGGTTCTCCTTCGTGGGGAAGCAGGATTGGGCGCGTGAAGGCCTTCTGCGCCCAGGCCCCAGCCATGCCCCCTGAGCGAGCTCGGCCGCTCAGCGCCGAGGCCCCGTCGCACCGACGGCCCCAAACAATCTTCTGGCAGCTGCATTCTGCAAAGGGAAACTCTCCTCGGGCAGCAAACCACAGCCCCAACGCGCCTCGGATCGAGAAAGCAACATAAGCCGTTTTCGCCCCCGGCCCCCTGCTCTCAATAGAGCGAACCGGGGCTGGGCTGCCCCGGCTCCCTGGGCCCTGCTGCTTTGCTGGGGGTCTCCGGTGCCTGAAACCCACTCCCCACGGGTTCTCCTTCGTGGGGAAGCAGGATTGGGCGCGCGAAGCCTTCTGCGCCCAGGCCCCAGCCATGCCCCCTGAGCCGACTCCGGCACTCAGCGCCGAGGCTCCTTCGAATCGACTGCCATAAACGAACTTCTGGCAGCTGCATTCTGCAAAGGGAAACTCTCCTCGGGCAGCAACCCACAGCCCCAACGCGCCTCGGATCGAGAAAGCAACGCAAGCCGTTTTGGCCCACGGCCACCCCCACTCCATAGGGCGAACCGGGGCTGGGCTGCCCCGGCTCCCTGGGCCCTGCTGCTTTGCTGGGGGTCTCCGGTGCCTGAAACCCACTCCCCACGGGTTCTACTTCGTGGGGAAGCAGGATTGGGCGCGCGAAGCCCTTCTGCGCCCAGGCCCCAGCAATGCCCCCTGAGCCAGCTAGGCCGCTCAGCGCCTAGGCCCCGTCGCACCGATGGCCCGAAACAATCTTCTGGCAGCTGCATTCTGCAAAGGGTAACTCTCCTCGGGCAGCACACCACAGCCCCAACGCCCCTCGGATCGAGAAAGCACTGCAAGCCGTTTTCGACCCGACACCCCGCTCTCCATAGGGGTAACCGGGGCTGGGCTGCCCTGGCTCCTTGGGCCCTGCTGCTTTGCTGGGCGTCTCCGGTGCCCGAAACCCACTCCCCACGGGTTCTCCTTCGTGAGGAAGCAGGATTGGGCGCGCGAAGCTTTCTGCGCCCAAGCCCCAGACATGCCCCCTGAGCCGGCTCGGCCGCTCAGCGCCTAGGCTCCTCAGAATCGACGGCCATAAACGAACATCTGGCAGCTGCATTCTGCAAAGGGAAACTCTCCTCGGGCAGCAAACCACAGCCCCAACGCGCCTCGGATCGAGAAAGCAACGCAAGCCGTTTTCGCCCCCGGACCCCCTCTCTCCATAGAGCGAACAGGGGCTGGGCTGCCATGGCTCCTTGGGCCCTGCTGCTTTGCTGGGGGTCTACGGTGCCCGAAACCCACTCCCCACGGGATCTCCTTCGTGGGGAAGCAGGATTTGACGCGCGAAGCCTTCTGCTCCCAGGCCCCAGCCATGCCCCCTGAGCCAGCTAGGCCGCTCAGCGCCTAGGCCCCGTCGCACCGACGGCCCCAAAAAATCTTCTGGCAGCTGCATTCTGCAAAGGGAAACTCTCCTCGGGCAGCAAACCACAGCCCCAACGCGCCTCGGATCGAGAAAGCAACGCAAGCCGTTTTCGCCCCCGGCCCCCCGCTCGCCATAGGGCTAACCGGGGCTGGGCTGCCATGGCTCATTGGTCCCTGCTGCTTTGCTGGGGGTCTCCGGTGCCCGAAACCCACTCCCCACGGGTTCTCCTTCGTGGGGAAGCAGGATTGGACGCGCGAAGCCTTCTGCGCCCAGGCCCCAGCCATGCCCCCTGAGCCAGCTCGGCCGCTCAGCGCCTAGGCCCCGTCGCACCGACGGCCCCAAACAATCTTCTGGCAGCTGCATTCTGCAAAGGGAAACTCTCCTTGGGCAGCAAACCACAGCCCCAATGCTCCTCGGTTAGAGAAAGCAACGCAAGCCGTTTTCGCCCCCGGCCCCCCGCTCTCCATAGAGCGAACCGGGGCTGGGCTGCCCCGGCTCCCTGGGCCCTGTTGCTTTGCTGGGTTTCTCCGGTGCCCGAAACCCACTTCCCACGGGTTCTCCTTCGTAAGGAAGCACGATTGGACGCGCGAAGCCTTCTGCGCCAAGGCCCCAGCCATGCCCCCTGAGCCAGCTCGGCCTCTCAGCGCCGAGGCCCCGTCGCACCGACGGCCCCAAACAATCTTCTGGCAGCTGCATTCTGCAAAGGGAAACTCTCCTCGGGCAACAAACCACAGCCCCAACGCGCCTCGGATCGAGAAAGCAACGAAAACCGTTTTCGCCCCCGGCTCCCCGCTCTCCATAGGGCTAACCGGGGCTGGGCTGCCATGGCTCCTTGGGCCCTGCTGCTTTGCTGGGGGTCTCCGGTGCCCGATACCCACTCCCCACGGGTTCTCCTTCGTGGGGAAGCAGGATTGGGCGCGTGAAGGCCTTCTGCGCCCAGGCCCCAGCCATGCCCCCTGAGCGAGCTCGGCCGCTCAGCGCCGAGGCCCCGTCGCACCGACGGCCCCAAACAATCTTCTGGCAGCTGCATTCTGCAAAGGGAAACTCTCCTCGGGCAGCAAACCACAGCCCCAACGCGCCTCGGATCGAGAAAGCAACATAAGCCGTTTTCGCCCCCGGCCCCCTGCTCTCAATAGAGCGAACCGGGGCTGGGCTGCCCCGGCTCCCTGGGCCCTGCTGCTTTGCTGGGGGTCTCCGGTGCCTGAAACCCACTCCCCACGGGTTCTCCTTCGTGGGGAAGCAGGATTGGGCGCGCGAAGCCTTCTGCGCCCAGGCCCCAGCCATGCCCCCTGAGCCGACTCCGGCACTCAGCGCCGAGGCTCCTTCGAATCGACTGCCATAAACGAACTTCTGGCAGCTGCATTCTGCAAAGGGAAACTCTCCTCGGGCAGCAACCCACAGCCCCAACGCGCCTCGGATCGAGAAAGCAACGCAAGCCGTTTTGGCCCACGGCCACCCCCACTCCATAGGGCGAACCGGGGCTGGGCTGCCCCGGCTCCCTGGGCCCTGCTGCTTTGCTGGGGGTCTCCGGTGCCTGAAACCCACTCCCCACGGGTTCTCCTTCGTGGGGAAGCAGGATTGGGCGCGCGAAGCCCTTCTGCGCCCAGGCCCCAGCAATGCCCCCTGAGCCAGCTAGGCCGCTCAGCGCCTAGGCCCCGTCGCACCGATGGCCCGAAACAATCTTCTGGCAGCTGCATTCTGCAAAGGGTAACTCTCCTCGGGCAGCACACCACAGCCCCAACGCCCCTCGGATCGAGAAAGCACTGCAAGCCGTTTTCGACCCGACACCCCGCTCTCCATAGGGGTAACCGGGGCTGGGCTGCCCTGGCTCCTTGGGCCCTGCTGCTTTGCTGGGCGTCTCCGGTGCCCGAAACCCACTCCCCACGGGTTCTCCTTCGTGAGGAAGCAGGATTGGGCGCGCGAAGCTTTCTGCGCCCAAGCCCCAGACATGCCCCCTGAGCCGGCTCGGCCGCTCAGCGCCTAGGCTCCTCAGAATCGACGGCCATAAACGAACTTCTGGCAGCTGCATTCTGCAAAGGGAAACTCTCCTCGGGCAGCAAACCACAGCCCCAACGCGCCTCGGATCGAGAAAGCAACGCAAGCCGTTTTCGCCCCCGGACCCCCTCTCTCCATAGAGCGAACAGGGGCTGGGCTGCCATGGCTCCTTGGGCCCTGCTGCTTTGCTGGGGGTCTCCGGTGCCCGAAACCCACTCCCCACGGGATCTCCTTCGTGGGGAAGCAGGATTTGACGCGCGAAGCCTTCTGCTCCCAGGCCCCAGCCATGCCCCCTGAGCCAGCTAGGCCGCTCAGCGCCTAGGCCCCGTCGCACCGACGGCCCCAAAAAATCTTCTGGCAGCTGCATTCTGCAAAGGGAAACTCTCCTCGGGCAGCAAACCACAGCCCCAACGCGCCTCGGATCGAGAAAGCAACGCAAGCCGTTTTCGCCCCCAGACCCCCGCTCTCCATAGAGCGAACCGGGGCTGGGCTGCCATGGCTCCTTGGGCCCTGCTGCTTTGCTGGGTGTCTCCGGTGCCCGAAACCCACTCCCCACGGCATCTCCTTCGTGGGGAAGCAGGATTGGACGCGCGAAGCCTTCTGCGCCCAGGCCCCAGCCATGCCACCTGAGCCAGCTCGGCCGCTCAGCGCTGAGGCCCCGTCGCACCGACGGCCCCAAACAATCTTCTGGCAGCTGCATTCTGCAAAGGGAAACTCTCCTCGGGCAGCAAACCACAGCCCCAATGCTCCTCGGTTAGAGAAAGCAATGGAGGCCGTTTTCGCCCCCGGCTCCCCGCTCTCCATACAGCGAACCGGCGCTGGGCTGCCCCGGCTCCCTGGGCCCTGCTGCTTTGCTGGATGTCTCCGGTTCCCGAAACCCACTCCCCACGGGTGCTACTTTGTGGGGAAGCAGGATTGGGCGCGCTAAGGCCTTCTGTGCCCAGGCCCCAGCCATGCCCCCTGAGCCAGCACGGCCGCTCAGCGCCGAGGCCCCGTCGCACCGAAGGCCCCAAACAATCTTCGGGCAGCTGAATTCTGCAAAGGGAAACTCTCCTAGGGCAGCAAACCACAGCCCCAACGCGCCTCGGATCGATAAAGCAACGCAAGCCGTTTTCGCCCCCGGCTCCCCGCTCTCCATAGAGCGAACCGGGGCTGGGCTGCCCCGGCTCCCTGGGCCCTGCTGCTTTGCTGGGGGTCTCCGGTGCCTGAAACCCACTCCCCACGGGTTCTCCTTCGTGGGGAAGCAGGATTGGGTGCGCGAAGCCCTTCTGCGCCCTGGCCCCAGCCTTACCCCCTGAGCCAGATCGGCCGCTCAGCGCCTAGGCCCCGTCGCACCGACGGCCCCAAACAATCTTCTGGCAGCTGCATTCTGCAAAGGGTAACTCTCCTCGGGCAGCAAACCACAGCCCCAACGCCCCTCGGATCGAGAAAGCACTGCAAGCCGTTTTCGACCCGACACCCCGCTCTCCATAGGGGTAACCGGGGCTGGGCTGCCCTGGCTCCTTTGGCCCTGCTGCTTTGCTGGGCGTCTCCGGTGCCCGAAACCCACTCCCCACGGGTTCTCCTTCGTGAGGAAGCAGGATTGGGCGCGCGAAGCTTTCTGCGCCCAGGCCCCAGCCATGCCCCCTGAGCCGGCTCGGCCGCTCAGCGCCAAGGTCCCCTCGCAACGATGCCCAAAACGAGCTTCTGACAGCTGAATTCTGCAAAGGGAAACTCTCCTCGGGCAGCAAACCACAGCCCCAACTCACCTCGGATCGAGAAAGCAACGCAAGCCGTTTTCGCCCCCGGCCCCCTGCTCTCCATAGAGCCAACCGGGGCTGGGCTGCCCCGGCTCCCTGGGCCCTGCTGCTTTGCTGGGTGTCTCCGGTGACCGAAACCCACTTCCCACGAGTTCTCCTTCGTGGGGAAGCAGGATTGGACGCGCGAAGCCTTCTGCGCCCAGGCCCCAGCCATGCCCCCTGAGCCAGCTCGGCCGCTCAGCGCCTAGGCCCCGTCGCACGGACGGCCCCAAACAATCTTCTGGCAGCTGCATTCTGCAAAGGGAAACTCTCCTCGGGCAGCAAACCACAGCACCAACGCGCCTCGGATCGAAAAAGCAACGCAAGCCGTTTTCGCCCCCGGCCCCCGCCACTCCATAGGGCGAACCTGGGCTGGGCTGCCCCGGCTCCCTGGGCCCTGCTGCTTTGCTGGGGGTCTCCGGTGCCCGAAACCCACTCCCCATGGGTTCTCCTTCGTGGGGATGCAGGATTGGGCGCGCGATGGCCTTCTGCGCCCAGGCCCCAGCCTTGCCCCCTGAGCCAGCTCGGCCGTTCAGCGCCGAGTCCCCGTCGCACCGACGGCCCGAAACAATCTTCTGGCAGCTGCATTCTGCAAAGGGAAACTCTCCTCAGGCAGCAAACCACAGCCCCAACGCGACTCGGATCGAGAAAGCAACGCAAGCCGTTTTCGCCCCCGACCCCCGCTCTCCATAGGGCGAAACGGGGCTGGGCTGCCCCGGCTCCCTGGGCCCTGCTGCTTTGCTGGTGGTCCCCGTGCACGAAACCCACTCCCCACAGGTTCTCCTTCGTGGGGAAGCAGGATTGGGCGCGGGAAGGCCTTCTGCGCCCAGGCCCCAGGCAAGCCCCCGAGCCAGCTCGGCTGCTCAGCGCCAAGATCCCGTCGCACCGATGCCCCAAACGAGCTTCTGACAGCTGTATTCTGCAAAGGGAAACTCTCCTCGGGCAGCAAACCACAGCCCCAACGCGCCTCGGATCGAGAAAGCAACGCAAGCCGTTTTCGCCCCCGCCCCCCTGCAATCCATAGAGCGAACCGGCTGGGCTGCCCAGGCTCCCTGGGCCCTGCTGCTTTGCTGGGGGTCTCCGGTGCCCGAAACCCACGCAACACGGGTTCTCCTTCGTGGGGAAGCAGGATTGGACGCGCAAAGCCTTCTGCGCCCAGGCCCCAGCCATGCCCCCTGAGCCAGCTCGGCCGCTCAGCGCCTAGGCCCCGACGCACCGACGGCCCGAAACAATCTTCTGGCAGCTGCATTCTGCAAAGGGAAACTCTCCTCGGGCAGCAAACCACAGCCCCAACGCGCCTCGGATCGAGAAAGCAACGCAAGCCGTTTTCGCCCCCGGCCCCCCCTCTCCATAGGGCGAACCGCGGCTGGTCTGCCCAAGCTACCTGGGCCCTGCTGCTTTGCTGGGGGTCTCCGGTGTCCGAAACCCACTCCCCACGGGTTCTCCTTCGTGGGGAAGCGGGATTGGGCGCACGAAGTCCTTCTGGGCCCAGGCCCCAGCCATGCCCCCTGAGCCATCTAGGCCGCTCAGCGCCTAGGCCCCGTCGCACCGACGGCCCCAAACAATCTTCTGGCAGCTGAATTCTGCAAAGGGAAACTCTCCTCGGGCAGCAAACCACAGCCCCAACGCGCCTCGGATCCAGAAAGCAACGCAAGCCGTTTTCGCCCCCGGCCCCCCGCTCTCCATAGAGCGAACCGGGGCTGGGCTGCCCCGGCTCCCTGGGCCCTGCTGCTTTGCTGGTGGTCTCCGGTGCCTGAAACCCACTCCCCACGGGTTCTCCTTCGTGGGGAAGCAGGATTGGGCGCGCGAAGCCCTTCTGCGCCCAGGCCCCAGCCATGCCCCCTGAGCCAGCTCGGCCTCTCAGTGCCTAGGCCCCGTTGCACCGACGGCCCCAAACAATCTTCTGGCAGCTGCATTCTGCAAAGGGAAACTCTCCTCGGGCAGCAAACCACAGCCCCAATGCTCCTCGGTTAGAGAAAGCAACGCAAGCCGTTTTCGCCCCCGGCCCCCCGCTCTCCATAGAGCGAACCTGGGCTGGGCTGCCCAGGCTCCCTGGGCCCTGCTGCTTTGCTGGGAGTCTCCGGTGCCCGAAGCCCACTCCCCACGGGTTCTCCTTCGTGGGGAAGCAGGATTGGACGCGCGAAGCCTTCTGCGCCCAAGCCCCAGCCATGCCCCCTGAGCCAGCTCGGCCTCTCAGCGCCTAGGCCCCGTCGCACCGACGGCCCGAAACAATCTTCTGGCAGCTGCATTCTGCAAAGGGAAACTCTCCTCGGGCAGCAAACCACAGCCCCAACGCGCCTCGGATCGAGAAAGCAACGCAAGCCGTTTTCGCCCCCGGCCCCCCGCTCTCCATAGGGGTAACCGGGGCTGGGCTGCCCTGGCTCCTTGGGCCCTGCTGCTTTGCTGGGTGTCTCCGGTGCCCGAAACCCACTCCCCACGGGTTCTCATTCGTGGGGAAGCGGGATTGGGCGCGCGAAGGCCTTCTGCGCCCAGGTCACAGGCATGCCCCCTGAGCCAGCTCGACCGATCAGCACCGAGGCCCCGTCGCACCGACGGCCCTAAACAATCTTCTGGCAGCTGCATTCTGCAAAGCGAAACTCTCCTCGGGCAGCAAACTACAGCCCCAACGTGCCTCGGATCGAGTAAGCAATGCAAGCCGTTTTCGTCTCCGGACCCCCGCTCTCCATAGAGCGAACCTGGGTTGGGCTGCCCTGGCTCCCTGGGCCCTGCTGCTTTGCTGGGGATCTCCGGTGCCCGAAACCCACTCCCCACGGGATCTCCTTCGTGGGGAAGCAGGATTGGGCTCGCGAAGACCTTCTCCGCCCAGGCCCCAGCTATGCCCCATGAGCTAGCTCGGCCGCTCAGCGCCTAGGCCCCGTCGCACCGACGGCCCCAAACAATCTTCTGGCAGCTGCATTCTGCAAAGGGAAACTCTCCTCGGGCAGCAAACCACAGCCCCAACGCGCCTCGGATCGAGAAAGCAACTCAAGCCGTTTTCGCCCCCGGCACCGCGCTCGCCATAGGGCGAATCGGGGCAGGGCTGCCCCGGCTCCCTGGGCCCTGCTGCTTTGCTGGGGGTCTCCGGTGCCCGAAACCCACTCCCCACGGGTTCTCCTACGTGGGGAAGCAGGATTGGGCGCGCGAAGGCCTTCTGCCCCCAGGCCCCAGCCATGCCCCCTGAGCCAGCTCGGCCTCTCATCGCCTAGGCCCCGTTGCACCGACGGCCGGAAACAATCTTCTGGCAACTGCATTCTGCAAAGGGAAACTCTCCTCGGGCAGCAAACCACAGCCCCGACGCGCCTCGGATCGAGAAAGCAATGCAGGCCGTTTTCGCCCCTGGCTCCCCGTTCTCAATATGGCGAACCGGGGCTGGGCTGCCCTGGCTCCCTGGGCCCTGCTGCTTTGCTGGGGATCTCCGGTGCCCGAAACCCACTCCCCACGGGTTCTCCTTCGTGGGGAAGCAGAATTGGGCGCCCGAAGGCCTTCTGCGCCCAGGCCCCTGCCATGCCCCCTGAGCCAGCTCGGCGACTCAGCGCCGAGGCCCCGTCGCACCGACGGCCCCAAACAATCTTCTGGCAGCTGCATTCTGCAAAGGGAAACTCTCCTCGGGCAGCAAACCACAGCCCCAACGCGCCTCGGATCGAGAAAGCAATGCAGGCCGTTTTCGCCCCCGTCTCCCCGCTCTCAATATGGCTAAGCGGGGCTGTGCTGCCCTGGCTCCCTGGGCCCTGCTGCTTTGCTGGGGATCTCCGGTGCCCGAAACCCACTCCCCACGGGTTCTCCTTCGTGGGGAAGCGGGATTGGGCGCGCGAAGGCCTTCTGCGCCCAGGCCCGAGCCTTACCCTCTGAGCCAGCTCGGCCGCTCAGCGCCGAGGCCCCGTCGCACAACGGCCCCAAACAATCTTCTGGCAGCTGCATTCTGCAAAGGGAAACTATCCTCGGGCAGCAAACCACAGGCCCAACGCGCCTCGGATTGAGAAAGCAACGCAGGCCGTTTTCGCCCCCGGCCCCCCGCTCTCCATAGAGCGAACCTTGGCTGGGCTGCCCAGCCTACCTGGGCCCTGCTGCTTTGCTGGGTGTCTCCGGTGCCCGAAACCCACTCACCACGGGTTCTCCTTCGTGGGGAAGCGGGATTGGACGCACGAAGCCTTCTGCGCCCAGGCCCCAGGCATGCCCCCTGAGCCAGCTCGGCCTCTCAGCGCCTAGGCCCCGTCGCACCGACGGCCCGAAACAATCTTCTGGCAGCTGCATTCTGCAAAGGGAAACTCTCCTCGGGCAGCAAACCACAGCCCCAACGCGCCTCGGATTGAGAAAGCAACGCAAGCCGTTTTCGCCCCCGGCCCCCCCTCTGCATAGGGCTAACCGGGGCTGGGCTGCCCTGGCTCCCTGGGCCCTGCTGCTTTGCTGGGGGTCTCCGGTGTCCGAAACCCACTCCCCACGGGTTCTCCTTCGTGGGGAAGCAGGATTGGGCGCGCGAAGGCCTTCTGTGCCCAGGCCCCATCCATGCCCCCTGAGCCAGCTCGGCCGCGCATCGCCTAGGCCCCGTCGCACCGATGGCCCCCAACAATCTTCTGGCAGCTGCATTCTGCAAAGGGAAACTCTCCTCGGGCAGCAAACCACAGCCCCAACGCGCCTCGGATTGAGAAAGCAACGCAAGCCGTTTTCGCCCCCGGCCCCCCCTCTGCATAGGGCTAACCGGGGCTGGGCTGCCCTGGCTCCCTGGGCCCTGCTGCTTTGCTGGGGGTCTCCGGTGTCCGAAACCCACTCCCCACGGGTTCTCCTTCGTGGGGAAGCAGGATTGGGCGCGCGAAGGCCTTCTGTGCCCAGGCCCCATCCATGCCCCCTGAGCCAGCTCGGCCGCGCATCGCCTAGGCCCCGTCGCACCGATGGCCCCCAACAATCTTCTGGCAGCTGCATTCTGCAAAGGGAAACTCTCCTCGGACAGCAAACCACAGCCCCAACGCGCCTCGGATCGAGAAAGCAACGCAAGCCGTTTTCGCCCCCGGCACCGCGCTCGCCATAGGGCGAATCGGGGCAGGGCTGCCCCGGCTCCCTGGGCCCTGCTCCTTTGCTGGGGATCTCCGGTGCCCAGAACCCACTCCCCACGGGTTCTCCTTCGTGGTTAATCAGGATTGGGCGCTGGAAGCGTTCTGCGCCCAGGCCCCAGCCATGCCCCCTGAGCCAGCTTGGCCTCTCAGCGCCGAGGCCCCGTCGCACCGATGGCCCGAATCAATCTTCTGGCAGCTGCAACCTGCAAAGGGAAACTCTCCTTGGGCAGCAAACCACAGCCCCAACGCGCCTCGGATCGAGAAAGCAACGCAAGCCGTTTTCGCCCCCGGCCCACGCCACTCCATAGGGCGAACCGGGGCTGGGCTGCCCCAGCTCCCTGGGCCCTGCTGCTTTGCTGGGGGTCTCCGGTGCCCGAAACCCACTCCCCACGGGTTCTCCTTCGTGGGGAAGCAGGATTGGGTGCCCGAAGGCCTTCTGCTCCCAGGCCCCAGCCATGCCCCCTGGGTCAGCTCGGCCGTTCTGCGCCGAGGCCCCATCGCACCGATGGCCTGAAACAATCTTCTGGCAACTGCATTCTGCAAAGGGAAACTCTCCTCGGGCAGCAAACCACAGCCCCAACGCGCCTCGGATCCAGAAAGCAATGCAGGCCGTTTTCGCCCCCGGCTCCCCGTTCTCAATATGGTGAACCGGGGCTGGGCTGCCCTGGCTCCCTGGGCCCTGCTGCTTTGCTGGGGGTCTCCGGTGCCCGGAACCCACTCCCCACGGGTTCTCCTTCGTGGTTAATCAGGATTGGGCGCGGGAAGCCTTCTGCGCCCAGGCCCCAGCCATGCCCCCTGAGCCAGCTCGGCTGCTCAGCGCCGAGGCCCGGTCGCACCGTCGGCCCCAAACAATCTTCTGGCAGCTGCAACCTGCAATGGGAAACTCTCCTCGTTCAGCAAACCACAGCCCCAACGCGCCTCGGATCGAGAAAGCAACGCAAGCCGTTTTCGCCCCCGGCACCCCCCACACCATAGGGCGAACCGGGGCTGGGCTGCCCCGGCTCTCTGGGCCCTGCTGCTTTGCTGGGGGTCTCCGGTGCCCGAAACCCACTCCCCACGGGTTCTCCTTCGTGGGGAAGCGGGATTGGGCGCGCGAAGGCCTTCTGCGCCCAGGTCCCAGGCATGCCACCTGAGCCAGCTCGACCGATCAGCACCGAGGCCCCGTCGCACCGACGGCCCTAAACAATCTTCTGGCAGCTGCATTCTGCAAAGCGAAACTCTCCTCGGGCAGCAAACTACAGCCCCAACGTGCCTCGGATCGAGTAAGCAACGCAAGCCGTTTTCGCTTCCGGACCCCCGCTCTCCATAGAGCGAACCTGGGCTGGGCTGCCCTGGCTGCCTGGGCCCTGCTGCTTTGCAGGGGGTCTCCGGTGTCCGAAACCCACTCCCCACGGGTTCTCCTTCGTGGGGAAGCAGGATTGGGCGCGCGAAGGCCTTCTGCGCCCAGGCCCCATCCATGCCCCCTGAGCCAGCTCGGCCGCGCATCGCCTAGGCCCCGTCGCACCGACGGCCCCAAACAATCTTCTTGCAGCTGCATTCTGCAAAGGGAAACTCTCCTCGGGCAGCAAACCACAGCCCCAACGCGCCTCAGATCGAGAAAGCAACGCAAGCCGTTTTCGCCCCGGCCCCCCCCACTCCATAGGGCGAACCGGGGCAGGGCTGCCCCGGCTCCCTGGGCCCTGCTGCTTTGCTGGGGATCTCCGGTGCCCGAAACCCACTCCCCACGGGTTCTCCTTCGTGGGGAAGCAGGATTGGGTGCCCGAAGGCCTTCTGCTCCCAGGCCCCAGCCATGCCCCCTGGGCCAGCTCGGCCGTTCTGCGCCGAGGCCCCATCGCACCGATGTCCTGAAACAATCTTCTGGCAGCTGCATTCTGCAAAGGGAAACACTCCTCAGGCAGCAAACCACAGCCCCAACCCGCCTCGGATCGGGAAAGCAACTCAAGCCGTTTTCGCCCCCGGCACCGCTCTCGCCATAGGGCGAATCGGGGTAGGGCTGCCCCGGCTCCCTGGGCCCTGCTGCTTTGCTGGGTGTCTCCGGTGCCCGAAACCCACTCCCCACGGGTTCTCCTTCGTGGGGAAGCGGGATTGGGCGCGCGAAGGCCTTCTGCGCCCAGGTCCCAGGCATGCCACCTGAGCCAGCTCGACCGATCAGCACCGAGGCCCCGTCGCACCGACGGCCCTAAACAATCTTCTGGCAGCTGCATTCTGCAAAGCGAAACTCTCCTCGGGCAGCAAACTACAGCCCCAACGTGCCTCGGATCGTGTAAGCAACGCAAGCCGTTTTCGCCTCCGGAACCCCGCTCTCCATAGAGCGAACCTGGGCTGGGCTGCCCTGGCTGCCTGGGCCCTGCTGCTTTGCAGGGGGTCTCCGGTGTCCGAAACCCACTCCCCACGGGTTCTCCTTCGTGGGGAAGCAGGATTGGGCGCGCGAAGGCCTTCTGCGCCCAGGCCCCATCCATGCCCCCTGAGCCAGCTCGGCCGCGCATCGCCTAGGCCCCGTCGCACCGACGGCCACAAACAATCTTCTGGCAGCTGCATTCTGCAAAGGGAAACTCTCCTCGGGCAGCAAACCACAGCCCCAACGCGCCTCGGATCGAGAAAGCAACGCAAGCCGTTTTCGCCCCCGGCCCACGCCACTCCATAGGGCGAACCGGGGCTGGGCTGCCCCAGCTCCCTGGGCCCTGCTGCTTTGCTGGGGGTCTCCGGTGCCCGAAACCCACTCCCCACGGGTTCTCCTTCGTGGGGAAGCAGGATTGGGTGCCCGAAGGCCTTCTGCTCCCAGGCCCCAGCCATGCCCCCTGGGCCAGCTCGGCCGTTCTGCGCCGAGGCCCCATCGCACCGATGTCCTGAAACAATCTTCTGGCAGCTGCATTCTGCAAAGGGAAACACTCCTCAGGCAGCAAACCACAGCCCCAACGCGCCTCGGATCGGGAAAGCAACTCAAGCCGTTTTCGCCCCCGGCACCGCTCTCGCCATAGGGCGAATCGGGGTAGGGCTGCCCCGGCTCCCTGGGCCCTGCTGCTTTGCTGGGTGTCTCCGGTGCCCGAAACCCACTCCCCACGGGTTCTCCTTCGTGGTTAATCAGGATTGGGCGCGGGAAGCCTTCTGCGCCCAGGCCCCAGCCATGCCCCCTGAGCCAGCTCGGCTGCTCAGCGCCGAGGCCCCGTCGCACCGACGGCCCCAAACAATCTTCTGGCAGCTGCAACCTGCAACGGGAAACTCTCCTCGTTCAGCAAACCACAGCGCCAACGCACCTCGGATCGAGAAAGCAACGCAAGCCGTTTTCGCCCCCGGCACCCCCCACACCATAGGGCGAACCGGGGCTTGGCTGCCCCGGCTCCCTGGGCCCTGCTGCTTTGCTGGGGGTCTCCGGTGCCCGAAACCCACTCCCCACGGGTTCTCCTTCGTGGGGAAGCAGGATTGGGCGCACGAAGGCCTTCTGCTCCCAGGCCCAAGCCATGCCCCCTGGGCCAGCTCGGCCGCTCTGCGCCGAGGCCCCATCGCACCGATGGCCTGAAACAATTTTCTGGCCGCTGCATTCTGCAAAGGGAAACACCCCTCGGGCAGCAAACCACAGCCCCAACGCGCCTCGGATCGAGAAAGCAACGCAAGCCGTTTTCGCCCCCGGCACCGCGCTCGCCATAGGGCGAATCGGGGCAGGGCTGCCCCGGCTGCCTGGGCCCTGCTGCTTTGCTGGGTGTCTCCGGTGCCCGAAACCCACTCACCACGGGTTCTCCTTCATGGGGAAGCAGGATTGGGCGCTCGAAGGCCTTCTGCGCCCAGGCCCCAGCCATGCCCCCTGAGCCAGCTCTGCGACTCAGCGCCGAGGCCCCGTCGCACCGACGGCCCCAAACAATCTTCTGGCAGCTGCATTCTGCAAAGGGAAACTCTCCTAAGGCAGCAAACCACAGCCCCAGCGCGCCTCGGATCAAGAAACTACGTAAGCCGTTTTCGCCCCCGGCCCCCCGCTCTCCATAGGGCGAACCGGGGCTGGGCTGCCCCGGCTCCCTGGGCCCTGCTGCTTTGCTGGGGGTCTCCGGTGTCCGAAACCCAATCTCCACGGGTTCTCCTTCGTGGGGAAGCAGGATTGGGCGCGCGAAGCCTTCTGCGCCCAGGCCCCAGCCATGCCCCCTGAGCCAGCTCGGCCGCTCAGCGCCTAGGCCCCGTCGCACCGACGGCCCGAAACAATCTTCTGGCAGCTGCATTCTGCAAAGGGAAACTCTCCTCGAGCAGCAAACCACAGCCCCAACGCGCCTCGGATCGAGAAAGCAACGCAAGCCGTTTTCGCCCCCGGCCCCCCGCTCTCCATAGGGGTAACCGGGGCTGGGCTGCCCTGGCTCCCTGGGCCCTGCTGATTTGCTGGGTGTCTCCGGTGCCCGAAACCCACTCCCCACGGGTTCTCATTCGTGGGGAAGCGGGATTGGGCGCGCGAAGGCCTTCTGCGCCCAGGTCACAGGCATTCCCCCTGAGCCAGCTCGACCGATCAGCACCGAGGCCCCGTCGCACCGACGGCCCCAAACAATCTTCTGGCAGCTGCATTCTGCAAAGCGAAACTCTCCTCGGGCAGCAAACTACAGCCCCAACGTGCCTCGAATCGAGTAAGCAACGCAAGCCGTTTTCGCCCCCGGCCCCTCGCTCTCCATAGAGCGAACCTGGGTTGGGCTGCCCTGGCTCCCTGGGCCCTGCTGCTTTGCTGGGGATCTCCGGTGCCCGAAACCCACTCCCCACGGGATCTCCTTCGTGGGGAAGCAGGATTGGGCTCGCGAAGACCTTCTCCGCCCAGGCCCCAGCTATGCCCCATGAGCTAGCTCGGCCGCTCAGCGCCTAGGCCCCGTCGCACCGACGGCCCCAAACAATCTTCTGGCAGCTGCATTCTGCAAAGGGAAACTCTCCTCGGGCAGCAAACCACAGCCCCAACGCGCCTCGGATCGAGAAAGCAACGCACGCCGTTTTCGCCCCCGGCCCACGCCACTCCATAGGGCGAACCGGGGCTGGGCTGCCCCAGCTCCCTGGGCCCTGCTGCTTTGCTGGGGGTCTCCGGTGCCCGAAACCCACTCCCCACGGGTTCTCCTTCGTGGGGAAGCAGGATTGGGTGCCCGAAGGCCTTCTGCTCCCAGGCCCCAGCCATGCCCCCTGGGTCAGCTCGGCCGTTCTGCGCCGAGGCCCCATCGCACCGATGGCCTGAAACAATCTTCTGGCAACTGCATTCTGCAAAGGGAAACTCTCCTCGGGCAGCAAACCACAGCCCCAACGCGCCTCGGATCCAGAAAGCAATGCAGGCCGTTTTCGCCCCCGGCTCCCCGTTCTCAATATGGCGAACCGGGGCTGGGCTGCCCTGGCTCCCTGGGCCCTGCTGCTTTGCTGGGGGTCTCCGGTGCCCGGAACCCACTCCCCACGGGTTCTCCTTCGTGGTTAATCAGGATTGGGCGCGGGAAGCCTTCTGCGCCCAGGCCCCAGCCATGCCCCCTGAGCCAGCTCGGCTGCTCAGCGCCGAGGCCCCGTCGCACCGTCGGCCCCAAACAATCTTCTGGCAGCTGCAACCTGCAATGGGAAACTCTCCTCGTTCAGCAAACCACAGCCCCAACGCGCCTCGGATCGAGAAAGCAACGCAAGCCGTTTTCGCCCCCGGCACCCCCCACACCATAGGGCGAACCGGGGCTGGGCTGCCCCGGCTCTCTGGGCCCTGCTGCTTTGCTGGGGGTCTCCGGTGCCCGAAACCCACTCCCCACGGGTTCTCCTTCGTGGGGAAGCGGGATTGGGCGCGCGAAGGCCTTCTGCGCCCAGGTCCCAGGCATGCCACCTGAGCCAGCTCGACCGATCAGCACCGAGGCCCCGTCGCACCGACGGCCCTAAACAATCTTCTGGCAGCTGCATTCTGCAAAGCGAAACTCTCCTCGGGCAGCAAACTACAGCCCCAACGTGCCTCGGATCGAGTAAGCAACGCAAGCCGTTTTCGCTTCCGGACCCCCGCTCTCCATAGAGCGAACCTGGGCTGGGCTGCCCTGGCTGCCTGGGCCCTGCTGCTTTGCAGGGGGTCTCCGGTGTCCGAAACCCACTCCCCACGGGTTCTCCTTCGTGGGGAAGCAGGATTGGGCGCGCGAAGGCCTTCTGCGCCCAGGCCCCATCCATGCCCCCTGAGCCAGCTCGGCCGCGCATCGCCTAGGCCCCGTCGCACCGACGGCCCCAAACAATCTTCTTGCAGCTGCATTCTGCAAAGGGAAACTCTCCTCGGGCAGCAAACCACAGCCCCAACGCGCCTCAGATCGAGAAAGCAACGCAAGCCGTTTTCGCCCCGGCCCCCCCCACTCCATAGGGCAAACCGGGGCAGGGCTGCCCCGGCTCCCTGGGCCCTGCTGCTTTACTGGGGATCTCCGGTGCCCGAAACCCACTCCCCACGGGTTCTCCTTCGTGGGGAAGCAGGATTGGGTGCCCGAAGGCCTTCTGCTCCCAGGCCCCAGCCATGCCCCCTGGGCCAGCTCGGCCGTTCTGCGCCGAGGCCCCATCGCACCGATGTCCTGAAACAATCTTCTGGCAGCTGCATTCTGCAAAGGGAAACACTCCTCAGGCAGCAAACCACAGCCCCAACGCGCCTCGGATCGGGAAAGCAACTCAAGCCGTTTTCGCCCCCGGCACCGCTCTCGCCATAGGGCGAATCGGGGTAGGGCTGCCCCGGCTCCCTGGGCCCTGCTGCTTTGCTGGGTGTCTCCGGTGCCCGAAACCCACTCCCCACGGGTTCTCCTTCGTGGGGAAGCGGGATTGGGCGCGCGAAGGCCTTCTGCGCCCAGGTCCCAGGCATGCCACCTGAGCCAGCTCGACCGATCAGCACCGAGGCCCCGTCGCACCGACGGCCCTAAACAATCTTCTGGCAGCTGCATTCTGCAAAGCGAAACTCTCCTCGGGCAGCAAACTACAGCCCCAACGTGCCTCGGATCGTGTAAGCAACGCAAGCCGTTTTCGCCTCCGGAACCCCGCTCTCCATAGAGCGAACCTGGGCTGGGCTGCCCTGGCTGCCTGGGCCCTGCTGCTTTGCAGGGGGTCTCCGGTGTCCGAAACCCACTCCCCACGGGTTCTCCTTCGTGGGGAAGCAGGATTGGGCGCGCGAAGGCCTTCTGCGCCCAGGCCCCTTCCATGCCCCCTGAGCCAGCTCGGCCGCGCATCGCCTAGGCCCCGTCGCACCGACGGCCACAAACAATCTTCTGGCAGCTGCATTCTGCAAAGGGAAACTCTCCTCGGGCAGCAAACCACAGCCCCAACGCGCCTCAGATCGAGAAAGCAACGCAAGCCGTTTTCGCCCCGGCCCCCCCCACTCCATAGGGCGAACCGGGGCAGGGCTGCCCCGGCTCCCTGGGCCCTGCTGCTTTGCTGGGGATCTCCGGTGCCCAGAACCCACTCCCCACGGGTTCTCCTTCGTGGTTAATCAGGATTGGGCGCTGGAAGCGTTCTGCGCCCAGGCCCCAGCCATGCCCCCTGAGCCAGCTTGGCCTCTCAGCGCCGAGGCCCCGTCGCACCGATGGCCCGAATCAATCTTCTGGCAGCTGCAACCTGCAAAGGGAAACTCTCCTTGGGCAGCAAACCACAGCCCCAACGCGCCTCGGATCGAGAAAGCAACGCAAGCCGTTTTCGCCCCCGGCCCACGCCACTCCATAGGGCGAACCGGGGCTGGGCTGCCCCAGCTCCCTGGGCCCTGCTGCTTTGCTGGGGGTCTCCGGTGCCCGAAACCCACTCCCCACGGGTTCTCCTTCGTGGGGAAGCAGGATTGGGTGCCCGAAGGCCTTCTGCTCCCAGGCCCCAGCCATGCCCCCTGGGCCAGCTCGGCCGTTCTGCGCCGAGGCCCCATCGCACCGATGTCCTGAAACAATCTTCTGGCAGCTGCATTCTGCAAAGGGAAACACTCCTCAGGCAGCAAACCACAGCCCCAACGCGCCTCGGATCGGGAAAGCAACTCAAGCCGTTTTCGCCCCCGGCACCGCTCTCGCCATAGGGCGAATCGGGGTAGGGCTGCCCCGGCTCCCTGGGCCCTGCTGCTTTGCTGGGTGTCTCCGGTGCCCGAAACCCACTCCCCACGGGTTCTCCTTCGTGGTTAATCAGGATTGGGCGCGGGAAGCCTTCTGCGCCCAGGCCCCAGCCATGCCCCCTGAGCCAGCTCGGCTGCTCAGCGCCGAGGCCCCGTCGCACCGACGGCCCCAAACAATCTTCTGGCAGCTGCAACCTGCAACGGGAAACTCTCCTCGTTCAGCAAACCACAGCGCCAACGCACCTCGGATCGAGAAAGCAACGCAAGCCGTTTTCGCCCCCGGCACCCCCCACACCATAGGGCGAACCGGGGCTTGGCTGCCCCGGCTCCCTGGGCCCTGCTGCTTTGCTGGGGGTCTCCGGTGCCCGAAACCCACTCCCCACGGGTTCTCCTTCGTGGGGAAGCAGGATTGGGCGCACGAAGGCCTTCTGCTCCCAGGCCCAAGCCATGCCCCCTGGGCCAGCTCGGCCGCTCTGCGCCGAGGCCCCATCGCACCGATGGCCTGAAACAATTTTCTGGCCGCTGCATTCTGCAAAGGGAAACACCCCTCGGGCAGCAAACCACAGCCCCAACGCGCCTCGGATCGAGAAAGCAACGCAAGCCGTTTTCGCCCCCGGCACCGCGCTCGCCATAGGGCGAATCGGGGCAGGGCTGCCCCGGCTGCCTGGGCCCTGCTGCTTTGCTGGGTGTCTCCGGTGCCCGAAACCCACTCACCACGGGTTCTCCTTCATGGGGAAGCAGGATTGGGCGCTCGAAGGCCTTCTGCGCCCAGGCCCCAGCCATGCCCCCTGAGCCAGCTCTGCGACTCAGCGCCGAGGCCCCGTCGCACCGACGGCCCCAAACAATCTTCTGGCAGCTGCATTCTGCAAAGGGAAACTCTCCTAAGGCAGCAAACCACAGCCCCAGCGCGCCTCGGATCAAGAAACTACGTAAGCCGTTTTCGCCCCCGGCCCCCCGCTCTCCATAGGGCGAACCGGGGCTGGGCTGCCCCGGCTCCCTGGGCCCTGCTGCTTTGCTGGGGGTCTCCGGTGTCCGAAACCCAATCTCCACGGGTTCTCCTTCGTGGGGAAGCAGGATTGGGCGCGCGAAGCCTTCTGCGCCCAGGCCCCAGCCATGCCCCCTGAGCCAGCTCGGCCTCTCAGCGCCTAGGCCCCGTCGCACCGACGGCCCGAAACAATCTTCTGGCAGCTGCATTCTGCAAAGGGAAACTCTCCTCGAGCAGCAAACCACAGCCCCAACGCGCCTCGGATCGAGAAAGCAACGCAAGCCGTTTTCGCCCCCGGCCCCCCGCTCTCCATAGGGGTAACCGGGGCTGGGCTGCCCTGGCTCCCTGGGCCCTGCTGATTTGCTGGGTGTCTCCGGTGCCCGAAACCCACTCCCCACGGGTTCTCATTCGTGGGGAAGCGGGATTGGGCGCGCGAAGGCCTTCTGCGCCCAGGTCACAGGCATTCCCCCTGAGCCAGCTCGACCGATCAGCACCGAGGCCCCGTCGCACCGACGGCCCCAAACAATCTTCTGGCAGCTGCATTCTGCAAAGCGAAACTCTCCTCGGGCAGCAAACTACAGCCCCAACGTGCCTCGGATCGAGTAAGCAACGCAAGCCGTTTTCGCCCCCGGCCCCTCGCTCTCCATAGAGCGAACCTGGGTTGGGCTGCCCTGGCTCCCTGGGCCCTGCTGCTTTGCTGGGGATCTCCGGTGCCCGAAACCCACTCCCCACGGGATCTCCTTCGTGGGGAAGCAGGATTGGGCTCGCGAAGACCTTCTCCGCCCAGGCCCCAGCTATGCCCCATGAGCTAGCTCGGCCGCTCAGCGCCTAGGCCCCGTCGCAACGACGGCCCCAAACAATCTTCTGGCAGCTGCATTCTGCAAAGGGAAACTCTCCTCGGGCAGCAAACCACAGCCCCAACGCGCCTCGGATCGAGAAAGCAACTCAAGCCGTTTTCGCCCCCGGCACCGCGCTCGCCATAGGGCGAATCGGGGCAGGGCTGCCCCGGCTCCCTGGGCCCTGCTGCTTTGCTGGGGGTCTCCGGTGCCCGAAACCCACTCCCCACGGGTTCTCCTACGTGGGGAAGCAGGATTGGGCGCGCGAAGGCCTTCTGCCCCCAGGCCCCAGCCATGCCCCCTGAGCCAGCTCGGCCTCTCATCGCATAGGCCCCGTTGCACCGACGGCCCGAAACAATCTTCTGGCAACTGCATTCTGCAAAGGGAAACTCTCCTCGGGCAGCAAACCACAGCCCCGACGCGCCTCGGATCGAGAAAGCAATGCAGGCCGTTTTCGCCCCTGGCTCCCCGTTCTCAATATGGCGAACCGGGGCTGGGCTGCCCTGGCTCCCTGGGCCCTGCTGCTTTGCTGGGGATCTCCGGTGCCCGAAACCCACTCCCCACGGGTTCTCCTTCGTGGGGAAGCAGAATTGGGCGCGCGAAGGCCTTCTGCGCCCAGGCCCCTGCCATGCCCCCTGAGCCAGCTCGGCGACACAGCCCTGAGGCCCCGTCGCACCGACGGCCCCAAACAATCTTCTGGCAGCTGCATTCTGCAAAGGGAAACTCTCCTCGTTCAGCAAACCACAGCCCCAACGCGCCTCGGATCGAGAAAGCAATGCAGGCCGTTTTCGCCCCCGTCTCCCTGCTCTCAATATGGCTAAGCGGGGCTGTGCTGCCCTGGCTCCCTGGGCCCTGCTGCTTTGCTGGGGATCTCCGGTGCCCGAAACCCACTCCCCACGGGTTCTCCTTCGTGGGGAAGCAGGATTGGGCGCGCGAAGGCCTTCTGCGCCCAGGCCCGAGCCTTACCCTCTGAGCCAGCTCGGCCGCTCAGCGCCGAGGCCCCGTCGCACAACGGCCCCAAACAATCTTCTGCCAGCTGCATTCTGCAAAGGGAAACTATCCTCGGGCAGCAAACCACAGGCCCAACGCGCCTCGGATCGAGAAAGCAACGCAAGCCGTTTTCGCCCCCGGCCCCCCGCTCTCCATAGAGCGAACCTTGGCTGGGCTGCCCAGCCTACCTGGGCCCTGCTGCTTTGCTGGGTGTCTCCGGTGCCCGAAACCCACTCACCACGGGTTCTCCTTCGTGGGGAAGCAGGATTGGACGCACGAAGCCTTCTGCGCCCAGGCCCCAGGCATGCCCCCTGAGCCAGCTCGGCCTCTCAGCGCCTAGGCCCCGTCGCACCGACGGCCCGAAACAATCTTCTGGCAGCTGCATTCTGCAAAGCGAAACTCTCCTCGGGCAGCAAACCACAGCCCCAACGCGCCTCGGATTGAGAAAGCAACGCAAGCCGTTTTCGCCCCCGGCCCCCCCCTCTGCATAGGGCTAACCGGGGCTGGGCTGCCCTGGCTCCCTGGGCCCTGCTGCTTTGCTGGGGGTCTGCGGTGTCCGAAACCCACTCCCCACGGGTTCTCCTTCGTGGGGAAGCAGGATTGGGCGCGCGAAGGCCTTCTGTGCCCAGGCCCCATCCATGCCCCCTGAGCCAGCTCGGCCGCGCATCGCCTAGGCCCCGTCGCACCGATGGCCCCAAACAATCTTCTGGCAGCTGCATTCTGCAAAGGGAAACTCTCCTCGTGCAGCAAACCACAGCCCCAACGCGCCTCGGATCGAGAAAGCAACGCAAGCCGTTTTCGCCTCCGGAACCCCGCTCTCCATAGAGCGAACCTGGGCTGGGCTGCCCTGGCTGCCTGGGCCCTGCTGCTTTGCAGGGGGTCTCCGGTGTCCGAAACCCACTCCCCACGGGTTCTCCTTCGTGGGGAAGCAGGATTGGGCGCGCGAAGGCCTTCTGCGCCCAGGCCCCTTCCATGCCCCCTGAGCCAGCTCGGCCGCGCATCGCCTAGGCCCCGTCGCACCGACGGCCACAAACAATCTTCTGGCAGCTGCATTCTGCAAAGGGAAACTCTCCTCGGGCAGCAAACCACAGCCCCAACGCGCCTCAGATCGAGAAAGCAACGCAAGCCGTTTTCGCCCCGGCCCCCCCCACTCCATAGGGCGAACCGGGGCAGGGCTGCCCCGGCTCCCTGGGCCCTGCTGCTTTGCTGGGGATCTCCGGTGCCCAGAACCCACTCCCCACGGGTTCTCCTTCGTGGTTAATCAGGATTGGGCGCTGGAAGCGTTCTGCGCCCAGGCCCCAGCCATGCCCCCTGAGCCAGCTTGGCCTCTCAGCGCCGAGGCCCCGTCGCACCGATGGCCCGAATCAATCTTCTGGCAGCTGCAACCTGCAAAGGGAAACTCTCCTTGGGCAGCAAACCACAGCCCCAACGCGCCTCGGATCGAGAAAGCAACGCAAGCCGTTTTCGCCCCCGGCCCACGCCACTCCATAGGGCGAACCGGGGCTGGGCTGCCCCAGCTCCCTGGGCCCTGCTGCTTTGCTGGGGGTCTCCGGTGCCCGAAACCCACTCCCCACGGGTTCTCCTTCGTGGGGAAGCAGGATTGGGTGCCCGAAGGCCTTCTGCTCCCAGGCCCCAGCCATGCCCCCTGGGCCAGCTCGGCCGTTCTGCGCCGAGGCCCCATCGCACCGATGTCCTGAAACAATCTTCTGGCAGCTGCATTCTGCAAAGGGAAACACTCCTCAGGCAGCAAACCACAGCCCCAACGCGCCTCGGATCGGGAAAGCAACTCAAGCCGTTTTCGCCCCCGGCACCGCTCTCGCCATAGGGCGAATCGGGGTAGGGCTGCCCCGGCTCCCTGGGCCCTGCTGCTTTGCTGGGTGTCTCCGGTGCCCGAAACCCACTCCCCACGGGTTCTCCTTCGTGGTTAATCAGGATTGGGCGCGGGAAGCCTTCTGCGCCCAGGCCCCAGCCATGCCCCCTGAGCCAGCTCGGCTGCTCAGCGCCGAGGCCCCGTCGCACCGACGGCCCCAAACAATCTTCTGGCAGCTGCAACCTGCAACGGGAAACTCTCCTCGTTCAGCAAACCACAGCGCCAACGCACCTCGGATCGAGAAAGCAACGCAAGCCGTTTTCGCCCCCGGCACCCCCCACACCATAGGGCGAACCGGGGCTTGGCTGCCCCGGCTCCCTGGGCCCTGCTGCTTTGCTGGGGGTCTCCGGTGCCCGAAACCCACTCCCCACGGGTTCTCCTTCGTGGGGAAGCAGGATTGGGCGCACGAAGGCCTTCTGCTCCCAGGCCCAAGCCATGCCCCCTGGGCCAGCTCGGCCGCTCTGCGCCGAGGCCCCATCGCACCGATGGCCTGAAACAATTTTCTGGCCGCTGCATTCTGCAAAGGGAAACACCCCTCGGGCAGCAAACCACAGCCCCAACGCGCCTCGGATCGAGAAAGCAACGCAAGCCGTTTTCGCCCCCGGCACCGCGCTCGCCATAGGGCGAATCGGGGCAGGGCTGCCCCGGCTGCCTGGGCCCTGCTGCTTTGCTGGGTGTCTCCGGTGCCCGAAACCCACTCACCACGGGTTCTCCTTCATGGGGAAGCAGGATTGGGCGCTCGAAGGCCTTCTGCGCCCAGGCCCCAGCCATGCCCCCTGAGCCAGCTCTGCGACTCAGCGCCGAGGCCCCGTCGCACCGACGGCCCCAAACAATCTTCTGGCAGCTGCATTCTGCAAAGGGAAACTCTCCTAAGGCAGCAAACCACAGCCCCAGCGCGCCTCGGATCAAGAAACTACGTAACCCGTTTTCGCCCCCGGCCCCCCGCTCTCCATAGGGCGAACCGGGGCTGGGCTGCCCCGGCTCCCTGGGCCCTGCTGCTTTGCTGGGGGTCTCCGGTGTCCGAAACCCAATCTCCACGGGTTCTCCTTCGTGGGGAAGCAGGATTGGGCGCGCGAAGCCTTCTGCGCCCAGGCCCCAGCCATGCCCCCTGAGCCAGCTCGGCCTCTCAGCGCCTAGGCCCCGTCGCACCGACGGCCCGAAACAATCTTCTGGCAGCTGCATTCTGCAAAGGGAAACTCTCCTCGAGCAGCAAACCACAGCCCCAACGCGCCTCGGATCGAGAAAGCAACGCAAGCCGTTTTCGCCCCCGGCCCCCCGCTCTCCATAGGGGTAACCGGGGCTGGGCTGCCCTGGCTCCCTGGGCCCTGCTGATTTGCTGGGTGTCTCCGGTGCCCGAAACCCACTCCCCACGGGTTCTCATTCGTGGGGAAGCGGGATTGGGCGCGCGAAGGCCTTCTGCGCCCAGGTCACAGGCATTCCCCCTGAGCCAGCTCGACCGATCAGCACCGAGGCCCCGTCGCACCGACGGCCCCAAACAATCTTCTGGCAGCTGCATTCTGCAAAGCGAAACTCTCCTCGGGCAGCAAACTACAGCCCCAACGTGCCTCGGATCGAGTAAGCAACGCAAGCCGTTTTCGCCCCCGGCCCCTCGCTCTCCATAGAGCGAACCTGGGTTGGGCTGCCCTGGCTCCCTGGGCCCTGCTGCTTTGCTGGGGATCTCCGGTGCCCGAAACCCACTCCCCACGGGATCTCCTTCGTGGGGAAGCAGGATTGGGCTCGCGAAGACCTTCTCCGCCCAGGCCCCAGCTATGCCCCATGAGCTAGCTCGGCCGCTCAGCGCCTAGGCCCCGTCGCAACGACGGCCCCAAACAATCTTCTGGCAGCTGCATTCTGCAAAGGGAAACTCTCCTCGGGCAGCAAACCACAGCCCCAACGCGCCTCGGATCGAGAAAGCAACTCAAGCCGTTTTCGCCCCCGGCACCGCGCTCGCCATAGGGCGAATCGGGGCAGGGCTGCCCCGGCTCCCTGGGCCCTGCTGCTTTGCTGGGGGTCTCCGGTGCCCGAAACCCACTCCCCACGGGTTCTCCTACGTGGGGAAGCAGGATTGGGCGCGCGAAGGCCTTCTGCCCCCAGGCCCCAGCCATGCCCCCTGAGCCAGCTCGGCCTCTCATCGCATAGGCCCCGTTGCACCGACGGCCCGAAACAATCTTCTGGCAACTGCATTCTGCAAAGGGAAACTCTCCTCGGGCAGCAAACCACAGCCCCGACGCGCCTCGGATCGAGAAAGCAATGCAGGCCGTTTTCGCCCCTGGCTCCCCGTTCTCAATATGGCGAACCGGGGCTGGGCTGCCCTGGCTCCCTGGGCCCTGCTGCTTTGCTGGGGATCTCCGGTGCCCGAAACCCACTCCCCACGGGTTCTCCTTCGTGGGGAAGCAGAATTGGGCGCGCGAAGGCCTTCTGCGCCCAGGCCCCTGCCATGCCCCCTGAGCCAGCTCGGCGACACAGCCCTGAGGCCCCGTCGCACCGACGGCCCCAAACAATCTTCTGGCAGCTGCATTCTGCAAAGGGAAACTCTCCTCGTTCAGCAAACCACAGCCCCAACGCGCCTCGGATCGAGAAAGCAATGCAGGCCGTTTTCGCCCCCGTCTCCCTGCTCTCAATATGGCTAAGCGGGGCTGTGCTGCCCTGGCTCCCTGGGCCCTGCTGCTTTGCTGGGGATCTCCGGTGCCCGAAACCCACTCCCCACGGGTTCTCCTTCGTGGGGAAGCAGGATTGGGCGCGCGAAGGCCTTCTGCGCCCAGGCCCGAGCCTTACCCTCTGAGCCAGCTCGGCCGCTCAGCGCCGAGGCCCCGTCGCACAACGGCCCCAAACAATCTTCTGCCAGCTGCATTCTGCAAAGGGAAACTATCCTCGGGCAGCAAACCACAGGCCCAACGCGCCTCGGATCGAGAAAGCAACGCAAGCCGTTTTCGCCCCCGGCCCCCCGCTCTCCATAGAGCGAACCTTGGCTGGGCTGCCCAGCCTACCTGGGCCCTGCTGCTTTGCTGGGTGTCTCCGGTGCCCGAAACCCACTCACCACGGGTTCTCCTTCGTGGGGAAGCAGGATTGGACGCACGAAGCCTTCTGCGCCCAGGCCCCAGGCATGCCCCCTGAGCCAGCTCGGCCTCTCAGCGCCTAGGCCCCGTCGCACCGACGGCCCGAAACAATCTTCTGGCAGCTGCATTCTGCAAAGCGAAACTCTCCTCGGGCAGCAAACCACAGCCCCAACGCGCCTCGGATTGAGAAAGCAACGCAAGCCGTTTTCGCCCCCGGCCCCCCCCTCTGCATAGGGCTAACCGGGGCTGGGCTGCCCTGGCTCCCTGGGCCCTGCTGCTTTGCTGGGGGTCTGCGGTGTCCGAAACCCACTCCCCACGGGTTCTCCTTCGTGGGGAAGCAGGATTGGGCGCGCGAAGGCCTTCTGTGCCCAGGCCCCATCCATGCCCCCTGAGCCAGCTCGGCCGCGCATCGCCTAGGCCCCGTCGCACCGATGGCCCCAAACAATCTTCTGGCAGCTGCATTCTGCAAAGGGAAACTCTCCTCGGGCAGCAAACCACAGCCCCAACGCGCCTCGGATCGAGAAAGCAACGCAAGCCGTTTTCGCCCCCGGCACCGCGCTCGCCATAGGGCGAATCGGGGCAGGGCTGCCCCGGCTCCCTGGGCCCTGCTCCTTTGCTGGGGATCTCCGGTGCCCAGAACCCACTCCCCACGGGTTCTCCTTCGTGGTTAATCAGGATTGGGCGCTGGAAGCGTTCTGCGCCCAGGCCCCAGCCATGCCCCCTGAGCCAGCTTGGCCTCTCAGCGCCGAGGCCCCGTCGCACCGATGGCCCGAATCAATCTTCTGGCAGCTGCAACCTGCAAAGGGAAACTCTCCTTGGGCAGCAAACCACAGCCCCAACGCGCCTCGGATCGAGAAAGCAACGCAAGCCGTTTTCGCCCCCGGCCCACGCCACTCCATAGGGCGAACCGGGGCTGGGCTGCCCCAGCTCCCTGGGCCCTGCTGCTTTGCTGGGGGTCTCCGGTGCCCGAAACCCACTCCCCACGGGTTCTCCTTCGTGGGGAAGCAGGATTGGGTGCCCGAAGGCCTTCTGCTCCCAGGCCCCAGCCATGCCCCCTGGGTCAGCTCGGCCGTTCTGCGCCGAGGCCCCATCGCACCGATGGCCTGAAACAATCTTCTGGCAACTGCATTCTGCAAAGGGAAACTCTCCTCGGGCAGCAAACCACAGCCCCAACGCGCCTCGGATCCAGAAAGCAATGCAGGCCGTTTTCGCCCCCGGCTCCCCGTTCTCAATATGGCGAACCGGGGCTGGGCTGCCCTGGCTCCCTGGGCCCTGCTGCTTTGCTGGGGGTCTCCGGTGCCCGGAACCCACTCCCCACGGGTTCTCCTTCGTGGTTAATCAGGATTGGGCGCGGGAAGCCTTCTGCGCCCAGGCCCCAGCCATGCCCCCTGAGCCAGCTCCGCTGCTCAGCGCCGAGGCCCCGTCGCACCGACGGCCCCAAACAATCTTCTGGCAGCTGCAACCTGCAATGGGAAACTCTCCTCGTTCAGCAAACCACAGCCCCAACGCGCCTCGGATCGAGAAAGCAACGCAAGCCGTTTTCGCCCCCGGCACCCCCCACACCATAGGGCGAACCGGGGCTGGGCTGCCCCGGCTCTCTGGGCCCTGCTGCTTTGCTGGGGGTCTCCGGTGCCCGAAACCCACTCCCCACGGGTTCTCCTTCGTGGGGAAGCGGGATTGGGCGCGCGAAGGCCTTCTGCGCCCAGGTCCCAGGCATGCCACCTGAGCCAGCTCGACCGATCAGCACCGAGGCCCCGTCGCACCGACGGCCCTAAACAATCTTCTGGCAGCTGCATTCTGCAAAGCGAAACTCTCCTCGGGCAGCAAACTACAGCCCCAACGTGCCTCGGATCGAGTAAGCAACGCAAGCCGTTTTCGCCTCCGGACCCCCGCTCTCCATAGAGCGAACCTGGGCTGGGCTGCCCTGGCTGCCTGGGCCCTTCTGCTTTGCAGGGGGTCTCCGGTGTCCGAAACCCACTCCCCACGGGTTCTCCTTCGTGGGGAAGCAGGATTGGGCGCGCGAAGGCCTTCTGCGCCCAGGCCCCATCCATGCCCCCTGAGCCAGCTCGGCCGCGCATCGCCTAGGCCCCGTCGCACCGACGGCCCCAAACAATCTTCTGGCAGCTGCATTCTGCAAAGGGAAACTCTCCTCGTGCAGCAAACCACAGCCCCAACGCGCCTCAGATCGAGAAAGCAACGCAAGCCGTTTTCGCCCCGGCCCCCCCCACTCCATAGGGCGAACCGGGCAGGGCTGCCCCGGCTCCCTGGGCCCTGCTGCTTTGCTGGGGATCTCCGGTGCCCGAAACCCACTCCCCACGGGTTCTCCTTCGTGGTTAATCAGGATTGGGCGCGGGAAGCCTTCTGCGCCCAGGCCCCAGCCATGCCCCCTGAGCCAGCTCGGCTGCTCAGCGCCGAGGCCCCGTCGCACCGACGGCCCCAAACAATCTTCTGGCAGCTGCAACCTGCAACGGGAAACTCTCCTCGTTCAGCAAACCACAGCGCCAACGCACCTCGGATCGAGAAAGCAACGCAAGCCGTTTTCGCCCCCGGCACCCCCCACACCATAGGGCGAACCGGGGCTTGGCTGCCCCGGCTCCCTGGGCCCTGCTGCTTTGCTGGGGGTCTCCGGTGCCCGAAACCCACTCCCCACGGGTTCTCCTTCGTGGGGAAGCAGGATTGGGCGCACGAAGGCCTTCTGCTCCCAGGCCCAAGCCATGCCCCCTGGGCCAGCTCGGCCGCTCTGCGCCGAGGCCCCATCGCACCGATGGCCTGAAACAATTTTCTGGCCGCTGCATTCTGCAAAGGGAAACACTCCTCGGGCAGCAAACCACAGCCCCAACGCGCCTCGGATCGAGAAAGCAACGCAAGCCGTTTTCGCCCCCGGCACCGCGCTCGCCATAGGGCGAATCGGGGCAGGGCTGCCCCGGCTGCCTGGGCCCTGCTGCTTTGCTGGGTGTCTCCGGTGCCCGAAACCCACTCCCCACGGGTTCTCCTTCATGGGGAAGCAGGATTGGGCGCTCGAAGGCCTTCTGCGCCCAGGCCCCAGCCATGCCCCCTGAGCCAGCTCTGCGAATCAGCGCCGAGGCCCCGTCGCACCGACGGCCCCAAACAATCTTCTGGCAGCTGCATTCTGCAAAGGGAAACTCTCCTAAGGCAGCAAACCACAGCCCCAGCGCGCCTCGGATCAAGAAACTTCGTAAGCCGTTTTCGCCCCCGGCCCCCCGCTCTCCATAGGGCGAACCGGGGCTGGGCTGCCCCGGCTCCCTGGGCCCTGCTGCTTTGCTGGGGGTCTCCGGTGTCCGAAACCCAATCTCCACGGGTTCTCCTTCGTGGGGAAGCAGGATTGGGCGCGCGAAGCCTTCTGCGCCCAGGCCCCAGCCATGCCACCTGAGCCAGCACGGCCGCTCAGCGCGGAGGCCCCGTCGCACCGACGGCCCCAAACAATCTTCTGGCAGCTGCATTCTGCAAAGGGAAACTCTCCTCGGGCAGCAAACCACAGCCCCAACGCGCCTCGGATCGAGAAAGCAACGCAAGCCGTTTTCGCCCCCGGCCCCCCGCTCTCCATAGAGCGAACCGGGGCTGGGCTGCCCCGGCTCCCTGGGCCCTGCTGCTTTGCTGGGGGTCTCCGGTGCCCGAAACCCACTCCCCACGGGTTTTGCCTCGTAGGGAAGCAGGATTGGACCCGCGAAGTCCTTCTGCACCCAGGCCCCAGCCATGCCCCCTGAGCCAGCTCGGCCGCTCAGCGCCTAGGCCCCGTAGCACCTACGGCCCGAAACAATCTTCTGGCAGCTGCATTCTGCAAAGGGAAACTCTCCTCTGGCAGCAAACCACAGCCCCAACGCGCCTCAGATCGAGAAAGCAATGTAGGCCGTTTTCGCCCCCGGCCCCCGCTCTCCATATGGCGAACCGGGGCTGGGATGCCCAGGCTCCCTGGGCCCTGCTGCTTTGCTGGGGGTCTCCGGTGCCCGGAACCCACTCCCCACGGGTTATCCTTCGTGGGGAAGCACGATTGGGCGCGCGAAGCCTTCTGCGCCCAGGCCCCAGCCATGCCCCCTGAGCCGGCTCCGCTGCCCAGCGCCGAGGCTCCTTCGAATCGACGGCCCCAAACAATCTTCTGGCAGCTGCATTCTGCAAAGGGAAACTCTCCTCGGGCAGCAAACCACAGCCCCAACGCGCCTCGGATCGAGAAAGCAACGCAAGCCGTTTTCGCCCCCGGACCCCCGCTCTCCATATGGCGAACCGGGGCTGGGCTGCCCTGGCTCCTTGGGCCCTGCTGCTTTGCTGGGTGTCTCCGGTGCCCGAAACCCACTCCCCACGGGTTCTCCTTCATGGGGAAGCAGGATTGGGCGCGCGAAGCCTTCTGCGCCCAGGCCCCAGCCATGCCCCCTGGGCCAGCTCGGCCATCTGCGCCGTGGCCCCATCGCACCGATGGCCGGAAACAATCTTCTGGCAGCTGCATTCTGCAAAGGGAAACACTCCTCGGGCAGCAACCCACAGCCCCAACGCGCCTCGGATCGAGAAAGCAACGCAAGCCGTTTTCGCCCCCGGCCCCCCCCACTCCATAGGGCGAACCGGGGCTGGGTTGCCCCGGCTCCCTGGGCCCTGCTGCTTTGCTGGGGGTCTCCGGTGCCCGAAACCCACTCCCCACGGGTTCTCCTTCGTGGTTAATCAGGATTGTGCGCGGGAAGCCTTCTGCGCCCAGGCCCCAGCCATGCCCCCTGAGCCAGCTCGGCCGCTCAGCGCCGAGGCCCCATCGCACCGATGGCCCGAAGCAATTTTCTGGCAGCTGCAACCTGCAAAGGGAAACTCTCCTTGGGCAGCAAACCACAGCCCCAACGCGCCTCGGATCGAGAAAGCAACGCAAGCCGTTTTCGCCCCCGGCCCACGCCACTCCATAGGGCGAACCGGGGCTGGGCTGCCCCTGCTCCCTGGGCCCTGCTGCTTTGCTGGGTGTCTCCGGTGCCCGAAACCGACTCCCCACGGGTTCTCCTTCGTGGGGAAGCGGAATTGGGCGCGCGAAGGCCTTCTGCGCCCAGGCCCCAGGCATGCCCCCTGAGCCAGCTCGTCCGACCAGCGCCGAGGCCCTGTCGCACCGACGGCCCCAAACAATCTTCTGGCAGCTGCATTCTGCAAAGCGAAACTCTCCTCCGGCAGCAAACTACAGCCCCAACGTGCCTCGGATCGAGAAAGCAATGCAGGCCGTTTTCGCCCCCGGCTCCCCGCTCTCAATATGGCGAACCGGGGCAGGGCTGCCCTGGCTTCTTGGGCCCTGCTGTTTGCTGGAGATCTCCGGTGCCCGAAACCCACTCCCCTCGGGTTCTCCTTCGTGGTTAATCAGAATTGGGCGCGGGAAGCCTTCTGCGCCCAGGCCCCAGCCATGCCCCCTGAGCCAGCTCGGCCGCTCAGCGCCGAGGCCCCATCGCACCGATGGCCTGAAACAATCTTCTGGCAGCTGCATTCTGCAAAGGGAAACTCTCCTCGGGCAGCAAACCACAGCCCCAACGCGCCTCGGATCGAGAAAGCAACGCAAGCCGGTTTCGCCTCCGGGCCCCCACTCTCCATAGAGCGAACCTGGGCTGGGCTGCCCTGGCTCCCTGGGCCCTGCTGCTTTGCTGGGGGTCTCCGGTGCCCGAAACCCACTCCCCACGGGTTCTCCTTCGTGGGGAAGCAGGATTGGGTGCGCGAAGGCCTTCTGCTCCCAGGCCCCAGCCATGCCCCCTGGGCCAGCTCGTCCGATCAGCGCCGAGGCTCCATCGCACCGATGGCCTGAAACAATCTTCTGGCAGCTGCATTTGGCAAAGCGAAACTCTCCTCCGGCAGCAAACTACAGCCCCAACGTGCCTCGGATCGAGAAAGCAACGCAAGCCGTTTTCGCCTCCGGACCCCCGCTCTCCATAGAGCGAACCTGGGCTGGGCTGCCCTGGCTCCCTGATCCCTGCTGCTTTGCTGGGGGTCTCCGGTGCCCGAAACCCACTCCCCACGGGTTCTCCTTCGTGGGGAAGCAGGATTGGGCGCACGAAGGCCTTCTGCGCCCAGGCCCTAGACTTGCCCCCTGAGCCACCTCGGCCGCTCAGCGCCGAGGCCCCGTCGCACCGACGGCCCCAAACAATCTTCTGGCAGCTGCATTCTGCAAAGGGAAACTCTCCTCAGGCAGCAAACCACAGCCCCAACGCGCCTTGGATCGAGAAAGCAACGCAAGCCGTTTTCGCCCCCGGCCCCCCGCTCTCCATATGGCTAACCGGGGCTGGGCTGCCCCTGCTCCCTGGGCCCTGCTGCTTTGCTGGGGGTCTCCGGTGCCCGAAACCCACTCCCCACGGGTTCTCCTTCACGGGGAAGCAGGATTGGGCGCGCGAAGCCTTCTGCGCCCAGGCCCCAGCCATCCCCCCTGAGCCAGCACGGCCGCTCAGCGCCGAGGCCCCGTCGCACCGAGGGCCCCAAACAATCTTCTGGCAGCTGCATTCTGCAAAGGGAAACTCTCCTCAGGCAGCAAACCACAGCCCCAACGCGCCTCGGATCGAGAAAGCAACGCAAGCCGTTTTCGCCCCCGGCCCCCCGCTCTCCATAGAGCGAACCGGGGCTGGGCTGCCCCGGCTCCCTGGGCCCTGCTGCTTTGCTGGGGGTCTCAGATGCCCGAAACCCACTCCCCACGGGTTCTCCTTCGTGGGGAAGTAGGATTGGGCGCACGAAGGCCTTCTGCTCCCAGGCCCAAGCCATGCCCCTGGGCCAGCTCGGCCGCTCTGCGCCGAGGCCCCATCGCACCGATGGCCTGAAACAATCTTCTGGCAGCTGCATTCTGCAAAGGGAAACACTCCTCAGGGAGCAAACCACAGCCCCAACGCGCCTCGGATCAAGAAAGCAACGCAAGCCGATTTCGCCCCCGGCACCGCGCTCACCATAGGGCGAATCGGGGCAGGGCTGCCCCGGCTGCCTGGGCCCTGCTGCTTTGCTGGGGGTCTCCGGTGCCCGAAACCCACTCCCCACGGGTTCTCCTTCGTGGGGAAGCGGGATTGGGCGCACGAAAGCTTTCTGCGCCCAGGCCCCAGCCATGCCCCCTGGGCCAGCTCGGCCGCTCTGCGCCGAGGCCCCGTCGCACCGACGGCCGCAAACAATCTTCTGGCAGCTGCATTCTGCAAAGGGAAACTCTCCTCGGGCAGCAAACCACAGCCCCAACGCGCCTCGGATCGAGAAAGCAATGGAGGCCGTTTTCGCCCCCGGCTCCCCGCTCTCAATATGGCGAACTGGGGCTGGGCTGCCCTGGCTCCTTGGGCCCTGCTGCTTTGCTGGGGATCTCCGGTGCCCGAAACCCACTCCCCACGGGTTCTCCTTCGTGGGGAAGCAGGATTGGGCGCGCGAAGGCCTTCTGCGCCCAGGCCCCAGCCATGCCCCCTGAGCCAGCTCGGTGACTCAGCGCCGAGGCCCCGTCGCACCGACGGCCCCAAACAATCTTCTGGCAGCTGCATTCTGCAAAGGGAAACTCTCCTCGGGCAGCAAACCACAGCCCCAACGCGCCTCGGATCGAGAAAGCAACGCAAGCCTTTTTCGCCCCCGGCACACGCCACTCCATAGGGCGAACCGGGGCTGGGCTGCCCCGGCTCCCTGGGCCCTGCTGCTTTGCTGGGGGTCTCCGGTGCCCGAAACCCACTCCCCACGGGTTCTCCTTCGTGGGGAAGCAGGATTGGGCGCGCGAAGGCCTTCTGCTCCCAGGCCCCAGCCATGCCCCCTGGGCCAGCTCGGCCGCTCTGCGCCGAGGCCCCATCGTACTGATGGCCTGAAACAATCTTCTGGCAGCTGCATTCTGCAAAGGGAAACACTCCTCGGGCAGCAAACCACAGCCCCAACGCGCCTCGGATCGAGAAAGCAACGCAAGCCGGTTTCGCACCTGGCCCCCCCCACTCCATAGGGCGAACCGGGGCTGGGCTGCCCCGGCTCTCTGGGCCCTGCTGCTTTGCTGGGGGTCTCCGGTGCCCGAAACCCACTCCCCACGGGTTCTCCTTCGGGGTTAATCAGGATTGGGCGCGGGAAACCTTCTGCGCCCAGGCCCCAGCCATGCCCCATGAGCCAGCACGGTCGCTCAGCGCCGAGGCCCAGTCGCACCGACGGCCCCAAACAATCTTCTGGCAGCTGCATTCTGCAAAGGGAAACTCTCCTCGGGCAGCAAACCACAGCCCCAACGCGCCTCGGATCGAGAAAGCAACGCAAGCCGTTTTCGCCCCCGGCACACGCCACTCCATAGGGCGAACCGGGGCTGGGCTGCCCCGGCTCCCTGGGCCCTGCTGCTTTGCTGGGGGTCTCCGGTGCCCGAAACCCACTCCCCACGGGTTCTCCTTCGTGGGGAAGCAGGATTGGGCGCGCGAAGGCCTTCTGCTCCCAGGCCCCAGCCATGCCCCCTGGGCCAGCTCGGCCGCTCTGCGCCGAGGACCCATCGTACCGATGGCCTGAAACAATCTTCTGGCAGCTGCATTCTGCAAAGGGAAACACTCCTCGGGCAGCAAACCACAGCCCCAACGCGCCTCGGATCGAGAAAGCAACGCAAGCCGGTTTCGCCTCCGGGCCCCCACTCTCCATAGAGCGAACCTGGGCTGGGCTGCCCTGGCTCCCTGGGCCCTGCTGCTTTGCTGGGGGTCTCCGGTGCCCGAAACCCACTCCCCACGGGTTCTCCTTCGTGGTTAATCAGGATTGGGCGCGGGAAGCCTTCTGCGCCCAGGCCCCAGCCATGCCCCCTGAGCCAGCTCGGCCGCTCAGCGCCGAGGCCCTGTCGCACCGACGGCCCCAAACAATCTTCTGGCAGCTGCATTCTGCAAAGCGAAACTCTCCTCCGGCAGCAAACTACAGCCCCAACGTGCCTCGGATCGAGAAAGCAACGCAAGCCGTTTTCGCCTCCGGACCCCCGCTCTCCATAGAGCGAACCTGGGCTGGGCTGCCCTGGCTCCCTGATCCCTGCTGCTTTGCTGGGGGTCTCCGGTGCCCGAAACCCACTCCGCACGGGTTCTCCTTCGTTGGGAAGCAGGATTGGGCTCGCGAAGGCCTTCTGCGCCCAGGCCCGATCCATGCCCCCTGAGCCAGCTCGGCCTCTCAGCGCCGAGGCCCCGTCGCACCGACGGCCGCAAACAATCTTCTGGCAGCTGCATTCTGCAAAGGGAAACTCTCCTCGGGCAGCAAACCACAGCCCCAACGCGCCTCGGATCGAGAAAGCAACGCAAGCCGTTTTCGCCCCCGGCACCGCGCTCTCCTTATAGCGAACCGGGGCTGGGCTGCCCTGGCTCCTTGGGCCCTGCTGCTTTGCTGGGTGTCTCCGGTGCCCGAAACCCACTCCCCACGGGTTCTCCTTCGTGGGGAAGCGGGATTGGGCGCACGAAAGCTTTCTGCGCCCAGGCCCCAGCCATGCCCCCTGGGCCAGCTCGGCCGCTCTGCGCCGAGGCCCCGTCGCACCGACGGCCGCAAACAATCTTCTGGCAGCTGCATTCTGCAAAGGGAAACTCTCCTCGGGCAGCAAACCACAGCCCCAACGCGCCTCGGATCGAGAAAGCAACACAAGCCGGTTTCGCCTCCGGGCCCCCACTCTCCATAGAGCGAACCTGGGCTGGGCTGCCCTGGCTCCCTGGGCCCTGCTGCTTTGCTGGGGGTCTCCGGTGCCCGAAACCCACTCCCCACGGGTTCTCCTTCGTGGGGAAGCAGGATTGGGTGCGCGAAAGCCTTCTGCGCCCAGGCCCCAGCCATGCCCCCTGAGCCAGCTCGGCCGCGCATCGCCTAGGCCCCGTCGCACCGACGGCCCCAAACAATCTTCTGGCAGCTGCATTCTGCAAAGGGAAACTCTCCTCGGACAGCAAACCACAGCCCCAATGCGCCTCGAATCGAGAAAGCAATGCAGGCTGTTTTCGCCCCCGGCCCCCCGCTCTCCATATGGCGAACCAGGGCTGGGCTGCCCCGGCTCCCTGGGCCCTGCTGCTTTGCTGGGGGTCTCCGGTGCCTGAAACCCACTCCCCACGGGTTCTCCTTCGTGGGGAAGCAGGATTGGGCGCGCGAAGGCCTTCTGCGCCCAGGCCCGATCCATGCTCCCTGAGCCAGCTCGTCCTCTCAGCGCCGAGGCCCGTCGCACCGACGGCCCCAAACAATCTTCTGGCAGCTGCATTCTGCAAAGGGAAACTCTCCTCGGGCAGCAAACCACAGCCCCAACGCGCCTCGGATCGAGAAAGCAACGCAAGCCGTTTTCGCCCCCGGCCCCCCGCTCTCCATATGGCGAACCGGGGCTGGGCTGCCCTGGCTCCTTGGGCCCTGCTGCTTTGCTGGGGATCTCCGGTGCCCGAAACCCACTCCCCACGGGTTCTCCTTCATGGGGAAGCAGGATTGGGCGCGCGAAGCCTTCTGCGCCCAGGCCCCAGCCATCCCCCCTGAGCCAGCACGGCCGCTCAGCGCCAAGGCCCCGTCGCACCGACGGCCCCAAACAATCTTCTGGCAGCTGCATTTTGCAAAGGGAAACTCTCCTCAGGCAGCAAACCACAGCCCCAACGCGCCTCGGATCGAGAAAGCAACGAAAGCCGTTTTCGCCCCCGGCCCCCCGCTCTCCATAGAGCGAACCGGGGCTGGGCTGCCCCGGCTCCCTGGGCCCTGCTGCTTTGCTGGGGGTCTCAGGTGCCCGAAACCCACTCCCCACGGGTTCTCCTTCGTGGGGAAGCAGGATTGGGCGCACGAAGGCCTTCTGCTCCCAGGCCCAAGCCATGCCCCCTGGGCCAGCTCGGCTGCTCAGCGCCGAGGCACCATCGCACCGATGGCCTGAAACAATCTTCTGGCAGCTGCATTCTGCAAAGGGAAACACTCCTCAGGCAGCAAACCACAGCCCCAACGCGCCTCGGATCGAGAAAGCAACGCAAGCCGTTTTCGCCCCCGGCACCGCGCTCGCCATAGGGCGAATCGGGGCAGGGCTGCCCCGGCTGCCTGGGCCCTGCTGCTTTGCTGGGGGTCTCCGGTGCCCGAAACCCACTCCCCACAGGTTCTCCTTCGTGGGGAAGCGGGATTGGGCGCACGAAAGCTTTCTGCGCCCAGGCCCCAGCCATGCCCCCTGGGCCAGCTCGGCCGCTCTGCGCCGAGGCCCCGTCGCACCGACGGCCGCAAACAATCTTCTGGCAGCTGCATTCTGCAAAGGGAAACTCTCCTCGGGCAGCAAACCACAGCCCCAACGCGCCTCGGATCAAGAAAGCAACGCAAGCCGTTTTCGCCCTCGGCCCCCCACTCTCCATAGGGCGAACCTGGGCTGGGCTGCCCTGGCTCACTGGGCCCTGCTGTTTTGCTGGGGGTCTCCGGTGCACGAAACCCACTCCCCACGGGTTCTCCTTCGTGGGGAAGCAGGATTGGGCGCGCGAAGGCCTTCTGAGCCCAGGCCCCAGCCATGCCCCCTGAGCCAGCTCGGCCGCTCAGCGCCGAGGCCCCGTCGCACCGATGGCCCGAAGCAATTTTCTGGCAGCTGCAACCTGCAAAGGGAAACTCTCCTTGGGCAGCAAACCACAGCCCCAACGCGCCTCGGATCGAGAAAGCAACGCAAGCCGTTTTCGCCCCCGGCCCACGCCACTCCATAGGGCGAACCGGGGCTGGGCTGCCCCTGCCCCCTGGGCCCTGCTGCTTTGCTGGGGGTCTCCGGTGCCCGAAACCCACTCCCCACGGGTTCTCCTTCGTGGGGAAGCAGGATTGGGCGCGCGAAGGCCTTCTGAGCCCAGGCCCCAGCCATGCCCCCTGAGCCAGCTCGGCCGCGCAGCGCCGAGGCCCTGTCGCACCGACGGCCCCAAACAATCTTCTGGCAGCTGCATTCTGCAAAGGGAAACTCTCCTTGGGCAGCAAACCACAGCCCCAACGCGCCTCGGATCGAGAAAGCAACGCAAGCCGGTTTCGCCCCCGGCCCCCCGCTCTCCATATGGCGAACCGGGGCTGGGCTGCCCTGGCTCCTTGGGCCCTGCTGCTTTGGTGGGGATCTCCGGTGCCCGAAACCCACTCCCCACGGGTTCTCCTTCATGGGGAAGCAGGATTGGGCGCGCGAAGCCTTCTGCGCCCAGGCCCCAGCCATCCCCCCTGAGCCAGCACGGCCGCTCAGCGCCAAGGCCCCGTCGCACCGACGGCCCCAAACAATCTTCTGGCAGCTGCATTTTGCAAAGGGAAACTCTCCTCAGGCAGCAAACCACAGCCCCAACGCGCCTCGGATCGAGAAAGCAACGAAAGCCGTTTTCGCCCCCGGCCCCCCGCTCTCCATAGAGCGAACCGGGGCTGGGCTGCCCCGGCTCCCTGGGCCCTGCTGCTTTGCTGGGGGTCTCAGGTGCCCGAAACCCACTCCCCACGGGTTCTCCTTCGTGGGGAAGCAGGATTGGGCGCACGAAGGCCTTCTGCTCCCAGGCCCAAGCCATGCCCCCTGGGCCAGCTCGGCTGCTCAGCGCCGAGGCACCATCGCACCGATGGCCTGAAACAATCTTCTGGCAGCTGCATTCTGCAAAGGGAAACACTCCTCAGGCAGCAAACCACAGCCCCAACGCGCCTCGGATCGAGAAAGCAACGCAAGCCGTTTTCGCCCCCGGCACCGCGCTCGCCATAGGGCGAATCGGGGCAGGGCTGCCCCGGCTGCCTGGGCCCTGCTGCTTTGCTGGGGGTCTCCGGTGCCCGAAACCCACTCCCCACGGGTTCTCCTTCGTGGGGAAGCGGGATTGGGCGCACGAAAGCTTTCTGCGCCCAGGCCCCAGCCATGCCCCCTGGGCCAGCTCGGCCGCTCTGCGCCGAGGCCCCGTCGCACCGACGGCCGCAAACAATCTTCTGGCAGCTGCATTCTGCAAAGGGAAACTCTCCTCGGGCAGCAAACCACAGCCCCAACGCGCCTCGGATCGAGAAAGCAATGCAGGCCGTTTTCGCCCCCGGCTCCCCGCTCTCAATATGGCGAACTGGGGCTGGGCTGCCCTGGCTCCTTGGGCCCTGCTGCTTTGCTGGGGATCTTCGGTGCCTGAAACCCACTCCCCACGGGTTCTCCTTCGTGGGGAAGCAGGATTGGGCGCGCGAAGGCCTTCTGCGCCCAGGCCCCAGCCATGCCCCCTGAGCCAGCTCGGCGACTCAGCGCCGAGTCCCCGTCGCACCGACGGCCCCAAACAATCTTCTGGCAGCTGCATTCTGCAAAGGGAAACTCTCCTCGGGCAGCAAACCACAGCCCCAACGCGCCTCGGATCAAGAAAGCAACGCAAGCCGTTTTCGCCCTCGGCCCCCCACTCTCCATAGGGCGAACCTGGGCTGGGCTGCCCTGGCTCACTGGGCCCTGCTGTTTTGCTGGGGGTCTCCGGTGCACGAAACCCACTCCCCACGGGTTCTCCTTCGTGGGGAAGCAGGATTGGGCGCGCGAAGGCCTTCTGAGCCCAGGCCCCAGCCATGCCCCCTGAGCCAGCTCGGCCGCTCAGCGCCGAGGCCCCGTCGCACCGATGGCCCGAAGCAATTTTCTGGCAGCTGCAACCTGCAAAGGGAAACTCTCCTTGGGCAGCAAACCACAGCCCCAACGCGCCTCGGATCGAGAAAGCAACGCAAGCCGTTTTCGCCCCCGGCCCACGCCACTCCATAGGGCGAACCGGGGCTGGGCTGCCCCTGCCCCCTGGGCCCTGCTGCTTTGCTGGGGGTCTCCGGTGCCCGAAACCCACTCCCCACGGGTTCTCCTTCGTGGGGAAGCAGGATTGGGCGCGCGAAGGCCTTCTGAGCCCAGGCCCCAGCCATGCCCCCTGAGCCAGCTCGGCCGCGCAGCGCCGAGGCCCTGTCGCACCGACGGCCCCAAACAATCTTCTGGCAGCTGCATTCTGCAAAGGGAAACTCTCCTTGGGCAGCAAACCACAGCCCCAACGCGCCTCGGATCGAGAAAGCAACGCAAGCCGGTTTCGCCCCCGGCCCCCCGCTCTCCATATGGCGAACCGGGGCTGGGCTGCCCTGGCTCCTTGGGCCCTGCTGCTTTGCTGGGGATCTCCGGTGCCCGAAACCCACTCCCCACGGGTTCTCCTTCATGGGGAAGCAGGATTGGGCGCGCGAAGCCTTCTGCGCCCAGGCCCCAGCCATCCCCCCTGAGCCAGCACGGCCGCTCAGCGCCAAGGCCCCGTCGCACCGACGGCCCCAAACAATCTTCTGGCAGCTGCATTTTGCAAAGGGAAACTCTCCTCAGGCAGCAAACCACAGCCCCAACGCGCCTCGGATCGAGAAAGCAACGAAAGCCGTTTTCGCCCCCGGCCCCCCGCTCTCCATAGAGCGAACCGGGGCTGGGCTGCCCCGGCTCCCTGGGCCCTGCTGCTTTGCTGGGGGTCTCAGGTGCCCGAAACCCACTCCCCACGGGTTCTCCTTCGTGGGGAAGCAGGATTGGGCGCACGAAGGCCTTCTGCTCCCAGGCCCAAGCCATGCCCCCTGGGCCAGCTCGGCTGCTCAGCGCCGAGGCACCATCGCACCGATGGCCTGAAACAATCTTCTGGCAGCTGCATTCTGCAAAGGGAAACACTCCTCAGGCAGCAAACCACAGCCCCAACGCGCCTCGGATCGAGAAAGCAACGCAAGCCGTTTTCGCCCCCGGCACCGCGCTCGCCATAGGGCGAATCGGGGCAGGGCTGCCCCGGCTGCCTGGGCCCTGCTGCTTTGCTGGGGGTCTCCGGTGCCCGAAACCCACTCCCCACGGGTTCTCCTTCGTGGGGAAGCGGGATTGGGCGCACGAAAGCTTTCTGCGCCCAGGCCCCAGCCATGCCCCCTGGGCCAGCTCGGCCGCTCTGCGCCGAGGCCCCGTCGCACCGACGGCCGCAAACAATCTTCTGGCAGCTGCATTCTGCAAAGGGAAACTCTCCTCGGGCAGCAAACCACAGCCCCAACGCGCCTCGGATCGAGAAAGCAATGCAGGCCGTTTTCGCCCCCGGCTCCCCGCTCTCAATATGGCGAACTGGGGCTGGGCTGCCCTGGCTCCTTGGGCCCTGCTGCTTTGCTGGGGATCTTCGGTGCCTGAAACCCACTCCCCACGGGTTCTCCTTCGTGGGGAAGCAGGATTGGGCGCGCGAAGGCCTTCTGCGCCCAGGCCCCAGCCATGCCCCCTGAGCCAGCTCGGCGACTCAGCGCCGAGTCCCCGTCGCACCGACGGCCCCAAACAATCTTCTGGCAGCTGCATTCTGCAAAGGGAAACTCTCCTCGGGCAGCAAACCACAGCCCCAACGCGCCTCGGATCAAGAAAGCAACGCAAGCCGTTTTCGCCCTCGGCCCCCCACTCTCCATAGGGCGAACCTGGGCTGGGCTGCCCTGGCTCACTGGGCCCTGCTGTTTTGCTGGGGGTCTCCGGTGCACGAAACCCACTCCCCACGGGTTCTCCTTCGTGGGGAAGCAGGATTGGGCGCGCGAAGGCCTTCTGAGCCCAGGCCCCAGCCATGCCCCCTGAGCCAGCTCGGCCGCTCAGCGCCGAGGCCCCGTCGCACCGATGGCCCGAAGCAATTTTCTGGCAGCTGCAACCTGCAAAGGGAAACTCTCCTTGGGCAGCAAACCACAGCCCCAACGCGCCTCGGATCGAGAAAGCAACGCAAGCCGTTTTCGCCCCCGGCCCACGCCACTCCATAGGGCGAACCGGGGCTGGGCTGCCCCTGCCCCCTGGGCCCTGCTGCTTTGCTGGGGGTCTCCGGTGCCCGAAACCCACTCCCCACGGGTTCTCCTTCGTGGGGAAGCAGGATTGGGCGCGCGAAGGCCTTCTGAGCCCAGGCCCCAGCCATGCCCCCTGAGCCAGCTCGGCCGCGCAGCGCCGAGGCCCTGTCGCACCGACGGCCCCAAACAATCTTCTGGCAGCTGCATTCTGCAAAGGGAAACTCTCCTTGGGCAGCAAACCACAGCCCCAACGCGCCTCGGATCGAGAAAGCAACGCAAGCCGGTTTCGCCTCCGGGCCCCCACTCTCCATAGAGCGAACCTGGGCTGGGCTGCCCTGGCTCCCTGGGCCCTGCTGCTTTGCTGGGGGTCTCCGGTGCCCGAAACCCACTCCCCACGGGTTCTCCTTCGTGGGGAAGCAGGATTGGGCGCACGAAGGCCTTCTGGGCCCAGGCCCTAGCCATGCCCCCTGAGCCACCTCGGCCGCTCAGCGCCGAGGCCCCGTCGCACCGACGGCCCCAAACAATCTTCTGGCAGCTGCATTCTGCAAAGGGAAACTCTCCTCGGGCAGCAAACCACAGCCCCAACGCGCCTCGGATCGAGAAAGCAACGCAAGCCGTTTTCGCACCTGGCCCCCCCCACTCCATAGGGCGAACCGGGGCTGGGCTGCCCCGGCTGCCTGGGCCCTGCTGCTTTGCTGGGGGTCTCCGGTGCCCGAAACCCACTCCCCACGGGTTCTCCTTCGTGGGGAAGCAGGATTGGGCGCAGGAAGCCTTCTGCGCCCAGGCCCCAGCCATGCCCCCTGAGCCAGCTCGGCCGCTCAGCGCCGAGGCCCCGTCGCACCGATGGCCCGAAGCAATATTCTGGCAGCTGCATTCTGCAAAGGGAAACTCTCCTTGGGCAGCAAACCACAGCCCCAACGCGCCTTGGATCGAGAATGCAACGCAAGCCGTTTTCGCCCCCGGCCCACGCCACTCCATAGGGCGAACCGGGGCTGGGCTGCCCCTGCTCCCTGGGCCCTGCTGCTTTGCTGGGGGTCTCCGGTGCCCGAAACCCACTCCCCACGGGTTCTCCTTCGTGGGGAAGCAGGATTGGGTGCGCGAAGGCCTTCTGCTCCCAGGCCCAAGCCATGCCCCCTGGGCCAGCTCGTCCGATCAGCGCCGAGGCTCCATCGCACCGATGGCCTGAAACAATCTTCTGGCAGCTGCATTCTGCAAAGCGAAACTCTCCTCCGGCAGCAAACTACAGCTCCAACGTGCCTCGGATCGAGAAAGCAACGCAAGCCGTTTTCGCCTCCGGACCCCCGCTCTCCATAGAGCGAACCTGGGCTGGGCTGCCCTGGCTCCCTGATCCCTGCTGCTTTGCTGGGGGTCTCCGGTGCCCGAAACCCACTCCCCACGGGTTCTCCTTCGTGGGGAAGCAGGATTGGGCTCGCGAAGGCCTTCTGCGCCCAGGCCCGATCCATGCTCCCTGAGCCAGCTCGTCCTCTCAGCGCCGAGGCCCGTCGCACCGACGGCCCCAAACAATCTTCTGGCAGCTGCATTCTGCAAAGGGAAACTCTCCTCGGGCAGCAAACCACAGCCCCAACGCGCCTCGGATCGAGAAAGCAATGCAGGCCGTTTTCGCCCCCTGCTCCCCGCTCTCAATATGGCGAACTGGGGCTGGGCTGCCCTGGCTCCTTGGGCCCTGCTGCTTTGCTGGGGATCTCCGGTGCCTGAAACCCACTCCCCACGGGTTCTCCTTCGTGGGGAAGCAGGATTGGGCGCGCGAAGGCCTTCTGAGCCCAGGCCCCAGCCATGCCCCCTGAGCCAGCTCGGCCGCTCAGCGCCGAGGCCCCGTCGCACCGATGGCCCGAAGCAATTTTCTGGCAGCTGCAACCTGCAAAGGGAAACTCTCCTTGGGCAGCAAACCACAGCCCCAACGCGCCTCGGATCGAGAAAGCAACGCAAGCCGTTTTCGCCCCCGGCCCACGCCACTCCATAGGGCGAACCGGGGCTGGGCTGCCCCTGCCCCCTGGGCCCTGCTGCTTTGCTGGGGGTCTCCGGTGCCCGAAACCCACTCCCCACGGGTTCTCCTTCGTGGGGAAGCAGGATTGGGCGCGCGAAGGCCTTCTGAGCCCAGGCCCGATCCATGCCCCCTGAGCCAGCTCGGCCTCTCAGCGCCGAGGCCCTGTCGCACCGACGGCCCCAAACAATCTTCTGGCAGCTGCATTCTGCAAAGGGAAACTCTCCTCGGGCAGCAAACCACAGCCCCAACGCGCCTCGGATCGCGAAAGCAACGCAAGCCGGTTTCGCCTCCGGGCCCCCACTCTCCATAGAGCGAACCTGGGCTGGGCTGCCCTGGCTCCCTGGGCCCTGCTGCTTTGCTGGGGGTCTCCGGTGCCCGAAACCCACTCCCCACGGGTTCTCCTTCGTGGGGAAGCAGGATTGGGCTCGCGAAGGCCTTCTGCGCCCAGGCCCGATCCATGCTCCCTGAGCCAGCTCGTCCTCTCAGCGCCGAGGCCCGTCGCACCGACGGCCCCAAACAATCTTCTGGCAGCTGCATTCTGCAAAGGGAAACTCTCCTCGGGCAGCAAACCACAGCCCCAACGCGCCTCGGATCGAGAAAGCAATGCAGGCCGTTTTCGCCCCCTGCTCCCCGCTCTCAATATGGCGAACTGGGGCTGGGCTGCCCTGGCTCCTTGGGCCCTGCTGCTTTGCTGGGGATCTCCGGTGCCTGAAACCCACTCCCCACGGGTTCTCCTTCGTGGGGAAGCAGGATTGGGCTCGCGAAGGCCTTCTGCGCCCAGGCCCGATCCATGCTCCCTGAGCCAGCTCGTCCTCTCAGCGCCGAGGCCCGTCGCACCGACGGCCCCAAACAATCTTCTGTCAGCTGCATTCTGCAAAGGGAAACTCTCCTCGGGCAGCAAACCACAGCCCCAACGCGCCTCGGATCAAGAAAGCAACGCAAGCCGTTTTCGCCTCCGGCCCCCCACTCTCCATAGGGCGAACCTGGGCTGGGCTGCCCTGGCTCCCTGGGCCCTGCTGTTTTGCTGGGGGTCTCCGGTGCCCGAAACCCACTCCCCACGGGTTCTCCTTCGTGGGGAAGCAGGATTGGGCGCACGAAGGCCTTCTGCGCCCAGGCCCTAGACTTGCCCCCTGAGCCACCTCGGCCGCTCAGCGCCGAGGCCCCGTCGCACCGACGGCCCCAAACAATCTTCTGGCAGCTGCATTCTGCAAAGGGAAACTCTCCTCGGGCAGCAAACCACAGCCCCAACGCGCCTCGGATCGAGAAAGCAACGCAAGCCGTTTTCGCACCTGGCCCCCCCCACTCCATAGGGCGAACCGGGGCTGGGCTGCCCCGGCTGCCTGGGCCCTGCTGCTTTGCTGGGGGTCTCTGGTGCCCGAAACCCACTCCCCACGGGTTCTCCTTCGTGGGGAAGCAGGATTGGGCGCAGGAAGCCTTCTGCGCCCAGGCCCCAGCCATGCCCCCTGAGCCAGCTCGGCCGCTCAGCGCCGAGGCCCCGTCGCACCGATGGCCCGAAGCAATATTCTGGCAGCTGCATTCTGCAAAGGGAAACTCTCCTTGGGCAGCAAACCACAGCCCCAACGCGCCTTGGATCGAGAAAGCAACGCAAGCCGTTTTCGCCCCCGGCCCACGCCACTCCATAGGGCGAACCGGGGCTGGGCTGCCCCTGCTCCCTGGGCCCTGCTGCTTTGCTGGGGGTCTCCGGTGCCCGAAACCCACTCCCCACGGGTTCTCCTTCGTGGGGAAGCAGGATTGGGTGCGCGAAGGCCTTCTGCTCCCAGGCCCCAGCCATGCCCCCTGAGCCAGCTCGTCCGATCAGCGCCGAGGCCCTGTCGCACCGACGGCCCCAAACAATCTTCTGGCAGCTGCATTCTGCAAAGCGAAACTCTCCTCCGGCAGCAAACTACAGCCCCAACGTGCCTCGGATCGAGAAAGCAACGCAAGCCGTTTTCGCCTCCGGACCCCCGCTCTCCATAGAGCGAACCTGGGCTGGGCTGCCCTGGCTCCCTGATCCCTGCTGCTTTGCTGGGGGTCTCCGGTGCCCGAAACCCACTCCCCACGGGTTCTCCTTCGTTGGGAAGCAGGATTGGGCTCGCGAAGGCCTTCTGCGCCCAGGCCCGATCCATGCCCCCTGAGCCAGCTCGGCCTCTCAGCGCCGAGGCCCCGTCGCACCGACGGCCGCAAACAATCTTCTGGCAGCTGCATTCTGCAAAGGGAAACTCTCCTCGGGCAGCAAACCACAGCCCCAACGCGCCTCGGATCGAGAAAGCAACGCAAGCCGTTTTCGCCCCGGGCACCCCGCTCTCCTTATAGCGAACCGGGGCTGGGCTGCCCTGGCTCCTTGGGCCCTGCTGCTTTGCTGGGTGTCTCCGGTGCCCGAAACCCACTCCCCACGGGTTCTCCTTCGTGGGGAAGCGGGATTGGGCGCACGAAAGCTTTCTGCGCCCAGGCCCCAGCCATGCCCCCTGGGCCAGCTCGGCGGCTCTGCGCCGAGGCCCCGTCGCACCGACGGCCGCAAACAATCTTCTGGCAGCTGCATTCTGCAAAGGGAAACTCTCCTCGGGCAGCAAACCACAGCCCCAACGCGCCTCGGATCGAGAAAGCAACACAAGCCGGTTTCGCCTCCGGGCCCCCACTCTCCATAGAGCGAACCTGGGCTGGGCTGCCCTGGCTCCCTGGGCCCTGCTGCTTTGCTGGGGGTCTCCGGTGCCCGAAACCCACTCCCCACGGGTTCTCCTTCGTGGGGAAGCAGGATTGGGTGCGCGAAAGCCTTCTGCGCCCAGGCCCCAGCCATGCCCCCTGAGCCAGCTCGGCCGCGCATCGCCTAGGCCCCGTCGCACCGACGGCCCCAAACAATCTTCTGGCAGCTGCATTCTGCAAAGGGAAACTCTCCTCGGACAGCAAACCACAGCCCCAATGCGCCTCGAATCGAGAAAGCAATGCAGGCTGTTTTCGCCCCCGGCCCCCCGCTCTCCATATGGCGAACCAGGGCTGGGCTGCCCCGGCTCCCTGGGCCCTGCTGCTTTGCTGGGGGTCTCCGGTGCCTGAAACCCACTCCCCACGGGTTCTCCTTCATGGGGAAGCAGGATTGGGCGCGCGAAGCCTTCTGCGCCCAGGCCCCAGCCATCCCCCCTGAGCCAGCACGGCTGCTCAGCGCCAAGGCCCCGTCGCACCGACGGCCCCAAACAATCTTCTGGCAGCTGCATTTTGCAAAGGGAAACTCTCCTCAGGCAGCAAACCACAGCCCCAACGCGCCTCGGATCGAGAAAGCAACGTAAGCCGTTTTCGCCCCCGGCCCCCCGCTCTCCATAGAGCGAACCGGGGCTGGGCTGCCCCGGCTCCCTGGGCCCTGCTGCTTTGCTGGGGGTCTCAGGTGCCCGAAACCCACTCCCCACGGGTTCTCCTTCGTGGGGAAGCAGGATTGGGCGCACGAAGGCCTTCTGCTCCCAGGCCCAAGCCATGCCCCCTGGGCCAGCTCGGCTGATCTGCGCCGAGTCACCATCGCACCGACGGCCCCAAACAATCTTCTGGCAGCTGCATTCTGCAAAGGGAAACACTCCTCAGGCAGCAAACCACAGCCCCAACGCGCCTCGGATCGAGAAAGCAACGCAAGCCGTTTTCGCCCCCGGCACCGCGCTCGCCATAGGGCGAATCGGGGCAGGGCTGCCCCGGCTGCCTGGGCCCTGCTGCTTTGCTGGGGGTCTCCGGTGCCCGAAACCCACTCCCCACGGGTTCTCCTTCGTGGGGAAGCGGGATTGGGCGCACGAAAGCTTTCTGCGCCCAGGCCCCAGCCATGCCCCCTGGGCCAGCTCGGCCGCTCTGCGCCGAGGCCCCGTCGCACCGACGGCCGCAAACAATCTTCTGGCAGCTGCATTCTGCAAAGGGAAACTCTCCTCGGGCAGCAAACCACAGCCCCAACGCGCCTCGGATCGAGAAAGCAATGCAGGCCGTTTTCGCCCCCGGCTCCCCGCTCTCAATATGGCGAACTGGGGCTGGGCTGCCCTGGCTCCTTGGGCCCTGCTGCTTTGCTGGGGATCTTCGGTGCCTGCAACCCACTCCCCACGGGTTCTCCTTCGTGGGGAAGCAGGATTGGGCGCGCGAAGGCCTTCTGCGCCCAGGCCCCAGCCATGCCCCCTGAGCCAGCTCGGCGACTCAGCGCCGAGTCCCCGTCGCACCGACGGCCCCAAACAATCTTCTGGCAGCTGCATTCTGCAAAGGGAAACTCTCCTCGGGCAGCAAACCACAGCCCCAACGCGCCTCGGATCAAGAAAGCAACGCAAGCCGTTTTCGCCCTCGGCCCCCCACTCTCCATAGGGCGAACCTGGGCTGGGCTGCCCTGGCTCACTGGGCCCTGCTGTTTTGCTGGGGGTCTCCGGTGCACGAAACCCACTCCCCACGGGTTCTCCTTCGTGGGGAAGCAGGATTGGGCGCGCGAAGGCCTTCTGAGCCCAGGCCCCAGCCATGCCCCCTGAGCCAGCTCGGCCGCTCAGCGCCGAGGCCCCGTCGCACCGATGGCCCGAAGCAATTTTCTGGCAGCTGCAACCTGCAAAGGGAAACTCTCCTTGGGCAGCAAACCACAGCCCCAACGCGCCTCGGATCGAGAAAGCAACGCAAGCCGTTTTCGCCCCCGGCCCACGCCACTCCATAGGGCGAACCGGGGCTGGGCTGCCCCTGCCCCCTGGGCCCTGCTGCTTTGCTGGGGGTCTCCGGTGCCCGAAACCCACTCCCCACGGGTTCTCCTTCGTGGGGAAGCAGGATTGGGCGCGCGAAGGCCTTCTGAGCCCAGGCCCCAGCCATGCCCCCTGAGCCAGCTCGGCCGCGCAGCGCCGAGGCCCTGTCGCACCGACGGCCCCAAACAATCTTCTGGCAGCTGCATTCTGCAAAGGGAAACTCTCCTTGGGCAGCAAACCACAGCCCCAACGCGCCTCGGATCGAGAAAGCAACGCAAGCCGGTTTCGCCCCCGGCCCCCCGCTCTCCATATGGCGAACCGGGGCTGGGCTGCCCTGGCTCCTTGGGCCCTGCTGCTTTGCTGGGGATCTCCGGTGCCCGAAACCCACTCCCCACGGGTTCTCCTTCATGGGGAAGCAGGATTGGGCGCGCGAAGCCTTCTGCGCCCAGGCCCCAGCCATCCCCCCTGAGCCAGCACGGCCGCTCAGCGCCAAGGCCCCGTCGCACCGACGGCCCCAAACAATCTTCTGGCAGCTGCATTTTGCAAAGGGAAACTCTCCTCAGGCAGCAAACCACAGCCCCAACGCGCCTCGGATCGAGAAAGCAACGAAAGCCGTTTTCGCCCCCGGCCCCCCGCTCTCCATAGAGCGAACCGGGGCTGGGCTGCCCCGGCTCCCTGGGCCCTGCTGCTTTGCTGGGGGTCTCAGGTGCCCGAAACCCACTCCCCACGGGTTCTCCTTCGTGGGGAAGCAGGATTGGGCGCACGAAGGCCTTCTGCTCCCAGGCCCAAGCCATGCCCCCTGGGCCAGCTCGGCTGCTCAGCGCCGAGGCACCATCGCACCGATGGCCTGAAACAATCTTCTGGCAGCTGCATTCTGCAAAGGGAAACACTCCTCAGGCAGCAAACCACAGCCCCAACGCGCCTCGGATCGAGAAAGCAACGCAAGCCGTTTTCGCCCCCGGCACCGCGCTCGCCATAGGGCGAATCGGGGCAGGGCTGCCCCGGCTGCCTGGGCCCTGCTGCTTTGCTGGGGGTCTCCGGTGCCCGAAACCCACTCCCCACGGGTTCTCCTTCGTGGGGAAGCGGGATTGGGCGCACGAAAGCTTTCTGCGCCCAGGCCCCAGCCATGCCCCCTGGGCCAGCTCGGCCGCTCTGCGCCGAGGCCCCGTCGCACCGACGGCCGCAAACAATCTTCTGGCAGCTGCATTCTGCAAAGGGAAACTCTCCTCGGGCAGCAAACCACAGCCCCAACGCGCCTCGGATCGAGAAAGCAATGCAGGCCGTTTTCGCCCCCGGCTCCCCGCTCTCAATATGGCGAACTGGGGCTGGGCTGCCCTGGCTCCTTGGGCCCTGCTGCTTTGCTGGGGATCTTCGGTGCCTGAAACCCACTCCCCACGGGTTCTCCTTCGTGGGGAAGCAGGATTGGGCGCGCGAAGGCCTTCTGCGCCCAGGCCCCAGCCATGCCCCCTGAGCCAGCTCGGCCGCGCATCGCCTAGGCCCCGTCGCACCGACGGCCCCAAACAATCTTCTGGCAGCTGCATTCTGCAAAGGGAAACTCTCCTCGGACAGCAAACCACAGCCCCAATGCGCCTCGAATCGAGAAAGCAATGCAGGCTGTTTTCGCCCCCGGCCCCCCGCTCTCCATATGGCGAACCAGGGCTGGGCTGCCCCGGCTCCCTGGGCCCTGCTGCTTTGCTGGGGGTCTCCGGTGCCTGAAACCCACTCCCCACGGGTTCTCCTTCATGGGGAAGCAGGATTGGGCGCGCGAAGCCTTCTGCGCCCAGGCCCCAGCCATCCCCCCTGAGCCAGCACGGCTGCTCAGCGCCAAGGCCCCGTCGCACCGACGGCCCCAAACAATCTTCTGGCAGCTGCATTTTGCAAAGGGAAACTCTCCTCAGGCAGCAAACCACAGCCCCAACGCGCCTCGGATCGAGAAAGCAACGTAAGCCGTTTTCGCCCCCGGCCCCCCGCTCTCCATAGAGCGAACCGGGGCTGGGCTGCCCCGGCTCCCTGGGCCCTGCTGCTTTGCTGGGGGTCTCAGGTGCCCGAAACCCACTCCCCACGGGTTCTCCTTCGTGGGGAAGCAGGATTGGGCGCACGAAGGCCTTCTGCTCCCAGGCCCAAGCCATGCCCCCTGGGCCAGCTCGGCTGATCTGCGCCGAGTCACCATCGCACCGACGGCCCCAAACAATCTTCTGGCAGCTGCATTCTGCAAAGGGAAACACTCCTCAGGCAGCAAACCACAGCCCCAACGCGCCTCGGATCGAGAAAGCAACGCAAGCCGTTTTCGCCCCCGGCACCGCGCTCGCCATAGGGCGAATCGGGGCAGGGCTGCCCCGGCTGCCTGGGCCCTGCTGCTTTGCTGGGGGTCTCCGGTGCCCGAAACCCACTCCCCACGGGTTCTCCTTCGTGGGGAAGCGGGATTGGGCGCACGAAAGCTTTCTGCGCCCAGGCCCCAGCCATGCCCCCTGGGCCAGCTCGGCCGCTCTGCGCCGAGGCCCCGTCGCACCGACGGCCGCAAACAATCTTCTGGCAGCTGCATTCTGCAAAGGGAAACTCTCCTCGGGCAGCAAACCACAGCCCCAACGCGCCTCGGATCGAGAAAGCAATGCAGGCCGTTTTCGCCCCCGGCTCCCCGCTCTCAATATGGCGAACTGGGGCTGGGCTGCCCTGGCTCCTTGGGCCCTGCTGCTTTGCTGGGGATCTTCGGTGCCTGAAACCCACTCCCCACGGGTTCTCCTTCGTGGGGAAGCAGGATTGGGCGCGCGAAGGCCTTCTGCGCCCAGGCCCCAGCCATGCCCCCTGAGCCAGCTCGGCGACTCAGCGCCGAGTCCCCGTCGCACCGACGGCCCCAAACAATCTTCTGGCAGCTGCATTCTGCAAAGGGAAACTCTCCTCGGGCAGCAAACCACAGCCCCAACGCGCCTCGGATCAAGAAAGCAACGCAAGCCGTTTTCGCCCTCGGCCCCCCACTCTCCATAGGGCGAACCTGGGCTGGGCTGCCCTGGCTCACTGGGCCCTGCTGTTTTGCTGGGGGTCTCCGGTGCACGAAACCCACTCCCCACGGGTTCTCCTTCGTGGGGAAGCAGGATTGGGCGCGCGAAGGCCTTCTGAGCCCAGGCCCCAGCCATGCCCCCTGAGCCAGCTCGGCCGCTCAGCGCCGAGGCCCCGTCGCACCGATGGCCCGAAGCAATTTTCTGGCAGCTGCAACCTGCAAAGGGAAACTCTCCTTGGGCAGCAAACCACAGCCCCAACGCGCCTCGGATCGAGAAAGCAACGCAAGCCGTTTTCGCCCCCGGCCCACGCCACTCCATAGGGCGAACCGGGGCTGGGCTGCCCCTGCCCCCTGGGCCCTGCTGCTTTGCTGGGGGTCTCCGGTGCCCGAAACCCACTCCCCACGGGTTCTCCTTCGTGGGGAAGCAGGATTGGGCGCGCGAAGGCCTTCTGAGCCCAGGCCCCAGCCATGCCCCCTGAGCCAGCTCGGCCGCGCAGCGCCGAGGCCCTGTCGCACCGACGGCCCCAAACAATCTTCTGGCAGCTGCATTCTGCAAAGGGAAACTCTCCTTGGGCAGCAAACCACAGCCCCAACGCGCCTCGGATCGAGAAAGCAACGCAAGCCGGTTTCGCCCCCGGCCCCCCGCTCTCCATATGGCGAACCGGGGCTGGGCTGCCCTGGCTCCTTGGGCCCTGCTGCTTTGCTGGGGATCTCCGGTGCCCGAAACCCACTCCCCACGGGTTCTCCTTCATGGGGAAGCAGGATTGGGCGCGCGAAGCCTTCTGCGCCCAGGCCCCAGCCATCCCCCCTGAGCCAGCACGGCCGCTCAGCGCCAAGGCCCCGTCGCACCGACGGCCCCAAACAATCTTCTGGCAGCTGCATTTTGCAAAGGGAAACTCTCCTCAGGCAGCAAACCACAGCCCCAACGCGCCTCGGATCGAGAAAGCAACGAAAGCCGTTTTCGCCCCCGGCCCCCCGCTCTCCATAGAGCGAACCGGGGCTGGGCTGCCCCGGCTCCCTGGGCCCTGCTGCTTTGCTGGGGGTCTCAGGTGCCCGAAACCCACTCCCCACGGGTTCTCCTTCGTGGGGAAGCAGGATTGGGCGCACGAAGGCCTTCTGCTCCCAGGCCCAAGCCATGCCCCCTGGGCCAGCTCGGCTGCTCAGCGCCGAGGCACCATCGCACCGATGGCCTGAAACAATCTTCTGGCAGCTGCATTCTGCAAAGGGAAACACTCCTCAGGCAGCAAACCACAGCCCCAACGCGCCTCGGATCGAGAAAGCAACGCAAGCCGTTTTCGCCCCCGGCACCGCGCTCGCCATAGGGCGAATCGGGGCAGGGCTGCCCCGGCTGCCTGGGCCCTGCTGCTTTGCTGGGGGTCTCCGGTGCCCGAAACCCACTCCCCACGGGTTCTCCTTCGTGGGGAAGCGGGATTGGGCGCACGAAAGCTTTCTGCGCCCAGGCCCCAGCCATGCCCCCTGGGCCAGCTCGGCCGCTCTGCGCCGAGGCCCCGTCGCACCGACGGCCGCAAACAATCTTCTGGCAGCTGCATTCTGCAAAGGGAAACTCTCCTCGGGCAGCAAACCACAGCCCCAACGCGCCTCGGATCGAGAAAGCAATGCAGGCCGTTTTCGCCCCCGGCTCCCCGCTCTCAATATGGCGAACTGGGGCTGGGCTGCCCTGGCTCCTTGGGCCCTGCTGCTTTGCTGGGGATCTTCGGTGCCTGAAACCCACTCCCCACGGGTTCTCCTTCGTGGGGAAGCAGGATTGGGCGCGCGAAGGCCTTCTGCGCCCAGGCCCCAGCCATGCCCCCTGAGCCAGCTCGGCGACTCAGCGCCGAGTCCCCGTCGCACCGACGGCCCCAAACAATCTTCTGGCAGCTGCATTCTGCAAAGGGAAACTCTCCTCGGGCAGCAAACCACAGCCCCAACGCGCCTCGGATCAAGAAAGCAACGCAAGCCGTTTTCGCCCTCGGCCCCCCACTCTCCATAGGGCGAACCTGGGCTGGGCTGCCCTGGCTCACTGGGCCCTGCTGTTTTGCTGGGGGTCTCCGGTGCACGAAACCCACTCCCCACGGGTTCTCCTTCGTGGGGAAGCAGGATTGGGCGCGCGAAGGCCTTCTGAGCCCAGGCCCCAGCCATGCCCCCTGAGCCAGCTCGGCCGCTCAGCGCCGAGGCCCCGTCGCACCGATGGCCCGAAGCAATTTTCTGGCAGCTGCAACCTGCAAAGGGAAACTCTCCTTGGGCAGCAAACCACAGCCCCAACGCGCCTCGGATCGAGAAAGCAACGCAAGCCGTTTTCGCCCCCGGCCCACGCCACTCCATAGGGCGAACCGGGGCTGGGCTGCCCCTGCCCCCTGGGCCCTGCTGCTTTGCTGGGGGTCTCCGGTGCCCGAAACCCACTCCCCACGGGTTCTCCTTCGTGGGGAAGCAGGATTGGGCGCGCGAAGGCCTTCTGAGCCCAGGCCCCAGCCATGCCCCCTGAGCCAGCTCGGCCGCGCAGCGCCGAGGCCCTGTCGCACCGACGGCCCCAAACAATCTTCTGGCAGCTGCATTCTGCAAAGGGAAACTCTCCTTGGGCAGCAAACCACAGCCCCAACGCGCCTCGGATCGAGAAAGCAACGCAAGCCGGTTTCGCCTCCGGGCCCCCACTCTCCATAGAGCGAACCTGGGCTGGGCTGCCCTGGCTCCCTGGGCCCTGCTGCTTTGCTGGGGGTCTCCGGTGCCCGAAACCCACTCCCCACGGGTTCTCCTTCGTGGGGAAGCAGGATTGGGCGCACGAAGGCCTTCTGGGCCCAGGCCCTAGCCATGCCCCCTGAGCCACCTCGGCCGCTCAGCGCCGAGGCCCCGTCGCACCGACGGCCCCAAACAATCTTCTGGCAGCTGCATTCTGCAAAGGGAAAATCTCCTCGGGCAGCAAACCACAGCCCCAACGCGCCTCGGATCGAGAAAGCAACGCAAGCCGTTTTCGCACCTGGCCCCCCCCACTCCATAGGGCGAACCGGGGCTGGGCTGCCCCGGCTGCCTGGGCCCTGCTGCTTTGCTGGGGGTCTCCGGTGCCCGAAACCCACTCCCCACGGGTTCTCCTTCGTGGGGAAGCAGGATTGGGCGCAGGAAGCCTTCTGCGCCCAGGCCCCAGCCATGCCCCCTGAGCCAGCTCGGCCGCTCAGCGCCGAGGCCCCGTCGCACCGATGGCCCGAAGCAATATTCTGGCAGCTGCATTCTGCAAAGGGAAACTCTCCTTGGGCAGCAAACCACAGCCCCAACGCGCCTTGGATCGAGAATGCAACGCAAGCCGTTTTCGCCCCCGGCCCACGCCACTCCATAGGGCGAACCGGGGCTGGGCTGCCCCTGCTCCCTGGGCCCTGCTGCTTTGCTGGGGGTCTCCGGTGCCCGAAACCCACTCCCCACGGGTTCTCCTTCGTGGGGAAGCAGGATTGGGTGCGCGAAGGCCTTCTGCTCCCAGGCCCAAGCCATGCCCCCTGGGCCAGCTCGTCCGATCAGCGCCGAGGCTCCATCGCACCGATGGCCTGAAACAATCTTCTGGCAGCTGCATTCTGCAAAGCGAAACTCTCCTCCGGCAGCAAACTACAGCTCCAACGTGCCTCGGATCGAGAAAGCAACGCAAGCCGTTTTCGCCTCCGGACCCCCGCTCTCCATAGAGCGAACCTGGGCTGGGCTGCCCTGGCTCCCTGATCCCTGCTGCTTTGCTGGGGGTCTCCGGTGCCCGAAACCCACTCCCCACGGGTTCTCCTTCGTGGGGAAGCAGGATTGGGCTCGCGAAGGCCTTCTGCGCCCAGGCCCGATCCATGCTCCCTGAGCCAGCTCGTCCTCTCAGCGCCGAGGCCCGTCGCACCGACGGCCCCAAACAATCTTCTGGCAGCTGCATTCTGCAAAGGGAAACTCTCCTCGGGCAGCAAACCACAGCCCCAACGCGCCTCGGATCGAGAAAGCAATGCAGGCCGTTTTCGCCCCCTGCTCCCCGCTCTCAATATGGCGAACTGGGGCTGGGCTGCCCTGGCTCCTTGGGCCCTGCTGCTTTGCTGGGGATCTCCGGTGCCTGAAACCCACTCCCCACGGGTTCTCCTTCGTGGGGAAGCAGGATTGGGCGCGCGAAGGCCTTCTGAGCCCAGGCCCCAGCCATGCCCCCTGAGCCAGCTCGGCCGCTCAGCGCCGAGGCCCCGTCGCACCGATGGCCCGAAGCAATTTTCTGGCAGCTGCAACCTGCAAAGGGAAACTCTCCTTGGGCAGCAAACCACAGCCCCAACGCGCCTCGGATCGAGAAAGCAACGCAAGCCGTTTTCGCCCCCGGCCCACGCCACTCCATAGGGCGAACCGGGGCTGGGCTGCCCCTGCCCCCTGGGCCCTGCTGCTTTGCTGGGGGTCTCCGGTGCCCGAAACCCACTCCCCACGGGTTCTCCTTCGTGGGGAAGCAGGATTGGGCGCGCGAAGGCCTTCTGAGCCCAGGCCCGATCCATGCCCCCTGAGCCAGCTCGGCCTCTCAGCGCCGAGGCCCTGTCGCACCGACGGCCCCAAACAATCTTCTGGCAGCTGCATTCTGCAAAGGGAAACTCTCCTCGGGCAGCAAACCACAGCCCCAACGCGCCTCGGATCGCGAAAGCAACGCAAGCCGGTTTCGCCTCCGGGCCCCCACTCTCCATAGAGCGAACCTGGGCTGGGCTGCCCTGGCTCCCTGGGCCCTGCTGCTTTGCTGGGGGTCTCCGGTGCCCGAAACCCACTCCCCACGGGTTCTCCTTCGTGGGGAAGCAGGATTGGGCTCGCGAAGGCCTTCTGCGCCCAGGCCCGATCCATGCTCCCTGAGCCAGCTCGTCCTCTCAGCGCCGAGGCCCGTCGCACCGACGGCCCCAAACAATCTTCTGGCAGCTGCATTCTGCAAAGGGAAACTCTCCTCGGGCAGCAAACCACAGCCCCAACGCGCCTCGGATCGAGAAAGCAATGCAGGCCGTTTTCGCCCCCTGCTCCCCGCTCTCAATATGGCGAACTGGGGCTGGGCTGCCCTGGCTCCTTGGGCCCTGCTGCTTTGCTGGGGATCTCCGGTGCCTGAAACCCACTCCCCACGGGTTCTCCTTCGTGGGGAAGCAGGATTGGGCTCGCGAAGGCCTTCTGCGCCCAGGCCCGATCCATGCTCCCTGAGCCAGCTCGTCCTCTCAGCGCCGAGGCCCGTCGCACCGACGGCCCCAAACAATCTTCTGTCAGCTGCATTCTGCAAAGGGAAACTCTCCTCGGGCAGCAAACCACAGCCCCAACGCGCCTCGGATCAAGAAAGCAACGCAAGCCGTTTTCGCCTCCGGCCCCCCACTCTCCATAGGGCGAACCTGGGCTGGGCTGCCCTGGCTCCCTGGGCCCTGCTGTTTTGCTGGGGGTCTCCGGTGCCCGAAACCCACTCCCCACGGGTTCTCCTTCGTGGGGAAGCAGGATTGGGCGCACGAAGGCCTTCTGCGCCCAGGCCCTAGACTTGCCCCCTGAGCCACCTCGGCCGCTCAGCGCCGAGGCCCCGTCGCACCGACGGCCCCAAACAATCTTCTGGCAGCTGCATTCTGCAAAGGGAAACTCTCCTCGGGCAGCAAACCACAGCCCCAACGCGCCTCGGATCGAGAAAGCAACGCAAGCCGTTTTCGCACCTGGCCCCCCCCACTCCATAGGGCGAACCGGGGCTGGGCTGCCCCGGCTGCCTGGGCCCTGCTGCTTTGCTGGGGGTCTCTGGTGCCCGAAACCCACTCCCCACGGGTTCTCCTTCGTGGGGAAGCAGGATTGGGCGCAGGAAGCCTTCTGCGCCCAGGCCCCAGCCATGCCCCCTGAGCCAGCTCGGCCGCTCAGCGCCGAGGCCCCGTCGCACCGATGGCCCGAAGCAATATTCTGGCAGCTGCATTCTGCAAAGGGAAACTCTCCTTGGGCAGCAAACCACAGCCCCAACGCGCCTTGGATCGAGAAAGCAACGCAAGCCGTTTTCGCCCCCGGCCCACGCCACTCCATAGGGCGAACCGGGGCTGGGCTGCCCCTGCTCCCTGGGCCCTGCTGCTTTGCTGGGGGTCTCCGGTGCCCGAAACCCACTCCCCACGGGTTCTCCTTCGTGGGGAAGCAGGATTGGGTGCGCGAAGGCCTTCTGCTCCCAGGCCCCAGCCATGCCCCCTGAGCCAGCTCGTCCGATCAGCGCCGAGGCCCTGTCGCACCGACGGCCCCAAACAATCTTCTGGCAGCTGCATTCTGCAAAGCGAAACTCTCCTCCGGCAGCAAACTACAGCCCCAACGTGCCTCGGATCGAGAAAGCAACGCAAGCCGTTTTCGCCTCCGGACCCCCGCTCTCCATAGAGCGAACCTGGGCTGGGCTGCCCTGGCTCCCTGATCCCTGCTGCTTTGCTGGGGGTCTCCGGTGCCCGAAACCCACTCCCCACGGGTTCTCCTTCGTTGGGAAGCAGGATTGGGCTCGCGAAGGCCTTCTGCGCCCAGGCCCGATCCATGCCCCCTGAGCCAGCTCGGCCTCTCAGCGCCGAGGCCCCGTCGCACCGACGGCCGCAAACAATCTTCTGGCAGCTGCATTCTGCAAAGGGAAACTCTCCTCGGGCAGCAAACCACAGCCCCAACGCGCCTCGGATCGAGAAAGCAACGCAAGCCGTTTTCGCCCCGGGCACCCCGCTCTCCTTATAGCGAACCGGGGCTGGGCTGCCCTGGCTCCTTGGGCCCTGCTGCTTTGCTGGGTGTCTCCGGTGCCCGAAACCCACTCCCCACGGGTTCTCCTTCGTGGGGAAGCGGGATTGGGCGCACGAAAGCTTTCTGCGCCCAGGCCCCAGCCATGCCCCCTGGGCCAGCTCGGCGGCTCTGCGCCGAGGCCCCGTCGCACCGACGGCCGCAAACAATCTTCTGGCAGCTGCATTCTGCAAAGGGAAACTCTCCTCGGGCAGCAAACCACAGCCCCAACGCGCCTCGGATCGAGAAAGCAACACAAGCCGGTTTCGCCTCCGGGCCCCCACTCTCCATAGAGCGAACCTGGGCTGGGCTGCCCTGGCTCCCTGGGCCCTGCTGCTTTGCTGGGGGTCTCCGGTGCCCGAAACCCACTCCCCACGGGTTCTCCTTCGTGGGGAAGCAGGATTGGGTGCGCGAAAGCCTTCTGCGCCCAGGCCCCAGCCATGCCCCCTGAGCCAGCTCGGCCGCGCATCGCCTAGGCCCCGTCGCACCGACGGCCCCAAACAATCTTCTGGCAGCTGCATTCTGCAAAGGGAAACTCTCCTCGGACAGCAAACCACAGCCCCAATGCGCCTCGAATCGAGAAAGCAATGCAGGCTGTTTTCGCCCCCGGCCCCCCGCTCTCCATATGGCGAACCAGGGCTGGGCTGCCCCGGCTCCCTGGGCCCTGCTGCTTTGCTGGGGGTCTCCGGTGCCTGAAACCCACTCCCCACGGGTTCTCCTTCATGGGGAAGCAGGATTGGGCGCGCGAAGCCTTCTGCGCCCAGGCCCCAGCCATCCCCCCTGAGCCAGCACGGCTGCTCAGCGCCAAGGCCCCGTCGCACCGACGGCCCCAAACAATCTTCTGGCAGCTGCATTTTGCAAAGGGAAACTCTCCTCAGGCAGCAAACCACAGCCCCAACGCGCCTCGGATCGAGAAAGCAACGTAAGCCGTTTTCGCCCCCGGCCCCCCGCTCTCCATAGAGCGAACCGGGGCTGGGCTGCCCCGGCTCCCTGGGCCCTGCTGCTTTGCTGGGGGTCTCAGGTGCCCGAAACCCACTCCCCACGGGTTCTCCTTCGTGGGGAAGCAGGATTGGGCGCACGAAGGCCTTCTGCTCCCAGGCCCAAGCCATGCCCCCTGGGCCAGCTCGGCTGATCTGCGCCGAGTCACCATCGCACCGACGGCCCCAAACAATCTTCTGGCAGCTGCATTCTGCAAAGGGAAACACTCCTCAGGCAGCAAACCACAGCCCCAACGCGCCTCGGATCGAGAAAGCAACGCAAGCCGTTTTCGCCCCCGGCACCGCGCTCGCCATAGGGCGAATCGGGGCAGGGCTGCCCCGGCTGCCTGGGCCCTGCTGCTTTGCTGGGGGTCTCCGGTGCCCGAAACCCACTCCCCACGGGTTCTCCTTCGTGGGGAAGCGGGATTGGGCGCACGAAAGCTTTCTGCGCCCAGGCCCCAGCCATGCCCCCTGGGCCAGCTCGGCCGCTCTGCGCCGAGGCCCCGTCGCACCGACGGCCGCAAACAATCTTCTGGCAGCTGCATTCTGCAAAGGGAAACTCTCCTCGGGCAGCAAACCACAGCCCCAACGCGCCTCGGATCGAGAAAGCAATGCAGGCCGTTTTCGCCCCCGGCTCCCCGCTCTCAATATGGCGAACTGGGGCTGGGCTGCCCTGGCTCCTTGGGCCCTGCTGCTTTGCTGGGGATCTTCGGTGCCTGAAACCCACTCCCCACGGGTTCTCCTTCGTGGGGAAGCAGGATTGGGCGCGCGAAGGCCTTCTGCGCCCAGGCCCCAGCCATGCCCCCTGAGCCAGCTCGGCGACTCAGCGCCGAGTCCCCGTCGCACCGACGGCCCCAAACAATCTTCTGGCAGCTGCATTCTGCAAAGGGAAACTCTCCTCGGGCAGCAAACCACAGCCCCAACGCGCCTCGGATCAAGAAAGCAACGCAAGCCGTTTTCGCCCTCGGCCCCCCACTCTCCATAGGGCGAACCTGGGCTGGGCTGCCCTGGCTCACTGGGCCCTGCTGTTTTGCTGGGGGTCTCCGGTGCACGAAACCCACTCCCCACGGGTTCTCCTTCGTGGGGAAGCAGGATTGGGCGCGCGAAGGCCTTCTGAGCCCAGGCCCCAGCCATGCCCCCTGAGCCAGCTCGGCCGCTCAGCGCCGAGGCCCCGTCGCACCGATGGCCCGAAGCAATTTTCTGGCAGCTGCAACCTGCAAAGGGAAACTCTCCTTGGGCAGCAAACCACAGCCCCAACGCGCCTCGGATCGAGAAAGCAACGCAAGCCGTTTTCGCCCCCGGCCCACGCCACTCCATAGGGCGAACCGGGGCTGGGCTGCCCCTGCCCCCTGGGCCCTGCTGCTTTGCTGGGGGTCTCCGGTGCCCGAAACCCACTCCCCACGGGTTCTCCTTCGTGGGGAAGCAGGATTGGGCGCGCGAAGGCCTTCTGAGCCCAGGCCCCAGCCATGCCCCCTGAGCCAGCTCGGCCGCGCAGCGCCGAGGCCCTGTCGCACCGACGGCCCCAAACAATCTTCTGGCAGCTGCATTCTGCAAAGGGAAACTCTCCTTGGGCAGCAAACCACAGCCCCAACGCGCCTCGGATCGAGAAAGCAACGCAAGCCGGATTCGCCTCCGGGCCCCCACTCTCCATAGAGCGAACCTGGGCTGGGCTGCCCTGGCTCCCTGGGCCCTGCTGCTTTGCTGGGGGTCTCCGGTGCCCGAAACCCACTCCCCACGGGTTCTCCTTCGTGGGGAAGCAGGATTGGGCGCACGAAGGCCTTCTGGGCCCAGGCCCTAGCCATGCCCCCTGAGCCACCTCGGCCGCTCAGCGCCGAGGCCCCGTCGCACCGACGGCCCCAAACAATCTTCTGGCAGCTGCATTCTGCAAAGGGAAACTCTCCTCGGGCAGCAAACCACAGCCCCAACGCGCCTCGGATCGAGAAAGCAACGCAAGCCGTTTTCGCACCTGGCCCCCCCCACTCCATAGGGCGAACCGGGGCTGGGCTGCCCCGGCTGCCTGGGCCCTGCTGCTTTGCTGGGGGTCTCCGGTGCCCGAAACCCACTCCCCACGGGTTCTCCTTCGTGGGGAAGCAGGATTGGGCGCGCGAAGGCCTTCTGAGCCCAGGCCCGATCCATGCCCCCTGAGCCAGCTCGGCCTCTCAGCGCCGAGGCCCTGTCGCACCGACGGCCCCAAACAATCTTCTGGCAGCTGCATTCTGCAAAGGGAAACTCTCCTCGGGCAGCAAACCACAGCCCCAACGCGCCTCGGATCGCGAAAGCAACGCAAGCCGGTTTCGCCTCCGGGCCCCCACTCTCCATAGAGCGAACCTGGGCTGGGCTGCCCTGGCTCCCTGGGCCCTGCTGCTTTGCTGGGGGTCTCCGGTGCCCGAAACCCACTCCCCACGGGTTCTCCTTCGTGGGGAAGCAGGATTGGGCTCGCGAAGGCCTTCTGCGCCCAGGCCCGATCCATGCTCCCTGAGCCAGCTCGTCCTCTCAGCGCCGAGGCCCGTCGCACCGACGGCCCCAAACAATCTTCTGGCAGCTGCATTCTGCAAAGGGAAACTCTCCTCGGGCAGCAAACCACAGCCCCAACGCGCCTCGGATCGAGAAAGCAATGCAGGCCGTTTTCGCCCCCGGCTCCCCGCTCTCAATATGGCGAACTGGGGCTGGGCTGCCCTGGCTCCTTGAGCCCTGCTGCTTTGCTGGGGATCTCCGGTGCCTGAAACCCACTCCCCACGGGTTCTCCTTCGTGGGGAAGCAGGATTGGGCGCGAGAAGGCCTTCTGCGCCCAGGCCCCAGCCATGACCCCTGAGCCAGCTCTGCGAATCAGCGCCGAGGCCCCGTCGCACCGACGGCCCCAAACAATCTTCTGTCAGCTGCATTCTGCAAAGGGAAACTCTCCTCGGGCAGCAAACCACAGCCCCAACGCGCCTCGGATCAAGAAAGCAACGCAAGCCGTTTTCGCCTCCGGCCCCCCACTCTCCATAGGGCGAACCTGGGCTGGGCTGCCCTGGCTCCCTGGGCCCTGCTGTTTTGCTGGGGGTCTCCGGTGCCCGAAACCCACTCCCCACGGGTTCTCCTTCGTGGGGAAGCAGGATTGGGCGCACGAAGGCCTTCTGCGCCCAGGCCCTAGACTTGCCCCCTGAGCCACCTCGGCCGCTCAGCGCCGAGGCCCCGTCGCACCGACGGCCCCAAACAATCTTCTGTCAGCTGCATTCTGCAAAGGGAAACTCTCCTTGGGCAGCAAACCACAGCCCCAACGCGCCTCGGATCAAGAAAGCAACGCAAGCCGTTTTCGCCTCCGGCCCCCCACTCTCCATAGGGCGAACCTGGGCTGGGCTGCCCTGGCTCACTGGGCCCTGCTGTTTTGCTGGGGGTCTCCGGTGCACGAAACCCACTCCCCACGGGTTCTCCTTCGTGGGGAAGCAGGATTGGGCGCGCGAAGGCCTTCTGAGCCCAGGCCCCAGCCATGCCCCCTGAGCCAGCTCGGCCGCTCAGCGCCGAGGCCCCGTCGCACCGATGGCCCGAAGCAATTTTCTGGCAGCTGCAACCTGCAAAGGGAAACTCTCCTTGGGCAGCAAACCACAGCCCCAACGCGCCTCGGATCGAGAAAGCAACGCAAGCCGTTTTCGCCCCCGGCCCACGCCACTCCATAGGGCGAACCGGGGCTGGGCTGCCCCTGCCCCCTGGGCCCTGCTGCTTTGCTGGGGGTCTCCGGTGCCCGAAACCCACTCCCCACGGGTTCTCCTTCGTGGGGAAGCAGGATTGGGCGCACGAAGGCCTTCTGCGCCCAGGCCCTAGACTTGCCCCCTGAGCCACCTCGGCCGCTCAGCGCCGAGGCCCGGTCGCACCGACGGCCCCAAACAATCTTCTGGCAGCTGCATTCTGCAAAGGGAAACTCTCCTCGGGCAGCAAACCACAGCCCCAACGCGCCTCGGATCGAGAAAGCAACGCAAGCCGTTTTCGCACCTGGCCCCCCCCACTCCATAGGGCGAACCGGGGCTGGGCTGCCCCGGCTGCCTGGGCCCTGCTGCTTTGCTGGGGGTCTCTGGTGCCCGAAACCCACTCCCCACGGGTTCTCCTTCGTGGGGAAGCAGGATTGGGCGCAGGAAGCCTTCTGCGCCCAGGCCCCAGCCATGCCCCCTGAGCCAGCTCGGCCGCTCAGCGCCGAGGCCCCGTCGCACCAATGGCCCGAAGCAATATTCTGGCAGCTGCATTCTGCAAAGGGAAACTCTCCTTGGGCAGCAAACCACAGCCCCAACGCGCCTTGGATCGAGAAAGCAACGCAAGCCGTTTTCGCCCCCGGCCCACGCCACTCCATAGGGCGAACCGGGGCTGGGCTGCCCCTGCTCCCTGGGCCCTGCTGCTTTGCTGGGGGTCTCCGGTGCCCGAAACCCACTCCCCACGGGTTCTCCTTCGTGGGGAAGCAGGATTGGGTGCGCGAAGGCCTTCTGCTCCCAGGCCCCAGCCATGCCCCCTGGGCCAGCTCGTCCGATCAGCGCCGAGGCTCCATCGCACCGATGGCCTGAAACAATCTTCTGGCAGCTGCATTCTGCAAAGCGAAACTCTCCTCCGGCAGCAAACTACAGCCCCAACGTGCCTCGGATCGAGAAAGCAACGCAAGCCGTTTTCGCCTCCGGACCCCCGCTCTCCATAGAGCGAACCTGGGCTGGGCTGCCCTGGCTCCCTGATCCCTGCTGCTTTGCTGGGGGTCTCCGGTGCCCGAAACCCACTCCCCACGGGTTCTCCTTCGTGGGGAAGCAGGATTGGGCTCGCGAAGGCCTTCTGCGCCCAGGCCCGATCCATGCTCCCTGAGCCAGCTCGTCCTCTCAGCGCCGAGGCCCGTCGCACCGACGGCCCCAAACAATCTTCTGGCAGCTGCATTCTGCAAAGGGAAACTCTCCTCGGGCAGCAAACCACAGCCCCAACGCGCCTCGGATTGAGAAAGCAACGCAAGCCTTTTTCGCCCCCGGCCCCCCCCACTCCATAGGGCGAACCGGGGCTGGGCTGCCCCGGCTCCCTGGGCCCTGCTGCTTTGCTGGGGGTCTCCGGTGCCTGAAACCCACTCCCCACGGGTTCTCCTTCGTGGGGAAGCAGGATTGGGCGCGCGAAGGCCTTCTGCGCCCAGGCCCCAGCCATGACCCCTGAGCCAGCTCTGCGACACAGCGCCGAGGCCCCGTCGCACCGACGGCCCCAAACAATCTTCTGGCAGCTGCATTCTGCAAAGGGAAACTCTCCTCGGGCAGCAAACCACAGCCCCAACGCGCCTCGGATCAAGAAAGCAACGCAAGCCGTTTTCGCCTCCGGCCCCCCGCTCTCCATAGGGCGAACCTGGGCTGGGCGGCCCTGGCTCACTGGGCCCTGCTGTTTTGCTGGGGGTCTCCTGTGCCCGAAACCCACTCCCCACGGGTTCTCCTTCGTGGGGAAGCAGGATTGGGCGCACGAAGGCCTTCTGCGCCCAGGCCCTAGACTTGCCCCCTGAGCCACCTCGGCCGATCAGCGCCGAGGCCCCGTCGCACCGACGGCCCCAAACAATCTTCTGGCAGCTGCATTCTGCAAAGGGAAACTCTCCTCGGGCAGCAAACCACAGCCCCAACGCGCCTCGGATTGAGAAAGCAACGCAAGCCTTTTTCGCCCCCGGCCCCCACACTCCATAGGGCGAACCGGGGCTGGGCTGCCCCGGCTCCCTGGGCCCTGCTGCTTTGCTGGGGGTCTCCGGTGCCCGAAACCCACTCCCCACGAGTTCTCCATCGTGGTTAATCAAGATTGGGCGCTGGAAGCCTTCTGCGCCCAGGCCCCAGCAATGCCCCCTGAGCCAGCACGGCCGCTCAGCGCCGAGGCCCCGTAGCACCGATGGCCCGAAGCAATCTTCTGGCAGCTGCAACATGCAAAGGGAAACTCTCCTCTGGCAGCAAACCACAGCCCCAACGCGCCTCGGATCAAGAAAGCAAAGCAAGCCGTTTTCGCCCCCGGCCCCCGCTCTCCATATGGCGAACCGGGGCTGGGCTGCCCTGGCTCCTTGGGCCCTGCTGCTTTGCTGGGGGTCTCCGGTGCCCGAAACCCACTCCCCACGGGTTCTCCTTCGTGGGGAAGCAGGATTGGGCGCACGAAGGCCTTCTGGGCCCAGGCCCTAGCCATGCCCCCTGAGCCACCTCGGCCGCTCAGCGCCGAGGCCCCGTCGCACCGACGGCCCCAAACAATCTTCTGGCAGCTGCATTCTGCAAAGGGAAACTCTCCTCGGGCAGCAAACCACAGCCCCAACGCGCCTCGGATCGAGAAAGCAACGCAAGCCGTTTTCGCACCTGGCCCCCCCCACTCCATAGGGCGAACCGGGGCTGGGCTGCCCCTGCTCCCTGGGCCCTGCTGCTTTGCTGGGGGTCTCCGGTGCCCGAAACCCACTCCCCACGGGTTCTCCTTCGTGGGGAAGCAGGATTGGGTGCGCGAAGGCCTTCTGCTCCCAGGCCCCAGCCATGCCCCCTGGGCCAGCTCGTCCGATCAGCGCCGAGGCTCCAACCAACCGATGGCCTGAAACAATCTTCTGGCAGCTGCATTCTGCAAAGCGAAACTCTCCTCCGGCAGCAAACTACAGCCCCAACGTGCCTCGGATCGAGAAAGCAACGCAAGCCGTTTTCGCCTCCGGACCCCCGCTCTCCATAGAGCGAACCTGGGCTGGGCTGCCCTGGCTCCCTGATCCCTGCTGCTTTGCTGGGGGTCTCCGGTGCCCGAAACCCACTCCCCACGGGTTCTCCTTCGTGGGGAAGCAGGATTGGGCTCGCGAAGGCCTTCTGCGCCCAGGCCCGATCCATGCTCCCTGAGCCAGCTCGTCCTCTCAGCGCCGAGGCCCGTCGCACCGACGGCCCCAAACAATCTTCTGGCAGCTGCATTCTGCAAAGGGAAACTCTCCTCGGGCAGCAAACCACAGCCCCAACGCGCCTCGGATTGAGAAAGCAACGCAAGCCTTTTTCGCCCCCGGCCCCCCCCACTCCATAGGGCGAACCGGGGCTGGGCTGCCCCGGCTCCCTGGGCCCTGCTGCTTTGCTGGGGGTCTCCGGTGCCTGAAACCCACTCCCCACGGGTTCTCCTTCGTGGGGAAGCAGGATTGGGCGCGCGAAGGCCTTCTGCGCCCAGGCCCCAGCCATGACCCCTGAGCCAGCTCTGCGACACAGCGCCGAGGCCCCGTCGCACCGACGGCCCCAAACAATCTTCTGGCAGCTGCATTCTGCAAAGGGAAACTCTCCTCGGGCAGCAAACCACAGCCCCAACGCGCCTCGGATCAAGAAAGCAACGCAAGCCGTTTTCGCCTCCGGCCCCCCGCTCTCCATAGGGCGAACCTGGGCTGGGCTGCCCTGGCTCACTGGGCCCTGCTGTTTTGCTGGGGGTCTCCTGTGCCCGAAACCCACTCCCCACGGGTTCTCCTTCGTGGGGAAGCAGGATTGGGCGCACGAAGGCCTTCTGCGCCCAGGCCCTAGACTTGCCCCCTGAGCCACCTCGGCCGATCAGCGCCGAGGCCCCGTCGCACCGACGGCCCCAAACAATCTTCTGGCAGCTGCATTCTGCAAAGGGAAACTCTCCTCGGGCAGCAAACCACAGCCCCAACGCGCCTCGGATTGAGAAAGCAACGCAAGCCTTTTTCGCCCCCGGCCCCCACACTCCATAGGGCGAACCGGGGCTGGGCTGCCCCGGCTCCCTGGGCCCTGCTGCTTTGCTGGGGGTCTCCGGTGCCCGAAACCCACTCCCCACGAGTTCTCCATCGTGGTTAATCAAGATTGGGCGCTGGAAGCCTTCTGCGCCCAGGCCCCAGCAATGCCCCCTGAGCCAGCACGGCCGCTCAGCGCCGAGGCCCCGTAGCACCAATGGCCCGAAGCAATCTTCTGGCAGCTGCAACATGCAAAGGGAAACTCTCCTCTGGCAGCAAACCACAGCCCCAACGCGCCTCGGATCAAGAAAGCAAAGCAAGCCGTTTTCGCCCCCGGCCCCCGCTCTCCATATGGCGAACAGGGGCTGGGCTGCCCTGGCTCCTTGGGCCCTGCTGCTTTGCTGGGGGTCTCCGGTGCCCGAAACCCACTCCCCACGGGTTCTCCTTCGTGGGGAAGCAGGATTGGGCGCACGAAGGCCTTCTGGGCCCAGGCCCTAGCCATGCCCCCTGAGCCACCTCGGCCGCTCAGCGCCGAGGCCCCGTCGCACCGACGGCCCCAAACAATCTTCTGGCAGCTGCATTCTGCAAAGGGAAACTCTCCTCGGGCAGCAAACCACAGCCCCAACGCGCCTCGGATCGAGAAAGCAACGCAAGCCGTTTTCGCACCTGGCCCCCCCCACTCCATAGGGCGAACCGGGGCTGTGCTGCCCCTGCTCCCTGGGCCCTGCTGCTTTGCTGGGGGTCTCCGGTGCCCGAAACCCACTCCCCACGGGTTCTCCTTCGTGGGGAAGCAGGATTGGGTGCGCGAAGGCCTTCTGCTCCCAGGCCCCAGCCATGCCCCCTGGGCCAGCTCGTCCGATCAGCGCCGAGGCTCCAACCAACCGATGGCCTGAAACAATCTTCTGGCAGCTGCATTCTGCAAAGCGAAACTCTCCTCCGGCAGCAAACTACAGCCCCAACGTGCCTCGGATCGAGAAAGCAACGCAAGCCGTTTTCGCCTCCGGACCCCCGCTCTCCATAGAGCGAACCTGGGCTGGGCTGCCCTGGCTCCCTGATCCCTGCTGCTTTGCTGGGGGTCTCCGGTGCCCGAAACCCACTCCCCACGGGTTCTCCTTCGTGGGGAAGCAGGATTGGGCTCGCGAAGGCCTTCTGCGCCCAGGCCCGATCCATGCTCCCTGAGCCAGCTCGTCCTCTCAGCGCCGAGGCCCGTCGCACCGACGGCCCCAAACAATCTTCTGGCAGCTGCATTCTGCAAAGGGAAACTCTCCTCGGGCAGCAAACCACAGCCCCAACGCGCCTCGGATCGAGAAAGCAATGCAGGCCGTTTTCGCCCCCGGCTCCCCGCTCTCAATATGGCGAACTGGGGCTGGGCTGCCCTGGCTCCTTGAGCCCTGCTGCTTTGCTGGGGATCTCCGGTGCCCGAAACCCACTCCCCACGGGTTCTCCTTCGTGGGGAAGCAGGATTGGGCGCGAGAAGGCCTTCTGCGCCCAGGCCCCAGCCATGACCCCTGAGCCAGCTCTGCGAATCAGCGCCGAGGCCCCGTTGCACCGACGGCCCCAAACAATCTTCTGTCAGCTGCATTCTGCAAAGGGAAACTCTCCTCGGGCAGCAAACCACAGCCCCAACGCGCCTCGGATCAAGAAAGCAACGCAAGCCGTTTTCGCCTCCGGCCCCCCACTCTCCATAGGGCGAACCTGGGCTGGGCTGCCCTGGCTCACTGGGCCCTGCTGTTTTGCTGGGGGTCTCCGGTGCCCGAAACCCACTCCCCACGGGTTCTCCTTCGTGGGGAAGCAGGATTGGGCGCACGAAGGCCTTCTGCGCCCAGGCCCTAGACTTGCCCCCTGAGCCACCTCGGCCGCTCAGCGCCGAGGCCCCGTCGCACCGACGGCCCCAAACAATCTTCTGGCAGCTGCATTCTGCAAAGGGAAACTCTCCTCGGGCAGCAAACCACAGCCCCAACGCGCCTCGGATCGAGAAAGCAACGCAAGCCGTTTTCGCACCTGGCCCCCCCCACTCCATAGGGCGAACCGGGGCTGGGCTGCCCCGGCTGCCTGGGCCCTGCTGCTTTGCTGGGGGTCTCTGGTGCCCGAAACCCACTCCCCACGGGTTCTCCTTCGTGGGGAAGCAGGATTGGGCGCAGGAAGCCTTCTGCGCCCAGGCCCCAGCCATGCCCCCTGAGCCAGCTCGGCCGCTCAGCGCCGAGGCCCCGTCGCACCGATGGCCCGAAGCAATATTCTGGCAGCTGCATTCTGCAAAGGGAAACTCTCCTTGGGCAGCAAACCACAGCCCCAACGCGCCTCGGATTGAGAAAGCAACGCAAGCCTTTTTCGCCCCCGGCCCCCCCCACTCCATAGGGCGAACCGGGGCTGGGCTGCCCCGGCTCCCTGGGCCCTGCTGCTTTGCTGGGGGTCTCCGGTGCCTGAAACCCACTCCCCACGGGTTCTCCTTCGTGGGGAAGCAGGATTGGGCGCGCGAAGGCCTTCTGCGCCCAGGCCCCAGCCATGACCCCTGAGCCAGCTCTGCGACTCAGCGCCGAGGCCCCGTCGCACCGACGGCCCCAAACAATCTTCTGGCAGCTGCATTCTGCAAAGGGAAACTCTCCTCGGGCAGCAAACCACAGCCCCAACGCGCCTCGGATCAAGAAAGCAACGCAAGCCGTTTTCGCCTCCGGCCCCCCGCTCTCCATAGGGCGAACCTGGGCTGGGCTGCCCTGGCTCACTGGGCCCTGCTGTTTTGCTGGGGGTCTCCGGTGCCCGAAACCCACTCCCCACGGGTTCTCCTTCGTGGGGAAGCAGGATTGGGCGCACGAAGGCCTTCTGCGCCCAGGCCCTAGACTTGCCCCCTGAGCCACCTCGGCCGATCAGCGCCGAGGCCCCGTCGCACCGACGGCCCCAAACAATCTTCTGGCAGCTGCATTCTGCAAAGGGAAACTCTCCTCGGGCAGCAAACCACAGCCCCAACGCGCCTCGGATTGAGAAAGCAACGCAAGCCTTTTTCGCCCCCGGCCCCCACACTCCATAGGGCGAACCGGGGCTGGGGTGCCCCGGCTCCCTGGGCCCTGCTGCTTTGCTGGGGGTCTCCGGTGCCCGAAACCCACTCCCCACGAGTTCTCCATCGTGGTTAATCAAGATTGGGCGCTGGAAGCCTTCTGCGCCCAGGCCCCAGCAATGCCCCCTGAGCCAGCACGGCCGCTCAGCGCCGAGGCCCCGTAGCACCGATGGCCCGAAGCAATCTTCTGGCAGCTGCAACATGCAAAGGGAAACTCTCCTCTGGCAGCAAACCACAGCCCCAACGCGCCTCGGATCAAGAAAGCAAAGCAAGCCGTTTTCGCCCCCGGCCCCCGCTCTCCATATGGCGAACAGGGGCTGGGCTGCCCTGGCTCCTTGGGCCCTGCTGCTTTGCTGGGGGTCTCCGGTGCCCGAAACCCACTCCCCACGGGTTCTCCTTCGTGGGGAAGCAGGATTGGGCGCACGAAGGCCTTCTGGGCCCAGGCCCTAGCCATGCCCCCTGAGCCACCTCGGCCGCTCATCGCCGAGGCCCCGTCGCACCGACGGCCCCAAACAATCTTCTGGCAGCTGCATTCTGCAAAGGGAAACTCTCCTCGGGCAGCAAACCACAGCCCCAACGCGCCTCGGATCGAGAAAGCAACGCAAGCCGTTTTCGCACCTGGCCCCCCCCACTCCATAGGGCGAACCGGGGCTGGGCTGCCCCTGCTCCCTGGGCCCTGCTGCTTTGCTGGGGGTCTCCGGTGCCCGAAACCCACTCCCCACGGGTTCTCCTTCGTGGGGAAGCAGGATTGGGTGCGCGAAGGCCTTCTGCTCCCAGGCCCCAGCCATGCCCCCTGGGCCAGCTCGTCCGATCAGCGCCGAGGCTCCAACCAACCGATGGCCTGAAACAATCTTCTGGCAGCTGCATTCTGCAAAGCGAAACTCTCCTCCGGCAGCAAACTACAGCCCCAACGTGCCTCGGATCGAGAAAGCAACGCAAGCCGTTTTCGCCTCCGGACCCCCGCTCTCCATAGAGCGAACCTGGGCTGGGCTGCCCTGGCTCCCTGATCCCTGCTGCTTTGCTGGGGGTCTCCGGTGCCCAAAACCCACTCCCCACGGGTTCTCCTTCGTGGGGAAGCAGGATTGGGCTCGCGAAGGCCTTCTGCGCCCAGGCCCGATCCATGCTCCCTGAGCCAGCTCGTCCTCTCAGCGCCGAGGCCCGTCGCACCGACGGCCCCAAACAATCTTCTGGCAGCTGCATTCTGCAAAGGGAAACTCTCCTCGGGCAGCAAACCACAGCCCCAACGCGCCTCGGATCGAGAAAGCAATGCAGGCCGTTTTCGCCCCCGGCTCCCCGCTCTCAATATGGCGAACTGGGGCTGGGCTGCCCTGGCTCCTTGAGCCCTGCTGCTTTGCTGGGGATCTCCGGTGCCCGAAACCCACTCCCCACGGGTTCTCCTTCGTGGGGAAGCAGGATTGGGCGCGAGAAGGCCTTCTGCGCCCAGGCCCCAGCCATGACCCCTGAGCCAGCTCTGCGACTCAGCGCCGAGGCCCCGTCGCACCGACGGCCCCAAACAATCTTCTGTCAGCTGCATTCTGCAAAGGGAAACTCTCCTTGGGCAGCAAACCACAGCCCCAACGCGCCTCGGATCAAGAAAGCAACGCAAGCCGTTTTCGCCTCCGGCCCCCCACTCTCCATAGGGCGAACCGGGGCTGGGCTGCCCTTGCCCCCTGGGCCCTGCTGCTTTGCTGGGGGTCTCCGGTGCCCGAAACCCACTCCCCACGGGTTCTCCTTCGTGGGGAAGCAGGATTGGGCGCGCGAAGGCCTTCTGAGCCCAGGCCCCAGCCATGCCCCCTGAGCCAGCTCGGCCCCGCAGCGCCGAGGCCCTGTCGCACCGACGGCCCCAAACAATCTTCTGTCAGCTGCATTCTGCAAAGGGAAACTCTCCTTGGGCAGCAAACCACAGCCCCAACGCGCCTCGGATCAAGAAAGCAACGCAAGCCGTTTTCGCCTCCGGCCCCCCACTCTCCATAGGGCGAACCTGGGCTGGGCTGCCCTGGCTCACTGGGCCCTGCTGTTTTGCTGGGGGTCTCCGGTGCACGAAACCCACTCCCCACGGGTTCTCCTTCGTGGGGAAGCAGGATTGGGCGCGCGAAGGCCTTCTGAGCCCAGGCCCCAGCCATGCCCCCTGAGCCAGCTCGGCCGCTCAGCGCCGAGGCCCCGTCGCACCGATGGCCCGAAGCAATTTTCTGGCAGCTGCAACCTGCAAAGGGAAACTCTCCTTGGGCAGCAAACCACAGCCCCAACGCGCCTCGGATCGAGAAAGCAACGCAAGCCGTTTTCGCCCCCGGCCCACGCCACTCCATAGGGCGAACCGGGGCTGGGCTGCCCCTGCCCCCTGGGCCCTGCTGCTTTGCTGGGGGTCTCCGGTGCCCGAAACCCACTCCCCACGGGTTCTCGTTCGTGGGGAAGCAGGAATGGGCGCACGAAGGCCTTCTGCGCCCAGGCCCTAGACTTGCCCCCTGAGCCACCTCAGCCGCTCAGCGCCGAGGCCCCGTCGCACCGACGGCCCCAAACAATGTTCTGGCAGCTGCATTCTGCAAAGGGAAACTCTCCTCGGGCAGCAAACCACAGCCCCAACGCGCCTCGGATCGAGAAAGCAACGCAAGCCGTTTTCGCCCCCGGCCCCCCCCACTCCATAGGGCGAACCGGGGCTGGGCTGCCCCGGCTGCCTGGGCCCTGCTGCTTTGCTGGGGGTCTCTGGTGCCCGAAACCCACTCCCCACGGGTTCTCCTTCGTGGGGAAGCAGGATTGGGCGCAGGAAGCCTTCTGCGCCCAGGCCCCAGCCATGCCCCCTGAGCCAGCTCGGCCGCTCAGCGCCGAGGCCCCGTCGCACCGATGGCCCGAAGCAATATTCTGGCAGCTGCATTCTGCAAAGGGAAACTCTCCTTGGGCAGCAAACCACAGCCCCAACGCGCCTTGGATCGAGAAAGCAACGCAAGCCGTTTTCGCCCCCGGCCCACGCCACTCCATAGGGCGAACCGGGGCTGGGCTGCCCCTGCTCCCTGGGCCCTGCTGCTTTGCTGGGGGTCTCCGGTGCCCGAAACCCACTCCCCACGGGTTCTCCTTCGTGGGGAAGCAGGATTGGGTGCGCGAAGGCCTTCTGCTCCCAGGCCCCAGCCATGCCCCCTGGGCCAGCTCGTCCGATCAGCGCCAAGGCTCCATCGCACCGATGGCCTGAAACAATCTTCTGGCAGCTGCATTCTGCAAAGCGAAACTCTCCTCCGGCAGCAAACTACAGCCCCAACGTGCCTCGGATCGAGAAAGCAACGCAAGCCGTTTTCGCCTCCGGACCCCCGCTCTCCATAGAGCGAACCTGGGCTGGGCTGCCCTGGCTCCCTGATCCCTGCTGCTTTGCTGGGGGTCTCCGGTGCCCGAAACCCACTCCCCACGGGTTCTCCTTCGTGGGGAAGCAGGATTGGGCTCGCGAAGGCCTTCTGCGCCCAGGCCCGATCCATGCTCCCTGAGCCAGCTCGTCCTCTCAGCGCCGAGGCCCGTCGCACCGACGGCCCCAAACAATCTTCTGGCAGCTGCATTCTGCAAAGGGAAACTCTCCTCGAGCAGCAAACCACAGCCCCAACGCGCCTCGGATTGAGAAAGCAACGCAAGCCTTTTTCGCCCCCGGCCCCCCCCACTCCATAGGGCGAACCGGGGCTGGGCTGCCCCGGCTCCCTGGGCCCTGCTGCTTTGCTGGGGGTCTCCGGTGCCTGAAACCCACTCCCCACGGGTTCTCCTTCGTGGGGAAGCAGGATTGGGCGCGCGAAGGCCTTCTGCGCCCAGGCCCCAGCCATGACCCCTGAGCCAGCTCTGCGACACAGCGCCGAGGCCCCGTCGCACCGACGGCCCCAAACAATCTTCTGGCAGCTGCATTCTGCAAAGGGAAACTCTCCTCGGGCAGCAAACCACAGCCCCAACGCGCCTCGGATCAAGAAAGCAACGCAAGCCGTTTTCGCCTCCGGCCCCCCGCTCTCCATAGGGCGAACCTGGGCTGGGCTGCCCTGGCTCACTGGGCCCTGCTGTTTTGCTGGGGGTCTCCGGTGCCCGAAACCCACTCCCCACGGGTTCTCCTTCGTGGGGAAGCAGGATTGGGCGCACGAAGGCCTTCTGCGCCCAGGCCCTAGACTTGCCCCCTGAGCCACCTCGGCCGATCAGCGCCGAGGCCCCGTCGCACCGACGGCCCCAAACAATCTTCTGGCAGCTGCATTCTGCAAAGGGAAACTCTCCTCGGGCAGCAAACCACAGCCCCAACGCGCCTCGGATTGAGAAAGCAACGCAAGCCTTTTTCGCCCCCGGCCCCCACACTCCATAGGGCGAACCGGGGCTGGGCTGCCCCGGCTCCCTGGGCCCTGCTGCTTTGCTGGGGGTCTCCGGTGCCCGAAACCCACTCCCCACGAGTTCTCCATCGTGGTTAATCAAGATTGGGCGCTGGAAGCCTTCTGCGCCCAGGCCCCAGCAATGCCCCCTGAGCCAGCACGGCCGCTCAGCGCCGAGGCCCCGTAGCACCGATGGCCCGAAGCAATCTTCTGGCAGCTGCAACATGCAAAGGGAAACTCTCCTCTGGCAGCAAACCACAGCCCCAACGCGCCTCGGATCAAGAAAGCAAAGCAAGCCGTTTTCGCCCCCGGCCCCCGCTCTCCATATGGCGAACAGGGGCTGGGCTGCCCTGGCTCCTTGGGCCCTGCTGCTTTGCTGGGGGTCTCCGGTGCCCGAAACCCACTCCCCACGGGTTCTCCTTCGTGGGGAAGCAGGATTGGGCGCACGAAGGCCTTCTGGGCCCAGGCCCTAGCCATGCCCCCTGAGCCACCTCGGCCGCTCAGCGCCGAGGCCCCGTCGCACCGACGGCCCCAAACAATCTTCTGGCAGCTGCATTCTGCAAAGGGAAACTCTCCTCGGGCAGCAAACCACAGCCCCAACGCGCCTCGGATCGAGAAAGCAACGCAAGCCGTTTTCGCACCTGGCCCCCCCCACTCCATAGGGCGAACCGGGGCTGGGCTGCCCCTGCTCCCTGGGCCCTGCTGCTTTGCTGGGGGTCTCCGGTGCCCGAAACCCACTCCCCACGGGTTCTCCTTCGTGGGGAAGCAGGATTGGGTGCGCGAAGGCCTTCTGCTCCCAGGCCCCAGCCATGCCCCCTGGGCCAGCTCGTCCGATCAGCGCCGAGGCTCCAACCAACCGATGGCCTGAAACAATCTTCTGGCAGCTGCATTCTGCAAAGCGAAACTCTCCTCCGGCAGCAAACTACAGCCCCAACGTGCCTCGGATCGAGAAAGCAACGCAAGCCGTTTTCGCCTCCGGACCCCCGCTCTCCATAGAGCGAACCTGGGCTGGGCTGCCCTGGCTCCCTGATCCCTGCTGCTTTGCTGGGGGTCTCCGGTGCCCGAAACCCACTCCCCACGGGTTCTCCTTCGTGGGGAAGCAGGATTGGGCTCGCGAAGGCCTTCTGCGCCCAGGCCCGATCCATGCTCCCTGAGCCAGCTCGTCCTCTCAGCGCCGAGGCCCGTCGCACCGACGGCCCCAAACAATCTTCTGGCAGCTGCATTCTGCAAAGGGAAACTCTCCTCGGGCAGCAAACCACAGCCCCAACGCGCCTCGGATCGAGAAAGCAATGCAGGCCGTTTTCGCCCCCGGCTCCCCGCTCTCAATATGGCGAACTGGGGCTGGGCTGCCCTGGCTCCTTGAGCCCTGCTGCTTTGCTGGGGATCTCCGGTGCCCGAAACCCACTCCCCACGGGTTCTCCTTCGTGGGGAAGCAGGATTGGGCGCGAGAAGGCCTTCTGCGCCCAGGCCCCAGCCATGACCCCTGAGCCAGCTCTGCGAATCAGCGCCGAGGCCCCGTCGCACCGACGGCCCCAAACAATCTTCTGGCAGCTGCATTCTGCAAAGGGAAACTCTCCTCGGGCAGCAAACCACAGCCCCAACGCGCCTCGGATCAAGAAAGCAACGCAAGCCGTTTTCGCCTCCGGCCCCCCACTCTCCATAGGGCGAACCTGGGCTGGGCTGCCCTGGCTCACTGGGCCCTGCTGTTTTGCTGGGGGTCTCTGGTGCCCGAAACCCACTCCCCACGGGTTCTCCTTCGTGGGGAAGCAGGATTGGGCGCACGAAGGCCTTCTGCGCCCAGGCCCTAGACTTGCCCCCTGAGCCACCTCGGCCGCTCAGCGCCGAGGCCCCGTCGCACCGACGGCCCCAAACAATCTTCTGGCAGCTGCATTCTGCAAAGGGAAACTCTCCTCGGGCAGCAAACCACAGCCCCAACGCGCCTCGGATCGAGAAAGCAACGCAAGCCGTTTTCGCACCTGGCCCCCCCCACTCCATAGGGCGAACCGGGGCTGGGCTGCCCCGGCTGCCTGGGCCCTGCTGCTTTGCTGGGGGTCTCTGGTGCCCGAAACCCACTCCCCACGGGTTCTCCTTCGTGGGGAAGCAGGATTGGGCGCAGGAAGCCTTCTGCGCCCAGGCCCCAGCCATGCCCCCTGAGCCAGCTCGGCCGCTCAGCGCCGAGGCCCCGTCGCACCGATGGCCCGAAGCAATATTCTGGCAGCTGCATTCTGCAAAGGGAAACTCTCCTTGGGCAGCAAACCACAGCCCCAACGCGCCTTGGATCGAGAAAGCAACGCAAGCCGTTTTCGCCCCCGGCCCACGCCACTCCATAGGGCGAACCGGGGCTGGGCTGCCCCTGCTCCCTGGGCCCTGCTGCTTTGCTGGGGGTCTCCGGTGCCCGAAACCCACTCCCCACGGGTTCTCCTTCGTGGGGAAGCAGGATTGGGTGCGCGAAGGCCTTCTGCTCCCAGGCCCCAGCCATGCCCCCTGGGCCAGCTCGTCCGATCAGCGCCGAGGCTCCATCGCACCGATGGCCTGAAACAATCTTCTGGCAGCTGCATTCTGCAAAGCGAAACTCTCCTCCGGCAGCAAACTACAGCCCCAACGTGCCTCGGATCGAGAAAGCAACGCAAGCCGTTTTCGCCTCCGGACCCCCGCTCTCCATAGAGCGAACCTGGGCTGGGCTGCCCTGGCTCCCTGATCCCTGCTGCTTTGCTGGGGGTCTCCGGTGCCCGAAACCCACTCCCCACGGGTTCTCCTTCGTGGGGAAGCAGGATTGGGCTCGCGAAGGCCTTCTGTGCCCAGGCCCGATCCATGCTGCCTGAGCCAGCTCGTCCTCTCAGCGCCGAGGCCCGTCGCACCGACGGCCCCAAACAATCTTCTGGCAGCTGCATTCTGCAAAGGGAAACTCTCCTCGGGCAGCAAACCACAGCCCCAACGCGCCTCGGATTGAGAAAGCAACGCAAGCCTTTTTCGCCCCCGGCCCCCCCCACTCCATAGGGCGAACCGGGGCTGGGCTGCCCCGGCTCCCTGGGCCCTGCTGCTTTGCTGGGGGTCTCCGGTGCCTGAAACCCACTCCCCACGGGTTCTCCTTCGTGGGGAAGCAGGATTGGGCGCGCGAAGGCCTTCTGCACCCAGGCCCCAGCCATGACCCCTGAGCCAGCTCTGCGACTCAGCGCCGAGGCCCCGTCGCACCGACGGCCCCAAACAATCTTCTGGCAGCTGCATTCTGCAAAGGGAAACTCTCCTCGGGCAGCAAACCACAGCCCCAACGCGCCTCGGATCAAGAAAGCAACGCAAGCCGTTTTCGCCTCCGGCCCCCCGCTCTCCATAGGGCGAACCTGGGCTGGGCTGCCCTGGCTCACTGGGCCCTGCTGCTTTGCTGGGGGTCTCCGGTGCCCGAAACCCACTCCCCACGGGTTCTCCTTCGTGGGGAAGCAGGATTGGGCGCACGAAGGCCTTCTGCGCCCAGGCCCTAGACTTGCCCCCTGAGCCACCTCGGCCGATCAGCGCCGAGGCCCCGTCGCACCGACGGCCCCAAACAATCTTCTGGCAGCTGCATTCTGCAAAGGGAAACTCTCCTCGGGCAGCAAACCACAGCCCCAACGCGCCTCGGATTGAGAAAGCAACGCAAGCCTTTTTCGCCCCCGGCCCCCACACTCCATAGGGCGAACCGGGGCTGGGCTGCCCCGGCTCCCTGGGCCCTGCTGCTTTGCTGGGGGTCTCCGGTGCCCGAAACCCACTCCCCACGGGTTCTCCTTCGTGGGGAAGCAGGATTGGGCGCACGAAGGCCTTCTGCGCCCAGGCCCTAGACTTGCCCCCTGAGCCACCTCGGCCGCTCAGTGCCGAGGCCCCGTCGCACCGACGGCCCCAAACAATCTTCTGGCAGCTGCATTCTGCAAAGGGAAACTCTCCTCGGGCAGCAAACCACAGCCCCAACGCGTCTCGGATCGAGAAAGCAACGCAAGCCGTTTTCGCACCTGGCCCCCCCCACTCCATAGGGCGAACCGGGGCTGGGCTGCCCCGGCTGCCTGGGCCCTGCTGCTTTGCTGGGGGTCTCTGGTGCCCGAAACCCACTCCCCACGGGTTCTCCTTCGTGGGGAAGCAGGATTGGGCGCAGGAAGCCTTCTGCGCCCAGGCCCCAGCCATGCCCCCTGAGCCAGCTCGGCCGCTCAGCGCCGAGGCCCCGTCGCACCGATGGCCCGAAGCAATATTCTGGCAGCTGCATTCTGCAAAGGGAAACTCTCCTTGGGCAGCAAACCACAGCCCCAACGCGCCTTGGATCGAGAAAGCAACGCAAGCCGTTTTCGCCCACGGCCCACGCCACTCCATAGGGCGAACCGGGGCTGGGCTGCCCCTGCTCCCTGGGCCCTGCTGCTTTGCTGGGGGTCTCCGGTGCCCGAAACCCACTCCCCACGGGTTCTCCTTCGTGGGGAAGCAGGATTGGGTGCGCGAAGGCCTTCTGCACCCAGGCCCCAGCCATGCCCCCTGGGCCAGCTCGTCCGATCAGCGCCGAGGCTCCATCGCACCGATGGCCTGAAACAATCTTCTGGCAGCTGCATTCTGCAAAGCGAAACTCTCCTCCGGCAGCAAACTACAGCCCCAACGTGCCTCGGATCGAGAAAGCAACGCAAGCCGTTTTCGCCTCCGGACCCCCGCTCTCCATAGAGCGAACCTGGGCTGGGCTGCCCTGGCTCCCTGATCCCTGCTGCTTTGCTGGGGGTCTCCGGTGCCCGAAACCCACTCCCCACGGGTTCTCCTTCGTGGGGAAGCAGGATTGGGCTCGCAAAGGCCTTCTGCGCCCAGGCCCGATCCATGCTCCCTGAGCCAGCTCGTCCTCTCAGCGCCGAGGCCCGTCGCACCGACGGCCCCAAACAATCTTCTGGCAGCTGCATTCTGCAAAGGGAAACTCTCCTCGGGCAGCAAACCACAGCCCCAACGCGCCTCGGATCAAGAAAGCAACGCAAGCCGTTTTCGCCTCCGGCCCCCCGCTCTCCATAGGGCGAACCTGGGCTGGGCTGCCCTGGCTCACTGGGCCCTGCTGTTTTGCTGGGGGTCTCCGGTGCCCGAAACCCACTCCCCACGGGTTCTCCTTCGTGGGGAAGCAGGATTGGGCGCACGAAGGCCTTCTGCGCCCAGGCCCTAGACTTGCCACCTGAGCCACCTCGGCCGCTCAGCGCCGAGGCCCCGTCGCACCGACGGCCCCAAACAATCTTCTGGCAGCTGCATTCTGCAAAGGGAAACTCTCCTCGGGCAGCAAACCACAGCCCCAACGCGCCTCGGATTGAGAAAGCAACGCAAGCCTTTTTCGCCCCCGGCCCCCCCCACTCCATAGGGCGAACCGGGGCTGGGCTGCCCCGGCTCCCTGGGCCCTGCTGCTTTGCTGGGGGTCTCCGGTGCCCGAAACCCACTCCCCACGAGTTCTCCATCGTGGTTAATCAAGATTGGGCGCTGGAAGCCTTCTGCGCCCAGGCCCCAGCAATGCCCCCTGAGCCAGCACGGCCGCTCAGCGCCGAGGCCCCGTAGCACCGATGGCCCGAAGCAATCTTCTGGCAGCTGCAACATGCAAAGGGAAACTCTCCTCTGGCAGCAAACCACAGCCCCAACGCGCCTCGGATCAAGAAAGCAACGCAAGCCGTTTTCGCCCCCGGCCCCCGCTCTCCATATGGCGAACAGGGGCTGGGCTGCCCTGGCTCCTTGGGCCCTGCTGCTTTGCTGGGGGTCTCCGGTGCCCGAAACCCACTCCCCACGGGTTCTCCTTCGTGGGGAAGCAGGATTGGGCGCACGAAGGCCTTCTGGGCCCAGGCCCTAGCCATGCCCCCTGAGCCACCTCGGCCGCTCAGCGCCGAGGCCACGTCGCACCGACGGCCCCAAACAATCTTCTGGCAGCTGCATTCTGCAAAGGGAAACTCTCCTCGGGCAGCAAACCACAGCCCCAACGCGCCTCGGATCGAGAAAGCAACGCAAGCCGTTTTCGCACCTGGCCCCCCCCACTCCATAGGGCGAACCGGGGCTGGGCTGCCCCGGCTGCCTGGGTCCTGCTGCTTTGCTGGGGGTCTCCGGTGCCCGAAACCCACTCCCCACGGGTTCTCCTTCGTGGGGAAGCAGGATTGGGCGCAGGAAGCCTTCTGCGCCCAGGCCCCAGCCATGCCCCCTGAGCCAGCTCGGCCGCTCAGCGCCGAGGCCCCGTCGCACCGATGGCCCGAAGCAATATTCTGGCAGCTGCATTCTGCAAAGGGAAACTCTCCTTGGGCAGCAAACCACAGCCCCAACGCACCTCGGATCGAGAAAGCAACGCAAGCCGTTTTCGCCCCCGGCACCGCGCTCGCCATAGGGCGAATCGGGGCAGGTCTGCCCCGGCTGCCAGGGCCCTGCTGCTTTGCTGGGAGTCTCTGGTGCCCGAAACCCACTCCCCACGGGTTCTCCTTCGTGGGGAAGCGGGATTGGGCGCGCGAAGGCCTTCTGCGCCCAGGCCCCAGGCATGCCCCCTGAGCCAGCTCGTCTGATCAGCGCCGAGGCCCTGTCGCACCGACGGCCCCAAACAATCTTCTGGCAGCTGCATTCTGCAAAGCGAAACTCTCCTCCGGCAGCAAACTACAGCCCCAACGTGCCTCGGATCGAGAAAGCAACGCAAGCCGTTTTCGCCTCCGGACCCCCGCTCTCCATAGAGCGAACCTGGGCTGGGCTGCCCTGGCTCCCTTATCCCTGCTGCTTTGCTGGGGGTCTCCGGTGCCCGAAACCCACTCCCCACGGGTTCTCCTTCGTTGGGAAGCAGGATTGGGCTCGCGAAGGCCTTCTGCGCCCAGGCCCGATCCATGCCCCCTGAGCCAGCTCGGCCTCTCAGCGCCGAGGCCCCGTCGCACCGACGGCCGCAAACAATCTTCTGGCAGATGCATTCTGCAAAGCGAAACTCTCCTCCGGCAGCAAACTACAGCCCCAACGTGCCTCGGATCGAGAAAGCAACGCAAGCCGTTTTCGCCCCGGGCACCCCGCTCTCCTTATAGCGAACCGGGGCTGGGCTGCCCTGGCTCCTTGGGCCCTGCTGCTTTGCTGGGGGTCTCCGGTGCCCGAAACCCACTCCCCACGGGTTCTCCTTCGTGGGGATGCGGGATTGGGCGCACGAAAGCTTTCTGCGCCCAGGCCCCAGCCATGCCCCCTGGGCCAGCTCGCCCGCTCTGCGCCGAGGCCCCGTCGCACCGACGGCCCCAAACAATCTTCTGGCAGCTGCATTCTGCAAAGGGAAACTCTCCTCGGGCAGCAAACCACAGCCCCAACGCGCCTCGGATCGAGAAAGCAACGCAAGCCGGTTTCGCCTCCGGGCCCCCACTCTCCATAGAGCGAACCTGGGCTGGGCTGCCCTGGCTCCCTGGGCCCTGCTGCTTTGCTGGGGGTCTCCGGTGCCCGAAACCCACTCCCCACGGGTTCTCCTTCGTGGGGAAGCAGGATTGGGTGCGCGAAAGCCTTCTGCGCCCAGGCCCCAGCCATGCCCCCTGAGCCAGCTCGGCCGCGCATCGCCTAGGCCCCGTCGCACCGACGGCCCCAAACAATCTTCTGGCAGCTGCATTCTGCAAAGGGAAACTCTCCTCGGACAGCAAACCACAGCCCCAATGCGCCTCGGATCGAGAAAGCAATGCAGGCTGTTTTCGCCCCCGGCCCCCCGCTCTCCATATGGCGAACCGGGGGTGGGCTGCCCTGGCTCCTTGGGCCCTGCTGCTTTGCTGGGTGTCTCCGGTGCCCGAAACCCACTCCCCACGGGTTCTCCTTCATGGGGAAGCAGGATTGGGCGCGTGAAGCCTTCTGCGCCCAGGCCCCAGCCATGCCCCCTGAGCCAGCACGGCCGCTCAGCGCCGAGGCCCAGTCGCACCGACGGCCCCAAACAATCTTCTGGCAGCTGCATCCTGCAAAGGGAAACACTCCTCGGGCAGCAAACCACAGCCCCAACGCGCCTCGGATCGAGAAAGCAATGCAGGCTGTTTTCGCCCCCGGCCCCCCGCTCTCCATATGGCGAACCGGGGGTGGGCTGCCCTGGCTCCTTGGGCCCTGCTGCTTTGCTGGGTGTCTCCGGTGCCCGAAACCCACTCCCCACGGGTTCTCCTTCGTGGGGAAGCAGGATTGGGCTCGCGAAGGCCTTCTGCGCCCAGGTCCGATCCATGCCCCCTGAGCCAGCTCGGCCTCTCAGCGCCGAGGCCCCGTCGCACCGACGGCCCCAAACAATCTTCTGGCAGCTGCATTCTGCAAAGGGAAACTCTCCTCGGGCAGCAAACCACAGCCCCAACGCGCCTCGGATCGATAAAGCAACGCAAGCCGTTTTCGCCCCCGGCCCCCCGCTCTCCATATGGCGAACCGGGGCTGGGCTGCCCTGGCTCCTTGGGCCCTGCTGCTTTGCTGGGTGTCTCCGGTGCCCGAAACCCACTCCCCACGGGTTCTCCTTCGTGGGGAAGCAGGATTGGGCGCGCGAAGCCTTCTGCGCCCAGGCCCCAGCCTTGCCCCCTGAGCCAGCACGGCCGCTCAGCGCCGAGGCCCCGTCGCACCGACGGCCCCAAACAATCTTCTGGCAGCTGCATTCTGCAAAGGGAAACTCTCCTCGGGCAGCAAACCACAGCCCCAACGCGCCTCGGATCGAGAAAGCAACGCAAGCCGGTTTCGCCTCCGGGCCCCCACTCTCCATAGAGCGAACCTGGGCTGGGCTGCCCAGGGTCCCTGGGCCCTGCTGCTTTGCTGGGGGTCTCCGGTGACCGAAACCCACTCCCCACGGGTTCTCCTTCGTGGGGAAGCAGGATTGGGCGCACGAAGGCCTTCTGCGCCCAGGCCCTAGCCATTCTCCCTGAGCCACCTCTGCCGCTCAGCGCCGAGGCCCCGTCGCACCGACGGCCCGAAACAATCTTCTGGCAGCTGCATTCTGCAAAGGGAAACTCTCCTCGGGCAGCAAACCACAGCCCCAACGCGCCTCGGATCGAGAAAGCAACGCAAGCCGTTTTCGCCCCTGGCCCCCCCCCACTCCATAGGGCGAACCGGGGCTGGGCTGCCCCGGCTGCCTGGGCCCTGCTGCTTTGTTGGAGGTCTCCGGTGCCCGAAACCCACTCCCCACGGTTTCTCCTTCGTGGTTAATCAGGATTGGGCGCGGGAAGCCTTCTGCGCCCAGGCCCCAGCCATGCCCCCTGAGCCAGCACGGCCGCTCAGCGCTGAGGCCCCGTCGCACCGATGGCACGAAGCAATATTCTGGCAGCTGCAACCTGCAAAGGGAAACTCTCCTTGGGCAGCAAACCACAGCCCCAACGCGCCTTGGATCGAGAAAGCAACGCAAGCCGTTTTCGCCCCCGGCCCACGCCACTCCATAGGGCGAACCGGGGCTGGGCTGCCCGTGCTCCCTGGGCCCTGCTGCTTTGCTGGGGGTCTCCGGTGCCCGAAACCCACTCCCCACGGGTTCTCCTTCGTGGGGAAGCGGGATTGGGCGCGCGAAGTCCTTCTGCGCCCAGGCCCCAGGCATGCCCCCTGAGCCAGCTCGTCCGATCAGCGCCGAGGCCCTGTCGCACCGACGGCCCCAAACAATCTTCTGGCAGCTGCATTCTGCAAAGCGAAACTCTCCTCCGGCAGCAAACTACAGCCCCAACGTGCCTCGGATCGAGAAAGCAACGCAAGCCGTTTTCGCCTCCGGACCCCCGCTCTCCATAGAGCAAACCTGGGCTGGGCTGCCCTGGCTCCCTGATCCCTGCTGCTTTGCTGGGGGTCTCCGGTGCCCGAAACCCACTCCCCACGGGTTCTCCTTCGTGGGGAAGCGGGATTGGGCGCGCGAAGGCCTTCTGCGCCCAGGCCCCAGGCATGCCTCCTGAGCCAGCTCGTCTGATCAGCGCCGAGGCCCTGTCGCACCGACGGCCCCAAACAATCTTCTGGCAGCTGCATTCTGCAAAGCGAAACTCTCCTCCGGCAGCAAACTACAGCCCCAACGTGCCTCGGATCGAGAAAGCAAGGCAAGCCGGTTTCGCCTCCGGACCCCCGCTCTCCATAGAGCGAACCTGGGCTGGGCTGCCCTGGCTCCCTTATCCCTGCTGCTTTGCTGGGGGTCTCCGGTGCCCGAAACCCACTCCCCACGGGTTCTCCTTCGTTGGGAAGCAGGATTGGGCTCGCGAAGGCCTTCTGCGCCCAGGCCCGATCCATGCCCCCTGAGCCAGCTCGGCCTCTCAGCGCCGAGGCCCCGTCGCACCGACGGCCGCAAACAATCTTCTGGCAGCTGCATTCTGCAAAGGGAAACTCTCCTCGGGCAGCAAACCACAGCCCCAACGCGCCTCGGATCGAGAAAGCAACGCAAGCCGTTTTCGCCCCGGGCACCCCGCTCTCCTTATAGCGAACCGGGGCTGGGCTGCCCTGGCTCCTTGGGCCCTGCTGCTTTGCTGGGTGTCTCCGGTGCCCGAAACCCACTCCCCACGGGTTCTCCTTCGTGGGGAAGCGGGATTGGGCGCACGAAAGCTTTCTGCGCCCAGGCCCCAGCCATGCCCCCTGGGCCAGCTCGCCCGCTCTGCGCCGAGGCCCCGTCGCACCGACGGCCCCAAACAATCTTCTGGCAGCTGCATTCTGCAAAGGGAAACTCTCCTCGGGCAGCAAACCACAGCCCCAACGCGCCTCGGATCGAGAAAGCAACGCAAGCCGGTTTCGCCTCCGGGCCCCCACTCTCCATAGAGCGAACCTGGGCTGGGCTGCCCTGGCTCCTTGGGCCCTGCTGCTTTGCTGGGGGTCTCCGGTGCCCGAAACCCACTCCCCACGGGTTCTCCTTCGTGGGGAAGCAGGATTGGGTGCGCGAAAGCCTTCTGCGCCCAGGCCCCAGCCTTGCCCCCTGAGCCAGCTCGGCCGCGCATCGCCTAGGCCCCGTCGCACCGACGGCCCCAAACAATCTTCTGGCAGCTGCATTCTGCAAAGGGAAACTCTCCTCGGACAGCAAACCACAGCCCCAATGCGCCTCGGATCGAGAAAGCAATGCAGGCTGTTTTCGCCCCCGGCCCCCCGCTCTCCATATGGCGAACCGGGGGTGGGCTGCCCTGGCTCCTTGGGCCCTGCTGCTTTGCTGGGTGTCTCCGGTGCCCGAAACCCACTCCCCACGGGTTCTCCTTCATGGGGAAGCAGGATTGGGCGCGTGAAGCCTTCTGCGCCCAGGCCCCAGCCATGCCCCCTGAGCCAGCACGGCCGCTCAGCGCCGAGGCCCAGTCGCACCGACGGCCCCAAACAATCTTCTGGCAGCTGCATCCTGCAAAGGGAAACACTCCTCGGGCAGCAAACCACAGCCCCAACGCGCCTCGGATCGAGAAAGCAATGCAGGCTGTTTTCGCCCCCGGCCCCCCGCTCTCCATATGGCGAACCGGGGGTGGGCTGCCCTGGCTCCTTGGGCCCTGTTGCTTTGCTGGGTGTCTCCGGTGCCCGAAACCCACTCCCCACGGGTTCTCCTTCATGGGGAAGCAGGATTGGGCTCGCGAAGGCCTTCTGCGCCCAGGTCCGATCCATGCCCCCTGAGCCAGCTCGGCCTCTCAGCGCCGAGGCCCCGTCGCACCGACGGCCCCAAACAATCTTCTGGCGGCTGCATTCTGCAAAGGGAAACTCTCCTCGGGCAGCAAACCACAGCCCCAACGCGCCTCGGATCGATAAAGCAACGCAAGCCGTTTTCGCCCCCGGCCCCCCGCTCTCCATATGGCGAACCGGGGCTGGGCTGCCCTGGCTCCTTGGGCCCTGCTGCTTTGCTGGGTGTCTCCGGTGCCCGAAACCCACTCCCCACGGGTTCTCCTTCGTGGGGAAGCAGGATTGGGCGCGCGAAGCCTTCTGCGCCCAGGCCCCAGCCTTGCCCCCTGAGCCAGCACGGCCGCTCAGCGCCGAGGCCCCGTCGCACCGACGGCCCCAAACAATCTTCTGGCAGCTGCATTCTGCAAAGGGAAACTCTCCTCGGGCAGCAAACCACAGCCCCAATGCGCCTCGGATCGAGAAAGCAACGCAAGCCGGTTTCGCCTCCGGGCCCCCACTCTCCATAGAGCGAACCTGGGCTGGGCTGCCCAGGCTCCCTGGGCCCTGCTGCTTTGCTGGGGGTCTCCGGTGACCGAAACCCACTCCCCACGGGTTCTCCTTCGTGGGGAAGCAGGATTGGGCGCACGAAGGCCTTCTGCGCCCAGGCCCTAGCCATGCTCCCTGAGCCACCTCTGCCGCTCAGCGCCGAGGCCCCGTCGCACCGACGGCCCGAAACAATCTTCTGGCAGCTGCATTCTGCAAAGGGAAACTCTCCTCGGGCAGCAAACCACAGCCCCAACGCGCCTCGGATCGAGAAAGCAACGCAAGCCGTTTTCGCCCCTGGCCCCCCCCCACTCCATAGGGCGAACCGGGGCTGGGCTGCCCCGGCTGCCTGGGCCCTGCTGCTTTGCTGGGGGTCTCCGGTGCCCGAAACCCACTCCCCACGGGTTCTCCTTCGTGGTTAATCAGGATTGGGCGCGGGAAGCCTTCTGCGCTCAGGCCCCAGCCATGCCCCCTGAGCCAGCACGGCCGCTCAGCGCTGAGGCCCCGTCGCACCGATGGCCCGAAGCAATATTCTGGCAGCTGCAACCTGCAAAGGGAAACTCTCCTTGGGCAGCAAACCACAGCCCCATCGCGCCTTGGATCGAGAAAGCAACGCAAGCCGTTTTCGCCCCCGGCCCACGCCACTCCATAGGGCGAACCGGGGCTGGGCTGCCCCTGCTCCCTGGGCCCTGCTGCTTTGCTGGGGTTCTCCGGTGCCCGAAACCCACTCCCCACGGGTTCTCCTTCGTGGGGAAGCGGGATTGGGCGCGCGAAGTCCTTCTGCGCCCAGGCCCCAGGCATGCCCCCTGAGCCAGCTCGTCCGATCAGCGCCGAGGCCCTGTCGCACCGACGGCCCCAAACAATCTTCTGGCAGCTGCATTCTGCAAAGCGAAACTCTCCTCCGGCAGCAAACTACAGCCCCAACGTGCCTCGGATCGAGAAAGCAACGCAAGCCGTTTTCGCCTCCGGACCCCCGCTCTCCATAGAGCAAACCTGGGCTGGGCTGCCCTGGCTCCCTGATCCCTGCTGCTTTGCTGGGGGTCTCCGGTGCCCGAAACCCACTCCCCACGGGTTCTCCTTCGTGGGGAAGCAGGATTGGGCGCGCGAAGGCCTTCTGCGCCCAGGCCCAATCCATGCTCCCTGAGCCAGCTCGTCCTCTCAGCGCCGAGGCCCGTCGCACCGACGGCCCCAAACAATCTTCTGGCAGCTGCATTCTGCAAAGGGAAACTCTCCTCGGGCAGCAAACCACAGCCCCAACGCGCCTCGGATCGAGAAAGCAACGCAAGCCGTTTTCGCCCCCGGCTCCGCGCTCGCCATAGGGCGAATCGGGGTAGGGCTGCCCCGGCTGCCTGGGCCCTGCTGCTTTGCTGGGGGTCTCCGGTGCCCGAAACCCACTCCCCACGGGTTCTCCTTCGTGGGGAAGCGGGATTGGGCGCACGAAAGCTTTCTGCGCCCAGGCCCCAGCCATGCCCCCTGGGCCAGCTCGGCCGCTCTGCGCCGAGGCCCCGTCGCACCGATGGCCCCAAACAATCTTCTGGCAGCTGCATTCTGCAAAGGGAAACTCTCCTCGGACAGCAAACCACAGCCACAATGCGCCTCGGATCGAGAAAGCAATGCAGGCTGTTTTCGCCCCCGGCCCCCCACTCTCCATATGGCGAACCGGGGGTGGGCTGCCCTGGCTCCTTGGGCCCTGCTGCTTTGCTGGGGGTCTCCGGTGCCCGAAACCCACTCCCCACGGGTTCTCCTTCATGGGGAAGCAGGATTGGGCGCGTGAAGCCTTCGGCGCCCAGGCCCCAGCCATGCCCCCTGAGCCAGCACGGCCGCTCAGCAACGAGGCCCAGTCGCACCGACGGCCCCAAACAATCTTCTGGCAGCTGCATCCTGCAAAGGGAAACACTCCTCGGGCAGCAAACCACAGCCCCAACGCGCCTCGGATCGAGAAAGCAACGCAAGCCGTTTTCGCCCCCGGCACCGCGCTCGCCATAGGGCGAATGGGGGCAGGGCTGCCCCGGCTGCCTGGGCCCTGCTGCTTTGCTGGGGGTCTCCGGTGCCCGAAACCCACTCCCCACGGGTTCTCCTTCGTGGGGAAGCGGAATTGGGCGCACGAAAGCTTTCTGCGCCCAGGCCCCAGCCATGCCCCCTGGGCCAGCTCGGCCGCTCTGCGCCGAGGCCCCGTCGCACCGACGGCCCCAAACAATCTTCTGGCAGCTGCATTCTGCAAAGGGAAACTCTCCTCGGGCAGCAAACCACAGCCCCAACGCGCCTCGGATCGAGAAAGCAACGCAAGCCGTTTTCGCCTCCGGACCCCCGCTCTCCATAGAGCAAACCTGGGCTGGGCTGCCCTGGCTCCCTGATCCCTGCTGCTTTGCTGGGGGTCTCCGGTGCCCGAAACCCACTCCCCACGGGTTCTCCTTCGTGGGGAAGCAGGATTGGGCGCGCGAAGGCCTTCTGCGCCCAGGCCCGATCCATGCTCCCTGAGCCAGCTCGTCCTCTCAGCGCCGAGGCCCGTCGCACCGACGGCCCCAAACAATCTTCTGGCAGCTGCATTCTGCAAAGGGAAACTCTCCTCGGGCAGCAAACCACAGCCCCAACGCGCCTCGGATCGAGAAAGCAACGCAAGCCGTTTTCGCCCCCGGACCCGCGCTCTCCATAGAGCGAACCGGGGCTGGGCTGCCCCGGCTCCCTGGGCCCTGCTGCTTTGCTGGGGGTCTCCGGTGCCTGAAACCCACTCCCCACGGGTTCTCCTTCGTGGAGAAGCACGATTGGGCGCGCGAAGCCTTCTGCGCCCAGGCCCCAGCCATGGCCCCTGAGCCGGCTCCGCTGCCCAGCGCCAAGGCTCCTTCGAATCGACGGCCATAAACGAACTTCTGGCAGCTGCATTCTGCAAAGGGAAACTCTCCTCGGGCAGCAAACCACAGCCCCAACGCGCCTCGGATCGAGAAAGCAACGCAAGCCGTTTTCGGCCCCGGCCCCCCGCTCTCCATATGGCGAACCGGGGCTGGGCTGCCCTGGCTCCTTGGGCCCTGCTGCTTTGCTGGGGATCTCCGGTGCCCGAAACCCACTCCCCACGGGTTCTCCTTCATGGGGAAGCAGGATTGGGCGCGCGAAGCCTTCTGCGCCCAGGCCCCAGCCATGCCCCCTGAGCCAGCACGGCCGCTCAGCGCCGAGGCCCCGTCGCACCGACGGCCCCAAACAATCTTCTGGCAGCTGCATTCTGCAAAGGGAAACTCTCCTCAGGCAGCAAACCACAGCCCCAATGCGCCTCGGATCGAGAAAGCAACGCAAGCCGTTTTAGCCCCCGGCCCCCCGCTCTCCATAGAGCGAACCGGGGCTGGGCTGCCCCGGCTCCCTGGGCCCTGCTGCTTTGCTGGGGGTCTCCGGTGCCCGAAACCCACTCTCCACGGGTTCTCCTTCGTGGGGAAGCAGGATTGGGCGCACGAAGGCCTTCTGCTCCCAGGCCCAAGCCATGCCCCCTGGGCCAGCTCGGCCGCTCTGCGCCGAGGCCCCATCGCACCGATGGCCTGAAACAATCTTCTGGCAGCTGCATCCTGCAAAGGGAAACACTCCTCGGGCAGCAAACCACAGCCCCAACGCGCCTCGGATCGAGAAAGCAACGCAAGCCGTTTTCTCCCCCGGCACCGCGCTCGCCATAGGGCGAATGGGGGCAGGGCTGCCCCGGCTGCCTGGGCCCTGCTGCTTTGCTGGGGGTCTCCGGTGCCCGAAACCCACTCCCCACGGGTTCTCCTTCGTGGGGAAGCGGAATTGGGCGCACGAAAGCTTTCTGCGCCCAGGCCCCAGCCATGACCCCTGGGCCAGCTCGGCCGCTCTGCGCCGAGGCCCCGTCGCACCGACGGCCCCAAACAATCTTCTGGCAGCTGCATTCTGCAAAGGGAAACTCTCCTCGGGCAGCAAACCACAGCCCCAACGCGCCTCTGATCGAGAAAGCAACGCAAGCCGGTTTCGCCTCCGGGCCCCCACTCTCCATAGAGCGAACCTGGGCTAGGCTGCCCTGGATCCCTGGGCCCTGCTGCTTTGCTGCGGGTCTCCGGTGGCCGAAACCCACTCCCCACGGGTTCTCCTTCGTGGGGAAGCAGGATTGGGCGCACGAAGGCCTTCTGCGCCCAGGCCCTAGCCATGCCCCCTGAGCCACCTCGGCCGCTCAGCGCCGAGGTCCCGTCGCACCGATGGCCCGAAGCAATATTCTGGCAGCTGCAACCTGCAAAGGGAAACTCTCCTTGGGCAGCAAACCACAGCCCCAACGCGCCTTGGATCGAGAAAGCAACGCAAGCCGTTTTCGCCCCCGGCCCACGCCACTCCATAGGGCGAACCGGGGCTGGGCTGCCCCTGCTCCCTGGGCCCTGCTGCTTTGCTGGGGGTCTCCGGTGCCCGAAACCCACTCCCCACGGGTTCTCCTTCGTGGGGAAGCAGGATTGGGCGCGCGAAGCCTTCTGCGCCCAGGCCCCAGCCATGCCCCCTGAGCCAGCACGGCCGCTCAGCGCCGAGGCCCCGTCGCACCGACGGCCCCAAACAATCTTCTGGCAGCTGCATTCTGCAAAGGGAAACTCTCCTCGGGCAGCAAACCACAGCCCCAATGCGCCTCGGATCGAGAAAGCAACGCAAGCCGTTTTCGCCCCGGGCCCACGCCACTCCATAGGGCGAACCGGGGCTGGGCTGCCCCGGCTCCCTGGGCCCTGCTGCTTTGCTGGGGGTCTCCGGTGCCCGAAACCCACTCCCCACGGGTTCTCCTTCGTGGGGAAGCAGGATTGGGCGCGCGAAGCCTTCTGCGCCCAGGCCCCAGCCATGCCCCCTGAGCCAGCTCGGCCGCTCAGCGCCGAGGCCCAGTCGCACCGACGGCCCCAAACAATCTTCTGGCAGCTGCATTCTGCAAAGGGAAACTCTCCTCGGGCAGCAAACCACAGCCCCAATGCGCCTCGGATCGAGAAAGCAACGCAAGCCGTTTTCGCCCCGGGCCCACGCCACTCCATAGGGCGAACCGGGGCTGGGCTGCCCCGGCTCCCTGGGCCCTGCTGCTTTGCTGGGGGTCTCCGGTGCCCGAAACCCACTCCCCACGGGTTCTCCTTCGTGGGGAAGCGGGATTGGGCGCACGAAAGCTTTCTGCGCCCAGGCCCCAGCCATGCCCCCTGGGCCAGCTCGGCCGCTCTGCGCCGAGGCCCCGTCGCACCGACGGCCGCAAACAATCTTCTGGCAGCTGCATTCTGCAAAGGGAAACTCTCCTCGGGCAGCAAACCACAGCCCCAACGCGCCTCGGATCGAGAAAGCAACGCAAGCCGGTTTCGCCTCCGGGCCCCCACTCTCCATAGAGCGAACCTGGGCTGGGCTGCCCAGGCTCCCTGGGCCCTGCTGCTTTGCTGGGTGTCTCCGGTGACCGAAACCCACTCCCCACGGGTTCTCCTTCGTGGGGAAGCAGGATTGGGCGCACGAAGGCCTTCTGCGCCCAGGCCCTAGCCATGCTCCCTGAGCCACCTCGGCCGCTCAGCGCCGAGGCCCCGTCGCACCGACGGCCCGAAACAATCTTCTGGCAGCTGCATTCTGCAAAGGGAAACTCTCCTCGGGCAGCAAACCACAGCCCCAACGCGCCTCGGATCGAGAAAGCAACGCAAGTCGTTTTCGCCCCTGGCCCCCCCCCCACTACATAGGGCGAACCGGGGCTGGGCTGCCCCGGCTGCCTGGGCCCTGCTGCTTTGCTGGGGGTCTCCGGTGCCCGAAACCCACTCCCCACGGGTTCTCCTTCGTGGTTAATCAGGATTGGGCGCGGGAAGCCTTCTGCGCCCAGGCCCCAGCCATACCCCCTGAGCCAGCACGGCTGCTCAGCGCCGAGGCCCCGTCGCACCGATGGCCCGAAGCAATATTCTGGCAGCTGCAACCTGCAAAGGGAAACTCTCCTTGGGCAGCAAACCACAGCCCCAACGCGCCTTGGATCGAGAAAGCAACGCAAGCCGTTTTCGCCCCCGGCCCACGCCACTCCATAGGGCGAACCGGGGCTGGGCTGCCCCTGCTCCCTGGGCCCTGCTGCTTTGCTGGGGGTCTCCGGTGCCCGAAACCCACTCCCCACGGGTTCTCCTTCGTGGGGAAGCGGGATTGGGCGCGCGAAGTCCTTCTGCGCCCAGGCCCCAGGCATGCCCCCTGAGCCAACTCGTCCGATCAGCGCCGAGGCCCTGTCGCACCGACGGCCCCAAACAATCTTCTGGCAGCTGCATTCTGCAAAGCGAAACTCTCCTCAGGCAGCAAACCACAGCCCCAACGCGCCTCGGATCGAGAAAGCAACGCAAGCCGGTTTCGCCTCCGGGCCCCCACTCTCCATAGAGCGAACCTGGGCTGGGCTGCCCTGGCTCCCTGGGCCCTGCTGCTTTGCTGGGGGTCTCCGGTGCCCGAAACCCACTCCCCACGTGTTCTCCTTCATGGGGAAGCAGGATTGGGCGCGTGAAGCCTTCTGCGCCCAGGCCCCAGCCATGCCCCCTGAGCCAGCACGGCCGCTCAGCGCCGAGGCCCAGTCGCACCGAAGGCCCCAAACAATCTTCTGGCAGCTGCATCCTGCAAAGGGAAACACTCCTCGGGCAGCAAACCACAGCCCCAACGCGCCTCGGATCGAGAAAGCAACGCAAGCCGTTTTCGCCCCCGGCACCGCGCTCGCCATAGGGCGAATGGGGGCAGGGCTCCCCGGCTGCCTGGGCCCTGCTGCTTTGCTGGGGGTCTCCGGTGCCCGAAACCCACTCCCCACGGGTTCTCCTTCGTGGGGAAGCGGAATTGGGCGCACGAAAGCTTTCTGCGCCCAGGCCCCAGCCATGCCCCCTGGGCCAGCTCGGCCACTCTGCTCCGAGGCCCCGTCGCACCGACGGCCGCAAACAATCTTCTGGCAGCTGCATTCTGCAAAGAGAAAATCTCCTCGGGCAGCAAACCACAGCCCCAACGCGCCTCGGATCGAGAAAGCAACGCAAGCCGTTTTCGCCCCTGGCCCCCCCCAACTCCATAGGGCGAACCGGGGCTGGGCTGCCCCGGCTGCCTGGGCCCTGCTGCTTTGCTGGGGGTCTCCGGTGCCCGAATCCCACTCCCCACGGGTTCTCCTTCGTGGTTAATCAGGATTGGGCGCGGGAAGCCTTCTGCGCCCAGGCCCCAGCCATGCCCCCTGAGCCAGCACGGCCGCTCAGCGCCGAGGCCCCGTCGCACCGATGGCCCGAAGCAATATTCTGGCAGCTGCAACCTGCAAAGGGAAACTCTCCTTGGGCAGCAAACCACAGCCCCAACGCGCCTTGGATCGAGAAAGCAACGCAAGCCGTTTTCGCCCCCGGCCCACGCCACTCCATAGGGCGAACCGGGGCTGGGCTGCCCCTGCTCCCTGGGCCCTGCTGCTTTGCTGGGTGTCTCCGGTGACCGAAACCCACTCCCCACGGGTTCTCCTTCGTGGGGAAGCAGGATTGGGCGCACGAAGGCCTTCTGCGCCCAGGCCCTAGCCATGCTCCCTGAGCCACCTCGGCCGCTCAGCGCCGAGGCCCCGTCGCACCGACGGCCCGAAACAATCTTCTGGCAGCTGCATTCTGCAAAGGGAAACTCTCCTCGGGCAGCAAACCACAGCCCCAACGCGCCTCGGATCGAGAAAGCAACGCAAGCCGTTTTCGCCCCTGGCCCCCCCCCCACTCCATAGGGCGAACCGGGGCTGGGCTGCCCCGGCTGCCTGGGCCCTGCTGCTTTGCTGGGGGTCTCCGGTGCCCGAAACCCACTCCCCACGGGTTCTCCTTCGTGGTTAATCAGGATTGGGCGCGGGAAGCCTTCTGCGCCCAGGCCCCAGCCATGCCCCCTGAGCCAGCAGGGCTGCTCAGCGCCGAGGCCCCGTCGCACCGATTGCCCGAAGCAATATTCTGGCAGCTGCAACCTGCAAAGGGAAACTCTCCTTGGGCAGCAAACCACAGCCCCAACGCGCCTCGGATCGAGAAAGCAACGCAAGCCGTTTTCGCCCCCGGCCCACGCCACTCCATAGGGCGAAACGGGGCTGGGCTGCCCCTGCTCCCTGGGCCCTGCTGCTTTGCTGGGGGTCTCCGGTGCCCGAAACCCACTCCCCACGGGTTCTCCTTCGTGGGGAAGCGGGATTGGGCGCGCGAAGTCCTTCTGCGCCCAGGCCCCAGGCATGCCCCCTGAGCCAGCTCGTCCGATCAGCGCCGAGGCCCTGTCGCACCGACGGCCCCAAATAATCTTCTGGCAGCTGCATTCTGCAAAGCGAAACTCTCCTCCGGCAGCAAACTACAGCCCCAACGTGCCTCGGATCCAGAAAGCAACGCAAGCCGTTTTCGCCTCCGGACCCCCGCTCTCCATAGAGCAAACCTGGGCTCGGCTGCCCTGGCTCCCTGATCCCTGCTGCTTTGCTGGGGGTCTCCGGTGCCCGAAACCCACTCCCCACGGGTTCTCCTTCGTGGGGAAGCAGGATTGGGCGCGCGAAGGCCTTCTGCGCCCAGGCCCGATCCATGCTCCTTGAGCCAGCTCGTCCTCTCAGCGCCGAGGCCCGTCGCACCGAAGGCCCCAAACAATCTTCTGGCAGCTGCATTCTGCAAAGGGAAACTCTCCTCGGGCAGCAAACCACAGCCCCAATGCGCCTCCGATCGAGAAAGCAACGCAAGCCGTTTTCGCCCCGGGCCCTCGCCACTCCATAGGGCGAACCGGGGCTGGGCTGCCCCGGCTCCCTGGGCCCTGCTGCTTTGCTGGGGGTCTCCGGTGCCCGAAACCCACTCCCCACGGGTTCTCCTTCGTGGGGAAGCAGGATTGGGCGCGCGAAGCCTTCTGCGCCCAGGCCCCAGCCATGCCCCCTGAGCCAGGACGGCCGCTCAGCGCCGAGGCCCCGTCGCACCGACGGCCCCAAACAATCTTCTGGCAGCTGCATTCTGCCAAGGGAAACTCTCCTCGGGCAGCAAACCACAGCCCCAATGCGCCTCAGATCGAGAAAGCAACGCAAGCCGTTTTCGCCCCGGGCCCACGCCACTCCATAGGGCGAACCGGGGCTGGGCTGCCCCGGCTCCCTGGGCCCTGCTGCTTTGCTGGGGGTCTCCGGTGCCCGAAACCCACTCCCCACGGGTTCTCCTTCGTGGGGAAGCGGGATTGGGCGCACGAAAGCTTTCTGCGCCCAGGCCCCAGCCATGCCCCCTGGGCCAGCTCGGCCGCTCTGCGCCGAGGCCCCGTCGCACCGACGGCCGCAAACAATCTTCTGGCAGCTGCATTCTGCAAAGGGAAACTCTCCTCGGGCAGCAAACCACAGCCCCAACGCGCCTCGGATCGAGAAAGCAACGCAAGCCGGTTTCGCATCCGGGACCCCACTCTCCATAGAGCGAACCTGGGCTGGGCTGCCCAGGCTCCCTGGGCCCTGCTGCTTTGCTGGGTGTCTCCGGTGACCGAAACCCACTCCCCACGGGTTCTCCTTCGTGGGGAAGCAGGATTGGGCGCAAGAAGGCCTTCTGCGCCCAGGCCCTAGCCATGCTCCCTGAGCCACCTCGGCCGCTCAGCGCCGAGGCCCCGTCGCACCGACGGCCCGAAACAATCTTCTGGCAGCTGCATTCTGCAAAGGGAAACTCTCCTCGGGCAGCAAACCACAGCCCCAACGCGCCTCGGATCGAGAAAGCAACGCAAGCCGTTTTCGCCCCTGGCCCCCCCCCACTCCATAGGGCGAACCGGGGCTGGGCTGCCCCGGCTGCCTGGGCCCTGCTGCTTTGCTGGGGGTCTCCGGTGCCCGAAACCCACTCCCCACGGGTTCTCCTTCGTGGTTAATCAGGATTGGGCGCGCGAAGGCCTTCTGCGCCCAGGCCCCAGCCATGCCCCCTGAGCCAGCACGGCCGCTCAGCGCCGAGGCCCCGTCGCACCGATGGCCCGAAGCAATATTCTGGCAGCTGCAACCTGCAAAGGGAAACTCTCCTTGGGCAGCAAACCACAGCCCCAACGCGCCTTGGATCGAGAAAGCAACGCAAGCCGTTTTCGCCCCCGGCCCACGCCACTCCATAGGGCGAACCGGGGCTGGGCTGCCCCTGCTCCCTGGGCCCTGCTGCTTTGCTGGGGGTCTCCGGTGCCCGAAACCCACTCCCCACGGGTTCTCCTTCGTGGGGAAGCGGGATTGGGCGCGCGAAGTCCTTCTGCGCCCAGGCCCCAGGCATGCCCCCTGAGCCAGCTCGTCCGATCAGCGCCGAGGCCCTGTCGCACCGACGGCCCCAAACAATCTTCTGGCAGCTGCATTCTGCAAAGCGAAACTCTCCTCCGGCAGCAAACTACAGCCCCAACGTGCCTCGGATCGAGAAAGCAACGCAAGCCGTTTTCGCCTCCGGACCCCCGCTCTCCATAGAGCAAACCTGGGCTGGGCTGCCCTGGCTCCCTGATCCCTGCTGCTTTGCTGGGGGTCTCCGGTGCCCGAAACCCACTCCCCACGGGTTCTCCTTCGTGGGGAAGCAGGATTGGGCGCGCGAAGGCCTTCTGCGCCCAGGCCCAATCCATGCTCCCTGAGCCAGCTCGTCCTCTCAGCGCCGAGGCCCGTCGCACCGACGGCCCCAAACAATCTTCTGGCAGCTGCATTCTGCAAAGGGAAACTCTCCTCGGGCAGCAAACCACAGCCCCAACGCGCCTCGGATCGAGAAAGCAACGCAAGCCGTTTTCGGCCCCGGCCCCCCGCTCTCCATATGGCGAACCGGGGCTGGGCTGCCCTGGCTCCTTGGGCCCTGCTGCTTTGCTGGGGATCTCCGGTGCCCGAAACCCACTCCCCACGGGTTCTCCTTCATGGGGAAGCAGGATTGGGCGCGCGAAGCCTTCTGCGCCCAGGCCCCAGCCATGCCCCCTGAGCCAGCACGGCCGCTCAGCGCCGAGGCCCCGTCGCACCGACGGCCCCAAACAATCTTCTGGCAGCTGCATTCTGCAAAGGGAAACTCTCCTCAGGCAGCAAACCACAGCCCCAATGCGCCTCGGATCGAGAAAGCAACGCAAGCCGTTTTAGCCCCCGGCCCCCCGCTCTCCATAGAGCGAACCGGGGCTGGGCTGCCCCGGCTCCCTGGGCCCTGCTGCTTTGCTGGGGGTCTCCGGTGCCCGAAACCCACTCTCCACGGGTTCTCCTTCGTGGGGAAGCAGGATTGGGCGCACGAAGGCCTTCTGCTCCCAGGCCCAAGCCATGCCCCCTGGGCCAGCTCGGCCGCTCTGCGCCAAGGCCCCATCGCACCGATGGCCTGAAACAATCTTCTGGCAGCTGCATTCTGCAAAGGGAAACACTCCTCAGGCAGCAAACCACAGCCCCAACGCGCCTCGGATCGAGAAAGCAACGCAAGCCGTTTTCGCCCCCCGCACCGCGCTCGCCATAGGGCGAATCGGGGTAGGGCTGCCCCGGCTGCCTGGGCCCTGCTGCTTTGCTGGGGGTCTCCGGTGCCCGAAACCCACTCCCCACGGGTTCTCCTTCGTGGGGAAGCGGGATTGGGCGCACGAAAGCTTTCTGCGCCCAGGCCCCAGCCATGCCCCCTGGGCCAGCTCGGCCGCTCTGCGCCGAGGCCCCGTCGCACCGACGGCCCCAAACAATCTTCTGGCAGCTGCATTCTGCAAAGGGAAATTCTCCTCGGACAGCAAACCACAGCCCCAATGCGCCTCGGATCGAGAAAGCAATGCAGGCTGTTTTCGCCCCCGGCCCCCCGCTCTCCATATGGCGAACCGGGGCTGGGCTGCCCTGGCTCCTTGGGCCCTGCTGCTTTGCTGGGGGTCTCCGGTGCCCGAAACCCACTCCCCACGGGTTCTCCTTCATGGGGAAGCAGGATTGGGCGCGTGAAGCCTTCTGCGCCCAGGCCCCAGCCATGCCCCCTGAGACAACACGGCCGCTCAGCGCCGAGGCCCAGTCGCACCGACGGCCCCAAACAATCTTCTGGCAGCTGCATCCTGCAAAGGGAAACACTCCTAGGGCAGCAAACCACAGCCCCAAGGCGCCTCGGATCGAGAAAGCAACGCAAGCCGTTTTCTCCCCCGGCACCGCGCTCGCCATAGGGCGAATGGGGGCAGGGCTGCCCCGGCTGCCTGGGCCCTGCTGCTTTGCTGAGGGTCTCCGGTGCCCGAAACCCACTCCCCACGGGTTCTCCTTCGTGGGGAAGCAGGATTGGGCGCGCGAAGGCCTTCTGCGCCCAGGCCCGATCCATGCTCCCTGAGCCAGCTCGTCCTCTCAGCGCCGAGGCCCGTCGCACCGACGGCCCCAAACAATCTTCTGGCAGCTGCATTCTGCAAAGGGAAACTCTCCTCGGGCAGCAAACCACAGCCCCAACGCGCCTCGGATCGAGAAAGCAACGCAAGCCGTTTTCGGCCCCGGCCCCCCGCTCTCCATATGGCGAACCGGGGCTGGGCTGCCCTGGCTCCTTGGGCCCTGCTGCTTTGCTGGGGATCTCCGGTGCCCGAAACCCACTCCCCACGGGTTCTCCTTCATGGGGAAGCAGGATTGGGCGCGCGAAGCCTTCTGCGCCCAGGCCCCAGCCATGCCCCCTGAGCCAGCACGGCCGCTCAGCGCCGAGGCCCCGTCGCACCGACGGCCCCAAACAATCTTCTGGCAGCTGCATTCTGCAAAGGGAAACTCTCCTCAGGCAGCAAACCACAGCCCCAATGCGCCTCGGATCGAGAAAGCAACGCAAGCCGTTTTAGCCCCCGGCCCCCCGCTCTCCATAGAGCGAACCGGGGCTGGGCTGCCCCGGCTCCCTGGGCCCTGCTGCTTTGCTGGGGGTCTCCGGTGCCCGAAACCCACTCTCCACGGGTTCTCCTTCGTGGGGAAGCAGGATTGGGCGCACGAAGGCCTTCTGCTCCCAGGCCCAAGCCATGCCCCCTGGGCCAGCTCGGCCGCTCTGCGCCAAGGCCCCATCGCACCGATGGCCTGAAACAATCTTCTGGCAGCTGCATTCTGCAAAGGGAAACACTCCTCAGGCAGCAAACCACAGCCCCAACGCGCCTCGGATCGAGAAAGCAACGCAAGCCGTTTTCGCCCCCGGCACCGCCCTCGCCATAGGGCGAATCGGGGTAGGGCTGCCCCGGCTGCCTGGGCCCTGCTGCTTTGCTGGGGGTCTCCGGTGCCCGAAACCCACTCCCCACGGGTTCTCCTTCGTGGGGAAGCGGGATTGGGCGCACGAAAGCTTTCTGCGCCCAGGCCCCAGCCATGCCCCCTGGGCCAGCTCGGCCGCTCTGCGCCGAGGCCCCGTCGCACCGACGGCCCCAAACAATCTTCTGGCAGCTGCATTCTGCAAAGGGAAATTCTCCTCGGACAGCAAACCACAGCCCCAATGCGCCTCGGATCGAGAAAGCAATGCAGGCTGTTTTCGCCCCCGGCCCCCCGCTCTCCATATGGCGAACCGGGGCTGGGCTGCCCTGGCTCCTTGGGCCCTGCTGCTTTGCTGGGGGTCTCCGGTGCCCGAAACCCACTCCCCACGGGTTCTCCTTCATGGGGAAGCAGGATTGGGCGCGTCAAGCCTTCTGCGCCCAGGCCCCAGCCATGCCCCCTGAGACAGCACGGCCGCTCAGCGCCGAGGCCCAGTCGCACCGACGGCCCCAAACAATCTTCTGGCAGCTGCATCCTGCAAAGGGAAACACTCCTAGGGCAGCAAACCACAGCCCCAAGGCGCCTCGGATCGAGAAAGCAACGCAAGCCGTTTTCTCCCCCGGCACCGCGCTCGCCATAGAGCGAATGGGGGCAGGGCTGCCCCGGCTGCCTGGGCCCTGCTGCTTTGCTGAGGGTCTCCGGTGCCCGAAACCCACTCCCCACGGGTTCTCCTTCGTGGGGAAGCGGAATTGGGCGCACGAAAGCTTTCTGCGCCCAGGCCCCAGCCATGCCCCCTGGGCCAGCTCGGCCGCTCTGCGCCGAGGCCCCGTCGCACCGACGGCCCCAAACAATCTTCTGGCAGCTGCATTCTGCAAAGGGAAACTCTCCTCGGGGAACAAACCACAGCCCCAACGCGCCTCGGATCGAGAAAGCAACGCAAGCCGGTTTCGCCTCCGGGCCCCCACTCTCCATAGAGCGAACAGGGGCTAGGCTGCCCTGGCTCCCTGGGCCCTGCTGCTTTGCTGGGGGTCTCCGGTGGCCGAAACCCACTCCCCACGGGTTCTCCTTCGTGGGGAAGCAGGATTGGGCGCACGAAGGCCTTCTGCGCCCAGGCCCTAGCCATGCCCCCTGAGCCACCTCGGCCGCTCAGCGCCGAGGTCCCGTCGCACCGATGGCCCTAAGCAATATTCTGGCAGCTGCAACCTGCAAAGGGAAACTCTCCTTGGGCAGCAAACCACAGCCCCAACGCGCCTCGGATCGAGAAAGCAACGCAAGCCGTTTTCGCCCCCGGCCCACGCCACTCCATAGGGCGAACCGGGGCTGGGCTGCCCCTGCTCCCTGGGCCCTGCTGCTTTGCTGGGGGTCTCCGGTGCCCGAAACCCACTCCCCACGAGTTCTCCTTCGTGGGGAAGCAGGATTGGGTGCGCGAAGGCCTTCTGCTCCCAGGCCCCAGCCATGCCCCCTGGGCCAGCTCGGCCGCTCTGCGCCGAGGCTCCATCGCACCGATGGCCTGAAACAATCTTCTGGCAGCTGCATTCTGCAAAGGGAAACACTCCTCAGGCAGCAAACCACAGCCCCAACGCGCCTCGGATCGAGAAAGCAACGCAAGCCGTTTTCGCCCCCGGCACCGCGCTCGCCATAGGGCGAATCGGGGCAGGGCTGCCCCGGCTGCCTGGGCCCTGCTGCTTTGCTGGGGGTCTCCGGTGCCCGAAACCCACTCCCCACGGGTTCTCCTTCGTGGGGAAACGGGATTGGGCACTCGAAAGCCTTCTGCGCCCAGGCCCCAGGCATGCCCCCTGAGCCAGCTCGTCCGATCAGCGCCGAGGCCCTGTCGCACCGACGGCCCCAAACAATCTTCTGGCAGCTGCATTCTGCAAAGCGAAACTCTCCTCCGGCAGCAAACTACAGCCCCAACGTGCCTCGGATCGAGAAAGCAACGCAAGCCGGTTTCGCCTCCGGGCCCCCACTCTCCATAGAGCGAACCTGGGCTGGGCTGCCCAGGCTCCCTGGGCCCTGCTGCTTTGCTGGGTGTCTCCGGTGACCGAAACCCACTCCCCACGGGTTCTCCTTCGTGGGGAAGCAGGATTGGGCGCACGAAGGCCTTCTGCGCCCAGGCCCTAGCCATGCTCCCTGAGCCACCTCGGCCGCTCAGCGCCGAGGCCCCGTCGCACCGACGGCCCGAAACAATCTTCTGGCAGCTGCATTCTGCAAAGGGAAACTCTCCTCGGGCAGCAAACCACAGCCCCAACGCGCCTCGGATCGAGAAAGCAACGCAAGCCGTTTTCGCCCCTGGCCCCCCCCCCACTACATAGGGCGAACCGGGGCTGGGCTGCCCCGGCTGCCTGGGCCCTGCTGCTTTGCTGGGGGTCTCCGGTGCCCGAAACCCACTCCCCACGGGTTCTCCTTCGTGGTTAATCAGGATTGGGCGCGGGAAGCCTTCTGCGCCCAGGCCCCAGCCATACCCCCTGAGCCAGCACGGCTGCTCAGCGCCGAGGCCCCGTCGCACCGATGGCCCGAAGCAATATTCTGGCAGCTGCAACCTGCAAAGGGAAACTCTCCTTGGGCAGCAAACCACAGCCCCAACGCGCCTTGGATCGAGAAAGCAACGCAAGCCGTTTTCGCCCCCGGCCCACGCCACTCCATAGGGCGAACCGGGGCTGGGCTGCCCCTGCTCCCTGGGCCCTGCTGCTTTGCTGGGGGTCTCCGGTGCCCGAAACCCACTCCCCACGGGTTCTCCTTCGTGGGGAAGCGGGATTGGGCGCGCGAAGTCCTTCTGCGCCCAGGCCCCAGGCATGCCCCCTGAGCCAACTCGTCCGATCAGCGCCGAGGCCCTGTCGCACCGACGGCCCCAAACAATCTTCTGGCAGCTGCATTCTGCAAAGCGAAACTCTCCTCAGGCAGCAAACCACAGCCCCAACGCGCCTCGGATCGAGAAAGCAACGCAAGCCGGTTTCGCCTCCGGGCCCCCACTCTCCATAGAGCGAACCTGGGCTGGGCTGCCCTGGCTCCCTGGGCCCTGCTGCTTTGCTGGGGGTCTCCGGTGCCCGAAACCCACTCCCCACGTGTTCTCCTTCATGGGGAAGCAGGATTGGGCGCGTGAAGCCTTCTGCGCCCAGGCCCCAGCCATGCCCCCTGAGCCAGCACGGCCGCTCAGCGCCGAGGCCCAGTCGCACCGAAGGCCCCAAACAATCTTCTGGCAGCTGCATCCTGCAAAGGGAAACACTCCTCGGGCAGCAAACCACAGCCCCAACGCGCCTCGGATCGAGAAAGCAACGCAAGCCGTTTTCGCCCCCGGCACCGCGCTCGCCATAGGGCGAATGGGGGCAGGGCTCCCCGGCTGCCTGGGCCCTGCTGCTTTGCTGGGGGTCTCCGGTGCCCGAAACCCACTCCCCACGGGTTCTCCTTCGTGGGGAAGCGGAATTGGGCGCACGAAAGCTTTCTGCGCCCAGGCCCCAGCCATGCCCCCTGGGCCAGCTCGGCCACTCTGCTCCGAGGCCCCGTCGCACCGACGGCCGCAAACAATCTTCTGGCAGCTGCATTCTGCAAAGAGAAAATCTCCTCGGGCAGCAAACCACAGCCCCAACGCGCCTCGGATCGAGAAAGCAACGCAAGCCGTTTTCGCCCCTGGCCCCCCCCAACTCCATAGGGCGAACCGGGGCTGGGCTGCCCCGGCTGCCTGGGCCCTGCTGCTTTGCTGGGGGTCTCCGGTGCCCGAATCCCACTCCCCACGGGTTCTCCTTCGTGGTTAATCAGGATTGGGCGCGGGAAGCCTTCTGCGCCCAGGCCCCAGCCATGCCCCCTGAGCCAGCACGGCCGCTCAGCGCCGAGGCCCCGTCGCACCGATGGCCCGAAGCAATATTCTGGCAGCTGCAACCTGCAAAGGGAAACTCTCCTTGGGCAGCAAACCACAGCCCCAACGCGCCTTGGATCGAGAAAGCAACGCAAGCCGTTTTCGCCCCCGGCCCACGCCACTCCATAGGGCGAACCGGGGCTGGGCTGCCCCTGCTCCCTGGGCCCTGCTGCTTTGCTGGGTGTCTCCGGTGACCGAAACCCACTCCCCACGGGTTCTCCTTCGTGGGGAAGCAGGATTGGGCGCACGAAGGCCTTCTGCGCCCAGGCCCTAGCCATGCTCCCTGAGCCACCTCGGCCGCTCAGCGCCGAGGCCCCGTCGCACCGACGGCCCGAAACAATCTTCTGGCAGCTGCATTCTGCAAAGGGAAACTCTCCTCGGGCAGCAAACCACAGCCCCAACGCGCCTCGGATCGAGAAAGCAACGCAAGCCGTTTTCGCCCCTGGCCCCCCCCCCACTCCATAGGGCGAACCGGGGCTGGGCTGCCCCGGCTGCCTGGGCCCTGCTGCTTTGCTGGGGGTCTCCGGTGCCCGAAACCCACTCCCCACGGGTTCTCCTTCGTGGTTAATCAGGATTGGGCGCGGGAAGCCTTCTGCGCCCAGGCCCCAGCCATGCCCCCTGAGCCAGCAGGGCTGCTCAGCGCCGAGGCCCCGTCGCACCGATGGCCCGAAGCAATATTCTGGCAGCTGCAACCTGCAAAGGGAAACTCTCCTTGGGCAGCAAACCACAGCCCCAACGCGCCTCGGATCGAGAAAGCAACGCAAGCCGTTTTCGCCCCCGGCCCACGCCACTCCATAGGGCGAAACGGGGCTGGGCTGCCCCTGCTCCCTGGGCCCTGCTGCTTTGCTGGGGGTCTCCGGTGCCCGAAACCCACTCCCCACGGGTTCTCCTTCGTGGGGAAGCGGGATTGGGCGCGCGAAGTCCTTCTGCGCCCAGGCCCCAGGCATGCCCCCTGAGCCAGCTCGTCCGATCAGCGCCGAGGCCCTGTCGCACCGACGGCCCCAAATAATCTTCTGGCAGCTGCATTCTGCAAAGCGAAACTCTCATCCGGCAGCAAACTACAGCCCCAACGTGCCTCGGATCCAGAAAGCAACGCAAGCCGTTTTCGCCTCCGGACCCCCGCTCTCCATAGAGCAAACCTGGGCTCGGCTGCCCTGGCTCCCTGATCCCTGCTGCTTTGCTGGGGGTCTCCGGTGCCCGAAACCCACTCCCCACGGGTTCTCCTTCGTGGGGAAGCAGGATTGGGCGCGCGAAGGCCTTCTGCGCCCAGGCCCGATCCATGCTCCTTGAGCCAGCTCGTCCTCTCAGCGCCGAGGCCCGTCGCACCGAAGGCCCCAAACAATCTTCTGGCAGCTGCATTCTGCAAAGGGAAACTCTCCTCGGGCAGCAAACCACAGCCCCAATGCGCCTCCGATCGAGAAAGCAACGCAAGCCGTTTTCGCCCCGGGCCCTCGCCACTCCATAGGGCGAACCGGGGCTGGGCTGCCCCGGCTCCCTGGGCCCTGCTGCTTTGCTGGGGGTCTCCGGTGCCCGAAACCCACTCCCCACGGGTTCTCCTTCGTGGGGAAGCAGGATTGGGCGCGCGAAGCCTTCTGCGCCCAGGCCCCAGCCATGCCCCCTGAGCCAGGTCGGCCGCTCAGCGCCGAGGCCCCGTCGCACCGACGGCCCCAAACAATCTTCTGGCAGCTGCATTCTGCCAAGGGAAACTCTCCTCGGGCAGCAAACCACAGCCCCAATGCGCCTCAGATCGAGAAAGCAACGCAAGCCGTTTTCGCCCCGGGCCCACGCCACTCCATAGGGCGAACCGGGGCTGGGCTGCCCCGGCTCCCTGGGCCCTGCTGCTTTGCTGGGGGTCTCCGGTGCCCGAAACCCACTCCCCACGGGTTCTCCTTCGTGGGGAAGCGGGATTGGGCGCACGAAAGCTTTCTGCGCCCAGGCCCCAGCCATGCCCCCTGGGCCAGCTCGGCCGCTCTGCGCCGAGGCCCCGTCGCACCGACGGCCGCAAACAATCTTCTGGCAGCTGCATTCTGCAAAGGGAAACTCTCCTCGGGCAGCAAACCACAGCCCCAACGCGCCTCGGATCGAGAAAGCAACGCAAGCCGGTTTCGCATCCGGGACCCCACTCTCCATAGAGCGAACCTGGGCTGGGCTGCCCAGGCTCCCTGGGCCCTGCTGCTTTGCTGGGTGTCTCCGGTGACCGAAACCCACTCCCCACGGGTTCTCCTTCGTGGGGAAGCAGGATTGGGCGCAAGAAGGCCTTCTGCGCCCAGGCCCTAGCCATGCTCCCTGAGCCACCTCGGCCGCTCAGCGCCGAGGCCCCGTCGCACCGACGGCCCGAAACAATCTTCTGGCAGCTGCATTCTGCAAAGGGAAACTCTCCTCGGGCAGCAAACCACAGCCCCAACGCGCCTCGGATCGAGAAAGCAACGCAAGCCGTTTTCGCCCCTGGCCCCCCCCCACTCCATAGGGCGAACCGGGGCTGGGCTGCCCCGGCTGCCTGGGCCCTGCTGCTTTGCTGGGGGTCTCCGGTGCCCGAAACCCACTCCCCACGGGTTCTCCTTCGTGGTTAATCAGGATTGGGCGCGCGAAGGCCTTCTGCGCCCAGGCCCCAGCCATGCCCCCTGAGCCAGCACGGCCGCTCAGCGCCGAGGCCCCGTCGCACCGATGGCCCGAAGCAATATTCTGGCAGCTGCAACCTGCAAAGGGAAACTCTCCTTGGGCAGCAAACCACAGCCCCAACGCGCCTTGGATCGAGAAAGCAACGCAAGCCGTTTTCGCCCCCGGCCCACGCCACTCCATAGGGCGAACCGGGGCTGGGCTGCCCCTGCTCCCTGGGCCCTGCTGCTTTGCTGGGGGTCTCCGGTGCCCGAAACCCACTCCCCACGGGTTCTCCTTCGTGGGGAAGCGGGATTGGGCGCGCGAAGTCCTTCTGCGCCCAGGCCCCAGGCATGCCCCCTGAGCCAGCTCGTCCGATCAGCGCCGAGGCCCTGTCGCACCGACGGCCCCAAACAATCTTCTGGCAGCTGCATTCTGCAAAGCGAAACTCTCCTCCGGCAGCAAACTACAGCCCCAACGTGCCTCGGATCGAGAAAGCAACGCAAGCCGTTTTCGCCTCCGGACCCCCGCTCTCCATAGAGCAAACCTGGGCTGGGCTGCCCTGGCTCCCTGATCCCTGCTGCTTTGCTGGGGGTCTCCGGTGCCCGAAACCCACTCCCCACGGGTTCTCCTTCGTGGGGAAGCAGGATTGGGCGCGCGAAGGCCTTCTGCGCCCAGGCCCAATCCATGCTCCCTGAGCCAGCTCGTCCTCTCAGCGCCGAGGCCCGTCGCACCGACGGCCCCAAACAATCTTCTGGCAGCTGCATTCTGCAAAGGGAAACTCTCCTCGGGCAGCAAACCACAGCCCCAACGCGCCTCGGATCGAGAAAGCAACGCAAGCCGTTTTCGGCCCCGGCCCCCCGCTCTCCATATGGCGAACCGGGGCTGGGCTGCCCTGGCTCCTTGGGCCCTGCTGCTTTGCTGGGGATCTCCGGTGCCCGAAACCCACTCCCCACGGGTTCTCCTTCATGGGGAAGCAGGATTGGGCGCGCGAAGCCTTCTGCGCCCAGGCCCCAGCCATGCCCCCTGAGCCAGCACGGCCGCTCAGCGCCGAGGCCCCGTCGCACCGACGGCCCCAAACAATCTTCTGGCAGCTGCATTCTGCAAAGGGAAACTCTCCTCAGGCAGCAAACCACAGCCCCAATGCGCCTCGGATCGAGAAAGCAACGCAAGCCGTTTTAGCCCCCGGCCCCCCGCTCTCCATAGAGCGAACCGGGGCTGGGCTGCCCCGGCTCCCTGGGCCCTGCTGCTTTGCTGGGGGTCTCCGGTGCCCGAAACCCACTCTCCACGGGTTCTCCTTCGTGGGGAAGCAGGATTGGGCGCACGAAGGCCTTCTGCTCCCAGGCCCAAGCCATGCCCCCTGGGCCAGCTCGGCCGCTCTGCGCCAAGGCCCCATCGCACCGATGGCCTGAAACAATCTTCTGGCAGCTGCATTCTGCAAAGGGAAACACTCCTCAGGCAGCAAACCACAGCCCCAACGCGCCTCGGATCGAGAAAGCAACGCAAGCCGTTTTCGCCCCCCGCACCGCGCTCGCCATAGGGCGAATCGGGGTAGGGCTGCCCCGGCTGCCTGGGCCCTGCTGCTTTGCTGGGGGTCTCCGGTGCCCGAAACCCACTCCCCACGGGTTCTCCTTCGTGGGGAAGCGGGATTGGGCGCACGAAAGCTTTCTGCGCCCAGGCCCCAGCCATGCCCCCTGGGCCAGCTCGGCCGCTCTGCGCCGAGGCCCCGTCGCACCGACGGCCCCAAACAATCTTCTGGCAGCTGCATTCTGCAAAGGGAAATTCTCCTCGGACAGCAAACCACAGCCCCAATGCGCCTCGGATCGAGAAAGCAATGCAGGCTGTTTTCGCCCCCGGCCCCCCGCTCTCCATATGGCGAACCGGGGCTGGGCTGCCCTGGCTCCTTGGGCCCTGCTGCTTTGCTGGGGGTCTCCGGTGCCCGAAACCCACTCCCCACGGGTTCTCCTTCATGGGGAAGCAGGATTGGGCGCGTGAAGCCTTCTGCGCCCAGGCCCCAGCCATGCCCCCTGAGACAACACGGCCGCTCAGCGCCGAGGCCCAGTCGCACCGACGGCCCCAAACAATCTTCTGGCAGCTGCATCCTGCAAAGGGAAACACTCCTAGGGCAGCAAACCACAGCCCCAAGGCGCCTCGGATCGAGAAAGCAACGCAAGCCGTTTTCTCCCCCGGCACCGCGCTCGCCATAGGGCGAATGGGGGCAGGGCTGCCCCGGCTGCCTGGGCCCTGCTGCTTTGCTGAGGGTCTCCGGTGCCCGAAACCCACTCCCCACGGGTTCTCCTTCGTGGGGAAGCAGGATTGGGCGCGCGAAGGCCTTCTGCGCCCAGGCCCGATCCATGCTCCCTGAGCCAGCTCGTCCTCTCAGCGCCGAGGCCCGTCGCACCGACGGCCCCAAACAATCTTCTGGCAGCTGCATTCTGCAAAGGGAAACTCTCCTCGGGCAGCAAACCACAGCCCCAACGCGCCTCGGATCGAGAAAGCAACGCAAGCCGTTTTCGGCCCCGGCCCCCCGCTCTCCATATGGCGAACCGGGGCTGGGCTGCCCTGGCTCCTTGGGCCCTGCTGCTTTGCTGGGGATCTCCGGTGCCCGAAACCCACTCCCCACGGGTTCTCCTTCATGGGGAAGCAGGATTGGGCGCGCGAAGCCTTCTGCGCCCAGGCCCCAGCCATGCCCCCTGAGCCAGCACGGCCGCTCAGCGCCGAGGCCCCGTCGCACCGACGGCCCCAAACAATCTTCTGGCAGCTGCATTCTGCAAAGGGAAACTCTCCTCAGGCAGCAAACCACAGCCCCAATGCGCCTCGGATCGAGAAAGCAACGCAAGCCGTTTTAGCCCCCGGCCCCCCGCTCTCCATAGAGCGAACCGGGGCTGGGCTGCCCCGGCTCCCTGGGCCCTGCTGCTTTGCTGGGGGTCTCCGGTGCCCGAAACCCACTCTCCACGGGTTCTCCTTCGTGGGGAAGCAGGATTGGGCGCACGAAGGCCTTCTGCTCCCAGGCCCAAGCCATGCCCCCTGGGCCAGCTCGGCCGCTCTGCGCCAAGGCCCCATCGCACCGATGGCCTGAAACAATCTTCTGGCAGCTGCATTCTGCAAAGGGAAACACTCCTCAGGCAGCAAACCACAGCCCCAACGCGCCTCGGATCGAGAAAGCAACGCAAGCCGTTTTCGCCCCCGGCACCGCCCTCGCCATAGGGCGAATCGGGGTAGGGCTGCCCCGGCTGCCTGGGCCCTGCTGCTTTGCTGGGGGTCTCCGGTGCCCGAAACCCACTCCCCACGGGTTCTCCTTCGTGGGGAAGCGGGATTGGGCGCACGAAAGCTTTCTGCGCCCAGGCCCCAGCCATGCCCCCTGGGCCAGCTCGGCCGCTCTGCGCCGAGGCCCCGTCGCACCGACGGCCCCAAACAATCTTCTGGCAGCTGCATTCTGCAAAGGGAAATTCTCCTCGGACAGCAAACCACAGCCCCAATGCGCCTCGGATCGAGAAAGCAATGCAGGCTGTTTTCGCCCCCGGCCCCCCGCTCTCCATATGGCGAACCGGGGCTGGGCTGCCCTGGCTCCTTGGGCCCTGCTGCTTTGCTGGGGGTCTCCGGTGCCCGAAACCCACTCCCCACGGGTTCTCCTTCATGGGGAAGCAGGATTGGGCGCGTCAAGCCTTCTGCGCCCAGGCCCCAGCCATGCCCCCTGAGACAGCACGGCCGCTCAGCGCCGAGGCCCAGTCGCACCGACGGCCCCAAACAATCTTCTGGCAGCTGCATCCTGCAAAGGGAAACACTCCTAGGGCAGCAAACCACAGCCCCAAGGCGCCTCGGATCGAGAAAGCAACGCAAGCCGTTTTCTCCCCCGGCACCGCGCTCGCCATAGAGCGAATGGGGGCAGGGCTGCCCCGGCTGCCTGGGCCCTGCTGCTTTGCTGAGGGTCTCCGGTGCCCGAAACCCACTCCCCACGGGTTCTCCTTCGTGGGGAAGCGGAATTGGGCGCACGAAAGCTTTCTGCGCCCAGGCCCCAGCCATGCCCCCTGGGCCAGCTCGGCCGCTCTGCGCCGAGGCCCCGTCGCACCGACGGCCCCAAACAATCTTCTGGCAGCTGCATTCTGCAAAGGGAAACTCTCCTCGGGGAACAAACCACAGCCCCAACGCGCCTCGGATCGAGAAAGCAACGCAAGCCGGTTTCGCCTCCGGGCCCCCACTCTCCATAGAGCGAACAGGGGCTAGGCTGCCCTGGCTCCCTGGGCCCTGCTGCTTTGCTGGGGGTCTCCGGTGGCCGAAACCCACTCCCCACGGGTTCTCCTTCGTGGGGAAGCAGGATTGGGCGCACGAAGGCCTTCTGCGCCCAGGCCCTAGCCATGCCCCCTGAGCCACCTCGGCCGCTCAGCGCCGAGGTCCCGTCGCACCGATGGCCCTAAGCAATATTCTGGCAGCTGCAACCTGCAAAGGGAAACTCTCCTTGGGCAGCAAACCACAGCCCCAACGCGCCTCGGATCGAGAAAGCAACGCAAGCCGTTTTCGCCCCCGGCCCACGCCACTCCATAGGGCGAACCGGGGCTGGGCTGCCCCTGCTCCCTGGGCCCTGCTGCTTTGCTGGGGGTCTCCGGTGCCCGAAACCCACTCCCCACGAGTTCTCCTTCGTGGGGAAGCAGGATTGGGTGCGCGAAGGCCTTCTGCTCCCAGGCCCCAGCCATGCCCCCTGGGCCAGCTCGGCCGCTCTGCGCCGAGGCTCCATCGCACCGATGGCCTGAAACAATCTTCTGGCAGCTGCATTCTGCAAAGGGAAACACTCCTCAGGCAGCAAACCACAGCCCCAACGCGCCTCGGATCGAGAAAGCAACGCAAGCCGTTTTCGCCCCCGGCACCGCGCTCGCCATAGGGCGAATCGGGGCAGGGCTGCCCCGGCTGCCTGGGCCCTGCTGCTTTGCTGGGGGTCTCCGGTGCCCGAAACCCACTCCCCACGGGTTCTCCTTCGTGGGGAAACGGGATTGGGCACTCGAAAGCCTTCTGCGCCCAGGCCCCAGGCATGCCCCCTGAGCCAGCTCGTCCGATCAGCGCCGAGGCCCTGTCGCACCGACGGCCCCAAACAATCTTCTGGCAGCTGCATTCTGCAAAGCGAAACTCTCCTCCGGCAGCAAACTACAGCCCCAACGTGCCTCGGATCGAGAAAGCAACGCAAGCCGTTTTCGCCTCCGGACCCCCGCTCTCCATAGAGCGAACCTGGGCTGGGCTGCCCCTGCTCCCTGGGCCCTGCTGCTTTGCTGGGGGTCTCCGGTGCCCGAAACCCACTCCCTACGGGTTCTCCTTCGTGGGGAAGCGGGATTGGGCGCGCGAAGGCCTTCTGCGCCCAGGCCCCAGGCATGCCCCCTGAGCCAGCTCGTCCGATCAGCGCCGAGGCCCTGTCGCACCAACGGCCCCAAACAATCTTCTGGCAGCTGCATTCTGCAAAGCGAAACTCTCCTCCGGCAGCAAACTACAGCCAAAACGTGCCTCGGATCCAGAAAGCAACGCAAGCCGTTTTCGCCTCCGGACCCCCGCTCTCCATAGAGCAAACCTGGGCTGGGCTGCCCTGGCTCCCTGATCCCTGCTGCTTTGCTGGGGGTCTCCGGTGCCCGAAACCCACTCCCCACGGGTTCTCCTTCGTGGGGAAGCAGGATTGGGCGCGCGAAGGCCTTCTGCGCCCAGGCCTGATCCATGCTCCCTGAGCCAGCTCGTCCTCTCAGCGCCGAGGCCCGTCGCACCGACGGCCCCAAACAATCTTCTGGCAGCTGCATTCTGCAAAGGGAAACTCTCCTCGGGCAGCAAACCACAGCGCCAACGCGCCTCGGATCGAGAAAGCAACGCAAGCCGTTTTCGCCCCCGGACCCCCGCTCTCCATAGAGCGAACCGGGGCTGGGCTGCCCCGGCTCCCTGGGCCCTGCTGCTTTGCTGGGGGTCTCCATTGCCTGAAACCCACTCCCCACGTGTTCTCCTTCGTGGAGATGCACGATTGGGCGCGCGAAGCCTTCTGATCCCACGCCCCAGCCATGGCCCCTGAGCCGGCTCCGCTGCCCAGCGCCAAGTCCCCTTCGAATCGACGGCCATAAACGAACTTCTGGCAGCTGCATTCTGCAAAGGGAAACTCTCCTCGGGCAGCAAACCACAGCCCCAACGCGCCTCGGATCGAGAAAGCAACGCAAGCCGTTTTCAGCCCCGGCCCCCCGCTCTCCATATGGCGAACCGGGGCTGGGCTGCCCTGGCTCCTTGGGCCCTGCTGCTTTGCTGGGGATCTCCGGTGCCCGAAACCCACTCCCCACGGGTTCTCCTTCATGGGGAAGCAGGATTGGGCGCGCGAAGCCTTCTGCGCCCAGGCCCCAGCCATGCCCCCTGAGCCAGCACGGCCGCTCAGCGCTGAGGCCCCGTCGCACCGACGGCCCCAAACAATCTTCTGGCAGCTGCATTCTGCAAAGGGAAACTCTCCTCGGGCAGCAAACCACAGCCCCAACGCGCCTCGGATCGAGAAAGCAATGCAAGCCGTTTTCGCCCCCGGCCCCCCGCTCTCCATAGAGCGAACCGGGGCTGGGCTGCCCCGGCTCCCTGGGCCCTGCTGCTTTGCTGGGGGTCTCCGGTGCCCGAAACCCACTCTCCACGGGTTCTCCTTCGGGGGAAGCAGGATTGGGCGCACGAAGGCCTTCTGCTCCCAGGCCCCAGCCATGCCCCCTGGGCCAGCTCGGCCGCTCTGCGCCGAGGCCCCATTGCACCGATGGCCTGAAACAATCTTCTGGCAGCTGCATTCTGCAAAGGGAAACACTCCTCAGGCAGCAAACCACAGCCCCAACGCGCCTCGGATCGAGAAAGCAACGCAAGCCGTTTTCGCCCCCGGCACCGCGCTCGCCATAGGGCGAATCGGGGTAGGGCTGCCCCGGCTGCCTGGGCCCTGCTGCTTTGCTGGGGGTCTCCGGTGCCCGAAACCCACTCCCCTCGTGTTCTCCTTCGTGGGGAAGCGGGATTGGGCGCACGAAAGCTTTCTGCGCCCAGGCCCCAGCCATGCCCCCTGGGCCAGCTCGGCCGCTCTGCGCCGAGGCCCCGTCGCACCGACGGCCGCAAACAATCTTCTGGCAGCTGCATTCTGCAAAGGGAAACTCTCCTCGGGCAGCAAACCACAGCCCCAACGTGCCTCGGATCAAGAAAGCAACGCAAGCCGTTTTCGCCCCCGGCCCCCCACTCTCCATAGGGCGAACCTGAGCTGGGCTGCCCTGGCTCCCTGGGCCCTGCTGTTTTGCTGGGGGTCTCCGGTGCCCGAAACCCACTCCCCACGGGTTCTCCTTCCTGGGGAAGAAGGATTGGGCCCGCGAAGGCCTTCTGCGCCCAGGCCCTAGCCTTGCCCCCTGAGCCACCTCGGCCTCTCAGCGCCGAGGCCCCGTAGCACCGATGGCCCGAAGCAATCTTCTGGCAGCTGAAACATGCAAAGGGAAACTCTCCTCGGGCAGCAAACCACAGCCCCAACGCGCCTCGGATCGAGAAAGCAACGCAAGCCGTTTTCGCCCCCGGCCCCCCGTTCTCCATATGGCGAACCGGGGCGGGGCTGCCCTGGCTCCTTGGGCCCTGCTGCTTTGCTGGGTGTCTCCGGTGCCCGAAACCCACTCCCCACGGGTTCTCCTTCGTGGTTAATCAGGATTGGGCGCGGGAAGCCTTCTGCGCCCCGGCCCCAGCCATGGCCCCTGAGCCAGCTCGGCCGCTCAGCGCCGAGGCCCCGTCGCACCGATGGCCCGAAGCAATCTTCTGGCAGCTGCAACCTGCAAAGGGAAACTCTCCTTGGGCAGCAAACCACAGCCCCAACGCGCCTCGGATCGAGAAAGCAACGCAAGCCGGTTTCGCCTCCGGGCCCCCACTCTCCATAGAGCGAACCTGGGCTAGGCTGCCCTGGCTCCCTGGGCCCTGCTGCTTTGCTGGGGGTCTCCGGTGGCCGAAACCCACTCCCCACGGGTTCTCCTTCGTGGGGAAGCAGGATTGGGCGCACGAAGGCCTTCTGCGCCCAGGCCCTAGCCATGCCCCCTGAGCAACCTCGGCCGCTCAGCGCCGAGGTCCCGTCGCACCGATGGCCCGAAGCAATATTCTGGCAGCTGCAACCTGCAAAGGGAAACTCTCCTTGGGCAGCAAACCACAGCCCCAACGCGCCTCGGATCGAGAAAGCAACGCAAGCCGTTTTCGCCCCCGGCACCGCGCTCGCCATAGGGCGAATCGGGGCAGGGCTGCCCCGGCTGCCTGGGCCCTGCTGCTTTGCTGGGGGTCTCCGGTGCCCGAAACCCACTCCCCACGGGTTCTCCTTCGTGGGGAAACGGGATTGGGCACTCGAAGGCCTTCTGCGCCCAGGCCCCAGGCATGCCCCCTGAGCCAGCTCGTCCAATCAGCGCCGAGGCCCTGTCGCAACGACGGCCCCAAACAATCTTCTGGCAGCTGCATTCTGCAAAGGGAAACTCTCCTCGGACAGCAAACCACAGCCCCAATGCGCCTCGGATCGAGAAAGCAATGCAGGCTGTTTTCGCCCCCGGCCCCCCGCTCTCCATATGGCGAACCGGGGGTGGTCTGCCCTGGCTCCTTGGGCCCTGCTGCTTTGCTGGGGGTCTCCGGTGCCCGAAACCCACTCCCCACGGGTTCTCCTTCATGGGGAAGCAGGATTGGGCGCGTGAAGCCTTCTGCGCCCAGGCCCCAGCAATGCCCCCTGAGCCAGCACGGCCGCTCAGCGCCGAGGCCCAGTCGCACCGACGGCCCCAAACAATCTTCTGGCAGCTGCATCCTGCAAAGGGAAACACTCCTCGGGCAGCAAACCACAGCCCCAACGCGCCTCGGATCGAGAAAGCAACGCAAGCCGTTTTCGCCCCCGGCACCGTGCTCGCCATAGGGCGAATGGGGGCAGGGCTGCCCCGGCTGCCTGGGCCCTGCTGCTTTGCTGGGGGTCTCCGGTGCCCGAAACCCACTCCCCACGGGTTCTCCTTCGTGGGGAAGCGTAATTGGGCGCACGAAAGCTTTCTGCGCCCAGGCCCCAGCCATGCCCCCTGGGCCAGCTCGGCCGCTCTGCGCCGAGGCCCCGTCGCACCGACGGCCCCAAACAATCTTCTGGCAGCTGCATTCTGCAAAGCGAAACTCTCCTCCGGCAGCAAACCACAGCCCCAACGCGCCTCGGATCGAGAAAGCAACGCAAGCCGTTTTCGCCTCCGGACCCCCGCTCTCCATAGAGCAAACCTGGGCTGGGCTGCCCTGGCTCCCTGATCCCTGCTGCTTTGCTGGGGGTCTCCGGTGCCCGAAACCCACTCCCCACGGGTTCTCCTTCGTGGGGAAGCAGGATTGGGCGCGCGAAGGCCTTCTGCGCCCAGGCCTGATCCATGCTCCCTGAGCCAGCTCGTCCTCTCAGCGCCGAGGCCCGTCGCACCGACGGCCCCAAACAATCTTCTGGCAGCTGCATTCTGCAAAGCGAAACTCTCCTCGGGCAGCAAACCACAGCGCCAACGCGCCTCGGATCGAGAAAGCAACGCAAGCCGTTTTCGCCCCCGGACCCCCGCTCTCCATAGAGCGAACCGGGGCTGGGCTGCCCCGGCTCCCTGGGCCCTGCTGCTTTGCTGGGGGTCTCCATTGCCTGAAACCCACTCCCCACGTGTTCTCCTTCGTGGAGATGCACGATTGGGCGCGCGAAGCCTTCTGATCCCACGCCCCAGCCATGGCCCCTGAGCCGGCTCCGCTGCCCAGCGCCAAGTCCCCTTCGAATCGACGGCCATAAACGAACTTCTGGCAGCTGCATTCTGCAAAGGGAAACTCTCCTCGGGCAGCAAACCACAGCCCCAACGCGCCTCGGATCGAGAAAGCAACGCAAGCCGTTTTCAGCCCCGGCCCCCCGCTCTCCATATGGCGAACCGGGGCTGGGCTGCCCTGGCTCCTTGGGCCCTGCTGCTTTGCTGGGGATCTCCGGTGCCCGAAACCCACTCCCCACGGGTTCTCCTTCATGGGGAAGCAGGATTGGGCGCGCGAAGCCTTCTGCGCCCAGGCCCCAGCCATGCCCCCTGAGCCAGCACGGCCGCTCAGCGCTGAGGCCCCGTCGCACCGACGGCCCCAAACAATCTTCTGGCAGCTGCATTCTGCAAAGGGAAACTCTCCTCGGGCAGCAAACCACAGCCCCAACGCGCCTCGGATCGAGAAAGCAATGCAAGCCGTTTTCGCCCCCGGCCCCCCGCTCTCCATAGAGCGAACCGGGGCTGGGCTGCCCCGGCTCCCTGGGCCCTGCTGCTTTGCTGGGGGTCTCCGGTGCCCGAAACCCACTCTCCACGGGTTCTCCTTCGGGGGAAGCAGGATTGGGCGCACGAAGGCCTTCTGCTCCCAGGCCCCAGCCATGCCCCCTGGGCCAGCTCGGCCGCTCAGCGCCGAGGCCCCGTCGCACCGACGGCCCCAAACAATCTTCTGGCAGCTGCATTCTGCAAAGCGAAACTCTCCTCCGGCAGCAAACCACAGCCCCAACGCGCCTCGGATCGAGAAAGCAACGCAAGCCGTTTTCGCCTCCGGACCCCCGCTCTCCATAGAGCAAACCTGGGCTGGGCTGCCCTGGCTCCCTGATCCCTGCTGCTTTGCTGGGGGTCTCCGGTGCCCGAAACCCACTCCCCACGGGTTCTCCTTCGTGGGGAAGCAGGATTGGGCGCGCGAAGGCCTTCTGCGCCCAGGCCTGATCCATGCTCCCTGAGCCAGCTCGTCCTCTCAGCGCCGAGGCCCGTCGCACCGACGGCCCCAAACAATCTTCTGGCAGCTGCATTCTGCAAAGGGAAACTCTCCTCGGGCAGCAAACCACAGCGCCAACGCGCCTCGGATCGAGAAAGCAACGCAAGCCGTTTTCGCCCCCGGACCCCCGCTCTCCATAGAGCGAACCGGGGCTGGGCTGCCCCGGCTCCCTGGGCCCTGCTGCTTTGCTGGGGGTCTCCATTGCCTGAAACCCACTCCCCACGTGTTCTCCTTCGTGGAGATGCACGATTGGGCGCGCGAAGCCTTCTGATCCCACGCCCCAGCCATGGCCCCTGAGCCGGCTCCGCTGCCCAGCGCCAAGTCCCCTTCGAATCGACGGCCATAAACGAACTTCTGGCAGCTGCATTCTGCAAAGGGAAACTCTCCTCGGGCAGCAAACCACAGCCCCAACGCGCCTCGGATCGAGAAAGCAACGCAAGCCGTTTTCAGCCCCGGCCCCCCGCTCTCCATATGGCGAACCGGGGCTGGGCTGCCCTGGCTCCTTGGGCCCTGCTGCTTTGCTGGGGATCTCCGGTGCCCGAAACCCACTCCCCACGGGTTCTCCTTCATGGGGAAGCAGGATTGGGCGCGCGAAGCCTTCTGCGCCCAGGCCCCAGCCATGCCCCCTGAGCCAGCACGGCCGCTCAGCGCTGAGGCCCCGTCGCACCGACGGCCCCAAACAATCTTCTGGCAGCTGCATTCTGCAAAGGGAAACTCTCCTCGGGCAGCAAACCACAGCCCCAACGCGCCTCGGATCGAGAAAGCAATGCAAGCCGTTTTCGCCCCCGGCCCCCCGCTCTCCATAGAGCGAACCGGGGCTGGGCTGCCCCGGCTCCCTGGGCCCTGCTGCTTTGCTGGGGGTCTCCGGTGCCCGAAACCCACTCTCCACGGGTTCTCCTTCGGGGGAAGCAGGATTGGGCGCACGAAGGCCTTCTGCTCCCAGGCCCCAGCCATGCCCCCTGGGCCAGCTCGGCCGCTCTGCGCCGAGGCCCCATTGCACCGATGGCCTGAAACAATCTTCTGGCAGCTGCATTCTGCAAAGGGAAACACTCCTCAGGCAGCAAACCACAGCCCCAACGCGCCTCGGATCGAGAAAGCAACGCAAGCCGTTTTCGCCCCCGGCACCGCGCTCGCCATAGGGCGAATCGGGGTAGGGCTGCCCCGGCTGCCTGGGCCCTGCTGCTTTGCTGGGGGTCTCCGGTGCCCGAAACCCACTCCCCTCGTGTTCTCCTTCGTGGGGAAGCGGGATTGGGCGCACGAAAGCTTTCTGCGCCCAGGCCCCAGCCATGCCCCCTGGGCCAGCTCGGCCGCTCTGCGCCGAGGCCCCGTCGCACCGACGGCCGCAAACAATCTTCTGGCAGCTGCATTCTGCAAAGGGAAACTCTCCTCGGGCAACAAACCACAGCCCCAACGTGCCTCGGATCAAGAAAGCAACGCAAGCCGTTTTCGCCCCCGGCCCCCCACTCTCCATAGGGCGAACCTGAGCTGGGCTGCCCTGGCTCCCTGGGCCCTGCTGTTTTGCTGGGGGTCTCCGGTGCCCGAAACCCACTCCCCACGGGTTCTCCTTCCTGGGGAAGAAGGATTGGGCGCGCGAAGGCCTTCTGCGCCCAGGCCCTAGCCTTGCCCCCTGAGCCACCTCGGCCTCTCAGCGCCGAGGCCCCGTAGCACCGATGGCCCGAAGCAATCTTCTGGCAGCTGAAACATGCAAAGGGAAACTCTCCTCGGGCAGCAAACCACAGCCCCAACGCGCCTCGGATCGAGAAAGCAACGCAAGCCGTTTTCGCCCCCGGCCCCCCGTTCTCCATATGGCGAACCGGGGCGGGGCTGCCCTGGCTCCTTGGGCCCTGCTGCTTTGCTGGGTGTCTCCGGTGCCCGAAACCCACTCCCCACGGGTTCTCCTTCGTGGTTAATCAGGATTGGGCGCGGGAAGCCTTCTGCGCCCCGGCCCCAGCCATGGCCCCTGAGCCAGCTCGGCCGCTCAGCGCCGAGGCCCCGTCGCACCGATGGCCCGAAGCAATCTTCTGGCAGCTGCAACCTGCAAAGGGAAACTCTCCTTGGGCAGCAAACCACAGCCCCAACGCGCCTCGGATCGAGAAAGCAACGCAAGCCGGTTTCGCCTCCGGGCCCCCACTCTCCATAGAGCGAACCTGGGCTAGGCTGCCCTGGCTCCCTGGGCCCTGCTGTTTTGCTGGGGGTCTCCGGTGGCCGAAACCCACTCCCCACGGGTTCTCCTTCGTGGGGAAGCAGGATTGGGCGCACGAAGGCCTTCTGCGCCCAGGCCCTAGCCATGCCCCCTGAGCAACCTCGGCCGCTCAGCGCCGAGGTCCCGTCGCACCGATGGCCCGAAGCAATATTCTGGCAGCTGCAACCTGCAAAGGGAAACTCTCCTTGGGCAGCAAACCACAGCCCCAACGCGCCTCGGATCGAGAAAGCAACGAAAGCCGTTTTCGCCCCCGGCCCACGCCACTCCATAGGGCGAACCGGGGCTGGGCTGCCCCTGCTCCCTGGGCCCTGCTGCTTTGCTGGGGGTCTCCGGTGCCCGAAACCCACTCCCCACGGGTTCTCCTTCGTGGGGAAGCAGGATTGGGTGCGCGAAGGCCTTCTGCTCCCAGGCCCCAGCCATGCCCCCTGGGCCAGCTCGGCCGCTCTGCGCCGAGGCTCCATCGCACCGATGGCCTGAAACAATCTTCTGGCAGCTGCATTCTGCAAAGGGAAACACTCCTCAGGCAGCAAACCACAGCCCCAACGCGCCTCGGATCGAGAAAGCAACGCAAGCCGTTTTCGCCCCCGGCACCGCGCTCGCCATAGGGCGAATCGGGGCAGGGCTGCCCCGGCTGCCTGGGCCCTGCTGCTTTGCTGGGGGTCTCCGGTGCCCGAAACCCACTCCCCACGGGTTCTCCTTCGTGGGGAAACGGGATTGGGCACTCGAAGGCCTTCTGCGCCCAGGCCCCAGGCATGCCCCCTGAGCCAGCTCGTCCAATCAGCGCCGAGGCCCTGTCGCAACGACGGCCCCAAACAATCTTCTGGCAGCTGCATTCTGCAAAGGGAAACTCTCCTCGGACAGCAAACCACAGCCCCAATGCGCCTCGGATCGAGAAAGCAATGCAGGCTGTTTTCGCCCCCGGCCCCCCGCTCTCCATATGGCGAACCGGGGGTGGTCTGCCCTGGCTCCTTGGGCCCTGCTGCTTTGCTGGGGGTCTCCGGTGCCCGAAACCCACTCCCCACGGGTTCTCCTTCATGGGGAAGCAGGATTGGGCGCGTGAAGCCTTCTGCGCCCAGGCCCCAGCAATGCCCCCTGAGCCAGCACGGCCGCACAGCGCCGAGGCCCAGTCGCACCGACGGCCCCAAACAATCTTCTGGCAGCTGCATCCTGCAAAGGGAAACACTCCTCGGGCAGCAAACCACAGCCCCAACGCGCCTCGGATCGAGAAAGCAACGCAAGCCGTTTTCGCCCCCGGCACCGTGCTCGCCATAGGGCGAATGGGGGCAGGGCTGCCCCGGCTGCCTGGGCCCTGCTGCTTTGCTGGGGGTCTCCGGTGCCCGAAACCCACTCCCCACGGGTTCTCCTTCGTGGGGAAGCGTAATTGGGCGCACGAAAGCTTTCTGCGCCCAGGCCCCAGCCATGCCCCCTGGGCCAGCTCGGCCGCTCTGCGCCGAGGCCCCGTCGCACCGACGGCCCCAAACAATCTTCTGGCAGCTGCATTCTGCAAAGGGAAACTCTCCTCCGGCAGCAAACCACAGCCCCAACGCGCCTCGGATCGAGAAAGCAACGCAAGCCGTTTTCGCCTCCGGACCCCCGCTCTCCATAGAGCAAACCTGGGCTGGGCTGCCCTGGCTCCCTGATCCCTGCTGCTTTGCTGGGGGTCTCCGGTGCCCGAAACCCACTCCCCACGGGTTCTCCTTCGTGGGGAAGCAGGATTGGGCGCGCGAAGGCCTTCTGCGCCCAGGCCCGATCCATGCTCCCTGAGCCAGCTCGTCCTCTCAGCGCCGAGGCCCGTCGCACCGACGGCCCCAAACAATCTTCTGGCAGCTGCATTCTGCAAAGGGAAACTCTCCTCGGGCAGCAAACCACAGCCCCAACGCGCCTCGGATCGAGAAAGCAACGCAAGCCGTTTTCGGCCCCGGCCCCCCGCTCTCCATATGGCGAACCGGGGCTGGGCTGCCCTGGCTCCTTGGGCCCTGCTGCTTTGCTGGGGATCTACGGTGCCCGAAACCCACTCCCCACGGGTTCTCCTTCATGGGGAAGCAGGATTGGGCGCGCGAAGCCTTCTGCGCCCAGGCCCCAGCCATGCCCCCTGAGCCAGCACGGCCGCTCAGCGCCGAGGCCCCGTCGCACCGACGGCCCCAAACAATCTTCTGGCAGCTGCATTCTGCAAAGGGAAACTCTCCTCAGGCAGCAAACCACAGCCCCAATGCGCCTCGGATCGAGAAAGCAACGCAAGCCGTTTTAGCCCCCGGCCCCCCGCTCTCCATAGAGCGAACCGGGGGTGGGCTGCCCCGGCTCCCTGGGCCCTGCTGCTTTGCTGGGGGTCTCCGGTGCCCGAAACCCACTCTCCACGGGTTCTCCTTCGTGGGGAAGCAGGATTGGGCGCGCGAAGGCCTTCTGCTCCCAGGCCCAAGCCATGCCCCCTGGGCCAGCTCGGCCGCTCTGCGCCAAGGCCCCATCGCACCGATGGCCTGAAACAATCTTCTGGCAGCTGCATTCTGCAAAGGGAAACACTCCTCAGGCAGCAAACCACAGCCCCAACGCGCCTCGGATCGAGAAAGCAACGCAAGCCGTTTTCGCCCCCGGCACCGCCCTCGCCATAGGGCGAATCGGGGTAGGGCTGCCCCGGCTGCCTGGGCCCTGCTGCTTTGCTGGGGGTCTCCGGTGCCCGAAACCCACTCCCCACGGGTTCTCCTTCGTGGGGAAGCGGGATTGGGCGCACGAAAGCTTTCTGCGCCCAGGCCCCAGCCATGCCCCCTGGGCCAGCTCGGCCGCTCTGCGCCGAGGCCCCGTCGCACCGACGGCCCCAAACAATCTTCTGGCAGCTGCATTCTGCAAAGGGAAATTCTCCTCGGACAGCAAACCACAGCCCCAATGCGCCTCGGATCGAGAAAGCAATGCAGGCTGTTTTCGCCCCCGGCCCCCCGCTCTCCATATGGCGAACCGGGGCTGGGCTGCCCTGGCTCCTTGGGCCCTGCTGCTTTGCTGGGGGTCTCCGGTGCCCGAAACCCACTCCCCACGGGTTCTCCTTCATGGGGAAGCAGGATTGGGCGCGTGAAGCCTTCTGCGCCCAGGCCCCAGCCATGCCCCCTGAGACAGCACGGCCGCTCAGCGCCGAGGCCCAGTCGCACCGACGGCCCCAAACAATCTTCTGGCAGCTGCATCCTGCAAAGGGAAACACTCCTAGGGCAGCAAACCACAGCCCCAAGGCGCCTCGGATCGAGAAAGCAACGCAAGCCGTTTTCTCCCCCGGCACCGCGCTCGCCATAGGGCGAATGGGGGCAGGGCTGCCCCGGCTGCCTGGGCCCTGCTGCTTTGCTGAGGGTCTCCGGTGCCCGAAACCCACTCCCCACGGGTTCTCCTTCGTGGGGAAGCGGAATTGGGCGCACGAAAGCTTTCTGCGCCCAGGCCCCAGCCATGCCCCCTGGGCCAGCTCGGCCGCTCTGCGCCGAGGCCCCGTCGCACCGACGGCCCCAAACAATCTTCTGGCAGCTGCATTCTGCAAAGGGAAACTCTCCTCGGGGAACAAACCACAGCCCCAACGCGCCTCGGATCGAGAAAGCAACGCAAGCCGGTTTCGCCTCCGGGCCCCCACTCTCCATAGAGCGAACCTGGGCTAGGCTGCCCTGGCTCCCTGGGCCCTGCTGCTTTGCTGGGGGTCTCCGGTGGCCGAAACCCACTCCCCACGGGTTCTCCTTCGTGGGGAAGCAGGATTGGGCGCACGAAGGCCTTCTGCGCCCAGGCCCTAGCCATGCCCCCTGAGCCAACTCGGCCGCTCAGCGCCTAGGTCCCGTCGCACCGATGGCCCGAAGCAATATTCTGGCAGCTGCAACCTGCAAAGGGAAACTCTCCTTGGGCAGCAAACCACAGCCACAACGCGCCTCGGATCGAGAAAGCAACGCAAGCCGTTTTCGCCTCCGGACCCCCGCTCTCCATAGAGCAAACCTGGGCTGGGCTGCCCTGGCTCCCTGATCCCTGCTGCTTTGCTGGGGGTCTCCGGTGCCCGAAACCCACTCCCCACGGGTTCTCCTTCGTGGGGAAGCAGGATTGGGCGCGCGAAGGCCTTCTGCGCCCAGGCCCGATCCATGCTCCCTGAGCCAGCTCGTCCTCTCAGCGCCGAGGCCCGTCGCACCGACGGCCCCAAACAATCTTCTGGCAGCTGCATTCTGCAAAGGGAAACTCTCCTCGGGCAGCAAACCACAGCCCCAACGCGCCTCGGATCGAGAAAGCAACGCAAGCCGTTTTCGGCCCCGGCCCCCTGCTCTCCATATGGCGAACCGGGGCTGGGCTGCCCTGGCTCCTTGGGCCCTGCTGCTTTGCTGGGGATCTCCGGTGCCCGAAACCCACTCCCCACGGGTTCTCCTTCATGGGGAAGCAGGATTGGGCGCGCGAAGCCTTCTGCGCCCAGGCCCCAGCCATGCCCCCTGAGCCAGCACGGCCGCTCAGCGCCGAGGCCCCGTCGCACCGACGGCCCCAAACAATCTTCTGGCAGCTGCATTCTGCAAAGGGAAACTCTCCTCAGGCAGCAAACCACAGCCCCAATGCGCCTCGGATCGAGAAAGCAACGCAAGCCGTTTTAGCCCCCGGCCCCCCGCTCTCCATAGAGCGAACCGGGGCTGGGCTGCCCCGGCTCCCTGGGCCCTGCTGCTTTGCTGGGGGTCTCCGGTGCCCGAAACCCACTCTCCACGGGTTCTCCTTCGTGGGGAAGCAGGATTGGGCGCACGAAGGCCTTCTGCTCCCAGGCCCAAGCCATGCCCCCTGGGCCAGCTCGGCCGCTCTGCGCCAAGGCCCCATCGCACCGATGGCCTGAAACAATCTTCTGGCAGCTGCATTCTGCAAAGGGAAACACTCCTCAGGCAGCAAACCACAGCCCCAACGCGCCTCGGATCGAGAAAGCAACGCAAGCCGTTTTCGCCCCCGGCACCGCGCTCGCCATAGGGCGAATCGGGGTAGGGCTGCCCCGGCTGCCTGGGCCCTGCTGCTTTGCTGGGGGTCTCCGGTGCCCGAAACCCACTCCCCACGGGTTCTCCTTCGTGGGGAAGCGGGATTGGGCGCACGAAAGCTTTCTGCGCCCAGGCCCCAGCCATGCCCCCTGGGCCAGCTCGGCCGCTCTGCGCCGAGGCCCCGTCGCACCGACGGCCCCAAACAATCTTCTGGCAGCTGCATTCTGCAAAGGGAAATTCTCCTCGGACAGCAAACCACAGCCCCAATGCGCCTCGGATCGAGAAAGCAATGCAGGCTGTTTTCGCCCCCGGCCCCCCGCTCTCCATATGGCGAACCGGGGCTGGGCTGCCCTGGCTCCTTGGGCCCTGCTGCTTTGCTGGGGGTCTCCGGTGCCCGAAACCCACTCCCCACGGGTTCTCCTTCATGGGGAAGCAGGATTGGGCGCGTGAAGCCTTCTGCGCCCAGGCCCCAGCCATGCCCCCTGAGACAGCACGGCCGCTCAGCGCCGAGGCCCAGTCGCACCGACGGCCCCAAACAATCTTCTGGCAGCTGCATCCTGCAAAGGGAAACACTCCTAGGGCAGCAAACCACAGCCCCAAGGCGCCTCGGATCGAGAAAGCAACGCAAGCCGTTTTCTCCCCCGGCACCGCGCTCGCCATAGAGCGAATGGGGGCAGGGCTGCCCCGGCTGCCTGGGCCCTGCTGCTTTGCTGAGGGTCTCCGGTGCCCGAAACCCACTCCCCACGGGTTCTCCTTCGTGGGGAAGCGGAATTGGGCGCACGAAAGCTTTCTGCGCCCAGGCCCCAGCCATGCCCCCTGGGCCAGCTCGGCCGCTCTGCGCCGAGGCCCCGTCGCACCGACGGCCCCAAACAATCTTCTGGCAGCTGCATTCTGCAAAGGGAAACTCTCCTCGGGGAACAAACCACAGCCCCAACGCGCCTCGGATCGAGAAAGCAACGCAAGCCGGTTTCGCCTCCGGGCCCCCACTCTCCATAGAGCGAACCTGGGCTAGGCTGCCCTGGCTCCCAGGGCCCTGCTGCTTTGCTGGGGGTCTCCGGTGGCCGAAACCCACTCCCCACGGGTTCTCCTTCGTGGGGAAGCAGGATTGGGCGCACGAAGGCCTTCTGCGCCCAGGCCCTAGCCATGCCCCCTGAGCCACCTCGGCCGCTCAGCGCCGAGGTCCCGTCGCACCGATGGCCCGAAGCAATATTCTGGCAGCTGCAACCTGCAAAGGGAAACTCTCCTTGGGCAGCAAACCACAGCCCCAACGCGCCTCGGATCGAGAAAGCAATGAAAGCCGTTTTCGCCCCCGGGCCACGCCACTCCATAGGGCGAACCGGGGCTGGGCTGCCCCTGCTCCCTGGGCCCTGCTGCTTTGCTGGGGGTCTCCGGTGCCCGAAACCCACTCCCCACGAGTTCTCCTTCGTGGGGAAGCAGGATTGGGTGCGCGAAGGCCTTCTGCTTCCAGGCCCCAGCCATGCCCCCTGGGCCAGCTCGGCCGCTCTGCGCCGAGGCTCCATCGCACCGATGGCCTGAAACAATCTTCTGGCAGCTGCATTCTGCAAAGGGAAACACTCCTCAGGCAGCAAACCACAGCCCCAACGCGCCTCGGATCGAGAAAGCAACGCAAGCCGTTTTCGCCCCCGGCACCGCGCTCGCCATAGGGCGAATCGGGGCAGGGCTGCCCCGGCTGCCTGGGCCCTGCTGCTTTGCTGGGGGTCTCCGGTGCCCGAAACCCACTCCCCACGGGTTCTCCTTCGTGGGGAAACGGGATTGGGCACTCGAAGGCCTTCTGCGCCCAGGCCCCAGGCATGCCCCCTGAGCCAGCTCGTCCGATCAGCGCCGAGGCCCTGTCGCACCGACGGCCCCAAACAATCTTCTGGCAGCTGCATTCTGCAAAGGGAAACTCTCCTCGGACAGCAAACCACAGCCCCAATGCGCCTCGGATCGAGAAAGCAATGCAGGCTGTTTTCGCCCCCGGCCCCCCGCTCTCCATATGGCGAACCGGGGGTGGGCTGCCCTGGCTCCTTGGGCCCTGCTGCTTTGCTGGGGGTCTCCGGTGCCCGAAACCCACTCCCCACGGGTTCTCCTTCATGGGGAAGCAGGATTGGGCGCGTGAAGCCTTCTGCGCCCAGGCCCCAGCCATGCCCCCTGAGCCAGCACGGCTGCTCAGCGCCGAGGCCCAGTCGCACCGACGGCCCCAAACAATCTTCTGGCAGCTGCATCCTGCAAAGGGAAACACTCCTCGGGCAGCAAACCACAGCCCCAACGCGCCTCGGATCGAGAAAGCAACGCAAGCCGGTTTCGCCCCCGGCACCAAGCTCGCCATAGGGCGAATGGGGGCAGGGCTGCCCCGGCTGCCTGGGCCCTGCTGCTTTGCTGGGGGTCTCCGGTGCCCGAAACCCACTCCCCACGGGTTCTCCTTCGTGGGGAAGCGGAATTGGGCGCACGAAAGCTTTCTGCGCCCAGGCCCCAGCCATGCCCCCTGGGACAGCTCGGCCGCTCTGCGCCGAGGCCCCGTCGCACCGACGGCCCCAAACAATCTTCTGGCAGCTGCATTCTGCAAAGGGAAACTCTCCTCCGGCAGCAAACCACAGCCCCAACGCGCCTCGGATCGAGAAAGCAACGCAAGCCGTTTGCGCCTCCGGACCCCCGCTCTCCATAGAGCAAACCTGGGCTGGGCTGCCCTGGCTCCCTGATCCCTGCTGCTTTGCTGGGGGTCTCCGGTGCCCGAAACCCACTCCCCACGGGTTCTCCTTCGTGGGGAAGCAGGATTGGGCGCGGGAAGGCCTTCTGCGCCCAGGCCCGATCCATGCTCCCTGAGCCAGCTCGTCCTCTCAGCGCCGAGGCCCGTCGCACCGACGGCCCCAAACAATCTTCTGGCAGCTGCATTCTGCAAAGGGAAACTCTCCTCGGGCAGCAAACCACAGCCCCAACGCGCCTCGGATCGAGAAAGCAACGCAAGCCGTTTTCGGCCCCGGCCCCCCGCTCTCCATATGGCGAACCGGGGCTGGGCTGCCCTGGCTCCTTGGGCCCTGCTGCTTTGCTGGGGATCTCCGGTGCCCGAAACCCACTCCCCACGGGTTCTCCTTCATGGGGAAGCAGGATTGGGCGCGCGAAGCCTTCTGCGCCCAGGCCCCAGCCATGCCCCCTGAGCCAGCACGGCCGCTCAGCGCCGAGGCCCCGTCGCACCGACGGTCCCAAACAATCTTCTGGCAGCTGCATTCTGCAAAGGGAAACTCTCCTCAGGCAGCAAACCACAGCCCCAATGCGCCTCGGATCGAGAAAGCAACGCAAGCCGTTTTAGCCCCCGGCCCCCCGCTCTCCATAGAGCGAACCGGGGCTGGGCTGCCCCGGCTCCCTGGGCCCTGCTGCTTTGCTGGGGGTCTCCGGTGCCCGAAACCCACTCTCCACGGGTTCTCCTTCGTGGGGAAGCAGGATTGGGCGCACGAAGGCCTTCTGCTCCCAGGCCCAAGCCATGCCCCCTGGGCCAGCTCGGCCGCTCTGCGCCAAGGCCCCATCGCACCGATGGCCTGAAACAATCTTCTGGCAGCTGCATTCTGCAAAGGGAAACACTCCTCAGGCAGCAAACCACAGCCCCAACGCGCCTCGGATCGAGAAAGCAACGCAAGCCGTTTTCGCCCCCGGCACCGTGCTCGCCATAGGGCGAATCGGGGCAGGGCTGCCCCGGCTGCCTGGGCCCTGCTTCTTTGCTGGGGGTCTCCGGTGCCCGAAACCCACTCCCCACGGGTTCTCCTTCGTGGGGAAGAGGGATTGGGCGCGCGAAGGCCTTCTGCGCCCAGGCCCCAGGCATGCCCCCTGAGACAGCTCGTCCGATCAGCGCCGAGGCCCTGTTGCACCGACGGCCCCAAACAATCTTCTGGCAGCTGCATTCTGCAAAGCGAAACTCTCCTCCGGCAGCAAACTACAGCCCCAACGTGCCTCGGATCCAGAAAGCAACGCAAGCCGTTTTCGCCTCCGGACCCCCGCTCTCCATAGAGCCAACCTGGGCTGGGCTGCCCTGGCTCCCTGATCCCTGCTGCTTTGCTGGGGGTCTCCGGTGCCCGAAACCCACTCCCCACGGGTTCTCCTTCGTGGGGAAGAAGGATTGGGCGCGCGAAGGCCTTCTGCGCCCAGGCCCCAGCCATGACCCCTGAGCCAGCTCGGCCTCTCAGCGCCGAGGCCCCGTCGCACCGACGGCCCCAAACAATCTTCTGGCAGCTGCATTCTGCAAAGGGAAACTCTCCTCGGGCAGCAAACCACAGCCCCAATGCGCCTCGGATCGAGAAAGCAATGCAGGCCGTTTTCGCCCCCGGCTCCCCGCTCTCAATATGGCGAACCGGGGCTGGGCTGCCCCGGCTTCTTGGGCCCTGCTGCTTTGCTGGGGGTCTCCGGTGCCCGAAACCCACTCCCCACGGGTTCTCCTTCGTGGTTAATCAGGATTGGGCGCGGGAAGCCTTCTGCGCCCAGGCCCCAGCCATGCCCCTGAGCCAACTCGGCGGCTCAGCGCCGAGGCCCCGTCGCACTGATGGCCCGAAGCAATATTCTGGCAGCTGCAACCTGCAAAGGGAAACTCTCCTCGGGCAGCAAACCACAGCCCCAACGCGCCTCGGATCGAGAAAGCAACGCAAGCCGTTTTCGCCCCCGGCCCACGCCACTCCATAGGGCGAACCGGGGCTGGGCTGCCCCTGCTCCCTGGGCCCTGCTGCTTTGCTGGGGGTCTCCGGTGCCCGAAACCCACTCCCCACGGGTTCTCCTTCGTGGGGAAGCAGGATTGGGTGCGCGAAGGCCTTCTGCTCCCAGGCACCAGCCATGCCCCCTGGGCCAGCTCGGCCGCTCTGCGCCGAGGCTCCATCGCACCGATGGCCTGAAGCAATCTTCTGGCAGCTGCATTCGGCAAAGTGAAACACTCCTCAGGCGGCAAACCACAGCCCCAACGCACCTCGGATCGAGAAAGCAACGCTAGCCGTTTTCGCCCCCGGCACTGCGCTCGCCATAGGGCGAATCGGGGCAGGGCTGCCCCGGTTGCCAGGGCCCTGCTACTTTGCTGGGGGTCTCCGGTGCCCGAAACCCACTCCCCAGGGGTTCTCCTTCGTGGGGAAGCGGGATTGGGCGTGCGAAGGCCTTCTGCCCCCAGGCCCCAGCCATGCCCCCTGAGCCAGCTCCTCCGATCAGCGCCGAGGCCCCGTCGCACCGACGGCCAGAAACAATCTTCTGGCAGCTGCATTCTGCAAAGGGAAACTCTCCTCCGGCAGCAAACCACAGCCCCAACGCGCCTCGGATCGAGAAAGCAATGCAAGCCGTTTTGGTCCCCGGCCACCCCCACTCCATAGGGCGAACCGGGGCTGGGCTGCCCCGGCTCCCTGCGCCCTGCTGTTTTGCTGGGGGTCTCCGGTGCCCGAAACCCACTCCCCACGGGTTCTTCTTCGTGGGGAAGCAGGATTGGGCGCGCGAAGGCCTTCTGCGCCCAGACCCCAGCCATGCCCCCTGAGCAAGCCAGGCGACTCAGCGAAGAGGCCCCGTCGCACCAACGGCCCCAAACAATCTTCTGGCAGCTGCATTCTGCAAAGGGAAACTCTCCTCGGGCAGCAAACCACAGCCCCAACGCGCCTCGGATCGAGAAAGCAACGCAAGCCTTTTTCGCCCCCGGCCCCCCGCTCTCCATAGGGCGAACCTGGGCTGGGCTGCCCTGGCTCCCTGGGCCCTGCTGTTTTGCTGGGGGTCTCCGGTGCCCGAAACCCACTCCCCACGGGTTCTCCTTCGTGGGGAAGCAGGATTGGGCGCAGGAAGGCCTTCTGCGCACAGGCCCTAGCCTTGCCCCCTCAGCCACCTCGGCCGCTCAGCGCCGAGGCCCCGTCGCACCGACGGCCCGAAACAATCATCTGGCAGCTGCATTCTGCAAAGGGAAACTCTCCTGTGGCAGCAAACCACAGCCCCAACGCGCCTCGGATCGAGAAAGCAACGCAAGCCGTTTTCGCCCCCGGCCCCCCCCACTCCATAGGGCGAACCGGGGCTGGGCTGCCCCGGCCCCCTGGGCCCTGCTGCTTTGCTGGGGGTCTCCGGTGCCTGAAACCCACTCCCCACGAGTTCTCCATCGTGGTTAATCAAGATTTGGCGCGGGAAGCCTTCTGCGCCCAGGCCCCAGCAATGCCCCCTGAGCCAGCTCGGCCTATCAGCGCCGAGGCCCCGTAGCACCGATGGCCCGAAGCAATCTTCTGGCAGCTGCAACCTGCAAAGGGAAACTCTCCTCTGGCAGCAAACCACAGCCCCAACGCGACTCGGATCGAGAAAGCAACGCAAGCCGTTTTCGCCCCCGGCCCACGCCACACCATAGGGCGAACCAGGGCTGGGCTGCCCCGGCTCCCTGGGCCCTGCTGCTTTGCTGGGGATCCCCGTGCCCGAAACCCACTCCCCACGGGTTCTCCTTCGTGGGGAAGCGGGATTGGGCGTGCGAAGGCCTTCTGCTCCCAGGCCCCAGCCATGCCCCCTGGGCCAGCTCGGCCGATCTGCGCCGAGGCCCCATCGCACCGATGGCCTGAAACAATCTTCTGGCAGCTGCATTCTCCAAAGGGAAACACTCCTCAGGCAGCAAACCACAGCCCCAACGCGCCTCGGATCGAGAAAGCAACGCAAGCCGTTTTCGCCCCGGCACCGCGCTCGCCATAGGGCGAATCGGGGCAGGGCTGCCCCGGCTGCCTGGGCCCTGCTGCTTTGCTGGGGGTCTCCGGTGCCCGAAACCCACTCCCCACGGGTTCTCCTTCGTGGGGAAGCGGGATTGGGCGCGCGAAGGCCTTCTGCGCCCAGGCCCCAGCCATGCCCCCTGAGCAAGCCAGGCGACTCAGCGAAGAGGCCCCGTCGCACCAACGGCCCCAAACAATCTTCTGGCAGCTGCATTCTGCAAAGGGAAACTCTCCTCGGGCAGCAAACCACAGCCCCAACGCGCCTCGGATCGAGAAAGCAACGCAAGCCTTTTTCGCCCCCGGCCCCCCGCTCTCCATAGGGCGAACCTGGGCTGGGCTGCCCTGGCTCCCTGGGCCCTGCTGTTTTGCTGGGGGTCTCCGGTGCCCGAAACCCACTCCCCACGGGTTCTCCTTCGTGGGGAAGCAGGATTGGGCGCAGGAAGGCCTTCTGCGCACAGGCCCTAGCCTTGCCCCCTCAGCCACCTCGGCCGCTCAGCGCCGAGGCCCCGTCGCACCGACGGCCCGAAACAATCATCTGGCAGCTGCATTCTGCAAAGGGAAACTCTCCTGGGGCAGCAAACCACAGCCCCAACGCGCCTCGGATCGAGAAAGCAACGCAAGCCGTTTTCGCCCCCGGCCCCCCCCACTCCATAGGGCGAACCGGGGCTGGGCTGCCCCGGCCCCCTGGGCCCTGCTGCTTTGCTGGGGGTCTCCGGTGCCTGAAACCCACTCCCCACGAGTTCTCCATCGTGGTTAATCAAGATTTGGCGCGGGAAGCCTTCTGCGCCCAGGCCCCAGCAATGCCCCCTGAGCCAGCTCGGCCTATCAGCGCCGAGGCCCCGTAGCACCGATGGCCCGAAGCAATCTTCTGGCAGCTGCAACCTGCAAAGGGAAACTCTCCTCTGGCAGCAAACCACAGCCCCAACGCGACTCGGATCGAGAAAGCAACGCAAGCCGTTTTCGCCCCCGGCCCACGCCACACCATAGGGCGAACCAGGGCTGGGCTGCCCCGGCTCCCTGGGCCCTGCTGCTTTGCTGGGGATCCCCGTGCCCGAAACCCACTCCCCACGGGTTCTCCTTCGTGGGGAAGCGGGATTGGGCGTGCGAAGGCCTTCTGCCCCCAGGCCCCAGCCATGCCCCCTGAGCCAGCTCCTCTGATCAGCGCCGAGGCCCCGTCGCACCGACGGCCCCAAACAATCTTCTGGCAGCTGCATTCTGCAAAGGGAAACTCTCCTCGGGCAGCAAACCACAGCCCCAACGCGCCTCGGATCGAGAAAGCAATGCAAGCCGTTTTGGTCCCCGGCCACCCCCACTCCATAGGGCGAACCGAGGCTGGGCTGCCCCGGCTCCCTGGGCCCTGCTGTTTTGCTGGGGGTCTCCGGTGCCCGAAACCCACTCCCCACAGGTTCTCCTTCGTGGGGAAGCAGGATTGGGCGTGCGAAGGCCTTCTGCGCCCAGGCCCCAGCCATGCCCCCTGAGCCAGCTCGGCCGCTCAGCGCCTAGGCCCCGTCGCACCGACGGCCCCAAACAATCTTCTGGCAGCTGCATTCTGCAAAGGGAAACTCTCCTCCGGCAGCAAACCACAGCCACAACGCGCCTCGGATCGAGAAAGCAACGCAAGCCGTTTTTGCCCCCAGCCCTCCGCTCTCCATCGGGCGAACTGGGGCAGGGCTGCCGGGGCTCCCTGGGCCCTGCTGCTTTGCTGGGTGTCTCCGGTGCCCGAAACCCACTCCCCACGGGTTCTCCTTCGTTGGGAAGCAGGATTGGGCGCACGAAGGCCTTCTGCGCCCAGGCCCCAGCCTTGCCCCCTGAGCCAGCTCGGCCGCTCAGCGCCGAGGCCCCGTCGCAACGACGGCCCGAAACAATCTTCTGGCAGCTGCATTCTGCAAAGGGAAACTCTCCTCGGGCAGCAAACCACAGCCCCAACGCACCTCGGATCGAGAAAGCAATGCAGGCCGTTTTCGCCCCCGGCTCCCCGCTCTCAATATGGCGAACCGGGGCTGGGCTGCCCTGGCTCCTTGGGCCCTGCTGCTTTGCTGGGGATCTCCGGTGCCCGAAACCCACTCCCCACGGGTACTCCTTCGTGGGGAAGCAGGATTGGACGCGCGAAGGCCTTCTGCGCCGAGGCCCCAGCCATGCCCCCTGAGCCAGCTCGGCGACTCAGCGCCGAGGCCCCGTCGCACCGACGGCCCGAAACAATCTTTTGGCAGCTGCATTCTGCAAAGGGAAACTCTCTTCGGGCAGCAAACCACAGCCCCAACGAGCCTCGGATCGAGAAAGCAACGCAAGCCGTTTTCGCCCCCGGCCCCCGCCACTCCATAGGGCGAAACGGGGCTGGGCTGCCCCGGATCCCTGGGCAATGCTGCTTTGCTGGGGGTCTCCGGTGCCCGAAACCCACTCCCCACGAGTTCTCCATCGTGGTTAATCAAGATTGGGCGCTGGAAGCCTTCTGCGCCCAGGCCCCAGCAATGCCCCCTGAGCCAGCTCGGCCTCTCAGCGCCGAGGCCCCATAGCACCGATGGCCCGAAGCAATCTTCTGGCAGCTGCAACATGCAAAGGGAAACTCTCCTCGGGCAGCAAACCACAGCCCCAACGCGCCTCGGATCGAGAAAGCAACGCAAGCCGTTTTCGCCCCCGGCCCCCCGCTCTCCATAGAGCGAACCTGGGCTGGGCTGCCCTTTCTCCCTGGGCCCTGCTGCTTTGATGGGGGTCTCCGGTGCCCGAAACCCACTCCCCACGGGTTCTCCTTCGTGGGAAAGCAGGATTGGGCGCGCGAAGGCCTTCTGCGCCCAGGCCACAGCCATACCCCATGAGCCAGCTCGGCCGCGCAGCGCCTAGGCCCCGTCGCACCGACGGCCCCAAAGAATCTTCTGGCAGCTGCATTCTGCAAAGGGAAACTCTCCTCGGGCAGCAAACCACAGCCCCAACGCGCCTCGGATCAAGAAAGCAACGCAAGCCGTTTTCGCCCCCGGCCCCCCACTCTCCATAGGGCGAACCGGGGCTGGGCTGCCCTGGCTCCCTGGGCCCTGCTGTTTTGCTCGGGGTCTCCGGTGCCCGAAACCCACTCCCCACGGGTTCTCCTTCGTGGGGAAGCGGGATTGGGCGCGCGAAGGCCTTCTGCGCCCAGGCCCCAGGCATGCCCCCTGAGCCAGCTCGTCCGATCAGCGCCGAGGCCCTGTTGCACCGACGGCCCCAAACAATCTTCTGGCAGCTGTATTCTGCAAAGCGAAACTCTCCTCCGGCAGCAAACTACAGCCTCAACGTGCCTCGGATCGAGAAAGCAACGCAAGCCTTTTTCGCCTCCGGACCCCCGCTCTCCATAGAGCAAACCTGGGCTGGGCTGCTCTGGCTCCCTGATCCCTGCTGCTTTGCTGGGGGTCTCCGGTGCCGGAAACCCACTCCCCAGGGGTTCTCCTTCGTGGGGAAGCGGGATTGGGCGTGCGAAGGCCTTCTGCCCCCAGGCCCCAGCCATGCCCCCTGAGCCAGCTCCTCCGATCAGCGCCGAGGCCCCGTCGCACCGACGGCCCGAAACAATCTTCTGACAGCTGCATTCTGCAAAGGGAAACTCTCCTCGGGCAGCAAACCACAGCCCCAACGCGCCTCGGATCGAGAAAGCAATGCAAGCCGTTTTGGTCCCCGGCCATCCCCACTACATAGGGCGAACCGGGGCTGGGCTGCCCCGGCTCCCTGGGCCCTGCTGTTTTGCTGGGGGTCTCCAGTGCCCGAAACCCACTCCCCACGGCTTCTCCTTCGTGGGGAAGCAGGATTGGGCGCGCGAAGGCCTTCTGCGCCCAGGCCCCAGCCATGCCCCCTGAGCCAGCTCGGCCGCTCAGCGCCTAGGCCCCGTCGCACCGACGGCCCCAAACAATCTTCTGGCAGCTGCATTCTGCAAAGGGAAACTCTCCTCCGGCAGCAAACCACAGCCCCAACGCGCCTCGGATCGAGAAAGCAACGCAAGCCGTTTTTGCCCCCTGCCCTCCGCTCTCCATCGGGCGAACTGGGGCAGGGCTGCCGGGGCTCCCTGGGCCCTGCTGCTTTGCTGGGTGTCTCCGGTGCCCGAAACCCACTCCCCACGGGTTCTCCTTCGTTGGGAAGCAGGATTGGGCGCACGAAGGCCTTCTGCGCCCAGGCCCCAGCCTTGCCTCCTGAGCCAGCTCGGCCGCTCAGCGCCGAGGCCCCGTCGCACCGACGGCCCCAAACAATCTTCTGGCAGCTGCATTCTGCAAAAGGAAACTCTCCTCAGGCAGCAAACCACAGCCCCAACGCGCCTCGGATCGAGAAAGCAATGCAAGCCGTTTTGGTCCCCGGCCACCCCCACTCCATAGGGGGACCGGGGCTGGGCTGCCCCGGCTCCCTGGGCCCTGCTGCTTTGCTGGGGGTCTCCGGTGCCCGAAACCCACTCCCCACGGGTTCTCCTTCGTGGGGAAGCAGGATTGGGCGCGCGAATGCCTTCTGCGCCCAGGCCCCAGCCTTCCCCCTGAGACAGCTCGGCCGCTCAGCGCCGAGGCCCCGTCGCACCGACGGCCCCAACCAATCTTCTGTCAGCTGCATTCTGCAAAGGGAAACTCTCCTCGGGCAGTAAACCGCAGCCCCAACGCGCCTTGGATGGAGAAAGCAACGCAAGCCGTTTTCGCCACCGGCCCCCCGCTCTCCATAGGGCTAACCGGGGCTGGGCTGCCCTGGCTCCTTGGGCCCTGCTGCTTTGCCGGGGGTCTCTGGTGCCCGAAACCCACTCCCCACGGGTTCTCCTTCGTGGGGAAGCAGGATTGGGCCCGCGAAAGACTTCTGCGCCCAGGCCCGAGCCTTGCCCCCTGGCCCAGCTCGGCCGCTCAGCGCCGAGGCTCCGTCGCACCGACGGCCCCAAACAATTTTTGGCAGCTGCATTCTGCAAAGGGAAACTCTCCTCGGGCAGCAAACCACAGCCCCAACGCGCCTCGGATGGAGAAAGCAACGCAAGCCGTTTTCGCCCCCGGCCCCCCAATCTCCATAGAGCGAAATAGGGCTGGGCTCCCCAGGCTCCCTGGGCCCTGCTGCTTTGCTGGGTGTCTCCGTTGCCCGAAACCCACTCCCCACGGTTTCTCCTTCATCGAGAAGCAGAATTGGGCGAGCGAAGGCCTTCTACGCCCAGGCCCCAGCCATGCCACCTGAGCGAGCTCCGCCGCTCAGCGCCGAGGCCCCGTCGCACAGACGGCCCCAAACAATCTTCTGGCAGCTGCATTCTGCAAAGGGAAACTCTCCTCGGGCAGCAAACCACAGCCGCAACGCGCCTCGGATCAAGAAAGCAACGCAAGCTGTTTTCGCCCCCGGTCCCCCGCTCTCCATAGGGCGAACCGGGGCTGGTCTGCCCAAGCTCCCTGGGCCCTGCTGCTTTGCTGGGTGTCTCCGTTGCCTGAAACCCACTCCCCACGGGTTCTCCTTCGTGGGGAAGAAGGATTGGGCGCGCGAAGGCCTTCTGCGCCCAGGCCCCAGCCATGCCCCCTGAAAAAGCTCGGCCTCTCAGCGCTGAGGCCCCGTCGCACCGACGGCCCCAAACAATCTTCTGGCAGCTGCATTCTGCAAAGGGAAACTCTCCTCGGGCAGCAAACCACAGCACCAACGCGCCTCGGATCGAGAAAGCAACGCAAGCCGTTTGTGCCCCCGGCCCTCCGCTCTCCATAGAGCGAACCGGGGCTGGGCTGCCCCGGCTCCCTGGGCCCTGCTGCTTTGCTGGGGGTCTCCGGTGCCCGAAACCCAGTCCCCACAGGTTCTCCTTCGTGGGGAAGCAGGATTGGGCGCGCGAAGCCCTTCTGAGCCCAGGCCCCAGCCAAGCCCCCTGAGCCAGCTCGGCCGCTCAGCTCCAAGGTGCCGTCGCACCGATGGCCCCAAACGAGCTTCTGGCAGCTGCATTCTGCAAAGGGAAACTCTCCTCGGGCAGCAAATCACAGCCCCAACGCGCCTCGGATCGAGAAAGCAACGCAAGCCGTTATCGCCCCCGGCACCTCGCTCGCTATAGGGCAAATCGGGGCAGGGCTGCCCCGGCTGCCTGGGCCCTGCTGCTTTGCTGGGGGTCTCCGGTGCCCGAAACCCACTCCCCACGGGTTCTCCTTCGTGGGGAAGCAGGATTGGGCGCGCGAAGGCCTTCTTCGCCCAGGCCCCAGCCTTCCCCCCTGAGCCAGCTCGACCGCTCAGCGCCGAGGCCCCGTCGCACCGACGGCCCCAAACAATCTTCTGGCAGCTACATTCTGCAAAGGGGAACTCTCCTCGGGCAGAAAACCACAGCCCCAATGCGCCTCGGATTGAGAAAGCTACGCAAGCCGTTTTCGCCCCCGACCCCCCTCTCTCCATAGGGCGAACCGGGGATGGGCTGCCCCGGCTCCCTGGGCCCTGCTGCTTTGCTGGGTGACTCCGGTGCCCGAAACCCACTCCCCACGGGTTCTCATTCGTGGGGAAGCAGGATTGGGCACGCGAAGCCCTTCTGCGCCCAGGCCCCAGCCAAGCCCCCTTAGCCAGCTCGGCCGCTCAACGCCAAGGTGCCGTCGCACCGATGGCCCCAAACGAGCTTCTGTCAGCTGCATTCTGCAAAGGGAAACTCTCCTCGGGCAGCAAACCACAGCCCCAACGCGCCTCGGATCGAGAAAGCACTGCAAGCCGTTTTCAACCCCGACCCCCCGGTCTCCAGAGGGCGAACCGGGGCTGGGCTGCCCAGGCTCCCTGGGCCCTGCTGCTTTGCTGGGGGTCTCCGGTGCCGGAAACCCACACCCCATGGGTTCTCCTTCGTGGGGAAGCAGGATTGGACGCGCGAAGCCTTCTGCGCCCAGGCCCCAGCCATGCCCCCTGAGCCAGCTCGGCCTCGGAGCGCCTAGGCTCCGTCGCACCAACGGCCCCAAACAATCTTCTGGCAGCTGCATTCTGCAAAGGGAAACTCTCCTCGGGCAGCAAACCACAGCCCCATCGCGCCTCGGATCGAGAAAGCAATGCAAGCCGTTTTCGCCCCCGGCCCCCCCGCTCTCCATGTGTTGAACCGGGGCTGGGCTGCCCTAGCTCCTTGGGCCCTGCTGCTTTGCTGGGGATCTCCGGTGCGCGAAACCCACTCCCCACGGGTTCTCCTTCCTGGGGAAGCAGGATTGGGCGTGCGAAGCCTTCTGCGCCCAGGCCCCAGCCATGCCCCCTGAGCCAGCTCGGCCGCGCAGCACCTAGGCCCCGTCGCACCAACGGCCCGAAACAATCTTCTGTCAGCTGCATTCTGCAATGGGAAACTCTCCTCGGGCAGCAAACCACAGCCTCAACGCGCCTCGGATCGAGAAAGCAACGCAAGCCGTTTTCGCCCCCGGCCACCCCCACTCCATAGGGCGAACCGGGGCTGGGCTGCCCCGGCTCCCTGGGCCCTGCTGCTTTGCTGGTTGTCTCCAGTGCCCGAAACCCACTCCCCACGGGTTCTCCTTCGTGGGGAAGCAGGATTGGGCGCGCGAAGGCCTTCTGCGCCCAGGCCCCAGCCTTCCCCCCTGAGCCAGCTCGGGCTCTCAGCGCCGAGGCCCCGTCGCACCGACGGCCCCAAACAATCTTCTGGCAGCTGCATTCTGCAAAGGGAAACTCTCCTCGGGCAGCAAACCAGAGCCCCAATGCGCCTCGGATCGAGAAAGCAACGCAAGCCGTTTTCGCCCCTGACCCCCCGCTCTCAAACGGCGAACCGGGGCTGGGCTGCCCCGGCTCCCTGGGCCCTGCTGATTTGCTGGGGGTCTCCGGTGCCCGAAACCCACTCCCCACAGGTTCTCCTTCGTGGGGAAGCAGGATTGGGCGCGCGAAGCCCTTCTGAGCCCAGGCCCCAGCCAAGCCCCCTGAGCCAGCTCGGCCGCTCAGCGCCGAGGCCCCGTAGCACCGACGGCCCCAAACGAGCTTCTGTCAGCTGCATTCTGCAAAGGGAAACTCTCCTCGGGCAGCAAACCACAGCCCCAACGCGCCTCGGATCGAGAAAGCAACGCAAGCTTTTTTCGCCCCCGGACCCCCGCTCTCCATAGAGCGAACCAGGGCTGGGGTGCCCAGCCTCCCTGGGCCCTGCTGCTTTGCTGGGGGTCTCCGGTGCCCGAAACCCACTCCCCACGGGTTCTCCTTCGTGGGGAAGCAGGATTGGGCGCGCGAAGGCCTTCTGCGCCCAGGCCCCAGCCCTGCCCCCTGAGCCAGCTCGGCCTCTCAGCGCCGAGGCCCCGTTGCACCGACGGCCCCAAACAATCTTCTGGCAGCTGCATTCTGCAAAGGGAAACTCTCCTCGGGCAGCAAACCACAGCACCAACGCGCCTCGGATCGAGAAAGCAACGCAAGCCGTTTTCGCCCCCGGCCACCCCCACTCCATAGGGCGAACCGGGGCTGGGCTGCCCCGGCTCCCTGGGCCCTGCTGCTTTGCTGGGTGTCTCCAGTGCCCGAAACCCACTCCCCACGGGTTCTCCTTCGTGGGGAAGCAGGATTGGGCGCGCGAAGGCCTTCTGCGCCCAGGCCCCAGCCTTCCCCCCTGAGCCAGCTCGGCCGCTCAACGCCAAGGTGCCGTCGCACCGATGGCCCCAAACGAGCTTCTGTCAGCTGCATTCTGCAAAGGGAAACTCTCCTCGGGCAGCAAACCACAGCCCCAACGCGCCTCGGATCGAGAAAGCACTGCAAGCCGTTTTCACCCCCGACCCCCCGGTCTCCATAGGGCGAACCGGGGCTGGGCTGCCCCGGCTCCCTGGGCCCTGCTGCTTTGCTGTGTGTCTCAGGTTCCTGAAACCCACTCCCCACAGGTTCTCCTTCGTGGGGAAGCAGGATTGGGCGCGCGAAGGCCTTCTGCGCCCAGGCCCCAGCCAAGCCCCCTGAGCCAGCTCGGCCGCTCAGCGCCAAAGACCCGTCGAACCGATGGCCCCAAACGAGCTTCTGGCAGCTGCATTCTGCAAAGGGAAACTCTCCTCGGGCAGCAAACCACAGCCTCAACGCGCCTCGGATCGAGAAAGCAACGCAAGCCGTTTTCGCCCCCCGCCACCCCCACTCCATAGGGCGAACCGGGGCTGGGCTGCCCCGGCTCCCTGGGCCCTGCTGCTTTGCTGGTTGTCTCCAGTGCCCGAAACCCACTCCCCACGGGTTCTCCTTCGTGGGGAAGCAGGATTGGGCGCGCGAAGGCCTTCTGCGCCCAGGCCCCAGCCTTCCCCCCTGAGCCAGCTCGGCCTCTCAGCGCCGAGGCCCCGTCGCACCGATGGCCCGAAACAATCTTCTGGCAGCTGCATTCTGCAAAGGGAAACTCTCCTCGGGCAGCAAACCAGAGCCCCAATGCGCCTCGGATCGAGAAAGCAACGCAAGCCGTTTTCGCCCCCGACCCCCCGCTCTCATAGGGCGAACCGGGGCTGGGCTGCCCCGGCTCCCTGGGCCCTGCTGCTTTGCTGGGGGTCTCCGGTGCCCGAAACCCACTCCCCACGGGTTCTCCTTCGTGGGGAAGCAGGATTGGGCGCGCGAAGCCCTTCTGAGCCCAGGCCCCAGCCAAGCCCCCTGAGCCAGCTCGGCCGCTCAGCGCCAAGGTGCCGTAGCACCGACGGCCCCAAACGAGCTTCTGTCAGCTGCATTCTGCAAAGGGAAACTCTCCTCGGGCAGCAAACCACAGCCCCAACGCGCCTCGGATCGAGAAAGCAACGCAAGCCTTTTTCGCCCCCGGACCCCCGCTCTCCATAGAGCGAACCAGGGCTGGGGTGCCCAGCCTCCCTGGGCCCTGCTGCTTTGCTGGGTGTCTCCGGTGCCCGAAACCCACTCCCCACGGGTTCTCCTTCGTGGGGAAGCAGGACTGGGCGCGCGAAGGCCTTCTGCGCCCAGGCCCCAGCCCTGCACCCCGAGCCAGCTCGGCCTCTCAGCGCTGAGGCCCCGTCGCACCGACGGCCCCAAACAATCTTCTGGCAGCTGCATTCTGCAAAGGGAAACTCTCCTCGGGCAGCAAACCACAGCACCAACGCGCCTCGGATCGAGAAAGCAACGCAAGCCGTTTTCGCCCCCGGCCACCCCCACTCCATAGGGCGAACCGGGGCTGGGCTGCCCTGGCTCCCTGGGCCCTGCTGCTTTGCTGGGTGTCTCCAGTGCCCGAAACCCACTCCCCACGGGTTCTCCTTCGTGGGGAAGCAGGATTGGGCGCGCGAAGGCCTTCTGCGCCCAGGCCCCAGCCATGCCCCCTGAACCAGCTCGGCCACTCAGCACCGAGGCCCAGTCGCACCGACGGCTAGAAACAATCTTCTGGCAGCTGCATTCTGCAAAGGGAAACTCTGCTCGGGCAGCAAACCACAGCCCCAACGTGCCTCGGATCGAGAAAGCAACGCAAGCCTTTTTCGCCCACGGACCCCCGCTCTCCATAGAGCGAACCGGGGCAAGGGTGCCCAGCCTCCATGGGCCCTGCTGCTTTGCTGGGGGTCTCCGGTGCCCGAAACGCACTCCCCACGGGTTCTCCTTCGTGGGTAAGCAGGATTGGGCACGCGAAGTCCGTCTGCGCCCAGGCCCCAGCCATGCCCCCTGAGCCAGCTCGGCCGCGCAGCGCCTAGGCCCCGTCAAACCGACAGCCCCAAACAATCTTCTGTCAGCTGCATTCTGCAAAGGGAAACTCTGCTCGGGCAGAAAACCACAGCCCCAACGTGCCTCGGATCGAGAAAGCAACGCAAGCCTTTTTCGCCCACGGACCCCCGCTCTCCATAGAGCGAACCGGGCCAAGGGTGCCCAGCCTCCCTGGGCCCTGCTGCTTTGCTGGGGGTCTCCGGTGCCCGAAACCCACTCCCCACGGGTTCTCCTTCGTGGGTAAGCAGGATTGGGCACGCGAAGTCCGTCTGCGCCCAGGCCCCAGCCATGCCCCCTTAGCCAGCTCGGCCGCGCAGCCTAGGCCCCGTCAAACCGACAGCCCCAAACAATCTTCTGTCAGCTGCATTCTGCAAAGGGAAACTCTCCTCGGGCAGCAGACCACAGCCCCAACGCGCCTCGGATTGAGAAAGCAACGCAAGCCGTTTTCGCCCCCGACACCCCGCTCTCCATAGGGCGAACGGGGGCTGGGCTGACCCGGCTCCCTGGGCCCTGCTGCTTTGCTTGGGGTCTCCGGTGCCCGAAACCCACTCCCCACGGGTTCTCCTTCGTGTGGAAGCGGGATTGGGTGCACGAAAGCTTTCTGCGCCCAGGCACCAGCCATGCCCCCTGGGCCAGCTCGGCCGCTCTTCGCCGAGGCCCCGTCGCACCGACGGCCGCAAACAATCTTCTGGCAGCTGCATTCTGCAAAGGGAAACTCTCCTCGGGCAGCAAACCACAGCCCCAACGCGCCTCGGATCGAGAAAGCAACGCAAGCCGTTTTCGCCTCCGGGCCCCCACTCTCCATAGAGCGAACCTGGGCTGGGCTGCCCTGGCTCCCTGGGCCCTGCTGCTTTGCTGGGGGTCTCCGGTGCCCGAAACCCACTCCCCACGGGTTCTCCTTCGTGGGGAAGCAGGACTGGGCGCGCGAAGGCCTTCTGCGCCCAGGCCCCAGCCCTGCCCCCTGAGCCAGCTCGGCCTCTCAGCGCCGAGGCCCCGTTGCACCGACGGCCCCAAACAATCTTCTGGCAGCTGCATTCTGCAAAGGGAAACTCTCCTCGGGCAGCAAACCACAGCACCAACGCGCCTCGGATCGAGAAAGCAACGCAAGCCGTTTTCGCCCCCGGCCACCGCCACTCCATAGGGCGAACCGGGGCTGGGCTGCCCCGGCTCCCTGGGCCCTGCTGCTTTGCTGGGTGTCTCCAGTGCCCGAAACCCACTCCCCACGGGTTCTCCTTCGTGGGGAAGCAGGATTGGGCGCGCGAAGGCCTTCTGCGCCCAGGCCCCAGCCTTCCCCCCTGAGCCAGCTCGGCCGCTCAACGCCAAGGTGCCGTCGCACCGATGGCCCCAAACGAGCTTCTGTCAGCTGCATTCTGCAAAGGGAAACTCTCCTAGGGCAGCAAATCACAGCTCCAACGCGCCTCAGATCGAGAAAGCACTGCAGGCCGTTTTCACCCCCGACCCCCCGGTCTCCATAGGGCGAACCGGGGCTGGGCTGCCCCGGCTCCCTGGGCCCTGCTGCTTTGCTGTGTGTCTCAGGTTCCTGAAACCCACTCCCCACAGGTTCTCCTTCGTGGGGAAGCAGGATTGGGCGCGCGAAGGCCTTCTGCGCCCAGGCCCCAGCCAAGCCCCCTGAGCCAGCTCGGCCGCTCAGCGCCAAAGACCCGTCGAACCGATGGCCCCAAACGAGCTTCTGGCAGCTGCATTCTGCAAAGGGAAACTCTCCTCGGGCAGCAAACCACAGCCTCAACGCGCCTCGGATCGAGAAAGAAACGCAAGCCGTTTTCGCCCCCCGCCACCCCCACTCCATAGGGCGAACCGGGGCTGGGCTGCCCCGGCTCCCTGGGCCCTGCTGCTTTGCTGGTTGTCTCCAGTGCCCGAAACCCACTCCCCACGGGTTCTCCTTCGTGGGGAAGCAGGATTGGGCGCGCGAAGGCCTTCTGCGCCCAGGCCCCAGCCTTCCCCCCTGAGCCAGCTCGGCCTCTCAGCGCCGAGGCCCCGTCGCACTGACGGCCCGAAACAATCTTCTGGCAGCTGCATTCTGCAAAGGGAAACTCTCCTCGGGCAGCAAACCAGAGCCCCAATGCGCCTCGTAACGAGAAAGCAACGCAAGCCGTTTTCGCCCCCGACCCCCCGCTCTCATAGGGCGAACCGGGGCTGGGCTGCCCCGGCTCCCTGGGCCCTGCTGCTTTGCTGGGTGTCTCCGGTGCCCGAAACCCACTCCCCACGGGTTCTCCTTCTTGGGGAAGCAGGACTGGGCGCGCGAAGGCCTTCTGCGCCCAGGCCCCAGCCCTGCCCCCTGAGCCAGCTCGGCCTCTCAGCGCTGAGGCCCCGTCGCACCGACGGCCCCAAACAATCTTCTGGCAGCTGCATTCTGCAAAGGGAAACTCTCCTCGGGCAGCAAACCACAGCACCAACGCGCCTCGGATCGAGAAAGCAACGCAAGCCGTTTTCGCCCCCGGCCACCCCCACTCCATAGGGCGAACCGGGGCTGGGCTGCCCTGGCTCCCTGAGCCCTGCTGCTTTGCTGGGTGTCTCCAGTGCCCGAAACCCACTCCCCACGGGTTCTCCTTCGTGGGGAAGCAGGATTGGGCGCGCGAAGGCCTTCTGCGCCCAGGCCCCAGCCATGCCCCCTGAACCAGCTCGGCCACTCAGCACCGAGGCCCAGTCGCACCGAAGGCTCGAAACAATCTTCTGGCAGCTGCATTCTGCAAAGGGAAACTCTGCTCGGGCAGCAAACCACAGCCCCAACGCGCCTCGGATCGAGAAAGCAACGCAAGCCTTTTTCGCCCACGGACCCCCGCTCTCCATAGAGCGAACCGGGGCAAGGGTGCCCAGCCTCCATGGGCCCTGCTGCTTTGCTGGGGGTCTCCGGTGCCCGAAACCCACTCCCCACGGGTTCTCCTTCGTGGGTAAGCAGGATTGGGCACGCGAAGTCCGTCTGCGCCCAAGCCCCAGCCATGCCCCCTGAGCCAGCTCGGCCGCGCAGCGCCTAGGCCCCGTCAAACCGACAGCCCCAAACAATCTTCTGTCAGCTGCATTCTGCAAAGGGAAACTCTGCTCGGGCAGCAAACCACAGCCCCAACGCGCCTCGGATCGAGAAAGCAACGCAAGCCTTTTTCGCCCACGGACCCCCGCTCTCCATAGAGCGAACCGGGGCAAGGGTGCCCAGCCTCCCTGGGCCCTGCTGCTTTGCTGGGGGTCTCCGGTGCCCGAAACCCACTCCCCACGGGTTCTCCTTCGTGGGGAAGCAGGATTGGGCACGCGAAGTCCGTCTGCGCCCAGGCCCCAGCCATGCCCCCTGAGCCAGCTCGGCCGCGCAGCGCCTAGGCCCCGTCAAACCGACAGCCCCAAACAATCTTCTGTCAGCTGCATTCTGCAAAGGGAAACTCTCCTCGGGCAGCAAACCACAGCCCCAACGCGCCTCGGATCGAGAAAGCTACTCAAGCCGTTTTCGCCCCCGACCCCCCGCTCTCCATAGGGCGAACGGGGGCTGGGCTGCCCCGGCTCCCTGGGCCCTGCTGCTTTGTTGGTGGTCTCTGGTGCCCGAAACCCACTCCCCACAGGTTCTCCTTCGTGGGGAAGCAGGATTGGGCGCGCGAAGGCCTTCTGCGCCCAGGCCCCAGCCAAGCCCCCTGAGCCAGCTCGACCACTCAGCGCCAAGGTGACGTCGCACAGATGGCTCCAAACGAGCTTCTGTCAGCTGCATTCTGCAAAGGGAAACTCTCCTAGGGCAGCAAATCACAGCCGCAACGCGCCTCGGATCGAGAAAGCAACGCAAGCCGTTTTCGCCCCCTGCCCCCCACTCTCCATAGAGAGACCGGGGCTGGGTTGTCCAGGCTCCCTGGGCCCTGCTGCTTTGCTGGGGGTCTCCGGTGCCCGAAACCCACTCCCCACGGGTTCTCCTTCGTGGGGAAGCAGGATTGGACGCGCGAAGCCTTCTGCGCCCAGGCCCCAGATATGCCCCCTGAGCCAGCTCGTCCGATCAGCGCCGAGGCCCCGTCGCACCGACGGCCCCAAACAATCTTCTGGCAGCTGCATTCTGCAAAGGGAACCTCTCCTCGGGCAGCAAACCACAGCCCCAACGCGCCTCGGATCGAGAAAGCAACGCAAGCCGTTTTCGCCCCCGGCCCCCCGCTCTCCATAGAGCGAACCGGGGCAGGGTTGTCGAGGCTCCCTGGGCCCTGCTGCTTTGCTGGGGGTCTCCGGTGCCCGAAACCCACTCCCCACGGGTTCTCCTTCGTGGGGAAGTAGGATTGGGCGCGTGAAGGCCTTCTGCGCCCAGGCCCCAGCCATGCCCCCTGAGCCAGCTCGGCCGCTCAGTGCCTAGGCCCTGTCGCACCGAAGGCCCCAAACAATCTCCTGGCAGCTGCAATCTGCAAAGGGAAACTCTCCTCGGCCAGCAGACCACAGCCCCAACGCGCCTCAGATTGAGAAAGCAACGCAAGCCGTTTTCGCCCCGGGCCCACGCCACTCCATAGGGCGAACCGGGGCTGGGCTGACCCGGCTCCCTGGGCCCTGCTGCTTTGCTTGGGGTCTCCGGTGCCCGAAACCCACTCCCCACGGGTTCTCCTTCGTGGGGAAGCGGGATTGGGTGCACGAAAGCTTTCTGCGCCCAGGCACCAGCCATGCCCCCTGGGCCAGCTCGGCCGCTCTTCGCCGAGGCCCCGTCGCACCGACGGCCGCAAACAATCTTCTGGCAGCTGCATTCTGCAAAGGGAAACTCTCCTCGGGCAGCAAACAACAGCCCCAACGCGCCTCGGATCGAGAAAGCAACGCAAGCCTGTTTCGCCTCCGGGCCCCCACTCTCCATAGAGCGAACCTGGGCTGGGCTGCCCTGGCTCCCTGGGCCCTGCTGCTTTGCTGGGGGTCTCCGGTGCCCGAAACCCACTCCCCACGGGTTCTCCTTCGTGGGGAAGCAGGATTGGGCACGCGAATGCTTTCTGCGCCCAGGCCCCAGCCATGCCCCCTGAGCCAACTCGGCCACGCATCGCCTAGGACCCGTCGCACCGACGGCCCCAAACAATCTTCTGGCAGCTGCATTCTGCAAAGGGAAACTCTCCTCAGGCAGCAAACCACAGCCCCAACGCGCCTCGGATCGAGAAAGCAACGCAAGCCGTTTTCGCCCCCGGCCGCCCGCTCTCCATATGGCGAACCGGGGCTGGGCTGCCCCGGCTCCCTGGGCCCTGCTGCTTTGCTGGGGGTCTCCGGTACCCAAAACCCACTCCCCACGGGTTCTCCTTCGTGGGGAAGCAGAATTGAGCGCGCGAAGGCCTTCTGCTCCCAGGCCCCAGCCATGCCCCCTGGGCCAGCTCGGCCGCTCTGCGCCGAGGCTCCATCGCACCGATGGCCTGAAACAATCTTCTGGCAGCTGCATTCTGCAAAGGGAAACACTCCTCGGGCAGCAAACCACAGCCCCAACGCGCCTCGTATCGAGAAAGCAACGCAAGCCGGTTTCGCCTCCGGGCCCCCACTCTCCATAGAGCGAACCTGGGCTGCGCTGCCCTGGCTCCCTGGGCCCTGCTGCTTTGCTGGGGGTCTCCGGTGCCCGAAACCCACTCCCCACGGGTTCTCCTTCGTGGGGAAGCAGGATTGGGCGCGGGAAGCCTTCTGCGCCCAGGCCCCAGCCATGCCCCCTGAGCCAGCTCAGCCGCTCAGCGCCGAGGCCCCGTCGCACCGATGGCCCGAAGCAATATTCTGGCAGCTGCAACCTCCAAAGGGAAAGTCTCTTTGGGCAGCAAACCACAGCCCCAACGCGCCTCGGATCGAGAAAGCAACGCAAGCCGTTTTCGCCCCCGGCCCACGCCACTCCATAGGGCGTACCGGGGCTGGGCTGCCCCTGCTCCCTGGGCCCTGCTGCTTTGCTGGGGGTCTCCGGTGCCCGAAACCCACTCCCCACGGGTTCTCCTTCGTGGGGAAGCAGGATTGGGTGCGCGAAGGCCTTCTGCTCCCAGGCCCCAGCCATGCCCCCTGGGCCAGCTCGGCCGCTCTGCGCCGAGGATCCATCGCACCGATGGCCTGAAACAATCTTCTGGCAGCTGCATTCTGCAAAGGGAAACACTCCTCAGGCAGCAAACCACAGCCCCAACGCGCCTCGGATCGAGAAAGCAACGCAAGCCGTTTTCGCCCCCGGCACCGCGCTCGCCATATGGCGAATCCGGGCAGGGCTGCCCCGGCTGCCTGGGCCCTGCTGCTTTGCTGGGGGTCTCCGGTGCCCGAAACCCACTCCCCACGTGTTCTCCTTCGTGGGGAAGCGGGATTGGGCGCGCGAAGGCCTTCTGTGCCCAGGCCCTAGGCATGCCCCCTGAGCCAGCTCGTCCGATCAGCGCCGAGGCCCTGTCGCACCGACGGCCCCAAACAATCTTCTGGCAGCTGCATTCTGCAAAGGGAAACTCTCCTCGGGCAGCAAACCACAGCCCCAACGCGCCTCGGATCGAGAAAGCAACGCAAGCCGTTTTCGCCCCCGGACCCCCGCTCTCCATAGAGCGAACCGGGGATGGGCTGCCCCGGCTCCCTGGGCCCTGCTGCTTTGCTGGGGGTCTCCGGTGCCTGAAACCCACTCCCCACGGGTTCTCCTTCGTGGGGAAGCACGAATGGGCGAGCGAAGCCTTCTGCGCCCAGGCCCCAGCCATGCCCCCTGAGCCGGCTCCGCTTCCCTGCGCCGAGGCTCCTTCGAATCGACGGCCATAAACGAACTTCTGGCAGCTGCATTCTGCAAAGGGAAACTCTCCTCGGGCAGCAAACCACAGCCCCAACGCGCCTCGGATCGAGAAAGCAACGCAAGCCGTTTTCGCCCCCCGCCCCCCGCTCTCCATATGGCGAACCGGGGCTGGGCTGCCCTGGCTCCTTGGGCCCTGCTGCTTTGCTGGGTGTCTCCGGTGCCCGAAACCCACTCCCCACGGGTTCTCCTTCATGGGGAAGCAGGATTGGGCGCGCGAAGCCTTCTGCGCCCAGGCCCCAGCCATGCCACCTGAGCCAGCACGGCCGCTCAGCGCCGAGGCCACGTCGCACCGACGGCCCCAAACAATCTTCTGGCAGCTGCATTCTGCAAAGGGAAACTCTCCTCGGGCAGCAAACCACAGCCCCAACGCGCCTCGGATCGAGAAAGCAACGCAAGCCGTTTTCGCCCCCGGCACCGCGCTCGCCATAGGGCGAATGGGGGCAGGGCTGCCCCGGCTGCCTGGGCCCTGCTGCTTTGCTGGGGGTCTCCGGTGCCCGAAACCCACTCCCCACGGGTTCTCCTTCGTGGGGAAGCGGGATTGGGCGCACGAAAGCTTTCTGCGCCCAGGCCCCAGCCATGCCCCCTGGGCCAGCTCGGCCGCTCTGCGCCGAGGCACCGTTGCACCGACGGCCGCAAACAATCTTCTGGCAGCTGCATTCTGCAAAGGGAAACTCTCCTCGGGCAGCAAACCACAGCCCCAACGCGCCTCGGATCGAGAAAGCAACGCAAGCCGGTTTGGCCTCCGGGCCCCCACTCTCCATAGAGCGAACCTGGGCTGGGCTGCCCTGGCTCCCTGGGCCCTGCTGCTTTGCTGGGGGTCTCCGGTGCCCGAAACGCACTCCCCACGGGTTCTCCTTCGTGGGGAAGCAGGATTGGGTGCACGAAGTCCTTCTGCTCCCAGGCCCCAGCCATGCCCCCTGGGCCAGCTCGGCCGCTCTGCGCCGAGGCTCCATCGCACCGATGGCCTGAAACAATCTTCTGGCAGCTGCATTCTGCAAAGGGAAACACTCCTCAGGCAGCAAACCACAGCCCCAACGCGCCTCGGATAGAGAAAGCAACGCAAGCCGTTTTCGCCCCCGGCACCGCGCTCGCCATAGGGCGAATCCGGGCAGGGCTGCCCCGGCTGCCTGGGCCCTGCTGCTTTGCTGGGGGTCTCCGGTGCCCGAAACCCACTCCCCACGGGTTCTCCTTCGTGGGGAAGCAGGATTGGGCGCGCGAAGGCCTTCTGCGCCCAGGCCCCAGCCATGCCCCCTGAGCCAGCTCGGCCTCTCAGCGCCTAGGCCCCGTCGCACCGACGGCCCCAAACAATCTTCTGGCAGCTGCATTGTGCAAAGGGAAACTCTCCTCGGGCAGCAAACCACAGCCCCAACGCGCCTCGGATCGAGAAAGCAACGCAAGCCGTTTTCGCCCCCGGTCCCCCGCTCTCCATAGAGCGAACCGGGGCTGGGCTGCCCCGGCTCCCTGGGCCCTGCTGCTTTGCTGGGTGTCTCCGGTGCCCGAAACCCACTCCCCACGGGTTCTCCTTTGTGGGGAAGCAGGATTGGGCGCGCGAAGACCTTCTGCGCCCAGGCCCCAGCCATGCCCCCTGAGCCAGCATGGCCGCTCAGCGCAGAGGCCCCGTCGCACCGACAGCCCGAAACAATCTTCTGTCAGCTGCATTCTGAAAACGGAAACTCTCCTCGGGCAGCAAACCACAGCCCCAACGCGCCTCGGATCGAGAAAGCAACGCAAGCCGTTTTCGCCCCCGGACCCCCGCTCTCCATAGAGCGAACCGGGGCTGGGCTGCCCAGCCTCCCTGGGCCCTGCTGCTTTGCTGGGTGTCTCCGGTGCCCGAAACCCACTCCCCACGGGTTCTCCTTCGTGGGGAAGCAGGATTGGGCGCACGAAGGCCTTCTGCGCCCAGGCCCCAGCCATGCCCCCTGAGCCAGCTCGGCCGCTCAGCGCCTAGGCCCCGTCGCACCGACGGCCCCAAACAATCTTCTGGCAGCTGCATTCTGCAAAGGGAAACTCTCCTCGGGCAGCAAACCACAGCCCCAACGCGCCTCGGATCGAGAAAGCAACGCAAGCCTTTTTCGCCCCCGGCCCCCCGATCTCCATAGAGCGAACCGGGGCTGGGCTGCCCGGCTCCTTGGGCCCTGCTGCTTTGCTGGGTGTCTCCGGTGCCCGAAACCCACTCCCCACGGGTTCTCCTTTGTGGGGAAGCAGGATTGGGTGCGCGAAGGCCTTCTGCGCCCAGGCCCCAGCCAGCCCCCTGAGCCAGCACGGCCTCTCAGCGCCGAGGCCCCGTCGCAGGGACAGCCCCAAACAATCTTCTGGCAGCTGCATTCTGCAAAGGGAAACTCTCCTCGGGCAGCAAACCACAGCCCCAACGCGCCTCGGATCGAGAAAGCAACGCAAGCCGTTTTCGCCCCCGGCCCCCCGCTCTCCATAGAGCGAACCGGGGCTGGGATGCCCTGGCTCCTTGGGCCTAGCTGCTTTGCTGGGGGTCTCAGCGGCCGAAACCCACTCCCCACGGGTTTTCCTTCGTGGGGAAGCAGGATTGGGCGCGCGAAAGCCTTCTGCGCCCAGCCCCAGCCATGACCCTTGAGCCAGCTCGGCCGCTCAGCGCCGAGGCCCCATTGCACCGAAGTCCCAAAACGAGCTTCTGGGAACTGCATTCTGCAAAATGAAACACTCCTCCGGCAGCAAACCACAGCCCCAACGCGCCTCGGATCGAGAAAGCAAGGCAAGCCGTTTTTGCCCCCGGCCCCCCGCTCTCCATAGAGCGAACCGGGGCTTGGCTGCCCAGCCTCCCTGGGCCCTGCTGCTTTGCTGGGGGTCTCCGGTGCCCGAAACCCACTCCCCACGGGTTCTCCTTCGTGGGGAAGCAGGATTGGGCGCGCGAAGGCCTTCTGCGCCCAGGCCCCAGCCAAGCCCCCTGAGCCAGCTCGACCACTCAGCGCCAAGGTGACGTCGCACCGATGGCCCCAAACGAGCTTCTGTCAGCTGCATTCTGCAAAGGGAAACTCTCCTAGGGCAGCAAATCACAGCCGCAACGCGCCTCGGATCGAGAAAGCAACGCAAGCCGTTTTCGCCCCCTGCCCCCCACTCTCTATAGAGCGAACCGGGGCTGGGTTGCCCAGGCTCCCTGGGCCCTGCTGCTTTGCTGGGGGTCTCCGGTGCCCGAAACCCACTCCCCACGGGTTCTCCTTCGTGGGGAAGCAGGATTGGACGCGCGAAGCTTTCTGCGCCCAGGCCCCAGATATGCCCCCTGAGCCAGCTCGTCCGATCAGCGCCGAGGCCCCGTCGCACCGACGGCCCCAAACAATCTTCTGGCAGCTGCATTCTGCAAAGGGAAACTCTCCTCGGGCAGCAAACCACAGCCCCAACGCGCCTCGGATCGAGAAAGCAACGCAAGCCGTTTTCGCCCCCGGCCCCCCGCTCTCCATAGAGCGAACCGGGGCAGGGTTGTCGAGGCTCCCTGGGCCCTGCTGCTTTGCTGGGGGTCTCCGGTGCCCGAAACCCACTCCCCACGGGTTCTCCTTCGTGGGGAAGTAGGATTGGGCGCGCGAAGCCCTTCTGCGCCCAGGCCCCAGCCATGCCCCCTGAGCCAGCTCGGCCGCTCAGTGCCTAGGCCCCGTCGCACCGAAGGCCCCAAACAATCTCCTGGCAGCTGCATTCTGCAAAGGGAAACTCTCCTCGGCCAGCAGACCACAGCCCCAACGCGCCTCGGATTGAGAAAGCAACGCAAGCCGTTTTCGCCCCGGGCCCACGCCACTCCATAGGGCGAACCGGGGCTGGGCTGACCCGGCTCCCTGGGCCCTGCTGCTTTGCTTGGGGTCTCCGGTGCCCGAAACCCACTCCCCACGGGTTCTCCTTCGTGGGGAAGCGGGATTGGGTGCACGAAAGCTTTCTGCGCCCAGGCACCAGCCATGCCCCCTGGGCCAGCTCGGCCGCTCTTCGCCGAGGCCCCGTCGCACCGACGGCCGCAAACAATCTTCTGGCAGCTGCATTCTGCAAAGGGAAACTCTCCTCGGGCAGCAAACCACAGCCCCAACGCGCCTCGGATCGAGAAAGCAACGCAAGCCTGTTTCGCCTCCGGGCCCCCACTCTCCATAGAGCGAACCTGGGCTGGGCTGCCCTGGCTCCCTGGGCCCTGCTGCTTTGCTGGGGGTCTCCGGTGCCCGAAACCCACTCCCCACGGGTTCTCCTTCGTGGGGAAGCAGGATTGGGCACGCGAATGCTTTCTGCGCCCAGGCCCCAGCCATGCCCCCTGAGCCAACTCGGCCACGCATCGCCTAGGACCCGTCGCACCGACGGCCCCAAACAATCTTCTGGCAGCTGCATTCTGCAAAGGGAAACTCTCCTCGGGCAGCAAACCACAGCCCCAACGCGCCTCGGATCGAGAAAGCAACGCAAGCCGTTTTCGCCCCCGGCCGCCCGCTCTCCATATGGCGAACCGGGGCTGGGCTGCCCCGGCTCCCTGGGCCCTGCTGCTTTGCTGGGGGTCTCCGGTACCCAAAACCCACTCCCCACGGGTTCTCCTTCGTGGGGAAGCAGAATTGAGCGCGCGAAGGCCTTCTGCTCCCAGGCCCCAGCCATGCCCCCTGGGCCAGCTCGGCCGCTCTGCGCCGAGGCTCCATCGCACCGATGGCCTGAAACAATCTTCTGGCAGCTGCATTCTGCAAAGGGAAACACTCCTCGGGCAGCAAACCACAGCCCCAACGCGCCTCGTATCGAGAAAGCAACGCAAGCCGGTTTCGCCTCCGGGCCCCCACTCTCCATAGAGCGAACCTGGGCTGCGCTGCCCTGGCTCCCTGGGCCCTGCTGCTTTGCTGGGGGTCTCCGGTGCCCGAAACCCACTCCCCACGGGTTCTCCTTCGTGGGGAAGCAGGATTGGGCGCGGGAAGCCTTCTGCGCCCAGGCCCCAGCCATGCCCCCTGAGCCAGCTCAGCCGCTCATCGCCGAGGCCCCGTCGCACCGATGGCCCGAAGCAATATTCTGGCAGCTGCAACCTCCAAAGGGAAAGTCTCCTTGGGCAGCAAACCACAGCCCCAACGCGCCTCGGATCGAGAAAGCAACGCAAGCCGTTTTCGCCCCCGGCCCACGCCACTCCATAGGGCGTACCGGGGCTGGGCTGCCCCTGCTCCCTGGGCCCTGCTGCTTTGCTGGGGGTCTCCGGTGCCCGAAACCCACTCCCCACGGGTTCTCCTTCGTGGGGAAGCAGGATTGGGTGCGCGAAGGCCTTCTGCTCCCAGGCCCCAGCCCTGCCCCCTGGGCCAGCTCGGCCGCTCTGCGCCGAGGATCCATCGCACCGATGGCCTGAAACAATCTTCTGGCAGCTGCATTCTGCAAAGGGAAACACTCCTCAGGCAGCAAACCACAGCCCCAACGCGCCTCGGATCGAGAAAGCAACGCAAGCCGTTTTCGCCCCCGGCACCGCGCTCGCCATATGGCGAATCCGGGCAGGGCTGCCCCGGCTGCCTGGGCCCTGCTGCTTTGCTGGGGGTCTCCGGTGCCCGAAACCCACTCCCCACGTGTTCTCCTTCGTGGGGAAGCGGGATTGGGCGCGCGAAGGCCTTCTGTGCCCAGGCCCTAGGCATGCCCCCTGAGCCAGCTCGTCCGATCAGCGCCGAGGCCCTGTCGCACCGACGGCCCCAAACAATCTTCTGGCAGCTGCATTCTGCAAAGGGAAACTCTCCTCGGGCAGCAAACCACAGCCCCAACGCGCCTCGGATCGAGAAAGCAACGCAAGCCGTTTTCGCCCCCGGACCCCCGCTCTCCATAGAGCGAACCGGGGATGGGCTGCCCCGGCTCCCTGGGCCCTGCTGCTTTGCTGGGGGTCTCCGGTGCCTGAAACCCACTCCCCACGGGTTCTCCTTCGTGGGGAAGCACGAATGGGCGAGCGAAGCCTTCTGCGCCCAGGCCCCAGCCATGCCACCTGAGCCAGCACGGCCGCTCAGCGCCGAGGCCACGTCGCACCGACGGCCGCAAACAATCTTCTGGCAGCTGCATTCTGCAAAGGGAAACTCTCCTCGGGCAGCAAACCACAGCCCCAACGCGCCTCGGATCGAGAAAGCAACGCAAGCCGGTTTGGCCTCCGGGCCCCCACTCTCCATAGAGCGAACCTGGGCTGGGCTGCCCTGGCTCCCTGGGCCCTGCTGCTTTGCTGGGGGTCTCCGGTGCCCGAAACGCACTCCCCACGGGTTCTCCTTCGTGGGGAAGCAGGATTGGGTGCGCGAAGTCCTTCTGCTCCCAGGCCCCAGCCATGCCCCCTGGGCCAGCTCGGCCGCTCTGCGCCGAGGCTCCATCGCACCGATGGCCTGAAACAATCTTCTGGCAGCTGCATTCTGCAAAGGGAAACACTCCTCAGGCAGCAAACCACAGCCCCAACGCGCCTCGGATAGAGAAAGCAACGCAAGCCGTTTTCGCCCCCGGCACCGCGCTCGCCATAGGGCGAATCCGGGCAGGGCTGCCCCGGCTGCCTGGGCCCTGCTGCTTTGCTGGGGGTCTCCGGTGCCCGAAACCCACTCCCCACGGGTTCTCCTTCGTGGGGAAGCAGGATTGGGCGCGCGAAGGCCTTCTGCGCCCAGGCCCCAGCCATGCCCCCTGAGCCAGCTCGGCCTCTCAGCGCCTAGGCCCCGTCGCACCGACGGCCCCAAACAATCTTCTGGCAGCTGCATTGTGCAAAGGGAAACTCTCCTCGGGCAGCAAACCACAGCCCCAACGCGCCTCGGATCGAGAAAGCAACGCAAGCCGTTTTCGCCCCCGGCCCCCCGCTCTCCATAGAGCGAACCGGGGCTGGGCTGCCCCGGCTCCCTGGGCCCTGCTGCTTTGCTGGGTGTCTCCGGTGCCCGAAACCCACTCCCCACGGGTTCTCCTTTGTGGGGAAGCAGGATTGGGCGCGCGAAGACCTTCTGCGCCCAGGCCCCAGCCATGCCCCCTGAGCCAGCATGGCCGCTCAGCGCAGAGGCCCCGTCGCACCGACAGCCCGAAACAATCTTCTGTCAGCTGCATTCTGAAAACGGAAACTCTCCTCGGGCAGCAAACCACAGCCCCAACGCGCCTCGGATCGAGAAAGCAACGCAAGCCGTTTTCGCCCCCGGAACCCCGCTCTCCATAGAGCGAACCGGGGCTGGGCTGCCCAGCCTCCCTGGGCCCTGCTGCTTTGCTGGGTGTCTCCGGTGCCCGAAACCCACTCCCCACGGGTTCTCCTTCGTGGGGAAGCAGGATTGGGCGCGCGAAGGCCTTCTGCGCCCAGGCCCCAGCCATGCCCCCTGAGCCAGCTCGGCCGCTCAGCGCCTAGGCCCCGTCGCACCGACGGCCCCAAACAATCTTCTGGCAGCTGCATTCTGCAAAGGGAAACTCTCCTCGGGCAGCAAACCACAGCCCCAACGCGCCTCGGATCGAGAAAGCAACGCAAGCCTTTTTCGCCCCCGGCCCCCCGATCTCCATAGAGCGAACCGGGGCTGGGCTGCCCGGCTCCTTGGGCCCTGCTGCTTTGCTGGGTGTCTCCGGTGCCCGAAACCCACTCCCCACGGGTTCTCCTTTGTGGGGAAGCAGGATTGGGTGCGCGAAGGCCTTCTGCGCCCAGGCCCCAGCCAGCCCCCTGAGCCAGCACGGCCTCTCAGCGCCGAGGCCCCGTCGCAGGGACAGCCCCAAACAATCTTCTGGCAGCTGCATTCTGCAAAGGGAAACTCTCCTCGGGCAGCAAACCACAGCCCCAACGCGCCTCGGATCGAGAAAGCAACGCAAGCCGTTTTCGCCCCCGTCCCCCCGCTCTCCATAGAGCGAACCGGGGCTGGGATGCCCTGGCTCCTTGGGCCTAGCTGCTTTGCTGGGGGTCTCAGCGGCCGAAACCCACTCCCCACGGGTTTTCCTTCGTGGGGAAGCAGGATTGGGCGCGCGAAAGCCTTCTGCGCCCAGCCCCAGCCATGACCCTTGAGCCAGCTCGGCCGCTCAGCGCCGAGGCCCCGTTGCACCGAAGTCCCAAAACGAGCTTCTGGGAACTGCATTCTGCAAAATGAAACACTCCTCCGGCAGCAAACCACAGCCCCAACGCGCCTCGGATCGAGAAAGCAACGCAAGCCGTTTTTGCCCCCGGCCCCCCGCTCTCCATAGAGCGAACCGGGGCTTGGCTGCCCAGCCTCCCTGGGCCCTGCTGCTTTGCTGGGGGTCTCCGGTGCCCGAAACCCACTCCCCACGGGTTCTCCTTCGTGGGGAAGCAGGATTGGGCGCGCGAAGGCCTTCTGCGCCCAGGCCCCAGCCATGCCCCCTGAGCCAGCTCGGCCGCGCAGCGCCTAGGCCCCGTCGCACCGAAGGCCCCAAACAATCTTCTGGCAGCTGCATTCTGCAAAGGGAAAATCTCCTCGGGCAGCAAACCACAGCCCCAACGCGCCTCGGATCGAGAAAGCAACGCAATCCGTTTTCGCCCCCGGCCCTCTGCTCTCCATAGGGCGAACCGGGCCTGGGCTGCCCCGGCTCCCTGGGCCCTGCTGCTTTGCTGGGGGTCTCCGGTGCCCGAAACCCACTCCCCACGGGTTCTCCTTCGTGGGGAAGCGGGATTCGGCGCGCGAAGGCCTTCTGCGCCCAGCCCCAGCCATGCCACTTGAGCCAAGTCGGCCGCTCAGCACCGAGGCCCCGTTGCACCGAAGGCCCAAAACGATTTTCTGGGAACTGCATTCTGCAAAGTGAAACACTCCTCCGGCAGCAAACCACAGCCCCAATGCGCCTCAGATCCAGAGAGCAACACAAGCCGTTTTCGCCCCCGGCCCCACACTCTCCATAGCGCAAAGCGAGGCTGAGCTCCCTGGGCCCTGCTGCATTGCTGGGGGTCTCCAGCCCCCGAAACCTAGTCCCCATGAGTTCTCCTTCGTGGGGAGGCAGGATTGGGCGCGCGAAGAAGTTCTGCGCCCAGTCCCCAGCCATGCCTCCTGTGCCAGCTCGGCCGCTCAGCGCCGAGGCCCGTCGCACCGACGGCCCCAAACGAGCTTCTGGCAGCTGCATTCTGCAAAGGGAAACTCTCCTCGGGCAGCAAACCACAGCCCCAACGCGCCTCGGATCGAGAAAGCAACGCAAGCCATTTTCGCCCCGACCCTCTGCTCTCCATAGAGCGAACCGGGGCTGGGCTGCCCCGGCTCCCTGGGCCCTGCTGCTTTGCTGGGTGTCTCCGGTGCCCGAAACCCACTCCCCACGGGTTCTCCTTTGTGGGGAAGCAGGATTGGGCGCGCGAAGACCTTCTGCGCCCAGGCCCCAGCCATGCCCCCTGAGCCAGCATGGCCGCTCAGCGCAGAGGCCCCGTCGAAACGACAGCCCGAAACAATCTTCTGTCAGCTACATTCTGAAAACGGAAACTCTCCTCGGGCAGCAAACCACAGCCCCAACGCGCCTCGGATCGAGAAAGCAACGCAAGCCGTTTTCGCCCCCGGCCCCCCGCTCTCCATAGAGCGAACCGGGGCTTGGATGCCCTGGCTCCTTGGGCCTAGCTGCTTTGCTGGGGGTCTCAGCGGCCGAAACCCACTCCCCACGGGTTTTCCTTCGTGGGGAAGCAGGATTGGGCGCGCGAAAGCCTTCTGCGCCCAGCCCCAGCCATGACCCTTGAGCCAGCTCGGCCGCTCAGCGCCGAGGCCGGGTTGCACCGAAGTCCCAAAACGAGCTTCTGGGAACTGCATTCTGCAAAATGAAACACTCCTCCGGCAGCAAACCACAGCCCCAACGCGCCTCAGATGGAGAATGCAACGCAAGCCGTTTTCGCCCCGGGCCCCCCGCTCTCCATAGAGCGAACCGGGGCTGGGCTGCCCCGGCTCCCTGGGCACTACTGCTTTACTGGGTGTCTTCGGCGGCCAAAACCTTCTCCCCACGGGTTCTCCTTCGTGGGGAAGCAGGATTGGGCGCGCGAAGAAGTTCTGTGCCCAGGCCCCAGCCATGTCCCCTGAGCCAGCTTGGCCGCTCAGCGCCGAGGCCCCATCACACGGAACGCCCAAAACGAGCTTCTGGCAGCTGCATTCTGCAAAGGGAAACTCTCCTCGGGCAGCAAACCACAGCCCCAACGCGCCTCGAATCCAGAAAGCAACGCAAGCCTTTTTCGGCCCCGGCCCCACGCTCTCCATAGGGCAAAGCGGGTAGAGCTGCCCCTGGCTCCCTGGGCCCTGCTGCTTTGCTGGGGGTCTCAGCGGCCGAAACCCACTCCCCACGGGTTTTCCTTCGTGGGGAAGCAGGATTGGGCACGCGAAAGCCTTCTGCGCCCAGCCCCAGCCATGCCCCTTGAGCCAGCTCGGCCGCTCAGCGCCGAGGCCCCGTTGCACCGAAGTCCCAAAACGAGCTTCTGGGAACTGCATTCTGCAAAATGAATCACTCCTCCGGCAGCAAACCAGGGCCCCAACGCGCCTCGGATCGAGAAAGCAACGCAAGCCGTTTTTGCCCCCGGCCCCCCGCTCTCCATAGAGCGAACCGGGGCAGGGCTGCCCAGGCTCCCTGGGCCCTGCTGCTTTGCTGGGGGTCTCCGGTGCCCGAAACTCACTCCCCACGGGTTCTCCTTCGTGGGGAAGCAGGATTGGGCGCGCGAAGGCCTTCTGCGCCCAGGCCCCAGCCATGCCCCCTGAGCCAGCTCGGCCGCGCAGCGCCTAGGCCCCGTCAAACCGAAGGCTCCAAACAATCTTCTGGCAGCTGCATTCTGCAAAGGGAAAATCTCCTCGGGCAGCAAACCACAGCCCCAACGCGCCTCGGATGGAGAATGCAACGCAAGCCGTTTTCGCCCCCGGCCCCCCGCTCTCCATAGAGCGAACCGGGGCTGGGCTGCCCCGGCTCCCTGGGCCCTGCTGCTTTACTGGGTGTCTTCGGCGGCCAAAACCTTCTCCCCACGGGTTCTCCTTCGTGGGGAAGCAGGATTGGGCGCGCGAAGAAGTTCTGTGCCCAGGCCCCAGCCATGTCCCCTGAGCCAGCTTGGCCGCTCAGCGCCGAGGCCCCATCACACGGAACGCCCAAAACGAGCTTCTGGCAGCTGCATTCTGCAAAGGGAAACTCTCCTCGGGCAGCAAACCACAGCCCCAACGCGCCTCGAATCCAGAAAGCAACGCAAGCCTTTTTTGGCCCCGGCCCCACGCTCTCCATAGGGCAAAGCGGGTAGAGCTGCCCCTGGCTCCCTGGGCCCTGCTGCTTTGCTGGGGGTCTCAGCGGCCGAAACCCACTCCCCACGGGTTTTCCTTCGTGGGGAAGCAGGATTGGGCGCGCGAAAGCCTTCTGCGCCCAGCCCCAGCCATGCCCCTTGAGCCAGCTCGGCCGCTCAGCGCCGAGGCCCCGTTGCACCGAAGTCCCAAAACGAGCTTCTGGGAACTGCATTCTGCAAAATGAAACACTCCTCCGGCAGCAAACCACAGCCCCAATGCGCCTCAGATCCAGAGAGCAACCCAAGCCGTTTTCGCCCCCGGCCCTCTGCTCTCCATAGGGCGAACCGGGCCTGGGCTGCCCCGGCTCCCTGGGCCCTGCTGCTTTGCTGGGGGTCTCCGGTGCCCGAAACCCACTCCCCACGGGTTCTCCTTCCTGGGGAAGCAGGATTGGGCGCGCGAAGGCCTTCTGCGCCCAGCCCCAGCCATGCCCCTTGAGCCAGCTCGGCCGCTCAGAGCCGAGGCCCCGTTGCACCGAAGGCCCAAAACGAGCCTCTGGGAACTGCATTCTGCGAAGTGAAACACTCCTCCGGCAGCAAACCACAGCCCCAATGCGCCTCAGATCCAGAGAGCAACGCAAGCCGTTTTCGCCCCCGGCCCCACGCTCTCCATAGCGCAAAGCGAGGCTGAGCTCCCTGGGCCCTGCTGCATTGCTGGGGGTCTCCAGCCCCCGAAACCTAGTCCCCATGAGTTCTCCTTCGTGGGGAGGCAGGATTGGGCGCGCGAAGAAGTTCTGCGCCCAGTCCCCAGCCATGCCTCCTGTGCCAGCTCGGCCGCTCAGCGCCGAGGCCCGTCGCACCGACGGCCCCAAACGAGCTTCTGGCAGCTGCATTCTGCAAAGGGAAACTCTCCTCGGGCAGCAAACCACAGCCTCAACGCGCCTCGGATCGAGAAAGCAACGCAAGCCGTTTTCGCCCCCGGCCCTCTGCTCTCCATAGGGCGAACCGGGCCTGGGCTGCCCCGGCTCCCTGGGCCCTGCTGCTTTGCTGGGGGTCTCCGGTGCCCGAAACCCACTCCCCACGGGTTCTCCTTCGTGGGGAAGCAGGATTCGGCGCGCGAAGGCCTTCTGCGCCCAGCCCCAGCCATGCCACTTGAGCCAAGTCGGCCGCTCAGCACCGAGGCCCCGTTGCACCGAAGGCCCAAAACGATCTTCTGGGAACTGCATTCTGCAAAGTGAAACACTCCTCCGGCAGCAAACCACAGCCCCAATGCGCCTCAGATCCAGAGAGTAACACAAGCCGTTTTCGCCCCCGGCCCCACGCTCTCCATAGCGCAAAGCGAGGCTGGGCTGCCCCTGGCTCCCTGGGCCCTGCTGCATTGCTGGGGGTCTCCAGCGCCCGAAACCTAGTCCCCATGAGTTCTCCTTCGTGGGGAGGCAGGATTGGGCGCGCGAAGAAGTTCTGCGCCCAGTCCCCAGCCATGCCTCCTGTGCCAGCTCGGCCGCTCAGCGCCGAGGCCCCGTCGCACCGACGGCCCAAAACGAGCTTCTGGCAGCTGCATTCTGCAAAGGGAAACTCTCCTCGGGCAGCAAACCACAGCCCCAACGCGCCTCGGATCGAGAAAGCAACGCAAGCCGTTTTCACCCCCGGCCCCCCGCTCTCCATAGAGCAAACCGGGGCTGGGCTGCCCCGGCTCCCTGGGCCCTGCTGCTTTGCTGGGGGTCTCCGGTGCCAGAAACCCACTCCCCACGGGTTCTCCTTCGTGGGGAAGCAGGATTGGGCGCGCGAAGGCCTTCTGCACCCAGGCCCCAGCCATGCCCCCTGAGCCAGCTCGGCCGCGCAGCGCCTAGGCCCCGTCGCACCGAAGGCCCCAAACAATCTTCTGGCAGCTGCATTCTGCAAAGGGAAAATCTCCTCGGGCAGCAAACCACAGCCCCAACGCGCCTCAGATGGAGAATGCAACGCAAGCCGTTTTCGCCCCGGGCCCCCCGCTCTCCATAGAGCGAACCGGGGCTGGGCTGCCCCGGCTCCCTGGGCACTACTGCTTTACTGGGTGTCTTCGGCGGCCAAAACCTTCTCCCCACGGGTTCTCCTTCGTGGGGAAGCAGGATTGGGCGCGCGAAGAAGTTCTGTGCCCAGGCCCCAGCCATGTCCCCTGAGCCAGCTTGGCCGCTCAGCGCCGAGGCCCCATCACACGGAACGCCCAAAACGAGCTTCTGGCAGCTGCATTCTGCAAAGGGAAACTCTCCTCGGGCAGCAAACCACAGCCCCAACGCGCCTCGAATCCAGAAAGCAACGCAAGCCTTTTTCGGCCCCGGCCCCACGCTCTCCATAGGGCAAAGCGGGTAGAGCTGCCCCTGGCTCCCTGGGCCCTGCTGCTTTGCTGGGGGTCTCAGCGGCCGAAACCCACTCCCCACGGGTTTTCCTTCGTGGGGAAGCAGGATTGGGCGCGCGAAAGCCTTCTGCGCCCAGCCCCAGCCATGCCCCTTGAGCCAGCTCGGCCGCTCAGCGCCGAGGCCCCGTTGCACCGAAGTCCCAAAACGAGCTTCTGGGAACTGCATTCTGCAAAATGAATCACTCCTCCGGCAGCAAACCACAGCCCCAACGCGCCTCGGATCGAGAAAGCAACGCAAGCCGTTTTTGCCCCCGGCCCCCCGCTCTCCATAGAGCGAACCGGGGCAGGGCTGCCCAGGCTCCCTGGGCCCTGCTGCTTTGCTGGGGGTCTCCGGTGCCCGAAACACACTCCCCACGGGTTCTCCTTCGTGGGGAAGCAGGATTGGGCGCGCGAAGGCCTTCTGCGCCCAGGCCCCAGCCATGCCCCCTGAGCCAGCTCGGCCGCGCAGCGCCTAGGCCCCGTCGCACCGAAGGCCCCAAACAATCTTCTGGCAGCTGCATTCTGCAAAGGGAAAATCTCCTCGGGCAGCAAACCACAGCCCCAACGCGCCTCGGATGGAGAATGCAACGCAAGCCGTTTTCGCCCCCGGCCCCCCGCTCTCCATAGAGCGAACCGGGGCTGGGCTGCCCCGGCTCCCTGGGCCCTGCTGCTTTACTGGGTGTCTTCGGCGGCCAAAACCTTCTCCCCACGGGTTCTCCTTCGTGGGGAAGCAGGATTGGGCGCGCGAAGAAGTTCTGTGCCCAGGCCCCAGCCATGTCCCCTGAGCCAGCTTGGCCGCTCAGCGCCGAGGCCCCATCACACGGAACGCCCAAAACGAGCTTCTGGCAGCTGCATTCTGCAAAGGGAAACTCTCCTCGGGCAGCAAACCACAGCCCCAACGCGCCTCGAATCCAGAAAGCAACGCAAGCCTTTTTTGGCCCCGGCCCCACGCTCTCCATAGGGCAAAGCGGGTAGAGCTGCCCCTGGCTCCCTGGGCCCTGCTGCTTTGCTGGGGGTCTCAGCGGCCGAAACCCACTCCCCACGGGTTTTCCTTCGTGGGGAAGCAGGATTGGGCGCGCGAAAGCCTTCTGCGCCCAGCCCCAGCCATGCCCCTTGAGCCAGCTCGGCCGCTCAGCGCCGAGGCCCCGTTGCACCGAAGTCCCAAAACGAGCTTCTGGGAACTGCATTCTGCAAAATGAAACACTCCTCCGGCAGCAAACCACAGCCCCAATGCGCCTCAGATCCAGAGAGCAACACAAGCCGTTTTCGCCCCCGGCCCCACGCTCTCCATAGCGCAAAGCGAGGCTGAGCTCCCTGGGCCCTGCTGCATTGCTGGGGGTCTCCAGCGCCCGAAACCTAGTCCCCATGAGTTCTCCTTGGTGGGGAGGCAGGATTGGGCGCGCGAAGAAGTTCTGGGCCCAGTCCCCAGCCATGCCTCCTGTGCCAGCTCGGCCGCTCAGCGCCGAGGCCCCATCACACGGAACGCCCAAAACGAGCTTCTGGCAGCTGCATTCTGCAAAGGGAAAGTCTCCTCGGGCAGCAAACCACAGCCCCAACGCGCCTCGGATCGAGAAAGCAACGCAAGCCGTTTTCGCCCCCGGCCCTTGCTCTCCATAGGGCGAACCGGGCCTGGGCTGCCCCGGCTCCCTGGGCCCTGCTGCTTTGCTGGGGGTCTCCGGTGCCCGAAACCCACTCCCCACTGGTTCTCCTTCGTGGGGAAGCAGGATTCGGCGCGCGAAGGCCTTCTGCGCCCAGCCCCAGCCATGCCCCTTGAGCCAAGTCGGCCGCTCAGCACCGAGGCCCCGTTGCACCGAAGGCCCAAAACGATCTTCTGGGAACTGCATTCTGCAAAGTGAAACACTCCTCCGGCAGCAAACCACAGCCCCAATGCGCCTCAGATCCAGAGAGTAACACAAGCCGTTTTCGCGCCCGGCCCCACGCTCTCCATAGCGCAAAGCGAGGCTGGGCTGCCCCTGGCTCCCTGGGCCCTGCTGCATTGCTGGGGCTCTCCAGCGCCCGAAACATAGTCCCCATGAGTTCTCCTTCGTGGGGAGGTAGGATTGGGCGCGCGAAGAAGTTCTGCGCCCAGTCCCCAGCCATGCCTCCTGTGCCAGCTCGGCCACTCAGCGCCGAGGCCCCGTCGCACCGACGGCCCAAAACGAGCTTCTGGCAGCTGCATTCTGCAAAGGGAAACTCTCCTCGGGCAGCAAACCACAGCCCCAACGCGCCTCGGATCGAGAAAGCAACGCAAGCCGTTTTCACCCCCGGCCCCCCGCTCTCCATAGAGCGAACCGGGGCTGGGCTGCCCCGGCTCCCTGGGCCCTGCTGCTTTGCTGGGGGTCTCCGGTGCCAGAAACCCACTCCCCACGGGTTCTCCTTCGTGGGGAAGCAGGATTGGGCGCGCGAAGGCCTTCTGCACCCAGGCCCCAGCCATGCCCCCTGAGCCAGCTCGGCCGCGCAGCGCCTAGGCCCCGTCGCACCGAAGGCCCCAAACAATCCTCTGGCAGCTGCATTCTGCAAAGGGAAAATCTCCTCGGGCAGCAAACCACAGCCCCAACGCGCCTCAGATGGAGAATGCAACGCAAGCCGTTTTCGCCCCGGGCCCCCCGCTCTCCATAGAGCGAACCGGGGCTGGGCTGCCCCGGCTCCCTGGGCACTACTGCTTTACTGGGTGTCTTCGGCGGCCAAAACCTTCTCCCCACGGGTTCTCCTTCGTGGGGAAGCAGGATTGGGCGCGCGAAGAAGTTCTGTGCCCAGGCCCCAGCCATGTCCCCTGAGCCAGCTTGGCCGCTCAGCGGCGAGGCCCCATCACACGGAACGCCCAAAACGAGCTTCTGGCAGCTGCATTCTGCAAAGGGAAACTCTCCTCGGGCAGCAAACCACAGCCCCAACGCGCCTCGAATCCAGAAAGCAACGCAAGCCATTTTCGGCCCCGGCCCCACGCTCTCCATAGGGCAAAGCGGGTAGAGCTGCCCCTGGCTCCCTGGGCCCTGCTGCTTTGCTGGGGGTCTCAGCGGCCGAAACCCACTCCCCACGGGTTTTCCTTCGTGGGGAAGCAGGATTGGGCGCGCGAAAGCCTTCTGCGCCCAGCCCCAGCCATGCCCCTTGAGCCAGCTCGGCCGCTCAGCGCCGAGGCCCCGTTGCACCGAAGTCCCAAAACGAGCTTCTGGGAACTGCATTCTGCAAAATGAAACACTCCTCCGGCAGCAAACCACAGCCCCAATGCGCCTCAGATCCAGAGAGCAACACAAGCCGTTTTCGCCCCCGGCCCCACGCTCTCCATAGCGCAATGCGAGGCTGAGCTCCCTGGGCCCTGCTGCATTGCTGGGGGTCTCCAGCGCCCGAAACCTAGTCCCCATGAGTTCTCCTTGGTGGGGAGGCAGGACTGGGCGCGCGAAGAAGTTCTGGGCCCAGTCCCCAGCCATGCCTCCTGTGCCAGCTTGGCCGCTCAGCGCCGAGGCCCCATCACACGGAACGCCCAAAACGAGCTTCTGGCAGCTGCATTCTGCAAAGGGAAAGTCTCCTCGGGCAGCAAACCACAGCCCCAACGCACCTCGGATCGAGAAAGCAACGCAAGCCGTTTTCGCCCCCGGCCCTCTGCTCTCCATAGGGCGAACCGGGCCTGGGCTGCCCCGGCTCCCTGGGCCCTGCTGCTTTGCTGGGGGTCTCCGGTGCCCGAAACCCACTCCCCACGGGTTCTCCTTCCTGGGGAAGCAGGATTGGGCGCGCGAAGGCCTTCTGCGCCCAGCCCCAGCCATGCCCCTTGAGCCAGCTCGGCGGCTCAGCGCCGAGGCCCCGTTGCACCGAAGGCCCAAAACGAGCTTCTGGGAACTGCATTCTGCAAAGTGAAACACTCCTCCGGCAGCAAACCACAGCCCCAATGCGCCTCAGATCCAGAGAGCAACGCAAGCCGTTTTCGCCCCCGGCCCCACACTCTCCATAGCGCAAAGCGAGGCTGAGCTCCCTGGGCCCTGCTGCATTGCTGGGGGTCTCCAGCCCCCGAAACCTAGTCCCCATGAGTTCTCCTTCGTGGGGAGGCAGGATTGGGCGCGCGAAGAAGTTCTGCGCCCAGTCCCCAGCCATGCCCCCTGTGCCAGCTAGGCCGCTCAGCGCCGAGGCCCCGTCGCACCGACGGCCCAAAACGAGCTTCTGGCAGCTGCATTCTGCAAAGGGAAACTCTCCTCGGGCAGCAAACCACAGCCCCAACGCGCCTCGGATCAAGAAAGCAACGCAAGCCGTTTTCACCCCCGGCCCCCCGCTCTCCATAGAGCGAACCGGGGCTGGGCTGCCCCGGCTCCCTGGGCCCTGCTGATTTATGGGGGTCTCCGGTGCCAGAAACCCACTCCCCACGGGTTCTCCATCGTGGGGAAGCAGGATTGGGCGCGCGAAGGCCTTCTGCACCCAGGCCCCAGCCATGCCCCCTGAGCCAGCTCGGCCGCGCAGCGCCTAGGCCCCGTTGCACCGAAGGCCCCAAACAATCTTCTGGCAGCTGCATTCTGCAAAGGGAAAATCTCCTCGGGCAGCAAACCACAGCCCCAACGCGCCTCAGATGGAGAATGCAACGCAAGCCGTTTTCGCCCCGGCCCCCCGCTCTCAATAGAGCGAACCGGGGCTGGGCTGCCCCGGCTCCCTGGGCCCTGCTGCTTTACTGGGTGTCTTCGGCGGCCAAAACCTTCTCCCCACGGGTTCTCCTTCGTGGGGAAGCAGGATTGGGCACGCAAAGAAGTTCTGTGCCCAGGCCCCAGCCATGTCCCCTGAGCCAGCTTGGCCGCTCAGCGCCGAGGCCCCATCACACGGAACGCCCAAAACGAGCTTCTGGCAGCTGCATTCTGCAAAGGGAAACTCTCCTCGGGCAGCAAACCACAGCCCCAACGCGCCTCGAATCCAGAAAGCAACGCAAGCCTTTTTTGGCCCCGGCCCCACGCTCTCCATAGGGCAAAGCGGGTAGAGCTGCCCCTGGCTCCCTGGGCCCTGCTGCTTTGCTGGGGGTCTCAGCGGCCGAAACCCACTCCCCACGGGTTTTCCTTCGTGGGGAAGCAGGATTGGGCACGCGAAAGCCTTCTGCGCCCAGCCCCAGCCATGCCCCTTGAGCCAGCTCGGCCGCTCAGCGCCGAGGCCCCGTTGCACCGAAGTCCCAAAACGAGCTTCTGGGAACTGCATTCTGCAAAATGAAACACTCCTCCGGCAGCAAACCACAGCCCCAACGCGCCTCGGATCGAGAAAGCAACGCAAGCCGTTTTTGCCCCCGGCCCCCCGCTCTCCATAGAGCGAACCGGGGCAGGGCTGCCCAGGCTCCCTGGGCCCTGCTGCTTTGCTGGGGGTCTCCGGTGCCCGAAACCCACTCCCCACGGGTTCTCCTTCGTGGGGAAGCAGGATTGGGCGCGCGAAGGCCTTCTGCGCCCAGGCCCCAGCCTTGCCCCCTGAGCCAGCTCGGCCGCGCAGCGCCTAGGCCCCGTCGCACCGAAGGCCCCAAACAATCTTCTGGCAGCTGCATTCTGCAAAGGGAAAATCTCCTCGGGCAGCAAACCACAGCCCCAACGCGCCTCGCATGGAGAATGCAACGCAAGCCGTTTTCGCCCCCGGCCCCCCGCTCTCCATAGAGCGAACCGGGGCTGGGCTGCCCCGGCTCCCTGGGCCCTGCTGCTTTACTGGGTGTCTTCGGCGGCCAAAACCTTCTCCCCACGGGTTCTCCTTCGTGGGGAAGCAGGATTGGGCGCGCGAAGAAGTTCTGTGCCCAGGCCCCAGCCATGTCCCCTGAGCCAGCTTGGCCGCTCAGCGCCGAGGCCCCATCACACGGAACGCCCAAAACGAGCTTCTGGCAGCTGCATTCTGCAAAGGGAAACTCTCCTCGGGCAGCAAACCACAGCCCCAACGCGCCTCGAATCCAGAAAGCAACGCAAGCCTTTTTCGGCCCCGGCCCCACGCTCTCCATAGGGCAAAGCGGGTAGAGCTGCCCCTGGCTCCCTGGGCCCTGCTGCTTTGCTGGGGGTCTCAGCGGCCGAAACCCACTCCCCACGGGTTTTCCTTCGTGGGGAAGCAGGATTGGGCGCGCGAAAGCCTTCTGCGCCCAGCCCCAGCCATGCCCCTTGAGCCAGCTCGGCCGCTCAGCGCCGAGGCCCCGTTGCACCGAAGTCCCAAAACGAGCTTCTGGGAACTGCATTCTGCAAAATGAATCACTCCTCCGGCAGCAAACCACAGCCCCAACGCGCCTCGGATCGAGAAAGCAACGCAAGCCGTTTTTGCCCCCGGCCCCCCGCTCTCCATAGAGCGAACCGGGGCAGGGCTGCCCAGGCTCCCTGGGCCCTGCTGCTTTGCTGGGGGTCTCCGGTGCCCGAAACACACTCCCCACGGGTTCTCCTTCGTGGGGAAGCAGGATTGGGCGCGCGAAGGCCTTCTGCGCCCAGGCCCCAGCCATGCCCCCTGAGCCAGCTCGGCCGCGCAGCGCCTAGGCCCCGTCGCACCGAAGGCCCCAAACAATCTTCTGGCAGCTGCATTCTGCAAAGGGAAAATCTCCTCGGGCAGCAAACCACAGCCCCAACGCGCCTCGGATGGAGAATGCAACGCAAGCCGTTTTCGCCCCCGGCCCCCCGCTCTCCATAGAGCGAACCGGGGCTGGGCTGCCCCGGCTCCCTGGGCCCTGCTGCTTTACTGGGTGTCTTCGGCGGCCAAAACCTTCTCCCCACGGGTTCTCCTTCGTGGGGAAGCAGGATTGGGCGCGCGAAGAAGTTCTGTGCCCAGGCCCCAGCCATGTCCCCTGAGCCAGCTTGGCCGCTCAGCGCCGAGGCCCCATCACACGGAACGCCCAAAACGAGCTTCTGGCAGCTGCATTCTGCAAAGGGAAACTCTCCTCGGGCAGCAAACCACAGCCCCAACGCGCCTCGAATCCAGAAAGCAACGCAAGCCTTTTTTGGCCCCGGCCCCACGCTCTCCATAGGGCAAAGCGGGTAGAGCTGCCCCTGGCTCCCTGGGCCCTGCTGCTTTGCTGGGGGTCTCAGCGGCCGAAACCCACTCCCCACGGGTTTTCCTTCGTGGGGAAGCAGGATTGGGCACGCGAAAGCCTTCTGCGCCCAGCCCCAGCCATGCCCCTTGAGCCAGCTCGGCCGCTCAGCGCCGAGGCCCCGTTGCACCGAAGTCCCAAAACGAGCTTCTGGGAACTGCATTCTGCAAAATGAAACACTCCTCCGGCAGCAAACCACAGCCCCAACGCGCCTCGGATCGAGAAAGCAACGCAAGCCGTTTTTGCCCCCGGCCCCCCGCTCTCCATAGAGCGAACCGGGGCAGGGCTGCCCAGGCTCCCTGGGCCCTGCTGCTTTGCTGGGGGTCTCCGGTGCCCGAAACCCACTCCCCACGGGTTCTCCTTCGTGGGGAAGCAGGATTGGGCGCGCGAAGGCCTTCTGCGCCCAGGCCCCAGCCATGCCCCCTGAGCCAGCTCGGCCGCGCAGCGCCTAGGCCCCGTCGCACCGAAGGCCCCAAACAATCTTCTGGCAGCTGCATTCTGCAAAGGGAAAATCTCCTCGGGCAGCAAACCACAGCCCCAACGCGCCTCGGATGGAGAATGCAACGCAAGCCGTTTTCGCCCCCGGCCCCCCGCTCTCCATAGAGCGAACCGGGGCTGGGCTGCCCCGGCTCCCTGGGCCCTGCTGCTTTACTGGGTGTCTTCGGCGGCCAAAACCTTCTCCCCACGGGTTCTCCTTCGTGGGGAAGCAGGATTGGGCGCGCGAAGAAGTTCTGTGCCCAGGCCCCAGCCATGTCCCCTGAGCCAGCTTGGCCGCTCAGCGCCGAGGCCCCATCACACGGAACGCCCAAAACGAGCTTCTGGCAGCTGCATTCTGCAAAGGGAAACTCTCCTCGGGCAGCAAACCACAGCCCCAACGCGCCTCGAATCCAGAAAGCAACGCAAGCCTTTTTCGGCCCCGGCCCCACGCTCTCCATAGGGCAAAGCGGGTAGAGCTGCCCCTGGCTCCCTGGGCCCTGCTGCTTTGCTGGGGGTCTCAGCGGCCAAAACCCACTCCCCACGGGTTTTCCTTCGTGGGGAAGCAGGATTGGGCGCGCGAAAGCCTTCTGCGCCCAGCCCCAGCCATGCCCCTTGAGCCAGCTCGGCCGCTCAGCGCCGAGACCCCGTTGCACCGAAGTCCCAAAACGAGCTTCTGGGAACTGCATTCTGCAAAATGAATCACTCCTCCGGCAGCAAACCACAGCCCCAACGCGCCTCGGATCGAGAAAGCAACGCAAGCCGTTTTTGCCCCCGGCCCCCCGCTCTCCATAGAGCGAACCGGGGCAGGGCTGCCCAGGCTCCCTGGGCCCTGCTGCTTTGCTGGGGGTCTCCGGTGCCCGAAACACACTCCCCACGGGTTCTCCTTCGTGGGGAAGCAGGATTGGGCGCGCGAAGGCCTTCTGCGCCCAGGCCCCAGCCATGCCCCCTGAGCCAGCTCGGCCGCGCAGCGCCTAGGCCCCGTCGCACCGAAGGCCCCAAACAATCTTCTGGCAGCTGCATTCTGCAAAGGGAAAATCTCCTCGGGCAGCAAACCACAGCCCCAACGCGCCTCGGATGGAGAATGCAACGCAAGCCGTTTTCGCCCCCGGCCCCCCGCTCTCCATAGAGCGAACCGGGGCTGGGCTGCCCCGGCTCCCTGGGCCCTGCTGCTTTACTGGGTGTCTTCGGCGGCCAAAACCTTCTCCCCACGGGTTCTCCTTCGTGGGGAAGCAGGATTGGGCGCGCGAAGAAGTTCTGTGCCCAGGCCCCAGCCATGTCCCCTGAGCCAGCTTGGCCGCTCAGCGCCGAGGCCCCATCACACGGAACGCCCAAAACGAGCTTCTGGCAGCTGCATTCTGCAAAGGGAAACTCTCCTCGGGCAGCAAACCACAGCCCCAACGCGCCTCGAATCCAGAAAGCAACGCAAGCCTTTTTTGGCCCCGGCCCCACGCTCTCCATAGGGCAAAGCGGGTAGAGCTGCCCCTGGCTCCCTGGGCCCTGCTGCTTTGCTGGGTGTCTCAGCGGCCGAAACCCACTCCCCACGGGTTTTCCTTCGTGGGGAAGCAGGATTGGGCGCGCGAAAGCCTTCTGCGCCCAGCCCCAGCCATGCCCCTTGAGCCAGCTCGGCCGCTCAGCGCCGAGGCCCCGTTGCACCGAAGTCCCAAAACGAGCTTCTGGGAACTGCATTCTGCAAAATGAAACACTCCTCCGGCAGCAAACCACAGCCCCAATGCGCCTCAGATCCAGAGAGCAACACAAGCCGTTTTCGCCCCCGGCCCCACGCTCTCCATAGCGCAATGCGAGGCTGAGCTCCCTGGGCCCTGCTGCATTGCTGGGGGTCTCCAGCGCCCGAAACCTAGTCCCCATGAGTTCTCCTTGGTGGGGAGGCAGGATTGGGCGCGCGAAGAAGTTCTGGGCCCAGTCCCCAGGCATGCCTCCTGTGCCAGCTCGGCCGCTCAGCGCCGAGGCCCCATCACACGGAACGCCCAAAACGAGCTTCTGGCAGCTGCATTCTGCAAAGGGAAACTCTCCTCGGGCAGCAAACCACAGCCCCAACGTGCCTCGAATCCAGAAAGCAACGCAAGCCTTTTTCGGCCCCGGCCCCACGCTCTCCATAGGGCAAAGCGGGTAGAGCTGCCCCTGGCTCCCTGGGCCCTGCTGCTTTGCTGGGGGTCTCAGCGGCCGAAACCCACTCCCCACGGGTTTTCCTTCGTGGGGAAGCAGGATTGGGCGCGCGAAAGCCTTCTGCGCCCAGCCCCAGCCATGCCCCTTGAGCCAGCTCGGCCGCTCAGCGCCGAGGCCCCGTTGCACCGAAGTCGCAAAACGAGCTTCTGGGAACTGCATTCTGCAAAATGAAACACTCCTCCGGCAGCAAACCACAGCCCCAACGCGCCTCGGATCGAGAAAGCAACGCAAGCCGTTTTTGCCCCCGGCCCCCCGCTCTCCATAGAGCGAACCGGGGCAGGGCTGCCCAGGCTCCCTGGGCCCTGCTGCTTTGCTGGGGGTCTCCGGTGCCCGAAACACACTCCCCACGGGTTCTCCTTCGTGGGGAAGCAGGATTGGGCGTGCGAAGGCCTTCTGCGCCCAGGCCCCAGCCATGCCCCCTGAGCCAGCTCGGCCGCGCAGCACCTAGGCCCCGTCGCACCGAAGGCCCCAAACAATCTTCTGGCAGCTGCATTCTGCAAAGGGAAAATCTCCTCGGGCAGCAAACCACAGCCCCAACGCGCCTCGGATGGAGAATGCAACGCAAGCCGTTTTCGCCCCCGGCCCCCCGCTCTCCATAGAGCGAACCGGGGCTGGGCTGCCCCGGCTCCCTGGGCCCTGCTGCTTTACTGGGTGTCTTCGGCGGCCAAAACCTTCTCCCCACGGGTTCTCCTTCGTGGGGAAGCAGGATTGGGCGCGCGAAGAAGTTCTGTGCCCAGGCCCCAGCCATGTCCCCTGAGCCAGCTTGGCCGCTCAGCGCCGAGGCCCCATCACACGGAACGCCCAAAACGAGCTTCTGGCAGCTGCATTCTGCAAAGGGAAACTCTCCTCGGGCAGCAAACCACAGCCCCAACGCGCCTCGAATCCAGAAAGCAACGCAAGCCTTTTTCGGCCCCGGCCACACGCTCTCCATAGGGCAAAGCGGGTAGAGCTGCCCCTGGCTCCCTGGGCCCTGCTGCTTTGCTGGGGGTCTCAGCGGCCGAAACCCACTCCCCACGGGTTTTCCTTCGTGGGGAAGCAGGATTGGGCGCGCGAAAGCCTTCTGCGCCCAGCCCCAGCCATGCCCCTTGAGCCAGCTCGGCCGCTCAGCGCCGAGGCCCCGTTGCACCGAAGTCCCAAAACGAGCTTCTGGGAACTGCATTCTGCAAAATGAAACACTCCTCCGGCAGCAAACCACAGCCCCAATGCGCCTCAGATCCAGAGAGCAACACAAGCCGTTTTCGCCCCCGGCCACACGCTCTCCATAGCGCAAAGCGAGGCTGAGCTCCCTGGGCCCTGCTGCATTGCTGGGGGTCTCCAGCGCCCGAAACCTAGTCCCCATGAGTTCTCCTTGGTGGGGAGGCAGGATTGGGCGCGCGAAGAAGTTCTGGGCCCAGTCCCCAGCCATGCCTCCTGTGCCAGCTTGGCCGCTCAGCGCCGAGGCCCCATCACACGGAACGCCCCAAACGAGCTTCTGGCAGCTGCATTCTGCAAAGGGAAAGTCTCCTCGGGCAGCAAACCACAGCCCCAACGCGCCTCGGATCGAGAAAGCAACGCAAGCCGTTTTCGCCCCCGGCCCTCTGCTCTCCATAGGGCGAACCGGGCCTGGGCTGCCCCGGCTCCCTGGGCCCTGCTGCTTTGCTGGGGGTCTCCGGTGCCCGAAACCCACTCCCCACGGGTTCTCCTTCCTGGGGAAGCAGGATTGGGCGCGCGAAGGCCTTCTGCGCCCAGCCCCAGCCATGCCCCTTGAGCCAGCTCGGCCGCTCAGCGCCGAGGCCCCGTTGCACCGAAGGCCCAAAACGAGCTTCTGGGAACTGCATTCTGCAAAGTGAAACACTCCTCCGGCAGCAAACCACAGCCCCAATGCGCCTCAGATCCAGAGAGCAACGCAAGCCGTTTTCGCCCCCGGCCCCTCGCTCTCCATAGCGCAAAGCGAGGCTGAGCTCCCTGGGCCCTGCTGCATTGCTGGGGGTCTCCAGCCCCCGAAACCTAGTCCCCATGAGTTCTCCTTCGTGGGGAGGCAGGATTGGGCGCGCGAAGAAGTTCTGGGCCCAGTCCCCAGCCATGCCTCCTGTGCCAGCTCGGCCGCTCAGCGCCGAGGCCCGTCGCACCGAAGGCCCCAAACGAGCTTCTGGCAGCTGCATTCTGCAAAGGGAAAGTCTCCTCGGGCAGCAAACCACAGCCCCAACGCACCTCGGATCGAGAAAGCAACGCAAGCCGTTTTCGCCCCCGGCCCTCTGCTCTCCATAGGGCGAACCGGGCCTGGGCTGCCCCGGCTCCCTGGGCCCTGCTGCTTTGCTGGGGGTCTCCGGTGCCCGAAACCCACTCCCCACGGGTTCTCCTTCGTGGGGAAGCAGGATTTGGCGCGCGAAGGCCTTCTGCGCCCAGCCCCAGCCATGCCCCTTGAGCCAGCTCGGCCGCTCAGCGCCGAGGCCCCGTTGCACCGAAGGCCCAAAACGAGCTTCTGGGAACTGCATTCTGCAAAGGGAAAGTCTCCTCGGGCAGCAAACCACAGCCCCAACGCGCCTCGGATCCAGAGAGTAACACAAGCCGTTTTCGCCCCCGGCCCCACGCTCTCCATAGCGCAAAGCGAGGCTGAGCTCCCTGGGCCCTGCTGCATTGCTGGGGGTCTCCAGCGCCCAAAACCTAGTCCCCATGAGTTCTCCTTGGTGGGGAGGCAGGATTGGGCGCGCGAAGAAGTTCTGGGCCCAGTCCCCAGCCATGCCTCCTGTGCCAGCTTGGCCGCTCAGCGCCGAGGCCCCATCACACGGAACGCCCCAAACGAGCTTCTGGCAGCTGCATTCTGCAAAGGGAAAGTCTCCTCGGGCAGCAAACCACAGCCCCAACGCGCCTCGGATCGAGAAAGCAACGCAAGCCGTTTTCGCCCCCGGCCCTCTGCTCTTCATAGGGCGAACCGGGCCTGGGCTGCCCCGGCTCCCTGGGCCCTGCTGCTTTGCTGGGGGTCTCCGGTGCCCGAAACCCACTCCCCACGGGTTCTCCTTCCTGGGGAAGCAGGATTGGGCGCGCGAAGGCCTTCTGCGCCCAGCCCCAGCCATGCCCCTTGAGCCAGCTCGGCCGCTCAGCGCCGAGGCCCCGTTGCACCGAAGGCCCAAAACGAGCTTCTGGGAACTGCATTCTGCAAAGTGAAACACTCCTCCGGCAGCAAACCACAGCCCCAATGCGCCTCAGATCCAGAGAGCAACGCAAGCCGTTTTCGCCCCCGGCCCCTCGCTCTCCATAGCGCAAAGCGAGGCTGAGCTCCCTGGGCCCTGCTGCATTGCTGGGGGTCTCCAGCCCCCGAAACCTAGTCCCCATGAGTTCTCCTTCGTGGGGAGGCAGGATTGGGCGCGCGAAGAAGTTCTGGGCCCAGTCCCCAGCCATGCCTCCTGTGCCAGCTCGGCCGCTCAGCGCCGAGGCCCGTCGCACCGAAGGCCCCAAACGAGCTTCTGGCAGCTGCATTCTGCAAAGGGAAAGTCTCCTCGGGCAGCAAACCACAGCCCCAACACGCCTCGGATCGAGAAAGCAACGCAAGCCGTTTTCGCCCCCGGCCCTCTGCTCTCCATAGGGCGAACCGGGCCTGGGCTGCCCCGGCTCCCTGGGCCCTGCTGCTTTGCTGGGGGTCTCCGGTGCCCGAAACCCACTCCCCACGGGTTCTCCTTCGTGGGGAAGCAGGATTTGGCGCGCGAAGGCCTTCTGCGCCCAGCCCCAGCCATGCCCCTTGAGCCAGCTCGGCCGCTCAGCGCCGAGGCCCCGTTGCACCGAAGGCCCAAAACGAGCTTCTGGGAACTGCATTCTGCAAAGTGAAACACTCCTCCGGCAGCAAACCACAGCCCCAATGCGCCTCAGATCCAGAGAGTAACACAAGCCGTTTTCGCCCCCGGCCCCACGCTCTCCATAGCGCAAAGCGAGGCTGGGCTGCCCCTGGCTCCCTGGGCCCTGCTGCATTGCTGGGGGTCTCCAGCCCCCGAAACCTAGTCCCCATGAGTTCTCCTTCGTGGGGAGGCAGGATTGGGCGCGCGAAGAAGTTCTGCGCCCAGTCCCCAGCCATGCCTCCTGTGCCAGCTCGGCCGCTCAGCGCCGAGGCCCCGTCGCACCGACGGCCCCAAACGACCTTCTGGCAGCTGCATTCTGCAAAGGGAAACTCTCCTCGGGCAGCAAACCACAGCCCCAACGTGCCTCGGATCCAGAAAGCAACGCAAGCCGTTTTTGCCCCCGGCCCTACGCTCTCCATAGCGCAAAGTGGGGCTGGCCTGCCCCTGGCTCCCTGGGCCTTGCTGCTTTGCTGGGGGTCTCCGGCGGCCAAAACCTTCTCCCCACGGGTTCTCCTTCGTGGGGAAGCAGGATTGGGCGCGCGAAGGCCTTCTGCGCCCAGCCCCAGCCATGCCCCTTGAGCCAGCTCGGCCGCTCAGCGCCGAGGCCCCGTTGCACCGAAGGCCCAAAACGAGCTTCTGGGAACTGCATTCTGCAAAGGGAAACACTCCTCCGGCAGCAAACCACAGCCCCAATGCGCCTCGGATCCAGAGAGCAACGCAAGCCGTTTTTGCCCCCTGCCCTACGCTCTCCATAGCGCAACGCAGGGCAGGGCTGCCCCTGGCTACCAGAGCCCTGCTGCTTTACTGGGTGTCTTCGGCGGCCAAAACCTTCTCCCCACGGGTTCTCCTTCGTGGGGAAGCAGGATTGGGCGCGCGAAGGCCTTTTGCGCCCAGTCCCCAGCCATGCCTCCTGTGCCAGCTCGGCCGCTCAGCGCCGAGGCCCCGTCGCACTGGCGGCCCCAAACGACCTTCTGGCAGCTGCATTCTGCAAAGGGAAAGTCTCCTCAGGCAGCAAACCACAGCCCCAACGCGCCTCGGTTCGAGAAAGCAACGCAAGCCGTTTTCGCCCCCGGCCCTCCGCTCTCCATACGTACGAACCGGGCCTGGGCTGCCCCGGCTCCCTGGGCCCTGCTGCTTTGGTGGGGGTCTTCGGCGGCCGAAACCCACTCCCCACGTGTTCCCCTTCGTGGGGAAGCAGGATTGGGCGCGCGAAGAAGTTCTGCGCCCAGTCCCCAGCCATGCCTCCTGTGCCAGCTCGGGCGCACAGCGCTGAGGCCCCGTCGCACCGACGCCCCCAAACGAGCTTCTGGCAGCTGCATTCTGCAAAGGGAAAGTCTCCTCGGGCAGCAAACCACAGCCCCAACGCGCCTCGGATCGAGAAAGCAACGCAAGCCGTTTTCGCCCCCGGCCCTCTGCTCTCCATAGGGCAAACCGGGCCTGGGCTGCCCCGGCTCCCTGGGCCCTGCTGCTTTGCTGGGGGTCTCCGGTGCCCGAAACCCACTCCCCACGGGTTCTCCTTCGTGGGGAAGCAGGATTCGGCGCGCGAAGGCCTTCTGCGCCCAGCCCCAGCCATGCCCCTTGAGCCAAGTCGGCCGCTCAGCGCCGAGGCCCCGTTGCACCGAAGGCCCAAAACGAGCTTCTGGGAACTGCATTCTGCAAAGTGAAACACTCCTCCGGCAGCAAACCACAGCCCCAATGCGCCTCAGATCCAGAGAGCAACGCAAGCCGTTTTCGCCCCCGGCCCCACGCTCTCCATAGCGCAAAGCGAGGCTGAGCTCCCTTGGCCCTGCTGCATTGCTGGGGGTCTCCAGCCCCCGAAACCTAGTCCCCATGAGTTCTCCTTGGTGGGGAGGCAGGATTGGGCGCGCGAAGAAGTTCTGGGCCCAGTCCCCAGCCATGCCTCCTGTGCCAGCTTGGCCGCTCAGCGCCGAGGCCCCGTCGCACCGACGGCCCCAAACGACCTTCTGGCAGCTGCATTCTGCAAAGGGAAACTCTCCTCGGGCAGCAAACCACAGCCCCAACGTGTCTCGGATCCAGAAAGCAACGCAAGCCGTTTTCGCCACCGGCCCCACGCTCTCCATAGCGCAAAGCGAGGCTGGGCTGCCCCTGCTCCCTGGGCCCTGCTGCTTTGCTGGGGGTCTCTGGCGGCGCAAACCCACTCCCCACGGGTTCTCCTTCGTGGGGAAGCAGGATTGGGCGCGCGAAGGCCTTCTGCGCCCAGCCCCAGCCATGCCCCTTGAGCCAGCTCGGCCGCTCAGCGCCGAGGCCCCGTTGCACCGAAGGCCCAAAACGAGCTTTTGGGAACTGCATTCTGCAAAGGGAAACACTCCTCCGGCAGCAAACCACAGCCCCAATGCGCCTCGGATCCAGAGAGCAACGCAAGCCGTTTTTGCCCCCGGCTCTACGCTCTCCATAGCGCTACGCAGGGCAGGTCTGCCCCTAGCTACCAGAGCCCTGCTGCTTTACTGGGTGTCTTCGGCGGCCAAAACCTTCTCCCCACGGGTTCTCCTTCGTGGGGAAGCAGGATTGGGCGCGCGAAGAAGTTCTGTGCCCAGGCCCCAGCCATGCCCCCTGAGCCAGCTTGGCCGCTCAGCGCCGAGGCCCCATCACACGGAACGCCCAAAACGAGCTTCTGGCAGCTGCATTCTGCAAAGGGAAACTCTCTTCGGGCAGCAAACCACAGCCCCAACGCGCCTCGAATCCAGAAAGCAACGCAAGCCTTTTTCGGCCCCGGCCACACGCTCTCCATAGGGCAAAGCGGGTAGAGCTGCCCCTGGCTCCCTGGGCCCTGCTGCTTTGCTGGGGGTCTCAGCGGCCGAAACCCACTCCCCACGGGTTTTCCTTCGTGGGGAAGCAGGATTGGGCGCGAGAAGGCCTTCTGCGCCCAGGCCCCAGCCATGCCCCCTGAGCCAGCTCGGGCGCGCAGCGCCGAAGCCCCGTCGCACCGATGGCCCCAAACGAGCTTCTGGCAGCTGCATTCTGCAAAGGGAAACTCTCCTCGGGCAGCAAACCACAGCCCCAACGCGCCTCGGATCGAGAAAGCAACGCAAGCCGTTTTCGACCCCGGCCCTCTGCTCTCCATAGGGCGAACCGGGCCTGGGCTGCCCCGGCTCCCTGGGCCCTGCTGCTTTGCTGGGGGTCTCCGGTGCCCGAAACCCACTCCCCACGGGTTCTCCTTCGTGGGGAAGCAGGATTCGGCGCGCGAAGGCCTTCTGCGCCCAGCCCCAGCCATGCCCCTTGAGCCAGCTCGGCCGCTCAGCGCCGAGGCCCCGTTGCACCAAAGGCCCAAAACGAGCTTCTGGGAACTGCATTCTGCAAAGGGAAACACTCCTCCTGCAGCAAACCACAGCCCCAATGCGCCTCGGATCCAGAGAGCAACGCAAGCCGTTTTTGCCCCCGGCCCCACGCTCTCCATAGGGCAAAGCAGGGCTGAGCTGACCCTGGCTCCCTGGACCCTGCTGCTTTGCTGGGTGTCTCCGGCGGAAGACACTCACTCCCCACGGGTTCTCCTTCGTTGGGAAGCAGGATTAGGGGGACGATGGCCTCATGCGCACAGTTCCCAGCCATGCCCCTTGAGCCAGCTCGGCGGCACATGGCTGAGGTCCAGTCGCACCTTCGGCCCAAAACGAGCTTCTGGCAGCTGCATTCGGCAAAGGGAAACACTCCTCGAGCAGCAAACCACAGCCCCAATGCGCCTCAGATCCAGAGAGTAACACAAGCCGTTTTCGCCCCCGGCCCCACGCTCTCCATAGCGCAAAGCGAGGCTGGGCTGCCCCTGGCTCCCTGGGCCCTGCTGCATTGCTGGGGGTCTCCAGCCCCCGAAACCTAGTCCCCATGAGTTCTCCTTCGTGGGGAGGCAGGATTGGGCGCGCGAAGAAGTTCTGCGCCCAGTCCCCAGCCATGCCTCCTGTGCCAGCTCGGCCGCTCAGCGCCGAGGCCCCGTCGCACCGACGGCCCCAAACGACCTTCTGGCAGCTGCATTCTGCAAAGGGAAACTCTCCTCGGGCAGCAAACCACAGCCCCAACGTGTCTCGGATCCAGAAAGCAACGCAAGCCGTTTTCGCCACCGGCCCCACGCTCTCCATAGCGCAAAGCGAGGCTGGGCTGCCCCTGCTCCCTGGGCCCTGCTGCTTTGCTGGGGGTCTCTGGCGGCGCAAACCCACTCCCCACGGGTTCTCCTTCGTGGGGAAGCAGGATTGGGCGCGCGAAGGCCTTCTGCGCCCAGCCCCAGCCATGCCCCTTGAGCCAGCTCGGCCGCTCAGCGCCGAGGCCCCGTTGCACCGAAGGCCCAAAACGAGCTTTTGGGAACTGCATTCTGCAAAGGGAAACACTCCTCCGGCAGCAAACCACAGCCCCAATGCGCCTCGGATCCAGAGAGCAACGCAAGCCGTTTTTGCCCCCGGCTCTACGCTCTCCATAGCGCTACGCAGGGCAGGTCTGCCCCTAGCTACCAGAGCCCTGCTGCTTTACTGGGTGTCTTCGGCGGCCAAAACCTTCTCCCCACGGGTTCTCCTTCGTGGGGAAGCAGGATTGGGCGCGCGAAGAAGTTCTGTGCCCAGGCCCCAGCCATGCCCCCTGAGCCAGCTTGGCCGCTCAGCGCCGAGGCCCCATCACACGGAACGCCCAAAACGAGCTTCTGGCAGCTGCATTCTGCAAAGGGAAACTCTCTTCGGGCAGCAAACCACAGCCCCAACGCGCCTCGAATCCAGAAAGCAACGCAAGCCTTTTTCGGCCCCGGCCACACGCTCTCCATAGGGCAAAGCGGGTAGAGCTGCCCCTGGCTCCCTGGGCCCTGCTGCTTTGCTGGGGGTCTCAGCGGCCGAAACCCACTCCCCACGGGTTTTCCTTCGTGGGGAAGCAGGATTGGGCGCGAGAAGGCCTTCTGCGCCCAGGCCCCAGCCATGCCCCCTGAGCCAGCTCGGCCGCTCAGCGCCGAAGCCCCGTCGCACCGATGGCCCCAAACGAGCTTCTGGCAGCTGCATTCTGCAAAGGGAAACTCTCCTCGGGCAGCAAACCACAGCCCCAACGCGCCTCGGATCGAGAAAGCAACGCAAGCCGTTTTCGACCCCGGCCCTCTGCTCTCCATAGGGCGAACCGGGCCTGGGCTGCCCCGGCTCCCTGGGCCCTGCTGCTTTGCTGGGGGTCTCCGGTGCCCGAAACCCACTCCCCACGGGTTCTCCTTCGTGGGGAAGCAGGATTCGGCGCGCGAAGGCCTTCTGCGCCCAGCCCCAGCCATGCCCCTTGAGCCAGCTCGGCCGCTCAGCGCCGAGGCCCCGTTGCACCAAAGGCCCAAAACGAGCTTCTGGGAACTGCATTCTGCAAAGGGAAACACTCCTCCTGCAGCAAACCACAGCCCCAATGCGCCTCGGATCCAGAGAGCAACGCAAGCCGTTTTTGCCCCCGGCCCCACGCTCTCCATAGGGCAAAGCAGGGCTGAGCTGACCCTGGCTCCCTGGACCCTGCTGCTTTGCTGGGTGTCTCCGGCGGAAGACACTCACTCCCCACGGGTTCTCCTTCGTTGGGAAGCAGGATTAGGGGGACGATGGCCTCATGCGCACAGTTCCCAGCCATGCCCCTTGAGCCAGCTCGGCGGCACATGGCTGAGGTCCAGTCGCACCTTCGGCCCAAAACGAGCTTCTGGCAGCTGCATTCGGCAAAGGGAAACACTCCTCGAGCAGCAAACCACAGCCCCAATGCGCCTCAGATCCAGAGAGTAACACAAGCCGTTTTCGCCCCTGGCCCCACGCTCTCCATAGCGCAAAGCGAGGCTGGGCTGCCCCTGGCTCCCTGGGCCCTGCTGCATTGCTGGGGGTCTCCAGCCCCCGAAACCTAGTCCCCATGAGTTCTCCTTCGTGGGGAGGCAGGATTGGGCGCGCGAAGAAGTTCTGCGCCCAGTCCCCAGCCATGCCTCCTGTGCCAGCTCGGCCGCTCAGCGCCGAGGCCCCGTCGCACCGACGGCCCCAAACGACCTTCTGGCAGCTGCATTCTGCAAAGGGAAACTCTCCTCGGGCAGCAAACCACAGCCCCAACGTGCCTCGGATCCAGAAAGCAACGCAAGCCGTTTTTGCCCCCGGCCCTACGCTCTCCATAGCGCAAAGTGGGGCTGGCCTGCCCCTGGCTCCCTGGGCCCTGCTGCTTTGCTGGGGGTCTCCGGCGGCCAAAACCTTCTCCCCACGGGTTCTCCTTCGTGGGGAAGCAGGATTGGGCGCGCGAAGGCCTTCTGCGCCCAGCCCCAGCCATGCCCCTTGAGCCAGCTCGGCCGCTCAGCGCCGAGGCCCCGTTGCACCGAAGGCCCAAAACGAGCTTCTGGGAACTGCATTCTGCAAAGGGAAACACTCCTCTGGCAGCAAACCACAGCCCCAATGCGCCTCGGATCCAGAGAGCAACGCAAGCCGTTTTTGCCCCCTGCCCTACGCTCTCCATAGCGAAACGCAGGGCAGGGCTGCCCCTGGCTACCAGAGCCCTGCTGCTTTACTGGGTGTCTTCGGCGGCCAAAACCTTCTCCCCACGGGTTCTCCTTCGTGGGGAAGCAGGATTGGGCGCGCGAAGGCCTTTTGCGCCCAGTCCCCAGCCATGCCTCCTGTGCCAGCTCGGCCGCTCAGCGCCGAGGCCCCGTCGCACTGGCGGCCCCAAACGACCTTCTGGCAGCTGCATTCTGCAAAGGGAAAGTCTCCTCGGGCAGCAAACCACAGCCCCAACGCGCCTCGGATCGAGAAAGCAACGCAAGCCGTTTTCGCCCCCGGCCCTCCGCTCTCCATACGTACGAACCGGGCCTGGGCTGCCCCGGCTCCCTGGGCCCTGCTGCTTTGGTGGGGGTCTTCGGCGGCCGAAACCCACTCCCCACGTGTTCCCCTTCGTGGGGAAGCAGGATTGGGCGCGCGAAGAAGTTCTGCGCCCAGTCCCCAGCCATGCCTCCTGTGCCAGCTCGGGCGCACAGCGCTGAGGCCCCGTCGCACCGACGCCCCCAAACGAGCTTCTGGCAGCTGCATTCTGCAAAGGGAAACTCTCCTCGGGCAGCAAACCACAGCCCCAACGCGCCTCGGATCGAGAAAGCAACGCAAGCCCTTTTCGCCCCCGGCACCCCGCTCTCCATAGAGCGAACCGCGTCAGGGTTGCCCAGGCTCCCTTGGCCCTGCTGCTTTACTGGGGGTCTCCGGTGCCCGAAACCCACTCCCCACGGGTTCTCCTTCGTGGGGAAGCAGGATTGGGCGCGCGAAGGCCTTCTGCGCCCAGGCCCCAGCCATGCCCCCTGAGCCAGCTCGGCCGCGCAGCGCCTAGGCCCCGTCGCACCGAAGGCCCCAAACAATCTTCTGGCAGCTGCATTCTGCAAAGGGAAAATCTCCTCGGGCAGCAAACCACAGCCCCAACGCGCCTCAGATGGAGAATGCAACGCAAGCCGTTTTCGCCCCGGACCCCCCCGCTCTCCATAGAGCGAACCGGGGCTGGGCTGCCCCGGCTCCCTGGGCCCTGCTGCTTTACTGGGTGTCTTCGGCGGCCAAAACCTTCTCCCCACGGGTTTTCCTTCGTGGAGAAGCAGGATTGGGCGCGCGAAGAAGTTCTGTGCCCAGGCCCCAGCCATGTCCCCTGAGCCAGCTTGGCCGCTCAGCGCCGAGGCCCCATCACACGGAACGCCCAAAACGAGCTTCTGGCAGCTGCATTCTGCAAAGGGAAACTCTCCTCGGGCAGCAAACCACAGCCCCAACGCGCCTCGAATCCAGAAAGCAACGCAAGCCTTTTTCGGCCCCGGCCCCACGCTCTCCATAGGGCAAAGCGGGTAGAGCTGCCCCTGGCTCCCTGGGCCCTGCTGCTTTGCTGGGGGTCTCAGCGGCCGAAACCCACTTCCCACGGGTTTTCCTTCGTGGGGAAGCAGGATTGGGCGCGCGAAAGCCTTCTGCGCCCAGCCCCAGCCATGCCCCTTGAGCCAGCTCGGCCGCTCAGCGCCGAGGCCCCGTTGCACCGAAGTCCCAAAACGAGCTTCTGGGAACTGCATTCTGCAAAATGAAACACTCCTCCGGCAGCAAACCACAGCCCCAACGCGCCTCGGATCGAGAAAGCAACGCAAGCCGTTTTTGCCCCCGGCCCCCCGCTCTCCATAGAGCGAACCGGGGCAGGGCTGCCCAGGCTCCCTGGGCCCTGCTGCTTTGCTGGGGGTCTCCGGTGCCCGAAACCCACTCCCCACGGGTTCTCCGTCGTGGGGAAGCAGGATTGGGCGCGCGAAGGCCTTCTGCGCCCAGGCCCCAGCCATGCCCCCTGAGCCAGCTCGGCCGCGCAGCGCCTAGGCCCCGTCGCACCGAAGGCCCCAAACAATCTTCTGGCAGCTGCATTCTGCAAAGGGAAACTCTCCTTGGGCAGCAAACCACAGCCCCAACGCGCCTCAGATGGAGAATGCAACGCAAGCCGTTTTCGCCCCCGGCCCCCCGCTCTCCATAGAGCGAACCGGGGCTGGGCTGCCCCGGCTCCCTGGGCCCTGCTGCTTTACTGGGTGTCTTCGGCGGCCAAAACCTTCTCCCCACGGGTTCTCCTTCGTGGGGAAGCAGGATTGGGCGCGCGAAGAAGTTCTGTGCCCAGGCCCCAGCCATGTCCCCTGAGCCAGCTTGGCCGCTCAGCGCCGAGGCCCCATCACACGGAACGCCCAAAACGAGCTTCTGGCAGCTGCATTCTGCAAAGGGAAACTCTCCTCGGGCAGCAAACCACAGCCCCAACGCGCCTCGAATCCAGAAAGCAACGCAAGCCTTTTTCGGCCCCGGCCCCACGCTCTCCATAGGGCAAAGCGGGTAGAGCTGCCCCTGGCTCCCTGGGCCCTGCTGCTTTGCTGGGGGTCTCCAGCCCCGGAAACCTAGTCCCCATGAGTTCTCCTTCGTGGGGAGGCAGGATTGGGCGCGCGAAGGCCTTCTGCGCCCAGGCCCCAGCCATGCCCCCTGAACCATCACGGCCGCTCAGCGCCGAGGCCCCGTCGCACCGACAGCCCGAAACAATCTTCTGGCAGCTGCATTCTGCAAAGGGAAACTCTCCTCGGGCAGCAAACCACAGCCCCAACGCGCCTCGGATCGAGAAAGCAACGCAAGCCGTTTTCGCCCCCGGACCCCCGCTCTCCATAGAGCGAACCGGGGCTGGGCTGCCCAGCCTCCCTGGGCCCTGCTGCTTTGCTGGGGGTCTCCGGTGCCCGAAACCCACTCCCCACGGGTTCTCCTTCGTGGGGAAGCAGGATTGGGCGTGCGAAGGCCTTCTGCGCCCAGGCCCCAGCCATGCCACCTGAGCCAGCTCGGCCACTCAGCACCTAGGCCCAGTCGCACCGACGGCCCCAAACAATCTTCTGTCAGCTGCATTCTGCAAAGGGAAACTCTCCTCGGGCAGCAAACCACAGCCCCAACGCGCCTCGGATCGAGAAAGCAACGCAAGCCGTTTTCGCCCCCGGCCCCCCGCTCTCCATAGAGCGAACCGGGGCAGGGCTGCCCCGGCTCCCTGGGCCCTGCTGCTTTGCTGGGTGTCTCCGGTGCCCGAAACCCACTCCCCACGGGTTCTCCTTTGTGGGGAAGCAGGATTGGGCGCGCGAAGGCCTTCTGCGCCCAAGCCCCAGCCATGCCACCTGACCCAGCACGGCCGCTCAGCGCCGAGGCCCCGTCGCACCGACAGCCCGAAACAATCTTCTGGCAGCTGCATTCTGCAAAGGGAAACTCTCCTCGGGCAGCAAACCACAGCCCCAACGCGCCTCGGATCGAGAAAGCAACGCAAGCCGTTTTCGCCCCCGGCCCCCCGCTCTCCATAGAGCGAACCGGGGCTGGGCTGCCCTGGCTCCCTGGGCCCTGCTGCTTTGCTGGGGGTCTCCGGTGCCTGAAACCCACTCCCCACGGGTTCTCCTTCATGGGGAAGCAGGAATGGGTGCGCGAAGCCTTCTGCGCCCAGGCCCCAGCCATGACCCATGAGCCGGCTCCGCCACTCAGCGCCGAGGCTCCTTTGAATAGACGGACATAAACGAACTACTGGCAGCTGCATTTTGCAAAGGGAAACTCTCCTCGGGCAGCAAACCACAGCCCCAACGCCCCTCGGATCGAGAAAGCAACGAAAGCCGTTTTCACCCCCGGCCCCCCGCTCTCCATAGAGCGAACCGGGGCTGGGCTGCCCCGGCTCCCTGGGCCCTGCTGCTTTGCTGGGGGTCTCCGGTGCCAGAAACCCACTCCCCACGGGTTCTCCTTCGTGGGGAAGCAGGATTGGGCGCGCGAAGGCCTTCTGCGCCCAGGCCCCAGCCATGCCCCCTGAGCCAGCTCGGCCGCGCAGCGCCTAGGCCCCGTCGCACCGAAGGCCCCAAACAATCTTCTGGCAGCTGCATTCTGCAAAGGGAAAATCTCCTCGGGCAGCAAACCACAGCCCCAACGCGCCTCAGATGGAGAATGCAACGCAAGCCGTTTTCGCCCCGGGCCCCACGCTCTCCATAGAGCGAACCGGGGCTGGGCTGCCCAGGCTCCCTGGGCCCTGCTGCTTTTCTGGGTGTCTTCGGCGGCCAAAACCTTCTCCCCACGGGTTCTCCTTCGTGGGGAAGCAGGATTGGGCGCGCGAAGAAGTTCTGTGCCCAGGCCCCAGCCATGTCCCCTGAGCCAGCTTGGCCGCTCAGCGCCGAGGCCCCATCACACGGAACGCCCAAAACGAGCTTCTGGCAGCTGCATTCTGCAAAGGGAAACTCTCCTCGGGCAGCAAACCACAGCCCCAATGCGCCTCGAATCCAGAAAGCAACGCAAGCCTTTTTCGGCCCCGGCCCCACGCTCTCCATAGGGCAAAGCGGGTAGAGCTGCCCCTGGCTCCCTGGGCCCTGCTGCTTTGCTGGGGGTCTCAGCGGCCGAAACCCACTCCCCACGGGTTTTCCTTCGTGGGGAAGCAGGATTGGGCGCGCGAAAACCTTCTGCGCCCAGCCCCAGCCATGCCCCTTGAGCCAGCTCGGCCGCTCAGCGCCGAGGCCCCGTTGCACCGAAGTCCCAAAACGAGCTTCTGGGAACTGCATTCTGCAAAATGAAACACTCCTCCGGCAGCAAACCACAGCCCCAATGCGCCTCAGATCCAGAGAGCAACACAAGCCGTTTTCGCCCCCGGCCCCACGCTCTCCATAGCGCAAAGCGAGGCTGAGCTCCCTGGGCCCTGCTGCATTGCTGGGGGTCTCCAGCGCCCGAAACCTAGTCCCCATGAGTTCTCCTTGGTGGGGAGGCAGGATTGGGCGCGCGAAGAAGTTCTGGGCCCAGTCCCCAGCCATGCCTCCTGTGCCAGCTCGGCCGCTCAGCGCCGAGGCCCCGTCGCACAGACGGCCCCAAACGAGCTTCTGGCAGCTGCATTCTGCAAAGGGAAACTCTGCTCGGGCAGCAAACCACAGCCCCAACGCGCCTCGGATCGAGAAAGCAACGCAAGCCGTTTTCGCCCCCGGCCCCCCGCTCTCCATAGAGCGAACCGGGGCTGGGCTGCCCCGGCTCCCTGGGCCCTGCTGCTTTGCTGGGGGTCTCCGGTGCCTGAAACCCACTCCCCACGGGTTCTCCTTCGTGGGGAAGCAGGAATGGGTGCGCGAAGCCTTCTGCGCCCAGGCCCCAGCCATGACCCATGAGCCGGCTCCGCCACTCAGCGCCGAGGCTCCTTTGATTCGACGGACATAAACGAACTACTGGCAGCTGCATTTTGCAAAGGGAAACTCTCCTCGGGCAGCAAACCACAGCCCCAACGCGCCTCGGATCGAGAAAGCAACGCAAGCCGTTTTCACCCCCGGCCCCCCGCTCTCCATAGAGCGAACCGGGGCTGGGCTGCCCCGGCTCCCTGGGCCCTGCTGCTTTGCTGGGGGTCTCCGGTGCCAGAAACCCACTCCCCACGGGTTCTCCTTCGTGGGGAAGCAGGATTGGGCGCGCGAAGGCCTTCTGCGCCCAGGCCCCAGCCATGCCCCCTGAGCCAGCTGGGCCGCGCAGCGCCTAGGCCCCGTCGCACCGAAGGCCCCAAACAATCTTCTGGCAGCTGCATTCTGCAAAGGGAAACTCTCCTCGGGCAGCAAACCACAGCCCCAACGCGCCTCAGATGGAGAATGCAACGCAAGCCGTTTTCGCCCCGGGCCCTCCGCTCTCCATAGAGCGAACCGGGGCTGGGCTGCCCCGGCTCCCTGGGCCCTGCTGCTTTACTGGGTGTCTTCGGCGGCCAAAACCTTCTCCCCACGGGTTCTCCTTCGTGGGGAAGCAGGATTGGGCGCGCGAAGAAGTTCTGTGCCCAGGCCCCAGCCATGTCCCCTGAGCCAGCTTGGCCGCTCAGCGCCGAGGCCCCATCACACGGAACGCCCAAAACGAGCTTCTGGCAGCTGCATTCTGCAAAGGGAAACTCTCCTCGGGCAGCAAACCACAGCCCCAACGCGCCTCGAATCCAGAAAGCAACGCAAGCCTTTTTCGGCCCCGGCCCCACGCTCTCCATAGGGCAAAGCGGGTAGAGCTGCCCCTGGCTCCCTGGGCCCTGCTGCTTTGCTGGGGGTCTCAGCGGCCGAAACCCACTCCCCACGGGTTTTCCTTCGTGGGGAAGCAGGATTGGGCGCGCGAAAGCCTTCTGCGCCCAGCCCCAGCCATGCCCCTTGAGCCAGCTCGGCCGCTCAGCGCCGAGGCCCCGTTGCACCGAAGTCCCAAAACGATCTTCTGGGAACTGCATTCTGCAAAATGAAACACTCCTCCGGCAGCAAACCACAGCCCCAACGCGCCTCGGATCGAGAAAGCAACGCAAGCCGTTTTCGCCCCCGGCCCCCCGCTCTCCATAGAGCGAACCGGGGCAGGGCTGCCCAGGCTCCCTGGGCCCTGCTGCTTTGCTGGGGGTCTCCGGTGCCCGAAACCCACTCCCCACGGGTTCTCCTTCGTGGGGAAGCAGGATTGGGCGCGCGAAGGCCTTCTGCGCCCAGGCCCCAGCCATGCCCCCTGAGCCAGCTCGGCCGCGCAGCGCCTAGGCCCCGTCGCACCGAAGGCCCCAAACAATCTTCTGGCAGCTGCATTCTGCAAAGGGAAAATCTCCTCGGGCAGCAAACCACAGCCCCAACGCGCCTCGGATGGAGAATGCAACGCAAGCCGTTTTCGCCCCGGGCCCCCCGCTCTCCATAGAGCGTACCGGGGCTGGGCTGCCCCGGCTCCCTGGGCCCTGCTGCTTTACTGGGTGTCTTCGGCGGCCAAAACCTTCTCCCCACGGGTTCTCCTTCGTGGGGAAGCAGGATTGGGCGCGCGAAGAAGTTCTGTGCCCAGGCCCCAGCCATGTCCCCTGAGCCAGCTTGGCCGCTCAGCGCCGAGGCCCCATCACACGGAACGCCCAAAACGAGCTTCTGGCAGCTGCATTCTGCAAAGGGAAACTCTCCTCGGGCAGCAAACCACAGCCCCTACGCGCCTCGAATCCAGAAAGCAACGCAAGCCTTTTTCGGCCCCGGCCCCACGCTCTCCTTAGGGCAAAGCGGGTAGAGCTGCCCCTGGCTCCCTGGGCCCTGCTGCTTTGCTGGGGGTCTCAGTGGCCGAAACCCACTCCCCACGGGTTTTCCTTCGTGGGGAAGCAGGATTGGGCGCGCGAAAGCCTTCTGCACCCAGCCCCAGCCATGCCCCTTGAGCCAGCTCGGCCGCTCAGCGCCGAGGCCCCGTTGCACTGAAGTCCCAAAACGAGCTTCTGGGAACTGCATTCTGCAAAATGAAACACTCCTCCGGCAGCAAACCACAGCCCCAACGCGCCTCGGATCGAGAAAGCAACGCAAGCCGTTTTCGCCCCCGGCCCCCCGCTCTCCATAGAGCGAACCGGGGCAGGGCTGCCCAGGCTCCCTGGGCCCTGCTGCTTTGCTGGGGGTCTCCGGTGCCCGAAACCCACTCCCCACGGGTTCTCCTTCGTGGGGAAGCAGGATTGGGCGCGCGAAGGCCTTCTGCGCCCAGGCCCCAGCCATGCCCCCTGAGCCAGCTCGGCCGCGCAGCGCCTAGGCCCCGTCGCACCGAAGGCCCCAAACAATCTTCTGGCAGCTGCATTCTGCAAAGGGAAAATCTCCTCGGGCAGCAAACCACAGCCCCAACGCGCCTCGGATGGAGAATGCAACGCAAGCCGTTTTCGCCCCCGGCCCCCCGCTCTCCATAGAGCGAACCGGGGCTGGGCTGCCCCGGCTCCCTGGGCCCTGCTGCTTTACTGGGTGTCTTCGGCGGCCAAAACCTTCTCCCCACGGGTTCTCCTTCGTGGGGAAGCAGGATTGGGCGCGCGAAGAAGTTCTGTGCCCAGGCCCCAGCCATGTCCCCTGAGCCAGCTTGGCCGCTCAGCGCCGAGGCCCCATCACTCGGAACGCCCAAAACGAGCTTCTGGCAGCTGCATTCTGCAAAGGGAAACTCTCCTCGGGCAGCAAACCACAGCCCCAACGCGCCTCGAATCCAGAAAGCAACGCAAGCCTTTTTCGGCCCCGGCCCCACGCTCTCCATAGGGCAAAGCGGGTAGAGCTGCCCCTGGCTCCCTGGGCCCTGCTGCTTTGCTGGGGGTCTCAGTGGCCGAAACCCACTCCCCACGGGTTTTCCTTCGTGGGGAAGCAGGATTGGGCGCGCGAAAGCCTTCTGCGCCCAGCCCCAGCCATGCCCCTTGAGCCAGCTCGGCCGCTCAGCGCCGAGGCCCCGTTGCACTGAAGTCCCATAACGAGCTTCTGGGAACTGCATTCTGCAAAATGAAACACTCCTCCGGCAGCAAACCACAGCCCCAATGCGCCTCAGATCCAGAGAGCAACACAAGCCGTTTTCGCCCCCGGCCCCACGCTCTCCATAGCGCAAAGCGAGGCTGAGCTCCCTGGGCCCTGCTGCATTGCTGGGGGTCTCCAGCGCCCGAAACCTAGTCCCCATGAGTTCTCCTTGGTGGGGAGGCAGGATTGGGCGCGCGAAGAAGTTCTGGGCCCAGTCCCCAGCCATGCCTCCTGTGCCAGCTCGGCCGCTCAGCGCCGAGGCCCCGTCGCACCGACGGCCCCAAACGAGCTTCTGGCAGCTGCATTCTGCAAAGGGAAAGTCTCCTCGGGCAGCAAACCACAGCCCCAACGCGCCTCGGATCGAGAATGCAACGCAAGCCGTTTTCGCCCACGGCCCTCTGCTCTCCATAGGGCGAACCGGGCCTGGGCTGCCCCGGCTCCCTGGGCCCTGCTGCTTTGCTGGGGGCCTCCGGTGCCCGAAACCCACTCCCCACGAGTTCTCCTTCCTGGGGAAGCAGGATTGGGCGCGCGAAGGCCTTCTGCGCCCAGCCCCAGCCATGCCCCTTGAGCCAGCTCGGCCGCTCAGCGCCGAGGCCCCTTTTCACCGAAGGCCCAAAACGAGCTTCTGGGAACTGCATTCTGCAAAGGGAAACACTCCTCCGGCAGCAAACCACAGCCCCAATGCGCCTCAGATCCAGAGAGCAACGCAAGCCGTTTTCGCCCCCGGCCCCACGCTCTCCATAGCGCAAAGCGAGGCTGAGCTCCCTGGGCCCTGCTGCATTGCTGGGGGTCTCCAGCCCCCGAAACCTAGTCCCCATGAGTTCTCCTTCGTGGGGAGGCAGGATTGGGCGCGCGAAGAAGTTCTGGGCCCAGTCCCCAGCCATGCCTCCTGTGCCAGCTCGGCCGCTCAGCGCCGAGGCCCGTGGCACCGACGGCCCCAAACGAGCTTCTGGCAGCTGCATTCTGCAAAGGGAAACTCTCCTCGGGCAGCAAACCACAGCCCCAACACGCCTCGGATCGAGAAAGCAACGCAAGCCGTTTTCGCCCCCGGCCCTCTGCTCTCCATAGGGCGAACCGGGCCTGGGCTGCCCCGGCTTCCTGGGCCCTGCTGCTGTGCTGGGGGTCTCCGGTGCCCGAAACCCACTCCCCACGGGTTCTCCTTCGTGGGGAAGCAGGATTGGGCGCCCGAAGGCCTTCTGCGCCCAGCCCCAGCATTGCCCCTTGAGCCAGCTCGGCCGCTCAGCGCCGAGGCCCCGTTGCACCGAAGGCCCAAAACGATCTTCTGGGAACTGCATTCTGCAAAGTGAAACACTCCTCCGGCAGCAAACCACAGCCCCAATGCGCCTCAGATCCAGAGAGTAACACAAGCCGTTTTCGCCCCCGGCCCAACGCTCTCCATAGCGCAAAGCGAGGCTGGGCTGCCCCTGGCTCCCTGGGCCCTGCTGCATTGCTGGGGGTCTCCAGCGCCCGAAACCTAGTCCCCATGAGTTCTCCTTCGTGGGGAGGCAGAATTGGGCGCGCGAAGAAGTTCTTCGCCCAGTCCCCAGCCATGCCTCCTGTGCCAGCTCGGCCGCTCAGCGCCGAGGCCCCGTCGCACCGACGGCCCAAAACGAGCTTCTGGCAGCTGCATTCTGCAAAGGGAAACTCTCCTCGGGCAGCAAACCACAGCCCCAACGTGCTTCGGATCCAGAAAGCAACGCAAGCCGATTTCGCCACCGACCCCACGCTCTCCATAGCGCAAAGCGGTGCTGGCCTGCCCCTGGCTCCCTGGGCCCTGCTGCTTTACTGGGTGTCTTCGGCGGCCAAAACCTTCTCCCCACGGGTTCTCCTTCGTGGGGAAGCAGGATTGGGCGCGCGAAGAAGTTCTGTGCCCAGGCCCCAGCCATGTCCCCTGAGCCAGCTTGGCCTCTCAGCGCCGAGGCCCCATCACACGGAACGCCCAAAACGAGCTTCTGGCAGCTGCATTCTGCAAAGGGAAACTCTCCTCGGGCAGCAAACCACAGCCCCAACGCGCCTCGAATCCAGAAAGCAACGCAAGCCTTTTTCGCGACCGGCCCCACGCTCTCCAAAGCGCAAAGCGCGGCCGGCCTGCCCCTGGCTCCCTGGGCCCTGCTGCTTTGCTGGGGGTCTCGGCGGCCGACACCCACTCCCCACGGATTATCCTTCGTGGGGAAGCAGGATTGGGCGCGCGAAAGCCTTTTGCGCCCAGTCCCCAGCCATGCCTCCTGTGCCAGCTCGGCCGCTCAGCGCCGAGGCCCCGTCGCACCGACGGCCCCAAACGACCTTCTGGCAGCTGCATTCTGCAAAGGGAAAGTCTCCTCGGGCAGCAAACCACAGCCCCAACGCGCCTCGGTTCGAGAAAGCAACGCAAGCCGTTTTCGCCCCCGGCCCTCTGCTCTCCATACGTACGAACCGGGCCTGGGCTGCCCCGGCTCCCTGGGCCCTGCTGCTTTGGTGGGGGTCTTCGGCGGCCGAAACCCACTCCCCACGTGTTCCCCTTCGTGGGGATGCAGGATTGGGCGCGCGAAGAAGTTCTGCGCCCAGTCCCCAGCCATGCTTCCTGTGCCAGCTCGGGCGCTCAGCGCCGAGGCCCCGTCGCACCGACGGCTCCAAACGACCTTCTGGCAGCTGCATTCTGCAAAGGGAAAGTCTCCTCGGGCAGCAAACCACAGCCCCAACGCGCCTCGGATCGAGAAAACAACGCAAGCCGTTTTCGCCCCAGGCCCTCTGCTCTCCATAGGGCGAACCGGGCCTGGGCTGCCCCGGCTCCCTGGGCCCTGCTGCTTTGCTGGGTGTCTCCGGTGCCCGAAACCCACTCCCCACGGGTTCTCCTTCGTGGGGAAGCAGGATTCGGCGCGCGAAGGCCTTCTGCGCCCAGCCCCAGCCATGCCCCTTGAGCCAGCTCGGCCGCTCAGCGCCGAGGCCCCGTTGCACCGAAGGCCCAAAACGAGCTTCTGGGAACTGCATTCTTCAAAGTGAAACACTCCTCCGGCAGCAAACCACAGCCCCAATGCGCCTCAGATCCAGAGAGCAACGCAAGCCGTTTCGCCCCCGGCCCCACGCTCTCCATAGCGCAAAGCGAGGCTGAGCTCCCTGGGCCCTGCTGCATTGCTGGGGGTCTCCAGCCCCCGAAACCTAGTCCCCATGAGATCTCCTTGGTGGGGAGGCAGGATTGGGCGCGCGAAGAAGTTCTGGGCCCAGTCCCCAGCCATGCCTCCTGTGCCAGCTCGGCCGCTCAGCGCCGAGGCCCCGTCGCACCGACGGCCCCAAACGACCTTCTGGCAGCTGCATTCTGCAAAGGGAAAGTCTCCTCGGGCAGCAAACCACAGCCCCAACGCGCCTCGGATCGAGAAAGCAACGCAAGCCGTTTTCGCCCCCGGCCCTCTGCTCTCCATAGGGCGAACCGGGCCTGGGCTGCCCCGGCTCCCTGGGCCCTGCTGCTTTGCTGGGGGTCTCCGGTGCCCGAAACCCACTCCCCACGGGTTCTCCTTCGTGGGGAAGCAGGATTGGGCGCGCGAAGGCCTTCTGCGCCCAGCCCCAGCCATGCCCCTTGAGCCAGCTCGGCCGCTCAGCGCCGAGGCCCCGTTGCACCGAAGGCCCAAAACGAGCTTCTGGGAACTGCATTCTGCAAAGGGAAACACTCCTCCGGCAGCAAACCACAGCCCCAATGCGCCTCGGATCCAGAGAGCAACGCAAGCCGTTTTTGCCCCCGGCCCTACGCTCTCCATAGCGCAACGCAGGGCAGGGCTGCCCCTGGCTACCAGAGCCCTGCTGCTTTACTGGGTGTCTTCGGCGGCCAAAACCTTCTCCCCACGGGTTCTCCTTCGTGGGGAAGCATGATTGGGCGCGCGAAGAAGTTCTGTGCCCAGGCCCCAGCCATGTCCCCTGAGCCAGCTTGGCCTCTCAGCGCCGAGGCCCCATCACACGGAACGCCCAAAACGAGCTTCTGGCAGCTGCATTCTGCAAAGGGAAACTCTCCTCGGGCAGCAAACCACAGCCCCAACGCGCCTCGAATCCAGAAAGCAACGCAAGCCTTTTTCGGCCCCGGCCCCACGCTCTCCATAGGGCAAAGCGGGTAGAGCTGCCCCTGGCTCCCTGGGCCCTGCTGCTTTGCTGGGGGTCTCAGCGGCCGAAACCCACTCCCCACGGGTTTTCCTTCGTGGGGAAGCAGGATTGGGCGCGAGAAGGCCTTCTGCGCCCAGGCCCCAGACGTGCCCCTTGAGCCAGCTCGGCCGCTTAGCGCCGAGGCCCCGTTGCACCAAAGGCCCAAAACGAGCTTCTGGGAACTGCATTCTGCAAAGGGAAACACTCCTCCGGCAGCAAACCACAGCCCCAATGCGCCTCGGATCCAGAGAGCAACGCAAGCCGTTTTTGCCCCCGGCCCCACGCTCTCCATAGGGCAAAGCAGGGCTGAGCTGACCCTGGCTCCCTGGACCCTGCTGCTTTGCTGGGTGTCTCCGGCGGAAGACACTCACTCCCCACGGGTTCTCCTTCGTTGGGAAGCAGGATTAGGGGGACGATGGCCTCATGCGCACAGTTCCCAGCCATGCCCCTTGAGCCAGCTCGGCGGCACAGCGCTGAGGTCCAGTCGCACCTTCGGCCCAAAACGAGCTTCTGGCAGCTGCATTCTGCAAAGGGAAACACTCCTCGAGCAGCAAACCACAGCCACAACGCGCGTCGGATCCAGAAAGCAACGCAAGCCGTTTTCGCCCCCGCCCCACCCCCTCCATAGGGCAAAGCGGGGCGGGCCTGCCCCTGGCTCCCTGGGCCCTGCTGCTTTGCTGGGGGTCTCGGCGGCCGAAAACCACTCCCCACGGGTTTTCCTTCGTGGGGTAGCAGGTTGGGCGGGCAAAGGCCTTCTGCGCCCAGTCCCCAGCCATGCCTCCTGTGCCAGCTCGGCCGCTCAGCGCCGAGGCCCCGTCGCACCGACGGCCCCAAACGAGCTTCTGGCAGCTGCATTCTGCAAAGGGAAACTCTCCTCGGGCAGCAAACCACAGCCCCAACGCGCCTCGGATCCAGAAAGCAACGCAAGCCGTTTTCGCCACCGGCCCCACGCTCTCCATAGCGCAAAGCGAGGCTGGGCTGCCCCTGGCTCCCTGGGCCCTGCTGCTTTGCTGGGGGTCTCCGGCGGCGCAAACCCACTCCCCACGGGTTCTCCTTCGTGGGGAAGCAGGATTCGGCGCGCGAAGGCCTTCTGCCCCCAGCCCCAGCCATGCCCCTTGAGCCAGCTCGGCTGCTCAGCGCCGAGGCCCCGTTGCACCGAAGGCCCAAAACGAGCTTCTGGGAACTGCATTCTGCAAAGGGAAAGTCTCCTCGGGCAGCAAACCACAGCCCCAATGCGCCTCGGATCCAGAGAGCAACGCAAGCCGTTTTCGCCCCCGGCTCTACGCTCTCCATAGCGCAACGCAGGGCAGGGCTGCCCCTGGCTACCAGAGCCCTGCTGCTTTACTGGGTGTCTTCGGCGGCCAAAACCTTCTCCCCACGGGTTCTCCTTCGTGGGGAAGCAGGATTGGGCGCGCGAAGAAGTTCTGTGCCCAGGCCCCAGCCATGCCCCCTGAGCCAGCTTGGCCGCTCAGCGCCGAGGCCCCATCACACGGAACGCCCCAAACGACCTTCTGGCAGCTGCATTCTGCAAAGGGAAACTCTCCTCGGGCAGCAAACCACAGCCCCAACGCGCCTCGAATCCAGAAAGCAACGCAAGCATTTTTCGGCCCCGACCCCACGCTCTCCATAGGGCAAAGCGGGTAGAGCTGCCCCTGGCTCCCTGGGCCCTGCTGCTTTGCTGGGGGTCTCAGCGGCCGAGACCCACTCCCCACGGGTTTTCCTTCGTGCGGAAGCAGGATTGGGCGCGAGAAGGCCTTCTGCGCCCAGGCCCCAGCCATGCCCCATGAGCCAGCTCGGCGAATCAGCGCCTACGCCACGACGCACCGATGGCCCGAAACAATCTTCTGGCAGCTGCATTCTGCAAAGGGAAAGTCTCCTCGGGCAGCAAACCACAGCCCCAACGCGCCTCGGATCGAGAAAGCAACGCAAGCCGTTTTCGCCCCCGGCCCCCCGCTCTCCATAGGGCGAACTGGGGTTCGGCTGCCCAGCCTCCCTGGGCCCTGCTGCTTTGCTGGGGGTCTCCGGTGCCCGAAACCCACTCCCCACGGGTTCTCCTTCGTGGGGAAGCAGGATTGGGCGCGCGAAGGCCTTCTGCGCCCAGGCCCCAGCCATGCCCCCTGAGCCAGCTCGGCCGCTCAGTGCCTAGGCCCCGTCGCACCGAAGGCCCCAAACAATCTTCTCTCAGCTGCATTCTGCAAAGGGAAACTCTCCTCGGGCAGCAAACCACAGCCCCAACGCGCCTCGGATCGAGAAAGCATCGCAAGCCGTTTTCACCCCCGGCCCCCCGCTCTCCATAGAGCGAACCGGGGCTGGGCTGCCCCGGCTCCCTGGGACCTGCTGCTTTGCTGGGTGTCTCAGGTGCCCGAAACCCACTCCCCACGGGTTCTCCTTCGTGGGGAAGCAGGATTGGGCGTGCGAAGGCCTTCTGCGCCCAGGCCCCAGCCATGCCCCCTGAGCCAGCTCCGCCGCTCAGCGCCGAGGCCCCGTCGCACCGACGGCCCCAAACAATCTTCTGGCAGCTGCATTCTGCAAAGGGAAACTCTCCTCGGGCAGCAAACCACAGCCCCAACGCGCCTCGAATCGAGAAAGCAACGCAAGCTGTTTTCGCACCTGGCCCACGCCACTCCATAGGGCGAACCGGGGCTGGGCTGCCCCGGCTCCCTGGGCCCTGCTGCTTTGCTGGGGGTCTCCGGTGCCCGAAACCCACTCCCCACGGGTTCTCCTTCGTGGGGAAGCAGGATTGGGCGCGCGAAGGCCTTCTGCTCCCAGGCCCCATCAATGCCCCCTGGGGCAGCTCGGCCGCTCTGCGCCGAGGCCCCATCGCACCGATGGCCTGAAACAATCTTCTGGCAGCTGCATTCTGCAAAGGGAAACTCTCCTCGGGCAGCAAACCACAGCCCCAACGCGCCTCGGATCGAGAATACAACACAAGCCGTTTTCGCCCCCGGCCCCCGCTCTCCATAGAGCGAACCGTGGCAGGGCTGACCAGGCTCCCTGGGCCCTGCTGCTTTGCTGGGGGTCTCCGGTGCCCGAAATCCACTTCCCATGGGTTCTCCTTCGTGGGGAAGCAGGATTGGGCGCGCGAAGGCCTTCTGCGCCCAGGCCCCAGCCATGCCCCCTGAGCCAGCTCGGCCGCTCAGCGCCTAGGCCCCGTCGCGCCGACAGCCCGAAACAATCTTCTGGCAGCTGCATTCTGCAAAGGGAAACGCTCATCGGGCAGCAAACGACAGCCCCAACGCGCCTCGGATCGAGAAAGCAACGCAAGCCGTTTTCGCCCCCGGCCCCCCCCCACTCCATAGGGCGAACCAGGGCTGGGCTGCCCCGGCTCCCTGGGCCCTGCTGCTTTGCTGGGCGTCTCCGGTGCCCGAAAGCCACTCCCCACGGGTTCTCCTTCGTGGTTAATCAGGATTGGGCGCGGGAAGCCTTCTGCGCCCAGGCCCCAGCCATGCCCCCTGAGCCAGCTCGTCCAATCAGCGCCGAGGCCCCGTCGCACCGACGGCCCCAAACAATCTTCTGTCAGCTGCATTCTGCAAAGGGAAACTCTCCTCGGGCAGCAAACCACAGCCCCAACGCGCCTCGGATCGAGAAAGCAACGCAAACCGTTTTCGCCCCCGGCCCCCCGCTCTCCATAGAGCGAACCGGGGCTGGGCTGCCCCGGCTCCCTGGGCCCTGCTGCTTTGCTGGGGGTCTCCGGTGCCCGAAACCCACTCCCCACGGGTTCTCCTTCGTGGGGAAGCAGGATTGGGCGCGCGAAGCCTTCTGCGCCCAGGCCCCAGCCATGCCCCCTGAGCCAGCTCGGCCGCTCAGCGCCTAGAACCCGTCGCACCGACGGCCCCAAACAATCTTCTGTCAGCTGCATTCTGCAAAGGGAAACTCTCCTCGGGCAGCAAACCACAGCCCCAACGCGCCTCGGATCGAGAAAGCAACGCAAGCCGTTTTCGCCCCCGGCCCCCCGCTCTCCATAGAGCGAACTGGGGCTGGGCTGCCCAGCCTCCCTGGGCCCCGCTGCTTTGCTGGGGTTCTCCGGTGCCCGAAACCCACTCCCCACGTGTTCTCCTTCGTGGGGAAGCAGGATTGGGCGCGCGAAGGCCTTCTGCGCCCAGGCCCCAGCCATGCCCCCTGAGCCAGCTCGGCCGCTCAGCGCCGAGACCCCATCGCACCGACGGCCCCAAACAATCTTCTGGCAGCTGCATTCTGCAAGGGGAAACGCTCATCGGGCAGCAAACGACAGCCCCAACGCGCCTCGGATCGAGAAAGCAACGCAAACCGTTTTCGCCCCCGGCCCCCCCCCACTCCATAGAGCGAACCGGGGCTGGGCTGCCCCGGCTCCCTGGGCCCTGCTGCTTTGCTGGGTGTCTCCGGTGCCCGAAACCCACTCCCCACGGGTTCTCCTTCGTGGGGAAGCAGGATTGGGCGCGGGAAGGCCTTCTGCGCCCAGGCGCCAGCCATGCCCCCTGAGCCAGCACGGACGCTCAGCGCCGAGGCCCCGTCGCACCGACAGCCCGAAACAATCTTCTGGCAGCTGCATTCTGCAAAGGGAAACTCTCCTCGGGCAGCAAACCACAGCCCCAACGCGCCTCGGATTGAGAAAGCAACGCAAGCCGTTTTTGCCCCCAGCCCTCCACTCTCCATCGGGCAAACTGGGGCAGGGCTGCCCCGGCTCCCTGGGCCCTGCTGCTTTGCTGGGTGTCTCCGGTGGTCGAAACCCACTCCCCACGGGTTCTCCTTCGTGGGGAAGCAGGATTGGGCGCGCGAAGGCCTTCTGCGCCCAGGCCCCAGCCATGCCCCCTGAGCCAGCTCGGCCGCTCAGCGACGATGCCCCGTCGCAACGACGGCCCGAAACAATCTTCTGGCAGCTGCATTCTGCAAAGGGAAACTCTCCTCGGGCAGCAAACCACAGCCCCAACGCGCCTCGGATCGAGAAAGCAACGCAAGCCGTTTTCGCCCCCGGCCCCCCGCTCTCCATAGAGCGAACCGGGGCTGGGCTGCCCCGGCTCCCTGGGCCCTGCTGCTTTGCTGGGGGTCTCCGGTGCCCGAATCCCACTCCCCACGGGTTCTCCTTCGTGGGGAAGTAGGATTGGGCGCGCGAAGCCTTCTGCGCCCAGGCCCCAGCCATGCCCCCTGAGCCATCATGGCCGCTCAGCGCCGAGGCCCTGTCGCAGCGACGGCCCCAAACAATCTTCTGGCAGCTGCATTCTGCAATGGGAAACTCTCCTCGGGCAGCAAACCACAGCCCCAACGCGCCTCGGATCGAGAAAGCAACGCAAGCCGTTTTCGCCCCCGGCCCCCCGCTCTCCATAGAGCGATCCGGGGCTGGGCTGCCCGGTTCCCTGGGCCCTGCTGTTTTGCTGGGGGTCTCCAGTGCCTGAAACCCACTCCCCACGGGTTCTCCTTCGTGGGGAAGCAGGATTGGGCGCGCGAAGGCCTTCTGCGCCCAGGCCCCAGCCATGCCCCCTGAGCCAGCTCAGCCGCTCAGCGCCTAGGCCCCGTCGCACCGAAGGCCCCAAACAATCTTCTGGCAGCTGCATTCTGCAAAGGGAAACTCTCCTCGGGCAGCAAACCACAGCCCCAACGCGCCTCGGATCGAGAAAGCAACGCAAGCCGTTTTCAACCCGGGCCCCCGCTCTCCATAGAGCGAACTGGGGCTGGGCTGCCTAGCCTCCCTGGGCCCTGCTGCTTTGCTGGGGGTCTCCGGTGCCTGAAACCCACTCCCCACGTGTTCTCCTTCGTGGGGAAGCAGGATTGGGCGCGCGAAGGCCTTCTGCGCCCAGGCCCCAGCCATGCCCCCTGAGCCAGCTCGGCTGCTCAGTGCCTAGGCCCCGTCGCACCGAAGGCCCCAAACAATCTTCTCTCAGCTGCATTCTACAAAGGGAAACTCTCCTCGGGCAGCAAACCACAGCCCCAACGCGCCTCGGATCGAGAAAGCAACGCAAGCTGTTTTCGCACCCGGCGCACGCCACTCCATAGGGCGAACCGGGGCAGGGCTGCCCCGGCTCCCTGGGCCCTGCTGCTTTGCTGTGGGTCTCTGGTGCCCGAAACCCACTCCCCACGGGTTCTCCTTCGTGGGGAAGCAGGATTGGGCGCGCGAAGGCCTTCTGCTCCCAGGCCCCATCAATGCCCCCTGGGGCAGCTCGGCCGCTCTGCGCCGAGGCCCCATCGCACCGATGGCCTGAAACAATCTTCTGGCAGCTGCATTCTGCAAAGGAAAACTCTCCTTGGGCAGCAAACCACAGCCCCAACGCGCCTCGGATCGAGAATACATCGCAAGCCGTTTTCGCCCCCGGCCCCCCGCTCTCCATAGAGCGAACCGGGGCAGGGCTGCCCAGGCTCCCTGGGCCCTGCTGCTTTGCTGGGTGTCTCCGGTGCCCGAAACCCACTCCCCTCGGGTTCTTCTTCGTGGGGAAGCAGGATTGGGCACGCGAAGGCCTTCTGCGCCCAGGCCCCAGCCATGCCCCCTGAGCCAGCACGGCCGCTCAGCGCCGAGGCCCCGTCGCACCGACAGCCCGAAACAATCTTCTGGCAGCTGCATTCTGCAAAGGGAAACTCTCCTCGGCAGCAAACCACAGCCCCAACACGCCTCGGATCGAGAAAGCAACGCAAGCCGTTTTCGCCCCCGGCCCCCCGCTCTCCATAGAGCGAACCGGGGCTGGCCTGCCCAGGCTCCCTGGGCCCTGCTGCTTTGCTGGGGTTCTCCGGTGCCTGAAACCCACTCCCCACGGGTTCTCCTTCGTGGGGAAGCAGGAATGGGCGCGCGAAGCCTTCTGCGCCCAGGCCCCAGCCATGCCCCATGAGCCGGCTCCGCCACTCAGCGCCGAGGCTCCTTTGAATCGACGGCCATAAACGAAATACTGGCAGCTGCATTCTGCAAAGGGAAACGCTCCTCGGGCAGCAAACCACAGCCCCAACGCGCCTCGGATCGAGAAAGCAACGCAAGCCGTTTTCACCCCCGGCCCCCCGCTCTCCATAGAGCGAACCGGGGCTGGGCTGCCCCGGCTCCCTGGGCCCTGCTGCTTTGCTGGGGGTCTCCGGTGCCCGAAACCCACTCCCCACGGGTTCTCCTTCGTGGGGAAGCAGGATTGGGTGCGCGAAGGCCTTCTGCGCCCAGGCCCCAGCCATGCCCCATGAGCCGGCTCCGCCACTCAGCGCCGAGGCTCCTTTGAATCGACGGCCATAAAGAACTACTGGCAGCTGCATTCTGCAAAGGGAAACTCTCCTCGGGCAGCAAACCACAGCTCCAACGCGCCTCGGATTGAGAAAGCAACGCAAGCCGTTTTTGCCCCCAGCCCTCCACTCTCCATCGGGCGAACTGGGGCAGGGCTGCCCCGGCTCCCTGGGCCCTGCTGCTTTGCTGGGGGTCTCCGGTGCCCGAAACCCACTCCCCACGGGTTCTCCTTCGTCGAGAAGCAGAATTGGGCGCGCGAAGGCCTTCTATGCCCAGGCCCCAGCCATGCCACCTGAGCCAGCTCGGCCGCTCAGCGCCTAGAACCCGTCGCACCGACGGCCCCAAACAATCTTCTTATAGCTGCATTCTGCAAAGGGAAACTCTCCTCGGGCAGCAAACCACAGCCCCAACGCGCCTCGGATCGAGAAAGCAACGCAAGCCGTTTTCGCCCCCGGCCCCCCGCTCTCCATAGAGCGAACTGGGGCTGGGCTGCCCAGCCTCCCTGGGCCCTGCTGCTTTGCTGGGGGTCTCCGGTGCCCGAAACCCACTCCCCACGTGTTCTCCTTCGTGGGGAAGCAGGATTGGGCGCGCGAAGGCCTTCTGCGCCCAGGCCCCAGCCATGCCCCCTGAGCCAGCTCGGCCGCTCAGCGCCGAGGCCCCGTCGCAGCGACGGCCCCAAACAATCTTCTGTCAGCTGCATTCTGCAAAGGGAAACTCTCCTCGGGCAGCAAACCACAGCCCCAACGCGCCTCGGTTCGAGAAAGCAACGCATGCTGTTTTCGCACCCGGCGCACGCCACTCCATAGGGCGAACCGGGGCTGGGCTGCCCCGGCTCCCTGGGCCCTGCTGCTTTGCTGGGGGTCTCCGGTGCCCGAAACCCACTCCCCACGGGTTCTCCTTCGTGGGGAAGCAGGATTGGGCGCGCGAAGGCCTTCTGCGCCCAGGCCCCAGCCATGCCCCCTGAGCCAGCTCGGTCGCTCTGCGCCTACGCCCCGTCGCACCGACAGCCCGAAACAATCTTCTGGCAGCTGCATTCTGCAAAGGGAAACTCTCCTCGGGCAGCAAACGACAGCCCCAACGCGCCTCGGATCGAGAAAGCAACGCAAGCCGTTTTTGCCCCCAGCCCTCCACTCTCCATTGGGCGAACTGGGGCAGGGCTGCCCCGGCTCCCTGGGCCCTGCTGCTTTGCTGGGTGTCTCCGGTGCCCGAAACCCACTCCCCACGGGTTCTCCTTCGTGGGGAAGCAGGATTGGGCGCGCGAAGCTTTCTGCGCCCAGGCCCCAGCCATGCCCCCTGAGCCATCAAGGCCGCTCAGCGCCGAGGCCCTGTCGCAGCGACGGCCCCAAACAATCTTCTGGCAGCTGCATTCTGCAAAGGGAAACTCTCCTCGGGCAGCAAACCACAGCCCCAACGCGCCTCGGATCGAGAAAGCAACGCAAGCCGTTTTCGCCCCCGGCCCCCCGCTCTCCATAGAGCGAACCGGGGCTGGGCTGCCCGGCTCCCTGGGCCCTGCTGCTTTGCTGGGGGTCTCCAGTGCCTGAAACCCACTCCCCACGGGTTCTCCTTCGTGGGGAAGCAGGATTGGGCGCGCGAAGGCCTTCTGCGCCCAGGCCCCAGCCATGCCCCCTGAGCCAGCTCAGCCGCTCAGCGCCTAGGCCCCGTCGCACCGAAGGCCCCAAACAATCTTCTGGCAGCTGCATTCTGCAAAGGGAAACTCTCCTCGGGCAGCAAACCACAGCCCCAACGCGCCTCGGATCGAGAAAGCAACGCAAACCGTTTTCGCCCCCGGACCCCCGCTCTCCATAGAGCCCACCGGGGCTGGGCTGCCCAGCCTCCCTGGGCCCTGCTGCTTTGCTGGGGGTCTCCGGTGCCCGAAACCCACTCCCCACGGGTTCTCCTTCGTGGGGAAGCAGGATTGGGCGCGCGAAGCCTTCTGCGCCCAGGCCCCAGCCATGCCCCCTGAGCCATCTCGGCCGCTCAGCGCCGAGGCCCCGTCGCAGCGACGGCCCCAAACAATCTTCTGGCAGCTGCATCCTGCAAAGGGAAACTCTCCTCGGGCAGCAAACCACAGCCCCAACGCGCCTCGGATCGAGAAAGCAACGCAAGCCGTTTTCGCCCCCGGCCCCCCGCTCTCCATAGAGCGAACCGGGGCTGGGCTGCCCGGCTCCCTGGGCCCTGCTGCTTTGCTGGGGGTCTCCAGTGCCTCAAACCCACTCCCCACGGGTTCTCCTTCGTGGGGAAGCAGGAACGGGCGCGCGAAGCCTTCTGCGCCCAGGCCCCAGCCATGCCCCCTGAGCCAGCTCGTCCGATCAGCGCCGAGGCCCCGTCGCACCGACGGCCCGAAACAATCTTCTGTCAGCTGCATTCTGCAAAGGGAAACTCTCCTCGGGCAGCAAACCACAGCCCCAACGCGCCTCGGATCGAGAAAGCAACGCAAGCCGTTTTTGCCCCCAGCCCTCCACTCTCCATCGGGCGAACAGGGGCAGGGCTGCCCCGGCTCCCTGAGCCCTGCTGCTTTGCTGGGGGTCTCCGGTGCCCGAAACCCACTCCCCACGGGTTCTCCTTCGTCGAGAAGCAGAATTGTGCGCGCGAAGGCCTTCTATGCCCAGGCCCCAGCCATGCCCCCTGAGCCAGCTCGGCCGCTCAGCGCCTAGAACCCGTCGCACCGACGGCCCCAAACAATCTTCTGTCAGCTGCATTCTGCAAAGGGAAACTCTCCTCGGGCAGCAAACCACAGCCCCAACGCGCCTCGGATCGAGAAAGCAACGCAAGCCGTTTTCGCCCCCGGCCCCCCGCTCTCCATAGAGCGAACTGGGGCTGGGCTGCCCAGCCTCCCTGGGCCCTGCTGCTTTGCTGGGGGTCTCCGGTGCCCGAAACCCACTCCCCACGTGTTCTCCATCGTGGGGAAGCAGGATTGGGCGCGCGAAGGCCTTCTGCGCCCAGGCCCCAGCCATGCCCCCTGAGCCAGCTCGGCCGCTCAGTGCCTATGCCCCGTCGCACCGACAGCCCGAAACAATCTTCTCTCAGCTGCATTCTGCAAAGGGAAACTCTCCTCGGGCAGCAAACCACAGCCCCAACGCGCCTCGGATCGAGAAAGCAACCCAAGCCGTTTTCGCCCCCGGACCCCGCTCTCCATAGAGCGAACCGGGGCTGGGCTGCCCCGGCTCCCTGGGCCCTGCTGCTTTGCTGGGGGTCTCCGGTGCCCGAAACCCACTCCCCACGGGTTCTCCTTCGTGGGGAAGCAGGATTGGGCGCGCGAAGGCCTTCTGCGCCCAGGCCCCAGCCATGCCCCCTGAGCCAGCTTGGCCGCTCAGCGCCTTGCTCCCGTCTCACCGATGGCCCGAAACAATCTTCTGGCAGCTGCATTCTGCAAAGGGTAACTCTCCTCGGGCAGCAAACCACAGCCCCAATGCGCCTCGGATCGAGAAAGCAACGCAAGCCGTTTTTGCCCCCAGCCCTACACTCTCCATCGGGCGAACTGGGGCAGGGCTGCCCCGGCTCCCTGTGCCCTGCTGCTTTGCTGGGGGTCTCCGGTGCCCGAAAGCCACTCCCCACGGGTTCTCCTTCGTGGTTAATCAGGACTGGGCGCGGGAAGCCTTCTGCGCCCAGGCCCCAGCCATGCCCCATGAGCCGGCTCCGCCACACAGCGCCGAGGCTCCTTTGAATCGATGGCCATAAACGAACTACTGGCAGCTGCATTCTGCAAAGGGAAACTCTCCTCGGGCAGCAAACCACAGCCCCAACGCGCCTCGGATCGAGAAAGCAACGCAAGCCGTTTTCGCCCCCGGCCCCCCGCTCTCCATAGAGCGAACCGGGGCAGGGCTGCCCAGGCTCCCTGGGCGCTGCTGATTTGCTGGGGGTCTCCGGTGCCTGAAACCCACTCCCCACGGGTTCTCCTTCGTGGGGAAGCAGGATTGGGCGCGCGAAGGCCTTCTGCGCCCAGGCCCCAGCCATGCCCCCTGAGCCAGCTCGGACGCTCAGCGCCTTGGCCCCGTCGCACCGATGGCCCGAAACAATCTTCTGGCAGCTGCATTCTGCAAAGGGTAACTCTCCTCGGGCAGCAAACCACAGCCCCAATGCGCCTCGGATCGAGAAAGCAACGCAAGCCGTTTTTGCCCCCAGCCCTCCACTCTCCATCGGGCGAACTGGGGCAGGGCTGCCCCCGCTCCCTGGGCCCTGCTGCTTTGCTGGGGGTCTCCGGTGCCCGAAACCCACTCCCCACGGGTTCTCCTTTGTGGGGAAGCAGGATTGGGCGCGCGAAGGCCTTCTGCGCCCAGGCCCCAGCCATGCCCCCTGAGCCAGCACGGCCGTTCAGCGCCGAGGCCCCGTCGCACCGACAGCCCGAAACAATCTTCTGGCAGCTGCATTCTGCAAAGGGAAACTCTCCTCGGGCAGCAAACCACAGCCCCAATGCGCCTCGGATCGAGAAAGCAACCCAAGCCGTTTTCGCCCCCGGCCCCCCGCTCTCCATAGAGCGAACCGGGGCAGGGCTGCCCCGGCTCCCTGGGCCCTGCTGCTTTGCTGGGTGTCTCCGGTGCCCGAAACCCACTCCCCACGGGTTCTCCTTTGTGGGGAAGCAGGATTGGGCGCGCGAAGGCCTTCTGCGCCCAGGCCCCAGCCATGCCCCCTGAGCCAGCTCGGCCGCTCAGCGCCGAGGCCCCATCGCACCGACAGCCCGAAACAATCTTCTGTCAGCTGCATTCTGCAAAGGGAAACTCTCCTCGGGCAGCAAACCACAGCCCCAACGCGCCTCGGATCGAGAAAGCAACGCAAGCCGTTTTCGCCCCCGGACCCCCGCTCTCCATAGAGCGAACCGGGGCTGGGCTGCCCAGCCTCCCTGGGCCCTGCTGCTTTGCTGGGGGTCTCCGGTGCCCGAAACCCACTCCCCACGGGTTCTCCTTCGTGGGGAAGCAGGATTGGGCGCGCGAAGGCCTTCTGCGCCCAGGCCCCAGCCATGCCCCATGAGCCAGCTCGGCCGCTCAGCGCCGAGGCCCCGTCGCACCGACGGCCCCAAACAATCTTCTGGCAGCTGCATTCTGCAAAGGGAAACTCTCCTCGGGCAGCAAACCACAGCCCCAACGCGCCTCGGATCGAGAAAGCAACGCAAGCTGTTTTCGCACCCGGCGCACGCCACTCCATAGGGCCAACCGGGGCTGGGCTGCCCCGGCTCCCTGGGCCCTGCTGCTTTGCTGGGGGTCTCCGGTGCCCGAAACCCACTCCCCACGGGTTCTCCTTCGTGGGGAAGCAGGATTGGGCGCGCGAAGGCCTTCTGCTCCCAGGCCCCATCAATGCCCCCTGGGGCAGCTCGGTCGCTCTGCGCCGAGGCCCCATCGCACCGATGGCCTGAAACAATCTTCTGGCAGCTGCATTCTGCAAAGGGAAACTCTCCTCGGGCAGCAAACCACAGCCCCAACGCGCCTCGGATCGAGAAAGCAACGCAAGCCGTTTTCACCCCCGGACCCCCGCTCTCCATAGAGCGAACCGGGGCTGGGCTGCCCAGGCTCCCTGGGCCCTGCTGCTTTGCTGGGGGTCTCCGGTGCCCGAAACCCACTCCCCACGGGTTCTCCTTCGTGGGGAAGCAGGATTGGGCGCGCGAAGGCCTTCTGCGCCCAGGCCCCAGCCATGCCCCCTGAGCCAGCTCGGCCGCTCAGCGCCTACGCCCCGTCGCACCGACAGCCCGAAACAATCTTCTGGCAGCTGCATTCTGCAAAGGGAAACGCTCATCGGGCAGCAAACGACAGCCCCAACGCGCCTCGGATCGAGAAAGCAACGCAAGCCGTTTTCGCCCCCGGCCCCCCCCCACTCCATAGGGCGAACCGGGGCTGGGCTGCCCCGGCTCCCTGGGCCCTGCTGCTTTGCTGGGGGTCTCCGGTGCCCGAAAGCCACTCCCCACGGGTTCTCCTACGTGGTTAATCAGGATTGGGCGCGGGAAGCCTTCTGCGCCCAGGCCCCAGCCATGCCCCCTGAGCCAGCTGGTCCGATCAGCGCCGAGGCCCCGTCGCACCGACGGCCCCAAACAATCTTCTGGCAGCTGCATTCTGCAAAGGGAAACTCTCCTCGGGCAGCAAACCACAGCCCCAACGCGCCTCGGATCGAGAAAGCAACGCAAGCCGTTTTCGCCCCCGGCCCCCCGCTCTCCATAGAGCGAACCGGGGCTGGGCTACCCGGCTCCGTGGGCCCTGCTGCTTTGCTGGGTGTCTCCGGTGCCCGAAACCCACTCCCCACGGGTTCTCCTTTGTGGTTAATCAGGATTGGGCGCGGGAAGCCTTCTGCGCCCAGGCCCCAGCCATGCCCCCTGAGCCAGCTCATCCGATCAGCGCCGAGGCCCCGTCGCACCGACGGCCCGAAACAATCTTCTGTCAGCTGCATTCTGCAAAGGGAAACTCTCCTCGGGCAGCAAACCACAGCCCCAACGCGCCTCGGATCGAGAAAGCAACGCAAGCCGTTTTCGCCCCCGGACCCCCGCTCTCCATAGAGCGAACCGGGGCTGGGCTGCCCCGGCTCCCTGGGCCCTGCTGCTTTGCTGGGGGTCTCCGGTGCCCGAAACCCACTCCCCACGGGTTCTCCTTCGTGGGGAAGCAGGATTGGGCGCGCGAAGGCCTTCTGCGCCCAGGCCCCAGCCATGCCCCCTGAGCCAGCTCGGCCGCTCAGCGCCTTGCCCCCGTCGCACCGATGGCCCGAAACAATCTTCTGGCAGCTGCATTCTGCAAAGGGAAACTCTCCTCGGGCAGCAAACCACAGCCCCAACGCGCCTCGGATCGAGAAAGCAACGCAAGCCGTTTTTGCCCCCAGCCCTCCACTCTCCATCGGGCGAACTGGGGCAGGGCTGCCCCGGCTCCCTGGGCCCTGCTGCTTTGCTGGGGGTCTCCGGTGCCCGAAAGCCACTCCCCACGGGTTCTCCTTCGTGGTTAATCAGGACTGGGCGCGGGAAACCTTCTGCGCCCAGGCCCCAGCCATGCCCCATGAGCCGGCTCCGCCACACAGCGCCGAGGCTCCTTTGAATCGATGGCCATAAACGAACTACTGGCAGCTGCATTCTGAAAAGGGAAACTCTCCTCCGGCAGCAAACCACAGCCCCAACGCGCCTCGGATCGAGAAAGCAACGCAAGCCGTTTTCGCCCCCGGACCCCCGCTCTCCATAGAGCGAACCGGGGCTGTGCTGCCCTGGCTCCCTGGGCCCTGCTGCTTTGCTGGGGGTCTCCGGTGCCCGAAACCCACTCCCCACGGGTTCTCCTTCGTGGGGAAGCAGGATTGGGCGCGCGAAGGCCTTCTGCGCCCAGGCCCCAGCCATGCCCCCTGAGCCAGCACGGCCGCTCAGCGCCGAGTCCCCGTCGCACCGACAGCCCGAAACAATCTTCTGTCAGCTGCATTCTGCAAAGGGAAACTCTCCTCGGGCAGCAAACCACAGCCCCAACGCGCCTCGGATCGAGAAAGCAACGCAAGCCGTTTTCGCCCCCGGCCCCCCGCTCTCCATAGAGCGAACCGGGGCTGGGCTGCCCCGGCTCCCTGGGCCCTGCTGCTTTGCTGGGGGTCTCAGGTGCCCGAAACCCACTCCCCACGGGTTCTCCTTCGTGGGGAAGCAGGATTGGGCGCGCGAAGCCTTCTGCGCTCAGGCCCCAGCCATGCCCCCTGAGCCAGCTCGGCCGCTCAGCGCCTACTCCCCGTCGCAACGAAGGCCCCAAACAATCTTCTGGCAGCTGCATTCTGCAAAGGGAAACTCTCCTCGGGCAGCAAACCACAGCCCCAACGCGCCTCGGATCGAGAAAGCAACGCAAGCCGTTTTCGCCCCCGGCCCCCCGCTCTCCATAGAGCGAACCGGGGCTGGGCTGCCCCGGCTCCCTGGGCCCTGCTGCTTTGCTGGGTGTCTCCGGTGCCCGAAACCCACTCCCCACGGGTTCTCCTTTGTGGGGAAGCAGGATTGGGCGCACGAAGGCCTTCTGCGCCCAGGCCCCATCAATGCCCCCTGGGGCAGCTCGGCCGCTCTGCGCCGAGGCCCCATCGCACCGATGGCCTGAAACAATCTTCTGGCAGCTGCATTCTGCAAAGGAAAACTCTCCTCGGGCAGCAAACCACAGCCCCAACGCGCCTCGGATCGAGAAAGCAACGCAAGCCGTTTTCGCCCCCGGCCCCCCGCTCTCCATAGAGCGAACCGGGGCAGGGCTGCCCAGGCTCCCTGGGCCCTGCTGCTTTGCTGGGGGTCTCCGGTGCCCGAAACCCACTCCCCACGGGTTCTCCTTCGTGGGGAAGCAGGATTGGGCGCGCGAAGGCCTTCTGCGCCCTGGCCCCAGCCATGCCCCCTGAGCCAGCTCGGCCGCTCAGCGCCTACGCACCGTCGCACCGACAGCCCGAAACAATCTTCTGGCAGCTGCATTCTGCAAAGGGAATCGCTCATAGGGCAGCAAACGACAGCCCCAACGCGCCTCGGATCGAGAAAGCAACGCAAACCGTTTTCGCCCCCGGCCCCCCCCCACTCCATAGGGCGAACCGGGGCTGGGCTGCCCCGGCTCCCTGGGCCCTGCTGCTTTGCTGGGCGTCTCCGGTGCCCGAAAGCCACTCCCCACGGGTTCTCCTTCGTGGTTAATCAGGATTGGGCGCGGGAAGCCCTCTGCGCCCAGGCCCCAGCCATGCCCCCTGAGCCAGGTCGTCCGATCAGCGCCGAGGCCCCGTCGCACCGACAGCCCGAAACAATCTTCTGTCAGCTGCATTCTGCAAAGGGAAACTCTCCTCGGGCAGCAAACCACAGCCCCAACGCGCCTCGGATCGAGAAAGCAACGCAAGCCGTTTTCAACCCCGGACCCCCGCTCTCCATAGAGCGAACCGGGGCTGGGCTGCCCCGGCTCCCTGGGCCCTGCTGCTTTGCTGGGGGTCTCCGGTGCCCGAAACCCACTCCCCACGGGTTCTCCTTCGTAGGGAAGCAGGATTGGGCGCGCGAAGGCCTTCTGCGCCCAGGCCCCAGCCATGCCCCCTGAGCCAGCTCGGCCGCTCAGCGCCTTGCCCCCGTCGCACCGATGGCCCGAAACAATCTTCTGGCAGCTGCATTCTGCAAAGGGTAACTCTCCTCGGGCAGCAAACCACAGCCCCAACGCGCCTCGGATCGAGAAAGCAACGCAAGCCGTTTTTGCCCCCAGCCCTCCACTCTCCATCGGGCGAACTGGGGCAGGGCTGCCCCGGCTCCCTGGGCCCTGCTGCTTTGCTGGGGGTCTCCGGTGCCCGAAAGCCACTCCCCACGGGTTCTCCTTCGTGGTTAATCAGGACTGGGCGCGGGAAGCCTTCTGCGCCCAGGCCCCAGCCATGCCCCATGAGCCGGCTCCGCCACACAGCGCCGAGGCTCCTTTGAATCGATGGCCATAAACGAACTACTGGCAGCTGCATTCTGCAAAGGGAAACTCTCCTCGGGCAGCAAACCACAGCCCCAACGCGCCTCGGATCGAGAAAGCAACGCAAGCCGTTTTCACCCCCGGCCCCCCGCTCTCCATAGAGCGAACCGGGGCAGGGCTGCCACGGCTCCCTGGGCCCTGCTGCTTTGCTGGGGGTCTCCGGTGCCTGAAACCCACTCCCCACGGGTTCTCCTTCGTGGGGAAGCAGGATTGGGCGCGCGAAGGCCTTCTGCGCCCAGGCCCCAGCCATGCCCCCTGAGCCAGCTCGGACGCTCAGCGCCTTGGCCCCGTCGCACCGATGGCCCGAAACAATCTTCTGGCAGCTGCATTCTGCAAAGGGTAACTCTCCTCGGGCAGCAAACCACAGCCCCAACGCGCCTCGGATCGAGAAAGCAACGCAAGCCGTTTTCGCCCCCGGCCCCCCGCTCTCCATAGAGCGAACTGGGGCTGGGCTGCCCAGCCTCCCTGGGCCCTGCTGCTTTGCTGGGGGTCTCCGGTGCCCGAAACCCACTCCCCACGTGTTCTCCATCGTGGGGAAGCAGGATTGGGCGCGCGAAGGCCTTCTGCGCCCAGGCCCCAGCCATGCCCCCTGAGCCAGCTCGGCCGCTCAGTGCCTATGCCCCGTCGCACCGACAGCCCGAAACAATCTTCTCTCAGCTGCATTCTGCAAAGGGAAACTCTCCTCGGGCAGCAAACCACAGCCCCAACGCGCCTCGGATCGAGAAAGCAACCCAAGCCGTTTTCGCCCCCGGACCCCGCTCTCCATAGAGCGAACCGGGGCTGGGCTGCCCCGGCTCCCTGGGCCCTGCTGCTTTGCTGGGGGTCTCCGGTGCCCGAAACCCACTCCCCACGGGTTCTCCTTCGTGGGGAAGCAGGATTGGGCGCGCGAAGGCCTTCTGCGCCCAGGCCCCAGCCATGCCCCCTGAGCCAGCTTGGCCGCTCAGCGCCTTGCTCCCGTCTCACCGATGGCCCGAAACAATCTTCTGGCAGCTGCATTCTGCAAAGGGTAACTCTCCTCGGGCAGCAAACCACAGCCCCAATGCGCCTCGGATCGAGAAAGCAACGCAAGCCGTTTTTGCCCCCAGCCCTACACTCTCCATCGGGCGAACTGGGGCAGGGCTGCCCCGGCTCCCTGTGCCCTGCTGCTTTGCTGGGGGTCTCCGGTGCCCGAAAGCCACTCCCCACGGGTTCTCCTTCGTGGTTAATCAGGACTGGGCGCGGGAAGCCTTCTGCGCCCAGGCCCCAGCCATGCCCCATGAGCCGGCTCCGCCACACAGCGCCGAGGCTCCTTTGAATCGATGGCCATAAACGAACTACTGGCAGCTGCATTCTGCAAAGGGAAACTCTCCTCGGGCAGCAAACCACAGCCCCAACGCGCCTCGGATCGAGAAAGCAACGCAAGCCGTTTTCGCCCCCGGCCCCCCGCTCTCCATAGAGCGAACCGGGGCAGGGCTGCCCAGGCTCCCTGGGCGCTGCTGATTTGCTGGGGGTCTCCGGTGCCTGAAACCCACTCCCCACGGGTTCTCCTTCGTGGGGAAGCAGGATTGGGCGCGCGAAGGCCTTCTGCGCCCAGGCCCCAGCCATGCCCCCTGAGCCAGCTCGGACGCTCAGCGCCTTGGCCCCGTCGCACCGATGGCCCGAAACAATCTTCTGGCAGCTGCATTCTGCAAAGGGTAACTCTCCTCGGGCAGCAAACCACAGCCCCAATGCGCCTCGGATCGAGAAAGCAACGCAAGCCGTTTTTGCCCCCAGCCCTCCACTCTCCATCGGGCGAACTGGGGCAGGGCTGCCCCCGCTCCCTGGGCCCTGCTGCTTTGCTGGGGGTCTCCGGTGCCCGAAACCCACTCCCCACGGGTTCTCCTTTGTGGGGAAGCAGGATTGGGCGCGCGAAGGCCTTCTGCGCCCAGGCCCCAGCCATGCCCCCTGAGCCAGCACGGCCGTTCAGCGCCGAGGCCCCGTCGCACCGACAGCCCGAAACAATCTTCTGGCAGCTGCATTCTGCAAAGGGAAACTCTCCTCGGGCAGCAAACCACAGCCCCAATGCGCCTCGGATCGAGAAAGCAACCCAAGCCGTTTTCGCCCCCGGCCCCCCGCTCTCCATAGAGCGAACCGGGGCAGGGCTGCCCCGGCTCCCTGGGCCCTGCTGCTTTGCTGGGTGTCTCCGGTGCCCGAAACCCACTCCCCACGGGTTCTCCTTTGTGGGGAAGCAGGATTGGGCGCGCGAAGGCCTTCTGCGCCCAGGCCCCAGCCATGCCCCCTGAGCCAGCTCGGCCGCTCAGCGCCGAGGCCCCATCGCACCGACAGCCCGAAACAATCTTCTGTCAGCTGCATTCTGCAAAGGGAAACTCTCCTCGGGCAGCAAACCACAGCCCCAACGCGCCTCGGATCGAGAAAGCAACGCAAGCCGTTTTCGCCCCCGGACCCCCGCTCTCCATAGAGCGAACCGGGGCTGGGCTGCCCAGCCTCCCTGGGCCCTGCTGCTTTGCTGGGGGTCTCCGGTGCCCGAAACCCACTCCCCACGGGTTCTCCTTCGTGGGGAAGCAGGATTGGGCGCGCGAAGGACTTCTGCGCCCAGGCCCCAGCCATGCCCCATGAGCCAGCTCGGCCGCTCAGCGCCGAGGCCCCGTCGCACCGACGGCCCCAAACAATCTTCTGGCAGCTGCATTCTGCAAAGGGAAACTCTCCTCGGGCAGCAAACCACAGCCCCAACGCGCCTCGGATCGAGAAAGCAACGCAAGCTGTTTTCGCACCCGGCGCACGCCACTCCATAGGGCCAACCGGGGCTGGGCTGCCCCGGCTCCCTGGGCCCTGCTGCTTTGCTGGGGGTCTCCGGTGCCCGAAACCCACTCCCCACGGGTTCTCCTTCGTGGGGAAGCAGGATTGGGCGCGCGAAGGCCTTCTGCTCCCAGGCCCCATCAATGCCCCCTGGGGCAGCTCGGTCGCTCTGCGCCGAGGCCCCATCGCACCGATGGCCTGAAACAATCTTCTGGCAGCTGCATTCTGCAAAGGAAAACTCTCCTCGGGCAGCAAACCACAGCCCCAACGCGCCTCGGATCGAGAAAGCAACGCAAGCCGTTTTCACCCCCGGACCCCCGCTCTCCATAGAGCGAACCGGGGCTGGGCTGCCCAGGCTCCCTGGGCCCTGCTGCTTTGCTGGGGGTCTCCGGTGCCCGAAACCCACTCCCCACGGGTTCTCCTTCGTGGGGAAGCAGGATTGGGCGCGCGAAGGCCTTCTGCGCCCAGGCCCCAGCCATGCCCCCTGAGCCAGCTCGGCCGCTCAGCGCCTACGCCCCGTCGCACCGACAGCCCGAAACAATCTTCTGGCAGCTGCATTCTGCAAAGGGAAACGCTCATCGGGCAGCAAACGACAGCCCCAACGCGCCTCGGATCGAGAAAGCAACGCAAGCCGTTTTCGCCCCCGGCCCCCCCCCACTCCATAGGGCGAACCGGGGCTGGGCTGCCCCGGCTCCCTGGGCCCTGCTGCTTTGCTGGGGGTCTCCGGTGCCCGAAAGCCACTCCCCACGGGTTCTCCTACGTGGTTAATCAGGATTGGGCGCGGGAAGCCTTCTGCGCCCAGGCCCCAGCCATGCCCCCTGAGCCAGCTGGTCCGATCAGCGCCGAGGCCCCGTCGCACCGACGGCCCCAAACAATCTTCTGGCAGCTGCATTCTGCAAAGGGAAACTCTCCTCGGGCAGCAAACCACAGCCCCAACGCGCCTCGGATCGAGAAAGCAACTCAAGCCGTTTTCGCCCCCGGCACCGCGCTCGCCATAGGGCGAATCGGGGCAGGGCTGCCCCGGCTCCCTGGGCCCTGCTGCTTTGCTGGGGGTCTCCGGTGCCCGAAAGCCACTCCCCACGGGTTCTCCTTCGTGGTTAATCAGGACTGGGCGCGGGAAACCTTCTGCGCCCAGGCCCCAGCCATGCCCCATGAGCCGGCTCCGCCACACAGCGCCGAGGCTCCTTTGAATCGATGGCCATAAACGAACTACTGGCAGCTGCATTCTGAAAAGGGAAACTCTCCTCCGGCAGCAAACCACAGCCCCAACGCGCCTCGGATCGAGAAAGCAACGCAAGCCGTTTTCGCCCCCGGACCCCCGCTCTCCATAGAGCGAACCGGGGCTGTGCTGCCCTGGCTCCCTGGGCCCTGCTGCTTTGCTGGGGGTCTCCGGTGCCCGAAACCCACTCCCCACGGGTTCTCCTTCGTGGGGAAGCAGGATTGGGCGCGCGAAGGCCTTCTGCGCCCAGGCCCCAGCCATGCCCCCTGAGCCAGCACGGCCGCTCAGCGCCGAGTCCCCGTCGCACCGACAGCCCGAAACAATCTTCTGTCAGCTGCATTCTGCAAAGGGAAACTCTCCTCGGGCAGCAAACCACAGCCCCAACGCGCCTCGGATCGAGAAAGCAACGCAAGCCGTTTTCGCCCCCGGCCCCCCGCTCTCCATAGAGCGAACCGGGGCTGGGCTGCCCAGCCTCCCTGGGCCCTGCTGCTTTGCTGGGGGTCTCCGGTGCCCGAAACCCACTCCCCACGGGTTCTCCTTCGTGGGGAAGCAGGATTGGGCGCGCGAAGCCTTCTGCGCTCAGGCCCCAGCCATGCCCCCTGAGCCAGCTCGGCCGCTCAGCGCCTACTCCCCGTCGCAACGAAGGCCCCAAACAATCTTCTGGCAGCTGCATTCTGCAAAGGGAAACTCTCCTCGGGCAGCAAACCACAGCCCCAACGCGCCTCGGATCGAGAAAGCAACGCAAGCCGTTTTCGCCCCCGGCCCCCCGCTCTCCATAGAGCGAACCGGGGCTGGGCTGCCCCGGCTCCCTGGGCCCTGCTGCTTTGCTGGGTGTCTCCGGTGCCCGAAACCCACTCCCCACGGGTTCTCCTTTGTGGGGAAGCAGGATTGGGCGCACGAAGGCCTTCTGCGCCCAGGCCCCATCAATGCCCCCTGGGGCAGCTCGGCCGCTCTGCGCCGAGGCCCCATCGCACCGATGGCCTGAAACAATCTTCTGGCAGCTGCATTCTGCAAAGGAAAACTCTCCTCGGGCAGCAAACCACAGCCCCAACGCGCCTCGGATCGAGAAAGCAACGCAAGCCGTTTTCGCCCCCGGCCCCCCGCTCTCCATAGAGCGAACCGGGGCAGGGCTGCCCAGGCTCCCTGGGCCCTGCTGCTTTGCTGGGGGTCTCCGGTGCCCGAAACCCACTCCCCACGGGTTCTCCTTCGTGGGGAAGCAGGATTGGGCGCGCGAAGGCCTTCTGCGCCCTGGCCCCAGCCATGCCCCCTGAGCCAGCTCGGCCGCTCAGCGCCTACGCACCGTCGCACCGACAGCCCGAAACAATCTTCTGGCAGCTGCATTCTGCAAAGGGAATCGCTCATAGGGCAGCAAACGACAGCCCCAACGCGCCTCGGATCGAGAAAGCAACGCAAACCGTTTTCGCCCCCGGCCCCCCCCCACTCCATAGGGCGAACCGGGGCTGGGCTGCCCCGGCTCCCTGGGCCCTGCTGCTTTGCTGGGCGTCTCCGGTGCCCGAAAGCCACTCCCCACGGGTTCTCCTTCGTGGTTAATCAGGATTGGGCGCGGGAAGCCCTCTGCGCCCAGGCCCCAGCCATGCCCCCTGAGCCAGGTCGTCCGATCAGCGCCGAGGCCCCGTCGCACCGACAGCCCGAAACAATCTTCTGTCAGCTGCATTCTGCAAAGGGAAACTCTCCTCGGGCAGCAAACCACAGCCCCAACGCGCCTCGGATCGAGAAAGCAACGCAAGCCGTTTTCAACCCCGGACCCCCGCTCTCCATAGAGCGAACCGGGGCTGGGCTGCCCCGGCTCCCTGGGCCCTGCTGCTTTGCTGGGGGTCTCCGGTGCCCGAAACCCACTCCCCACGGGTTCTCCTTCGTAGGGAAGCAGGATTGGGCGCGCGAAGGCCTTCTGCGCCCAGGCCCCAGCCATGCCCCCTGAGCCAGCTCGGCCGCTCAGCGCCTTGCCCCCGTCGCACCGATGGCCCGAAACAATCTTCTGGCAGCTGCATTCTGCAAAGGGTAACTCTCCTCGGGCAGCAAACCACAGCCCCAACGCGCCTCGGATCGAGAAAGCAACGCAAGCCGTTTTTGCCCCCAGCCCTCCACTCTCCATCGGGCGAACTGGGGCAGGGCTGCCCCGGCTCCCTGTGCCCTGCTGCTTTGCTGGGGGTCTCCGGTGCCCGAAAGCCACTCCCCACGGGTTCCTCTTCGTGGTTAATCAGGACTGGGCGCGGGAAGCCTTCTGCGCCCAGGCCCCAGCCATGCCCCATGAGCCGGCTCCGCCACACAGCGCCGAGGCTCCTTTGAATCGATGGCCATAAACGAACTACTGGCAGCTGCATTCTGCAAAGGGAAACTCTCCTCGGGCAGCAAACCACAGCCCCAACGCGCCTCGGATCGAGAAAGCAACGCAAGCCGTTTTCACCCCCGGCCCCCCGCTCTCCATAGAGCGAACCGGGGCAGGGCTGCCACGGCTCCCTGGGCCCTGCTGCTTTGCTGGGGGTCTCCGGTGCCTGAAACCCACTCCCCACGGGTTCTCCTTCGTGGGGAAGCAGGATTGGGCGCGCGAAGGCCTTCTGCGCCCAGGCCCCAGCCATGCCCCCTGAGCCAGCTCGGACGCTCAGCGCCTTGGCCCCGTCGCACCGATGGCCCGAAACAATCTTCTGGCAGCTGCATTCTGCAAAGGGTAACTCTCCTCGGGCAGCAAACCACAGCCCCAACGCGCCTCGGATCGAGAAAGCAACGCAAGCTGTTTTCGCACCCGGCGCACGCCACTCCATAGGGCGAACCGGGGCTGGGCTGCCCCGGCTCCCTGGGCCCTGCTGCTTTGCTGGGGGTCTCCGGTGCCCGAAACCCACTCCCCACGGGTTCTCCTTTGTGGGGAAGCAGGATTGGGCGCGCGAAGGCCTTCTGCGCCCAGGCCCCAGCCATGCCCCCTGAGCCAGCACGGCCGTTCAGCGCCGAGGCCCCGTCGCACCGACAGCCCGAAACAATCTTCTGGCAGCTGCATTCTGCAAAGGGAAACTCTCCTCGGGCAGCAAACCACAGCCCCAACGCGCCTCGGATCGAGAATACAACGCAAGCCGTTTTCGCCCCCGGCCCCCCGCTCTCCATAGAGCGAACCGGGGCAGGGCTGCCCAGGCTCCCTGGGCCCTGCTGCTTTGCTGGGGGTCTCCGGTGCCCGAAACCCACTCCCCACGGGTTCTCCTTCGTGGGGAAGCAGGATTGGGCGCGCGAAGGCCTTCTGCGCCCAGGCCCCAGCCATGCCCCCTGAGCCAGCTCGGCCGCTCAGCGCCTACGCCCCGTCGCACCGACAGCCCGAAACAATCTTCTGGCAGCTGCATTCTGCAAAGGGAAATGCTCATCGGGCAGCAAACGACAGCCCCAACGCGCCTCGGATCGAGAAAGCAACGCAAGCCGTTTTCGCCCCCGGCCCCCTCCCACTCCATAGGGCGAACCGGGGCTGGGCTGCCCCGGCTCCCTGGGCCCTGCTGCTTTGCTGGGTGTCTCCGGTGCCCGAAACCCACTCCCCACGGGTTCTCCTTCGTGTTTACTCAGGATTGGGCGCGGGAAGCCTTCTGCGCCCAGGCCCCAGCCATGCCCCCTGAGCCAGCTCGTCCGATCAGCGCCGAGGCCAAGTCGCACCGACGGCCCGAAGCAATCTTCTGTCAGCTGCATTCTGCAAAGGGAAACTCTCCTCGGGCAGCAAACCACAGCCCCAACGCGCCTCGGATCGAGAAAGCAACGCAAACCGTTTTCGCCCCCGGACCCCCGCTCTCCATAGAGCGAACCGGGGCTGGGCTGCCCAGCCTCCCTGGGCCCTGCTGCTTTGCTGGGGGTCTCCGGTGCCCGAAACCCACTCCCCACGGGTTCTCCTTCGTGGGGAAGCAGGATTGGGCGCGCGAAGGCCTTCTGCGCCCAGGCCCCAGCCATGCCCCCTGAGCCAGCTCGGCCGCGAAGCGCCTAGGCCCCGTCGCACCGACGGCCCCAAACAATCTTCTGGCAGCTGCATTCTGCAAAGGGAAACTCTCCTCGGGCAGCAAACCACAGCCCTAACGCGCCTCGGATCGAGAAAGCAACGCAAGCCGTTTTCGCCCCCGGCCCCCCCCCCTCCATAGAGCGAACCGGGGCTGGGCTGCCCCGGCTCCCTGGGCCATGCTGCTTTGCTGGGTGTCTCCGGTGCCCGAAACCCACTCCCCACGGGTTCTCCTTCGTGGGGAAGCAGGATTGGGCGCGCGAAGACCTTCTGCGCCCAGGCCCCAGCCATGCCCCGTGAGCCAGCACGGCCGCTCAGCGCCGAGTTCCCGTCGCACCGACAGCCCGAAACAATCTTCTGTCAGCTGCATTCTGCAAAGGGTAACTCTCCTCGGGCAGCAAACCACAGCCCCAACGCGCCTCGGATCGAGAAAGCAACGCAAGCCGTTTTTGCCCCCAGCCCTCCACTCTCCATCGGGCGAACTGGGGCAGGGCTGCCCCGGCTCCCTGTGCCCTGCTGCTTTGCTGGGGGTCTCCGGTGCCCGAAAGCCACTCCCCACGGGTTCCTCTTCGTGGTTAATCAGGACTGGGCGCGGGAAGCCTTCTGCGCCCAGGCCCCAGCCATGCCCCATGAGCCGGCTCCGCCACACAGCGCCGAGGCTCCTTTGAATCGATGGCCATAAACGAACTACTGGCAGCTGCATTCTGCAAAGGGAAACTCTCCTCGGGCAGCAAACCACAGCCCCAACGCGCCTCGGATCGAGAAAGCAACGCAAGCCGTTTTCACCCCCGGCCCCCCGCTCTCCATAGAGCGAACCGGGGCAGGGCTGCCACGGCTCCCTGGGCCCTGCTGCTTTGCTGGGGGTCTCCGGTGCCTGAAACCCACTCCCCACGGGTTCTCCTTCGTGGGGAAGCAGGATTGGGCGCGCGAAGGCCTTCTGCGCCCAGGCCCCAGCCATGCCCCCTGAGCCAGCTCGGACGCTCAGCGCCTTGGCCCCGTCGCACCGATGGCCCGAAACAATCTTCTGGCAGCTGCATTCTGCAAAGGGTAACTCTCCTCGGGCAGCAAACCACAGCCCCAACGCGCCTCGGATCGAGAAAGCAACGCAAGCTGTTTTCGCACCCGGCGCACGCCACTCCATAGGGCGAACCGGGGCTGGGCTGCCCCGGCTCCCTGGGCCCTGCTGCTTTGCTGGGGGTCTCCGGTGCCCGAAACCCACTCCCCACGGGTTCTCCTTTGTGGGGAAGCAGGATTGGGCGCGCGAAGGCCTTCTGCGCCCAGGCCCCAGCCATGCCCCCTGAGCCAGCACGGCCGTTCAGCGCCGAGGCCCCGTCGCACCGACAGCCCGAAACAATCTTCTGGCAGCTGCATTCTGCAAAGGGAAACTCTCCTCGGGCAGCAAACCACAGCCCCAACGCGCCTCGGATCGAGAATACAACGCAAGCCGTTTTCGCCCCCGGCCCCCCGCTCTCCATAGAGCGAACCGGGGCAGGGCTGCCCAGGCTCCCTGGGCCCTGCTGCTTTGCTGGGGGTCTCCGGTGCCCGAAACCCACTCCCCACGGGTTCTCCTTCGTGGGGAAGCAGGATTGGGCGCGCGAAGGCCTTCTGCGCCCAGGCCCCAGCCATGCCCCCTGAGCCAGCTCGGCCGCTCAGCGCCTACGCCCCGTCGCACCGACAGCCCGAAACAATCTTCTGGCAGCTGCATTCTGCAAAGGGAAATGCTCATCGGGCAGCAAACGACAGCCCCAACGCGCCTCGGATCGAGAAAGCAACGCAAGCCGTTTTCGCCCCCGGCCCCCTCCCACTCCATAGGGCGAACCGGGGCTGGGCTGCCCCGGCTCCCTGGGCCCTGCTGCTTTGCTGGGTGTCTCCGGTGCCCGAAACCCACTCCCCACGGGTTCTCCTTCGTGTTTACTCAGGATTGGGCGCGGGAAGCCTTCTGCGCCCAGGCCCCAGCCATGCCCCCTGAGCCAGCTCGTCCGATCAGCGCCGAGGCCAAGTCGCACCGACGGCCCGAAGCAATCTTCTGTCAGCTGCATTCTGCAAAGGGAAACTCTCCTCGGGCAGCAAACCACAGCCCCAACGCGCCTCGGATCGAGAAAGCAACGCAAACCGTTTTCGCCCCCGGACCCCCGCTCTCCATAGAGCGAACCGGGGCTGGGCTGCCCAGCCTCCCTGGGCCCTGCTGCTTTGCTGGGGGTCTCCGGTGCCCGAAACCCACTCCCCACGGGTTCTCCTTCGTGGGGAAGCAGGATTGGGCGCGCGAAGGCCTTCTGCGCCCAGGCCCCAGCCATGCCCCCTGAGCCAGCTCGGCCGCGAAGCGCCTAGGCCCCGTCGCACCGACGGCCCCAAACAATCTTCTGGCAGCTGCATTCTGCAAAGGGAAACTCTCCTCGGGCAGCAAACCACAGCCCTAACGCGCCTCGGATCGAGAAAGCAACGCAAGCCGTTTTCGCCCCCGGCCCCCCCCCCTCCATAGAGCGAACCGGGGCTGGGCTGCCCCGGCTCCCTGGGCCATGCTGCTTTGCTGGGTGTCTCCGGTGCCCGAAACCCACTCCCCACGGGTTCTCCTTCGTGGGGAAGCAGGATTGGGCGCGCGAAGACCTTCTGCGCCCAGGCCCCAGCCATGCCCCGTGAGCCAGCACGGCCGCTCAGCGCCGAGTTCCCGTCGCACCGACAGCCCGAAACAATCTTCTGTCAGCTGCATTCTGCAAAGGGAAACTCTCCTCGGGCAGCAAACCACAGCCCCAATGCGCCTCGGATCGAGAAAGCAACGCAAGCCGTTTTCGCCACCGGCCCCCCGCTCTCCATAGAGCGAACCGGGGCTGGGCTGCCCGGCTCCCTGGGCCCTGCTGCTTTGCTGGGGGTCTCCAGTGCCTGAAACCCACTCCCCACGGGTTCTCCTTCGTGGGGAAGCAGGATTGGGCGCGCGAAGCCTTCTGCGCCCAGTCCCCACCCATGCCCCCTGAGCCAGCTCGGCCGCTCAGCGCCTACGCCCCGTCGCACCGAAGGCCCCAAACAATCTTCTGGCAGCTGCATTCTGCAAAGGGAAACTCTCCTTGGGCAGCAAACCACAGCCCCAACGCGCCTCGGATCGAGAAAGCAACGCAAGCCGTTTTCGCCCCCGGCCCCCGGCTCTCCATAGAGCGAACCGGGGCTGGGCTGCCCCGGCTCCCTGGGCCCTGCTGCTTTGCTGGGGGTCTCCGGTGCCCGAAAGCCACTCCCCACGGGTTCTCCTTCGTGGTTAAACAGGACTGGGCGCGGGAAGCCTTCTGCGCCCAGGCCCCAGCCATGCCCCATGAGCCGGCTCCGCCACACAGCGCCGAGGCTCCTTTGAATCGATGGCCATAAACGAACTACTGGCAGCTGCATTCTGCAAAGGGAAACTCTCCTCGGGCAGCAAACCACAGCCCCAACGCGCCTCGGATCGAGAAAGCAACGCAAGCCGTTTTCACCCCCGGCCCCCCGCTCTCCATAGAGCGAACCGGGGCAGGGCTGCCACGGCTCCCTGGGCCCTGCTGCTTTGCTGGGGGTCTCCGGTGCCTGAAACCCACTCCCCACGGGTTCTCCTTCGTGGGGAAGCAGGATTGGGCGCGCGAAGGCCTTCTGCGCCCAGGCCCCAGCCATGCCCCCTGAGCCAGCTCGGCCGCTCAGCGCCTACGCCCCGTCGCACCGACAGCCCGAAACAATCTTCTGGCAGCTGCATTCTGCAAAGGGAAATGCTCATCGGGCAGCAAACGACAGCCCCAACGCGCCTCGGATCGAGAAAGCAACGCAAGCCGTTTTCGCCCCCGGCCCCCTCCCACTCCATAGGGCGAACCGGGGCTGGGCTGCCCCGGCTCCCTGGGCCCTGCTGCTTTGCTGGGTGTCTCCGGTGCCCGAAACCCACTCCCCACGGGTTCTCCTTCGTGGTTACTCAGGATTGGGCGCGGGAAGCCTTCTGCGCCCAGGCCCCAGCCATGCCCCCTGAGCCAGCTCGTCCGATCAGCGCCGAGGCCCCGTCGCACCGACGGCCCGAAGCAATCTTCTGTCAGCTGCATTCTGCAAAGGGAAACTCTCCTCGGGCAGCAAACCACAGCCCCAACGCGCCTCGGATCGAGAAAGCAACGCAAACCGTTTTCGCCCCCGGACCCCCGCTCTCCATAGAGCGAACCGGGGCTGGGCTGCCCAGCCTCCCTGGGCCCTGCTGCTTTGCTGGGGGTCTCCGGTGCCCGAAACCCACTCCCCACGGGTTCTCCTTCGTGGGGAAGCAGGATTGGGCGCGCGAAGCCTTCTGCGCCCAGTCCCCACCCATGCCCCCTGAGCCAGCTCGGCCGCTCAGCGCCTACGCCCCGTCGCACCGAAGGCCCCAAACAATCTTCTGGCAGCTGCATTCTGCAAAGGGAAACTCTCCTCGGGCAGCAAACCACAGCCCCAACGCGCCTCGGATCGAGAAAGCAACGCAAGCCGTTTTCGCCCCCGGCCCCCGGCTCTCCATAGAGCGAACCGGGGCTGGGCTGCCCCGGCTCCCTGGGCCCTGCTGCTTTGCTGGGTGTCTCCGGTGCCCGAAACCCACTCCCCACGGGTTCTCCTTTGTGGGGAAGCAGGATTGGGCGCACGAAGGCCTTCTGCGCCCAGGCCCCATCAATGCCCCCTGGGGCAGCTCGGCCGCTCTGCGCCGAGGCCCCAACGCACCGATGGCCTGAAACAATCTTCTGGCAGCTGCATTCTGCAAAGGAAAACTCTCCTCGGGCAGCAAACCACAGCCCCAACGCGCCTCGGATCGAGAAAGCAACGCATGCTGTTTTCGCACCCGGCGCACGCCACTCCATAGGGCGAACCGGGGCTGGGCTGCCCCGGCTCCCTGGGCCCTGCTGCTTTGCTGGGGGTCTCCGGTGCCCGAAACCCACTCCCCACGGGTTCTCCTTCGTGGGGAAGCAGGATTGGGCGCGCGAAGGCCTTCTGCTCCCAGGCCCAATCAATGCCCCCTGGGGCAGCTCGGCCGCTCTGCGCCGAGGCCCCATCGCACCGATGGCCTGAAACAATCTTCTGGCAGCTGCATTCTGCAAAGGAAAACTCTCCTCGGGCAGCAAACCACAGCCCCAACGCGCCTCGGATCGAGAATACAACGCAAGCCGTTTTCGCCCCCGGACCCCGCTCTCCATAGAGCGAACCGGGGCAGGGCTGCCCAGGCTCCCTGGGCCCTGCTGCTTTGCTGGGGGTCTCCGGTGCCCGAAACCCACTCCCCACGGGTTCTCCTTCGTGGGGAAGCAGGATTGGGCGCGCGAAGGCCTTCTGCGCCCAGGCCCCAGCCATGCCCCCTGAGCCAGCTCGGTCGCTCTGCGCCTACGCCCCGTCGCACCGACAGCCCGAAACAATCTTCTGTCAGCTGCATTCTGCAAAGGGAAACTCTCCTCGGGCAGCAAACCACAGCCCCAACGCGCCTCGGATCGAGAAAGCAACGCAAGCCGTTTTTGCCCCCAGCCCTCCACTCTCCATCGGGCGAACTGGGGCAGGGCTGCCCCGGCTCCCTGAGCCCTGCTGCTTTGCTGGGGGTCTCCGGTGCCCGAAACCCACTCCCCACGGGTTCTCCTTCGTCGAGAAGCAGAATTGTGCGCGCGAAGGCCTTCTATGCCCAGGCCCCAGCCATGCCCCCTGAGCCAGCTCGGCCGCTCAGCGCCTAGAACCCGTCGCACCGACGGCCCCAAACAATCTTCTGTCAGCTGCATTCTGCAAAGGGAAACTCTCCTCGGGCAGCAAACCACAGCCCCAACGCGCCTCGGATCGAGAAAGCAACGCAAGCCGTTTTCGCCCCCGGCCCCCCGCTCTCCATAGAGCGAACTGGGGCTGGGCTGCCCAGCCTCCCTGGGCCCTGCTGCTTTGCTGGGGGTCTCCGGTGCCCGAAACCCACTCCCCACGTGTTCTCCATCGTGGGGAAGCAGGATTGGGCGCGCGAAGGCCTTCTGCGCCCAGGCCCCAGCCATGCCCCCTGAGCCAGCTCGGCCGCTCAGTGCCTATGCCCCGTCGCACCGAAGGCCCCAAACAATCTTCTCTCAGCTGCATTCTGCAAAGGGAAACTCTCCTCGGGCAGCAAACCACAGCCCCAACGCGCCTCGGATCGAGAAAGCAACCCAAGCCGTTTTCGCCCCCGGCCCCCCGCTCTCCATAGAGCGAACCGGGGCTGGGCTGCCCCGGCTCCCTGGGCCCTGCTGCTTTGCTGGGGGTCTCCGGTGCCCGAAACCCACTCCCCACGGGTTCTCCTTCGTGGGGAAGCAGGATTGGGCGCGCGAAGGCCTTCTGCGCCCAGGCCCCAGCCATGCCCCCTGAGCCAGCTCGGCCGCTCAGCGCCTTGCTCCCGTCGCACCGATGGCCCGAAACAATCTTCTGGCAGCTGCATTCTGCAAAGGGTAACTCTCCTCGGGCAGCAAACCACAGCCCCAATGCGCCTCGGATCGAGAAAGCAACGCAAGCCGTTTTTGCCCCCAGCCCTCCACTCTCCATCGGGCGAACTGGGGCAGGGCTGCCCCGGCTCCCTGTGCCCTGCTGCTTTGCTGGGGGTCTCCGGTGCCCGAAAGCCACTCCCCACGGGTTCTCCTTCGTGGTTAATCAGGACTGGGCGCGGGAAGCCTTCTGCGCCCAGGCCCCAGCCATGCCCCATGAGCCGGCTCCGCCACACAGCGCCGAGGCTCCTTTGAATCGATGGCCATAAACGAACTACTGGCAGCTGCATTCTGCAAAGGGAAACTCTCCTCGGGCAGCAAACCACAGCCCCAACGCGCCTCGGATCGAGAAAGCAACGCAAGCCGTTTTCACCCCCGGCCCCCCGCTCTCCATAGAGCGAACCGGGGCAGGGCTGCCACGGCTCCCTGGGCCCTGCTGCTTTGCTGGGGGTCTCCGGTGCCTGAAACCCACTCCCCACGGGTTCTCCTTCGTGGGGAAGCAGGATTGGGCGCGCGAAGGCCTTCTGCGCCCAGGCCCCAGCCATGCCCCCTGAGCCAGCTCGGACGCTCAGCGCCTTGGCCCCGTCGCACCGATGGCCCGAAACAATCTTCTGGCAGCTGCATTCTGCAAAGGGTAACTCTCCTCGGGCAGCAAACCACAGCCCCAATGCGCCTCGGATCGAGAAAGCAACGCAAGCCGTTTTTGCCCCCAGCCCTCCACTCTCCATCGGGCGAACTGGGGCAGGGCTGCCCCCGCTCCCTGGGCCCTGCTGCTTTGCTGGGGGTCTCCGGTGCCCGAAACCCACTCCCCACGGGTTCTCCTTTGTGGGGAAGCAGGATTGGGCGCGCGAAGGCCTTCTGCGCCCAGGCCCCAGCCATGCCCCCTGAGCCAGCACGGCCGTTCAGCGCCGAGGCCCCGTCGCACCGACAGCCCGAAACAATCTTCTGGCAGCTGCATTCTGCAAAGGGAAACTCTCATCGGGCAGCAAACCACAGCCCCAATGCGCCTCGGATCGAGAAAGCAACCCAAGCCGTTTTCGCCCCCGGCCCCCCGCTCTCCATAGAGCGAACCGGGGCAGGGCTGCCCCGGCTCCCTGGGCCCTGCTGCTTTGCTGGGTGTCTCCGGTGCCCGAAACCCACTCCCCACGGGTTCTCCTTTGTGGGGAAGCAGGATTGGGCGCGCGAAGGCCTTCTGCTCCCAGGCCCCAGCCATGCCCCCTGAGCCAGCTCGGCCGCTCAGCGCCGAGGCCCCATCGCACCGACAGCCCGAAACAATCTTCTGGCAGCTGCATTCTGCAAAGGGAAACTCTCCTCGGGCAGCAAACCACAGCCCCAACGCGCCTCGGATCGAGAAAGCAACGCAAGCCGTTTTCGCCCCCGGACCCCCGCTCTCCATAGAGCGAACCGGGGCTGGGCTGCCCAGCCTCCCTGGGCCCTGCTGCTTTGCTGGGGGTCTCCGGTGCCCGAAACCCACTCCCCACGGGTTCTCCTTCGTGGGGAAGCAGGATGGGCGCGCGAAGGCCTTCTGCGCCCAGGCCCCAGCCATGCCCCATGAGCCAGCTCGGCCGCTCAGCGCCGAGGCCCCGTAGCACCGACGGCCCCAAACAATCTTCTGGCAGCTGCATTCTGCAAAGGGAAACTCTCCTCGGGCAGCAAACCACAGCCCCAACGCGCCTCGGATCGAGAAAGCAACGCAAGCTGTTTTCGCACCCGGCGCACGCCACTCCATAGGGCGAACCGGGGCTGGGCTGCCCCGGCTCCCTGGGCCCTGCTGCTTTGCTGGGGGTCTCCGGTGCCCGAAACCCACTCCCCACGGGTTCTCCTTCGTGGGGAAGCAGGATTGGGCGCGCGAAGGCCTTCTGCTCCCAGGCCCCATCAATGCCCCCTGGGGCAGCTCGGTCGCTCTGCGCCGAGGCCCCATCGCACCGATGGCCTGAAACAATCTTCTGGCAGCTGCATTCTGCAAAGGAAAACTCTCCTCGGGCAGCAAACCACAGCCCCAACGCGCCTCGGATCGAGAAAGCAACGCAAGCCGTTTTCACCCCCGGACCCCCGCTCTCCATAGAGCGAACCAGGGCTGGGCTGCCCAGGCTCCCTGGGCCCTGCTGCTTTGCTGGGGGTCTCCGGTGCCCGAAACCCACTCCCCACGGGTTCTCCTTCGTGGGGAAGCAGGATTGGGCGCGCGAAGGCCTTCTGCGCCCAGGCCCCAGCCATGCCCCCTGAGCCAGCTCGGCCGCTCAGCGCCTACGCCCCGTCGCACCGACAGCCCGAAACAATCTTCTGGCAGCTGCATTCTGCAAAGGGAAACGCTCATCGGGCAGCAAACGACAGCCCCAACGCGCCTCGGATCGAGAAAGCAACGCAAGCCGTTTTCGCCCCCGGCCCCCCCCCACTCCATAGGGCGAACCGGGGCTGGGCTGCCCCGGCTCCCTGGGCCCTGCTGCTTTGCTGGGGGTCTCCGGTGCCCGAAAGCCACTCCCCACGGGTTCTCCTTCGTGGTTAATCAGGATTGGGCGCGGGAAGCCTTCTGCGCCCAGGCCCCAGCCATGCCCCCTGAGCCAGCTGGTCCGATCAGCGCCGAGGCCCCGTCGCACCGACGGCCCCAAACAATCTTCTGGCAGCTGCATTCTGCAAAGGGAAACTCTCCTCGGGCAGCAAACCACAGCCCCAACGCGCCTCGGATCGAGAAAGCAACGCAAGCCGTTTTCGCCCCCGGCCCCCCGCTCTCCATAGAGCGAACCGGGGCTAGGCTACCCGGCTCCTTGGGCCCTGCTGCTTTGCTGGGTGTCTCCGGTGCCCGAAACCCACTCCCCACGGGTTCTCCTTTGTGGTTAATCAGGATTGGGCGCGGGAAGCCTTCTGCGCCCAGGCCCCAGCCATGCCCCCTGAGCCAGCTCGTCCGATCAGCGCCGAGGCCCCGTCGCACCGACGGCCCGAAACAATCTTCTGTCAGCTGCATTCTGCAAAGGGAAACTCTCCTCGGGCAGCAAACCACAGCCCCAACGCGCCTCGGATCGAGAAAGCAACGCAAGCCGTTTTCGCCCCCGCCCCCCCGCTGTCCATAGAGCTAACCGGGGCTGGGCTGCCCCGGCTCCCTGGGCCCTGCTGCTTTGCTGGGGGTCTCCGGTGCCTGAAACCCACTCCCCAAGGGTTCTCCTTCGTGGGGAAGCAGGAATGGGCGCGCGAAGCCTTCTGCGCCCAGGCCCCAGCCATGCCCCCTGAGCCAGCTTGGCCGCTCAGCGCCGAGGCCCCGTCGCACCGACGGCCCGTAACAATCTTCTGGCAGCTGCATTCTGCAAAGGGAAACTCTCCTCGGGCAGCAAACCACAGCCCCAACGCGCCTCGGATTGAGAAAGCTACGCAAGCCGTTTTCAACCCCGGCCTCCCGCTCTCCATAGAGCGAACCGGGGCTGGGCTGCCCCGGCTCCCTGGGCCCTGCTGCTTTGCTGGGGGTCTCCGGTGCCCGAAACCCACTCCCCACGGGTTCTCCTTCGTGGGGAAGCAGGATTGGGCGTGCGAAGGCCTTCTGCGCCCAGGCCCCAGCCATGCCCCCTGAGCCAGCTCGGCCGCTCAGCGCCTTGCCCCCGTCGCACCGATGGCCCGAAACAATCTTCTGGCAGCTGCATTCTGCAAAGGGAAACTCTCCTCGGGCAGCAAACCACAGCCCCAACGCGCCTCGGATCGAGAAAGCAACGCAAGCCGTTTTTGCCCCCAGCCCTCCACTCTCCATCGGGCGAACTGGGGCAGGGCTGCCCCGGCTCCCTGGGCCCTGCTGCTTTGCTGGGGGTCTCCGGTGCCCGAAAGCCACTCCCCACGGGTTCTCCTTCGTGGTTAATCAGGACTGGGCGCGGGAAGCCTTCTGCGCCCAGGCCCCAGCCATGCCCCATGAGCCGGCTCCGCCACACAGCGCCGAGGCTCCTTTGAATCGATGGCCATAAACGAACTACTGGCAGCTGCATTCTGAAAAGGGAAACTCTCCTCGGGCAGCAAACCACAGCCCCAACGCGCCTCGGATCGAGAAAGCAACGCAAGCCGTTTTCGCCCCCGGACCCCCGCTCTCCATAGAGCGAACCGGGGCTGTGCTGCCCTGGCTCCCTGGGCCCTGCTGCTTTGCTGGGGGTCTCCGGTGCCCGAAACCCACTCCCCACGGGTTCTCCTTCGTGGGGAAGCAGGATTGGGCGCGCGAAGGCCTTCTGCGCCCAGGCCCCAGCCATGCCCCCTGAGCCAGCACGGCCGTTCAGCGCCGAGGCCCCGTCGCACCGACAGCCCGAAACAATCTTCTGGCAGCTGCATTCTGCAAAGGGAAACTCTCCTCGGGCAGCAAACCACAGCCCCAATGCGCCTCGGATCGAGAAAGCAACCCAAGCCGTTTTCGCCCCCGGCCCCCCGCTCTCCATAGAGCGAACCGGGGCAGGGCTGCCCCGGCTCCCTGGGCCCTGCTGCTTTGCTGGGGGTCTCCGGTGCCCGAAACCCACTCCCCACGGGTTCTCCTTTGTGGGGAAGCAGGATTGGGCGCGCGAAGACCTTCTGCGCCCAGGCCCCAGCCATGCCCCCTGAGCCAGCTCGGCCGCTCAGCGCCGAGGCCCCGTCGCACCGACGGCCCCAAACAATCTTCTGGCAGCTGCATTCTGCAAAGGGAAACTCTCCTCGGGCAGCAAACCACAGCCCCAACGCGCCTCGGATCGAGAAAGCAACGCAAGCTGTTTTCGCACCCGGCGCACGCCACTCCATAGGGCGAACCGGGGCTGGGCTGCCCCGGCTCCCTGGGCCCTGCTGCTTTGCTGGGGGTCTCCGGTGCCCGAAACACACTCCCCACGGGTTCTCCTTCGTGGGGAAGCAGGATTGGGCGCGCGAAGGCCTTCTGCTCCCAGGCCCCATCAATGCCCCCTGGGGCAGCTCGGCCGCTCTGCGCCGAGGCCCCATCGCACCGATGGCCTGAAACAATCTTCTGGCAGCTGCATTCTGCAAAGGAAAACTCTCCTCGGGCAGCAAACCACAGCCCCAACGCGCCTCGGATCGAGAATACAACGCAAGCCGTTTTCGCCCCCGGCCCCCCGCTCTCCATAGAGCGAACCGGGGCAGGGCTGCCCCGGCTCCCTGGGCCCTGCTGCTTTGCTGGGGGTCTCCGGTGCCCGAAACCCACTCCCCACGGGTTCTCCTTCGTGGGGAAGCAGGATTGGGCGCGCGAAGGCCTTCTGCGCCCAGGCCCCAGCCATGCCCCCTGAGCCAGCTCGGCCGCTCAGCGCCTACGCCCCGTCGCACCGACAGCCCGAAACAATCTTCTGGCAGCTGCATTCTGCAAAGGGAAATGCTCATCGGGCAGCAAACGACAGCCCCAACGCGCCTCGGATCGAGAAAGCAACGCAAGGCGTTTTCGCCCCCGGCCCCCTCCCACTCCATAGGGCGAACCGGGGCTGGGCTGCCCCGGCTCCCTGGGCCCTGCTGCTTTGCTGGGTGTCTCCGGTGCCCGAAACCCACTCCCCACGGGTTCTCCTTCGTGGTTACTCAGGATTGGGCGCGGGAAGCCTTCTGCGCCCAGGCCCCAGCCATGCCCCCTGAGCCAGCTCGTCCGATCAGCGCCGAGGCCCCGTCGCACCGACAGCCCGAAACAATCTTCTGGCAGCTGCATTCTGCAAAGGGAAATGCTCATCGGGCAGCAAACGACAGCCCCAACGCGCCTCGGATCGAGAAAGCAACGCAAACCGTTTTCGCCCCCGGACCCCCGCTCTCCATAGAGCGAACCGGGGCTGGGCTGCCCAGCCTCCCTGGGCCCTGCTGCTTTGCTGGGGGTCTCCGGTGCCCGAAACCCACTCCCCACGGGTTCTCCTTTGTCGGGAAGCAGGATTGGGCGCGCGAAGGCCTTCTGCGCCCAGGCCCCAGCCATGCCCCCTGAGGCAGCTCGGCCGAGCAGCGCCTAGGCCCCGTCGCACCGACGGCCCCAAACAATCTTCTGGCAGCTGCATTCTGCAAAGGGAAACTCTCCTCGGGCAGCAAACCACAGCCCTAACGCGCCTCGGATCGAGAAAGCAACGCAAGCCGTTTTCGCCCCCGGCCCCCCCCCTCTCCATAGAGCGAACCGGGGCTGGGCTGCCCCGGCTCCCTGGGCCATGCTGCTTTGCTGGGTGTCTCCGGTGCCCGAAACCCACTCCCCACGGGTTCTCCTTCGTGGGGAAGCAGGATTGGGCGCGCGAAGACCTTCTGCGCCCAGGCCCCAGCCATGCCCCGTGAGCCAGCACGGCCGCTCAGCGCCGAGTTCCCGTCGCACCGACAGCCCGAAACAATCTTCTGTCAGCTGCATTCTGCAAAGGGAAACTCTCCTCGGGCAGCAAACCACAGCCCCAATGCGCCTCGGATCGAGAAAGCAACGCAAGCCGTTTTCGCCACCGGCCCCCCGCTCTCCATAGAGCGAACCGGGGCTGGGCTGCCCGGCTTCCTGGGCCCTGCTGCTTTGCTGGGGGTCTCCAGTGCCTGAAACCCACTCCCCACGGGTTCTCCTTCGTGGGGAAGCAGGATTGGGCGCGCGAAGCCTTCTGCGCCCAGTCCCCACCCATGCCCCCTGAGCCAGCTCGGCCGCTCAGCGCCTACGCCCCGTCGCACCGAAGGCCCCAAACAATCTTCTGGCAGCTGCATTCTGCAAAGGGAAACTCTCCTCGGGCAGCAAACCACAGCCCCAACGCGCCTCGGATCGAGAAAGCAACGCAAGCCGTTTTCGCCCCCGGCCCCCGGCTCTCCATAGAGCGAACCGGGGCTGGGCTGCCCCGGCTCCCTGGGCCCTGCTGCTTTGCTGGGTGTCTCCGGTGCCCGAAACCCACTCCCCACGGGTTCTCCTTCGTGGTTAATCAGGATTGGGCGCGGGAAGCCTTCTGCGCCCAGGCCCCAGCCATGCCCCCTGAGCCAGCTCGTCCGATCAGCGCCGAGGCCCCGTCGCACCGACGGCCCGAAACAATCTTCTGTCAGCTGCATTCTGCAAAGGGAAACTCTCCTCGGGCAGCAAACCACAGCCCCAACGCGCCTCGGATCGAGAAAGCAACGCAAGCCGTTTTTGCCCCCAGCCCTCCACTCTCCATCGGGCGAACTGGGGCAGGGCTGCCCCGGCTCCCTGAGCCCTGCTGCTTTGCTGGGGGTCTCCGGTGCCCGAAACCCACTCCCCACGGGTTCTCCTTCGTCGAGAAGCAGAATTGTGCGCGCGAAGGCCTTCTATGCCCAGGCCCCAGCCATGCCCCCTGAGCCAGCTCGGCCGCTCAGCGCCTAGAACCCGTCGCACCGACGGCCCCAAACAATCTTCTGTCAGCTGCATTCTGCAAAGGGAAACTCTCCTCGGGCAGCAAACCACAGCCCCAACGCGCCTCGGATCGAGAAAGCAACGCAAGCCGTTTTCGCCCCCGGCCCCCCGCTCTCCATAGAGCGAACTGGGGCTGGGCTGCCCAGCCTCCCTGGGCCCTGCTGCTTTGCTGGGGGTCTCCGGTGCCCGAAACCCACTCCCCACGTGTTCTCCATCGTGGGGAAGCAGGATTGGGCGCGCGAAGGCCTTCTGCGCCCAGGCCCCAGCCATGCCCCCTGAGCCAGCTCGGCCGCTCAGCGCCGAGGCCCCGTCGCACCGACAGCCCGAAACAATCTTCTGGCAGCTGCATTCTGCAAAGGGAAACTCTCCTCGGGCAGCAAACCACAGCCCCAACGCGCCTCGGATCGAGAAAGCAACCCAAGCCGTTTTCGCCCCCGGCCCCCCGCTCTCCATAGAGCGAACCGGGGCTGGGCTGCCCCGGCTCCCTGGGCCCTGCTGCTTTGCTGGGGGTCTCCGGTGCCCGAAACCCACTCCCCACGGGTTCTCCTTCGTGGGGAAGCAGGATTGGGCGCGCGAAGGCCTTCTGCGCCCAGGCCCCAGCCATGCCCCCTGAGCCAGCTCGGCCGCTCAGCGCCTTGCTCCCGTCGCACCGATGGCCCGAAACAATCTTCTGGCAGCTGCATTCTGCAAAGGGTAACTCTCCTCGGGCAGCAAACCACAGCCCCAATGCGCCTCGGATCGAGAAAGCAACGCAAGCCGTTTTTGCCCCCAGCCCTCCACTCTCCATCGGGCGAACTGGGGCAGGGCTGCCCCGGCTCCCTGTGCCCTGCTGCTTTGCTGGGGGTCTCCGGTGCCCGAAAGCCACTCCCCACGGGTTCTCCTTCGTGGTTAATCAGGACTGGGCGCGGGAAGCCTTCTGCGCCCAGGCCCCAGCCATGCCCCATGAGCCGGCTCCGCCACACAGCGCCGAGGCTCCTTTGAATCGATGGCCATAAACGAACTACTGGCAGCTGCATTCTGCAAAGGGAAACTCTCCTCGGGCAGCAAACCACAGCCCCAACGCGCCTCGGATCGAGAAAGCAACGCAAGCCGTTTTCACCCCCGGCCCCCCGCTCTCCATAGAGCGAACCGGGGCAGGGCTGCCACGGCTCCCTGGGCCCTGCTGCTTTGCTGGTGGTCTCCGGTGCCTGAAACCCACTCCCCACGGGTTCTCCTTCGTGGGGAAGCAGGATTGGGCGTGCGAAGGCCTTCTGCGCCCAGGCCCCAGCCATGCCCCCTGAGCCAGCTCGGACGCTCAGCGCCTTGGCCCCGTCGCACCGATGGCCCGAAACAATCTTCTGGCAGCTGCATTCTGCAAAGGGTAACTCTCCTCGGGCAGCAAACCACAGCCCCAATGCGCCTCGGATCGAGAAAGCAACGCAAGCCGTTTTTGCCCCCAGCCCTCCACTCTCCATCGGGCGAACTGGGGCAGGGCTGCCCCCGCTCCCTGGGCCCTGCTGCTTTGCTGGGGGTCTCCGGTGCCCGAAACCCACTCCCCACGGGTTCTCCTTTGTGGGGAAGCAGGATTGGGCGCGCGAAGGCCTTCTGCGCCCAGGCCCCAGCCATGCCCCCTGAGCCAGCACGGCCGTTCAGCGCCGAGGCCCCGTCGCACCGACAGCCCGAAACAATCTTCTGGCAGCTGCATTCTGCAAAGGGAAACTCTCCTCGGGCAGCAAACCACAGCCCCAATGCGCCTCGGATCGAGAAAGCAACCCAAGCCGTTTTCGCCCCCGGCCCCCCGCTCTCCATAGAGCGAACCGGGGCAGGGCTGCCCCGGCTCCCTGGGCCCTGCTGCTTTGCTGGGTGTCTCCGGTGCCCGAAACCCACTCCCCACGGGTTCTCCTTCGTGGGGAAGCAGGATTGGGCGCGCGAAGGCCTTCTGCGCCCAGGCCCCAGCCATGCCCCCTGAGCCAGCTCGGCCGCTCAGCGCCGAGGCCCCATCGCACCGACAGCCCGAAACAATCTTCTGGCAGCTGCATTCTGCAAAGGGAAACTCTCCTCGGGCAGCAAACCACAGCCCCAACGCGCCTCGGATCGAGAAAGCAACGCAAGCCGTTTTCGCCCCCGGACCCCCGCTCTCCATAGAGCGAACCGGGGCTGGGCTGCCCAGCCTCCCTGGGCCCTGCTGCTTTGCTGGGGGTCTCCGGTGCCCGAAACCCACTCCCCACGGGTTCTACTTCGTGGGGAAGCAGGATTGGGCGCGCGAAGGCCTTCTGCGCCCAGGCCCCAGCCATGCCCCATGAGCCAGCTCGGCCGCTCAGCGCCGAGGCCCCGTAGCACCGACGGCCCCAAACAATCTTCTGGCAGCTGCATTCTGCAAAGGGAAACTCTCCTCGGGCAGCAAACCACAGCCCCAACGCGCCTCGGATCGAGAAAGCAACGCAAGCTGTTTTCGCACCCGGCGCACGCCACTCCATAGGGCGAACCGGGGCTGGGCTGCCCCGGCTCCCTGGGCCCTGCTGCTTTGCTGGGGGTCTCCGGTGCCCGAAACCCACTCCCCACGGGTTCTCCTTCGTGGGGAAGCAGGATTGGGCGCGCGAAGGCCTTCTGCTCCCAGGCCCCATCAATGCCCCCTGGGGCAGCTCGGTCGCTCTGCGCCGAGGCCCCATCGCACCGATGGCCTGAAACAATCTTCTGGCAGCTGCATTCTGCAAAGGAAAACTCTCCTCGGGCAGCAAACCACAGCCCCAACGCGCCTCGGATCGAGAAAGCAACGCAAGCCGTTTTCACCCCCGGACCCCCGCTCTCCATAGAGCGAACCGGGGCTGGGCTGCCCAGGCTCCCTGGGCCCTGCTGCTTTGCTGGGGGTCTCCGGTGCCCGAAACCCACTCCCCACGGGTTCTCCTTCGTGGGGAAGCAGGATTGGGCGCGTGAAGGCCTTCTGCGCCCAGGCCCCAGCCATGCCCCCTGAGCCAGCTCGGCCGCTCAGCGCCTACGCCCCGTCGCACCGACAGCCCGAAACAATCTTCTGGCAGCTGCATTCTGCAAAGGGAAACGCTCATCGGGCAGCAAACGACAGCCCCAACGCGCCTCGGATCGAGAAAGCAACGCAAGCCGTTTTCGCCCCCGGCCCCCCCCACTCCATAGGGCGAACCGGGGCTGGGCTGCCCCGGCTCCCTGGGCCCTGCTGCTTTGCTGGGGGTCTCCGGTGCCCGAAAGCCACTCCCCACGGGTTCTCCTTCGTGGTTAATCAGGATTGGGCGCGGGAAGCCTTCTGCGCCCAGGCCCCAGCCATGCCCCCTGAGCCAGCTGGTCCGATCAGCGCCGAGGCCCCGTCGCACCGACGGCCCCAAACAATCTTCTGGCAGCTGCATTCTGCAAAGGGAAACTCTCCTCGGGCAGCAAACCACAGCCCCAACGCGCCTCGGATCGAGAAAGCAACGCAAGCCGTTTTCGCCCCCGGCCCCCCGCTCTCCATAGAGCGAACCGGGGCTGGGCTACCCGGCTCCTTGGGCCCTGCTGCTTTGCTGGGTGTCTCCGGTGCCCGAAACCCACTCCCCACGGGTTCTCCTTTGTGGTTAATCAGGATTGGGCGCGGGAAGCCTTCTGCGCCCAGGCCCCAGCCATGCCCCCTGAGCCAGCTCGTCCGATCAGCGCCGAGGCCCCGTCGCACCGACGGCCCGTAACAATCTTCTGGCAGCTGCATTCTGCAAAGGGAAACTCTCCTCGGGCAGCAAACCACAGCCCCAACGCGCCTCGGATCGAGAAAGCTACGCAAGCCGTTTTCAACCCTGGCCCCCCGCTCTCCATAGAGCGAACCGGGGCTGGGCTGCCCCGGCTCCCTGGGCCCTGCTGCTTTGCTGGGGGTCTCCGGTGCCCGAAACCCACTCCCCACGGGTTCTCCTTCGTGGGGAAGCAGGATTGGGCGCGCGAAGGCCTTCTGCGCCCTGGCCCCAGCCATGCCCCCTGAGCCAGCTCGGCCGCTCAGCGCCTACGCACCGTCGCACCGACAGCCCGAAACAATCTTCTGGCAGCTGCATTCTGCAAAGGGAAACGCTCATCGGGCAGCAAACGACAGCCCCAACGCGCCTCGGATCGAGAAAGCAACGCAAACCGTTTTCGCCCCCGGCCCCCCCCCACTCCATAGGGCGAACCGGGGCTGGGCTGCCCCGGCTCCCTGGGCCCTGCTGCTTTGCTGGGCGTCTCCGGTGCCCGAAAGCCACTCCCCACGGGTTCTCCTTCGTGGTTAATCAGGACTGGGCGCGGGAAGCCTTCTGCGCCCAGGCCCCAGCCATGCCCCATGAGCCGGCTCCGCCACACAGCGCCGAGGCTCCTTTGAATCGATGGCCATAAACGAACTACTGGCAGCTGCATTCTGAAAAGGGAAACTCTCCTCGGGCAGCAAACCACAGCCCCAACGCGCCTCGGATCGAGAAAGCAACGCAAGCCGTTTTCGCCCCCGGACCCCCGCTCTCCATAGAGCGAACCGGGGCTGTGCTGCCCTGGCTCCCTGGGCCCTGCTGCTTTGCTGGGGGTCTCCGGTGCCCGAAACCCACTCCCCACGGGTTCTCCTTCGTGGGGAAGCAGGATTGGGCGCGCGAAGGCCTTCTGCGCCCAGGCCCCAGCCATGCCCCCTGAGCCAGCACGGCCGCTCAGCGCCGAGTCCCCGTCGCACCGACAGCCCGAAACAATCTTCTGTCAGCTGCATTCTGCAAAGGGAAACTCTCCTCGGGCAGCAAACCACAGCCCCAACGCGCCTCGGATCGAGAAAGCAACGCAAGCCGTTTTCGCCCCCGGCCCCCCGCTCTCCATAGAGCGAACCGGGGCTGGGCTGCCCAGGCTCCCTGGGCCCTGCTGCTTTGCTGGGGGTCTCCGGTGCCCGAAACCCACTCCCCACGGGTTCTCCTTCGTGGGGAAGCAGGATTGGGCGCGCGAAGCCTTCTGCGCCCAGGCCCCAGCCATGCCCCCTGAGCCAGCTCGGCCGCTCAGCGCCTACTCCCCGTCGCAACGAAGGCCCCAAACAATCTTCTGGCAGCTGCATTCTGCAAAGGGAAACTCTCCTCGGGCAGCAAACCACAGCCCCAACGCGCCTCGGATCGAGAAAGCAACGCAAGCCGTTTTCGCCCCCGGCCCCCCGCTCTCCATAGAGCGAACCGGGGCTGGGCTGCCCCGGCTCCCTGGGCCCTGCTGCTTTGCTGGGGGTCTCCGGTGCCCGAAACCCACTCCCCACGGGTTCTCCTTTGTGGGGAAGCAGGATTGGGCGCACGAAGGCCTTCTGCGCCCAGGCCCCATCAATGCCCCCTGGGGCAGCTCGGCCGCTCTGCGCCGAGGCCCCATCGCACCGATGGCCTGAAACAATCTTCTGGCAGCTGCATTCTGCAAAGGAAAACTCTCCTCGGGCAGCAAACCACAGCCCCAATGCGCCTCGGATCGAGAAAGCAACGCAAGCCGTTTTCGCCCCCGGCCCCCCGCTCTCCATAGAGCGAACCGGGGCAGGGCTGCCCAGGCTCCCTGGGCCCTGCTGCTTTGCTGGGGGTCTCCGGTGCCCGAAACCCACTCCCCACGGGTTCTCCTTCGTGGGGAAGCAGGATTGGGCGCGCGAAGGCCTTCTGCGCCCTGGCCCCAGCCATGCCCCCTGAGCCAGCTCGGCCGCTCAGCGCCTACGCACCGTCGCACCGACAGCCCGAAACAATCTTCTGGCAGCTGCATTCTGCAAAGGGAAACGCTCATCGGGCAGCAAACGACAGCCCCAACGCGCCTCGGATCGAGAAAGCAACGCAAACCTTTTTCGCCCCCGGCCCCCCCCCACTCCATAGGGCGAACCGGGGCTGGGCTGCCCCGGCTCCCTGGGCCCTGCTGCTTTGCTGGGCGTCTCCGGTGCCCGAAAGCCACTCCCCACGGGTTCTCCTTCGTGGTTAATCAGGATTGGGCGCGGGAAGCCTTCTGCGCCCAGGCCCCAGCCATGCCCGCTGAGCCAGGTCGTCCGATCAGCGCCGAGGCCCCGTCGCACCGACAGCCCGAAACAATCTTCTGTCAGCTGCATTCTGCAAAGGGAAACTCTCCTCGGGCAGCAAACCACAGCCCCAACGCGCCTCGGATCGAGAAAGCAACGCAAGCCGTTTTCAACCCCGGACCCCCGCTCTCCATAGAGCGAACCGGGGCTGGGCTGCCCCGGCTCCCTGGGCCCTGCTGCTTTGCTGGGGGTCTCCGGTGCCTGAAACCCACTCCCCACGGGTTCTCCTTCGTGGGGAAGCAGGATTGGGCGCGCGAAGGCCTTCTGCGCCCAGGCCCCAGCCATGCCCACTGAGCCAGCTCGGACGCTCAGCGCCTTGGCCCCATCGCACAGATGGCCCGAAACAATCTTCTGGCAGCTGCATTCTGCAAAGGGTAACTCTCCTCGGGCAGCAAACCACAGCCCCAACGCGCCTCGGATCGAGAAAGCAACGCAAGCCGTTTTTGCCCCCAGCCCTCCACTCTCCATCGGGCGAACTGGGGCAGGGCTGCCCCGGCTCCCTGTGCCCTGCTGCTTTGCTGGGGGTCTCCGGTGCCCGAAAGCCACTCCCCACGGGTTCTCCTTCGTGGTTAATCAGGACTGGGCGCGGGAAGCCTTCTGCGCCCAGGCCCCAGCCATGCCCCATGAGCCGGCTCCGCCACACAGCGCCGAGGCTCCTTTGAATCGATGGCCATAAACGAACTACTGGTAGCTGCATTCTGAAAAGGGAAACTCTCCTCGGGCAGCAAACCACAGCCCCAACGCGCCTCGGATCGAGAAAGCAACGCAAGCCGTTTTCACCCCCGGCCCCCCGCTCTCCATAGAGCGAACCAGGGCAGGGCTGCCACGGCTCCCTGGGCCCTGCTGCTTTGCTGGGGGTCTCCGGTGCCTGAAACCCACTCCCCACGGGTTCTCCTTCGTGGGGAAGCAGGATTGGGCGCGCGAAGGCCTTCTGCGCCCAGGCCCCAGCCATGCCCCCTGAGCCAGCTCGGCCGCTCAGTGCCTATGCCCCGTCGCACCGAAGGCCCCAAACAATCTTCTCTCAGCTGCATTCTGCAAAGGGAAACTCTCCTCGGGCAGCAAACCACAGCCCCAATGCGCCTCGGATCGAGAAAGCAACCCAAGCCGTTTTCGCCCCCGGCCCCCTGCTCTCCATAGAGCGAACCGGGGCAGGGCTGCCCCGGCTCCCTGGGCCCTGCTGCTTTGCTGGGGGTCTCCGGTGCCCGAAACCCACTCCCCACGGGTTCTCCTTTGTGGGGAAGCAGGATTGGGCGCGCGAAGGCCTTCTGCGCCCAGGCCCCAGCCATGCCCCCTGAGCCAGCTCGGCCGCTCAGCGCCGAGGCCGCATCGCACCGACAGCCCGAAACAATCTTCTGGCAGCTGCATTCTGCAAAGGGAAACTCTCCTCGGGCAGCAAACCACAGCCCCAACGCGCCTCGGATCGAGAAAGCAACGCAAGCCGTTTTCGCCCCCGGACCCCCGCTCTCCATAGAGCGAACCGGGGCTGGGCTGCCCAGCCTCCCTAGGCCCTGCTGCTTTGCTGGGGGTCTCCGGTGCCCGAAACCCACTCCCCACGGGTTCTCCTTCGTGGGGAAGCAGGATTGGGCGCGCGAAGGCCTTCTGTGCCCAGGCCCCAGCCATGCCCCCTGAGCCAGCTCGGCCGCTCAGCGCCGAGGCCCCGTCGCACCGACGGCCCCAAACAATCTTCTGGCAGCTGCATTCTGCAAAGGGAAACTCTCCTCGGGCAGCAAACCACAGCCCCAACGCGCCTCGGATCGAGAAAGCAACGCAAGCTGTTTTCGCACCCGGCGCACGCCACTCCATAGGGCGAACCGGGGCTGGGCTGCCCCGGCTCCCTGGGCCCTGCTGCTTTGCTGGGGGTCTCCGGTGCCCGAAACCCACTCCCCACGGGTTCTCCTTCGTGGGGAAGCAGGATTGGGCGCGCGAAGGCCTTCTGCTCCCAGGCCCCATCAATGCCCCCTGGGGCAGCTCGGCCGCTCTGCGCCGAGGCCCCATCGCACCGATGGCCTGAAACAATCTTCTGGCAGCTGCATTCTGCAAAGGAAAACTCTCCTCGGGCAGCAAACCACAGCCCCAACGCGCCTCGGATCGAGAATACAACGCAAGCCGTTTTCGCCCCCGGCCCCCCGCTCTCCATAGAGCGAACCGGGGCAGGGCTGCCCAGGCTCCCTGGGCCCTGCTGCTTTGCTGGGGGTCTCCGGTGCCCGAAACCCACTCCCCACGGGTTCTCCTTCGTGGGGAAGCAGGATTGGGCGCGCGAAGGCCTTCTGCGCCCAGGCCCCAGCCATGCCCCCTGAGCCAGCTCGGCCGCTCAGCGCCTACGCCCCGTCGCACCGACAGCCCGAAACAATCTTCTGGCAGCTGCATTCTGCAAAGGGAAATGCTCATCGGGCAGCAAACGACAGGCCCAACGCGCCTCGGATCGAGAAAGCAACGCAAGCCGTTTTCGCCCCCGGCCCCCTCCCACTCCATAGGGCGAACCGGGGCTGGGCTGCCCCGGCTCCCTGGGCCCTGCTGCTTTGCTGGGTGTCTCCGGTGCCCGAAACCCACTCCCCACGGGTTCTCCTTCGTGGTTACTCAGGATTGGGCGCGGGAAGCCTTCTGCGCCCAGGCCCCAGCCATGCCCCCTGAGCCAGCTCGTCCGATCAGCGCCGAGGCCCCGTCGCACCGACGGCCCGAAGCAATCTTCTGTCAGCTGCATTCTGCAAAGGGAAACTCTCCTCGGGCAGCAAACCACAGCCCCAACGCGCCTCGGATCGAGAAAGCAACGCAAACCGTTTTCGCCCCCGGACCCCCGCTCTCCATAGAGCGAACCGGGGCTGGGCTGCCCAGCCTCCCTGGGCCCTGCTGCTTTGCTGGGGGTCTCCGGTGCCCGAAACCCACTCCCCACGGGTTCTCCTTCGTGGGGAAGCAGGATTGGGCGCGCGAAGGCCTTCTGCGCCCAGGCCCCAGCCATGCCCCCTGAGCCAGCTCGGCCGCGCAGCGCCTAGGCCCCGTCGCACCGACGGCCCCAAACAATCTTCTGGCAGCTGCATTCTGCAAAGGGAAACTCTCCTCGGGCAGCAAACCACAGCCCTAACGCGCCTCGAATCGAGAAAGCAACGCAAGACGTTTTCGCCCCCGGCCCCCCCCTCTCCATAGAGCGAACCGGGGCTGGGCTGCCCCGGCTCCCTGGGCCATGCTGCTTTGCTGGGTGTCTCCGGTGCCCGAAACCCACTCCCCACGGGTTCTCCTTCGTGGGGAAGCAGGATTGGGCGCGCGAAGACCTTCTGCGCCCAGGCCCCAGCCATGCCCCGTGAGCCAGCACGGCCGCTCAGCGCCGAGTTCCCGTCGCACCGACAGCCCGAAACAATCTTCTGTCAGCTGCATTCTGCAAAGGGAAACTCTCCTCGGGCAGCAAACCACAGCCCCAACGCGCCTCGGATCGAGAAAGCAACGCAAGCCGTTTTCGCCCCCGGCCCCCCGCTCTCCATAGAGCGAACCGGGGCTGGGCTGCCCGGCTCCTTGGGCCCTGCTGCTTTGCTGGGTGTCTCCGGTGCCCGAAACCCACTCCCCACGGGTTCTCCTTTGTGGTTAATCAGGATTGGGCGCGGGAAGCCTTCTGCGCCCAGGCCCCAGCCATGCCCCCTGAGCCAGCTCGTCCGATCAGCGCCTAGGCCCCGTCGCACCGACGGCCCGAAACAATCTTCTGTCAGCTGCATTCTGCAAAGGGAAACTCTCCTCGGGCAGCAAACCACAGCGCCAACGCGCCTCGGATCGAGAAAGCAACGCAAGCCGTTTTCGCCCCCGCCCCCCCGCTGTCCATAGAGCTAACCGGGGCTGGGCTCCCCCGGCTCCCTGGGCCCTGCTGCTTTGCTGGGGGTCTCCGGTGCCTGAAACCCACTCCCCAAGGGTTCTGCTTCGTGGGGAAGCAGGAATGGGCGCGGGAAGCCTTCTGCGCCCAGGCCCCAGCCATGCCCCCTGAGCCAGCTTGGCCGCTCAGCGCCGAGGCCCCGTCGCACCGACGGCCCGTAACAATCTTCTGGCAGCTGCATTCTGCAAAGGGAAACTCTCCTCGGGCAGCAAACCACAGCCCCAACGCGCCTCGGATCGAGAAAGCAACGCAAGCCGTTTTCAACCCCGGCCCCCCGCTCTCCATAGAGCGAACCGGGGCTGGGCTGCCCCGGCTCCCTGGGCCCTGCTGCTTTGCTGGGGGTCTCCGGTGCCCGAAACCCACTCCCCACGGGTTCTCCTTCGTGGGGAAGCAGGATTGGGCGCGCGAAGGCCTTCTGCGCCCAGGCCCCAGCCTTGCCCCCTGAGCCAGATCGGCCGCTCAGCGCCTAGGCCCCGTCGCACCGACGGCCCCAAACAATCTTCTGGCAGCTGCATTCTGCAAAGGGAAACTCTCCTCGGGCAGCAAACCACAGCCCTAACGCGCCTCGAATCGAGAAAGCAACGCAAGACGTTTTCGCCCCCGGCCCCCCCCTCTCCATAGAGCGAACCGGGGCTGGGCTGCCCCGGCTCCCTGGGCCATGCTGCTTTGCTGGGTGTCTCCGGTGCCCGAAACCCACTCCCCACGGGTTCTCCTTCGTGGGGAAGCAGGATTGGGCGCGCGAAGACCTTCTGCGCCCAGGCCCCAGCCATGCCCCGTGAGCCAGCACGGCCGCTCAGCGCCGAGTTCCCGTCGCACCGACAGCCCGAAACAATCTTCTGTCAGCTGCATTCTGCAAAGGGAAACTCTCCTCGGGCAGCAAACCACAGCCCCAACGCGCCTCGGATCGAGAAAGCAACGCAAGCCGTTTTCGCCCCCGGCCCCCCGCTCTCCATAGAGCGAACCGGGGCTGGGCTGCCCGGCTCCTTGGGCCCTGCTGCTTTGCTGGGTGTCTCCGGTGCCCGAAACCCACTCCCCACGGGTTCTCCTTTGTGGTTAATCAGGATTGGGCGCGGGAAGCCTTCTGCGCCCAGGCCCCAGCCATGCCCCCTGAGCCAGCTCGTCCGATCAGCGCCTAGGCCCCGTCGCACCGACGGCCCGAAACAATCTTCTGTCAGCTGCATTCTGCAAAGGGAAACTCTCCTCGGGCAGCAAACCACAGCGCCAACGCGCCTCGGATCGAGAAAGCAACGCAAGCCGTTTTCGCCCCCGCCCCCCCGCTGTCCATAGAGCTAACCGGGGCTGGGCTCCCCCGGCTCCCTGGGCCCTGCTGCTTTGCTGGGGGTCTCCGGTGCCTGAAACCCACTCCCCAAGGGTTCTGCTTCGTGGGGAAGCAGGAATGGGCGCGGGAAGGCCTTCTGCGCCCAGGCCCCAGCCTTGCCCCCTGAGCCAGATCGGCCGCTCAGCGCCTTGCCCCCGTCGCACCGATGGCCCGAAACAATCTTCTGGCAGCTGCATTCTGCAAAGGGAAACTCTCCTCGGGCAGCAAACCACAGCCCCAACGCGCCTCGGATCGAGAAAGCAACGCAAGCCGTTTTTGCCCCCAGCCCTCCACTCTCCATCGGGCGAACTGGGGCAGGGCTGCCCCGGCTCCCTGGGCCCTGCTGCTTTGCTGGGGGTCTCCGGTGCCCGAAAGCCACTCCCCACGGGTTCTCCTCCGTGGTTAATCAGGACTGGGCGCGGGAAGCCTTCTGCGCCCAGGCCCCAGCCATGCCCCATGAGCCGGCTCCGCCACACATCGCCGAGGCTCCTTTGAATCGATGGCCATAAACGAACTACTGGCAGCTGCATTCTGAAAAGGGAAACTCTCCTCGGGCAGCAAACCACAGCCCCAACGCGCCTCGGATCGAGAAAGCAACGCAAGCCGTTTTCGCCCCCGGACCCCCGCTCTCCATAGAGCGAACCGGGGCTGTGCTGCCCTGGCTCCCTGGGCCCTGCTGCTTTGCTGGGGTTCTCCGGTGCCCGAAACCCACTCCCCACGGGTTCTCCTTCGTCGAGAAGCCGAATTGGGCGCGCGAAGGAATTCTATGCCCAGGCCCCAGCCATGCCCCCTGAGCCAGCTCGGCGACTCAGCGCCTACGCCACGTCGCACCGACGGCCCCAAACAATCTTCTGGCAGCTGCATTCTGCAAAGGGAAACTCTCCTCGGGCAGCAAACCACAGCCCCAACGCGCCTCGGATCCAGAAAGCAACGCAAGCCGTTTTCGCCCCCGGCCCCCCGCTCTCCATAGAGCGAACCGGGGCAGGGCTGCCCCGGCTCCCTGGGCCCTGCTGCTTTGCTGGGTGTCTCCGGTGCCCGAAACCCACTCCCCACGGGTTCTCCTTTGTGAGGAAGCAGGATTGGGCGCGCGAAGGCCTTCTGCGCCCAGGCCCCAGCCATGCCCCCTGAGCCAGCACGGCCGCTCAGCGCCGAGGCCCCGTCGCACCGACAGCCCGAAACAATCTTCTGGCAGCTGCATTCTGCAAAGGGAAACTCTCCTCGGGCAGCAAACCACAGCCCCAACGCGCCTCGGATCGAGAAAGCAACGCAAGCCGTTTTCGCCCCCGGCCCCCCGCTCTCCATAGAGCGAACAGGGGCTGGGCTGCCCAGCCTCCCTGGGCCCTGCTGCTTTGCTGGGGGTCTCCGGTGCCTGAAACCCACTCCCCACGGGTTCTCCTTCGTGGGGAAGCAGGAATGGGCGCGCGAAGCCTTCTGCGCCCAGGCCCCAGCCATGCCCCATGAGCCGGCTCCGCCACACAGCGCCGAGGCTCCTTTGAATCGATGGCCATAAACGAACTACTGGCAGCTGCATTCTGCAAAGGGAAACTCTCCTCGGGCAGCAAACCACAGCCACAATGCGCCTCGGATCGAGAAAGCAACGCAAGCCGTTTTCACCCCCGGCCCTCCACTCTCCATTGGGCGAACTGGGGCAGGGCTGCCCCGGCTCCCTGGGCCCTGCTGCTTTGCTGGGGGTCTCCGGTGCCCGAAACCCACTCCCCATGGGTTCTCCTTCGTCGAGAAGCAGAATTGGGCGCGCGAAGGCCTTCTATGCCCAGGCCCCAGCCATGCCCCCTGAGCCAGCTCGGCCGCTCAGCGCCTACGCCACGTTGCACCGACGGCCCCAAACAATCTTCTGGCAGCTGAATTCTGCAAAGGGAAACTCTCCTCGGGCAGCAAACCACAGCCCCAACGCACCTCGGATCGAGAAAGCAACGCAAGCCGTTTTCGCCCCCTGACCCCCGCTCTCCATAGAGCGAACCGGGGCTGTGCTGCCCAGCCTCCCTGGGCCCTGCTGCTTTGCTGGGGGTCTCCGGTGCCCGAAACCCACTCCCCACGGGTTCTCCTTCGTGGGGAAGCAGGATTGGGCGCGCGAAGGCCTTCTGCGCCCAGGCCCCAGCCATGCCCCCTGAGCCAGCTCGGCCGCTCAGTGCCTATGCCCCGTCGCACCGAAGGCCCCAAACAATCTTCTCTCAGCTGCATTCTGCAAAGGGAAACTCTCCTCGGGCAGCAAACCACAGCCCCAATGCGCCTCGGATCGAGAAAGCAACCCAAGCCGTTTTCGCCCCCGGCCCCCTGCTCTCCATAGAGCGAACCGGGGCAGGGCTGCCCCGGCTCCCTGGGCCCTGCTGCTTTGCTGGGGGTCTCCGGTGCCCGAAACCCACTCCCCACGGGTTCTCCTTTGTGGGGAAGCAGGATTGGGCGCGCGAAGGCCTTCTGCGCCCAGGCCCCAGCCATGCCCCCTGAGCCAGCTCGGCCGCTCAGCGCCGAGGCCGCATCGCACCGACAGCCCGAAACAATCTTCTGGCAGCTGCATTCTGCAAAGGGAAACTCTCCTCGGGCAGCAAACCACAGCCCCAACGCGCCTCGGATCGAGAAAGCAACGCAAGCCGTTTTCGCCCCCGGACCCCCGCTCTCCATAGAGCGAACCGGGGCTGGGCTGCCCAGCCTCCCTAGGCCCTGCTGCTTTGCTGGGGGTCTCCGGTGCCCGAAACCCACTCCCCACGGGTTCTCCTTCGTGGGGAAGCAGGATTGGGCGCGCGAAGGCCTTCTGTGCCCAGGCCCCAGCCATGCCCCCTGAGCCAGCTCGGCCGCTCAGCGCCGAGGCCCCGTCGCACCGACGGCCCCAAACAATCTTCTGGCAGCTGCATTCTGCAAAGGGAAACTCTCCTCGGGCAGCAAACCACAGCCCCAACGCGCCTCGGATCGAGAAAGCAACGCAAGCTGTTTTCGCACCCGGCGCACGCCACTCCATAGGGCGAACCGGGGCTGGGCTGCCCCGGCTCCCTGGGCCCTGCTGCTTTGCTGGGGGTCTCCGGTGCCCGAAACCCACTCCCCACGGGTTCTCCTTCGTGGGGAAGCAGGATTGGGCGCGCGAAGGCCTTCTGCTCCCAGGCCCCATCAATGCCCCCTGGGGCAGCTCGGCCGCTCTGCGCCGAGGCCCCATCGCACCGATGGCCTGAAACAATCTTCTGGCAGCTGCATTCTGCAAAGGAAAACTCTCCTCGGGCAGCAAACCACAGCCCCAACGCGCCTCGGATCGAGAATACAACGCAAGCCGTTTTCGCCCCCGGCCCCCCGCTCTCCATAGAGCGAACCGGGGCAGGGCTGCCCAGGCTCCCTGGGCCCTGCTGCTTTGCTGGGGGTCTCCGGTGCCCGAAACCCACTCCCCACGGGTTCTCCTTCGTGGGGAAGCAGGATTGGGCGCGCGAAGGCCTTCTGCGCCCAGGCCCCAGCCATGCCCCCTGAGCCAGCTCGGCCGCTCAGCGCCTACGCCCCGTCGCACCGACAGCCCGAAACAATCTTCTGGCAGCTGCATTCTGCAAAGGGAAATGCTCATCGGGCAGCAAACGACAGGCCCAACGCGCCTCGGATCGAGAAAGCAACGCAAGCCGTTTTCGCCCCCGGCCCCCTCCCACTCCATAGGGCGAACCGGGGCTGGGCTGCCCCGGCTCCCTGGGCCCTGCTGCTTTGCTGGGTGTCTCCGGTGCCCGAAACCCACTCCCCACGGGTTCTCCTTCGTGGTTACTCAGGATTGGGCGCGGGAAGCCTTCTGCGCCCAGGCCCCAGCCATGCCCCCTGAGCCAGCTCGTCCGATCAGCGCCGAGGCCCCGTCGCACCGACGGCCCGAAGCAATCTTCTGTCAGCTGCATTCTGCAAAGGGAAACTCTCCTCGGGCAGCAAACCACAGCCCCAACGCGCCTCGGATCGAGAAAGCAACGCAAACCGTTTTCGCCCCCGGACCCCCGCTCTCCATAGAGCGAACCGGGGCTGGGCTGCCCAGCCTCCCTGGGCCCTGCTGCTTTGCTGGGGGTCTCCGGTGCCCGAAACCCACTCCCCACGGGTTCTCCTTCGTGGGGAAGCAGGATTGGGCGCGCGAAGGCCTTCTGCGCCCAGGCCCCAGCCATGCCCCCTGAGCCAGCTCGGCCGCGCAGCGCCTAGGCCCCGTCGCACCGACGGCCCCAAACAATCTTCTGGCAGCTGCATTCTGCAAAGGGAAACTCTCCTCGGGCAGCAAACCACAGCCCTAACGCGCCTCGAATCGAGAAAGCAACGCAAGACGTTTTCGCCCCCGGCCCCCCCCTCTCCATAGAGCGAACCGGGGCTGGGCTGCCCCGGCTCCCTGGGCCATGCTGCTTTGCTGGGTGTCTCCGGTGCCCGAAACCCACTCCCCACGGGTTCTCCTTCGTGGGGAAGCAGGATTGGGCGCGCGAAGACCTTCTGCGCCCAGGCCCCAGCCATGCCCCGTGAGCCAGCACGGCCGCTCAGCGCCGAGTTCCCGTCGCACCGACAGCCCGAAACAATCTTCTGTCAGCTGCATTCTGCAAAGGGAAACTCTCCTCGGGCAGCAAACCACAGCCCCAACGCGCCTCGGATCGAGAAAGCAACGCAAGCCGTTTTCGCCCCCGGCCCCCCGCTCTCCATAGAGCGAACCGGGGCTGGGCTGCCCGGCTCCTTGGGCCCTGCTGCTTTGCTGGGTGTCTCCGGTGCCCGAAACCCACTCCCCACGGGTTCTCCTTTGTGGTTAATCAGGATTGGGCGCGGGAAGCCTTCTGCGCCCAGGCCCCAGCCATGCCCCCTGAGCCAGCTCGTCCGATCAGCGCCTAGGCCCCGTCGCACCGACGGCCCGAAACAATCTTCTGTCAGCTGCATTCTGCAAAGGGAAACTCTCCTCGGGCAGCAAACCACAGCGCCAACGCGCCTCGGATCGAGAAAGCAACGCAAGCCGTTTTCGCCCCCGCCCCCCCGCTGTCCATAGAGCTAACCGGGGCTGGGCTCCCCCGGCTCCCTGGGCCCTGCTGCTTTGCTGGGGGTCTCCGGTGCCTGAAACCCACTCCCCAAGGGTTCTGCTTCGTGGGGAAGCAGGAATGGGCGCGGGAAGCCTTCTGCGCCCAGGCCCCAGCCATGCCCCCTGAGCCAGCTTGGCCGCTCAGCGCCGAGGCCCCGTCGCACCGACGGCCCGTAACAATCTTCTGGCAGCTGCATTCTGCAAAGGGAAACTCTCCTCGGGCAGCAAACCACAGCCCCAACGCGCCTCGGATCGAGAAAGCAACGCAAGCCGTTTTCAACCCCGGCCCCCCGCTCTCCATAGAGCGAACCGGGGCTGGGCTGCCCCGGCTCCCTGGGCCCTGCTGCTTTGCTGGGGGTCTCCGGTGCCCGAAACCCACTCCCCACGGGTTCTCCTTCGTGGGGAAGCAGGATTGGGCGCGCGAAGGCCTTCTGCGCCCAGGCCCCAGCCTTGCCCCCTGAGCCAGATCGGCCGCTCAGCGCCTAGGCCCCGTCGCACCGACGGCCCCAAACAATCTTCTGGCAGCTGCATTCTGCAAAGGGAAACTCTCCTCGGGCAGCAAACCACAGCCCTAACGCGCCTCGAATCGAGAAAGCAACGCAAGACGTTTTCGCCCCCGGCCCCCCCCTCTCCATAGAGCGAACCGGGGCTGGGCTGCCCCGGCTCCCTGGGCCATGCTGCTTTGCTGGGTGTCTCCGGTGCCCGAAACCCACTCCCCACGGGTTCTCCTTCGTGGGGAAGCAGGATTGGGCGCGCGAAGACCTTCTGCGCCCAGGCCCCAGCCATGCCCCGTGAGCCAGCACGGCCGCTCAGCGCCGAGTTCCCGTCGCACCGACAGCCCGAAACAATCTTCTGTCAGCTGCATTCTGCAAAGGGAAACTCTCCTCGGGCAGCAAACCACAGCCCCAACGCGCCTCGGATCGAGAAAGCAACGCAAGCCGTTTTCGCCCCCGGCCCCCCGCTCTCCATAGAGCGAACCGGGGCTGGGCTGCCCGGCTCCTTGGGCCCTGCTGCTTTGCTGGGTGTCTCCGGTGCCCGAAACCCACTCCCCACGGGTTCTCCTTTGTGGTTAATCAGGATTGGGCGCGGGAAGCCTTCTGCGCCCAGGCCCCAGCCATGCCCCCTGAGCCAGCTCGTCCGATCAGCGCCTAGGCCCCGTCGCACCGACGGCCCGAAACAATCTTCTGTCAGCTGCATTCTGCAAAGGGAAACTCTCCTCGGGCAGCAAACCACAGCGCCAACGCGCCTCGGATCGAGAAAGCAACGCAAGCCGTTTTCGCCCCCGCCCCCCCGCTGTCCATAGAGCTAACCGGGGCTGGGCTCCCCCGGCTCCCTGGGCCCTGCTGCTTTGCTGGGGGTCTCCGGTGCCTGAAACCCACTCCCCAAGGGTTCTGCTTCGTGGGGAAGCAGGAATGGGCGCGGGAAGGCCTTCTGCGCCCAGGCCCCAGCCTTGCCCCCTGAGCCAGATCGGCCGCTCAGCGCCTTGCCCCCGTCGCACCGATGGCCCGAAACAATCTTCTGGCAGCTGCATTCTGCAAAGGGAAACTCTCCTCGGGCAGCAAACCACAGCCCCAACGCGCCTCGGATCGAGAAAGCAACGCAAGCCGTTTTTGCCCCCAGCCCTCCACTCTCCATCGGGCGAACTGGGGCAGGGCTGCCCCGGCTCCCTGGGCCCTGCTGCTTTGCTGGGGGTCTCCGGTGCCCGAAAGCCACTCCCCACGGGTTCTCCTCCGTGGTTAATCAGGACTGGGCGCGGGAAGCCTTCTGCGCCCAGGCCCCAGCCATGCCCCATGAGCCGGCTCCGCCACACATCGCCGAGGCTCCTTTGAATCGATGGCCATAAACGAACTACTGGCAGCTGCATTCTGAAAAGGGAAACTCTCCTCGGGCAGCAAACCACAGCCCCAACGCGCCTCGGATCGAGAAAGCAACGCAAGCCGTTTTCGCCCCCGGACCCCCGCTCTCCATAGAGCGAACCGGGGCTGTGCTGCCCTGGCTCCCTGGGCCCTGCTGCTTTGCTGGGGTTCTCCGGTGCCCGAAACCCACTCCCCACGGGTTCTCCTTCGTCGAGAAGCCGAATTGGGCGCGCGAAGGAATTCTATGCCCAGGCCCCAGCCATGCCCCCTGAGCCAGCTCGGCGACTCAGCGCCTACGCCACGTCGCACCGACGGCCCCAAACAATCTTCTGGCAGCTGCATTCTGCAAAGGGAAACTCTCCTCGGGCAGCAAACCACAGCCCCAACGCGCCTCGGATCCAGAAAGCAACGCAAGCCGTTTTCGCCCCCGGCCCCCCGCTCTCCATAGAGCGAACCGGGGCAGGGCTGCCCCGGCTCCCTGGGCCCTGCTGCTTTGCTGGGTGTCTCCGGTGCCCGAAACCCACTCCCCACGGGTTCTCCTTTGTGAGGAAGCAGGATTGGGCGCGCGAAGGCCTTCTGCGCCCAGGCCCCAGCCATGCCCCCTGAGCCAGCACGGCCGCTCAGCGCCGAGGCCCCGTCGCACCGACAGCCCGAAACAATCTTCTGGCAGCTGCATTCTGCAAAGGGAAACTCTCCTCGGGCAGCAAACCACAGCCCCAACGCGCCTCGGATCGAGAAAGCAACGCAAGCCGTTTTCGCCCCCGGCCCCCCGCTCTCCATAGAGCGAACAGGGGCTGGGCTGCCCAGCCTCCCTGGGCCCTGCTGCTTTGCTGGGGGTCTCCGGTGCCTGAAACCCACTCCCCACGGGTTCTCCTTCGTGGGGAAGCAGGAATGGGCGCGCGAAGCCTTCTGCGCCCAGGCCCCAGCCATGCCCCATGAGCCGGCTCCGCCACACAGCGCCGAGGCTCCTTTGAATCGATGGCCATAAACGAACTACTGGCAGCTGCATTCTGCAAAGGGAAACTCTCCTCGGGCAGCAAACCACAGCCACAATGCGCCTCGGATCGAGAAAGCAACGCAAGCCGTTTTCACCCCCGGCCCTCCACTCTCCATTGGGCGAACTGGGGCAGGGCTGCCCCGGCTCCCTGGGCCCTGCTGCTTTGCTGGGGGTCTCCGGTGCCCGAAACCCACTCCCCATGGGTTCTCCTTCGTCGAGAAGCAGAATTGGGCGCGCGAAGGCCTTCTATGCCCAGGCCCCAGCCATGCCCCCTGAGCCAGCTCGGCCGCTCAGCGCCTACGCCACGTTGCACCGACGGCCCCAAACAATCTTCTGGCAGCTGAATTCTGCAAAGGGAAACTCTCCTCGGGCAGCAAACCACAGCCCCAACGCACCTCGGATCGAGAAAGCAACGCAAGCCGTTTTCGCCCCCTGACCCCCGCTCTCCATAGAGCGAACCGGGGCTGTGCTGCCCAGCCTCCCTGGGCCCTGCTGCTTTGCTGGGGGTCTCCGGTGCCCGAAACCCACTCCCCACGGGTTCTCCTTCGTGGGGAAGCAGGATTGGGCGCGCGAAGGCCTTCTGCGCCCAGGCCCCAGCCATGCCCCCTGAGCCAGCTCGTCCGATCAGCGCCGAGGCCCCATGGCACCGACGGCCCGAAACAATCTTCTGTCAGCTGCATTCTGCAAAGGGAAACTCTCCTCGGGCAGCAAACCACAGCCCCAACGCGCCTCGGATCGAGAAAGCAACGCAAACCGTTTTCGCCCCAGGACCCCCGCTCTCCATAGAGCGAACCGGGGCTGGGCTGCCCAGCCTCCCTGGGCCCTGCTGCTTTGCTGGGGGTCTCCGGTGCCCGAAACCCACTCCCCACGGGTTCTCCTTCGTGGGGAAGCAGAATTGGGCGCGCGAAGACCTTCTGCGCCCAGGCCCCAGCCATGCCCCCTGAGCCAGCACGGCCGCTCAGCGCCGAGTCCCCGTCGCACCGACAGCCCGAAACAATCTTCTGTCAGCTGCATTCTGCAAAGGGAAACTCTCCTCGGGCAGCAAACCACAGCCCCAACGCGCCTCGGATCGAGAAAGCAACGCAAGCCGTTTTCGCCCCCGGACCCCCGCTCTCCATAGAGCGAACCGGGGCTGGGCTGCCAAGGCTCCCTGGGCCCTGGTGCTTTGCTGGGTGTCTCCGGTGCCCGAAACCCACTCCCCACGGGTTCTCCTTCGTGGGGAAGCAGGATTGGGCGCGCGAAGACCTTCTGCGCCCAGGCCCCAGCCATGCCCGATGAGCCAGCTCGGCCGCTCAGCGCCTACGCCCCGTCGCACCGAAGGCCCCAAACAATCTTCTGGCAGCTGCATTCTGCAAAGTGAAACTCTCCTCGGGCAGCAAACCACAGCCCCAACGCGCCTCGGATCGAGAAAGCAACGCAAGCCGTTTTCGCCCCCGGCCCCCCGCTCTCCATAGAGCGAACCGGGGCTGGGCTGCCCCGGCTCCCTGGGCCCTGCTGCTTTGCTGGGTGTCTCCGGTGCCCGAAACCCACTCCCCACGGGTTCTCCTTTGTGGGGAAGCAGGATTGGGCGCACGAAGGCCTTCTGCGCCCAGGCCCCATCAATGCCCCCTGGGGCAGCTCGGCCGCTCAGCGCCTTGCCCCCGTCGCACCGATGGCCCGAAACAATCTTCTGGCAGCTGCATTCTGCAAAGGGAAACTCTCCTCGGGCAGCAAACCACAGCCCCAACGCGCCTCGGATCGAGAAAGCAACGCAAGCCGTTTTTGCCCCCAGCCCTCCACTCTCCATCGGGCGAACTGGGGCAGGGCTGCCCCGGCTCCCTGGGCCCTGCTGCTTTGCTGGGTGTCTCCGGTGCCCGAAAGCCACTCCCCACGGGTTCTCCTCCGTGGTTAATCAGGACTGGGCGCGGGAAGCCTTCTGCGCCCAGGCCCCAGCCATGCCCCATGAGCCGGCTCCGCCACACAGCGCCGAGGCTCCTTTGAATCGATGGCCATAAACGAACTACTGGCAGCTGCATTCTGAAAAGGGAAACTCTCCTCGGGCAGCAAACCACAGCCCCAACGCGCCTCGGATCGAGAAAGCAACGCAAGCCGTTTTCGCCCCCGGACCCCCGCTCTCCATAGAGCGAACCGGGGCTGTGCTGCCCTGGCTCCCTGGGCCCTGCTGCTTTGCTGGGGGTCTCCGGTGCCCGAAACCCACTCCCCACGGGTTCTCCTTTGTGGGGAAGCAGGATTGGGCGCGCGAAGGCCTTCTGCGCCCAGGCCCCAGCCATGCCCCCTGAGCCAGCTCGGCCGCTCAGCGCCGAGGCCCCATCGCACCGACAGCCCGAAACAATCTTCTGGCAGCTGCATTCTGCAAAGGGAAACTCTCCTCGGGCAGCAAACCACAGCCCCAACGCGCCTCGGATCGAGAAAGCAACGCAAGCCGTTTTCGCCCCCGGACCCCCGCTCTCCATAGAGCGAACCGGGGCTGGGCTGCCCAGCCTCCCTGGGCCCTGCTGCTTTGCTGGGGGTCTCCGGTGCCCGAAACCCACTCCCCACGGGTTCTACTTCGTGGGGAAGCAGGATTGGGCGCGCGAAGGCTTTATGCGCCCAGGGCCCAGCCATGCCCCCTGAGCCAGCTCGGCCGCTCAGCGCCTTGGCCCCGTCGCACCGATGGCCCGAAACAATCTTCTGGCAGCTGCATTCTGCAAAGGGTAACTCTCCTCGGGCAGCAAACCACAGCCCCAACGCGCCTCGGATCGAGAAAGCAACGCAAGCCGTTTTTGCCCCCAGCCCTCCCCTCTCCATCGGGCGAACTGCGGCAGGGCTGCCCCGGCTCCCTGGGCCCTGCTGCTTTGCTGGGGTTCTCCGGTGCCCGAAACCCACTCCCCACGGGTTCTCCTTCGTCGAGAAGCCGAATTGGGCGCGCGAAGGAATTCTATGCCCAGGCCCCAGCCATGCCCCCTGAGCCAGCTCGGCGACTCAGCGCCTACGCCACGTCGCACCGACGGCCCCAAACAATCTTCTGGCAGCTGCATTCTGCAAAGGGAAACTCTCCTCGGGCAGCAAACCACAGCCCCAACGCGCCTCGGATCCAGAAAGCAACGCAAGCCGTTTTCGCCCCCGGCCCCCCGCTCTCCATAGAGCGAACCGGGGCAGGGCTGCCCCGGCTCCCTGGGCCCTGCTGCTTTGCTGGGTGTCTCCGGTGCCCGAAACCCACTCCCCACGGGTTCTCCTTTGTGAGGAAGCAGGATTGGGCGCGCGAAGGCCTTCTGCGCCCAGGCCCCAGCCATGCCCCCTGAGCCAGCACGGCCGCTCAGCGCCGAGGCCCCGTCGCACCGACAGCCCGAAACAATCTTCTGGCAGCTGCATTCTGCAAAGGGAAACTCTCCTCGGGCAGCAAACCACAGCCCCAACGCGCCTCGGATCGAGAAAGCAACGCAAGCCGTTTTCGCCCCCGGCCCCCCGCTCTCCATAGAGCGAACAGGGGCTGGGCTGCCCAGCCTCCCTGGGCCCTGCTGCTTTGCTGGGGGTCTCCGGTGCCTGAAACCCACTCCCCACGGGTTCTCCTTCGTGGGGAAGCAGGAATGGGCGCGCGAAGCCTTCTGCGCCCAGGCCCCAGCCATGCCCCATGAGCCGGCTCCGCCACACAGCGCCGAGGCTCCTTTGAATCGATGGCCATAAACGAACTACTGGCAGCTGCATTCTGCAAAGGGAAACTCTCCTCGGGCAGCAAACCACAGCCACAATGCGCCTCGGATCGAGAAAGCAACGCAAGCCGTTTTCACCCCCGGCCCTCCACTCTCCATTGGGCGAACTGGGGCAGGGCTGCCCCGGCTCCCTGGGCCCTGCTGCTTTGCTGGGGGTCTCCGGTGCCCGAAACCCACTCCCCATGGGTTCTCCTTCGTCGAGAAGCAGAATTGGGCGCGCGAAGGCCTTCTATGCCCAGGCCCCAGCCATGCCCCCTGAGCCAGCTCGGCCGCTCAGCGCCTACGCCACGTTGCACCGACGGCCCCAAACAATCTTCTGGCAGCTGAATTCTGCAAAGGGAAACTCTCCTCGGGCAGCAAACCACAGCCCCAACGCACCTCGGATCGAGAAAGCAACGCAAGCCGTTTTCGCCCCCTGACCCCCGCTCTCCATAGAGCGAACCGGGGCTGTGCTGCCCAGCCTCCCTGGGCCCTGCTGCTTTGCTGGGGGTCTCCGGTGCCCGAAACCCACTCCCCACGGGTTCTCCTTCGTGGGGAAGCAGGATTGGGCGCGCGAAGGCCTTCTGCGCCCAGGCCCCAGCCATGCCCCCTGAGCCAGCTCGTCCGATCAGCGCCGAGGCCCCATGGCACCGACGGCCCGAAACAATCTTCTGTCAGCTGCATTCTGCAAAGGGAAACTCTCCTCGGGCAGCAAACCACAGCCCCAACGCGCCTCGGATCGAGAAAGCAACGCAAACCGTTTTCGCCCCAGGACCCCCGCTCTCCATAGAGCGAACCGGGGCTGGGCTGCCCAGCCTCCCTGGGCCCTGCTGCTTTGCTGGGGGTCTCCGGTGCCCGAAACCCACTCCCCACGGGTTCTCCTTCGTGGGGAAGCAGAATTGGGCGCGCGAAGACCTTCTGCGCCCAGGCCCCAGCCATGCCCCCTGAGCCAGCACGGCCGCTCAGCGCCGAGTCCCCGTCGCACCGACAGCCCGAAACAATCTTCTGTCAGCTGCATTCTGCAAAGGGAAACTCTCCTCGGGCAGCAAACCACAGCCCCAACGCGCCTCGGATCGAGAAAGCAACGCAAGCCGTTTTCGCCCCCGGACCCCCGCTCTCCATAGAGCGAACCGGGGCTGGGCTGCCAAGGCTCCCTGGGCCCTGGTGCTTTGCTGGGTGTCTCCGGTGCCCGAAACCCACTCCCCACGGGTTCTCCTTCGTGGGGAAGCAGGATTGGGCGCGCGAAGACCTTCTGCGCCCAGGCCCCAGCCATGCCCGATGAGCCAGCTCGGCCGCTCAGCGCCTACGCCCCGTCGCACCGAAGGCCCCAAACAATCTTCTGGCAGCTGCATTCTGCAAAGTGAAACTCTCCTCGGGCAGCAAACCACAGCCCCAACGCGCCTCGGATCGAGAAAGCAACGCAAGCCGTTTTCGCCCCCGGCCCCCCGCTCTCCATAGAGCGAACCGGGGCTGGGCTGCCCCGGCTCCCTGGGCCCTGCTGCTTTGCTGGGTGTCTCCGGTGCCCGAAACCCACTCCCCACGGGTTCTCCTTTGTGGGGAAGCAGGATTGGGCGCACGAAGGCCTTCTGCGCCCAGGCCCCATCAATGCCCCCTGGGGCAGCTCGGCCGCTCTGCGCCGAGGCCCCATCGCACCGATGGCCTGAAACAATCTTCTGGCAGCTGCATTCTGCAAAGGAAAAATCTCCTCGGGCAGCAAACCACAGCCCCAACGCGCCTCGGATCGAGAAAGCAACGCAAGCCGTTTTCGCCCCCGGACCCCCGCTCTCCATAGAGCGAACCGGGGTTCTGCTGCCCTGGCTCCCTGGGCCCTGCTGCTTTGCTGGGGGTCTCCGGTGCCCGAAACCCACTCCCCACGGGTTCTCCTTTGTGGGGAAGCAGGATTGGGCGCGCGAAGGCCTTCTGCGCCCAGGCCCCAGCAATGCACCCTGAGCCAGCTCGGCCGCTCAGCGCCGAGGCCCCATCGCACCGACAGCCCGAAACAATCTTCTGGCAGCTGCATTCTGCAAAGGGAAACTCTCCTCGGGCAGCAAACCACAGCCCCAACGCGCCTCGGATCGAGAAAGCAACGCAAGCCGTTTTCGCCCCCGGACCCCCGCTCTCCATAGAGCGAACCGGGGCTGGGCTGCCCAGCCTCCCTGGGCCCTGCTGCTTTGCTGGGGGTCTCCAGTGCCCGAAACCCACTCCCCACGGGTTCTACTTCGTGGGGAAGCAGGATTGGGCGCGCGAAGGCCTTCTGCGCCCAGGCCCCAGCCATGCCCCCTGAGCCAGCTCGGCCGCTCAGCGCCTTGGCCCCGTCGCACCGATGGCCCGAAACAATCTTCTGGCAGCTGCATTCTGCAAAGGGTAACTCTCCTCGGGCAGCAAACCACAGCCCCAACGCGCCTCGGATCGAGAAAGCAACGCAAGCCGTTTTTGCCCCCAGCCCTCCCCTCTCCATCGGGCGAACTGCGGCAGGGCTGCCCCGGCTCCCTGGGCCCTGCTGCTTTGCTGGGGGTCTCCGGTGCCCGAAACCCACTCCCCACGGGTTCTCCTTCGTCGAGAAGCAGAATTGGGCGCGCGAAGGAATTCTATGCCCAGGCCCCAGCCATGACCCCTGAGCCAGCTCGGCGACTCAGCGCCTACGCCACGTAGCACCGATGGCCCGAAACAATCTTCTGGCAGCTGCATTCTGCAAAGGGAAACTCTCCTCGGGCAGCAAACCACAGCCCCAACGCGCCTCGGATCGAGAAAGCAACGCAAGCCGTTTTCGCCCCCGGCCCCCCGCTCTCCATAGAGCGAACCGGGGCTGGGCTGCCCCAGCTCCCTGGGCCCTGCTGCTTTGCTGGGTGTCTCCGGTGCCCGAAACCCACTCCCCACGGGTTCTCCTTCGTGGGGAAGCAGGATTGGGCGCGCGAAGGCCTTCTGCGCCCAGGCCCCAGCCATGCCCCCTGAGCCAGCTCGGCCGATCAGCGCCTACGCCACGTCGCACCGACGGCCCCAAACAATCTTCTGGCAGCTGCATTCTGCAAAGGGAAACTCTCCTCGGGCAGCAAACCACAGCCCCAACGCGCCTCGGATCGAGAAAGCAACGCAAGCCGTTTTCGCCCCCGGCCCCCCGCTCTCCATAGAGCGAACCGGGGCAGGGCTGCCCCGGCTCCCTGGGCCCTGCTGCTTTGCTGGGTGTCTCCGGTGCCCGAAACCCACTCCCCACGGGTTCTCCTTTGTGGGGAAGCAGAATTGGGCGCGCGAAGGCCTTCTGCGCCCAGGCCCCAGCCATGCCCCCTGAGCCAGCTTGGCCGCTCAGCGCCGAGGCCCCGTCGCACCGACGGCCCGTAACAATCTTCTGGCAGCTGCATTCTGCAAAGGGAAACTCTCCTCGGGCAGCAAACCACAGCCCCAACGCGCCTCGGATCGAGAAAGCAACGCAAGCCGTTTTCAACCCCGGCCCCCCGCTCTCCATAGAGCGAACCGGGGCTGGGCTGCCCCGGCTCCCTGGGCCCTGCTGCTTTGCTGGGGGTCTCCGGTGCCCGAAACCCACTCCACACGGGTTCTCCTTCGTGAGGAAGCAGGATTGGGCGCGCGAAGGCCTTCTGCGCCCAGGCCCCAGCCATGCCCCCTGAGCCAGCTCGGCCGCTCAGCGCCTTGCCCCCGTCGCACCGATGGCCCGAAACAATCTTCTGGCAGCTGCATTCTGCAAAGGGAAACTCTCCTCGGGCAGCAAACCACAGCCCCAACGCGCCTCGGATCGAGAAAGCAACGCAAGCCGTTTTCGCCCCCAGCCCTCCACTCTCCATCGGGCGAACTGGGGCAGGGCTGCCCCGGCTCCCTGGGCCCTGCTGCTTTGCTGGGGGTCTCCGGTGCCCGAAAGCCACTCCCCACGGGTTCTCCTTCGTGGTTAATCAGGACTGGGCGCGGGAAGCCTTCTGCGCCCAGGCCCCAGCCATGCCCCATGAGCCGGCTCCGCCACACAGCGCCGAGGCTCCTTTGAATCGATGGCCATAAACGAACTACTGGCAGCTGCATTCTGAAAAGGGAAACTCTCCTCGGGCAGCAAACCACAGCCCCAACGCGCCTCGGATCGAGAAAGCAACGCAAGCCGTTTTCGCCCCCGGACCCCCGCTCTCCATAGAGCGATCCGGGGCTGTGCTGCCCTGGCTCCCTGGGCCCTGCTGCTTTGCTGGGGGTCTCCGGTGCCCGAAACCCACTCCCCACGGGTTCTCCTTTGTGGGGAAGCAGGATTGGGCGCGCGAAGGCCTTCTGCGCCCAGGCCCCAGCCATGCCCCCTGAGCCAGCTCGGCCGCTCAGCGCCGAGGCCCCATCGCACCGACAGCCCGAAACAATCTTCTGGCAGCTGCATTCTGCAAAGGGAAACTCTCCTCGGGCAGCAAACCACAGCCCCAACGCGCCTCGGATCGAGAAAGCAACGCAAGCCGTTTTCGCCCCCGGACCCCCGCTCTCCATAGAGCGAACCGGGGCTGGGCTGCCCAGCCTCCCTGGGCCCTGCTGCTTTGCTGGGGGTCTCCGGTGCCCGAAACCCACTCCCCACGGGTTCTACTTCGTGGGGAAGCAGGATTGGGCGCGCGAAGGCCTTATGCGCCCAGGGCCCAGCCATGCCCCCTGAGCCAGCTCGGCCGCTCAGCGCCTTGGCCCCGTCGCACCGATGGCCCGAAACAATCTTCTGGCAGCTGCATTCTGCAAAGGGTAACTCTCCTCGGGCAGCAAACCACAGCCCCAACGCGCCTCGGATCGAGAAAGCAACGCAAGCCGTTTTTGCCCCCAGCCCTCCCCTCTCCATCGGGCGAACTGGGGCAGGGCTGCCCCGGCTCCCTGGGCCCTGCTGCTTTGCTGGGGGTCTCCAGTGCCCGAAACCCACTCCCCACGGGTTCTCCTTCGTCGAGAAGCAGAATTGGGCGCGCGAAGGAATTCTATGCCCAGGCCCCAGCCATGACCCCTGAGCCAGCTCGGCGACTCAGCGCCTACGCCACGTAGCACCGATGGCCCCAAACAATCTTCTGGCAGCTGCATTCTGCAAAGGGAAACTCTCCTCGGGCAGCAAACCACAGCCCCAATGCGCCTCGGATCGAGAAAGCAACGCAAGCCGTTTTCGCCCCCTGCCCCCCGCTCTCCATAGAGCGAACCGGGGCTGGGCTGCCCAGCCTCCCTGGGCCCTGCTGCTTTGCTGGGGGTCTCCGGTGCCCGAAACCCACTCCCCACGGGTTCTCCTTCGTGGGGAAGCAGGATTGGGCGCGCGAAGGCCTTCTGCGCCCAGGCCCCAGCCATGCCCCCTGAGCCAGCTCGGCCGATCAGCGCCTACGCCACGTCGCACCGACGGCCCCAAACAATCTTCTGGCAGCTGCATTCTGCAAAGGGAAACTCTCCTCGGGCAGCAAACCACAGCCCCAACGCGCCTCGGATCGAGAAAGCAACGCAAGCCGTTTTCGCCCCCGGCCCCCCGCTCTCCATAGAGCGAACCGGGGCAGGGCTGCCCCGGCTCCCTGGGCCCTGCTGCTTTGCTGGGTGTCTCCGGTGCCCGAAACCCACTCCCCACGGGTTCTCCTTTGTGGGGAAGCAGGATTGGGCGCGCGAAGGCCTTCTGCGCCCAGGCCCCAGCCATGCCCCCTGAGCCAGCACGGCCGCTCAGCGCCGAGGCCCCGTCGCACCGACAGCCCGAAACAATCTTCTGGCAGCTGCATTCTGCAAAGGGAAACTCTCCTCGGGCAGCAAACCACAGCCCCAACGCGCCTCGGATCGAGAAAGCAACGCAAGCCGTTTTCGCCCCCGGCCCCCCGCTCTCCATAGAGCGAACAGGGGCTGGGCTGCCCAGCCTCCCTGGGCCCTGCTGCTTTGCTGGGGGTCTCCGGTGCCTGAAACCCACTCCCCACGGGTTCTCCTTCGTGGGGAAGCAGGAATGGGCGCGCGAAGCATTCTGCGCCCAGGCCCCAGCCATGCCCCATGAGCCGGCTCCGCCACACAGCGCCGAGGCTCCTTTGAATCGATGGCCATAAACGAACTACTGGCAGCTGCATTCTGCAAAGGGAAACTCTCCTCGGGCAGCAAACCACAGCCACAATGCGCCTCGGATCGAGAAAGCAACGCAAGCCGTTTTCACCCCCGGCCCTCCACTCTCCATTGGGCGAACTGGGGCAGGGCTGCCCCGGCTCCCTGGGCCCTGCTGCTTTGCTGGGGGTCTCCGGTGCCCGAAACCCACTCCCCATGGGTTCTCCTTCGTCGAGAAGCAGAATTGGGCGCGCGAAGGCCTTCTATGCCCAGGCCCCAGCCATGCCCCCTGAGCCAGCTCGGCCGCTCAGCGCCTACGCCACGTTGCACCGACGGCCCCAAACAATCTTCTGGCAGCTGAATTCTGCAAAGGGAAACTCTCCTCGGGCAGCAAACCACAGCCCCAACGCGCCTCGGATCGAGAAAGCAACGCAAGCCGTTTTCGCCCCCTGACCCCCGCTCTCCATAGAGCGAACCGGGGCTGTGCTGCCCAGCCTCCCTGGGCCCTGCTGCTTTGCTGGGGGTCTCCGGTGCCCGAAACCCACTCCCCACGGGTTCTCCTTCGTGGGGAAGCAGGATTGGGCGCGCGAAGGCCTTCTGCGCCCAGGCCCCAGCCATGCCCCCTGAGCCAGCTCGTCCGATCAGCGCCGAGGCCCCATCGCACCGACGGCCCGAAACAATCTTCTGTCAGCTGCATTCTGCAAAGGGAAACTCTCCTCGGGCAGCAAACCACAGCCCCAACGCGCCTCGGATCGAGAAAGCAACGCAAACCGTTTTCGCCCCTGGACCCCCGCTCTCCATAGAGCGAACCGGGGCTGGGCTGCCCAGCCTCCCTGGGCCCTGCTGCTTTGCTGGGGGTCTCCGGTGCCCGAAACCCACTCCCCACGGGTTCTCCTTCGTGGGGAAGCAGGATTGGGCGCGCGAAGACCTTCTGCGCCCAGGCCCCAGCCATGCCCCCTGAGCCAGCACGGCCGCTCAGCGCCGAGTCCCCGTCGCACCGACAGCCCGAAACAATCTTCTGTCAGCTGCATTCTGCAAAGGGAAACTCTCCTCGGGCAGCAAACCACAGCCCCAACGCGCCTCGGATCGAGAAAGCAACGCAAGCCGTTTTCGCCCCCGGACCCCCGCTCTCCATAGAGCGAACCGGGGCTGGGCTGCCAAGGCTCCCTGGGCCCTGCTGCTTTGCTGGGTGTCTCCGGTGCCCGAAACCCACTCCCCACGGGTTCTCCTTCGTGGGGAAGCAGGATTGGGCGCGCGAAGACCTTCTGCGCCCAGGCCCCAGCCATGCCCCCTGAGCCAGCAGGGCCGCTCAGCGCCGAGTCCCCGTCGCACCGACAGCCCGAAACAATCTTCTGTCAGCTGCATTCTGCAAAGGGAAACTCTCCTCGGGCAGCAAACCACAGCCCCAACGCGCCTCGGATCGAGAAAGCAACGCAAGCCGTTTTCGCCCCCGGCCCCCCGCTCTCCATAGAGCGAACCGGGGCTGGGCTGCCCAGCCTCCCTGGGCCCTGCTGCTTTGCTGGGTGTCTCCGGTGCCCGAAACCCACTCCCCACGGGTTCTCCTTCGTGGGGAAGCAGGATTGGGCGCGCGAAGCCTTCTGCGCCCAGGCCACAGCCATGCCCCCTGAGCCAGCTCGGCCGCTCAGCGCCTACGCCCCGTCGCACCGAAGGCCCCAAACAATCTTCTGGCAGCTGCATTCTGCAAAGGGAAACTCTCCTCGGGCAGCAAACCACAGCCCCAACGCGCCTCGGATCGAGAAAGCAACGCAAGCCGTTTTCGCCCCCGGCCCCCCGCTCTCCATAGAGCGAACCGGGGCTGGGCTGCCCCGGCTCCCTGGGCCCTGCTGCTTTGCTGGGTGTCTCCGGTGCCCGAAACCCACTCCCCACGGGTTCTCCTTTGTGGGGAAGCAGGATTGGGCGCACGAAGGCCTTCTGCGCCCAGGCCCCATCAATGCCCCCTGGGGCAGCTCGGCCGCTCTGAGCCGAGGCCCCATCGCACCGATGGCCTGAAACAATCTTCTGGCAGCTGCATTCTGCAAAGGAAAACTCTCCTCGGGCAGCAAACCACAGCCCCAACGCGCCTCGGATCGAGAAAGCAACGCAAGCCGTTTTCGCCCCCGGACCCCCGCTCTCCATAGAGCGAACCGGGGCTGTGCTGCCCTGGCTCCCTGGGCCCTGCTGCTTTGCTGGGGGTCTCCGGTGCCCGAAACCCACTCCCCACGGCTTCTCCTTTGTGGGGAAGCAGGATTGGGCGCGCGAAGGCCTTCTGCGCCCAGGCCCCAGCCATGCCCCCTGAGCCAGCTCGGCCGCTCAGCGCCGAGGCCCCATCGCACCGACAGCCCGAAACAATCTTCTGGCAGCTGCATTCTGCAAAGGGAAACTCTCCTCGGGCAGCAAACCACAGCCCCAACGCGCCTCGGATCGAGAAAGCAACGCAAGCCGTTTTCGCCCCCGGACCCCCGCTCTCCATAGAGCGAACCGGGGCTGGGCTGCCCAGCCTCCCTGGGCCCTGCTGCTTTGCTGGGGGTCTCCGGTGCCCGAAACCCACTCCCCACGGGTTCTACTTCGTGGGGAAGCAGGATTGGGCGCGCGAAGGCCTTATGCGCCCAGGGCCCAGCCATGCCCCCTGAGCCAGCTCGGCCGCTCAGCGCCTTGGCCCCGTCGCACCGATGGCCCGAAACAATCTTCTGGCAGCTGCATTCTGCAGGGTAACTCTCCTCGGGCAGCAAACCACAGCCCCAACGCGCCTCGGATCGAGAAAGCAACGCAAGCCGTTTTTGCCCCCAGCCCTCCCCTCTCCATCGGGCGAACTGCGGCAGGGCTGCCCCGGCTCCCTGGGCCCTGCTGCTTTGCTGGGGGTCTCCGGTGCCCGAAACCCACTCCCCACGGGTTCTCCTTCGTCGAGAAGCAGAATTGGGCGCGCGAAGGAATTCTATGCCCAGGCCCCAGCCATGACCCCTGAGCCAGCTCGGCGACTCAGCGCCTACGCCACGTAGCACCGACGGCCCCAAACAATCTTCTGGCAGCTGCATTCTGCAAAGGGAAACTCTCCTCGGGCAGCAAACCACAGCCCCAACGCGCCTCGGATCGAGAAAGCAACGCAAGCCGTTTTCGCCCCCGGCCCCCCGCTCTCCATAGAGCGAACCGGGGCTGGGCTGCCCCAGCTCCCTGGGCCCTGCTGCTTTGCTGGGTGTCTCCGGTGCCCGAAACCCACTCCCCACGGGTTCTCCTTCGTGGGGAAGCAGGATTGGGCGCGCGAAGGCCTTCTGCGCCCAGGCCCCAGCCATGCCCCCTGAGCCAGCTCGGCCGATCAGCGCCTACGCCACGTCGCACCGACGGCCCCAAACAATCTTCTGGCAGCTGCATTCTGCAAAGGGAAACTCTCCTCGGGCAGCAAACCACAGCCCCAACGCGCCTCGGATCGAGAAAGCAACGCAAGCCGTTTTCGCCCCCGGCCCCCCGCTCTCCATAGAGCGAACCGGGGCAGGGCTGCCCCGGCTCCCTGGGCCCTGCTGCTTTGCTGGGTGTCTCCGGTGCCCGAAACCCACTCCCCACGGGTTCTCCTTTGTGGGGAAGCAGGATTGGGCGCGCGAAGGCCTTCTGCGCCCAGGCCCCAGCCATGCCCCCTGAGCCAGCACGGCCGCTCAGCGCCGAGTCCCCGTCGCACCGACAGCCCGAAACAATCTTCTGGCAGCTGCATTCTGCAAAGGGAAACTCTCCTCGGGCAGCAAACCACAGCTCCAACGCGCCTCGGATCGAGAAAGCAACGCAAGCCGTTTTCGCCCCCGGCCCCCCACTCTCCATAGAGCGAACAGGGGCTGGGCTGCCCAGCCTCCCTGGGCCCTGCTGCTTTGCTGGGGGTCTCCGGTGCCTGAAACCCACTCCCCACGGGTTCTCCTTCGTGGGGAAGCAGGAATGGGCGCGCGAAGCCTTCTGCGCCCAGGCCCCAGCCATGCCCCATGAGCCGGCTCCGCCACACAGCGCCGAGGCTCCTTTGAATCGATGGCCATAAACGAACTACTGGCAGCTGCATTCTGCAAAGGGAAACTCTCCTCGGGCAGCAAACCACAGCCACAATGCGCCTCGGATCGAGAAAGGAACGCAAGCCGTTTTCACCCCCGGCCCTCCACTCTCCATTGGGCGAACTGGGGCAGGGCTGCCCCGGCTCCCTGGGCCCTGCTGCTTTGCTGGGTGTCTCCGGTGCCCGAAACCCACTCCCCATGGGTTCTCCTTCGTCGAGAAGCAGAATTGGGCGCGCGAAGGCCTTCTATGCCCAGGCCCCAGCCATGCCCCCTGAGCCAGCTCGGCCGCTCAGCGCCTACGCCACGTTGCACCGACGGCCCCAAACAATCTTCTGGCAGCTGAATTCTGCAAAGGGAAACTCTCCTCGGGCAGCAAACCACAGCCCCAACGCGCCTCGGATCGAGAAAGCAACGCAAGCCGTTTTCGCCCCCGGACCCCCGCTCTCCATAGAGCGAACCGGGGCTGTGCTGCCCAGCCTCCCTGGGCCCTGCTGCTTTGCTGGGGGTCTCCGGTGCCCGAAACCCACTCCCCACGGGTTCTCCTTCGTGGGGAAGCAGGATTGGGCGCGCGAAGGCCTTCTGCGCCCAGGCCCCAGCCATGCCCCCTGAGCCAGCTCGTCCGATCAGCGCCGAGGCCCCATCGCACCGACGCCCCGAAACAATCTTCTGTCAGCTGCATTCTGCAAAGGGAAACTCTCCTCGGGCAGCAAACCACAGCCCCAACGCGCCTCGGATCGAGAAAGCAACGCAAACCGTTTTCGCCCCCGGACCCCCGCTCTCCATAGAGCGAACCGGGGCTGGGCTGCCCAGCCTCCCTGGGCCCTGCTGCTTTGCTGGGGGTCTCCGGTGCCCGAAACCCACTCCCCACGGGTTCTCCTTCGTGGGGAAGCAGGATTGGGCGCGCGAAGACCTTCTGCGCCCAGGCCCCAGCCATGCCCCCTGAGCCAGCACGGCCGCTCAGCGCCGAGTCCCCGTCGCACCGACAGCCCGAAACAATCTTCTGTCAGCTGCATTCTGCAAAGGGAAACTCTCCTCGGGCAGCAAACCACAGCCCCAACGCGCCTCGGATCGAGAAAGCAACGCAAGCCGTTTTCGCCCCCGGCCCCCCGCTCTCCATAGAGTGAACCGGGGCTGGGCTGCCAAGGCTCCCTGGGCCATGCTGCTTTGCTGGGTGTCTCCGGTGCCCGAAACCCACTCCCCACGGGTTCTCCTTCGTGGGGAAGCAGGATTGGGCGCGCGAAGACCTTCTGCGCCCAGGCCCCAGCCATGCCCCCTGAGCCAGCACGGCCGCTCAGCGCCGAGTCCCCGTCGCACCGACAGCCCGAAACAATCTTCTGTCAGCTGCATTCTGCAAAGGGAAACTCTCCTCGGGCAGCAAACCACAGCCCCAACGCGCCTCGGATCGAGAAAGCAACGCAAGCCGTTTTCGCCCCCGGCCCCCCGCTCTCCATAGAGCGAACCGGGGCTGGGCTGCCCAGCCTCCCTGGGCCCTGCTGCTTTGCTGGGGGTCTCCGGTGCCCGAAACCCACTCCCCACGGGTTCTCCTTCGTGGGGAAGCAGGATTGGGCGCGCGAAGCCTTCTGCGCCCAGGCCCCAGCCATGCCCCCTGAGCCAGCTCGGCCGCTCAGCGCCTACGCCCCGTCGCACCGAAGGCCCCAAACAATCTTCTGGCAGCTGCATTCTGCAAAGGGAAACTCTCCTCGGGCAGCAAACCACAGCCCCAACGCGCCTCGGATCGAGAAAGCAACGCAAGCCGTTTTCGCCCCCGGCCCCCCGCTCTCCATAGAGCGAACCGGGGCTGGGCTGCCCCGGCTCCCTGGGCTCTGCTGCTTTGCTGGGTGTCTCCGGTGCCCGAAACCCACTCCCCACGGGTTCTCCTTTGTGGGGAAGCAGGATTGGGCGCACGAAGGCCTTCTGCGCCCATGCCCCAGCCATGCCTCCTGAGCCAGCTCGGCCGCTCAGCGCCGAGGCCCCATCGCACCGACAGCCCGAAACAATCTTCTGGCAGCTGCATTCTGCAAAGGGAAACTCTCCTCGGGCAGCAAACCACAGCCCCAACGCGCCTCGGATCGAGAAAGCAACGCAAGCCGTTTTCGCCCCCGGCCCCCCGCTCTCCATAGAGCGAACCGGGGCAGGGCTGCCCAGGCTCCCTGGGCCCTGCTGCTTTGCTGGGGGTCTCCGGTGCCCGAAACCCACTCCCCACGGGTTCTCCTTCGTGGGGAAGCAGGATTGGGCGCGCGAAGCCTTCTGCGCCCTGGCCCCAGCCATGCCCCCTGAGCCAGCTCGGCCGATCAGCGCCTACGCACCGTCGCACCGACAGCCCGAAACAATCTTCTGGCAGCTGCATTCTGCAAAGGGAAACGCTCATCGGGCAGCAAACGACAGCCCCAACGCGCCTCGGATCGAGAAAGCAACGCAAACCGTTTTCGCCCCCGGCCCCCCCCCACTCCATAGGGCGAACCGGGGCTGGGCTGCCCCGGCTCCCTGGGCCCTGCTGCTTTGCTGGGCGTCTCCGGTGCCCGAAAGCCACTCCCCACGGGTTCTCCTTCGTGGTTAATCAGGATTGGGCGCGGGAAGCCTTCTGCGCCCAGGCCCCAGCCATGACCCCTGAGCCAGCTCGTCCGATCAGCGCCGAGGCCCCGTCGCACCGACAGCCCGAAACAATCTTCTGTCAGCTGCATTCTGCAAAGGGAAACTCTCCTCGGGCAGCAAACCACAGCCCCAACGCGCCTCGGATCGAGAAAGCAACGCAAGCCGTTTTAAACCCCGGCCCCCCGCTCTCCATAGAGCGAACCGGGGCTGGGCTGCCCCGGCTCCCTGGGCCCTGCTGCTTTGCTGGGGGTCTCCGGTGCCCGAAACCCACTCCCCACGGGTTCTCCTTCGTGGGGAAGCAGGATTGGGCGCGCGAAGGCCTTCTGCGCCCAGGCCCCAGCCATGCCCCCTGAGCCAGCTCGGCCGCTCAGCGCCTTGCTCCCGTCGCACCGATGGCCCGAAACAATCTTCTGGCAGCTGCATTCTGCAAAGGGTAACTCTCCTCGGGCAGCAAACCACAGCCCCAATGCGCCTCGGATCGAGAAAGCAACGCAAGCCGTTTTTGCCCCCAGCCCTCCACTCTCCATCGGGCGAACTGGGGCAGGGCTGCCCCGGCTCCCTGTGCCCTGCTGCTTTGCTGGGGGTCTCCGGTGCCCGAAAGCCACTCCCCACGGGTTCTCCTTCGTGGTTAATCAGGACTGGGCGCGGGAAGCCTTCTGCGCCCAGGCCCCAGCCATGCCCCATGAGCCGACTCCGCCACACAGCGCCGAGGCTCCTTTGAATCGATGGCCATAAACGAACTACTGGCAGCTGCATTCTGCAAAGGGAAACTCTCCTCGGGCAGCAAACCACAGCCCCAACGCGCCTCGGATCGAGAAAGCAACGCAAGCCGTTTTCACCCCCGGCCCCCCGCTCTCCATAGAGCGAACCGGGGCAGGGCTGCCACGGCTCCCTGGGCCCTGCTGCTTTGCTGGGGGTCTCCGGTGCCTGAAACCCACTCCCCACGGGTTCTCCTTCGTGGGGAAGCAGGATTGGGCGCGCGAAGGCCTTCTGCGCCCAGGCCCCAGCCATGCCCACTGAGCCAGCTCGGACGCTCAGCGCCTTGGCCCCATCGCACAGATGGCCCGAAACAATCTTCTGGCAGCTGCATTCTGCAAAGGGTAACTCTCCTCGGGCAGCAAACCACAGCCCCAATGCGCCTCGGATCGAGAAAGCAACGCAAGCCGTTTTTGCCCCCAGCCCTCCACTCTCCATCGGGCGAACTGGGGCAGGGCTGCCCCGGCTCCCTGGGCCCTGCTGCTTTGCTGGGGGTCTCCGGTGCCCGAAACCCACTCCCCACGGGTTCTCCTTCGTGGGGAAGCAGGATTGGGCGCGCGAAGGCCTTCTGCGCCCAGGCCCCAGGCATGCCCCCTGAGCCAGCTTGGCCGCTCAGCGCCGAGGCCCCGTCGCACCGACGGCCCGTAACAATCTTCTGGCAGCTGCATTCTGCAAAGGGAAACTCTCCTCGGGCAGCAAACCACAGCCCCAACGCGCCTCGGATCTAGAAAGCCACGCAAGCCGTTTTCAACCCCGGCCCCCCGCTCTCCATAGAGCGAACCGGGGCTGGGCTGCCCCGGCTCCCTGGGCCCTGCTGCTTTGCTGGGGGTCTCCGGTGCCCGAAACCCACTCCCCACGGGTTCTCCTTCGTGGGGAAGCAGGATTGGGCGCGCGAAGGCCTTCTGCGCCCAGGCCCCAGCCTTGCCCCCTGAGCCAGATCGGCCGCTCAGCGCCTTGCCCCCGTCGCACCGATGGCCCGAAACAATCTTCTGGCAGCTGCATTCTGCAAAGGGAAACTCTCCTCGGGCAGCAAACCACAGCCCCAACGCGCCTCGGATCGAGAAAGCAACGCAAGCCGTTTTTGCCCCCAGCCCTCCACTCTCCATCGGGCGAACTGGGGCAGGGCTGCCCCGGCTCCCTGGGCCCTGCTGCTTTGCTGGGGGTCTCCGGTGCCCGAAAGCCACTCCCCACGGGTTCTCCTCTGTGGTTAATCAGGACTGGGCGCGGGAAGCCTTCTGCGCCCAGGCCCCAGCCATGCCCCATGAGCCGGCTCCGCCACACAGCGCCGAGGCTCCTTTGAATCGATGGCCATAAACGAACTACTGGCAGCTGCATTCTGAAATGGGAAACTCTCCTCGGGCAGCAAACCACAGCCCCAACGCGCCTCGGATCGAGAAAGCAACGCAAGCCGTTTTCGCCCCCTGCCCCCCGCTCTCCATAGAGCGAACCGGGGCTGTGCTGCCCTGGCTCCCTGGGCCCTGCTGCTTTGCTGGGGGTCTCCGGTGCCCGAAACCCACTCCCCACGGGTTCTCCTTTGTGGGGAAGCAGGATTGGGCGCGCGAAGGCCTTCTGCGCCCAGGCCCCAGCCATGCCCCCTGAGCCAGCTCGGCTGCTCAGCGCCGAGGCCCCATCGCACCGACAGCCCGAAACAATCTTCTGGCAGCTGCATTCTGCAAAGGGAAACTCTCCTCGGGCAGCAAACCACAGCCCCAACGCGCCTCGGATCGAGAAAGCAACGCAAGCCGTTTTCGCCCCCGGACCCCCGCTCTCCATAGAGCGAACCGGGGCTGGGCTGCCCAGCCTCCCTGGGCCCTGCTGCTTTGCTGGGGGTCTCCGGTGCCCGAAACCCACTCCCCACGGGTTCTACTTCGTGGGGAAGCAGGATTGGGCGCGCGAAGGCTTTATGCGCCCAGGGCCCAGCCATGCCCCCTGAGCCAGCTCGGCCGCTCAGCGCCTTGGCCCCGTCGCACCGATGGCCCGAAACAATCTTCTGGCAGCTGCATTCTGCAAAGGGTAACTCTCCTCGGGCAGCAAACCACAGCCCCAACGCGCCTCGGATCGAGAAAGCAACGCAAGCCGTTTTTGCCCCCAGCCCTCCCCTCTCCATCGGGCGAACTGCGGCAGGGCTGCCCCGGCTCCCTGGGCCCTGCTGCTTTGCTGGGGTTCTCCGGTGCCCGAAACCCACTCCCCACGGGTTCTCCTTCGTCGAGAAGCAGAATTGGGCGCGCGAAGGAATTCTATGCCCAGGCCCCAGCCATGCCCCCTGAGCCAGCTCGGCGACTCAGCGCCTACGCCACGTCGCACCGACGGCCCCAAACAATCTTCTGGCAGCTACATTCTGCAAAGGGAAACTCTCCTCGGGCAGCAAACCACAGCCCCAACGCGCCTCGGATCGAGAAAGCAACGCAAGCCGTTTTCGCCCCCGGCCCCCCGCTCTCCATAGAGCGAACCGGGGCAGGGCTGCCCCGGCTCCCTGGGCCCTGCTGCTTTGCTGGGTGTCTCCGGTGCCCGAAACCCACTCCCCACGGGTTCTCCTTTGTGAGGAAGCAGGATTGGGCGCGCGAAGGCCTTCTGCGCCCAGGCCCCAGCCATGCCCCCTGAGCCAGCACGGCCGCTCAGCGCCGAGGCCCCGTCGCACCGACAGCCCGAAACAATCTTCTGGCAGCTGCATTCTGCAAAGGGAAACTCTCCTCGGGCAGCAAACCACAGCCCCAACGCGCCTCGGATCGAGAAAGCAACGCAAGCCGTTTTCGCCCCCGGCCCCCCGCTCTCCATAGAGGGAACAGGGGCTGGGCTGCCCAGCCTCCCTGGGCCCTGCTGCTTTGCTGGGGGTCTCCGGTGCCTGAAACCCACTCCCCACGGGTTCTCCTTCGTGGGGAAGCAGAATTGGGCGCGCGAAGGCCTTCTATGCCCAGGCCCCAGCCATGCCCCCTGAGCCAGCTCGGCCGCTCAGCGCCTACGCCACGTTGCACCGACGGCCCCAAACAATCTTCTGGCAGCTGCATTCTGCAAAGGGAAACTCTCCTCGGGCAGCAAACCACAGCCCCAACGCGCCTCGGATCGAGAAAGCAACGCAAGCCGTTTTCGCCCCCGGCCCCCCGCTCTCCATAGAGCGAACCGGGGCAGGGCTGCCCCGGCTCCCTGGGCCCTGCTGCTTTGCTGGGTGTCTCCGGTGCCCGAAACCCACTCCCCACGGGTTCTCCTTTGTGAGGAAGCAGGATTGGGCGCGCGAAAGCCTTCTGCGCCCAGGCCCCAGCCATGCCCCCTGAGCCAGCACGGCCGCTCAGCGCCGAGGCCCCGTCGCACCGACAGCCCGAAACAATCTTCTGGCAGCTGCATTCTGCAAAGGGAAACTCTCCTCGGGCAGCAAACCACAGCCCCAACGCGCCTCGGATCGAGAAAGCAACGCAAGCCGTTTTCGCCCCCGGCCCCCCGCTCTCCATAGAGCGAACAGGGGCTGGGCTGCCCGGCCTCCCTGGGCCCTGCTGCTTTGCTGGGGGTCTCCGGTGCCTGAAACCCACTCCCCACGGGTTCTCCTTCGTGGGGAAGCAGAATTGGGCGCGCGAAGGCCTTCTATGCCCAGGCCCCAGCCATGCCCCCTGAGCCAGCTCGGCCGCTCAGCGCCTACGCCACGTTGCACCGACGGCCCCAAACAATCTTCTGGCAGCTGCATTCTGCAAAGGGAAACTCTCCTCGGGCAGCAAACCACAGCCCCAACGCGCCTCGGATCGAGAAAGCAACGCAAGCCGTTTTCGCCCCCGGCCCCCCGCTCTCCATAGAGCGAACCGGGGCAGGGCTGCCCCGGCTCCCTGGGCCCTGCTGCTTTGCTGGGTGTCTCCGGTGCCCGAAACCCACTCCCCACGGGTTCTCCTTTGTGAGGAAGCAGGATTGGGCGCGCGAAGGCCTTCTGCGCCCAGGCCCCAGCCATGCCCCCTGAGCCAGCACGGCCGCTCAGCGCTGAGGCCCCGTCGCACCGACAGCCCGAAACAATCTTCTGGCAGCTGCATTCTGCAAAGGGAAACTCTCCTCGGGCAGCAAACCACAGCCCCAACGCGCCTCGGATCGAGAAAGCAACGCAAGCCGTTTTCGCCCCCGGCCCCCCGCTCTCCATAGAGCGAACAGGGGCTGGGCTGCCCGGCCTCCCTGGGACCTGCTGCTTTGCTGGGGGTCTCCGGTGCCTGAAACCCACTCCCCACGGGTTCTCCTTCGTGGGGAAGCAGGAATGGGCGCGCGAAGCCTTCTGCGCCCAGGCCCCAGCCATGCCCCATGAGCCGGCTCCGCCACACAGCGCCGAGGCTCCTTTGAATCGATGGCCATAAACGAACTACTGGCAGCTGCATTCTGCAAAGGGAAACTCTCCTCGGGCAGCAAACCACAGCCACAATGCGCCTCGGATCGAGAAAGCAACGCAAGCCGTTTTCACCCCCGGCCCTCCACTCTCCATTGGGCGAACTGGGGCAGGGCTGCCCCGGCTCCCTGGGCCCTGCTGCTTTGCTGGGGGTCTCCGGTGCCCGAAACCCACTCCCCATGGGTTCTCCTTCGTCGAGAAGCAGAATTGGGCGCGCGAAGGCCTTCTATGCCCAGGCCCCAGCCATGCCCCCTGAGCCAGCTCGGCCGCTCAGCGCCTACGCCACGTTGCACCGACGGCCCCAAACAATCTTCTGGCAGCTGAATTCTGCAAAGGGAAACTCTCCTCGGGCAGCAAACCACAGCCCCAACGCACCTCGGATCGAGAAAGCAACGCAAGCCGTTTTCGCCCCCTGACCCCCGCTCTCCATAGAGCGAACCGGGGCTGTGCTGCCCAGCCTCCCTGGGCCCTGCTGCTTTGCTGGGGGTCTCCGGTGCCCGAAACCCACTCCCCACGGGTTCTCCTTCGTGGGGAAGCAGGATTGGGCGCGCGAAGGCCTTCTACGCCCAGGCCCCAGCCATGCCCCCTGAGCCAGCTCGTCCGATCAGCGCCGAGGCCCCATCGCACCGACGGCCCGAAACAATCTTCTGTCAGCTGCATTCTGCAAAGGGAAACTCTCCTCGGGCAGCAAACCACAGCCCCAACGCGCCTCGGATCGAGAAAGCAACGCAAACCGTTTTCGCCCCCGGACCCCCGCTCTCCATAGAGCGAACCGGGGCTGGGCTGCCCAGCCTCCCTGGGCCCTGCTGCTTTGCTGGGGGTCTCCGGTGCCCGAAACCCACTCCCCACGGGTTCTCCTTCGTGGGGAAGCAGAATTGGGCGCGCGAAGACCTTCTGCGCCCAGGCCCCAGCCATGCCCCCTGAGCCAGCACGGCCGCTCAGCGCCGAGTCCCCGTCGCACCGACAGCCCGAAACAATCTTCTGTCAGCTGCATTCTGCAAAGGGAAACTCTCCTCGGGCAGCAAACCACAGCCCCAACGCGCCTCGGATCGAGAAAGCAACGCAAGCCGTTTTCGCCCCCGGCCCCCCGCTCTCCATAGAGCGAACCGGGGCTGGGCTGCCCCGGCTCCCTGGGCCCTGCTGCTTTGCTGGGTGTCTCCGGTGCCCGAAACCCACTCCCCACGGGTTCTCCTTTGTGGGGAAGCAGGATTGGGCGCACGAAGGCCTTCTGCGCCCAGGCCCCATCAATGCCCCCTGGGGCAGCTCGGCCGCTCTGCGCCGAGGCCCCATCGCACCGATGGCCTGAAACAATCTTCTGGCAGCTGCATTCTGCAAAGGAAAACTCTCCTCGGGCAGCAAACCACAGCCCCAACGCGCCTCGGATCGAGAAAGCAACGCAAGCCGTTTTCGCCCCCGGACCCCCGCTCTCCATAGAGCGAACCGGGGCTGTGCTGCCCTGGCTCCCTGGGCCCTGCTGCTTTGCTGGGGGTCTCCGGTGCCCGAAACCCACTCCCCACGGCTTCTCCTTTGTGGGGAAGCAGGATTGGGCGCGCGAAGGCCTTCTGCGCCCAGGCCCCAGCCATGCCCCCTGAGCCAGCTCGGCCGCTCAGCGCCGAGGCCCCATCGCACCGACAGCCCGAAACAATCTTCTGTCAGCTGCATTCTGCAAAGGGAAACTCTCCTCGGGCAGCAAACCACAGCCCCAACGCGCCTCGGATCGAGAAAGCAACGCAAGCCGTTTTCGCCCCCGGACCCCCGCTCTCCATAGAGCGAACCGGGGCTGGGCTGCCCAGCCTCCCTGGGCCCTGCTGCTTTGCTGGGGGTCTCCGGTGCCCGAAACCCACTCCCCACGGGTTCTACTTCGTGGGGAAGCAGGATTGGGCGCGCGAAGGCCTTATGCGCCCAGGGCCCAGCCATGCCCCCTGAGCCAGCTCGGCCGCTCAGCGCCTTGGCCCCGTCGCACCGATGGCCCGAAACAATCTTCTGGCAGCTGCATTCTGCAAAGGGTAACTCTCCTCGGGCAGCAAACCACAGCCCCAACGCGCCTCGGATCGAGAAAGCAACGCAAGCCGTTTTTGCCCCCAGCCCTCCCCTCTCCATCGGGCGAACTGCGGCAGGGCTGCCCCGGCTCCCTGGGCCCTGCTGCTTTGCTGGGGGTCTCCGGTGCCCGAAACCCACTCCCCACGGGTTCTCCTTCGTCGAGAAGCAGAATTGGGCGCGCGAAGGAATTCTATGCCCAGGCCCCAGCCATGACCCCTGAGTCAGCTCGGCGACTCAGCGCCTACGCCACGTAGCACCGATGGCCCGAAACAATCTTCTGGCAGCTGCATTCTGCAAAGGGAAACTCTCCTCGGGCAGCAAACCACAGCCCCAACGCGCCTCGGATCGAGAAAGCAACGCAAGCCGTTTTCGCCCCCGGCCCCCCGCTCTCCTTAGAGCGAACCGGGGCTGGGCTGCCCCAGCTCCCTGGGCCCTGCTGCTTTGCTGGGTGTCTCCGGTGCCCGAAACCCACTCCCCACGGGTTCTCCTTCGTGGGGAAGCAGGATTGGGCGCGCGAAGGCCTTCTGCGCCCAGGCCCCAGCCATGCCCCCTGAGCCAGCTCGGCCGATCAGCGCCTACGCCACGTCGCACCGACGGCCCCAAACAATCTTCTGGCAGCTGCATTCTGCAAAGGGAAACTCTCCTCGGGCAGCAAACCACAGCCCCAACGCGCCTCGGATCGAGAAAGCAACGCAAGCCGTTTTCGCCCCCGGCCCCCCGCTCTCCATAGAGCGAACCGGGGCAGGGCTGCCCCGGCTCCCTGGGCCCTGCTGCTTTGCTGGGTGTCTCCGGTGCCCGAAACCCACTCCCCACGGGTTCTCCTTTGTGGGGAAGCAGAATTGGGCGCGCGAAGGCCTTCTGCGCCCAGGCCCCAGCCATGCCCCCTGAGCCAGCTTGGCCGCTCAGCGCCGAGGCCCCGTCGCACCGACGGCCCGGAACAATCTTCTGGCAGCTGCATTCTGCAAAGGGAAACTCTCCTCGGGCAGCAAACCACAGCCCCAACGCGCCTCGGATCGAGAAAGCAACGCAAGCCGTTTTCAACCCCGGCCCCCCGCTCTCCATAGAGCGAACCGGGGCTGGGCTGCCCCGGCTCCCTGGGCCCTGCTGCTTTGCTGGGGGTCTCCGGTGCCCGAAACCCACTCCCCACGGGTTCTCCTTCGTGGGGAAGCAGGATTGGGCGCGCGAAGGCCTTCTGCGCCCAGGCCCCAGCCATGCCCCCTGAGCCAGCTCGGCCGCTCAGCGCCTTGCCCCCGTCGCACCGATGGCCCGAAACAATCTTCTGGCAGCTGCATTCTGCAAAGGGAAACTCTCCTCGGGCAGCAAACCACAGCCCCAACGCGCCTCGGATCGAGAAAGCAACGCAAGCCGTTTTTGCCCCCAGCCCTCCACTCTCCATCGGGCGAACTGGGGCAGGGCTGCCCCGGCTCCCTGGGCCCTGCTGCTTTGCTGGGGGTCTCCGGTGCCCGAAAGCCACTCCCCACGGGTTCTCCTTCGTGGTTAATCAGGACTGGGCGCGGGAAGCCTTCTGCGCCCAGGCCCCAGCCATGCCCCATGAGCCGGCTCCGCCACACAGCGCCGAGGCTCCTTTGAATCGATGGCCATAAACGAACTACTGGCAGCTGCATTCTGAAAAGGGAAACTCTCCTCGGGCAGCAAACCACAGCCCCAACGCGCCTCGGATCGAGAAAGCAACGCAAGCCGTTTTCGCCCCCGGACCCCTGTTCTCCATAGAGCGATCCGGGGCTGTGCTGCCCTGGCTCCCTGGGCCCTGCTGCTTTGCTGGGGGTCTCCGGTGCCCGAAACCCACTCCCCACGGGTTCTCCTTTGTGGGGAAGCAAGATTGGGCGCGCGAAGGCCTTCTGCGCCCAGGCCCCAGCCATGCCCCCTGAGCCAGCTCGGCCGCTCAGCGCCGAGGCCCCATCGCACCGACAGCCCGAAACAATCTTCTGGCAGCTGCATTCTGCAAAGGGAAACTCTCCTCGGGCAGCAAACCACAGCCCCAACGCGCCTCGGATCGAGAAAGCAACGCAAGCCGTTTTCGCCCCCGGACCCCCGCTCTCCATAGAGCGAACCGGTGCTGGGCTGCCCAGCCTCCCTGGGCCCTGCTGCTTTGCTGGGGGTCTCCGGTGCCCGAAACCCACTCCCCACGGGTTCTACTTCGTGGGGAAGCAGGATTGGGCGCGCGAAGGCCTTATGCGCCCAGGGCCCAGCCATGCCCCCTGAGCCAGCTCGGCCGCTCAGCGCCTTGGCCCCGTCGCACCGATGGCCCGAAACAATCTTCTGGCAGCTGCATTCTGCAAAGGGTAACTCTCCTCGGGCAGCAAACCACAGCCCCAACGCGCCTCGGATCGAGAAAGCAACGCAAGCCGTTTTTGCCCCCAGCCCTCCCCTCTCCATCGGGCGAACTGGGGCAGGGCTGCCCCGGCTCCCTGGGCCCTGCTGCTTTGCTGGGGGTCTCCGGTGCCCGAAACCCACTCCCCACGGGTTCTCCTTCGTCGAGAAGCAGAATTGGGCGCGCGAAGGAATTCTATGCCCAGGCCCCAGCCATGACCCCTGAGCCAGCTCGGCGACTCAGCGCCTACGCCACGTAGCACCGACGGCCCCAAACAATCTTCTGGCAGCTGCATTCTGCAAAGGGAAACTCTCCTCGGGCAGCAAACCACAGCCCCAATGCGCCTCGGATCGAGAAAGCAACGCAAGCCGTTTTCGCCCCCTGCCCCCCGCTCTCCATAGAGCGAACCGGGGCTGGGCTGCCCAGCCTCCCTGGGCCCTGCTGCTTTGCTGGGGGTCTCCGGTGCCCGAAACCCACTCCCCACGGGTTCTCCTTAGTGGGGAAGCAGGATTGGGCGCGCGAAGGCCTTCTGCGCCCAGGCCCCAGCCATGCCCCCTGAGCCAGCTCGGCCGATCAGCGCCTACGCCACGTCGCACCGACGGCCCCAAACAATCTTCTGGCAGCTGCATTCTGCAAAGGGAAACTCTCCTCGGGCAGCAAACCACAGCCCCAACGCGCCTCGGATCGAGAAAGCAACGCAAGCCGTTTTCGCCCCCGGCCCCCCGCTCTCCATAGAGCGAACAGGGGCTGGGCTGCCCAGCCTCCCTGGGCCCTGCTGCTTTGCTGGGGGTCTCCGGTGCCTGAAACCCACTCCCCACGGGTTCTCCTTCGTGGGGAAGCAGGAATGGGCGCGCGAAGACTTCTGCGCCCAGGCCCCAGCCATGCCCATGAGCCGGCTCCGCCACACAGCGCCGAGGCTCCTTTGAATCGATGGCCATAAACGAACTACTGGCAGCTGCATTCTGCAAAGGGAAACTCTCCTCGGGCAGCAAACCACAGCCACAATGCGCCTCGGATCGAGAAAGCAACGCAAGCCGTTTTCACCCCCGGCCCTCCACTCTCCATTGGGCGAACTGGGGCAGGGCTGCCCCGGCTCCCTGGGCCCTGCTGCTTTGCTGGGGGTCTCCGGTGCCCGAAACCCACTCCCCATGGGTTCTCCTTCGTCGAGAAGCAGAATTGGGCGCGCGAAGGCCTTCTATGCCCAGGCCCCAGCCATGCCCCCTGAGCCAGCTCGGCCGCTCAGCGCCTACGCCACGTTGCACCGACGGCCCCAAACAATCTTCTGGCAGCTGAATTCTGCAAAGGGAAACTCTCCTCGGGCAGCAAACCACAGCCCCAACGCGCCTCGGATCGAGAAAGCAACGCAAGCCGTTTTCGCCCCCTGACCCCCGCTCTCCATAGAGCGAACCGGGGCTGTGCTGCCCAGCCTCCCTGGGCCCTGCTGCTTTGCTGGGGGTCTCCGGTGCCCGAAACCCACTCCCCACGGGTTCTCCTTCGTGGGGAAGCAGGATTGGGCGCGCGAAGGCCTTCTGCGCCCAGGCCCCAGCCATGCCCCTGAGCCAGCTCGTCCGATCAGCGCCGAGGCCCCATCGCACCGACGGCCCGAAACAATCTTCTGTCAGCTGCATTCTGCAAAGGGAAACTCTCCTCGGGCAGCAAACCACAGCCCCAACGCGCCTCGGATCAAGAAAGCAACGCAAACCGTTTTCGCCCCCGGACCCCCGCTCTCCATAGAGCGAACCGGGGCTGGGCTGCCCAGCCTCCCTGGGCCCTGCTGCTTTGCTGGGGGTCTCCGGTGCCCGAAACCCACTCCCCACGGGTTCTCCTTCGTGGGGAAGCAGGATTGGGCGCGCGAAGACCTTCTGCGCCCAGGCCCCAGCCATGCCCCCTGAGCCAGCACGGCCGCTCAGCGCCGAGTCCCCGTCGCACCGACAGCCCGAAACAATCTTCTGTCAGCTGCATTCTGCAAAGGGAAACTCTCCTCGGGCAGCAAACCACAGCCCCAACGCGCCTCGGATCGAGAAAGCAACGCAAGCCGTTTTCGCCCCCGGACCCCCGCTCTCCATAGAGCGAACCGGGGCTGGGCTGCCAAGGCTCCCTGGGCCCTGCTGCTTTGCTGGGTGTCTCCGGTGCCCGAAACCCACTCCCCACGGGTTCTCCTTCGTGGGGAAGCAGGATTGGGCGCGCGAAGACCTTCTGCGCCCAGGCCCCAGCCATGCCCCCTGAGCCAGCAGGGCCGCTCAGCGCCGAGTCCCCGTCGCACCGACAGCCCGAAACAATCTTCTGTCAGCTGCATTCTGCAAAGGGAAACTCTCCTCGGGCAGCAAACCACAGCCCCAACGCGCCTCGGATCGAGAAAGCAACGCAAGCCGTTTTCGCCCCCGGCCCCCCGCTCTCCATAGAGCAAACCGGGGCTGGGCTGCCCAGCCTCCCTGGGCCCTGCTGCTTTGCTGGGGGTCTCCGGTGCCCGAAACCCACTCCCCACGGGTTCTCCTTCGTGGGGAAGCAGGATTGGGCGCGCGAAGCCTTCTGCGCCCAGGCCACAGCCATGCCCCCTGAGCCAGCTCGGCCGCTCAGCGCCTACGCCCCGTCGCACCGAAGGCCCCAAACAATCTTCTGGCAGCTGCATTCTGCAAAGGGAAACTCTCCTCGGGCAGCAAACCACAGCCCCAACGCGCCTCGGATCGAGAAAGCAACGCAAGCCGTTTTCGCCCCCGGCCCCCCGCTCTCCATAGAGCGAACCGGGGCTGGGCTGCCCCGGCTCCCTGGGCCCTGCTGCTTTGCTGGGTGTCTCCGGTGCCCGAAACCCACTCCCCACGGGTTCTCCTTTGTGGGGAAGCAGGATTGGGCGCACGAAGGCCTTCTGCGCCCAGGCCCCATCAATGCCTCCTGGGGCAGCTCGGCCGCTCTGCGCCGAGGCCCCATCGCACCGATGGCCTGAAACAATCTTCTGGCAGCTGCATTCTGCAAAGGAAAACTCTCCTCGGGCAGCAAACCACAGCCCCAACGCGCCTCGGATCGAGAAAGCAACGCAAGCCGTTTTCGCCCCCGGACCCCCGCTCTCCATAGAGCGAACCGGGGCTGTGCTGCCCTGGCTCCCTGGGCCCTGCTGCTTTGCTGGGGGTCTCCGGTGCCCGAAACCCACTCCCCACGGCTTCTCCTTTGTGGGGAAGCAGGATTGGGCGCGCGAAGGCCTTCTGCGCCCAGGCCCCAGCCATGCCCCCTGAGCCAGCTCGGCCGCTCAGCGCCGAGGCCCCATCGCACCGACAGCCCGAAACAATCTTCTGGCAGCTGCATTCTGCAAAGGGAAACTCTCCTCGGGCAGCAAACCACAGCCCCAACGCGCCTCGGATCGAGAAAGCAACGCAAGCCGTTTTCGCCCCCGGACCCCCGCTCTCCATAGAGCGAACCGGGGCTGGGCTGCCCAGCCTCCCTGGGCCCTGCTGCTTTGCTGGGGGTCTCCGGTGCCCGAAACCCACTCCCCACGGGTTCTACTTCGTGGGGAAGCAGGATTGGGCGCGCGAAGGCCTTATGCGCCCAGGGCCCAGCCATGCCCCCTGAGCCAGCTCGGCCGCTCAGCGCCTTGGCCCCGTCGCACCGATGGCCCGAAACAATCTTCTGGCAGCTGCATTCTGCAAAGGGTAACTCTCCTCGGGCAGCAAACCACAGCCCCAACGCGCCTCGGATCGAGAAAGCAACGCAAGCCGTTTTTGCCCCCAGCCCTCCCCTCTCCATCGGGCGAACTGCGGCAGGGCTGCCCCGGCTCCCTGGGCCCTGCTGCTTTGCTGGGGGTCTCCGGTGCCCGAAACCCACTCCCCAAGGGTTCTCCTTCGTCGAGAAGCAGAATTGGGCGCGCGAAGGAATTCTATGCCCAGGCCCCAGCCATGACCCCTGAGCCAGCTCGGCGACTCAGCGCCTACGCCACGTAGCACCGACGGCCCCAAACAATCTTCTGGCAGCTGCATTCTGCAAAGGGAAACTCTCCTCGGGCAGCAAACCACAGCCCCAACGCGCCTCGGATCGAGAAAGCAACGCAAGCCGTTTTCGCCCCCGGCCCCCCGCTCTCCATAGAGCGAACCGGGGCTGGGCTGCCCCAGCTCCCTGGGCCCTGCTGCTTTGCTGGGTGTCTCCGGTGCCCGAAACCCACTCCCCACGGGTTCTCCTTCGTGGGGAAGCAGGATTGGGCGCGCGAAGGCCTTCTGCGCCCAGGCCCCAGCCATGCCCCCTGAGCCAGCTCGGCCGATCAGCGCCTACGCCACGTCGCACCGACGGCCCCAAACAATCTTCTGGCAGCTGCATTCTGCAAAGGGAAACTCTCCTCGGGCAGCAAACCACAGCCCCAACGCGCCTCGGATCGAGAAAGCAACGCAAGCCGTTTTCGCCCCCGGCCCCCCGCTCTCCATAGAGCGAACCGGGGCAGGGCTGCCCCGGCTCACTGGGCCCTGCTGCTTTGCTGGGTGTCTCCGGTGCCCGAAACCCACTCCCCACGGGTTCTCCTTTGTGGGGAAGCAGGATTGGGCGCGCGAAGGCCTTCTGCGCCCAGGCCCCAGCCATGCCCCCTGAGCCAGCACGGCCGCTCAGCGCCGAGGCCCCGTCGCACCGACAGCCCGAAACAATCTTCTGGCAGCTGCATTCTGCAAAGGGAAACTCTCCTCGGGCAGCAAACCACAGCTCCAACGCGCCTCGGATCGAGAAAGCAACGCAAGCCGTTTTCGCCCCCGGCTCCCACTCTCCATAGAGCGAACAGGGGCTGGGCTGCCCAGCCTCCCTGGGCCCTGCTGCTTTGCTGGGGGTCTCCGGTGCCTGAAACCCACTCCCCACGGGTTCTCCTTCGTGGGGAAGCAGGAATGGGCGCGCGAAGCCTTCTGCGCCCAGGCCCCAGCCATGCCCCATGAGCCGGCTCCGCCACACAGCGCCGAGGCTCCTTTGAATCGATGGCCATAAACGAACTACTGGCAGCTGCATTCTGCAAAGGGAAACTCTCCTCGGGCAGCAAACCACAGCCACAATGCGCCTCGGATCGAGAAAGCAACGCAAGCCGTTTTCACCCCCGGCACTCCACTCTCCATTGGGCGAACTGGGGCAGGGCTGCCCCGGCTCCCTGGGCCCTGCTGCTTTGCTGGGGGTCTCCGGTGCCCGAAACCCACTCCCCATGGGTTCTCCTTCGTCGAGAAGCAGAATTGGGCGCGCGAAGGCCTTCTATGCCCAGGCCCCAGCCATGCCCCCTGAGCCAGCTCGGCCGCTCAGCGCCTACGCCACGTTGCACCGACGGCCCCAAACAATCTTCTGGCAGCTGAATTCTGCAAAGGGAAACTCTCCTCGGGCAGCAAACCACAGCCCCAACGCGCCTCGGATCGAGAAAGCAACGCAAGCCGTTTTCGCCCCCGGACCCCCGCTCTCCATAGAGCGAACCGGGGCTGTGCTGCCCAGCCTCCCTGGGCCCTGCTGCTTTGCTGGGGGTCTCCGGTGCCCGAAACCCACTCCCCACGGGTTCTCCTTCGTGGGGAAGCAGGATTGGGCGCGCGAAGGCCTTCTGCGCCCAGGCCCCAGCCATGCCCCCTGAGCCAGCTCGTCCGATCAGCGCCGAGGCCCCATTGCACCGACGGCCCGAAACAATCTTCTGTCAGCTGCATTCTGCAAAGGGAAACTCTCCTCGGGCAGCAAACCACAGCCCCAACGCGCCTCGGATCGAGAAAGCAACGCAAACCGTTTTCGCCCCCGGACCCCCGCTCTCCATAGAGCGAACCGGGGCTGGGCTGCCCAGCCTCCCTGGGCCCTGCTGCTTTGCTGGGGGTCTCCGGTGCCCGAAACCCACTCCCCACGGGTTCTCCTTCGTGGGGAAGCAGGATTGGGCGCGCGAAGACCTTCTGCGCCCAGGCCCCAGCCATGCCCCCTGAGCCAGCACGGCCGCTCAGCGCCGAGTCCCCGTCGCACCGACAGCCCGAAACAATCTTCTGTCAGCTGCATTCTGCAAAGGGAAACTCTCCTCGGGCAGCAAACCACAGCCCCAACGCGCCTCGGATCGAGAAAGCAACGCAAGCCGTTTTCGCCCCCGGCCCCCCGCTCTCCATAGAGTGAACCAGGGCTGGGCTGCCAAGGCTCCCTGGGCCATGCTGCTTTGCTGGGTGTCTCCGGTGCCCGAAACCCACTCCCCACGGGTTCTCCTTCGTGGGGAAGCAGGATTGGGCGCGCGAAGACCTTCTGCGCCCAGGCCCCAGCCATGCCCCCTGAGCCAGCACGGCCGCTCAGCGCCGAGTCCCCGTCGCACCGACAGCCCGAAACAATCTTCTGTCAGCTGCATTCTGCAAAGGGAAACTCTCCTCGGGCAGCAAACCACAGCCCCAACGCGCCTCGGATCGAGAAAGCAACGCAAGCCGTTTTCGCCCCCGGCCCCCCGCTCTCCATAGAGCGAACCGGGGCAGGGCTGCCCAGCCTCCCTGGGCCCTGCTGCTTTGCTGGGGGTCTCCGGTGCCCGAAACCCACTCCCCACGGGTTCTCCTTCGTGGGGAAGCAGGATTGGGCGTGCGAAGCCTTCTGCGCCCAGGCCCCAGCCATGCCCCCTGAGCCAGCTCGGCCGCTCAGCGCCTACGCCCCGTCGCACCGAAGGCCCCAAACAATCTTCTGGCAGCTGCATTCTGCAAAGGGAAACTCTCCTCGGGCAGCAAACCACAGCCCCAACGCGCCTCGGATCGAGAAAGCAACGCAAGCCGTTTTCGCCCCCGGCCCCCCGCTCTCCATAGAGCGAACCGGGGCTGGGCTGCCCCGGCTCCCTGGGCTCTGCTGCTTTGCTGGGTGTCTCCGGTGCCCGAAACCCACTCCCCACGGGTTCTCCTTTGTGGGGTAGCAGGATTGGGCGCACGAAGGCCTTCTGCGCCCAGGCCCCAGCCATGCCCCCTGAGCCAGCTCGGCCGCTCAGCGCCGAGGCCCCATCGCACCGACAGCCCGAAACAATCTTCTGGCAGCTGCATTCTGCAAAGGGAAACTCTCCTCGGGCAGCAAACCACAGCCCCAACGCGCCTCGGATCGAGAAAGCAATGCAAGCCGTTTTCGCCCCCGGCCCCCCGCTCTCCATAGAGCGAACCGGGGCAGGGCTGCCCAGGCTCCCTGGGCCCTGCTGCTTTGCTGGGGGTCTCCGGTGCCCGAAACCCACTCCCCACGGGTTCTCCTTCGTGGGGAAGCAGGATTGGGCGCGCGAAGGCCTTCTGCGCCCTGGCCCCAGCCATGCCCCCTGAGCCAGCTCGGCCGATCAGCGCCTACGCACCGTCGCACCGACAGCCCGAAACAATCTTCTGGCAGCTGCATTCTGCAAAGGGAAACGCTCATCGGGCAGCAAACGACAGCCCCAACGCGCCTCGGATCGAGAAAGCAACGCAAACCGTTTTCGCCCCCGGCCCCCCCCCACTCCATAGGGCGAACCGGGGCTGGGCTGCCCCGGCTCCCTGGGCCCTGCTGCTTTGCTGGGCGTCTCCGGTGCCCGAAAGCCACTCCCCACGGGTTCTCCTTCGTGGTTAATCAGGATTGGGCGCGGGAAGCCTTCTGCGCCCAGGCCCCAGCCATGACCCCTGAGCCAGCTCCTCCGATCAGCGCCGAGGCCCCGTCGCACCGACAGCCCGAAACAATCTTCTGTCAGCTGCATTCTGCAAAGGGAAACTCTCCTCGGGCAGCAAACCACAGCCCCAACGCGCCTCGGATCGAGAAAGCAACGCAAGCCGTTTTCAACCCCGGCCCCCCGCTCTCCATAAAGCGAACCGGGGCTGGGCTGCCCCGGCTCCCTGGGCCCTGCTGCTTTGCTGGGGGTCTCCGGTGCCCGAAACCCACTCCCCACGGGTTCTCCTTCGTGGGGAAGCAGGATTGGGCGCGCGAAGGCCTTCTGCGCCCAGGCCCCAGCCATGCCCCCTGAGCCAGCTCGGCCGCTCAGCGCCTTGCTCCCGTCGCACCGATGGCCCGAAACAATCTTCTGGCAGCTGCATTCTGCAAAGGGTAACTCTCCTCGGGCAGCAAACCACAGCCCCAATGCGCCTCGGATCGAGAAAGCAACGCAAGCCGTTTTTGCCCCCAGCCCTCCAATCTCCATCGGGCGAACTGGGGCAGGGCTGCCCCGGCTCCCTGTGCCCTGCTGCTTTGCTGGGGGTCTCCGGTGCCCGAAAGCCACTCCCCACGGGTTCTCCTTCGTGGGGAAGCAGGAATGGGCGCGCGAAGCCTTCTGCGCCCAGGCCCCAGCCATGCCCCATGAGCCGGCTCCGCCACACAGCGCCGAGGCTCCTTTGAATCGATGGCCATAAACGAACTACTGGCAGCTGCATTCTGCAAAGGGAAACTCTCCTCGGGCAGCAAACCACAGCCCCAACGCGCCTCGGATCGAGAAAGCAACGCAAGCCGTTTTCACCCCCGGCCCCCCGCTCTCCATAGAGCGAACCGGGGCAGGGCTGCCACGGCTCCCTGGGCCCTGCTGCTTTGCTGGGGGTCTCCGGTGCCTGAAACCCACTCCCCACGGGTTCTCCTTCGTGGGGAAGCAGGATTGGGCGCGCGAAGGCCTTCTGCGCCCAGGCCCCAGCCATGCCCCCTGAGCCAGCTCGGACGCTCAGCGCCTTGGCCCCGTCGCACCGATGGCCCGAAACAATCTTCTGGCAGCTGCATTCTGCAAAGGGTAACTCTCCTCGGGCAGCAAACCACAGCCCCAATGCGCCTCGGATCGAGAAAGCAACGCAAGCCGTTTTTGCCCCCAGCCCTCCACTCTCCATCGGGCGAACTGGGGCAGGGCTGCCCCGGCTCCCTGGGCCCTGCTGCTTTGCTGGGGGTCTCCGGTGCCCGAAACCCACTCCCCACGGGTTCTCCTTTGTGGGGAAGCAGGATTGGGCGCGCGAAGGCCTTCTGCGCCCAGGCCCCAGCCATGCCCCCTGAGCCAGCTCGGCCGCTCAGCGCCGAGGCCCCATCGCACCGACAGCCCGAAACAATCTTCTGGCAGCTGCATTCTGCAAAGGGAAACTCTCCTCGGGCAGCAAACCACAGCCCCAACGCGCCTCGGATCGAGAAAGCCACGCAAGCCGTTTTCGTCCCCGGAACCCCGCTCTCCATAGAGCGAACCGGGGCTGGGCTGCCCAGCCTCCCTGGGCCCTGCTGCTTTGCTGGGGGTCTCCGGTGCCCGAAACCCACTCCCCACGGGTTCTCCTTCGTGGGGAAGCAGGAATGGGCGCGCGAAGCCTTCTGCGCCCAGGCCCCAGCCATGCCCCATGAGCCGGCTCCGCCACACAGCGCCGAGGCTCCTTTGAATCGATGGCCATAAACGAACTATTGGCAGCTGCATTCTGCAAAGGGTAACTCTCCTCGGGCAGCAAACCACAGCCACAACGCGCCTCGGATCGAGAAAGCAACGCAAGCCGTTTTCACCCCCGGCCCTCCACTCTCCATCGGGCGAACTGGGGCAGGGCTGCCCCGGCTCCCTGGGCCCTGCTGCTTTGCTGGGGGTCTCCGGTGCCCGAAACCCACTCCCCACGGGTTCTCCTTCGTCGAGAAGCAGAATTGGGCACGCGAAGGCCTTCTATGCCCAGGCCCCAGCCATGCCCCCTGAGCCAGCTCGACCGATCAGCGCCTACGCCACGTCGCACCGGCGGCCCCAAACAATCTTCTGGCAGCTGAATTCTGCAAAGGGAAACTCTCCTCGGGCAGCAAACCACAGCCCCAACGCGCCTCGGATCGAGAAAGCAACGCAAGCCGTTTTCGCCCCCGGCCCCCCGCTCTCCATAGAGCGAACCGGGGCTGGGCTGCCCCGGCTCCCTGGGCCCTGCTGCTTTGCTGGGGGTCTCCGGTGCCCGAAACCCACTCCCCACGGGTTCTCCTTCGTGGGGAAGCAGGATTGGGCGCGCGAAGGCCTTCTGCGCCCAGGGCCCAGCCATGCCCCCTGAGCCAGCTCGGCCGCTCAGCGCCTTGGCCCCGTCGCACCGATGGCCCGAAACAATCTTCTGTCAGCTGCATTCTGCAAAGGGAAACTCTCCTCGGGCAGCAAACCACAGCCCCAACGCGCCTCGGATCGAGAAAGCAACGCAAACCGTTTTCGCCCCCGGACCCCCGCTCTCCATAGAGCGAACCGGGGCTGGGCTGCCCAGCCTCCCTGGGCCCTGCTGCTTTGCTGGGGGTCTCCGGTGCCCGAAACCCACTCCCCACGGGTTCTCCTTCGTGGGGAAGCAGGATTGGGCGCACGAAGGCCTTCTGCGCCCAGGCCCCAGCCATGCCCCCTGAGCCAGCTCGGCCGCTCAGCGCCGAGGCCCCATCGCACCGACAGCCCGAAACAATCTTCTGGCAGCTGCATTCTGCAAAGGGAAACTCTCCTCGGGCAGCAAACCACAGCCCCAACGCGCCTCGGATCGAGAAAGCAACGCAAGCCGTTTTCGCCCCCGGCCCCCCGCTCTCCATAGAGCGAACCGGGGCAGGGCTGCCCAGGCTCCCTGGGCCCTGCTGCTTTGCTGGGCGTCTCCGGTGCCCGAAAGCCACTCCCCACGGGTTCTCCTTCGTGGTTAATCAGGATTGGGCGCGGGAAGCCTTCTGCGCCCAGGCCCCAGCCATGACCCCTGAGCCAGCTCGTCCGATCAGCGCCGAGGCCCCGTCGCACCGACAGCCCGAAACAATCTTCTGTCAGCTGCATTCTGCAAAGGGAAACTCTCCTCGGGCAGCAAACCACAGCCCCAACGCGCCTCGGATCGAGAAAGCAACGCAAGCCGTTTTCAACCCCGGCCCCCCGCTCTCCATCGGGCGAACTGGGGCAGGGCTGCCCCGGCTCCCTGTGCCCTGCTGCTTTGCTGGGGGTCTCCGGTGCCCGAAAGCCACTCCCCACGGGTTCTCCTTCGTGGTTAATCAGGACTGGGCGCGGGAAGATTTCTGCGCCCAGGCCCCAGCCATGCCCCATGAGCCGGCTCCGCCACACAGCGCCGAGGCTCCTTTGAATCGATGGCCATAAACGAACTACTGGCAGCTGCATTCTGCAAAGGGAAACTCTCCTCGGGCAGCAAACCACAGCCCCAACGCGCCTCGGATCGAGAAAGCAACGCAAGCCGTTTTCACCCCCGGCCCCCCGCTCTCCATAGAGCGAACCGGGGCAGGGCTGCCACGGCTCCCTGGGCCCTGCTGCTTTGCTGGGGGTCTCCGGTGCCTGAAACCCACTCCCCACGGGTTCTCCTTCGTGGGGAAGCAGGATTGGGCGCGCGAAGGCCTTCTGCGCCCAGGCCCCAGCCATGCCCCCTGAGCCAGCTCGGACGCTCAGCGCCTTGGCCCCGTCGCACCGATGGCCCGAAACAATCTTCTGGCAGCTGCATTCTGCAAAGGGTAACTCTCCTCGGGCAGCAAACCACAGCCCCAATGCGCCTCGGATCGAGAAAGCAACGCAAGCCGTTTTTGCCCCCAGCCCTCCACTCTCCATCGGGCGAACTGGGGCAGGGCTGCCCCGGCTCCCTGGGCCCTGCTGCTTTGCTGGGGGTCTCCGGTGCCCGAAACCCACTCCCCACGGGTTCTCCTTTGTGGGGAAGCAGGATTGGGCGCGCGAAGGCCTTCTGCGCCCAGGCCCCAGCCATGCCCCCTGAGCCAGCTCGGCCGCTCAGCGCCGAGGCCCCATCGCACCGACAGCCCGAAACAATCTTCTGGCAGCTGCATTCTGCAAAGGGAAACTCTCCTCGGGCAGCAAACCACAGCCCCAACGCGCCTCGGATCGAGAAAGCCACGCAAGCCGTTTTCGTCCCCGGAACCCCGCTCTCCATAGAGCGAACCGGGGCTGGGCTGCCCAGCCTCCCTGGGCCCTGCTGCTTTGCTGGGGGTCTCCGGTGCCCGAAACCCACTCCCCACGGGTTCTCCTTCGTGGGGAAGCAGGATTGGGCGCGCGAAGGCCTTCTGCGCCCAGGGCCCAGCCATGCCCCCTGAGCCAGCTCGGCCGCTCAGCGCCTTGGCCCCGTCGCACCGATGGCCCGAAACAATCTTCTGGCAGCTGCATTCTGCAAAGGGTAACTCTCCTCGGGCAGCAAACCACAGCCCCAACGCGCCTCAGATCGAGAAAGCAACGCAAGCCGTTTTTGCCCCCAGCCCTCCCCTCTCCATCGGGCGAACTGCGGCAGGGCTGCCCCGGCTCCCTGGGCCCTGCTGCTTTGCTGGGGGTCTCCGGTGCCCGAAGCCCACTCCCCACAGGTTCTCCTTCGTCGAGAAGCAGAATTGGGCGCGCGAAGGAATTCTATGCCCAGGCCCCAGCCATGAACCCAGAGCCAGCTCGGCGACACAGCGCCTACGCCACTTCGCACCGACGGCCCCAAACAATCTTCTGGCAGCTGCATTCTGCAAAGGGAAACTCTCCTCGGGCAGCAAACCACAGCCCCAACGCGCCTCGGATCGAGAAAGCAACGCAAGCCGTTTTCGCCCCCGGCCCCCCGCTCTCCATAGAGCGAACCGGGGCTGGGCTGCCCCAGCTCCCTGGGCCCTGCTGCTTTGCTGGGGGTCTCCGGTGCCCGAAACCCACTCCCCACGGGTTCTCCTTCGTGGGGAAGCAGGATTGGGCGCACGAAGGCCTTCTGCGCCCAGGCCCCAGCCATGCCCCCTGAGCCAGCTCGGCCGATCAGCGCCTACGCCCCGTCGCACCGACGGCCCCAAACAATCTTCTGGCAGCTGCATTCTGCAAAGGGAAACTCTCCTCGGGCAGCAAACCACAGCCCCAACGCGCCTCGGATCGAGAAAGCAACGCAAACCGTTTTCGCCCCCGGACCCCCGCTCTCCATAGAGCGAACCGGGGCTGGGCTGCCCAGCCTCCCTGGGCCCTGCTGCTTTGCTGGGGGTCTCCGGTGCCCGAAACCACTCCCCACGGGTTCTCCTTCGTGGGGAAGCAGGATTGGGCGCACGAAGGCCTTCTGCGCCCAGGCCCCAGCCATGCCCCCTGAGCCAGCTCGGCCGCTCAGCGCCGAGGCCCCATCGCACCGACAGCCCGAAACAATCTTCTGGCAGCTGCATTCTGCAAAGGGAAACTCTCCTCGGGCAGCAAACCACAGCCCCAACGCGCCTCGGATCGAGAAAGCAACGCAAGCCGTTTTCGCCCCCGGCCCCCCGCTCTCCATAGAGCGAACCGGGGCAGGGCTGCCCAGGCTCCCTGGGCCCTGCTGCTTTGCTGGGGGTCTCCGGTGCCCGAAACCCACTCCCCACGGGTTCTCCTTCGTGGGGAAGCAGGATTGGGCGCGCGAAGGCCTTCTGCGCCCTGGCCCCAGCCATGCCCCCTGAGCCAGCTCGGCCGATCAGCGCCTACGCACCGTCGCACCGACAGCCCGAAACAATCTTCTGGCAGCTGCATTCTGCAAAGGGAAACGCTCATCGGGCAGCAAACCACAGCCCCAACGCGCCTCGGATCGAGAAAGCAACGCAAACCGTTTTCGCCCCCGGCCCCCCCCCACTCCATAGGGCGAACCGGGGCTGGGCTGCCCCGGCTCCCTGGGCCCTGCTGCTTTGCTGGGCGTCTCCGGTGCCCGAAAGCCACTCCCCACGGGTTCTCCTTCGTGGTTAATCAGGATTGGGCGCGGGAAGCCTTCTGCGCCCAGGCCCCAGCCATGACCCCTGAGCCAGCTCGTCCGATCAGCGCCGAGGCCCCGTCGCACCGACAGCCCGAAACAATCTTCTGTCAGCTGCATTCTGCAAAGGGAAACTCTCCTCGGGCAGCAAACCACAGCCCCAACGCGCCTCGGATCGAGAAAGCAACGCAAGCCGTTTTCAACCCCGGCCCCCCGCTCTCCATAAAGCGAACCGGGGCTGGGCTGCCCCGGCTCCCTGGGCCCTGCTGCTTTGCTGGGGGTCTCCGGTGCCCGAAACCCACTCCCCACGGGTTCTCCTTCGTGGGGAAGCAGGATTGGGCGCGCGAAGGCCTTCTGCGCCCAGGCCCCAGCCATGCCCCCTGAGCCAGCTCGGCCGCTCAGCGCCTTGCTCCCGTCGCACCGATGGCCCGAAACAATCTTCTGGCAGCTGCATTCTGCAAAGGGTAACTCTCCTCGGGCAGCAAACCACAGCCCCAACGCGCCTCGGATCGAGAAAGCAACGCAAGCCGTTTTTGCCCCCAGCCCTCCACTCTCCATCGGGCGAACTGGGGCAGGGCTGCCCCGGCTCCCTGTGCCCTGCTGCTTTGCTGGGGGTCTCCGGTGCCCGAAAGCCACTCCCCACGGGTTCTCCTTCGTGGGGAAGCAGGAATGGGCGCGCGAAGCCTTCTGCGCCCAGGCCCCAGCCATGCCCCATGAGCCGGCTCCGCCACACAGCGCCGAGGCTCCTTTGAATCGATGGCCATAAACGAACTACTGGCAGCTGCATTCTGCAAAGGGAAACTCTCCTCGGGCAGCAAACCACAGCCCCAACGCGCCTCGGATCGAGAAAGCAACGCAAGCCGTTTTCACCCCCGGCCCCCCGCTCTCCATAGAGCGAACCGGGGCAGGGCTGCCACGGCTCCCTGGGCCCTGCTGCTTTGCTGGGGGTCTCCGGTGCCTGAAACCCACTCCCCACGGGTTCTCCTTCGTGGGGAAGCAGGATTGGGCGCGCGAAGGCCTTCTGCGCCCAGGCCCCAGCCATGCCCCCTGAGCCAGCTCGGACGCTCAGCGCCTTGGCCCCGTCGCACCGATGGCCCGAAACAATCTTCTGGCAGCTGCATTCTGCAAAGGGTAACTCTCCTCGGGCAGCAAACCACAGCCCCAATGCGCCTCGGATCGAGAAAGCAACGCAAGCCGTTTTTGCCCCCAGCCCTCCACTCTCCATCGGGCGAACTGGGGCAGGGCTGCCCCGGCTCCCTGGGCCCTGCTGCTTTGCTGGGGGTCTCCGGTGCCCGAAACCCACTCCCCACGGGTTCTCCTTTGTGGGGAAGCAGGATTGGGCGCGCGAAGGCCTTCTGCGCCCAGGCCCCAGCCATGCCCCCTGAGCCAGCTCGGCCGCTCAGCGCCGAGGCCCCATCGCACCGACAGCCCGAAACAATCTTCTGGCAGCTGCATTCTGCAAAGGGAAACTCTCCTCGGGCAGCAAACCACAGCCCCAACGCGCCTCGGATCGAGAAAGCCACGCAAGCCGTTTTCGTCCCCGGAACCCCGCTCTCCATAGAGCGAACCGGGGCTGGGCTGCCCAGCCTCCCTGGGCCCTGCTGCTTTGCTGGGGGTCTCCGGTGCCCGAAACCCACTCCCCACGGGTTCTCCTTCGTGGGGAAGCAGGATTGGGCGCGCGAAGGCCTTCTGCGCCCAGGGCCCAGCCATGCCCCCTGAGCCAGCTCGGCCGCTCAGCGCCTTGGCCCCGTCGCACCGATGGCCCGAAACAATCTTCTGGCAGCTGCATTCTGCAAAGGGTAACTCTCCTCGGGCAGCAAACCACAGCCCCAACGCGCCTCAGATCGAGAAAGCAACGCAAGCCGTTTTTGCCCCCAGCCCTCCCCTCTCCATCGGGCGAACTGCGGCAGGGCTGCCCCGGCTCCCTGGGCCCTGCTGCTTTGCTGGGGGTCTCCGGTGCCCGAAACCCACTCCCCACGGGTTCTCCTTCGTCGAGAAGCAGAATTGGGCGCGCGAAGGAATTCTATGCCCAGGCCCCAGCCATGAACCCAGAGCCAGCTCGGCGACACAGCGCCTACGCCACTTCGCACCGACGGCCCCAAACAATCTTCTGGCAGCTGCATTCTGCAAAGGGAAACTCTCCTCGGGCAGCAAACCACAGCCACAACGCGCCTCGGATCGAGAAAGCAACGCAAGCCGTTTTCACCCCCGGCCCTCCACTCTCCATCGGGCGAACTGGGGCAGGGCTGCCCCGGCTCCCTGGGCCCTGCTGCTTTGCTGGGGGTCTCCGGTGCCCGAAACCCACTCCCCACGGGTTCTCCTTCGTCGAGAAGCAGAATTGGGCACGCGAAGGCCTTCTATGCCCAGGCCCCAGCCATGCCCCCTGAGCCAGCTCGGCCGATCAGCGCCTACGCCACGTCGCACCGACGGCCCCAAACAATCTTCTGGCAGCTGAATTCTGCAAAGGGAAACTCTCCTCGGGCAGCAAACCACAGCCCCAACGCGCCTCGGATCGAGAAAGCAACGCAAGCCGTTTTCGCCCCCGGCCCCCCGCTCTCCATACAGCGAACCGGGGCTGGGCTGCCCAGCCTCCCTGGGCCCTGCTGCTTTGCTGGAGGTCTCCGGTGCCCGAAACCCACTCCCCACGGGTTCTCCTTCGTGGGGAAGCAGGATTGGGCGCGCGAAGGCCTTCTGCGCCCAGGCCCCAGCCATGCCCCCTGAGCCAGCTCGTCCGATCAGCGCCGAGGCCCCATCGCACAGACGGCCCGAAACAATCTTCTGTCAGCTGCATTCTGCAAAGGGAAACTCTCCTCGGGCAGCAAACCACAGCCCCAACGCGCCTCGGATCGAGAAAGCAACGCAAACCGTTTTCGCCCCCGGACCCCCGCTCTCCATAGAGCGAACCGGGGCTGGGCTGCCCAGCCTCCCTGGGCCCTGCTGCTTTGCTGGGGGTCTCCGGTGCCCGAAACCCACTCCCCACGGGTTCTCCTTCGTGGGGAAGCAGGATTGGGGCGCGAAGGCCTTCTGCGCCCAGGCCCCAGCCATGCCCCCTGAGCCAGCTCGGCCGCGCAGCGCCTACGCCCCGTCGTACCGACGGCCCCAAACAATCTTCTGGCAGCTGCATTCTGCAAAGGGAAACTCTCCTCGGGCAGCAAACCACAGCCCCAACGCGCCTCGGATCGAGAAAGCAACGCAAGCCGTTTTCGCCCCCGGACCCCCGCTCTCCATAGAGCGAACCGGGGCTGGGCTGCCCAGCCTCCCTGGGCCCTGCTGCTTTGCTGGGGGTCTCCGGTGCCCGAAACCCACTCCCCACGGGTTCTCCTTCGTGGGGAAGCAGGATTGTGTGCGCAAAGAAGTTCTGCGCCCAGGCCCCAGCCATGCCCCCTGAGCCATCACGGCCGCTCAGCGCCGAGGCCCCGTCGCAGCGACGGCCCCAAACAATCTTCTGGCAGCTGCATTCTGCAAAGGGTAACTCTCCTCGGGCAGCAAACCACAGCCCCAACGCGCCTCGGATCGAGAAAGCAACGTAAGCCGTTTTCGCCCCCGGCCCCCCGCTCTCCATAGAGCGAACCGGGGCTGGGCTGCCCGGCTCCCTGGGCCCTGCTGCTTTGCTGGGGGTCACCAGTGCCTGAAACCCACTCCCCACGGGTTCTCCTTCGTGGGGAAGCAGGATTGGGCGCGCGAAGCCTTCTGCGCCCAGGCCCCAGCAATGCCTCCTGAGCCAGCTCGGCCGCTAAGCGCCTACGCCCCGTCGCACCGAAGGCCCCAAACAATCTTCTGGCAGCTGCATTCTGCAAAGGGAAACTCTCCTCGGGCAGCAAACCACAGCCCCAACGCGCCTCGGATCGAGAAAGCAACGCAAGCCGTTTTCGCCCCCGGCCCCCCGCTCTCCATAGAGCGAACCGGGGCTGGGCTGCCCCGGCTCCCTGGGCCCTGCTGCTTTGCTGGGTGTCTCCGGTGCCCGAAACCCACTCCCCACGGGTTCTCCTTTGTGGGGAAGCAGGATTGGGCGCGCGAAGGCCTTCTGCGCCCAGGCCCCAGCCATGCCCCCTGAGCCAGCACGGCCGTTCAGCGCCGAGGCCCCGTCGCACCGACAGCCCGAAACAATTTTCTGGCAGCTGCATTCTGCAAAGGGAAACTCTCCTCGGGCAGCAAACCACAGCCCCAACGCGCCTCGGATCGAGAAAGCAACGCAAGCCGTTTTTGCCCCCAGCCCTCCCCTCTCCATCGGGCGAACAGGGGCAGGGCTGCCCCGGCTCCCTGGGCCCTGCTGCTTTGCTGGGGGTCTCCGGTGCCCGAAACCCACTCCCCACGGGTTCTCCTTCGTCGAGAAGCAGAATTGGGCGCGTGAAGGAATTCTATGCCCAGGCCCCTGCCATGACCCCTGAGCCAGCTCGGCGACACAGCGCCTACGCCACGTAGCACCGACGGCCCCAAACAATCTTCTGGCAGCTGCATTCTGCAAAGGGAAACTCTCCTCGGGCAGCAAACCACAGCCCCAACGCGCCTCGGATCGAGAAAGCAACGCAAGCCGTTTTCGCCCCCGGCCCCCCGCTCTCCATAGAGCGAACCGGGGCAGGGCTGCCCCGGCTCCCTGGGCCCTGCTGCTTTGCTGGGTGTCTCCGGTGCCCGAAACCCACTCCCCACGGGTTCTCCTTTGTGGGGAAGCAGGATTGGGCGCGCGAAGGCCTTCTGCGCCCAGGCCCCAGCCATGCCCCCTGAGCCAGCACGGCCGCTCAGCGCCGAGGCCCCGTCGCACGGACAGCCCGAAACAATCTTCTGGCAGCTGCATTCTGCAAAGGGAAACTCTCCTCGGGCAGCAAACCACAGCCCCAACGCGCCTCGGATCGAGAAAGCAACGCAAGCCGTTTTCGCCCCCGGCCCCCCGCTCTCCATAGAGCGAACAGGGGCTGGGCTGCCCAGCCTCCCTGGGCCCTGCTGCTTTGCTGGGGGTCTCCGGTGCCTGAAACCCACTCCCCACGGGTTCTCCTTCGTGGGGAAGCAGGAATGGGCGCGCGAAGCCTTCTGCGCCCAGGCCCCAGCCATGCCCCATGAGCCGGCTCCGCCACACAGCGCCGAGGCTCCTTTGAATCGATGGCCATAAACGAACTACTGGCAGCTGCATTCTGCAAAGGGAAACTCTCCTCGGGCAGCAAACCACAGCCACAATGCGCCTCGGATTGAGAAAGCAACGCAAGCCGTTTTCACCCCCGGCCCTCCACTCTCCATTGGGCGAACTGGGGCAGGGCTGCCCCGGCTCCCTGGGCCCTGCTGCTTTGCTGGGGGTCTCCGGTGCCCGAAACCCACTCCCCATGGGTTCTCCTTCGTCGAGAAGCAGAATTGGGCGCGCGAAGGCCTTCTATGCCCAGGCCCCAGCCATGCCCCCTGAGCCTGCTCGGCCGCTCAGCGCATACGCCACGTTGCACCGACGGCCCCAAACAATCTTCTGGCAGCTGAATTCTGCAAAGGGAAACTCTCCTCAGGCAGCAAACCACAGCCCCAACGCGCCTCGGATCGAGAAAGCAACGCAAGCCGTTTTCGCCCCCGGACCCCCGCTCTCCATAGAGCGAACCGGGGCTGTGCTGCCCAGCCTCCCTGGGCCCTGCTGCTTTGCTGGGGGTCTCCGGTGCCCGAAACCCACTCCCCACGGGTTCTCCTTCGTGGGGAAGCAGGATTGGGCGCGCGAAGGCCTTCTGCGCCCAGGCCCCAGCCATGCCCCCTGAGCCAGCACGGCCGCTCAGCGCCGAGTCCCCGTCGCACCGACAGCCCGAAACAATCTTCTGTCAGCTGCATTCTGCAAAGGGAAACTCTCCTCGGGCAGCAAACCACAGCCCCAACGCGCCTCGGATCGAGAAAGCAACGCAAGCCGTTTTCGCCCCCGGCCCCCCGCTCTCCATAGAGCGAACCGGGGCTGGGCTGCCCAGCCTCCCTGGGCCCTGCTGCTTTGCTGGGGGTCTCCGGTGCCCGAAACCCACTCCCCACGGGTTCTCCTTCGTGGGGAAGCAGGATTGGGCGCGCGAAGCCTTCTGCGCCCAGGCCCCAGCCATGCCCCCTGAGCCAGCTCGGCCGCTCAGCGCCTATGCCCCGTCGCACCGAAGGCCCCAAACAATCTTCTGGCAGCTGCATTCTGCAAAGGGAAACTCTCCTCGGGCAGCAAACCACAGCCCCAACGCGCCTCGGATCTAGAAAGCAACGCAAGCCGTTTTCGCCCCCGGACCCCCGCTCTCCATAGAGCGAACCGGGGCTGTGCTGCCCAGCCTCCCTGGGCCCTGCTGCTTTGCTGGGGGTCTCCGGTGCCCGAAACCCACTCCCCACGGGTTCTCCTTCGTGGGGAAGCAGGATTGGGCGCGCGAAGGCCTTCTGCGCCCAGGCCCCAGCCATGCCCCCTGAGCCAGCTCGTCCGATCAGCGCCGAGGCCCCATCGCACCGACGGCCCGAAACAATCTTCTGTCAGCTGCATTCTGCAAAGGGAAACTCTCCTCGGGCAGCAAACCACAGCCCCAACGCGCCTCGGATCGAGAAAGCAACGCAAACCGTTTTCGCCCCCGGACCCCCGCTCTCCATAGAGCGAACCGGGGCTGGGCTGCCCAGCCTCCCTGGGCCCTGCTGCTTTGCTGGGGGTCTCCGGTGCCCGAAACCCACTCCCCACGGGTTCTCCTTCGGGGGGAAGCAGGATTGGGCGCGCGAAGACCTTCTGCGCCCAGGCCCCAGCCATGCCCCCTGAGCCAGCACGGCCGCTCAGCGCCGAGTCCCCGTCGCACCGACAGCCCGAAACAATCTTCTGTCAGCTGCATTCTGCAAAGGGAAACTCTCCTCGGGCAGCAAACCACAGCCCCAACGCGCCTCGGATCGAGAAAGCAACCCAAGCCTTTTTCGCCCCCGGCCCCCCGCTCTCCATAGAGTGAACCGGGGCTGGGCTGCCAAGGCTCCCTGGGCCATGCTGCTTTGCTGGGTGTCTCCGGTGCCCGAAACCCACTCCCCACGGGTTCTCCTTCGTGGGGAAGCAGGATTGGGCGCGCGAAGACCTTCTGCGCCCAGGCCCCAGCCATGCCCCCTGAGCCAGCACGGCCGCTCAGTGCCGAGTCCCCGTCGCACCGACAGCCCGAAACAATCTTCTGTCAGCTGCATTCTGCAAAGGGAAACTCTCCTCGGGCAGCAAACCACAGCCCCAACGCGCCTCGGATCGAGAAAGCAACGCAAGCCGTTTTCGCCCCTGGCCCCCCGCTCTCCATAGAGCGAACCGGGGCTGGGCTGCCCAGCCGCCCTGGGCCCTGCTGCTTTGCTGGGGGTCTCCGGTGCCCGAAACCCACTCCCCACGGGTTCTCCTTCGTGGGGAAGCAGGATTGGGCGCGCGAAGCCTTCTGCGCCCAGGCCCCAGCCATGCCCCCTGAGCCAGCTCGGCCGCTCAGCGCCTACGCCCCGTCGCACCGAAGGCCCCAAACAATCTTCTGGCAGCTGCATTCTGCAAAGGGAAACTCTCCTCGGGCAGCAAACCACAGCCCCAACGCGCCTCGGATCGAGAAAGCAACGCAAGCCGTTTTCGCCCCCGGCCCCCCGCTCTCCATAGAGCGAACCGGGGCTGGGCTGCCCCGGCTCCCTGGGCCCTGCTGCTTTGCTGGGCGTCTCCGGTGCCCGAAAGCCACTCCCCACGGGTTCTCCTTCGTGGTTAATCAGGATTGGGCGCGGGAAGCCTTCTGCGCCCAGGCCCCAGCCATGCCCCCTGAGCCAGCTCGTCCGATCAGCGCCGAGGCCCCGTCGCACCGACAGCCCGAAACAATCTTCTGTCAGCTGCATTCTGCAAAGGGAAACTCTCCTCGGGCAGCAAACCACAGCCCCAACGCGCCTCGGATCGAGAAAGCAACGCAAGCCGTTTTCAACCCCGGCCCCCCGCTCTCCATAGAGCGAACCGGGGCTGGGCTGCCCCGGCTCCCTGGGCCCTGCTGCTTTGCTGGGGGTCTCCGGTGCCCGAAACCCACTCCCCACGGGTTCTCCTTCGTGGGGAAGCAGGATTGGGCGCGCGAAGGCCTTCTGCGCCCAGGCCCCAGCCATGCCCCCTGAGCCAGCTCGGCCGCTCAGCGCCTTGCTCCCGTCGCACCGATGGCCCGAAACAATCTTCTGGCAGCTGCATTCTGCAAAGGGTAACTCTCCTCGGGCAGCAAACCACAGCCCCAATGCGCCTCGGATCGAGAAAGCAACGCAAGCCGTTTTTGCCCCCAGCCCTCCACTCTCCATCGGGCGAACTGGGGCAGGGCTGCCCCGGCTCCCTGTGCCCTGCTGCTTTGCTGGGGGTCTCCGGTGCCCGAAAGCCACTCCCCACGGGTTCTCCTTCGTGGTTAATCAGGACTGGGCGCGGGAAGCCTTCTGCGCCCAGGCCCCAGCCATGCCCCATGAGCCGGCTCCGCCACACAGCGCCGAGGCTCCTTTGAATCGATGGCCATAAACGAACTACTGGCAGCTGCATTCTGCAAAGGGAAACTCTCCTCGGGCAGCAAACCACAGCCCCAACGCGCCTCGGATCGAGAAAGCAACGCAAGCCGTTTTCGCCCCCGGCCCCCCGCTCTCCATAGAGCGAACCGGGGCAGGGCTGCCCAGGCTCCCTGGGCCCTGCTGCTTTGCTGGGGGTCTCCGGTGCCCGAAACCCACTCCCCACGGGTTCTCCTTCGTGGGGAAGCAGGATTGGGCGCGCGAAGGCCTTCTGCGCCCTGGCCCCAGCCATGCCCCCTGAGCCAGCTCGGCCGATCAGCGCCTACGCACCGTCGCACCGACAGCCCGAAACAATCTTCTGGCAGCTGCATTCTGCAAAGGGAAACGCTCATCGGGCAGCAAACCACAGCCCCAACGCGCCTCGGATCGAGAAAGCAACGCAAACCGTTTTCGCCCCCGGCCCCCCCCCACTCCATAGGGCGAACCGGGGCTGGGCTGCCCCGGCTCCCTGGGCCCTGCTGCTTTGCTGGGCGTCTCTGGTGCCCGAAAGCCACTCCCCACGGGTTCTCCTTCGTGGTTAATCAGGATTGGGCGCGGGAAGCCTTCTGCGCCCAGGCCCCAGCCATGCCCCCTGAGCCAGCTCGTCCGATCAGCGCCGAGGCCCCGTCGCACCGACAGCCCGAAACAATCTTCTGTCAGCTGCATTCTGCAAAGGGAAACTCTCCTCGGGCAGCAAACCACAGCCCCAACGCGCCTCGGATCGAGAAAGCAACGCAAGCCGTTTTCAACCCCGGCCCCCCGCTCTCCATAGAGCGAACCGGGGCTGGGCTGCCCCGGCTCCCTGGGCCCTGCTGCTTTGCTGGGGGTCTCCGGTGCCCGAAACCCACTCCCCACGGGTTCTCCTTCGTGGGGAAGCAGGATTGGGCGCGCGAAGGCCTTCTGCGCCCAGGCCCCAGCCATGCCCCCTGAGCCAGCTCGGCCGCTCAGCGCCTTGCTCCCGTCGCACCGATGGCCCGAAACAATCTTCTGGCAGCTGCATTCTGCAAAGGGTAACTCTCCTCGGGCAGCAAACCACAGCCCCAATGCGCCTCGGATCGAGAAAGCAACGCAAGCCGTTTTTGCCCCCAGCCCTCCACTCTCCATCGGGCGAACTGGGGCAGGGCTGCCCCGGCTCCCTGTGCCCTGCTGCTTTGCTGGGGGTCTCCGGTGCCCGAAAGCCACTCCCCACGGGTTCTCCTTCGTGGTTAATCAGGACTGGGCGCGGGAAGCCTTCTGCGCCCAGGCCCCAGCCATGCCCCATGAGCCGGCTCCGCCACACAGCGCCGAGGCTCCTTTGAATCGATGGCCATAAACGAACTACTGGCAGCTGCATTCTGCAAAGGGAAACTCTCCTCGGGCAGCAAACCACAGCCCCAACGCGCCTCGGATCGAGAAAGCAAAGCAAGCCGTTTTCACCCCCGGCCCCCCGCTCTCCATAGAGCGAACCGGGGCAGGGCTGCCACGGCTCCCTGGGCCCTGCTGCTTTGCTGGGGGTCTCCGGTGCCTGAAACCCACTCCCCACGGGTTCTCCTTCGTGGGGAAGCAGGATTGGGCGCGCGAAGGCCTTCTGCGCCCAGGCCCCAGCCATGCCCCCTGAGCCAGCTCGGACGCTCAGCGCCTTGGCCCCGTCGCACCGATGGCCCGAAACAATCTTCTGGCAGCTGCATTCTGCAAAGGGTAACTCTCCTCGGGCAGCAAACCACAGCCCCAATGCGCCTCGGATCGAGAAAGCAACGCAAGCCGTTTTTGCCCCCAGCCCTCCACACTCCATCGGGCGAACTGGGGCAGGGCTGCCCCGGCTCCCTGGGCCCTGCTGCTTTGCTGGGGGTCTCCGGTGCCCGAAACCCACTCCCCACGGGTTCTCCTTTGTGGGGACGCAGGATTGGGCGCGCGAAGGCCTTCTGCGCCCAGGCCCCAGCCATGCCCCCTGAGCCAGCTCGGCCGCTCAGCGCCGAGGCCCCATCGCACCGACAGCCCGAAACAATCTTCTGGCAGCTGCATTCTGCAAAGGGAAACTCTCCTCGGGCAGCAAACCACAGCCCCAACGCGCCTCGGATCGAGAAAGCAACGCAAGCCGTTTTCGCCCCCGGACCCCCGCTCTCCATAGAGCGAACCGGGGCTGGGCTGCCCAGCCTCCCTGGGCCCTGCTGCTTTGCTGGGGGTCTCCGGTGCCCGAAACCCACTCCCCACGGGTTCTCCTTCGTAGGGAAGCAGGATTGGGCGCGCGAAGGCCTTCTGCGCCCAGGGCCCAGCCATGCCCCCTGAGCCAGCTCGGCCGCTCAGCGCCTTGGCCCCGTCGCACCGATGGCCCGAAACAATCTTCTGGCAGCTGCATTCTGCAAAGGGTAACTCTCCTCGGGCAGCAAACCACAGCCCCAACGCGCCTCAGATCGAGAAAGCAACGCAAGCCGTTTTTGCCCCCAGCCCTCCCCTCTCCATCGGGCGAACTGCGGCAGGGCTGCCCCGGCTCCCTGGGCCCTGCTGCTTTGCTGGGGGTCTCCGGTGCCCGAAACCCACTCCCCACGGGTTCTCCTTCGTCGAGAAGCAGAATTGGGAGCGCGAAGGAATTCTATGCCCAGGCCCCAGCCATGACCCCTGAGCCAGCTCGGCGACTCAGCGCCTACGCCACGTAGCACCGACGGCCCCAAACAATCTTCTGGCAGCTGCATTCTGCAAAGGGAAACTCTCCTCGGGCAGCAAACCACAGCCCCAACGCGCCTCGGATCGAGAAAGCAACGCAAGCCGTTTTCGCCCCCTGCCCCCCGCTCTCCATAGAGCGAACCGGGGCTGGGCTGCCCAGCCTCCCTGGGCCCTGCTGCTTTACTGGGGGTCTCCGGTGCCCGAAACCCACTCCCCACGGGTTCTCCTTCGTGGGGAAGCAGGATTGGGCGCGCGAAGGCCTTCTACGCCCAGGCCCCAGCCATGCCCCTTGAGCCAGCTCGGCCGCTCAGCGCCTAAGCCCCGTCGCACCGACAGCCCGAAACAATCTTCTGGCAGCTGCATTCTGCAAAGGGAAACGCTCCTCGGGCAGCAAACCACAGCCCCAACGCGCCTCGGATCGAGAAAGCAACGCAAGCCGTTTTCGCCCCCGGCCCCCCGCTCTCCATAGAGCGAACCGGGGCTGGGCTGCCCCAGCTCCCTGGGCCCTGCTGCTTTGCTGGGTGTCTCCGGTGCCCGAATCCCACTCCCAAAGGGTTCTCCTTCGTGGGGAAGCAGGATTGGGCGCACGAAGGCCTTCTGCGCCCAGGCCCCAGCCATGCCCCCTGAGCCAGCTCGGCCGATCAGCGCCTACGCCACGTCGCACCGACGGCCCCAAACAATCTTCTGGCAGCTGCATTCTGCAAAGGGAAACTCTCCTCGGGCAGCAAACCACAGCCCCAACGCGCCTCGGATCGAGAAAGCAACGCAAGCCGTTTTCGCCCCCGGCCCCCCGCTCTCCATAGAGCGAACCGGGGCAGGGCTGCCCCGGCTCCCTGGGCCCTGCTGCTTTGCTGGGTGTCTCCGGTGCCCGAAACCCACTCCCCACGGGTTCTCCTTTGTGGGGAAGCAGGATTGGGCGCGCGAAGGCCTTCTGCGCCCAGGCCCCAGCCATGCCCCCTGAGCCAAAACGGCCGATCAGCGCCGAGGCCCCGTCGCACCGACAGCCCGAAACAATCTTCTGGCAGCTGCATTCTGCAAAGGGAAACTCTCCTCGGGCAGCAAACCACAGCCCCAACGCGCCTCGGATCGAGAAAGCAATGCAAGCCGTTTTCGCCCCCGGCCCCCCGCTCTCCATAGAGCGAACAGGGGCTGGGCTGCCCAGGCTCCCTGGGCCCTGCTGCTTTGCTGGGGGTCTCCGGTGCCCGAAACCCACTCCCCACGGGTTCTCCTTCGTGGGGAAGCAGGAATGGGCGCGCGAAGCCTTCTGCGCCCAGGCCCCAGCCATGCCCCATGAGCCGGCTCCGCCACACAGCGTCGAGGCTCCTTTGAATCGATGGCCATAAACGAACTACTGGCAGCTGCATTCTGCAAAGGGAAACTCTCCTCGGGCAGCAAACCACAGCCACAACGCGCCTCGGATCGAGAAAGCAACGCAAGCCGTTTTCACCCCCGGCCCTCCACTCTCCATCGGGCGAACTGGGGCAGGGCTGCCCCGGCTCCCTGGGCCCTGCTGCTTTGCTGGGGGTCTCCGGTGCCCGAAACCCACTCCCCACGGGTTCTCCTTCGTCGAGAAGCAGAATTGGGCGCGCGAAGGCCTTCTATGCCCAGGCCCCAGCCATGCCCCCTGAGCCAGCTCGGCCGATCAGCGCCTACGCCACGTCGCACCGACGGCCCCAAACAATCTTCTGGCAGCTGAATTCTGCAAAGGGAAACTCTCCTCGGGCAGCAAACCACAGCCCCAACGCGCCTCGGATCCAGAAAGCAACGCAAGCCCTTTTCGCCCCCGGCCCCCCGCTCTCCATAGAGCGAACCGGGGCTGGGCTGCCCAGCCTCCCTGGGCCCTGCTGCTTTGCTGGAGGTCTCCGGTGCCCGAAACCCACTCCCCACGGGATCTCCTTCGTGGGGAAGCAGGATTGGGCGCGCGAAGGCCTTCTGCGCCCAGGCCCCAGCCATGCCCCCTGAGCCAGCTCGTCCGATCAGCGCCGAGGCCCCATCGCACAGACGGCCCGAAACAATCTTCTGTCAGCTGCATTCTGCAAAGGGAAACTCTCCTCGGGCAGCAAACCACAGCCCCAACGCGCCTCGGATCGAGAAAGCAACGCAAACCGTTTTCGCCCCCGGACCCCCGCTCTCCATAGAGCGAACCGGGGCTGGGCTGCCCAGCCTCCCTGGGCCCTGCTGCTTTGCTGGGGGTCTCCGGTGCCCGAAACCCACTCCCCACGGGTTCTCCTTCGTGGGGAAGCAGGATTGGGGCGCGAAGGCTTTCTGCGCCCAGGCCCCAGCCATGCCCCCTGAGCCAGCTCGGCCGCGCAGCGCCTACGCCCCGTCGCACCGACGGCCCCAAACAATCTTCTGGCAGCTGCATTCTGCAAAGGGAAACTCTCCTCGGGCAGCAAACCACAGCCCCAACGCGCCTCGGATCGAGAAAGCAACGCAAGCCGTTTTCGCCCCCGGCCCCCCGCTCTCCATAGAGCGAACCGGGGCTGGGCTGCCCAGCCTCCCTGGGCCCTGCTGCTTTGCTGGGGGTCTCCGGTGCCCGAAACCCACTCCCCACGGGTTCTCCTTCGTGGGGAGGCAGGATTGGGCGCGCGAAGCCTTCTGCGCCCAGGCCCCAGCCATGCCCCCTGAGCCAGCTCGGCCGCTCAGCGCCTACGCCCCGTCGCACCGAAGGCCCCAAACAATCTTCTGGCAGCTGCATTCTGCAAAGGGAAACTCTCCTCGGGCAGCAAACCACAGCCCCAACGCGCCTCGGATCGAGAAAGCAACGCAAGCCGTTTTCGCCCCCGGCCCCCCGCTCTCCATAGAGCGAACCGGGGCTGGGCTGCCCCGGCTCCCTGGGCCCTGCTGCTTTGCTGGGTGTCTCCGGTGCCCGAAACCCACTCCCCACGGGTTCTCCTTTGTGGGGAAGCAGGATTGGGCGCACGAAGGCCTTCTGCGCCCAGGCCCCATCAATGCCCCCTGGGGCAGCTCGGCCGCTCTGCGCCGAGGCCCCATCGCACCGATGGCCTGAAACAATCTTCTGGCAGCTGCATTCTGCAAAGGAAAACTCTCCTCGGGCAGCAAACCACAGCCCCAACGCGCCTTGGATCGAGAAAGCAACGCAAGCCGTTTTCGCCCCCGGCCCCCCGCTCTCCATAGAGCGAACCGGGGCAGGGCTGCCCAGGCTCCCTGGGCCCTGCTGCTTTGCTGGGGGTCTCCGGTGCCCGAAACCCACTCCCCACGGGTTCTCCTTCGTGGGGAAGCAGGATTGGGCGCGCGAAGGCCTTCTGCGCCCTGGCCCCAGCCATACCCCCTGAGCCAGCTCGGCCGCTCAGCGCCTACGCACCGTCGCACCGACAGCCCGAAACAATCTTCTGGCAGCTGCATTCTGCAAAGGGAAACGCTCATCGGGCAGCAAACGACAGCCCCAACGCGCCTCGGATCGAGAAAGCAACGCAAACCGTTTTCGCCCCCGGCCCCCCCCCACTCCATAGGGCGAACCGGGGCTGGGCTGCCCCGGCTCCCTGGGCCCTGCTGCTTTGCTGGGCGTCTCCGGTGCCCGAAAGCCACTCCCCACGGGTTCTCCTTCGTGGTTAATCAGGATTGGGCGCGGGAAGCCTTCTGCGCCCAGGCCCCAGCCATGCCCCCTGAGCCAGCTCGTCCGATCAGCGCCGAGGCCCCGTCGCACCGACAGCCCGAAACAATCTTCTGTCAGCTGCATTCTGCAAAGGGAAACTCTCCTCGGGCAGCAAACCACAGCCCCAACGCGCCTCGGATCGAGAAAGCAACGCAAGCCGTTTTCAACCCCGGCCCCCCGCTCTCCATAGAGCGAACCGGGGCTGGGCTGCCCCGGCTCCCTGGGCCCTGCTGCTTTGCTGGGGGTCTCCGGTGCCCGAAACCCACTCCCCACGGGTTCTCCTTCGTGGGGAAGCAGGATTGGGCGCGCGAAGGCCTTCTGCGCCCAGGCCCCAGCCATGCCCCCTGAGCCAGCTCGGCCGCTCAGCGCCTTGCCCCCGTCGCACCGATGGCCCGAAACAATCTTCTGGCAGCTGCATTCTGCAAAGGGTAACTCTCCTCGGGCAGCAAACCACAGCCCCAACGCGCCTCGGATCGAGAAAGCAACGCAAGCCGTTTTTGCCCCCAGCCCTCCACTCTCCATCGGGCGAACTGGGGCAGGGCTGCCCCGGCTCCCTGTGCCCTGCTGCTTTGCTGGGGGTCTCCGGTGCCCGAAAGCCACTCCCCACCGGTTCTCCTTCGTGGTTAATCAGGACTGGGCGCGGGAAGCCTTCTGCGCCCAGGCCCCAGCCATGCCCCATGAGCCGGCTCCGCCACACAGCGCCGAGGCTCCTTTGAATCGATGGCCATAAACGAACTACTGGCAGCTGCATTCTGCAAAGGGAAACTCTCCTCGGGCAGCAAACCACAGCCCCAACGCGCCTCGGATCGAGAAAGCAACCCAAGCCGTTTTCGCCCCCGGACCCCCGCTCTCCATAGAGCGAACCGGGGCTGGGCTGCCCAGCCTCCCTGGGCCCTGCTGCTTTGCTGGGGGTCTCCGGTGCCCGAAACCCACTCCCCACGGGTTCTCCTTCGTAGGGAAGCAGGATTGGGCGCGCGAAGGCCTTCTGCGCCCAGGGCCCAGCCATGCCCCCTGAGCCAGCTCGGCCGCTCAGCGCCTTGGCCCCGTCGCACCGATGGCCCGAAACAATCTTCTGGCAGCTGCATTCTGCAAAGGGTAACTCTCCTCGGGCAGCAAACCACAGCCCCAACGCGCCTCGGATCGAGAAAGCAACGCAAGCCGTTTTTGCCCCCAGCCCTCCCCTCTCCATCGGGCGAACTGCGGCAGGGCTGCCCCGGCTCCCTGGGCCCTGCTGCTTTGCTGGGGGTCTCCGGTGCCCGAAACCCACTCCCCACGGGTTCTCCTTCGTCGAGAAGCAGAATTGGGCGCGCGAAGGAATTCTATGCCCAGGCCCCAGCCATGACCCCTGAGCCAGCTCGGCGACTCAGCGCCTACGCCACTTCGCACCGACGGCCCCAAACAATCTTCTGGCAGCTGCATTCTGCAAAGGGAAACTCTCCTCGGGCAGCAAAACACAGCCCCAACGCGCCTCGGATCGAGAAAGCAACGCAAGCCGTTTTCGCCCCCTGCCCCCCGCTCTCCATAGAGCGAACCGGGGCTGGGCTGCCCAGCCTCCCTGGGCCCTGCTGCTTTACTGGGGGTCTCCGGTGCCCGAAACCCACTCCCCACGGGTTCTCCTTCGTGGGGAAGCAGGATTGGGCGCGCGAAGGCCTTCTGCGCCCAGGCCCCAGCCATGCCCCTTGAGCCAGCTCGGCCGCTCAGCGCCTACGCCCCGTCGCACCGACAGCCCGAAACAATCTTCTGGCAGCTGCATTCTGCAAAGGGAAACGCTCCTCGGGCAGCAAACCACAGCCCCAACGCACCTCGGATCGAGAAAGCAACGCAAGCCGTTTTCGCCCCCGGCCCCCCGCTCTCCATAGAGCGAACCAGGGCTGGGCTGCCCCAGCTCCCTGGGCCCTGCTGCTTTGCTGGGTGTCTCCGGTGCCCGAAACCCACTCCCCACGGGTTCTCCTTCGTGGGGAAGCAGGATTGGGCGCACGAAGGCCTTCTGCGCCCAGGCCCCAGCCATGCCCCCTGAGCCAGCTCGGCCGATCAGCGCCTACGCCACGTCGCACCGACGGCCCCAAACAATCTTCTGGCAGCTGCATTCTGCAAAGGGAAACTCTCCTCGGGCAGCAAACCACAGCCCCAACGCGCCTCGGATCGAGAAAGCAACGCAAGCCGTTTTCGCCCCCGGCCCCCCGCTCTCCATAGAGCGAACCGGGGCAGGGCTGCCCCGGCTCCCTGGGCCCTGCTGCTTTGCTGGGTGTCTCCGGTGCCCGAAACCCACTCCCCACGGGTTCTCCTTTGTGGGGAAGCAGGATTGGGCGCGCGAAGGCCATCTGCGCCCAGGCCCCAGCCATGCCCCCTGAGCCAGCACGGCCGATCAGCGCCGAGGCCCCGTCGCACCGACAGCCCGAAACAATCTTCTGGCAGCTGCATTCTGCAAAGGGAAACTCTCCTCGGGCAGCAAACCACAGCCCCAACGCGCCTCGGATCGAGAAAGCAATGCAAGCCGTTTTCGCCCCCGGACCCCGCTCTCCATAGAGCGAACAGGGGCTGGGCTGCCCAGGCTCCCTGGGCCCTGCTGCTTTGCTGGGGGTCTCCGGTGCCTGAAACCCACTCCCCACGGGTTCTCCTTCGTGGGGAAGCAGGAATGGGCGCGCGAAGCCTTCTGCGCCCAGGCGCCAGCCATGCCCCATGAGCCGGCTCCGCCACACAGCGCCGAGGCTCCTTTGAATCGATGGCCATAAACGAACTACTGGCAGCTGCATTCTGCAAAGGGAAACTCTCCTCGGGCAGCAAACCACAGCCACAACGCGCCTCGGATCGAGAAAGCAACGCAAGCCGTTTTCACCCCCGGCCCTCCACTCTCCATCGGGCGAACTGGGGCAGGGCTGCCCCGGCTCCCTGGGCCCTGCTGCTTTGCTGGGGGTCTCCGGTGCCCGAAACCCACTCCCCACGGGTTCTCCTTCGTCGAGAAGCAGAATTGGGCGCGCGAAGGCCTTCTATGCCCAGGCCCCAGCCATGCCCCCTGAGCCAGCTCGGCCGATCAGCGCCTACGCCACGTCGCACCGACGGCCCCAAACAATCTTCTGGCAGCTGAATTCTGCAAAGGGAAACTCTCCTCGGGCAGCAAACCACAGCCCCAACGCGCCTCGGATCGAGAAAGCAACGCAAGCCGTTTTCAACCCCGGCCCCCCGCTCTCCATAGAGCGAACCGGGGCTGGGCTGCCCCGGCTCCCTGGGCCCTGCTGCTTTGCTGGGGGTCTCCGGTGCCCGAAACCCACTCCCCACGGGTTCTCCTTCGTGGGGAAGCAGGATTGGGCGCGCGAAGGCCTTCTGCGCCCAGGCCCCAGCCATGCCCCCTGAGCCAGCTCGGCCGCTCAGCGCCTTGCCCCCGTCGCACCGATGGCCCGAAACAATCTTCTGGCAGCTGCATTCTGCAAAGGGTAACTCTCCTCGGGCAGCAAACCACAGCCCCAACGCGCCTCGGATCGAGAAAGCAACGCAAGCCGTTTTTGCCCCCAGCCCTCCACTCTCCATCGGGCGAACTGGGGCAGGGCTGCCCCGGCTCCCTGTGCCCTGCTGCTTTGCTGGGGGTCTCCGGTGCCCGAAAGCCACTCCCCACCGGTTCTCCTTCGTGGTTAATCAGGACTGGGCGCGGGAAGCCTTCTGCGCCCAGGCCCCAGCCATGCCCCATGAGCCGGCTCCGCCACACAGCGCCGAGGCTCCTTTGAATCGATGGCCATAAACGAACTACTGGCAGCTGCATTCTGCAAAGGGAAACTCTCCTCGGGCAGCAAACCACAGCCCCAACGCGCCTCGGATCGAGAAAGCAACGCAAGCCGTTTTCGCCCCCGGACCCCCGCTCTCCATAGAGCGAACCGGGGCTGGGCTGCCCAGCCTCCCTGGGCCCTGCTGCTTTGCTGGGGGTCTCCGGTGCCCGAAACCCACTCCCCACGGGTTCTCCTTCGTGGGGAAGCAGGATTGGGCGCGCGAAGGCCTTCTGCGCCCAGGGCCCAGCCATGCCCCCTGAGCCAGCTCGGCCGCTCAGCGCCTTGGCCCCGTCGCACCGATGGCCCGAAACAATCTTCTGGCAGCTGCATTCTGCAAAGGGTAACTCTCCTCGGGCAGCAAACCACAGCCCCAACGCGCCTCGGATCGAGAAAGCAACGCAAGCCGTTTTTGCCCCCAGCCCTCCCCTCTCCATCGGGCGAACTGCGGCAGGGCTGCCCCGGCTCCCTGGGCCCTGCTGCTTTGCTGGGGGTCTCCGGTGCCCGAAACCCACTCCCCACGGGTTCTCCTTCGTCGAGAAGCAGAATTGGGCGCGCGAAGGAATTCTATGCCCAGGCCCCAGCCATGACCCCTGAGCCAGCTCGGCGACTCAGCGCCTACGCCACTTCGCACCGACGGCCCCAAACAATCTTCTGGCAGCTGCATTCTGCAAAGGGAAACTCTCCTCGGGCAGCAAAACACAGCCCCAACGCGCCTCGGATCGAGAAAGCAACGCAAGCCGTTTTCGCCCCCTGCCCCCCGCTCTCCATAGAGCGAACCGGGGCTGGGCTGCCCAGCCTCCCTGGGCCCTGCTGCTTTACTGGGGGTCTCCGGTGCCCGAAACCCACTCCCCACGGGTTCTCCTTCGTGGGGAAGCAGGATTGGGCGCGCGAAGGCCTTCTGCGCCCAGGCCCCAGCCATGCCCCTTGAGCCAGCTCGGCCGCTCAGCGCCTAAGCCCCGTCGCACCGACAGCCCGAAACAATCTTCTGGCAGCTGCATTCTGCAAAGGGAAACGCTCCTCGGGCAGCAAACCACAGCCCCAACGCACCTCGGATCGAGAAAGCAACGCAAGCCGTTTTCGCCCCCGGCCCCCCGCTCTCCATAGAGCGAACCAGGGCTGGGCTGCCCCAGCTCCCGGGGCCCTGCTGCTTTGCTGGGTGTCTCCGGTGCCCGAAACCCACTCCCCACGGGTTCTCCTTCGTGGGGAAGCAGGATTGGGCGCACGAAGGCCTTCTGCGCCCAGGCCCCAGCCATGCCCCCTGAGCCAGCTGGGCCGATCAGCGCCTACGCCACGTCGCACCGACGGCCCCAAACAATCTTCTGGCAGCTGCATTCTGCAAAGGGAAACTCTCCTCGGGCAGCAAACCACAGCCCCAACGCGCCTCGGATCGAGAAAGCAACGCAAGCCGTTTTCGCCCCCGGCCCCCCGCTCTCCATAGAGCGAACCGGGGCAGGGCTGCCCCGGCTCCCTGGGCCCTGCTGCTTTGCTGGGTGTCTCCGGTGCCCGAAACCCACTCCCCACGGGTTCTCCTTTGTGGGGAAGCAGGATTGGGCGCGCGAAGGCCATCTGCGCCCAGGCCCCAGCCATGCCCCCTGAGCCAGCACGGCCGATCAGCGCCGAGGCCCCGTCGCACCGACAGCCCGAAACAATCTTCTGGCAGCTGCATTCTGCAAAGGGAAACTCTCCTCGGGCAGCAAACCACAGCCCCAACGCGCCTCGGATCGAGAAAGCAATGCAAGCCGTTTTCGCCCCCGGCCCCCCGCTCTCCATAGAGCGAACAGGGGCTGGGCTGCCCAGGCTCCCTGGGCCCTGCTGCTTTGCTGGGGGTCTCCGGTGCCTGAAACCCACTCCCCAGGGGTTCTCCTTCGTGGGGAAGCAGGAATGGGCGCGCGAAGCCTTCTGCGCCCAGGCCCCAGCCATGCCCCATGAGCCGGCTCCGCCACACAGCGCCGAGGCTCCTTTGAATCGATGGCCATAAACGAACTACTGGCAGCTGCATTCTGCAAAGGGAAACTCTCCTCGGGCAGCAAACCACAGCCACAACGCGCCTCGGATCGAGAAAGCAACGCAAGCCGTTTTCACCCCCGGACCTCCACTCTCCATCGGGCGAACTGGGGCAGGGCTGCCCCGGCTCCCTGGGCCCTGCTGCTTTGCTGGGGGTCTCCGGTGCCCGAAACCCACTCCCCACGGGTTCTCCTTCGTCGAGAAGCAGAATTGGGCGCGCGAAGGCCTTCTATGCCCAGGCCCCAGCCATGCCCCCTGAGCCAGCTCGGCCGATCAGCGCCTACGCCACGTCGCACCGACGGCCCCAAACAATCTTCTGGCAGCTGAATTCTGCAAAGGGAAACTCTCCTCGGGCAGCAAACCACAGCCCCAACGCGCCTCGGATCGAGAAAGCAACGCAAGCCGTTTTCGCCCCCGGACCCCCGCTCTCCATAGAGCGAACCGGGGCTGTGCTGCCCAGCCTCCCTGGGCCCTGCTGCTTTGCTGGAGGTCTCCGGTGCCCGAAACCCACTCCCCACGGGTTCTCCTTCGTGGGGAAGCAGGATTGGGCGCGCGAAGGCCTTCTGCGCCCAGGCCCCAGCCATGCCCCCTGAGCCAGCTCGTCCGATCAGCGCCGAGGCCCCATTGCACCGACGCCCCGAAACAATCTTCTGTCAGCTGCATTCTGCAAAGGGAAACTCTCCTCGGGCAGCAAACCACAGCCCCAACGCGCCTCGGATCGAGAAAGCAACGCAAACCGTTTTCGCCCCCGGACCCCCGCTCTCCATAGAGCGAACCGGGGCTGGGCTGCCCAGCCTCCCTGGGCCCTGCTGCTTTGCTGGGTGTCTCCGGTGCCCGAAACCCACTCCCCACGGGTTCTCCTTCGTGGGGAGGCAGGATTGGGCGCGCGAAGCCTTCTGCGCCCAGGCCCCAGCCATGCCCCCTGAGCCAGCTCGGCCGCTCAGCGCCGAGGCCCCATCGCACCGAAGGCCCCAAACAATCTTCTGGCAGCTGCATTCTGCAAAGGGAAACTCTCCTCGGGCAGCAAACCACAGCCCCAACGCGCCTCGGATCGAGAAAGCAACGCAAGCCGTTTTCGCCCCCGGCCCCCCGCTCTCCATAGAGCGACCCGGGGCTGGGCTGCCCCGGCTCCCTGGGCCCTGCTGCTTTGCTGGGTGTCTCCGGTGCCCGAAACCCACTCCCCACGGGTTCTCCTTTGTGGGGAAGCAGGATTGGGCGCACGAAGGCCTTCTGCGCCCAGGCCCCATCAATGCCCCTGGGGCAGCTCGGCCGCTCTGCGCCGAGGCCCCATCGCACCGATGGCCTGAAACAATCTTCTGGCAGCTGCATTCTGCAAAGGAAAACTCTCCTCGGGCAGCAAACCACAGCCCCAACGCGCCTTGGATCGAGAAAGCAACGCAAGCCGTTTTCGCCCCCGGCCCCCCGCTCTCCATAGAGCGAACCGGGGCAGGGCTGCCCAGGCTCCCTGGGCCCTGCTGCTTTGCTGGGGGTCTCCGGTGCCCGAAACCCACTCCCCACGGGTTCTCCTTCGTGGGGAAGCAGGATTGGGCGCGCGAAGGCCTTCTGCGCCCTGGCCCCAGCCATACCCCCTGAGCCAGCTCGGCCGCTCAGCGCCTACGCACCGTCGCACCGACAGCCCGAAACAATCTTCTGGCAGCTGCATTCTGCAAAGGGAAACGCTCATCGGGCAGCAAACGACAGCCCCAACGCGCCTCGGATCGAGAAAGCAACGCAAACCGTTTTCGCCCCCGGCCCCCCCCCACTCCATAGGGCGAACCGGGGCTGGGCTGCCCCGGCTCCCTGGGCCCTGCTGCTTTGCTGGGCGTCTCCGGTGCCCGAAAGCCACTCCCCACGGGTTCTCCTTCGTGGTTAATCAGGATTGGGCGCGGGAAGCCTTCTGCGCCCAGGCCCCAGCCATGCCCCCTGAGCCAGCTCGTCCGATCAGCGCCGAGGCCCCGTCGCACCGACAGCCCGAAACAATCTTCTGTCAGCTGCATTCTGCAAAGGGAAACTCTCCTCGGGCAGCAAACCACAGCCCCAACGCGCCTCGGATCGAGAAAGCAACGCAAGCCGTTTTCAACCCCGGCCCCCCGCTCTCCATAGAGCGAACCGGGGCTGGGCTGCCCCGGCTCCCTGGGCCCTGCTGCTTTGCTGGGGGTCTCCGGTGCCCGAAACCCACTCCCCACGGGTTCTCCTTCGTGGGGAAGCAGGATTGGGCGCGCGAAGGCCTTCTGCGCCCAGGCCCCAGCCATGCCCCCTGAGCCAGCTCGGCCGCTCAGCGCCTTGCCCCCGTCGCACCGATGGCCCGAAACAATCTTCTGGCAGCTGCATTCTGCAAAGGGTAACTCTCCTCGGGCAGCAAACCACAGCCCCAACGCGCCTCGGATCGAGAAAGCAACGCAAGCCGTTTTTGCCCCCAGCCCTCCACTCTCCATCGGGCGAACTGGGGCAGGGCTGCCCCGGCTCCCTGTGCCCTGCTGCTTTGCTGGGGGTCTCCGGTGCCCGAAAGCCACTCCCCACCGGTTCTCCTTCGTGGTTAATCAGGACTGGGCGCGGGAAGCCTTCTGCGCCCAGGCCCCAGCCATGCCCCATGAGCCGGCTCCGCCACACAGCGCCGAGGCTCCTTTGAATCGATGGCCATAAACGAACTACTGGCAGCTGCATTCTGCAAAGGGAAACTCTCCTCGGGCAGCAAACCACAGCCCCAACGCGCCTCGGATCGAGAAAGCAACGCAAGCCGTTTTCGCCCCCGGACCCCCGCTCTCCATAGAGCGAACCGGGGCTGGGCTGCCCAGCCTCCCTGGGCCCTGCTGCTTTGCTGGGGGTCTCCGGTGCCCGAAACCCACTCCCCACGGGTTCTCCTTCGTGGGGAAGCAGGATTGGGCGCGCGAAGGCCTTCTGCGCCCAGGGCCCAGCCATGCCCCCTGAGCCAGCTCGGCCGCTCAGCGCCTTGGCCCCGTCGCACCGATGGCCCGAAACAATCTTCTGGCAGCTGCATTCTGCAAAGGGAAACTCTCCTCGGGCAGCAAACCACAGCCCCAACGCGCCTCGGATCGAGAAATCAACGCAAGCCGTTTTTGCCCCCAGCCCTCCCCTCTCCATCGGGCGAACTGCGGCAGGGCTGCCCCGGCTCCCTGGGCCCTGCTGCTTTGCTGGGGGTCTCCGGTGCCCGAAACCCACTCCCCACGGGTTCTCCTTCGTCGAGAAGCAGAATTGGGCGCGCGAAGGAATTCTATGCCCAGGCCCCAGCCATGACCCCTGAGCCAGCTCGGCGACTCAGCGCCTATGCCACTTCGCACCGACGGCCCCAAACAATCTTCTGGCAGCTGCATTCTGCAAAGGGAAACTCTCCTCGGGCAGCAAAACACAGCCCCAACGCGCCTCGGATCGAGAAAGCAACGCAAGCCGTTTTCGCCCCCTGCCCCCCGCTCTCCATAGAGCGAACCGGGGCTGGGCTGCCCAGCCTCCCTGGGCCCTGCTGCTTTACTGGGGGTCTCCGGTGCCCGAAACCCACTCCCCACGGGTTCTCCTTCGTGGGGAAGCAGGATTGGGCGCGCGAAGGCCTTCTGCGCCCAGGCCCCAGCCATGCCCCTTGAGCCAGCTCGGCCGCTCAGCGCCTAAGCCCCGTCGCACCGACAGCCCGAAACAATCTTCTGGCAGCTGCATTCTGCAAAGGGAAACGCTCCTCGGGCAGCAAACCACAGCCCCAACGCACCTCGGATCGAGAAAGCAACGCAAGCCGTTTTCGCCCCCGGCCCCCCGCTCTCCATAGAGCGAACCAGGGCTGGGCTGCCCCAGCTCCCTGGGCCCTGCTGCTTTGCTGGGTGTCTCCGGTGCCCGAAACCCACTCCCCACGGGTTCTCCTTCGTGGGGAAGCAGGATTGGGCGCACGAAGGCCTTCTGCGCCCAGGCCCCAGCCATGCCCCCTGAGCCAGCTCGGCCGATCAGCGCCTACGCCACGTCGCACCGACGGCCCCAAACAATCTTCTGGCAGCTGCATTCTGCAAAGGGAAACTCTCCTCGGGCAGCAAACCACAGCCCCAACGCGCCTCGGATCGAGAAAGCAACGCAAGCCGTTTTCGCCCCCGGCCCCCCGCTCTCCATAGAGCGAACCGGGGCAGGGCTGCCCCGGCTCCCTGGGCCCTGCTGCTTTGCTGGGTGTCTCCGGTGCCCGAAACCCACTCCCCACGGGTTCTCCTTTGTGGGGAAGCAGGATTGGGCGCGCGAAGGCCATCTGCGCCCAGGCCCCAGCCATGCCCCCTGAGCCAGCACGGCCGATCAGCGCCGAGGCCCCGTCGCACCGACAGCCCGAAACAATCTTCTGGCAGCTGCATTCTGCAAAGGGAAACTCTCCTCGGGCAGCAAACCACAGCCCCAACGCGCCTCGGATCGAGAAAGCAATGCAAGCCGTTTTCGCCCCCGGCCCCCCGCTCTCCATAGAGCGAACAGGGGCTGGGCTGCCCAGGCTCCCTGGGCCCTGCTGCTTTGCTGGGGGTCTCCGGTGCCTGAAACCCACTCCCCACGGGTTCTCCTTCGTGGGGAAGCAGGAATGGGCGCGCGAAGCCTTCTGCGCCCAGGCCCCAGCCATGCCCCATGAGCCGGCTCCGCCACACAGCGCCGAGGCTCCTTTGAATCGATGGCCATAAACGAACTACTGGCAGCTGCATTCTGCAAAGGGAAACTCTCCTCGGGCAGCAAACCACAGCCACAACGCGCCTCGGATCGAGAAAGCAACGCAAGCCGTTTTCACCCCCGGACCTCCACTCTCCATCGGGCGAACTGGGGCAGGGCTGCCCCGGCTCCCTGGGCCCTGCTGCTTTGCTGGGGGTCTCCGGTGCCCGAAACCCACTCCCCACGGGTTCTCCTTCGTCGAGAAGCAGAATTGGGCGCGCGAAGGCCTTCTATGCCCAGGCCCCAGCCATGCCCCCTGAGCCAGCTCGGCCGATCAGCGCCTACGCCACGTCGCACCGACGGCCCCAAACAATCTTCTGGCAGCTGAATTCTGCAAAGGGAAACTCTCCTCGGGCAGCAAACCACAGCCCCAACGCGCCTCGGATCGAGAAAGCAACGCAAGCCGTTTTCGCCCCCGGACCCCCGCTCTCCATAGAGCGAACCGGGGCTGTGCTGCCCAGCCTCCCTGGGCCCTGCTGCTTTGCTGGAGGTCTCCGGTGCCCGAAACCCACTCCCCACGGGTTCTCCTTCGTGGGGAAGCAGGATTGGGCGCGCGAAGGCCTTCTGCGCCCAGGCCCCAGCCATGCCCCCTGAGCCAGCTCGTCCGATCAGCGCCGAGGCCCCATTGCACCGACGCCCCGAAACAATCTTCTGTCAGCTGCATTCTGCAAAGGGAAACTCTCCTCGGGCAGCAAACCACAGCCCCAACGCGCCTCGGATCGAGAAAGCAACGCAAACCGTTTTCGCCCCCGGACCCCCGCTCTCCATAGAGCGAACCGGGGCTGGGCTGCCCAGCCTCCCTGGGCCCTGCTGCTTTGCTGGGTGTCTCCGGTGCCCGAAACCCACTCCCCACGGGTTCTCCTTCGTGGGGAAGCAGGATTGGGGCGCGAAGGCCTTCTGCGCCCAGGCCCCAGCCATGCCCCCTGAGCCAGCTCGGCCGCGCAGCGCCTACGCCCCGTCGCACCGACGGCCCCAAACAATCTTCTGGCAGCTGCATTCTGCAAAGGGAAACTCTCCTCGGGCAGCAAACCACAGCCCCAACGCGCCTCGGATCGAGAAAGCAACGCAAGCCGTTTTCGCCCCCGGCCCCCGCTCTCCATAGAGCGAACCGGGGCTGGGCTGCCAAGGCTCCCTGGGCCATGCTGCTTTGCTGGGTGTCTCCGGTGCCCGAAACCCACTCCCCACGGGTTCTCCTTCGTGGGGAAGCAGGATTGGGCGCGCGAAGGCCTTCTGCGCCCTGGCCCCAGCCATACCCCCTGAGCCAGCTCGGCCGCTCAGCGCCTACGCACCGTCGCACCGACAGCCCGAAACAATCTTCTGGCAGCTGCATTCTGCAAAGGGAAACGCTCATCGGGCAGCAAACGACAGCCCCAACGCGCCTCGGATCGAGAAAGCAACGCAAACCGTTTTCGCCCCCGGCCCCCCCCCACTCCATAGGGCGAACCGGGGCTGGGCTGCCCCGGCTCCCTGGGCCCTGCTGCTTTGCTGGGCGTCTCCGGTGCCCGAAAGCCACTCCCCACGGGTTCTCCTTCGTGGTTAATCAGGATTGGGCGCGGGAAGCCTTCTGCGCCCAGGCCCCAGCCATGCCCCCTGAGCCAGCTCGTCCGATCAGCGCCGAGGCCCCGTCGCACCGACAGCCCGAAACAATCTTCTGTCAGCTGCATTCTGCAAAGGGAAACTCTCCTCGGGCAGCAAACCACAGCCCCAACGCGCCTCGGATCGAGAAAGCAACGCAAGCCGTTTTCAACCCCGGCCGCCCGCTCTCCATAGAGTGAACCGGGGCTGGGGTGCCCCGGCTCCCTGGGCCCTGCTGCTTTGCTGGGGGTCTCCGGTGCCCGAAACCCACTCCCCACGGGTTCTCCTTCGTGGGGAAGCAGGATTGGGCGCGCGAAGGCCTTCTGCGCCCAGGCCCCAGCCATGCCCCCTGAGCCAGCTCGGCCGCTCAGCGCCTTGCCCCCGTCGCACCGATGGCCCGAAACAATCTTCTGGCAGCTGCATTCTGCAAAGGGTAACTCTCCTCGGGCAGCAAACCACAGCCCCAACGCGCCTCGGATCGAGAAAGCAACGCAAGCCGTTTTTGCCCCCAGCCCTCCACTCTCCATCGGGCGAACTGGGGCAGGGCTGCCCCGGCTCCCTGTGCCCTGCTGCTTTGCTGGGGGTCTCCGGTGCCCGAAACCCACTCCCCACGGGTTCTCCTTCGTGGGGAAGCAGGAATGGGCGCGCGAAGCCTTCTGCGCCCAGGCCCCAGCCATGCCCCATGAGCCGGCTCCGCCACACAGCGCCGAGGCTCCTTTGAATCGATGGCCATAAACGAACTACTGGCAGCTGCATTCTGCAAAGGGAAACTCTCCTCGGGCAGCAAACCACAGCCCCTATGCGCCTCGGATCGAGAAAGCAACGCAAGCCGTTTTCACCCCCGGCCCCCCGCTCTCCATAGAGCGAACCGGGGCAGGGCTGCCACGGCTCCCTGGGCCCTGCTGCTTTGCTGGGGGTCTCCGGTGCCTGAAACCCACTCCCCACGGGTTCTCCTTCGTGGGGAAGCAGGATTGGGCGCGCGAAGGCCTTCTGCGCCCAGGCCCCAGCCATGCCCCCTGAGCCAGCTCGGACGCTCAGCGCCTTGGCCCCGTCGCACCGACAGCCCGAAACAATCTTCTGGCAGCTGCATTCTGCAAAGGGAAACTCTCCTCGGGCAGCAAACCACAGCCCCAACGCGCCTCGGATCGAGAAAGCAACGCAAGCCGTTTTCGCCCCCGGACCCCCGCTCTCCATAGAGCGAACCGGGGCTGGGCTGCCCAGCCTCCCTGGGCCCTGCTGCTTTGCTGGGGGTCTCCGGTGCCCGAAACCCACTCCCCACGGGTTCTCCTTCGTGGGGAAGCAGGATTGGGCGCGCGAAGGCCTTCTGCGCCCAGGGCCCAGCCATGCCCCCTGAGCCAGCTCGGCCGCTCAGCGCCTTGGCCCCGTCGCACCGATGGCCCGAAACAATCTTCTGGCAGCTGCATTCTGCAAAGGGTAACTCTCCTCGGGCAGCAAACCACAGCCCCAACGCGCCTCGGATCGAGAAAGCAACGCAAGCCGTTTTTGCCCCCAGCCCTCCCCTCTCCATCGGGCGAACTGCGGCAGGGCTGCCCCGGCTCCCTGGGCCCTGCTGCTTTGCTGGGGGTCTCCGGTGCCCGAAACCCACTCCCCACGGGTTCTCCTTCGTCGAGAAGCAGAATTGGGCGCGCGAAGGAATTCTATGCCCAGGCCCCAGCCATGACCCCTGAGCCAGCTCGGCGACTCAGCGCCTACGCCACTTCGCACCGACGGCCCCAAACAATCTTCTGGCAGCTGCATTCTGCAAAGGGAAACTCTCCTCGGGCAGCAAACCACAGCCCCAACGCGCCTCGGATCGAGAAAGCAACGCAAGCCGTTTTCGCCCCCTGCCCCCCGCTCTCCATAGAGCAAACCGGGGCTGGGCTGCCCAGCCTCCCTGGGCCCTGCTGCTTTACTGGGGGTCTCCGGTGCCCGAAACCCACTCCCCACGGGTTCTCCTTCGTGGGGAAGCAGGATTGGGCGCGCGAAGGCCTTCTGCGCCCAGGCCCCAGCCATGCCCCTTGAGCCAGCTCGGCCGCTCAGCGCCTAAGCCCCGTCGCACCGACAGCCCGAAACAATCTTCTGGCAGCTGCATTCTGCAAAGGGAAACGCTCCTCGGGCAGCAAACCACAGCCCCAACGCACCTCGGATCGAGAAAGCAACGCAAGCCGTTTTCGCCCCCGGCCCCCCGCTCTCCATAGAGCGAACCAGGGCTGGGCTGCCCCAGCTCCCTGGGCCCTGCTGCTTTGCTGGGTGTCTCCGGTGCCCGAAACCCACTCCCCACGGGTTCTCCTTCGTGGGGAAGCAGGATTGGGCGCACGAAGGCCTTCTGCGCCCAGGCCCCAGCCATGCCCCCTGAGCCAGCTCGGCCGATCAGCGCCTACGCCACGTCGCACCGACGGCCCCAAACAATCTTCTGGCAGCTGCATTCTGCAAAGGGAAACTCTCCTCGGGCAGCAAACCACAGCCCCAACGCGCCTCGGATCGAGAAAGCAACGCAAGCCGTTTTCGCCCCCGGCCCCCCGCTCTCCATAGAGCGAACCGGGGCAGGGCTGCCCCGGCTCCCTGGGCCCTGCTGCTTTGCTGGGTGTCTCCGGTGCCCGAAACCCACTCCCCACGGGTTCTCCTTTGTGGGGAAGCAGGATTGGGCGCGCGAAGGCCATCTGCGCCCAGGCCCCAGCCATGCCCCCTGAGCCAGCACGGCCGATCAGCGCCGAGGCCCCGTCGCACCGACAGCCCGAAACAATCTTCTGGCAGCTGCATTCTGCAAAGGGAAACTCTCCTCGGGCAGCAAACCACAGCCCCAACGCGCCTCGGATCGAGAAAGCAATGCAAGCCGTTTTCGCCCCCGGCCCCCCGCTCTCCATAGAGCGAACAGGGGCTGGGCTGCCCAGGCTCCCTGGGCCCTGCTGCTTTGCTGGGGGTCTCCGGTGCCTGAAACCCACTCCCCACGGGTTCTCCTTCGTGGGGAAGCAGGAATGGGCGCGCGAAGCCTTCTGCGCCCAGGCCCCAGCCATGCCCCATGAGCCGGCTCCGCCACACAGCGCCGAGGCTCCTTTGAATCGATGGCCATAAACGAACTACTGGCAGCTGCATTCTGCAAAGGGAAACTCTCCTCGGGCAGCAAACCACAGCCCCAACGCGCCTCGGATCGAGAAAGCAACGCAAGCCGTTTTCGCCCCCGGACCCCCGCTCTCCATAGAGCGAACCGGGGCTGGGCTGCCCAGCCTCCCTGGGCCCTGCTGCTTTGCTGGAGGTCTCCGGTGCCCGAAACCCACTCCCCACGGGTTCTCCTTCGTGGGGAAGCAGGATTGGGCGCGCGAAGGCCTTCTGCGCCCAGGCCCCAGCCATGCCCCCTGAGCCAGCTCGTCCGATCAGCGCCGAGGCCCCATCGCACCGACGCCCCGAAACAATCTTCTGTCAGCTGCATTCTGCAAAGGGAAACTCTCCTCGGGCAGCAAACCACAGCCCCAACGCGCCTCGGATCGAGAAAGCAACGCAAACCGTTTTCGCCCCCGGACCCCCGCTCTCCATAGAGCGAACCGGGGCTGGGCTGCCCAGCCTCCCTGGGCCCTGCTGCTTTGCTGGGTGTCTCCGGTGCCCGAAACCCACTCCCCACGGGTTCTCCTTCGTGGGGAAGCAGGATTGGGGCGCGAAGGCCTTCTGCGCCCAGGCCCCAGCCATGCCCCCTGAGCCAGCTCGGCCGCGCAGCGCCTACGCCCCGTCGCACCGACGGCCCCAAATAATCTTCTGGCAGCTGCATTCTGCAAAGGGAAACTCTCCTCGGGCAGCAAACCACAGCCCCAACGCGCCTCGGATCGAGAAAGCAACGCAAGCCGTTTTCGCCCCCGGCCCCCCGCTCTCCATAGAGCGAACCGGGGCTGGGCTGCCCAGCCTCCCTGGGCCCTGCTGCTTTGCTGGGTGTCTCCGGTGCCCGAAACCCACTCCCCACGGGTTCTCCTTCGTGGGGAAGCAGGATTGGGCGCGCGAAGAAGTTCTGCGCCCAGGCCCCAGCCATGCCCCCTGAGCCATCACGGCCGCTCATCGCCGAGGCCCCGTCGCAGCGACGGCCCCAAACAATCTTCTGGCAGCTGCATTCTGCAAAGGGTAACTCTCCTCGGGCAGCAAACCACAGCCCCAACGCGCCTCGGATCGAGAAAGCAACGTAAGCAGTTTTCGCCCCCGGCCCCCCGCTCTCCATAGAGCGAACCGGGGCTGGGCTGCCCGGCTCCCTGGGCCCTGCTGCTTTGCTGGGGGTCACCAGTGCCTGAAACCCACTCCCCACGGGTTCTCCTTCGTGGGGAAGCAGGATTGGGCGCGCGAAGCCTTCTGCGCCCAGGCCCCAGCCATGCCTCCTGAGCCAGCTCGGCCGCTCAGCGCCTACGCCCCGTCGCACCGAAGGCCCCAAACAATCTTCTGGCAGCTGCATTCTGCAAAGGGAAACTCTCCTCGGGCAGCAAACCACAGCCCCAACGCGCCTCGGATCGAGAAAGCAACGCAAGCCGTTTTCGCCCCCGGCCCCCCGCTCTCCATAGAGCGAACCGGGGCTGGGCTGCCCCGGCTCCCTGGGCCCTGCTGCTTTGCTGGGTGTCTCCGGTGCCCGAAACCCACTCCCCACGGGTTCTCCTTTGTGGGGAAGCAGGATTGGGCGCACGAAGGCCTTCTGCGCCCAGGCCCCATCAATGCCCCCTGGGGCAGCTCGGCCGCTCTGCGCCGAGGCCCCATCGCACCGATGGCCTGAAACAATCTTCTGGCAGCTGCATTCTGCAAAGGAAAACTCTCCTCCGGCAGCAAACCACAGCCCCAACGCGCCTCGGATCGAGAAAGCAACGCAAGCCGTTTTCGCCCCCGGCCCCCCTGCTCTCCATAGAGCGAACAGGGGCAGGGCTGCCCAGGCTCCCTGGGCCCTGCTGCTTTGCTGGGGGTCTCCGGTGCCCGAAACCCACTCCCCACGGGTTCTCCTTTGTGGGGAAGCAGGATTGGGCGCACGAAGGCCTTCTGCGCCCAGGCCCCATCAATGCCCCCTGGGGCAGCTCGGCCGCTCTGTACCGAGGCCCCATCGCACCGATGGCCTGAAACAATCTTCTGGCAGCTGCATTCTGCAAAGGAAAACTCTCCTCCGGCAGCAAACCACAGCCCCAACGCGCCTCGGATCGAGAAAGCAATGCAAGCCGTTTTCGCCCCCGGCCCACCCCCACTCCATAGGGCGAACCGGGGCTGGGCTGCCCTGGCTCCCTGGGCCCTGCTGCTTTGCTGGGCGTCTCCGGTGTCCGAAAGCTACTCCCCACGGGTTCTCCTTCGTGGTAAATCAGGATTGGGCGCGGGAAGCCTTCTGCGCCCAGGCCCCAGCCATGCCCCCTGAGCCAGCTGGTCCGATCAGCGCCGAGGCCCCGTCGCACCGACGGCCCCAAACAATCTTCTGGCAGCTGCATTCTGCAAAGGGAAACTCTCCTCGGGCAGCAAACCACAGCCCCAACGCGCCTCGGATCGAGAAAGCAACGCAAGCCGTTTTCGCCCCCGGCCCCCCGCTCTCCATAGAGCGAATCGGGGCTGGGCTGCCCCGGCTCCCTGGGCCCTGCTGCTTTGCTGGGGGTCTCCGGTGCCTGAAACCCACTCCCCAAGGGTTCTCCTTCGTGGGGAAGCAGGAATGGGCGCGCGAAGCCTTCTGCGCCCAGGCCCCAGCTATGCCCCCTGAGCCAGCTTGGCTGCTCAGCGCCGAGGCCCCGTCGCACCGACGGCCCGAAACAATCTTCTGGCAGCTGCATTCTGCAAAGGGAAACTCTCCTCGGGCAGCAAACCACAGCCCCAACGCGCCTCGGATCGAGAAAGCAACGCAAGCCGTTTTCAACCCCGGCCCCCCGCTCTCCATAGAGCGAACCGGGGCTGGGCTGCCCCGGCTCCCTGGGCCCTGCTGCTTTGCTGGGGGTCTCCGGTGCCCGAAACCCACTCCCCACGGGTTCTCCTTCGTGGGGAAGCAGGATTGGGCGCGCGAAGGCCTTCTGCGCCCAGGCCCCAGACATGCCCCCTGAGCCAGCTCGGCCGCTCAGCGCCTTGCCCCCGTCGCACCGATGGCCCGAAACAATCTTCTGGCAGCTGCATTCTGCAAAGGGTAACTCTCCTCGGGCAGCAAACCACAGCCCCAACGCGCCTCGGATCGAGAAAGCAACGCAAGCCGTTTTTGCCCCCGGCCCTCCACTCTCCATCGGGCGAACTGGGGCAGGGCTGCCCCGGCTCCCTGTGCCCTGCTGCTTTGCTGGGGGTCTCCGGTGCCCGAAAGCCACTCCCCACGGGTTCTCCTTCGTGGTTAATCAGGACTGGGCGCGGGAAGCCTTCTGCGCCCAGGCCCCAGCCATGCCCCATGAGCCGGCTCCGCCACAAAGCGCCGAGGCTCCTTTGAATCGATGGCCATAAACGAACTACTGGCAGATGCATTCTGCAAAGGGAAACTCTCCTCGGGCAGCAAACCACAGCCCCAACGCGCCTCGGATCGAGAAAGCAACGCAAGCCGTTTTCACCCCCGGCCCCCCGCTCTCCATAGAGCGAACCGGGGCAGGGCTGCCCAGGCTCCCTGGGCCCTGCTGCTTTGCTGGGGGTCTCCGGTGCCTGAAACCCACTCCCCACGGGTTCTCCTTCGTGGGGAAGCAGGATTGGGCGCGCGAAGGCCTTCTGCGCCCAGGCCCCAGCCATGCCCCCTGAGCCAGCTCGGACGCTCAGCGCCTTGGCCCTGTCGCACCGATGGCCCGAAACAATCTTCTGGCAGCTGCATTCTGCAAAGGGTAACTCTCCTCGGGCAGCAAACCACAGCCCCAATGCGCCTCGGATCGAGAAAGCAACGCAAGCCGTTTTTGCCCCCAGCACTCCACTCTCCATCGGGACAAATGGGGCAGGGCCGCCCCGGCTCCCTGGGCCCTGCTGCTTTGCTGGGGGTCTCCGGTGCCCGAAACCCACTCCCCATGGGTTCTCCTTCGTGGGGAAGCAGAATTGGGCGCGCGAAGGCCTTCTGCGCCCAGGCCCCAGCCATGCCCCCTGAGCCAGCACGGCCGTTCAGCGCCGAGGCCCCGTCGCACCGACGGCCCCAAACAATCTTCTGGCAGCTGCATTCTGCAAAGGGAAACTCTCCTCGGGCAGCAAACCACAGCCCCAACGCGCCTCGGATCGAGAAAGCAACGCAAGCCGTTTTCGCCCCCGGCCCCCCGCTCTCCATAGAGCGAATTGGGGCTGGGCTGCCCCGGCTCCCTGGGCCCTGCTGCTTTGCTGGGTGTCTCCGGTGCCCGAAACCCACTCCCCACGGGTTCTCCTTTGTGGGGAAGCAGGATTGGGCGCGCGAAGTCCTTCTGCGCCCAGGCCCGAGACTTGCCCCCTGAGCCAGCACGGCCGTTCAGCGCCGAGGCCCCGTCGCACCGACAGCCCGAAACAATCTTCTGGCAGCTGCATTCTGCAAAGGGAAACTCTCCTCGGGCAGCAAACCACAGCCCCAACGCGCCTCGGATCGAGAAAGCAACGCAAGCCGTTTTCGCCCCCGGACCCCCGCTCTCCATAGAGCGAACCGGGGCTGTGCTGCCCAGCCTCCCTGGGCCCTGCTGCTTTGCTGGGGGTCTCCGGTGCCCGAAACCCACTCCCCACGGGTTCTCCTTCGTGGGGAAGCAGGATTGGGCGCACGAAGGCCTTCTGCGCCCAGGCCCCAGCCATGCCCCCTGAGCCAGCTCGGCTGCTCAGCGCCTACGCCACGTCGCACCGACGGCCCCAAACAATCTTCTGGCAGCTGCATTCTGCAAAGGGAAACTCTCCTCGGGCAGCAAACCACAGCCCCAATGCGCCTCGGATCGAGAAAGCAACCCAAGCCGTTTTCGCCCCCGGCCCCCCGCTCTCCATAGAGCGAACCGGGGCAGGGCTGCCCCGGCTCCCTGGGCCCTGCTGCTTTGCTGGGTGTCTCCGGTGCCCGAAACCCACTCCCCACGGGTTCTCCTTTGTGGGGAAGCAGGATTGGGCGCGCGAAGGCCTTCTGCACCCAGGGCCCAGCCATGCCCCCTGAGCCAGCTCGGCCGCTCAGCGCCTTGGCCCCGTCGCACCGATGGCCCGAAACAATCTTCTGGCAGCTGCATTCTGCAAAGGGTAACTCTCCTCGGGCAGCAAACCACAGCCCCAACGCGCCTCGGATCGAGAAAGCAACGCAAGCCGTTTTCGCCCCCGGCCCCCCGCTCTCCATAGAGCGAACAGGGGCTGGGCTGCCCAGCCTCCCTGGGCCCTGCTGCTTTGCTGGGGGTCTTCGGTGCCTGAAACCCACTCCCCACTGGTTCTCCTTCGTGGGGAAGCAGGAATGGGCGCGCGAAGCCTTCTGCGCCCAGGCCCCAGCCATGCCCCATGAGCCGGCTCCGCCACACAGCGCCGAGGCTCCTTTGAATCGACGGCCATAAACGAACTACTGGCAGCTGCATTCTGCAAAGGGAAACTCTCCTCGGGCAGCAAACCACAGCCACAACGCGCCTCGGATCGAGAAAGCAACGCAAGCCGTTTTCTCCCCCGGCCCTCCACTCTCCATCGGGCGAACTGGGGCAGGGCTGCCCCGGCTCCCTGGGCCCTGCTGCTTTGCTGGGGGTCTCCGGTGCCCGAAACCCACTCCCCACGGGTTCTCCTTCGTCGAGAAGCAGAATTGGGCGCGCGAAGGCCTTCTATGCCCAGGCCCCAGCCATGCCCCCTGAGCCAGCTCGGCCGCTCAGCGCCTACGCCACGTCGCACCGACGGCCCCAAACAATCTTCTGGCAGCTGCATTCTGCAAAGGGAAACTCTCCTCGGGCAGCAAACCACAGCCCCAACGCGCCTCGGATCGAGAAAGCAACGCAAGCCGTTTTCGCCCCCGGACCCCCGCTCTCCATAGAGCGAACCGGGGCTGTGCTGCCCAGCCTCCCTGGGCCCTGCTGCTTTGCTGGGGGTCTCCGGTGCCCGAAACCCACTCCCCACGGGTTCTCCTTCGTGGGGAAGCAGGATTGGGCGCGCGAAGGCCTTCTGCGCCCAGGCCCCAGCCATGCCCCCTGAGCCAGCTCGTCCGATCAGCGCCGAGGCCCCATCGCACCGACGGCCCCAAACAATCTTCTGGCAGCTGCATTCTGCAAAGGGAAACTCTCCTCGGGCAGCAAACCACAGCCCCAACGCGCCTCGGATCGAGAAAGCAACGCAAACCGTTTTCGCCCCCGGACCCCCGCTCTCCATAGAGCGAACCGGGGCTGGGCTGCCCAGCCTCCCTGGGCCCTGCTGCTTTGCTGGGGGTCTCCGGTGCCCGAAACCCACTCCCCACGGGTTCTCCTTCGTGGGGAAGCAGGATTGGGCGCGCGAAGGCCTTCTGCGCCCAGGCCCCAGCCATGCCCCCTGAGCCAGCTCGGCCGCGCAGCGCCTAGGCCCCGTCGCACCGACGGCCCCAAACAATCTTCTGGCAGCTGCATTCTGCAAAGGGAAAATCTCCTCGGGCAGCAAACCACAGCCCCAACGCGCCTCGGATCGAGAAAGCAACGCAAGCCGTTTTCGCCCCCGGCCCCCCGCTCTCCATAGAGCGAACCGGGGCTGGGCTGCCAAGGCTCCCTGGGCCATGCTGCTTTGCTGGGTGTCTCCGGTGCCCGAAACCCACTCCCCACGGGTTCTCCTTCGTGGGGAAGCAGGATTGGGCGCGCGAAGACCTTCTGCGCCCAGGCCCCAGCCATGCCCCCTGAGCCAGCACGGCCGCTCAGCGCCGAGTCCCCGTCGCACCGACAGCCCGAAACAATCTTCTGTCAGCTGCATTCTGCAAAGGGAAACTCTCCTCGGGCAGCAAACCACAGCCCCAACGCGCCTCGGATCGAGAAAGCAACGCAAGCCGTTTTCGCCCCCGGCCCCCCGCTCTCCATAGAGCGAACAGGGGCTGGGCTGCCCAGCCTCCCTGGGCCCTGCTGCTTTACTGGGGGTCTCCGGTGCCTGAAACCCACTCCCCACGGGTTCTCCTTCGTGGGGAAGCAGGATTGGGCGCGCGAAGGCCTTCTGCGCCCAGGCCCCAGCCATGCCCCCTGAGCCAGCTCGGCCGATCAGCGCCTACGCCACGTCGCACCGACGGCCCCAAACAATCTTCTGGCAGCTGCATTCTGCAAAGGGAAACTCTCCTCGGGCAGCAAACCACAGCCCCAACGCGCCTCGGATCGAAAAAGCAACGCAAGCCGTTTTCGCCCCCGGCCCCCCGCTCTCCATAGAGCGAACCGGGGCAGGGCTGCCCCGACTCCCTGGGCCCTGCTGCTTTGCTGGTTGTCTCCGGTGCCCGAAACCCACTCCCCACGGGTTCTCCTTTGTGGGGAAGCAGGATTGGGCGCGCGAAGGCCTTCTGCGCCCAGGTCCCAGCCATGCCCCCTGAGCCAGCACGGCCGCTCAGCGCCGAGGCCCCGTCGCACCAACAGCCCGAAACAATCTTCTGGCAGGTGCATTCTGCAAAGGGAAACTCTCCTCGGGCAGCAAACCACAGCCCCAACGCGCCTCGGATCGAGAAAGCAACGCAAGCCGTTTTCGCCCCCGGCCCCCCGCTCTCCATAGAGCGAACAGGGGCTGGGCTGCCCAGCCTCCCTGGGCCCTGCTGCTTTGCTGGGGGTCTCCGGTGCCTGAAACCCACTCCCCACGGGTTCTCCTTCGTGGGGAAGCAGGAATGGGCGCGCGAAGCCTTCTGCGCCCAGGCCCCAGCCATGCCCCATGAGCCGGCTCCGCCACACAGCGCCTAGGCTCCTTTGAATCGACGGCCATAAACGAACTACTGGCAGCTGCATTCTGCAAAGGGAAACTCTCCTCGGGCAGCAAACCACAGCCACAACGCGCCTCGGATCGAGAAAGCAACGCAAGCCGTTTTCACCCCCGGCCCTCCACTCTCCATCGGGCGAACTGGGGCAGGGCTGCCCCGGCTCCCTGGGCCCTGCTGCTTTGCTGGGGGTCTCCGGTGCCCGAAACCCACTCCCCACGGGTTCTCCTTCGTGGGGAAGCAGGATTGGGCGCGCGAAGGCCTTCTGCGCCCAGGCCCCAGCCATGCCCCCTGAGCCAGCTCGTCCGATCAGCGCCGAGGCCCCATCGCACCGACGGCCCCAAACAATCTTCTGGCAGCTGCATTCTGCAAAGGGAAACTCTCCTCGGGCAGCAAACCACAGCCCCAACGCGCCTCGGATCGAGAAAGCAACGCAAACCGTTTTCGCCCCCGGACCCCCGCTCTCCATAGAGCGAACCGGGGCTGGGCTGCCCAGCCTCCCTGGGCCCTGCTGCTTTGCTGGGGGTCTCCGGTGCCCGAAACCCACTCCCCACGGGTTCTCCTTCGTGGGGAAGCAGGATTGGGCGCGCGAAGGCCTTCTGCGCCCAGGCCCCAGCCATGCCCCCTGAGCCAGCTCGGCCGCGCAGCGCCTAGGCCCCGTCGCACCGACGGCCCCAAACAATCTTCTGTCAGCTGCATTCTGCAAAGGGAAACTCTCCTCGGGCAGCAAACCACAGCCCCAACGCGCCTCGGATCGAGAAAGCAACGCAAGCCGTTTTCGCCCCCGGCCCCCGCTCTCCATAGAGCGAACCGGGGCTGGCCTGTCCGGCTCCTTGGGCCCTGCTGCTTTGCTGGGGGTCTCCGGTGCCCGAAACCCACTCCCCACGGGTTCTCCTTCGTGGGGAAGCAGAATTGGGCGCGCGAAGGCCTTCTGCGCCCAGGCCCCAGCCATGCCCCCTGAGCCAGCACGGCCGTTCAGCGCCGAGGCCCCGTCGCACCGACGGCCCCAAACAATCTTCTGGCAGCTGCATTCTGCAAAGGGAAACTCTCCTCGGGCAGCAAACCACAGCCCCAACGCGCCTCGGATCGAGAAAGCAACGCAAGCCGTTTTCGCCCCCGGCACCCCGCTCTCCATAGAGCGAAGCGGGGCTGGGCTGCCCCGGCTCCCTGGGCCCTGCTGCTTTGCTGGGTGTCTCCGGTGCCCGAAACCCACTCCCCACGGGTTCTCCTTTGTGGGGAAGCAGGATTGGGCCCGCGAAGGCCATCTGCGCCCAGGCCCCAGCCATGCCCCCTGAGCCAGCACGGCCGTTCAGCGCCGAGGCCCCGTCGCACCGACAGCCCGAAACAATCTTCTGGCAGCTGCATTCTGCAAAGGGAAACTCTCCTCGGGCAGCAAACCACAGCCCCAACGCGCCTCGGATCGAGAAAGCAACGCAAGCCGTTTTCGCCCCCGGACCCCCACTCTCCATAGAGCGAACCGGGGCTGTGCTGCCCAGCCTCCCTGGGCCCTGCTGCTTTGCTGGGGGTCTCCGGTGCCCGAAACCCACTCCCCATGGGTTCTCCTTCGTGGGGAAGCAGGATTGGGCGCACGAAGGCCTTCTGCGCCCAGGCCCCAGCCATGCCCCCTGAGCCAGCTCGGCTGCTCAGCGCCTACGCCACGTCGCACCGACGGCCCCAAACAATCTTCTGGCAGCTGCATTCTGCAAAGGGAAACTCTCCTCGGGCAGCAAACCACAGCCCCAATGCGCCTCGGATCGAGAAAGCAACCCAAGCCGTTTTTGCCCCCGGCCCCCCGCTCTCCATAGAGCGAACCGGGGCAGGGCTGCCCCGGCTCCCTGGGCCCTGCTGCTATGCTGGGGGTCTCCGGTGCCCGAAACCCACTCCCCACGGGTTCTCCTTTGTGGAGTCAGGATTGGGCGCGCGAAGGCCTTCTGCGCCCAGGCCCCAGCCATGCCCCCTGAGCCAGCTTGGCCGCGCAGCGCCTAGGCCCCGTCGCACCGACGGCCCCAAACAATCTTCTGGCAGCTGCATTCTGCAAAGGGAAACTCTCCTCGGGCAGCAAACCACAGCCCCAACGCGCCTCGGATCGAGAAAGCAACGCAAGCCGTTTTCGCCCCCGGCCCCCCGCTCTACATAGAGCGAACCGGGGCAGGGCTGCCCCGGCTCCCTGGGCCCTGCTGCTTTGCTGGGTGTCTCCGGTGCCCGAAACCCACTCCCCACGGGTTCTCCTTTGTGGGGAAGCAGGATTGGGCGCGCGAAGGCCTTCTGCGCCCAGGCCCCAGCCATGCCCCCTGAGCCAGCACGGCCGCTCAGCGCCGAGGCCCCGTCGCACCGACAGCCCGAAAAAATCTTCTGGCAGGTGCATTCTGCAAAGGGAAACTCTCCTCGGGCAGCAAACCACAGCCCCAACGCGCCTCGGATCGAGAAAGCAACGCAAGCCGTTTTCGCCCCCGGCTCCCACTCTCCATAGAGCGAACAGGGGCTGGGCTGCCCAGCCTCCCTGGGCCCTGCTGCTTTGCTGGGGGTCTCCGGTGCCTGAAACCCACTCCCCATGGGTTCTCCTTCGTGGGGAAGCAGGAATGGGCGCGCGAAGCCTTCTGCGCCCAGGCCCCAGCCATGCCCCATGAGCCGGCTCCGCCACACAGCGCCGAGGCTCCTTTGAATCGACGGCCATAAACGAACTACTGGCAGCTGCATTCTGCAAAGGGAAACTCTCCTCGGGCAGCAAACCACAGCCACAACGAGCCTCGGATCGAGAAAGCAACGCAAGCCGTTTTCACCCCCGGCCCTCCACTCTCCATCGGGCGAACTGGGGCAGGGCTGCCCCGGCTCCCTGGGCCCTGATGCTTTGCTGGGGGTCTCCGGTGCCCGAAACCCACTCCCCACGGGTTCTCCTTCGTCGAGAAGCAGAATTGGGCGCGCGAAGGCCTTCTATGCCCAGGCCCCAGCCATGCCCCCTGAGCCAGCTCGGCCGCTCAGCGCCTACGCCACGTAGCACCGACGGCCCCAAACAATCTTCTGGCAGCTGCATTCTGCCAAGGGAAACTCGCCTCGGGCAGCAAACCACAGCCCCAACGCGCCTCGGATCGAGAAAGCAACGCAAGCCGTTTTCGCCCCCGGACCCCCGCTCTCCATAGAGCGAACCGGGGCTGGGCTGCCCAGCCTCCCTGGGCCCTGCTGCTTTGCTGGGGGTCTCCGGTGCCCGAAACCCACTCCCCACGGGTTCTCCTTCGTGGGGAAGCAGGATTGGGCGCGCGAAGGCCTTCTGCGCCCAGGCCCCAGCCATGCCCCCTGAGCCAGCTCGGCCGCGCAGCGCCTACGCCCCGTCGCACCGACGGCCCCAAACAATCTTCTGGCAGCTGCATTCTGCAAAGGGAAACTCTCCTCGGGCAGCAAACCACAGCCCCAACGCGCCTCGGATCGAGAAAGCAACGCAAGCCGTTTTCGCCCCCGGCCCCCCGCTCTCCATAGAGCGAACCGGGGCTGGGCTGCCAAGGCTCCCTGGGCCCTGCTGCTTTGCTGGGGGTCTCCGGTGCCCGAAACCCACTCCCCACGGGTTCTCCTTCGTGGGGAAGCAGGATTGGGCCCGCGAAGGCCATCTGCGCCCAGGCCCCAGCCATGCCCCCTGAGCCAGCACGGCCGTTCAGCGCCGAGGCCCCGTCGCACCGACAGCCCGAAACAATCTTCTGGCAGCTGCATTCTGCAAAGGGAAACTCTCCTCGGGCAGCAAACCACAGCCCCAACGCGCCTCGGATCGAGAAAGCAACGCAAGCCGTTTTCGCCCCCGGACCCCCACTCTCCATAGAGCGAACCGGGGCTGTGCTGCCCAGCCTCCCTGGGCCCTGCTGCTTTGCTGGGGGTCTCCGGTGCCCGAAACCCACTCCCCATGGGTTCTCCTTCGTGGGGAAGCAGGATTGGGCGCACGAAGGCCTTCTGCGCCCAGGCCCCAGCCATGCCCCCTGAGCCAGCTCGGCTGCTCAGCGCCTACGCCACGTCGCACCGACGGCCCCAAACAATCTTCTGGCAGCTGCATTCTGCAAAGGGAAACTCTCCTCGGGCAGCAAACCACAGCCCCAATGCGCCTCGGATCGAGAAAGCAACCCAAGCCGTTTTTGCCCCCGGCCCCCCGCTCTCCATAGAGCGAACCGGGGCAGGGCTGCCCCGGCTCCCTGGGCCCTGCTGCTATGCTGGGGGTCTCCGGTGCCCGAAACCCACTCCCCACGGGTTCTCCTTTGTGGAGTCAGGATTGGGCGCGCGAAGGCCTTCTGCGCCCAGGCCCCAGCCATGCCCCCTGAGCCAGCTCGGCCGCGCAGCGCCTAGGCCCCGTCGCACCGACGGCCCCAAACAATCTTCTGGCAGCTGCATTCTGCAAAGGGAAACTCTCCTCGGGCAGCAAACCACAGCCCCAACGCGCCTCGGATCGAGAAAGCAACGCAAGCCGTTTTCGCCCCCGGCCCCCCGCTCTACATAGAGCGAACCGGGGCAGGGCTGCCCCGGCTCCCTGGGCCCTGCTGCTTTGCTGGGTGTCTCCGGTGCCCGAAACCCACTCCCCACGGGTTCTCCTTTGTGGGGAAGCAGGATTGGGCGCGCGAAGGCCTTCTGCGCCCAGGCCCCAGCCATGCCCCCTGAGCCAGCACGGCAGCTCAGCGCCGAGGCCCCGTCGCACCGACAGCCCGAAAAAATCTTCTGGCAGGTGCATTCTGCAAAGGGAAACTCTCCTCGGGCAGCAAACCACAGCCCCAACGCGCCTCGGATCGAGAAAGCAACGCAAGCCGTTTTCGCCCCCGGCTCCCACTCTCCATAGAGCGAACAGGGGCTGGGCTGCCCAGCCTCCCTGGGCCCTGCTGCTTTGCTGGGGGTCTCCGGTGCCTGAAACCCACTCCCCATGGGTTCTCCTTCGTGGGGAAGCAGGAATGGGCGCGCGAAGCCTTCTGCGCCCAGGCCCCAGCCATGCCCCATGAGCCGGCTCCGCCACACAGCGCCGAGGCTCCTTTGAATCGACGGCCATAAACGAACTACTGGCAGCTGCATTCTGCAAAGGGAAACTCTCCTCGGGCAGCAAACCACAGCCACAACGAGCCTCGGATCGAGAAAGCAACGCAAGCCGTTTTCACCCCCGGCCCTCCACTCTCCATCGGGCGAACTGGGGCAGGGCTGCCCCGGCTCCCTGGGCCCTGATGCTTTGCTGGGGGTCTCCGGTGCCCGAAACCCACTCCCCACGGGTTCTCCTTCGTCGAGAAGCAGAATTGGGCGCGCGAAGGCCTTCTATGCCCAGGCCCCAGCCATGCCCCCTGAGCCAGCTCGGCCGCTCAGCGCCTACGCCACGTAGCACCGACGGCCCCAAACAATCTTCTGGCAGCTGCATTCTGCCAAGGGAAACTCGCCTCGGGCAGCAAACCACAGCCCCAACGCGCCTCGGATCGAGAAAGCAACGCAAGCCGTTTTCGCCCCCGGACCCCCGCTCTCCATAGAGCGAACCGGGGCTGGGCTGCCCAGCCTCCCTGGGCCCTGCTGCTTTGCTGGGGGTCTCCGGTGCCCGAAACCCACTCCCCACGGGTTCTCCTTCGTGGGGAAGCAGGATTGGGCGCGCGAAGGCCTTCTGCGCCCAGGCCCCAGCCATGCCCCCTGAGCCAGCTCGGCCGCGCAGCGCCTACGCCCCGTCGCACCGACGGCCCCAAACAATCTTCTGGCAGCTGCATTCTGCAAAGGGAAACTCTCCTCGGGCAGCAAACCACAGCCCCAACGCGCCTCGGATCGAGAAAGCAACGCAAGCCGTTTTCGCCCCCGGCCCCCCGCTCTCCATAGAGCGAACCGGGGCTGGGCTGCCAAGGCTCCCTGGGCCCTGCTGCTTTGCTGGGGGTCTCCGGTGCCCGAAACCCACTCCCCACGGGTTCTCCTTCGTGGGGAAGCAGGATTGGGCGCGCGAAGACCTTCTGCGCCCAGGCCCCAGCCATGCCCCCTGAGCCAGCACGGCCGCTCAGCGCCGAGTCCCCGTCGCACCGACAGCCCGAAACAATCTTCTGTCAGCTGCATTCTGCAAAGGGAAACTCTCCTCGGGCAGCAAACCACAGCCCCAACGCGCCTCGGATCGAGAAAGCAACGCAAGCCGTTTTCGCCCCCGGCCCCCCGCTCTCCATAGAGCGAACCGGGGCAGAGCTGCCCAGGCTCCCTGGGCCCTGCTGCTTTGCTGGGGGTCTCCGGTGCCCGAAACCCACTCCCCACGGGTTCTCCTTTGTCGGGAAGCAGGATTGGGCGCACGAAGGCCTTCTGCGCCCAGGCCCCATCAATGCCCCCTGGGGCAGCTCGGCCGCTCTGCGCCGAGGCCCCATCGCACCGATGGCCTGAAACAATCTTCTGGCAGCTGCATTCTGCAAAGGAAAACTCTCCTCCGGCAGCAAACCACAGCCCCAACGCGCCTAGGATCGAGAAAGCAACGCAAGCCTTTTTCGCCCCCGCCCCCCCCCCACTCCATAGGGCGAACCGGGGCTGGGCTGCCCCGGCTCCCTGGGCCCTGCTGCTTTGCTGGGCGTCTCCGGTGCCCGAAAGCCACTTCCCACGGGTTCTCCTTCGTGGTAAATCAGGATTGGGCGCGGGAAGCCTTCTGCGCCCAGGCCCCAGCCATGCCCCCTGAGCCAGCTGGTCCGATCAGCGCCGAGGCCCCGTCGCACCGACGGCCCCAAACAATCTTCTGGCAGCTGCATTCTGCAAAGGGAAACTCTCCTCGGGCAGCAAACCACAGCCCCAACGCGCCTCGGATCGAGAAAGCAACGCAAGCCGTTTTCGCCCCCGGCCCCCCGCTCTCCATAGAGCGAACCGGGGCTGGGCTGCCCGGCTCCTTGGGCCCTGCTGCTTTGCTGGGTGTCTCCGGTGCCCGAAACCCACTCCCCACGGGTTCTCCTTTGTGGTTAATCAGGATTGGGCGCGGGAAGCCTTCTGCGCCCAGGCCCCAGCCATGCCCCCTGAGCCAGCTCGTCCGATCAGCGCCGAGGCCCCGTCGCACCGACGGCCCGAAACAATCTTCTGTCAGCTGCATTCTGCAAAGGGAAACTCTCCTCGGGCAGCAAACCACAGCCCCAATGCGCCTCGGATCGAGAAAGCAACGCAAGCCGTTTTCGCCCCCGCCCCCCCGCTCTCCATAGAGCGAACCGGGGCTGGGCTGCCCCGGCTCCCTGGGCCCTGCTGCTTTGCTGGGTGTCTCCGGTGCCCGAAACCCACTCCCCACGGGTTCTCCTTTGTGGGGAAGCAGGATTGGGCGCGCGAAGGCCTTCTGCGCCCAGGCCCCAGCCATTCCCCTTGAGCCAGCTCGGCCGCTCAGCGCCTAAGCCCCGTCGCACCGACAGCCCGAAACAATCTTCTGGCAGCTGCATTCTGCAAAGGGAAACGCTCCTCGGGCAGCAAACCACAGCCCCAACGCGCCTCGGATCGAGAAAGCAACGCAAGCCGTTTTCGCCCCCGGCCCCCCGCTCTCCATAGAGCGAACCGGGGCTGGGCTGCCCCGGCTCCCTGGGCCCTGCTGCTTTGCTGGTTGTCTCCGGTGCCCGAAACCCACTCCCCACGGGTTCTCCTTCGTGGGGAAGCAGGATTGGGCGCGCGAAGGCCTTCTGCGCCCAGGCCCCAGCCATGCCCCCTGAGCCAGCTCGGCCGATCAGCGCCTACGCCACGTCGCACCGACGGCCCCAAACAATCTTCTGGCAGCTGCATTCTGCAAAGGGAAACTCTCCTCGGGCAGCAAACCACAGCCCCAACGCGCCTCGGATCGAGAAAGCAACGCAAGCCGTTTTCGCCCCCGGCCCCCCGCTCTCCATAGAGCGAACAGGGGCTGGGCTGCCCAGCCTCCCTGGGCCCTGCTGCTTTGCTGGGGGTCTCCGGTGCCTGAAACCCACTCCCCACGGGTTCTCCTTCGTGGGGAAGCAGGAATGGGCGCGCGAAGCCTTCTGCGCCCAGGCTCCAGCCATGCCCCATGAGCCGGCTCCGCCACACAGCGCCGAGGCAACTTTGAATCGACGGCCATAAACGAACTACTGGCAGCTGCATTCTGCAAAGGGAAACTCTCCTCGGGCAGCAAACCACAGCCACAACACGCCTCGGATCGAGAAAGCAACGCAAGCCGTTTTCACCCCCGGCCCCCCGCTCTCCATAGAGCTAACAGGGGCTGGGCTGCCCCGGCTCCCTGGGCCCTGCTGCTTTGCTGGGGGTCTCCGGTGCCCGAAACCCACTCCCCATGGGTTCTCCTTCGTGGGGAAGCAGGATTGGGCGCGCGAAGCCTTCTGCGCCCAGGCCCCAGCCATGCCCCCTGAGCCAGCTCGGCCGCTCAGCGCCTTGGCCCCTTCGCACCAATGGCCCGAAACAATCTTCTGGCAGCTGCATTCTGCAAAGGGAAACTCTCCTCGGGCAGCAAACCACAGCCCCAACGCGCCTCGGATCGAGAAAGCAACGCAAGCCGTTTTTGCCCCCAGCCCTCCACTCTCCATCGGGCGAACTGGGGCAGGGCTGCCCCGGCTCCCTGGGCCCTGCTGCTTTGCTGGGGGTCTCCGGTGCCCGAAACCCACTCCCCACGGGTTCTCCTTCGTCGAGAAGCAGAATTGGGCGCGCGAAGGCCCTCTATGCCCAGGCCCCAGCCATGCCCCCTGAGCCAGCTCGGCCGCTCAGCGCCTACGCCTCCTCGCACCGACGGCCCCAAACAATCTTCTGGCAGCTGCATTCTGCAAAGGGAAACTCTCCTCGGGCAGCAAACCACAGCCACAACGCGCCTCGGATCGAGAAAGCAACGCAAGCCGTTTTCGCCCCCGCCCCCCCGCTCTCCATAGAGCGAACCGGGGCTGGGCTGCCCAGCCTCCCTGGGCCCTGCTGCTTTGATGGGGGTCTCCGGTGCCCGAAACCCACTCCCCACGGGTTCTCCTTCGTGGGGAAGCAGGATTGGGCGCGCGAAGGCCTTCTGCGCCCAGGCCCCAGCCATGCCCCCTGAGCCATCACGGCCGCTCAGCGCCGAGGCCCCGTCGCAGCGACGGCCCCAAACAATCTTCTGGAGCTGCATTCTGCAAAGGGAAACTCTCCTCGGGCAGCAAACCACAGCCCCAACGCGCCTCGGATCGAGAAAGCAACGCAAGCCTTTTTCACCCCCGGCCCCCCGCTCTCCATAGAGCGAACCGGGGCTGGGCTGCCCCGGCTCCCTGGGCCCTGCTGCTTTGCTGGGGGTCTCCGGTGCCAGAAACCCACTCCCCACGGGTTCTCCTTCGTGGGGAAGCAGGATTGGGCGCGCGAAGGCCTTCTGCGCCCAGGCCCCAGCCATGCCCCCTGAGCCAGCTCGTCCGATCAGCGCCGAGGCCCCATCGCACCGACGGCCCCAAACAATCTTCTGGCAGCTGCATTCTGCAAAGGGAAACTCTCCTCGGGCAGCAAACCACAGCCCCAACGCGCCTCGGATCGAGAAAGCAACGCAAACCGTTTTCGCCCCAGGACCCCCGCTCTCCATAGAGCGAACCGGGGCTGGGCTGCCCAGCCTCCCTGGGCCCTGCTGCTTTGCTGGGGGTCTCCGGTGCCCGAAACCCACTCCCCACGGGTTCTCCTTCGTGGGGAAGCAGGATTGGGCGCGCGAAGGCCTTCTGCGCCCAGGCCCCAGCCATGCCCCCTGAGCCAGCTCGGCCGCGCAGCGCCTAGGCCCCGTCGCACCGACGGCCCCAAACAATCTTCTGGCAGCTGCATTCTGCAAAGGGAAACTCTCCTCGGGCAGCAAACCACAGCCCCAACGCGCCTCGGATCGAGAAAGCAACGCAAGCCGTTTTCGCCCCCGGCCCCCCGCTCTCCATAGAGCGAACCGGGGCTGGGCTGCCCAGCCTCCCTGGGCCATGCTGCTTTGCTGGGTGTCTCCGGTGCAAGAAACCCACTCCCCACGGGTTCTCTTTGGTGGGGAAGCAGGATTGGGCGCGCGAAGACCTTCTGCGCCCAGGCCCCAGCCATGCCCCCTGAGCCAGCACGGCCGCTCAGCGCCGAGTCCCCGTCGCACCGACAGCCCGAAACAATCTTCTGTCAGCTGCATTCTGCAAAGGGAAACTCTCCTCGGGCAGCAAACCACAGCCCCAACGCGCCTCGGATCGAGAAAGCAACGCAAGCCGTTTTCGCCCCCGGCCCCCCGCTCTCCATAGAGCGAACCGGGGCTGGGCTGCCCCGGCTCCCTGGGCCCTGCTGCTTTGCTGGGGGTCTCCGGTGCCCGAAACCCACTCCCCACGGGTTCTCCTTCGTGGGGAAGCAGGATTGGGCGCGCGAAGAAGTTCTGCGCCCAGGCCCCAGCCATGCCCCCTGAGCCATCACGGCCGCTCAGCGCCGAGGCCCCGTCGCAGCGACGGCCCCAAACAATCTTCTGGCAGCTGCATTCTGCAAAGGGAAACTCTCCTCGGGCAGCAAACCACAGCCCCAACGCGCCTCGGATCGAGAAAGCAACGCAAGCCGTTTTCGCCCCCGGCCCACCGCTCTCCATAGAGCGAACCGGGGCTGGGCTGCCCGGCTCCCTGGGCCCTGCTGCTTTGCTGGGGGTCTCCAGTGCCTGAAACCCACTCCCCACGGGTTCTCCTTCGTGGGGAAGCAGGATTGGGCGCGCGAAGCCTTCTGCGCCCAGGCCCCAGCCATGCCTCCTGAGCCAGCTCGGTCGCTCAGCGCCTACGCCCCGTCGCACCGAAGGCCCCAAACAATCTTCTGGCAGCTGCATTCTGCAAAGGGAAACTCTCCTCGGGCAGCAAACCACAGCCCCAACGCGCCTCGGATCGAGAAAGCAACGCAAGCCGTTTTCGCCCCCGGCCCCCCGCTCTCCATAGAGCGAAACGGGGCTGGGCTGCCCCGGCTCCCTGGGCCCTGCTGCTTTGCTGGGTGTCTCCGGTGCCCGAAACCCACTCCCCACGGGTTCTCCTTTGTGGGGAAGCAGGATTGGGCGCACGAAGACCTTCTGCGCCCACGCCCCATCAATGCCCCCTGGGGCAGCTCGGCCGCTCTGCGCCGAGGCCCCATCGCACCGATGGCCTGAAACAATCTTCTGGCAGCTGCATTCTGCAAAGGGAAACTCTCCTCCGGCAGCAAACCACAGCCCCAACGCGCCTCGGATCGAGAAAGCAACGCAAGCCGTTTTCGCCCCCGGCCCCCGCTCTCCATAGAGCGAACCGGGGCTGGGCTGCCCAGGCTCCCTGGGCCCTGCTGCTTTGCTGGGTGTCTCCGGTGCCCGAAACCCACTCCCCACGGGTTCTCCTTTGTGGGGAAGCAGGATTGGGCGCACGAAGGCCTTCTGCGCCCAGGCCCCAGCCATGCCCCCTGAGCCAGCACGGCAGCTCAGCGCCGAGGCCCCGTCGCACCGACAGCCCGAAAAAATTTTCTGGCAGGTGCATTCTGCAAAGGGAAACTCTCCTCGGGCAGCAAACCACAGCCCCAACGCGCCTCGGATCGAGAAAGCAACGCAAGCCGTTTTCGCCCCCGGCTCCCGCTCTCCATAGAGCGAACAGGGGCTGGGCTGCCCAGCCTCCCTGGGCCCTGCTGCTTTGCTGGGGGTCTCCGGTGCCTGAAACCCACTCCCCACGGGTTCTCCTTCGTGGGGAAGCAGGAATGGGCGCGCGAAGCCTTCTGCGCCCAGGCCCCAGCCATGCCCCATGAGCCGGCTCCGCCACACAGCGCCGAGGCTCCTTTGAATCGACGGCCATAAACGAACTACTGGCAGCTGCATTCTGCAAAGGGAAACTCTCCTCGGGCAGCAAACCACAGCCCCAACGCGCCTCGGATCGAGAAAGCAACGCAAGCCGTTTTCACCCCCGGCCCTCCACTCTCCATCGGGCGAACTGGGGCAGGGCTGCCCCGGCTCCCTGGGCCCTGCTGCTTTGCTGGGGGTCTCCGGTGCCCGAAACCCACTCCCCACGGGTTCTCCTTCGTCGAGAAGCAGAATTGGGCGCGCGAAGGCCTTCTATGCCCAGGCCCCAGCCATGCCCCCTGAGCCAGCTCGGCCGCTCAGCGCCTACGCCACGTAGCACCGACGGCCCCAAACAATCTTCTGTCAGCTGCATTCTGCCAAGGGAAACTCGCCTCGGGCAGCAAACCACAGCCCCAACGCGCCTCGGATCGAGAAAGCAACACAAGCCGTTTTCGCCCCCGGACCCCCGCTCTCCATAGAGCGAACCGGGGCTGGGCTGCCCAGCCTCCCTGGGCCCTGCTGCTTTGCTGGGGGTCTCCGGTGCCCGAAACCCACTCCCCACGGGTTCTCCTTCGTGGGGAAGCAGGATTGGGCGCGCGAAGGCCTTCTGCGCCCAGGCCCCAGCCATGCCCCCTGAGCCAGCTCGGCCGCGCAGCGCCTACGCCCCGTCGCACCGACGGCCCCAAACAATCTTCTGGCAGCTGCATTCTGCAAAGTGAAACTCTCCTCGGGCAGCAAACCACAGCCCCAACGCGCCTCGGATCGAGAAAGCAACGCAAGCCGTTTTCGCCCCCGGCCCCCCGCTCTCCATAGAGCGAACCGGGGCTGGGCTGCCCAGCCTCCCTGGGCCCTGCTGCTTTGCTGGGGGTCTCCGGTGCCCGAAACCCACTCCCCACGGGTTCTCCTTCGTGGGGAAGCAGGATTGGGCGCGCGAAGAAGTTCTGCGCCCAGGCCCCAGCCATGCCCCCTGAGCCATCACGGCCGCTCAGCGCCGAGGCCCCGTCGCAGCGACGGCCCCAAACAATCTTCTGGCAGCTGCATTCTGCAAAGGGAAACTCTCCTCGGGCAGCAAACCACAGCCCCAACGCGCCTCGGATCGAGAAAGCAACGCAAGCCGTTTTCGCCCCCGGCCCCCCGCTCTCCATAGAGCGAACCGGGGCTGGGCTGCCCCGGCTCCCTGGGCCCTGCTGCTTTGCTGGGTGTCTCCGGTGCCCGAAACCCACTCCCCACGTGTTCTCCTTTGTGGGGAAGCAGGATTGGGCGCACGAAGGCCTTCTGCGCCCAGGCCCCATCAATGCCCCCTGGGGCAGCTCGGCCGCTCTGCGCCGAGGCCCCATCCCACCGATGGCCTGAAACAATCTTCTGGCAGCTGCATTCTGCAAAGGAAAACTCTCCTCCGGCAGCAAACCACAGCCCCAACGCGCCTCGGATCGAGAAAGCAACGCAAGCCGTTTTCGCCCCCGGCCCCCCGCTCTCCATAGAGCGAACCGGGGCAGGGCTGCCCAGGCTCCCTGGGCCCTGCTGCTTTGCTGGGGGTCTCCGGTGCCCGAAACCCACTCCCCACGGGTTCTCCTTTGTCGGGAAGCAGGATTGGGCGCACGAAGGCCTTCTGCGCCCAGGCCCCATCAATGCCCCCTGGGGCAGCTCGGCCGCTCTGCGCCGAGGCCCCATCGCACCGATGGCCTGAAACAATCTTCTGGCAGCTGCATTCTGCAAAGGAAAACTCTCCTCCGGCAGCAAACCACAGCCCCAACGCGCCTCGGATCGAGAAAGCAACGCAAGCCTTTTTCGCCCCCGCCCCCCCCCACTCCATAGGGCGAACCGGGGCTGGGCTGCCCCGGCTCCCTGGGCCCTGCTGCTTTGCTGGGCGTCTCCGGTGCCCGAAAGCCACTCCCCACGGGTTCTCCTTCGTGGTAAATCAGGATTGGGCGCGGGAAGCCTTCTGCGCCCAGGCCCCAGCCATGCCCCCTGAGCCAGCTGGTCCGATCAGCGCCGAGGCCCCGTCGCACCGACGGCCCCAAACAATCTTCTGGCAGCTGCATTCTGCAAAGGGAAACTCTCCTCGGGCAGCAAACCACAGCCCCAACGCGCCTCGGATCGAGAAAGCAACGCAAGCCGTTTTCGCCCCCGGCCCCCCGCTCTCCATAGAGCGAACCGGGGCTGGGCTGCCCGGCTCCTTGGGCCCTGCTGCTTTGCTGGGTGTCTCCGGTGCCCGAAACCCACTCCCCACGGGTTCTCCTTCGTGGGGAAGCAGGAATGGGCGCGCGAAGCCTTCTGCGCCCAGGCTCCAGCCATGCCCCATGAGCCGGCTCCGCCACACAGCGCCGAGGCTCCTTTGAATCGACGGCCATAAACGAACTACTGGCAGCTGCATTCTGCAAAGGGAAACTCTCCTCGGGCAGCAAACCACAGCCACAACACGCCTCGGATCGAGAAAGCAACGCAAGCCGTTTTCACCCCCGGCCCCCCGCTCTCCATAGAGCGAACCGGGGCTGGGCTGCCCCGGCTCCCTGGGCCCTGCTGCTTTGCTGGGGGTCTCCGGTGCCCGAAACTCACTCCCCATGGGTTCTCCTTCGTGGGGAAGCAGGATTGGGCGCGCGAAGCCTTCTGCGCCCAGGCCCCAGCCATGCCCCCTGAGCCAGCTCGGCCGCTCAGCGCCTTGGCCCCGTCGCACCGATGGCCCGAAACAATCTTCTGGCAGCTGCATTCTGCAAAGGGTAACTCTCCTCGGGCAGCAAACCACAGCCCCAACGCGCCTCGGATCGAGAAAGCAACGCAAGCCGTTTTTGCCCCCAGCCCTCCACTCTCCATCGGGCGAACTGGGGCAGGGCTGCCCCGGCTCCCTGGGCCCTGCTGCTTTGCTGGGGGTCTCCGGTGCCCGAAACCCACTCCCCACGGGTTCTCCTTCGTCGAGAAGCAGAATTGGGCGCGCGAAGGCCCTCTATGCCCAGGCCCCAGCCATGCCCCCTGAGCCAGCTCGGCCGCTCAGCGCCTACGCCTCCTCGCACCGACGGCCCCAAACAATCTTCTGGCAGCTGCATTCTGCAAAGGGAAACTCTCCTCGGGCAGCAAACCACAGCCACAACGCGCCTCGGATCGAGAAAGCAACGCAAGCCGTTTTCGCCCCCGGACCCCCGCTCTCCATAGAGCGAACCGGGGCTGTGCTGCCCAGCCTCCCTGGGCCCTGCTGCTTTGCTGGGGGTCTCCGGTGCCCGAAACCCACTCCCCACGGGTTCTCCTTCGTGGGGAAGCAGGATTGGGCGCGCGAAGGCCTTCTGCGCCCAGGCCCCAGCCATGCCCCCTGAGCCAGCTCGGCCGCTCAGCGCCTTGGCCCCATCGCACCGATGGCCCGAAACAATCTTCTGGCAGCTGCATTCTGCAAAGAGTAACTCTCCTCGGGCAGCAAACCACAGCCCCAACGCGCCTCGGATCGAGAAAGCAACGCAAGCCGTTTTTGTCCCCAGCCCTCCCCTCTCCATCGGGCGAACTGCGGCAGGGCTGCCCCGGCTCCCTGGGCCCTGCTGCTTTCCTGGGGGTCTCCGGTGCCCGAAACCCACTCCCCACGGTTTCTCCTTCGTCGAGAAGCAGAATTGGGCGCGCGAAGGCCTTCTATGCCCAGGCCCCAGCCATGCCCCCTGAGCCAGCTCGGCCGCTCAGCGCCTTGGCCCCGTCGCACCGACGGCCCCAAACAATCTTCTGGCAGCTGCATTCTGCAAAGGGAAACTCTCCTCGGGCAGCAAACCACAGCCCCAACGCGCCTCGGATCGAGGAAGCAACGCAAGCCGTTTTCGCCCCCGGCCCCCCGCTCTCCATAGAGCGAACCGGGGCAGGCCTGCCCAGCCTCCCTGGGCCCTGCTGCTTTGCTGGGTGTCTCCGGTGCCCGAAACCCACTCCCCACGGGTTCTCCTTCGTGGGGAAGCAGGATTGGGAGCGCGAAGAAGTTCTGCGCCCAGGCCCCAGCCATGCCCCCTGAGCCATCACGGCCGCTCAGCGCCAAGGCCCCGTCGCAGCGACGGCCCCAAACAATCTTCTGGCAGCTGCATTCTGCAAAGGGAAACTCTCCTCGGGCAGCAAACCACAGCCCCAACGCGCCTCGGATCGAGAAAGCAACGCAAGCCGTTTTCGCCCCCGGCCCACCGCTCTCCATAGAGCGAACCGGGGCTGGGCTGCCCGGCTCCCTGGGCCCTGCTGCTTTGCTGGGGGTCTCCAGTGCCTGAAACCCACTCCCCACGGGTTCTCCTTCGTGGGGAAGCAGGATTGGGCGCGCGAAGCCTTCTGCGCCCAGGCCCCAGCCATGCCTCCTGAGCCAGCTCGGTCGCTCAGCGCCTACGCCCCGTCGCACCGAAGGCCCCAAACAATCTTCTGGCAGCTGCATTCTGCAAAGGGAAACTCTCCTCCGGCAGCAAACCACAGCCCCAACGCGCCTCGGATCGAGAAAGCAACGCAAGCCGTTTTCGCCCCCTGCCCCCCGCTCTCCATAGAGCGAACCGGGGCTGGGCTGCCCGGCTCCTTGGGTCCTGCTGCTTTGCTGGGGGTCTCCGGTGCCCGAAACCCACTCCCCACGGGTTCTCCTTCGTGGGGAAGCAGAATTGGGCGCGCGAAGGCCTTCTGCGCCCAGGCCCCAGCCATGCCCCCTGAGCCAGCACGGCCGTTCAGCGCCGAGGCCCCGTCGCACCGACGGCCCCAAACAATCTTCTGGCAGCTGCATTCTGCAAAGGGAAACTCTCCTCGGGCAGCAAACCACAGCCCCAATGCGCCTCGGATCGAGAAAGCAACCCAAGTCGTTTTCGCCCCCGGCCCCCCGCTCTCCATAGAGCGAACCGGGGCAGGGCTGCCCCGGCTCCCTGGGCCCTGCTGCTTTGCTGGGGGTCTCCGGTGCCCGAAACCCACTCCCCACGGGTTCTCCTTTGTGGGGAAGCAGGATTGGGCGCGCGAAGGCCTTCTGCGCCCAGGCCCCAGCCATGCCCCTTGAGCCAGCTCGGCCGCTCAGCGCCTAAGCCCCGTCGCACCGACAGCCCGAAACAATCTTCTGGCAGCTGCATTCTGCAAAGGGAAACGCTCCTCGGGCAGCAAACCACAGCCCCAACGCGCCTCGGATCGAGAAAGCAACGCAAGCCGTTTTCGCCCCCGGCCCCCCGCTCTCCATAGAGCAAACCGGGGCTGGGCTGCCCCGGCTCCCTGGGCCCTGCTGCTTTGCTGGTTGTCTCCGGTGCCCGAAACCCACTCCCCACGGGTTCTCCTTCGTGGGGAAGCAGGATTGGGCGCGCGAAGGCCTTCTGCGCCCAGGCCCCAGCCATGCCCCCTGAGCCAGCTCGGCCGATCAGCGCCTACGCCACGTCGCACCGACGGCCCCAAACAATCTTCTGGCAGCTGCATTCTGCAAAGGGAAACTCTCCTCGGGCAGCAAACCACAGCCCCAACGCGCCTCGGATCGAGAAAGCAACGCAAGCCGTTTTCGCCCCCGGCCCCCCGCTCTCCATAGAGCGAACAGGGGCTGGGCTGCCCAGCCTCCCTGGGCCCTGCTGCTTTGCTGGGGGTCTCCGGTGCCTGAAACCCACTCCCCACGGGTTCTCCTTCGTGGGGAAGCAGGAATGGGCGCGCGAAGCCTTCTGCGCCCAGGCTCCAGCCATGCCCCATGAGCCGGCTCCGCCACACAGCGCCGAGGCTCCTTTGAATCGACGGCCATAAACGAACTACTGGCAGCTGCATTCTGCAAAGGGAAACTCTCCTCGGGCAGCAAACCACAGCCACAACACGCCTCGGATCGAGAAAGCAACGCAAGCCGTTTTCACCCCCGGCCCCCCGCTCTCCATAGAGCGAACCGGGGCTGGGCTGCCCCGGCTCCCTGGGCCCTGCTGCTTTGCTGGGGGTCTCCGGTGCCCGAAACTCACTCCCCATGGGTTCTCCTTCGTGGGGAAGCAGGATTGGGCGCGCGAAGCCTTCTGCGCCTAGGCCCCAGCCATGCCCCCTGAGCCAGCTCGGCCGCTCAGCGCCTTGGCCCCGTCGCACCGAAGGCCCCAAACAATCTTCTGGCAGCTGCATTCTGCAAAGGGTAACTCTCCTCGGGCAGCAAACCACAGCCCCAACGCGCCTCGGATCGAGAAAGCAACGCAAGCCGTTTTTGCCCCCAGCCCTCCACTCTCCATCGGGCGAACTGGGGCAGGGCTGCCCCGGCTCCCTGGGCCCTGCTGCTTTGCTGGGGGTCTCCGGTGCCCGAAACCCACTCCCCACGGGTTCTCCTTCGTCGAGAAGCAGAATTGGGCGCGCGAAGGCCCTCTATGCCCAGGCCCCAGCCATGCCCCCTGAGCCAGCTCGGCCGCTCAGCGCCTACGCCTCCTCGCACCGACGGCCCCAAACAATCTTCTGGCAGCTGCATTCTGCAAAGGGAAACTCTCCTCGGGCAGCAAACCACAGCCACAACGCGCCTCGGATCGAGAAAGCAACGCAAGCCGTTTTCGCCCCCGGACCCCCGCTCTCCATAGAGCGAACCGGGGCTGTGCTGCCCAGCCTCCCTGGGCCCTGCTGCTTTGCTGGGGGTCTCCGGTGCCCGAAACCCACTCCCCACGGGTTCTCCTTCGTGGGGAAGCAGGATTGGGCGCGCGAAGGCCTTCTGCGCCCAGGCCCCAGCCATGCCCCCTGAGCCAGCTCGGCCGCTCAGCGCCTTGGCCCCATCGCACCGATGGCCCGAAACAATCTTCTGGCAGCTGCATTCTGCAAAGAGTAACTCTCCTCGGGCAGCAAACCACAGCCCCAACGCGCCTCGGATCGAGAAAGCAACGCAAGCCGTTTTTGTCCCCAGCCCTCCCCTCTCCATCGGGCGAACTGCGGCAGGGCTGCCCCGGCTCCCTGGGCCCTGCTGCTTTGCTGGGGGTCTCCGGTGCCCGAAACCCACTCCCCACGGTTTCTCCTTCGTCGAGAAGCAGAATTGGGCGCGCGAAGGCCTTCTATGCCCAGGCCCCAGGCATGCCCCCTGAGCCAGCTCGGCCGCTCAGCGCCTTGGCCCCGTCGCACCGACGGCCCCAAACAATCTTCTGGCAGCTGCATTCTGCAAAGGGAAACTCTCCTCGGGCAGCAAACCACAGCCCCAACGCGCCTCGGATCGAGGAAGCAACGCAAGCCGTTTTCGCCCCCGGCCCCCCGCTCTCCATAGAGCGAACCGGGGCAGGCCTGCCCAGCCTCCCTGGGCCCTGCTGCTTTGCTGGGTGTCTCCGGTGCCCGAAACCCACTCCCCACGGGTTCTCCTTCGTGGGGAAGCAGGATTGGGAGCGCGAAGAAGTTCTGCGCCCAGGCCCCAGCCATGCCCCCTGAGCCATCACGGCCGCTCAGCGCCAAGGCCCCGTCGCAGCGACGGCCCCAAACAATCTTCTGGCAGCTGCATTCTGCAAAGGGAAACTCTCCTCGGGCAGCAAACCACAGCCCCAACGCGCCTCGGATCGAGAAAGCAACGCAAGCCGTTTTCGCCCCCGGCCCACCGCTCTCCATAGAGCGAACCGGGGCTGGGCTGCCCGGCTCCCTGGGCCCTGCTGCTTTGCTGGGGGTCTCCAGTGCCTGAAACCCACTCCCCACGGGTTCTCCTTTGTGGGGAAGCAGGATTGGGCGCGCGAAGCCTTCTGCGCCCAGGCCCCAGCCATGCCTCCTGAGCCAGCTCGGTCGCTCAGCGCCTACGCCCCGTCGCACCGAAGGCCCCAAACAATCTTCTGGCAGCTGCATTCTGCAAAGGGAAACTCTCCTCGGGCAGCAAACCACAGCCCCAACGCGCCTCGGATCGAGAAAGCAACGCAAGCCGTTTTCGCCCCCTGCCCCCCGCTCTCCATAGAGCGAACCGGGGCTGGGCTGCCCGGCTCCTTGGGTCCTGCTGCTTTGCTGGGGGTCTCCGGTGCCCGAAACCCACTCCCCACGGGTTCTCCTTCGTGGGGAAGCAGAATTGGGCGCGCGAAGGCCTTCTGCGCCCAGGCCCCAGCCATGCCCCCTGAGCCAGCACGGCCGTTCAGCGCCGAGGCCCCGTCGCACCGACGGCCCCAAACAATCTTCTGGCAGCTGCATTCTGCAAAGGGAAACTCTCCTCGGGCAGCAAACCACAGCCCCAATGCGCCTCGGATCGAGAAAGCAACCCAAGCCGTTTTCGCCCCCGGCCCCCCGCTCTCCATAGAGCGAACCGGGGCAGGGCTGCCCCGGCTCCCTGGGCCCTGCTGCTTTGCTGGGGGTCTCCGGTGCCCGAAACCCACTCCCCACGGGTTCTCCTTTGTGGAGTCAGGATTGGGCGCGCGAAGGCCTTCTGCGCCCAGGCCCCAGCCATGCCCCCTGAGCCAGCACGGCCGCTCAGCGCCGAGGCCCCGTCGCACCGACAGCCCGAAACAATCTTCTGGCAGGTGCATTCTGCAAAGGGAAACTCTCCTCGGGCAGCAAACCACAGCCCCAACGCGCCTCGGATCGAGAAAGCAACGCAAGCCGTTTTCGCCCCCGGCCCCCGCTCTCCATAGAGCGAACAGGGGCTGGGCTGCCCAGCCTCCCTGGGCCCTGCTGCTTTGCTGGGGGTCTCCGGTGCCTGAAACCCACTCCCCACGGGTTCTCCTTCGTGGGGAAGCAGGAATGGGCGCGCGAAGCCTTCTGCGCCCAGGCCCCAGCCATGCCCCATGAGCCGGCTCCGCCACACAGCGCCGAGGCTCCTTTGAATCGACGGCCATAAACGAACTACTGGCAGCTGCATTCTGCAAAGGGAAACTCTCCTCGGGCAGCAAACCACAGCCACAACGCGCCTCGGATCGAGAAAGCAACGCAAGCCGTTTTCACCCCCGGCCCTCCACTCTCCATCGGGCGAACTGGGGCAGGGCTGCCCCGGCTCCCTGGGCCCTGCTGCTTTGCTGGGGGTCTCCGGTGCCCGAAACCCACTCCCCACGGGTTCTCCTTCGTCGAGAAGCAGAATTGGGCGCGCGAAGGCCTTCTATGCCCAGGCCCCAGCCATGCCCCCTGAGCCAGCTCGGCCGCTCAGCGCCTACGCCACGTCGCACCGACGGCCCCAAACAATCTTCTGTCAGCTGCATTCTGCCAAGGGAAACTCGCCTCGGGCAGCAAACCACAGCCCCAACGCGCCTCGAATCGAGAAAGCAACGCAAGCCGTTTTCGCCCCCGGACCCCCGCTCTCCATAGAGCGAACCGGGGCTGGGCTGCCCAGCCTCCCTGGGCCCTGCTGCTTTGCTGGGGGTCTCCGGTGCCCGAAACCCACTCCCCACGGGTTCTCCTTCGTGGGGAAGCAGGATTGGGCGCGCGAAGGCCTTCTGCGCCCAGGCCCCAGCCATGCCCCCTGAGCCAGCTCGGCCGCGCAGCGCCTACGCCCCGTCGCACCGACGGCCCCAAACAATCTTCTGGCAGCTGCATTCTGCAAAGGGAAACTCTCCTCGGGCAGCAAACCACAGCCCCAACGCGCCTCGGATCGAGAAAGCAACGCAAGCCGTTTTCGCCCCCGGCCCCCCGCTCTCCATAGAGCGATCCGGGGCTGGGCTGCCAAGGCTCCCTGGGCCCTGCTGCTTTGCTGGGTGTCTCCGGTGCCCGAAACCCACTCCCCACGGGTTCTCCTTCGTGGGGAAGCAGGATTGGGCGCGCGAAGACCTTCTGCGCCCAGGCCCCAGCCATGCCCCCTGAGCCAGCACGGCCGCTCAGCGCCGAGTCCCCGTCGCACCGACAGCCCGAAACAATCTTCTGTCAGCTGCATTCTGCAAAGGGAAACTCTCCTCGGGCAGCAAACCACAGCCCCAACGCGCCTCGGATCGAGAAAGCAACCCAAGCCGTTTTCGCCCCCGGCCCCCCGCTCTCCATAGAGCGAACCGGGGCTGGGCTGCCCAGCCTCCCTGGGCCCTGCTGCTTTGCTGGGGGTCTCCGGTGCCCGAAACCCACTCCCCACGGGTTCTCCTTCGTGGGGAAGCAGGATTGGGCGCGCGAAGAAGTTCTGCGCCCAGGCCCCAGCCATGCCCCCTGAGCCATCACGGCCGCTCAGCGCCGAGGCCCCGTCGCAGCGACGGCCCCAAACAATCTTCTGGCAGCTGCATTCTGCAAAGGGAAACTCTCCTCGGGCAGCAAACCACAGCCCCAACGCGCCTCGGATCGAGAAAGCAACGCAAGCCGTTTTCGCCCCCGGCCCCCCGCTCTCCATAGAGCGAACCGGGGCTGGGCTGCCCGGCTCCCTGGGCCCTGCTGCTTTGCTGGGGGTCTCCAGTGCCTGAAACCCACTCCCCACGGGTTCTACTTCTTGGGGAAGCAGGATTGGGCGCGCGAAGCCTTCTGCGCCCAGGCCCCAGCCATGCCTCCTGAGCCAGCTCGGCCGTTCAGCGCCTACGCCCCGTCGCACCGAAGGCCCCAAACAATCTTCTGGCAGCTGCATTCTGCAAAGGGAAACTCTCCTCGGGCAGCAAACCACAGCCCCAACGCGCCTCGGATCGAGAAAGCAACGCAAGCCGTTTTCGCCCCCGGACCCCCGCTCTCCATAGAGCGAACCGGGGCTGGGCTGCCCCGGCTCCCTGGGGCCTGCTGCTTTGCTGGGTGTCTCCGGTGCCCGAAACCCACTCCCCACGGGTTCTCCTTTGTGGGGAAGCAGGATTGGGAGCACGAAGGCCTTCTGCGCCCAGGCCCCATCAATGCCCCCTGGGGCAGCTCGGCCGCTCTGCGCCGAGGCCCCATCCCACCGATGGCCTGAAACAATCTTCTGGCAGCTGCATTCTGCAAAGGAAAACTCTCCTCCGGCAGCAAACCACAGCCCCAACGCGCCTCGGATCGAGAAAGCAACGCAAGCCGTTTTCGCCCCCGGCCCCCCGCTCTCCATAGAGCGAACCGGGGCAGGGCTGCCCAGGCTCCCTGGGCCCTGCTGCTTTGCTGGGGGTCTCCGGTGCCCGAAACCCACTCCCCACGGGTTCTCCTTTGTGGGGAAGCAGGATTGGGCGCACGAAGGCCTTCTGCGCCCAGGCCCCATCAATGCCCCCTGGGGCAGCTCGGCCGCTCTGCGCCGAGGCCCCATCGCACCGATGGCCTGAAACAATCTTCTGGCAGCTGCATTCTGCAAAGGAAAACTCTCCTCCGGCAGCAAACCACAGCCCCAACGCGCCTCGGATCCAGAAAGCAACGCAAGCCTTTTTCGCCCCCGGCCCCCCCCCACTCCATAGGGCGAACCGGGGCTGGGCTGCCCCGGCTCCCTGGGCCCTGCTGCATTGCTGGGGGTCTCCAGCGCCCGAAACCTAGTCCCCATGAGTTCTCCTTCGTGGGGAGGCAGGATTGGGCGCGCGAAGTAGTTCTGCGCCCAGGCCCCAGCCATGCCCCCTGAGCCAGCTCGGACGCTCAGCGCCGAGGCCCCGTCGCACCGACAGCCCGAAACAATCTTCTGGCAGCTGCATTCTGCAAAGGGAAACTCTCCTCGGGCAGCAAACCACAGCCCCAACGCGCCTCGGATCGAGAAAGCAACGCAAGCCGTTTTCGCCCCCGGACCCCCGCTCTCCATAGAGCGAACCGGTGCTGGGCTGCCCAGCCTCCCTGGGCCCTGCTGCTTTGCTGGGGGTCTCCGGTGCCTGAAACCCATTCCCCACGGGTTCTCCTTCGTGGGGACGCAGGAATGGGCGCGCGAAGCCTTCTGCGCCCAGGCCCCAGCCATGCCCCATGATCCGGCTCCGCAACTCAGCGCCGAGGCTCCTTTGAATCGACGGCTATTAACGAACTACTGGCAGCTGCATTCTGCAAAGGGAAACTCCTCGGGCAGCAAACCACAGCCCCAACGCGCCTCGGATCGAGAAAGCAACGCAAGCCGTTTTCACCCCCGGCCCCCCGCTCTCCATAGAGCGAACCGGGGCTGGGCTGCCCCGGCTCCCTGGGCCCTTCTGCTTTGTTGGGGGTCTTCGGTGCCCGAAACCCACTCCCCACGGGTTCTCCTTCGTGGGGAAGCAGGATTGGGCGCGCGAAGGCCTTCTGCGCCCAGGCCCCAGCCATGCCCCCTGAGCCAGCTCGGCCGCTCAGCGCCTTGGCCCCGTCGCACCGATGGCCCGAAACAATCTTCTGGCAGCTGCATTCTGCAAAGAGTAACTCTCCTCGGGCAGCAAACCACAGCCCCAACGCGCCTCGGATCGAGAAAGCAACGCAAGCCGTTTTTGCCCCCAGCCCTCCCCTCTCCATCGGGCGAACTGCGGCAGGGCTGCCCCGGCTCCCTGGGCCCTGCTGCTTTGCTGGGGGTCTCCGGTGCCCGAAACCCACTCCCCACGGTTTCTCCTTCGTCGAGAAGCAGAATTGGGCGCGCGAAGGCCTTCTATGCCCAGGCCCCAGCCATGCCCCCTGAGCCAGCTCGGCCGCTCAGCGCCTTGGCCCCGTCGCACCGACGGCCCCAAACAATCTTCTGGCAGCTGCATTCTGCAAAGGGAAACTCTCCTCGGGCAGCAAACCACAGCCCCAACGCGCCTCGGATCGAGGAAGCAACGCAAGCCGTTTTCGCCCCCGGCCCCCCGCTCTCCATAGAGCGAACCGGGGCAGGCCTGCCCAGCCTCCCTGGGCCCTGCTGCTTTGCTGGGTGTCTCCGGTGCCCGAAACCCACTCCCCACGGGTACTCCTTCGTGGGGAAGCAGGATTGGGCGCGCGAAGGCCTTCTGCGCCCAGGCCCCAGCCATGCCCCTTGAGCCAACTCGGCCGCTCAGCGCCTACGCCCCGTCGCACCGACAGCCCGAAACAATCTTCTGGCAGCTGCATTCTGCAAAGGGAAACGCTCCTCGGGCAGCAAACCACAGCCCCAACGCGCCTCGGATCGAGAAAGCAACGGAAGCCGTTTTTGCCCCCAGCCCTCCCCTCTCCATCGGGCGAACTGCGGCAGGGCTGCCCCGGCTCCCTGGGCCCTGCTGCTTTGCTGGGGGTCTCCGGTGCCCGAAACCCACTCCCCACGGTTTCTCCTTCGTCGAGAAGCAGAATTGGGCGCGCGAAGGCCTTCTATGCCCAGGCCCCAGCCATGCCCCCTGAGCCAGCTCGGCCGCTCAGCGCCTTGGCCCCGTCGCACCGACGGTCCCAAACAATCTTCTGGCAGCTGCATTCTGCAAAGGGAAACTCTCCTCGGGCAGCAAACCACAGCCCCAACGCGCCTCGGATCGAGGAAGCAACGCAAGCCGTTTTCGCCCCCGGCCCCCCCCCACTCCATAGAGCGAACCGGGGCTGGGCTGCCCCGGCTCCCTGGGCCCTGCTGCTTTGCTGGGTGTCTCCGGTGCCCGAAACCCACTCCCCACGGGTACTCCTTCGTGGGGAAGCAGGATTGGGCGCGCGAAGGCCTTCTGCGCCCAGGCCCCAGCCATGCCCCTTGAGCCAACTCGGCCGCTCAGCGCCTACGCCCCGTCGCACCGACAGCCCGAAACAATCTTCTGGCAGCTGCATTCTGCAAAGGGAAACGCTCCTCGGGCAGCAAACGACAGCCCCAACGCGCCTCGGATCGAGAAAGCAACGCAAGCCGTTTTCGCCCCCGGCCCCCCCCCACTCCATAGAGCGAACCGGGGCTGGGCTGCCCCGGCTCCCTGGGCCCTGCTGCTTTGCTGGGTGTCTCCGGTGCCCGAAACCCACTCCCCACGGGTACTCCTTCGTGGGGAAGCAGGATTGGGCGCGCGAAGGCCTTCTGCGCCCAGGCCCCAGCCATGCCCCTTGAGCCAACTCGGCCGCTCAGCGCCTACGCCCCGTCGCACCGACAGCCCGAAACAATCTTCTGGCAGCTGCATTCTGCAAAGGGAAACGCTCCTCGGGCAGCAAACGACAGCCCCAACGCGCCTCGGATCGAGAAAGCAACGCAAGCCGTTTTCGCCCCCGGCCCCCCCCCACTCCATAGAGCGAACCGGGGCTGGGCTGCCCCGGCTCCCTGGGCCCTGCTGCTTTGCTGGGTGTCTCCGGTGCCCGAAACCCACTCCCCACGGGTTCTCCTTTGTGGGGAAGCAGGATTGGGCGCGCGAAGGCCTTCTGCGCCCAGGCCCCAGCCATGCCCCCTGAGCCAGCTCGGCCGCTCAGCGCCTACGCCCCGTCGCACCGATGGCCCGAAACAATCTTCTGGCAGCTGCATTCTGCAAAGGGAAACTCTCCTCGGGCAGCAAACCACAGCCCCAACGCGCCTCGGATCGAGAAAGCAACGCAAGCCGTTTTTGCCCCCAGCCCTCCACTCTCCATCGGGCGAACTGGGGCAGGGCTGCGCCGGCTCCCTGGGCCCTGCTGCTTTGCTGGGGGTCTCCGGTGCCCGAAACCCACTCCCCACGGGTTCTCCTTCGTGGGGAAGCAGGATTGGGCGCGCGAAGGCCTTCTGCGCCCAGGCCCCAGCCATGCCCCCTGAGCCAGCTCGGCCGCTCAGCGCCGAGGCCCCGTCGCACCGATGGCCCGAAACAATCTTCTGGCAGCTGCATTCTGCAAAGGGAAACTCTCCTCGGGCAGCAAACCACAGCCCCAACGCTCCTCGGATCGAGAAAGCAACGCAAGCCGTTTGCACCCCCGCCCCCCCGCTCTCCAAATAGTGAACCGGGGCTGGGCTGCCCCGGCTCCCTGGGCCCTGCTGCTTTGCTGGGGGTCTCCGGTGCCCGAAACCCACTCCCCACGGGTTCTCCTTCGTGGGGAAGCAGGATTGGGCGCGCGAATCCTTCTGCGCCCAGGCCCCAGCCATGCCCCCTGAGCCATCACGGCCGCTCAGCGCCGAGGCCCCTTCGCAGCGACGGCCCCAAACAATCTTCTGGCAGCTGCATTCTGCAAAGGGAAACTCTCCTCGGGCAGCAAACCACAGCCCCAACGCGCCTCGGATCGAGAAAGCAACGCAAGCCTTTTTCGCCCCCGGCCCCCCGCTCTCCATAGAACGAACCGGGGCAGGGCTGCCCCGGCTCCCTGGGCCCTGCTGCTTTGCTGGGGGTCTCCGGTGCCCAAAACCCACTCCCCACGGGTTCTCCTTCGTGGGGAAGCAGGATTGGGCGCGCGAAGCCTTCTGCGCCCAGGCCCCAGCCATGCCTCCTGAGCCAGCTCGGCCGTTCAGCGCCTACGCCCCGTCGCACCGAAGGCCCCAAACAATCTTCTGGCAGCTGCATTCTGCAAAGGGAAACTCTCCTCGGGCAGCAAACCACAGCCCCAACGCGCCTCGGATCGAGAAAGCAACGCAAGCCGTTTTCGCCCCCGGACCCCCGCTCTCCATAGAGCGAACCGGGGCTGGGCTGCCCCGGCTCCCTGGGGCCTGCTGCTTTGCTGGGTGTCTCCGGTGCCCGAAACCCACTCCCCACGGGTTCTCCTTTGTGGGGAAGCAGGATTGGGCGCACGAAGGCCTTCTGCGCCCAGGCCCCATCAATGCCCCCTTGGGCAGCTCGGCCGCTCTGCGCCGAGGCCCCATCGCACCGATGGCCTGAAACAATCTTCTGGCAGCTGCATTCTGCAAAGGAAAACTCTCCTCCGGCAGCAAACCACAGCCCCAACGCGCCTCGGATCGAGAAAGCAACGCAAGCCGTTTTCGCCCCCGGCCCCCCGCTCTCCATAGAGCGAACCGGGGCAGGGCTGCCCAGGCTCCCTGGGCCCTGCTGCTTTGCTGGGGGTCTCCGGTGCCCGAAACCCACTCCCCACGGGTTCTCCTTTGTGGGGAAGCAGGATTGGGCGCACGAAGGCCTTCTGCGCCCAGGCCCCATCAATGCCCCCTGGGGCAGCTCGGCCGCTCTGCGCCGAGGCCCCATCGCACCGATGGCCTGAAACAATCTTCTGGCAGCTGCATTCTGCAAAGGAAAACTCTCCTCCGGCAGCAAACCACAGCCCCAACGCGCCTCGGATCCAGAAAGCAACGCAAGCCTTTTTCGCCCCCGGCCCCCCCCCACTCCATAGGGCGAACCGGGGCTGGGCTGCCCCGGCTCCCTGGGCCCTGCTGCATTGCTGGGGGTCTCCAGCGCCCGAAACCTAGTCCCCATGAGTTCTCCTTCGTGGGGAGGCAGGATTGGGCGCGCGAAGTAGTTCTGCGCCCAGGCCCCAGCCATGCCCCCTGAGCCAGCTCGGCCGCTCAGCGCCGAGGCCCCGTCGCACCGACAGCCCGAAACAATCTTCTGGCAGCTGCATTCTGCAAAGGGAAACTCTCCTCGGGCAGCAAACCACAGCCCCAACGCGCCTCGGATCGAGAAAGCAACGCAAGCCGTTTTCGCCCCCGGCCCCCCGCTCTCCATAGAGCGAACCGGTGCTGGGCTGCCCAGCCTCCCTGGGCCCTGCTGCTTTGCTGGGGGTCTCCGGTGCCTGAAACCCATTCCCCACGGGTTCTCCTTCGTGGGGACGCAGGAATGGGCGCGCGAAGCCTTCTGCGCCCAGGCCCCAGCCATGCCCCATGATCCGGCTCCGCAACTCAGCTCCGAGGCTCCTTTGAATCGACGGCTATTAACGAACTACTGGCAGCTGCATTCTGCAAAGGGAAACTCCTCGGGCAGCAAACCACAGCCCCAACGCGCCTCGGATCGAGAAAGCAACGCAAGCCGTTTTCACCCCCGGCCCCCCGCTCTCCATAGAGCGAACCGGGGCTGGGCTGCCCCGGCTCCCTGGGCCCTTCTGCTTTGCTGGGGGTCTTCGGTGCCCGAAACCCACTCCCCACGGGTTCTCCTTCGTGGGGAAGCAGGATTGGGCGCGCGAAGGCCTTCTGCGCCCAGGCCCCAGCCATGCCCCCTGAGCCAGCTCGGCCGCTCAGCGCCTTGGCCCCGTCGCACCGATGGCCCGAAACAATCTTCTGGCAGCTGCATTCTGCAAAGAGTAACTCTCCTCGGGCAGCAAACCACAGCCCCAACGCGCCTCGGATCGAGAAAGCAACGCAAGCCGTTTTTGCCCCCAGCCCTCCCCTCTCCATAGGGCGAACTGCGGCAGGGCTGCCCCGGCTCCCTGGGCCCTGCTGCTTTGCTGGGGGTCTCCGGTGCCCGAAACCCACTCCCCACGGTTTCTCCTTCGTCGAGAAGCAGAATTGGGCGCGCGAAGGCCTTCTATGCCCAGGCCCCAGCCATGCCCCCTGAGCCAGCTCGGCCGCTCAGCGCCTTGGCCCCGTCGCACCGACGGCCCCAAACAATCTTCTGGCAGCTGCATTCTGCAAAGGGAAACTCTCCTCGGGCAGCAAACCACAGCCCCAACGCGCCTCGGATCGAGGAAGCAACGCAAGCCGTTTTCGCCCCCGGCCCCCCGCTCTCCATAGAGCGAACCGGGGCAGGCCTGCCCAGCCTCCCTGGGCCCTGCTGCTTTGCTGGGTGTCTCCGGTGCCCGAAACCCACTCCCCACGGGTACTCCTTCGTGGGGAAGCAGGATTGGGCGCGCGAAGGCCTTCTGCGCCCAGGCCCCAGCCATGCCCCTTGAGCCAACTCGGCCGCTCAGCGCCTACGCCCCGTCGCACCGACAGCCCGAAACAATCTTCTGGCAGCTGCATTCTGCAAAGGGAAACGCTCCTCGGGCAGCAAACCACAGCCCCAACGCGCCTCGGATCGAGAAAGCAACGGAAGCCGTTTTTGCCCCCAGCCCTCCCCTCTCCATCGGGCGAACTGCGGCAGGGCTGCCCCGGCTCCCTGGGCCCTGCTGCTTTGCTGGGGGTCTCCGGTGCCCGAAACCCACTCCCCACGGTTTCTCCTTCGTCGAGAAGCAGAATTGGGCGCGCGAAGGCCTTCTATGCCCAGGCCCCAGCCATGCCCCCTGAGCCAGCTCGGCCGCTCAGCGCCTTGGCCCCGTCGCACCGACGGTCCCAAACAATCTTCTGGCAGCTGCATTCTGCAAAGGGAAACTCTCCTCGGGCAGCAAACCACAGCCCCAACGCGCCTCGGATCGAGGAAGCAACGCAAGCCGTTTTCGCCCCCGGCCCCCCGCTCTCCATAGAGCGAACCGGGGCAGGCCTGCCCAGCCTCCCTGGGCCCTGCTGCTTTGCTGGGTGTCTCCGGTGCCCGAAACCCACTCCCCACGGGTACTCCTTCGTGGGGAAGCAGGATTGGGCGCGCGAAGGCCTTCTGCGCCCAGGCCCCAGCCATGCCCCTTGAGCCAACTCGGCCGCTCAGCGCCTACGCCCCGTCGCACCGACAGCCCGAAACAATCTTCTGGCAGCTGCATTCTGCAAAGGGAAACGCTCCTCGGGCAGCAAACGACAGCCCCAACGCGCCTCGGATCGAGAAAGCAACGCAAGCCGTTTTCGCCCCCGGCCCCCCCCCACTCCATAGAGCGAACCGGGGCTGGGCTGCCCCGGCTCCCTGGGCCCTGCTGCTTTGCTGGGGGTCTCCGGTGCCCGAAACCCACTCCCCACGGGTTCTCCTTTGTGGGGAAGCAGGATTGGGCGCGCGAAGGCCTTCTGCGCCCAGGCCCCAGCCATGCCCCCTGAGCCAGCTCGGCCGCTCAGCGCCTACGCCCCGTCGCACCGATGGCCCGAAACAATCTTCTGGCAGCTGCATTCTGCAAAGGGAAACTCTCCTCGGGCAGCAAACCACAGCCCCAACGCGCCTCGGATCGAGAAAGCAACGCAAGCCGTTTTTGCCCCCAGCCCTCCACTCTCCATCGGGCGAACTGGGGCAGGGCTGCGCCGGCTCCCTGGGCCCTGCTGCTTTGCTGGGGGTCTCCGGTGCCCGAAACCCACTCCCCACGGGTTCTCCTTCGTGGGGAAGCAGGATTGGGCGCGCGAAGGCCTTCTGCGCCCAGGCCCCAGCCATGCCCCCTGAGCCAGCTCGGCCGCTCAGCGCCGAGGCCCCGTCGCACCGACGGCCCGAAACAATCTTCTGGCAGCTGCATTCTGCAAAGGGAAACTCTCCTCGGGCAGCAAACCACAGCCCCAACGCTCCTCGGATCGAGAAAGCAACGCAAGCCGTTTGCACCCCCGCCCCCCCGCTCTCCAAATAGTGAACCGGGGCTGGGCTGCCCCGGCTCCCTGGGCCCTGCTGCTTTGCTGGGGGTCTCCGGTGCCCGAAACCCACTCCCCACGGGTTCTCCTTCATGGGGAAGCAGGATTGGGCGCGCGAAGCCTTCTGCGCCCAGGCCCCAGCCATGCCCCCTGAGCCATCACGGCCGCTCAGCGCCGAGGCCCCGTCGTAGCGACGGCCCCAAACAATCTTCTGGCAGCTGCATTCTGCAAAGGGAAACTCTCCTCGGGCAGCAAACCACAGCCCCAACGCGCCTCGGATCGAGAAAGCAACGCAAGCCGTTTTCGCCCCCGGCCCCCCGCTCTCCATAGAACGAACCGGGGCAGGGCTGCCCCGGCTCCCTGGGCCCTGCTGCTTTGCTGGGGGTCTCCGGTGCCCAAAACCCACTCCCCACGGGTTCTCCTTCGTGGGGAAGCAGGATTGGGCGCGCGAAGGCCTTCTGCGCCCAGGCCCCAGCCATGCCCCCTGAGCCAGCTCGGCCGCGCAGCGCCTAGGCCCCGTCGCACCGACAGCCCGAAACAATCTTCTGGCAGCTGCATTCTGCAAAGGGAAACGCTCATCGGGCAGCAAACGACAGCCCCAACGCGCCTCGGATCGAGAAAGCAACGCAAGCCGTTTTCGCCCCCGGCCCCCCCCAACTCCATAGGGCGAACCGGGGCTGGGCTGCCCCGGCTCCCTGGGCCCTGCTGCTTTGCTGGGCGTCTCCGGTGCCCGAAAGCCACTCCCCACGGGTTCTCCTTCGTGGTTAATCAGGATTGGGCGCGGGAAGCCTTCTGCGCCCAGGCCCCAGCCATGCCCCCTGAGCCAGCTCGTCCGCTCAGCGCCTAGGCCCCGTCGCACCGACGGCCCGAAACAATCTTCTGTCAGCTGCATTCTGCAAAGGGAAACTCTCCTCGGACAGCAAACCACAGCCCCAACGCGCCTCGGATCGAGAAAGCAACGCAAACCGTTTTCGCCCCCGGCCCCCCGCTCTCCATAGAGCGAACCGGGGCTGGGCTGCCCAGCCTCCCTGGGCCCTGCTGCTTTGCTGGGGGTCTCCGGTGCCCGAAACCCACTCCCCACGGGTTCTCCTTCGTGGGGAAGCAGGATTGGGCGCGCGAAGGCCTTCTGCGCCCAGGCCCCAGCCATGCCCCCTGAGCCAGCTCGGCCGCGCAGCGCCTAGGCCCCGTCGCACCGACGGCCCCAAACAATCTTCTGGCAGCTGCATTCTGCAAAGGGAAACTCTCCTCGGGCAGCAAACCACAGCCCCAACGCGCCTCGGATCGAGAAAGCAACGCAAGCCGTTTTTGCCCCCAGCCCTCCCCTCTCCATCGGGCGAACTGCGGCAGGGCTGCCCCGGCTCCCTGGGCCCTGCTGCTTTGCTGGGGGTCTCCGGTGCCCGAAACCCACTCCCCACGGGTTCTCCTTCGTCGAGAAGCAGAATTGGGCGCGCGAAGGCCTTCTATGCCCAGGCCCCAGCCATGCCCCCTGAGCCAGCTCGGCGACTCAGCGCATACGCCACGTCGCACCGACGGCCCCAAACAATCTTCTGGCAGCTGCATTCTGCAAAGGGAAACTCTCCTCGGGCAGCAAACCACAGCCCCAACGCGCCTCGGATCGAGAAAGCAACGCAAGCCGTTTTCGCCCCCGGCCCCCCGCTCTCCATAGAGCGAACCGTGGCAGGCCTGCCCAGCCTCCCTGGGCCCTGCTGCTTTGCTGGGTGTCTCCGGTGCCCGAAACCCACTCCCCACGGGTTCTCCTTCGTGGGGAAGCAGGATTGGGCGCGCGAAGGCCTTCTGCGCCCAGGCCCCAGCCATGCCCCCTGAGCCAGCTCGGCCGCTCAGCGCCGAGGCCCCGTCGCACCGACGGCCCCAAACAATCTTCTGGCAGCTACATTCTGCAAAGGGAAACTCTCCTCGGGCAGCAAACCACAGCCCCAACGCGCCTCGGATCGAGAAAGCAACGCAAGCCGTTTTCGCCCCCGGCCCCCCCCCACTCCATAGGGCGAACCGGGGCTGGGCTGCCCCGGCTCCCTGGGCCCTGCTGCTTTGCTGGGCGTCTCCGGTGCCCGAAAGCCACTCCCCACGGGTTCTCCTTCGTGGGGAAGCAGAATTGGGCGCGCGAAGACCTTCTGCGCCCAGGCCCCAGCCATGCCCCCTGAGCCAGCACGGCCGCTCAGCGCCGAGTCCCCGTCGCACCGACAGCCCGAAACAATCTTCTGGCAGCTGCATTCTGCAAAGGGAAACGCTCCTCGGGCAGCAAACCACAGCCCCAACGCGCCTCGGATCGAGAAAGCAACGGAAGCCGTTTTTGCCCCCAGCCCTCCCCTCTCCATCGGGCGAACTGCGGCAGGGCTGCCCCGGCTCCCTGGGCCCTGCTGCTTTGCTGGGGGTCTCCGGTGCCCGAAACCCACTCCCCACGGTTTCTCCTTCGTCGAGAAGCAGAATTGGGCGCGCGAAGGCCTTCTATGCCCAGGCCCCAGCCATGCCCCCTGAGCCAGCTCGGCCGCTCAGCGCCTTGGCCCCGTCGCACCGACGGTCCCAAACAATCTTCTGGCAGCTGCATTCTGCAAAGGGAAACTCTCCTCGGGCAGCAAACCACAGCCCCAACGCGCCTCGGATCGAGGAAGCAACGCAAGCCGTTTTCGCCCCCGGCCCCCCGCTCTCCATAGAGCGAACCGGGGCAGGCCTGCCCAGCCTCCCTGGGCCCTGCTGCTTTGCTGGGTGTCTCCGGTGCCCGAAACCCACTCCCCACGGGTACTCCTTCGTGGGGAAGCAGGATTGGGCGCGCGAAGGCCTTCTGCGCCCAGGCCCCAGCCATGCCCCTTGAGCCAACTCGGCCGCTCAGCGCCTACGCCCCGTCGCACCGACAGCCCGAAACAATCTTCTGGCAGCTGCATTCTGCAAAGGGAAACGCTCCTCGGGCAGCAAACGACAGCCCCAACGCGCCTCGGATCGAGGAAGCAACGCAAGCCGTTTTCGCCCCCGGCCCCCCGCTCTCCATAGAGCGAACCGGGGCTGGGCTGCCCCGGCTCCCTGGGCCCTGCTGCTTTGCTGGGTGTCTCCGGTGCCCGAAACCCACTCCCCACGGGTTCTCCTTTGTGGGGAAGCAGGATTGGGCGCACGAAGACCTTCTGCGCCCACGCCCCATCAATGCCCCCTGGGGCAGCTCGGCCGCTCTGCGCCGAGGCCCCATCGCACCGATGGCCTGAAACAATCTTCTGGCAGCTGCATTCTGCAAAGGAAACTCTCCTCCGGCAGCAAACCACAGCCCCAACGCGCCTCGGATCGAGAAAGCAACGCAAGCCGTTTTCGCCCCCGGCCCCCGCTCTCCATAGAGCGAACCGGGGCTGGGCTGCCCAGGCTCCCTGGGCCCTGCTGCTTTGCTGGGTGTCTCCGGTGCCCGAAACCCACTCCCCACGGGTTCTCCTTTGTGGGGAAGCAGGATTGGGCGCACGAAGGCCTTCTGCGCCCAGGCCCCAGCCATGCCCCCTGAGCCAGCTCGGCCGCTCAGCGCCGAGGCCCCATCGCACCGATGGCCTGAAACAATCTTCTGGCAGCTGCATTCTGCAAAGGAAAACTCTCCTCCGGCATCAAACCACAGCCCCAACGCGCCTCGGATCAAGAAAGCAATGCAAGCCGTTTTCGCCCCCGGCCCCTCCCCACTCCATAGGGCGAACCGGGGCTAGGCTGCCCCGGCTCCCTGGGCCCTGCTGCTTTGCTGGGCGTCTCCGGTGCCCGAAAGCCACTCCCCACGGGTTCTCCTTCGTGGTAAATCAGGATTGGGCGCGGGAAGCCTTCTGCGCCCAGGCCCCAGCCATGCCCCCTGAGCCAGCTCGTCCGATCAGCGCCGAGGCCCCGTCGCACCGACGGCCCCAAACAATCTTCTGGCAGCTGAATTCTGCAAAGGGAAACTCTCCTCGGGCAGCAAACCACAGCCCCAACGCGCCTCGGATCGAGAAAGCAACGCAAGCCGTTTTCGCCCCCGGCCCCCGCTCTCCATAGAGCGAACCGGGGCTGGCCTGTCCGGCTCCTTGGGCCCTGCTGCTTTGCTGGGGGTCTCCGGTGCCCGAAACCCACTCCCCACGGGTTCTCCTTCGTGGGGAAGCAGAATTGGGCGCGCGAAGGCCTTCTGCGCCCAGGCCCCAGCCATGCCCCCTGAGCCAGCACGGCCGTTCAGCGCCGAGGCCCCGTCGCACCGACGGCCCCAAACAATCTTCTGGCAGCTGCATTCTGCAAAGGGAAACTCTCCTCGGGCAGCAAACCACAGCCCCAACGCGCCTCGGATCGAGAAAGCAACGCAAGCCGTTTTCGCCCCCGGCCCCCCGCTCTCCATAGAGCGAAGCGGGGCTGGGCTGCCCCGGCTCCCTGGGCCCTGCTGCTTTGCTGGGTGTCTCCGGTGCCCGAAACCCACTCCCCACGGGTTCTCCTTTGTGGGGAAGCAGGATTGGGCCCGCGAAGGCCATCTGCGCCCAGGCCCCAGCCATGCCCCCTGAGCCAGCACGGCCGTTCAGCGCCGAGGCCCCGTCGCACCGACAGCCCGAAACAATCTTCTGGCAGCTGCATTCTGCAAAGGGAAACTCTCCTCGGGCAGCAAACCACAGCCCCAACGCGCCTCGGATCGAGAAAGCAACACAAGCCGTTTTCGCCCCCGGACCCCCACTCTCCATAGAGCGAACCGGGGCTGTGCTGCCCAGCCTCCCTGGGCCCTGCTGCTTTGCTGGGGGTCTCCGGTGCCCGAAACCCACTCCCCATGGGTTCTCCTTCGTGGGGAAGCAGGATTGGGCGCACGAAGGCCTTCTGCGCCCAGGCCCCAGCCATGCCCCCTGAGCCAGCTCGGCTGCTCAGCGCCTACGCCACGTCGCACCGACGGCCCCAAACAATCTTCTGGCAGCTGCATTCTGCAAAGGGAAACTCTCCTCGGGCAGCAAACCACAGCCCCAATGCGCCTCGGATCGAGAAAGCAACCCAAGCCGTTTTCGCCCCCGGCCCCCCGCTCTCCATAGTGCGAACCGGGGCAGGGCTGCCCCGGCTCCCTGGGCCCTGCTGCTATGCTGGGGGTCTCCGGTGCCCGAAACCCACTCCCCACGGGTTCTCCTTTGTGGAGTCAGGATTGGGCGCGCGAAGGCCTTCTGCGCCCAGGCCCCAGCCATGCCCCCTGAGCCAGCTCGGCCGATCAGCGCCTACGCCACGTCGCACCGACGGCCCCAAACAATCTTCTGGCAGCTGCATTCTGCAAAGGGAAACTCTCCTCGGGCAGCAAACCACAGCCCCAACGCGCCTCGGATCGAGAAAGCAACGCAAGCCGTTTTCGCCCCCGGCTCCCACTCTCCATAGAGCGAACAGGGGCTGGGCTGCCCAGCCTCCCTGGGCCCTGCTGCTTTGCTGGGGGTCTCCGGTGCCTGAAACCCACTCCCCATGGGTTCTCCTTTGTGGGGAAGCAGGAATGGGCGCGCGAAGCCTTCTGCGCCCAGGCCCCAGCCATGCCCCATGAGCCGGCTCCGCCACACAGCGCCGAGGCTCCTTTGAATCGACGGCCATAAACGAACTACTGGCAGCTGCATTCTGCAAAGGGAAACTCTCCTCGGGCAGCAAACCACAGCCACAACGCGCCTCGGATCGAGAAAGCAACGCAAGCCGTTTTCACCCCCGGCCCTCCACTCTCCATCGGGCGAACTGGGGCAGGGCTGCCCCGGCTCCCTGGGCCCTGCTGCTTTGCTGGGGGTCTCCGGTGCCCGAAACCCACTCCCCACGGGTTCTCCTTCGTCGAGAAGCAGAATTGGGCGCGCGAAGGCCTTCTATGCCCAGGCCCCAGCCATGCCCCCTGAGCCAGCTCGGCCGCTCAGCGCCTACGCCACGTAGCACCGACGGCCCCAAACAATCTTCTGTCAGCTGCATTCTGCCAAGGGAAACTCGCCTCGGGCAGCAAACCACAGCCCCAACGCGCCTCGGATCGAGAAAGCAACGCAAGCCGTTTTCGCCCCCGGACCCCCGCTCTCCATAGAGCGAACCGGGGCTGGGCTGCCCAGCCTCCCTGGGCCCTGCTGCTTTGCTGGCGGTCTCCGGTGCCCGAAACCCACTCCCCACGGGTTCTCCTTCGTGGGGAAGCAGGATTGGGCGCGCGAAGGCCTTCTGCGCCCAGGCCCCAGCCATGCCCCCTGAGCCAGCTCGGCCGCGCAGCGCCTACGCCCCGTCGCACCGACGGCCCCAAACAATCTTCTGGCAGCTGCATTCTGCAAAGGGAAACTCTCCTCGGGCAGCAAACCACAGCCCCAACGCGCCTCGGATCGAGAAAGCAACGCAAGCCGTTTTCGCCCCCGGCCCCCCGCTCTCCATAGAGCGAACCGGGGCTGGCCTGTCCGGCTCCTTGGGCCCTGCTGCTTTGCTGGGGGTCTCCGGTGCCCGAAACCCACTCCCCACGGGTTCTCCTTCGTGGGGAAGCAGAATTGGGCGCGCGAAGGCCTTCTGCGCCCAGGCCCCAGCCATGCCCCCTGAGCCAGCACGGCCGTTCAGCGCCGAGGCCCCGTCGCACCGACGGCCCCAAACAATCTTCTGGCAGCTGCATTCTGCAAAGGGAAACTCTCCTCGGGCAGCAAACCACAGCCCCAACGCGCCTCGGATCGAGAAAGCAACTCAAGCCGTTTTCGCCCCCGGCCCCCCGCTCTCCATAGAGCGAAGCGGGGCTGGGCTGCCCCGGCTCCCTGGGCCCTGCTGCTTTGCTGGGTGTCTCCGGTGCCCGAAACCCACTCCCCACGGGTTCTCCTTTGTGGGGAAGCAGGATTGGGCCCGCGAAGGCCATCTGCGCCCAGGCCCCAGCCATGCCCCCTGAGCCAGCACGGCCGTTCAGCGCCGAGGCCCCGTCGCACCGACAGCCCGAAACAATCTTCTGGCAGCTGCATTCTGCAAAGGGAAACTCTCCTCGGGCAGCAAACCACAGCCCCAACGCGCCTCGGATCGAGAAAGCAACGCAAGCCGTATTCGCCCCCGGACCCCCACTCTCCATAGAGCGAACCGGGGCTGTGCTGCCCAGCCTCCCTGGGCCCTGCTGCTTTGCTGGGGGTCTCCGGTGCCCGAAACCCACTCCCCATGGGTTCTCCTTCCTGGGGAAGCAGGATTGGGCGCACGAAGGCCTTCTGCGCCCAGGCCCCAGCCATGCCCCCTGAGCCAGCTCGGCTGCTCAGCGCCTACGCCACGTCGCACCGACGGCCCCAAACAATCTTCTGGCAGCTGCATTCTGCAAAGGGAAACTCTCCTCGGGCAGCAAACCACAGCCCCAATGCGCCTCGGATCGAGAAAGCAACCCAAGCCGTTTTCGCCCCCGGCCCCCCGCTCTCCATAGAGCGAACCGGGGCAGGGCTGCCCCGGCTCCCTGGGCCCTGCTGCTATGCTGGGGGTCTCCGGTGCCCGAAACCCACTCCCCACGGGTTCTCCTTTGTGGAGTCAGGATTGGGCGCGCGAAGGCCTTCTGCGCCCAGGCCCCAGCCATGCCCCCTGAGCCAGCTCGGCCGATCAGCGCCTACGCCACGTCGCACCGACGGCCCCAAACAATCTTCTGGCAGCTGCATTCTGCAAAGGGAAACTCTCCTCGGGCAGCAAACCACAGCCCCAACGCGCCTCGGATCGAGAAAGCAACGCAAGCCGTTTTCGCCCCCGGCTCCCACTCTCCATAGAGCGAACAGGGGCTGGGCTGCCCAGCCTCCCTGGGCCCTGCTGCTTTGCTGGGGGTCTCCGGTGCCTGAAACCCACTCCCCATGGGTTCTCCTTTGTGGGGAAGCAGGAATGGGCGCGCGAAGCCTTCTGCGCCCAGGCCCCAGCCATGCCCCATGAGCCGGCTCCGCCACACAGCGCCGAGGCTCCTTTGAATCGACGGCCATAAACGAACTACTGGCAGCTGCATTCTGCAAAGGGAAACTCTCCTCGGGCAGCAAACCACAGCCACAACGCGCCTCGGATCGAGAAAGCAACGCAAGCCGTTTTCGCCCCCGGACCCCCGCTCTCCATAGAGCGAACCGGGGCTGGGCTGCCCAGCCTCCCTGGGCCCTGCTGCTTTGCTGGGGGTCTCCGGTGCCCGAAACCCACTCCCCACGGGTTCTCCTTCGTGGGGAAGCAGGATTGGGCGCGCGAAGGCCTTCTGCGCCCAGGCCCCAGCCATGCCCCCTGAGCCAGCTCGGCCGCGCAGCGCCTACGCCCCGTCGCACCGACGGCCCCAAACAATCTTCTGGCAGCTGCATTCTGCAAAGGGAAACTCTCCTCGGGCAGCAAACCACAGCCCCAACGCGCCTCGGATCGAGAAAGCAACGCAAGCCGTTTTCGCCCCCGGCCCCCCGCTCTCCATAGAGCGAACCGGGGCTGGGCTGCCAAGGCTCCCTGGGCCCTGCTGCTTTGCTGGGTGTCTCCGGTGCCCGAAACCCACTCCCCACGGGTTCTCCTTCGTGGGGAAGCAGGATTGGGCGCGCGAAGACCTTCTGCGCCCAGGCCCCAGCCATGCCCCCTGAGCCAGCACGGCCGCTCAGCGCCGAGTCCCCGTCGCACCGACAGCCCGAAACAATCTTCTGTCAGCTGCATTCTGCAAAGGGAAACTCTCCTCGGGCAGCAAACCACAGCCCCAACGCGCCTCGGATCGAGAAAGCAACGCAAGCCGTTTTCGCCCCCGGCCCCCCGCTCTCCATAGAGCGAACCGGGGCAGGGCTGCCCAGGCTCCCTGGGCCCTGCTGCTTTGCTGGGGGTCTCCGGTGCCCGAAACCCACTCCCCACGGGTTCTCCTTTGTCGGGAAGCAGGATTGGGCGCACGAAGGCCTTCTGCGCCCAGGCCCCATCAATGCCCCCTGGGGCAGCTCGGCCGCTCTGCGCCGAGGCCCCATCGCACCGATGGCCTGAAACAATCTTCTGGCAGCTGCATTCTGCAAAGGAAAACTCTCCTCCGGCAGCAAACCACAGCCCCAACGCGCCTAGGATCGAGAAAGCAACGCAAGCCTTTTTCGCCCCCGCCCCCCCCCCACTCCATAGGGCGAACCGGGGCTGGGCTGCCCGGCTCCTTGGGCCCTGCTGCTTTGCTGGGCGTCTCCGGTGCCCGAAAGCCACTCCCCACGGGTTCTCCTTTGTGGTTAATCAGGATTGGGCGCGGGAAGCCTTCTGCGCCCAGGCCCCAGCCATGCCCCCTGAGCCAGCTCGTCCGATCAGCGCCGAGGCCCCGTCGCACCGACGGCCCGAAACAATCTTCTGTCAGCTGCATTCTGCAAAGGGAAACTCTCCTCGGGCAGCAAACCACAGCCCCAACGCGCCTCGGATCGAGAAAGCAACGCAAGCCGTTTTCGCCCCCGCCCCCCCGCTCTCCATAGAGCGAACCGGGGCTGGGCTGCCCCGGCTCCCTGGGCCCTGCTGCTTTGCTGGGTGTCTCCGGTGCCCGAAACCCACTCCCCACGGGTTCTCCTTTGTGGGGAAGCAGGATTGGGCGCGCGAAGGCCTTCTGCGCCCAGGCCCCAGCCATGCCCCTTGAGCCAGCTCGGCCGCTCAGCGCCTAAGCCCCGTCGCACCGACAGCCCGAAACAATCTTCTGGCAGCTGCATTCTGCAAAGGGAAACGCTCCTCGGGCAGCAAACCACAGCCCCAACGCGCCTCGGATCGAGAAAGCAACGCAAGCCGTTTTCGCCCCCGGCCCCCCGCTCTCCATAGAGCGAACCGGGGCTGGGCTGCCCCGGCTCCCTGGGCCCTGCTGCTTTGCTGGTTGTCTCCGGTGCCCGAAACCCACTCCCCACGGGTTCTCCTTCGTGGGGAAGCAGGATTGGGCGCGCGAAGGCCTTCTGCGCCCAGGCCCCAGCCATGCCCCCTGAGCCAGCTCGGCCGATCAGCGCCTACGCCACGTCGCACCGACGGCCCCAAACAATCTTCTGGCAGCTGCATTCTGCAAAGGGAAACTCTCCTCGGGCAGCAAACCACAGCCCCAACGCGCCTCGGATCGAGAAAGCAACGCAAGCCGTTTTCGCCCCCGGCCCCCCGCTCTCCATAGAGCGAACAGGGGCTGGGCTGCCCAGCCTCCCTGGGCCCTGCTGCTTTGCTGGGGGTCTCCGGTGCCTGAAACCCACTCCCCACGGGTTCTCCTTCGTGGGGAAGCAGGAATGGGCGCGCGAAGCCTTCTGCGCCCAGGCTCCAGCCATGCCCCATGAGCCGGCTTCGCCACACAGCGCCGAGGCTCCTTTGAATCGACGGCCATAAACGAACTACTGGCAGCTGCATTCTGCAAAGGGAAACTCTCCTCGGGCAGCAAACCACAGCCACAACACGCCTCGGATCTAGAAAGCAACGCAAGCCGTTTTCACCCCCGGCCCCCCGCTCTCCATAGAGCTAACCGGGGCTGGGCTGCCCCGGCTCCCTGGGCCCTGCTGCTTTGCTGGGGGTCTCCGGTGCCCGAAACCCACTCCCCATGGGTTCTCCTTCGTGGGGAAGCAGGATTGGGCGCGCGAAGCCTTCTGCGCCCAGGCCCCAGCCATGCCCCCTGAGCCAGCTCGGCCGCTCAGCGCCTTGGCCCCTTCGCACCGATGGCCCGAAACAATCTTCTGGCAGCTGCATTCTGCAAAGGGAAACTCTCCTCGGGCAGCAAACCACAGCCCCAACGCGCCTCGGATCGAGAAAGCAACGCAAGCCGTTTTTGCCCCCAGCCCTCCACTCTCCATCGGGCGAACTGGGGCAGGGCTGCCCCGGCTCCCTGGGCCCTGCTGCTTTGCTGGGGGTCTCCGGTGCCCGAAACCCACTCCCCAAGGGTTCTCCTTCGTCGAGAAGCAGAATTGGGCGCGCGAAGGCCCTCTATGCCCAGGCCCCAGCCATGCCCCCTGAGCCAGCTCGGCCGCTCAGCGCCTACGCCTCCTCGCACCGACGGCCCCAAACAATCTTCTGGCAGCTGCATTCTGCAAAGGGAAACTCTCCTCGGGCAGCAAACCACAGCCACAACGCGCCTCGGATCGAGAAAGCAACGCAAGCCGTTTTCGCCCCCGCCCCCCCGCTCTCCATAGAGCGAACCGGGGCTGGGCTGCCCAGCCTCCCTGGGCCCTGCTGCTTTGATGGGGGTCTCCGGTGCCCGAAACCCACTCCCCACGGGTTCTCCTTCGTGGGGAAGCAGGATTGGGCGCGCGAAGGCCTTCTGCGCCCAGGCCCCAGCCATGCCCCCTGAGCCATCACGGCCGCTCAGCGCCGAGGCCCCGTCGCAGCGACGGCCCCAAACAATCTTCTGGAGCTGCATTCTGCAAAGGGAAACTCTCCTCGGGCAGCAAACCACAGCCCCAACGCGCCTCGGATCGAGAAAGCAACGCAAGCCTTTTTCACCCCCGGCCCCCCGCTCTCCATAGAGCGAACCGGGGCTGGGCTGCCCCGGCTCCCTGGGCCCTGCTGCTTTGCTGGGGGTCTCCGGTGCCAGAAACCCACTCCCCACGGGTTCTCCTTCGTGGGGAAGCAGGATTGGGCGCGCGAAGGCCTTCTGCGCCCAGGCCCCAGCCATGCCCCCTGAGCCAGCTCGTCCGATCAGCGCCGAGGCCCCATCGCACCGACGGCCCCAAACAATCTTCTGGCAGCTGCATTCTGCAAAGGGAAACTCTCCTCGGGCAGCAAACCACAGCCCCAACGCGCCTCGGATCGAGAAAGCAACGCAAACCGTTTTCGCCCCAGGACCCCCGCTCTCCATAGAGCGAACCGGGGCTGGGCTGCCCAGCCTCCCTGGGCCCTGCTGCTTTGCTGGGGGTCTCCGGTGCCCGAAACCCACTCCCCACGGGTTCTCCTTCGTGGGGAAGCAGGATTGGGCGCGCGAAGGCCTTCTGCGCCCAGGCCCCAGCCATGCCCCCTGAGCCAGCTCGGCCGCGCAGCGCCTAGGCCCCGTCGCACCGACGGCCCCAAACAATCTTCTGGCAGCTGCATTCTGCAAAGGGAAACTCTCCTCGGGCAGCAAACCACAGCCCCAACGCGCCTCGGATCGAGAAAGCAACGCAAGCCGTTTTCGCCCCCGGCCCCCCGCTCTCCATAGAGCGAACCGGGGCTGGGCTGCCCAGCCTCCCTGGGCCATGCTGCTTTGCTGGGTGTCTCCGGTGCAAGAAACCCACTCCCCACGGGTTCTCTTTGGTGGGGAAGCAGGATTGGGTGCGCGAAGACCTTCTGCGCCCAGGCCCCAGCCATGCCCCCTGAGCCAGCACGGCCGCTCAGCGCCGAGTCCCCGTCGCACCGACAGCCCGAAACAATCTTCTGTCAGCTGCATTCTGCAAAGGGAAACTCTCCTCGGGCAGCAAACCACAGCCCCAACGCGCCTCGGATCGAGAAAGCAACGCAAGCCGTTTTCGCCCCCGGCCCCCCGCTCTCCATAGAGCGAACCGGGGCAGGCCTGCCCAGCCTCCCTGGGCCCTGCTGCTTTGCTGGGTGTCTCCGGTGCCCGAAACCCACTCCCCACGGGTTCTCCTTCGTGGGGAAGCAGGATTGGGAGCGCGAAGAAGTTCTGCGCCCAGGCCCCAGCCAGCCCCCTGAGCCATCACGGCCGCTCAGCGCCGAGGCCCCGTCGCAGCGACGGCCCCAAACAATCTTCTGGCAGCTGCATTCTGCAAAGGGAAACTCTCCTCGGGCAGCAAACCACAGCCCCAACGCGCCTCGGATCGAGAAAGCAACGCAAGCCGTTTTCGCCCCCGGCCCACCGCTCTCCATAGAGCGAACCGGGGCTGGTCTGCCCGGCTCCCTGGGCCCTGCTGCTTTGCTGGGGGTCTCCAGTGCCTGAAACCCACTCCCCACGGGTTCTCCTTCGTGGGGAAGCAGGATTGGGCGCGCGAAGCCGTCTGCGCCCAGGCCCCAGCCATGCCTCCTGAGCCAGCTCGGTCGCTCAGCGCCTACGCCCCGTCGCACCGAAGGCCCCAAACAATCTTCTGGCAGCTGCATTCTGCAAAGGGAAACTCTCCTCGGGCAGCAAACCACAGCCCCAACGCGCCTCGGATCGAGAAAGCAACGCAAGCCGTTTTCGCCCCCGGCCCCCCGCTCTCCATAGAGCGAACCGGGGCTGGGCTGCCCCGGCTCCCTGGGCCCTGCTGCTTTGCTGGGTGTCTCCGGTGCCCGAAACCCACTCCCCACGGGTTCTCCTTTGTGGGGAAGCAGGATTGGGCGCACGAAGACCTTCTGCGCCCACGCCCCATCAATGCCCCCTGGGGCAGCTCGGCCGCTCTGCGCCGAGGCCCCATCGAAACAATCTTCTGGCAGCTGAAACAATCTTCTGGCAGCTGCATTCTGCAAAGGGAAACTCTCCTCCGGCAGCAAACCACAGCCCCAACGCGACTCGGATCGAGAAAGCAACGCAAGCCGTTTTCGCCCCCGGCCCCCGCTCTCCATAGAGCGAACCGGGGCTGGGCTGCCCAGGCTCCCTGGGCCCTGCTGCTTTGCTGGGTGTCTCCGGTGCCCGAAACCCACTCCCCACGGGTTCTCCTTTGTGGGGAAGCAGGATTGGGCGCACGAAGGCCTTCTGCGCCCAGGCCCCAGCCATGCCCCCTGAGCCAGCACGGCAGCTCAGCGCCGAGGCCCCGTCGCACCGACAGCCCGAAAAAATCTTCTGGCAGGTGCATTCTGCAAAGGGAAACTCTCCTCTGGCAGCAAACCACAGCCCCAACGCGCCTCGGATCGAGAAAGCAACGCAAGCCGTTTTCGCCCCCGGCTCCCGCTCTCCATAGAGCGAACAGGGGCTGGGCTGCCCAGCCTCCCTGGGCCCTGCTGCTTTGCTGGGGGTCTCCGGTGCCTGAAACCCACTCCCCACGGGTTCTCCTTCGTGGGGAAGCAGGATTGGGCGCGCGAAGCCTTCTGCGCCCAGGCCCCAGCCATGCCCCATGAGCCGGCTCCGCCACACAGCGCCGAGGCTCCTTTGAATCGACGGCCATAAACGAACTACTGGCAGCTGCATACTGCAAAGGGAAACTCTCCTCGGGCAGCAAACCACAGCCACAACGCGCGTCGGATCGAGAAAGCAACGCAAGCCGTTTTCACCCCCGGCCCTCCACTCTCCATCGGGCGAACTGGGGCAGGGCTGCCCCGGCTCCCTGGGCCCTGCTGCTTTGCTGGGGGTCTCCGGTGCCCGAAACCCACTCCCCACGGGTTCTCCTTCGTCGAGAAGCAGAATTGGGCGCGCGAAGGCCTTCTATGCCCAGGCCCCAGCCATGCCCCCTGAGCCAGCTCGGCCGCTCAGCGCCTACGCCACGTAGCACCGACGGCCCCAAACAATCTTCTGTCAGCTGCATTCTGCCAAGGGAAACTCGCCTCGGGCAGCAAACCACAGCCCCAACGCGCCTCGGATCGAGAAAGCAACGCAAGCCGTTTTCGCCCCCGGACCCCCGCTCTCCATAGAGCGAACCGGGGCTGGGCTGCCCAGCCTCCCTGGGCCCTGCTGCTTTGCTGGGGGTCTCCGGTGCCCGAAACCCACTCCCCACGGGTTCTCCTTCGTGGGGAAGCAGGATTGGGCGCGCGAAGGCCTTCTGCGCCCAGGCCCCAGCCATGCCCCCTGAGCCAGCTCGGCCGCGCAGCGCCTACGCCCCGTCGCACCGACGGCCCCAAACAATCTTCTGGCAGCTGCATTCTGCAAAGGGAAACTCTCCTCGGGCAGCAAACCACAGCCCCAACGCGCCTCGGATCGAGAAAGCAACGCAAGCCGTTTTCGCCCCCGGCCCCCCGCTCTCCATAGAGCGAACCGGGGCTGGGCTGCCCAGCCTCCCTGGGCCCTGCTGCTTTGCTGGGGGTCTCCGGTGCCCGAAACCCACTCCCCACGGGTTCTCCTTCGTGGGGAAGCAGGATTGGGCGCGCGAAGAAGTTCTGCGCCCAGGCCCCAGCCATGCCCCCTGAGCCATCACGGCCGCTCAGCGCCGAGGCCCCGTCGCAGCGACGGCCCCAAACAATCTTCTGGCAGCTGCATTCTGCAAAGGGAAACTCTCCTCGGGCAGCAAACCACAGCCCCAACGCGCCTCGGATCGAGAAAGCAACGCAAGCCGTTTTCGCCCCCGGCCCCCCGCTCTCCATAGAGCGAACCGGGGCTGGGCTGCCCCGGCTCCCTGGGCCCTGCTGCTTTGCTGGGTGTCTCCGGTGCCCGAAACCCACTCCCCACGTGTTCTCCTTTGTGGGGAAGCAGGATTGGGCGCACGAAGGCCTTCTGCGCCCAGGCCCCATCAATACCCCCTGGGGCAGCTCGGCCGCTCTGCGCCGAGGCCCCATCCCACCGATGGCCTGAAACAATCTTCTGGCAGCTGCATTCTGCAAAGGAAAACTCTCCTCCGGCAGCAAACCACAGCCCCAACGCGCCTCGGATCGAGAAAGCAACGCAAGCCGTTTTCGCCCCCGGCCCCCCGCTCTCCATAGAGCGAACCGGGGCAGGGCTGCCCAGGCTCCCTGGGCCCTGCTGCTTTGCTGGGGGTCTCCGGTGCCCGAAACCCACTCCCCACGGGTTCTCCTTTGTCGGGAAGCAGGATTGGGCGCACGAAGGCCTTCTGCGCCCAGGCCCCATCAATGCCCCCTGGGGCAGCTCGGCCCCTCTGCGCCGAGGCCCCATCGCACCGATGGCCTGAAACAATCTTCTGGCAGCTGCATTCTGCAAAGGGTAACTCTCCTCCGGCAGCAAACCACAGCCCCAACGCGCCTCGGATCGAGAAAGCAACGCAAGCCTTTTTCGCCCCCGCCCCCCCCCACTCCATAGGGCGAACCGGGGCTGGGCTGCCCCGGCTCCCTGGGCCCTGCTGCTTTGCTGGGCGTCTCCGGTGCCCGAAAGCCACTCCCCACGGGTTCTCCTTCGTGGTAAATCAGGATTGGGCGCGGGAAGCCTTCTGCGCCCAGGCCCCAGCCATGCCCCCTGAGCCAGCTGGTCCGATCAGCGCCGAGGCCCCGTCGCACCGACGGCCCCAAACAATCTTCTGGCAGCTGCATTCTGCAAAGGGAAACTCTCCTCGGGCAGCAAACCACAGCCCCAACGCGCCTCGGATCGAGAAAGCAACGCAAGCCGTTTTCGCCCCCGGCCCCCCGCTCTCCATAGAGCGAACTGGGGCTGGGCTGCCCGGCTCCTTGGGCCCTGCTGCTTTGCTGGGTGTCTCCGGTGCCCGAAACCCACTCCCCACGGGTTCTCCTTCGTGGGGAAGCAGGAATGGGCGCGCGAAGCCTTCTGCGCCCAGGCTCCAGCCATGCCCCATGAGCCGGCTCCGCCACACAGCGCCGAGGCTCCTTTGAATCGACGGCCATAAACGAACTACTGGCAGCTGCATTCTGCAAAGGGAAACTCTCCTCGGGCAGCAAACCACAGCCACAACACGCCTCGGATCGAGAAAGCAACGCAAGCCGTTTTCACCCCCGGCCCCCCGCTCTCCATAGAGCGAACCGGGGCTGGGCTGCCCCGGCTCCCTGGGCCCTGCTGCTTTGCTGGGGGTCTCCGGTGCCCGAAACTCACTCCCCATGGGTTCTCCTTCGTGGGGAAGCAGGATTGGGCGCGCGAAGCCTTCTGCGCCCAGGCCCCAGCCATGCCCCCTGAGCCAGCTCGGCCGCTCAGCGCCTTGGCCCCGTCGCACCGATGGCCCGAAACAATCTTCTGGCAGCTGCATTCTGCAAAGGGTAACTCTCCTCGGGCAGCAAACCACAGCCCCAACGCGCCTCGGATCGAGAAAGCAACGCAAGCCGTTTTTGCCCCCAGCCCTCCACTCTCCATCGGGCGAACTGGGGCAGGGCTGCCCCGGCTCCCTGGGCCCTGCTGCTTTGCTGGGGGTCTCCGGTGCCCGAAACCCACTCCCCACGGGTTCTCCTTCGTCGAGAAGCAGAATTGGGCGCGCGAAGGCCCTCTATGCCCAGGCCCCAGCCATGCCCCCTGAGCCAGCTCGGCCGCTCAGCGCCTACGCCTCCTCGCACCGACGGCCCCAAACAATCTTCTGGCAGCTGCATTCTGCAAAGGGAAACTCTCCTCGGGCAGCAAACCACAGCCACAACGCGCCTCGGATCGAGAAAGCAACGCAAGCCGTTTTCGCCCCCGGACCCCCGCTCTCCATAGAGCGAACCGGGGCTGTGCTGCCCAGCCTCCCTGGGCCCTGCTGCTTTGCTGGGGGTCTCCGGTGCCCGAAACCCACTCCCCACGGGTTCTCCTTCTTGGGGAAGCAGGATTGGGCGCGCGAAGGCCTTCTGCGCCCAGGCCCCAGCCATGCCCCCTGAGCCAGCTCGGCCGCTCAGCGCCTTGGCCCCATCGCACCGATGGCCCGAAACAATCTTCTGGCAGCTGCATTCTGCAAAGAGTAACTCTCCTCGGGCAGCAAACCACAGCCCCAACGCGCCTCGGATCGAGAAAGCAACGCAAGCCGTTTTTGTCCCCAGCCCTCCCCTCTCCATCGGGCGAACTGCGGCAGGGCTGCCCCGGCTCCCTGGGCCCTGCTGCTTTGCTGGGGGTCTCCGGTGCCCGAAACCCACTCCCCACGGTTTCTCCTTCGTCGAGAAGCAGAATTGGGCGCGCGAAGGCCTTCTATGCCCAGGCCCCAGCCATGCCCCCTGAGCCAGCTCGGCCGCTCAGCGCCTTGGCCCCGTCGCACCGACGGCCCCAAACAATCTTCTGGCAGCTGCATTCTGCAAAGGGAAACTCTCCTCGGGCAGCAAACCACAGCCCCAACGCGCCTCGGATCGAGGAAGCAACGCAAGCCGTTTTCGCCCCCGGCCCCCCGCTCTCCATAGAGCGAACCGGGGCAGGCCTGCCCAGCCTCCCTGGGCCCTGCTGCTTTGCTGGGTGTCTCCGGTGCCCGAAACCCACTCCCCACGGGTTCTCCTTCGTGGGGAAGCAGGATTGGGAGCGCGAAGAAGTTCTGCGCCCAGGCCCCAGCCATGCCCCCTGAGCCATCACGGCCGCTCAGCGCCAAGGCCCCGTCGCAGCGACGGCCCCAAACAATCTTCTGGCAGCTGCATTCTGCAAAGGGAAACTCTCCTCGGGCAGCAAACCACAGCCCCAACGCGCCTCGGATCGAGAAAGCAACGCAAGCCGTTTTCGCCCCCGGCCCACCGCTCTCCATAGAGCGAACCGGGGCTGGGCTGCCCGGCTCCCTGGGCCCTGCTGCTTTGCTGGGGGTCTCCAGTGCCTGAAACCCACTCCCCACGGGTTCTCCTTCGTGGGGAAGCAGGATTGGGCGCGCGAAGCCTTCTGCGCCCAGGCCCCAGCCATGCCTCCTGAGCCAGCACGGCCGTTCAGCGCCGAGGCCCCGTCGCACCGACGGCCCCAAACAATCTTCTGGCAGCTGCATTCTGCAAAGGGAAACTCTCCTCGGGCAGCAAACCACAGCCCCAACGCGCCTCGGATCGAGAAAGCAACGCAAGCCGTTTTCGCCCCCGGCCCCCGCTCTCCATAGAGCGAACAGGGGCTGGGCTGCCCAGCCTCCCTGGGCCCTGCTGCTTTGCTGGGGGTCTCCGGTGCCTGAAACCCACTCCCCACGGGTTCTCCTTCGTGGGGAAGCAGGAATGGGCGCGCGAAGCCTTCTGCGCCCAGGCCCCAGCCATGCCCCATGAGGCGGCTCCGCCACACAGCGCCGAGGCTCCTTTGAATCGACGGCCATAAACGAACTACTGGCAGCTGCATTCTGCAAAGGGAAACTCTCCTCGGGCAGCAAACCACAGCCACAACGCGCCTCGGATCGAGAAAGCAACGCAAGCCGTTTTCACCCCCGGCCCTCCACTCTCCATCGGGCGAACTGGGGCAGGGCTGCCCCGGCTCCCTGGGCCCTGCTGCTTTGCTGGGGGTCTCCGGTGCCCGAAACCCACTCCCCACGGGTTCTCCTTTGTGGTTAATCAGGATTGGGCGCGGGAAGCCTTCTGCGCCCAGGCCCCAGCCATGCCCCCTGAGCCAGCTCGTCCGATCAGCGCCGAGGCCCCGTCGCACCGACGGCCCGAAACAATCTTCTGTCAGCTGCATTCTGCAAAGGGAAACTCTCCTCGGGCAGCAAACCACAGCCCCAACGCGCCTCGGATCGAGAAAGCAACGCAAGCCGTTTTCGCCCCCGCCCCCCCGCTCTCCATAGAGCGAACCGGGGCTGGGCTGCCCCGGCTCCCCGGGCCCTGCTGCTTTGCTGGGTGTCTCCGGTGCCCGAAACCCACTCCCCACGGGTTCTCCTTTGTGGGGAAGCAGGATTGGGCGCGCGAAGGCCTTCTGCGCCCAGGCCCCAGCCATGCCCCTTGAGCCAGCTCGGCCGCTCAGCGCCTAAGCCCCGTCGCACCGACAGCCCGAAACAATCTTCTGGCAGCTGCATTCTGCAAAGGGAAACGCTCCTCGGGCAGCAAACCACAGCCCCAACGCGCCTCGGATCGAGAAAGCAACGCAAGCCGTTTTCGCCCCCGGCCCCCCGCTCTCCATAGAGCAAACCGGGGCTGGGCTGCCCCGGCTCCCTGGGCCCTGCTGCTTTGCTGGTTGTCTCCGGTGCCCGAAACCCACTCCCCACGGGTTCTCCTTCGTGGGGAAGCAGGATTGGGCGCGCGAAGGCCTTCTGCGCCCAGGCCCCAGCCATGCCCCCTGAGCCAGCTCGGCCGATCAGCGCCTACGCCACGTCGCACCGACGGCCCCAAACAATCTTCTGGCAGCTGCATTCTGCAAAGGGAAACTCTCCTCGGGCAGCAAACCACAGCCCCAACGCGCCTCGGATCGAGAAAGCAACGCAAGCCGTTTTCGCCCCCGGCCCCCCGCTCTCCATAGAGCGAACAGGGGCTGGGCTGCCCAGCCTCCCTGGGCCCTGCTGCTTTGCTGGGGGTCTCCGGTGCCTGAAACCCACTCCCCACGGGTTCTCCTTCGTGGGGAAGCAGGAATGGGCGCGCGAAGCCTTCTGCGCCCAGGCTCCAGCCATGCCCCATGAGCCGGCTCCGCCACACAGCGCCGAGGCTCCTTTGAATCGACGGCCATAAACGAACTACTGGCAGCTGCATTCTGCAAAGGGAAACTCTCCTCGGGCAGCAAACCACAGCCACAACACGCCTCGGATCGAGAAAGCAACGCAAGCCGTTTTCGCCCCCGGACCCCCGCTCTCCATAGAGCGAACCGGGGCTGGGCTGCCCAGCCTCCCTGGGCCCTGCTGCTTTGCTGGGGGTCTCCGGTGCCCGAAACTCACTCCCCATGGGTTCTCCTTCGTGGGGAAGCAGGATTGGGCGCGCGAAGCCTTCTGCGCCCAGGCCCCAGCCATGCCCCCTGAGCCAGCTCGGCCGCTCAGCGCCTTGGCCCCGTCGCACCGATGGCCCGAAACAATCTTCTGGCAGCTGCATTCTGCAAAGGGTAACTCTCCTCGGGCAGCAAACCACAGCCCCAACGCGCCTCGGATCGAGAAAGCAACGCAAGCCGTTTTTGCCCCCAGCCCTCCACTCTCCATCGGGCGAACTGGGGCAGGGCTGCCCCGGCTCCCTGGGCCCTGCTGCTTTGCTGGGGGTCTCCGGTGCCCGAAACCCACTCCCCACGGGTTCTCCTTCGTCGAGAAGCAGAATTGGGCGCGCGAAGGCCCTCTATGCCCAGGCCCCAGCCATGCCCCCTGAGCCAGCTCGGCCGCTCAGCGCCTACGCCTCCTCGCACCGACGGCCCCAAACAATCTTCTGGCAGCTGCATTCTGCAAAGGGAAACTCTCCTCGGGCAGCAAACCACAGCCCCAACGCGCCTCGGATCGAGGAAGCAACGCAAGCCGTTTTCGCCCCCGGCCCCCCGCACTCCATAGAGCGAACCGGGGCAGGCCTGCCCAGCCTCCCTGGGCCCTGCTGCTTTGCTGGGTGTCTCCGGTGCCCGAAACCCACTCCCCACGGGTTCTCCTTCGTGGGGAAGCAGGATTGGGAGCGCGAAGAAGTTCTGCGCCCAGGCCCCAGCCATGCCCCCTGAGCCATCACGGCCGCTCAGCGCCAAGGCCCCGTCGCAGCGACGGCCCCAAACAATCTTCTGGCTGCTGCATTCTGCAAAGGGAAACTCTCCTCGGGCAGCAAACCACAGCCCCAACGCGCCTCGGATCGAGAAAGCAACGCAAGCCGTTTTCGCCCCCGGCCCACCGCTCTCCATAGAGCGAACCGGGGCTGGGCTGCCCGGCTCCCTGGGCCCTGCTGATTTGCTGGGGGTCTCCAGTGCCTGAAACCCACTCCCCACGGGTTCTCCTTCGTGGGGAAGCAGGATTGGGCGCGCGAAGCCTTCTGCGCCCAGGCCCCAGCCATGCCTCCTGAGCCAGCTCGGTCGCTCAGCGCCTACGCCCCGTCGCACCGAAGGCCCCAAACAATCTTCTGGCAGCTGCATTCTGCAAAGGGAAACTCTCCTCGGGCAGCAAACCACAGCCCCAACGCGCCTCGGATCGAGAAAGCAACGCAAGCCGTTTTCGCCCCCTGCCCCCCGCTCTCCATAGAGCGAACCGGGGCTGGGCTGCCCGGCTCCTTGGGTCCTGCTGCTTTGCTGGGGGTCTCCGGTGCCCGAAACCCACTCCCCACGGGTTCTCCTTCGTGGGGAAGCAGAATTGGGCGCGCGAAGGCCTTCTGCGCCCAGGCCCCAGCCATGCCCCCTGAGCCAGCACGGCCGTTCAGCGCCGAGGCCCCGTCGCACCGACGGCCCCAAACAATCTTCTGGCAGCTGCATTCTGCAAAGGGAAACTCTCCTCGGGCAGCAAACCACAGCCCCAATGCACCTCGGATCGAGAAAGCAACCCAAGCCGTTTTCGCCCCCGGCCCCCCGCTCTCCATAGAGCGAACCGGGGCAGGGCTGCCCCGGCTCCCTGGGCCCTGCTGCTTTGCTGGGGGTCTCCGGTGCCCGAAACCCACTCCCCACGGGTTCTCCTTTGTGGAGTCAGGATTGGGCGCGCGAAGGCCTTCTGCGCCCAGGCCCCAGCCATGCCCCCTGAGCCAGCACGGCCGCTCAGCGCCGAGGCCCCGTCGCACCGACAGCCCGATACAATCTTCTGGCAGGTGCATTCTGCAAAGGGAAACTCTCCTCGGGCAGCAAACCACAGCCCCAACGCGCCTCGGATCGAGAAAGCAACGCAAGCCGTTTTCGCCCCCGGCCCCCGCTCTCCATAGAGCGAACAGGGGCTGGGCTGCCCAGCCTCCCTGGGCCCTGCTGCTTTGCTGGGGGTCTCCGGTGCCTGAAACCCACTCCCCACGGGTTCTCCTTCGTGGGGAAGCAGGAATGGGCGCGCGAAGCCTTCTGCGCCCAGGCCCCAGCCATGCCCCATGAGCCGGCTCCGCCACACAGCGCCGAGGCTCCTTTGAATCGACGGCCATAAACGAACTACTGGCAGCTGCATTCTGCAAAGGGAAACTCTCCTCGGGCAGCAAACCACAGCCACAACGCGCCTCGGATCGAGAAAGCAACGCAAGCCGTTTTCACCCCCGGCCCTCCACTCTCCATCGGGCGAACTGGGGCAGGGCTGCCCCGGCTCCCTGGGCCCTGCTGCTTTGCTGGGGGTCTCCGGTGCCCGAAACCCACTCCCCACGGGTTCTCCTTCGTCGAGAAGCAGAATTGGGCGCGCGAAGGCCTTCTATGCCCAGGCCCCAGCCATGCCCCCTGAGCCAGCTCGGCCGCTCAGCGCCTACGCCACGTCGCACCGACGGCCCCAAACAATCTTCTGGCAGCTGCATTCTGCAAAGGGAAACTCTCCTCGGGCAGCAAACCACAGCCCCAACGCGCCTCGGATCGAGAAAGCAACGCAAGCCGTTTTCGCCCCCGGCCCCCCGCTCTCCATAGAGCGAAACGGGGCTGTGCTGCCCAGCCTCCCTGGGCCCTGCTGCTTTGCTGGGGGTCTCCGGTGCCCGAAACCCACTCCCCATGGGTTCTCCTTCGTGGGGAAGCAGGATTGGGCGCGCGAAGGCCTTCTGCGCCCAGGCCCCAGCCATGCCCCCTGAGCCAGCTCGTCCGATCAGCGCCGAGGCCCCGTCGCACCGACGGCCCGAAACAATCTTCTGTCAGCTGCATTCTGCCAAGGGAAACTCGCCTCGGGCAGCAAACCACAGCCCCAACGCGCCTCGAATCGAGAAAGCAACGCAAGCCGTTTTCGCCCCCGGCCCCCCGCTCTCCATAGAGCGAACCGGGGCTGGGCTGCCCAGCCTCCCTGGGCCCTGCTGCTTTGCTGGGGGTCTCCGGTGCCCGAAACCCACTCCCCACGGGTTCTCCTTCGTGGGGAAGCAGGATTGGGCGCGCGAAGGCCTTCTGCGCCCAGGCCCCAGCCATGCCAACTGAGCCAGCTCGGCCGCGCAGCGCCTACGCCCCGTCGCACCGACGGCCCCAAACAATCTTCTGGCAGCTGCATTCTGCAAAGGGAAACTCTCCTCGGGCAGCAAACCACAGCCCCAACGCGTCTCGGATCGAGAAAGCAACGCAAGCCGTTTTCGCCCCCGGCCCCCCGCTCTCCATAGAGCGATCCGGGGCTGGGCTGCCAAGGCTCCCTGGGCCCTGCTGCTTTGCTGGGTGTCTCCGGTGCCCGAAGCCTACTCCCCACGGGTTCTCCTTCGTGGGGAAGCAGGATTGGGCGCGCGAAGACCTTCTGCGCCCAGGCCCCAGCCATGCCCCCTGAGCCAGCACGGCCGCTCAGCGCCGAGTCCCCGTCGCACCGACAGCCCGAAACAATCTTCTGTCAGCTGCATTCTGCAAAGGGAAACTCTCCTCGGGCAGCAAACCACAGCCCAAACGCGCCTCGGATCGAGAAAGCAACCCAAGCCGTTTTCGCCCCCGGCCCCCCGCTCTCCATAGAGCGAACCGGGGCTGGGCTGCCCAGCCTCCCTGGGCCCTGCTGCTTTGCTGGGGGTCTCCGGTGCCCGAAACCCACTCCCCACGGGTTCTCCTTCGTGGGGAAGCAGGATTGGGCGCGCGAAGGCCTTCTGCGCCCAGGCCCCAGCCATGCCCCCTGAGCCAGCTCGGCCGCTCAGCGCCTACGCCCCGTCGCACCGATGGCCCGAAACAATCTTCTGGCAGCTGCATTCTGCAAAGGGAAACTCTCCTCGGGCAGCAAACCACAGCCCCAACGCGCCTCGGATCGAGAAAGCAACGCAAGCCGTTTTTGCCCCCAGCCCTCCACTCTCCATCGGGCGAACTGGGGCAGGGCTGCGCCGGCTCCCTGGGCCCTGCTGCTTTGCTGGGGGTCTCCGGTGCCCGAAACCCACTCCCCACGGGTTCTCCTTCGTGGGGAAGCAGGATTGGGCGCGCGAAGGCCTTCTGCGCCCAGGCCCCAGCCATGCCCCCTGAGCCAGCTCGGCCGCTCAGCGCCGAGGCCCCGTCGCACCGACGGCCCGAAACAATCTTCTGGCAGCTGCATTCTGCAAAGGGAAACTCTCCTCGGGCAGCAAACCACAGCCCCAACGCTCCTCGGATCGAGAAAGCAACGCAAGCCGTTTGCACCCCCGCCCCCCCGCTCTCCAAATAGTGAACCGGGGCTGGGCTGCCCCGGCTCCCTGGGCCCTGCTGCTTTGCTGGGGGTCTCCGGTGCCCGAAACCCACTCCCCACGGGTTCTCCTTCGTGGGGAAGCAGGATTGGGCGCGCGAATCCTTCTGCGCCCAGGCCCCAGCCATGCCCCCTGAGCCATCACGGCCGCTCAGCGCCGAGGCCCCGTCGCAGCGACGGCCCCAAACAATCTTCTGGCAGCTGCATTCTGCAAAGGGAAACTCTCCTCGGGCAGCAAACCACAGCCCCAACGCGCCTCGGATCGAGAAAGCAACGCAAGCCGTTTTCGCCCCCGGCCCCCCGCTCTCCATAGAACGAACCGGGGCAGGGCTGCCCCGGCTCCCTGGGCCCTGCTGCTTTGCTGGGGGTCTCCGGTGCCCAAAACCCACTCCCCACGGGTTCTCCTTCGTGGGGAAGCAGGATTGGGCGCGCGAAGGCCTTCTGCGCCCAGGCCCCAGCCATGCCCCCTGAGCCAGCTCGGCCGCGCAGCGCCTAGGCCCCGTCGCACCGACAGCCCGAAACAATCTTCTGGCAGCTGCATTCTGCAAAGGGAAACGCTCATCGGGCAGCAAACGACAGCCCCAACGCGCCTCGGATCGAGAAAGCAACGCAAGCCGTTTTCGCCCCCGGCCCCCCCCAACTCCATAGGGCGAACCGGGGCTGGGCTGCCCCGGCTCCCTGGGCCCTGCTGCTTTGCTGGGCGTCTCCGGTGCCCGAAAGCCACTCCCCACGGGTTCTCCTTCGTGGTTAATCAGGATTGGGCGCGGGAAGCCTTCTGCGCCCAGGCCCCAGCCATGCCCCCTGAGCCAGCTCGTCCGCTCAGCGCCTAGGCCCCGTCGCACCGACGGCCCGAAACAATCTTCTGTCAGCTGCATTCTGCAAAGGGAAACTCTCCTCGGACAGCAAACCACAGCCCCAACGCGCCTCGGATCGAGAAAGCAACGCAAACCGTTTTCGCCCCCGGCCCCCCGCTCTCCATAGAGCGAACCGGGGCTGGGCTGCCCAGCCTCACTGGGCCCTGCTGCTTTGCTGGGGGTCTCCGGTGCCCGAAACCCACTCCCCACGGGTTCTCCTTCGTGGGGAAGCAGGATTGGGCGCGCGAATGCCTTCTGCGCCCAGGCCCCAGCCATGCCCCCTGAGCCAGCTCGGCCGCGCAGCGCCTACGCCCCGTCGCACCGACGGCCCCAAACAATCTTCTGGCAGCTGCATTCTGCAAAGGGAAACTCTCCTCGGGCAGCAAACCACAGCCCCAACGCGCCTCGGATCGAGAAAGCAACGCAAGCCGTTTTTGCCCCCAGCCCTCCCCTCTCCATCGGGCGAACTGCGGCAGGGCTGCCCCGGCTCCCTGGGCCCTGCTGCTTTGCTGGGGGTCTCCGGTGCCCGAAACCCACTCCCCACGGGTTCTCCTTCGTCGAGAAGCAGAATTGGGCGCGCGAAGGCCTTCTATGCCCAGGCCCCAGCCATGCCCCCTGAGCCAGCTCGGCGACTCAGCGCATACGCCACGTCGCACCGACGGCCCCAAACAATTTTCTGGCAGCTGCATTCTGCAAAGGGAAACTCTCCTCGGGCAGCAAACCACAGCCCCAACGCGCCTCGGATCGAGAAAGCAACGCAAGCCGTTTTCGCCCCCGGCCCCCCGCTCTCCATAGAGCGAACCGTGGCAGGCCTGCCCAGCCTCCCTGGGCCCTGCTGCTTTGCTGGGTGTCTCCGGTGCCCGAAACCCACTCCCCACGGGTTCTCCTTCGTGGGGAAGCAGGATTGGGCGCGCGAAGGCCTTCTGCGCCCAGGCCCCAGCCATGCCCCCTGAGCCAGCTCGGCCGCTCAGCGCCGAGGCCCCGTCGCACCGAAGGCCCCAAACAATCTTCTGGCAGCTGCATTCTGCAAAGGGAAACTCTCCTCGGGCAGCAAACCACAGCCCCAACGCGCCTCGGATCGAGAAAGCAACGCAAGCCGTTTTCGCCCCCGGACCCCCGCTCTCCATAGAGCGAACCGGGGCTGGGCTGCGCCGGCTCCCTGGGCCCTGCTGCTTTGCTGGGTGTCTCCGGTGCCCGAAACCCACTCCCCACGGGTTCTCCTTTGTGGGGAAGCAGGATTGGGCCCACGAAGGCCTTCTGCGCCCAGGCCCCAGCCAGCCCCCTGAGCCAGCACGGCCGCTCAGCGCCGAGGCCCCGTCGCACGGACAGCCCGAAACAATCTTCTGGCAGCTGCATTCTGCAAAGGGAAACTCTCCTCGGGCAGCAAACCACAGCCACAACGCGCCTCGGATCGAGAAAGCAACGCAAGCCGTTTTCAACCCCGGCCCCCCGCTCTCCATATAGCGAACCGGGGCTGGGCTGCCCCGGCTCCCTGGGCCCTGCTGCTGTGCTGGGGGTCTCCGGTGCCCGAAACCCACTCCCCACGGGTTCTCCTTCGTGGGGAAGCAGGATTGGGCGCGCGAAGGCCTTCTGCGCCCAGGCCCCAGCCATGCCCCCTGAGCCAGCTCGGCCGCTCAGCGCCTTGCCCCCGTCGCACCGATGGCCCGAAACAATCTTCTGGCAGCTGCATTCTGCATAGGGTAACTCTCCTCGGGCAGCAAACCACAGCCCCAACACGCCTCGGATCGAGAAAGCAACGCAAGCCGTTTTTGCCCCCAGCCCTCCACTCTCCATCGGGCGAACTGGGGCAGAGCTGCCCCGGCTCCCTGTGCCCTGCTGCTTTGCTGGGGGTCTCCGGTGCCCGAAACCCACTCCCCATGGGTTCTCCTTCGTGGGGAAGCAGGATTGGGCGCGCGAAGGCCTTCTGCGCCCAGGCCCCAGCCATGCCCCCTGAGCCAGCACGGCCGCTCAGCGCCGAGGCCCCGTCGCACCGACGGCCCGAAACAATCTTCTGGCAGCTGCATTCTGCAAAGGGAAACTCTCCTCGGGCAGCAAACCACAGCCCCAATGCGCCTCGGATCGAGAATACAACGCAAGCCGTTTTCGCCCCCGGCCCCCCGCTCTCCATAGAGCGAACCGGGGCTGGGCTGCCCCGGCTCCCTGGGCCCTGCTGCTTTGCTGGGGGTCTCCGGTGCCCGAAACCCACTCCCCACGGGTTCTCCTTCGTGGGGAAGCAGGATTGGGCGCGCGAAGCCTTCTGCGCCCAGGCCCCAGCCATGCCCCCTGAGCCAACTCGGCCGCGCAGCGCCTAGGCCCCGTCGCACCGACAGCCCGAAACAATCTTCTGGCAGCTGCATTCTGCAAAGGGAAACGCTCATCGGGCAGCAAACCACAGCCCCAACGCGCCTCGGATCGAGAAAGCAACGCAAGCCGTTTTCGCCCCCGGCCCCCCCCCACTCCATAGGGCGAACCGGGGCTGGGCTGCCCCGGCTCCCTGGGCCCTGCTGCTTTGCTGGGCGTCTCCGGTGCCCGAAAGCCACTCCCCACGGGTTCTCCTTCGTGGGGAAGCAGGATTGGGCGCGCGAAGACCTTCTGCGCCCAGGCCCCAGCCATGCCCCCTGAGCCAGCACGGCCGCTCAGCGCCGAGTCCCCGTCGCACCGACAGCCCGAAACAATCTTCTGTCAGCTGCATTCTGCAAAGGGAAACTCTCCTCGGGCAGCAAACCACAGCCCCAACGCGCCTCGGATCGAGAAAGCAACGCAAGCCGTTTTCGCCCCCGGCCCCCCGCTCTCCATAGAGCGAACCGGGGCTGGGCTGCCCAGCCTCCCTGGGCCCTGCTGCTTTGCTGGGGGTCTCCGGTGCCCGAAACCCACTCCCCACGGGTTCTCCTTCGTGGGGAAGCAGGATTGGGCGCGCGAAGAAGTTCTGCGCCCAGGCCCCAGCCATGCCCCCTGAGCCATCACGGCCGCTCAGCGCCGAGGCCCCGTCGCAGCGACGGCCCCAAACAATCTTCTGTCAGCTGCATTCTGCAAAGGGAAACTCTCCTCGGGCAGCAAACCACAGCCCCAACGCGCCTCGGATCGAGAAAGCAACGCAAGCCGTTTTCGCCCCCGGCCCCCCGCTCTCCATAGAGCGAACCGGGGCTGGGCTGCCCGGCTCCCTGGGCCCTGCTGCTTTGCTGGGGGTCTCCAGTGCCTGAAACCCACTCCCCACGGGTTCTACTTCGTGGGGAAGCAGGATTGGGCGCGCGAAGCCTTCTGCGCCCAGGCCCCAGCCATGCCTCCTGAGCCAGCTCGGCCGTTCAGCGCCTACGCCCCGTCGCACCGAAGGCCCCAAACAATCTTCTGGCAGCTGCATTCTGCAAAGGGAAACTCTCCTCGGGCAGCAAACCACAGCCCCAACGCGCCTCGGATCGAGAAAGCAACGCAAGCCGTTTTCGCCCCCGGCCCCCCGCTCTCCATAGAACGAAGCGGGGCTGGGCTGCCCCGGCTCCCTGGGCCCTGCTGCTTTGCTGGGTGTCTCCGGTGCCCGAAACCCACTCCCCACGGGTTCTCCTTTGTGGGGAAGCAGGATTGGGCGCACGAAGGCCTTCTGCGCCCAGGCCCCATCAATGCCCCCTGGGGCAGCTCGGCCGCTCTGCGCCGAGGCCCCATCGCACCGATGGCCTGAAACAATCTTCTGGCAGCTGCATTCTGCAAAGGAAAACTCTCCTCCGGCAGCAAACCACAGCCCCAACGCGCCTCGGATCGAGAAAGCAACGCAAGCCGTTTTCGCCCCCGGCCCCCCGCTCTCCATAGAGCGAACCGGGGCAGGGCTGCCCAGGCTCCCTGGGCCCTGCTGCTTTGCTGGGGGTCTCCGGTGCCCGAAACCCACTCCCCACGGGTTCTCCTTTGTGGGGAAGCAGGATTGGGCGCACGAAGGCCTTCTGCGCCCAGGCCCCATCAATGCCCCCTGGGGCAGCTCGGCCGCTCTGCGCCGAGGCCCCATCGCACCGATGGCCTGAAACAATCTTCTGGCAGCTGCATTCTGCAAAGGAAAACTCTCCTCCGGCAGCAAACCACAGCCCCAACGCGCCTCGGATCGAGAAAGCAACGCAAGCCTTTTTCGCCCCCGGCCCCCCCCCACTCCATAGGGCGAACCGGGGCTGGGCTGCCCCGGCTCCCTGGGCCCTGCTGCTTTGCTGGGCGTCTCCGGTGCCCGAAACCCACTCCCCACGGGTTCTCCTTCGTGGGGAAGCAGGATTGGGCGCGGGAAGCCTTCTGCGCCCAGGCCCCAGCCATGCCCCCTGAGCCAGCTGGTCCGATCATCGCCGAGGCCCCATCGCACCGACGGCCCCAAACAATCTTCTGGCAGCTGCATTCTGCAAAGGGAAACTCTCCTCGGGCAGCAAACCACAGCCCCAACGCGCCTCGGATCGAGAAAGCAACCCAAGCCGTTTTCGTCCCCAGCCCCCCGCTCTCCATAGAGCGAACCGGGGCTGGGCTGCCCGGCTCCTTGGGCCCTGCTGCTTTGCTGGGTGTCTCCGGTGCCCGAAACCCACTCCCCACGGGTTCTCCTTTGTGGTTAATCAGGATTGGGCACGGGAAGCCTTCTGCGCCCAGGCCCCAGCCATGCCCCCTGAGCCAGCTCGTCCGATCAGCGCCGAGGCCCCGTCGCACCGACGGCCCGAAACAATCTTCTGTCAGCTGCATTCTGCAAAGGGAAACTCTCCTCGGGCAGCAAACCACAGCCCCAACGCGCCTCGGATCGAGAAAGCAACGCAAGCCGTTTTCGCCCCCGCCCCCCCGCTCTCCATAGAGCGAACCGGGGCTGGGCTGCCCCGGCTCCCTGGGCCCTGCTGCTTTGCTGGGTGTCTCCGGTGCCCGAAACCCACTCCCCACGGGTTCTCCTTTGTGGGGAAGCAGGATTGGGCGCGCGAAGGCCTTCTGCGCCCAGGCCCCAGCCATGCCCCTTGAGCCAGCTCGGCCGCTCAGCGCCTAAGCCCCGTCGCACCGACAGCCCGAAACAATCTTCTGGCAGCTGCATTCTGCAAAGGGAAACGCTCCTCGGGCAGCAAACCACAGCCCCAACGCGCCTCGGATCGAGAAAGCAACGCAAGCCGTTTTTGCCCCCAGCCCTCCACTCTCCATCGGGCGAACTGGGGCAGAGCTGCCCCGGCTCCCTGTGCCCTGCTGCTTTGCTGGGGGTCTCCGGTGCCCGAAACCCACTCCCCATGGGTTCTCCTTCGTGGGGAAGCAGGATTGGGCGCGCGAAGGCCTTCTGCGCCCAGGCCCCAGCCATGCCCCCTGAGCCAGCACGGCCGCTCAGCGCCGAGGCCCCGTCGCACCGACGGCCCGAAACAATCTTCTGGCAGCTGCATTCTGCAAAGGGAAACTCTCCTCGGGCAGCAAACCACAGCCCCAACGCGCCTCGGATCGAGAATACAACGCAAGCCGTTTTCGCCCCCGGCCCCCCGCTCTCCATAGAGCGAACCGGGGCTGGGCTGCCCCGGCTCCCTGGGCCCTGCTGCTTTGCTGGGGGTCTCCGGTGCCCGAAACCCACTCCCCACGGGTTCTCCTTCGTGGGGAAGCAGGATTGGGCGCGCGAAGCCTTCTGCGCCCAGGCCCCAGCCATGCCCCCTGAGCCAACTCGGCCGCGCAGCGCCTAGGCCCCGTCGCACCGACAGCCCGAAACAATCTTCTGGCAGCTGCATTCTGCAAAGGGAAACGCTCATCGGGCAGCAAACCACAGCCCCAACGCGCCTCGGATCGAGAAAGCAACGCAAGCCGTTTTCGCCCCCGGCCCCCCCCCACTCCATAGGGCGAACCGGGGCTGGGCTGCCCCGGCTCCCTGGGCCCTGCTGCTTTGCTGGGCGTCTCCGGTGCCCGAAAGCCACTCCCCACGGGTTCTCCTTCGTGGGGAAGCAGGATTGGGCGCGCGAAGACCTTCTGCGCCCAGGCCCCAGCCATGCCCCCTGAGCCAGCACGGCCGCTCAGCGCCGAGTCCCCGTCGCACCGACAGCCCGAAACAATCTTCTGTCAGCTGCATTCTGCAAAGGGAAACTCTCCTCGGGCAGCAAACCACAGCCCCAACGCGCCTCGGATCGAGAAAGCAACGCAAGCCGTTTTCGCCCCCGGCCCCCCGCTCTCCATAGAGCGAACCGGGGCTGGGCTGCCCAGCCTCCCTGGGCCCTGCTGCTTTGCTGGGGGTCTCCGGTGCCCGAAACCCACTCCCCACGGGTTCTCCTTCGTGGGGAAGCAGGATTGGGCGCGCGAAGAAGTTCTGCGCCCAGGCCCCAGCCATGCCCCCTGAGCCATCACGGCCGCTCAGCGCCGAGGCCCCGTCGCAGCGACGGCCCCAAACAATCTTCTGTCAGCTGCATTCTGCAAAGGGAAACTCTCCTCGGGCAGCAAACCACAGCCCCAACGCGCCTCGGATCGAGAAAGCAACGCAAGCCGTTTTCGCCCCCGGCCCCCCGCTCTCCATAGAGCGAACCGGGGCTGGGCTGCCCGGCTCCCTGGGCCCTGCTGCTTTGCTGGGGGTCTCCAGTGCCTGAAACCCACTCCCCACGGGTTCTACTTCGTGGGGAAGCAGGATTGGGCGCGCGAAGCCTTCTGCGCCCAGGCCCCAGCCATGCCTCCTGAGCCAGCTCGGCCGTTCAGCGCCTACGCCCCGTCGCACCGAAGGCCCCAAACAATCTTCTGGCAGCTGCATTCTGCAAAGGGAAACTCTCCTCGGGCAGCAAACCACAGCCCCAACGCGCCTCGGATCGAGAAAGCAACGCAAGCCGTTTTCGCCCCCGGCCCCCCGCTCTCCATAGAACGAAGCGGGGCTGGGCTGCCCCGGCTCCCTGGGCCCTGCTGCTTTGCTGGGGGTCTCCGGTGCCCGAAACCCACTCCCCACGGGTTCTCCTTTGTGGGGAAGCAGGATTGGGCGCACGAAGGCCTTCTGCGCCCAGGCCCCATCAATGCCCCCTGGGGCAGCTCGGCCGCTCTGCGCCGAGGCCCCATCGCACCGATGGCCTGAAACAATCTTCTGGCAGCTGCATTCTGCAAAGGAAAACTCTCCTCCGGCAGCAAACCACAGCCCCAACGCGCCTCGGATCGAGAAAGCAACGCAAGCCGTTTTCGCCCCCGGCCCCCCGCTCTCCATAGAGCGAACCGGGGCAGGGCTGCCCAGGCTCCCTGGGCCCTGCTGCTTTGCTGGGGGTCTCCGGTGCCCGAAACCCACTCCCCACGGGTTCTCCTTTGTGGGGAAGCAGGATTGGGCGCACGAAGGCCTTCTGCGCCCAGGCCCCATCAATGCCCCCTGGGGCAGCTCGGCCGCTCTGCGCCGAGGCCCCATCGCACCGATGGCCTGAAACAATCTTCTGGCAGCTGCATTCTGCAAAGGAAAACTCTCCTCCGGCAGCAAACCACAGCCCCAACGCGCCTCGGATCGAGAAAGCAACGCAAGCCTTTTTCGCCCCCGGCCCCCCCCCACTCCATAGGGCGAACCGGGGCTGGGCTGCCCCGGCTCCCTGGGCCCTGCTGCTTTGCTGGGCGTCTCCGGTGCCCGAAACCCACTCCCCACGGGTTCTCCTTCGTGGGGAAGCAGGATTGGGCGCGGGAAGCCTTCTGCGCCCAGGCCCCAGCCATGCCCCCTGAGCCAGCTGGTCCGATCATCGCCGAGGCCCCGTCGCACCGACGGCCCCAAACAATCTTCTGGCAGCTGCATTCTGCAAAGGGAAACTCTCCTCGGGCAGCAAACCACAGCCCCAACGCGCCTCGGATCGAGAAAGCAACCCAAGCCGTTTTCGTCCCCAGCCCCCCGCTCTCCATAGAGCGAACCGGGGCTGGGCTGCCCGGCTCCTTGGGCCCTGCTGCTTTGCTGGGTGTCTCCGGTGCCCGAAACCCACTCCCCACGGGTTCTCCTTTGTGGTTAATCAGGATTGGGCACGGGAAGCCTTCTGCGCCCAGGCCCCAGCCATGCCCCCTGAGCCAGCTCGTCCGATCAGCGCCGAGGCCCCGTCGCACCGACGGCCCGAAACAATCTTCTGTCAGCTGCATTCTGCAAAGGGAAACTCTCCTCGGGCAGCAAACCACAGCCCCAACGCGCCTCGGATCGAGAAAGCAACGCAAGCCGTTTTCGCCCCCGCCCCCCCGCTCTCCATAGAGCGAACCGGGGCTGGGCTGCCCCGGCTCCCTGGGCCCTGCTGCTTTGCTGGGTGTCTCCGGTGCCCGAAACCCACTCCCCACGGGTTCTCCTTTGTGGGGAAGCAGGATTGGGCGCGCGAAGGCCTTCTGCGCCCAGGCCCCAGCCATGCCCCTTGAGCCAGCTCGGCCGCTCAGCGCCTAAGCCCCGTCGCACCGACAGCCCGAAACAATCTTCTGGCAGCTGCATTCTGCAAAGGGAAACGCTCCTCGGGCAGCAAACCACAGCCCCAACGCGCCTCGGATCGAGAAAGCAACGCAAGCCGTTTTCGCCCCCGGCCCCCCGCTCTCCATAGAGCGAACCGGGGCTGGGCTGCCCCGGCTCCCTGGGCCCTGCTGCTTTGCTGGTTGTCTCCGGTGCCCGAAACCCACTCCCCACGGGTTCTCCTTCGTGGGGAAGCAGGATTGGGCGCGCGAAGGCCTTCTGCGCCCAGGCCCCAGCCATGCCCCCTGAGCCAGCTCGGCCGATCAGCGCCTACGCCACGTCGCACCGACGGCCCCAAACAATCTTCTGGCAGCTGCATTCTGCAAAGGGAAACTCTCCTCGGGCAGCAAACCACAGCCCCAACGCGCCTCGGATCGAGAAAGCAACGCAAGCCGTTTTCGCCCCCGGCCCCCCGCTCTCCATAGAGCGAACCGGGGCAGGGCTGCCCAGCCTCCCTGGGCCCTGCTGCTTTGCTGGGTATCTCCGGTGCCCGAAACCCACTCCCCACGGGTTCTCCTTTGTGGGGAAGCAGGATTGGGCGCGCGAAGGCCTTCTGCGCCCAGGCCCCAGCCATGCCCCCTGAGCCAGCACGGCCGCTCAGCGCCGAGGCCCCGTCGCACCGACAGCCCGAAACAATCTTCTGGCAGCTGCATTCTGCAAAGGGAAACTCTCCTCGGGCAGCAAACCACAGCCCCAACGCGCCTCGGATCGAGAAAGCAACGCAAGCCGTTTTCGCCCCCGGCCCCCCGCTCTCCATAGAGCGAACAGGGGCTGGGCTGCCCAGCCTCCCTGGGCCCTGCTGCTTTGCTGGGGGTCTCCGGTGCCTGAAACCCACTCCCCACGGGTTCTCCTTCGTGGGGAAGCAGGAATGGGCGCGCGAAGCCTTCTGCGCCCAGGCTCCAGCCATGCCCCATGAGCCGGCTCCGCCACACAGCGCCGAGGCTCCTTTGAATCGACGGCCATAAACGAACTACTGGCAGCTGCATTCTGCAAAGGGAAACTCTCCTCGGGCAGCAAACCACAGCCACAACGCGCCTCGGATCGAGAAAGCAACGCAAGCCGTTTTCACCCCCGGCCCCCCGCTCTCCATAGAGCGAACCAGGGCTGGGCTGCCCCGGCTCCCTGGGCCCTGCTGCTTTGCTGGGGGTCTCCGGTGCCCGAAACCCACTCCCCATGGGTTCTCCTTCGTGGGGAAGCAGGATTGGGCGCGCGAAGCCTTCTGCGCCCAGGCCCCAGCCATGCCCCCTGAGCCAGCTCGGCCGCTCAGCGCCTTGGCCCCGTCGCACCGATGGCCCGAAACAATCTTCTGGCAGCTGCATTCTGCAAAGGGTAACTCTCCTCGGGCAGCAAACCACAGCCCCAACGCGCCTCGGATCGAGAAAGCAACGCAAGCCGTTTTTGCCCCCAGCCCTCCACTCTCCATCGGGCGAACTGGGGCAGGGCTGCCCCGGCTCCCTGGGCCCTGCTGCTTTGCTGGGGGTCTCCGGTGCCCGAAACCCACTCCCCACGGGTTCTCCTTCGTCGAGAAGCAGAATTGGGCGCGCGAAGGCCCTCTATGCCCAGGCCCCAGCCATGCCCCCTGAGCCAGCTCGGCCGCTCAGCGCCTACGCCACGTCGCACCGACGGCCCCAAACAATCTTCTGGCAGCTGCATTCTGCAAAGGGAAACTCTCCTCGGGCAGCAAACCACAGCCCCAACGCGCCTCGGATCGAGAAAGCAACGCAAGCCGTTTTCGCCCCCGGACCCCCGCTCTCCATAGAGCGAACCGGGGCTGTGCTGCCCAGCCTCCCTGGGCCCTGCTGCTTTGCTGGGGGTCTCCGGTGCCCGAAACCCACTCCCCACGGGTTCTCCTTCGTGGGGAAGCAGGATTGGGCGCGCGAAGGCCTTCTGCGCCCAGGCCCCAGCCATGCCCCCTGAGCCAGCTCGTCCGATCAGCGCCGAGGCCCCATCGCACCGACGGCCCGAAACAATCTTCTGTCAGCTGCATTCTGCAAAGGGAAACTCTCCTCGGGCAGCAAACCACAGCCCCAACGCGCCTCGGATCGAGAAAGCAACGCAAACCGTTTTCGCCCCCGGCCCCCCGCTCTCCATAGAGCGAAGCGGGGCTGGGCTGCCCCGGCTCCCTGGGCCCTGCTGCTTTGCTGGGTGTCTCCGGTGCCCGAAACCCACTCCCCCCGGGTTCTCCTTTGTGGGGAAGCAGGATTGGGCGCGCGAAGGCCTTCTGCGCCCAGGCCGCAGCCATGCCCCCTGAGCCAGCTCGGCCGCTCAGCGCCGAGGCCCCGTCGCACCGACAGCCCGAAACAATCTTCTGGCAGCTGCATTCTGCAAAGGGAAACTCTCCTCGGGCAGCAAACCACAGCCCCAACGCGCCTCGGATCGAGAAAGCAACGCAAGCCGTTTTCGCCCCCGGACCCCCGCTCTCCATAGAGCGAACCGGTGCTGGGCTGCCCAGCCTCCCTGGGCCCTGCTGCTTTGCTGGGGGTCTCCGGTGCCTGAAACCCATTCCCCACGGGTTCTCCTTCGTGGGGAAGCAGGAATGGGCGCGCGAAGCCTTCTGCGCCCAGGCCCCAGCCATGCCCCATGATCCGGCTCCGCCACTCAGCGCCGAGGCTCCTTTGAATCGACGGCTATTAACGAACTACTGGCAGCTGCAATCTGCAAAGGGAAACTCCTCGGGCAGCAAACCACAGCCCCAACGCGCCTCGGATCGAGAAAGCAACGCAAGCCGTTTTCACCCCCGGCCCCCCGCTCTCCATAGAGCGAACCGGGGCTGGGCTGCCCCGGCTCCCTGGGCCCTTCTGCTTTGCTGGGGGTCTCCGGTGCCCGAAACCCACTCCCCACGGGTTCTCCTTCGTGGGGAAGCAGGATTGGGCGCGCGAAGGCCTTCTGCGCCCAGGCCCCAGCCATGCCCCCTGAGCCAGCTCGGCCGCTCAGCGCCTTGGCCCCGTCGCACCGATGGCCCGAAACAATCTTCTGGCAGCTGCATTCTGCAAAGAGTAACTCTCCTCGGGCAGCAAACCACAGCCCCAACGCGCCTCGGATCGAGAAAGCAACGCAAGCCGTTTTTGCCCCCAGCCCTCCCCTCTCCATCGGGCGAACTGCGGCAGGGCTGCCCCGGCTCCCTGGGCCCTGCTGCTTTGCTGGGGGTCTCCGGTGCCCGAAACCCACTCCCCACGGTTTCTCCTTAGTCGAGAAGCAGAATTGGGCGCGCGAAGGCCTTCTATGCCCAGGCCCCAGCCATGCCCCCTGAGCCAGCTCGGCCGCTCAGCGCCTTGGCCCCGTCGCACCGACGGCCCCAAACAATCTTCTGGCAGCTGCATTCTGCAAAGGGAAACTCTCCTCGGGCAGCAAACCACAGCCCCAACGCGCCTCGGATCGAGGAAGCAACGCAAGCCGTTTTCGCCCCCGGCCCCCCGCTCTCCATAGAGCGAACCGGGGCAGGCCTGCCCAGCCTCCCTGGGCCCTGCTGCTTTGCTGGGTGTCTCCGGTGCCCGAAACCCACTCCCCACGGGTACTCCTTCGTGGGGAAGCAGGATTGGGCGCGCGAAGGCCTTCTGCGCCCAGGCCCCAGCCATGCCCATTGAGCCAACTCGGCCGCTCAGCGCCTACGCCCCGTCGCACCGACAGCCCGAAACAATCTTCTGGCAGCTGCATTCTGCAAAGGGAAACGCTCCTCGGGGAGCAAACCACAGCCCCAACGCGCCTCGGATCGAGAAAGCAACGGAAGCCGTTTTTGCCCCCAGCCCTCCCCTCTCCATCGGGCGAACTGCGGCAGGGCTGCCCCGGCTCCCTGGGCCCTGCTGCTTTGCTGGGGGTCTCCGGTGCCCGAAACCCACTCCCCACGGTTTCTCCTTCGTCGAGAAGCAGAATTGGGCGCGCGAAGGCCTTCTATGCCCAGGCCCCAGCCATGCCCCCTGAGCCAGCTCGGCCGCTCAGCGCCTTGGCCCCGTCGCACCGACGGTCCCAAACAATCTTCTGGCAGCTGCATTCTGCAAAGGGAAACTCTCCTCGGGCAGCAAACCACAGCCCCAACGCGCCTCGGATCGAGGAAGCAACGCAAGCCGTTTTCGCCCCCGGCCCCCCGCTCTCCATAGAGCGAACCGGGGCAGGCCTGCCCAGCCTCCCTGGGCCCTGCTGCTTTGCTGGGTGTCTCCGGTGCCCGAAACCCACTCCCCACGGGTTCTCCTTCGTGGGGAAGCAGGATTGGGCGCGCGAAGGCCTTCTGCGCCCAGGCCCCAGCCATGCCCCTTGAGCCAACTCGGCCGCTCAGCACCTACGCCCCGTCGCACCGACAGCCCGAAACAATCTTCTGGCAGCTGCATTCTGCAAAGGGAAACGCTCCTCGGGCAGCAAACCACAGCCCCAACGCGCCTCGGATCGAGAAAGCAACGCAAGCCGTTTTCGCCCCCGGCCCCCCCCCACTCCATAGAGCGAACCGGGGCTGGGCTGCCCCGGCTCCCTGGGCCCTGCTGCTTTGCTGGGTGTCTCCGGTGCCCGAAACCCACTCCCCACGGGTTCTCCTTTGTGGGGAAGCAGGATTGGGCGCGCGAAGGCCTTCTGCGCCCAGGCCCCAGCCATGCCCCCTGAGCCAGCTCGGCCGCTCAGCGCCTACGCCCCGTCGCACCGATGGCCCGAAACAATCTTCTGGCAGCTGCATTCTGCAAAGGGAAACTCTCCTCGGGCAGCAAACCACAGCCCCAACGCGCCTCGGATCGAGAAAGCAACGCAAGCCGTTTTTGCCCCCAGCCCTCCACTCTCCATCGGGCGAACTGGGGCAGGGCTGCGCCGGCTCCCTGGGCCCTGCTGCTTTGCTGGGGGTCTCCGGTGCCCGAAACCCACTCCCCACGGGTTCTCCTTCGTGGGGAAGCAGGATTGGGCGCGCGAAGGCCTTCTGCGCCCAGGCCCCAGCCATGCCCCCTGAGCCATCTCGGCCGCTCAGCGCCGAGGCCCCGTCGCACCGACGGCCCGAAACAATCTTCTGGCAGCTGCATTCTGCAAAGGGAAACTCTCCTCGGGCAGCAAACCACAGCCCCAACGCTCCTCGGATCGAGAAAGCAACGCAAGCCGTTTGCACCCCCGCCCCCCCGCTCTCCATAGAGCGAACCGGGGCTGGGCTGCCCCGGCTCCCTGGGCCCTGCTGCTTTGCTGGGGGTCTCCGGTGCCCGAAACTCACTCCCCACGGGTTCTGCTTCGTGGGGAAGCAGGATTGGGCGCGCGAATCCTTCTGCGCCCAGGCCCCAGCCATGCCCCCTGAGCCATCACGGCCGCTCAGCGCCGAGGCCCCGTCGCAGCGACGGCCCCAAACAATCTTCTGGCAGCTGCATTCTGCAAAGGGAAACTCTCCTCGGGCAGCAAACCACAGCCCCAACGCGCCTCGGATCGAGAAAGCAACGCAAGCCGTTTTCGCCCCCGGCCCCCCGCTCTCCATAGAGCGAACCGGGGCAGGGCTGCCCCGGCTCCCTGGGCCCTGCTGCTTTGCTGGGGGTCTCCGGTGCCCGAAACCCACTCCCCACGGGTTCTCCTTCGTGGGGAAGCAGGATTGGGCGCGCGAAGGCCTTCTGCGCCCAGGCCCCAGCCATGCCCCCTGAGCCAGCTCGGCCGCGCAGCGCCTAGGCCCCGTCGCACCGACAGCCCGAAACAATCTTCTGGCAGCTGCATTCTGCAAAGGGAAACGCTCATCGGGCAGCAAACGACAGCCCCAACGCGCCTCGGATCGAGAAAGCAACGCAAGCCGTTTTCGCCCCCGGCCCCCCCCCACTCCAATGGGCGAACCGGGGCTGGGCTGCCCCGGCTCCCTGGGCCCTGCTGCTTTGCTGGGCGTCTCCGGTGCTCGAAAGCCACTCCCCACGGGTTCTCCTTCGTGGTTAATCAGGATTGGGCGCGGGAAGCCTTCTGCGCCCAGGCCCCAGCCATGCCCCCTGAGCCAGCTCGGCCGCTCAGCGCCTAGGCCCCGTCGCACCGACGGCCCGAAACAATCTTCTGTCAGCTGCATTCTGCAAAGGGAAACTCTCCTCGGACAGCAAACCACAGCCCCAACGCGCCTCGGATCGAGAAAGCAACGCAAGCCGTTTTTGCCCCCAGCCCTCCCCTCTCCATCGGGCGAACTGCGGCAGGGCTGCCCCGGCTCCCTGGGCCCTGCTGCTTTGCTGGGGGTCTCCGGTGCCCGAAACCCACTCCCCACGGGTTCTCCTTCGTCGAGAAGCAGAATTGGGCGCGCGAAGGCCTTCTATGCCCAGGCCCCAGCCATGCCCCCTGAGCCAGCTCGGCGACTCAGCGCATACGCCACGTCGCACCGACGGCCCCAAACAATTTTCTGGCAGCTGCATTCTGCAAAGGGAAACTCTCCTCGGGCAGCAAACCACAGCCCCAACGCGCCTCGGATCGAGAAAGCAACGCAAGCCGTTTTCGCCCCCGGCCCCCCGCTCTCCATAGAGCGAACCGTGGCAGGCCTGCCCAGCCTCCCTGGGCCCTGCTGCTTTGCTGGGTGTCTCCGGTGCCCGAAACCCACTCCCCACGGGTTCTCCTTCGTGGGGAAGCAGGATTGGGCGCGCGAAGGCCTTCTGCGCCCAGGCCCCAGCCATGCCCCTTGAGCCAGCTCGGCCGCTCAGCGCCTACGCCTCGTCGCACCGACAGCCCGAAACAATCTTCTGGCAGCTGCATTCTGCAAAGGGAAACTCTCCTCGGGCAGCAAACCACAGCCCCAACGCGCCTCGGATCGAGAAAGCAACGCAAGCCGTTTTCGCCCCCGGCCCCCCGCTCTCCATAGAGCGAACCGGGGCTGGGCTGCCCCGGCTCCCTGGGCCCTGCTGCTTTGCTGGGGGTCTCCGGTGCCCGAAACCCACTCCCCATGGGTTCTCCTTCGTGGGGAAGCAGGATTGGGCTCGCGAAGGCCTTCTGCGCCCGGCCCCAGCCATGCCCCCTGAGCCAGCTCGGCCGCTCAGCGCCGAGGCCCCTTCGCACCGACGGCCCCAAACAATCTTCTGGCAGCTGCATTCTGCAAAGGGAAACTCTCCTCGGGCAGCAAACCACAGCCCCAACGCGCCTCGGATCGAGAAAGCAACGCAAGCGGTTTTCGCACCCGGCCCACGCCACTCCATCGGGCGAACCGGGGCTGGGCTGCCCCGGCTCCCTGGGCCCTGCTGCTTTGCTGGGGGTCTCCGGTGCCCGAAACCCACTCCCCACGGGTTCTCCTTCGTGGGGAAGCAGGATTGGGCGCGGGAAGCCTTCTGCGCCCAGGCCCCAGCCATGCCCCATGAGCCAGCTCCACCGATCAGCGCCGAGGCCCCGTCGCACCGACGGCCCGAAACAATCTTCTGTCAGCTGCATTCTGCAAAGGGAAACTCTCCTCGGGCAGCAAACCACAGCCCCAACGCGCCTCGGATCGAGAAAGCAACGCAAGCCGTTTTCGCCCCCGGCCCCCCGCTCTCCATAGAGCGAACCGGGGCTGGGCTGCGCCGGCTCCCTGGGCCCTGCTGCTTTGCTGGGTGTCTCCGGTGCCCGAAACCCACTCCCCACGGGTTCTCCTTTGTGGGGAAGCAGGATTGGATGCGCGAAGGCCTTCTGCGCCCAGGCCCCAGCCAGCCCCCTGAGCCAGCACGGCCGCTCAGCGCCGAGGCCCCGTCGCACGGACAGCCCGAAACAATCTTCTGGCAGCTGCATTCTGCAAAGGGAAACTCTCCTCGGACAGCAAACCACAGCCCCAACGCGCCTCGGATCGAGAAAGCAACGCAAGCCGTTTTCAACCCCGGCCCCCCGCTCTCCATATAGCGAACCGGGGCTGGGCTGCCCCGGCTCCCTGGGCCCTGCTGCTGTGCTGGGGGTCTCCGGTGCCCGAAACCCACTCCCCACGGGTTCTCCTTCGTGGGGAAGCAGGATTGGGCGCGCGAAGGCCTTCTGCGCCCAGGCCCCAGCCATGCCCCCTGAGCCAGCTCGGCCGCTCAGCGCCTTGCCCCCGTCGCACCGATGGCCCGAAACAATCTTCTGGCAGCTGCATTCTGCAAAGGGTAACTCTCCTCGGGCAGCAAACCACAGCCCCAACACGCCTCGGATCGAGAAAGCAACGCAAGCCGTTTTTGCCCCCAGCCCTCCACTCTCCATCGGGCGAACTGGGGCAGAGCTGCCCCGGCTCCCTGTGCCCTGCTGCTTTGCTGGGGGTCTCCGGTGCCCGAAACCCACTCCCCATGGGTTCTCCTTCGTGGGGAAGCAGGATTGGGCGCGCGAAGGCCTTCTGCGCCCAGGCCCCAGCCATGCCCCCTGAGCCAGCACGGCCGCTCAGCGCCGAGGCCCCGTCGCACCGACGGCCCGAAACAATCTTCTGGCAGCTGCATTCTGCAAAGGGAAACTCTCCTCGGGCAGCAAACCACAGCCCCAACGCGCCTCGGATCGAGAATACAACGCAAGCCGTTTTCGCCCCCGGCCCCCCGCTCTCCATAGAGCGAACCGGGGCTGGGCTGCCCCGGCTCCCTGGGCCCTGCTGCTTTGCTGGGGGTCTCCGGTGCCAGAAACCCACTCCCCACGGGTTCTCCTTCGTGGTTAATCAGGATTGGGCGCGCGAAGCCTTCTGCGCCCAGGCCCCAGCCATGCCCCCAGAGCCAACTCGGCCGCTCAGCGCCTAGGCCCCGTCGCACCGAAGGCCCCAAACAATCTTCTGGCAGCTGCATTCTGCAAAGGGAAACTCTCCTCGGGCAGCAAACCACAGCCCCAACGCGCCTCGGATCGAGAAAGCAACGCAAGCCGTTTTCGCCCCCGGCCCCCCGCTCTCCATAGAGCGAACTGGGGCTGGGATGCCCTGGTTCCTTGGGCCTTGCTTCTTTGCTGGGGGTCTCCGGTTCCCGAAACCCACTCCCCACGGGTTCTCCTTCATGTGGAAGAAGGATTGGGCGCGCGAAGGCCTTCTGCGCCCACGCCCCAGCCATGGCCCCTGAGCCAGCTCGGCGACTCAGCGCCAAGGCCCCGTCCTACCGACGGCCCCAACCAATCTTCTGGCAGCTGCATTCTGCAAAGGGAAACGCTCCTCGGGCAGCAAACCACAGCCCCAACGCGCCTCGGATCGAGAAAGCAACGCAAGCCGTTTTCCCCCCCGGCCCACGCCACACCATAGGGCGAACCGGGGCTGGGTTGCCCAGCCTCCCTGGGCCCTGCTGCTTTGCTGGGGGTCTCCGGTGCCCGAAACCCACTCCGCACGGGTTCTCCTTTGTGGGGAAGCAGGATTGGGTGTGCGAAGCCTTCTGCGCCCAGGCCCCAGCCATGCCCCATGAGCCGGCTCCGCCACTCAGCACCGTGGCTCCTTTGAATCGACGGCCATAAACGAAGTACTGGCAGCTGCATTCTGCAAAGGGAAACTCTCCTCGGGCAGCAAACCACAGCCCCAACGCGCCTCGGATCGAGAAAGCAACGCAAGCCGTTTTCGCCCCCGGCCCCCCGCTCTTCATAGAGCGAACCGGGGCTGGGCTGCCCCGGCTCCCTGGGCCCTGCTGCTTTGCTGGGGGTCTCCGGTGCCTGAAACCCACTCCCCATGGGTTCTCCTTCGTGGGGAAGCAGGATTGGGCGCGCGAAGCCTTCTGCGCCCAGGCCCCAGGCATGCCCCATGAGCTGGCTCCGCCACTCAGCGCCGAGGCTTTTTCGAATCGACGGCCATAAACGAACTTCTGGCAGCTGCATTCTGCAAAGGGAAACTCTCCTCGGGCAGCAAACCACAGCCCCAACGCGCCTCGGATGGAGAATGCAACGCAAGCCGTTTTCGCCCCCGGCCCCCCGCTCTCCATAGAGCGAAATAGGGCTGGGCTCCCCAGGCTCCCTGGGCCCTGCTGCTTTGCTGGGGGTCTCCGGTGCCCGAAACCCACTCCCCACGGGTTCTCCTTCGTGGGGAAGCAGGATTGGGCGCGCGAAGCCTTCTGCGCCCAGGCCCCAGCCATGCCCCCTGAGCCAGCTCGGCCGCTCAGTGCCTAGGCCCCGTCGCACCGAAGGCCCCAAACAATCTTCTGGCAGCTGCATTCTGCAAAGGGAAACTCTCCTCGGGCAGCAAACCACAGCCCCAACGCGCCATGGATCGAGAAAGTATCGCAAGCCGTTTTCGCCCCCTGCCCCCCGCTCTCCATAGAGCGAACCGGGGATGGGCTGCCCTGGCTCCTTGGGCCTTGCTGCTTTGCTGGGTGTCTCCGGTGCCCGAAACCCACTCCCCACGGGTTCTCCTTCATGGGGAAGCAGGATTGGGCGCGCGAAGGCCTTCTGCGCCCACGCCCCAGCCATGGCCCCTGAGCCAGCTCGGCGACTCAGCGCCGAGGCCCCGTCCTACCGACGGCCCCAACCAATCTTCTGGCAGCTGCATTCTGCAAAGGGAAACTCTCCTCGGGCAGCAAACGACAGCCCCAACGCGCCTCGGATCGAGAAAGCAACGCAAGCCGTTTTCGCCCCCGGCCCACGCCACTCCATAGGGCGAACCGGGGCTGGTCTGCCCTGGCTCCTTGGGCCTTGCTGCTTTGCTGGGGGTCTCCGGTGCCCGAAGTCCACTCCCCACGGGTTCTCCTTCGTGTGGAAGCAGGATTGGGCGCGCGAAGGCCTTCTGCTCCCAGGCCCCATCAATGCCCCCTGGGGCAGCTCGGCCGCTCAGCGCCTAGGCCCCGTTGCACCGAAGGCCCAAAACGAGCTTCTGGGAACTGCATTCTGCAAAGTGAAACACTCCTCCGGCAGCAAACCACAGCCCCAATGCGCCTCAGATCCAGAGAACAACACAAGCCGTTTTCGCCCCCGGCCCCACGCTCTCCATAGCGCAAAGCGAGGCTGAGCTCCCTGGGCCCTGCTGCATTGCTGGGGGTCTCAGCGTCCGAAACCCACTCCCCACGGGTTTTCCTTCGTGGGGAAGCAGGATAGGGCGCGAGAAGGCCTTCTGCGCCCAGGCCCCAGCCATTCCACCTGAGCCAGCACGGCCGCGCAGCGCCGAGGCCCCGTCGCACCGATGGCCCCAAACGAGCTTCTGGCAGCTGCATTCTGCAAAGGGAAACTCTCCTCGGGCAGCAAACCACAGACTCAACGCGCCTCAGATCCAGAAAGCAACGCAAGCCGTTTTCGCCACCGGCCCCACGCTCTCCATAGCGCAAAGCGGGGCTAGCCTGCCCCTGGCTCCCTGGGCCCTGCTGCTTTGCTGGGGGTCTCCGGCGGCGCAAACCCAGTCCCCAAGTGTTCTCCTTCGTGGGGAAGCAGGTTTGTGCGCGCGAAAGCCTTCTGCGCCCAGCCCCAGCCATGCCCCTTGAGCCAGCTCGGCCGCTCAGCGCCGAGGCCCCGTTGCACCGAAGGCCCAAAACGAGCTTCTGGGAACTGCATTCTGGAAAGGGAAACACTCCTCCGGCAGCAAACCACAGCCCCAATGCGCCTCAGATCCAGAGAGCAGCGCAAGCCGTTTTCGCCCCCGGCCCCACGCTCTCCATAGCGCAAAGCGAGGCTGGGCTGCCCCTGGCTCCCTGGGCCCTGCTGCATTGCTGGGGGTCTCCAGCGCCCGAAACCTAGTCCCCATGAGTTCTCCTTCGTGGGGAGGCAGGATTGGCCGCGCGAAGAAGTTCTGCGCCCAGTCCCCAGCCATGCCTCCTGTGCCAGCTCGGCCGATCAGCGCCGAGGCCCCGTCGCACCGACGGCCCAAAACGAGCTTCTGGCAGCTGCATTCTGCAAAGGGAAAGTCTCCTCGGGCAGCAAACCACAGCCCCAACGCGCCTCGGATCGAGAAAGCAACGCAAGCCGTTTTCGCCCCCGGCCCTCTGCTCTCCATAGGGCGAACCGGGCCTGGGCTGCCCCGGCTCCCTGGGCCCTGCTGCTTTGCTGGGGGTCTCCGGTGCCCGAAACCCACTCCCCACGGGTTCTCCTTCGTGGGGAAGCAGGATTGGGCGCGCGAAAGCCTTCTGCGCCCAGCCCCAGCCATGCCCCTTGAGCCATCATGGCCGCTCAGTGCCGAGGCCCCGTCGCACCGACGGCCCGAAACAACCTTCTGGCAGCTGCATTCTGCAAAGGGAAACTCTCCTCGGGCAGCAAACCACAGCCCCAACGCGCCTCGGATCGAGAAAGCAACGCAAGCCGTTTTCGCCCCCGGCCCCCCGCTCTCCATAGAGCGAAACGGGGCTGGGCTGCCCGGCTCCCTGGGCCCTGCTGCTTTGCTGGGGGTCTCCAGTGCCTGAAACCCACTCCCCACGGGTTCTCCTTTTGGGAAGCAGGATTGGGCACGCGAATGCCTTCTGCGCCCAGGCCCCAGCCATGCCCCCTGAGCCAGCTCTGCCGCTCAGTGCCTAGGCCCCGTCGCACCGAAGGCCCCAAACAATCTTCTGGCAGCTGCATTCTGCAAAGGGAAACTCTCCTCGGGCAGCAAACCACAGCCCCAACGCGCCTCGGATCGAGAAAGCAACGCAAGCCGTTTTCGCCCCCGGCCCCCCGCTCTCCATATAGCGAACCGGGGCTGGGCTGCCCCGGCTCCCTGTGCCCTGCTGCTTTGCTGGGGGTCTCCGGTGCCTGAAACCCACTCCCCATGGGTTCTCCTTCCTGGGGAAGCAGGATTGGGCGCGCGAAGCCTTCTGCGCCCAGGCCCCAGCCATGCCCCATGAGCTGGCTCCGCCACTCAGCGCCGAGGCTTTTTCGAATCAACGGCCATAAACGAACTTCTGGCAGCTGCATTCTGCAAAGGGAAACTCTCCTCGGGCAGCAAACCACAGCCCCAACGCGCCTCGGATGGAGAATGCAACGCAAGCCGTTTTCGCCCCCGGCCCCCCGCTCTCCATAGAGCGAAATAGGGCTGGGCTCCCCAGGCTCCCTGGGCCCTGCTGCTTTGCTGGGGGTCTCCGGTGCCCGAAACCCACTCCCCACGTGTTCTCCTTCGTGGGGAAGCAGGATTGGGCGCGCGAAGCCTTCTGCGCCCAGGCCCCAGCCATGCCCCCTGAGCCAGCTCGGCCGCTCAGTGCCTAGGCCCCGTCGCACCGAAGGCCCCAAACAATCTTCTGGCAGCTGCATTCTGCAAAGGGAAACTCTCCTCGGGCAGCAAACCACAGCCCCAACGCGCCTCGGATCGAGAAAGCAACGCAAGCCGTTTTCGCCCCCGGCCCCCCGCTCTCCATAGAGCGAACCGGGGATGGGCTGCCCTGGCTCCTTGGGCCTTGCTGCTTTGCTGGGTGTCTCCGGTGCCCGAAACCCACTCCCCACGGGTTCTCCTTCGTGGGGAAGCAGGATTGGGCGCGCGAAGGCCTTCTGCGCCCACGCCCCAGCCATGGCCCCTGAGCCAGCTGGTCCGATCATCGCCGAGGCCCCGTCGCACCGACGGCCCCAAACAATCTTCTGGCAGCTGCATTCTGCAAAGGGAAACTCTCCTCGGGCAGCAAACCACAGCCCCAACGCGCCTCGGATCGAGAAAGCAACGCAAGCCGTTTTCGCCCCCGGCCCCCCGCTCTCCATAGAGCGAACCGGGGCAGGGCTGCCCAGGCTCCCTGGGCCCTGCTGCTTTGCTGGGGGTCTCCGGTGCCCGAAACCCACTCCCCACGGGTTCTCCTTTGTGGGGAAGCAGGATTGGGCGCACGAAGGCCTTCTGCGCCCAGGCCCCATCAATGCCCCCTGGGGCAGCTCGGCCGCTCTGCGCCGAGGCCCCATCGCACCGATGGCCTGAAACAATCTTCTGGCAGCTGCATTCTGCAAAGGAAAACTCTCCTCCGGCAGCAAACCACAGCCCCAACGCGCCTCGGATCGAGAAAGCAACGCAAGCCTTTTTCGCCCCCGGCCCCCCCCCACTCCATAGGGCGAACCGGGGCTGGGCTGCCCCGGCTCCCTGGGCCCTGCTGCTTTGCTGGGCGTCTCCGGTGCCCGAAACCCACTCCCCACGGGTTCTCCTTCGTGGGGAAGCAGGATTGGGCGCGGGAAGCCTTCTGCGCCCAGGCCCCAGCCATGCCCCCTGAGCCAGCTGGTCCGATCATCGCCGAGGCCCCGTCGCACCGACGGCCCCAAACAATCTTCTGGCAGCTGCATTCTGCAAAGGGAAACTCTCCTCGGGCAGCAAACCACAGCCCCAACGCGCCTCGGATCGAGAAAGCAACCCAAGCCGTTTTCGTCCCCAGCCCCCCGCTCTCCATAGAGCGAACCGGGGCTGGGCTGCCCGGCTCCTTGGGCCCTGCTGCTTTGCTGGGTGTCTCCGGTGCCCGAAACCCACTCCCCACGGGTTCTCCTTTGTGGTTAATCAGGATTGGGCACGGGAAGCCTTCTGCGCCCAGGCCCCAGCCATGCCCCCTGAGCCAGCTCGTCCGATCAGCGCCGAGGCCCCGTCGCACCGACGGCCCGAAACAATCTTCTGTCAGCTGCATTCTGCAAAGGGAAACTCTCCTCGGGCAGCAAACCACAGCCCCAACGCGCCTCGGATCGAGAAAGCAACGCAAGCCGTTTTCGCCCCCGCCCCCCCGCTCTCCATAGAGCGAACCGGGGCTGGGCTGCCCCGGCTCCCTGGGCCCTGCTGCTTTGCTGGGTGTCTCCGGTGCCCGAAACCCACTCCCCACGGGTTCTCCTTTGTGGGGAAGCAGGATTGGGCGCGCGAAGGCCTTCTGCGCCCAGGCCCCAGCCATGCCCCTTGAGCCAGCTCGGCCGCTCAGCGCCTAAGCCCCGTCGCACCGACAGCCCGAAACAATCTTCTGGCAGCTGCATTCTGCAAAGGGAAACGCTCCTCGGGCAGCAAACCACAGCCCCAACGCGCCTCGGATCGAGAAAGCAACGCAAGCCGTTTTCGCCCCCGGCCCCCCGCTCTCCATAGAGCGAACCGGGGCTGGGCTGCCCCGGCTCCCTGGGCCCTGCTGCTTTGCTGGTTGTCTCCGGTGCCCGAAACCCACTCCCCACGGGTTCTCCTTCGTGGGGAAGCAGGATTGGGCGCGCGAAGGCCTTCTGCGCCCAGGCCCCAGCCATGCCCCCTGAGCCAGCTCGGCCGATCAGCGCCTACGCCACGTCGCACCGACGGCCCCAAACAATCTTCTGGCAGCTGCATTCTGCAAAGGGAAACTCTCCTCGGGCAGCAAACCACAGCCCCAACGCGCCTCGGATCGAGAAAGCAACGCAAGCCGTTTTCGCCCCCGGCCCCCCGCTCTCCATAGAGCGAACCGGGGCAGGGCTGCCCAGCCTCCCTGGGCCCTGCTGCTTTGCTGGGTATCTCCGGTGCCCGAAACCCACTCCCCACGGGTTCTCCTTTGTGGGGAAGCAGGATTGGGCGCGCGAAGGCCTTCTGCGCCCAGGCCCCAGCCATGCCCCCTGAGCCAGCACGGCCGCTCAGCGCCGAGGCCCCGTCGCACCGACAGCCCGAAACAATCTTCTGGCAGCTGCATTCTGCAAAGGGAAACTCTCCTCGGGCAGCAAACCACAGCCCCAACGCGCCTCGGATCGAGAAAGCAACGCAAGCCGTTTTCGCCCCCGGCCCCCCGCTCTCCATAGAGCGAACAGGGGCTGGGCTGCCCAGCCTCCCTGGGCCCTGCTGCTTTGCTGGGGGTCTCCGGTGCCTGAAACCCACTCCCCACGGGTTCTCCTTCGTGGGGAAGCAGGAATGGGCGCGCGAAGCCTTCTGCGCCCAGGCTCCAGCCATGCCCCATGAGCCGGCTCCGCCACACAGCGCCGAGGCTCCTTTGAATCGACGGCCATAAACGAACTACTGGCAGCTGCATTCTGCAAAGGGAAACTCTCCTCGGGCAGCAAACCACAGCCACAACGCGCCTCGGATCGAGAAAGCAACGCAAGCCGTTTTCACCCCCGGCCCCCCGCTCTCCATAGAGCGAACCAGGGCTGGGCTGCCCCGGCTCCCTGGGCCCTGCTGCTTTGCTGGGGGTCTCCGGTGCCCGAAACCCACTCCCCATGGGTTCTCCTTCGTGGGGAAGCAGGATTGGGCGCGCGAAGCCTTCTGCGCCCAGGCCCCAGCCATGCCCCCTGAGCCAGCTCGGCCGCTCAGCGCCTTGGCCCCGTCGCACCGATGGCCCGAAACAATCTTCTGGCAGCTGCATTCTGCAAAGGGTAACTCTCCTCGGGCAGCAAACCACAGCCCCAACGCGCCTCGGATCGAGAAAGCAACGCAAGCCGTTTTTGCCCCCAGCCCTCCACTCTCCATCGGGCGAACTGGGGCAGGGCTGCCCCGGCTCCCTGGGCCCTGCTGCTTTGCTGGGGGTCTCCGGTGCCCGAAACCCACTCCCCACGGGTTCTCCTTCGTCGAGAAGCAGAATTGGGCGCGCGAAGGCCCTCTATGCCCAGGCCCCAGCCATGCCCCCTGAGCCAGCTCGGCCGCTCAGCGCCTACGCCACGTCGCACCGACGGCCCCAAACAATCTTCTGGCAGCTGCATTCTGCAAAGGGAAACTCTCCTCGGGCAGCAAACCACAGCCCCAACGCGCCTCGGATCGAGAAAGCAACGCAAGCCGTTTTCGCCCCCGGACCCCCGCTCTCCATAGAGCGAACCGGGGCTGTGCTGCCCAGCCTCCCTGGGCCCTGCTGCTTTGCTGGGGGTCTCCGGTGCCCGAAACCCACTCCCCACGGGTTCTCCTTCGTGGGGAAGCAGGATTGGGCGCGCGAAGGCCTTCTGCGCCCAGGCCCCAGCCATGCCCCCTGAGCCAGCTCGTCCGATCAGCGCCGAGGCCCCATCGCACCGACGGCCCGAAACAATCTTCTGTCAGCTGCATTCTGCAAAGGGAAACTCTCCTCGGGCAGCAAACCACAGCCCCAACGCGCCTCGGATCGAGAAAGCAACGCAAACCGTTTTCGCCCCCGGCCCCCCGCTCTCCATAGAGCGAAGCGGGGCTGGGCTGCCCCGGCTCCCTGGGCCCTGCTGCTTTGCTGGGTGTCTCCGGTGCCCGAAACCCACTCCCCCCGGGTTCTCCTTTGTGGGGAAGCAGGATTGGGCGCGCGAAGGCCTTCTGCGCCCAGGCCGCAGCCATGCCCCCTGAGCCAGCTCGGCCGCTCAGCGCCGAGGCCCCGTCGCACCGACAGCCCGAAACAATCTTCTGGCAGCTGCATTCTGCAAAGGGAAACTCTCCTCGGGCAGCAAACCACAGCCCCAACGCGCCTCGGATCGAGAAAGCAACGCAAGCCGTTTTCGCCCCCGGACCCCCGCTCTCCATAGAGCGAACCGGTGCTGGGCTGCCCAGCCTCCCTGGGCCCTGCTGCTTTGCTGGGGGTCTCCGGTGCCTGAAACCCATTCCCCACGGGTTCTCCTTCGTGGGGAAGCAGGAATGGGCGCGCGAAGCCTTCTGCGCCCAGGCCCCAGCCATGCCCCATGATCCGGCTCCGCCACTCAGCGCCGAGGCTCCTTTGAATCGACGGCTATTAACGAACTACTGGCAGCTGCAATCTGCAAAGGGAAACTCCTCGGGCAGCAAACCACAGCCCCAACGCGCCTCGGATCGAGAAAGCAACGCAAGCCGTTTTCACCCCCGGCCCCCCGCTCTCCATAGAGCGAACCGGGGCTGGGCTGCCCCGGCTCCCTGGGCCCTTCTGCTTTGCTGGGGGTCTCCGGTGCCCGAAACCCACTCCCCACGGTTTCTCCTTCGTCGAGAAGCAGAATTGGGCGCGCGAAGGCCTTCTATGCCCAGGCCCCAGCCATGCCCCCTGAGCCAGCTCGGCCGCTCAGCGCCTTGGCCCCGTCGCACCGACGGTCCCAAACAATCTTCTGGCAGCTGCATTCTGCAAAGGGAAACTCTCCTCGGGCAGCAAACCACAGCCCCAACGCGCCTCGGATCGAGGAAGCAACGCAAGCCGTTTTCGCCCCCGGCCCCCCGCTCTCCATAGAGCGAACCGGGGCAGGCCTGCCCAGCCTCCCTGGGCCCTGCTGCTTTGCTGGGTGTCTCCGGTGCCCGAAACCCACTCCCCACGGGTACTCCTTCGTGGGGAAGCAGGATTGGGCGCGCGAAGGCCTTCTGCGCCCAGGCCCCAGCCATGCCCCTTGAGCCAACTCGGCCGCTCAGCACCTACGCCCCGTCGCACCGACAGCCCGAAACAATCTTCTGGCAGCTGCATTCTGCAAAGGGAAACGCTCCTCGGGCAGCAAACCACAGCCCCAACGCGCCTCGGATCGAGAAAGCAACGCAAGCCGTTTTCGCCCCCGGCCCCCCCCCACTCCATAGAGCGAACCGGGGCTGGGCTGCCCCGGCTCCCTGGGCCCTGCTGCTTTGCTGGGTGTCTCCGGTGCCCGAAACCCACTCCCCACGGGTTCTCCTTTGTGGGGAAGCAGGATTGGGCGCGCGAAGGCCTTCTGCGCCCAGGCCCCAGCCATGCCCCCTGAGCCAGCTCGGCCGCTCAGCGCCTACGCCCCGTCGCACCGATGGCCCGAAACAATCTTCTGGCAGCTGCATTCTGCAAAGGGAAACTCTCCTCGGGCAGCAAACCACAGCCCCAACGCGCCTCGGATCGAGAAAGCAACGCAAGCCGTTTTTGCCCCCAGCCCTCCACTCTCCATCGGGCGAACTGGGGCAGGGCTGCGCCGGCTCCCTGGGCCCTGCTGCTTTGCTGGGGGTCTCCGGTGCCCGAAACCCACTCCCCACGGGTTCTCCTTCGTGGGGAAGCAGGATTGGGCGCGCGAAGGCCTTCTGCGCCCAGGCCCCAGCCATGCCCCCTGAGCCATCTCGGCCGCTCAGCGCCGAGGCCCCGTCGCACCGACGGCCCGAAACAATCTTCTGGCAGCTGCATTCTGCAAAGGGAAACTCTCCTCGGGCAGCAAACCACAGCCCCAACGCTCCTCGGATCGAGAAAGCAACGCAAGCCGTTTGCACCCCCGCCCCCCCGCTCTCCATAGAGCGAACCGGGGCTGGGCTGCCCCGGCTCCCTGGGCCCTGCTGCTTTGCTGGGGGTCTCCGGTGCCCGAAACTCACTCCCCACGGGTTCTGCTTCGTGGGGAAGCAGGATTGGGCGCGCGAATCCTTCTGCGCCCAGGCCCCAGCCATGCCCCCTGAGCCATCACGGCCGCTCAGCGCCGAGGCCCCGTCGCAGCGACGGCCCCAAACAATCTTCTGGCAGCTGCATTCTGCAAAGGGAAACTCTCCTCGGGCAGCAAACCACAGCCCCAACGCGCCTCGGATCGAGAAAGCAACGCAAGCCGTTTTCGCCCCCGGCCCCCCGCTCTCCATAGAGCGAACCGGGGCAGGGCTGCCCCGGCTCCCTGGGCCCTGCTGCTTTGCTGGGGGTCTCCGGTGCCCGAAACCCACTCCCCACGGGTTCTCCTTCGTGGGGAAGCAGGATTGGGCGCGCGAAGGCCTTCTGCGCCCAGGCCCCAGCCATGCCCCCTGAGCCAGCACGGCCGCTCAGCGCCTAGGCCCCGTCGCACCGACAGCCCGAAACAATCTTCTGGCAGCTGCATTCTGCAAAGGGAAACGCTCATCGGGCAGCAAACGACAGCCCCAACGCGCCTCGGATCGAGAAAGCAACGCAAGCCGTTTTCGCCCCCGGCCCCCCCCCCACTCCAATGGGCGAACCGGGGCTGGGCTGCCCCGGCTCCCTGGGCCCTGCTGCTTTGCTGGGCGTCTCCGGTGCTCGAAAGCCACTCCCCACGGGTTCTCCTTCGTGGTTAATCAGGATTGGGCGCGGGAAGCCTTCTGCGCCCAGGCCCCAGCCATGCCCCCTGAGCCAGCTCGGCCGCTCAGCGCCTAGGCCCCGTCGCACCGACGGCCCGAAACAATCTTCTGTCAGCTGCATTCTGCAAAGGGAAACTCTCCTCGGACAGCAAACCACAGCCCCAACGCGCCTCGGATCGAGAAAGCAACGCAAGCCGTTTTTGCCCCCAGCCCTCCCCTCTCCATCGGGCGAACTGCGGCAGGGCTGCCCCGGCTCCCTGGGCCCTGCTGCTTTGCTGGGGGTCTCCGGTGCCCGAAACCCACTCCCCACGGGTTCTCCTTCGTCGAGAAGCAGAATTGGGCGCGCGAAGGCCTTCTATGCCCAGGCCCCAGCCATGCCCCCTGAGCCAGCTCGGCGACTCAGCGCATACGCCACGTCGCACCGACGGCCCCAAACAATTTTCTGGCAGCTGCATTCTGCAAAGGGAAACTCTCCTCGGGCAGCAAACCACAGCCCCAACGCGCCTCGGATCGAGAAAGCAACGCAAGCCGTTTTCGCCCCCGGCCCCCCGCTCTCCATAGAGCGAACCGTGGCAGGCCTGCCCAGCCTCCCTGGGCCCTGCTGCTTTGCTGGGTGTCTCCGGTGCCCGAAACCCACTCCCCACGGGTTCTCCTTCGTGGGGAAGCAGGATTGGGCGCGCGAAGGCCTTCTGCGCCCAGGCCCCAGCCATGCCCCTTGAGCCAGCTCGGCCGCTCAGCGCCTACGCCTCGTCGCACCGACAGCCCGAAACAATCTTCTGGCAGCTGCATTCTGCAAAGGGAAACTCTCCTCGGGCAGCAAACCACAGCCCCAACGCGCCTCGGATCGAGAAAGCAACGCAAGCCGTTTTCGCCCCCGGCCCCCCGCTCTCCATAGAGCGAACCGGGGCTGGGCTGCCCCGGCTCCCTGGGCCCTGCTGCTTTGCTGGGGGTCTCCGGTGCCCGAAACCCACTCCCCATGGGTTCTCCTTCGTGGGGAAGCAGGATTGGGCTCGCGAAGGCCTTCTGCGCCCAGCCCCAGCCATGCCCCCTGAGCCAGCTCGGCCGCTCAGCGCCGAGGCCCCGTCGCACCGACGGCCCCAAACAATCTTCTGGCAGCTGCATTCTGCAAAGGGAAACTCTCCTCGGGCAGCAAACCACAGCCCCAACGCGCCTCGGATCGAGAAAGCAACGCAAGCGGTTTTCGCACCCGGCCCACGCCACTCCATCGGGCGAACCGGGGCTGGGCTGCCCCGGCTCCCTGGGCCCTGCTGCTTTGCTGGGGGTCTCCGGTGCCCGAAACCCACTCCCCACGGGTTCTCCTTCGTGGGGAAGCAGGATTGGGCGCGGGAAGCCTTCTGCGCCCAGGCCCCAGCCATGCCCCATGAGCCAGCTCCACCGATCAGCGCCGAGGCCCCGTCGCACCGACGGCCCGAAACAATCTTCTGTCAGCTGCATTCTGCAAAGGGAAACTCTCCTCGGGCAGCAAACCACAGCCCCAACGCGCCTCGGATCGAGAAAGCAACGCAAGCCGTTTTCGCCCCCGGCCCCCCGCTCTCCATAGGGCGAACCGGGGCTGGGCTGCGCCGGCTCCCTGGGCCCTGCTGCTTTGCTGGGTGTCTCCGGTGCCCGAAACCCACTCCCCACGGGTTCTCCTTTGTGGGGAAGCAGGATTGGATGCGCGAAGGCCTTCTGCGCCCAGGCCCCAGCCAGCCCCCTGAGCCAGCACGGCCGCTCAGCGCCGAGGCCCCGTCGCACGGACAGCCCGAAACAATCTTCTGGCAGCTGCATTCTGCAAAGGGAAACTCTCCTCGGACAGCAAACCACAGCCCCAACGCGCCTCGGATCGAGAAAGCAACGCAAGCCGTTTTCAACCCCGGCCCCCCGCTCTCCATATAGCGAACCGGGGCTGGGCTGCCCCGGCTCCCTGGGCCCTGCTGCTGTGCTGGGGGTCTCCGGTGCCCGAAACCCACTCCCCACGGGTTCTCCTTCGTGGGGAAGCAGGATTGGGCGCGCGAAGGCCTTCTGCGCCCAGGCCCCAGCCATGCCCCCTGAGCCAGCTCGGCCGCTCAGCGCCTTGCCCCCGTCGCACCGATGGCCCGAAACAATCTTCTGGCAGCTGCATTCTGCAAAGGGTAACTCTCCTCGGGCAGCAAACCACAGCCCCAACACGCCTCGGATCGAGAAAGCAACGCAAGCCGTTTTTGCCCCCAGCCCTCCACTCTCCATCGGGCGAACTGGGGCAGAGCTGCCCCGGCTCCCTGTGCCCTGCTGCTTTGCTGGGGGTCTCCGGTGCCCGAAACCCACTCCCCATGGGTTCTCCTTCGTGGGGAAGCAGGATTGGGCGCGCGAAGGCCTTCTGCGCCCAGGCCCCAGCCATGCCCCCTGAGCCAGCACGGCCGCTCAGCGCCGAGGCCCCGTCGCACCGACGGCCCGAAACAATCTTCTGGCAGCTGCATTCTGCAAAGGGAAACTCTCCTCGGGCAGCAAACCACAGCCCCAACGCGCCTCGGATCGAGAATACAACGCAAGCCGTTTTCGCCCCCGGCCCCCCGCTCTCCATAGAGCGAACCGGGGCTGGGCTGCCCCGGCTCCCTGGGCCCTGCTGCTTTGCTGGGGGTCTCCGGTGCCAGAAACCCACTCCCCACGGGTTCTCCTTCGTGGTTAATCAGGATTGGGCGCGCGAAGCCTTCTGCGCCCAGGCCCCAGCCATGCCCCCAGAGCCAACTCGGCCGCTCAGCGCCTAGGCCCCGTCGCACCGAAGGCCCCAAACAATCTTCTGGCAGCTGCATTCTGCAAAGGGAAACTCTCCTCGGGCAGCAAACCACAGCCCCAACGCGCCTCGGATCGAGAAAGCAACGCAAGCCGTTTTCGCCCCCGGCCCCCCGCTCTCCATAGAGCGAACTGGGGCTGGGATGCCCTGGTTCCTTGGGCCTTGCTTCTTTGCTAGGGGTCTCCGGTGCCCGAAACCCACTCCCCACGGGTTCTCCTTCATGTGGAAGAAGGATTGGGCGCGCGAAGGCCTTCTGCGCCCACGCCCCAGCCATGGCCCCTGAGCCAGCTCGGCGACTCAGCGCCAAGGCCCCGTCCTACCGACGGCCCCAACCAATCTTCTGGCAGCTGCATTCTGCAAAGGGAAACGCTCCTCGGGCAGCAAACCACAGCCCCAACGCGCCTCGGATCGAGAAAGCAACGCAAGCCGTTTTCCCCCCCGGCCCACGCCACACCATAGGGCGAACCGGGGCTGGGTTGCCCAGCCTCCCTGGGCCCTGCTGCTTTGCTGGGGGTCTCCGGTGCCCGAAACCCACTCCGCACGGGTTCTCCTTTGTGGGGAAGCAGGATTGGGTGTGCGAAGCCTTCTGCGCCCAGGCCCCAGCCATGCCCCATGAGCCGGCTCCGCCACTCAGCACCGTGGCTCCTTTGAATCGACGGCCATAAACGAAGTACTGGCAGCTGCATTCTGCAAAGGGAAACTCTCCTCGGGCAGCAAACCACAGCCCCAACGCGCCTCGGATCGAGAAAGCAACGCAAGCCGTTTTCGCCCCCGGCCCCCCGCTCTTCATAGAGCGAACCGGGGCTGGGCTGCCCCGGCTCCCTGGGCCCTGCTGCTTTGCTGGGGGTCTCCGGTGCCTGAAACCCACTCCCCATGGGTTCTCCTTCGTGGGGAAGCAGGATTGGGCGCGCGAAGCCTTCTGCGCCCAGGCCCCAGGCATGCCCCATGAGCTGGCTCCGCCACTCAGCGCCGAGGCTTTTTCGAATCGACGGCCATAAACGAACTTCTGGCAGCTGCATTCTGCAAAGGGAAACTCTCCTCGGGCAGCAAACCACAGCCCCAACGCGCCTCGGATGGAGAATGCAACGCAAGCCGTTTTCGCCCCCGGCCCCCCGCTCTCCATAGAGCGAAATAGGGCTGGGCTCCCCAGGCTCCCTGGGCCCTGCTGCTTTGCTGGGGGTCTCCGGTGCCCGAAACCCACTCCCCACGGGTTCTCCTTCGTGGGGAAGCAGGATTGGGCGCGCGAAGCCTTCTGCGCCCAGGCCCCAGCCATGCCCCCTGAGCCAGCTCGGCCGCTCAGTGCCTAGGCCCCGTCGCACCGAAGGCCCCAAACAATCTTCTGGCAGCTGCATTCTGCAAAGGGAAACTCTCCTCGGGCAGCAAACCACAGCCCCAACGCGCCTCGGATCGAGAAAGCAACGCAAGCCGTTTTCGCCCCCGGCCCCCCGCTCTCCATAGAGCGAACCGGGGATGGGCTGCCCTGGCTCCTTGGGCCTTGCTGCTTTGCTGGGTGTCTCCGGTGCCCGAAACCCACTCCCCACGGGTTCTCCTTCATGGGGAAGCAGGATTGGGCGCGCGAAGGCCTTCTGCGCCCACGCCCCAGCCATGGCCCCTGAGCCAGCTCGGCGACTCAGCGCCGAGGCCCCGTCCTACCGACGGCCCCAACCAATCTTCTGGCAGCTGCATTCTGCAAAGGGAAACTCTCCTCGGGCAGCAAACGACAGCCCCAACGCGCCTCGGATCGAGAAAGCAACGCAAGCCGTTTTCGCCCCCGGCCCACGCCACTCCATAGGGCGAACCGGGGCTGGTCTGCCCTGGCTCCTTGGGCCTTGCTGCTTTGCTGGGGGTCTCCGGTGCCCGAAGTCCACTCCCCACGGGTTCTCCTTCGTGTGGAAGCAGGATTGGGCGCGCGAAGGCCTTCTGCTCCCAGGCCCCATCAATGCCCCCTGGGGCAGCTCGGCCGCTCAGCGCCTAGGCCCCGTTGCACCGAAGGCCCAAAACGAGCTTCTGGGAACTGCATTCTGCAAAGTGAAACACTCCTCCGGCAGCAAACCACAGCCCCAATGCGCCTCAGATCCAGAGAACAACACAAGCCGTTTTCGCCCCCGGCCCCACGCTCTCCATAGCGCAAAGCGAGGCTGAGCTCCCTGGGCCCTGCTGCATTGCTGGGGGTCTCAGCGTCCGAAACCCACTCCCCACGGGTTTTCCTTCGTGGGGAAGCAGGATAGGGCGCGAGAAGGCCTTCTGCGCCCAGGCCCCAGCCATTCCACCTGAGCCAGCACGGCCGCGCAGCGCCGAGGCCCCGTCGCACCGATGGCCCCAAAGGAGCTTCTGGCAGCTGCATTCTGCAAAGGGAAACTCTCCTCGGGCAGCAAACCACAGACTCAACGCGCCTCAGATCCAGAAAGCAACGCAAGCCGTTTTCGCCACCGGCCCCACGCTCTCCATAGCGCAAAGCGGGGCTAGCCTGCCCCTGGCTCCCTGGGCCCTGCTGCTTTGCTGGGGGTCTCCGGCGGCGCAAACCCAGTCCCCAAGTGTTCTCCTTCGTGGGGAAGCAGGTTTGTGCGCGCGAAAGCCTTCTGCGCCCAGCCCCAGCCATGCCCCTTGAGCCAGCTCGGCCGCTCAGCGCCGAGGCCCCGTTGCACCGAAGGCCCAAAACGAGCTTCTGGGAACTGCATTCTGGAAAGGGAAACACTCCTCCGGCAGCAAACCACAGCCCCAATGCGCCTCAGATCCAGAGAGCAGCGCAAGCCGTTTTCACCCCCGGCCCCACGCTCTCCATAGCGCAAAGCGAGGCTGGGCTGCCCCTGGCTCCCTGGGCCCTGCTGCATTGCTGGGGGTCTCCAGCGCCCGAAACCTAGTCCCCATGAGTTCTCCTTCGTGGGGAGGCAGGATTGGCCGCGCGAAGAAGTTCTGCGCCCAGTCCCCAGCCATGCCTCCTGTGCCAGCTCGGCCGATCAGCGCCGAGGCCCCGTCGCACCGACGGCCCAAAACGAGCTTCTGGCAGCTGCATTCTGCAAAGGGAAAGTCTCCTCGGGCAGCAAACCACAGCCCCAACGCGCCTCGGATCGAGAAAGCAACGCAAGCCGTTTTCGCCCCCGGCCCTCTGCTCTCCATAGGGCGAACCGGGCCTGGGCTGCCCCGGCTCCCTGGGCCCTGCTGCTTTGCTGGGGGTCTCCGGTGCCCGAAACCCACTCCCCACGGGTTCTCCTTCGTGGGGAAGCAGGATTGGGCGCGCGAAAGCCTTCTGCGCCCAGCCCCAGCCATGCCCCTTGAGCCATCATGGCCGCTCAGCGCCGAGGCCCCGTCGCACCGACGGCCCGAAACAACCTTCTGGCAGCTGCATTCTGCAAAGGGAAACTCTCCTCGGGCAGCAAACCACAGCCCCAACGCGCCTCGGATCGAGAAAGCAACGCAAGCCGTTTTCGCCCCCGGCCCCCCGCTCTCCATAGAGCGAAACGGGGCTGGGCTGCCCGGCTCCCTGGGCCCTGCTGCTTTGCTGGGGGTCTCCAGTGCCTGAAACCCACTCCCCACGGGTTCTCCTTTTGGGAAGCAGGATTGGGCACGCGAATGCCTTCTGCGCCCAGGCCCCAGCCATGCCCCCTGAGCCAGCTCTGCCGCTCAGTGCCTAGGCCCCGTCGCACCGAAGGCCCCAAACAATCTTCTGGCAGCTGCATTCTGCAAAGGGAAACTCTCCTCGGGCAGCAAACCACAGCCCCAACGCGCCTCGGATCGAGAAAGCAACGCAAGCCGTTTTCGCCCCCGGCCCCCCGCTCTCCATATAGCGAACCGGGGCTGGGCTGCCCCGGCTCCCTGTGCCCTGCTGCTTTGCTGGGGGTCTCCGGTGCCTGAAACCCACTCCCCATGGGTTCTCCTTCCTGGGGAAGCAGGATTGGGCGCGCGAAGCCTTCTGCGCCCAGGCCCCAGCCATGCCCCATGAGCTGGCTCCGCCACTCAGCGCCGAGGCTTTTTCGAATCAACGGCCATAAACGAACTTCTGGCAGCTGCATTCTGCAAAGGGAAACTCTCCTCGGGCAGCAAACCACAGCCCCAACGCGCCTCGGATGGAGAATGCAACGCAAGCCGTTTTCGCCCCCGGCCCCCCGCTCTCCATAGAGCGAAATAGGGCTGGGCTCCCCAGGCTCCCTGGGCCCTGCTGCTTTGCTGGGGGTCTCCGGTGCCCGAAACCCACTCCCCACGTGTTCTCCTTCGTGGGGAAGCAGGATTGGGCGCGCGAAGCCTTCTGCGCCCAGGCCCCAGCCATGCCCCCTGAGCCAGCTCGGCCGCTCAGTGCCTAGGCCCCGTCGCACCGAAGGCCCCAAACAATCTTCTGGCAGCTGCATTCTGCAAAGGGAAACTCTCCTCGGGCAGCAAACCACAGCCCCAACGCGCCTCGGATCGAGAAAGCAACGCAAGCCGTTTTCGCCCCCGGCCCCCCGCTCTCCATAGAGCGAACCGGGGATGGGCTGCCCTGGCTCCTTGGGCCTTGCTGCTTTGCTGGGTGTCTCCGGTGCCCGAAACCCACTCCCCACGGGTTCTCCTTCGTGGGGAAGCAGGATTGGGCGCGCGAAGGCCTTCTGCGCCCACGCCCCAGCCATGGCCCCTGAGCCAGCTCGGCGACTCAGCGCCGAGGCCCCGTCCTACCGACGGCCCCAACCAATCTTCTGGCAGCTGCATTCTGCAAAGGGAAACTCTCCTCGGGCAGCAAACCACAGCCCCAACGCGCCTCGGATCGAGAAAGCAACGCAAGCCGTTTTCGCCCCCGGCACCGGGCTCGCAATAGGGCGAATCGGGGCAGGGCTGCCCCGGCTGCCTGGGCCCTGCTGCTTTGCTGGGGGTCTCCGTTGCCCGAAACCCACTCCCCACGGATTCTCCTTCGTGGGGAAGCGGGATTGGGCGCGCGAAGGCCTTCTGCGTCCAGGCCCCAGCCATGCTCCCCTGAGCCAGCTCGTCCGATCAGCGCCTAGGCCCCGTCGCACCGACGGCTCGAAACAGTCTTCTGGCAGCTGCATTCTGCAAAGGGAAACTCTCCTCGGGCAGCAAACCACAGCCCCAACGCGCCTCGGATGGAGAATGCAACGCAAGCCGTTTTCGCCCCCGGCCCCCCGCTCTCCATAGAGCGAAATAGGGCTGGGCTCCCCAGCCTCCCTGGGCCCTGCTGCTTTGCTGGGGGTCTCCGGTGCCCGAAACCCACTCGCCACGGGTTCTCCTTCGTGGGGAAGCAGGATTGGGCGTGCGAAGGCCTTCTGCGCCCAGGCCCCAGCCATGCCCCCTGAGCCAGCTCGGCCGCTCAGCACCTAGAACCCGTCGCACCGACGGCCCGAAACAATCTTCTGGCAGCTGCATTCTGCAAAGGGAAACTCTCCTCGGGCAGCAAACCACAGCCCCAACGCGCCTCGGATCGAGAAAGCAACGCAAGCCGTTTTCGCCCCTGGCCCCCCGCTCTCCATAGAGCGAACCGGGGCTGGGCTGCCCCGGCTCCCTGGGCCCTGCTGCTTTGCTGGGTGTCTCCGGTGCCCGAAACCCACTCCCCACGGGTTCTCCTTCGTGGGGAAGCAGGATTGGGCGCGCGAAGCCTTCTGCGCCCAGGCCCCAGCCATGCCCCCTGAGCCATCATGGCCGCTCAGCGCCGAGGCCCCATTGCACCGACGGCCCGAAACAACCTTCTGGCAGCTGCATTCTGCAAAGGGAAACTCTCCTCGGGCAGCAAACCACAGCCCCAACGCGCCTTGGATCGAGAAAGCAACGCAAGCCGTTTTCGCCCCCGGCACCGGGCTCGCAATAGGGCGAATCGGGGCAGGGCTGCCCCGGCTGCCTGGGCCCTGCTGCTTTGCTGGGGGTCTCCGTTGCCCGAAACCCACTCCCCACGGATTCTCCTTCGTGGGGAAGCAGGATTGGGCGCGCGAAGGCCTTCTGGGCCCAGGCCCCAGCCATGCCCACTGAGCCAGCTCGTCGGATCAGCGCCGAGGCCAAGTCGCACCGACGGCCCGAAACAATCTTCTGGCAGCTGAATTCTGCAAAGGGAAACTCTCCTCGGGCAGCAAACCACAGCCCCAACGCGCCTCGGATTGAGAAAGCAACGCAAGCCGTTTTCGCCCCCGGAACCCCGCTCTACATAGAGCGAACCGTGGCTGGGCTGCCCAGGCTCCCTGGGCCCTGCTGCTTTGCTGGGGGTCTCCGGTGCCCGAAACCCACTCCCCACGGGTTCTCCTTCGTGGGGAAGCAGGATTGGGCGCGCAAAGGCCTTCTGCGCCCAGGCCCCAGCCATGCCCCCTAAGCCAGCTCGGCCGCGCAACGCCTAGGCCCCGTCGCACCGACTGCCCCAAACAATTTTCTGGCAGCTGCATTCTGCAAAGGGAAACTCTCCTCGGGCAGCAAACCACAGCCCCAACGCGCCTCGGATCGAGAAAGCAACGCAAGCCGTTTTCGCCCCCGGCCCCCCGCTCTCCATAGAGCGAACCGGGGCTGGGCTGCCCCGGCTCCCTGGGCCCTGCTGCTTTGCTGGGGGTCTCCGGTGCCCGAAACCCACTCCCCACGGGTTCTCCTTCGTGGGGAAGCAGGATTGGGCGCGCGAAGCCTTCTGCGCCCAGGCCCCAGCCATGCCCCATGAGCCGGCTCCGCCACTCAGCGCCGAGGCTCCTTCGAATCGACGGCCATAAACGAACTTCTGGCAGCTGCATTCTGCAAAGGGAAACTCTCCTCGGGCAGCAAACCACAGCCCCAACGCGCCTCGGATCGAGAAAGCAACGCAAGCCGTTTTCGCCCCCGGACCCCCCCCACTCCATAGGGCGAACCGGGGTTGGGCTGCCCCGGCTCCATGGGCCCTGCTGCTTTGCTGGGGGTCTCCGGTGCCCGAAAGCCACTCCCCACGGGTTCTCCTTCGTGGTTAATCAGGATTGGGCGCGGGAAGCCTTCTGCGCCCAGGCCCCAGCCATGCCCCCTGAGCCAGCTCGTCCGATCAGCGTCGAGGCCCCGTCGCACCGACGGCCCCAAACAATCTTCTGTCAGCTGCATTCTGCAAAGGGAAACTCTCCTCGGGCAGCAAACCACAGCCCCAACGCGCCTCGGATCGAGAAAGCAACGCAAACCGTTTTCGCCCCCGGACCCCCGCACTCCATAGAGCGAACCGGGGCTGGACTGCCCAGCCTCCCTGGGCCCTGCTGCTTTGCTGGGGGTCTCCGGTGCCCGAAACCCACTCCCCACGGGTTCTCCTTCGTGGGGAAGCAGGATTGGGCGCGCGAAGGCCTTCTGCGCCCAGGCCCCAGGCATGCCCCCTGAGCCAGCTCGGCCACTCAGCGCCTAGTCCCAGTCGCACCGACGGCCCCAAACAATCTTCTGTCAGCTGAATTCTGCAAAGGGAAACTCTCCTCGGGCAGCAAACCACAGCCCCAACGCGCCTCGGATCGAGAAAGCAACGCAAGCCGTTTTCGCCCCCGGCCCCCCGCTCTCCATAGAGCGAACCGGGGCTGGGCTGCCCCGGCTCCCTGGGCCCTGCTGCTTTGCGGGGGGTCTCCGGTGCCTGAAACCCACTCCCCACGGGTTATCCTTCGTGGGGAAGCAGGAATGGGTGCGCGAAGCCTTCTGCGCCCAGGCCCCAGCCATGACCCATGAGCCGGCTCCGCCACTCAGCGCCGAGGCTCCTTTGAATCGACGGACATAAACGAACTACTGGCAGCTGCATTTTGCAAAGGGAAACTCTCCTCGGGCAGCAAATCACAGCCCCAACGCGCCTCGGATCGAGAAAGCAACGCAAGCCGTTTTCACCCCCGGCCCCCCGCTCTCCATAGAGCGAACCGGGGCTGGGCTGCCCCGGCTCCCTGGGCCCTGCTGCTTTGCTGGGGGTCTCCGGTGCCCGAAACCCACTCCCCACGGGTTCTCCTTCGTGGGGAAGCAGGATTGGGCGCGCGAAGGCCTTCTGCGCCCAGGCCCCAGCCATGCCCCCTGAGCCAGCTCGGCCGCGTAGCGCCTAGGCCGCGTCGCACTGAAGGCCCCAAACAATCTTCTGGCAGCTGCATTCTGCAAAGGGAAAATCTCCTCGGGCAGCAAACCACAGCCCCAACGCGCCTCAGATGGAGAATGCAACGCAAGCCGTTTTCGCCCCCGGCCCCCCGCTCTCCATAGAGCGAACCGGGGCTGGGCTGCCCCGTCTCCCTGGGCCCTGCTGCTTTACTGGGTGTCTTCGGCGGCCAAAACCTTCTCCCCACGGGTTCTCCTTCGTGGGGATGCAGGATTGGGCGCGCGAAGAAGTTCTGTGCCCAGGCCCCATCCATGTCCCCTGAGCCAGCTCGGCCGCTCAGCGCCGAGGCCCCGTTGCACCGAAGGCCCAAAACGAGCTTCTGGGAACTGCATTCTGCAAAGTGAAACACTCCTCCGGCAGCAAACCACAGCCCCAATGCGCCTCAGATCCAGAGAGCAACGCAAGCCGTTTTCGCCCCCGGCCCCACGCTCTCCATAGCGCAAAGCGAGGCTGAGCTCCCTGGGCCCTGCTGCATTGCTGGGGGTCTCCAGCCCCCGAAACCTAGTCCCCATGAGTTCTCCTTCGTGGGGAGGAAGGATTGGGCGCGCGAAGAAGTTCTGCGCCCAGTCCCCAGCCATGCCTCCTGTGCCAGCTCGGCCGCTCAGCGCCGAGGCCCGTCGCACCGACGGCCCCAAACGAGCTTCTGGCAGCTGCATTCTGCAAAGGGAAACTCTCCTCGGGCAGCAAACCACAGCCCCAACGCGCCTCGGATCGAGAAAGCAACGCAAGCCATTTTCGCCCCCGGCCCTCTGCTCTCCATAGGGCGAACCGGGCCTGGGCTGCCCCGGCTCCCTGGGCCCTGCTGCTTTGCTGGGGGTCTCCGGTGCCCGAAACCCACTCCCCACGGGTTCTCCTTCGTGGGGAAGCAGCATTCGGCGCGCGAAGGCTTTCTGCGCCCAGCCCCAGCCATGCCCCTTGAGCCAAGTCGGCCGCTCAGCACCGAGGCCCCGTTGCACCGAAGGCCCAAAACCATCTTCTGGGAACTGCATTCTGCAAAGTGAAACACTCCTCCGGCAGCAAACCACAGCCCCAATGCGCCTCAGATCCAGAGAGTAACACAAGCCGTTTTCGCCCCCGGCCCCACGCTCTCCATAGCGCAAAGCGAGGCTGGGCTGCCCCTGGCTCCCTGGGCCCTGCTGCATTGCTGGGGGTCTCCAGCGCCCGAAACCTAGTCCCCATGAGTTCTCCTTCGTGGGGAGGCAGGATTGGGCGCGCGAAGTAGTTCTGCGCCCAGTCCCCAGCCATGCCTCCTGTGCCAGCTCGGCCGCTCAGCCCCGAGGCCCCGTCGCACCGACGGCCCCAAACGAGCTTCTGGCAGCTGCATTCTGCAAAGGGAAAATCTCCTCGGGCAGCAAACCACAGCCCCAACGCGCCTCGGATGGAGAATGCAACGCAAGCCGTTTTCGCCCCCGGCCCCCCGCTCTCCATAGAGCGAACCGGGGCTGGGCTGCCCCGGCTCCCTGGGCCCTGCTGCTTTACTGGGTGTCTTCGGCGGCCAAAACCTTCTCCCCACGGGTTCTCCTTCGTGGGGAAGCAGGATTGGGCGCGCGAAGAAGTTCTGTGCCCAGGCCCCAGCCATGTCCCCTGAGCCAGCTTGGCCGCTCAGCGCCGAGGCCCCATCACACGGAACGCCCAAAACGAGCTTCTGGAAGCTGCATTCTGCAAAGGGAAACTCTCCTCGGGCAGCAAACCACAGCCCCAACGCGCCTCGAAACCAGAAAGCAACGCAAGCCTTTTTCGGCCCCGGCCCCACGCTCTCCATAGGGCAAAGCGGGTAGAGCTGCCCCTGGCTCCCTGGGCCCTGCTGCTTTGCTGGGGGTCTCAGCGGCCGAAACCCACTCCCCACGGGTTTTCCTTCGTGGGGAAGCAGGATTGGGCGCGCGAAAGCCTTCTGCGCCCAGCCCCAGCCATGCCCCTTGAGCCAGCTCGGCCGCTCAGCGCCGAGGCCCCGTTGCACCGAAGTCCCAAAACGAGCTTCTGGGAACTGCATTCTGCAAAATGAAACACTCCTCCGGCAGCAAACCACAGCCCCAATGCGCCTCAGATCCAGAGAGCAACACAAGCCGTTTTCGCCCCCGGCCCCACGCTCTCCATAGCGCAAAGCGAGGCTGAGCTCCCTGGGCCCTGCTGCATTGCTGGGGGTCTCCAGCGCCCGAAACCTAGTCCCCATGAGTTCTCCTTGGTGGGGAGGCAGGATTGGGCGCGCGAAGAAGTTCTGGGCCCAGTCCCCAGCCATGCCTCCTGTGCCAGCTTGGCCGCTCAGCGCCGAGGCCCCATCACACGGAACGCCCAAAACGAGCTTCTGGCAGCTGCATTCTGCAAAGGGAAAGTCTCCTCGGGCAGCAAACCACAGCCCCAACGCGCCTCGGATCGAGAAAGCAACGCAAGCCGTTTTCGCCCCCGGCCCTCTGCTCTCCATAGGGCGAACCGGGCCTGGGCTGCCCCGGCTCCCTGGGCCCTGCTGCTTTGCTGGGGGTCTCCGGTGCCCGAAACCCACTCCCCACGGGTTCTCCTTCGTGGGGAAGCAGGATTGGGCGCGCGAAGGCCTTCTGCGCCCAGCCCCAGCCATGCCCCTTGAGCCAGCTCGGCCGCTCAGCGCCGAGGCCCCGTTTCACCGAAGGCCCAAAACGAGCTTCTGGGAACTGCATTCTGCAAAGTGAAACACTCCTCCGGCAGCAAACCACAGCCCCAATGCGCCTCAGATCCAGAGAGCAACGCAAGCCGTTTTCGCCCCCGGCCCCACGCTCTCCATAGCGCAAAGCGAGGCTGAGCTCCCTGGGCCCTGCTGCATTGCTGGGGGTCTCCAGCCCCCGAAACCTAGTCCCCATGAGTTCTCCTTCGTGGGGAGGCAGGATTGGGCGCGCGAAGAAGTTCTGCGCCCAGTCCCCAGCCATGCCTCCTGTGCCAGCTAGTCCGCTCAGCGCCGAGGCCCCGTCGCACCGACGGCCCCAAACGAGCTTCTGGCAGCTGCATTCTGCAAAGGGAAACTCTCCTCGGGCAGCAAACCACAGCCCCAAGGCGCCTCGGATCGAGAAAGCAACGCAAGCCGTTTTCACCCCCGGCCCCCCGCTCTCCATAGAGCGAACCGGGGCTGGGCTGCCCCGGCTCCCTGGGCCCTGCTGCTTTGCTGGGTGTCTCCGGTGCCAGAAACCCACTCCCCACGGGTTCTCCTTCGTGGGGAAGCAGGATTGGGCCCGCGAAGGCCTTATGCACCCAGGCCCCAGCCATGCCCCCTGAGCCAGCTCGGCCGAGCATCACCTAGGCCCCGTCGCACCGACGGCCCCAAACAATCTTCTGGCAGCTGCATTCTGCAAAGGGAAAATCTCCTCGGGCAGCAAACCACAGCCCCAACGCGCCTCAGATGGAGAATGCAACGCAAGCCGTTTTCGCCCCGGGCCCCCCGCTCTCCATAGAGCGAACCGGGGCTGGGCTGCCCCGGCTCCCTGGGCCCTGCTGCTTTACTGGGTGTCTTCGGCGGCCAAAACCTTCTCCCCACGGGTTCTCCTTCGTGGGGAAGCAGGATTGGGCGCGCGAAGAAGTTCTGTGCCCAGGCCCCAGCCATGTCCCCTGAGCCAGCTTGGCCGCTCAGCGCCGAGGCCCCATCACACGGAACGCCCAAAACGAGCTTCTGGAAGCTGCATTCTGCAAAGGGAAACTCTCCTCGGGCAGCAAACCACAGCCCCAACGCGCCTCGAATCCAGAAAGCAACGCAAGCCTTTTTCGGCCCCGGCCCCACGCTCTCCATAGGGCAAAGCGGGTAGAGCTGCCCCTGGCTCCCTGGGCCCTGCTGCTTTGCTGGGGGTCTCAGCAGCCGAAACCCACTCCCCACGGGTTTTCCTTCGTGGGGAAGCAGGATTGGGCGCGCGAAAGCCTTCTGCGCCCAGCCCCAGCCATGCCCCTTGAGCCAGCTCGGCCGCTCAGCGCCGAGGCCCCGTTGCACCGAAGTCCCAAAACGAGCTTCTGGGAACTGCATTCTGCAAAATGAAACACTCCTCCGGCAGCAAACCACAGCCCCAACGCGCCTCGGATCGAGAAAGCAAAGCAAGCCGTTTTCGCCCCCGGCCCCCCGCTCTCCATAGAGCGAACCGGGGCAGGGCTGCCCAGGCTCCCTGGGCCCTGCTGCTTTGCTGGGGGTCTCCGGTGGCCGAAACCCACTCCCCACGGGTTCTCCTTCGTGGGGAAGCAGGATTGGGCGCCCGAAGGCCTTCTGCGCCCAGGCCCCAGCCATGCCCCCTGAGCCAGCTTGGCCGCGCAGCGCCTAGGCCCCGTCGCACCGAAGGCCCCAAACAATCTTCTGGCAGCTGCATTCTGCAAAGGGAAACTCTCCTCGGGCAGCAAAACACAGCCCCAACGCGCCTCGGATGGAGAATGCAACGCAAGCCGTTTTCGCCCCCGGCCCCCCGCTCTCCATAGAGCGAACCGGGGCTGGGCTGCCCCGGCTCCCTGGGCCCTGCTGCTTTACTGGGTGTCTTCGGCGGCCAAAACCTTCTCCCCACGGGTTCTCCTTCGTGGGGAAGCAGGATTGGGCGCGCGAAGGCCTTCTGCGCCCAGGCCCCAGCCATGCCCACTGAGCCAGCTCGTCGGATCAGCGCCGAGGCCAAGTCGCTCCGACGGCCCGAAACAATCTTCTGGCAGCTGAATTCTGCAAAGGGAAACTCTCCTCGGGCAGCAAACCACAGCCCCAATGCGCCTCAGATCCAGAGAGCAACACAAGCCGTTTTCGCCCCCGGCCCCACGCCCTCCTTAGCGCAAAGCGAGGCTGAGCTCCCTGGGACCTGCTGCATTGCTGGGGGTCTCCAGCGCCCGAACCTAGTCCCCATGAGTTCTCCTTGGTGGGGAGGCAGGATTGGGCGCGCGAAGAATTCTGGGCCCAGGCCCCAGCCATGCCCCCTGAGCCAGCTCGGCCGCTCAGCGCCAAAGCCCCGTCACACCGATGGCCCCAAACGAGCTTCTGGCAGCTGCATTCTGCAAAGAGAAAGTCTCCTCGGGCAGCAAACCACAGCCCCAACGCGCCTCGGATCGAGAAAGCAATGCAAGCCGTTTTCGACCCCGGCCCTCTGCTCTCCATAGGGTGAACCGGGCCTGGGCTGCCCCGGCTCCCTGGGCCCTGCTGCTTTGCTGGGGGTCTCCGGTGCCCGAAACCCACTCCCCACGGGTTCTCCTTCGTGGGGAAGCAGCATTCGGCGCGCGAAGGCCTTCTGCGCACAGCCCCAGCCATGCCCCTTGAGCCAGCTCGGCCGCTCAGCGCCGAGGCCCCGTTGCACCAAAGGCCCAAAACGAGCTTCTGGGAACTGCATTCTGCAAAGGGAAACACTCCTCCGGCAGCAAACCACAGCCCCAATGCGCCTCGGATCCAGAGAGCAACGCAAGCCGTTTTTGCCCCCGGCCCCACGCTCTCCATAGGGCAAAGCAGGGCTGAGCTGACCCTGGCTCCCTGGACCCTGCTGCTTTGCTGGGTGTCTCCGGCGGAAGACACTCACTCCCCACGGGTTCTCCTTCATTGGGAAGCAGGATTAGGGGGACGATGGCCTCATGCGCACAGTTCCCAGCCATGCCCCTTGAGCCAGCTCGGCGGCACAGCGCTGAGGTCCAGTTGCACCTTCGGCCCAAAACGAGCTTCTGGCAGCTGCATTCTGCAAAGGGAAACTCTCCTCGGGCAGCAAACCACAGCCCCAACGCGCCTCGGATCGAGAAAGCAACGCAAGCCGTTTTCGCCCCCGGCCCCCCGCTCTCCTTAGAGCGAAACGGGGCTGGGCTGCCCCGGCTCCCTGGGCCCTGCTGCTTTGCTGGGTGTCTCCGGTGCCCGAAACCCACTCCCCACGGGTTCTCCTTTGTGGGGAAGCAGGATTGGGCGCGCGAAAGCCTTATGCACCCAGGCCCCAGCCATGCCCCCTGAGCCAGCACGGCCGCTCAGCGCCGAGGCCCCGTCGCACCGACAGCCCGAAACAATCTTCTGGCAGCTGCATTCTGCAAAGGGAAACTCTCCTCGGGCAGCAAACCACAGCCCCAACGCGCCTCGGATCGAGAAACAACGCAAGCCGTTTTCGCCCCCGCCCCCCCGCTCTCCATAGAGCGAACCGGGGCTGGGCTGCCCAGCCTCCCTGGGCCCTGCTGCTTTGCTGGGGGTCTCCGGTGCCCGAAACCCACTCCCCACGGGTTCTCCTTCGTGGGGAAGCAGGATTGGGCGCGCGAAGGCCTTCTGCGCCCAGGCCCCAGCCATGCCCCCTGAGCCAGCTCGTCCACTCAGCGCCTAGGCCCAGTCGCACCGACGGCCCCAAACAATCTTCTGTCAGCTGCATTCTGCAAAGGGAAACTCTCCTCGGGCAGCAAACCACAGCCCCAACGCGCCTCGGATCGAGAAAGCAACGCAAGCCGTTTTCGCCCCCGGCCCCCCGCTCTCCATAGAGCGAACCGGGGCTGGGCTGCCCTGGCTCCATGGGCCCTGCTGCTTTGCTGGGTGTCTCCGGTGCCCGAAACCCACTCCCCACGGGTTCTCCTTTGTGGGGAAGCAGGATTGGGCGCGCGAAGAAGTTCTGTGCCCAGGCCCCAGCCATGTCCCCTGAGCCAGCTTGGCCGCTCAGCGCCGAGGCCCCATCACACGGAACGCCCAAAACGAGCTTCTGGCAGCTGCATTCTGCAAAGGGAAACTCTCCTCGGGCAGCAAACCACAGCCCCAACGCGCCTCGGATCGAGAAAGCAACGCAAGCCGTTTTCACCCCCGGCCCCCCGCTCTCCATAGAGCGAACCGGGGCTGGGCTGCCCCGGCTCCCTGGGCCCTGCTGCTTTGCTGGGGGTCTCCGGTGCCCGAAACCCACTCCCCACGGGTTCTCCTTCGTGGGGAAGCAGGATTGGGCGCGCGAAGGCCTTCTGCGCCCAGGCCCCAGCCATGCCCCCTGAGCCAGCTCGGCCGCACCGAAGGCCCCAAACAATCTTCTGGCAGCTGCATTCTGCAAAGGGAAAATCTCCTCGGGCAGCAAACCACAGCCCCAACGCGCCTCGGATGGAGAATGCAACGCAAGCCGTTTTCGCCCCCGGCCCCCCGCTCTCCATAGAGCGAACCGGGGCTGGGCTGCCCCGGCTCCCTGGGCCCTGCTGCTTTACTGGGTGTCTTCGGCGGCCAAAACCTTCTCCCCACGGGTTCTCCTTCGTGGGGAAGCAGGATTGGGCGCGCGAAGAAGTTCTGTGCCCAGGCCCCAGCCATGTCCCCTGAGCCAGCTTGGCCGCTCAGCGCCGAGGCCCCATCACACGGAACGCCCAAAACGAGCTTCTGGCAGCTGCATTCTGCAAAGGGAAACTCTCCTCCGGCAGCAAACCACAGCCCCAACGCGCCTCGAATCCAGAAAGCAACGCAAGCCTTTTTCGGCCCCGGCCCCACGCTCTCCATAGGGCAAAGCGGGTAGAGCTGCCCCGGGCTCCCTGGGCCCTGCTGCTTTGCTGGGGGTCTCAGCGGCCGAAACCCACTCCCCACGGGTTTTCCTTCGTGGGGAAGCAGGATTGGGCGCGCGAAAGCCTTCTGCGCCCAGCCCCAGCCATGCCCCTTGAGCCAGCTCGGCCGCTCAGCGCCGAGGCCCCGTTGCACCGAAGTCCCAAAACGAGCTTCTGGGAACTGCATTCTGCAAAATGAAACACTCCTCCGGCAGCAAACCACAGCCCCAACGCGCCTCGGATCGAGAAAGCAACGCAAGCCGTTTTCACCCCCGGCCCCCCGCTCTCCATAGAGCGAACCGGGGCAGGGCTGCCCAGGCTCCCTGGGCCCTGCTGCTTTGCTGGGGGTCTCCGGTGGCCGAAACCCACTCCCCACGGGTTCTCCTTCGTGGGGAAGCAGGATTGGGCGCCCGAAGGCCTTCTGCGCCCAGGCCCCAGCCATGCCCCCTGAGCCAGCTCGGCCGCGCAGCGCCTAGGCCCCGTCGCACCGAAGGCCCCAAACAATCTTCTGGCAGCTGCATTCTGCAAAGGGAAACTCTCCTCGGGCAGCAAAACACAGCCCCAACGCGCCTCGGATGGAGAATGCAACGCAAGCCGTTTTCGCCCCCGGCCCCCCGCTCTCCATAGAGCGAACCGGGGCTGGGCTGCCCCGGCTCCCTGGGCCCTGCTGCTTTACTGGGTGTCTTCGGCGGCCAAAACCTTCTCCCCACGGGTTCTCCTTCGTGGGGAAGCAGGATTGGGCGCGCGAAGGCCTTCTGCGCCCAGGCCCCAGCCATGCCCACTGAGCCAGCTCGTCGGATCAGCGCCGAGGCCAAGTCGCTCCGACGGCCCGAAACAATCTTCTGGCAGCTGAATTCTGCAAAGGGAAACTCTCCTCGGGCAGCAAACCACAGCCCCAATGCGCCTCAGATCCAGAGAGCAACACAAGCCGTTTTCGCCCCCGGCCCCACGCCCTCCTTAGCGCAAAGCGAGGCTGAGCTCCCTGGGACCTGCTGCATTGCTGGGGGTCTCCAGCGCCCGAACCTAGTCCCCATGAGTTCTCCTTGGTGGGGAGGCAGGATTGGGCGCGCGAAGAATTCTGGGCCCAGGCCCCAGCCATGCCCCCTGAGCCAGCTCGGCCGCTCAGCGCCAAAGCCCCGTCACACCGATGGCCCCAAACGAGCTTCTGGCAGCTGCATTCTGCAAAGAGAAAGTCTCCTCGGGCAGCAAACCACAGCCCCAACGCGCCTCGGATCGAGAAAGCAATGCAAGCCGTTTTCGACCCCGGCCCTCTGCTCTCCATAGGGTGAACCGGGCCTGGGCTGCCCCGGCTCCCTGGGCCCTGCTGCTTTGCTGGGGGTCTCCGGTGCCCGAAACCCACTCCCCACGGGTTCTCCTTCGTGGGGAAGCAGCATTCGGCGCGCGAAGGCCTTCTGCGCACAGCCCCAGCCATGCCCCTTGAGCCAGCTCGGCCGCTCAGCGCCGAGGCCCCGTTGCACCAAAGGCCCAAAACGAGCTTCTGGGAACTGCATTCTGCAAAGGGAAACACTCCTCCGGCAGCAAACCACAGCCCCAATGCGCCTCGGATCCAGAGAGCAACGCAAGCCGTTTTTGCCCCCGGCCCCACGCTCTCCATAGGGCAAAGCAGGGCTGAGCTGACCCTGGCTCCCTGGACCCTGCTGCTTTGCTGGGTGTCTCCGGCGGAAGACACTCACTCCCCACGGGTTCTCCTTCATTGGGAAGCAGGATTAGGGGGACGATGGCCTCATGCGCACAGTTCCCAGCCATGCCCCTTGAGCCAGCTCGGCGGCACAGCGCTGAGGTCCAGTTGCACCTTCGGCCCAAAACGAGCTTCTGGCAGCTGCATTCTGCAAAGGGAAACTCTCCTCGGGCAGCAAACCACAGCCCCAACGCGCCTCGGATCGAGAAAGCAACGCAAGCCGTTTTCGCCCCCGGCCCCCCGCTCTCCTTAGAGCGAAACGGGGCTGGGCTGCCCCGGCTCCCTGGGCCCTGCTGCTTTGCTGGGTGTCTCCGGTGCCCGAAACCCACTCCCCACGGGTTCTCCTTTGTGGGGAAGCAGGATTGGGCGCGCGAAAGCCTTATGCACCCAGGCCCCAGCCATGCCCCCTGAGCCAGCACGGCCGCTCAGCGCCGAGGCCCCGTCGCACCGACAGCCCGAAACAATCTTCTGGCAGCTGCATTCTGCAAAGGGAAACTCTCCTCGGGCAGCAAACCACAGCCCCAACGCGCCTCGGATCGAGAAACAACGCAAGCCGTTTTCGCCCCCGCCCCCCCGCTCTCCATAGAGCGAACCGGGGCTGGGCTGCCCAGCCTCCCTGGGCCCTGCTGCTTTGCTGGGGGTCTCCGGTGCCCGAAACCCACTCCCCACGGGTTCTCCTTCGTGGGGAAGCAGGATTGGGCGCGCGAAGGCCTTCTGCGCCCAGGCCCCAGCCATGCCCCCTGAGCCAGCTCGTCCACTCAGCGCCTAGGCCCAGTCGCACCGACGGCCCCAAACAATCTTCTGTCAGCTGCATTCTGCAAAGGGAAACTCTCCTCGGGCAGCAAACCACAGCCCCAACGCGCCTCGGATCGAGAAAGCAACGCAAGCCGTTTTCGCCCCCGGCCCCCCGCTCTCCATAGAGCGAACCGGGGCTGGGCTGCCCTGGCTCCATGGGCCCTGCTGCTTTGCTGGGTGTCTCCGGTGCCCGAAACCCACTCCCCACGGGTTCTCCTTTGTGGGGAAGCAGGATTGGGCGCGCGAAGAAGTTCTGTGCCCAGGCCCCAGCCATGTCCCCTGAGCCAGCTTGGCCGCTCAGCGCCGAGGCCCCATCACACGGAACGCCCAAAACGAGCTTCTGGCAGCTGCATTCTGCAAAGGGAAACTCTCCTCGGGCAGCAAACCACAGCCCCAACGCGCCTCGGATCGAGAAAGCAACGCAAGCCGTTTTCACCCCCGGCCCCCCGCTCTCCATAGAGCGAACCGGGGCTGGGCTGCCCCGGCTCCCTGGGCCCTGCTGCTTTGCTGGGGGTCTCCGGTGCCCGAAACCCACTCCCCACGGGTTCTCCTTCGTGGGGAAGCAGGATTGGGCGCGCGAAGGCCTTCTGCGCCCAGGCCCCAGCCATGCCCCCTGAGCCAGCTCGGCCGCACCGAAGGCCCCAAACAATCTTCTGGCAGCTGCATTCTGCAAAGGGAAAATCTCCTCGGGCAGCAAACCACAGCCCCAACGCGCCTCGGATGGAGAATGCAACGCAAGCCGTTTTCGCCCCCGGCCCCCCGCTCTCCATAGAGCGAACCGGGGCTGGGCTGCCCCGGCTCCCTGGGCCCTGCTGCTTTACTGGGTGTCTTCGGCGGCCAAAACCTTCTCCCCACGGGTTCTCCTTCGTGGGGAAGCAGGATTGGGCGCGCGAAGAAGTTCTGTGCCCAGGCCCCAGCCATGTCCCCTGAGCCAGCTTGGCCGCTCAGCGCCGAGGCCCCATCACACGGAACGCCCAAAACGAGCTTCTGGCAGCTGCATTCTGCAAAGGGAAACTCTCCTCCGGCAGCAAACCACAGCCCCAACGCGCCTCGAATCCAGAAAGCAACGCAAGCCTTTTTCGGCCCCGGCCCCACGCTCTCCATAGGGCAAAGCGGGTAGAGCTGCCCCGGGCTCCCTGGGCCCTGCTGCTTTGCTGGGGGTCTCAGCGGCCGAAACCCACTCCCCACGGGTTTTCCTTCGTGGGGAAGCAGGATTGGGCGCGCGAAAGCCTTCTGCGCCCAGCCCCAGCCATGCCCCTTGAGCCAGCTCGGCCGCTCAGCGCCGAGGCCCCGTTGCACCGAAGTCCCAAAACGAGCTTCTGGGAACTGCATTCTGCAAAATGAAACACTCCTCCGGCAGCAAACCACAGCCCCAACGCGCCTCGGATCGAGAAAGCAACGCAAGCCGTTTTCACCCCCGGCCCCCCGCTCTCCATAGAGCGAACCGGGGCTGGGCTGCCCCGGCTCCCTGGGCCCTGCTGCTTTGCTGGGGGTCTCCGGTGCCCGAAACCCACTCCCCACGGGTTCTCCTTCGTGGGGAAGCAGGATTGGGCGCGCGAAGGCCTTCTGCGCCCAGGCCCCAGCCATGCCCCCTGAGCCAGCTCGGCCGCACAGCGCCTAGGCCCCGTCGCACCGAAGGCCCCAAACAATCTTCTGGCAGCTGCATTCTGCAAAGGGAAAATCTCCTCGGGCAGCAAACCACAGCCCCAACGCGCCTCGGATGGAGAATGCAACGCAAGCCGTTTTCGCCCCCGGCCCCCCGCTCTCCATAGAGCGAACTGGGGCTGGGCTGCCCCGGCTCCCTGGGCCCTGCTGCTTTACTGGGTGTCTTCGGCGGCCAAAACCTTCTCCCCACGGGTTCTCCTTCGTGGGGAAGCAGGATTGGGCGCGCGAAGAAGTTCTGTGCCCAGGCCCCAGCCATGCCCCCTGAGCCAGCTCGGCCGCTCAGCGCCGAGGCCCCATCACACGGAACGCCCAAAACGAGCTTCTGGCAGCTGCATTCTGCAAAGGGAAACTCTCCTCCGGCAGCAAAACACAGACTCAACGCGCCTCAGATCCAGAAAGCAACGCAAGCCGTTTTCGCGACCGGCCCCACGCTCTCCAAAGCGCAAAGCGGGGCTGGCCTGCCCCTGGCTCCCTGGACCCTGCTGCTTTGCTGGGGGTCTCGGCGGCCGACACCCACTCCCCACGGATTTTCCTTCGTGGGGAAGCAGGATTGGGCGCGCAAAGGCCTTTTGCGCCCAGTCCCCAGCCATGCCTCCTGTGCCAGCTCGGCCGCTCAGCGCCGAGGCCCCGTCGCACCGACGGCCCCAAACGACCTTCTGGGAACTGCATTCTGCAAAGGGAAAGTCTCCTCGGGCAGCAAACCACAGCCCCAACGCGCCTCGGTTCGAGAAAGCAACGCAAGCCGTTTTCGCCCCCGGCCCTCCGCTCTCCATACGTACGAACCGGGCCTGGGCTGCCCCAGCTCCCTGGGCCCTGCTGCTTTGGTGGGGGTCTTCGGCGGCCGAAACCCACTCCCCACGTGTTCCCCTTCGTGGGGAAGCAGGATTGGGCGCGCGAAGAAGTTCTGCGCCCAGTCCCCAGCCATGCCTCCTGTGCCAGCTCGGCCGCTCAGCGCCGAGGCCCCGTTGCACCGAAGGCCCAAAACGAGCTTCTGGAAACTGCATTCTGCAAAGGGAAACACTCCTCCGGCAGCAAACCACAGCCCCAACGCGCCTCGGATCGAGAAAGCAACGCAAGCCGTTTTCGCCCCAGGCCCTCTGCTCTCCATAGGGCGAACCGGGCCTGGGCTGCCCCGGCTCCCTGGGCCCTGCTGCTTTGCTGGGGTTCTCCGGTGCCCGAAACCCACTCCCCACGGGTTCTCCTTCGTGGGGAAGCAGGATTCGGCGCGCGAAGGCCTTCTGCGCCCAGCCCCAGCCATGCCCCTTGAGCCAGCTCGGCCGCTCAGCGCCGAGGCCCCGTTGCACCTAAGGCCCAAAACGAGCTTCTGGGAACTGCATTCTGCAAAGGGAAACACTCCTCCGGCAGCAAACCACAGCCCCAATGCGCCTCGGATCCAGAGAGCAACGCAAGCCGTTTTTGCCCCCGGCCCTACGCTCTCCATAGCGCAACGCAGGGCAGGGCTGCCCCTGGCTACCAGAGCCCTGCTGCTTTACTGGGTGTCTTCGGCGGCCAAAACCTTCTCCCCACGGGTTCTCCTTCGTGGGGAAGCAGGATTGGGAGCGCGAAGAAGTTCTGTGCCCAGGCCCCAGCCATGTCCCCTGAGCCAGCTTGGCCGCTCAGCGCCGAGGCCCCATCACACGGAACGCCCAAAACGAGCTTCTGGCAGCTGCATTCTGCAAAGGGAAACTCTCCTCGGGCAGCAAACCACAGCCCCAACGCGCCTCGAATCCAGAAAGCAACGCAAGCCTTTTTCGGCCCCGGCCCCACGCTCTCCATAGGGCAAAGCGGGTAGAGCTGCCCCTGGCTCCCTGGGCCCTGCTGCTTTGCTGGGGGTCTCAGCGGCCGAAACCCACTCCCCATGGGTTTTCCTTCGTGGGGAAGCAGGATTGGGCGCGAGAAGGCCTTCTGCGCCCAGGCCCCAGCCATGCCCCTTGAGCCAGCTCGGCCGCTCAGCGCCGAGGCCCCGTTTCACCAAAGGCCCAAAACGAGCTTCTGGGAACTGCATTCTGCAAAGGGAAACACTCCTCCGGCAGCAAACCACAGCCCCAATGCGCCTCGGATCCAGAGAGCAACGCAAGCCGTTTTTGCCCCCGGCCCCACGCTCTCCATAGGGCAAAGCAGGGCTGAGCTGACCCTGGCTCCCTGGACCCTGCTGCTTTGCTGGGTGTCTCCGGCGGAAGACACTCACTCCCCACGGGTTCTCCTTCGTTGGGAAGCAGGATTAGGGGGACGATGGCCTCATGCGCACAGTTCCCAGCCATGCCCCTTGAGACAGCTCGGCGTCACAGCGCTGAGGTCCAGTCGCACCTTCGGCCCAAAACGAGCTTCTGGCAGCTGCATTCTGCAAAGGGAAACACTCCTCGAGCAGCAAACCACAGCCCCAACGTGCGTCGGATCCAGAAAGCAACGCAAGCCGTTTTCGCCCCCGCCCCACCCTCTCCATAGGGCAGAGCGGGGCTGGACTGCCCCGGCTCCCTGGGCCCTGCTGCTTTGCTGGGGGTCTCGGCGGCCGAAACCCACTCCCCACGGGTTTTCCTTCGTGGGGTAGCAGGTTGGGCGGGCGAAGGCCTTCTGCGCCCAGTACCCAGCCATGCCTCCTGAGCCAGCTCGGCCGCTCAGCGCCGAGGCCCCGTCGCACCGACGGCCCAAAACGAGCTTCTGGCAGCTGCATTCTGCAAAGGGAAACTCTCCTCGGGCAGCAAACCACAGCCCCAACGTGCCTCGGATCCAGAAAGCAACGCAAGCCGTTTTCGCCACCGACCCCACGCTCTCCATAGCGCAAAGAGAGGCTGGGCTGCCCCTGGCTCCCTCGGCCCTGCTGCTTTGCTGGGGGTCTCCGGTGGCGCAAACCCACTCCCCACGGGTTCTCCTTCGTGGGGAAGCAGGATTGGGTGCGCGAAGGCCTTCTGCGCCCAGCCCCAGCCATGCCCCTTGAGCCAGCTCGGCCGCTCAGCGCCGAGGCCCCGTTGCACCGAAGGCCCAAAACGAGCTTCTGGGAACTGCATTCTGCAAAGGGAAAGTCTCCTCGGGCAGCAAACCACAGCCCCAATGCGCCTCGGATCCAGAGAGCAACGCAAGCCGTTTTTGCCCCCGGCTCTACGCTCTCCATAGCGCAATGCAGGGCAGGGCTGCCCCTAGCTACCAGAGCCCTGCTGCTTTACTGGGTGTCTTCGGCGGCCAAAACCTTCTCCCCACGGGTTCTCCTTCGTGGGGAAGCAGGATTGGGCGCGCGAAGAAGTTCTGTGCCCAGGACCCAGTCATGCCCCCTGAGCCAGCTTGGCCGCTCAGCGCCGAGGCCCCATCACACGGAACGCCCAAAACGAACTTCTGGCAGCTGCATTCTGCAAAGGGAAACTCTCCTCGGGCAGCAAACCACAGCCCCAACGCGCCTCGAATCCAGAAAGCAACGCAAGCCTTTTTCGGCCCCGGCCCCACGCTCTCCATAGGGCAAAGCGGGTAGAGCTGCACCTGGCTCCCTGGGCCCTGCTGCTTTGCTGGGGGTCTCAGCGGTCGAAACCCACTCCCCACGGGTTTTCCTTCGTGGGGAAGCAGGATTGGGCGCGAGAAGGCCTTCTGCGCCCAGGCCCCAGCCATGCCCCCTGAGCCAGCTCGGCCGCTCAACGCCGAAGCCCCGTCGCACCGATGGCCCCAAACGAGCTTCTGGCAGCTGCATTCTGCAAAGGGAAAGTCTCCTCGGGCAGCAAACCACAGCCCCAACGCGCCTCGGATCGAGAAAGCAACGCAAGCCGTTTTCACCCCCGGCCCTCCGCTCTCCATAGGGCGAACCGGGCCAGGGCTGCCCCGGCTCCCTGGGCCCTGCTGCTTTGCTGGGGGTCTCCGGTGCCCGAAACCCACTCCCCACGGGTTCTCCTTCGTGGGGAAGCAGGATTCGGCGCGCGAAGGCCTTCTGCGCCCAGCCCCAGCCATGCCCCTTGAGCCAGCTCGGCCGCTCAGCGCCGAGGCCCCATTACACGGAACGCCCCAAACGAGCTTCTGGCAGCTGCATTCTGCAAAGGGAAACTCTCCTCGGGCAGCAAACCACAGCCCCAACGTGCCTCGGATCCAGAAAGCAACGCAAGCCATTTTCGCGACCGGCCCCACGCTCTCCAAAGCGCGAAGCGGGGCTGGCCTGCCCCTGGCTCCCTGGGCCTGCTGCTTTGCTGGGGGTCTTGGCAGCCGACACTCACTCCCCACGGGTTTTCCTTCGTGGGGAAGCAGGATTGGGCGCGCGAAGGCCTTTTGCGCCCAGTCCCCAGCTATGCCACCTGAGCCAGCTCGGCCGCTCAGCTCCGAGGCCCCATCACACGGAACGCCCCAAACGAGCTTCTGGCAGCTGCATTCTGCAAAGGGAAACTCTCCTCGGGCAGCAAACCACAGCCCCAACGCGCCTCAGATGGAGAATGCAACGCAAGCCGTTTTAGCCCCGGGCCCCCCGCTCTCCATAGAGCGAACCGGGGCTGGGCTGCCCCGGCTCCCTGGGCCCTGCTGCTTTACTGGGTGTCTTCGGCGGCCAAAACCTTCTCCCCACGGGTTCTCCTTCGTGGGGAAGCAGGATTGGGCGCGCGAAGAAGTTCTGTGCCCAGGCCCCAGCCATGTCCCCTGAGCCAGCTTGGCCGCTCAGCGCCGAGGCCCCATCACACGGAACGCCCAAAACGAGCTTCTGGCAGCTGCATTCTGCAAAGGGAAACTCTCCTCGGGCAGCAAACCACAGCCCCAACGCGCCTCGAATCCAGAAAGCAACGCAAGCCTTTTTCGGCCCCGGCCCCACGCTCTCCATAGGGCAAAGCGGGTAGAGCTGCCCCTGGCTCCCTGGGCCCTGCTGCTTTGCTGGGGGTCTCAGCGGCCGAAACCCACTCCCCACGGGTTTTCCTTCGTGGGGAAGCAGGATTGGGCGCGCGAAGGCCTTCTGCGCCCAGCCCCAGCCATGCCCCTTGAGCCAGCTCGGCCGCTCAGCGCCGAGGCCCCGTTGCACCGAAGTCCCAAAACGAGCTTCTGGGAACTGCATTCTGCAAAATGAAACACTCCTCCGGCAGCAAACCACAGCCCCAACGCGCCTCGGATCGAGAAAGCAACGCAAGCCGTTTTCGCCCCCGGCCCCCCGCTCTCCATAGAGCGAACCGGGGCAGGGCTGCCCAGGCTCCCTGGGCCCTGCTGCTTTGCTGGTGGTCTCCGGTGCCAGAAACCCACTCCCCACGGGTTCTCCTTCGTGGGGAAGCAGGATTGGGCGCGCGAAGGCCTTCTGCGCCCAGGCCCCAGCCATGCCCCCTGAGCCAGCTCGGCCGTGCAGCGCCTAGGCCCCGTCGCACCGAAGGCCCCAAACAATCTTCTGGCAGCTGCATTCTGCAAAGGGAAACACTCCTCCGGCAGCAAACCACAGCCCCAACGCGCCTCGGATGGAGAATGCAACGCAAGCCGTTTTCGCCCCCGGCCCCCCGCTCTCCATAGAGCGAACCGGGGCTTGTCTGCCCCGGCTCCCTGGGCCCTGCTGCTTTACTGGGTGTCTTCGGCGGCCAAAACCTTCTCCCCACGGGTTCTCCTTCGTGGGGAAGCAGGATTGGGCGCGCGAAGAAGTTCTGTGCCCAGGCCCCAGCCATGTCCCCTGAGCCAGCTTGGCCGCTCAGCGCAGAGGCCCCATCACACGGAACGCCCAAAACGAGCTTCTGGCAGCTGCATTCTGCAAAGGGAAACTCTCCTCGGGCAGCAAACCACAGCCCCAACGCGCCTCGAATCCAGAAAGCAACGCAAGCCTTTTTCGGCCCCGGACTCCCACTCTCCATAGCGCAAAGCGGGTAGAGCTGCCCCTGGCTCCCTGGGCCCTGCTGCTTTGCTGGGGGTCTCAGCGGTCGAAACCCACTCCCCACGGGTTTTCCTTCGTGGGGAAGCAGGATTTGGCGCGAGAAGGCCTTCTGCGCCCAGGCCCCAGCCATGCCCCCTGAGCCAGCTCGGCCGCTCAACGCCGAAGCCCCGTCGCACCGATGGCCCCAAACGAGCTTCTGGCAGCTGCATTCTGCAAAGGGAAAGTCTCCTCGGGCAGCAAACCACAGCCCCAACGCGCCTCGGATCGAGAAAGCAACGCAAGCCGTTTTCACCCCCGGCCCTCTGCTCTCCATAGGGCGAACCGGGCCTGGGCTGCCCCGGCTCCCTGGGCCCTGCTGCTTTGCTGGGGGTCTCCGGTGCCCGAAACCCACTCCCCACGGGTTCTCCTTCGTGGGGAAGCAGGATTCGGCGCGCGAAGGCCTTCTGCGCCCAGCCCCAGCCATGCCCCTTGAGCCAGCTCGGCCGCTCAGCGCCGAGGCCCCGTTGCACCGAAGTCCCAAAACGAGCTTCTGGGAACTGCATTCTGCAAAATGAAACACTCCTCCGGCAGCAAACCACAGCCCCAATGCGCCTCAGATCCAGAGAGCAACACAAGCCGTTTTCGCCCCCGGCCCCACGCTCTCCATAGCGCAAAGCGAGGCTGAGCTCCCTGGGCCCTGCTGCATTGCTGGGGGTCTCCAGCGCCCGAAACCTAGTCCCCATGAGTTCTCCTTGGTGGGGAGGCAGGATTGGGCGCGCGAAGAAGTTCTGGGCCCAGTCCCCAGCCATGCCTCCTGTGCCAGCTCGGCCGCTCAGCGCCGAGGCCCCGTCGCACCGACGGCCCCAAACGAGCTTCTGGCAGCTGCATTCTGCAAAGGGAAACTCTCCTCGGGCAGCAAACCACAGCCCCAACGCGCCTCGGATCGAGAAAGCAACGCAAGCCGTTTTCGCCCCCGGCCCTCTGCTCTCCATAGGGCGAACCGGGCCTGGGCTGCCCCGGCTCCCTGGGCCCTGCTGCTTTGCTGGGGGTCTCCGGTGCCCGAAACCCACTCCCCACGGGTTCTCCTTCGTGGGGAAGCAGGATTCGGCGCGCGAAGGCCTTCTGCGCCCAGCCCCAGCCATGCCCCTTGAGCCAGCTCGGCCGCTCAGCGCCGAGGCCCCGTTGCACCAAAGGCCCAAAACGATCTTCTGGGAACTGCATTCTGCAAAGGGAAACACTCCTCCGGCAGCAAACCACAGCCCCAATGCGCCTCGGATCCAGAGAGCAACGCAAGCCGTTTTTGCCCCCGGCCCCACGCTCTCCATAGGGCAAAGCAGGGCTGAGCTGACCCTGGCTCCCTGGATCCTGCTGCTTTGCTGGGTGTCTCCGGCGGAAGACACTCACTCCCCACGGGTTCTCCTTCGTTGGGAAGCAGGATTAGGGGGACGATGGCCTCATGCGCACAGTTCCCAGCCATGCCCCTTGAGCCAGCTCGGCGGCACAGCGCTGAGGTCCAGTCGCACCTTCGGCCCAAAACGAGCTTCTGGCAGCTGCATTCTGCAAAGGGAAACACTCCTCGAGCAGCAAACCACAGCCCCAACGCGCGTCGGATCCAAAAAGCAACGCAAGCCATTTTCGCCCCCGCCCCACCCTCTCCATAGGGCGAACCGGGGCTGGGCTGCCCCTGGATCCCTGGGCCCTGCTGCTTTGCTGGGGGTCTCGGCGGCCGAAACCCACTCCCCACGGGTTCTCCTTCGTGGGGAAGCAGGATTGGGCGCCCGAACTCCTTCTGCGCCCAGCCCCAGCCATGCCCCTTGAGCCAGCTCGGCCGCTCAGCGCCGAGGCCCCGTTGCACCGAAGGCCCAAAACGAGCTTCTGGGAACTGCATTCTGCAAAGTGAAACACTCCTCCGGCAGCAAACCACAGCCCCAATGCGCCTGAGATCCAGAGAGCAACCCAAGCCGTTTTCGCCCCCGGCCCCACGCTCTCCATAGCGCAAAGCGAGGCTGAGCTCCCTGGGCCCTGCTGCATTGCTGGGGGTCTCCAGCGCCCGAAACCTAGTCCCCATGAGTTCTCCTTGGTGGGGAGGCAGGATTGGGCGCGCGAAGAAGTTCTGCGCCCAGTCCCCAGCCATGCCTCCTGTGCCAGCTCGGGCGCTCAGCGCCGAGGCCCCGTCGCACCCACGGCCCCAAACGAGCTTCTGGCAGCTGCATCCTGCAAAGGGAAACTCTCCTCGGGCAGCAAACCACAGCCCCAACGCGCCTCGAATCCAGAAAGCAACGCAAGCCTTTTTCAGCTCCGGCCCCACGCTCTCCATAGGGCAAAGCGGGTAGAGCTGCCCCTGGCTCCCTGGGCCCTGCTGCTTTGCTGGGGGTCTCAGCGGCCGAAACCCACTCCCCACGGGTTTTCCTTCGTGGGGAAGCAGGATTGGGCGCGAGAAGGCCTTCTGCGCCCAGGCCCCAGCCATGCCCCCTGAGCCAGCTCGGGCGCGCAGCGCCGAAGCCCCGTCGCACCGATGGCCCCAAACGAGCTTCTGGCAGCTGCATTCTGCAAAGGGAAACTCTCCTCGGGCAGCAAACCACAGACTCAACGCGCCTCAGATCCAGAAAGCAACGCAAACCGTTTTCGCCACTGGCCCCACGCTCTCAATAGCGCAAAGCGGGGCTACCCTGCCCCTGGATCACTGGGCCCTGCTGCTTTGCTGGGGGTCTCCGGCGGCGCAAACCCAGTCCCCAAGTGTTCTCCTTCGTGGGGAAGCAGGATTGTGCGCGCGAAAGCCTTCTGCGCCCAGCCCCAGCCATGCCCCTTGAGCCAGCTCGGCCGCTCAGCGCCGAGGCCCCGTTGCACCGAAGTCCCAAAACGAGCTTCTGGGAACTGCATTCTGCAAAATGAAACACTCCTCCGGCAGCAAACCACAGCCCCAACGCGCCTCGGATCGAGAAAGCAACGCAAGCCGTTTTCGCCCCCGGCCCCCCGCTCTCCATAGAGCGAACCGGGGCAGGGCTGCCCAGGCTCCCTGGGCCCTGCTGCTTTGCTGGGGGTCTCCGGTGCCCGAAACCCACTCCCCACGGGTTCTCCTTTGTGGGGAAGCAGGATTGGGCGCGCGAAGGCCTTCTGCGCCCAGGCCCCAGCCATGCCCCCTGAGCCAGCTCGGCCGCGCAGCGCCTAGGCCCCGTCGCACCGAAGGCCCCAAACAATCTTCTGGCAGCTGCATTCTGCAAAGGGAAAATATCCTCGGGCAGCAAACCACAGCCCCAACGTGCCTCGGATGGAGAATGCAACGCAAGCCGTTTTCGCCCCCGGCCCCCCGCTCTCCATAGAGCGAACCGGGGCTGGGCTGCCCCGGCTCGCTGGGCCCTGCTGCTTTACTGGGTGTCTTCGGCGGCCAAAACCTTCTCCCCACGGGTTCTCCTTCGTGGGGAAGCAGGATTGGGCGCGCGAAGAAGTTCTGTGCCCAGGCCCCAGCCATGTCCCCTGAGCCAGCTTGGCCGCTCAGAGCCGAGGCCCCATCACACGGAACGCCCAAAACGAGCTTCTGGCAGCTGCATTCTGCAAAGGGAAACTCTCCTCGGGCAGCAAACCACAGCCCCAACGCGCCTCGAATCCAGAAAGCAACGCAAGCCTTTTTCGGCCCCGGCCCCACGCTCTCCATAGGGCAAAGCGGGTAGAGCTGCCCCTGGCTCCCTGGGCCCTGCTGCTTTGCTGGGGGTCTCAGCGGCCGAAACCCACTCCCCACGGGTTTTCCTTCGTGGGGAAGCAGGATTGGGCGCGCGAAAGCCTTCTGCGCCCAGCCCCAGCCATGCCCCTTGAGCCAGCTCGGCCGCTCAGCGCCGAGGCCCCGTTGCACCGAAGTCCCAAAACGAGCTTCTGGGAACTGCATTCTGCAAAATGAAACACTCCTCCGGCAGCAAACCACAGCCCCAACGCGCCTCGGATCGAGAAAGCAACGCAAGCCGTTTTCACCCCCGGCCCCCCGCTCTCCATAGAGCGAACCGGGGCTGGGCTGCCCCGGCTCCCTGGGCCCTGCTGCTTTGCTGGGGGTCTCCGGTGCCAGAAACATACTCCCCACGGGTTCTCCTTCGTGGGGAAGCAGGATTGGGCGCGCGAAGGCCTTCTGCACCCAGGCCCCAGCCATGCCCCCTGAGCCAGCTCGGCCGCGCAGCGCCTAGGCCCCGTCGCACCGAAGGCCCCAAACAATCTTCTGGCAGCTGCATTCTGCAAAGGGAAAATCTCCTCGGGCAGCAAACCACAGCCCCAACGCGCCTTAGATGGAGAATGCAACCAAGCCGTTTTCGCCACGGGCCCCCCGCTCTCCATAGAGCGAACCGGGGCTGGGCTGCCCCGGCTCCCTGGGCCCTGCTGCTTTACTGGGTGTCTTCGGCGGCCAAAACCTTCTCCCCACGGGTTCTCCTTCGTGGGGAAGCAGGATTGGGCGCGCGAAGAAGTTCTGTGCCCAGGCCCCAGCCATGTCCCCTGAGCCAGCTTGGCCGCTCAGCGCCGAGGCCCCATCACACGGAACGCCCAAAACGAGCTTCTGGCAGCTGCATTCTGCAAAGGGAAAGTCTCCTCGGGCAGCAAACCACAGCCCCAAAGCGCCTCGAATCCAGAAAGCAACGCACGCCTTTTTCAGCCCCGGCCCCACGCTCTCCATAGGGCAAAGCGGGTAGAGCTGCCCCTGGCTCCCTGGTCCCTGCTGCTTTGCTGGGGGTCTCAGCGGCCGAAACCCACTCCCCACGGGTTTTCCTTCGTGGGGAAGCAGGATTGGGCGCGCGAAAGCCTTCTGCGCCCAGCCCCAGCCATGCCCCTTGAGCCAGCTCGGCCGCTCAGCGCCGAGACCCCGTTGCACCGAAGTCCCAAAACGAGCTTCTGGGAACTGCATTCTGCAAAATGAAACACTCCTCCGGCAGCAAACCACAGCCCCAACGCGCCTCGGATCGAGAAAGCAACGCAAGCCGTTTTTGCCCCCGGCCCCCCGCTCTCCATAGAACGAACCGGGGCAGGGCTGCCCAGGCTCCCTGGGCTCTGCTGCTTAGCTGGGGGTCTCCGGTGCCCGAAACCCACTCCCCATGGGTTCTCCTTCGTGGGGAAGCAGGATTGGGCGCGCGAAGGCCTTCTGCGCCCAGGCCCCAGCCATGCCCCCTGAGCCAGCTCGGCCGCGCAGCGCCTAGGCCCCGTCGCACCGAAGGCCCCAAACAATCTTCTGGCAGCTGCATTCTGCAAAGGGAAAATCTCCTCGGGCAGCAAACCACAGCCCCAACGCGCCTCGGATGGAGAATGCAACGCAAGCCGTTTTCGCCCCCGGCCCCCCGCTCTCCATAGATCGAACTGGGGCTGGGCTGCCCCGGCTCCCTGGGCCCTGCTGCGTTACTGGGTGTCTTCGGCGGCCAAAACCTTCTCCCCACGGGTTCTCCTTCGTGGGGAAGCAGGATTGGGCGCGCGAAGAAGTTCTGTGCCCAGGCCCCAGCCATGCCCCCTGAGCCAGCTTGGCCGCTCAGCGCCGAGGCCCCATCACACGGAACGCCCAAAACGAGCTTCTGGCAGCTGCATTCTGCAAAGGGAAACTCTCCTCGGGCAGCAAACCACAGCCCCAACGCGCCTCGAATCCAGAAAGCAACGCAAGCCTTTTTCCGCCCCGGCCCCACGCTCTCCATAGGGCAAAGCGGGTAGAGCTGCCCCTGGCTCCCTGGGCCCTGCTGCTTTGCTGGGGGTCTCAGCGGCCGAAACCCACTCCCCACGGGTTTTCCTTCGTGGGGAAGCAGGATTGGGCGCGCGAAAGCCTTCTGCGCCCAGCCCCAGCCATGCCCCTTGAGCCAGCTCGGCCGCTCAGCGCCGAGGCCCCGTTGCACCGAAGTCCCAAAACGAGCTTCTGGGAACTGCATTCTGCAAAATGAAACACTCCTCCGGCAGCAAACCACAGCCCCAACGCGCCTCGGATCGAGAAAGCAACGCAAGCCGTTTTTGCCCCCGGCCCCCCGCTCTCCATAGAACGAACCGGGGCAGGGCTGCCCAGGCTCCCTGGGCTCTGCTGCTTAGCTGGGGGTCTCCGGTGCCCGAAACCCACTCCCCATGGGTTCTCCTTCGTGGGGAAGCAGGATTGGGCGCGCGAAGGCCTTCTGCGCCCAGGCCCCAGCCATGCCCCCTGAGCCAGCTCGGCCGCGCAGCGCCTAGGCCCCGTCGCACCGAAGGCCCCAAACAATCTTCTGGCAGCTGCATTCTGCAAAGGGAAAATCTCCTCGGGCAGCAAACCACAGCCCCAACGCGCCTCGGATGGAGAATGCAACGCAAGCCGTTTTCGCCCCCGGCCCCCCACTCTCCATAGATCGAACTGGGGCTGGGCTGCCCCGGCTCCCTGGGCCCTGCTGCTTTACTGGGTGTCTTCGGCGGCCAAAACCTTCTCCCCACGGGTTCTCCTTCGTGGGGAAGCAGGATTGGGCGCGCGAAGAAGTTCTGTGCCCAGGCCCCAGCCATGCCCCTTGAGCCAGCTTGGCCGCTCAGCGCCGAGGCCCCATCACACGGAACGCCCAAAACGAGCTTCTGGCAGCTGCATTCTGCAAAGGGAAACTCTCCTCGGGCAGCAAACCACAGCCCCAACGCGCCTCGAATCCAGAAAGCAACGCAAGCCTTTTTCGGCCCCGGCCCCACGCTCTCCATAGGGCAAAGCGGGTAGAGCTGCCCCTGGCTCCCTGGGCCCTGCTGCTTTGCTGGGGGTCTCAGCGGCCGAAACCCACTCCCCACGGGTTTTCCTTCGTGGGGAAGCAGGATTGGGCGCGCGAAAGCCTTCTGCGCCCAGCCCCAGCCATGCCCCTTGAGCCAGCTCGGCCGCTCAGCGCCGAGGCCCCGTTGCACCGAAGTCCCAAAACGAGCTTCTGGGAACTGCATTCTGCAAAATGAAACACTCCTCCGGCAGCAAACCACAGCCCCAACGCGCCTCGGATCGAGAAAGCAACGCAAGCCGTTTTTGCCCCCGGCCCCCCGCTCTCCATAGAACGAACCGGGGCAGGGCTGCCCAGGCTCCCTGGGCTCTGCTGCTTAGCTGGGGGTCTCCGGTGCCCGAAACCCACTCCCCATGGGTTCTCCTTCGTGGGGAAGCAGGATTGGGCGCGCGAAGGCCTTCTGCGCCCAGGCCCCAGCCATGCCCCCTGAGCCAGCTCGGCCGCGCAGCGCCTAGGCCCCGTCGCACCGAAGGCCCCAAACAATCTTCTGGCAGCTGCATTCTGCAAAGGGAAAATCTCCTCGGGCAGCAAACCACAGCCCCAACGCGCCTCGGATGGAGAATGCAACGCAAGCCGTTTTCGCCCCCGGCCCCCCACTCTCCATAGATCGAACTGGGGCTGGGCTGCCCCGGCTCCCTGGGCCCTGCTGCTTTACTGGGTGTCTTTGGCGGCCAAAACCTTCTCCCCACGGGTTCTCCTTCGTGGGGAAGCAGGATTGGGCGCGCGAAGAAGTTCTGTGCCCAGGCCCCAGCCATGCCCCTTGAGCCAGCTTGGCCGCTCAGCGCCGAGGCCCCATCACACGGAACGCCCAAAACGAGCTTCTGGCAGCTGCATTCTGCAAAGGGAAACTCTCCTCGGGCAGCAAACCACAGCCCCAACGCGCCTCGAATCCAGAAAGCAACGCAAGCCTTTTTCGGCCCCGGCCCCACGCTCTCCATAGGGCAAAGCGGGTAGAGCTGCCCCTGGCTCCCTGGGCCCTGCTGCTTTGCTGGGGGTCTCAGCGGCCGAAACCCACTCCCCACGGGTTTTCCTTCGTGGGGAAGCAGGATTGGGCGCGCGAAAGCCTTCTGCGCCCAGCCCCAGCCATGCCCCTTGAGCCAGCTCGGCCGCTCAGCGCCGAGGCCCCGTTGCACCGAAGGCCCAAAACGAGCTTCTGGGAACTGCATTCTGCAAAATGAAACACTCCTCCGGCAGCAAACCACAGCCCCAATGCGCCTCAGATCCAGAGAGCAACACAAGCCGTTTTCGCCCCCGGCCCCACGCTCTCCATAGCGCAAAGCGAGGCTGAGCTCCCTGGGCCCTGCTGCATTGCTGGGGGTCTCCAGCGCCCGAAACCTAGTCCCCATGAGTTCTCCTTGGTGGGGAGGCAGGATTGGGCGCGCGAAGAAGTTCTGGGCCCAGTCCCCAGCCATGCCTCCTGTGCCAGCTCGGCCGCTCAGCGCCGAGGCCCCGTCGCACCGACGGCCCCAAACGAGCTTCTGGCAGCTGCATTCTGCAAAGGGAAAGTCTCCTCGGGCAGCAAACCACAGCCCCAACGCGCCTCGGATCGAGAAAGCAACGCAAGCCGTTTTCGCCCCCGGCACTCTGCTATCCATAGGGCGAACCGGGCCTGGGCTGCCCCGGCTCCCTGGGCCCTGCTGCTTTGCTGGGGGTCTCCGGTGCCCGAAACCCACTCCCCACGGGTTCTCCTTCGTGGGGAAGCAGGATTGGGCGCGCGAAGGCCTTCTGCGCCCAGCCCCAGCCATGCCCCTTGAGCCAGCTCGGCCGCTCAGCGCCGAGGCCCCGTTGCACCGAAGGCCCAAAAGGAGCTTCTGGGAACTGCATTCTGCAAAGTGAAACACTCCTCCGGCAGCAAACCACAGCCCCAATGCGCCTCAGATCCAGAGAGCAATGCAAGCCGTTTTCGCCCCTGGCCCCACGCTCTCCATAGCGCAAAGCGAGGCTGAGCTCCCTGGGCCCTGCTGCATTGCTGGGGGTCTCCAGCCCCCGAAACCTAGTCCCCATGAGTTCTCCTTCGTGGGGAGGCAGGATTGGGCGCGCGAAGAAGTTCTGCGCGCAGTCCCCAGCCATGCCTCCTGTGCCAGCTCGGCCGCTCAGCCCCGAGGCCCGTCGCTCCGACGGCCCCAAACGAGCTTCTGGCAGCTGCATTCTGCAAAGGGAAAGTCTCCTCGGGCAGCAAACCACAGCCCCAACGCGCCTCGGATCGAGAAAGCAACGCAAGCCGTTTTCGCCCCCGGCTCTCTGCTCTCCATAGGGCGAACCGGGCCTGGGCTGCCCCGGCTCCCTGGGCCCTGCTGCTTTGCTGGGGGTCTCCGGTGCCCGAAACCCACTCCCCACGGGTTCTCCTTCGTGGGGAAGCAGGATTCGGCGGGCGAAGGCCTTCTGCGCCCAGCCCCAGCCATGCCCATTGAGCCAAGTCGGCCGCTCAGCACCGAGGCCCCGTTGCACCGAAGGCCCAAAACGATCTTCTGGGAACTGCATTCTGCAAAGTGAAACACTCCTCCGGCAGCAAACCACAGCCCCAATGCGCCTCAGATCCAGAGAGTAACACAAGCCATTTTCGCCCCCGGCCCCACGCTCTCCATAGCGCAATGCGAGGCTGAGCTCCCTGGGCCCTGCTGCATTGCTGGGGGTCTCCAGCGCCCGAAACCTAGTCCCCATGAGTTCTCCTTGGTGGGGAGGCAGGATTGGGCGCGCGAAGAAGTTCTGGGCCCAGTCCCCAGCCATGCCTCCTGTGCCAGCTTGGCCGCTCAGCGCCGAGGCCCCATCACACGGAACGCCCAAAACGAGCTTCTGGCAGCTGCATTCTGCAAAGGGAAAGTCTCCTCGGGCAGCAAACCACAGCCCCAACGCGCCTCGGTTCGAGAAAGCAACGCAAGCCGTTTTCGCCCCCGGCCCTCCGCTCTCCATACGTACGAACCGGGCCTGGGCTGCCCCGGCTCCCTGGGCCCTGCTGCTTTGGTGGGGGTCTCAGCGGCCGAAACCCACTCCCCACGTGTTCCCCTTCGTGGGGAAGCAGGATTGGGCGCGCGAAGAAGTTCTGCGCCCAGTCCCCAGCCATGCCTCCTGTGCCAGCTCGGGCGCTCAGCGCCGAGGCCCCGTCGCACCGACGGCCCCAAACGAGCTTCTGGCAGCTGCATTCTGCAAAGGGAAAGTCTCCTCGGGCAGCAAACCACAGCCCCAACGCGCCTCGGATCGAGAAAGCAACGGAAGCCGTTTTCAACCCCGGCCCTCTGCTCTCCATAGGGCGAACCGGGCCTGGGCTGCCCCGGCTCCCTGGGCCCTGCTGCTTTGCTGGGGGTCTCCGGTGCCCGAAACCCACTCCCCACGGGTTCTCCTTCGTGGGGAAGCAGGATTGGGCGCGCGAAGGCCTTCTGCGCCCAGGCCCCAGCCATACCCCTTGAGCCAGCTCGGCCGCTCAGCGCCGAGGCCCCGTTGCACCGAAGGCCCAAAACGAGCTTCTGGGAACTGCATTCTGCAAAGGGAAACACTCCTCCGGCAGCAAACCACAGCCCCAATGCGCCTCGGATCCAGAGAGCAACGCAAGCCGTTTTTGCCCCCGGCCCTACGCTCTCCATAGCGCAACGCAGGGCAGGGCTGCCCCTGGCTACCAGAGCCCTGCTGCTTTACTGGGTGTCTTCGGCGGCCAAAACCTTCTCCCCACGGGTTCTCCTTCGTGGGGAAGCAGGATTGGGCGCGCGAAGAAGTTCTGTGCCCAGGCCCCAGCCATGCCCCCTGAGCCAGCTCGGCCGCTCAGCGCCGAGGCCCCATCACACGGAACGCCCAAAACGAGCTTCTGGCAGCTGCATTCTGCAAAGGGAAACTCTCCTCGGGCAGCAAAACACAGCCCCAACGCGCCTCAGATCCAGAAAGCAACGCAAGCGGTTTTCGCGACCGGCCCCACGCTCTCCAAAGCGCAAAGCGGGGCTGGCCTGCCCCTGGCTCCCTGGGCCCTGCTGCTTTGCTGGGGGTCTCGGCGGCCGACACCCACTCCCCACGGGTTTTCCTTCGTGGGGAAGCAGGATTGGGCGCGCGAAGGCCTTTTGCGCCCAGTCCCCAGCCATGCCTCCTGTGCCAGCTCGGCCGCTCAGCGCCGAGGCCCCGTCGCACCGACGGCCCCAAACGACCTTCTGGCAGCTGCATTCTGCAAAGGGAAAGTCTCCTCGGGCAGCAAACCACAGCCCCAACGCGCCTCGGTTCGAGAAAGCAACGCAAGCCGTTTTCGCCCCCGGCCCTCCGCTCTCCATAGGTACGAACCGGGCCTGGGCTGCCCCGGCTCCCTGGGCCCTGCTGCTTTGGTGGGGGTCTCAGCGGCCGAAACCCACTCCCCACGTGTTCCCCTTCGTGGGGAAGCAGGATTGGGCGCGCGAAGAAGTTCTGCGCCCAGTCCCCAGCCATGCCTCCTGTGCCAGCTCGGGCGCTCAGCGCCGAGGCCCCGTCGCACCGACGGCCCCAAACGAGCTTCTGGCAGCTGCATTCTGCAAAGGGAAAGTCTCCTCGGGCAGCAAACCACAGCCCCAACGCGCCTCGGATCGAGAAAGCAACGCAAGCCGTTTTCGCCCCAGGCCCTCTGCTCTCCATAGGGCGAACCGGGCCTGGGCTGCCCCGGCTCCCTGGGCCCTGCTGCTTTGCTGGGGGTCTCCGGTGCCCGAAACCCACTCCCCACGGGTTCTCCTTCGTGGGGAAGCAGGATTGGGCGCGCGAAGGCCTTCTGCGCCCAGCCCCAGCCATGCCCCTTGAGCCAGCTCGGCCGCTCAGCGCCGAGGCCCCGTTGCACCGAAGGCCCAAAACGAGCTTCTGGGAACTGCATTCTGCAAAGTGAAACACTCCTCCGGCAGCAAACCACAGCCCCAATGCGCCTCAGATCCAGAGAGCAACGCAAGCCGTTTTCGCCCCCGGCCCCACGCTCTTCATAGCAAAAAGCGAGGCTGAGCTCCCTGGGCCCTGCTGCATTGCTGGGGGTCTCCAGCGCCCGAAACCTAGTCCCCATGAGTTCTCCTTCGTGGGGAGGAAGGATTGGGCGCGCGAAGGCCTTCTGCGCCCAGGCCCCAGCCATGCCCCCTGAGCCATCACGGCCGCTCAGCGTCGAGGCCCCGTCGCACCGACAGCCCCAAACAATCTTCTGGCAGCTGCATTCTGCAAAGGGAAACTCTCCTCGGGCAGCAAACCACAGCCCCAACGCGCCTCGGATCGAGAAAGCAACGCAAGCCGTTTTCGCCCCCGGCCCCCCGCTCTCCATAGAGCGAACCGGGGCTGGGCTGCCCCGGCTCCCTGGGCCCTGCTGCTTTGCTGGGTGTCTCCGGTGCCTGAAACCCACTCCCCACGGGTTCTCCTTTGTGGGGAAGCAGGATTGGGCGCGCGAAGGCCTTCTGCGCCCAAGCCCCAGCCATGCCACCTGAGCCAGCACGGCCGCTCAGCGCCGAGGCCCCGTCGCACCGACAGCCCGAAATAATCTTCTGGCAGCTGCATTCTGCAAAGGGAAAGTCTCCTCGGGCAGCAAACCACAGCCCCAACGCGCCTCGGATGGAGAAAGCAACGCAAGCCGTTTTCGCCCCCGGCCCCCCGCTCTCCATAGAGCGAACCGGGGCTGGGCTGCCCCGGCTCCCTGGACCCTGCTGCTTTACTGGGTGTCTTCGGCGGCCAAAACCTTCTCCCCACGGGTTCTCCTTCGTGGGGAAGCAGGATTGGGCGCGCGAAGGCCTTCTGCACCCAGGCCCCAGCCATGCCCCCTGAGCCAGCTCGGCCGCGCAGCGCCTAGGCCCCGTCGCACCGAAGGCCCCAAACAATCTTCTGGCAGCTGCATTCTGCAAAGGGAAACTCTCCTCGGGCAGCAAACCACAGCCCCAATGCGCCTCAGATCCAGAGAGCAACGCAAGCCGTTTTCGCCCCCGGCCCCACGCTCTTCATAGCAAAAAGCGAGGCTGAGCTCCCTGGGCCCTGCTGCATTGCTGGGGGTCTCCAGCGCCCGAAACCTAGTCCCCATGAGTTCTCCTTCGTGGGGAGGAAGGATTGGGCGCGCGAAGGCCTTCTGCGCCCAGGCCCCAGCCATGCCCCCTGAGCCATCACGGCCGCTCAGCGCCGAGGCCCCGTCGCACCGACAGCCCGAAACAATCTTCTGGCAGCTGCATTCTGCAAAGGGAAACTCTCCTCGGGCAGCAAACCACAGCCCCAACGCGCCTCGGATCGAGAAAGCAACGCAAGCCGTTTTCGCCCCCGGAACCCCGCTCTCCATAGAGCGAACCGGGGCTGGGCTGCCCAGCCTCCCTGGGCCCTGCTGCTTTGCTGGGGGTCTCCGGTGCCCGAAACCCACTCCCCATGGGTTCTCCTTCGTGGGGAAGGAGGATTGGGCGCGCGAAGGCCTTCTGCGCCCAGGCCCCAGCCATGCCCCCTGAGCCAGCTCGGCCACACAGCGCCTAGGCCCAGTCGCACCGACGGCCCCAAACAATCTTCTGTCAGCTGCATTCTGCAAAGGGAAACTCTCCTCGGCAGCAAACCACAGCCCCAACGCGCCTCGGATCGAGAAAGCAACGCAAGCCGTTTTCGCCCCCGGACCCCCGCTCTCCATAGAGCGAACCGGGGCTGGGCTGCCCCGGCTCCCTGGGCCCTGCTGCTTTGCTGGGGGTCTCCGGTGCCTGAAACCCACTCCCCACGGGTTCTCCTTCGTGGGGAAGCAGGAATGGGTGCGCGAAGCCTTCTGCGCCCAGGCCCCAGCCATGACCCATGAGCCGGCTCCGCCACTCAGCGCCGAGGCTCCTTTGAATCGACGGACATAAACGAACTACTGGCAGCTGCATTTTGCAAAGGGAAACTCTCCTCGGGCAGCAAACCACAGCCCCAACGCGCCTCGGATCGAGAAAGCAACGCAAGCCGTTTTCACCCCCGGCCCCCCGCTCTCCATAGAGCGAACCGGGGCTGGGCTGCCCCGGCTCCCTGGGCCCTGCTGCTTTGCTGGGGGTCTCCGGTGCCCGAAACCCACTCCCCACGGGTTCTCCTTCGTGGGGAAGCAGGATTGGGCGCGCGAAGGCCTTCTGCGCCCAGGCCCCAGCCATGCCCCCTGAGCCAGCTCGGCCGCGCAGCGCCGAGGCCCCGTTGCACCGAAGTCCCAAAACGAGCTTCTGGGAACTGCATTCTGCAAAATGAAACACTCCTCCGGCAGCAAACCACAGCCCCAACGCGCCTCGGATCGAGAAAGCAACGCAAGCCGTTTTTGCCCCCGGCCCCCCGCTCTCCATAGAGCGAACCGGGGCTGGGCTGCCCAGGCTCCCTGGGCCCTGCTGCTTTGCTGGGGGTCTCCGGTGCCCGAAACCCACTCCCCACGGGTTCTCCTTCGTGGGGAAGCAGGATTGGGCGCGCGAAGGCCTTCTGCGCCCAGGCCCCAGCCATGCCCCCTGAGCCAGCTCGGCCGCGCAGCGCCTAGGCCCCGTCGCACCGAAGGCCCCAAACAATCTTCTGGCAGCTGCATTCTGCAAAGGGAAAATCTCCTCGGGCAGCAAACCACAGCCCCAACGCGCCTCAGATGGAGAATGCAACGCAAGCCGTTTTCGCCCCGGGCCCCCCGCTCTCCATAGAGCGAACCGGGGCTGGGCTGCCCCGGCTCCCTGGGCCCTGCTGCTTTACTGGGTGTCTTCGGCGGCCAAAACCTTCTCCCCACGGGTTCTCCTTCGTGGGGAAGCAGGATTGGGCGCGCGAAGAAGTTCTGTGCCCAGGCCCCAGCCATGTCCCCTGAGCCAGCTTGGCCGCTCAGCGCCGAGGCCCCATCACACGGAACGCCCAAAACGAGCTTCTGGCAGCTGCATTCTGCAAAGGGAAACTCTCCTCGGGCAGCAAACCACAGCCCCAACGCGCCTCGAATCCAGAAAGCAACGCAAGCCTTTTTCGGCCCCGGCCCCACCCTCTCCATAGGGCAAAGCGGGTAGAGCTGCCCCTGGCTCCCTGGGCCCTGCTGCTTTGCTGGGGGTCTCAGCGGCCGAAACCCACTCCCCACGGGTTTTCCTTCGTGGGGAAGCAGGATTGGGCGCGCGAAAGCCTTCTGCGCCCAGCCCCAGCCATGCTCCTTGAGCCAGCTCGGCCGCTCAGCGCCGAGGCCCCGTTGCACCGAAGTCCCAAAACGAGCTTCTGGGAACTGCATTCTGCAAAATGAAACACTCCTCCGGCAGCAAACCACAGCCCCAACGCGCCTCGGATCGAGAAAGCAACGCAAGCCGTTTTTGCCCCCGGCCCCCCGCTCTCCATAGAGCGAACCGGGGCAGGGCTGCCCAGGCTCCCTGGGCCCTGCTGCTTTGCTGGGGGTCTGCGGTGCCCGAAACCCACTCCCCACGGGATCTCCTTCGTGGGGAAGCAGGATTGGGCGCGCGAAGGCCTTCTGCGCCCAGCCCCAGCCATGCCCCTTGAGCCAGCTCGGCCGCTCAGCGCCGAGGCCCCGTTGCACCGAAGGCCCAAAACGAGCTTCTGGGAACTGCATTCTGCAAAGTGAAACACTCCTCCGGCAGCAAACCACAGCCCCAGTGCGCCTCAGATCCAGAGAGCAACGCAAGCCGTTTTCGCCCCCGGCCCCACGCTCTCCATAGCGCAAAGCGAGGCTGAGCTCCCTGGGCCCTGCTGCATTGCTGGGGGTCTCCAGCCCCCGAAACCTAGTCCCCATGAGTTCTCCTTCGTGGGGAGGCAGGATTGGGCGCGCGAAGAAGTTCTGCGCCCAGTCCCCAGCCATGCCTCCTGTGCCAGCTCGGCCGCTCAGCGCCGAGGCCCGTCGCACCGACGGCCCCAAACGAGCTTCTGGCAGCTGCATTCTGCAAAGGGAAAGTCTCCTCGGGCAGCAAACCACAGCCCCAACGCGCCTCGGATGGAGAAAGCAACGCAAGCCGTTTTCGCCCCCGGCCCTCTGCTCTCCATAGGGCGAACCGGGCCTGGGCTGCCCCGGCTCCCTGGGCCCTGCTGCTTTGCTGGGGGTCTCCGGTGCCCGAAACCCACTCCCCACGGGTTCTCCTTCGTGGGGAAGCAGGATTGGGCGCGCGAAGGCCTTCTGCGCCCAGGCCCCAGCCATGCCCCTTGAGCCAGCTCGGCCGCTCAGCGCCGAGGCCCCGTTGCACCGAAGGCCCAAAACGAGCTTCTGGGAACTGCATTCTGCAAAGGGAAACACTCCTCCGGCAGCAAACCACAGCCCCAATGCGCCTCGGATCCAGAGAGCAACGCAAGCCGTTTTTGCCCCCGGCCCTACGCTCTCCATAGCGCAACGCAGGGCAGGGCTGCCCCTGGCTACCAGAGCCCTGCTGCTTTACTGGGTGTCTTCGGCGGCCAAAACCTTCTCCCCACGGGTTCTCCTTCGTGGGGAAGCAGGATTGGGCGCGCGAAGAAGTTCTGTGCCCAGGCCCCAGCCATGCCCCCTGAGCCAGCACGGCCGCTCAGCGCCGAGGCCCCATCACACGGAACGCCCAAAACGAGCTTCTGGCAGCTGCATTCTGCAAAGGGAAACTCTCCTCGGGCAGCAAAACACAGCCCCAACGCGCCTCAGATCCAGAAAGCAACGCAAGCGGTTTTCGCGACCGGCCCCACGCTCTCCAAAGCGCAAAGCGGGGCTGGCCTGCCCCTGGCTCCCTGGGCCCTGCTGCTTTGCTGGGGGTCTCGGCGGCCGACACCCACTCCCCACGGGTTTTCCTTCGTGGGGAAGCAGGATTGGGCGCGCGAAGGCCTTTTGCGCCCAGTCCCCAGCCATGCCTCCTGTGCCAGCTCGGCCGCTCAGCGCCGAGGCCCCGTCGCACCGACGGCCCCAAACGACCTTCTGGCAGCTGCATTCTGCAAAGGGAAAGTCTCCTCGGGCAGCAAACCACAGCCCCAACGCGCCTCGGTTCGAGAAAGCAACGCAAGCCGTTTTCGCCCCCGGCCCTCCGCTCTCCATACGTACGAACCGGGCCTGGGCTGCCCCGGCTCCCTGGGCCCTGCTGCTTTGCTGGGGGTCTCAGCGGCCGAAACCCACTCCCCACGTGTTCCCCTTCGTGGGGAAGCAGGATTGGGCGCGCGAAGAAGTTCTGCGCCCAGTCCCCAGCCATGCCTCCTGTGCCAGCTCGGCCGCTCAGCGCCGAGGCCCCGTCGCACCTACGGCCCCAAACGAGCTTCTGGCAGCTGCATTCTGCAAAGGGAAAGTCTCCTCGGGCAGCAAACCACAGCCCCAACGCGCCTCGGATCGAGAAAGCAACGCAAGCCGTTTTCGCCCCAGGCCCTCTGCTCTCCATAGGGCGAACCGGGCCTGGGCTGCCCCGGCTCCCTGGGCCCTGCTGCTTTGCTGGGGGTCTCCGGTGCCCGAAACCCACTCCCCACGGGTTCTCCTTCGTGGGGAAGCAGGATTCGGCGCGCGAAGGCCTTCTGCGCCCAGCCCCAGCCATGCCCCTTGAGCCAGCTCGGCCGCTCAGCGCCGAGGCCCCGGTGCACCGAAGGCCCAAAACGAGCTTCTGGGAACTGCATTCTGCAAAGTGAAACACTCCTCCGGCAGCAAACCACAGCCCCAATGCGCCTCAGATCCAGAGAGCAACGCAAGCCGTTTTCGCCCCCGGCCCCACGCTCTTCATAGCAAAAAGCGAGGCTGAGCTCCCTGGGCCCTGCTGCATTGCTGGGGGTCTCCAGCGCCCGAAACCTAGTCCCCATGAGTTCTCCTTCGTGGGGAGGAAGGATTGGGCGCGCGAAGGCCTTCTGCGCCCAGGCCCCAGCCATGCCCCCTGAGCCATCACGGCCGCTCAGCGCCGAGGCCCCGTCGCACCGACAGCCCCAAACAATCTTCTGGCAGCTGCATTCTGCAAAGGGAAACTCTCCTCGGGCAGCAAACCACAGCCCCAACGCGCCTCGGATCGAGAAAGCAACGCAAGCCGTTTTCGCCCCCGGCCCCCCGCTCTCCATAGAGCGAACCGGGGCTGGGCTGCCCCGGCTCCCTGGGCCCTGCTGCTTTGCTGGGTGTCTCCGGTGCCTGAAACCCACTCCCCACGGGTTCTCCTTTGTGGGGAAGCAGGATTGGGCGCGCGAAGGCCTTCTGCGCCCAAGCCCCAGCCATGCCACCTGAGCCAGCACGGCCGCTCAGCGCCGAGGCCCCGTCGCACCGACAGCCCGAAACAATCTTCTGGCAGCTGCATTCTGCAAAGGGAAACTCTCCTCGGGCAGCAAACCACAGCCCCAACGCGCCTCGGATCGAGAAAGCAACGCAAGCCGTTTTCGCCCCCGGCCCCCCGCTCTCCATAGAGCGAACCGAGGCTGGGCTGCCCCGGCTCCCTGGGCCCTGCTGCTTTGCTGGGGGTCTCCGGTGCCTGAAACCCACTCCCCACGGGTTCTCCTTCGTGGGGAAGCAGGAATGGGTGCGCGAAGCCTTCTGCGCCCAGGCCCCAGCCATGACCCATGAGCCGGCTCCGCCACTCAGCGCCGAGGCTCCTTTGAATCGACGGACATAAACGAACTACTGGCAGCTGCATTTTGCAAAGGGAAACTCTCCTCGGGCAGCAAACCACAGCCCCAACGCGCCTCGGATCGAGAAAGCAACGCAAGCCGTTTTCACCCCCGGCCCCCCGCTCTCCATAGAGCGAACCGGGGCTGGGCTGCCCCGGCTCCCTGGGCCCTGCTGCTTTGCTGGGGGTCTCCGGTGCCCGAAACCCACTCCCCACGGGTTCTCCTTCGTGGGGAAGCAGGATTGGGCGCGCGAAGGCCTTCTGCGCCCAGGCCCCAGCCATGCCCCCTGAGCCAGCTCGGCCGCGCAGCGCCGAGGCCCCGTTGCACCGAAGTCCCAAAACGAGCTTCTGGGAACTGCATTCTGCAAAATGAAACACTCCTCCGGCAGCAAACCACAGCCCCAACGCGCCTCGGATCGAGAAAGCAACGCAAGCCGTTTTCACCCCCGGCCCTCTGCTCTCCATAGGGCGAATCGGGCCTGGGCTGCCCCGGCTCCCTGGGCCCTGCTGCTTTGCTGGGGGTCTCCGGTGCCCGAAACCCACTCCCCACGGGTTCTCCTTCGTGGGGAAGCAGGATTCGGCGCGCGAAGGCCTTCTGCGCCCAGCCCCAGCCATGCCCCTTGAGCCAGCTCGGCCGCTCAACGCCGAGGCCCCGTTGCACCGAAGGCCCAAAACGAGCTTCTGGGAACTGCATTCTGCAAAGTGAAACACTCCTCCGGCAGCAAACCACAGCCCCAATGCGCCTCAGATCCAGAGAGCAACGCAAGCCGTTTTCGCCCCCGGCCCCACGCTCTTCATAGCAAAAAGCGAGGCTGAGCTCCCTGGGCCCTGCTGCATTGCTGGGGGTCTCCAGCGCCCGAAACCTAGTCCCCATGAGTTCTCCTTCGTGGGGAGGAAGGATTGGGCGCGCGAAGGCCTTCTGCGCCCAGTCCCCAGCCATGCCCCCTGAGCCATCACGGCCGCTCAGCGCCGAGGCCCCGTCGCACCGACAGCCCGAAACAATCTTCTGGCAGCTGCATTCTGCAAAGGGAAACTCTCCTCGGGCAGCAAACCACAGCCCCAACGCGCCTCGGATCGAGAAAGCAACGCAAGCCGTTTTCGTCCCCGGAACCCCGCTCTCCATAGAGCGAACCGGGGCTGGGCTGCCCAGCCTCCCTGGGCCCTGCTGCTTTGCTGGGGGTCTCCGGTGCCCGAAACCCACTCCCCATGGGTTCTCCTTCGTGGGGAAGGAGGATTGGGCGCGCGAAGGCCTTCTGCGCCCAGGCCCCAGCCATGCCCCCTGAGCCAGCTCGGCCACACAGCGCCTAGGCCCAGTCGCACCGACGGCCCCAAACAATCTTCTGTCAGCTGCATTCTGCAAAGGGAAACTCTCCTCGGGCAGCAAACCACAGCCCCAACGCGCCTCGGATCGAGAAAGCAACGCAAGCCGTTTTCGCCCCCGGCCCCCCGCTCTCCATAGAGCGAACCGGGGCTGGGCTGCCCCGGCTCCCTGGGCCCTGCTGCTTTGCTGGGTGTCTCCGGTGCCTGAAACCCACTCCCCACGGGTTCTCCTTTGTGGGGAAGCAGGATTGGGCGCGCGAAGGCCTTCTGCGCCCAAGCCCCAGCCATGCCACCTGAGCCAGCACGGCCGCTCAGCGCCGAGGCCCCGTCGCACCGACAGCCCGAAACAATCTTCTGGCAGCTGCATTCTGCAAAGGGAAACTCTCCTCGGCAGCAAACCACAGCCCCAACGCGCCTCGGATCGAGAAAGCAACGCAAGCCGTTTTCGCCCCCGGCCCCCCGCTCTCCATAGAGCGAACCGGGGCTGGGCTGCCCCGGCTCCCTGGGCCCTGCTGCTTTGCTGGGGATCTCCGGTGCCTGAAACCCACTCCCCACGGGTTCTCCTTCGTGGGGAAGCAGGAATGGGTGCGCGAAGCCTTCTGCGCCCAGGCCCCAGCCATGACCCATGAGCCAGCTCCGCCACTCAGCGCCGAGGCTCCTTTGAATCGACGGACATAAACGAACTACTGGCAGCTGCATTTTGCAAAGGGAAACTCTCCTCGGGCAGCAAACCACAGCCCCAACGCGCCTCGGATCGAGAAAGCAACGCAAGCCGTTTTCACCCCCGGCCCCCCGCTCTCCATACGTACGAACCGGGCCTGGGCTGCCCCGGCTCCCTGGGCCCTGCTGCTTTGCTGGGGGTCTCCGGTGCCCGAAACCCACTCCCCACGGGTTCTCCTTCGTGGGGAAGCAGGATTGGGCGCGCGAAGGCCTTCTGCGCCCAGGCCCCAGCCATGCCCCCTGAGCCAGCTCGGCCGCGCAGCGCCGAGTCCCCGTTGCACCGAAGTCCCAAAACGAGCTTCTGGGAACTGCATTCTGCAAAATGAAACACTCCTCCGGCAGCAAACCACAGCCCCAACGCGCCTCGGATCGAGAAAGCAACGCAAGCCGTTTTTGCCCCCGGCTCCCCGCTCTCCATAGAGCGAACCGGGGCTGGGCTGCCCAGGCTCCCTGGGCCCTGCTGCTTTGCTGGGGGTCTCCGGTGCCCGAAACCCACTCCCCACGGGTTCTCCTTCGTGGGGAAGCAGGATTGGGCGCGCGAAGGCCTTCTGCGCCCAGGCCCCAGCCATGCCCCCTGAGCCAGCTCGGCCGCGCAGCGCCTAGGCCCCGTCGCACCGAAGGCCCCAAACAATCTTCTGGCAGCTGCATTCTGCAAAGGGAAAATCTCCTCGGGCAGCAAACCACAGCCCCAACGCGCCTCAGATGGAGAATGCAACGCAAGCCGTTTTCGCCCCGGGCCCCCCGCTCTCCATAGAGCGAACCGGGGCTGGGCTGCCCCGGCTCCCTGGGCCCTGCTGCTTTACTGGGTGTCTTCGGCGGCCAAAACCTTCTCCCCACGGGTTCTCCTTCGTGGGGAAGCAGGATTGGGCGCGCGAAGAAGTTCTGTGCCCAGGCCCCAGCCATGTCCCCTGAGCCAGCTTGGCCGCTCAGCGCCGAGGCCCCATCACACGGAACGCCCAAAACGAGCTTCTGGCAGCTGCATTCTGCAAAGGGAAACTCTCCTCGGGCAGCAAACCACAGCCCCAACGCGCCTCGAATCCAGAAAGCAACGCAAGCCTTTTTCAGCCCCGGCCCCACGCTCTCAATAGGGCAAAGCGGGTAGAGCTGCCCCTGGCTCCCTGGGCCCTGCTGCTTTGCTGGGGGTCTCAGCGGCCGAAACCCACTCCCCACGGGTTTTCCTTCGTGGGGAAGCAGGATTGGGCACGCGAAAGCCTTCTGCGCCCAGCCCCAGCCATGCCCCTTGAGCCAGCTCGGCCGCTCAGCGCCGAGGCCCCGTTGCACCGAAGTCCCAAAACGAGCTTCTGGGAACTGCATTCTGCAAAATGAAACACTCCTCCGGCAGCAAACCACAGCCCCAATGCGCCTCAGATGCAGAGAGTAACACAAGCCGTTTTCGCCCCCGGCCCCACGCTCTCCATAGCGCAAAGCGAGGCTGGGCTGCCCCTGGCTCCCTGGGCCCTGCTGCATTGCTGGGGGTCTCCAGCGCCCGAAACCTAGTCCCCATGAGTTCTCCTTGGTGGGGAGGCAGGATTGGGCGCGCGAAGAAGTTCTGCGCCCAGTCCCCAGCCATGCCTCCTGTGCCAGCTCGGCCGCTCAGCGCCGAGGCCCCGTCGCACCGACGGCCCAAAACGAGCTTCTGGCAGCTGCATTCTGCAAAGGGAAACTCTCCTCCGGCAGCAAACCACAGCCCCAACGCGCCTCGGATCGAGAAAGCAACGCAAGCCGTTTTCACCCCCGGCCCCCCGCTCTCCATAGAGCGAACCGGGGCTGGGCTGCCCCGGCTCCCTGGGCCCTGCTGCTTTGCTGGGGGTCTCCGGTGCCAGAAACCCACTCCCCACGGGTTCTCCTTCGTGGGGAAGCAGGATTGGGCGCGCGAAGGCCTTCTGCGCCCAGGCCCCAGCAATGCCCCCTGAGCCAGCTCGGCCGCGCAGCGCCTAGGCCCCGTCGCACCGAAGGCCCCAAACAATCTTCTGGCAGCTGCATTCTGCAAAGGGAAAATCTCCTCGGGCAGCAAACCACAGCCCCAACGCGCCTCGGATGGAGAATGCAACGCAAGCCGTTTTCGCCCCCGGCCCCCCGCTCTCCATAGAGCGAACCGGGGCTGGGCTGCCCCGGCTCCCTGGGCCCTGCTGCTTTACTGGGTGTCTTCGGCGGCCAAAACCTTCTCCCCACGGGTTCTCCTTCGTGGGGAAGCAGGATTGGGCGCGCGAAGAAGTTCTGTGCCCAGGCCCCAGCCATGTCCCCTGAGCCAGCTTGGCCGCTCAGCGCCGAGGCCCCATCACACGGAACGCCCAAAACGAGCTTCTGGCAGCTGCATTCTGCAAAGGGAAACTCTCCTCGGGCAGCAAACCACAGCCCCAACGCGCCTCGAATCCAGAAAGCAACGCAAGCCTTTTTCGGCCCCGGCCCCACGCTCTCCATAGCGCAAAGCGGGGCTGGCCTGCCCCTGGCTCCCTGGGCCCTGCTGCTTTGCTGGGGGTCTCAGCGGCCGAAACCCACTCCCCACGGGTTTTCCTTCGTGGGGAAGCAGGATTGGGCACGCGAAAGCCTTCTGCGCCCAGCCCCAGCCATGCCCCTTGAGCCAGCTCGGCCGCTCAGCGCCGAGGCCCCGTTGCACCGAAGTCCCAAAACGAGCTTCTGGGAACTGCATTCTGCAAAATGAAACACTCCTCCGGCAGCAAACCACAGCCCCAACGCGCCTCGGATCGAGAAAGCAACGCAAGCCGTTTTTCCCCCGGCCCCCCGCTCTCCATAGAGCGAACCGGGGCCGGGCTGCCCAGGCTCCCTGGGCCCTGCTGCTTTGCTGGGGGTCTCCGGTGCCCGAAACCCACTCCCCACGGGTTCTCCTTCGTGGGGAAGCAGGATTGGGCGCGCGAAGGCCTTCTGCGCCCAGGCCCCAGCCATGCCCCCTGAGCCAGCTCGGCCGCGCAGCGCCTAGGCCCCGTCGCACCGAAGGCCCCAAACAATCTTCTGGCAGCTGCATTCTGCAAAGGGAAAATCTCCTCGGGCAGCAAACCACAGCCCCAACGCGCCTCGGATGGAGAATGCAACGCAAGCCGTTTTCGCCCCCGGCCCCCCGCTCTCCATAGAGCGAACCGGGGCTGGGCTGCCCCGGCTCCCTGGGCCCTGCTGCTTTACTGGGTGTCTTCGGCGGCCAAAACCTTCTCCCCACGGGTTCTCCTTCGTGGGGAAGCAGGATTGGGCGCGCGAAGAAGTTCTGTGCCCAGGCCCCAGCCATGTCCCCTGAGCCAGCTTGGCCGCTCAGCGCCGAGGCCCCATCACACGGAACGCCCAAAACGAGCTTCTGGCAGCTGCATTCTGCAAAGGGAAACTCTCCTCGGGCAGCAAACCACAGCCCCAACGCGCCTCGAATCCAGAAAGCAACGCAAGCCTTTTTCGGCCCCGGCCCCACGCTCTCCATAGGGCAAAGCGGGTAGAGCTGCCCCTGGCTCCCTGGGCCCTGCTGCTTTGCTGGGGGTCTCAGCGGCCGAAACCCACTCCCCACGGGTTTTCCTTCGTGGGGAAGCAGGATTGGGCGGGCGAAAGCCTTCTGCGCCCAGCCCCAGCCATGCCCCTTGAGCCAGCTCGGCCGCTCAGCGCCGAGGCCCCGTTGCACCGAAGTCCCAAAACGAGCTTCTGGGAACTGCATTCTGCAAAATGAAACACTCCTCCGGCAGCAAACCATAGCCCCAATGCGCCTCAGATCCAGAGAGCAACACAAGCCGTTTTTGCCCCCGGCCCCACGCTCTCCATAGCGCAAAGCGAGGCTGAGCTCCCTGGGCCCTGCTGCATTGCTGGGGGTCTCCAGCGCCCGAAACCTAGTCCCCATGAGTTCTCCTTGGTGGGGAGGCAGGATTGAGCGCGCGAAGAAGTTCTGGGCCCAGTCCCCAGCCATGCCTCCTGTGCCAGCTCGGCCGCTCAGCGCCGAGGCCCCGTCGCACCGACGTCCCCAAACGAGCTTCTGGCAGCTGCATTCTGCAAAGGGAAAGTCTCCTCGGGCAGCAAACCACAGCCCCAACGCGCCTCGGATCGAGAAAGCAACGCAAGCCGTTTTCGCCCCCGGCCCTCTGCTATCCATAGGGCGAACCGGGCCTGGGCTGCCCCGGCTCCCTGGGCCCTGCTGCTTTGCTGGGGGTCTCCGGTGCCCGAAACCCACTCCCCACGGGTTCTCCTTCGTGGGGAAGCAGGATTGGGCGCGCGAAGGCCTTCTGCGCCCAGCCCCAGCCATGCCCCTTGAGCCAGCTCGGCCGCTCAGCGCCGAGGCCCCGTTGCACCGAAGGCCCAAAAGGAGCTTCTGGGAACTGCATTCTGCAAAGTGAAACACTCCTCCGGCAGCAAACCACAGCCCCAATGCGCCTCAGATCCAGAGAGCAATGCAAGCCGTTTTCGCCCCTGGCCCCACGCTCTCCATAGCGCAAAGCGAGGCTGAGCTCCCTGGGCCCTGCTGCATTGCTGGGGGTCTCCAGCCCCCGAAACCTAGTCACCATGAGTTCTCCTTCGTGGGGAGGCAGGATTGGGCGCGCGAAGAAGTTCTGCGCGCAGTCCCCAGCCATGCCTCCTGTGCCAGCTCGGCCGCTCAGCGCCGAGGCCCGTCGCACCGACGGCCCCAAACGAGCTTCTGGCAGCTGCATTCTGCAAAGGGAAACTCTCCTCGGGCAGCAAACCACAGCCCCAACGCGCCTCGGATCGAGAAAGCAACGCAAGCCGTTTTCGCCCCCGGCCCTCTGCTCTCCATAGGGCGAACCGGGCCTGGGCTGCCCCGGCTCCCTGGGCCCTGCTGCTTTGCTGGGGGTCTCCGGTGCCTGAAACCCACTCCCCACGGGTTCTCCTTCGTGGAGAAGCAGGATTCGGCGGGCGAAGGCCTTCTGCACCCAGCCCCAGCCATGCCCATTGAGCCAAGTCGGCCGCTCAGCACCGAGGCCCCGTTGCACCGAAGGCCCAAAACGATCTTCTGGGAACTGCATTCTGCAAAGTGAAACACTCCTCCGGCAGCAAACCACAGCCCCAATGCGCCTCAGATCCAGAGAGTAACACAAGCCGTTTTCGCCCCCGGCCCCACGCTCTCCATAGCGCAAAGCGAGGCTGGGCTGTCCCTGGCTCCCTGGGCCCTGCTGCATTGCTGGGGGTCTCCAGCGCCCGAAACCTAGTCCCCATGAGTTCTCCTTCGTGGGGAGGCAGGATTGGGTGCGCGAAGAAGTTCTGCGCCCAGTCCCCAGCCATGCCTCCTGTGCCAGCTCGGCCGCTCAGCGCCGAGGCCCCGTCGCACCGAAGGCCCCAAACAATCTTCTGGCAGCTGCATTCTGCAAAGGGAAAATCTCCTCGGGCAGCAAACCACAGCCCCAACGCGCCTCGGATGGAGAATGCAACGCAAGCCGTTTTCGCCCCCGGCCCCCCGCTCTCCATAGAGCGAACCGGGGCTGGGCTGCCCCGGCTCCCTGGGCCCTGCTGCTTTACTGGGTGTCTTCGGCGGCCAAAACCTTCTCCCCACGGGTTCTCCTTCGTGGGGAAGCAGGATTGGGCGCGCGAAGAAGTTCTGTGCCCAGGCCCCAGCCATGTCCCCTGAGCCAGCTTGGCCGCTCAGCGCCGAGGCCCCATCACACGGAACGCCCAAAACGAGCTTCTGGCAGCTGCATTCTGCAAAGGGAAACTCTCCTCGGGCAGCAAACCACAGCCCCAACGCGCCTCGAATCCAGAAAGCAACGCAAGCCTTTTTCGGCCCCGGCCCCACGCTCTCCATAGGGCAAAGCGGGTAGAGCTGCCCCTGGCTCCCTGGGCCCTGCTGCTTTGCTGGGGGTCTCAGCGGCCGAAACCCACTCCCCACGGGTTTTCCTTCGTGGGGAAGCAGGATTGGGCGCGCGAAAGCCTTCTGCGCCCAGCCCCAGCCATGCCCCTTGAGCCAGCTCGGCCGCTCAGCGCCGAGGCCCCGTTGCACCGAAGTCCCAAAACGAGCTTCTGGGAACTGCATTCTGCAAAATGAAACACTCCTCCGGCAGCAAACCACAGCCCCAATGCGCCTCAGATCCAGAGAGCAACACAAGCCGTTTTTGCCCCCGGCCCCACGCTCTCCATAGCGCAAAGCGAGGCTGAGCTCCCTGGGCCCTGCTGCATTGCTGGGGGTCTCCAGCGCCCGAAACCTAGTCCCCATGAGTTCTCCTTGGTGGGGAGGCAGGATTGGGCGCGCGAAGAAGTTCTGGGCCCAGTCCCCAGCCATGCCTCCTGTGCCAGCTCGGCCGCTCAGCGCCGAGGCCCCGTCGCACCGACGGCCCCAAACGAGCTTCTGGCAGCTGCATTCTGCAAAGGGAAAGTCTCCTCGGGCAGCAAACCACAGCCCCAACGCGCCTCGGATCGAGAAAGCAACGCAAGCCGTTTTCGCCACCGGCCCTCTGCTATCCATAGGGCGAACCGGGCCTGGGCTGCCCCGGCTCCCTGGGCCCTGCTGCTTTGCTGGGGGTCTCCGGTGCCCGAAACCCACTCCCCACGGGTTCTCCTTCGTGGGGAAGCAGGATTGGGCGCGCGAAGGCCTTCTGCGCCCAGCCCCAGCCATGCCCCTTGAGCCAGCTCGGCCGCTCAGCGCCGAGGCCCCGTTGCACCGATGGCCCAAAAGGAGCTTCTGGGAACTGCATTCTGCAAAGTGAAACACTCCTCCGGCAGCAAACCACAGCCCCAATGCGCCTCAGATCCAGAGAGCAATGCAAGCCGTTTTCGCCCCTGGCCCCACGCTCTCCATAGCGCAAAGCGAGGCTGAGCTCCCTGGGCCCTGCTGCATTGCTGGGGGTCTCCAGCCCCCGAAACCTAGTCACCATGAGTTCTCCTTCGTGGGGAGGCAGGATTGGGCGCGCGAAGAAGTTCTGCGCCCAGTCCCCAGCCATGCCTCCTGTGCCAGCTCGGCCGCTCAGCGCCGAGGCCCGTCGCACCGACGGCCCCAAACGAGCTTCTGGCAGCTGCATTCTGCAAAGGGAAACTCTCCTCGGGCAGCAAACCACAGCCCCAACGCGCCTCGGATCGAGAAAGCAACGCAAGCCGTTTTCGCCCCCGGCCCTCTGCTCTCCATAGGGCGAACCGGGCCTGGGCTGCCCCGGCTCCCTGGGCCCTGCTGCTTTGCTGGGGGTCTCCGGTGCCTGAAACCCACTCCCCACGGGTTCTCCTTCGTGGGGAAGCAGGATTCGGCGGGCGAAGGCCTTCTGCGCCCAGCCCCAGCCATGCCCATTGAGCCAAGTCGGCCGCTCAGCACCGAGGCCCCGTTGCACCGAAGGCCCAAAACGATCTTCTGGGAACTGCATTCTGCAAAGTGAAACACTCCTCCGGCAGCAAACCACAGCCCCAATGCGCCTCAGATCCAGAGAGTAACACAAGCCGTTTTCGCCCCCGGCCCCACGCTCTCCATAGCGCAAAGCGAGGCTGGGCTGTCCCTGGCTCCCTGGGCCCTGCTGCATTGCTGGGGGTCTCCAGCGCCCGAAACCTAGTCCCCATGAGTTCTCCTTCGTGGGGAGGCAGGATTGGGTGCGCGAAGAAGTTCTGCGCCCAGTCCCCAGCCATGCCTCCTGTGCCAGCTCGGCCGCTCAGCGCCGAGGCCCCGTCGCACCGACGGCCCCAAACGAGCTTCTGGCAGCTGCATTCTGCAAAGGGAAACTCTCCTCGGGCAGCAAACCACAGCCCCAACGCGCCTCGAATCCAGAAAGCAACGCAAGCCTTTTTCGGCCCCGGCCCCACGCTCTCCATAGGGCAAAGCGGGTAGAGCTGCCCCTGGCTCCCTGGGCCCTGCTGCTTTGCTGGGGGTCTCAGCGGCCGAAACCCACTCCCCACGGGTTTTCCTTCGTGGGGAAGCAGGATTGGGCGCGCGAAAGCCTTCTGCGCCCAGCCCCAGCCATGCCCCTTGAGCCAGCTCGGCCGCTCAGCGCCGAGGCCCCGTTGCACCGAAGTCCCAAAACGAGCTTCTGGGAACTGCATTCTGCAAAATGAAACACTCCTCCGGCAGCAAACCACAGCCCCAATGCGCCTCAGATCCAGAGAGCAACACAAGCCGTTTTTGCCCCCGGCCCCACGCTCTCCATAGCGCAAAGCGAGGCTGAGCTCCCTGGGCCCTGCTGCATTGCTGGGGGTCTCCAGCGCCCGAAACCTAGTCCCCATGAGTTCTCCTTGGTGGGGAGGCAGGATTGGGCGCGCGAAGAAGTTCTGGGCCCAGTCCCCAGCCATGCCTCCTGTGCCAGCTCGGCCGCTCAGCGCCGAGGCCCCGTCGCACCGACGGCCCCAAACGAGCTTCTGGCAGCTGCATTCTGCAAAGGGAAAGTCTCCTCGGGCAGCAAACCACAGCCCCAACGCGCCTCGGATCGAGAAAGCAACGCAAGCCGTTTTCGCCACCGGCCCTCTGCTATCCATAGGGCGAACCGGGCCTGGGCTGCCCCGGCTCCCTGGGCCCTGCTGCTTTGCTGGGGGTCTCCGGTGCCCGAAACCCACTCCCCACGGGTTCTCCTTCGTGGGGAAGCAGGATTGGGCGCGCGAAGGCCTTCTGCGCCCAGCCCCAGCCATGCCCCTTGAGCCAGCTCGGCCGCTCAGCGCCGAGGCCCCGTTGCACCGATGGCCCAAAAGGAGCTTCTGGGAACTGCATTCTGCAAAGTGAAACACTCCTCCGGCAGCAAACCACAGCCCCAATGCGCCTCAGATCCAGAGAGCAATGCAAGCCGTTTTCGCCCCTGGCCCCACGCTCTCCATAGCGCAAAGCGAGGCTGAGCTCCCTGGGCCCTGCTGCATTGCTGGGGGTCTCCAGCCCCCGAAACCTAGTCACCATGAGTTCTCCTTCGTGGGGAGGCAGGATTGGGCGCGCGAAGAAGTTCTGCGCCCAGTCCCCAGCCATGCCTCCTGTGCCAGCTCGGCCGCTCAGCGCCGAGGCCCGTCGCACCGACGGCCCCAAACGAGCTTCTGGCAGCTGCATTCTGCAAAGGGAAACTCTCCTCGGGCAGCAAACCACAGCCCCAACGCGCCTCGGATCGAGAAAGCAACGCAAGCCGTTTTCGCCCCCGGCCCTCTGCTCTCCATAGGGCGAACCGGGCCTGGGCTGCCCCGGCTCCCTGGGCCCTGCTGCTTTGCTGGGGGTCTCCGGTGCCTGAAACCCACTCCCCACGGGTTCTCCTTCGTGGGGAAGCAGGATTCGGCGGGCGAAGGCCTTCTGCGCCCAGCCCCAGCCATGCCCATTGAGCCAAGTCGGCCGCTCAGCACCGAGGCCCCGTTGCACGGAAGGCCCAAAACGATCTTCTGGGAACTGCATTCTGCAAAGTGAAACACTCCTCCGGCAGCAAACCACAGCCCCAATGCGCCTCAGATCCAGAGAGTAACACAAGCCGTTTTCGCCCCCGGCCCCACGCTCTCCATAGCGCAAAGCGAGGCTGGGCTGTCCCTGGCTCCCTGGGCCCTGCTGCATTGCTGGGGGTCTCCAGCGCCCGAAACCTAGTCCCCATGAGTTCTCCTTCGTGGGGAGGCAGGATTGGGTGCGCGAAGAAGTTCTGCGCCCAGTCCCCAGCCATGCCTCCTGTGCCAGCTCGGCCGCTCAGCGCCGAGGCCCCGTCGCACCGACGGCCCCAAACGAGCTTCTGGCAGCTGCATTCTGCAAAGGGAAACTCTCCTCGGGCTGCAAACCACAGCCCCAACGCGCCTCGGATCGAGAAAGCAACGCAAGCCGTTTTCACCCCCGGCCCCCCGCTCTCCATAGAGCGAACCGGGGCTGGGCTGCCCCGGCTCCCTGGGCCCTGCTGCTTTGCTGGGGGTCTCCGGTGCCAGAAACCCACTCCCCACGGGTTCTCCTTCGTGGGGAAGCAGGATTGGGCGCGCGAAGGCCTTCTGCACCCAGGCCCCAGCCATGCCCCCTGAGCCAGCTCGGCCGCGCAGCGCCTAGGCCCCGTCGCACCGAAGGCCCCAAACAATCTTCTGGCAGCTGCATTCTGCAAAGGGAAAATCTCCTCGGGCAGCAAACCACAGCCCCAACGCGCCTCAGATGGAGAATGCAACGCAAGCCGTTTTCGCCATGGGCCCCCCGCTCTCCATAGAGCGAACCGGGGCTGGGCTGCCCCGGCTCCCTGGGCCCTGCTGCTTTACTGGGTGTCTTCGGCGGCCAAAACCTTCTCCCCACGGGTTCTCCTTCGTGGGGAAGCAGGATTGGGCGCGCGAAGAAGTTCTGTGCCCAGGCCCCAGCCATGTCCCCTGAGCCAGCTTGGCCGCTCAGCGCCGAGGCCCCATCACACGGAACGCCCAAAACGAGCTTCTGGCAGCTGCATTCTGCAAAGGGTAACTCTCCTCGGGCAGCAAACCACAGCCCCAAAGCGCCTCGAATCCAGAAAGCAACGCAAGCCTTTTTCAGCCCCGGCCCCACGCTCTCCATAGGGCAAAGCGGGTAGAGCTGCCCCTGGCTCCCTGGTCCCTGCTGCTTTGCTGGGGGTCTCAGCGGCCGAAACCCACTCCCCACGGGTTTTCCTTCGTGGGGAAGCAGGATTGGGCGCGCGAAAGCCTTCTGCGCCCAGCCCCAGCCATGCCCCTTGAGCCAGCTCGGCCGCTCAGCGCCGAGGCCCCGTTGCACCGAAGTCCCAAAACGAGCTTCTGGGAACTGCATTCTGCAAAATGAAACACTCCTCCGGCAGCAAACCACAGCCCCAATGCGCCTCGGATCGAGAAAGCAACGCAAGCCGTTTTTGCCCCCGGCCCCCCGCTCTCCATAGAACGAACCGGGGCAGGGCTGCCCAGGCTCCCTGGGCTCTGCTGCTTAGCTGGGGGTCTCCGGTGCCCGAAACCCACTCCCCATGGGTTCTCCTTCGTGGGGAAGCAGGATTGGGCGCGCGAAGGCCTTCTGCGCCCAGGCCCCAGCCATGCCCCCTGAGCCAGCTCGGCCGCGCAGCGCCTAGGCCCCGTCGCACCGAAGGCCCCAAACAATCTTCTGGCAGCTGCATTCTGCAAAGGGAAAATCTCCTCGGGCAGCAAACCACAGCCCCAACGCGCCTCGGATTGAGAATGCAACGCAAGCCGTTTTCGCCCCCGGCCCCCCGCTCTCCATAGATCGAACTGGGGCTGGGCTGCCCCGGCTCCCTGGGCCCTGCTGCTTTACTGGGTGTCTTCGGCGGCCAAAACCTTCTCCCCACGGGTTCTCCTTCGTGGGGAAGCAGGATTGGGCGCGCGAAGAAGTTCTGTGCCCAGGCCCCAGCCATGTCCCCTGAGCCAGCTTGGCCGCTCAGCGCCGAGGCCCCATCACACGGAACGCCCAAAACGAGCTTCTGGCAGCTGCATTCTGCAAAGGGAAACTCTCCTCGGGCAGCAAACCACAGCCCCAACGCGCCTCGAATCCAGAAAGCAACGCAAGCCTTTTTCGGCCCCGGCCCCACGCTCTCCATAGGGCAAAGCGGGTAGAGCTGCCCCTGGCTCCCTGGGCCCTGCTGCTTTGCTGGGGGTCTCAGCGGCCGAAACCCACTCCCCACGGGTTTTCCTTCGTGGGGAAGCAGGATTGGGCGCGCGAAAGCCTTCTGCGCCCAGCCCCAGCCATGCCCCTTGAGCCAGCTCGGCCGCTCAGCGCCGAGGCCCCGTTGCACCGAAGTCCCAAAACGAGCTTCTGGGAACTGCATTCTGCAAAATGAAACACTCCTCCGGCAGCAAACCACAGCCCCAATGCGCCTCAGATCCAGAGAGCAACACAAGCCGTTTTCGCCCCCGGCCCCACGCTCTCCATAGCGCAAAGCGAGGCTGAGCTCCCTGGGCCCTGCTGCATTGCTGGGGGTCTCCAGCGCCCGAAACCTAGTCCCCATGAGTTCTCCTTGGTGGGGAGGCAGGATTGGGCGCGCGAAGAAGTTCTGGGCCCAGTCCCCAGCCATGCCTCCTGTGCCAGCTCGGCCGCTCAGCGCCGAGGCCCCGTCGCACCGACGGCCCCAAACGAGCTTCTGGCAGCTGCATTCTGCAAAGGGAAAGTCTCCTCGGGCAGCAAACCACAGCCCCAACGCGCCTCGGATCGAGAAAGCAACGCAAGCCGTTTTCGCCCCCGGCACTCTGCTATCCATAGGGCGAACCGGGCCTGGGCTGCCCCGGCTCCCTGGGCCCTGCTGCTTTGCTGGGGGTCTCCGGTGCCCGAAACCCACTCCCCACGGGTTCTCCTTCGTGGGGAAGCAGGATTGGGTGCGCGAAGGCCTTCTGCGTCCAGCCCCAGCCATGCCACTTGAGCCAGCTCGGCCGCTCAGCGCCGAGGCCCCGTTGCACCGAAGGCCCAAAAGGAGCTTCTGGGAACTGCATTCTGCAAAGTGAAACACTCCTCCGGCAGCAAACCACAGCCCCAATGCGCCTCAGATCCAGAGAGCAATGCAAGCCGTTTTCGCCCCTGGCCCCACGCTCTCCATAGCGCAAAGCGAGGCTGAGCTCCCTGGGCCCTGCTGCATTGCTGGGGTCTCCAGCCCCCGAAACCTAGTCACCATGAGTTCTCCTTCGTGGGGAGGCAGGATTGGGCGCGCGAAGAAGTTCTGCGCGCAGTCCCCAGCCATGCCTCCTGTGCCAGCTCGGCCGCTCAGCGCCGAGGCCCGTCGCACCGACGGCCCCAAACGAGCTTCTGGCAGCTGCATTCTGCAAAGGGAAACTCTCCTCGGGCAGCAAACCACAGCCCCAACGCGCCTCGGATCGAGAAAGCAACGCAAGCCGTTTTCGCCCCCGGCTCTCTGCTCTCCATAGGGCGAACCGGGCCTGGGCTGCCCCGGCTCCCTGGGCCCTGCTGCTTTGCTGGGGGTCTCCGGTGCCCGAAACCCACTCCCCACGGGTTCTCCTTCGTGGGGAAGCAGGATTCGGCGGGCGAAGGCCTTCTGCGCCCAGCCCCAGCCATGCCCATTGAGCCAAGTCGGCCGCTCAGCACCGAGGCCCCGTTGCACCGAAGGCCCAAAACGATATTCTGGGAACTGCATTCTGCAAAGTGAAACACTCCTCCGGCAGCAAACCACAGCCCCAATGCGCCTCAGATCCAGAGAGTAACACAAGCCATTTTCGCCCCCGGCCCCACGCTCTCCATAGCGCAATGCGAGGCTGAGCTCCCTGGGCCCTGCTGCATTGCGGGGGGTCTCCAGCACCCGAAACCTAGTCCCCATGAGTTCTCCTTGGTGGGGAGGCAGGATTGGGCGCGCGAAGAAGTTCTGGGCCCAGTCCCCAGCCATGCCTCCTGTGCCAGCTTGGCCGCTCAGCGCCGAGGCCCCATCACACGGAACGCCCAAAACGAGCTTCTGGCAGCTGCATTCTGCAAAGGGAAAGTCTCCTCGGGCAGCAAACCACAGCCCCAACGCGCCTCGGATCGAGAAAGCAACGCAAGCCTTTTTCGCCCCCGGCCCTCTGCTCTCCATAGGGCGAACCGGGCCTGGGCTGCCCCGGCTCCCTGGGCCCTGCTGCTTTGCTGGGGGTCTCCGGTGCCCGAAACCCACTCCCCACGGGTTCTCCTTCGTGGGGAAGCAGGATTCGGCGCGCGAAGGCCTTCTGCGCCCAGCCCCAGCCATGCCCTTTGAGCCAGCTCGGCCGCTCAGCGCCGAGGACCACAGCCCCAATGCGCCTCAGATCCAGAGAGTAACACAAGCCGTTTTCGCCCCCGGCCCCACGCTCTCCATAGCGCAAAGCGAGGCTGGGCTGCCCCTGGCTCCCTGGGCCCTGCTGCATTGCTGGGGGTCTCCAGCCCCCGAAACCTAGTCCCCATGAGTTCTCCTTCGAGGGGAGGCAGGATTGGGCGCGCGAAGAAGTTCTGCGCCCAGTCCCCAGCCATGCCTCCTGTGCCAGCTCGGCCGCTCAGCGCCGAGGCCCCGTCGCACCGACGGCCCAAAACGAGCTTCTGGCAGCTGCATTCTGCAAAGGGAAAGTCTCCTCGGGCAGCAAACCACAGCCCCAACCTGCCTCGGATCCAGAAAGCAACGCAAGCCGTTTTCGCCACCGGCCCCACGCTCTCCATAGCGCAAAGCGGGGCTGGGCTGCCCCGGCTCCCTGGGCCCTGCTGCTTTGCTGGGGGTCTCCGGCGGCGCAAACCCACTCCCCACGGGTTCTCCTTCGTGGGGAAGCAGGATTGGGCGCGCGAAGGCCTTCTGCGCCCAGCCCCAGCCATGCCCCTTGAGCCAGCTCGGCCGCTCAGCGCCGAGGCCCCGTTGCACCGAAGGCCCAAAACGAGCTTCTGGGAACTGCATTCTGCAAAGGGAAACACTCCTCCGGCAGCAAACCACAGCCCCAATGCGCCTCGGATCCAGAGAGCAACGCAAGCCGTTTTTGCCCCCGGCCCTACGCTCTCCATAGCGCAACGCAGGGCAGGGCTGCCCCTGGCTACCAGAGCCCTGCTGCTTTACTGGGTGTCTTCGGCGGCCAAAACCTTCTCCCCACGGGTTCTCCTTCGTGGGGAAGCAGGATTGGGCGCGCGAAGAAGTTCTGTGCCCAGGCCCCAGCCATGCCCCCTGAGCCAGCTCGGCCGCTCAGCGCCGAGGCCCCATCACACGGAACGCCCAAAACGAGCTTCTGGCAGCTGCATTCTGCAAAGGGAAACTCTCCTCGGGCAGCAAAACACAGACTCAACGCGCCTCAGATCCAGACAGCAACGCAAGCGGTTTTCGCGACCGGCCCCACGCTCTCCAAAGCGCAAAGCGGGGCTGGCCTGCCCCTGGCTCCCTGGGCCCTGCTGCTTTGCTGGGGGTCTCGGCAGCCGACACCCACTCCCCACGGGTTTTCCTTCGTGGGGAAGCAGGATTGGGCGCGCGAAGGCCTTTTGCGCCCAGTCCCCAGCCATGCCTTCTGTGCCAGATCGGCCGCTCAGCGCCGAGGCCCCGTCGCACCGACGGCCCCAAACGACCTTCTGGCAGCTGCATTCTGCAAAGGGAAAGTCTCCTCGGGCAGCAAACCACAGCCCCAACGCGCCTCGGATCGAGAAAGCAACGCAAGCCGTTTTCGCCCCCGGCCCTCCGCTCTCCATACGTACGAACCGGGCCTGGGCTGCCCCGGCTCCCTGGGCCCTGCTGCTTTGGTGGGGGTCTTCGGCGGCCGAAACCCACTCCCCACGTGTTCCCCTTCGTGGGGAAGCAGGATTGGGCGCGCGAAGAAGTTCTGCGCCCAGTCCCCAGCCATGCCTCCTGTGCCAGCTCGGGCGCTCAGCGCCGAGGCCCCGTCGCACCGACGGCCCCAAAGGAGCTTCTGGCAGCTGCATTCTGCAAAGGGAAAGTCTCCTCGGGCAGCAAACCACAGCCCCAACGCGCCTCGGATCGAGAAAGCAACGCAAGCCGTTTTCACCCCCGGCCCTCTGCTCTCCATAGGGCGAACCGGGCCTGGGCTGCCCCGGCTCCCTGGGCCCTGCTGCTTTGCTGGGGGTCTCCGGTGCCTGAAACCCACTCCCCACGGGTTCTCCTTCGTGGGGAAGCAGGATTCGGCGCGCGAAGGCCTTCTGCGCCCAGCCCCAGCCAAGCCCCTTGAGCCAGCTCGGCCGCTCAGCGCCGAGGCCCCGGTGCACCGAAGGCCCAAAACGAGCTTCTGGGAACTGCATTCTGCAAAGTGAAACACTCCTCCGGCAGCAAACCACAGCCCCAATGCGCCTCAGATCCAGAGAGCAACGCAAGCCGTTTTCGCCCCCGGCCCCACGCTCTTCATAGCAAAAAGCGAGGCTGAGCTCCCTGGGCCCTGCTGCATTGCTGGGGGTCTCCAGCGCCCGAAACCTAGTCCCCATGAGTTCTCCTTCGTGGGGAGGAAGGATTGTGCGCGCGAAGGCCTTCTGCGCCCAGGCCCCAGCCATGCCCCCTGAGCCATCACGGCCGCTCAGCGCCGAGGCCCCGTCGCACAGACAGCCCGAAACAATCTTCTGGCAGCTGCATTCTGCAAAGGGAAACTCTCCTCGGGCAGCAAACCACAGCCCCAACGCGCCTCGGATCGAGAAAGCAACGCAAGCCGTTTTCGCCCCCGGCCCCCCGGTCTCCATAGAGCGAACCGGGGCTGGGCTGCCCCGGCTCCCTGGGCCCTGCTGCTTTGCTGGGTGTCTCCGGTGCCTGAAACCCACTCCCCACGGGTTCTCCTTTGTGGGGAAGCAGGATTGGGCGCGCGAAGGCCTTCTGCGCCCAAGCCCCAGCCATGCCACCTGAGCCAGCACGGCCGCTCAGCGCCGAGGCCCCGTCGCACCGACGGCCCGAAACAATCTTCTGGAAGCTGCATTCTGCAAAGGGAAACTCTCCTCGGGCAGCAAACCACAGCCCCAACGCGCCTCGGATCGAGAAAGCAACGCAAGCCGTTTTCGCCCCCGGACCCCCGCTCTCCATAGAGCGAACCGGGGCTGGGCTGCCCCGGCTCCCTGGGCCCTGCTGCTTTGCTGGGGGTCTCCGGTGCCCGAAACCCACTCCCCACGGGTTCTCCTTCGTGGGGAAGCAGGATTGGGCGCGCGAAGGCCTTCTGTGCCCAGGCCCCAGCCATGCCCCCTGAGCCAGCTCGGCCGCGCAGCGCCGAGGCCCCGTTGCACCGAAGTCCCAAAACGAGCTTCTGGGAACTGCATTCTGCAAAATGAAACACTCCTCCGGCAGCAAACCACAGCCCCAACGCGCCTCGGATCGAGAAAGCAACGCAAGCCGTTTTCACCCCCGGCCCTCTGCTCTCCATAGGGCGAACCGGGCCTGGGCTGCCCCGGCTCCCTGGGCCCTGCTGCTTTGCTGGGGGTCTCCGGTGCCCGAAACCCACTCCCCACGGGTTCTCCTTCGTGGGGAAGCAGGATTGGGCGCGCGAAGGCCTTCTGCGCCCAGCCCCAGCCATGCCCCTTGAGCCAGCTCGGCCGCTCAGCGCCGAGGCCCCGTTGCACCGAAGGCCCAAAACGAGCTTCTGGGAACTGCATTCTGCAAAGTGAAACACTCCTCCGGCAGCAAACCACAGCCCCAATGCGCCTCAGATCCAGAGAGCAACGCAAGCCGTTTTCGCCCCCGGCCCCACGCTCTTCATAGCAAAAAGCGAGGCTGAGCTCCCTGGGCCCTGCTGCATTGCTGGGGGTCTCCAGCGCCCGAAACCTAGTCCCCATGAGTTCTCCTTCGTGGGGAGGAAGGATTGGGCGCGCGAAGGCCTTCTGCGCCCAGGCCCCAGCCATGCCCCCTGAGCCATCACGGCCGCTCAGCGCCGAGGCCCCGTCGCACCGACAGCCCGAAACAATCTTCTGGCAGCTGCATTCTGCAAAGGGAAACTCTCCTCGGGCAGCAAACCACAGCCCCAACGCGCCTCGGATCGAGAAAGCAACGCAAGCCGTTTTCGCCCCCGGAACCCCGCTCTCCATAGAGCGAACCGGGGCTGGGCTGCCCAGCCTCCCTGGGCCCTGCTGCTTTGCTAGGGGTCTCCGGTGCCCGAAACCCACTCCCCATGGGTTCTCCTTCGTGGGGAAGGAGGATTGGGCGCGCGAAGGCCTTCTGCGCCCAGGCCCCAGCCATGCCCCCTGAGCCAGCTGGGCCACACAGCGCCTAGGCCCAGTCGCACCGACGGCCCCAAACAATCTTCTGTCAGCTGCATTCTGCAAAGGGAAACTCTCCTCGGGCAGCAAACCACAGCCCCAAAGCGCCTCGGATCGAGAAAGCAACGCAAGCCGTTTTCGCCCCCGGCCCCCCGCTCTCCATAGAGCGAACCGGGGCAGGGCTGCCCAGGCTCCCTGGGCCCTGCTGCTTTGCTGGGTGTCTCCGGTGCCTGAAACCCACTCCCCACGGGTTCTCCTTTGTGGGGAAGCAGGATTGGGCGAGCGAAGGCCTTCTGCGCCCAAGCCCCAGCCATGCCACCTGAGCCAGCACGGCCGCTCAGCGCCGAGGCCCCGTCGCACCGACAGCCCGAAACAATCTTCTGGCAGCTGCATTCTGCAAAGGGAAACTCTCCTCGGCAGCAAACCACAGCCCCAACGCGCCTCGGATCGAGAAAGCAACGCAAGCCGTTTTCGCCCCCGGCCCCCCGCTCTCCATAGAGCGAACCGGGGCTGGGCTGCCCAGGCTCCCTGGGCCCTGCTGCTTTGCTGGGGGTCTCCGGTGCCTGAAACCCACTCCCCACGGGTTCTCCTTCGTGGGGAAGCAGGAATGGGTGCGCGAAGCCTTCTGCGCCCAGGCCCCAGCCATGACCCATGAGCCGGCTCCGCCACTCAGCGCCGAGGCTCCTTTGAATCGACGGACATAAACGAACTACTGGCAGCTGCATTTTGCAAAGGGAAACTCTCCTCGGGCAGCAAACCACAGCCCCAACGCGCCTCGGATGGAGAATGCAACGCAAGCCGTTTTCACCCCCGGCCCCCCGCTCTCCATAGAGCGAACCGGGGCTGGGCTGCCCCGGCTCCCTGGGCCCTGCTGCTTTGCTGGGGGTCTCCGGTGCCCGAAACCCACTCCCCACGGGTTCTCCTTCGTGGGGAAGCAGGATTGGGCGCGCGAAGGCCTTCTGCGCCCAGGCCCCAGTCATGCCCCCTGAGCCAGCTCGGCCGCGCAGCGCCGAGGCCCCGTTGCACCGAAGTCCCAAAACGAGCTTCTGGGAACTGCATTCTGCAAAATGAAACACTCCTCCGGCAGCAAACCACAGCCCCAACGCGCCTCGGATCGAGAAAGCAACGCAAGCCGTTTTTGCCCCCGGCCCCCCGCTCTCCATAGAGCGAACCGGGGCTGGGCTGCCCAGGCTCCCTGGGCCCTGCTGCTTTGCTGGGGGTCTCCGGTGCCCGAAACCCACTCCCCACGGGTTCTCCTTCGTGGGGAAGCAGGATTGGGCGCGCGAAGGCCTTCTGCGCCCAGGCCCCAGCCATGCCCCCTGAGCCAGCTCGGCCGCGCAGCGCCTAGGCCCCGTCGCACCGAAGGCCCCAAACAATCTTCTGGCAGCTGCATTCTGCAAAGGGAAAATCTCCTCGGGCAGCAAACCACAGCCCCAACGCGCCTCGGATGGAGAATGCAACGCAAGCCGTTTTCGCCCCCGGCCCCCCGCTCTCCATAGAGCGAACCGGGGCTGGGCTGCCCCGGCTCCCTGGGCCCTGCTGCTTTACTGGGTGTCTTCGGCGGCCAAAACCTTCTCCCCACGGGTTCTCCTTCGTGGGGAAGCAGGATTGGGCGCGCGAAGAAGTTCTGTGCCCAGGCCCCAGCCATGTCCCCTGAGCCAGCTTGGCCGCTCAGCGCCGAGGCCCCATCACACGGAACGCCCAAAACGAGCTTCTGGCAGCTGCATTCTGCAAAGGGAAACTCTCCTCGGGCAGCAAACCACAGCCCCAACGCGCCTCGAATCCAGAAAGCAACGCAAGCCTTTTTCGGCCCCGGCCCCACGCTCTCCATAGGGCAAAGCGGGTAGAGCTGCCCCTGGCTCCCTGGGCCCTGCTGCTTTGCTGGGGGTCTCAGCGGCCGAAACCCACTCCCCACGGGTTTTCCTTCGTGGGGAAGCAGGATTGGGCGCGCGAAAGCCTTCTGCGCCCAGCCCCAGCCATGCCCCTTGAGCCAGCTCGGCCGCTCAGCGCCGAGGCCCCGTTGCACCGAAGTCCCAAAACGAGCTTCTGGGAACTGCATTCTGCAAAATGAAACACTCCTCCGGCAGCAAACCACAGCCCCAATGCGCCTCAGATCCAGAGAGCAACACAAGCCGTTTTCGCCCCCGGCCCCACGCTCTCCATAGCGCAAAGCGAGGCTGAGCTCCCTGGGCCCTGCTGCATTGCTGGGGGTCTCCAGCGCCCGAAACCTAGTCCCCATGAGTTCTCCTTGGTGGGGAGGCAGGATTGGGCGCGCGAAGAAGTTCTGGGCCCAGTCCCCAGCCATGCCTCCTGTGCCAGCTTGGCCGCTCAGCGCCGAGGCCCCATCACACGGAACGCCCAAAACGAGCTTCTGGCAGCTGCATTCTGCAAAGGGAAAGTCTCCTCGGGCAGCAAACCACAGCCCCAACGCGCCTCGGATCGAGAAAGCAACGCAAGCCGTTTTCGCCCCCGGCCCTCTGCTCTCCATAGGGCGAACCGGGCCTGGGCTGCCCCGGCTCCCTGGGCCCTGCTGCTTTGCTGGGGGTCTCCGGTGCCCGAAACCCACTCCCCACGGGTTCTCCTTCCTGGGGAAGCAGGATTGGGCGCGCGAAGGCCTTCTGCGCCCAGCCCCAGCCATGCCCCTTGAGCCAGCTCGGCCGCTCAGCGCCGAGGCCCCGTTGCACCGAAGGCCCAAAAGGAGCTTCTGGGAACTGCATTCTGCAAAGTGAAACACTCCTCCGGCAGCAAACCACAGCCCCAATGCGCCTCAGATCCAGAGAGCAACGCAAGCCGTTTTCGCCCCCGGCCCCACACTCTCCATAGCGCAAAGCGAGGCTGAGCTCCCTGGGCCCTGCTGCATTGCTGGGGGTCTCCAGCCCCCGAAACCTAGTCCCCATGAGTTCTCCTTCGTGGGGAGGCAGGATTGGGCGCGCGAAGAAGTTCTGCGCCCAGTCCCCAGCCATGCCTCCTGTGCCAGCTCGGCCGCTCACCGCCGAGGCCCCGTTGCACCGAAGTCCCAAAACGAGCTTCTGGTAACTGCATTCTGCAAAATGAAACACTCCTCCGGCAGCAAACCACAGCCCCAACGCGCCTCGGATCGAGAAAGCAACGCAAGCCGTTTTTGCCCCCGGCCCCCCGCTCTCCATAGAGCGAACCGGGGCAGGGCTGCCCAGGCTCCCTGGGCCCTGCTGCTTTGCTGGGGGTCTCCGGTGCCCGAAACCCACTCCCCACGGGTTCTCCTTCGTGGGGAAGCAGGATTCGGCGCGCGAAGGCCTTCTGCGCCCAGGCCCCAGCCATGCCCCCTGAGCCAGCTCGGCCGCGCAGCGCCTAGGCCCCGTCGCTCCGAAGGCCCCAAACAATCTTCTGGCAGCTGCATTCTGCAAAGGGAAAATCTCCTCGGGCAGCAAACCACAGCCCCAACGCGCCTCGGATGGAGAATGCAACGCAAGCCGTTTTCGCCCCGGCCCCCTGCTCTCCATAGAGCGAACCGGGGCTGGGCTGCCCCGGCTCCCTGGGCCCTGCTGCTTTACTGGGTGTCTTCGGCGGCCAAAACCTTCTCCCCACGGGTTCTCCTTCGTGGGGAAGCAGGATTGGGCGCGCGAAGAAGTTCTGTGCCCAGGCCCCAGCCATGTCCCCTGAGCCAGCTTGGCCGCTCAGCGCCGAGGCCCCATCACACGGAACGCCCAAAACGAGCTTCTGGCAGCTGCATTCTGCAAAGGGAAACTCTCCTCGGGCAGCAAACCACAGCCCCAACGCGCCTCGAATCCAGAAAGCAACGCAAGCCTTTTTCGGCCCCGGCCCCACGCACTCCATAGGGCAAAGCGGGTAGAGCTGCCCCTGGCTCCCTGGGCCCTGCTGCTTTGCTGGGGGTCTCAGCGGCCGAAACCCACTCCCCACGGGTTTTCCTTCGTGGGGAAGCAGGATTGGGCGCGCGAAAGCCTTCTGCGCCCAGCCCCAGCCATGCCCCTTGAGCCAGCTCGGCCGCTCAGCGCCGAGGCCCCGTCGCACCGACGGCCCCAAACGACCTTCTGGCAGCTGCATTCTGCAAAGGGAAAGTCTCCTTGGGCAGCAAACCACAGCCCCAACGCGCCTCGGTTCGAGAAAGCAACGCAAGCCGTTTTCGCCCCCGGCCCTCCGCTCTCCATACGTACGAACCGGGCCTGGGCTGCCCCGGCTCCCTGGGAACTGCTGCTTTGGTGGGGGTCTTCGGCGGCCGAAACCCACTCCCCACGTGTTCCCCTTCGTGGGGAAGCAGGATTGGGCGCGCGAAGAAGTTCTGCGCCCAGTCCCCAGCCTTGCCTCCTGTGCCAGCTCGGGCGCTCAGCGCCGAGGCCCCGTTGCACCGAAGGCCCAAAACGAGCTTCTGGGAACTGCATTCTGCAAAGTGAAACACTCCTCCGGCAGCAAACCACAGCCCCAATGCGCCTCAGATCCAGAGAGCAACGCAAGCCGTTTTCGCCCCCGGCCCCACGCTCTCCATAGCGCAAAGCGAGGCTGAGCTCCCTGGGCCCTGCTGCATTGCTGGGGGTCTCCAGCCCCCGAAACCTAGTCCCCATGAGTTCTCCTTCGTGGGGAGGCAGGATTGGGCGCGCGAAGGCCTTCTGCGCCCAGGCCCCAGCCATGCCCCCTGAGCCATCACGGCCGCTCAGCGCCGAGGCCCCGTCGCACCGACAGCCCGAAACAATCTTCTGGCAGCTGCATTCTGCAAAGGGAAACTCTCCTCGGGCAGCAAACCACAGCCCCAACGCGCCTCGGATCGAGAAAGCAACGCAAGCCGTTTTCGCCCCCGGACCCCCGCTCTCCATAGAGCGAACCGGGGCTGGGCTGCCCCGGCTCCCTGGGCCCTGCTGCTTTACTGGGTGTCTTCGGCGGCCAAAACCTTCTCCCCACGGGTTCTCCTTCGTGGGGAAGCAGGATTGGGCGCGCGAAGAAGTTCTGTGCCCAGGCCCCAGCCATGCCCCCTGAGCCAGCTTGGCCGCTCAGCGCCGAGGCCCCATCACACGGAACGCCCCAAACGAGCTTCTGGCAGCTGCATTCTGCAAAGGGAAACTCTCCTCGGGCAGCAAACCACAGCCCCAACGCGCCTCGAATCCAGAAAGCAACGCAAGCCTTTTTCGGCCCCGGCCCCACGCTCTCCATAGGGCAAAGCGGGTAGAGCTGCCCCTGGCTCCCTGGGCCCTGCTGCTTTGCTGGGGGTCTCAGCGGCCGAAACCCACTCCCCACGGGTTTTCCTTCGTGGGGAAGCAGGATTGGGCGCGCGAAGGCCTTCTGCGCCCAGCCCCAGCCATGCCCCTTGAGCCAGCTCGGCCGCTCAGCGCCGAGGCCCCGTTGCACCGAAGGCCCAAAACGAGCTTCTGGGAACTGCATTCTGCAAAATGAAACACTCCTCCGGCAGCAAACCACAGCCCCAATGCGCCTCAGATCCAGAGAGCAACACAAGCCGTTTTCGTCCCCGGCCCCACGCTCTCCATAGCGCAATGCGAGGCTGAGCTCCCTGGGCCCTGCTGCATTGCTGGGGGTCTCCAGCGCCCGAAACCTAGTCCCCATGAGTTCTCCTTGGTGGGGAGGCAGGATTGGGCGCGCGAAGAAGTTCTGGGCCCAGTCCCCAGCCATGCCTCCTGTGCCAGCTTGGCCGCTCAGCGCCGAGGCCCCATCAGACGGAACGCCCAAAACGAGCTTCTGGCAGCTGCATTCTGCAAAGGGAAAGTCTCCTCGGGCAGCAAACCACAGCCCCAACGCGCCTCGGATCGAGAAAGCAACGCAAGCCGTTTTCGCCCCCGGCCCTCTGCTCTCCATAGGGCGAACCGGGCCTGGGCTGCCCCGGCTCCCTGGGCCCTGCTGCTTTGCTGGGGGTCTCCGGTGCCCGAAACCCACTCCCCACGGGTTCTCCTTCCTGGGGAAGCAGGATTGGGCGCGCGAAGGCCTTCTGCGCCCAGCCCCAGCCATGCCCCTTGAGCCAGCTCGGCCGCTCAGCGCCGAGGCCCCGTTGCACCGAAGGCCCAAAAGGAGCTTCTGGGAACTGCATTCTGCAAAGTGAAACACTCCTCCGGCAGCAAACCACAGCCCCAATGCGCCTCAGATCCAGAGAGCAACGCAAGCCGTTTTCGCCCCCGGCCCCACACTCTCCATAGCGCAAAGCGAGGCTGAGCTCCCTGGGCCCTGCTGCATTGCTGGGGGTCTCCAGCCCCCGAAACCTAGTCCCCATGAGTTCTCCTTCGTGGGGAGGCAGGATTGGGCGCGCGAAGAAGTTCTGCGCCCAGTCCCCAGCCATGCCTCCTGTGCCAGCTAGGCCGCTCAGCGCCGAGGCCCCGTTGCACCGAAGTCCCAAAACGAGCTTCTGGGAACTGCATTCTGCAAAATGAAACACTCCTCCGGCAGCAAACCACAGCCCCAACGCGCCTCGGATCGAGAAAGCAACGCAAGCCGTTTTCGCCCCCGGCCCCCCGCTCTCCATAGAGCGAACCGGGGCTGGGCTGCCCCGGCTCCCTGGGCCCTGCTGCTTTACTGGGTGTCTTCGGCGGCCAAAACCTTCTCCCCACGGGTTCTCCTTCGTGGGGAAGCAGGATTGGGCGCGCGAAGAAGTTCTGTGCCCAGGCCCCAGCCATGTCCCCTGAGCCAGCTTGGCCGCTCAGCGCCGAGGCCCCATCACACGGAACGCCCAAAACGAGCTTCTGGCAGCTGCATTCTGCAAAGGGAAACTCTCCTCGGGCAGCAAACCACAGCCCCAACGCGCCTCGAATCCAGAAAGCAACGCAAGCCTTTTTCGGCCCCGGCCCCACGCTCTCCATAGGGCAAAGCGGGTAGAGCTGCCCCTGGCTCCCTGGGCCCTGCTGCTTTGCTGGGGGTCTCAGCGGCCGAAACCCACTCCCCACGGGTTTTCCTTCGTGGGGAAGCAGGATTGGGCGCGCGAAAGCCTTCTGCGCCCAGCCCCAGCCATGCCCCTTGAGCCAGCTCGGCCGCTCAGCGCCGAGGCCCCGTTGCACCGAAGGCCCAAAACGAGCTTCTGGGAACTGCATTCTGCAAAATGAAACACTCCTCCGGCAGCAAACCACAGCCCCAATGCGCCTCGGATCCAGAGAGCAACACATGCCGTTTTCGCCCCCGGCCCCACGCTCTCCATAGCGCAAAGCGAGGCTGAGCTCCCTGGGTCCTGCTGCATTGCTGGGGGTCTCCAGCGCCCGAAACCTAGTCCCCATGAGTTCTCCTTGGTGGGGAGGCAGGATTGGGCGCGCGAAGAAGTTCTGGGCCCAGTCCCCAGCCATGCCTCCTGTGCCAGCTTGGCCGCTCAGCGCCGAGGCCCCATCACACGGAACGCCCAAAACGAGCTTCTGGCAGCTGCATTCTGCAAAGGGAAACTCTCCTCGGGCAGCAAACCACAGCCCCAACGCGCCTCGGATCGAGAAAGCAACGCAAGCCGTTTTCGCCCCCGGCCCTCTGCTCTCCATAGGGCGAACCGGGCCTGGGCTGCCCCGGCTCCCTGGGCCCTGCTGCTTTGCTGGGGGTCTCCGGTGCCCGAAACCCACTCCCCACGGGTTCTCCTTCGTGGGGAAGCAGGATTCGGCGCGCGAAGGCCTTCTGCGCCCAGCCCCAGCCATGCCCCTTGAGCCAGCTCGGCCGCTCAGCGCCGAGGCCCCGTTGCACCGAAGGCCCAAAACGATCTTCTGGGAACTGCATTCTTCAAAGTGAAACACTCCTCCGGCAGCAAACCACAGCCCCAATGCGCCTCAGATCCAGAGAGTAACACAAGCCGTTTTCGCCCCCGGCCCCACGCTCTCCATAGCGCAAAGCGAGGCTGGGCTGCCCCTGGCTCCCTGGGCCCTGCTGCATTGCTGGGGGTCTCCAGCCCCCGAAACCTAGTCCCCATGAGTTCTCCTTCGAGGGGAGGCAGGATTGGGCGCGCGAAGAAGTTCTGCGCCCAGTCCCCAGCCATGCCTCCTGTGCCAGCTCGGCCGCTCAGCGCCGAGGCCCCGTCGCACCGACGGCCCAAAACGAGCTTCTGGCAGCTGCATTCTGCAAAGGGAAAGTCTCCTCGGGCAGCAAACCACAGCCCCAACCTGCCTCGGATCCAGAAAGCAACGCAAGCCGTTTTCGCCACCGGCCCCACGCTCTCCATAGCGCAAAGCGGGGCTGGCCTTCCCCTGGCTCCCTGGGCCCTGCTGCTTTGCTGGGGGTCTCCGGCGGCGCAAACCCACTCCCCACGGGTTCTCCTTCGTGGGGAAGCAGGATTGGGCGCGCGAAGGCCTTCTGCGCCCAGCCCCAGCCATGCCCCTTGAGCCAGCTCGGCCGCTCAGCGCCGAGGCCCCGTTGCACCGAAGGCCCAAAACGAGCTTCTGGGAACTGCATTCTGCAAAGGGAAACACTCCTCCGGCAGCAAACCACAGCCCCAATGCGCCTCAGATCCAGAGAGCAACGCAAGCCGTTTTTGCCCCCGGCCCTACGCTCTCCATAGCGCAACGCAGGGCAGGGCTGCCCCTGGCTACCAGAGCCCTGCTGCTTTACTGGGTGTCTTCGGCGGCCAAAACCTTCTCCCCACGGGTTCTCCTTCGTGGGGAAGCAGGATTGGGCGCGCGAAGAAGTTCTGTGCCCAGGCCCCAGCCATGCCCCCTGAGCCAGCTCGGCCGCTCAGCGCCGAGGCCCCATCACACGGAACGCCCAAAACGAGCTTCTGGCAGCTGCATTCTGCAAAGGGAAACTCTCCTCGGGCAGCAAAACACAGACTCAACGCGCCTCAGATCCAGAAAGCAACGCAAGCGGTTTTCGCGACCGGCCCCACGCTCTCCAAAGCGCAAAGCGGGGCTGGCCTGCCCCTGGCTCCCTGGGCCCTGCTGCTTTGCTGGGGGTCTCGGCAGCCGACACCCACTCCCCACGGGTTTTCCTTCGTGGGGAAGCAGGATTGGGCGCGCGAAGGCCTTTTGCGCCCAGTCCCCAGCCATGCCTTCTGTGCCAGATCGGCCGCTCAGCGCCGAGGCCCCGTCGCACCGACGGCCCCAAACGACCTTCTGGCAGCTGCATTCTGCAAAGGGAAAGTCTCCTCGGGCAGCAAACCACAGCCCCAACGCGCCTCGGATCGAGAAAGCAACGCAAGCCGTTTTCGCCCCCGGCCCTCCGCTCTCCATACGTACGAACCGGGCCTGGGCTGCCCCGGCTCCCTGGGCCCTGCTGCTTTGGTGGGGGTCTTCGGCGGCCGAAACCCACTCCCCACGTGTTCCCCTTCGTGGGGAAGCAGGATTGGGCGCGCGAAGAAGTTCTGCGCCCAGTCCCCAGCCATGCCTCCTGTGCCAGCTCGGGCGCTCAGCGCCGAGGCCCCGTCGCACCGACGGCCCCAAAGGAGCTTCTGGCAGCTGCATTCTGCAAAGGGAAAGTCTCCTCGGGCAGCAAACCACAGCCCCAACGCGCCTCGGATCGAGAAAGCAACGCAAGCCGTTTTCACCCCCGGCCCTCTGCTCTCCATAGGGCGAACCGGGCCTGGGCTGCCCCGGCTCCCTGGGCCCTGCTGCTTTGCTGGGGGTCTCCGGTGCCTGAAACCCACTCCCCACGGGTTCTCCTTCGTGGGGAAGCAGGATTCGGCGCGCGAAGGCCTTCTGCGCCCAGCCCCAGCCAAGCCCCTTGAGCCAGCTCGGCCGCTCAGCGCCGAGGCCCCGGTGCACCGAAGGCCCAAAACGAGCTTCTGGGAACTGCATTCTGCAAAGTGAAACACTCCTCCGGCAGCAAACCACAGCCCCAATGCGCCTCAGATCCAGAGAGCAACGCAAGCCGTTTTCGCCCCCGGCCCCACGCTCTTCATAGCAAAAAGCGAGGCTGAGCTCCCTGGGCCCTGCTGCATTGCTGGGGGTCTCCAGCGCCCGAAACCTAGTCCCCATGAGTTCTCCTTCGTGGGGAGGAAGGATTGTGCGCGCGAAGGCCTTCTGCGCCCAGGCCCCAGCCATGCCCCCTGAGCCATCACGGCCGCTCAGCGCCGAGGCCCCGTCGCACAGACAGCCCGAAACAATCTTCTGGCAGCTGCATTCTGCAAAGGGAAACTCTCCTCGGGCAGCAAACCACAGCCCCAACGCGCCTCGGATCGAGAAAGCAACGCAAGCCGTTTTCGCCCCCGGCCCCCCGGTCTCCATAGAGCGAACCGGGGCTGGGCTGCCCCGGCTCCCTGGGCCCTGCTGCTTTGCTGGGTGTCTCCGGTGCCTGAAACCCACTCCCCACGGGTTCTCCTTTGTGGGGAAGCAGGATTGGGCGCGCGAAGGCCTTCTGCGCCCAAGCCCCAGCCATGCCACCTGAGCCAGCACGGCCGCTCAGCGCCGAGGCCCCGTCGCACCGACAGCCCGAAACAATCTTCTGGCAGCTGCATTCTGCAAAGGGAAACTCTCCTCGGGCAGCAAACCACAGCCCCAACGCGCCTCGGATCGAGAAAGCAACGCAAGCCGTTTTCGCCCCCGGACCCCCGCTCTCCATAGAGCGAACCGGGGCTGGGCTGCCCCGGCTCCCTGGGCCCTGCTGCTTTGCTGGGGGTCTCCGGTGCCCGAAACCCACTCCCCACGGGTTCTCCTTCGTGGGGAAGCAGGATTGGGCGCGCGAAGGCCTTCTGTGCCCAGGCCCCAGCCATGCCCCCTGAGCCAGCTCGGCCGCGCAGCGCCGAGGCCCCGTTGCACCGAAGTCCCAAAACGAGCTTCTGGGAACTGCATTCTGCAAAATGAAACACTCCTCCGGCAGCAAACCACAGCCCCAACGCGCCTCGGATCGAGAAAGCAACGCAAGCCGTTTTCACCCCCGGCCCTCTGCTCTCCATAGGGCGAACCGGGCCTGGGCTGCCCCGGCTCCCTGGGCCCTGCTGCTTTGCTGGGGGTCTCCGGTGCCCGAAACCCACTCCCCACGGGTTCTCCTTCGTGGGGAAGCAGGATTGGGCGCGCGAAGGCCTTCTGCGCCCAGCCCCAGCCATGCCCCTTGAGCCAGCTCGGCCGCTCAGCGCCGAGGCCCCGTTGCACCGAAGGCCCAAAACGAGCTTCTGGGAACTGCATTCTGCAAAGTGAAACACTCCTCCGGCAGCAAACCACAGCCCCAATGCGCCTCAGATCCAGAGAGCAACGCAAGCCGTTTTCGCCCCCGGCCCCACGCTCTTCATAGCAAAAAGCGAGGCTGAGCTCCCTGGGCCCTGCTGCATTGCTGGGGGTCTCCAGCGCCCGAAACCTAGTCCCCATGAGTTCTCCTTCGTGGGGAGGAAGGATTGGGCGCGCGAAGGCCTTCTGCGCCCAGGCCCCAGCCATGCCCCCTGAGCCATCACGGCCGCTCAGCGCCGAGGCCCCGTCGCACCGACAGCCCGAAACAATCTTCTGGCAGCTGCATTCTGCAAAGGGAAACTCTCCTCGGGCAGCAAACCACAGCCCCAACGCGCCTCGGATCGAGAAAGCAACGCAAGCCGTTTTCGCCCCCGGAACCCCGCTCTCCATAGAGCGAACCGGGGCTGGGCTGCCCAGCCTCCCTGGGCCCTGCTGCTTTGCTAGGGGTCTCCGGTGCCCGAAACCCACTCCCCATGGGTTCTCCTTCGTGGGGAAGGAGGATTGGGCGCGCGAAGGCCTTCTGCGCCCAGGCCCCAGCCATGCCCCCTGAGCCAGCTGGGCCACACAGCGCCTAGGCCCAGTCGCACCGACGGCCCCAAACAATCTTCTGTCAGCTGCATTCTGCAAAGGGAAACTCTCCTCGGGCAGCAAACCACAGCCCCAAAGCGCCTCGGATCGAGAAAGCAACGCAAGCCGTTTTCGCCCCCGGCCCCCCGCTCTCCATAGAGCGAACCGGGGCAGGGCTGCCCAGGCTCCCTGGGCCCTGCTGCTTTGCTGGGTGTCTCCGGTGCCTGAAACCCACTCCCCACGGGTTCTCCTTTGTGGGGAAGCAGGATTGGGCGAGCGAAGGCCTTCTGCGCCCAAGCCCCAGCCATGCCACCTGAGCCAGCACGGCCGCTCAGCGCCGAGGCCCCGTCGCACCGACAGCCCGAAACAATCTTCTGGCAGCTGCATTCTGCAAAGGGAAACTCTCCTCGGCAGCAAACCACAGCCCCAACGCGCCTCGGATCGAGAAAGCAACGCAAGCCGTTTTCGCCCCCGGCCCCCCGCTCTCCATAGAGCGAACCGGGGCTGGGCTGCCCAGGCTCCCTGGGCCCTGCTGCTTTGCTGGGGGTCTCCGGTGCCTGAAACCCACTCCCCACGGGTTCTCCTTCGTGGGGAAGCAGGAATGGGTGCGCGAAGCCTTCTGCGCCCAGGCCCCAGCCATGACCCATGAGCCGGCTCCGCCACTCAGCGCCGAGGCTCCTTTGAATCGACGGACATAAACGAACTACTGGCAGCTGCATTTTGCAAAGGGAAACTCTCCTCGGGCAGCAAACCACAGCCCCAACGCGCCTCGGATGGAGAATGCAACGCAAGCCGTTTTCACCCCCGGCCCCCCGCTCTCCATAGAGCGAACCGGGGCTGGGCTGCCCCGGCTCCCTGGGCCCTGCTGCTTTGCTGGGGGTCCCCGGTGCCCGAAACCCACTCCCCACGGGTTCTCCTTCGTGGGGAAGCAGGATTGGGCGCGCGAAGGCCTTCTGCGCCCAGGCCCCAGTCATGCCCCCTGAGCCAGCTCGGCCGCGCAGCGCCGAGGCCCCGTTGCACCGAAGTCCCAAAACGAGCTTCTGGGAACTGCATTCTGCAAAATGAAACACTCCTCCGGCAGCAAACCACAGCCCCAACGCGCCTCGGATCGAGAAAGCAACGCAAGCCGTTTTTGCCCCCGGCCCCCCGCTCTCCATAGAGCGAACCGGGGCTGGGCTGCCCAGGCTCCCTGGGCCCTGCTGCTTTGCTGGGGGTCTCCGGTGCCAGAAACCCACTCCCCACGGGTTCTCCTTCGTGGGGAAGCAGGATTGGGCGCGCGAAGGCCTTCTGCGCCCAGGCCCCAGCCATGCCCCCTGAGCCAGCTCGGCCGCGCAGCGCCTAGGCCCCGTCGCACCGAAGGCCCCAAACAATCTTCTGGCAGCTGCATTCTGCAAAGGGAAAATCTCCTCGGGCAGCAAACCACAGCCCCAACGCGCCTCGGATGGAGAATGCAACGCAAGCCGTTTTCGCCCCCGGCCCCCCGCTCTCCATAGAGCGAACCGGGGCTGGGCTGCCCCGGCTCCCTGGGCCCTGCTGCTTTACTGGGTGTCTTCGGCGGCCAAAACCTTCTCCCCACGGGTTCTCCTTCGTGGGGAAGCAGGATTGGGCGCGCGAAGAAGTTCTGTGCCCAGGCCCCAGCCATGTCCCCTGAGCCAGCTTGGCCGCTCAGCGCCGAGGCCCCATCACACGGAACGCCCAAAACGAGCTTCTGGCAGCTGCATTCTGCAAAGGGAAACTCTCCTCGGGCAGCAAACCACAGCCCCAACGCGCCTCGAATCCAGAAAGCAACGCAAGCCTTTTTCGGCCCCGGCCCCACGCTCTCCATAGGGCAAAGCGGGTAGAGCTGCCCCTGGCTCCCTGGGCCCTGCTGCTTTGCTGGGGGTCTCAGCGGCCGAAACCCACTCCCCACGGGTTTTCCTTCGTGGGGAAGCAGGATTGGGCGCGCGAAAGCCTTCTGCGCCCAGCCCCAGCCATGCCCCTTGAGCCAGCTCGGCCGCTCAGCGCCGAGGCCCCGTTGCACCGAAGTCCCAAAACGAGCTTCTGGGAACTGCATTCTGCAAAATGAAACACTCCTCCGGCAGCAAACCACAGCCCCAATGCGCCTCAGATCCAGAGAGCAACACAAGCCGTTTTCGCCCCCGGCCCCACGCTCTCCATAGCGCAATGCGAGGCTGAGCTCCCTGGGCCCTGCTGCATTGCTGGGGGTCTCCAGCGCCCGAAACCTAGTCCCCATGAGTTCTCCTTGGTGGGGAGGCAGGATTGGGCGCGCGAAGAAGTTCTGGGCCCAGTCCCCAGCCATGCCTCCTGTGCCAGCTTGGCCGCTCAGCGCCGAGGCCCCATCACACGGAACGCCCAAAACGAGCTTCTGGCAGCTGCATTCTGCAAAGGGAAAGTCTCCTCGGGCAGCAAACCACAGCCCCAACGCGCCTCGGATCGAGAAAGCAACGCAAGCCGTTTTCGCCCCCGGCCCTCTGCTCTCCATAGGGCGAACCGGGCCTGGGCTGCCCCGGCTCCCTGGGCCCTGCTGCTTTGCTGGGGGTCTCCGGTGCCCGAAACCCACTCCCCACGGGTTCTCCTTCCTGGGGAAGCAGGATTGGGCGCGCGAAGGCCTTCTGCGCCCAGCCCCAGCCATTCCCCTTGAGCCAGCTCGGCCGCTCAGCGCCGAGGCCCCGTTGCACCGAAGGCCCAAAAGGAGCTTCTGGGAACTGCATTCTGCAAAGTGAAACACTCCTCCGGCAGCAAACCACAGCCCCAATGCGCCTCAGATCCAGAGAGCAACGCAAGCCGTTTTCGCCCCCGGCCCCACACTCTCCATAGCGCAAAGCGAGGCTGAGCTCCCTGGGCCCTGCTGCATTGCTGGGGGTCTCCAGCCCCCGAAACCTAGTCCCCATGAGTTCTCCTTCGTGGGGAGGCAGGATTGGGCGCGCGAAGAAGTTCTGCGCCCAGTCCCCAGCCATGCCTCCTGTGCCAGCTCGGCCGCTCACCGCCGAGGCCCCGTTGCACCGAAGTCCCAAAACGAGCTTCTGGTAACTGCATTCTGCAAAATGAAACACTCCTCCGGCAGCAAACCACAGCCCCAACGCGCCTCGGATCGAGAAAGCAACGCAAGCCGTTTTTGCCCCCGGCCCCCCGCTCTCCATAGAGCGAACCGGGGCAGGGCTGCCCAGGCTCCCTGGGCCCTGCTGCTTTGCTGGGGGTCTCCGGTGCCCGAAACCCACTCCCCACGGGTTCTCCTTCGTGGGGAAGCAGGATTCGGCGCGCGAAGGCCTTCTGCGCCCAGGCCCCAGCCATGCCCCCTGAGCCCGCTCGGCCGCGCAGCGCCTAGGCCCCGTCGCTCCGAAGGCCCCAAACAATCTTCTGGCAGCTGCATTCTGCAAAGGGAAAATCTCCTCGGGCAGCAAACCACAGCCCCAACGCGCCTCGGATGGAGAATGCAACGCAAGCCGTTTTCGCCCCGGCCCCCTGCTCTCCATAGAGCGAACCGGGGCTGGGCTGCCCCGGCTCCCTGGGCCCTGCTGCTTTACTGGGTGTCTTCGGCGGCCAAAACCTTCTCCCCACGGGTTCTCCTTCGTGGGGAAGCAGGATTGGGCGCGCGAAGAAGTTCTGTGCCCAGGCCCCAGCCATGTCCCCTGAGCCAGCTTGGCCGCTCAGCGCCGAGGCCCCATCACACGGAACGCCCAAAACGAGCTTCTGGCAGCTGCATTCTGCAAAGGGAAACTCTCCTCGGGCAGCAAACCACAGCCCCAACGCGCCTCGAATCCAGAAAGCAACGCAAGCCTTTTTCGGCCCCGGCCCCACGCACTCCATAGGGCAAAGCGGGTAGAGCTGCCCCTGGCTCCCTGGGCCCTGCTGCTTTGCTGGGGGTCTCAGCGGCCGAAACCCACTCCCCACGGGTTTTCCTTCGTGGGGAAGCAGGATTGGGCGCGCGAAAGCCTTCTGCGCCCAGCCCCAGCCATGCCCCTTGAGCCAGCTCGGCCGCTCAGCGCCGAGGCCCCGTCGCACCGACGGCCCCAAACGACCTTCTGGCAGCTGCATTCTGCAAAGGGAAAGTCTCCTTGGGCAGCAAACCACAGCCCCAACGCGCCTCGGTTCGAGAAAGCAACGCAAGCCGTTTTCGCCCCCGGCCCTCCGCTCTCCATACGTACGAACCGGGCCTGGGCTGCCCCGGCTCCCTGGGAACTGCTGCTTTGGTGGGGGTCTTCGGCGGCCGAAACCCACTCCCCACGTGTTCCCCTTCGTGGGGAAGCAGGATTGGGCGCGCGAAGAAGTTCTGCGCCCAGTCCCCAGCCTTGCCTCCTGTGCCAGCTCGGGCGCTCAGCGCCGAGGCCCCGTTGCACCGAAGGCCCAAAACGAGCTTCTGGGAACTGCATTCTGCAAAGTGAAACACTCCTCCGGCAGCAAACCACAGCCCCAATGCGCCTCAGATCCAGAGAGCAACGCAAGCCGTTTTCGCCCCCGGCCCCACGCTCTCCATAGCGCAAAGCGAGGCTGAGCTCCCTGGGCCCTGCTGCATTGCTGGGGGTCTCCAGCCCCCGAAACCTAGTCCCCATGAGTTCTCCTTCGTGGGGAGGCAGGATTGGGCGCGCGAAGGCCTTCTGCGCCCAGGCCCCAGCCATGCCCCCTGAGCCATCACGGCCGCTCAGCGCCGAGGCCCCGTCGCACCGACAGCCCGAAACAATCTTCTGGCAGCTGCATTCTGCAAAGGGAAACTCTCCTCGGGCAGCAAACCACAGCCCCAACGCGCCTCGGATCGAGAAAGCAACGCAAGCCGTTTTCGCCCCCGGACCCCCGCTCTCCATAGAGCGAACCGGGGCTGGGCTGCCCCGGCTCCCTGGGCCCTGCTGCTTTACTGGGTGTCTTCGGCGGCCAAAACCTTCTCCCCACGGGTTCTCCTTCGTGGGGAAGCAGGATTGGGCGCGCGAAGAAGTTCTGTGCCCAGGCCCCAGCCATGCCCCCTGAGCCAGCTTGGCCGCTCAGCGCCGAGGCCCCATCACACGGAACGCCCCAAACGAGCTTCTGGCAGCTGCATTCTGCAAAGGGAAACTCTCCTCGGGCAGCAAACCACAGCCCCAACGCGCCTCGAATCCAGAAAGCAACGCAAGCCTTTTTCGGCCCCGGCCCCACGCTCTCCATAGGGCAAAGCGGGTAGAGCTGCCCCTGGCTCCCTGGGCCCTGCTGCTTTGCTGGGGGTCTCAGCGGCCGAAACCCACTCCCCACGGGTTTTCCTTCGTGGGGAAGCAGGATTGGGCGCGCGAAGGCCTTCTGCGCCCAGCCCCAGCCATGCCCCTTGAGCCAGCTCGGCCGCTCAGCGCCGAGGCCCCGTTGCACCGAAGGCCCAAAACGAGCTTCTGGGAACTGCATTCTGCAAAATGAAACACTCCTCCGGCAGCAAACCACAGCCCCAATGCGCCTCAGATCCAGAGAGCAACACAAGCCGTTTTCGTCCCCGGCCCCACGCTCTCCATAGCGCAATGCGAGGCTGAGCTCCCTGGGCCCTGCTGCATTGCTGGGGGTCTCCAGCGCCCGAAACCTAGTCCCCATGAGTTCTCCTTGGTGGGGAGGCAGGATTGGGCGCGCGAAGAAGTTCTGGGCCCAGTCCCCAGCCATGCCTCCTGTGCCAGCTTGGCCGCTCAGCGCCGAGGCCCCATCAGACGGAACGCCCAAAACGAGCTTCTGGCAGCTGCATTCTGCAAAGGGAAAGTCTCCTCGGGCAGCAAACCACAGCCCCAACGCGCCTCGGATCGAGAAAGCAACGCAAGCCGTTTTCGCCCCCGGCCCTCTGCTCTCCATAGGGCGAACCGGGCCTGGGCTGCCCCGGCTCCCTGGGCCCTGCTGCTTTGCTGGGGGTCTCCGGTGCCCGAAACCCACTCCCCACGGGTTCTCCTTCCTGGGGAAGCAGGATTGGGCGCGCGAAGGCCTTCTGCGCCCAGCCCCAGCCATGCCCCTTGAGCCAGCTCGGCCGCTCAGCGCCGAGGCCCCGTTGCACCGAAGGCCCAAAAGGAGCTTCTGGGAACTGCATTCTGCAAAGTGAAACACTCCTCCGGCAGCAAACCACAGCCCCAATGCGCCTCAGATCCAGAGAGCAACGCAAGCCGTTTTCGCCCCCGGCCCCACACTCTCCATAGCGCAAAGCGAGGCTGAGCTCCCTGGGCCCTGCTGCATTGCTGGGGGTCTCCAGCCCCCGAAACCTAGTCCCCATGAGTTCTCCTTCGTGGGGAGGCAGGATTGGGCGCGCGAAGAAGTTCTGCGCCCAGTCCCCAGCCATGCCTCCTGTGCCAGCTAGGCCGCTCAGCGCCGAGGCCCCGTTGCACCGAAGTCCCAAAACGAGCTTCTGGGAACTGCATTCTGCAAAATGAAACACTCCTCCGGCAGCAAACCACAGCCCCAACGCGCCTCGGATCGAGAAAGCAACGCAAGCCGTTTTCGCCCCCGGCCCCCCGCTCTCCATAGAGCGAACCGGGGCTGGGCTGCCCCGGCTCCCTGGGCCCTGCTGCTTTACTGGGTGTCTTCGGCGGCCAAAACCTTCTCCCCACGGGTTCTCCTTCGTGGGGAAGCAGGATTGGGCGCGCGAAGAAGTTCTGTGCCCAGGCCCCAGCCATGTCCCCTGAGCCAGCTTGGCCGCTCAGCGCCGAGGCCCCATCACACGGAACGCCCAAAACGAGCTTCTGGCAGCTGCATTCTGCAAAGGGAAACTCTCCTCGGGCAGCAAACCACAGCCCCAACGCGCCTCGAATCCAGAAAGCAACGCAAGCCTTTTTCGGCCCCGGCCCCACGCTCTCCATAGGGCAAAGCGGGTAGAGCTGCCCCTGGCTCCCTGGGCCCTGCTGCTTTGCTGGGGGTCTCAGCGGCCGAAACCCACTCCCCACGGGTTTTCCTTCGTGGGGAAGCAGGATTGGGGGCGCGAAAGCCTTCTGCGCCCAGCCCCAGCCATGCCCCTTGAGCCAGCTCGGCCGCTCAGCGCCGAGGCCCCGTTGCACCGAAGGCCCAAAACGAGCTTCTGGGAACTGCATTCTGCAAAATGAAACACTCCTCCGGCAGCAAACCACAGCCCCAATGCGCCTCGGATCCAGAGAGCAACACATGCCGTTTTCGCCCCCGGCCCCACGCTCTCCATAGCGCAAAGCGAGGCTGAGCTCCCTGGGTCCTGCTGCATTGCTGGGGGTCTCCAGCGCCCGAAACCTAGTCCCCATGAGTTCTCCTTGGTGGGGAGGCAGGATTGGGCGCGCGAAGAAGTTCTGGGCCCAGTCCCCAGCCATGCCTCCTGTGCCAGCTTGGCCGCTCAGCGCCGAGGCCCCATCACACGGAACGCCCAAAACGAGCTTCTGGCAGCTGCATTCTGCAAAGGGAAACTCTCCTCGGGCAGCAAACCACAGCCCCAACGCGCCTCGGATCGAGAAAGCAACGCAAGCCGTTTTCGCCCCCGGCCCTCTGCTCTCCATAGGGCGAACCGGGCCTGGGCTGCCCCGGCTCCCTGGGCCCTGCTGCTTTGCTGGGGGTCTCTGGTGCCCGAAACCCACTCCCCACGGGTTCTCCTTCGTGGGGAAGCAGGATTCGGCGCGCGAAGGCCTTCTGCGCCCAGCCCCAGCCATGCCCCTTGAGCCAGCTCGGCCGCTCAGCGCCGAGGCCCCGTTGCACCGAAGGCCCAAAACGATCTTCTGGGAACTGCATTCTGCAAAGTGAAACACTCCTCCGGCAGCAAACCACAGCCCCAATGCGCCTCAGATCCAGAGAGTAACACAAGCCGTTTTCGCCCCCGGCCCCACGCTCTCCATAGCGCAAAGCGAGGCTGGGCTGCCCCTGGCTCCCTGGGCCCTGCTGCATTGCTGGGGGTCTCCAGCCCCCGAAACCTAGTCCCCATGAGTTCTCCTTCGAGGGGAGGCAGGATTGGGCGCGCGAAGAAGTTCTGCGCCCAGTCCCCAGCCATGCCTCCTGTGCCAGCTCGGCCGCTCAGCGCCGAGGCCCCGTCGCACCGACGGCCCAAAACGAGCTTCTGGCAGCTGCATTCTGCAAAGGGAAAGTCTCCTCGGGCAGCAAACCACAGCCCCAACCTGCCTCGGATCCAGAAAGCAACGCAAGCCGTTTTCGCCACCGGCCCCACGCTCTCCATAGCGCAAAGCGGGGCTGGCCTTCCCCTGGCTCCCTGGGCCCTGCTGCTTTGCTGGGGGTCTCCGGCGGCGCAAACCCACTCCCCACGGGTTCTCCTTCGTGGGGAAGCAGGATTGGGCGCGCGAAGGCCTTCTGCGCCCAGCCCCAGCCATGCCCCTTGAGCCAGCTCGGCCGCTCAGCGCCGAGGCCCCGTTGCACCGAAGGCCCAAAACGAGCTTCTGGGAACTGCATTCTGCAAAGGGAAACACTCCTCCGGCAGCAAACCACAGCCCCAATGCGCCTCAGATCCAGAGAGCAACGCAAGCCGTTTTTGCCCCCGGCCCTACGCTCTCCATAGCGCAACGCAGGGCAGGGCTGCCCCTGGCTACCAGAGCCCTGCTGCTTTACTGGGTGTCTTCGGCGGCCAAAACCTTCTCCCCACGGGTTCTCCTTCGTGGGGAAGCAGGATTGGGCGCGCGAAGAAGTTCTGTGCCCAGGCCCCAGCCATGCCCCCTGAGCCAGCTCGGCCGCTCAGCGCCGAGGCCCCATCACACGGAACGCCCAAAACGAGCTTCTGGCAGCTGCATTCTGCAAAGGGAAACTCTCCTCGGGCAGCAAAACACAGACTCAACGCGCCTCAGATCCAGAAAGCAACGCAAGCGGTTTTCGCGACCGGCCCCACGCTCTCCAAAGCGCAAAGCGGGGCTGGCCTGCCCCTGGCTCCCTGGGCCCTGCTGCTTTGCTGGGGGTCTCGGCGGCCGACACCCACTCCCCACGGGTTTTCCTTCGTGGGGAAGCAGGATTGGGCGCGCGAAGGCCTTTTGCGCCCAGTCCCCAGCCATGCCTCCTGTGCCAGCTCGGCCGCTCAGCGCCGAGGCCCCGTCGCACCGACGGCCCCAAACGACCTTCTGGCAGCTGCATTCTGCAAAGGGAAAGTCTCCTCGGGCAGCAAACCACAGCCCCAACGCGCCTCGGTTCGAGAAAGCAACGCAAGCCGTTTTCGCCCCCGGCCCTCCGCTCTCCATACGTACGAACCGGGCCTGGGCTGCCCCGGCTCCCTGGGCCCTGCTGCTTTGGTGGGGGTCTTCGGCGGCCGAAACCCACTCCCCACGTGTTCCCCTTCGTGGGGAAGCAGGATTGGGCGCGCGAAGAAGTTCTGCGCCCAGTCCCCAGCCATGCCTCCTGTGCCAGCTCGGGCGCTCAGCGCCGAGGCCCCGTCGCACCGACGGCCCCAAACGAGCTTCTGGCAGCTGCATTCTGCAAAGGGAAAGTCTCCTCGGGCAGCAAACCACAGCCCCAACGCGCCTCGGATCGAGAAAGCAACGCAAGCCGTTTTCACCCCCGGCCCTCTGCTCTCCATAGGGCGAACCGGGCCTGGGCTGCCCCGGCTCCCTGGGCCCTGCTGCTTTGCTGGGGGTCTCCGGTGCCCGAAACCCACTCCCCACGGGTTCTCCTTCGTGGGGAAGCAGGATTCGGCGCGCGAAGGCCTTCTGCGCCCAGCCCCAGCCATGCCCCTTGAGCCAGCTCGGCCGCTCAGCGCCGAGGCCCCGTTGCACCGAAGGCCCAAAACGAGCTTCTGGGAACTGCATTCTGCAAAGGGAAACACTCCTCCGGCAGCAAACCACAGCCCCAATGCGCCTCAGATCCAGAGAGCAACGCAAGCCGTTTTCGCCCCCGGCCCCACGCTCTTCATAGCAAAAAGCGAGGCTGAGCTCCCTGGGCCCTGCTGCATTGCTGGGGGTCTCCAGCGCCCGAAACCTAGTCCCCATGAGTTCTCCTTCGTGGGGAGGAAGGATTGGGCGCGCGAAGGCCTTCTGCGCCCAGGCCCCAGCCATGCCCCCTGAGCCATCACGGCCGCTCAGCGCCGAGGCCCCGTCGCACCGACAGCCCGAAACAATCTTCTGTCAGCTGCATTCTGCAAAGGGAAACTCTCCTCGGGCAGCAAACCACAGCCCCAACGCGCCTCGGATCGAGAAAGCAACGCAAGCCGTTTTCGCCCCCGGCCCCCCGCTCTCCATAGAGCGAACCGGGGCTGGGCTGCCCCGGCTCCCTGGGCCCTGCTGCTTTGCTGGGTGTCTCCGGTGCCTGAAACCCACTCCCCACGGGTTCTCCTTTGTGGGGAAGCAGGATTGGGCGCGCGAAGGCCTTCTGCGCCCAAGCCCCAGCCATGCCACCTGAGCCAGCACGGCCGCTCAGCGCCGAGGCCCCGTCGCACCGACAGCCCGAAACAATCTTCTGGCAGCTGCATTCTGCAAAGGGAAACTCTCCTCGGGCAGCAAACCACAGCCCCAACGCGCCTCGGATCGAGAAAGCAACGCAAGCCGTTTTCGCCCCCGGACCCCCGCTCTCCATAGAGCGAACCGGGGCTGGGCTGCCCCGGCTCCCTGGGCCCTGCTGCTTTGCTGGGGGTCTCCGGTGCCTGAAACCCACTCCCCACGGGTTCTCCTTCGTGGGGAAGCAGGAATGGGTGCGCGAAGCCTTCTGCGCCCAGGCCCCAGCTATGACCCATGAGCCGGCTCCGCCACTCAGCGCCGAGGCTCCTTTGAATCGACGGACATAAACGAACTACTGGCAGCTGCATTTTGCAAAGGGAAACTCTCCTCGGGCAGCAAACCACAGCCCCAACGCGCCTCGGATCGAGAAAGCAACGCAAGCCGTTTTCACCCCCGGCCCCCCGCTCTCCATAGAGCGAACCGGGGCTGGGCTGCCCCGGCTCCCTGGGCCCTGCTGCTTTGCTGGGGGTCTCCGGTGCCCGAAACCCACTCCCCACGGGTTCTCCTTCGTGGGGAAGCAGGATTGGGCGCGCGAAGGCCTTCTGCGCCCAGGCCCCAGCCATGCCCCCTGAGCCAGCTCGGCCGCGCAGCGCCGAGGCCCCGTTGCACCGAAGTCCCAAAACGAGCTTCTGGGAACTGCATTCTGCAATATGAAACACTCCTCCGGCAGCAAACCACAGCCCCAATGCGCCTCGGATCGAGAAAGCAACGCAAGCCGTTTTCGCCCCCGGAACCCCGCTCTCCATAGAGCGAACCGGGGCTGGGCTGCCCAGCCTCCCTGGGCCCTGCTGCTTTGCTGGGGGTCTCCGGTGCCCGAAACCCACTCCCCATGGGTTCTCCTTCGTGGGGAAGGAGGATTGGGCGCGCGAAGGCCTTCTGCGCCCAGGCCCCAGCCATGCCCCCTGAGCCAGCTCGGCCACACAGCGCCTAGGCCCAGTCGCACCGACGGCCCCAAACAATCTTCTGTCAGCTGCATTCTGCAAAGGGAAACTCTCCTCGGGCAGCAAACCACAGCCCCAACGCGCCTCGGATCGAGAAAGCAACGCAAGCCGTTTTCGCCCCCGGCCCCCCGCACTCCATAGAGCGAACCGGGGCTGGGCTGCCCCGGCTCCCTGGGCCCTGCTGCTTTGCTGGGTGTCTCCGGTGCCTGAAACCCACTCCCCACGGGTTCTCCTTTGTGGGGAAGCAGGATTGGGCGCGCGAAGGCCTTCTGCGCCCAGTCCCCAGCCATGCCTCCTGTGCCAGCTCGGGCGCTCAGCGCCGAGGCCCCGTTGCACCGAAGTCCCAAAACGAGCTTCTGGGAACTGCATTCTGCAAAATGAAACACTCCTCCGGCAGCAAACCACAGCCCCAATGCGCCTCAGATCCAGAGAGCAACACAAGCCGTTTTCGCCCCCGGCCCCACGCTCTCCATAGCGCAATGCGAGGCTGAGCTCCCTGGGCCCTGCTGCATTGCTGGGGGTCTCCAGCGCCCGAAACCTAGTCCCCATGAGTTCTCCTTGGTGGGGAGGCAGGATTGGGCGCGCGAAGAAGTTCTGGGCCCAGTCCCCAGCCATGCCTCCTGTGCCAGCTTGGCCGCTCAGCGCCGAGGCCCCATCACACGGAACGCCCAAAACGAGCTTCTGGCAGCTGCATTCTGCAAAGGGAAAGTCTCCTCGGGCAGCAAACCACAGCCCCAACGCGCCTCGGATCGAGAAAGCAACGCAAGCCGTTTTCGCCCCCGGCCCTCTGCTCTCCATAGGGCGAACCGGGCCTGGGCTGCCCCGGCTCCCTGGGCCCTGCTGCTTTGCTGGGGGTCTCCGGTGCCCGAAACCCACTCCCCACGGGTTCTCCTTCCTGGGGAAGCAGGATTGGGCGCGCGAAGGCCTTCTGCGCCCAGCCCCAGCCATTCCCCTTGAGCCAGCTCGGCCGCTCAGCGCCGAGGCCCCGTTGCACCGAAGGCCCAAAAGGAGCTTCTGGGAACTGCATTCTGCAAAGTGAAACACTCCTCCGGCAGCAAACCACAGCCCCAATGCGCCTCAGATCCAGAGAGCAACGCAAGCCGTTTTCGCCCCCGGCCCCACACTCTCCATAGCGCAAAGCGAGGCTGAGCTCCCTGGGCCCTGCTGCATTGCTGGGGGTCTCCAGCCCCCGAAACCTAGTCCCCATGAGTTCTCCTTCGTGGGGAGGCAGGATTGGGCGCGCGAAGAAGTTCTGCGCCCAGTCCCCAGCCATGCCTCCTGTGCCAGCTCGGCCGCTCACCGCCGAGGCCCCGTTGCACCGAAGTCCCAAAACGAGCTTCTGGTAACTGCATTCTGCAAAATGAAACACTCCTCCGGCAGCAAACCACAGCCCCAACGCGCCTCGGATCGAGAAAGCAACGCAAGCCGTTTTTGCCCCCGGCCCCCCGCTCTCCATAGAGCGAACCGGGGCAGGGCTGCCCAGGCTCCCTGGGCCCTGCTGCTTTGCTGGGGGTCTCCGGTGCCCGAAACCCACTCCCCACGGGTTCTCCTTCGTGGGGAAGCAGGATTCGGCGCGCGAAGGCCTTCTGCGCCCAGGCCCCAGCCATGCCCCCTGAGCCCGCTCGGCCGCGCAGCGCCTAGGCCCCGTCGCTCCGAAGGCCCCAAACAATCTTCTGGCAGCTGCATTCTGCAAAGGGAAAATCTCCTCGGGCAGCAAACCACAGCCCCAACGCGCCTCGGATGGAGAATGCAACGCAAGCCGTTTTCGCCCCGGCCCCCTGCTCTCCATAGAGCGAACCGGGGCTGGGCTGCCCCGGCTCCCTGGGCCCTGCTGCTTTACTGGGTGTCTTCGGCGGCCAAAACCTTCTCCCCACGGGTTCTCCTTCGTGGGGAAGCAGGATTGGGCGCGCGAAGAAGTTCTGTGCCCAGGCCCCAGCCATGTCCCCTGAGCCAGCTTGGCCGCTCAGCGCCGAGGCCCCATCACACGGAACGCCCAAAACGAGCTTCTGGCAGCTGCATTCTGCAAAGGGAAACTCTCCTCGGGCAGCAAACCACAGCCCCAACGCGCCTCGAATCCAGAAAGCAACGCAAGCCTTTTTCGGCCCCGGCCCCACGCACTCCATAGGGCAAAGCGGGTAGAGCTGCCCCTGGCTCCCTGGGCCCTGCTGCTTTGCTGGGGGTCTCAGCGGCCGAAACCCACTCCCCACGGGTTTTCCTTCGTGGGGAAGCAGGATTGGGCGCGCGAAAGCCTTCTGCGCCCAGCCCCAGCCATGCCCCTTGAGCCAGCTCGGCCGCTCAGCGCCGAGGCCCCGTCGCACCGACGGCCCCAAACGACCTTCTGGCAGCTGCATTCTGCAAAGGGAAAGTCTCCTTGGGCAGCAAACCACAGCCCCAACGCGCCTCGGTTCGAGAAAGCAACGCAAGCCGTTTTCGCCCCCGGCCCTCCGCTCTCCATACGTACGAACCGGGCCTGGGCTGCCCCGGCTCCCTGGGAACTGCTGCTTTGGTGGGGGTCTTCGGCGGCCGAAACCCACTCCCCACGTGTTCCCCTTCGTGGGGAAGCAGGATTGGGCGCGCGAAGAAGTTCTGCGCCCAGTCCCCAGCCTTGCCTCCTGTGCCAGCTCGGGCGCTCAGCGCCGAGGCCCCGTTGCACCGAAGGCCCAAAACGAGCTTCTGGGAACTGCATTCTGCAAAGTGAAACACTCCTCCGGCAGCAAACCACAGCCCCAATGCGCCTCAGATCCAGAGAGCAACGCAAGCCGTTTTCGCCCCCGGCCCCACGCTCTCCATAGCGCAAAGCGAGGCTGAGCTCCCTGGGCCCTGCTGCATTGCTGGGGGTCTCCAGCCCCCGAAACCTAGTCCCCATGAGTTCTCCTTCGTGGGGAGGCAGGATTGGGCGCGCGAAGGCCTTCTGCGCCCAGGCCCCAGCCATGCCCCCTGAGCCATCACGGCCGCTCAGCGCCGAGGCCCCGTCGCACCGACAGCCCGAAACAATCTTCTGGCAGCTGCATTCTGCAAAGGGAAACTCTCCTCGGGCAGCAAACCACAGCCCCAACGCGCCTCGGATCGAGAAAGCAACGCAAGCCGTTTTCGCCCCCGGACCCCCGCTCTCCATAGAGCGAACCGGGGCTGGGCTGCCCCGGCTCCCTGGGCCCTGCTGCTTTACTGGGTGTCTTCGGCGGCCAAAACCTTCTCCCCACGGGTTCTCCTTCGTGGGGAAGCAGGATTGGGCGCGCGAAGAAGTTCTGTGCCCAGGCCCCAGCCATGCCCCCTGAGCCAGCTTGGCCGCTCAGCGCCGAGGCCCCATCACACGGAACGCCCCAAACGAGCTTCTGGCAGCTGCATTCTGCAAAGGGAAACTCTCCTCGGGCAGCAAACCACAGCCCCAACGCGCCTCGAATCCAGAAAGCAACGCAAGCCTTTTTCGGCCCCGGCCCCACGCTCTCCATAGGGCAAAGCGGGTAGAGCTGCCCCTGGCTCCCTGGGCCCTGCTGCTTTGCTGGGGGTCTCAGCGGCCGAAACCCACTCCCCACGGGTTTTCCTTCGTGGGGAAGCAGGATTGGGCGCGCGAAGGCCTTCTGCGCCCAGCCCCAGCCATGCCCCTTGAGCCAGCTCGGCCGCTCAGCGCCGAGGCCCCGTTGCACCGAAGGCCCAAAACGAGCTTCTGGGAACTGCATTCTGCAAAATGAAACACTCCTCCGGCAGCAAACCACAGCCCCAATGCGCCTCAGATCCAGAGAGCAACACAAGCCGTTTTCGTCCCCGGCCCCACGCTCTCCATAGCGCAATGCGAGGCTGAGCTCCCTGGGCCCTGCTGCATTGCTGGGGGTCTCCAGCGCCCGAAACCTAGTCCCCATGAGTTCTCCTTGGTGGGGAGGCAGGATTGGGCGCGCGAAGAAGTTCTGGGCCCAGTCCCCAGCCATGCCTCCTGTGCCAGCTTGGCCGCTCAGCGCCGAGGCCCCATCAGACGGAACGCCCAAAACGAGCTTCTGGCAGCTGCATTCTGCAAAGGGAAAGTCTCCTCGGGCAGCAAACCACAGCCCCAACGCGCCTCGGATCGAGAAAGCAACGCAAGCCGTTTTCGCCCCCGGCCCTCTGCTCTCCATAGGGCGAACCGGGCCTGGGCTGCCCCGGCTCCCTGGGCCCTGCTGCTTTGCTGGGGGTCTCCGGTGCCCGAAACCCACTCCCCACGGGTTCTCCTTCCTGGGGAAGCAGGATTGGGCGCGCGAAGGCCTTCTGCGCCCAGCCCCAGCCATGCCCCTTGAGCCAGCTCGGCCGCTCAGCGCCGAGGCCCCGTTGCACCGAAGGCCCAAAAGGAGCTTCTGGGAACTGCATTCTGCAAAGTGAAACACTCCTCCGGCAGCAAACCACAGCCCCAATGCGCCTCAGATCCAGAGAGCAACGCAAGCCGTTTTCGCCCCCGGCCCCACACTCTCCATAGCGCAAAGCGAGGCTGAGCTCCCTGGGCCCTGCTGCATTGCTGGGGGTCTCCAGCCCCCGAAACCTAGTCCCCATGAGTTCTCCTTCGTGGGGAGGCAGGATTGGGCGCGCGAAGAAGTTCTGCGCCCAGTCCCCAGCCATGCCTCCTGTGCCAGCTAGGCCGCTCAGCGCCGAGGCCCCGTTGCACCGAAGTCCCAAAACGAGCTTCTGGGAACTGCATTCTGCAAAATGAAACACTCCTCCGGCAGCAAACCACAGCCCCAACGCGCCTCGGATCGAGAAAGCAACGCAAGCCGTTTTCGCCCCCGGCCCCCCGCTCTCCATAGAGCGAACCGGGGCTGGGCTGCCCCGGCTCCCTGGGCCCTGCTGCTTTACTGGGTGTCTTCGGCGGCCAAAACCTTCTCCCCACGGGTTCTCCTTCGTGGGGAAGCAGGATTGGGCGCGCGAAGAAGTTCTGTGCCCAGGCCCCAGCCATGTCCCCTGAGCCAGCTTGGCCGCTCAGCGCCGAGGCCCCATCACACGGAACGCCCAAAACGAGCTTCTGGCAGCTGCATTCTGCAAAGGGAAACTCTCCTCGGGCAGCAAACCACAGCCCCAACGCGCCTCGAATCCAGAAAGCAACGCAAGCCTTTTTCGGCCCCGGCCCCACGCTCTCCATAGGGCAAAGCGGGTAGAGCTGCCCCTGGCTCCCTGGGCCCTGCTGCTTTGCTGGGGGTCTCAGCGGCCGAAACCCACTCCCCACGGGTTTTCCTTCGTGGGGAAGCAGGATTGGGCGCGCGAAAGCCTTCTGCGCCCAGCCCCAGCCATGCCCCTTGAGCCAGCTCGGCCGCTCAGCGCCGAGGCCCCGTTGCACCGAAGGCCCAAAACGAGCTTCTGGGAACTGCATTCTGCAAAATGAAACACTCCTCCGGCAGCAAACCACAGCCCCAATGCGCCTCGGATCCAGAGAGCAACACATGCCGTTTTCGCCCCCGGCCCCACGCTCTCCATAGCGCAAAGCGAGGCTGAGCTCCCTGGGTCCTGCTGCATTGCTGGGGGTCTCCAGCGCCCGAAACCTAGTCCCCATGAGTTCTCCTTGGTGGGGAGGCAGGATTGGGCGCGCGAAGAAGTTCTGGGCCCAGTCCCCAGCCATGCCTCCTGTGCCAGCTAGGCCGCTCAGCGCCGAGGCCCCATCACACGGAACGCCCAAAACGAGCTTCTGGCAGCTGCATTCTGCAAAGGGAAACTCTCCTCGGGCAGCAAACCACAGCCCCAACGCGCCTCGGATCGAGAAAGCAACGCAAGCCGTTTTCGCCCCCGGCCCTCTGCTCTCCATAGGGCGAACCGGGCCTGGGCTGCCCCGGCTCCCTGGGCCCTGCTGCTTTGCTGGGGGTCTCTGGTGCCCGAAACCCACTCCCCACGGGTTCTCCTTCGTGGGGAAGCAGGATTCGGCGCGCGAAGGCCTTCTGCGCCCAGCCCCAGCCATGCCCCTTGAGCCAGCTCGGCCGCTCAGCGCCGAGGCCCCGTTGCACCGAAGGCCCAAAACGATCTTCTGGGAACTGCATTCTGCAAAGTGAAACACTCCTCCGGCAGCAAACCACAGCCCCAATGCGCCTCAGATCCAGAGAGTAACACAAGCCGTTTTCGCCCCCGGCCCCACGCTCTCCATAGCGCAAAGCGAGGCTGGGCTGCCCCTGGCTCCCTGGGCCCTGCTGCATTGCTGGGGGTCTCCAGCCCCCGAAACCTAGTCCCCATGAGTTCTCCTTCGAGGGGAGGCAGGATTGGGCGCGCGAAGAAGTTCTGCGCCCAGTCCCCAGCCATGCCTCCTGTGCCAGCTCGGCCGCTCAGCGCCGAGGCCCCGTCGCACCGACGGCCCAAAACGAGCTTCTGGCAGCTGCATTCTGCAAAGGGAAAGTCTCCTCGGGCAGCAAACCACAGCCCCAACCTGCCTCGGATCCAGAAAGCAACGCAAGCCGTTTTCGCCACCGGCCCCACGCTCTCCATAGCGCAAAGCGGGGCTGGCCTGCCCCTGGCTCCCTGGGCCCTGCTGCTTTGCTGGGGGTCTCCGGCGGCGCAAACCCACTCCCCACGGGTTCTCCTTCGTGGGGAAGCAGGATTGGGCGCGCGAAGGCCTTCTGCGCCCAGCCCCAGCCATGCCCCTTGAGCCAGCTCGGCCGCTCAGCGCCGAGGCCCCGTTGCACCGAAGGCCCAAAACGAGCTTCTGGGAACTGCATTCTGCAAAGGGAAACACTCCTCCGGCAGCAAACCACAGCCCCAATGCGCCTCAGATCCAGAGAGCAACGCAAGCCGTTTTTGCCCCCGGCCCTACGCTCTCCATAGCGCAACGCAGGGCAGGGCTGCCCCTGGCTACCAGAGCCCTGCTGCTTTACTGGGTGTCTTCGGCGGCCAAAACCTTCTCCCCACGGGTTCTCCTTCGTGGGGAAGCAGGATTGGGCGCGCGAAGAAGTTCTGTGCCCAGGCCCCAGCCATGCCCCCTGAGCCAGCTCGGCCGCTCAGCGCCGAGGCCCCATCACACGGAACGCCCAAAACGAGCTTCTGGCAGCTGCATTCTGCAAAGGGAAACTCTCCTCGGGCAGCAAAACACAGACTCAACGCGCCTCAGATCCAGAAAGCAACGCAAGCGGTTTTCGCGACCGGCCCCACGCTCTCCAAAGCGCAAAGCGGGGCTGGCCTGCCCCTGGCTCCCTGGGCCCTGCTGCTTTGCTGGGGGTCTCGGCGGCCGACACCCACTCCCCACGGGTTTTCCTTCGTGGGGAAGCAGGATTGGGCGCGCGAAGGCCTTTTGCGCCCAGTCCCCAGCCATGCCTCCTGTGCCAGCTCGGCCGCTCAGCGCCGAGGCCCCGTCGCACCGACGGCCCCAAACGACCTTCTGGCAGCTGCATTCTGCAAAGGGAAAGTCTCCTCGGGCAGCAAACCACAGCCCCAACGCGCCTCGGTTCGAGAAAGCAACGCAAGCCGTTTTCGCCCCCGGCCCTCCGCTCTCCATACGTACGAACCGGGCCTGGGCTGCCCCGGCTCCCTGGGCCCTGCTGCTTTGGTGGGGGTCTTCGGCGGCCGAAACCCACTCCCCACGTGTTCCCCTTCGTGGGGAAGCAGGATTGGGCGCGCGAAGAAGTTCTGCGCCCAGTCCCCAGCCATGCCTCCTGTGCCAGCTCGGGCGCTCAGCGCCGAGGCCCCGTCGCACCGACGGCCCCAAACGAGCTTCTGGCAGCTGCATTCTGCAAAGGGAAAGTCTCCTCGGGCAGCAAACCACAGCCCCAACGCGCCTCGGATCGAGAAAGCAACGCAAGCCGTTTTCACCCCCGGCCCTCTGCTCTCCATAGGGCGAACCGGGCCTGGGCTGCCCCGGCTCCCTGGGCCCTGCTGCTTTGCTGGGGGTCTCCGGTGCCCGAAACCCACTCCCCACGGGTTCTCCTTCGTGGGGAAGCAGGATTGGGCGCGCGAAGGCCTTCTGCGCCCAGCCCCAGCCATGCCCCTTGAGCCAGCTCGGCCGCTCAGCGCCGAGGCCCCGTTGCACCGAAGGCCCAAAACGAGCTTCTGGGAACTGCATTCTGCAAAGGGAAACACTCCTCCGGCAGCAAACCACAGCCCCAATGCGCCTCAGATCCAGAGAGCAACGCAAGCCGTTTTCGCCCCCGGCCCCACGCTCTTCATAGCAAAAAGCGAGGCTGAGCTCCCTGGGCCCTGCTGCATTGCTGGGGGTCTCCAGCGCCCGAAACCTAGTCCCCATGAGTTCTCCTTCGTGGGGAGGAAGGATTGGGCGCGCGAAGGCCTTCTGCGCCCAGGCCCCAGCCATGCCCCCTGAGCCATCACGGCCGCTCAGCGCCGAGGCCCCGTCGCACCGACAGCCCGAAACAATCTTCTGTCAGCTGCATTCTGCAAAGGGAAACTCTCCTCGGGCAGCAAACCACAGCCCCAACGCGCCTCGGATCGAGAAAGCAACGCAAGCCGTTTTCGCCCCCGGCCCCCCGCTCTCCATAGAGCGAACCGGGGCTGGGCTGCCCCGGCTCCCTGGGCCCTGCTGCTTTGCTGGGTGTCTCCGGTGCCTGAAACCCACTCCCCACGGGTTCTCCTTTGTGGGGAAGCAGGATTGGGCGCGCGAAGGCCTTCTGCGCCCAAGCCCCAGCCATGCCACCTGAGCCAGCACGGCCGCTCAGCGCCGAGGCCCCGTCGCACCGACAGCCCGAAACAATCTTCTGGCAGCTGCATTCTGCAAAGGGAAACTCTCCTCGGGCAGCAAACCACAGCCCCAACGCGCCTCGGATCGAGAAAGCAACGCAAGCCGTTTTCGCCCCCGGACCCCCGCTCTCCATAGAGCGAACCGGGGCTGGGCTGCCCCGGCTCCCTGGGCCCTGCTGCTTTGCTGGGGGTCTCCGGTGCCTGAAACCCACTCCCCACGGGTTCTCCTTCGTGGGGAAGCAGGAATGGGTGCGCGAAGCCTTCTGCGCCCAGGCCCCAGCTATGACCCATGAGCCGGCTCCGCCACTCAGCGCCGAGGCTCCTTTGAATCGACGGACATAAACGAACTACTGGCAGCTGCATTTTGCAAAGGGAAACTCTCCTCGGGCAGCAAACCACAGCCCCAACGCGCCTCGGATCGAGAAAGCAACGCAAGCCGTTTTCACCCCCGGCCCCCCGCTCTCCATAGAGCGAACCGGGGCTGGGCTGCCCCGGCTCCCTGGGCCCTGCTGCTTTGCTGGGGGTCTCCGGTGCCCGAAACCCACTCCCCACGGGTTCTCCTTCGTGGGGAAGCAGGATTGGGCGCGCGAAGGCCTTCTGCGCCCAGGCCCCAGCCATGCCCCCTGAGCCAGCTCGGCCGCGCAGCGCCGAGGCCCCGTTGCACCGAAGTCCCAAAACGAGCTTCTGGGAACTGCATTCTGCAATATGAAACACTCCTCCGGCAGCAAACCACAGCCCCAATGCGCCTCGGATCGAGAAAGCAACGCAAGCCGTTTTCGCCCCCGGAACCCCGCTCTCCATAGAGCGAACCGGGGCTGGGCTGCCCAGCCTCCCTGGGCCCTGCTGCTTTGCTGGGGGTCTCCGGTGCCCGAAACCCACTCCCCATGGGTTCTCCTTCGTGGGGAAGGAGGATTGGGCGCGCGAAGGCCTTCTGCGCCCAGGCCCCAGCCATGCCCCCTGAGCCAGCTCGGCCACACAGCGCCTAGGCCCAGTCGCACCGACGGCCCCAAACAATCTTCTGTCAGCTGCATTCTGCAAAGGGAAACTCTCCTCGGGCAGCAAACCACAGCCCCAACGCGCCTCGGATCGAGAAAGCAACGCAAGCCGTTTTCGCCCCCGGCCCCCCGCACTCCATAGAGCGAACCGGGGCTGGGCTGCCCCGGCTCCCTGGGCCCTGCTGCTTTGCTGGGTGTCTCCGGTGCCTGAAACCCACTCCCCACGGGTTCTCCTTTGTGGGGAAGCAGGATTGGGCGCGCGAAGGCCTTCTGCGCCCAGGCCCCAGCCATGCCCCCTGAGCCATCACGGCCGCTCAGCGCCGAGGCCCCGTCGCACCGACAGCCCGAAACAATCTTCTGGCAGCTGCATTCTGCAAAGGGAAACTCTCCTCGGGCAGCAAACCACAGCCCCAACGCGCCTCGGATCGAGAAAGCAACGCAAGCCGTTTTCGCCCCCGGACCCCCGCTCTCCATAGAGCGAACCGGGGCTGGGCTGCCCCGGCTCCCTGGGCCCTGCTGCTTTACTGGGTGTCTTCGGCGGCCAAAACCTTCTCCCCACGGGTTCTCCTTCGTGGGGAAGCAGGATTGGGCGCGCGAAGAAGTTCTGTGCCCAGGCCCCAGCCATGCCCCCTGAGCCAGCTTGGCCGCTCAGCGCCGAGGCCCCATCACACGGAACGCCCCAAACGAGCTTCTGGCAGCTGCATTCTGCAAAGGGAAACTCTCCTCGGGCAGCAAACCACAGCCCCAACGCGCCTCGAATCCAGAAAGCAACGCAAGCCTTTTTCGGCCCCGGCCCCACGCTCTCCATAGGGCAAAGCGGGTAGAGCTGCCCCTGGCTCCCTGGGCCCTGCTGCTTTGCTGGGGGTCTCAGCGGCCGAAACCCACTCCCCACGGGTTTTCCTTCGTGGGGAAGCAGGATTGGGCGCGCGAAGGCCTTCTGCGCCCAGCCCCAGCCATGCCCCTTGAGCCAGCTCGGCCGCTCAGCGCCGAGGCCCCGTTGCACCGAAGGCCCAAAACGAGCTTCTGGGAACTGCATTCTGCAAAATGAAACACTCCTCCGGCAGCAAACCACAGCCCCAATGCGCCTCAGATCCAGAGAGCAACACAAGCCGTTTTCGTCCCCGGCCCCACGCTCTCCATAGCGCAATGCGAGGCTGAGCTCCCTGGGCCCTGCTGCATTGCTGGGGGTCTCCAGCGCCCGAAACCTAGTCCCCATGAGTTCTCCTTGGTGGGGAGGCAGGATTGGGCGCGCGAAGAAGTTCTGGGCCCAGTCCCCAGCCATGCCTCCTGTGCCAGCTTGGCCGCTCAGCGCCGAGGCCCCATCAGACGGAACGCCCAAAACGAGCTTCTGGCAGCTGCATTCTGCAAAGGGAAAGTCTCCTCGGGCAGCAAACCACAGCCCCAACGCGCCTCGGATCGAGAAAGCAACGCAAGCCGTTTTCGCCCCCGGCCCTCTGCTCTCCATAGGGCGAACCGGGCCTGGGCTGCCCCGGCTCCCTGGGCCCTGCTGCTTTGCTGGGGGTCTCCGGTGCCCGAAACCCACTCCCCACGGGTTCTCCTTCCTGGGGAAGCAGGATTGGGCGCGCGAAGGCCTTCTGCGCCCAGCCCCAGCCATGCCCCTTGAGCCAGCTCGGCCGCTCAGCGCCGAGGCCCCGTTGCACCGAAGGCCCAAAAGGAGCTTCTGGGAACTGCATTCTGCAAAGTGAAACACTCCTCCGGCAGCAAACCACAGCCCCAATGCGCCTCAGATCCAGAGAGCAACGCAAGCCGTTTTCGCCCCCGGCCCCACACTCTCCATAGCGCAAAGCGAGGCTGAGCTCCCTGGGCCCTGCTGCATTGCTGGGGGTCTCCAGCCCCCGAAACCTAGTCCCCATGAGTTCTCCTTCGTGGGGAGGCAGGATTGGGCGCGCGAAGAAGTTCTGCGCCCAGTCCCCAGCCATGCCTCCTGTGCCAGCTAGGCCGCTCAGCGCCGAGGCCCCGTTGCACCGAAGTCCCAAAACGAGCTTCTGGGAACTGCATTCTGCAAAATGAAACACTCCTCCGGCAGCAAACCACAGCCCCAACGCGCCTCGGATCGAGAAAGCAACGCAAGCCGTTTTCGCCCCCGGCCCCCCGCTCTCCATAGAGCGAACCGGGGCTGGGCTGCCCCGGCTCCCTGGGCCCTGCTGCTTTACTGGGTGTCTTCGGCGGCCAAAACCTTCTCCCCACGGGTTCTCCTTCGTGGGGAAGCAGGATTGGGCGCGCGAAGAAGTTCTGTGCCCAGGCCCCAGCCATGTCCCCTGAGCCAGCTTGGCCGCTCAGCGCCGAGGCCCCATCACACGGAACGCCCAAAACGAGCTTCTGGCAGCTGCATTCTGCAAAGGGAAACTCTCCTCGGGCAGCAAACCACAGCCCCAACGCGCCTCGAATCCAGAAAGCAACGCAAGCCTTTTTCGGCCCCGGCCCCACGCTCTCCATAGGGCAAAGCGGGTAGAGCTGCCCCTGGCTCCCTGGGCCCTGCTGCTTTGCTGGGGGTCTCAGCGGCCGAAACCCACTCCCCACGGGTTTTCCTTCGTGGGGAAGCAGGATTGGGCGCGCGAAAGCCTTCTGCGCCCAGCCCCAGCCATGCCCCTTGAGCCAGCTCGGCCGCTCAGCGCCGAGGCCCCGTTGCACCGAAGGCCCAAAACGAGCTTCTGGGAACTGCATTCTGCAAAATGAAACACTCCTCCGGCAGCAAACCACAGCCCCAATGCGCCTCGGATCCAGAGAGCAACACATGCCGTTTTCGCCCCCGGCCCCACGCTCTCCATAGCGCAAAGCGAGGCTGAGCTCCCTGGGTCCTGCTGCATTGCTGGGGGTCTCCAGCGCCCGAAACCTAGTCCCCATGAGTTCTCCTTGGTGGGGAGGCAGGATTGGGCGCGCGAAGAAGTTCTGGGCCCAGTCCCCAGCCATGCCTCCTGTGCCAGCTTGGCCGCTCAGCGCCGAGGCCCCATCACACGGAACGCCCAAAACGAGCTTCTGGCAGCTGCATTCTGCAAAGGGAAACTCTCCTCGGGCAGCAAACCACAGCCCCAACGCGCCTCGGATCGAGAAAGCAACGCAAGCCGTTTTCGCCCCCGGCCCTCTGCTCTCCATAGGGCGAACCGGGCCTGGGCTGCCCCGGCTCCCTGGGCCCTGCTGCTTTGCTGGGGGTCTCCGGTGCCCGAAACCCACTCCCCACGGGTTCTCCTTCGTGGGGAAGCAGGATTCGGCGCGCGAAGGCCTTCTGCGCCCAGCCCCAGCCATGCCCCTTGAGCCAGCTCGGCCGCTCAGCGCCGAGGCCCCGTTGCACCGAAGGCCCAAAACGATCTTCTGGGAACTGCATTCTGCAAAGTGAAACACTCCTCCGGCAGCAAACCACAGCCCCAATGCGCCTCAGATCCAGAGAGTAACACAAGCCGTTTTCGCCCCCGGCCCCACGCTCTCCATAGCGCAAAGCGAGGCTGGGCTGCCCCTGGCTCCCTGGGCCCTGCTGCATTGCTGGGGGTCTCCAGCCCCCGAAACCTAGTCCCCATGAGTTCTCCTTCGAGGGGAGGCAGGATTGGGCGCGCGAAGAAGTTCTGCGCCCAGTCCCCAGCCATGCCTCCTGTGCCAGCTCGGCCGCTCAGCGCCGAGGCCCCGTCGCACCGACGGCCCAAAACGAGCTTCTGGCAGCTGCATTCTGCAAAGGGAAAGTCTCCTCGGGCAGCAAACCACAGCCCCAACCTGCCTCGGATCCAGAAAGCAACGCAAGCCGTTTTCGCCACCGGCCCCACGCTCTCCATAGCGCAAAGCGGGGCTGGCCTTCCCCTGGCTCCCTGGGCCCTGCTGCTTTGCTGGGGGTCTCCGGCGGCGCAAACCCACTCCCCACGGGTTCTCCTTCGTGGGGAAGCAGGATTGGGCGCGCGAAGGCCTTCTGCGCCCAGCCCCAGCCATGCCCCTTGAGCCAGCTCGGCCGCTCAGCGCCGAGGCCCCGTTGCACCGAAGGCCCAAAACGAGCTTCTGGGAACTGCATTCTGCAAAGGGAAACACTCCTCCGGCAGCAAACCACAGCCCCAATGCGCCTCAGATCCAGAGAGCAACGCAAGCCGTTTTTGCCCCCGGCCCTACGCTCTCCATAGCGCAACGCAGGGCAGGGCTGCCCCTGGCTACCAGAGCCCTGCTGCTTTACTGGGTGTCTTCGGCGGCCAAAACCTTCTCCCCACGGGTTCTCCTTCGTGGGGAAGCAGGATTGGGCGCGCGAAGAAGTTCTGTGCCCAGGCCCCAGCCATGCCCCCTGAGCCAGCTCGGCCGCTCAGCGCCGAGGCCCCATCACACGGAACGCCCAAAACGAGCTTCTGGCAGCTGCATTCTGCAAAGGGAAACTCTCCTCGGGCAGCAAAACACAGACTCAACGCGCCTCAGATCCAGAAAGCAACGCAAGCGGTTTTCGCGACCGGCCCCACGCTCTCCAAAGCGCAAAGCGGGGCTGGCCTGCCCCTGGCTCCCTGGGCCCTGCTGCTTTGCTGGGGGTCTCCGGCGGCGCAAACCCACTCCCCACGGGTTCTCCTTCGTGGGGAAGCAGGATTGGGCGCGCGAAGGCCTTTTGCGCCCAGTCCCCAGCCATGCCTCCTGTGCCAGCTCGGCCGCTCAGCGCCGAGGCCCCGTCGCACCGACGGCCCCAAACGACCTTCTGGCAGCTGCATTCTGCAAAGGGAAAGTCTCCTCGGGCAGCAAACCACAGCCCCAACGCGCCTCGGTTCGAGAAAGCAACGCAAGCCGTTTTCGCCCCCGGCCCTCCGCTCTCCATACGTACGAACCGGGCCTGGGCTGCCCCGGCTCCCTGGGCCCTGCTGCTTTGGTGGGGGTCTTCGGCGGCCGAAACCCACTCCCCACGTGTTCCCCTTCGTGGGGAAGCAGGATTGGGCGCGCGAAGAAGTTCTGCGCCCAGTCCCCAGCCATGCCTCCTGTGCCAGCTCGGGCGCTCAGCGCCGAGGCCCCGTCGCACCGACGGCCCCAAACGAGCTTCTGGCAGCTGCATTCTGCAAAGGGAAAGTCTCCTCGGGCAGCAAACCACAGCCCCAACGCGCCTCGGATCGAGAAAGCAACGCAAGCCGTTTTCACCCCCGGCCCTCTGCTCTCCATAGGGCGAACCGGGCCTGGGCTGCCCCGGCTCCCTGGGCCCTGCTGCTTTGCTGGGGGTCTCCGGTGCCCGAAACCCACTCCCCACGGGTTCTCCTTCGTGGGGAAGCAGGATTCGGCGCGCGAAGGCCTTCTGCGCCCAGCCCCAGCCATGCCCCTTGAGCCAGCTCGGCCGCTCAGCGCCGAGGCCCCGTTGCACCGAAGGCCCAAAACGAGCTTCTGGGAACTGCATTCTGCAAAGGGAAACACTCCTCCGGCAGCAAACCACAGCCCCAATGCGCCTCAGATCCAGAGAGCAACGCAAGCCGTTTTCGCCCCCGGCCCCACGCTCTTCATAGCAAAAAGCGAGGCTGAGCTCCCTGGGCCCTGCTGCATTGCTGGGGGTCTCCAGCGCCCGAAACCTAGTCCCCATGAGTTCTCCTTCGTGGGGAGGAAGGATTGGGCGCGCGAAGGCCTTCTGCGCCCAGGCCCCAGCCATGCCCCCTGAGCCATCACGGCCGCTCAGCGCCGAGGCCCCGTCGCACCGACAGCCCGAAACAATCTTCTGTCAGCTGCATTCTGCAAAGGGAAACTCTCCTCGGGCAGCAAACCACAGCCCCAACGCGCCTCGGATCGAGAAAGCAACGCAAGCCGTTTTCGCCCCCGGCCCCCCGCTCTCCATAGAGCGAACCGGGGCTGGGCTGCCCCGGCTCCCTGGGCCCTGCTGCTTTGCTGGGTGTCTCCGGTGCCTGAAACCCACTCCCCACGGGTTCTCCTTTGTGGGGAAGCAGGATTGGGCGCGCGAAGGCCTTCTGCGCCCAAGCCCCAGCCATGCCACCTGAGCCAGCACGGCCGCTCAGCGCCGAGGCCCCGTCGCACCGACAGCCCGAAACAATCTTCTGGCAGCTGCATTCTGCAAAGGGAAACTCTCCTCGGGCAGCAAACCACAGCCCCAACGCGCCTCGGATCGAGAAAGCAACGCAAGCCGTTTTCGCCCCCGGACCCCCGCTCTCCATAGAGCGAACCGGGGCTGGGCTGCCCCGGCTCCCTGGGCCCTGCTGCTTTGCTGGGGGTCTCCGGTGCCTGAAACCCACTCCCCACGGGTTCTCCTTCGTGGGGAAGCAGGAATGGGTGCGCGAAGCCTTCTGCGCCCAGGCCCCAGCTATGACCCATGAGCCGGCTCCGCCACTCAGCGCCGAGGCTCCTTTGAATCGACGGACATAAACGAACTACTGGCAGCTGCATTTTGCAAAGGGAAACTCTCCTCGGGCAGCAAACCACAGCCCCAACGCGCCTCGGATCGAGAAAGCAACGCAAGCCGTTTTCACCCCCGGCCCCCCGCTCTCCATAGAGCGAACCGGGGCTGGGCTGCCCCGGCTCCCTGGGCCCTGCTGCTTTGCTGGGGGTCTCCGGTGCCCGAAACCCACTCCCCACGGGTTCTCCTTCGTGGGGAAGCAGGATTGGGCGCGCGAAGGCCTTCTGCGCCCAGGCCCCAGCCATGCCCCCTGAGCCAGCTCGGCCGCGCAGCGCCGAGGCCCCGTTGCACCGAAGTCCCAAAACGAGCTTCTGGGAACTGCATTCTGCAATATGAAACACTCCTCCGGCAGCAAACCACAGCCCCAATGCGCCTCGGATCGAGAAAGCAACGCAAGCCGTTTTCGCCCCCGGAACCCCGCTCTCCATAGAGCGAACCGGGGCTGGGCTGCCCAGCCTCCCTGGGCCCTGCTGCTTTGCTGGGGGTCTCCGGTGCCCGAAACCCACTCCCCATGGGTTCTCCTTCGTGGGGAAGGAGGATTGGGCGCGCGAAGGCCTTCTGCGCCCAGGCCCCAGCCATGCCCCCTGAGCCAGCTCGGCCACACAGCGCCTAGGCCCAGTCGCACCGACGGCCCCAAACAATCTTCTGTCAGCTGCATTCTGCAAAGGGAAACTCTCCTCGGGCAGCAAACCACAGCCCCAACGCGCCTCGGATCGAGAAAGCAACGCAAGCCGTTTTCGCCCCCGGCCCCCCGCACTCCATAGAGCGAACCGGGGCTGGGCTGCCCCGGCTCCCTGGGCCCTGCTGCTTTGCTGGGTGTCTCCGGTGCCTGAAACCCACTCCCCACGGGTTCTCCTTTGTGGGGAAGCAGGATTGGGCGCGCGAAGGCCTTCTGCGCCCAAGCCCCAGCCATGCCACCTGAGCCAGCACGGCCGCTCAGCGCCGAGGCCCCGTCGCACCGACAGCCCGAAACAATCTTCTGGCAGCTGCATTCTGCAAAGGGAAACTCTCCTCGGCAGCAAACCACAGCCCCAACGCGCCTCGGATCGAGAAAGCAACGCAAGCCGTTTTCGCCCCCGGCCCCCCGCTCTCCATAGAGCGAACCAGGGCTGGGCTGCCCCGGCTCCCTGGGCCCTGCTGCTTTGCTGGGGGTCTCCGGTGCCTGAAACCCACTCCCCACGGGTTCTCCTTCGTGGGGAAGCAGGAATGGGTGCGCGAAGCCTTCTGCGCCCAGGCCCCAGCCATGACCCATGAGCCGGCTCCGCCACTCAGCGCCGAGGCTCCTTTGAATCGACGGACATAAACGAACTACTGGCAGCTGCATTTTGCAAAGGGAAACTCTCCTCGGGCAGCAAACCACAGCCCCAACGCGCCTCGGATCGAGAAAGCAACGCAAGCCGTTTTCACCCCCGGCCCCCCGCTCTCCATAGAGCGAACCGGGGCTGGGCTGCCCCGGCTCCCTGGGCCCTGCTGCTTTGCTGGGGGTCTCCGGTGCCCGAAACCCACTCCCCACGGGTTCTCCTTCGTGGGGAAGCAGGATTGGGCGCGCGAAGGCCTTCTGCGCCCAGGCCCCAGCCATGCCCCCTGAGCCAGCTCGGCCGCGCAGCGCCGAGGCCTCGTTGCACCGAAGTCCCAAAACGAGCTTCTGGGAACTGCATTCTGCAAAATGAAACACTCCTCCGGCAGCAAACCACAGCCCCAACGCGCCTCGGATCGAGAAAGCAACGCAAGCCGTTTTTGCCCCCGGCCCCCCGCTCTCCATAGAGCGAACCGGGGCTGGGCTGCCCCGGCTCCCTGGGCCCTGCTGCTTTGCTGGGGGTCTCCGGTGCCCGAAACCCACTCCCCACGGGTTCTCCTTCGTGGGGAAGCAGGATTGGGCGCGCGAAGGCCTTCTGCGCCCAGGCCCCAGCCATGCCCCCTGAGCCAGCTCGGCCGCGCAGCGCCTAGGCCCCGTCGCACCGAAGGCCCCAAACAATCTTCTGGCAGCTGCATTCTGCAAAGGGAAAATCTCCTCGGGCAGCAAACCACAGCCCCAACGCGCCTCAGATGGAGAATGCAACGCAAGCCGTTTTCGCCCCGGGCCCCCCGCTCTCCATAGAGCGAACCGGGGCAGGGCTGCCCCGGCTCCCTGGGCCCTGCTGCTTTACTGGGTGTCTTCGGCGGCCAAAACCTTCTCCCCACGGGTTCTCCTTCGTGGGGAAGCAGGATTGGGCGCGCGAAGAAGTTCTGTGCCCAGGCCCCAGCCATGTCCCCTGAGCCAGCTTGGCCGCTCAGCGCCGAGGCCCCATCACACGGAACGCCCAAAACGAGCTTCTGGCAGCTGCATTCTGCAAAGGGAAAGTCTCCTCGGGCAGCAAACCACAGCCCCAACGCGCCTCGAATCCAGAAAGCAACGCAAGCCTTTTTCGGCCCCGGCCCCACGCTCTCCATAGGGCAAAGCGGGTAGAGCTGCCCCTGGCTCCCTGGGCCCTGCTGCTTTGCTGGGGGTCTCAGCGGCCGAAACCCACTCCCCACGGGTTTTCCTTCGTGGGGAAGCAGGATTGGGCGCGCGAAAGCCTTCTGCGCCCAGCCCCAGCCATGCCCCTTGAGCCAGCTCGGCCGCTCAGCGCCGAGGCCCCATTGCACCGAAGTCCCAAAACGAGCTTCTGGGAACTGCATTCTGCAAAATGAAACACTCCTCCGGCAGCAAACCACAGCCCCAACGCGCCTCGGATCGAGAAAGCAACGCAAGCCGTTTTTGCCCCCGGCCCCCCGCTCTCCATAGAGCGAACCGGGGCAGGGATGCCCAGGCTCCCTGGGCCCTGCTGCTTTGCTGGGGGTCTCCGGTGCCCGAAACCCACTCCCCACGGGTTCTCCTTCGTGGGGAAGCAGGATTGGGCGCGCGAAGGCCTTCTGCGCCCAGCCCCAGCCATGCCCCTTGAGCCAGCTCGGCCGCTCAGCGCCGAGGCCCCGTTGCACCGAAGGCCCAAAACGAGCTTCTGGGAACTGCATTCTGCAAAGTGAAACACTCCTCCGGCAGCAAACCACAGCCCCAGTGCGCCTCAGATCCAGAGAGCAACGCAAGCCGTTTTCGCCCCCGGCCCCACGCTCTCCATAGCGCAAAGCGAGGCTGAGCTCCCTGGGCCCTGCTGCATTGCTGGGGGTCTCCAGCCCCCGAAACCTAGTCCCCATGAATTCTCCTTCGTGGGGAGGCAGGATTGGGCGCGCGAAGAAGTTCTGCGCCCATTCCCCAGCCAGGCCTCCTGTGCCAGCTCGGCCGCTCAGCGCCGAGGCCCGTCGCACCGACGGCCCCAAACGAGCTTCTGGCAGCTGCATTCTGCAAAGGGAAAGTCTCCTAGGGCAGCAAACCACAGCCCCAACGCGCCTCGGTTCGAGAAAGCAACGCAAGCCGTTTTCGCCCCCGGCCCTCTGCTCTCCATAGGGCGAACCGGGCCTGGGCTGCCCCGGCTCCCTGGGCCCTGCTGCTTTGCTGGGGGTCTCCGGTGCCCGAAACCCACTCCCCACGGGTTCTCCTTCGTGGGGAAGCAGGATTGGGCGCGCGAAGGCCTTCTGCGCCCAGCCCCAGCCATGCCCCTTGAGCCAGCTCGGCCGCTCAGCGCCGAGGCCCCGTTGCACCGAAGGCCCAAAACGAGCTTCTGGGAACTGCATTCTGCAAAGGGAAACACTCCTCCGGCAGCAAACCACAGCCCCAATGCGCCTCGGATCCAGAGAGCAACGCAAGCCGTTTTTGCCCCCGGCCCTACGCTCTCCATAGCGCAACGCAGGGCAGGGCTGCCCCTGGCTACCAGAGCCCTGCTGCTTTATTGGGTGTCTTCGGCGGCCAAAACCTTCTCCCCACGGGTTCTCCTTCGTGGGGAAGCAGGATTGGGCGCGCGAAGAAGTTCTGTGCCCAGGCCCCAGCCATGCCCCCTGAGCCAGCTCGGCCGCTCAGCGCCGAGGCCCCATCACACGGAACGCCCAAAACGAGCTTCTGGCAGCTGCATTCTGCAAAGGGAAACTCTCCTCGGGCAGCAAAACACAGACTCAACGCGCCTCAGATCCAGAAAGCAACGCAAGCGGTTTTCGCGACCGGCCCCACGCTCTCCAAAGCGCAAAGCGGGGCTGGCCTGCCCCTGGCTCCCTGGGCCCTGCTGCTTTGCTGGGGGTCTCGGCGGGCGACACCCACTCCCCACGGGTTTTCCTTCGTGGGGAAGCAGGATTGGGCGCGCGAAGGCCTTTTGCGCCCAGTCCCCAGCCATGCCTCCTGTGCCAGCTCGGCCGCTCAGCGCCGAGGCCCCGTCGCACCGACGGCCCCAAACGACCTTCTGGCAGCTGCATTCTGCAAAGGGAAAGTCTCCTCGGGCAGCAAACCACAGCCCCAACGTGCCTCGGTTCGAGAAAGCAACGCAAGCCGTTTTCGCCCCCGGCCCTCCGCTCTCCATACGTACGAACCGGGCCTGGGCTGCCCCGGCTCCCTGGGCCCTGCTGCTTTGGTGGGGGTCTCAGCGGCCGAAACCCACTCCCCACGTGTTCCCCTTCGTGGGGAAGCAGGATTGGGCGCGCGAAGAAGTTCTGCGCCCAGTCCCCAGCCATGCCTCCTGTGCCAGCTCGGGCGCTCAGCGCCGAGGCCCCGTCGCACCGACGGCCCCAAACGAGCTTCTGGCAGCTGCATTCTGCAAAGGGAAAGTCTCCTCGGGCAGCAAACCACAGCCCCAACGCGCCTCGGATCGAGAAAGCAACGCAAGCCGTTTTCACCCCCGGCCCTCTGCTCTCCATAGGGCGACCCGGGGCTGGGCTGCCCCGGCTCCCTGGGCCCTGCTGCTTTGCTGGGGGTCTCCGGTGCCCGAAACCCACTCCCCACGGGTTCTCCTTCGTGGGGAAGCAGGATTCGGCGCGCGAAGGCCTTCTGCGCCCAGCCCCAGCCATGCCCCTTGAGCCAGCTCGGCCGCTCAGCGCCGAGGCCCCGTTGCACCGAAGGCCCAAAACGAGCTTCTGGGAACTGCATTCTGCAAAGTGAAACACTCCTCCGGCAGCAAACCACAGCCCCAATGCGCCTCAGATCCAGAGAGCAACGCAAGCCGTTTTCGCCCCCGGCCCCACGCTCTTCATAGCAAAAAGCGAGGCTGAGCTCCCTGGGCCCTGCTGCATTGCTGGGGGTCTCCAGCGCCCGAAACCTAGTCCCCATGAGTTCTCCTTCGTGGGGAGGAAGGATTGGGCGCGCGAAGGCCTTCTGCGCCCAGGCCCCAGCCATGCCCCCTGAGCCATCACGGCCGCTCAGCGCCGAGGCCCCGTCGCACCGACAGCCCCAAACAATCTTCTGGCAGCTGCATTCTGCAAAGGGAAACTCTCCTCGGGCAGCAAACCACAGCCCCAACGCGCCTCGGATCGAGAAAGCAACGCAAGCCGTTTTCGCCCCCGGCCCCCCGCTCTCCATAGAGCGAACCGGGGCTGGGCTGCCCCGGCTCCCTGGGCCCTGCTGCTTTGCTGGGTGTCTCCGGTGCCTGAAACCCACTCCCCACGGGTTCTCCTTTGTGGGGAAGCAGGATTGGGCGCGCGAAGGCCTTCTGCGCCCAAGCCCCAGCCATGCCACCTGAGCCAGCACGGCCGCTCAGCGCCGAGGCCCCGTCGCACCGACAGCCCGAAACAATCTTCTGGCAGCTGCATTCTGCAAAGGGAAACTCTCCTCGGGCAGCAAACCACAGCCCCAGTGCGCCTCAGATCCAGAGAGCAACGCAAGCCGTTTTCGCCCCCGGCCCCACGCTCTCCATAGCGCAAAGCGAGGCTGAGCTCCCTGGGCCCTGCTGCATTGCTGGGGGTCTCCAGCCCCCGAAACCTAGTCCCCATGAGTTCTCCTTCGTGGGGAGGCAGGATTGGGCGCGCGAAGAAGTTCTGCGCCCAGTCCCCAGCCATGCCTCCTGTGCCAGCTCGGCCGCTCAGCGCCGAGGCCCGTCGCACCGACGGCCCCAAACGAGCTTCTGGCAGCTGCATTCTGCAAAGGGAAAGTCTCCTAGGGCAGCAAACCACAGCCCCAACGCGCCTCGGTTCGAGAAAGCAACGCAAGCCGTTTTCGCCCCCGGCCCTCTGCTCTCCATAGGGCGAACCGGGCCTGGGCTGCCCCGGCTCCCTGGGCCCTGCTGCTTTGCTGGGGGTCTCCGGTGCCCGAAACCCACTCCCCACGGGTTCTCCTTCGTGGGGAAGCAGGATTCGGCGCGCGAAGGCCTTCTGCGCCCAGCCCCAGCCATGCCCCTTGAGCCAGCTCGGCCGCTCAGCGCCGAGGCCCCGTTGCACCGAAGGCCCAAAACGATCTTCTGGGAACTGCATTCTGCAAAGTGAAACACTCCTCCGGCAGCAAACCACAGCCCCAATGCGCCTCAGATCCAGAGAGTAACACAAGCCGTTTTCGCCCCCGGCCCCACGCTCTCCATAGCGCAAAGCGAGGCTGGGCTGCCCCTGGCTCCCTGGGCCCTGCTGCATTGCTGGGGGTCTCCAGCCCCCGAAACCTAGTCCCCATGAGTTCTCCTTCGAGGGGAGGCAGGATTGGGCGCGCGAAGAAGTTCTGCGCCCAGTCCCCAGCCATGCCTCCTGTGCCAGCTCGGCTGCTCAGCGCCGAGGCCCCGTCGCACCGACGGCCCAAAACGAGCTTCTGGCAGCTGCATTCTGCAAAGGGAAAGTCTCCTCGGGCAGCAAACCACAGCCCCAACCTGCCTCGGATCCAGAAAGCAACGGAAGCCGTTTTCGCCACCGGCCCCACGCTCTCCATAGCGCAAAGCGGGGCTGGCCTTCCCCTGGCTCCCTGGGCCCTGCTGCTTTGCTGGGGGTCTCCGGCGGCGCAAACCCACTCCCCACGGGTTCTCCTTCGTGGGGAAGCAGGATTGGGCGCGCGAAGGCCTTCTGCGCCCAGCCCCAGCCATGCCCCTTGAGCCAGCTCGGCCGCTCAGCGCCGAGGCCCCGTTGCACCGAAGGCCCAAAACGAGCTTCTGGGAACTGCATTCTGCAAAGGGAAACACTCCTCCGGCAGCAAACCACAGCCCCAATGCGCCTCGGATCCAGAGAGCAACGCAAGCCGTTTTTGCCCCCGGCCCTACGCTCTCCATAGCGCAACGCAGGGCAGGGCTGCCCCTGGCTACCAGAGCCCTGCTGCTTTACTGGGTGTCTTCGGCGGCCAAAACCTTCTCCCCACGGGTTCTCCTTCGTGGGGAAGCAGGATTGGGCGCGCGAAGAAGTTCTGTGCCCAGGCCCCAGCCATGCCCCCTGAGCCAGCTCGGCCGCTCAGCGCCGAGGCCCCATCACTCGGAACGCCCAAAACGAGCTTCTGGCAGCTGCATTCTGCAAAGGGAAACTCTCCTCGGGCAGCAAAACACAGACTCAACGCGCCTCAGATCCAGAAAGCAACGCAAGCGGTTTTCGCCCCCGGCCCCACGCTCTTCATAGCAAAAAGCGAGGCTGAGCTCCCTGGGCCCTGCTGCATTGCTGGGGGTCTCCAGCGCCCGAAACCTAGTCCCCATGAGTTCTCCTTCGTGGGGAGGAAGGATTGGGCGCGCGAAGGCCTTCTGCGCCCAGGCCCCAGCCATGCCCCCTGAGCCATCACGGCCGCTCAGCGCCGAGGCCCCGTCGCACCGACAGCCCGAAACAATCTTCTGGCAGCTGCATTCTGCAAAGGGAAACTCTCCTCGGGCAGCAAACCACAGCCCCAACGCGCCTCAGATCGAGAAAGCAACGCAAGCCGTTTTCGTCCCCGGAACCCCGCTCTCCATAGAGCGAACCGGGGCTGGGCTGCCCAGCCTCCCTGGGCCCTGCTGCTTTGCTGGGGGTCTCCGGTGCCCGAAACCCACTCCCCATGGGTTCTCCTTCGTGGGGAAGGAGGATTGGGCGCGCGAAGGCCTTCTGCGCCCAGGCCCCAGCCATGCCCCCTGAGCCAGCTCGGCCACACAGCGCCTAGGCCCAGTCGCACCGACGGCCCCAAACAATCTTCTGTCAGCTGCATTCTGCAAAGGGAAACTCTCCTCGGGCAGCAAACCACAGCCCCAACGCGCCTCGGATCGAGAAAGCAACGCAAGCCGTTTTCGCCCCCGGCCCCCCGCTCTCCATAGAGCGAACCGGGGCTGGGCTGCCCCGGCTCCCTGGGCCCTGCTGCTTTGCTGGGTGTCTCCGGTGCCTGAAACCCACTCCCCACGGGTTCTCCTTTGTGGGGAAGCAGGATTGGGCGCGCGAAGGCCTTCTGCGCCCAAGCCCCAGCCATGCCACCTGAGCCAGCACGGCCGCTCAGCGCCGAGGCCCCGTCGCACCGACAGCCCGAAACAATCTTCTGGCAGCTGCATTCTGCAAAGGGAAACTCTCCTCGGCAGCAAACCACAGCCCCAACGCGCCTCGGATCGAGAAAGCAACGCAAGCCGTTTTCGCCCCCGGACCCCCGCTCTCCATAGAGCGAACCGGGGCTGGGCTGCCCCGGCTCCCTGGGCCCTGCTGCTTTGCTGGGGGTCTCCGGTGCCTGAAACCCACTCCCCACGGGTTCTCCTTCGTGGGGAAGCAGGAATGGGTGCGCGAAGCCTTCTGCGCCCAGGCCCCAGCCATGACCCATGAGCCGGCTCCGCCACTCAGCGCCGAGGCTCCTTTGAATCGACGGACATAAACGAACTACTGGCAGCTGCATTTTGCAAAGGGAAACTCTCCTCGGGCAGCAAACCACAGCCCCAACGCGCCTCGGATCGAGAAAGCAACGCAAGCCGTTTTCACCCCCGGCCCCCCGCTCTCCATAGAGCGAACCGGGGCTGGGCTGCCCCGGCTCCCTGGGCCCTGCTGCTTTGCTGGGGGTCTCCGGTGCCCGAAACCCACTCCCCACGGGTTCTCCTTCGTGGGGAAGCAGGATTGGGCGCGCAAAGGCCTTCTGCGCCCAGGCCCCAGCCATGCCCCCTGAGCCAGCTCGGCCGCTCAGCGCCGAGGCCCCGTTGCACCGAAGTCCCAAAACGAGCTTCTGGGAACTGCATTCTGCAAAATGAAACACTCCTCCGGCAGCAAACCACAGCCCCAACGCGCCTCGGATCGAGAATGCAACGCAAGCCGTTTTTGCCCCCGGCCCCCCGCTCTCCATAGAGCGAACCGGGGCTGGGCTGCCCAGGCTCCCTGGGCCCTGCTGCTTTGCTGGGGGTCTCCGGTGCCCGAAACCCACTCCCCACGGGTTCTCCTTCGTGGGGAAGCAGGATTGGGCCCGCGAAGGCCTTCTGCGCCCAGGCCCCAGCCATGCCCCCTGAGCCAGCTCGGCCGCGCAGCGCCTAGGCCCCGTCGCACCGAAGGCCCCAAACAATCTTCTGGCAGCTGCATTCTGCAAAGGGAAACTCTCCTCGGGCAGCAAACCACAGCCCCAACGCGCCTCGAATCCAGAAAGCAACGCAAGCCTTTTTTGCCCACCGCCCCACGCTCTCCATAGGGCAAAGCGGGTAGAGCTGCCCCTGGCTCCCTGGGCCCTGCTGCTTTGCTGGGGGTCTCAGCGGCCGAAACCCACTCCCCACGGGTTTTCCTTCGTGGGGAAGCAGGATTGGGCGCGCGAAAGCCTTCTGCGCCCAGCCCCAGCCATGCCCCTTGAGCCAGCTCGGCCGCTCAGCGCCGAGGCCCCGTTGCACCGAAGTCCCAAAACGAGCTTCTGGGAACTGCATTCTGCAAAATGAAACACTCCTCCGGCAGCAAACCACAGCCCCAACGCGCCTCGGATCGAGAATGCAACGCAAGCCGTTTTCGCCCCCGGCCCCCCGCTCTCCATAGATCGAACTGGGGCTGGGCTGCCCCGGCTCCCTGGGCCCTGCTGCTTTACTGGGTGTCTTCGGCGGCCAAAACCTTCTCCCCACGGGTTCTCCTTCGTGGGGAAGCAGGATTGGGCGCGCGAAGAAGTTCTGTGCCCAGGCCCCAGCCATGCCCCCTGAGCCAGCTTGGCCGCTCAGCGCCGAGGCCCCATCACACGGAACGCCCAAAACGAGCTTCTGGCAGCTGCATTCTGCAAAGGGAAACTCTCCTCGGGCAGCAAACCACAGCCCCAACGCGCCTCGAATCCAGAAAGCAACGCAAGCCTTTTTCGGCCCCGGCCCCACGCTCTCCATAGGGCAAAGCGGGTAGAGCTGCCCCTGGCTCCCTGGGCCCTGCTGCTTTGCTGGGGGTCTCAGCGGCCGAAACCCACTCCCCACGGGTTTTCCTTCGTGGGGAAGCAGGATTGGGCGCGCGAAAGCCTTCTGCGCCCAGCCCCAGCCATGCCCCTTGAGCCAGCTCGGCCGCTCAGCGCCGAGGCCCCGTTGCACCGAAGTCCCAAAACGAGCTTCTGGGAACTGCATTCTGCAAAATGAAACACTCCTCCGGCAGCAAACCACAGCCCCAATGCGCCTCAGATCCAGAGAGCAACACAAGCCGTTTTCGCCCCCGGCCCCACGCTCTCCATAGCGCAAAGCGAGGCTGAGCTCCCTGGGCCCTGCTGCATTGCTGGGGGTCTCCAGCGCCCGAAACCTAGTCCCCATGAGTTCTCCTTGGTGGGGAGGCAGGATTGGGCGCGCGAAGAAGTTCTGGGCCCAGTCCCCAGCCATGCCTCCTGTGCCAGCTCGGCCGCTCAGCGCCGAGGCCCCGTCGCACCGACGGCCCCAAACGAGCTTCTGGCAGCTGCATTCTGCAAAGGGAAAGTCTCCTCGGGCAGCAAACCACAGCCCCAACGCGCCTCGGATCGAGAAAGCAACGCAAGCCGTTTTCGCCCCCGGCACTCTGCTATCCATAGGGCGAACCGGGCCTGGGCTGCCCCGGCTCCCTGGGCCCTGCTGCTTTGCTGGGGGTCTCCGGTGCCCGAAACCCACTCCCCACGGGTTCTCCTTCGTGGGGAAGCAGGATTGGGCGCGCGAAGGCCTTCTGCGCCCAGCCCCAGCCATGCCCCTTGAGCCAGCTTGGCCGCTCAGCGCCGAGGCCCCGTTGCACCGAAGGCCCAAAACGAGCTTCTGGGAACTGCATTCTGCAAAGTGAAACACTCCTCCGGCAGCAAACCACAGCCCCAATGCGCCTCAGATCCAGAGAGCAACGCAAGCCGTTTTCGCCCCCGGCCCCACGCTCTCCATAGCGCAAAGCGAGGCTGAGCTCCCTGGGCCCTGCTGCATTGCTGGGGGTCTCCAGCCCCCGAAACCTAGTCCCCATGAGTTCTCCTTCGTGGGGAGGCAGGATTGGGCGCGCGAAGAAGTTCTGCGCCCAGTCCCCAGCCATGCCTCCTGTGCCAGCTCGGCCGCTCAGCGCCGAGGCCCGTCGCACCGACGGCCCCAAACGAGCTTCTGGCAGCTGCATTCTGCAAAGGGAAAGTCTCCTCGGGCAGCAAACCACAGCCCCAACGCGCCTCGGATCGAGAAAGCAACGCAAGCCGTTTTCGCCCCCGGCCCTCTGCTCTCCATAGGGCGAACCGGGCCTGGGCTGCCCCGGCTCCCTGGGCCCTGCTGCTTTGCTGGGGGTCTCCGGTGCCCGAAACCCACTCCCCACGGGTTCTCCTTCGTGGGGAAGCAGGATTCGGCGCGCGAAGGCCTTCTGCGCCCAGCCCCAGCCATGCCCCTTGAGCCAGCTCGGCCGCTCAGCGCCGAGGCCCCGTTGCACCGAAGGCCCAAAACGATCTTCTGGGAACTGCATTCTGCAAAGTGAAACACTCCTCCGGCAGCAAACCACAGCCCCAATGCGCCTCAGATCCAGAGAGTAACACAAGCCGTTTTCGCCCCCGGCCCCACGCTCTCCATAGCGCAAAGCGAGGCTGGGCTGCCCCTGGCTCCCTGGGCCCTGCTGCATTGCTGGGGGTCTCCAGCCCCCGAAACCTAGTCCCCATGAGTTCTCCTTCGAGGGGAGGCAGGATTGGGCGCGCGAAGAAGTTCTGCGCCCAGTCCCCAGCCATGCCTCCTGTGCCAGCTCGGCCGCTCAGCGCCGAGGCCCCGTCGCACCGACGGCCCAAAACGAGCTTCTGGCAGCTGCATTCTGCAAAGTGAAAGTCTCCTCGGGCAGCAAACCACAGCCCCAACCTGCCTCGGATCCAGAAAGCAACGCAAGCCGTTTTCGCCCCCGGCCCCCCGCTCTCCATAGATCGAACTGGGGCTGGGCTGCCCCGGCTCCCTGGGCCCTGCTGCTTTACTGGGTGTCTTCGGCGGCCAAAACCTTCTCCCCACGGGTTCTCCTTCGTGGGGAAGCAGGATTGGGCGCGCGAAGAAGTTCTGTGCCCAGGCCCCAGCCATGCCCCCTGAGCCAGCTTGGCCGCTCAGCGCCGAGGCCCCATCACACGGAACGCCCAAAACGAGCTTCTGGCAGCTGCATTCTGCAAAGGGAAACTCTCCTCGGGCAGCAAACCACAGCCCCAACGCGCCTCGAATCCAGAAAGCAACGCAAGCCTTTTTCGGCCCCGGCCCCACGCTCTCCATAGGGCAAAGCGGGTAGAGCTGCCCCTGGCTCCCTGGGCCCTGCTGCTTTGCTGGGGGTCTCAGCGGCCGAAACCCACTCCCCACGGGTTTTCCTTCGTGGGGAAGCAGGATTGGGCGCGCGAAAGCCTTCTGCGCCCAGCCCCAGCCATGCCCCTTGAGCCAGCTCGGCCGCTCAGCGCCGAGGCCCCGTTGCACCGAAGTCCCAAAACGAGCTTCTGGGAACTGCATTCTGCAAAATGAAACACTCCTCCGGCAGCAAACCACAGCCCCAATGCGCCTCAGATCCAGAGAGCAACACAAGCCGTTTTCGCCCCCGGCCCCACGCTCTCCATAGCGCAAAGCGAGGCTGAGCTCCCTGGGCCCTGCTGCATTGCTGGGGGTCTCCAGCGCCCGAAACCTAGTCCCCATGAGTTCTCCTTGGTGGGGAGGCAGGATTGGGCGCGCGAAGAAGTTCTGGGCCCAGTCCCCAGCCATGCCTCCTGTGCCAGCTCGGCCGCTCAGCGCCGAGGCCCCGTCGCACCGACGGCCCCAAACGAGCTTCTGGCAGCTGCATTCTGCAAAGGGAAAGTCTCCTCGGGCAGCAAACCACAGCCCCAACGCGCCTCGGATCGAGAAAGCAACGCAAGCCGTTTTCGCCCCCGGCACTCTGCTATCCATAGGGCGAACCGGGCCTGGGCTGCCCCGGCTCCCTGGGCCCTGCTGCTTTGCTGGGGGTCTCCGGTGCCCGAAACCCACTCCCCACGGGTTCTCCTTCGTGGGGAAGCAGGATTGGGCGCGCGAAGGCCTTCTGCGCCCAGCCCCAGCCATGCCCCTTGAGCCAGCTTGGCCGCTCAGCGCCGAGGCCCCGTTGCACCGAAGGCCCAAAACGAGCTTCTGGGAACTGCATTCTGCAAAGTGAAACACTCCTCCGGCAGCAAACCACAGCCCCAATGCGCCTCAGATCCAGAGAGCAACGCAAGCCGTTTTCGCCCCCGGCCCCACGCTCTCCATAGCGCAAAGCGAGGCTGAGCTCCCTGGGCCCTGCTGCATTGCTGGGGGTCTCCAGCCCCCGAAACCTAGTCCCCATGAGTTCTCCTTCGTGGGGAGGCAGGATTGGGCGCGCGAAGAAGTTCTGCGCCCAGTCCCCAGCCATGCCTCCTGTGCCAGCTCGGCCGCTCAGCGCCGAGGCCCGTCGCACCGACGGCCCCAAACGAGCTTCTGGCAGCTGCATTCTGCAAAGGGAAAGTCTCCTCGGGCAGCAAACCACAGCCCCAACGCGCCTCGGATCGAGAAAGCAACGCAAGCCGTTTTCGCCCCCGGCCCTCTGCTCTCCATAGGGCGAACCGGGCCTGGGCTGCCCCGGCTCCCTGGGCCCTGCTGCTTTGCTGGGGGTCTCCGGTGCCCGAAACCCACTCCCCAAGGGTTCTCCTTCGTGGGGAAGCAGGATTGGGCGCGCGAAGGCCTTCTGCGCCCAGCCCCAGCCATGCCCCTTGAGCCAGCTCGGCCGCTCAGCGCCGAGGCCCCGTTGCACCGAAGGCCCAAAACGATCTTCTGGGAACTGCATTCTGCAAAGTGAAACACTCCTCCGGCAGCAAACCACAGCCCCAATGCGCCTCAGATCCAGAGAGTAACACAAGCCGTTTTCGCCCCCGGCCCCACGCTCTCCATAGCGCAAAGCGAGGCTGGGCTGCCCCTGGCTCCCTGGGCCCTGCTGCATTGCTGGGGGTCTCCAGCCCCCGAAACCTAGTCCCCATGAGTTCTCCTTCGAGGGGAGGCAGGATTGGGCGCGCGAAGAAGTTCTGCGCCCAGTCCCCAGCCATGCCTCCTGTGCCAGCTCGGCCGCTCAGCGCCGAGGCCCCGTCGCACCGACGGCCCAAAACGAGCTTCTGGCAGCTGCATTCTGCAAAGGGAAAGTCTCCTCGGGCAGCAAACCACAGCCCCAACCTGCCTCGGATCCAGAAAGCAACGCAAGCCGTTTTCGCCACCGGCCCCACGCTCTCCATAGCGCAAAGCGGGGCTGGGCTGCCCCGGCTCCCTGGGCCCTGCTGCTTTGCTGGGGGTCTCCGGCGGCGCAAACCCACTCCCCACGGGTTCTCCTTCGTGGGGAAGCAGGATTGGGCGCGCGAAGGCCTTCTGCGCCCAGCCCCAGCCATGCCCCTTGAGCCAGCTCGGCCGCTCAGCGCCGAGGCCCCGTTGCACCGAAGGCCCAAAACGAGCTTCTGGGAACTGCATTCTGCAAAGGGAAACACTCCTCCGGCAGCAAACCACAGCCCCAATGCGCCTCGGATCCAGAGAGCAACGCAAGCCGTTTTTGCCCCCGGCCCTACGCTCTCCATAGCGCAACGCAGGGCAGGGCTGCCCCTGGCTACCAGAGCCCTGCTGCTTTACTGGGTGTCTTCGGCGGCCAAAACCTTCTCCCCACGGGTTCTCCTTCGTGGGGAAGCAGGATTGGGCGCGCGAAGAAGTTCTGTGCCCAGGCCCCAGCCATGCCCCCTGAGCCAGCTCGGCCGCTCAGCGCCGAGGCCCCATCACACGGAACGCCCAAAACGAGCTTCTGGCAGCTGCATTCTGCAAAGGGAAACTCTCCTCGGGCAGCAAAACACAGACTCAACGCGCCTCAGATCCAGAAAGCAACGCAAGCGGTTTTCGCGACCGGCCCCACGCTCTCCAAAGCGCAAAGCGGGGCTGGCCTGCCCCTGGCTCCCTGGGCCCTGCTGCTTTGCTGGGGGTCTCGGCGGCCGACACCCACTCCCCACGGGTTTTCCTTCGTGGGGAAGCAGGATTGGGCGCGCGAAGGCCTTTTGCGCCCAGTCCCCAGCCATGCCTCCTGTGCCAGCTCGGCCGCTCAGCGCCGAGGCCCCGTCGCACCGACGGCCCCAAACGACCTTCTGGCAGCTGCATTCTGCAAAGGGAAAGTCTCCTCGGGCAGCAAACCACAGCCCCAACGCGCCTCGGTTCGAGAAAGCAACGCAAGCCGTTTTCGCCCCCGGCCCTCCGCTCTCCATACGTATGAACCGGGCCTGGGCTGCCCCGGCTCCCTGGGCCCTGCTGCTTTGGTGGGGGTCTTCGGCGGCCGAAACCCACTCCCCACGTGTTCCCCTTCGTGGGGAAGCAGGATTGGGCGCGCGAAGAAGTTCTGCGCCCAGTCCCCAGCCATGCCTCCTGTGCCAGCTCGGGCGCTCAGCGCCGAGGCCCCGTCGCACCGACGGCCCCAAACGAGCTTCTGGCAGCTGCATTCTGCAAAGGGAAAGTCTCCTCGGGCAGCAAACCACAGCCCCAACGCGCCTCGGATCGAGAAAGCAACGCAAGCCGTTTTCACCCCCGGCCCTTTGCTCTCCATAGGGCGAACCGGGCCTGGGCTGCCCCGGCTCCCTGGGCCCTGCTGCTTTGCTGGGGGTCTCCGGTGCCCGAAACCCACTCCCCACGGGTTCTCCTTCGTGGGGAAGCAGGATTCCGCGCGCGAAGGCCTTCTGCGCCCAGCCCCAGCCATGCCCCTTGAGCCAGCTCGGCCGCTCAGCGCCGAGGCCCCGTTGCACCGAAGGCCCAAAACGAGCTTCTGGGAACTGCATTCTGCAAAGTGAAACACTCCTTCGGCAGCAAACCACAGCCCCAATGCGCCTCAGATCCAGAGAGCAACGCAAGCCGTTTTCGCCCCCGGCCCCACGCTCTTCATAGCAAAAAGCGAGGCTGAGCTCCCTGGGCCCTGCTGCATTGCTGGGGGTCTCCAGCGCCCGAAACCTAGTCCCCATGAGTTCTCCTTCGTGGGGAGGAAGGATTGGGCGCGCGAAGGCCTTCTGCGCCCAGGCCCCAGCCATGCCCCCTGAGCCATCACGGCCGCTCAGCGCCGAGGCCCCGTCGCACCGACAGCCCGAAACAATCTTCTGGCAGCTGCATTCTTCAAAGGGAAACTCTCCTCGGGCAGCAAACCACAGCCCCAACGCGCCTCGGATCGAGAAAGCAACGCAAGCCGTTTTCGCCCCCGGCCCCCCGCTCTCCATAGAGCGAACCGGGGCTGGGCTGCCCCGGCTCCCTGGGCCCTGCTGCTTTGCTGGGTGTCTCCGGTGCCTGAAACCCACTCCCCACGGGTTCTCCTTTGTGGGGAAGCAGGATTGGGCGCGCGAAGGCCTTCTGCGCCCAAGCCCCAGCCATGCCACCTGAGCCAGCACGGCCGCTCAGCGCCGAGGCCCCGTCGCACCGACAGCCCGAAACAATCTTCTGGCAGCTGCATTCTGCAAAGGGAAACTCTCCTCGGCAGCAAACCACAGCCCCAACGCGCCTCGGATCGAGAAAGCAACGCAAGCCGTTTTCGCCCCCGGCCCCCCGCTCTCCATAGAGCGAACCGGGGCTGGGCTGCCCCGGCTCCCTGGGCCCTGCTGCTTTGCTGGGGGTCTCCGGTGCCTGAAACCCACTCCCCACGGGTTCTCCTTCGTGGGGAAGCAGGAATGGGTGCGCGAAGCCTTCTGCGCCCAGGCCCCAGCCATGACCCATGAGCCGGCTCCGCCACTCAGCGCCGAGGCTCCTTTGAATCGACGGACATAACGAACTACTGGCAGCTGCATTTTGCAAAGGGAAACTCTCCTCGGGCAGCAAACCACAGCCCCAACGCGCCTCGGATCGAGAAAGCAACGCAAGCCGTTTTCGCCCCCGGCCCTCTGCTCTCCATAGGGCGAACCGGGCCTGGGCTGCCCCGGCTCCCTGGGCCCTGCTGCTTTGCTGGGGGTCTCCGGTGCCCGAAACCCACTCCCCAAGGGTTCTCCTTCGTGGGGAAGCAGGATTGGGCGCGCGAAGGCCTTCTGCGCCCAGCCCCAGCCATGCCCCTTGAGCCAGCTCGGCCGCTCAGCGCCGAGGCCCCGTTGCACCGAAGGCCCAAAACGATCTTCTGGGAACTGCATTCTGCAAAGTGAAACACTCCTCCGGCAGCAAACCACAGCCCCAATGCGCCTCAGATCCAGAGAGTAACACAAGCCGTTTTCGCCCCCGGCCCCACGCTCTCCATAGCGCAAAGCGAGGCTGGGCTGCCCCTGGCTCCCTGGGCCCTGCTGCATTGCTGGGGGTCTCCAGCCCCCGAAACCTAGTCCCCATGAGTTCTCCTTCGAGGGGAGGCAGGATTGGGCGCGCGAAGAAGTTCTGCGCCCAGTCCCCAGCCATGCCTCCTGTGCCAGCTCGGCCGCTCAGCGCCGAGGCCCCGTCGCACCGACGGCCCAAAACGAGCTTCTGGCAGCTGCATTCTGCAAAGGGAAAGTCTCCTCGGGCAGCAAACCACAGCCCCAACCTGCCTCGGATCCAGAAAGCAACGCAAGCCGTTTTCGCCACCGGCCCCACGCTCTCCATAGCGCAAAGCGGGGCTGGGCTGCCCCGGCTCCCTGGGCCCTGCTGCTTTGCTGGGGGTCTCCGGCGGCGCAAACCCACTCCCCACGGGTTCTCCTTCGTGGGGAAGCAGGATTGGGCGCGCGAAGGCCTTCTGCGCCCAGCCCCAGCCATGCCCCTTGAGCCAGCTCGGCCGCTCAGCGCCGAGGCCCCGTTGCACCGAAGGCCCAAAACGAGCTTCTGGGAACTGCATTCTGCAAAGGGAAACACTCCTCCGGCAGCAAACCACAGCCCCAATGCGCCTCGGATCCAGAGAGCAACGCAAGCCGTTTTTGCCCCCGGCCCTACGCTCTCCATAGCGCAACGCAGGGCAGGGCTGCCCCTGGCTACCAGAGCCCTGCTGCTTTACTGGGTGTCTTCGGCGGCCAAAACCTTCTCCCCACGGGTTCTCCTTCGTGGGGAAGCAGGATTGGGCGCGCGAAGAAGTTCTGTGCCCAGGCCCCAGCCATGCCCCCTGAGCCAGCTCGGCCGCTCAGCGCCGAGGCCCCATCACACGGAACGCCCAAAACGAGCTTCTGGCAGCTGCATTCTGCAAAGGGAAACTCTCCTCGGGCAGCAAAACACAGACTCAACGCGCCTCAGATCCAGAAAGCAACGCAAGCGGTTTTCGCGACCGGCCCCACGCTCTCCAAAGCGCAAAGCGGGGCTGGCCTGCCCCTGGCTCCCTGGGCCCTGCTGCTTTGCTGGGGGTCTCGGCGGCCGACACCCACTCCCCACGGGTTTTCCTTCGTGGGGAAGCAGGATTGGGCGCGCGAAGGCCTTTTGCGCCCAGTCCCCAGCCATGCCTCCTGTGCCAGCTCGGCCGCTCAGCGCCGAGGCCCCGTCGCACCGACGGCCCCAAACGACCTTCTGGCAGCTGCATTCTGCAAAGGGAAAGTCTCCTCGGGCAGCAAACCACAGCCCCAACGCGCCTCGGTTCGAGAAAGCAACGCAAGCCGTTTTCGCCCCCGGCCCTCCGCTCTCCATACGTATGAACCGGGCCTGGGCTGCCCCGGCTCCCTGGGCCCTGCTGCTTTGGTGGGGGTCTTCGGCGGCCGAAACCCACTCCCCACGTGTTCCCCTTCGTGGGGAAGCAGGATTGGGCGCGCGAAGAAGTTCTGCGCCCAGTCCCCAGCCATGCCTCCTGTGCCAGCTCGGGCGCTCAGCGCCGAGGCCCCGTCGCACCGACGGCCCCAAACGAGCTTCTGGCAGCTGCATTCTGCAAAGGGAAAGTCTCCTCGGGCAGCAAACCACAGCCCCAACGCGCCTCGGATCGAGAAAGCAACGCAAGCCGTTTTCACCCCCGGCCCTTTGCTCTCCATAGGGCGAACCGGGCCTGGGCTGCCCCGGCTCCCTGGGCCCTGCTGCTTTGCTGGGGGTCTCCGGTGCCCGAAACCCACTCCCCACGGGTTCTCCTTCGTGGGGAAGCAGGATTCCGCGCGCGAAGGCCTTCTGCGCCCAGCCCCAGCCATGCCCCTTGAGCCAGCTCGGCCGCTCAGCGCCGAGGCCCCGTTGCACCGAAGGCCCAAAACGAGCTTCTGGGAACTGCATTCTGCAAAGTGAAACACTCCTTCGGCAGCAAACCACAGCCCCAATGCGCCTCAGATCCAGAGAGCAACGCAAGCCGTTTTCGCCCCCGGCCCCACGCTCTTCATAGCAAAAAGCGAGGCTGAGCTCCCTGGGCCCTGCTGCATTGCTGGGGGTCTCCAGCGCCCGAAACCTAGTCCCCATGAGTTCTCCTTCGTGGGGAGGAAGGATTGGGCGCGCGAAGGCCTTCTGCGCCCAGGCCCCAGCCATGCCCCCTGAGCCATCACGGCCGCTCAGCGCCGAGGCCCCGTCGCACCGACAGCCCGAAACAATCTTCTGGCAGCTGCATTCTTCAAAGGGAAACTCTCCTCGGGCAGCAAACCACAGCCCCAACGCGCCTCGGATCGAGAAAGCAACGCAAGCCGTTTTCGCCCCCGGCCCCCCGCTCTCCATAGAGCGAACCGGGGCTGGGCTGCCCCGGCTCCCTGGGCCCTGCTGCTTTGCTGGGTGTCTCCGGTGCCTGAAACCCACTCCCCACGGGTTCTCCTTTGTGGGGAAGCAGGATTGGGCGCGCGAAGGCCTTCTGCGCCCAAGCCCCAGCCATGCCACCTGAGCCAGCACGGCCGCTCAGCGCCGAGGCCCCGTCGCACCGACAGCCCGAAACAATCTTCTGGCAGCTGCATTCTGCAAAGGGAAACTCTCCTCGGCAGCAAACCACAGCCCCAACGCGCCTCGGATCGAGAAAGCAACGCAAGCCGTTTTCGCCCCCGGCCCCCCGCTCTCCATAGAGCGAACCGGGGCTGGGCTGCCCCGGCTCCCTGGGCCCTGCTGCTTTGCTGGGGGTCTCCGGTGCCTGAAACCCACTCCCCACGGGTTCTCCTTCGTGGGGAAGCAGGAATGGGTGCGCGAAGCCTTCTGCGCCCAGGCCCCAGCCATGACCCATGAGCCGGCTCCGCCACTCAGCGCCGAGGCTCCTTTGAATCGACGGACATAACGAACTACTGGCAGCTGCATTTTGCAAAGGGAAACTCTCCTCGGGCAGCAAACCACAGCCCCAACGCGCCTCGGATCGAGAAAGCAACGCAAGCCGTTTTCACCCCCGGCCCCCCGCTCTCCATAGAGCGAACCGGGGCTGGGCTGCCCCGGCTCCCTTGGCCCTGCTGCTTTGCTGGGGGTCTCCGGTGCCCGAAACCCACTCCCCACGGGTTCTCCTTCGTGGGGAAGCAGGATTGGGCGCGCGAAGGCCTTCTGCGACCAGGCCCCAGCCATGCCCCCTGAGCCAGCTCGGCCGCGCAGCGCCGAGGCCCCGTTGCACCGAAGTCCCAAAACGAGCTTCTGGGAACTGCATTCTGCAAAATGAAACACTCCTCCGGCAGCAAACCACAGCCCCAACGCGCCTCGGATCGAGAAAGCAACGCAAGCCGTTTTCACCCCCGGCCCTCTGCTCTCCATAGGGCGAACCGGGCCTGGGCTGCCCCGGCTCCCTGGGCCCTGCTGCTTTGCTGGGGGTCTCCGGTGCCCGAAACCCACTCCCCACGGGTTCTCCTTCGTGGGGAAGCAGGATTGGGCGCGCGAAGGCCTTCTGCGCCCAGCCCCAGCCATGCCCCTTGAGCCAGCTCGGCCGCTCAGCGCCGAGGCCCCGTTGCACCGAAGGCCCAAAACGAGCTTCTGGGAACTGCATTCTGCAAAGTGAAACACTCCTCCGGCAGCAAACCACAGCCCCAATGCGCCTCAGATCCAGAGAGCAACGCAAGCCGTTTTCGCCCCCGGCCCCACGCTCTTCATAGCAAAAAGCGAGGCTGAGCTCCCTGGGCCCTGCTGCATTGCTGGGGGTCTCCAGCGCCCGAAACCTAGTCCCCATGAGTACTCCTTCGTGGGGAGGAAGGATTGGGCGCGCGAAGGCCTTCTGCGCCCAGGCCCCAGCCATGCCCCCTGAGCCATCACGGCCGCTCAGCGCCGAGGCCCCGTCGCACCGACAGCCCGAAACAATCTTCTGTCAGCTGCATTCTGCAAAGGGAAACTCTCCTCGGGCAGCAAACCACAGCCCCAACGCGCCTCGGATCGAGAAAGCAACGCAAGCCGTTTTCGTCCCCGGAACTCCGCTCTCCATACAGCGAACCGGGGCTGGGCTGCCCAGCCTCCCTGGGCCCTGCTGCTTTGCTGGGGGTCTCCGGTGCCCGAAACCCACTCCCCATGGGTTCTCCTTCGTGGGGAAGGAGGATTGGGCGCGCGAAGGCCTTCTGCGCCCAGGCCCCAGCCATGCCCCCTGAGCCAGCTGGGCCACACAGAGCCTAGGCCCAGTCGCACCGATGGCCCCAAACAATCTTCTGTCAGCTGCATTCTGCAAAGGGAAACTCTCCTCGGGCAGCAAACCACAGCCCCAACGCGCCTCGGATCGAGAAAGCAACGCAAGCCGTTTTCGCCCCCGGCCTCCCGCTCTCCATAGAGCGAACCGGGGCAGGGCTGCCCAGGCTCCCTGGGCCCTGCTGCTTTGCTGGGTGTCTCCGGTGCCTGAAACCCACTCCCCACGGGTTCTCCTTTGTGGGGAAGCAGGATTGGGCGCGCGAAGGCCTTCTGCGCCCAAGCCCCAGCCATGCCACCTGAGCCAGCACGGCCGCTCAGCGCCGAGGCCCCGTCGCACCGACAGCCCGAAACAATCTTCTGGCAGCTGCATTCTGCAAAGGGAAACTCTCCTCGGCAGCAAACCACAGCCCCAACGCGCCTCGGATCGAGAAAGCAACGCAAGCCGTTTTCGCCCCCGGCCCCCCGCTCTCCATAGAGCGAACCGGGGCTGGGCTGCCCCGGCTCCCTGGGCCCTGCTGCATTGCTGGGGGTCTCCGGTGCCTGAAACCCACTCCCCACGGGTTCTCCTTCGTGGGGAAGCAGGAATGGGTGCGCGAAGCCTTCTGCGCCCAGTCCCCAGCCATGCCCCCTGAGCCAGCTCGGCCGCGCAGCGCCGAGGCCCCGTTGCACCGAAGTCCCAAAACGAGCTTCTGGGAACTGCATTCTGCAAAATGAAACACTCCTCCGGCAGCAAACCACAGCCCCAACGCGCCTCGGATCGAGAAAGCAACGCAAGCCGTTTTTGCCCCCGGCCCCCCGCTCTCCATAGAGCGAACCGGGGCTGGGCTGCCCAGCCTCCCTGGGCCCTGCTGCTTTGCTGGGGGTCTCCGGTGCCCGAAACCCACTCCCCACGGGTTCTCCTTCGTGGGGAAGCAGGATTGGGCGCGCGAAGGCTTTCTGCGCCCAGGCCCCAGCCATGCCCCCTGAGCCAGCTCGGCCGCGCAGCGCCTAGGCCCCGTCGCACCGAAGGCCCCAAACAATCTTCTGGCAGCTGCATTCTGCAAAGGGAAAATCTCCTCGGGCAGCAAACCACAGCCCCAACGCGCCTCGGATGGAGAATGCAACGCAAGCCGTTTTCGCCCCCGGCCCCCCGCTCTCCATAGAGCGAACCGGGGCTGGGCTGCCCCGGCTCCCTGGGCCCTGCTGCTTTACTGGGTGTCTTCGGCGGCCAAAACCTTCTCCCCACGGGTTCTCCTTCGTGGGGAAGCAGGATTGGGCGCGCGAAGAAGTTCTGTGCCCAGGCCCCAGCCATGTCCCCTGAGCCAGCTTGGCCGCTCAGCGCCGAGGCCCCATCACACGGAACGCCCAAAACGAGCTTCTGGCAGCTGCATTCTGCAAAGGGAAACTCTCCTCTGGCAGCAAACCACAGCCCCAACGCGCCTCGAATCCAGAAAGCAACGCAAGCCTTTTTCGGCCCCGGCCCCACGCTCTCCATAGGGCAAAGCGGGTAGAGCTGCCCCTGGCTCCCTGGGCCCTGCTGCTTTGCTGGGGGTCTCAGCGGCCGAAACCCACTCCCCACGGGTTTTCCTTCGTGGGGAAGCAGGATTGGGCGCGCGAAAGCCTTCTGCGCCCAGCCCCAGCCATGCCCCTTGAGCCAGCTCGGCCGCTCAGCGCCGAGGCCCCGTTGCACCGAAGTCCCAAAACGAGCTTCTGGGAACTGCATTCTGCAAAATGAAACACTCCTCCGGCAGCAAACCACAGCCCCAATGCGCCTCAGATCCAGAGAGCAACACAAGCCGTTTTCGCCCCCGGCCCCACGCTCTCCATAGCGCAAAGCGAGGCTGAGCTCCCTGGGCCCTGCTGCATTGCTGGGGGTCTCCAGCGCCCGAAACCTAGTCCCCATGAGTTCTCCTTGGTGGGGAGGCAGGATTGGGCGCGCGAAGAAGTTCTGGGCCCAGTCCCCAGCCATGCCTCCTGTGCCAGCTTGGCCGCTCAGCGCCGAGGCCCCATCAGACGGAACGCCCAAAACGAGCTTCTGGCAGCTGCATTCTGCAAAGGGAAAGTCTCCTCGGGCAGCAAACCACAGCCCCAACGCGCCTCGGATCGAGAAAGCAACGCAAGCCGTTTTCGCCCCCGGCCCTCTGCTCTCCATAGGGCGAACCGGGCCTGGGCTGCCCCGGCTCCCTGGGTCCTGCTGCTTTGCTGGGGGTCTCCGGTGCCCGAAACCCACTCCCCACGGGTTCTCCTTCCTGGGGAAGCAGGATTGGGCGCGCGAAGGCCTTCTGCGCCCAGCCCCAGCCATGCCCCTTGAGCCAGCTCGGCCGCTCAGCGCCGAGGCCCCGTTTCACCGAAGGCCCAAAACGAGCTTCTGGGAACTGCATTCTGCAAAGGGAAACACTCCTCCGGCAGCAAACCACAGCCCCAATGCGCCTCAGATCCAGAGAGCAACGCAAGCCGTTTTCGCCCCGGGCCCCACGCTCTCCATAGCGCAAAGCGAGGCTGAGCTCCCTGGGCCCTGCTGCATTGCTGGGGGTCTCCAGCCCCCGAAACCTAGTCCCCATGAGTTCTCCTTCGTGGGGAGGCAGGATTGGGCGCGCGAAGAAGTTCTGCGCCCAGTCCCCAGCCATGCCTCCTGTGCCAGCTCGGCCGCTCAGCGCCGAGTCCCCGTCGCACCGACGGCCCAAAACGAGCTTCTGGCAGCTGCATTCTGCAAAGGGAAAGTCTCCTCAGGCAGCAAACCACAGCCCCAACCTGCCTCGGATCCAGAAAGCAACGCAAGCCGTTTCCGCCACCGGCCCCACGCTCTCCATAGCGCAAAGCGGGGCTGACCTGCCCCTGGCTCCCTGGGCCCTGCTGCTTTGCTGGGGGTCTCCGGCGGCGCAAACCCACTCCCCACGGGTTCTCCTTCGTGGGGAAGCAGGATTGGGCGCGCGAAGGCCTTCTGCGCCCAGCCCCAGCCATGCCCCTTGAGCCAGCTCGGCCGCTCAGCGCCGAGGCCCCGTTGCACCGAAGGCCCAAAACGAGCTTCTGGGAACTGCATTCTGCAAAGGGAAACACTCCTCCGGCAGCAAACCACAGCCCCAATGCGCCTCGGATCCAGAGAGCAACGCAAGCCGTTTTTGCCCCCGGCCCTACGCTCTCCATAGCGCAACGCAGGGCAGGGCTGCCCCTGGCTACCAGAGCCCTGCTGCTTTACTGGGTGTCTTCGGCGGCCAAAACCTTCTCCCCACGGGTTCTCCTTCGTGGGGAAGCAGGATTGGGCGCGCGAAGAAGTTCTGTGCCCAGGCCCCAGCCATGCCCCCTGAGCCAGCTTGGCCGCTCAGCGCCGAGGCCCCATCACACGGAACGCCCAAAACGAGCTTCTAGCAGCTGCATTCTGCAAAGGGAAACTCTCCTCGGGCAGCAAAACACAGACTCAACGCGCCTCAGATCCAGAAAGCAACGCAAGCCGTTTTCGCCACCGGCCCCACGCTCTCCAAAGCGCAAAGCGGGGCTGGCCTGCCCCTGGCTCCCTGGGCCCTGGTGCTTTGCTGGGGGTCTCGGCGGCCGACACCCACTCCCCACGGATTTTCCTTCGTGGGGAAGCAGGATTGGGCGCGCGAAGGCCTTTTGCGCCCAATCCCCAGCCATGCCTCCTGTGCCAGCTCGGCCGCTCAGCGCCGAGGCCCCGTCGCACCGACGGCCCCAAACGAGCTTCTGGCAGCTGCATTCTGCAAAGGGAAAGTCTCCTTGGGCAGCAAACCACAGCCCCAACGCGCCTCGGTTCGAGAAAGCAACGCAAGCCGTTTTCGCCCCCGGCCCTCCGCTCTCCATACGTACGAACCGGTCCTGGGCTGCCCCGGCTCCCTGGGAACTGCTGCTTTGGTGGGGGTCTTCGGCGGCCGAAACCCACTCCCCACGTGTTCCCCTTCGTGGGGAAGCAGGATTGGGCGCGCGAAGAAGTTCTGCGCCCAGTCCCCAGCCATGCCTCCTGTGCCAGCTCGGGCGCTCAGCGCCGAGGCCCCGTCGCACCGACGGCCCAAAACGAGCTTCTGGGAACTGCATTCTGCAAAGTGAAACACTCCTCCGGCAGCAAACCACAGCCCCAATGCGCCTCAGATCCAGAGAGCAACGCAAGCCGTTTTCGCCCCCGGCCCCACGCTCTCCATAGCGCAAAGCGAGGCTGAGCTCCCTGGGCCCTGCTGCATTGCTGGGGGTCTCCAGCCCCCGAAACCTAGTCCCCATGAGTTCTCCTTCGTGGGGAGGCAGGATTGGGCGCGCGAAGGCCTTCTGCGCCCAGGCCCCAGCCATGCCCCCTGAGCCATCACGGCCGCTCAGCGCCGAGGCCCCGTCGCACCGACAGCCCGAAACAATCTTCTGGCAGCTGCATTCTGCAAAGGGAAACTCTCCTCGGGCAGCAAACCACAGCCCCAACGCGCCTCGGATCGAGAAAGCAACGCAAGCCGTTTTCGCCCCCGGACCCCCGCTCTCCATAGAGCGAACCGGGGCAGGGCTGCCCCGGCTCCCTGGGCCCTGCTGCTTTGCTGGGTGTCTCCGGTGCCCGAAACCCACTCCCCACGGGTTCTCCTTTGTGGGGAAGCAGGATTGGGCGCGCGAAGGCCTTCCGCGCCCAAGCCCCAGCCATGCCACCTGAGCCAGCACGGCCGCTCAGCGCCGAGGCCCCGTCGCACCGACAGCCCGAAACAATCTTCTGGCAGCTGCATTCTGCAAAGGGAAAGTCTCCTCGGGCAGCAAACCACAGCCCCAACGCGCCTCGGATCGAGAAAGCAACGCAAGCCGTTTTGGCCCCCGGCCCCCCGCTCTCCATAGAGCGAACCGGGGCTGGGCTGCCCCGGCTCCCTGGGCCCTGCTGCTTTGCTGGGGGTCTCCGGAGCCTGAAACCCACTCCCCACGGGTTCTCCTTCGTGGGGAAGCAGGAATGGGTGCGCGAAGCCTTCTGCGCCCAGGCCCCAGCCATGACCCATGAGCCGGCTCCGCCACTCAGCGCCGAGGCTCCTTTGAATCGACGGACATAAACGAACTACTGGCAGCTGCATTTTGCAAAGGGAAACTCTCCTCGGGCAGCAAACCACAGCCCCAACGCGCCTCGGATCGAGAAAGCAACGCAAGCTGTTTTCACCCCCGGCCCCCCGCTCTCCATAGAGCGAACCGGGGCTGGGCTGCCCCGGCTCCCTGGGCCCTGCTGCTTTGATGGGGGTCTCCGGTGCCCGAAACCCACTCCCCACGGGTTCTCCTTCGTGGGGAAGCAGGATTCGGCGCGCGAAGGCCTTCTGCGCCCAGGCCCCAGCCATGCCCCCTGAGCCAGCTCGGCCGCGCAGCGCCTAGGCCCCGTCGCACCGAAGGCCCCAAACAATCTTCTGGCAGCTGCATTCTGCAAAGGGAAAATCTCCTCGGGCAGCAAACCACAGCCCCAACGCGCCTCAGATGGAGAATGCAACGCAAGCCGTTTTCGCCCCGGGCCCCCCGCTCTCCATAGAGCGAACCGGGGCTGGGCTGCCCCGGCTCCCTGGGCCCTGCTGCTTTACTGGGTGTCTTCGGCGGCCAAAACCTTCTCCCCACGGGTTCTCCTTCGTGGGGAAGCAGGATTGGGCGCGCGAAGAAGTTCTGTGCCCAGGCCCCAGTCATGTCCCCTGAGCCAGCTTGGCCGCTCAGCGCCGAGGCCCCATCACACGGAACGCCCAAAACGAGCTTCTGGCAGCTGCATTCTGCAAAGGGAAACTCTCCTCGGGCAGCAAACCACTGCCCCAACGCGCCTCGAATCCAGAAAGCAACGCAAGCCTTTTTCGGCCCCGGCCCCACGCTCTCCATAGGGCAAAGCGGGTAGAGCTGCCCCTGGCTCCCTGGGCCCTGCTGCTTTGATGGGGGTCTCAGCGGCCGAAACCCACTCCCCACGGGTTTTCCTTCGTGGGGAAGCAGGATTGGGCGCGCGAAAGCCTTCTGCGCCCAGCCCCAGCCATGCCCCTTGAGCCAGCTCGGCCGCTCAGCGCCGAGGCCCCGTTGCACCGAAGTCCCAAAACGAGCTTCTGGGAACTGCATTCTGCAAAATGAAACACTCCTCCGGCAGCAAACCACAGCCCCAACGCGCCTCGGATCGAGAAAGCAACGCAAGCCGTTTTTGCCCCCGGCACCCCGCTCTCCATAGAGCGAACCAGGGCAGGGCTGCCCAGGCTCCCTGGGCCCTGCTGCTTTGCTGGGGGTCTCCGGTGCCCGAAACCCACTCCCCACGGGTTCTCCTTCGTGGGGAAGCAGGATTGGGCGCGCGAAGGCCTTCTGCGCCCAGGCCCCAGCCATGCCCCCTGAGCCAGCTCGGCCGCGCAGCGCCTAGGCCCCGTCGCACCGAAGGCCCCAAACAATCTTCTGGCAGCTGCATTCTGCAAAGGGAAAATCTCCTCGGGCAGCAAACCACAGCCCCAACGCGCCTCGGATGGAGAATGCAACGCAAGCCGTTTTCGCCCCCGGCCCCCCGCTCTCCATAGAGCGCACCGGGGCTGGGCTGCCCCGTCTCCCTGGGCCCTGCTGCGTTACTGGGTGTCTTCGGCGGCCAAAACCTTCTCCCCACGGGTTCTCCTTCGTGGGGAAGCAGGATTGGGCGCGCGAAGAAGTTCTGTGCCCAGGCCCCAGCCATGCCCCCTGAGCCAGCTTGGCCGCTCAGCGCCGAGGCCCCATCACACGGAACGCCCCAAACGAGCTTCTGGCAGCTGCATTCTGCAAAGGGAAACTCTCCTTGGGCAGCAAACCACAGCCCCAACGCGCCTCGAATCCAGAAAGCAACGCAAGCCTTTTTCGGCCCCGGCCCCACGCTCTCCATAGGGCAAAGCGGGTAGAGCTGCCCCTGGCTCCCTGGGCCCTGCTGCTTTGCTGGGGGTCTCAGCGGCCGAAACCCACTCCCCACGGGTTTTCCTTCGTGGGGAAGCAGGATTGGGCGCGCGAAAGCCTTCTGCGCCCAGCCCCAGCCATGCCCCTTGAGCCAGCGCGGCCGCTCAGCGCCGAGGCCCCGTTGCACCGAAGTCCCAAAACGAGCTTCTGGGAACTGCATTCTGCAAAATGAAACACTCCTCCGGCAGCAAACCACAGCCCCAATGCGCCTCAGATCCAGAGAGCAACACAAGCCGTTTTCGTCCCCGGCCCCACGCTCTCCATAGCGCAATGCGAGGCTGAGCTCCCTGGGCCCTGCTGCATTGCTGGGGGTCTCCAGCGCCCGAAACCTAGTCCCCATGAGTTCTCCTTGGTGGGGAGGCAGGATTGGGCGCGCGAAGAAGTTCTGGGCCCAGTCCCCAGCCATGCCTCCTGTGCCAGCTTGGCCGCTCAGCGCCGAAGCCCCATCACACGGAACGCCCAAAACGAGCTTCTGGCAGCTGCATTCTGCAAAGGGAAACTCTCCTCGGGCAGCAAACCACAGCCCCAACGCGCCTCGGATCGAGAAAGCAACGCAAGCCGTTTTCGCCCCCGGCCCTCTGCTCTCCATAGGGCGAACCGGGCCTGGGCTGCCCCGGCTCCCTGGGCCCTGCTGCTTTGCTGGGGGTCTCCGGTGCCCGAAACCCACTCCCCACGGGTTCTCCTTCCTGGGGAAGCAGGATTGGGCGCGCGAAGGCCTTCTGCGCCCAGCCCCAGCCATGCCCCTTGAGCCAGCTCGGCCGCTCAGCGCCGAGGCCCCGTTGCACCGAAGGCCCAAAAGGAGCTTCTGGGAACTGCATTCTGCAAAGTGAAACACTCCTCCGGCAGCAAACCACAGCCCCAATGCGCCTCAGATCCAGAGAGCAACGCAAGCCGTTTTCGCCCCCGGCCCCACGCTCTCCATAGCGCAAAGCGAGGCTGAGCTCCCTGGGCCCTGCTGCATTGCTGGGGGTCTCCAGCCCCCGAAACCTAGTCCCCATGAGTTCTCCTTCGTGGGGAGGCAGGATTGGGCGCGCGAAGGCCTTCTGCGCCCAGGCCCCAGCCATGCCCCCTGAGCCATCACGGCCGCTCAGCGCCGAGGCCCCGTCGCACCGACAGCCCGAAACAATCTTCTGGCAGCTGCATTCTGCAAAGGGAAACTCTCCTCGGGCAGCAAACCACAGCCCCAACGCGCCTCGGATCGAGAAAGCAACGCAAGCCGTTTTCGCCCCCGGACCCCCGCTCTCCATAGAGCGAACCGGGGCAGGGCTGCCCCGGCTCCCTGGGCCCTGCTGCTTTGCTGGGTGTCTCCGGTGCCCGAAACCCACTCCCCACGGGTTCTCCTTTGTGGGGAAGCAGGATTGGGCGCGCGAAGGCCTTCCGCGCCCAAGCCCCAGCCATGCCACCTGAGCCAGCACGGCCGCTCAGCGCCGAGGCCCCGTCGCACCGACAGCCCGAAACAATCTTCTGGCAGCTGCATTCTGCAAAGGGAAAGTCTCCTCGGGCAGCAAACCACAGCCCCAACGCGCCTCGGATCGAGAAAGCAACGCAAGCCGTTTTGGCCCCCGGCCCCCCGCTCTCCATAGAGCGAACCGGGGCTGGGCTGCCCCGGCTCCCTGGGCCCTGCTGCTTTGCTGGGGGTCTCCGGAGCCTGAAACCCACTCCCCACGGGTTCTCCTTCGTGGGGAAGCAGGAATGGGTGCGCGAAGCCTTCTGCGCCCAGGCCCCAGCCATGACCCATGAGCCGGCTCCGCCACTCAGCGCCGAGGCTCCTTTGAATCGACGGACATAAACGAACTACTGGCAGCTGCATTTTGCAAAGGGAAACTCTCCTCGGGCAGCAAACCACAGCCCCAACGCGCCTCGGATCGAGAAAGCAACGCAAGCTGTTTTCACCCCCGGCCCCCCGCTCTCCATAGAGCGAACCGGGGCTGGGCTGCCCCGGCTCCCTGGGCCCTGCTGCTTTGCTGGGGGTCTCCGGTGCCCGAAACCCACTCCCCACGGGTTCTCCTTCGTGGGGAAGCAGGATTCGGCGCGCGAAGGCCTTCTGCGCCCAGGCCCCAGCCATGCCCCCTGAGCCAGCTCGGCCGCGCAGCGCCTAGGCCCCGTCGCACCGAAGGCCCCAAACAATCTTCTGGCAGCTGCATTCTGCAAAGGGAAAATCTCCTCGGGCAGCAAACCACAGCCCCAACGCGCCTCAGATGGAGAATGCAACGCAAGCCGTTTTCGCCCCGGGCCCCCCGCTCTCCATAGAGCGAACCGGGGCTGGGCTGCCCCGGCTCCCTGGGCCCTGCTGCTTTACTGGGTGTCTTCGGCGGCCAAAACCTTCTCCCCACGGGTTCTCCTTCGTGGGGAAGCAGGATTGGGCGCGCGAAGAAGTTCTGTGCCCAGGCCCCAGTCATGTCCCCTGAGCCAGCTTGGCCGCTCAGCGCCGAGGCCCCATCACACGGAACGCCCAAAACGAGCTTCTGGCAGCTGCATTCTGCAAAGGGAAACTCTCCTCGGGCAGCAAACCACTGCCCCAACGCGCCTCGAATCCAGAAAGCAACGCAAGCCTTTTTCGGCCCCGGCCCCACGCTCTCCATAGGGCAAAGCGGGTAGAGCTGCCCCTGGCTCCCTGGGCCCTGCTGCTTTGATGGGGGTCTCAGCGGCCGAAACCCACTCCCCACGGGTTTTCCTTCGTGGGGAAGCAGGATTGGGCGCGCGAAAGCCTTCTGCGCCCAGCCCCAGCCATGCCCCTTGAGCCAGCTCGGCCGCTCAGCGCCGAGGCCCCGTTGCACCGAAGTCCCAAAACGAGCTTCTGGGAACTGCATTCTGCAAAATGAAACACTCCTCCGGCAGCAAACCACAGCCCCAACGCGCCTCGGATCGAGAAAGCAACGCAAGCCGTTTTTGCCCCCGGCACCCCGCTCTCCATAGAGCGAACCAGGGCAGGGCTGCCCAGGCTCCCTGGGCCCTGCTGCTTTGCTGGGGGTCTCCGGTGCCCGAAACCCACTCCCCACGGGTTCTCCTTCGTGGGGAAGCAGGATTGGGCGCGCGAAGGCCTTCTGCGCCCAGGCCCCAGCCATGCCCCCTGAGCCAGCTCGGCCGCGCAGCGCCTAGGCCCCGTCGCACCGAAGGCCCCAAACAATCTTCTGGCAGCTGCATTCTGCAAAGGGAAAATCTCCTCGGGCAGCAAACCACAGCCCCAACGCGCCTCGGATGGAGAATGCAACGCAAGCCGTTTTCGCCCCCGGCCCCCCGCTCTCCATAGAGCGCACCGGGGCTGGGCTGCCCCGTCTCCCTGGGCCCTGCTGCGTTACTGGGTGTCTTCGGCGGCCAAAACCTTCTCCCCACGGGTTCTCCTTCGTGGGGAAGCAGGATTGGGCGCGCGAAGAAGTTCTGTGCCCAGGCCCCAGCCATGCCCCCTGAGCCAGCTTGGCCGCTCAGCGCCGAGGCCCCATCACACGGAACGCCCCAAACGAGCTTCTGGCAGCTGCATTCTGCAAAGGGAAACTCTCCTTGGGCAGCAAACCACAGCCCCAACGCGCCTCGAATCCAGAAAGCAACGCAAGCCTTTTTCGGCCCCGGCCCCACGCTCTCCATAGGGCAAAGCGGGTAGAGCTGCCCCTGGCTCCCTGGGCCCTGCTGCTTTGCTGGGGGTCTCAGCGGCCGAAACCCACTCCCCACGGGTTTTCCTTCGTGGGGAAGCAGGATTGGGCGCGCGAAAGCCTTCTGCGCCCAGCCCCAGCCATGCCCCTTGAGCCAGCGCGGCCGCTCAGCGCCGAGGCCCCGTTGCACCGAAGTCCCAAAACGAGCTTCTGGGAACTGCATTCTGCAAAATGAAACACTCCTCCGGCAGCAAACCACAGCCCCAATGCGCCTCAGATCCAGAGAGCAACACAAGCCGTTTTCGTCCCCGGCCCCACGCTCTCCATAGCGCAATGCGAGGCTGAGCTCCCTGGGCCCTGCTGCATTGCTGGGGGTCTCCAGCGCCCGAAACCTAGTCCCCATGAGTTCTCCTTGGTGGGGAGGCAGGATTGGGCGCGCGAAGAAGTTCTGGGCCCAGTCCCCAGCCATGCCTCCTGTGCCAGCTTGGCCGCTCAGCGCCGAAGCCCCATCACACGGAACGCCCAAAACGAGCTTCTGGCAGCTGCATTCTGCAAAGGGAAACTCTCCTCGGGCAGCAAACCACAGCCCCAACGCGCCTCGGATCGAGAAAGCAACGCAAGCCGTTTTCGCCCCCGGCCCTCTGCTCTCCATAGGGCGAACCGGGCCTGGGCTGCCCCGGCTCCCTGGGCCCTGCTGCTTTGCTGGGGGTCTCCGGTGCCCGAAACCCACTCCCCACGGGTTCTCCTTCCTGGGGAAGCAGGATTGGGCGCGCGAAGGCCTTCTGCGCCCAGCCCCAGCCATGCCCCTTGAGCCAGCTCGGCCGCTCAGCGCCGAGGCCCCGTTGCACCGAAGGCCCAAAAGGAGCTTCTGGGAACTGCATTCTGCAAAGTGAAACACTCCTCCGGCAGCAAACCACAGCCCCAATGCGCCTCAGATCCAGAGAGCAACGCAAGCCGTTTTCGCCCCCGGCCCCACACTCTCCATAGCGCAAAGCGAGGCTGAGCTCCCTGGGCCCTGCTGCATTGCTGGGGGTCTCCAGCCCCCGAAACCTAGTCCCCATGAGTTCTCCTTCGTGGGGAGGCAGGATTGGGCGCGCGAAGAAGTTCTGCGCCCAGTCCCCAGCCATGCCTCCTGTGCCAGCTAGGCCGCTCAGCGCCGAGGCCCCGTTGCACCGAAGTCCCAAAACGAGCTTCTGGGAACTGCATTCTGCAAAATGAAACACTCCTCCGGCAGCAAACCACAGCCCCAACGCGCCTCGGATCGAGAAAGCAACGCAAGCCGTTTTCGCCCCCGGAACCCCGCTCTCCATAGAGCGAACCGGGGCTGGGCTGCCCAGCCTCCCTGGGCCCTGCTGCTTTGCTGGGGGTCTCCGGTGCCCGAAACCCACTCCCCATGGGTTCTCCTTCGTGGGGAAGGAGGATTGGGCGCGCGAAGGCCTTCTGCGCCCAGGCCCCAGTCATGCCCCCTGAGCCAGCTGGGCCACACAGAGCCTAGGCCCAGTCGCACCGACGGCCCCAAACAATCTTCTGTCAGCTGCATTCTGCAAAGGGAAACTCTCCTCGGGCAGCAAACCACAGCCCCAATGCGCCTCGGATCGAGAAAGCAACGCAAGCCGTTTTCGCCCCCGGCCTCCCGCTCTCCATACAGCGAACCGGGGCAGGGCTGCCCAGGCTCCCTGGGCCCTGCTGCTTTGCTGGGTGTCTCCGGTGCCTGAAACCCACTCCCCACGGGTTCTCCTTTGTGGGGAAGCAGGATTGGGCGCGCGAAGGCCTTCTGCGCCCAAGCCCCAGCCATGCCACCTGAGCCAGCACGGCCGCTCAGCGCCGAGGCCCCGTCGCACCGACAGCCCGAAACAATCTTCTGGCAGCTGCATTCTGCAAAGGGAAACTCTCCTCGGCAGCAAACCACAGCCCCAACGCGCCTCGGATCGAGAAAGCAACGCAAGCCGTTTTCGCCCCCGGCCCCCCGCTCTCCATAGAGCGAACCGGGGCTGGGCTGCCCCGGCTCCCTGGGCCCTGCTGCTTTGCTGGGGGTCTCCGGTGCCTGAAACCCACTCCCCACGGGTTCTCCTTCGTGGGGAAGCAGGAATGGGTGCGCGAAGCCTTCTGCGCCCAGGCCCCAGCCATGACCCATGAGCCGGCTCCGCCACTCAGCGCCGAGGCTCCTTTGAATCGACGGACATAAAGGAACTACTGGCAGCTGCATTTTGCAAAGGGAAACTCTCCTCGGGCAGCAAACCACAGCCCCAACGCGCCTCGGATCGAGAAAGCAACGCAAGCCGTTTTCACCCCCGGCCCCCCGCTCTCCATAGAGCGAACCGGGGCTGGGCTGCCCCGGCTCCCTGGGCCCTGCTGCTTTGCTGGGGGTCCCCGGTGCCCGAAACCCACTCCCCACGGGTTCTCCTTCGTGGGGAAGCAGGATTGGGCGCGCGAAGGCCTTCTGCGCCCAGGCCCCAGCCATGCCCCCTGAGCCAGCTCGGCCGCGCAGCGCCGAGGCCCCGTTGCACCGAAGTCCCAAAACGAGCTTCTGGGAACTGCATTCTGCAAAATGAAACACTCCTCCGGCAGCAAACCACAGCCCCAACGCGCCTCGGATCGAGAAAGCAACGCAAGCCGTTTTTGCCCCCGGCCCCCCGCTCTCCATAGAGCGAACCGGGGCAGGGCTGCCCAGGCTCCCTGGGCCCTGCTGCTTTGCTGGGGGTCTCCGGTGCCCGAAACCCACTCCCCACGGGTTCTCCTTCGTGGGGAAGCAGGATTGGGCGCGCGAAGGCCTTCTGCGCCCAGGCCCCAGCCATGCCCACTGAGCCAGCTCGGCCGCGCAGCGCCTAGGCCCCGTCGCACCGAAGGCCCCAAACAATCTTCTGGCAGCTGCATTCTGCAAAGGGAAAATCTCCTCGGGCAGCAAACCACAGCCCCAACGCGCCTCGGATGGAGAATGCAACGCAAGCCGTTTTCGCCCCCGGCCCCCCGCTCTCCATAGAGCGAACCGGGGCTGGGCTGCCCCGGCTCCCTGGGCCCTGCTGCTTTACTGGGTGTCTTCGGCGGCCAAAACCTTCTCCCCACGGGTTCTCCTTCGTGGGGAAGCAGGATTGGGCGCGCGAAGAAGTTCTGTGCCCAGGCCCCAGCCATGCCCCCTGAGCCAGCTTGGCCGCTCAGCGCCGAGGCCCCATCACACGGAACGCCCAAAACGAGCTTCTGGCAGCTGCATTCTGCAAAGGGAAACTCTCCTCGGGCAGCAAACCACAGCCCCAACGCGCCTCGAATCCAGAAAGCAACGCAAGCCTTTTTCGGCCCCGGCCCCACGCTCTCCATAGGGCAAAGCGGGTAGAGCTGCCCCTGGCTCCCTGGGCCCTGCTGCTTTGCTGGGGGTCTCAGCGGCCGAAACCCACTCCCCACGGGTTTTCCTTCGTGGGGAAGCAGGATTGGGCGCGCGAAAGCCTTCTGCGCCCAGCCCCAGCCATGCCCCTTGAGCCAGCTCGGCCGCTCAGCGCCGAGGCCCCGTTGCACCGAAGTCCCAAAACGAGCTTCTGGGAACTGCATTCTGCAAAATGAAACACTCCTCCGGCAGCAAACCACAGCCCCAATGCGCCTCAGATCCAGAGAGCAACACAAGCCGTTTTCGCCCCCGGCCCCACGCTCTCCATAGCGCAAAGCGAGGCTGAGCTCCCTGGGCCCTGCTGCATTGCTGGGGGTCTCCAGCGCCCGAAACCTAGTCCCCATGAGTTCTCCTTGGTGGGGAGGCAGGATTGGGCGCGCGAAGAAGTTCTGGGCCCAGTCCCCAGCCATGCCTCCTGTGCCAGCTTGGCCGCTCAGCGCCGAGGCCCCATCAGACGGAACGCCCAAAACGAGCTTCTGGCAGCTGCATTCTGCAAAGGGAAAGTCTCCTCGGGCAGCAAACCACAGCCCCAACGCGCCTCGGATCGAGAAAGCAACGCAAGCCGTTTTCGCCCCCGGAACCCCGCTCTCCATAGAGCGAACCGGGGCTGGGCTGCCCAGCCTCCCTGGGCCCTGCTGCTTTGCTGGGGGTCTCCGGTGCCCGAAACCCACTCCCTATGGGTTCTCCTTCGTGGGGAAGGAGGATTGGGCGCGCGAAGGCCTTCTGCGCCCAGGCCCCAGCCATGCCCCCTGAGCCAGCTGGGCCACACAGAGCCTAGGCCCAGTCGCACCGAAGGCCCCAAACAATCTTCTGGCAGCTGCATTCTGCAAAGGGAAACTCTCCTCGGGCAGCAAACCACAGCCCCAATGCGCCTCGGATCGAGAAAGCAACGCAAGCCGTTTTCGCCCCCGGCCTCCCGCTCTCCATAGAGCGAACCGGGGCAGGGCTGCCCAGGCTCCCTGGGCCCTGCTGCTTTGCTGGGTGTCTCCGGTGCCTGAAACCCACTCCCCACGGGTTGTCCTTTGTGGGGAAGCAGGATTGGGCGCGCGAAGGCCTTCTGCGCCCAAGCCCCAGCCATGCCACCTGAGCCAGCACGGCCGCTCAGCGCCGAGGCCCCGTCGCACCGACAGCCCGAAACAATCTTCTGGCAGCTGCATTCTGCAAAGGGAAACTCTCCTCGGCAGCAAACCACAGCCCCAACGCGCCTCGGATCGAGAAAGCAACGCAAGCCGTTTTCGCCCCCGGCCCCCCGCTCTCCATAGAGCGAACCGGGGCTGGGCTGCTGCTGGGTGTCTCCGGTGCCTGAAACCCACTCCCCACGGGTTCTCCTTCGTGGGGAAGCAGGAATGGGTGCGCGAAGCCTTCTGCGCCCAGGCCCCAGCCATGACCCATGAGCCGGCTCCGCCACTCAGCGCCGAGGCTCCTTTGAATCGACGGACATAAACGAACTACTGGCAGCTGCATTTTGCAAAGGGAAACTCTCCTCGGGCAGCAAACCACAGCCCCAACGCGCCTCGGATCGAGAAAGCAACGCAAGCCGTTTTCACCCCCGGCCCCCCGCTCTCCATAGAGCGAACCGGGGCTGGGCTGCCCCGGCTCCCTGGGCCCTGCTGCTTTGCTGGGGGTCTCCGGTGCCCGAAACCCACTCCCCACGGGTTCTCCTTCGTGGGGAAGCAGGATTGGGCGCGCGAAGGCCTTCTGCGCCCAGGCCCCAGCCATGCCCCCTGAGCCAGCTCGGCCGCGCAGCGCCGAGGCCCCGTTGCACCGAAGTCCCAAAACGAGCTTCTGGGAACTGCATTCTGCAAAATGAAACACTCCTCCGGCAGCAAACCACAGCCCCAACGCGCCTCGGATCGAGAAAGCAACGCAAGCCGTTTTTGCCCCCGGCCCCCCGCTCTCCATAGAGCGAACCGGGGCAGGGCTGCCCAGGCTCCCTGGGCCCTGCTGCTTTGCTGGGGGTCTCCGGTGCCCGAAACCCACTCCCCACGGGTTCTCCTTCGTGGGGAAGCAGGATTGGGCGCGCGAAGGCCTTCTGCGCCCAGGCCCCAGCCATGCCCACTGAGCCAGCTCGGCCGCGCAGCGCCTAGGCCCCGTCGCACCGAAGGCCCCAAACAATCTTCTGGCAGCTGCATTCTGCAAAGGGAAAATCTCCTCGGGCAGCAAACCACAGCCCCAACGCGCCTCGGATGGAGAATGCAACGCAAGCCGTTTTCGCCCCCGGCCCCCCGCTCTCCATAGAGCGAACCGGGGCTGGGCTGCCCCGGCTCCCTGGGCCCTGCTGCTTTACTGGGTGTCTTCGGCGGCCAAAACCTTCTCCCCACGGGTTCTCCTTCGTGGGGAAGCAGGATTGGGCGCGCGAAGAAGTTCTGTGCCCAGGCCCCAGCCATGTCCCCTGAGCCAGCTTGGCCGCTCAGCGCCGAGGCCCCATCACACGGAACGCCCAAAACGAGCTTCTGGCAGCTGCATTCTGCAAAGGGAAACTCTCCTCGGGCAGCAAACCACAGCCCCAACGCGCCTCGAATCCAGAAAGCAACGCAAGCCTTTTTCGGCCCCGGCCCCACGCTCTCCATAGGGCAAAGCGGGTAGAGCTGCCCCTGGCTCCCTGGGCCCTGCTGCTTTGCTGGGGGTCTCAGCGGCCGAAACCCACTCCCCACGGGTTTTCCTTCGTGGGGAAGCAGGATTGGGCGCGCGAAAGCCTTCTGCGCCCAGCCCCAGCCATGCCCCTTGAGCCAGCTCGGCCGCTCAGCGCCGAGGCCCCGTTGCACCGAAGTCCCAAAACGAGCTTCTGGGAACTGCATTCTGCAAAATGAAACACTCCTCCGGCAGCAAACCACAGCCCCAATGCGCCTCAGATCCAGAGAGCAACACAAGCCGTTTTCGCCCCCGGCCCCACGCTCTCCATAGCGCAGCGAGGCTGAGCTCCCTGGGCCCTGCTGCATTGCTGGGGGTCTCCAGCGCCCGAAACCTAGTCCCCATGAGTTCTCCTTGGTGGGGAGGCAGGATTGGGCGCGCGAAGAAGTTCTGGGCCCAGTCCCCAGCCATGCCTCCTGTGCCAGCTTGGCCGCTCAGCGCCGAGGCCCCATCAGACGGAACGCCCAAAACGAGCTTCTGGCAGCTGCATTCTGCAAAGGGAAAGTCTCCTCGGGCAGCAAACCACAGCCCCAACGCGCCTCGGATCGAGAAAGCAACGCAAGCCGTTTTCGCCCCCGGGCCTCTGCTCTCCATAGGGCGAACAGGGCCTGGGCTGCCCCGGCTCCCTGGGTCCTGCTGCTTTGCTGGGGGTCTCCGGTGCCCGAAACCCACTCCCCACGGGTTCTCCTTCCTGGGGAAGCAGGATTGGGCGCGCGAAGGCCTTCTGCGCCCAGCCCCAGCCATGCCCCTTGAGCCAGCTCGGCCGCTCAGCGCCGAGGCCCCGTTTCACCGAAGGCCCAAAACGAGCTTCTGGGAACTGCATTCTGCAAAGTGAAACACTCCTCCGGCAGCAAACCACAGCCCCAATGCGCCTCAGATCCAGAGAGCAACGCAAGCCGTTTTCGCCCCCGGCCCCACGCTCTCCATAGCGCAAAGCGAGGCTGAGCTCCCTGGGCCCTGCTGCATTGCTGGGGGTCTCCAGCCCCCGAAACCTAGTCCCCATGAGTTCTCCTTCGTGGGGAGGCAGGATTGGGCGCGCGAAGAAGTTCTGCGCCCATTCCCCAGCCATGCCTCCTGTGCAAGCTAGGCCGCTCAGCGCCGAGGCCCGTCGCACCGACGGCCCCAAACGAGCTTCTGGCAGCTGCATTCTGCAAAGGGAAAGTCTCCTCGGGCAGCAAACCACAGCCCCAACGCGCCTCGGATCGAGAAAGCAACGCAAGCCGTTTTCGCCCCCGGCCCTCTGCTCTCCATAGGGCGAACCGGGCCTGGGCTGCCCCGGCTCCCTGGGCCCTGCTGCTTTGCTGGGGGTCTCCAGTGCCCGAAACCCACTCCCCACGGGTTCTCCTTCGTGGGGAAGCAGGATTCCGCGCGCGAAGGCCTTCTGCGCCCAGCCCCAGCCATGCCCCTTGAGCCAGCTCGGCCGCTCAGCGCCGAGGCCCCGTTGTACCGAAGGCCCAAAACGATCTTCTGGGAACTGCATTCTGCAAAGTGAAACACTCCTCCGGCAGCAAACCACAGCCCCAATGCTCCTCAGATCCAGAGAGTAACACAAGCCGTTTTCGCCCCCGGCCCCACGCTCTCCATAGCGCAAAGCGAGGCTGGACTGCCCCTGGCTCCCTGGGCCCTGCTGCATTGCTGGGGGTCTCCAGCCCCCGAAACCTAGTCCCCATGAGTTCTCCTTCGTGGGGAGGCAGGATTGGGCGCGCGAAGAAGTTCTGCGCCCAGTCCCCAGCCATGCCTCCTGTGCCAGCTCGGCCGCTCAGCGCCGAGTCCCCGTCGCACCGAAGGCCCAAAACGAGCTTCTGGCAGCTGCATTCTGCAAAGGGAAAGTCTCCTCAGGCAGCAAACCACAGCCCCAACCTGCCTCGGATCCAGAAAGAAACGCAAGCCGTTTCCGCCACCGGCCCCACGCTCTCCATAGCGCAAAGCGGGGCTGACCTGCCCCTGGCTCCCTGGGCCCTGCTGCTTTGCTGGGGGTCTCCGGCGGCGCAAACCCACTCCCCACGGGTTCTCCTTCGTGGGGAAGCAGGATTGGGCGCGCGAAGGCCTTCTGCGCCCAGCCCCAGCCATGCCCCTTGAGCCAGCTCGGCCGCTCAGCGCCGAGGCCCCGTTGCACCGAAGGCCCAAAACGAGCTTCTGGGAACTGCATTCTGCAAAGGGAAACACTCCTCCGGCAGCAAACCACAGCCCCAATGCGCCTCGGATCGAGAAAGCAACGCAAGCCGTTTTCGCCCCCGGCCTCCCGCTCTCCATAGAGCGAACCGGGGCAGGGCTGCCCAGGCTCCCTGGGCCCTGCTGCTTTGCTGGGTGTCTCCGGTGCCTGAAACCCACTCCCCACGGGTTCTCCTTTGTGGGGAAGCAGGATTGGGCGCGCGAAGGCCTTCTGCGCCCAAGCCCCAGCCATGCCACCTGAGCCAGCACGGCCGCTCAGCGCCGAGGCCCCGTCGCACCGACAGCCCGAAACAATCTTCTGGCAGCTGCATTCTGCAAAGGGAAACTCTCCTCGGCAGCAAACCACAGCCCCAACGCGCCTCGGATCGAGAAAGCAACGCAAGCCGTTTTCGCCCCCGGCCCCCCGCTCTCCATAGAGCGAACCGGGGCTGGGCTGCCCCGGCTCCCTGGGCCCTGCTGCTTTGCTGGGGGTCTCCGGTGCCTGAAACCCACTCCCCACGGGTTCTCCTTCGTGGGGAAGCAGGAATGGGTGCGCGAAGCCTTCTGCGCCCAGGCCCCAGCCATGACCCATGAGCCGGCTCCGCCACTCAGCGCCGAGGCTCCTTTGAATCGACGGACATAAACGAACTACTGGCAGCTGCATTTTGCAAAGGGAAACTCTCCTCGGGCAGCAAACCACAGCCCCAACGCGCCTCGGATCGAGAAAGCAACGCAAGCCGTTTTCACCCCCGGCCCCCCGCTCTCCATAGAGCGAACCGGGGCTGGGCTGCCCCGGCTCCCTGGGCCCTGCTGCTTTGCTGGGGGTCTCCGGTGCCCGAAACCCACTCCCCACGGGTTCTCCTTCGTGGGGAAGCAGGATTGGGCGCGCGAAGGCCTTCTGCGCCCAGGCCCCAGCCATGCCCCCTGAGCCAGCTCGGCCGCGCAGCGCCGAGGCCCCGTTGCACCGAAGTCCCAAAACGAGCTTCTGGGAACTGCATTCTGCAAAATGAAACACTCCTCCGGCAGCAAACCACAGCCCCAACGCGCCTCGGATCGAGAAAGCAACGCAAGCCGTTTTTGCCCCCGGCCCCCCGCTCTCCATAGAGCGAACCGGGGCAGGGCTGCCCAGGCTCCCTGGGCCCTGCTGCTTTGCTGGGGGTCTCCGGTGCCCGAAACCCACTCCCCACGGGTTCTCCTTCGTGGGGAAGCAGGATTGGGCGCGCGAAGGCCTTCTGCGCCCAGGCCCCAGCCATGCCCCCTGAGCCAGCTCGGCCGCGCAGCGCCTAGGCCCCGTCGCACCGAAGGCCCCAAACAATCTTCTGGCAGCTGCATTCTGCAAAGGGAAAATCTCCTCGGGCAGCAAACCACAGCCCCAACGCGCCTCGGATGGAGAATGCAACGCAAGCCGTTTTCGCCCCCGGCCCCCCGCTCTCCATAGAGCGAACCGGGGCTGGGCTGCCCCGGCTCCCTGGGCCCTGCTGCTTTACTGGGTGTCTTCGGCGGCCAAAACCTTCTCCCCACGGGTTCTCCTTCGTGGGGAAGCAGGATTGGGCGCGCGAAGAAGTTCTGTGCCCAGGCCCCAGCCATGTCCCCTGAGCCAGCTTGGCCGCTCAGCGCCGAGGCCCCATCACACGGAACGCCCAAAACGAGCTTCTGGCAGCTGCATTCTGCAAAGGGAAACTCTCCTCGGGCAGCAAACCACAGCCCCAACGCGCCTCGAATCCAGAAAGCAACGCAAGCCTTTTTCGGCCCCGGCCCCACGCTCTCCATAGGGCAAAGCGGGTAGAGCTGCCCCTGGCTCCCTGGGCCCTGCTGCTTTGCTGGGGGTCTCAGCGGCCGAAACCCACTCCCCACGGGTTTTCCTTCGTGGGGAAGCAGGATTGGGCGCGCGAAAGCCTTCTGCGCCCAGCCCCAGCCATGCCCCTTGAGCCAGCTCGGCCGCTCAGCGCCGAGGCCCCGTTGCACCGAAGTCCCAAAACGAGCTTCTGGGAACTGCATTCTGCAAAATGAAACACTCCTCCGGCAGCAAACCACAGCCCCAATGCGCCTCAGATCCAGAGAGCAACACAAGCCGTTTTCGCCCCCGGCCCCACGCTCTCCATAGCGCAAAGCGAGGCTGAGCTCCCTGGGCCCTGCTGCATTGCTGGGGGTCTCCAGCGCCCGAAACCTAGTCCCCATGAGTTCTCCTTGGTGGGGAGGCAGGATTGGGCGCGCGAAGAAGTTCTGGGCCCAGTCCCCAGCCATGCCTCCTGTGCCAGCTTGGCCGCTCAGCGCCGAGGCCCCATCAGACGGAACGCCCAAAACGAGCTTCTGGCAGCTGCATTCTGCAAAGGGAAAGTCTCCTCGGGCAGCAAACCACAGCCCCAACGCGCCTCGGATCGAGAAAGCAACGCAAGCCGTTTTCGCCCCCGGGCCTCTGCTCTCCATAGGGCGAACAGGGCCTGGGCTGCCCCGGCTCCCTGGGTCCTGCTGCTTTGCTGGGGGTCTCCGGTGCCCGAAACCCACTCCCCACGGGTTCTCCTTCCTGGGGAAGCAGGATTGGGCGCGCGAAGGCCTTCTGCGCCCAGCCCCAGCCATGCCCCTTGAGCCAGCTCGGCCGCTCAGCGCCGAGGCCCCGTTTCACCGAAGGCCCAAAACGAGCTTCTGGGAACTGCATTCTGCAAAGTGAAACACTCCTCCGGCAGCAAACCACAGCCCCAATGCGCCTCAGATCCAGAGAGCAACACAAGCCGTTTTCGCCCCCGGCCCCACGCTCTCCATAGCGCAAAGCGAGGCTGAGCTCCCTGGGCCCTGCTGCATTGCTGGGGGTCTCCAGCCCCCGAAACCTAGTCCCCATGAGTTCTCCTTCGTGGGGAGGCAGGATTGGGCGCGCGAAGAAGTTCTGCGCCCATTCCCCAGCCATGCCTCCTGTGCAAGCTAGGCCGCTCAGCGCCGAGGCCCGTCGCACCGACGGCCCCAAACGAGCTTCTGGCAGCTGCATTCTGCAAAGGGAAAGTCTCCTCGGGCAGCAAACCACAGCCCCAACGCGCCTCGGATCGAGAAAGCAACGCAAGCCGTTTTCGCCCCCGGCCCTCTGCTCTCCATAGGGCGAACCGGGCCTGGGCTGCCCCGGCTCCCTGGGCCCTGCTGCTTTGCTGGGGGTCTCCAGTGCCCGAAACCCACTCCCCACGGGTTCTCCTTCGTGGGGAAGCAGGATTCCGCGCGCGAAGGCCTTCTGCGCCCAGCCCCAGCCATGCCCCTTGAGCCAGCTCGGCCGCTCAGCGCCGAGGCCCCGTTGTACCGAAGGCCCAAAACGATCTTCTGGGAACTGCATTCTGCAAAGTGAAACACTCCTCCGGCAGCAAACCACAGCCCCAATGCTCCTCAGATCCAGAGAGTAACACAAGCCGTTTTCGCCCCCGGCCCCACGCTCTCCATAGCGCAAAGCGAGGCTGGACTGCCCCTGGCTCCCTGGGCCCTGCTGCATTGCTGGGGGTCTCCAGCCCCCGAAACCTAGTCCCCATGAGTTCTCCTTCGTGGGGAGGCAGGATTGGGCGCGCGAAGAAGTTCTGCGCCCAGTCCCCAGCCATGCCTCCTGTGCCAGCTCGGCCGCTCACCGCAGAGGCCCCGTCGCACCGACGGCCCAAAACGAGCTTCTGGCAGCTGCATTCTGCAAAGGGAAACTCTCCTAGGGCAGCAAACCACAGCCCCAAAGTGCCTCGGATCCAGAAAGCAACGCAAGCCGTTTTCGCCACCGACACCACGCTCTCCATAGCGCAAAGCGGGGCTGGCCTGCCCCTGGCTCCCTGGGCCCTGCTGCTTTGCTGGGGGTCTCCGGCGGCGCAAACCCACTCCCCACGGGTTCTCCTTCGTGGGGAAGCAGGATTGGGCGCGCGAAGGCCTTCTGCGCCCAGCCCCAGCCATGCCCCTTGAGCCAGCTCGGCCGCTCAGCGCCGAGGCCCCGTTGCACCGAAGGCCCAAAACGAGCTTCTGGGAACTGCATTCTGCAAAGGGAAACACTCCTCCGGCAGCAAACCACAACCCCAATGCGCCTCGGATCCAGAGAGCAACGCAAGCCGTTTTTGCCCCCGGCCCTACGCTCTCCATAGCGCAACGCAGGGCAGGGCTGCCCCTGGCTACCAGAGCCCTGCTGCTTTACTGGGTGTCTTCGGCGGCCAAAACCTTCTCCCCACGGGTTCTCCTTCGTGGGGAAGCAGGATTGGGCGCGCGAAGGCCTTTTGCGCCCAGTCCCCAGCCATGCCTCCTGTGCCAGCTCGGCCGCTCAGCGCCGAGGCCCCGTCGCACCGACGGCCCCAAACGACCTTCTGGCAGCTGCATTCTGCAAAGGGAAAGTCTCCTCGGGCAGCAAACCACAGCCCCAACGCGCCTCGGTTCGAGAAATCAACGCAAGCCGTTTTCGCCCCCGGCCCTCCGCTCTCCATACGTACGAACCGGGCCTGGGCTGCCCCGGCTCCCTGGGCCCTGCTGCTTTGGTGGGGGTCTTCGGCGGCCGAAACCCACTCCCCACGTGTTCCCCTTCGTGGGGAAGCAGGATTGGGCGCGCGAAGAAGTTCTGCGCCCAGTCCCCAGCCATGCCTCCTGTGCCAGCTCGGGCGCACAGCGCTGAGGCCCCGTCGCACCGACGGCCCCAAACGAGCTTCTGGCAGCTGCATTCTGCAAAGGGAAAATCTCCTCGGGCAGCAAACCACAGCCCCAACGCGCCTCGGATGGAGAATGCAACGCAAGCCGTTTTCGCCCCCGGCCCCCCGCTCTCCATAGAGCGAACCGGGGCTGGGCTGCCCCGGCTCCCTGGGCCCTGCTGCTTTACTGGGTGTCTTCGGCGGCCAAAACCTTCTCCCCACGGGTTCTCCTTCGTGGGGAAGCAGGATTGGGCGCGCGAAGAAGTTCTGTGCCCAGGCCCCAGCCATGTCCCCTGAGCCAGCTTGGCCGCTCAGCGCCGAGGCCCCATCACACGGAACGCCCAAAACGAGCTTCTGGCAGCTGCATTTTGCAAAGGGAAACTCTCCTCGGGCAGCAAACCACAGCCCCAACGCGCCTCGAATCCAGAAAGCAACGCAAGCCTTTTTCGGCCCCGGCCCCACGCTCTCCATAGGGCAAAGCGGGTAGAGCTGCCCCTGGCTCCCTGGGCCCTGCTGCTTTGCTGGGGGTCTCAGCGGCCGAAACCCACTCCCCACGGGTTTTCCTTCGTGGGGAAGCAGGATTGGGCGCGCGAAAGCCTTCTGCGCCCAGCCCCAGCCATGCCCCTTGAGCCAGCTCGGCCGCTCAGCGCCGAGGCCCCGTTGCACCGAAGGCCCAAAACGAGCTTCTGGGAACTGCATTCTGCAAAATGAAACACTCCTCCGGCAGCAAACCACAGCCCCAATGCGCCTCGGATCCAGAGAGCAACACAAGCCGTTTTCGCCCCCGGCCCCACGCTCTCCATAGCGCAAAGCGAGGCTGAGCTCCCTGGGTCCTGCTGCATTGCTGGGGGTCTCCAGCGCCCGAAACCTAGTCCCCATGAGTTCTCCTTGGTGGGGAGGCAGGATTGGGCGCGCGAAGAAGTTCTGGGCCCAGTCCCCAGCCATGCCTCCTGTGCCAGCTCGTCCGCTCAGCGCCGAGGCCCCGTCGCACCGACGGCCCCAAACGAGCTTCTGGCAGCTGCATTCTGCAAAGGGAAACTCTCCTCGGGCAGCAAACCACAGCCCCAACGCGCCTCGGATCGAGAAAGCAACGCAAGCCGTTTTCGCCCCCGGCCCTCTGCTCTCCATAGGGCGAACCGGGCCTGGGCTGCCCCGGCTCCCTGGGCCCTGCTGCTTTGCTGGGGGTCTCCGGTGCCCGAAACCCACTCCCCACGGGTTCTCCTTCCTGGGGAAGCAGGATTGGGCGCGCGAAGGCCTTCTGCGCCCAGCCCCAGCCATGCCCCTTGAGCCAAGTCGGCCGCTCAGCGCCGAGGCCCCGTTGCACCGAAGGCCCAAAACGAGCTTCTGGGAACTGCATTCTGCAAAGTGAAACACTCCTCCGGCAGCAAACCACAGCCCCAATGCGCCTCAGATCCAGAGAGTAACACAAGCCGTTTTCGCCCCCGGCCCCACGCTCTCCATAGCGCAAAGCGAGGCTGGGCTGCCCCTGGCTCCCTGGGCCCTGCTGCATTGCTGGGGGTCTCCAGCGCCCGAAACCTAGTCCCCATGAGTTCTCCTTCGTGGGGAGGCAGGATTGGGCGCGCGAAGAAGTTCTGCGCCCAGTCCCCAGCCATGCCTCCTGTGCCAGCTCGGCCGCTCACCGCAGAGGCCCCGTCGCACCGACGGCCCAAAACGAGCTTCTGGCAGCTGCATTCTGCAAAGGGAAACTCTCCTAGGGCAGCAAACCACAGCCCCAAAGTGCCTCGGATCCAGAAAGCAACGCAAGCCGTTTTCGCCACCGACACCACGCTCTCCATAGCGCAAAGCGGGGCTGGCCTGCCCCTGGCTCCCTGGGCCCTGCTGCTTTGCTGGGGGTCTCCGGTGCCCGAAACCCACTCCCCACGGGTTCTCCTTCGTGGGGAAGCAGGATTGGGCGCGCGAAGGCCTTCTGCGCCCAGCCCCAGCCATGCCCCTTGAGCCAGCTCGGCCGCTCAGCGCCGAGGCCCCGTTGCACCGAAGGCCCAAAACGAGCTTCTGGGAACTGCATTCTGCAAAGGGAAACACTCCTCCGGCAGCAAACCACAACCCCAATGCGCCTCGGATCCAGAGAGCAACGCAAGCCGTTTTTGCCCCCGGCCCTACGCTCTCCATAGCGCAACGCAGGGCAGGGCTGCCCCTGGCTACCAGAGCCCTGCTGCTTTACTGGGTGTCTTCGGCGGCCAAAACCTTCTCCCCACGGGTTCTCCTTCGTGGGGAAGCAGGATTGGGCGCGCGAAGGCCTTTTGCGCCCAGTCCCCAGCCATGCCTCCTGTGCCAGCTCGGCCGCTCAGCGCCGAGGCCCCGTCGCACCGACGGCCCCAAACGACCTTCTGGCAGCTGCATTCTGCAAAGGGAAAGTCTCCTCGGGCAGCAAACCACAGCCCCAACGCGCCTCGGTTCGAGAAATCAACGCAAGCCGTTTTCGCCCCCGGCCCTCCGCTCTCCATACGTACGAACCGGGCCTGGGCTGCCCCGGCTCCCTGGGCCCTGCTGCTTTGGTGGGGGTCTTCGGCGGCCGAAACCCACTCCCCACGTGTTCCCCTTCGTGGGGAAGCAGGATTGGGCGCGCGAAGAAGTTCTGCGCCCAGTCCCCAGCCATGCCTCCTGTGCCAGCTCGGGCGCACAGCGCTGAGGCCCCGTCCAACCGACGGCCCCAAACGAGCTTCTGGCAGCTGCATTCTGCAAAGGGAAAATCTCCTCGGGCAGCAAACCACAGCCCCAACGCGCCTCGGATGGAGAATGCAACGCAAGCCGTTTTCGCCCCCGGCCCCCCGCTCTCCATAGAGCGAACCGGGGCTGGGCTGCCCCGGCTCCCTGGGCCCTGCTGCTTTACTGGGTGTCTTCGGCGGCCAAAACCTTCTCCCCACGGGTTCTCCTTCGTGGGGAAGCAGGATTGGGCGCGCGAAGAAGTTCTGTGCCCAGGCCCCAGCCATGTCCCCTGAGCCAGCTTGGCCGCTCAGCGCCGAGGCCCCATCACACGGAACGCCCAAAACGAGCTTCTGGCAGCTGCATTTTGCAAAGGGAAACTCTCCTCGGGCAGCAAACCACAGCCCCAACGCGCCTCGAATCCAGAAAGCAACGCAAGCCTTTTTCGGCCCCGGCCCCACGCTCTCCATAGGGCAAAGCGGGTAGAGCTGCCCCTGGCTCCCTGGGCCCTGCTGCTTTGCTGGGGGTCTCAGCGGCCGAAACCCACTCCCCACGGGTTTTCCTTCGTGGGGAAGCAGGATTGGGCGCGCGAAAGCCTTCTGCGCCCAGCCCCAGCCATGCCCCTTGAGCCAGCTCGGCCGCTCAGCGCCGAGGCCCCGTTGCACCGAAGGCCCAAAACGAGCTTCTGGGAACTGCATTCTGCAAAATGAAACACTCCTCCGGCAGCAAACCACAGCCCCAATGCGCCTCGGATCCAGAGAGCAACACAAGCCGTTTTCGCCCCCGGCCCCACGCTCTCCATAGCGCAAAGCGAGGCTGAGCTCCCTGGGTCCTGCTGCATTGCTGGGGGTCTCCAGCGCCCGAAACCTAGTCCCCATGAGTTCTCCTTGGTGGGGAGGCAGGATTGGGCGCGCGAAGAAGTTCTGGGCCCAGTCCCCAGCCATGCCTCCTGTGCCAGCTCGTCCGCTCAGCGCCGAGGCCCCGTCGCACCGACGGCCCCAAACGAGCTTCTGGCAGCTGCATTCTGCAAAGGGAAACTCTCCTCGGGCAGCAAACCACAGCCCCAACGCGCCTCGGATCGAGAAAGCAACGCAAGCCGTTTTCGCCCCCGGCCCTCTGCTCTCCATAGGGCGAACCGGGCCTGGGCTGCCCCGGCTCCCTGGGCCCTGCTGCTTTGCTGGGGGTCTCCGGTGCCCGAAACCCACTCCCCACGGGTTCTCCTTCCTGGGGAAGCAGGATTGGGCGCGCGAAGGCCTTCTGCGCCCAGCCCCAGCCATGCCCCTTGAGCCAAGTCGGCCGCTCAGCGCCGAGGCCCCGTTGCACCGAAGGCCCAAAACGAGCTTCTGGGAACTGCATTCTGCAAAGTGAAACACTCCTCCGGCAGCAAACCACAGCCCCAATGCGCCTCAGATCCAGAGAGTAACACAAGCCGTTTTCGCCCCCGGCCCCACGCTCTCCATAGCGCAAAGCGAGGCTGGGCTGCCCCTGGCTCCCTGGGCCCTGCTGCATTGCTGGGGGTCTCCAGCGCCCGAAACCTAGTCCCCATGAGTTCTCCTTCGTGGGGAGGCAGGATTGGGCGCGCGAAGAAGTTCTGCGCCCAGTCCCCAGCCATGCCTCCTGTGCCAGCTCGGCCGCTCACCGCAGAGGCCCCGTCGCACCGACGGCCCAAAACGAGCTTCTGGCAGCTGCATTCTGCAAAGGGAAACTCTCCTAGGGCAGCAAACCACAGCCCCAAAGTGCCTCGGATCCAGAAAGCAACGCAAGCCGTTTTCGCCACCGACCCCACGCTCTCCATAGCGCAAAGCGGGGCTGGCCTGCCCCTGGCTCCCTGGGCCCTGCTGCTTTGCTGGGGGTCTCCGGCGGCGCAAACCCACTCCCCACGGGTTCTCCTTCGTGGGGAAGCAGGATTGGGCGCGCGAAGGCCTTCTGCGCCCAGCCCCAGCCATGCCCCTTGAGCCAGCTCGGCCGCTCAGCGCCGAGGCCCCGTTGCACCGAAGGCCCAAAACGAGCTTCTGGGAACTGCATTCTGCAAAGGGAAACACTCCTCCGGCAGCAAACCACAACCCCAATGCGCCTCGGATCCAGAGAGCAACGCAAGCCGTTTTTGCCCCCGGCCCTACGCTCTCCATAGCGCAACGCAGGGCAGGGCTGCCCCTGGCTACCAGAGCCCTGCTGCTTTACTGGGTGTCTTCGGCGGCCAAAACCTTCTCCCCACGGGTTCTCCTTCGTGGGGAAGCAGGATTGGGCGCGCGAAGGCCTTTTGCGCCCAGTCCCCAGCCATGCCTCCTGTGCCAGCTCGGCCGCTCAGCGCCGAGGCCCCGTCGCACCGACGGCCCCAAACGACCTTCTGGCAGCTGCATTCTGCAAAGGGAAAGTCTCCTCGGGCAGCAAACCACAGCCCCAACGCGCCTCGGTTCGAGAAATCAACGCAAGCCGTTTTCGCCCCCGGCCCTCCGCTCTCCATACGTACGAACCGGGCCTGGGCTGCCCCGGCTCCCTGGGCCCTGCTGCTTTGGTGGGGGTCTTCGGCGGCCGAAACCCACTCCCCACGTGTTCCCCTTCGTGGGGAAGCAGGATTGGGCGCGCGAAGAAGTTCTGCGCCCAGTCCCCAGCCATGCCTCCTGTGCCAGCTCGGGCGCACAGCGCTGAGGCCCCGTCGCACCGACGGCCCCAAACGAGCTTCTGGCAGCTGCATTCTGCAAAGGGAAAATCTCCTCGGGCAGCAAACCACAGCCCCAACGCGCCTCGGATGGAGAATGCAACGCAAGCCGTTTTCGCCCCCGGCCCCCCGCTCTCCATAGAGCGAACCGGGGCTGGGCTGCCCCGGCTCCCTGGGCCCTGCTGCTTTACTGGGTGTCTTCGGCGGCCAAAACCTTCTCCCCACGGGTTCTCCTTCGTGGGGAAGCAGGATTGGGCGCGCGAAGAAGTTCTGTGCCCAGGCCCCAGCCATGTCCCCTGAGCCAGCTTGGCCGCTCAGCGCCGAGGCCCCATCACACGGAACGCCCAAAACGAGCTTCTGGCAGCTGCATTCTGCAAAGGGAAACTCTCCTCGGGCAGCAAACCACAGCCCCAACGCGCCTCGAATCCAGAAAGCAACGCAAGCCTTTTTCGGCCCCGGCCCCACGCTCTCCATAGGGCAAAGCGGGTAGAGCTGCCCCTGGCTCCCTGGGCCCTGCTGCTTTGCTGGGGGTCTCAGCGGCCGAAACCCACTCCCCACGGGTTTTCCTTCGTGGGGAAGCAGGATTGGGCGCGCGAAAGCCTTCTGCGCCCAGCCCCAGCCATGCCCCTTGAGCCAGCTCGGCCGCTCAGCGCCGAGGCCCCGTTGCACCGAAGGCCCAAAACGAGCTTCTGGGAACTGCATTCTGCAAAATGAAACACTCCTCCGGCAGCAAACCACAGCCCCAATGCGCCTCGGATCCAGAGAGCAACACAAGCCGTTTTCGCCCCCGGCCCCACGCTCTCCATAGCGCAAAGCGAGGCTGAGCTCCCTGGGTCCTGCTGCATTGCTGGGGGTCTCCAGCGCCCGAAACCTAGTCCCCATGAGTTCTCCTTGGTGGGGAGGCAGGATTGGGCGCGCGAAGAAGTTCTGGGCCCAGTCCCCAGCCATGCCTCCTGTGCCAGCTCGTCCGCTCAGCGCCGAGGCCCCGTCGCACCGACGGCCCCAAACGAGCTTCTGGCAGCTGCATTCTGCAAAGGGAAAATCTCCTCGGGCAGCAAACCACAGCCCCAACGCGCCTCGGATGGAGAATGCAACGCAAGCCGTTTTCGCCCCCGGCCCCCCGCTCTCCATAGAGCGAACCGGGGCTGGGCTGCCCCGGCTCCCTGGGCCCTGCTGCTTTACTGGGTGTCTTCGGCGGCCAAAACCTTCTCCCCACGGGTTCTCCTTCGTGGGGAAGCAGGATTGGGCGCGCGAAGAAGTTCTGTGCCCAGGCCCCAGCCATGTCCCCTGAGCCAGCTTGGCCGCTCAGCGCCGAGGCCCCATCACACGGAACGCCCAAAACGAGCTTCTGGCAGCTGCATTTTGCAAAGGGAAACTCTCCTCGGGCAGCAAACCACAGCCCCAACGCGCCTCGAATCCAGAAAGCAACGCAAGCCTTTTTCGGCCCCGGCCCCACGCTCTCCATAGGGCAAAGCGGGTAGAGCTGCCCCTGGCTCCCTGGGCCCTGCTGCTTTGCTGGGGGTCTCAGCGGCCGAAACCCACTCCCCACGGGTTTTCCTTCGTGGGGAAGCAGGATTGGGCGCGCGAAAGCCTTCTGCGCCCAGCCCCAGCCATGCCCCTTGAGCCAGCTCGGCCGCTCAGCGCCGAGGCCCCGTTGCACCGAAGGCCCAAAACGAGCTTCTGGGAACTGCATTCTGCAAAATGAAACACTCCTCCGGCAGCAAACCACAGCCCCAATGCGCCTCGGATCCAGAGAGCAACACAAGCCGTTTTCGCCCCCGGCCCCACGCTCTCCATAGCGCAAAGCGAGGCTGAGCTCCCTGGGTCCTGCTGCATTGCTGGGGGTCTCCAGCGCCCGAAACCTAGTCCCCATGAGTTCTCCTTGGTGGGGAGGCAGGATTGGGCGCGCGAAGAAGTTCTGGGCCCAGTCCCCAGCCATGCCTCCTGTGCCAGCTCGTCCGCTCAGCGCCGAGGCCCCGTCGCACCGACGGCCCCAAACGAGCTTCTGGCAGCTGCATTCTGCAAAGGGAAACTCTCCTCGGGCAGCAAACCACAGCCCCAACGCGCCTCGGATCGAGAAAGCAACGCAAGCCGTTTTCGCCCCCGGCCCTCTGCTCTCCATAGGGCGAACCGGGCCTGGGCTGCCCCGGCTCCCTGGGCCCTGCTGCTTTGCTGGGGGTCTCCGGTGCCCGAAACCCACTCCCCACGGGTTCTCCTTCCTGGGGAAGCAGGATTGGGCGCGCGAAGGCCTTCTGCGCCCAGCCCCAGCCATGCCCCTTGAGCCAAGTCGGCCGCTCAGCGCCGAGGCCCCGTTGCACCGAAGGCCCAAAACGAGCTTCTGGGAACTGCATTCTGCAAAGTGAAACACTCCTCCGGCAGCAAACCACAGCCCCAATGCGCCTCAGATCCAGAGAGTAACACAAGCCGTTTTCGCCCCCGGCCCCACGCTCTCCATAGCGCAAAGCGAGGCTGGGCTGCCCCTGGCTCCCTGGGCCCTGCTGCATTGCTGGGGGTCTCCAGCGCCCGAAACCTAGTCCCCATGAGTTCTCCTTCGTGGGGAGGCAGGATTGGGCGCGCGAAGAAGTTCTGCGCCCAGTCCCCAGCCATGCCTCCTGTGCCAGCTCGGCCGCTCACCGCAGAGGCCCCGTCGCACCGACGGCCCAAAACGAGCTTCTGGCAGCTGCATTCTGCAAAGGGAAACTCTCCTAGGGCAGCAAACCACAGCCCCAAAGTGCCTCGGATCCAGAAAGCAACGCAAGCCGTTTTCGCCACCGACACCACGCTCTCCATAGCGCAAAGCGGGGCTGGCCTGCCCCTGGCTCCCTGGGCCCTGCTGCTTTGCTGGGGGTCTCCGGCGGCGCAAACCCACTCCCCACGGGTTCTCCTTCGTGGGGAAGCAGGATTGGGCGCGCGAAGGCCTTCTGCGCCCAGCCCCAGCCATGCCCCTTGAGCCAGCTCGGCCGCTCAGCGCCGAGGCCCCGTTGCACCGAAGGCCCAAAACGAGCTTCTGGGAACTGCATTCTGCAAAGGGAAACACTCCTCCGGCAGCAAACCACAACCCCAATGCGCCTCGGATCCAGAGAGCAACGCAAGCCGTTTTTGCCCCCGGCCCTACGCTCTCCATAGCGCAACGCAGGGCAGGGCTGCCCCTGGCTACCAGAGCCCTGCTGCTTTACTGGGTGTCTTCGGCGGCCAAAACCTTCTCCCCACGGGTTCTCCTTCGTGGGGAAGCAGGATTGGGCGCGCGAAGGCCTTTTGCGCCCAGTCCCCAGCCATGCCTCCTGTGCCAGCTCGGCCGCTCAGCGCCGAGGCCCCGTCGCACCGACGGCCCCAAACGACCTTCTGGCAGCTGCATTCTGCAAAGGGAAAGTCTCCTCGGGCAGCAAACCACAGCCCCAACGCGCCTCGGTTCGAGAAATCAACGCAAGCCGTTTTCGCCCCCGGCCCTCCGCTCTCCATACGTACGAACCGGGCCTGGGCTGCCCCGGCTCCCTGGGCCCTGCTGCTTTGGTGGGGGTCTTCGGCGGCCGAAACCCACTCCCCACGTGTTCCCCTTCGTGGGGAAGCAGGATTGGGCGCGCGAAGAAGTTCTGCGCCCAGTCCCCAGCCATGCCTCCTGTGCCAGCTCGGGCGCACAGCGCTGAGGCCCCGTCGCACCGACGGCCCCAAACGAGCTTCTGGCAGCTGCATTCTGCAAAGGGAAAATCTCCTCGGGCAGCAAACCACAGCCCCAACGCGCCTCGGATGGAGAATGCAACGCAAGCCGTTTTCGCCCCCGGCCCCCCGCTCTCCATAGAGCGAACCGGGGCTGGGCTGCCCCGGCTCCCTGGGCCCTGCTGCTTTACTGGGTGTCTTCGGCGGCCAAAACCTTCTCCCCACGGGTTCTCCTTCGTGGGGAAGCAGGATTGGGCGCGCGAAGAAGTTCTGTGCCCAGGCCCCAGCCATGTCCCCTGAGCCAGCTTGGCCGCTCAGCGCCGAGGCCCCATCACACGGAACGCCCAAAACGAGCTTCTGGCAGCTGCATTTTGCAAAGGGAAACTCTCCTCGGGCAGCAAACCACAGCCCCAACGCGCCTCGAATCCAGAAAGCAACGCAAGCCTTTTTCGGCCCCGGCCCCACGCTCTCCATAGGGCAAAGCGGGTAGAGCTGCCCCTGGCTCCCTGGGCCCTGCTGCTTTGCTGGGGGTCTCAGCGGCCGAAACCCACTCCCCACGGGTTTTCCTTCGTGGGGAAGCAGGATTGGGCGCGCGAAAGCCTTCTGCGCCCAGCCCCAGCCATGCCCCTTGAGCCAGCTCGGCCGCTCAGCGCCGAGGCCCCGTTGCACCGAAGGCCCAAAACGAGCTTCTGGGAACTGCATTCTGCAAAATGAAACACTCCTCCGGCAGCAAACCACAGCCCCAATGCGCCTCGGATCCAGAGAGCAACACAAGCCGTTTTCGCCCCCGGCCCCACGCTCTCCATAGCGCAAAGCGAGGCTGAGCTCCCTGGGTCCTGCTGCATTGCTGGGGGTCTCCAGCGCCCGAAACCTAGTCCCCATGAGTTCTCCTTGGTGGGGAGGCAGGATTGGGCGCGCGAAGAAGTTCTGGGCCCAGTCCCCAGCCATGCCTCCTGTGCCAGCTCGTCCGCTCAGCGCCGAGGCCCCGTCGCACCGACGGCCCCAAACGAGCTTCTGGCAGCTGCATTCTGCAAAGGGAAACTCTCCTCGGGCAGCAAACCACAGCCCCAACGCGCCTCGGATCGAGAAAGCAACGCAAGCCGTTTTCGCCCCCGGCCCTCTGCTCTCCATAGGGCGAACCGGGCCTGGGCTGCCCCGGCTCCCTGGGCCCTGCTGCTTTGCTGGGGGTCTCCGGTGCCCGAAACCCACTCCCCACGGGTTCTCCTTCCTGGGGAAGCAGGATTGGGCGCGCGAAGGCCTTCTGCGCCCAGCCCCAGCCATGCCCCTTGAGCCAAGTCGGCCGCTCAGCGCCGAGGCCCCGTTGCACCGAAGGCCCAAAACGAGCTTCTGGGAACTGCATTCTGCAAAGTGAAACACTCCTCCGGCAGCAAACCACAGCCCCAATGCGCCTCAGATCCAGAGAGTAACACAAGCCGTTTTCGCCCCCGGCCCCACGCTCTCCATAGCGCAAAGCGAGGCTGGGCTGCCCCTGGCTCCCTGGGCCCTGCTGCATTGCTGGGGGTCTCCAGCGCCCGAAACCTAGTCCCCATGAGTTCTCCTTCGTGGGGAGGCAGGATTGGGCGCGCGAAGAAGTTCTACGCCCAGTCCCCAGCCATGCCTCCTGTGCCAGCTCGGCCGCTCACCGCAGAGGCCCCGTCGCACCGACGGCCCAAAACGAGCTTCTGGCAGCTGCATTCTGCAAAGGGAAACTCTCCTAGGGCAGCAAACCACAGCCCCAAAGTGCCTCGGATCCAGAAAGCAACGCAAGCCGTTTTCGCCACCGACACCACGCTCTCCATAGCGCAAAGCGGGGCTGGCCTGCCCCTGGCTCCCTGGGCCCTGCTGCTTTGCTGGGGGTCTCCGGCGGCGCAAACCCACTCCCCACGGGTTCTCCTTCGTGGGGAAGCAGGATTGGGCGCGCGAAGGCCTTCTGCGCCCAGCCCCAGCCATGCCCCTTGAGCCAGCTCGGCCGCTCAGCGCCGAGGCCCCGTTGCACCGAAGGCCCAAAACGAGCTTCTGGGAACTGCATTCTGCAAAGGGAAACACTCCTCCGGCAGCAAACCACAACCCCAATGCGCCTCGGATCCAGAGAGCAACGCAAGCCGTTTTTGCCCCCGGCCCTACGCTCTCCATAGCGCAACGCAGGGCAGGGCTGCCCCTGGCTACCAGAGCCCTGCTGCTTTACTGGGTGTCTTCGGCGGCCAAAACCTTCTCCCCACGGGTTCTCCTTCGTGGGGAAGCAGGATTGGGCGCGCGAAGGCCTTTTGCGCCCAGTCCCCAGCCATGCCTCCTGTGCCAGCTCGGCCGCTCAGCGCCGAGGCCCCGTCGCACCGACGGCCCCAAACGACCTTCTGGCAGCTGCATTCTGCAAAGGGAAAGTCTCCTCGGGCAGCAAACCACAGCCCCAACGCGCCTCGGTTCGAGAAATCAACGCAAGCCGTTTTCGCCCCCGGCCCTCCGCTCTCCATACGTACGAACCGGGCCTGGGCTGCCCCGGCTCCCTGGGCCCTGCTGCTTTGGTGGGGGTCTTCGGCGGCCGAAACCCACTCCCCACGTGTTCCCCTTCGTGGGGAAGCAGGATTGGGCGCGCGAAGAAGTTCTGCGCCCAGTCCCCAGCCATGCCTCCTGTGCCAGCTCGGGCGCACAGCGCTGAGGCCCCGTCGCACCGACGGCCCCAAACGAGCTTCTGGCAGCTGCATTCTGCAAAGGGAAAATCTCCTCGGGCAGCAAACCACAGCCCCAACGCGCCTCGGATGGAGAATGCAACGCAAGCCGTTTTCGCCCCCGGCCCCCCGCTCTCCATAGAGCGAACCGGGGCTGGGCTGCCCCGGCTCCCTGGGCCCTGCTGCTTTACTGGGTGTCTTCGGCGGCCAAAACCTTCTCCCCACGGGTTCTCCTTCGTGGGGAAGCAGGATTGGGCGCGCGAAGAAGTTCTGTGCCCAGGCCCCAGCCATGTCCCCTGAGCCAGCTTGGCCGCTCAGCGCCGAGGCCCCATCACACGGAACGCCCAAAACGAGCTTCTGGCAGCTGCATTTTGCAAAGGGAAACTCTCCTCGGGCAGCAAACCACAGCCCCAACGCGCCTCGAATCCAGAAAGCAACGCAAGCCTTTTTCGGCCCCGGCCCCACGCTCTCCATAGGGCAAAGCGGGTAGAGCTGCCCCTGGCTCCCTGGGCCCTGCTGCTTTGCTGGGGGTCTCAGCGGCCGAAACCCACTCCCCACGGGTTTTCCTTCGTGGGGAAGCAGGATTGGGCGCGCGAAAGCCTTCTGCGCCCAGCCCCAGCCATGCCCCTTGAGCCAGCTCGGCCGCTCAGCGCCGAGGCCCCGTTGCACCGAAGGCCCAAAACGAGCTTCTGGGAACTGCATTCTGCAAAATGAAACACTCCTCCGGCAGCAAACCACAGCCCCAATGCGCCTCGGATCCAGAGAGCAACACAAGCCGTTTTCGCCCCCGGCCCCACGCTCTCCATAGCGCAAAGCGAGGCTGAGCTCCCTGGGTCCTGCTGCATTGCTGGGGGTCTCCAGCGCCCGAAACCTAGTCCCCATGAGTTCTCCTTGGTGGGGAGGCAGGATTGGGCGCGCGAAGAAGTTCTGGGCCCAGTCCCCAGCCATGCCTCCTGTGCCAGCTCGTCCGCTCAGCGCCGAGGCCCCGTCGCACCGACGGCCCCAAACGAGCTTCTGGCAGCTGCATTCTGCAAAGGGAAACTCTCCTCGGGCAGCAAACCACAGCCCCAACGCGCCTCGGATCGAGAAAGCAACGCAAGCCGTTTTCGCCCCCGGCCCTCTGCTCTCCATAGGGCGAACCGGGCCTGGGCTGCCCCGGCTCCCTGGGCCCTGCTGCTTTGCTGGGGGTCTCCGGTGCCCGAAACCCACTCCCCACGGGTTCTCCTTCCTGGGGAAGCAGGATTGGGCGCGCGAAGGCCTTCTGCGCCCAGCCCCAGCCATGCCCCTTGAGCCAAGTCGGCCGCTCAGCGCCGAGGCCCCGTTGCACCGAAGGCCCAAAACGAGCTTCTGGGAACTGCATTCTGCAAAGTGAAACACTCCTCCGGCAGCAAACCACAGCCCCAATGCGCCTCAGATCCAGAGAGTAACACAAGCCGTTTTCGCCCCCGGCCCCACGCTCTCCATAGCGCAAAGCGAGGCTGGGCTGCCCCTGGCTCCCTGGGCCCTGCTGCATTGCTGGGGGTCTCCAGCGCCCGAAACCTAGTCCCCATGAGTTCTCCTTCGTGGGGAGGCAGGATTGGGCGCGCGAAGAAGTTCTGCGCCCAGTCCCCAGCCATGCCTCCTGTGCCAGCTCGGCCGCTCACCGCAGAGCCCCCGTCGCACCGACGGCCCAAAACGAGCTTCTGGCAGCTGCATTCTGCAAAGGGAAACTCTCCTAGGGCAGCAAACCACAGCCCCAAAGTGCCTCGGATCCAGAAAGCAACGCAAGCCGTTTTCGCCACCGACCCCACGCTCTCCATAGCGCAAAGCGGGGCTGGCCTGCCCCTGGCTCCCTGGGCCCTGCTGCTTTGCTGGGGGTCTCCGGCGGCGCAAACCCACTCCCCACGGGTTCTCCTTCGTGGGGAAGCAGGATTGGGCGCGCGAAGGCCTTCTGCGCCCAGCCCCAGCCATGCCCCTTGAGCCAGCTCGGCCGCTCAGCGCCGAGGCCCCGTTGCACCGAAGGCCCAAAACGAGCTTCTGGGAACTGCATTCTGCAAAGGGAAACACTCCTCCGGCAGCAAACCACAACCCCAATGCGCCTCGGATCCAGAGAGCAACGCAAGCCGTTTTTGCCCCCGGCCCTACGCTCTCCATAGCGCAACGCAGGGCAGGGCTGCCCCTGGCTACCAGAGCCCTGCTGCTTTACTGGGTGTCTTCGGCGGCCAAAACCTTCTCCCCACGGGTTCTCCTTCGTGGGGAAGCAGGATTGGGCGCGCGAAGGCCTTTTGCGCCCAGTCCCCAGCCATGCCTCCTGTGCCAGCTCGGCCGCTCAGCGCCGAGGCCCCGTCGCACCGACGGCCCCAAACGACCTTCTGGCAGCTGCATTCTGCAAAGGGAAAGTCTCCTCGGGCAGCAAACCACAGCCCCAACGCGCCTCGGTTCGAGAAATCAACGCAAGCCGTTTTCGCCCCCGGCCCTCCGCTCTCCATACGTACGAACCGGGCCTGGGCTGCCCCGGCTCCCTGGGCCCTGCTGCTTTGGTGGGGGTCTTCGGCGGCCGAAACCCACTCCCCACGTGTTCCCCTTCGTGGGGAAGCAGGATTGGGCGCGCGAAGAAGTTCTGCGCCCAGTCCCCAGCCATGCCTCCTGTGCCAGCTCGGGCGCACAGCGCTGAGGCCCCGTCGCACCGACGGCCCCAAACGAGCTTCTGGCAGCTGCATTCTGCAAAGGGAAAATCTCCTCGGGCAGCAAGCCACAGCCCCAACGCGCCTCGGATGGAGAATGCAACGCAAGCCGTTTTCGCCCCCGGCCCCCCGCTCTCCATAGAGCGAACCGGGGCTGGGCTGCCCCGGCTCCCTGGGCCCTGCTGCTTTACTGGGTGTCTTCGGCGGCCAAAACCTTCTCCCCACGGGTTCTCCTTCGTGGGGAAGCAGGATTGGGCGCGCGAAGAAGTTCTGTGCCCAGGCCCCAGCCATGTCCCCTGAGCCAGCTTGGCCGCTCAGCGCCGAGGCCCCATCACACGGAACGCCCAAAACGAGCTTCTGGCAGCTGCATTCTGCAAAGGGAAACTCTCCTCGGGCAGCAAACCACAGCCCCAACGCGCCTCGAATCCAGAAAGCAACGCAAGCCTTTTTCGGCCCCGGCCCCACGCTCTCCATAGGGCAAAGCGGGTAGAGCTGCCCCTGGCTCCCTGGGCCCTGCTGCTTTGCTGGGGGTCTCAGCGGCCGAAACCCACTCCCCACGGGTTTTCCTTCGTGGGGAAGCAGGATTGGGCGCGCGAAAGCCTTCTGCGCCCAGCCCCAGCCATGCCCCTTGAGCCAGCTCGGCCGCTCAGCGCCGAGGCCCCGTTGCACCGAAGGCCCAAAACGAGCTTCTGGGAACTGCATTCTGCAAAATGAAACACTCCTCCGGCAGCAAACCACAGCCCCAATGCGCCTCGGATCCAGAGAGCAACACAAGCCGTTTTCGCCCCCGGCCCCACGCTCTCCATAGCGCAAAGCGAGGCTGAGCTCCCTGGGTCCTGCTGCATTGCTGGGGGTCTCCAGCGCCCGAAACCTAGTCCCCATGAGTTCTCCTTGGTGGGGAGGCAGGATTGGGCGCGCGAAGAAGTTCTGGGCCCAGTCCCCAGCCATGCCTCCTGTGCCAGCTCGTCCGCTCAGCGCCGAGGCCCCGTCGCACCGACGGCCCCAAACGAGCTTCTGGCAGCTGCATTCTGCAAAGGGAAAGTCTCCTCGGGCAGCAAACCACAGCCCCAACGCGCCTCGGATCTAGAAAGCAACGCAAGCCGTTTTCGCCCCCGGCCCTCTGCTCTCCATAGGGCGAAGCGGGCCTGGGCTGCCCCGGCTCCCTGGGCCCTGCTGCTTTGCTGGGGGTCTCCGGTGCCCGAAACCCACTCCCCACGGGTTCTCCTTCCTGGGGAAGCAGGATTGGGCGCGCGAAGGCCTTCTGCGCCCAGCCCCAGCCATGCCCCTTGAGCCAAGTCGGCCGCTCAGCGCCGAGGCCCCGTTGCACCGAAGGCCCAAAACGAGCTTCTGGGAACTGCATTCTGCAAAGTGAAACACTCCTCCGGCAGCAAACCACAGCCCCAATGCGCCTCAGATCCAGAGAGTAACACAAGCCGTTTTCGCCCCCGGCCCCACGCTCTCCATAGCGCAAAGCGAGGCTGGGCTGCCCCTGGCTCCCTGGGCCCTGCTGCATTGCTGGGGGTCTCCAGCGCCCGAAACCTAGTCCCCATGAGTTCTCCTTCGTGGGGAGGCAGGATTGGGCGCGCGAAGAAGTTCTGCGCCCAGTCCCCAGCCATGCCTCCTGTGCCAGCTCGGCCGCTCAGCGCCGAGGCCCCGTCGCACCGACGGCCCCAAACGACCTTCTGGCAGCTGAATTCTGCAAAGGGAAACTCTCCTCGGGCAGCAAACCACAGCCCCAACGTGTCTCGGATCCAGAAAGCAACGCAAGCCGTTTTCGCCACCGGCCACACGCTCTCCATAGCGCAAAGCGAGGCTGGGCTGCCCCTGGCTCCCTGGGCCCTGCTGCTTTGCTGGGGGTCTCCGGCGGCCCAAACCCACTCCCCACGGGTTCTCCTTCGTGGGGAAGCAGGATTGGGCGCGCGAAGGCCTTCTGCGCCCAGCCCCAGCCATGCCCCTTGAGCCAGCTCGGCCGCTCAGCGCCGAGGCCCCGTTGCACCGAAGGCCCAAAACGAGCTTCTGGGAACTGCATTCTGCAAAGGGAAACACTCCTCCGGCAGCAAACCACAGCCCCAACGCGCCTCGGATGGAGAATGCAACGCAAGCCGTTTTCGCCCCCGGCCCCCCGCTCTCCATAGAGCGAACCGGGGCTGGGCTGCCCCGGCTCCCTGGGCCCTGCTGCTTTACTGGGTGTCTTCGGCGGCCAAAACCTTCTCCCCACGGGTTCTCCTTCGTGGGGAAGCAGGATTGGGCGCGCGAAGAAGTTCTGTGCCCAGGCCCCAGCCATGTCCCCTGAGCCAGCTTGGCCGCTCAGCGCCGAGGCCCCATCACACGGAACGCCCAAAACGAGCTTCTGGCAGCTGCATTCTGCAAAGGGAAACTCTCCTCGGGCAGCAAACCACAGCCCCAACGCGCCTCGAATCCAGAAAGCAACGCAAGCCTTTTTCGGCCCCGGCCCCACGCTCTCCATAGGGCAAAGCGGGTAGAGCTGCCCCTGGCTCCCTGGGCCCTGCTGCTTTGCTGGGGGTCTCAGCGGCCGAAACCCACTCCCCACGGGTTTTCCTTCGTGGGGAAGCAGGATTGGGCGCGCGAAAGCCTTCTGCGCCCAGCCCCAGCCATGCCCCTTGAGCCAGCTCGGCCGCTCAGCGCCGAGGCCCCGTTGCACCGAAGTCCCAAAACGAGCTTCTGGGAACTGCATTCTGCAAAATGAAACACTCCTCCGGCAGCAAACCACAGCCCCAATGCGCCTCAGATCCAGAGAGCAACACAAGCCGTTTTCGCCCCCGGCCCCACGCTCTCCATAGCGCAAAGCGAGGCTGAGCTCCCTGGGCCCTGCTGCATTGCTGGGGGTCTCCAGCGCCCGAAACCTAGTCCCCATGAGTTCTCCTTGGTGGAGAGGCAGGATTGGGCGCGCGAAGAAGTTCTGGGCCCAGTCCCCAGCCATGCCTCCTGTGCCAGCTCGGCCGCTCACCGCCGAGGCCCCGTCGCACCGACGGCCCCAAACGAGCTTCTGGCAGCTGCATTCTGCAAAGGGAAAGTCTCCTCGGGCAGCAAACCACAGCCCCAACGCGCCTCGGATCGAGAAAGCAACGCAAGCCGTTTTCGCCCCCGGCCCTCTGCTCTCCATAGGGCGAACCGGGCCTGGGCTGCCCCGGCTCCCTGGGCCCTGCTGCTTTGCTGGGGGTCTCCGGTGCCCGAAACCCACTCCCCACGGGTTCTCCTTCGTGGGGAAGCAGGATTCGGCGCGCGAAGGCCTTCTGCGCCCAGCCCCAGCCATGCCCCTTGAGCCAGCTCGGCCGCTCAGCACCGAGGCCCCGTTGCACCGAAGGCCCAAAACGAGCTTCTGGGAACTGCATTCTGCAAAGTGAAACACTCCTCCGGCAGCAAACCACAGCCCCAATGCGCCTCAGATCCAGAGAGCAACGCAAGCCGTTTTCGCCCCCGGCCCCACGCTCTCCATAGCGCAAAGCGAGGCTGAGCTCCCTGGGCCCTGCTGCATTGCTGGGGGTCTCCAGCCCCCGAAACCTAGTCCCCATGAGTTCTCCTTCGTGGGGAGGCAGGATTGGGCGCGCGAAGAAGTTCTGGGCCCAGTCCCCAGCCATGCCTCCTGTGCCAGCTCGGCCGCTCAGCGCCGAGGCCCCGTCGCACCGACGGCCCCAAACGACCTTCTGGCAGCTGCATTCTGCAAAGGGAAACTCTCCTCGGGCAGCAAACCACAGCCCCAACGTGTCTCGGATCCAGAAAGCAACGCAAGCCGTTTTCGCCACCGGCCCCACGCTCTCCATAGCGCAAAGCGAGGCTGGGCTGCCCCTGGCTCCCTGGGCCCTGCTGCTTTGCTGGGGGTCTCCAGCCCCCGAAACCTAGTCCCCATGAGTTCTCCTTCGTGGGGAGGCAGCATTGGGCGCGCGAAGAAGTTCTGGGCCCAGTCCCCAGCCATGCCTCCTGTGCCAGCTCGGCCGCTCACCGCCGAGGCCCCGTCGCACCGACGGCCCCAAACGAGCTTCTGGCAGCTGCATTCTGCAAAGGGAAAGTCTCCTCGGGCAGCAAACCACAGCCCCAACGCGCCTCGGATCGAGAAAGCAACGCAAGCCGTTTTCGCCCCCGGCCCTCTGCTCTCCATAGGGCGAACCGGGCCTGGGCTGCGCCGGCTCCCTGGGCCCTGCTGCTTTGCTGGGGGTCTCCGGTGCCCGAAACCCACTCCCCACGGGTTCTCCTTCGTGGGGAAGCAGGATTGGGCGCGCGAAGGCCTTCTGCGCCCAGCCCCAGCCATGCCCCTTGAGCCAGCTCGGCCGCTCAGCGCCGAGGCCCCGTTGCACCGAAGGCCCAAAACGATCTTCTGGGAACTGCATTCTGCAAAGTGAAACACTCCTCCGGCAGCAAACCACAGCCCCAATGCGCCTCAGATCCAGAGAGTAACACAAGCCGTTTTCGCCCCCGGCCCCACGCTCTCCATAGCGCAAAGCGAGGCTGGGCTGCCCCTGGCTCCCTGGGCCCTGCTGCATTGCTGGGGGTCTCCAGCGCCCGAAACCTAGTCCCCATGAGTTCTCCTTCGTGGGGAGGCAGGATTGGGCGCGCGAAGAAGTTCTGCGCCCAGTCCCCAGCCATGCCTCCTGTGCCAGCTCGGCCGCTCAGCGCCGAGGCCCCGTCGCACCGACGGCCCAAAACGAGCTTCTGGCAGCTGCATTCTGCAAAGGGAAACTCTCCTCGGGCAGCAAACCACAGCCCCAACGCGCCTCGGATCGAGAAAGCAACGCAAGCCGTTTTCACCCCCGGCCCCCCGCTCTCCATAGAGCGAACCGGGGCTGGGCTGCCCCGGCTCCCTGGGCCCTGCTGCTTTGCTGGGGGTCTCCGGTGCCAGAAACCCACTCCCCACGGGTTCTCCTTCGTGGGGAAGCAGGATTGGTCGCGCGAAGGCCTTCTGCGCCCAGGCCCCAGCCATGCCCCCTGAGCCAGCTCGGCCGCGCAGCGCCTAGGCCCCGTCGCACCGAAGGCCCCAAACAATCTTCTGGCAGCTGCATTCTGCAAAGGGAAAATCTCCTCGGGCAGCAAACCACAGCCCCAACGCGCCTCGGATGGAGAATGCAACGCAAGCCGTTTTCGCCCCCGGCCCCCCGCTCTCCATAGAGCGAACCGGGGCTGGGCTGCCCCGGCTCCCTGGGCCCTGCTGCTTTACTGGGTGTCTTCGGCGGCCAAAACCTTCTCCCCACGGGTTCTCCTTTGTGGGGAAGCAGGATTGGGCGCGCGAAGAAGTTCTGTGCCCAGGCCCCAGCCATGTCCCCTGAGCCAGCTTGGCCGCTCAGCGCCGAGGCCCCATCACACGGAACGCCCAAAACGAGCTTCTGGCAGCTGCATTCTGCAAAGGGAAACTCTCCTCGGGCAGCAAACCACAGCCCCAACGCGCCTCGAATCCAGAAAGCAACGCAAGCCTTTTTCGGCCCCGGCCCCACGCTCTCCATAGGGCAAAGCGGGTAGAGCTGCCCCTGGCTCCCTGGGCCCTGCTGCTTTGCTGGGGGTCTCAGCGGCCGAAACCCACTCCCCACGGGTTTTCCTTCGTGGGGAAGCAGGATTGGGCGCGCGAAAGCCTTCTGCGCCCAGCCCCAGCCATGACCCTTGAGCCAGCTCGGCCGCTCAGCGCCGAGGCCCCGTTGCACCGAAGTCCCAAAACGAGCTTCTGGGAACTGCATTCTGCAAAATGAAACACTCCTCCGGCAGCAAACCACAGCCCCAACGCACCTCGGATCGAGAAAGCAACGCAAGCCGTTTTTGCCCCCGGCCCCCCGCTCTCCATAGAGCGAACCGGGGCAGGGCTGCCCCGGCTCCCTGGGCCCTGCTGCTTTGCTGGGGGTCTCCGGTGCCCGAAACCCACTCCCCACGGGTTCTCCTTCGTGGGGAAGCAGGATTGGGCGCACGAAGGCCTTCTGCGCCCAGGCCCCAGCCATGCCCCCTGAGCCAGCTCGGCCGCGCAGCGCCTAGGCCCCGTCGCACCGAAGGCCCCAAACAATCTTCTGGCAGCTGCATTCTGCAAAGGGAAAATCTCCTCGGGCAGCAAACCACAGCCCCAACGCGCCTCGGATGGAGAATGCAACGCAAGCCGTTTTCGCCCCCGGCCCCCCGCTCTCCATAGAGCGAACCGGGGCTGGGCTGCCCCGGCTCCCTGGGCCCTGCTGCTTTACTGGGTGTCTTCGGCGGCCAAAACCTTCTCCCCACGGGTTCTCCTTCGTGGGGAAGCAGGATTGGGCGCGCGAAGAAGTTCTGTGCCCAGGCCCCAGCCATGTCCCCTGAGCCAGCTTGGCCGCTCAGCGCCGAGGCCCCATCACACGGAACGCCCAAAACGAGCTTCTGGCAGCTGCATTCTGCAAAGGGAAACTCTCCTCGGGCAGCAAACCACAGCCCCAACGCGCCTCGAATCCAGAAAGCAACGCAAGCCTTTTTCGGCCCCGGCCCCACGCTCTCCATAGGGCAAAGCGGGTAGAGCTGCCCCTGGCTCCCTGGGCCCTGCTGCTTTGCTGGGGGTCTCAGCGGCCGAAACCCACTCCCCACGGGTTTTCCTTCGTGGGGAAGCAGGATTGGGCGCGCGAAAGCCTTCTGCGCCCAGCCCCAGCCATGCCCCTTGAGCCAGCTCGGCCGCTCAGCGCCGAGGCCCCGTTGCACCGAAGTCCCAAAACGAGCTTCTGGGAACTGCATTCTGCAAAATGAAACACTCCTCCGGCAGCAAACCACAGCCCCAACGCACCTCGGATCGAGAAAGCAACGCAAGCCGTTTTTGCCCCCGGCCCCCCGCTCTCCATAGAGCGAACCGGGGCAGGGCTGCCCAGGCTCCCTGGGCCCTGCTGCTTTGCTGGGGGTCTCCGGTGCCCGAAACCCACTCCCCACGGGTTCTCCTTCGTGGGGAAGCAGGATTGGGCGCGCGAAGGCCTTCTGCGCCCAGGCCCCAGCCATGCCCCCTGAGCCAGCTCGGCCGCTCAGCGCCAAGGCCCCGTCGCACCGACGGCCCCAAACGAGCTTCTGGCAGCTGCATTCTGCAAAGGGAAAGTCTCCTCGGGCAGCAAACCACAGCCCCAACGCGCCTCGGATCGAGAAAGCAACGCAAGCCGTTTTCGCCCCCGGCCCTCTGCTCTCCATAGGGCGAACCGGGCCTGGGCTGCCCCGGCTCCCTGGGCCCTGCTGCTTTGCTGGGGGTCTCCGGTGCCCGAAACCCACTCCCCACGGGTTCTCCTTCGTGGGGAAGCAGGATTCGGCGCGCGAAGGCCTTCTGCGCCCAGCCCCAGCCATGCCCCTTGAGCCAGCTCGGCCGCTCAGCACCGAGGCCCCGTTGCACCGAAGGCCCAAAACGAGCTTCTGGGAACTGCATTCTGCAAAGTGAAACACTCCTCCGGCAGCAAACCACAGCCCCAATGCGCCTCAGATCCAGAGAGCAACGCAAGCCGTTTTCGCCCCCGGCCCCACGCTCTCCATAGCGCAAAGCGAGGCTGAGCTCCCTGGGCCCTGCTGCATTGCTGGGGGTCTCCAGCCCCCGAAACCTAGTCCCCATGAGTTCTCCTTCGTGGGGAGGCAGGATTGGGCGCGCGAAGAAGTTCTGGGCCCAGTCCCCAGCCATGCCTCCTGTGCCAGCTCGGCCGCTCAGCGCCGAGGCCCCGTCGCACCGACGGCCCCAAACGACCTTCTGGCAGCTGCATTCTGCAAAGGGAAACTCTCCTCGGGCAGCAAACCACAGCCCCAACGTGTCTCGGATCCAGAAAGCAACGCAAGCCGTTTTCGCCACCGGCCCCACGCTCTCCATAGCGCAAAGCGAGGCTGGGCTGCCCCTGGCTCCCTGGGCCCTGCTGCTTTGCTGGGGGTCTCCAGCCCCCGAAACCTAGTCCCCATGAGTTCTCCTTCGTGGGGAGGCAGGATTGGGCGCGCGAAGAAGTTCTGGGCCCAGTCCCCAGCCATGCCTCCTGTGCCAGCTCGGCCGCTCACCGCCGAGGCCCCGTCGCACCGACGGCCCCAAACGAGCTTCTGGCAGCTGCATTCTGCAAAGGGAAAGTCTCCTCGGGCAGCAAACCACAGCCCCAACGCGCCTCGGATCGAGAAAGCAACGCAAGCCGTTTTCGCCCCCGGCCCTCTGCTCTCCATAGGGCGAACCGGGCCTGGGCTGCGCCGGCTCCCTGGGCCCTGCTGCTTTGCTGGGGGTCTCCGGTGCCCGAAACCCACTCCCCACGGGTTCTCCTTCGTGGGGAAGCAGGATTGGGCGCGCGAAGGCCTTCTGCGCCCAGCCCCAGCCATGCCCCTTGAGCCAGCTCGGCCGCTCAGCGCCGAGGCCCCGTTGCACCGAAGGCCCAAAACGATCTTCTGGGAACTGCATTCTGCAAAGTGAAACACTCCTCCGGCAGCAAACCACAGCCCCAATGCGCCTCAGATCCAGAGAGTAACACAAGCCGTTTTCGCCCCCGGCCCCACGCTCTCCATAGCGCAAAGCGAGGCTGGGCTGCCCCTGGCTCCCTGGGCCCTGCTGCATTGCTGGGGGTCTCCAGCGCCCGAAACCTAGTCCCCATGAGTTCTCCTTCGTGGGGAGGCAGGATTGGGCGCGCGAAGAAGTTCTGCGCCCAGTCCCCAGCCATGCCTCCTGTGCCAGCTCGGCCGCTCAGCGCCGAGGCCCCGTCGCACCGACGGCCCAAAACGAGCTTCTGGCAGCTGCATTCTGCAAAGGGAAACTCTCCTCGGGCAGCAAACCACAGCCCCAACGCGCCTCGGATCGAGAAAGCAACGCAAGCCGTTTTCACCCCCGGCCCCCCGCTCTCCATAGAGCGAACCGGGGCTGGGCTGCCCCGGCTCCCTGGGCCCTGCTGCTTTGCTGGGGGTCTCCGGTGCCCGAAACCCACTCCCCACGGGTTCTCCTTCGTGGGGAAGCAGGATTGGTCGCGCGAAGGCCTTCTGCGCCCAGGCCCCAGCCATGCCCCCTGAGCCAGCTCGGCCGCGCAGCGCCTAGGCCCCGTCGCACCGAAGGCCCCAAACAATCTTCTGGCAGCTGCATTCTGCAAAGGGAAAATCTCCTCGGGCAGCAAACCACAGCCCCAACGCGCCTCGGATGGAGAATGCAACGCAAGCCGTTTTCGCCCCCGGCCCCCCGCTCTCCATAGAGCGAACCGGGGCTGGGCTGCCCCGGCTCCCTGGGCCCTGCTGCTTTACTGGGTGTCTTCGGCGGCCAAAACCTTCTCCCCACGGGTTCTCCTTTGTGGGGAAGCAGGATTGGGCGCGCGAAGAAGTTCTGTGCCCAGGCCCCAGCCATGTCCCCTGAGCCAGCTTGGCCGCTCAGCGCCGAGGCCCCATCACACGGAACGCCCAAAACGAGCTTCTGGCAGCTGCATTCTGCAAAGGGAAACTCTCCTCGGGCAGCAAACCACAGCCCCAACGCGCCTCGAATCCAGAAAGCAACGCAAGCCTTTTTCGGCCCCGGCCCCACGCTCTCCATAGGGCAAAGCGGGTAGAGCTGCCCCTGGCTCCCTGGGCCCTGCTGCTTTGCTGGGGGTCTCAGCGGCCGAAACCCACTCCCCACGGGTTTTCCTTCGTGGGGAAGCAGGATTGGGCGCGCGAAAGCCTTCTGCGCCCAGCCCCAGCCATGCCCCTTGAGCCAGCTCGGCCGCTCAGCGCCGAGGCCCCGTTGCACCGAAGTCCCAAAACGAGCTTCTGGGAACTGCATTCTGCAAAATGAAACACTCCTCCGGCAGCAAACCACAGCCCCAACGCACCTCGGATCGAGAAAGCAACGCAAGCCGTTTTTGCCCCCGGCCCCCCGCTCTCCATAGAGCGAACCGGGGCAGGGCTGCCCCGGCTCCCTGGGCCCTGCTGCTTTGCTGGGGGTCTCCGGTGCCCGAAACCCACTCCCCACGGGTTCTCCTTCGTGGGGAAGCAGGATTGGGCGCACGAAGGCCTTCTGCGCCCAGGCCCCAGCCATGCCCCCTGAGCCAGCTCGGCCGCGCAGCGCCTAGGCCCCGTCGCACCGAAGGCCCCAAACAATCTTCTGGCAGCTGCATTCTGCAAAGGGAAAATCTCCTCGGGCAGCAAACCACAGCCCCAACGCGCCTCGGATGGAGAATGCAACGCAAGCCGTTTTCGCCCCCGGCCCCCCGCTCTCCATAGAGCGAACCGGGGCTGGGCTGCCCCGGCTCCCTGGGCCCTGCTGCTTTACTGGGTGTCTTCGGCGGCCAAAACCTTCTCCCCACGGGTTCTCCTTCGTGGGGAAGCAGGATTGGGCGCGCGAAGAAGTTCTGTGCCCAGGCCCCAGCCATGTCCCCTGAGCCAGCTTGGCCGCTCAGCGCCGAGGCCCCATCACACGGAACGCCCAAAACGAGCTTCTGGCAGCTGCATTCTGCAAAGGGAAACTCTCCTCGGGCAGCAAACCACAGCCCCAACGCGCCTCGAATCCAGAAAGCAACGCAAGCCTTTTTCGGCCCCGGCCCCACGCTCTCCATAGGGCAAAGCGGGTAGAGCTGCCCCTGGCTCCCTGGGCCCTGCTGCTTTGCTGGGGGTCTCAGCGGCCGAAACCCACTCCCCACGGGTTTTCCTTCGTGGGGAAGCAGGATTGGGCGCGCGAAAGCCTTCTGCGCCCAGCCCCAGCCATGCCCCTTGAGCCAGCTCGGCCGCTCAGCGCCGAGGCCCCGTTGCACCGAAGTCCCAAAACGAGCTTCTGGGAACTGCATTCTGCAAAATGAAACACTCCTCCGGCAGCAAACCACAGCCCCAACGCACCTCGGATCGAGAAAGCAACGCAAGCCGTTTTTGCCCCCGGCCCCCCGCTCTCCATAGAGCGAACCGGGGCAGGGCTGCCCCGGCTCCCTGGGCCCTGCTGCTTTGCTGGGGGTCTCCGGTGCCCGAAACCCACTCCCCACGGGTTCTCCTTCGTGGGGAAGCAGGATTGGGCGCACGAAGGCCTTCTGCGCCCAGGCCCCAGCCATGCCCCCTGAGCCAGCTCGGCCGCGCAGCGCCTAGGCCCCGTCGCACCGAAGGCCCCAAACAATCTTCTGGCAGCTGCATTCTGCAAAGGGAAAATCTCCTCGGGCAGCAAACCACAGCCCCAACGCGCCTCGGATGGAGAATGCAACGCAAGCCGTTTTCGCCCCCGGCCCCCCGCTCTCCATAGAGCGAACCGGGGCTGGGCTGCCCCGGCTCCCTGGGCCCTGCTGCTTTACTGGGTGTCTTCGGCGGCCAAAACCTTCTCCCCACGGGTTCTCCTTCGTGGGGAAGCAGGATTGGGCGCGCGAAGAAGTTCTGTGCCCAGGCCCCAGCCATGTCCCCTGAGCCAGCTTGGCCGCTCAGCGCCGAGGCCCCATCACACGGAACGCCCAAAACGAGCTTCTGGCAGCTGCATTCTGCAAAGGGAAACTCTCCTCGGGCAGCAAACCACAGCCCCAACGCGCCTCGAATCCAGAAAGCAACGCAAGCCTTTTTCGGCCCCGGCCCCACGCTCTCCATAGGGCAAAGCGGGTAGAGCTGCCCCTGGCTCCCTGGGCCCTGCTGCTTTGCTGGGGGTCTCAGCGGCCGAAACCCACTCCCCACGGGTTTTCCTTCGTGGGGAAGCAGGATTGGGCGCGCGAAAGCCTTCTGCGCCCAGCCCCAGCCATGCCCCTTGAGCCAGCTCGGCCGCTCAGCGCCGAGGCCCCGTTGCACCGAAGTCCCAAAACGAGCTTCTGGGAACTGCATTCTGCAAAATGAAACACTCCTCCGGCAGCAAACCACAGCCCCAACACACCTCGGATCGAGAAAGCAACGCAAGCCGTTTTTGCCCCCGGCCCCCCGCTCTCCATAGAGCGAACCGGGGCAGGTCTGCCCAGGCTCCCTGGGCCCTGCTGCTTTGCTGGGGGTCTCCGGTGCCCGAAACCCACTCCCCACGGGTTCTCCTTCGTGGGGAAGCAGGATTGGGCGCACGAAGGCCTTCTGCGCCCAGGCCCCAGCCATGCCCCCTGAGCCAGCTCGGCCGCGCAGCGCCTAGGCCCCGTCGCACCGAAGGCCCCAAACAATCTTCTGGCAGCTGCATTCTGCAAAGGGAAAATCTCCTCGGGCAGCAAACCACAGCCCCAACGCGCCTCGGATGGAGAATGCAACGCAAGCCGTTTTCGCCCCCGGCCCCCCGCTCTCCATAGAGCGAACCGGGGCTGGGCTGCCCCGGCTCCCTGGGCCCTGCTGCTTTACTGGGTGTCTTCGGCGGCCAAAACCTTCTCCCCACGGGTTCTCCTTCGTGGGGAAGCAGGATTGGGCGCGCGAAGAAGTTCTGTGCCCAGGCCCCAGCCATGTCCCCTAGCCAGCTTGGCCGCTCAGCGCCGAGGCCCCATCACACGGAACGCCCAAAACGAGCTTCTGGCAGCTGCATTCTGCAAAGGGAAACTCTCCTCGGGCAGCAAACCACAGCCCCAACGCGCCTCGAATCCAGAAAGCAACGCAAGCCTTTTTCGGCCCCGGCCCCACGCTCTCCATAGGGCAAAGCGGGTAGAGCTGCCCCTGGCTCCCTGGGCCCTGCTGCTTTGCTGGGGGTCTCAGCGGCCGAAACCCACTCCCCACGGGTTTTCCTTCGTGGGGAAGCAGGATTGGGCGCGCGAAAGCCTTCTGCGCCCAGCCCCAGCCATGCCCCTTGAGCCAGCTCGGCCGCTCAGCGCCGAGGCCCCGTTGCACCGAAGGCCCAAAACGAGCTTCTGGGAACTGCATTCTGCAACATGAAACACTCCTCCGGCAGCAAACCACAGCCCCAATGCGCCTCAGATCCAGAGAGCAACACAAGCCGTTTTCGCCCCCGGCCCCACGCTCTCCATAGCGCAAAGCGAGGCTGAGCTCCCTGGGTCCTGCTGCATTGCTGGGGGTCTCCAGCGCCCGAAACCTAGTCCCCATGAGTTCTCCTTCGTGGGGAGGCAGGATTGGGCGCGCGAAGAAGTTCTGGGCCCAGTCCCCAGCCATGCCTCCTGTGCCAGCTCGTCCGCTCAGCGCCGAGGCCCCGTCGCACCGACGGCCCCAAACGAGCTTCTGGCAGCTGCATTCTGCAAAGGGAAAGTCTCCTCGGGCAGCAAACCACAGCCCCAACGCGCCTCTGATCGAGAAAGCAACGCAAGCCGTTTTCGCCCCCGGCCCTCTGCTCTCCATAGGGCGAACCGGGGCTGGGCTGCCCCGGCTCCCTGGGCCCTGCTGCTTTGCTGGGGGTCTCCGGTGCCCGAAACCCACTCCCCACGGGTTCTCCTTCCTGGAGAAGCAGGATTGGGCGCGCGAAGGCCTTCTGCGCCCAGCCCCAGCCATGCCCCTTGAGCCAAGTCGGCCGCTCAGCGCCGAGGCCCCGTTGCACCGAAGGCCCAAAACGAGCTTCTGGGAACTGCATTCTGCAAAGTGAAACACTCCTCCGGCAGCAAACCACAGCCCCAATGCGCCTCAGATCCAGAGAGTAACACAAGCCGTTTTCGCCCCCGGCCCCACGCTCTCCATAGCGCAAAGCGAGGCTGGGCTGCCCCTGGCTCCCTGGGCCCTGCTGCATTGCTGGGGGTCTCCAGCGCCCGAAACCTAGTCCCCATGAGTTCTCCTTCGTGGGGAGGCAGGATTGGGCGCGCGAAGAAGTTCTGGGCCCAGTCCCCAGCCATGCCTCCTGTGCCAGCTCGGCCGCTCAGCGCCGAGGCCCCGTCGCACCGACGGCCCAAAACGAGCTTCTGGCAGCTGCATTCTGCAAAGGGAAACTCTCCTCGGGCAGCAAACCACAGCCCCAAAGTGCCTCGGATCCAGAAAGCAACGCAAGCCGTTTTCGCCACCGACCCCACGCTCTCCATAGCGCAAAGCGGGGCTGGCCTGCCCCTGGCTCCCTGGGCCCTGCTGCTTTGCTGGGGGTCTCCGGCGGCGCAAACCCACTCCCCACGGGTTCTCCTTCGTGGGGAAGCAGGATTGGGCGCGCGAAGGCCTTCTGCGCCCAGCCCCAGCCATGCCCCTTGAGCCAGCTCGGCCGCTCATCGCCGAGGCCCCGTTGCACCGAAGGCCCAAAACGAGCTTCTGGGAACTGCATTCTGCAAAGGGAAAACTCCTCCGGCAGCAAACCACAGCCCCAATGCGCCTCGGATCCAGAGAGCAACGCAAGCCGTTTTTTCCCCCGGCCCTACGCTCTCCATAGCGCAACGCAGGGCAGGGCTGCCCCTGGCTACCAGAGCCCTGCTGCTTTACTGGGTGTCTTCGGCGGCCAAAACCTTCTCCCCACGGGTTCTCCTTCGTGGGGAAGCAGGATTGGGCGCGCGAAGGCCTTTTGCGCCCAGTCCCCAGCCATGCCTCCTGTGCCAGCTCGGCCGCTCAGCGCCGAGGCCCCGTCGCACCGACGGCCCCAAACGACCTTCTGGCAGCTGCATTCTGCAAAGGGAAAGTCTCCTCGGGCAGCAAACCACAGCCCCAACGCGCCTCGGTTCGAGAAATCAACGCAAGCCGTTTTCGCCCCCGGCCCTCCGCTCTCCATACGTACGAACCGGGCCTGGGCTGCCCCGGCTCCCTGGGCCCTGCTGCTTTGGTGGGGGTCTTCGGCGGCCGAAACCCACTCCCCACGTGTTCCCCTTCGTGGGGAAGCAGGATTGGGCGCGCGAAGAAGTTCTGCGCCCAGTCCCCAGCCATGCCTCCTGTGCCAGCTCGGGCGCACAGCGCTGAGGCCCCGTCGCACCGACGGCCCCAAACGAGCTTCTGGCAGCTGCATTCTGCAAAGGGAAAGTCTCCTCGGGCAGCAAACCACAGCCCCAACGCGCCTCGGATCGAGAAAGCAACGCAAGCCGTTTTCGCCCCCGGCCCTCTGCTCTCCATAGGGCGAACCGGGCCTGGGCTGCCCCGGCTCCCTGGGCCCTGCTGCTTTGCTGGGGGTCTCCGGTGCCCGAAACCCACTCCCCACGGGTTCTCCTTCGTGGGGAAGCAGGATTCGGCGCGCGAAGGCCTTCTGCGCCCAGCCCCAGCCATGCCCCTTGAGCCAGCTCGGCCGCTCAGCACCGAGGCCCCGTTGCACCGAAGGCCCAAAACGAGCTTCTGGGAACTGCATTCTGCAAAGTGAAACACTCCTCCGGCAGCAAACCACAGCCCCAATGCGCCTCAGATCCAGAGAGCAACGCAAGCCGTTTTCGCCCCCGGCCCCACGCTCTCCATAGCGCAAAGCGAGGCTGAGCTCCCTGGGTCCTGCTGCATTGCTGGGGGTCTCCAGCCCCCGAAACCTAGTCCCCATGAGTTCTCCTTCGTGGGGAGGCAGGATTGGGCGCGCGAAGAAGTTCTGGGCCCAGTCCCCAGCCATGCCTCCTGTGCCAGCTCGGCCGCTCAGCGCCGAGGCCCCGTCGCACCGACGGCCCCAAACGACCTTCTGGCAGCTGCATTCTGCAAAGGGAAACTCTCCTCGGGCAGCAAACCACAGCCCCAACGTGTCTCGGATCCAGAAAGCAACGCAAGCCGTTTTCGCCACCGGCCCCACGCTCTCCATAGCGCAAAGCGAGGCTGGGCTGCTCCTGGCTCCCTGGGCCCTGCTGCTTTGCTGGGGGTCCCCGGCGGCCCAAACCCACTCCCCACGGGTTCTCCTTCGTGGGGAAGCAGGATTGGGCGCGCGAAGGCCTTCTGCGCCCAGCCCCAGCCATGCCCCTTGAGCCAGCTCGGCCGCTCAGCGCCGAGGACCCGTTGCACCGAAGGCCCAAAACGAGCTTCTGGGAACTGCATTCTGCAAAGGGAAACACTCCTCCGGCAGCAAACCACAGCCCCAACGCGCCTCGGATGGAGAATGCAACGCAAGCCGTTTTCGCCCCCGGCCCCCCGCTCTCCATAGAGCGAACCGGGGCTGGGCTGCCCCGGCTCCCTGGGCCCTGCTGCTTTACTGGGTGTCTTCGGCGGCCAAAACCTTCTCCCCACGGGTTCTCCTTCGTGGGGAAGCAGGATTGGGCGCGCGAAGAAGTTCTGTGCCCAGGCCCCAGCCATGTCCCCTGAGCCAGCTTGGCCGCTCAGCGCCGAGGCCCCATCACACGGAACGCCCAAAATGATCTTCTGGGAACTGCATTCTGCAAAGTGAAACACTCCTCCGGCAGCAAACCACAGCCCCAATGCGCCTCAGATCCAGAGAGTAACACAAGCCGTTTTCGCCCCCGGCCCCACGCTCTCCATAGCGCAAAGCGAGGCTGGGCTGCCCCTGGCTCCCTGGGCCCTGCTGCATTGCTGGGGGTCTCCAGCGCCCGAAACCTAGTCCCCATGAGTTCTCCTTCGTGGGGAGGCAGGATTGGGCGCGCGAAGAAGTTCTGCGCCCAGTCCCCAGCCATGCCTCCTGTGCCAGCTCGGCCGCTCAGCGCCGAGGCCCCGTCGCACCGACGGCCCAAAACGAGCTTCTGGCAGCTGCATTCTGCAAAGGGAAACTCTCCTCGGGCAGCAAACCACAGCCCCAACGCGCCTCGGATCGAGAAAGCAACGCAAGCCGTTTTCACCCCCGGCCCCCCGCTCTCCATAGAGCGAACCGGGGCTGGGCTGCCCCGGCTCCCTGGGCCCTGCTGCTTTGCTGGGGGTCTCCGGTGCCAGAAACCCACTCCCCACGGGTTCTCCTTCGTGGGGAAGCAGGATTGGGCGCGCGAAGGCCTTCTGCGCCCAGGCCCCAGCCATGCCCCCTGAGCCAGCTCGGCCCCGCAGCGCCTAGGCCCCGTCGCACCGAAGGCCCCAAACAATCTTCTGGCAGCTGCATTCTGCAAAGGGAAAATCTCCTCGGGCAGCAAACCACAGCCCCAACGCGCCTCGGATGGAGAATGCAACGCAAGCCGTTTTCGCCCCCGGCCCCCCGCTCTCCATAGAGCGAACCGGGGCTGGGCTGCCCCGGCTCCCTGGGCCCTGCTGCTTTACTGGGTGTCTTCGGCGGCCAAAACCTTCTCCCCACGGGTTCTCCTTTGTGGGGAAGCAGGATTGGGCGCACGAAGAAGTTCTGTGCCCAGGCCCCAGAAATGTCCCCTGAGCAGCTTGGCCGCTCAGCGCCGAGGCCCCATCACACGGAACGCCCAAAACGAGCTTCTGGCAGCTGCATTCTGCAAAGGGAAACTCTCCTCGGGCAGCAAACCACAGCCCCAACGCGCCTCGAATCCAGAAAGCAACGCAAGCCTTTTTCGGCCCCGGCCCCACGCTCTCCATAGGGCAAAGCGGGTAGAGCTGCCCCTGGCTCCCTGGGCCCTGCTGCTTTGCTGGGGGTCTCAGCGGCCGAAACCCACTCCCCACGGGTTTTCCTTCGTGGGGAAGCAGGATTGGGCGCGCGAAAGCCTTCTGCGCCCAGCCCCAGCCATGCCCCTTGAGCCAGCTCGGCCGCTCAGCGCCGAGGCCCCGTTGCACCGAAGTCCCAAAACGAGCTTCTGGGAACTGCATTCTGCAAAATGAAACACTCCTCCGGCAGCAAACCACAGCCCCAACGCACCTCGGATCGAGAAAGCAACGCAAGCCGTTTTTGCCCCCGGCCCCCCGCTCTCCATAGAGCGAACCGGGGCAGGGCTGCCCAGGCTCCCTGGGCCCTGCTGCTTTGCTGGGGGTCTCCGGTGCCCGAAACCCACTCCCCACGGGTTCTCCTTCGTGGGGAAGCAGGATTGGGCGCACGAAGGCCTTCTGCGCCCAGGCCCCAGCCATGCCCCCTGAGCCAGCTCGGCCGCGCAGCGCCTAGGCCCCGTCGCACCGAAGGCCCCAAACAATCTTCTGGCAGCTGCATTCTGCAAAGGGAAAATCTCCTCGGGCAGCAAACCACAGCCCCAACGCGCCTCGGATGGAGAATGCAACGCAAGCCGTTTTCGCCCCCGGCCCCCCGCTCTCCATAGAGCGAACCGGGGCTGGGCTGCCCCGGCTCCCTGGGCCCTGCTGCTTTACTGGGTGTCTTCGGCGGCCAAAACCTTCTCCCCACGGGTTCTCCTTCGTGGGGAAGCAGGATTGGGCGCGCGAAGAAGTTCTGTGCCCAGGCCCCAGCCATGTCCCCTGAGCCAGCTTGGCCGCTCAGCGCCGAGGCCCCATCACACGGAACGCCCAAAACGAGCTTCTGGCAGCTGCATTCTGCAAAGGGAAACTCTCCTCGGGCAGCAAACCACAGCCCCAACGCGCCTCGAATCCAGAAAGCAACGCAAGCCTTTTTCGGCCCCGGCCCCACGCTCTCCATAGGGCAAAGCGGGTAGAGCTGCCCCTGGCTCCCTGGGCCCTGCTGCTTTGCTGGGGGTCTCAGCGGCCGAAACCCACTCCCCACGGGTTTTCCTTCGTGGGGAAGCAGGATTGGGCGCGCGAAAGCCTTCTGCGCCCAGCCCCAGCCATGCCCCTTGAGCCAGCTCGGCCGCTCAGCGCTGAGGCCCCGTTGCACCGAAGGCCCAAAACGAGCTTCTGGGAACTGCATTCTGCAAAATGAAACACTCCTCTGGCAGCAAACCACAGCCCCAATGCGCCTCAGATCCAGAGAGCAACACAAGCCGTTTTCGCCCCGGGCCCCACGCTCTCCATAGCGCAAAGCGAGGCTGAGCTCCCTGGGTCCTGCTGCATTGCTGGGGGTCTCCAGCGCCCGAAACCTAGTCCCCATGAGTTCTCCTTGGTGGGGAGGCAGGATTGGGCGCGCGAAGAAGTTCTGGGCCCAGTCCCCAGCCATGCCTCCTGTGCCAGCTCGTCCGCTCAGCGCCGAGGCCCCGTCGCACCGACGGCCCCAAACGAGCTTCTGGCAGCTGCATTCTGCAAAGGGAAACTCTCCTCGGGCAGCAAACCACAGCCCCAACGCGCCTCGGATCGAGAAAGCAACGCAAGCCGTTTTCGCCCCCGGCCCTCTGCTCTCCATAGGGCGAACCGGGCCTGGGCTGCCCCGGCTCCCTGGGCCCTGCTGCTTTGCTGGGGGTCTCCGGTGCCCGAAACGCACTCCCCACGGGTTCTCCTTCCTGGGGAAGCAGGATTGGGCGCGCGAAGGCCTTCTGCGCCCAGCCCCAGCCATGCCCCTTGAGCCAAGTCGGCCGCTCAGCGCCGAGGCCCCGTTGCACCGAAGGCCCAAAACGAGCTTCTGGGAACTGCATTCTGCAAAGTGAAACACTCCTCCGGCAGCAAACCACAGCCCCAATGCGCCTCAGATCCAGAGAGTAACACAAGCCGTTTTCGCCCCCGGCCCCACGCTCTCCATAGCGCAAAGCGAGGCTGGGCTGCCCCTGGCTCCCTGGGCCCTGCTGCACTGCTGGGGGTCTCCAGCGCCCGAAACCTAGTCCCCATGAGTTCTCCTTCGTGGGGAGGCAGGATTGGGCGCGCGAAGAAGTTCTGCGCCCAGTCCCCAGCCATGCCTCCTGTGCCAGCTCGGCCGCTCAGCGCCGAGGCCCCGTCGCACCGACGGCCCAAAACGAGCTTCTGGCAGCTGCATTCTGCAAAGGGAAACTCTCCTCGGGCAGCAAACCACAGCCCCAAAGTGCCTCGGATCCAGAAAGCAACGCAAGCCGTTTTCGCCACCGACCCCACGCTCTCCATAGCGCAAAGCGGGGCTGGCCTGCCCCTGGCTCCCTGGGCCCTGCTGCTTTGCTGGGGGTCTCCGGCGGAGCAAACCCACTCCCCACGGGTTCTCCTTCGTGGGGAAGCAGGATTGGGCGCGCGAAGGCCTTTTGCGCCCAGTCCCCAGCCATGCCTCCTGTGCCAGCTCGGCCGCTCAGCGCCGAGGCCCCGTCGCACCGACGGCCCCAAACGACCTTCTGGCAGCTGCATTCTGCAAAGGGAAAGTCTCCTCGGGCAGCAAACCACAGCCCCAACGCGCCTCGGTTCGAGAAATCAACGCAAGCCGTTTTCGCCCCCGGCCCTCCGCTCTCCATACGTACGAACCGGGCCTGGGCTGCCCCGGCTCCCTGGGCCCTGCTGCTTTGGTGGGGGTCTTCGGCGGCCGAAACCCACTCCCCACGTGTTCCCCTTCGTGGGGAAGCAGGATTGGGCGCGCGAAGAAGTTCTGCGCCCAGTCCCCAGCCATGCCTCCTGTGCCAGCTCGGGCGCACAGCGCTGAGGCCCCGTCGCACCGACGGCCCCAAACGAGCTTCTGGCAGCTGCATTCTGCAAAGGGAAAGTCTCCTCGGGCAGCAAACCACAGCCCCAACGCGCCTCGGATCGAGAAAGCAACGCAAGCCGTTTTCGCCCCCGGCCCTCTGCTCTCCATAGGGCGAACCGGGCCTGGGCTGCCCCGGCTCCCTGGGCCCTGCTGCTTTGCTGGGGGTCTCCGGTGCCCGAAACCCACTCCCCACGGGTTCTCCTTCGTGGGGAAGCAGGATTCGGCGCGCGAAGGCCTTCTGCGCCCAGCCCCAGCCATGCCCCTTGAGCCAGCTCGGCCGCTCAGCGCCGAGGCCACGTTGCACCGAAGGCCCAAAACGAGCTTCTGGGAACTGCATTCTGCAAAGTGAAACACTCCTCCGGCAGCAAACCACAGCCCCAATGCGCCTCAGATCCAGAGAGCAACGCAAGCCGTTTTCGCCCCCGGCCCCACGCTCTCCATAGCGCAAAGCGAGGCTGAGCTCCCTGGGCCCTGCTGCATTGCTGGGGGTCTCAGCGGCCGAAACCCACTCCCCACGGGTTTTCCTTCGTGGGGAAGCAGGATTGGGAGCGCGAAAGCCTTCTGCGCCCAGCCCCAGCCATGCCCCTTGAGCCAGCTCGGCCGCTCAGCGCCGAGGCCCCGTTGCACCGAAGTCCCAAAACGATCTTCTGGGAACTGCATTCTGCAAAATGAAACACTCCTCCCGCAGCAAACCACAGCCCCAACGCGCCTCGGATCGAGAAAGCAACGCAAGCCGTTTTTGCCCCCGGCCCCCCGCTCTCCATAGAGCGAACCGGGGCAGGGCTGCCCAGGCTCCCTGGGCCCTGCTGCTTTGCTGGGGGTCTCCGGTGCCCGAAACCCACTCCCCACGGGTTCTCCTTCGTGGGGAAGCAGGATTGGGCGCGCGAAGGCCTTCTGCGCCCAGCCCCAGCCATGCCCCCTGAGCCAGCTCGGCCGCGCAGCGCCTAGGCCCCGTCGCACCGAAGGCCCCAAACAATCTTCTGGCAGCTGCATTCTGCAAAGGGAAAATCTCCTCGGGCAGCAAACCACAGCCCCAACGCGCCTCGGATGGAGAATGCAACGCAAGCCGTTTTCGCCCCCGGCCCCCCGCTCTCCATAGAGCGAACCGGGGCTGGGCTGCCCCGGCTCCCTGGGCCCTGCTGCTTTACTGGGTGTCTTCGGCGGCCAAAACCTTCTCCCCACGGGTTCTCCTTCGTGGGGAAGCAGGATTGGGCGCGCGAAGAAGTTCTGTGCCCAGGCCCCAGCCATGTCCCCTGAGCCAGCTTGGCCGCTCAGCGCCGAGGCCCCATCACACGGAACGCCCAAAACGAGCTTCTGGCAGCTGCATTCTGCAAAGGGAAACTCTCCTCGGGCAGCAAACCACAGCCCCAACGCGCCTCGAATCCAGAAAGCAACGCAAGCCTTTTTCGGCCCCGGCCCCACGCTCTCCATAGGGCAAAGCGGGTAGAGCTGCCCCTGGCTCCCTGGGCCCTGCTGCTTTGCTGGGGGTCTCAGTGGCCGAAACCCACTCCCCACGGGTTTTCCTTCGTGGGGAAGCAGGATTGGGCGCGCGAAAGCCTTCTGCGCCCAGCCCCAGCCATGCCCCTTGAGCCAGCTCGGCCGCTCAGCGCCGAGACCCCGTTGCACCGAAGTCCCAAAACGAGCTTCTGGGAACTGCATTCTGCAAAATGAAACACTCCTCCGGCAGCAAACCACAGCCCCAATGCGCCTCAGATCCAGAGAGCAACACAAGCCGTTTTCGCCCCCGGCCCCACGCTCTCCATAGCGCAAAGCGAGGCTGAGCTCCCTGGGCCCTGCTGCATTGCTGGGGGTCTCCAGCGCCCGAAACCTAGTCCCCATGAGTTCTCCTTGGTGGGGAGGCAGGATTGGGCGCGCGAAGAAGTTCTGGGCCCAGTCCCCAGCCATGCCTCCTGTGCCAGCTCGGCCGCTCACCGCAGAGGCCCCGTCGCACCGACGGCCCCAAACGAGCTTCTGGCAGCTGCATTCTGCAAAGGGAAACTCTCCTCGGGCAGCAAACCACAGCCCCAACGCGCCTCGGATCGAGAAAGCAACGCAAGCCGTTTTCGCCCCCGGCCCCCCGCTCTCCATAGAGCGAACCGGGGCTGGGCTGCCCCGGCTCCCTGGGCCCTGCTGCTTTGCTGGGGGTCTCCGGTGCCTGAAACCCACTCCCCACGGGTTCTCCTTCGTGGGGAAGCAGGAATGGGTGCGCGAAGCCTTCTACGCCCAGGCCCCAGCCATGACCCATGAGCCGGCTCCGCCACTCAGCGCCGAGGCTCCTTTGATTCGACGGACATAAAGAAACTACTGGCAGCTGCTTTTTGCAAAGGGAAACTCTCCTCGGGCAGCAAACCACAGCCCCAACGCGCCTCGGATCGAGAAAGCAACGCAAGCCGTTTTCACCCCCGGCCCCCCGCTCTCCATAGAGCGAACCGGGGCTGGGCTGCCCCGGCTCCCTGGGCCCTGCTGCTTTGCTGGGGGTCTCCGGTGCCAGAAACCCACTCCCCACGGGTTCTCCTTCGTGGGGAAGCAGGATTGGGCGCGCGAAGGTCTTCTGCGCCCAGGCCCCAGCCATGCCCCCTGAGCCAGCTCGGCCGCACAGCGCCTAGGCCCCGTCGCACCGAAGGCCCCAAACAATCTTCTGGCAGCTGCATTCTGCAAAGGGAAAATCTCCTCGGGCAGCAAACCACAGCCCCAACGCGCCTCGGATGGAGAATGCAACGCAAGCCGTTTTCGCCCCCGGCCCCCCGCTCTCCATAGAGCGAACCGGGGCTGGGCTGCCCCGGCTCCCTGGGCCCTGCTGCTTTACTGGGTGTCTTCGGCGGCCAAAACCTTCTCCCCACGGGTTCTCCTTCGTGGGGAAGCAGGATTGGGCGCGCGAAGAAGTTCTGTGCCCAGGCCCCAGCCATGTCCCCTGAGCCAGCTTGGCCGCTCAGCGCCGAGGCCCCATCACACGGAACGCCCAAAACGAGCTTCTGGCAGCTGCATTCTGCAAAGGGAAACTCTCCTCGGGCAGCAAACCACAGCCCCAACGCGCCTCGAATCCAGAAAGCAACGCAAGCCTTTTTCGGCCCCGGCCCCACGCTCTCCATAGGGCAAAGCGGGTAGAGCTGCCCCTGGCTCCCTGGGCCCTGCTGCTTTGCTGGGGGTCTCAGTGGCCGAAACCCACTCCCCACGGGTTTTCCTTCGTGGGGAAGCAGGATTGGGCGCGCGAAAGCCTTCTGCGCCCAGCCCCAGCCATGCCCCTTGAGCCAGCTCGGCCGCTCAGCGCCGAGACCCCGTTGCACCGAAGTCCCAAAACGAGCTTCTGGGAACTGCATTCTGCAAAATGAAACACTCCTCCGGCAGCAAACCACAGCCCCAATGCGCCTCAGATCCAGAGAGCAACACAAGCCGTTTTCGCCCCCGGCCCCACGCTCTCCATAGCGCAAAGCGAGGCTGAGCTCCCTGGGCCCTGCTGCATTGCTGGGGGTCTCCAGCGCCCGAAACCTAGTCCCCATGAGTTCTCCTTGGTGGGGAGGCAGGATTGGGCGCGCGAAGAAGTTCTGGGCCCAGTCCCCAGCCATGCCTCCTGTGCCAGCTCGGCCGCTCACCGCAGAGGCCCCGTCGCACCGACGGCCCCAAACGAGCTTCTGGCAGCTGCATTCTGCAAAGGGAAACTCTCCTCGGGCAGCAAACCACAGCCCCAACGCGCCTCGGATCGAGAAAGCAACGCAAGCCGTATTCGCCCCCGGCCCCCCGCTCTCCATAGAGCGAACCGGGGCTGGGCTGCCCCGGCTCCCTGGGCCCTGCTGCTTTGCTGGGGGTCTCCGGTGCCTGAAACCCACTCCCCACGGGTTCTCCTTCGTGGGGAAGCAGGAATGGGTGCGCGAAGCCTTCTGCGCCCAGGCCCCAGCCATGACCCATGAGCCGGCTCCGCCACTCAGCGCCGAGGCTCCTTTGATTCGACGGACATAAACGAACTACTGGCAGCTGCATTTTGCAAAGGGAAACTCTCCTCGGGCAGCAAACCACAGCCCCAACGCGCCTCGGATCGAGAAAGCAACGCAAGCCGTTTTCACCCCCGGCCCCCCGCTCTCCATAGAGCGAACCGGGGCTGGGCTGCCCCGGCTCCCTGGGCCCTGCTGCTTTGCTGGGGGTCTCCGGTGCCAGAAACCCACTCCCCACGGGTTCTCCTTCGTGGGGAAGCAGGATTGGGCGCGCGAAGGTCTTCTGCGCCCAGGCCCCAGCCATGCCCCCTGAGCCAGCTCGGCCGCGCAGCGCCTAGGCCCCGTCGCACCGAAGGCCCCAAACAATCTTCTGGCAGCTGCATTCTGCAAAGGGAAAATCTCCTCGGGCAGCAAACCACAGCCCCAACGCGCCTCAGATGGAGAATGCAACGCAAGCCGTTTTCGCCCCGGGCCCCCCGCTCTCCATAGAGCGAACCGGGGCTGGGCTGCCCCGGCTCCCTGGGCCCTGCTGCTTTACTGGGTGTCTTCGGCGGCCAAAACCTTCTCCCCACGGGTTCTCCTTCGTGGGGAAGCAGGATTGGGCGCGCGAAGAATTTCTGTGCCCAGGCCCCAGCCATGTCCCCTGAGCCAGCTTGGCCTCTCAGCGCCGAGGCCCCATCACACGGAACGCCCAAAACGAGCTTCTGGCAGCTGCATTCTGCAAAGGGAAAGTCTCCTCGGGAAGCAAACCACAGCCCCAACGCGCCTCGAATCCAGAAAGCAACGCAAGCCTTTTTCGGCCCCGGCCCCACGCTCTCCATAGGGCAAAGCGGGTAGAGCTGCCCCTGGCTCCCTGGGCCCTGCTGCTTTGCTGGGGGTCTCAGCGGCCGAAACCCACTCCCCACGGGTTTTCCTTCGTGGGGAAGCAGGATTGGGAGCGCGAAAGCCTTCTGCGCCCAGCCCCAGCCATGCCCCTTGAGCCAGCTCGGCCGCTCAGCGCCGAGGCCCCGTTGCACCGAAGTCCCAAAACGATCTTCTGGGAACTGCATTCTGCAAAATGAAACACTCCTCCGGCAGCAAACCACAGCCCCAACGCGCCTCGGATCGAGAAAGCAACGCAAGCCGTTTTCGCCCCCGGCCCCCCGCTCTCCATAGAGCGAACCGGGGCAGGGCTGCCCAGGCTCCCTGGGCCCTGCTGCTTTGCTGGGGGTCTCCGGTGCCCGAAACCCACTCCCCACGGGTTCTCCTTCGTGGGGAAGCAGGATTGGGCGCGCGAAGGCCTTCTGCGCCCAGGCCCCAGCCATGCCCCCTGAGCCAGCTCGGCCGCGCAGCGCCTAGGCCCCGTCGCACCGAAGGCCCCAAACAATCTTCTGGCAGCTGCATTCTGCAAAGGGAAAATCTCCTCGGGCAGCAAACCACAGCCCCAACGCGCCTCGGATGGAGAATGCAACGCAAGCCGTTTTCGCCCCCGGCCCCCCGCTCTCCATAGAGCGAACCGGGGCTGGGCTGCCCCGGCTCCCTGGGCCCTGCTGCTTTACTGGGTGTCTTCGGCGGCCAAAACCTTCTCCCCACGGGTTCTCCTTCGTGGGGAAGCAGGATTGGGCGCGCGAAGAAGTTCTGTGCCCAGGCCCCAGCCATGTCCCCTGAGCCAGCTTGGCCTCTCAGCGCCGAGGCCCCATCACACGGAACGCCCAAAACGAGCTTCTGGCAGCTGCATTCTGCAAAGGGAAAGTCTCCTCGGGCAGCAAACCACAGCCCCAACGCGCCTCGAATCCAGAAAGCAACGCAAGCCTTTTTCGGCCCCGGCCCCACGCTCTCCATAGGGCAAAGCGGGTAGAGCTGCCCCTGGCTCCCTGGGCCCTGCTGCTTTGCTGGGGGTCTCAGCGGCCGAAACCCACTCCCCACGGGTTTTCCTTCGTGGGGAATCAGGATTGGGAGCGCGAAAGCCTTCTGCGCCCAGCCCCAGCCATGCCCCTTGAGCCAGCTCGGCCGCTCAGCGCCGAGGCCCCGTTGCACCGAAGTCCCAAAACGATCTTCTGGGAACTGCATTCTGCAAAATGAAACACTCCTCCGGCAGCAAACCACAGCCCCAACGCGCCTCGGATCGAGAAAGCAACGCAAGCCGTTTTTGCCCCCGGCCCCCCGCTCTCCATAGAGCGAACCGGGGCAGGGCTGCCCAGGCTCCCTGGGCCCTGCTGCTTTGCTGGGGGTCTCCGGTGCCCGAAACCCACTCCCCACGGGTTCTCCTTCGTGGGGAAGCAGGATTGGGCGGGCGAAGGCCTTCTGCGCCCAGGCCCCAGCCATGCCCCCTGAGCCAGCTCGGCCGCGCAGCGCCTAGGCCCCGTCGCACCGAAGGCCCCAAACAATCTTCTGGCAGCTGCATTCTGCAAAGGGAAAATCTCCTCGGGCAGCAAACCACAGCCCCAACGCGCCTCGGATGGAGAATGCAACGCAAGCCGTTTTCGCCCCCGGCCCCCCGCTCTCCATAGAGCGAACCGGGGCTGGGCTGCCCCGGCTCCCTGGGCCCTGCTGCTTTACTGGGTGTCTTCGGCGGCCAAAACCTTCTCCCCACGGGTTCTCCTTCGTGGGGAAGCAGGATTGGGCGCGCGAAGAAGTTCTGTGCCCAGGCCCCAGCCATGTCCCCTGAGCCAGCTTGGCCGCTCAGCGCCGAGGCCCCATCACACGGAACGCCCAAAACGAGCTTCTGGCAGCTGCATTCTGCAAAGGGAAACTCTCCTCGGGCAGCAAACCACAGCCCCAACGCGCCTCGAATCCAGAAAGCAACGCAAGCCTTTTTCGGCCCCGGCCCCACGCTCTCCATAGGGCAAAGCGGGTAGAGCTGCCCCTGGCTCCCTGGGCCCTGCTGCTTTGCTGGGGGTCTCAGTGGCCGAAACCCACTCCCCACGGGTTTTCCTTCGTGGGGAAGCAGGATTGGGCGCGCGAAAGCCTTCTGCGCCCAGCCCCAGCCATGCCCCTTGAGCCAGCTCGGCCGCTCAGCGCCGAGACCCCGTTGCACCGAAGTCCCAAAACGAGCTTCTGGGAACTGCATTCTGCAAAATGAAACACTCCTCCGGCAGCAAACCACAGCCCCAATGCGCCTCAGATCCAGAGAGCAACACAAGCCGTTTTCGCCCCCGGCCCCACGCTCTCCATAGCGCAAAGCGAGGCTGAGCTCCCTGGGCCCTGCTGCATTGCTGGGGGTCTCCAGCGCCCGAAACCTAGTCCCCATGAGTTCTCCTTGGTGGGGAGGCAGGATTGGGCGCGCGAAGAAGTTCTGGGCCCAGTCCCCAGCCATGCCTCCTGTGCCAGCTCGGCCGCTCACCGCAGAGGCCCCGTCGCACCGACGGCCCCAAACGAGCTTCTGGCAGCTGCATTCTGCAAAGGGAAACTCTCCTCGGGCAGCAAACCACAGCCCCAACGCGCCTCGGATCGAGAAAGCAACGCAAGCCGTTTTCGCCCCCGGCCCCCCGCTCTCCATAGAGCGAACCGGGGCTGGGCTGCCCCGGCTCCCTGGGCCCTGCTGCTTTGCTGGGGGTCTCCGGTGCCTGAAACCCACTCCCCACGGGTTCTCCTTCGTGGGGAAGCAGGAATGGGTGCGCGAAGCCTTCTGCGCCCAGGCCCCAGCCATGACCCATGAGCCGGCTCCGCCACTCAGCGCCGAGGCTCCTTTGATTCGACGGACATAAACGAACTACTGGCAGCTGCTTTTTGCAAAGGGAAACTCTCCTCGGGCAGCAAACCACAGCCCCAACGCGCCTCGGATCGAGAAAGCAACGCAAGCCGTTTTCACCCCCGGCCCCCCGCTCTCCATAGAGCGAACCGGGGCTGGGCTGCCCCGGCTCCCTGGGCCCTGCTGCTTTGCTGGGGGTCACCGGTGCCAGAAACCCACTCCCCACGGGTTCTCCTTCGTGGGGAAGCAGGATTGGGCGCGCGAAGGTCTTCTGCGCCCAGGCCCCAGCCATGCCCCCTGAGCCAGCTCGGCCGCGCAGCGCCTAGGCCCCGTCGCACCGAAGGCCCCAAACAATCTTCTGGCAGCTGCATTCTGCAAAGGGAAAATCTCCTCGGGCAGCAAACCACAGCCCCAACGCGCCTCAGATGGAGAATGCAACGCAAGCCGTTTTCGCCCCGGGCCCCCCGCTCTCCATAGAGCGAACCGGGGCTGGGCTGCCCCGGCTCCCTGGGCCCTGCTGCTTTACTGGGTGTCTTCGGCGGCCAAAACCTTCTCCCCACGGGTTCTCCTTCGTGGGGAAGCAGGATTGGGCGCGCGAAGAAGTTCTGTGCCCAGGCCCCAGCCATGTCCCCTGAGCCAGCTTGGCCTCTCAGCGCCGAGGCCCCATCACACGGAACGCCCAAAACGAGCTTCTGGCAGCTGCATTCTGCAAAGGGAAAGTCTCCTTGGGCAGCAAACCACAGCCCCAACGCGCCTCGAATCCAGAAAGCAACGCAAGCCTTTTTCGGCCCCGGCCCCACGCTCTCCATAGGGCAAAGCGGGTAGAGCTGCCCCTGGCTCCCTGGGCCCTGCTGCTTTGCTGGGGGTCTCAGTGGCCGAAACCCACTCCCCACGGGTTTTCCTTCGTGGGGAAGCAGGATTGGGAGCGCGAAAGCCTTCTGCGCCCAGCCCCAGCCATGCCCCTTGAGCCAGCTCGGCCGCTCAGCGCCGAGGCCCCGTTGCACCGAAGTCCCAAAACGATCTTCTGGGAACTGCATTCTGCAAAATGAAACACTCCTCCGGCAGCAAACCACAGCCCCAACGCGCCTCGGATCGAGAAAGCAACGCAAGCCGTTTTCGCCCCCGGCCCCCCGCTCTCCATAGAGCGAACCGGGGCAGGGCTGCCCAGGCTCCCTGGGCCCTGCTGCTTTGCTGGGGGTCTCCGGTGCCCGAAACCCACTCCCCACGGGTTCTCCTTCGTGGGGAAGCAGGATTGGGCGCGCGAAGGCCTTCTGCGCCCAGGCCCCAGCCATGCCCCCTGAGCCAGCTCGGCCGCGCAGCGCCTAGGCCCCGTCGCACCGAAGGCCCCAAACAATCTTCTGGCAGCTGCATTCTGCAAAGGGAAAATCTCCTCGGGCAGCAAACCACAGCCCCAACGCGCCTCGGATGGAGAATGCAACGCAAGCCGTTTTCGCCCCCGGCCCCCCGCTCTCCATAGAGCGAACCGGGGCTGGGCTGCCCCGGCTCCCTGGGCCCTGCTGCTTTACTGGGTGTCTTCGGCGGCCAAAACCTTCTCCCCACGGGTTCTCCTTCGTGGGGAAGCAGGATTGGGCGCGCGAAGAAGTTCTGTGCCCAGGCCCCAGCCATGTCCCCTGAGCCAGCTTGGCCTCTCAGCGCCGAGGCCCCATCACACGGAACGCCCAAAACGAGCTTCTGGCAGCTGCATTCTGCAAAGGGAAAGTCTCCTTGGGCAGCAAACCACAGCCCCAACGCGCCTCGAATCCAGAAAGCAACGCAAGCCTTTTTCGGCCCCGGCCCCACGCTCTCCATAGGGCAAAGCGGGTAGAGCTGCCCCTGGCTCCCTGGGCCCTGCTGCTTTGCTGGGGGTCTCAGTGGCCGAAACCCACTCCCCACGGGTTTTCCTTCGTGGGGAAGCAGGATTGGGCGCGCGAAAGCCTTCTGCGCCCAGCCCCAGCCATGCCCCTTGAGCCAGCTCGGCCGCTCAGCGCCGAGACCCCGTTGCACCGAAGTCCCAAAACGAGCTTCTGGGAACTGCATTCTGCAAAATGAAACACTCCTCCGGCAGCAAACCACAGCCCCAATGCGCCTCAGATCCAGAGAGCAACACAAGCCGTTTTCGCCCCCGGCCCCACGCTCTCCATAGCGCAAAGCGAGGCTGAGCTCCCTGGGCCCTGCTGCATTGCTGGGGGTCTCCAGCGCCCGAAACCTAGTCCCCATGAGTTCTCCTTGGTGGGGAGGCAGGATTGGGCGCGCGAAGAAGTTCTGGGCCCAGTCCCCAGCCATGCCTCCTGTGCCAGCTCGGCCGCTCACCGCAGAGGCCCCGTCGCACCGACGGCCCCAAACGAGCTTCTGGCAGCTGCATTCTGCAAAGGGAAACTCTCCTCGGGCAGCAAACCACAGCCCCAACGCGCCTCGGATCGAGAAAGCAACGCAAGCCGTTTTCGCCCCCGGCCCCCCGCTCTCCATAGAGCGAACCGGGGCTGGGCTGCCCCGGCTCCCTGGGCCCTGCTGCTTTGCTGGGGGTCTCCGGTGCCTGAAACCCACTCCCCACGGGTTCTCCTTCGTGGGGAAGCAGGAATGGGTGCGCGAAGCCTTCTGCGCCCAGGCCCCAGCCATGACCCATGAGCCGGCTCCGCCACTCAGCGCCGAGGCTCCTTTGATTCGACGGACATAAACGAACTACTGGCAGCTGCTTTTTGCAAAGGGAAACTCTCCTCGGGCAGCAAACCACAGCCCCAACGCGCCTCGGATCGAGAAAGCAACGCAAGCCGTTTTCACCCCCGGCCCCCCGCTCTCCATAGAGCGAACCGGGGCTGGGCTGCCCCGGCTCCCTGGGCCCTGCTGCTTTGCTGGGGGTCTCCGGTGACAGAAACCCACTCCCCACGGGTTCTCCTTCGTGGGGAAGCAGGATTGGGCGCGCGAAGGTCTTCTGCGCCCAGGCCCCAGCCATGCCCCCTGAGCCAGCTCGGCCGCGCAGCGCCTAGGCCCCGTCGCACCGAAGGCCCCAAACAATCTTCTGGCAGCTGCATTCTGCAAAGGGAAAATCTCCTCGGGCAGCAAACCACAGCCCCAACGCGCCTCAGATGGAGAATGCAACGCAAGCCGTTTTCGCCCCGGGCCCCCCGCTCTCCATAGAGCGAACCGGGGCTGGGCTGCCCCGGCTCCCTGGGCCCTGCTGCTTTACTGGGTGTCTTCGGCGGCCAAAACCTTCTCCCCACGGGTTCTCCTTCGTGGGGAAGCAGGATTGGGCGCGCGAAGAAGTTCTGTGCCCAGGCCCCAGCCATGTCCCCTGAGCCAGCTTGGCCTCTCAGCGCCGAGGCCCCATCACACGGAACGCCCAAAACGAGCTTCTGGCAGCTGCATTCTGCAAAGGGAAAGTCTCCTCGGGCAGCAAACCACAGCCCCAACGCGCCTCGAATCCAGAAAGCAACGCAAGCCTTTTTCGGCCACGGCCCCACGCTCTCCATAGGGCAAAGCGGGTAGAGCTGCCCCTGGCTCCCTGGGCCCTGCTGCTTTGCTGGGGGTCTCAGCGGCCGAAACCCACTCCCCACGGGTTTTCCTTCGTGGGGAAGCAGGATTGGGAGCGCGAAAGCCTTCTGCGCCCAGCCCCAGCCATGCCCCTTGAGCCAGCTCGGCCGCTCAGCGCCGAGGCCCCGTTGCACCGAAGTCCCAAAACGATCTTCTGGGAACTGCATTCTGCAAAATGAAACACTCCTCCGGCAGCAAACCACAGCCCCAACGCGCCTCAGATCGAGAAAGCAACGCAAGCCGTTTTCACCCCCGGCCCCCCGCTCTCCATAGAGCGAACCGGGGCTGGGCTGCCCCGGCTCCCTGGGCCCTGCTGCTTTGCTGGGGGTCTCCGGTGCCCGAAACCCACTCCCCACGGGTTCTCCTTCGTGGGGAAGCAGGATTGGGCGCGCGAAGGCCTTCTGCGCCCAGGCCCCAGCCATGCCCCCTGAGCCAGCTCGGCCGCGCAGCGCCTAGGCCCCGTCGCACCGAAGGCCCCAAACAATCTTCTGGCAGCTGCATTCTGCAAAGGGAAAATCTCCTCGGGCAGCAAACCACAGCCCCAACGCGCCTCGGATGGAGAATGCAACGCAAGCCGTTTTCGCCCCCGGCCCCCCGCTCTCCATAGAGCGAACCGGGGCTGGGCTGCCCCGGCTCCCTGGGCCCTGCTGCTTTACTGGGTGTCTTCGGCGGCCAAAACCTTCTCCCCACGGGTTCTCCTTCGTGGGGAAGCAGGATTGGGCGCGCGAAGAAGTTCTGTGCCCAGGCCCCAGCCATGTCCCCTGAGCCAGCTTGGCCTCTCAGCGCCGAGGCCCCATCACACGGAACGCCCAAAACGAGCTTCTGGCAGCTGCATTCTGCAAAGGGAAAGTCTCCTCGGGCAGCAAACCACAGCCCCAACGCGCCTCGAATCCAGAATGCAACGCAAGCCTTTTTCGGCCCCGGCCCCACGCTCTCCATAGGGCAAAGCGGGTAGAGCTGCCCCTGGCTCCCTGGGCCCTGCTGCTTTGCTGGGGGTCTCAGTGGCCGAAACCCACTCCCCACGGGTTTTCCTTCGTGGGGAAGCAGGATTGGGCGCGCGAAAGCCTTCTGCGCCCAGCCCCAGCCATGCCCCTTGAGCCAGCTCGGCCGCTCAGCGCCGAGACCCCGTTGCACCGAAGTCCCAAAACGAGCTTCTGGGAACTGCATTCTGCAAAATGAAACACTCCTCCGGCAGCAAACCACAGCCCCAATGCGCCTCAGATCCAGAGAGCAACACAAGCCGTTTTCGCCCCCGGCCCCACGCTCTCCATAGCGCAAAGCGAGGCTGAGCTCCCTGGGCCCTGCTGCATTGCTGGGGGTCTCCAGCGCCCGAAACCTAGTCCCCATGAGTTCTCCTTGGTGGGGAGGCAGGATTGGGCGCGCGAAGAAGTTCTGGGCCCAGTCCCCAGCCATGCCTCCTGTGCCAGCTCGGCCGCTCACCGCAGAGGCCCCGTCGCACCGACGGCCCCAAACGAGCTTCTGGCAGCTGCATTCTGCAAAGGGAAACTCTCCTCGGGCAGCAAACCACAGCCCCAACGCGCCTCGGATCGAGAAAGCAACGCAAGCCGTTTTCGCCCCCGGCCCCCCGCTCTCCATAGAGCGAACCGGGGCTGGGCTGCCCCGGCTCCCTGGGCCCTGCTGCTTTGCTGGGGGTCTCCGGTGCCTGAAACCCACTCCCCACGGGTTCTCCTTCGTGGGGAAGCAGGAATGGGTGCGCGAAGCCTTCTGCGCCCAGGCCCCAGCCATGACCCATGAGCCGGCTCCGCCACTCAGCGCCGAGGCTCCTTTGATTCGACGGACATAAACGAACTACTGGCAGCTGCTTTTTGCAAAGGGAAACTCTCCTCGGGCAGCAAACCACAGCCCCAACGCGCCTCGGATCGAGAAAGCAACGCAAGCCGTTTTCACCCCCGGCCCCCCGCTCTCCATAGAGCGAACCGGGGCTGGGCTGCCCCGGCTCCCTGGGCCCTGCTGCTTTGCTGGGGGTCTCCGGTGCCAGAAACCCACTCCCCACGGGTTCTCCTTCGTGGGGAAGCAGGATTGGGCGCGCGAAGGTCTTCTGCGCCCAGGCCCCAGCCATGCCCCCTGAGCCAGCTCGGCCGCGCAGCGCCTAGGCCCCGTCGCACCGAAGGCCCCAAACAATCTTCTGGCAGCTGCATTCTGCAAAGGGAAAATCTCCTCGGGCAGCAAACCACAGCCCCAACGCGCCTCAGATGGAGAATGCAACGCAAGCCGTTTTCGCCCCGGGCCCCCCGCTCTCCATAGAGCGAACCGGGGCTGGGCTGCCCCGGCTCCCTGGGCCCTGCTGCTTTACTGGGTGTCTTCGGCGGCCAAAACCTTCTCCCCACGGGTTCTCCTTCGTGGGGAAGCAGGATTGGGCGCGCGAAGAATTTCTGTGCCCAGGCCCCAGCCATGTCCCCTGAGCCAGCTTGGCCTCTCAGCGCCGAGGCCCCATCACACGGAACGCCCAAAACGAGCTTCTGGCAGCTGCATTCTGCAAAGGGAAAGTCTCCTCGGGAAGCAAACCACAGCCCCAACGCGCCTCGAATCCAGAAAGCAACGCAAGCCTTTTTCGGCCCCGGCCCCACGCTCTCCATAGGGCAAAGCGGGTAGAGCTGCCCCTGGCTCCCTGGGCCCTGCTGCTTTGCTGGGGGTCTCAGCGGCCGAAACCCACTCCCCACGGGTTTTCCTTCGTGGGGAAGCAGGATTGGGAGCGCGAAAGCCTTCTGCGCCCAGCCCCAGCCATGCCCCTTGAGCCAGCTCGGCCGCTCAGCGCCGAGGCCCCGTTGCACCGAAGTCCCAAAACGATCTTCTGGGAACTGCATTCTGCAAAATGAAACACTCCTCCGGCAGCAAACCACAGCCCCAACGCGCCTCGGATCGAGAAAGCAACGCAAGCCGTTTTCGCCCCCGGCCCCCCGCTCTCCATAGAGCGAACCGGGGCAGGGCTGCCCAGGCTCCCTGGGCCCTGCTGCTTTGCTGGGGGTCTCCGGTGCCCGAAACCCACTCCCCACGGGTTCTCCTTCGTGGGGAAGCAGGATTGGGCGCGCGAAGGCCTTCTGCGCCCAGGCCCCAGCCATGCCCCCTGAGCCAGCTCGGCCGCGCAGCGCCTAGGCCCCGTCGCACCGAAGGCCCCAAACAATCTTCTGGCAGCTGCATTCTGCAAAGGGAAAATCTCCTCGGGCAGCAAACCACAGCCCCAACGCGCCTCGGATGGAGAATGCAACGCAAGCCGTTTTCGCCCCCGGCCCCCCGCTCTCCATAGAGCGAACCGGGGCTGGGCTGCCCCGGCTCCCTGGGCCCTGCTGCTTTACTGGGTGTCTTCGGCGGCCAAAACCTTCTCCCCACGGGTTCTCCTTCGTGGGGAAGCAGGATTGGGCGCGCGAAGAAGTTCTGTGCCCAGGCCCCAGCCATGTCCCCTGAGCCAGCTTGGCCTCTCAGCGCCGAGGCCCCATCACACGGAACGCCCAAAACGAGCTTCTGGCAGCTGCATTCTGCAAAGGGAAAGTCTCCTCGGGCAGCAAACCACAGCCCCAACGCGCCTCGAATCCAGAAAGCAACGCAAGCCTTTTTCGGCCCCGGCCCCACGCTCTCCATAGGGCAAAGCGGGTAGAGCTGCCCCTGGCTCCCTGGGCCCTGCTGCTTTGCTGGGGGTCTCAGTGGCCGAAACCCACTCCCCACGGGTTTTCCTTCGTGGGGAAGCAGGATTGGGCGCGCGAAAGCCTTCTGCGCCCAGCCCCAGCCATGCCCCTTGAGCCAGCTCGGCCGCTCAGCGCCGAGACCCCGTTGCACCGAAGTCCCAAAACGAGCTTCTGGGAACTGCATTCTGCAAAATGAAACACTCCTCCGGCAGCAAACCACAGCCCCAATGCGCCTCAGATCCAGAGAGCAACACAAGCCGTTTTCGCCCCCGGCCCCACGCTCTCCATAGCGCAAAGCGAGGCTGAGCTCCCTGGGCCCTGCTGCATTGCTGGGGGTCTCCAGCGCCCGAAACCTAGTCCCCATGAGTTCTCCTTGGTGGGGAGGCAGGATTGGGCGCGCGAAGAAGTTCTGGGCCCAGTCCCCAGCCATGCCTCCTGTGCCAGCTCGGCCGCTCACCGCAGAGGCCCCGTCGCACCGACGGCCCCAAACGAGCTTCTGGCAGCTGCATTCTGCAAAGGGAAACTCTCCTCGGGCAGCAAACCACAGCCCCAACGCGCCTCGGATCGAGAAAGCAACGCAAGCCGTTTTCGCCCCCGGCCCCCCGCTCTCCATAGAGCGAACCGGGGCTGGGCTGCCCCGGCTCCCTGGGCCCTGCTGCTTTGCTGGGGGTCTCCGGTGCCTGAAACCCACTCCCCACGGGTTCTCCTTCGTGGGGAAGCAGGAATGGGTGCGCGAAGCCTTCTGCGCCCAGGCCCCAGCCATGACCCATGAGCCGGCTCCGCCACTCAGCGCCGAGGCTCCTTTGATTCGACGGACATAAACGAACTACTGGCAGCTGCTTTTTGCAAAGGGAAACTCTCCTCGGGCAGCAAACCACAGCCCCAACGCGCCTCGGATCGAGAAAGCAACGCAAGCCGTTTTCACCCCCGGCCCCCCGCTCTCCATAGAGCGAACCGGGGCTGGGCTGCCCCGGCTCCCTGGGCCCTGCTGCTTTGCTGGGGGTCTCCGGTGACAGAAACCCACTCCCCACGGGTTCTCCTTCGTGGGGAAGCAGGATTGGGCGCGCGAAGGTCTTCTGCGCCCAGGCCCCAGCCATGCCCCCTGAGCCAGCTCGGCCGCGCAGCGCCTAGGCCCCGTCGCACCGAAGGCCCCAAACAATCTTCTGGCAGCTGCATTCTGCAAAGGGAAAATCTCCTCGGGCAGCAAACCACAGCCCCAACGCGCCTCAGATGGAGAATGCAACGCAAGCCGTTTTCGCCCCGGGCCCCCCGCTCTCCATAGAGCGAACCGGGGCTGGGCTGCCCCGGCTCCCTGGGCCCTGCTGCTTTACTGGGTGTCTTCGGCGGCCAAAACCTTCTCCCCACGGGTTCTCCTTCGTGGGGAAGCAGGATTGGGCGCGCGAAGAAGTTCTGTGCCCAGGCCCCAGCCATGTCCCCTGAGCCAGCTTGGCCTCTCAGCGCCGAGGCCCCATCACACGGAACGCCCAAAACGAGCTTCTGGCAGCTGCATTCTGCAAAGGGAAAGTCTCCTCGGGCAGCAAACCACAGCCCCAACGCGCCTCGAATCCAGAAAGCAACGCAAGCCTTTTTCGGCCCCGGCCCCACGCTCTCCATAGGGCAAAGCGGGTAGAGCTGCCCCTGGCTCCCTGGGCCCTGCTGCTTTGCTGGGGGTCTCAGCGGCCGAAACCCACTCCCCACGGGTTTTCCTTCGTGGGGAAGCAGGATTGGGAGCGCGAAAGCCTTCTGCGCCCAGCCCCAGCCATGCCCCTTGAGCCAGCTCGGCCGCTCAGCGCCGAGGCCCCGTTGCACCGAAGTCCCAAAACGATCTTCTGGGAACTGCATTCTGCAAAATGAAACACTCCTCCGGCAGCAAACCACAGCCCCAACGCGCCTCGGATCGAGAAAGCAACGCAAGCCGTTTTCACCCCCGGCCCCCCGCTCTCCATAGAGCGAACCGGGGCTGGGCTGCCCCGGCTCCCTGGGCCCTGCTGCTTTGCTGGGGGTCTCCGGTGCCCGAAACCCACTCCCCACGGGTTCTCCTTCGTGGGGAAGCAGGATTGGGCGCGCGAAGGCCTTCTGCGCCCAGGCCCCAGCCATGCCCCCTGAGCCAGCTCGGCCGCGCAGCGCCTAGGCCCCGTCGCACCGAAGGCCCCAAACAATCTTCTGGCAGCTGCATTCTGCAAAGGGAAAATCTCCTCGGGCAGCAAACCACAGCCCCAACGCGCCTCGGATGGAGAATGCAACGCAAGCCGTTTTCGCCCCGGGCCCCCCGCTCTCCATAGAGCGAACCGGGGCTGGGCTGCCCCGGCTCCCTGGGCCCTGCTGCTTTACTGGGTGTCTTCGGCGGCCAAAACCTTCTCCCCACGGGTTCTCCTTCGTGGGGAAGCAGGATTGGGCGCGCGAAGAAGTTCTGTGCCCAGGCCCCAGCCATGTCCCCTGAGCCAGCTTGGCCTCTCAGCGCCGAGGCCCCATCACACGGAACGCCCAAAACGAGCTTCTGGCAGCTGCATTCTGCAAAGGGAAAGTCTCCTCGGGCAGCAAACCACAGCCCCAACGCGCCTCGAATCCAGAAAGCAACGCAAGCCTTTTTCGGCCCCGGCCCCACGCTCTCCATAGGGCAAAGCGGGTAGAGCTGCCCCTGGCTCCCTGGGCCCTGCTGCTTTGCTGGGGGTCTCAGTGGCCGAAACCCACTCCCCACGGGTTTTCCTTCGTGGGGAAGCAGGATTGGGCGCGCGAAAGCCTTCTGCGCCCAGCCCCAGCCATGCCCCTTGAGCCAGCTCGGCCGCTCAGCGCCGAGACCCCGTTGCACCGAAGTCCCAAAACGAGCTTCTGGGAACTGCATTCTGCAAAATGAAACACTCCTCCGGCAGCAAACCACAGCCCCAATGCGCCTCAGATCCAGAGAGCAACACAAGCCGTTTTCGCCCCCGGCCCCACGCTCTCCATAGCGCAAAGCGAGGCTGAGCTCCCTGGGCCCTGCTGCATTGCTGGGGGTCTCCAGCGCCCGAAACCTAGTCCCCATGAGTTCTCCTTGGTGGGGAGGCAGGATTGGGCGCGCGAAGAAGTTCTGGGCCCAGTCCCCAGCCATGCCTCCTGTGCCAGCTCGGCCGCTCACCGCAGAGGCCCCGTCGCACCGACGGCCCCAAACGAGCTTCTGGCAGCTGCATTCTGCAAAGGGAAACTCTCCTCGGGCAGCAAACCACAGCCCCAACGCGCCTCGGATCGAGAAAGCAACGCAAGCCGTTTTCGCCCCCGGCCCCCCGCTCTCCATAGAGCGAACCGGGGCTGGGCTGCCCCGGCTCCCTGGGCCCTGCTGCTTTGCTGGGGGTCTCCGGTGCCTGAAACCCACTCCCCACGGGTTCTCCTTCGTGGGGAAGCAGGAATGGGTGCGCGAAGCCTTCTGCGCCCAGGCCCCAGCCATGACCCATGAGCCGGCTCCGCCACTCAGCGCCGAGGCTCCTTTGATTCGACGGACATAAACGAACTACTGGCAGCTGCTTTTTGCAAAGGGAAACTCTCCTCGGGCAGCAAACCACAGCCCCAACGCGCCTCGGATCGAGAAAGCAACGCAAGCCGTTTTCACCCCCGGCCCCCCGCTCTCCATAGAGCGAACCGGGGCTGGGCTGCCCCGGCTCCCTGGGCCCTGCTGCTTTGCTGGGGGTCTCCGGTGCCAGAAACCCACTCCCCACGGGTTCTCCTTCGTGGGGAAGCAGGATTGGGCGCGCGAAGGTCTTCTGCGCCCAGGCCCCAGCCATGCCCCCTGAGCCAGCTCGGCCGCGCAGCGCCTAGGCCCCGTCGCACCGAAGGCCCCAAACAATCTTCTGGCAGCTGCATTCTGCAAAGGGAAAATCTCCTCGGGCAGCAAACCACAGCCCCAACGCGCCTCAGATGGAGAATGCAACGCAAGCCGTTTTCGCCCCGGGCCCCCCGCTCTCCATAGAGCGAACCGGGGCTGGGCTGCCCCGGCTCCCTGGGCCCTGCTGCTTTACTGGGTGTCTTCGGCGGCCAAAACCTTCTCCCCACGGGTTCTCCTTCGTGGGGAAGCAGGATTGGGCGCGCGAAGAAGTTCTGTGCCCAGGCCCCAGCCATGTCCCCTGAGCCAGCTTGGCCTCTCAGCGCCGAGGCCCCATCACACGGAACGCCCAAAACGAGCTTCTGGCAGCTGCATTCTGCAAAGGGAAAGTCTCCTCGGGCAGCAAACCACAGCCCCAACGCGCCTCGAATCCAGAAAGCAACGCAAGCCTTTTTCGGCCCCGGCCCCACGCTCTCCATAGGGCAAAGCGGGTAGAGCTGCCCCTGGCTCCCTGGGCCCTGCTGCTTTGCTGGGGGTCTCAGCGGCCGAAACCCACTCCCCACGGGTTTTCCTTCGTGGGGAAGCAGGATTGGGAGCGCGAAAGCCTTCTGCGCCCAGCCCCAGCCATGCCCCTTGAGCCAGCTCGGCCGCTCAGCGCCGAGGCCCCGTTGCACCGAAGTCCCAAAACGAGCTTCTGGGAACTGCATTCTGCAAAATGAAACACTCCTCCGGCAACAAACCACAGCCCCAACGCGCCTCGGATCGAGAAAGCAACGCAAGCCGTTTTCACCCCCGGCCCCCCGCTCTCCATAGAGCGAACCGGGGCTGGGCTGCCCCGGCTCCCTGGGCCCTGCTGCTTTGCTGGGGGTCTCCGGTGCCCGAAACCCACTCCCCACGGGTTCTCCTTCGTGGGGAAGCAGGATTGGGCGCGCGAAGGCCTTCTGCGCCCAGGCCCCAGCCATGCCCCCTGAGCCAGCTCGGCCGCGCAGCGCCTAGGCCCCGTCGCACCGAAGGCCCCAAACAATCTTCTGGCAGCTGCATTCTGCAAAGGGAAAATCTCCTCGGGCAGCAAACCACAGCCCCAACGCGCCTCGGATGGAGAATGCAACGCAAGCCGTTTTCGCCCCCGGCCCCCCGCTCTCCATAGAGCGAACCGGGGCTGGGCTGCCCCGGCTCCCTGGGCCCTGCTGCTTTACTGGGTGTCTTCGGCGGCCAAAACCTTCTCCCCACGGGTTCTCCTTCGTGGGGAAGCAGGATTGGGCGCGCGAAGAAGTTCTGTGCCCAGGCCCCAGCCATGTCCCCTGAGCCAGCTTGGCCTCTCAGCGCCGAGGCCCCATCACACGGAACGCCCAAAACGAGCTTCTGGCAGCTGCATTCTGCAAAGGGAAAGTCTCCTCGGGCAGCAAACCACAGCCCCAACGCGCCTCGAATCCAGAAAGCAACGCAAGCCTTTTTCGGCCCCGGCCCCACGCTCTCCATAGGGCAAAGCGGGTAGAGCTGCCCCTGGCTCCCTGGGCCCTGCTGCTTTGCTGGGGGTCTCAGTGGCCGAAACCCACTCCCCACGGGTTTTCCTTCGTGGGGAAGCAGGATTGGGCGCGCGAAAGCCTTCTGCGCCCAGCCCCAGCCATGCCCCTTGAGCCAGCTCGGCCGCTCAGCGCCGAGACCCCGTTGCACCGAAGTCCCAAAACGAGCTTCTGGGAACTGCATTCTGCAAAATGAAACACTCCTCCGGCAGCAAACCACAGCCCCAATGCGCCTCAGATCCAGAGAGCAACACAAGCCGTTTTCGCCCCCGGCCCCACGCTCTCCATAGCGCAAAGCGAGGCTGAGCTCCCTGGGCCCTGCTGCATTGCTGGGGGTCTCCAGCGCCCGAAACCTAGTCCCCATGAGTTCTCCTTGGTGGGGAGGCAGGATTGGGCGCGCGAAGAAGTTCTGGGCCCAGTCCCCAGCCATGCCTCCTGTGCCAGCTCGGCCGCTCACCGCAGAGGCCCCGTCGCACCGACGGCCCCAAACGAGCTTCTGGCAGCTGCATTCTGCAAAGGGAAACTCTCCTCGGGCAGCAAACCACAGCCCCAACGCGCCTCGGATCGAGAAAGCAACGCAAGCCGTTTTCGCCCCCGGCCCCCCGCTCTCCATAGAGCGAACCGGGGCTGGGCTGCCCCGGCTCCCTGGGCCCTGCTGCTTTGCTGGGGGTCTCCGGTGCCTGAAACCCACTCCCCACGGGTTCTCCTTCGTGGGGAAGCAGGAATGGGTGCGCGAAGCCTTCTGCGCCCAGGCCCCAGCCATGACCCATGAGCCGGCTCCGCCACTCAGCGCCGAGGCTCCTTTGATTCGACGGACATAAACGAACTACTGGCAGCTGCTTTTTGCAAAGGGAAACTCTCCTCGGGCAGCAAACCACAGCCCCAACGCGCCTCGGATCGAGAAAGCAACGCAAGCCGTTTTCACCCCCGGCCCCCCGCTCTCCATAGAGCGAACCGGGGCTGGGCTGCCCCGGCTCCCTGGGCCCTGCTGCTTTGCTGGGGGTCTCCGGTGCCAGAAACCCACTCCCCACGGGTTCTCCTTCGTGGGGAAGCAGGATTGGGCGCGCGAAGGTCTTCTGCGCCCAGGCCCCAGCCATGCCCCCTGAGCCAGCTCGGCCGCGCAGCGCCTAGGCCCCGTCGCACCGAAGGCCCCAAACAATCTTCTGGCAGCTGCATTCTGCAAAGGGAAAATCTCCTCGGGCAGCAAACCACAGCCCCAACGCGCCTCAGATGGAGAATGCAACGCAAGCCGTTTTCGCCCCGGGCCCCCCGCTCTCCATAGAGCGAACCGGGGCTGGGCTGCCCCGGCTCCCTGGGCCCTGCTGCTTTACTGGGTGTCTTCGGCGGCCAAAACCTTCTCCCCACGGGTTCTCCTTCGTGGGGAAGCAGGATTGGGCGCGCGAAGAATTTCTGTGCCCAGGCCCCAGCCATGTCCCCTGAGCCAGCTTGGCCTCTCAGCGCCGAGGCCCCATCACACGGAACGCCCAAAACGAGCTTCTGGCAGCTGCATTCTGCAAAGGGAAAGTCTCCTCGGGAAGCAAACCACAGCCCCAACGCGCCTCGAATCCAGAAAGCAACGCAAGCCTTTTTCGGCCCCGGCCCCACGCTCTCCATAGGGCAAAGCGGGTAGAGCTGCCCCTGGCTCCCTGGGCCCTGCTGCTTTGCTGGGGGTCTCAGCGGCCGAAACCCACTCCCCACGGGTTTTCCTTCGTGGGGAAGCAGGATTGGGAGCGCGAAAGCCTTCTGCGCCCAGCCCCAGCCATGCCCCTTGAGCCAGCTCGGCCGCTCAGCGCCGAGGCCCCGTTGCACCGAAGTCCCAAAACGATCTTCTGGGAACTGCATTCTGCAAAATGAAACACTCCTCCGGCAGCAAACCACAGCCCCAACGCGCCTCGGATCGAGAAAGCAACGCAAGCCGTTTTCGCCCCCGGCCCCCCGCTCTCCATAGAGCGAACCGGGGCAGGGCTGTCCAGGCTCCCTGGGCCCTGCTGCTTTGCTGGGGGTCTCCGGTGCCCGAAACCCACTCCCCACGGGTTCTCCTTCGTGGGGAAGCAGGATTGGGCGCGCGAAGGCCTTCTGCGCCCAGGCCCCAGCCATGCCCCCTGAGCCAGCTCGGCCGCGCAGCGCCTAGGCCCCGTCGCACCGAAGGCCCCAAACAATCTTCTGGCAGCTGCATTCTGCAAAGGGAAAATCTCCTCGGGCAGCAAACCACAGCCCCAACGCGCCTCGGATGGAGAATGCAACGCAAGCCGTTTTCGCCCCCGGCCCCCCGCTCTCCATAGAGCGAACCGGGGCTGGGCTGCCCCGGCTCCCTGGGCCCTGCTGCTTTACTGGGTGTCTTCGGCGGCCAAAACCTTCTCCCCACGGGTTCTCCTTCGTGGGGAAGCAGGATTGGGCGCGCGAAGAAGTTCTGTGCCCAGGCCCCAGCCATGTCCCCTGAGCCAGCTTGGCCTCTCAGCGCCGAGGCCCCATCACACGGAACGCCCAAAACGAGCTTCTGGCAGCTGCATTCTGCAAAGGGAAAGTCTCCTCGGGCAGCAAACCACAGCCCCAACGCGCCTCGAATCCAGAAAGCAACGCAAGCCTTTTTCGGCCCTGGCCCCACGCTCTCCATAGGGCAAAGCGGGTAGAGCTGCCCCTGGCTCCCTGGGCCCTGCTGCTTTGCTGGGGGTCTCAGTGGCCGAAACCCACTCCCCACGGGTTTTCCTTCGTGGGGAAGCAGGATTGGGCGCGCGAAAGCCTTCTGCGCCCAGCCCCAGCCATGCCCCTTGAGCCAGCTCGGCCGCTCAGCGCCGAGACCCCGTTGCACCGAAGTCCCAAAACGAGCTTCTGGGAACTGCATTCTGCAAAATGAAACACTCCTCCGGCAGCAAACCACAGCCCCAATGCGCCTCAGATCCAGAGAGCAACACAAGCCGTTTTCGCCCCCGGCCCCACGCTCTCCATAGCGCAAAGCGAGGCTGAGCTCCCTGGGCCCTGCTGCATTGCTGGGGGTCTCCAGCGCCCGAAACCTAGTCCCCATGAGTTCTCCTTGGTGGGGAGGCAGGATTGGGCGCGCGAAGAAGTTCTGGGCCCAGTCCCCAGCCATGCCTCCTGTGCCAGCTCGGCCGCTCACCGCAGAGGCCCCGTCGCACCGACGGCCCCAAACGAGCTTCTGGCAGCTGCATTCTGCAAAGGGAAACTCTCCTCGGGCAGCAAACCACAGCCCCAACGCGCCTCGGATCGAGAAAGCAACGCAAGCCGTTTTCGCCCCCGGCCCCCCGCTCTCCATAGAGCGAACCGGGGCTGGGCTGCCCCGGCTCCCTGGGCCCTGCTGCTTTGCTGGGGGTCTCCGGTGCCTGAAACCCACTCCCCACGGGTTCTCCTTCGTGGGGAAGCAGGAATGGGTGCGCGAAGCCTTCTGCGCCCAGGCCCCAGCCATGACCCATGAGCCGGCTCCGCCACTCAGCGCCGAGGCTCCTTTGATTCGACGGACATAAACGAACTACTGGCAGCTGCTTTTTGCAAAGGGAAACTCTCCTCGGGCAGCAAACCACAGCCCCAACGCGCCTCGGATCGAGAAAGCAACGCAAGCCGTTTTCACCCCCGGCCCCCCGCTCTCCATAGAGCGAAGCGGGGCTGGGCTGCCTCGGCTCCCTGGGCCCTGCTGCTTTGCTGGGGGTCTCCGGTGCCAGAAACCCACTCCCCACGGGTTCTCCTTCGTGGGGAAGCAGGATTGGGCGCGCGAAGGTCTTCTGCGCCCAGGCCCCAGCCATGCCCCCTGAGCCAGCTCGGCCGCGCAGCGCCTAGGCCCCGTCGCACCGAAGGCCCCAAACAATCTTCTGGCAGCTGCATTCTGCAAAGGGAAAATCTCCGCGGGCAGCAAACCACAGCCCCAACGCGCCTCAGATGGAGAATGCAACGCAAGCCGTTTTCGCCCCGGGCCCCCCGCTCTCCATAGAGCGAACCGGGGCTGGGCTGCCCCGGCTCCCTGGGCCCTGCTGCTTTACTGGGTGTCTTCGGCGGCCAAAACCTTCTCCCCACGGGTTCTCCTTCGTGGGGAAGCAGGATTGGGCGCGCGAAGAAGTTCTGTGCCCAGGCCCCAGCCATGTCCCCTGAGCCAGCTTGGCCTCTCAGCGCCGAGGCCCCATCACACGGAACGCCCAAAACGAGCTTCTGGCAGCTGCATTCTGCAAAGGGAAAGTCTCCTCGGGCAGCAAACCACAGCCCCAACGTGCCTCGAATCCAGAAAGCAACGCAAGCCTTTTTCGGCCCCAGCCCCACGCTCTCCATAGGGCAAAGCGGGTAGAGCTGCCCCTGGCTCCCTGGGCCCTGCTGCTTTGCTGGGGGTCTCAGCGGCCGAAACCCACTCCCCACGGGTTTTCCTTCGTGGGGAAGCAGGATTGGGAGCGCGAAAGCCTTCTGCGCCCAGCCCCAGCCATGCCCCTTGAGCCAGCTCGGCCGCTCAGCGCCGAGGCCCCGTTGCACCGAAGTCCCAAAACGATCTTCTGGGAACTGCATTCTGCAAAATGAAACACTCCTCCGGCAGCAAACCACAGCCCCAACGCGCCTCGGATCGAGAAAGCAACGCAAGCCGTTTTCACCCCCGGCCCCCCGCTCTCCATAGAGCGAACCGGGGCTGGGCTGCCCCGGCTCCCTGGGCCCTGCTGCTTTGCTGGGGGTCTCCGGTGCCCGAAACCCACTCCCCACGGGTTCTCCTTCGTGGGGAAGCAGGATTGGGCGCGCGAAGGCCTTCTGCGCCCAGGCCCCAGCCATGCCCCCTGAGCCAGCTCGGCCGCTCAGCGCCTAGGCCCCGTCGCACCGAAGGCCCCAAACAATCTTCTGGCAGCTGCATTCTGCAAAGGGAAAATCTCCTCGGGCAGCAAACCACAGCCCCAACGCGCCTCGGATCGAGAATGCAACGCAAGCCCTTTTCGCCCCCAGCCCCCCGCTCTCCATAGAGAAAACCGGGGCTGGGCTACCCCGGCTCCCTGGGCCCTGCTGCTTTACTGGGTGTCTTCGGCGGCCAAAACCTTCTCCCCACGGGTTCTCCTTCGTGGGGAAGCAGGATTGGGCGCGCGAAGAAGTTCTGTGCCCAGGCCCCAGCCATGTCCCCTGAGCCAGCTTGGCCTCTCAGCGCCGAGGCCCCATCACACGGAACGCCCAAAACGAGCTTCTGGCAGCTGCATTCTGCAAAGGGAAAGTCTCCTCGGGCAGCAAACCACAGCCCCAACGCGCCTCGAATCCAGAAAGCAACGCAAGCCTTTTTTGGCCCCGGCCCCACGCTCTCCATAGGGCAAAGCGGGTAGAGCTGCCCCTGGCTCCCTGGGCCCTGCTGCTTTGCTGGGGGTCTCAGTGGCCGAAACCCACTCCCCACGGGTTTTCCTTCGTGGGGAAGCAGGATTGGGCGCGCGAAAGCCTTCTGCGCCCAGCCCCAGCCATGCCCCTTGAGCCAGCTCGGCCGCTCAGCGCCGAGACCCCGTTGCACCGAAGTCCCAAAACGAGCTTCTGGGAACTGCATTCTGCAAAATGAAACACTCCTCCGGCAGCAAACCACAGCCCCAATGCGCCTCAGATCCAGAGAGCAACACAAGCCGTTTTCGCCCCCGGCCCCACGCTCTCCATAGCGCAAAGCGAGGCTGAGCTCCCTGGGCCCTGCTGCATTGCTGGGGGTCTCCAGCGCCCGAAACCTAGTCCCCATGAGTTCTCCTTGGTGGGGAGGCAGGATTGGGCGCGCGAAGAAGTTCTGGGCCCAGTCCCCAGCCATGCCTCCTGTGCCAGCTCGGCCGCTCACCGCAGAGGCCCCGTCGCACCGACGGCCCCAAACGAGCTTCTGGCAGCTGCATTCTGCAAAGGGAAACTCTCCTCGGGCAGCAAACCACAGCCCCAACGCGCCTCGGATCGAGAAAGCAACGCAAGCCGTTTTCGCCCCCGGCCCCCCGCTCTCCATAGAGCGAACCGGGGCTGGGCTGCCCCGGCTCCCTGGGCCCTGCTGCTTTGCTGGGGGTCTCCGGTGCCTGAAACCCACTCCCCACGGGTTCTCCTTCGTGGGGAAGCAGGATTGGGCGCGCGAAAGCCTTCTGCGCCCAGCCCCAGTCATGCCCCTTGAGCCAGCTCGGCCGCTCAGCGCCGAGGCCCCGTTGCACCGAAGTCCCAAAACGATCTTCTGGGAACTGCATTCTGCAAAATGAAACACTCCTCCGGCAGCAAACCACAGCCCCAACGCGCCTCGGATCGAGAAAGCAACGCAAGCCGTTTTCGCCCCCGGCCCCCCGCTCTCCATAGAGCGAACCGGGGCTGGGCTGCCCCGGCTCCCTGGGCCCTGCTGCTTTACTGGGTGTCTTCGGCGGCCAAAACCTTCTCCCCACGGGTTCTCCTTCGTGGGGAAGCAGGATTGGGCGCGCGAAGAAGTTCTGTGCCCAGGCCCCAGCCATGTCCCCTGAGCCAGCTTGGCCGCTCAGCGCCGAGGCCCCATCACACGGAACGCCCAAAACGAGCTTCTGGCAGCTGCATTCTGCAAAGGGAAACTCTCCTCGGGCAGCAAACCACAGCCCCAACGCGCCTCGAATCCAGAAAGCAACGCAAGCCTTTTTCGGCCCCGGCCCCACGCTCTCCATAGGGCAAAGCGGGTAGAGCTGCCCCTGGCTCCCTGGGCCCTGCTGCTTTGCTGGGGGTCTCAGTGGCCGAAACCCACTCCCCACGGGTTTTCCTTCGTGGGGAAGCAGGATTGGGCGCGCGAAAGCCTTCTGCGCCCAGCCCCAGCCATGCCCCTTGAGCCAGCTCGGCCGCTCAGCGCCGAGACCCCGTTGCACCGAAGTCCCAAAACGAGCTTCTGGGAACTGCATTCTGCAAAATGAAACACTCCTCCGGCAGCAAACCACAGCCCCAATGCGCCTCAGATCCAGAGAGCAACACAAGCCGTTTTCGCCCCCGGCCCCACGCTCTCCATAGCGCAAAGCGAGGCTGAGCTCCCTGGGCCCTGCTGCATTGCTGGGGGTCTCCAGCGCCCGAAACCTAGTCCCCATGAGTTCTCCTTGGTGGGGAGGCAGGATTGGGCGCGCGAAGAAATTCTGGGCCCAGTCCCCAGCCATGCCTCCTGTGCCAGCTCGGCCGCTCACCGCAGAGGCCCCGTCGCACCGACGGCCCCAAACGAGCTTCTGGCAGCTGCATTCTGCAAAGGGAAACTCTCCTCGGGCAGCAAACCACAGCCCCAACGCGCCTCGGATCGAGAAAGCAACGCAAGCCGTTTTCGCCCCCGGCCCCCCGCTCTCCATAGGGCGAACCGGGGCTGGGCTGCCCCGGCTCCCTGGGCCCTGCTGCTTTGCTGGGGGTCTCCGGTGCCTGAAACCCACTCCCCACGGGTTCTCCTTCGTGGGGAAGCAGGAATGGGTGCGCGAAGCCTTCTGCGCCCAGGCCCCAGCCATGACCCATGAGCCGGCTCCGCCACTCAGCGCCTAGGCCCCGTCGCACCGAAGGCCCCAAACAATCTTCTGGCAGCTGCATTCTGCAAAGGGAAAATCTCCTCGGGCAGCAAACCACAGCCCCAACGCGCCTCGGATGGAGAATGCAACGCAAGCCGTTTTCGCCCCCGGCCCCCCGCTCTCCATAGAGCGAACCGGGGCTGGGCTGCCCCGGCTCCCTGGGCCCTGCTGCTTTACTGGGTGTCTTCGGCGGCCAAAACCTTCTCCCCACGGGTTCTCCTTCGTGGGGAGGCAGGATTGGGCGCGCGAAGAAATTCTGTGCCCAGGCCCCAGCCATGTCCCCTGAGCCAGCTTGGCCGCTCAGCGCCGAGGCCCCATCACACGGAACGCCCCAAACGAGCTTCTGGCAGCTGCATTCTGCAAAGGGAAAGTCTCCTCGGGCAGCAAACCACAGCCCCAACGCGCCTCGAATCCAGAAAGCAACGCAAGCCTTTTTCGGCCCCGGCCCCACGCTCTCCATAGGGCAAAGCGGGTAGAGCTGCCCCTGGCTCCCTGGGCCCTGCTGCTTTGCTGGGGGTCTCAGCGGCCGAAACCCACTCCCCACGGGTTTTCCTTCGTGGGGAAGCAGGATTGGGCGCGCGAAAGCCTTCTGCGCCCAGCCCCAGCCATGCCCCTTGAGCCAGCTCGGCCGCTCAGCGCCGAGGCCCCGTTGCACCGAAGGCCCAAAACGATCTTCTGGGAACTGCATTCTGCAAAATGAAACACTCCTCCGGCAGCAAACCACAGCCCCAACGCGCCTCGGATCGAGAAAGCAACGCAAGCCGTTTTCGCCCCCGGCCCCCCGCTCTCCATAGAGCGAACCGGGGCAGGGCTGCCCAGGCTCCCTGGGCCCTGCTGCTTTGCTGGGGGTCTCCGGTGCCCGAAACCCACTCCCCACGGGTTCTCCTTCGTGGGGAAGCAGGATTGGGCGCGCGAAGGCCTTCTGCGCCCAGGCCCCAGCCATGCCCCCTGAGCCAGCTCGGCCGCGCAGCGCCTAGGCCCCGTCGCACCGAAGGCCCCAAACAATCTTCTGGCAGCTGCATTCTGCAAAGGGAAAATCTCCTCGGGCAGCAAACCACAGCCCCAACGCGCCTCGGATGGAGAATGCAACGCAAGCCGTTTTCGCCCCCGGCCCCCCGCTCTCCATAGAGCGAACCGGGGCTGGGCTGCCCCGGCTCCCTGGGCCCTGCTGCTTTACTGGGTGTCTTCGGCGGCCAAAACCTTCTCCCCACGGGTTCTCCTTCGTGGGGAAGCAGGATTGGGCGCGCGAAGAAGTTCTGTGCCCAGGCCCCAGCCATGTCCCCTGAGCCAGCTTGGCCGCTCAGCGCCGAGGCCCCATCACACGGAACGCCCAAAACGAGCTTCTGGCAGCTGCATTCTGCAAAGGGAAACTCTCCTCGGGCAGCAAACCACAGCCCCAAGGCGCCTCGAATCCAGAAAGCAACGCAAGCCTTTTTCAGCCCCGGGCCCACGCTCTCCATAGGGCAAAGCGGGTAGAGCTGCCCCTGGCTCCCTGGGCCCTGCTGCTTTGCTGGGGGTCTCAGTGGCCGAAACCCACTCCCCACGGGTTTTCCTTCGTGGGGAAGCAGGATTGGGCGCGCGAAAGCCTTCTGCGCCCAGCCCCAGCCATGCCCCTTGAGCCAGCTCGGCCGCTCAGCGCCGAGGCCCCTTTTCACCGAAGTCCCAAAACGAGCTTCTGGGAACTGCATTCTGCAAAATGAAACACTCCTCCGGCAGCAAACCACAGCCCCAATGCGCCTCAGATCCAGAGAGCAACACAAGCCGTTTTCGCCCCCGGCCCCACGCTCTCCATAGTGCAAAGCGAGGCTGAGCTCCCTGGGCCCTGCTGCATTGCTGGGGGTCTCCAGCGCCCGAAACCTAGTCCCGATGAGTTCTCCTTGGTGGGGAGGCAGGATTGGGCGCGCGAAGAAGTTCTGGGCCCAGTCCCCAGCCATGCCTCCTGTGCCAGCTCGCCCGCTCAGCGCCGAGGCCCCGTCGCACCGACGGCCCCAAACGAGCTTCTGGCAGCTGCATTCTGCAAAGGGAAAGTCTCCTCGGGCAGCAAACCACAGCCCCAACGCGCCTCGGATCGAGAAAGCAACGCAAGCCGTTTTCGCCCCCGGCCCTCTGCTCTCCATAGGGCGAACCGGGCCTGGGCTGCCCCGGCTCCCTGGGCCCTGCTGCTTTGCTGGGGGTCTCCGGTGCCCGACACCCACTCCCCACGGGTTCTCCTTCCTGGGGAAGCAGGATTGGGCGCGCGAAGGCCTTCTGCGCCCAGCCCCAGCCATGCCCCTTGAGCCAGCTCGGCCGCTCAGCGCCGAGGCCCCTTTTCACCGAAGGCCCAAAACGAGCTTCTGGGAACTGCATTCTGCAAAGTGAAACACTCCTCCGGCAGCAAACCACAGCCCCAATGCGCCTCAGATCCAGAGAGCAACGCAAGCCGTTTTCGCCCCCGGCCCCACGCTCTCCATAGCGCAAAGCGAGGCTGAGCTCCCTGGGCCCTGCTGCATTGCTGGGGGTCTCCAGCCCCCGAAACCTAGTCCCCATGAGTTCTCCTTCGTGGGGAGGCAGGATTGGGCGCGCGAAGAAGTTCTGGGCCCAGTCCCCAGCCATGCCTCCTGTGCCAGCTCGGCCGCTCAGCGCCGAGGCCCGTCGCACCGACGGCCCCAAACGAGCTTCTGGCAGCTGCATTCTGCAAAGGGAAAGTCTCCTCGGGCAGCAAACCACAGCCCCAATGCGCCTCGGATCCAGAGAGCAACGCAAGCCGTTTTTGCCCCCGGCCCTACGCTCTCCATAGCGCAACGCAGGGCAGGGCTGCCCCTGGCTACCAGAGCCCTGCTGCTTTACTGGGTGTCTTCGGCGGCCAAAACCTTCTCCCCACGGGTTCTCCTTCGTGGGGAAGCAGGATTGGGAGCGCGAAGAAGTTCTGTGCCCAGGCCCCAGCCATGCCCCCTGAGCCAGCTCGGCCGCTCAGCGCCGAGGCCCAGTCGCACCGACGGCCCCAAACAATCTTCTGGCAGCTGCATTCTGCAAAGGGAAACTCTCCTCGGGCAGCAAAACACAGACTCAACGCGCCTCAGATCCAGAAAGCAACGCAAGCCGTTTTCGCTACCGGCCCCACGCTCTCCAAAGCGCAAAGCGGGGCTGGCCTGCCCCTGGCTCCCTGGGCCCTGCTGCTTTGCTGGGGGTCTCGGCGGCCGACACCCACTCCCCACGGGTTTTCCTTCGTGGGGAAGCAGGATTGGGCGCGCGAAAGCCTTTTGCGCCCAGTCCCCAGCCATGCCTCCTGTGCCAGCTCGGCCGCTCAGCGCCGAGGCCCCGTCGCACCGACGGCCCCAAACGACCTTCTGGCAGCTGCATTCTGCAAAGGGAAAGTCTCCTCGGGCAGCAAACCACAGCCCCAACGCGCCTCGGTTCGAGAAAGCAACGCAAGCCGTTTTCGCCCCCGGCCCTCCGCTCTCCATACGTACGAACCGGGCCTGGGCTGCCCCGGCTCCCTGGGCCCTGCTGCTTTGGTGGGGGTCTTCGGCGGCCGAAACCCACTCCCCACGTGTTCCCCTTCGTGGGGAAGCAGGATTGGGCGCGCGAAGAAGTTCTGCGCCCAGTCCCCAGCCATGCCTCCTGTGCCAGCTCGCCCGCTCAGCGCCGAGGCCCCGTCGCACCGACGGCCCCAAACGACCTTCTGGCAGCTGCATTCTGCAAAGGGAAACTCTCCTCGGGCAGCAAACCACAGCCCCAACGCGCCTCGGATCGAGAAAGCAACGCAAGCCGTTTTCGCCCCAGGCCCTCTGCTCTCCATAGGGCGAACCGGGCCTGGGCTGCCCCGGCTCCCTGGGCCCTGCTGCTTTGCTGGGGGTCTCCGGTGCCCGAAACCCACTCCCCACGGGTTCTCCTTCGTGGGGAAGCAGGATTCGGCGCGCGAAGGCCTTCTGCGCCCAGCCCCAGCCATGCCCCTTGAGCCAGCTCGGCCGCTCAGCGCCGAGGCCCCGTTGCACCGAAGGCCCAAAACGAGCTTCTGGGAACTGCATTCTTCAAAGTGAAACACTCCTCCGGCAGCAAACCACAGCCCCAATGCGCCTCAGATCCAGAGAGCAACGCAAGCCGTTTTCGCCCCCGGCCCCACGCTCTCCATAGCGCAAAGCGAGGCTGAGCTCCCTGGGCCCTGCTGCATTGCTGGGGGTCTCCAGCCCCCGAAACCTAGTCCCCATGAGTTCTCCTTCGTGGGGAGGCAGGATTGGGCGCGCGAAGAAGTTCTGGGCCCAGTCCCCAGCCATGCCTCCTGTGCCAGCTCGGCCGCTCAGCGCCGAGGCCCCGTCGCACCGACGGCCCCAAACGACCTTCTGGCAGCTGCATTCTGCAAAGGGAAAGTCTCCTCGGGCAGCAAACCACAGCCCCAACGCGCCTCGGATCGAGAAAGCAACGCAAGCCGTTTTCGCCCCCAGCCCTCTGCTCTCCATAGGGCGAACCGGGCCTGGGCTGCCCCGGCTCCCTGGGCCCTGCTGCTTTGCTGGGGGTCTCCGGTGCCCGAAACCCACTCCCCACGGGTTCTCCTTCCTGGGGAAACAGGATTGGGCGCGCGAAGGCCTTCTGCGCCCAGCCCCAGCCATGCCCCTTGAGCCAGCTCGGCCGCTCAGCGCCGAGGCCCCGTTGCACCGAAGGCCCAAAACGAGCTTCTGGGAACTGCATTCTGCAAAGGGAAACACTCCTCCGGCAGCAAACCACAGCCCCAATGCGCCTCGGATCCAGAGAGCAACGCAAGCCGTTTTTGCCCCCGGCCCTACGCTCTCCATAGCGCAACGCAGGGCAGGGCTGCCCCTGGCTACCAGAGCCCTGCTGCTTTACTGGGTGTCTTCGGCGGCCAAAACCTTCTCCCCACGGGTTCTCCTTCGTGGGGAAGCAGGATTGGGCGCGCGAAGAAGTTCTGTGCCCAGGCCCCAGCCATGTCCCCTGAGCCAGCTTGGCCTCTCAGCGCCGAGGCCCCATCACACGGAACGCCCAAAACGAGCTTCTGGCAGCTGCATTCTGCAAAGGGAAACTCTCCTCGGGCAGCAAACCACAGCCCCAACGCGCCTCGAATCCAGAAAGCAACGCAAGCCTTTTTCGGCCCCGGCCCCACGCTCTCCATAGGGCAAAGCGGGTAGAGCTGCCCCTGGCTCCCTGGGCCCTGCTGCTTTGCTGGGGGTCTCAGCGTCCGAAACCCACTCCCCACGGGTTTTCCTTCGTGGGGAAGCAGGATTGGGCGCGAGAAGGCCTTCTGTGCCCAGGCCCCAGCCATGCCCCTTGAGCCAGCTCGGCCGCTCAGCGCCGAGGCCCCGTTGCACCAAAGGCCGAAAACGAGCTTCTGGGAACTGCATTCTGCAAAGGGAAACACTCCTCCGGCAGCAAACCACAGCCCCAATGCGCCTCGGATCCAGAGAGCAACACAAGCCGTTTTTGCCCCCGGCCCCACGCTCTCCATAGGGCAAAGCAGGGCTGGGCTGCCCCAGCTCCCTGGGCCCTGCTGCTTTGCTGGGGGTCTCCGGTGCCTGAAACCCACTCCCCACGGGTTCTCCTTCGTGGGGAAGCAGGAATGGGTGCGCGAAGCCTTCTGCGCCCAGGCCCCAGCCATGACCCATGAGCCGGCTCCGCCACTCAGCGCCGAGGCTCCTTTGATTCGACGGACATAAACGAACTCCTGGCAGCTGCTTTTTGCAAAGGGAAACTCTCCTCGGGCAGCAAACCACAGCCCCAACGCGCCTCGGATCGAGAAAGCAACGCAAGCCGTTTTCACCCCCGGCCCCCCGCTCTCCATAGAGCGAACCGGGGCTGGGCTGCCCCGGCTCCCTGGGCCCTGCTGCTTTGCTGGGGGTCTCCGGTGCCAGAAACCCACTCCCCACGGGTTCTCCTTCGTGGGGAAGCAGGATTGGGCGCGCGAAGGTCTTCTTCGCCCAGGCCCCAGCCATGCCCCCTGAGCCAGCTCGGCCGCGCAGCGCCTAGGCCCCGTCGCACCGAAGGCCCCAAACAATCTTCTGGCAGCTGCATTCTGCAAAGGGAAAATCTCCTCGGGCAGCAAACCACAGCCCCAACGCGCCTCGGATGGAGAATGCAACGCAAGCCGTTTTCGCCCCGGGCCCCCCGCTCTCCATAGAGCGAACCGGGGCTGGGCTGCCCCGGCTCCCTGGGCCCTGCTGCTTTACTGGGTGTCTTCGGCGGCCAAAACCTTCTCCCCACGGGTTCTCCTTCGTGGGGAAGCAGGATTGGGCGCGCGAAGAAGTTCTGTGCCCAGGCCCCAGCCATGTCCCCTGAGCCAGCTTGGCCTCTCAGCGCCGAGGCCCCATCACACGGAACGCCCAAAACGAGCTTCTGGCAGCTGCATTCTGCAAAGGGAAAGTCTCCTCGGGCAGCAAACCACAGCCCCAACGCGCCTCGAATCCAGAAAGCAACGCAAGCCTTTTTCGGCCACGGCCCCACGCTCTCCATAGGGCAAAGCGGGTAGAGCTGCCCCTGGCTCCCTGGGCCCTGCTGCTTTGCTGGGGGTCTCAGTGGCCGAAACCCACTCCCCACGGGTTCTCCTTCGTGGGGAAGCAGGATTGGGCGCGCGAAAGCCTTCTGCGCCCAGCCCCAGCCATGCCCCTTGAGCCAGCTCGGCCGCTCAGCGCCGAGACCCCGTTGCACCGAAGTCCCAAAACGAGCTTCTGGGAACTGCATTCTGCAAAATGAAACACTCCTCTGGCAGCAAACCACAGCCCCAATGCGCCTCAGATCCAGAGAGCAACACAAGCCGTTTTCGCCCCCGGCCCCACGCTCTCCATAGCGCAAAGCGAGGCTGAGCTCCCTGGGCCCTGCTGCATTGCTGGGGGTCTCCAGCGCCCGAAACCTAGTCCCGATGAGTTCTCCTTGGTGGGGAGGCAGGATTGGGCGCGCGAAGAAGTTCTGGGCCCAGTCCCCAGCCATGCCTCCTGTGCCAGCTCGGCCGCTCACCGCAGAGGCCCCGTCGCACCGACGGCCCCAAACGAGCTTCTGGCAGCTGCATTCTGCAAAGGGAAACTCTCCTCGGGCAGCAAACCACAGCCCCAACGCGCCTCGGATCGAGAAAGCAACGCAAGCCGTTTTCGCCCCCGGCCCCCCGCTCTCCATAGAGCGAACCGGGGCTGGGCTGCCCCAGCTCCCTGGGCCCTGCTGCTTTGCTGGGGGTCTCCGGTGCCTGAAACCCACTCCCCACGGGTTCTCCTTCGTGGGGAAGCAGGAATGGGTGCGCGAAGCCTTCTGCGCCCAGGCCCCAGCCATGACCCATGAGCCGGCTCCGCCACTCAGCGCCGAGGCTCCTTTGATTCGACGGACATAAACGAACTACTGGCAGCTGCTTTTTGCAAAGGGAAACTCTCCTCGGGCAGCAAACCACAGCCCCAACGCGCCTCGGATCGAGAAAGCAACGCAAGCCGTTTTCACCCCCGGCCCCCCGCTCTCCATAGAGCGAACCGGGGCTGGGCTGCCCCGGCTCCCTGGGCCCTGCTGCTTTGCTGGGGGTCTCCGGTGCCAGAAACCCACTCCCCACGGGTTCTCCTTCGTGGGGAAGCAGGATTGGGCGCGCGAAGTTCTTCTTCGCCCAGGCCCCAGCCATGCCCCCTGAGCCAGCTCGGCCGCGCAGCGCCTAGGCCCCGTCGCACCGAAGGCCCCAAACAATCTTCTGGCAGCTGCATTCTGCAAAGGGAAAATCTCCTCGGGCAGCAAACCACAGCCCCAACGCACCTCGGATGGAGAATGCAACGCAAGCCGTTTTCGCCCCGGGCCCCCCGCCCTCCATAGAGCGAACCGGGGCTGGGCTGCCCCGGCTCCCTGGGCCCTGCTGCTTTACTGGGTGTCTTCGGCGGCCAAAACCTTCTCCCCACGGGTTCTCCTTCGTGGGGAAGCAGGATTGGGCGCGCGAAGAAGTTCTCTGCCCAGGCCCCAGCCATGTCCCCTGAGCCAGCTTGGCCTCTCAGCGCCGAGGCCCCATCACACGGAACGCCCAAAACGAGCTTCTGGCAGCTGCATTCTGCAAAGGGAAACTCTCCTCGGGCAGCAAACCACAGCCCCAACGCGCCTCGAATCCAGAAAGCAACGCAAGCCTTTTTCGGCCACGGCCCCACGCTCTCCATAGGGCAAAGCGGGTAGAGCTGCCCCTGGCTCCCTGGGCCCTGCTGCTTTGCTGAGGGTCTCAGCGGCCGAAACCCACTCCCCACGGGTTTTCCTTCGTGGGGAAGCAGGATTGGGCGCGCGAAAGCCTTCTGCGCCCAGCCCCAGCCATGCCCCTTGAGCCAGCTCGGCCGCTCAGCGCCGAGGCCCCGTTGCACCGAAGTCCCAAAACGAGCTTCTGGGAACTGCATTCTGCAAAATGAAACACTCCTCCGGCGGCAAACCACAGCCCCAACGCGCCTCGGATCGAGAAAGCAACGCAAGCCGTTTTCGCCCCCGGCCCCCCGCTCTCCATAGAGCGAACCGGGGCAGGGCTGCCCAGGCTCCCTGGGCCCTGCTGCTTTGCTGGGGGTCTCCGGTGCCCGACACCCACTCCCCACGGGTTCTCCTTCGTGGGGAAGCAGGATTGGGCGCGCGAAGGCCTTCTGCGCCCAGGCCCCAGCCATGCCCCCTGAGCCAGCTCGGCCGCGCAGCGCCTAGGCCCCGTCGCACCGAAGGCCCCAAACAATCTTCTGGCAGCTGCATTCTGCAAAGGGAAAATCTCCTCGGGCAGCAAACCACAGCCCCAACGCGCCTCGGATGGAGAATGCAACGCAAGCCGTTTTCGCCCCCGGCCCCCCGCTCTCCATAGAGCGAACCGGGGCTGGGCTGCCCCGGCTCCCTGGGCCCTGCTGCTTTACTGGGTGTCTTCGGCGGCCAAAACCTTCTCCCCACGGGTTCTCCTTCGTGGGGAAGCAGGATTGGGCGCGCGAAGAAGTTCTGTGCCCAGGCCCCAGCCATGTCCCCTGAGCCAGTTTGGCCGCTCAGCGCCGAGGCCCCATCACACGGAACGCCCAAAACGAGCTTCTGGCAGCTGCATTCTGCAAAGGGAAACTCTCCTCGGGCAGCAAACCACAGCCCCAACGGGCCTCAAATCCAGAAAGCAACGCAAGCCTTTTTCGGCCCCGGCCCCACGCTCTCCATAGGGCAAAGCGGGTAGAGCTGCCCCAGGCTCCCTGGGCCCTGCTGCTTTGCTGGGGGTCTCAGTGGCCGAAACCCACTCCCCACGGGTTTTCCTTCGTGGGGAAGCAGGATTGGGCGCGCGAAAGCCTTCTGCGCCCAGCCCCAGCCATGCCCCTTGAGCCAGCTCGGCCGCTCAGCGCCGAGGCCCCGTTGCACCGAAGTCCCAAAACGAGCTTCTGGGAACTGCATTCTGCAAAATGAAACACTCCTCCGGCAGCAAACCACAGCCCCAATGCGCCTCAGATCCAGAGAGCAACACAAGCCGTTTTCGCCCCCGGCCCCACGCTCTCCATAGCGCAAAGCGAGGCTGAGCTCCCTGGGCCCTGCTGCATTGCTGGGGGTCTCCAGCGCCCGAAACCTAGTCCCCATGAGTTCTCCTTGGTGGGGAGGCAGGATTGGGCGCGCGAAGAAGTTCTGGGCCCAGTCCCCAGCCATGCCTCCTGTGCCAGCTCGCCCGCTCAGCGCCGAGGCCCCGTCGCACCGACGGCCCCAAGCGAGCTTCTGGCAGCTGCATTCTGCAAAGGGAAAGTCTCCTCGGGCAGCAAACCACAGCCCCAACGCGCCTCGGATCGAGAAAGCAACGCAAGCCGTTTTCGCCCCCGGCCCTCTGCTCTCCATAGGGCGAACCGGGCCTGGGCTGCCCCGGCTCCCTGGGCCCTGCTGCTTTGCTGGGGGTCTCCGGTGCCCGACACCCACTCCCCACGGGTTCTCCTTCCTGGGGAAGCAGGATTGGGCGCGCGAAGGCCTTCTGCGCCCAGCCCCAGCCATGCCCCTTGAGCCAGCTCGGCCGCTCAGCGCCGAGGCCCGTCGCACCGACGGCCCCAAACGAGCTTCTGGCAGCTGCATTCTGCAAAGGGAAAGTCTCCTCGGGCAGCAAACCACAGCCCCAATGCGCCTCGGATCCAGAGAGCAACGCAAGCCGTTTTTGCCCCCGGCCCTACGCTCTCCATAGTGCAACGCAGGGCAGGGCTGCCCCTGGCTACCAGAGCCCTGCTGCTTTACTGGGTGTCTTCGGCGGCCAAAACCTTCTCCCCACGGGTTCTCCTTCGTGGGGAAGCAGGATTGGGAGCGCGAAGAAGTTCTGTGCCCAGGCCCCAGCCATGCCCCCTGAGCCAGCTCGGCCGCTCAGCGCCGAGACCCCATCACACGGAACGCCCAAAACGAGCTTCTGGCAGCTGCATTCTGCAAAGGGAAACTCTCCTCGGGCAGCAAAACACAGACTCAACGCGCCTCAGATCCAGAAAGCAACGCAAGCCGTTTTCGCGACCGGCCCCACGCTCTCCAAAGCGCAAAGCGGGGCTGGCCTGCCCCTGGCTCTCTGGGCCCTGCTGCTTTGCTGGGGGTCTCGGCGGCCGACACCCACTCCCCACGGGTTTTCCTTCGTGGGGAAGCAGGATTGGGCGCGCGAAAGCCTTTTGCGCCCAGTCCCCAGCCATGCCTCCTGTGCCAGCTCGGCTGCTCAGCGCCGAGGCCCCGTCGCACCGACGGCCCCAAACGACCTTCTGGCAGCTGCATTCTGCAAAGGGAAAGTCTCCTCGGGCAGCAAACCACAGCCCCAACGCGCCTCGGTTCGAGAAAGCAACGCAAGCCGTTTTCGCCCCCGGCCCTCCGCTCTCCATACGTACGAACCGGGCCTGGGCTGCCCCGGCTCCCTGGGCCCTGCTGCTTTGCTGGGGGTCTCCGGTGCCCGAAACCCACTCCCCACGGGTTCTCCTTCGTGGGGAAGCAGGATTCGGCGCGCGAAGGCCTTCTGCGCCCAGCCCCAGCCATGCCCCTTGAGCCAGCTCGGCCGCTCAGCGCCGAGGCCCCGTTGCACCGAAGGCCCAAAACGAGCTTCTGGGAACTGCATTCTTCAAAGTGAAACACTCCTCCGGCAGCAAACCACAGCCCCAATGCGCCTCAGATCCAGAGAGCAACGCAAGCCGTTTTCGCCCCCGGCCCCACGCTCTCCATAGCGCAAAGCGAGGCTGAGCTCCCTGGGCCCTGCTGCATTGCTGGGGGTCTCCAGCCCCCGAAACCTAGTCCCCATGAGTTCTCCTTCGTGGGGAGGCAGGATTGGGCGCGCGAAGAAGTTCTGGGCCCAGTCCCCAGCCATGCCTCCTGTGCCAGCTCGGCCGCTCAGCGCCGAGGCCCCGTCGCACCGACGGCCCCAAACGAGCTTCTGGCAGCTGCATTCTGCAAAGGGAAAGTCTCCTCGGGCAGCAAACCACAGCCCCAACGCGCCTCGGATCGAGAAAGCAACGCAAGCCGTTTTCGCCCCCGGCCCTCTGCTCTCCATAGGGCGAACCGGGCCTGGGCTGCCCCGGCTCCCTGGGCCCTGCTGCTTTGCTGGGGGTCTCCGGTGCCCGAAACCCACTCCCCACGGGTTCTCCTTCCTGTGGAAGCAGGATTGGGCGCGCGAAGGCCTTCTGCGCCCAGCCCCAGCCATGCCCCTTGAGCCAGCTCGGCCGCTCAGCGCCGAGGCCCCGTTGCACCGAAGGCCCAAAACGAGCTTCTGGGAACTGCATTCTGCAAAGGGAAACACTCCTCCGGCAGCAAACCACAGCCCCAATGCGCCTCGGATCCAGAGAGCAACGCAAGCCGTTTTTGCCCCCGGCCCTACGCTCTCCATAGCGCAACGCAGGGCAGGGCTGCCCCTGGCTACCAGAGCCCTGCTGCTTTACTGGGTGTCTTCGGCGGCCAAAACCTTCTCCCCACGGGTTCTCCTTCGTGGGGAAGCAGGATTGGGCGCGCGAAGAAGTTCTGTGCCCAGGCCCCAGCCATGTCCCCTGAGCCAGCTTGGCCTCTCAGCGCCGAGGCCCCATCACACGGAACGCCCAAAACGAGCTTCTGGCAGCTGCATTCTGCAAAGGGAAACTCTCCTCGGGCAGCAAACCACAGCCCCAACGCGCCTCGAATCCAGAAAGCAACGCAAGCCTTTTTCGGCCCCGGCCCCACGCTCTCCATAGGGCAAAGCGGGTAGAGCTGCCCCTGGCTCCCTGGGCCCTGCTGCTTTGCTGGGGGTCTCAGCGTCCGAAACCCACTCCCCACGGGTTTTCCTTCGTGGGGAAGCAGGATTGGGCGCGAGAAGGCCTTCTGTGCCCAGGCCCCAGCCATGCCCCTAGAGCCAGCTCGGCCGCTCAGCGCCGAGGCCCCGTTGCACCAAAGGCCCAAAACGAGCTTCTGGGAACTGCATTCTGCAAAGGGAAACACTCCTCCGGCAGCAAACCACAGCCCCAATGCGCCTCGGATCCAGAGAGAAACGCAAGCCGTTTTTGCCCCCGGCCCCACGCTCTCCATAGGGCAAAGCAGGGCTGGGCTGCCCCAGCTCCCTGGGCCCTGCTGCTTTGCTGGGGGTCTCCGGTGCCTGAAACCCACTCCCCACGGGTTCTCCTTCGTGGGGAAGCAGGAATGGGTGCGCGAAGCCTTCTGCGCCCAGGCCCCAGCCATGACCCATGAGCCGGCTCCGCCACTCAGCGCCGAGGCTCCTTTGATTCGACGGACATAAACGAACTACTGGCAGCTGCTTTTTGCAAAGGGAAACTCTCCTCGGGCAGCAAACCACAGCCCCAACGCGCCTCGGATCGAGAAAGCAACGCAAGCCGTTTTCACCCCCGGCCCCCCGCTCTCCATAGAGCGAACCGGGGCTGGGCTGCCCCGGCTCCCTGGGCCCTGCTGCTTTGCTGGGGGTCTCCGGTGCCAGAAACCCACTCCCCACGGGTTCTCCTTCGTGGGGAAGCAGGATTGGGCGCGCGAAGGCCTCCTGCGCCCAGGCCCCAGCCATGCCCCCTGAGCCAGCTCGGCCGCGCAGCGCCTAGGCCCCGTCGCACCGAAGGCCCCAAACAATCTTCTGGCAGCTGCATTCTGCAAAGGGAAAATCTCCTCGGGCAGCAAACCACAGCCCCAATGCGCCTCGGATCCAGAGAGCAACGCAAGCCGTTTTCGCCCCGGGCCCCCCGCTCTCCATAGAGCGAACCGGGGCTGGGCTGCCCCGGCTCCCTGGGCCCTGCTGCTTTACTGGGTGTCTTCGGCGGCCAAAACCTTCTCCCCACGGGTTCTCCTTCGTGGGGAAGCAGGATTGGGCGCGCGAAGAAGTTCTCTGCCCAGGCCCCAGCCATGTCCCCTGAGCCAGCTTGGCCTCTCAGCGCCGAGGCCCCATCACACGGAACGCCCAAAACGAGCTTCTGGCAGCTGCATTCTGCAAAGGGAAACTCTCCTCGGGCAGCAAACCACAGCCCCAACGCGCCTCGAATCCAGAAAGCAACGCAAGCCTTTTTCGGCCACGGCCCCACGCTCTCCATAGGGCAAAGCGGGTAGAGCTGACCCTGGCTCCCTGGGCCCTGCTGCTTTGCTGAGGGTCTCAGCGGCCGAAACCCACTCCCCACGGGTTTTCCTTCGTGGGGAAGCAGGATTGGGCGCGCGAAAGCCTTCTGCGCCCAGCCCCAGCCATGCCCCTTGAGCCAGCTCGGCCGCTCAGCGCCGATGCCCCGTTGCACCGAAGTCCCAAAACGAGCTTCTGGGAACTGCATTCTGCAAAATGAAACACTCCTCCGGCAGCAAACCACAGCCCCAACGCGCCTCGGATCGAGAAAGCAACGCAAGCCGTTTTCGCCCCCGGCCCCCCGCTCTCCATAGAGCGAACCGGGGCAGGGCTGCCCAGGCTCCCTGGGCCCTGCTGCTTTGCTGGGGGTCTCCGGTGCCCGAAACCCACTCCCCACGGGTTCTCCTTCGTGGGGAAGCAGGATTGGGCGCGCGAAGGCCTTCTGCGCCCAGGCCCCAGCCATGCCCCCTGAGCCAGCTCGGCCGCGCAGCGCCTAGGCCCCGTCGCACCGAAGGCCCCAAACAATCTTCTGGCAGCTGCATTCTGCAAAGGGAAAATCTCCTCGGGCAGCAAACCACAGCCCCAACGCGCCTCGGATGGAGAATGCAACGCAAGCCGTTTTCGCCCCCGGCCCCCCGCTCTCCATAGAGCGAACCGGGGCTGGGCTGCCCCGGCTCCCTGGGCCCTGCTGCTTTACTGGGTGTCTTCGGCGGCCAAAACCTTCTCCCCACGGGTTCTCCTTCGTGGGGAAGCAGGATTGGGCGCGCGAAGAAGTTCTGTGCCCAGGCCCCAGCCATGTCCCCTGAGCCAGTTTGGCCGCTCAGCGCCGAGGCCCCATCACACGGAACGCCCAAAACGAGCTTCTGGCAGCTGCATTCTGCAAAGGGAAACTCTCCTCGGGCAGCAAACCACAGCCCCAACGCGCCTCAAATCCAGAAAGCAACGCAAGCCTTTTTCGGCCCCGGCCCCACGCTCTCCATAGGGCAAAGCGGGTAGAGCTGCCCCAGGCTCCCTGGGCCCTGCTGCTTTGCTGGGGGTCTCAGTGGCCGAAACCCACTCCCCACGGGTTTTCCTTCGTGGGGAAGCAGGATTGGGCGCGCGAAAGCCTTCTGCGCCCAGCCCCAGCCATGCCCCTTGAGCCAGCTCGGCCGCTCAGCGCCGAGGCCCCGTTGCACCGAAGTCCCAAAACGAGCTTCTGGGAACTGCATTCTGCAAAATGAAACACTCCTCCGGCAGCAAACCACAGCCCCAATGCGCCTCAGATCCAGAGAGCAACACAAGCCGTTTTCGCCCCCGGCCCCACGCTCTCCATAGCGCAAAGCGAGGCTGAGCTCCCTGGGCCCTGCTGCATTGCTGGGGGTCTCCAGCGCCCGAAACCTAGTCCCCATGAGTTCTCCTTGGTGGGGAGGCAGGATTGGGCGCGCGAAGAAGTTCTGGGCCCAGTCCCCAGCCATGCCTCCTGTGCCAGCTCGCCCGCTCAGCGCCGAGGCCCCGTCGCACCGACGGCCCCAAACGAGCTTCTGGCAGCTGCATTCTGCAAAGGGAAAGTCTCCTCGGGCAGCAAACCACAGCCCCAACGCGCCTCGGATCGAGAAAGCAACGCAAGCCGTTTTCGCCCCCGGCCCTCTGCTCTCCATAGGGCGAACCGGGCCTGGGCTGCCCCGGCTCCCTGGGCCCTGCTGCTTTGCTGGGGGTCTCCGGTGCCCGACACCCACTCCCCACGGGTTCTCCTTCGTGGGGAAGCAGGATTGGGCGCGCGAAGGCCTTCTGCGCCCAGCCCCATCCATGCCCCTTGAGCCAGCTCGGCCGCTCAGCGCCGAGGCCCCTTTTCACCGAAGGCCCAAAACGAGCTTCTGGGAACTGCATTCTGCAAAGTGAAACACTCCTCCGGCAGCAAACCACAGCCCCAATGCGCCTCAGATCCAGAGAGCAACGCAAGCCGTTTTCGCCCCCGGCCCCACGCTCTCCATAGCGCAAAGCGAGGCTGAGCTCCCTGGGCCCTGCTGCATTGCTGGGGGTCTCCAGCCCCCGAAACCTAGTCCCCATGAGTTCTCCTTCGTGGGGAGGCAGGATTGGGCGCGCGAAGAAGTTCTGCGCCCAGTCCCCAGCCATGCCTCCTGTGCCAGCTCGGCCGCTCAGCGCCGAGGCCCGTCGCACCGACGGCCCCAAACGAGCTTCTGGCAGCTGCATTCTGCAAAGGGAAAGTCTCCTCGGGCAGCAAACCACAGCCCCAATGCGCCTCGGATCCAGAGAGCAACGCAAGCCGTTTTTGCCCCCGGCCCTACGCTCTCCATAGTGCAACGCAGGGCAGGGCTGCCCCTGGCTACCAGAGCCCTGCTGCTTTACTGGGTGTCTTCGGCGGCCAAAACCTTCTCCCCTCGGGTTCTCCTTCGTGGGGAAGCAGGATTGGGAGCGCGAAGAAGTTCTGTGCCCAGGCCCCAGCCATGCCCCCTGAGCCAGCTCGGCCGCTCAGCGCCGAGACCCCATCACACGGAACGCCCAAAACGAGCTTCTGGCAGCTGCATTCTGCAAAGGGAAACTCTCCTCGGGCAGCAAAACACAGACTCAACGCGCCTCAGATCCAGAAAGCAACGCAAGCCGTTTTCGCGACCGGCCCCACGCTCTCCAAAGCGCAAAGCGGGGCTGGCCTGCCCCTGGCTCCCTGGGCCCTGCTGCTTTGCTGGGGGTCTCGGCGGCCGACACCCACTCCCCACGGGTTTTCCTTCGTGGGGAAGCAGGATTGGGCGCGCGAAAGCCTTTTGCGCCCAGTCCCCAGCCATGCCTCCTGTGCCAGCTCGGCTGCTCAGCGCCGAGGCCCCGTCGCACCGACGGCCCCAAACGACCTTCTGGCAGCTGCATTCTGCAAAGGGAAAGTCTCCTCGGGCAGCAAACCACAGCCCCAACGCGCCTCGGTTCGAGAAAGCAACGCAAGCCGTTTTCGCCCCCGGCCCTCCGCTCTCCATACGTACGAACCGGGCCTGGGCTGCCCCGGCTCCCTGGGCCCTGCTGCTTTGCTGGGGGTCTCCGGTGCCCGAAACCCACTCCCCACGGGTTCTCCTTCGTGGGGAAGCAGGATTCGGCGCGCGAAGGCCTTCTGCGCCCAGCCCCAGCCATGCCCCTTGAGCCAGCTCGGCCGCTCAGCGCCGAGGCCCCGTTGCACCGAAGGCCCAAAACGAGCTTCTGGGAACTGCATTCTTCAAAGTGAAACACTCCTCCGGCAGCAAACCACAGCCCCAATGCGCCTCAAATCCAGAGAGCAACGCAAGCCGTTTTCGCCCCCGGCCCCACGCTCTCCATAGCGCAAAGCGAGGCTGAGCTCCCTGGGCCCTGCTGCATTGCTGGGGGTCTCCAGCCCCCGAAACCTAGTCCCCATGAGTTCTCCTTCGTGGGGAGGCAGGATTGGGCGCGCGAAGAAGTTCTGGGCCCAGTCCCCAGCCATGCCTCCTGTGCCAGCTCGGCCGCTCAGCGCCGAGGCCCCGTCGCACCGACGGCCCCAAACGAGCTTCTGGCAGCTGCATTCTGCAAAGGGAAAGTCTCCTCGGGCAGCAAACCACAGCCCCAACGCGCCTCGGATCGAGAAAGCAACGCAAGCCGTTTTCGCCCCCGGCCCTCTGCTCTCCATAGGGCGAACCGGGCCTGGGCTGCCCCGGCTCCCTGGGCCCTGCTGCTTTGCTGGGGGTCTCCGGTGCCCGAAACCCACTCCCCACGGGTTCTCCTTCCTGTGGAAGCAGGATTGGGCGCGCGAAGGCCTTCTGTGCCCAGCCCCAGCCATGCCCCTTGAGCCAGCTCGGCCGCTCAGCGCCGAGGCCCCGTTGCACCGAAGGCCCAAAACGAGCTTCTGGGAACTGCATTCTGCAAAGGGAAACACTCCTCCGGCAGCAAACCACAGCCCCAATGCGCCTCGGATCCAGAGAGCAACGCAAGCCGTTTTTGCCCCCGGCCCTACGCTCTCCATAGCGCAACGCAGGGCAGGGCTGCCCCTGGCTACCAGAGCCCTGCTGCTTTACTGGGTGTCTTCGGCGGCCAAAACCTTCTCCCCACGGGTTCTCCTTCGTGGGGAAGCAGGATTGGGCGCGCGAAGAAGTTCTGTGCCCAGGCCCCAGCCATGTCCCCTGAGCCAGCTTGGCCTCTCAGCGCCGAGGCCCCATCACACGGAACGCCCAAAACGAGCTTCTGGCAGCTGCATTCTGCAAAGGGAAACTCTCCTCGGGCAGCAAACCACAGCCCCAACGCGCCTCGAATCCAGAAAGCAACGCAAGCCTTTTTCGGCCCCGGCCCCACGCTCTCCATAGGGCAAAGCGGGTAGAGCTGCCCCTGGCTCCCTGGGCCCTGCTGCTTTGCTGGGGGTCTCAGCGTCCGAAACCCACTCCCCACGGGTTTTCCTTCGTGGGGAAGCAGGATTGGGCGCGAGAAGGCCTTCTGTGCCCAGGCCCCAGCCATGCCCCTAGAGCCAGCTCGGCCGCTCAGCGCCGAGGCCCCGTTGCACCAAAGGCCCAAAACGAGCTTCTGGGAACTGCATTCTGCAAAGGGAAACACTCCTCCGGCAGCAAACCACAGCCCCAATGCGCCTCGGATCCAGAGAGCAACGCAAGCCGTTTTTGCCCCCGGCCCCACGCTCTCCATAGGGCAAAGCAGGGCTGGGCTGCCCCAGCTCCCTGGGCCCTGCTGCTTTGCTGGGGGTCTCCGGTGCCTGAAACCCACTCCCCACGGGTTCTCCTTCGTGGGGAAGCAGGAATGGGTGCGCGAAGCCTTCTGCGCCCAGGCCCCAGCCATGACCCATGAGCCGGCTCCGCCACTCAGCGCCGAGGCTCCTTTGATTCGACGGACATAAACGAACTACTGGCAGCTGCTTTTTGCAAAGGGAAACTCTCCTCGGGCAGCAAACCACAGCCCCAACGCGCCTCGGATCGAGAAAGCAACGCAAGCCGTTTTCACCCCCGGCCCCCCGCTCTCCATAGAGCGAACCGGGGCTGGGCTGCCCCGGCTCCCTGGGCCCTGCTGCTTTGCTGGGGGTCTCCGGTGCCAGAAACCCACTCCCCACGGGTTCTCCTTCGTGGGGAAGCAGGATTGGGCGCGCGAAGGTCTTCTGCGCCCAGGTCCCAGCCATGCCCCCTGAGCCAGCTCGGCCGCGCAGCGCCTAGGCCCCGTCGCACCGAAGGCCCCAAACAATCTTCTGGCAGCTGCATTCTGCAAAGGGAAAATCTCCTCGGGCAGCAAACCACAGCCCCAACGCGCCTCGGATGGAGAATGCAACGCAAGCCGTTTTCGCCCCGGGCCCCCCGCTCTCCATAGAGCGAACCGGGGCTGGGCTGCCCCGGCTCCCTGGGCCCTGCTGCTTTACTGGGTGTCTTCGGCGGCCAAAACCTTCTCCCCACGGGTTCTCCTTCGTGGGGAAGCAGGATTGGGCGCGCGAAGAAGTTCTGTGCCCAGGCCCCAGCCATGTCCCCTGAGCCAGCTTGGCCTCTCAGCGCCGAGGCCCCATCACACGGAACGCCCAAAACGAGCTTCTGGCAGCTGCATTCTGCAAAGGGAAAGTCTCCTCGGGCAGCAAACCACAGCCCCAACGCGCCTCGAATCCAGAAAGCAACGCAAGCCTTTTTCGGCCACGGCCCCACGCTCTCCATAGGGCAAAGCGGGTAGAGCTGCCCCTGGCTCCCTGGGCCCTGCTGCTTTGCTGGGGGTCTCAGCGGCCGAAACCCACTCCCCACGGGTTTTCCTACGTGGGGAAGCAGGATTGGGCGCGCGAAAGCCTTCTGCGCCCAGCCCCAGCCATGCCCCCTGAGCCAGCTCGGCCGCGCAGCGCCTAGGCCCCGTCGCACCGAAGGCCCCAAACAATCTTCTGGCAGCTGCATTCTGCAAAGGGAAAATCTCCTCGGGCAGCAAACCACAGCCCCAACGCGCCTCGGATGGAGAAAGCAACGCAAGCCGTTTTCGCCCCCGGCCCCCCGCTCTCCATAGAGCGAACCGGGGCTGGGCTGCCCCGGCTCCCTGGGCCCTGCTGCTTTACTGGGTGTCTTCGGCGGCCAAAACCTTCTCCCCACGGGTTCTCCTTCGTGGGGAAGCAGGATTGGGCGCGCGAAGGCCTTCTGCGCCCAGCCCCAGCCATGCCCCTTGAGCCAGCTCGGCCGCTCAGCGCCGAGGCCCCTTTTCACCGAAGGCCCAAAACGAGCTTCTGGGAACTGCATTCTGCAAAGTGAAACACTCCTCCGGCAGCAAACCACAGCCCCAATGCGCCTCAGATCCAGAGAGCAACGCAAGCCGTTTTCGCCCCCGGCCCCACGCTCTCCATAGCGCAAAGCGAGGCTGAGCTCCCTGGGCCCTGCTGCATTGCTGGGGGTCTCCAGTCCCCGAAACCTAGTCCCCATGAGTTCTCCTTCGTGGGGAGGCAGGATTGGGCGCGCGAAGAAGTTCTGCGCCCAGTCCCCAGCCATGCCTCCTGTGCCAGCTCGGCCGCTCAGCGCCGAGGCCCGTCGCACCGACGGCCCCAAACGAGCTTCTGGCAGCTGCATTCTGCAAAGGGAAAGTCTCCTCGGGCAGCAAACCACAGCCCCAACACGCCTCGGATCGAGAAAGCAACGCAAGCCGTTTTCGCCCCCGGCCCTCTGCTCTCCATAGGGCGAACCGGGCCTGGGCTGCCCCGGCTCCCTGGGCCCTGCTGCTGTGCTGGGGGTCTCCGGTGCCCGAAACCCACTCCCCACGGGTTCTCCTTCGTGGGGAAGCAGGATTGGGCGCGCGAAGGCCTTCTGCGCCCAGCCCCAGCCATGCCCCTTGAGCCAGCTCGGCCGCTCAGCGCCGAGGCCCCGTTGCACCGAAGGCCCAAAACGAGCTTCTGGGAACTGCATTCTGCAAAGGGAAAGTCTCCTCGGGCAGCAAACCACAGCCCCAATGCGCCTCGGATCCAGAGAGCAACGCAAGCCGTTTTTGCCCCCGGCCCTACGCTCTCCATAGCGCAACGCAGGGCAGGGCTGCCCCTGGCTACCAGAGCCCTGCTGCTTTACTGGGTGTCTTCGGCGGCCAAAACCTTCTCCCCACGGGTTCTCCTTCGTGGGGAAGCAGGATTGGGAGCGCGAAGAAGTTCTGTGCCCAGGCCCCAGCCATGCCCCCTGAGCCAGCTCGGCCGCTCAGCGCCGAGACCCCATCACACGGAACGCCCAAAACGAGCTTCTGGCAGCTGCATTCTGCAAAGGGAAACTCTCCTCGGGCAGCAAAACACAGACTCAACGCGCCTCAGATCCAGAAAGCAACGCAAGCCGTTTTCGCGACCGGCCCCACGCTCTCCAAAGCGCAAAGCGGGGCTGGCCTGCCCCTGGCTCCCTGGGCCCTGCTGCTTTGCTGGGGGTCTCGGCGGCCGACACCCACTCCCCACGGGTTTTCCTTCGTGGGGAAGCAGGATTGGGCGCGCGAAAGCCTTTTGCGCCCAGTCCCCAGCCATGCCTCCTGTGCCAGCTCGGCTGCTCAGCGCCGAGGCCCCGTCGCACCGACGGCCCCAAACGACCTTCTGGCAGCTGCATTCTGCAAAGGGAAAGTCTCCTCGGGCAGCAAACCACAGCCCCAACGCGCCTCGGTTCGAGAAAGCAACGCAAGCCGTTTTCGCCCCCGGCCCTCCGCTCTCCATACGTACGAACCGGGCCTGGGCTGCCCCGGCTCCCTGGGCCCTGCTGCTTTGGTGGGGGTCTTCGGCGGCCGAAACCCACTCCCCACGTGTTCCCCTTCGTGGGGAAGCAGGAATGGGCGCGCGAAGAAGTTCTGCGCCCAGTCCCCAGCCATGCCTCCTGTGCCAGCTCGGGCGCTCAGCGCCGAGGCCCCGTCGCACCGACGGCCCCAAACGACCTTCTGGCAGCTGCATTCTGCAAAGGGAAACTCTCCTCGGGCAGCAAACCACAGCCCCAACGCGCCTCGGATCGAGAAAGCAACGCAAGCCGTGTTCGCCCCAGGCCCTCTGCTCTCCATAGGGCGAACCGGGCCTGGGCTGCCCCGGCTCCCTGGGCCCTGCTGCTTTGCTGGGGGTCTCCGGTGCCCGAAACCCACTCCCCACGGGTTCTCCTTCGTGGGGAAGCAGGATTCGGCGCGCGAAGGCCTTCTGCGCCCAGCCCCAGCCATGCCCCTTGAGCCAGCTCGGCCGCTCAGCGCCGAGGCCCCGTTGCACCGAAGGCCCAAAACGAGCTTCTGGGAACTGCATTCTTCAAAGTGAAACACTACTCCGGCAGCAAACCACAGCCCCAATGCGCCTCAGATCCAGAGAGCAACGCAAGCCGTTTTCGCCCCCGGCCCCACGCTCTCCATAGCGCAAAGCGAGGCTGAGCTCCCTGGGCCCTGCTGCATTGCTGGGGGTCTCCAGCCCCCGAAACCTAGTCCCCATGAGTTCTCCTTCGTGGGGAGGCAGGATTGGGCGCGCGAAGAAGTTCTGGGCCCAGTCCCCAGCCATGCCTCCTGTGCCAGCTCGGCCGCTCAGCGCCGAGGCCCCGTCGCACCGACGGCCCCAAACGACCTTCTGGCAGCTGCATTCTGCAAAGGGAAAGTCTCCTCGGGCAGCAAACCACAGCCCCAACGCGCCTCGGATCGAGAAAGCAACGCAAGCCGTTTTCGCCCCCGGCCCTCTGCTCTCCATAGGGCGAACCGGGCCTGGTCTGCCCCGGCTCCCTGGGCCCTGCTGCTTTGCTGGGGGTCTCCGGTGCCCGAAACCCACTCCCCACGGGTTCTCCTTCCTGGGGAAGCAGGATTGGGCGCGCGAAGGCCTTCTGCGCCCAGCCCCAGCCATGCCCCTTGAGCCAGCTCGGCCGCTCAGCGCCGAGGCCCCGTTGCACCGAAGGCCCAAAACGAGCTTCTGGGAACTGCATTCTGCAAAGGGAAACACTCCTCCGGCAGCAAACCACAGCCCCAATGCGCCTCGGATCCAGAGAGCAACGCAAGCCGTTTTTGCCCCCGGCCCTACGCTCTCCATAGCGCAACGCAGGGCAGGGCTGCCCCTGGCTACCAGAGCCCTGCTGCTTTACTGGGTGTCTTCGGCGGCCAAAACCTTCTCCCCACGGGTTCTCCTTCGTGGGGAAGCAGGATTGGGCGCGCGAAGAAGTTCTGTGCCCAGGCCCCAGCCATGTCCCCTGAGCCAGCTTGGCCTCTCAGCGCCGAGGCCCCATCACACGGAACGCCCAAAACGAGCTTCTGGCAGCTGCATTCTGCAAAGGGAAACTCTCCTCGGGCAGCAAACCACAGCCCCAACGCGCCTCGAATCCAGAAAGCAACGCAAGCCTTTTTCGGCCCCGGCCCCACGCTCTCCATAGGGCAAAGCGGGTAGAGCTGCCCCTGGCTCCCTGGGCCCTGCTGCTTTGCTGGGGGTCTCAGCGTCCGAAACCCACTCCCCACGGGTTTTCCTTCGTGGGAAACAGGATTTGGCGCGAGAAGGCCTTCTGCGCCCAGGCCCCAGCCATGCCCCTTGAGCCAGCTCGGCCGCTCAGCGCCGAGACCCCGTTGCACCAAAGGCCCAAAACGAGCTTCTGGGAACTGCATTCTGCAAAGGGAAACACTCCTCCGGCAGCAAACCACAGCCCCAATGCGCCTCGGATCGAGAGAGCAACGCAAGCCGTTTTTGCCCCCGGCCCCACGCTCTCCATAGGGCAAAGCAGGGCTGAGCTGACCCTGGCTCCCTGGACCCTGCTGCTTTGCTGGGTGTCTCCGGCGGAAGACACTCACTCCCCACGGGTTCTCCTTCGTTGGGAAGCAGGATTAGGGGGACGATGGCCTCATGCGCACAGTTCCCAGCCATGCCCCTTGAGCCAGCTCGGCGGCACAGCGCTGAGGTCCAGTCGCACCTTCGGCCAAAAACGAGCCTTGGCAGCTGCATTCTGCAAAGGGAAACACTCCTCGAGCAGCAAACCACAGCCCCAACGCGCGTCGGATCCAGAAAGCAACGCAAGCCGTTTTCGCCCCCGCCCCACCCCCTCCATAGGGCAAAGCGGGGCTGGACTGCCCCTGGCTCCCTGGGCCCTGCTGCTTTGCTGGGGGTCTCAGCGGCCGAAAACCACTCCCCACGGGTTTTCCTTCGTGGGGTAGCAGGTTGGGCGGGCGAAGGCCTTCTGCGCCCAGTCCCCAGCCATGCCTCCTGTGCCAGCTCGGCCGCTCAGCGCCGAGGCCCCGTCGCACCGACGGCCCAAAACGAGCTTCTGGCAGGTGCATTCTGCAAAGGGAAACTCTCCTCGGGCAGCAAACCACAGCCCCAACGCGCCTCGGATCCAGAAAGCAACGCAATCCGTTTTCGCCACCGGCCCCACGCTCTCCAAAGCGCAAAGCGAGGCTGGGCTTCCCCTGGCTCCCTGGGCCCTGCTGCTTTGCTGGGGGTCTCCGGCGGCGCAAACCCACTCCCCACGGGTTCTCCTTCGTGGGGAAGCAGGATTGGGCGCGGGAAGGCCTTCTGCGCCCAGCCCCAGCCATGCCCCTTGAGCCAGCTCGGCCGCTCAGCGCCGAGGCCCCGTTGCACCGAAGGCCCAAAACGAGCTTCTGGGAACTGCATTCTGCAAAGGGAAAGTCTCCTCGGGCAGCAAACCACAGCCCCAATGCGCCTCGGATCCAGAGAGCAACGCAAGCCGTTTTTGCCCCCGGCTCTACGCTCTCCATAGCGCAACGCAGGGCAGGGCTGCCCCTAGCTACCAGAGCCCTGCTGCTTTACTGGGTGTCTTCGGCGGCCAAAACCTTCTCCCCACGGGTTCTCCTTCGTGGGGAAGCAGGATTGGGCGCGCGAAGAAGTTCTGTGCCCAGGCCCCAGCCATGCCCCCTGAGCCAGCTTGGCCACTCAGCGCCGAGGCCCCATCACACGGAACGCCCAAAACGAGCTTCTGGCAGCTGCATTCTGCAAAGGGAAACTCTCCTCGGGCAGCAAACCACAGCCCCAACGCGCCTCGAATCCAGAAAGCAACGCAAGCCTTTTTCGGCCCCGGCCCCACGCTCTCCATAGGGCAAAGCGGGTAGAGCTGCCCCTGGCTCCCTGGGCCCTGCTGCTTTGCTGGGGGTCTCAGCGGCCGAAACCCACTCCCCACGGGTTTTCCTTCGTGCGGAAGCAGGATTGGGCGCGCGAAGGCCTTCTGCGCCCAGCCTCAGCCATGCCCCTTGAGCCAGCTTGGCCGCTCAGCGCCGAGGCCCCGTTGCACCAAAGGCCCAAAACGAGCTTCTGGGAACTGCATTCTGCAAAGGGAAACACTCCTCCGGCAGCAAACCACAGCCCCAATGCGCCTCGGATCCAGAGAGCAACGCAAGCCGTTTTTGCCCCCGGCCCCACGCTCTCCATAGGGCAAAGCAGGGCTGAGCTGACCCTGGCTCCCTGGACCCTGCTGCTTTGCTGGGTGTCTCCGGCGGAAGACACTCACTCCCCACGGGTTCTCCTTCGTTGGAAAGCAGGATTAGGGGGACGATGGCCTCATGCGCACAGTTCCCAGCCATGCCCCTTGAGCCAGCTCGGCGGCACAGCGCTGAGGTCCAGTCGCACCTTCGGCCAAAAACGAGCTTCTGGCAGCTGTATTCTGCAAAGGGAAACACTCCTCGAGCAGCAAACCACAGCCCCAACGCGCGTCGGATCCAGAAAGCAACGCAAGCCGTTTTCGCCCCCGCCCCACCCTCTCCATAGGGCAAAGCGGGGCTGGGCTGCCCCTGGCTCCCTGGGCCCTGCTGCTTTGCTGGGGGTCTCGGCGGCCGAAACCCACTCCCCAGGGGTTTTCCTTCGTGGGGAAGCAGGTTGGGCGGGCGAAGGCCTTCTGCGCACAGTCCCCAGCCATGCCACCTGAGCCAGCTCGGCCGCTCAGCGCCGAGGCCCCATCACACGGAACGCCCCAAACGAGCTTCTGGCAGCTGCATTCTGCAAAGGGAAACTCTCCTCGGGCAGCAAACCACAGCCCCAACGTGCCTCGGATCCAGAAAGCAACGCAAGCCATTTTCGCGACCGGCCCCACGCTCTCCAAAGCGCGAAGCGGGGCTGGCCTGCCCCTGGCTCCCTGGGCCTGCTGCTTTGCTGGGGGTCTTGGCGGCCGACACCCACTCCCCACGGGTTTTCCTTCGTGGGGAAGCAGGATTGGGCGCGCGAAGGCCTTTTGCGCCCAGTCCACAGCCATGCCTCCTGAGCCAGCTCGGCCGCTCAGGGCCGAGGCCCCGTCGCACCGACGGCCCCAAACGAGCTTCTGGCAGCTGCATTCTGCAAAGGGAAACTCTCCTCGGGCAGCAAACCACAGCCCCAACGCGCCTCGGATCGAGAAAGCAACGCAAGCCGTTTTCGCCCCCGGCCCTCCGCTCTCCATAGGTACGAACCGGGCCTGGGCTGCCCCGGCTCCCTGGGCCCTGCTGCATTGCTGGGGGTCTCCGGTGCCCGAAACCCACTCCCCACGGGTTCTCCTTCGTGGGGAAGCAGGATTCGGCGCGCGAAGGCCTTCTGCGCCCAGCCCCAGCCATGTCCCTTGAGCAAGCTCGGCCGCTCAGCGCCGAGGCCCCGTTGCACCGAAGGCCCAAAACGAGCTTCTGGGAACTGCATTCTGCAAAGGGAAACACTCCTCCGGCAGCAAACCACAGCCCCAATGCGCCTCGGATCCAGAGAGCAACGAAAGCTGTTTTTGCCCCCGGCCCTACGCTCTCCATAGCGCAACGCAGGGCAGGGCTGCCCCTGGCTACCAGAGCCCTGCTGCTTTACTGGGTGTCTTCGGCGGCCAAAACCTTCTCCCCACGGGTTCTCCTTCGTGGGGAAGCAGGATTGGGAGCGCGAAGAAGTTCTGTGCCCAGGCCCCAGCCATGCCCCCTGAGCCAGCTCGGCCGCTCAGCGCCGAGACCCCATCACACGGAACGCCCAAAACGAGCTTCTGGCAGCTGCATTCTGCAAAGGGAAACTCTCCTCGGGCAGCAAAACACAGACTCAACGCGCCTCAGATCCAGAAAGCAACGCAAGCCGTTTTCGCGACCGGCCCCACGCTCTCCAAAGCGCAAAGCGGGGCTGGCCTGCCCCTGGCTCCCTGGGCCCTGCTGCTTTGCTGGGGGTCTCGGCGGCCGACACCCACTCCCCACGGGTTTTCCTTCGGGGGGAAGCAGGATTGGGCGCGCGAAAGCCTTTTGCGCCCAGTCCCCAGCCATGCCTCCTGTGCCAGCTTGGCCGCTCAGCGCCGAGGCCCCGTCGCACCGACGGCCCCAAACGACCTTCTGGCAGCTGCATTCTGCAAAGGGAAAGTCTCCTCGGGCAGCAAACCACAGCCCCAACGCGCCTCGGTTCGAGAAAGCAACGCAAGCCGTTTTCGCCCCCGGCCCTCCGCTCTCCATACGTACGAACCGGGCCTGGGCTGCCCCGGCTCCCTGGGCCCTGCTGCTTTGCTGGGGGTCTCCGGTGCCCGAAACCCACTCCCCACGGGTTCTCCTTCGTGGGGAAGCAGGATTCGGCGCGCGAAGGCCTTCTGCGCCCAGCCCCAGCCATGCCCCTTGAGCCAGCTCGGCCGCTCAGCGCCGAGGCCCCGTTGCACCGAAGGCCCAAAACGAGCTTCTGGGAACTGCATTCTTCAAAGTGAAACACTCCTCCGGCAGCAAACCACAGCCCCAATGCGCCTCAGATCCAGAGAGCAACGCAAGCCGTTTTCGCCCCCGGCCCCACGCTCTCCATAGCGCAAAGCGAGGCTGAGCTCCCTGGGCCCTGCTGCATTGCTGGGGGTCTCCAGCCCCCGAAACCTAGTCCCCATGAGTTCTCCTTCGTGGGGAGGCAGGATTGGGCGCGCGAAGAAGTTCTGGGCCCAGTCCCCAGCCATGCCTCCTGTGCCAGCTCGGCCGCTCAGCGCCGAGGCCCCGTCGCACCGACGGCCCCAAACGACCTTCTGGCAGCTGCATTCTGCAAAGGGAAAGTCTCCTCGGGCAGCAAACCACAGCCCCAACGCGCCTCGGATCGAGAAAGCAACGCAAGCCGTTTTCGCCCCCGGCCCTCTGCTCTCCATAGGGCGAACCGGGCCTGGGCTGCCCCGGCTCCCTGGGCCCTGCTGCTTTGCTGGGGGTCTCCGGTGCCCGAAACCCACTCCCCACGGGTTCTCCTTCCTGTGGAAGCAGGATTGGGCGCGCGAAGGCCTTCTGCGCCCAGCCCCAGCCATGCCCCTTGAGCCAGCTCGGCCGCTCAGCGCCGAGGCCCCGTTGCACCGAAGGCCCAAAACGAGCTTCTGGGAACTGCATTCTGCAAAGGGAAACACTCCTCCGGCAGCAAACCACAGCCCCAATGCGCCTCGGATCCAGAGAGCAACGCAAGCCGTTTTTGCCCCCGGCCCTACGCTCTCCATAGCGCAACGCAGGGCAGGGCTGCCCCTGGCTACCAGAGCCCTGCTGCTTTACTGGGTGTCTTCGGCGGCCAAAACCTTCTCCCCACGGGTTCTCCTTCGTGGGGAAGCAGGATTGGGCGCGCGAAGAAGTTCTGTGCCCAGGCCCCAGCCATGTCCCCTGAGCCAGCTTGGCCTCTCAGCACCGAGGCCCCATCACACGGAACGCCCAAAACGAGCTTCTGGCAGCTGCATTCTGCAAAGGGAAACTCTCCTCGGGCAGCAAACCACAGCCCCAACGCGCCTCGAATCCAGAAAGCAACGCAAGCCTTTTTCGGCCCCGGCCCCACGCTCTCCATAGGGCAAAGCGGGTAGAGCTGCCCCTGGCTCCCTGGGCCCTGCTGCTTTGCTGGGGGTCTCAGCGTCCGAAACCCACTCCCCACGGGTTTTCCTTCGTGGGGAAGCAGGATTGGGCGCGAGAAGGCCTTCTGTGCCCAGGCCCCAGCCATGCCCCTAGAGCCAGCTCGGCCGCTCAGCGCCGAGGCCCCGTTGCACCAAAGGCCCAAAACGAGCTTCTGGGAACTGCATTCTGCAAAGGGAAACACTCCTCCGGCAGCAAACCACAGCCCCAATGCGCCTCGGATCCAGAGAGCAACGCAAGCCGTTTTTGCCCCCGGCCCCACGCTCTCCATAGGGCAAAGCAGGGCTGGGCTGCCCCAGCTCCCTGGGCCCTGCTGCTTTGCTGGGGGTCTCCGGTGCCTGAAACCCACTCCCCACGGGTTCTCCTTCGTGGGGAAGCAGGAATGGGTGCGCGAAGCCTTCTGCGCCCAGGCCCCAGCCATGACCCATGAGCCGGCTCCGCCACTCAGCGCCGAGGCTCCTTTGATTCGACGGACATAAACGAACTACTGGCAGCTGCTTTTTGCAAAGGGAAACTCTCCTCGGGCAGCAAACCACAGCCCCAACGCGCCTCGGATCGAGAAAGCAACGCAAGCCGTTTTCACCCCCGGCCCCCCGCTCTCCATAGAGCGAACCGGGGCTGGGCTGCCCCGGCTCCCTGGGCCCTGCTGCTTTGCTGGGGGTCTCCGGTGCCAGAAACCCACTCCCCACGGGTTCTCCTTCGTGGGGAAGCAGGATTGGGCGCGCGAAGGTCTTCTGCGCCCAGGCCCCAGCCATGCCCCCTGAGCCAGCTCGGCCGCGCAGCGCCTAGGCCCCGTCGCACCGAAGGCCCCAAACAATCTTCTGGCAGCTGCATTCTGCAAAGGGAAAATCTCCTCGGGCAGCAAACCACAGCCCCAACGCGCCTCGGATGGAGAATGCAACGCAAGCCGTTTTCGCCCCGGGCCCCCCGCTCTCCATAGAGCGAACCGGGGCTGGGCTGCCCCGGCTCCCTGGGCCCTGCTGCTTTACTGGGTGTCTTCGGCGGCCAAAACCTTCTCCCCACGGGTTCTCCTTCGTGGGGAAGCAGGATTGGGCGCGCGAAGAAGTTCTGTGCCCAGGCCCCAGCCATGTCCCCTGAGCCAGCTTGGCCTCTCAGCGCCGAGGCCCCATCACACGGAACGCCCAAAACGAGCTTCTGGCAGCTGCATTCTGCAAAGGGAAAGTCTCCTCGGGCAGCAAACCACAGCCCCAACGCGCCTCGAATCCAGAAAGCAACGCAAGCCTTTTTCGGCCACGGCCCCACGCTCTCCATAGGGCAAAGCGGGTAGAGCTGCCCCTGGCTCCCTGGGCCCTGCTGCTTTGCTGGGGGTCTCAGCGGCCGAAACCCACTCCCCACGGGTTTTCCTACGTGGGGAAGCAGGATTGGGCGCGCGAAAGCCTTCTGCGCCCAGCCCCAGCCATGCCCCTTGAGCCAGCTCGGCCGCTCAGCGCCGAGGCCCCGTTGCACCGAAGTCCTAAAACGAGCTTCTGGGAACTGCATTCTGCAAAATGAAACACTCCTCCGGCAGCAAACCACAGCCCCAACGCGCCTCGGATCGAGAAAGCAACGCAAGCCGTTTTCGCCCCCGGCCCCCCGCTCTCCATAGTGCGAACCGGGGCAGGGCTGCCCCGGCTCCCTGGGCCCTGCTGCTTTGCTGGGGGTCTCCGGTGCCCGAAACCCACTCCCCACGGGTTCTCCTTCGTGGGGAAGCAGGACTGGGTGCGCGAAGGCCTTCTGCGCCCAGGCCCCAGCCATGCCCCCTGAGCCAGCTCGGCCGCGCAGCGCCTAGGCCCCGTCGCACCGAAGGCCCCAAACAATCTTCTGGCAGCTGCATTCTGCAAAGGGAAAATCTCCTCGGGCAGCAAACCACAGCCCCAACGCGCCTCGGATGGAGAATGCAACGCAAGCCGTTTTCGCCCCCGGCCCCCCGCTCTCCATAGAGCGAACCGGGGCTGGGCTGCCCCGGCTCCCTGGGCCCTGCTGCTTTACTGGGTGTCTTCGGCGGCCAAAACCTTCTCCCCACGGGTTCTCCTTCGTGGGGAAGCAGGATTGGGCGCGCGAAGGCCTTCTGCGCCCAGCCCCAGCCATGCCCCTTGAGCCAGCTCGGCCGCTCAGCGCCGAGGCCCCTTTTCACCGAAGGCCCAAAACGAGCTTCTGGGAACTGCATTCTGCAAAGTGAAACACTCCTCCGGCAGCAAACCACAGCCCCAATGCGCCTCAGATCCAGAGAGCAACGCAAGCCGTTTTCGCCCCCGGCCCCACGCTCTCCATAGCGCAAAGCGAGGCTGAGCTCCCTGGGCCCTGCTGCATTGCTGGGGGTCTCCAGTCCCCGAAACCTAGTCCCCATGAGTTCTCCTGCGTGGGGAGGCAGGATTGGGCGCGCGAAGAAGTTCTGCGCCCAGTCCCCAGCCATGCCTCCTGTGCCAGCTCGGCCGCTCAGCGCCGAGGCCCGTCGCACCGACGGCCCCAAACGAGCTTCTGGCAGCTGCATTCTGCAAAGGGAAAGTCTCCTCGGGCAGCAAACCACAGCCCCAACACGCCTCGGATCGAGAAAGCAACGCAAGCCGTTTTCGCCCCCGGCCCTCTGCTCTCCATAGGGCGAACCGGGCCTGGGCTGCCCCGGCTCCCTGGGCCCTGCTGCTGTGCTGGGGGTCTCCGGTGCCCGAAACCCACTCCCCACGGGTTCTCCTTCGTGGGGAAGCAGGATTGGGCGCGCGAAGGCCTTCTGCGCCCAGCCCCAGCCATGCCCCTTGAGCCAGCTCGGCCGCTCAGCGCCGAGGCCCCGTTGCACCGAAGGCCCAAAACGAGCTTCTGGGAACTGCATTCTGCAAAGGGAAAGTCTCCTCGGGCAGCAAACCACAGCCCCAATGCGCCTCGGATCCAGAGAGCAACGCAAGCCGTTTTTGCCCCCGGCCCTACGCTCTCCATAGCGCAACGCAGGGCAGGGCTGCCCCTGGCTACCAGAGCCCTGCTGCTTTACTGGGTGTCTTCGGCGGCCAAAACCTTCTCCCCACGGGTTCTCCTTCGTGGGGAAGCAGGATTGGGAGCGCGAAGAAGTTCTGTGCCCAGGCCCCAGCCATGCCCCCTGAGCCAGCTCGGCCGCTCAGCGCCGAGACCCCATCACACGGAACGCCCAAAACGAGCTTCTGGCAGCTGCATTCTGCAAAGGGAAACTCTCCTCGGGCAGCAAAACACAGACTCAACGCGCCTCAGATCCAGAAAGCAACGCAAGCCGTTTTCGCGACCGGCCCCACGCTCTCCAAAGCGCAAAGCGGGGCTGGCCTGCCCCTGGCTCCCTGGGCCCTGCTGCTTTGCTGGGGGTCTCGGCGGCCGACACCCACTCCCCACGGGTTTTCCTTCGTGGGGAAGCAGGATTGGGCGCGCGAAAGCCTTTTGCGCCCAGTCCCCAGCCATGCCTCCTGTGCCAGCTCGGCTGCTCAGCGCCGAGGCCCCGTCGCACCGACGGCCCCAAAAGACCTTCTGGCAGCTGCATTCTGCAAAGGGAAAGTCTCCTCGGGCAGCAAACCACAGCCCCAACGCGCCTCGGTTCGAGAAAGCAACGCAAGCCGTTTTCGCCCCCGGCCCTCCGCTCTCCATACGTACGAACCGGGCCTGGGCTGCCCCGGCTCCCTGGGCCCTGCTGCTTTGGTGGGGGTCTTCGGCGGCCGAAACCCACTCCCCACGTGTTCCCCTTCGTGGGGAAGCAGGATTGGGCGCGCGAAGAAGTTCTGCGCCCAGTCCCCAGCCATGCCTCCTGTGCCAGCTCGGGCGCTCAGCGCCGAGGCCCCGTCGCACCGACGGCCCCAAACGACCTTCTGGCAGCTGCATTCTGCAAAGGGAAACTCTCCTCGGGCAGCAAACCACAGCCCCAACGCGCCTCGGATCGAGAAAGCAACGCAAGCCGTTTTCGCCCCAGGCCCTCTGCTCTCCATAGGGCGAACCGGGCCTGGGCTGCCCCGGCTCCCTGGGCCCTGCTGCTTTGCTGGGGGTCTCCGGTGCCCGAAACCCACTCCCCACGGGTTCTCCTTCGTGGGGAAGCAGGATTCGGCGCGCGAAGGCCTTCTGCGCCCAGCCCCAGCCATGCCCCTTGAGCCAGCTCGGCCGCTCAGCGCCGAGGCCCCGTTGCACCGAAGGCCCAAAACGAGCTTCTGGGAACTGCATTCTTCAAAGTGAAACACTCCTCCGGCAGCAAACCACAGCCCCAATGCGCCTCAGATCCAGAGAGCAACGCAAGCCGTTTTCGCCCCCGGCCCCACGCTCTCCATAGCGCAAAGCGAGGCTGAGCTCCCTGGGCCCTGCTGCATTGCTGGGGGTCTCCAGCCCCCGAAACCTAGTCCCCATGAGTTCTCCTTCGTGGGGAGGCAGGATTGGGCGCGCGAAGAAGTTCTGGGCCCAGTCCCCAGCCATGCCTCCTGTGCCAGCTCGGCCGCTCAGCGCCGAGGCCCCGTCGCACCGACGGCCCCAAACGACCTTCTGGCAGCTGCATTCTGCAAAGGGAAAGTCTCCTCGGGCAGCAAACCACAGCCCCAACGCGCCTCGGATCGAGAAAGCAACGCAAGCCGTTTTCGCCCCCGGCCCTCTGCTCTCCATAGGGCGAACCGGGCCTGGGCTGCCCCGGCTCCCTGGGCCCTGCTGCTTTGCTGGGGGTCTCCGGTGCCCGAAACCCACTCCCCACGGGTTCTCCTTCCTGGGGAAGCAGGATTGGGCGCGCGAAGGCCTTCTGCGCCCAGCCCCAGCCATGCCCCTTGAGCCAGCTCGGCCGCTCAGCGCCGAGGCCCCGTTGCACCGAAGGCCCAAAACGAGCTTCTGGGAACTGCATTCTGCAAAGGGAAACACTCCTCCGGCAGCAAACCACAGCCCCAATGCGCCTCGGATCCAGAGAGCAACGCAAGCCGTTTTTGCCCCCGGCCCTACGCTCTCCATAGCGCAACGCAGGGCAGGGCTGCCCCTGGCTACCAGAGCCCTGCTGCTTTACTGGGTGTCTTCGGCGGCCAAAACCTTCTCCCCACGGGTTCTCCTTCGTGGGGAAGCAGGATTGGGCGCGCGAAGAAGTTCTGTGCCCAGGCCCCAGCCATGTCCCCTGAGCCAGCTTGGCCTCTCAGCGCCGAGGCCCCATCACACGGAACGCCCAAAACGAGCTTCTGGCAGCTGCATTCTGCAAAGGGAAACTCTCCTCGGGCAGCAAACCACAGCCCCAACGCGCCTCGAATCCAGAAAGCAACGCAAGCCTTTTTCGGCCCCGGCCCCACGCTCTCCATAGGGCAAAGCGGGTAGAGCTGCCCCTGGCTCCCTGGGCCCTGCTGCTTTGCTGGGGGTCTCAGCGTCCGAAACCCACTCCCCACGGGTTTTCCTTCGTGGGAAACAGGATTTGGCGCGAGAAGGCCTTCTGCGCCCAGGCCCCAGCCATGCCCCTTGAGCCAGCTCGGCCGCTCAGCGCCGAGGCCCCGTTGCACCAAAGGCCCAAAACGAGCTTCTGGGAACTGCATTCTGCAAAGGGAAACACTCCTCCGGCAGCAAACCACAGCCCCAATGCGCCTCGGATCGAGAGAGCAACGCAAGCCGTTTTTGCCCCCGGCCCCACGCTCTCCATAGGGCAAAGCAGGGCTGAGCTGACCCTGGCTCCCTGGACCCTGCTGCTTTGCTGGGTGTCTCCGGCGGAAGACACTCACACCCCACGGGTTCTCCTTCGTTGGGAAGCAGGATTAGGGGGACGATGGCCTCATGCGCACAGTTCCCAGCCATGCCCCTTGAGCCAGCTCGGCGGCACAGCGCTGAGGTCCAGTCGCACCTTCGGCCAAAAACGAGCCTTGGCAGCTGCATTCTGCAAAGGGAAACACTCCTCGAGCAGCAAACCACAGCCCCAACGCGCGTCGGATCCAGAAAGCAACGCAAGCCGTTTTCGCCCCCGCCCCACCCCCTCCATAGGGCAAAGCGGGGCTGGACTGCCCCTGGCTCCCTGGGCCCTGCTGCTTTGCTGGGGGTCTCAGCGGCCGAAAACCACTCCCCACGGGTTTTCCTTCGTGGGGTAGCAGGTTGGGCGGGCGAAGGCCTTCTGCGCCCAGTCCCCAGCCATGCCTCCTGTGCCAGCTCGGCCGCTCAGCGCCGAGGCCCCGTCGCACCGACGGCCCAAAACGAGCTTCTGGCAGGTGCATTCTGCAAAGGGAAACTCTCCTCGGGCAGCAAACCACAGCCCCAACGCGCCTCGGATCCAGAAAGCAACGCAATCCGTTTTCGCCACCGGCCCCACGCTCTCCAAAGCGCAAAGCGAGGCTGGGCTTCCCCTGGCTCCCTGGGCCCTGCTGCTTTGCTGGGGGTCTCCGGCGGCGCAAACCCACTCCCCACGGGTTCTCCTTCGTGGGGAAGCAGGATTGGGCGCGGGAAGGCCTTCTGCGCCCAGCCCCAGCCATGCCCCTTGAGCCAGCTCGGCCGCTCAGCGCCGAGGCCCCGTTGCACCGAAGGCCCAAAACGAGCTTCTGGGAACTGCATTCTGCAAAGGGAAAGTCTCCTCGGGCAGCAAACCACAGCCCCAATGCGCCTCGGATCCAGAGAGCAACGCAAGCCGTTTTTGCCCCCGGCTCTACGCTCTCCATAGCGCAACGCAGGGCAGGGCTGCCCCTAGCTACCAGAGCCCTGCTGCTTTACTGGGTGTCTTCGGCGGCCAAAACCTTCTCCCCACGGGTTCTCCTTCGTGGGGAAGCAGGATTGGGCGCGCGAAGAAGTTCTGTGCCCAGGCCCCAGCCATGCCCCCTGAGCCAGCTTGGCCATTCAGCGCCGAGGCCCCATCACACGGAACGCCCAAAACGAGCTTCTGGCAGCTGCATTCTGCAAAGGGAAACTCTCCTCGGGCAGCAAACCACAGCCCCAACGCGCCTCGAATCCAGAAAGCAACGCAAGCCTTTTTCGGCCCCGGCCCCACGCTCTCCATAGGGCAAAGCGGGTAGAGCTGCCCCTGGCTCCCTGGGCCCTGCTGCTTTGCTGGGGGTCTCAGCGGCCGAAACCCACTCCCCACGGGTTTTCCTTCGTGCGGAAGCAGGATTGGGCGCGCGAAGGCCTTCTGCGCCCAGCCTCAGCCATGCCCCTTGAGCCAGCTTGGCCGCTCAGCGCCGAGGCCCCGTTGCACCAAAGGCCCAAAACGAGCTTCTGGGAACTGCATTCTGCAAAGGGAAACACTCCTCCGGCAGCAAACCACAGCCCCAATGCGCCTCGGATCCAGAGAGCAACGCAAGCCGTTTTTGCCCCCGGCCCCACGCTCTCCATAGGGCAAAGCAGGGCTGAGCTGACCCTGGCTCCCTGGACCCTGCTGCTTTGCTGGGTGTCTCCGGCGGAAGACACTCACTCCCCACGGGTTCTCCTTCGTTGGAAAGCAGGATTAGGGGGACGATGGCCTCATGCGCACAGTTCCCAGCCATGCCCCTTGAGCCAGCTCGGCGGCACAGCGCTGAGGTCCAGTCGCACCTTCGGCCAAAAACGAGCTTCTGGCAGCTGTATTCTGCAAAGGGAAACACTCCTCGAGCAGCAAACCACAGCCCCAACGCGCGTCGGATCCAGAAAGCAACGCAAGCCGTTTTCGCCCCCGCCCCACCCTCTCCATAGGGCAAAGCGGGGCTGGGCTGCCCCTGGCTCCCTGGGCCCTGCTGCTTTGCTGGGGGTCTCGGCGGCCGAAACCCACTCCCCAGGGGTTTTCCTTCGTGGGGAAGCAGGTTGGGCGGGCGAAGGCCTTCTGCGCACAGTCCCCAGCCATGCCACCTGAGCCAGCTCGGCCGCTCAGCGCCGAGGCCCCATCACACGGAACGCCCCAAACGAGCTTCTGGCAGCTGCATTCTGCAAAGGGAAACTCTCCTCGGGCAGCAAACCACAGCCCCAACGTGCCTCGGATCCAGAAAGCAACGCAAGCCATTTTCGCGACCGGCCCCACGCTCTCCAAAGCGCGAAGCGGGGCTGGCCTGCCCCTGGCTCCCTGGGCCTGCTGCTTTGCTGGGGGTCTTGGCGGCCGACACCCACTCCCCACGGGTTTTCCTTCGTGGGGAAGCAGGATTGGGCGCGCGAAGGCCTTTTGCGCCCAGTCCACAGCCATGCCTCCTGAGCCAGCTCGGCCGCTCAGGGCCGAGGCCCCGTCGCACCGACGGCCCCAAACGAGCTTCTGGCAGCTGCATTCTGCAAAGGGAAACTCTCCTCGGGCAGCAAACCACAGCCCCAACGCGCCTCGGATCGAGAAAGCAACGCAAGCCGTTTTCGCCCCCGGCCCTACGCTCTCCATACGTACGAACCGGGCCTGGGCTGCCCCGGCTCCCTGGGCCCTGCTGCATTGCTGGGGGTCTCCGGTGCCCGAAACCCACTCCCCACGGGTTCTCCTTCCTGGGGAAACAGGATTGGGCGCGCGAAGGCCTTCTGCGCCCAGCCCCAGCCATGCCCCTTGAGCCAGCTCGGCCGCTCAGCGCCGAGGCCCCGTTGCACCGAAGGCCCAAAACGAGCTTCTGGGAACTGCATTCTGCAAAGGGAAACACTCCTCCGGCAGCAAACCACAGCCCCAATGCGCCTCGGATCCAGAGAGCAACGAAAGCTGTTTTTGCCCCCGGCCCTACGCTCTCCATAGCGCAACGCAGGGCAGGGCTGCCCCTGGCTACCAGAGCCCTGCTGCTTTACTGGGTGTCTTCGGCGGCCAAAACCTTCTCCCCACGGGTTCTCCTTCGTGGGGAAGCAGGATTGGGAGCGCGAAGAAGTTCTGTGCCCAGGCCCCAGCCATGCCCCCTGAGCCAGCTTGGCCGCTCAGCGCCGAGGCCCCATCACACGGAACGCCCAAAACGAGCTTCTGGCAGCTGCATTCTGCAAAGGGAAACTCTCCTCGGGCAGCAAACCACAGCCCCAACGCGCCTCGAATCCAGAAAGCAACGCAAGCCGTTTTCGCGACCGGCCCCACGCTCTCCATAGGGCGAACCGGGCCTGGGCTGCCCCGGCTCCCTGGGCCCTGCTGCTTTGCTGGGGGTCTCGGCGGCCGACACCCACTCCCCACGGATTTTCCTTCGTGGGGAAGCAGGATTGGGCGCGCGAAGAAGTTCTGCGCCCAGTCCCCAGCCATGCCTCCTATGCCAGCTCGGCCGCTCAGCGCCTAGGCCCCGTCGCACCGACGGCCCCAAACGAGCTTCTGGCAGCTGCATTCTGCAAAGGGAAAGTCTCCTCGGGCAGCAAACCACAGCCCCAACGCGCCTCGGATCGAGAAAGCAACGCAAGCCGTTTTCGCCCCAGGCCCTCTGCTCTCCATAGGGCGAACCGGGCTTGGGCTGCCCCGGCTCCCTGGGCCCTGCTGCTTTGCTGGGGGTCTCCGGTGCCCGAAACCCACTCCCCACGGGTTCTCCTTCGTGGGGAAGCAGGATTCGGCGCGCGAAGGCCTTCTGCGCCCAGCCCCAGCCATGCCCCTTGAGCCAGCTCGGCCGCTCAGCGCCGAGGCCCCGTTGCACCGAAGGCCCAAAACGAGCTTCTGGGAACTGCATTCTTCAAAGTGAAACACTCCTCCGGCAGCAAACCACAGCCCCAATGCGCCTCAGATCCAGAGAGCAACACAAGCCGTTTTCGCCCCCGGCCCCACGCTCTCCATAGCGCAAAGCGAGGCTGGGCTCCCTGGGCCCTGCTGCATTGCTGGGGGTCTCCAGCCCCCGAAACATAGTCCCCATGAGTTCTCCTTCGTGGGGAGGCAGGATTGGGCGCGCGAAGAAGTTCTGCGCCCAGTCCCCAGCCATGCCTCCTGTGCCAGCTCGGCCGCTCAGCGCCGAGGCCCCGTCGCACCGACGGCCCCAAACGAGCTTCTGGCAGCTGCATTCTGCAAAGGAAACTCTCCTCGGGCAGCAAACCACAGCCCCAACGCGCCTCGGATCGAGAAAGCAACGCAAGCCGTTTTCGCCCCCGGCCCTACGCTCTCCATACGTACGAACCGGGCCTGGGCTGCCCCGGCTCCCTGGGCCCTGCTGCATTGCTGGGGGTCTCCGGTGCCCGAAACCCACTCCCCACGGGTTCTCCTTCGTGGGGAAGCAGGATTGGGCGCGCGAAGGCCTTCTGCGCCCAGCCCCAGCCATGCCCCTTGAGCCAGCTCGGCCGCTCAGCGCCGAGGCCCGTTGCACCGAAGGCCCAAAACGAGCTTCTGGGAACTGCATTCTGCAAAGGGAAACACTCCTCCGGCAGCAAACCACAGCCCCAACGTGCCTCGGATCCAGAAAGCAACGCAAGCCATTTTCGCGACCGGCCCCACGCTCTCCAAAGCGCGAAGCGGGGCTGGCCTGCCCCTGGCTCCCTGGGCCTGCTGCTTTGCTGGGGGTCTTGGCGGCCGACACCCACTCCCCACGGGTTTTCCTTCGTGGGGAAGCAGGATTGGGCGCGCGAAGGCCTTTTGCGCCCAGTCCACAGCCATGCCTCCTGAGCCAGCTCGGCCGCTCAGGGCCGAGGCCCCGTCGCACCGACGGCCCCAAACGAGCTTCTGGCAGCTGCATTCTGCAAAGGGAAACTCTCCTCGGGCAGCAAACCACAGCCCCAACGCGCCTCGGATCGAGAAAGCAACGCAAGCCGTTTTCGCCCCCGGCCCTACGCTCTCCATACGTACGAACCGGGCCTGGGCTGCCCCGGCTCCCTGGGCCCTGCTGCATTGCTGGGGGTCTCCGGTGCCCGAAACCCACTCCCCACGGGTTCTCCTTCGTGGGGAAGCAGGATTGTGCGCGCGAAGGCCTTCTGCGTCCAGCCCCAGCCATGCCCCTTGAGCCAGCTCGGCCGCTCAGCGCCGAGGCCCCGTTGCACCGAAGGCCCAAAACGAGCTTCTGGGAACTGCATTCTGCAAAGGGAAACACTCCTCCGGCAGCAAACCACAGCCCCAATGCGCCTAGGATCCAGAGAGCAACGCAAGCCGTTTTTGCCCCCGGCCCTATGCTCTCCATAGCGCAACGCAGGGCAGGGCTGCCCCTGGCTACCAGAGCCCTGCTGCTTTACTGGGTGTCTTCGGCGGCCAAAACCTTCTCCCCACGGGTTCTCCTTCGTGGGGAAGCACGATTGGGAGCGCGAAGAAGTTCTGTGCCCAGGCCCCAGCCATGTCCCCTGAGCCAGCTTGGCCGCTCAGCGCCGAGGCCCCATCACACGGAACGCCCAAAACGAGCTTCTGGCAGCTGCATTCTGCAAAGGGAAACTCTCCTCGGGCAGCAAACCACAGCCCCAACGCGCCTCGAATCCAGAAAGCAACGCAAGCCTTTTTCAGCCCCGGCCCCACGCTCTCCATAGGGCAAAGCGGGTAGAGCTGCCCCTGGCTCCCTGGGCCCTGCTGCTTTGCTGGGGGTCTCAGCGTCCGAAACCCACTCCCCACGGGTTTTCCTTCGTGGGGAAGCAGGATTGGGCGCGAGAAGGCCTTCTGCGCCCAGGCCCCAGCCATGCCCCCTGAGCCAGCTCGGCCGCGCAGCGCCGAAGCCCCGTCGCACCGATGGCCCCAAACGAGCTTCTGGCAGCTGCATTCTGCAAAGGGAAACTCTCCTCGGTCAGCATACCACAGACTCAACGCGCCTCAGATCCAGAAAGCAACGCAAGCCGTTTTCGCCACCGGTCCCATGCTCTCCATAGCGCAAAGCGGGGCTAGCCTGCCCCTGGCTCCCTGGGCCCTGTTGCTTTGCTGGGGGTCTCCGGCGGCGCAAACCCAGTCCCCAAGTGTTCTCCTTCGTGGGGAAGCAGGATTGTGCGCGCGAAAGCCTTCTGTGCCCAGCCCCAGCCATGCCCCTTGAGCCAGCTCGGCCGCTCAGCGCCGAGGCCCCGTTGCACCGAAGGCCCAAAACGAGCTTCTGGGAACTGCATTCTGCAAAGTGAAACACTCCTCCGGCAGCAAACCACAGCCCCAATGCGCCTCAGATCCAGAGAGCAGCGCAAGCTTTTTCGCCCCCGGCCCCACGCTCTCCATAGCGCAAAGCGAGGCTGGGCTGCCCCTGGCTCCCTGGGCCCTGCTGCATTGCTCGGGGTCTCCAGCGCCCGAAACCTAGTCCCCATGAGTTCTCCTTCGTGGGGAGGCAGGATTGGGCGCGCAAAGAAGTTCTGCGCCCAGTCCCCAGCCATGCCTCCTGTGCCAGCTCGGCCGCTCAGCGCCGAGGCCCCGTCGCACCGACGGCCCCAAACGAGCTTCTGGCAGCTGCATTCTGCAAAGGGAAAGTCTCCTCGGGCAGCAAACCACAGCCCCAACGCGCCTCGGATCGAGAAAGCAACGCAAGCCGTTTTCGCCCCAGGCCCTCTGCTCTCCATAGGGCGAACCGGGCCTGGGCTGCCCCGGCTCCCTGGGCCCTGCTGCTTTGCTGGGGGTCTCCGGTGCCCGAAACCCACTCCCCACGGGTTCTCCTTCGTGGGGAAGCAGGATTCGGCGCGCGAAGGCCTTCTGCGCCCAGCCCCAGGCATGCCCCTTGAGCCAGCTCGGCCGCTCAGCGCCGAGGCCCCGTTGCACCGAAGGCCCAAAACGAGCTTCTGGGAACTGCATTCTTCAAAGTGAAACACTCCTCCGGCAGCAAACCACAGCCCCAATGCGCCTCAGATCCAGAGAGCAACACAAGCCGTTTTCGCCCCCGGCCCCACGCTCTCCATAGCGCAAAGCGAGGCTGGGCTCCCTGGGCCCTGCTGCATTGCTGGGGGTCTCCAGCCCCCGAAACATAGTCCCCATGAGTTCTCCTTCGTGGGGAGGCAGGATTGGGCGCGCGAAGAAGTTCTGCGCCCAGTCCCCAGCCATGCCTCCTGTGCCAGCTCGGCCGCTCAGCGCCGAGGCCCCGTCGCACCGACGGCCCCAAACGAGCTTCTGGCAGCTGCATTCTGCAAAGGAAAGTCTCCTCGGGCAGCAAACCACAGCCCCAACGCGCCTCGGATCGAGAAAGCAACGCAAGCCGTTTTCGCCCCCGGCCCTACGCTCTCCATACGTACGAACCGGGCCTGGGCTGCCCCGGCTCCCTGGGCCCTGCTGCATTGCTGGGGGTCTCCGGTGCCCGAAACCCACTCCCCACGGGTTCTCCTTCGTGGGGAAGCAGGATTGGGCGCGCGAAGGCCTTCTGCGCCCAGCCCCAGCCATGCCCCTTGAGCCAGCTCGGCTGCTCAGCGCCGAGGCCCCGTTGCACCGAAGGCCCAAAACGAGCTTCTGGGAACTGCATTCTGCAAAGGGAAACACTCCTCCGGCAGCAAACCACAGCCCCAACGTGCCTCGGATCCAGAAAGCAACGCAAGCCATTTTCGCGACCGGCCCCACGCTCTCCAAAGCGCGAAGCGGGGCTGGCCTGCCCCTGGCTCCCTGGGCCTGCTGCTTTGCTGGGGGTCTTGGCGGCCGACACCCACTCCCCACGGGTTTTCCTTCGTGGGGAAGCAGGATTGGGCGCGCGAAGGCCTTTTGCGCCCAGTCCACAGCCATGCCTCCTGAGCCAGCTCGGCCGCTCAGGGCCGAGGCCCTGTCGCACCGACGGCCCCAAACGAGCTTCTGGCAGCTGCATTCTGCAAAGGGAAACTCTCCTCGGGCAGCAAACCACAGCCCCAACGCGCCTCGGATCGAGAAAGCAACGCAAGCCGTTTTCGCCCCCGGCCCTACGCTCTCCATACGTACGAACCTGGCCTGGGCTGCCCCGGCTCCCTGGGCCCTGCTGCATTGCTGGGGGTCTCCGGTGCCCGAAACCCACTCCCCACGGGTTCTCCTTCGTGGGGAAGCAGGATTCGGCGCGCGAAGGCCTTCTGCGCCCAGCCCCAGCCATGTCCCTTGAGCAAGCTCGGCCGCTCAGCGCCGAGGCCCCGTTGCACCGAAGGCCCAAAACGAGCTTCTGGGAACTGCATTCTGCAAAGGGAAACACTCCTCCGGCAGCAAACCACAGCCCCAATGCGCCTCGGATCCAGAGAGCAACGCAAGCCGTTTTTGCCCCCGGCCCTACGCTCTCCATAGCGCAACGCAGGGCAGGGCTGCCCCTGGCTACCAGAGCCCTGCTGCTTTACTGGGTGTCTTCGGCGGCCAAAACCTTCTCCCCACGGGTTCTCCTTCGTGGGGAAGCAGGATTGGGAGCGCGAAGAAGTTCTGTGCCCAGGCCCCAGCCATGCCCCCTGAGCCAGCTTGGCCGCTCAGCGCCGAGGCCCCATCACACGGAACGCCCAAAACGAGCTTCTGGCAGCTGCATTCTGCAAAGGGAAACTCTCCTCGGGCAGCAAACCACAGCCCCAACGCGCCTCGAATCCAGAAAGCAACGCAAGCCGTTTTCGCGACCGGCCCCACGCTCTCCATAGGGCGAACCGGGCCTGGGCTGCCCCGGCTCCCTGGGCCCTGCTGCTTTGCTGGGGGTCTCGGCGGCCGACACCCACTCCCCACGGATTTTCCTTCGTGGGGAAGCAGGATTGGGCGCGCGAAGAAGTTCTGCGCCCAGTCCCCAGCCATGCCTCCTGTGCCAGCTCGGCCGCTCAGCGCCGAGGCCCCGTCGCACCGACGGCCCCAAACGAGCTTCTGGCAGCTGCATTCTGCAAAGGGAAAGTCTCCTCGGGCAGCAAACCACAGCCCCAACGCGCCTCGGATCGAGAAAGCAACGCAAGCCGTTTTCGCCCCAGGCCCTCTGCTCTCCATAGGGCGAACCGGGCCTGGGCTGCCCCGGCTCCCTGGGCCCTGCTGCTTTGCTGGGGGTCTCCGGTGCCCGAAACCCACTCCCCACGGGTTCTCCTTCGTGGGGAAGCAGGATTCGGCGCGCGAAGGCCTTCTGCGCCCAGCCCCAGCCATGCCCCTTGAGCCAGCTCGGCCGCTCAGCGCCGAGGCCCCGTTGCACCGAAGGCCCAAAACGAGCTTCTGGGAACTGCATTCTTCAAAGTGAAACACTCCTCCGGCAGCAAACCACAGCCCCAATGCGCCTCAGATCCAGAGAGCAACACAAGCCGTTTTCGCCCCCGGCCCCACGCTCTCCATAGCGCAAAGCGAGGCTGGGCTCCCTGGGCCCTGCTGCATTGCTGGGGGTCTCCAGCCCCCGAAACATAGTCCCCATGAGTTCTCCTTCGTGGGGAGGCAGGATTGGCCGCGCGAAGAAGTTCTGCGCCCAGTCCCCAGCCATGCCTCCTGTGCCAGCTCGGCCGCTCAGCGCCGAGGCCCCGTCGCACCGACGGCCCCAAACGAGCTTCTGGCAGCTGCATTCTGCAAAGGAAACTCTCCTCGGGCAGCAAACCACAGCCCCAACGCGCCTCGGATCGAGAAAGCAACGCAAGCCGTTTTCGCCCCCGGCCCTACGCTCTCCATACGTACGAACCGGGCCTGGGCTGCCCCGGCTCCCTGGGCCCTGCTGCATTGCTGGGGGTCTCCGGTGCCCGAAACCCACTCCCCACGGGTTCTCCTTCGTGGGGAAGCAGGATTGGGCGCGCGAAGGCCTTCTGCGTCCAGCCCCAGCCATGCCCCTTGAGCCAGCTCGGCCGCTCAGCGCCGAGGCCCCGTTGCACCGAAGGCCCAAAACGAGCTTCTGGGAACTGCATTCTGCAAAGGGAAACACTCCTCCGGTAGCAAACCACAGCCCCAATGCGCCTCGGATCCAGAGAGCAACGCAAGCCGTTTTTGCCCCCGGCCCTATGCTCTCCATAGCGCAACGCAGGGCAGGGCTGCCCCTGGCTACCAGAGCCCTGCTGCTTTACTGGGTGTCTTCGGCGGCCAAAACCTTCTCCCCACGGGTTCTCCTTCGTGGAGAAGCACGATTGGGAGCGCGAAGAAGTTCTGTGCCCAGGCCCCAGCCATGTCCCCTGAGCCAGCTTGGCCGCTCAGCGCCGAGGCCCCATCACACGGAACGCCCAAAACGAGCTTCTGGCAGCTGCATTCTGCAAAGAGAAACTCTCCTCGGGCAGCAAACCACAGCCCCAACGCGCCTCGAATCCAGAAAGCAACGCAAGCCTTTTTCAGCCCCGGCCCCACGCTCTCCATAGGGCAAAGCGGGTAGAGCTGCCCCTGGCTCCCTGGGCCCTGCTGCTTTGCTGGGGGTCTCAGCGTCCGAAACCCACTCCCCACGGGTTTTCCTTCGTGGGGAAGCAGGATTGGGCGCGAGAAGGCCTTCTGCGCCCAGGCCCCAGCCATGCCCCCTGAGCCAGCTCGGCCGCGCAGCGCCGAAGCCCCGTCGCACCGATGGCCCCAAACGAGCTTCTGGCAGCTGCATTCTGCAAAGGGAAACTCTCCTCGGTCAGCAAACCACAGACTCAACGCGCCTCAGATCCAGAAAGCAACGCAAGCCGTTTTCGCCCCAGGCCCTCTGCTCTCCATAGGGCGAACCGGGCCTGGGCTGCCCCGGCTCCCTGGGCCCTGCTGCTTTGCTGGGGGTCTCCGGTGCCCGAAACCCACTCCCCACGGGTTCTCCTTCGTGGGGAAGCAGGATTCGGCGCGCGAAGGCCTTCTGTGCCCAGCCCCAGCCATGCCCCTTGAGCCAGCTCGGCCGCTCAGCGCCGAGGCCCCGTTGCACCGAAGGCCCAAAACGAGCTTCTGGGAACTGCATTCTGCAAAGGGAAACACTCCTCCGGCAGCAAACCACAGCCCCAATGCGCCTCAGATCCAGAGAGCAACACAAGCCGTTTTCGCCCCCGGCCCCACGCTCTCCATAGCGCAAAGCGAGGCTGGGCTGCCCCTGGCTCCCTGGGCCCTGCTGCATTGCTGGGGGTCTCCAGCGCCCGAAACCTAGTCCCCATGAGTTCTCCTTCGTGGGGAGGCAGGATTGGGCGCGCGAAGAAGTTCTGCGCCCAGTCCCCAGCCATGCCTCCTGTGCCAGCTCGGCCGCTCAGCGCCGAGGCCCCGTCGCACCGACGGCCCAAAACGAGCTTCTGGCAGCTGCATTCTGCAAAGGGAAACTCTCCTCGGGCAGCAAACCACAGCCCCAACGTGCCTCGGATCCAGAAAGCAACGCAAGCCGTTTTCGCCACCGGCCCCACGCTCTCCATAGCGCAAAGCGGGGCTGGCCTGCCCCTGGCTCCCTGGGCCCTGCTGCTTTGCTGGGGGACTCCGGCGGCGCAAACCCACTCCCCACGGGTTCTCCTTCGTGGGGAAGCAGGATTGGGCGCGCGAAAGCCTTCTGCGCCCAGCCCCAGCCATGCCCCTTGAGCCAGCTCGGCCGCTCAGCGCCGAGGCCCCGTTGCACCGAAGGCCGAAAACGAGCTTCTGGGAACTGCATTCTGCAAAGGGAAACACTCCTCCGGCAGCAAACCACAGCCCCAATGCGCCTCGGATCCAGAGAGCAACGCAAGCCGTTTTTGCCCCCGGCCCTACGCTCTCCATAGCGCAACGCAGGGCAGGGCTGCCCCTGGCTACCAGAGCCCTGCTGCTTTACTGGGTGTCTTCGGCGGCCAAAACCTTCTCCCCACGGGTTCTCCTTCGTGGGGAAGCAGGATTGGGCGCGCGAAGAAGTTCTGTGCCCAGGCCCCAGCCATGCCCCCTGAGCCAGCTCGGCCGCTCAGCGCCGAGGCCCCATCACACGGAAAGCCCCAAACGAGCTTCTGGCAGCTGCATTCTGCAAAGGGAAAGTCTCCTCTGGCAGCAAACCACAGCCCAACGCGCCTCGGATCGAGAAAGCAACGCAAGCCGTTTTCGCCCCCGGCCCTCTGCTCTCCATAGGGCGAACCGGGCCTGGGCTGCCCCGGCTCCCAGGGCCCTGCTGCTTTCCTGGGGGTCTCCGGTGCCCGAAACCCACTCCCCACTGGTTCTCCTTCGTGGGGAAGCAGAATTGGGCACGCGAAGAAGTTCTGTGCCCAGGCCCTGCCATGCCCCCTGAGCCAGCTCGGCCGCTCAGCGCTGAGGCCCCATCACACGGAACGCCCCAAACGAGCTTCTGGCAGCTGCATTCTGCAAAAGGACTCTCCTCGGGCAGCAAACCACAGCCCCAACGTGCTTCGGATCCAGAAAGCAACGCAAGCCGTTTTCGCCACCGGCCCCACGCTCTCCCTAGCGCAAAGCGGGGCTGGCCTGCCTCTGGCTCCCTTGGCCCTGCTGCTTTTCTGGGGGTCTTCGGTGGCCGAAACCCACTCCCCACGGGTTCTCCTTCATGGGGAAGCAGGATTGGGCGTGTGAAGAACTTCTGCGCCCAGGCCACAGCCATGACCCCTGAGCCAGCTCGGCCGCACAGCGCCGAGGCCCCGTCGCACCGACGGCCCAAAACAAGCTTCTGGCAGCTGCATTCTGCAAAGGGAAACTCTCCTCGGGCAGCAAACCACAGCCCCAATGCGCCTCGGATCCAGAGAGCAACGCAAGCCTTTTTCGGCCCCGGCCCCACGTTCTCCATAGGGCAAAGCGGGTAGAGCTGCCCCTGGCTCCCTGGGCCCTGCTGCTTTGCTGGGGGTCTCAGCGGCCGAAACCCACTCCCCACGGGTTTTCCTTCGTGCGGAAGCAGGATTGGGCGCGCGAAGGCCTTCTGCGCCCAGCCCCAGCCATGCCCCTTGAGCCAGCTCGGCCGCTCAGCGCCGAGGCCCCGTTGCACCAAAGGCCCAAAACGAGCTTCTGGGAACTGCATTCTGCAAAGGGAAACACTCCTCCGGCAGCAAACCACAGCCCCAATGCGCCTCGGATCCAGAGAGCAACGCTAGCCGTTTTTGCCCTCGGCCCCACGCTCTCCATAGGGCAAAGCAGGGCTGAGCTGACCCTGGCTCCCTGGACCCTGCTGCTTTGCTGGGTGTCTCCGGCGGAAGACACTCACTCCCCACGGGTTCTCCTTCGTTGGGAAGCAGGATTAGGGGGACGATGGCCTCATGCGCACAGTTCCCAGCCATGCCCCTTGAGCCAGCTCGGCGGCACAGCGCTGAGGTCCAGTCGCACCTTCGGCCAAAAACGAGCTTCTGGCAGCTGCATTCTGCAAAGGGAAACACTCCTCGAGCAGCAAACCACAGCCCCAACGCGCGTCGGATACTGAAAGCTACGCAAGCCGTTTTCGCCCCCACCCCACCCTCTCCATAGGGCAAAGCGGGGCTGGGCTGCCCCTGGCTCCCTGGGCCCTGCTGCTTTGCTGGGGGTCTCGGCGGCCGAAACCCACTCCCCACGGGTTTTCCTTCGTGGGGAAGCAGGTTGGGCGGGCGAAGGCCTTCTGCGCACAGTCCCCAGCCATGCCACCTGAGCCAGCTCGGCCGCTCAGCGCCGAGGCCCCATCACACGGAACGCCCCAAACGAGCTTCTGGCAGCTGCATTCTGCAAAGGGAAACTCTCCTCGGGCAGCAAACCACAGCCCCAACGTGCCTCGGATCCAGAAAGCAACGCAAGCCATTTTCGCGACCGGCCCCACGCTCTCCAAAGCGCGAAGCGGGGCTGGCCTGCCCCTGGCTCCCTGGGCCTGCTGCTTTGCTGGGGGTCTTGGCGGCCGACACCCACTCCCCACGGGTTTTCCTTCGTGGGGAAGCAGGATTGGGCGCGCGAAGGCCTTTTGCGCCCAGTCCACAGCCATGCCTCCTGAGCCAGCTCGGCCGCTCAGGGCCGAGGCCCCGTCGCACCGACGGCCCCAAACGAGCTTCTGGCAGCTGCATTCTGCAAAGGGAAACTCTCCTCGGGCAGCAAACCACAGCCCCAACGCGCCTCGGATCGAGAAAGCAACGCAAGCCTTTTTCGCCCCCGGCCCTACGCTCTCCATACGTACGAACCGGGCCTGGGCTGCCCCGGCTCCCTGGGCCCTGCTGCTTTGCTGGGGGTCTCCGGTGCCCGAAACCCACTCCCCACGGGTTCTCCTTCGTGGGGAAGCAGGATTCGGCTCGCGAAGGCCTTCTGCGCCCAGCCCGAGCCATGTCCCTTGAGCAAGCTCGGCCGCTCAGCGCCGAGGCCCCGTTGCACCGAAGGCCCAAAACGAGCTTCTGGGAACTGCATTCTGCAAAGGGAAACACTCCTCCGGCAGCAAACCACAGCCCCAATGCGCCTCGGATCCAGAGAGCAACGCAAGCCGTTTTTGCCCCCGGGCCTACGCTCTCCATAGCGCAACGCAGGGCAGGGCTGCCCCTGGCTACCAGAGCCCTGCTGCTTTACTGGGTGTCTTCGGCGGCCAAAACCTTCTCCCCACGGGTTCTCCTTCGTGGGGAAGCAGGATTGGGAGCGCGAAGAAGTTCTGTGCCCAGGCCCCAGCCATGCCCCCTGAGCCAGCTTGGCCGCTCAGCGCCGAGGCCCCATCACACGGAACGCCCAAAACGAGCTTCTGGCAGCTGCACTCTGCAAAGGGAAACTCTCCTCGGGCAGCAAACCACAGCCCCAAGGCGCCTCGAATCCAGAAAGCAACGCAAGCCGTTTTCGCGACCGGCCCCACGCTCTCCATAGGGCGAACCGGGCCTGGGCTGCCCCGGCTCCCTGGGCCCTGCTGCTTTGCTGGGGGTCTCGGCGGCCGACACCCACTCCCCACGGATTTTCCTTCGTGGGGAAGCAGGATTGGGCGCGCGAAGAAGTTCTTCGCCCAGTCCCCAGCCATGCCTCCTGTGCCAGCTCGGCCGCTAGCGCCGAGGCCCCGTCGCACCGACGGCCCCAAACGAGCTTCTGGCAGCTGCATTCTGCAAAGGGAAAGTCTCCTCGGGCAGCAAACCACAGCCCCAACGCGCCTCGGATCGAGAAAGCAACGCAAGCCGTTTTCGCCCCAGGCCCTCTGCTCTCCATAGGGCGAACCGGGCCTGGGCTGCCCCGGCTCCCTGGGCCCTGCTGCTTTGCTGGGGGTCTCCGGTGCCCGAAACCCACTCCCCACGGGTTCTCCTTCGTGGGGAAGCAGGATTCGGCGCGCGAAGGCCTTCTGCGCCCAGCCCCAGCCATGCCCCTTGAGCCAGCTCGGCCGCTCAGCGCCGAGGCCCCGTTGCACCGAAGGCCCAAAACGAGCTTCTGGGAACTGCATTCTTCAAAGTGAAACACTCCTCCGGCAGCAAACCACAGCCCCAATGCGCCTCAGATCCAGAGAGCAACACAAGCCGTTTTCGCCCCCGGCCCCACGCTCTCCATAGCGCAAAGCGAGGCTGAGCTCCCTGGGCCCTGCTGCATTGCTGGGGGTCTCCAGCCCCCGAAACCTAGTCCCCATGAGTTCTCCTTCGTGGGGAGGCAGGATTGGGCGCGCGAAGAAGTTCTGGGCCCAGTCCCCAGCCATGCCTCCTGTGCCAGCTCGGCCGCTCAGCGCCGAGGCCCCGTCGCACCGACGGCCCCAAACGACCTTCTGGCAGCTGCATTCTGCAAAGGGAAAGTCTCCTCGGGCAGCAAACCACAGACTCAACGCGCCTCAGATCCAGAAAGCAACGCAAGCCGTTTTCGCCACCGGCCCCACGTTCTCCATAGCGCAAAGCGGGGCTGGCCTGCCCCTGGCTCCCTGGGCCCTGCTTCTTTGCTGGGGGACTCCGGCGGCGCAAACCCACTCCCCACGGGTTCTCCTTCGTGGGGAAGCAGGATTGGGCGCGAGAAGGCCTTCTGCGCCCAGCCCCAGCCATGCCCCTTGAGCCAGCTCGGCCGCTCAGCGCCTAGGCCCCGTTGCACCGAAGGCCCAAAACGAGCTTCTGGGAACTGCATTCTGCAAAGTGAAACACTCCTCCGGCAGCAAACCGCAGCCCCAATGCGCCTCAGATCCAGAGAACAACACAAGCCGTTTTCGCCCCCGGCCCCACGCTCTCCATAGCGCAAAGCGAGGCTGAGCTCCCTGGGCCCTGCTGCATTGCTGGGGGTCTCAGCGTCCGAAACCCACTCCCCACGTGTTTTCCTTCGTGGGGAAGCAGGATTGGGCGCGAGAAGGCCTTCTGCGCCCAGGCCCCAGCCATTCCACCTGAGCCAGCACGGCCGCGCAGCGCCGAGGCCCCGTCGCACCGATGGCCCCAAACGAGCTTCTGGCAGCTGCATTCTGCAAAGGGAAACTCTCCTCGGGCAGCAAACCACAGACTCAACGCGCCTCAGATCCAGAAAGCAACGCAAGCCGTTTTCGCCACCGGCCCCACGCTCTCCATAGCGCAAAGCGGGGCTAGCCTGCCCCTGGCTCCCTGGGCCCTGCTGCTTTGCTGGGGGTCTCCGGCGGCGCAAACCCAGTCCCCAAGTGTTCTCCTTCGTGGGGAAGCAGGTTTGTGCGCGCGAAAGCCTTCTGCGCCCAGCCCCAGCCATGCCCCTTGAGCCAGCTCGGCCGCTCAGCGCCGAGGCCCCGTTGCACCGAAGGCCCAAAACGAGCTTCTGGGAACTGCATTCTGGAAAGGGAAACACTCCTCCGGCAGCAAACCACAGCCCCAATGCGCCTCAGATCCAGAGAGCAGCGCAAGCCGTTTTCGCCCCCGGCCCCACGCTCTCCATAGCGCAAAGCGAGGCTGGGCTCCCTGGGCCCTGCTGCATTGCTGGGGGTCTCCAGCCCCCGAAACATAGTCCCCATGAGTTCTCCTTCGTGGGGAGGCAGGATTGGCCGCGCGAAGAAGTTCTGCGCCCAGTCCCCAGCCATGCCTCCTGTGCCAGCTCGGCCGCTCAGCGCCGAGGCCCCGTCGCACCGACGGCCCCAAACGAGCTTCTGGCAGCTGCATTCTGCAAAGGAAACTCTCCTCGGGCAGCAAACCACAGCCCCAACGCGCCTCGGATCGAGAAAGCAACGCAAGCCGTTTTCGCCCCCGGCCCTACGCTCTCCATACGTACGAACCGGGCCTGGGCTGCCCCGGCTCCCTGGGCCCTGCTGCATTGCTGGGGGTCTCCGGTGCCCGAAACCCACTCCCCACGGGTTCTCCTTCGTGGGGAAGCAGGATTGGGCGCGCGAAGGCCTTCTGCGTCCAGCCCCAGCCATGCCCCTTGAGCCAGCTCGGCCGCTCAGCGCCGAGGCCCCGTTGCACCGAAGGCCCAAAACGAGCTTCTGGGAACTGCATTCTGCAAAGGGAAACACTCCTCCGGCAGCAAACCACAGCCCCAATGCGCCTCGGATCCAGAGAGCAACGCAAGCCGTTTTTGCCCCCGGCCCTATGCTCTCCATAGCGCAACGCAGGGCAGGGCTGCCCCTGGCTACCAGAGCCCTGCTGCTTTACTGGGTGTCTTCGGCGGCCAAAACCTTCTCCCCACGGGTTCTCCTTCGTGGAGAAGCACGATTGGGAGCGCGAAGAAGTTCTGTGCCCAGGCCCCAGCCATGTCCCCTGAGCCAGCTTGGCCGCTCAGCGCCGAGGCCCCATCACACGGAACGCCCAAAACGAGCTTCTGGCAGCTGCATTCTGCAAAGGGAAACTCTCCTCGGGCAGCAAACCACAGCCCCAACGCGCCTCGAATCCAGAAAGCAACGCAAGCCTTTTTCAGCCCCGGCCCCACGCTCTCCATAGGGCAAAGCGGGTAGAGCTGCCCCTGGCTCCCTGGGCCCTGCTGCTTTGCTGGGGGTCTCAGCGTCCGAAACCCACTCCCCACGGGTTTTCCTTCGTGGGGAAGCAGGATTGGGCGCGAGAAGGCCTTCTGCGCCCAGGCCCCAGCCATGCCCCCTGAGCCAGCTCGGCCGCGCAGCGCCGAAGCCCCGTCGCACCGATGGCCCCAAACGAGCTTCTGGCAGCTGCATTCTGCAAAGGGAAACTCTCCTCGGTCAGCAAACCACAGACTCAACGCGCCTCAGATCCAGAAAGCAACGCAAGCCGTTTTCGCCCCAGGCCCTCTGCTCTCCATAGGGCGAACCGGGCCTGGGCTGCCCCGGCTCCCTGGGCCCTGCTGCTTTGCTGGGGGTCTCCGGTGCCCGAAACCCACTCCCCACGGGTTCTCCTTCGTGGGGAAGCAGGATTCGGCGCGCGAAGGCCTTCTGTGCCCAGCCCCAGCCATGCCCCTTGAGCCAGCTCGGCCGCTCAGCGCCGAGGCCCCGTTGCACCGAAGGCCCAAAACGAGCTTCTGGGAACTGCATTCTGCAAAGGGAAACACTCCTCCGGCAGCAAACCACAGCCCCAATGCGCCTCAGATCCAGAGAGCAACACAAGCCGTTTTCGCCCCCGGCCCCACGCTCTCCATAGCGCAAAGCGAGGCTGGGCTGCCCCTGGCTCCCTGGGCCCTGCTGCATTGCTGGGGGTCTCCAGCCCCCGAAACCTAGTCCCCATGAGTTCTCCTTCGTGGGGAGGCAGGATTGGGCGCGCGAAGAAGTTCTGCGCCCAGTCCCCAGCCATGCCTCCTGTGCCAGCTCGGCCGCTCAGCGCTGAGGCCCCGTCGCACCGACGGCCCAAAACGAGCTTCTGGCAGCTGCATTCTGCAAAGGGAAACTCTCCTCGGGCAGCAAACCACAGCCCCAACGTGCCTCGGATCCAGAAAGCAACGCAAGCCGTTTTCGCCACCGGCCCCACGCTCTCCATAGCGCAAAGCGGGGCTGGCCTGCCCCTGGCTCCCTGGGCCCTGCTGCTTTGCTGGGGGACTCCGGCGGCGCAAACCCACTCCCCACGGGTTCTCCTTCGTGGGGAAGCAGGATTGGGCGCGCGAAAGCCTTCTGCGCCCAGCCCCAGCCATGCCCCTTGAGCCAGCTCGGCCGCTCAGCGCCGAGGCCCCGTTGCACCGAAGGCCGAAAACGAGCTTCTGGGAACTGCATTCTGCAAAGGGAAACACTCCTCCGGCAGCAAACCACAGCCCCAATGCGCCTCGGATCCAGAGAGCAACGCAAGCCGTTTTTGCCCCCGGCCCTACGCTCTCCATAGCGCAACGCAGGGCAGGGCTGCCCCTGGCTACCAGAGCCCTGCTGCTTTACTGGGTGTCTTCGGCGGCCAAAACCTTCTCCCCACGGGTTCTCCTTCGTGGGGAAGCAGGATTGGGCGCGCGAAGAAGTTCTGTGCCCAGGCCCCAGCCATGCCCCCTGAGCCAGCTCGGCCGCTCAGCGCCGAGGCCCCATCACACGGAAAGCCCCAAACGAGCTTCTGGCAGCTGCATTCTGCAAAGGGAAAGTCTCCTCTGGCAGCAAACCACAGCCCAACGCGCCTCGGATCGAGAAAGCAACGCAAGCCGTTTTCGCCCCCGGCCCTCTGCTCTCCATAGAGCGAACCGGGCCTGGGCTGCCCCGGCTCCCAGGGCCCTGCTGCTTTCCTGGGGGTCTCCGGTGCCCGAAACCCACTCCCCACTGGTTCTCCTTCGTGGGGAAGCAGAATTGGGCACGCGAAGAAGTTCTGTGCCCAGGCCCTGCCATGCCCCCTGAGCCAGCTCGGCCGCTCAGCGCTGAGGCCCCATCACACGGAACGCCCCAAACGAGCTTCTGGCAGCTGCATTCTGCAAAAGGACTCTCCTCGGGCAGCAAACCACAGCCCCAACGTGCTTCGGATCCAGAAAGCAACGCAAGCCGTTTTCGCCACCGGCCCCACGCTCTCCCTAGCGCAAAGCGGGGCTGGCCTGCCTCTGGCTCCCTTGGCCCTGCTGCTTTTCTGGGGGTCTTCGGTGGCCGAAACCCACTCCCCACGGGTTCTCCTTCATGGGGAAGCAGGATTGGGCGTGTGAAGAACTTCTGCGCCCAGGCCACAGCCATGACCCCTGAGCCAGCTCGGCCGCACAGCGCCGAGGCCCCGTCGCACCGACGGCCCAAAACAAGCTTCTGGCAGCTGCATTCTGCAAAGGGAAACTCTCCTCGGGCAGCAAACCACAGCCCCAATGCGCCTCGGATCCAGAGAGCAACGCAAGCCTTTTTCGGCCCCGGCCCCACGTTCTCCATAGGGCAAAGCGGGTAGAGCTGCCCCTGGCTCCCTGGGCCCTGCTGCTTTGCTGGGGGTCTCAGCGGCCGAAACCCACTCCCCACGGGTTTTCCTTCGTGCGGAAGCAGGATTGGGCGCGCGAAGGCCTTCTGCGCCCAGCCCCAGCCATGCCCCTTGAGCCAGCTCGGCCGCTCAGCGCCGAGGCCCCGTTGCACCAAAGGCCCAAAACGAGCTTCTGGGAACTGCATTCTGCAAAGGGAAACACTCCTCCGGCAGCAAACCACAGCCCCAATGCGCCTCGGATCCAGAGAGCAACGCTAGCCGTTTTTGCCCTCGGCCCCACGCTCTCCATAGGGCAAAGCAGGGCTGAGCTGACCCTGGCTCCCTGGACCCTGCTGCTTTGCTGGGTGTCTCCGGCGGAAGACACTCACTCCCCACGGGTTCTCCTTCGTTGGGAAGCAGGATTAGGGGGACGATGGCCTCATGCGCACAGTTCCCAGCCATGCCCCTTGAGCCAGCTCGGCGGCACAGCGCTGAGGTCCAGTCGCACCTTCGGCCAAAAACGAGCTTCTGGCAGCTGCATTCTGCAAAGGGAAACACTCCTCGAGCAGCAAACCACAGCCCCAACGCGCGTCGGATACTGAAAGCTACGCAAGCCGTTTTCGCCCCCACCCCACCCTCTCCATAGGGCAAAGCGGGGCTGGGCTGCCCCTGGCTCCCTGGGCCCTGCTGCTTTGCTGGGGGTCTCGGCGGCCGAAACCCACTCCCCACGGGTTTTCCTTCGTGGGGAAGCAGGTTGGGCGGGCGAAGGCCTTCTGCGCACAGTCCCCAGCCATGCCACCTGAGCCAGCTCGGCCGCACAGCGCCGAGGCCCCATCACACGGAACGCCCCAAACGAGCTTCTGGCAGCTGCATTCTGCAAAGGGAAACTCTCCTCGGGCAGCAAACCACAGCCCCAACGTGCCTCGGATCCAGAAAGCAACGCAAGCCATTTTCGCGACCGGCCCCACGCTCTCCAAAGCGCGAAGCGGGGCTGGCCTGCCCCTGGCTCCCTGGGCCTGCTGCTTTGCTGGGGGTCTTGGCGGCCGACACCCACTCCCCACGGGTTTTCCTTCGTGGGGAAGCAGGATTGGGCGCGCGAAGGCCTTTTGCGCCCAGTCCACAGCCATGCCTCCTGAGCCAGCTCGGCCGCTCAGGGCCGAGGCCCCGTCGCACCGACGGCCCCAAACGAGCTTCTGGCAGCTGCATTCTGCAAAGGGAAACTCTCCTCGGGCAGCAAACCACAGCCCCAACGCGCCTCGGATCGAGAAAGCAACGCAAGCCTTTTTCGCCCCCGGCCCTACGCTCTCCATACGTACGAACCGGGCCTGGGCTGCCCCGGCTCCCTGGGCCCTGCTGCTTTGCTGGGGGTCTCCGGTGCCCGAAACCCACTCCCCACGGGTTCTCCTTCGTGGGGAAGCAGGATTCGGCTCGCGAAGGCCTTCTGCGCCCAGCCCCAGCCATGTCCCTTGAGCAAGCTCGGCCGCTCAGCGCCGAGGCCCCGTTGCACCGAAGGCCCAAAACGAGCTTCTGGGAACTGCATTCTGCAAAGGGAAACACTCCTCCGGCAGCAAACCACAGCCCCAATGCGCCTCGGATCCAGAGAGCAACGCAAGCCGTTTTTGCCCCCGGGCCTACGCTCTCCATAGCGCAACGCAGGGCAGGGCTGCCCCTGGCTACCAGAGCCCTGCTGCTTTACTGGGTGTCTTCGGCGGCCAAAACCTTCTCCCCACGGGTTCTCCTTCGTGGGGAAGCAGGATTGGGAGCGCGAAGAAGTTCTGTGCCCAGGCCCCAGCCATGCCCCCTGAGCCAGCTTGGCCGCTCAGCGCCGAGGCCCCATCACACGGAACGCCCAAAACGAGCTTCTGGCAGCTGCACTCTGCAAAGGGAAACTCTCCTCGGGCAGCAAACCACAGCCCCAAGGCGCCTCGAATCCAGAAAGCAACGCAAGCCGTTTTCGCGACCGGCCCCACGCTCTCCATAGGGCGAACCGGGCCTGGGCTGCCCCGGCTCCCTGGGCCCTGCTGCTTTGCTGGGGGTCTCGGCGGCCGACACCCACTCCCCACGGATTTTCCTTCGTGGGGAAGCAGGATTGGGCGCGCGAAGAAGTTCTTCGCCCAGTCCCCAGCCATGCCTCCTGTGCCAGCTCGGCCGCTAGCGCCGAGGCCCCGTCGCACCGACGGCCCCAAACGAGCTTCTGGCAGCTGCATTCTGCAAAGGGAAAGTCTCCTCGGGCAGCAAACCACAGCCCCAACGCGCCTCGGATCGAGAAAGCAACGCAAGCCGTTTTCGCCCCAGGCCCTCTGCTCTCCATAGGGCGAACCGGGCCTGGGCTGCCCCGGCTCCCTGGGCCCTGCTGCTTTGCTGGGGGTCTCCGGTGCCCGAAACCCACTCCCCACGGGTTCTCCTTCGTGGGGAAGCAGGATTCGGCGCGCGAAGGCCTTCTGCGCCCAGCCCCAGCCATGCCCCTTGAGCCAGCTCGGCCGCTCAGCGCCGAGGCCCCGTTGCACCGAAGGCCCAAAACGAGCTTCTGGGAACTGCATTCTTCAAAGTGAAACACTCCTCCGGCAGCAAACCACAGCCCCAATGCGCCTCAGATCCAGAGAGCAACACAAGCCGTTTTCGCCCCCGGCCCCACGCTCTCCATAGCGCAAAGCGAGGCTGAGCTCCCTGGGCCCTGCTGCATTGCTGGGGGTCTCCAGCCCCCGAAACCTAGTCCCCATGAGTTCTCCTTCGTGGGGAGGCAGGATTGGGCGCGCGAAGAAGTTCTGGGCCCAGTCCCCAGCCATGCCTCCTGTGCCAGCTCGGCCGCTCAGCGCCGAGGCCCCGTCGCACCGACGGCCCCAAACGACCTTCTGGCAGCTGCATTCTGCAAAGGGAAAGTCTCCTCGGGCAGCAAACCACAGACTCAACGCGCCTCAGATCCAGAAAGCAACGCAAGCCGTTTTCGCCACCGGCCCCACGTTCTCCATAGCGCAAAGCGGGGCTGGCCTGCCCCTGGCTCCCTGGGCCCTGCTTCTTTGCTGGGGGACTCCGGCGGCGCAAACCCACTCCCCACGGGTTCTCCTTCGTGGGGAAGCAGGATTGGGCGCGAGAAGGCCTTCTGCGCCCAGCCCCAGCCATGCCCCTTGAGCCAGCTCGGCCGCTCAGCGCCTAGGCCCCGTTGCACCGAAGGCCCAAAACGAGCTTCTGGGAACTGCATTCTGCAAAGTGAAACACTCCTCCGGCAGCAAACCACAGCCCCAATGCGCCTCAGATCCAGAGAGCAACACAAGCCGTTTTCGCCCCCGGCCCCACGCTCTCCATAGCGCAAAGCGAGGCTGAGCTCCCTGGGCCCTGCTGCATTGCTGGGGGTCTCAGCGTCCGAAACCCACTCCCCACGTGTTTTCCTTCGTGGGGAAGCAGGATTGGGCGCGAGAAGGCCTTCTGCGCCCAGGCCCCAGCCATTCCACCTGAGCCAGCACGGCCGCGCAGCGCCGAGGCCCCGTCGCACCGATGGCCCCAAACGAGCTTCTGGCAGCTGCATTCTGCAAAGGGAAACTCTCCTCGGGCAGCAAACCACAGACTCAACGCGCCTCAGATCCAGAAAGCAACGCAAGCCGTTTTCGCCACCGGCCCCACGCTCTCCATAGCGCAAAGCGGGGCTAGCCTGCCCCTGGCTCCCTGGGCCCTGCTGCTTTGCTGGGGGTCTCCGGCGGCGCAAACCCAGTCCCCAAGTGTTCTCCTTCGTGGGGAAGCAGGTTTGTGCGCGCGAAAGCCTTCTGCGCCCAGCCCCAGCCATGCCCCTTGAGCCAGCTCGGCCGCTCAGCGCCGAGGCCCCGTTGCACCGAAGGCCCAAAACGAGCTTCTGGGAACTGCATTCTGGAAAGGGAAACACTCCTCCGGCAGCAAACCACAGCCCCAATGCGCCTCAGATCCAGAGAGCAGCGCAAGCCGTTTTCGCCCCCGTCCCCACGCTCTCCATAGCGCAAAGCGAGGCTGGGCTGCCCCTGGCTCCCTGGGCCCTGCTGCATTGCTGGGGGTCTCCAGCGCCCGAAACCTAGTCCCCATGAGTTCTCCTTCGTGGGGAGGCAGGATTGGCCGCGCGAAGAAGTTCTGCGCCCAGTCCCCAGCCATGCCTCCTGTGCCAGCTCGGCCGCTCAGCGCCGAGGCCCCGTCGCACCGACGGCCCAAAACGAGCTTCTGGCAGCTGCATTCTGCAAAGGGAAAGTCTCCTCGGGCAGCAAACCACAGCCCCAACGCGCCTCGGATCGAGAAAGCAACGCAAGCCGTTTTCGCCCCCGGCCCTCTGCTCTCCATAGGGCGTACCGGGCCTGGGCTGGGAACTGCATTCTGCAAAGGGAAACACTCCTCCGGCAGCAAACCACAGCCCCAATGCGCCTCGGATCCAGAGAGCAACGCAAGCCGTTTTTGCACCCAGCCCCACGCTCTCCATAGCGCAACGCAGGGCAGGGCTGCCCCTGGCTACCAGAGCCCTGCTGCTTTACTGGGTGTCTTCGGCGGCCAAAACCCACTCCCCACGGGTTCTCCTTCGTGGGGAAGCAGGATTGGGCGCGCGAAGGCCTTCTGCGCCCAGACCCCAGCCATGCCAGCTGAGCCAGCTCGGGCGCGCAGCGCCGAAGCCCCGTCGCACCGATGGCCCCAAACGAGCTTCTGGCAGCTGCATTCTGCAAAGGGAAACTCTCCTCGGGCAGCAAACCACAGACTCAACGCGCCTCAGATCCAGAAAACAACACAAGCCGTTTTCGCCCCCGGCCCCACGCTCTCCATAGCGCAAAGCGAGGCTGGGCTGCCCCTGGCTCCGTGGGCCCTGCTGCATTGCTGGGGGTCTCCAGCGCCCGAAACCTAGTCCCCATGAGTTCTTCTTCGTGGGGAGGCAGGATTGGGCGCGCGAAGAAGTTCTGCGCCCAGTCCCCAGCCATGCCTCCTGTGCCAGCTCGGCCGCTCAGCGCCGAGGCCCCGTCGCACCGACGGCCCAAAACGAGCTTCTGGCAGCTGCATTCTGCAAAGGGAAAGTCTCCTCGGGCAGCAAACCACAGACTCAACGCGCCTCGGATCCAGAAAGCAACGCAAGCCGTTTTCGCCACCGGCCCCACGTTCTCCATAGCGCAAAGCGGGGCTGGCCTGCCCCTGGCTCCCTGGGCCCTGCTTCTTTGCTGGGGGACTCCGGCGGCGCAAACCCACTCCCCACGGGTTCTCCTTCGTGGGGAAGCAGGATTGGGCGCGAGAAGGCCTTCTGCGCCCAGCCCCAGCCATGCCCCTTGAGCCAGCTCGGCCGCTCAGCGCCTAGGCCCCGTTGCACCGAAGGCCCAAAACGAGCTTCTGGGAACTGCATTCTGCAAAGTGAAACACTCCTCCGGCAGCAAACCACAGCCCCAATGCGCCTCAGATCCAGAGAACAACACAAGCCGTTTTCGCCCCCGGCCCCACGCTCTCCATAGCGCAAAGCGAGGCTGAGCTCCCTGGGCCCTGCTGCATTGCTGGGGGTCTCAGCGTCCGAAACCCACTCCCCACGTGTTTTCCTTCGTGGGGAAGCAGGATTGGGCGCGAGAAGGCCTTCTGCGCCCAGGCCCCAGCCATTCCACCTGAGCCAGCACGGCCGCGCAGCGCCGAGGCCCCGTCGCACCGATGGCCCCAAACGAGCTTCTGGCAGCTGCATTCTGCAAAGGGAAACTCTCCTCGGGCAGCAAACCACAGACTCAACGCGCCTCAGATCCAGAAAGCAACGCAAGCCGTTTTCGCCACCGGCCCCACGCTCTCCATAGCGCAAAGCGGGGCTAGCCTGCCCCTGGCTCCCTGGGCCCTGCTGCTTTGCTGGGGGTCTCCGGCGGCGCAAACCCAGTCCCCAAGTGTTCTCCTTCGTGGGGAAGCAGGTTTGTGCGCGCGAAAGCCTTCTGCGCCCAGCCCCAGCCATGCCCCTTGAGCCAGCTCGGCCGCTCAGCGCCGAGGCCCCGTTGCACCGAAGGCCCAAAACGAGCTTCTGGGAACTGCATTCTGGAAAGGGAAACACTCCTCCGGCAGCAAACCACAGCCCCAATGCGCCTCAGATCCAGAGAGCAGCGCAAGCCGTTTTCGCCCCCGGCCCCACGCTCTCCATAGCGCAAAGCGAGGCTGGGCTGCCCCTGGCTCCCTGGGCCCTGCTGCATTGCTGGGGGTCTCCAGCGCCCGAAACCTAGTCCCCATGAGTTCTCCTTCGTGGGGAGGCAGGATTGGCCGCGCGAAGAAGTTCTGCGCCCAGTCCCCAGCCATGCCTCCTGTGCCAGCTCGGCCGCTCAGCGCCGAGGCCCCGTCGCACCGACGGCCCAAAACGAGCTTCTGGCAGCTGCATTCTGCAAAGGGAAAGTCTCCTCGGGCAGCAAACCACAGCCCCAACGCGCCTCGGATCGAGAAAGCAACGCAAGCCGTTTTCGCCCCCGGCCCTCTGCTCTCCATAGGGCGTACCGGGCCTGGGCTGGGAACTGCATTCTGCAAAGGGAAACACTCCTCCGGCAGCAAACCACAGCCCCAATGCGCCTCGGATCCAGAGAGCAACGCAAGCCGTTTTTGCACCCAGCCCCACGCTCTCCATAGCGCAACGCAGGGCAGGGCTGCCCCTGGCTACCAGAGCCCTGCTGCTTTACTGGGTGTCTTCGGCGGCCAAAACCCACTCCCCACGGGTTCTCCTTCGTGGGGAAGCAGGATTGGGCGCGCGAAGGCCTTCTGCGCCCAGACCCCAGCCATGCCAGCTGAGCCAGCTCGGGCGCGCAGCGCCGAAGCCCCGTCGCACCGATGGCCCCAAACGAGCTTCTGGCAGCTGCATTCTGCAAAGGGAAACTCTCCTCGGGCAGCAAACCACAGACTCAACGCGCCTCAGATCCAGAAAACAACACAAGCCGTTTTCGCCCCCGGCCCCACGCTCTCCATAGCGCAAAGCGAGGCTGGGCTGCCCCTGGCTCCGTGGGCCCTGCTGCATTGCTGGGGGTCTCCAGCGCCCGAAACCTAGTCCCCATGAGTTCTTCTTCGTGGGGAGGCAGGATTGGGCGCGCGAAGAAGTTCTGCGCCCAGTCCCCAGCCATGCCTCCTGTGCCAGCTCGGCCGCTCAGCGCCGAGGCCCCGTCGCACCGACGGCCCAAAACGAGCTTCTGGCAGCTGCATTCTGCAAAGGGAAACTCTCCTCGGGCAGCAAACCACAGCCCCAACGTGCCTCGGATCCAGAAAGCAACGCAAGCCGTTTTCGCCACCGGCCCCACGTTCTCCATAGCGCAAAGCGGGGCTGGCCTGCCCCTGGCTCCCTGGGCCCTGCTGCTTTGCTGGGGGACTCCGGCGGCGCAAACCCACTCCCCACGGGTTCTCCTTCGTGGGGAAGCAGGATTGGGCGCGCGAAGGCCTTCTGCGCCCAGCCCCAGCCATGCCCCTTGAGCCAGCTCGGCCGCTCAGCGCCGAGGCCCCGTTGCACCGAAGGCCCAAAACGAGCTTCTGGGAACTGCATTCTGCAAAGTGAAACACTCCTCTGACAGCAAACCGCAGCCCCAATGCGCCTCAGATCCAGAGAGCAACACAAGCCGTTTTCGCCCCCGGCCCCACGCTCTCCATAGCGCAAAGCGAGGCTGAGCTCCCTGGGCCCTGCTGCTTTGCTGGGGGTCTCAGCGGCCGAAACCCACTCCCCACGGGTTTTCCTTCGTGGGGAAGCAGGATTGGGCGCGAGAAGGCCTTCTGCGCCCAGGCGCCAGCCATGCCCCCTGAGCCAGCTCGGCCGCTCAGCGCCGAGGCCCCGTCGCACCGACGGCCCCAAACGAACTTCTGGCAGCTGCATTCTGCAAAGGGAAACTCTCCTCCGGCAGCAAACCACAGCCCCAATGCGCCTCAGATCCAGAGAGCAACGCAAGCCGTTTTCGCCCCCGGCCCCACGCTCTCCATAGCGCAAAGCGAGGCTGGGCTGCCCCTGGCTCCCTGGGCCCTGCTGCATTGCTGGGGGTCTCCAGCGCCCGAAACCTAGTCCCCATGAGTTCTCCTTCGTGGGGAGGCAGGATTGGCCGCGCGAAGAAGTTCTGCGCCCAGTCCCCAGCCATGCCTCCTGTGCCAGCTCGGCCGCTCAGCGCCGAGGCCCCGTCGCACCGACGGCCCAAAACGAGCTTCTGGCAGCTGCATTCTGCAAAGGGAAAGTCTCCTCGGGCAGCAAACCACAGCCCCAACGCGCCTCGGATCGAGAAAGCAACGCAAGCCGTTTTCGCCCCCGGCCCTCTGCTCTCCATAGGGCGAACCGGGCCTGGGCTGCCCCGGCTCCCTGGGCCCTGCTGCTTTGCTGGGGGTCTCCGGTGCCCGAAACCCACTCCCCACGGGTTCTCCTTCGTGGGGAAGCAGGATTGGGCGCGCGAAAGCCTTCTGCGCCCAGCCCCAGCCATGCCCCTTGAGCCAGCTCGGCCGCTCAGCGCCGAGGCCCCGTTGCACCGAAGGCCGAAAACGAGCTTCTGGGAACTGCATTCTGCAAAGGGAAACACTCCTCCGGCAGCAAACCACAGCCCCAATGCGCCTCGGATCCAGAGAGCAACGCAAGCCGTTTTTGCACCCAGCCCCACGCTCTCCATAGCGCAACGCAGGGCAGGGCTGCCCCTGGCTACCAGAGCCCTGCTGCTTTACTGGGTGTCTTCGGCGGCCAAAACCTTCTCCCCACGGGTTCTCCTTCGTGGGGAAGCAGGATTGGGCGCGCGAAGAAGTTCTGTGCCCAGGCCCCAGCCATGCCCCCTGAGCCAGCTCGGCCGCTCAGCGCCGAGGCCCCATCACACGGAAAGCCCCAAACGAGCTTCTGGCAGCTGCATTCTGCAAAGGGAAAGTCTCCTCGGGCAGCAAACCACAGCCCCAACGCGCCTCGGATCGAGAAAGCAACGCAAGCCGTTTTCGCCCCAGGCCCTCTGCTCTCCATAGGGCGAACCGGGCCTGGGCTGCCCAGGCTCCCTGGGCCCTGCTGCTTTGCTGGGGGTCTCCGGTGCCCGAAACCCACTCCCCACGGGTTCTCCTTCGTGGGGAAGCAGGATTCGGCGCGCGAAGGCCTTCTGCGCCCAGCCCCAGCCATGCCCCTTGAGCCAGCTCGGCCGCTCAGCGCCGAGGCCCCGTTGCACCGAAGGCCCAAAACGAGCTTCTGGGAACTGCATTCTTCAAAGTGAAACACTCCTCCGGCAGCAAACCACAGCCCCAATGCGCCTCAGATCCAGAGAGCAACACAAGCCGTTTTCGCCCCCGGCCCCACGCTCTCCATAGCGCAAAGCGAGGCTGAGCTCCCTGGGCCCTGCTGCATTGCTGGGGGTCTCCAGCCCCCGAAACCTAGTCCCCATGAGTTCTCCTTCGTGGGGAGGCAGGATTGGGCGCGCGAAGAAGTTCTGGGCCCAGTCCCCAGCCATGCCTCCTGTGCCAGCTCGGCCGCTCAGCGCCGAGGCCCCGTCGCACCGACGGCCCCAAACGACCTTCTGGCAGCTGCATTCTGCAAAGGGAAAGTCTCCTCGGGCAGCAAACCACAGACTCAACGCGCCTCAGATCCAGAAAGCAACGCAAGCCGTTTTCGCCACCGGCCCCACGTTCTCCATAGCGCAAAGCGGGGCTGGCCTGCCCCTGGCTCCCTGGGCCCTGCTTCTTTGCTGGGGGACTCCGGCGGCGCAAACCCACTCCCCACGGGTTCTCCTTCGTGGGGAAGCAGGATTGGGCGCGAGAAGGCCTTCTGCGCCCAGCCCCAGCCATGCCCCTTGAGCCAGCTCGGCCGCTCAGCGCCTAGGCCCCGTTGCACCGAAGGCCCAAAACGAGCTTCTGGGAACTGCATTCTGCAAAGTGAAACACTCCTCCGGCAGCAAACCACAGCCCCAATGCGCCTCAGATCCAGAGAGCAACACAAGCCGTTTTCGCCCCCGGCCCCACGCTCTCCATAGCGCAAAGCGAGGCTGAGCTCCCTGGACCCTGCTGCATTGCTGGGGGTCTCAGCGTCCGAAACCCACTCCCCACGTGTTTTCCTTCGTGGGGAAGCAGGATTGGGCGCGAGAAGGCCTTCTGCGCCCAGGCCCCAGCCATTCCACCTGAGCCAGCACGGCCGCGCAGCGCCGAGGCCCCGTCGCACCGATGGCCCCAAACGAGCTTCTGGCAGCTGCATTCTGCAAAGGGAAACTCTCCTCGGGCAGCAAACCACAGACTCAACGCGCCTCAGATCCAGAAAGCAACGCAAGCCGTTTTCGCCACCGGCCCCACGCTCTCCATAGCGCAAAGCGGGGCTAGCCTGCCCCTGGCTCCCTGGGCCCTGCTGCTTTGCTGGGGGTCTCCGGCGGCGCAAACCCAGTCCCCAAGTGTTCTCCTTCGTGGGGAAGCAGGTTTGTGCGCGCGAAAGCCTTCTGCGCCCAGCCCCAGCCATGCCCCTTGAGCCAGCTCGGCCGCTCAGCGCCGAGGCCCCGTTGCACCGAAGGCCCAAAACGAGCTTCTGGGAACTGCATTCTGGAAAGGGAAACACTCCTCCGGCAGCAAACCACAGCCCCAATGCGCCTCAGATCCAGAGAGCAGCGCAAGCCGTTTTCGCCCCCGGCCCCACGCTCTCCATAGCGCAAAGCGAGGCTGGGCTGCCCCTGGCTCCCTGGGCCCTGCTGCATTGCTGGGGGTCTCCAGCGCCCGAAACCTAGTCCCCATGAGTTCTCCTTCGTGGGGAGGCAGGATTGGCCGCGCGAAGAAGTTCTGCGCCCAGTCCCCAGCCATGCCTCCTGTGCCAGCTCGGCCGCTCAGCGCCGAGGCCCCGTCGCACCGACGGCCCAAAACGAGCTTCTGGCAGCTGCATTCTGCAAAGGGAAAGTCTCCTCGGGCAGCAAACCACAGCCCCAACGCGCCTCGGATCGAGAAAGCAACGCAAGCCGTTTTCGCCCCCGGCCCTCTGCTCTCCATAGGGCGTACCGGGCCTGGGCTGGGAACTGCATTCTGCAAAGGGAAACACTCCTCCGGCAGCAAACCACAGCCCCAATGCGCCTCGGATCCAGAGAGCAACGCAAGCCGTTTTTGCACCCAGCCCCACGCTCTCCATAGCGCAACGCAGGGCAGGGCTGCCCCTGGCTACCAGAGCCCTGCTGCTTTACTGGGTGTCTTCGGCGGCCAAAACCCACTCCCCACGGGTTCTCCTTCGTGGGGAAGCAGGATTGGGCGCGCGAAGGCCTTCTGCGCCCAGACCCCAGCCATGCCAGCTGAGCCAGCTCGGGCGCGCAGCGCCGAAGCCCCGTCGCACCGATGGCCCCAAACGAGCTTCTGGCAGCTGCATTCTGCAAAGGGAAACTCTCCTCGGGCAGCAAACCACAGACTCAACGCGCCTCAGATCCAGAAAACAACACAAGCCGTTTTCGCCCCCGGCCCCACGCTCTCCATAGCGCAAAGCGAGGCTGGGCTGCCCCTGGCTCCGTGGGCCCTGCTGCATTGCTGGGGGTCTCCAGCGCCCGAAACCTAGTCCCCATGAGTTCTTCTTCGTGGGGAGGCAGGATTGGGCGCGCGAAGAAGTTCTGCGCCCAGTCCCCAGCCATGCCTCCTGTGCCAGCTCGGCCGCTCAGCGCCGAGGCCCCGTCGCACCGACGGCCCAAAACGAGCTTCTGGCAGCTGCATTCTGCAAAGGGAAACTCTCCTCGGGCAGCAAACCACAGCCCCAACGTGCCTCGGATCCAGAAAGCAACGCAAGCCGTTTTCGCCACCGGCCCCACGTTCTCCATAGCGCAAAGCGGGGCTGGCCTGCCCCTGGCTCCCTGGGCCCTGCTGCTTTGCTGGGGGACTCCGGCGGCGCAAACCCACTCCCCACGGGTTCTCCTTCGTGGGGAAGCAGGATTGGGCGCGCGAAGGCCTTCTGCGCCCAGCCCCAGCCATGCCCCTTGAGCCAGCTCGGCCGCTCAGCGCCGAGGCCCCGTTGCACCGAAGGCCCAAAACGAGCTTCTGGGAACTGCATTCTGCAAAGTGAAACACTCCTCTGACAGCAAACCGCAGCCCCAATGCGCCTCAGATCCAGAGAGCAACACAAGCCGTTTTCGCCCCCGGCCCCACGCTCTCCATAGCGCAAAGCGAGGCTGAGCTCCCTGGGCCCTGCTGCTTTGCTGGGGGTCTCAGCGGCCGAAACCCACTCCCCACGGGTTTTCCTTCGTGGGGAAGCAGGATTGGGCGCGAGAAGGCCTTCTGCGCCCAGGCCCCAGCCATTCCACCTGAGCCAGCTCGGCCGCGCAGCGCCGAGGCCCCGTCGCACCGATGGCCCCAAACGAGCTTCTGGCAGCTGCATTCTGCAAAGGGAAACACTCCTCCGGCAGCAAACCACAGCCCCAATGCGCCTCAGATCCAGAGAGCAGCGCAAGCCGTTTTCGCCCCCGGCCCCACGCTCTCCATAGCGCAAAGCGAGGCTGGGCTGCCCCTGGCTCCCTGGGCCCTGCTGCATTGCTGGGGGTCTCCAGCGCCCGAAACCTAGTCCCCATGAGTTCTCCTTCGTGGGGAGGCAGGATTGGCCGCGCGAAGAAGTTCTGCGCCCAGTCCCCAGCCATGCCTCCTGTGCCAGCTCGGCCGCTCAGCGCCGAGGCCCCGTCGCACCGACGGCCCAAAACGAGCTTCTGGCAGCTGCATTCTGCAAAGGGAAAGTCTCCTCGGGCAGCAAACCACAGCCCCAACGCGCCTCGGATCGAGAAAGCAACGCAAGCCGTTTTCGCCCCCGGCCCTCTGCTCTCCATAGGGCGAACCGGGCCTGGGCTGCCCCGGCTCCCTGGGCCCTGCTGCTTTGCTGGGGGTCTCCGGTGCCCGAAACCCACTCCCCACGGGTTCTCCTTCGTGGGGAAGCAGGATTGGGCGCGCGAAAGCCTTCTGCGCCCAGCCGCAGCCATGCCCCTTGAGCCAGCTCGGCCGCTCAGCGCCGAGGCCCCGTTGCACCGAAGGCCGAAAACGAGCTTCTGGGAACTGCATTCTGCAAAGGGAAACACTCCTCCGGCAGCAAACCACAGCCCCAATGCGCCTCGGATCCAGAGAGCAACGCAAGCCGTTTTTGCACCCAGCCCCACGCTCTCCATAGCGCAACGCAGGGCAGGGCTGCCCCTGGCTACCAGAGCCCTGCTGCTTTACTGGGTGTCTTCGGCGGCCAAAACCTTCTCCCCACGGGTTCTCCTTCGTGGGGAAGCAGGATTGGGCGCGCGAAGGCCTTCTGCGCCCAGCCCCAGCCATGCCCCTTGAGCCAGCTCGGCCGCTCAGCGCCGAGGCCCCGTTGCACCGAAGGCCCAAAACGAGCTTCTGGGAACTGCATTCTGCAAAGTGAAACACTCCTCCGGCAGCAAACCACAGCCCCATTGCGCCTCAGATCCAGAGAGCAACACAAGCCGTTTTCCCCCCCGGCCCCACGCTCTCCAAAGCGCAAAGCGAGGCTGAGCTCCCTGGGCCCTGCTGCATTGCTGGGGGTCTCCAGCGCCCGAAACCTAGTCCCCATGAGTTCTCCTTCGTGGGGAGGCAGGATTGGGCGCGCGAAGAAGTTCTGCACCCAGTCCCCAGCCATGCCTCCTGTGCCAGCTCGGCCGTTCAGCGCCGAGGCCCCGTCGCACCGACGGCCCCAAAAGAGCTTCTGGCAGCTGCATTCTGCAAAGGGAAAGTCTCCTCGGGCAGCAAACCACAGCCCCAACGCGCCTCGGATCGAGAAAGCAACGCAAGCCGTTTTCGCCCCCGGCCCTCTGCTCTCCATAGGGCGAACCGGGCCTGGGCTGCCCCGGCTCTCTGGGCCCTGCTGCTTTGCTGGGGGTCTCCGGTGCCCGAAACCCACTCCCCACGGGTTCTCCTTCGTGGGGAAGCAGGATTCGGCGCGCGAAGGCCTTCTGCGCCCAGCCCCAGCCATGCCCCTTGAGCCAGCTCGGCCGCTCAGCGCCGAGGCCCCGTTGCACCAAAGGCCCAAAACGAGCTTCTGGGAACTGCATTCTGCAAAGGGAAACACTCCTCCGGCAGCAAACCACAGCCCCAATGCGCCTCAGATCCAGAGAGCAACACAAGCCGTTTTCGCCCCCGGCCCCACGCTCTCCATAGCGCAAAGCGAGGCTGAGCTCCCTGGGCCCTGCTGCTTCGCTGGGGGTCTCAGCGTCCGAAACCCACTCCCCACGGGTTTTCCTTCGTGGGGAAGCAGGATTGGGCGCGAGAAGGCCTTCTGCGCCCAGGCCCCAGCCATTCCACCTGAGCCAGCTCGGCCGCGCAGCGCCGAGGCCCCGTCGCACCGATGGCCCCAAACGAGCTTCTGGCAGCTGCATTCTGCAAAGGGAAACTCTCCTCGGGCAGCAAACCACAGACTCAACGCGCCTCAGATCCAGAAAGCAACGCAAGCCGTTTTCGCCACCGGTCCCACGCTCTCCATAGCGCAAAGCGGGGCTAGCCTGCCCCTGGCTCCCTGGGCCCTGCTGCTTTGCTGGGGGTCTCCGGCGGCGCAAACCCAGTCCCCAAGTGTTCTCCTTCGTGGGGAAGCAGGATTGTGCGCGCGAAAGCCTTCTGTGCCCAGCCCCAGCCATGCCCCTTGAGCCAGCTCGGCCGCTCAGCGCCGAGGCCCCGTTGCACCGAAGGCCCAAAACGAGCTTCTGGGAACTGCATTCTGCAAAGGGAAACACTCCTCCGGCAGCAAACCACAGCCCCAATGCGCCTCAGATCCAGAGAGCAGCGCAAGCCGTTTTCGCCCCCGGCCCCACGCTCTCCATAGCGCAAAGCGAGGCTGGGCTGCCCCTGGCTCCCTGGGCCCTGCTGCATTGCTGGGGGTCTCCAGCGCCCGAAACCTAGTCCCCATGAGTTCTCCTTCGTGGGGAGGCAGGATTGGCCGCGCGAAGAAGTTCTGTGCCCAGGCCGCAGCCATGCCCCCTGAGCCAGCTTGGCCGCTCAGCGCCGAGGCCCCATCACACGGAACGCCCAAAACGAGCTTCTGGCAGCTGCATTCTGCAAAGGGAAACTCTCCTCGGGCAGCAAACCACAGCCCCAACGCGCCTCGAATCCAGAAAGCAACGCAAGCCTTTTTCAGCCCCGGCCCCACGCTCTCCATAGGGCAAAGCGGGTAGAGCTGCCCCTGGCTCCCTGGGCCCTGCTGCTTTGCCGGGGGTCTCAGCGTCCGAAACCCACTCCCCACGGGTTTTCCTTCGTGGGGAAGCAGAATTGGGCGCGAGAAGGCCTTCTGCGCCCAGGCCCCAGCCATGCCCCCTGAGCCAGCTCGGCCGCGCAGCGCCGAAGCCCCGTCGCACCGATGGCCCCAAACGAGCTTCTGGCAGCTGCATTCTGCAAAGGGAAACTCTCCTCGGGCAGCAAACCACAGACTCAACGCGCCTCAGATCCAGAAAGCAACGCAAGCCGTTTTCGCCACCGGTCCCACGCTCTCCATAGCGCAAAGCGGGGCTAGCCTGCCCCTGTCTCCCTGGGCCCTGCTGCTTTGCTGGGGGTCTCCGGCGGCGCAAACCCAGTCCCCAAGTGTTCTCCTTCGTGGGGAAGCAGGATTGTGCGCGCGAAAGCCTTCTGTGCCCAGCCCCAGCCATGCCCCTTGAGCCAGCTCGGCCGCTCAGCGCCGAGGCCCCGTTGCACCGAAGGCCCAAAACGAGCTTCTGGGAACTGCATTCTGCAAAGGGAAACACTCCTCCGGCAGCAAACCACAGCCCCAATGCGCCTCAGATCCAGAGAGCAGCGCAAGCCGTTTTCGCCCCCGGCCCCACGCTCTCCATAGCGCAAAGCGAGGCTGGGCTGCCCCTGGCTCCCTGGGCCCTGCTGCATTGCTGGGGGTCTCCAGCGCCCGAAACCTAGTCCCCATGAGTTCTCCTTCGTGGGGAGGCAGGATTGGCCGCGCGAAGAAGTTCTGGGCCCAGTCCCCAGCCATGCCTCCTGTGCCAGCTCGGCCGCTCAGCGCCGAGGCCCCGTCGCACCGACGGCCCCAAACGAGCTTCTGGCAGCTGCATTCTGCAAAGGGAAAGTCTCCTCGGGCAGCAAACCACAGCCCCAACGCGCCTCGGATCGAGAAAGCAACGCAAGCCGTTTTCGCCCCCGGCCCTCTGCTCTCCATAGGGCGAACCGGGCCTGGGCTGCCCCGGCTCCCTGGGCCCTGCTGCTTTGCTGGGGGTCTCCGGTGCCCGAAACCCACTCCCCACGGGTTCTCCTTCGTGGGGAAGCAGGACTGGGCGCGCGAAGGCCTTCTGCGCCCAGCCCCAGCCATGCCCCTTGAGCCAGCTCGGCCGCTCAGCGCCGAGGCCCCGTTGCACCGAAGGCCCAAAACGAGCTTCTGGGAACTGCATTCTGCAAAGTGAAACACTCCTCCGGCAGCAAACCACAGCCCCATTGCGCCTCAGATCCAGAGAGCAACACAAGCCGTTTTCGCCCCCGGCCCCACGCTCTCCAAAGCGCAAAGCGAGGCTGAGCTCCCTGGGCCCTGCTGCATTGCTGGGGGTCTCCAGCGCCCGAAACCTAGTCCCCATGAGTTCTCCTTCGTGGGGAGGCAGGATTGGGCGCGCGAAGAAGTTCTGCACCCAGTCCCCAGCCATGCCTCCTGTGCCAGCTCGGCCGTTCAGCGCCGAGGCCCCGTCGCACCGATGGCCCCAAACGAGCTTCTGGCAGCTGCATTCTGCAAAGGGAAAGTCTCCTCGGGCAGCAAACCACAGCCCCAACGCGCCTCGGATCGAGAAAGCAACGCAAGCCGTTTTCGCCCCCGGCCCTCTGCTCTCCATAGGGCGAACCGGGCCTGGGCTGCCCCGGCTCCCTGGGCCCTGCTGCTTTGCTGGGGGTCTCCGGTGCCCGAAACCCACTCCCCACGGGTTCTCCTTCGTGGGGAAGCAGGATTCGGCGCGCGAAGGCCTTCTGCGCCCAGCCCCAGCCATGCCCCTTGAGCCAGCTCGGCCGCTCAGCGCCGAGGCCCCGTTGCACCAAAGGCCCAAAACGAGCTTCTGGGAACTGCATTCTGCAAAGGGAAACAATCCTCCGGCAGCAAACCACAGCCCCAATGCGCCTCAGATCCAGAGAGCAACACAAGCCGTTTTTGCCCCCGGCCCCACGCTCTCCATAGCGCAAAGCGAGGCTGAGCTCCCTGGGCCCTGCTGCTTCGCTGGGGGTCTCAGCGTCCGAAACCCACTCCCCACGGGTTTTCCTTCGTGGGGAAGCAGGATTGGGCGCGAGAAGGCCTTCTGCGCCCAGGCCCCAGCCATTCCACCTGAGCCAGCTCGGCCGCTCAGCGCCGAGGCCCCGTCGCACCGATGTCCCCAAACGAGCTTCTGGCAGCTGCATTCTGCAAAGGGAAACTCTCCTCGGGCAGCAAACCACAGACTCAACGCGCCTCAGATCCAGAAAGCAACGCAAGCCGTTTTCGCCACCGGCCCCACGCTCTCCATAGCGCAAAGCGGGGCTAGCCTGCCCCTGGCTCCCTGGGCCCTGCTGCTTTGCTGGGGGTCTCCGGCGGCGCAAACCCAGTCCCCAAGTGTTCTCCTTCGTGGGGAAGCAGGATTGTGCGCGCGAAAGCCTTCTGTGCCCAGCCCCAGCCATGCCCCTTGAGCCAGCTCGGCCGCTCAGCGCCGAGGCCCCGTTGCACCGAAGTCCCAAAACGAGCTTCTGGGAACTGCATTCTGCAAAGGGAAACACTCCTCCGGCAGCAAACCACAGCCCCAATGCGCCTCAGATCCAGAGAGCAGCGCAAGCCGTTTTCGCCCCCGGCCCCACGCTCTCCATAGCGCAAAGCGAGGCTGGGCTGCCCCTGGCTCCCTGGGCCCTGCTGCATTGCTGGGGGTCTCCAGCGCCCGAAACCTAGTCCCCATGAGTTCTCCTTCGTGGGGAGGCAGGATTGGCCGCGCGAAGAAGTTCTGTGCCCAGGCCGCAGCCATGCCCCCTGAGCCAGCTTGGCCGCTCAGCGCCGAGGCCCCATCACACGGAACGCCCAAAACGAGCTTCTGGCAGCTGCATTCTGCAAAGGGAAACTCTCCTCGGGCAGCAAACCACAGCCCCAACGCGCCTCGAATCCAGAAAGCAACGCAAGCCTTTTTCAGCCCCGGCCCCACGCTCTCCATAGGGCAAAGCGGGTAGAGCTGCCCCTGGCTCCCTGGGCCCTGCTGCTTTGCTGGGGGTCTCAGCGTCCGAAACCCACTCCCCACGGGTTTTCCTTCGTGGGGATGCAGAATTGGGCGCGAAAGGCCTTCTGCGCCCAGGCCCCAGCCATGCCCCCTGAGCCAGCTCGGCCGCTCAGCGCCGAGGCCCCGTTGCACCAAAGGCCCAAAACGAGCTTCTGGGAACTGCATTCTGCAAAGGGAAACACTCCTCCGGCAGCAAACCACAGCCCCAATGCGCCTCAGATCCAGAGAGCAACACAAGCCGTTTTCGCCCCCGGCCCCACGCTCTCCATAGCGCAAAGCGAGGCTGGGCTCCCTGGGCCCTGCTGCATTGCTGGGGGTCTCCAGCGCCCGAAACCTAGTCCCCATGAGTTCTCCTTCGTGGGGAGGCAGGATTGGGCGCGCGAAGAAGTTCTGCGCCCAGTCCCCAGCCATGCCTCCTGTGCCAGCTCGGCCGCTCAGCGCCGAGGCCCCGTCGCACAGACGGCCCAAAACCAGCTTCTGGCAGCTGCATTCTGCAAAGGGAAACTCTCCTCGGGCAGCAAACCACAGCCCCAAAGTGCCTCGGATCCAGAAAGCAACGCAAGCCGTTTTCGCCACCGACCCCACGCTCTCCATAGCGCAAAGTGGAGCTGGCCTGCCCCTGGCTCCCTGGGCCCTGCTGCTTTGCTGGGGGTCTCCGGCGGCGCAAACCCACTCCCCACGGGTTCTCCTTCGTGGGGAAGCAGGATTGGGCGCGCGAAGGCCTTCTGCGCCCAGCCCCAGCCATGCCCCTTGAGCCAGCTCGGCCGCTCAGCGCCGAGGCCCCGTTGCACCGAAGGCCCAAAACGAGCTTCTGGGAACTGCATTCTGCAAAGGGAAACACTCCTCCGGCAGCAAACCACAGCCCCAATGCGCCTCGGATCCAGAGAGCAACGCAAGCCGTTTTTGCCCCCGGCCCTACGCTCTCCATAGCGCAACGCAGGGCAGGGCTGCCCCTGGCTACCAGAGCCCTGCTGCTTTACTGGGTGTCTTCGGCGGACAAAACCTTCTCCCCACGGGTTCTCCTTCGTGGGGAAGCAGGATTGGGCGCGCGAAGAAGTTCTGTGCCCAGGCCCCAGCCATGCCCCCTGAGCCAGCTTGGCCGCTCAGCGCCGAGGCCCCATCACACGGAACGCCCAAAACGAGCTTCTGGCAGCTGCATTCTGCAAAGGGAAACTCTCCTCGGGCAGCAAACCACAGCCCCAACGCGCCTCGAATCCAGAAAGCAACGCAAGCCTTTTTCAGCCCCGGCCCCACGCTCTCCATAGGGCAAAGCGGGTAGAGCTGCCCCTGGCTCCCTGGGCCCTGCTGCTTTGCTGGGGGTCTCAGCGTCCGAAACCCACTCCCCACGGGTTTTCCTTCGTGGGGCAGCAGGATTGGGCGCGAGAAGGCCTTCTGCGCCCAGGCCCCAGCCTTGCCCCCTGAGCCAGCTCGGCCGCGCAGCGCCGAAGCCCCGTCGCACCGATGGCCCCAAACGAGCTTCTGGCAGCTGCATTCTGCAAAGGGAAACTCTCCTCGGGCAGCAAACCACAGACTCAACGCGCCTCAGATCCAGAGAGCAACACAAGCCGTTTTCCCCCCCGGCCCCACGCTCTCCAAAGCGCAAAGCGAGGCTGAGCTCCCTGGGCCCTGCTGCATTGCTGGGGGTCTCCAGCGCCCGAAACCTAGTCCCCATGAGTTCTCCTTCGTGGGGAGGCAGGATTGGGCGCGCGAAGAAGTTCTGCACCCAGTCCCCAGCCATGCCTCCTGTGCCAGCTCGGCCGTTCAGCGCCGAGGCCCCGTCGCACCGACGGCCCCAAAAGAGCTTCTGGCAGCTGCATTCTGCAAAGGGAAAGTCTCCTCGGGCAGCAAACCACAGCCCCAACGCGCCTCGGATCGAGAAAGCAACGCAAGCCGTTTTCGCCCCCGGCCCTCTGCTCTCCATAGGGCGAACCGGGCCTGGGCTGCCCCGGCTCTCTGGGCCCTGCTGCTTCGCTGGGGGTCTCAGCGTCCGAAACCCACTCCCCACGGGTTTTCCTTCGTGGGGAAGCAGGATTGGGCGCGAGAAGGCCTTCTGCGCCCAGGCCCCAGCCATTCCACCTGAGCCAGCTCGGCCGCGCAGCGCCGAGGCCCCGTTGCACCAAAGGCCCAAAACGAGCTTCTGGGAACTGCATTCTGCAAAGGGAAACTCTCCTCGGGCAGCAAACCACAGACTCAACGCGCCTCAGATCCAGAGAGCAACACAAGCCGTTTTCCCCCCCGGCCCCACGCTCTCCAAAGCGCAAAGCGAGGCTGAGCTCCCTGGGCCCTGCTGCATTGCTGGGGGTCTCCAGCGCCCGAAACCTAGTCCCCATGAGTTCTCCTTCGTGGGGAGGCAGGATTGGGCGCGCGAAGAAGTTCTGCACCCAGTCCCCAGCCATGCCTCCTGTGCCAGCTCGGCCGTTCAGCGCCGAGGCCCCGTCGCACCGACGGCCCCAAAAGAGCTTCTGGCAGCTGCATTCTGCAAAGGGAAAGTCTCCTCGGGCAGCAAACCACAGCCCCAACGCGCCTCGGATCGAGAAAGCAACGCAAGCCGTTTTCGCCCCCGGCCCTCTGCTCTCCATAGGGCGAACCGGGCCTGGGCTGCCCCGGCTCTCTGGGCCCTGCTGCTTTGCTGGGGGTCTCCGGTGCCCGAAACCCACTCCCCACGGGTTCTCCTTCGTGGGGAAGCAGGATTCGGCGCGCGAAGGCCTTCTGCGCCCAGCCCCAGCCATGCCCCTTGAGCCAGCTCGGCCGCTCAGCGCCGAGGCCCCGTTGCACCAAAGGCCCAAAACGAGCTTCTGGGAACTGCATTCTGCAAAGGGAAACACTCCTCCGGCAGCAAACCACAGCCCCAATGCGCCTCAGATCCAGAGAGCAACACAAGCCGTTTTCGCCCCCGGCCCCACGCTCTCCATAGCGCAAAGCGAGGCTGAGCTCCCTGGGCCCTGCTGCTTCGCTGGGGGTCTCAGCGTCCGAAACCCACTCCCCACGGGTTTTCCTTCGTGGGGAAGCAGGATTGGGCGCGAGAAGGCCTTCTGCGCCCAGGCCCCAGCCATTCCACCTGAGCCAGCTCGGCCGCGCAGCGCCGAGGCCCCGTCGCACCGATGGCCCCAAACGAGCTTCTGGCAGCTGCATTCTGCAAAGGGAAACTCTCCTCGGGCAGCAAACCACAGACTCAACGCGCCTCAGATCCAGAAAGCAACGCAAGCCGTTTTCGCCACCGGTCCCACGCTCTCCATAGCGCAAAGCGGGGCTAGCCTGCCCCTGGCTCCCTGGGCCCTGCTGCTTTGCTGGGGGTCTCCGGCGGCGCAAACCCAGTCCCCAAGTGTTCTCCTTCGTGGGGAAGCAGGATTGTGCGCGCGAAAGCCTTCTGTGCCCAGCCCCAGCCATGCCCCTTGAGCCAGCTCGGCCGCTCAGCGCCGAGGCCCCGTTGCACCGAAGGCCCAAAACGAGCTTCTGGGAACTGCATTCTGCAAAGGGAAACACTCCTCCGGCAGCAAACCACAGCCCCAATGCGCCTCAGATCCAGAGAGCAGCGCAAGCCGTTTTCGCCCCCGGCCCCACGCTCTCCATAGCGCAAAGCGAGGCTGGGCTGCCCCTGGCTCCCTGGGCCCTGCTGCATTGCTGGGGGTCTCCAGCGCCCGAAACCTAGTCCCCATGAGTTCTCCTTCGTGGGGAGGCAGGATTGGCCGCGCGAAGAAGTTCTGTGCCCAGGCCGCAGCCATGCCCCCTGAGCCAGCTTGGCCGCTCAGCGCCGAGGCCCCATCACACGGAACGCCCAAAACGAGCTTCTGGCAGCTGCATTCTGCAAAGGGAAACTCTCCTCGGGCAGCAAACCACAGCCCCAACGCGCCTCGAATCCAGAAAGCAACGCAAGCCTTTTTCAGCCCCGGCCCCACGCTCTCCATAGGGCAAAGCGGGTAGAGCTGCCCCTGGCTCCCTGGGCCCTGCTGCTTTGCCGGGGGTCTCAGCGTCCGAAACCCACTCCCCACGGGTTTTCCTTCGTGGGGAAGCAGAATTGGGCGCGAGAAGGCCTTCTGCGCCCAGGCCCCAGCCATGCCCCCTGAGCCAGCTCGGCCGCGCAGCGCCGAAGCCCCGTCGCACCGATGGCCCCAAACGAGCTTCTGGCAGCTGCATTCTGCAAAGGGAAACTCTCCTCGGGCAGCAAACCACAGACTCAACGCGCCTCAGATCCAGAAAGCAACGCAAGCCGTTTTCGCCACCGGTCCCACGCTCTCCATAGCGCAAAGCGGGGCTAGCCTGCCCCTGGCTCCCTGGGCCCTGCTGCTTTGCTGGGGGTCTCCGGCGGCGCAAACCCAGTCCCCAAGTGTTCTCCTTCGTGGGGAAGCAGGATTGTGCGCGCGAAAGCCTTCTGTGCCCAGCCCCAGCCATGCCCCTTGAGCCAGCTCGGCCGCTCAGCGCCGAGGCCCCGTTGCACCGAAGGCCCAAAACGAGCTTCTGGGAACTGCATTCTGCAAAGGGAAACACTCCTCCGGCAGCAAACCACAGCCCCAATGCGCCTCAGATCCAGAGAGCAGCGCAAGCCGTTTTCGCCCCCGGCCCCACGCTCTCCATAGCGCAAAGCGAGGCTGGGCTGCCCCTGGCTCCCTGGGCCCTGCTGCATTGCTGGGGGTCTCCAGCGCCCGAAACCTAGTCCCCATGAGTTCTCCTTCGTGGGGAGGCAGGATTGGCCGCGCGAAGAAGTTCTGGGCCCAGTCCCCAGCCATGCCTCCTGTGCCAGCTCGGCCGCTCAGCGCCGAGGCCCCGTCGCACCGACGGCCCCAAACGAGCTTCTGGCAGCTGCATTCTGCAAAGGGAAAGTCTCCTCGGGCAGCAAACCACAGCCCCAACGCGCCTCGGATCGAGAAAGCAACGCAAGCCGTTTTCGCCCCCGGCCCTCTGCTCTCCATAGGGCGAACCGGGCCTGGGCTGCCCCGGCTCCCTGGGCCCTGCTGCTTTGCTGGGGGTCTCCGGTGCCCGAAACCCACTCCCCACGGGTTCTCCTTCGTGGGGAAGCAGGACTGGGCGCGCGAAGGCCTTCTGCGCCCAGCCCCAGCCATGCCCCTTGAGCCAGCTCGGCCGCTCAGCGCCGAGGCCCCGTTGCACCGAAGGCCCAAAACGAGCTTCTGGGAACTGCATTCTGCAAAGTGAAACACTCCTCCGGCAGCAAACCACAGCCCCATTGCGCCTCAGATCCAGAGAGCAACACAAGCCGTTTTCGCCCCCGGCCCCACGCTCTCCAAAGCGCAAAGCGAGGCTGAGCTCCCTGGGCCCTGCTGCATTGCTGGGGGTCTCCAGCGCCCGAAACCTAGTCCCCATGAGTTCTCCTTCGTGGGGAGGCAGGATTGGGCGCGCGAAGAAGTTCTGCACCCAGTCCCCAGCCATGCCTCCTGTGCCAGCTCGGCCGTTCAGCGCCGAGGCCCCGTCGCACCGACGGCCCCAAAAGAGCTTCTGGCAGCTGCATTCTGCAAAGGGAAAGTCTCCTCGGGCAGCAAACCACAGCCCCAACGCGCCTCGGATCGAGAAAGCAACGCAAGCCGTTTTCGCCCCCGGCCCTCTGCTCTCCATAGGGCGAACCGGGCCTGGGCTGCCCCGGCTCCCTGGGCCCTGCTGCTTTGCTGGGGGTCTCCGGTGCCCGAAACCCACTCCCCACGGGTTCTCCTTCGTGGGGAAGCAGGATTCGGCGCGCGAAGGCCTTCTGCGCCCAGCCCCAGCCATGCCCCTTGAGCCAGCTCGGCCGCTCAGCGCCGAGGCCCCGTTGCACCAAAGGCCCAAAACGAGCTTCTGGGAACTGCATTCTGCAAAGGGAAACACTCCTCCGGCAGCAAACCACAGCCCCAATGCGCCTCAGATCCAGAGAGCAACACAAGCCGTTTTCGCCCCCGGCCCCACGCTCTCCATAGCGCAAAGCGAGGCTGAGCTCCCTGGGCCCTGCTGCTTCGCTGGGGGTCTCAGCGTCCGAAACCCACTCCCCACGGGTTTTCCTTCGTGGGGAAGCAGGATTGGGCGCGAGAAGGCCTTCTGCGCCCAGGCCCCAGCCATTCCACCTGAGCCAGCTCGGCCGCGCAGCGCCGAGGCCCCGTCGCACCGATGGCCCCAAACGAGCTTCTGGCAGCTGCATTCTGCAAAGGGAAACTCTCCTCGGGCAGCAAACCACAGACTCAACGCGCCTCAGATCCAGAAAGCAACGCAAGCCGTTTTCGCCACCGGTCCCACGCTCTCCATAGCGCAAAGCGGGGCTAGCCTGCCCCTGGCTCCCTGGGCCCTGCTGCTTTGCTGGGGGTCTCCGGCGGCGCAAACCCAGTCCCCAAGTGTTCTCCTTCGTGGGGAAGCAGGATTGTGCGCGCGAAAGCCTTCTGTGCCCAGCCCCAGCCATGCCCCTTGAGCCAGCTCGGCCGCTCAGCGCCGAGGCCCCGTTGCACCGAAGGCCCAAAACGAGCTTCTGGGAACTGCATTCTGCAAAGGGAAACACTCCTCCGGCAGCAAACCACAGCCCCAATGCGCCTCAGATCCAGAGAGCAACACAAGCCGTTTTCGCCCCCGGCCCCACGCTCTCCATAGCGCAAAGCGAGGCTGGGCTGCCCCTGGCTCCCTGGGCCCTGCTGCATTGCTGGGGGTCTCCAGCGCCCGAAACCTAGTCCCCATGAGTTCTCCTTCGTGGGGAGGCAGGATTGGCCGCGCGAAGAAGTTCTGGGCCCAGTCCCCAGCCATGCCTCCTGTGCCAGCTCGGCCGCTCAGCGCCGAGGCCCCGTCGCACCGACGGCCCCAAACGAGCTTCTGGCAGCTGCATTCTGCAAAGGGAAAGTCTCCTCGGGCAGCAAACCACAGCCCCAACGCGCCTCGGATCGAGAAAGCAACGCAAGCCGTTTTCGCCCCCGGCCCTCTGCTCTCCATAGGGCGAACCGGGCCTGGGCTGCCCCGGCTCCCTGGGCCCTGCTGCTTTGCTGGGGGTCTCCGGTGCCCGAAACCCACTCCCCACGGGTTCTCCTTCGTGGGGAAGCAGGACTGGGCGCGCGAAGGCCTTCTGCGCCCAGCCCCAGCCATGCCCCTTGAGCCAGCTCGGCCGCTCAGCGCCGAGGCCCCGTTGCACCGAAGGCCCAAAACGAGCTTCTGGGAACTGCATTCTGCAAAGTGAAACACTCCTCCGGCAGCAAACCACAGCCCCATTGCGCCTCAGATCCAGAGAGCAACACAAGCCGTTTTCCCCCCCGGCCCCACGCTCTCCAAAGCGCAAAGCGAGGCTGAGCTCCCTGGGCCCTGCTGCATTGCTGGGGGTCTCCAGCGCCCGAAACCTAGTCCCCATGAGTTCTCCTTCGTGGGGAGGCAGGATTGGGCGCGCGAAGAAGTTCTGCACCCAGTCCCCAGCCATGCCTCCTGTGCCAGCTCGGCCGTTCAGCGCCGAGGCCCCGTCGCACCGACGGCCCCAAAAGAGCTTCTGGCAGCTGCATTCTGCAAAGGGAAAGTCTCCTCGGGCAGCAAACCACAGCCCCAACGCGCCTCGGATCGAGAAAGCAACGCAAGCCGTTTTCGCCCCCGGCCCTCTGCTCTCCATAGGGCGAACCGGGCCTGGGCTGCCCCGGCTCTCTGGGCCCTGCTGCTTTGCTGGGGGTCTCCGGTGCCCGAAACCCACTCCCCACGGGTTCTCCTTCGTGGGGAAGCAGGATTCGGCGCGCGAAGGCCTTCTGCGCCCAGCCCCAGCCATGCCCCTTGAGCCAGCTCGGCCGCTCAGCGCCGAGGCCCCGTTGCACCAAAGGCCCAAAACGAGCTTCTGGGAACTGCATTCTGCAAAGGGAAACACTCCTCCGGCAGCAAACCACAGCCCCAATGCGCCTCAGATCCAGAGAGCAACACAAGCCGTTTTCGCCCCCGGCCCCACGCTCTCCATAGCGCAAAGCGAGGCTGAGCTCCCTGGGCCCTGCTGCTTCGCTGGGGGTCTCAGCGTCCGAAACCCACTCCCCACGGGTTTTCCTTCGTGGGGAAGCAGGATTGGGCGCGAGAAGGCCTTCTGCGCCCAGGCCCCAGCCATTCCACCTGAGCCAGCTCGGCCGCGCAGCGCCGAGGCCCCGTCGCACCGATGGCCCCAAACGAGCTTCTGGCAGCTGCATTCTGCAAAGGGAAACTCTCCTCGGGCAGCAAACCACAGACTCAACGCGCCTCAGATCCAGAAAGCAACGCAAGCCGTTTTCGCCACCGGTCCCACGCTCTCCATAGCGCAAAGCGGGGCTAGCCTGCCCCTGGCTCCCTGGGCCCTGCTGCTTTGCTGGGGGTCTCCGGCGGCGCAAACCCAGTCCCCAAGTGTTCTCCTTCGTGGGGAAGCAGGATTGTGCGCGCGAAAGCCTTCTGTGCCCAGCCCCAGCCATGCCCCTTGAGCCAGCTCGGCCGCTCAGCGCCGAGGCCCCGTTGCACCGAAGGCCCAAAACGAGCTTCTGGGAACTGCATTCTGCAAAGGGAAACACTCCTCCGGCAGCAAACCACAGCCCCAATGCGCCTCAGATCCAGAGAGCAGCGCAAGCCGTTTTCGCCCCCGGCCCCACGCTCTCCATAGCGCAAAGCGAGGCTGGGCTGCCCCTGGCTCCCTGGGCCCTGCTGCATTGCTGGGGGTCTCCAGCGCCCGAAACCTAGTCCCCATGAGTTCTCCTTCGTGGGGAGGCAGGATTGGCCGCGCGAAGAAGTTCTGTGCCCAGGCCGCAGCCATGCCCCCTGAGCCAGCTTGGCCGCTCAGCGCCGAGGCCCCATCACACGGAACGCCCAAAACGAGCTTCTGGCAGCTGCATTCTGCAAAGGGAAACTCTCCTCGGGCAGCAAACCACAGCCCCAACGCGCCTCGAATCCAGAAAGCAACGCAAGCCTTTTTCAGCCCCGGCCCCACGCTCTCCATAGGGCAAAGCGGGTAGAGCTGCCCCTGGCTCCCTGGGCCCTGCTGCTTTGCCGGGGGTCTCAGCGTCCGAAACCCACTCCCCACGGGTTTTCCTTCGTGGGGAAGCAGAATTGGGCGCGAGAAGGCCTTCTGCGCCCAGGCCCCAGCCATGCCCCCTGAGCCAGCTCGGCCGCGCAGCGCCGAAGCCCCGTCGCACCGATGGCCCCAAACGAGCTTCTGGCAGCTGCATTCTGCAAAGGGAAACTCTCCTCGGGCAGCAAACCACAGACTCAACGCGCCTCAGATCCAGAAAGCAACGCAAGCCGTTTTCGCCACCGGTCCCACGCTCTCCATAGCGCAAAGCGGGGCTAGCCTGCCCCTGTCTCCCTGGGCCCTGCTGCTTTGCTGGGGGTCTCCGGCGGCGCAAACCCAGTCCCCAAGTGTTCTCCTTCGTGGGGAAGCAGGATTGTGCGCGCGAAAGCCTTCTGTGCCCAGCCCCAGCCATGCCCCTTGAGCCAGCTCGGCCGCTCAGCGCCGAGGCCCCGTTGCACCGAAGGCCCAAAACGAGCTTCTGGGAACTGCATTCTGCAAAGGGAAACACTCCTCCGGCAGCAAACCACAGCCCCAATGCGCCTCAGATCCAGAGAGCAGCGCAAGCCGTTTTCGCCCCCGGCCCCACGCTCTCCATAGCGCAAAGCGAGGCTGGGCTGCCCCTGGCTCCCTGGGCCCTGCTGCATTGCTGGGGGTCTCCAGCGCCCGAAACCTAGTCCCCATGAGTTCTCCTTCGTGGGGAGGCAGGATTGGCCGCGCGAAGAAGTTCTGGGCCCAGTCCCCAGCCATGCCTCCTGTGCCAGCTCGGCCGCTCAGCGCCGAGGCCCCGTCGCACCGACGGCCCCAAACGAGCTTCTGGCAGCTGCATTCTGCAAAGGGAAAGTCTCCTCGGGCAGCAAACCACAGCCCCAACGCGCCTCGGATCGAGAAAGCAACGCAAGCCGTTTTCGCCCCCGGCCCTCTGCTCTCCATAGGGCGAACCGGGCCTGGGCTGCCCCGGCTCCCTGGGCCCTGCTGCTTTGCTGGGGGTCTCCGGTGCCCGAAACCCACTCCCCACGGGTTCTCCTTCGTGGGGAAGCAGGACTGGGCGCGCGAAGGCCTTCTGCGCCCAGCCCCAGCCATGCCCCTTGAGCCAGCTCGGCCGCTCAGCGCCGAGGCCCCGTTGCACCGAAGGCCCAAAACGAGCTTCTGGGAACTGCATTCTGCAAAGTGAAACACTCCTCCGGCAGCAAACCACAGCCCCATTGCGCCTCAGATCCAGAGAGCAACACAAGCCGTTTTCGCCCCCGGCCCCACGCTCTCCAAAGCGCAAAGCGAGGCTGAGCTCCCTGGGCCCTGCTGCATTGCTGGGGGTCTCCAGCGCCCGAAACCTAGTCCCCATGAGTTCTCCTTCGTGGGGAGGCAGGATTGGGCGCGCGAAGAAGTTCTGCACCCAGTCCCCAGCCATGCCTCCTGTGCCAGCTCGGCCGTTCAGCGCCGAGGCCCCGTCGCACCGATGGCCCCAAACGAGCTTCTGGCAGCTGCATTCTGCAAAGGGAAAGTCTCCTCGGGCAGCAAACCACAGCCCCAACGCGCCTCGGATCGAGAAAGCAACGCAAGCCGTTTTCGCCCCCGGCCCTCTGCTCTCCATAGGGCGAACCGGGCCTGGGCTGCCCCGGCTCCCTGGGCCCTGCTGCTTTGCTGGGGGTCTCCGGTGCCCGAAACCCACTCCCCACGGGTTCTCCTTCGTGGGGAAGCAGGATTCGGCGCGCGAAGGCCTTCTGCGCCCAGCCCCAGCCATGCCCCTTGAGCCAGCTCGGCCGCTCAGCGCCGAGGCCCCGTTGCACCAAAGGCCCAAAACGAGCTTCTGGGAACTGCATTCTGCAAAGGGAAACAATCCTCCGGCAGCAAACCACAGCCCCAATGCGCCTCAGATCCAGAGAGCAACACAAGCCGTTTTTGCCCCCGGCCCCACGCTCTCCATAGCGCAAAGCGAGGCTGAGCTCCCTGGGCCCTGCTGCTTCGCTGGGGGTCTCAGCGTCCGAAACCCACTCCCCACGGGTTTTCCTTCGTGGGGAAGCAGGATTGGGCGCGAGAAGGCCTTCTGCGCCCAGGCCCCAGCCATTCCACCTGAGCCAGCTCGGCCGCTCAGCGCCGAGGCCCCGTCGCACCGATGTCCCCAAACGAGCTTCTGGCAGCTGCATTCTGCAAAGGGAAACTCTCCTCGGGCAGCAAACCACAGACTCAACGCGCCTCAGATCCAGAAAGCAACGCAAGCCGTTTTCGCCACCGGCCCCACGCTCTCCATAGCGCAAAGCGGGGCTAGCCTGCCCCTGGCTCCCTGGGCCCTGCTGCTTTGCTGGGGGTCTCCGGCGGCGCAAACCCAGTCCCCAAGTGTTCTCCTTCGTGGGGAAGCAGGATTGTGCGCGCGAAAGCCTTCTGTGCCCAGCCCCAGCCATGCCCCTTGAGCCAGCTCGGCCGCTCAGCGCCGAGGCCCCGTTGCACCGAAGTCCCAAAACGAGCTTCTGGGAACTGCATTCTGCAAAGGGAAACACTCCTCCGGCAGCAAACCACAGCCCCAATGCGCCTCAGATCCAGAGAGCAGCGCAAGCCGTTTTCGCCCCCGGCCCCACGCTCTCCATAGCGCAAAGCGAGGCTGGGCTGCCCCTGGCTCCCTGGGCCCTGCTGCATTGCTGGGGGTCTCCAGCGCCCGAAACCTAGTCCCCATGAGTTCTCCTTCGTGGGGAGGCAGGATTGGCCGCGCGAAGAAGTTCTGTGCCCAGGCCGCAGCCATGCCCCCTGAGCCAGCTTGGCCGCTCAGCGCCGAGGCCCCATCACACGGAACGCCCAAAACGAGCTTCTGGCAGCTGCATTCTGCAAAGGGAAACTCTCCTCGGGCAGCAAACCACAGCCCCAACGCGCCTCGAATCCAGAAAGCAACGCAAGCCTTTTTCAGCCCCGGCCCCACGCTCTCCATAGGGCAAAGCGGGTAGAGCTGCCCCTGGCTCCCTGGGCCCTGCTGCTTTGCTGGGGGTCTCAGCGTCCGAAACCCACTCCCCACGGGTTTTCCTTCGTGGGGATGCAGAATTGGGCGCGAAAGGCCTTCTGCGCCCAGGCCCCAGCCATGCCCCCTGAGCCAGCTCGGCCGCTCAGCGCCGAGGCCCCGTTGCACCAAAGGCCCAAAACGAGCTTCTGGGAACTGCATTCTGCAAAGGGAAACACTCCTCCGGCAGCAAACCACAGCCCCAATGCGCCTCAGATCCAGAGAGCAACACAAGCCGTTTTCGCCCCCGGCCCCACGCTCTCCATAGCGCAAAGCGAGGCTGGGCTCCCTGGGCCCTGCTGCATTGCTGGGGGTCTCCAGCGCCCGAAACCTAGTCCCCATGAGTTCTCCTTCGTGGGGAGGCAGGATTGGGCGCGCGAAGAAGTTCTGCGCCCAGTCCCCAGCCATGCCTCCTGTGCCAGCTCGGCCGCTCAGCGCCGAGGCCCCGTCGCACCGACGGCCCAAAACCAGCTTCTGGCAGCTGCATTCTGCAAAGGGAAACTCTCCTCGGGCAGCAAACCACAGCCCCAAAGTGCCTCGGATCCAGAAAGCAACGCAAGCCGTTTTCGCCACCGACCCCACGCTCTCCATAGCGCAAAGTGGAGCTGGCCTGCCCCTGGCTCCCTGGGCCCTGCTGCTTTGCTGGGGGTCTCCGGCGGCGCAAACCCACTCCCCACGGGTTCTCCTTCGTGGGGAAGCAGGATTGGGCGCGCGAAGGCCTTCTGCGCCCAGCCCCAGCCATGCCCCTTGAGCCAGCTCGGCCGCTCAGCGCCGAGGCCCCGTTGCACCGAAGGCCCAAAACGAGCTTCTGGGAACTGCATTCTGCAAAGGGAAACACTCCTCCGGCAGCAAACCACAGCCCCAATGCGCCTCGGATCCAGAGAGCAACGCAAGCCGTTTTTGCCCCCGGCCCTACGCTCTCCATAGCGCAACGCAGGGCAGGGCTGCCCCTGGCTACCAGAGCCCTGCTGCTTTACTGGGTGTCTTCGGCGGACAAAACCTTCTCCCCACGGGTTCTCCTTCGTGGGGAAGCAGGATTGGGCGCGCGAAGAAGTTCTGTGCCCAGGCCCCAGCCATGCCCCCTGAGCCAGCTTGGCCGCTCAGCGCCGAGGCCCCATCACACGGAACGCCCAAAACGAGCTTCTGGCAGCTGCATTCTGCAAAGGGAAACTCTCCTCGGGCAGCAAACCACAGCCCCAACGCGCCTCGAATCCAGAAAGCAACGCAAGCCTTTTTCAGCCCCGGCCCCACGCTCTCCATAGGGCAAAGCGGGTAGAGCTGCCCCTGGCTCCCTGGGCCCTGCTGCTTTGCTGGGGGTCTCAGCGTCCGAAACCCACTCCCCACGGGTTTTCCTTCGTGGGGCAGCAGGATTGGGCGCGAGAAGGCCTTCTGCGCCCAGGCCCCAGCCTTGCCCCCTGAGCCAGCTCGGCCGCGCAGCGCCGAAGCCCCGTCGCACCGATGGCCCCAAACGAGCTTCTGGCAGCTGCATTCTGCAAAGGGAAACTCTCCTCGGGCAGCAAACCACAGACTCAACGCGCCTCAGATCCAGAGAGCAACACAAGCCGTTTTCCCCCCCGGCCCCACGCTCTCCAAAGCGCAAAGCGAGGCTGAGCTCCCTGGGCCCTGCTGCATTGCTGGGGGTCTCCAGCGCCCGAAACCTAGTCCCCATGAGTTCTCCTTCGTGGGGAGGCAGGATTGGGCGCGCGAAGAAGTTCTGCACCCAGTCCCCAGCCATGCCTCCTGTGCCAGCTCGGCCGTTCAGCGCCGAGGCCCCGTCGCACCGACGGCCCCAAAAGAGCTTCTGGCAGCTGCATTCTGCAAAGGGAAAGTCTCCTCGGGCAGCAAACCACAGCCCCAACGCGCCTCGGATCGAGAAAGCAACGCAAGCCGTTTTCGCCCCCGGCCCTCTGCTCTCCATAGGGCGAACCGGGCCTGGGCTGCCCCGGCTCTCTGGGCCCTGCTGCTTCGCTGGGGGTCTCAGCGTCCGAAACCCACTCCCCACGGGTTTTCCTTCGTGGGGAAGCAGGATTGGGCGCGAGAAGGCCTTCTGCGCCCAGGCCCCAGCCATTCCACCTGAGCCAGCTCGGCCGCGCAGCGCCGAGGCCCCGTTGCACCAAAGGCCCAAAACGAGCTTCTGGGAACTGCATTCTGCAAAGGGAAACTCTCCTCGGGCAGCAAACCACAGACTCAACGCGCCTCAGATCCAGAGAGCAACACAAGCCGTTTTCCCCCCCGGCCCCACGCTCTCCAAAGCGCAAAGCGAGGCTGAGCTCCCTGGGCCCTGCTGCATTGCTGGGGGTCTCCAGCGCCCGAAACCTAGTCCCCATGAGTTCTCCTTCGTGGGGAGGCAGGATTGGGCGCGCGAAGAAGTTCTGCACCCAGTCCCCAGCCATGCCTCCTGTGCCAGCTCGGCCGTTCAGCGCCGAGGCCCCGTCGCACCGACGGCCCCAAAAGAGCTTCTGGCAGCTGCATTCTGCAAAGGGAAAGTCTCCTCGGGCAGCAAACCACAGCCCCAACGCGCCTCGGATCGAGAAAGCAACGCAAGCCGTTTTCGCCCCCGGCCCTCTGCTCTCCATAGGGCGAACCGGGCCTGGGCTGCCCCGGCTCTCTGGGCCCTGCTGCTTTGCTGGGGGTCTCCGGTGCCCGAAACCCACTCCCCACGGGTTCTCCTTCGTGGGGAAGCAGGATTCGGCGCGCGAAGGCCTTCTGCGCCCAGCCCCAGCCATGCCCCTTGAGCCAGCTCGGCCGCTCAGCGCCGAGGCCCCGTTGCACCAAAGGCCCAAAACGAGCTTCTGGGAACTGCATTCTGCAAAGGGAAACACTCCTCCGGCAGCAAACCACAGCCCCAATGCGCCTCAGATCCAGAGAGCAACACAAGCCGTTTTCGCCCCCGGCCCCACGCTCTCCATAGCGCAAAGCGAGGCTGAGCTCCCTGGGCCCTGCTGCTTCGCTGGGGGTCTCAGCGTCCGAAACCCACTCCCCACGGGTTTTCCTTCGTGGGGAAGCAGGATTGGGCGCGAGAAGGCCTTCTGCGCCCAGGCCCCAGCCATTCCACCTGAGCCAGCTCGGCCGCGCAGCGCCGAGGCCCCGTCGCACCGATGGCCCCAAACGAGCTTCTGGCAGCTGCATTCTGCAAAGGGAAACTCTCCTCGGGCAGCAAACCACAGACTCAACGCGCCTCAGATCCAGAAAGCAACGCAAGCCGTTTTCGCCACCGGTCCCACGCTCTCCATAGCGCAAAGCGGGGCTAGCCTGCCCCTGGCTCCCTGGGCCCTGCTGCTTTGCTGGGGGTCTCCGGCGGCGCAAACCCAGTCCCCAAGTGTTCTCCTTCGTGGGGAAGCAGGATTGTGCGCGCGAAAGCCTTCTGTGCCCAGCCCCAGCCATGCCCCTTGAGCCAGCTCGGCCGCTCAGCGCCGAGGCCCCGTTGCACCGAAGGCCCAAAACGAGCTTCTGGGAACTGCATTCTGCAAAGGGAAACACTCCTCCGGCAGCAAACCACAGCCCCAATGCGCCTCAGATCCAGAGAGCAGCGCAAGCCGTTTTCGCCCCCGGCCCCACGCTCTCCATAGCGCAAAGCGAGGCTGGGCTGCCCCTGGCTCCCTGGGCCCTGCTGCATTGCTGGGGGTCTCCAGCGCCCGAAACCTAGTCCCCATGAGTTCTCCTTCGTGGGGAGGCAGGATTGGCCGCGCGAAGAAGTTCTGTGCCCAGGCCGCAGCCATGCCCCCTGAGCCAGCTTGGCCGCTCAGCGCCGAGGCCCCATCACACGGAACGCCCAAAACGAGCTTCTGGCAGCTGCATTCTGCAAAGGGAAACTCTCCTCGGGCAGCAAACCACAGCCCCAACGCGCCTCGAATCCAGAAAGCAACGCAAGCCTTTTTCAGCCCCGGCCCCACGCTCTCCATAGGGCAAAGCGGGTAGAGCTGCCCCTGGCTCCCTGGGCCCTGCTGCTTTGCCGGGGGTCTCAGCGTCCGAAACCCACTCCCCACGGGTTTTCCTTCGTGGGGAAGCAGAATTGGGCGCGAGAAGGCCTTCTGCGCCCAGGCCCCAGCCATGCCCCCTGAGCCAGCTCGGCCGCGCAGCGCCGAAGCCCCGTCGCACCGATGGCCCCAAACGAGCTTCTGGCAGCTGCATTCTGCAAAGGGAAACTCTCCTCGGGCAGCAAACCACAGACTCAACGCGCCTCAGATCCAGAAAGCAACGCAAGCCGTTTTCGCCACCGGTCCCACGCTCTCCATAGCGCAAAGCGGGGCTAGCCTGCCCCTGGCTCCCTGGGCCCTGCTGCTTTGCTGGGGGTCTCCGGCGGCGCAAACCCAGTCCCCAAGTGTTCTCCTTCGTGGGGAAGCAGGATTGTGCGCGCGAAAGCCTTCTGTGCCCAGCCCCAGCCATGCCCCTTGAGCCAGCTCGGCCGCTCAGCGCCGAGGCCCCGTTGCACCGAAGGCCCAAAACGAGCTTCTGGGAACTGCATTCTGCAAAGGGAAACACTCCTCCGGCAGCAAACCACAGCCCCAATGCGCCTCAGATCCAGAGAGCAGCGCAAGCCGTTTTCGCCCCCGGCCCCACGCTCTCCATAGCGCAAAGCGAGGCTGGGCTGCCCCTGGCTCCCTGGGCCCTGCTGCATTGCTGGGGGTCTCCAGCGCCCGAAACCTAGTCCCCATGAGTTCTCCTTCGTGGGGAGGCAGGATTGGCCGCGCGAAGAAGTTCTGGGCCCAGTCCCCAGCCATGCCTCCTGTGCCAGCTCGGCCGCTCAGCGCCGAGGCCCCGTCGCACCGACGGCCCCAAACGAGCTTCTGGCAGCTGCATTCTGCAAAGGGAAAGTCTCCTCGGGCAGCAAACCACAGCCCCAACGCGCCTCGGATCGAGAAAGCAACGCAAGCCGTTTTCGCCCCCGGCCCTCTGCTCTCCATAGGGCGAACCGGGCCTGGGCTGCCCCGGCTCCCTGGGCCCTGCTGCTTTGCTGGGGGTCTCCGGTGCCCGAAACCCACTCCCCACGGGTTCTCCTTCGTGGGGAAGCAGGACTGGGCGCGCGAAGGCCTTCTGCGCCCAGCCCCAGCCATGCCCCTTGAGCCAGCTCGGCCGCTCAGCGCCGAGGCCCCGTTGCACCGAAGGCCCAAAACGAGCTTCTGGGAACTGCATTCTGCAAAGTGAAACACTCCTCCGGCAGCAAACCACAGCCCCATTGCGCCTCAGATCCAGAGAGCAACACAAGCCGTTTTCGCCCCCGGCCCCACGCTCTCCAAAGCGCAAAGCGAGGCTGAGCTCCCTGGGCCCTGCTGCATTGCTGGGGGTCTCCAGCGCCCGAAACCTAGTCCCCATGAGTTCTCCTTCGTGGGGAGGCAGGATTGGGCGCGCGAAGAAGTTCTGCACCCAGTCCCCAGCCATGCCTCCTGTGCCAGCTCGGCCGTTCAGCGCCGAGGCCCCGTCGCACCGATGGCCCCAAACGAGCTTCTGGCAGCTGCATTCTGCAAAGGGAAAGTCTCCTCGGGCAGCAAACCACAGCCCCAACGCGCCTCGGATCGAGAAAGCAACGCAAGCCGTTTTCGCCCCCGGCCCTCTGCTCTCCATAGGGCGAACCGGGCCTGGGCTGCCCCGGCTCCCTGGGCCCTGCTGCTTTGCTGGGGGTCTCCGGTGCCCGAAACCCACTCCCCACGGGTTCTCCTTCGTGGGGAAGCAGGATTCGGCGCGCGAAGGCCTTCTGCGCCCAGCCCCAGCCATGCCCCTTGAGCCAGCTCGGCCGCTCAGCGCCGAGGCCCCGTTGCACCAAAGGCCCAAAACGAGCTTCTGGGAACTGCATTCTGCAAAGGGAAACAATCCTCCGGCAGCAAACCACAGCCCCAATGCGCCTCAGATCCAGAGAGCAACACAAGCCGTTTTTGCCCCCGGCCCCACGCTCTCCATAGCGCAAAGCGAGGCTGAGCTCCCTGGGCCCTGCTGCTTCGCTGGGGGTCTCAGCGTCCGAAACCCACTCCCCACGGGTTTTCCTTTGTGGGGAAGCAGGATTGGGCGCGAGAAGGCCTTCTGCGCCCAGGCCCCAGCCATTCCACCTGAGCCAGCTCGGCCGCTCAGCGCCGAGGCCCCGTCGCACCGATGTCCCCAAACGAGCTTCTGGCAGCTGCATTCTGCAAAGGGAAACTCTCCTCGGGCAGCAAACCACAGACTCAACGCGCCTCAGATCCAGAAAGCAACGCAAGCCGTTTTCGCCACCGGTCCCACGCTCTCCATAGCGCAAAGCGGGGCTAGCCTGCCCCTGGCTCCCTGGGCCCTGCTGCTTTGCTGGGGGTCTCCGGCGGCGCAAACCCAGTCCCCAAGTGTTCTCCTTCGTGGGGAAGCAGGATTGTGCGCGCGAAAGCCTTCTGTGCCCAGCCCCAGCCATGCCCCTTGAGCCAGCTCGGCCGCTCAGCGCCGAGGCCCCGTTGCACCGAAGTCCCAAAACGAGCTTCTGGGAACTGCATTCTGCAAAGGGAAACACTCCTCCGGCAGCAAACCACAGCCCCAATGCGCCTCAGATCCAGAGAGCAGCGCAAGCCGTTTTCGCCCCCGGCCCCACGCTCTCCATAGCGCAAAGCGAGGCTGGGCTGCCCCTGGCTCCCTGGGCCCTGCTGCATTGCTGGGGGTCTCCAGCGCCCGAAACCTAGTCCCCATGAGTTCTCCTTCGTGGGGAGGCAGGATTGGCCGCGCGAAGAAGTTCTGTGCCCAGGCCGCAGCCATGCCCCCTGAGCCAGCTTGGCCGCTCAGCGCCGAGGCCCCATCACACGGAACGCCCAAAACGAGCTTCTGGCAGCTGCATTCTGCAAAGGGAAACTCTCCTCGGGCAGCAAACCACAGCCCCAACGCGCCTCGAATCCAGAAAGCAACGCAAGCCTTTTTCAGCCCCGGCCCCACGCTCTCCATAGGGCAAAGCGGGTAGAGCTGCCCCTGGCTCCCTGGGCCCTGCTGCTTTGCTGGGGGTCTCAGCGTCCGAAACCCACTCCCCACGGGTTTTCCTTCGTGGGGATGCAGAATTGGGCGCGAAAGGCCTTCTGCGCCCAGGCCCCAGCCATGCCCCCTGAGCCAGCTCGGCCGCGCAGCGCCGAAGCCCCGTCGCACCGATGGCCCCAAACGAGCTTCTGGCAGCTGCATTCTGCAAAGGGAAACTCTCCTCGGGCAGCAAACCACAGACTCAACGCGCCTCAGATCCAGAAAGCAACGCAAGCCGTTTTCGCCACCGGTCCCACGCTCTCCATAGCGCAAAGCGGGGCTAGCCTGCCCCTGGCTCCCTGGGCCCTGCTGCTTTGCTGGGGGTCTCCGGCGGCGCAAACCCAGTCCCCAAGTGTTCTCCTTCGTGGGGAAGCAGGATTGTGCGCGCGAAAGCCTTCTGTGCCCAGCCCCAGCCATGCCCCTTGAGCCAGCTCGGCCGCTCAGCGCCGAGGCCCCGTTGCACCGAAGGCCCAAAACGAGCTTCTGGGAACTGCATTCTGCAAAGGGAAACACTCCTCCGGCAGCAAACCACAGCCCCAATGCGCCTCAGATCCAGAGAGCAGCGCAAGCCGTTTTCGCCCCCGGCCCCACGCTCTCCATAGCGCAAAGCGAGGCTGGGCTGCCCCTGGCTCCCTGGGCCCTGCTGCATTGCTGGGGGTCTCCAGCGCCCGAAACCTAGTCCCCATGAGTTCTCCTTCGTGGGGAGGCAGGATTGGCCGCGCGAAGAAGTTCTGTGCCCAGGCCGCAGCCATGCCCCCTGAGCCAGCTTGGCCGCTCAGCGCCGAGGCCCCATCACACGGAACGCCCAAAACGAGCTTCTGGCAGCTGCATTCTGCAAAGGGAAACTCTCCTCGGGCAGCAAACCACAGCCCCAACGCGCCTCGAATCCAGAAAGCAACGCAAGCCTTTTTCAGCCCCGGCCCCACGCTCTCCATAGGGCAAAGCGGGTAGAGCTGCCCCTGGCTCCCTGGGCCCTGCTGCTTTGCCGGGGGTCTCAGCGTCCGAAACCCACTCCCCACGGGTTTTCCTTCGTGGGGAAGCAGAATTGGGCGCGAGAAGGCCTTCTGCGCCCAGGCCCCAGCCATGCCCCCTGAGCCAGCTCGGCCGCGCAGCGCCGAAGCCCCGTCGCACCGATGGCCCCAAACGAGCTTCTGGCAGCTGCATTCTGCAAAGGGAAACTCTCCTCGGGCAGCAAACCACAGACTCAACGCGCCTCAGATCCAGAAAGCAACGCAAGCCGTTTTCGCCACCGGTCCCACGCTCTCCATAGCGCAAAGCGGGGCTAGCCTGCCCCTGTCTCCCTGGGCCCTGCTGCTTTGCTGGGGGTCTCCGGCGGCGCAAACCCAGTCCCCAAGTGTTCTCCTTCGTGGGGAAGCAGGATTGTGCGCGCGAAAGCCTTCTGTGCCCAGCCCCAGCCATGCCCCTTGAGCCAGCTCGGCCGCTCAGCGCCGAGGCCCCGTTGCACCGAAGGCCCAAAACGAGCTTCTGGGAACTGCATTCTGCAAAGGGAAACACTCCTCCGGCAGCAAACCACAGCCCCAATGCGCCTCAGATCCAGAGAGCAGCGCAAGCCGTTTTCGCCCCCGGCCCCACGCTCTCCATAGCGCAAAGCGAGGCTGGGCTGCCCCTGGCTCCCTGGGCCCTGCTGCATTGCTGGGGGTCTCCAGCGCCCGAAACCTAGTCCCCATGAGTTCTCCTTCGTGGGGAGGCAGGATTGGCCGCGCGAAGAAGTTCTGGGCCCAGTCCCCAGCCATGCCTCCTGTGCCAGCTCGGCCGCTCAGCGCCGAGGCCCCGTTGCACCGACGGCCCCAAACGAGCTTCTGGCAGCTGCATTCTGCAAAGGGAAAGTCTCCTCGGGCAGCAAACCACAGCCCCAACGCGCCTCGGATCGAGAAAGCAACGCAAGCCGTTTTCGCCCCCGGCCCTCTGCTCTCCATAGGGCGAACCGGGCCTGGGCTGCCCCGGCTCCCTGGGCCCTGCTGCTTTGCTGGGGGTCTCCGGTGCCCGAAACCCACTCCCCACGGGTTCTCCTTCGTGGGGAAGCAGGACTGGGCGCGCGAAGGCCTTCTGCGCCCAGCCCCAGCCATGCCCCTTGAGCCAGCTCGGCCGCTCAGCGCCGAGGCCCCGTTGCACCGAAGGCCCAAAACGAGCTTCTGGGAACTGCATTCTGCAAAGTGAAACACTCCTCCGGCAGCAAACCACAGCCCCATTGCGCCTCAGATCCAGAGAGCAACACAAGCCGTTTTCGCCCCCGGCCCCACGCTCTCCAAAGCGCAAAGCGAGGCTGAGCTCCCTGGGCCCTGCTGCATTGCTGGGGGTCTCCAGCGCCCGAAACCTAGTCCCCATGAGTTCTCCTTCGTGGGGAGGCAGGATTGGGCGCGCGAAGAAGTTCTGCACCCAGTCCCCAGCCATGCCTCCTGTGCCAGCTCGGCCGTTCAGCGCCGAGGCCCCGTCGCACCGACGGCCCCAAAAGAGCTTCTGGCAGCTGCATTCTGCAAAGGGAAAGTCTCCTCGGGCAGCAAACCACAGCCCCAACGCGCCTCGGATCGAGAAAGCAACGCAAGCCGTTTTCGCCCCCGGCCCTCTGCTCTCCATAGGGCGAACCGGGCCTGGGCTGCCCCGGCTCCCTGGGCCCTGCTGCTTTGCTGGGGGTCTCCGGTGCCCGAAACCCACTCCCCACGGGTTCTCCTTCGTGGGGAAGCAGGATTCGGCGCGCGAAGGCCTTCTGCGCCCAGCCCCAGCCATGCCCCTTGAGCCAGCTCGGCCGCTCAGCGCCGAGGCCCCGTTGCACCAAAGGCCCAAAACGAGCTTCTGGGAACTGCATTCTGCAAAGGGAAACAATCCTCCGGCAGCAAACCACAGCCCCAATGCGCCTCAGATCCAGAGAGCAACACAAGCCGTTTTTGCCCCCGGCCCCACGCTCTCCATAGCGCAAAGCGAGGCTGAGCTCCCTGGGCCCTGCTGCTTCGCTGGGGGTCTCAGCGTCCGAAACCCACTCCCCACGGGTTTTCCTTCGTGGGGAAGCAGGATTGGGCGCGAGAAGGCCTTCTGCGCCCAGGCCCCAGCCATTCCACCTGAGCCAGCTCGGCCGCTCAGCGCCGAGGCCCCGTCGCACCGATGTCCCCAAACGAGCTTCTGGCAGCTGCATTCTGCAAAGGGAAACTCTCCTCGGGCAGCAAACCACAGACTCAACGCGCCTCAGATCCAGAAAGCAACGCAAGCCGTTTTCGCCACCGGCCCCACGCTCTCCATAGCGCAAAGCGGGGCTAGCCTGCCCCTGGCTCCCTGGGCCCTGCTGCTTTGCTGGGGGTCTCCGGCGGCGCAAACCCAGTCCCCAAGTGTTCTCCTTCGTGGGGAAGCAGGATTGTGCGCGCGAAAGCCTTCTGTGCCCAGCCCCAGCCATGCCCCTTGAGCCAGCTCGGCCGCTCAGCGCCGAGGCCCCGTTGCACCGAAGTCCCAAAACGAGCTTCTGGGAACTGCATTCTGCAAAGGGAAACACTCCTCCGGCAGCAAACCACAGCCCCAATGCGCCTCAGATCCAGAGAGCAGCGCAAGCCGTTTTCGCCCCCGGCCCCACGCTCTCCATAGCGCAAAGCGAGGCTGGGCTGCCCCTGGCTCCCTGGGCCCTGCTGCATTGCTGGGGGTCTCCAGCGCCCGAAACCTAGTCCCCATGAGTTCTCCTTCGTGGGGAGGCAGGATTGGCCGCGCGAAGAAGTTCTGTGCCCAGGCCGCAGCCATGCCCCCTGAGCCAGCTTGGCCGCTCAGCGCCGAGGCCCCATCACACGGAACGCCCAAAACGAGCTTCTGGCAGCTGCATTCTGCAAAGGGAAACTCTCCTCGGGCAGCAAACCACAGCCCCAACGCGCCTCGAATCCAGAAAGCAACGCAAGCCTTTTTCAGCCCCGGCCCCACGCTCTCCATAGGGCAAAGCGGGTAGAGCTGCCCCTGGCTCCCTGGGCCCTGCTGCTTTGCTGGGGGTCTCAGCGTCCGAAACCCACTCCCCACGGGTTTTCCTTCGTGGGGAAGCAGAATTGGGCGCGAAAGGCCTTCTGCGCCCAGGCCCCAGCCATGCCCCCTGAGCCAGCTCGGCCGCGCAGCGCCGAAGCCCCGTCGCACCGATGGCCCCAAACGAGCTTCTGGCAGCTGCATTCTGCAAAGGGAAACTCTCCTCGGGCAGCAAACCACAGACTCAACGCGCCTCAGATCCAGAAAGCAACGCAAGCCGTTTTCGCCACCGGTCCCACGCTCTCCATAGCGCAAAGCGGGGCTAGCCTGCCCCTGGCTCCCTGGGCCCTGCTGCTTTGCTGGGGGTCTCCGGCGGCGCAAACCCAGTCCCCAAGTGTTCTCCTTCGTGGGGAAGCAGGATTGTGCGCGCGAAAGCCTTCTGTGCCCAGCCCCAGCCATGCCCCTTGAGCCAGCTCGGCCGCTCAGCGCCGAGGCCCCGTTGCACCGAAGGCCCAAAACGAGCTTCTGGGAACTGCATTCTGCAAAGGGAAACACTCCTCCGGCAGCAAACCACAGCCCCAATGCGCCTCAGATCCAGAGAGCAGCGCAAGCCGTTTTCGCCCCCGGCCCCACGCTCTCCATAGCGCAAAGCGAGGCTGGGCTGCCCCTGGCTCCCTGGGCCCTGCTGCATTGCTGGGGGTCTCCAGCGCCCGAAACCTAGTCCCCATGAGTTCTCCTTCGTGGGGAGGCAGGATTGGCCGCGCGAAGAAGTTCTGTGCCCAGGCCGCAGCCATGCCCCCTGAGCCAGGTTGGCCGCTCAGCGCCGAGGCCCCATCACACGGAACGCCCAAAACGAGCTTCTGGCAGCTGCATTCTGCAAAGGGAAACTCTCCTCGGGCAGCAAACCACAGCCCCAACGCGCCTCGAATCCAGAAAGCAACGCAAGCCTTTTTCAGCCCCGGCCCCACGCTCTCCATAGGGCAAAGCGGGTAGAGCTGCCCCTGGCTCCCTGGGCCCTGCTGCTTTGCCGGGGGTCTCAGCTACCGAAACCCACTCCCCACGGGTTTTCCTTCGTGTGGAAGCAGAATTGGGCGCGAGAAGGCCTTCTGCGCCCAGGCCCCAGCCATGCCCCCTGAGCCAGCTCGGCCGCGCAGCGCCGAAGCCCCGTCGCACCGATGGCCCCAAACGAGCTTCTGGCAGCTGCATTCTGCAAAGGGAAACTCTCCTCGGGCAGCAAACCACAGACTCAACGCGCCTCAGATCCAGAAAGCAACGCAAGCCGTTTTCGCCACCGGTCCCACGCTCTCCATAGCGCAAAGCGGGGCTAGCCTGCCCCTGTCTCCCTGGGCCCTGCTGCTTTGCTGGGGGTCTCCGGCGGCGCAAACCCAGTCCCCAAGTGTTCTCCTTCGTGGGGAAGCAGGATTGTGCGCGCGAAAGCCTTCTGTGCCCAGCCCCAGCCATGCCCCTTGAGCCAGCTCGGCCGCTCAGCGCCGAGGCCCCGTTGCACCGAAGGCCCAAACGAGCTTCTGGGAACTGCATTCTGCAAAGGGAAACACTCCTCCGGCAGCAAACCACAGCCCCAATGCGCCTCAGATCCAGAGAGCAGCGCAAGCCGTTTTCGCCCCCGGCCCCACGCTCTCCATAGCGCAAAGCGAGGCTGGGCTGCCCCTGGCTCCCTGGGCCCTGCTGCATTGCTGGGGGTCTCCAGCGCCCGAAACCTAGTCCCCATGAGTTCTCCTTCGTGGGGAGGCAGGATTGGCCGCGCGAAGAAGTTCTGGGCCCAGTCCCCAGCCATGCCTCCTGTGCCAGCTCGGCCGCTCAGCGCCGAGGCCCCGTCGCACCGACGGCCCCAAACGAGCTTCTGGCAGCTGCATTCTGCAAAGGGAAAGTCTCCTCGGGCAGCAAACCACAGCCCCAACGCGCCTCGGATCGAGAAAGCAACGCAAGCCGTTTTCGCCCCCGGCCCTCTGCTCTCCATAGGGCGAACCGGGCCTGGGCTGCCCCGGCTCCCTGGGCCCTGCTGCTTTGCTGGGGGTCTCCGGTGCCCGAAACCCACTCCCCACGGGTTCTCCTTCGTGGGGAAGCAGGACTGGGCGCGCGAAGGCCTTCTGCGCCCAGCCCCAGCCATGCCCCTTGAGCCAGCTCGGCCGCTCAGCGCCGAGGCCCCGTTGCACCGAAGGCCCAAAACGAGCTTCTGGGAACTGCATTCTGCAAAGTGAAACACTCCTCCGGCAGCAAACCACAGCCCCATTGCGCCTCAGATCCAGAGAGCAACACAAGCCGTTTTCGCCCCCGGCCCCACGCTCTCCAAAGCGCAAAGCGAGGCTGAGCTCCCTGGGCCCTGCTGCATTGCTGGGGGTCTCCAGCGCCCGAAACCTAGTCCCCATGAGTTCTCCTTCGTGGGGAGGCAGGATTGGGCGCGCGAAGAAGTTCTGCACCCAGTCCCCAGCCATGCCTCCTGTGCCAGCTCGGCCGTTCAGCGCCGAGGCCCCGTCGCACCGATGGCCCCAAACGAGCTTCTGGCAGCTGCATTCTGCAAAGGGAAAGTCTCCTCGGGCAGCAAACCACAGCCCCAACGCGCCTCGGATCGAGAAAGCAACGCAAGCCGTTTTCGCCCCCGGCCCTCTGCTCTCCATAGGGCGAACCGGGCCTGGGCTGCCCCGGCTCCCTGGGCCCTGCTGCTTTGCTGGGGGTCTCCGGTGCCCGAAACCCACTCCCCACGGGTTCTCCTTCGTGGGGAAGCAGGATTCGGCGCGCGAAGGCCTTCTGCGCCCAGCCCCAGCCATGCCCCTTGAGCCAGCTCGGCCGCTCAGCGCCGAGGCCCCGTTGCACCAAAGGCCCAAAACGAGCTTCTGGGAACTGCATTCTGCAAAGGGAAACAATCCTCCGGCAGCAAACCACAGCCCCAATGCGCCTCAGATCCAGAGAGCAACACAAGCCGTTTTTGCCCCCGGCCCCACGCTCTCCATAGCGCAAAGCGAGGCTGAGCTCCCTGGGCCCTGCTGCTTCGCTGGGGGTCTCAGCGTCCGAAACCCACTCCCCACGGGTTTTCCTTCGTGGGGAAGCAGGATTGGGCGCGAGAAGGCCTTCTGCGCCCAGGCCCCAGCCATTCCACCTGAGCCAGCTCGGCCGCTCAGCGCCGAGGCCCCGTCGCACCGATGTCCCCAAACGAGCTTCTGGCAGCTGCATTCTGCAAAGGGAAACTCTCCTCGGGCAGCAAACCACAGACTCAACGCGCCTCAGATCCAGAAAGCAACGCAAGCCGTTTTCGCCACCGGCCCCACGCTCTCCATAGCGCAAAGCGGGGCTAGCCTGCCCCTGGCTCCCTGGGCCCTGCTGCTTTGCTGGGGGTCTCCGGCGGCGCAAACCCAGTCCCCAAGTGTTCTCCTTCGTGGGGAAGCAGGATTGTGCGCGCGAAAGCCTTCTGTGCCCAGCCCCAGCCATGCCCCTTGAGCCAGCTCGGCCGCTCAGCGCCGAGGCCCCGTTGCACCGAAGGCCCAAAACGAGCTTCTGGGAACTGCATTCTGCAAAGGGAAACACTCCTCCGGCAGCAAACCACAGCCCCAATGCGCCTCAGATCCAGAGAGCAGCGCAAGCCGTTTTCGCCCCCGGCCCCACGCTCTCCATAGCGCAAAGCGAGGCTGGGCTGCCCCTGGCTCCCTGGGCCCTGCTGCATTGCTGGGGGTCTCCAGCGCCCGAAACCTAGTCCCCATGAGTTCTCCTTCGTGGGGAGGCAGGATTGGCCGCGCGAAGAAGTTCTGTGCCCAGGCCGCAGCCATGCCCCCTGAGCCAGCTTGGCCGCTCAGCGCCGAGGCCCCATCACACGGAACGCCCAAAACGAGCTTCTGGCAGCTGCATTCTGCAAAGGGAAACTCTCCTCGGGCAGCAAACCACAGCCCCAACGCGCCTCGAATCCAGAAAGCAACGCAAGCCTTTTTCAGCCCCGGCCCCACGCTCTCCATAGGGCAAAGCGGGTAGAGCTGCCCCTGGCTCCCTGGGCCCTGCTGCTTTGCTGGGGGTCTCAGCGTCCGAAACCCACTCCCCACGGGTTTTCCTTCGTGGGGAAGCAGAATTGGGCGCGAAAGGCCTTCTGCGCCCAGGCCCCAGCCATGCCCCCTGAGCCAGCTCGGCCGCGCAGCGCCGAAGCCCCGACGCACCGATGGCCCCAAACGAGCTTCTGGCAGCTGCATTCTGCAAAGGGAAAGTCTCCTCGGGCAGCAAACCACAGCCCCAACGCGCCTCGGATCGAGAAAGCAACGCAAGACGTTTTCGCCCCCGGCCCTCTGCTCTCCATAGGGCGAACCGGGCCTGGGCTGCCCCGGCTCCCTGGGCCCTGCTGCTTTGCTGGGGGTCTCCGGTGCCCGAAACCCACTCCCCACGGGTTCTCCTTCGTGGGGAAGCAGGACTGGGAGCGCGAAGGCCTTCTGCGCCCAGCCCCAGCCATGCCCCTTGAGCCAGCTCGGCCGCTCAGCGCCGAGGCCCCGTTGCACCGAAGGCCCAAAACGAGCTTCTGGGAACTGCATTCTGCAAAGTGAAACACTCCTCCGGCAGCAAACCACAGCCCCATTGCGCCTCAGATCCAGAGAGCAACACAAGCCGTTTTCCCCCCCGGCCCCACGCTCTCCATAGCGCAAAGCGAGGCTGAGCTCCCTGGGCCCTGCTGCTTCGCTGGGGGTCTCAGCGTCCGAAACCCACTCCCCACGGGTTTTCCTTCGTGGGGAAGCAGGATTGGGCGCGAGAAGGCCTTCTGCGCCCAGGCCCCAGCCATTCCACCTGAGCCAGCTCGGCCGCGCAGCGCCGAGGCCCCGTCGCACCGATGGCCCCAAACGAGCTTCTGGCAGCTGCATTCTGCAAAGGGAAACTCTCCTCGGGCAGCAAACCACAGACTCAACGCGCCTCAGATCCAGAAAGCAACGCAAGCCGTTTTCGCCACCGGCCCCACGCTCTCCATAGCGCAAAGCGGGGCTAGCCTGCCCCTGGCTCCCTGGGCCCTGCTGCTTTGCTGGGGGTCTCCGGCGGCGCAAACCCAGTCCCCAAGTGTTCTCCTTCGTGGGGAAGCAGGATTGTGCGCGCGAAAGCCTTCTGCGCCCAGCCCCAGCCATGCCCCTTGAGCCAGCTCGGCCGCTCAGCGCCGAGGCCCCGTTGCACCGAAGGCCCAAAACGAGCTTCTGGGAACTGCATTCTGCAAAGGGAAACACTCCTCCGGCAGCAAACCACAGCCCCAATGCGCCTCAGATCCAGAGAGCAACACAAGCCGATTTCGCCCCCGGCCCCACGCTCTCCAAAGCGCAAAGCGAGGCTGAGCTCCCTGGGCCCTGCTGCATTGCTGGGGGTCTCCAGCGCCCGAAACCAAGTCCCCATGAGTTCTCCTTCGTGGGGAGGCAGGATTGGGCGCGCGAAGAAGTTCTGCGCCCAGTCCCCAGCCATGCCTCCTGTGCCAGCTCGGCCGTTCAGCGCCGAGGCCCCGTCGCACCGACGGCCCAAAACCAGCTTCTGGCAGCTGCATTCTGCAAAGGGAAACTCTCCTCGGGCAGCAAACCACAGCCCCAACGTGCCTCGGATCCAGAAAGCAACGCAAGCCGTTTTCGCCACCGGCCCCACGCTCTCCATAGCGCAAAGCGGGGCTGGCCTGCCCCTGGCTCCCTGGGCCCTGCTGCTTTGCTGGGGGACTCCGGCGGCGCAAACCCACTCCCCACGGGTTCTCCTTCGTGGGGAAGCAGGATTGGGCGCGCGAAGGCCTTCTGCGCCCAGCCCCAGCCATGCCCCTTGAGCCAGCTCGGCCGCTCAGCGCCTAGGCCCCGTTGCACCGAAGGCCGAAAACGAGCTTCTGGGAACTGCATTCTGCAAAGGGAAACACTCCTCCGGCAGCAAACCACAGCCCCAATGCGCCTCGGATCCAGAGAGCAACGCAAGCCGTTTTTGCACCCAGCCCCACGCTCTCCATAGCGCAACGCAGGGCAGGGCTGCCCCTGGCTACCAGAGCCCTGCTGCTTTACTGGGTGTCTAGGGCGGCCAAAACCTTCTCCCCACGGGTTCTCCTTCGTGGGGAAGCAGGATTGGGCGCGCGAAGAAGTTCTGTGCCCAGGCCCCAGCCATGCCCCCTGAGCCAGCTCGGCCGCTCAGCGCCGAGGCCCCATCACACGGAACGCCCCAAACGAGCTTCTGGCAGCTGCATTCTGCAAAGGGAAAGTCTCCTCTGGCAGCAAACCACAGCCCAACGCGCCTCGGATCGAGAAAGCAACGCAAGCCGTTTTCGCCCCCGGCCCTCTGCTCTCCATAGGGCGAACCGGGCCTGGGCTGCCCCGGCTCCCAGGGCCCTGCTGCTTTCCTGGGGGTCTCCGGTGCCCGAAACCCACTCCCCACGGGTTCTCCTTCGTGGGGAAGCAGGATTGGGCGCGCGAAGAAGTTCTGTGCCCAGGCCCTGCCATGCCCCCTGAGCCAGCTCGGCCGCTCAGCGCTGAGGCCCCATCACACGGAACGCCCCAAACGAGCTTCTGGCAGCTGCATTCTGCAAAGGGACTCTCCTCGGGCAGCAAACCACAGCCCCAACGTGCTTCGGATCCAGAAAGCAACGCAAGCCGTTTTCGCCACCGGCCCCACGCTCTCCATAGCGCAGAGCGGGGCTGGCCTGCCCCTGGCTCCCTTGGCCCTGCTGCTTTTCTGGGGGTCTTCGGTGGCCGAAACCCACTCCCCACGGGTTCTCCTTCATGGGGAAGCAGGATTGGGCGTGTGAAGAACTTCTGCGCCCAGGCCAAAGCCAAGACCCCTGAGCCAGCGCGGCCGCTCAGCGCCGAGGCCCCGTCGCACCGACGGCCCCAAACGAGCTTCTGGCAGCTGCATTCTGCAAAGGGAAACTCTCCTCGGGCAGCAAACCACAGCCCCAACGCGCCTCGGATCGAGAAAGCAACGCAAACCGTTTTCACCCCCGGCCCCCCGCTCTCCATAGAGCGAACCGGGGCTGGGCTGCCCCGGCTCCCTGGGCCCTGCTGCTTTGCTGGGGGTCTCCGGTGCCCGAAACCCACTCCCCACGGGTTCTCCTTCGTGGGGAAGCAGGATTGGGCGCGCGAAGGCCTTCTGCGCCCAGGCCCCAGCCATGCCCCCTGAGCCAGCTTGGCCGCGCAGCGCCGAAGCCCCGTCGCACAGATGGCCCCAAACGAGCTTCTGGCAGCTGCATTCTGCAAAGGGAAACTCTCCTCGGGCAGCAAACCACAGACTCAACGCGCCTCAGATCCAGAAAGCAACGCAAGCCGTTTTCGCCACCGGTCCCACGCTCTCCATAGCGCAAAGCGGGGCTAGCCTGCCCCTGGCTCCCTGGGCCCTGCTGCTTTGCTGGGGGTCTCCGGCGGCGCAAACCCAGTCCCCAAGTGTTCTCCTTCGTGGGGAAGCAGGATTGTGCGCGCGAAAGCCTTCTGTGCCCAGCCCCAGCCATGCCCCTTGAGCCAGCTCGGCCGCTCAGCGCCGAGGCCCCGTTGCACCGAAGGCCCAAAACGAGCTTCTGGGAACTGCATTCTGCAAAGGGAAACACTCCTCCGGCAGCAAACCACAGCCCCAATGCGCCTCAGATCCAGAGAGCAGCGCAAGCCGTTTTCGCCCCCGGCCCCACGCTCTCCATAGCGCAAAGCGAGGCTGGGCTGCCCCTGGCTCCCTGGGCCCTGCTGCATTGCTGGGGGTCTCCAGCGCCCGAAACCTAGTCCCCATGAGTTCTCCTTCGTGGGGAGGCAGGATTGGCCGCGCGAAGAAGTTCTGGGCCCAGTCCCCAGCCATGCCTCCTGTGCCAGCTCGGCCGCTCAGCGCCGAGGCCCCGTCGCACCGACGGCCCCAAACGAGCTTCTGGCAGCTGCATTCTGCAAAGGGAAAGTCTCCTCGGGCAGCAAACCACAGCCCCAACGCGCCTCGGATCGAGAAAGCAACGCAAGCCGTTTTCGCCCCCGGCCCTCTGCTCTCCATAGGGCGAACCGGGCCTGGGCTGCCCCGGCTCCCTGGGCCCTGCTGCTTTGCTGGGGGTCTCCGGTGCCCGAAACCCACTCCCCACGGGTTCTCCTTCGTGGGGAAGCAGGATTGGGCGCACGAAGGCCTTCTGCGCCCAGCCCCAGCCATGCCCCTTGAGCCAGCTCGGCCGCTCAGCGCCGAGGCCCCGTTGCACCGAAGGCCCAAAACGAGCTTCTGGGAACTGCATTCTGCAAAGTGAAACACTCCTCCGGCAGCAAACCACAGCCCCAATGCGCCTCAGATCCAGAGAGCAACACAAGCCGTTTTCGCCCCCGGCCCCACGCTCTCCAAAGCGCAAAGCGAGGCTGAGCTCCCTGGGCCCTGCTGCATTGCTGGGGGTCTCCAGCGCCCGAAACCTAGTCCCCATGAGTTCTCCTTCGTGGGGAGGCAGGATTGGGCGCGCGAAGAAGTTCTGCACCCAGTCCCCAGCCATGCCTCCTGTGCCAGCTCGGCCGTTCAGCGCCGAGGCCCCGTCGCACCGACGGCCCCAAGCGAGCTTCTGGCAGCTGCATTCTGCAAAGGGAAAGTCTCCTCGGGCAGCAAACCACAGCCCCAACGCGCCTCGGATCGAGAAAGCAACGCAAGCCGTTTTCGCCCCCGGCCCTCCGCTCTCCATAGGGCGAACCGGGCCTGGGCTGCCCCGGCTCCCTGGGCCCTGCTGCTTTGCTGGGGGTCTCCGGTGCCCGAAACCCACTCCCCACGGGTTCTCCTTCGTGGGGAAGCAGGATTCGGCGCGCGAAGGCCTTCTGCGCCCAGCCCCAGCCATGCCCCTTGAGCCAGCTCGGCCGCTCAGCGCCGAGGCCCCGTTGCACCAAAGGCCCAAAACGAGCTTCTGGGAACTGCATTCTGCAAAGGGAAACACTCCTCCGGCAGCAAACCACAGCCCCAATGCGCCTCAGATCCAGAGAGCAACACAAGCCGTTTTCGCCCCCGGCCCCACGCTCTCCATAGCGCAAAGCGAGGCTGAGCTCCCTGGGCCCTGCTGCTTCGCTGGGGGTCTCAGCGTCCGAAACCCACTCCCCACGGGTTTTCCTTCGTGGGGAAGCAGGATTGGGCGCGAGAAGGCCTTCTGCGCCCAGGCCCCAGCCATTCCACCTGAGCCAGCTCGGCCGCGCAGCGCCGAGGCCCCGTCGCACCGATGGCCCCAAACGAGCTTCTGGCAGCTGCATTCTGCAAAGGGAAACTCTCCTCGGGCAGCAAACCACAGACTCAACGCGCCTCAGATCCAGAAAGCAACGCAAGCCGTTTTCGCCACCGGCCCCACGCTCTCCATAGCGCAAAGCGGGGCTAGCCTGCCCCTGGCTCCCTGGGCCCTGCTGCTTTGCTGGGGGTCTCCGGCGGCGCAAACCCAGTCCCCAAGTGTTCTCCTTCGTGGGGAAGCAGGATTGTGCGCGCGAAAGCCTTCTGCGCCCAGCCCCAGCCATGCCCCTTGAGCCAGCTCGGCCGCTCAGCGCCGAGGCCCCGTTGCACCGAAGGCCCAAAACGAGCTTCTGGGAACTGCATTCTGCAAAGTGAAACACTCCTCCGGCAGCAAACCACAGCCCCAATGCGCCTCAGATCCAGAGAGCAACACAAGCCGATTTCGCCCCCGGCCCCATGCTCTCCAAAGCGCAAAGCGAGGCTGAGCTCCCTGGGCCCTGCTGCATTGCTGGGGGTCTCCAGCACCCGAAACCTAGTCCCCATGAGTTCTCCTTCGTGGGGAGGCAGGATTGGGCGCGCGAAGAAGTTCTGCGCCCAGTCCCCAGCCATGCCTCCTGTGCCAGCTCGGCCGCTCAGCGCCGAGGCCCCGTCGCACCGACGGCCCCAAACGAGCTTCTGGCAGCTGCATTCTGCAAAGGGAAACTCTCCTCGGGCAGCAAACCACAGCCCCAACGTGCCTCGGATCCAGAAAGCAACGCAAGCCGTTTTCGCCACCGGCCCCACGCTCTCCATAGCGCAAAGCGGGGCTGGCCTGCCCCTGGCTCCCTGGGCCCTGCTGCTTTGCTGGGGGACTCCGGCGGCGCAAACCCACTCCCCACGGGTTCTCCTTCGTGGGGAAGCAGGATTCGGCGCGCGAAGGCCTTCTGCGCCCAGCCCCAGCCATGCCCCTTGAGCCAGCTCGGCCGCTCAGCGCCTAGGCCCCGTTGCACCGAAGGCCGAAAACGAGCTTCTGGGAACTGCATTCTGCAAAGGGAAACACTCCTCCGGCAGCAAACCACAGCCCCAATGCGCCTCGGATCCAGAGAGCAACGCAAGCCGTTTTTGCACCCAGCCCCACGCTCTCCATAGCGCAACGCAGGGCAGGGCTGCCCCTGGCTACCAGAGCCCTGCTGCTTTACTGGGAGTCTAGGGCGGCCAAAACCTTCTCCCCACGGGTTCTCCTTCGTGGGGAAGCAGGATTGGGCGCGCGAAGAAGTTCTGTGCCCAGGCCCCAGCCATGCCCCCTGAGCCAGCTCGGCCGCTCAGCGCCGAGGCCCCATCACACGGAACGCCCCAAACGAGCTTCTGGCAGCTGCATTCTGCAAAGGGAAAGTCTCCTCTGGCAGCAAACCACAGCCCAACGCGCCTCGGATCGAGAAAGCAACGCAAGCCGTTTTCGCCCCCGGCCCTCTGCTCTCCATAGGGCGAACCGGGCCTGGGCTGCCCCGGCTCCCAGGGCCCTGCTGCTTTCCTGGGGGTCTCCGGTGCCCGAAACCCACTCCCCACGGGTTCTCCTTCGTGGGGAAGCAGGATTGGGCGCGCGAAGAAGTTCTGTGCCCAGGCCCTGCCATGCCCCCTTAGCCAGCTCGGCCGCTCAGCGCTGAGGCCCCATCACACGGAACGCCCCAAACGAGCTTCTGGCAGCTGCATTCTGCAAAGGGACTCTCCTCGGGCAGCAAACCACAGCCCCAACGTGCTTCGGATCCAGAAAGCAACGCAAGCCGTTTTCGCCACCGGCCCCACGCTCTCCATAGCGCAAAGCGGGGCTGGCCTGCCCCTGGCTCCCTTGGCCCTGCTGCTTTTCTGGGGGTCTTCGGTGGCCGAAACCCACTCCCCACGGGTTCTCCTTCATGGGGAAGCAGGATTGGGCGTGTGAAGAACTTCTGCGCCCAGGCCAAAGCCAAGACCCCTGAGCCAGCTCGGCCGCTCAGCGCCGAGGCCCCGTCGCACCGACGGCCCCAAACGAGCTTCTGGCAGCTGCATTCTGCAAAGGGAAACTCTCCTCGGGCAGCAAACCACAGCCCCAACGCGCCTCGGATCGAGACAGCAACGCAAACCGTTTTCACCCCCGGCCCCCCGCTCTCCATAGAGCGAACCGGGGCTGGGCTGCCCCGGCTCCCTGGGCCCTGCTGCTTTGCTGGGGGTCTCCGGTGCCCGAAACCCACTCCCCACGGGTTCTCCTTCGTGGGGAAGCAGGATTGGGCGCGCGAAGGCCTTCTGCGCCCAGGCCCCAGCCATGCCCCCTGAGCCAGCTCGGCCGCGCAGTGCCTAGGCCCCGTCGCACCGAAGGCCCAAAACAATCTTCTGGCAGCTGCATTCTGCAAAGGGAAAGTCTCCTCGGGCAGCAAACCACAGCCCCAACGCGCCTCAGATCCAGAGAGCAACACAAGCCGTTTTCGCCCCCGGCCCCATGCTCTCCATAGCGCAAAGCGAGGCTGAGCTCCCTGGGCCCTGCTGCTTCGCTGGGGGTCTCAGCGTCCGAAACCCACTCCCCACGGGTTTTCCTTCGTGGGGAAGCAGGATTGGGCGCGAGAAGGCCTTCTGCGCCCAGGCCCCAGCCATTCCACCTGAGCCAGCTCGGCCGCGCAGCGCCGAGGCCCCGTCGCACCGATGGCCCCAAACGAGCTTCTGGCAGCTGCATTCTGCAAAGGGAAACTCTCCTCGGGCAGCAAACCACAGACTCAACGCGCCTCAGATCCAGAAAGCAACGCAAGCCGTTTTCGCCCCCGGCCCCACGCTCTCCATAGCGCAAAGCGGGGCTAGCCTGCCCCTGGCTCCCTGGGCCCTGCTGCTTTGCTGGGGGTCTCCGGCGGCGCAAACCCAGTCCCCAAGTGTTCTCCTTCGTGGGGAAGCAGGATTGTGCGCGCGAAAGCCTTCTGCGCCCAGCCCCAGCCATGCCCCTTGAGCCAGCTCGGCCGCTCAGCGCCGAGGCCCCGTTGCACCGAAGGCCCAAAACGAGCTTCTGGGAACTGCATTCTGCAAAGTGAAACACTCCTCCGACAGCAAACCACAGCCCCAATGCGCCTCAGATCCAGAGAGCAACACAAGCCGATTTCGCCCCCGGCCCCACGCTCTCCAAAGCGCAAAGCGAGGCTGAGCTCCCTGGGCCCTGCTGCATTGCTGGGGGTCTCCAGCGCCCGAAACCAAGTCCCCATGAGTTCTCCTTCGTGGGGAGGCAGGATTGGGCGCGCGAAGAAGTTCTGCGCCCAGTCCCCAGCCATGCCTCCTGTGCCAGCTCGGCCGCTCAGCGCCGAGGCCCCGTCGCACCGACGGCCCAAAACCAGCTTCTGGCAGCTGCATTCTGCAAAGGGAAACTCTCCTCGGGCAGCAAACCACAGCCCCAACGTGCCTCGGATCCAGAAAGCAACGCAAGCCGTTTTCGCCACCGGCCCCACGCTCTCCATAGCGCAAAGCGGGGCTGGCCTGCCCCTGGCTCCCTGGGCCCTGCTGCTTTGCTGGGGGACTCCGGCGGCGCAAACCCACTCCCCACGGGTTCTCCTTCGTGGGGAAGCAGGATTGGGCGCGCGAAGGCCTTCTGCGCCCAGCCCCAGCCATGCCCCTTGAGCCAGCTCGGCCGCTCAGCGCCTAGGCCCCGTTGCACCGAAGGCCGAAAACGAGCTTCTGGGAACTGCATTCTGCAAAGGGAAACACTCCTCCGGCAGCAAACCACAGCCCCAATGCGCCTCGGATCCAGAGAGCAACGCAAGCCGTTTTTGCACCCAGCCCCACGCTCTCCATAGCGCAACGCAGGGCAGGGCTGCCCCTGGCTACCAGAGCCCTGCTGCTTTACTGGGTGTCTAGGGCGGCCAAAACCTTCTCCCCACGGGTTCTCCTTCGTGGGGAAGCAGGATTGGGCGCGCGAAGAAGTTCTGTGCCCAGGCCCCAGCCATGCCCCCTGAGCCAGCTCGGCCGCTCAGCGCCGAGGCCCCATCACACGGAACGCCCCAAACGAGCTTCTGGCAGCTGCATTCTGCAAAGGGAAAGTCTCCTCTGGCAGCAAACCACAGCCCAACGCGCCTCGGATCGAGAAAGCAACGCAAGCCGTTTTCGCCCCCGGCCCTCTGCTCTCCATAGGGCGAACCGGGCCTGGGCTGCCCCGGCTCCCAGGGCCCTGCTGCTTTCCTGGGGGTCTCCGGTGCCCGAAACCCACTCCCCACGGGTTCTCCTTCGTGGGGAAGCAGGATTGGGCGCGCGAAGAAGTTCTGTGCCCAGGCCCTGCCATGCCCCCTGAGCCAGCTCGGCCGCTCAGCGCTGAGGCCCCATCACACGGAACGCCCCAAACGAGCTTCTGGCAGCTGCATTCTGCAAAGGGACTCTCCTCGGGCAGCAAACCACAGCCCCAACGTGCTTCGGATCCAGAAAGCAACGCAAGCCGTTTTCGCCACCGGCCCCACGCTCTCCATAGCGCAAAGCGGGGCTGGCCTGCCCCTGGCTCCCTTGGCCCTGCTGCTTTTCTGGGGGTCTTCGGTGGCCGAAACCCACTCCCCACGGGTTCTCCTTCATGGGGAAGCAGGATTGGGCGTGTGAAGAACTTCTGCGCCCAGGCCAAAGCCAAGACCCCTGAGCCAGCTCGGCCGCTCAGCGCCGAGGCCCCGTCGCACCGACGGCCCCAAACGAGCTTCTGGCAGCTGCATTCTGCAAAGGGAAACTCTCCTCGGGCAGCAAACCACAGCCCCAACGCGCCTCGGATCGAGAAAGCAACGCAAACCGTTTTCACCCCCGGCCCCCCGCTCTCCATAGAGCGAACCGGGGCTGGGCTGCCCCGGCTCCCTGGGCCCTGCTGCTTTGCTGGGGGTCTCCGGTGCCCGAAACCCACTCCCCACGGGTTCTCCTTCGTGGGGAAGCAGGATTGGGCGCGCGAAGGCCTTCTGCGCCCAGGCCCCAGCCATGCCCCCTGAGCCAGCTCGGCCGCTCAGTGCCTAGGCCCCGTCGCACCGAAGGCCCAAAACAATCTTCTGGCAGCTGCATTCTGCAAAGGGAAAGTCTCCTCGGGCAGCAAACCACAGCCCCAACGCGCCTCAGATCCAGAGAGCAACACAAGCCGTTTTCGTCCCCGGCCCCACGCTCTCCATAGCGCAAAGCGAGGCTGAGCTCCCTGGGCCCTGCTGCTTCGCTGGGGGTCTCAGCGTCCGAAACCCACTCCCCACGGGTTTTCCTTCGTGGGGAAGCAGGATTGGGCGCGAGAAGGCCTTCTGCGCCCAGGCCCCAGCCATTCCACCTGAGCCAGCTCGGCCGCGCAGCGCCGAGGCCCCGTCGCACCGATGGCCCCAAACGAGCTTCTGGCAGCTGCATTCTGCAAAGGGAAACTCTCCTCGGGCAGCAAACCACAGACTCAACGCGCCTCAGATCCAGAAAGCAACGCAAGCCGTTTTCGCCACCGGCCCCACGCTCTCCATAGCGCAAAGCGGGGCTAGCCTGCCCCTGGCTCCCTGGGCCCTGCTGCTTTGCTGGGGGTCTCCGGCGGCGCAAACCCAGTCCCCAAGTGTTCTCCTTCGTGGGGAAGCAGGATTGTGCGCGCGAAAGCCTTCTGCGCCCAGCCCCAGCCATGCCCCTTGAGCCAGCTCGGCCGCTCAGCGCCGAGGCCCCGTTGCACCGAAGGCCCAAAACGAGCATCTGGGAACTGCATTCTGCAAAGGGAAACACTCCTCCGGCAGCAAACCACAGCCCCAATGCGCCTCAGATCCAGAGAGCAACACAAGCCGATTTCGCCCCCGGCCCCACGCTCTCCAAAGCGCAAAGCGAGGCTGAGCTCCCTGGGCCCTGCTGCATTGCTGGGGGTCTCCAGCGCCCGAAACCAAGGCCCCATGAGTTCTCCTTCGTGGGGAGGCAGGATTGGGCGCTCGAAGAAGTTCTGCGCCCAGTCCCCAGCCATGCCTCCTGTGCCAGCTCGGCCGCTCAGCGCCGAGGCCCCGTCGCACCGACGGCCCAAAACCAGCTTCTGGCAGCTGCATTCTGCAAAGGGAAACTCTCCTCGGGCAGCAAACCACAGCCCCAACGTGCCTCGGATCCAGAAAGCAACGCAAGCCGTTTTCGCCACCGGCCCCACGCTCTCCATAGCGCAAAGCGGGGCTGGCCTGCCCCTGGCTCCCTGGGCCCTGCTGCTTTGCTGGGGGACTCCGACAGCGCAAACCCACTCCCCACGGGTTCTCCTTCGTGGGGAAGCAGGATTGGGCGCGCGAAGGCCTTCTGCGCCCAGCCCCAGCCATGCCCCTTGAGCCAGCTCGGCCGCTCAGCGCCTAGGCCCCGTTGCACCGAAGGCCGAAAACGAGCTTCTGGGAACTGCATTCTGCAAAGGGAAACACTCCTCCGGCAGCAAACCACAGCCCCAATGCGCCTCGGATCCAGAGAGCAACGCAAGCCGTTTTTGCACCCAGCCCCACGCTCTCCATAGCGCAACGCAGGGCAGGGCTGCCCCTGGCTACCAGAGCCCTGCTGCTTTACTGGGTGTCTAGGGCGGCCAAAACCTTCTCCCCACGGGTTCTCCTTCGTGGGGAAGCAGGATTGGGCGCGCGAAGAAGTTCTGTGCCCAGGCCCCAGCCATGCCCCCTGAGCCAGCTCGGCCGCTCAGCGCCGAGGCCCCATCACACGGAACGCCCCAAACGAGCTTCTGGCAGCTGCATTCTGCAAAGGGAAAGTCTCCTCTGGCAGCAAACCACAGCCCAACGCGCCTCGGATCGAGAAAGCAACGCAAGCCGTTTTCGCCCCCGGCCCTCTGCTCTCCATAGGGCGAACCGGGCCTGGGCTGCCCCGGCTCCCAGGGCCCTGCTGCTTTCCTGGGGGTCTCCGGTGCCCGAAACCCACTCCCCACGGGTTCTCCTTCGTGGGGAAGCAGGATTGGGCGCGCGAAGAAGTTCTGTGCCCAGGCCCTGCCATGCCCCCTGAGCCAGCTCGGCCGCTCAGCGCTGAGGCCCCATCACACGGAACGCCCCAAACGAGCTTCTGGCAGCTGCATTCTGCAAAGGGACTCTCCTCGGGCAGCAAACCACAGCCCCAACGTGCTTCGGATCCAGAAAGCAACGCAAGCCGTTTTCGCCACCGGCCCCACGCTCTCCATAGCGCAAAGCGGGGCTGGCCTGCCCCTGGCTCCCTTGGCCCTGCTGCTTTTCTGGGGGTCTTTGGTGGCCGAAACCCACTCCCCACGGGTTCTCCTTCATGGGGAAGCAGGATTGGGCGTGTGAAGAACTTCTGCGCCCAGGCCAAAGCCAAGACCCCTGAGCCAGCTCGGCCGCTCAGCGCCGAGGCCCCGTCGCACCGACGGCCCCAAACGAGCTTCTGGCAGCTGCATTCTGCAAAGGGAAACTCTCCTCGGGCAGCAAACCACAGCCCCAACGCGCCTCGGATCGAGAAAGCAACGCAAACCGTTTTCACCCCCGGCCCCCCGCTCTCCATAGAGCGAACCGGGGCTGGGCTGCCCCGGCTCCCTGGGCCCTGCTGCTTTGCTGGGGGTCTCGGGTGCCCGAAACCCACTCCCCACGGGTTCTCCTTCGTGGGGAAGCAGGATTGGGCGCGCGAAGGCCTTCTGCGCCCAGGCCCCAGCCATGCCCCCTGAGCCAGCTTGGCCGCTCAGCGCCAAAGCCCCGTCGCACCGATGGCCCCAAACGAGCTTCTGGCAGCTGCATTCTGCAAAGGGAAACTCTCCTCGGGCAGCAAACCACAGACTCAACGCGCCTCAGATCCAGAAAGCAACGCAAGCCGTTTTCGCCACCGGTCCCACGCTCTCCATAGCGCAAAGCGGGGCTAGCCTGCCCCTGGCTCCCTGGGCCCTGCTGCTTTGCTGGGGGTCTCCGGCGGCGCAAACCCAGTCCCCAAGTGTTCTCCTTCGTGGGGAAGCAGGATTGTGCGCGCGAAAGCCTTCTGTGCCCAGCCCCAGCCATGCCCCTTGAGCCAGCTCGGCCGCTCAGCGCCGAGGCCCCGTTGCACCGAAGGCCCAAAACGAGCTTCTGGGAACTGCATTCTGCAAAGGGAAACACTCCTCCGGCAGCAAACCACAGCCCCAATGCGCCTCAGATCCAGAGAGCAGCGCAAGCCGTTTTCGCCCCCGGCCCCACGCTCTCCATAGCGCAAAGCGAGGCTGGGCTGCCCCTGGCTCCCTGGGCCCTGCTGCATTGCTGGGGGTCTCCAGCGCCCGAAACCTAGTCCCCATGAGTTCTCCTTCGTGGGGAGGCAGGATTGGCCGCGCGAAGAAGTTCTGGGCCCAGTCCCCAGCCATGCCTCCTGTGCCAGCTCGGCCGCTCAGCGCCGAGGCCCCGTCGCACCGACGGCCCCAAACGAGCTTCTGGCAGCTGCATTCTGCAAAGGGAAAGTCTCCTCGGGCAGCAAACCACAGCCCCAACGCGCCTCGGATCGAGAAAGCAACGCAAGCCGTTTTCGCCCCCGGCCCTCTGCTCTCCATAGGGCGAACCGGGCCTGGGCTGCCCCGGCTCCCTGGGCCCTGCTGCTTTGCTGGGGGTCTCCGGTGCCCGAAACCCACTCCCCACGGGTTCTCCTTCGTGGGGAAGCAGGACTGGGAGCGCGAAGGCCTTCTGCGCCCAGCCCCAGCCATGCCCCTTGAGCCAGCTCGGCCGCTCAGCGCCGAGGCCCCGTTGCACCGAAGGCCCAAAACGAGCTTCTGGGAACTGCATTCTGCAAAGTGAAACACTCCTCCGGCAGCAAACCACAGCCCCATTGCGCCTCAGATCCAGAGAGCAACGCAAGCCGTTTTCGCCCCCGGCCCCACGCTCTCCAAAGCGCAAAGCGAGGCTGAGCTCCCTGGGCCCTGCTGCATTGCTGGGGGTCTCCAGCGCCCGAAACCTAGTCCCCATGAGTTCTCCTTCGTGGGGAGGCAGGATTGGGCGCGCGAAGAAGTTCTGCACCCAGTCCCCAGCCATGCCTCCTGTGCCAGCTCGGCCGTTCAGCGCCGAGGCCCCGTCGCACCGACGGCCCCAAACGAGCTTCTGGCAGCTGCATTCTGCAAAGGGAAAGTCTCCTCGGGCAGCAAACCACAGCCCCAACGCGCCTCGGATCGAGAAAGCAACGCAAGCCGTTTTCGCCCCCGGCCCTCTGCTCTCCATAGGGCGAACCGGGCCTGGGCTGCCCCGGCTCCCTGGGCCCTGCTGCTTTGCTGGGGGTCTCCGGTGCCCGAAACCCACTCCCCACGGGTTCTCCTTCGTGGGGAAGCAGGATTCGGCGCGCGAAGGCCTTCTGCGCCCAGCCCCAGCCATGCCCCTTGAGCCAGCTCGGCCGCTCAGCGCCGAGGCCCCGTTGCACCAAAGGCCCAAAACGAGCTTCTGGGAACTGCATTCTGCAAAGGGAAACACTCCTCCGGCAGCAAACCACAGCCCCAATGCGCCTCAGATCCAGAGAGCAACACAAGCCGTTTTCGCCCCCGGCCCCACGCTCTCCATAGCGCAAAGCGAGGCTGAGCTCCCTGGGCCCTGCTGCTTCGCTGGGGGTCTCAGCGTCCGAAACCCACTCCCCACGGGTTTTCCTTCGTGGGGAAGCAGGATTGGGCGCGAGAAGGCCTTCTGCGCCCAGGCCCCAGCCATTCCACCTGAGCCAGCTCGGCCGCGCAGCGCCGAGTCCCCGTCGCACCGATGGCCCCAAACGAGCTTCTGGCAGCTGCATTCTGCAAAGGGAAACTCTCCTCGGGCAGCAAACCACAGACTCAACGCGCCTCAGATCCAGAAAGCAACGCAAGCCGTTTTCGCCACCGGCCCCACGCTCTCCATAGCGCAAAGCGGGGCTAGCCTGCCCCTGGCTCCCTGGGCCCTGCTGCTTTGCTGGGGGTCTCCGGCGGCGCAAACCCAGTCCCCAAGTGTTCTCCTTCGTGGGGAAGCAGGATTGTGCGCGCGAAAGCCTTCTGCGCCCAGCCCCAGCCATGCCCCTTGAGCCAGCTCGGCCGCTCAGCGCCGAGGCCCCGTTGCACCGAAGGCCCAAAACGAGCTTCTGGGAACTGCATTCTGCAAAGTGAAACACTCCTCCGGCAGCAAACCACAGCCCCAATGCGCCTCAGATCCAGAGAGCAACACAAGCCGATTTCGCCCCCGGCCCCATGCTCTCCAAAGCGCAAAGCGAGGCTGAGCTCCCTGGGCCCTGCTGCATTGCTGGGGGTCTCCAGCGCCCGAAACCTAGTCCCCATGAGTTCTCCTTCGTGGGGAGGCAGGATTGGGCGCGCGAAGAAGTTCTGCGCCCAGTCCCCAGCCATGCCTCCTGTGCCAGCTCGGCCGCTCAGCGCCGAGGCCCCGTCGCACCGACGGCCCCAAACGAGCTTCTGGCAGCTGCATTCTGCAAAGGGAAACTCTCCTCGGGCAGCAAACCACAGCCCCAACGTGCCTCGGATCCAGAAAGCAACGCAAGCCGTTTTCGCCACCGGCCCCACGCTCTCCATAGCGCAAAGCGGGGCTGGCCTGCCCCTGGCTCCCTGGGCCCTGCTGCTTTGCTGGGGGACTCCGGCGGCGCAAACCCACTCCCCACGGGTTCTCCTTCGTGGGGAAGCAGGATTCGGCGCGCGAAGGCCTTCTGCGCCCAGCCCCAGCCATGCCCCTTGAGCCAGCTCGGCCGCTCAGCGCCTAGGCCCCGTTGCACCGAAGGCCGAAAACGATCTTCTGGGAACTGCATTCTGCAAAGGGAAACACTCCTCCGGCAGCAAACCACAGCCCCAATGCGCCTCGGATCCAGAGAGCAACGCAAGCCGTTTTTGCACCCAGCCCCACGCTCTCCATAGCGCAACGCAGGGCAGGGCTGCCCCTGGCTACCAGAGCCCTGCTGCTTTACTGGGAGTCTAGGGCGGCCAAAACCTTCTCCCCACGGGTTCTCCTTCGTGGGGAAGCAGGATTGGGCGCGCGAAGAAGTTCTGTGCCCAGGCCCCAGCCATGCCCCCTGAGCCAGCTCGGCCGCTCAGCGCCGAGGCCCCATCACACGGAACGCCCCAAACGAGCTTCTGGCAGCTGCATTCTGCAAAGGGAAACTCTCCTCGGGCAGCAAACCACAGACTCAACGCGCCTCAGATCCAGAAAGCAACGCAAGCCGTTTTCGCCACCGGCCCCACGCTCTCCATAGCGCAAAGCGGGGCTAGCCTGCCCCTGGCTCCCTGGGCCCTGCTGCTTTGCTGGGGGTCTCCGGCGGCGCAAACCCAGTCCCCAAGTGTTCTCCTTCGTGGGGAAGCAGGATTGTGCGCGCGAAAGCCTTCTGCGCCCAGCCCCAGCCATGCCCCTTGAGCCAGCTCGGCCGCTCAGCGCCGAGGCCCCGTTGCACCGAAGGCCCAAAACGAGCTTCTGGGAACTGCATTCTGCAAAGGGAAACACTCCTCCGGCAGCAAACCACAGCCCCAATGCGCCTCAGATCCAGAGAGCAGCGCAAGCCGTTTTCGCCCCCGGCCCCACGCTCTCCATAGCGCAAAGCGAGGCTGGGCTGCCCCTGGCTCCCTGGGCCCTGCTGCATTGCTGGGGGTCTCCAGCGCCCGAAACCTAGTCCCCATGAGTTCTCCTTCGTGGGGAGGCAGGATTGGCCGCGCGAAGAAGTTCTGGGCCCAGTCCCCAGCCATGCCTCCTGTGCCAGCTCGGCCGCTCAGCGCCGAGGCCCCGTCGCACCGACGGCCCCAAACGAGCTTCTGGCAGCTGCATTCTGCAAAGGGAAAGTCTCCTCGGGCAGCAAACCACAGCCCCAACGCGCCTCGGATCGAGAAAGCAACGCAAGCCGTTTTCGCCCCCGGCCCTCTGCTCTCCATAGGGCGAACCGGGCCTGGGCTGCCCCGGCTCCCTGGGCCCTGCTGCTTTGCTGGGGGTCTCCGGTGCCCGAAACCCACTCCCCACGGGTTCTCCTTCGTGGGGAAGCAGGACTGGGCGCGCGAAGGCCTTCTGCGCCCAGCCCCAGCCATGCCCCTTGAGCCAGCTCGGCCGCTCAGCGCCGAGGCCCCGTTGCACCGAAGGCCCAAAACGAGCTTCTGGGAACTGCATTCTGCAAAGTGAAACACTCCTCCGGCAGCAAACCACAGCCCCATTGCGCCTCAGATCCAGAGAGCAACACAAGCCGTTTTCGCCCCCGGCCCCACGCTCTCCAAAGCGCAAAGCGAGGCTGAGCTCCCTGGGCCCTGCTGCATTGCTGGGGGTCTCCAGCGCCCGAAACCTAGTCCCCATGAGTTCTCCTTCGTGGGGAGGCAGGATTGGGCGCGCGAAGAAGTTCTGCACCCAGTCCCCAGCCATGCCTCCTGTGCCAGCTCGGCCGCTCAGCGCCGAGGCCCCGTCGCACCGACGGCCCCAAACGAGCTTCTGGCAGCTGCATTCTGCAAAGGGAAACTCTCCTCGGGCAGCAAACCACAGCCCCAACGTGCCTCGGATCCAGAAAGCAACGCAAGCCGTTTTCGCCACCGGCCCCACGCTCTCCATAGCGCAAAGCGGGGCTGGCCTGCCCCTGGCTCCCTGGGCCCTGCTGCTTTGCTGGGGGACTCCGGCGGCGCAAACCCACTCCCCACGGGTTCTCCTTCGTGGGGAAGCAGGATTCGGCGCGCGAAGGCCTTCTGCGCCCAGCCCCAGCCATGCCCCTTGAGCCAGCTCGGCCGCTCAGCGCCTAGGCCCCGTTGCACCGAAGGCCGAAAACGAGCTTCTGGGAACTGCATTCTGCAAAGGGAAACACTCCTCCGGCAGCAAACCACAGCCCCAATGCGCCTCGGATCCAGAGAGCAACGCAAGCCGTTTTTGCACCCAGCCCCACGCTCTCCATAGCGCAACGCAGGGCAGGGCTGCCCCTGGCTACCAGAGCCCTGCTGCTTTACTGGGAGTCTAGGGCGGCCAAAACCTTCTCCCCACGGGTTCTCCTTCGTGGGGAAGCAGGATTGGGCGCGCGAAGAAGTTCTGTGCCCAGGCCCCAGCCATGCCCCCTGAGCCAGCTCGGCCGCTCAGCGCCGAGGCCCCATCACACGGAACGCCCCAAACGAGCTTCTGGCAGCTGCATTCTGCAAAGGGAAACTCTCCTCGGGCAGCAAACCACAGACTCAACGCGCCTCAGATCCAGAAAGCAACGCAAGCCGTTTTCGCCACCGGCCCCACGCTCTCCATAGCGCAAAGCGGGGCTAGCCTGCCCCTGGCTCCCTGGGCCCTGCTGCTTTGCTGGGGGTCTCCGGCGGCGCAAACCCAGTCCCCAAGTGTTCTCCTTCGTGGGGAAGCAGGATTGTGCGCGCGAAAGCCTTCTGCGCCCAGCCCCAGCCATGCCCCTTGAGCCAGCTCGGCCGCTCAGCGCCGAGGCCCCGTTGCACCGAAGGCCCAAAACGAGCTTCTGGGAACTGCATTCTGCAAAGGGAAACACTCCTCCGGCAGCAAACCACAGCCCCAATGCGCCTCAGATCCAGAGAGCAACACAAGCCGATTTCGCCCCCGGCCCCACGCTCTCCAAAGCGCAAAGCGAGGCTGAGCTCCCTGGGCCCTGCTGCATTGCTGGGGGTCTCCAGCGCCCGAAACCTAGTCCCCATGAGTTCTCCTTCGTGGGGAGGCAGGATTGGCCGCGCGAAGAAGTTCTGCGCCCAGTCCCCAGCCATGCCTCCTGTGCCAGCTCGGCCGCTCAGCGCCGAGGCCCCGTCGCACCGACGGCCCCAAACGAGCTTCTGGCAGCTGCATTCTGCAAAGGGAAAGTCTCCTCGGGCAGCAAACCACAGCCCCAACGCGCCTCGGATCGAGAAAGCAACGCAAGCCGTTTTCGCCCCCGGCCCTCTGCTCTCCATAGGGCGAACCGGGCCTGGGCTGCCCCGGCTCCCTGGGCCCTGCTGCTTTGCTGGGGGTCTCCGGTGCCCGAAACCCACTCCCCACGGGTTCTCCTTCGTGGGGAAGCTTGACTGGGCGCGCGAAGGCCTTCTGCGCCCAGCCCCAGCCATGCCCCTTGAGCCAGCTCGGCCGCTCAGCGCCGAGGCCCCGTTGCACCGAAGGCCCAAAACGAGCTTCTGGGAACTGCATTCTGCAAAGGGAAACACTCCTCCGGCAGCAAACCACAGCCCCATTGCGCCTCAGATCCAGAGAGCAACACAAGCCGTTTTCGCCCCCGGCCCCACGCTCTCCAAAGCGCAAAGCGAGGCTGAGCTCCCTGGGCCCTGCTGCATTGCTGGGGGTCTCCAGCGCCCGAAACCTAGTCCCCATGAGTTCTCCTTCGTGGGGAGGCAGGATTGGGCGCGCGAAGAAGTTCTGCACCCAGTCCCCAGCCATGCCTCCTGTGCCAGCTCGGCCGTTCAGCGCCGAGGCCCCGTCGCACCGACGGCCCCAAACGAGCTTCTGGCAGCTGCATTCTGCAAAGGGAAAGTCTCCTCGGGCAGCAAACCACAGCCCCAACGCGCCTCGGATCGAGAAAGCAACGCAAGCCGTTTTCGCCCCCGGCCCTCTGCTCTCCATAGGGCGAACCGGGCCTGGGCTGCCCCGGCTCCCTGGGCCCTGCTGCTTTGCTGGGGGTCTCCGGTGCCCGAAACCCACTCCCCACGGGTTCTCCTTCGTGGGGAAGCAGGATTCGGTGCGCGAAGGCCTTCTGCGCCCAGCCCCAGCCATGCCCCTTGAGCCAGCTCGGCCGCTCAGCGCCGAGGCCCCGTTGCACCAAAGGCCCAAAACGAGCTTCTGGGAACTGCATTCTGCAAAGGGAAACACTCCTCCAGCAGCAAACCACAGCCCCAATGCGCCTCAGATCCAGAGAGCAACACAAGCCGTTTTCGCCCCCGGCCCCACGCTCTCCATAGCGCAAAGCGAGGCTGGGCTCCCTGGGCCCTGCTGCATTGCTGGGGGTCTCCAGCGCCCGAAACCTAGTCCCCATGAGTTCTCCTTCGTGGGGAGGCAGGATTGGGCGCGCGAAGAAGTTCTGCGCCCAGTCCCCAGCCATGCCTCCTGTGCCAGCTCGGCCGCTCAGCGCCGAGGCCCCGTCGCACCGACGGCCCCAAACGAGCTTCTGGCAGCTGCATTCTGCAAAGGAAACTCTCCTCGGGCAGCAAACCACAGCCCCAACGCGCCTCGGATCGAGAAAGCAACGCAAGCCGTTTTCGCCCCCGGCCCTACGCTCTCCATACGTACGAACCGGGCCTGGGCTGCCCCGGCTCCCTGGGCCCTGCTGCATTGCTGGGGGTCTCCGGTGCCCGAAACCCACTCCCCACGGGTTCTCCTTCGTGGGGAAGCAGGATTGGGCGCGCGAAGGCCTTCTGCGCCCAGCCCCAGCCATGCCCCTTGAGCCAGCTCGGCCGCTCAGCGCCGAGGCCCCGTTGCACCGAAGGCCCAAAACGAGCTTCTGGGAACTGCATTCTGCAAAGGGAAACACTCCTCCGGCAGCAAACCACAGCCCCAATGCGCCTAGGATCCAGAGAGCAACGCAAGCCGTTTTTGCCCCCGGCCCTACGCTCTCCATAGCGCAACGCAGGGCAGGGCTGCCCCTGGCTACCAGAGCCCTGCTGCTTTACTGGGTGTCTTCGGCGGCCAAAACCTTCTCCCCACGGGTTCTCCTTCGTGGGGAAGCAGGATTGGGAGCGCGAAGATGTTCTGTGCCCAGGCCGCAGCCATGCCCCCTGAGCCAGCTTGGCCGCTCAGCGCCGAGGCCCCATCACACGGAACGCCCAAAACGAGCTTCTGGCAGCTGCATTCTGCAAAGGGAAACTCTCCTCGGGCAGCAAACCACAGCCCCAACGCGCCTCGAATCCAGAAAGCAACGCAAGCCTTTTTCAGCCCCGGCCCCACGCTCTCCATAGGGCAAAGCGGGTAGAGCTGCCCCTGGCTCCCTGGGCCCTGCTGCTTTGCTGGGGGTCTCAGCGTCCGAAACCCACTCCCCACGGGTTTTCCTTCATGGGGAAGCAGGATTGGGCGCGAGAAGGCCTTCTGCGCCCAGGCCCCAGCCATTCCACCTGAGCCAGCTCGGCCGCGCAGCGCCGAGGCCCCGTCGCACCGATGGCCCCAAACGAGCTTCTGGCAGCTGCATTCTGCAAAGGGAAACTCTCCTCGGGCAGCAAACCACAGACTCAACGCGCCTCAGATCCAGAAAGCAACGCAAGCCGTTTTCGCCACCGGCCCCACGCTCTCCATAGCGCAAAGCGGGGCTAGCCTGCCCCTGGCTCCCTGGGCCCTGCTGCTTTGCTGGGGGTCTCCGGCGGCGCAAACCCAGTCCCCAAGTGTTCTCCTTCGTGGGGAAGCAGGATTGTGCGCGCGAAAGCCTTCTGCGCCCAGCCCCAGCCATGCCCCTTGAGCCAGCTCGGCCGCTCAGCGCCGAGGCCCCGTTGCACCGAAGGCCCAAAACGAGCTTCTGGGAACTGCATTCTGCAAAGGGAAATACTCCTCCGGCAGCAAACCACAGCCCCAATGCGCCTCAGATCCAGAGAGCAGCGCAAGCCGTTTTCGCCCCCGGTCCCACGCTCTCCATAGCGCAAAGCGAGGCTGGGCTGCCCCTGGCTCCCTGGGCCCTGCTGCATTGCTGGGGGTCTCCAGCGCCCGAAACCTAGTCCCCATGAGTTCTCCTTCGTGGGGAGGCAGGATTGGGCGCGCGAAGAAGTTCTGCACCCAGTCCCCAGCCATGCCTCCTGTGCCAGCTCGGCCGTTCAGCGCCGAGGCCCCGTCGCACCGACGGCCCCAAACGAGCTTCTGGCAGCTGCATTCTGCAAAGGGAAAGTCTCCTCGGGCAGCAAACCACAGCCCCAACGCGCCTCGGATCGAGAAAGCAACGCAAGCCGTTTTCGCCCCCGGCCCTCTGCTCTCCATAGGGCGAACCGGGCCTGGGCTGCCCCGGCTCCCTGGGCCCTGCTGCTTTGCTGGGGGTCTCCGGTGCCCGAAACCCACTCCCCACGGGTTCTCCTTCGTGGGGAAGCAGGATTCGGTGCGCGAAGGCCTTCTGCGCCCAGCCCCAGCCATGCCCCTTGAGCCAGCTCGGCCGCTCAGCGCCGAGGCCCCGTTGCACCAAAGGCCCAAAACGAGCTTCTGGGAACTGCATTCTGCAAAGGGAAAGACTCCTCCAGCAGCAAACCACAGCCCCAATGCGCCTCAGATCCAGAGAGCAACACAAGCCGTTTTCGCCCCCGGCCCCACGCTCTCCATAGCGCAAAGCGAGGCTGGGCTCCCTGGGCCCTGCTGCATTGCTGGGGGTCTCCAGCCCCCGAAACATAGTCCACATGAGTTCTCCTTCGTGGGGAGGCAGGATTGGGCGCGCGAAGAAGTTCTGCGCCCAGTCCCCAGCCATGCCTCCTGTGCCAGCTCGGCCGCTCAGCGCCGAGGCCCCGTCGCACCGACGGCCCCAAACGAGCTTCTGGCAGCTGCATTCTGCAAAGGAAACTCTCCTCGGGCAGCAAACCACAGCCCCAACGCGCCTCGGATCGAGAAAGCAACGCAAGCCGTTTTCGCCCCCGGCCCTACGCTCTCCATACGTACGAACCGGGCCTGGGCTGCCCCGGCTCCCTGGGCCCTGCTGCATTGCTGGGGGTCTCCGGTGCCCGAAACCCACTCCCCACGGGTTCTCCTTCGTGGGGAAGCAGGATTGGGCGCGCGAAGGCCTTCTGCGCCCAGCCCCAGCCATGCCCCTTGAGCCAGCTCGGCCGCTCAGCGCCGAGGCCCCTTTTCACCGAAGGCCCAAAACGAGCTTCTGGGAACTGCATTCTGCAAAGGGAAACACTCCTCCGGCAGCAAACCACAGCCCCAATGCGCCTAGGATCCAGAGAGCAACGCAAGCCGTTTTTGCCCCCGGCCCTAAGCTCTCCATAGCGCAACGCAGGGCAGGGCTGCCCCTGGCTACCAGAGCCCTGCTGCTTTACTGGGTGTCTTCGGCGGCCAAAACCTTCTCCCCACGGGTTCTCCTTCGTGGGGAAGCAGGATTGGGAGCGCGAAGAAGTTCTGTGCCCAGGCCGCAGCCATGCCCCCTGAGCCAGCTTGGCCGCTCAGCGCCGAGGCCCCATCACACGGAACGCCCAAAACGAGCTTCTGGCAGCTGCATTCTGCAAAGGGAAACTCTCCTCGGGCAGCAAACCACAGCCCCAACGCGCCTCGAATCCAGAAAGCAACGCAAGCCTTTTTCAGCCCCGGCCCCACGCTCTCCATAGGGCAAAGCGGGTAGAGCTGCCCCTGGCTCCCTGGGCCCTGCTGCTTTGCTGGGGGTCTCAGCGTCCGAAACCCACTCCCCACGGGTTTTCCTTCGTGGGGAAGCAGGATTGGGCGCGAGAAGGCCTTCTGCGCCCAGGCCCCAGCCATGCCCCCTGAGCCAGCTCGGCCGCGCAGCGCCGAAGCCCCGTCGCACCGATGGCCCCAAACGAGCTTCTGGCAGCTGCATTCTGCAAAGGGAAACTCTCCTCGGGCAGCAAACCACAGACTCAACGCGCCTCAGATCCAGAAAGCAACGCAAGCCGTTTTCGCCACCGGTCCCACGCTCTCCATAGCGCAAAGCGGGGCTAGCCTGCCCCTGGCTCCCTGGGCCCTGCTGCTTTGCTGGGGGTCTCCGGCGGCGCAAACCCAGTCCCCAAGTGTTCTCCTTCGTGGGGAAGCAGGATTGTGCGCGCGAAAGCCTTCTGCGCCCAGCCCCAGCCATGCCCCTTGAGCCAGCTCGGCCGCTCAGCGCCGAGGCCCCGTTGCACCGAAGGCCCAAAACGAGCTTCTGGGAACTGCATTCTGCAAAGGGAAACACTCCTCCGGCAGCAAACCACAGCCCCAAAGCGCCTCAGATCCAGAGAGCAGCGCAAGCCGTTTTCGCCCCCGGCCCCACGCTCTCCATAGCGCAAAGCGAGGCTGGGCTGCCCCTGGCTCCCTGGGCCCTGCTGCATTGCTGGGGGTCTCCAGCCCCCGAAACATAGTCCACATGAGTTCTCCTTCGTGGGGAGGCAGGATTGGGCGCGCGAAGAAGTTCTGCGCCCAGTCCCCAGCCATGCCTCCTGTGCCAGCTCGGCCGCTCAGCGCCGAGGCCCCGTCGCACCGACGGCCCCAAACGAGCTTCTGGCAGCTGCATTCTGCAAAGGAAACTCTCCTCGGGCAGCAAACCACAGCCCCAACGCGCCTCGGATCGAGAAAGCAACGCAAGCCGTTTTCGCCCCCGGCCCTACGCTCTCCATACGTACGAACCGGACCTGGGCTGCCCCGGCTCCCTGGGCCCTGCTGCATTGCTGGGGGTCTCCGGTGCCCGAAACCCACTCCCCACGGGTTCTCCTTCGTGGGGAAGCAGGATTGGGTGCGCGAAGGCCTTCTGCGCCCAGACCCCAGCCATGCCAGCTGAGCCAGCTCGGGCGCGCAGCGCCGAAGCCCCGTCGCACCGATGGCCCCAAACGAGCTTCTGGCAGCTGCATTCTGCAAAGGGAAACTCTCCTCGGGCAGCAAACCACAGGCTCAACGCGCCTCAGATCCAGAAAGCAACGCAAACCGTTTTCGCCACCGGCCCTCTGCTCTCCATAGGGCGAACCGGGCCTGGGCTGCCCCGGCTCCCTGGGCCCTGCTGCATTGCTGGGGGTCTCCAGCGCCCGAAACCTAGTCCCCATGAGTTCTTCTTCGTGGGGAGGCAGGATTGGGCGCGCGAAGAAGTTCTGCGCCCAGTCCCCAGCCATGCCTCCTGTGCCAGCTCGGCCGCTCAGCGCCGAGGCCCCGTCGCACCGACGGCCCAAAACGAGCTTCTGGCAGCTGCATTCTGCAAAGGGAAACTCTCCTCGGGCAGCAAACCACAGCCCCAACGTGCCTCGGATCCAGAAAGCAACGCAAGCCGTTTTCGCCACCGGTCCCACGTTCTCCATAGCGCAAAGCGGGGCTGGCCTGCCCCTGGCTCCCTGGGCCCTGCTGCTTTGCTGGGGGACTCCGGCGGCGCAAACCCACTCCCCACGGGTTCTCCTTCGTGGGGAAGCAGGATTCGGCGCGCGAAGGCCTTCTGCGCCCAGCCCCAGCCATGCCCCTTGAGCCAGCTCGGCCGCTCAGCGCCGAGGCCCCGTTGCACCGAAGGCCCAAAACGAGCTTCTGGGAACTGCATTCTGCAAAGTGAAACACTCCTCCGGCAGCAAACCGCAGCCCCAATGCGCCTCAGATCCAGAGAGCAACACAAGCCGTTTTCCCCCCCGGCCCCACGCTCTCCATAGCGCAAAGCGAGGCTGAGCTCCCTGGGCCCTGCTGCTTCGCTGGGGGTCTCAGCGTCCGAAACCCACTCCCCACGGGTTTTCCTTCGTGGGGAAGCAGGATTGGGCGCGAGAAGGCCTTCTGCGCCCAGGCCCCAGCCATTCCACCTGAGCCAGCTCGGCCGCGCAGCGCCGAGGCCCCGTCGCACCGATGGCCCCAAACGAGCTTCTGGCAGCTGCATTCTGCAAAGGGAAACTCTCCTCGGGCAGCAAACCACAGACTCAACGCGCCTCAGATCCAGAAAGCAACGCAAGCCGTTTTCGCCACCGGCCCCACGCTCTCCATAGCGCAAAGCGGGGCTAGCCTGCCCCTGGCTCCCTGGGCCCTGCTGCTTTGCTGGGGGTCTCCGGCGGCGCAAACCCAGTCCCCAAGTGTTCTCCTTCGTGGGGAAGCAGGATTGTGCGCGCGAAAGCCTTCTGCGCCCAGCCCCAGCCATGCACCTTGAGCCAGCTCGGCCGCTCAGCGCCGAGGCCCCGTTGCACCGAAGGCCCAAAACGAGCTTCTGGGAACTGCATTCTGCAAAGGGAAACACTCCTCCGGCAGCAAACCACAGCCCCAATGCGCCTCAGATCCAGAGAGCAGCGCAAGCCGTTTTCGCCCCCGGCCCCACGCTCTCCATAGCGCAAAGCGAGGCTGGGCTGCCCCTGGCTCCCTGGGCCCTGCTGCATTGCTGGGGGTCTCCAGCGCCCGAAACCTAGTCCCCATGAGTTCTCCTTCGTGGGGAGGCAGGATTGGCCGCGCGAAGAAGTTCTGCGCCCAGTCCCCAGCCATGCCTCCTGTGCCAGCTCGGCCGCTCAGCGCCGAGGCCCCGTCGCACCGACGGCCCCAAACGAGCTTCTGGCAGCTGCATTCTGCAAAGGGAAAGTCTCCTCGGGCAGCAAACCACAGCCCCAACGCGCCTCGGATCGAGAAAGCAACGCAAGCCGTTTTCGCCCCCGGCCCTCTGCTCTCCATAGGGCGAACCGGGCCTGGGCTGCCCCGGCTCCCTGGGCCCTGCTGCTTTGCTGGGGGTCTCCGGTGCCCGAAACCCACTCCCCACGGGTTCTCCTTCGTGGGGAGGCAGGACTGGGCGCGCGAAGGCCTTCTGCGCCCAGCCCCAGCCATGCCCCTGGAGCCAGCTCGGCCGCGCAGCGCCGAAGCCCCGTTGCACCGAAGGCCCAAAACGAGCTTCTGGGAACTGCATTCTGCAAAGTGAAACACTCCTCCGGCAGCAAACCACAGCCCCATTGCGCCTCAGATCCAGAGAGCAACACAAGCCGTTTTCGCCCCCGGCCCCACGCTCTCCAAAGCGCAAAGCGAGGCTGAGCTCCCTGGGCCCTGCTGCATAGCTGGGGGTCTCCAGCGCCCGAAACCTAGTCCCCATGAGTTCTCCTTCGTGGGGAGGCAGGATTGGGCGCGCGAAGAAGTTCTGCGCCCAGTCCCCAGCCATGCCTCCTGTGCCAGCTCGGCCGCTCAGCGCCGAGGCCCCGTCGCACCGACGGCCCCAAACGAGCTTCTGGCAGCTGCATTCTGCAAAGGGAAAGTCTCCTCGGGCAGCAAACCACAGCCCCAACGCGCCTCGGATCGAAAAAGCAACGCAAGCCGTTTTCGCCCCCGGCCCTCTGCTCTCCATAGGGCGAACCGGGCCTGGGCTGCCCCGGCTCCCTGGGCCCTGCTGCTTTGCTGGGGGTCTCCGGTGCCCGAAACCCACTCCCCACGGGTTCTCCTTCGTGGGGAAGCAGGATTCGGTGCGCGAAGGCCTTCTGCGCCCAGCCCCAGCCATGCCCCTTGAGCCAGCTCGGCCGCTCAGCGCCGAGGCCCCGTTGCACCGAAGGCCCAAAACGAGCTTCTGGGAACTGCATTCTGCAAAGGGAAACACTCCTCCAGCAGCAAACCACAGCCCCAATGCGCCTCAGATCCAGAGAGCAACACAAGCCGTTTTCGCCCCCGGCCCCACGCTCTCCATAGCGCAAAGCGAGGCTGGGCTCCCTGGGCCCTGCTGCATTGCTGGGGGTCTCCAGCCCCCGAAACATAGTCCCCATGAGTTCTCCTTCGTGGGGAGGCAGGATTGGGCGCGCGAAGAAGTTCTGCGCCCAGTCCCCAGCCATGCCTCCTGTGCCAGCTCGGCCGCTCAGCGCCGAGGCCCCGTCGCACCGACGGCCCCAAACGAGCTTCTGGCAGCTGCATTCTGCAAAGGAAACTCTCCTCGGGCAGCAAACCACAGCCCCAACGCGCCTCGGATCGAGAAAGCAACGCAAGCCGTTTTCGCCCCCGGCCCTACGCTCTCCATACGTACGAACCGGGCCTGGGCTGCCCCGGCTCCCTGGGCCCTGCTGCATTGCTGGGGGTCTCCGGTGCCCGAAACCCACTCCCCACGGGTTCTCCTTCGTGGGGAAGCAGGATTGGGCGCGCGAAGGCCTTCTGCGCCCAGCCCCAGCCATGCCCCTTGAGCCAGCTCGGCCGCTCAGCGCAGAGGCCCCGTTGCACCGAAGGCCAAAACGAGCTTCTGGGAACTGCATTCTGCAAAGGGAAACACTCCTCCGGCAGCAAACCACAGCCCCAATGCGCCTAGGATCCAGAGAGCAACGCAAGCCGTTTTTGCCCCTGGCCCTACGCTCTCCATAGCGCAACGCAGGGCAGGGCTGCCCCTGGCTACCAGAGCCCTGCTGCTTTACTGGGTGTCTTCGGCGGCCAAAACCTTCTCCCCACGGGTTCTCCTTCGTGGGGAAGCAGGATTGGGAGCGCGAAGAAGTTCTGTGCCCAGGCCCCAGCCATGCCCCCTGAGCCAGCTTGGCCGCTCAGCGCCGAGGCCCCATCACACGGAACGCCCAAAACGAGCTTCTGGCAGCTGCATTCTGCAAAGGGAAACTCTCCTCGGGCAGCAAACCACAGCCCCAACGCGCCTCGAATCCAGAAAGCAACGCAAGCCTTTTTCAGCCCCGGCCCCACGCTCTCCATAGGGCAAAGCGGGTAGAGCTGCCCCTGGCTCCCTGGGCCCTGCTGCTTTGCTGGGGGTCTCAGCGTCCGAAACCCACTCCCCACGGGTTTTCCTTCGTGGGGAAGCAGGATTGGGCGCGAGAAGGCCTTCTGCGCCCAGGCCCCAGCCATGCCCCCTGAGCCAGCTCGGCCGCGCAGCGCCGAAGCCCCGTCGCACCGATGGCCCCAAACGAGCTTCTGGCAGCTGCATTCTGCAAAGGGAAACTCTCCTCGGGCAGCAAACCACAGACTCAACGCGCCTCAGATCCAGAAAGCAACGCAAGCCGTTTTCGCCACCGGTCCCACGCTCTCCATAGCGCAAAGCGGGGCTAGCCTGCCCCTGGCTCCCTGGGCCCTGCTGCTTTGCTGGGGGTCTCCGGCGGCGCAAACCCAGTCCCCAAGTGTTCTCCTTCGTGGGGAAGCAGGATTGTGCGCGCGAAAGCCTTCTGTGCCCAGCCCCAGCCATGCCCCTTGAGCCAGCTCGGCCGCTCAGCGCCGAGGCCCCGTTGCACCGAAGGCCCAAAACGAGCTTCTGGGAACTGCATTCTGCAAAGGGAAACACTCCTCCGGCAGCAAACCACAGCCCCAATGCGCCTCAGATCCAGAGAGCAGCGCAAGCCGTTTTCGCCCCCGGCCCCACCCTCTCCATAGCGCAAAGCGAGGCTGGGCTGCCCCTGGCTCCCTGGGCCCTGCTGCATTGCTGGGGGTCTCCAGCGCCCGAAACCTAGTCCCCATGAGTTCTCCTTCGTGGGGAGGCAGGATTGGGCGCGCGAAGAAGTTCTGCGCCCAGTCCCCAGCCATGCCTCCTGTGCCAGCTCGGCCGCTCAGCGCCGAGGCCCCGTCGCACCGACGGCCCAAAACGAGCTTCTGGCAGCTGCATTCTGCAAAGGGAAACTCTCCTCGGGCAGCAAACCACAGCCCCAACGTGCCTCGGATCCAGAAAGCAACGCAAGCCGTTTTCGCCACCGGCCCCACGCTCTCCATAGCGCAAAGCGGGGCTGGCCTGCCCCTGGCTCCCTGGGCCCTGCTGCTTTGCTGGGGGACTCCGGCGGCGCAAACCCACTCCCCACGGGTTCTCCTTCGTGGGGAAGCAGGATTGGGCGCGCGAAAGCCTTCTGCGCCCAGCCCCAGCCATGCCCCTTGAGCCAGCTCGGCCGCTCAGCGCCGAGGCCCCGTTGCACCGAAGGCCCAAAACGAGCTTCTGGGAACTGCATTCTGCAAAGGGAAACACTCCTCCGGCAGCAAACCACAACCCCAATGCGCCTCGGATCCAGAGAGCAACGCAAGCCGTTTTTGCCCCCGGCCCTACGCTCTCCATAGCGCAACGCAGGGCAGGGCTGCCCCTGGCTACCAGAGCCCTGCTGCTTTACTGGGTGTCTTCGGCGGCCAAAACCTTCTCCCCACGGGTTCTCCTTCGTGGGGAAGCAGGATTGGGCGCGCGAAGGCCTTTTGCGCCCAGTCCCCAGCCATGCCTCCTGTGCCAGCTCGGCCGCTCAGCGCCGAGGCCCCGTCGCACCGACGGCCCCAAACGACCTTCTGGCAGCTGCATTCTGCAAAGGGAAAGTCTCCTCGGGCAGCAAACCACAGCCCCAACGCGCCTCGGTTCGAGAAATCAACGCAAGCCGTTTTCGCCCCCGGCCCTCCGCTCTCCATACGTACGAACCGGGCCTGGGCTGCCCCGGCTCCCTGGGCCCTGCTGCTTTGGTGGGGGTCTTCGGCGGCCGAAACCCACTCCCCACGTGTTCCCCTTCGTGGGGAAGCAGGATTGGGCGCGCGAAGAAGTTCTGCGCCCAGTCCCCAGCCATGCCTCCTGTGCCAGCTCGGGCGCACAGCGCTGAGGCCCCGTCGCACCGACGGCCCCAAACGAGCTTCTGGCAGCTGCATTCTGCAAAGGGAAAATCTCCTCGGGCAGCAAACCACAGCCCCAACGCGCCTCGGATGGAGAATGCAACGCAAGCCGTTTTCGCCCCCGGCCCCCCGCTCTCCATAGAGCGAACCGGGGCTGGGCTGCCCCGGCTCCCTGGGCCCTGCTGCTTTACTGGGTGTCTTCGGCGGCCAAAACCTTCTCCCCACGGGTTCTCCTTCGTGGGGAAGCAGGATTGGGCGCGCGAAGAAGTTCTGTGCCCAGGCCCCAGCCATGTCCCCTGAGCCAGCTTGGCCGCTCAGCGCCGAGGCCCCATCACACGGAACGCCCAAAACGAGCTTCTGGCAGCTGCATTCTGCAAAGGGAAACTCTCCTCGGGCAGCAAACCACAGCCCCAACGCGCCTCGAATCCAGAAAGCAACGCAAGCCTTTTTCGGCCCCGGCCCCACGCTCTCCATAGGGCAAAGCGGGTAGAGCTGCCCCTGGCTCCCTGGGCCCTGCTGCTTTGCTGGGGGTCTCAGCGGCCGAAACCCACTCCCCACGGGTTTTCCTTCGTGGGGAAGCAGGATTGGGCGCGCGAAAGCCTTCTGCGCCCAGCCCCAGCCATGCCCCTTGAGCCAGCTCGGCCGCTCAGCGCCGAGGCCCCGTTGCACCGAAGGCCCAAAACGAGCTTCTGGGAACTGCATTCTGCAAAATGAAACACTCCTCCGGCAGCAAACCACAGCCCCAATGCGCCTCGGATCCAGAGAGCAACACAAGCCGTTTTCGCCCCCGGCCCCACGCTCTCCATAGCGCAAAGCGAGGCTGAGCTCCCTGGGTCCTGCTGCATTGCTGGGGGTCTCCAGCGCCCGAAACCTAGTCCCCATGAGTTCTCCTTGGTGGGGAGGCAGGATTGGGCGCGCGAAGAAGTTCTGGGCCCAGTCCCCAGCCATGCCTCCTGTGCCAGCTCGTCCGCTCAGCGCCGAGGCCCCGTCGCACCGACGGCCCCAAACGAGCTTCTGGCAGCTGCATTCTGCAAAGGGAAAATCTCCTCGGGCAGCAAACCACAGCCCCAACGCGCCTCGGATGGAGAATGCAACGCAAGCCGTTTTCGCCCCCGGCCCCCCGCTCTCCATAGAGCGAACCGGGGCTGGGCTGCCCCGGCTCCCTGGGCCCTGCTGCTTTACTGGGTGTCTTCGGCGGCCAAAACCTTCTCCCCACGGGTTCTCCTTCGTGGGGAAGCAGGATTGGGCGCGCGAAGAAGTTCTGTGCCCAGGCCCCAGCCATGTCCCCTGAGCCAGCTTGGCCGCTCAGCGCCGAGGCCCCATCACACGGAACGCCCAAAACGAGCTTCTGGCAGCTGCATTTTGCAAAGGGAAACTCTCCTCGGGCAGCAAACCACAGCCCCAACGCGCCTCGAATCCAGAAAGCAACGCAAGCCTTTTTCGGCCCCGGCCCCACGCTCTCCATAGGGCAAAGCGGGTAGAGCTGCCCCTGGCTCCCTGGGCCCTGCTGCTTTGCTGGGGGTCTCAGCGGCCGAAACCCACTCCCCACGGGTTTTCCTTCGTGGGGAAGCAGGATTGGGCGCGCGAAAGCCTTCTGCGCCCAGCCCCAGCCATGCCCCTTGAGCCAGCTCGGCCGCTCAGCGCCGAGGCCCCGTTGCACCGAAGGCCCAAAACGAGCTTCTGGGAACTGCATTCTGCAAAATGAAACACTCCTCCGGCAGCAAACCACAGCCCCAATGCGCCTCGGATCCAGAGAGCAACACAAGCCGTTTTCGCCCCCGGCCCCACGCTCTCCATAGCGCAAAGCGAGGCTGAGCTCCCTGGGTCCTGCTGCATTGCTGGGGGTCTCCAGCGCCCGAAACCTAGTCCCCATGAGTTCTCCTTGGTGGGGAGGCAGGATTGGGCGCGCGAAGAAGTTCTGGGCCCAGTCCCCAGCCATGCCTCCTGTGCCAGCTCGTCCGCTCAGCGCCGAGGCCCCGTCGCACCGACGGCCCCAAACGAGCTTCTGGCAGCTGCATTCTGCAAAGGGAAACTCTCGTCGGGCAGCAAACCACAGCCCCAACGCGCCTCGGATCGAGAAAGCAACGCAAGCCGTTTTCGCCCCCGGCCCTCTGCTCTCCATAGGGCGAACCGGGCCTGGGCTGCCCCGGCTCCCTGGGCCCTGCTGCTTTGCTGGGGGTCTCCGGTGCCCGAAACCCACTCCCCACGGGTTCTCCTTCCTGGGGAAGCAGGATTGGGCGCGCGAAGGCCTTCTGCGCCCAGCCCCAGCCATGCCCCTTGAGCCAAGTCGGCCGCTCAGCGCCGAGGCCCCGTTGCACCGAAGGCCCAAAACGAGCTTCTGGGAACTGCATTCTGCAAAGTGAAACACTCCTCCGGCAGCAAACCACAGCCCCAATGCGCCTCAGATCCAGAGAGTAACACAAGCCGTTTTCGCCCCCGGCCCCACGCTCTCCATAGCGCAAAGCGAGGCTGGGCTGCCCCTGGCTCCCTGGGCCCTGCTGCATTGCTGGGGGTCTCCAGCGCCCGAAACCTAGTCCCCATGAGTTCTCCTTCGTGGGGAGGCAGGATTGGGCGCGCGAAGAAGTTCTGCGCCCAGTCCCCAGCCATGCCTCCTGTGCCAGCTCGGCCGCTCACCGCAGAGGCCCCGTCGCACCGACGGCCCAAAACGAGCTTCTGGCAGCTGCATTCTGCAAAGGGAAACTCTCCTAGGGCAGCAAACCACAGCCCCAAAGTGCCTCGGATCCAGAAAGCAACGCAAGCCGTTTTCGCCACCGACACCACGCTCTCCATAGCGCAAAGCGGGGCTGGCCTGCCCCTGGCTCCCTGGGCCCTGCTGCTTTGCTGGGGGTCTCCGGCGGCGCAAACCCACTCCCCACGGGTTCTCCTTCGTGGGGAAGCAGGATTGGGCGCGCGAAGGCCTTCTGCGCCCAGCCCCAGCCATGCCCCTTGAGCCAGCTCGGCCGCTCAGCGCCGAGGCCCCGTTGCACCGAAGGCCCAAAACGAGCTTCTGGGAACTGCATTCTGCAAAGGGAAACACTCCTCCGGCAGCAAACCACAACCCCAATGCGCCTCGGATCCAGAGAGCAACGCAAGCCGTTTTTGCCCCCGGCCCTACGCTCTCCATAGCGCAACGCAGGGCAGGGCTGCCCCTGGCTACCAGAGCCCTGCTGCTTTACTGGGTGTCTTCGGCGGCCAAAACCTTCTCCCCACGGGTTCTCCTTCGTGGGGAAGCAGGATTGGGCGCGCGAAGGCCTTTTGCGCCCAGTCCCCAGCCATGCCTCCTGTGCCAGCTCGGCCGCTCAGCGCCGAGGCCCCGTCGCACCGACGGCCCCAAACGACCTTCTGGCAGCTGCATTCTGCAAAGGGAAAGTCTCCTCGGGCAGCAAACCACAGCCCCAACGCGCCTCGGTTCGAGAAATCAACGCAAGCCGTTTTCGCCCCCGGCCCTCCGCTCTCCATACGTACGAACCGGGCCTGGGCTGCCCCGGCTCCCTGGGCCCTGCTGCTTTGGTGGGGGTCTTCGGCGGCCGAAACCCACTCCCCACGTGTTCCCCTTCGTGGGGAAGCAGGATTGGGCGCGCGAAGAAGTTCTGCGCCCAGTCCCCAGCCATGCCTCCTGTGCCAGCTCGGGCGCACAGCGCTGAGGCCCCGTCGCACCGACGGCCCCAAACGAGCTTCTGGCAGCTGCATTCTGCAAAGGGAAAATCTCCTCGGGCAGCAAACCACAGCCCCAACGCGCCTCGGATGGAGAATGCAACGCAAGCCGTTTTCGCCCCCGGCCCCCCGCTCTCCATAGAGCGAACCGGGGCTGGGCTGCCCCGGCTCCCTGGGCCCTGCTGCTTTACTGGGTGTCTTCGGCGGCCAAAACCTTCTCCCCACGGGTTCTCCTTCGTGGGGAAGCAGGATTGGGCGCGCGAAGAAGTTCTGTGCCCAGGCCCCAGCCATGTCCCCTGAGCCAGCTTGGCCGCTCAGCGCCGAGGCCCCATCACACGGAACGCCCAAAACGAGCTTCTGGCAGCTGCATTTTGCAAAGGGAAACTCTCCTCGGGCAGCAAACCACAGCCCCAACGCGCCTCGAATCCAGAAAGCAACGCAAGCCTTTTTCGGCCCCGGCCCCACGCTCTCCATAGGGCAAAGCGGGTAGAGCTGCCCCTGGCTCCCTGGGCCCTGCTGCTTTGCTGGGGGTCTCAGCGGCCGAAACCCACTCCCCACGGGTTTTCCTTCGTGGGGAAGCAGGATTGGGCGCGCGAAAGCCTTCTGCGCCCAGCCCCAGCCATGCCCCTTGAGCCAGCTCGGCCGCTCAGCGCCGAGGCCCCGTTGCACCGAAGGCCCAAAACGAGCTTCTGGGAACTGCATTCTGCAAAATGAAACACTCCTCCGGCAGCAAACCACAGCCCCAATGCGCCTCGGATCCAGAGAGCAACACAAGCCGTTTTCGCCCCCGGCCCCACGCTCTCCATAGCGCAAAGCGAGGCTGAGCTCCCTGGGTCCTGCTGCATTGCTGGGGGTCTCCAGCGCCCGAAACCTAGTCCCCATGAGTTCTCCTTGGTGGGGAGGCAGGATTGGGCGCGCGAAGAAGTTCTGGGCCCAGTCCCCAGCCATGCCTCCTGTGCCAGCTCGTCCGCTCAGCGCCGAGGCCCCGTCGCACCGACGGCCCCAAACGAGCTTCTGGCAGCTGCATTCTGCAAAGGGAAACTCTCCTCGGGCAGCAAACCACAGCCCCAACGCGCCTCGGATCGAGAAAGCAACGCAAGCCGTTTTCGCCCCCGGCCCTCTGCTCTCCATAGGGCGAACCGGGCCTGGGCTGCCCCGGCTCCCTGGGCCCTGCTGCTTTGCTGGGGGTCTCCGGTGCCCGAAACCCACTCCCCACGGGTTCTCCTTCCTGGGGAAGCAGGATTGGGCGCGCGAAGGCCTTCTGCGCCCAGCCCCAGCCATGCCCCTTGAGCCAAGTCGGCCGCTCAGCGCCGAGGCCCCGTTGCACCGAAGGCCCAAAACGAGCTTCTGGGAACTGCATTCTGCAAAGTGAAACACTCCTCCGGCAGCAAACCACAGCCCCAATGCGCCTCAGATCCAGAGAGTAACACAAGCCGTTTTCGCCCCCGGCCCCACGCTCTCCATAGCGCAAAGCGAGGCTGGGCTGCCCCTGGCTCCCTGGGCCCTGCTGCATTGCTGGGGGTCTCCAGCGCCCGAAACCTAGTCCCCATGAGTTCTCCTTCGTGGGGAGGCAGGATTGGGCGCGCGAAGAAGTTCTACGCCCAGTCCCCAGCCATGCCTCCTGTGCCAGCTCGGCCGCTCACCGCAGAGGCCCCGTCGCACCGACGGCCCAAAACGAGCTTCTGGCAGCTGCATTCTGCAAAGGGAAACTCTCCTAGGGCAGCAAACCACAGCCCCAAAGTGCCTCGGATCCAGAAAGCAACGCAAGCCGTTTTCGCCACCGACACCACGCTCTCCATAGCGCAAAGCGGGGCTGGCCTGCCCCTGGCTCCCTGGGCCCTGCTGCTTTGCTGGGGGTCTCCGGCGGCGCAAACCCACTCCCCACGGGTTCTCCTTCGTGGGGAAGCAGGATTGGGCGCGCGAAGGCCTTCTGCGCCCAGCCCCAGCCATGCCCCTTGAGCCAGCTCGGCCGCTCAGCGCCGAGGCCCCGTTGCACCGAAGGCCCAAAACGAGCTTCTGGGAACTGCATTCTGCAAAGGGAAACACTCCTCCGGCAGCAAACCACAACCCCAATGCGCCTCGGATCCAGAGAGCAACGCAAGCCGTTTTTGCCCCCGGCCCTACGCTCTCCATAGCGCAACGCAGGGCAGGGCTGCCCCTGGCTACCAGAGCCCTGCTGCTTTACTGGGTGTCTTCGGCGGCCAAAACCTTCTCCCCACGGGTTCTCCTTCGTGGGGAAGCAGGATTGGGCGCGCGAAGGCCTTTTGCGCCCAGTCCCCAGCCATGCCTCCTGTGCCAGCTCGGCCGCTCAGCGCCGAGGCCCCGTCGCACCGACGGCCCCAAACGACCTTCTGGCAGCTGCATTCTGCAAAGGGAAAGTCTCCTCGGGCAGCAAACCACAGCCCCAACGCGCCTCGGTTCGAGAAATCAACGCAAGCCGTTTTCGCCCCCGGCCCTCCGCTCTCCATACGTACGAACCGGGCCTGGGCTGCCCCGGCTCCCTGGGCCCTGCTGCTTTGGTGGGGGTCTTCGGCGGCCGAAACCCACTCCCCACGTGTTCCCCTTCGTGGGGAAGCAGGATTGGGCGCGCGAAGAAGTTCTGCGCCCAGTCCCCAGCCATGCCTCCTGTGCCAGCTCGGGCGCACAGCGCTGAGGCCCCGTCGCACCGACGGCCCCAAACGAGCTTCTGGCAGCTGCATTCTGCAAAGGGAAAATCTCCTCGGGCAGCAAACCACAGCCCCAACGCGCCTCGGATGGAGAATGCAACGCAAGCCGTTTTCGCCCCCGGCCCCCCGCTCTCCATAGAGCGAACCGGGGCTGGGCTGCCCCGGCTCCCTGGGCCCTGCTGCTTTACTGGGTGTCTTCGGCGGCCAAAACCTTCTCCCCACGGGTTCTCCTTCGTGGGGAAGCAGGATTGGGCGCGCGAAGAAGTTCTGTGCCCAGGCCCCAGCCATGTCCCCTGAGCCAGCTTGGCCGCTCAGCGCCGAGGCCCCATCACACGGAACGCCCAAAACGAGCTTCTGGCAGCTGCATTTTGCAAAGGGAAACTCTCCTCGGGCAGCAAACCACAGCCCCAACGCGCCTCGAATCCAGAAAGCAACGCAAGCCTTTTTCGGCCCCGGCCCCACGCTCTCCATAGGGCAAAGCGGGTAGAGCTGCCCCTGGCTCCCTGGGCCCTGCTGCTTTGCTGGGGGTCTCAGCGGCCGAAACCCACTCCCCACGGGTTTTCCTTCGTGGGGAAGCAGGATTGGGCGCGCGAAAGCCTTCTGCGCCCAGCCCCAGCCATGCCCCTTGAGCCAGCTCGGCCGCTCAGCGCCGAGGCCCCGTTGCACCGAAGGCCCAAAACGAGCTTCTGGGAACTGCATTCTGCAAAATGAAACACTCCTCCGGCAGCAAACCACAGCCCCAATGCGCCTCGGATCCAGAGAGCAACACAAGCCGTTTTCGCCCCCGGCCCCACGCTCTCCATAGCGCAAAGCGAGGCTGAGCTCCCTGGGTCCTGCTGCATTGCTGGGGGTCTCTAGCGCCCGAAACCTAGTCCCCATGAGTTCTCCTTGGTGGGGAGGCAGGATTGGGCGCGCGAAGAAGTTCTGGGCCCAGTCCCCAGCCATGCCTCCTGTGCCAGCTCGTCCGCTCAGCGCCGAGGCCCCGTCGCACCGACGGCCCCAAACGAGCTTCTGGCAGCTGCATTCTGCAAAGGGAAACTCTCCTCGGGCAGCAAACCACAGCCCCAACGCGCCTCGGATCGAGAAAGCAACGCAAGCCGTTTTCGCCCCCGGCCCTCTGCTCTCCATAGGGCGAACCGGGCCTGGGCTGCCCCGGCTCCCTGGGCCCTGCTGCTTTGCTGGGGGTCTCCGGTGCCCGAAACCCACTCCCCACGGGTTCTCCTTCCTGGGGAAGCAGGATTGGGCGCGCGAAGGCCTTCTGCGCCCAGCCCCAGCCATGCCCCTTGAGCCAAGTCGGCCGCTCAGCGCCGAGGCCCCGTTGCACCGAAGGCCCAAAACGAGCTTCTGGGAACTGCATTCTGCAAAGTGAAACACTCCTCCGGCAGCAAACCACAGCCCCAATGCGCCTCAGATCCAGAGAGTAACACAAGCCGTTTTCGCCCCCGGCCCCACGCTCTCCATAGCGCAAAGCGAGGCTGGGCTGCCCCTGGCTCCCTGGGCCCTGCTGCATTGCTGGGGGTCTCCAGCGCCCGAAACCTAGTCCCCATGAGTTCTCCTTCGTGGGGAGGCAGGATTGGGCGCGCGAAGAAGTTCTGCGCCCAGTCCCCAGCCATGCCTCCTGTGCCAGCTCGGCCGCTCACCGCAGAGCCCCCGTCGCACCGACGGCCCAAAACGAGCTTCTGGCAGCTGCATTCTGCAAAGGGAAACTCTCCTAGGGCAGCAAACCACAGCCCCAAAGTGCCTCGGATCCAGAAAGCAACGCAAGCCGTTTTCGCCACCGACCCCACGCTCTCCATAGCGCAAAGCGGGGCTGGCCTGCCCCTGGCTCCCTGGGCCCTGCTGCTTTGCTGGGGGTCTCCGGCGGCGCAAACCCACTCCCCACGGGTTCTCCTTCGTGGGGAAGCAGGATTGGGCGCGCGAAGGCCTTCTGCGCCCAGCCCCAGCCATGCCCCTTGAGCCAGCTCGGCCGCTCAGCGCCGAGGCCCCGTTGCACCGAAGGCCCAAAACGAGCTTCTGGGAACTGCATTCTGCAAAGGGAAACACTCCTCCGGCAGCAAACCACAACCCCAATGCGCCTCGGATCCAGAGAGCAACGCAAGCCGTTTTTGCCCCCGGCCCTACGCTCTCCATAGCGCAACGCAGGGCAGGGCTGCCCCTGGCTACCAGAGCCCTGCTGCTTTACTGGGTGTCTTCGGCGGCCAAAACCTTCTCCCCACGGGTTCTCCTTCGTGGGGAAGCAGGATTGGGCGCGCGAAGGCCTTTTGCGCCCAGTCCCCAGCCATGCCTCCTGTGCCAGCTCGGCCGCTCAGCGCCGAGGCCCCGTCGCACCGACGGCCCCAAACGACCTTCTGGCAGCTGCATTCTGCAAAGGGAAAGTCTCCTCGGGCAGCAAACCACAGCCCCAACGCGCCTCGGTTCGAGAAATCAACGCAAGCCGTTTTCGCCCCCGGCCCTCCGCTCTCCATACGTACGAACCGGGCCTGGGCTGCCCCGGCTCCCTGGGCCCTGCTGCTTTGGTGGGGGTCTTCGGCGGCCGAAACCCACTCCCCACGTGTTCCCCTTCGTGGGGAAGCAGGATTGGGCGCGCGAAGAAGTTCTGCGCCCAGTCCCCAGCCATGCCTCCTGTGCCAGCTCGGGCGCACAGCGCTGAGGCCCCGTCGCACCGACGGCCCCAAACGAGCTTCTGGCAGCTGCATTCTGCAAAGGGAAAATCTCCTCGGGCAGCAAGCCACAGCCCCAACGCGCCTCGGATGGAGAATGCAACGCAAGCCGTTTTCGCCCCCGGCCCCCCGCTCTCCATAGAGCGAACCGGGGCTGGGCTGCCCCGGCTCCCTGGGCCCTGCTGCTTTACTGGGTGTCTTCGGCGGCCAAAACCTTCTCCCCACGGGTTCTCCTTCGTGGGGAAGCAGGATTGGGCGCGCGAAGAAGTTCTGTGCCCAGGCCCCAGCCATGTCCCCTGAGCCAGCTTGGCCGCTCAGCGCCGAGGCCCCATCACACGGAACGCCCAAAACGAGCTTCTGGCAGCTGCATTCTGCAAAGGGAAACTCTCCTCGGGCAGCAAACCACAGCCCCAACGCGCCTCGAATCCAGAAAGCAACGCAAGCCTTTTTCGGCCCCGGCCCCACGCTCTCCATAGGGCAAAGCGGGTAGAGCTGCCCCTGGCTCCCTGGGCCCTGCTGCTTTGCTGGGGGTCTCAGCGGCCGAAACCCACTCCCCACGGGTTTTCCTTCGTGGGGAAGCAGGATTGGGCGCGCGAAAGCCTTCTGCGCCCAGCCCCAGCCATGCCCCTTGAGCCAGCTCGGCCGCTCAGCGCCGAGGCCCCGTTGCACCGAAGGCCCAAAACGAGCTTCTGGGAACTGCATTCTGCAAAATGAAACACTCCTCCGGCAGCAAACCACAGCCCCAATGCGCCTCGGATCCAGAGAGCAACACAAGCCGTTTTCGCCCCCGGCCCCACGCTCTCCATAGCGCAAAGCGAGGCTGAGCTCCCTGGGTCCTGCTGCATTGCTGGGGGTCTCCAGCGCCCGAAACCTAGTCCCCATGAGTTCTCCTTGGTGGGGAGGCAGGATTGGGCGCGCGAAGAAGTTCTGGGCCCAGTCCCCAGCCATGCCTCCTGTGCCAGCTCGTCCGCTCAGCGCCGAGGCCCCGTCGCACCGACGGCCCCAAACGAGCTTCTGGCAGCTGCATTCTGCAAAGGGAAAGTCTCCTCGGGCAGCAAACCACAGCCCCAACGCGCCTCGGATCGAGAAAGCAACGCAAGCCGTTTTCGCCCCCGGCCCTCTGCTCTCCATAGGGCGAAGCGGGCCTGGGCTGCCCCGGCTCCCTGGGCCCTGCTGCTTTGCTGGGGGTCTCCGGTGCCCGAAACCCACTCCCCACGGGTTCTCCTTCCTGGGGAAGCAGGATTGGGCGCGCGAAGGCCTTCTGCGCCCAGCCCCAGCCATGCCCCTTGAGCCAAGTCGGCCGCTCAGCGCCGAGGCCCCGTTGCACCGAAGGCCCAAAACGAGCTTCTGGGAACTGCATTCTGCAAAGTGAAACACTCCTCCGGCAGCAAACCACAGCCCCAATGCGCCTCAGATCCAGAGAGTAACACAAGCCGTTTTCGCCCCCGGCCCCACGCTCTCCATAGCGCAAAGCGAGGCTGGGCTGCCCCTGGCTCCCTGGGCCCTGCTGCATTGCTGGGGGTCTCCAGCGCCCGAAACCTAGTCCCCATGAGTTCTCCTTCGTGGGGAGGCAGGATTGGGCGCGCGAAGAAGTTCTGCGCCCAGTCCCCAGCCATGCCTCCTGTGCCAGCTCGGCCGCTCAGCGCCGAGGCCCCGTCGCACCGACGGCCCCAAACGACCTTCTGGCAGCTGAATTCTGCAAAGGGAAACTCTCCTCGGGCAGCAAACCACAGCCCCAACGTGTCTCGGATCCAGAAAGCAACGCAAGCCGTTTTCGCCACCGGCCACACGCTCTCCATAGCGCAAAGCGAGGCTGGGCTGCCCCTGGCTCCCTGGGCCCTGCTGCTTTGCTGGGGGTCTCCGGCGGCCCAAACCCACTCCCCACGGGTTCTCCTTCGTGGGGAAGCAGGATTGGGCGCGCGAAGGCCTTCTGCGCCCAGCCCCAGCCATGCCCCTTGAGCCAGCTCGGCCGCTCAGCGCCGAGGCCCCGTTGCACCGAAGGCCCAAAACGAGCTTCTGGGAACTGCATTCTGCAAAGGGAAACACTCCTCCGGCAGCAAACCACAGCCCCAACGCGCCTCGGATGGAGAATGCAACGCAAGCCGTTTTCGCCCCCGGCCCCCCGCTCTCCATAGAGCGAACCGGGGCTGGGCTGCCCCGGCTCCCTGGGCCCTGCTGCTTTACTGGGTGTCTTCGGCGGCCAAAACCTTCTCCCCACGGGTTCTCCTTCGTGGGGAAGCAGGATTGGGCGCGCGAAGAAGTTCTGTGCCCAGGCCCCAGCCATGTCCCCTGAGCCAGCTTGGCCGCTCAGCGCCGAGGCCCCATCACACGGAACGCCCAAAACGAGCTTCTGGCAGCTGCATTCTGCAAAGGGAAACTCTCCTCGGGCAGCAAACCACAGCCCCAACGCGCCTCGAATCCAGAAAGCAACGCAAGCCTTTTTCGGCCCCGGCCCCACGCTCTCCATAGGGCAAAGCGGGTAGAGCTGCCCCTGGCTCCCTGGGCCCTGCTGCTTTGCTGGGGGTCTCAGCGGCCGAAACCCACTCCCCACGGGTTCTCCTTCGTGGGGAAGCAGGATTCGGCGCGCGAAGGCCTTCTGCGCCCAGCCCCAGCCATGCCCCTTGAGCCAGCTCGGCCGCTCAGCACCGAGGCCCCGTTGCACCGAAGGCCCAAAACGAGCTTCTGGGAACTGCATTCTGCAAAGTGAAACACTCCTCCGGCAGCAAACCACAGCCCCAATGCGCCTCAGATCCAGAGAGCAACGCAAGCCGTTTTCGCCCCCGGCCCCACGCTCTCCATAGCGCAAAGCGAGGCTGAGCTCCCTGGGCCCTGCTGCATTGCTGGGGGTCTCCAGCCCCCGAAACCTAGTCCCCATGAGTTCTCCTTCGTGGGGAGGCAGGATTGGGCGCGCGAAGAAGTTCTGGGCCCAGTCCCCAGCCATGCCTCCTGTGCCAGCTCGGCCGCTCAGCGCCGAGGCCCCGTCGCACCGACGGCCCCAAACGACCTTCTGGCAGCTGCATTCTGCAAAGGGAAACTCTCCTCGGGCAGCAAACCACAGCCCCAACGTGTCTCGGATCCAGAAAGCAACGCAAGCCGTTTTCGCCACCGGCCCCACGCTCTCCATAGCGCAAAGCGAGGCTGGGCTGCCCCTGGCTCCCTGGGCCCTGCTGCTTTGCTGGGGGTCTCCAGCCCCCGAAACCTAGTCCCCATGAGTTCTCCTTCGTGGGGAGGCAGCATTGGGCGCGCGAAGAAGTTCTGGGCCCAGTCCCCAGCCATGCCTCCTGTGCCAGCTCGGCCGCTCACCGCCGAGGCCCCGTCGCACCGACGGCCCCAAACGAGCTTCTGGCAGCTGCATTCTGCAAAGGGAAAGTCTCCTCGGGCAGCAAACCACAGCCCCAACGCGCCTCGGATCGAGAAAGCAACGCAAGCCGTTTTCGCCCCCGGCCCTCTGCTCTCCATAGGGCGAACCGGGCCTGGGCTGCGCCGGCTCCCTGGGCCCTGCTGCTTTGCTGGGGGTCTCCGGTGCCCGAAACCCACTCCCCACGGGTTCTCCTTCGTGGGGAAGCAGGATTGGGCGCGCGAAGGCCTTCTGCGCCCAGCCCCAGCCATGCCCCTTGAGCCAGCTCGGCCGCTCAGCGCCGAGGCCCCGTTGCACCGAAGGCCCAAAACGATCTTCTGGGAACTGCATTCTGCAAAGTGAAACACTCCTCCGGCAGCAAACCACAGCCCCAATGCGCCTCAGATCCAGAGAGTAACACAAGCCGTTTTCGCCCCCGGCCCCACGCTCTCCATAGCGCAAAGCGAGGCTGGGCTGCCCCTGGCTCCCTGGGCCCTGCTGCATTGCTGGGGGTCTCCAGCGCCCGAAACCTAGTCCCCATGAGTTCTCCTTCGTGGGGAGGCAGGATTGGGCGCGCGAAGAAGTTCTGCGCCCAGTCCCCAGCCATGCCTCCTGTGCCAGCTCGGCCGCTCAGCGCCGAGGCCCCGTCGCACCGACGGCCCAAAACGAGCTTCTGGCAGCTGCATTCTGCAAAGGGAAACTCTCCTCGGGCAGCAAACCACAGCCCCAACGCGCCTCGGATCGAGAAAGCAACGCAAGCCGTTTTCACCCCCGGCCCCCCGCTCTCCATAGAGCGAACCGGGGCTGGGCTGCCCCGGCTCCCTGGGCCCTGCTGCTTTGCTGGGGGTCTCCGGTGCCAGAAACCCACTCCCCACGGGTTCTCCTTCGTGGGGAAGCAGGATTGGTCGCGCGAAGGCCTTCTGCGCCCAGGCCCCAGCCATGCCCCCTGAGCCAGCTCGGCCGCGCAGCGCCTAGGCCCCGTCGCACCGAAGGCCCCAAACAATCTTCTGGCAGCTGCATTCTGCAAAGGGAAAATCTCCTCGGGCAGCAAACCACAGCCCCAACGCGCCTCGGATGGAGAATGCAACGCAAGCCGTTTTCGCCCCCGGCCCCCCGCTCTCCATAGAGCGAACCGGGGCTGGGCTGCCCCGGCTCCCTGGGCCCTGCTGCTTTACTGGGTGTCTTCGGCGGCCAAAACCTTCTCCCCACGGGTTCTCCTTTGTGGGGAAGCAGGATTGGGCGCGCGAAGAAGTTCTGTGCCCAGGCCCCAGCCATGTCCCCTGAGCCAGCTTGGCCGCTCAGCGCCGAGGCCCCATCACACGGAACGCCCAAAACGAGCTTCTGGCAGCTGCATTCTGCAAAGGGAAACTCTCCTCGGGCAGCAAACCACAGCCCCAACGCGCCTCGAATCCAGAAAGCAACGCAAGCCTTTTTCGGCCCCGGCCCCACGCTCTCCATAGGGCAAAGCGGGTAGAGCTGCCCCTGGCTCCCTGGGCCCTGCTGCTTTGCTGGGGGTCTCAGCGGCCGAAACCCACTCCCCACGGGTTTTCCTTCGTGGGGAAGCAGGATTGGGCGCGCGAAAGCCTTCTGCGCCCAGCCCCAGCCATGACCCTTGAGCCAGCTCGGCCGCTCAGCGCCGAGGCCCCGTTGCACCGAAGTCCCAAAACGAGCTTCTGGGAACTGCATTCTGCAAAATGAAACACTCCTCCGGCAGCAAACCACAGCCCCAACGCACCTCGGATCGAGAAAGCAACGCAAGCCGTTTTTGCCCCCGGCCCCCCGCTCTCCATAGAGCGAACCGGGGCAGGGCTGCCCCGGCTCCCTGGGCCCTGCTGCTTTGCTGGGGGTCTCCGGTGCCCGAAACCCACTCCCCACGGGTTCTCCTTCGTGGGGAAGCAGGATTGGGCGCACGAAGGCCTTCTGCGCCCAGGCCCCAGCCATGCCCCCTGAGCCAGCTCGGCCGCGCAGCGCCTAGGCCCCGTCGCACCGAAGGCCCCAAACAATCTTCTGGCAGCTGCATTCTGCAAAGGGAAAATCTCCTCGGGCAGCAAACCACAGCCCCAACGCGCCTCGGATGGAGAATGCAACGCAAGCCGTTTTCGCCCCCGGCCCCCCGCTCTCCATAGAGCGAACCGGGGCTGGGCTGCCCCGGCTCCCTGGGCCCTGCTGCTTTACTGGGTGTCTTCGGCGGCCAAAACCTTCTCCCCACGGGTTCTCCTTCGTGGGGAAGCAGGATTGGGCGCGCGAAGAAGTTCTGTGCCCAGGCCCCAGCCATGTCCCCTGAGCCAGCTTGGCCGCTCAGCGCCGAGGCCCCATCACACGGAACGCCCAAAACGAGCTTCTGGCAGCTGCATTCTGCAAAGGGAAACTCTCCTCGGGCAGCAAACCACAGCCCCAACGCGCCTCGAATCCAGAAAGCAACGCAAGCCTTTTTCGGCCCCGGCCCCACGCTCTCCATAGGGCAAAGCGGGTAGAGCTGCCCCTGGCTCCCTGGGCCCTGCTGCTTTGCTGGGGGTCTCAGCGGCCGAAACCCACTCCCCACGGGTTTTCCTTCGTGGGGAAGCAGGATTGGGCGCGCGAAAGCCTTCTGCGCCCAGCCCCAGCCATGCCCCTTGAGCCAGCTCGGCCGCTCAGCGCCGAGGCCCCGTTGCACCGAAGTCCCAAAACGAGCTTCTGGGAACTGCATTCTGCAAAATGAAACACTCCTCCGGCAGCAAACCACAGCCCCAACGCACCTCGGATCGAGAAAGCAACGCAAGCCGTTTTTGCCCCCGGCCCCCCGCTCTCCATAGAGCGAACCGGGGCAGGGCTGCCCAGGCTCCCTGGGCCCTGCTGCTTTGCTGGGGGTCTCCGGTGCCCGAAACCCACTCCCCACGGGTTCTCCTTCGTGGGGAAGCAGGATTGGGCGCACGAAGGCCTTCTGCGCCCAGGCCCCAGCCATGCCCCCTGAGCCAGCTCGGCCGCGCAGCGCCTAGGCCCCGTCGCACCGACGGCCCCAAACGAGCTTCTGGCAGCTGCATTCTGCAAAGGGAAAGTCTCCTCGGGCAGCAAACCACAGCCCCAACGCGCCTCGGATCGAGAAAGCAACGCAAGCCGTTTTCGCCCCCGGCCCTCTGCTCTCCATAGGGCGAACCGGGCCTGGGCTGCCCCGGCTCCCTGGGCCCTGCTGCTTTGCTGGGGGTCTCCGGTGCCCGAAACCCACTCCCCACGGGTTCTCCTTCGTGGGGAAGCAGGATTCGGCGCGCGAAGGCCTTCTGCGCCCAGCCCCAGCCATGCCCCTTGAGCCAGCTCGGCCGCTCAGCACCGAGGCCCCGTTGCACCGAAGGCCCAAAACGAGCTTCTGGGAACTGCATTCTGCAAAGTGAAACACTCCTCCGGCAGCAAACCACAGCCCCAATGCGCCTCAGATCCAGAGAGCAACGCAAGCCGTTTTCGCCCCCGGCCCCACGCTCTCCATAGCGCAAAGCGAGGCTGAGCTCCCTGGGCCCTGCTGCATTGCTGGGGGTCTCCAGCCCCCGAAACCTAGTCCCCATGAGTTCTCCTTCGTGGGGAGGCAGGATTGGGCGCGCGAAGAAGTTCTGGGCCCAGTCCCCAGCCATGCCTCCTGTGCCAGCTCGGCCGCTCAGCGCCGAGGCCCCGTCGCACCGACGGCCCCAAACGACCTTCTGGCAGCTGCATTCTGCAAAGGGAAACTCTCCTCGGGCAGCAAACCACAGCCCCAACGTGTCTCGGATCCAGAAAGCAACGCAAGCCGTTTTCGCCACCGGCCCCACGCTCTCCATAGCGCAAAGCGAGGCTGGGCTGCCCCTGGCTCCCTGGGCCCTGCTGCTTTGCTGGGGGTCTCCAGCCCCCGAAACCTAGTCCCCATGAGTTCTCCTTCGTGGGGAGGCAGGATTGGGCGCGCGAAGAAGTTCTGGGCCCAGTCCCCAGCCATGCCTCCTGTGCCAGCTCGGCCGCTCACCGCCGAGGCCCCGTCGCACCGACGGCCCCAAACGAGCTTCTGGCAGCTGCATTCTGCAAAGGGAAAGTCTCCTCGGGCAGCAAACCACAGCCCCAACGCGCCTCGGATCGAGAAAGCAACGCAAGCCGTTTTCGCCCCCGGCCCTCTGCTCTCCATAGGGCGAACCGGGCCTGGGCTGCGCCGGCTCCCTGGGCCCTGCTGCTTTGCTGGGGGTCTCCGGTGCCCGAAACCCACTCCCCACGGGTTCTCCTTCGTGGGGAAGCAGGATTGGGCGCGCGAAGGCCTTCTGCGCCCAGCCCCAGCCATGCCCCTTGAGCCAGCTCGGCCGCTCAGCGCCGAGGCCCCGTTGCACCGAAGGCCCAAAACGATCTTCTGGGAACTGCATTCTGCAAAGTGAAACACTCCTCCGGCAGCAAACCACAGCCCCAATGCGCCTCAGATCCAGAGAGTAACACAAGCCGTTTTCGCCCCCGGCCCCACGCTCTCCATAGCGCAAAGCGAGGCTGGGCTGCCCCTGGCTCCCTGGGCCCTGCTGCATTGCTGGGGGTCTCCAGCGCCCGAAACCTAGTCCCCATGAGTTCTCCTTCGTGGGGAGGCAGGATTGGGCGCGCGAAGAAGTTCTGCGCCCAGTCCCCAGCCATGCCTCCTGTGCCAGCTCGGCCGCTCAGCGCCGAGGCCCCGTCGCACCGACGGCCCAAAACGAGCTTCTGGCAGCTGCATTCTGCAAAGGGAAACTCTCCTCGGGCAGCAAACCACAGCCCCAACGCGCCTCGGATCGAGAAAGCAACGCAAGCCGTTTTCACCCCCGGCCCCCCGCTCTCCATAGAGCGAACCGGGGCTGGGCTGCCCCGGCTCCCTGGGCCCTGCTGCTTTGCTGGGGGTCTCCGGTGCCCGAAACCCACTCCCCACGGGTTCTCCTTCGTGGGGAAGCAGGATTGGTCGCGCGAAGGCCTTCTGCGCCCAGGCCCCAGCCATGCCCCCTGAGCCAGCTCGGCCGCGCAGCGCCTAGGCCCCGTCGCACCGAAGGCCCCAAACAATCTTCTGGCAGCTGCATTCTGCAAAGGGAAAATCTCCTCGGGCAGCAAACCACAGCCCCAACGCGCCTCGGATGGAGAATGCAACGCAAGCCGTTTTCGCCCCCGGCCCCCCGCTCTCCATAGAGCGAACCGGGGCTGGGCTGCCCCGGCTCCCTGGGCCCTGCTGCTTTACTGGGTGTCTTCGGCGGCCAAAACCTTCTCCCCACGGGTTCTCCTTTGTGGGGAAGCAGGATTGGGCGCGCGAAGAAGTTCTGTGCCCAGGCCCCAGCCATGTCCCCTGAGCCAGCTTGGCCGCTCAGCGCCGAGGCCCCATCACACGGAACGCCCAAAACGAGCTTCTGGCAGCTGCATTCTGCAAAGGGAAACTCTCCTCGGGCAGCAAACCACAGCCCCAACGCGCCTCGAATCCAGAAAGCAACGCAAGCCTTTTTCGGCCCCGGCCCCACGCTCTCCATAGGGCAAAGCGGGTAGAGCTGCCCCTGGCTCCCTGGGCCCTGCTGCTTTGCTGGGGGTCTCAGCGGCCGAAACCCACTCCCCACGGGTTTTCCTTCGTGGGGAAGCAGGATTGGGCGCGCGAAAGCCTTCTGCGCCCAGCCCCAGCCATGCCCCTTGAGCCAGCTCGGCCGCTCAGCGCCGAGGCCCCGTTGCACCGAAGTCCCAAAACGAGCTTCTGGGAACTGCATTCTGCAAAATGAAACACTCCTCCGGCAGCAAACCACAGCCCCAACGCACCTCGGATCGAGAAAGCAACGCAAGCCGTTTTTGCCCCCGGCCCCCCGCTCTCCATAGAGCGAACCGGGGCAGGGCTGCCCCGGCTCCCTGGGCCCTGCTGCTTTGCTGGGGGTCTCCGGTGCCCGAAACCCACTCCCCACGGGTTCTCCTTCGTGGGGAAGCAGGATTGGGCGCACGAAGGCCTTCTGCGCCCAGGCCCCAGCCATGCCCCCTGAGCCAGCTCGGCCGCGCAGCGCCTAGGCCCCGTCGCACCGAAGGCCCCAAACAATCTTCTGGCAGCTGCATTCTGCAAAGGGAAAATCTCCTCGGGCAGCAAACCACAGCCCCAACGCGCCTCGGATGGAGAATGCAACGCAAGCCGTTTTCGCCCCCGGCCCCCCGCTCTCCATAGAGCGAACCGGGGCTGGGCTGCCCCGGCTCCCTGGGCCCTGCTGCTTTACTGGGTGTCTTCGGCGGCCAAAACCTTCTCCCCACGGGTTCTCCTTCGTGGGGAAGCAGGATTGGGCGCGCGAAGAAGTTCTGTGCCCAGGCCCCAGCCATGTCCCCTGAGCCAGCTTGGCCGCTCAGCGCCGAGGCCCCATCACACGGAACGCCCAAAACGAGCTTCTGGCAGCTGCATTCTGCAAAGGGAAACTCTCCTCGGGCAGCAAACCACAGCCCCAACGCGCCTCGAATCCAGAAAGCAACGCAAGCCTTTTTCGGCCCCGGCCCCACGCTCTCCATAGGGCAAAGCGGGTAGAGCTGCCCCTGGCTCCCTGGGCCCTGCTGCTTTGCTGGGGGTCTCAGCGGCCGAAACCCACTCCCCACGGGTTTTCCTTCGTGGGGAAGCAGGATTGGGCGCGCGAAAGCCTTCTGCGCCCAGCCCCAGCCATGCCCCTTGAGCCAGCTCGGCCGCTCAGCGCCGAGGCCCCGTTGCACCGAAGTCCCAAAACGAGCTTCTGGGAACTGCATTCTGCAAAATGAAACACTCCTCCGGCAGCAAACCACAGCCCCAACGCACCTCGGATCGAGAAAGCAACGCAAGCCGTTTTTGCCCCCGGCCCCCCGCTCTCCATAGAGCGAACCGGGGCAGGGCTGCCCCGGCTCCCTGGGCCCTGCTGCTTTGCTGGGGGTCTCCGGTGCCCGAAACCCACTCCCCACGGGTTCTCCTTCGTGGGGAAGCAGGATTGGGCGCACGAAGGCCTTCTGCGCCCAGGCCCCAGCCATGCCCCCTGAGCCAGCTCGGCCGCGCAGCGCCTAGGCCCCGTCGCACCGAAGGCCCCAAACAATCTTCTGGCAGCTGCATTCTGCAAAGGGAAAATCTCCTCGGGCAGCAAACCACAGCCCCAACGCGCCTCGGATGGAGAATGCAACGCAAGCCGTTTTCGCCCCCGGCCCCCCGCTCTCCATAGAGCGAACCGGGGCTGGGCTGCCCCGGCTCCCTGGGCCCTGCTGCTTTACTGGGTGTCTTCGGCGGCCAAAACCTTCTCCCCACGGGTTCTCCTTCGTGGGGAAGCAGGATTGGGCGCGCGAAGAAGTTCTGTGCCCAGGCCCCAGCCATGTCCCCTGAGCCAGCTTGGCCGCTCAGCGCCGAGGCCCCATCACACGGAACGCCCAAAACGAGCTTCTGGCAGCTGCATTCTGCAAAGGGAAACTCTCCTCGGGCAGCAAACCACAGCCCCAACGCGCCTCGAATCCAGAAAGCAACGCAAGCCTTTTTCGGCCCCGGCCCCACGCTCTCCATAGGGCAAAGCGGGTAGAGCTGCCCCTGGCTCCCTGGGCCCTGCTGCTTTGCTGGGGGTCTCAGCGGCCGAAACCCACTCCCCACGGGTTTTCCTTCGTGGGGAAGCAGGATTGGGCGCGCGAAAGCCTTCTGCGCCCAGCCCCAGCCATGCCCCTTGAGCCAGCTCGGCCGCTCAGCGCCGAGGCCCCGTTGCACCGAAGTCCCAAAACGAGCTTCTGGGAACTGCATTCTGCAAAATGAAACACTCCTCCGGCAGCAAACCACAGCCCCAACACACCTCGGATCGAGAAAGCAACGCAAGCCGTTTTTGCCCCCGGCCCCCCGCTCTCCATAGAGCGAACCGGGGCAGGTCTGCCCAGGCTCCCTGGGCCCTGCTGCTTTGCTGGGGGTCTCCGGTGCCCGAAACCCACTCCCCACGGGTTCTCCTTCGTGGGGAAGCAGGATTGGGCGCACGAAGGCCTTCTGCGCCCAGGCCCCAGCCATGCCCCCTGAGCCAGCTCGGCCGCGCAGCGCCTAGGCCCCGTCGCACCGAAGGCCCCAAACAATCTTCTGGCAGCTGCATTCTGCAAAGGGAAAATCTCCTCGGGCAGCAAACCACAGCCCCAACGCGCCTCGGATGGAGAATGCAACGCAAGCCGTTTTCGCCCCCGGCCCCCCGCTCTCCATAGAGCGAACCGGGGCTGGGCTGCCCCGGCTCCCTGGGCCCTGCTGCTTTACTGGGTGTCTTCGGCGGCCAAAACCTTCTCCCCACGGGTTCTCCTTCGTGGGGAAGCAGGATTGGGCGCGCGAAGAAGTTCTGTGCCCAGGCCCCAGCCATGTCCCCTAGCCAGCTTGGCCGCTCAGCGCCGAGGCCCCATCACACGGAACGCCCAAAACGAGCTTCTGGCAGCTGCATTCTGCAAAGGGAAACTCTCCTCGGGCAGCAAACCACAGCCCCAACGCGCCTCGAATCCAGAAAGCAACGCAAGCCTTTTTCGGCCCCGGCCCCACGCTCTCCATAGGGCAAAGCGGGTAGAGCTGCCCCTGGCTCCCTGGGCCCTGCTGCTTTGCTGGGGGTCTCAGCGGCCGAAACCCACTCCCCACGGGTTTTCCTTCGTGGGGAAGCAGGATTGGGCGCGCGAAAGCCTTCTGCGCCCAGCCCCAGCCATGCCCCTTGAGCCAGCTCGGCCGCTCAGCGCCGAGGCCCCGTTGCACCGAAGGCCCAAAACGAGCTTCTGGGAACTGCATTCTGCAACATGAAACACTCCTCCGGCAGCAAACCACAGCCCCAATGCGCCTCAGATCCAGAGAGCAACACAAGCCGTTTTCGCCCCCGGCCCCACGCTCTCCATAGCGCAAAGCGAGGCTGAGCTCCCTGGGTCCTGCTGCATTGCTGGGGGTCTCCAGCGCCCGAAACCTAGTCCCCATGAGTTCTCCTTCGTGGGGAGGCAGGATTGGGCGCGCGAAGAAGTTCTGGGCCCAGTCCCCAGCCATGCCTCCTGTGCCAGCTCGTCCGCTCAGCGCCGAGGCCCCGTCGCACCGACGGCCCCAAACGAGCTTCTGGCAGCTGCATTCTGCAAAGGGAAAGTCTCCTCGGGCAGCAAACCACAGCCCCAACGCGCCTCTGATCGAGAAAGCAACGCAAGCCGTTTTCGCCCCCGGCCCTCTGCTCTCCATAGGGCGAACCGGGGCTGGGCTGCCCCGGCTCCCTGGGCCCTGCTGCTTTGCTGGGGGTCTCCGGTGCCCGAAACCCACTCCCCACGGGTTCTCCTTCCTGGAGAAGCAGGATTGGGCGCGCGAAGGCCTTCTGCGCCCAGCCCCAGCCATGCCCCTTGAGCCAAGTCGGCCGCTCAGCGCCGAGGCCCCGTTGCACCGAAGGCCCAAAACGAGCTTCTGGGAACTGCATTCTGCAAAGTGAAACACTCCTCCGGCAGCAAACCACAGCCCCAATGCGCCTCAGATCCAGAGAGTAACACAAGCCGTTTTCGCCCCCGGCCCCACGCTCTCCATAGCGCAAAGCGAGGCTGGGCTGCCCCTGGCTCCCTGGGCCCTGCTGCATTGCTGGGGGTCTCCAGCGCCCGAAACCTAGTCCCCATGAGTTCTCCTTCGTGGGGAGGCAGGATTGGGCGCGCGAAGAAGTTCTGGGCCCAGTCCCCAGCCATGCCTCCTGTGCCAGCTCGGCCGCTCAGCGCCGAGGCCCCGTCGCACCGACGGCCCAAAACGAGCTTCTGGCAGCTGCATTCTGCAAAGGGAAACTCTCCTCGGGCAGCAAACCACAGCCCCAAAGTGCCTCGGATCCAGAAAGCAACGCAAGCCGTTTTCGCCACCGACCCCACGCTCTCCATAGCGCAAAGCGGGGCTGGCCTGCCCCTGGCTCCCTGGGCCCTGCTGCTTTGCTGGGGGTCTCCGGCGGCGCAAACCCACTCCCCACGGGTTCTCCTTCGTGGGGAAGCAGGATTGGGCGCGCGAAGGCCTTCTGCGCCCAGCCCCAGCCATGCCCCTTGAGCCAGCTCGGCCGCTCATCGCCGAGGCCCCGTTGCACCGAAGGCCCAAAACGAGCTTCTGGGAACTGCATTCTGCAAAGGGAAAACTCCTCCGGCAGCAAACCACAGCCCCAATGCGCCTCGGATCCAGAGAGCAACGCAAGCCGTTTTTTCCCCCGGCCCTACGCTCTCCATAGCGCAACGCAGGGCAGGGCTGCCCCTGGCTACCAGAGCCCTGCTGCTTTACTGGGTGTCTTCGGCGGCCAAAACCTTCTCCCCACGGGTTCTCCTTCGTGGGGAAGCAGGATTGGGCGCGCGAAGGCCTTTTGCGCCCAGTCCCCAGCCATGCCTCCTGTGCCAGCTCGGCCGCTCAGCGCCGAGGCCCCGTCGCACCGACGGCCCCAAACGACCTTCTGGCAGCTGCATTCTGCAAAGGGAAAGTCTCCTCGGGCAGCAAACCACAGCCCCAACGCGCCTCGGTTCGAGAAATCAACGCAAGCCGTTTTCGCCCCCGGCCCTCCGCTCTCCATACGTACGAACCGGGCCTGGGCTGCCCCGGCTCCCTGGGCCCTGCTGCTTTGGTGGGGGTCTTCGGCGGCCGAAACCCACTCCCCACGTGTTCCCCTTCGTGGGGAAGCAGGATTGGGCGCGCGAAGAAGTTCTGCGCCCAGTCCCCAGCCATGCCTCCTGTGCCAGCTCGGGCGCACAGCGCTGAGGCCCCGTCGCACCGACGGCCCCAAACGAGCTTCTGGCAGCTGCATTCTGCAAAGGGAAAGTCTCCTCGGGCAGCAAACCACAGCCCCAACGCGCCTCGGATCGAGAAAGCAACGCAAGCCGTTTTCGCCCCCGGCCCTCTGCTCTCCATAGGGCGAACCGGGCCTGGGCTGCCCCGGCTCCCTGGGCCCTGCTGCTTTGCTGGGGGTCTCCGGTGCCCGAAACCCACTCCCCACGGGTTCTCCTTCGTGGGGAAGCAGGATTCGGCGCGCGAAGGCCTTCTGCGCCCAGCCCCAGCCATGCCCCTTGAGCCAGCTCGGCCGCTCAGCACCGAGGCCCCGTTGCACCGAAGGCCCAAAACGAGCTTCTGGGAACTGCATTCTGCAAAGTGAAACACTCCTCCGGCAGCAAACCACAGCCCCAATGCGCCTCAGATCCAGAGAGCAACGCAAGCCGTTTTCGCCCCCGGCCCCACGCTCTCCATAGCGCAAAGCGAGGCTGAGCTCCCTGGGTCCTGCTGCATTGCTGGGGGTCTCCAGCCCCCGAAACCTAGTCCCCATGAGTTCTCCTTCGTGGGGAGGCAGGATTGGGCGCGCGAAGAAGTTCTGGGCCCAGTCCCCAGCCATGCCTCCTGTGCCAGCTCGGCCGCTCAGCGCCGAGGCCCCGTCGCACCGACGGCCCCAAACGACCTTCTGGCAGCTGCATTCTGCAAAGGGAAACTCTCCTCGGGCAGCAAACCACAGCCCCAACGTGTCTCGGATCCAGAAAGCAACGCAAGCCGTTTTCGCCACCGGCCCCACGCTCTCCATAGCGCAAAGCGAGGCTGGGCTGCTCCTGGCTCCCTGGGCCCTGCTGCTTTGCTGGGGGTCCCCGGCGGCCCAAACCCACTCCCCACGGGTTCTCCTTCGTGGGGAAGCAGGATTGGGCGCGCGAAGGCCTTCTGCGCCCAGCCCCAGCCATGCCCCTTGAGCCAGCTCGGCCGCTCAGCGCCGAGGACCCGTTGCACCGAAGGCCCAAAACGAGCTTCTGGGAACTGCATTCTGCAAAGGGAAACACTCCTCCGGCAGCAAACCACAGCCCCAACGCGCCTCGGATGGAGAATGCAACGCAAGCCGTTTTCGCCCCCGGCCCCCCGCTCTCCATAGAGCGAACCGGGGCTGGGCTGCCCCGGCTCCCTGGGCCCTGCTGCTTTACTGGGTGTCTTCGGCGGCCAAAACCTTCTCCCCACGGGTTCTCCTTCGTGGGGAAGCAGGATTGGGCGCGCGAAGAAGTTCTGTGCCCAGGCCCCAGCCATGTCCCCTGAGCCAGCTTGGCCGCTCAGCGCCGAGGCCCCATCACACGGAACGCCCAAAATGATCTTCTGGGAACTGCATTCTGCAAAGTGAAACACTCCTCCGGCAGCAAACCACAGCCCCAATGCGCCTCAGATCCAGAGAGTAACACAAGCCGTTTTCGCCCCCGGCCCCACGCTCTCCATAGCGCAAAGCGAGGCTGGGCTGCCCCTGGCTCCCTGGGCCCTGCTGCATTGCTGGGGGTCTCCAGCGCCCGAAACCTAGTCCCCATGAGTTCTCCTTCGTGGGGAGGCAGGATTGGGCGCGCGAAGAAGTTCTGCGCCCAGTCCCCAGCCATGCCTCCTGTGCCAGCTCGGCCGCTCAGCGCCGAGGCCCCGTCGCACCGACGGCCCAAAACGAGCTTCTGGCAGCTGCATTCTGCAAAGGGAAACTCTCCTCGGGCAGCAAACCACAGCCCCAACGCGCCTCGGATCGAGAAAGCAACGCAAGCCGTTTTCACCCCCGGCCCCCCGCTCTCCATAGAGCGAACCGGGGCTGGGCTGCCCCGGCTCCCTGGGCCCTGCTGCTTTGCTGGGGGTCTCCGGTGCCAGAAACCCACTCCCCACGGGTTCTCCTTCGTGGGGAAGCAGGATTGGGCGCGCGAAGGCCTTCTGCGCCCAGGCCCCAGCCATGCCCCCTGAGCCAGCTCGGCCCCGCAGCGCCTAGGCCCCGTCGCACCGAAGGCCCCAAACAATCTTCTGGCAGCTGCATTCTGCAAAGGGAAAATCTCCTCGGGCAGCAAACCACAGCCCCAACGCGCCTCGGATGGAGAATGCAACGCAAGCCGTTTTCGCCCCCGGCCCCCCGCTCTCCATAGAGCGAACCGGGGCTGGGCTGCCCCGGCTCCCTGGGCCCTGCTGCTTTACTGGGTGTCTTCGGCGGCCAAAACCTTCTCCCCACGGGTTCTCCTTTGTGGGGAAGCAGGATTGGGCGCACGAAGAAGTTCTGTGCCCAGGCCCCAGAAATGTCCCCTGAGCAGCTTGGCCGCTCAGCGCCGAGGCCCCATCACACGGAACGCCCAAAACGAGCTTCTGGCAGCTGCATTCTGCAAAGGGAAACTCTCCTCGGGCAGCAAACCACAGCCCCAACGCGCCTCGAATCCAGAAAGCAACGCAAGCCTTTTTCGGCCCCGGCCCCACGCTCTCCATAGGGCAAAGCGGGTAGAGCTGCCCCTGGCTCCCTGGGCCCTGCTGCTTTGCTGGGGGTCTCAGCGGCCGAAACCCACTCCCCACGGGTTTTCCTTCGTGGGGAAGCAGGATTGGGCGCGCGAAAGCCTTCTGCGCCCAGCCCCAGCCATGCCCCTTGAGCCAGCTCGGCCGCTCAGCGCCGAGGCCCCGTTGCACCGAAGTCCCAAAACGAGCTTCTGGGAACTGCATTCTGCAAAATGAAACACTCCTCCGGCAGCAAACCACAGCCCCAACGCACCTCGGATCGAGAAAGCAACGCAAGCCGTTTTTGCCCCCGGCCCCCCGCTCTCCATAGAGCGAACCGGGGCAGGGCTGCCCAGGCTCCCTGGGCCCTGCTGCTTTGCTGGGGGTCTCCGGTGCCCGAAACCCACTCCCCACGGGTTCTCCTTCGTGGGGAAGCAGGATTGGGCGCACGAAGGCCTTCTGCGCCCAGGCCCCAGCCATGCCCCCTGAGCCAGCTCGGCCGCGCAGCGCCTAGGCCCCGTCGCACCGAAGGCCCCAAACAATCTTCTGGCAGCTGCATTCTGCAAAGGGAAAATCTCCTCGGGCAGCAAACCACAGCCCCAACGCGCCTCGGATGGAGAATGCAACGCAAGCCGTTTTCGCCCCCGGCCCCCCGCTCTCCATAGAGCGAACCGGGGCTGGGCTGCCCCGGCTCCCTGGGCCCTGCTGCTTTACTGGGTGTCTTCGGCGGCCAAAACCTTCTCCCCACGGGTTCTCCTTCGTGGGGAAGCAGGATTGGGCGCGCGAAGAAGTTCTGTGCCCAGGCCCCAGCCATGTCCCCTGAGCCAGCTTGGCCGCTCAGCGCCGAGGCCCCATCACACGGAACGCCCAAAACGAGCTTCTGGCAGCTGCATTCTGCAAAGGGAAACTCTCCTCGGGCAGCAAACCACAGCCCCAACGCGCCTCGAATCCAGAAAGCAACGCAAGCCTTTTTCGGCCCCGGCCCCACGCTCTCCATAGGGCAAAGCGGGTAGAGCTGCCCCTGGCTCCCTGGGCCCTGCTGCTTTGCTGGGGGTCTCAGCGGCCGAAACCCACTCCCCACGGGTTTTCCTTCGTGGGGAAGCAGGATTGGGCGCGCGAAAGCCTTCTGCGCCCAGCCCCAGCCATGCCCCTTGAGCCAGCTCGGCCGCTCAGCGCTGAGGCCCCGTTGCACCGAAGGCCCAAAACGAGCTTCTGGGAACTGCATTCTGCAAAATGAAACACTCCTCTGGCAGCAAACCACAGCCCCAATGCGCCTCAGATCCAGAGAGCAACACAAGCCGTTTTCGCCCCGGGCCCCACGCTCTCCATAGCGCAAAGCGAGGCTGAGCTCCCTGGGTCCTGCTGCATTGCTGGGGGTCTCCAGCGCCCGAAACCTAGTCCCCATGAGTTCTCCTTGGTGGGGAGGCAGGATTGGGCGCGCGAAGAAGTTCTGGGCCCAGTCCCCAGCCATGCCTCCTGTGCCAGCTCGTCCGCTCAGCGCCGAGGCCCCGTCGCACCGACGGCCCCAAACGAGCTTCTGGCAGCTGCATTCTGCAAAGGGAAACTCTCCTCGGGCAGCAAACCACAGCCCCAACGCGCCTCGGATCGAGAAAGCAACGCAAGCCGTTTTCGCCCCCGGCCCTCTGCTCTCCATAGGGCGAACCGGGCCTGGGCTGCCCCGGCTCCCTGGGCCCTGCTGCTTTGCTGGGGGTCTCCGGTGCCCGAAACGCACTCCCCACGGGTTCTCCTTCCTGGGGAAGCAGGATTGGGCGCGCGAAGGCCTTCTGCGCCCAGCCCCAGCCATGCCCCTTGAGCCAAGTCGGCCGCTCAGCGCCGAGGCCCCGTTGCACCGAAGGCCCAAAACGAGCTTCTGGGAACTGCATTCTGCAAAGTGAAACACTCCTCCGGCAGCAAACCACAGCCCCAATGCGCCTCAGATCCAGAGAGTAACACAAGCCGTTTTCGCCCCCGGCCCCACGCTCTCCATAGCGCAAAGCGAGGCTGGGCTGCCCCTGGCTCCCTGGGCCCTGCTGCACTGCTGGGGGTCTCCAGCGCCCGAAACCTAGTCCCCATGAGTTCTCCTTCGTGGGGAGGCAGGATTGGGCGCGCGAAGAAGTTCTGCGCCCAGTCCCCAGCCATGCCTCCTGTGCCAGCTCGGCCGCTCAGCGCCGAGGCCCCGTCGCACCGACGGCCCAAAACGAGCTTCTGGCAGCTGCATTCTGCAAAGGGAAACTCTCCTCGGGCAGCAAACCACAGCCCCAAAGTGCCTCGGATCCAGAAAGCAACGCAAGCCGTTTTCGCCACCGACCCCACGCTCTCCATAGCGCAAAGCGGGGCTGGCCTGCCCCTGGCTCCCTGGGCCCTGCTGCTTTGCTGGGGGTCTCCGGCGGAGCAAACCCACTCCCCACGGGTTCTCCTTCGTGGGGAAGCAGGATTGGGCGCGCGAAGGCCTTTTGCGCCCAGTCCCCAGCCATGCCTCCTGTGCCAGCTCGGCCGCTCAGCGCCGAGGCCCCGTCGCACCGACGGCCCCAAACGACCTTCTGGCAGCTGCATTCTGCAAAGGGAAAGTCTCCTCGGGCAGCAAACCACAGCCCCAACGCGCCTCGGTTCGAGAAATCAACGCAAGCCGTTTTCGCCCCCGGCCCTCCGCTCTCCATACGTACGAACCGGGCCTGGGCTGCCCCGGCTCCCTGGGCCCTGCTGCTTTGGTGGGGGTCTTCGGCGGCCGAAACCCACTCCCCACGTGTTCCCCTTCGTGGGGAAGCAGGATTGGGCGCGCGAAGAAGTTCTGCGCCCAGTCCCCAGCCATGCCTCCTGTGCCAGCTCGGGCGCACAGCGCTGAGGCCCCGTCGCACCGACGGCCCCAAACGAGCTTCTGGCAGCTGCATTCTGCAAAGGGAAAGTCTCCTCGGGCAGCAAACCACAGCCCCAACGCGCCTCGGATCGAGAAAGCAACGCAAGCCGTTTTCGCCCCCGGCCCTCTGCTCTCCATAGGGCGAACCGGGCCTGGGCTGCCCCGGCTCCCTGGGCCCTGCTGCTTTGCTGGGGGTCTCCGGTGCCCGAAACCCACTCCCCACGGGTTCTCCTTCGTGGGGAAGCAGGATTCGGCGCGCGAAGGCCTTCTGCGCCCAGCCCCAGCCATGCCCCTTGAGCCAGCTCGGCCGCTCAGCGCCGAGGCCACGTTGCACCGAAGGCCCAAAACGAGCTTCTGGGAACTGCATTCTGCAAAGTGAAACACTCCTCCGGCAGCAAACCACAGCCCCAATGCGCCTCAGATCCAGAGAGCAACGCAAGCCGTTTTCGCCCCCGGCCCCACGCTCTCCATAGCGCAAAGCGAGGCTGAGCTCCCTGGGCCCTGCTGCATTGCTGGGGGTCTCAGCGGCCGAAACCCACTCCCCACGGGTTTTCCTTCGTGGGGAAGCAGGATTGGGAGCGCGAAAGCCTTCTGCGCCCAGCCCCAGCCATGCCCCTTGAGCCAGCTCGGCCGCTCAGCGCCGAGGCCCCGTTGCACCGAAGTCCCAAAACGATCTTCTGGGAACTGCATTCTGCAAAATGAAACACTCCTCCCGCAGCAAACCACAGCCCCAACGCGCCTCGGATCGAGAAAGCAACGCAAGCCGTTTTTGCCCCCGGCCCCCCGCTCTCCATAGAGCGAACCGGGGCAGGGCTGCCCAGGCTCCCTGGGCCCTGCTGCTTTGCTGGGGGTCTCCGGTGCCCGAAACCCACTCCCCACGGGTTCTCCTTCGTGGGGAAGCAGGATTGGGCGCGCGAAGGCCTTCTGCGCCCAGCCCCAGCCATGCCCCCTGAGCCAGCTCGGCCGCGCAGCGCCTAGGCCCCGTCGCACCGAAGGCCCCAAACAATCTTCTGGCAGCTGCATTCTGCAAAGGGAAAATCTCCTCGGGCAGCAAACCACAGCCCCAACGCGCCTCGGATGGAGAATGCAACGCAAGCCGTTTTCGCCCCCGGCCCCCCGCTCTCCATAGAGCGAACCGGGGCTGGGCTGCCCCGGCTCCCTGGGCCCTGCTGCTTTACTGGGTGTCTTCGGCGGCCAAAACCTTCTCCCCACGGGTTCTCCTTCGTGGGGAAGCAGGATTGGGCGCGCGAAGAAGTTCTGTGCCCAGGCCCCAGCCATGTCCCCTGAGCCAGCTTGGCCGCTCAGCGCCGAGGCCCCATCACACGGAACGCCCAAAACGAGCTTCTGGCAGCTGCATTCTGCAAAGGGAAACTCTCCTCGGGCAGCAAACCACAGCCCCAACGCGCCTCGAATCCAGAAAGCAACGCAAGCCTTTTTCGGCCCCGGCCCCACGCTCTCCATAGGGCAAAGCGGGTAGAGCTGCCCCTGGCTCCCTGGGCCCTGCTGCTTTGCTGGGGGTCTCAGTGGCCGAAACCCACTCCCCACGGGTTTTCCTTCGTGGGGAAGCAGGATTGGGCGCGCGAAAGCCTTCTGCGCCCAGCCCCAGCCATGCCCCTTGAGCCAGCTCGGCCGCTCAGCGCCGAGACCCCGTTGCACCGAAGTCCCAAAACGAGCTTCTGGGAACTGCATTCTGCAAAATGAAACACTCCTCCGGCAGCAAACCACAGCCCCAATGCGCCTCAGATCCAGAGAGCAACACAAGCCGTTTTCGCCCCCGGCCCCACGCTCTCCATAGCGCAAAGCGAGGCTGAGCTCCCTGGGCCCTGCTGCATTGCTGGGGGTCTCCAGCGCCCGAAACCTAGTCCCCATGAGTTCTCCTTGGTGGGGAGGCAGGATTGGGCGCGCGAAGAAGTTCTGGGCCCAGTCCCCAGCCATGCCTCCTGTGCCAGCTCGGCCGCTCACCGCAGAGGCCCCGTCGCACCGACGGCCCCAAACGAGCTTCTGGCAGCTGCATTCTGCAAAGGGAAACTCTCCTCGGGCAGCAAACCACAGCCCCAACGCGCCTCGGATCGAGAAAGCAACGCAAGCCGTTTTCGCCCCCGGCCCCCCGCTCTCCATAGAGCGAACCGGGGCTGGGCTGCCCCGGCTCCCTGGGCCCTGCTGCTTTGCTGGGGGTCTCCGGTGCCTGAAACCCACTCCCCACGGGTTCTCCTTCGTGGGGAAGCAGGAATGGGTGCGCGAAGCCTTCTACGCCCAGGCCCCAGCCATGACCCATGAGCCGGCTCCGCCACTCAGCGCCGAGGCTCCTTTGATTCGACGGACATAAAGAAACTACTGGCAGCTGCTTTTTGCAAAGGGAAACTCTCCTCGGGCAGCAAACCACAGCCCCAACGCGCCTCGGATCGAGAAAGCAACGCAAGCCGTTTTCACCCCCGGCCCCCCGCTCTCCATAGAGCGAACCGGGGCTGGGCTGCCCCGGCTCCCTGGGCCCTGCTGCTTTGCTGGGGGTCTCCGGTGCCAGAAACCCACTCCCCACGGGTTCTCCTTCGTGGGGAAGCAGGATTGGGCGCGCGAAGGTCTTCTGCGCCCAGGCCCCAGCCATGCCCCCTGAGCCAGCTCGGCCGCACAGCGCCTAGGCCCCGTCGCACCGAAGGCCCCAAACAATCTTCTGGCAGCTGCATTCTGCAAAGGGAAAATCTCCTCGGGCAGCAAACCACAGCCCCAACGCGCCTCGGATGGAGAATGCAACGCAAGCCGTTTTCGCCCCCGGCCCCCCGCTCTCCATAGAGCGAACCGGGGCTGGGCTGCCCCGGCTCCCTGGGCCCTGCTGCTTTACTGGGTGTCTTCGGCGGCCAAAACCTTCTCCCCACGGGTTCTCCTTCGTGGGGAAGCAGGATTGGGCGCGCGAAGAAGTTCTGTGCCCAGGCCCCAGCCATGTCCCCTGAGCCAGCTTGGCCGCTCAGCGCCGAGGCCCCATCACACGGAACGCCCAAAACGAGCTTCTGGCAGCTGCATTCTGCAAAGGGAAACTCTCCTCGGGCAGCAAACCACAGCCCCAACGCGCCTCGAATCCAGAAAGCAACGCAAGCCTTTTTCGGCCCCGGCCCCACGCTCTCCATAGGGCAAAGCGGGTAGAGCTGCCCCTGGCTCCCTGGGCCCTGCTGCTTTGCTGGGGGTCTCAGTGGCCGAAACCCACTCCCCACGGGTTTTCCTTCGTGGGGAAGCAGGATTGGGCGCGCGAAAGCCTTCTGCGCCCAGCCCCAGCCATGCCCCTTGAGCCAGCTCGGCCGCTCAGCGCCGAGACCCCGTTGCACCGAAGTCCCAAAACGAGCTTCTGGGAACTGCATTCTGCAAAATGAAACACTCCTCCGGCAGCAAACCACAGCCCCAATGCGCCTCAGATCCAGAGAGCAACACAAGCCGTTTTCGCCCCCGGCCCCACGCTCTCCATAGCGCAAAGCGAGGCTGAGCTCCCTGGGCCCTGCTGCATTGCTGGGGGTCTCCAGCGCCCGAAACCTAGTCCCCATGAGTTCTCCTTGGTGGGGAGGCAGGATTGGGCGCGCGAAGAAGTTCTGGGCCCAGTCCCCAGCCATGCCTCCTGTGCCAGCTCGGCCGCTCACCGCAGAGGCCCCGTCGCACCGACGGCCCCAAACGAGCTTCTGGCAGCTGCATTCTGCAAAGGGAAACTCTCCTCGGGCAGCAAACCACAGCCCCAACGCGCCTCGGATCGAGAAAGCAACGCAAGCCGTATTCGCCCCCGGCCCCCCGCTCTCCATAGAGCGAACCGGGGCTGGGCTGCCCCGGCTCCCTGGGCCCTGCTGCTTTGCTGGGGGTCTCCGGTGCCTGAAACCCACTCCCCACGGGTTCTCCTTCGTGGGGAAGCAGGAATGGGTGCGCGAAGCCTTCTGCGCCCAGGCCCCAGCCATGACCCATGAGCCGGCTCCGCCACTCAGCGCCGAGGCTCCTTTGATTCGACGGACATAAACGAACTACTGGCAGCTGCATTTTGCAAAGGGAAACTCTCCTCGGGCAGCAAACCACAGCCCCAACGCGCCTCGGATCGAGAAAGCAACGCAAGCCGTTTTCACCCCCGGCCCCCCGCTCTCCATAGAGCGAACCGGGGCTGGGCTGCCCCGGCTCCCTGGGCCCTGCTGCTTTGCTGGGGGTCTCCGGTGCCAGAAACCCACTCCCCACGGGTTCTCCTTCGTGGGGAAGCAGGATTGGGCGCGCGAAGGTCTTCTGCGCCCAGGCCCCAGCCATGCCCCCTGAGCCAGCTCGGCCGCGCAGCGCCTAGGCCCCGTCGCACCGAAGGCCCCAAACAATCTTCTGGCAGCTGCATTCTGCAAAGGGAAAATCTCCTCGGGCAGCAAACCACAGCCCCAACGCGCCTCAGATGGAGAATGCAACGCAAGCCGTTTTCGCCCCGGGCCCCCCGCTCTCCATAGAGCGAACCGGGGCTGGGCTGCCCCGGCTCCCTGGGCCCTGCTGCTTTACTGGGTGTCTTCGGCGGCCAAAACCTTCTCCCCACGGGTTCTCCTTCGTGGGGAAGCAGGATTGGGCGCGCGAAGAATTTCTGTGCCCAGGCCCCAGCCATGTCCCCTGAGCCAGCTTGGCCTCTCAGCGCCGAGGCCCCATCACACGGAACGCCCAAAACGAGCTTCTGGCAGCTGCATTCTGCAAAGGGAAAGTCTCCTCGGGAAGCAAACCACAGCCCCAACGCGCCTCGAATCCAGAAAGCAACGCAAGCCTTTTTCGGCCCCGGCCCCACGCTCTCCATAGGGCAAAGCGGGTAGAGCTGCCCCTGGCTCCCTGGGCCCTGCTGCTTTGCTGGGGGTCTCAGCGGCCGAAACCCACTCCCCACGGGTTTTCCTTCGTGGGGAAGCAGGATTGGGAGCGCGAAAGCCTTCTGCGCCCAGCCCCAGCCATGCCCCTTGAGCCAGCTCGGCCGCTCAGCGCCGAGGCCCCGTTGCACCGAAGTCCCAAAACGATCTTCTGGGAACTGCATTCTGCAAAATGAAACACTCCTCCGGCAGCAAACCACAGCCCCAACGCGCCTCGGATCGAGAAAGCAACGCAAGCCGTTTTCGCCCCCGGCCCCCCGCTCTCCATAGAGCGAACCGGGGCAGGGCTGCCCAGGCTCCCTGGGCCCTGCTGCTTTGCTGGGGGTCTCCGGTGCCCGAAACCCACTCCCCACGGGTTCTCCTTCGTGGGGAAGCAGGATTGGGCGCGCGAAGGCCTTCTGCGCCCAGGCCCCAGCCATGCCCCCTGAGCCAGCTCGGCCGCGCAGCGCCTAGGCCCCGTCGCACCGAAGGCCCCAAACAATCTTCTGGCAGCTGCATTCTGCAAAGGGAAAATCTCCTCGGGCAGCAAACCACAGCCCCAACGCGCCTCGGATGGAGAATGCAACGCAAGCCGTTTTCGCCCCCGGCCCCCCGCTCTCCATAGAGCGAACCGGGGCTGGGCTGCCCCGGCTCCCTGGGCCCTGCTGCTTTACTGGGTGTCTTCGGCGGCCAAAACCTTCTCCCCACGGGTTCTCCTTCGTGGGGAAGCAGGATTGGGCGCGCGAAGAAGTTCTGTGCCCAGGCCCCAGCCATGTCCCCTGAGCCAGCTTGGCCTCTCAGCGCCGAGGCCCCATCACACGGAACGCCCAAAACGAGCTTCTGGCAGCTGCATTCTGCAAAGGGAAAGTCTCCTCGGGCAGCAAACCACAGCCCCAACGCGCCTCGAATCCAGAAAGCAACGCAAGCCTTTTTCGGCCCCGGCCCCACGCTCTCCATAGGGCAAAGCGGGTAGAGCTGCCCCTGGCTCCCTGGGCCCTGCTGCTTTGCTGGGGGTCTCAGCGGCCGAAACCCACTCCCCACGGGTTTTCCTTCGTGGGGAATCAGGATTGGGAGCGCGAAAGCCTTCTGCGCCCAGCCCCAGCCATGCCCCTTGAGCCAGCTCGGCCGCTCAGCGCCGAGGCCCCGTTGCACCGAAGTCCCAAAACGATCTTCTGGGAACTGCATTCTGCAAAATGAAACACTCCTCCGGCAGCAAACCACAGCCCCAACGCGCCTCGGATCGAGAAAGCAACGCAAGCCGTTTTTGCCCCCGGCCCCCCGCTCTCCATAGAGCGAACCGGGGCAGGGCTGCCCAGGCTCCCTGGGCCCTGCTGCTTTGCTGGGGGTCTCCGGTGCCCGAAACCCACTCCCCACGGGTTCTCCTTCGTGGGGAAGCAGGATTGGGCGGGCGAAGGCCTTCTGCGCCCAGGCCCCAGCCATGCCCCCTGAGCCAGCTCGGCCGCGCAGCGCCTAGGCCCCGTCGCACCGAAGGCCCCAAACAATCTTCTGGCAGCTGCATTCTGCAAAGGGAAAATCTCCTCGGGCAGCAAACCACAGCCCCAACGCGCCTCGGATGGAGAATGCAACGCAAGCCGTTTTCGCCCCCGGCCCCCCGCTCTCCATAGAGCGAACCGGGGCTGGGCTGCCCCGGCTCCCTGGGCCCTGCTGCTTTACTGGGTGTCTTCGGCGGCCAAAACCTTCTCCCCACGGGTTCTCCTTCGTGGGGAAGCAGGATTGGGCGCGCGAAGAAGTTCTGTGCCCAGGCCCCAGCCATGTCCCCTGAGCCAGCTTGGCCGCTCAGCGCCGAGGCCCCATCACACGGAACGCCCAAAACGAGCTTCTGGCAGCTGCATTCTGCAAAGGGAAACTCTCCTCGGGCAGCAAACCACAGCCCCAACGCGCCTCGAATCCAGAAAGCAACGCAAGCCTTTTTCGGCCCCGGCCCCACGCTCTCCATAGGGCAAAGCGGGTAGAGCTGCCCCTGGCTCCCTGGGCCCTGCTGCTTTGCTGGGGGTCTCAGTGGCCGAAACCCACTCCCCACGGGTTTTCCTTCGTGGGGAAGCAGGATTGGGCGCGCGAAAGCCTTCTGCGCCCAGCCCCAGCCATGCCCCTTGAGCCAGCTCGGCCGCTCAGCGCCGAGACCCCGTTGCACCGAAGTCCCAAAACGAGCTTCTGGGAACTGCATTCTGCAAAATGAAACACTCCTCCGGCAGCAAACCACAGCCCCAATGCGCCTCAGATCCAGAGAGCAACACAAGCCGTTTTCGCCCCCGGCCCCACGCTCTCCATAGCGCAAAGCGAGGCTGAGCTCCCTGGGCCCTGCTGCATTGCTGGGGGTCTCCAGCGCCCGAAACCTAGTCCCCATGAGTTCTCCTTGGTGGGGAGGCAGGATTGGGCGCGCGAAGAAGTTCTGGGCCCAGTCCCCAGCCATGCCTCCTGTGCCAGCTCGGCCGCTCACCGCAGAGGCCCCGTCGCACCGACGGCCCCAAACGAGCTTCTGGCAGCTGCATTCTGCAAAGGGAAACTCTCCTCGGGCAGCAAACCACAGCCCCAACGCGCCTCGGATCGAGAAAGCAACGCAAGCCGTTTTCGCCCCCGGCCCCCCGCTCTCCATAGAGCGAACCGGGGCTGGGCTGCCCCGGCTCCCTGGGCCCTGCTGCTTTGCTGGGGGTCTCCGGTGCCTGAAACCCACTCCCCACGGGTTCTCCTTCGTGGGGAAGCAGGAATGGGTGCGCGAAGCCTTCTGCGCCCAGGCCCCAGCCATGACCCATGAGCCGGCTCCGCCACTCAGCGCCGAGGCTCCTTTGATTCGACGGACATAAACGAACTACTGGCAGCTGCTTTTTGCAAAGGGAAACTCTCCTCGGGCAGCAAACCACAGCCCCAACGCGCCTCGGATCGAGAAAGCAACGCAAGCCGTTTTCACCCCCGGCCCCCCGCTCTCCATAGAGCGAACCGGGGCTGGGCTGCCCCGGCTCCCTGGGCCCTGCTGCTTTGCTGGGGGTCACCGGTGCCAGAAACCCACTCCCCACGGGTTCTCCTTCGTGGGGAAGCAGGATTGGGCGCGCGAAGGTCTTCTGCGCCCAGGCCCCAGCCATGCCCCCTGAGCCAGCTCGGCCGCGCAGCGCCTAGGCCCCGTCGCACCGAAGGCCCCAAACAATCTTCTGGCAGCTGCATTCTGCAAAGGGAAAATCTCCTCGGGCAGCAAACCACAGCCCCAACGCGCCTCAGATGGAGAATGCAACGCAAGCCGTTTTCGCCCCGGGCCCCCCGCTCTCCATAGAGCGAACCGGGGCTGGGCTGCCCCGGCTCCCTGGGCCCTGCTGCTTTACTGGGTGTCTTCGGCGGCCAAAACCTTCTCCCCACGGGTTCTCCTTCGTGGGGAAGCAGGATTGGGCGCGCGAAGAAGTTCTGTGCCCAGGCCCCAGCCATGTCCCCTGAGCCAGCTTGGCCTCTCAGCGCCGAGGCCCCATCACACGGAACGCCCAAAACGAGCTTCTGGCAGCTGCATTCTGCAAAGGGAAAGTCTCCTTGGGCAGCAAACCACAGCCCCAACGCGCCTCGAATCCAGAAAGCAACGCAAGCCTTTTTCGGCCCCGGCCCCACGCTCTCCATAGGGCAAAGCGGGTAGAGCTGCCCCTGGCTCCCTGGGCCCTGCTGCTTTGCTGGGGGTCTCAGTGGCCGAAACCCACTCCCCACGGGTTTTCCTTCGTGGGGAAGCAGGATTGGGAGCGCGAAAGCCTTCTGCGCCCAGCCCCAGCCATGCCCCTTGAGCCAGCTCGGCCGCTCAGCGCCGAGGCCCCGTTGCACCGAAGTCCCAAAACGATCTTCTGGGAACTGCATTCTGCAAAATGAAACACTCCTCCGGCAGCAAACCACAGCCCCAACGCGCCTCGGATCGAGAAAGCAACGCAAGCCGTTTTCGCCCCCGGCCCCCCGCTCTCCATAGAGCGAACCGGGGCAGGGCTGCCCAGGCTCCCTGGGCCCTGCTGCTTTGCTGGGGGTCTCCGGTGCCCGAAACCCACTCCCCACGGGTTCTCCTTCGTGGGGAAGCAGGATTGGGCGCGCGAAGGCCTTCTGCGCCCAGGCCCCAGCCATGCCCCCTGAGCCAGCTCGGCCGCGCAGCGCCTAGGCCCCGTCGCACCGAAGGCCCCAAACAATCTTCTGGCAGCTGCATTCTGCAAAGGGAAAATCTCCTCGGGCAGCAAACCACAGCCCCAACGCGCCTCGGATGGAGAATGCAACGCAAGCCGTTTTCGCCCCCGGCCCCCCGCTCTCCATAGAGCGAACCGGGGCTGGGCTGCCCCGGCTCCCTGGGCCCTGCTGCTTTACTGGGTGTCTTCGGCGGCCAAAACCTTCTCCCCACGGGTTCTCCTTCGTGGGGAAGCAGGATTGGGCGCGCGAAGAAGTTCTGTGCCCAGGCCCCAGCCATGTCCCCTGAGCCAGCTTGGCCTCTCAGCGCCGAGGCCCCATCACACGGAACGCCCAAAACGAGCTTCTGGCAGCTGCATTCTGCAAAGGGAAAGTCTCCTTGGGCAGCAAACCACAGCCCCAACGCGCCTCGAATCCAGAAAGCAACGCAAGCCTTTTTCGGCCCCGGCCCCACGCTCTCCATAGGGCAAAGCGGGTAGAGCTGCCCCTGGCTCCCTGGGCCCTGCTGCTTTGCTGGGGGTCTCAGTGGCCGAAACCCACTCCCCACGGGTTTTCCTTCGTGGGGAAGCAGGATTGGGCGCGCGAAAGCCTTCTGCGCCCAGCCCCAGCCATGCCCCTTGAGCCAGCTCGGCCGCTCAGCGCCGAGACCCCGTTGCACCGAAGTCCCAAAACGAGCTTCTGGGAACTGCATTCTGCAAAATGAAACACTCCTCCGGCAGCAAACCACAGCCCCAATGCGCCTCAGATCCAGAGAGCAACACAAGCCGTTTTCGCCCCCGGCCCCACGCTCTCCATAGCGCAAAGCGAGGCTGAGCTCCCTGGGCCCTGCTGCATTGCTGGGGGTCTCCAGCGCCCGAAACCTAGTCCCCATGAGTTCTCCTTGGTGGGGAGGCAGGATTGGGCGCGCGAAGAAGTTCTGGGCCCAGTCCCCAGCCATGCCTCCTGTGCCAGCTCGGCCGCTCACCGCAGAGGCCCCGTCGCACCGACGGCCCCAAACGAGCTTCTGGCAGCTGCATTCTGCAAAGGGAAACTCTCCTCGGGCAGCAAACCACAGCCCCAACGCGCCTCGGATCGAGAAAGCAACGCAAGCCGTTTTCGCCCCCGGCCCCCCGCTCTCCATAGAGCGAACCGGGGCTGGGCTGCCCCGGCTCCCTGGGCCCTGCTGCTTTGCTGGGGGTCTCCGGTGCCTGAAACCCACTCCCCACGGGTTCTCCTTCGTGGGGAAGCAGGAATGGGTGCGCGAAGCCTTCTGCGCCCAGGCCCCAGCCATGACCCATGAGCCGGCTCCGCCACTCAGCGCCGAGGCTCCTTTGATTCGACGGACATAAACGAACTACTGGCAGCTGCTTTTTGCAAAGGGAAACTCTCCTCGGGCAGCAAACCACAGCCCCAACGCGCCTCGGATCGAGAAAGCAACGCAAGCCGTTTTCACCCCCGGCCCCCCGCTCTCCATAGAGCGAACCGGGGCTGGGCTGCCCCGGCTCCCTGGGCCCTGCTGCTTTGCTGGGGGTCTCCGGTGACAGAAACCCACTCCCCACGGGTTCTCCTTCGTGGGGAAGCAGGATTGGGCGCGCGAAGGTCTTCTGCGCCCAGGCCCCAGCCATGCCCCCTGAGCCAGCTCGGCCGCGCAGCGCCTAGGCCCCGTCGCACCGAAGGCCCCAAACAATCTTCTGGCAGCTGCATTCTGCAAAGGGAAAATCTCCTCGGGCAGCAAACCACAGCCCCAACGCGCCTCAGATGGAGAATGCAACGCAAGCCGTTTTCGCCCCGGGCCCCCCGCTCTCCATAGAGCGAACCGGGGCTGGGCTGCCCCGGCTCCCTGGGCCCTGCTGCTTTACTGGGTGTCTTCGGCGGCCAAAACCTTCTCCCCACGGGTTCTCCTTCGTGGGGAAGCAGGATTGGGCGCGCGAAGAAGTTCTGTGCCCAGGCCCCAGCCATGTCCCCTGAGCCAGCTTGGCCTCTCAGCGCCGAGGCCCCATCACACGGAACGCCCAAAACGAGCTTCTGGCAGCTGCATTCTGCAAAGGGAAAGTCTCCTCGGGCAGCAAACCACAGCCCCAACGCGCCTCGAATCCAGAATGCAACGCAAGCCTTTTTCGGCCCCGGCCCCACGCTCTCCATAGGGCAAAGCGGGTAGAGCTGCCCCTGGCTCCCTGGGCCCTGCTGCTTTGCTGGGGGTCTCAGCGGCCGAAACCCACTCCCCACGGGTTTTCCTTCGTGGGGAAGCAGGATTGGGAGCGCGAAAGCCTTCTGCGCCCAGCCCCAGCCATGCCCCTTGAGCCAGCTCGGCCGCTCAGCGCCGAGGCCCCGTTGCACCGAAGTCCCAAAACGATCTTCTGGGAACTGCATTCTGCAAAATGAAACACTCCTCCGGCAGCAAACCACAGCCCCAACGCGCCTCAGATCGAGAAAGCAACGCAAGCCGTTTTCACCCCCGGCCCCCCGCTCTCCATAGAGCGAACCGGGGCTGGGCTGCCCCGGCTCCCTGGGCCCTGCTGCTTTGCTGGGGGTCTCCGGTGCCCGAAACCCACTCCCCACGGGTTCTCCTTCGTGGGGAAGCAGGATTGGGCGCGCGAAGGCCTTCTGCGCCCAGGCCCCAGCCATGCCCCCTGAGCCAGCTCGGCCGCGCAGCGCCTAGGCCCCGTCGCACCGAAGGCCCCAAACAATCTTCTGGCAGCTGCATTCTGCAAAGGGAAAATCTCCTCGGGCAGCAAACCACAGCCCCAACGCGCCTCGGATGGAGAATGCAACGCAAGCCGTTTTCGCCCCCGGCCCCCCGCTCTCCATAGAGCGAACCGGGGCTGGGCTGCCCCGGCTCCCTGGGCCCTGCTGCTTTACTGGGTGTCTTCGGCGGCCAAAACCTTCTCCCCACGGGTTCTCCTTCGTGGGGAAGCAGGATTGGGCGCGCGAAGAAGTTCTGTGCCCAGGCCCCAGCCATGTCCCCTGAGCCAGCTTGGCCTCTCAGCGCCGAGGCCCCATCACACGGAACGCCCAAAACGAGCTTCTGGCAGCTGCATTCTGCAAAGGGAAAGTCTCCTCGGGCAGCAAACCACAGCCCCAACGCGCCTCGAATCCAGAATGCAACGCAAGCCTTTTTCGGCCCCGGCCCCACGCTCTCCATAGGGCAAAGCGGGTAGAGCTGCCCCTGGCTCCCTGGGCCCTGCTGCTTTGCTGGGGGTCTCAGTGGCCGAAACCCACTCCCCACGGGTTTTCCTTCGTGGGGAAGCAGGATTGGGCGCGCGAAAGCCTTCTGCGCCCAGCCCCAGCCATGCCCCTTGAGCCAGCTCGGCCGCTCAGCGCCGAGACCCCGTTGCACCGAAGTCCCAAAACGAGCTTCTGGGAACTGCATTCTGCAAAATGAAACACTCCTCCGGCAGCAAACCACAGCCCCAATGCGCCTCAGATCCAGAGAGCAACACAAGCCGTTTTCGCCCCCGGCCCCACGCTCTCCATAGCGCAAAGCGAGGCTGAGCTCCCTGGGCCCTGCTGCATTGCTGGGGGTCTCCAGCGCCCGAAACCTAGTCCCCATGAGTTCTCCTTGGTGGGGAGGCAGGATTGGGCGCGCGAAGAAGTTCTGGGCCCAGTCCCCAGCCATGCCTCCTGTGCCAGCTCGGCCGCTCACCGCAGAGGCCCCGTCGCACCGACGGCCCCAAACGAGCTTCTGGCAGCTGCATTCTGCAAAGGGAAACTCTCCTCGGGCAGCAAACCACAGCCCCAACGCGCCTCGGATCGAGAAAGCAACGCAAGCCGTTTTCGCCCCCGGCCCCCCGCTCTCCATAGAGCGAACCGGGGCTGGGCTGCCCCGGCTCCCTGGGCCCTGCTGCTTTGCTGGGGGTCTCCGGTGCCTGAAACCCACTCCCCACGGGTTCTCCTTCGTGGGGAAGCAGGAATGGGTGCGCGAAGCCTTCTGCGCCCAGGCCCCAGCCATGACCCATGAGCCGGCTCCGCCACTCAGCGCCGAGGCTCCTTTGATTCGACGGACATAAACGAACTACTGGCAGCTGCTTTTTGCAAAGGGAAACTCTCCTCGGGCAGCAAACCACAGCCCCAACGCGCCTCGGATCGAGAAAGCAACGCAAGCCGTTTTCACCCCCGGCCCCCCGCTCTCCATAGAGCGAACCGGGGCTGGGCTGCCCCGGCTCCCTGGGCCCTGCTGCTTTGCTGGGGGTCTCCGGTGCCAGAAACCCACTCCCCACGGGTTCTCCTTCGTGGGGAAGCAGGATTGGGCGCGCGAAGGTCTTCTGCGCCCAGGCCCCAGCCATGCCCCCTGAGCCAGCTCGGCCGCGCAGCGCCTAGGCCCCGTCGCACCGAAGGCCCCAAACAATCTTCTGGCAGCTGCATTCTGCAAAGGGAAAATCTCCTCGGGCAGCAAACCACAGCCCCAACGCGCCTCAGATGGAGAATGCAACGCAAGCCGTTTTCGCCCCGGGCCCCCCGCTCTCCATAGAGCGAACCGGGGCTGGGCTGCCCCGGCTCCCTGGGCCCTGCTGCTTTACTGGGTGTCTTCGGCGGCCAAAACCTTCTCCCCACGGGTTCTCCTTCGTGGGGAAGCAGGATTGGGCGCGCGAAGAATTTCTGTGCCCAGGCCCCAGCCATGTCCCCTGAGCCAGCTTGGCCTCTCAGCGCCGAGGCCCCATCACACGGAACGCCCAAAACGAGCTTCTGGCAGCTGCATTCTGCAAAGGGAAAGTCTCCTCGGGAAGCAAACCACAGCCCCAACGCGCCTCGAATCCAGAAAGCAACGCAAGCCTTTTTCGGCCCCGGCCCCACGCTCTCCATAGGGCAAAGCGGGTAGAGCTGCCCCTGGCTCCCTGGGCCCTGCTGCTTTGCTGGGGGTCTCAGCGGCCGAAACCCACTCCCCACGGGTTTTCCTTCGTGGGGAAGCAGGATTGGGAGCGCGAAAGCCTTCTGCGCCCAGCCCCAGCCATGCCCCTTGAGCCAGCTCGGCCGCTCAGCGCCGAGGCCCCGTTGCACCGAAGTCCCAAAACGATCTTCTGGGAACTGCATTCTGCAAAATGAAACACTCCTCCGGCAGCAAACCACAGCCCCAACGCGCCTCGGATCGAGAAAGCAACGCAAGCCGTTTTCGCCCCCGGCCCCCCGCTCTCCATAGAGCGAACCGGGGCAGGGCTGCCCAGGCTCCCTGGGCCCTGCTGCTTTGCTGGGGGTCTCCGGTGCCCGAAACCCACTCCCCACGGGTTCTCCTTCGTGGGGAAGCAGGATTGGGCGCGCGAAGGCCTTCTGCGCCCAGGCCCCAGCCATGCCCCCTGAGCCAGCTCGGCCGCGCAGCGCCTAGGCCCCGTCGCACCGAAGGCCCCAAACAATCTTCTGGCAGCTGCATTCTGCAAAGGGAAAATCTCCTCGGGCAGCAAACCACAGCCCCAACGCGCCTCGGATGGAGAATGCAACGCAAGCCGTTTTCGCCCCCGGCCCCCCGCTCTCCATAGAGCGAACCGGGGCTGGGCTGCCCCGGCTCCCTGGGCCCTGCTGCTTTACTGGGTGTCTTCGGCGGCCAAAACCTTCTCCCCACGGGTTCTCCTTCGTGGGGAAGCAGGATTGGGCGCGCGAAGAAGTTCTGTGCCCAGGCCCCAGCCATGTCCCCTGAGCCAGCTTGGCCTCTCAGCGCCGAGGCCCCATCACACGGAACGCCCAAAACGAGCTTCTGGCAGCTGCATTCTGCAAAGGGAAAGTCTCCTCGGGCAGCAAACCACAGCCCCAACGCGCCTCGAATCCAGAAAGCAACGCAAGCCTTTTTCGGCCCCGGCCCCACGCTCTCCATAGGGCAAAGCGGGTAGAGCTGCCCCTGGCTCCCTGGGCCCTGCTGCTTTGCTGGGGGTCTCAGTGGCCGAAACCCACTCCCCACGGGTTTTCCTTCGTGGGGAAGCAGGATTGGGCGCGCGAAAGCCTTCTGCGCCCAGCCCCAGCCATGCCCCTTGAGCCAGCTCGGCCGCTCAGCGCCGAGACCCCGTTGCACCGAAGTCCCAAAACGAGCTTCTGGGAACTGCATTCTGCAAAATGAAACACTCCTCCGGCAGCAAACCACAGCCCCAATGCGCCTCAGATCCAGAGAGCAACACAAGCCGTTTTCGCCCCCGGCCCCACGCTCTCCATAGCGCAAAGCGAGGCTGAGCTCCCTGGGCCCTGCTGCATTGCTGGGGGTCTCCAGCGCCCGAAACCTAGTCCCCATGAGTTCTCCTTGGTGGGGAGGCAGGATTGGGCGCGCGAAGAAGTTCTGGGCCCAGTCCCCAGCCATGCCTCCTGTGCCAGCTCGGCCGCTCACCGCAGAGGCCCCGTCGCACCGACGGCCCCAAACGAGCTTCTGGCAGCTGCATTCTGCAAAGGGAAACTCTCCTCGGGCAGCAAACCACAGCCCCAACGCGCCTCGGATCGAGAAAGCAACGCAAGCCGTTTTCGCCCCCGGCCCCCCGCTCTCCATAGAGCGAACCGGGGCTGGGCTGCCCCGGCTCCCTGGGCCCTGCTGCTTTGCTGGGGGTCTCCGGTGCCTGAAACCCACTCCCCACGGGTTCTCCTTCGTGGGGAAGCAGGAATGGGTGCGCGAAGCCTTCTGCGCCCAGGCCCCAGCCATGACCCATGAGCCGGCTCCGCCACTCAGCGCCGAGGCTCCTTTGATTCGACGGACATAAACGAACTACTGGCAGCTGCTTTTTGCAAAGGGAAACTCTCCTCGGGCAGCAAACCACAGCCCCAACGCGCCTCGGATCGAGAAAGCAACGCAAGCCGTTTTCACCCCCGGCCCCCCGCTCTCCATAGAGCGAACCGGGGCTGGGCTGCCCCGGCTCCCTGGGCCCTGCTGCTTTGCTGGGGGTCTCCGGTGACAGAAACCCACTCCCCACGGGTTCTCCTTCGTGGGGAAGCAGGATTGGGCGCGCGAAGGTCTTCTGCGCCCAGGCCCCAGCCATGCCCCCTGAGCCAGCTCGGCCGCGCAGCGCCTAGGCCCCGTCGCACCGAAGGCCCCAAACAATCTTCTGGCAGCTGCATTCTGCAAAGGGAAAATCTCCTCGGGCAGCAAACCACAGCCCCAACGCGCCTCAGATGGAGAATGCAACGCAAGCCGTTTTCGCCCCGGGCCCCCCGCTCTCCATAGAGCGAACCGGGGCTGGGCTGCCCCGGCTCCCTGGGCCCTGCTGCTTTACTGGGTGTCTTCGGCGGCCAAAACCTTCTCCCCACGGGTTCTCCTTCGTGGGGAAGCAGGATTGGGCGCGCGAAGAAGTTCTGTGCCCAGGCCCCAGCCATGTCCCCTGAGCCAGCTTGGCCTCTCAGCGCCGAGGCCCCATCACACGGAACGCCCAAAACGAGCTTCTGGCAGCTGCATTCTGCAAAGGGAAAGTCTCCTCGGGCAGCAAACCACAGCCCCAACGCGCCTCGAATCCAGAAAGCAACGCAAGCCTTTTTCGGCCCCGGCCCCACGCTCTCCATAGGGCAAAGCGGGTAGAGCTGCCCCTGGCTCCCTGGGCCCTGCTGCTTTGCTGGGGGTCTCAGCGGCCGAAACCCACTCCCCACGGGTTTTCCTTCGTGGGGAAGCAGGATTGGGAGCGCGAAAGCCTTCTGCGCCCAGCCCCAGCCATGCCCCTTGAGCCAGCTCGGCCGCTCAGCGCCGAGGCCCCGTTGCACCGAAGTCCCAAAACGATCTTCTGGGAACTGCATTCTGCAAAATGAAACACTCCTCCGGCAGCAAACCACAGCCCCAACGCGCCTCGGATCGAGAAAGCAACGCAAGCCGTTTTCACCCCCGGCCCCCCGCTCTCCATAGAGCGAACCGGGGCTGGGCTGCCCCGGCTCCCTGGGCCCTGCTGCTTTGCTGGGGGTCTCCGGTGCCCGAAACCCACTCCCCACGGGTTCTCCTTCGTGGGGAAGCAGGATTGGGCGCGCGAAGGCCTTCTGCGCCCAGGCCCCAGCCATGCCCCCTGAGCCAGCTCGGCCGCGCAGCGCCTAGGCCCCGTCGCACCGAAGGCCCCAAACAATCTTCTGGCAGCTGCATTCTGCAAAGGGAAAATCTCCTCGGGCAGCAAACCACAGCCCCAACGCGCCTCGGATGGAGAATGCAACGCAAGCCGTTTTCGCCCCGGGCCCCCCGCTCTCCATAGAGCGAACCGGGGCTGGGCTGCCCCGGCTCCCTGGGCCCTGCTGCTTTACTGGGTGTCTTCGGCGGCCAAAACCTTCTCCCCACGGGTTCTCCTTCGTGGGGAAGCAGGATTGGGCGCGCGAAGAAGTTCTGTGCCCAGGCCCCAGCCATGTCCCCTGAGCCAGCTTGGCCTCTCAGCGCCGAGGCCCCATCACACGGAACGCCCAAAACGAGCTTCTGGCAGCTGCATTCTGCAAAGGGAAAGTCTCCTCGGGCAGCAAACCACAGCCCCAACGCGCCTCGAATCCAGAAAGCAACGCAAGCCTTTTTCGGCCCCGGCCCCACGCTCTCCATAGGGCAAAGCGGGTAGAGCTGCCCCTGGCTCCCTGGGCCCTGCTGCTTTGCTGGGGGTCTCAGTGGCCGAAACCCACTCCCCACGGGTTTTCCTTCGTGGGGAAGCAGGATTGGGCGCGCGAAAGCCTTCTGCGCCCAGCCCCAGCCATGCCCCTTGAGCCAGCTCGGCCGCTCAGCGCCGAGACCCCGTTGCACCGAAGTCCCAAAACGAGCTTCTGGGAACTGCATTCTGCAAAATGAAACACTCCTCCGGCAGCAAACCACAGCCCCAATGCGCCTCAGATCCAGAGAGCAACACAAGCCGTTTTCGCCCCCGGCCCCACGCTCTCCATAGCGCAAAGCGAGGCTGAGCTCCCTGGGCCCTGCTGCATTGCTGGGGGTCTCCAGCGCCCGAAACCTAGTCCCCATGAGTTCTCCTTGGTGGGGAGGCAGGATTGGGCGCGCGAAGAAGTTCTGGGCCCAGTCCCCAGCCATGCCTCCTGTGCCAGCTCGGCCGCTCACCGCAGAGGCCCCGTCGCACCGACGGCCCCAAACGAGCTTCTGGCAGCTGCATTCTGCAAAGGGAAACTCTCCTCGGGCAGCAAACCACAGCCCCAACGCGCCTCGGATCGAGAAAGCAACGCAAGCCGTTTTCGCCCCCGGCCCCCCGCTCTCCATAGAGCGAACCGGGGCTGGGCTGCCCCGGCTCCCTGGGCCCTGCTGCTTTGCTGGGGGTCTCCGGTGCCTGAAACCCACTCCCCACGGGTTCTCCTTCGTGGGGAAGCAGGAATGGGTGCGCGAAGCCTTCTGCGCCCAGGCCCCAGCCATGACCCATGAGCCGGCTCCGCCACTCAGCGCCGAGGCTCCTTTGATTCGACGGACATAAACGAACTACTGGCAGCTGCTTTTTGCAAAGGGAAACTCTCCTCGGGCAGCAAACCACAGCCCCAACGCGCCTCGGATCGAGAAAGCAACGCAAGCCGTTTTCACCCCCGGCCCCCCGCTCTCCATAGAGCGAACCGGGGCTGGGCTGCCCCGGCTCCCTGGGCCCTGCTGCTTTGCTGGGGGTCTCCGGTGCCAGAAACCCACTCCCCACGGGTTCTCCTTCGTGGGGAAGCAGGATTGGGCGCGCGAAGGTCTTCTGCGCCCAGGCCCCAGCCATGCCCCCTGAGCCAGCTCGGCCGCGCAGCGCCTAGGCCCCGTCGCACCGAAGGCCCCAAACAATCTTCTGGCAGCTGCATTCTGCAAAGGGAAAATCTCCTCGGGCAGCAAACCACAGCCCCAACGCGCCTCAGATGGAGAATGCAACGCAAGCCGTTTTCGCCCCGGGCCCCCCGCTCTCCATAGAGCGAACCGGGGCTGGGCTGCCCCGGCTCCCTGGGCCCTGCTGCTTTACTGGGTGTCTTCGGCGGCCAAAACCTTCTCCCCACGGGTTCTCCTTCGTGGGGAAGCAGGATTGGGCGCGCGAAGAAGTTCTGTGCCCAGGCCCCAGCCATGTCCCCTGAGCCAGCTTGGCCTCTCAGCGCCGAGGCCCCATCACACGGAACGCCCAAAACGAGCTTCTGGCAGCTGCATTCTGCAAAGGGAAAGTCTCCTCGGGCAGCAAACCACAGCCCCAACGCGCCTCGAATCCAGAAAGCAACGCAAGCCTTTTTCGGCCCCGGCCCCACGCTCTCCATAGGGCAAAGCGGGTAGAGCTGCCCCTGGCTCCCTGGGCCCTGCTGCTTTGCTGGGGGTCTCAGCGGCCGAAACCCACTCCCCACGGGTTTTCCTTCGTGGGGAAGCAGGATTGGGAGCGCGAAAGCCTTCTGCGCCCAGCCCCAGCCATGCCCCTTGAGCCAGCTCGGCCGCTCAGCGCCGAGGCCCCGTTGCACCGAAGTCCCAAAACGAGCTTCTGGGAACTGCATTCTGCAAAATGAAACACTCCTCCGGCAACAAACCACAGCCCCAACGCGCCTCGGATCGAGAAAGCAACGCAAGCCGTTTTCACCCCCGGCCCCCCGCTCTCCATAGAGCGAACCGGGGCTGGGCTGCCCCGGCTCCCTGGGCCCTGCTGCTTTGCTGGGGGTCTCCGGTGCCCGAAACCCACTCCCCACGGGTTCTCCTTCGTGGGGAAGCAGGATTGGGCGCGCGAAGGCCTTCTGCGCCCAGGCCCCAGCCATGCCCCCTGAGCCAGCTCGGCCGCGCAGCGCCTAGGCCCCGTCGCACCGAAGGCCCCAAACAATCTTCTGGCAGCTGCATTCTGCAAAGGGAAAATCTCCTCGGGCAGCAAACCACAGCCCCAACGCGCCTCGGATGGAGAATGCAACGCAAGCCGTTTTCGCCCCCGGCCCCCCGCTCTCCATAGAGCGAACCGGGGCTGGGCTGCCCCGGCTCCCTGGGCCCTGCTGCTTTACTGGGTGTCTTCGGCGGCCAAAACCTTCTCCCCACGGGTTCTCCTTCGTGGGGAAGCAGGATTGGGCGCGCGAAGAAGTTCTGTGCCCAGGCCCCAGCCATGTCCCCTGAGCCAGCTTGGCCTCTCAGCGCCGAGGCCCCATCACACGGAACGCCCAAAACGAGCTTCTGGCAGCTGCATTCTGCAAAGGGAAAGTCTCCTCGGGCAGCAAACCACAGCCCCAACGCGCCTCGAATCCAGAAAGCAACGCAAGCCTTTTTCGGCCCCGGCCCCACGCTCTCCATAGGGCAAAGCGGGTAGAGCTGCCCCTGGCTCCCTGGGCCCTGCTGCTTTGCTGGGGGTCTCAGTGGCCGAAACCCACTCCCCACGGGTTTTCCTTCGTGGGGAAGCAGGATTGGGCGCGCGAAAGCCTTCTGCGCCCAGCCCCAGCCATGCCCCTTGAGCCAGCTCGGCCGCTCAGCGCCGAGACCCCGTTGCACCGAAGTCCCAAAACGAGCTTCTGGGAACTGCATTCTGCAAAATGAAACACTCCTCCGGCAGCAAACCACAGCCCCAATGCGCCTCAGATCCAGAGAGCAACACAAGCCGTTTTCGCCCCCGGCCCCACGCTCTCCATAGCGCAAAGCGAGGCTGAGCTCCCTGGGCCCTGCTGCATTGCTGGGGGTCTCCAGCGCCCGAAACCTAGTCCCCATGAGTTCTCCTTGGTGGGGAGGCAGGATTGGGCGCGCGAAGAAGTTCTGGGCCCAGTCCCCAGCCATGCCTCCTGTGCCAGCTCGGCCGCTCACCGCAGAGGCCCCGTCGCACCGACGGCCCCAAACGAGCTTCTGGCAGCTGCATTCTGCAAAGGGAAACTCTCCTCGGGCAGCAAACCACAGCCCCAACGCGCCTCGGATCGAGAAAGCAACGCAAGCCGTTTTCGCCCCCGGCCCCCCGCTCTCCATAGAGCGAACCGGGGCTGGGCTGCCCCGGCTCCCTGGGCCCTGCTGCTTTGCTGGGGGTCTCCGGTGCCTGAAACCCACTCCCCACGGGTTCTCCTTCGTGGGGAAGCAGGAATGGGTGCGCGAAGCCTTCTGCGCCCAGGCCCCAGCCATGACCCATGAGCCGGCTCCGCCACTCAGCGCCGAGGCTCCTTTGATTCGACGGACATAAACGAACTACTGGCAGCTGCTTTTTGCAAAGGGAAACTCTCCTCGGGCAGCAAACCACAGCCCCAACGCGCCTCGGATCGAGAAAGCAACGCAAGCCGTTTTCACCCCCGGCCCCCCGCTCTCCATAGAGCGAACCGGGGCTGGGCTGCCCCGGCTCCCTGGGCCCTGCTGCTTTGCTGGGGGTCTCCGGTGCCAGAAACCCACTCCCCACGGGTTCTCCTTCGTGGGGAAGCAGGATTGGGCGCGCGAAGGTCTTCTGCGCCCAGGCCCCAGCCATGCCCCCTGAGCCAGCTCGGCCGCGCAGCGCCTAGGCCCCGTCGCACCGAAGGCCCCAAACAATCTTCTGGCAGCTGCATTCTGCAAAGGGAAAATCTCCTCGGGCAGCAAACCACAGCCCCAACGCGCCTCAGATGGAGAATGCAACGCAAGCCGTTTTCGCCCCGGGCCCCCCGCTCTCCATAGAGCGAACCGGGGCTGGGCTGCCCCGGCTCCCTGGGCCCTGCTGCTTTACTGGGTGTCTTCGGCGGCCAAAACCTTCTCCCCACGGGTTCTCCTTCGTGGGGAAGCAGGATTGGGCGCGAGAAGAATTTCTGTGCCCAGGCCCCAGCCATGTCCCCTGAGCCAGCTTGGCCTCTCAGCGCCGAGGCCCCATCACACGGAACGCCCAAAACGAGCTTCTGGCAGCTGCATTCTGCAAAGGGAAAGTCTCCTCGGGAAGCAAACCACAGCCCCAACGCGCCTCGAATCCAGAAAGCAACGCAAGCCTTTTTCGGCCCCGGCCCCACGCTCTCCATAGGGCAAAGCGGGTAGAGCTGCCCCTGGCTCCCTGGGCCCTGCTGCTTTGCTGGGGGTCTCAGCGGCCGAAACCCACTCCCCACGGGTTTTCCTTCGTGGGGAAGCAGGATTGGGAGCGCGAAAGCCTTCTGCGCCCAGCCCCAGCCATGCCCCTTGAGCCAGCTCGGCCGCTCAGCGCCGAGGCCCCGTTGCACCGAAGTCCCAAAACGATCTTCTGGGAACTGCATTCTGCAAAATGAAACACTCCTCCGGCAGCAAACCACAGCCCCAACGCGCCTCGGATCGAGAAAGCAACGCAAGCCGTTTTCGCCCCCGGCCCCCCGCTCTCCATAGAGCGAACCGGGGCAGGGCTGTCCAGGCTCCCTGGGCCCTGCTGCTTTGCTGGGGGTCTCCGGTGCCCGAAACCCACTCCCCACGGGTTCTCCTTCGTGGGGAAGCAGGATTGGGCGCGCGAAGGCCTTCTGCGCCCAGGCCCCAGCCATGCCCCCTGAGCCAGCTCGGCCGCGCAGCGCCTAGGCCCCGTCGCACCGAAGGCCCCAAACAATCTTCTGGCAGCTGCATTCTGCAAAGGGAAAATCTCCTCGGGCAGCAAACCACAGCCCCAACGCGCCTCGGATGGAGAATGCAACGCAAGCCGTTTTCGCCCCCGGCCCCCCGCTCTCCATAGAGCGAACCGGGGCTGGGCTGCCCCGGCTCCCTGGGCCCTGCTGCTTTACTGGGTGTCTTCGGCGGCCAAAACCTTCTCCCCACGGGTTCTCCTTCGTGGGGAAGCAGGATTGGGCGCGCGAAGAAGTTCTGTGCCCAGGCCCCAGCCATGTCCCCTGAGCCAGCTTGGCCTCTCAGCGCCGAGGCCCCATCACACGGAACGCCCAAAACGAGCTTCTGGCAGCTGCATTCTGCAAAGGGAAAGTCTCCTCGGGCAGCAAACCACAGCCCCAACGCGCCTCGAATCCAGAAAGCAACGCAAGCCTTTTTCGGCCCTGGCCCCACGCTCTCCATAGGGCAAAGCGGGTAGAGCTGCCCCTGGCTCCCTGGGCCCTGCTGCTTTGCTGGGGGTCTCAGTGGCCGAAACCCACTCCCCACGGGTTTTCCTTCGTGGGGAAGCAGGATTGGGCGCGCGAAAGCCTTCTGCGCCCAGCCCCAGCCATGCCCCTTGAGCCAGCTCGGCCGCTCAGCGCCGAGACCCCGTTGCACCGAAGTCCCAAAACGAGCTTCTGGGAACTGCATTCTGCAAAATGAAACACTCCTCCGGCAGCAAACCACAGCCCCAATGCGCCTCAGATCCAGAGAGCAACACAAGCCGTTTTCGCCCCCGGCCCCACGCTCTCCATAGCGCAAAGCGAGGCTGAGCTCCCTGGGCCCTGCTGCATTGCTGGGGGTCTCCAGCGCCCGAAACCTAGTCCCCATGAGTTCTCCTTGGTGGGGAGGCAGGATTGGGCGCGCGAAGAAGTTCTGGGCCCAGTCCCCAGCCATGCCTCCTGTGCCAGCTCGGCCGCTCACCGCAGAGGCCCCGTCGCACCGACGGCCCCAAACGAGCTTCTGGCAGCTGCATTCTGCAAAGGGAAACTCTCCTCGGGCAGCAAACCACAGCCCCAACGCGCCTCGGATCGAGAAAGCAACGCAAGCCGTTTTCGCCCCCGGCCCCCCGCTCTCCATAGAGCGAACCGGGGCTGGGCTGCCCCGGCTCCCTGGGCCCTGCTGCTTTGCTGGGGGTCTCCGGTGCCTGAAACCCACTCCCCACGGGTTCTCCTTCGTGGGGAAGCAGGAATGGGTGCGCGAAGCCTTCTGCGCCCAGGCCCCAGCCATGACCCATGAGCCGGCTCCGCCACTCAGCGCCGAGGCTCCTTTGATTCGACGGACATAAACGAACTACTGGCAGCTGCTTTTTGCAAAGGGAAACTCTCCTCGGGCAGCAAACCACAGCCCCAACGCGCCTCGGATCGAGAAAGCAACGCAAGCCGTTTTCACCCCCGGCCCCCCGCTCTCCATAGAGCGAAGCGGGGCTGGGCTGCCTCGGCTCCCTGGGCCCTGCTGCTTTGCTGGGGGTCTCCGGTGCCAGAAACCCACTCCCCACGGGTTCTCCTTCGTGGGGAAGCAGGATTGGGCGCGCGAAGGTCTTCTGCGCCCAGGCCCCAGCCATGCCCCCTGAGCCAGCTCGGCCGCGCAGCGCCTAGGCCCCGTCGCACCGAAGGCCCCAAACAATCTTCTGGCAGCTGCATTCTGCAAAGGGAAAATCTCCGCGGGCAGCAAACCACAGCCCCAACGCGCCTCAGATGGAGAATGCAACGCAAGCCGTTTTCGCCCCGGGCCCCCCGCTCTCCATAGAGCGAACCGGGGCTGGGCTGCCCCGGCTCCCTGGGCCCTGCTGCTTTACTGGGTGTCTTCGGCGGCCAAAACCTTCTCCCCACGGGTTCTCCTTCGTGGGGAAGCAGGATTGGGCGCGCGAAGAAGTTCTGTGCCCAGGCCCCAGCCATGTCCCCTGAGCCAGCTTGGCCTCTCAGCGCCGAGGCCCCATCACACGGAACGCCCAAAACGAGCTTCTGGCAGCTGCATTCTGCAAAGGGAAAGTCTCCTCGGGCAGCAAACCACAGCCCCAACGTGCCTCGAATCCAGAAAGCAACGCAAGCCTTTTTCGGCCCCAGCCCCACGCTCTCCATAGGGCAAAGCGGGTAGAGCTGCCCCTGGCTCCCTGGGCCCTGCTGCTTTGCTGGGGGTCTCAGCGGCCGAAACCCACTCCCCACGGGTTTTCCTTCGTGGGGAAGCAGGATTGGGAGCGCGAAAGCCTTCTGCGCCCAGCCCCAGCCATGCCCCTTGAGCCAGCTCGGCCGCTCAGCGCCGAGGCCCCGTTGCACCGAAGTCCCAAAACGATCTTCTGGGAACTGCATTCTGCAAAATGAAACACTCCTCCGGCAGCAAACCACAGCCCCAACGCGCCTCGGATCGAGAAAGCAACGCAAGCCGTTTTCACCCCCGGCCCCCCGCTCTCCATAGAGCGAACCGGGGCTGGGCTGCCCCGGCTCCCTGGGCCCTGCTGCTTTGCTGGGGGTCTCCGGTGCCCGAAACCCACTCCCCACGGGTTCTCCTTCGTGGGGAAGCAGGATTGGGCGCGCGAAGGCCTTCTGCGCCCAGGCCCCAGCCATGCCCCCTGAGCCAGCTCGGCCGCTCAGCGCCTAGGCCCCGTCGCACCGAAGGCCCCAAACAATCTTCTGGCAGCTGCATTCTGCAAAGGGAAAATCTCCTCGGGCAGCAAACCACAGCCCCAACGCGCCTCGGATCGAGAATGCAACGCAAGCCGTTTTCGCCCCCGGCCCCCCGCTCTCCATAGAGCGAACCGGGGCTGGGCTGCCCCGGCTCCCTGGGCCCTGCTGCTTTACTGGGTGTCTTCGGCGGCCAAAACCTTCTCCCCACGGGTTCTCCTTCGTGGGGAAGCAGGATTGGGCGCGCGAAGAAGTTCTGTGCCCAGGCCCCAGCCATGTCCCCTGAGCCAGCTTGGCCTCTCAGCGCCGAGGCCCCATCACACGGAACGCCCAAAACGAGCTTCTGGCAGCTGCATTCTGCAAAGGGAAAGTCTCCTCGGGCAGCAAACCACAGCCCCAACGCGCCTCGAATCCAGAAAGCAACGCAAGCCTTTTTTGGCCCCGGCCCCACGCTCTCCATAGGGCAAAGCGGGTAGAGCTGCCCCTGGCTCCCTGGGCCCTGCTGCTTTGCTGGGGGTCTCAGTGGCCGAAACCCACTCCCCACGGGTTTTCCTTCGTGGGGAAGCAGGATTGGGCGCGCGAAAGCCTTCTGCGCCCAGCCCCAGCCATGCCCCTTGAGCCAGCTCGGCCGCTCAGCGCCGAGACCCCGTTGCACCGAAGTCCCAAAACGAGCTTCTGGGAACTGCATTCTGCAAAATGAAACACTCCTCCGGCAGCAAACCACAGCCCCAATGCGCCTCAGATCCAGAGAGCAACACAAGCCGTTTTCGCCCCCGGCCCCACGCTCTCCATAGCGCAAAGCGAGGCTGAGCTCCCTGGGCCCTGCTGCATTGCTGGGGGTCTCCAGCGCCCGAAACCTAGTCCCCATGAGTTCTCCTTGGTGGGGAGGCAGGATTGGGCGCGCGAAGAAGTTCTGGGCCCAGTCCCCAGCCATGCCTCCTGTGCCAGCTCGGCCGCTCACCGCAGAGGCCCCGTCGCACCGACGGCCCCAAACGAGCTTCTGGCAGCTGCATTCTGCAAAGGGAAACTCTCCTCGGGCAGCAAACCACAGCCCCAACGCGCCTCGGATCGAGAAAGCAACGCAAGCCGTTTTCGCCCCCGGCCCCCCGCTCTCCATAGAGCGAACCGGGGCTGGGCTGCCCCGGCTCCCTGGGCCCTGCTGCTTTGCTGGGGGTCTCCGGTGCCTGAAACCCACTCCCCACGGGTTCTCCTTCGTGGGGAAGCAGGATTGGGCGCGCGAAAGCCTTCTGCGCCCAGCCCCAGTCATGCCCCTTGAGCCAGCTCGGCCGCTCAGCGCCGAGGCCCCGTTGCACCGAAGTCCCAAAACGATCTTCTGGGAACTGCATTCTGCAAAATGAAACACTCCTCCGGCAGCAAACCACAGCCCCAACGCGCCTCGGATCGAGAAAGCAACGCAAGCCGTTTTCGCCCCCGGCCCCCCGCTCTCCATAGAGCGAACCGGGGCTGGGCTGCCCCGGCTCCCTGGGCCCTGCTGCTTTACTGGGTGTCTTCGGCGGCCAAAACCTTCTCCCCACGGGTTCTCCTTCGTGGGGAAGCAGGATTGGGCGCGCGAAGAAGTTCTGTGCCCAGGCCCCAGCCATGTCCCCTGAGCCAGCTTGGCCGCTCAGCGCCGAGGCCCCATCACACGGAACGCCCAAAACGAGCTTCTGGCAGCTGCATTCTGCAAAGGGAAACTCTCCTCGGGCAGCAAACCACAGCCCCAACGCGCCTCGAATCCAGAAAGCAACGCAAGCCTTTTTCGGCCCCGGCCCCACGCTCTCCATAGGGCAAAGCGGGTAGAGCTGCCCCTGGCTCCCTGGGCCCTGCTGCTTTGCTGGGGGTCTCAGTGGCCGAAACCCACTCCCCACGGGTTTTCCTTCGTGGGGAAGCAGGATTGGGCGCGCGAAAGCCTTCTGCGCCCAGCCCCAGCCATGCCCCTTGAGCCAGCTCGGCCGCTCAGCGCCGAGACCCCGTTGCACCGAAGTCCCAAAACGAGCTTCTGGGAACTGCATTCTGCAAAATGAAACACTCCTCCGGCAGCAAACCACAGCCCCAATGCGCCTCAGATCCAGAGAGCAACACAAGCCGTTTTCGCCCCCGGCCCCACGCTCTCCATAGCGCAAAGCGAGGCTGAGCTCCCTGGGCCCTGCTGCATTGCTGGGGGTCTCCAGCGCCCGAAACCTAGTCCCCATGAGTTCTCCTTGGTGGGGAGGCAGGATTGGGCGCGCGAAGAAATTCTGGGCCCAGTCCCCAGCCATGCCTCCTGTGCCAGCTCGGCCGCTCACCGCAGAGGCCCCGTCGCACCGACGGCCCCAAACGAGCTTCTGGCAGCTGCATTCTGCAAAGGGAAACTCTCCTCGGGCAGCAAACCACAGCCCCAACGCGCCTCGGATCGAGAAAGCAACGCAAGCCGTTTTCGCCCCCGGCCCCCCGCTCTCCATAGGGCGAACCGGGGCTGGGCTGCCCCGGCTCCCTGGGCCCTGCTGCTTTGCTGGGGGTCTCCGGTGCCTGAAACCCACTCCCCACGGGTTCTCCTTCGTGGGGAAGCAGGAATGGGTGCGCGAAGCCTTCTGCGCCCAGGCCCCAGCCATGACCCATGAGCCGGCTCCGCCACTCAGCGCCTAGGCCCCGTCGCACCGAAGGCCCCAAACAATCTTCTGGCAGCTGCATTCTGCAAAGGGAAAATCTCCTCGGGCAGCAAACCACAGCCCCAACGCGCCTCGGATGGAGAATGCAACGCAAGCCGTTTTCGCCCCCGGCCCCCCGCTCTCCATAGAGCGAACCGGGGCTGGGCTGCCCCGGCTCCCTGGGCCCTGCTGCTTTACTGGGTGTCTTCGGCGGCCAAAACCTTCTCCCCACGGGTTCTCCTTCGTGGGGAGGCAGGATTGGGCGCGCGAAGAAATTCTGTGCCCAGGCCCCAGCCATGTCCCCTGAGCCAGCTTGGCCGCTCAGCGCCGAGGCCCCATCACACGGAACGCCCCAAACGAGCTTCTGGCAGCTGCATTCTGCAAAGGGAAAGTCTCCTCGGGCAGCAAACCACAGCCCCAACGCGCCTCGAATCCAGAAAGCAACGCAAGCCTTTTTCGGCCCCGGCCCCACGCTCTCCATAGGGCAAAGCGGGTAGAGCTGCCCCTGGCTCCCTGGGCCCTGCTGCTTTGCTGGGGGTCTCAGCGGCCGAAACCCACTCCCCACGGGTTTTCCTTCGTGGGGAAGCAGGATTGGGCGCGCGAAAGCCTTCTGCGCCCAGCCCCAGCCATGCCCCTTGAGCCAGCTCGGCCGCTCAGCGCCGAGGCCCCGTTGCACCGAAGGCCCAAAACGATCTTCTGGGAACTGCATTCTGCAAAATGAAACACTCCTCCGGCAGCAAACCACAGCCCCAACGCGCCTCGGATCGAGAAAGCAACGCAAGCCGTTTTCGCCCCCGGCCCCCCGCTCTCCATAGAGCGAACCGGGGCAGGGCTGCCCAGGCTCCCTGGGCCCTGCTGCTTTGCTGGGGGTCTCCGGTGCCCGAAACCCACTCCCCACGGGTTCTCCTTCGTGGGGAAGCAGGATTGGGCGCGCGAAGGCCTTCTGCGCCCAGGCCCCAGCCATGCCCCCTGAGCCAGCTCGGCCGCGCAGCGCCTAGGCCCCGTCGCACCGAAGGCCCCAAACAATCTTCTGGCAGCTGCATTCTGCAAAGGGAAAATCTCCTCGGGCAGCAAACCACAGCCCCAACGCGCCTCGGATGGAGAATGCAACGCAAGCCGTTTTCGCCCCCGGCCCCCCGCTCTCCATAGAGCGAACCGGGGCTGGGCTGCCCCGGCTCCCTGGGCCCTGCTGCTTTACTGGGTGTCTTCGGCGGCCAAAACCTTCTCCCCACGGGTTCTCCTTCGTGGGGAAGCAGGATTGGGCGCGCGAAGAAGTTCTGTGCCCAGGCCCCAGCCATGTCCCCTGAGCCAGCTTGGCCGCTCAGCGCCGAGGCCCCATCACACGGAACGCCCAAAACGAGCTTCTGGCAGCTGCATTCTGCAAAGGGAAACTCTCCTCGGGCAGCAAACCACAGCCCCAAGGCGCCTCGAATCCAGAAAGCAACGCAAGCCTTTTTCAGCCCCGGGCCCACGCTCTCCATAGGGCAAAGCGGGTAGAGCTGCCCCTGGCTCCCTGGGCCCTGCTGCTTTGCTGGGGGTCTCAGTGGCCGAAACCCACTCCCCACGGGTTTTCCTTCGTGGGGAAGCAGGATTGGGCGCGCGAAAGCCTTCTGCGCCCAGCCCCAGCCATGCCCCTTGAGCCAGCTCGGCCGCTCAGCGCCGAGGCCCCTTTTCACCGAAGTCCCAAAACGAGCTTCTGGGAACTGCATTCTGCAAAATGAAACACTCCTCCGGCAGCAAACCACAGCCCCAATGCGCCTCAGATCCAGAGAGCAACACAAGCCGTTTTCGCCCCCGGCCCCACGCTCTCCATAGTGCAAAGCGAGGCTGAGCTCCCTGGGCCCTGCTGCATTGCTGGGGGTCTCCAGCGCCCGAAACCTAGTCCCGATGAGTTCTCCTTGGTGGGGAGGCAGGATTGGGCGCGCGAAGAAGTTCTGGGCCCAGTCCCCAGCCATGCCTCCTGTGCCAGCTCGCCCGCTCAGCGCCGAGGCCCCGTCGCACCGACGGCCCCAAACGAGCTTCTGGCAGCTGCATTCTGCAAAGGGAAAGTCTCCTCGGGCAGCAAACCACAGCCCCAACGCGCCTCGGATCGAGAAAGCAACGCAAGCCGTTTTCGCCCCCGGCCCTCTGCTCTCCATAGGGCGAACCGGGCCTGGGCTGCCCCGGCTCCCTGGGCCCTGCTGCTTTGCTGGGGGTCTCCGGTGCCCGACACCCACTCCCCACGGGTTCTCCTTCCTGGGGAAGCAGGATTGGGCGCGCGAAGGCCTTCTGCGCCCAGCCCCAGCCATGCCCCTTGAGCCAGCTCGGCCGCTCAGCGCCGAGGCCCCTTTTCACCGAAGGCCCAAAACGAGCTTCTGGGAACTGCATTCTGCAAAGTGAAACACTCCTCCGGCAGCAAACCACAGCCCCAATGCGCCTCAGATCCAGAGAGCAACGCAAGCCGTTTTCGCCCCCGGCCCCACGCTCTCCATAGCGCAAAGCGAGGCTGAGCTCCCTGGGCCCTGCTGCATTGCTGGGGGTCTCCAGCCCCCGAAACCTAGTCCCCATGAGTTCTCCTTCGTGGGGAGGCAGGATTGGGCGCGCGAAGAAGTTCTGGGCCCAGTCCCCAGCCATGCCTCCTGTGCCAGCTCGGCCGCTCAGCGCCGAGGCCCGTCGCACCGACGGCCCCAAACGAGCTTCTGGCAGCTGCATTCTGCAAAGGGAAAGTCTCCTCGGGCAGCAAACCACAGCCCCAATGCGCCTCGGATCCAGAGAGCAACGCAAGCCGTTTTTGCCCCCGGCCCTACGCTCTCCATAGCGCAACGCAGGGCAGGGCTGCCCCTGGCTACCAGAGCCCTGCTGCTTTACTGGGTGTCTTCGGCGGCCAAAACCTTCTCCCCACGGGTTCTCCTTCGTGGGGAAGCAGGATTGGGAGCGCGAAGAAGTTCTGTGCCCAGGCCCCAGCCATGCCCCCTGAGCCAGCTCGGCCGCTCAGCGCCGAGACCCCATCACACGGAACGCCCAAAACGAGCTTCTGGCAGCTGCATTCTGCAAAGGGAAACTCTCCTCGGGCAGCAAAACACAGACTCAACGCGCCTCAGATCCAGAAAGCAACGCAAGCCGTTTTCGCTACCGGCCCCACGCTCTCCAAAGCGCAAAGCGGGGCTGGCCTGCCCCTGGCTCCCTGGGCCCTGCTGCTTTGCTGGGGGTCTCGGCGGCCGACACCCACTCCCCACGGGTTTTCCTTCGTGGGGAAGCAGGATTGGGCGCGCGAAAGCCTTTTGCGCCCAGTCCCCAGCCATGCCTCCTGTGCCAGCTCGGCCGCTCAGCGCCGAGGCCCCGTCGCACCGACGGCCCCAAACGACCTTCTGGCAGCTGCATTCTGCAAAGGGAAAGTCTCCTCGGGCAGCAAACCACAGCCCCAACGCGCCTCGGTTCGAGAAAGCAACGCAAGCCGTTTTCGCCCCCGGCCCTCCGCTCTCCATACGTACGAACCGGGCCTGGGCTGCCCCGGCTCCCTGGGCCCTGCTGCTTTGGTGGGGGTCTTCGGCGGCCGAAACCCACTCCCCACGTGTTCCCCTTCGTGGGGAAGCAGGATTGGGCGCGCGAAGAAGTTCTGCGCCCAGTCCCCAGCCATGCCTCCTGTGCCAGCTCGCCCGCTCAGCGCCGAGGCCCCGTCGCACCGACGGCCCCAAACGACCTTCTGGCAGCTGCATTCTGCAAAGGGAAACTCTCCTCGGGCAGCAAACCACAGCCCCAACGCGCCTCGGATCGAGAAAGCAACGCAAGCCGTTTTCGCCCCAGGCCCTCTGCTCTCCATAGGGCGAACCGGGCCTGGGCTGCCCCGGCTCCCTGGGCCCTGCTGCTTTGCTGGGGGTCTCCGGTGCCCGAAACCCACTCCCCACGGGTTCTCCTTCGTGGGGAAGCAGGATTCGGCGCGCGAAGGCCTTCTGCGCCCAGCCCCAGCCATGCCCCTTGAGCCAGCTCGGCCGCTCAGCGCCGAGGCCCCGTTGCACCGAAGGCCCAAAACGAGCTTCTGGGAACTGCATTCTTCAAAGTGAAACACTCCTCCGGCAGCAAACCACAGCCCCAATGCGCCTCAGATCCAGAGAGCAACGCAAGCCGTTTTCGCCCCCGGCCCCACGCTCTCCATAGCGCAAAGCGAGGCTGAGCTCCCTGGGCCCTGCTGCATTGCTGGGGGTCTCCAGCCCCCGAAACCTAGTCCCCATGAGTTCTCCTTCGTGGGGAGGCAGGATTGGGCGCGCGAAGAAGTTCTGGGCCCAGTCCCCAGCCATGCCTCCTGTGCCAGCTCGGCCGCTCAGCGCCGAGGCCCCGTCGCACCGACGGCCCCAAACGACCTTCTGGCAGCTGCATTCTGCAAAGGGAAAGTCTCCTCGGGCAGCAAACCACAGCCCCAACGCGCCTCGGATCGAGAAAGCAACGCAAGCCGTTTTCGCCCCCAGCCCTCTGCTCTCCATAGGGCGAACCGGGCCTGGGCTGCCCCGGCTCCCTGGGCCCTGCTGCTTTGCTGGGGGTCTCCGGTGCCCGAAACCCACTCCCCACGGGTTCTCCTTCCTGGGGAAACAGGATTGGGCGCGCGAAGGCCTTCTGCGCCCAGCCCCAGCCATGCCCCTTGAGCCAGCTCGGCCGCTCAGCGCCGAGGCCCCGTTGCACCGAAGGCCCAAAACGAGCTTCTGGGAACTGCATTCTGCAAAGGGAAACACTCCTCCGGCAGCAAACCACAGCCCCAATGCGCCTCGGATCCAGAGAGCAACGCAAGCCGTTTTTGCCCCCGGCCCTACGCTCTCCATAGCGCAACGCAGGGCAGGGCTGCCCCTGGCTACCAGAGCCCTGCTGCTTTACTGGGTGTCTTCGGCGGCCAAAACCTTCTCCCCACGGGTTCTCCTTCGTGGGGAAGCAGGATTGGGCGCGCGAAGAAGTTCTGTGCCCAGGCCCCAGCCATGTCCCCTGAGCCAGCTTGGCCTCTCAGCGCCGAGGCCCCATCACACGGAACGCCCAAAACGAGCTTCTGGCAGCTGCATTCTGCAAAGGGAAACTCTCCTCGGGCAGCAAACCACAGCCCCAACGCGCCTCGAATCCAGAAAGCAACGCAAGCCTTTTTCGGCCCCGGCCCCACGCTCTCCATAGGGCAAAGCGGGTAGAGCTGCCCCTGGCTCCCTGGGCCCTGCTGCTTTGCTGGGGGTCTCAGCGTCCGAAACCCACTCCCCACGGGTTTTCCTTCGTGGGGAAGCAGGATTGGGCGCGAGAAGGCCTTCTGTGCCCAGGCCCCAGCCATGCCCCTTGAGCCAGCTCGGCCGCTCAGCGCCGAGGCCCCGTTGCACCAAAGGCCGAAAACGAGCTTCTGGGAACTGCATTCTGCAAAGGGAAACACTCCTCCGGCAGCAAACCACAGCCCCAATGCGCCTCGGATCCAGAGAGCAACACAAGCCGTTTTTGCCCCCGGCCCCACGCTCTCCATAGGGCAAAGCAGGGCTGGGCTGCCCCAGCTCCCTGGGCCCTGCTGCTTTGCTGGGGGTCTCCGGTGCCTGAAACCCACTCCCCACGGGTTCTCCTTCGTGGGGAAGCAGGAATGGGTGCGCGAAGCCTTCTGCGCCCAGGCCCCAGCCATGACCCATGAGCCGGCTCCGCCACTCAGCGCCGAGGCTCCTTTGATTCGACGGACATAAACGAACTCCTGGCAGCTGCTTTTTGCAAAGGGAAACTCTCCTCGGGCAGCAAACCACAGCCCCAACGCGCCTCGGATCGAGAAAGCAACGCAAGCCGTTTTCACCCCCGGCCCCCCGCTCTCCATAGAGCGAACCGGGGCTGGGCTGCCCCGGCTCCCTGGGCCCTGCTGCTTTGCTGGGGGTCTCCGGTGCCAGAAACCCACTCCCCACGGGTTCTCCTTCGTGGGGAAGCAGGATTGGGCGCGCGAAGGTCTTCTTCGCCCAGGCCCCAGCCATGCCCCCTGAGCCAGCTCGGCCGCGCAGCGCCTAGGCCCCGTCGCACCGAAGGCCCCAAACAATCTTCTGGCAGCTGCATTCTGCAAAGGGAAAATCTCCTCGGGCAGCAAACCACAGCCCCAACGCGCCTCGGATGGAGAATGCAACGCAAGCCGTTTTCGCCCCGGGCCCCCCGCTCTCCATAGAGCGAACCGGGGCTGGGCTGCCCCGGCTCCCTGGGCCCTGCTGCTTTACTGGGTGTCTTCGGCGGCCAAAACCTTCTCCCCACGGGTTCTCCTTCGTGGGGAAGCAGGATTGGGCGCGCGAAGAAGTTCTGTGCCCAGGCCCCAGCCATGTCCCCTGAGCCAGCTTGGCCTCTCAGCGCCGAGGCCCCATCACACGGAACGCCCAAAACGAGCTTCTGGCAGCTGCATTCTGCAAAGGGAAAGTCTCCTCGGGCAGCAAACCACAGCCCCAACGCGCCTCGAATCCAGAAAGCAACGCAAGCCTTTTTCGGCCACGGCCCCACGCTCTCCATAGGGCAAAGCGGGTAGAGCTGCCCCTGGCTCCCTGGGCCCTGCTGCTTTGCTGGGGGTCTCAGTGGCCGAAACCCACTCCCCACGGGTTCTCCTTCGTGGGGAAGCAGGATTGGGCGCGCGAAAGCCTTCTGCGCCCAGCCCCAGCCATGCCCCTTGAGCCAGCTCGGCCGCTCAGCGCCGAGACCCCGTTGCACCGAAGTCCCAAAACGAGCTTCTGGGAACTGCATTCTGCAAAATGAAACACTCCTCTGGCAGCAAACCACAGCCCCAATGCGCCTCAGATCCAGAGAGCAACACAAGCCGTTTTCGCCCCCGGCCCCACGCTCTCCATAGCGCAAAGCGAGGCTGAGCTCCCTGGGCCCTGCTGCATTGCTGGGGGTCTCCAGCGCCCGAAACCTAGTCCCGATGAGTTCTCCTTGGTGGGGAGGCAGGATTGGGCGCGCGAAGAAGTTCTGGGCCCAGTCCCCAGCCATGCCTCCTGTGCCAGCTCGGCCGCTCACCGCAGAGGCCCCGTCGCACCGACGGCCCCAAACGAGCTTCTGGCAGCTGCATTCTGCAAAGGGAAACTCTCCTCGGGCAGCAAACCACAGCCCCAACGCGCCTCGGATCGAGAAAGCAACGCAAGCCGTTTTCGCCCCCGGCCCCCCGCTCTCCATAGAGCGAACCGGGGCTGGGCTGCCCCAGCTCCCTGGGCCCTGCTGCTTTGCTGGGGGTCTCCGGTGCCTGAAACCCACTCCCCACGGGTTCTCCTTCGTGGGGAAGCAGGAATGGGTGCGCGAAGCCTTCTGCGCCCAGGCCCCAGCCATGACCCATGAGCCGGCTCCGCCACTCAGCGCCGAGGCTCCTTTGATTCGACGGACATAAACGAACTACTGGCAGCTGCTTTTTGCAAAGGGAAACTCTCCTCGGGCAGCAAACCACAGCCCCAACGCGCCTCGGATCGAGAAAGCAACGCAAGCCGTTTTCACCCCCGGCCCCCCGCTCTCCATAGAGCGAACCGGGGCTGGGCTGCCCCGGCTCCCTGGGCCCTGCTGCTTTGCTGGGGGTCTCCGGTGCCAGAAACCCACTCCCCACGGGTTCTCCTTCGTGGGGAAGCAGGATTGGGCGCGCGAAGTTCTTCTTCGCCCAGGCCCCAGCCATGCCCCCTGAGCCAGCTCGGCCGCGCAGCGCCTAGGCCCCGTCGCACCGAAGGCCCCAAACAATCTTCTGGCAGCTGCATTCTGCAAAGGGAAAATCTCCTCGGGCAGCAAACCACAGCCCCAACGCACCTCGGATGGAGAATGCAACGCAAGCCGTTTTCGCCCCGGGCCCCCCGCCCTCCATAGAGCGAACCGGGGCTGGGCTGCCCCGGCTCCCTGGGCCCTGCTGCTTTACTGGGTGTCTTCGGCGGCCAAAACCTTCTCCCCACGGGTTCTCCTTCGTGGGGAAGCAGGATTGGGCGCGCGAAGAAGTTCTCTGCCCAGGCCCCAGCCATGTCCCCTGAGCCAGCTTGGCCTCTCAGCGCCGAGGCCCCATCACACGGAACGCCCAAAACGAGCTTCTGGCAGCTGCATTCTGCAAAGGGAAACTCTCCTCGGGCAGCAAACCACAGCCCCAACGCGCCTCGAATCCAGAAAGCAACGCAAGCCTTTTTCGGCCACGGCCCCACGCTCTCCATAGGGCAAAGCGGGTAGAGCTGCCCCTGGCTCCCTGGGCCCTGCTGCTTTGCTGAGGGTCTCAGCGGCCGAAACCCACTCCCCACGGGTTTTCCTTCGTGGGGAAGCAGGATTGGGCGCGCGAAAGCCTTCTGCGCCCAGCCCCAGCCATGCCCCTTGAGCCAGCTCGGCCGCTCAGCGCCGAGGCCCCGTTGCACCGAAGTCCCAAAACGAGCTTCTGGGAACTGCATTCTGCAAAATGAAACACTCCTCCGGCGGCAAACCACAGCCCCAACGCGCCTCGGATCGAGAAAGCAACGCAAGCCGTTTTCGCCCCCGGCCCCCCGCTCTCCATAGAGCGAACCGGGGCAGGGCTGCCCAGGCTCCCTGGGCCCTGCTGCTTTGCTGGGGGTCTCCGGTGCCCGAAACCCACTCCCCACGGGTTCTCCTTCGTGGGGAAGCAGGATTGGGCGCGCGAAGGCCTTCTGCGCCCAGGCCCCAGCCATGCACCCTGAGCCAGCTCGGCCGCGCAGCGCCTAGGCCCCGTCGCACCGAAGGCCCCAAACAATCTTCTGGCAGCTGCATTCTGCAAAGGGAAAATCTCCTCGGGCAGCAAACCACAGCCCCAACGCGCCTCGGATGGAGAATGCAACGCAAGCCGTTTTCGCCCCCGGCCCCCCGCTCTCCATAGAGCGAACCGGGGCTGGGCTGCCCCGGCTCCCTGGGCCCTGCTGCTTTACTGGGTGTCTTCGGCGGCCAAAACCTTCTCCCCACGGGTTCTCCTTCGTGGGGAAGCAGGATTGGGCGCGCGAAGAAGTTCTGTGCCCAGGCCCCAGCCATGTCCCCTGAGCCAGTTTGGCCGCTCAGCGCCGAGGCCCCATCACACGGAACGCCCAAAACGAGCTTCTGGCAGCTGCATTCTGCAAAGGGAAACTCTCCTCGGGCAGCAAACCACAGCCCCAACGGGCCTCAAATCCAGAAAGCAACGCAAGCCTTTTTCGGCCCCGGCCCCACGCTCTCCATAGGGCAAAGCGGGTAGAGCTGCCCCAGGCTCCCTGGGCCCTGCTGCTTTGCTGGGGGTCTCAGTGGCCGAAACCCACTCCCCACGGGTTTTCCTTCGTGGGGAAGCAGGATTGGGCGCGCGAAAGCCTTCTGCGCCCAGCCCCAGCCATGCCCCTTGAGCCAGCTCGGCCGCTCAGCGCCGAGGCCCCGTTGCACCGAAGTCCCAAAACGAGCTTCTGGGAACTGCATTCTGCAAAATGAAACACTCCTCCGGCAGCAAACCACAGCCCCAATGCGCCTCAGATCCAGAGAGCAACACAAGCCGTTTTCGCCCCCGGCCCCACGCTCTCCATAGCGCAAAGCGAGGCTGAGCTCCCTGGGCCCTGCTGCATTGCTGGGGGTCTCCAGCGCCCGAAACCTAGTCCCCATGAGTTCTCCTTGGTGGGGAGGCAGGATTGGGCGCGCGAAGAAGTTCTGGGCCCAGTCCCCAGCCATGCCTCCTGTGCCAGCTCGCCCGCTCAGCGCCGAGGCCCCGTCGCACCGACGGCCCCAAACGAGCTTCTGGCAGCTGCATTCTGCAAAGGGAAAGTCTCCTCGGGCAGCAAACCACAGCCCCAACGCGCCTCGGATCGAGAAAGCAACGCAAGCCGTTTTCGCCCCCGGCCCTCTGCTCTCCATAGGGCGAACCGGGCCTGGGCTGCCCCGGCTCCCTGGGCCCTGCTGCTTTGCTGGGGGTCTCCGGTGCCCGACACCCACTCCCCACGGGTTCTCCTTCCTGGGGAAGCAGGATTGGGCGCGCGAAGGCCTTCTGCGCCCAGCCCCAGCCATGCCCCTTGAGCCAGCTCGGCCGCTCAGCGCCGAGGCCCGTCGCACCGACGGCCCCAAACGAGCTTCTGGCAGCTGCATTCTGCAAAGGGAAAGTCTCCTCGGGCAGCAAACCACAGCCCCAATGCGCCTCGGATCCAGAGAGCAACGCAAGCCGTTTTTGCCCCCGGCCCTACGCTCTCCATAGTGCAACGCAGGGCAGGGCTGCCCCTGGCTACCAGAGCCCTGCTGCTTTACTGGGTGTCTTCGGCGGCCAAAACCTTCTCCCCACGGGTTCTCCTTCGTGGGGAAGCAGGATTGGGAGCGCGAAGACGTTCTGTGCCCAGGCCCCAGCCATGCCCCCTGAGCCAGCTCGGCCGCTCAGCGCCGAGACCCCATCACACGGAACGCCCAAAACGAGCTTCTGGCAGCTGCATTCTGCAAAGGGAAACTCTCCTCGGGCAGCAAAACACAGACTCAACGCGCCTCAGATCCAGAAAGCAACGCAAGCCGTTTTCGCGACCGGCCCCACGCTCTCCAAAGCGCAAAGCGGGGCTGGCCTGCCCCTGGCTCTCTGGGCCCTGCTGCTTTGCTGGGGGTCTCGGCGGCCGACACCCACTCCCCACGGGTTTTCCTTCGTGGGGAAGCAGGATTGGGCGCGCGAAAGCCTTTTGCGCCCAGTCCCCAGCCATGCCTCCTGTGCCAGCTCGGCTGCTCAGCGCCGAGGCCCCGTCGCACCGACGGCCCCAAACGACCTTCTGGCAGCTGCATTCTGCAAAGGGAAAGTCTCCTCGGGCAGCAAACCACAGCCCCAACGCGCCTCGGTTCGAGAAAGCAACGCAAGCCGTTTTCGCCCCCGGCCCTCCGCTCTCCATACGTACGAACCGGGCCTGGGCTGCCCCGGCTCCCTGGGCCCTGCTGCTTTGCTGGGGGTCTCCGGTGCCCGAAACCCACTCCCCACGGGTTCTCCTTCGTGGGGAAGCAGGATTCGGCGCGCGAAGGCCTTCTGCGCCCAGCCCCAGCCATGCCCCTTGAGCCAGCTCGGCCGCTCAGCGCCGAGGCCCCGTTGCACCGAAGGCCCAAAACGAGCTTCTGGGAACTGCATTCTTCAAAGTGAAACACTCCTCCGGCAGCAAACCACAGCCCCAATGCGCCTCAGATCCAGAGAGCAACGCAAGCCGTTTTCGCCCCCGGCCCCACGCTCTCCATAGCGCAAAGCGAGGCTGAGCTCCCTGGGCCCTGCTGCATTGCTGGGGGTCTCCAGCCCCCGAAACCTAGTCCCCATGAGTTCTCCTTCGTGGGGAGGCAGGATTGGGCGCGCGAAGAAGTTCTGGGCCCAGTCCCCAGCCATGCCTCCTGTGCCAGCTCGGCCGCTCAGCGCCGAGGCCCCGTCGCACCGACGGCCCCAAACGAGCTTCTGGCAGCTGCATTCTGCAAAGGGAAAGTCTCCTCGGGCAGCAAACCACAGCCCCAACGCGCCTCGGATCGAGAAAGCAACGCAAGCCGTTTTCGCCCCCGGCCCTCTGCTCTCCATAGGGCGAACCGGGCCTGGGCTGCCCCGGCTCCCTGGGCCCTGCTGCTTTGCTGGGGGTCTCCGGTGCCCGAAACCCACTCCCCACGGGTTCTCCTTCCTGTGGAAGCAGGATTGGGCGCGCGAAGGCCTTCTGCGCCCAGCCCCAGCCATGCCCCTTGAGCCAGCTCGGCCGCTCAGCGCCGAGGCCCCGTTGCACCGAAGGCCCAAAACGAGCTTCTGGGAACTGCATTCTGCAAAGGGAAACACTCCTCCGGCAGCAAACCACAGCCCCAATGCGCCTCGGATCCAGAGAGCAACGCAAGCCGTTTTTGCCCCCGGCCCTACGCTCTCCATAGCGCAACGCAGGGCAGGGCTGCCCCTGGCTACCAGAGCCCTGCTGCTTTACTGGGTGTCTTCGGCGGCCAAAACCTTCTCCCCACGGGTTCTCCTTCGTGGGGAAGCAGGATTGGGCGCGCGAAGAAGTTCTGTGCCCAGGCCCCAGCCATGTCCCCTGAGCCAGCTTGGCCTCTCAGCGCCGAGGCCCCATCACACGGAACGCCCAAAACGAGCTTCTGGCAGCTGCATTCTGCAAAGGGAAACTCTCCTCGGGCAGCAAACCACAGCCCCAACGCGCCTCGAATCCAGAAAGCAACGCAAGCCTTTTTCGGCCCCGGCCCCACGCTCTCCATAGGGCAAAGCGGGTAGAGCTGCCCCTGGCTCCCTGGGCCCTGCTGCTTTGCTGGGGGTCTCAGCGTCCGAAACCCACTCCCCACGGGTTTTCCTTCGTGGGGAAGCAGGATTGGGCGCGAGAAGGCCTTCTGTGCCCAGGCCCCAGCCATGCCCCTAGAGCCAGCTCGGCCGCTCAGCGCCGAGGCCCCGTTGCACCAAAGGCCCAAAACGAGCTTCTGGGAACTGCATTCTGCAAAGGGAAACACTCCTCCGGCAGCAAACCACAGCCCCAATGCGCCTCGGATCCAGAGAGAAACGCAAGCCGTTTTTGCCCCCGGCCCCACGCTCTCCATAGGGCAAAGCAGGGCTGGGCTGCCCCAGCTCCCTGGGCCCTGCTGCTTTGCTGGGGGTCTCCGGTGCCTGAAACCCACTCCCCACGGGTTCTCCTTCGTGGGGAAGCAGGAATGGGTGCGCGAAGCCTTCTGCGCCCAGGCCCCAGCCATGACCCATGAGCCGGCTCCGCCACTCAGCGCCGAGGCTCCTTTGATTCGACGGACATAAACGAACTACTGGCAGCTGCTTTTTGCAAAGGGAAACTCTCCTCGGGCAGCAAACCACAGCCCCAACGCGCCTCGGATCGAGAAAGCAACGCAAGCCGTTTTCACCCCCGGCCCCCCGCTCTCCATAGAGCGAACCGGGGCTGGGCTGCCCCGGCTCCCTGGGCCCTGCTGCTTTGCTGGGGGTCTCCGGTGCCAGAAACCCACTCCCCACGGGTTCTCCTTCGTGGGGAAGCAGGATTGGGCGCGCGAAGGCCTCCTGCGCCCAGGCCCCAGCCATGCCCCCTGAGCCAGCTCGGCCGCGCAGCGCCTAGGCCCCGTCGCACCGAAGGCCCCAAACAATCTTCTGGCAGCTGCATTCTGCAAAGGGAAAATCTCCTCGGGCAGCAAACCACAGCCCCAATGCGCCTCGGATCCAGAGAGCAACGCAAGCCGTTTTCGCCCCGGGCCCCCCGCTCTCCATAGAGCGAACCGGGGCTGGGCTGCCCCGGCTCCCTGGGCCCTGCTGCTTTACTGGGTGTCTTCGGCGGCCAAAACCTTCTCCCCACGGGTTCTCCTTCGTGGGGAAGCAGGATTGGGCGCGCGAAGAAGTTCTCTGCCCAGGCCCCAGCCATGTCCCCTGAGCCAGCTTGGCCTCTCAGCGCCGAGGCCCCATCACACGGAACGCCCAAAACGAGCTTCTGGCAGCTGCATTCTGCAAAGGGAAACTCTCCTCGGGCAGCAAACCACAGCCCCAACGCGCCTCGAATCCAGAAAGCAACGCAAGCCTTTTTCGGCCACGGCCCCACGCTCTCCATAGGGCAAAGCGGGTAGAGCTGACCCTGGCTCCCTGGGCCCTGCTGCTTTGCTGAGGGTCTCAGCGGCCGAAACCCACTCCCCACGGGTTTTCCTTCGTGGGGAAGCAGGATTGGGCGCGCGAAAGCCTTCTGCGCCCAGCCCCAGCCATGCCCCTTGAGCCAGCTCGGCCGCTCAGCGCCGAGGCCCCGTTGCACCGAAGTCCCAAAACGAGCTTCTGGGAACTGCATTCTGCAAAATGAAACACTCCTCCGGCAGCAAACCACAGCCCCAACGCGCCTCGGATCGAGAAAGCAACGCAAGCCGTTTTCGCCCCCGGCCCCCCGCTCTCCATAGAGCGAACCGGGGCAGGGCTGCCCAGGCTCCCTGGGCCCTGCTGCTTTGCTGGGGGTCTCCGGTGCCCGAAACCCACTCCCCACGGGTTCTCCTTCGTGGGGAAGCAGGATTGGGCGCGCGAAGGCCTTCTGCGCCCAGGCCCCAGCCATGCCCCCTGAGCCAGCTCGGCCGCGCAGCGCCTAGGCCCCGTCGCACCGAAGGCCCCAAACAATCTTCTGGCAGCTGCATTCTGCAAAGGGAAAATCTCCTCGGGCAGCAAACCACAGCCCCAACGCGCCTCGGATGGAGAATGCAACGCAAGCCGTTTTCGCCCCCGGCCCCCCGCTCTCCATAGAGTGAACCGGGGCTGGGCTGCCCCGGCTCCCTGGGCCCTGCTGCTTTACTGGGTGTCTTCGGCGGCCAAAACCTTCTCCCCACGGGTTCTCCTTCGTGGGGAAGCAGGATTGGGCGCGCGAAGAAGTTCTGTGCCCAGGCCCCAGCCATGTCCCCTGAGCCAGCTTGGCCTCTCAGCGCCGAGGCCCCATCACACGGAACGCCCAAAACGAGCTTCTGGCAGCTGCATTCTGCAAAGGGAAACTCTCCTCGGGCAGCAAACCACAGCCCCAACGCGCCTCAAATCCAGAAAGCAACGCAAGCCTTTTTCGGCCCCGGCCCCACGCTCTCCATAGGGCAAAGCGGGTAGAGCTGCCCCAGGCTCCCTGGGCCCTGCTGCTTTGCTGGGGGTCTCAGTGGCCGAAACCCACTCCCCACGGGTTTTCCTTCGTGGGGAAGCAGGATTGGGCGCGCGAAAGCCTTCTGCGCCCAGCCCCAGCCATGCCCCTTGAGCCAGCTCGGCCGCTCAGCGCCGAGGCCCCGTTGCACCGAAGTCCCAAAACGAGCTTCTGGGAACTGCATTCTGCAAAATGAAACACTCCTCCGGCAGCAAACCACAGCCCCAATGCGCCTCAGATCCAGAGAGCAACACAAGCCGTTTTCGCCCCCGGCCCCACGCTCTCCATAGCGCAAAGCGAGGCTGAGCTCCCTGGGCCCTGCTGCATTGCTGGGGGTCTCCAGCGCCCGAAACCTAGTCCCCATGAGTTCTCCTTGGTGGGGAGGCAGGATTGGGCGCGCGAAGAAGTTCTGGGCCCAGTCCCCAGCCATGCCTCCTGTGCCAGCTCGCCCGCTCAGCGCCGAGGCCCCGTCGCACCGACGGCCCCAAACGAGCTTCTGGCAGCTGCATTCTGCAAAGGGAAAGTCTCCTCGGGCAGCAAACCACAGCCCCAACGCGCCTCGGATCGAGAAAGCAACGCAAGCCGTTTTCGCCCCCGGCCCTCTGCTCTCCATAGGGCGAACCGGGCCTGGGCTGCCCCGGCTCCCTGGGCCCTGCTGCTTTGCTGGGGGTCTCCGGTGCCCGACACCCACTCCCCACGGGTTCTCCTTCGTGGGGAAGCAGGATTGGGCGCGCGAAGGCCTTCTGCGCCCAGCCCCATCCATGCCCCTTGAGCCAGCTCGGCCGCTCAGCGCCGAGGCCCCTTTTCACCGAAGGCCCAAAACGAGCTTCTGGGAACTGCATTCTGCAAAGTGAAACACTCCTCCGGCAGCAAACCACAGCCCCAATGCGCCTCAGATCCAGAGAGCAACGCAAGCCGTTTTCGCCCCCGGCCCCACGCTCTCCATAGCGCAAAGCGAGGCTGAGCTCCCTGGGCCCTGCTGCATTGCTGGGGGTCTCCAGCCCCCGAAACCTAGTCCCCATGAGTTCTCCTTCGTGGGGAGGCAGGATTGGGCGCGCGAAGAAGTTCTGCGCCCAGTCCCCAGCCATGCCTCCTGTGCCAGCTCGGCCGCTCAGCGCCGAGGCCCGTCGCACCGACGGCCCCAAACGAGCTTCTGGCAGCTGCATTCTGCAAAGGGAAAGTCTCCTCGGGCAGCAAACCACAGCCCCAATGCGCCTCGGATCCAGAGAGCAACGCAAGCCGTTTTTGCCCCCGGCCCTACGCTCTCCATAGTGCAACGCAGGGCAGGGCTGCCCCTGGCTACCAGAGCCCTGCTGCTTTACTGGGTGTCTTCGGCGGCCAAAACCTTCTCCCCTCGGGTTCTCCTTCGTGGGGAAGCAGGATTGGGAGCGCGAAGAAGTTCTGTGCCCAGGCCCCAGCCATGCCCCCTGAGCCAGCTCGGCCGCTCAGCGCCGAGACCCCATCACACGGAACGCCCAAAACGAGCTTCTGGCAGCTGCATTCTGCAAAGGGAAACTCTCCTCGGGCAGCAAAACACAGACTCAACGCGCCTCAGATCCAGAAAGCAACGCAAGCCGTTTTCGCGACCGGCCCCACGCTCTCCAAAGCGCAAAGCGGGGCTGGCCTGCCCCTGGCTCCCTGGGCCCTGCTGCTTTGCTGGGGGTCTCGGCGGCCGACACCCACTCCCCACGGGTTTTCCTTCGTGGGGAAGCAGGATTGGGCGCGCGAAAGCCTTTTGCGCCCAGTCCCCAGCCATGCCTCCTGTGCCAGCTCGGCTGCTCAGCGCCGAGGCCCCGTCGCACCGACGGCCCCAAACGACCTTCTGGCAGCTGCATTCTGCAAAGGGAAAGTCTCCTCGGGCAGCAAACCACAGCCCCAACGCGCCTCGGTTCGAGAAAGCAACGCAAGCCGTTTTCGCCCCCGGCCCTCCGCTCTCCATACGTACGAACCGGGCCTGGGCTGCCCCGGCTCCCTGGGCCCTGCTGCTTTGCTGGGGGTCTCCGGTGCCCGAAACCCACTCCCCACGGGTTCTCCTTCGTGGGGAAGCAGGATTCGGCGCGCGAAGGCCTTCTGCGCCCAGCCCCAGCCATGCCCCTTGAGCCAGCTCGGCCGCTCAGCGCCGAGGCCCCGTTGCACCGAAGGCCCAAAACGAGCTTCTGGGAACTGCATTCTTCAAAGTGAAACACTCCTCCGGCAGCAAACCACAGCCCCAATGCGCCTCAAATCCAGAGAGCAACGCAAGCCGTTTTCGCCCCCGGCCCCACGCTCTCCATAGCGCAAAGCGAGGCTGAGCTCCCTGGGCCCTGCTGCATTGCTGGGGGTCTCCAGCCCCCGAAACCTAGTCCCCATGAGTTCTCCTTCGTGGGGAGGCAGGATTGGGCGCGCGAAGAAGTTCTGGGCCCAGTCCCCAGCCATGCCTCCTGTGCCAGCTCGGCCGCTCAGCGCCGAGGCCCCGTCGCACCGACGGCCCCAAACGAGCTTCTGGCAGCTGCATTCTGCAAAGGGAAAGTCTCCTCGGGCAGCAAACCACAGCCCCAACGCGCCTCGGATCGAGAAAGCAACGCAAGCCGTTTTCGCCCCCGGCCCTCTGCTCTCCATAGGGCGAACCGGGCCTGGGCTGCCCCGGCTCCCTGGGCCCTGCTGCTTTGCTGGGGGTCTCCGGTGCCCGAAACCCACTCCCCACGGGTTCTCCTTCCTGTGGAAGCAGGATTGGGCGCGCGAAGGCCTTCTGTGCCCAGCCCCAGCCATGCCCCTTGAGCCAGCTCGGCCGCTCAGCGCCGAGGCCCCGTTGCACCGAAGGCCCAAAACGAGCTTCTGGGAACTGCATTCTGCAAAGGGAAACACTCCTCCGGCAGCAAACCACAGCCCCAATGCGCCTCGGATCCAGAGAGCAACGCAAGCCGTTTTTGCCCCCGGCCCTACGCTCTCCATAGCGCAACGCAGGGCAGGGCTGCCCCTGGCTACCAGAGCCCTGCTGCTTTACTGGGTGTCTTCGGCGGCCAAAACCTTCTCCCCACGGGTTCTCCTTCGTGGGGAAGCAGGATTGGGCGCGCGAAGAAGTTCTGTGCCCAGGCCCCAGCCATGTCCCCTGAGCCAGCTTGGCCTCTCAGCGCCGAGGCCCCATCACACGGAACGCCCAAAACGAGCTTCTGGCAGCTGCATTCTGCAAAGGGAAACTCTCCTCGGGCAGCAAACCACAGCCCCAACGCGCCTCGAATCCAGAAAGCAACGCAAGCCTTTTTCGGCCCCGGCCCCACGCTCTCCATAGGGCAAAGCGGGTAGAGCTGCCCCTGGCTCCCTGGGCCCTGCTGCTTTGCTGGGGGTCTCAGCGTCCGAAACCCACTCCCCACGGGTTTTCCTTCGTGGGGAAGCAGGATTGGGCGCGAGAAGGCCTTCTGTGCCCAGGCCCCAGCCATGCCCCTAGAGCCAGCTCGGCCGCTCAGCGCCGAGGCCCCGTTGCACCAAAGGCCCAAAACGAGCTTCTGGGAACTGCATTCTGCAAAGGGAAACACTCCTCCGGCAGCAAACCACAGCCCCAATGCGCCTCGGATCCAGAGAGCAACGCAAGCCGTTTTTGCCCCCGGCCCCACGCTCTCCATAGGGCAAAGCAGGGCTGGGCTGCCCCAGCTCCCTGGGCCCTGCTGCTTTGCTGGGGGTCTCCGGTGCCTGAAACCCACTCCCCACGGGTTCTCCTTCGTGGGGAAGCAGGAATGGGTGCGCGAAGCCTTCTGCGCCCAGGCCCCAGCCATGACCCATGAGCCGGCTCCGCCACTCAGCGCCGAGGCTCCTTTGATTCGACGGACATAAACGAACTACTGGCAGCTGCTTTTTGCAAAGGGAAACTCTCCTCGGGCAGCAAACCACAGCCCCAACGCGCCTCGGATCGAGAAAGCAACGCAAGCCGTTTTCACCCCCGGCCCCCCGCTCTCCATAGAGCGAACCGGGGCTGGGCTGCCCCGGCTCCCTGGGCCCTGCTGCTTTGCTGGGGGTCTCCGGTGCCAGAAACCCACTCCCCACGGGTTCTCCTTCGTGGGGAAGCAGGATTGGGCGCGCGAAGGTCTTCTGCGCCCAGGTCCCAGCCATGCCCCCTGAGCCAGCTCGGCCGCGCAGCGCCTAGGCCCCGTCGCACCGAAGGCCCCAAACAATCTTCTGGCAGCTGCATTCTGCAAAGGGAAAATCTCCTCGGGCAGCAAACCACAGCCCCAACGCGCCTCGGATGGAGAATGCAACGCAAGCCGTTTTCGCCCCGGGCCCCCCGCTCTCCATAGAGCGAACCGGGGCTGGGCTGCCCCGGCTCCCTGGGCCCTGCTGCTTTACTGGGTGTCTTCGGCGGCCAAAACCTTCTCCCCACGGGTTCTCCTTCGTGGGGAAGCAGGATTGGGCGCGCGAAGAAGTTCTGTGCCCAGGCCCCAGCCATGTCCCCTGAGCCAGCTTGGCCTCTCAGCGCCGAGGCCCCATCACACGGAACGCCCAAAACGAGCTTCTGGCAGCTGCATTCTGCAAAGGGAAAGTCTCCTCGGGCAGCAAACCACAGCCCCAACGCGCCTCGAATCCAGAAAGCAACGCAAGCCTTTTTCGGCCACGGCCCCACGCTCTCCATAGGGCAAAGCGGGTAGAGCTGCCCCTGGCTCCCTGGGCCCTGCTGCTTTGCTGGGGGTCTCAGCGGCCGAAACCCACTCCCCACGGGTTTTCCTACGTGGGGAAGCAGGATTGGGCGCGCGAAAGCCTTCTGCGCCCAGCCCCAGCCATGCCCCCTGAGCCAGCTCGGCCGCGCAGCGCCTAGGCCCCGTCGCACCGAAGGCCCCAAACAATCTTCTGGCAGCTGCATTCTGCAAAGGGAAAATCTCCTCGGGCAGCAAACCACAGCCCCAACGCGCCTCGGATGGAGAAAGCAACGCAAGCCGTTTTCGCCCCCGGCCCCCCGCTCTCCATAGAGCGAACCGGGGCTGGGCTGCCCCGGCTCCCTGGGCCCTGCTGCTTTACTGGGTGTCTTCGGCGGCCAAAACCTTCTCCCCACGGGTTCTCCTTCGTGGGGAAGCAGGATTGGGCGCGCGAAGGCCTTCTGCGCCCAGCCCCAGCCATGCCCCTTGAGCCAGCTCGGCCGCTCAGCGCCGAGGCCCCTTTTCACCGAAGGCCCAAAACGAGCTTCTGGGAACTGCATTCTGCAAAGTGAAACACTCCTCCGGCAGCAAACCACAGCCCCAATGCGCCTCAGATCCAGAGAGCAACGCAAGCCGTTTTCGCCCCCGGCCCCACGCTCTCCATAGCGCAAAGCGAGGCTGAGCTCCCTGGGCCCTGCTGCATTGCTGGGGGTCTCCAGTCCCCGAAACCTAGTCCCCATGAGTTCTCCTTCGTGGGGAGGCAGGATTGGGCGCGCGAAGAAGTTCTGCGCCCAGTCCCCAGCCATGCCTCCTGTGCCAGCTCGGCCGCTCAGCGCCGAGGCCCGTCGCACCGACGGCCCCAAACGAGCTTCTGGCAGCTGCATTCTGCAAAGGGAAAGTCTCCTCGGGCAGCAAACCACAGCCCCAACACGCCTCGGATCGAGAAAGCAACGCAAGCCGTTTTCGCCCCCGGCCCTCTGCTCTCCATAGGGCGAACCGGGCCTGGGCTGCCCCGGCTCCCTGGGCCCTGCTGCTGTGCTGGGGGTCTCCGGTGCCCGAAACCCACTCCCCACGGGTTCTCCTTCGTGGGGAAGCAGGATTGGGCGCGCGAAGGCCTTCTGCGCCCAGCCCCAGCCATGCCCCTTGAGCCAGCTCGGCCGCTCAGCGCCGAGGCCCCGTTGCACCGAAGGCCCAAAACGAGCTTCTGGGAACTGCATTCTGCAAAGGGAAAGTCTCCTCGGGCAGCAAACCACAGCCCCAATGCGCCTCGGATCCAGAGAGCAACGCAAGCCGTTTTTGCCCCCGGCCCTACGCTCTCCATAGCGCAACGCAGGGCAGGGCTGCCCCTGGCTACCAGAGCCCTGCTGCTTTACTGGGTGTCTTCGGCGGCCAAAACCTTCTCCCCACGGGTTCTCCTTCGTGGGGAAGCAGGATTGGGAGCGCGAAGAAGTTCTGTGCCCAGGCCCCAGCCATGCCCCCTGAGCCAGCTCGGCCGCTCAGCGCCGAGACCCCATCACACGGAACGCCCAAAACGAGCTTCTGGCAGCTGCATTCTGCAAAGGGAAACTCTCCTCGGGCAGCAAAACACAGACTCAACGCGCCTCAGATCCAGAAAGCAACGCAAGCCGTTTTCGCGACCGGCCCCACGCTCTCCAAAGCGCAAAGCGGGGCTGGCCTGCCCCTGGCTCCCTGGGCCCTGCTGCTTTGCTGGGGGTCTCGGCGGCCGACACCCACTCCCCACGGGTTTTCCTTCGTGGGGAAGCAGGATTGGGCGCGCGAAAGCCTTTTGCGCCCAGTCCCCAGCCATGCCTCCTGTGCCAGCTCGGCTGCTCAGCGCCGAGGCCCCGTCGCACCGACGGCCCCAAACGACCTTCTGGCAGCTGCATTCTGCAAAGGGAAAGTCTCCTCGGGCAGCAAACCACAGCCCCAACGCGCCTCGGTTCGAGAAAGCAACGCAAGCCGTTTTCGCCCCCGGCCCTCCGCTCTCCATACGTACGAACCGGGCCTGGGCTGCCCCGGCTCCCTGGGCCCTGCTGCTTTGGTGGGGGTCTTCGGCGGCCGAAACCCACTCCCCACGTGTTCCCCTTCGTGGGGAAGCAGGAATGGGCGCGCGAAGAAGTTCTGCGCCCAGTCCCCAGCCATGCCTCCTGTGCCAGCTCGGGCGCTCAGCGCCGAGGCCCCGTCGCACCGACGGCCCCAAACGACCTTCTGGCAGCTGCATTCTGCAAAGGGAAACTCTCCTCGGGCAGCAAACCACAGCCCCAACGCGCCTCGGATCGAGAAAGCAACGCAAGCCGTGTTCGCCCCAGGCCCTCTGCTCTCCATAGGGCGAACCGGGCCTGGGCTGCCCCGGCTCCCTGGGCCCTGCTGCTTTGCTGGGGGTCTCCGGTGCCCGAAACCCACTCCCCACGGGTTCTCCTTCGTGGGGAAGCAGGATTCGGCGCGCGAAGGCCTTCTGCGCCCAGCCCCAGCCATGCCCCTTGAGCCAGCTCGGCCGCTCAGCGCCGAGGCCCCGTTGCACCGAAGGCCCAAAACGAGCTTCTGGGAACTGCATTCTTCAAAGTGAAACACTACTCCGGCAGCAAACCACAGCCCCAATGCGCCTCAGATCCAGAGAGCAACGCAAGCCGTTTTCGCCCCCGGCCCCACGCTCTCCATAGCGCAAAGCGAGGCTGAGCTCCCTGGGCCCTGCTGCATTGCTGGGGGTCTCCAGCCCCCGAAACCTAGTCCCCATGAGTTCTCCTTCGTGGGGAGGCAGGATTGGGCGCGCGAAGAAGTTCTGGGCCCAGTCCCCAGCCATGCCTCCTGTGCCAGCTCGGCCGCTCAGCGCCGAGGCCCCGTCGCACCGACGGCCCCAAACGACCTTCTGGCAGCTGCATTCTGCAAAGGGAAAGTCTCCTCGGGCAGCAAACCACAGCCCCAACGCGCCTCGGATCGAGAAAGCAACGCAAGCCGTTTTCGCCCCCGGCCCTCTGCTCTCCATAGGGCGAACCGGGCCTGGTCTGCCCCGGCTCCCTGGGCCCTGCTGCTTTGCTGGGGGTCTCCGGTGCCCGAAACCCACTCCCCACGGGTTCTCCTTCCTGGGGAAGCAGGATTGGGCGCGCGAAGGCCTTCTGCGCCCAGCCCCAGCCATGCCCCTTGAGCCAGCTCGGCCGCTCAGCGCCGAGGCCCCGTTGCACCGAAGGCCCAAAACGAGCTTCTGGGAACTGCATTCTGCAAAGGGAAACACTCCTCCGGCAGCAAACCACAGCCCCAATGCGCCTCGGATCCAGAGAGCAACGCAAGCCGTTTTTGCCCCCGGCCCTACGCTCTCCATAGCGCAACGCAGGGCAGGGCTGCCCCTGGCTACCAGAGCCCTGCTGCTTTACTGGGTGTCTTCGGCGGCCAAAACCTTCTCCCCACGGGTTCTCCTTCGTGGGGAAGCAGGATTGGGCGCGCGAAGAAGTTCTGTGCCCAGGCCCCAGCCATGTCCCCTGAGCCAGCTTGGCCTCTCAGCGCCGAGGCCCCATCACACGGAACGCCCAAAACGAGCTTCTGGCAGCTGCATTCTGCAAAGGGAAACTCTCCTCGGGCAGCAAACCACAGCCCCAACGCGCCTCGAATCCAGAAAGCAACGCAAGCCTTTTTCGGCCCCGGCCCCACGCTCTCCATAGGGCAAAGCGGGTAGAGCTGCCCCTGGCTCCCTGGGCCCTGCTGCTTTGCTGGGGGTCTCAGCGTCCGAAACCCACTCCCCACGGGTTTTCCTTCGTGGGAAACAGGATTTGGCGCGAGAAGGCCTTCTGCGCCCAGGCCCCAGCCATGCCCCTTGAGCCAGCTCGGCCGCTCAGCGCCGAGACCCCGTTGCACCAAAGGCCCAAAACGAGCTTCTGGGAACTGCATTCTGCAAAGGGAAACACTCCTCCGGCAGCAAACCACAGCCCCAATGCGCCTCGGATCGAGAGAGCAACGCAAGCCGTTTTTGCCCCCGGCCCCACGCTCTCCATAGGGCAAAGCAGGGCTGAGCTGACCCTGGCTCCCTGGACCCTGCTGCTTTGCTGGGTGTCTCCGGCGGAAGACACTCACTCCCCACGGGTTCTCCTTCGTTGGGAAGCAGGATTAGGGGGACGATGGCCTCATGCGCACAGTTCCCAGCCATGCCCCTTGAGCCAGCTCGGCGGCACAGCGCTGAGGTCCAGTCGCACCTTCGGCCAAAAACGAGCCTTGGCAGCTGCATTCTGCAAAGGGAAACACTCCTCGAGCAGCAAACCACAGCCCCAACGCGCGTCGGATCCAGAAAGCAACGCAAGCCGTTTTCGCCCCCGCCCCACCCCCTCCATAGGGCAAAGCGGGGCTGGACTGCCCCTGGCTCCCTGGGCCCTGCTGCTTTGCTGGGGGTCTCAGCGGCCGAAAACCACTCCCCACGGGTTTTCCTTCGTGGGGTAGCAGGTTGGGCGGGCGAAGGCCTTCTGCGCCCAGTCCCCAGCCATGCCTCCTGTGCCAGCTCGGCCGCTCAGCGCCGAGGCCCCGTCGCACCGACGGCCCAAAACGAGCTTCTGGCAGGTGCATTCTGCAAAGGGAAACTCTCCTCGGGCAGCAAACCACAGCCCCAACGCGCCTCGGATCCAGAAAGCAACGCAATCCGTTTTCGCCACCGGCCCCACGCTCTCCAAAGCGCAAAGCGAGGCTGGGCTTCCCCTGGCTCCCTGGGCCCTGCTGCTTTGCTGGGGGTCTCCGGCGGCGCAAACCCACTCCCCACGGGTTCTCCTTCGTGGGGAAGCAGGATTGGGCGCGGGAAGGCCTTCTGCGCCCAGCCCCAGCCATGCCCCTTGAGCCAGCTCGGCCGCTCAGCGCCGAGGCCCCGTTGCACCGAAGGCCCAAAACGAGCTTCTGGGAACTGCATTCTGCAAAGGGAAAGTCTCCTCGGGCAGCAAACCACAGCCCCAATGCGCCTCGGATCCAGAGAGCAACGCAAGCCGTTTTTGCCCCCGGCTCTACGCTCTCCATAGCGCAACGCAGGGCAGGGCTGCCCCTAGCTACCAGAGCCCTGCTGCTTTACTGGGTGTCTTCGGCGGCCAAAACCTTCTCCCCACGGGTTCTCCTTCGTGGGGAAGCAGGATTGGGCGCGCGAAGAAGTTCTGTGCCCAGGCCCCAGCCATGCCCCCTGAGCCAGCTTGGCCACTCAGCGCCGAGGCCCCATCACACGGAACGCCCAAAACGAGCTTCTGGCAGCTGCATTCTGCAAAGGGAAACTCTCCTCGGGCAGCAAACCACAGCCCCAACGCGCCTCGAATCCAGAAAGCAACGCAAGCCTTTTTCGGCCCCGGCCCCACGCTCTCCATAGGGCAAAGCGGGTAGAGCTGCCCCTGGCTCCCTGGGCCCTGCTGCTTTGCTGGGGGTCTCAGCGGCCGAAACCCACTCCCCACGGGTTTTCCTTCGTGCGGAAGCAGGATTGGGCGCGCGAAGGCCTTCTGCGCCCAGCCTCAGCCATGCCCCTTGAGCCAGCTTGGCCGCTCAGCGCCGAGGCCCCGTTGCACCAAAGGCCCAAAACGAGCTTCTGGGAACTGCATTCTGCAAAGGGAAACACTCCTCCGGCAGCAAACCACAGCCCCAATGCGCCTCGGATCCAGAGAGCAACGCAAGCCGTTTTTGCCCCCGGCCCCACGCTCTCCATAGGGCAAAGCAGGGCTGAGCTGACCCTGGCTCCCTGGACCCTGCTGCTTTGCTGGGTGTCTCCGGCGGAAGACACTCACTCCCCACGGGTTCTCCTTCGTTGGAAAGCAGGATTAGGGGGACGATGGCCTCATGCGCACAGTTCCCAGCCATGCCCCTTGAGCCAGCTCGGCGGCACAGCGCTGAGGTCCAGTCGCACCTTCGGCCAAAAACGAGCTTCTGGCAGCTGTATTCTGCAAAGGGAAACACTCCTCGAGCAGCAAACCACAGCCCCAACGCGCGTCGGATCCAGAAAGCAACGCAAGCCGTTTTCGCCCCCGCCCCACCCTCTCCATAGGGCAAAGCGGGGCTGGGCTGCCCCTGGCTCCCTGGGCCCTGCTGCTTTGCTGGGGGTCTCGGCGGCCGAAACCCACTCCCCAGGGGTTTTCCTTCGTGGGGAAGCAGGTTGGGCGGGCGAAGGCCTTCTGCGCACAGTCCCCAGCCATGCCACCTGAGCCAGCTCGGCCGCTCAGCGCCGAGGCCCCATCACACGGAACGCCCCAAACGAGCTTCTGGCAGCTGCATTCTGCAAAGGGAAACTCTCCTCGGGCAGCAAACCACAGCCCCAACGTGCCTCGGATCCAGAAAGCAACGCAAGCCATTTTCGCGACCGGCCCCACGCTCTCCAAAGCGCGAAGCGGGGCTGGCCTGCCCCTGGCTCCCTGGGCCTGCTGCTTTGCTGGGGGTCTTGGCGGCCGACACCCACTCCCCACGGGTTTTCCTTCGTGGGGAAGCAGGATTGGGCGCGCGAAGGCCTTTTGCGCCCAGTCCACAGCCATGCCTCCTGAGCCAGCTCGGCCGCTCAGGGCCGAGGCCCCGTCGCACCGACGGCCCCAAACGAGCTTCTGGCAGCTGCATTCTGCAAAGGGAAACTCTCCTCGGGCAGCAAACCACAGCCCCAACGCGCCTCGGATCGAGAAAGCAACGCAAGCCGTTTTCGCCCCCGGCCCTACGCTCTCCATACGTACGAACCGGGCCTGGGCTGCCCCGGCTCCCTGGGCCCTGCTGCATTGCTGGGGGTCTCCGGTGCCCGAAACCCACTCCCCACGGGTTCTCCTTCGTGGGGAAGCAGGATTCGGCGCGCGAAGGCCTTCTGCGCCCAGCCCCAGCCATGTCCCTTGAGCAAGCTCGGCCGCTCAGCGCCGAGGCCCCGTTGCACCGAAGGCCCAAAACGAGCTTCTGGGAACTGCATTCTGCAAAGGGAAACACTCCTCCGGCAGCAAACCACAGCCCCAATGCGCCTCGGATCCAGAGAGCAACGAAAGCTGTTTTTGCCCCCGGCCCTACGCTCTCCATAGCGCAACGCAGGGCAGGGCTGCCCCTGGCTACCAGAGCCCTGCTGCTTTACTGGGTGTCTTCGGCGGCCAAAACCTTCTCCCCACGGGTTCTCCTTCGTGGGGAAGCAGGATTGGGAGCGCGAAGAAGTTCTGTGCCCAGGCCCCAGCCATGCCCCCTGAGCCAGCTCGGCCGCTCAGCGCCGAGACCCCATCACACGGAACGCCCAAAACGAGCTTCTGGCAGCTGCATTCTGCAAAGGGAAACTCTCCTCGGGCAGCAAAACACAGACTCAACGCGCCTCAGATCCAGAAAGCAACGCAAGCCGTTTTCGCGACCGGCCCCACGCTCTCCAAAGCGCAAAGCGGGGCTGGCCTGCCCCTGGCTCCCTGGGCCCTGCTGCTTTGCTGGGGGTCTCGGCGGCCGACACCCACTCCCCACGGGTTTTCCTTCGGGGGGAAGCAGGATTGGGCGCGCGAAAGCCTTTTGCGCCCAGTCCCCAGCCATGCCTCCTGTGCCAGCTTGGCCGCTCAGCGCCGAGGCCCCGTCGCACCGACGGCCCCAAACGACCTTCTGGCAGCTGCATTCTGCAAAGGGAAAGTCTCCTCGGGCAGCAAACCACAGCCCCAACGCGCCTCGGTTCGAGAAAGCAACGCAAGCCGTTTTCGCCCCCGGCCCTCCGCTCTCCATACGTACGAACCGGGCCTGGGCTGCCCCGGCTCCCTGGGCCCTGCTGCTTTGCTGGGGGTCTCCGGTGCCCGAAACCCACTCCCCACGGGTTCTCCTTCGTGGGGAAGCAGGATTCGGCGCGCGAAGGCCTTCTGCGCCCAGCCCCAGCCATGCCCCTTGAGCCAGCTCGGCCGCTCAGCGCCGAGGCCCCGTTGCACCGAAGGCCCAAAACGAGCTTCTGGGAACTGCATTCTTCAAAGTGAAACACTCCTCCGGCAGCAAACCACAGCCCCAATGCGCCTCAGATCCAGAGAGCAACGCAAGCCGTTTTCGCCCCCGGCCCCACGCTCTCCATAGCGCAAAGCGAGGCTGAGCTCCCTGGGCCCTGCTGCATTGCTGGGGGTCTCCAGCCCCCGAAACCTAGTCCCCATGAGTTCTCCTTCGTGGGGAGGCAGGATTGGGCGCGCGAAGAAGTTCTGGGCCCAGTCCCCAGCCATGCCTCCTGTGCCAGCTCGGCCGCTCAGCGCCGAGGCCCCGTCGCACCGACGGCCCCAAACGACCTTCTGGCAGCTGCATTCTGCAAAGGGAAAGTCTCCTCGGGCAGCAAACCACAGCCCCAACGCGCCTCGGATCGAGAAAGCAACGCAAGCCGTTTTCGCCCCCGGCCCTCTGCTCTCCATAGGGCGAACCGGGCCTGGGCTGCCCCGGCTCCCTGGGCCCTGCTGCTTTGCTGGGGGTCTCCGGTGCCCGAAACCCACTCCCCACGGGTTCTCCTTCCTGTGGAAGCAGGATTGGGCGCGCGAAGGCCTTCTGCGCCCAGCCCCAGCCATGCCCCTTGAGCCAGCTCGGCCGCTCAGCGCCGAGGCCCCGTTGCACCGAAGGCCCAAAACGAGCTTCTGGGAACTGCATTCTGCAAAGTGAAACACTCCTCCGGCAGCAAACCACAGCCCCAATGCGCCTCGGATCCAGAGAGCAACGCAAGCCGTTTTTGCCCCCGGCCCTACGCTCTCCATAGCGCAACGCAGGGCAGGGCTGCCCCTGGCTACCAGAGCCCTGCTGCTTTACTGGGTGTCTTCGGCGGCCAAAACCTTCTCCCCACGGGTTCTCCTTCGTGGGGAAGCAGGATTGGGCGCGCGAAGAAGTTCTGTGCCCAGGCCCCAGCCATGTCCCCTGAGCCAGCTTGGCCTCTCAGCACCGAGGCCCCATCACACGGAACGCCCAAAACGAGCTTCTGGCAGCTGCATTCTGCAAAGGGAAACTCTCCTCGGGCAGCAAACCACAGCCCCAACGCGCCTCGAATCCAGAAAGCAACGCAAGCCTTTTTCGGCCCCGGCCCCACGCTCTCCATAGGGCAAAGCGGGTAGAGCTGCCCCTGGCTCCCTGGGCCCTGCTGCTTTGCTGGGGGTCTCAGCGTCCGAAACCCACTCCCCACGGGTTTTCCTTCGTGGGGAAGCAGGATTGGGCGCGAGAAGGCCTTCTGTGCCCAGGCCCCAGCCATGCCCCTAGAGCCAGCTCGGCCGCTCAGCGCCGAGGCCCCGTTGCACCAAAGGCCCAAAACGAGCTTCTGGGAACTGCATTCTGCAAAGGGAAACACTCCTCCGGCAGCAAACCACAGCCCCAATGCGCCTCGGATCCAGAGAGCAACGCAAGCCGTTTTTGCCCCCGGCCCCACGCTCTCCATAGGGCAAAGCAGGGCTGGGCTGCCCCAGCTCCCTGGGCCCTGCTGCTTTGCTGGGGGTCTCCGGTGCCTGAAACCCACTCCCCACGGGTTCTCCTTCGTGGGGAAGCAGGAATGGGTGCGCGAAGCCTTCTGCGCCCAGGCCCCAGCCATGACCCATGAGCCGGCTCCGCCACTCAGCGCCGAGGCTCCTTTGATTCGACGGACATAAACGAACTACTGGCAGCTGCTTTTTGCAAAGGGAAACTCTCCTCGGGCAGCAAACCACAGCCCCAACGCGCCTCGGATCGAGAAAGCAACGCAAGCCGTTTTCACCCCCGGCCCCCCGCTCTCCATAGAGCGAACCGGGGCTGGGCTGCCCCGGCTCCCTGGGCCCTGCTGCTTTGCTGGGGGTCTCCGGTGCCAGAAACCCACTCCCCACGGGTTCTCCTTCGTGGGGAAGCAGGATTGGGCGCGCGAAGGTCTTCTGCGCCCAGGCCCCAGCCATGCCCCCTGAGCCAGCTCGGCCGCGCAGCGCCTAGGCCCCGTCGCACCGAAGGCCCCAAACAATCTTCTGGCAGCTGCATTCTGCAAAGGGAAAATCTCCTCGGGCAGCAAACCACAGCCCCAACGCGCCTCGGATGGAGAATGCAACGCAAGCCGTTTTCGCCCCGGGCCCCCCGCTCTCCATAGAGCGAACCGGGGCTGGGCTGCCCCGGCTCCCTGGGCCCTGCTGCTTTACTGGGTGTCTTCGGCGGCCAAAACCTTCTCCCCACGGGTTCTCCTTCGTGGGGAAGCAGGATTGGGCGCGCGAAGAAGTTCTGTGCCCAGGCCCCAGCCATGTCCCCTGAGCCAGCTTGGCCTCTCAGCGCCGAGGCCCCATCACACGGAACGCCCAAAACGAGCTTCTGGCAGCTGCATTCTGCAAAGGGAAAGTCTCCTCGGGCAGCAAACCACAGCCCCAACGCGCCTCGAATCCAGAAAGCAACGCAAGCCTTTTTCGGCCACGGCCCCACGCTCTCCATAGGGCAAAGCGGGTAGAGCTGCCCCTGGCTCCCTGGGCCCTGCTGCTTTGCTGGGGGTCTCAGCGGCCGAAACCCACTCCCCACGGGTTTTCCTACGTGGGGAAGCAGGATTGGGCGCGCGAAAGCCTTCTGCGCCCAGCCCCAGCCATGCCCCTTGAGCCAGCTCGGCCGCTCAGCGCCGAGGCCCCGTTGCACCGAAGTCCTAAAACGAGCTTCTGGGAACTGCATTCTGCAAAATGAAACACTCCTCCGGCAGCAAACCACAGCCCCAACGCGCCTCGGATCGAGAAAGCAACGCAAGCCGTTTTCGCCCCCGGCCCCCCGCTCTCCATAGTGCGAACCGGGGCAGGGCTGCCCCGGCTCCCTGGGCCCTGCTGCTTTGCTGGGGGTCTCCGGTGCCCGAAACCCACTCCCCACGGGTTCTCCTTCGTGGGGAAGCAGGACTGGGTGCGCGAAGGCCTTCTGCGCCCAGGCCCCAGCCATGCCCCCTGAGCCAGCTCGGCCGCGCAGCGCCTAGGCCCCGTCGCACCGAAGGCCCCAAACAATCTTCTGGCAGCTGCATTCTGCAAAGGGAAAATCTCCTCGGGCAGCAAACCACAGCCCCAACGCGCCTCGGATGGAGAATGCAACGCAAGCCGTTTTCGCCCCCGGCCCCCCGCTCTCCATAGAGCGAACCGGGGCTGGGCTGCCCCGGCTCCCTGGGCCCTGCTGCTTTACTGGGTGTCTTCGGCGGCCAAAACCTTCTCCCCACGGGTTCTCCTTCGTGGGGAAGCAGGATTGGGCGCGCGAAGGCCTTCTGCGCCCAGCCCCAGCCATGCCCCTTGAGCCAGCTCGGCCGCTCAGCGCCGAGGCCCCTTTTCACCAAAGGCCCAAAACGAGCTTCTGGGAACTGCATTCTGCAAAGTGAAACACTCCTCCGGCAGCAAACCACAGCCCCAATGCGCCTCAGATCCAGAGAGCAACGCAAGCCGTTTTCGCCCCCGGCCCCACGCTCTCCATAGCGCAAAGCGAGGCTGAGCTCCCTGGGCCCTGCTGCATTGCTGGGGGTCTCCAGTCCCCGAAACCTAGTCCCCATGAGTTCTCCTGCGTGGGGAGGCAGGATTGGGCGCGCGAAGAAGTTCTGCGCCCAGTCCCCAGCCATGCCTCCTGTGCCAGCTCGGCCGCTCAGCGCCGAGGCCCGTCGCACCGACGGCCCCAAACGAGCTTCTGGCAGCTGCATTCTGCAAAGGGAAAGTCTCCTCGGGCAGCAAACCACAGCCCCAACCCGCCTCGGATCGAGAAAGCAACGCAAGCCGTTTTCGCCCCCGGCCCTCTGCTCTCCATAGGGCGAACCGGGCCTGGGCTGCCCCGGCTCCCTGGGCCCTGCTGCTGTGCTGGGGGTCTCCGGTGCCCGAAACCCACTCCCCACGGGTTCTCCTTCGTGGGGAAGCAGGATTGGGCGCGCGAAGGCCTTCTGCGCCCAGCCCCAGCCATGCCCCTTGAGCCAGCTCGGCCGCTCAGCGCCGAGGCCCCGTTGCACCGAAGGCCCAAAACGAGCTTCTGGGAACTGCATTCTGCAAAGGGAAAGTCTCCTCGGGCAGCAAACCACAGCCCCAATGCGCCTCGGATCCAGAGAGCAACGCAAGCCGTTTTTGCCCCCGGCCCTACGCTCTCCATAGCGCAACGCAGGGCAGGGCTGCCCCTGGCTACCAGAGCCCTGCTGCTTTACTGGGTGTCTTCGGCGGCCAAAACCTTCTCCCCACGGGTTCTCCTTCGTGGGGAAGCAGGATTGGGAGCGCGAAGAAGTTCTGTGCCCAGGCCCCAGCCATGCCCCCTGAGCCAGCTCGGCCGCTCAGCGCCGAGACCCCATCACACGGAACGCCCAAAACGAGCTTCTGGCAGCTGCATTCTGCAAAGGGAAACTCTCCTCGGGCAGCAAAACACAGACTCAACGCGCCTCAGATCCAGAAAGCAACGCAAGCCGTTTTCGCGACCGGCCCCACGCTCTCCAAAGCGCAAAGCGGGGCTGGCCTGCCCCTGGCTCCCTGGGCCCTGCTGCTTTGCTGGGGGTCTCGGCGGCCGACACCCACTCCCCACGGGTTTTCCTTCGTGGGGAAGCAGGATTGGGCGCGCGAAAGCCTTTTGCGCCCAGTCCCCAGCCATGCCTCCTGTGCCAGCTCGGCTGCTCAGCGCCGAGGCCCCGTCGCACCGACGGCCCCAAAAGACCTTCTGGCAGCTGCATTCTGCAAAGGGAAAGTCTCCTCGGGCAGCAAACCACAGCCCCAACGCGCCTCGGTTCGAGAAAGCAACGCAAGCCGTTTTCGCCCCCGGCCCTCCGCTCTCCATACGTACGAACCGGGCCTGGGCTGCCCCGGCTCCCTGGGCCCTGCTGCTTTGGTGGGGGTCTTCGGCGGCCGAAACCCACTCCCCACGTGTTCCCCTTCGTGGGGAAGCAGGATTGGGCGCGCGAAGAAGTTCTGCGCCCAGTCCCCAGCCATGCCTCCTGTGCCAGCTCGGGCGCTCAGCGCCGAGGCCCCGTCGCACCGACGGCCCCAAACGACCTTCTGGCAGCTGCATTCTGCAAAGGGAAACTCTCCTCGGGCAGCAAACCACAGCCCCAACGCGCCTCGGATCGAGAAAGCAACGCAAGCCGTTTTCGCCCCAGGCCCTCTGCTCTCCATAGGGCGAACCGGGCCTGGGCTGCCCCGGCTCCCTGGGCCCTGCTGCTTTGCTGGGGGTCTCCGGTGCCCGAAACCCACTCCCCACGGGTTCTCCTTCGTGGGGAAGCAGGATTCGGCGCGCGAAGGCCTTCTGCGCCCAGCCCCAGCCATGCCCCTTGAGCCAGCTCGGCCGCTCAGCGCCGAGGCCCCGTTGCACCGAAGGCCCAAAACGAGCTTCTGGGAACTGCATTCTTCAAAGTGAAACACTCCTCCGGCAGCAAACCACAGCCCCAATGCGCCTCAGATCCAGAGAGCAACGCAAGCCGTTTTCGCCCCCGGCCCCACGCTCTCCATAGCGCAAAGCGAGGCTGAGCTCCCTGGGCCCTGCTGCATTGCTGGGGGTCTCCAGCCCCCGAAACCTAGTCCCCATGAGTTCTCCTTCGTGGGGAGGCAGGATTGGGCGCGCGAAGAAGTTCTGGGCCCAGTCCCCAGCCATGCCTCCTGTGCCAGCTCGGCCGCTCAGCGCCGAGGCCCCGTCGCACCGACGGCCCCAAACGACCTTCTGGCAGCTGCATTCTGCAAAGGGAAAGTCTCCTCGGGCAGCAAACCACAGCCCCAACGCGCCTCGGATCGAGAAAGCAACGCAAGCCGTTTTCGCCCCCGGCCCTCTGCTCTCCATAGGGCGAACCGGGCCTGGGCTGCCCCGGCTCCCTGGGCCCTGCTGCTTTGCTGGGGGTCTCCGGTGCCCGAAACCCACTCCCCACGGGTTCTCCTTCCTGGGGAAGCAGGATTGGGCGCGCGAAGGCCTTCTGCGCCCAGCCCCAGCCATGCCCCTTGAGCCAGCTCGGCCGCTCAGCGCCGAGGCCCCGTTGCACCGAAGGCCCAAAACGAGCTTCTGGGAACTGCATTCTGCAAAGGGAAACACTCCTCCGGCAGCAAACCACAGCCCCAATGCGCCTCGGATCCAGAGAGCAACGCAAGCCGTTTTTGCCCCCGGCCCTACGCTCTCCATAGCGCAACGCAGGGCAGGGCTGCCCCTGGCTACCAGAGCCCTGCTGCTTTACTGGGTGTCTTCGGCGGCCAAAACCTTCTCCCCACGGGTTCTCCTTCGTGGGGAAGCAGGATTGGGCGCGCGAAGAAGTTCTGTGCCCAGGCCCCAGCCATGTCCCCTGAGCCAGCTTGGCCTCTCAGCGCCGAGGCCCCATCACACGGAACGCCCAAAACGAGCTTCTGGCAGCTGCATTCTGCAAAGGGAAACTCTCCTCGGGCAGCAAACCACAGCCCCAACGCGCCTCGAATCCAGAAAGCAACGCAAGCCTTTTTCGGCCCCGGCCCCACGCTCTCCATAGGGCAAAGCGGGTAGAGCTGCCCCTGGCTCCCTGGGCCCTGCTGCTTTGCTGGGGGTCTCAGCGTCCGAAACCCACTCCCCACGGGTTTTCCTTCGTGGGAAACAGGATTTGGCGCGAGAAGGCCTTCTGCGCCCAGGCCCCAGCCATGCCCCTTGAGCCAGCTCGGCCGCTCAGCGCCGAGGCCCCGTTGCACCAAAGGCCCAAAACGAGCTTCTGGGAACTGCATTCTGCAAAGGGAAACACTCCTCCGGCAGCAAACCACAGCCCCAATGCGCCTCGGATCGAGAGAGCAACGCAAGCCGTTTTTGCCCCCGGCCCCACGCTCTCCATAGGGCAAAGCAGGGCTGAGCTGACCCTGGCTCCCTGGACCCTGCTGCTTTGCTGGGTGTCTCCGGCGGAAGACACTCACACCCCACGGGTTCTCCTTCGTTGGGAAGCAGGATTAGGGGGACGATGGCCTCATGCGCACAGTTCCCAGCCATGCCCCTTGAGCCAGCTCGGCGGCACAGCGCTGAGGTCCAGTCGCACCTTCGGCCAAAAACGAGCCTTGGCAGCTGCATTCTGCAAAGGGAAACACTCCTCGAGCAGCAAACCACAGCCCCAACGCGCGTCGGATCCAGAAAGCAACGCAAGCCGTTTTCGCCCCCGCCCCACCCCCTCCATAGGGCAAAGCGGGGCTGGACTGCCCCTGGCTCCCTGGGCCCTGCTGCTTTGCTGGGGGTCTCAGCGGCCGAAAACCACTCCCCACGGGTTTTCCTTCGTGGGGTAGCAGGTTGGGCGGGCGAAGGCCTTCTGCGCCCAGTCCCCAGCCATGCCTCCTGTGCCAGCTCGGCCGCTCAGCGCCGAGGCCCCGTCGCACCGACGGCCCAAAACGAGCTTCTGGCAGGTGCATTCTGCAAAGGGAAACTCTCCTCGGGCAGCAAACCACAGCCCCAACGCGCCTCGGATCCAGAAAGCAACGCAATCCGTTTTCGCCACCGGCCCCACGCTCTCCAAAGCGCAAAGCGAGGCTGGGCTTCCCCTGGCTCCCTGGGCCCTGCTGCTTTGCTGGGGGTCTCCGGCGGCGCAAACCCACTCCCCACGGGTTCTCCTTCGTGGGGAAGCAGGATTGGGCGCGGGAAGGCCTTCTGCGCCCAGCCCCAGCCATGCCCCTTGAGCCAGCTCGGCCGCTCAGCGCCGAGGCCCCGTTGCACCGAAGGCCCAAAACGAGCTTCTGGGAACTGCATTCTGCAAAGGGAAAGTCTCCTCGGGCAGCAAACCACAGCCCCAATGCGCCTCGGATCCAGAGAGCAACGCAAGCCGTTTTTGCCCCCGGCTCTACGCTCTCCATAGCGCAACGCAGGGCAGGGCTGCCCCTAGCTACCAGAGCCCTGCTGCTTTACTGGGTGTCTTCGGCGGCCAAAACCTTCTCCCCACGGGTTCTCCTTCGTGGGGAAGCAGGATTGGGCGCGCGAAGAAGTTCTGTGCCCAGGCCCCAGCCATGCCCCCTGAGCCAGCTTGGCCATTCAGCGCCGAGGCCCCATCACACGGAACGCCCAAAACGAGCTTCTGGCAGCTGCATTCTGCAAAGGGAAACTCTCCTCGGGCAGCAAACCACAGCCCCAACGCGCCTCGAATCCAGAAAGCAACGCAAGCCTTTTTCGGCCCCGGCCCCACGCTCTCCATAGGGCAAAGCGGGTAGAGCTGCCCCTGGCTCCCTGGGCCCTGCTGCTTTGCTGGGGGTCTCAGCGGCCGAAACCCACTCCCCACGGGTTTTCCTTCGTGCGGAAGCAGGATTGGGCGCGCGAAGGCCTTCTGCGCCCAGCCTCAGCCATGCCCCTTGAGCCAGCTTGGCCGCTCAGCGCCGAGGCCCCGTTGCACCAAAGGCCCAAAACGAGCTTCTGGGAACTGCATTCTGCAAAGGGAAACACTCCTCCGGCAGCAAACCACAGCCCCAATGCGCCTCGGATCCAGAGAGCAACGCAAGCCGTTTTTGCCCCCGGCCCCACGCTCTCCATAGGGCAAAGCAGGGCTGAGCTGACCCTGGCTCCCTGGACCCTGCTGCTTTGCTGGGTGTCTCCGGCGGAAGACACTCACTCCCCACGGGTTCTCCTTCGTTGGAAAGCAGGATTAGGGGGACGATGGCCTCATGCGCACAGTTCCCAGCCATGCCCCTTGAGCCAGCTCGGCGGCACAGCGCTGAGGTCCAGTCGCACCTTCGGCCAAAAACGAGCTTCTGGCAGCTGTATTCTGCAAAGGGAAACACTCCTCGAGCAGCAAACCACAGCCCCAACGCGCGTCGGATCCAGAAAGCAACGCAAGCCGTTTTCGCCCCCGCCCCACCCTCTCCATAGGGCAAAGCGGGGCTGGGCTGCCCCTGGCTCCCTGGGCCCTGCTGCTTTGCTGGGGGTCTCGGCGGCCGAAACCCACTCCCCAGGGGTTTTCCTTCGTGGGGAAGCAGGTTGGGCGGGCGAAGGCCTTCTGCGCACAGTCCCCAGCCATGCCACCTGAGCCAGCTCGGCCGCTCAGCGCCGAGGCCCCATCACACGGAACGCCCCAAACGAGCTTCTGGCAGCTGCATTCTGCAAAGGGAAACTCTCCTCGGGCAGCAAACCACAGCCCCAACGTGCCTCGGATCCAGAAAGCAACGCAAGCCATTTTCGCGACCGGCCCCACGCTCTCCAAAGCGCGAAGCGGGGCTGGCCTGCCCCTGGCTCCCTGGGCCTGCTGCTTTGCTGGGGGTCTTGGCGGCCGACACCCACTCCCCACGGGTTTTCCTTCGTGGGGAAGCAGGATTGGGCGCGCGAAGGCCTTTTGCGCCCAGTCCACAGCCATGCCTCCTGAGCCAGCTCGGCCGCTCAGGGCCGAGGCCCCGTCGCACCGACGGCCCCAAACGAGCTTCTGGCAGCTGCATTCTGCAAAGGGAAACTCTCCTCGGGCAGCAAACCACAGCCCCAACGCGCCTCGGATCGAGAAAGCAACGCAAGCCGTTTTCGCCCCCGGCCCTACGCTCTCCATACGTACGAACCGGGCCTGGGCTGCCCCGGCTCCCTGGGCCCTGCTGCATTGCTGGGGGTCTCCGGTGCCCGAAACCCACTCCCCACGGGTTCTCCTTCCTGGGGAAACAGGATTGGGCGCGCGAAGGCCTTCTGCGCCCAGCCCCAGCCATGCCCCTTGAGCCAGCTCGGCCGCTCAGCGCCGAGGCCCCGTTGCACCGAAGGCCCAAAACGAGCTTCTGGGAACTGCATTCTGCAAAGGGAAACACTCCTCCGGCAGCAAACCACAGCCCCAATGCGCCTCGGATCCAGAGAGCAACGAAAGCTGTTTTTGCCCCCGGCCCTACGCTCTCCATAGCGCAACGCAGGGCAGGGCTGCCCCTGGCTACCAGAGCCCTGCTGCTTTACTGGGTGTCTTCGGCGGCCAAAACCTTCTCCCCACGGGTTCTCCTTCGTGGGGAAGCAGGATTGGGAGCGCGAAGAAGTTCTGTGCCCAGGCCCCAGCCATGCCCCCTGAGCCAGCTTGGCCGCTCAGCGCCGAGGCCCCATCACACGGAACGCCCAAAACGAGCTTCTGGCAGCTGCATTCTGCAAAGGGAAACTCTCCTCGGGCAGCAAACCACAGCCCCAACGCGCCTCGAATCCAGAAAGCAACGCAAGCCGTTTTCGCGACCGGCCCCACGCTCTCCATAGGGCGAACCGGGCCTGGGCTGCCCCGGCTCCCTGGGCCCTGCTGCTTTGCTGGGGGTCTCGGCGGCCGACACCCACTCCCCACGGATTTTCCTTCGTGGGGAAGCAGGATTGGGCGCGCGAAGAAGTTCTGCGCCCAGTCCCCAGCCATGCCTCCTATGCCAGCTCGGCCGCTCAGCGCCTAGGCCCCGTCGCACCGACGGCCCCAAACGAGCTTCTGGCAGCTGCATTCTGCAAAGGGAAAGTCTCCTCGGGCAGCAAACCACAGCCCCAACGCGCCTCGGATCGAGAAAGCAACGCAAGCCGTTTTCGCCCCAGGCCCTCTGCTCTCCATAGGGCGAACCGGGCTTGGGCTGCCCCGGCTCCCTGGGCCCTGCTGCTTTGCTGGGGGTCTCCGGTGCCCGAAACCCACTCCCCACGGGTTCTCCTTCGTGGGGAAGCAGGATTCGGCGCGCGAAGGCCTTCTGCGCCCAGCCCCAGCCATGCCCCTTGAGCCAGCTCGGCCGCTCAGCGCCGAGGCCCCGTTGCACCGAAGGCCCAAAACGAGCTTCTGGGAACTGCATTCTTCAAAGTGAAACACTCCTCCGGCAGCAAACCACAGCCCCAATGCGCCTCAGATCCAGAGAGCAACACAAGCCGTTTTCGCCCCCGGCCCCACGCTCTCCATAGCGCAAAGCGAGGCTGGGCTCCCTGGGCCCTGCTGCATTGCTGGGGGTCTCCAGCCCCCGAAACATAGTCCCCATGAGTTCTCCTTCGTGGGGAGGCAGGATTGGGCGCGCGAAGAAGTTCTGCGCCCAGTCCCCAGCCATGCCTCCTGTGCCAGCTCGGCCGCTCAGCGCCGAGGCCCCGTCGCACCGACGGCCCCAAACGAGCTTCTGGCAGCTGCATTCTGCAAAGGAAACTCTCCTCGGGCAGCAAACCACAGCCCCAACGCGCCTCGGATCGAGAAAGCAACGCAAGCCGTTTTCGCCCCCGGCCCTACGCTCTCCATACGTACGAACCGGGCCTGGGCTGCCCCGGCTCCCTGGGCCCTGCTGCATTGCTGGGGGTCTCCGGTGCCCGAAACCCACTCCCCACGGGTTCTCCTTCGTGGGGAAGCAGGATTGGGCGCGCGAAGGCCTTCTGCGCCCAGCCCCAGCCATGCCCCTTGAGCCAGCTCGGCCGCTCAGCGCCGAGGCCCGTTGCACCGAAGGCCCAAAACGAGCTTCTGGGAACTGCATTCTGCAAAGGGAAACACTCCTCCGGCAGCAAACCACAGCCCCAACGTGCCTCGGATCCAGAAAGCAACGCAAGCCATTTTCGCGACCGGCCCCACGCTCTCCAAAGCGCGAAGCGGGGCTGGCCTGCCCCTGGCTCCCTGGGCCTGCTGCTTTGCTGGGGGTCTTGGCGGCCGACACCCACTCCCCACGGGTTTTCCTTCGTGGGGAAGCAGGATTGGGCGCGCGAAGGCCTTTTGCGCCCAGTCCACAGCCATGCCTCCTGAGCCAGCTCGGCCGCTCAGGGCCGAGGCCCCGTCGCACCGACGGCCCCAAACGAGCTTCTGGCAGCTGCATTCTGCAAAGGGAAACTCTCCTCGGGCAGCAAACCACAGCCCCAACGCGCCTCGGATCGAGAAAGCAACGCAAGCCGTTTTCGCCCCCGGCCCTACGCTCTCCATACGTACGAACCGGGCCTGGGCTGCCCCGGCTCCCTGGGCCCTGCTGCATTGCTGGGGGTCTCCGGTGCCCGAAACCCACTCCCCACGGGTTCTCCTTCGTGGGGAAGCAGGATTGTGCGCGCGAAGGCCTTCTGCGTCCAGCCCCAGCCATGCCCCTTGAGCCAGCTCGGCCGCTCAGCGCCGAGGCCCCGTTGCACCGAAGGCCCAAAACGAGCTTCTGGGAACTGCATTCTGCAAAGGGAAACACTCCTCCGGCAGCAAACCACAGCCCCAATGCGCCTAGGATCCAGAGAGCAACGCAAGCCGTTTTTGCCCCCGGCCCTATGCTCTCCATAGCGCAACGCAGGGCAGGGCTGCCCCTGGCTACCAGAGCCCTGCTGCTTTACTGGGTGTCTTCGGCGGCCAAAACCTTCTCCCCACGGGTTCTCCTTCGTGGGGAAGCACGATTGGGAGCGCGAAGAAGTTCTGTGCCCAGGCCCCAGCCATGTCCCCTGAGCCAGCTTGGCCGCTCAGCGCCGAGGCCCCATCACACGGAACGCCCAAAACGAGCTTCTGGCAGCTGCATTCTGCAAAGGGAAACTCTCCTCGGGCAGCAAACCACAGCCCCAACGCGCCTCGAATCCAGAAAGCAACGCAAGCCTTTTTCAGCCCCGGCCCCACGCTCTCCATAGGGCAAAGCGGGTAGAGCTGCCCCTGGCTCCCTGGGCCCTGCTGCTTTGCTGGGGGTCTCAGCGTCCGAAACCCACTCCCCACGGGTTTTCCTTCGTGGGGAAGCAGGATTGGGCGCGAGAAGGCCTTCTGCGCCCAGGCCCCAGCCATGCCCCCTGAGCCAGCTCGGCCGCGCAGCGCCGAAGCCCCGTCGCACCGATGGCCCCAAACGAGCTTCTGGCAGCTGCATTCTGCAAAGGGAAACTCTCCTCGGTCAGCATACCACAGACTCAACGCGCCTCAGATCCAGAAAGCAACGCAAGCCGTTTTCGCCACCGGTCCCATGCTCTCCATAGCGCAAAGCGGGGCTAGCCTGCCCCTGGCTCCCTGGGCCCTGTTGCTTTGCTGGGGGTCTCCGGCGGCGCAAACCCAGTCCCCAAGTGTTCTCCTTCGTGGGGAAGCAGGATTGTGCGCGCGAAAGCCTTCTGTGCCCAGCCCCAGCCATGCCCCTTGAGCCAGCTCGGCCGCTCAGCGCCGAGGCCCCGTTGCACCGAAGGCCCAAAACGAGCTTCTGGGAACTGCATTCTGCAAAGTGAAACACTCCTCCGGCAGCAAACCACAGCCCCAATGCGCCTCAGATCCAGAGAGCAGCGCAAGCTTTTTCGCCCCCGGCCCCACGCTCTCCATAGCGCAAAGCGAGGCTGGGCTGCCCCTGGCTCCCTGGGCCCTGCTGCATTGCTCGGGGTCTCCAGCGCCCGAAACCTAGTCCCCATGAGTTCTCCTTCGTGGGGAGGCAGGATTGGGCGCGCAAAGAAGTTCTGCGCCCAGTCCCCAGCCATGCCTCCTGTGCCAGCTCGGCCGCTCAGCGCCGAGGCCCCGTCGCACCGACGGCCCCAAACGAGCTTCTGGCAGCTGCATTCTGCAAAGGGAAAGTCTCCTCGGGCAGCAAACCACAGCCCCAACGCGCCTCGGATCGAGAAAGCAACGCAAGCCGTTTTCGCCCCAGGCCCTCTGCTCTCCATAGGGCGAACCGGGCCTGGGCTGCCCCGGCTCCCTGGGCCCTGCTGCTTTGCTGGGGGTCTCCGGTGCCCGAAACCCACTCCCCACGGGTTCTCCTTCGTGGGGAAGCAGGATTCGGCGCGCGAAGGCCTTCTGCGCCCAGCCCCAGCCATGCCCCTTGAGCCAGCTCGGCCGCTCAGCGCCGAGGCCCCGTTGCACCGAAGGCCCAAAACGAGCTTCTGGGAACTGCATTCTTCAAAGTGAAACACTCCTCCGGCAGCAAACCACAGCCCCAATGCGCCTCAGATCCAGAGAGCAACACAAGCCGTTTTCGCCCCCGGCCCCACGCTCTCCATAGCGCAAAGCGAGGCTGGGCTCCCTGGGCCCTGCTGCATTGCTGGGGGTCTCCAGCCCCCGAAACATAGTCCCCATGAGTTCTCCTTCGTGGGGAGGCAGGATTGGGCGCGCGAAGAAGTTCTGCGCCCAGTCCCCAGCCATGCCTCCTGTGCCAGCTCGGCCGCTCAGCGCCGAGGCCCCGTCGCACCGACGGCCCCAAACGAGCTTCTGGCAGCTGCATTCTGCAAAGGAAAGTCTCCTCGGGCAGCAAACCACAGCCCCAACGCGCCTCGGATCGAGAAAGCAACGCAAGCCGTTTTCGCCCCCGGCCCTACGCTCTCCATACGTACGAACCGGGCCTGGGCTGCCCCGGCTCCCTGGGCCCTGCTGCATTGCTGGGGGTCTCCGGTGCCCGAAACCCACTCCCCACGGGTTCTCCTTCGTGGGGAAGCAGGATTGGGCGCGCGAAGGCCTTCTGCGCCCAGCCCCAGCCATGCCCCTTGAGCCAGCTCGGCTGCTCAGCGCCGAGGCCCCGTTGCACCGAAGGCCCAAAACGAGCTTCTGGGAACTGCATTCTGCAAAGGGAAACACTCCTCCGGCAGCAAACCACAGCCCCAACGTGCCTCGGATCCAGAAAGCAACGCAAGCCATTTTCGCGACCGGCCCCACGCTCTCCAAAGCGCGAAGCGGGGCTGGCCTGCCCCTGGCTCCCTGGGCCTGCTGCTTTGCTGGGGGTCTTGGCGGCCGACACCCACTCCCCACGGGTTTTCCTTCGTGGGGAAGCAGGATTGGGCGCGCGAAGGCCTTTTGCGCCCAGTCCACAGCCATGCCTCCTGAGCCAGCTCGGCCGCTCAGGGCCGAGGCCCTGTCGCACCGACGGCCCCAAACGAGCTTCTGGCAGCTGCATTCTGCAAAGGGAAACTCTCCTCGGGCAGCAAACCACAGCCCCAACGCGCCTCGGATCGAGAAAGCAACGCAAGCCGTTTTCGCCCCCGGCCCTACGCTCTCCATACGTACGAACCTGGCCTGGGCTGCCCCGGCTCCCTGGGCCCTGCTGCATTGCTGGGGGTCTCCGGTGCCCGAAACCCACTCCCCACGGGTTCTCCTTCGTGGGGAAGCAGGATTCGGCGCGCGAAGGCCTTCTGCGCCCAGCCCCAGCCATGTCCCTTGAGCAAGCTCGGCCGCTCAGCGCCGAGGCCCCGTTGCACCGAAGGCCCAAAACGAGCTTCTGGGAACTGCATTCTGCAAAGGGAAACACTCCTCCGGCAGCAAACCACAGCCCCAATGCGCCTCGGATCCAGAGAGCAACGCAAGCCGTTTTTGCCCCCGGCCCTACGCTCTCCATAGCGCAACGCAGGGCAGGGCTGCCCCTGGCTACCAGAGCCCTGCTGCTTTACTGGGTGTCTTCGGCGGCCAAAACCTTCTCCCCACGGGTTCTCCTTCGTGGGGAAGCAGGATTGGGAGCGCGAAGAAGTTCTGTGCCCAGGCCCCAGCCATGCCCCCTGAGCCAGCTTGGCCGCTCAGCGCCGAGGCCCCATCACACGGAACGCCCAAAACGAGCTTCTGGCAGCTGCATTCTGCAAAGGGAAACTCTCCTCGGGCAGCAAACCACAGCCCCAACGCGCCTCGAATCCAGAAAGCAACGCAAGCCGTTTTCGCGACCGGCCCCACGCTCTCCATAGGGCGAACCGGGCCTGGGCTGCCCCGGCTCCCTGGGCCCTGCTGCTTTGCTGGGGGTCTCGGCGGCCGACACCCACTCCCCACGGATTTTCCTTCGTGGGGAAGCAGGATTGGGCGCGCGAAGAAGTTCTGCGCCCAGTCCCCAGCCATGCCTCCTGTGCCAGCTCGGCCGCTCAGCGCCGAGGCCCCGTCGCACCGACGGCCCCAAACGAGCTTCTGGCAGCTGCATTCTGCAAAGGGAAAGTCTCCTCGGGCAGCAAACCACAGCCCCAACGCGCCTCGGATCGAGAAAGCAACGCAAGCCGTTTTCGCCCCAGGCCCTCTGCTCTCCATAGGGCGAACCGGGCCTGGGCTGCCCCGGCTCCCTGGGCCCTGCTGCTTTGCTGGGGGTCTCCGGTGCCCGAAACCCACTCCCCACGGGTTCTCCTTCGTGGGGAAGCAGGATTCGGCGCGCGAAGGCCTTCTGCGCCCAGCCCCAGCCATGCCCCTTGAGCCAGCTCGGCCGCTCAGCGCCGAGGCCCCGTTGCACCGAAGGCCCAAAACGAGCTTCTGGGAACTGCATTCTTCAAAGTGAAACACTCCTCCGGCAGCAAACCACAGCCCCAATGCGCCTCAGATCCAGAGAGCAACACAAGCCGTTTTCGCCCCCGGCCCCACGCTCTCCATAGCGCAAAGCGAGGCTGGGCTCCCTGGGCCCTGCTGCATTGCTGGGGGTCTCCAGCCCCCGAAACATAGTCCCCATGAGTTCTCCTTCGTGGGGAGGCAGGATTGGGCGCGCGAAGAAGTTCTGCGCCCAGTCCCCAGCCATGCCTCCTGTGCCAGCTCGGCCGCTCAGCGCCGAGGCCCCGTCGCACCGACGGCCCCAAACGAGCTTCTGGCAGCTGCATTCTGCAAAGGAAAGTCTCCTCGGGCAGCAAACCACAGCCCCAACGCGCCTCGGATCGAGAAAGCAACGCAAGCCGTTTTCGCCCCCGGCCCTACGCTCTCCATACGTACGAACCGGGCCTGGGCTGCCCCGGCTCCCTGGGCCCTGCTGCATTGCTGGGGGTCTCCGGTGCCCGAAACCCACTCCCCACGGGTTCTCCTTCGTGGGGAAGCAGGATTGGGCGCGCGAAGGCCTTCTGCGTCCAGCCCCAGCCATGCCCCTTGAGCCAGCTCGGCCGCTCAGCGCCGAGGCCCCGTTGCACCGAAGGCCCAAAACGAGCTTCTGGGAACTGCATTCTGCAAAGGGAAACACTCCTCCGGCAGCAAACCACAGCCCCAATGCGCCTCGGATCCAGAGAGCAACGCAAGCCGTTTTTGCCCCCGGCCCTATGCTCTCCATAGCGCAACGCAGGGCAGGGCTGCCCCTGGCTACCAGAGCCCTGCTGCTTTACTGGGTGTCTTCGGCGGCCAAAACCTTCTCCCCACGGGTTCTCCTTCGTGGAGAAGCACGATTGGGAGCGCGAAGAAGTTCTGTGCCCAGGCCCCAGCCATGTCCCCTGAGCCAGCTTGGCCGCTCAGCGCCGAGGCCCCATCACACGGAACGCCCAAAACGAGCTTCTGGCAGCTGCATTCTGCAAAGAGAAACTCTCCTCGGGCAGCAAACCACAGCCCCAACGCGCCTCGAATCCAGAAAGCAACGCAAGCCTTTTTCAGCCCCGGCCCCACGCTCTCCATAGGGCAAAGCGGGTAGAGCTGCCCCTGGCTCCCTGGGCCCTGCTGCTTTGCTGGGGGTCTCAGCGTCCGAAACCCACTCCCCACGGGTTTTCCTTCGTGGGGAAGCAGGATTGGGCGCGAGAAGGCCTTCTGCGCCCAGGCCCCAGCCATGCCCCCTGAGCCAGCTCGGCCGCGCAGCGCCGAAGCCCCGTCGCACCGATGGCCCCAAACGAGCTTCTGGCAGCTGCATTCTGCAAAGGGAAACTCTCCTCGGTCAGCAAACCACAGACTCAACGCGCCTCAGATCCAGAAAGCAACGCAAGCCGTTTTCGCCCCAGGCCCTCTGCTCTCCATAGGGCGAACCGGGCCTGGGCTGCCCCGGCTCCCTGGGCCCTGCTGCTTTGCTGGGGGTCTCCGGTGCCCGAAACCCACTCCCCACGGGTTCTCCTTCGTGGGGAAGCAGGATTCGGCGCGCGAAGGCCTTCTGTGCCCAGCCCCAGCCATGCCCCTTGAGCCAGCTCGGCCGCTCAGCGCCGAGGCCCCGTTGCACCGAAGGCCCAAAACGAGCTTCTGGGAACTGCATTCTGCAAAGGGAAACACTCCTCCGGCAGCAAACCACAGCCCCAATGCGCCTCAGATCCAGAGAGCAACACAAGCCGTTTTCGCCCCCGGCCCCACGCTCTCCATAGCGCAAAGCGAGGCTGGGCTGCCCCTGGCTCCCTGGGCCCTGCTGCATTGCTGGGGGTCTCCAGCGCCCGAAACCTAGTCCCCATGAGTTCTCCTTCGTGGGGAGGCAGGATTGGGCGCGCGAAGAAGTTCTGCGCCCAGTCCCCAGCCATGCCTCCTGTGCCAGCTCGGCCGCTCAGCGCCGAGGCCCCGTCGCACCGACGGCCCAAAACGAGCTTCTGGCAGCTGCATTCTGCAAAGGGAAACTCTCCTCGGGCAGCAAACCACAGCCCCAACGTGCCTCGGATCCAGAAAGCAACGCAAGCCGTTTTCGCCACCGGCCCCACGCTCTCCATAGCGCAAAGCGGGGCTGGCCTGCCCCTGGCTCCCTGGGCCCTGCTGCTTTGCTGGGGGACTCCGGCGGCGCAAACCCACTCCCCACGGGTTCTCCTTCGTGGGGAAGCAGGATTGGGCGCGCGAAAGCCTTCTGCGCCCAGCCCCAGCCATGCCCCTTGAGCCAGCTCGGCCGCTCAGCGCCGAGGCCCCGTTGCACCGAAGGCCGAAAACGAGCTTCTGGGAACTGCATTCTGCAAAGGGAAACACTCCTCCGGCAGCAAACCACAGCCCCAATGCGCCTCGGATCCAGAGAGCAACGCAAGCCGTTTTTGCCCCCGGCCCTACGCTCTCCATAGCGCAACGCAGGGCAGGGCTGCCCCTGGCTACCAGAGCCCTGCTGCTTTACTGGGTGTCTTCGGCGGCCAAAACCTTCTCCCCACGGGTTCTCCTTCGTGGGGAAGCAGGATTGGGCGCGCGAAGAAGTTCTGTGCCCAGGCCCCAGCCATGCCCCCTGAGCCAGCTCGGCCGCTCAGCGCCGAGGCCCCATCACACGGAAAGCCCCAAACGAGCTTCTGGCAGCTGCATTCTGCAAAGGGAAAGTCTCCTCTGGCAGCAAACCACAGCCCAACGCGCCTCGGATCGAGAAAGCAACGCAAGCCGTTTTCGCCCTCGGCCCTCTGCTCTCCATAGGGCGAACCGGGCCTGGGCTGCCCCGGCTCCCAGGGCCCTGCTGCTTTCCTGGGGGTCTCCGGTGCCCGAAACCCACTCCCCACTGGTTCTCCTTCGTGGGGAAGCAGAATTGGGCACGCGAAGAAGTTCTGTGCCCAGGCCCTGCCATGCCCCCTGAGCCAGCTCGGCCGCTCAGCGCTGAGGCCCCATCACACGGAACGCCCCAAACGAGCTTCTGGCAGCTGCATTCTGCAAAAGGACTCTCCTCGGGCAGCAAACCACAGCCCCAACGTGCTTCGGATCCAGAAAGCAACGCAAGCCGTTTTCGCCACCGGCCCCACGCTCTCCCTAGCGCAAAGCGGGGCTGGCCTGCCTCTGGCTCCCTTGGCCCTGCTGCTTTTCTGGGGGTCTTCGGTGGCCGAAACCCACTCCCCACGGGTTCTCCTTCATGGGGAAGCAGGATTGGGCGTGTGAAGAACTTCTGCGCCCAGGCCACAGCCATGACCCCTGAGCCAGCTCGGCCGCACAGCGCCGAGGCCCCGTCGCACCGACGGCCCAAAACAAGCTTCTGGCAGCTGCATTCTGCAAAGGGAAACTCTCCTCGGGCAGCAAACCACAGCCCCAATGCGCCTCGGATCCAGAGAGCAACGCAAGCCTTTTTCGGCCCCGGCCCCACGTTCTCCATAGGGCAAAGCGGGTAGAGCTGCCCCTGGCTCCCTGGGCCCTGCTGCTTTGCTGGGGGTCTCAGCGGCCGAAACCCACTCCCCACGGGTTTTCCTTCGTGCGGAAGCAGGATTGGGCGCGCGAAGGCCTTCTGCGCCCAGCCCCAGCCATGCCCCTTGAGCCAGCTCGGCCGCTCAGCGCCGAGGCCCCGTTGCACCAAAGGCCCAAAACGAGCTTCTGGGAACTGCATTCTGCAAAGGGAAACACTCCTCCGGCAGCAAACCACAGCCCCAATGCGCCTCGGATCCAGAGAGCAACGCTAGCCGTTTTTGCCCTCGGCCCCACGCTCTCCATAGGGCAAAGCAGGGCTGAGCTGACCCTGGCTCCCTGGACCCTGCTGCTTTGCTGGGTGTCTCCGGCGGAAGACACTCACTCCCCACGGGTTCTCCTTCGTTGGGAAGCAGGATTAGGGGGACGATGGCCTCATGCGCACAGTTCCCAGCCATGCCCCTTGAGCCAGCTCGGCGGCACAGCGCTGAGGTCCAGTCGCACCTTCGGCCAAAAACGAGCTTCTGGCAGCTGCATTCTGCAAAGGGAAACACTCCTCGAGCAGCAAACCACAGCCCCAACGCGCGTCGGATACTGAAAGCTACGCAAGCCGTTTTCGCCCCCACCCCACCCTCTCCATAGGGCAAAGCGGGGCTGGGCTGCCCCTGGCTCCCTGGGCCCTGCTGCTTTGCTGGGGGTCTCGGCGGCCGAAACCCACTCCCCACGGGTTTTCCTTCGTGGGGAAGCAGGTTGGGCGGGCGAAGGCCTTCTGCGCACAGTCCCCAGCCATGCCACCTGAGCCAGCTCGGCCGCTCAGCGCCGAGGCCCCATCACACGGAACGCCCCAAACGAGCTTCTGGCAGCTGCATTCTGCAAAGGGAAACTCTCCTCGGGCAGCAAACCACAGCCCCAACGTGCCTCGGATCCAGAAAGCAACGCAAGCCATTTTCGCGACCGGCCCCACGCTCTCCAAAGCGCGAAGCGGGGCTGGCCTGCCCCTGGCTCCCTGGGCCTGCTGCTTTGCTGGGGGTCTTGGCGGCCGACACCCACTCCCCACGGGTTTTCCTTCGTGGGGAAGCAGGATTGGGCGCGCGAAGGCCTTTTGCGCCCAGTCCACAGCCATGCCTCCTGAGCCAGCTCGGCCGCTCAGGGCCGAGGCCCCGTCGCACCGACGGCCCCAAACGAGCTTCTGGCAGCTGCATTCTGCAAAGGGAAACTCTCCTCGGGCAGCAAACCACAGCCCCAACGCGCCTCGGATCGAGAAAGCAACGCAAGCCTTTTTCGCCCCCGGCCCTACGCTCTCCATACGTACGAACCGGGCCTGGGCTGCCCCGGCTCCCTGGGCCCTGCTGCTTTGCTGGGGGTCTCCGGTGCCCGAAACCCACTCCCCACGGGTTCTCCTTCGTGGGGAAGCAGGATTCGGCTCGCGAAGGCCTTCTGCGCCCAGCCCCAGCCATGTCCCTTGAGCAAGCTCGGCCGCTCAGCGCCGAGGCCCCGTTGCACCGAAGGCCCAAAACGAGCTTCTGGGAACTGCATTCTGCAAAGGGAAACACTCCTCCGGCAGCAAACCACAGCCCCAATGCGCCTCGGATCCAGAGAGCAACGCAAGCCGTTTTTGCCCCCGGGCCTACGCTCTCCATAGCGCAACGCAGGGCAGGGCTGCCCCTGGCTACCAGAGCCCTGCTGCTTTACTGGGTGTCTTCGGCGGCCAAAACCTTCTCCCCACGGGTTCTCCTTCGTGGGGAAGCAGGATTGGGAGCGCGAAGAAGTTCTGTGCCCAGGCCCCAGCCATGCCCCCTGAGCCAGCTTGGCCGCTCAGCGCCGAGGCCCCATCACACGGAACGCCCAAAACGAGCTTCTGGCAGCTGCACTCTGCAAAGGGAAACTCTCCTCGGGCAGCAAACCACAGCCCCAAGGCGCCTCGAATCCAGAAAGCAACGCAAGCCGTTTTCGCGACCGGCCCCACGCTCTCCATAGGGCGAACCGGGCCTGGGCTGCCCCGGCTCCCTGGGCCCTGCTGCTTTGCTGGGGGTCTCGGCGGCCGACACCCACTCCCCACGGATTTTCCTTCGTGGGGAAGCAGGATTGGGCGCGCGAAGAAGTTCTTCGCCCAGTCCCCAGCCATGCCTCCTGTGCCAGCTCGGCCGCTAGCGCCGAGGCCCCGTCGCACCGACGGCCCCAAACGAGCTTCTGGCAGCTGCATTCTGCAAAGGGAAAGTCTCCTCGGGCAGCAAACCACAGCCCCAACGCGCCTCGGATCGAGAAAGCAACGCAAGCCGTTTTCGCCCCAGGCCCTCTGCTCTCCATAGGGCGAACCGGGCCTGGGCTGCCCCGGCTCCCTGGGCCCTGCTGCTTTGCTGGGGGTCTCCGGTGCCCGAAACCCACTCCCCACGGGTTCTCCTTCGTGGGGAAGCAGGATTCGGCGCGCGAAGGCCTTCTGCGCCCAGCCCCAGCCATGCCCCTTGAGCCAGCTCGGCCGCTCAGCGCCGAGGCCCCGTTGCACCGAAGGCCCAAAACGAGCTTCTGGGAACTGCATTCTTCAAAGTGAAACACTCCTCCGGCAGCAAACCACAGCCCCAATGCGCCTCAGATCCAGAGAGCAACACAAGCCGTTTTCGCCCCCGGCCCCACGCTCTCCATAGCGCAAAGCGAGGCTGAGCTCCCTGGGCCCTGCTGCATTGCTGGGGGTCTCCAGCCCCCGAAACCTAGTCCCCATGAGTTCTCCTTCGTGGGGAGGCAGGATTGGGCGCGCGAAGAAGTTCTGGGCCCAGTCCCCAGCCATGCCTCCTGTGCCAGCTCGGCCGCTCAGCGCCGAGGCCCCGTCGCACCGACGGCCCCAAACGACCTTCTGGCAGCTGCATTCTGCAAAGGGAAAGTCTCCTCGGGCAGCAAACCACAGACTCAACGCGCCTCAGATCCAGAAAGCAACGCAAGCCGTTTTCGCCACCGGCCCCACGTTCTCCATAGCGCAAAGCGGGGCTGGCCTGCCCCTGGCTCCCTGGGCCCTGCTTCTTTGCTGGGGGACTCCGGCGGCGCAAACCCACTCCCCACGGGTTCTCCTTCGTGGGGAAGCAGGATTGGGCGCGAGAAGGCCTTCTGCGCCCAGCCCCAGCCATGCCCCTTGAGCCAGCTCGGCCGCTCAGCGCCTAGGCCCCGTTGCACCGAAGGCCCAAAACGAGCTTCTGGGAACTGCATTCTGCAAAGTGAAACACTCCTCCGGCAGCAAACCGCAGCCCCAATGCGCCTCAGATCCAGAGAACAACACAAGCCGTTTTCGCCCCCGGCCCCACGCTCTCCATAGCGCAAAGCGAGGCTGAGCTCCCTGGGCCCTGCTGCATTGCTGGGGGTCTCAGCGTCCGAAACCCACTCCCCACGTGTTTTCCTTCGTGGGGAAGCAGGATTGGGCGCGAGAAGGCCTTCTGCGCCCAGGCCCCAGCCATTCCACCTGAGCCAGCACGGCCGCGCAGCGCCGAGGCCCCGTCGCACCGATGGCCCCAAACGAGCTTCTGGCAGCTGCATTCTGCAAAGGGAAACTCTCCTCGGGCAGCAAACCACAGACTCAACGCGCCTCAGATCCAGAAAGCAACGCAAGCCGTTTTCGCCACCGGCCCCACGCTCTCCATAGCGCAAAGCGGGGCTAGCCTGCCCCTGGCTCCCTGGGCCCTGCTGCTTTGCTGGGGGTCTCCGGCGGCGCAAACCCAGTCCCCAAGTGTTCTCCTTCGTGGGGAAGCAGGTTTGTGCGCGCGAAAGCCTTCTGCGCCCAGCCCCAGCCATGCCCCTTGAGCCAGCTCGGCCGCTCAGCGCCGAGGCCCCGTTGCACCGAAGGCCCAAAACGAGCTTCTGGGAACTGCATTCTGGAAAGGGAAACACTCCTCCGGCAGCAAACCACAGCCCCAATGCGCCTCAGATCCAGAGAGCAGCGCAAGCCGTTTTCGCCCCCGGCCCCACGCTCTCCATAGCGCAAAGCGAGGCTGGGCTCCCTGGGCCCTGCTGCATTGCTGGGGGTCTCCAGCCCCCGAAACATAGTCCCCATGAGTTCTCCTTCGTGGGGAGGCAGGATTGGCCGCGCGAAGAAGTTCTGCGCCCAGTCCCCAGCCATGCCTCCTGTGCCAGCTCGGCCGCTCAGCGCCGAGGCCCCGTCGCACCGACGGCCCCAAACGAGCTTCTGGCAGCTGCATTCTGCAAAGGAAACTCTCCTCGGGCAGCAAACCACAGCCCCAACGCGCCTCGGATCGAGAAAGCAACGCAAGCCGTTTTCGCCCCCGGCCCTACGCTCTCCATACGTACGAACCGGGCCTGGGCTGCCCCGGCTCCCTGGGCCCTGCTGCATTGCTGGGGGTCTCCGGTGCCCGAAACCCACTCCCCACGGGTTCTCCTTCGTGGGGAAGCAGGATTGGGCGCGCGAAGGCCTTCTGCGTCCAGCCCCAGCCATGCCCCTTGAGCCAGCTCGGCCGCTCAGCGCCGAGGCCCCGTTGCACCGAAGGCCCAAAACGAGCTTCTGGGAACTGCATTCTGCAAAGGGAAACACTCCTCCGGCAGCAAACCACAGCCCCAATGCGCCTCGGATCCAGAGAGCAACGCAAGCCGTTTTTGCCCCCGGCCCTATGCTCTCCATAGCGCAACGCAGGGCAGGGCTGCCCCTGGCTACCAGAGCCCTGCTGCTTTACTGGGTGTCTTCGGCGGCCAAAACCTTCTCCCCACGGGTTCTCCTTCGTGGAGAAGCACGATTGGGAGCGCGAAGAAGTTCTGTGCCCAGGCCCCAGCCATGTCCCCTGAGCCAGCTTGGCCGCTCAGCGCCGAGGCCCCATCACACGGAACGCCCAAAACGAGCTTCTGGCAGCTGCATTCTGCAAAGGGAAACTCTCCTCGGGCAGCAAACCACAGCCCCAACGCGCCTCGAATCCAGAAAGCAACGCAAGCCTTTTTCAGCCCCGGCCCCACGCTCTCCATAGGGCAAAGCGGGTAGAGCTGCCCCTGGCTCCCTGGGCCCTGCTGCTTTGCTGGGGGTCTCAGCGTCCGAAACCCACTCCCCACGGGTTTTCCTTCGTGGGGAAGCAGGATTGGGCGCGAGAAGGCCTTCTGCGCCCAGGCCCCAGCCATGCCCCCTGAGCCAGCTCGGCCGCGCAGCGCCGAAGCCCCGTCGCACCGATGGCCCCAAACGAGCTTCTGGCAGCTGCATTCTGCAAAGGGAAACTCTCCTCGGTCAGCAAACCACAGACTCAACGCGCCTCAGATCCAGAAAGCAACGCAAGCCGTTTTCGCCCCAGGCCCTCTGCTCTCCATAGGGCGAACCGGGCCTGGGCTGCCCCGGCTCCCTGGGCCCTGCTGCTTTGCTGGGGGTCTCCGGTGCCCGAAACCCACTCCCCACGGGTTCTCCTTCGTGGGGAAGCAGGATTCGGCGCGCGAAGGCCTTCTGTGCCCAGCCCCAGCCATGCCCCTTGAGCCAGCTCGGCCGCTCAGCGCCGAGGCCCCGTTGCACCGAAGGCCCAAAACGAGCTTCTGGGAACTGCATTCTGCAAAGGGAAACACTCCTCCGGCAGCAAACCACAGCCCCAATGCGCCTCAGATCCAGAGAGCAACACAAGCCGTTTTCGCCCCCGGCCCCACGCTCTCCATAGCGCAAAGCGAGGCTGGGCTGCCCCTGGCTCCCTGGGCCCTGCTGCATTGCTGGGGGTCTCCAGCCCCCGAAACCTAGTCCCCATGAGTTCTCCTTCGTGGGGAGGCAGGATTGGGCGCGCGAAGAAGTTCTGCGCCCAGTCCCCAGCCATGCCTCCTGTGCCAGCTCGGCCGCTCAGCGCTGAGGCCCCGTCGCACCGACGGCCCAAAACGAGCTTCTGGCAGCTGCATTCTGCAAAGGGAAACTCTCCTCGGGCAGCAAACCACAGCCCCAACGTGCCTCGGATCCAGAAAGCAACGCAAGCCGTTTTCGCCACCGGCCCCACGCTCTCCATAGCGCAAAGCGGGGCTGGCCTGCCCCTGGCTCCCTGGGCCCTGCTGCTTTGCTGGGGGACTCCGGCGGCGCAAACCCACTCCCCACGGGTTCTCCTTCGTGGGGAAGCAGGATTGGGCGCGCGAAAGCCTTCTGCGCCCAGCCCCAGCCATGCCCCTTGAGCCAGCTCGGCCGCTCAGCGCCGAGGCCCCGTTGCACCGAAGGCCGAAAACGAGCTTCTGGGAACTGCATTCTGCAAAGGGAAACACTCCTCCGGCAGCAAACCACAGCCCCAATGCGCCTCGGATCCAGAGAGCAACGCAAGCCGTTTTTGCCCCCGGCCCTACGCTCTCCATAGCGCAACGCAGGGCAGGGCTGCCCCTGGCTACCAGAGCCCTGCTGCTTTACTGGGTGTCTTCGGCGGCCAAAACCTTCTCCCCACGGGTTCTCCTTCGTGGGGAAGCAGGATTGGGCGCGCGAAGAAGTTCTGTGCCCAGGCCCCAGCCATGCCCCCTGAGCCAGCTCGGCCGCTCAGCGCCGAGGCCCCATCACACGGAAAGCCCCAAACGAGCTTCTGGCAGCTGCATTCTGCAAAGGGAAAGTCTCCTCTGGCAGCAAACCACAGCCCAACGCGCCTCGGATCGAGAAAGCAACGCAAGCCGTTTTCGCCCCCGGCCCTCTGCTCTCCATAGAGCGAACCGGGCCTGGGCTGCCCCGGCTCCCAGGGCCCTGCTGCTTTCCTGGGGGTCTCCGGTGCCCGAAACCCACTCCCCACTGGTTCTCCTTCGTGGGGAAGCAGAATTGGGCACGCGAAGAAGTTCTGTGCCCAGGCCCTGCCATGCCCCCTGAGCCAGCTCGGCCGCTCAGCGCTGAGGCCCCATCACACGGAACGCCCCAAACGAGCTTCTGGCAGCTGCATTCTGCAAAAGGACTCTCCTCGGGCAGCAAACCACAGCCCCAACGTGCTTCGGATCCAGAAAGCAACGCAAGCCGTTTTCGCCACCGGCCCCACGCTCTCCCTAGCGCAAAGCGGGGCTGGCCTGCCTCTGGCTCCCTTGGCCCTGCTGCTTTTCTGGGGGTCTTCGGTGGCCGAAACCCACTCCCCACGGGTTCTCCTTCATGGGGAAGCAGGATTGGGCGTGTGAAGAACTTCTGCGCCCAGGCCACAGCCATGACCCCTGAGCCAGCTCGGCCGCACAGCGCCGAGGCCCCGTCGCACCGACGGCCCAAAACAAGCTTCTGGCAGCTGCATTCTGCAAAGGGAAACTCTCCTCGGGCAGCAAACCACAGCCCCAATGCGCCTCGGATCCAGAGAGCAACGCAAGCCTTTTTCGGCCCCGGCCCCACGTTCTCCATAGGGCAAAGCGGGTAGAGCTGCCCCTGGCTCCCTGGGCCCTGCTGCTTTGCTGGGGGTCTCAGCGGCCGAAACCCACTCCCCACGGGTTTTCCTTCGTGCGGAAGCAGGATTGGGCGCGCGAAGGCCTTCTGCGCCCAGCCCCAGCCATGCCCCTTGAGCCAGCTCGGCCGCTCAGCGCCGAGGCCCCGTTGCACCAAAGGCCCAAAACGAGCTTCTGGGAACTGCATTCTGCAAAGGGAAACACTCCTCCGGCAGCAAACCACAGCCCCAATGCGCCTCGGATCCAGAGAGCAACGCTAGCCGTTTTTGCCCTCGGCCCCACGCTCTCCATAGGGCAAAGCAGGGCTGAGCTGACCCTGGCTCCCTGGACCCTGCTGCTTTGCTGGGTGTCTCCGGCGGAAGACACTCACTCCCCACGGGTTCTCCTTCGTTGGGAAGCAGGATTAGGGGGACGATGGCCTCATGCGCACAGTTCCCAGCCATGCCCCTTGAGCCAGCTCGGCGGCACAGCGCTGAGGTCCAGTCGCACCTTCGGCCAAAAACGAGCTTCTGGCAGCTGCATTCTGCAAAGGGAAACACTCCTCGAGCAGCAAACCACAGCCCCAACGCGCGTCGGATACTGAAAGCTACGCAAGCCGTTTTCGCCCCCACCCCACCCTCTCCATAGGGCAAAGCGGGGCTGGGCTGCCCCTGGCTCCCTGGGCCCTGCTGCTTTGCTGGGGGTCTCGGCGGCCGAAACCCACTCCCCACGGGTTTTCCTTCGTGGGGAAGCAGGTTGGGCGGGCGAAGGCCTTCTGCGCACAGTCCCCAGCCATGCCACCTGAGCCAGCTCGGCCGCACAGCGCCGAGGCCCCATCACACGGAACGCCCCAAACGAGCTTCTGGCAGCTGCATTCTGCAAAGGGAAACTCTCCTCGGGCAGCAAACCACAGCCCCAACGTGCCTCGGATCCAGAAAGCAACGCAAGCCATTTTCGCGACCGGCCCCACGCTCTCCAAAGCGCGAAGCGGGGCTGGCCTGCCCCTGGCTCCCTGGGCCTGCTGCTTTGCTGGGGGTCTTGGCGGCCGACACCCACTCCCCACGGGTTTTCCTTCGTGGGGAAGCAGGATTGGGCGCGCGAAGGCCTTTTGCGCCCAGTCCACAGCCATGCCTCCTGAGCCAGCTCGGCCGCTCAGGGCCGAGGCCCCGTCGCACCGACGGCCCCAAACGAGCTTCTGGCAGCTGCATTCTGCAAAGGGAAACTCTCCTCGGGCAGCAAACCACAGCCCCAACGCGCCTCGGATCGAGAAAGCAACGCAAGCCTTTTTCGCCCCCGGCCCTACGCTCTCCATACGTACGAACCGGGCCTGGGCTGCCCCGGCTCCCTGGGCCCTGCTGCTTTGCTGGGGGTCTCCGGTGCCCGAAACCCACTCCCCACGGGTTCTCCTTCGTGGGGAAGCAGGATTCGGCTCGCGAAGGCCTTCTGCGCCCAGCCCCAGCCATGTCCCTTGAGCAAGCTCGGCCGCTCAGCGCCGAGGCCCCGTTGCACCGAAGGCCCAAAACGAGCTTCTGGGAACTGCATTCTGCAAAGGGAAACACTCCTCCGGCAGCAAACCACAGCCCCAATGCGCCTCGGATCCAGAGAGCAACGCAAGCCGTTTTTGCCCCCGGGCCTACGCTCTCCATAGCGCAACGCAGGGCAGGGCTGCCCCTGGCTACCAGAGCCCTGCTGCTTTACTGGGTGTCTTCGGCGGCCAAAACCTTCTCCCCACGGGTTCTCCTTCGTGGGGAAGCAGGATTGGGAGCGCGAAGAAGTTCTGTGCCCAGGCCCCAGCCATGCCCCCTGAGCCAGCTTGGCCGCTCAGCGCCGAGGCCCCATCACACGGAACGCCCAAAACGAGCTTCTGGCAGCTGCACTCTGCAAAGGGAAACTCTCCTCGGGCAGCAAACCACAGCCCCAAGGCGCCTCGAATCCAGAAAGCAACGCAAGCCGTTTTCGCGACCGGCCCCACGCTCTCCATAGGGCGAACCGGGCCTGGGCTGCCCCGGCTCCCTGGGCCCTGCTGCTTTGCTGGGGGTCTCGGCGGCCGACACCCACTCCCCACGGATTTTCCTTCGTGGGGAAGCAGGATTGGGCGCGCGAAGAAGTTCTTCGCCCAGTCCCCAGCCATGCCTCCTGTGCCAGCTCGGCCGCTAGCGCCGAGGCCCCGTCGCACCGACGGCCCCAAACGAGCTTCTGGCAGCTGCATTCTGCAAAGGGAAAGTCTCCTCGGGCAGCAAACCACAGCCCCAACGCGCCTCGGATCGAGAAAGCAACGCAAGCCGTTTTCGCCCCAGGCCCTCTGCTCTCCATAGGGCGAACCGGGCCTGGGCTGCCCCGGCTCCCTGGGCCCTGCTGCTTTGCTGGGGGTCTCCGGTGCCCGAAACCCACTCCCCACGGGTTCTCCTTCGTGGGGAAGCAGGATTCGGCGCGCGAAGGCCTTCTGCGCCCAGCCCCAGCCATGCCCCTTGAGCCAGCTCGGCCGCTCAGCGCCGAGGCCCCGTTGCACCGAAGGCCCAAAACGAGCTTCTGGGAACTGCATTCTTCAAAGTGAAACACTCCTCCGGCAGCAAACCACAGCCCCAATGCGCCTCAGATCCAGAGAGCAACACAAGCCGTTTTCGCCCCCGGCCCCACGCTCTCCATAGCGCAAAGCGAGGCTGAGCTCCCTGGGCCCTGCTGCATTGCTGGGGGTCTCCAGCCCCCGAAACCTAGTCCCCATGAGTTCTCCTTCGTGGGGAGGCAGGATTGGGCGCGCGAAGAAGTTCTGGGCCCAGTCCCCAGCCATGCCTCCTGTGCCAGCTCGGCCGCTCAGCGCCGAGGCCCCGTCGCACCGACGGCCCCAAACGACCTTCTGGCAGCTGCATTCTGCAAAGGGAAAGTCTCCTCGGGCAGCAAACCACAGACTCAACGCGCCTCAGATCCAGAAAGCAACGCAAGCCGTTTTCGCCACCGGCCCCACGTTCTCCATAGCGCAAAGCGGGGCTGGCCTGCCCCTGGCTCCCTGGGCCCTGCTTCTTTGCTGGGGGACTCCGGCGGCGCAAACCCACTCCCCACGGGTTCTCCTTCGTGGGGAAGCAGGATTGGGCGCGAGAAGGCCTTCTGCGCCCAGCCCCAGCCATGCCCCTTGAGCCAGCTCGGCCGCTCAGCGCCTAGGCCCCGTTGCACCGAAGGCCCAAAACGAGCTTCTGGGAACTGCATTCTGCAAAGTGAAACACTCCTCCGGCAGCAAACCACAGCCCCAATGCGCCTCAGATCCAGAGAGCAACACAAGCCGTTTTCGCCCCCGGCCCCACGCTCTCCATAGCGCAAAGCGAGGCTGAGCTCCCTGGGCCCTGCTGCATTGCTGGGGGTCTCAGCGTCCGAAACCCACTCCCCACGTGTTTTCCTTCGTGGGGAAGCAGGATTGGGCGCGAGAAGGCCTTCTGCGCCCAGGCCCCAGCCATTCCACCTGAGCCAGCACGGCCGCGCAGCGCCGAGGCCCCGTCGCACCGATGGCCCCAAACGAGCTTCTGGCAGCTGCATTCTGCAAAGGGAAACTCTCCTCGGGCAGCAAACCACAGACTCAACGCGCCTCAGATCCAGAAAGCAACGCAAGCCGTTTTCGCCACCGGCCCCACGCTCTCCATAGCGCAAAGCGGGGCTAGCCTGCCCCTGGCTCCCTGGGCCCTGCTGCTTTGCTGGGGGTCTCCGGCGGCGCAAACCCAGTCCCCAAGTGTTCTCCTTCGTGGGGAAGCAGGTTTGTGCGCGCGAAAGCCTTCTGCGCCCAGCCCCAGCCATGCCCCTTGAGCCAGCTCGGCCGCTCAGCGCCGAGGCCCCGTTGCACCGAAGGCCCAAAACGAGCTTCTGGGAACTGCATTCTGGAAAGGGAAACACTCCTCCGGCAGCAAACCACAGCCCCAATGCGCCTCAGATCCAGAGAGCAGCGCAAGCCGTTTTCGCCCCCGTCCCCACGCTCTCCATAGCGCAAAGCGAGGCTGGGCTGCCCCTGGCTCCCTGGGCCCTGCTGCATTGCTGGGGGTCTCCAGCGCCCGAAACCTAGTCCCCATGAGTTCTCCTTCGTGGGGAGGCAGGATTGGCCGCGCGAAGAAGTTCTGCGCCCAGTCCCCAGCCATGCCTCCTGTGCCAGCTCGGCCGCTCAGCGCCGAGGCCCCGTCGCACCGACGGCCCAAAACGAGCTTCTGGCAGCTGCATTCTGCAAAGGGAAAGTCTCCTCGGGCAGCAAACCACAGCCCCAACGCGCCTCGGATCGAGAAAGCAACGCAAGCCGTTTTCGCCCCCGGCCCTCTGCTCTCCATAGGGCGTACCGGGCCTGGGCTGGGAACTGCATTCTGCAAAGGGAAACACTCCTCCGGCAGCAAACCACAGCCCCAATGCGCCTCGGATCCAGAGAGCAACGCAAGCCGTTTTTGCACCCAGCCCCACGCTCTCCATAGCGCAACGCAGGGCAGGGCTGCCCCTGGCTACCAGAGCCCTGCTGCTTTACTGGGTGTCTTCGGCGGCCAAAACCCACTCCCCACGGGTTCTCCTTCGTGGGGAAGCAGGATTGGGCGCGCGAAGGCCTTCTGCGCCCAGACCCCAGCCATGCCAGCTGAGCCAGCTCGGGCGCGCAGCGCCGAAGCCCCGTCGCACCGATGGCCCCAAACGAGCTTCTGGCAGCTGCATTCTGCAAAGGGAAACTCTCCTCGGGCAGCAAACCACAGACTCAACGCGCCTCAGATCCAGAAAACAACACAAGCCGTTTTCGCCCCCGGCCCCACGCTCTCCATAGCGCAAAGCGAGGCTGGGCTGCCCCTGGCTCCGTGGGCCCTGCTGCATTGCTGGGGGTCTCCAGCGCCCGAAACCTAGTCCCCATGAGTTCTTCTTCGTGGGGAGGCAGGATTGGGCGCGCGAAGAAGTTCTGCGCCCAGTCCCCAGCCATGCCTCCTGTGCCAGCTCGGCCGCTCAGCGCCGAGGCCCCGTCGCACCGACGGCCCAAAACGAGCTTCTGGCAGCTGCATTCTGCAAAGGGAAAGTCTCCTCGGGCAGCAAACCACAGACTCAACGCGCCTCGGATCCAGAAAGCAACGCAAGCCGTTTTCGCCACCGGCCCCACGTTCTCCATAGCGCAAAGCGGGGCTGGCCTGCCCCTGGCTCCCTGGGCCCTGCTTCTTTGCTGGGGGACTCCGGCGGCGCAAACCCACTCCCCACGGGTTCTCCTTCGTGGGGAAGCAGGATTGGGCGCGAGAAGGCCTTCTGCGCCCAGCCCCAGCCATGCCCCTTGAGCCAGCTCGGCCGCTCAGCGCCTAGGCCCCGTTGCACCGAAGGCCCAAAACGAGCTTCTGGGAACTGCATTCTGCAAAGTGAAACACTCCTCCGGCAGCAAACCACAGCCCCAATGCGCCTCAGATCCAGAGAACAACACAAGCCGTTTTCGCCCCCGGCCCCACGCTCTCCATAGCGCAAAGCGAGGCTGAGCTCCCTGGGCCCTGCTGCATTGCTGGGGGTCTCAGCGTCCGAAACCCACTCCCCACGTGTTTTCCTTCGTGGGGAAGCAGGATTGGGCGCGAGAAGGCCTTCTGCGCCCAGGCCCCAGCCATTCCACCTGAGCCAGCACGGCCGCGCAGCGCCGAGGCCCCGTCGCACCGATGGCCCCAAACGAGCTTCTGGCAGCTGCATTCTGCAAAGGGAAACTCTCCTCGGGCAGCAAACCACAGACTCAACGCGCCTCAGATCCAGAAAGCAACGCAAGCCGTTTTCGCCACCGGCCCCACGCTCTCCATAGCGCAAAGCGGGGCTAGCCTGCCCCTGGCTCCCTGGGCCCTGCTGCTTTGCTGGGGGTCTCCGGCGGCGCAAACCCAGTCCCCAAGTGTTCTCCTTCGTGGGGAAGCAGGTTTGTGCGCGCGAAAGCCTTCTGCGCCCAGCCCCAGCCATGCCCCTTGAGCCAGCTCGGCCGCTCAGCGCCGAGGCCCCGTTGCACCGAAGGCCCAAAACGAGCTTCTGGGAACTGCATTCTGGAAAGGGAAACACTCCTCCGGCAGCAAACCACAGCCCCAATGCGCCTCAGATCCAGAGAGCAGCGCAAGCCGTTTTCGCCCCCGGCCCCACGCTCTCCATAGCGCAAAGCGAGGCTGGGCTGCCCCTGGCTCCCTGGGCCCTGCTGCATTGCTGGGGGTCTCCAGCGCCCGAAACCTAGTCCCCATGAGTTCTCCTTCGTGGGGAGGCAGGATTGGCCGCGCGAAGAAGTTCTGCGCCCAGTCCCCAGCCATGCCTCCTGTGCCAGCTCGGCCGCTCAGCGCCGAGGCCCCGTCGCACCGACGGCCCAAAACGAGCTTCTGGCAGCTGCATTCTGCAAAGGGAAAGTCTCCTCGGGCAGCAAACCACAGCCCCAACGCGCCTCGGATCGAGAAAGCAACGCAAGCCGTTTTCGCCCCCGGCCCTCTGCTCTCCATAGGGCGTACCGGGCCTGGGCTGGGAACTGCATTCTGCAAAGGGAAACACTCCTCCGGCAGCAAACCACAGCCCCAATGCGCCTCGGATCCAGAGAGCAACGCAAGCCGTTTTTGCACCCAGCCCCACGCTCTCCATAGCGCAACGCAGGGCAGGGCTGCCCCTGGCTACCAGAGCCCTGCTGCTTTACTGGGTGTCTTCGGCGGCCAAAACCCACTCCCCACGGGTTCTCCTTCGTGGGGAAGCAGGATTGGGCGCGCGAAGGCCTTCTGCGCCCAGACCCCAGCCATGCCAGCTGAGCCAGCTCGGGCGCGCAGCGCCGAAGCCCCGTCGCACCGATGGCCCCAAACGAGCTTCTGGCAGCTGCATTCTGCAAAGGGAAACTCTCCTCGGGCAGCAAACCACAGACTCAACGCGCCTCAGATCCAGAAAACAACACAAGCCGTTTTCGCCCCCGGCCCCACGCTCTCCATAGCGCAAAGCGAGGCTGGGCTGCCCCTGGCTCCGTGGGCCCTGCTGCATTGCTGGGGGTCTCCAGCGCCCGAAACCTAGTCCCCATGAGTTCTTCTTCGTGGGGAGGCAGGATTGGGCGCGCGAAGAAGTTCTGCGCCCAGTCCCCAGCCATGCCTCCTGTGCCAGCTCGGCCGCTCAGCGCCGAGGCCCCGTCGCACCGACGGCCCAAAACGAGCTTCTGGCAGCTGCATTCTGCAAAGGGAAACTCTCCTCGGGCAGCAAACCACAGCCCCAACGTGCCTCGGATCCAGAAAGCAACGCAAGCCGTTTTCGCCACCGGCCCCACGTTCTCCATAGCGCAAAGCGGGGCTGGCCTGCCCCTGGCTCCCTGGGCCCTGCTGCTTTGCTGGGGGACTCCGGCGGCGCAAACCCACTCCCCACGGGTTCTCCTTCGTGGGGAAGCAGGATTGGGCGCGCGAAGGCCTTCTGCGCCCAGCCCCAGCCATGCCCCTTGAGCCAGCTCGGCCGCTCAGCGCCGAGGCCCCGTTGCACCGAAGGCCCAAAACGAGCTTCTGGGAACTGCATTCTGCAAAGTGAAACACTCCTCTGACAGCAAACCGCAGCCCCAATGCGCCTCAGATCCAGAGAGCAACACAAGCCGTTTTCGCCCCCGGCCCCACGCTCTCCATAGCGCAAAGCGAGGCTGAGCTCCCTGGGCCCTGCTGCTTTGCTGGGGGTCTCAGCGGCCGAAACCCACTCCCCACGGGTTTTCCTTCGTGGGGAAGCAGGATTGGGCGCGAGAAGGCCTTCTGCGCCCAGGCCCCAGCCATTCCACCTGAGCCAGCTCGGCCGCGCAGCGCCGAGGCCCCGTCGCACCGATGGCCCCAAACGAGCTTCTGGCAGCTGCATTCTGCAAAGGGAAACACTCCTCCGGCAGCAAACCACAGCCCCAATGCGCCTCAGATCCAGAGAGCAGCGCAAGCCGTTTTCGCCCCCGGCCCCACGCTCTCCATAGCGCAAAGCGAGGCTGGGCTGCCCCTGGCTCCCTGGGCCCTGCTGCATTGCTGGGGGTCTCCAGCGCCCGAAACCTAGTCCCCATGAGTTCTCCTTCGTGGGGAGGCAGGATTGGCCGCGCGAAGAAGTTCTGCGCCCAGTCCCCAGCCATGCCTCCTGTGCCAGCTCGGCCGCTCAGCGCCGAGGCCCCGTCGCACCGACGGCCCAAAACGAGCTTCTGGCAGCTGCATTCTGCAAAGGGAAAGTCTCCTCGGGCAGCAAACCACAGCCCCAACGCGCCTCGGATCGAGAAAGCAACGCAAGCCGTTTTCGCCCCCGGCCCTCTGCTCTCCATAGGGCGAACCGGGCCTGGGCTGCCCCGGCTCCCTGGGCCCTGCTGCTTTGCTGGGGGTCTCCGGTGCCCGAAACCCACTCCCCACGGGTTCTCCTTCGTGGGGAAGCAGGATTGGGCGCGCGAAAGCCTTCTGCGCCCAGCCCCAGCCATGCCCCTTGAGCCAGCTCGGCCGCTCAGCGCCGAGGCCCCGTTGCACCGAAGGCCGAAAACGAGCTTCTGGGAACTGCATTCTGCAAAGGGAAACACTCCTCCGGCAGCAAACCACAGCCCCAATGCGCCTCGGATCCAGAGAGCAACGCAAGCCGTTTTTGCACCCAGCCCCACGCTCTCCATAGCGCAACGCAGGGCAGGGCTGCCCCTGGCTACCAGAGCCCTGCTGCTTTACTGGGTGTCTTCGGCGGCCAAAACCTTCTCCCCACGGGTTCTCCTTCGTGGGGAAGCAGGATTGGGCGCGCGAAGAAGTTCTGTGCCCAGGCCCCAGCCATGCCCCCTGAGCCAGCTCGGCCGCTCAGCGCCGAGGCCCCATCACACGGAAAGCCCCAAACGAGCTTCTGGCAGCTGCATTCTGCAAAGGGAAAGTCTCCTCGGGCAGCAAACCACAGCCCCAACGCGCCTCGGATCGAGAAAGCAACGCAAGCCGTTTTCGCCCCAGGCCCTCTGCTCTCCATAGGGCGAACCGGGCCTGGGCTGCCCAGGCTCCCTGGGCCCTGCTGCTTTGCTGGGGGTCTCCGGTGCCCGAAACCCACTCCCCACGGGTTCTCCTTCGTGGGGAAGCAGGATTCGGCGCGCGAAGGCCTTCTGCGCCCAGCCCCAGCCATGCCCCTTGAGCCAGCTCGGCCGCTCAGCGCCGAGGCCCCGTTGCACCGAAGGCCCAAAACGAGCTTCTGGGAACTGCATTCTTCAAAGTGAAACACTCCTCCGGCAGCAAACCACAGCCCCAATGCGCCTCAGATCCAGAGAGCAACACAAGCCGTTTTCGCCCCCGGCCCCACGCTCTCCATAGCGCAAAGCGAGGCTGAGCTCCCTGGGCCCTGCTGCATTGCTGGGGGTCTCCAGCCCCCGAAACCTAGTCCCCATGAGTTCTCCTTCGTGGGGAGGCAGGATTGGGCGCGCGAAGAAGTTCTGGGCCCAGTCCCCAGCCATGCCTCCTGTGCCAGCTCGGCCGCTCAGCGCCGAGGCCCCGTCGCACCGACGGCCCCAAACGACCTTCTGGCAGCTGCATTCTGCAAAGGGAAAGTCTCCTCGGGCAGCAAACCACAGACTCAACGCGCCTCAGATCCAGAAAGCAACGCAAGCCGTTTTCGCCACCGGCCCCACGTTCTCCATAGCGCAAAGCGGGGCTGGCCTGCCCCTGGCTCCCTGGGCCCTGCTTCTTTGCTGGGGGACTCCGGCGGCGCAAACCCACTCCCCACGGGTTCTCCTTCGTGGGGAAGCAGGATTGGGCGCGAGAAGGCCTTCTGCGCCCAGCCCCAGCCATGCCCCTTGAGCCAGCTCGGCCGCTCAGCGCCTAGGCCCCGTTGCACCGAAGGCCCAAAACGAGCTTCTGGGAACTGCATTCTGCAAAGTGAAACACTCCTCCGGCAGCAAACCACAGCCCCAATGCGCCTCAGATCCAGAGAGCAACACAAGCCGTTTTCGCCCCCGGCCCCACGCTCTCCATAGCGCAAAGCGAGGCTGAGCTCCCTGGACCCTGCTGCATTGCTGGGGGTCTCAGCGTCCGAAACCCACTCCCCACGTGTTTTCCTTCGTGGGGAAGCAGGATTGGGCGCGAGAAGGCCTTCTGCGCCCAGGCCCCAGCCATTCCACCTGAGCCAGCACGGCCGCGCAGCGCCGAGGCCCCGTCGCACCGATGGCCCCAAACGAGCTTCTGGCAGCTGCATTCTGCAAAGGGAAACTCTCCTCGGGCAGCAAACCACAGACTCAACGCGCCTCAGATCCAGAAAGCAACGCAAGCCGTTTTCGCCACCGGCCCCACGCTCTCCATAGCGCAAAGCGGGGCTAGCCTGCCCCTGGCTCCCTGGGCCCTGCTGCTTTGCTGGGGGTCTCCGGCGGCGCAAACCCAGTCCCCAAGTGTTCTCCTTCGTGGGGAAGCAGGTTTGTGCGCGCGAAAGCCTTCTGCGCCCAGCCCCAGCCATGCCCCTTGAGCCAGCTCGGCCGCTCAGCGCCGAGGCCCCGTTGCACCGAAGGCCCAAAACGAGCTTCTGGGAACTGCATTCTGGAAAGGGAAACACTCCTCCGGCAGCAAACCACAGCCCCAATGCGCCTCAGATCCAGAGAGCAGCGCAAGCCGTTTTCGCCCCCGGCCCCACGCTCTCCATAGCGCAAAGCGAGGCTGGGCTGCCCCTGGCTCCCTGGGCCCTGCTGCATTGCTGGGGGTCTCCAGCGCCCGAAACCTAGTCCCCATGAGTTCTCCTTCGTGGGGAGGCAGGATTGGCCGCGCGAAGAAGTTCTGCGCCCAGTCCCCAGCCATGCCTCCTGTGCCAGCTCGGCCGCTCAGCGCCGAGGCCCCGTCGCACCGACGGCCCAAAACGAGCTTCTGGCAGCTGCATTCTGCAAAGGGAAAGTCTCCTCGGGCAGCAAACCACAGCCCCAACGCGCCTCGGATCGAGAAAGCAACGCAAGCCGTTTTCGCCCCCGGCCCTCTGCTCTCCATAGGGCGTACCGGGCCTGGGCTGGGAACTGCATTCTGCAAAGGGAAACACTCCTCCGGCAGCAAACCACAGCCCCAATGCGCCTCGGATCCAGAGAGCAACGCAAGCCGTTTTTGCACCCAGCCCCACGCTCTCCATAGCGCAACGCAGGGCAGGGCTGCCCCTGGCTACCAGAGCCCTGCTGCTTTACTGGGTGTCTTCGGCGGCCAAAACCCACTCCCCACGGGTTCTCCTTCGTGGGGAAGCAGGATTGGGCGCGCGAAGGCCTTCTGCGCCCAGACCCCAGCCATGCCAGCTGAGCCAGCTCGGGCGCGCAGCGCCGAAGCCCCGTCGCACCGATGGCCCCAAACGAGCTTCTGGCAGCTGCATTCTGCAAAGGGAAACTCTCCTCGGGCAGCAAACCACAGACTCAACGCGCCTCAGATCCAGAAAACAACACAAGCCGTTTTCGCCCCCGGCCCCACGCTCTCCATAGCGCAAAGCGAGGCTGGGCTGCCCCTGGCTCCGTGGGCCCTGCTGCATTGCTGGGGGTCTCCAGCGCCCGAAACCTAGTCCCCATGAGTTCTTCTTCGTGGGGAGGCAGGATTGGGCGCGCGAAGAAGTTCTGCGCCCAGTCCCCAGCCATGCCTCCTGTGCCAGCTCGGCCGCTCAGCGCCGAGGCCCCGTCGCACCGACGGCCCAAAACGAGCTTCTGGCAGCTGCATTCTGCAAAGGGAAACTCTCCTCGGGCAGCAAACCACAGCCCCAACGTGCCTCGGATCCAGAAAGCAACGCAAGCCGTTTTCGCCACCGGCCCCACGTTCTCCATAGCGCAAAGCGGGGCTGGCCTGCCCCTGGCTCCCTGGGCCCTGCTGCTTTGCTGGGGGACTCCGGCGGCGCAAACCCACTCCCCACGGGTTCTCCTTCGTGGGGAAGCAGGATTGGGCGCGCGAAGGCCTTCTGCGCCCAGCCCCAGCCATGCCCCTTGAGCCAGCTCGGCCGCTCAGCGCCGAGGCCCCGTTGCACCGAAGGCCCAAAACGAGCTTCTGGGAACTGCATTCTGCAAAGTGAAACACTCCTCTGACAGCAAACCGCAGCCCCAATGCGCCTCAGATCCAGAGAGCAACACAAGCCGTTTTCGCCCCCGGCCCCACGCTCTCCATAGCGCAAAGCGAGGCTGAGCTCCCTGGGCCCTGCTGCTTTGCTGGGGGTCTCAGCGGCCGAAACCCACTCCCCACGGGTTTTCCTTCGTGGGGAAGCAGGATTGGGCGCGAGAAGGCCTTCTGCGCCCAGGCCCCAACCATTCCACCTGAGCCAGCTCGGCCGCGCAGCGCCGAGGCCCCGTCGCACCGATGGCCCCAAACGAGCTTCTGGCAGCTGCATTCTGCAAAGGGAAACACTCCTCCGGCAGCAAACCACAGCCCCAATGCGCCTCAGATCCAGAGAGCAGCGCAAGCCGTTTTCGCCCCCGGCCCCACGCTCTCCATAGCGCAAAGCGAGGCTGGGCTGCCCCTGGCTCCCTGGGCCCTGCTGCATTGCTGGGGGTCTCCAGCGCCCGAAACCTAGTCCCCATGAGTTCTCCTTCGTGGGGAGGCAGGATTGGCCGCGCGAAGAAGTTCTGCGCCCAGTCCCCAGCCATGCCTCCTGTGCCAGCTCGGCCGCTCAGCGCCGAGGCCCCGTCGCACCGACGGCCCAAAACGAGCTTCTGGCAGCTGCATTCTGCAAAGGGAAAGTCTCCTCGGGCAGCAAACCACAGCCCCAACGCGCCTCGGATCGAGAAAGCAACGCAAGCCGTTTTCGCCCCCGGCCCTCTGCTCTCCATAGGGCGAACCGGGCCTGGGCTGCCCCGGCTCCCTGGGCCCTGCTGCTTTGCTGGGGGTCTCCGGTGCCCGAAACCCACTCCCCACGGGTTCTCCTTCGTGGGGAAGCAGGATTGGGCGCGCGAAAGCCTTCTGCGCCCAGCCGCAGCCATGCCCCTTGAGCCAGCTCGGCCGCTCAGCGCCGAGGCCCCGTTGCACCGAAGGCCGAAAACGAGCTTCTGGGAACTGCATTCTGCAAAGGGAAACACTCCTCCGGCAGCAAACCACAGCCCCAATGCGCCTCGGATCCAGAGAGCAACGCAAGCCGTTTTTGCACCCAGCCCCACGCTCTCCATAGCGCAACGCAGGGCAGGGCTGCCCCTGGCTACCAGAGCCCTGCTGCTTTACTGGGTGTCTTCGGCGGCCAAAACCTTCTCCCCACGGGTTCTCCTTCGTGGGGAAGCAGGATTGGGCGCGCGAAGAAGTTCTGTGCCCAGGCCCCAGCCATGCCACTTGAGCCAGCTCGGCCGCTCAGCGCCGAGGCCCCATCACACGGAAAGCCCCAAACGAGCTTCTGGCAGCTGCATTCTGCAAAGGGAAAGTCTCCTCTGGCAGCAAACCACAGCCCAACGCGCCTCGGATCGAGAAAGCAACGCAAGCCGTTTTCGCCCCCGGCCCTCTGCTCTCCATAGTGCGAACCGGGCCTGGGCTGCCCCGGCTCCCAGGGCCCTGCTGCTTTCCTGGGGGTCTCCGGTGCCCGAAACCCACTCCCCACTGGTTCTCCTTCGTGGGGATGCAGAATTGGGCACGCGAAGAAGTTCTGTGCCCAGGCCCTGCCATGCCCCCTGAGCCAGCTCGGCCGCTCAGCGCTGAGGCCCCATCACACGGAACGCCCCAAACGAGCTTCTGGCAGCTGCATTCTGCAAAAGGACTCTCCTCGGGCAGCAAACCACAGCCCCAACGTGCTTCGGATCCAGAAAGCAACGCAAGCCGTTTTCGCCACCGGCCCCACGCTCTCCCTAGCGCAAAGCGGGGCTGGCCTGCCCCTGGCTCCCTTGGCCCTGCTGCTTTTCTGGGGGTCTTCGGTGGCCGAAACCCACTCCCCACGGGTTCTCCTTCATGGGGAAGCAGGATTGGGCGTGTGAAGAACTTCTGCGCCCAGGCCACAGCCATGACCCCTGAGCCAGCTCGGCCGCACAGCGCCGAGGCCCCGTCGCACCGACGGCCCAAAACAAGCTTCTGGCAGCTGCATTCTGCAAAGGGAAACTCTCCTCGGGCAGCAAACCACAGCCCCAACGCGCCTCGGATCCAGAAAGCAACGCAAGCCTTTTTCGGCCCCGGCCCCACGTTCTCCATAGGGCAAAGCGGGTAGAGCTGCCCCTGGCTCCCTGGGCCCTGCTGCTTTGCTGGGGGTCTCAGCGGCCGAAACCCACTCCCCACGGGTTTTCCTTCGTGCGGAAGCAGGATTGGGCGCGCGAAGGCCTTCTGCGCCCAGCCCCAGCCATGCCCCTTGAGCCAGCTCGGCAGCTCAGCGCCGAGGCCCCGTTGCACCAAAGGCCCAAAACGAGCTTCTGGGAACTGCATTCTGCAAAGGGAAACACTCCTCCGGCAGCAAACCACAGCCCCAATGCGCCTCGGATCCAGAGAGCAACGCAAGCCGTTTTTGCCCCCGGCCCCACGCTCTCCATAGGGCAAAGCAGGGCTGAGCTGACCCTGGCTCCCTGGACCCTGCTGCTTTGCTGGGTGTCTCCGGCGGAAGACACTCACTCCCCACGGGTTCTCCTTCGTTGGGAAGCAGGATTAGGGGGACGATGGCCTCATGCGCACAGTTCCCAGCCATGCCCCTTGAGCCAGCTCGGCGGCACAGCGCTGAGGTCCAGTCGCACCTTCGGCCAAAAACGAGCTTCTGGCAGCTGCATTCTGCAAAGGGAAACACTCCTCGAGCAGCAAACCACAGCCCCAACGCGCGTCGGATCCAGAAAGCAACGCAAGCCGTTTTCGCCCCCGCCCCACCCTCTCCATAGGGCAAAGCGGGGCTGGGCTGCCCCTGGCTCCCTGGGCCCTGCTGCTTTGCTGGGGGTCTCGGCGGCCGAAACCCACTCCCCAGGGGTTTTCCTTCGTGGGGAAGCAGGTTGGGCGGGCGAAGGCCTTCTGCGCACAGTCCCCAGCCATGCCACCTGAGCCAGCTCGGCCGCTCAGCGCCGAGGCCCCATCACACGGAACGCCCCAAACGAGCTTCTGGCAGCTGCATTCTGCAAAGGGAAACTCTCCTCGGGCAGCAAACCAGAGCCCCAACGTGCCTCGGATCCAGAAAGCAACGCAAGCCATTTTCGCGACCGGCCCCACGCTCTCCAAAGCGCGAAGCGGGGCTGGCCTGCCCCTGGCTCCCTGGGCCTGCTGCTTTGCTGGGGGTCTTGGCGGCCGACACCCACTCCCCACGGGTTTTCCTTCGTGGGGAAGCAGGATTGGGAGCGCGAAGAAGTTCTGTGCCCAGGCCCCAGCCATGCCCCCTGAGCCAGCTTGGCCGCTCAGCGCCGAGGCCCCATCACACGGAACGCCCAAAACGAGCTTCTGGCAGCTGCATTCTGCAAAGGGAAACTCTCCTCGGGCAGCAAACCACAGCCCCAACGCGCCTCAGATCCAGAGAGCAACACAAGCCGTTTTCGCCCCCGGCCCCACGCTCTCCATAGCGCAAAGAGAGGCTGGGCTGCCCCTGGCTCCCTGGGCCCTGCTGCATTGCTGGGGGTCTCCAGCGCCCGAAACCTAGTCCCCATGAGTTCTCCTTCGTGGGGAGGCAGGATTGGCCGCGCGAAGAAGTTCTGCGCCCAGTCCCCAGCCATGCCTCCTGTGCCAGCTCGGCCGCTCAGCGCCGAGGCCCCGTCGCACCGACGGCCCAAAACGAGCTTCTGGCAGCTGCATTCTGCAAAGGGAAACTCTCCTCGGGCAGCAAACCACAGCCCCAACGTGCCTCGGATCCAGAAAGCAACGCAAGCCGTTTTCGCCACCGGCCCCACGCTCTCCATAGCGCAAAGCGGGGCTGGCCTGCCCCGGCTCCCTGGGCCCTGCTGCTTTGCTGGGGGACTCCGGCGGCGCAAACCCACTCCCCACGGGTTCTCCTTCGTGGGGAAGCAGGATTGGGCGCGCGAAGGCCTTCTGCGCCCAGCCCCAGCCATGCCCCTTGAGCCAGCTCGGCCGCTCAGCGCCGAGGCCCCGTTGCACCGAAGGCCGAAAACGAGCTTCTGGGAACTGCATTCTGCAAAGGGAAACACTCCTCCGGCAGCAAACCACAGCCCCAATGCGCCTCGGATCCAGAGAGCAACGCAAGCCGTTTTTGCACCCAGCCCCACGATCTCCATAGCGCAACGCAGGGCAGGGCTGCCCCTGGCTACCAGAGCCCTGCTGCTTTACTGGGTGTCTAGGGCGGCCAAAACCTTCTCCCCACGGGTTCTCCTTCGTGGGGAAGCAGGATTGGGCGCGCGAAGAAGTTCTGTGCCCAGGCCCCAGCCATGCCCCCTGAGCCAGCTCGGCCGCTCAGCGCCGAGGCCCCATCACACGGAACGCCCCAAACGAGCTTCTGGCAGCTGCATTCTGCAAAGGGAAAGTCTCCTCTGGCAGCAAACCACAGCCCAACGCGCCTCGGATCGAGAAAGCAACGCAAGCCGTTTTCGCCCCCGGCCCTCTGCTCTCCATAGGGCGAACCGGGCCTGGGCTGCCCCGGCTCCCAGGGCCCTGCTGCTTTCCTGGGGGTCTCCGGTGCCCGAAACCCACTCCCCACGGGTTCTCCTTCGTGGGGAAGCAGGATTGGGCGCGCGAAGAAGTTCTGTGCCCAGGCCCTGCCATGCCCCCTGAGCCAGCTCGGCCGCTCAGCGCTGAGGCCCCATCACACGGAACGCCCCAAACGAGCTTCTGGCAGCTGCATTCTGCAAAGGGACTCTCCTCGGGCAGCAAACCACAGCCCCAACGTGCTTCGGATCCAGAAAGCAACGCAAGCCGTTTTCGCCACCGGCCCCACGCTCTCCATAGCGCAAAGCGGGGCTGGCCTGCCCCTGGCTCCCTTGGCCCTGCTGCTTTTCTGGGGGTCTTCGGTGGCCGAAACCCACTCCCCACGGGTTCTCCTTCATGGGGAAGCAGGATTGGGCGTGTGAAGAACTTCTGCGCCCAGGCCACAGCCATGACCCCTGAGCCAGCTCGGCCGCTCAGCGCCGAGGCCCCGTCGCACCGACGGCCCAAAACGAGCTTCTGGCAGCTGCATTCTGCAAAGGGAAACTCTCCTCGGGCAGCAAACCACAGCCCCAACGCGCCTCGGATCGAGAAAGCAACGCAAGCCGTTTTCACCCCCGGCCCCCCGCTCTCCATAGAGCGAACCCGGGCTGGGCTGCCCCGGCTCCCTGGGCCCTGCTGCTTTGCTGGGGGTCTCCGGTGCCCGAAACCCACTCCCCACGGGTTCTCCTTCGTGGGGAAGCAGGATTGGGCGCGCGAAGGCCTTCTGCGCCCAGGCCCTGCCATGCCCCCTGAGCCAGCTCGGCCGCGCAGCGCCTAGGCCCCGTCGCACCGAAGGCCCCAAACAATCTTCTGGCAGCTGCATTCTGCAAAGGGAAAGTCTCCTCGGGCAGCAAACCACAGCCCCAACGCGCCTCAGATCCAGAGAGCAACACAAGCCGTTTTCGCCCCCGGCCCCACGCTCTCCATAGCGCAAAGCGAGGCTGAGCTCCCTGGGCCCTGCTGCATTGCTGGGGGTCTCAGCGTCCGAAACCCACTCCCCACGGGTTTTCCTTCGTGGGGAAGCAGGATTGGGCGCGAGAAGGCCTTCTGCGCCCAGGCCCCAGCCATGCCCCCTGAGCCAGCTCGGCCGCGCAGCGCCGAAGCCCCGTCGCACCGATGGCCCCAAACGAGCTTCTGGCAGCTGCATTCTGCAAAGGGAAACTCTCCTCGGTCAGCAAACCACAGACTCAACGCGCCTCAGATCCAGAAAGCAACGCAAGCCGTTTTCGCCACCGGTCCCATGCTCTCCATAGCGCAAAGCGGGGCTAGCCTGCCCCTGGCTCCCTGGGCCCTGCTGCTTTGCTGGGGGTCTCCGGTGCCCGAAACCCACTCCCCACGGGTTCTCCTTCGTGGGGAAGCAGGATTCGGCGCGCGAAGGCCTTCTGCGCCCAGCCCCAGCCATGCCCCTTGAGCCAGCTCGGCCGCTCAGCGCCGAGGCCCCGTTGCACCGAAGGCCCAAAACGAGCTTCTGGGAACTGCATTCTGCAAAGGGAAACACTCCTCCGGCAGCAAACCACAGCCCCAATGCGCCTCAGATCCAGAGAGCAACACAAGCCGTTTTCGCCCCCGGCCCCACGCTCTCCATAGCGCAAAGCGAGGCTGGGCTGCCCCTGGCTCCCTGGGCCCTGCTGCATTGCTGGGGGTCTCCAGCGCCCGAAACCTAGTCCCCATGAGTTCTCCTTCGTGGGGAGGCAGGATTGGGCGCGCGAAGAAGTTCTGGGCCCAGTCCCCAGCCATGCCTCCTGTGCCAGCTCGGCCGCTCAGCGCCGAGGCCCCGTCGCACCGACGGCCCAAAACCAGCTTCTGGCAGCTGCATTCTGCAAAGGGAAACTCTCCTCGGGCAGCAAACCACAGCCCCAAAGTGCCTCGGATCCAGAAAGCAACGCAAGCCGTTTTCGCCACCGGCCCCACGCTCTCCATAGCGCAAAGCGGGGCTGGCCTGCCCCTGGCTCCCTGGGCCCTGCTGCTTTGCTGGGGGACTCCGGCGGCGCAAACCCACTCCCCACGGGTTCTCCTTCGTGGGGAAGCAGGATTGGGCGCGCGAAGGCCTTCTGCGCCCAGCCCCAGCCATGCCCCTTGAGCCAGCTCGGCCGCTCAGCGCCTAGGCCCCGTTGCACCGAAGGCCGAAAACGAGCTTCTGGGAACTGCATTCTGCAAAGGGAAACACTCCTCCGGCAGCAAACCACAGCCCCAATGCGCCTCGGATCCAGAGAGCAACGCAAGCCGTTTTTGCACCCAGCCCCACGCTCTCCATAGCGCAACGCAGGGCAGGGCTGCCCCTGGCTACCAGAGCCCTGCTGCTTTACTGGGTGTCTAGGGCGGCCAAAACCTTCTCCCCACGGGTTCTCCTTCGTGGGGAAGCAGGATTGGGCGCGCGAAGAAGTTCTGTGCCCAGGCCACAGCCATGCCCCCTGAGCCAGCTCGGCCGCTCAGCGCCGAGGCCCCATCACACGGAACGCCCCAAACGAGCTTCTGGCAGCTGCATTCTGCAAAGGGAAAGTCTCCTCTGGCAGCAAACCACAGCCCAACGCGCCTCGGATCGAGAAAGCAACGCAAGCCGTTTTCGCCCCCGGCCCTCTGCTCTCCATAGGGCGAACCGGGCCTGGGCTGCCCCGGCTCCCAGGGCCCTGCTGCTTTCCTGGGGGTCTCCGGTGCCCGAAACCCACTCCCCACGGGTTCTCCTTCGTGGGGAAGCAGGATTGGGCGCGCGAAGAAGTTCTGTGCCCAGGCCCTGCCATGCCCCCTGAGCCAGCTCGGCCGCTCAGCGCTGAGGCCCCATCACACGGAACGCCCCAAACGAGCTTCTGGCAGCTGCATTCTGCAAAGGGACTCTCCTCGGGCAGCAAACCACAGCCCCAACGTGCTTCGGATCCAGAAAGCAACGCAAGCCGTTTTCGCCACCGGCCCCACGCTCTCCATAGCGCAAAGCGGGGCTGGCCTGCCCCTGGCTCCCTTGGCCCTGCTGCTTTTCTGGGGGTCTTCGGTGGCCGAAACCCACTCCCCACGGGTTCTCCTTCATGGGGAAGCAGGATTGGGCGTGTGAAGAACTTCTGCGCCCAGGCCACAGCCATGACCCCTGAGCCAGCTCGGCCGCTCAGCGCCGAGGCCCCGTCGCACCGACGGCCCCAAACGAGCTTCAGGCAGCTGCATTCTGCAAAGGGAAACTCTCCTCGGGCAGCAAACCACAGCCCCAACGCGCCTCGGATCGAGAAAGCAACGCAAACCGTTTTCACCCCCGGCCCCCCGCTCTCCATAGAGCGAACCGGGGCTGGGCTGCCCCGGCTCCCTGGGCCCTGCTGCTTTGCTGGGGGTCTCCGGTGCCCGAAACCCACTCCCCACGGGTTCTCCTTCGTGGGGAAGCAGGATTGGGCGCGCGAAGGCCTTCTGCGCCCAGGCCCTGCCATGCCCCCTGAGCCAGCTCGGCCGCGCAGTGCCTAGGCCCCGTCGCACCGAAGGCCCCAAACAATCTTCTGGCAGCTGCATTCTGCAAAGGGAAAGTCTCCTCGGGCAGCAAACCACAGCCCCAACGCGCCTCAGATCCAGAGAGCAACACAAGCCGTTTTCGCCCCCGGCCCCACGCTCTCCATAGCGCAAAGCGAGGCTGAGCTCCCTGGGCCCTGCTGCATTGCTGGGGGTCTCCAGCGCCCGAAACCTAGTCCCCATGAGTTCTCCTTGGTGGGGAGGCAGGATTGGGCGCGCGAAGAAGTTCTGGGCCCAGTCCCCAGCCATGCCTCCTGTGCCAGCTCGGCCGCTCAGCGCCGAGGCCCCGTCGCACCGACAGCCCCAAACGAGCTTCTGGCAGCTGCATTCTGCAAAGGGAAAGTCTCCTCGGGCAGCAAACCACAGCCCCAACGCGCCTCGGATCGAGAAAGCAACGCAAGCCGTTTTCGCCCCCGGCCCTCTGCTCTCCATACGGCGAACCGGGCCTGGGCTGCCCCGGCTCCCTGGGCCCTGCTGCTTTGCTGGGGGTCTCCGGTGCCCGAAACCCACTCCCCACGGGTTCTCCTTCGTGGGGAAGCAGGATTCGGCGCGCGAAGGCCTTCTGCGCCCAGCCCCAGCCATGCCCCTTGAGCCAGCTCGGCCGCTCAGCGCCGAGGCCCCGTTGCACCAAAGGCCCAAAACGAGCTTCTGGGAACTGCATTCTGCAAAGGGAAACACTCCTCCGGCAGCAAACCACAGCCCCAATGCGCCTCGGATCCAGAGAGTAACGCAAGCCGTTTTTGCCCCCGGCCCCCCGCTCTCCATAGGGCAAAGCATGGCTGAGCTGACCCTGGCTCCCTGGACCCTGCTGCTTTGCTGGGTGTCTCCGGCGGAAGACACTCACTCCCCACGGGTTCTCCTTCGTTGGGAAGCAGGATTAGGGGGACGATGGCCTCATGCGCACAGTTCCCAGCCATGCCCCTTGAGCCAGCTCGGCGGCACATCGCTGAAGTCCAGTCGCACCTTCGGCCCAAAACGAGCTTCTGGCAGCTGCATTCTGCAAAGGGAAACACTCCTCGAGCAGCAAACCACAGCCCCAACGCGCTTCGGATCCAGAAAGCAACGCAAGCCGTTTTCGCCCCCGCCCCACCCTCTCCATAGGGCAAGGCGGGGCTGGGCTGCCCCTGGCTCCCTGGGCCCTGCTGCTTTGCTGGGGGTCTCGGCGGCCGAAACCCACTCCCCACGGGTTTTCCTTCGTGGGGAAGCAGGTTGGGCGGGCGAAGGCCTTCTGCGCCCAGGCCCCAGCCTTGCCCCCTGAGCCAGCTCGGCCGCGCAGCGCCGAAGCCCCGTCGCACCGATGGCCCCAAACGAGCTTCTGGCAGCTGCATTCTGCAAAGGGAAACTCTCCTCGGGCAGCAAACCACAGACTCAACGCGCCTCAGATCCAGAAAGCAACGCAAGCCGTTTTCGCCACCGGTCCCATGCTCTCCATAGCGCAAAGCGGGGCTAGCCTGCCCCTGGCTCCCTGGGCCCTGCTGCTTTGCTGGGGGTCTCCGGTGCCCGAAACCCACTCCCCACGGGTTCTCCTTCGTGGGGAAGCAGGATTCGGCGCGCGAAGGCCTTCTGCGCCCAGCCCCAGCCATGCCCCTTGAGCCAGCTCGGCCGCTCAGCGCCGAGGCCCCGTTGCACCGAAGGCCCAAAACGAGCTTCTGGGAACTGCATTCTGCAAAGGGAAACACTCCTCCGGCAGCAAACCACAGCCCCAATGCGCCTCAGATCCAGAGAGCAACACAAGCCGTTTTCGCCCCCGGCCCCACGCTCTCCATAGCGCAAAGCGAGGCTGGGCTGCCCCTGGCTCCCTGGGCCCTGCTGCATTGCTGGGGGTCTCCAGCGCCCGAAACCTAGTCCCCATGAGTTCTCCTTCGTGGGGAGGCAGGATTGGGCGCGCGTAGAAGTTCTGGGCCCAGTCCCCAGCCATGCCTCCTGTGCCAGCTCGGCCGCTCAGCGCCGAGGCCCCGTCGCACCGACGGCCCAAAACCAGCTTCTGGCAGCTGCATTCTGCAAAGGGAAACTCTCCTCGGGCAGCAAACCACAGCCCCAAAGTGCCTCGGAACCAGAAAGCAACGCAAGCCGTTTTCGCCACCGGCCCCACGCTCTCCATAGCGCAAAGCGGGGCTGGGCTGCCCCTGGCTCCCTGGGCCCTGCTGCTTTGCTGGGGGTCTCGGCGGCCGAAACCCACTCCCCACGGGTTTTCCTTCGTGGGGAAGCAGGTTGGGCGGGCGAAGGCCTTCTGCGCCCAGGCCCCAGCCTTGCCCCCTGAGCCAGCTCGGCCGCGCAGCGCCGAAGCCCCGTCGCACCGATGGCCCCAAACGAGCTTCTGGCAGCTGCATTCTGCAAAGGGAAACTCTCCTCGGGCAGCAAACCACAGACTCAACGCGCCTCAGATCCAGAAAGCAACGCAAGCCGTTTTCGCCACCGGTCCCATGCTCTCCATAGCGCAAAGCGGGGCTAGCCTGCCCCTGGCTCCCTGGGCCCTGCTGCTTTGCTGGGGGTCTCCGGTGCCCGAAACCCACTCCCCACGGGTTCTCCTTCGTGGGGAAGCAGGATTCGGCGCGCGAAGGCCTTCTGCGCCCAGCCCCAGCCATGCCCCTTGAGCCAGCTCGGCCGCTCAGCGCCGAGGCCCCGTTGCACCGAAGGCCCAAAACGAGCTTCTGGGAACTGCATTCTGCAAAGGGAAACACTCCTCCGGCAGCAAACCACAGCCCCAATGCGCCTCAGATCCAGAGAGCAACACAAGCCGTTTTCGCCCCCGGCCCCACGCTCTCCATAGCGCAAAGCGAGGCTGGGCTGCCCCTGGCTCCCTGGGCCCTGCTGCATTGCTGGGGGTCTCCAGCGCCCGAAACCTAGTCCCCATGAGTTCTCCTTCGTGGGGAGGCAGGATTGGGCGCGCGAAGAAGTTCTGCGCCCAGTCCCCAGCCATGCCTCCTGTGCCAGCTCGGCCGCTCAGCGCCGAGGCCCCGTCGCACCGACGGCCCAAAACCAGCTTCTGGCAGCTGCATTCTGCAAAGGGAAACTCTCCTCGGGCAGCAAACCACAGCCCCAAAGTGCCTCGGAACCAGAAAGCAACGCAAGCCGTTTTCGCCACCGGCCCCACGCTCTCCATAGCGCAAAGCGGGGCTGGCCTGCCCCTGGCTCCCTGGGCCCTGCTGCTTTGCTGGGGGTCTCCGGCGGCGCAAACCCACTCCCCACGGGTTCTCCTTCGTGGGGAAGCAGGATTGGGCGCGCGAAGGCCTTCTGCGCCCAGCCCCAGCCATGCCCCTTGAGCCAGCTCGGCCGCTCAGCGCCGAGGCCCCGTTGCACCGAAGGCCGAAAACGAGCTTCTGGGAACTGCATTCTGCAAAGGGAAACACTCCTCCGGCAGCAAACCACAGCCCCAATGCGCCTCGGATCCAGAGAGCAACGCAAGCCGTTTTTGCACCCAGCCCCACGCTCTCCATAGCGCAACGCAGGGCAGGGCTGCCCCTGGCTACCAGAGCCCTGCTGCTTTACTGGGTGTCTAGGGCGGCCAAAACCTTCTCCCCACGGGTTCTCCTTCGTGGGGAAGCAGGATTGGGCGCGCGAAGAAGTTCTGTGCCCAGGCCCCAGCCATGCCCCCTGAGCCAGCTCGGCCGCTCAGCGCCGAGGCCCCATCACACGGAACGCCCCAAACGAGCTTCTGGCAGCTGCATTCTGCAAAGGGAAAGTCTCCTCTGGCAGCAAACCACAGCCCAACGCGCCTCGGATCGAAAAAGCAACGCAAGCCGTTTTCGCCCCCTGCCCTCTGCTCTCCATACGGCGAACCGGGCCTGGGCTGCCCCGGCTCCCAGGGCCCTGCTGCTTTCCTGGGGGTCTCCGGTGCCCGAAACCCACTCCCCACGGGTTCTCCTTCGTGGGGAAGCAGGATTGGGCGCGCGAAGAAGTTCTGTGCCCAGGCCCTGCCATGCCCCCTGAGCCAGCTCGGCCGCTCAGCGCTGAGGCCCCATCACACGGAACGCCCCAAACGAGCTTCTGGCAGCTGCATTCTGCAAAGGGACTCTCCTCGGGCAGCAAACCACAGCCCCAACGTGCTTCGGATCCAGAAAGCAACGCAAGCCGTTTTCGCCACCGGCCCCACGCTCTCCATAGCGCAAAGCGGGGCTGGCCTGCCCCTGGCTCCCTTGGCCCTGCTGCTTTTCTGGGGGTCTTCGGTGGCCGAAACCCACTCCCCACGGGTTCTCCTTCATGGGGAAGCAGGATTGGGCGTGTGAAGAACTTCTGCGCCCAGGCCACAGCCATGACCCCTGAGCCAGCTCGGCCGCGCAGTGCCTAGGCCCCGTCGCACCGAAGGCCCCAAACAATCTTCTGGCAGCTGCATTCTGCAAAGGGAAAGTCTCCTCGGGCAGCAAACCACAGCCCCAACGCGCCTCAGATCCAGAGAGCAACACAAGCCGTTTTCGCCCCCGGCCCCACGCTCTCCATAGCGCAAAGCGAGGCTGAGCTCCCTGGGCCCTGCTGCATTGCTGGGGGTCTCCAGCGCCCGAAACCTAGTCCCCATGAGTTCTCCTTGGTGGGGAGGCAGGATTGGGCGCGCGAAGAAGTTCTGGGCCCAGTCCCCAGCCATGCCTCCTGTGCCAGCTCGGCCGCTCAGCGCCGAGGCCCCGTCGCACCGACAGCCCCAAACGAGCTTCTGGCAGCTGCATTCTGCAAAGGGAAAGTCTCCTCGGGCAGCAAACCACAGCCCCAACGCGCCTCGGATCGAGAAAGCAACGCAAGCCGTTTTCGCCCCCGGCCCTCTGCTCTCCATAGGGCGAACCGGGCCTGGGCTGCCCCGGCTCCCTGGGCCCTGCTGCTTTGCTGGGGGTCTCCGGTGCCCGAAACCCACTCCCCACGGGTTCTCCTTCGTGGGGAAGCAGGATTGGGCGCGCGAAGGCCTTCTGCGCCCAGCCCCAGCCATGCCCCTTGAGCCAGCTCGGCCGCTCAGCGCCGAGGCCCCGTTGCACCAAAGGCCCAAAACGAGCTTCTGGGAACTGCATTCTGCAAAGGGAAACACTCCTCCGGCAGCAAACCACAGCCCCAATGCGCCTCAGATCCAGAGAGCAACACAAGCCGTTTTCGCCCCCGGCCCCACGCTCTCCATAGCGCAAAGCGAGGCTGGGCTCCCTGGGCCCTGCTGCATTGCTGGGGGTCTCCAGCGCCCGAAACCTAGTCCCCATGAGTTCTCCTTCGTGGGGAGGCAGGATTGGGCGCGCGAAGAAGTTCTGCGCCCAGTCCCCAGACATGCCTCCTGTGCCAGCTCGGCCGCTCAGCGCCGAGGCCCCGTCGCACCGACGGCCCAAAACCAGCTTCTGGCAGCTGCATTCTGCAAAGGGAAACTCTCCTCGGGCAGCAAACCACAGCCCCAAAGTGCCTCGGATCCAGAAAGCAACGCAAGCCGTTTTCGCCACCGACCCCACGCTCTCCATAGCGCAAAGTGGAGCTGGCCTGCCCCTGGCTCCCTGGGCCCTGCTGCTTTGCTGGGGGTCTCCGGCGGCGCAAACCCACTCCCCACGGGTTCTCCTTCGTGGGGAAGCAGGATTGGGCGCGCGAAGGCCTTCTGCGCCCAGCCCCAGCCATGCCCCTTGAGCCAGCTCGGCCGCTCAGCGCCGAGGCCCCGTTGCACCGAAGGCCCAAAACGAGCTTCTGGGAACTGCATTCTGCAAAGGGAAACACTCCTCCGGCAGCAAACCACAGCCCCAATGCGCCTCGGATCCAGAGAGCAACGCAAGCCGTTTTTGCCCCCGGCCCTACGCTCTCCATAGCGCAACGCAGGGCAGGGCTGCCCCTGGCTACCAGAGCCCTGCTTCTTTACTGGGTGTCTTCGGCGGACAAAACCTTCTCCCCACGGGTTCTCCTTCGTGGGGAAGCAGGATTGGGAGCGCGAAGAAGTTCTGTGCCCAGGCCCCAGCCATGCCCCCTGAGCCAGCTTGGCCGCTCAGCGCCGAGGCCCCATCACACGGAACGCCCAAAACGAGCTTCTGGCAGCTGCATTCTGCAAAGGGAAACTCTCCTCGGGCAGCAAACCACAGCCCCAACGCGCCTCGAATCCAGAAAGCAACGCAAGCCTTTTTCAGCCCCGGCCCCACGCTCTCCATAGGGCAAAGCGGGTAGAGCTGCCCCTGGCTCCCTGGGCCCTGCTGCTTTGCTGGGGGTCTCAGCGTCCGAAACCCACTCCCCACGGGTTTTCCTTCGTGGGGCAGCAGGATTGGGCGCGAGAAGGCCTTCTGCGCCCAGGCCCCAGCCTTGCCCCCTGAGCCAGCTCGGCCGCGCAGCGCCGAAGCCCCGTCGCACCGATGGCCCCAAACGAGCTTCTGGCAGCTGCATTCTGCAAAGGGAAACTCTCCTCGGGCAGCAAACCACAGACTCAACGCGCCTCAGATCCAGAAAGCAACGCAAGCCGTTTTCGCCACCGGTCCCATGCTCTCCATAGCGCAAAGCGGGGCTAGCCTGCCCCTGGCTCCCTGGGCCCTGCTGCTTTGCTGGGGGTCTCCGGTGCCCGAAACCCACTCCCCACGGGTTCTCCTTCGTGGGGAAGCAGGATTCGGCGCGCGAAGGCCTTCTGCGCCCAGCCCCAGCCATGCCCCTTGAGCCAGCTCGGCCGCTCAGCGCCGAGGCCCCGTTGCACCGAAGGCCCAAAACGAGCTTCTGGGAACTGCATTCTGCAAAGGGAAACACTCCTCCGGCAGCAAACCACAGCCCCAATGCGCCTCAGATCCAGAGAGCAACGCAAGCCGTTTTCGCCCCCGGCCCCACGCTCTCCATAGCGCAAAGCGAGGCTGGGCTGCCCCTGGCTCCCTGGGCCCTGCTGCATTGCTGGGGGTCTCCAGCGCCCGAAACCTAGTCCCCATGAGTTCTCCTTCGTGGGGAGGCAGGATTGGGCGCGCGAAGAAGTTCTGGGCCCAGTCCCCAGACATGCCTCCTGTGCCAGCTCGGCCGCTCAGCGCCGAGGCCCCGTCGCACCGACGGCCCAAAACCAGCTTCTGGCAGCTGCATTCTGCAAAGGGAAACTCTCCTCGGGCAGCAAACCACAGCCCCAAAGTGCCTCGGATCCAGAAAGCAACGCAAGCCGTTTTCGCCACCGGCCCCACGCTCTCCATAGCGCAAAGCGGGGCTGGCCTGCCCCTGGCTCCCTGGGCCCTGCTGCTTTGCTGGGGGACTCCGGCGGCGCAAACCCACTCCCCACGGGTTCTCCTTCGTGGGGAAGCAGGATTGGGCGCGCGAAGGCCTTCTGCGCCCAGCCCCAGCCATGCCCCTTGAGCCAGCTCGGCCGCTCAGCGCCTAGGCCCCGTTGCACCGAAGGCCCAAAACGAGCTTCTGGGAACTGCATTCTGCAAAGGGAAACACTCCTCCGGCAGCAAACCACAGCCCCAATGCGCCTCGGATCCAGAGAGCAACGCAAGCCGTTTTTGCACCCAGCCCCACGCTCTCCATAGCGCAACGCAGGGCAGGGCTGCCCCTGGCTACCAGAGCCCTGCTGCTTTACTGGGTGTCTAGGGCGGCCAAAACCTTCTCCCCACGGGTTCTCCTTCGTGGGGAAGCAGGATTGGGCGCGCGAAGAAGTTCTGTGCCCAGGCCCCAGCCATGCCCCCTGAGCCAGCTCGGCCGCTCAGCGCCGAGGCCCCATCACACGGAACGCCCCAAACGAGCTTCTGGCAGCTGCATTCTGCAAAGGGAAAGTCTCCTCTGGCAGCAAACCACAGCCCAACGCGCCTCGGATCGAGAAAGCAACGCAAGCCGTTTTCGCCCCCGGCCCTCTGCTCTCCATAGGGCGAACCGGGCCTGGGCTGCCCCGGCTCCCAGGGCCCTGCTGCTTTCCTGGGGGTCTCCGGTGCCCGAAACCCACTCCCCACGGGTTCTCCTTCGTGGGGAAGCAGGATTGGGCGCGCGAAGAAGTTCTGTGCCCAGGCCCTGCCATGCCCCCTGAGCCAGCTCGGCCGCTCAGCGCTGAGGCCCCATCACACGGAACGCCCCAAACGAGCTTCTGGCAGCTGCATTCTGCAAAGGGACTCTCCTCGGGCAGCAAACCACAGCCCCAACGTGCTTCGGATCCAGAAAGCAACGCAAGCCGTTTTCGCCACCGGCCCCACGCTCTCCATAGCGCAAAGCGGGGCTGGCCTGCCCCTGGCTCCCTTGGCCCTGCTGCTTTTCTGGGGGTCTTCGGTGGCCGAAACCCACTCCCCACGGGTTCTCCTTCATGGGGAAGCAGGATTGGGCGTGTGAAGAACTTCTGCGCCCAGGCCACAGCCATGACCCCTGAGCCAGCTCGGCCGCTCAGCGCCGAGGCCCCGTCGCACCGACGGCCCCAAACGAGCTTCTGGCAGCTGCATTCTGCAAAGGGAAACTCTCCTCGGGCAGCAAACCACAGCCCCAACGCGCCTCGGATCGAGAAAGCAACGCAAACCGTTTTCACCCCCGGCCCCCCGCTCTCCATAGAGCGAACCGGGGCTGGGCTGCCCCGGCTCCCTGGGCCCTGCTGCTTTGCTGGGGGTCTCCGGTGCCCGAAACCCACTCCCCACGGGTTCTCCTTCGTGGGGAAGCAGGATTGGGCGCGCGAAGGCCTTCTGCGCCCAGGCCCTGCCATGCCCCCTGAGCCAGCTCGGCCGCGCAGTGCCTAGGCCCCGTCGCACCGAAGGCCCCAAACAATCTTCTGGCAGCTGCATTCTGCAAAGGGAAAGTCTCCTCGGGCAGCAAACCACAGCCCCAACGCGCCTCAGATCCAGAGAGCAACACAAGCCGTTTTCGCCCCCGGCCCCACGCTCTCCATAGCGCAAAGCGAGGCTGAGCTCCCTGGGCCCTGCTGCATTGCTGGGGGTCTCCAGCGCCCGAAACCTAGTCCCCATGAGTTCTCCTTGGTGGGGAGGCAGGATTGGGCGCGCGAAGAAGTTCTGGGCCCAGTCCCCAGCCATGCCTCCTGTGCCAGCTCGGCCGCTCAGCGCCGAGGCCCCGTCGCACCGACGGCCCCAAACGAGCTTCTGGCAGCTGCATTCTGCAAAGGGAAAGTCTCCTCGGGCAGCAAACCACAGCCCCAACGCGCCTCGGATCGAGAAAGCAACGCAAGCCGTTTTCGCCCCCGGCCCTCTGCTCTCCATAGGGCGAACCGGGCCTGGGCTGCCCCGGCTCCCTGGGCCCTGCTGCTTTGCTGGGGGTCTCCGGTGCCCGAAACCCACTCCCCACGGGTTCTCCTTCGTGGGGAAGCAGGATTCGGCGCGCGAAGGCCTTCTGCGCCCAGCCCCAGCCATGCCCCTTGAGCCAGCTCGGCCGCTCAGCGCCGAGGCCCCGTTGCACCAAAGGCCCAAAACGAGCTTCTGGGAACTGCATTCTGCAAAGGGAAACACTCCTCCGGCAGCAAACCACAGCCCCAATGCGCCTCGGATCCAGAGAGTAACGCAAGCCGTTTTTGCCCCCGGCCCCCCGCTCTCCATAGGGCAAAGCATGGCTGAGCTGACCCTGGCTCCCTGGACCCTGCTGCTTTGCTGGGTGTCTCCGGCGGAAGACACTCACTCCCCACGGGTTCTCCTTCGTTGGGAAGCAGGATTAGGGGGACGATGGCCTCATGCGCACAGTTCCCAGCCATGCCCCTTGAGCCAGCTCGGCGGCACATCGCTGAAGTCCAGTCGCACCTTCGGCCCAAAACGAGCTTCTGGCAGCTGCATTCTGCAAAGGGAAACACTCCTCGAGCAGCAAACCACAGCCCCAACGCGCTTCGGATCCAGAAAGCAACGCAAGCCGTTTTCGCCCCCGCCCCACCCTCTCCATAGGGCAAGGCGGGGCTGGGCTGCCCCTGGCTCCCTGGGCCCTGCTGCTTTGCTGGGGGTCTCGGCGGCCGAAACCCACTCCCCACGGGTTTTCCTTCGTGGGGAAGCAGGTTGGGCGGGCGAAGGCCTTCTGCGCCCAGGCCCCAGCCTTGCCCCCTGAGCCAGCTCGGCCGCGCAGCGCCGAAGCCCCGTCGCACCGATGGCCCCAAACGAGCTTCTGGCAGCTGCATTCTGCAAAGGGAAACTCTCCTCGGGCAGCAAACCACAGACTCAACGCGCCTCAGATCCAGAAAGCAACGCAAGCCGTTTTCGCCACCGGTCCCATGCTCTCCATAGCGCAAAGCGGGGCTAGCCTGCCCCTGGCTCCCTGGGCCCTGCTGCTTTGCTGGGGGTCTCCGGTGCCCGAAACCCACTCCCCACGGGTTCTCCTTCGTGGGGAAGCAGGATTCGGCGCGCGAAGGCCTTCTGCGCCCAGCCCCAGCCATGCCCCTTGAGCCAGCTCGGCCGCTCAGCGCCGAGGCCCCGTTGCACCGAAGGCCCAAAACGAGCTTCTGGGAACTGCATTCTGCAAAGTGAAACACTCCTCCGGCAGCAAACCACAGCCCCAATGCGCCTCAGATCCAGAGAGCAACGCAAGCCGTTTTCGCCCCCGGCCCCACGCTCTCCATAGCGCAAAGCGAGGCTGGGCTGCCCCTGGCTCCCTGGGCCCTGCTGCATTGCTGGGGGTCTCCAGCGCCCGAAACCTAGTCCCCATGAGTTCTCCTTCGTGGGGAGGCAGGATTGGGCGCGCGAAGAAGTTCTGCGCCCAGTCCCCAGACATGCCTCCTGTGCCAGCTCGGCCGCTCAGCGCCGAGGCCCCGTCGCACCGACGGCCCAAAACCAGCTTCTGGCAGCTGCATTCTGCCAAGGGAAACTCTCCTCGGGCAGCAAACCACAGCCCCAAAGTGCCTCGGAACCAGAAAGCAACGCAAGCCGTTTTCGCCACCGGCCCCACGCTCTCCATAGCGCAAAGCGGGGCTGGCCTGCCCCTGGCTCCCTGGGCCCTGCTGCTTTGCTGGGGGTCTCCGGCGGCGCAAACCCACTCCCCACGGGTTCTCCTTCGTGGGGAAGCAGGATTGGGCGCGCGAAGGCCTTCTGCGCCCAGCCCCAGCCATGCCCCTTGAGCCAGCTCGGCCGCTCAGCGCCGAGGCCCCGTTGCACCGAAGGCCCAAAACGAGCTTCTGGGAACTGCATTCTGCAAAGGGAAACACTCCTCCGGCAGCAAACCACAGCCCCAATGCGCCTCGGATCCAGAGAGCAACGCAAGCCGTTTTTGCACCCAGCCCCACGCTCTCCATAGCGCAACGCAGGGCAGGGCTGCCCCTGGCTACCAGAGCCCTGCTGCTTTACTGGGTGTCTAGGGCGGCCAAAACCTTCTCCCCACGGGTTCTCCTTCGTGGGGAAGCAGGATTGGGCGCGCGAAGAAGTTCTGTGCCCAGGCCCCAGCCATGCCCCCTGAGCCAGCTCGGCCGCTCAGCGCCGAGGCCCCATCACACGGAACGCCCCAAACGAGCTTCTGGCAGCTGCATTCTGCAAAGGGAAAGTCTCCTCTGGCAGCAAACCACAGCCCAACGCGCCTCGGATCGAAAAAGCAACGCAAGCCGTTTTCGCCCCCTGCCCTCTGCTCTCCATACGGCGAACCGGGCCTGGGCTGCCCCGGCTCCCAGGGCCCTGCTGCTTTCCTGGGGGTCTCCGGTGCCCGAAACCCACTCCCCACGGGTTCTCCTTCGTGGGGAAGCAGGATTGGGCGCGCGAAGAAGTTCTGTGCCCAGGCCCTGCCATGCCCCCTGAGCCAGCTCGGCCGCTCAGCGCTGAGGCCCCATCACACGGAACGCCCCAAACGAGCTTCTGGCAGCTGCATTCTGCAAAGGGACTCTCCTCGGGCAGCAAACCACAGCCCCAACGTGCTTCGGATCCAGAAAGCAACGCAAGCCGTTTTCGCCACCGGCCCCACGCTCTCCATAGCGCAAAGCGGGGCTGGCCTGCCCCTGGCTCCCTTGGCCCTGCTGCTTTTCTGGGGGTCTTCGGTGGCCGAAACCCACTCCCCACGGGTTCTCCTTCATGGGGAAGCAGGATTGGGCGTGTGAAGAACTTCTGCGCCCAGGCCACAGCCATGACCCCTGAGCCAGCTCGGCCGCTCAGCGCCGAGGCCCCGTCGCACCGACGGCCCCAAACGAGCTTCTGGCAGCTGCATGCTGCAAAGGGAAACTCTCCTCGGGCAGCAAACCACAGCCCCAACGCGCCTCGGATCGAGAAAGCAACGCAAACCGTATTCACCCCCGGCCCCCCGCTCTCCATAGAGCGAACCGGTGCTGGGCTGCCCCGGCTCCCTGGGCCCTGCTGCTTTGCTGGGGGTCTCCGGTGCCCGAAACCCACTCCCCACGGGTTCTCCTTCGTGGGGAAGCAGGATTGGGCGCGCGAAGGCCTTCTGCGCCCAGGCCCCAGCCATGCCCCCTGAGCCAGCTCGGCCGCGCAGTGCCTAGGCCCCGTCGCACCGAAGGCCCCAAACAATCTTCTGGCAGCTGCATTCTGCAAAGGGAAAGTCTCCTCGGGCAGCAAACCACAGCCCCAACGCGCCTCAGATCCAGAGAGCAACACAAGCCGTTTTCGCCCCCGGCCCCACGCTCTCCATAGCGCAAAGCGAGGCTGGGCTGCCCCTGGCTCCCTGGGCCCTGCTGCATTGCTGGGGGTCTCCAGCGCCCGAAACCTAGTCCCCATGAGTTCTCCTTGGTGGGGAGGCAGGATTGGGCGCGCGAAGAAGTTCTGGGCCCAGTCCCCAGCCATGCCTCCTGTGCCAGCTCGGCCGCTCAGCGCCGAGGCCCCGTCGCACCGACAGCCCCAAACGAGCTTCTGGCAGCTGCATTCTGCAAAGGGAAAGTCTCCTCGGGCAGCAAACCACAGCCCCAACGCGCCTCGGATCGAGAAAGCAACGCAAGCCGTTTTCGCCCCCGGCCCTCTGCTCTCCATACGGCGAACCGGGCCTGGGCTGCCCCGGCTCCCTGGGCCCTGCTGCTTTGCTGGGGGTCTCCGGTGCCCGAAACCCACTCCCCACGGGTTCTCCTTCGTGGGGAAGCAGGATTCGGCGCGCGAAGGCCTTCTGCGCCCAGCCCCAGCCATGCCCCTTGAGCCAGCTCGGCCGCTCAGCGCCGAGGCCCCGTTGCACCAAAGGCCCAAAACGAGCTTCTGGGAACTGCATTCTGCAAAGGGAAAGACTCCTCCGGCAGCAAACCACAGCCCCAATGCGCCTCGGATCCAGAGAGCAACGCAAGCCGTTTTTGCCCCCGGCCCCCCGCTCTCCATAGGGCAAAGCATGGCTGAGCTGACCCTGGCTCCCTGGACCCTGCTGCTTTGCTGGGTGTCTCCGGCGGAAGACACTCACTCCCCACGGGTTCTCCTTCGTTGGGAAGCAGGATTAGGGGGACGATGGCCTCATGCGCACAGTTCCCAGCCATGCCCCTTGAGCCAGCTCGGCGGCACAGCGCTGAGGTCCAGTCGCACCTTCGGCCCAAAACGAGCTTCTGGCAGCTGCATTCTGCAAAGGGAAACACTCCTCGAGCAGCAAACCACAGCCCCAACGCGCTTCGGATCCAGAAAGCAACGCAAGCCGTTTTCGCCCCCGCCCCACCCTCTCCATAGGGCAAGGCGGGGCTGGGCTGCCCCTGGCTCCCTGGGCCCTGCTGCTTTGCTGGGGGTCTCGGCGGCCGAAACCCACTCCCCACGGGTTTTCCTTCGTGGGGAAGCAGGTTGGGCGGGCGAAGGCCTTCTGCGCACAGTCCCCAGCCATGCCACCTGAGCCAGCTCGGCCGCTCAGCGCCGAGGCCCCATCACACGGAACGCCCCAAACGAGCTTCTGGCAGCTGCATTCTGCAAAGGGAAACTCTCCTCGGGCAGCAAACCACAGCCCCAACGCGCCTCGGATCCAGAAAGCAACGCAAGCCGTTTTCGCCCCCGGTCCCCCGCTCTCCTTAGAGCGAACCGGGGCTGGGCTGCCCCGGCTCCCTGGGCCCTGCTGCTTTGCTGGGGGTCTCCAGTGCCCGAAACCCACTCCCCACGGGTTCTCCTTCGTGGGGAAGAAGGATTCGGCGCGCGAAGGCCTTCTGCGCCAAGCCCCAGCCATGTCCCTTGAGCAAGCTCGGCCGCTCAGCGCCGAGGCCCCGTTGCACCGAAGGCCCAAAACGAGCTTCTGGGAACTGCATTCTGCAAAGGGAAACACTCCTCCGGCAGCAAACCACAGCCCCAATGCGCCTCAGATCCAGAGAGCAACGCAAGCCGTTTTTGCCCCCGGCCCTACGCTCTCCATAGCGCAACGCAGGGCAGGGCTGCCCCTGGCTACCAGAGCCCTGCTGCTTTACTGGGTGTCTTCGGCGGCCAAACCTTCTCCCCACGGGTTCTCCTTCGTGGGCAAGCAGGATTGGGAGCGCGAAGAAGTTCTGTGCCCAGGCCCCAGCCATGCCCCCTGAGCTAGCTTGGCCGCTCAGCGCCGAGGCCCCATCACACGGAACGCCCAAAACGAGCTTCTGGCAGCTGCATTCTGCAAAGGGAAACTCTCCTCGGGCAGCAAACCACAGCCCCAACGTGCCTCGAATCCAGAAAGCAACGCAAGCCTTTTTCGGCCCCGGCCCCACGCTCTCCGTAGGGCAAAGCGGGTAGAGCTGCCCCTGGCACCCTGGGCCCTGCTGCATTGCTGGGGGTCTCAGCGGCCGAAACCCACTCCCCACGGGTTTTCCTTCGTGGGGAAGCAGGATTGGGCGCGAGAAGGCCTTCTGCGCCCAGGCCCAAGCCATGCCCCCTGAGCCAGCTCGGCCGCTCAGCGCCGAAGCCCCGTCGCACCGATGGCCCCAAACGAGCTTCTGGCAGCTGCATTCTGCAAAGGGAAACTCTCCTCGGGCAGCAAACCACAGACTCAACGCGCCTCAGATCCAGAAAGCAACGCAAGCCGTTTTCGCCACCGGCCCCACGCTCTCCATAGCGCAAAGCGGGGCTAGCCTGCCCCTGGCTCCCTGGGCCCTGCTGCTTTGCTGGGGGTCTCCGGCGGCGCAAACCCAGTCCCCAAGTGTTCTCCTTCGTGGGGAAGCAGGATTGTGCGCGCGAAAGCCTTCTGCGCCCAGCCCCAGCCATGCCCCTTGAGCCAGCTCGGCCGCTCAGCGCCGAGGCCCCGTTGCACCGAAGGCCCAAAACGAGCTTCTGGGAACTGCATTCTGCAAAGGGAAACACTCCTCCGGCAGCAAACCACAGCCCCAATGCGCCTCAGATCCAGAGAGCAACACAAGCCGATTTCGCCCCCGGCCCCACGCTCTCCAAAGCGCAAAGCGAGGCTGAGCTCCCTGGGCCCTGCTGCATTGCTGGGGGTCTCCAGCGCCCGAAACCAAGTCCCCATGAGTTCTCCTTCGTGGGGAGGCAGGATTGGGCGCGCGAAGAAGTTCTGCGCCCAGTCCCCAGCCATGCCTCCTGTGCCAGCTCGGCCGCTCAGCGCCGAGGCCCCGTCGCACCGACGGCCCAAAACCAGCTTCTGGCAGCTGCATTCTGCAAAGGGAAACTCTCCTCGGGCAGCAAACCACAGCCCCAACGCGCCTCGGATCGAGAAGGCAACGCAAGCCGTTTTCGCCCCCGGCCCTACGCTCTCCATACGTACGAACCGGGCCTGGGCTGCCCCGGCTCCCTGGGCCCTGCTGCATTGCTGGGGGTCTCCGGTGCCCGAAACCCACTCCCCACGGGTTCTCCTTCGTGGGGAAGCAGGATTCGGCGCGCGAAGGCCTTCTGCGCCCAGCCCCAGCCATGCCCCTTGAGCCAGCTCGGCCGCTCAGCGCCGAGGCCCCGTTGCACCGAAGGCCCAAAACGAGCTTCTGGGAACTGCATTCTGCAAAGGGAAACACTCCTCCGGCAGCAAACCACAGCCCCAATGCGCCTCAGATCCAGAGAGCAACGCAAGCCGTTTTTGCCCCCGGCCCTAAGCTCTCCATAGCGCAACGCAGGGCAGGGCTGCCCCTGGCTACCAGAGCCCTGCTGCTTTACTGGGTGTCTTCGGCGGCCAAAACCTTCTCCCCACGGGTTCTCCTTCGTGGGGAGGCAGGATTGGCCGCGCGAAGAAGTTCTGTGCCCAGGCCGCAGCCATGCCCCCTGAGCCAGCTTGGCCGCTCAGCGCCGAGGCCCCATCACACGGAACGCCCAAAACGAGCTTCTGGCAGCTGCATTCTGCAAAGGGAAACTCTCCTCGGGCAGCAAACCACAGCCCCAACGCGCCTCGAATCCAGAAAGCAACGCAAGCCTTTTTCAGCCCCGGCCCCACGCTCTCCATAGGGCAAAGCGGGTAGAGCTGCCCCTGGCTCCCTGGGCCCTGCTGCTTTGCCGGGGGTCTCAGCGTCCGAAACCCACTCCCCACGGGTTTTCCTTCGTGGGGAAGCAGAATTGGGCGCGAGAAGGCCTTCTGCGCCCAGGCCCCAGCCATGCCCCCTGAGCCAGCTCGGCCGCTCAGCGCCGAAGCCCCGTCGCACCGATGGCCCCAAACGAGCTTCTGGCAGCTGCATTCTGCAAAGGGAAACTCTCCTCGGGCAGCAAACCACAGCCTCAACGCGCCTCAGATCCAGAAAGCAACGCAAGCCGTTTTCGCCACCGGTCCCACGCTCTCCATAGCGCAAAGCGGGGCTAGCCTGCCCCTGGCTCCCTGGGCCCTGCTGCTTTGCTGGGGGTCTCCGGCGGCGCAAACCCAGTCCCCAAGTGTTCTCCTTCGTGGGGAAGCAGGATTGTGCGCGCGAAAGCCTTCTGTGCCCAGCCCCAGCCATGCCCCTTGAGCCAGCTCGGCCGCTCAGCGCCGAGGCCCCGTTGCACCGAAGGCCCAAAACGAGCTTCTGGGAACTGCATTCTGCAAAGTGAAACACTCCTCCGGCAGCAAACCACAGCCCCAATGCGCCTCAGATCCAGAGAGCAATGCAAGCCGTTTTCGCCCCCGGCCCCACGCTCTCCATAGCGCAAAGCGAGGCTGGGCTGCCCCTGGCTCCCTGGGCCCTGCTGCATTGCTGGGGGTCTCCAGCGCCCGAAACCTAGTCCCCATGAGTTCTCCTTCGTGGGGAGGCAGGATTGGGCGCGCGAAGAAGTTCTGCGCCCAGTCCCCAGCCATGCCTCCTGTGCCAGCTCGGCCGCTCAGCGCCGAGGCCCCGTCGCACCGACGGCCCCAAACGAGCTTCTGGCAGCTGCATTCTGCAAAGGGAAAGTCTCCTCGGGCAGCAAACCACAGCCCCAACGCGCCTCGGATCGAGAAAGCAACGCAAGCCGTTTTCGCCCCCGGCCCTCTGCTCTCCATAGGGCGAACCGGGCCTGGGCTGCCCCGGCTCCCTGGGCCCTGCTGCTTTGCTGGGGGTCTCCGGTGCCCGAAACCCACTCCCCACGGGTTCTCCTTCGTGGGGAAGCAGGACTGGGCGCGCGAAGGCCTTCTGCGCCCAGCCCCAGCCATGCCCCTTGAGCCAGCTCGGCCGCTCAGCGCCGAGGCCCCGTTGCACCGAAGGCCCAAAACGAGCTTCTGGGAACTGCATTCTGCAAAGTGAAACACTCCTCCGGCAGCAAACCACAGCCCCATTGCGCCTCAGATCCAGAGAGCAACACAAGCCGTTTTCGCCCCCGGCCCCACGCTCTCCAAAGCGCAAAGCGAGGCTGAGCTCCCTGGGCCCTGCTGCATTGCTGGGGGTCTCCAGCGCCCGAAACCTAGTCCCCATGAGTTCTCCTTCGTGGGGAGGCAGGATTGGGCGCGCGAAGAAGTTCTGCACCCAGTCCCCAGCCATGCCTCCTGTGCCAGCTCGGCCGTTCAGCGCCGAGGCCCCGTCGCACCGACGGCCCCAAAAGAGCTTCTGGCAGCTGCATTCTGCAAAGGGAAAGTCTCCTCGGGCAGCAAACCACAGCCCCAACGCGCCTCGGATCGAGAAAGCAACGCAAGCCGTTTTCGCCCCCGGCCCTCTGCTCTCCATAGGGCGAACCGGGCCTGGGCTGCCCCGGCTCCCTGGGCCCTGCTGCTTTGCTGGGGGTCTCCGGTGCCCGAAACCCACTCCCCACGGGTTCTCCTTCGTGGGGAAGCAGGATTCGGCGCGCGAAGGCCTTCTGCGCCCAGCCCCAGCCATGCCCCTTGAGCCAGCTCGGCCGCTCAGCGCCGAGGCCCCGTTGCACCAAAGGCCCAAAACGAGCTTCTGGGAACTGCATTCTGCAAAGGGAAACACTCCTCCGGCAGCAAACCACAGCCCCAATGCGCCTCAGATCCAGAGAGCAACACAAGCCGTTTTCGCCCCCGGCCCCACGCTCTCCATAGCGCAAAGCGAGGCTGAGCTCCCTGGGCCCTGCTGCTTCGCTGGGGGTCTCAGCGTCCGAAACCCACTCCCCACGGGTTTTCCTTCGTGGGGAAGCAGGATTGGGCGCGAGAAGGCCTTCTGCGCCCAGGCCCCAGCCATTCCACCTGAGCCAGCTCGGCCGCGCAGCGCCGAGGCCCCGTCGCACCGATGGCCCCAAACGAGCTTCTGGCAGCTGCATTCTGCAAAGGGAAACTCTCCTCGGGCAGCAAACCACAGACTCAACGCGCCTCAGATCCAGAAAGCAACGCAAGCCGTTTTCGCCACCGGTCCCACGCTCTCCATAGCGCAAAGCGGGGCTAGCCTGCCCCTGGCTCCCTGGGCCCTGCTGCTTTGCTGGGGGTCTCCGGCGGCGCAAACCCAGTCCCCAAGTGTTCTCCTTCGTGGGGAAGCAGGATTGTGCGCGCGAAAGCCTTCTGTGCCCAGCCCCAGCCATGCCCCTTGAGCCAGCTCGGCCGCTCAGCGCCGAGGCCCCGTTGCACCGAAGGCCCAAAACGAGCTTCTGGGAACTGCATTCTGCAAAGGGAAACACTCCTCCGGCAGCAAACCACAGCCCCAATGCGCCTCAGATCCAGAGAGCAACACAAGCCGTTTTCGCCCCCGGCCCCACGCTCTCCATAGCGCAAAGCGAGGCTGGGCTGCCCCTGGCTCCCTGGGCCCTGCTGCATTGCTGGGGGTCTCCAGCGCCCGAAACCTAGTCCCCATGAGTTCTCCTTCGTGGGGAGGCAGGATTGGCCGCGCGAAGAAGTTCTGGGCCCAGTCCCCAGCCATGCCTCCTGTGCCAGCTCGGCCGCTCAGCGCCGAGGCCCCGTCGCACCGACGGCCCCAAACGAGCTTCTGGCAGCTGCATTCTGCAAAGGGAAAGTCTCCTCGGGCAGCAAACCACAGCCCCAACGCGCCTCGGATCGAGAAAGCAACGCAAGCCGTTTTCGCCCCCGGCCCTCTGCTCTCCATAGGGCGAACCGGGCCTGGGCTGCCCCGGCTCCCTGGGCCCTGCTGCTTTGCTGGGGGTCTCCGGTGCCCGAAACCCACTCCCCACGGGTTCTCCTTCGTGGGGAAGCAGGACTGGGCGCGCGAAGGCCTTCTGCGCCCAGCCCCAGCCATGCCCCTTGAGCCAGCTCGGCCGCTCAGCGCCGAGGCCCCGTTGCACCGAAGGCCCAAAACGAGCTTCTGGGAACTGCATTCTGCAAAGTGAAACACTCCTCCGGCAGCAAACCACAGCCCCATTGCGCCTCAGATCCAGAGAGCAACACAAGCCGTTTTCCCCCCCGGCCCCACGCTCTCCAAAGCGCAAAGCGAGGCTGAGCTCCCTGGGCCCTGCTGCATTGCTGGGGGTCTCCAGCGCCCGAAACCTAGTCCCCATGAGTTCTCCTTCGTGGGGAGGCAGGATTGGGCGCGCGAAGAAGTTCTGCACCCAGTCCCCAGCCATGCCTCCTGTGCCAGCTCGGCCGTTCAGCGCCGAGGCCCCGTCGCACCGACGGCCCCAAAAGAGCTTCTGGCAGCTGCATTCTGCAAAGGGAAAGTCTCCTCGGGCAGGAAACCACAGCCCCAACGCGCCTCGGATCGAGAAAGCAACGCAAGCCGTTTTCGCCCCCGGCCCTCTGCTCTCCATAGGGCGAACCGGGCCTGGGCTGCCCCGGCTCTCTGGGCCCTGCTGCTTTGCTGGGGGTCTCCGGTGCCCGAAACCCACTCCCCACGGGTTCTCCTTCGTGGGGAAGCAGGATTCGGCGCGCGAAGGCCTTCTGCGCCCAGCCCCAGCCATGCCCCTTGAGCCAGCTCGGCCGCTCAGCGCCGAGGCCCCGTTGCACCAAAGGCCCAAAACGAGCTTCTGGGAACTGCATTCTGCAAAGGGAAACACTCCTCCGGCAGCAAACCACAGCCCCAATGCGCCTCAGATCCAGAGAGCAACACAAGCCGTTTTCGCCCCCGGCCCCACGCTCTCCATAGCGCAAAGCGAGGCTGAGCTCCCTGGGCCCTGCTGCTTCGCTGGGGGTCTCAGCGTCCGAAACCCACTCCCCACGGGTTTTCCTTCGTGGGGAAGCAGGATTGGGCGCGAGAAGGCCTTCTGCGCCCAGGCCCCAGCCATTCCACCTGAGCCAGCTCGGCCGCGCAGCGCCGAGGCCCCGTCGCACCGATGGCCCCAAACGAGCTTCTGGCAGCTGCATTCTGCAAAGGGAAACTCTCCTCGGGCAGCAAACCACAGACTCAACGCGCCTCAGATCCAGAAAGCAACGCAAGCCGTTTTCGCCACCGGTCCCACGCTCTCCATAGCGCAAAGCGGGGCTAGCCTGCCCCTGGCTCCCTGGGCCCTGCTGCTTTGCTGGGGGTCTCCGGCGGCGCAAACCCAGTCCCCAAGTGTTCTCCTTCGTGGGGAAGCAGGATTGTGCGCGCGAAAGCCTTCTGTGCCCAGCCCCAGCCATGCCCCTTGAGCCAGCTCGGCCGCTCAGCGCCGAGGCCCCGTTGCACCGAAGGCCCAAAACGAGCTTCTGGGAACTGCATTCTGCAAAGTGAAACACTCCTCCGGCAGCAAACCACAGCCCCAATGCGCCTCAGATCCAGAGAGCAACACAAGCCGTTTTCGCCCCCGGCCCCACGCTCTCCATAGCGCAAAGCGAGGCTGGGCTGCCCCTGGCTCCCTGGGCCCTGCTGCATTGCTGGGGGTCTCCAGCGCCCGAAACCTAGTCCCCATGAGTTCTCCTTCGTGGGGAGGCAGGATTGGCCGCGCGAAGAAGTTCTGTGCCCAGGCCGCAGCCATGCCCCCTGAGCCAGCTTGGCCGCTCAGCGCCGAGGCCCCATCACACGGAACGCCCAAAACGAGCTTCTGGCAGCTGCATTCTGCAAAGGGAAACTCTCCTCGGGCAGCAAACCACAGCCCCAACGCGCCTCGAATCCAGAAAGCAACGCAAGCCTTTTTCAGCCCCGGCCCCACGCTCTCCATAGGGCAAAGCGGGTAGAGCTGCCCCTGGCTCCCTGGGCCCTGCTGCTTTGCCGGGGGTCTCAGCGTCCGAAACCCACTCCCCACGGGTTTTCCTTCGTGGGGAAGCAGAATTGGGCGCGAGAAGGCCTTCTGCGCCCAGGCCCCAGCCATGCCCCCTGAGCCAGCTCGGCCGCGCAGCGCCGAAGCCCCGTCGCACCGATGGCCCCAAACGAGCTTCTGGCAGCTGCATTCTGCAAAGGGAAACTCTCCTCGGGCAGCAAACCACAGACTCAACGCGCCTCAGATCCAGAAAGCAACGCAAGCCGTTTTCGCCACCGGTCCCACGCTCTCCATAGCGCAAAGCGGGGCTAGCCTGCCCCTGTCTCCCTGGGCCCTGCTGCTTTGCTGGGGGTCTCCGGCGGCGCAAACCCAGTCCCCAAGTGTTCTCCTTCGTGGGGAAGCAGGATTGTGCGCGCGAAAGCCTTCTGTGCCCAGCCCCAGCCATGCCCCTTGAGCCAGCTCGGCCGCTCAGCGCCGAGGCCCCGTTGCACCGAAGGCCCAAAACGAGCTTCTGGGAACTGCATTCTGCAAAGGGAAACACTCCTCCGGCAGCAAACCACAGCCCCAATGCGCCTCAGATCCAGAGAGCAGCGCAAGCCGTTTTCGCCCCCGGCCCCACGCTCTCCATAGCGCAAAGCGAGGCTGGGCTGCCCCTGGCTCCCTGGGCCCTGCTGCATTGCTGGGGGTCTCCAGCGCCCGAAACCTAGTCCCCATGAGTTCTCCTTCGTGGGGAGGCAGGATTGGCCGCGCGAAGAAGTTCTGGGCCCAGTCCCCAGCCATGCCTCCTGTGCCAGCTCGGCCGCTCAGCGCCGAGGCCCCGTCGCACCGACGGCCCCAAACGAGCTTCTGGCAGCTGCATTCTGCAAAGGGAAAGTCTCCTCGGGCAGCAAACCACAGCCCCAACGCGCCTCGGATCGAGAAAGCAACGCAAGCCGTTTTCGCCCCCGGCCCTCTGCTCTCCATAGGGCGAACCGGGCCTGGGCTGCCCCGGCTCCCTGGGCCCTGCTGCTTTGCTGGGGGTCTCCGGTGCCCGAAACCCACTCCCCACGGGTTCTCCTTCGTGGGGAAGCAGGACTGGGCGCGCGAAGGCCTTCTGCGCCCAGCCCCAGCCATGCCCCTTGAGCCAGCTCGGCCGCTCAGCGCCGAGGCCCCGTTGCACCGAAGGCCCAAAACGAGCTTCTGGGAACTGCATTCTGCAAAGTGAAACACTCCTCCGGCAGCAAACCACAGCCCCATTGCGCCTCAGATCCAGAGAGCAACACAAGCCGTTTTCGCCCCCGGCCCCACGCTCTCCAAAGCGCAAAGCGAGGCTGAGCTCCCTGGGCCCTGCTGCATTGCTGGGGGTCTCCAGCGCCCGAAACCTAGTCCCCATGAGTTCTCCTTCGTGGGGAGGCAGGATTGGGCGCGCGAAGAAGTTCTGCACCCAGTCCCCAGCCATGCCTCCTGTGCCAGCTCGGCCGTTCAGCGCCGAGGCCCCGTCGCACCGATGGCCCCAAACGAGCTTCTGGCAGCTGCATTCTGCAAAGGGAAAGTCTCCTCGGGCAGCAAACCACAGCCCCAACGCGCCTCGGATCGAGAAAGCAACGCAAGCCGTTTTCGCCCCCGGCCCTCTGCTCTCCATAGGGCGAACCGGGCCTGGGCTGCCCCGGCTCCCTGGGCCCTGCTGCTTTGCTGGGGGTCTCCGGTGCCCGAAACCCACTCCCCACGGGTTCTCCTTCGTGGGGAAGCAGGATTCGGCGCGCGAAGGCCTTCTGCGCCCAGCCCCAGCCATGCCCCTTGAGCCAGCTCGGCCGCTCAGCGCCGAGGCCCCGTTGCACCAAAGGCCCAAAACGAGCTTCTGGGAACTGCATTCTGCAAAGGGAAACAATCCTCCGGCAGCAAACCACAGCCCCAATGCGCCTCAGATCCAGAGAGCAACACAAGCCGTTTTTGCCCCCGGCCCCACGCTCTCCATAGCGCAAAGCGAGGCTGAGCTCCCTGGGCCCTGCTGCTTCGCTGGGGGTCTCAGCGTCCGAAACCCACTCCCCACGGGTTTTCCTTCGTGGGGAAGCAGGATTGGGCGCGAGAAGGCCTTCTGCGCCCAGGCCCCAGCCATTCCACCTGAGCCAGCTCGGCCGCTCAGCGCCGAGGCCCCGTCGCACCGATGTCCCCAAACGAGCTTCTGGCAGCTGCATTCTGCAAAGGGAAACTCTCCTCGGGCAGCAAACCACAGACTCAACGCGCCTCAGATCCAGAAAGCAACGCAAGCCGTTTTCGCCACCGGCCCCACGCTCTCCATAGCGCAAAGCGGGGCTAGCCTGCCCCTGGCTCCCTGGGCCCTGCTGCTTTGCTGGGGGTCTCCGGCGGCGCAAACCCAGTCCCCAAGTGTTCTCCTTCGTGGGGAAGCAGGATTGTGCGCGCGAAAGCCTTCTGTGCCCAGCCCCAGCCATGCCCCTTGAGCCAGCTCGGCCGCTCAGCGCCGAGGCCCCGTTGCACCGAAGTCCCAAAACGAGCTTCTGGGAACTGCATTCTGCAAAGGGAAACACTCCTCCGGCAGCAAACCACAGCCCCAATGCGCCTCAGATCCAGAGAGCAGCGCAAGCCGTTTTCGCCCCCGGCCCCACGCTCTCCATAGCGCAAAGCGAGGCTGGGCTGCCCCTGGCTCCCTGGGCCCTGCTGCATTGCTGGGGGTCTCCAGCGCCCGAAACCTAGTCCCCATGAGTTCTCCTTCGTGGGGAGGCAGGATTGGCCGCGCGAAGAAGTTCTGTGCCCAGGCCGCAGCCATGCCCCCTGAGCCAGCTTGGCCGCTCAGCGCCGAGGCCCCATCACACGGAACGCCCAAAACGAGCTTCTGGCAGCTGCATTCTGCAAAGGGAAACTCTCCTCGGGCAGCAAACCACAGCCCCAACGCGCCTCGAATCCAGAAAGCAACGCAAGCCTTTTTCAGCCCCGGCCCCACGCTCTCCATAGGGCAAAGCGGGTAGAGCTGCCCCTGGCTCCCTGGGCCCTGCTGCTTTGCTGGGGGTCTCAGCGTCCGAAACCCACTCCCCACGGGTTTTCCTTCGTGGGGATGCAGAATTGGGCGCGAAAGGCCTTCTGCGCCCAGGCCCCAGCCATGCCCCCTGAGCCAGCTCGGCCGCTCAGCGCCGAGGCCCCGTTGCACCAAAGGCCCAAAACGAGCTTCTGGGAACTGCATTCTGCAAAGGGAAACACTCCTCCGGCAGCAAACCACAGCCCCAATGCGCCTCAGATCCAGAGAGCAACACAAGCCGTTTTCGCCCCCGGCCCCACGCTCTCCATAGCGCAAAGCGAGGCTGGGCTCCCTGGGCCCTGCTGCATTGCTGGGGGTCTCCAGCGCCCGAAACCTAGTCCCCATGAGTTCTCCTTCGTGGGGAGGCAGGATTGGGCGCGCGAAGAAGTTCTGCGCCCAGTCCCCAGCCATGCCTCCTGTGCCAGCTCGGCCGCTCAGCGCCGAGGCCCCGTCGCACAGACGGCCCAAAACCAGCTTCTGGCAGCTGCATTCTGCAAAGGGAAACTCTCCTCGGGCAGCAAACCACAGCCCCAAAGTGCCTCGGATCCAGAAAGCAACGCAAGCCGTTTTCGCCACCGACCCCACGCTCTCCATAGCGCAAAGTGGAGCTGGCCTGCCCCTGGCTCCCTGGGCCCTGCTGCTTTGCTGGGGGTCTCCGGCGGCGCAAACCCACTCCCCACGGGTTCTCCTTCGTGGGGAAGCAGGATTGGGCGCGCGAAGGCCTTCTGCGCCCAGCCCCAGCCATGCCCCTTGAGCCAGCTCGGCCGCTCAGCGCCGAGGCCCCGTTGCACCGAAGGCCCAAAACGAGCTTCTGGGAACTGCATTCTGCAAAGGGAAACACTCCTCCGGCAGCAAACCACAGCCCCAATGCGCCTCGGATCCAGAGAGCAACGCAAGCCGTTTTTGCCCCCGGCCCTACGCTCTCCATAGCGCAACGCAGGGCAGGGCTGCCCCTGGCTACCAGAGCCCTGCTGCTTTACTGGGTGTCTTCGGCGGACAAAACCTTCTCCCCACGGGTTCTCCTTCGTGGGGAAGCAGGATTGGGCGCGCGAAGAAGTTCTGTGCCCAGGCCCCAGCCATGCCCCCTGAGCCAGCTTGGCCGCTCAGCGCCGAGGCCCCATCACACGGAACGCCCAAAACGAGCTTCTGGCAGCTGCATTCTGCAAAGGGAAACTCTCCTCGGGCAGCAAACCACAGCCCCAACGCGCCTCGAATCCAGAAAGCAACGCAAGCCTTTTTCAGCCCCGGCCCCACGCTCTCCATAGGGCAAAGCGGGTAGAGCTGCCCCTGGCTCCCTGGGCCCTGCTGCTTTGCTGGGGGTCTCAGCGTCCGAAACCCACTCCCCACGGGTTTTCCTTCGTGGGGCAGCAGGATTGGGCGCGAGAAGGCCTTCTGCGCCCAGGCCCCAGCCTTGCCCCCTGAGCCAGCTCGGCCGCGCAGCGCCGAAGCCCCGTCGCACCGATGGCCCCAAACGAGCTTCTGGCAGCTGCATTCTGCAAAGGGAAACTCTCCTCGGGCAGCAAACCACAGACTCAACGCGCCTCAGATCCAGAGAGCAACACAAGCCGTTTTCCCCCCCGGCCCCACGCTCTCCAAAGCGCAAAGCGAGGCTGAGCTCCCTGGGCCCTGCTGCATTGCTGGGGGTCTCCAGCGCCCGAAACCTAGTCCCCATGAGTTCTCCTTCGTGGGGAGGCAGGATTGGGCGCGCGAAGAAGTTCTGCACCCAGTCCCCAGCCATGCCTCCTGTGCCAGCTCGGCCGTTCAGCGCCGAGGCCCCGTCGCACCGACGGCCCCAAAAGAGCTTCTGGCAGCTGCATTCTGCAAAGGGAAAGTCTCCTCGGGCAGCAAACCACAGCCCCAACGCGCCTCGGATCGAGAAAGCAACGCAAGCCGTTTTCGCCCCCGGCCCTCTGCTCTCCATAGGGCGAACCGGGCCTGGGCTGCCCCGGCTCTCTGGGCCCTGCTGCTTCGCTGGGGGTCTCAGCGTCCGAAACCCACTCCCCACGGGTTTTCCTTCGTGGGGAAGCAGGATTGGGCGCGAGAAGGCCTTCTGCGCCCAGGCCCCAGCCATTCCACCTGAGCCAGCTCGGCCGCGCAGCGCCGAGGCCCCGTTGCACCAAAGGCCCAAAACGAGCTTCTGGGAACTGCATTCTGCAAAGGGAAACTCTCCTCGGGCAGCAAACCACAGACTCAACGCGCCTCAGATCCAGAGAGCAACACAAGCCGTTTTCCCCCCCGGCCCCACGCTCTCCAAAGCGCAAAGCGAGGCTGAGCTCCCTGGGCCCTGCTGCATTGCTGGGGGTCTCCAGCGCCCGAAACCTAGTCCCCATGAGTTCTCCTTCGTGGGGAGGCAGGATTGGGCGCGCGAAGAAGTTCTGCACCCAGTCCCCAGCCATGCCTCCTGTGCCAGCTCGGCCGTTCAGCGCCGAGGCCCCGTCGCACCGACGGCCCCAAAAGAGCTTCTGGCAGCTGCATTCTGCAAAGGGAAAGTCTCCTCGGGCAGCAAACCACAGCCCCAACGCGCCTCGGATCGAGAAAGCAACGCAAGCCGTTTTCGCCCCCGGCCCTCTGCTCTCCATAGGGCGAACCGGGCCTGGGCTGCCCCGGCTCTCTGGGCCCTGCTGCTTTGCTGGGGGTCTCCGGTGCCCGAAACCCACTCCCCACGGGTTCTCCTTCGTGGGGAAGCAGGATTCGGCGCGCGAAGGCCTTCTGCGCCCAGCCCCAGCCATGCCCCTTGAGCCAGCTCGGCCGCTCAGCGCCGAGGCCCCGTTGCACCGAAGGCCCAAAACGAGCTTCTGGGAACTGCATTCTGCAAAGGGAAACACTCCTCCGGCAGCAAACCACAGCCCCAATGCGCCTCAGATCCAGAGAGCAACACAAGCCGTTTTCGCCCCCGGCCCCACGCTCTCCAAAGCGCAAAGCGAGGCTGAGCTCCCTGGGCCCTGCTGCTTCGCTGGGGGTCTCAGCGTCCGAAACCCACTCCCCACGGGTTTTCCTTCGTGGGGAAGCAGGATTGGGCGCGAGAAGGCCTTCTGCGCCCAGGCCCCAGCCATTCCACCTGAGCCAGCTCGGCCGCGCAGCGCCGAGGCCCCGTCGCACCGATGGCCCCAAACGAGCTTCTGGCAGCTGCATTCTGCAAAGGGAAACTCTCCTCGGGCAGCAAACCACAGACTCAACGCGCCTCAGATCCAGAAAGCAACGCAAGCCGTTTTCGCCACCGGTCCCACGCTCTCCATAGCGCAAAGCGGGGCTAGCCTGCCCCTGGCTCCCTGGGCCCTGCTGCTTTGCTGGGGGTCTCCGGCGGCGCAAACCCAGTCCCCAAGTGTTCTCCTTCGTGGGGAAGCAGGATTGTGCGCGCGAAAGCCTTCTGTGCCCAGCCCCAGCCATGCCCCTTGAGCCAGCTCGGCCGCTCAGCGCCGAGGCCCCGTTGCACCGAAGGCCCAAAACGAGCTTCTGGGAACTGCATTCTGCAAAGGGAAACACTCCTCCGGCAGCAAACCACAGCCCCAATGCGCCTCAGATCCAGAGAGCAGCGCAAGCCGTTTTCGCCCCCGGCCCCACGCTCTCCATAGCGCAAAGCGAGGCTGGGCTGCCCCTGGCTCCCTGGGCCCTGCTGCATTGCTGGGGGTCTCCAGCGCCCGAAACCTAGTCCCCATGAGTTCTCCTTCGTGGGGAGGCAGGATTGGCCGCGCGAAGAAGTTCTGTGCCCAGGCCGCAGCCATGCCCCCTGAGCCAGCTTGGCCGCTCAGCGCCGAGGCCCCATCACACGGAACGCCCAAAACGAGCTTCTGGCAGCTGCATTCTGCAAAGGGAAACTCTCCTCGGGCAGCAAACCACAGCCCCAACGCGCCTCGAATCCAGAAAGCAACGCAAGCCTTTTTCAGCCCCGGCCCCACGCTCTCCATAGGGCAAAGCGGGTAGAGCTGCCCCTGGCTCCCTGGGCCCTGCTGCTTTGCCGGGGGTCTCAGCGTCCGAAACCCACTCCCCACGGGTTTTCCTTCGTGGGGAAGCAGAATTGGGCGCGAGAAGGCCTTCTGCGCCCAGGCCCCAGCCATGCCCCCTGAGCCAGCTCGGCCGCGCAGCGCCGAAGCCCCGTCGCACCGATGGCCCCAAACGAGCTTCTGGCAGCTGCATTCTGCAAAGGGAAACTCTCCTCGGGCAGCAAACCACAGACTCAACGCGCCTCAGATCCAGAAAGCAACGCAAGCCGTTTTCGCCACCGGTCCCACGCTCTCCATAGCGCAAAGCGGGGCTAGCCTGCCCCTGGCTCCCTGGGCCCTGCTGCTTTGCTGGGGGTCTCCGGCGGCGCAAACCCAGTCCCCAAGTGTTCTCCTTCGTGGGGAAGCAGGATTGTGCGCGCGAAAGCCTTCTGTGCCCAGCCCCAGCCATGCCCCTTGAGCCAGCTCGGCCGCTCAGCGCCGAGGCCCCGTTGCACCGAAGGCCCAAAACGAGCTTCTGGGAACTGCATTCTGCAAAGTGAAACACTCCTCCGGCAGCAAACCACAGCCCCAATGCGCCTCAGATCCAGAGAGCAATGCAAGCCGTTTTCGCCCCCGGCCCCACGCTCTCCATAGCGCAAAGCGAGGCTGGGCTGCCCCTGGCTCCCTGGGCCCTGCTGCATTGCTGGGGGTCTCCAGCGCCCGAAACCTAGTCCCCATGAGTTCTCCTTCGTGGGGAGGCAGGATTGGCCGCGCGAAGAAGTTCTGGGCCCAGTCCCCAGCCATGCCTCCTGTGCCAGCTCGGCCGCTCAGCGCCGAGGCCCCGTCGCACCGACGGCCCCAAACGAGCTTCTGGCAGCTGCATTCTGCAAAGGGAAAGTCTCCTCGGGCAGCAAACCACAGCCCCAACGCGCCTCGGATCGAGAAAGCAACGCAAGCCGTTTTCGCCCCCGGCCCTCTGCTCTCCATAGGGCGAACCGGGCCTGGGCTGCCCCGGCTCCCTGGGCCCTGCTGCTTTGCTGGGGGTCTCCGGTGCCCGAAACCCACTCCCCACGGGTTCTCCTTCGTGGGGAAGCAGGACTGGGCGCGCGAAGGCCTTCTGCGCCCAGCCCCAGCCATGCCCCTTGAGCCAGCTCGGCCGCTCAGCGCCGAGGCCCCGTTGCACCGAAGGCCCAAAACGAGCTTCTGGGAACTGCATTCTGCAAAGGGAAACACTCCTCCGGCAGCAAACCACAGCCCCAATGCGCCTCAGATCCAGAGAGCAACACAAGCCGTTTTCGCCCCCGGCCCCACGCTCTCCATAGCGCAAAGCGAGGCTGGGCTGCCCCTGGCTCCCTGGGCCCTGCTGCATTGCTGGGGGTCTCCAGCGCCCGAAACCTAGTCCCCATGAGTTCTCCTTCGTGGGGAGGCAGGATTGGGCGCGCGAAGAAGTTCTGCACCCAGTCCCCAGCCATGCCTCCTGTGCCAGCTCGGCCGTTCAGCGCCGAGGCCCCGTCGCACCGACGGCCCCAAAAGAGCTTCTGGCAGCTGCATTCTGCAAAGGGAAAGTCTCCTCGGGCAGCAAACCACAGCCCCAACGCGCCTCGGATCGAGAAAGCAACGCAAGCCGTTTTCGCCCCCGGCCCTCTGCTCTCCATAGGGCGAACCGGGCCTGGGCTGCCCCGGCTCCCTGGGCCCTGCTGCTTTGCTGGGGGTCTCCGGTGCCCGAAACCCACTCCCCACGGGTTCTCCTTCGTGGGGAAGCAGGATTCGGCGCGCGAAGGCCTTCTGCGCCCAGCCCCAGCCATGCCCCTTGAGCCAGCTCGGCCGCTCAGCGCCGAGGCCCCGTTGCACCAAAGGCCCAAAACGAGCTTCTGGGAACTGCATTCTGCAAAGGGAAACACTCCTCCGGCAGCAAACCACAGCCCCAATGCGCCTCAGATCCAGAGAGCAACACAAGCCGTTTTCGCCCCCGGCCCCACGCTCTCCATAGCGCAAAGCGAGGCTGAGCTCCCTGGGCCCTGCTGCTTCGCTGGGGGTCTCAGCGTCCGAAACCCACTCCCCACGGGTTTTCCTTCGTGGGGAAGCAGGATTGGGCGCGAGAAGGCCTTCTGCGCCCAGGCCCCAGCCATTCCACCTGAGCCAGCTCGGCCGCGCAGCGCCGAGGCCCCGTCGCACCGATGGCCCCAAACGAGCTTCTGGCAGCTGCATTCTGCAAAGGGAAACTCTCCTCGGGCAGCAAACCACAGACTCAACGCGCCTCAGATCCAGAAAGCAACGCAAGCCGTTTTCGCCACCGGTCCCACGCTCTCCATAGCGCAAAGCGGGGCTAGCCTGCCCCTGGCTCCCTGGGCCCTGCTGCTTTGCTGGGGGTCTCCGGCGGCGCAAACCCAGTCCCCAAGTGTTCTCCTTCGTGGGGAAGCAGGATTGTGCGCGCGAAAGCCTTCTGTGCCCAGCCCCAGCCATGCCCCTTGAGCCAGCTCGGCCGCTCAGCGCCGAGGCCCCGTTGCACCGAAGGCCCAAAACGAGCTTCTGGGAACTGCATTCTGCAAAGGGAAACACTCCTCCGGCAGCAAACCACAGCCCCAATGCGCCTCAGATCCAGAGAGCAACACAAGCCGTTTTCGCCCCCGGCCCCACGCTCTCCATAGCGAGAAGCGAGGCTGGGCTGCCCCTGGCTCCCTGGGCCCTGCTGCATTGCTGGGGGTCTCCAGCGCCCGAAACCTAGTCCCCATGAGTTCTCCTTCGTGGGGAGGCAGGATTGGCCGCGCGAAGAAGTTCTGGGCCCAGTCCCCAGCCATGCCTCCTGTGCCAGCTCGGCCGCTCAGCGCCGAGGCCCCGTCGCACCGACGGCCCCAAACGAGCTTCTGGCAGCTGCATTCTGCAAAGGGAAAGTCTCCTCGGGCAGCAAACCACAGCCCCAACGCGCCTCGGATCGAGAAAGCAACGCAAGCCGTTTTCGCCCCCGGCCCTCTGCTCTCCATAGGGCGAACCGGGCCTGGGCTGCCCCGGCTCCCTGGGCCCTGCTGCTTTGCTGGGGGTCTCCGGTGCCCGAAACCCACTCCCCACGGGTTCTCCTTCGTGGGGAAGCAGGACTGGGCGCGCGAAGGCCTTCTGCGCCCAGCCCCAGCCATGCCCCTTGAGCCAGCTCGGCCGCTCAGCGCCGAGGCCCCGTTGCACCGAAGGCCCAAAACGAGCTTCTGGGAACTGCATTCTGCAAAGTGAAACACTCCTCCGGCAGCAAACCACAGCCCCATTGCGCCTCAGATCCAGAGAGCAACACAAGCCGTTTTCCCCCCCGGCCCCACGCTCTCCAAAGCGCAAAGCGAGGCTGAGCTCCCTGGGCCCTGCTGCATTGCTGGGGGTCTCCAGCGCCCGAAACCTAGTCCCCATGAGTTCTCCTTCGTGGGGAGGCAGGATTGGGCGCGCGAAGAAGTTCTGCACCCAGTCCCCAGCCATGCCTCCTGTGCCAGCTCGGCCGTTCAGCGCCGAGGCCCCGTCGCACCGACGGCCCCAAAAGAGCTTCTGGCAGCTGCATTCTGCAAAGGGAAAGTCTCCTCGGGCAGCAAACCACAGCCCCAACGCGCCTCGGATCGAGAAAGCAACGCAAGCCGTTTTCGCCCCCGGCCCTCTGCTCTCCATAGGGCGAACCGGGCCTGGGCTGCCCCGGCTCTCTGGGCCCTGCTGCTTTGCTGGGGGTCTCCGGTGCCCGAAACCCACTCCCCACGGGTTCTCCTTCGTGGGGAAGCAGGATTCGGCGCGCGAAGGCCTTCTGCGCCCAGCCCCAGCCATGCCCCTTGAGCCAGCTCGGCCGCTCAGCGCCGAGGCCCCGTTGCACCAAAGGCCCAAAACGAGCTTCTGGGAACTGCATTCTGCAAAGGGAAACACTCCTCCGGCAGCAAACCACAGCCCCAATGCGCCTCAGATCCAGAGAGCAACACAAGCCGTTTTCGCCCCCGGCCCCACGCTCTCCATAGCGCAAAGCGAGGCTGAGCTCCCTGGGCCCTGCTGCTTCGCTGGGGGTCTCAGCGTCCGAAACCCACTCCCCACGGGTTTTCCTTCGTGGGGAAGCAGGATTGGGCGCGAGAAGGCCTTCTGCGCCCAGGCCCCAGCCATTCCACCTGAGCCAGCTCGGCCGCGCAGCGCCGAGGCCCCGTCGCACCGATGGCCCCAAACGAGCTTCTGGCAGCTGCATTCTGCAAAGGGAAACTCTCCTCGGGCAGCAAACCACAGACTCAACGCGCCTCAGATCCAGAAAGCAACGCAAGCCGTTTTCGCCACCGGTCCCACGCTCTCCATAGCGCAAAGCGGGGCTAGCCTGCCCCTGGCTCCCTGGGCCCTGCTGCTTTGCTGGGGGTCTCCGGCGGCGCAAACCCAGTCCCCAAGTGTTCTCCTTCGTGGGGAAGCAGGATTGTGCGCGCGAAAGCCTTCTGTGCCCAGCCCCAGCCATGCCCCTTGAGCCAGCTCGGCCGCTCAGCGCCGAGGCCCCGTTGCACCGAAGGCCCAAAACGAGCTTCTGGGAACTGCATTCTGCAAAGGGAAACACTCCTCCGGCAGCAAACCACAGCCCCAATGCGCCTCAGATCCAGAGAGCAACACAAGCCGTTTTCGCCCCCGGCCCCACGCTCTCCATAGCGCAAAGCGAGGCTGGGCTGCCCCTGGCTCCCTGGGCCCTGCTGCATTGCTGGGGGTCTCCAGCGCCCGAAACCTAGTCCCCATGAGTTCTCCTTCGTGGGGAGGCAGGATTGGCCGCGCGAAGAAGTTCTGTGCCCAGGCCGCAGCCATGCCCCCTGAGCCAGCTTGGCCGCTCAGCGCCGAGGCCCCATCACACGGAACGCCCAAAACGAGCTTCTGGCAGCTGCATTCTGCAAAGGGAAACTCTCCTCGGGCAGCAAACCACAGCCCCAACGCGCCTCGAATCCAGAAAGCAACGCAAGCCTTTTTCAGCCCCGGCCCCACGCTCTCCATAGGGCAAAGCGGGTAGAGCTGCCCCTGGCTCCCTGGGCCCTGCTGCTTTGCCGGGGGTCTCAGCGTCCGAAACCCACTCCCCACGGGTTTTCCTTCGTGGGGAAGCAGAATTGGGCGCGAGAAGGCCTTCTGCGCCCAGGCCCCAGCCATGCCCCCTGAGCCAGCTCGGCCGCGCAGCGCCGAAGCCCCGTCGCACCGATGGCCCCAAACGAGCTTCTGGCAGCTGCATTCTGCAAAGGGAAACTCTCCTCGGGCAGCAAACCACAGACTCAACGCGCCTCAGATCCAGAAAGCAACGCAAGCCGTTTTCGCCACCGGTCCCACGCTCTCCATAGCGCAAAGCGGGGCTAGCCTGCCCCTGTCTCCCTGGGCCCTGCTGCTTTGCTGGGGGTCTCCGGCGGCGCAAACCCAGTCCCCAAGTGTTCTCCTTCGTGGGGAAGCAGGATTGTGCGCGCGAAAGCCTTCTGTGCCCAGCCCCAGCCATGCCCCTTGAGCCAGCTCGGCCGCTCAGCGCCGAGGCCCCGTTGCACCGAAGGCCCAAAACGAGCTTCTGGGAACTGCATTCTGCAAAGGGAAACACTCCTCCGGCAGCAAACCACAGCCCCAATGCGCCTCAGATCCAGAGAGCAGCGCAAGCCGTTTTCGCCCCCGGCCCCACGCTCTCCATAGCGCAAAGCGAGGCTGGGCTGCCCCTGGCTCCCTGGGCCCTGCTGCATTGCTGGGGGTCTCCAGCGCCCGAAACCTAGTCCCCATGAGTTCTCCTTCGTGGGGAGGCAGGATTGGCCGCGCGAAGAAGTTCTGGGCCCAGTCCCCAGCCATGCCTCCTGTGCCAGCTCGGCCGCTCAGCGCCGAGGCCCCGTCGCACCGACGGCCCCAAACGAGCTTCTGGCAGCTGCATTCTGCAAAGGGAAAGTCTCCTCGGGCAGCAAACCACAGCCCCAACGCGCCTCGGATCGAGAAAGCAACGCAAGCCGTTTTCGCCCCCGGCCCTCTGCTCTCCATAGGGCGAACCGGGCCTGGGCTGCCCCGGCTCCCTGGGCCCTGCTGCTTTGCTGGGGGTCTCCGGTGCCCGAAACCCACTCCCCACGGGTTCTCCTTCGTGGGGAAGCAGGACTGGGCGCGCGAAGGCCTTCTGCGCCCAGCCCCAGCCATGCCCCTTGAGCCAGCTCGGCCGCTCAGCGCCGAGGCCCCGTTGCACCGAAGGCCCAAAACGAGCTTCTGGGAACTGCATTCTGCAAAGTGAAACACTCCTCCGGCAGCAAACCACAGCCCCATTGCGCCTCAGATCCAGAGAGCAACACAAGCCGTTTTCGCCCCCGGCCCCACGCTCTCCAAAGCGCAAAGCGAGGCTGAGCTCCCTGGGCCCTGCTGCATTGCTGGGGGTCTCCAGCGCCCGAAACCTAGTCCCCATGAGTTCTCCTTCGTGGGGAGGCAGGATTGGGCGCGCGAAGAAGTTCTGCACCCAGTCCCCAGCCATGCCTCCTGTGCCAGCTCGGCCGTTCAGCGCCGAGGCCCCGTCGCACCGATGGCCCCAAACGAGCTTCTGGCAGCTGCATTCTGCAAAGGGAAAGTCTCCTCGGGCAGCAAACCACAGCCCCAACGCGCCTCGGATCGAGAAAGCAACGCAAGCCGTTTTCGCCCCCGGCCCTCTGCTCTCCATAGGGCGAACCGGGCCTGGGCTGCCCCGGCTCCCTGGGCCCTGCTGCTTTGCTGGGGGTCTCCGGTGCCCGAAACCCACTCCCCACGGGTTCTCCTTCGTGGGGAAGCAGGATTCGGCGCGCGAAGGCCTTCTGCGCCCAGCCCCAGCCATGCCCCTTGAGCCAGCTCGGCCGCTCAGCGCCGAGGCCCCGTTGCACCAAAGGCCCAAAACGAGCTTCTGGGAACTGCATTCTGCAAAGGGAAACAATCCTCCGGCAGCAAACCACAGCCCCAATGCGCCTCAGATCCAGAGAGCAACACAAGCCGTTTTTGCCCCCGGCCCCACGCTCTCCATAGCGCAAAGCGAGGCTGAGCTCCCTGGGCCCTGCTGCTTCGCTGGGGGTCTCAGCGTCCGAAACCCACTCCCCACGGGTTTTCCTTCGTGGGGAAGCAGGATTGGGCGCGAGAAGGCCTTCTGCGCCCAGGCCCCAGCCATTCCACCTGAGCCAGCTCGGCCGCTCAGCGCCGAGGCCCCGTCGCACCGATGTCCCCAAACGAGCTTCTGGCAGCTGCATTCTGCAAAGGGAAACTCTCCTCGGGCAGCAAACCACAGACTCAACGCGCCTCAGATCCAGAAAGCAACGCAAGCCGTTTTCGCCACCGGCCCCACGCTCTCCATAGCGCAAAGCGGGGCTAGCCTGCCCCTGGCTCCCTGGGCCCTGCTGCTTTGCTGGGGGTCTCCGGCGGCGCAAACCCAGTCCCCAAGTGTTCTCCTTCGTGGGGAAGCAGGATTGTGCGCGCGAAAGCCTTCTGTGCCCAGCCCCAGCCATGCCCCTTGAGCCAGCTCGGCCGCTCAGCGCCGAGGCCCCGTTGCACCGAAGTCCCAAAACGAGCTTCTGGGAACTGCATTCTGCAAAGGGAAACACTCCTCCGGCAGCAAACCACAGCCCCAATGCGCCTCAGATCCAGAGAGCAGCGCAAGCCGTTTTCGCCCCCGGCCCCACGCTCTCCATAGCGCAAAGCGAGGCTGGGCTGCCCCTGGCTCCCTGGGCCCTGCTGCATTGCTGGGGGTCTCCAGCGCCCGAAACCTAGTCCCCATGAGTTCTCCTTCGTGGGGAGGCAGGATTGGCCGCGCGAAGAAGTTCTGTGCCCAGGCCGCAGCCATGCCCCCTGAGCCAGCTTGGCCGCTCAGCGCCGAGGCCCCATCACACGGAACGCCCAAAACGAGCTTCTGGCAGCTGCATTCTGCAAAGGGAAACTCTCCTCGGGCAGCAAACCACAGCCCCAACGCGCCTCGAATCCAGAAAGCAACGCAAGCCTTTTTCAGCCCCGGCCCCACGCTCTCCATAGGGCAAAGCGGGTAGAGCTGCCCCTGGCTCCCTGGGCCCTGCTGCTTTGCTGGGGGTCTCAGCGTCCGAAACCCACTCCCCACGGGTTTTCCTTCGTGGGGATGCAGAATTGGGCGCGAAAGGCCTTCTGCGCCCAGGCCCCAGCCATGCCCCCTGAGCCAGCTCGGCCGCTCAGCGCCGAGGCCCCGTTGCACCAAAGGCCCAAAACGAGCTTCTGGGAACTGCATTCTGCAAAGGGAAACACTCCTCCGGCAGCAAACCACAGCCCCAATGCGCCTCAGATCCAGAGAGCAACACAAGCCGTTTTCGCCCCCGGCCCCACGCTCTCCATAGCGCAAAGCGAGGCTGGGCTCCCTGGGCCCTGCTGCATTGCTGGGGGTCTCCAGCGCCCGAAACCTAGTCCCCATGAGTTCTCCTTCGTGGGGAGGCAGGATTGGGCGCGCGAAGAAGTTCTGCGCCCAGTCCCCAGCCATGCCTCCTGTGCCAGCTCGGCCGCTCAGCGCCGAGGCCCCGTCGCACCGACGGCCCAAAACCAGCTTCTGGCAGCTGCATTCTGCAAAGGGAAACTCTCCTCGGGCAGCAAACCACAGCCCCAAAGTGCCTCGGATCCAGAAAGCAACGCAAGCCGTTTTCGCCACCGACCCCACGCTCTCCATAGCGCAAAGTGGAGCTGGCCTGCCCCTGGCTCCCTGGGCCCTGCTGCTTTGCTGGGGGTCTCCGGCGGCGCAAACCCACTCCCCACGGGTTCTCCTTCGTGGGGAAGCAGGATTGGGCGCGCGAAGGCCTTCTGCGCCCAGCCCCAGCCATGCCCCTTGAGCCAGCTCGGCCGCTCAGCGCCGAGGCCCCGTTGCACCGAAGGCCCAAAACGAGCTTCTGGGAACTGCATTCTGCAAAGGGAAACACTCCTCCGGCAGCAAACCACAGCCCCAATGCGCCTCGGATCCAGAGAGCAACGCAAGCCGTTTTTGCCCCCGGCCCTACGCTCTCCATAGCGCAACGCAGGGCAGGGCTGCCCCTGGCTACCAGAGCCCTGCTGCTTTACTGGGTGTCTTCGGCGGACAAAACCTTCTCCCCACGGGTTCTCCTTCGTGGGGAAGCAGGATTGGGCGCGCGAAGAAGTTCTGTGCCCAGGCCCCAGCCATGCCCCCTGAGCCAGCTTGGCCGCTCAGCGCCGAGGCCCCATCACACGGAACGCCCAAAACGAGCTTCTGGCAGCTGCATTCTGCAAAGGGAAACTCTCCTCGGGCAGCAAACCACAGCCCCAACGCGCCTCGAATCCAGAAAGCAACGCAAGCCTTTTTCAGCCCCGGCCCCACGCTCTCCATAGGGCAAAGCGGGTAGAGCTGCCCCTGGCTCCCTGGGCCCTGCTGCTTTGCTGGGGGTCTCAGCGTCCGAAACCCACTCCCCACGGGTTTTCCTTCGTGGGGCAGCAGGATTGGGCGCGAGAAGGCCTTCTGCGCCCAGGCCCCAGCCTTGCCCCCTGAGCCAGCTCGGCCGCGCAGCGCCGAAGCCCCGTCGCACCGATGGCCCCAAACGAGCTTCTGGCAGCTGCATTCTGCAAAGGGAAACTCTCCTCGGGCAGCAAACCACAGACTCAACGCGCCTCAGATCCAGAGAGCAACACAAGCCGTTTTCCCCCCCGGCCCCACGCTCTCCAAAGCGCAAAGCGAGGCTGAGCTCCCTGGGCCCTGCTGCATTGCTGGGGGTCTCCAGCGCCCGAAACCTAGTCCCCATGAGTTCTCCTTCGTGGGGAGGCAGGATTGGGCGCGCGAAGAAGTTCTGCACCCAGTCCCCAGCCATGCCTCCTGTGCCAGCTCGGCCGTTCAGCGCCGAGGCCCCGTCGCACCGACGGCCCCAAAAGAGCTTCTGGCAGCTGCATTCTGCAAAGGGAAAGTCTCCTCGGGCAGCAAACCACAGCCCCAACGCGCCTCGGATCGAGAAAGCAACGCAAGCCGTTTTCGCCCCCGGCCCTCTGCTCTCCATAGGGCGAACCGGGCCTGGGCTGCCCCGGCTCTCTGGGCCCTGCTGCTTCGCTGGGGGTCTCAGCGTCCGAAACCCACTCCCCACGGGTTTTCCTTCGTGGGGAAGCAGGATTGGGCGCGAGAAGGCCTTCTGCGCCCAGGCCCCAGCCATTCCACCTGAGCCAGCTCGGCCGCGCAGCGCCGAGGCCCCGTTGCACCAAAGGCCCAAAACGAGCTTCTGGGAACTGCATTCTGCAAAGGGAAACTCTCCTCGGGCAGCAAACCACAGACTCAACGCGCCTCAGATCCAGAGAGCAACACAAGCCGTTTTCCCCCCCGGCCCCACGCTCTCCAAAGCGCAAAGCGAGGCTGAGCTCCCTGGGCCCTGCTGCATTGCTGGGGGTCTCCAGCGCCCGAAACCTAGTCCCCATGAGTTCTCCTTCGTGGGGAGGCAGGATTGGGCGCGCGAAGAAGTTCTGCACCCAGTCCCCAGCCATGCCTCCTGTGCCAGCTCGGCCGTTCAGCGCCGAGGCCCCGTCGCACCGACGGCCCCAAAAGAGCTTCTGGCAGCTGCATTCTGCAAAGGGAAAGTCTCCTCGGGCAGCAAACCACAGCCCCAACGCGCCTCGGATCGAGAAAGCAACGCAAGCCGTTTTCGCCCCCGGCCCTCTGCTCTCCATAGGGCGAACCGGGCCTGGGCTGCCCCGGCTCTCTGGGCCCTGCTGCTTTGCTGGGGGTCTCCGGTGCCCGAAACCCACTCCCCACGGGTTCTCCTTCGTGGGGAAGCAGGATTCGGCGCGCGAAGGCCTTCTGCGCCCAGCCCCAGCCATGCCCCTTGAGCCAGCTCGGCCGCTCAGCGCCGAGGCCCCGTTGCACCAAAGGCCCAAAACGAGCTTCTGGGAACTGCATTCTGCAAAGGGAAACACTCCTCCGGCAGCAAACCACAGCCCCAATGCGCCTCAGATCCAGAGAGCAACACAAGCCGTTTTCGCCCCCGGCCCCACGCTCTCCATAGCGCAAAGCGAGGCTGAGCTCCCTGGGCCCTGCTGCTTCGCTGGGGGTCTCAGCGTCCGAAACCCACTCCCCACGGGTTTTCCTTCGTGGGGAAGCAGGATTGGGCGCGAGAAGGCCTTCTGCGCCCAGGCCCCAGCCATTCCACCTGAGCCAGCTCGGCCGCGCAGCGCCGAGGCCCCGTCGCACCGATGGCCCCAAACGAGCTTCTGGCAGCTGCATTCTGCAAAGGGAAACTCTCCTCGGGCAGCAAACCACAGACTCAACGCGCCTCAGATCCAGAAAGCAACGCAAGCCGTTTTCGCCACCGGTCCCACGCTCTCCATAGCGCAAAGCGGGGCTAGCCTGCCCCTGGCTCCCTGGGCCCTGCTGCTTTGCTGGGGGTCTCCGGCGGCGCAAACCCAGTCCCCAAGTGTTCTCCTTCGTGGGGAAGCAGGATTGTGCGCGCGAAAGCCTTCTGTGCCCAGCCCCAGCCATGCCCCTTGAGCCAGCTCGGCCGCTCAGCGCCGAGGCCCCGTTGCACCGAAGGCCCAAAACGAGCTTCTGGGAACTGCATTCTGCAAAGGGAAACACTCCTCCGGCAGCAAACCACAGCCCCAATGCGCCTCAGATCCAGAGAGCAGCGCAAGCCGTTTTCGCCCCCGGCCCCACGCTCTCCATAGCGCAAAGCGAGGCTGGGCTGCCCCTGGCTCCCTGGGCCCTGCTGCATTGCTGGGGGTCTCCAGCGCCCGAAACCTAGTCCCCATGAGTTCTCCTTCGTGGGGAGGCAGGATTGGCCGCGCGAAGAAGTTCTGTGCCCAGGCCGCAGCCATGCCCCCTGAGCCAGCTTGGCCGCTCAGCGCCGAGGCCCCATCACACGGAACGCCCAAAACGAGCTTCTGGCAGCTGCATTCTGCAAAGGGAAACTCTCCTCGGGCAGCAAACCACAGCCCCAACGCGCCTCGAATCCAGAAAGCAACGCAAGCCTTTTTCAGCCCCGGCCCCACGCTCTCCATAGGGCAAAGCGGGTAGAGCTGCCCCTGGCTCCCTGGGCCCTGCTGCTTTGCCGGGGGTCTCAGCGTCCGAAACCCACTCCCCACGGGTTTTCCTTCGTGGGGAAGCAGAATTGGGCGCGAGAAGGCCTTCTGCGCCCAGGCCCCAGCCATGCCCCCTGAGCCAGCTCGGCCGCGCAGCGCCGAAGCCCCGTCGCACCGATGGCCCCAAACGAGCTTCTGGCAGCTGCATTCTGCAAAGGGAAACTCTCCTCGGGCAGCAAACCACAGACTCAACGCGCCTCAGATCCAGAAAGCAACGCAAGCCGTTTTCGCCACCGGTCCCACGCTCTCCATAGCGCAAAGCGGGGCTAGCCTGCCCCTGTCTCCCTGGGCCCTGCTGCTTTGCTGGGGGTCTCCGGCGGCGCAAACCCAGTCCCCAAGTGTTCTCCTTCGTGGGGAAGCAGGATTGTGCGCGCGAAAGCCTTCTGTGCCCAGCCCCAGCCATGCCCCTTGAGCCAGCTCGGCCGCTCAGCGCCGAGGCCCCGTTGCACCGAAGGCCCAAAACGAGCTTCTGGGAACTGCATTCTGCAAAGGGAAACACTCCTCCGGCAGCAAACCACAGCCCCAATGCGCCTCAGATCCAGAGAGCAGCGCAAGCCGTTTTCGCCCCCGGCCCCACGCTCTCCATAGCGCAAAGCGAGGCTGGGCTGCCCCTGGCTCCCTGGGCCCTGCTGCATTGCTGGGGGTCTCCAGCGCCCGAAACCTAGTCCCCATGAGTTCTCCTTCGTGGGGAGGCAGGATTGGCCGCGCGAAGAAGTTCTGGGCCCAGTCCCCAGCCATGCCTCCTGTGCCAGCTCGGCCGCTCAGCGCCGAGGCCCCGTCGCACCGACGGCCCCAAACGAGCTTCTGGCAGCTGCATTCTGCAAAGGGAAAGTCTCCTCGGGCAGCAAACCACAGCCCCAACGCGCCTCGGATCGAGAAAGCAACGCAAGCCGTTTTCGCCCCCGGCCCTCTGCTCTCCATAGGGCGAACCGGGCCTGGGCTGCCCCGGCTCCCTGGGCCCTGCTGCTTTGCTGGGGGTCTCCGGTGCCCGAAACCCACTCCCCACGGGTTCTCCTTCGTGGGGAAGCAGGACTGGGCGCGCGAAGGCCTTCTGCGCCCAGCCCCAGCCATGCCCCTTGAGCCAGCTCGGCCGCTCAGCGCCGAGGCCCCGTTGCACCGAAGGCCCAAAACGAGCTTCTGGGAACTGCATTCTGCAAAGTGAAACACTCCTCCGGCAGCAAACCACAGCCCCATTGCGCCTCAGATCCAGAGAGCAACACAAGCCGTTTTCGCCCCCGGCCCCACGCTCTCCAAAGCGCAAAGCGAGGCTGAGCTCCCTGGGCCCTGCTGCATTGCTGGGGGTCTCCAGCGCCCGAAACCTAGTCCCCATGAGTTCTCCTTCGTGGGGAGGCAGGATTGGGCGCGCGAAGAAGTTCTGCACCCAGTCCCCAGCCATGCCTCCTGTGCCAGCTCGGCCGTTCAGCGCCGAGGCCCCGTCGCACCGATGGCCCCAAACGAGCTTCTGGCAGCTGCATTCTGCAAAGGGAAAGTCTCCTCGGGCAGCAAACCACAGCCCCAACGCGCCTCGGATCGAGAAAGCAACGCAAGCCGTTTTCGCCCCCGGCCCTCTGCTCTCCATAGGGCGAACCGGGCCTGGGCTGCCCCGGCTCCCTGGGCCCTGCTGCTTTGCTGGGGGTCTCCGGTGCCCGAAACCCACTCCCCACGGGTTCTCCTTCGTGGGGAAGCAGGATTCGGCGCGCGAAGGCCTTCTGCGCCCAGCCCCAGCCATGCCCCTTGAGCCAGCTCGGCCGCTCAGCGCCGAGGCCCCGTTGCACCAAAGGCCCAAAACGAGCTTCTGGGAACTGCATTCTGCAAAGGGAAACAATCCTCCGGCAGCAAACCACAGCCCCAATGCGCCTCAGATCCAGAGAGCAACACAAGCCGTTTTTGCCCCCGGCCCCACGCTCTCCATAGCGCAAAGCGAGGCTGAGCTCCCTGGGCCCTGCTGCTTCGCTGGGGGTCTCAGCGTCCGAAACCCACTCCCCACGGGTTTTCCTTTGTGGGGAAGCAGGATTGGGCGCGAGAAGGCCTTCTGCGCCCAGGCCCCAGCCATTCCACCTGAGCCAGCTCGGCCGCTCAGCGCCGAGGCCCCGTCGCACCGATGTCCCCAAACGAGCTTCTGGCAGCTGCATTCTGCAAAGGGAAACTCTCCTCGGGCAGCAAACCACAGACTCAACGCGCCTCAGATCCAGAAAGCAACGCAAGCCGTTTTCGCCACCGGTCCCACGCTCTCCATAGCGCAAAGCGGGGCTAGCCTGCCCCTGGCTCCCTGGGCCCTGCTGCTTTGCTGGGGGTCTCCGGCGGCGCAAACCCAGTCCCCAAGTGTTCTCCTTCGTGGGGAAGCAGGATTGTGCGCGCGAAAGCCTTCTGTGCCCAGCCCCAGCCATGCCCCTTGAGCCAGCTCGGCCGCTCAGCGCCGAGGCCCCGTTGCACCGAAGTCCCAAAACGAGCTTCTGGGAACTGCATTCTGCAAAGGGAAACACTCCTCCGGCAGCAAACCACAGCCCCAATGCGCCTCAGATCCAGAGAGCAGCGCAAGCCGTTTTCGCCCCCGGCCCCACGCTCTCCATAGCGCAAAGCGAGGCTGGGCTGCCCCTGGCTCCCTGGGCCCTGCTGCATTGCTGGGGGTCTCCAGCGCCCGAAACCTAGTCCCCATGAGTTCTCCTTCGTGGGGAGGCAGGATTGGCCGCGCGAAGAAGTTCTGTGCCCAGGCCGCAGCCATGCCCCCTGAGCCAGCTTGGCCGCTCAGCGCCGAGGCCCCATCACACGGAACGCCCAAAACGAGCTTCTGGCAGCTGCATTCTGCAAAGGGAAACTCTCCTCGGGCAGCAAACCACAGCCCCAACGCGCCTCGAATCCAGAAAGCAACGCAAGCCTTTTTCAGCCCCGGCCCCACGCTCTCCATAGGGCAAAGCGGGTAGAGCTGCCCCTGGCTCCCTGGGCCCTGCTGCTTTGCTGGGGGTCTCAGCGTCCGAAACCCACTCCCCACGGGTTTTCCTTCGTGGGGATGCAGAATTGGGCGCGAAAGGCCTTCTGCGCCCAGGCCCCAGCCATGCCCCCTGAGCCAGCTCGGCCGCGCAGCGCCGAAGCCCCGTCGCACCGATGGCCCCAAACGAGCTTCTGGCAGCTGCATTCTGCAAAGGGAAACTCTCCTCGGGCAGCAAACCACAGACTCAACGCGCCTCAGATCCAGAAAGCAACGCAAGCCGTTTTCGCCACCGGTCCCACGCTCTCCATAGCGCAAAGCGGGGCTAGCCTGCCCCTGGCTCCCTGGGCCCTGCTGCTTTGCTGGGGGTCTCCGGCGGCGCAAACCCAGTCCCCAAGTGTTCTCCTTCGTGGGGAAGCAGGATTGTGCGCGCGAAAGCCTTCTGTGCCCAGCCCCAGCCATGCCCCTTGAGCCAGCTCGGCCGCTCAGCGCCGAGGCCCCGTTGCACCGAAGGCCCAAAACGAGCTTCTGGGAACTGCATTCTGCAAAGGGAAACACTCCTCCGGCAGCAAACCACAGCCCCAATGCGCCTCAGATCCAGAGAGCAGCGCAAGCCGTTTTCGCCCCCGGCCCCACGCTCTCCATAGCGCAAAGCGAGGCTGGGCTGCCCCTGGCTCCCTGGGCCCTGCTGCATTGCTGGGGGTCTCCAGCGCCCGAAACCTAGTCCCCATGAGTTCTCCTTCGTGGGGAGGCAGGATTGGCCGCGCGAAGAAGTTCTGTGCCCAGGCCGCAGCCATGCCCCCTGAGCCAGCTTGGCCGCTCAGCGCCGAGGCCCCATCACACGGAACGCCCAAAACGAGCTTCTGGCAGCTGCATTCTGCAAAGGGAAACTCTCCTCGGGCAGCAAACCACAGCCCCAACGCGCCTCGAATCCAGAAAGCAACGCAAGCCTTTTTCAGCCCCGGCCCCACGCTCTCCATAGGGCAAAGCGGGTAGAGCTGCCCCTGGCTCCCTGGGCCCTGCTGCTTTGCCGGGGGTCTCAGCGTCCGAAACCCACTCCCCACGGGTTTTCCTTCGTGGGGAAGCAGAATTGGGCGCGAGAAGGCCTTCTGCGCCCAGGCCCCAGCCATGCCCCCTGAGCCAGCTCGGCCGCGCAGCGCCGAAGCCCCGTCGCACCGATGGCCCCAAACGAGCTTCTGGCAGCTGCATTCTGCAAAGGGAAACTCTCCTCGGGCAGCAAACCACAGACTCAACGCGCCTCAGATCCAGAAAGCAACGCAAGCCGTTTTCGCCACCGGTCCCACGCTCTCCATAGCGCAAAGCGGGGCTAGCCTGCCCCTGTCTCCCTGGGCCCTGCTGCTTTGCTGGGGGTCTCCGGCGGCGCAAACCCAGTCCCCAAGTGTTCTCCTTCGTGGGGAAGCAGGATTGTGCGCGCGAAAGCCTTCTGTGCCCAGCCCCAGCCATGCCCCTTGAGCCAGCTCGGCCGCTCAGCGCCGAGGCCCCGTTGCACCGAAGGCCCAAAACGAGCTTCTGGGAACTGCATTCTGCAAAGGGAAACACTCCTCCGGCAGCAAACCACAGCCCCAATGCGCCTCAGATCCAGAGAGCAGCGCAAGCCGTTTTCGCCCCCGGCCCCACGCTCTCCATAGCGCAAAGCGAGGCTGGGCTGCCCCTGGCTCCCTGGGCCCTGCTGCATTGCTGGGGGTCTCCAGCGCCCGAAACCTAGTCCCCATGAGTTCTCCTTCGTGGGGAGGCAGGATTGGCCGCGCGAAGAAGTTCTGGGCCCAGTCCCCAGCCATGCCTCCTGTGCCAGCTCGGCCGCTCAGCGCCGAGGCCCCGTTGCACCGACGGCCCCAAACGAGCTTCTGGCAGCTGCATTCTGCAAAGGGAAAGTCTCCTCGGGCAGCAAACCACAGCCCCAACGCGCCTCGGATCGAGAAAGCAACGCAAGCCGTTTTCGCCCCCGGCCCTCTGCTCTCCATAGGGCGAACCGGGCCTGGGCTGCCCCGGCTCCCTGGGCCCTGCTGCTTTGCTGGGGGTCTCCGGTGCCCGAAACCCACTCCCCACGGGTTCTCCTTCGTGGGGAAGCAGGACTGGGCGCGCGAAGGCCTTCTGCGCCCAGCCCCAGCCATGCCCCTTGAGCCAGCTCGGCCGCTCAGCGCCGAGGCCCCGTTGCACCGAAGGCCCAAAACGAGCTTCTGGGAACTGCATTCTGCAAAGTGAAACACTCCTCCGGCAGCAAACCACAGCCCCATTGCGCCTCAGATCCAGAGAGCAACACAAGCCGTTTTCGCCCCCGGCCCCACGCTCTCCAAAGCGCAAAGCGAGGCTGAGCTCCCTGGGCCCTGCTGCATTGCTGGGGGTCTCCAGCGCCCGAAACCTAGTCCCCATGAGTTCTCCTTCGTGGGGAGGCAGGATTGGGCGCGCGAAGAAGTTCTGCACCCAGTCCCCAGCCATGCCTCCTGTGCCAGCTCGGCCGTTCAGCGCCGAGGCCCCGTCGCACCGACGGCCCCAAAAGAGCTTCTGGCAGCTGCATTCTGCAAAGGGAAAGTCTCCTCGGGCAGCAAACCACAGCCCCAACGCGCCTCGGATCGAGAAAGCAACGCAAGCCGTTTTCGCCCCCGGCCCTCTGCTCTCCATAGGGCGAACCGGGCCTGGGCTGCCCCGGCTCCCTGGGCCCTGCTGCTTTGCTGGGGGTCTCCGGTGCCCGAAACCCACTCCCCACGGGTTCTCCTTCGTGGGGAAGCAGGATTCGGCGCGCGAAGGCCTTCTGCGCCCAGCCCCAGCCATGCCCCTTGAGCCAGCTCGGCCGCTCAGCGCCGAGGCCCCGTTGCACCAAAGGCCCAAAACGAGCTTCTGGGAACTGCATTCTGCAAAGGGAAACAATCCTCCGGCAGCAAACCACAGCCCCAATGCGCCTCAGATCCAGAGAGCAACACAAGCCGTTTTTGCCCCCGGCCCCACGCTCTCCATAGCGCAAAGCGAGGCTGAGCTCCCTGGGCCCTGCTGCTTCGCTGGGGGTCTCAGCGTCCGAAACCCACTCCCCACGGGTTTTCCTTCGTGGGGAAGCAGGATTGGGCGCGAGAAGGCCTTCTGCGCCCAGGCCCCAGCCATTCCACCTGAGCCAGCTCGGCCGCTCAGCGCCGAGGCCCCGTCGCACCGATGTCCCCAAACGAGCTTCTGGCAGCTGCATTCTGCAAAGGGAAACTCTCCTCGGGCAGCAAACCACAGACTCAACGCGCCTCAGATCCAGAAAGCAACGCAAGCCGTTTTCGCCACCGGCCCCACGCTCTCCATAGCGCAAAGCGGGGCTAGCCTGCCCCTGGCTCCCTGGGCCCTGCTGCTTTGCTGGGGGTCTCCGGCGGCGCAAACCCAGTCCCCAAGTGTTCTCCTTCGTGGGGAAGCAGGATTGTGCGCGCGAAAGCCTTCTGTGCCCAGCCCCAGCCATGCCCCTTGAGCCAGCTCGGCCGCTCAGCGCCGAGGCCCCGTTGCACCGAAGTCCCAAAACGAGCTTCTGGGAACTGCATTCTGCAAAGGGAAACACTCCTCCGGCAGCAAACCACAGCCCCAATGCGCCTCAGATCCAGAGAGCAGCGCAAGCCGTTTTCGCCCCCGGCCCCACGCTCTCCATAGCGCAAAGCGAGGCTGGGCTGCCCCTGGCTCCCTGGGCCCTGCTGCATTGCTGGGGGTCTCCAGCGCCCGAAACCTAGTCCCCATGAGTTCTCCTTCGTGGGGAGGCAGGATTGGCCGCGCGAAGAAGTTCTGTGCCCAGGCCGCAGCCATGCCCCCTGAGCCAGCTTGGCCGCTCAGCGCCGAGGCCCCATCACACGGAACGCCCAAAACGAGCTTCTGGCAGCTGCATTCTGCAAAGGGAAACTCTCCTCGGGCAGCAAACCACAGCCCCAACGCGCCTCGAATCCAGAAAGCAACGCAAGCCTTTTTCAGCCCCGGCCCCACGCTCTCCATAGGGCAAAGCGGGTAGAGCTGCCCCTGGCTCCCTGGGCCCTGCTGCTTTGCTGGGGGTCTCAGCGTCCGAAACCCACTCCCCACGGGTTTTCCTTCGTGGGGAAGCAGAATTGGGCGCGAAAGGCCTTCTGCGCCCAGGCCCCAGCCATGCCCCCTGAGCCAGCTCGGCCGCGCAGCGCCGAAGCCCCGTCGCACCGATGGCCCCAAACGAGCTTCTGGCAGCTGCATTCTGCAAAGGGAAACTCTCCTCGGGCAGCAAACCACAGACTCAACGCGCCTCAGATCCAGAAAGCAACGCAAGCCGTTTTCGCCACCGGTCCCACGCTCTCCATAGCGCAAAGCGGGGCTAGCCTGCCCCTGGCTCCCTGGGCCCTGCTGCTTTGCTGGGGGTCTCCGGCGGCGCAAACCCAGTCCCCAAGTGTTCTCCTTCGTGGGGAAGCAGGATTGTGCGCGCGAAAGCCTTCTGTGCCCAGCCCCAGCCATGCCCCTTGAGCCAGCTCGGCCGCTCAGCGCCGAGGCCCCGTTGCACCGAAGGCCCAAAACGAGCTTCTGGGAACTGCATTCTGCAAAGGGAAACACTCCTCCGGCAGCAAACCACAGCCCCAATGCGCCTCAGATCCAGAGAGCAGCGCAAGCCGTTTTCGCCCCCGGCCCCACGCTCTCCATAGCGCAAAGCGAGGCTGGGCTGCCCCTGGCTCCCTGGGCCCTGCTGCATTGCTGGGGGTCTCCAGCGCCCGAAACCTAGTCCCCATGAGTTCTCCTTCGTGGGGAGGCAGGATTGGCCGCGCGAAGAAGTTCTGTGCCCAGGCCGCAGCCATGCCCCCTGAGCCAGGTTGGCCGCTCAGCGCCGAGGCCCCATCACACGGAACGCCCAAAACGAGCTTCTGGCAGCTGCATTCTGCAAAGGGAAACTCTCCTCGGGCAGCAAACCACAGCCCCAACGCGCCTCGAATCCAGAAAGCAACGCAAGCCTTTTTCAGCCCCGGCCCCACGCTCTCCATAGGGCAAAGCGGGTAGAGCTGCCCCTGGCTCCCTGGGCCCTGCTGCTTTGCCGGGGGTCTCAGCTACCGAAACCCACTCCCCACGGGTTTTCCTTCGTGTGGAAGCAGAATTGGGCGCGAGAAGGCCTTCTGCGCCCAGGCCCCAGCCATGCCCCCTGAGCCAGCTCGGCCGCGCAGCGCCGAAGCCCCGTCGCACCGATGGCCCCAAACGAGCTTCTGGCAGCTGCATTCTGCAAAGGGAAACTCTCCTCGGGCAGCAAACCACAGACTCAACGCGCCTCAGATCCAGAAAGCAACGCAAGCCGTTTTCGCCACCGGTCCCACGCTCTCCATAGCGCAAAGCGGGGCTAGCCTGCCCCTGGCTCCCTGGGCCCTGCTGCTTTGCTGGGGGTCTCCGGCGGCGCAAACCCAGTCCCCAAGTGTTCTCCTTCGTGGGGAAGCAGGATTGTGCGCGCGAAAGCCTTCTGTGCCCAGCCCCAGCCATGCCCCTTGAGCCAGCTCGGCCGCTCAGCGCCGAGGCCCCGTTGCACCGAAGGCCCAAACGAGCTTCTGGGAACTGCATTCTGCAAAGGGAAACACTCCTCCGGCAGCAAACCACAGCCCCAATGCGCCTCAGATCCAGAGAGCAGCGCAAGCCGTTTTCGCCCCCGGCCCCACGCTCTCCATAGCGCAAAGCGAGGCTGGGCTGCCCCTGGCTCCCTGGGCCCTGCTGCATTGCTGGGGGTCTCCAGCGCCCGAAACCTAGTCCCCATGAGTTCTCCTTCGTGGGGAGGCAGGATTGGCCGCGCGAAGAAGTTCTGGGCCCAGTCCCCAGCCATGCCTCCTGTGCCAGCTCGGCCGCTCAGCGCCGAGGCCCCGTCGCACCGACGGCCCCAAACGAGCTTCTGGCAGCTGCATTCTGCAAAGGGAAAGTCTCCTCGGGCAGCAAACCACAGCCCCAACGCGCCTCGGATCGAGAAAGCAACGCAAGCCGTTTTCGCCCCCGGCCCTCTGCTCTCCATAGGGCGAACCGGGCCTGGGCTGCCCCGGCTCCCTGGGCCCTGCTGCTTTGCTGGGGGTCTCCGGTGCCCGAAACCCACTCCCCACGGGTTCTCCTTCGTGGGGAAGCAGGACTGGGCGCGCGAAGGCCTTCTGCGCCCAGCCCCAGCCATGCCCCTTGAGCCAGCTCGGCCGCTCAGCGCCGAGGCCCCGTTGCACCGAAGGCCCAAAACGAGCTTCTGGGAACTGCATTCTGCAAAGTGAAACACTCCTCCGGCAGCAAACCACAGCCCCATTGCGCCTCAGATCCAGAGAGCAACACAAGCCGTTTTTGCCCCCGGCCCCACGCTCTCCAAAGCGCAAAGCGAGGCTGAGCTCCCTGGGCCCTGCTGCATTGCTGGGGGTCTCCAGCGCCCGAAACCTAGTCCCCATGAGTTCTCCTTCGTGGGGAGGCAGGATTGGGCGCGCGAAGAAGTTCTGCACCCAGTCCCCAGCCATGCCTCCTGTGCCAGCTCGGCCGTTCAGCGCCGAGGCCCCGTCGCACCGATGGCCCCAAACGAGCTTCTGGCAGCTGCATTCTGCAAAGGGAAAGTCTCCTCGGGCAGCAAACCACAGCCCCAACGCGCCTCGGATCGAGAAAGCAACGCAAGCCGTTTTCGCCCCCGGCCCTCTGCTCTCCATAGGGCGAACCGGGCCTGGGCTGCCCCGGCTCCCTGGGCCCTGCTGCTTTGCTGGGGGTCTCCGGTGCCCGAAACCCACTCCCCACGGGTTCTCCTTCGTGGGGAAGCAGGATTCGGCGCGCGAAGGCCTTCTGCGCCCAGCCCCAGCCATGCCCCTTGAGCCAGCTCGGCCGCTCAGCGCCGAGGCCCCGTTGCACCAAAGGCCCAAAACGAGCTTCTGGGAACTGCATTCTGCAAAGGGAAACAATCCTCCGGCAGCAAACCACAGCCCCAATGCGCCTCAGATCCAGAGAGCAACACAAGCCGTTTTTGCCCCCGGCCCCACGCTCTCCATAGCGCAAAGCGAGGCTGAGCTCCCTGGGCCCTGCTGCTTCGCTGGGGGTCTCAGCGTCCGAAACCCACTCCCCACGGGTTTTCCTTCGTGGGGAAGCAGGATTGGGCGCGAGAAGGCCTTCTGCGCCCAGGCCCCAGCCATTCCACCTGAGCCAGCTCGGCCGCTCAGCGCCGAGGCCCCGTCGCACCGATGTCCCCAAACGAGCTTCTGGCAGCTGCATTCTGCAAAGGGAAACTCTCCTCGGGCAGCAAACCACAGACTCAACGCGCCTCAGATCCAGAAAGCAACGCAAGCCGTTTTCGCCACCGGCCCCACGCTCTCCATAGCGCAAAGCGGGGCTAGCCTGCCCCTGGCTCCCTGGGCCCTGCTGCTTTGCTGGGGGTCTCCGGCGGCGCAAACCCAGTCCCCAAGTGTTCTCCTTCGTGGGGAAGCAGGATTGTGCGCGCGAAAGCCTTCTGTGCCCAGCCCCAGCCATGCCCCTTGAGCCAGCTCGGCCGCTCAGCGCCGAGGCCCCGTTGCACCGAAGGCCCAAAACGAGCTTCTGGGAACTGCATTCTGCAAAGGGAAACACTCCTCCGGCAGCAAACCACAGCCCCAATGCGCCTCAGATCCAGAGAGCAGCGCAAGCCGTTTTCGCCCCCGGCCCCACGCTCTCCATAGCGCAAAGCGAGGCTGGGCTGCCCCTGGCTCCCTGGGCCCTGCTGCATTGCTGGGGGTCTCCAGCGCCCGAAACCTAGTCCCCATGAGTTCTCCTTCGTGGGGAGGCAGGATTGGCCGCGCGAAGAAGTTCTGTGCCCAGGCCGCAGCCATGCCCCCTGAGCCAGCTTGGCCGCTCAGCGCCGAGGCCCCATCACACGGAACGCCCAAAACGAGCTTCTGGCAGCTGCATTCTGCAAAGGGAAACTCTCCTCGGGCAGCAAACCACAGCCCCAACGCGCCTCGAATCCAGAAAGCAACGCAAGCCTTTTTCAGCCCCGGCCCCACGCTCTCCATAGGGCAAAGCGGGTAGAGCTGCCCCTGGCTCCCTGGGCCCTGCTGCTTTGCTGGGGGTCTCAGCGTCCGAAACCCACTCCCCACGGGTTTTCCTTCGTGGGGAAGCAGAATTGGGCGCGAAAGGCCTTCTGCGCCCAGGCCCCAGCCATGCCCCCTGAGCCAGCTCGGCCGCGCAGCGCCGAAGCCCCGACGCACCGATGGCCCCAAACGAGCTTCTGGCAGCTGCATTCTGCAAAGGGAAACTCTCCTCGGGCAGCAAACCACAGACTCAACGCGCCTCAGATCCAGAAAGCAACGCAAGCCGTTTTCGCCACCGGTCCCACGCTCTCCATAGCGCAAAGCGGGGCTAGCCTGCCCCTGGCTCCCTGGGCCCTGCTGCTTTGCTGGGGGTCTCCGGCGGCGCAAACCCAGTCCCCAAGTGTTCTCCTTCGTGGGGAAGCAGGATTGTGCGCGCGAAAGCCTTCTGTGCCCAGCCCCAGCCATGCCCCTTGAGCCAGCTCGGCCGCTCAGCGCCGAGGCCCCGTTGCACCGAAGGCCCAAAACGAGCTTCTGGGAACTGCATTCTGCAAAGGGAAACACTCCTCCGGCAGCAAACCACAGCCCCAATGCGCCTCAGATCCAGAGAGCAGCGCAAGCCGTTTTCGCCCCCGGCCCCACGCTCTCCATAGCGCAAAGCGAGGCTGGGCTGCCCCTGGCTCCCTGGGCCCTGCTGCATTGCTGGGGGTCTCCAGCGCCCGAAACCTAGTCCCCATGAGTTCTCCTTGGTGGGGAGGCAGGATTGGCCGCGCGAAGAAGTTCTGGGCCCAGTCCCCAGCCATGCCTCCTGTGCCAGCTCGGCCGCTCAGCGCCGAGGCCCCGTCGCACCGACGGCCCCAAACGAGCTTCTGGCAGCTGCATTCTGCAAAGGGAAAGTCTCCTCGGGCAGCAAACCACAGCCCCAACGCGCCTCGGATCGAGAAAGCAACGCAAGACGTTTTCGCCCCCGGCCCTCTGCTCTCCATAGGGCGAACCGGGCCTGGGCTGCCCCGGCTCCCTGGGCCCTGCTGCTTTGCTGGGGGTCTCCGGTGCCCGAAACCCACTCCCCACGGGTTCTCCTTCGTGGGGAAGCAGGACTGGGAGCGCGAAGGCCTTCTGCGCCCAGCCCCAGCCATGCCCCTTGAGCCAGCTCGGCCGCTCAGCGCCGAGGCCCCGTTGCACCGAAGGCCCAAAACGAGCTTCTGGGAACTGCATTCTGCAAAGTGAAACACTCCTCCGGCAGCAAACCACAGCCCCATTGCGCCTCAGATCCAGAGAGCAACACAAGCCGTTTTCCCCCCCGGCCCCACGCTCTCCATAGCGCAAAGCGAGGCTGAGCTCCCTGGGCCCTGCTGCTTCGCTGGGGGTCTCAGCGTCCGAAACCCACTCCCCACGGGTTTTCCTTCGTGGGGAAGCAGGATTGGGCGCGAGAAGGCCTTCTGCGCCCAGGCCCCAGCCATTCCACCTGAGCCAGCTCGGCCGTTCAGCGCCGAGGCCCCGTCGCACCGACGGCCCAAAACCAGCTTCTGGCAGCTGCATTCTGCAAAGGGAAACTCTCCTCGGGCAGCAAACCACAGCCCCAACGTGCCTCGGATCCAGAAAGCAACGCAAGCCGTTTTCGCCACCGGCCCCACGCTCTCCATAGCGCAAAGCGGGGCTGGCCTGCCCCTGGCTCCCTGGGCCCTGCTGCTTTGCTGGGGGACTCCGGCGGCGCAAACCCACTCCCCACGGGTTCTCCTTCGTGGGGAAGCAGGATTGGGCGCGCGAAGGCCTTCTGCGCCCAGCCCCAGCCATGCCCCTTGAGCCAGCTCGGCCGCTCAGCGCCTAGGCCCCGTTGCACCGAAGGCCGAAAACGAGCTTCTGGGAACTGCATTCTGCAAAGGGAAACACTCCTCCGGCAGCAAACCACAGCCCCAATGCGCCTCGGATCCAGAGAGGAACGCAAGCCGTTTTTGCACCCAGCCCCACGCTCTCCATAGCGCAACGCAGGGCAGGGCTGCCCCTGGCTACCAGAGCCCTGCTGCTTTACTGGGTGTCTAGGGCGGCCAAAACCTTCTCCCCACGGGTTCTCCTTCGTGGGGAAGCAGGATTGGGCGCGCGAAGAAGTTCTGTGCCCAGGCCCCAGCCATGCCCCCTGAGCCAGCTCGGCCGCTCAGCGCCGAGGCCCCATCACACGGAACGCCCCAAACGAGCTTCTGGCAGCTGCATTCTGCAAAGGGAAAGTCTCCTCTGGCAGCAAACCACAGCCCAACGCGCCTCGGATCGAGAAAGCAACGCAAGCCGTTTTCGCCCCCGGCCCTCTGCTCTCCATAGGGCGAACCGGGCCTGGGCTGCCCCGGCTCCCAGGGCCCTGCTGCTTTCCTGGGGGTCTCCGGTGCCCGAAACCCACTCCCCACGGGTTCTCCTTCGTGGGGAAGCAGGATTGGGCGCGCGAAGAAGTTCTGTGCCCAGGCCCTGCCATGCCCCCTGAGCCAGCTCGGCCGCTCAGCGCTGAGGCCCCATCACACGGAACGCCCCAAACGAGCTTCTGGCAGCTGCATTCTGCAAAGGGACTCTCCTCGGGCAGCAAACCACAGCCCCAACGTGCTTCGGATCCAGAAAGCAACGCAAGCCGTTTTCGCCACCGGCCCCACGCTCTCCATAGCGCAGAGCGGGGCTGGCCTGCCCCTGGCTCCCTTGGCCCTGCTGCTTTTCTGGGGGTCTTCGGTGGCCGAAACCCACTCCCCACGGGTTCTCCTTCATGGGGAAGCAGGATTGGGCGTGTGAAGAACTTCTGCGCCCAGGCCAAAGCCAAGACCCCTGAGCCAGCGCGGCCGCTCAGCGCCGAGGCCCCGTCGCACCGACGGCCCCAAACGAGCTTCTGGCAGCTGCATTCTGCAAAGGGAAACTCTCCTCGGGCAGCAAACCACAGCCCCAACGCGCCTCGGATCGAGAAAGCAACGCAAACCGTTTTCACCCCCGGCCCCCCGCTCTCCATAGAGCGAACCGGGGCTGGGCTGCCCCGGCTCCCTGGGCCCTGCTGCTTTGCTGGGGGTCTCCGGTGCCCGAAACCCACTCCCCACGGGTTCTCCTTCGTGGGGAAGCAGGATTGGGCGCGCGAAGGCCTTCTGCGCCCAGGCCCCAGCCATGCCCCCTGAGCCAGCTTGGCCGCGCAGCGCCGAAGCCCCGTCGCACAGATGGCCCCAAACGAGCTTCTGGCAGCTGCATTCTGCAAAGGGAAACTCTCCTCGGGCAGCAAACCACAGACTCAACGCGCCTCAGATCCAGAAAGCAACGCAAGCCGTTTTCGCCACCGGTCCCACGCTCTCCATAGCGCAAAGCGGGGCTAGCCTGCCCCTGGCTCCCTGGGCCCTGCTGCTTTGCTGGGGGTCTCCGGCGGCGCAAACCCAGTCCCCAAGTGTTCTCCTTCGTGGGGAAGCAGGATTGTGCGCGCGAAAGCCTTCTGTGCCCAGCCCCAGCCATGCCCCTTGAGCCAGCTCGGCCGCTCAGCGCCGAGGCCCCGTTGCACCGAAGGCCCAAAACGAGCTTCTGGGAACTGCATTCTGCAAAGGGAAACACTCCTCCGGCAGCAAACCACAGCCCCAATGCGCCTCAGATCCAGAGAGCAGCGCAAGCCGTTTTCGCCCCCGGCCCCACGCTCTCCATAGCGCAAAGCGAGGCTGGGCTGCCCCTGGCTCCCTGGGCCCTGCTGCATTGCTGGGGGTCTCCAGCGCCCGAAACCTAGTCCCCATGAGTTCTCCTTCGTGGGGAGGCAGGATTGGCCGCGCGAAGAAGTTCTGGGCCCAGTCCCCAGCCATGCCTCCTGTGCCAGCTCGGCCGCTCAGCGCCGAGGCCCCGTCGCACCGACGGCCCCAAACGAGCTTCTGGCAGCTGCATTCTGCAAAGGGAAAGTCTCCTCGGGCAGCAAACCACAGCCCCAACGCGCCTCGGATCGAGAAAGCAACGCAAGCCGTTTTCGCCCCCGGCCCTCTGCTCTCCATAGGGCGAACCGGGCCTGGGCTGCCCCGGCTCCCTGGGCCCTGCTGCTTTGCTGGGGGTCTCCGGTGCCCGAAACCCACTCCCCACGGGTTCTCCTTCGTGGGGAAGCAGGATTGGGCGCACGAAGGCCTTCTGCGCCCAGCCCCAGCCATGCCCCTTGAGCCAGCTCGGCCGCTCAGCGCCGAGGCCCCGTTGCACCGAAGGCCCAAAACGAGCTTCTGGGAACTGCATTCTGCAAAGTGAAACACTCCTCCGGCAGCAAACCACAGCCCCAATGCGCCTCAGATCCAGAGAGCAACACAAGCCGTTTTCGCCCCCGGCCCCACGCTCTCCAAAGCGCAAAGCGAGGCTGAGCTCCCTGGGCCCTGCTGCATTGCTGGGGGTCTCCAGCGCCCGAAACCTAGTCCCCATGAGTTCTCCTTCGTGGGGAGGCAGGATTGGGCGCGCGAAGAAGTTCTGCACCCAGTCCCCAGCCATGCCTCCTGTGCCAGCTCGGCCGTTCAGCGCCGAGGCCCCGTCGCACCGACGGCCCCAAACGAGCTTCTGGCAGCTGCATTCTGCAAAGGGAAAGTCTCCTCGGGCAGCAAACCACAGCCCCAACGCGCCTCGGATCGAGAAAGCAACGCAAGCCGTTTTCGCCCCCGGCCCTCTGCTCTCCATAGGGCGAACCGGGCCTGGGCTGCCCCGGCTCCCTGGGCCCTGCTGCTTTGCTGGGGGTCTCCGGTGCCCGAAACCCACTCCCCACGGGTTCTCCTTCGTGGGGAAGCAGGATTCGGCGCGCGAAGGCCTTCTGCGCCCAGCCCCAGCCATGCCCCTTGAGCCAGCTCGGCCGCTCAGCGCCGAGGCCCCGTTGCACCAAAGGCCCAAAACGAGCTTCTGGGAACTGCATTCTGCAAAGGGAAACACTCCTCCGGCAGCAAACCACAGCCCCAATGCGCCTCAGATCCAGAGAGCAACACAAGCCGTTTTCGCCCCCGGCCCCACGCTCTCCATAGCGCAAAGCGAGGCTGAGCTCCCTGGGCCCTGCTGCTTCGCTGGGGGTCTCAGCGTCCGAAACCCACTCCCCACGGGTTTTCCTTCGTGGGGAAGCAGGATTGGGCGCGAGAAGGCCTTCTGCGCCCAGGCCCCAGCCATTCCACCTGAGCCAGCTCGGCCGCGCAGCGCCGAGGCCCCGTCGCACCGATGGCCCCAAACGAGCTTCTGGCAGCTGCATTCTGCAAAGGGAAACTCTCCTCGGGCAGCAAACCACAGACTCAACGCGCCTCAGATCCAGAAAGCAACGCAAGCCGTTTTCGCCCCCGGCCCCACGCTCTCCATAGCGCAAAGCGGGGCTAGCCTGCCCCTGGCTCCCTGGGCCCTGCTGCTTTGCTGGGGGTCTCCGGCGGCGCAAACCCAGTCCCCAAGTGTTCTCCTTCGTGGGGAAGCAGGATTGTGCGCGCGAAAGCCTTCTGCGCCCAGCCCCAGCCATGCCCCTTGAGCCAGCTCGGCCGCTCAGCGCCGAGGCCCCGTTGCACCGAAGGCCCAAAACGAGCTTCTGGGAACTGCATTCTGCAAAGTGAAACACTCCTCCGGCAGCAAACCACAGCCCCAATGCGCCTCAGATCCAGAGAGCAACACAAGCCGATTTCGCCCCCGGCCCCATGCTCTCCAAAGCGCAAAGCGAGGCTGAGCTCCCTGGGCCCTGCTGCATTGCTGGGGGTCTCCAGCACCCGAAACCTAGTCCCCATGAGTTCTCCTTCGTGGGGAGGCAGGATTGGGCGCGCGAAGAAGTTCTGCGCCCAGTCCCCAGCCATGCCTCCTGTGCCAGCTCGGCCGCTCAGCGCCGAGGCCCCGTCGCACCGACGGCCCCAAACGAGCTTCTGGCAGCTGCATTCTGCAAAGGGAAACTCTCCTCGGGCAGCAAACCACAGCCCCAACGTGCCTCGGATCCAGAAAGCAACGCAAGCCGTTTTCGCCACCGGCCCCACGCTCTCCATAGCGCAAAGCGGGGCTGGCCTGCCCCTGGCTCCCTGGGCCCTGCTGCTTTGCTGGGGGACTCCGGCGGCGCAAACCCACTCCCCACGGGTTCTCCTTCGTGGGGAAGCAGGATTCGGCGCGCGAAGGCCTTCTGCGCCCAGCCCCAGCCATGCCCCTTGAGCCAGCTCGGCCGCTCAGCGCCTAGGCCCCGTTGCACCGAAGGCCGAAAACGAGCTTCTGGGAACTGCATTCTGCAAAGGGAAACACTCCTCCGGCAGCAAACCACAGCCCCAATGCGCCTCGGATCCAGAGAGCAACGCAAGCCGTTTTTGCACCCAGCCCCACGCTCTCCATAGCGCAACGCAGGGCAGGGCTGCCCCTGGCTACCAGAGCCCTGCTGCTTTACTGGGAGTCTAGGGCGGCCAAAACCTTCTCCCCACGGGTTCTCCTTCGTGGGGAAGCAGGATTGGGCGCGCGAAGAAGTTCTGTGCCCAGGCCCCAGCCATGCCCCCTGAGCCAGCTCGGCCGCTCAGCGCCGAGGCCCCATCACACGGAACGCCCCAAACGAGCTTCTGGCAGCTGCATTCTGCAAAGGGAAAGTCTCCTCTGGCAGCAAACCACAGCCCAACGCGCCTCGGATCGAGAAAGCAACGCAAGCCGTTTTCGCCCCCGGCCCTCTGCTCTCCATAGGGCGAACCGGGCCTGGGCTGCCCCGGCTCCCAGGGCCCTGCTGCTTTCCTGGGGGTCTCCGGTGCCCGAAACCCACTCCCCACGGGTTCTCCTTCGTGGGGAAGCAGGATTGGGCGCGCGAAGAAGTTCTGTGCCCAGGCCCTGCCATGCCCCCTTAGCCAGCTCGGCCGCTCAGCGCTGAGGCCCCATCACACGGAACGCCCCAAACGAGCTTCTGGCAGCTGCATTCTGCAAAGGGACTCTCCTCGGGCAGCAAACCACAGCCCCAACGTGCTTCGGATCCAGAAAGCAACGCAAGCCGTTTTCGCCACCGGCCCCACGCTCTCCATAGCGCAAAGCGGGGCTGGCCTGCCCCTGGCTCCCTTGGCCCTGCTGCTTTTCTGGGGGTCTTCGGTGGCCGAAACCCACTCCCCACGGGTTCTCCTTCATGGGGAAGCAGGATTGGGCGTGTGAAGAACTTCTGCGCCCAGGCCAAAGCCAAGACCCCTGAGCCAGCTCGGCCGCTCAGCGCCGAGGCCCCGTCGCACCGACGGCCCCAAACGAGCTTCTGGCAGCTGCATTCTGCAAAGGGAAACTCTCCTCGGGCAGCAAACCACAGCCCCAACGCGCCTCGGATCGAGAAAGCAACGCAAACCGTTTTCACCCCCGGCCCCCCGCTCTCCATAGAGCGAACCGGGGCTGGGCTGCCCCGGCTCCCTGGGCCCTGCTGCTTTGCTGGGGGTCTCCGGTGCCCGAAACCCACTCCCCACGGGTTCTCCTTCGTGGGGAAGCAGGATTGGGCGCGCGAAGGCCTTCTGCGCCCAGGCCCCAGCCATGCCCCCTGAGCCAGCTCGGCCGCGCAGTGCCTAGGCCCCGTCGCACCGAAGGCCCAAAACAATCTTCTGGCAGCTGCATTCTGCAAAGGGAAAGTCTCCTCGGGCAGCAAACCACAGCCCCAACGCGCCTCAGATCCAGAGAGCAACACAAGCCGTTTTCGCCCCCGGCCCCATGCTCTCCATAGCGCAAAGCGAGGCTGAGCTCCCTGGGCCCTGCTGCTTCGCTGGGGGTCTCAGCGTCCGAAACCCACTCCCCACGGGTTTTCCTTCGTGGGGAAGCAGGATTGGGCGCGAGAAGGCCTTCTGCGCCCAGGCCCCAGCCATTCCACCTGAGCCAGCTCGGCCGCGCAGCGCCGAGGCCCCGTCGCACCGATGGCCCCAAACGAGCTTCTGGCAGCTGCATTCTGCAAAGGGAAACTCTCCTCGGGCAGCAAACCACAGACTCAACGCGCCTCAGATCCAGAAAGCAACGCAAGCCGTTTTCGCCCCCGGCCCCACGCTCTCCATAGCGCAAAGCGGGGCTAGCCTGCCCCTGGCTCCCTGGGCCCTGCTGCTTTGCTGGGGGTCTCCGGCGGCGCAAACCCAGTCCCCAAGTGTTCTCCTTCGTGGGGAAGCAGGATTGTGCGCGCGAAAGCCTTCTGCGCCCAGCCCCAGCCATGCCCCTTGAGCCAGCTCGGCCGCTCAGCGCCGAGGCCCCGTTGCACCGAAGGCCCAAAACGAGCTTCTGGGAACTGCATTCTGCAAAGGGAAACACTCCTCCGGCAGCAAACCACAGCCCCAATGCGCCTCAGATCCAGAGAGCAACACAAGCCGATTTCGCCCCCGGCCCCACGCTCTCCAAAGCGCAAAGCGAGGCTGAGCTCCCTGGGCCCTGCTGCATTGCTGGGGGTCTCCAGCGCCCGAAACCAAGTCCCCATGAGTTCTCCTTCGTGGGGAGGCAGGATTGGGCGCGCGAAGAAGTTCTGCGCCCAGTCCCCAGCCATGCCTCCTGTGCCAGCTCGGCCGCTCAGCGCCGAGGCCCCGTCGCACCGACGGCCCAAAACCAGCTTCTGGCAGCTGCATTCTGCAAAGGGAAACTCTCCTCGGGCAGCAAACCACAGCCCCAACGTGCCTCGGATCCAGAAAGCAACGCAAGCCGTTTTCGCCACCGGCCCCACGCTCTCCATAGCGCAAAGCGGGGCTGGCCTGCCCCTGGCTCCCTGGGCCCTGCTGCTTTGCTGGGGGACTCCGGCGGCGCAAACCCACTCCCCACGGGTTCTCCTTCGTGGGGAAGCAGGATTGGGCGCGCGAAGGCCTTCTGCGCCCAGCCCCAGCCATGCCCCTTGAGCCAGCTCGGCCGCTCAGCGCCTAGGCCCCGTTGCACCGAAGGCCGAAAACGAGCTTCTGGGAACTGCATTCTGCAAAGGGAAACACTCCTCCGGCAGCAAACCACAGCCCCAATGCGCCTCGGATCCAGAGAGCAACGCAAGCCGTTTTTGCACCCAGCCCCACGCTCTCCATAGCGCAACGCAGGGCAGGGCTGCCCCTGGCTACCAGAGCCCTGCTGCTTTACTGGGTGTCTAGGGCGGCCAAAACCTTCTCCCCACGGGTTCTCCTTCGTGGGGAAGCAGGATTGGGCGCGCGAAGAAGTTCTGTGCCCAGGCCCCAGCCATGCCCCCTGAGCCAGCTCGGCCGCTCAGCGCCGAGGCCCCATCACACGGAACGCCCCAAACGAGCTTCTGGCAGCTGCATTCTGCAAAGGGAAAGTCTCGTCTGGCAGCAAACCACAGCCCAACGCGCCTCGGATCGAGAAAGCAACGCAAGCCGTTTTCGCCCCCGGCCCTCTGCTCTCCATAGGGCGAACCGGGCCTGGGCTGCCCCGGCTCCCAGGGCCCTGCTGCTTTCCTGGGGGTCTCCGGTGCCCGAAACCCACTCCCCACGGGTTCTCCTTCGTGGGGAAGCAGGATTGGGCGCGCGAAGAAGTTCTGTGCACAGGCCCTGCCATGCCCCCTGAGCCAGCTCGGCCGCTCAGCGCTGAGGCCCCATCACACGGAACGCCCCAAACGAGCTTCTGGCAGCTGCATTCTGCAAAGGGACTCTCCTCGGGCAGCAAACCACAGCCCCAACGTGCTTCGGATCCAGAAAGCAACGCAAGCCGTTTTCGCCACCGGCCCCACGCTCTCCATAGCGCAAAGCGGGGCTGGCCTGCCCCTGGCTCCCTTGGCCCTGCTGCTTTTCTGGGGGTCTTCGGTGGCCGAAACCCACTCCCCACGGGTTCTCCTTCATGGGGAAGCAGGATTGGGCGTGTGAAGAACTTCTGCGCCCAGGCCAAAGCCAAGACCCCTGAGCCAGCTCGGCCGCTCAGCGCCGAGGCCCCGTCGCACCGACGGCCCCAAACGAGCTTCTGGCAGCTGCATTCTGCAAAGGGAAACTCTCCTCGGGCAGCAAACCACAGCCCCAACGCGCCTCGGATCGAGAAAGCAACGCAAACCGTTTTCACCCCCGGCCCCCCGCTCTCCATAGAGCGAACCGGGGCTGGGCTGCCCCGGCTCCCTGGGCCCTGCTGCTTTGCTGGGGGTCTCCGGTGCCCGAAACCCACTCCCCACGGGTTCTCCTTCGTGGGGAAGCAGGATTGGGCGCGCGAAGGCCTTCTGCGCCCAGGCCCCAGCCATGCCCCCTGAGCCAGCTCGGCCGCTCAGTGCCTAGGCCCCGTCGCACCGAAGGCCCAAAACAATCTTCTGGCAGCTGCATTCTGCAAAGGGAAAGTCTCCTCGGGCAGCAAACCACAGCCCCAACGCGCCTCAGATCCAGAGAGCAACACAAGCCGTTTTCGTCCCCGGCCCCACGCTCTCCATAGCGCAAAGCGAGGCTGAGCTCCCTGGGCCCTGCTGCTTCGCTGGGGGTCTCAGCGTCCGAAACCCACTCCCCACGGGTTTTCCTTCGTGGGGAAGCAGGATTGGGCGCGAGAAGGCCTTCTGCGCCCAGGCCCCAGCCATTCCACCTGAGCCAGCTCGGCCGCGCAGCGCCGAGGCCCCGTCGCACCGATGGCCCCAAACGAGCTTCTGGCAGCTGCATTCTGCAAAGGGAAACTCTCCTCGGGCAGCAAACCACAGACTCAACGCGCCTCAGATCCAGAAAGCAACGCAAGCCGTTTTCGCCACCGGCCCCACGCTCTCCATAGCGCAAAGCGGGGCTAGCCTGCCCCTGGCTCCCTGGGCCCTGCTGCTTTGCTGGGGGTCTCCGGCGGCGCAAACCCAGTCCCCAAGTGTTCTCCTTCGTGGGGAAGCAGGATTGTGCGCGCGAAAGCCTTCTGCGCCCAGCCCCAGCCATGCCCCTTGAGCCAGCTCGGCCGCTCAGCGCCGAGGCCCCGTTGCACCGAAGGCCCAAAACGAGCATCTGGGAACTGCATTCTGCAAAGGGAAACACTCCTCCGGCAGCAAACCACAGCCCCAATGCGCCTCAGATCCAGAGAGCAACACAAGCCGATTTCGCCCCCGGCCCCACGCTCTCCAAAGCGCAAAGCGAGGCTGAGCTCCCTGGGCCCTGCTGCATTGCTGGGGGTCTCCAGCGCCCGAAACCAAGGCCCCATGAGTTCTCCTTCGTGGGGAGGCAGGATTGGGCGCTCGAAGAAGTTCTGCGCCCAGTCCCCAGCCATGCCTCCTGTGCCAGCTCGGCCGCTCAGCGCCGAGGCCCCGTCGCACCGACGGCCCAAAACCAGCTTCTGGCAGCTGCATTCTGCAAAGGGAAACTCTCCTCGGGCAGCAAACCACAGCCCCAACGTGCCTCGGATCCAGAAAGCAACGCAAGCCGTTTTCGCCACCGGCCCCACGCTCTCCATAGCGCAAAGCGGGGCTGGCCTGCCCCTGGCTCCCTGGGCCCTGCTGCTTTGCTGGGGGACTCCGACAGCGCAAACCCACTCCCCACGGGTTCTCCTTCGTGGGGAAGCAGGATTGGGCGCGCGAAGGCCTTCTGCGCCCAGCCCCAGCCATGCCCCTTGAGCCAGCTCGGCCGCTCAGCGCCTAGGCCCCGTTGCACCGAAGGCCGAAAACGAGCTTCTGGGAACTGCATTCTGCAAAGGGAAACACTCCTCCGGCAGCAAACCACAGCCCCAATGCGCCTCGGATCCAGAGAGCAACGCAAGCCGTTTTTGCACCCAGCCCCACGCTCTCCATAGCGCAACGCAGGGCAGGGCTGCCCCTGGCTACCAGAGCCCTGCTGCTTTACTGGGTGTCTAGGGCGGCCAAAACCTTCTCCCCACGGGTTCTCCTTCGTGGGGAAGCAGGATTGGGCGCGCGAAGAAGTTCTGTGCCCAGGCCCCAGCCATGCCCCCTGAGCCAGCTCGGCCGCTCAGCGCCGAGGCCCCATCACACGGAACGCCCCAAACGAGCTTCTGGCAGCTGCATTCTGCAAAGGGAAAGTCTCCTCTGGCAGCAAACCACAGCCCAACGCGCCTCGGATCGAGAAAGCAACGCAAGCCGTTTTCGCCCCCGGCCCTCTGCTCTCCATAGGGCGAACCGGGCCTGGGCTGCCCCGGCTCCCAGGGCCCTGCTGCTTTCCTGGGGGTCTCCGGTGCCCGAAACCCACTCCCCACGGGTTCTCCTTCGTGGGGAAGCAGGATTGGGCGCGCGAAGAAGTTCTGTGCCCAGGCCCTGCCATGCCCCCTGAGCCAGCTCGGCCGCTCAGCGCTGAGGCCCCATCACACGGAACGCCCCAAACGAGCTTCTGGCAGCTGCATTCTGCAAAGGGACTCTCCTCGGGCAGCAAACCACAGCCCCAACGTGCTTCGGATCCAGAAAGCAACGCAAGCCGTTTTCGCCACCGGCCCCACGCTCTCCATAGCGCAAAGCGGGGCTGGCCTGCCCCTGGCTCCCTTGGCCCTGCTGCTTTTCTGGGGGTCTTTGGTGGCCGAAACCCACTCCCCACGGGTTCTCCTTCATGGGGAAGCAGGATTGGGCGTGTGAAGAACTTCTGCGCCCAGGCCAAAGCCAAGACCCCTGAGCCAGCTCGGCCGCTCAGCGCCGAGGCCCCGTCGCACCGACGGCCCCAAACGAGCTTCTGGCAGCTGCATTCTGCAAAGGGAAACTCTCCTCGGGCAGCAAACCACAGCCCCAACGCGCCTCGGATCGAGAAAGCAACGCAAACCGTTTTCACCCCCGGCCCCCCGCTCTCCATAGGGCGAACCGGGGCTGGGCTGCCCCGGCTCCCTGGGCCCTGCTGCTTTGCTGGGGGTCTCCGGTGCCCGAAACCCACTCCCCACGGGTTCTCCTTCGTGGGGAAGCAGGATTGGGCGCGCGAAGGCCTTCTGCGCCCAGGCCCCAGCCATGCCCCCTGAGCCAGCTTGGCCGCGCAGCGCCGAAGCCCCGTCGCACCGATGGCCCCAAACGAGCTTCTGGCAGCTGCATTCTGCAAAGGGAAACTCTCCTCGGGCAGCAAACCACAGACTCAACGCGCCTCAGATCCAGAAAGCAACGCAAGCCGTTTTCGCCACCGGTCCCACGCTCTCCATAGCGCAAAGCGGGGCTAGCCTGCCCCTGGCTCCCTGGGCCCTGCTGCTTTGCTGGGGGTCTCCGGCGGCGCAAACCCAGTCCCCAAGTGTTCTCCTTCGTGGGGAAGCAGGATTGTGCGCGCGAAAGCCTTCTGTGCCCAGCCCCAGCCATGCCCCTTGAGCCAGCTCGGCCGCTCAGCGCCGAGGCCCCGTTGCACCGAAGGCCCAAAACGAGCTTCTGGGAACTGCATTCTGCAAAGGGAAACACTCCTCCGGCAGCAAACCACAGCCCCAATGCGCCTCAGATCCAGAGAGCAGCGCAAGCCGTTTTCGCCCCCGGCCCCACGCTCTCCATAGCGCAAAGCGAGGCTGGGCTGCCCCTGGCTCCCTGGGCCCTGCTGCATTGCTGGGGGTCTCCAGCGCCCGAAACCTAGTCCCCATGAGTTCTCCTTCGTGGGGAGGCAGGATTGGCCGCGCGAAGAAGTTCTGGGCCCAGTCCCCAGCCATGCCTCCTGTGCCAGCTCGGCCGCTCAGCGCCGAGGCCCCGTCGCACCGACGGCCCCAAACGAGCTTCTGGCAGCTGCATTCTGCAAAGGGAAAGTCTCCTCGGGCAGCAAACCACAGCCCCAACGCGCCTCGGATCGAGAAAGCAACGCAAGCCGTTTTCGCCCCCGGCCCTCTGCTCTCCATAGGGCGAACCGGGCCTGGGCTGCCCCGGCTCCCTGGGCCCTGCTGCTTTGCTGGGGGTCTCCGGTGCCCGAAACCCACTCCCCACGGGTTCTCCTTCGTGGGGAAGCAGGACTGGGAGCGCGAAGGCCTTCTGCGCCCAGCCCCAGCCATGCCCCTTGAGCCAGCTCGGCCGCTCAGCGCCGAGGCCCCGTTGCACCGAAGGCCCAAAACGAGCTTCTGGGAACTGCATTCTGCAAAGTGAAACACTCCTCCGGCAGCAAACCACAGCCCCATTGCGCCTCAGATCCAGAGAGCAACGCAAGCCGTTTTCGCCCCCGGCCCCACGCTCTCCAAAGCGCAAAGCGAGGCTGAGCTCCCTGGGCCCTGCTGCATTGCTGGGGGTCTCCAGCGCCCGAAACCTAGTCCCCATGAGTTCTCCTTCGTGGGGAGGCAGGATTGGGCGCGCGAAGAAGTTCTGCACCCAGTCCCCAGCCATGCCTCCTGTGCCAGCTCGGCCGTTCAGCGCCGAGGCCCCGTCGCACCGACGGCCCCAAACGAGCTTCTGGCAGCTGCATTCTGCAAAGGGAAAGTCTCCTCGGGCAGCAAACCACAGCCCCAACGCGCCTCGGATCGAGAAAGCAACGCAAGCCGTTTTCGCCCCCGGCCCTCTGCTCTCCATAGGGCGAACCGGGCCTGGGCTGCCCCGGCTCCCTGGGCCCTGCTGCTTTGCTGGGGGTCTCCGGTGCCCGAAACCCACTCCCCACGGGTTCTCCTTCGTGGGGAAGCAGGATTCGGCGCGCGAAGGCCTTCTGCGCCCAGCCCCAGCCATGCCCCTTGAGCCAGCTCGGCCGCTCAGCGCCGAGGCCCCGTTGCACCAAAGGCCCAAAACGAGCTTCTGGGAACTGCATTCTGCAAAGGGAAACACTCCTCCGGCAGCAAACCACAGCCCCAATGCGCCTCAGATCCAGAGAGCAACACAAGCCGTTTTCGCCCCCGGCCCCACGCTCTCCATAGCGCAAAGCGAGGCTGAGCTCCCTGGGCCCTGCTGCTTCGCTGGGGGTCTCAGCGTCCGAAACCCACTCCCCACGGGTTTTCCTTCGTGGGGAAGCAGGATTGGGCGCGAGAAGGCCTTCTGCGCCCAGGCCCCAGCCATTCCACCTGAGCCAGCTCGGCCGCGCAGCGCCGAGGCCCCGTCGCACCGATGGCCCCAAACGAGCTTCTGGCAGCTGCATTCTGCAAAGGGAAACTCTCCTCGGGCAGCAAACCACAGACTCAACGCGCCTCAGATCCAGAAAGCAACGCAAGCCGTTTTCGCCACCGGCCCCACGCTCTCCATAGCGCAAAGCGGGGCTAGCCTGCCCCTGGCTCCCTGGGCCCTGCTGCTTTGCTGGGGGTCTCCGGCGGCGCAAACCCAGTCCCCAAGTGTTCTCCTTCGTGGGGAAGCAGGATTGTGCGCGCGAAAGCCTTCTGCGCCCAGCCCCAGCCATGCCCCTTGAGCCAGCTCGGCCGCTCAGCGCCGAGGCCCCGTTGCACCGAAGGCCCAAAACGAGCTTCTGGGAACTGCATTCTGCAAAGTGAAACACTCCTCCGGCAGCAAACCACAGCCCCAATGCGCCTCAGATCCAGAGAGCAACACAAGCCGATTTCGCCCCCGGCCCCATGCTCTCCAAAGCGCAAAGCGAGGCTGAGCTCCCTGGGCCCTGCTGCATTGCTGGGGGTCTCCAGCGCCCGAAACCTAGTCCCCATGAGTTCTCCTTCGTGGGGAGGCAGGATTGGGCGCGCGAAGAAGTTCTGCGCCCAGTCCCCAGCCATGCCTCCTGTGCCAGCTCGGCCGCTCAGCGCCGAGGCCCCGTCGCACCGACGGCCCCAAACGAGCTTCTGGCAGCTGCATTCTGCAAAGGGAAACTCTCCTCGGGCAGCAAACCACAGCCCCAACGTGCCTCGGATCCAGAAAGCAACGCAAGCCGTTTTCGCCACCGGCCCCACGCTCTCCATAGCGCAAAGCGGGGCTGGCCTGCCCCTGGCTCCCTGGGCCCTGCTGCTTTGCTGGGGGACTCCGGCGGCGCAAACCCACTCCCCACGGGTTCTCCTTCGTGGGGAAGCAGGATTCGGCGCGCGAAGGCCTTCTGCGCCCAGCCCCAGCCATGCCCCTTGAGCCAGCTCGGCCGCTCAGCGCCTAGGCCCCGTTGCACCGAAGGCCGAAAACGATCTTCTGGGAACTGCATTCTGCAAAGGGAAACACTCCTCCGGCAGCAAACCACAGCCCCAATGCGCCTCGGATCCAGAGAGCAACGCAAGCCGTTTTTGCACCCAGCCCCACGCTCTCCATAGCGCAACGCAGGGCAGGGCTGCCCCTGGCTACCAGAGCCCTGCTGCTTTACTGGGAGTCTAGGGCGGCCAAAACCTTCTCCCCACGGGTTCTCCTTCGTGGGGAAGCAGGATTGGGCGCGCGAAGAAGTTCTGTGCCCAGGCCCCAGCCATGCCCCCTGAGCCAGCTCGGCCGCTCAGCGCCGAGGCCCCATCACACGGAACGCCCCAAACGAGCTTCTGGCAGCTGCATTCTGCAAAGGGAAACTCTCCTCGGGCAGCAAACCACAGACTCAACGCGCCTCAGATCCAGAAAGCAACGCAAGCCGTTTTCGCCACCGGCCCCACGCTCTCCATAGCGCAAAGCGGGGCTAGCCTGCCCCTGGCTCCCTGGGCCCTGCTGCTTTGCTGGGGGTCTCCGGCGGCGCAAACCCAGTCCCCAAGTGTTCTCCTTCGTGGGGAAGCAGGATTGTGCGCGCGAAAGCCTTCTGCGCCCAGCCCCAGCCATGCCCCTTGAGCCAGCTCGGCCGCTCAGCGCCGAGGCCCCGTTGCACCGAAGGCCCAAAACGAGCTTCTGGGAACTGCATTCTGCAAAGGGAAACACTCCTCCGGCAGCAAACCACAGCCCCAATGCGCCTCAGATCCAGAGAGCAGCGCAAGCCGTTTTCGCCCCCGGCCCCACGCTCTCCATAGCGCAAAGCGAGGCTGGGCTGCCCCTGGCTCCCTGGGCCCTGCTGCATTGCTGGGGGTCTCCAGCGCCCGAAACCTAGTCCCCATGAGTTCTCCTTCGTGGGGAGGCAGGATTGGCCGCGCGAAGAAGTTCTGGGCCCAGTCCCCAGCCATGCCTCCTGTGCCAGCTCGGCCGCTCAGCGCCGAGGCCCCGTCGCACCGACGGCCCCAAACGAGCTTCTGGCAGCTGCATTCTGCAAAGGGAAAGTCTCCTCGGGCAGCAAACCACAGCCCCAACGCGCCTCGGATCGAGAAAGCAACGCAAGCCGTTTTCGCCCCCGGCCCTCTGCTCTCCATAGGGCGAACCGGGCCTGGGCTGCCCCGGCTCCCTGGGCCCTGCTGCTTTGCTGGGGGTCTCCGGTGCCCGAAACCCACTCCCCACGGGTTCTCCTTCGTGGGGAAGCAGGACTGGGCGCGCGAAGGCCTTCTGCGCCCAGCCCCAGCCATGCCCCTTGAGCCAGCTCGGCCGCTCAGCGCCGAGGCCCCGTTGCACCGAAGGCCCAAAACGAGCTTCTGGGAACTGCATTCTGCAAAGTGAAACACTCCTCCGGCAGCAAACCACAGCCCCATTGCGCCTCAGATCCAGAGAGCAACACAAGCCGTTTTCGCCCCCGGCCCCACGCTCTCCAAAGCGCAAAGCGAGGCTGAGCTCCCTGGGCCCTGCTGCATTGCTGGGGGTCTCCAGCGCCCGAAACCTAGTCCCCATGAGTTCTCCTTCGTGGGGAGGCAGGATTGGGCGCGCGAAGAAGTTCTGCACCCAGTCCCCAGCCATGCCCCCTGAGCCAGCTCGGCCGCTCAGCGCCGAGGCCCCGTCGCACCGACGGCCCCAAACGAGCTTCTGGCAGCTGCATTCTGCAAAGGGAAACTCTCCTCGGGCAGCAAACCACAGCCCCAACGTGCCTCGGATCCAGAAAGCAACGCAAGCCGTTTTCGCCACCGGCCCCACGCTCTCCATAGCGCAAAGCGGGGCTGGCCTGCCCCTGGCTCCCTGGGCCCTGCTGCTTTGCTGGGGGACTCCGGCGGCGCAAACCCACTCCCCACGGGTTCTCCTTCGTGGGGAAGCAGGATTCGGCGCGCGAAGGCCTTCTGCGCCCAGCCCCAGCCATGCCCCTTGAGCCAGCTCGGCCGCTCAGCGCCTAGGCCCCGTTGCACCGAAGGCCGAAAACGAGCTTCTGGGAACTGCATTCTGCAAAGGGAAACACTCCTCCGGCAGCAAACCACAGCCCCAATGCGCCTCGGATCCAGAGAGCAACGCAAGCCGTTTTTGCACCCAGCCCCACGCTCTCCATAGCGCAACGCAGGGCAGGGCTGCCCCTGGCTACCAGAGCCCTGCTGCTTTACTGGGAGTCTAGGGCGGCCAAAACCTTCTCCCCACGGGTTCTCCTTCGTGGGGAAGCAGGATTGGGCGCGCGAAGAAGTTCTGTGCCCAGGCCCCAGCCATGCCCCCTGAGCCAGCTCGGCCGCTCAGCGCCGAGGCCCCATCACACGGAACGCCCCAAACGAGCTTCTGGCAGCTGCATTCTGCAAAGGGAAACTCTCCTCGGGCAGCAAACCACAGACTCAACGCGCCTCAGATCCAGAAAGCAACGCAAGCCGTTTTCGCCACCGGCCCCACGCTCTCCATAGCGCAAAGCGGGGCTAGCCTGCCCCTGGCTCCCTGGGCCCTGCTGCTTTGCTGGGGGTCTCCGGCGGCGCAAACCCAGTCCCCAAGTGTTCTCCTTCGTGGGGAAGCAGGATTGTGCGCGCGAAAGCCTTCTGCGCCCAGCCCCAGCCATGCCCCTTGAGCCAGCTCGGCCGCTCAGCGCCGAGGCCCCGTTGCACCGAAGGCCCAAAACGAGCTTCTGGGAACTGCATTCTGCAAAGGGAAACACTCCTCCGGCAGCAAACCACAGCCCCAATGCGCCTCAGATCCAGAGAGCAACACAAGCCGATTTCGCCCCCGGCCCCACGCTCTCCAAAGCGCAAAGCGAGGCTGAGCTCCCTGGGCCCTGCTGCATTGCTGGGGGTCTCCAGCGCCCGAAACCTAGTCCCCATGAGTTCTCCTTCGTGGGGAGGCAGGATTGGCCGCGCGAAGAAGTTCTGCGCCCAGTCCCCAGCCATGCCTCCTGTGCCAGCTCGGCCGCTCAGCGCCGAGGCCCCGTCGCACCGACGGCCCCAAACGAGCTTCTGGCAGCTGCATTCTGCAAAGGGAAAGTCTCCTCGGGCAGCAAACCACAGCCCCAACGCGCCTCGGATCGAGAAAGCAACGCAAGCCGTTTTCGCCCCCGGCCCTCTGCTCTCCATAGGGCGAACCGGGCCTGGGCTGCCCCGGCTCCCTGGGCCCTGCTGCTTTGCTGGGGGTCTCCGGTGCCCGAAACCCACTCCCCACGGGTTCTCCTTCGTGGGGAAGCTTGACTGGGCGCGCGAAGGCCTTCTGCGCCCAGCCCCAGCCATGCCCCTTGAGCCAGCTCGGCCGCTCAGCGCCGAGGCCCCGTTGCACCGAAGGCCCAAAACGAGCTTCTGGGAACTGCATTCTGCAAAGGGAAACACTCCTCCGGCAGCAAACCACAGCCCCATTGCGCCTCAGATCCAGAGAGCAACACAAGCCGTTTTCGCCCCCGGCCCCACGCTCTCCAAAGCGCAAAGCGAGGCTGAGCTCCCTGGGCCCTGCTGCATTGCTGGGGGTCTCCAGCGCCCGAAACCTAGTCCCCATGAGTTCTCCTTCGTGGGGAGGCAGGATTGGGCGCGCGAAGAAGTTCTGCACCCAGTCCCCAGCCATGCCTCCTGTGCCAGCTCGGCCGTTCAGCGCCGAGGCCCCGTCGCACCGACGGCCCCAAACGAGCTTCTGGCAGCTGCATTCTGCAAAGGGAAAGTCTCCTCGGGCAGCAAACCACAGCCCCAACGCGCCTCGGATCGAGAAAGCAACGCAAGCCGTTTTCGCCCCCGGCCCTCTGCTCTCCATAGGGCGAACCGGGCCTGGGCTGCCCCGGCTCCCTGGGCCCTGCTGCTTTGCTGGGGGTCTCCGGTGCCCGAAACCCACTCCCCACGGGTTCTCCTTCGTGGGGAAGCAGGATTCGGTGCGCGAAGGCCTTCTGCGCCCAGCCCCAGCCATGCCCCTTGAGCCAGCTCGGCCGCTCAGCGCCGAGGCCCCGTTGCACCAAAGGCCCAAAACGAGCTTCTGGGAACTGCATTCTGCAAAGGGAAACACTCCTCCAGCAGCAAACCACAGCCCCAATGCGCCTCAGATCCAGAGAGCAACACAAGCCGTTTTCGCCCCCGGCCCCACGCTCTCCATAGCGCAAAGCGAGGCTGGGCTCCCTGGGCCCTGCTGCATTGCTGGGGGTCTCCAGCGCCCGAAACCTAGTCCCCATGAGTTCTCCTTCGTGGGGAGGCAGGATTGGGCGCGCGAAGAAGTTCTGCGCCCAGTCCCCAGCCATGCCTCCTGTGCCAGCTCGGCCGCTCAGCGCCGAGGCCCCGTCGCACCGACGGCCCCAAACGAGCTTCTGGCAGCTGCATTCTGCAAAGGAAACTCTCCTCGGGCAGCAAACCACAGCCCCAACGCGCCTCGGATCGAGAAAGCAACGCAAGCCGTTTTCGCCCCCGGCCCTACGCTCTCCATACGTACGAACCGGGCCTGGGCTGCCCCGGCTCCCTGGGCCCTGCTGCATTGCTGGGGGTCTCCGGTGCCCGAAACCCACTCCCCACGGGTTCTCCTTCGTGGGGAAGCAGGATTGGGCGCGCGAAGGCCTTCTGCGCCCAGCCCCAGCCATGCCCCTTGAGCCAGCTCGGCCGCTCAGCGCCGAGGCCCCGTTGCACCGAAGGCCCAAAACGAGCTTCTGGGAACTGCATTCTGCAAAGGGAAACACTCCTCCGGCAGCAAACCACAGCCCCAATGCGCCTAGGATCCAGAGAGCAACGCAAGCCGTTTTTGCCCCCGGCCCTACGCTCTCCATAGCGCAACGCAGGGCAGGGCTGCCCCTGGCTACCAGAGCCCTGCTGCTTTACTGGGTGTCTTCGGCGGCCAAAACCTTCTCCCCACGGGTTCTCCTTCGTGGGGAAGCAGGATTGGGAGCGCGAAGATGTTCTGTGCCCAGGCCGCAGCCATGCCCCCTGAGCCAGCTTGGCCGCTCAGCGCCGAGGCCCCATCACACGGAACGCCCAAAACGAGCTTCTGGCAGCTGCATTCTGCAAAGGGAAACTCTCCTCGGGCAGCAAACCACAGCCCCAACGCGCCTCGAATCCAGAAAGCAACGCAAGCCTTTTTCAGCCCCGGCCCCACGCTCTCCATAGGGCAAAGCGGGTAGAGCTGCCCCTGGCTCCCTGGGCCCTGCTGCTTTGCTGGGGGTCTCAGCGTCCGAAACCCACTCCCCACGGGTTTTCCTTCATGGGGAAGCAGGATTGGGCGCGAGAAGGCCTTCTGCGCCCAGGCCCCAGCCATTCCACCTGAGCCAGCTCGGCCGCGCAGCGCCGAGGCCCCGTCGCACCGATGGCCCCAAACGAGCTTCTGGCAGCTGCATTCTGCAAAGGGAAACTCTCCTCGGGCAGCAAACCACAGACTCAACGCGCCTCAGATCCAGAAAGCAACGCAAGCCGTTTTCGCCACCGGCCCCACGCTCTCCATAGCGCAAAGCGGGGCTAGCCTGCCCCTGGCTCCCTGGGCCCTGCTGCTTTGCTGGGGGTCTCCGGCGGCGCAAACCCAGTCCCCAAGTGTTCTCCTTCGTGGGGAAGCAGGATTGTGCGCGCGAAAGCCTTCTGCGCCCAGCCCCAGCCATGCCCCTTGAGCCAGCTCGGCCGCTCAGCGCCGAGGCCCCGTTGCACCGAAGGCCCAAAACGAGCTTCTGGGAACTGCATTCTGCAAAGGGAAACACTCCTCCGGCAGCAAACCACAGCCCCAATGCGCCTCAGATCCAGAGAGCAGCGCAAGCCGTTTTCGCCCCCGGTCCCACGCTCTCCATAGCGCAAAGCGAGGCTGGGCTGCCCCTGGCTCCCTGGGCCCTGCTGCATTGCTGGGGGTCTCCAGCGCCCGAAACCTAGTCCCCATGAGTTCTCCTTCGTGGGGAGGCAGGATTGGGCGCGCGAAGAAGTTCTGCACCCAGTCCCCAGCCATGCCTCCTGTGCCAGCTCGGCCGTTCAGCGCCGAGGCCCCGTCGCACCGACGGCCCCAAACGAGCTTCTGGCAGCTGCATTCTGCAAAGGGAAAGTCTCCTCGGGCAGCAAACCACAGCCCCAACGCGCCTCGGATCGAGAAAGCAACGCAAGCCGTTTTCGCCCCCGGCCCTCTGCTCTCCATAGGGCGAACCGGGCCTGGGCTGCCCCGGCTCCCTGGGCCCTGCTGCTTTGCTGGGGGTCTCCGGTGCCCGAAACCCACTCCCCACGGGTTCTCCTTCGTGGGGAAGCAGGATTCGGTGCGCGAAGGCCTTCTGCGCCCAGCCCCAGCCATGCCCCTTGAGCCAGCTCGGCCGCTCAGCGCCGAGGCCCCGTTGCACCAAAGGCCCAAAACGAGCTTCTGGGAACTGCATTCTGCAAAGGGAAACACTCCTCCAGCAGCAAACCACAGCCCCAATGCGCCTCAGATCCAGAGAGCAACACAAGCCGTTTTCGCCCCCGGCCCCACGCTCTCCATAGCGCAAAGCGAGGCTGGGCTCCCTGGGCCCTGCTGCATTGCTGGGGGTCTCCAGCCCCCGAAACATAGTCCACATGAGTTCTCCTTCGTGGGGAGGCAGGATTGGGCGCGCGAAGAAGTTCTGCGCCCAGTCCCCAGCCATGCCTCCTGTGCCAGCTCGGCCGCTCAGCGCCGAGGCCCCGTCGCACCGACGGCCCCAAACGAGCTTCTGGCAGCTGCATTCTGCAAAGGAAACTCTCCTCGGGCAGCAAACCACAGCCCCAACGCGCCTCGGATCGAGAAAGCAACGCAAGCCGTTTTCGCCCCCGGCCCTACGCTCTCCATACGTACGAACCGGGCCTGGGCTGCCCCGGCTCCCTGGGCCCTGCTGCATTGCTGGGGGTCTCCGGTGCCCGAAACCCACTCCCCACGGGTTCTCCTTCGTGGGGAAGCAGGATTGGGCGCGCGAAGGCCTTCTGCGCCCAGCCCCAGCCATGCCCCTTGAGCCAGCTCGGCCGCTCAGCGCCGAGGCCCCTTTTCACCGAAGGCCCAAAACGAGCTTCTGGGAACTGCATTCTGCAAAGGGAAACACTCCTCCGGCAGCAAACCACAGCCCCAATGCGCCTAGGATCCAGAGAGCAACGCAAGCCGTTTTTGCCCCCGGCCCTAAGCTCTCCATAGCGCAACGCAGGGCAGGGCTGCCCCTGGCTACCAGAGCCCTGCTGCTTTACTGGGTGTCTTCGGCGGCCAAAACCTTCTCCCCACGGGTTCTCCTTCGTGGGGAAGCAGGATTGGGAGCGCGAAGAAGTTCTGTGCCCAGGCCGCAGCCATGCCCCCTGAGCCAGCTTGGCCGCTCAGCGCCGAGGCCCCATCACACGGAACGCCCAAAACGAGCTTCTGGCAGCTGCATTCTGCAAAGGGAAACTCTCCTCGGGCAGCAAACCACAGCCCCAACGCGCCTCGAATCCAGAAAGCAACGCAAGCCTTTTTCAGCCCCGGCCCCACGCTCTCCATAGGGCAAAGCGGGTAGAGCTGCCCCTGGCTCCCTGGGCCCTGCTGCTTTGCTGGGGGTCTCAGCGTCCGAAACCCACTCCCCACGGGTTTTCCTTCGTGGGGAAGCAGGATTGGGCGCGAGAAGGCCTTCTGCGCCCAGGCCCCAGCCATGCCCCCTGAGCCAGCTCGGCCGCGCAGCGCCGAAGCCCCGTCGCACCGATGGCCCCAAACGAGCTTCTGGCAGCTGCATTCTGCAAAGGGAAACTCTCCTCGGGCAGCAAACCACAGACTCAACGCGCCTCAGATCCAGAAAGCAACGCAAGCCGTTTTCGCCACCGGTCCCACGCTCTCCATAGCGCAAAGCGGGGCTAGCCTGCCCCTGGCTCCCTGGGCCCTGCTGCTTTGCTGGGGGTCTCCGGCGGCGCAAACCCAGTCCCCAAGTGTTCTCCTTCGTGGGGAAGCAGGATTGTGCGCGCGAAAGCCTTCTGCGCCCAGCCCCAGCCATGCCCCTTGAGCCAGCTCGGCCGCTCAGCGCCGAGGCCCCGTTGCACCGAAGGCCCAAAACGAGCTTCTGGGAACTGCATTCTGCAAAGGGAAACACTCCTCCGGCAGCAAACCACAGCCCCAAAGCGCCTCAGATCCAGAGAGCAGCGCAAGCCGTTTTCGCCCCCGGCCCCACGCTCTCCATAGCGCAAAGCGAGGCTGGGCTGCCCCTGGCTCCCTGGGCCCTGCTGCATTGCTGGGGGTCTCCAGCCCCCGAAACATAGTCCACATGAGTTCTCCTTCGTGGGGAGGCAGGATTGGGCGCGCGAAGAAGTTCTGCGCCCAGTCCCCAGCCATGCCTCCTGTGCCAGCTCGGCCGCTCAGCGCCGAGGCCCCGTCGCACCGACGGCCCCAAACGAGCTTCTGGCAGCTGCATTCTGCAAAGGAAACTCTCCTCGGGCAGCAAACCACAGCCCCAACGCGCCTCGGATCGAGAAAGCAACGCAAGCCGTTTTCGCCCCCGGCCCTACGCTCTCCATACGTACGAACCGGACCTGGGCTGCCCCGGCTCCCTGGGCCCTGCTGCATTGCTGGGGGTCTCCGGTGCCCGAAACCCACTCCCCACGGGTTCTCCTTCGTGGGGAAGCAGGATTGGGTGCGCGAAGGCCTTCTGCGCCCAGACCCCAGCCATGCCAGCTGAGCCAGCTCGGGCGCGCAGCGCCGAAGCCCCGTCGCACCGATGGCCCCAAACGAGCTTCTGGCAGCTGCATTCTGCAAAGGGAAACTCTCCTCGGGCAGCAAACCACAGGCTCAACGCGCCTCAGATCCAGAAAGCAACGCAAACCGTTTTCGCCACCGGCCCTCTGCTCTCCATAGGGCGAACCGGGCCTGGGCTGCCCCGGCTCCCTGGGCCCTGCTGCATTGCTGGGGGTCTCCAGCGCCCGAAACCTAGTCCCCATGAGTTCTTCTTCGTGGGGAGGCAGGATTGGGCGCGCGAAGAAGTTCTGCGCCCAGTCCCCAGCCATGCCTCCTGTGCCAGCTCGGCCGCTCAGCGCCGAGGCCCCGTCGCACCGACGGCCCAAAACGAGCTTCTGGCAGCTGCATTCTGCAAAGGGAAACTCTCCTCGGGCAGCAAACCACAGCCCCAACGTGCCTCGGATCCAGAAAGCAACGCAAGCCGTTTTCGCCACCGGTCCCACGTTCTCCATAGCGCAAAGCGGGGCTGGCCTGCCCCTGGCTCCCTGGGCCCTGCTGCTTTGCTGGGGGACTCCGGCGGCGCAAACCCACTCCCCACGGGTTCTCCTTCGTGGGGAAGCAGGATTCGGCGCGCGAAGGCCTTCTGCGCCCAGCCCCAGCCATGCCCCTTGAGCCAGCTCGGCCGCTCAGCGCCGAGGCCCCGTTGCACCGAAGGCCCAAAACGAGCTTCTGGGAACTGCATTCTGCAAAGTGAAACACTCCTCCGGCAGCAAACCGCAGCCCCAATGCGCCTCAGATCCAGAGAGCAACACAAGCCGTTTTCCCCACCGGCCCCACGCTCTCCATAGCGCAAAGCGAGGCTGAGCTCCCTGGGCCCTGCTGCTTCGCTGGGGGTCTCAGCGTCCGAAACCCACTCCCCACGGGTTTTCCTTCGTGGGGAAGCAGGATTGGGCGCGAGAAGGCCTTCTGCGCCCAGGCCCCAGCCATTCCACCTGAGCCAGCTCGGCCGCGCAGCGCCGAGGCCCCGTCGCACCGATGGCCCCAAACGAGCTTCTGGCAGCTGCATTCTGCAAAGGGAAACTCTCCTCGGGCAGCAAACCACAGACTCAACGCGCCTCAGATCCAGAAAGCAACGCAAGCCGTTTTCGCCACCGGCCCCACGCTCTCCATAGCGCAAAGCGGGGCTAGCCTGCCCCTGGCTCCCTGGGCCCTGCTGCTTTGCTGGGGGTCTCCGGCGGCGCAAACCCAGTCCCCAAGTGTTCTCCTTCGTGGGGAAGCAGGATTGTGCGCGCGAAAGCCTTCTGCGCCCAGCCCCAGCCATGCACCTTGAGCCAGCTCGGCCGCTCAGCGCCGAGGCCCCGTTGCACCGAAGGCCCAAAACGAGCTTCTGGGAACTGCATTCTGCAAAGGGAAACACTCCTCCGGCAGCAAACCACAGCCCCAATGCGCCTCAGATCCAGAGAGCAGCGCAAGCCGTTTTCGCCCCCGGCCCCACGCTCTCCATAGCGCAAAGCGAGGCTGGGCTGCCCCTGGCTCCCTGGGCCCTGCTGCATTGCTGGGGGTCTCCAGCGCCCGAAACCTAGTCCCCATGAGTTCTCCTTCGTGGGGAGGCAGGATTGGCCGCGCGAAGAAGTTCTGCGCCCAGTCCCCAGCCATGCCTCCTGTGCCAGCTCGGCCGCTCAGCGCCGAGGCCCCGTCGCACCGACGGCCCCAAACGAGCTTCTGGCAGCTGCATTCTGCAAAGGGAAAGTCTCCTCGGGCAGCAAACCACAGCCCCAACGCGCCTCGGATCGAGAAAGCAACGCAAGCCGTTTTCGCCCCCGGCCCTCTGCTCTCCATAGGGCGAACCGGGCCTGGGCTGCCCCGGCTCCCTGGGCCCTGCTGCTTTGCTGGGGGTCTCCGGTGCCCGAAACCCACTCCCCACGGGTTCTCCTTCGTGGGGAGGCAGGACTGGGCGCGCGAAGGCCTTCTGCGCCCAGCCCCAGCCATGCCCCTGGAGCCAGCTCGGCCGCGCAGCGCCGAAGCCCCGTTGCACCGAAGGCCCAAAACGAGCTTCTGGGAACTGCATTCTGCAAAGTGAAACACTCCTCCGGCAGCAAACCACAGCCCCATTGCGCCTCAGATCCAGAGAGCAACACAAGCCGTTTTCGCCCCCGGCCCCACGCTCTCCAAAGCGCAAAGCGAGGCTGAGCTCCCTGGGCCCTGCTGCATAGCTGGGGGTCTCCAGCGCCCGAAACCTAGTCCCCATGAGTTCTCCTTCGTGGGGAGGCAGGATTGGGCGCGCGAAGAAGTTCTGCGCCCAGTCCCCAGCCATGCCTCCTGTGCCAGCTCGGCCGCTCAGCGCCGAGGCCCCGTCGCACCGACGGCCCCAAACGAGCTTCTGGCAGCTGCATTCTGCAAAGGGAAAGTCTCCTCGGGCAGCAAACCACAGCCCCAACGCGCCTCGGATCGAAAAAGCAACGCAAGCCGTTTTCGCCCCCGGCCCTCTGCTCTCCATAGGGCGAACCGGGCCTGGGCTGCCCCGGCTCCCTGGGCCCTGCTGCTTTGCTGGGGGTCTCCGGTGCCCGAAACCCACTCCCCACGGGTTCTCCTTCGTGGGGAAGCAGGATTCGGTGCGCGAAGGCCTTCTGCGCCCAGCCCCAGCCATGCCCCTTGAGCCAGCTCGGCCGCTCAGCGCCGAGGCCCCGTTGCACCGAAGGCCCAAAACGAGCTTCTGGGAACTGCATTCTGCAAAGGGAAACACTCCTCCAGCAGCAAACCACAGCCCCAATGCGCCTCAGATCCAGAGAGCAACACAAGCCGTTTTCGCCCCCGGCCCCACGCTCTCCATAGCGCAAAGCGAGGCTGGGCTCCCTGGGCCCTGCTGCATTGCTGGGGGTCTCCAGCCCCCGAAACATAGTCCCCATGAGTTCTCCTTCGTGGGGAGGCAGGATTGGGCGCGCGAAGAAGTTCTGCGCCCAGTCCCCAGCCATGCCTCCTGTGCCAGCTCGGCCGCTCAGCGCCGAGGCCCCGTCGCACCGACGGCCCCAAACGAGCTTCTGGCAGCTGCATTCTGCAAAGGAAACTCTCCTCGGGCAGCAAACCACAGCCCCAACGCGCCTCGGATCGAGAAAGCAACGCAAGCCGTTTTCGCCCCCGGCCCTACGCTCTCCATACGTACGAACCGGGCCTGGGCTGCCCCGGCTCCCTGGGCCCTGCTGCATTGCTGGGGGTCTCCGGTGCCCGAAACCCACTCCCCACGGGTTCTCCTTCGTGGGGAAGCAGGATTGGGCGCGCGAAGGCCTTCTGCGCCCAGCCCCAGCCATGCCCCTTGAGCCAGCTCGGCCGCTCAGCGCAGAGGCCCCGTTGCACCGAAGGCCAAAACGAGCTTCTGGGAACTGCATTCTGCAAAGGGAAACACTCCTCCGGCAGCAAACCACAGCCCCAATGCGCCTAGGATCCAGAGAGCAACGCAAGCCGTTTTTGCCCCTGGCCCTACGCTCTCCATAGCGCAACGCAGGGCAGGGCTGCCCCTGGCTACCAGAGCCCTGCTGCTTTACTGGGTGTCTTCGGCGGCCAAAACCTTCTCCCCACGGGTTCTCCTTCGTGGGGAAGCAGGATTGGGAGCGCGAAGAAGTTCTGTGCCCAGGCCCCAGCCATGCCCCCTGAGCCAGCTTGGCCGCTCAGCGCCGAGGCCCCATCACACGGAACGCCCAAAACGAGCTTCTGGCAGCTGCATTCTGCAAAGGGAAACTCTCCTCGGGCAGCAAACCACAGCCCCAACGCGCCTCGAATCCAGAAAGCAACGCAAGCCTTTTTCAGCCCCGGCCCCACGCTCTCCATAGGGCAAAGCGGGTAGAGCTGCCCCTGGCTCCCTGGGCCCTGCTGCTTTGCTGGGGGTCTCAGCGTCCGAAACCCACTCCCCACGGGTTTTCCTTCGTGGGGAAGCAGGATTGGGCGCGAGAAGGCCTTCTGCGCCCAGGCCCCAGCCATGCCCCCTGAGCCAGCTCGGCCGCGCAGCGCCGAAGCCCCGTCGCACCGATGGCCCCAAACGAGCTTCTGGCAGCTGCATTCTGCAAAGGGAAACTCTCCTCGGGCAGCAAACCACAGACTCAACGCGCCTCAGATCCAGAAAGCAACGCAAGCCGTTTTCGCCACCGGTCCCACGCTCTCCATAGCGCAAAGCGGGGCTAGCCTGCCCCTGGCTCCCTGGGCCCTGCTGCTTTGCTGGGGGTCTCCGGCGGCGCAAACCCAGTCCCCAAGTGTTCTCCTTCGTGGGGAAGCAGGATTGTGCGCGCGAAAGCCTTCTGTGCCCAGCCCCAGCCATGCCCCTTGAGCCAGCTCGGCCGCTCAGCGCCGAGGCCCCGTTGCACCGAAGGCCCAAAACGAGCTTCTGGGAACTGCATTCTGCAAAGGGAAACACTCCTCCGGCAGCAAACCACAGCCCCAATGCGCCTCAGATCCAGAGAGCAGCGCAAGCCGTTTTCGCCCCCGGCCCCACCCTCTCCATAGCGCAAAGCGAGGCTGGGCTGCCCCTGGCTCCCTGGGCCCTGCTGCATTGCTGGGGGTCTCCAGCGCCCGAAACCTAGTCCCCATGAGTTCTCCTTCGTGGGGAGGCAGGATTGGGCGCGCGAAGACGTTCTGCGCCCAGTCCCCAGCCATGCCTCCTGTGCCAGCTCGGCCGCTCAGCGCCGAGGCCCCGTCGCACCGACGGCCCCAAACGAGCTTCTGGCAGCTGCATTCTGCAAAGGGAAAGTCTCCTCGGGCAGCAAACCACAGCCCCAACGCGCCTCGGATCGAGAAAGCAACGCAAGCCGTTTTCGCCCCCGGCCCTCTGCTCTCCATAGGGCGAACCGGGCCTGGGCTGCCCCGGCTCCCTGGGCCCTGCTGCTTTGCTGGGGGTCTCCGGTGCCCGAAACCCACTCCCCACGGGTTCTCCTTCGTGGGGAAGCAGGATTGGGCGCGCGAAGGCCTTCTGCGCCCAGCCCCAGCCATGCCCCTTGAGCCAGCTCGGCCGCTCAGCGCCGAGGCCCCGTTGCACCGAAGGCCCAAAACGAGCTTCTGGGAACTGCATTCTGCAAAGGGAAACACTCCTCCGGCAGCAAACCACAGCCCCAATGCGCCTCGGATCCAGAGAGCAACGCAAGCCGTTTTTGCCCCCGGCCCCACGCTCTCCATAGGGCAAAGCAGGGCTGAGCTGACCCTGGCTCCCTGGACCCTGCTGCTTTCCTGGGTGTCTCCGGCGGAAGACACTCACTCCCCACGGGTTCTCCTTCGTTGGGAAGCAGGATTAGGGGGACGATGGCCTCATGCGCACAGTTCCCAGCCATGCCCCTTGAGCCAGCTCGGCGGCACAGCGCTGAGGTCCAGTCGCACCTTTGCCCCAAAATGAGCTTCTGGCAGCTGCATTCTGCAAAGGGAAACTCTCCTCGGGCAGCAAACCACAGCCCCAACGTGCCTCAGATCCAGAAAGCAACGCAAGCCGTTTTCGCCACCGGCCCCACGCTCTCCATAGCGCAAAGCGGGGCTGGGCTGCCCCTGGCTACCAGAGCCCTGCTGCATTACTGGGTGTCTTCGGCGGCCAAAACCTTCTCCCCACGGGTTCTCCTTCGTGGGGAAGCAGGATTGGGAGCGCGAAGAAGTTCTGTGCCCAGTCCCCAGCCATGCCTCCTGTGCCAGCTCGGCCGCTCAGCGCCGAGGCCCCGTCGCACCGACGGCCCCAAACGAGCTTCTGGCAGCTGCATTCTGCAAAGGGAAAGTCTCCTCGGGCAGCAAACCACAGCCCAAGGCGCCTCGGATCGAGAAAGCAACGCAAGCCGTTTTCGCCCCTGGCCCTCTGCTCTCCATAGGGCGAACCGGGCCTGGGCTGCCCCGGCTCCCTGGGCCCTGCTGCTTTGCTGGGGGTCTCCGGTGCCCGAAACCCACTCCCCACGGGTTCTCCTTCCTGGGGAAGCAGAATTCGGCGCGCGAAGGCCTTCTGCGCCCAGACCCAGCCATGCCCCTTGAGCCAGCTCGGCCGCTCAGCGCCGAGGCCCCGTTGCACCGAAGGCCCAAAACGAGCTTCTGGGAACTGCATTCTGCAAAGTGAAACACTCCTCCGGCAGCAAACCACAGCCCCAATGCGCCTCAGATCCAGAGAGCAACACAAGCCTTTTTCGCCCCCGGCCCCACGCTCTCCATAGCGCAAAGCGAGGCTGAGCTCCCTGGGCCCTGTTGCATTGCTGGGGGTCTCCAGCCCCCGAAACCTAGTCCCCATGAGTTCTCCTTCGTGGGGAGGCAGGATTGGGCGCGCGAAGACGTTCTGCGCCCAGTCCCCAGCCATGCCTCCTGTGCCAGCTCGGCCGCTCAGCGCCGAGGCCCCGTCGCACCGACGGCCCCAAACGAGCTTCTGGCAGCTGCATTCTGCAAAGGGAAAGTCTCCTCGGGCAGCAAACCACAGCCCCAACGCGCCTCGGATCGAAAAAGCAACGCAAGCCGTTTTCGCCCCCGGCCCTCTGCTCTCCATAGGGCGAACCGGGCCTGGGCTGCCCCGGCTCCCTGGGCCCTGCTGCTTTGCTGGGGGTCTCCGGTGCCCGAAACCCACTCCCCACGGGTTCTCCTTCGTGGGGAAGCAGGATTCGGTGCGCGAAGGCCTTCTGCGCCCAGCCCCAGCCATGCCCCTTGAGCCAGCTCGGCCGCTCAGCGCCGAGGCCCCGTTGCACCGAAGGCCCAAAACGAGCTTCTGGGAACTGCATTCTGCAAAGGGAAACACTCCTCCAGCAGCAAACCACAGCCCCAATGCGCCTCAGATCCAGAGAGCAACACAAGCCGTTTTCGCCCCCGGCCCCACGCTCTCCATAGCGCAAAGCGAGGCTGGGCTCCCTGGGCCCTGCTGCATTGCTGGGGGTCTCCAGCCCCCGAAACATAGTCCCCATGAGTTCTCCTTCGTGGGGAGGCAGGATTGGGCGCGCGAAGAAGTTCTGCGCCCAGTCCCCAGCCATGCCTCCTGTGCCAGCTCGGCCGCTCAGCGCCGAGGCCCCGTCGCACCGACGGCCCCAAACGAGCTTCTGGCAGCTGCATTCTGCAAAGGAAACTCTCCTCGGGCAGCAAACCACAGCCCCAACGCGCCTCGGATCGAGAAAGCAACGCAAGCCGTTTTCGCCCCCGGCCCTACGCTCTCCATACGTACGAACCGGGCCTGGGCTGCCCCGGCTCCCTGGGCCCTGCTGCATTGCTGGGGGTCTCCGGTGCCCGAAACCCACTCCCCACGGGTTCTCCTTCGTGGGGAAGCAGGATTGGGCGCGCGAAGGCCTTCTGCGCCCAGCCCCAGCCATGCCCCTTGAGCCAGCTCGGCCGCTCAGCGCAGAGGCCCCGTTGCACCGAAGGCCAAAACGAGCTTCTGGGAACTGCATTCTGCAAAGGGAAACACTCCTCCGGCAGCAAACCACAGCCCCAATGCGCCTAGGATCCAGAGAGCAACGCAAGCCGTTTTTGCCCCTGGCCCTACGCTCTCCATAGCGCAACGCAGGGCAGGGCTGCCCCTGGCTACCAGAGCCCTGCTGCTTTACTGGGTGTCTTCGGCGGCCAAAACCTTCTCCCCACGGGTTCTCCTTCGTGGGGAAGCAGGATTGGGAGCGCGAAGAAGTTCTGTGCCCAGGCCCCAGCCATGCCCCCTGAGCCAGCTTGGCCGCTCAGCGCCGAGGCCCCATCACACGGAACGCCCAAAACGAGCTTCTGGCAGCTGCATTCTGCAAAGGGAAACTCTCCTCGGGCAGCAAACCACAGCCCCAACGCGCCTCGAATCCAGAAAGCAACGCAAGCCTTTTTCAGCCCCGGCCCCACGCTCTCCATAGGGCAAAGCGGGTAGAGCTGCCCCTGGCTCCCTGGGCCCTGCTGCTTTGCTGGGGGTCTCAGCGTCCGAAACCCACTCCCCACGGGTTTTCCTTCGTGGGGAAGCAGGATTGGGCGCGAGAAGGCCTTCTGCGCCCAGGCCCCAGCCATGCCCCCTGAGCCAGCTCGGCCGCGCAGCGCCGAAGCCCCGTCGCACCGATGGCCCCAAACGAGCTTCTGGCAGCTGCATTCTGCAAAGGGAAACTCTCCTCGGGCAGCAAACCACAGACTCAACGCGCCTCAGATCCAGAAAGCAACGCAAGCCGTTTTCGCCACCGGTCCCACGCTCTCCGTCGCGCAAAGCGGGGCTAGCCTGCCCCTGGCTCCCTGGGCCCTGCTGCTTTGCTGGGGGTCTCCGGCGGCGCAAACCCAGTCCCCAAGTGTTCTCCTTCGTGGGGAAGCAGGATTGTGCGCGCGAAAGCCTTCTGTGCCCAGCCCCAGCCATGCCCCTTGAGCCAGCTCGGCCGCTCAGCGCCGAGGCCCCGTTGCACCGAAGGCCCAAAACGAGCTTCTGGGAACTGCATTCTGCAAAGGGAAACACTCCTCCGGCAGCAAACCACAGCCCCAATGCGCCTCAGATCCAGAGAGCAGCGCAAGCCGTTTTCGCCCCCGGCCCCACCCTCTCCATAGCGCAAAGCGAGGCTGGGCTGCCCCTGGCTCCCTGGGCCCTGCTGCATTGCTGGGGGTCTCCAGCGCCCGAAACCTAGTCCCCATGAGTTCTCCTTCGTGGGGAGGCAGGATTGGGCGCGCGAAGACGTTCTGCGCCCAGTCCCCAGCCATGCCTCCTGTGCCAGCTCGGCCGCTCAGCGCCGAGGCCCCGTCGCACCGACGGCCCCAAACGAGCTTCTGGCAGCTGCATTCTGCAAAGGGAAAGTCTCCTCGGGCAGCAAACCACAGCCCCAACGCGCCTCGGATCGAGAAAGCAACGCAAGCCGTTTTCGCCCCCGGCCCTCTGCTCTCCATAGGGCGAACCGGGCCTGGGCTGCCCCGGCTCCCTGGGCCCTGCTGCTTTGCTGGGGGTCTCCGGTGCCCGAAACCCACTCCCCACGGGTTCTCCTTCGTGGGGAAGCAGGATTGGGCGCGCGAAGGCCTTCTGCGCCCAGCCCCAGCCATGCCCCTTGAGCCAGCTCGGCCGCTCAGCGCCGAGGCCCCGTTGCACCGAAGGCCCAAAACGAGCTTCTGGGAACTGCATTCTGCAAAGGGAAACACTCCTCCGGCAGCAAACCACAGCCCCAATGCGCCTCGGATCCAGAGAGCAACGCAAGCCGTTTTTGCCCCCGGCCCCACGCTCTCCATAGGGCAAAGCAGGGCTGAGCTGACCCTGGCTCCCTGGACCCTGCTGCTTTCCTGGGTGTCTCCGGCGGAAGACACTCACTCCCCACGGGTTCTCCTTCGTTGGGAAGCAGGATTAGGGGGACGATGGCCTCATGCGCACAGTTCCCAGCCATGCCCCTTGAGCCAGCTCGGCGGCACAGCGCTGAGGTCCAGTCGCACCTTTGCCCCAAAACGAGCTTCTGGCAGCTGCATTCTGCAAAGGGAAACTCTCCTCGGGCAGCAAACCACAGCCCCAACGTGCCTCAGATCCAGAAAGCAACGCAAGCCGTTTTCGCCACCGGCCCCACGCTCTCCATAGCGCAAAGCGGGGCTGGGCTGCCCCTGGCTACCAGAGCCCTGCTGCTTTACTGGGTGTCTTCGGCGGCCAAAACCTTCTCCCCACGGGTTCTCCTTCGTGGGGAAGCAGGATTGGGAGCGCGAAGAAGTTCTGTGCCCAGTCCCCAGCCATGCCTCCTGTGCCAGCTCGGCCGCTCAGCGCCGAGGCCCCGTCGCACCGACGGCCCCAAACGAGCTTCTGGCAGCTGCATTCTGCAAAGGGAAAGTCTCCTCGGGCAGCAAACCACAGCCCAAGGCGCCTCGGATCGAGAAAGCAACGCAAGCCGTTTTCGCCCCTGGCCCTCTGCTCTCCATAGGGCGAACCGGGCCTGGGCTGCCCCGGCTCCCTGGGCCCTGCTGCTTTGCTGGGGGTCTCCGGTGCCCGAAACCCACTCCCCACGGGTTCTCCTTCCTGGGGAAGCAGAATTCGGCGCGCGAAGGCCTTCTGCGCCCAGCCCCAGCCATGCCCCTTGAGCCAGCTCGGCCGCTCAGCGCCGAGGCCCCGTTGCACCGAAGGCCCAAAACGAGCTTCTGGGAACTGCATTCTGCAAAGTGAAACACTCCTCCGGCAGCAAACCACAGCCCCAATGCGCCTCAGATCCAGAGAGCAACACAAGCCTTTTTCGCCCCCGGCCCCACGCTCTCCATAGCGCAAAGCGAGGCTGAGCTCCCTGGGCCCTGTTGCATTGCTGGGGGTCTCCAGCCCCCGAAACCTAGTCCCCATGAGTTCTCCTTCGTGGGGAGGCAGGATTGGGCGCGCGAAGACGTTCTGCGCCCAGTCCCCAGCCATGCCTCCTGTGCCAGCTCGGCCGCTCAGCGCCGAGGCCCCGTCGCACCGACGGCCCCAAACGAGCTTCTGGCAGCTGCATTCTGCAAAGGGAAAGTCTCCTCGGGCAGCAAACCACAGCCCCAACGCGCCTCGGATCGAGAAAGCAACGCAAGCCGTTTTCGCCCCCGGCCCTCTGCTCTCCATAGGGCGAACCGGGCCTGGGCTGCCCCGGCTCCCTGGGCCCTGCTGCTTTGCTGGGGGTCTTCGGTGCCCGAAACCCACTCCCCACGGGTTCTCCTTCGTGGGGAAGCAGGATTGGGCGCGCGAAGGCCTTCTGTGCCCAGCCCCAGCCATGCCCCTTGAGCCAGCTCGGCCGCTCAGCACCGAGGCCCCGTTGCACCGAAGGCCCAAAACGAGCTTCTGGGAACTGCATTCTGCAAAGTGAAACACTCCTCCGGCAGCAAACCACAGCCCCAATGTGCCTCGGATCCAGAGAGCAACGCAAGCCGTTTTTGCCCCCGGCCCCACGCTCTCCATAGGGCAAAGCAGGGCTGAGCTGACCCTGGCTCCCTGAACCCTGCTGCTTTCCTGGGTGTCTCCGGCGGAAGACACTCACTCCCCACGGGTTCTCCTTCGTTGGGAAGCAGGATTAGGGGGACGATGGCCTCATGCGCACAGTTCCCAGCCATGCCCCTTGAGCCAGCTCGGCGGCACAGCGCTGAAGTCCAGTCGCACCTTCGGCCCAAAACGAGCTTCTGGCAGCTGCATTCTGCAAAGGGAAACTCTCCTCGGGCAGCAAACCACAGCCCCAACGTGCCTCGGATCCAGAAAGCAACGCAAGCCGTTTTCGCCACCGGCCCCACGCTCTCCATAGCGCAAAGCGGGGCTGGCCTGCCCCTGGCTACCAGAGCCCTGCTGCTTTACTGGGTGTCTTCGGCGGCCAAAACCTTCTCCCCACGGGTTCTCCTTCGTGGGGAAGCAGGATTGGGAGCGCGAAGAAGTTCTGTGCCCAGGCCCCAGCCATGCCCCCTGAGCCAGCTTGGCCGCTCAGCGCCGAGGCCCCATCACACGGAACGCCCAAAACGAGCTTCTGGCAGCTGCATTCTGCAAAGGGAAACTCTCCTCGGGCAGCAAACCACAGCCCCAACGCGCCTCGAATCCAGAAAGCAACGCAAGCCTTTTTCAGCCCCGGCCCCACGCTCTCCATAGGGCAAAGCGGGTAGAGCTGCCCCTGGCTCCCTGGGCCCTGCTGCTTTGCTGGGGGTCTCAGCGTCCGAAACCCACTCCCCACGGTTTTTCCTTCGTGGGGAAGCAGGATTGGGCGCGAGAAGGCCATATGCGCCCAGGCCCCAGCCATGCCCCCTGAGCCAGCTCGGCCGCGCAGCGCCGAAGCCCCGTCGCACCGATTGCCCCAAACGAGCTTCTGGCAGCTGCATTCTGCAAAGGGAAACTCTCCTCGGGCAGGAAACCACAGACTCAACGCGCCTCAGATCCAGAAAGCAACGCAAGCCGTTTTCGCCACTGGCCCCACGCTCTCCATAGCGCAAAGCGGGGCTGCCCTGCCCCTGGCTCACTGGGCCCAGCTGCTTTGCTGGGGGTCTCCGGCGGCGCAAACCCAGTCCCCAAGTGTTCTCCTTCGTGGGGAAGCAGGATTGTGCGCGCGAAAGCCTTGTGCGCCCAGCCCCAGCCATGCCCCTTGAGCCAGCTCGGCCGCTCAGCGCCGAGGCCCCGTTGCACCGAAGTCCCAAAACGAGCTTCTGGGAACTGCATTCTGCAAAGGGAAACACTCCTCCGGCAGCAAACAACAGCCCCAATGCGCCTCAGATCCAGAGAGCAGCGTAAGCCGTTTTCGCCCCCGGCCCCACGCTCTCCATAGGGCAAAGCAGGGCTGAGCTGACCCTGGCTCCCTAGACCCTGCTGCTTTCCTGGGTGTCTCCGGCGGAAGACACACACTCCCCACGGGTTCTCCTTCGTTGGGAAGCAGGATTAGGGAGACGATGGCCTCATGCGCACAGTTCCCAGCCATGCCCCTTGAGCCAGCTCGGCGGCACAGCGCTGAGGTCCAGTCGCACCTTCGGCCCAAAACGAGCTTCTGGCAGCTGCATTCTGCAAAGGGAAACACTCCTCGAGCAGCAAACCACAGCCCCAACGCGCGGCGGATCCAGAGAGCAACACAAGCCGTTTTCGCCCCCGGCCCCACGCTCTCCATAGCGCAAAGCGGGGCTGGTCTGCCCCTGGCTCCCTGGGCCCTGCTGCTTTACTGGGTGTCTTCGGCGGCCAAAACCTTCTCCCCACGGGTTCTCCTTCGTGGGGAAGCAGGATTGGGCGCGCGAAGAAGTTCTGTGCCCAGGCCCCAGCCATGCCCCCTGAGCCAGCTTGGCCGCTCAGCGCCGAGGCCCCATCACACGGAACGCCCCAAACGAGCTTCTGGCAGCTGCATTCTGCAAAGGGAAACTCTCCTCGGGCAGCAAACCACAGCCCCAACACGCCTCGGTTCGAGAAAGCAACGCAAGCCGTTTTCGCCCCCGGCCCTACGCTCTCCATATGTACGAACCGGGCCTGGGCTGCCCCGGCTCCCTGGGCCCTGCTGCATTGCTGGGGGTCTCCGGTGCCCGAAACCCACTCCCCACGGGTTCTCCTTCGTGGGGAAGCAGGATTGGGCGCGCGAAGGCCTTCTGCGCCCAGCCCCAGCCATGCCCCTTGAGCCAGCTCGGCCGCTCAGCGCCGAGGCCCCGTTGCACCGAAGGCCCAAAACGAGCTTCTGGGAACTGCATTCTGCAAAGGGAAACACTCCTCCGGCAGCAAACCACAGCCCCAATGCGCCTCGGATCCAGAGAGCAACGCAAGCCGTTTTTGCCCCCGGCCCTACGCTCTCCATAGCGCAACGCAGGGCAGGGCTGCCCCTGGCTACCAGAGCCCTGCTGCTTTACTGGGTGTCTTCGGCGGCCAAAACCTTCTCCCCACGGGTTCTCCTTCGTGGGGAAGCAGGATTGGGAGCGCGAAGAAGTTCTGTGCCCAGGCCCCAGCCATGCCCCCTGAGCCAGCTTGGCCGCTCAGCGCCGAGGCCCCATCACACGGAACGCCCCAAACGAGCTTCTGGCAGCTGCATTCTGCAAAGGGAAACTCTCCTCGGGCAGCAAACTACAGCCCAACGCGCCTCGAATCCAGAAAGCAACGCAAGCCTTTTTCAGCCCCGGCCCCACGCTCTCCATAGGGCAAAGATGGTAGAGCTGCCCCTGGCTCCCTGGGCCCTGCTGCTTTGGTGGGGGTCTCAGCGTCCGAAACCCACTCCCCACGGGTTTTCCTTCGTGGGGAAGCAGGATTGGGCGCGAGAAGGCCTTCTGCGCCCATGCCCCAGCCATGCCCCCTGAGCCAGCTCGGCCGCGCAGCGCCGAAGCCCCGTCGCACCGAAGGCCCAAAACGAGCTTCTGGGAACTGCATTCTGCAAAGGGAAACACTCCTCCGGCAGCAAACCACAGCCCCAATGCGCCTTAGATCCAGAGAGCAGCGCAAGCCGTTTTCGCCCCAGGCCCCACGCTCTCCATAGCGCAAAGCGAGGCTGAGCTCCCTGGGCCCTGCTGCATTGCTGGGGGTCTCCAGCCCCCGAAACCTAGTCCCCATGAGTTCTCCTTCGTGGGGAGGCAGGATTGGGCGCGCGAAGAAGTTCTGCGCCCAGTCCCCAGTCATGCCTCCTGTGCCAGCTCGGCCGCTCAGCGCCGAGGCCCCGTCGCACCGACGGCCCCAAACGACCTTCTGGCAGCTGCATTCTGCAAAGGGAAAGTCTCCTCGGGCAGCAAACCACAGCCCCAACGCGCCTCGGATCGAGAAAGCAACGCAAGCCGTTTTCGCCCCCGGCCCTCTGCTCTCCATAGGGCGAACCGGGCCTGGGCTGCCCCGGCTCCCTGGGCCCTGCTGCTTTGCTGGGGGTCTCCGGTGCCCGAAACCCACTCCCCACGGGTTCTCCTTCGTGGGGAAGCAGGATTCGGCGCGCGAAGGCCTTCTGCGCCCAGCCCCAGCCATGCCCCTTGAGCCAGCTCGGCCGCTCAGCGCCGAGGCCCCGTTGCACCAAAGGCCCAAAACGAGCTTCTGGGAACTGCATTCTGCAAAGGGAAACACTCCTCCGGCAGCAAACCACAGCCCCAACGCGCGGCGGATCCAGAAAGCCGTTTTCGCCCCCGCCCCACCCTCTCCATAGGGCAAAGCGGGGCTGGACTGCCCCCGGCTCCCTGGGCCCTGCTGCTTTGCTGGGGGTCTCGGCGGCCGAAACCCACTCCCCACGGGTTTTCCTTCGTGGGGAAGCAGGTTGGGCGGGCGAAGGCCTTCTGCGCACAGTCCCCAGCCATGCCACCTGAGCCAGCTCGGCCGCTCAGCGCCGAGGCCCCATCACACGGAACGCCCCAAACGAGCTTCTGGCAGCTGCATTCTGCAAAGGGAAACTCTCCTCGGGCAGCAAACCACAGCCCCAACGTGCCTCGGATCCAGAAAGCAACGCAAGCCGTTTTCGCGACCGGCCCCACGCTCTCCAAAGCGCGAAGCGGGGCTGGCCTGCCCCTGGCTCCCTGGGCCTGCTGCTTTGCTGGGGGTCTCCGGTGCCCGAAACCCACTCCCCACGGGTTCTCCTTCGTGGGGAAGCAGGATTGGGCGCGCGAAGGCCTTCTGCGCCCAGCCCCAGCCATGCCCCTTGAGCCAGCTCGGCCGCTCAGCGCCGAGGCCCCGTTGCACCGAAGGCCCAAAACGAGCTTCTGGGAACTGCATTCTGCAAAGGGAAACACTCCTCCGGCAGCAAACCACAGCCCCAATGCGCCTCGGATCCAGAGAGCAACGCAAGCCGTTTTTGCCCCCGGCCCTACGCTCTCCATAGCGCAACGCAGGGCAGGGCTGCCCCTGGCTACCAGAGCCCTGCTGCTTTACTGGGTGTCTTTGGCGGCCAAAACCTTCTCCCCACGGGTTCTCCTTCGTGGGGAAGCAGGATTGGGAGCGCGAAGAAGTTCTGTGCCCAGGCCCCAGCCATGCCCCCTGAGCCAGCTTGGCCGCTCAGCGCCGAGGCCCCATCACACGGAACGCCCAAAACGAGCTTCTGGCAGCTGCATTCTGCAAAGGGAAACTCTCCTCGGGCAGCAAACCACAGCCCCAACGTGCCTCGAATCCAGAAAGCAACGCAAGCCTTTTTCAGCCCCGGCCCCACGCTCTCCATAGGGCAAAGCGGGTAGAGCTGCCCCTGGCTCCCTGGGCCCTGCTGCTTTGCTGGGGGTCTCAGGGTCCGAAACCCACTCCCCACGGGTTCTCCTTCATGGGGAAGCAGGATTGGGCGTGCGAAGAACTTCTGCGCCCAGGCCACAGCCATGCCCCCTGAGCCAGCTCGGCCGCTCAGCGCTGAGTCCCCATCACACGGAACGCCCCAAACGAGCTTCTGGCAGCTGAATTCTGCAAAGGAAACTCTCCTCGGGCAGCAAACCACAGCCCCAACGCGCCTCAGATCCAGAGAGCAACGCAAGCCGTTTTTGCCCACGGCCCCACGCTCTCCATAGCGCAAGGCGAGGCTGGGCTGCCCCTGGCTCCCTGGGCCCTGCTGCATTGCTGGGGGTCTCCAGCGCCCGAAACCTAGTCCCCATGAGTTCTCCTTCGTGGGGAGGCAGGATTGGGCGCGCGAAGACGTTCTGCGCCCAGTCCCAAGCCATGCCTCCTGTGCCAGCTCGGCCGCTCAGCGCCGAGGCCCCGTCGCACCGACGGCCCCAAACGAGCTTCTGGCAGCTGCATTCTGCAAAGGGAAAGTCTCCTCGGGCAGCAAACCACAGCCCCAACGCGCCTCGGATCGAGAAAGCAACGCAAGCCTTTTTCGCCCCCGGCCCTCTGCTCTCCATTGGGCGAACCGGGCCTGGGCTGCCCCGGCTCCCTGGGCCCTGCTGCTTTGCTGGGGGTCTCCGGTGCCCGAAACCCACTCCCCACGGGTTCTCCTTCGTGGGGAAGCAGGATTCGGCGCGCGAAGGCCTTCTGCGCCCAGCCCCAGCCATGCCCCTTGAGCCAGCTCGGCCGCTCAGCGCCGAGGCCCCGTTGCACCAAAGGCCCAAAACGAGCTTCTGGGAACTGCATTCTGCAAAGGGAAACACTCCTCCGGCAGCAAACCACAGCCCCAATGCGCCTCGGATCCAGAGAGCAACACAAGCCGTTTTTGCCCCCGGCCCCACGCTCTCCATAGGGCAAAGCAGGGCTGAGCTGACCCTGGCTCCCTGGACCCTGCTGCTTTGCTGGGTGTCTCCGGCGGAAGACACTCACTCCCCACGGGTTCTCCTTCGTTGGGAAGCAGGATTAGGGGGACGATGGCCTCATGCGCACAGTTCCCAGCCATGCCCCTTGAGCCAGCTCGGCGGCACAGCGCTGAGGTCCAGTCGCACCTTCGGCCCAAAACGAGCTTCTGGCAGCTGCATTCTGCAAAGGGAAACGCTCCTCGAGCAGCAAACCACAGCCCCAACGCCCGTCGGATCCAGAAAGCAACGCAAGCCGTTTTCGCCCCCGCCCCACCCTCTCCATAGGGCAAAGCGGGGCTGGACTGCCCCTGGCTCCCTGGGCCCTGCTGCTTTGCTGGGGGTCTCGGCGGCCGAAACCCACTCCCCACGGGTTTTCCTTCGTGGGGAAGCAGGTTGGGAGGGCGAAGGCCTTCTGCGCACAGTCCCCAGCCATGCCACCTGAGCCAGCTCGGCCGCTCAGCGCCGAGGCCCCATCACAGGGAACGCCCCAAACGAGCTTCTGGCAGCTGCATTCTGCAAAGGGAAACTCTCCTCGGGCAGCAAACCACAGCCCCAACGTGCCTCGGATCCAGAAAGCAACGCAAGCCGTTTTCGCCCCCGGCCCAACGCTCTCCAAAGCGCGAAGCGGGGCTGGGCTGCCCCTGGCTCCCTGGGCCTGCTGCTTTGCTGGGGGTCTCCAGTGCCCGAAACCCACTCCCCACGGGTTCTCCTTCGTGGGGAAGCAGGATTGGGCGCGCGAAGGCCTTCTGCGCCCAGCCCCAGCCATGCCCCTTGAGCCAGCTCGGCCGCTCAGCGCCGAGGCCCCGTTGCACCGAAGGCCCAAAACGAGCTTCTGGGAACTGCATTCTGCAAAGGGAAACACTCCTCCGGCAGCAAACCACAGCCCCAACGTGCCTCGGATCCAGAAAGCAACGCAAGCCGTTTTCGCGACCGGCCCCACGCTCTCCAAAGCGCGAAGCGGGGCTGGCCTGCCCCTGGCTCCCTGGGCCTGCTGCTTTGCTGGGGGTCTCCGGTGCCCGAAACCCACTCCCCACGGGTTCTCCTTCGTGGGGAAGCAGGATTGGGCGCGCGAAGGCCTTCTGCGCCCAGCCCCAGCCATGCCCCTTGAGCCAGCTCGGCCGCTCAGCGCCGAGGCCCCGTTGCACCGAAGGCCCAAAACGAGCTTCTGGGAACTGCATTCTGCAAAGGGAAACACTCCTCCGGCAGCAAACCACAGCCCCAATGCGCCTCGGATCCAGAGAGCAACGCAAGCCGTTTTTGCCCCCGGCCCTACGCTCTCCATAGCGCAACGCAGGGCAGGGCTGCCCCTGGCTACCAGAGCCCTGCTGCTTTACTGGGTGTCTTTGGCGGCCAAAACCTTCTCCCCACGGGTTCTCCTTCGTGGGGAAGCAGGATTGGGAGCGCGAAGAAGTTCTGTGCCCAGGCCCCAGCCATGCCCCCTGAGCCAGCTTGGCCGCTCAGCGCCGAGGCCCCATCACACGGAACGCCCAAAACGAGCTTCTGGCAGCTGCATTCTGCAAAGGGAAACTCTCCTCGGGCAGCAAACCACAGCCCCAACGCGCCTCGAATCCAGAAAGCAACGCAAGCCTTTTTCAGCCCCGGCCCCACGCTCTCCATAGGGCAAAGCGGGTAGAGCTGCCCCTGGCTCCCTGGGCCCTGCTGCTTTGCTGGGGGTCTCAGCGTCCGAAACCCACTCCCCACGGGTTCTCCTTCATGGGGAAGCAGGATTGGGCGTGCGAAGAACTTCTGCACCCAGGCCACAGCCATGCCCCCTGAGCCAGCTCGGCCGCTCAGCGCTGAGTCCCCATCACACGGAACGCCCCAAACGAGCTTCTGGCAGCTGAATTCTGCAAAGGAAACTCTCCTCGGGCAGCAAACCACAGCCCCAACGCGCCTCAGATCCAGAGAGCAACGCAAGCCGTTTTTGCCCACGGCCCCACGCGCTCCATAGCGCAAGGCGAGGCTGGGCTGCCCCTGGCTCCCTGGGCCCTGCTGCATTGCTGGTGGTCTCCAGCGCCCGAAACCTAGTCCCCATGAGTTCTCCTTCGTGGGGAGGCAGGATTGGCCGCGCGAAGATGTTCTGCGCCCAGTCCCCAGCCATGCCTCCTGTGCCTGCTCGGCCGCTCAGCGCCGAGGCCCCGTCGCACCGACGGCCCCAAACGAGCTTCTGGCAGCTGCATTCTGCAAAGGGAAAGTCTCCTCGGGCAGCAAACCACAGCCCAACGCGCCTCGGATCGAGAAAGCAACGCAAGCCGTTTTCGCCCCCGGCCCTCTGCTCTCCATTGGGCGAACCGGGCCTGGGCTGCCCCGGCTCCCTGGGCCCTGCTGCTTTGCTGGGGGTCTCCGGTGCCCGAAACCCACTCCCCACGGGTTCTCCTTCGTGGGGAAGCAGGATTCGGCGCGCGAAGGCCTTCTGCGCCCAGCCCCAGCCATGCCCCTTGAGCCAGCTCGGCCACTCAGCGCCGAGGCCCCGTTGCACCAAAGGCCCAAAACGAGCTTCTGGGAACTGCATTCTGCAAAGGGAAACACTCCTCCGGCAGCAAACCACAGCCCCAATGCGCCTCGGATCCAGAGAGCAACACAAGCCGTTTTTGCCCCCGGCCCCACGCTCTCCATAGGGCAAAGCAGGGCTGAGCTGATCCTGGCTCCCTGGACCCTGCTGCTTTGCTGGGTGTCTCCGGCGGAAGACACTCACTCCCCACGGGTTCTCCTTCGTTGGGAAGCAGGATTAGGGGGACGATGGCCTCATGCGCACAGTTCCCAGCCATGCCCCTTGAGCCAGCTCGGCGGCACAGCGCTGAGGTCCAGTCGCACCTTCGGCCCAAAACGAGCTTCTGGCAGCTGCATTCTGCAAAGGGAAACGCTCCTCGAGCAGCAAACCACAGCCCCAACGCCCGTCGGATCCAGAAAGCAACGCAAGCCGTTTTCGCCCCCGCCCCACCCTCTCCATAGGGCAAAGCGGGGCTGGACTGCCCCTGGCTCCCTGGGCCCTGCTGCTTTGCTGGGGGTCTCGGCGGCCGAAACCCACTCCCCACGGGTTTTCCTTCGTGGGGAAGCAGGTTGGGCGGGCGAAGGCCTTCTGCGCACAGTCCCCAGCCATGCCACCTGAGCCAGCTCGGCCGCTCAGCGCCGAGGCCCCATCACACGGAACGCCCCAAACGAGCTTCTGGCAGCTGCATTCTGCAAAGGGAAACTCTCCTCGGGCAGCAAACCACAGCCCCAACGTGCCTCGGATCCAGAAAGCAACGCAAGCCGTTTTCGCCCCCGGCCCAACGCTCTCCAAAGGGCGAAGCGGGGCTGGCCTGCCCCTGGCTCCCTGGGCCTGCTGCTTTGCTGGGGGTCTCCAGTGCCCGAAACCCACTCCCCACGGGTTCTCCTTCGTGGGGAAGCAGGATTGGGCGCGCGAAGGCCTTCTGCGCCTAGCCCCAGCCATGCCCCTTGAGCCAGCTCGGCCGCTCAGCGCCGAGGCCCCGTTGCACCGAAGGCCCAAAACGAGCTTCTGGGAACTGCATTCTGCAAAGGGAAACACTCCTCCGGCAGCAAACCACAGCCCCAATGCGCCTCGGATCCAGAGAGCAACGCAAGCCGTTTTTGCCCCCGGCCCTACGCTCTCCATAGCGCAACGCAGGGCAGGGCTGCCCCAGGCTACCAGAGCCCTGCTGCTTTACTGGGTGTCTTCGGCGGCCAAAACCTTCTCCCCACGGGTTCTCCTTCGTGGGGAAGCAGGATTGGGAGCGCGAAGAAGTTCTGTGCCCAGGCCCAGCCATGCCCCCTGAGCCAGCTTGGCCGCTCAGCGCCGAGGCCCCATCACACGGAACGCCCAAAACGAGCTTCTGGCAGCTGCATTCTGCAAAGGGAAACTCTCCTCGGGCAGCAAACCACAGCCCCAACGCGCCTCGAATCCAGAAAGCAACGCAAGCCTTTTTCAGCCCCGGCCCCACGCTCTCCATAGGGCAAAGCGGGTAGAGCTGCCCCTGGCTCCCTGGGCCCTGCTGCTTTGCTGGGGGTCTCAGCGTCCGAAACCCACTCCCCACGGGTTCTCCTTCATGGGGAAGCAGGATTGGGCGTGCGAAGAACTTCTGCGCCCAGGCCACAGCCATGCCCCCTGAGCCAGCTCGGCCGCTCAGCGCTGAGTCCCCATCACACGGAACGCCCCAAACGAGCTTCTGGCAGCTGAATTCTGCAAAGGAAACTCTCCTCGGGCAGCAAACTACAGCCCCAACGCGCCTCAGATCCAGAGAGCAACGCAAGCCGTTTTTGCCCACGGCCCCACGCTCTCCATAGCGCAAGGCGAGACTGGGCTGCCCCTGGCTCCCTGGGCCCTGCTGCATTGCTGGGGGTCTCCAGCGCCCGAAACCTAGTCCCCATGAGTTCTCCTTCATGGGGAAGCAGGATTGGGCGTGCGAAGAACTTCTGCACCCAGGCCCAAGCCATGCCCCCTGAGCAAGCTCGGCCGCTCAGCGCTGAGTCCCCATCACACGGAAGGCCCCAAACGAGCTTCTGGCAGCTGAATTCTGCAATGGAAACTCTCCTCGGGCAGCAAAACAAAGCCCCAACGCGCCTCAGATCCAGAGAGCAACGCAAGCCGTTTTTGCCCACGGCCCCACGCTCTCCATAGCGCAAGGCGAGGCTGGGCTGCCCCTGTCTCCCTGGGCCCTGCTGCTTTGCTGGGGGTCTCGGCGGCCGAAACCCACTCCCCACGGGTTTTCCTTCGTGGGGAAGCAGGTTGGGCGGGCAAAGGCCTTCTGCGCACAGTCCCCAGCCATGCCACCTGAGCCAGCTCGGCCGCTCAGCGCCGAGGCCCCATCACACGAAACGCCCCAAACGAGCTTCTGGAAGCTGCATTCTGCAAAGGGAAACTCTCCTCGGGCAGCAAACCACAGCCCCAACGTGCCTCGGATCCAGAAAGCAACGCAAGCCGTTTTTGCGACCGGCCCCACGCTCTCCAAAGTGCGAAGCGGGGCTGGCCTGCCCCTGGCTCCCTGGGCCTGCTGCTTTGCTGGGGGTCTCCGGTGCCCGAAACCTAGTCCCCATGAGTTCTCCTTCGTGGGGAGGCAGGATTGGGCGCGCGATGACGTTCTGCGCCCAGTCCCCAGCCATGCCTCCTGTGCCAGCTCGGCCGCTCAGCGCCGAGGCCCCGTCGCACCGACGGCCCCAAACGAGCTTCTGGCAGCTGCATTCTGCAAAGGGAAAGTCTCCTCGGGCAGCAAACCACAGCCCCAACGCGCCTCGGATCGAGAAAGCAACGCAAGCCGTTTTCGCCCCCGGCCCTCTGCTCTCCATAGGGCGAACCGGGCCTGGACTGCCCCTGGCTCCCTGTGCCCTGCTGCTTTGCTGGGGGTCTCGGCGGCCGAAACCCACTCCCCACGGGTTTTCCTTCGTGGGGAAGCAGGTTGGGCGGGCGAAGGCCTTCTGCGCACAGTCCCCAGCCATGCCACCTGAGCCAGCTCGGCCGCTCAGCGCCGAGGCCCCATCACACGGAACGCCCCAAACGAGCTTCTGGCAGCTGCATTCTGCAAAGGGAAACTCTCCTCGGGCAGCAAACCACAGCCCCAACGTGCCTCGGATCCAGAAAGCAACGCAAGCCGTTTTCGCGACCGGCCCCACGCTCTCCAAAGCGCGAAGCGGGGCTGGCCTGCCCCTGGCTCCCTGGGCCTGCTGCTTTGCTGGGGGTCTCCGGTGCCCGAAACCCACTCCCCACGGGTTCTCCTTCGTGGGGAAGCAGGATTCGGCGCGCGAATGCCTTCTGCGCCCAGCCCCAGCCATGCCCCTTGAGCCAGCTCGGCCGCTCAGCGCCGAGGCCCCGTTGCACCGAAGGCCCAAAACGAGCTTCTGGGAACTGCATTCTGCAAAGGGAAACACTCCTCCGGCAGCAAACCACAGCCCCAATGCGCCTCGGATCCAGAGAGCAACGCAAGCCGTTTTTGCCCCCGGCCCTACGCTCTCCATAGCGCAACGCAGGGCAGGGCTGCCCCTGGCTACCAGAGCCCTGCTGCTTTACTGGGTGTCTTCGGCGGCCAAAACCTTCTCCCCACGGGTTCTCCTTCGTGGGGAAGCAGGATTGGGAGCGCGAAGAAGTTCTGTGCCCAGGCCCAGCCATGCCCCCTGAGCCAGCTTGGCCGCTCAGCGCCGAGGCCCCATCACACGGAACGCCCAAAACGAGCTTCTGGCAGCTGCATTCTGCAAAGGGAAACTCTCCTCGGGCAGCAAACCACAGCCCCAATGCGCCTCGAATCCAGAAAGCAACGCAAGCCTTTTTCAGCCCCGGCCCCACACTCTCCATAGGGCAAAGCGGGTAGAGCTGCCCCTGGCTCCCTGGGCCCTGCTGCTTTGCTGGGGGTCTCAGCGTCCGAAACCCACTCCCCACGGGTTCTCCTTCATGGGGAAGCAGGATTGGGCGTGCGAAGAACTTCTGCACCCAGGCCCAAGCCATGCCTCCTGAGCCAGCTCGGCCGCTCAGCGCTGAGTCCCCATCACACGGAAGGCCCCAAACGAGCTTCTGGCAGCTGAATTCTGCAATGGAAACTCTCCTCGGGCAGCAAAACAAAGCCCCAACGCGCCTCAGATCCAGAGAGCAACGCAAGCCGTTTTTGCCCACGGCCCCACGCTCTCCATAGCGCAAGGCGAGGCTGGGCTGCCCCTGTCTCCCTGGGCCCTGCTGCTTTGCTGGGGGTCTCGGCGGCCGAAACCCACTCCCCACGGGTTTTCCTTCGTGGGGAAGCAGGTTGGGCGGGCAAAGGCCTTCTGCGCACAGTCCCCAGCCATGCCACCTGAGCCAGCTCGGCCGCTCAGCGCCGAGGCCCCATCACACGAAACGCCCCAAACGAGCTTCTGGAAGCTGCATTCTGCAAAGGGAAACTCTCCTCGGGCAGCAAACCACAGCCCCAACGTGCCTCGGATCCAGAAAGCAACGCAAGCCGTTTTCGCGACCGGCCCCACGCTCTCCAAAGTGCGAAGCGGGGCTGGCATGCCCCTGGCTCCCTGGGCCTGCTGCTTTGCTGGGGGTCTCCGGTGCCCGAAACCCACTCCCCACGGGTTCTCCTTCGTGGGGAAGCAGGATTGGGCGCGCGAAGGCCTTCTGCGCCCAGCCCCAGCCATGCCCCTTGAGCCAGCTCGGCCGCTGAGCGCCGAGGCCCCGTTGCACCGAAGGCCCAAAACGAGCTTCTGGGAACTGCATTCTGCAAAGGGAAACACTCCTCCGGCAGCAAACCACAGCCCCAATGCGCCTCGGATCCAGAGAGCAACGCAAGCCGTTTTTGCCCCCGGCCCTACGCTCTCCATAGCGCAACGCAGGGCAGGGCTGCCCCTGGCTACCAGAGCCCTGCTGCTTTACTGGGTGTCTTCGGCGGCCAAAACCTTCTCCCCACGGGTTCTCCTTCGTGGGGAAGCAGGATTGGGAGCGCGAAGAAGTTCTGTGCCCAGGCCCAGCCATGCCCCCTGAGCCAGCTTGGCCGCTCAGCGCCGAGGCCCCATCACACGGAACGCCCAAAACGAGCTTCTGGCAGCTGCATTCTGCAAAGGGAAACTCTCCTCCGGCAGCAAACCACAGCCCCAATGCGCCTCAGATCCAGAGAGCAACACAAGCCGTTTTCGCCCCCGGAACCACGCTCTCCATAGCGCAAAGCGAGGCTGGGCTGCCCCTGGCTCCCTGGGCCCTGCTGCATTGCTGGGGGTCTCCAGCGCCCGAAACCTAGTCCCCATGAGTTCTCCTTCGTGGGGAGGCAGGATTGGGCGCGCGAAGAAGTTCTGCGCCCAGTCCCCAGCCATGCCTCCTGTGCCAGCTCGGCCGCTCAGCGCCGAGGCCCCGTCGCACCGACGGCCCCAAACGAGCTTCTGGCAGCTGCATTCTGCAAAGGGAAAGTCTCCTCGGGCAGCAAACCACAGCCCCAACGCGCCTCGGATCGAGAAAGCAATGCAAGCCGTTTTCGCCCCCGGCCCTCTGCTCTCCATACGGCGAACCGGGCCTGGGCTGCCCCGGCTCCCTGGGCCCTGCTGCTTTGCTGGGGGTCTCCGGTGCCCGAAACCCACTCCCCACGGGTTCTCCTTCGTGGGGAAGCAGGATTGGGCACGCGAAGGCCTTCTGCGCCCAGCCCCAGCCATGCCCCTTGAGCCAGCTCGGCCGCTCAGCGCAGAGGCCCCGTTGCACCGAAGGCCCAAAACGAGCTTCTGGAAACTGCATTCTGCAAAGTGAAACACTCCTCCGGCAGCAAACCACAGCCCCAATGCGCCTCGGATCCAGAGAGCAACGCAAGCCGTTTTTGCCCCCGGCCCCACGCTCTCCATAGGGCAAAGCAGGGCTGAGCTGACCCTGGCTCCCTGGACCCTGCTGCTTTGCTGGGTGTCTCCGGCGGAAGACACTCACTCCCCACGGGTTCTCCTTCGTTGGGAAGCAGGATTAGGGGGACGATGGCCTCATGCGCACAGTTCCCAGCCATGCCCCTTGAGCCAGCTCGGCGGCACAGCGCTGAGGTCCAGTCGCACCTTCGGCCCAAAACGAGCTTCTGGCAGCTGCGTTCTGCAAAGGGAAACACTCCTCGAGCAGCAAACCACAGCCCCAACGCGCGTCGGATCCAGAAAGCAACGCAAGCCGTTTTCGCCCCCGCCCCACCCTCTCCATAGGGCAAAGCGGGGCTGGACTGCCCCTGGCTCCCTGGGCCCTGCTGCTTTGCTGGGGGTCTCGGCGGCCGAAACCCACTCCCCACGGGTTTTCCTTCGTGGGGAAGCAGGTTGGGAGGGCGAAGGCCTTCTGCGCACAGTCCCCAGCCATGCCACCTGAGCCAGCTCGGCCGCTCAGCGCCGAGGCCCCATCACACGGAACGCCCCAAACGAGCTTCTGGCAGCTGCATTCTGCAAAGGGAAACTCTCCTCGGGCAGCAAACCACAGCCCCAACGTGCCTCGGATCCAGAAAGCAACGCAAGCCGTTTTCGCGACCGGCCCCACGCTCTCCAAAGCGCGAAGCGAGACTGGGCTGCCCCTGGCTACCTGGGCCTGCTGCTTTGCTGGGGGTCTCCGGTGCCTGAAACCCACTCCCCACGGGTTCTCCTTCGTGCGGAAGCAGGATTGGGCGCGCGAAGGCCTTCTGCGCCCAGCCCCAGCCATGCCCCTTGAGCCAGTTCGGCCGCTGAGCGCCGAGGCCCCGTTGCACCGAAGGCCCAAAACGAGCTTCTGGGAACTGCATTCTGCAAAGGGAAACACTCCTCCGGCAGCAAACCACAGCCCCAATGCGCCTCGGATCCAGAGAGCAACGCAAGCCGTTTTTGCCCCCGGCCCTACGCTCTCCATAGCGCAACGCAGGGCAGGGCTGCCCCTGGCTACCAGAGCCCTGCTGCTTTGCTGGGGGTCTCAGCGTCCGAAACCCACTCCCCACGGGTTTTCCTTCGTGGGGAAGCAGGATTGGGCGTGAGAAGGCCTTCTGCGCCCAGGCCCCAGCCATGCCCCCTGAGCCAGCTCGGCCGCGCATCGCCGAAGTCCCGTCGCACCGATGGCCCCAAACGAGCTTCTGGCAGCTGCATTCTGCAAAGGGAAACTCTCCTCGGGCAGCAAACCTCAGACTCAACGCGCCTCAGATCCAGAAAGCAACGCAAGCCGTTTTCGCCACCGGCCCCACGCTCTCCATAGCGCAAAGCGGGGCTAGCCTGCCCCTGGCTCCCTGGGCCCTGCTGCTTTGCTGGGGGTCTCCGGCGGCGCAAACCCAGTCCCCAAGTGTTCTCCTTCGTGGGGAAGCAGGATTGTGCGCGCGAAAGCCTTCTGCGCCCAGCCCCAGCCATGCCCCTTGAGCCAGCTCGGCCGCTCAGCGCCGAGGCCCCGTTGCACCGAAGTCCCAAAACGAGCTTCTGGGAACTGCATTCTGCAAAATGAAACACTCCTCCGGCAGCAAACCACAGCCCCAACGCGCCTCGGATCGAGAAAGCAACGCAAGCCGTTTTTGCCCCCGGCCCCACGCTCTCCATAGCGCAAGGCGAGGCTGGGCTGCCCCTGGCTCCCTGGGCCCTGCTGCATTGCTGGGGGTCTCCAGCGCCCGAAACCTAGTCCCCATGTGTTCTCCTTCGTGGGGAGGCAGGATTGGCCGCGCGAAGAAATTCTGCGCCCAGTCCCCAGCCATGCCTCCTGTGCCTGCTCGGCCGCTCAGCGCCGAGGCCCCGTTGCACCGACGGCCCCAAACGAGCTTCTGGCAGCTGCATTCTGCAAAGGGAAAGTCTCCTCTGGCAGCAAACCACAGCGCAACGCGCCTCGGATCGAGAAAGCAACGCAAGACTTTTTCGACCCCGGCCCTCTGCTCTCCATAGGGCGAACCGGGCCTGGGCTGCCCCGGCTCCCTGGGCCCTGCTGCTTTGCTGGGGGTCTCCGGAGCCCGAAACCTAGTCCCCATGAGTTCTCCTTCGTGGGGAGGCAGGATTGGGCACGCGAAGACGTTCTGCGCCCAGTCCCCAGCCATGCCTCCTGTGCCAGCTCGGCCGCTCAGCGCCGAGGCCCCGTCGCACCGACGGCCCCAAACGAGCTTCTGGCAGCTGCATTCTGCAAAGGGAAAGTCTCCTCTGGCAGCAAACCACAGCGCAACGCGCCTCGGATCGAGAAAGCAACGCAAGCCGTTTTCGCCCCCGGCCCTCTGCTCTCCATAAGGCGAACCGGGCCTGGGCTGCCCCGGCTCCCTGGGCCCTGCTGCTTTGCTGGGGGTCTCCGGTGCCCGAAACCCACTCCCCACGGGTTCTCCTTCGTGGGGAAGCAGGATTGGGCGCGCGAAGGCCTTCTGCGCCCAGCCCCAGCCATGCCCCTTGAGCCAGCTCGGCCGCTCAGCGCCGAGGCCCCGTTGCACCGAAGGCCCAAAACGAGCTTCTGGGAACTGCATTCTGCAAAGGGAAACACTCCTCCGGCAGCAAACCACAGCCCCAATGCGCCTCGGATCCAGAGAGCAACGCAAGCCGTTTTTGCCCCCGGCCCCACGCTCTCCATAGGGCAAAGCAGGGCTGAGCTGACCCTGGCTCCCTGGACCCTGCTGCTTTGCTGGGTGTCTCCGGTGGAAGACACTCACTCCCCATGGGTTCTCCTTCATTGGGAAGCAGGATTAGGGGGACGATGGCCTCATGCGCACAGTTCCCAGCCATGCCCCTTGAGCCAGCTCGGCGGCACAGCGCTGAGGTCCAGTCGCACCTTCGGCCCAAAACGAGCTTCTGGCAGCTGCATTCTGCAAAGGGAAACACTCCTCGAGCAGCAAACCACAGCCCCAACGCCCGTCGGATCCAGAAAGCAACGCAAGCCGTTTTCGCCCCCGCCCCACCCTCTCCATAGGGCAAAGCGGGGCTGGACTGCCCCTGGCTCCCTGGGCCCTGCTGCTTTGCTGGGGGTCTCGGCGGCCGAAACCCACTCCCCACGGGTTTTCCTTCGTGGGGAAGCAGGTTGGGCAGGCGAAGGCCTTCTGCGCACACTCCCCAGCCATGCCACCTGAGCCAGCTCGGCCGCTCAGCGCCGAGGCCCCATCACACGGAAGGCCCCAAACGAGCTTCTGGGAACTGCATTCTGCAAAGGGAAACTCTCCTCGGGCAGCAAACCACAGCCCCAACGTGCCTCGGATCCAGAAAGCAACGCAAGCCGTTTTCGCGACCGGCCCCACGCTCTCCAAAGCGCGAAGCGGGGCTGGCCTGCCCCTGGCTCCCTGGGCCTGCTGCTTTGCTGGGGGTCTCCGGTGCCCGAAACCCACTCCCCACGGGTTCTCCTTCGTGGGGAAGCAGGATTGGGCGCGCGAAGGCCTTCTGCGCGCAGCCCCAGCCATGCCCCTTGAGCCAGCTCGGCCGCTCAGCGCCGAGGCCCCGTTGCACCGAAGGCCCAAAACGAGCTTCTGGGAACTGCATTCTGCAAAGGGAAACACTCCTCCGGCAGCAAACCACAGCCCCAATGCGCCTCGGATCCAGAGAGCAACGCAAGCCGTTTTTGCCCCCGGCCCTACGCTCTCCATAGCGCAACGCAGGGCAGGGCTGCCCCTGGCTACCAGAGCCCTGCTGCTTTACTGGGTGTCTTCGGCGGCCAAAACCTTCTCCCCACGGGTTCTCCTTCGTGGGGAAGCAGGATTGGGAGCGCGAAGAAGTTCTGTGCCCAGGCCCCAGCCATGCCCCCTGAGCCAGCTTGGCCGCTCAGCGCCGAGGCCCCATCACACGGAACGCCCAAAACGAGCTTCTGGCAGCTGCATTCTGCAAAGGGAAACTCTCCTCGGGCAGCAAACCACAGCCCCAACGCGCCTCGAATCCAGAAAGCAACGCAAGCCTTTTTCAGCCCCGGCCCCACGCTCTCCATAGGGCAAAGCGGGTAGAGCTGCCCCTGGCTCCCTGGGCCCTGCTGCTTTGCTGGGGGTCTCAGCGTCCGAAACCCACTCCCCACGGGTTTTCCTTCGTGGGGAAGCAGGATTGGGCGCGAGAAGGCCTTCTGCGCCCAGGCCCCAGCCATGCCCCCTGAGCCAGCTCGGCCGCGCATCGCCGAAGCCCCGTCGCACCGATGGCCCCAAACGAGCTTCTGGCAGCTGCATTCTGCAAAGGGAAACTCTCCTCGGGCAGCAAACCACAGACTCAACGCGCCTCAGATCCAGAAAGCAACGCAAGCTGTTTTCGCCACCGGCCCCACGCTCTCCATAGCGCAAAGCGGGGCTAGCCTGCCCCTGGCTCCCTGGGCCCTGCTGCTTTGCTGGGGGTCTCCGGCGGAAGACACTCACTCCCCATGGGTTCTCCTTCGTTGGGAAGCAGGATTAGGGGGACGATGGCCTCATGCGCACAGTTCCCAGCCATGCCCCTTGAGCCAGCTCGGCGGCACAGCGCTGAGGTCCAGTCGCACCTTCGGCCCAAAACGAGCTTCTGGCAGCTGCATTCTGCAAAGGGAAACACTCCTCGAGCAGCAAACCACAGCCCCAACGCCCGTCGGATCCAGAAAGCAACGCAAGCCGTTTTCGCCCCCGCCCCACACTCTCCATAGGGCAAAGCGGGGCTGGACTGCCCCTGGCTCCCTGGGCCCTGCTGCTTTGCTGGGGGTCTCGGCGGCCGAAACCCACTCCCCACGGGTTTTCCTTCGTGGGGAAGCAGGTTGGGAGGGCGAAGGCCTTCTGCGCACAGTCCCCAGCCATGCCACCTGAGCCAGCTCGGCCGCTCAGCGCCGAGGCCCCATCACACGGAACGCCCCAAACGAGCTTCTGGCAGCTGCATTCTGCAAAGGGAAACTCTCCTCGGGCAGCAAACCACAGCCCCAACGTGCCTCGGATCCAGAAAGCAACGCAAGCCGTTTTCGCGACCGGCCCCACGCTCTCCAAAGCGCGAAGCGAGGCTGGGCTGCCCCTGGCTCCCTGGGCCTGCTGCTTTGCTGGGGGTCTCCGGTGCCTGAAACCCACTCCCCACGGGTTCTCCTTCGTGGGGAAGCAGGATTGGGCGCGCGAAGGCCTTCTGCGCCCAGCCCCAGCCATGCCCCTTGAGCCAGTTCGGCCGCTCAGCGCCGAGGCCCCGTTGCACCGAAGGCCCAAAACGAGCTTCTGGGAACTGCATTCTGCAAAGGGAAACACTCCTCCGGCAGCAAACCACAGCCCCAATGCGCCTCGGATCCAGAGAGCAACGCAAGCCGTTTTTGCCCCCGGCCCTACGCTCTCCATAGCGCAACGCAGGGCAGGGCTGCCCCTGGCTACCAGAGCCCTGCTGCTTTACTGGGTGTCTTCGGCGGCCAAAACCTTCTCCCCACGGGTTCTCCTTCGTGGGGAAGCAGGATTGGGAGCGCGAAGAAGTTCTGTGTCCAGGCCCCAGCCATGCCCCCTGAGCCAGCTTGGCCGCTCAGAGCCGAGGCCCCATCACACGGAACGCCCAAAACGAACTTCTGGCAGCTGCATTCTGCAAAGGGAAACTCTCCTCGGGCAGCAAACCACAGCCCCAACGCGCCTCGAATCCAGAAAGCAACGCAAGCCTTTTTCGCCACCGGCCCCACGCTCTCCATAGCGCAAAGCGGGGCTAGCCTGCCCCTGGCTCCCTGGGCCCTGCTGCTTTGCTGTGGGTCTCCAGCGGCGCAAACCCAGTCCCCAAGTGTTCTCCTTCGTGGGGAAGCAGGATTGTGCGCGCGAAAGCCTTCTGCTCCCAGCCCCAGCCATGCCCCCTGAGCCAGCTCGGCCGCTCAGCGCCGAGGCCCCGTTGCACCGAAGTCCCAAAACGAGCTTCTGGGAACTGCATTCTGCAAAATGAAACACTCCTCCGGCAGCAAACCACAGCCCCAATGCGCCTCAGATCCAGAGAGCAGCGCAAGCCGTTTTCGCCCCCGGTCCCACGCTCTCCATAGCGCAAAGCGAGGCTGGGCTGCCCCTGGCTCCCTGGGCCCTGCTGCATTGCTGGGGGTCTCCAGCGCCCGAAACCTAGTCCCCATGAGTTCTCCTTCGTGGGGAGGCAGGATTGGCCGCGCGAAGAAGTTCTGCGCCCAGTCCCCAGCCATGCCTCCTGTGCCTGCTCAGCCGCTCAGCGCCGAGTCCCCATCACACGGAACGCCCCAAAGGAGCTTCTGGCAGCTGAATTCTGCAAAGGAAACTCTCCTCGGGCAGCAAACCACAGCCCCAACGCGCCTCAGATCCAGAGAGCAACGCAAGCCGTTTTTGCCCCCGGCCCCACGCTCTCCATAGCGCAAGGCGAGGCTGGGCTGCCCCTGGCTCCCTGGGCCCTGCTGCATTGCTGGGGGTCTCCAGCGCCCGAAACCTAGTCCCCATGAGTTCTCCTTCGTGGGGAGGCAGGATTGGCCGCGCGAAGAAATTCTGCGCCCAGTCCCCAGCCATGCCTCCTGTGCCTGCTCGGCCGCTCAGCGCCGAGGCCCCGTTGCACCGACGGCCCCAAACGAGCTTCTGGCAGCTGCATTCTGCAAAGGGAAATTCTCCTCTGGCAGCAAACCACAGCCCAACGCGCCTCGGATCGAGAAAGCAACGCAAGACTTTTTCGCCCCCGGCCCTCTGCTCTCCATAGGGCGAACCGGGCCTGGGCTGCCCCGGCTCCCTGGGCCCTGCTGCTTTGCTGGGGGTCTCCGGTGCCCGATACCTAGTCCCCATGAGTTCTCCTTCGTGGGGAGGCAGGATTGGGCGCGCGAAGACGTTCTGCGCCCAGTCCCCAGCCATGCCTCCTGTGCCAGCTCGGCCGCTCAGCGCCGAGGCCCCGTCGCACCGACGGCCCCAAACGAGCTTCTGGCAGCTGCATTCTGCAAAGGGAAAGTCTCCTCGGGCAGCAAACCACAGCCCCAACGCGCCTCGGATCGAGAAAGCAACGCAAGCCGTTTTCGCCACGGCCCTCTGCTCTCCATAGGGCGAACCGGGCCTGGGCTGCCCCGGCTCCCTGGGCCCTGCTGCTTTGCTGGGGGTCTCCGGTGCTCGAAACCCAGTCCCCACGGGTTCTCCTTCGTGGGGAAGCAGGATTGGGCGCGCGAAGGCCTTCTGCGCCCAGCCCCAGCCATGCCACTTGAGCCAGCTCGGCCGCTCAGCGCCGAGGCCCCGTTGCACCAAAGGCCCAAAACGAGCTTCTGGGAACTGCATTCTGCTAAGGGAAACACTCCTCCGGCAGCAAACCACAGCCCCAATGCGCCTCGGATCCAGAGAGCAACGCAAGCCGTTTTTGCCCCCGGCCCCACGCTCTCCATAGGGCAAAGCAGGGCTGAGCTGACCCTGGCTCCCTGGACCCTGCTGCTTTGCTGGGTGTCTCCGGCGGAAGACACTCACTCCCCACGGGTTCTCCTTCGTTGGGAAGCAGGATTAGGGGGACGATGGCCTCATGCGCACAGTTCCCAGCCATGCCCCTTGAGCCAGCTCGGCGGCACAGCGCTGAGGTCCAGTCGCACCTTCGGCCCAAAACGAGCTTCTGGCAGCTGCATTCTGCAAAGGGAAACACTCCTCGAGCAGCAAACCACAGCCCCAACGCGCGTCGGATCCAGAAAGCAACGCAAGCCGTTTTCGCCCCCGTCCCACCCTCTCCATAGCGCAACGCAGGGTAGGGCTGCCCCTGGCTACCAGAGCCCTGCTGCTTTACTGGGTGTCTTTGGCGGCCAAAACCTTCTCCCCATGGGTTCTCCTTCGTGGGGAAGCAGGATTGGGCGCGCGAAGAAGTTCTGTGCCCAGGCCCCAGCCATGCCCCCTGAGCCAGCTCGGCCGCTCAGCGCCGAGGCCCCATCACACGGAACGCCCCAAACGAGCTTCTGGCAGCTGCATTCTGCAAAGGGAAACTCTCCTCGGGCAGCAAACCACAGCCCCAACGCGCCTCGGTTCGAGAAAGCAACGCAAGCCGTTTTCGCCCCCGGCCCTACGCTCTCCATACGTACGAACCGGGCCTGGGATGCCCCGGCTCCCTGGGCCCTGCTGCATTGCTGGGGGTCTCCGGTGCCCGAAACCCACTCCCCACGGGTTCTCCTTCGTGGGGAAGCAGGATTGGGCGCGCGAAGGCCTTCTGCGCCCAGCCCCAGCCATGCCCCTTGAGCCAGCTCGGCCGCTCAGCGCCGAGGCCCCGTTGCACCGAAGGCCCAAAACGAGCTTCTGGGAACTGCATTCTGCAAAGGGAAACACTCCTCCGGCAGCAAACCACAGCCCCAATGCGCCTCGGATCCAGAGAGCAACGCAAGCCGTTTTTGCCCCCGGCCCTACGCTCTCCATAGCGCAACGCAGGGCAGGGCTGCCCCTGGCTACCAGAGCCCTGCTGCTTTACTGGGTGTCTTCGGCGGCCAAAACCTTCTCCCCACGGGTTCTCCTTCGTGGGGAAGCAGGATTGGGAGCGCGAAGAAGTTCTGTGCCCAGGCCCCAGCCATGCCCCCTGAGCCAGCTTGGCCGCTCAGCGCCAAGGCCCCATCACACGGAACGCCCAAAACGAGCTTCTGGCAGCTGCATTCTGCAAAGGGAAACTCTCCTCGGGCAGCAAACCACAGCCCCAACGCGCCTCGAATCCAGAAAGCAACGCAAGCCTTTTTCAGCCCCGGCCCCACGCTCTCCATAGGGCAAAGTGGGTAGAGCTGCTCCTGGCTCCCTGGGCCCTGCTGCTTTGCTGGGGGTCTCAGCGTCCGAAACCCACTCCCCACGGGTTTTCCTTCGTGGGGAAGCAGGATTGGGCGCGAGAAGGCCTTCTGCGCCCAGGCCCCAGCCATGCCCCTTGAGCCAGCTCGGCGGCACAGCGCTGAGGTCCAGTCGCACCTTCGGCCCAAAATGAGCTTCTGGCAGCTGCATTCTGCAAAGGAAAGTCTCCTCGGGCAGCAAACCACAGCCCCAACGCGCCTCGGATCGAGAAAGCAACCCAAGCCGTTTTCGCCCCCGGCCCTCTGCTCTCCATAGGGCGAACCGGGCCTTGGCTGCCCCGGCTCCCTGGGCCCTGCTGTTTGCTGGGGGTCTCCGGTGCCCGAAACCCAGTCCCCACGGGTTCTCTTTCGTGGGGAAGCAGGATTCGGCGCGCGAAGGCCTTCTGCGCCCAGCCCCAACCATGCCCCTTGAGCCAGCTCGGCCGCTCAGCGCCGAGGCCCCGTTGCACCAAAGGCCCAAAACGAGCTTCTGGGAACTGCATTCTGCAAAGGGAAACACTCCTCCGGCAGCAAACCACAGCCCCAATGCGCCTCGGATCCAGAGAGCAACGCAAGCCGTTTTTGCCCCCGGCCCCACGCTCTCCATAGGGCAAAGCAGGGCTGAGCTGACCCTGGCTCCCTGGACCCTGCTGCTTTGCTGGGTGTCTCCGTCGGAAGACACTCACTCCCCATGGGTTCTCCTTCGTTGGGAAGCAGGATTAGGGGGACGATGGCCTCATGCGCACAGTTCCCAGCCATGCCCCTTGAGCCAGCTCGGCGGCACAGCGCTGAGGTCCAGTCGCACCTTCGGCCCAAAACGAGCTTCTGGCAGCTGCATTCTGCAAAGGGAAACACTCCTCGAGCAGCAAACCACAGCCCCAACGCCCGTCGGATCCAGAAAGCAACGCAAGCCGTTTTCGCCCCCGCCCCACCCTCTCCATAGGGCAAAGCGGGGCTGGACTGCCCCTGGCTCCCTGGGCCCTGCTGCTTTGCTGGGGGTCTCGGCGGCCGAAACCCACTCCCCACGGGTTTTCCTTCGTGGGGAAGCAGGTTGGGAGGGCGAAGGCCTTCTGCGCACAGTCCCCAGCCATGCCACCTGAGCCAGCTCGGCCGCTCAGCGCCGAGGCCCCATCACACGGAACGCCCCAAACGAGCTTCTGGCAGCTGCATTCTGCAAAGGGAAACTCTCCTCGGGCAGCAAACCACAGCCCCAACGTGCCTCGGATCCAGAAAGCAACGCAAGCCGTTTTCGCCCCCGGCCCCACGCTCTCCAAAGCGCGAAGCGGGGCTGGCCTGCTCCTGGCTCCCTGGGCCTGCTGCTTTGCTGGGGGTCTCCGGTGCCTGAAACCCACTCCCCACGGGTTCTCCTTCGTGGGGAAGCAGGATTGGGCGCGCGAAGGCCTTCTGCGCCCAGCCCCAGCCATGCCCCTTGAGCCAGTTCGGCCGCTCAGCGCCGAGGCCCCGTTGCACCGAAGGCCCAAAACGAGCTTCTGGGAACTGCATTCTGCAAAGGGAAACACTCCTCCGGCAGCAAACCACAGCCCCAATGCGCCTCGGATCCAGAGAGCAACGCAAGCCGTTTTTGCCCCCGGCCCTACGCTCTCCATAGCGCAACGCAGGGCAGGGCTGCCCCTGGCTACCAGAGCCCTGCTGCTTTACTGGGTGTCTTCGGCGGACAAAACCTTCTCCCCATGAGTTCTCCTTCGTGGGGAGGCAGGATTGGGCGCGCGAAGACGTTCTGCGCCCAGTCCCCAGCCATGCCTCCTGTGCCAGCTCGGCCGCTCAGCGCCGAGGCCCCGTCGCACCGACGGCCCCAAACGAGCTTCTGGCAGCTGCATTCTGCAAAGGGAAAGTCTCCTCGGGCAGCAAACCACAGCCCCAACGCGCCTCGGATCGAGAAAGCAACGCAAGCCGTTTTCGCCCCCGGCCCTCTGCTCTCCATAGGGCGAACCGGGCCTGGGCTGCCCCGGCTCCCTGGGCCCTGCTGCTTTGCTGGGGGTCTCCGGTGCTCGAAACCCAGTCCCCACGGGTTCTCCTTCGTGGGGAAGCAGGATTGGGCGCGCGAAGGCCTTCTGCGCCCAGCCCCAGCCATGCCCCTTGAGCCAGCTCGGCCGCTCAGCGCCGAGGCCCCGTTGCACCAAAGGCCCAAAACGAGCTTCTGGGAACTGCATTCTGCTAAGGGAAACACTCCTCCGGCAGCAAACCACAGCCCCAATGCGCCTCGGATCCAGAGAGCAACGCAAGCCGTTTTTGCCCCCGGCCCCACGCTCTCCATAGGGCAAAGCAGGGCTGAGCTGACCCTGGCTCCCTGGACCCTGCTGCTTTGCTGGGTGTCTCCGGCGGAAGACACTCACTCCCCACGGGTTCTCCTTCGTTGGGAAGCAGGATTAGGGGGACGATGGCCTCATGCGCACATTTCCCAGCCATGCCCCTTGAGCCAGCTCGGCGGCACAACGCTGAGGTCCAGTCGCACCTTCGGCCCAAAACGAGCTTCTGGGAACTGCATTCTGCAAAGGGAAACACTCCTCGAGCAGCAAACCACAGCCCCAACGCGCGTCGGATCCAGAAAGCAACGCAAGCCGTTTTCGCCCCCGCCCCACCCTCTCCATAGCGCAACGCAGGGTAGGGCTGCCCCTGGCTACCAGAGCCCTGCTGCTTTACTGGGTGTCTTCGGCGGCCAAAACCTTCTCCCCACGGGTTCTCCTTCGTGGGGAAGCAGGATTGGGCGCGCGAAGAAGTTCTGTGCCCAGGCCCCAGCCATGCCCCCTGAGCCAGCTCGGCCGCTCAGCGCCGAGGCCCCATCACACGGAACGCCCCAAACGAGCTTCTGGCAGCTGCATTCTGCAAAGGGAAAATCTCCTCGGGCAGCAAACCACAGCCCCAACGCGCCTCGGTTCGAGAAAGCAACGCAAGCCGTTTTCGCCCCCGGCCCTACGCTCTCCATACGTACGAACCGGGCCAGGGCTGCCCCGGCTCCCTGGGCCCTGCTGCTTTGCTGGGGGTCTCCGGTGCCCGAAACCCACTCCCCACGGGTTCTCCTTCGTGAGGAAGCAGGATTGGGCGCGCGAAGGCCTTCTGCGCCCAGCCCCAGCCATGCCCCTTGAGCCAGCTCGGCCGCTCAGCGCCGAGGCCCCGTTGCACCGAAGGCCCAAAACGAGCTTCTGGGAACTGCATTCTGCAAAGGGAAACACTCCTCCGGCAGCAAACCACAGCCCCAATGCGCCTCGGATCCAGAGAGCAACGCAAGCCGTTTTTGCCCCCGGCCCTACGCTCTCCATAGCGCAACGCAGGGCAGGGCTGCCCCTGGCTACCAGAGCCCTGCTGCTTTACTGGGTGTCTTCGGCGGCCAAAACCTTCTCCCCACGGGTTCTCCTTCGTGGGGAAGCAGGATTGGGAGCGCGAAGAAGTTCTGTGCCCAGGCCCCAGCCATGCCCCCTGAGCCAGCTTGGCCGCTCAGCGCCGAGGCCCCATCACACGGAACGCCCAAAACGAGCTTCTGGCAGCTGCATTCTGCAAAGGGAAACTCTCCTCGGGCAGCAAACCACAGCCCCAACGCGCCTCGAATCCAGAAAGCAACGCAAGCCTTTTTCAGCCCCGGCCCCACGCTCTCCATAGGGCAAAGCGGGTAGAGCTGCTCCTGGCTCCCTGGGCCCTGCTGCTTTGCTGGGGGTCTCAGCGTCCGAAACCCACTCCCCACGGGTTTTCCTTCGTGGGGAAGCAGGATTGGGCGCGAGAAGGCCTTCTGCGCCCAGGCCCCAGCCATGCCCCTTGAGCCAGCTCGGCGGCACAGCGCTGAGGTCCAGTCGCACCTTCGGCCCAAAACGAGCTTCTGGCAGCTGCATTCTGCAAAGGAAAGTCTCCTCGGGCAGCAAACCACAGCCCCAACGCGCCTCGGATCGAGAAAGCAACCCAAGCCGTTTTCGCCCCCGGCCCTCTGCTCTCCATAGGGCGAACCGGGCCTGGGCTGCCCCGGCTCCCTGGGCCCTGCTGCTTTGCTGGGGGTCTCCGGTGCCCGAAACCCACTCCCCACGGGTTCTCTTTCGTGGGGAAGCAGGATTCGGCGCGCGAAGGCCTTCTGCGCCCAGCCCCAACCATGCCCCTTGAGCCAGCTCGGCCGCTCAGCGCCGAGGCCCCGTTGCACCAAAGGCCCAAAACGAGCTTCTGGGAACTGCATTCTGCAAAGGGAAACACTCCTCCGGCAGCAAACCACAGCCCCAATGCGCCTCGGATCCAGAGAGCAACGCAAGCCGTTTTTGCCCCCGGCCCCACACTCTCCATAGGGCAAAGCAGGGCTGAGCTGACCCTGGCTCCCTGGACCCTGCTGCTTTGCTGGGTGTCTCCGGCGGAAAACACTCACTCCCCATGGGTTCTCCTTCGTTGGGAAGCAGGATTAGGGGGACGATGGCCTCATGCGCACAGTTCCCAGCCATGCCCCTTGAGCCAGCTCGGCGGCACAGCGCTGAGGTCCAGTCGCACCTTCGGCCCAAAACGAGCTTCTGGCAGCTGCATTCTGCAAAGGGAAACACTCCTCGAGCAGCAAACCACAGCCCCAACGCCCGTCGGATCCAGAAAGCAACGCAAGCCGTTTTCGCCCCCGCCCCACCCTCTCCATAGGGCAAAGCGGGGCTGGACTGCCCCTGGCTCCCTGGGCCCTGCTGCTTTGCTGGGGGTCTCTGCGGCCGAAACCCACTCCCCACGGGTTTTCCTTCGTGGGGAAGCAGGTTGGGAGGGCGAAGGCCTTCTGCGCACAGTCCCCAGCCATGCCACCTGAGCCAGCTCGGCCGCTCAGCGCCGAGGCCCCATCACACGGAACGCCCCAAACGAGCTTCTGGCAGCTGCATTCTGCAAAGGGAAACTCTCTTCGGGCAGCAAACCACAGCCCCAACGTGCCTCGGATCCAGAAAGCAACGCAAGCCGTTTTCGCGACCGGCCCCACGCTCTCCAAAGCGCGAAGCGGGGCTGGCCTGCCCCTGGCTCCCTGGGCCTGCTGCTTTGCTGGGGGTCTCCGGTGCCCGAAACCCACTCCCCACGGGTTCTCCTTCGTGGGGAAGCAGGATTGGGCGCGCGAATGCCTTCTGCGCCCAGCCCCAGCCATGCCCCTTGAGCCAGCTCGGCCGCTCAGCGCCGAGGCCCCGTTGCACCGAAGGCCCAAAACGAGCTTCTGGGAACTGCATTCTGCAAAGGGAAACACTCCTCCGGCAGCAAACCACAGCCCCAATGCGCCTCGGATCCAGAGAGCAACGCAAGCCGTTTTTGCCCCCGGCCCTACGCTCTCCATAGCGCAACGCAGGGCAGGGCTGCCCCTGGCTACCAGAGCCCTGCTGCTTTACTGGGTGTCTTCGGCGGCCAAAACCTTCTCCCCACGGGTTCTCCTTCGTGGGGAAGCAGGATTGGGAGCGCGAAGAAGTTCTGTGCCCAGGCCCCAGCCATGCCCCCTGAGCCAGCTTGGCCGCTCAGCGCCGAGGCCCCATCACACGGAACGCCCAAAACGAGCTTCTGGCAGCTGCATTCTGCAAAGGGAAACTCTCCTCGGGCAGCAAACCACAGCCCCAACGCGCCTCGAATCCAGAAAGCAACGCAAGCCTTTTTCAGCCCCGGCCCCACGCTCTCCATAGGGCAAAGCGGGTAGAGCTGCCCCTGGCTCCCTGGGCCCTGCTGGTTGCTGGGGGTCTCAGCGTCCGAAACCCACTCCCCACGGGTTCTCCTTCATGGGGAAGCAGGATTGGGCGTGCGAAGAACTTCTGCGCCCAGGCCACAGCCATGCCCCCTGAGCCAGCTCGGCCGCTCAGCGCTGAGTCCCCATCACACGGAACGCCCCAAACGAGCTTCTGGCAGCTGAATTCTGCAAAGGAAACTCTCCTCGGGCAGCAAACCACAGCCCCAACGCGCCTCAGATCCAGAGAGCAACGCAAGCCGTTTTTGCCCACGGCCCCACGCTCTCCATAGCGCAAGGCGAGGCTGGGCTGCCCCTGGCTCCATGGGCCCTGCTGCATTGCTGGGGGTCTCCAGCGCCCGAAACCTAGTCCCCATGAGTTCTCATTCGTGGGGAGGCAGGATTGGCCGCGCGAAGAAGTTCTGCGCCCAGTCCCCAGCCATGCCTCCTGTGCCTGCTCGGCCGCTCAGCGCCGAGGCCCCGTTGCACCGACGGCCCCAAACGAGCTTCTGGCAGCTGCATTATGCAAAGGGAAAGTCTCCTCGGGCAGCAAACCACAGCCCAACGCGCCTCGGATCGAGAAAGCAACGCAAGCCGTTTTCGCCCCCGGCCCTCTGCTCTCCATAGGGCGAACCGGGCCTGGGCTGCCCCGGCTCCCTGGGCCCTGCTGCTTTGCTGGGGGTCTCCGGTGCCCGAAACCCACTCCCCACGGGTTCTCCTTCGTGGGGAAGCAGGATTCGGCGCGCGAAGGCCTTCTGTGCCCAGCTCCAGCCATGCCCCTTGAGCCAGCTCGGCCGCTCAGCGCCGAGGCCCCGCTGCACCAAAGGCCCAAAACGAGCTTCTGGGAACTGCATTCTGCTAAGGGAAACACTCCTCCGGCAGTAAACCACAGCCCCAATGCGCCTCGGATCCGGAGAGCAACGCAAGCCGTTTTTGCCCCCGGCCCCACGCTCTCCATAGGGCAAAGCAGGGCTGAGCTGACCCTGGCTCCCTGGACCCTGCTGCTTTGCTGGGTGTCTCCGGCGGAAGACACTCACTCCCCACGGGTTCTCCTTCGTTGGGAAGCAGGATTAGGGGGACGATGGCCTCATGCGCACAGTTCCCAGCCATGCCCCTTGAGCCAGCTCGGCGGCACAGCGCTGAGGTCCAGTCGCACCTTCGGCCCAAAACGAGCTTCTGGCAGCTGCATTCTGCAAAGGGAAACACTCCTCGAGCAGCAAACCACAGCCCCAACGCGCGTCGGATCCAGAAAGCAACGCAAGCCGTTTTCGCCCCCGCCCCACCCTCTCCATAGGGCAAAGCGGAGCTGGACTGCCCCTGGCTCCCTGGGCCCTGCTGCTTTGCTGGGGGTCTCGGCGGCCGAAACCCACTCCCCACGGGTTTTCCTTCGTGGGGAAGCAGGTTGGGCGGGCGAAGGCCTTCTGCGCACAGTCCCCAGCCATGCCACCTGAGCCAGCTCGGCCGCTCAGCGCCGAGGCCCCATCACACGGAACGCCCCAAACGAGCTTCTGGCAGCTGCATTCTGCAAAGGGAAACTCTCCTCGGGCAGCAAACCACAGCCCCAACGTGCCTCGGATCCAGAAAGCAACGCAAGCCGTTTTCGCCCCTGGCCCCACGCTCTCCAAAGCGTGAAGCGGGGCTGGCCTGCCCCTGGCTCCCTGGGCCTGCTGCTTTGCTGGGGGTCTCCGGTGCCCGAAACCCACTCCCCAAGTGTTCTCCTTCGTGGGGAAGCAGGATTGGGCGCGCGAAGGCCTTCTGCGCCCAGCCCCAGCCATGCCCCTTGAGCCAGCTCGGCCGCTCAGCGCCGAGGCCCCGTTGCACCGAAGGCCCAAAACGAGCTTCTGGGAACTGCATTCTGCAAAGGGAAACCCTCTTCCGGCAGCAAACCACAGCCCCAATGCGCCTCGGATCCAGAGAGCAACGCAAGCCGTTTTTGCCCACCGCCCCACGCTCTCCATAGCGCAAGGCGAGGCTGGGCTGCCCCTGGCTCCCTGGGCCCTGCTGCATTGCTGGGGGTCTCCAGCGCCCGAAACCTAGTCCCCATGAGATCTCCTTCGTGGGGAGGCAGGATTGGCCGCGCGAAGAAGTTCTGGGCCCAGTCCCCAGCCATGCCTCCTGTGCCAGCTCGGCCGCTCAGCGCCGAGGCCCCGTCGCACCGACGGCCCCAAACGAGCTTCTGGCAGCTGCATTCTGCAAAGGGAAAGTCTCCTCGGGCAGCAAACCACAGCCCAACGCGCCTCGGATCGAGAAAGCAACGCAAGCCGTTTTCGCCCCCGGCCCTCTGCTCTCCATAGGGCGAACCGGGCCTGGGCTGCCCCGGCTCCCTGGGCCCTGCTGATTTGCTGGGGGTCTCCGGTGCCCGAAACCTAGTCCCCATGAGTTCTCCTTCGTGGGGAGGCAGGATTGGGCGCGCGAAGACGTTCTGCGCCCAGTCCCAAGCCATGCCTCCTGTGCCAGCTCGGCCGCTCAGCGCCGAGGCCCCGTCGCACCGACGGCCCCAAACGAGCTTCTGGCAGCTGCATTCTGCAAAGGGAAAGTCTCCTCGGGCAGCAAACCACAGCCCCAACGCGCCTCGGATCGAGAAAGCAACGCAAGCCGTTTTCGCCCCCGGCCCTCTGCTCTCCATAGGGCGAACCGGGCCTGGGCTGCCCCGGCTCCCTGGGCTCTGCTGCTTTGCTGGGGGTCTCCGGTGCCCGAAACCCACTCCCCACGGGTTCTCCTTCGTGGGGAAGCAGGATTGGGCGCGCGAAGGCCTTCTGCGCCCAGCCCCAGCCATGCCCCTTGAGCCAGCTCGGCCGCTCAGCGCCGAGGCCCCGTTGCACCAAAGGCCCAAAACGAGCTTCTGGGAACTGCATTCTGCAAAGGGAAACACTCCTCCGGCAGCAAACCACAGCCACAATGCGCCTCGGATCCAGAGAGCAACACAAGCCGTTTTTGCCCCCGGCCCCACGCTCTCCATAGGGCAAAGTAGGGCTGAGCTGACCCTGGCTCCCTGGACCCTGCTGCTTTGCTGGGTGTCTCCGGCGGAAGACACTCACTCCCCACGGGTTCTCCTTCGTTGGGAAGCAGGATTAGGGGGACGATGGCCTCATGCGCACAGTTCCTAGCAATGCCCCTTGAGCCAGCTCGGCGGCACAGCGCTGAGGTCCAGTCGCACCTTCGGCCCAAAACGAGCTTCTGGCAGCTGCATTCTGCAAAGGGAAACACTCCTCGAGCAGCAAACCACAGCCCCAACGCCCGTCGGATCCAGAAAGCAACGCAAGCCGTTTTCGCCCCCGCCCCACCCTCTCCATAGGGCAAAGCGGGGCTGGACTGCCCCTGGCTCCCTGGGCCCTGCTGCTTTGCTGGGGGTCTCGGCGGCCGAAACCCACTCCCCACGGGTTTTCCTTCGTGGGGAAGCAGGTTGGGCGGGCGAAGGCCTTCTGCGCACAGTCCCCAGCCATGCCACCTGAGCCAGCTCGGCCGCTCAGCGCCGAGGCCCCATCACACGGAACGCCCCAAACGAGCTTCTGGCAGCTGCATTCTGCAAAGGGAAACTCTCCTCGGGCAGCAAACCACAGGCCCAACGTGCCTCGGATCCAGAAAGCAACGCAAGCCGTTTTCGCCCCCGGCCCCACGCTCTCCAAAGCGCGAAGCGGGGCTGGCCTGCCCCTGGCTCCCTGGGCCTGCTGCTTTGCTGGGGGTCTCCAGTGCCCGAAACCCACTCCCCACGGGTTCTCCTTCGTGGGGAAGCAGGATTGGGCGCGCGAAGGCCTTCTGCGCCCAGCCCCAGCCATGCCCCTTGAGCCAGCTCGGCCGCTCAGCGCCGAGGCCCCGTTGCACCGAAGGCCCAAAACGAGCTTCTGGGAACTGCATTCTGCAAAGGGAAACACTCCTCCGGCAGCAAACCACAGCCCCAATGCGCCTCGGATCCAGAGAGCAACGCAAGCCGTTTTTGCCCCCGGCCCTACGCTCTCCATAGCGCAACGCAGGGCAGGGCTGCCCCTGGCTACCAGAGCCCTGCTGCTTTACTGGGTGTCTTCGGCGGCCAAAACCTTCTCCCCACGGGTTCTCCTTCGTGGGGAAGCAGGATTGGGAGCGCGAAGAAGTTCTGTGCCCAGGCCCCAGCCATGCCCCCTGAGCCAGCTTGGCCACTCAGCGCCGAGGCCCCATCACACGGAACGCCCAAAACGAGCTTCTGGCAGCTGCATTCTGCAAAGGGAAACTCTCCTCGGGCAGCAAACCACAGCCCCAACGCGCCTCGAATCCAGAAAGCAACGCAAGCCTTTTTCAGCCCCGGCCCCACGCTCTCCATAGGGCAAAGCGGGTAGAGCTGCCCCTGGCTCCCTGGGCCCTGCTGCTTTGCTGGGGGTCTCAGCGTCCGAAACCCACTCCCCACGGGTTCTCCTTCATGGGGAAGCAGGATTGGGCGTGCGAAGAACTTCTGCGCCCAGGCCACAGCCATGCCCCCTGAGCCAGCTCGGCCGCTCAGCGCTGAGTCCCCATCACACGGAACGCCCCAAACGAGCTTCTGGCAGCTGAATTCTGCAAAGGAAACTCTCCTCGGGCAGCAAACCACAGCCCCAACGCGCCTCAGATCCAGAGAGCAACGCAAGCCGTTTTTGCCCACGGCCCCACGCTCTCCATAGCGCAAGGCGAGGCTGGGCTGCCCCTGGCTCCCTGGGCCCTGCTGCATTGCTGGGGGTCTCCAGCGCCCGAAACCTAGTCCCCATGAGTTCTCCTTCGTGGGGAGGCAGGATTGGCCGCGCGAAGAAGTTCTGCGCCCAGTCCCCAGCCATGCCTCCTGTGCCTGCTCGGCCGCTCAGCGCCGAGTTCCCGTTGCACCGACGGCCCCAAACGAGCTTCTGGCAGCTGCATTCTGCAAAGGGAAAGTCTCCTCGGGCAGCAAACCACAGCCCAACGCGCCTCGGATCGAGAAAGCAACGCAAGCCGTTTTCGCCCCCGGCCCTCTGCTCTCCATAGGGCGAACCGGGCCTGGGCTGCCCCGGCTCCCTGGGCCCTGCTGCTTTGCTGGGGGTCTCCGGTGCCCGAAACCCACTCCCCACGGGTTCTCCTTCGTGGGGAAGCAGGATTCGGCGCGCGAAGGCCTTCTGCGCCCAGCCCCAGCCATGCCCCTTGAGCCAGCTCGGCCGCTCAGCGCCGAGGCCCCGTTGCACCAAAGGCCCAAACCGAGCTTCTGGGAACTGCATTCTGCAAAGGGAAACACTCCTCCGGCAGCAAACCACAGCCCCAATGCGCCTCGGATCCAGAGAGCAACGCAAGCCGTTTTTGCCCCCGGCCCCATGCTCTCCATAGGGCAAAGCAGGGCTGAGCTGACCCTGGCTCCCTGGACCCTGCTGCTTTGCTGGGTGTCTCCGGCGGAAGACACTCACTCCCCACGGGTTCTCCTTCGTTGGGAAGCAGGATTAGGGGGACGATGGCCTCATGCGCACAGTTCCCAGCCATGCCCCTTGAGCCAGCTCGGCGGCACAGCGCTGAGGTCCAGTCGCACCTTCGGCCCAAAACGAGCTTCTGGCAGCTGCATTCTGCAAAGGGAAACACTCCTCGAGCAGCAAACCACAGCCCCAACGCCCGTCGGATCCAGAAAGCAACGCAAGCCGTTTTCGCCCACGCCCCACCCTCTCCATAGGGCAAAGCGGAGCTGGACTGCCCCTGGCTCCCTGGGCCCTGCTACTTTGCTGGGGGTCTCGGCGGCCGAAACCCACTCCCCACGGGTTTTCCTTCGTGGGGAAGCAGGTTGGGCGGGCGAAGGCCTTCTGCGCACACTCCCCAGCCATGCCACCTGAGCCAGCTCGGCCGCTCAGCGCCGAGGCCCCATCACACGGAACGCCCCAAACGAGCTTCTGGCAGCTGCATTCTGCAAAGGGAAACTCTCCTCGGGCAGCAAACCACAGCCCCAACGTGCCTCGGATCCAGAAAGCAACGCAAGCCGTTTTCGCGACCGGCCCCACGCTCTCCAAAGCGCGAAGCAGGGCTGGCCTGCCCCTGGCTCCCTGGGCCTGCTGCTTTGCTGGGGGTCTCCGGTGCCCGAAACCCACTCCCCACGGGTTCTCCTTCGTGGGGAAGCAGGATTGGGCGCGCGAAGGCCTTCTGCGCCCAGCCCCAGCCATGCCCCTTGAGCCAGCTCGGCCGCTCAGCGCCGAGGCCCCGTTGCACCGAAGGCCCAAAACGAGCTTCTGGGAACTGCATTCTGAAAAGGGAAACACTCCTCCGGCAGCAAACCACAGCCCCAATGCGCCTCGGATCCAGAGAGCAACGCAAGCCGTTTTTGCCCCCGGCCCTACGCTCTCCATAGCGCAACGCAGGGCAGGGCTGCCCCTGGCTACCAGAGCCCTGCTGCTTTACTGGGTGTCTTCGGCGGCCAAAACCTTCTCCCCACGGGTTCTCCTTCGTGGGGAAGCAGGATTGGGAGCGCGAAGAAGTTCTGTGCCCAGGCCCAGCCATGCCCCCTGAGCCAGCTTGGCCGCTCAGCGCCGAGGCCCCATCACACGTTACGCCCAAAACGAGCTTCTGGCAGATGCATTCTGCAAAGGGAAACTCTCCTCGGGCAGCAAACCACAGCCCCAACGCGCCTCGAATCCAGAAAGCAAAGCAAGCCTTTTTCAGCCCCGGCCCCACGCTCTCCATAGGGCAAAGCGGGTAGAGCTGCCCCTGGCTCCCTGGGCCCTGCTGCTTTGCTGGGGGTCTCAGCGTCCGAAACCCACTCCCCACGGGTTCTCCTTCATGGGGAAGCAGGATTGGGCGTGCGAAGAACTTCTGCGCCCAGGCCACAGCCATGCCCCCTGAGCCAGCTCGGCCGCTCAGCGCTGAGTCCCCATCACACGGAACGCCCCAAACGAGCTTCTGGCAGCTGAATTCTGCAAAGGAAACTCTCCTCGGGCAGCAAACCACAGCCCCAACGCGCCTCAGATCCAGAGAGCAACGCAAGCCGTTTTTGCCCACGGCCCCACGCTCTCCATAGCGCAAGGCGAGGCTGGGCTGCCCCTGGCTCCCTGGGCCCTGCTGCATTGCTGGGGGTCTCCAGCGCCCGAAACCTAGTCCCCATGAGTTCTCCTTCGTGGGGAGGCAGGATTGGCCGCGCGAAGAAGTTCTGGGCCCAGTCCCCAGCCATGCCTCCTGTGCCAGCTCGGCCGCTCAGCGCCGAGGCCCCGTCGCACCGACGGCCCCAAACGAGCTTCTGGCAGCTGCATTCTGCAAAGGGAAAGTCTCCTCGGGCAGCAAACCACAGCCCAACGCGCCTCGGATCGAGAAAGCAACGCAAGCCGTTTTCGCCCCCGGCCCTCTGCTCTCCATAGGGCGAACCGGGCCTGGGCTGCCCCGGCTCCCTGGGCCCTGCTGATTTGCTGGGGGTCTCCGGTGCCCGAAACCTAGTCCCCATGAGTTCTCCTTCGTGGGGAGGCAGGATTGGGCGCGCGAAGACGTTCTGCGCCCAGTTCCAAGCCATGCCTCCTGTGCCAGCTCGGCCGCTCAGCGCCGAGGCCCCGTCGCACCGACGGCCCCAAACGAGCTTCTGGCAGCTGCATTCTGCAAAGGGAAAGTCTCCTCGGGCAGCAAACCACAGCCCCAACGCGCCTCGGATCGAGAAAGCAACGCAAGCCGTTTTCGCCCCCGGCCCTCTGCTCTCCATTGGGCGAACCGGGCCTGGGCTGCCCCGGCTCCCTGGGCCCTGCTGCTTTGCTGGGGGTCTCCGGTGCCCGAAACCCACTCCCCACGGGTTCTCCTTCGTGGGGAAGCAGGATTCGGCGCGCGAAGGCCTTCTGCGCCCAGCCCCAGCCATGCCCCTTGAGCCAGCTCGGCCGCTCAGCGCCGAGGCCCCGTTGCACCAAAGGCCCAAAACGAGCTTCTGGGAACTGCATTCTGCAAAGGGAAACACTCCTCCGGCAGCAAACCACAGCCCCAATGCGCCTCGGATCCAGAGAGCAACACAAGCCGTTTTTGCCCCCGGCCCCACGCTCTCCATAGGGCAAAGCAGGGCTGAGCTGACCCTGGCTCCCTGGACCCTGCTGCTTTGCTGGGTGTCTCCGGCGGAAGACACTCACTCCCCACGGGTTCTCCTTCGTTGGGAAGCAGGATTAGGGGGACGATGGCCTCATGCGCACAGTTCCCAGCCATGCCCCTTGAGCCAGATCGGCGGCACAGCGCTGAGGTCCAGTCGCACCTTCGGCCCAAAACGAGCTTCTGGCAGCTGCATTCTGCAAAGGGAAACACTCCTCGAGCAGCAAACCACAGCCCCAACGCCCGTCGGATCCAGAAAGCAACGCAAGCCGTTTTCGCCCCCGCCCCACCCTCTCCATAGGGCAAAGCGGGGCTGGACTGCCCCTGGCTCCCTGGGCCCTGCTGCTTTGCTGGGGGTCTCGGCGGCCGAAACCCACTCCCCACGGGTTTTCCTTCGTGGGGAAGCAGGTTGGGCGGGCGAAGGCCTTCTGCGCACAGTCCCCAGCCATGCCACCTGAGCCAGCTCGGCCGCTCAGCGCCGAGGCCCCATCACACGGAACGCCCCAAACGAGCTTCTGGCAGCTGCATTCTGCAAAGGGAAACTCTCCTCGGGCAGCAAACCACAGCCCCAACGTGCCTCGGATCCAGAAAGCAACGCAAGCCGTTTTCGCCCCCGGCCCCACGCTCTCCAAAGCGCGAAGCGGGGCTGGCCTGCCCCTGGCTCCCTGGGCCTGCTGCTTTGCTGGGGGTCTCCGGTGCCCGAAACCCACTCCCCACGGGTTCTCCTTCGTGGGGAAGCAGGATTGGGCGCGCGAAGGCCTTCTGCGCCCAGCCCCAGCCATGCCCCTTGAGCCAGCTCGGCCGCTCAGCGCCGAGGCCCCGTTGCACCGAAGGCCCAAAACGAGCTTCTGGGAACTGCATTCTGCAAAGGGAAACACTCCTCCGGCAGCAAACCACAGCCCCAATGCGCCTCGGATCCAGAGAGCAACGCAAGCCGTTTTTGCCCCCGGCCATACGCTCTCCATAGCACAACGCAGGGCAGGGCTGCCCCTGGCTACCAGAGCCCTGCTGCTTTACTGGGTGTCTTCGGCGGCCAAAACCTTCTCCCCACGGGTTCTCCTTCGTGGGGAAGCAGGATTGGGAGCGCGAAGAAGTTCTGTGCCCAGGCCCAGCCATGCCCCCTGAGCCAGCTTGGCCGCTCAGCGCCGAGGCCCCATCACACGGAACGCCCAAAACGAGCTTCTGGCAGCTGCATTCTGCAAAGGGAAACTCTCCTCGGGCAGCAAACCACAGCCCCAACGCGCCTCGAATCCAGAAAGCAACGCAAGCCTTTTTCAGCCCCGGCCCCACGCTCTCCATAGGGCAAAGCGGGTAGAGCTGCCCCTGGCTCCCTGGGCCCTGCTGCTTTGCTGGGGGTCTCAGCGTCCGAAACCCACTCCCCACGGGTTCTCCTTCATGGGGAAGCAGGATTGGGCGTGCGAAGAACTTCTGCGCCCAGGCCACAGCCATGCCCCCTGAGCCAGCTCGGCCGCTCAGCGCTGAGTCCCCATCACACGGAACGCCCCAAACGAGCTTCTGGCAGCTGAATTCTGCAAAGGAAACTCTCCTCGGGCAGCAAACCACAGCCCCAACGCGCCTCAGATCCAGAGAGCAACGCAAGCCGTTTTTGCCCACGGCCCCACGCTCTCCATAGCGCAAGGCGAGGCTGGGCTGCCCCTGGCTCCCTGGGCCCTGCTGCATTGCTGGGGGTCTCCAGCGCCCGAAACCTAGTCCCCATGAGTTCTCCTTCGTGGGGAGGCAGGATTGGCCGCGCGAAGAAGTTCTGGGCCCAGTCCCCAGCCATGCCTCCTGTGCCAGCTCGGCCGCTCAGCGCCGAGGCCCCGTCGCACCGACGGCCCCAAACGACCTTCTGGCAGCTGCATTCTGCAAAGGGAAAGTCTCCTCGGGCAGCAAACCACAGCCCAACGCGCCTCGGATCGAGAAAGCAACGCAAGCCGTTTTCGCCCCCGGCCCTCTGCTCTCCATAGGGCGAACCGGGCCTGGGCTGCCCCGGCTCCCTGGGCCTGCTGCTTTGCTGGGGGTCTCCGGTGCCCGAAACCCACTCCCCACGGGTTCTCCTTCGTGGGGAAGCAGGATTCGGCGCGCGAAGGCCTTCTGCGCCCAGCCCCAGCCATGCCCCTTGAGCCAGCTCGGCCGCTCAGCGCCGAGGCCCCGTTGCACCAAAGGCCCAAAACGAGCTTCTGGGAACTGCATTCTGCAAAGGGAAACACTCCTCCGGCAGCAAACCACAGCCCCAATGCGCCTCGGATCCAGAGAGCAACGCAAGCCGTTTTTGCCCCCGGCCCCACGCTCTCCATAGGGCAAAGCAGGGCTGAGCTGACCCTGGCTCCCTGGACCCTGCTGCTTTGCTGGGTGTCTCCGGCGGAAGACACTCACTCCCCACGGGTTCTCCTTCGTTGGGAAGCAGGATTAGGGGGACGATGGCCTCATGCGCACAGTTCCCAGCCATGCCCCTTGAGCCAGCTCGGCGGCACAGCGCTGAGGTCCAGTCGCACCTTCGGCCCAAAACGAGCTTCTGGCAGCTGCATTCTGCAAAGGGAAACACTCCTCGAGCAGCAAACCACAGCCCCAACGCCCGTCGGATCCAGAAAGCAACGCAAGCCGTTTTCGCCCCCGCCCCACCCTCTCCATAGGGCAAAGCGGGGCTGGACTGCCCCTGGCTCCCTGGGCCCTGCTGCTTTGCTGGGGGTCTCGGCGGCCGAAACCCACTCCCCACGGGTTTTCCTTCGTGGGGAAGCAGGTTGGGCGGGCGAAGGCCTTCTGCGCACAGTCCCCAGCCATGCCACCTGAGCCAGCTCGGCCGCTCAGCGCCGAGGCCCCATCACACGGAACGCCCCAAACGAGCTTCTGGCAGCTTCATTCTGCAAAGGGAAACTCTCCTCGGGCAGCAAACCACAGCCCCAACGTGCCTCGGATCCAGAAAGCAACGCAAGCCGTCTTCGCGACCGGCCCCACGCTCTCCAAAGCGCGAAGCGGGGCTGGCCTGCCCCTGGCTCCCTGGGCCTGCTGCTTTGCTGGGGGTCTCCGGTGCCCGAAACCCACTCCCCACGGGTTCTCCTTCGTGGGGAAGCAGGATTGGGCGCGCGAAGGCCTTCTGCGCCCAGCCCCAGCCATGCCCCTTGAGCCAGCTCGGCCGCTCAGCGCCGAGGCCCCGTTGCACCGAAGGCCCAAAACGAGCTTCTGGGAACTGCATTCTGCAAAGGGAAACACTCCTCCGGCAGCAAACCACAGCCCCAATGCGCCTCGGATCCAGAGAGCAACGCAAGCCGTTTTTGCCCCCGGCCCTACGCTCTCCATAGCGCAACGCAGGGCAGGGCTGCCCCTGGCTACCAGAGCCCTGCTGCTTTACTGGGTGTCTTCGGCGGCCAAAACCTTCTCCCCACGGGTTCTCCTTCGTGGGGAAGCAGGATTGGGAGCGCGAAGAAGTTCTGTGCCCAGGCCCAGCCATGCCCCCTGAGCCAGCTTGGCCGCTCAGCGCCGAGGCCCCATCACACGGAACGCCCAAAACGAGCTTCTGGCAGATGCATTCTGCAAAGGGAAACTCTCCTCGGGCAGCAAACCACAGCCCCAATGCGCCTCAGATCCAGAGAGCAACGCAAGCCGTTTTTGCCCACGGCCCCACGCTCTCCATAGCGCAAGGCAAGGCTGGGCTGCCCCTGGCTCCCTGGGCCCTGCTGCATTGCTGGGGGTCTCCAGCGCCCGAAACCTAGTCCCCATTAGTTCTCCTTCGTGGGGAGGCAGGATTGGCCGCCGGAAGAAGTTCTGGGCCCAATCCCCAGCCATGCCTCCTGTGCCAGCTCGGCCGCTCAGCGCCGAGGCCCCGTCGCACAGACGGCCCCAAACGAGCTTCTGGCAGCTGCATTCTGCAAAGGGAAAGTCTCCTCGGGCAGCAAACCACAGCCCAACGCGCCTCGGATCGAGAAAGCAACGCAAGCCGTTTTCGCCCCCGGCCCTCTGCTCTCCATAGGGCGAACCGGGCCTGGGCTGCCCCGGCTCCCTGGGCCCTGCTGATTTGCTGGGGGTCTCCGGTGCCCGAAACCTAGTCCCCATGAGTTCTCCTTCGTGGGGAGGCAGGATTGGGCGCGCGAAGACGTTCTGCGCCCAGTCCCAAGCCATGCCTCCTGTGCCAGCTCGGCCGCTCAGCGCCAAGGCCCCGTCGCACCGACGGCCCCAAACGAGCTTCTGGCAGCTGCATTCTGCAAAGGGAAAGTCTCCTCGGGCAGCAAACCACAGCCCCAACGCGCCTCGGATCGAGAAAGCAACGCAAGCCGTTTTCGCCCCCGGCCCTCTGCTCTCCATAGGGCGAACCGGGCCTGGGCTGCCCCGGCTCCCTGGGCCCTGCTGCTTTGCTGGGGGTCTCCGGTGCCCGAAACCCACTCCCCACGGGTTCTCCTTCGTGGGGAAGCAGGATTCGGCGCGCGAAGGCCTTCTGCGCCCAGCCCCAGCCATGCCCCTTGAGCCAGCTCGGCCGCTCAGCGCCGAGGCCCCGTTGCACCAAAGGCCCAAAACGAGCTTCTGGGAACTGCATTCTGCAAAGGGAAACACTCCTCCGGCAGCAAACCACAGCCCCAATGCGCCTCGGATCCAGAGAGCAACACAAGCCGTTTTTGCCCCCGGCCCCACGCTCTCCATAGGGTAAAGCAGGGCTGAGCTGACCCTGGCTCCCTGGACCCTGCTGCTTTGCTGGGTGTCTCCGGCGGAAGACACTCACTCCCCACGGGTTCTCCTTCGTTGGGAAGCAGGATTAGGGGGACGATGGCCTCATGCGCACAGTTCCCAGCCATGCCCCTTGAGCCAGCTCGGCCGCTCAGCGCTGAGGTCCAGTCGCACCTTCGGCCCAAAACGAGCTTCTGGGAACTGCATTCTGCAAAGTGAAACACTCCTCCGGCAGCAAACCACAGCCCCATTGCGCCTCAGATCCAGAGAGCAACACAAGCCGTTTTCGCCCCCGCCCCACCCTCTCCATAGGGCAAAGCGGGGCTGGACTGCCCCTGGCTCCCTGGGCCCTGCTGCTTTGCTGGGGGTCTCGGCGGCCGAAACCCACTCCCCACGGGTTTTCCTTCGTGGGGAAGCAGGTTGGGCGGGCGAAGGCCTTCTGCGCACAGTCCCCAACCATGCCACCTGAGCCAGCTCGGCCGCTCAGCGCCGAGGCCCCATCACACGGAACGCCCCAAACGAGCTTCTGGCAGCTGCATTCTGCAAAGGGAAACTCTCCTCGGGCAGCAAACCACAGCCCCAACGTGCCTCGGATCCAGAAAGCAACGCAAGCCGTTTTCGCCCCCGGCCCCACGCTCTCCAAAGCGCGAAGCGGGGCTGGCCTGCCCCTGGCTCCCTGGGCCTGCTGCTTTGCTGGGGGTCTCCGGTGCCCGAAACCCACTCCCCACGGGTTCTCCTTCGTGGGGAAGCAGGATTGGGCGCGCGAAGGCCTTCTGCGCCCAGCCCCAGCCATGCCCCTTGAGCCAGCTCGGCCGCTCAGCGCCGAGGCCCCGTTGCACCGAAGGCCCAAAACGAGCTTCTGGGAACTGCATTCTGCAAAGGGAAACACTCCTCCGGCAGCAAACCACAGCCCCAATGCGCCTCGGATCCAGAGAGCAACGCAAGCCGTTTTTGCCCCCGGCCCTACGCTCTCCATAGCGCAACGCAGGGCAGGGCTGCCCCTGGCTACCAGAGCCCTGCTGCTTTACTGGGTGTCTTCGGCGGCCAAAACCTTCTCCCCACGGGTTCTCCTTCGTGGGGAAGCAGGATTGGGAGCGCGAAGAAGTTCTGTGCCCAGGCCCAGCCATGCCCCCTGAGCCAGCTTGGCCGCTCAGCGCCAAGGCCCCATCACACGGAACGCCCAAAACGAGCTTCTGGCAGCTGCATTCTGCAAAGGGAAACTCTCCTCGGGCAGCAAACCACAGCCCCAACGCGCCTCGAATCCAGAAAGCAACGCAAGCCTTTTTCAGCCCCGGCCCCACGCTCTCCATAGGGCAAAGCGGGTAGAGCTGCCCCTGGCTCCCTGGGCCCTGCTGCTTTGCTGGGGGTCTCAGCGTCCGAAACCCACTCCCCACGGGTTCTCCTTCATGGGGAAGCAGGATTGGGCGTGCGAAGAACTTCTGCGCCCAGGCCACAGCCATGCCCCCTGAGCCAGCTCGGCCGCTCAGCGCTGAGTCCCCATCACACGGAACGCCCCAAACGAGCTTCTGGCAGCTGAATTCTGCAAAGGAAACTCTCCTCGGGCAGCAAACCACAGCCCCAACGCGCCTCAGATCCAGAGAGCAACGCAAGCCGTTTTTCCCAAGGCCCCACGCTCTCCATAGCGCAAGGCGAGGCTGGGCTGCCCCTGGCTCCCTGGGCCCTGCTGCATTGCTGGGGGTCTCCAGCGCCCGAAACCTAGTCCCCATGAGTTCTCCTTCGTGGGGAGGCAGGATTGGCCGCGCGAAGAAGTTCTGCGCCCAGTCCCCAGCCATGCCTCCTGTGCCAGCTCGGCCGCTCAGCGCCGAGGCCCCGTCGCACCGACGGCCCCAAACGAGCTTCTGGCAGCTGCATTCTGCAAAGGGAAAGTCTCCTCGGGCAGCAAACCACAGCCCAACGCGCCTCGGATCGAGAAAGCAACGCAAGCCGTTTTCGCCCCCGGCCCTCTGCTCTCCATAGGGCGAACCGGGCCTGGGCTGCCCCGGCTCCCTGGGCCCTGCTGCTTTGCTGGGGGTCTCCGGTGCCCGAAACCTAGTCCCCATGAGTTCTCCTTCGTGGGGAGGCAGGATTGGGCGCGCGAAGACGTTCTGCGCCCAGTCCCCAGCCATGCCTCCTGTGCCAGCTCGGCCGCTCAGCGCCGAGGCCCCGTCGCACCGACGGCCCCAAACGAGCTTCTGGCAGCTGCATTCTGCAAAGGGAAAGTCTCCTCGGGCAGCAAACCACAGCCCCAACGCGCCTCGGATCGAGAAAGCAACCGAAGCCGTTTTCGCCCCCGGCCCTCTGCTCTCCATAGGGCGAACCGGGCCTGGGCTGCCCCGGCTCCCTGGGCCCTGCTGCTTTGCTGGGGGTCTCCGGTGCCCGAAACCCACTCCCCACGGGTTCTCCTTCGTGGGGAAGCAGGATTCGGCGCGCGAAGGCCTTCTGCGCCCAGCCCCAGCCATGCCCCTTGAGCCAGCTCGGCCGCTCAGCGCCGAGGCCCCGTTGCACCAAAGGCCCAAAACGAGCTTCTGGGAACTGCATTCTGCAAAGGGAAACACTCCTCCGGCAGCAAACCACAGCCCCAATGCGCCTCGGATCCAGAGAGCAACGCAAGCCGTTTTTGCCCCCGGCCCTACGCTCTCCATAGCGCAACGCAGGGCAGGGCTGCCCCTGGCTACCAGAGCCCTGCTGCTTTACTGGGTGTCTTCGGCGGCCAAAACCTTCTCCCCACGGGTTCTCCTTCGTGGGGAAGCAGGATTGGGAGCGCGAAGAAGTTCTGTGCCCAGGCCCAGCCATGCCCCCTGAGCCAGCTTGGCCGCTCAGCGCCGAGGCCCCATCACACGGAACGCCCAAAACGAGCTTCTGGCAGATGCATTCTGCAAAGGGAAACTCTCCTCGGGCAGCAAACCACAGCCCCAATGCGCCTCAGATCCAGAGAGCAACGCAAGCCGTTTTTGCCCACGGCCCCACGCTCTCCATAGCGCAAGGCGAGGCTGGGCTGCCCCTGGCTCCCTGGGCCCTGCTGCATTGCTGGGGGTCTCCAGCGCCCGAAACCTAGTCCCCATGAGTTCTCCTTCGTGGGGAGGCAGGATTGGCCGCGCGAAGAAGTTCTGGGCCCAGTCCCCAGCCATGCCTCCTGTGCCAGCTCGGCCGCTCAGCGCCGAGGCCCCGTCGCACCGACGGCCCCAAACGAGCTTCTGGCAGCTGCATTCTGCAAAGGGAAAGTCTCCTCGGGCAGCAAACCACAGCCCAACGCGCCTCGGATCGAGAAAGCAACGCAAGCCGTTTTCGCCCCCGGCCCTCTGCTCTCCATAGGGCGAACCGGGCCTGGGCTGCCCCGGCTCCCTGGGCCCTGCTGCTTTGCTGGGGGTCTCCGGTGCCCGAAACCTAGTCCCCATGAGTTCTCCTTCGTGGGGAGGCAGGATTGGGCGCGCGAAGACGTTCTGCGCCCAGTCCCCAGCCATGCCTCCTGTGCCAGCTCGGCCGCTCAGCGCCGAGGCCCCGTCGCACCGACGGCCCCAAACGACCTTCTGGCAGCTGCATTCTGCAAAGGGAAAGTCTCCTCGGGCAGCAAACCACAGCCCCAACGCGCCTCGGATCGAGAAAGCAACCGAAGCCGTTTTCGCCCCCGGCCCTCTGCTCTCCATAGGGCGAACCGGGCCTGGGCTGCCCCGGCTCCCTGGGCCCTGCTGCTTTGCTGGGGGTCTCCGGTGCCCGAAACCCACTCCCCACGGGTTCTCCTTCGTGGGGAAGCAAGATTCGGCGCGCGAAGGCCTTCTGCGCCCAGCCCCAGCCATGCCCCTTGAGCCAGCTCGGCCGCTCAGCGCCGAGGCCCCGTTGCACCAAAGGCCCAAAACGAGCTTCTGGGAACTGCATTCTGCAAAGGGAAACACTCCTCCGGCAGCAAACCACAGCCCCAATGCGCCTCGGATCCAGAGAGCAACGCAAGCCGTTTTTGCCCCCGGCCCTACGCTCTCCATAGCGCAACGCAGGGCAGGGCTGCCCCTGGCTACCAGAGCCCTGCTGCTTTACTGGGTGTCTTCGGCGGCCAAAACCTTCTCCCCACGGGTTCTCCTTCGTGGGGAAGCAGGATTGGGAGCGCGAAGAAGTTCTGTGCCCAGGCCCAGCCATGCCCCCTGAGCCAGCTTGGCCGCTCAGCGCCGAGGCCCCATCACACGGAACGCCCAAAACGAGCTTCTGGCAGATGCATTCTGCAAAGGGAAACTCTCCTCGGGCAGCAAACCACAGCCCCAATGCGCCTCAGATCCAGAGAGCAACGCAAGCCGTTTTTGCCCACGGCCCCACGCTCTCCATAGCGCAAGGCGAGGCTGGGCTGCCCCTGGCTCCCTGGGCCCTGCTGCATTGCTGGGGGTCTCCAGCGCCCGAAACCTAGTCCCCATGAGTTCTCCTTCGTGGGGAGGCAGGATTGGCCGCGCGAAGAAGTTCTGGGCCCAGTCCCCAGCCATGCCTCCTGTGCCAGCTCGGCCGCTCAGCGCCGAGGCCCCGTCGCACCGACGGCCCCAAACGAGCTTCTGGCAGCTGCATTCTGCAAAGGGAAAGTCTCCTCGGGCAGCAAACCACAGCCCAACGCGCCTCGGATCGAGAAAGCATCGCAAGCCGTTTTCGCCCCCGGCCCTCTGCTCTCCATAGGGCGAACCGGGCCTGGGCTGCCCCGGCTCCCTGGGCCCTGCTGATTTGCTGGGGGTCTCCGGTGCCCGAAACCTAGTCCCCATGAGTTCTCCTTCGTTGGGAGGCAGGATTGGGCGCGCGAAGACGTTCTGCGCCCAGTCCCAAGCCATGCCTCCTGTGCCAGCTCGGCCGCTCAGCGCCGAGGCCCCGTCGCACTGACGGCCCCAAACGAGCTTCTGGCAGCTGCATTCTGCAAAGGGAAAGTCTCCTCGGGCAGCAAACCACAGCCCCAACGCGCCTCGGATCGAGAAAGCAACGCAAGCCGTTTTCGCCCCCGGCCCTCTGCTCTCCATAGGGCGAACCGGGCCTGGGCTGCCCCGGCTCCCTGGGCCCTGCTGCTTTGCTGGGGGTCTCCGGTGCCCGAAACCCACTCCCCACGGGTTCTCCTTCGTGGGGAAGCAGGATTCGGCGCGCGAAGGCCTTCTGCGCCCAGCCCCAGCCATGCCCCTTGAGCCAGCTCGGCCGCTCAGCGCCGAGGCCCCGTTGCACCAAAGGCCCAAAACGAGCTTCTGGGAACTGCATTCTGCAAAGGGAAACACTCCTCCGGCAGCAAACCACAGCCCCAATGCGCCTCGGATCCAGAGAGCAACACAAGCCGTTTTTGCCCCCGGCCCCACGCTCTCCATAGGGTAAAGCAGGGCTGAGCTGACCCTGGCTCCCTGGACCCTGCTGCTTTGCTGGGTGTCTCCGGCGGAAGACACTCACTCCCCACGGGTTCTCCTTCGTTGGGAAGCAGGATTAGGGGGACGATGGCCTCATGCGCACAGTTCCCAGCCATGCCCCTTGAGCCAGCTCGGCCGCTCAGCGCTGAGGTCCAGTCGCACCTTCGGCCCAAAACGAGCTTCTGGGAACTGCATTCTGCAAAGTGAAACACTCCTCCGGCAGCAAACCACAGCCCCAATGCGCCTCGGATCCAGAGAGCAACGCAAGCCGTTTTTGCCCCCGGCCCTACGCTCTCCATAGCGCAACGCAGGGCAGGGCTGCCCCTGGCTACCAGAGCCCTGCTGCTTTACTGGGTGTCTTCGGCGGCCAAAACCTTCTCCCCACGGGTTCTCCTTCGTGGGGAAGCAGGATTGGAAGCGCGAAGAAGTTCTGTGCCCAGGCCCAGCCATGCCCCCTGAGCCAGCTTGGCCGTTCAGCGCCAAGGCCCCATCACACGGAACGCCCAAATCGAGCTTCTGGCAGCTGCATTCTGCAAAGGGAAACTCTCCTCGGGCAGCAAACCACAGCCCCAACGCGCCTCGAATCCAGAAAGCAACGCAAGCCTTTTTCAGCCCCGGTCCCACGCTCTCCATAGGGCGAACCGGGCCTGGGCTGCCCCGGCTCCCTGGGCCCTGCTGCTTTGCTGGGGGTCTCCGGTGCCCGAAACCTAGTCCCCATGAGTTCTCCTTCGTGGGGAGGCAGGATTGGGCGCGCGAAGACGTTCTGCGCCCAGTCCCCAGCCATGCCTCCTGTGCCAGCTCGGCCGCTCAGCGCCGAGGCCCCGTCGCACCGACGGCCCCAAACGAGCTTCTGGCAGCTGCATTCTGCAAAGGGAAAGTCTCCTCGGGCAGCAAACCACAGCCCCAACGCGCCTCGGATCGAGAAAGCAACCGAAGCCGTTTTCGCCCCCGGCCCTCTGCTCTCCATAGGGCGAACCGGGCCTGGGCTGCCCCGGCTCCCTGGGCCCTGCTGCTTTGCTGGGGGTCTCCGGTGCCCGAAACCCACTCCCCACGGGTTCTCCTTCGTGGGGAAGCAGGATTCGGCGCGCGAAGGCCTTCTGCGCCCAGCCCCAGCCATGCCCCTTGAGCCAGCTCGGCCGCTCAGCGCCGAGGCCCCGTTGCACCAAAGGCCCAAAACGAGCTTCTGGGAACTGCATTCTGCAAAGGGAAACACTCCTCCGGCAGCAAACCACAGCCCCAATGCGCCTCGGATCCAGAGAGCAACGCAAGCCGTTTTTGCCCCCGGCCCCACGCTCTCCATAGGGCAAAGCAGGGCTGAGCTGACCCTGGCTCCCTGGACCCTGCTGCTTTGCTGGGTGTCTCCGGCGGAAGACACTCACTCCCCACGGGTTCTCCTTCGTTGGGAAGCAGGATTAGGGGGACGATGGCCTCATGCGCACAGTTCCCAGCCATGCCCCTTGAGCCAGCTCGGCGGCACAGCGCTGAGGTCCAGTCGCACCTTCGGCCAAAAACGAGCTTCTGGCAGCTGCATTCTGCAAAGGGAAACACTCCTCGAGCAGCAAACCACAGCCCCAACGCCCGTCGGATCCAGAAAGCAACGCAAGCCGTTTTCGCCCCCGGCCCCACGCTCTCCAAAGCGCGAAGCGGGGCTGGCCTGCCCCTGGCTCCCTGGGCCTGCTGCTTTGCTGGGGGTCTCCGGTGCCCGAAACCCACTCCCCACGGGTTCTCCTTCGTGGGGAAGCAGGATTGGGCGCGCGAAGGCCTTCTGCGCCCAGCCCCAGCCATGCCCCTTGAGCCAGCTCGGCCGCTCAGCGCCGAGGCCCCGTTGCACCGAAGGCCCAAAACGAGCTTCTGGGAACTGCATTCTGCAAAGGGAAACACTCCTCCGGCAGCAAACCACAGCCCCAATGCGCCTCGGATCCAGAGAGCAACGCAAGCCGTTTTTGCCCCCGGCCCTACGCTCTCCATAGCGCAACGCAGGGCAGGGCTGCCCCTGGCTACCAGAGCCCTGCTGCTTTACTGGGTGTCTTCGGCGGCCAAAACCTTCTCCCCACGGGTTCTCCTTCGTGGGGAAGCAGGATTGGGAGCGCGAAGAAGTTCTGTGCCCAGGCCCAGCCATGCCCCCTGAGCCAGCTTGGCCCCTCAGCGCCGAGACCCCATCACACGGAACGCCCAAAACGAGCTTCTGGCAGCTGCATTCTGCAAAGGGAAACTCTCCTCGGGCAGCAAACCACAGCCCCAACGCGCCTTGAATCCAGAAAGCAACGCAAGCCTTTTTCAGCCCCGGCCCCACGCTCTCCATAGGGCAAAGCGGGTAGAGCTGCCCCTGGCTCCCTGGGCCCTGCTGCTTTGCTGGGGGTCTCAGCGTCCGAAACCCACTCCCCACGGGTTCTCCTTCATGGGGAAGCAGGATTGGGCGTGCGAAGAACTTCTGCGCCCAGGCCACAGCCATGCCCCCTGAGCCAGCTCGGCCGCTCAGCGCTGAGTCCCCATCACACGGAACGCCCCAAACGAGCTTCTGGCAGCTGAATTCTGCAAAGGAAACTCTCCTCGGGCAGCAAACCACAGCCCCAACGCGCCTCAGATCCAGAGAGCAACGCAAGCCGTTTTTGCCCACGGCCCCACGCTCTCCATAGCGCAAGGCGAGGCTGGGCTGCCCCTGGCTCCCTGGGCCCTGCTGCATTGCTGGGGGTCTCCAGCGCCCGAAACCTAGTCCCCATGAGTTCTCCTTCGTGGGGAGGCAGGATTGGCCGCGCGAAGAAGTTCTGGGCCCAGTCCCCAGCCATGCCTCCTGTGCCAGCTCGGCCGCTCAGCGCCGAGGCCCCGTCGCACCGACGGCCCCAAACGAGCTTCTGGCAGCTGCATTCTGCAAAGGGAAAGTCTCCTCGGGCAGCAAACCACAGCCCAACGCGCCTCGGATCGAGAAAGCAACGCAAGCCGTTTTCGCCCCCGGCCCTCTGCTCTCCATAGGGCGAACCGGGCCTGGGCTGCCCCGGCTCCCTGGGCCCTGCTGCTTTGCTGGGGGTCTCCGGTGCCCGAAACCCACTCCCCACGGGTTCTCCTTCGTGGGGAAGCAGGATTGGGCGCGCGAAGGCCTTCTGCGCCCAGCCCCAGCCATGCCCCTTGAGCCAGCTCGGCCGCTCAGCGCCGAGGCCCCGTTGCACCGAAGGCCCAAAACGAGCTTCTGGGAACTGCATTCTGCAAAGGGAAACACTCCTCCGGCAGCAAACCACAGCCCCAATGCGCCTCGGATCCAGAGAGCAACGCAAGCCGTTTTTGCCCCCGGCCCTACGCTCTCCATAGCGCAACGCAGGGCAGGGCTGCCCCTGGCTACCAGAGCCCTGCTGCTTTACTGGGTGTCTTCGGCGGCCAAAACCTTCTCCCCACGGGTTCTCCTTCGTGGGGAAGCAGGATTGGGAGCGCGAAGAAGTTCTGTGCCCAGGCCCCAGCCATGCCCCCTGAGCCAGCTTGGCCGCTCAGCGCCAAGGCTCCATCACACGGAACGCCCAAAACGAGCTTCTGGCAGCTGCATTCTGCAAAGGGAAACTCTCCTTGGGCAGCAAACCACAGCCCCAACGCGCCTCGAATCCAGAAAGCAACGCAAGCCTTTTTCGGCCCCGGCCCCACGCTCTCCATAAGGCAAAGCGGGTAGAGCTGCCCCTGGCTCCCTGGGCCCTGCTGCTTTGCTGGGGGTCTCAGCGTCCGAAACCCACTCCCCACGGGTTTTCCTTCGTGGGGAAGCAGGATTGGGCGCGAGAAGGCCTTCTGCGCCCAGGCCCCAGCCATGCCCCCTGAGCCAGCTCGGCCGCGCAGCGCCGAAGCCCCGTCGCACCGATGGCCCCAAACGAGCTTCTGGCAGCTACATTCTGCAAAGGGAAACTCTCCTAGGGCAGCAAACCACAGACTCAACGCGCCTCAGATCCAGAAAGCAACGCAAGCCGTTTTCGCCACCAGCCCCACGCTCTCCATAGCGCAAAGCGGGGCTAGCCTGCCCCTGGCTCCCTGGGCCCTGCTGCTTTGCTGGGGGTCTCCAGCGCCCGAAACCTAGTCCCCATGAGTTCTCCTTCGTGGGGAGGCAGGATTGGGCGCGCGAAGACGTTCTGCGCCCAGTCCCAAGCCATGCCTCCTGTGCCAGCTCGGCCGCTCAGCGCCGAGGCCCCGTCGCACCGACGGCCCCAAACGAGCTTCTGGCAGCTGCATTCTGCAAAGGGAAAGTCTCCTCGGGCAGCAAACCACAGCCCCAACGCGCCTCGGATCGAGAAAGCAACCGAAGCCGTTTTCGCCCCCGGCCCTCTGCTCTCCATAGGGCGAACCGGGCCTGGGCTGCCCCGGCTCCCTGGGCCCTGCTGCTTTGCTGGGGGTCTCCGGTGCCCGAAACCCACTCCCCACGGGTTCTCCTTCGTGGGGAAGCAGGATTGGGCGCGCGAAGGCCTTCTGCGCCCAGCCCCAACCATGCCCCTTGAGCCAGCTCGGCCGCTCAGCGCCGAGGCCCCGTTGCACCAAAGGCCCAAAACGAGCTTCTGGGAACTGCATTCTGCAAAGGGAAACACTCCTCCGGCAGCAAACCACAGCCCCAATGCGCCTCGGATCCAGAGAGCAACACAAGTCGTTTTTGCCCCCGGCCCCACGCTCTCCATAGGGCAAAGCAGGGCTGAGCTGACCCTGGCTCCCTGGACCCTGCTGCTTTGCTGGGTGTCTCCGGCGGAAGACACTCACTCCCCACGGGTTCTCCTTCGTTGGGAAGCAGGATTAGGGGGACGATGGCCTCATGCGCACAGTTCCCAGCCATGCCCCTTGAGCCAGCTCGGCGGCACAGCGCTGAGGTCCAGTCGCACCTTCGGCCCAAAACGAGCTTCTGGCAGCTGCATTCTGCAAAGGGAAACACTCCTCGAGCAGCAAACCACAGCCCCAACGCCCGTCGGATCCAGAAAGCAACGCAAGCCGTTTTCGCCCCCGCCCCACCCTCTCCATAGGGCAAAGCGGGGCTGGACTGCCCCTGGCTCCCTGGGCCCTGCTGCTTTGCTGGGGGTCGGCGGCCGAAACCCACTCCCCACGGGTTTTCCTTCGTGGGGAAGCAGGTTGGGCGGGCGAAGGCCTTCTGCGCACAGTCCCCAGCCATGCCACCTGAGCCAGCTCGGCCGCTCAGCGCCGAGGCCCCATCACACGGAACGCCCCAAACGAGCTTCTGGCAGCTGCATTCTGCAAAGGGAAACTCTCCTCGGGCAGCAAACCACAGCCCCAACGTGCCTCGGATCCAGAAAGCAACGCAAGCCGTTTTCGCCCCCGGCCCCACGCTCTCCATAGCGCAAGGCGAGGCTGGGCTGCCCCTGGCTCCCTGGGCCCTGCTGCATTGCTGGGGGTCTCCAGCGCCCGAAACCTAGTCCCCATGAGTTCTCCTTCGTGGGGAGGCAGGATTGGCCGCGCGAAGAAGTTCTGGGCCCAGTCCCCAGCCATGCCTCCTGTGCCAGCTCGGCCGCTCAGCGCCGAGGCCCCGTCGCACCGACGGCCCCAAACGAGCTTCTGGCAGCTGCATTCTGCAAAGGGAAAGTCTCCTCGGGCAGCAAACCACAGCCCAACGCGCCTCGGATCGAGAAAGCAACGCAAGCCGTTTTCGCCCCCGGCCCTCTGCTCTCCATAGGGCGAACCGGGCCTGGGCTGCCCCGGCTCCCTGGGCCCTGCTGATTTGCTGGGGGTCTCCGGTGCCCGAAACCTAGTCCCCATGAGTTCTCCTTCGTGGGGAGGCAGGATTGGGCGCGCGAAGACGTTCTGCGCCCAGTCTCCAGCCATGCCTCCTGTGCTAGCTCGGCCGCTCAGCGCCGAGGCCCCGTCGCACCGACGGCCCCAAACGAGCTTCTGGCAGCTGCATTCTGCAAAGGGAAAGTCTCCTCGGGCAGCAAACCACAGCCCCAACGCGCCTCGGATCGAGAAAGCAACGCAAGCCGTTTTCGCCCCCGGCCCTCTGCTCTCCATAGGGCGAACCGGGCCTGGGCTGCCCCGGCTCCCTGGGACCTGCTGCTTTGCTGGGGGTCTCCGGTGCCCGAAACCCACTCCCCACGGGTTCTCCTTCGTGGGGAAGCAGGATTGGGCGCGCGAAGGCCTTCTGTGCCCAGCCCCAGCCATGCCCCTTGAGCCAGCTCGGCCGCTCAGCGCCGAGGCCCCGTTGCACCGAAGGCCCAAAACGAGCTTCTGGGAACTGCATTCTGCAAAGGGAAACACTCCTCCGGCAGCAAACCACAGCCCCAATGCGCCTCGGATCCAGAGAGCAAGGCAAGCCGTTTTTGCCCACGGCCCTACGCTCTCCATAGCGCAACGCAGGGCAGGGCTGCCCCTGGCTACCAGAGCCCTGCTGCTTTACTGGGTGTCTTCGGCGGCCAAAACCTTCTCCCCACGGGTTCTCCTTCGTGGGGAAGCAGGATTGGGAGCGCGAAGAAGTTCTGTGCCCAGGCCCCAGCCATGCCCCCTGAGCCAGCTTGGCCGCTCAGCGCCGAGGCCCCATCACACGGAACGCCCAAAACGAGCTTCTGGCAGCTGCATTCTGCAAAGGGAAACTCTCCTCGGGCAGCAAACCACAGCCCCAACGCGCCTCGAATCCAGAAAGCAACGCAAGACTTTTTCGGCCCCGTCCCCACGCTCTCCATAGGGCAAAGCGGGTAGAGCTGCCCCTGGCTCCCTGGGCCCTGCTGCTTTGCTGGGGGTCTCAGCGTCCGAAACCCACTCCCCACGGGTTCTCCTTCATGGGGAAGCAGGATTGGGCGTGCGAAGAACTTCTGCGCCCAGGCCACAGCCATGCCCCCTGAGCCAGCTCGGCCGCTCAGCGCTGAGTCCCCATCACACGGAACGCCCCAAACGAGCTTCTGGCAGCTGAATTCTGCAAAGGAAACTCTCCTCGGGCAGCAAACCACAGCCCCAACGCGCCTCAGATCCAGAGAGCAACGCAAGCCATTTTCGCCCCCGGCCCTCTGCTCTCCATAGGGCGAACCGGGCCTGGGGTGCCCCGGCTCCCTGGGCCCTGCTGATTTGCTGGGGGTCTCTGGTGCCCGAAACCTAGTCCCCATGAGTTCTCCTTCGTGGGGAGGCAGGATTGGGCGCGCGAAGACGTTCTGCGCCCAGTCCCCAGCCATGCCTCCTGTGCCAGCTCGGCCGCTCAGCGCCGAGGCCCCGTCGCACCGACGGCCCCAAACGACCTTCTGGCAGCTGCATTCTGCAAAGGGAAAGTCTCCTCGGGCAGCAAACCACAGCCCCAACGCGCCTCGGATCGAGAAAGCAACGCAAGCCGTTTTCGCCCCCGGCCCTCTGCTCTCCATAGGGCGAACCGGGCCTGGGCTGCCCCGGCTCCCTGGGCCCTGCTGCTTTGCTGGGGGTCTCCGGTGCCCGAAACCCACTCCCCACGGGTTCTCCTTCGTGGGGAAGCAGGATTGGGCGCGCGAAGGCCTTCTGTGCCCAGCCCCAGCCATGCCCCTTGAGCCAGCTCGGCCGCTCAGCGCCGAGGCCCCGTTGCACCAAAGGCCCAAAACGAGCTTCTGGGAACTGCATTCTGCAAAGGGAAACACTCCTCCGGCAGCAAACCACAGCCCCAATGCGCCTCGGATCCAGAGAGCAACGCAAGCCGTTTTTGCCCCGGGCCCTACGCTCTCCATAGCGCAACGCAGGGCAGGGCTGCCCCTGGCTACCAGAGCCCTGCTGCTTTACTGGGTGTCTTCGGCCGCCAAAACCTTCTCCCCACGAGTTCTCCTTCGTGGGGAAGCAGGATTGGGAGCGCGAAGAAGTTCTGTGCCCAGGCCCCAGCCATGCCCCCTGAGCCAGCTTGGCCGCTCAGCGCCAAGGCCCCATCACACGGAACGCTCAAAACGAGCTTCTGGCAGCTGCATTCTTCAAAGGGAAACTCTCCTCGGGCAGCAAACCACAGCCCCAACGCGCCTCGAATCCAGAAAGCAACGCAAGCCTTTTTCGGCCCCGGCCCCACGCTCTCCATAAGGCAAAGCGGGTAGAGCTGCCCCTGGCTCCCTGGGCCCTGCTGCTTTGCTGGGGGTCTCAGCGTCCGAAACCCACTCCCCACGGGTTTTCCTTCGTGGGGAAGCAGGATTGGGCGCGAGAAAGCCTTCTGCGCCCAGGCCCCAGCCATGCCCCCTGAGCCAGCTCGGCCGCGCAGCGCCGAAGCCCCGTCGCACCGATGGCCCCAAACGAGCTTCTGGCAGCTACATTCTGCAAAGGGAAACTCTCCTAGGGCAGCAAACCACAGACTCAACGCGCCTCAGATCCAGAGAGCAACGCAAGCCGTTTTCGCCACCGGCCCCACGCTCTCCATAGCGCAAAGCGGGGCTAGCCTGCCCCTGGCTCCCTGGGCCCTGCTGCTTTGCTGGGGGTCTCCGGCGGCGCAAACCCAGTCCCCAAGTGTTCTCCTTCGTGGGGAAGCAGGATTGGGCGCGCGAAGGCCTTCTGCGCCCAGCCCCAGCCATGCTCCTTGAGCCAGCTCGTCCGCTCAGCGCCGAGGCCCCGTTGCACCGAAGGCCCAAAACGAGCTTCTGGGAACTGCATTCTGCAAAGGGAAACACTCCTCCGGCAGCAAACCACAGCCCCAATGCGCCTCAGATCCAGAGAGCAACACAAGCCGTTTTTGCCCCCGGCCCCACGCTCTCCATAGCGCAAAGCGAGGCTGGGCTGCCCCTGGCTCCCTGGGCCCTGCTGCATTGCTGGGGGTCTCCAGCGCCCGAAACCTAGTCCCCATGAGTTCTCCTTCGTGGGGAAGCAGGATTGGGAGCGCGAAGAAGTTCTGCGCCCAGTCCCCAGCCATGCCTCCTGTGCCAGCTCGGCCGCTCAGCGCCGAGGCCCCGTCGCACCGAAGGCCCCAAACGAGCTTCTGGCAGCTGCATTCTGCAAAGGGAAAGTCTCCTCGGGCAGCAAACCACAGCCCCAACGCGCCTCGGATCGAGAAAGCAACGCAAGCCGTTTTCGCCCCCGGCCCTCTGCTCTCCATAGGGCGAACCGGGCCTGGGCTGCCCCGGCTCCCTGGGCCCTGCTGCTTTGCTGGGGGTCTCCGGTGCCCGAAACCCACTCCCCACGGGTTCTCCTTCGTGGGGAAGCAGGATTGGGCGCGCGAAGGCCTTCTGCGCCCAGCCCCAGCCATGCCCCTTGAGCCAGCTCGGCCGCTCAGCGCCGAGGCCCCGTTGCACCGAAGGCCCAAAACGAGCTTCTGGGAACTGCATTCTGCAAAGGGAAACACTCCTCCGGCAGCAAACCACAGCCCCATTGCGCCTCAGATCCAGAGAGCAACACAAGCCGTTTTCGCCCCCGGCCCCACGCTCTCCATAGCGCAAAGCGAGGCTGAGCTCCCTGGGCCCTGCTGCATTGCTGGGGGTCTCCAGCCCCCGAAACCAAGTCCTCATGAGTTCTCCTTCGTGGGGAGGCAGGATTGGGCGCGCGAAGAAGTTCTGGGCCCAGTCCCCAGCCATGACTCCTGTGCCAGCTCGGCCGCTCAGCGCCGAGGCTCGTCGCACCGACGGCCCCAAACGAGCTTCTGGCAGCAGCATTCTGCAAAGGGATAGTCTCCTCGGGCAGCAAACCACAGCCCCAACGCGCCTCGGATCGAGAAAGCAACGCAAGCCGTTTTCGCCCCCGGCCCTCTGCTCTCCATGGGGCGAACCGGGCCTGGGCTGCCCTGGCTCCCTGGGCCCTGCTGCTTTGCTGGGGGACTCCGGCGGCGCAAACCCAGTCCCCACGGGTTCTCCTTCGTGGGGAAGCAGGATTGGGCGCGCGAAGGCCTTCTGCGCCCAGCCCCAGCCATGCCCCTTGAGCCAGCTCGGCCGCTCAGCGCCGAGGCCCCGTTGCACCGAAGGCCCAAAACGAGCTTCTGGGAACTGCATTCTGCAAAGGGAAACACTCCTCCGGCAGCAAACCACAGCCCCAATGCGCCTCGGATCCAGAGAGCAACGCAAGCCGTTTTTGCCCCCAGCCCCACACTCTCCATAGCGCAACGCAGGGCAGGGCTGCCCCTGGCTACCAGAGCCCTGCTGCTTTACTGGGTGTCTTCGGCGGCCAAAACCTTCTCCCCACGGGTTCTCCTTCGTGGGGAAGCAGGATTGGGCGCGCGAAGAAGTTCTGTGCCCAGGCCCCAGCCATGTCCCCTGAGCCAGCTCGGCCGCTCAGCGCCGGGGCCCCATCACACGGAACGCCCCAAACGAGCTTCTGGCAGCTGCATTATGCAAAGGGAAACTCTCCTCGGGCAGCAAACCACAGCCCAACTCGCCTCGGATCGAGAAAGCAACGCAAGCCGTTTTCGCCCCCGGCCCTCTGCTCTCCATAGGGCGAACCGGGCCTGGGCTGCCCCGGCTCCCTGGGCCCTGCTGCTTTGCTGGGGGTCTCCGGTGCCCGAAACCCACTCCCCACGGGTTCTCCTTCGTGGGGAAGCAGGATTGGGCGCGCGAAGGCCTTCTGCGCCCAGCCCCAGCCATGCCCCTTGAGCCAGCTCGGCCGCTCAGCGCCGAGGCCCCGTTGCACCGAAGGCCCAAAACGAGCTTCTGGGAACTGCATTCTGCAAAGGGAAACACTCCTCCGGCAGCAAACCACAGTCCCAACGCGCCTCGGATCCAGAGAGCAACGCAAGCCGTTTTTGCCCCCGGCCCTACGCTCTCCATAGCGCAACGCAGGGCAGGGCTGCCCATGGCTACCAGAGCCCTGCTGCTTTACTGGGTGTCTTCGGCGGCCAAAACCTTCTCCGCACGGGTTCTCCTTCGTGGGGAAGCAGGATTGGGAGCGCGAAGAAGTTCTGTGCCCAGGCCCCAGCCATGCCCCCTGAGCCAGCTTGGCCGCTCAGCGCCAAGGCCCCATCACACGGAACGCCCAAAACGAGCTTCTGGCAGCTGCATTCTGCAAAGGGAAACTCTCCTCGGGCAGCAAACCACAGCCCCAACGCGCCTCGAATCCAGAAAGCAACGCAAGCCTTTTTCGGCCCCGGCCCCACGCTCTCCATAGGGCAAAGCGGGTAGAGCTGCCCCTGGCTCCCTGGGCCCTGCTGCTTTGCTGGGGGTCTCAGCGTCCGAAACCCACTCCCCACGGGTTTTCCTTCGTGGGGAAGCAGGATTGGGCGCGAGAAGGCCTTCTGTGCCCAGGCCCCAGCCATGCCCCCTGAGCCAGCTCGGCCGCGCAGCGCCGAAGCCCCGTCGCACCGATGGCCCCAAACGAGCTTCTGGCAGCTACATTCTGCAAAGGGAAACTCTCCTAGGGCAGCAAACCACAGACTCAACGCGCCTCAGATCCAGAAAGCAACGCAAGCCGTTTTCGCCACCAGCCCCACGCTCTCCATAGCGCAAAGCGGGGCTAGCCTGCCCCTGGCTCCCTGGGCCCTGCTGCATTGCTGGGGGTCTCCAGCGCCCGAAACCTAGTCCCCATGAGTTCTCCTTCGTGGGGAGGCAGGATTGGCCGCGCGAAGAAGTTCTGGGCCCAGTCCCCAGCCATGCCTCCTGTGCCTGCTCGGCCGCTCAGCGCCGAGGCCCCGTTGCACCGACGGCCCCAAACGAGCTTCTGGCAGCTGCATTCTGCAAAGGGAAAGTCTCCTCGGGCAGCAAACCACAGCCCAACGCGCCTCGGATCGAGAAAGCAACGCAAGCCGTTTTCGCCCCCGGCCCTCTGCTCTCCATAGGGCGAACCGGGCCTGGGCTGCCCCGGCTCCCTGGGCCCTGCTGATTTGCTGGGGGTCTCCGGTGCCCGAAACCTAGTCCCCATGAGTTCTCCTTCGTGGGGAGGCAGGATTGGGCGCGCGAAGACGTTCTGCGCCCAGTCCCCAGCCATGCCTCCTGTGCCAGCTCGGCCGCTCAGCGCCGAGGCCCCGTCGCACCGACGGCCCCAAACGAGCTTCTGGCAGCTGCATTCTGCAAAGGGAAAGTCTCCTCGGGCAGCAAACCACAGCCCCAACGCGCCTCGGATCGAGAAAGCAACGCAAGCCGTTTTCGCCCCCGGCCCTCTGCTCTACATAGGGCGAACCGGGCCTGGGCTGCCCCGGCTCCCTGGGCCCTGCTGCTTTGCTGGGGGTCTCCGGTGCCCGAAACCCACTCCCCACGGGTTCTCCTTCGTGGGGAAGCAGGATTCGGCGCGCGAAGGCCTTCTGCGCCCAGCCCCAGCCATGCCCCTTGAGCCAGCTCGGCCGCTCAGCGCCGAGGCCCCGTTGCACCAAAGGCCCAAAACGAGCTTCTGGGAACTGCATTCTGCAAAGGGAAACACTCCTCCGGCAGCAAACCACAGCCCCAATGCGCCTCGGATCCAGAGAGCAACGCAAGCCGTTTTTGCCCCCGGCCCCACGCTCTCCATAGGGCAAAGCAGGGCTGAGCTGACCCTGGCTCCCTGGACCCTGCTGCTTTGCTGGGTGTCTCCGGCGGAAGACACTCACTCCCCACGGGTTCTCCTTCGTTGGGAAGCAGGATTAGGGGGACGATGGCCTCATGCGCACAGTTCCCAGCCATGCCCCTTGAGCCAGCTCGGCGGCACAGCGCTGAGGTCCAGTCGCACCTTCGGCCCAAAACGAGCTTCTGGCAGCTGCATTCTGCAAAGGGAAACACTCCTCGAGCAGCAAACCACAGCCCCAACGCGCGGCGGATCCAGAAAGCACCGCAAGCCTTTTTCGCCCCCGCCCCACCCTCTCCATAGGGCAAAGCGAGGCTGGGCTGCCCCTGGCTCCCTGGGCCCTGCTGCTTTGCTGGGGGTCTCGGCGGCCGAAACCCACTCCCCACGGGTTTTCCTTCGTGGGGAAGCATGTTGGGCGGGCGAAGGCCTTCTGCGCACAGTCCCCAGCCATGCCACCTGAGCCAGCTCGGCCGCTCACCGCCGAGGCCCCATCACACGGAACGCCCCAAACGAGCTTCTGGCAGCTGCATTCTGCAAAGGGAAACTCTCCTCGGGCAGCAAACCACAACCCCAACGTGCCTCGGATCCAGAAAGCAACGCAAGCCGTTTTCGCGACCGGCCCCACGCTCTCCAAAGCGCGAAGCGGGGCTGGCCTGCCCCTGGCTCCCTGGGCCTGCTGCTTTGCTGGGGGTCTCCGGTGCCCGAAACCCACTCCCCACGGGTTCTCCTTCGTGGGGAAGCAGGATTGGGCGCGCGAAGGCCTTCTGCGCCCAGCCCCAGCCATGCCCCTTGAGCCAGCTCGGCCGCTCAGCGCCGAGGCCCCGTTGCACCGAAGGCTCAAAACTAGCTTCTGGGAACTGCATTCTGCAAAGGGAAACACTCCTCCGGCAGCAAACCACAGCCCCAATGCGCCTCGGATCCAGAGAGCAACGCAAGCCGTTTTTGCCCCCGGCCCTACGCTCTCCATAGCGCAACGCAGGGCAGGGCTGCCCCTGGCTACCAGAGCCCTGCTGCTTTACTGGGTGTCTTCGGCGGCCAAAACCTTCTCCCCACGGGTTCTCCTTCGTGGGGAAGCAGGATTGGGAGCGCGAAGAAGTTCTGTGCCCAGGCCCCAGCCATGCCCCCTGAGCCAGCTTGGCCGCTCAGCGCCAAGGCCCCATCACACGGAACGCCCAAAACGAGCTTCTGGCAGCTGCATTCTGCAAAGGGAAACTCTCCTCGGGCAGCAAACCACAGCCCCAACGCGCCTCGAATCCAGAAAGCAACGCAAGCCTTTTTCGGCCCCGGCCCCACGCTCTCCATAGGGCAAAGCGGGTAGAGCTGCCCCTGGCTCCCTGGGCCCTGCTGCTTTGCTGGGGGTCTCAGCGTCCGAAACCCACTCCCCACGGGTTCTCCTTCATGGGGAAGCAGGATTGGGCGTGCGAAGAACGTCTGCGCCCAGGCCACAGCCATGCCCCCTGAGCCAGCTCGGCCGCTCAGCGCTGAGTCCCCATCACACGGAACGCCCCAAACGAGCTTCTGGCAGCTGAATTCTGCAAAGGAAACTCTCCTCGGGCAGCAAACCACAGCCCCAACGCGCCTCAGATCCAGAGAGCAACGCAAGCCGTTTTTGCCCACGGCCCCACGCTCTCCATAGCGCAAGGCGAGGCTGGGCTGCCCCTGGCTCCCTGGGCCCTGCTGCATTGCTGGGGGTCTCCAGCGCCCGAAACCTAGTCCCCATGAGTTCTCCTTCGTGGGGAGGCAGGATTGGCCGCGCGAAGAAGTTCTGGGCCCAGTCCCCAGCCATGCCTCCTGTGCCAGCTCGGCCGCTCAGCGCCGAGGCCCCGTCGCACCGACGGCCCCAAACGAGCTTCTGGCAGCTGCATTCTGCAAAGGGAAAGTCTCCTCGGGCAGCAAACCACAGCCCAACGCGCCTCGGATCGAGAAAGCAACGCAAGCCGTTTTCGCCCCCGGCCCTCTGCTCTCCATAGGGCGAACCGGGCCTGGGCTGCCCCGGCTCCCTGGGCCCTGCTGCTTTGCTGGGGGTCTCCGGTGCCCGAAACCCACTCCCCACGGGTTCTCCTTCGTGGGGAAGCAGGATTGGGCGCGCGAAGGCCTTCTGCGCCCAGCCCCAGCCATGCCCCTTGAGCCAGCTCGGCCGCTCAGCGCCGAGGCCCCGTTGCACCAAAGGCCCAAAACGAGCTTCTGGGAACTGCATTCTGCAAAGGGAAACACTCCTCCGGCAGCAAACCACAGCCCCAATGCGCCTCGGATCCAGAGAGCAAGGCAAGCCGTTTTTGCCCACGGCCCTACGCTCTGCATAGCGCAACGCAGGGCAGGGCTGCCCCTGGCTACCAGAGCCCTGCTGCTTTACTGGGTGTCTTTGGCGGCCAAAACCTTCTCCCCACGGGTTCTCCTTCGTGGGGAAGCAGGATTGGGAGCGCGAAGAAGTTCTGTGCCCAGGCCCCAGCCATGCCCCCTGAGCCAGCTTGGCCGCTCAGCGCCAAGGCCCCATCACACGGAACGCCCAAAACGAGCTTCTGGCAGATGCATTCTGCAAAGGGAAACTATCCTCGGGCAGCAAACCACAGCCCCAACGCGCCTCGAATCCAGAAAGCAACGCAAGCCTTTTTCGGCCCCGGCCCCACGCTCTCCATAGGGCAAAGCGGGTAGAGCTGCCCCTGGCTCCCTGGGCCCTGCTGCTTTGCTGGGGGTCTCAGCGTCCGAAACCCACTCCCCACGGGTTCTCCTTCATGGGGAAGCAGGATTGGGCGTGCGAAGAACTTCTGCGCCCAGGCCACAGCCATGCCCCCTGAGCCAGCTCGGCCGCTCAGCGCTGAGTCCCCATCACACGGAACGCCCCAAACGAGCTTCTGGCAGCTGAATTCTGCAAAGGAAACTCTCCTCGGGCAGCAAACCACAGCCCCAACGCGCCTCAGATCCAGAGAGCAACGCAAGCCGTTTTTGCCCACGGCCCCACGCTCTCCATAGCGCAAGGCGAGGCTGGGCTGCCCCTGGCTCCCTGGGCCCTGCTGCTTTGCTGGGGGTCTCCAGCGCCCGAAACCTAGTCCCCATGAGTTCTCCTTCGTGGGGAGGCAGGATTGGCCGTGCGAAGAAGTTCTGGGCCCAGTCCCCAGCCATGCCTCCTGTGCCAGCTCGGCCGCTCAGCGCCGAGGCCCCGTCGCACCGACGGCCCCAAACGAGCTTCTGGCAGCTGCATTCTGCAAAGGGAAAGTCTCCTCGGGCAGCAAACCACAGCCCAACGCGCCTCAGATCGAGAAAGCAACGCAAGCCGTTTTCGCCCCCGGCCCTCTGCTCTCCATAGGGCGAACCGGGCCTGGGCTGCCCCGGCTCCCTGGGCCCTGCTGATTTGCTGGGGGTCTCTGGTGCCCGAAACCTAGTCCCCATGAGTTCTCCTTCGTGGGGAGGCAGGATTGGGCGCGCGAAGACGTTCTGCGCCCAGTCCCCAGCCATGCCTCCTGTGCCAGCTCGGCCGCTCAGCGCCGAGGCCCCGTCGCACCGACGGCCCCAAACGAGCTTCTGGCAGCTGCATTCTGCAAAGGGAAAGTCTCCTCGGGCAGCAAACCACAGCCCCAACGCGCCTCGGTTCGAGAAAGCAACGCAAGCCGTTTTCGCCCCCGGCCCTCTGCTCTCCATAGGGCGAACCGGGCCTGGGCTGCCCCGGCTCCCTGGGCCCTGCTGCTTTGCTGGGGGTCTCCGGTGCCCGAAACCCACTCCCCACGGGTTCTCCTTCGTGGGGAAGCAGGATTGGGCGCGCGAAGGCCTTCTGTGCCCAGCCCCAGCCATGCCCCTTGAGCCAGCTCGGCCGCTCAGCGCCGAGGCCCCGTTGCACCAAAGGCCCAAAACGAGCTTCTGGGAACTGCATTCTGCAAAGGGAAACACTCCTCCGGCAGCAAACCACAGCCCCAATGCGCCTCGGATCCAGAGAGCAACGCAAGCCGTTTTTGCCCCGGGCCCTACGCTCTCCATAGCGCAACGCAGGGCAGGGCTGCCCCTGGCTACCAGAGCCCTGCTGCTTTACTGGGTGTCTTCGGCCGCCAAAACCTTCTCCCCACGAGTTCTCCTTCGTGGGGAAGCAGGATTGGGAGCGCGAAGAAGTTCTGTCCCCAGGCCCCAGCCATGCCCCCTGAGCCAGCTTGGCCGCTCAGCGCCAAGGCCCCATCACACGGAACGCTCAAAACGAGCTTCTGGCAGCTGCATTCTGCAAAGGGAAACTCTCCTCGGGCAGCAAACCACAGCCCCAACGCGCCTCGAATCCAGAAAGCAACGCAAGCCTTTTTCGGCCCCGGCCCCACGCTCTCCATAGGGCAAAGCGGGTAGAGCTGCCCCTGGCTCCCTGGGCCCTGCTGCTTTGCTGGGGGTCTCAGCGTCCGAAACCCACTCCCCACGGGTTTTCCTTCGTGGGGAAGCAGGATTGGGCGCGAGAAAGCCTTCTGCGCCCAGGCCCCAGCCATGCCCCCTGAGCCAGCTCGGCCGCGCAGCGCCGAAGCCCCGTCGCACCGATGGCCCCAAACGAGCTTCTGCCAGCTACATTCTGCAAAGGGAAACTCTCCTAGGGCAGCAAACCACAGACTCAACGCGCCTCAGATCCAGAAAGCAACGCAAGCCGTTTTCGCCACCGGCCCCACGCTCTCCATAGCGCAAAGCGGGGCTAGCCTGCCCCTGTCTCCCTGGGCCCTGCTGCTTTGCTGGGGGTCTCCGGCGGCGCAAACCCAGTCCCCAAGTGTTCTCCTTCGTGGGGAAGCAGGATTGGGCGCGCGAAGGCCTTCTGCGCCCAGCCCCAGCCATGCCCCTTGAGCCAGCTCGGCCGCTCAGCGCCGAGGCCCCGTTGCACCGAAGGCCCAAAACGAGCTTCTGGGAACTGCATTCTGCAAAGGGAAACACTCCTCCGGCAGCAAACCACAGCCCCAATGCGCCTCAGATCCAGAGAGCAACACAAGCCGTTTTCCCCCCCGGCCCCACGCTCTCCATAGCGCAAAGCGAGGCTGGGCTGCCCCTGGCTCCCTGGGCCCTGCTGCATTGCTGGTGGTCTCCAGCGCCCGAAACCTAGTCCCCATGATTTCTCCTTCGTGGGGAAGCAGGATTGGGAGCGCGAAGAAGTTCTGCGCCCAGTCCCCAGCCATGCCTCCTGTGCCAGCTCGGCCGCTCAGCGCCGAGGCCCCGTCGCACCGAAGGCCCCAAACGAGCTTCTGGCAGCTGCATTCTGCAAAGGGAAAGTCTCCTCGGGCAGCAAACCACAGCCCCAACGCGCCTCGGATCGAGAAAGCAACGCAAGCCGTTTTCGCCCCCGGCCCTCTGCTCTCCATAGGGCGAACCGGGCCTGGGCTGCCCCGGCTCCCTGGGCCCTGCTGCTTTGCTGGGGGTCTCCGGTGCCCGAAACCCACTCCCCACGGGTTCTCCTTCGTGGGGAAGCAGGATTGGGCGCGCGAAGGCCTTCTGCGCCCAGCCCCAGCCATGCCCCTTGAGCCAGCTCGGCCGCTCAGCGCCGAGGCCCCGTTGCACCGAAGGCCCAAAACGAGCTTCTGGGAACTGCATTCTGCAAAGGGAAACACTCCTCCGGCAGCAAACCACAGCCCCATTGCGCCTCAGATCCAGAGAGCAACACAAGCCGTTTTCGCCCCCGGCCCCACGCTCTCCATAGCGCAAAGCGAGGCTGAGCTCCCTGGGCCCTGCTGCATTGCTGGGGGTCTCCAGCCCCCGAAATCAAGTCCCCATGAGTTCTCCTTCGTGGGGAGGCAGGATTGGCCGCGCGAAGAAGTTCTGGGCCCAGTCCCCAGCCATGCCTCCTGTGCCAGCTCGGCCGCTCAGCGCCGAGGCTCGTCGAACCGACGGCCCCAAACGAGCTTCTGGCAGCAGCATTCTGCAAAGGGATAGTCTCCTCGGGCAGCAAACCACAGCCCCAACGCGCCTCGGATCGAGAAAGCAACGCAAGCCGTTTTCGCCCCCGGCCCTCTGCTCTCCATGGGGCGAACCGGGCCTGGGCTGCCCCGGCTCCCTGGGCCCTGCTGCTTTGCTGGGGGACTCCGGCGGCGCAAACCCAGTCCCCACGGGTTCTCCTTCGTGGGGAAGCAGGATTGGGCGCGCGAAGGCCTTCTGCGCCCAGCCCCAGCCATGCCCCTTGAGCCAGCTCGGCCGCTCAGCGCCGAGGCCCCGTTGCACCGAAGGCCCAAAACGAGCTTCTGGGAACTGCATTCTGCAAAGGGAAACACTCCTCCGGCAGCAAACCACAGCCCCAATGCGCCTCGGATGCAGAGAGCAACGCAAGCCGTTTTTGCCCCCAGCCCCACACTCTCCATAGCGCAACGCAGGGCAGGGCTGCCCCTGGCTACCAGAGCCCTGCTGCTTTACTGGGTGTCTTCGGCGGCCAAAACCTTCTCCGCACGGGTTCTCCTTCATGGGGAAGCAGGATTGGGCGCGCGAAGAAGTTCTGTGCCCAGGCCCCAGCCATGTCTCCTGAGCCAGCTCGGCCGCTCAGCGCCGGGGCCCCATCACACGGAACGCCCCAAACGAGCTTCTGGCAGCTGCATTCTGCAAAGGGAAACTCTCCTCGGGCAGCAAACCGCAGCCCCAAAGCGCCTCGGTTCAAGAAAGCAACGCAATCCGTTTTCGCCCCCGGCCCTACGCTCTCCATACGTACGAACCGGGCCTGGGCTGCCCCGGCTCCCTGGGCCCTGCTGCTTTGCTGGGGGACTCCGGTGCCCGAAACCCACTCCCCACGGGTTCTCCTTCGTGGGGAAGCAGGATTGGGCGCGCGAAGGCCTTCTGCGCCCAGCCCCAGCCATGCCCCTTGAGCCAGCTCGGCCGCTCAGCGCCGAGGCCCCGTTGCACCGAAGGCCCAAAACGAGCTTCTGGGAACTGCATTCTGCAAAGGGAAACACTCCTCCGGCAGCAAACCACAGCCCCAATGCGCCTAGGATCCAGAGAGCAACGCAAGCCGTTTTTGCCCCCGGCCCTACGCTCTCCATAGCGCAACGCAGGGCAGGGCTGCCCCTGGCTACCAGAGCCCTGCTGCTTTACTGGGTGTCTTCGGCGGCCAAAACCTTCTCCCCACGAGTTCTCCTTCGTGGGGAAGCAGGATTGGGAGCGCGAAGAAGTTCTGTGCCCAGGCCCCAGCCATGCCCCCTGAGCCAGCTTGGCCACTCAGCGCGGAGGCCCCATCACACGGAACGCCCCAAACGAGCTTCTGGCAGCTGCATTCTGCAAAGGGAAACTCTCCTCGGGCAGCAAACCACAGCCCCAACGCGCCTCGAATCCAGAAAGCAACGCAAGCCTTTTTCAGCCCCGGCCCCACGCTCTCCATAGGGCAAAGCGGGTAGAGCTGCCCCTGGCTCCCTGGGCCCTGCTGCTTTGCTGGGGGTCTCAGCGGCCGAAACCCACTCCCCACGGGTTTTCCTTCGTGGGGAAGCAGGATTGGGCGCGAGAAGGCCTTCTGCGCCCAGGCCCCAGCCATGCCCCCTGAGCCAGCTCGGCCGCGCAGCGCCGAAGCCCCGTCGCACCGATGGCCCCAAACGAGCTTCTGGCAGCTGCATTCTGCAAAGGGAAACTCTCCTCCGGCAGCAAACCACAGACTCAACGCGCCTCAGATCCAGAAAGCAACGCAAGCCGTTTTCGCCACCGGTCCCACGCTCTCCATAGCGCAAAGCGGGGCTAGCCTGCCCCTGGCTCCCTGGGCCCTGCTGCTTTGCTGGGGGTCTCCGGCGGCGCAAACCCAGTCCCCAAGTGTTCTCCTTCGTGGGGAAGCAGGATTGTGCCCGCGAAAGCCTTCTGCGCCCAGCCCCAGCCATGCCCCTTGAGCCAGCTCGGCCGCTCAGCGCCGAGGCCCCGTTGCACCGAAGGCCCAAAACGAGCTTCTGGGAACTGCATTCTGCAAAGGGAAACACTCCTCCGGCAGCAAACCACAGCCCCAATGCGCCTCAGATCCAGAGAGCAGCGCAAGCCGTTTTCGCCCCCGGCCCCACGCTCTCCATAGCGCAAAGCGAGGCTGGGCTGCCCCTGGCTCCCTGGGCCCTGCTGCATTGCTGGGGGTCTCCAGCGCCCGAAACCTAGTCCCCATGAGTTCTCCTTCGTGGAGAGGCAGGATTGGCCGCGCGAAGAAGTTCTGGGCCCAGTCCCCAGCCATGCCTCCTGTGCCAGCTCGGCCGCTCAGCGCCGAGGCCCCGTCGCACCGACGGCCCCAAACGAGCTTCTGGCAGCTGCATTCTGCAAAGGGAAAGTCTCCTCGGGCAGCAAACCACAGCCCAACGCGCCTCGGATCGAGAAAGCAACGCAAGCCGTTTTCGCCCCCGGCCCTCTGCTCTCCATAGGGCGAACCGGGCCTGGGCTGCCCCGGCTCCCTGGGCCCTGCTGATTTGCTGGGGGTCTCCGGTGCCCGAAACCTAGTCCCCATGAGTTCTCCTTCGTGGGGAGGCAGGATTGGGCGCGCGAAGACTTTCTGGGCCCTGTCCCCAGCCATGCCTCCTGTGCCAGCTCGGCCGCTCAGCGCCGAGGCCCCGTCGCACCGACGGCCCCAAACGAGCTTCTGGCAGCTGCATTCTGCAAAGGGAAAGTCTCCTCGGGCAGCAAACCACAGCCCCAACGCGCCTCGGATCGAGAAAGCAACGCAAGCCGTTTTCGCCCCCGGCCCTCTGCTCTCCATAGGGCGAACCGGGCCTGGGCTGCCCCGGCTCCCTGGGCCCTGCTGCTTTGCTGGGGGTCTCCGGTGCCCGAAACCCACTCCCCACGGGTTCTCCTTCGTGGGGAAGCAGGATTCGGCGCGCGAAGGCCTTCTGCGCCCAGCCCCAGCCATGCCCCTTGAGCCAGCTCGGCCGCTCAGCGCCGAGGCCCCGTTGCACCGAAGGCCCAAAACGAGCTTCTGGGAACTGCATTCTGCAAAGGGAAACACTCCTCCGGCAGCAAACCACAGCCCCAATGCGCCTCAGATCCAGAGAGCAGCGCAAGCCGTTTTCGCCCCCGGCCCCACGCTCTCCATAGCGCAAAGCGAGGCTGGGCTGCCCCTGGCTCCCTGGGCCCTGCTGCATTGCTGGGGGTCTCCAGCGCCCGAAACCTAGTCCCCATGAGTTCTCCTTCGTGGGGAGGCAGGATTGGGCGCGCGAAGAAGTTCTGCGCCCAGTCCCCAGCCATGCCTCCTGTGCCAGCTCGGGCGCGGCCGAGGCCCCGTCGCACCGACGGCCCCAAACGAGCTTCTGGCAGCTGCATTCTGCAAAGGGAAAGTCTCCTCGGGCAGCAAACCACAGCCCCAACGCGCCTCGGATCGAGAAAGCAACGCAAGCCGTTTTCGCCCCCGGACCTCTGCTCTCCATAGGGCGAACCGGGCCTGGGCTGCCCCGGCTCCCTGGGCCCTGCTGCTTTGCTGGGGGTCTCCGGTGCCCGAAACCCACTCCCCACGGGTTCTCCTTCGTGGGGAAGCAGGATTGGGCGCGCGAAGGCCTTCTGCGCCCAGCCCCAGCCATGCCCCTTGAGCCAGCTCGGCCGCTCAGCGCCGAGGCCCCGTTGCACCGAAGGCCCAAAACGAGCTTCTGGGAACTGCATTCTGCAAAGGGAAACACTCCTCCGGCAGCAAACCACAGCCCCAATGCGCCTCGGATCCAGAGAGCAACGCAAGCTGTTTTTGCCCCCGGCCCTACGCTCTCCATAGCGCAACGCAGGGCAGGGCTGCCCCTGGCTACCAGAGCCCTGCTGCTTTACTGGGTGTCTTCGGCGGCCAAAACCTTCTCCCCACGGGTTCTCCTTCGTGGGGAAGCAGGATTGGGAGCGCGAAGAAGTTCTGTGCCCAGGCCCCAGCCATGCCCCCTGAGCCAGCTTGGCCGCTCAGCGCCAAGGCCCCATCACACGGAACGCCCAAAACGAGCTTCTGGCAGCTGCATTCTGCAAAGGGAAACTCTCCTCGGGCAGCAAACCACAGCCCCAACGCGCCTCGAATCCAGAAAGCAACGCAAGCCTTTTTCGGCCCCGGCCCCACGCTCTCCATAAGGCAAAGCGGGTAGAGCTGCCCCTGGCTCCCTGGGCCCTGCTGCTTTGCTGGGGGTCTCAGCGTCCGAAACCCACTCCCCACGGGTTTTCCTTCGTGGGGAAGCAGGATTGGGCGCGAGAAGGCCTTCTGCGCCCAGGCCCCAGCCATGCCCCCTGAGCCAGCTCGGCCGCGCAGCGCCGAAGCCCCGTCGCACCGATGGCCCCAAACGAGCTTCTGGCAGCTACATTCTGCAAAGGGAAACTCTCCGCGGGCAGCAAACCACAGACTCAACGCGCCTCAGATCCAGAAAGCAACGCAAGCCGTTTTCGCCACCGGTCCCACGCTCTCCATAGCGCAAAGCGGGGCTAGCCTGCCCCTGGCTCCCTGGGCCCTGCTGCTTTGCTGGGGGTCTCCGGCGGCGCAAACCCAGTCCCCAAGTGTTCTCCTTCGTGGGGAAGCAGGATTGTGCCCGCGAAAGCCTTCTGCGCCCAGCCCCAGCCATGCCCCTTGAGCCAGCTCGGCCGCTCAGCGCCGAGGCCCCGTTGCACCGAAGGCCCAAAACGAGCTTCTGGGAACTGCATTCTGCAAAGGGAAACACTCCTCCGGCAGCAAACCACAGCCCCAATGCGCCTCAGATCCAGAGAGCAGCGCAAGCCGTTTTCGCCCCCGGCCCCACGCTCTCCATAGCGCAAAGCGAGGCTGGGCTGCCCCTGGCTCCCTGGGCCCTGCTGCATTGCTGGGGGTCTCCAGCGCCCGAAACCTAGTCCCCATGAGTTCTCCTTCGTGGGGAGGCAGGATTGGCCGCGCGAAGAAGTTCTGGGCCCAGTCCCCAGCCATGCCTCCTGTGCCAGCTCGGCCGCTCAGCGCCGAGGCCCCGTCGCACCGACGGCCCCAAACGAGCTTCTGGCAGCTGCATTCTGCAAAGGGAAAGTCTCCTCGGGCAGCAAACCACAGCCCCAACGCGCCTCGGATCGAGAAAGCAACGCAAGCCGTTTTCGCCCCCGGCCCTCTGCTCTCCATAGGGCGAACCGGGCCTGGGCTGCCCCGGCTCCCTGGGCCCTGCTGATTTGCTGGGGGTCTCCGGTGCCCGAAACCTAGTCCCCATGAGTTCTCCTTCGTGGGGAGGCAGGATTGGGCGCGCGAAGACTTTCTGGGCCCTGTCCCCAGCCATGCCTCCTGTGCCAGCTCGGCCGCTCAGCGCCGAGGCCCCGTCGCACCGACGGCCCCAAACGAGCTTCTGGCAGCTGCATTCTGCAAAGGGAAAGTCTCCTCGGGCAGCAAACCACAGCCCCAACGCGCCTCGGATCGAGAAAGCAACGCAAGCCGTTTTCGCCCCCGGCCCTCTGCTCTCCATAGGGCGAACCGGGCCTGGGCTGCCCCGGCTCCCTGGGCCCTGCTGCTTTGCTGGGGGTCTCCGGTGCCCGAAACCCACTCCCCACGGGTTCTCCTTCGTGGGGAAGCAGGATTCGGCGCGCGAAGGCCTTCTGCGCCCAGCCCCAGCCATGCCCCTTGAGCCAGCTCGGCCGCTCAGCGCCGAGGCCCCGTTGCACCGAAGGCCCAAAACGAGCTTCTGGGAACTGCATTCTGCAAAGGGAAACACTCCTCCGGCAGCAAACCACAGCCCCAATGCGCCTCAGATCCAGAGAGCAGCGCAAGCCGTTTTCGCCCCCGGCCCCACGCTCTCCATAGCGCAAAGCGAGGCTGGGCTGCCCCTGGCTCCCTGGGCCCTGCTGCATTGCTGGGGGTCTCCAGCGCCCGAAACCTAGTCCCCATGAGTTCTCCTTCGTGGGGAGGCAGGATTGGCCGCGCGAAGAAGTTCTGCGCCCAGTCCCCAGCCATGCCTCCTGTGCCAGCTCGGGCGCGGCCGAGGCCCCGTCGCACCGACGGCCCCAAACGAGCTTCTGGCAGCTGCATTCTGCAAAGGGAAAGTCTCCTCGGGCAGCAAACCACAGCCCCAACGCGCCTCGGATCGAGAAAGCAACGCAAGCCGTTTTCGCCCCCGGACCTCTGCTCTCCATAGGGCGAACCGGGCCTGGGCTGCCCCGGCTCCCTGGGCCCTGCTGCTTTGCTGGGGGTCTCCGGTGCCCGAAACCCACTCCCCACGGGTTCTCCTTCGTGGGGAAGCAGGATTGGGCGCGCGAAGGCCTTCTGCGCCCAGCCCCAGCCATGCCCCTTGAGCCAGCTCGGCCGCTCAGCGCCGAGGCCCCGTTGCACCGAAGGCCCAAAACGAGCTTCTGGGAACTGCATTCTGCAAAGGGAAACACTCCTCCGGCAGCAAACCACAGCCCCAATGCGCCTCGGATCCAGAGAGCAACGCAAGCTGTTTTTGCCCCCGGCCCTACGCTCTCCATAGCGCAACGCAGGGCAGGGCTGCCCCTGGCTACCAGAGCCCTGCTGCTTTACTGGGTGTCTTCGGCGGCCAAAACCTTCTCCCCACGGGTTCTCCTTCGTGGGGAAGCAGGATTGGGAGCGCGAAGAAGTTCTGTGCCCAGGCCCCAGCCATGCCCCCTGAGCCAGCTTGGCCGCTCAGCGCCAAGGCCCCATCACACGGAACGCCCAAAACGAGCTTCTGGCAGCTGCATTCTGCAAAGGGAAACTCTCCTCGGGCAGCAAACCACAGCCCCAACGCGCCTCGAATCCAGAAAGCAACGCAAGCCTTTTTCGGCCCCGGCCCCACGCTCTCCATAAGGCAAAGCGGGTAGAGCTGCCCCTGGCTCCCTGGGCCCTGCTGCTTTGCTGGGGGTCTCAGCGTCCGAAACCCACTCCCCACGGGTTTTCCTTCGTGGGGAAGCAGGATTGGGCGCGAGAAGGCCTTCTGCGCCCAGGCCCCAGCCATGCCCCCTGAGCCAGCTCGGCCGCGCAGCGCCGAAGCCCCGTCGCACCGATGGCCCCAAAAGAGCTTCTGGCAGCTACATTCTGCAAAGGGAAACTCTCCGCGGGCAGCAAACCACAGACTCAACGCGCCTCAGATCCAGAAAGCAACGCAAGCCGTTTTCGCCACCGGTCCCACGCTCTCCATAGCGCAAAGCGGGGCTAGCCTGCCCCTGGCTCCCTGGGCCCTGCTGCTTTGCTGGGGGTCTCCGGCGGCGCAAACCCAGTCCCCAAGTGTTCTCCTTCGTGGGGAAGCAGGATTGTGCCCGCGAAAGCCTTCTGCGCCCAGCCCCAGCCATGCCCCTTGAGCCAGCTCGGCCGCTCAGCGCCGAGGCCCCGTTGCACCGAAGGCCCAAAACGAGCTTCTGGGAACTGCATTCTGCAAAGGGAAACACTCCTCCGGCAGCAAACCACAGCCCCAATGCGCCTCAGATCCAGAGAGCAGCGCAAGCCGTTTTCGCCCCCGGCCCCACGCTCTCCATAGCGCAAAGCGAGGCTGGGCTGCCCCTGGCTCCCTGGGCCCTGCTGCATTGCTGGGGGTCTCCAGCGCCCGAAACCTAGTCCCCATGAGTTCTCCTTCGTGGGGAGGCAGGATTGGCCTCGCGAAGAAGTTCTGGGCCCAGTCCCCAGCCATGCCTCCTGTGCCAGCTCGGCCGCTCAGCGCCGAGGCCCCGTCGCACCGACGGCCCCAAACGAGCTTCTGGCAGCTGCATTCTGCAAAGGGAAAGTCTCCTCGGGCAGCAAACCACAGCCCAACGCGCCTCGGATCGAGAAAGCAACGCAAGCCGTTTTCGCCCCCGGCCCTCTGCTCTCCATAGGGCGAACCGGGCCTGGGCTGCCCCGGCTCCCTGGGCCCTGCTGATTTGCTGGGGGTCTCCGGTGCCCGAAACCTAGTCCCCATGAGTTCTCCTTCGTGGGGAGGCAGGATTGGGCGCGCGAAGACTTTCTGGGCCCTGTCCCCAGCCATGCCTCCTGTGCCAGCTCGGCCGCTCAGCGCCGAGGCCCCGTCGCACCGACGGCCCCAAACGAGCTTCTGGCAGCTGCATTCTGCAAAGGGAAAGTCTCCTCGGGCAGCAAACCACAGCCCCAACGCGCCTCGGATCGAGAAAGCAACGCAAGCCGTTTTCGCCCCCGGCCCTCTGCTCTCCATAGGGCGAACCGGGCCTGGGCTGCCCCGGCTCCCTGGGCCCTGCTGCTTTGCTGGGGGTCTCCGGTGCCCGAAACCCACTCCCCACGGGTTCTCCTTCGTGGGGAAGCAGGATTCGGCGCGCGAAGGCCTTCTGCGCCCAGCCCCAGCCATGCCCCTTGAGCCAGCTCGGCCGCTCAGCGCCGAGGCCCCGTTGCACCGAAGGCCCAAAACGAGCTTCTGGGAACTGCATTCTGCAAAGGGAAACACTCCTCCGGCAGCAAACCACAGCCCCAATGCGCCTCAGATCCAGAGAGCAGCGCAAGCCGTTTTCGCCCCCGGCCCCACGCTCTCCATAGCGCAAAGCGAGGCTGGGCTGCCCCTGGCTCCCTGGGCCCTGCTGCATTGCTGGGGGTCTCCAGCGCCCGAAACCTAGTCCCCATGAGTTCTCCTTCGTGGGGAGGCAGGATTGGCCGCGCGAAGAAGTTCTGCGCCCAGTCCCCAGCCATGCCTCCTGTGCCAGCTCGGGCGCGGCCGAGGCCCCGTCGCACTGACGGCCCCAAACGAGCTTCTGGCAGCTGCATTCTGCAAAGGGAAAGTCTCCTCGGGCAGCAAACCACAGCCCCAACGCGCCTCGGATCGAGAAAGCAACGCAAGCCGTTTTCGCCCCCGGACCTCTGCTCTCCATAGGGCGAACCGGGCCTGGGCTGCCCCGGCTCCCTGGGCCCTGCTGATTTGCTGGGGGTCTCCGGTGCCCGAAACCTAGTCCCCATGAGTTCTCCTTCGTGGGGAGGCAGGATTGGGCGCGCGAAGACTTTCTGGGCCCTGTCCCCAGCCATGCCTCCTGTGCCAGCTCGGCCGCTCAGCGCCGAGGCCCCGTCGCACCGACGGCCCCAAACGAGCTTCTGGCAGCTGCATTCTGCAAAGGGAAAGTCTCCTCGGGCAGCAAACCACAGCCCCAACGCGCCTCGGATCGAGAAAGCAACGCAAGCCGTTTTCGCCCCCGGCCCTCTGCTCTCCATAGAGCGAACCGGGCCTGGGCTGCCCCGGCTCCCTGGGCCCTGCTGCTTTGCTGGGGGTCTCCGGTGCCCGAAACCCACTCCCCACGGGTTCTCCTTCGTGGGGAAGCAGGATTCGGCGCGCGAAGGCCTTCTGCGCCCAGCCCCAGCCATGCCCCTTGAGCCAGCTCGGCCGCTCAGCGCCGAGGCCCCGTTGCACCGAAGGCCCAAAACGAGCTTCTGGGAACTGCATTCTGCAAAGGGAAACACTCCTCCGGCAGCAAACCACAGCCCCAATGCGCCTCAGATCCAGAGAGCAGCGCAAGCCGTTTTCGCCCCCGGCCCCACGCTCTCCATAGCGCAAAGCGAGGCTGGGCTGCCCCTGGCTCCCTGGGCCCTGCTGCATTGCTGGGGGTCTCCAGCGCCCGAAACCTAGTCCCCATGAGTTCTCCTTCGTGGGGAGGCAGGATTGGCCGCGCGAAGAAGTTCTGCGCCCAGTCCCCAGCCATGCCTCCTGTGCCAGCTCGGGCGCGGCCGAGGCCCCGTCGCACCGACGGCCCCAAACGAGCTTCTGGCAGCTGCATTCTGCAAAGGGAAAGTCTCCTCGGGCAGCAAACCACAGCCCCAACGCGCCTCGGATCGAGAAAGCAACGCAAGCCGTTTTCGCCCCCGGACCTCTGCTCTCCATAGGGCGAACCGGGCCTGGGCTGCCCCGGCTCCCTGGGCCCTGCTGCTTTGCTGGGGGTCTCCGGTGCCCGAAACCCACTCCCCACGGGTTCTCCTTCGTGGGGAAGCAGGATTGGGCGCGCGAAGGCCTTCTGCGCCCAGCCCCAGCCATGCCCCTTGAGCCAGCTCGGCCGCTCAGCGCCGAGGCCCCGTTGCACCGAAGGCCCAAAACGAGCTTCTGGGAACTGCATTCTGCAAAGGGAAACACTCCTCCGGCAGCAAACCACAGCCCCAATGCGCCTCGGATCCAGAGAGCAACGCAAGCCGTTTTTGCCCCCGGCCCTACGCTCTCCATAGCGCAACGCAGGGCAGGGCTGCCCCTGGCTACCAGAGCCCTGCTGCTTTACTGGGTGTCTTCGGCGGCCAAAACCTTCTCCCCACGGGTTCTCCTTCGTGGGGAAGCAGGATTGGGAGCGCGAAGAAGTTCTGTGCCCAGGCCCCAGCCATGCCCCCTGAGCCAGCTTGGCCGCTCAGTGCCAAGGCCCCATCACACGGAACGCCCAAAACGAGCTTCTGGCAGCTGCATTCTGCAAAGGGAAACTCTCCTCGGGCAGCAAACCACAGCCCCAACGCGCCTCGAATCCAGAAAGCAACGCAAGCCTTTTTCGGCCCCGGCCCCACGCTCTCCATAAGGCAAAGCGGGTAGAGCTGCCCCTGGCTCCCTGGGCCCTGCTGCTTTGCTGGGGGTCTCAGCGTCCGAAACCCACTCCCCACGGGTTTTCCTTCGTGGGGAAGCAGGATTGGGCGCGAGAAGGCCTTCTGCGCCCAGGCCCCAGCCATGCCCCCTGAGCCAGCTCGGCCGCGCAGCGCCGAAGCCCCGTCGCACCGATGGCCCCAAACGAGCTTCTGGCAGCTACATTCTGCAAAGGGAAACTCTCCGCGGGCAGCAAACCACAGACTCAACGCGCCTCAGATCCAGAAAGCAACGCAAGCCGTTTTCGCCACCGGTCCCACGCTCTCCATAGCGCAAAGCGGGGCTAGCCTGCCCCTGGCTCCCTGGGCCCTGCTGCTTTGCTGGGGGTCTCCGGCGGCGCAAACCCAGTCCCCAAGTGTTCTCCTTCGTGGGGAAGCAGGATTGTGCGCGCGAAAGCCTTCTGCGCCCAGCCCCAGCCATGCCCCTTGAGCCAGCTCGGCCGCTCAGCGCCGAGGCCCCGTTGCACCGAAGGCCCAAAACGAGCTTCAGGGAACTGCATTCTGCAAAGGGAAACACTCCTCCGGCAGCAAACCACAGCCCCAATGCGCCTCAGATCCAGAGAGCAGCGCAAGCCGTTTTCGCCCCCGGCCCCACGCTCTCCATAGCGCAAAGCGAGGCTGGGCTGCCCCTGGCTCCCTGGGCCCTGCTGCATTGCTGGTGGTCTCCAGCCCCTGAAACCTAGTCCCCATGAGTTCTCCTTCGTGGGGAGGCAGGATTGGGCGTGCGAAGAAGTTCTGCGCCCAGTCCCCAGCCATGCCTCCTGTGCCAGCTCGGCCGCTCAGCGCCGAGGCTCGTCGCACCGACGGCCCCAAACGAGCTTCTGGCAGCTGCATTCTGCAAAGGGAAAGTCTCCTCGGGCAGCAAACCACAGCCCCAACGCGCCTCGGATCGAGAAAGCAACGCAAGCCGTTTTCGCCCCCGGCCCTCTGCTCTCCATAGGGCGAACCGGGCCTGGGCTGCCCCGGCTCCCAGGGCCCTGCTGCTTTGCTGGGGGTCTCCGGTGCCCGAAACCTAGTCCCCATGAGTTCTCCTTCGTGGGGAGGCAGGATTGGGCGCGCGAAGAAGTTCTGCGCCCAGTCCCCAGCCATGCCTCCTGTGCCAGCTCGGCCGCTCAGCGCCGAGGCCCCGTCGCACCGACGGCTCAATACGAGCTTCTGGCAGCTGCATTCTGCAAAGGGAAACTCTCCTTGGGCAGCAAACCACAGCCCCAACGTGCCTCGGATCCAGAAAGCAACGCAAGCCGTTTTCGCAACCGGCCCCACGCTCTCCATAGCGCAAAGCGGGGCTGGCCTGCCCCTGGCTCCCTGGGCCCTGCTGCTTTGCTGGGGGACTCCGGCGGCGCAAACCCACTCCCCACGGGTTCTCCTTCGTGGGGAAGCAGGATTGGGCGCGCGAAGGCCTTCTGCGCCCAGCCCCAGCCATGCCCCTTGAGCCAGCTCGGCCGCTCAGCGCCGAGGCCCCGTTGCACCAAAGGCCCAAAACGAGCTTCTGGGAACTGCATTCTGCAAAGGGAAACACTCCTCCGGCAGCAAACCACAGCCCCAATGCGCCTCGGATTCAGAGAGCAACGCAAGCCGTTTTTGCCCCCAGCCCCACGCTCTCCATAGCGCAACGCAGGGCAGGGCTGCCCCTGGCTACCAGAGCCCTGCTGCTTTACTGGGTGTCTTCGGCGGCCAAAACCTTCTCCCCACGGGTTCTCCTTCGTGGGGAAGCAGGATTGGGCGCGCGAAGAAGTTCTGTGCCCAGGCCCCAGCCATGCCCCCTGAGCCAGCTCTGCCGCTCAGTGCCGAGGCCCCATCACACGGAACGCCCCAAACGAGCTTCTGGCAGCTGCATTCTGCAAAGGGAAAGTCTCCTCGGGCAGCAAACCACAGCCCAACGCGCCTCGGATCGAGAAAGCAACGCAAGCCGTTTTCGCCCCCGGCCCTCTGCTCTCCATAGGGCGAACCGGGCCTGGGCTGCCCCGGCTCCCAGGGCCCTGCTGCTTTGCTGGGGGTCTCCGGTGCCCGAAACCCACTCCCCACGGGTTCTCCTTCGTGGGGACGCAGGATTGGGCGCGCGAAGAAGTTCTGTGCCCAGGCCCTGCCATGCCCCCTGAGCCAGATCGGCCACTCAGCCCCGAGGCCCCATCACACGGAACGCCCCAAACGAGCTTCTGGCAGCTGCATTCTGCAAAGGGAAACTCTCCTCGGGCAGCAAACCACAGCCCCAACGTGCTTCGGATCCAGAAAGCAACGCAAGCCGTTTTCGCCACCGGCCCCACGCTCTCCATAGCGCAAAGCGGGGCTGGCCTGCCCCTGGCTCCCTTGGCCCTGCTGCTTTTCTGGGGGTCTTCGGTGGCCGAAACCCACTCCCCACGGGTTCTCCTTCATGGGGAAGCAGGATTGGGCGTATGAAGAACTTCTGCGCCCAGGCCACAGCCATGCCCCCTGAGCCAGCTCGTCCGCTCAGCGCTGAGTCCCCATCACACGGAACGCCCCAAACGAGCTTCTGGCAGCTGAATTCTGCAAAGGAAACTCTCCTCGGGCAGCAAACCACAGCCCCAACGCGCCTCAGATCCAGAGAGCAACGCAAGCCGTTTTTGCCCCCGGCCCCACGCTCTCCATAGCGCATGGCGAGGCTGGGCTGCCCCTGGCTCCCTGGGCCCTGCTGCATTGCTGGGGGTCTCCAGCCCCCGAAACCTAGTCCCCATGAGTTCTCCTTCGTGGGGAGGCAGGATTGGCCGCGCGAAGAAGTTCTGCGCCCAGTCCCCAGCCATGCCTCCTGTGCCAGCTCGGCCGCTCAGCGCCGAGGTCCCGTTGCACCGACGGCCCCAAACGAGCTTCTGGCAGCTGCATTCTGCAAAGTGAAACACTCCTCGGGCAGCAAACCACAGCCCCAACGTGCCTCGAATCCAGAAAGCAACGCAAGCCTTTTTCGGCCCCGGCCCCACGCTCTCCATAGGGCAAAGCGGGTAGAGCTGCCCCTGGCTCCCTGTGCCCTGCTGCTTTACTGGGGGTCTCCGGCGGCGCAAACCCAGTCCCCAAGTGTTCTCCTTCGTGGGGAAGCAGGATTGTGCGCGCGAAAGCCTTCTGCGCCCAGCCCCAGCCATGCCCCTTGAGCCAGCTCGGCCGCTCAGCGCCGAGGCCCCGTTGCACCGAAGGCCCAAAACGAGCTTCTGGGAACTGCATTCTGCAAAGTGAAACACTCCTCCGGCAGCAAACCACAGCCCCAATGCGCCTCTGATCCAGAGAGCAACACAAGCCGTTTTCGCCCCCGGCCCCACGCTCTCCATAGCGCAAAGCGAGGCTGAGCTCCCTGGGCCCTGCTGCTTTGCTGGGGGTCTCAGCGTCCGAAACCCACTCCCCACGGGTTTTCCTTCGTGGGGAAGCAGGATTGGGCGCGAGAAGGCCTTCTGCGCCCAGGCCCCAGCCATGCCCCCTGAGCCAGCTCGGCCGCGCAGCGCCGAAGCCCCGTCGCACCGATGGCCCCAAACGAGCTTCTGGCAGCTGCATTCTGCAAAGGGAAACTCTCCTCCGGCAGCAAACCACAGACTCAACGCGCCTCAGATCCAGAGAGCAGCGCAAGCCGTTTTCGCCCCCAGCCCCACGCTCTCCATAGCGCAAAGCGAGGCTGGGCTGCCCCTGGCTCCCTGGGCCCTGCTGCATTGCTGGTGGTCTCCAGCCCCCGAAACCTAGTCCCCATGAGTTCTCCTTCGTGGGGAGGCAGGATTGGGCGTGCGAAGAAGTTCTGCGCCCAGTCCCCAGCCATGCCTCCTGTGCCAGCTCGGCCGATCAGCGCCGAGGCTCGTCGCACCGACGGCCCCAAACGAGCTTCTGGCAGCTGCATTCTGCAAAGGGAAAGTCTCCTCGGGCAGCAAACCACAGCCCCAACGCGCCTCGGATCGAGAAAGCAACGCAAGCCGTTTTCCCCCCCGGCCCTCTGCTCTCCATAGGGCGAACCGGGCCTGGGCTGCCCCGGCTCCCAGGGCCCTGCTGCTTTGCTGGGGGTCTCCGGTGCCCGAAACCTAGTCCCCATGAGTTCTCCTTCGTGGGGAGGCAGGATTGGGCGCGCGAAGAAGTTCTGCGCCCAGTCCCCAGCCATGCCTCCTGTGCCAGCTCGGCCGCTCAGCGCCGAGGCCCCGTCGCACCGACGGCCCCAAACGAGCTTCTGGCAGCTGCATTCTGCAAAGGGAAACTCTCCTTGGGCAGCAAACCACAGCCCCAACGTGCCTCGGATCCAGAAAGCAACGCAAGCCGTTTTCGCCACCGGCCCCACGCTCTCCATAGCGCAAAACGGGGCTGGCCTGCCCCTGGCTCCCTGGGCCCTGCTGCTTTGCTGGGGGACTCCGGCGGCGCAAACCCACTCCCCACGGGTTCTCCTTCGTGGGGAAGCAGGATTGGGCGCGCGAAGGCCTTCTGCGCCCAGCCCCAGCCATGCCCCTTGAGCCAGCTCGGCCGCTCAGCGCCGAGGCCCCGTTGCACCGAAGGCCCAAAACGAGCTTCTGGGAACTGCATTCTGCAAAGGGAAACACTCCTCCGGCAGCAAACCACAGCCCCAATGCGCCTCGGATCCAGAGAGCAACGCAAGCCGTTTTTGCCCCCAGCCCCACGCTCTCCATAGCGCAACTCAGGGCAGGGCTGCCCCTGGCTACCAGAGCCCTGCTGCTTTACTGGGTGTCTTCGGCGGCCAAAACCTTCTCCCCACGGGTTCTCCTTCGTGGGGAAGCAGGATTGGGCGCGCGAAGAAGTTCTGTGCCCAGGCCCCAGCCATGCCCCCTGAGCCAGCTCTGCCGCTCAGTGCCGAGGCCCCATCACACGGAACGCCCCAAACGAGCTTCTGGCAGCTGCATTCTGCAAAGGGAAAGTCTCCTCGGGCAGCAAACCACAGCCCAACGCGCCTCGGATCGAGAAAGCAACGCAAGCCGTTTTCGCCCCCGGCCCTCTGCTCTCCATAGGGCGAACCGGGCCTGGGCTGCCCCGGCTCCCAGGGCCCTGCTGCTTTGCTGGGGGTCTCCGGTGCCCGAAACCCACTCCCCACGGGTTCTCCTTCGTGGGGACGCAGGATTGGGCGCGCGAAGAAGTTCTGTGCCCAGGCCCTGCCATGCCCCCTGAGCCAGCTCGGCCACTCAGCCCCGAGGCCCCATCACACGGAACGCCCCAAACGAGCTTCTGGCAGCTGCATTCTGCAAAGGGAAACTCTCCTCGGGCAGCAAACCACAGCCCCAACGTGCTTCGGATCCAGAAAGCAACGCAAGCCGTTTTCGCCACCGGCCCCACGCTCTCCATAGCGCAAAGCGGGGCTGGCCTGCCCCTGGCTCCCTTGGCCCTGCTGCTTTTCTGGGGGTCTTCGGTGGCCGAAACCCACTCCCCACGGGTTCTCCTTCATGGGGAAGCAGGATTGGGCGTATGAAGAACTTCTGCGCCCAGGCCACAGCCATGCCCCCTGAGCCAGCTCGGCCGCTCAGCGCTGAGTCCCCATCACACGGAACGCCCCAAACGAGCTTCTGGCAGCTGAATTCTGCAAAGGAAACTCTCCTCGGGCAGCAAACCACAGCCCCAACGCGCCTCAGATCCAGAGAGCAACGCAAGCCGTTTTTGCCCCCGGCCCCACGCTCTCCATAGCGCATGGCGAGGCTGGGCTGCCCCTGGCTCCCTGGGCCCTGCTGCATTGCTGGGGGTCTCCAGCGCCCGAAACCTAGTCCCCATGAGTTCTCCTTCGTGGGGAGGCAGGATTGGCCGCGCGAAGAAGTTCTGCGCCCAGTCCCCAGCCATGCCTCCTGTGCCAGCTCGGCCGCTCAGCGCCGAGGTCCCGTTGCACCGACGGCCCCAAACGAGCTTCTGGCAGCTGCATTCTGCAAAGTGAAACACTCCTCGGGCAGCAAACCACAGCCCCAACGTGCCTCGAATCCAGAAAGCAACGCAAGCCTTTTTCGGCCCCGGCCCCACGCTCTCCATAGGGCAAAGCGGGTAGAGCTGCCCCTGGCTCCCTGTGCCCTGCTGCTTTACTGGGGGTCTCCGGCGGCGCAAACCCAGTCCCCAAGTGTTCTCCTTCGTGGGGAAGCAGGATTGTGCGCGCGAAAGCCTTCTGCGCCCAGCCCCAGCCATGCCCCTTGAGCCAGCTCGGCCGCTCAGCGCCGAGGCCCCGTTGCACCGAAGGCCCAAAACGAGCTTCTGGGAACTGCATTCTGCAAAGTGAAACACTCCTCCGGCAGCAAACCACAGCCCCAATGCGCCTCTGATCCAGAGAGCAACACAAGCCGTTTTCGCCCCCGGCCCCACGCTCTCCATAGCGCAAAGCGAGGCTGAGCTCCCTGGGCCCTGCTGCTTTGCTGGGGGTCTCAGCGTCCGAAACCCACTCCCCACGGGTTTTCCTTCGTGGGGAAGCAGGATTGGGCGCGAGAAGGCCTTCTGCGCCCAGGCCCCAGCCATGCCCCCTGAGCCAGCTCGGCCGCGCAGCGCCGAAGCCCCGTCGCACCGATGGCCCCAAACGAGCTTCTGGCAGCTGCATTCTGCAAAGGGAAACTCTCCTCGGGCAGCAAACCACAGACTCAACGCGCCTCAGATCCAGAAAGCAACGCAAGCCGTTTTCGCCACCGGCCCCACGCTCTCCATAGCGCAAAGCGGGGCTAGCCTGCCCCTGGCTCCCTGGGCCCTGCTGCTTTGCTGGGGGTCTCCGGCGGCGCAAACCCAGTCCCCAAGTGTTCTCCTTCGTGGGGAAGCAGGATTGTGCGCGCGAAAGCCTTCTGCGCCCAGCCCCAGCCATGCCCCTTGAGCCAGCTCGGCCGCTCAGCGCCGAGGCCCCGTTGCACCGAAGTCCCAAAACGAGCTTCTGGGAACTGCATTCTGCAAAGTGAAACACTCCTCCGGCAGCAAACAACAGCCCCAATGCGCCTCAGATCCAGAGAGCAGCGCAAGCCGTTTTTGCCCCCGGCCCCACGCTCTCCATAGCGCAAAGCGAGGCTGAGCTCCCTGGGCCCTGCTGCATTGCTGGGGGTCTCCAGCCCCCGAAACCTAGTCCCCATGAGTTCTCCTTCGTGGGGAGGCAGGATTGGGCGCGCGAAGACGTTCTGCGCCCAGTCCCCAGCCATGCCTCCTGTGCCAGCTCGGCCGCGCAGCGCCGAAGCCCCGTCGCACCGATGGCCCCAAACGAGCTTCTGGCAGCTGCATTCTGCAAAGGGAAACTCTCCTCGGGCAGCAAACCACAGACTCAACGCGCCTCAGATCCAGAAAGCAACGCAAGCCGTTTTCGCCACCGGCCCCACGCTCTCCATCGCGCAAAGCGGGGCTAGCCTGCCCCTGGCTGCCTGGGCCCTGCTGCTTTGCTGGGGGTCTCCGGCGGCGCAAACCCAGTCCCCAAGTGTTCTCCTTCGTGGGGAAGCAGGATTGTGCCCGCGAAAGCCTTCTGCGCCCAGCCCCAGCCATGCCCCTTGAGCCAGCTCGGCCGCTCAGCGCCGAGGCCCCGTTGCACCGAAGGCCCAAAACGAGCTTCTGGGAACTGCATTCTGCAAAGTGAAACACTCCTCCGGCAGCAAACCACAGCCCCAATGCGCCTCAGATCCAGAGAGCAACACAAGCCGTTTTCGCCCCCGGCCCCACGCTCTCCATAGCGCAAAGCGAGGCTGGGCTGCCCCTGGCTCCCTGGGCCCTGCTGCATTGCTGGGGGTCTCCAGCGCCCGAAACCTAGTCCCCATGAGTTCTCCTTCGTGGGGAGGCAGGATTGGCCGCGCGAAGAAGTTCTGCGCCCAGTCCCCAGCCATGCCTCCTGTGCCAGCTCGGCCGCTCAGCGCCGAGGCCCCGTCGCACCGACGGCCCCAAACGACCTTCTGGCAGCTGCATTCTGCAAAGGGAAAGTCTCCTCGGGCAGCAAACCACAGCCCCAACGCGCCTCGAATCGAGAAAGCAACGCAAGCCGTTTTCGCCCCCGGCCCTCTGCTCTCCATAGGGCGAACCGGGCCTGGGCTGCCCCGGCTCCCTGGGCCCTGCTGCTTTGCTGGGGGTCTCCGGTGCCCGAAACCCACTCCCCACGGGTTCTCCTTCGTGGGGAAGCAGAATTCGGCGCGCGAAGGCCTTCTGCGCCCAGCCCCAGCCATGCCCCTTGAGCCAGCTCGGCCGCTCAGCGCCGAGGCCCCGTTGCACCGAAGGCCCAAAACGAGCTTCTGGGAACTGCATTCTGCAAAGTGAAACACTCCTCCGGCAGCAAACCACAGCCCCAATGCGCCTCAGATCCAGAGAGCAACACAAGCCGTTTTCGCCCCCGGCCCCACGCTCTCCATAGCGCAAAGCGAGGCTGAGCTCCCTGGGCCCTGCTGCATTGCTGGGGGTCTCCAGCCCCCGAAACCTAGTCCCCATGAGTTCTCCTTCGTGGGGAGGCAGGATTGGGCGCGCGAAGACGTTCTGCGCCCAGTCCCCAGCCATGCCTCATTTGCCAGCTCGGCCGCTCAGCGCCGAGGCTCCATCGCACCGACGGCACAAAACGAGCTTCTGGCAGCTGCATTCTGCAAAGGGAAAGTCTCCTCGGGCAGCAAACCACAGCCCCAACGCGCCTCGGATCGAGAAAGCAACGCAAGCCGTTTTCGCCACCGGCCCCACGCTCTCCATCGCGCAAAGCGGGGCTAGCCTGCCCCTGGCTGCCTGGGCCCTGCTGCTTTGCTGGGGGTCTCCGGCGGCGCAAACCCAGTCCCCAAGTGTTCTCCTTCGTGGGGAAGCAGGATTGTGCCCGCGAAAGCCTTCTGCGCCCAGCCCCAGCCATGCCCCTTGAGCCAGCTCGGCCGCTCAGCGCCGAGGCCCCGTTGCACCGAAGGCCCAAAACGAGCTTCTGGGAACTGCATTCTGCAAAGTGAAACACTCCTCCGGCAGCAAACCACAGCCCCAATGCGCCTCAGATCCAGAGAGCAACACAAGCCGTTTTCGCCCCCGGCCCCACGCTCTCCATAGCGCAAAGCGAGGCTGGGCTGCCCCTGGCTCCCTGGGCCCTGCTGCATTGCTGGGGGTCTCCAGCGCCCGAAACCTAGTCCCCATGAGTTCTCCTTCGTGGGGAGGCAGGATTGGCCGCGCGAAGAAGTTCTGCGCCCAGTCCCCAGCCATGCCTCCTGTGCCAGCTCGGCCGCTCAGCGCCGAGGCCCCGTCGCACCGACGGCCCCAAACGACCTTCTGGCAGCTGCATTCTGCAAAGGGAAAGTCTCCTCGGGCAGCAAACCACAGCCCCAACGCGCCTCGAATCGAGAAAGCAACGCAAGCCGTTTTCGCCCCCGGCCCTCTGCTCTCCATAGGGCGAACCGGGCCTGGGCTGCCCCGGCTCCCTGGGCCCTGCTGCTTTGCTGGGGGTCTCCGGTGCCCGAAACCCACTCCCCACGGGTTCTCCTTCGTGGGGAAGCAGAATTCGGCGCGCGAAGGCCTTCTGCGCCCAGCCCCAGCCATGCCCCTTGAGCCAGCTCGGCCGCTCAGCGCCGAGGCCCCGTTGCACCGAAGGCCCAAAACGAGCTTCTGGGAACTGCATTCTGCAAAGTGAAACACTCCTCCGGCAGCAAACCACAGCCCCAATGCGCCTCAGATCCAGAGAGCAACACAAGCCGTTTTCGCCCCCGGCCCCACGCTCTCCATAGCGCAAAGCGAGGCTGAGCTCCCTGGGCCCTGCTGCATTGCTGGGGGTCTCCAGCCCCCGAAACCTAGTCCCCATGAGTTCTCCTTCGTGGGGAGGCAGGATTGGGCGCGCGAAGACGTTCTGCGCCCAGTCCCCAGCCATGCCTCATTTGCCAGCTCGGCCGCTCAGCGCCGAGGCTCCATCGCACCGACGGCACAAAACGAGCTTCTGGCAGCTGCATTCTGCAAAGGGAAAGTCTCCTCGGGCAGCAAACCACAGCCCCAACGCGCCTCGGATCGAGAAAGCAACGCAAGCCGTTTTCGCCCCCGGGCCTCTGCTCTCCATAGGGCGAACCGGGCCTGGGCTGCCCCAGCTCCCTGGGCCCTGCTGCTTTGCTGGGGGTCTCCGGTGCCCGAAACCCACTCCCCACGGGTTCTCCTTCGTGGGGAAGCAGGATTCGGCGCGCGAAGGCCTTCTGCTCCCAGCCCCAGCCATGCCCCTTGAGCCAGCTCGGCCGCTCAGCGCCGAGGCCCCGTTGCACCGAAGGCCCAAAACGAGCTTCTGGGAACTGCATTCTGCAAAGTGAAACACTCCTCCGGCAGCAAACCACAGCCCCAATGCGCCTCAGATCCAGAGAGCAACACAAGCCGTTTTCGCCCCCAGCCCCACGCTCTCCATAGCGCAAAGCGAGGCTGGGCTCCCTGGGCCCTGCTGCATTGCTGGGGGTCTCCAGCGCCCGAAACCTAGTCCCCATGAGTTCTCCTTCGTGGGGAGGCAGGATTGGGCGCGCGAAGAAGTTCTGCGCCCAGTCCCCAGCCATGCCTCCTGTGCCAGCTCGGCCGCTCAGCGCCGAGGCCCCGTCGCACCGACGGCCCCAAACGAGCTTCTGGCAGCTGCATTCTGCAAAGGGAAAGTCTCCTCGGGCAGCAAACCACAGCCCCAACGCACCTCGGATCGAGAAAGCAACGCAAGCCGTTTTCGCCCCCGGCCCTCTGCTCTCCATAGGGCGAACCGGGCCTGGGCTGCCCCGGCTCCCTGGGCCCTGCTGCTTTGCTGGGGGTCTCCGGTGCCCGAAACCCACTCCCCACGGGTTCTCCTTCGTGGGGAAGCAGGATTGGGCGCACGAAGGCCTTCTGCGCCCAGCCCCAGCCATGCCCCTTGAGCCAGCTCGGCCGCTCAGCGCCGAGGCCCCGTTGCACCGAAGGCCCAAAACGAGCTTCTGGGAACTGCATTCTGCAAAGGGAAACACTCCTCCGGCAGCAAACCACAGCCCCAATGCGCCTCGGATCCAGAGAGCAACGCAAGCCGTTTTTGCCCCCGGCCCTACGCTCTCCATAGCGCAACGCAGGGCAGGGCTGCCCCTGGCTACCAGAGCCCTGCTGCTTTACTGGGTGTCTTCGGCGGCCAAAACCTTCTCCCCACGGGTTCTCCTTCGTGGGGAAGCAGGATTGGGAGCGCGAAGAAGTTCTGTGCCCAGGCCCCAGCCATGCCCCCTGAGCCAGCTTGGCCGCTCAGCGCCGAGTCCCCATCACACGGAACGCCCCAAACGAGCTTCTGGCAGCTGCATTCTGCAAAGGGAAACTCTCCTCGGGCAGCAAACCACAGCCCCAACGCGCCTCGAATCCAGAAAGCAACGCAAGCCTTTTTCAGCCCCGGCCCCACGCTCTCCATAGGGCAAAGCAGGTAGAGCTGCCCCTGGCTCCCTGGGCCCTGCTGCTTTGCTGGGTGTCTCAGCGTCCGAAACCCACTCCCCACGGGTTTTCCTTCGTGGGGAAGCAGGATTGGGCGCGAGAAGGCCTTCTGCGCCAAGGCCCCAGCCATGCCCCCTGAGCCAGCTCGGCCGCGCAGCGCCGAAGCCCCGTCGAACCGATGGCCCCAAACGAGCTTCTGGCAGCTGCATTCTGCAAAGGGAAACTCTCCTCGGGCAGCAAACCACAGACTCAACGCGCCTCAGATCCAGAAAGCAACGCAAGCCGTTTTCGCCACCGGTCCCACGCTCTCCATAGCGCAAAGCGGGGCTAGCCTGCCCCTGGCTCCCTGGGCCCTGCTGCTTTGCTGGGGGTCTCCGGCGGCGCAAACCCAGTCCCCAAGTGTTCTCCTTCGTGGGGAAGCAGGATTGTGCGCGCGAAAGCCTTCTGCGCCCAGCCCCAGCCATGCCCCTTGAGCCAGCTCGGCCGCTCAGCGCCGAGGCCCCGTCGCACCGACGGCCCCAAACGAGCTTCTGGCAGCTGCATTCTGCAAAGGGAAAGTCTCCTCGGGCAGCAAACCACAGCCCCATCGCGCCTCGGATTGAGAAAGCAACGCAAGCCGTTTCCGCCCCCGGCCCTCTGCTCTCCATAGGGCGAACCGGGCCTGGGCTGCCCCGGCTCCCTGGGCCCTGCTGCTTTGCTGGGGGTCTCCGGTGCCCGAAACCCACTCCCCACGGGTTCTCCTTCGTGGGGAAGCAGGATTCGGCGCGCGAAGGCCTTCTGCGCCCAGCCCCAGCCATGCCCCTTGAGCCAGCTCGGCCGCTCAGCGCCGAGGCCCCGTTGCACCGAAGGCCCAAAACGAGCTTCTGGGAACTGCATTCTGCAAAGTGAAACACTCCTCCGGCAGCAAACCACAGCCCCAATGCGCCTCAGATCCAGAGAGCAACACAAGCCGTTTTCGCCCCCGGCCCCACGCTCTCCATAGCGCAAAGCGAGGCTGAGCTTCCTGGGCCCTGCTGCATTGCTGGGGGTCTCCAGCCCCCGAAACCTAGTCCCCATGAGTTCTCCTTCGTGGGGAGGCAGGATTGGGCGCGCGAAGACGTTCTGCGCCCAGTCCCCAGCCATGCCTCCTGTGCCAGCTCGGCCGCTCAGCGCCGAGGCCCCATCGCACCGACGGCCCCAAACGAGCTTCTGGCAGCTGCATTCTGCAAAGGGAAAGTCTCCTCGGGCAGCAAACCACAGCCCCAACGCGCCTCGGATCGAGAAAGCAACGCAAGCCGTTTTCGCCCCCGGCCCTCTGCTCTCCATAGGGCGAACCGGGCCTGGGCTGCCCCGGCTCCCAGGGCCCTGCTGCTTTGCTGGGGGTCTCCGGTGCCCGAAACCCACTCCCCACGGGTTCTCCTTCGTGGGGAAGCAGGATTGGGCGCGCGAAGGCCTTCTGTGCCCAGCCCCAGCCATGCCCCTTGAGCCAGCTCGGCCGCTCAGCACCGAGGCCCCGTTGCACCGAAGGCCCAAAACGAGCTTCTGGGAACTGCATTCTGCAAAGTGAAACACTCCTCCGGCAGCAAACCACAGCCCCAATGTGCCTCAGATCCAGAGAGCAACGCAAGCCGTTTTTGCCCCCGGCCCCACGCTCTCCATAGGGCAAAGCAGGGCTGAGCTGACCCTGGCTCCCTGGACCCTGCTGCTTTGCTGGGTGTCTCCGGCGGAAGACACTCACTCCCCACGGGTTCTCCTTCGTTGGGAAGCAGGATTAGGGGGACGATGGCCTCATGCGCACAGTTCCCAGCCATGCCCCTTGAGCCAGCTCGGCGGCACAGCGCTGAGGTCCAGTCGCACCTTCGGCCCAAAACGAGCTTCTGGCAGCTGCATTCTGCAAAGGGAAACTCTCCTCGGGCAGCAAACCACAGCCCCAACGTGCCTCGGATCCAGAAAGCAACGCAAGCCGTTTTCGCCACCGGCCCCACGCTCTCCATAGCGCAAAGCGGGGCTGGCCTGCCCCTGGCTACCAGAGCCCTGCTGCTTTACTGGGTGTCTTCGGCGGCCAAAACCTTCTCCCCACGGGTTCTCCTTCGTGGGGAAGCAGGATTGGGAGCGCGAAGAAGTTCTGTGCCCAGGCCCCAGCCATGCCCCCTGAGCCAGCTTGGCCGCTCAGCGCCAAGGCCCCATCACACGGAACGTCCAAAACGAGCTTCTGGCAGCTGCATTCTGCAAAGGGAAACTCTCCTCGGGCAGCAAACCACGCCCCAACGCGCCTCGAATACAGAAAGCAACACAAGCCTTTTTCAGCCCCGGCCCCACGCTCTCCATAGCGCAAAGCGAGGCTGAGCTCCCTGGGCCCTGCTGCATTGCTGGGGGTCTCCAGCCCCCGAAACCTAGTCCCCATGAGTTCTGCTTCGTTGGGAGGCAGGATTGGGCGCGCGAAGACGTTCTGCGCCCAGTCCCCAGCCATGCCTCCTGTGCCAGCTCGGCCGCGCAGCGCCGAAGCCCCGTCGCACCGATGGCCCCAAACGAGCTTCTGGCAGCTGCATTCTGCAAAGGGAAACTCTCCTCGGGCAGCAAACCACAGACTCAACGCGCCTCAGATCCAGAAAGCAACGCAAGCCGTTTTCGCCACCGGCCCCACGCTCTCCATCGCGCAAAGCGGGGCTAGCCTGCCCCTGGCTGCCTGGGCCCTGCTGCTTTGCTGGGGGTCTCCGGCGGCGCAAACCCAGTCCCCAAGTGTTCTCCTTCGTGGGGAAGCAGGATTGTGCCCGCGAAAGCCTTCTGCGCCCAGCCCCAGCCATGCCCCTTGAGCCAGCTCGGCCGCTCAGCGCCGAGGCCCCGTTGCACCGAAGGCCCAAAACGAGCTTCTGGGAACTGCATTCTGCAAAGTGAAACACTCCTCCGGCAGCAAACCACAGCCCCAATGCGCCTCAGATCCAGAGAGCAACACAAGCCGTTTTCGCCCCCGGCCCCACGCTCTCCATAGCGCAAAGCGAGGCTGGGCTGCCCCTGGCTCCCTGGGCCCTGCTGCATTGCTGGGGGTCTCCGGTGCCCGAAACCCACTCCCCACGGGTTCTCCTTCGTGGGGAAGCAGGATTGGGCGCGCGAAGGCCTTCTGCGCCCAGCCCCAGCCATGCCCCTTGAGCCAGCTCGGCCGCTCAGCGCCGAGGCCCCGTTGCACCGAAGGCCCAAAACGAGCTTCTGGGAACTGCATTCTGCAAAGGGAAACACTCCTCTGGCAGCAAACCACAGCCCCAATGCGCCTCGGATCCAGAGAGCAACACAAGCCGTTTTTGCCCCCAGCCCCACGCACTCCATAGCGCAACGCAGGGCAGGGCTGCCCCTGGCTACCAGAGCCCTGCTGCTTTACTGGGTGTCTTCGGCGGCCAAAACCTTCTCCCCACGGGTTCTCCTTCGTGGGGAAGCAGGATTGGGCGCGCGAAGAAGTTCTGTGCCCAGGCCCCAGCCATGCCCCCTGAGCCAGCTCGGCCGCTCAGCGCCGAGGCCCCATCACACGGAACGCCCCAAACGAGCTTCTGGCAGCTGCATTCTGCAAAGGGAAAGTCTCCTCGGGCAGCAAACCACAGCCCAACGCGCCTCGGATCGAGAAAGCAACGCAAGCCGTTTTCGCCCCCGGCCCTCTGCTCTCCATAGGGCGAACCGGGCCTGGACTGCCCCGGCTCCCAGGGCCCTGCTGCTTTGCTGGGGGTCTCCGGTGCCCGAAACCCACTCCCCACGGGTTCTCCTTCGTGGGGAAGCTGGATTGGGCGCGCGAAGAAGTTCTGTGCCCAGGCCCTGCCATGCCCCCTGAGCCAGCTCGGCCGCTCAGCCCCGAGGCCCCATCACACGGAACGCCCCAAACGAGCTTCTGGCAGCTGCATTCTGCAAAGGGAAACTCTCCTCGGGCAGCAAACCACAGCCCCAACGTGCTTCGGATCCAGAAAGCAACGCAAGCCGTTTTCGCCACCGGCCCCACGCTCTCCATAGCGCAAAGCGGGGCTGGCCTGCCCCTGGCTCCCTTGGCCCTGCTGCTTTTCTGGGGGTCTTCGGTGGCCGAAACCCACTCCCCACGGGTTCTCCTTCATGGGGAAGCAGGATTGGGCGTATGAAGAACTTCTGCGCCCAGGCCACAGCCATGCCCCCTGAGCCAGCTCGGCCGCTCAGCGCTGAGTCCCCATCACACGGAACGCCCCAAACGAGCTTCTGGCAGCTGAATTCTGCAAAGGAAACTCTCCTCGGGCAGCAAACCACAGCCCCAACGCGCCTCAGATCCAGAGAGCAACGCATGCCGTTTTTGCCCCCGGCCCCACGCTCTCCATAGCGCACGGCGAGGCTGGGCTGCCCCTGGCTCCCTGGGCCCTGCTGCATTGCTGGGGGTCTCCAGCGCCCGAAACCTAGTCCCCATGAGTTCTCCTTCGTGGGGAGGCAGGATTGGCCGCGCGAAGAAGTTCTGCGCCCAGTCCCCAGCCATGCCTCCTGTGCCAGCTCGGCCGCTCAGCGCCGAGGCCCCGTTGCACCGACGGCCCCAAACGAGCTTCTGGCAGCTGCATTCTGCAAAGGGAAAGTCTCCTCGGGCAGCAAACCACAGCCCCAACGTGCCTCGAATCCAGAAAGCAACGCAAGCCTTTTTCGGCCCCGGCCCCACGCTCTCCATAGGGCAAAGCGGGTAGAGCTGCCCCTGGCTCCCTGGGCCATGCTGCTTGGCTGGGGGTCTCCGGCGGCGCAAACCCAGTCCCCAAGTGTTCTCCTTCGTGGGGAAGCAGGATTGTGCGCGCGAAAGCCTTCTGCGCCCAGCCCCAGCCATGCCCCTTGAGCCAGCTCGGCCGCTCAGCGCCGAGGCCCCGTTGCACCGAAGGCCCAAAACGAGCTTCTGGGAACTGCATTCTGCAAAGTGAAACACTCCTCTGGCAGCAAACCACAGCCCCAATGCGCCTCAGATCCAGAGAGCAACACAAGCCGTTTTCGCCCCCGGCCCCACGCTCTCCATAGCGCAAAACGAGGCTGAGCTCCCTGGGCCCTGCTGCTTTGCTGGGGGTCTCAGCGTCCGAAACCCACTCCCCACGGGTTTTCCTTCGTGGGGAAGCAGGATTGGGCGCGAGAAGGCCTTCTGCGCCCAGGCCCCAGCCATGCCCCCTGAGCCAGCTCGGCCGCGCAGCGCCGAAGCCCCGTCGCACCGATGGCCCCAAACGAGCTTCTGGCAGCTGCATTCTGCAAAGGGAAACTCTCCTCGGGCAGCAAACCACAGACTCAACGCGCCTCAGATCCAGAAAGCAACGCAAGCCGTTTTCGCAACCGGCCCCACGCTCTCCATAGCGCAAAGCGGGGCTAGCCTGCCCCTGGCTCCCTGGGCCCTGCTGCTTTGCTGGGGGTCTCCGGCGGCGCAAACCCAGTCCCCAAGTGTTCTCCTTCGTGGGGAAGCAGGATTGTGCGCGCGAAAGCCTTCTGCGCCCAGCCCCAGCCATGCCCTTTGAGCCAGCTCGGCCGCTCAGCGCCGAGGCCCCTTTGCACCGAAGGCCCAAAACGAGCTTCTGGGAACTGCATTCTGCAAAATGAAACACTCTTCGGGCAGCAAACCACAGCCCCAACGCGCCTCAGATCGAGAAAGCAACGCAAGCCGTTTTCGCCCCCGGCCCTCTGCTCTCCATAGGGCGAACCGGGGCCTGGCTGCCCCTGCTCCCTGGGCCCTGCTGCTTTGCTGGGGGTCTCCGGTGCCCGAAACCCACTCCCCACGGGTTCTCCTTCGTGGGGAAGCAGGATTGGGCGCACGAAGGCCTTCTGCGCCCAGCCCCAGCCATGCCCCTTGAGCCAGCTCGGCCGCTCAGCGCCGAGGCCCCGTTGCACCAAAGGCCCAAAACGAGCTTCTGGGAACTGCATTCTGCAAAGGGAAACACTCCTCTGGCAGCAAACCACAGCCCCAATGCGCCTCAGATCCAGAGAGCAACACAAGCCGTTTTCGCCCCCGGCCCCACGCTCTCCATAGCGCAAAGCGAGGCTGTGCTCCCTGGGCCCTGCTGCATTGCTGGGGGTCTCCAGCGCCCGAAACCTAGTCCCCATGAGTTCTCCTTCGTGGGGAGGCAGGATTGGGCGCGCGAAGAAGTTCTGCGCCCAGTCCCCAGCCATGCCTTCTGTGCCAGCTCGGCCGCTCAGCGCCGAGGCCCCGTCGCACCGACGGCCCCAAACGAGCTTCTGGCAGCTGCATTCTGCAAAGGGAAATTCTCCTCGGGCAGCAAACCACAGCGCCAACGTGCCTCGGATCCAGAAAGCAACGCAAGCCGTTTTCGCCCCCGGCCCTACGCTCTCCATACGTACGAACCGGGCCTGGGCTGCCCCGGCTCCCTGGGCCCTGCTGCATTGCTGGGGGTCTCCGGTGCCCGAAACCCACTCCCCACGGGTTCTCCTTCGTGGGTAAGCAGGATTGGGCGCGCGAAGGCCTTCTGCGCCCAGCCCCAGCCATGCCCCTTGAGCCAGCTCGGCCGCTCAGCTCCGAGGCCCCGTTGCACCGAAGGCCCAAAACGAGCTTCTGGGAACTGCATTCTGCAACGGGAAACACTCCTCCGGCAGCAAACCACAGCCCCAATGCGCCTCGGATCCAGAGAGCAACGCAAGCCGTTTTTGCCCCCGGCCCTACGCTCTCCATAGCGCAACGCAGGGCAGGGCTGCCCCTGGCTACCAGAGCCCTGCTGCTTTACTGGGTGTCTTCGGCGGCCAAAACCTTCTCCCCACGGGTTCTCCTTCGTGGGGAAGCAGGATTGGGAGCGCGAAGAAGTTCTGTGCCCAGGCCCCAGCCATGCCCCTTGAGCCAGTTTGGCCGCTCAGCGCCGAGGCCCCATCACACGGAACGCCCAAAACGAGCTTCTGGCAGCTGCATTCTGCAAAGGGAAACTCTCCTCGGGCAGCAAACCACAGCCCCAACGCGCCTCGAATCCAGAAAGCAACGCAAGCCTTTTTCGGCCCCGGCCCCACGCTCTCCATAGGGCAAAGCGGGTAGAGCTGCCCCTGGCTCCCTGGGCCCTGCTGCTTTGCTGGGGGTCTCAGCGGCCGAAACCCACTCCCCACGGGTTTTCCTTCGTGGGGAAGCAGGATTGGGCGCGAGAAGGCCTTCTGCGCCCAGGCCCCAGCCATGCCCCTTGAGCCAGCTCGGCCGCGCAGCGCCGAAGCCCCGTCGCACCGATGGCCCCAAACGAGCTTCTGGCAGCTACATTCTGCAAAGGAAACTCTCCTCGGGCAGCAAACCACAGACTCAATGCGCCTCAGATCCAGAAAGCAACGCAAGCCGTTTTCGCCACCGGCCCCACGCTCTCCGTCGCGCAAAGCGGGGCTAGCCTGCCCCTGGCTCCCTGGGCCCTGCTGCTTTGCTGGGGGTCTCCAGCACCCGAAACCAAGTCCCCATGAGTTCTCCTTCGTGGGGAGGCAGGATTGGGCGCGCGAAGAAGTTCTGCGCCCAGTCCCCAGCCATGCCTCCTGTGCCAGCTCGGCCGCTCAGCGCCGAGGCCCCGTCGCACCGACGGCCCAAAACGAGCTTCTGGCAGCTGCATTCTGCAAAGGGAAAGTCTCCTCGGGCAGCAAACCACAGCCCCAACGCGCCTCGGATCGAGAAAGCAACGCAAGCCGTTTTCGCCCCCGGGCCTCTGCTCTCCATAGGGCGAACCGGGCCTGGGCTGCCCCAGCTCCCTGGGCCCTGCTGCTTTGCTGGGGGTCTCCGGTGCCCGAAACCCACTCCCCACGGGTTCTCCTTCGTGGGGAAGCAGGATTCGGCGCGCGAAGGCCTTCTGCGCCCAGCCCCAGCCATGCCCCTTGAGCCAGCTCGGCCGCTCAGCGCCGAGGCCCCGTTGCACCGAAGGCCCAAAACGAGCTTCTGGGAACTGCATTCTGCAAAGGGAAACACTCCTCTGGCAGCAAACCACAGCCCCAATGCGCCTCAGATCCAGAGAGCAACACAAGCCGTTTTCGCCCCCAGCCCCACGCTCTCCATAGCGCAAAGCGAGGCTGGGCTCCCTGGGCCCTGCTGCATTGCTGGGGGTCTCCAGCGCCCGAAACCTAGTCCCCATGAGTTCTCCTTCGTGGGGAGGCAGGATTGGGCGCGCGAAGAAGTTCTGCGCCCAGTCCCCAGCCATGCCTCCTGTGCCAGCTCGGCCGCTCAGCGCCGAGCCCCCGTCGCACCGATGGCCCCAAACGAGCTTCTGGCAGCTGCATTCTGCAAAGGGAAAGTCTCCTCGGGCAGCAAACCACAGCCCCAACGCGCCTCGGATCGAGAAAGCAACGCAAGCCGTTTTCGCCCCGGGCCTCTGCTCTCCATAGGGCGAACCGGGCCTGGGCTGCCCCGGCTCCCTGGGCCCTGCTGCTTTGCTGGGGGTCTCCGGTGCCCGAAACCCACTCCCCACGGGTTCTCCTTCGTGGGGAAGCAGGATTGGGCGCACGAAGGCCTTCTGCGCCCAGCCCCAGCCATGCCCCTTGAGCCAGCTCGGCCGCTCAGCGCCGAGGCCCCGTTGCACCGAAGGCCCAAAACGAGCTTCTGGGAACTGCATTCTGCAAAGGGAAACACTCCTCCGGCAGCAAACCACAGCCCCAATGCGCCTCGGATCCAGAGAGCAACGCAAGCTGTTTTTGCCCCCGGCCCTACGCTCTCCATAGCGCAACGCAGGGCAGGGCTGCCCCTGGCTACCAGAGCCCTGCTGCTTTACTGGGTGTCTTCGGCGGCCAAAACCTTCTCCCCACGGGTTCTCCTTCGTGGGGAAGCAGGATTGGGAGCGCGAAGAAGTTCTGTGCCCAGGCCCCAGCCATGCCCCTTGAGCCAGTTTGGCCGCTCAGCGCCGAGGCCCCATCACACGGAACGCCCAAAACGAGCTTCTGGCAGCTGCATTCTGCAAAGGGAAACTCTCCTCGGGCAGCAAACCACAGCCCCAACGCGCCTCGAATCCAGAAAGCAACGCAAGCCTTTTTCGGCCCCGGCCCCACGCTCTCCATAGGGCAAAGCGGGTAGAGCTGCCCCTGGCTCCCTGGGCCCTGCTGCTTTGCTGGGGGTCTCAGCGGCCGAAACCCACTCCCCACGGGTTTTCCTTCGTGGGGAAGCAGGATTGGGCGCGAGAAGGCCTTCTGCGCCCAGGCCCCAGCCATGCCCCTTGAGCCAGCTCGGCCGCGCAGCGCCGAAGCCCCGTCGCACCGATGGCCCCAAACGAGCTTCTGGCAGCTACATTCTGCAAAGGAAACTCTCCTCGGGCAGCAAACCACAGACTCAATGCGCCTCAGATCCAGAAAGCAACGCAAGCCGTTTTCACCACCGGCCCCACGCTCTCCTTCGCGCAAAGCGGGGCTAACCTGCCCCTGGCTCCCTGGGCCCTGCTGCTTTGCTGGGGGTCTCCAGCACCCGAAACCTAGTCCCCATGAGTTCTCCTTCGTGGGGAGGCAGGATTGGGCGCGCGAAGAAGTTCTGCGCCCAGTCCCCAGCCATGCCTCCTGTGCCAGCTCGGCCGCTCAGCGCCGAGGCCCCGTCGCACCGACGGCCCAAAACGAGCTTCTGGCAGCTGCATTCTGCAAAGGGAAAGTCTCCTCGGGCAGCAAACCACAGCCCCAACGCGCCTCGGATCGAGAAAGCAACGCAAGCCGTTTTCGCCCCCGGGCCTCTGCTCTCCATAGGGCGAACCGGGCCTGGGCTGCCCCAGCTCCCTGGGCCCTGCTGCTTTGCTGGGGGTCTCCGGTGCCCGAAACCCACTCCCCACGGGTTCTCCTTCGTGGGGAAGCAGGATTCGGCGCGCGAAGGCCTTCTGCGCCCAGCCCCAGCCATGCCCCTTGAGCCAGCTCGGCCGCTCAGCGCCGAGGCCCCGTTGCACCGAAGGCCCAAAACGAGCTTCTGGGAACTGCATTCTGCAAAGGGAAACACTCCTCTGGCAGCAAACCACAGCCCCAATGCGCCTCAGATCCAGAGAGCAACACAAGCCGTTTTCGCCCCCAGCCCCACGCTCTCCATAGCGCAAAGCGAGGCTGGGCTCCCTGGGCCCTGCTGCATTGCTGGGGGTCTCCAGCGCCCGAAACCTAGTCCCCATGAGTTCTCCTTCGTGGGGAGGCAGGATTGGGCGCGCGAAGAAGTTCTGCGCCCAGTCCCCAGCCATGCCTCCTGTGCCAGCTCGGCCGCTCAGCGCCGAGCCCCCGTCGCACCGACGGCCCCAAACGAGCTTCTGGCAGCTGCATTCTGCAAAGGGAAAGTCTCCTCGGGCAGCAAACCACAGCCCCAACGCGCCTCGGATCGAGAAAGCAACGCAAGCCGTTTTCGCCCCGGCCCTCTGCTCTCCATAGGGCGAACCGGGCCTGGGCTGCCCCGGCTCCCTGGGCCCTGCTGCTTTGCTGGGGGTCTCCGGTGCCCGAAACCCACTCCCCACGGGTTCTCCTTCGTGGGGAAGCAGGATTGGGCGCACGAAGGCCTTCTGCGCCCAGCCCCAGCCATGCCCCTTGAGCCAGCTCGGCCGCTCAGCGCCGAGGCCCCGTTGCACCGAAGGCCCAAAACGAGCTTCTGGGAACTGCATTCTGCAAAGTGAAACACTCCTCCGGCAGCAAACCACAGCCCCAATGCGCCTCGGATCCAGAGAGCAACGCAAGCTGTTTTTGCCCCCGGCCCTACACTCTCCATAGCGCAACGCAGGGCAGGGCTGCCCCTGGCTACCAGAGCCCTGCTGCTTTACTGGGTGTCTTCGGCGGCCAAAACCTTCTCCCCACGGGTTCTCCTTCGTGGGGAAGCAGGATTGGGAGCGCGAAGAAGTTCTGTGCCCAGGCCCCAGCCATGCCCCTTGAGCCAGTTTGGCCGCTCAGCGCCGAGGCCCCATCACACGGAACGCCCAAAACGAGCTTCTGGCAGCTGCATTCTGCAAAGGGAAACTCTCCTCGGGCAGCAAACCACAGCCCCAACGCGCCTCGAATCCAGAAAGCAACGCAAGCCTTTTTCGGCCCCGGCCCCACGCTCTCCATAGGGCAAAGCGGGTAGAGCTGCCCCTGGCTCCCTGGGCCCTGCTGCTTTGCTGGGGGTCTCAGCGGCCGAAACCCACTCCCCACGGGTTTTCCTTCGTGGGGAAGCAGGATTGGGCGCGAGAAGGCCTTCTGCGCCCAGGCCCCAGCCATGCCCCTTGAGCCAGCTCGGCCGCGCAGCGCCGAAGCCCCGTCGCACCGATGGCCCCAAACGAGCTTCTGGCAGCTACATTCTGCAAAGGAAACTCTCCTCGGGCAGCAAACCACAGACTCAATGCGCCTCAGATCCAGAAAGCAACGCAAGCCGTTTTCGCCACCGGCCCCACGCTCTCCTTCGCGCAAAGCGGGGCTAACCTGCCCCTGGCTCCCTGGGCCCTGCTGCTTTGCTGGGGGTCTCCAGCACCCGAAACCTAGTCCCCATGAGTTCTCCTTCGTGGGGAGGCAGGATTGGGCGCGCGAAGAAGTTCTGCGCCCAGTCCCCAGCCATGCCTCCTGTGCCAGCTCGGCCGCTCAGCGCCGAGGCCCCGTCGCACCGACGGCCCAAAACGAGCTTCTGGCAGCTGCATTCTGCAAAGGGAAAGTCTCCTCGGGCAGCAAACCACAGCCCCAACGCGCCTCGGATCGAGAAAGCAACGCAAGCCGTTTTCGCCCCCGGCCCTCTGCTCTCCATAGGGCGAACCGGGCCTGGGCTGCCCCAGCTCCCTGAGCCCTGCTGCTTTGCTGGGGGTCTCCGGTGCCCGAAACCCACTCCCCACGGGTTCTCCTTCGTGGGGAAGCAGGATTCGGCGCGCGAAGGCCTTCTGCGCCCAGCCCCAGCCATGCCCCTTGAGCCAGCTCGGCCGCTCAGCGCCGAGGCCCCGTTGCACCGAAGGCCCAAAACGAGCTTCTGGGAACTGCATTCTGCAAAGGGAAACACTCCTCCGGCAGCAAACCACAGCCCCAATGCGCCTCAGATCCAGAGAGCAACACAAGCCGTTTTCGCCCCCAGCCCCACGCTCTCCATAGCGCAAAGCAAGGCTGGGCTCCCTGGGCCCTGCTGCATTGCTGGGGGTCTCCAGCGCCCGAAACCTAGTCCCCATGAGTTCTCCTTCGTGGGGAGGCAGGATTGGGCGCGCGAAGAAGTTCTGCGCCCAGTCCCCAGCCATGCCTCCTGTGCCAGCTCGGCCGCTCAGCGCCGAGCCCCCGTCGCACCGACGGCCCCAAACGAGCTTCTGGCAGCTGCATTCTGCAAAGGGAAAGTCTGCTCGGGCAGCAAACCACAGCCCCAACGCGCCTCGGATCGAGAAAGCAACGCAAGCCGTTTTCGCCCCCGGCCCTCTGCTCTCCATAGGGCGAACCGGGCCTGGGCTGCCCCGGCTCCCTGGGCCCTGCTGCTTTGCTGGGTGTCTCCGGTGCCCGAAACCCACTCCCCACGGGTTCTCCTTCGTGGGGAAGCAGGATTGGGCGCACGAAGGCCTTCTGCGCCCAGCCCCAGCCATGCCCCTTGAGCCAGCTCGGCCGCTCAGCGCCGAGGCCCCGTTGCACCGAAGGCCCAAAACGAGCTTCTGGGAACTGCATTCTGCAAAGGGAAACACTCCTCCGGCAGCAAACCACAGCCCCAATGCGCCTCAGATCCAGAGAGCAACACAAGCCGATTTCGCCCCCGGCCCCACGCTCTCCATAGCGCAAAGCGAGGCTGAGCTCCCTGGGCCCTGCTGCATTGCTGGGGGTCTCCAGCCCCCGAAACCTAGTCCCCATGAGTTCTCCTTCGTGGGGAGGCAGGATTGGGCGCGCGAAGACGTTCTGCGCCCAGTCCCCAGCCATGCCTCCTGTGCCAGCTCGGCCGCTCAGCGCCGAGGCCCCATCGCACCGACGGCCCCAAACGAGCTTCTGGCAGCTGCATTCTGCAAAGGGAAACTCTCCTCGGGCAGCAAACCACAGCCCAAACGCGCCTCGGATCGAGAAAGCAACGCAAGCCGTTTTCGCCCCCGGCCCTCTGCTCTCCATAGGGCGAACCGGGCCTGGGCTGCCCCGGCTCCCTGGGCCCTGCTGCTTTGCTGGGGGTCTCCGGTGCCCGAAACCCACTCCCCACAGGTTCTCCTTCGTGGGGAAGCAGGATTGGGCGCGCGAAGGCCTTCTGTGCCCAGCCCCAGCCATGCCCCTTGAGCCAGCTCGGCCGCTCAGCACCGAGGCCCCGTTGCACCGAAGGCCCAAAACGAGCTTCTGGGAACTGCATTCTGCAAAGTGAAACACTCCTCCGGCAGCAAACCACAGCCCCAATGTGCCTCAGATCCAGAGAGCAACGCAAGCCGTTTTTGCCCCCGGCCCCACGCTCTCCATAGGGCAAAGCAGGGCTGAGCTGACCCTGGCTCCCTGGACCCTGCTGCTTTGCTGGGTGTCTCCGGCGGAAGACACTCACTCCCCACGGGTTCTCCTTCGTTGGGAAGCAGGATTAGGGGGACGATGGCCTCATGCGCACAGTTCCCAGCCATGCCCCTTGAGCCAGCTCGGCGGCACAGCGCTGAGGTCCAGTCGCACCTTCGGCCCAAAACGAGCTTCTGGCAGCTGCATTCTGCAAAGGGAAACTCTCCTCGGGCAGCAAACCACAGCCCCAACGTGCCTCGGATCCAGAAAGCAACGCAAGCCGTTTTCGCCACCGGCCCCACGCTCTCCATAGCGCAAAGCGGGGCAGGGCTGCCCCTGGCTACCAGAGCCCTGCTGCTTTACTGGGTGTCTTCGGCGGCCAAAACCTTCTCCCCACGGGTTCTCCTTCGTGGGGAAGCAGGATTGGGAGCGCGAAGAAGTTCTGTGCCCAGGCCCCAGCCATGCCCCCTGAGCCAGCTTGGCTGCTCAGCGCCGAGGCCCCATCACACGGAACGTCCAAAACGAGCTTCTGGCAGCTGCATTCTGCAAAGGGAAACTCTCCTCGGGCAGCAAACCACAGCCCCAACGCGCCTCGAATACAGAAAGCAACACAAGCCTTTTTCAGCCCCGGCCCCACGTTCTCCATAGGGCAAAGCGGGTAGAGCTGCCCCTGGCTCCCTGGGCCCTGCTGCTTTGCTGGGGGTCTCAGCGTCCGAAACCCACTCCCCACGGTTTTTCCTTCGTGGGGAAGCAGGATTGGGCGCGAGAAGGCCTTCTGCGCCCAGGCCCCAGCCATGCCCCCTGAGCCAGCTCGGCCGCGCAGCGCCGAAGCCCCGTCGCACCGATGGCCCCAAACGAGCTTCTGGCAGCTGCATTCTGCAAAGGGAAACTCTCCTCGGGCAGCAAACCACAGACTCAACGCGCCTCAGATCCAGAAAGCAACGCAAGCCGTTTTCGCCACCGGCCCCACGCTCTCCATAGCGCAAAGCGGGGCTAGCCTGCCCCTGGCTCCCTGGGCCCTGCTGCTTTGCTGGGGGTCTCCGGCGGCGCAAACCCAGTCCCCAAGTGTTCTCCTTCGTGGGGAAGCAGGATTGTGCGCGCGAAAGCCTTCTGCGCCCAGCCCCAGCCATGCCCCTTGAGCCAGCTCGGCCGCTCAGCGCCGAGGCCCCGTTGCACCGAAGTCCCAAAACGAGCTTCTGGGAACTGCATTCTGCAAAGTGAAACACTCCTCCGGCAGCAAACAACAGCCCCAATGCGCCTCAGATCCAGAGAGCAGCGCAAGCCGTTTTTGCCCCCGGCCCCACGCTCTCCATAGCGCAAAGCGAGGCTGAGCTCCCTGGGCCCTGCTGCATTGCTGAGGGTCTCCAGCCCCCGAAACCTAGTCCCCATGAGTTCTCCTTCGTGGGGAGGCAGGATTGGGCGCGCGAAGACGTTCTGCGCCCAGTCCCCAGCCATGCCTCCTGTGCCAGCTCGGCCGCGCAGCGCCGAAGCCCCGTCGCACCGATGGCCCCAAACGAGCTTCTGGCAGCTGCATTCTGCAAAGGGAAACTCTCCTCGGGCAGCAAACCACAGACTCAACGCGCCTCAGATCCAGAAAGCAACGCAAGCCGTTTTCGCCACCGGCCCCACGCTCTCCATCGCGCAAAGCGGGGCTAGCCTGCCCCTGGCTCCCTGGGCCCTGCTGCTTTGCTGGGGGTCTCCGGCGGCGCAAACCCAGTCCCCAAGTGTTCTCCTTCGTGGGGAAGCAGGATTGTGCCCGCGAAAGCCTTCTGCGCCCAGCCCCAGCCATGCCCCTTGAGCCAGCTCGGCCGCTCAGCGCCGAGGCCCCGTTGCACCGAAGGCCCAAAACGAGCTTCTGGGAACTGCATTCTGCAAAGTGAAACACTCCTCCGGCAGCAAACCACAGCCCCAATGCGCCTCAGATCCAGAGAGCAACACAAGCCGTTTTCGCCCCCGGCCCCACGCTCTCCATAGCGCAAAGCGAGGCTGGGCTGCCCCTGGCTCCCTGGGCCCTGCTGCATTGCTGGGGGTCTCCAGCGCCCGAAACCTAGTCCCCATGAGTTCTCCTTCGTGGGGAGGCAGGATTGGGTGCGCGAAGAAGTTCTGCGCCCAGTCCCCAGCCATGCCTCCTGTGCCAGCTCGGCCGCTCAGCGCCGAGGCCCCGTCGCACCGACGGCCCCAAACGACCTTCTGGCAGCTGCATTCTCCAAAGGGAAAGTCTCCTCGGGCAGCAAACCACAGCCCCAACGCGCCTCGAATCGAGAAAGCAACGCAAGCCGTTTTCGCCCCCGGCCCTCTGCTCTCCATAGGGCGAACCGGGCCTGGGCTGCCCCGGCTCCCTGGGCCCTGCTGCTTTGCTGGGGGTCTCCGGTGCCCGAAACCCACTCCCCACGGGTTCTCCTTCGTGGGGAAGCAGGATTCGGCGCGCGAAGGCCTTCTGCGCCCAGCCCCAGCCATGCCCCTTGAGCCAGCTCGGCCGCTCAGCGCCGAGGCCCCGTTGCACCGAAGGCCCAAAACGAGCTTCTGGGAACTGCATTCTGCAAAGGGAAACACTCCTCCGGCAGCAAACCACAGCCCCAATGCGCCTCAGATCCAGAGAGCAACACAAGCCGTTTTCGCCCCCAGCCCCACGCTCTCCATAGCGCAAAGCGAGGCTGGGCTCCCTGGGCCCTGCTGCATTGCTGGGGGTCTCCAGCGCCCGAAACCTAGTCCCCATGAGTTCTCCTTCGTGGGGAGGCAGGATTGGGCGCGCGAAGAAGTTCTGCGCCCAGTCCCCAGCCATGCCTCCTGTGCCAGCTCGGCCGCTCAGCGCCGAGGCCCCGTCGCACCGACGGCCCCAAACGAGCTTCTGGCAGCTGCATTCTGCAAAGGGAAAGTCTCCTCGGGCAGCAAACCACAGCCCCAACGCGCCTCGGATCGAGAAAGCAACGCAAGCCGTTTTCGCCCCCGGCCCTCTGCTCTCCATAGGGCGAACCGGGCCTGGGCTGCCCCGGCTCCCTGGGCCCTGCTGCTTTGCTGGGGGTCTCCGGTGCCCGAAACCCACTCCCCACGGGTTCTCCTTCGTGGGGAAGCAGGATTGGGCGCACGAAGGCCTTCTGCGCCCAGCCCCAGCCATGCCCCTTGAGCCAGCTCGGCCGCTCAGCGCCGAGGCCCCGTTGCACCGAAGGCCCAAAACGAGCTTCTGGGAACTGCATTCTGCAAAGGGAAACACTCCTCCGGCAGCAAACCACAGCCCCAATGCGCCTCGGATCCAGAGAGCAACGCAAGCCGTTTTTGCCCCCGGCCCTACGCTCTCCATAGCGCAACGCAGGGCAGGGCTGCCCCTGGCTACCAGAGCCCTGCTGCTTTACTGGGTGTCTTCGGCGGCCAAAACCTTCTCCCCACGGGTTCTCCTTCGTGGGGAAGCAGGATTGGGAGCGCGAAGAAGTTCTGTGCCCAGGCCCCAGCCATGCCCGCTGAGCCAGCTTGGCCGCTCAGCGCCGAGTCCCCATCACACGGAACGCCCCAAACGAGCTTCTGGCAGCTGCATTCTGCAAAGGGAAACTCTCCTCGGGCAGCAAACCACAGCCCCAACGCGCCTCGAATCCAGAAAGCAACGCAAGCCTTTTTCAGCCCCGGCCCCACGCTCTCCATAGGGCAAAGCAGGTAGAGCTGCCCCTGGCTCCCTGGGCCCTGCTGCTTTGCTGGGTGTCTCAGCGTCCGAAACCCACTCCCCACGGGTTTTCCTTCGTGGGGAAGCAGGATTGGGCGCGAGAAGGCCTTCTGCGCCAAGGCCCCAGCCATGCCCCCTGAGCCAGCTCGGCCGCGCAGCGCCGAAGCCCCGTCGCACCGATGGCCCCAAACGAGCTTCTGGCAGCTGCATTCTGCAAAGGGAAACTCTCCTCGGGCAGCAAACCACAGACTCAACGCGCCTCAGATCCAGAAAGCAACGCAAGCCGTTTTCGCCACCGGTCCCACGCTCTCCATAGCGCAAAGCGGGGCTGGCCTGCCCCTGGCTCCCTGGGCCCTGCTGCTTTGCTGGGGGACTCCGGCGGCGCAAACCCACTCCCCACGGGTTCTCCTTCGTGGGGAAGCAGGATTGGGCGCGCGAAGGCCTTCTGCGCCCAGCCCCAGCCATGCCCCTTGAGCCAGCTCGGCCGCTCAGCGCCGAGGCCCCGTTGCACTGAAGGCCCAAAACGAGCTTCTGGGAACTGCATTCTGCAAAGGGAAACACTCCTCCGGCAGCAAACCACAGCCCCAATGCGCCTCGGATCCAGAGAGCAACACAAGCCGTTTTTGCCCCCAGCCCCACGCACTCCATAGCGCAACGCAGGGCAGGGCTGCCCCTGGCTACCAGAGCCCTGCTGCTTTACTGGGTGTCTTGGGCGGCCAAAACCTTCTCCCCACGGGTTCTCCTTCGTGGGGAAGCAGGATTGGGCGCGCGAAGAAGTTCTGTGCCCAGGCCCCAGCCATGCCCCCTGAGCCAGCTCGGCCGCTCAGCGCCGAGGCCCCATCACACGGAACGCCCCAAACGAGCTTCTGGCAGCTGCATTCTGCAAAGGGAAAGTCTCCTCGGGCAGCAAACCACAGCCCAACGCGCCTCGGATCGAGAAAGCAACGCAAGCCGTTTTCGCCCCCGGCCCTCTGCTCTCCATAGGGCGAACCGGGCCTGGACTGCCCCGGCTCCCAGGGCCCTGCTGCTTTGCTGGGGGTCTCCGGTGCCCGAAACCCACTCCCCACGGGTTCTCCTTCGTGGGGAAGCTGGATTGGGCGCGCGAAGAAGTTCTGTGCCCAGGCCCTGCCATGCCCCCTGAGCCAGCTCGGCCGCTCAGCCCCGAGGCCCCATCACACGGAACGCCCCAAACGAGCTTCTGGCAGCTGCATTCTGCAAAGGGAAACTCTCCTCGGGCAGCAAACCACAGCCCCAACGTGCTTCGGATCCAGAAAGCAACGCAAGCCGTTTTCGCCACCGGCCCCACGCTCTCCATAGCGCAAAGCGGGGCTGGCCTGCCCCTGGCTCCCTTGGCCCTGCTGCTTTTCTGGGGGTCTTCGGTGGCCGAAACCCACTCCCCACGGGTTCTCCTTCATGGGGAAGCAGGATTGGGCGTATGAAGAACTTCTGCGCCCAGGCCACAGCCATGCCCCCTGAGCCAGCTCGGCCGCTCAGCGCTGAGTCCCCATCACACGGAACGCCCCAAACGAGCTTCTGGCAGCTGAATTCTGCAAAGGAAACTCTCCTCGGGCAGCAAACCACAGCCCCAACGCGCCTCAGATCCAGAGAGCAACGCATGCCGTTTTTGCCCCCGGCCCCACGCTCTCCATAGCGCACGGCGAGGCTGGGCTGCCCCTGGCTCCCTGGGCCCTGCTGCATTGCTGGGGGTCTCCAGCGCCCGAAACCTAGTCCCCATGAGTTCTCCTTCGTGGGGAGGCAGGATTGGGCGCGCGAAGAAGTTCTGCGCCCAGTCCCCAGCCATGCCTCCTGTGCCAGCTCGGCCGCTCAGCGCCGAGGCCCCGTTGCACCGACGGCCCCAAACGAGCTTCTGGCAGCTGCATTCTGCAAAGGGAAAGTCTCCTCGGGCAGCAAACCACAGCCCCAACGTGCCTCGAATCCAGAAAGCAACGCAAGCCTTTTTCGGCCCCGGCCCCACGCTCTCCATAGGGCAAAGCGGGTAGAGCTGCCCCTGGCTCCCTGGGCCATGCTGCTTGGCTGGGGGTCTCCGGCGGCGCAAACCCAGTCCCCAAGTGTTCTCCTTCGTGGGGAAGCAGGATTGTGCGCGCGAAAGCCTTCTGCGCCCAGCCCCAGCCATGCCCCTTGAGCCAGCTCGGCCGCTCAGCGCCGAGGCCCCGTTGCACCGAAGGCCCAAAACGAGCTTCTGGGAACTGCATTCTGCAAAGTGAAACACTCCTCTGGCAGCAAACCACAGCCCCAATGCGCCTCAGATCCAGAGAGCAACACAAGCCGTTTTCGCCCCCGGCCCCACGCTCTCCATAGCGCAAAACGAGGCTGAGCTCCCTGGGCCCTGCTGCTTTGCTGGGGGTCTCCGGTGCCCGAAACCCACTCCCCACGGGTTTTCCTTCGTGGGGAAGCAGGATTGGGCGCGAGAAGGCCTTCTGCGCCCAGGCCCCAGCCATGCCCCCTGAGCCAGCTCGGCCGCGCAGCGCCGAAGCCCCGTCGCACCGATGGCCCCAAACGAGCTTCTGGCAGCTGCATTCTGCAAAGGGAAACTCTCCTCGGGCAGCAAACCACAGACTCAACGCGCCTCAGATCCAGAAAGCAACGCAAGCCGTTTTCGCAACCGGCCCCACGCTCTCCATAGCGCAAAGCGGGGCTAGCCTGCCCCTGGCTCCCTGGGCCCTGCTGCTTTGCTGGGGGTCTCCGGCGGCGCAAACCCAGTCCCCAAGTGTTCTCCTTCGTGGGGAAGCAGGATTGTGCGCGCGAAAGCCTTCTGCGCCCAGCCCCAGCCATGCCCCTTGAGCCAGCTCGGCCGCTCAGCGCCGAGGCCCCGTTGCACCGAAGGCCCAAAACGAGCTTCTGGGAACTGCATTCTGCAAAGTGAAACACTCCTCGGGCAGCAAACCACAGCCCCAACGCGCCTCGGATCGAGAAAGCAACGCAAGCCGTTTTCGCCCCCGGCCCTCTGCTCTCCATAGGGCGAACCGGGCCTGGGCTGCCCCGGCTCCCTGGGCCCTGCTGCTTTGCTGGGGGTCTCCGGTGCCCGAAACCCACTCCCCACGGGTTCTCCTTCGTGGGGAAGCAGGATTGGGCGCACGAAGGCCTTCTGCGCCCAGCCCCAGCCATGCCCCTTGAGCCAGCTCGGCCGCTCAGCGCCGAGGCCCCGTTGCACCAAAGGCCCAAAACGAGCTTCTGGGAACTGCATTCTGCAAAGGGAAACACTCCTCTGGCAGCAAACCACAGCCCCAATGCGCCTCAGATCCAGAGAGCAACACAAGCCGTTTTCGCCCCCGGCCCCACGCTCTCCATAGCGCAAAGCGAGGCTGTGCTCCCTGGGCCCTGCTGCATTGCTGGGGGTCTCCAGCGCCCGAAACCTAGTCCCCATGAGTTCTCCTTCGTGGGGAGGCAGGATTGGGCGCGCGAAGAAGTTCTGCGCCCAGTCCCCAGCCATGCCTTCTGTGCCAGCTCGGCCGCTCAGCGCCGAGGCCCCGTCGCACCGACGGCCCCAAACGAGCTTCTGGCAGCTGCATTCTGCAAAGGGAAACTCTCCTCGGGCAGCAAACCACAGCGCCAACGTGCCTCGGATCCAGAAAGCAACGCAAGCCGTTTTCGCCCCCGGCCCTACGCTCTCCATACGTACGAACCGGGCCTGGGCTGCCCCGGCTCCCTGGGCCCTGCTGCATTGCTGGGGGTCTCCGGTGCCCGAAACCCACTCCCCACGGGTTCTCCTTCGTGGGTAAGCAGGATTGGGCGCGCGAAGGCCTTCTGCGCCCAGCCCCAGCCATGCCCCTTGAGCCAGCTCGGCCGCTCAGCTCCGAGGCCCCGTTGCACCGAAGGCCCAAAACGAGCTTCTGGGAACTGCATTCTGCAACGGGAAACACTCCTCCGGCAGCAAACCACAGCCCCAATGCGCCTCGGATCCAGAGAGCAACGCAAGCCGTTTTTGCCCCCGGCCCTACGCTCTCCATAGCGCAACGCAGGGCAGGGCTGCCCCTGGCTACCAGAGCCCTGCTGCTTTACTGGGTGTCTTCGGCGGCCAAAACCTTCTCCCCACGGGTTCTCCTTCGTGGGGAAGCAGGATTGGGAGCGCGAAGAAGTTCTGTGCCCAGGCCCCAGCCATGCCCCTTGAGCCAGTTTGGCCGCTCAGCGCCGAGGCCCCATCACACGGAACGCCCAAAACGAGCTTCTGGCAGCTGCATTCTGCAAAGGGAAACTCTCCTCGGGCAGCAAACCACAGCCCCAACGCGCCTCGAATCCAGAAAGCAACGCAAGCCTTTTTCGGCCCCGGCCCCACGCTCTCCATAGGGCAAAGCGGGTAGAGCTGCCCCTGGCTCCCTGGGCCCTGCTGCTTTGCTGGGGGTCTCAGCGGCCGAAACCCACTCCCCACGGGTTTTCCTTCGTGGGGAAGCAGGATTGGGCGCGAGAAGGCCTTCTGCGCCCAGGCCCCAGCCATGCCCCTTGAGCCAGCTCGGCCGCGCAGCGCCGAAGCCCCGTCGCACCGATGGCCCCAAACGAGCTTCTGGCAGCTACATTCTGCAAAGGAAACTCTCCTCGGGCAGCAAACCACAGACTCAATGCGCCTCAGATCCAGAAAGCAACGCAAGCCGTTTTCGCCACCGGCCCCACGCTCTCCGTCGCGCAAAGCGGGGCTAGCCTGCCCCTGGCTCCCTGGGCCCTGCTGCTTTGCTGGGGGTCTCCAGCACCCGAAACCAAGTCCCCATGAGTTCTCCTTCGTGGGGAGGCAGGATTGGGCGCGCGAAGAAGTTCTGCGCCCAGTCCCCAGCCATGCCTCCTGTGCCAGCTCGGCCGCTCAGCGCCGAGGCCCCGTCGCACCGACGGCCCAAAACGAGCTTCTGGCAGCTGCATTCTGCAAAGGGAAAGTCTCCTCGGGCAGCAAACCACAGCCCCAACGCGCCTCGGATCGAGAAAGCAACGCAAGCCGTTTTCGCCCCCGGGCCTCTGCTCTCCATAGGGCGAACCGGGCCTGGGCTGCCCCAGCTCCCTGGGCCCTGCTGCTTTGCTGGGGGTCTCCGGTGCCCGAAACCCACTCCCCACGGGTTCTCCTTCGTGGGGAAGCAGGATTCGGCGCGCGAAGGCCTTCTGCGCCCAGCCCCAGCCATGCCCCTTGAGCCAGCTCGGCCGCTCAGCGCCGAGGCCCCGTTGCACCGAAGGCCCAAAACGAGCTTCTGGGAACTGCATTCTGCAAAGGGAAACACTCCTCTGGCAGCAAACCACAGCCCCAATGCGCCTCAGATCCAGAGAGCAACACAAGCCGTTTTCGCCCCCAGCCCCACGCTCTCCATAGCGCAAAGCGAGGCTGGGCTCCCTGGGCCCTGCTGCATTGCTGGGGGTCTCCAGCGCCCGAAACCTAGTCCCCATGAGTTCTCCTTCGTGGGGAGGCAGGATTGGGCGCGCGAAGAAGTTCTGCGCCCAGTCCCCAGCCATGCCTCCTGTGCCAGCTCGGCCGCTCAGCGCCGAGCCCCCGTCGCACCGATGGCCCCAAACGAGCTTCTGGCAGCTGCATTCTGCAAAGGGAAAGTCTCCTCGGGCAGCAAACCACAGCCCCAACGCGCCTCGGATCGAGAAAGCAACGCAAGCCGTTTTCGCCCCGGGCCTCTGCTCTCCATAGGGCGAACCGGGCCTGGGCTGCCCCGGCTCCCTGGGCCCTGCTGCTTTGCTGGGGGTCTCCGGTGCCCGAAACCCACTCCCCACGGGTTCTCCTTCGTGGGGAAGCAGGATTGGGCGCACGAAGGCCTTCTGCGCCCAGCCCCAGCCATGCCCCTTGAGCCAGCTCGGCCGCTCAGCGCCGAGGCCCCGTTGCACCGAAGGCCCAAAACGAGCTTCTGGGAACTGCATTCTGCAAAGGGAAACACTCCTCCGGCAGCAAACCACAGCCCCAATGCGCCTCGGATCCAGAGAGCAACGCAAGCTGTTTTTGCCCCCGGCCCTACGCTCTCCATAGCGCAACGCAGGGCAGGGCTGCCCCTGGCTACCAGAGCCCTGCTGCTTTACTGGGTGTCTTCGGCGGCCAAAACCTTCTCCCCACGGGTTCTCCTTCGTGGGGAAGCAGGATTGGGAGCGCGAAGAAGTTCTGTGCCCAGGCCCCAGCCATGCCCCTTGAGCCAGTTTGGCCGCTCAGCGCCGAGGCCCCATCACACGGAACGCCCAAAACGAGCTTCTGGCAGCTGCATTCTGCAAAGGGAAACTCTCCTCGGGCAGCAAACCACAGCCCCAACGCGCCTCGAATCCAGAAAGCAACGCAAGCCTTTTTCGGCCCCGGCCCCACGCTCTCCATAGGGCAAAGCGGGTAGAGCTGCCCCTGGCTCCCTGGGCCCTGCTGCTTTGCTGGGGGTCTCAGCGGCCGAAACCCACTCCCCACGGGTTTTCCTTCGTGGGGAAGCAGGATTGGGCGCGAGAAGGCCTTCTGCGCCCAGGCCCCAGCCATGCCCCTTGAGCCAGCTCGGCCGCGCAGCGCCGAAGCCCCGTCGCACCGATGGCCCCAAACGAGCTTCTGGCAGCTACATTCTGCAAAGGAAACTCTCCTCGGGCAGCAAACCACAGACTCAATGCGCCTCAGATCCAGAAAGCAACGCAAGCCGTTTTCGCCACCGGCCCCACGCTCTCCGTCGCGCAAAGCGGGGCTAGCCTGCCCCTGGCTCCCTGGGCCCTGCTGCTTTGCTGGGGGTCTCCAGCACCCGAAACCAAGTCCCCATGAGTTCTCCTTCGTGGGGAGGCAGGATTGGGCGCGCGAATAAGTTCTGCGCCCAGTCCCCAGCCATGCCTCCTGTGCCAGCTCGGCCGCTCAGCGCCGAGGCCCCGTCGCACCGACGGCCCAAAACGAGCTTCTGGCAGCTGCATTCTGCAAAGGGAAAGTCTCCTCGGGCAGCAAACCACAGCCCCAACGCGCCTCGGATCGAGAAAGCAACGCAAGCCGTTTTCGCCCCCGGGCCTCTGCTCTCCATAGGGCGAACCGGGCCTGGGCTGCCCCAGCTCCCTGGGCCCTGCTGCTTTGCTGGGGGTCTCCGGTGCCCGAAACCCACTCCCCACGGGTTCTCCTTCGTGGGGAAGCAGGATTCGGCGCGCGAAGGCCTTCTGCGCCCAGCCCCAGCCATGCCCCTTGAGCCAGCTCGGCCGCTCAGCGCCGAGGCCCCGTTGCACCGAAGGCCCAAAACGAGCTTCTGGGAACTGCATTCTGCAAAGGGAAACACTCCTCTGGCAGCAAACCACAGCCCCAATGCGCCTCAGATCCAGAGAGCAACACAAGCCGTTTTCGCCCCCAGCCCCACGCTCTCCATAGCGCAAAGCGAGGCTGGGCTCCCTGGGCCCTGCTGCATTGCTGGGGGTCTCCAGCGCCCGAAACCTAGTCCCCATGAGTTCTCCTTCGTGGGGAGGCAGGATTGGGCGCGCGAAGAAGTTCTGCGCCCAGTCCCCAGCCATGCCTCCTGTGCCAGCTCGGCCGCTCAGCGCCGAGCCCCCGTCGCACCGACGGCCCCAAACGAGCTTCTGGCAGCTGCATTCTGCAAAGGGAAAGTCTCCTCGGGCAGCAAACCACAGCCCCAACGCGCCTCGGATCGAGAAAGCAACGCAAGCCGTTTTCGCCCCGGCCCTCTGCTCTCCATAGGGCGAACCGGGCCTGGGCTGCCCCGGCTCCCTGGGCCCTGCTGCTTTGCTGGGGGTCTCCGGTGCCCGAAACCCACTCCCCACGGGTTCTCCTTCGTGGGGAAGCAGGATTGGGCGCACGAAGGCCTTCTGCGCCCAGCCCCAGCCATGCCCCTTGAGCCAGCTCGGCCGCTCAGCGCCGAGGCCCCGTTGCACCGAAGGCCCAAAACGAGCTTCTGGGAACTGCATTCTGCAAAGTGAAACACTCCTCCGGCAGCAAACCACAGCCCCAATGCGCCTCGGATCCAGAGAGCAACGCAAGCTGTTTTTGCCCCCGGCCCTACACTCTCCATAGCGCAACGCAGGGCAGGGCTGCCCCTGGCTACCAGAGCCCTGCTGCTTTACTGGGTGTCTTCGGCGGCCAAAACCTTCTCCCCACGGGTTCTCCTTCGTGGGGAAGCAGGATTGGGAGCGCGAAGAAGTTCTGTGCCCAGGCCCCAGCCATGCCCCTTGAGCCAGTTTGGCCGCTCAGCGCCGAGGCCCCATCACACGGAACGCCCAAAACGAGCTTCTGGCAGCTGCATTCTGCAAAGGGAAACTCTCCTCGGGCAGCAAACCACAGCCCCAACGCGCCTCGAATCCAGAAAGCAACGCAAGCCTTTTTCGGCCCCGGCCCCACGCTCTCCATAGGGCAAAGCGGGTAGAGCTGCCCCTGGCTCCCTGGGCCCTGCTGCTTTGCTGGGGGTCTCAGCGGCCGAAACCCACTCCCCACGGGTTTTCCTTCGTGGGGAAGCAGGATTGGGCGCGAGAAGGCCTTCTGCGCCCAGGCCCCAGCCATGCCCCTTGAGCCAGCTCGGCCGCGCAGCGCCGAAGCCCCGTCGCACCGATGGCCCCAAACGAGCTTCTGGCAGCTACATTCTGCAAAGGAAACTCTCCTCGGGCAGCAAACCACAGACTCAATGCGCCTCAGATCCAGAAAGCAACGCAAGCCGTTTTCACCACCGGCCCCACGCTCTCCTTCGCGCAAAGCGGGGCTAACCTGCCCCTGGCTCCCTGGGCCCTGCTGCTTTGCTGGGGGTCTCCAGCACCCGAAACCTAGTCCCCATGAGTTCTCCTTCGTGGGGAGGCAGGATTGGGCGCGCGAAGAAGTTCTGCGCCCAGTCCCCAGCCATGCCTCCTGTGCCAGCTCGGCCGCTCAGCGCCGAGGCCCCGTCGCACCGACGGCCCAAAACGAGCTTCTGGCAGCTGCATTCTGCAAAGGGAAAGTCTCCTCGGGCAGCAAACCACAGCCCCAACGCGCCTCGGATCGAGAAAGCAACGCAAGCCGTTTTCGCCCCCGGGCCTCTGCTCTCCATAGGGCGAACCGGGCCTGGGCTGCCCCAGCTCCCTGGGCCCTGCTGCTTTGCTGGGGGTCTCCGGTGCCCGAAACCCACTCCCCACGGGTTCTCCTTCGTGGGGAAGCAGGATTCGGCGCGCGAAGGCCTTCTGCGCCCAGCCCCAGCCATGCCCCTTGAGCCAGCTCGGCCGCTCAGCGCCGAGGCCCCGTTGCACCGAAGGCCCAAAACGAGCTTCTGGGAACTGCATTCTGCAAAGGGAAACACTCCTCTGGCAGCAAACCACAGCCCCAATGCGCCTCAGATCCAGAGAGCAACACAAGCCGTTTTCGCCCCCAGCCCCACGCTCTCCATAGCGCAAAGCGAGGCTGGGCTCCCTGGGCCCTGCTGCATTGCTGGGGGTCTCCAGCGCCCGAAACCTAGTCCCCATGAGTTCTCCTTCGTGGGGAGGCAGGATTGGGCGCGCGAAGAAGTTCTGCGCCCAGTCCCCAGCCATGCCTCCTGTGCCAGCTCGGCCGCTCAGCGCCGAGCCCCCGTCGCACCGACGGCCCCAAACGAGCTTCTGGCAGCTGCATTCTGCAAAGGGAAAGTCTCCTCGGGCAGCAAACCACAGCCCCAACGCGCCTCGGATCGAGAAAGCAACGCAAGCCGTTTTCGCCCCGGCCCTCTGCTCTCCATAGGGCGAACCGGGCCTGGGCTGCCCCGGCTCCCTGGGCCCTGCTGCTTTGCTGGGGGTCTCCGGTGCCCGAAACCCACTCCCCACGGGTTCTCCTTCGTGGGGAAGCAGGATTGGGCGCACGAAGGCCTTCTGCGCCCAGCCCCAGCCATGCCCCTTGAGCCAGCTCGGCCGCTCAGCGCCGAGGCCCCGTTGCACCGAAGGCCCAAAACGAGCTTCTGGGAACTGCATTCTGCAAAGTGAAACACTCCTCCGGCAGCAAACCACAGCCCCAATGCGCCTCGGATCCAGAGAGCAACGCAAGCTGTTTTTGCCCCCGGCCCTACACTCTCCATAGCGCAACGCAGGGCAGGGCTGCCCCTGGCTACCAGAGCCCTGCTGCTTTACTGGGTGTCTTCGGCGGCCAAAACCTTCTCCCCACGGGTTCTCCTTCGTGGGGAAGCAGGATTGGGAGCGCGAAGAAGTTCTGTGCCCAGGCCCCAGCCATGCCCCTTGAGCCAGTTTGGCCGCTCAGCGCCGAGGCCCCATCACACGGAACGCCCAAAACGAGCTTCTGGCAGCTGCATTCTGCAAAGGGAAACTCTCCTCGGGCAGCAAACCACAGCCCCAACGCGCCTCGAATCCAGAAAGCAACGCAAGCCTTTTTCGGCCCCGGCCCCACGCTCTCCATAGGGCAAAGCGGGTAGAGCTGCCCCTGGCTCCCTGGGCCCTGCTGCTTTGCTGGGGGTCTCAGCGGCCGAAACCCACTCCCCACGGGTTTTCCTTCGTGGGGAAGCAGGATTGGGCGCGAGAAGGCCTTCTGCGCCCAGGCCCCAGCCATGCCCCTTGAGCCAGCTCGGCCGCGCAGCGCCGAAGCCCCGTCGCACCGATGGCCCCAAACGAGCTTCTGGCAGCTACATTCTGCAAAGGAAACTCTCCTCGGGCAGCAAACCACAGACTCAATGCGCCTCAGATCCAGAAAGCAACGCAAGCCGTTTTCGCCACCGGCCCCACGCTCTCCTTCGCGCAAAGCGGGGCTAACCTGCCCCTGGCTCCCTGGGCCCTGCTGCTTTGCTGGGGGTCTCCAGCACCCGAAACCTAGTCCCCATGAGTTCTCCTTCGTGGGGAGGCAGGATTGGGCGCGCGAAGAAGTTCTGCGCCCAGTCCCCAGCCATGCCTCCTGTGCCAGCTCGGCCGCTCAGCGCCGAGGCCCCGTCGCACCGACGGCCCAAAACGAGCTTCTGGCAGCTGCATTCTGCAAAGGGAAAGTCTCCTCGGGCAGCAAACCACAGCCCCAACGCGCCTCGGATCGAGAAAGCAACGCAAGCCGTTTTCGCCCCCGGGCCTCTGCTCTCCATAGGGCGAACCGGGCCTGGGCTGCCCCAGCTCCCTGGGCCCTGCTGCTTTGCTGGGGGTCTCCGGTGCCCGAAACCCACTCCCCACGGGTTCTCCTTCGTGGGGAAGCAGGATTCGGCGCGCGAAGGCCTTCTGCGCCCAGCCCCAGCCATGCCCCTTGAGCCAGCTCGGCCGCTCAGCGCCGAGGCCCCGTTGCACCGAAGGCCCAAAACGAGCTTCTGGGAACTGCATTCTGCAAAGGGAAACACTCCTCCGGCAGCAAACCACAGCCCCAATGCGCCTCAGATCCAGAGAGCAACACAAGCCGTTTTCGCCCCCAGCCCCACGCTCTCCATAGCGCAAAGCAAGGCTGGGCTCCCTGGGCCCTGCTGCATTGCTGGGGGTCTCCAGCGCCCGAAACCTAGTCCCCATGAGTTCTCCTTCGTGGGGAGGCAGGATTGGGCGCGCGAAGAAGTTCTGCGCCCAGTCCCCAGCCATGCCTCCTGTGCCAGCTCGGCCGCTCAGCGCCGAGCCCCCGTCGCACCGACGGCCCCAAACGAGCTTCTGGCAGCTGCATTCTGCAAAGGGAAAGTCTGCTCGGGCAGCAAACCACAGCCCCAACGCGCCTCGGATCGAGAAAGCAACGCAAGCCGTTTTCGCCCCCGGCCCTCTGCTCTCCATAGGGCGAACCGGGCCTGGGCTGCCCCGGCTCCCTGGGCCCTGCTGCTTTGCTGGGTGTCTCCGGTGCCCGAAACCCACTCCCCACGGGTTCTCCTTCGTGGGGAAGCAGGATTGGGCGCACGAAGGCCTTCTGCGCCCAGCCCCAGCCATGCCCCTTGAGCCAGCTCGGCCGCTCAGCGCCGAGGCCCCGTTGCACCGAAGGCCCAAAACGAGCTTCTGGGAACTGCATTCTGCAAAGGGAAACACTCCTCCGGCAGCAAACCACAGCCCCAATGCGCCTCAGATCCAGAGAGCAACACAAGCCGATTTCGCCCCCGGCCCCACGCTCTCCATAGCGCAAAGCGAGGCTGAGCTCCCTGGGCCCTGCTGCATTGCTGGGGGTCTCCAGCCCCCGAAACCTAGTCCCCATGAGTTCTCCTTCGTGGGGAGGCAGGATTGGGCGCGCGAAGACGTTCTGCGCCCAGTCCCCAGCCATGCCTCCTGTGCCAGCTCGGCCGCTCAGCGCCGAGGCCCCATCGCACCGACGGCCCCAAACGAGCTTCTGGCAGCTGCATTCTGCAAAGGGAAACTCTCCTCGGGCAGCAAACCACAGCCCAAACGCGCCTCGGATCGAGAAAGCAACGCAAGCCGTTTTCGCCCCCGGCCCTCTGCTCTCCATAGGGCGAACCGGGCCTGGGCTGCCCCGGCTCCCTGGGCCCTGCTGCTTTGCTGGGGGTCTCCGGTGCCCGAAACCCACTCCCCACAGGTTCTCCTTCGTGGGGAAGCAGGATTGGGCGCGCGAAGGCCTTCTGTGCCCAGCCCCAGCCATGCCCCTTGAGCCAGCTCGGCCGCTCAGCACCGAGGCCCCGTTGCACCGAAGGCCCAAAACGAGCTTCTGGGAACTGCATTCTGCAAAGTGAAACACTCCTCCGGCAGCAAACCACAGCCCCAATGTGCCTCAGATCCAGAGAGCAACGCAAGCCGTTTTTGCCCCCGGCCCCACGCTCTCCATAGGGCAAAGCAGGGCTGAGCTGACCCTGGCTCCCTGGACCCTGCTGCTTTGCTGGGTGTCTCCGGCGGAAGACACTCACTCCCCACGGGTTCTCCTTCGTTGGGAAGCAGGATTAGGGGGACGATGGCCTCATGCGCACAGTTCCCAGCCATGCCCCTTGAGCCAGCTCGGCGGCACAGCGCTGAGGTCCAGTCGCACCTTCGGCCCAAAACGAGCTTCTGGCAGCTGCATTCTGCAAAGGGAAACTCTCCTCGGGCAGCAAACCACAGCCCCAACGTGCCTCGGATCCAGAAAGCAACGCAAGCCGTTTTCGCCACCGGCCCCACGCTCTCCATAGCGCAAAGCGGGGCTGGCCTGCCCCTGGCTACCAGAGCCCTGCTGCTTTACTGGGTGTCTTCGGCGGCCAAAACCTTCTCCCCACGGGTTCTCCTTCGTGGGGAAGCAGGATTGGGAGCGCGAAGAAGTTCTGTGCCCAGGCCCCAGCCATGCCCCCTGAGCCAGCTTGGCTGCTCAGCGCCGAGGCCCCATCACACGGAACGTCCAAAACGAGCTTCTGGCAGCTGCATTCTGCAAAGGGAAACTCTCCTCGGGCAGCAAACCACAGCCCCAACGCGCCTCGAATACAGAAAGCAACACAAGCCTTTTTCAGCCCCGGCCCCACGTTCTCCATAGGGCAAAGCGGGTAGAGCTGCCCCTGGCTCCCTGGGCCCTGCTGCTTTGCTGGGGGTCTCAGCGTCCGAAACCCACTCCCCACGGTTTTTCCTTCGTGGGGAAGCAGGATTGGGCGCGAGAAGGCCTTCTGCGCCCAGGCCCCAGCCATGCCCCCTGAGCCAGCTCGGCCGCGCAGCGCCGAAGCCCCGTCGCACCGATGGCCCCAAACGAGCTTCTGGCAGCTGCATTCTGCAAAGGGAAACTCTCCTCGGGCAGCAAACAACAGCCCCAATGCGCCTCAGATCCAGAGAGCAGCGCAAGCCGTTTTTGCCCCCGGCCCCACGCTCTCCATAGCGCAAAGCGAGGCTGAGCTCCCTGGGCCCTGCTGCATTGCTGGGGGTCTCCAGCCCCCGAAACCTAGTCCCCATGAGTTCTCCTTCGTGGGGAGGCAGGATTGGGCGCGCGAAGACGTTCTGCGCCCAGTCCCCAGCCATGCCTCCTGTGCCAGCTCGGCCGCGCAGCGCCGAAGCCCCGTCGCACCGATGGCCCCAAACGAGCTTCTGGCAGCTGCATTCTGCAAAGGGAAACTCTCCTCGGGCAGCAAACCACAGACTCAACGCGCCTCAGATCCAGAAAGCAACGCAAGCCGTTTTCGCCACCGGCCCCACGCTCTCCATCGCGCAAAGCGGGGCTAGCCTGCCCCTGGCTCCCTGGGCCCTGCTGCTTTGCTGGGGGTCTCCGGCGGCGCAAACCCAGTCCCCAAGTGTTCTCCTTCGTGGGGAAGCAGGATTGTGCCCGCGAAAGCCTTCTGCGCCCAGCCCCAGCCATGCCCCTTGAGCCAGCTCGGCCGCTCAGCGCCGAGGCCCCGTTGCACCGAAGGCCCAAAACGAGCTTCTGGGAACTGCATTCTGCAAAGTGAAACACTCCTCCGGCAGCAAACCACAGCCCCAATGCGCCTCAGATCCAGAGAGCAACACAAGCCGTTTTCGCCCCCGGCCCCACGCTCTCCATAGCGCAAAGCGAGGCTGGGCTGCCCCTGGCTCCCTGGGCCCTGCTGCATTGCTGGGGGTCTCCAGCGCCCGAAACCTAGTCCCCATGAGTTCTCCTTCGTGGGGAGGCAGGATTGGGTGCGCGAAGAAGTTCTGCGCCCAGTCCCCAGCCATGCCTCCTGTGCCAGCTCGGCCGCTCAGCGCCGAGGCCCCGTCGCACCGACGGCCCCAAACGACCTTCTGGCAGCTGCATTCTCCAAAGGGAAAGTCTCCTCGGGCAGCAAACCACAGCCCCAACGCGCCTCGAATCGAGAAAGCAACGCAAGCCGTTTTCGCCCCCGGCCCTCTGCTCTCCATAGGGCGAACCGGGCCTGGGCTGCCCCGGCTCCCTGGGCCCTGCTGCTTTGCTGGGGGTCTCCGGTGCCCGAAACCCACTCCCCACGGGTTCTCCTTCGTGGGGAAGCAGGATTCGGCGCGCGAAGGCCTTCTGCGCCCAGCCCCAGCCATGCCCCTTGAGCCAGCTCGGCCGCTCAGCGCCGAGGCCCCGTTGCACCGAAGGCCCAAAACGAGCTTCTGGGAACTGCATTCTGCAAAGGGAAACACTCCTCCGGCAGCAAACCACAGCCCCAATGCGCCTCAGATCCAGAGAGCAACACAAGCCGTTTTCGCCCCCAGCCCCACGCTCTCCATAGCGCAAAGCGAGGCTGGGCTCCCTGGGCCCTGCTGCATTGCTGGGGGTCTCCAGCGCCCGAAACCTAGTCCCCATGAGTTCTCCTTCGTGGGGAGGCAGGATTGGGCGCGCGAAGAAGTTCTGCGCCCAGTCCCCAGCCATGCCTCCTGTGCCAGCTCGGCCGCTCAGCGCCGAGGCCCCGTCGCACCGACGGCCCCAAACGAGCTTCTGGCAGCTGCATTCTGCAAAGGGAAAGTCTCCTCGGGCAGCAAACCACAGCCCCAACGCGCCTCGGATCGAGAAAGCAACGCAAGCCGTTTTCGCCCCCGGCCCTCTGCTCTCCATAGGGCGAACCGGGCCTGGGCTGCCCCGGCTCCCTGGGCCCTGCTGCTTTGCTGGGGGTCTCCGGTGCCCGAAACCCACTCCCCACGGGTTCTCCTTCGTGGGGAAGCAGGATTGGGCGCACGAAGGCCTTCTGCGCCCAGCCCCAGCCATGCCCCTTGAGCCAGCTCGGCCGCTCAGCGCCGAGGCCCCGTTGCACCGAAGGCCCAAAACGAGCTTCTGGGAACTGCATTCTGCAAAGGGAAACACTCCTCCGGCAGCAAACCACAGCCCCAATGCGCCTCGGATCCAGAGAGCAACGCAAGCCGTTTTTGCCCCCGGCCCTACGCTCTCCATAGCGCAACGCAGGGCAGGGCTGCCCCTGGCTACCAGAGCCCTGCTGCTTTACTGGGTGTCTTCGGCGGCCAAAACCTTCTCCCCACGGGTTCTCCTTCGTGGGGAAGCAGGATTGGGAGCGCGAAGAAGTTCTGTGCCCAGGCCCCAGCCATGCCCCCTGAGCCAGCTTGGCCGCTCAGCGCCAAGGCCCCATCACACGGAACGCCCAAAACGAGCTTCTGGCAGCTGCATTCTGCAAAGGGAAACTCTCCTCGGGCAGCAAACCACAGCCCCAACGCGCCTCGAATCCAGAAAGCAACGCAAGCCTTTTTCAGCCCCGGCCCCACGCTCTCCATAGGGCAAAGCAGGTAGAGCTGCCCCTGGCTCCCTGGGCCCTGCTGCTTTGCTGGGTGTCTCAGCGTCCGAAACCCACTCCCCACGGGTTTTCCTTCGTGGGGAAGCAGGATTGGGCGCGAGAAGGCCTTCTGCGCCAAGGCCCCAGCCATGCCCCCTGAGCCAGCTCGGCCGCGCAGCGCCGAAGCCCCGTCGCACCGATGGCCCCAAACGAGCTTCTGGCAGCTGCATTCTGCAAAGGGAAACTCTCCTCGGGCAGCAAACCACAGACTCAACGCGCCTCAGATCCAGAAAGCAACGCAAGCCTTTTTCGCCACCGGTCCCACGCTCTCCATAGCGCAAAGCGGGGCTAGCCTGCCCCTGGCTCTCTGGGCCCTGCTGCTTTGCTGGGGGTCTCCGGCGGCGCAAACCCAGTCCCCAAGTGTTCTCCTTCGTGGGGAAGCAGGATTGTGCGCGCGAAAGCCTTCTGCGCCCAGCCCCAGCCATGCCCCTTGAGCCAGCTCGGCCGCTCAGCGCCGAGGCCCCGTTTCACCGAAGGCCCAAAACGAGCTTCTGGGAACTGCATTCTGCAAAGTGAAACACTCCTCCGGCAGCAAACCACAGCCCCAATGCGCCTCAGATCCAGAGAGCAACACAAGCCGTTTTCGCCCCCGGCCCCACGCTCTCCATAGCGCAAAGCGAGGCTGGGCTGCCCCTGGCTCCCTGGGCCCTGCTGCATTGCTGGGGGTCTCCAGCGCCCGAAACCTAGTCCCCATGAGTTCTCCTTCGTGGGGAGGCAGGATTGGGCGCGCGAAGAAGTTCTGCGCCCAGTCCCCAGCCATGCCTCCTGTGCCAGCTCGGCCGCTCAGCGCCGAGGCCCCGTCGCACCGACGGCCCCAAACGAGCTTCTGGCAGCTGCATTCTGCAAAGGGAAAGTCTCCTCGGGCAGCAAACCACAGCCCCAACGCGCCTCGGATCGAGAAAGCAACGCAAGCCGTTTCCGCCCCCGGCCCTCTGCTCTCCATAGGGCGAACCGGGCCTGGGCTGCCCCGGCTCCCTGGGCCCTGCTGCTTTGCTGGGGGTCTCCGGTGCCCGAAACCCACTCCCCACGGGTTCTCCTTCGTGGGGAAGCAGAATTCGGCGCGCGAAGGCCTTCTGCGCCCAGCCCCAGCCATGCCCCTTGAGCCAGCTCGGCCGCTCAGCGCCGAGGCCCCGTTGCACCGAAGGCCCAAAACGAGCTTCTGGGAACTGCATTCTGCAAAGGGAAACACTCCTCCGGCAGCAAACCACAGCCCCAATGCGCCTCAGATCCAGAGAGCAACACAAGCCGTTTTCGCCCCCGGCCCCACGCTCTCCATAGCGCAAAGCGAGGCTGAGCTCCCTGGGCCCTGCTGCATTGCTGGGGGTCTCCAGCCCCCGAAACCTAGTCCCCATGAGTTCTCCTTCGTGGGGAGGCAGGATTGGGCGCGCGAAGACGTTCTGCGCCCAGTCCCCAGCCATGCCTCCTGTGCCAGCTCGGCCGCTCAGCGCCGAGGCCCCATCGCACCGACGGCCCCAAACGATCTTCTGGCAGCTGCATTCTGCAAAGGGAAACTCTCCTCGGGCAGCAAACCACAGCCCAAACGCGCCTCGGATCGAGAAAGCAACGCAAGCCGTTTTCGCCCCCGGCCCTCTGCTCTCCATAGGGCGAACCGGGCCTGGGCTGCCCCGGCTCCCTGGGCCCTGCTGCTTTGCTGGGGGTCTCCGGTGCCCGAAACCCACTCCCCACGGGTTCTCCTTCGTGGGGAAGCAGGATTGGGCGCGCGAAGGCCTTCTGCGCCCAGCCCCAGCCATGCCCCTTGAGCCAGCTCGGCCGCTCAGCACCGAGGCCCCGTTGCACCGAAGGCCCAAAACGAGCTTCTGGGAACTGCATTCTGCAAAGTGAAACACTCCTCCGACAGCAAACCACAGCCCCAATGTGCCTCAGATCCAGAGAGCAACGCAAGCCGTTTTTGCCCCCGGCCCCACGCTCTCCATAGGGCAAAGCAGGGCTGAGCTGACCCTGGCTCCCTGGACCCTGCTGCTTTGCTGGGTGTCTCCGGCGGAAGACACTCACTCCCCACGGGTTCTCCTTCGTTGGGAAGCAGGATTAGGGGGACGATGGCCTCATGCGCACAGTTCCCAGCCATGCCCCTTGAGCCAGCTCGGCGGCACAGCGCTGAGGTCCAGTCGCACCTTCGGCCCAAAACGAGCTTCTGGCAGCTGCATTCTGCAAAGGGAAACTCTCCTCGGGCAGCAAACCACAGCCCCAACGTGCCTCGGATCCAGAAAGCAACGCAAGCCGTTTTCGCCACCGGCCCCACGCTCTCCATAGCGCAAAGCGGGGCTGGCCTGCCCCTGGCTACCAGAGCCCTGCTGCTTTACTGGGTGTCTTCGGCGGCCAAAACCTTCTCCCCACGGGTTCTCCTTCGTGGGGAAGCAGGATTGGGAGCGCGAAGAAGTTCTGTGCCCAGGCCCCAGCCATGCCCCCTGAGCCAGCTTGGCCGCTCAGCGCCGAGGCCCCATCACACGGAACGCCCCAAACGAGCTTCTGGCAGCTGCATTCTGCAAAGGGAAACTCTCCTCGGGCAGCAAACCACAGCCCCAACGCGCCTCGAATCCAGAAAGCAACGCAAGCCTTTTTCAGCCCCGGCCCCACGCTCTCCATAGGGCAAAGCAGGTAGAGCTGCCCCTGGCTCCCTGGGCCCTGCTGCTTTGCTGGGTGTCTCAGCGTCCGAAACCCACTCCCCACGGGTTTTCCTTCGTGGGGAAGCAGGATTGGGCGCGAGAAGGCCTTCTGCGCCCAGGCCCCAGCCATGCCCCCTGAGCCAGCTCGGCCGCGCAGCGCCGAAGCCCCGTCGCACCGATGGCCCCAAACGAGCTTCTGGCAGCTGCATTCTGCAAAGGGAAACTCTCCTCGGGCAGCAAACCACAGACTCAACGCGCCTCAGATCCAGAAAGCAACGCAAGCCGTTTTCGCCACCGTTCCCACGCTCTCCATAGCGCAAAGCGGGGCTAGCCTGCCCCTGGCTCCCTGGGCCCTGCTGCTTTGCTGGGGGTCTCCGGCGGCGCAAACCCAGTCCCCAAGTGTTCTCCTTCGTGGGGAAGCAGGATTGTGCGCGCAAAAGCCTTCTGCGCCCAGCCCCAGCCATGCCCCTTGAGCCAGCTCGGCCGCTCAGCGCCGAGGCCCCGTTGCACCGAAGGCCCAAAACGAGCTTCTGGGAACTGCATTCTGCAAAGTGAAACACTCCTCCGGCAGCAAACCACAGCCCCAATGCGCCTCAGATCCAGAGAGCAACACAAGCCGTTTTCGCCCCCGGCCCCACGCTCTCCATAGCGCAAAGCGAGGCTGGGCTGCCCCTGGCTCCCTGGGCCCTGCTGCATTGCTGGGGGTCTCCAGCGCCCGAAACCTAGTCCCCATGAGTTCTCCTTCGTGGGGAGGCAGGATTGGGCGCGCGAAGACGTTCTGCGCCCAGTCCCCAGCCATGCCTCCTGTGCCAGCTCGTCCCCTCAGCTCCGAGGCCCCGTCGCACCGACGGCCCCAAACGAGCTTCTGGCAGCTGCATTCTGCAAAGGGAAAGTCTCCTCGGGCAGCAAACCACAGCCCCAACGCGCCTCGGATCGAGAAAGCAACGCAAGCCGTTTTCGCCCCCGGCCCTCTGCTCTCCATAGGGCGAACCGGGCCTGGGCTGCCCCGGCTCCCTGGGCCCTGCTGCTTTGCTGGGGGTCTCCGGTGCCCGAAACCCACTCCCCACGGGTTCTCCTTCGTGGGGAAGCAGGATTGGGCGCGCGAAGACGTTCTGCGCCCAGTCCCCAGCCATGCCTCCTGTGCCAGCTCGGCCGCTCAGCGCCGAGGCCCCGTCGCACCGACGGCCCAAAACGAGCTTCTGGCAGCTGCATTCTGCAAATGGAAACTCTCCTCGGGCAGCAAACCACAGCCCCAACGTGCCTCGGATCGAGAAAGCAACGCAAGCCGTTTTCGCCACCGGCCCCACGCTCTCCATAGCGCAAAGCGGGGCTGCCCTGCCCCTGGCTCCCTGGGCCCTGCTGCTTTGCTGGGGGACTCCGGCGGCGCAAACCCACTCGCCACGGGTTCTCCTTCGTGGGGAAGCAGGATTGGGCGTATGAAGAACTTCTGCGCCCAGGCCACAGCCATGACCCCTGAGCCAGCTCGGCCGCTCAGCGCTGGGTCCCCATCACACGGAACGCCCCAAACGAGCTTCTGGCAGCTGAATTCTGCAAAGGAAACTCTCCTCGGGCAGCAAACCACAGCCCCAACGCGCCTCAGATCCAGAGAGCAACGCAAGCCGTTTTTGCCCCCGGCACCACGCTCTCCATAGCGCACGGCGAGGCTGGGCTGCCCCTGGCTCCCTGGGCCCTGCTGCATTGCTGGGGGTCTCCAGCGCCCGAAACCTAGTCCCCATGAGTTCTCCTTCGTGGGGAGGCAGGATTGGCCGCGCGAAGACGTTCTGCGCCCAGTCCCCAGCCATGCCTCCTGTGCCAGCTCGGCCGCTCAGCGCCGAGGCCCCGTCGCACCGACGGCCCCAAACGAGCTTCTGGCAGCTGCATTCTGCAAAGGGAAAGTCTCCTCGGGCAGCAAACCACAGCCCAACGCGCCTCGGCTCGAGAAAGCAACGCAAGCCGTTTTCGCCCCCGGCCCTCTGCTCTCCATAGGGCGAACCGGGCCTGGGCTGCCCCGGCTCCCTGGGCCTTGCTGCTTTGCTGGGGGTCTCCGGTGCCCGAAACCCACTCCCCACGGGTTCTCCTTCGTGGGGAAGCAGGATTGGGCGCGCGAAGGCCTTCTGCGCCCAGCCCCAGCCATGCCCCTTGAGCCAGCTCGGCCGCTCAGCGCCGAGGCCCCGTTGCACCGAAGGCCCAAAACGAGCTTCTGGGAACTGCATTCTGCAAAGGGAAACACTCCTCCGGCAGCAAACCACAGCCCCAATGCGCCTCAGATCCAGAGAGCAACACAAGCCGTTTTCGCCCCCGGCCCCATGCTCTCCATAGCGCAAAGCGAGGCTGAGCTCCCTGGGCCCTGCTGCATTGCTGGGGGTCTCCAGCGCCCGAAACCTAGTCCCCATGAGTTCTCCTTCGTGGGCAGGCAGGATTGGGCTCGCGAAGAAGTTCTGGGCCCAGTCCCCAGCCATGCCTCCTGTGCCAGCTCGGCCGCTCAGCGCCGAGGCCCCGTCGCACCGACGGCCCCAAACGAGCTTCTGGCAGCTGCATTCTGCAAAGGGAAAGTCTCCTCGGGCAGCAAACCACAGCCCCAACGCGCCTCGGATCGAGAAAGCAACGCAAGCCGTTTTCGCCCCCGGCCCTCTGTTCTCCATAGGGCGAACCGGGCCTGGGCTGCCCCGGCTCCCTGGGCCCTGCTGCTTTGCTGGTGGTCTCCGGTGCCCGAAACCCACTCCCCACGGGTTCTCCTTCGTGGGGAAGCAGGATTGGGCGCGCGAAGGCCTTCTGCGCCCAGCCCCAGCCATGCCCCTTGAGCCAGCTCGGCCGCTGAGCGCCGAGGCCCCGTTGCACCGAAGGCCCAAAACGAGCTTCTGGGAACTGCATTCTGCAAAGGGAAACACTCCTCCGGCAGCAAACCACAGCCCCAATGCGCCTCAGATCCAGAGAGCAACACAAGCCGTTTTCGCCTCCGGCCCCACGCTCTCCATAGCGCAAAGCGAGGCTGGGCTGCCCCTGGCTCCCTGGGCCCTGCTGCATTGCTGGGGGTCTTCAGCGCCCGAAACCTAGTCCCCATGAGTTCTCCTTCGTGGGGAGGCAGGATTGGGCGCGCGAAGAAGTTCTGCGCCCAGTCCCCAGCCATGCCTCCTGTGGCAGCTCGGCCGCTCAGCGCCGAGGCCCCGTCGCACCGACGGCCCCAAACGAGCTTCTGGCAGCTGCATTCTGCAAAGGGAAACTCTCCTCGGGCAGCAAACCACAGCCCCAACGTGCCTTGGATCCAGAAAGCAACGCAAGCCTTCCTCGGCCCCGGCCCCACGCTCTCCATAGCGCAAAGCGGGGCTGGCCTGCCCCTGGCTCCCTGGGCCCTGCTGCTTTGCTGGGGGACTCCGGCGGCGCAAACCCACTCCCCACGGGTTCTCCTTCATGGGGAAGCAGGATTGGGCGCGCGAAGGCCTTCTGCGCCCAGCCCCAGCCATGCCCCTTGAACCAGCTCGGCTGCACAGCGCCGAGGCCCGGTTTTACCGAAGGCCCAAAACGAGCTTCTGGGAACTGCATTCTGCAAAGGGAAACACTCCTCCGGCAGCAAACCACAGCCCCAATGCGCCTCGGATCCAGAGAGCAACGCAAGCCGTTTTTGCCCCCGGCCCTACGCTCTCCTTAGCGCAACGCAGGGCAGGGCTGCCCCTGGCTACCAGAGCCCTGCTGCTTTACTGGGTGTCTTCGGCGGCCAAAACCTTCTCCCCACGGGTTCTCCTTCGTGGGGAAGCAGGATTGGGCGCGCTAAGAAGTTCTGTGCCCAGGCCTCAGCCATGCCCCCTGAGCCAGCTCGGCCGTTCAGCGCCGAGGCCCCATCACACGGAACGCCCCAAACCAGCTTCTGGCAGCTGCATTCTGCAAAGGGAAACTCTCCTCGGGCAGCTAACCACAGCCCCAACGTGCTTCGGATCCAGAAAGCAACGCAAGCCGTTTTCGCCACCGGCCCCACGCTCTCCATAGCGCAAAGCGGGGCTGGCCTGCCCCTGGCTCCCTGGGCCCTGCTGCTTTGCTGGGGGTCTTCGGCGGCCGAAACCCACTCCCCACGGGTTCTCCTTCATGGGGAAGCAGGATTGGGCGTGCGAAGAACTTCTGCGCCCAGGCCACAGCCATGCCCTCTGAGCCAGCTCGGCCGCTCAGCGCTGAGTCCCCATCACACGGAACGCCCCAAACGAGCTTCTGGCAGCTGAATTCTGCAAAGGAAACTCTCCTCGGGCAGCAAACCACAGCCCCAACGCGCCTCAGATCCAGAGAGCAACGCAAGCCGTTTTTGCCCCCGGCACAACGCTCTCCATAGCGCAAGGCGAGGCTGGGCTGCCCCTGGCTCCCTGGGCCCTGCTGCATTGCTGGGGGTCTCCAGCGCCCGAAACCTAGTCCCCATGAGTTCTCCTTGGTGGGGAGGCAGGATTAGCCGCGCGAAGAAGTTCTGCGCCCAGTCCCCAGCCATGCCTCCTGTGCCTGCTCGGCCGCTCAGCGCCGAGGCCCCGTCGCACCGACGGCCCCAAACGAGCTTCTGGCAGCTGCATTCTGCAAAGGGAAAGTCTCCTCGGGCAGCAAACCACAGCCCAACGCGCCTCGGATCGAGAAAGCAACGCAAGCCGTTTTCGCCCCCGGCCCTCTGCTCTCCATAGGGCGAACCGGGCCTGGGCTGCCCCGGCTCCCTGGGCCCTGCTGCTTTGGTGGGGGTCTTCGGCGGCCGAAACCCACTCCCCACGTGTTCCCCTTCGTGGGGAAGCAGGATTGGGCGCGCGAAGAAGTTCTGCGCCCATTCTCCAGCCATCCCTCCTGTGCCAGCTCGGGCGCTCAGCGCCGAGGCCCCGTCGCACCGACGGCCCCAAACGAGCTTCTGGCAGCTGCATTCTGCAAAGGGAAAGTCTCCTTGGGCAGCAAACCACAGCCCCCACGCGCCTCGGATCGAGAAAGCAACGCAAGCCTTTTTCGCCCCCGGCTCTACGCTCTCCATACGTACGAACCGGGCCTGGGCTGCCCCGGCTCCCTGGGCCCTGCTGCATTGCTGGGGGTCTCCGGTGCCCGAAACCCACACCCCACGGGTTCTCCTTCGTGGGGAAGCAGGATTGGGCGCGCGAAGGCCTTCTGCGCCCAGCCCCAGCCATGCCCCTTGAGCCAGCTCGGCCGCTCAGCGCCGAGGCCCCGTTGCACCGAAGGCCCAAAACGAGCTTCTGGGAACTGCATTCTGCAAAGGGAAACACTCCTCCGGCAGCAAACCACAGCCCCAATGCGCCTCGGATCCAGGGAGCAACGCAAGCCGTTTTTGCCCCCGGCCCCACGCTCTCCATAGGGCAAAGCGGGGCTGAGCTGACCCTGGCTCCCTGGGCCCTGCTGCTTTGCTGGGGGTCTCCGGCGGAAGACACTCACTCCCCACGGGTTCTCCTTCGTGGGGAAGCAGGATTAGGCGGACGATGGCCTCATGCGCACAGGTCCCAGCCATGCCCCTTGAGCCAGCTCAGCGGCACAGCGCTGAGGTCCAGTCGCACCTTCGGCCCAAAACGAGCTTCTGGCAGCTGCATTCTGCAAAGGGAAACACTCCTCGAGCAGCAAACAACATCCCCAAAGCGCGTCGGATCCAGAAAGCAACGCAAGCCATTTTCGCCCCCGCCCCACCCTCTCCATAGGGCAAAGCGGGGCTGGACTGCCCCTGGCTCCCTGGGCCCTGCTGCTTTGCTGGGGGTCTCGGCGGCCGAAACCCACTCCCCAGGGTTTTCCTTCGTGGGGAAGCAGGTTGGGCGGGCGAAGAAGTTCTGCGCCCAGTCCCCAGCCATGCCTCCTGTGCCAGCTCGGCCGCTCAGCGCCGAGGCCCCGTCGCACCGACGGCCCAAAACGAGCTTCTGGCAGCTGCATTCTGCAAAGGGAAACTCTCCTCGGGCAGCAAACCACAGCCCCAACGTGCCTTGGATCCAGAAAGCAACGCAAGCCGTTTTCGCCACCGGCCCCACGCTCTCCATAGCGCAAAGCGGGGCTGGCCTGCCCCTGGCTCCCTGGGCCCTGCTGCTTTGCTGGGGGTCTCCAGCCCCCGAAACCTAGTCCCCATGAGTTCTCCTTCGTGGGGAGGCAGGATTGGCCGCGCGAAGAAGTTCTGCGCCCAGTCCCCAGCCATGCCTCCTGTGCCAGCTCGGCCGCTCAGCGCCGAGGCCCGTCGCACCGACGGCCCCAAACGAGCTTCTGGCAGCTGCATTCTGCAAAGGGAAACTCTCCTCGGGCAGCAAACCACAGCCCCAACGCGCCTCGGATCGAGAAAGCTACGCAAGCCGTTTTCGCCCCCGGCCCTCTGCTCTCCATAGGGCGAACCGGGCCTGGGCTGCCCCGGCTCCCTGGGCCCTGCTGCTTTGCTGGTGGTCTCCGGTGCCCGAAACCCACTCCCCACGGGTTCTCCTTCGTGGGGAAGCAGGATTGGGCGCGCGAAGGCCTTCTGCGCCCAGCCCCAGCCATGCCCCTTGAGCCAGCTCGGCCGCTGAGCGCCGAGGCCCCGTTGCACCGAAGGCCCAAAACGAGCTTCTGGGAACTGCATTCTGCAAAGGGAAACACTCCTCCGGCAGCAAACCACAGCCCCAATGCGCCTCAGATCCAGAGAGCAGCGCAAGCCGTTTTCGCCCCCGGCCCCACGCTCTCCAGAGCGCAAAGCGAGGCTGGGCTGCCCCTGGCTCCCTGGGCCCTGCTGCATTGCTGGGGGTCTCCAGCGCCCGAAACCTAGTCCCCATGAGTTCTCCTTCGTGGGGAGGCAGGATTGGCCGCGCGAAGAATTTCTGCGCCCAGTCCCCAGCCATGCCTCCTGTGCCAGCTCGGCCGCTCAGCGCCGAGGCCCGTCGCACCGACGGCCCCAAACGAGCTTCTGGCAGCTGCATTCTGCAAAGGGAAACTCTCCTCGGGCAGCAAACCACAGCCCCAACGCGCCTCGGATCGAGAAAGCTACGCAAGCCGTTTTCGCCCCCGGCCCTCTGCTCTCCATAGGGCGAACCGGGCCTGGGCTGCCCCGGCTCCCTGGGCCCTGCTGCTTTGCTGGTGGTCTCCGGTGCCCGAAACCCACTCCCCACGGGTTCTCCTTCGTGGGGAAGCAGGATTGGGCGCGCGAAGGCCTTCTGCGCCCAGCCCCAGCCATGCCCCTTGAGCCAGCTCGGCCGCTGAGCGCCGAGGCCCCGTTGCACCGAAGGCCCAAAACGAGCTTCTGGGAACTGCATTCTGCAAAGGGAAACACTCCTCCGGCAGCAAACCACAGCCCCAATGCGCCTCAGATCCAGAGAGCAGCGCAAGCCGTTTTCGCCCCCGGCCCCACGCTCTCCATAGCGCAAAGCGGGGCTGGCCTGCCCCTGGCTCCCTGGGCCCTGCTGCTTTGCTGGGGGACTCCGGCGGCGCAAACCCACTCGCCACGGGTTCTCCTTCGTGGGGAAGCAGGATTGGGCGTATGAAGAACTTCTGCGCCCAGGCCACAGCCATGACCCCTGAGCCAGCTCGGCCGCTCAGCGCTGGGTCCCCATCACACGGAACGCCCCAAACGAGCTTCTGGCAGCTGAATTCTGCAAAGGAAACTCTCCTCGGGCAGCAAACCACAGCCCCAACGCGCCTCAGATCCAGAGAGCAACGCAAGCCGTTTTTGCCCCCGGCACCACGCTCTCCATAGCGCACGGCGAGGCTGGGCTGCCCCTGGCTCCCTGGGCCCTGCTGCATTGCTGGGGGTCTCCAGCGCCCGAAACCTAGTACCCATGAGTTCTCCTTCGTGGGGAGGCAGGATTGGCCGCGCGAAGAAGTTCTGCGCCCAGTCCCCAGCCATTCCTCCTGTGCCTGCTCGGCCACTCAGCGCCAAGGCCCCGTTGCACCGACGGCCCCAAACGAGCTTCTGGCAGCTGCATTCTGCAAAGGGAAAGTCTCCTCGGGCAGCAAACCACAGCCCAACGCGCCTCGGCTCGAGAAAGCAACGCAAGCCGTTTTCGCCCCCGGCCCTCTGCTCTCCATAGGGCGAACCGGGCCTGGGCTGCCCCGGCTCCCTGGGCCTTGCTGCTTTGCTGGGGGTCTCCGGTGCCCGAAACCCACTCCCCACGGGTTCTCCTTCGTGGGGAAGCAGGATTGGGCGCGCGAAGGCCTTCTGCGCCCAGCCCCAGCCATGCCCCTTGAGCCAGCTCGGCCGCTCAGCGCCGAGGCCCCGTTGCACCGAAGGCCCAAAACGAGCTTCTGGGAACTGCATTCTGCAAAGGGAAACACTCCTCCGGCAGCAAACCACAGCCCCAATGCGCCTCAGATCCAGAGAGCAACACAAGCCGTTTTCGCCCCCGGCCCCATGCTCTCCATAGCGCAAAGCGAGGCTGAGCTCCCTGGGCCCTGCTGCATTGCTGGGGGTCTCCAGCGCCCGAAACCTAGTCCCCATGAGTTCTCCTTCGTGGGCAGGCAGGATTGGGCTCGCGAAGAAGTTCTGGGCCCAGTCCCCAGCCATGCCTCCTGTGCCAGCTCGGCCGCTCAGCGCCGAGGCCCCGTCGCACCGACGGCCCCAAACGAGCTTCTGGCAGCTGCATTCTGCAAAGGGAAAGTCTCCTCGGGCAGCAAACCACAGCCCCAACGCGCCTCGGATCGAGAAAGCAACGCAAGCCGTTTTCGCCCCCGGCCCTCTGTTCTCCATAGGGCGAACCGGGCCTGGGCTGCCCCGGCTCCCTGGGCCCTGCTGCTTTGCTGGTGGTCTCCGGTGCCCGAAACCCACTCCCCACGGGTTCTCCTTCGTGGGGAAGCAGGATTGGGCGCGCGAAGGCCTTCTGCGCCCAGCCCCAGCCATGCCCCTTGAGCCAGCTCGGCCGCTGAGCGCCGAGGCCCCGTTGCACCGAAGGCCCAAAACGAGCTTCTGGGAACTGCATTCTGCAAAGGGAAACACTCCTCCGGCAGCAAACCACAGCCCCAATGCGCCTCAGATCCAGAGAGCAACACAAGCCGTTTTCACCTCCGGCCCCACGCTCGCCATAGCGCAAAGCGAGGCTGGGCTGCCCCTGGCTCCCTGGGCCCTGCTGCATTGCTGGGGGTCTTCAGCGCCCGAAACCTAGTCCCCATGAGTTCTCCTTCGTGGGGAGGCAGGATTGGGCGCGCGAAGAAGTTCTGCGCCCAGTCCCCAGCCATGCCTCCTTTGCCAGCTCGGCCGCTCACCGCCGAGGCCCCGTCGCACCGACGGCCCCAAACGAGCTTCTGGCAGCTGCATTCTGCAAAGGGAAACTCTCCTCGGGCAGCAAACCACAGCCCCAACGTGCCTTGGATCCAGAAAGCAACGCAAGCCTTTCTCGGCCCCGGCCCCACGCTCTCCATAGCGCAAAGCGGGGCTGGCCTGCCCCTGGCTCCCTGGGCCCTGCTGCTTTGCTGGGGGACTCCGGCGGCGCAAACCCACTCCCTTCGGGTTCTCCTTCATGGGGAAGCAGGATTGGGCGCGCGAAGGCCTTCTGCGCCCAGCCCCAGCCATGCCCCTTGAACCAGCTCGGCTGCACAGCGCCGAGGCCCGGTTGCACCGAAGGCCCAAAACGAGCTTCTGGGAACTGCATTCTGCAAAGGGAAACACTCCTCCGGCAGCAAACCACAGCCCCAATGCGCCTCGGATCCAGAGAGCAACGCAAGCCGTTTTTGCCCCCGGCCCTACGCTCTCCATAGCGCAACGCAGGGCAGGGCTGCCCCTGGCTACCAGAGCCCTGCTGCTTTACTGGGTGTCTTCGGCGGCCAAAACCTTCTCCCCACGGGTTCTCCTTCGTGGGGAAGCAGGATTGGGCGCGCTAAGAAGTTCTGTGCCCAGGCCTCAGCCATGCCCCCTGAGCCAGCTCGGCCGCTCAGCGCCGAGGCCCCATCACACGGAACGCCCCAAACCAGCTTCTGGCAGCTGCATTCTGCAAAGGGAAACTCTCCTCGGGCAGCAAACCACAGCCCCAACGTGCTTCGGATCCAGAAAGCAACGCAAGCCGTTTTCGCCACCGGCCCCACGCTCTCCATAGCGCAAAGCGGGGCTGGCCTGCCCCTGGCTCCCTGGGCCCTGCTGCTTTGCTGGGGGTCTTCGGCGGCCGAAACCCACTCCCCACGGGTTCTCCTTCATGGGGAAGCAGGATTGGGCGTGCGAAGAACTTCTGCGCCCAGGCCACAGCCATGCCCCCTGAGCCAGCTCGTCCGCTCAGCGCTGAGTCCCCATCACACGGAACGCCCCAAACGAGCTTCTGGCAGCTGAATTCTGCAAAGGAAACTCTCCTCGGGCAGCAAACCACAGCCCCAACGCGCCTCAGATCCAGAGAGCAACGCAAGCCGTTTTTGCCCCCGGCCCCACGCTCTCCATAGCGCAAAGCGAGGCTGAGCTCCCTGGGCCCTGCTGCATTGCTGGGGGTCTCCAGCGCCCGAAACCTAGTCCCCATGAGTTCTCCTTCGTGGGCAGGCAGGATTGGGCTCGCGAAGAAGTTCTGGGCCCAGTCCCCAGCCATGCCTCCTGTGCCAGCTCGGCCGCTCAGCGCCGAGGCCCCGTCGCACCGACGGCCCCAAACGAGCTTCTGGCAGCTGCATTCTGCAAAGGGAAAGTCTCCTCGGGCAGCAAACCACAGCCCCAACGCGCCTCGGATCGAGAAAGCAACGCAAGCCGTTTTCGCCCCCGGCCCTCTGTTCTCCATAGGGCGAACCGGGCCTGGGCTGCCCCGGCTCCCTGGGCCCTGCTGCTTTGCTGGTGGTCTCCGGTGCCCGAAACCCACTCCCCACGGGTTCTCCTTCGTGGGGAAGCAGGATTGGGCGCGCGAAGGCCTTCTGCGCCCAGCCCCAGCCATGCCCCTTGAGCCAGCTCGGCCGCTGAGCGCCGAGGCCCCGTTGCACCGAAGGCCCAAAACGAGCTTCTGGGAACTGCATTCTGCAAAGGGAAACACTCCTCCGGCAGCAAACCACAGCCCCAATGCGCCTCAGATCCAGAGAGCAACACAAGCCGTTTTCGCCTCCGGCCCCACGCTCTCCATAGCGCAAAGCGAGGCTGGGCTGCCCCTGGCTCCCTGGGCCCTGCTGCATTGCTGGGGGTCTTCAGCGCCCGAAACCTAGTCCCCATGAGTTCTCCTTCGTGGGGAGGCAGGATTGGGCGCGCGAAGAAGTTCTGCGCCCAGTCCCCAGCCATGCCTCCTGTGGCAGCTCGGCCGCTCAGCGCCGAGGCCCCGTCGCACCGACGGCCCCAAACGAGCTTCTGGCAGCTGCATTCTGCAAAGGGAAACTCTCCTCGGGCAGCAAACCACAGCCCCAACGTGCCTTGGATCCAGAAAGCAACGCAAGCCTTCCTCGGCCCCGGCCCCACGCTCTCCATAGCGCAAAGCGGGGCTGGCCTGCCCCTGGCTCCCTGGGCCCTGCTGCTTTGCTGGGGGACTCCGGCGGCGCAAACCCACTCCCCACGGGTTCTCCTTCATGGGGAAGCAGGATTGGGCGCGCGAAGGCCTTCTGCGCCCAGCCCCAGCCATGCCCCTTGAACCAGCTCGGCTGCACAGCGCCGAGGCCCGGTTTTACCGAAGGCCCAAAACGAGCTTCTGGGAACTGCATTCTGCAAAGGGAAACACTCCTCCGGCAGCAAACCACAGCCCCAATGCGCCTCGGATCCAGAGAGCAACGCAAGCCGTTTTTGCCCCCGGCCCTACGCTCTCCTTAGCGCAACGCAGGGCAGGGCTGCCCCTGGCTACCAGAGCCCTGCTGCTTTACTGGGTGTCTTCGGCGGCCAAAACCTTCTCCCCACGGGTTCTCCTTCGTGGGGAAGCAGGATTGGGCGCGCTAAGAAGTTCTGTGCCCAGGCCTCAGCCATGCCCCCTGAGCCAGCTCGGCCGTTCAGCGCCGAGGCCCCATCACACGGAACGCCCCAAACCAGCTTCTGGCAGCTGCATTCTGCAAAGGGAAACTCTCCTCGGGCAGCTAACCACAGCCCCAACGTGCTTCGGATCCAGAAAGCAACGCAAGCCGTTTTCGCCACCGGCCCCACGCTCTCCATAGCGCAAAGCGGGGCTGGCCTGCCCCTGGCTCCCTGGGCCCTGCTGCTTTGCTGGGGGTCTTCGGCGGCCGAAACCCACTCCCCACGGGTTCTCCTTCATGGGGAAGCAGGATTGGGCGTGCGAAGAACTTCTGCGCCCAGGCCACAGCCATGCCCTCTGAGCCAGCTCGGCCGCTCAGCGCTGAGTCCCCATCACACGGAACGCCCCAAACGAGCTTCTGGCAGCTGAATTCTGCAAAGGAAACTCTCCTCGGGCAGCAAACCACAGCCCCAACGCGCCTCAGATCCAGAGAGCAACGCAAGCCGTTTTTGCCCCCGGCACAACGCTCTCCATAGCGCAAGGCGAGGCTGGGCTGCCCCTGGCTCCCTGGGCCCTGCTGCATTGCTGGGGGTCTCCAGCGCCCGAAACCTAGTCCCCATGAGTTCTCCTTGGTGGGGAGGCAGGATTAGCCGCGCGAAGAAGTTCTGCGCCCAGTCCCCAGCCATGCCTCCTGTGCCTGCTCGGCCGCTCAGCGCCGAGGCCCCGTCGCACCGACGGCCCCAAACGAGCTTCTGGCAGCTGCATTCTGCAAAGGGAAAGTCTCCTCGGGCAGCAAACCACAGCCCAACGCGCCTCGGATCGAGAAAGCAACGCAAGCCGTTTTCGCCCCCGGCCCTCTGCTCTCCATAGGGCGAACCGGGCCTGGGCTGCCCCGGCTCCCTGGGCCCTGCTGCTTTGGTGGGGGTCTTCGGCGGCCGAAACCCACTCCCCACGTGTTCCCCTTCGTGGGGAAGCAGGATTGGGCGCGCGAAGAAGTTCTGCGCCCATTCTCCAGCCATCCCTCCTGTGCCAGCTCGGGCGCTCAGCGCCGAGGCCCCGTCGCACCGACGGCCCCAAACGAGCTTCTGGCAGCTGCATTCTGCAAAGGGAAAGTCTCCTTGGGCAGCAAACCACAGCCCCCACGCGCCTCGGATCGAGAAAGCAACGCAAGCCTTTTTCGCCCCCGGCTCTACGCTCTCCATACGTACGAACCGGGCCTGGGCTGCCCCGGCTCCCTGGGCCCTGCTGCATTGCTGGGGGTCTCCGGTGCCCGAAACCCACACCCCACGGGTTCTCCTTCGTGGGGAAGCAGGATTGGGCGCGCGAAGGCCTTCTGCGCCCAGCCCCAGCCATGCCCCTTGAGCCAGCTCGGCCGCTCAGCGCCGAGGCCCCGTTGCACCGAAGGCCCAAAACGAGCTTCTGGGAACTGCATTCTGCAAAGGGAAACACTCCTCCGGCAGCAAACCACAGCCCCAATGCGCCTCGGATCCAGGGAGCAACGCAAGCCGTTTTTGCCCCCGGCCCCACGCTCTCCATAGGGCAAAGCGGGGCTGAGCTGACCCTGGCTCCCTGGGCCCTGCTGCTTTGCTGGGGGTCTCCGGCGGAAGACACTCACTCCCCACGGGTTCTCCTTCGTGGGGAAGCAGGATTAGGCGGACGATGGCCTCATGCGCACAGGTCCCAGCCATGCCCCTTGAGCCAGCTCAGCGGCACAGCGCTGAGGTCCAGTCGCACCTTCGGCCCAAAACGAGCTTCTGGCAGCTGCATTCTGCAAAGGGAAACACTCCTCGAGCAGCAAACAACATCCCCAAAGCGCGTCGGATCCAGAAAGCAACGCAAGCCATTTTCGCCCCCGCCCCACCCTCTCCATAGGGCAAAGCGGGGCTGGACTGCCCCTGGCTCCCTGGGCCCTGCTGCTTTGCTGGGGGTCTCGGCGGCCGAAACCCACTCCCCAGGGTTTTCCTTCGTGGGGAAGCAGGTTGGGCGGGCGAAGAAGTTCTGCGCCCAGTCCCCAGCCATGCCTCCTGTGCCAGCTCGGCCGCTCAGCGCCGAGGCCCCGTCGCACCGACGGCCCAAAACGAGCTTCTGGCAGCTGCATTCTGCAAAGGGAAACTCTCCTCGGGCAGCAAACCACAGCCCCAACGTGCCTTGGATCCAGAAAGCAACGCAAGCCGTTTTCGCCACCGGCCCCACGCTCTCCATAGCGCAAAGCGGGGCTGGCCTGCCCCTGGCTCCCTGGGCCCTGCTGCTTTGCTGGGGGTCTCCAGCCCCCGAAACCTAGTCCCCATGAGTTCTCCTTCGTGGGGAGGCAGGATTGGCCGCGCGAAGAAGTTCTGCGCCCAGTCCCCAGCCATGCCTCCTGTGCCAGCTCGGCCGCTCAGCGCCGAGGCCCGTCGCACCGACGGCCCCAAACGAGCTTCTGGCAGCTGCATTCTGCAAAGGGAAACTCTCCTCGGGCAGCAAACCACAGCCCCAACGCGCCTCGGATCGAGAAAGCTACGCAAGCCGTTTTCGCCCCCGGCCCTCTGCTCTCCATAGGGCGAACCGGGCCTGGGCTGCCCCGGCTCCCTGGGCCCTGCTGCTTTGCTGGTGGTCTCCGGTGCCCGAAACCCACTCCCCACGGGTTCTCCTTCGTGGGGAAGCAGGATTGGGCGCGCGAAGGCCTTCTGCGCCCAGCCCCAGCCATGCCCCTTGAGCCAGCTCGGCCGCTGAGCGCCGAGGCCCCGTTGCACCGAAGGCCCAAAACGAGCTTCTGGGAACTGCATTCTGCAAAGGGAAACACTCCTCCGGCAGCAAACCACAGCCCCAATGCGCCTCAGATCCAGAGAGCAGCGCAAGCCGTTTTCGCCCCCGGCCCCACGCTCTCCAGAGCGCAAAGCGAGGCTGGGCTGCCCCTGGCTCCCTGGGCCCTGCTGCATTGCTGGGGGTCTCCAGCGCCCGAAACCTAGTCCCCATGAGTTCTCCTTCGTGGGGAGGCAGGATTGGCCGCGCGAAGAATTTCTGCGCCCAGTCCCCAGCCATGCCTCCTGTGCCAGCTCGGCCGCTCAGCGCCGAGGCCCGTCGCACCGACGGCCCCAAACGAGCTTCTGGCAGCTGCATTCTGCAAAGGGAAACTCTCCTCGGGCAGCAAACCACAGCCCCAACGCGCCTCGGATCGAGAAAGCTACGCAAGCCGTTTTCGCCCCCGGCCCTCTGCTCTCCATAGGGCGAACCGGGCCTGGGCTGCCCCGGCTCCCTGGGCCCTGCTGCTTTGCTGGTGGTCTCCGGTGCCCGAAACCCACTCCCCACGGGTTCTCCTTCGTGGGGAAGCAGGATTGGGCGCGCGAAGGCCTTCTGCGCCCAGCCCCAGCCATGCCCCTTGAGCCAGCTCGGCCGCTGAGCGCCGAGGCCCCGTTGCACCGAAGGCCCAAAACGAGCTTCTGGGAACTGCATTCTGCAAAGGGAAACACTCCTCCGGCAGCAAACCACAGCCCCAATGCGCCTCAGATCCAGAGAGCAGCGCAAGCCGTTTTCGCCCCCGGCCCCACGCTCTCCATAGCGCAAAGCGGGGCTGGCCTGCCCCTGGCTCCCTGGGCCCTGCTGCTTTGCTGGGGGACTCCGGCGGCGCAAACCCACTCGCCACGGGTTCTCCTTCGTGGGGAAGCAGGATTGGGCGTATGAAGAACTTCTGCGCCCAGGCCACAGCCATGACCCCTGAGCCAGCTCGGCCGCTCAGCGCTGGGTCCCCATCACACGGAACGCCCCAAACGAGCTTCTGGCAGCTGAATTCTGCAAAGGAAACTCTCCTCGGGCAGCAAACCACAGCCCCAACGCGCCTCAGATCCAGAGAGCAACGCAAGCCGTTTTTGCCCCCGGCACCACGCTCTCCATAGCGCACGGCGAGGCTGGGCTGCCCCTGGCTCCCTGGGCCCTGCTGCATTGCTGGGGGTCTCCAGCGCCCGAAACCTAGTACCCATGAGTTCTCCTTCGTGGGGAGGCAGGATTGGCCGCGCGAAGAAGTTCTGCGCCCAGTCCCCAGCCATTCCTCCTGTGCCTGCTCGGCCACTCAGCGCCAAGGCCCCGTTGCACCGACGGCCCCAAACGAGCTTCTGGCAGCTGCATTCTGCAAAGGGAAAGTCTCCTCGGGCAGCAAACCACAGCCCAACGCGCCTCGGCTCGAGAAAGCAACGCAAGCCGTTTTCGCCCCCGGCCCTCTGCTCTCCATAGGGCGAACCGGGCCTGGGCTGCCCCGGCTCCCTGGGCCTTGCTGCTTTGCTGGGGGTCTCCGGTGCCCGAAACCCACTCCCCACGGGTTCTCCTTCGTGGGGAAGCAGGATTGGGCGCGCGAAGGCCTTCTGCGCCCAGCCCCAGCCATGCCCCTTGAGCCAGCTCGGCCGCTCAGCGCCGAGGCCCCGTTGCACCGAAGGCCCAAAACGAGCTTCTGGGAACTGCATTCTGCAAAGGGAAACACTCCTCCGGCAGCAAACCACAGCCCCAATGCGCCTCAGATCCAGAGAGCAACACAAGCCGTTTTCGCCCCCGGCCCCATGCTCTCCATAGCGCAAAGCGAGGCTGAGCTCCCTGGGCCCTGCTGCATTGCTGGGGGTCTCCAGCGCCCGAAACCTAGTCCCCATGAGTTCTCCTTCGTGGGCAGGCAGGATTGGGCTCGCGAAGAAGTTCTGGGCCCAGTCCCCAGCCATGCCTCCTGTGCCAGCTCGGCCGCTCAGCGCCGAGGCCCCGTCGCACCGACGGCCCCAAACGAGCTTCTGGCAGCTGCATTCTGCAAAGGGAAAGTCTCCTCGGGCAGCAAACCACAGCCCCAACGCGCCTCGGATCGAGAAAGCAACGCAAGCCGTTTTCGCCCCCGGCCCTCTGTTCTCCATAGGGCGAACCGGGCCTGGGCTGCCCCGGCTCCCTGGGCCCTGCTGCTTTGCTGGTGGTCTCCGGTGCCCGAAACCCACTCCCCACGGGTTCTCCTTCGTGGGGAAGCAGGATTGGGCGCGCGAAGGCCTTCTGCGCCCAGCCCCAGCCATGCCCCTTGAGCCAGCTCGGCCGCTGAGCGCCGAGGCCCCGTTGCACCGAAGGCCCAAAACGAGCTTCTGGGAACTGCATTCTGCAAAGGGAAACACTCCTCCGGCAGCAAACCACAGCCCCAATGCGCCTCAGATCCAGAGAGCAACACAAGCCGTTTTCACCTCCGGCCCCACGCTCGCCATAGCGCAAAGCGAGGCTGGGCTGCCCCTGGCTCCCTGGGCCCTGCTGCATTGCTGGGGGTCTTCAGCGCCCGAAACCTAGTCCCCATGAGTTCTCCTTCGTGGGGAGGCAGGATTGGGCGCGCGAAGAAGTTCTGCGCCCAGTCCCCAGCCATGCCTCCTTTGCCAGCTCGGCCGCTCACCGCCGAGGCCCCGTCGCACCGACGGCCCCAAACGAGCTTCTGGCAGCTGCATTCTGCAAAGGGAAACTCTCCTCGGGCAGCAAACCACAGCCCCAACGTGCCTTGGATCCAGAAAGCAACGCAAGCCTTTCTCGGCCCCGGCCCCACGCTCTCCATAGCGCAAAGCGGGGCTGGCCTGCCCCTGGCTCCCTGGGCCCTGCTGCTTTGCTGGGGGACTCCGGCGGCGCAAACCCACTCCCTTCGGGTTCTCCTTCATGGGGAAGCAGGATTGGGCGCGCGAAGGCCTTCTGCGCCCAGCCCCAGCCATGCCCCTTGAACCAGCTCGGCTGCACAGCGCCGAGGCCCGGTTGCACCGAAGGCCCAAAACGAGCTTCTGGGAACTGCATTCTGCAAAGGGAAACACTCCTCCGGCAGCAAACCACAGCCCCAATGCGCCTCGGATCCAGAGAGCAACGCAAGCCGTTTTTGCCCCCGGCCCTACGCTCTCCATAGCGCAACGCAGGGCAGGGCTGCCCCTGGCTACCAGAGCCCTGCTGCTTTACTGGGTGTCTTCGGCGGCCAAAACCTTCTCCCCACGGGTTCTCCTTCGTGGGGAAGCAGGATTGGGCGCGCTAAGAAGTTCTGTGCCCAGGCCTCAGCCATGCCCCCTGAGCCAGCTCGGCCGCTCAGCGCCGAGGCCCCATCACACGGAACGCCCCAAACCAGCTTCTGGCAGCTGCATTCTGCAAAGGGAAACTCTCCTCGGGCAGCAAACCACAGCCCCAACGTGCTTCGGATCCAGAAAGCAACGCAAGCCGTTTTCGCCACCGGCCCCACGCTCTCCATAGCGCAAAGCGGGGCTGGCCTGCCCCTGGCTCCCTGGGCCCTGCTGCTTTGCTGGGGGTCTTCGGCGGCCGAAACCCACTCCCCACGGGTTCTCCTTCATGGGGAAGCAGGATTGGGCGTGCGAAGAACTTCTGCGCCCAGGCCACAGCCATGCCCCCTGAGCCAGCTCGTCCGCTCAGCGCTGAGTCCCCATCACACGGAACGCCCCAAACGAGCTTCTGGCAGCTGAATTCTGCAAAGGAAACTCTCCTCGGGCAGCAAACCACAGCCCCAACGCGCCTCAGATCCAGAGAGCAACGCAAGCCGTTTTTGCCCCCGGCCCCACGCTCTCCATAGCGCAAGGCGAGGCTGGGCTGCCCCTGGCTCCCTGGGCCCTGCTGCATTGCTGGGGGTCTCCAGCGCCCGAAACCTAGTCCCCATGTGTTCTCCTTCGTGGGGAGGCAGGATTGGCCGCGCGAAGAAATTCTGCGCCCAGTCCCCAGCCATGCCTCCTGTGCCTGCTCGGCCGCTCAGCGCCGAGGCCCCGTCGCACCGACGGCCCCAAACGAGCTTCTGGCAGCTGCATTCTGCAAAGGGAAAGTCTCCTCGGGCAGCAAACCACAGCCCAACGCGCCTCGGATCGAGAAAGCAACGCAAGCCGTTTTCGCCCCCGGCCCTCTGCTCTCCATAGGGCGAACCGGGCCTGGGCTGCCCCGGCTCCCTGGGCCCTGCTGCTTTGGTGGGGGTCTTCGGCGGCCGAAACCCACTCCCCACGTGTTCCCCTTCGTGGGGAAGCAGGATTGGGCGCGCGAAGAAGTTCTGCGCCCATTCCCCAGCCATCCCTCCTGTGCCAGCTCGGGCGCTCAGCGCCGAGGCCCCGTCGCACCGACGGCCCCAAACGAGCTTCTGGCAGCTGCATTCTGCAAAGGGAAAGTCTCCTTGGGCAGCAAACCACAGCCCCCACGCGCCTCGGATCGAGAAAGCAACGCAAGCCTTTTTCGCCCCCGGCCCTACGCTCTCCATACGTACGAACCGGGCCTGGGCTGCCCCGGCTCCCTGGGCCCTGCTGCATTGCTGGGGGTCTCCGGTGCCCGAAACCCACTCCCCACGGGTTCTCCTTCGTGGGGAAGCAGGATTGGGCGCGCGAAGGCCTTCTGCGCCCAGCCCCAGCCATGCCCCTTGAGCCAGCTCGGCCGCTCAGCGCCGAGGCCCCGTTGCACCGAAGGCCCAAAACGAGCTTCTGGGAACTGCATTCTGCAAAGGGAAACACTCCTCCGGCAGCAAACCACAGCCCCAATGCGCCTCGGATCCAGGGAGCAACGCAAGCCGTTTTTGCCCCCGGCCCCACGCTCTCCATAGGGCAAAGCGGGGCTGAGCTGACCCTGGCTCCCTGGGCCCTGCTGCTTTGCTGGGGGTCTCCGGCGGAAGACACTCACTCCCCACGGGTTCTCCTTCGTGGGGAAGCAGGATTAGGCGGACGATGGCCTCATGCGCACAGGTCCCAGCCATGCCCCTTGAGCCAGCTCAGCGGCACAGCGCTGAGGTCCAGTCGCACCTTCGGCCCAAAACGAGCTTCTGGCAGCTGCATTCTGCAAAGGGAAACACTCCTCGAGCAGCAAACCACATCCCCAACGCGCGTCGGATCCAGAAAGCAACGCAAGCCATTTTCGCCCCCGCCCCACCCTCTCCATAGGGCAAAGCGGGGCTGGACTGCCCCTGGCTCCCTGGGCCCTGCTGCTTTGCTGGGGGTCTCGGCGGCCGAAACCCACTCCCCACGGGTTTTCCTTCGTGGGGAAGCAGGTTGGGCGGGCGAAGAAGTTCTGCGCCCAGTCCCCAGCCATGCCTCCTGTGCCAGCTCGGCCGCTCAGCGCCGAGGCCCCGTCGCACCGACGGCCCAAAACGAGCTTCTGGCAGCTGCATTCTGCAAAGGGAAACTCTCCTCGGGCAGCAAACCACAGCCCCAACGTGCCTTGGATCCAGAAAGCAACGTAAGCCGTTTTCGCCACCGGCCCCACGCTCTCCATAGCGCAAAGCGGGGCTGGCCTGCCCCTGGCTCCCTGGGCCCTGCTGCTTTGCTGGGGGTCTCCAGCGCCCGAAACCTAGTCCCCATGAGTTCTCCTTCGTGGGGAGGCAGGATTGGCCGCGCGAAGAAGTTCTGCGCCCAGTCCCCAGCCATGCCTCCTGTGCCAGCTCGGCCGCTCAGCGCCGAGGCCCGTTGCACCGACGGCCCCAAACGAGCTTCTGGCAGCTGCATTCTGCAAAGGGAAACTCTCCTCGGGCAGCAAACCACAGCCCCAACGCGCCTCGGATCGAGAAAGCTACGCAAGCCGTTTTCGCCCCCGGCCCTCTGCTCTCCATAGGGCGAACCGGGCCTGGGCTGCCCCGGCTCCCTGGGCCCTGCTGCTTTGCTGGTGGTCTCCGGTGCCCGAAAGCCACTCCCCATGGGTTTTCCTTCGTGGGGAAGCAGGATTCGGCGCGCGAAGGCCTTCTGCGCCCAGCCCCAGCCATGCCCCTTGAGCCAGCTCGGCCGCTCAGCGCCGAGGCCCCGTTGCACCGAAGTCCCAAAACGAGCTTCTGGGAACTGCATTCTGCAAAATGAAACACTCCTCCGGCAGCAAACCACAGCCCCAATGCGCCTCAGATCCAGAGAGCAACACAAGCCGTTTTTGCCCCCGGCCCCACGCTCTCCATAGCACAAAGCGAGGCTGAGCTCCCTGGGCCCTGCTGCATTGCTGGGGGTCTCCAGCGCCCGAAACCTAGTCCCCATGAGTTCTCCTTCGTGGGGAGGCAGGATTGGGCGCGCGAAGAAGTTCTGCGCCCAGTCCCCAGCCATGCCTCCTTTGCCAGCTCGGCCGCTCACCGCCGAGGCCCCGTCGCACCGACGGCCCCAAACGAGCTTCTGGCAGCTGCATTCTGCAAAGGAAACTCTCCTCGGGCAGCAAACCACAGCCCCAACGCGCCTCAGATCCAGAGAGCAACGCAAGCCGTTTTTGCCCCCGGCACAACGCTCTCCATAGCGCAAGGCGAGGCTGGGCTGCCCCTGGCTCCCTGGGCCCTGCTGCATTGCTGGGGGTCTCCAGCGCCCGAAACCTAGTCCCCATGAGTTCTCCTTGGTGGGGAGGCAGGATTAGCCGCGCGAAGAAGTTCTGCGCCCAGTCCCCAGCCATGCCTCCTGTGCCAGCTCGGCCGCTCAGCGCCGAGGCCCCGTCGCACCGACGGCCCAAAACGAGCTTCTGGCAGCTGCATTCTGCAAAGGGAAACTCTCCTCGGGCAGCAAACCACAGCCCCAACGTGCCTCGGATCCAGAAAGCAACCCAAGCCGTTTTCGCCACCGGCCCCACGCTCTCCATAGCGCAAAGCGGGGCTGGCCTGCCCCTGGCTCCCTGGGCCCTGCTGCTTTGCTGGGGGTCTCCGGTGCCCGAAACCCACTCTCCACGGGTTCTCCTTCGTGGGGAAGCAGGATTGGGCGCGCGAAGGCCTTCTGCGCCCAGCCCCAGCCATGCCCCTTGAGCCAGCTCGGCCGCTCAGCGCCGAGGCCCCGTTGCACCGAAGGCCCAAAACGAGCTTCTGGGAACTGCATTCTGCAAAGGGAAACACTCCTCCGGCAGCAAACCACAGCCCCAATGCGCCTCAGATCCAGAGAGCAACACAAGCCGTTTTCGCCCCCGGTCCCACGCTCTCCATAGCGCAAAGCGAGGCTGGGCTCCCTGGGCCCTGCTGCATTGCTGGGGGTCTCCAGCCCCCGAAACCTAGTCCCCATGAGTTCTCCTTCGTTGGGAGGCAGGATTGGGCGGGCGAAGACGTTCTGCGCCCAGTCCCCAACCATGCCTCCTGTGCCAGCTCGGCCGCTCAGCGCCGAGGCCCCGTCGCACCGACGGCCCCAAACGAGCTTCTGGCAGCTGCATTCTGCAAAGGGAAACTCTCCTCGGGCAGCAAACCACAGCCCCAACGTGCCTCGGATCCAGAAAGCAACGCAAGCCTTTTTCGCCACCGGCCCCACGCTCTCCATAGCGCAAAGCGGGGCTGGCCTGCCCCTGGCTCCCTGGGCCCTGCTGCTTTGCTGGTGGACTTCGGCGGCGCAAACCCACTCCCCACGGGTTCTCCTTCATGGGGAAGCAGGATTGGGCGCGCGAAGGCCTTCTGCGCCCAGCCCCAGCCATGCCCCTTGAGCCAGCTCGGCCGCTCAGCGCCGAGGCCCCGTTGCACCGAAGGCCCAAAACGAGCTTCTGGGAACTGCATTCTGCAAAGGGAAACACTCCTCCGGCAGCAAACCACAGCCCCAATGCTCCTCGGATCCAGAGAGCAACGCAAGCCGTTTTTGCCCCCGGCCCTACGCTCTCCATAGCGCAACGCAGGGCAGGGCTGCCCCTGGCTACCAGAGCCCTGCTGCTTTACTGGGTGTCTTCGGCGGCCAAAACCTTCTCCCCACGGGTTCTCCTTCGTGGGGAAGCAGGATTGGGAGCGCGAAGAAATTCTGTGCCCAGGCCCCAGCCATGCCCCCTGAGCCAGCTCGGCCGTTCAGCGCCGAGGCCCCATCACACGGAACGCCCCAAACGAGCTTCTGGCAGCTGCATTCTGCAAAGGGAAAGTCTCCTCGGGCAGCAAACCACAGCCCAACGCGCCTCGGATCGAGAAAGCAACGCAAGCCGTTTTCGCCCCCGGCCCTCTGCTCTCCATAGGGCGAACCGGGCCTGGGCTGCCCCGGCTCCCAGGGCCCTGCTGCTTTCCTGGGGGTCTCCGGTGCCCGAAACCCACTCCCCACGGGTTCTCCTTCGTGGGGAAGCAGGATTGGGCGCGCGAAGAAGTTCTGTGCCCAGGCCCTGCCATGCCACCTGAGCCAGCTCGGCCGCTCAGCCCCGAGGCCCCATCACACGGAACGCCCCAAACGAGCTTCTGGCAGCTGCATTCTGCAAAGGGAAACTCTCCTCGGGCAGCAAACCACAGCCCCAACGTGCTGCGGATCCAGAAAGCAACGCAAGCCGTTTTCGCCACCGGCCCCACGCTCTCCATAGCGCAAAGCGGGGCTGGCCTGCCCCTGGCTCCCTTGGCCCTGCTGCTTTTCTGGGGGTCTTCGGTGGCCGAAACCCACTCCCCACGGATTCTCCTTCATGGGGAAGCAGGATTGGGCGTATGAAGAACTTCTGCGCCCAGGCCACAGCCATGCCCCCTGAGCCAGCTCGGCCGCTCAGCGCTGAGTCCCCATCACACGGAACGCCCCAAACGAGCTTCTGGCAGCTGCATTCTGCAAAGGGAAAGTCTCCTCGGGCAGCAAACCACAGACTCAACGCGCCTCAGATCCAGAAAGCAACGCAAGCCGTTTTCGCCACCGGCCCCACGCTCTCCATCGCGCAAAGCGGGGCTAGCCTGCCCCTGGCTCCCTGAGCCCTGCTGCTTTGCTGGGGGTCTCCAGCACCCGAAACCTAGTCCCCATGAGTTCTCCTTCGTGGGGAGGCAGGATTGGCCGCGCGAAGAAGTTCTGCGCCCAGTCCCCAGCCATGCCTCCTGTGCCAGCTCGGCCGCTCAGCGCCGAGGCCCCGTCGCACCGACGGCCCCAAACGAGCTTCTGGCAGCTGCATTCTGCAAAGGGAAAGTCTCCTCGGGCAGCAAACCACAGCCCCAACGCGCCTCGGATCGAGAAAGCAACGCAAGCCGTTTTCGCCCCCGGCCCTCTGCTCTCCATAGGGCGAACCGGGCCTGGGCTGCCCCGGCTCCCTGGGCCCTGCTGCTTTGCTGGGGGTCTCCGGTGCCCGAAACCCACTCCCCACGGGTTCTCCTTCGTGGGGAAGCAGGATTGGGCGCGCGAAGGCCTTCTGCGCCCAGCCCCAGCCATGCCCCTTGAGCCAGCTCGGCCGCTCAGCGCCGAGGCCCCGTTGCACCAAAGGCCCAAAACGAGCTTCTGGGAACTGCATTCTGCAAAGGGAAACACTCCTCCGGCAGCAAACCACAGCCCCAATGCGCCTCAGATCCAGAGAGCAACACAAGCCGTTTTCGCCCCCGGCCCCACGCTCTCCATAGCGCAAAGCGAGGCTGGGCTCCCTGGGCCCTGCTGCATTGCTGGGGGTCTCCAGCGCCCGAAACCTAGTCCCCATGAGTTCTCCTTCGTGGCGAGGCAGGATTGGGCGCACGAAGAAGTTCTGCGCCCAGTCCCCAGCCATGCCTTCTGTGCCAGCTCTGCCGCTCAGCGCCGAGGCCCCGTCGCACCGACGGCCCCAAACGAGCTTCTGGCAGCTGCATTCTGCAAAGGGAAACTCTCCTCGGGCAGCAAACCACAGCCCCAACGTGCCTCGGATCCAGAAAGCAACGCAAGCCGTTTTCGCCACCGGCCCCACGCTCTCCATAGCGCAAAGCGGGGCTGGCCTGCCCCTGGCTCCCTGGGCCCTGCTGCTTTGCTGGGGGACTCCGGCGGTGCAAACCCAGTCCCCACGTGTTCTCCTTCGTGGGGAAGCAGGATTGGGCGCGCGAAGGCCTTCTGCGCCCAGCCCCAGCCATGCCCCTTGAGCCAGCTCGGCCGCTCTCGCCGAGGCCCCGTTGCACCGAAGGCCCAAAACGAGCTTCTGGGAACTGCATTCTGCAAAGGGAAACACTCCTCTGGCAGCAAACCACAGCCCCAATGCGCCTCGGATCCAGAGAGCAACGCAAGCTGTTTTTGCCCCCAGCCCCACACTCTCCATAGTGCAACGCAGGGCAGGGCTGCCCCTGGCTACCAGAGCCCTGCTGCTTTACTGGGTGTCTTCGGCGGCCAAAACCTTCTCCCCACGGGTTCTCCTTCGTGGGGAAGCAGGATTGGGCGCGCGAAGAAGTTCTGTGCCCAGGCCCCAGCCATGCCCCCTGAGCCAGCTCGGCCGCTCAGCGCCGAGGCCCCATCACACGGAACGCCCCAAACGAGCTTCTGGCAGCTGCATTCTGCAAAGGGAAACTCTCCTCGGGCAGCAAACCACAGCCCCAACGCGCCTCGGTTCAAGAAAGCAACGCAAGCCGTTTTCGCCCCCGGCCCTACGCTCTCCATACGTACGAACCGGGCCTGGGCTGCCCCGGCTCCCTGGGCCCTGCTGCATTGCTGGGGGTCTCCGGTGCTCGAAACCCACTCCCCACGGGTTCTCCTTCGTGGGGAAGCAGGATTGGGCGCGCGAAGGCCTTCTGCGCTCAGCCCCAGCCATGCCCCTTGAGCCAGCTCGGCCGCTCAGCGCCGAGGCCCCGTTGCACCGAAGGCCCAAAACGAGCTTCTGGGAACTGCATTCTGCAAAGGGAAACACTCCTCCGGCAGCAAACCACAGCCCCAATGCGCCTCGGATCCAGAGAGCAACGCAAGCCGTTTTTGCCCCCGGCCCTACGCTCTCCATAGCGCAACGCAGGGCAGGGCTGCCCCTGGCTACCAGAGCCCTGCTGCTTTACTGGGTGTCTTCGGCGGCCAAAACCTTCTCCCCACGGGTTCTCCTTCGTGGGGAAGCAGGATTGGGAGCGCGAAGAAGTTCTGTGCCCAGGCCCCAGCCATGCCTCCTGTGCCAGCTCGGCCGCTCAGCGCCGAGGCCCCGTCGCACCGACGGCCCCAAACGAGCTTCTGGCAGCTGCATTCTGCAAAGGGAAAGTCTCCTCGGGCAGCAAACCACAGCCCCAACGCGCCACGGATCGAGAAAGCAACGCAAGCCGTTTTCGCCCCCGGCCCTCTGCTCTCCATAGGGCGAACCGGGCCTGGGCTGCCCCGGCTCCCTGGGCCCTGCTGCTTTGCTGGGGGTCTCCGGTGCCCGAAACCCACTCCCCACGGGTTCTCCTTCGTGGGGAAGCAGGATTGGGCGCGCGAAGACGTTCTGCGCCCAGTCCCCAGCCATGCCTCCTGTGCCAGCTCGGCCGCTCAGCGCCGAGGCCCCGTCGCACCGACGGCCCCAAACGAGCTTCTGGCAGCTGCATTCTGCAAAGGGAAACTCTCCTTGGGCAGCAAACCACAGCCCCAACGTGCCTTGGATCCAGAAAGCAACGCAAGCCTTTCTCGGCCCCGGCCCCACGCTCTCCATAGCGCAAAGCGGGGCTGGCCTGCCCCTGGCTACCTGGGCCCTGCTGCTTTGCTGGGGGACTCCGGCGGCGCAAACCCACTCCCCACGGGTTCTCCTTCATGGGGAAGCAGGATTGGGCGCGCGAAGGCCTTCTGCGCCCAGCCCCAGCCATGCCCCTTGAGCCAGCTCGGCTGCTCAGCGCCGAGGCCCCGTTGCACCGAAGGCACAAAACGAGCTTCTGGGAACTGCATTCTGCAAAGGGAAACACTCCTCCGGCAGCAAACCACAGCCCCAACGTGCCTTGGATCCAGAAAGCAACGCAAGCCTTTCTCGGCCCCGGCCCCACGCTCTCCATAGCGCAAAGCGGGGCTGGCCTGCCCCTGGCTACCTGGGCCCTGCTGCTTTGCTGGGGGACTCCGGCGGCGCAAACCCACTCCCCACGGGTTCTCCTTCATGGGGAAGCAGGATTGGGCGCGCGAAGGCCTTCTGCGCCCAGCCCCAGCCATGCCCCTTGAGCCAGCTCGGCTGCTCAGCGCCGAGGCCCCGTTGCACCGAAGGCCCAAAACGAGCTTCTGGGAACTGCATTCTGCAAAGGGAAACACTCCTCCGGCAGCAAACCACAGCCCCAATGCGCCTCGGATCCAGGGAGCAACGCAAGCCGTTTTTGCCCCCGGCCCCACGCTCTCCATAGGGCAAAGCGGGGCTGAGCTGACCCTGGCTCCCTGGGCCCTGCTGCTTTGCTGGGGGTCTCCGGCGGAAGACACTCACTCCCCACGGGTTCTCCTTCGTGGGGAAGCAGGATTAGGCGGACGATGGCCTCATGCGCACAGGTCCCAGCCATGCCCCTTGAGCCAGCTCAGCGGCACAGCGCTGAGGTCCAGTCGCACCTTCGGCCCAAAACGAGCTTCTGGCAGCTGCATTCTGCAAAGGGAAACACTCCTCGAGCAGCAAACCACATCCCCAACGCGCGTCGGATCCAGAAAGCAACGCAAGCCATTTTCGCCCCCGCCCCACCCTCTCCATAGGGCAAAGCGGGGCTGGACTGCCCCTGGCTCCCTGGGCCCTGCTGCTTTGCTGGGGGTCTCGGCGGCCGAAACCCACTCCCCACGGGTTTTCCTTCGTGGGGAAGCAGGTTGGGCGGGCGAAGAAGTTCTGCGCCCAGTCCCCAGCCATGCCTCCTGTGCCAGCTCGGCCGCTCAGCGCCGAGGCCCCGTCGCACCGACGGCCCAAAACGAGCTTCTGGCAGCTGCATTCTGCAAAGGGAAACTCTCCTCGGGCAGCAAACCACAGCCCCAACGTGCCTTGGATCCAGAAAGCAACGTAAGCCGTTTTCGCCACCGGCCCCACGCTCTCCATAGCGCAAAGCGGGGCTGGCCTGCCCCTGGCTCCCTGGGCCCTGCTGCTTTGCTGGGGGTCTCCAGCGCCCGAAACCTAGTCCCCATGAGTTCTCCTTCGTGGGGAGGCAGGATTGGCCGCGCGAAGAAGTTCTGCGCCCAGTCCCCAGCCATGCCTCCTGTGCCAGCTCGGCCGCTCAGCGCCGAGGCCCGTTGCACCGACGGCCCCAAACGAGCTTCTGGCAGCTGCATTCTGCAAAGGGAAACTCTCCTCGGGCAGCAAACCACAGCCCCAACGCGCCTCGGATCGAGAAAGCTACGCAAGCCGTTTTCGCCCCCGGCCCTCTGCTCTCCATAGGGCGAACCGGGCCTGGGCTGCCCCGGCTCCCTGGGCCCTGCTGCTTTGCTGGTGGTCTCCGGTGCCCGAAAGCCACTCCCCATGGGTTTTCCTTCGTGGGGAAGCAGGATTCGGCGCGCGAAGGCCTTCTGCGCCCAGCCCCAGCCATGCCCCTTGAGCCAGCTCGGCCGCTCAGCGCCGAGGCCCCGTTGCACCGAAGTCCCAAAACGAGCTTCTGGGAACTGCATTCTGCAAAATGAAACACTCCTCCGGCAGCAAACCACAGCCCCAATGCGCCTCAGATCCAGAGAGCAACACAAGCCGTTTTTGCCCCCGGCCCCACGCTCTCCATAGCACAAAGCGAGGCTGAGCTCCCTGGGCCCTGCTGCATTGCTGGGGGTCTCCAGCGCCCGAAACCTAGTCCCCATGAGTTCTCCTTCGTGGGGAGGCAGGATTGGGCGCGCGAAGAAGTTCTGCGCCCAGTCCCCAGCCATGCCTCCTTTGCCAGCTCGGCCGCTCACCGCCGAGGCCCCGTCGCACCGACGGCCCCAAACGAGCTTCTGGCAGCTGCATTCTGCAAAGGAAACTCTCCTCGGGCAGCAAACCACAGCCCCAACGCGCCTCAGATCCAGAGAGCAACGCAAGCCGTTTTTGCCCCCGGCACAACGCTCTCCATAGCGCAAGGCGAGGCTGGGCTGCCCCTGGCTCCCTGGGCCCTGCTGCATTGCTGGGGGTCTCCAGCGCCCGAAACCTAGTCCCCATGAGTTCTCCTTGGTGGGGAGGCAGGATTAGCCGCGCGAAGATGTTCTGCGCCCAGTCCCCAGCCATGCCTCCTGTGCCAGCTCGGCCGCTCAGCGCCGAGGCCCCGTCGCACCGACGGCCCAAAACGAGCTTCTGGCAGCTGCATTCTGCAAAGGGAAACTCTCCTCGGGCAGCAAACCACAGCCCCAACGTGCCTCGGATCCAGAAAGCAACCCAAGCCGTTTTCGCCACCGGCCCCACGCTCTCCATAGCGCAAAGCGGGGCTGGCCTGCCCCTGGCTCCCTGGGCCCTGCTGCTTTGCTGGGGGTCTCCGGTGCCCGAAACCCACTCTCCACGGGTTCTCCTTCGTGGGGAAGCAGGATTGGGCGCGCGAAGGCCTTCTGCGCCCAGCCCCAGCCATGCCCCTTGAGCCAGCTCGGCCGCTCAGCGCCGAGGCCCCGTTGCACCGAAGGCCCAAAACGAGCTTCTGGGAACTGCATTCTGCAAAGGGAAACACTCCTCCGGCAGCAAACCACAGCCCCAATGCGCCTCAGATCCAGAGAGCAACACAAGCCGTTTTCGCCCCCGGTCCCACGCTCTCCATAGCGCAAAGCGAGGCTGGGCTCCCTGGGCCCTGCTGCATTGCTGGGGGTCTCCAGCCCCCGAAACCTAGTCCCCATGAGTTCTCCTTCGTTGGGAGGCAGGATTGGGCGGGCGAAGACGTTCTGCGCCCAGTCCCCAACCATGCCTCCTGTGCCAGCTCGGCCGCTCAGCGCCGAGGCCCCGTCGCACCGACGGCCCCAAACGAGCTTCTGGCAGCTGCATTCTGCAAAGGGAAACTCTCCTCGGGCAGCAAACCACAGCCCCAACGTGCCTCGGATCCAGAAAGCAACGCAAGCCTTTTTCGCCACCGGCCCCACGCTCTCCATAGCGCAAAGCGGGGCTGGCCTGCCCCTGGCTCCCTGGGCCCTGCTGCTTTGCTGGTGGACTTCGGCGGCGCAAACCCACTCCCCACGGGTTCTCCTTCATGGGGAAGCAGGATTGGGCGCGCGAAGGCCTTCTGCGCCCAGCCCCAGCCATGCCCCTTGAGCCAGCTCGGCCGCTCAGCGCCGAGGCCCCGTTGCACCGAAGGCCCAAAACGAGCTTCTGGGAACTGCATTCTGCAAAGGGAAACACTCCTCCGGCAGCAAACCACAGCCCCAATGCTCCTCGGATCCAGAGAGCAACGCAAGCCGTTTTTGCCCCCGGCCCTACGCTCTCCATAGCGCAACGCAGGGCAGGGCTGCCCCTGGCTACCAGAGCCCTGCTGCTTTACTGGGTGTCTTCGGCGGCCAAAACCTTCTCCCCACGGGTTCTCCTTCGTGGGGAAGCAGGATTGGGAGCGCGAAGAAATTCTGTGCCCAGGCCCCAGCCATGCCCCCTGAGCCAGCTCGGCCGTTCAGCGCCGAGGCCCCATCACACGGAACGCCCCAAACGAGCTTCTGGCAGCTGCATTCTGCAAAGGGAAAGTCTCCTCGGGCAGCAAACCACAGCCCAACGCGCCTCGGATCGAGAAAGCAACGCAAGCCGTTTTCGCCCCCGGCCCTCTGCTCTCCATAGGGCGAACCGGGCCTGGGCTGCCCCGGCTCCCAGGGCCCTGCTGCTTTCCTGGGGGTCTCCGGTGCCCGAAACCCACTCCCCACGGGTTCTCCTTCGTGGGGAAGCAGGATTGGGCGCGCGAAGAAGTTCTGTGCCCAGGCCCTGCCATGCCACCTGAGCCAGCTCGGCCGCTCAGCCCCGAGGCCCCATCACACGGAACGCCCCAAACGAGCTTCTGGCAGCTGCATTCTGCAAAGGGAAACTCTCCTCGGGCAGCAAACCACAGCCCCAACGTGCTGCGGATCCAGAAAGCAACGCAAGCCGTTTTCGCCACCGGCCCCACGCTCTCCATAGCGCAAAGCGGGGCTGGCCTGCCCCTGGCTCCCTTGGCCCTGCTGCTTTTCTGGGGGTCTTCGGTGGCCGAAACCCACTCCCCACGGATTCTCCTTCATGGGGAAGCAGGATTGGGCGTATGAAGAACTTCTGCGCCCAGGCCACAGCCATGCCCCCTGAGCCAGCTCGGCCGCTCAGCGCTGAGTCCCCATCACACGGAACGCCCCAAACGAGCTTCTGGCAGCTGCATTCTGCAAAGGGAAAGTCTCCTCGGGCAGCAAACCACAGACTCAACGCGCCTCAGATCCAGAAAGCAACGCAAGCCGTTTTCGCCACCGGCCCCACGCTCTCCATCGCGCAAAGCGGGGCTAGCCTGCCCCTGGCTCCCTGAGCCCTGCTGCTTTGCTGGGGGTCTCCAGCACCCGAAACCTAGTCCCCATGAGTTCTCCTTCGTGGGGAGGCAGGATTGGCCGCGCGAAGAAGTTCTGCGCCCAGTCCCCAGCCATGCCTCCTGTGCCAGCTCGGCCCCTCAGCGCCGAGGCCCCGTCGCACCGACGGCCCCAAACGAGCTTCTGGCAGCTGCATTCTGCAAAGGGAAAGTCTCCTCGGGCAGCAAACCACAGCCCCAACGCGCCTCGGATCGAGAAAGCAACGCAAGCCGTTTTCGCCCCCGGCCCTCTGCTCTCCATAGGGCGAACCGGGCCTGGGCTGCCCCGGCTCCCTGGGCCCTGCTGCTTTGCTGGGGGTCTCCGGTGCCCGAAACCCACTCCCCACGGGTTCTCCTTCGTGGGGAAGCAGGATTGGGCGCGCGAAGGCCTTCTGCGCCCAGCCCCAGCCATGCCCCTTGAGCCAGCTCGGCCGCTCAGCGCCGAGGCCCCGTTGCACCAAAGGCCCAAAACGAGCTTCTGGGAACTGCATTCTGCAAAGGGAAACACTCCTCCGGCAGCAAACCACAGCCCCAATGCGCCTCAGATCCAGAGAGCAACACAAGCCGTTTTCGCCCCCGGCCCCACGCTCTCCATAGCGCAAAGCGAGGCTGGGCTCCCTGGGCCCTGCTGCATTGCTGGGGGTCTCCAGCGCCCGAAACCTAGTCCCCATGAGTTCTCCTTCGTGGCGAGGCAGGATTGGGCGCACGAAGAAGTTCTGCGCCCAGTCCCCAGCCATGCCTTCTGTGCCAGCTCTGCCGCTCAGCGCCGAGGCCCCGTCGCACCGACGGCCCCAAACGAGCTTCTGGCAGCTGCATTCTGCAAAGGGAAACTCTCCTCGGGCAGCAAACCACAGCCCCAACGTGCCTCGGATCCAGAAAGCAACGCAAGCCGTTTTCGCCACCGGCCCCACGCTCTCCATAGCGCAAAGCGGGGCTGGCCTGCCCCTGGCTCCCTGGGCCCTGCTGCTTTGCTGGGGGACTCCGGCGGTGCAAACCCAGTCCCCACGTGTTCTCCTTCGTGGGGAAGCAGGATTGGGCGCGCGAAGGCCTTCTGCGCCCAGCCCCAGCCATGCCCCTTGAGCCAGCTCGGCCGCTCTCGCCGAGGCCCCGTTGCACCGAAGGCCCAAAACGAGCTTCTGGGAACTGCATTCTGCAAAGGGAAACACTCCTCTGGCAGCAAACCACAGCCCCAATGCGCCTCGGATCCAGAGAGCAACGCAAGCTGTTTTTGCCCCCAGCCCCACACTCTCCATAGTGCAACGCAGGGCAGGGCTGCCCCTGGCTACCAGAGCCCTGCTGCTTTACTGGGTGTCTTCGGCGGCCAAAACCTTCTCCCCACGGGTTCTCCTTCGTGGGGAAGCAGGATTGGGCGCGCGAAGAAGTTCTGTGCCCAGGCCCCAGCCATGCCCCCTGAGCCAGCTCGGCCGCTCAGCGCCGAGGCCCCATCACACGGAACGCCCCAAACGAGCTTCTGGCAGCTGCATTCTGCAAAGGGAAACTCTCCTCGGGCAGCAAACCACAGCCCCAACGCGCCTCGGTTCAAGAAAGCAACGCAAGCCGTTTTCGCCCCCGGCCCTACGCTCTCCATACGTACGAACCGGGCCTGGGCTGCCCCGGCTCCCTGGGCCCTGCTGCATTGCTGGGGGTCTCCGGTGCTCGAAACCCACTCCCCACGGGTTCTCCTTCGTGGGGAAGCAGGATTGGGCGCGCGAAGGCCTTCTGCGCTCAGCCCCAGCCATGCCCCTTGAGCCAGCTCGGCCGCTCAGCGCCGAGGCCCCGTTGCACCGAAGGCCCAAAACGAGCTTCTGGGAACTGCATTCTGCAAAGGGAAACACTCCTCCGGCAGCAAACCACAGCCCCAATGCGCCTCGGATCCAGAGAGCAACGCAAGCCGTTTTTGCCCCCGGCCCTACGCTCTCCATAGCGCAACGCAGGGCAGGGCTGCCCCTGGCTACCAGAGCCCTGCTGCTTTACTGGGTGTCTTCGGCGGCCAAAACCTTCTCCCCACGGGTTCTCCTTCGTGGGGAAGCAGGATTGGGAGCGCGAAGAAGTTCTGTGCCCAGGCCCCAGCCATGCCTCCTGTGCCAGCTCGGCCGCTCAGCGCCGAGGCCCCGTCGCACCGACGGCCCCAAACGAGCTTCTGGCAGCTGCATTCTGCAAAGGGAAAGTCTCCTCGGGCAGCAAACCACAGCCCCAACGCGCCACGGATCGAGAAAGCAACGCAAGCCGTTTTCGCCCCCGGCCCTCTGCTCTCCATAGGGCGAACCGGGCCTGGGCTGCCCCGGCTCCCTGGGCCCTGCTGCTTTGCTGGGGGTCTCCGGTGCCCGAAACCCACTCCCCACGGGTTCTCCTTCGTGGGGAAGCAGGATTGGGCGCGCGAAGACGTTCTGCGCCCAGTCCCCAGCCATGCCTCCTGTGCCAGCTCGGCCGCTCAGCGCCGAGGCCCCGTCGCACCGACGGCCCCAAACGAGCTTCTGGCAGCTGCATTCTGCAAAGGGAAACTCTCCTTGGGCAGCAAACCACAGCCCCAACGTGCCTTGGATCCAGAAAGCAACGCAAGCCTTTCTCGGCCCCGGCCCCACGCTCTCCATAGCGCAAAGCGGGGCTGGCCTGCCCCTGGCTACCTGGGCCCTGCTGCTTTGCTGGGGGACTCCGGCGGCGCAAACCCACTCCCCACGGGTTCTCCTTCATGGGGAAGCAGGATTGGGCGCGCGAAGGCCTTCTGCGCCCAGCCCCAGCCATGCCCCTTGAGCCAGCTCGGCTGCTCAGCGCCGAGGCCCCGTTGCACCGAAGGCACAAAACGAGCTTCTGGGAACTGCATTCTGCAAAGGGAAACACTCCTCCGGCAGCAAACCACAGCCCCAATGCGCCTCGGATCCAGAGAGCAACGCAAGCCGTTTTTGCCCCCGGCCCTACGCTCTCCATAGCGCAACGCAGGGCAGGGCTGCCCCTGGCTACCAGAGCCCTGCTGCTTTACTGGGTGTCTTCGGCGGCCAAAACCTTCTCCCCACGGGTTCTCCTTCGTGGGGAAGCAGGATTGGGCGCGCTAAGAAGTTCTGTGCCCAGGCCTCAGCCATGCCCCCTGAGCCAGCTCGGCCGCTCAGCGCCGAGGCCCCATCACACGGAACGCCCCAAACGAGCTTCTGGCAGCTGCATTCTGCAAAGGGAAACTCTCCTCGGGCAGCAAACCACAGCCCCAACGTGCTTCGGATCCAGAAAGCAACGCAAGCCGTTTTGGCCACCGGCCCCACGCTCTCCATAGCGCAAAGCGGGGCTGGCCTGCCCCTGGCTCCCTGGGCCCTGCTGCTTTGCTGGGGGTCTTCGGCGGCCGAAACCCACTCCCCACGGGTTCTCCTTCATGGGGAAGCAGGATTGGGCGTGCGAAGAACTTCTGCGCCCAGGCCACAGCCATGCCCCCTGAGCCAGCTCGGCCGCTCAGCGCTGAGTCCCCATCACACGGAACGCCCCAAACGAGCTTCTGGCAGCTGAATTCTGCAAAGGAAACTCTCCTCGGGCAGCAAACCACAGCCCCAACGCGCCTCAGATCCAGAGAGCAACGCAAGCCGTTTTTGCCCCCGGCCCCACGCTCTCCATAGCGCAAGGCGAGGCTGGGCTGCCCCTGGCTCCCTGGGCCCTGCTGCATTGCTGGGGGTCTCCAGCGCCCGAAACCTAGTCCCCATGAGTTCTCCTTGGTGGGGAGGCAGGATTGGCCGCGCGAAGAAGTTCTGCGCCCAGTCCCCAGCCATGCCTCCTGTGCCTGCTCGGCCGCTCAGCGCCGAGGCCCCGTCGCACCGACGGCCCCAAACGACCTTCTGGCAGCTGCATTCTGCAAAGGGAAAGTCTCCTCGGGCAGCAAAACACAGCCCCAACGCGCCTGGGTTCAAGAAAGCAACGCAAGCTGTTTTCGCCCCCGGCCCTCCGCTCTCCATACGTATGAACCGGGCCTGGGCTGCCCCGGCTCCCTGGGCCCTGCTGCTTTGGTGGGGGTCTTCGGCGGCCGAAACCCACTCCCCACGTGTTCCCCTTCGTGGGGAAGCAGGATTGGGCGCGCGAAGAAGTTCTGCGCCCATTCCCCAGCCATCCCTCCTGTGCCAGCTCGGGCGCTCAGCGCCGAGGCCCCGTCGCACCGACGGCCCCAAACGAGCTTCTGGCAGCTGCATTCTGCAAAGGGAAAGTCTCCTCGGGCAGCAAACCACAGCCCCCACGCGCCTCGGATCGAGAAAGCAACGCAAGCCTTTTTCGCCCCCGGCCCTACGCTCTCCATACGTACGAACCGGGCCTGGGCTGCCCCGGCTCCCTGGGCCCTGCTGCTTTGCTGGGGGTCTCCGGTGCCCGAAACCCACTCCCCACGGGTTCTCCTTCGTGGGGAAGCAGGATTGGGCGCGCGAAGGCCTTCTGCGCCCAGCCCCAGCCATGCCCCTTGAGCCAGCTAGGCCGCTCAGCGCCGAGGCCCCGTTGCACCGAAGGCCCAAAACGAGCTTCTGGGAACTGCATTCTGCAAAGGGAAACACTCCTCCGGCAGCAAACCACAGCCCCAATGCGCCTCGGATCCAGGGAGCAACGCAAGCCGTTTTTGCCCCCGGCCCCACGCTCTCCATAGGGCAAAGCGGGGCTGAGCTGACCCTGGCTCCCTGGGCCCTGCTGCTTTGCTGGGGGTCTCCGGCGGAAGACACTCACTCCCCACGGGTTCTCCTTCGTGGGGAAGCAGGATTAGGCGGACGATGGCCTCATGCGCACAGGTCACAGCCATGCCCCTTGAGCCAGCTCAGCGGCACAGCGCTGAGGTCCAGTCGCACCTTCGGCCCAAAACGAGCTTCTGGCAGCTGCATTCTGCAAAGGGAAACACTCCTCGAGCAGCAAACCACATCCCCAACGCGCGTCGGATCCAGAAAGCAACGCAAGCCGTTTTCGCGACCGGCCCCATGCTCTCCATAGGGCGAACCGGGCCTGGGCTGCCCCGGCTCCCTGGGCCCTGCTACTTTGCTGGGGGTCTCCGGTGCCCGAAACCCACTCCCCACGGGTTCTCCTTCGTGGGGAAGCAGGATTGGGCGCGCGAAGGCCTTCTGCGCCCAGCCCCAGCCATGCCCCTTGAGCCAGCTCGGCCGCTCAGCGCCGAGGCCCCGTTGCACCGAAGGCCCAAAACGAGCTTCTGGGAACTGCATTCTGCAAAGGGAAACACTCCTCCTTGAGCAAACCACAGCCCCAATGCGCCTCAGATCCAGAGAGCAACACAAGCCGTTTTCGCCTCCGGCCCCACGCTCTCCATAGCGCAAAGCGAGGCTGGGCTGCCCCTGGCTCCCTGGGCCCTGCTGCATTGCTCGGGGTCTCCAGCGCCCGAAACCTAGTCCCCATGAGTTCTCCTTCGTGGGGAGGCAGGATTGGGCGAGCGAAGACGTTCTGCGCCCAGTCCCCAACCATGCCTCCTGTGCCAGCTCGGCCGCTCAGCGCCGAGGCCCCGTCGCACCGACGGCCCCAAACTAGCTTCTGGCAGCTGCATTCTGCAAAGGGAAACTCTCCTCGGGCAGCAAACCACAGCCCCAACGTGCTTCGGATCCAGAAAGCAACGCAAGCCGTTTTGGCCACCGGCCCCACGCTCTCCATAGCGCAAAGCGGGGCTGGCCTGCCCCTGGCTCCCTGGGCCCTGCTGCTTTGCTGGGGGTCTTCGGCGGCCGAAACCCACTCCCCACGGGTTCTCCTTCATGGGGAAGCAGGATTGGGCGTGCGAAGAACTTCTGTGCCCAGGCCACAACCATGCCCCCTGAGCCAGCTCGGCCGCTCAGCGCTGAGTCCCCATCACACGGAACGCCCCAAAACGAGCTTCTGGCAGCTGCATTCTGCAAAGGGAAACTCTCCTCGGGCAGCAAACCACAGCCCCAACGCGCCTCGAATCCAGATAGCAACGCAAGCCTTTTTCAGCCCCGGCCCCACGCTCTCCATAGGGCAAAGCGGGTAGAGCTGCCCCTGGCTCCCTGGGCCCTGCTGCATTGCTGGGGGTCTCCAGCACCCGAAACCTAGTCCCCATGAGTTCTCCTTCGTGGGGAGGCAGGATTGGGCGCGCGAAGAAGTTCTGCTCCCAGTCCCCAGCCATGCCTCCTGTGCCAGCTCGGCCGCTCAGCGCCGAGGCCCCGTCGCACCGACGGCCCCAAACGACCTTCTGGCAGCTGCATTCTGCAAAGGGAAAGTCTCCTCGGGCAGCAAACCACAGCCCCAACGCGCCTCGGATCGAGAAAGCAACGCAAGCCGTTTTCGCCCCCGGCCCTCTGCTCTCCATAGGGCGAACCGGGCCTGGGCTGCCCCGGCTCCCTGGGCCCTGCTGCTTTGCTGGGGGTCTCCGGTGCCCGAAACCCACTCCCCACGGGTTCTCCTTCCTGGGGAAGCAGAATTCGGCGCGCGAAGGCCTTCTGCGCCCAGCCCCAGCCATGCCCCTTGAGCCAGCTCGGCCGCTCAGCGCCGAGGCCCCGTTGCACCGAAGGCCCAAAACGAGCTTCTGGGAACTGCATTCTGCAAAGTGAAACACTCCTCCGGCAGCAAACCACAGCCCCAATGCGCCTCAGATCCAGAGAGCAACACAAGCCGTTTTCGCCCCCGGCCCCACGCTCTCCATAGCGCAAAGCGAGGCTGAGCTCCCTGGGCCCTGTTGCATTGCTGGGGGTCTCCAGCCCCCGAAACCTAGTCCCCATGAGTTCTCCTTCGTGGGGAGGCAGGATTGGGCGCGCGAAGACGTTCTGCGCCCAGTCCCCAGCCATGCCTCCTGTGCCAGCTCGGCCGCTCAGCGCCGAGGCCCCGTCGCACCGACGGCCCCAAACGAGCTTCTGGCAGCTGCATTCTGCAAAGGGAAAGTCTGCTCGGGCAGCAAACCACAGCCCCAACGCGCCTCGGATCGAGAAAGCAACGCAAGCCGTTTTCGCCCCCGGCCCTCTGCTCTCCATAGGGCGAACCGGGCCTGGGCTGCCCCGGCTCCCTGGGCCCTGCTGCTTTGCTGGGGGTCTCCGGTGCCCGAAACCCACTCCCCACGGGTTCTCCTTCGTGGGGAAGCAGGATTGGGCGCGCGAAGGCCTTCTGTGCCCAGCCCCAGCCATGCCCCTTGAGCCAGCTCGGCCGCTCAGCACCGAGGCCCCGTTGCACCGAAGGCCCAAAACAAGCTTCTGGGAACTGCATTCTGCAAAGTGAAACACTCCTCCGGCAGCAAACCACAGCCCCAATGTGCCTCGGATCCAGAGAGCGACGCAAGCCGTTTTTGCCCCCGGCCCCACGCTCTCCATAGGGCAAAGCAGGGCTGAGCTGACCCTGGCTCCGTGGACCCTGCTGCTTTCCTGGGTGTCTCCGGCGGAAGACACTCACTCCCCACGGGTTCTCCTTCGTTGGGAAGCAGGATTAGGGGGACGATGGCCTCATGCGCACAGTTCCCAGCCATGCCCCTTGAGCCAGCTCTGCGTCACAGCGCTGAGGTCCAGTCGCACCTTTGCCCCAAAACGAGCTTCTGGCAGCTGCATTCTGCAAAGGGAAACTCTCCTCGGGCAGCAAACCACAGCCCCAACGTGCCTCAGATCCAGAAAGCAACGCAAGCCGTTTTCGCCACCGGCCCCACGCTCTCCATAGCGCAAAGCGGGGCTGGCCTGCCCCTGGCTACCAGAGCCCTGCTGCTTTACTGGGTGTCTTCGGCGGCCAAAACCTTCTCCCCACGGGTTCTCCTTCGTGGGGAAGCAGGATTGGGAGCGCGAAGAAGTTCTGTGCCCAGTCCCCAGCCATGCCTCCTGTGCCAGCTCGGCCGCTCAGCGCCGAGGCCCCGTCGCACCGACGGCCCCAAACGACCTTCTGGCAGCTGCATTCTGCAAAGGGAAAGTCTCCTCGGGCAGCAAACCACAGCCCCAACGCGCCTCGGATCGAGAAAGCAACGCAAGCCGTTTTCGCCCCCGGCCCTCTGCTCTCCATAGGGCGAACCGGGCCTGGGCTGCCCCGGCTCCCTGGGCCCTGCTGCTTTGCTGGGGGTCTCCGGTGCCCGAAACCCACTCCCCACGGGTTCTCCTTCCTGGGGAAGCAGAATTCGGCGCGCGAAGGCCTTCTGCGCCCAGCCCCAGCCATGCCCCTTGAGCCAGCTCGGCCGCTCAGCGCCGAGGCCCCGTTGCACTGAAGGCCCAAAACGAGCTTCTGGGAACTGCATTCTGCAAAGGGAAACACTCCTCCGGCAGCAAACCACAGCCCCAATGCGCCTCAGATCCAGAGAGCAACGCAAGCCGTTTTCGCCCCCGGCCCCACGCTCTCCATAGCGCAAAGCGAGGCTGAGCTCCCTGGGCCCTGTTGCATTGCTGGGGGTCTCCAGCCCCCGAAACCTAGTCCCCATGAGTTCTCCTTCGTGGGGAAGCAGGATTGGGCGCGCGAAGGCCTTCTGTGCCCAGCCCCAGCCATGCCCCTTGAGCCAGCTCGGCCGCTCAGCACCGAGGCCCCGTTGCACCGAAGGCCCAAAACGAGCTTCTGGGAACTGCATTCTGCAAAGTGAAACACTCCTCCGGCAGCAAACCACAGCCCCAATGTGCCTCAGATCCAGAGAGCAACGCAAGCCGTTTTTGCCCCCGGCCCCACGCTCTCCATAGGGCAAAGCAGGGCTGAGCTGACCCTGGCTCCCTGGACCCTGCTGCTTTCCTGGGTGTCTCCGGCGGAAGACAATCACTCCCAACGGGTTCTCCTTCGTTGGGAAGCAGGATTAGGGGGACGATGGCCTCATGCGCACAGTTCCCAGCCATGCCCCTTGAGCCAGCTCGGCGGCACAGCGCTGAGGTCCAGTCGCACCTTCGGCCCAAAACGAGCTTCTGGCAGCTGCATTCTGCAAAGGGAAACTCTCCTCGGGCAGCAAACCACAGCCCCAACGTGCCTCGGATCCAGAAAGCAACGCAAGCCGTTTTCGCCACCGGCCCCACGCTCTCCATAGCGCAAAGCGGGGCTGGCCTGCCCCTGGCTACCAGAGCCCTGCTGCTAAACTGGGTGTCTTCGGCGGCCAAAACCTTCTCCCCACGGGTTCTCCTTCGTGGGGAAGCAGGATTGGGAGCGCGAAGAAGTTCTGTGCCCAGGCCCCAGCCATGCCCCCTGAGCCAGCTTGGCCGCTCAGCGCCGAGGCCCCATCACACGGAACGCCCAAAACGAGCTTCTGGCAGCTGCATTCTGCAAAGGGAAACTCTCCTCGGGCAGCAAACCACAGCCACAACGCGCCTCGAATACAGAAAGCAACGCAAGCCTTTTTCAGCCCCGGCCCCACGCTCTCCATAGGGCAAAGCGGGTAGAGCTGCCCCTGGCTCCCTGGGCCCTGCTGCTTTGCTGGGGGTCTCAGCGTCCGAAACACACTCCCCACGGTTTTTCCTTCGTGGGGAAGCAGGATTGGGCGCGAGAAGGCCATATGCGCCCAGGCTCCAGCCATGCCCCCTGAGCCAGCTCGGCCGCGCAGCGCCGAAGCCCCGTCGCACCGATTGCCCCAAAGGAGCTTCTGGCAGCTGCATTCTGCAAAGGGAAACTCTCCTCGGGCAGCAAACCACAGACTCAACGCGCCTCAGATCCAGAAAGCAACGCAAGCCGTTTTCGCCACTGGCCCCACGCTCTCCATTGCGCAAAGCGGGGCTGGCCTGCCCCTGGCTCCCTGGGCCAAGCTGCTTTGCTGGGGGTCTCCGGCGGCGCAAACCCAGTCCCCAAGTGTTCTCCTTCGTGGGGAAGCAGGATTGTGCGCGCGAAAGCCTTGTGCGCCCAGCCCCAGCCATGCCCCTTGAGCCAGCTCGGCCGCTCAGCGCCGAGGCCCCGTTGCACCGAAGTCCCAAAACGAGCTTCTGGGAACTGCATTCTGCAAAGGGAAACACTCCTCCGGCAGCAAACAACAGCCCCAATGCGCCTCAGATCCAGAGAGCAGCGCAAGCCGTTTTCGCCCCCGGCCCCACGCTCTCCATAGCGCAAAGCGAGGCTGAGCTCCCTGGGCCCTGCTGCATTGCTGGGGGTCTCCAGCCCCCGAAACCTAGTCCCCATGAGTTCTCCTTCGTGGGGAGGCAGGATTGGGCGCGCGAAGACGTTCTGCGCCCAGTCCCCAGCCATGCCTCCTGTGCCAGCTCGGCCGCTCAGCGCCGCGGCCCCATCGCACCGACGGCCCCAAACGAGCTTCTGGCAGCTGCATTCTGCAAAGGGAAAGTCTCCTCGGGCAGCAAACCACAGCCCCAACGCGCCTCGAATCGAGAAAGCAACGCAAGCCGTTTTCGCCCCCGGCCCTCTGCTCTCCATAGGGCGAACCGGGCCTGGGTTGCCCCGGCTCCCTGGGCCCTGCTGTTTTGCTGGGGGTCTCCGGTGCCCGAAACCCACTCCCCACGGGTTCTCCTTCGTGGGGAAGCAGGATTGGGCGCGCGAAAGCCTTCTGCACCCAGCCCCAGCCATGCCCCTTGAGCCAGCTCGGCCGCGCAGCGCCGAAGCCCCGTCGCACCGATGGCCCCAAACGAGCTTCTGGCAGCTGCATTCTGCAAAGGGAAACTCTCCTCGGGCAGCAAACCACAGACTCAACGCCCCTCAGATCCAGAAAGCAACGCAAGCCGTTTTCGCCACCGGCCTCACGCTCTCCATAGCGCAAAGCGGGGCTAGCCTGCCCCTGGCTCCCTGGGCCCTGCTGCTTTGCTGGGGGTCTCCGGCGGCGCAAACCCAGTCCCCAAGTGTTCTCCTTCGTGGGGAAGCAGGATTGTGCGCGCGAAAGCCTTCTGCGCCCAGCCCCAGCCATGCCCCTTGAGCCAGCTCGGCCGCTCAGTGCCGAGGCCCCGTTGCACCGATGTCCCAAAACGAGCTTCTAGGAACTGCATTCTGCAAAGGGAAACACTCCTCCGGCAGCAAACCACAGCCCCAATGCGCCTCAGATCCAGAGAGCAACACAAGCCGTTTTCGCCCCCGGCCCCACGCTCTCCATAGCGCTAAGCGAGGCTGGCCTGCCCCTGGCTCCCTGGGCCCTGCTGCATTGCTGGGGGTCTCCAGCGCCCGAAACCTAGTCCCCATGAGTTCTCCTTCGTGGGGAGGCAGGATTGGCCGCGCGAAGAAGTTCTGCGCCCAGTCCCCAGCCATGCCTCCTGTGCCAGCTCGGCCGCTCAGCGCCGAGGCCCCGTCGCACCGACGGCCCCAAACGACCTTCTGGCAGCTGCATTCTGCAAAGGGAAAGTCTCCTCGGGCAGCAAACCACAGCCCCAACGCGCCTCGGATCGAGAAAGCAACGCAAGCCATTTTCGCCCCCGGCCCTCTGCTCTCCATAGGGCGAACCGGGCCTGGGCTGCCCCGGCTCCCTGGGCCCTGCTGCTTTGCTGGGGGTCTCCAATGCCCGAAACCCAGTCCCCAAGTGTTCTCCTTCGTGGGGAAGCAGGATTCGGCGCGCGAAGGCCTTCTGCGCCCAGCCCCATCCATGCCCCTTGAGCCAGCTCGGCCGCTCAGCGCCGAGGCCCCGTTGCACCAAAGGCCCAAAACGAGCTTCTGGGAACTGCATTCTGCAAAGGGAAACACTCCTCCGGCAGCAAACCACAGCCCCAATGCGCCTCGGATCCAGAGAGCAACGCAAGCCGTTTTTGCCCCCGGCCCCACGCTCTCCATAGGGCAAAGCAGGGCTGAGCTGACCCTGGCTCCCTGGACCCTGCTGCTTTCCTGGGTGTCTCCGGCGGAAGACACACACTCCCCACGGGTTCTCCTTCGTTGGGAAGCAGGATTAGGGAGACGATGGCCTCATGCGCACAGTTCCCAGCCATGCCCCTTGAGCCAGCTCGGCGGCACAGCGCTGAGGTCCAGTCGCACCTTCGGCCCAAAACGAGATTCTGGCAGCTGCATTCTGCAAAGGGAAACACTCCTCGAGCAGCAAACCACAGCCCCAACGCGCGGCGGATCCAGAGAGCAACACAAGCCGTTTTCGCCCCCGGCCCCACGCTCTCCATAGTGCAAAGCGGGGCTGGTCTGCCCCTGGCTCCCTGGGCCCTGCTGCTTTACTGGGTGTCTTTGGCGGCCAAAACCTTCTCCCCACGGGTTCTCCTTCGTGGGGAAGCAGGATTGGGCGCGCGAAGAAGTTCTGTGCCCAGGCCCCAGCCATGCCCCCTGAGGCAGCTCGGCCGCTCAGCGCCGAGGCCCCATCACACGGAACGCCCCAAACGAGCTTCTGGCAGCTGCATTCTGCAAAGGGAAACTCTCCTCGGGCAGCAAACCACAGCCCCAACACGCCTCGGTTCGAGAAAGCAACGCAAGCCGTTTTCGCCCCCGGCCCTACGCTCTCCATATGTACGAACCGGGCCTGGGCTGCCCCGGCTCCCTGGGCCCTGCTGCATTGCTGGGGGTCTCCGGTGCCAGAAACCCACTCCCCACGGGTTCTCCTTCGTGGGGAAGCAGGATTCGGCGCGCGAAGGCCTTCTGCGCCCAGCCCCAGCCATGCCCCTTGAGCCAGCTCGGCCGCTCAGCGCCGAGGCCCCGTTGCACCGAAGGCCCAAAACGAGCTTCTGGGAACTGCATTCTGCAAAGGGAAACACTCCTCCGGCAGCAAACCACAGCCCCAACGTGCCTCGGATCCAGAAAGCAACGCAAGCCGTTTTCGCCACCGGCCCCACGCTCTCCATAGCGCAAAGCGGGGCTGGCCTGCCCCTGGCTACCAGAGCCCTGCTGCTTTACTGGGTGTCTTCGGCGGCCAAAACCTTCTCCCCACGGGTTCTCCTTCGTGGGGAAGCAGGATTGGGAGCGCGAAGAAGTTCTGTGCCCAGGCCCCAGCCATGCCCCCTGAGCCAGCTTGGCCGCTCAGCGCCGAGGCCCCATCACACGGAACGCCCAAAACGAGCTTCTGGCAGCTGCATTCTGCAAAGGGAAACTCTCCTCGGGCAGTAAACCACAGCCCCAACGCGCCTCGAATCCAGAAAGCAACGCAAGCCTTTTTCAGCCCCGGCCCCACGCTCTCCATAGGGCAAAGCGGGTAGAGCTGCCCCTGGCTCCCTGGGCCCTGCTGCTTTGCTGGGGGTCTCAGCGTCCGAAACCCACTCCCCACGGGTTTTCCTTCGTGGGGAAGCAGGATTGGGCGCGAGAAGGCCTTCTGCGCCCATGCCCCAGCCATGCCCCATGAGCCAGCTCTGCCGCGCAGCGCCGAAGCCCCGTCGCACCGAAGGCCCAAAACGAGCTTCTGGGAACTGCATTCTGCAAAGGGAAACACTCCTCCGGCAGCAAACCACAGCCCCAATGCGCCTTAGATCCAGAGAGCAGCGCAAGCCGTTTTCGCCCCCGGCCCCACGCTCTCCATAGCGCAAAGCGAGGCTGAGCTCCCTGGGCCCTGCTGCATTGCTGGGGGTCTCCAGCCCCCGAAACCTAGTCCCCATGAGTTCTCCTTCGTGGGTAGGCAGGATTGGGCGCGCGAAGAAGTTCTGCGCCCAGTCCCCAGTCATGCCTCCTGTGCCAGCTCGGCCGCTCAGCGCCGAGGCCCCGTCGCACCGACGGCCCCAAACGACCTTCTGGCAGCTGCATTCTGCAAAGGGAAAGTCTCCTCGGGCAGCAAACCACAGCCCCAACGCGCCTCGGATCGAGAAAGCAACGCAAGCCGTTTTTGCCCCCGGCCCCACGCTCTCCATAGGGCAAAGCAGGGCTGAGCTGACCCTGGCTCCCTGGACCCTGCTGCTTTCCTGGGTGTCTCCGGCGGAAGACACTCACTCCCCACGGGTTCTCCTTCGTTGGGAAGCAGGATTAGGGGGACGATGGCCTCATGCGCACAGTTCCCAGCCATGCCCCTTGAGCCAGCTCGGCGGCACAGCGCTGAGGTCCAGTCGCACCTTCGGCCCAAAACGAGCTTCTGGCAGCTGCATTCTGCAAAGGGAAACTCTCCTCGGGCAGCAAACCACAGCCCCAACGCGCCTCGAATCCAGAAAGCAACGCAAGCCTTTTTCAGCCCCGGCCCCACGCTCTCCATAGGGCAAAGCGCGTAGATCTGCCCCTGGCTCCCTGGGCCCTGCTGCTTTGCTGGGGGTCTCAGCGGCCGAAACCCACTCCCCACGGGTTTTCCTTCGTGGGGAAGCAGGATTGGGCGCGAGAAGGCCTTCTGCGCCCAGGCCCCAGCCATGCCCCCTGAGCCAGCTCGGCCTCTCAGCGTCGAGTCCCCGTTGCACCGAAGTCCCAAAACGAGCTTCTGGGAACTGCATTCTGCAAAGTGAAACACTCCTCCAGCAGCAAACCACAGCCCCAATGCGCCTCAGATCCAGAGAGCAGCGCAAGCCGTTTTCGCCCCCGGCCCCACGCTCTCCATAGCGCAAAGCGAGGATGGGCTGCCCCTGGCTCCCTGGTCCCTGCTGCATTGCTGGGGGTCTCCAGCACCCGAAACCTAGTCCCCATGAGTTCTCCTTCGTGGGGAGGCAGGATTGGGCGCGCGAAGAAGTTCTGCGCCCAGTCCCCAGCCATGCCTCCTGTGCCAGCTCGGCCGCTCAGCGCCGAGGCCCCGTCGCACCGACGGCCCCAAACGACCTTCTGGCAGCTGCATTCTGCAAAGGGAAAGTCTCCTCGGGCAGCAAACCACAGCCCCAACGCGCCTCGGATCGAGAAAGCAACGCAAGCCGTTTTCGCCCCCGGCCCTCTGCTCTCCATAGGGCGAACCGGGCCTGGGCTGCCCCGGCTCCCTGGGCCCTGCTGCTTTGCTGGGGGTCTCCGGTGCCCGAAACCCACTCCCCACGGGTTCTCCTTCGTGGGGAAGCAGAATTCGGCGCGCGAAGGCCTTCTGCGCCCAGCCCCAGCCATGCCCCTTGAGCCAGCTCGGCCGCTCAGCGCCGAGGCCCCGTTGCACCGAAGGCCCAAAACGAGCTTCTGGGAACTGCATTCTGCAAAGTGAAACACTCCTCCGGCAGCAAACCACATCCCCAATGCGCCTCAGATCCAGAGAGCAACACAAGCCGTTTTCGCCCCCGGCCCCACGCTCTCCATAGCGCAAAGCGACGCTGAGCTCCCTGGGCCCTGTTGCATTGCTGGGGGTCTCCAGCCCCCGAAACCTAGTCCCCATGAGTTCTCCTTCGTTGGGAGGCAGGATTGGGCGCGCGAAGACGTTCTGCGCCCAGTCCCCAGCCATGCCTCCTGTGCCAGCTCGGCCGCTCAGCGCCGAGGCCCCGTCGCACCGACGGCCCCAAACGAGCTTCTGGCAGCTGCATTCTGCAAAGGGAAAGTCTCCTCGGGCAGCAAACCACAGCCCCAACGCGCCTCGGATCGAGAAAGCAACGCAAGCCGTTTTCGCCCCCGGCCCTCTGCTCTCCATAGGGCGAACCGGGCCTGGGCTGCCCCGGCTCCCTGGGCCCTGCTGCTTTGCTGGGGGTCTCCGGTGCCCGAAACCCACTCCCCACGGGTTCTCCTTCGTGGGGAAGCAGGATTGGGCGCGCGAAGGCCTTCTGTGCCCAGCCCCAGCCATGCCCCTTGAGCCAGCTCGGCCGCTCAGCACCGAGGCCCCGTTGCACCGAAGGCCCAAAACGAGCTTCTGGGAACTGCATTCTGCAAAGTGAAACACTCCTCCGGCAGCAAACCACAGCCCCAATGTGCCTCGGATCCAGAGAGCAACGCAAGCCGTTTTTGCCCCCGGCCCCACGCTCTCCATAGGGCAAAGCAGGGCTGAGCTGACCCTGGCTCCCTGGACCCTGCTGCTTTCCTGGGTGTCTCCGGCGGAAGACACTCACTCCCCACGGGTTCTCCTTCGTTGGGAAGCAGGATTAGGGGGACGATGGCCTCATGCGCACAGTTCCCAGCCATGCCCCTTGAGCCAGCTCTGCGTCACAGCGCTGAGGTCCAGTCGCACCTTTGCCCCAAAACGAGCTTCTGGCAGCTGCATTCTGCAAAGGGAAACTCTCCTCGGGCAGCAAACCACAGCCCCAACGTGCCTCAGATCCAGAAAGCAACGCAAGCCGTTTTCGCCACCGGCCCCACGCTCTCCATAGCGCAAAGCGGGGCTGGCCTGCCCCTGGCTACCAGAGCCCTGCTGCTTTACTGGGTGTCTTCGGCGGCCAAAACCTTCTCCCCACGGGTTCTCCTTCGTGGGGAAGCAGGATTGGGAGCGCGAAGAAGTTCTGTGCCCAGTCCCCAGCCATGCCTCCTGTGCCAGCTCGGCCGCTCAGCGCCGAGGCCCCGTCGCACCGACGGCCCCAAACGACCTTCTGGCAGCTGCATTCTGCAAAGGGAAAGTCTCCTCGGGCAGCAAACCACAGCCCCAACGCGCCTCGGATCGAGAAAGCAACGCAAGCCGTTTTCGCCCCTGGCCCTCTGCTCTCCATAGGGCGAACCGGGCCTGGGCTGCCCCGGCTCCCTGGGCCCTGCTGCTTTGCTGGGGGTCTCCGGTGCCCGAAACTCACTCCCCACGGGTTCTCCTTCCTGGGGAAGCAGAATTCGGCGCGCGAAGGCCTTCTGCGCCCAGCCCCAGCCATGCCCCTTGAGCCAGCTCGGCCGCTCAGCGCCGAGGCCCCGTTGCACCGAAGGCCCAAAACGAGCTTCTGGCAGCTGCATTCTGCAAAGGGAAACTCTCCTCGGGCAGCAAACCACAGCCCCAACGCGCCTCGAATCCAGAAAGCAACGCAAGCCTTTTTCAGCCCCGGCCCCACGCTCTCCATAGGGCAAAGCGGGTAGAGCTGCCCCTGGCTCCCTGGGCCCTGCTGCTTTGCTGGGGGTCTCAGCGTCCGAAACCCACTCCCCACGGGTTCTCCTTCATGGGGAAGCAGGATTGGGCGTGCGAAGAACTTCTGCACCCAGGCCACAGCCATGCCCCCTGAGCCAGCTCGGCCGCTCAGCGCTGAGTCCCCATCACACGGAACGCCCCAAACGAGCTTCTGGCAGCTGAATTCTGCAAAGGAAACTCTCCTCGGGCAGCAAACCACAGCCCCAACGCGCCTCAGATCCAGAGAGCAACGCAAGCCGTTTTTGCCCACGGCCCCACGCTCTCCATAGCGCAAGGCGAGGCTGGGCTGCCCCTGGCTCCCTGGGCCCTGCTGCATTGCTGGTGGTCTCCAGCGCCCGAAACCTAGTCCCCATGAGTTCTCCTTCGTGGGGAGGCAGGATTGGCCGCGCGAAGATGTTCTGCGCCCAGTCCCCAGCCATGCCTCCTGTGCCTGCTCGGCCGCTCAGCGCCGAGGCCCCGTTGCACCGACGGCCCCAAACGAGCTTCTGGCAGCTGCATTCTGCAAAGGGAAAGTCTCCTCGGGCAGCAAACCACAGCCCAACGCGCCTCGGATCGAGAAAGCAACGCAAGCCGTTTTCGCCCCCGGCCCTCTGCTCTCCATAGGGCGAACCGGGCCTGGGCTGCCCCGGCTCCCTGGGCCCTGCTGCTTTGCTGGGGGTCTCCGGTGCCCGAAACCTAGTCCCCATGAGTTCTCCTTCGTGGGGAGGCAGGATTGGGCGCGCGAAGACGTTCTGCGCCCAGTCCCAAGCCATGCCTCCTGTGCCAGCTCGGCCGCTCACCGCCGAGGCCCCGTCGCACCGACGGCCCCAAACGAGCTTCTGGCAGCTGCATTCTGCAAAGGGAAAGTCTCCTCGGGCAGCAAACCACAGCCCCAACGCGCCTCGGATCGAGAAAGCAACGCAAGCCGTTTTCGCCCCCGGCCCTCTGCTCTCCATAGGGCGAACCGGGCCTGGGCTGCCCCGGCTCCCTGGGCCCTGCTGCTTTGCTGGGGGTCTCCGGTGCCCGAAACCCACTCCCCACGGGTTCTCCTTCGTGGGGAAGCAGGATTCGGCGCGCGAAGGCCTTCTGCGCCCAGCCCCAGCCATGCCCCTTGAGCCAGCTCGGCCACACAGCGCCGAGGCCCCGTTGCACCAAAGGCCCAAAACGAGCTTCTGGGAACTGCATTCTGCAAAGGGAAACACTCCTCCGGCAGCAAACCACAGCCCCATTGCGCCTCAGATCCAGAGAGCAACACAAGCCGTTTTCGCCCCCGGCCCCACGCTCTCCATAGGGCAAAGCGAGGCTGAGCTCCCTGGGCCCTGCTGCATTGCTGGGGGTCTCCAGCGCCCGAAACCTAGTCCCCATGAGTTCTCCTTCGTGGGGAGGCAGGATTGGGCGCGCGAAGGCCTTCTGCGCCCTGCCCCAGCCATGCCCCTTGAGCCAGCTCGGCCGCTCAGCGCCGAGGCCCCGTTGCACCGAAGGCCCAAAACGAGCTTCTGGGAACTGCATTCTGCAAAGTGAAAAACTCCTCCGGCAGCAAACCACAGCCCCAATGCGCCTCGGATCCAGAGAGCAACGCAAGCCGTTTTTGCCCCCGGCCCCACGCTCTCCATAGGGCAAAGCAGGGCTGAGCTGACCCTGGCTCCCTGGACCCTGCTGCTTTGCTGGGTGTCTCCGGCGGAAGACACTCACTCCCCACGGGTTCTCCTTCGTTGGGAAGCAGGATTAGGGGGACGATGGCCTCATGCGCACAGTTCCCAACCATGCCCCTTGAGTCAGCTCGGCGGCACAGCGCTGAGGTCCAGTCGCACCTTCGGCCCAAAACGAGCTTCTGGCAGCTGCATTCTGCAAAGGGAAACACTCCTCGAGCAGCAAACCACAGCCCCAACGCCCGTCGGATCCAGAAAGCAACGCAAGCCGTTTTCGCCCCCGCCCCACCCTCTCCATAGGGCAAAGCGGGGCTGGACTGCCCCTGGCTCCCTGGGCCCTGCTGCTTTGCTGGGGGTCTCGGCGGCCGAAACCCACTCCCCACGGGTTTTCCTTTGTGGGGAAGCAGGTTGGGAGGGCGAAGGCCTTCTGCGCACAGTCCCCAGCCATGCCACCTGAGCCAGCTCGGCCGCTCAGCGCCGAGGCCCCATCACACGGAACGCCCCAAACGAGCTTCTGGCAGCTGCATTCTGCAAAGGGAAACTCTCCTCGGGCAGCAAACCACAGCCCCAACGTGCCTCGGATCCAGAAAGCAACGCAAGCCGTTTTCGCGACCGGCCCCACGCTCTCAAAAGCGCGAAGCGAGGCTGGGCTGCCCCTGGCTCCCTGGGCCTGCTGCTTTGCTGGGGGTCTCCGGTGCCTGAAACCCACTCCCCACGGGTTCTCCTTCGTGGGGAAGCAGGATTGGGCGCGCGAAGGCCTTCTGCGCCCAGCCCCAGCCATGCCCCTTGAGCCAGTTCGGCCGCTCAGCGCCGAGGCCCCGTTGCACCGAAGGCCCAAAACGAGCTTCTGGGAACTGCATTCTGCAAAGGGAAACACTCCTCCGGCAGCAAACCACAGCCCCAACGCGCCTCGGTTCGAGAAAGCAACGCAAGCCGTTTTCGCCCCCGGCCCTACGCTCTCCATACGTACGAACCTGGCCTGGGCTGCCCCGGCTCCCTGGGCCCTGCTGCATTGCTGGGGGTCTCCGGTGCCCGAAACCCACTCCCCACGGGTTCTCCTTCGTGGGGAAGCAGGATTGGGCGCGCGAAGGCCTTCTGCGCCCAGCCCCAGCCATGCCCCTTGAGCCAGCTCGGCCGCTCAGCGCCGAGGCCCCGTTGCACCGAAGGCCCAAAACGAGCTTCTGGGAACTGCATTCTGCAAAGGGAAACACTCCTCCGGCAGCAAACCACAGCCCCAATGCGCCTCGGATCCAGAGAGCAACGCAAGCCGTTTTTGCCCCCGGCCCTACGCTCTCCATAGCGCAACGCAGGGCAGGGCTGCCCCTGGCTACCAGAGCCCTGCTGCTTTACTGGGTGTCTTCGGCGGCCAAAACCTTCTCCCCACGGGTTCTCCTTCGTGGGGAAGCAGGATTGGGAGCGCGAAGAAGTTCTGTGCCCAGGCCCCAGCCATGCCCCCTGAGCCAGCTTGGCCGCTCAGCGCCGAGGCCCCATCACACGGAACGCCCAAAACGAGCTTCTGGCAGCTGCATTCTGCAAAGGGAAACTCTCCTCGGGCAGCAAACCACAGCCCCAACGCGCCTCGAATCCAGAAAGCAACGCAAGCCTTTTTCAGCCCCGGCCCCACGCTCTCCATAGGGCAAAGCGGGTAGAGCTGCTCCTGGCTCCCTGGGCCCTGCTGCTTTGCTGGGGGTCTCAGCGTCCGAAACCCACTCCCCACGGGTTTTCCTTCGTGGGGAAGCAGGATTGTGCGTGAGAAGGCCTTCTGCGCCCAGGCCCCAGCCATGCCCCTTGAGCCAGCTCGGCGGCACAGCGCTGAGGTCCAGTCGCACCTTCGGCCCAAAACGAGCTTCTGGCAGCTGCATTCTGCAAAGGGAAACACTCCTCGAGCAGCAAACCACAGCCCCAACGCACGTCGGATCCAGAAAGCAACGCAAGCCTTTTTCGCCCCCGCCCCACCCTCTCCATAGGGCAAAGCGGGGCTGGACTGCCCCTGGCTCCCTGTGCCCTGCTGCATTGCTGGGGGTCTCGGAGGCCGAAACCCACTCCCCACGGGTTTTCCTTCGTGGGGAAGCAAGTTGGGCGGGCGAAGGCCTTCTGCGCACAGTCCCCAGCCATGCCACCTGAGCCAGCTCGGCCGCTCAGCGCCGAGGCCCCATCACACGGAACGCCCCAAAGGAGCTTCTGGCAGCTGCATTCTGCAAAGGAAAGTCTCCTCGGGCAGCAAACCACAGCCCCAACGCGCCTCGGATCGAGAAAGCAACCCAAGCCGTTTTCGCCCCCGGCCCTCTGCTCTCCATAGGGCGAACCGGGCCTGGGCTGCCCCGGCTCCCTGGGCCCTGCTGCTTTGCTGGGGGTCTCCGGTGCCCGAAACCCACTCCCCACGGGTTCTCTTTCGTGGGGAAGCAGGATTCGGCGCGCGAAGGCCTTCTGCGCCCAGCCCCAGCCATGCCCCTTGAGCCAGCTCGGCCGCTCAGCGCCGAGGCCCTGTTGCACCAAAGGCCCAAAACGACCTTCTGGGAACTGCATTCTGCAAAGGGAAACACTCCTCCGGCAGCAAACCACAGCCCCAATGCGCCTCGGATCCAGAGAGCACCGCAAGCCGTTTTTGTCCCCGGGCCCACGCTCTCCATAGGGCAAAGCAGGGCTGAGCTGACCCTGGCTCCCTGGACCCTGCTGCTTTGCTGGGGGTCTCCGGCGGAAGACACTCACTCCCCACGGGTTCTCCTTCGTTGGGAAGCAGGATTAGGGGGACGATGGCCTCATGCGCACAGTTCCCAGCCATGCCCCTTGAGCCAGCTCGGCGGCACAGCGCTGAGGTCCAGTCGCACCTTCGGCCCAAAACGAGCTTCTGGCAGCTGCATTCTGCAAAGGGAAACACTCCTCGAGCAGCAAACCACAGCCCCAACGCCCGTCGGATCCAGAAAGCAACGCAAGCCGTTTTCGCCCCCGCCCCACCCTCTCCATAGGGCAAAGCGGGGCTGGACTGCCCCTGGCTCCCTGGGCCCTGCTGCTTGGCTGGGGGTCTCGGCGGCCGAAACCCACTCCCCACGGGTTTTCCTTCGTGGGGAAGCAGGTTGGGAGGGCGAAGGCCTTCTGCGCACAGTCCCCAGCCATGCCACCTGAGCCAGCTCGGCCGCTCAGCGCCGAGGCCCCATCACACGGAACGCCCCAAACGAGCTTCTGGCAGCTGCATTCTGCAAAGGGAAACTCTCCTCGGGCAGCAAACCACAGCCCCAACGTGCCTCGGATCCAGAAAGCAACGCAAGCCGTTTTCGCGACCGGCCCTACGCTCTCCATACGTACGAACCGGGCCTGGGCTGCCCCTGGCTCCCTGGGCCTGCTGCTTTGCTGGGGTCTCCGGTGCCTGAAACCCACTCCCCACGGGTTCTCCTTCGTGGGGAAGCAGGATTGGGCGCGCGAAGGCCTTCTGCGCCCAGCCCCAGCCATGCCCCTTGAGCCAGTTCGGCCGCTCAGCGCCGAGGCCCCGTTGCACCGAAGGCCCAAAACGAGCTTCTGGGAACTGCATTCTGCAAAGGGAAACACTCCTCCGGCAGCAAACCACAGCCCCAACGCGCCTCGGTTCGAGAAAGCAACGCAAGCCGTTTTCGCCCCCGGCCCTACGCTCTCCATACGTACGAACCGGGCCTGGGCTGCCCCGGCTCCCTGGGCCCTGCTGCATTGCTGGGGGTCTCCGGTGCCCGAAACCCACTCCCCACGGGTTCTCCTTCGTGGGGAAGCAGGATTGGGCGCGCGAAGGCCTTCTGCGCCCAGCCCCAGCCATGCCCCTTGAGCCAGCTCGGCCGCTCAGCGCCGAGGCCCCGTTGCACCGAAGGCCCAAAACGAGCTTCTGGGAACTGCATTCTGCAAAGGGAAACACTCCTCCGGCAGCAAACCACAGCCCCAATGCGCCTCGGATCCAGAGAGCAACGCAAGCCGTTTTTGCCCCCGGCCCTACGCTCTCCATAGCGCAACGCAGGGCAGGGCTGCCCCTGGCTACCAGAGCCCTGCTGCTTTACTGGGTGTCTTTGGCGGCCAAAACCTTCTCCCCACGGGTTCTCCTTTGTGGGGAAGCAGGATTGGGAGCGCGAAGATGTTCTGTGTCCAGGCCCCAGCCATGCCCCCTGAGCCAGCTTGGCCGCTCAGCGCCGAGGCCCCATCACACGGAACGCCCAAAACGAACTTCTGGCAGCTGCATTCTGCAAAGGGAAACTCTCCTCGGGCAGCAAACCACAGCCCCAACGCGCCTCGAATCCAGAAAGCAACGCAAGCCTTTTTCGCCACCGGCCCCACGCTCTCCATAGCGCAAAGCGGGTCTAGCCTGCCCCTGGCTCCCTGGGCCCTGCTGCTTTGCTGGGGGTCTCCGGCGGCGCAAACCCAGTCCCCAAGTGTTCTCCTTCGTGGGGAAGCAGGATTGTGCGCGCGAAAGCCTTCTGCTCCCAGCCCCAGCCATGCCCCTTGAGCCAGCTCGGCCGCTCAGCGCCGAGGCCCCGTCGCACCGACGGCCCCAAACGAGCTTCTGGCAGCTGCATTCTGCAAAGGGAAAGTCTCCTCGGGCAGCAAACCACAGCCCCAACGCGCCTCGGATCGAGAAAGCAACGCAATCCGTTTTCGCCCCCGGGCCTCTGCTCTCCATAGGGCGAACCGGGCCTGGGCTGCCCCGGCTCCCTGGGCCCTGCTGCTTTGCTGGGGGACTCCGGTGCCCGAAACCCACTCCCCACGGGTTCTCCTTCGTGGGGAAGCAGGATTGGGCGCGCGAAGGCCTTCTGCGCCCAGCCCCAGCCATGCCCCTTGAGCCAGCTCTGCCGCTCAGCGCCGAGGCCCCGTTGCACCGAAGGCCCAAAACGAGCTTCTGGGAACTGCATTCTGCAAAGGGAAACACTCCTCCGGCAGCAAACCACAGCCCCAATGCGCCTCAGATCCAGAGAGCAACACAAGCCGTTTTCGCCCCCGGCCCCACGCTCTCCATAGCGCAAAGCGAGGCTGAGCTCCCTGGGCCCTGCTGCATTGCTGGGGGTCTCCAGCGCCCGAAACCTAGTCCCCATGAGTTCTCCTTCGTGGGGAGGCAGGATTGGGCGCGTGAAGAAGTTCTGCGCCCAGTCCCCAGGCATGCCTCCTGTGCCAGCTCGGCCGCTCAGCGCCGAGGCCCCGTCGCACCGACGGCCCCAAACGAGCTTCTGGCAGCTGCATTCTGCAAAGGGAAACTCTCCTCGGGCAGCAAACCACAGCCCCAATGCGCCTCGGATCCAGAAAGCAACGCAAGCCGTTTTCGCCACCGGCCCCACGCTCTCCATAGCACAAAGCGGGGCTGGCCTGCCCCTGGCTCCCTGGGCCCTAATGCTTTGCTGGGGGTCTCCGGCGGCGCAAACCCACTCCCCACGTGTTCTCCTTCGTGGGGAAGCAGGATAGTTCGCGCGAAAGCCTTCTGCGCCCAGCCCCAGCCATGCCCCTTGAGCCAGCTCGGCCGCTCAGCGCCAAGGCCCCGTTGCACCGAAGGCCCAAAACGAGCTTCTGGGAACTGCATTCTGCAAAGGGAAACACTCCCCCAGCAGCAAACCACAGCCCCAATGCGCCTCGGATCCAGAGAGCAACGCAAGCCGTTTTTGCCCCCAGCCCCACACTCTCCATAGCGCAACGCAGGGCAGGGCTGCCCCTGGCTACCAGAGCCCTGCTGCTTTACTGGGTGTCTTCGGCGGCCAAAACCTTCTCCCCACGGGTTCTCCTTCGTGGGGAAGCAGGATTGGGCGCGCGAAGAAGTTCTGTGCCCAGGCCCCAGCCATGCCCCCTGAGCCAGCTCGGCCGCTCAGCGCCGAGGCCCCATCACACGGAACGCCCCAAACGAGCTTCTGGCAGCTGCATTCTGCAAAGGGAAACTCTCCTCGGGCAGCAAACCACAGCCCCAACGCGCCTCGGTTCGAGAAAGCAACGCAAGCCGTTTTCGCCCCCGGCCCTACGCTCTCCATACGTACGAACCGGGCCTGGGCTGCCCCGGCTCCCTGGGCCCTGCTGCTTTGCTGGGGGTTTCCGGTGCCCGAAACCCACTCCCCACGGGTTCTCCTTCGTGGGGAAGCAGGATTGGGCGCGCGAAGGCCTTCTGCGCCCAGCCCCAGCCATGCCCCTTGAGCCAGCTCGGCCGCTCAGCGCCGAGGCCCCGTTGCACCGAAGGCCCAAAACGAGCTTCTGGGAACTGCATTCTGCAAAGGGAAACACTCCTCCGGCAGCAAACCACAGCCCCAATGCGCCTCGGATCCAGAGAGCAACGCAAGCCGTTTTTGCCCCCGGCCCTACGCTCTCCATAGCGCAACGCAGGGCTGGGCTGCCCTTGGCTACCAGAGCCCTGCTGCTTTACTGGGTGTCTTCGGCGGCCAAAACCTTCTCCCCACGGGTTCTCCTTCGTGGGGAAGCAGGATTGGGAGCGCGAAGAAGTTCTGTGCCCAGGCCCCAGCCATGCCCCCTGAGCCAGCTTGGCCGCTTAGCGCCGAGGCCCCATCACACGGAACGCCCAAAACGAGCTTCTGGCAGCTGCATTCTGCAAAGGGAAACTCTCCTCGGGCAGCAAACCACAGCCCCAACGCGCCTCGAATCCAGAAAGCAACGCAAGCCTTTTTCAGCCCCGGCCCCACGCTCTCCATAGGGCAAAGCGGGTAGAGCTGCCCCTGGCTCCCTGGGCCCTGCTGCTTTGCTGGGGGTCTCAGCGGCCGAAACCCACTCCCCACGGGTTTTCCTTCGTGGGGAAGCAGGATTGGGCGTGAGAAGGCCTTCTGCGCCCAGGCCCCACCCATGCCCCCTGAGCCAGCTCGGCCGCGCATCGCCGAAGCCCCGTCGCACCGATGGCCCCAAACGAGCTTCTGGCAGCTGCATTCTGCAAAGGGAAACTCTCCTCGGGCAGCAAACCACAGACTCAACGCGCCTCAGATCCAGAAAGCAACGCAAGCCGTTTTCGCCACCGCCCCCACGCTCTCCATAGCGCAAAGCGGGGCTAGCCTGCCCCTGGCTCCCTGGGCCCTGCTGCTTTGCTGGGGGTCTCTGGCGGCGCAAACCCAGTCCCCAAGTGTTCTCCTTCGTGGGGAAGCAGGATTGTGCGCGCGAAAGCCTTCTGCGCCCAGCCCCAGCCATGCCCCTTGAGCCAGCTCGGCCGCTCAGCGCCGAGGCCCCGTGGCACCGAAGTCCCAAAACGAGCTTCTGGGAACTGCATTCTGCAAAATGAAACACTCCTCCGGCAGCAAACCACAGCCCCAATGCGCCTCAGATCCAGAGAGCAGCGCAAGCCTTTTTCGCCCCCGGCCCCACACTCTCCATAGCGCAAAGCGGGGCTGGGCTGCCCCTGGCTCCCTGGGCCCTGCTGCATTGCTGGGGGTCTCCAGCGCCCGAAACCTAGTCCCCATGAGTTCTCCTTCGTGGGGAGGCAGGATTGGGCGCGCGAAGAAGTTCTGCGACCAGGCCACAGCCATGCCCCCTGAGCCAGCTCGGCCGCTCAGCGCTGAGTCCCCATCACACGGAACGCCCCAAAGGAGCTTCTGGCAGCTGAATTCTGCAAAGGAAACTCTCCTCGGGCAGCAAACCACAGCCCCAACGCGCCTCAGATCCAGAGAGCAACGCAAGCCGTTTTTGACCCCGGCCCCACGCTCTCCATAGCGCAAGGCGAGGCTGGGCTGCCCCTGGCTCCCTGGGCCCTGCTGCATTGCTGGGGGTCTCCAGCGCCCGAAACCTAGTCCCCATGAGTTCTCCTTCGTGGGGAGGCAGGTTTGGCCGCGCGAAGAAGTTCTGCACCCAGTCCCCAGCCATGCCTCCTGTGCCTGCTCGGCCGCTCAGCGCCGAGGCCCCGTTGCACCGACGGCTCCAAACGAGCTTCTGGCAGCTGCATTCTGCAAAGGGAAAGTCTCCTCGGGCAGCAAACCACAGCCCCAACGCGCCTCGGATCGAGAAAGCAACGCAAGCCGTTTTCGCCCCCGGCCCTCTGCTCTCCATAGGGCGAACCGGGCCTGGGCTGCCCCGGCTCCCTAGGCCCTGCTGCTTTGCTGGGGGTCTCCGGTGCCCGAAACCTAGTCCCCATGAGTTCTCCTTCGTGGGGAGGCAGGATTGGGCGCGCGAAGACGTTCTGCGCCCATCCCCAGCCATGCCTCCTGTGCCAGCTCGGCCGCTCAGCGCCGAGGCCGCGTCGCACCGACGGCCCCAAACGAGCTTCTGGCAGCTGCATTCTGCAAAGGGAAACTCTCCTCGGGCAGCAAACCACAGCCCCAACGCGCCTCGGATCGAGAAAGCAACGCAAGCCGTTTTCGCCCCCGGCCCTCTGCTCTCCATAGGGCGAACCGGGGCTGGGCTGCCCCGGCTCCCTGGGCCCTGCTGCTTTGCTGGGGGTCTCCGGTGCCCGAAACCCACTCCCCACGGGTTCTCCTTCGTTGGGAAGCAGGATTGGGCGCGCGAAGGCCTTCTGCGCCCAGCCCCAGCCATGCCCCTTGAGCCAGCTCGGCCGCTCAGCGCCGAGGCCCCGTTGCACCGAAGGCCCAAAACGAGCTTCTGGGAACTGCATTCTGCAAAGGGAAACACTCCTCCGGCAGCAAACCACAGCCCCAATGCGCCTCGGATCCAGAGAGCAACGCAAGCCGTTTTTGCCCCCGGCCCCACGCTCTCCATAGGGCAAAGCAGGGCTGAGCTGACCCTGGCTCCCTGGACCCTGCTGCTTTGCTGGGTGTCTCCGGCGGAAGACGCTCACTCCCCATGGGTTCTCCTTCGTTGGGAAGCAGGATTAGGGGGACGATGGCCTCATGCGCACAGTTCCCAGCCATGCCCCTTGAGCCAGCTCGGCGGCACAGCGCTGAGGTCCAGTCGCCCCTTCGGCCCAAAACGAGCTTCTGGCAGCTGCATTCTGCAAAGGGAAACACTCCTCGAGCAGCAAACCACAGCCCCAACGCGCGTCGGATCCAGAAAGCAACGCAAGCCGTTTTCGCCCCCGCCCCACCCTCTCCATAGGGCAAAGCGGGGCTGGACTGCCCCTGGCTCCCTGGGCCCTGCTGCTTTGCTGGGGGTCTCGGCGGCCGAAACCCACTCCCCACGGGTTTTCCTTCGTGGGGAAGCAGGTTGGGCAGGCGAAGGCCTTCTGCGCACACTCCCCAGCCATGCCACCTGAGCCAGCTCGGCCGCTCAGCGCCGAGGCCCCATCACACGGAACGCCCCAAACGAGCTTCTGGCAGCTGCATTCTGCAAAGGGAAACTCTCCTCGGGCAGCAAACCACAGCCCCAACGCGCCTCGGTTCGCGAAAGCAACGCAAGCCGTTTTCGCCCCCGGCCCTACGCTCTCCATACGTACGAACCGGGCCTGGGCTGCCCCGGCTCCCTGGGCCCTGCTGCATTGCTGGGGGTCTCCGGTGCCCGAAACCCACTCCCCACGGGTTCTCCTTCGTGGGGAAGCAGGATTGGGCGCGCGAAGGCCTTCTGCGCCAAGCCCCAGCCATGCCCCTTGAGACAGCTCGGCCGCTCAGCGCCGAGGCCCCGTTGCACCGAAGGCCCAAAACGAGCTTCTGGGAACTGCATTCTGCAAAGGGAAACACTCCTCCGGCAGCAAACCACAGCCCCAATGCGCCTCAGATCCAGAGAGCAACACAAGCCGTTTTCGCCCCCGGCCCCACGCTCTCCATAGCGCAAATCGAGGCTCAGCTCCCTGGGCCCTGCTGCATTGCTGGGGGTCTCCAGCCCCCGAAACCTAGTCCCCATGAGTTCTCCTTCGTGGGGAGGCAGGATTGGGCGCGCGAAGAAGTTCTGGGCCCAGTCCCCAGCCATGCCTCCTGTGCATGCTCGGCCGCTCAGCGCCGAGGCCCCGTCGCACCGACGGCCCCAAACGACCTTCTGGCAGCTGCATTCTGCAAAGGGAAAGTCTCCTCGGGCAGCAAACCACAGCCCCAACGCGCCTCGGATCGAGAAAGCAACGCAAACCGTTTTCGCCCCCGGCCCTCTGCTCTCCATTGGGCGAACCGGGCCTGGGCTGCCCCGGCTCCGTGGGCCCTGCTGCTTTGCTGGGGGTCTCCGGTGCCCGAAACCCACTCCCCACGGGTTCTCCTTCGTGGGGAAGCAGGATTGGGCGCGAGAAAGCCTTCTACGCCCAGCCCCAGCCATGCCCCTTGAGCCAGCTGGGCCGCTCAGCGCCGAGGCCCCGTTGCACCGAAGGCCCAAAACGAGCTTCTGGGAACTGCATTCTGCAAAGTGAAACACTCCCCCGGCAGCAAACCACAGCCCCAATGCGCCTCAGATCCAGAGAGCAACACAAGCCGTTTTCGCCCCCGGCCCCACGCTCTCCATAGCGCAAAGCGAGGCTGGGCTGCCCCTGGCTCCCTGGGCCCTGCTGCATTGCTGGGGGTCTCCAGCGCCCGAAACCTAGTCCCCATGAGTTCTCCTTCGTGGGGAGGCAGGATTGGGCGCGTGAAGAAGTTCTGTGCCCAGGCCCCAGCCATGCCCCCTGAGCCAGCTCGGCCGCTCATCGCCGAGGCCCCATCACACGGAACGCCCCAAACCAGCTTCTGGCAGCTGCATTCTGCAAAGGGAAACTCTCCTCGGGCAGCAAACCACAGCCCCAACGTGCCTCGGATCCAGAAAGCAACGCAAGCCGTTTTCGCCACCGGCCCCACGCTCTCCATAGCGCAAAGCGGGGCTGGCCTGCCCCTGGCTCCCTGGGCCCTGCTGCTTTGCTGGGGGACTCCGGCGGCGCAAACCCACTCCCCACGGGTTCTCCTTCGTGGGGAAGCAGGATTGGGCGCGCGAAGGCCTTCTGCGCCCAGCCCCAGCCATGCCCCTTGAGCCAGCTCGGCCGCTCAGCGCCGAGGCCCCGTTGCACCGAAGGCCCAAAACGAGCTTCTGGGAACTGCATTCTGCAAAGGGAAACACTCCTCCGGCAGCAAACCACAGCCCCAATGCGCCTCGGATCCAGAGAGCAACGCAAGCCGTTTTTGCCCCCAGCCCCACGCTCTCCATAGCGCAACGCAGGGCAGGGCTGCCCCTGGCTACCAGAGCCCTGCTGCTTTACTGGGTGTCTTTGGCGGCCAAAACCTTCTCCCCACGGGTTCTCCTTCGTGGGGAAGCAGGATTGGGCGTGCGAAGAAGTTCTGTGCCCAGGCCCCAGCCATGCCCCCTGAGCCAGCTCGGCCGCTCAGCGCCGAGGCCCCATCACACGGAACGCCCCAAACGAGCTTCTGGCAGCTGCATTCTGCAAAGGGAAACTCTCCTCGGGCAGCAAACCACAGCCCCAACGCGCCTCGGTTCGAGAAAGCAACGCAAGCCGTTTTCGCCCCCGGCCCTACGCTCTCCATACGTACGAACCGGGCCTGGGCTGCCCCGGCTCCCTGGGCCCTGCTGCATTGCTGGGGGTCTCCGGTGCCCGAAACCCACTCCCCACGGGTTCTCCTTCGTGGGGAAGCAGGATTGGGCGCGCGAAGGCCTTCTGCGCCCAGCCCCAGCCATGCCCCTTGAGCCAGCTCGGCCGCTCAGCGCCGAGGCCCCGTTGCACCGAAGTCCCAAAACGAGCTTCTGGGAACTGAATTCTGCAAAGGGAAACACTCCTCCGGCAGCAAACCACAGCCCCAATGCGCCTCGGATCCAGAGAGCAACGCAAGCCGTTTTTGCCCCCGGCCCTACGCTCTCCATAGCGCAACGCAGGGCAGGGCTGCCCCTGGCTACCAGAGCCCTGCTGCTTTACTGGGTGTCTTCGGCGGCCAAAACCTTCTCCCCACGGGTTCTCCTTCGTGGGGAAGCAGGATTGGGCGCGCGAAGAAGTTCTGTGCCCAGGCCCCAGCCATGCCCCCTGAGCCAGCTTGGCCGCTCAGCGCCGAGGCCGCATCACACGGAACGCCCAAAACGAGCTTCTGGCAGCTGCATTCTGCAAAGGGAAAATCTCCTCGGGCAGCAAACCACAGCCCCAACGCGCCTCGAATCCAGAAAGCAACGCAAGCCTTTTTCAGCCCCGGCCCCACGCTCTCCATAGGGCAAAGCGGGTAGAGCTGCCCCTGGCTCCCTGGGCCCTGCTGCTTTGCTGGGGGTCTCAGCGTCCGAAACCCACTCCCCACGGGTTTTCCTTCGTGGGGAAGCAGGATTGGGCGCGAGAAGGCCTTCTGCGCCCAGGCCCCAGCCATGCCCCCTGAGCCAGCTCGGCCGCGCAGCGCCGAAGCCCCGTCGCACCGATGGCCCCAAACGAGCTTCTGGCAGCTGCATTGTGCAAAGGGAAACTCTCCTCGGGCAGCAAACCACAGACTCAACGCGCCTCAGATCCAGAAAGCAACGCAAGCCGTTTTCGCCACCGGCCCCACGCTCTCCATAGCGCAAAGCGGGGCTAGCCTGCCCCTGGCTCCCTGGGCCCTGCTGCTTTGCTGGGGGTCTTCGGCGGCCGAAACCCACTCCCCAAGGGTTCTCCTTCATGGGGATGCAGGACTGGGCGTGCGAAGAACTTCTGCGCCCAGGCCACAGCCATGCCCCCTGAGCCAGCTCGGCCGCTCAGCGCCGAGGCCCCATCACACGGAACGCCCCAAACGAGCTTCTGGCAGCTGAATTCTGCAAAGGAAACTCTCCTCGGGCAGCAAACCACAGCCCCAACGCGCCTCGGTTCGAGAAAGCAACGCAAGCCGTTTTCGCCCCCGGCCCTACGCTCTCCATACGTACGAACCGGGCCTGGGCTGCCCCGGCTCCCTGGGCCCTGCTGCTTTGCTGGGGGTCTCCGGTGCCCGAAACCCACTCCCCACGGGTTCTCCTTCGTGGGGAAGCAGGATTGGGCGCGAGAAGGCCTTCTGCGCCCAGGCCCCAGCCATGCCCCTTGAGCCAGCTCGGCGGCACAGCGCTGAGGTCCAGTCGCACCTTCGGCCCAAAACGAGCTTCTGGCAGCTGCATTCTGCAAAGGAAAGTCTCCTCGGGCAGCAAACCACAGCCCCAACGCGCCTCGGATCGAGAAAGCAACCCAAGCCTTTTTCGCCCCCGGCCCTCTGCTCTCCATAGGGCGAACCGGGCCTGGGCTGCCCCGGCTCCCTAGGCCCTGCTGTTTGCTGGGGGTCTCCGGTGCCCGAAACCCACTCCCCACGGGTTCTCTTTCGTGGGGAAGCAGGATTCGGCGCGCGAAGGCCTTCTGCGCCCAGCCCCAACCATGCCCCTTGAGCCAGCTCGGCCGCTCAGCGCCGAGGCCCCGTTGCACCAAAGGCCCAAAACGAGCTTCTGGGAACTGCATTCTGCAAAGGGAAACACTCCTCCGGCAGCAAACCACAGCCCCAATGCGCCTCGGATCCAGAGAGCAACGCAAGCCGTTTTTGCCCCCGGCCCCACGCTCTCCATAGGGCAAAGCAGGGCTGAGCTGACCCTGGCTCCCTGGACCCTGCTGCTTTGCTGGGTGTCTCCGGCGGAAGACACTCACTCCCCATGGGTTCTCCTTCGTTGGGAAGCAGGATTAGGGGGACGATGGCCTCATGCGCACAGTTCCCAGCCATGCCCCTTGAGCCAGCTCGGCGGCACAGCGCTGAGGTCCAGTCGCACCTTCGGCCCAAAACGAGCTTCTGGCAGCTGCATTCTGCAAAGGGAAACACTCCTCGAGCAGCAAACCACAGCCCCAACGCCCGTCGGATCCAGAAAGCAACGCAAGCCGTTTTCGCCCCCGCCCCACCCTCTCCATAGGGCAAAGCGGGGCTGGACTGCCCCTGGCTCCCTGGGCCCTGCTGCTTTGCTGGGGGTCTCGGCGGCCGAAACCCACTCCCCACGGGTTTTCCTTCGTGGGGAAGCAGGTTGGGAGGGCGAAGGCCTTCTGCGCACAGTCCCCAGCCATGCCACCTGAGCCAGCTCGGCCGCTCAGCGCCGAGGCCCCGTTGCACCGAAGGCCCAAAACGAGCTTCTGGGAACTGCATTCTGCAAAGGGAAACACTCCTCCGGCAGCAAACCACAGCCCCAATGCGCCTCGGATCCAGAGAGCAACGCAAGCCGTTTTTGCCCCCGGCCCTACGCTCTCCATAGCGCAACGCAGGGCAGGGCTGCCCCTGGCTACCAGAGCCCTGCTGCTTTACTGGGTGTCTTCGGCGGCCAAAACCTTCTCCCCACGGGTTCTCCTTCGTGGGGAAGCAGGATTGGGAGCGCGAAGAAGTTCTGTGTCCAGGCCCCAGCCATGCCCCCTGAGCCAGCTCGGCCGCTCAGCGCCGAGGCCCCATCACACGGAACGCCCCAAACGAGCTTCTGGCAGCTGCATTCTGCAAAGGGAAACTCTCCTCGGGCAGCAAACCACAGCCCCAACGCGCCTCGGTTCGAGAAAGCAACGCAAGCCGTTTTCGCCCCCGGCCCTACGCTCTCCATACGTACGAACCGGGCCTGGGCTGCCCCGGCTCCCTGGGCCCTGCTGCATTGCTGGGGGTCTCCGGTGCCCGAAACCCACTCCCCACGGGTTCTCCTTCGTGGGGAAGCAGGATTGGGCGCGCGAAGGCCTTCTGCGCCCAGCCCCAGCCATGCCCCTTGAGCCAGCTCGGCCGCTCAGCGCCGAGGCCCCGTTGCACCAAAGGCCCAAAACGAGCTTCTGGGAACTGCATTCTGCAAAGGGAAACACTCCTCCGGCAGCAAACCACAGCCCCAATGCGCCTCAGATCCAGAGAGCAACACAAGCCGTTTTCGCCCCCGGCCCCACGCTCTCCATAGCGCAAATCGAGGCTCAGCTCCCTGGGCCCTGCTGCATTGCTGGGGGTCTCCAGCCCCCGAAACCTAGTCCCCATGAGTTCTCCTTCGTGGGGAGGCAGGATTGGGCTCGCGAAGAAGTTCTGGGCCCAGTCCCCAGCCATGCCTCCTGTGCATGCTCGGCCGCTCAGCGCCGAGGCCCCGTCGCACCGACGGCCCCAAACGACCTTCTGGCAGCTGCATTCTGCAAAGGGAAAGTCTCCTCGGGCAGCAAACCACAGCCCCAACGCGCCTCGGATCGAGAAAGCAACGCAAACCGTTTTCGCCCCCGGCCCTCTGCTCTCCATTGGGCGAACCGGGCCTGGGCTGCCCCGGCTCCGTGGGCCCTGCTGCTTTGCTGGGGGTCTCCGGTGCCCGAAACCCACTCCCCACGGGTTCTCCTTCGTGGGGAAGCAGGATTGGGCGCGAGAAAGCCTTCTACGCCCAGCCCCAGCCATGCCCCTTGAGCCAGCTGGGCCGCTCAGCGCCGAGGCCCCGTTGCACCGAAGGCCCAAAACGAGCTTCTGGGAACTGCATTCTGCAAAGTGAAACACTCCCCCGGCAGCAAACCACAGCCCCAATGCGCCTCAGATCCAGAGAGCAACACAAGCCGTTTTCGCCCCCGGCCCCACGCTCTCCATAGCGCAAAGCGAGGCTGGGCTGCCCCTGGCTCCCTGGGCCCTGCTGCATTGCTGGGGGTCTCCAGCGCCCGAAACCTAGTCCCCATGAGTTCTCCTTCGTGGGGAGGCAGGATTGGGCGCGTGAAGAAGTTCTGTGCCCAGGCCCCAGCCATGCCCCCTGAGCCAGCTCGGCCGCTCATCGCCGAGGCCCCATCACACGGAACGCCCCAAACCAGCTTCTGGCAGCTGCATTCTGCAAAGGGAAACTCTCCTCGGGCAGCAAACCACAGCCCCAACGTGCCTCGGATCCAGAAAGCAACGCAAGCCGTTTTCGCCACCGGCCCCACGCTCTCCATAGCGCAAAGCGGGGCTGGCCTGCCCCTGGCTCCCTGGGCCCTGCTGCTTTGCTGGGGGACTCCGGCGGCGCAAACCCACTCCCCACGGGTTCTCCTTCGTGGGGAAGCAGGATTGGGCGCGCGAAGGCCTTCTGCGCCCAGCCCCAGCCATGCCCCTTGAGCCAGCTCGGCCGCTCAGCGCCGAGGCCCCGTTGCACCGAAGGCCCAAAACGAGCTTCTGGGAACTGCATTCTGCAAAGGGAAACACTCCTCCGGCAGCAAACCACAGCCCCAATGCGCCTCGGATCCAGAGAGCAACGCAAGCCGTTTTTGCCCCCAGCCCCACGCTCTCCATAGCGCAACGCAGGGCAGGGCTGCCCCTGGCTACCAGAGCCCTGCTGCTTTACTGGGTGTCTTTGGCGGCCAAAACCTTCTCCCCACGGGTTCTCCTTCGTGGGGAAGCAGGATTGGGCGTGCGAAGAAGTTCTGTGCCCAGGCCCCAGCCATGCCCCCTGAGCCAGCTCGGCCGCTCAGCGCCGAGGCCCCATCACACGGAACGCCCCAAACGAGCTTCTGGCAGCTGCATTCTGCAAAGGGAAACTCTCCTCGGGCAGCAAACCACAGCCCCAACGCGCCTCGGTTCGAGAAAGCAACGCAAGCCGTTTTCGCCCCCGGCCCTACGCTCTCCATACGTACGAACCGGGCCTGGGCTGCCCCGGCTCCCTGGGCCCTGCTGCATTGCTGGGGGTCTCCGGTGCCCGAAACCCACTCCCCACGGGTTCTCCTTCGTGGGGAAGCAGGATTGGGCGCGCGAAGGCCTTCTGCGCCCAGCCCCAGCCATGCCCCTTGAGCCAGCTCGGCCGCTCAGCGCCGAGGCCCCGTTGCACCGAAGTCCCAAAACGAGCTTCTGGGAACTGAATTCTGCAAAGGGAAACACTCCTCCGGCAGCAAACCACAGCCCCAATGCGCCTCGGATCCAGAGAGCAACGCAAGCCGTTTTTGCCCCCGGCCCTACGCTCTCCATAGCGCAACGCAGGGCAGGGCTGCCCCTGGCTACCAGAGCCCTGCTGCTTTACTGGGTGTCTTCGGCGGCCAAAACCTTCTCCCCACGGGTTCTCCTTCGTGGGGAAGCAGGATTGGGCGCGCGAAGAAGTTCTGTGCCCAGGCCCCAGCCATGCCCCCTGAGCCAGCTTGGCCGCTCAGCGCCGAGGCCGCATCACACGGAACGCCCAAAACGAGCTTCTGGCAGCTGCATTCTGCAAAGGGAAAATCTCCTCGGGCAGCAAACCACAGCCCCAACGCGCCTCGAATCCAGAAAGCAACGCAAGCCTTTTTCAGCCCCGGCCCCACGCTCTCCATAGGGCAAAGCGGGTAGAGCTGCCCCTGGCTCCCTGGGCCCTGCTGCTTTGCTGGGGGTCTCAGCGTCCGAAACCCACTCCCCACGGGTTTTCCTTCGTGGGGAAGCAGGATTGGGCGCGAGAAGGCCTTCTGCGCCCAGGCCCCAGCCATGCCCCCTGAGCCAGCTCGGCCGCGCAGCGCCGAAGCCCCGTCGCACCGATGGCCCCAAACGAGCTTCTGGCAGCTGCATTGTGCAAAGGGAAACTCTCCTCGGGCAGCAAACCACAGACTCAACGCGCCTCAGATCCAGAAAGCAACGCAAGCCGTTTTCGCCACCGGCCCCACGCTCTCCATAGCGCAAAGCGGGGCTAGCCTGCCCCTGGCTCCCTGGGCCCTGCTGCTTTGCTGGGGGTCTTCGGCGGCCGAAACCCACTCCCCAAGGGTTCTCCTTCATGGGGATGCAGGACTGGGCGTGCGAAGAACTTCTGCGCCCAGGCCACAGCCATGCCCCCTGAGCCAGCTCGGCCGCTCAGCGCCGAGGCCCCATCACACGGAACGCCCCAAACGAGCTTCTGGCAGCTGAATTCTGCAAAGGAAACTCTCCTCGGGCAGCAAACCACAGCCCCAACGCGCCTCGGTTCGAGAAAGCAACGCAAGCCGTTTTCGCCCCCGGCCCTACGCTCTCCATACGTACGAACCGGGCCTGGGCTGCCCCGGCTCCCTGGGCCCTGCTGCTTTGCTGGGGGTCTCCGGTGCCCGAAACCCACTCCCCACGGGTTCTCCTTCGTGGGGAAGCAGGATTGGGCGCGAGAAGGCCTTCTGCGCCCAGGCCCCAGCCATGCCCCTTGAGCCAGCTCGGCGGCACAGCGCTGAGGTCCAGTCGCACCTTCGGCCCAAAACGAGCTTCTGGCAGCTGCATTCTGCAAAGGAAAGTCTCCTCGGGCAGCAAACCACAGCCCCAACGCGCCTCGGATCGAGAAAGCAACCCAAGCCTTTTTTGCCCCCGGCCCTCTGCTCTCCATAGGGCGAACCGGGCCTGGGCTGCCCCGGCTCCCTAGGCCCTGCTGTTTGCTGGGGGTCTCCGGTGCCCGAAACCCACTCCCCACGGGTTCTCTTTCGTGGGGAAGCAGGATTCGGCGCGCGAAGGCCTTCTGCGCCCAGCCCCAACCATGCCCCTTGAGCCAGCTCGGCCGCTCAGCGCCGAGGCCCCGTTGCACCAAAGGCCCAAAACGAGCTTCTGGGAACTGCATTCTGCAAAGGGAAACACTCCTCCGGCAGCAAACCACAGCCCCAATGCGCCTCGGATCCAGAGAGCAACGCAAGCCGTTTTTGCCCCCGGCCCCACGCTCTCCATAGGGCAAAGCAGGGCTGAGCTGACCCTGGCTCCCTGGACCCTGCTGCTTTGCTGGGTGTCTCCGGCGGAAGACACTCACTCCCCATGGGTTCTCCTTCGTTGGGAAGCAGGATTAGGGGGACGATGGCCTCATGCGCACAGTTCCCAGCCATGCCCCTTGAGCCAGCTCGGCGGCACAGCGCTGAGGTCCAGTCGCACCTTCGGCCCAAAACGAGCTTCTGGCAGCTGCATTCTGCAAAGGGAAACACTCCTCGAGCAGCAAACCACAGCCCCAACGCCCGTCGGATCCAGAAAGCAACGCAAGCCGTTTTCGCCCCCGCCCCACCCTCTCCATAGGGCAAAGCGGGGCTGGACTGCCCCTGGCTCCCTGGGCCCTGCTGCTTTGCTGGGGGTCTCGGCGGCCGAAACCCACTCCCCACGGGTTTTCCTTCGTGGGGAAGCAGGTTGGGAGGGCGAAGGCCTTCTGCGCACAGTCCCCAGCCATGCCACCTGAGCCAGCTCGGCCGCTCAGCGCCGAGGCCCCGTTGCACCGAAGGCCCAAAACGAGCTTCTGGGAACTGCATTCTGCAAAGGGAAACACTCCTCCGGCAGCAAACCACAGCCCCAATGCGCCTCGGATCCAGAGAGCAACGCAAGCCGTTTTTGCCCCCGGCCCTACGCTCTCCATAGCGCAACGCAGGGCAGGGCTGCCCCTGGCTACCAGAGCCCTGCTGCTTTACTGGGTGTCTTCGGCGGCCAAAACCTTCTCCCCACGGGTTCTCCTTCGTGGGGAAGCAGGATTGGGAGCGCGAAGAAGTTCTGTGTCCAGGCCCCAGCCATGCCCCCTGAGCCAGCTCGGCCGCTCAGCGCCGAGGCCCCATCACACGGAACGCCCCAAACGAGCTTCTGGCAGCTGCATTCTGCAAAGGGAAACTCTCCTCGGGCAGCAAACCACAGCCCCAACGCGCCTCGGTTCGAGAAAGCAACGCAAGCCGTTTTCGCCCCCGGCCCTACGCTCTCCATACGTACGAACCGGGCCTGGGCTGCCCCGGCTCCCTGGGCCCTGCTGCATTGCTGGGGGTCTCCGGTGCCCGAAACCCACTCCCCACGGGTTCTCCTTCGTGGGGAAGCAGGATTGGGCGCGCGAAGGCCTTCTGCGCCCAGCCCCAGCCATGCCCCTTGAGCCAGCTCGGCCGCTCAGCGCCGAGGCCCCGTTGCACCGAAGTCCCAAAACGAGCTTCTGGGAACTGCATTCTGCAAAGGGAAACACTCCTCCGGCAGCAAACCACAGCCCCAATGCGCCTCGGATCCAGAGAGCAACGCAAGCCGTTTTTGCCCCCGGCCCTACGCTCTCCATAGCGCAACGCAGGGCAGGGCTGCCCCTGGCTACCAGAGCCCTGCTGCTTTACTGGGTGTCTTCGGCGGCCAAAGCCTTCTCCCCACGGGTTCTCCTTCGTGGGGAAGCAGGATTGGGCGCGCGAAGAAGTTCTGTGCCCAGGCCCCAGCCATGCCCCCTGAGCCAGCTTGGCCGCTCAGCGCCGAGGCCGCATCACACGGAACGCCCAAAACGAGCTTCTGGCAGCTGCATTCTGCAAAGGGAAAATCTCCTCGGGCAGCAAACCACAGCCCCAACGCGCCTCGAATCCAGAAAGAAACGCAAGCCTTTTTCAGCCCCGGCCCCACGCTCTCCATAGGGCAAAGCGGGTAGAGCTGCCCCTGGCTCCCTGGGCCCTGCTGCTTTGCTGGGGGTCTCAGCGTCCGAAACCCACTCCCCACGGGTTTTCCTTCGTGGGGAAGCAGGATTGGGCGCGAGAAGGCCTTCTGCGCCCAGGCCCCAGCCATGCCCCCTGAGCCAGCTCGGCCGCGCAGCGCCGAAGCCCCGTCGCACCGATGGCCCCAAACGAGCTTCTGGCAGCTGCATTGTGCAAAGGGAAACTCTCCTCGGGCAGCAAACCACAGACTCAACGCGCCTCAGATCCAGAAAGCAACGCAAGCCGTTTTCGCCACCGGCCCCACGCTCTCCATAGCGCAAAGCGGGGCTAGCCTGCCCGGGGCTCCCTGGGCCCTGCTGCTTTGCTGGGGGTCTTCGGCGGCCGAAACCCACTCCCCAAGGGTTCTCCTTCATGGGGATGCAGGACTGGGCGTGCGAAGAACTTCTGCGCCCAGGCCACAGCCATGCCCCCTGAGCCAGCTCGGCCGCTCAGCGCCGAGGCCCCATCACACGGAACGCCCCAAACGAGCTTCTGGCAGCTGAATTCTGCAAAGGAAACTCTCCTCGGGCAGCAAACCACAGCCCCAACGCGCCTCGGTTCGAGAAAGCAACGCAAGCCGTTTTCGCCCCCGGCCCTACGCTCTCCATACGTACGAACCGGGCCTGGGCTGCCCCGGCTCCCTGGGCCCTGCTGCTTTGCTGGGGGTCTCCGGTGCCCGAAACCCACTCCCCACGGGTTCTCCTTCGTGGGGAAGCAGGATTGGGCGCGAGAAGGCCTTCTGCGCCCAGGCCCCAGCCATGCCCCTTGAGCCAGCTCGGCGGCACAGCGCTGAGGTCCAGTCGCACCTTCGGCCCAAAACGAGCTTCTGGCAGCTGCATTCTGCAAAGGAAAGTCTCCTCGGGCAGCAAACCACAGCCCCAACGCGCCTCGGATCGAGAAAGCAACCCAAGCCTTTTTCGCCCCCGGCCCTCTGCTCTCCATAGGGCGAACCGGGCCTGGGCTGCCCCGGCTCCCTGGGCCCTGCTGTTTGCTGGGGGTCTCCGGTGCCCGAAACCCACTCCCCACGGGTTCTCTTTCGTGGGGAAGCAGGATTCGGCGCGCGAAGGCCTTCTGCGCCCAGCCCCAACCATGCCCCTTGAGCCAGCTCGGCCGCTCAGCGCCGAGGCCCCGTTGCACCAAAGGCCCAAAACGAGCTTCTGGGAACTGCATTCTGCAAAGGGAAACACTCCTCCGGCAGCAAACCACAGCCCCAATGCGCCTCGGATCCAGAGAGCAACGCAAGCCGTTTTTGCCCCCGGCCCCACGCTCTCCATAGGGCAAAGCAGGGCTGAGCTGACCCTGGCTCCCTGGACCCTGCTGCTTTGCTGGGTGTCTCCGGCGGAAGACACTCACTCCCCATGGGTTCTCCTTCGTTGGGAAGCAGGATTAGGGGGACGATGGCCTCATGCGCACAGTTCCCAGCCATGCCCCTTGAGCCAGCTCGGCGGCACAGCGCTGAGGTCCAGTCGCACCTTCGGCCCAAAACGAGCTTCTGGCAGCTGCATTCTGCAAAGGGAAACACTCCTCGAGCAGCAAACCACAGCCCCAACGCCCGTCGGATCCAGAAAGCAACGCAAGCCGTTTTCGCCCCCGCCCCACCCTCTCCATAGGGCAAAGCGGGGCTGGACTGCCCCTGGCTCCCTGGGCCCTGCTGCTTTGCTGGGGGTCTCGGCGGCCGAAACCCACTCCCCACGGGTTTTCCTTCGTGGGGAAGCAGGTTGGGAGGGCGAAGGCCTTCTGCGCACAGTCCCCAGCCATGCCACCTGAGCCAGCTCGGCCGCTCAGCGCCGAGGCCCCGTTGCACCGAAGGCCCAAAACGAGCTTCTGGGAACTGCATTCTGCAAAGGGAAACACTCCTCCGGCAGCAAACCACAGCCCCAATGCGCCTCGGATCCAGAGAGCAACGCAAGCCGTTTTTGCCCCCGGCCCTACGCTCTCCATAGCGCAACGCAGGGCAGGGCTGCCCCTGGCTACCAGAGCCCTGCTGCTTTATTGGGTGTCTTCGGCGGCCAAAACCTTCTCCCCACGGGTTCTCCTTCGTGGGGAAGCAGGATTGGGAGCGCGAAGAAGTTCTGTGTCCAGGCCCCAGCCATGCCCCCTGAGCCAGCTTGGCCGCTCAGCGCCGAGGCCCCATCACACGGAACGCCCAAAACGAACTTCTGGCAGCTGCATTCTGCAAAGGGAAACTCTCCTCGGGCAGCAAACCACAGCCCCAACGCGCCTCGAATCCAGAAAGCAACGCAAGCCTTTTTCGCCACCGGCCACACGCTCTCCATAGCGCAAAGCGGGGCTAGCCTGCCCCTGGCTCCCTGGGCCCTGCTGCTTTGCTGGGGGTCTCCGGCGGCGCAAACCCAGTCCCCAAGTGTTCTCCTTCGTGGGGAAGCAGGATTGTGCGCGCGAAAGCCTTCTGCTCCCAGCCCCAGCCATGCCCCTTGAGCCAGCTCGGCCGCTCAGCGCCGAGGCCCCGTTGCACCGAAGTCCCAAAACGAGCTTCTGGGAACTGCATTCTGCAAAATGAAACACTCCTCCGGCAGCAAACCACAGCCCCAATGCGCCTCAGATCCAGAGAGCAGCGCAAGCCGTTTTCGCCCCCGGTCCCACGCTCTCCATAGCGCAAAGCGAGGCTGGGCTGCCCCTGGCTCCCTGGGCCCTGCTGCATTGCTGGCGGTCTCCGGCGCCCGAAGCCTAGTCCCCATGAGTTCTCCTTCGTGGGGAGGCAGGATTGGCCGCGCGAAGAAGTTCTGCGCCCAGTCCCCAGCCATGCCTCCTGTGCCAGCTCGGCCGCTCAGCGCCGAGGCCCCGTCGCACCGACGGCCCCAAACGACCTTCTGGCAGCTGCATTCTGCAAAGGGAAAGTCTCCTCGGGCAGCAAACCACAGCCCCAACGCGCCTCGGATCGAGAAAGCAACGCAAGCCGTTTTCGCCCCCGGGCCTCTGCTCTCCATAGGGCGAACCGGGCCTGGGCTGCCCCAGCTCCCTGGGCCCTGCTGCTTTACTGGGGGTCTCCGGTGCCCGAAACCCACTCCCCACGGGTTCTCCTTCGTGGGGAAGCAGGATTCGGCGCGCGAAGGCCTTCTGCGCCCAGCCCCAGCCATGCCCCTTGAGCCAGCTCGGCCGCTCAGCGCCGAGGCCCCTTTGCACCGAAGGCCCAAAACGAGCTTCTGGGAACTGCATTCTGCAAAGGGAAACACTCCTCCGGCAGCAAACCACAGCCCCATTGCGCCTCAGATCCAGAGAGCAACACAAGCCGTTTTCGCCCCCGGCCCCACGCTCTCCATAGGGCAAAGCGAGGCTGAGCTCCCTGGGCCCTGCTGCATTGCTGGGGGTCTCCAGCGCCCGAAACCTAGTCCCCATGAGTTCTCCTTCGTGGGGAGGCAGGATTGGGCGCGCGAAGGCCTTCTGCGCCCTGCCCCAGCCATGCCCCTTGAGCCAGCTCGGCCGCTCAGCGCCGAGGCCCCGTTGCACCGAAGGCCCAAAACGAGCTTCTGGGAACTGCATTCTGCAAAGTGAAAAACTCCTCCGGCAGCAAACCACAGCCCCAATGCGCCTCGGATCCAGAGAGCAACGCAAGCCGTTTTTGCCCCCGGCCCCACGCTCTCCATAGGGCAAAGCAGGGCTGAGCTGACCCTGGCTCCCTGGACCCTGCTGCTTTGCTGGGTGTCTCCGGCGGAAGACACTCACTCCCCACGGGTTCTCCTTCGTTGGGAAGCAGGATTAGGGGGACGATGGCCTCATGCGCACAGTTCCCAACCATGCCCCTTGAGCCAGCTCGGCGGCACAGCGCTGAGGTCCAGTCGCACCTTCGGCCCAAAACGAGCTTCTGGCAGCTGCATTCTGCAAAGGGAAACACTCCTCGAGCAGCAAACCACAGCCCCAACGCCCGTCGGATCCAGAAAGCAACGCAAGCCGTTTTCGCCCCCGCCCCACCCTCTCCATAGGGCAAAGCGGGGCTGGACTGCCCCTGGCTCCCTGGGCCCTGCTGCTTTGCTGGGGGTCTCGGCGGCCGAAACCCACTCCCCACGGGTTTTCCTTTGTGGGGAAGCAGGTTGGGAGGGCGAAGGCCTTCTGCGCACAGTCCCCAGCCATGCCACCTGAGCCAGCTCGGCCGCTCAGCGCCGAGGCCCCATCACACGGAACGCCCCAAACGAGCTTCTGGCAGCTGCATTCTGCAAAGGGAAACTCTCCTCGGGCAGCAAACCACAGCCCCAACGTGCCTCGGATCCAGAAAGCAACGCAAGCCGTTTTCGCGACCGGCCCCACGCTCTCCAAAGCGCGAAGCGAGGCTGGGCTGCCCCTGGCTCCCTGGGCCTGCTGCTTTGCTGGGGGTCTCCGGTGCCTGAAACCCACTCCCCACGGGTTCTCCTTCGTGGGGAAGCAGGATTGGGCGCGCGAAGGCCTTCTGCGCCCAGCCCCAGCCATGCCCCTTGAGCCAGTTCGGCCGCTCAGCGCCGAGGCCCCGTTGCACCGAAGGCCCAAAACGAGCTTCTGGGAACTGCATTCTGCAAAGGGAAACACTCCTCCGGCAGCAAACCACAGCCCCAACGCGCCTCGGTTCGAGAAAGCAACGCAAGCCGTTTTCGCCCCCGGCCCTACGCTCTCCATACGTACGAACCGGGCCTGGGCTGCCCCGGCTCCCTGGGCCCTGCTGCATTGCTGGGGGTCTCCGGTGCCCGAAACCCACTCCCCACGGGTTCTCCTTCGTGGGGAAGCAGGATTGGGCGCGCGAAGGCCTTCTGCGCCCAGCCCCAGCCATGCCCCTTGAGCCAGCTCGGCCGCTCAGCGCCGAGGCCCCGTTGCACCGAAGGCCCAAAACGAGCTTCTGGGAACTGCATTCTGCAAAGGGAAACACTCCTCCGGCAGCAAACCACAGCCCCAATGCGCCTCGGATCCAGAGAGCAACGCAAGCCGTTTTTGCCCCCGGCCCTACGCTCTCCATAGCGCAACGCAGGGCAGGGCTGCCCCTGGCTACCAGAGCCCTGCTGCTTTACTGGGTGTCTTCGGCGGCCAAAACCTTCTCCCCACGGGTTCTCCTTCGTGGGGAAGCAGGATTGGGAGCGCGAAGAAGTTCTGTGCCCAGGCCCCAGCCATGCCCCCTGAGCCAGCTTGGCCGCTCAGCGCCGAGGCCCCATCACACGGAACGCCCAAAACGAGCTTCTGGCAGCTGCATTCTGCAAAGGGAAACTCTCCTCGGGCAGCAAACCACAGCCCCAACGCGCCTCGAATCCAGAAAGCAACGCAAGCCTTTTTCAGCCCCGGCCCCACGCTCTCCATAGGGCAAAGCGGGTAGAGCTGCTCCTGGCTCCCTGGGCCCTGCTGCTTTGCTGGGGGTCTCAGCGTCCGAAACCCACTCCCCACGGGTTTTCCTTCGTGGGGAAGCAGGATTGGGCGTGAGAAGGCCTTCTGCGCCCAGGCCCCAGCCATGCCCCTTGAGCCAGCTCGGCGGCACAGCGCTGAGGTCCAGTCGCACCTTCGGCCCAAAACGAGCTTCTGGCAGCTGCATTCTGCAAAGGGAAACACTCCTCGAGCAGCAAACCACAGCCCCAACGCACGTCGGATCCAGAAAGCAACGCAAGCCTTTTTCGCCCCCGCCCCACCCTCTCCATAGGGCAAAGCGGGGCTGGACTGCCCCTGGCTCCCTGTGCCCTGCTGCTTTGCTGGGGGTCTCGGAGGCCGAAACCCACTCCCCACGGGTTTTCCTTCGTGGGGAAGCAAGTTGGGCGGGCGAAGGCCTTCTGCGCACAGTCCCCAGCCATGCCACCTGAGCCAGCTCGGCCGCTCAGCGCCGAGGCCCCATCACACGGAACGCCCCAAAGGAGCTTCTGGCAGCTGCATTCTGCAAAGGAAAGTCTCCTCGGGCAGCAAACCACAGCCCCAACGCGCCTCGGATCGAGAAAGCAACCCAAGCCGTTTTCGCCCCCGGCCCTCTGCTCTCCATAGGGCGAACCGGGCCTGGGCTGCCCCGGCTCCCTGGGCCCTGCTGCTTTGCTGGGGGTCTCCGGTGCCCGAAACCCACTCCCCACGGGTTCTCTTTCGTGGGGAAGCAGGATTCGGCGCGCGAAGGCCTTCTGCGCCCAGCCCCAGCCATGCCCCTTGAGCCAGCTCGGCCGCTCAGCGCCGAGGCCCTGTTGCACCAAAGGCCCAAAACGACCTTCTGGGAACTGCATTCTGCAAAGGGAAACACTCCTCCGGCAGCAAACCACAGCCCCAATGCGCCTCGGATCCAGAGAGCACCGCAAGCCGTTTTTGTCCCCGGGCCCACGCTCTCCATAGGGCAAAGCAGGGCTGAGCTGACCCTGGCTCCCTGGACCCTGCTGCTTTGCTGGGGGTCTCCGGCGGAAGACACTCACTCCCCACGGGTTCTCCTTCGTTGGGAAGCAGGATTAGGGGGACGATGGCCTCATGTGCACAGTTCCCAGCCATGCCCCTTGAGCCAGCTCGGCGGCACAGCGCTGAGGTCCAGTCGCACCTTCGGCCCAAAACGAGCTTCTGGCAGCTGCATTCTGCAAAGGGAAACACTCCTCGAGCAGCAAACCACAGCCCCAACGCCCGTCGGATCCAGAAAGCAACGCAAGCCGTTTTCGCCCCCGCCCCACGCTCTCCATAGGGCAAAGCGGGGCTGGACTGCCCCTGGCTCCCTGGGCCCTGCTGCTTGGCTGGGGGTCTCGGCGGCCGAAACCCACTCCCCACGGGTTTTCCTTCGTGGGGAAGCAGGTTGGGAGGGCGAAGGCCTTCTGCGCACAGTCCCCAGCCATGCCACCTGAGCCAGCTCGGCCGCTCAGCGCCGAGGCCCCATCACACGGAACGCCCCAAACGAGCTTCTGGCAGCTGCATTCTGCAAAGGGAAACTCTCCTCGGGCAGCAAACCACAGCCCCAACGTGCCTCGGATCCAGAAAGCAACGCAAGCCGTTTTCGCGACCGGCCCCACGCTCTCCAAAGCGCGAAGCGAGGCTGGGCTGCCCCTGGCTCCCTGGGCCTGCTGCTTTGCTGGGGGTCTCCGGTGCCTGAAACCCACTCCCCACGGGTTCTCCTTCGTGGGGAAGCAGGATTGGGCGCGCGAAGGCCTTCTGCGCCCAGCCCCAGCCATGCCCCTTGAGCCAGTTCGGCCGCTCAGCGCCGAGGCCCCGTTGCACCGAAGGCCCAAAACGAGCTTCTGGGAACTGCATTCTGCAAAGGGAAACACTCCTCCGGCAGCAAACCACAGCCCCAACGCGCCTCGGTTCGAGAAAGCAACGCAAGCCGTTTTCGCCCCCGGCCCTACGCTCTCCATACGTACGAACCGGGCCTGGGCTGCCCCGGCTCCCTGGGCCCTGCTGCATTGCTGGGGGTCTCCGGTGCCCGAAACCCACTCCCCACGGGTTCTCCTTCGTGGGGAAGCAGGATTGGGCGCGCGAAGGCCTTCTGCGCCCAGCCCCAGCCATGCCCCTTGAGCCAGCTCGGCCGCTCAGCGCCGAGGCCCCGTTGCACCGAAGGCCCAAAACGAGCTTCTGGGAACTGCATTCTGCAAAGGGAAACACTCCTCCGGCAGCAAACCACAGCCCCAATGCGCCTCGGATCCAGAGAGCAACGCAAGCCGTTTTTGCCCCCGGCCCTACGCTCTCCATAGCGCAACGCAGGGCAGGGCTGCCCCTGGCTACCAGAGCCCTGCTGCTTTACTGGGTGTCTTCGGCGGCCAAAACCTTCTCCCCACGGGTTCTCCTTCGTGGGGAAGCAGGATTGGGAGCGCGAAGAAGTTCTGTGCCCAGGCCCCAGCCATGCCCCCTGAGCCAGCTTGGCCGCTCAGCGCCGAGGCCCCATCACACGGAACGCCCAAAACGAGCTTCTGGCAGCTGCATTCTGCAAAGGGAAACTCTCCTCGGGCAGCAAACCACAGCCCCAACGCGCCTCGAATCCAGAAAGCAACGCAAGCCTTTTTCAGCCCCGGCCCCACGCTCTCCATAGGGCAAAGCGGGTAGAGCTGCTCCTGGCTCCCTGGGCCCTGCTGCTTTGCTGGGGGTCTCAGCGTCCGAAACCCACTCCCCACGGGTTTTCCTTCGTGGGGAAGCAGGATTGGGCGTGAGAAGGCCTTCTGCGCCCAGGCCCCAGCCATGCCCCTTGAGCCAGCTCGGCGGCACAGCGCTGAGGTCCAGTCGCACCTTCGGCCCAAAACGAGCTTCTGGCAGCTGCATTCTGCAAAGGGAAACACTCCTCGAGCAGCAAACCACAGCCCCAACGCACGTCGGATCCAGAAAGCAACGCAAGCCTTTTTCGCCCCCGCCCCACCCTCTCCATAGGGCAAAGCGGGGCTGGACTGCCCCTGGCTCCCTGTGCCCTGCTGCTTTGCTGGGGGTCTCGGAGGCCGAAACCCACTCCCCACGGGTTTTCCTTCGTGGGGAAGCAAGTTGGGCGGGCGAAGGCCTTCTGCGCACAGTCCCCAGCCATGCCACCTGAGCCAGCTCGGCCGCTCAGCGCCGAGGCCCCATCACACGGAACGCCCCAAAGGAGCTTCTGGCAGCTGCATTCTGCAAAGGAAAGTCTCCTCGGGCAGCAAACCACAGCCCCAACGCGCCTCGGATCGAGAAAGCAACCCAAGCCGTTTTCGCCCCCGGCCCTCTGCTCTCCATAGGGCGAACCGGGCCTGGGCTGCCCCGGCTCCCTGGGCCCTGCTGCTTTGCTGGGGGTCTCCGGTGCCCGAAACCCACTCCCCACGGGTTCTCTTTCGTGGGGAAGCAGGATTCGGCGCGCGAAGGCCTTCTGCGCCCAGCCCCAGCCATGCCCCTTGAGCCAGCTCGGCCGCTCAGCGCCGAGGCCCTGTTGCACCAAAGGCCCAAAACGACCTTCTGGGAACTGCATTCTGCAAAGGGAAACACTCCTCCGGCAGCAAACCACAGCCCCAATGCGCCTCGGATCCAGAGAGCACCGCAAGCCGTTTTTGTCCCCGGGCCCACGCTCTCCATAGGGCAAAGCAGGGCTGAGCTGACCCTGTCTCCCTGGACCCTGCTGCTTTGCTGGGGGTCTCCGGCGGAAGACACTCACTCCCCACGGGTTCTCCTTCGTTGGGAAGCAGGATTAGGGGGACGATGGCCTCATGTGCACAGTTCCCACCCATGCCCCTTGAGCCAGCTCGGCGGCACAGCGCTGAGGTCCAGTCGCACCTTCGGCCCAAAACGAGCTTCTGGCAGCTGCATTCTGCAAAGGGAAACACTCCTCGAGCAGCAAACCACAGCCCCAACGCCCGTCGGATCCAGAAAGCAACGCAAGCCGTTTTCGCCCCCGCCCCACCCTCTCCATAGGGCAAAGCGGGGCTGGACTGCCCCTGGCTCCCTGGGCCCTGCTGCTTGGCTGGGGGTCTCGGCGGCCGAAACCCACTCCCCACGGGTTTTCCTTCGTGGGGAAGCAGGTTGGGAGGGCGAAGGCCTTCTGCGCACAGTCCCCAGCCATGCCACCTGAGCCAGCTCGGCCGCTCAGCGCCGAGGCCCCATCACACGGAACGCCCCAAACGAGCTTCTGGCAGCTGCATTCTGCAAAGGGAAACTCTCCTCGGGCAGCAAACCACAGCCCCAACGTGCCTCGGATCCAGAAAGCAACGCAAGCCGTTTTCGCGACCGGCCCCACGCTCTCCAAAGCGCGAAGCGAGGCTGGGCTGCCCCTGGCTCCCTGGGCCCTGCTGCTTTGCTGGGGTCTCCGGTGCCTGAAACCCACTCCCCACGGGTTCTCCTTCGTGGGGAAGCAGGATTGGGCGCGCGAAGGCCTTCTGCGCCCAGCCCCAGCCATGCCCCTTGAGCCAGTTCGGTCGCTCAGCGCCGAGGCCCCGTTGCACCGAAGGCCCAAAACGAGCTTCTGGGAACTGCATTCTGCAAAGGGAAACACTCCTCCGGCAGCAAACCACAGCCCCAATGCGCCTCGGATCCAGAGAGCAACGCAAGCCGTTTTTGCCCCCGGCCCTACGCTCTCCATAGCGCAACGCAGGGCAGGGCTGCCCCTGGCTACCAGAGCCCTGCTGCTTTACTGGGTGTCTTTGGCGGCCAAAACCTTCTCCCCACGGGTTCTCCTTTGTGGGGAAGCAGGATTGGGAGCGCGAAGATGTTCTGTGTCCAGGCCCCAGCCATGCCCCCTGAGCCAGCTTGGCCGCTCAGCGCCGAGGCCCCATCACACGGAACGCCCAAAACGAACTTCTGGCAGCTGCATTCTGCAAAGGGAAACTCTCCTCGGGCAGCAAACCACAGCCCCAACGCGCCTCGAATCCAGAAAGCAACGCAAGCCTTTTTCGCCACCGGCCCCACGCTCTCCATAGCGCAAAGCGGGGCTAGCCTGCCCCTGGCTCCCTGGGCCCTGCTGCTTTGCTGGGGGTCTCCGGCGGCGCAAACCCAGTCCCCAAGTGTTCTCCTTCGTGGGGAAGCAGGATTGTGTGCGCGAAAGCCTTCTGCTCCCAGCCCCAGCCATGCCCCTTGAGCCAGCTCGGCCGCTCAGCGCCGAGGCCCCCTCGCACCGACGGCCCCAAACGAGCTTCTGGCAGCTGCATTCTGCAAAGGGAAAGTCTCCTCGGGCAGCAAACCACAGCCCCAACGCGCCTCGGATCGAGAAAGCAACGCAAGCCGTTTTCGCCCCCGGGCCTCTGCTCTCCATAGGGCGAACCGGGCCTGGGCTGCCCCGGCTCCCTGGGCCCTGCTGCTTTGCTGGGGGACTCCGGTGCCCGAAACCCACTCCCCACGGGTTCTCCTTCGTGGGGAAGCAGGATTGGGCGCGCGAAGGCCTTCTGCGCCCAGCCCCAGCCATGCCCCTTGAGCCAGCTCTGCCGCTCAGCGCCGAGGCCCCGTTGCACCGAAGGCCCAAAACGAGCTTCTGGGAACTGCATTCTGCAAAGGGAAACACTCCTCCGGCAGCAAACCACAGCCCCAATGCGCCTCAGATCCAGAGAGCAACACAAGCCGTTTTCGCCCCCGGCCCCACGCTCTCCATAGCGCAAAGCGAGGCTGAGCTCCCTGGGCCCTGCTGCATTGCTGGGGGTCTCCAGCGCCCGAAACCTAGTCCCCATGAGTTCTCCTTCGTGGGGAGGCAGGATTGGGCGCGTGAAGAAGTTCTGCGCCCAGTCCCCAGGCATGCCTCCTGTGCCAGCTCGGCCGCTCAGCGCCGAGGCCCCGTCGCACCGACGGCCCCAAACGAGCTTCTGGCAGCTGCATTCTGCAAAGGGAAACTCTCCTCGGGCAGCAAACCACAGCCCCAATGCGCCTCGGATCCAGAAAGCAACGCAAGCCGTTTTCGCCACCGGCCCCACGCTCTCCATAGCACAAAGCGGGGCTGGCCTGCCCCTGGCTCCCTGGGCCCTAATGCTTTGCTGGGGGTCTCCGGCGGCGCAAACCCACTCCCCACGTGTTCTCCTTCGTGGGGAAGCAGGATAGTTCGCGCGAAAGCCTTCTGCGCCCAGCCCCAGCCATGCCCCTTGAGCCAGCTCGGCCGCTCAGCGCCGAGGCCCCGTTGCACCGAAGGCCCAAAACGAGCTTCTGGGAACTGCATTCTGCAAAGGGAAACACTCCCCCAGCAGCAAACCACAGCCCCAATGCGCCTCGGATCCAGAGAGCAACGCAAGCCGTTTTTGCCCCCAGCCCCACACTCTCCATAGCGCAACGCAGGGCAGGGCTGCCCCTGGCTACCAGAGCCCTGCTGCTTTACTGGGTGTCTTCGGCGGCCAAAACCTTCTCCCCACGGGTTCTCCTTCGTGGGGAAGCAGGATTGGGCGCGCGAAGAAGTTCTGTGCCCAGGCCCCAGCCATGCCCCCTGAGCCAGCTCGGCCGCTCAGCGCCGAGGCCCCATCACACGGAACGCCCCAAACGAGCTTCTGGCAGCTGCATTCTGCAAAGGGAAACTCTCCTCGGGCAGCAAACCACAGCCCCAACGCGCCTCGGTTCGAGAAAGCAACGCAAGCCGTTTTCGCCCCCGGCCCTACGCTCTCCATACGTACGAACCGGGCCTGGGCTGCCCCGGCTCCCTGGGCCCTGCTGCTTTGATGGGGGTTTCCGGTGCCCGAAACCCACTCCCCACGGGTTCTCCTTCGTGGGGAAGCAGGATTGGGCGCGCGAAGGCCTTCTGCGCCCAGCCCCAGCCATGCCCCTTGAGCCAGCTCGGCCGCTCAGCGCCGAGGCCCCGTTGCACCGAAGGCCCAAAACGAGCTTCTGGGAACTGCATTCTGCAAAGGGAAACACTCCTCCGGCAGCAAACCACAGCCCCAATGCGCCTCGGATCCAGAGAGCAACGCAAGCCGTTTTTGCCCCCGGCCCTACGCTCTCCATAGCGCAACGCAGGGCTGGGCTGCCCTTGGCTACCAGAGCCCTGCTGCTTTACTGGGTGTCTTCGGCGGCCAAAACCTTCTCCCCACGGGTTCTCCTTCGTGGGGAAGCAGGATTGGGAGCGCGAAGAAGTTCTGTGCCCAGGCCCCAGCCATGCCCCCTGAGCCAGCTTGGCCGCTTAGCGCCGAGGCCCCATCACACGGAACGCCCAAAACGAGCTTCTGGCAGCTGCATTCTGCAAAGGGAAACTCTCCTCGGGCAGCAAACCACAGCCCCAATGCGCCTCGAATCCAGAAAGCAACGCAAGCCTTTTTCAGCCCCGGCCCCACGCTCTCCATAGGGCAAAGCGGGTAGAGCTGCCCCTGGCTCCCTGGGCCCTGCTGCTTTGCTGGGGGTCTCAGCGGCCGAAACCCACTCCCCACGGGTTTTCCTTCGTGGGGAAGCAGGATTGGGCGTGAGAAGGCCTTCTGCGCCCAGGCCCCACCCATGCCCCCTGAGCCAGCTCGGCCGCGCATCGCCGAAGCCCCGTCGCACCGATGGCCCCAAACGAGCTTCTGGCAGCTGCATTCTGCAAAGGGAAACTCTCCTCGGGCAGCAAACCACAGACTCAACGCGCCTCAGATCCAGAAAGCAACGCAAGCCGTTTTCGCCACCGGCCCCACGCTCTCCATAGCGCAAAGCGGGGCTAGCCTGCCCCTGGCTCCCTGGGCCCTGCTGCTTTGCTGGGGGTCTCCGGCGGCGCAAACCCAGTCCCCAAGTGTTCTCCTTCGTGGGGAAGCAGGATTGTGCGCGCGAAAGCCTTCTGCGCCCAGCCCCAGCCATGCCCCTTGAGCCAGCTCGGCCGCTCAGCGCCGAGGCCCCGTGGCACCGAAGTCCCAAAACGAGCTTCTGGGAACTGCATTCTGCAAAATGAAACACTCCTCCGGCAGCAAACCACAGCCCCAATGCGCCTCAGATCCAGAGAGCAGCGCAAGCCGTTTTCGCCCCCGGCCCCACACTCTCCATAGCGCAAAGCGGGGCTGGGCTGCCCCTGGCTCCCTGAGCCCTGCTGCATTGCTGGGGGTCTCCAGCGCCCGAAACCTAGTCCCCATGAGTTCTCCTTCGTGGGGAGGCAGGATTGGGCGCGCGAAGAAGTTCTGCGACCAGGCCACAGCCATGCCCCCAGAGCCAGCTCGGCCGCTCAGCGCTGAGTCCCCATCACACGGAACGCCCCAAAGGAGCTTCTGGCAGCTGAATTCTGCAAAGGAAACTCTCCTCGGGCAGCAAACCACAGCCCCAACGCGCCTCAGATCCAGAGAGCAACACAAGCCGTTTTTGACCCCGGCCCCACGCTCTCCATAGCGCAAGGCGAGGCTGGGCTGCCCCTGGCTCCCTGGGCCCTGCTGCATTGCTGGGGGTCTCCAGCGCCCGAAACCTAGTCCCCATGAGTTCTCCTTCGTGGGGAGGCAGGTTTGGCCGCGCGAAGAAGTTCTGCACCCAGTCCCCAGCCATGCCTCCTGTGCCTGCTCGGCCGCTCAGCGCCGAGGCCCCGTTGCACCGACGGCTCCAAACGAGCTTCTGGCAGCTGCATTCTGCAAAGGGAAAGTCTCCTCGGGCAGCAAACCACAGCCCCAACGCGCCTCGGATCGAGAAAGCAACGCAAGCCGTTTTCGCCCCCGGGCCTCTGCTCTCCATAGGGCGAACCGGGCCTGGGCTGCCCCGGCTCCCTAGGCCCTGCTGCTTTGCTGGGGGTCTCCGGTGCCCGAAACCTAGTCCCCATGAGTTCTCCTTCGTGGGGAGGCAGGATTGGGCGCGCGAAGACGTTCTGCGCCCATCCCCAGCCATGCCTCCTGTGCCAGCTCGGCCGCTCAGCGCCGAGGCCGCGTCGCACCGACGGCCCCAAACGAGCTTCTGGCAGCTGCATTCTGCAAAGGGAAAGTCTCCTCGGGCAGCAAACCACAGCCCCAACGCGCCTCGGATCGAGAAAGCAACGCAAGCCGTTTTCGCCCCCGGCCCTCTGCTCTCCATAGGGCGAACCGGGGCTGGGCTGCCCCGGCTCCCTGGGCCCTGCTGCTTTGCTGGGGGTCTCCGGTGCCCGAAACCCACTCCCCACGGGTTCTCCTTCGTTGGGAAGCAGGATTGGGCGCGCGAAGGCCTTCTGCGCCCAGCCCCAGCCATGCCCCTTGAGCCAGCTCGGCCGCTCAGCGCCGAGGCCCCGTTGCACCGAAGGCCCAAAACGAGCTTCTGGGAACTGCATTCTGCAAAGGGAAACACTCCTCCGGCAGCAAACCACAGCCCCAATGCGCCTCGGATCCAGAGAGCAACGCAAGCCGTTTTTGCCCCCGGCCCCACGCTCTCCATAGGGCAAAGCAGGGCTGAGCTGACCCTGGCTCCCTGGACCCTGCTGCTTTGCTGGGTGTCTCCGGCGGAAGACGCTCACTCCCCATGGGTTCTCCTTCGTTGGGAAGCAGGATTAGGGGGACGATGGCCTCATGCGCACAGTTCCCAGCCATGCCCCTTGAGCCAGCTCGGCGGCACAGCGCTGAGGTCCAGTCGCCCCTTCGGCCCAAAACGAGCTTCTGGCAGCTGCATTCTGCAAAGGGAAACACTCCTCGAGCAGCAAACCACAGCCCCAACGCGCGTCGGATCCAGAAAGCAACGCAAGCCGTTTTCGCCCCCGCCCCACCCTCTCCATAGGGCAAAGCGGGGCTGGACTGCCCCTGGCTCCCTGGGCCCTGCTGCTTTGCTGGGGGTCTCGGCGGCCGAAACCCACTCCCCACGGGTTTTCCTTCGTGGGGAAGCAGGTTGGGCAGGCGAAGGCCTTCTGCGCACACTCCCCAGCCATGCCACCTGAGCCAGCTCGGCCGCTCAGCGCCGAGGCCCCATCACACGGAACGCCCCAAACGAGCTTCTGGCAGCTGCATTCTGCAAAGGGAAACTCTCCTCGGGCAGCAAACCACAGCCCCAACGCGCCTCGGTTCGCGAAAGCAACGCAAGCCGTTTTCGCCCCCGGCCCTACGCTCTCCATACGTACGAACCGGGCCTGGGCTGCCCCGGCTCCCTGGGCCCTGCTGCATTGCTGGGGGTCTCCGGTGCCCGAAACCCACTCCCCACGGGTTCTCCTTCGTGGGGAAGCAGGATTGGGCGCGCGAAGGCCTTCTGCGCCCAGCCCCAGCCATGCCCCTTGAGCCAGTTCGGCCGCTCAGCGCCGAGGCCCCGTTGCACCGAAGGCCCAAAACGAGCTTCTGGGAACTGCATTCTGCAAAGGGAAACACTCCTCCGGCAGCAAACCACAGCCCCAATGCGCCTCAGATCCAGAGAGCAACACAAGCCGTTTTCGCCCCCGGCCCCACGCTCTCCATAGCGCAAATCGAGGCTCAGCTCCCTGGGCCCTGCTGCATTGCTGGGGGTCTCCAGCCCCCGAAACCTAGTCCCCATGAGTTCTCCTTCGTGGGGAGGCAGGATTGGGCGCGCGAAGAAGTTCTGGGCCCAGTCCCCAGCCATGCCTCCTGTGCATGCTCGGCCGCTCAGCGCCGAGGCCCCGTCGCACCGACGGCCCCAAACGACCTTCTGGCAGCTGCATTCTGCAAAGGGAAAGTCTCCTCGGGCAGCAAACCACAGCCCCAACGCGCCTCGGATCGAGAAAGCAACGCAAACCGTTTTCGCCCCCGGCCCTCTGCTCTCCATTGGGCGAACCGGGCCTGGGCTGCCCCGGCTCCGTGGGCCCTGCTGCTTTGCTGGGGGTCTCCGGTGCCCGAAACCCACTCCCCACGGGTTCTCCTTCGTGGGGAAGCAGGATTGGGCGCGAGAAAGCCTTCTACGCCCAGCCCCAGCCATGCCCCTTGAGCCAGCTCGGCCGCTCAGCGCCGAGGCCCCGTTGCACCGAAGGCCCAAAACGAGCTTCTGGGAACTGCATTCTGCAAAGTGAAACACTCCTCCGGCAGCAAACCACAGCCCCAATGCGCCTCAGATCCAGAGAGCAACACAAGCCGTTTTCGCCCCCGGCCCCACGCTCTCCATAGCGCAAAGCGAGGCTGGGCTGCCCCTGGCTCCCTGGGCCCTGCTGCATTGCTGGGGGTCTCCAGCGCCCGAAACCTAGTCCCCATGAGTTCTCCTTCGTGGGGAGGCAGGATTGGGCGCGCGAAGAAGTTCTGTGCCCAGGCCCCAGCCATGCCCCCTGAGCCAGCTCGGCCGCTCATCGCCGAGGCCCCATCACACGGAACGCCCCAAACCAGCTTCTGGCAGCTGCATTCTGCAAAGGGAAACTCTCCTCGGGCAGCAAACCACAGCCCCAACGTGCCTCGGATCCAGAAAGCAACGCAAGCCGTTTTCGCCACCGGCCCCACGCTCTCCATAGCGCAAAGCGGGGCTGGCCTGCCCCTGGCTCCCTGGGCCCTGCTGCTTTGCTGGGGGACTCCGGCGGCGCAAACCCACTCCCCACGGGTTCTCCTTCGTGGGGAAGCAGGATTGGGCGCGCGAAGGCCTTCTGCGCCCAGCCCCAGCCATGCCCCTTGAGCCAGCTCGGCCGCTCAGCGCCGAGGCCCCGTTGCACCGAAGGCCCAAAACGAGCTTCTGGGAACTGCATTCTGCAAAGGGAAACACTCCTCCGGCAGCAAACCACAGCCCCAATGCGCCTCGGATCCAGAGAGCAACGCAAGCCGTTTTTGCCCCCAGCCCCACGCTCTCCATAGCGCAACGCAGGGCAGGGCTGCCCCTGGCTACCAGAGCCCTGCTGCTTTACTGGGTGTCTTTGGCGGCCAAAACCTTCTCCCCACGGGTTCTCCTTCGTGGGGAAGCAGGATTGGGCGCGCGAAGAAGTTCTGTGCCCAGGCCCCAGCCATGCCCCCTGAGCCAGCTCGGCCGCTCAGCGCCGAGGCCCCATCACACGGAACGCCCCAAACGAGCTTCTGGCAGCTGCATTCTGCAAAGGGAAAATCTCCTCGGGCAGCAAACCACAGCCCCAACGCGCCTCGAATCCAGAAAGCAACGCAAGCCTTTTTCAGCCCCGGCCCCACGCTCTCCATAGGGCAAAGCGGGTAGAGCTGCCCCTGGCTCCCTGGGCCCTGCTGCTTTGCTGGGGGTCTCAGCGTCCGAAACCCACTCCCCACGGGTTTTCCTTCGTGGGGAAGCAGGATTGGGCGCGAGAAGGCCTTCTGCGCCCAGGCCCCAGCCATGCCCCCTGAGCCAGCTCGGCCGCGCAGCGCCGAAGCCCCGTCGCACCGATGGCCCCAAACGAGCTTCTGGCAGCTGCATTGTGCAAAGGGAAACTCTCCTCGGGCAGCAAACCACAGACTCAACGCGCCTCAGATCCAGAAAGCAACGCAAGCCGTTTTCGCCACCGGCCCCACGCTCTCCATAGCGCAAAGCGGGGCTAGCCTGCCCCTGGCTCCCTGGGCCCTGCTGCTTTGCTGGGGGTCTTCGGCGGCCGAAACCCACTCCCCAAGGGTTCTCCTTCATGGGGATGCAGGACTGGGCGTGCGAAGAACTTCTGCGCCCAGGCCACAGCCATGCCCCCTGAGCCAGCTCGGCCGCTCAGCGCCGAGGCCCCATCACACGGAACGCCCCAAACGAGCTTCTGGCAGCTGAATTCTGCAAAGGAAACTCTCCTCGGGCAGCAAACCACAGCCCCAACGCGCCTCGGATCGAGAAAGCAACGCAAGCCGTTTTCGCCCCCGGCCCTCTGCTCTCCATAGGGCGAACCGGGCCTGGGCTGCCCCGGCTCCCTGGCCCCTGCTGCTTTGCTAGGGGTCTCCGGTGCCCGAAACCCACTCCCCACGGGTTCTCCTTCGTGGGGAAGCAGGATTGGGCGCGCGAAGGCCTTCTGCGCCCAGCCCCAGCCATGCCCCTTGAGCCAGCTCAGCCGCTCATCGCCGAGGCCCCCTTGCACCAAAGGCCCAAAACGAGCTTCTGGGAACTGCATTCTGCAAAGGGAAACACTCCTCCGGCAGCAAACCACAGCCCCAATGCGCCTCGGATCCAGAGAGCAACGCAAGCCGTTTTTGCCCCCGGCCCCACGCTCTCCATAGGGCAAAGCGGGGCTGGACTGCCCCTGGCTCCCTGGGCCCTGCTGCTTTGCTGGGGGTCTCGGCGGCCGAAACCCACTCCCCACGGGTTCTCCTTCGTGGGGAAGCAGGTTGGGAGGGCGAAGGCCTTCTGCGCACAGTCCCCAGCCATGCCACCTGAGCCAGCTCGGCCGCTCAGCGCTGAGTCCCCATCACATGGAACGCCCCAAAGGAGCTTCTGGCAGCTGAATTCTGCAAAGGAAACTCTCCTCGGGCAGCAAACCACAGCCCCAACACGCCTCAGATCCAGAGAGCAACGCAAGCCGTTTTTGCCCCCGGCCCCACGCTCTCCATAGCGGAAGGCGAGGCTGGGCTGCCCCTGGCTCCCTGGGCCCTGCTGCATTACTGGGGGTCTCCAGCGCCCGAAACCTAGTCCCCATGAGTTCTCCTTCGTGGGGAGGCAGGTTTGGCCGCGCGAAGAAGTTCTGCACCCAGTCCCCAGCCATGCCTCCTGTGCCTGCTCGGCCGCTCAGCGCCGAGGCCCCGTTGCACCAACGGCTCCAAACGAGCTTCTGGCAGCTGCATTCTGCAAAGGGAAAGTCTCCTCGGGCAGCAAACCACAGCCCAACCCGCCTCGGATCGAGAAAGCAACGCAAGCCGTTTTCACCCCCGGCCCTCTGCTCTCCATAGGGCGAACCGGGCCTGGGCTGCCCCGGCTCCCTGGGCCCTGCTGCTTTGCTGGGGGTCTCCGGAGCCCGAAACCTAGTCCCCATGAGTTCTCCTTCGTGGGGAGGCAGGATTGGGCGCGCGAAGACGTTCTGCGCCCATCCCCAGCCATGCCTCCTGTGCCAGCTCGTCCGATCAGCGCCGAAGCCGCGTCGCACCAAAGGCCCAAAACGAGCTTCTGGGAACTGCATTCTGCAAAGGGAAACTCTCCTCGGGCAGCAAACCACAGCCCCAACGCGCCTCGGATCGAGAAAGCAACGCAAGCCGTTTTCGCCCCCGGCCCTCTGCTCTCCATAGGGCGAACCGGGGCTGGGCTGCCCCGGCTCCCTGGGCCCTGCTGCTTTGCTGGGGGTCTCCGGTGCCCGAAACCCACTCCCCACGGGTTCTCCTTCGTTGGGAAGCAGGATTGGGCGCGCGAAGGCCTTCTGCGCCCAGCCCCAGCCATGCCCCTTGAGCCAGCTCGGCCGCTCAGCGCCGAGGCCCCGTTGCACCGAAGGCCCAAAACGAGCTTCTGGGAACTGCATTCTGCAAAGGGAAACACTCCTCCGGCAGCAAACCACAGCCCCAATGCGCCTCGGATCCAGAGAGCAACGCAAGCCGTTTTTGCCCCCGGCCCCACGCTCTCCATAGGGCAAAGCAGGGCTGAGCTGACCCTGGCTCCCTGGACCCTGCTGCTTTGCTGGGTGTCTCCGGCGGAAGACGCTCACTCCCCATGGGTTCTCCTTCGTTGGGAAGCAGGATTAGGGGGACGATGGCCTCATGCGCACAGTTCCCAGCCATGCCCCTTGAGCCAGCTCGGCGGCACAGCGCTGAGGTCCAGTCGCCCCTTCGGCCCAAAACGAGCTTCTGGCAGCTGCATTCTGCAAAGGGAAACACTCCTCGAGCAGCAAACCACAGCCCCAACGCGCGTCGGATCCAGAAAGCAACGCAAGCCGTTTTCGCCCCCGCCCCACCCTCTCCATAGGGCAAAGCGGGGCTGGACTGCCCCTGGCTCCCTGGGCCCTGCTGCTTTGCTGGGGGTCTCGGCGGCCGAAACCCACTCCCCACGGGTTTTCCTTCGTGGGGAAGCAGGTTGGGCAGGCGAAGGCCTTCTGCGCACACTCCCCAGCCATGCCACCTGAGCCAGCTCGGCCGCTCAGCGCCGAGGCCCCATCACACGGAACGCCCCAAACGAGCTTCTGGCAGCTGCATTCTGCAAAGGGAAACTCTCCTCGGGCAGCAAACCACAGCCCCAACGCGCCTCGGTTCGCGAAAGCAACGCAAGCCGTTTTCGCCCCCGGCCCTACGCTCTCCATACGTACGAACCGGGCCTGGGCTGCCCCGGCTCCCTGGGCCCTGCTGCATTGCTGGGGGTCTCCGGTGCCCGAAACCCACTCCCCACGGGTTCTCCTTCGTGGGGAAGCAGGATTGGGCGCGCGAAGGCCTTCTGCGCCCAGCCCCAGCCATGCCCCTTGAGACAGCTCGGCCGCTCAGCGCCGAGGCCCCGTTGCACCGAAGGCCCAAAACGAGCTTCTGGGAACTGCATTCTGCAAAGGGAAACACTCCTCCGGCAGCAAACCACAGCCCCAATGCGCCTCAGATCCAGAGAGCAACACAAGCCGTTTTCGCCCCCGGCCCCACGCTCTCCATAGCGCAAATCGAGGCTCAGCTCCCTGGGCCCTGCTGCATTGCTGGGGGTCTCCAGCCCCCGAAACCTAGTCCCCATGAGTTCTCCTTCGTGGGGAGGCAGGATTGGGCGCGCGAAGAAGTTCTGGGCCCAGTCCCCAGCCATGCCTCCTGTGCATGCTCGGCCGCTCAGCCCCGAGGCCCCGTCGCACCGACGGCCCCAAACGACCTTCTGGCAGCTGCATTCTGCAAAGGGAAAGTCTCCTCGGGCAGCAAACCACAGCCCCAACGCGCCTCGGATCGAGAAAGCAACGCAAACCGTTTTCGCCCCCGGCCCTCTGCTCTCCATTGGGCGAACCGGGCCTGGGCTGCCCCGGCTCCGTGGGCCCTGCTGCTTTGCTGGGGGTCTCCGGTGCCCGAAACCCACTCCCCACGGGTTCTCCTTCGTGGGGAAGCAGGATTGGGCGCGAGAAAGCCTTCTACGCCCAGCCCCAGCCATGCCCCTTGAGCCAGCTCGGCCGCTCAGCGCCGAGGCCCCGTTGCACCGAAGGCCCAAAACGAGCTTCTGGGAACTGCATTCTGCAAAGTGAAACACTCCTCCGGCAGCAAACCACAGCCCCAATGCGCCTCAGATCCAGAGAGCAACACAAGCCGTTTTCGCCCCCGGCCCCACGCTCTCCATAGCGCAAAGCGAGGCTGGGCTGCCCCTGGCTCCCTGGGCCCTGCTGCATTGCTGGGGGTCTCCAGCGCCCGAAACCTAGTCCCCATGAGTTCTCCTTCGTGGGGAGGCAGGATTGGGCACGCGAAGAAGTTCTGTGCCCAGGCCCCAGCCATGCCCCCTGAGCCAGCTCGGCCGCTCATCGCCGAGGCCCCATCACACGGAACGCCCCAAACCAGCTTCTGGCAGCTGCATTCTGCAAAGGGAAACTCTCCTCGGGCAGCAAACCACAGCCCCAACGTGCCTCGGATCCAGAAAGCAACGCAAGCCGTTTTCGCCACCGGCCCCACGCTCTCCATAGCGCAAAGCGGGGCTGGCCTGCCCCTGGCTCCCTGGGCCCTGCTGCTTTGCTGGGGGACTCCGGCGGCGCAAACCCACTCCCCACGGGTTCTCCTTCGTGGGGAAGCAGGATTGGGCGCGCGAAGGCCTTCTGCGCCCAGCCCCAGCCATGCCCCTTGAGCCAGCTCGGCCGCTCAGCGCCGAGGCCCCGTTGCACCGAAGGCCCAAAACGAGCTTCTGGGAACTGCATTCTGCAAAGGGAAACACTCCTCCGGCAGCAAACCACAGCCCCAATGCGCCTCGGATCCAGAGAGCAACGCAAGCCGTTTTTGCCCCCAGCCCCACGCTCTCCATAGCGCAACGCAGGGCAGGGCTGCCCCTGGCTACCAGAGCCCTGCTGCTTTACTGGGTGTCTTTGGCGGCCAAAACCTTCTCCCCACGGGTTCTCCTTCGTGGGGAAGCAGGATTGGGCGTGCGAAGAAGTTCTGTGCCCAGGCCCCAGCCATGCCCCCTGAGCCAGCTCGGCCGCTCAGCGCCGAGGCCCCATCACACGGAACGCCCCAAACGAGCTTCTGGCAGCTGCATTCTGCAAAGGGAAACTCTCCTCGGGCAGCAAACCACAGCCCCAACGCGCCTCGGTTCGAGAAAGCAACGCAAGCCGTTTTCGCCCCCGGCCCTACGCTCTCCATACGTACGAACCGGGCCTGGGCTGCCCCGGCTCCCTGGGCCCTGCTGCATTGCTGGGGGTCTCCGGTGCCCGAAACCCACTCCCCACGGGTTCTCCTTCGTGGGGAAGCAGGATTGGGCGCGCGAAGGCCTTCTGCGCCCAGCCCCAGCCATGCCCCTTGAGCCAGCTCGGCCGCTCAGCGCCGAGGCCCCGTTGCACCGAAGTCCCAAAACGAGCTTCTGGGAACTGCATTCTGCAAAGGGAAACACTCCTCCGGCAGCAAACCACAGCCCCAATGCGCCTCGGATCCAGAGAGCAACGCAAGCCGTTTTTGCCCCCGGCCCTACGCTCTCCATAGCGCAACGCAGGGCAGGGCTGCCCCTGGCTACCAGAGCCCTGCTGCTTTACTGGGTGTCTTCGGCGGCCAAAACCTTCTCCCCACGGGTTCTCCTTCGTGGGGAAGCAGGATTGGGCGCACGAAGAAGTTCTGTGCCCAGGCCCCAGCCATGCCCCCTGAGCCAGCTTGGCCGCTCAGCGCCGAGGCCGCATCACACGGAACGCCCAAAACGAGCTTCTGGCAGCTGCATTCTGCAAAGGGAAAATCTCCTCGGGCAGCAAACCACAGCCCCAACGCGCCTCGAATCCAGAAAGCAACGCAAGCCTTTTTCAGCCCCGGCCCCACGCTCTCCATAGGGCAAAGCGGGTAGAGCTGCCCCTGGCTCCCTGGGCCCTGCTGCTTTGCTGGGGGTCTCAGCGTCCGAAACCCACTCCCCACGGGTTTTCCTTCGTGGGGAAGCAGGATTGGGCGCGAGAAGGCCTTCTGCGCCCAGGCCCCAGCCATGCCCCCTGAGCCAGCTCGGCCGCGCAGCGCCGAAGCCCCGTCGCACCGATGGCCCCAAACGAGCTTCTGGCAGCTGCATTGTGCAAAGGGAAACTCTCCTCGGGCAGCAAACCACAGACTCAACGCGCCTCAGATCCAGAAAGCAACGCAAGCCGTTTTCGCCACCGGCCCCACGCTCTCCATAGCGCAAAGCGGGGCTAGCCTGCCCCTGGCTCCCTGGGCCCTGCTGCTTTGCTGGGGGTCTTCGGCGGCCGAAACCCACTCCCCAAGGGTTCTCCTTCATGGGGATGCAGGACTGGGCGTGCGAAGAACTTCTGCGCCCAGGCCACAGCCATGCCCCCTGAGCCAGCTCGGCCGCTCAGCGCCGAGGCCCCATCACACGGAACGCCCCAAACGAGCTTCTGGCAGCTGAATTCTGCAAAGGAAACTCTCCTCGGGCAGCAAACCACAGCCCCAACGCGCCTCGGTTCGAGAAAGCAACCCAAGCCTTTTTCGCCCCCGGCCCTCTGCTCTCCATAGGGCGAACCGGGCCTGGGCTGCCCCGGCTCCCTGGGCCCTGCTGTTTGCTGGGGGTCTCCGGTGCCCGAAACCCACTCCCCACGGGTTCTCTTTCGTGGGGAAGCAGGATTCGGCGCGCGAAGGCCTTCTGCGCCCAGCCCCAACCATGCCCCTTGAGCCAGCTCGGCCGCTCAGCGCCGAGGCCCCGTTGCACCAAAGGCCCAAAACGAGCTTCTGGGAACTGCATTCTGCAAAGGGAAACACTCCTCCGGCAGCAAACCACAGCCCCAATGCGCCTCGGATCCAGAGAGCAACGCAAGCCGTTTTTGCCCCCGGCCCCACGCTCTCCATAGGGCAAAGCAGGGCTGAGCTGACCCTGGCTCCCTGGACCCTGCTGCTTTGCTGGGTGTCTCCGGCGGAAGACGCTCACTCCCCATGGGTTCTCCTTCGTTGGGAAGCAGGATTAGGGGGACGATGGCCTCATGCGCACAGTTCCCAGCCATGCCCCTTGAGCCAGCTCGGCGGCACAGCGCTGAGGTCCAGTCGCCCCTTCGGCCCAAAACGAGCTTCTGGCAGCTGCATTCTGCAAAGGGAAACACTCCTCGAGCAGCAAACCACAGCCCCAACGCGCGTCGGATCCAGAAAGCAACGCAAGCCGTTTTCGCCCCCGCCCCACCCTCTCCATAGGGCAAAGCGGGGCTGGACTGCCCCTGGCTCCCTGGGCCCTGCTGCTTTGCTGGGGGTCTCGGCGGCCGAAACCCACTCCCCACGGGTTTTCCTTCGTGGGGAAGCAGGTTGGGCAGGCGAAGGCCTTCTGCGCACACTCCCCAGCCATGCCACCTGAGCCAGCTCGGCCGCTCAGCGCCGAGGCCCCATCACACGGAACGCCCCAAACGAGCTTCTGGCAGCTGCATTCTGCAAAGGGAAACTCTCCTCGGGCAGCAAACCACAGCCCCAACGCGCCTCGGTTCGCGAAAGCAACGCAAGCCGTTTTCGCCCCCGGCCCTACGCTCTCCATACGTACGAACCGGGCCTGGGCTGCCCCGGCTCCCTGGGCCCTGCTGCATTGCTGGGGGTCTCCGGTGCCCGAAACCCACTCCCCACGGGTTCTCCTTCGTGGGGAAGCAGGATTGGGCGCGCGAAGGCCTTCTGCGCCCAGCCCCAGCCATGCCCCTTGAGCCAGCTCGGCCGCTCAGCGCCGAGGCCCCGTTGCACCGAAGGCCCAAAACGAGCTTCTGGGAACTGCATTCTGCAAAGGGAAACACTCCTCCGGCAGCAAACCACAGCCCCAATGCGCCTCAGATCCAGAGAGCAACACAAGCCGTTTTCGCCCCCGGCCCCACGCTCTCCATAGCGCAAATCGAGGCTCAGCTCCCTGGGCCCTGCTGCATTGCTGGGGGTCTCCAGCCCCCGAAACCTAGTCCCCATGAGTTCTCCTTCGTGGGGAGGCAGGATTGGGCGCGCGAAGAAGTTCTGGGCCCAGTCCCCAGCCATGCCTCCTGTGCATGCTCGGCCGCTCAGCGCCGAGGCCCCGTCGCACCGACGGCCCCAAACGACCTTCTGGCAGCTGCATTCTGCAAAGGGAAAGTCTCCTCGGGCAGCAAACCACAGCCCCAACGCGCCTCGGATCGAGAAAGCAACGCAAACCGTTTTCGCCCCCGGCCCTCTGCTCTCCATTGGGCGAACCGGGCCTGGGCTGCCCCGGCTCCGTGGGCCCTGCTGCTTTGCTGGGGGTCTCCGGTGCCCGAAACCCACTCCCCACGGGTTCTCCTTCGTGGGGAAGCAGGATTGGGCGCGAGAAAGCCTTCTACGCCCAGCCCCAGCCATGCCCCTTGAGCCAGCTGGGCCGCTCAGCGCCGAGGCCCCGTTGCACCGAAGGCCCAAAACGAGCTTCTGGGAACTGCATTCTGCAAAGTGAAACACTCCTCCGGCAGCAAACCACAGCCCCAATGCGCCTCAGATCCAGAGAGCAACACAAGCCGTTTTCGCCCCCGGCCCCACGCTCTCCATAGCGCAAAGCGAGGCTGGGCTGCCCCTGGCTCCCTGGGCCCTGCTGCATTGCTGGGGGTCTCCAGCGCCCGAAACCTAGTCCCCATGAGTTCTCCTTCGTGGGGAGGCAGGATTGGGCGCGCGAAGAAGTTCTGTGCCCAGGCCCCAGCCATGCCCCCTGAGCCAGCTCGGCCGCTCATCGCCGAGGCCCCATCACACGGAACGCCCCAAACCAGCTTCTGGCAGCTGCATTCTGCAAAGGGAAACTCTCCTCGGGCAGCAAACCACAGCCCCAACGTGCCTCGGATCCAGAAAGCAACGCAAGCCGTTTTCGCCACCGGCCCCACGCTCTCCATAGCGCAAAGCGGGGCTGGCCTGCCCCTGGCTCCCTGGGCCCTGCTGCTTTGCTGGGGGACTCCGGCGGCGCAAACCCACTCCCCACGGGTTCTCCTTCGTGGGGAAGCAGGATTGGGCGCGCGAAGGCCTTCTGCGCCCAGCCCCAGCCATGCCCCTTGAGCCAGCTCGGCCGCTCAGCGCCGAGGCCCCGTTGCACCGAAGGCCCAAAACGAGCTTCTGGGAACTGCATTCTGCAAAGGGAAACACTCCTCCGGCAGCAAACCACAGCCCCAATGCGCCTCGGATCCAGAGAGCAACGCAAGCCGTTTTTGCCCCCAGCCCCACGCTCTCCATAGCGCAACGCAGGGCAGGGCTGCCCCTGGCTACCAGAGCCCTGCTGCTTTACTGGGTGTCTTTGGCGGCCAAAACCTTCTCCCCACGGGTTCTCCTTCGTGGGGAAGCAGGATTGGGCGTGCGAAGAAGTTCTGTGCCCAGGCCCCAGCCATGCCCCCTGAGCCAGCTCGGCCGCTCAGCGCCGAGGCCCCATCACACGGAACGCCCCAAACGAGCTTCTGGCAGCTGCATTCTGCAAAGGGAAACTCTCCTCGGGCAGCAAACCACAGCCCCAACGCGCCTCGGTTCGAGAAAGCAACGCAAGCCGTTTTCGCCCCCGGCCCTACGCTCTCCATACGTACGAACCGGGCCTGGGCTGCCCCGGCTCCCTGGGCCCTGCTGCATTGCTGTGGGTCTCCGGTGCCCGAAACCCACTCCCCACGGGTTCTCCTTCGTGGGGAAGCAGGATTGGGCGCGCGAAGGCCTTCTGCGCCCAGCCCCAGCCATGCCCCTTGAGCCAGCTCGGCCGCTCAGCGCCGAGGCCCCGTTGCACCGAAGTCCCAAAACGAGCTTCTGGGAACTGCATTCTGCAAAGGGAAACACTCCTCCGGCAGCAAACCACAGCCCCAATGCGCCTCGGATCCAGAGAGCAGCGCAAGCCGTTTTCGCCCCCGGTCCCACGCTCTCCATAGCGCAAAGCGAGGCTGGGCTGCCCCTGGCTCCCTGGGCCCTGCTGCATTGCTGGGGGTCTCCGGCGCCCGAAGCCTAGTCCCCATGAGTTCTCCTTCGTGGGGAGGCAGGATTGGCCGCGCGAAGAAGTTCTGCGCCCAGTCCCCAGCCATGCCTCCTGTGCCAGCTCGGCCGCTCAGCGCCGAGGCCCCGTCGCACCGACGGCCCCAAACGACCTTCTGGCAGCTGCATTCTGCAAAGGGAAAGTCTCCTCGGGCAGCAAACCACAGCCCCAACGCGCCTCGGATCGAGAAAGCAACGCAAGCCGTTTTCGCCCCCGGGCCTCTGCTCTCCATAGGGCGAACCGGGCCTGGGCTGCCCCAGCTCCCTGGGCCCTGCTGCTTTACTGGGGGTCTCCGGTGCCCGAAACCCACTCCCCACGGGTTCTCCTTCGTGGGGAAGCAGGATTCGGCGCGCGAAGGCCTTCTGCGCCCAGCCCCAGCCATGCCCCTTGAGCCAGCTCGGCCGCTCAGCGCCGAGGCCCCTTTGCACCGAAGGCCCAAAACGAGCTTCTGGGAACTGCATTCTGCAAAGGGAAACACTCCTCCGGCAGCAAACCACAGCCCCATTGCGCCTCAGATCCAGAGAGCAACACAAGCCGTTTTCGCCCCCGGCCCCACGCTCTCCATAGGGCAAAGCGAGGCTGAGCTCCCTGGGCCCTGCTGCATTGCTGGGGGTCTCCAGCGCCCGAAACCTAGTCCCCATGAGTTCTCCTTCGTGGGGAGGCAGGATTGGGCGCGCGAAGGCCTTCTGCGCCCTGCCCCAGCCATGCCCCTTGAGCCAGCTCGGCCGCTCAGCGCCGAGGCCCCGTTGCACCGAAGGCCCAAAACGAGCTTCTGGGAACTGCATTCTGCAAAGTGAAAAACTCCTCCGGCAGCAAACCACAGCCCCAATGCGCCTCGGATCCAGAGAGCAACGCAAGCCGTTTTTGCCCCCGGCCCCACGCTCTCCATAGGGCAAAGCAGGGCTGAGCTGACCCTGGCTCCCTGGACCCTGCTGCTTTGCTGGGTGTCTCCGGCGGAAGACACTCACTCCCCACGGGTTCTCCTTCGTTGGGAAGCAGGATTAGGGGGACGATGGCCTCATGCGCACAGTTCCCAACCATGCCCCTTGAGCCAGCTCGGCGGCACAGCGCTGAGGTCCAGTCGCACCTTCGGCCCAAAACGAGCTTCTGGCAGCTGCATTCTGCAAAGGGAAACACTCCTCGAGCAGCAAACCACAGCCCCAACGCCCGTCGGATCCAGAAAGCAACGCAAGCCGTTTTCGCCCCCGCCCCACCCTCTCCATAGGGCAAAGCGGGGCTGGACTGCCCCTGGCTCCCTGGGCCCTGCTGCTTTGCTGGGGGTCTCGGCGGCCGAAACCCACTCCCCACGGGTTTTCCTTTGTGGGGAAGCAGGTTGGGAGGGCGAAGGCCTTCTGCGCACAGTCCCCAGCCATGCCACCTGAGCCAGCTCGGCCGCTCAGCGCCGAGGCCCCATCACACGGAACGCCCCAAACGAGCTTCTGGCAGCTGCATTCTGCAAAGGGAAACTCTCCTCGGGCAGCAAACCACAGCCCCAACGTGCCTCGGATCCAGAAAGCAACGCAAGCCGTTTTCGCGACCGGCCCCACGCTCTCCAAAGCGCGAAGCGAGGCTGGGCTGCCCCTGGCTCCCTGGGCCTGCTGCTTTGCTGGGGGTCTCCGGTGCCTGAAACCCACTCCCCACGGGTTCTCCTTCGTGGGGAAGCAGGATTGGGCGCGCGAAGGCCTTCTGCGCCCAGCCCCAGCCATGCCCCTTGAGCCAGTTCGGCCGCTCAGCGCCGAGGCCCCGTTGCACCGAAGGCCCAAAACGAGCTTCTGGGAACTGCATTCTGCAAAATGAAACACTCCTCCGGCAGCAAACCACAGCCCCAATGCGCCTCAGATCCAGAGAGCAGCGCAAGCCGTTTTCGCCCCCGGTCCCACGCTCTCCATAGCGCAAAGCGAGGCTGGGCTGCCCCTGGCTCCCTGGGCCCTGCTGCATTGCTGGGGGTCTCCGGCGCCCGAAGCCTAGTCCCCATGAGTTCTCCTTCGTGGGGAGGCAGGATTGGGCGCGCGAAGAAGTTCTGCGCCCAGTCCCCAGCCATGCCTCCTGTGCCAGCTCGGCCGCTCAGCGCCGAGGCCCCGTCGCACCGACGGCCCCAAACGACCTTCTGGCAGCTGCATTCTGCAAAGGGAAAGTCTCCTCGGGCAGCAAACCACAGCCCCAACGCGCCTCGGATCGAGAAAGCAACGCAAGCCGTTTTCGCCCCCGGGCCTCTGCTCTCCATAGGGCGAACCGGGCCTGGGCTGCCCCAGCTCCCTGGGCCCTGCTGCTTTACTGGGGGTCTCCGGTGCCCGAAACCCACTCCCCACGGGTTCTCCTTCGTGGGGAAGCAGGATTCGGCGCGCGAAGGCCTTCTGCGCCCAGCCCCAGCCATGCCCCTTGAGCCAGCTCGGCCGCTCAGCGCCGAGGCCCCTTTGCACCGAAGGCCCAAAACGAGCTTCTGGGAACTGCATTCTGCAAAGGGAAACACTCCTCCGGCAGCAAACCACAGCCCCATTGCGCCTCAGATCCAGAGAGCAACACAAGCCGTTTTCGCCCCCGGCCCCACGCTCTCCATAGGGCAAAGCGAGGCTGAGCTCCCTGGGCCCTGCTGCATTGCTGGGGGTCTCCAGCGCCCGAAACCTAGTCCCCATGAGTTCTCCTTCGTGGGGAGGCAGGATTGGGCGCGCGAAGGCCTTCTGCGCCCTGCCCCAGCCATGCCCCTTGAGCCAGCTCGGCCGCTCAGCGCCGAGGCCCCGTTGCACCGAAGGCCCAAAACGAGCTTCTGGGAACTGCATTCTGCAAAGTGAAAAACTCCTCCGGCAGCAAACCACAGCCCCAATGCGCCTCGGATCCAGAGAGCAACGCAAGCCGTTTTTGCCCCCGGCCCCACGCTCTCCATAGGGCAAAGCAGGGCTGAGCTGACCCTGGCTCCCTGGACCCTGCTGCTTTGCTGGGTGTCTCCGGCGGAAGACACTCACTCCCCACGGGTTCTCCTTCGTTGGGAAGCAGGATTAGGGGGACGATGGCCTCATGCGCACAGTTCCCAACCATGCCCCTTGAGCCAGCTCGGCGGCACAGCGCTGAGGTCCAGTCGCACCTTCGGCCCAAAACGAGCTTCTGGCAGCTGCATTCTGCAAAGGGAAACACTCCTCGAGCAGCAAACCACAGCCCCAACGCCCGTCGGATCCAGAAAGCAACGCAAGCCGTTTTCGCCCCCGCCCCACCCTCTCCATAGGGCAAAGCGGGGCTGGACTGCCCCTGGCTCCCTGGGCCCTGCTGCTTTGCTGGGGGTCTCGGCGGCCGAAACCCACTCCCCACGGGTTTTCCTTTGTGGGGAAGCAGGTTGGGAGGGCGAAGGCCTTCTGCGCACAGTCCCCAGCCATGCCACCTGAGCCAGCTCGGCCGCTCAGCGCCGAGGCCCCATCACACGGAACGCCCCAAACGAGCTTCTGGCAGCTGCATTCTGCAAAGGGAAACTCTCCTCGGGCAGCAAACCACAGCCCCAACGTGCCTCGGATCCAGAAAGCAACGCAAGCCGTTTTCGCGACCGGCCCCACGCTCTCCAAAGCGCGAAGCGAGGCTGGGCTGCCCCTGGCTCCCTGGGCCTGCTGCTTTGCTGGGGGTCTCCGGTGCCTGAAACCCACTCCCCACGGGTTCTCCTTCGTGGGGAAGCAGGATTGGGCGCGCGAAGGCCTTCTGCGCCCAGCCCCAGCCATGCCCCTTGAGCCAGTTCGGCCGCTCAGCGCCGAGGCCCCGTTGCACCGAAGGCCCAAAACGAGCTTCTGGGAACTGCATTCTGCAAAGGGAAACACTCCTCCGGCAGCAAACCACAGCCCCAACGCGCCTCGGTTCGAGAAAGCAACGCAAGCCGTTTTCGCCCCCGGCCCTACGCTCTCCATACGTACGAACCGGGCCTGGGCTGCCCCGGCTCCCTGGGCCCTGCTGCATTGCTGGGGGTCTCCGGTGCCCGAAACCCACTCCCCACGGGTTCTCCTTCGTGGGGAAGCAGGATTGGGCGCGCGAAGGCCTTCTGCGCCCAGCCCCAGCCATGCCCCTTGAGCCAGCTCGGCCGCTCAGCGCCGAGGCCCCGTTGCACCGAAGGCCCAAAACGAGCTTCTGGGAACTGCATTCTGCAAAGGGAAACACTCCTCCGGCAGCAAACCACAGCCCCAATGCGCCTCGGATCCAGAGAGCAACGCAAGCCGTTTTTGCCCCCGGCCCTACGCTCTCCATAGCGCAACGCAGGGCAGGGCTGCCCCTGGCTACCAGAGCCCTGCTGCTTTACTGGGTGTCTTCGGCGGCCAAAACCTTCTCCCCACGGGTTCTCCTTCGTGGGGAAGCAGGATTGGGAGCGCGAAGAAGTTCTGTGCCCAGGCCCCAGCCATGCCCCCTGAGCCAGCTTGGCCGCTCAGCGCCGAGGCCCCATCACACGGAACGCCCCAAACGAGCTTCTGGCAGCTGCATTCTGCAAAGGGAAACTCTCCTCGGGCAGCAAACCACAGCCCCAACGCGCCTCGAATCCAGAAAGCAACGCAAGCCTTTTTCAGCCCCGGCCCCACGCTCTCCATAGGGCAAAGCGGGTAGAGCTGCTCCTGGCTCCCTGGGCCCTGCTGCTTTGCTGGGGGTCTCAGCGTCCGAAACCCACTCCCCACGGGTTTTCCTTCGTGGGGAAGCAGGATTGGGCGTGAGAAGGCCTTCTGCGCCCAGGCCCCAGCCATGCCCCTTGAGCCAGCTCGGCGGCACAGCGCTGAGGTCCAGTCGCACCTTCGGCCCAAAACGAGCTTCTGGCAGCTGCATTCTGCAAAGGGAAACACTCCTCGAGCAGCAAACCACAGCCCCAACGCACGTCGGATCCAGAAAGCAACGCAAGCCTTTTTCGCCCCCGCCCCACCCTCTCCATAGGGCAAAGCGGGGCTGGACTGCCCCTGGCTCCCTGTGCCCTGCTGCTTTGCTGGGGGTCTCGGAGGCCGAAACCCACTCCCCACGGGTTTTCCTTCGTGGGGAAGCAGGTTGGGCAGGCGAAGGCCTTCTGCGCACAGTCCCCAGCCATGCCACCTGAGCCAGCTCGGCCGCTCAGCGCCGAGGCCCCATCACACGGAACGCCCCAAAGGAGCTTCTGGCAGCTGCATTCTGCAAAGGAAAGTCTCCTCGGGCAGCAAACCACAGCCCCAACGCGCCTCGGATCGAGAAAGCAACCCAAGCCGTTTTCGCCCCCGGCCCTCTGCTCTCCATAGGGCGAACCGGGCCTGGGCTGCCCCGGCTCCCTGGGCCCTGCTGCTTTGCTGGGGGTCTCCGGTGCCCGAAACCCACTCCCCACGGGTTCTCTTTCGTGGGGAAGCAGGATTCGGCGCGCGAAGGCCTTCTGCGCCCAGCCCCAGCCATGCCCCTTGAGCCAGCTCGGCCGCTCAGCGCCGAGGCCCTGTTGCACCAAAGGACCAAAACGACCTTCTGGGAACTGCATTCTGCAAAGGGAAACACTCCTCCGGCAGCAAACCACAGCCCCAATGCGCCTCGGATCCAGAGAGCACCGCAAGCCGTTTTTGTCCCCGGGCCCACGCTCTCCATAGGGCAAAGCAGGGCTGAGCTGACCCTGGCTCCCTGGACCCTGCTGCTTTGCTGGGGGTCTCCGGCGGAAGACACTCACTCCCCACGGGTTCTCCTTCGTTGGGAAGCAGGATTAGGGGGACGATGGCCTCATGCGCACAGTTCCCAGCCATGCCCCTTGAGCCAGCTCGGCGGCACAGCGCTGAGGTCCAGTCGCACCTTCGGCCCAAAACGAGCTTCTGGCAGCTGCATTCTGCAAAGGGAAACACTCCTCGAGCAGCAAACCACAGCCCCAACGCCCGTCGGATCCAGAAAGCAACGCAAGCCGTTTTCGCCCCCGCCCCACCCTCTCCATAGGGCAAAGCGGGGCTGGACTGCCCCTGGCTCCCTGGGCCCTGCTGCTTTGCTGGGGGTCTCGGCGGCCGAAACCCACTCCCCACGGGTTTTCCTTCGTGGGGAAGCAGGTTGGGCGGGCGAAGGCCTTCTGCGCACAGTCCCCAGCCATGCCACCTGAGCCAGCTCGGCCGCTCAGCGCCGAGGCCCCATCACACGGAACGCCCCAAACGAGCTTCTGGCAGCTGCATTCTGCAAAGGGAAAATCTCCTCGGGCAGCAAACCACAGCCCCAACGTGCCTCGGATCCAGAAAGCAACGCAAGCCGTTTTCGCGACCGGCCCCACGCTCTCCAAAGCGCGAAGCGAGGCTGGGCTGCCCCTGGCTCCCTGGGCCCTGCTGCTTTGCTGGGGTCTCCGGTGCCTGAAACCCACTCCCCACGGGTTCTCCTTCGTGGGGAAGCAGGATTGGGCGCGCGAAGGCCTTCTGCGCCCAGCCCCAGCCATGCCCCTTGAGCCAGTTCGGTCGCTCAGCGCCGAGGCCCCGTTGCACCGAAGGCCCAAAACGAGCTTCTGGGAACTGCATTCTGCAAAGGGAAACACTCCTCCGGCAGCAAACCACAGCCCCAATGCGCCTCGGATCCAGAGAGCAACGCAAGCCGTTTTTGCCCCCGGCCCTACGCTCTCCATAGCGCAACGCAGGGCAGGGCTGCCCCTGGCTACCAGAGCCCTGCTGCTTTACTGGGTGTCTTTGGCGGCCAAAACCTTCTCCCCACGGGTTCTCCTTTGTGGGGAAGCAGGATTGGGAGCGCGAAGATGTTCTGTGTCCAGGCCCCAGCCATGCCCCCTGAGCCAGCTTGGCCGCTCAGCGCCGAGGCCCCATCACACGGAACGCCCAAAACGAACTTCTGGCAGCTGCATTCTGCAAAGGGAAACTCTCCTCGGGCAGCAAACCACAGCCCCAACGCGCCTCGAATCCAGAAAGCAACGCAAGCCTTTTTCGCCACCGGCCCCACGCTCTCCATAGCGCAAAGCGGGGCTAGCCTGCCCCTGGCTCCCTGGGCCCTGCTGCTTTGCTGGGGGTCTCCGGCGGCGCAAACCCAGTCCCCAAGTGTTCTCCTTCGTGGGGAAGCAGGATTGTGTGCGCGAAAGCCTTCTGCTCCCAGCCCCAGCCATGCCCCTTGAGCCAGCTCGGCCGCTCAGCGCCGAGGCCCCGTCGCACCGACGGCCCCAAACGAGCTTCTGGCAGCTGCATTCTGCAAAGGGAAAGTCTCGTCGGGCAGCAAACCACAGCCCCAACGCGCCTCGGATCGAGAAAGCAACGCAAGCCGTTTTCGCCCCCGGGCCTCTGCTCTCCATAGGGCGAACCGGGCCTGGGCTGCCCCGGCTCCCTGGGCCCTGCTGCTTTGCTGGGGGACTCCGGTGCCCGAAACCCACTCCCCACGGGTTCTCCTTCGTGGGGAAGCAGGATTGGGCGCGCGAAGGCCTTCTGCGCCCAGCCCCAGCCATGCCCCTTGAGCCAGCTCTGCTGCTCAGCGCCGAGGCCCCGTTGCACCGAAGGCCCAAAACGAGCTTCTGGGAACTGCATTCTGCAAAGGGAAACACTCCTCCGGCAGCAAACCACAGCCCCAATGCGCCTCAGATCCAGAGAGCAACACAAGCCGTTTTCGCCCCCGGCCCCACGCTCTCCATAGCGCAAAGCGAGGCTGAGCTCCCTGGGCCCTGCTGCATTGCTGGGGGTCTCCAGCGCCCGAAACCTAGTCCCCATGAGTTCTCCTTCGTGGGGAGGCAGGATTGGGCGCGTGAAGAAGTTCTGCGCCCAGTCCCCAGGCATGCCTCCTGTGCCAGCTCGGCCGCTCAGCGCCGAGGCCCCGTCGCACCGACGGCCCCAAACGAGCTTCTGGCAGCTGCATTCTGCAAAGGGAAACTCTCCTCGGGCAGCAAACCACAGCCCCAATGCGCCTCGGATCCAGAAAGCAACGCAAGCCGTTTTCGCCACCGGCCCCACGCTCTCCATAGCACAAAGCGGGGCTGGCCTGCCCCTGGCTCCCTGGGCCCTAATGCTTTGCTGGGGGTCTCCGGCGGCGCAAACCCACTCCCCACGTGTTCTCCTTCGTGGGGAAGCAGGATAGTTCGCGCGAAAGCCTTCTGCGCCCAGCCCCAGCCATGCCCCTTGAGCCAGCTCGGCCGCTCAGCGCCGAGGCCCCGTTGCACCGAAGGCCCAAAACGAGCTTCTGGGAACTGCATTCTGCAAAGGGAAACACTCCCCCAGCAGCAAACCACAGCCCCAATGCGCCTCGGATCCAGAGAGCAACGCAAGCCGTTTTTGCCCCCAGCCCCACACTCTCCATAGCGCAACGCAGGGCAGGGCTGCCCCTGGCTACCAGAGCCCTGCTGCTTTACTGGGTGTCTTCGGCGGCCAAAACCTTCTCCCCACGGGTTCTCCTTCGTGGGGAAGCAGGATTGGGCGCGCGAAGAAGTTCTGTGCCCAGGCCCCAGCCATGCCCCCTGAGCCAGCTCGGCCGCTCAGCGCCGAGGCCCCATCACACGGAACGCCCCAAACGAGCTTCTGGCAGCTGCATTCTGCAAAGGGAAACTCTCCTCGGGCAGCAAACCACAGCCCCAACGCGCCTCGGTTCGAGAAAGCAACGCAAGCCGTTTTCGCCCCCGGCCCTACGCTCTCCATACGTACGAACCGGGCCTGGGCTGCCCCGGCTCCCTGGGCCCTGCTGCTTTGATGGGGGTTTCCGGTGCCCGAAACCCACTCCCCACGGGTTTTCCTTCGTGGGGAAGCAGGATTGGGCGCGCGAAGGCCTTCTGCGCCCAGCCCCAGCCATGCCCCTTGAGCCAGCTCGGCCGCTCAGCGCCGAGGCCCCGTTGCACCGAAGGCCCAAAACGAGCTTCTGGGAACTGCATTCTGCAAAGGGAAACACTCCTCCGGCAGCAAACCACAGCCCCAATGCGCCTCGGATCCAGAGAGCAACGCAAGCCGTTTTTGCCCCCGGCCCTACGCTCTCCATAGCGCAACGCAGGGCTGGGCTGCCCTTGGCTACCAGAGCCCTGCTGCTTTACTGGGTGTCTTCGGCGGCCAAAACCTTCTCCCCACGGGTTCTCCTTCGTGGGGAAGCAGGATTGGGAGCGCGAAGAAGTTCTGTGCCCAGGCCCCAGCCATGCCCCCTGAGCCAGCTTGGCCGCTTAGCGCCGAGGCCCCATCACACGGAACGCCCAAAACGAGCTTCTGGCAGCTGCATTCTGCAAAGGGAAACTCTCCTCGGGCAGCAAACCACAGCCCCAATGCGCCTCGAATCCAGAAAGCAACGCAAGCCTTTTTCAGCCCCGGCCCCACGCTCTCCATAGGGCAAAGCGGGTAGAGCTGCCCCTGGCTCCCTGGGCCCTGCTGCTTTGCTGGGGGTCTCAGCGGCCGAAACCCACTCCCCACGGGTTTTCCTTCGTGGGGAAGCAGGATTGGGCGTGAGAAGGCCTTCTGCGCCCAGGCCCCACCCATGCCCCCTGAGCCAGCTCGGCCGCGCATCGCCGAAGCCCCGTCGCACCGATGGCCCCAAACGAGCTTCTGGCAGCTGCATTCTGCAAAGGGAAACTCTCCTCGGGCAGCAAACCACAGACTCAACGCGCCTCAGATCCAGAGAGCAGCGCAAGCCGTTTTCGCCCCCGCCCCCACGCTCTCCATAGCGCAAAGCGGGGCTAGCCTGCCCCTGGCTCCCTGGGCCCTGCTGCTTTGCTGGGGGTCTCCGGCGGCGCAAACCCAGTCCCCAAGTGTTCTCCTTCGTGGGGAAGCAGGATTGTGCGCGCGAAAGCCTTCTGCGCCCAGCCCCAGCCATGCCCCTTGAGCCAGCTCGGCCGCTCAGCGCAGAGGCCCCGTGGCACCGAAGTCCCAAAACGAGCTTCTGGGAACTGCATTCTGCAAAATGAAACACTCCTCCGGCAGCAAACCACAGCCCCAATGCGCCTCAGATCCAGAGAGCAGCGCAAGCCGTTTTCGCCCCCGGCCCCACACTCTCCATAGCGCAAAGCGGGGCTGGGCTGCCCCTGGCTCCCTGAGCCCTGCTGCATTGCTGGGGGTCTCCAGCGCCCGAAACCTAGTCCCCATGAGTTCTCCTTCGTGGGGAGGCAGGATTGGGCGCGCGAAGAAGTTCTGCGACCAGGCCACAGCCATGCCCCCTGAGCCAGCTCGGCCGCTCAGCGCTGAGTCCCCATCACACGGAACGCCCCAAAGGAGCTTCTGGCAGCTGAATTCTGCAAAGGAAACTCTCCTCGGGCAGCAAACCACAGCCCCAACGCGCCTCAGATCCAGAGAGCAACGCAAGCCGTTTTTGACCCCGGCCCCACGCTCTCCATAGCGCAAGGCGAGGCTGGGCTGCCCCTGGCTCCCTGGGCCCTGCTGCATTGCTGGGGGTCTCCAGCGCCCGAAACCTAGTCCCCATGAGTTCTCCTTCGTGGGGAGGCAGGTTTGGCCGCGCGAAGAAGTTCTGCACCCAGTCCCCAGCCATGCCTCCTGTGCCTGCTCGGCCGCTCAGCGCCGAGGCCCCGTTGCACCGACGGCTCCAAACGAGCTTCTGGCAGCTGCATTCTGCAAAGGGAAAGTCTCCTCGGGCAGCAAACCACAGCCCCAACGCGCCTCGGATCGAGAAAGCAACGCAAGCCGTTTTCGCCCCCGGCCCTCTGCTCTCCATAGGGCGAACCGGGCCTGGGCTGCCCCGGCTCCCTAGGCCCTGCTGCTTTGCTGGGGGTCTCCGGTGCCCGAAACCTAGTCCCCATGAGTTCTCCTTCGTGGGGAGGCAGGATTGGGCGCGCGAAGACGTTCTGCGCCCATCCCCAGCCATGCCTCCTGTGCCAGCTCGGCCGCTCAGCGCCGAGGCCGCGTCGCACCGACGGCCCCAAACGAGCTTCTGGCAGCTGCATTCTGCAAAGGGAAAGTCTCCTCGGGCAGCAAACCACAGCCCCAACGCGCCTCGGATCGAGAAAGCAACGCAAGCCGTTTTCGCCCCCGGCCCTCTGCTCTCCATAGGGCGAACCGGGGCTGGGCTGCCCCGGCTCCCTGGGCCCTGCTGCTTTGCTGGGGGTCTCCGGTGCCCGAAACCCACTCCCCACGGGTTCTCCTTCGTTGGGAAGCAGGATTGGGCGCGCGAAGGCCTTCTGCGCCCAGCCCCAGCCATGCCCCTTGAGCCAGCTCGGCCGCTCAGCGCCGAGGCCCCGTTGCACCGAAGGCCCAAAACGAGCTTCTGGGAACTGCATTCTGCAAAGGGAAACACTCCTCCGGCAGCAAACCACAGCCCCAATGCGCCTCGGATCCAGAGAGCAACGCAAGCCGTTTTTGCCCCCGGCCCCACGCTCTCCATAGGGCAAAGCAGGGCTGAGCTGACCCTGGCTCCCTGGACCCTGCTGCTTTGCTGGGTGTCTCCGGCGGAAGACGCTCACTCCCCATGGGTTCTCCTTCGTTGGGAAGCAGGATTAGGGGGACGATGGCCTCATGCGCACAGTTCCCAGCCATGCCCCTTGAGCCAGCTCGGCGGCACAGCGCTGAGGTCCAGTCGCCCCTTCGGCCCAAAACGAGCTTCTGGCAGCTGCATTCTGCAAAGGGAAACACTCCTCGAGCAGCAAACCACAGCCCCAACGCGCGTCGGATCCAGAAAGCAACGCAAGCCGTTTTCGCCCCCGCCCCACCCTCTCCATAGGGCAAAGCGGGGCTGGACTGCCCCTGGCTCCCTGGGCCCTGCTGCTTTGCTGGGGGTCTCGGCGGCCGAAACCCACTCCCCACGGGTTTTCCTTCGTGGGGAAGCAGGTTGGGCAGGCGAAGGCCTTCTGCGCACACTCCCCAGCCATGCCACCTGAGCCAGCTCGGCCGCTCAGCGCCGAGGCCCCATCACACGGAACGCCCCAAACGAGCTTCTGGCAGCTGCATTCTGCAAAGGGAAACTCTCCTCGGGCAGCAAACCACAGCCCCAACGCGCCTCGGTTCGCGAAAGCAACGCAAGCCGTTTTCGCCCCCGGCCCTACGCTCTCCATACGTACGAACCGGGCCTGGGCTGCCCCGGCTCCCTGGGCCCTGCTGCATTGCTGGGGGTCTCCGGTGCCCGAAACCCACTCCCCACGGGTTCTCCTTCGTGGGGAAGCAGGATTGGGCGCGCGAAGGCCTTCTGCGCCCAGCCCCAGCCATGCCCCTTGAGACAGCTCGGCCGCTCAGCGCCGAGGCCCCGTTGCACCGAAGGCCCAAAACGAGCTTCTGGGAACTGCATTCTGCAAAGGGAAACACTCCTCCGGCAGCAAACCACAGCCCCAATGCGCCTCAGATCCAGAGAGCAACACAAGCCGTTTTCGCCCCCGGCCCCACGCTCTCCATAGCGCAAAGCGAGGCTCAGCTCCCTGGGCCCTGCTGCATTGCTGGGGGTCTCCAGCCCCCGAAACCTAGTCCCCATGAGTTCTCCTTCGTGGGGAGGCAGGATTGGGCGCGCGAAGAAGTTCTGTGCCCAGTCCCCAGCCATGCCTCCTGTGCATGCTCGGCCGCTCAGCGCCGAGGCCCCGTCGCACCGACGGCCCCAAACGACCTTCTGGCAGCTGCATTCTGCAAAGGGAAAGTCTCCTCGGGCAGCAAACCACAGCCCCAACGCGCCTCGGATCGAGAAAGCAACGCAAACCGTTTTCGCCCCCGGCCCTCTGCTCTCCATTGGGCGAACCGGGCCTGTGCTGCCCCGGCTCCGTGGGCCCTGCTGCTTTGCTGGGGGTCTCCGGTGCCCGAAACCCACTCCCCACGGGTTCTCCTTCGTGGGGAAGCAGGATTGGGCGCGAGAAAGCCTTCTACGCCCAGCCCCAGCCATGCCCCTTGAGCCAGCTCGGCCGCTCAGCGCCGAGGCCCCGTTGCACCGAAGGCCCAAAACGAGCTTCTGGGAACTGCATTCTGCAAAGTGAAACACTCCTCCGGCAGCAAACCACAGCCCCAATGCGCCTCAGATCCAGAGAGCAACACAAGCCGTTTTCGCCCCCGGCCCCACGCTCTCCATAGCGCAAAGCGAGGCTGGGCTGCCCCTGGCTCCCTGGGCCCTGCTGCATTGCTGGGGGTCTCCAGCGCCCGAAACCTAGTCCCCATGAGTTCTCCTTCGTGGGGAGGCAGGATTGGGCGCGCGAAGAAGTTCTGTGCCCAGGCCCCAGCCATGCCCCCTGAGCCAGCTCGGCCGCTCATCGCCGAGGCCCCATCACACGGAACGCCCCAAACCAGCTTCTGGCAGCTGCATTCTGCAAAGGGAAACTCTCCTCGGGCAGCAAACCACAGCCCCAACGTGCCTCGGATCCAGAAAGCAACGCAAGCCGTTTTCGCCACCGGCCCCACGCTCTCCATAGCGCAAAGCGGGGCTGGCCTGCCCCTGGCTCCCTGGGCCCTGCTGCTTTGCTGGGGGACTCCGGCGGCGCAAACCCACTCCCCACGGGTTCTCCTTCGTGGGGAAGCAGGATTGGGCGCGCGAAGGCCTTCTGCGCCCAGCCCCAGCCATGCCCCTTGAGCCAGCTCGGCCGCTCAGCGCCGAGGCCCCGTTGCACCGAAGGCCCAAAACGAGCTTCTGGGAACTGCATTCTGCAAAGGGAAACACTCCTCCGGCAGCAAACCACAGCCCCAATGCGCCTCGGATCCAGAGAGCAACGCAAGCCGTTTTTGCCCCCAGCCCCACGCTCTCCATAGCGCAACGCAGGGCAGGGCTGCCCCTGGCTACCAGAGCCCTGCTGCTTTACTGGGTGTCTTTGGCGGCCAAAACCTTCTCCCCACGGGTTCTCCTTCGTGGGGAAGCAGGATTGGGCGCGCGAAGAAGTTCTGTGCCCAGGCCCCAGCCATGCCCCCTGAGCCAGCTCGGCCGCTCAGCGCCGAGGCCCCATCACACGGAACGCCCCAAACGAGCTTCTGGCAGCTGCATTCTGCAAAGGGAAACTCTCCTCGGGCAGCAAACCACAGCCCCAACGCGCCTCGGTTCGAGAAAGCAACGCAAGCCGTTTTCGCCCCCGGCCCTACGCTCTCCATACGTACGAACCGGGCCTGGGCTGCCCCGGCTCCCTGGGCCCTGCTGCTTTGCTGGGGGTCTCCGGTGCCCGAAACCCACTCCCCACGGGTTCTCCTTCGTGGGGAAGCAGGATTGGGCGCGCGAAGGCCTTCTGCGCCCAGCCCCAGCCATGCCCCTTGAGCCAGCTCTGCCGCTCAGCGCCGAGGCCCCGTTGCACCGAAGGCCCAAAACGAGCTTCTGGGAACTGCATTCTGCAAAGGGAAACACTCCTCCGGCAGCAAACCACAGCCCCAATGCGCCTCGGATCCAGAGAGCAACGCAAGCCGTTTTTGCCCCCGGCCCTACGCTCTCCATAGCGCAACGCAGGGCAGGGCTGCCCCTGGCTACCAGAGCCCTGCTGCTTTACTGGGTGTCTTCGGCGGCCAAAACCTTCTCCCCACGGGTTCTCCTTCGTGGGGAAGCAGGATTGGGAGCGCGAAGAAGTTCTGTGCCCAGGCCCCAGCCATGCCCCCTGAGCCAGCTTGGCCGCTCAGCGCCGAGGCCCCATCACACGGAACGCCCCAAACGAGCTTCTGGCAGCTGCATTCTGCAAAGGGAAACTCTCCTCGGGCAGCAAACCACAGCCCCAACGCGCCTCGAATCCAGAAAGCAACGCAAGCCTTTTTCAGCCCCGGCCCCACGCTCTCCATAGGGCAAAGCGGGTAGAGCTGCCCCTGGCTCCCTGGGCCCTGCTGCTTTGCTGGGGGTCTCAGCGTCCGAAACCCACTCCCCACGGGTTTTCCTTCGTGGGGAAGCAGGATTGGGCGCGAGAAGGCCTTCTGCGCCCAGGCCCCAGCCATGCCCCCTGAGCCAGCTCGGCCGCGCAGCGCCGAAGCCCCGTCGCACCGATGGCCCCAAACGAGCTTCTGGCAGCTGCATTGTGCAAAGGGAAACTCTCCTCGGGCAGCAAACCACAGACTCAACGCGCCTCAGATCCAGAAAGCAACGCAAGCCGTTTTCGCCACCGGCCCCACGCTCTCCATAGCGCAAAGCGGGGCTAGCCTGCCCCTGGCTCCCTGGGCCCTGCTGCTTTGCTGGGGGTCTTCGGCGGCCGAAACCCACTCCCCAAGGGTTCTCCTTCATGGGGATGCAGGACTGGGCGTGCGAAGAACTTCTGCGCCCAGGCCACAGCCATGCCCCCTGAGCCAGCTCGGCCGCTCAGCGCCGAGGCCCCATCACACGGAACGCCCCAAACGAGCTTCTGGCAGCTGAATTCTGCAAAGGAAACTCTCCTCGGGCAGCAAACCACAGCCCCAACGCGCCTCGGATCGAGAAAGCAACGCAAGCCGTTTTCGCCCCCGGCCCTCTGCTCTCCATAGGGCGAACCGGGCCTGGGCTGCCCCGGCTCCCTGGCCCCTGCTGCTTTGCTAGGGGTCTCCGGTGCCCGAAACCCACTCCCCACGGGTTCTCCTTCGTGGGGAAGCAGGATTGGGCGCGCGAAGGCCTTCTGCGCCCAGCCCCAGCCATGCCCCTTGAGCCAGCTCAGCCGCTCATCGCCGAGGCCCCCTTGCACCAAAGGCCCAAAACGAGCTTCTGGGAACTGCATTCTGCAAAGGGAAACACTCCTCCGGCAGCAAACCACAGCCCCAATGCGCCTCGGATCCAGAGAGCAACGCAAGCCGTTTTTGCCCCCGGCCCCACGCTCTCCATAGGGCAAAGCGGGGCTGGACTGCCCCTGGCTCCCTGGGCCCTGCTGCTTTGCTGGGGGTCTCGGCGGCCGAAACCCACTCCCCACGGGTTCTCCTTCGTGGGGAAGCAGGTTGGGAGGGCGAAGGCCTTCTGCGCACAGTCCCCAGCCATGCCACCTGAGCCAGCTCGGCCGCTCAGCGCTGAGTCCCCATCACACGGAACGCCCCAAAGGAGCTTCTGGCAGCTGAATTCTGCAAAGGAAACTCTCCTCGGGCAGCAAACCACAGCCCCAACACGCCTCAGATCCAGAGAGCAACGCAAGCCGTTTTTGCCCCCGGCCCCACGCTCTCCATAGCGGAAGGCGAGGCTGGGCTGCCCCTGGCTCCCTGGGCCCTGCTGCATTGCTGGGGGTCTCCAGCGCCCGAAACCTAGTCCCCATGAGTTCTCCTTCGTGGGGAGGCAGGTTTGGCCGCGCGAAGAAGTTCTGCACCCAGTCCCCAGCCATGCCTCCTGTGCCTGCTCGGCCGCTCAGCGCCGAGGCCCCGTTGCACCAACGGCTCCAAACGAGCTTCTGGCAGCTGCATTCTGCAAAGGGAAAGTCTCCTCGGGCAGCAAACCACAGCCCAACCCGCCTCGGATCGAGAAAGCAACGCAAGCCGTTTTCACCCCCGGCCCTCTGCTCTCCATAGGGCGAACCGGGCCTGGGCTGCCCCGGCTCCCTGGGCCCTGCTGCTTTGCTGGGGGTCTCCGGTGCCCGAAACCTAGTCCCCATGAGTTCTCCTTCGTGGGGAGGCAGGATTGGGCGCGCGAAGACGTTCTGCGCCCAGTCCCCAGCCATGCCTCCTGTGCCAGCTCGGCCGCTCAGCGCCGAGGCCCCGTCGCACCGACGGCCCCAAACGAGCTTCTGGCAGCTGCATTCTGCAAAGGGAAACTCTCCTCGGGCAGCAAACCACAGCCCCAACGTGCCTCGGATCCAGAAAGCAACGCAAGCCGTTTTCGCCACCGGCCCCACGCTCTCCATAGAACAAAGCGGGGCTGGCCTGCCCCTGGCTCCCTGGGCCCTGCTGCTTTGCTGGGGGTCTCCGGCGGCGCAAACCCACTCCCCACGGGTTCTCCTTCGTGGGGAAGCAGGATTGGGCGCGCGAAGGCCTTCTGCGCCCAGCCCCAGCCATGCCCCTTGAGCCAGCTCGGCCGCTCAGCGCCGAGGCCCCGTTGCACCGAAGGCCCAAAACGAGCTTCTGGGAACTGCATTCTGCAAAGGGAAACACTCCTCCAGCAGCAAACCACAGCCCCAATGCGCCTCGGATCCAGAGAGCAACGCAAGCCGTTTTTACCCCGAGCCCCACACTCTCCATAGCGCAACGCAGGGCAGGGCTGCCCCTGGCTACCAGAGCCCTGCTGCTTTACTGGGTGTCTTCGGCGGCCAAAACCTTCTCCCCACGGGTTCTCCTTCGTGGGGAAGCAGGATTGGGCGCGCGAAGAAGTTCTGTGCCCAGGCCCCAGCCATGCCCCCTGAGCCAGCTCGGCCGTTCAGCGCCGAGGCCCCATCACACGGAACGCCCCAAACGAGCTTCTGGCAGCTGCATTCTGCAAAGGGAAACTCTCCTCGGGCAGCAAACCACAGCCCCAACGCGCCTCGGTTCGAGAAAGCAACGCAAGCCGTTTTCGCCCCCGGCCCTACGCTCTCCATACGTACGAACCGGGGCTGGGCTGCCCCGGCTCCCTGGGCCCTGCTGCTTTGCTGGGGGTCTCCGGTGCCCGAAACCCACTCCCCACGGGTTCTCCTTCGTGGGGAAGCAGGATTGGGCGCGCGAAGGCCTTCTGCGCCCAGCCCCAGCCATGCCCCTTGAGCCAGCTCGGCCGCTCAGCGCCGAGGCCCCGTTGCACCGAAGGCCCAAAACGAGCTTCTGGGAACTGCATTCTGCAAAGGGAAACACTCCTCCGGCAGCAAACCACAGCCCCAATGCGCCTCGGATCCAGAGAGCAACGCAAGCCGTTTTTGCCCCCGGCCCTACACTCTCCATAGCGCAACGCAGGGCAGGGCTCCCCTTGGCTACCAGAGCCCTGCTGCTTTACTGGGTGTCTTCGGCGGCCAAAACCTTCTCCCCACGGGTTCTCCTTCGTGGGGAAGCAGGATTGGGCGCGCGAAGAAGTTCTGTGCCCAGGCCCCAGCCATGCCCCCTGAGCCAGCTTGGCCGCTCAGCGCCGAGGCCCCATCACACGGAACGCCCAAAACGAGCTTCTGGCAGCTGCATTCTGCAAAGGGAAAATCTCCTCGGGCAGCAAACCACAGCCCCAACGCGCCTCGAATCCAGAAAGCAACGCAAGCCTTTTTCAGCCCCGGCCCCACGCTCTCCATAGGGCAAAGCGGGTAGAGCTGCCCCTGGCTCCAAGGGCCCTGCTGCTTTGCTGGGGGTCTCAGCGGCCGAAACCCACTCCCCACGGGTTTTCCATCGTGGGGAAGCAGGATTGGGCGTGAGAAGGCCTTCTGCGCCCAGGCCCCAGCCATGCCCCCTGAGCCAGCTCGGCCGCGCATCGCCGAAGCCCCGTCGCACCGATGGCCCCAAACGAGCTTCTGGCAGCTGCATTGTGCAAAGGGAAACTCTCCTCGGGCAGCAAACCACAGACTCAACGCGCCTCAGATCCAGAAAGCAACGCAAGCCGTTTTCGCCACCGGCCCCACGCTCTCCATAGCGCAAAGCGGGGCTAGCCTGCCCCTGGCTCCCTGGGCCCTGCTGCTTTGCTGGGGGTCTCCGGCGGCGCAAACCCAGTCCCCAAGTGTTCTCCTTCGTGGGGAAGCAGGATTGTGCGCGCGAAAGCCTTCTGCGCCCAGCCCCAGCCATGCCCCTTGAGCCAGCTCGGCCGCTCAGCGCCGAGGCCCCGTTGCACCGAAGTCCCAAAACGAGCTTCTGGGAACTGCATTCTGCAAAATGAAACACTCCTCCGGCAGCAAACCACAGCCCCAACGCGCCTCGGATCGAGAAAGCAACGCAAACCGTTTTCGCCCCCGGCCCCACGCTCTCCATAGCGCAAAGCGAGGCTGGGCTGCCCCTGGCTCCCTGGGCCCTGCTGCATTGCTGGGGGTCTCCAGCGCCCGAAACCTAGTCCCCATGAGTTCTCCTTCGTGGGGAGGCAGGATTGGGCGCGCGAAGAAGTTCTGCGACCAGGCCACAGCCATGCCCCCTGAGCCAGCTCGGCCGCTCAGCGCTGAATCCCCATCACACGGAACGCCCCAAAGGAGCTTCTGGCAGCTGAATTCTGCAAAGGAAACTCTCCTCGGGCAGCAAACCACAGCCCCAACGCGCCTCAGATCCAGAGAGCAGCGCAAGCCGTTTTTGCCCCCGGCCCCACGCTCTCCATAGCGCAAGGCGAGGCTGGGCTGCCCCTGGCTCCCTGGGCCCTGCTGCATTGCTGGGGGTCTCCGGCGCCCGAAACCTAGTCCCCATGAGTTCTCCTTCGTGGGGAGGCAGGTTTGGCCGCGCGAAGAAGTTCTGCACCCAGTCCCCAGCCATGCCTCCTGTGCCTGCTCGGCCGCTCAGCGCCGAGGCCCCGTTGCACCGACGGCTCCAAACGAGCTTCTGGCAGCTGCATTCTGCAAAGGGAAAGTCTCCTCGGGCAGCAAACCACAGCCCAACCCGCCTCGGATCGAGAAAGCAACGCAAGCCGTTTTCACCCCCGGCCCTCTGCTCTCCATAGGGCGAACCGGGCCTGGGCTGCCCCGGCTCCCTGGGCCCTGCTGCTTTGCTGGGGGTCTCCGGAGCCCGAAACCTAGTCCCCATGAGTTCTCCTTCGTGGGGAGGCAGGATTGGGCGCGCGAAGACGTTCTGCGCCCATCCCCAGCCATGCCTCCTGTGCCAGCTCGTCCGATCAGCGCCGAAGCCGCGTCGCACCAAAGGCCCAAAACGAGCTTCTGGGAACTGCATTCTGCAAAGGGAAACACTCCTCCGGCAGCAAACCACAGCCCCAATGCGCGTCGGATCCAGAGAGCAACGCAAGCCGTTTTTGCCCCCGGCCCCACGCTCTCCATAGGGCAAAGCAGGGCTGAGCTCACCCTGGCTCCCTGGACCCTGCTGCTTTCCTGGGTGTCTCCGGCGGAAGACACTCACTCCCCATGGGTTCTCCTTCGTTGGGAAGCAGGATTAGGGGGACGATGGCCTCATGCGCACAGTTCCCAGCCATGCCCCTTGAGCCAGCTCGGCGGCACAGCGCTGAGGTCCAGTCGCACCTTCGGCCCAAAACGAGCTTCTGGCAGCTGCATTCTGCAAAGGGAAACACTCCTCGAGCAGCAAACCACAGCCCCAACGCCCGTCGGATCCAGAAAGCAACGCAAGCCGTTTTCGCCCCCGCCCCACCCTCTCCATAGGGCAAAGCGGGGCTGGACTGCCCCTGGCTCCCTGGGCCTGCTGCTTTGCTGGGGGTCTCCGGTGCCCGAAACCCACTCCCCATGGGTTCTCCTTCATGGGGAAGCAGGATTGGGCGCGCGAAGGCCTTCTGCGCCCAGCCCCAGCCATGCCCCTTGAGCCAGCTCGGCCGCTCAGCGCCGAGGCCCCTTTGCACCGAAGGCCCAAAACGAGCTTCTGGGAACTGCATTCTGCAAAGGGAAACACTCCTCCGGCAGCAAACCACAGCCCCAATGCGCCTCAGATCCAGAGAGCAACGCAAGCCGTTTTTGCCCCCGGCCCTACGCTCTCCATAGCGCAACGCAGGGCAGGGCTGCCCCTGGCTACCAGAGCCCTGCTGCTTTACTGGGTGTCTTCGGCGGCCAAAACCTTCTCCCCACGGGTTCTCCTTCGTGGGGAAGCAGGATTGGGAGCGCGAAGAAGTTCTGTGTCCAGGCCCCAGCCATTCCCCCTGAGCCAGCTTGGCCGCTCAGCGCCGAGGCCCCAACACAGAACGCCCAAAACGAGCTTCTGGCAGCTGCATTCTGCAAAGGGAAACTCTCCTCGGGCAGCAAACCACAGCCCCAACGCGCCTCGAATCCAGAAAGCAACGCAAGCCTATTTCAGCCCCGGCCCCACGCTCTCCATAGGGCAAAGCGGGTAGAGCTGCCCCTGGCTCCCTGGGCCCTGCTGCTTTGCTGGGGGTCTCAGCGTCCGAAACCCACTCCCCACGGGTTTTCCTTCGTGGGGAAGCAGGATTGGGCGCGAGAAGGCCTTCTGCGCCCAGGCCCCAGCCATGCCCCCTGAGCCAGCTCGGCCGCGCATCGCCGAAGCCCCGTCGCACCGATGGGCCCAAACGAGCTTCTGGCAGCTGCATTCTGCAAAGGGAAACTCTCCTCGGGCAGCAAACCACAGACTCAACGCGCCTCAGATCCAGAAAGCAACGCAAGCCGTTTTTGCCACCGGCCCCACGCTCTCCATAGCGCAAAGCGGGGCTAGCCTGCCCCTGGCTCCCTGGGCCCTGCTGCTTTGCTGGGGGTCTCTGGCGGCGCAAACCCAGTCCCCCAGTGTTCTCCTTCGTGGGGAAGCAGGATTGTGCGCGCGAAAGCCTTCTGCGCCCAGCCCCAGCCATGCCCCTTGAGCCAGCTCGGCCGCTCAGCGCCGAGGCCCCGTTGCACCGAAGTCCCAAAACGAGCTTCTGGGAACTGCATTCTGCAAAATGAAACACTCCTCCGGCAGCAAACCACAGCCCCAATGCGCCTCAGATCCAGAGAGCAGCGCAAGCCGTTTTCGCCCCCGGCCCCACGCTCTCCATAGCGCAAAGCGAGGCTGGGCTGCCCCTGGCTCCCTGGGCCCTGCTGCATTGCTGGGGGTCTCCAGCGCCCGAAACCTAGTCCCCATGAGTTCTCCTTCGTGGGGAGGCAGGATTGGGCAAGCGAAGAAGTTCTGCGACCAGGCCACAGCCATGCCCCCTGAGCCAGCTCGGCCGCTCAGCGCCGAGGCCCCGTTGCACCGACGGCCCCAAACGAGCTTCTGGCAGCTGCATTCTGCAAAGGGAAAGTCTCCTCTGTCAGCAAACCTCAGCCCAACGCGCCTCGGATCGAGAAAGCAACGCAAGACTTTTTCGCCCCCGGCCCTCTGCTCTCCATAGGGCGAACCGGGCCTGGGCTGCCCCGGCTCCCTGGGCCCTGCTGCTTTGCTGGGGGTCTCCGGTGCCCGAAACCTAGTCCCCATGAGTTCTCCTTCGTGGGGAGGCAGGATTGGGCGCGCGAAGACGTTCTGCGCCCAGTCCCCAGCCATGCCTCCTGTGCCAGCTCGGCCGCTCAGCGCCGAGGCCCCGTCGCACCGACGGCCCCAAACGACCTTCTGGCAGCTGCATTCTGCAAAGGGAAAGTCTCCTCGGGCAGCAAACCACAGCCCCAACGCGCCTCGGATCGAGAAAGCAACGCAAGACTTTTTCGCCCCCGGCCCTCTGCTCTCCATAGGGCGAACCGGGCCTGGGCTGCCCCGGCTCCCTGGGCCCTGCTGCTTTGCTGGGGGTCTCCGGTGCCCGAAACCCACTCCCCACGGGTTCTCCTTCGTGGGGAAGCAGGATTGGGCGCGCGAAGGCCTTCTGCGCCCAGCCCCAGCCATGCCCCTTGAGCCAGCTCGGCCGCTCAGCGCCGAGACCCCGTTGCACCAAAGGCCCAAAAAGAGCTTCTGGGAACTGCATTCTGCAAAGGGAAACACTCCTCCGGCAGCAAACCACAGCCCCAATGCGCCTCGGATCCAGAGAGCAACGCAAGCCGTTTTTGCCCCCGGCCCCACGCTCTCCATAGGGCAAAGCGGGGCTGGACTGCCCCTGGCTCCCTGGGCCCTGCTGCTTTGCTGGGGGTCTCGGCGGCCGAAACCCACTCCCCACGGGTTTTCCTTCGTGGGGAAGCAGGTTGGGAGGGCGAAGGCCTTCTGCGCACAGTCCCCAGCCATGCCACCTGAGCCAGCTCGGCCGCGCAGCGCCGAGGCCCCATCACACGGAACGCCCCAAACGAGCTTCTGGCAGCTGCATTCTGCAAAGGGAAACTCTCCTCGGGCAGCAAACCACAGCCCCAACGTGCCTCAGATCCAGAAAGCAACGCAAGCCGTTTTCGCGACCGGCCCCACGCTCTCCAAAGCGCGAAGCGGGGCTGGCCTGCCCCTGGCTCCCTGGGCCTGCTGCTTTGCTGGGGGTCTCCGGTGCCCGAAACCCACTCCCCACGGGTTCTCCTTCGTGGGGAAGCAGGATTGGGCGCGCGAAGGCCTTCTGCGCCCAGCCCCAGCCATGCCCCTTGAGCCAGTTCGGCCGCTCAGCGCCGAGGCCCCGTTGCACCGAAGGCCCAAAACGAGCTTCTGGGAACTGCATTCTGCAAAGGGAAACACTCCTCCGGCAGCAAACCACAGCCCCAATGCGCCTCAGATCCAGAGAGCAACACAAGCCGTTTTCGCCCCCGGCCCCACGCTCTCCATAGCGCAAAGCGAGGCTGGGCTGCCCCTGGCTCCCTGGGCCCTGCTGCATTGCTGGGGGTCTCCAGCGCCCGAAACCTAGTCCCCATGAGTTCTCATTCGTGGGGAGGCAGGATTGGGCGCGCGAAGAAGTTCTGCGCCCAGTCCCCAGCCATGCCTCCTGTGCCAGCTCGGCCGCTCAGCGCCGAGGCCCCGTCGCACCGACGGCCCCAAACGAGCTTCTGGCAGCTGCATTCTGCAAAGGGAAAGTCTCCTCGGGCAGCAAACCACAGCCCCAACGCGCCTCGGTTCGAGAAAGCAACGCAAGCCGTTTTCGCCCCCGGCCCTACGCTCTCCATACGTACGAACCGGGCCTGGGCTGCCCCGGCTCCCTGGGCCCTGCTGCTTTGCTGGGGGTCTCCGGTGCCCGAAACCTAGTCCCCATGAGTTCTCCTTCGTGGGGAGGCAGGATTGGGCGCGCGAAGACGTTCTGCGCCCAGTCCCCAGCCATGCCTCCTGTGCCAGCTCGGCCGCTCAGCGCCGAGGCCCCGTCGCACCGACGGCCCCAAACGAGCTTCTGGCAGCTGCATTCTGCAAAGGGAAACTCTCCTCGGGCAGCAAACCACAGCCCCAACGTGCCTCGGATCCAGAAAGCAACGCAAGCCGTTTTCGCCACCGGCCCCACGCTCTCCATAGCACAAAGCGGGGCTGGCCTGCCCCTGGCTCCCTGGGCCCTGCTGCTTTGCTGGGGGTCTCCGGTGGCGCAAACCCACTCCCCACGGGTTCTCCTTCGTGGGGAAGCAGGATTGGGCGCGCGAAGGCCTTCTGCGCCCAGCCCCAGCCATGCCCCTTGAGCCAGCTCGGCCGCTCAGCGCCGAGGCCCCGTTGCACCGAAGGCCCAAAACGAGCTTCTGGGAACTGCATTCTGCAAAGGGAAACACTCCTCCAGCAGCAAACCACAGCCCCAATGCGCCTCGGATCCAGAGAGCAACGCAAGCCGTTTTTGCCCCGAGCCCCACACTCTCCATAGCGCAACGCAGGGCAGGGCTGCCCCTGGCTACCAGAGCCCTGCTGCTTTACTGGGTGTCTTCGGCGGCCAAAACCTTCTCCCCACGGGTTCTCCTTCGTGGGGAAGCAGGATTGGGAGCGCGAAGAAGTTCTGTGCCCAGGCCCCAGCCATGCCCCCTGAGCCAGCTCGGCCGCTCAGCGCCGAGGCCCCATCACACGGAACGCCCCAAACGAGCTTCTGGCAGCTGCATTCTGCAAAGGGAAACTCTCCTCGGGCAGCAAACCACAGCCCCAACGCGCCTCGGTTCGAGAAAGCAACGCAAGCCGTTTTCGCCCCCGGCCCTACGCTCTCCATACGTACGAACCGGGCCTGGGCTGCCCCGGCTCCCTGGGCCCTGCTGCTTTGCTGGGGGTCTCCGGTGCCCGAAACCCACTCCCCACGGGTTCTCCTTCGTGGGGAAGCAGGATTGGGCGCGCGAAGGCCTTCTGCGCCCAGCCCCAGCCATGCCCCTTGAGCCAGCTCGGCCGCTCATCGCCGAGGCCCCGTTGCACCGAAGGCCCAAAACGAGCTTCTGGGAACTGCATTCTGCAAAGGGAAACACTCCTCCGGCAGCAAACCACAGCCCCAATGCGCCTCGGATCCAGAGAGCAACGCAAGCCGTTTTTGCCCGCGGCCCTACACTCTCCATAGCGCAACGCAGGGCAGGGCTGCCCTTGGCTACCAGAGCCCTGCTGCTTTACTGGGTGTCTTCGGCGGCCAAAACCTTCTCCCCACGGGTTCTCCTTCGTGGGGAAGCAGGATTGGGCGCGCGAAGAAGTTCTGTGCCCAGGCCCCAGCCATGCCCCCTGAGCCAGCTTGGCCGCTCAGCGCCGAGGCCCCATCACACGGAACGCCCAAAACGAGCTTCTGGCAGCTGCATTCTGCAAAGGGAAACTCTCCTCGGGCAGCAAACCACAGCCCCAACGCGCCTCGAATCCAGAAAGCAACGCAAGCCTTTTTCAGCCCCGGCCCCACGCTCTCCATAGGGCAAAGCGGGTAGAGCTGCCCCTGGCTCCCTGGGCCCTGCTGCTTTGCTGGGGGTCTCAGCGGCCGAAACCCACTCCCCACGGGTTTTCCTTCGTGGGGAAGCAGGATTGGGCGTGAGAAGGCCTTCTGCGCCCAGGCCCCAGCCATGCCCCCTGAGCCAGCTCGGCCGCGCAGCGCCGAAGCCCCGTCGCACCGATGGCCCCAAACGAGCTTCTGGCAGCTGCATTGTGCAAAGGGAAACTCTCCTCGGGCAGCAAACCACAGACTCAACGCGCCTCAGATCCAGAAAGCAACGCAAGCCGTTTTCGCCACCGGCCCCACGCTCTCCATAGCGCAAAGCGGGGCTAGCCTGCCCCTGGCTCCCTGGGCCCTGCTGCTTTGCTGGGGGTCTCCGGCGGCGCAAACCCGGTCCCCCAGTGTTCTCCTTCGTGGGGAAGCAGGATTGTGCGCGCGAAAGCCTTCTGCGCCCAGCCCCAGCCATGCCCCTTGAGCCAGCTCGGCCGCTCAGCGCCGAGGCCCCGTTGCACCGAAATCCCAAAACGAGCTTCTGGGAACTGCATTCTGCAAAATGAAACACTCCTCCGGCAGCAAACCACAGCCCCAACGCGCCTCGGATCGAGAAAGCAACCCAAACCGTTTTCGCCCCCGGCCCCACGCTCTCCATAGCGCAAAGCGAGGCTGGGCTGCCCCTGGCTCCCTGGGCCCTGCTGCATTGCTGGGGGTCTCCAGCGCCCGAAACCTAGTCCCCATGAGTTCTCCTTCGTGGGGAGGCAGGATTGGGCGCGCGAAGAAGTTCTGCGACCAGGCCACAGCCATGCCCCCTGAGCCAGCTCGGCCGCTCAGCGCTGAATCCCCATCACACGGAACGCCCCAAAGGAGCTTCTGGCAGCTGAATTCTGCAAAGGAAACTCTCCTCGGGCAGCAAACCACAGCCCCAACGCGCCTCAGATCCAGAGAGCAGCGCAAGCCGTTTTTGCCCCCGGCCCCACGCTCTCCATAGCGCAAGGCGAGGCTGGGCTGCCCCTGGCTCCCTGGGCCCTGCTGCATTGCTGGGGGTCTCCAGCGCCCGAAACCTAGTCCCCATGAGTTCTCCTTCGTGGGGAGGCAGGTTTGGCCGCGCGAAGAAGTTCTGCACCCAGTCCCCAGCCATGCCTCCTGTGCCTGCTCGGCCACTCAGCGCCGAGGCCCAGTTGCACCGACGGCTCCAAACGAGCTTCTGGCAGCTGCATTCTGCAAAGGGAAAGTCTCCTCGGGCAGCAAACCACAGCCCAACCCGCCTCGGATCCAGAAAGCAACGCAAGCCGTTTTCACCCCCGGCCCTCTGCTCTCCATAGGGCGAACCGGGCCTGGGCTGCCCGGGCTCCCTGGGCCCTGCTGCTTTGCTGGGGGTCTCCGGTGCCCGAAACCTAGTCCCCATGAGTTCTCCTTCGTGGGGAGGCAGGATTGGGCGCGCGAAGACGTTCTGCGCCCATCCCCAGCCATGCCTCCTGTGCCAGCTCGTCCGATCAGCGCCGAGGCCGCGTCGCACCAAAGGCCCAAAACGAGCTTCTGGGAACTGCATTCTGCAAAGGGAAACACTCCTCCGGCAGCAAACCACAGCCCCAATGCGCCTCGGATCCAGAGAGCAACGCAAGCCGTTTTTGCCCCCGGCCCCACGCTCTCCATAGGGCAAAGCAGGGCTGAGCTGACCCTGGCTCCCTGGACCCTGCTGCTTTCCTGGGTGTCTCCGGCGGAAGACACTCACTCCCCATGGGTTCTCCTTCGTTGGGAAGCAGGATTAGGGGGACGATGGCCTCATGCGCACAGTTCCCAGCCATGCCCCTTGAGCCAGCTCGGCGGCACAGCGCTGAGGTCCAGTCGCACCTTCGGCCCCAAACGAGCTTCTGGCAGCTGCATTCTGCAAAGGGAAACACTCCTCGAGCAGCAAACCACAGCCCCAACGCGCGTCGGATCCAGAAAGCAACGCAAGCCGTTTTCGCCCCCGCCCCACCCTCTCCATAGGGCAAAGCGGGGCTGGACTGCCCCTGGCTCCCTGGGCCCTGCTGCTTGGCTGGGGGTCTCGGCGGCCGAAACCCACTCCCCACGGGTTTTCCTTCGTGGGGAAGCAGGTTGGGCAGGCGAAGGCCTTCTGCGCACACTCCCCAGCCATGCCACCTGAGCCAGCTCGGCCGCTCAGCGCCGAGGCCCCATCACACGGAACGCCCCAAACGAGCTTCTGGCAGCTGCATTCTGCAAAGGGAAACTCTCCTCGGGCAGCAAACCACAGCCCCAACGTGCCTCGGATCCAGAAAGCAACGCAAGCCGTTTTCGCGACCGGCCCCACGCTCTCCAAAGCGCGAAGCGGGGCTGGCCTGCCCCTGGCTCCCTGGGCCTGCTGCTTTGCTGGGGGTCTCCGGTGCCCGAAACCCACTCCCCACGGGTTCTCCTTCATGGGGAAGCAGGATTGGGCGCGCGAAGGCCTTCTGCGCCCAGCCCCAGCCATGCCCCTTGAGCCAGCTCGGCCGCTCAGCGCCGAGGCCCCGTTGCACCGAAGGCCCAAAACGAGCTTCTGGGAACTGCATTCTGCAAAGGGAAACACTCCTCCGGCAGCAAACCACAGCCCCAATGCGCCTCGGATCCAGAGAGCAACGCAAGCCGTTTTTGCCCCCGGCCCTACGCTCTCCATAGCGCAACGCAGGGCAGGGCTGCCCCTGGCTACCAGAGCCCTGCTGCTTTACTGGGTGTCTTCGGCGGCCAAAACCTTCTCCCCACGGGTTCTCCTTCGTGGGGAAGCAGGATTGGGAGCGCGAAGAAGTTCTGTGTCCAGGCCCCAGCCATGCCCCCTGAGCCAGCTTGGCCGCTCAGCGCCGAGGCCCCAACACAGAACGCCCAAAACGAGCTTCTGGCAGCTGCATTCTGCAAAGGGAAACTCTCCTCGGGCAGCAAACCACAGCCCCAACGCGCCTCGAATCCAGAAAGCAACGCAAGCCTATTTCAGCCCCGGCCCCACGCTCTCCATAGGGCAAAGCGGGTAGAGCTGCCCCTGGCTCCCTGGGCCCTGCTGCTTTGCTGGGGGTCTCAGCGTCCGAAACCCACTCCCCACGGGTTTTCCTTCGTGGGGAAGCAGGATTGGGCGCGAGAAGGCCTTCTGCGCCCAGGCCCCAGCCATGCCCCCTGAGCCAGCTCGGCCGCGCAGCGCCGAAGCCCCGTCGCACCGATGGGCCCAAACGAGCTTCTGGCAGCTGCATTCTGCAAAGGGAAACTCTCCTCGGGCAGCAAACCACAGACTCAACGCGCCTCAGATCCAGAAAGCAACGCAAGCCCTATTCGCCACCGGCCCCACGCTCTCCATAGCGCAAAGCGGGGCTAGCCTGCCCCTGGCTCCCTGGGCCCTGCTGCTTTGCTGGGGGTCTCCGGCGGCGCAAACCCAGTCCCCCAGTGTTCTCCTTCGTGGGGAAGCAGGATTGTGCGCGCGAAAGCCTTCTGCGCCCAGCCCCAGCCATGCCCCTTGAGCCAGCTCGGCCGCTCAGCGCCGAGGCCCCGTTGCACCGAAGTCCCAAAACGAGCTTCTGGGAACTGCATTCTGCAAAATGAAACACTCCTCCGGCAGCAAACCACAGCCCCAATGCGCCTCAGATCCAGAGAGCAGCGCAAGCCGTTTTCGCCCCCGGCCCCACGCTCTCCATAGCGCAAAGCGAGGCTGGGCTGCCCCTGGCTCCCTGGGCCCTGCTGCATTGCTGGGGGTCTCCAGCGCCCGAAACCTAGTCCCCATGAGTTCTCCTTCGTGGGGAGGCAGGATTGGGCGCGCGAAGAAGTTCTGCGACCAGGCCACAGCCATGCCCCCTGAGCCAGCTCGGCCGCTCAGCGCCGAGGCCCCGTTGCACCGACGGCCCCAAACGAGCTTCTGGCAGCTGCATTCTGCAAAGGGAAAGTCTCCTCTGGCAGCAAACCTCAGCCCAACGCGCCTCGGATCGAGAAAGCAACGCAAGACTTTTTCGCCCCCGGCCCTCTGCTCTCCATAGGGCGAACCGGGCCTGGGCTGCCCCGGCTCCCTGGGCCCTGCTGCTTTGCTGGGGGTCTCCGGTGCCCGAAACCTAGTCCCCATGAGTTCTCCTTCGTGGGGAGGCAGGATTGGGCGCGCGAAGACGTTCTGCGCCCAGTCCCCAGCCATGCCTCCTGTGCCAGCTCGGCCGCTCAGCGCCGAGGCCCCGTCGCACCGACGGCCCCAAACGACCTTCTGGCAGCTGCATTCTGCAAAGGGAAAGTCTCCTCGGGCAGCAAACCACAGCCCCAACGCGCCTCGGATCGAGAAAGCAACGCAAGCCTTTTTCGCCCCCGGCCCTCTGCTCTCCATAGGGCGAACCGGGCCTGGGCTGCCCCGGCTCCCTGGGCCCTGCTGCTTTGCTGGGGGTCTCCGGTGCCCGAAACCCACTCCCCACGGGTTCTCCTTCGTGGGGAAGCAGGATTGGGCGCGCGAAGGCCTTCTGCGCCCAGCCCCAGCCATGCCCCTTGAGCCAGCTCGGCCGCTCAGCGCCGAGACCCCGTTGCACCAAAGGCCCAAAAAGAGCTTCTGGGAACTGCATTCTGCAAAGGGAAACACTCCTCCGGCAGCAAACCACAGCCCCAATGCGCCTCGGATCCAGAGAGCAACGCAAGCCGTTTTTGCCCCCGGCCCCACGCTCTCCATAGGGCAAAGCGGGGCTGGACTGCCCCTGGCTCCCTGGGCCCTGCTGCTTTGCTGGGGGTCTCGGCGGCCGAAACCCACTCCCCACGGGTTTTCCTTCGTGGGGAAGCAGGTTGGGAGGGCGAAGGCCTTCTGCGCACAGTCCCCAGCCATGCCACCTGAGCCAGCTCGGCCGCTCAGCGCCGAGGCCCCATCACACGGAACGCCCCAAACGAGCTTCTGGCAGCTGCATTCTGCAAAGGGAAACTCTCCTCGGGCAGCAAACCACAGCCCCAACGTGCCTCAGATCCAGAAAGCAACGCAAGCCGTTTTCGCGACCGGCCCCACGCTCTCCAAAGCGCGAAGCGGGGCTGGCCTGCCCCTGGCTCCCTGGGCCTGCTGCTTTGCTGGGGGTCTCCGGTGCCCGAAACCCACTCCCCACGGGTTCTCCTTCGTGGGGAAGCAGGATTGGGCGCGCGAAGGCCTTCTGCGCCCAGCCCCAGCCATGCCCCTTGAGCCAGTTCGGCCGCTCAGCGCCGAGGCCCCGTTGCACCGAAGGCCCAAATCGAGCTTCTGGGAACTGCATTCTGCAAAGGGAAACACTCCTCCGGCAGCAAACCACAGCCCCAATGCGCCTCAGATCCAGAGAGCAACACAAGCCGTTTTCGCCCCCGGCCCCACGCTCTCCATAGCGCAAAGCGAGGCTGGGCTGCCCCTGGCTCCCTGGGCCCTGCTGCATTGCTGGGGGTCTCCAGCACCCGAAACCTAGTCCCCATGAGTTCTCATTCGTGGGGAGGCAGGATTGGGCGCGCGAAGAAGTTCTGCGCCCAGTCCCCAGCCATGCCTCCTGTGCCAGCTCGGCCGCTCAGCACCGAGGCCCCGTCGCACCGACGGCCCCAAACGAGCTTCTGGCAGCTGCATTCTGCAAAGGGAAACTCTCCTCGGGCAGCAAACCACAGCCCCAACGCGCCTCGGTTCGAGAAAGCAACGCAAGCCGTTTTCGCCCCCGGCCCTACGCTCTCCATACGTACGAACCGGGCCTGGGCTGCCCCGGCTCCCTGGGCCCTGCTGCTTTGCTGGGGGTCTCCGGTGCCCGAAACCCACTCCCCACGGGTTCTCCTTCGTGGGGAAGCAGGATTGGGCGCGCGAAGGCCTTCTGCGCCCAGCCCCAGCCATGCCCCTTGAGCCAGCTCGGCCGCTCAGCGCCGAGGCCCCGTTGCACCGAAGGCCCAAAACGAGCTTCTGGGAACTGCATTCTGCAAAGGGAAACACTCCTCCGGCAGCAAACCACAGCCCCAATGCGCCTCGGATCCAGAGAGCAACGCAAGCCGTTTTTGCCCCCGGCCCTACGCTCTCCATAGCGCAACGCAGGGCAGGGCTGCCCTTGGCTACCAGAGCCCTGCTGCTTTACTGGGTGTCTTCGGCGGCCAAAACCTTCTCCCCACGGGTTCTCCTTCGTGGGGAAGCAGGATTGGGAGCGCCAAGAAGTTCTGTGCCCAGGCCCCAGCCATGCCCCCTGAGCCAGCTTGGCCGCTCAGCGCCGAGGCCCCATCACACGGAACGCCCAAAACGAGCTTCTGGCAGCTGCATTCTGCAAAGGGAAACTCTCCTCGGGCAGCAAACCACAGCCCCAACGCGCCTCGAATCCAGAAAGCAACGCAAGCCTTTTTCAGCCCCGGCCCCATGCTCTCCATAGGGCAAAGCGGGTAGAGCTGCCCCTGGCTCCCTGGGCCCTGCTGCTTTGCTGGGGGTCTCAGCGTCCGAAACCCACTCCCCACGGGTTTTCCTTCGTGGGGAAGCAGGATTGGGCGTGAGAAGGCCTTCTGCGCCCAGGCCCCAGTCATGCCCCCTGAGCCAGCTCGGCCGCGCATCGCCGAAGCCCCGTCGCACCGATGGCCCCAAACGAGCTTCTGGCAGCTGCATTCTGCAAAGGGAAACTCTCCTCGGGCAGCAAACCACAGACTCAACGCGCCTCAGATCCAGAAAGCAACGCAAGCCGTTTTCGCCACCGGCCCCACGCTCTCCATAGCGCAAAGCGGGGCTAGCCTGCCCCTGGCTCCCTGGGCCCTGCTGCTTTGCTGGGGGTCTCCGGCGGCGCAAACCCAGTCCCCAAGTGTTCTCCTTAGTGGGGAAGCAGGATTGTGCGCGCGAAAGCCTTCTGCGCCCAGCCCCAGCCATGCCCCTTGAGCCAGCTCGGCCGCTCAGCGCCGAGGCCCCGTTGCACCGAAGTCCCAAAACGAGCTTCTGGGAACTGCATTCTGCAAAATGAAACACTCCTCCGGCAGCAAACCACAGCCCCAATGCGCCTCAGATCCAGAGAGCAGCGCAAGCCGTTTTCGCCCCCGGTCCCACGCTCTCCATAGCGCAAAGCGAGGCTGGGCTGCCCCTGGCTCCCTGGGCCCTGCTGCATTGCTGGGGGTCTCCGGCGCCCGAAACCTAGTCCCCATGAGTTCTCCTTCGTGGGGAGGCAGGATTGGGCCCGCGAAGAAGTTCTGCGCCCAGTCCCCAGCCATGCCTCCTGTGCCAGCTCGGCCGCTCAGCGCCGAGGCCCCGTCGCACTGACGGCCCCAAACGAGCTTCTGGCAGCTGCATTCTGCAAAGGGAAAGTCTCCTCGGGCAGCAAACCACAGCCCCAACGCGCCTCGGATCGAGAAAGCAACGCAAGCCGTTTTCGCCCCCGGGCCTCTGCTCTCCATAGGGCGAACCGGGCCTGGGCTGCCCCGGCTCCCTGGGCCCTGCTGCTTTGCTGGGGGACTCCGGTGCCCGAAACCCACTCCCCACGGGTTCTCCTTCGTGGGGAAGCAGGATTGGGCGCGCGAAGGCCTTCTGCGCCCAGCCCCAGCCATGCCCCTTGAGCCAGCTCTGCCGCTCAGCGCCGAGGCCCCGTTGCACCGAAGGCCCAAAACGAGCTTCTGGGAACTGCATTCTGCAAAGGGAAACACTCCTCCGGCAGCAAACCACAGCCCCAATGCGCCTCAGATCCAGAGAGCAACACAAGCCGTTTTCGCCCCCGGCCCCACGCTCTCCATAGCGCAAAGCGAGGCTGAGCTCCCTGGGCCCTGCTGCATTGCTGGGGGTCTCCAGCGCCCGAAACCTAGTCCCCATGAGTTCTCCTTCGTGGGGAGGCAGGATTGGGCGCGTGAAGAAGTTCTGCGCCCAGTCCCCAGCCATGCCTCCTGTGCCAGCTCGGCCGCTCAGCGCCGAGGCCCCGTCGCACCGACGGCCCCAAACGAGCTTCTGGCAGCTGCATTCTGCAAAGGGAAACTCTCCTCGGGCAGCAAACCACAGCCCCAATGCGCCTCGGATCCAGAAAGCAACGCAAGCCGTTTTCGCCACCGGACCCACGCTCTCCATAGCACAAAGCGGGGCTGGCCTGCCCCTGGCTCCCTGAGCCCTGCTGCTTTGCTGGGGGTCTCCGGCGGCGCAAACCCACTCCCCACGTGTTCTCCTTCGTGGGGAAGCAGGATTGTTCGCGCGAAAGCCTTCTGCGCCCAGCCCCAGCCATGCCCCTTGAGCCAGCTCGGCCGCTCAGCGCCGAGGCCCCGTTGAACCGAAGGCCCAAAACGAGCTTCTGGGAACTGCATTCTGCAAAGGGAAACACTCCCCCAGCAGCAAACCACAGCCCCAATGCGCCTCGGATCCAGAGAGCAACGCAAGCCGTTTTTGCCCCCAGCCCCACACTCTCCATAGCGCAACGCAGGGCAGGGCTGCCCCTGGCTACCAGAGCCCTGCTGCTTTACTGGGTGTCTTCGGCGGCCAAAACCTTCTCCCCACGGGTTCTCCTTCGTGGGGAAGCAGGATTGGGCGCGCGAAGAAGTTCTGTGCCCAGGCCCCAGCCATGCCCCCTGAGCCAGCTCGGCCGCTCAGCGCCGAGGCCCCATCACACGGAACGCCCCAAACGAGCTTCTGGCAGCTGCATTCTGCAAAGGGAAACTCTCCTCGGGCAGCAAACCACAGCCCCAACGCGCCTCGGTTCGAGAAAGCAACGCAAGCCGTTTTCGCCCCCGGCCCTACGCTCTCCATACGTACGAACCGGGCCTGGGCTGCCCCGGCTCCCTGGGCCCTGCTGCTTTGCTGGGGGTCTCCAGCGCCCGAAACCTAGTTCCCATGAGTTCTCCTTCGTGGGGAGGCAGGTTTGGCCGCGCGAAGAAGTTCTGCACCCAGTCCCCAGCCATGCCTCCTGTGCCTGCTCGGCCGCTCAGCGCCGAGGCCCCGTTGCACCAACGGCTCCAAACGAGCTTCTGGCAGCTGCATTCTGCAAAGGGAAAGTCTCCTCGGGCAGCAAACCACAGCCCAACCCGCCTCGGATCGAGAAAGCAACGCAAGCCGTTTTCACCCCCGGCCCTCTGCTCTCCATAGGGCGAACCGGGCCTGGGCTGCCCCGGCTCCCTGGGCCCTGCTGCTTTGCTGGGGGTCTCCGGTGCCCGAAACCTAGTCCCCATGAGTTCTCCTTCGTGGGGAGGCAGGATTGGGCGCGCGAAGACGTTCTGCGCCCAGTCCCCAGCCATGCCTCCTGTGCCTGCTCGGCCGCTCAGCGCCGAGGCCCCGTCGCACCGACGGCCCCAAACGAGCTTCTGGCAGCTGCATTCTGCAAAGGGAAACTCTCCTCGGGCAGCAAACCACAGCCCCAACGTGCCTCGGATCCAGAAAGCAACGCAAGCCGTTTTCGCCACCGGCCCCACGCTCTCCATAGAACAAAGCGGGGCTGGCCTGCCCCTGGCTCCCTGGGCCCTGCTGCTTTGCTGGGGGTCTCCGGCGGCGCAAACCCACTCCCCACGGGTTCTCCTTCGTGGGGAAGCAGGATTGGGCGCGCGAAGGCCTTCTGCGCCCAGCCCCAGCCATGCCCCTTGAGCCAGCTCGGCCGCTCAGCGCCGAGGCCCCGTTGCACCGAAGGCCCAAAACGAGCTTCTGGGAACTGCATTCTGCAAAGGGAAACACTCCTCCAGCAGCAAACCACAGCCCCAATGCGCCTCGGATCCAGAGAGCAACGCAAGCCGTTTTTACCCCGAGCCCCACACTCTCCATAGCGCAACGCAGGGCAGGGCTGCCCCTGGCTACCAGAGCCCTGCTGCTTTACTGGGTGTCTTCGGCGGCCAAAACCTTCTCCCCACGGGTTCTCCTTCGTGGGGAAGCAGGATTGGGCGCGCGAAGAAGTTCTGTGCCCAGGCCCCAGCCATGCCCCCTGAGCCAGCTCGGCCGTTCAGCGCCGAGGCCCCATCACACGGAACGCCCCAAACGAGCTTCTGGCAGCTGCATTCTGCAAAGGGAAACTCTCCTCGGGCAGCAAACCACAGCCCCAACGCGCCTCGGTTCGAGAAAGCAACGCAAGCCGTTTTCGCCCCCGGCCCTACGCTCTCCATACGTACGAACCGGGCCTGGGCTGCCCCGGCTCCCTGGGCCCTGCTGCTTTGCTGGGGGTCTCCGGTGCCCGAAACCCACTCCCCACGGGTTCTCCTTCGTGGGGAAGCAGGATTGGGCGCGCGAAGGCCTTCTGCGCCCAGCCCCAGCCATGCCCCTTGAGCCAGCTCGGCCGCTCAGCGCCGAGGCCCCGTTGCACCGAAGGCCCAAAACGAGCTTCTGGGAACTGCATTCTGCAAAGGGAAACACTCCTCCGGCAGCAAACCACAGCCCCAATGCGCCTCGGATCCAGAGAGCAACGCAAGCCGTTTTTGCCCCCGGCCCTACACTCTCCATAGCGCAACGCAGGGCAGGGCTGCCCTTGGCTACCAGAGCCCTGCTGCTTTACTGGGTGTCTTCGGCGGCCAAAACCTTCTCCCCACGGGTTCTCCTTCGTGGGGAAGCAGGATTGGGCGCGCGAAGAAGTTCTGTGCCCAGGCCCCAGCCATGCCCCCTGAGCCAGCTTGACCGCTCAGCGCCGAGGCCCCATCACACGGAACGCCCAAAACGAGCTTCTGGCAGCTGCATTCTGCAAAGGGAAACTCTCCTCGGGCAGCAAACCACAGCCCCAACGCGCCTCGAATCCAGAAAGCAACGCAAGCCTTTTTCAGCCCCGGCCCCACGCTCTCCATAGGGCAAAGTGGGTAGAGCTGCCCCTGGCTCCCTGGGCCCTGCTGCTTTGCTGGGGGTCTCAGCGGCCGAAACCCACTCCCCACGGGTTTTCCATCGTGGGGAAGCAGGATTGGGCGTGAGAAGGCCTTCTGCGCCCAGGCCCCAGCCATGCCCCCTGAGCCAGCTCGGCCGCGCATCGCCGAAGCCCCGTCGCACCGATGGCCCCAAACGAGCTTCTGGCAGCTGCATTGTGCAAAGGGAAACTCTCCTCGGGCAGCAAACCACAGACTCAACGCGCCTCAGATCCAGAAAGCAACGCAAGCCGTTTTCGCCACCGGCCCCACGCTCTCCATAGCGCAAAGCGGGGCTAGCCTGCCCCTGGCTCCCTGGGCCCTGCTGCTTTGCTGGGGGTCTCCGGCGGCGCAAACCCAGTCCCCAAGTGTTCTCCTTCGTGGGGAAGCAGGATTGTGCGCGCGAAAGCCTTCTGCGCCCAGCCCCAGCCATGCCCCTTGAGCCAGCTCGGCCGCTCAGCGCCGAGGCCCCGTTGCACCGAAGTCCCAAAACGAGCTTCTGGGAACTGCATTCTGCAAAATGAAACACTCCTCCGGCAGCAAACCACAGCCCCAACGCGCCTCGGATCGAGAAAGCAACGCAAACCGTTTTCGCCCCCGGCCCCACGCTCTCCATAGCGCAAAGCGAGGCTGGGCTGCCCCTGGCTCCCTGGGCCCTGCTGCATTGCTGGGGGTCTCCAGCGCCCGAAACCTAGTCCCCATGAGTTCTCCTTCGTGGGGAGGCAGGATTGGGCGCGCGAAGAAGTTCTGCGACCAGGCCACAGCCATGCCCCCTGAGCCAGCTCGGCCGCTCAGCGCTGAATCCCCATCACACGGAACGCCCCAAAGGAGCTTCTGGCAGCTGAATTCTGCAAAGGAAACTCTCCTCGGGCAGCAAACCACAGCCCCAACGCGCCTCAGATCCAGAGAGCAGCGCAAGCCGTTTTTGCCCCCGGCCCCACGCTCTCCATAGCGCAAGGCGAGGCTGGGCTGCCCCTGGCTCCCTGGGCCCTGCTGCATTGCTGGGGGTCTCCAGCGCCCGAAACCTAGTCCCCATGAGTTCTCCTTCGTGGGGAGGCAGGTTTGGCCGCGCGAAGAAGTTCTGCACCCAGTCCCCAGCCATGCCTCCTGTGCCTGCTCGGCCGCTCAGCGCCGAGGCCCCGTTGCACCGACGGCTCCAAACGAGCTTCTGGCAGCTGCATTCTGCAAAGGGAAAGTCTCCTCGGGCAGCAAACCACAGCCCAACCCGCCTCGGATCGAGAAAGCAACGCAAGCCGTTTTCACCCCCGGCCCTCTGCTCTCCATAGGGCGAACCGGGCCTGCGCTGCCCCGGCTCCCTGGGCCCTGCTGCTTTGCTGGGGGTCTCCGGTGCCCGAAACCTAGTCCCCATGAGTTCTCCTTCGTGGGGAGGCAGGATTGGGCGCGCGAAGACGTTCTGCGCCCATCCCCAGCCATGCCTCCTGTGCCAGCTCGTCCGATCAGCGCCGAAGCCGCGTCGCACCAAAGGCCCAAAACGAGCTTCTGGGAACTGCATTCTGCAAAGGGAAACACTCCTCCGGCAGCAAACCACAGCCCCAATGCGCCTCGGATCCAGAGAGCAACGCAAGCCGTTTTTGCCCCCGGCCCCACGCTCTCCATAGGGCAAAGCAGGGCTGAGCTGACCCTGGCTCCCTGGACCCTGCTGCTTTCCTGGGTGTCTCCGGCGGAAGACACTCACTCCCCATGGGTTCTCCTTCGTTGGGAAGCAGGATTAGGGGGACGATGGCCTCATGCGCACAGTTCCCAGCCATGCCCCTTGAGCCAGCTCGGCGGCACAGCGCTGAGGTCCAGTCGCACCTTCGGCCCAAAACGAGCTTCTGGCAGCTGCATTCTGCAAAGGGAAACACTCCTCGAGCAGCAAACCACAGCCCCAACGCCCGTCGGATCCAGAAAGCAACGCAAGCCGTTTTCGCCCCCGCCCCACCCTCTCCATAGGGCAAAGCGGGGCTGGACTGCCCCTGGCTCCCTGGGCCCTGCTGCTTGGCTGGGGGTCTCGGCGGCCGAAACCCACTCCCCACGGGTTTTCCTTCGTGGGGAAGCAGGTTGGGCAGGCGAAGGCCTTCTGCGCACACTCCCCAGCCATGCCACCTGAGCCAGCTCGGCCGCTCAGCGCCGAGGCCCCATCACACGGAACGCCCCAAACGAGCTTCTGGCAGCTGCATTCTGCAAAGGGAAACTCTCCTCGGGCAGCAAACCACAGCCCCAACGTGCCTCGGATCCAGAAAGCAACGCAAGCCGTTTTCGCGACCGGCCCCACGCTCTCCAAAGCGCGAAGCGGGGCTGGCCTGCCCCTGGCTCCCTGGGCCTGCTGCTTTGCTGGGGGTCTCCGGTGCCCGAAACCCACTCCCCATGGGTTCTCCTTCATGGGGAAGCAGGATTGGGCGCGCGAAGGCCTTCTGCGCCCAGCCCCAGCCATGCCCCTTGAGCCAGCTCGGCCGCTCAGCGCCGAGGCCCCGTTGCACCGAAGGCCCAAAACGAGCTTCTGGGAACTGCATTCTGCAAAGGGAAACACTCCTCCGGCAGCAAACCACAGCCCCAATGCGCCTCAGATCCAGAGAGCAACGCAAGCCGTTTTTGCCCCCGGCCCTACGCTCTCCATAGCGCAACGCAGGGCAGGGCTGCCCCTGGCTACCAGAGCCCTGCTGCTTTACTGGGTGTCTTCGGCGGCCAAAACCTTCTCCCCACGGGTTCTCCTTCGTGGGGAAGCAGGATTGGGAGCGCGAAGAAGTTCTGTGTCCAGGCCCCAGCCATGCCCCCTGAGCCAGCTTGGCCGCTCAGCGCCGAGGCCCCAACACAGAACGCCCAAAACGAGCTTCTGGCAGCTGCATTCTGCAAAGGGAAACTCTCCTCGGGCAGCAAACCACAGCCCCAACGCGCCTCGAATCCAGAAAGCAACGCAAGCCTATTTCAGCCCCGGCCCCACGCTCTCCATAGGGCAAAGCGGGTAGAGCTGCCCCTGGCTCCCTGGGCCCTGCTGCTTTGCTGGGGGTCTCAGCGTCCGAAACCCACTCCCCACGGGTTTTCCTTCGTGGGGAAGCAGGATTGGGCGCGAGAAGGCCTTCTGCGCCCAGGCCCCAGCCATGCCCCCTGAGCCAGCTCGGCCGCGCATCGCCGAAGCCCCGTCGCACCGATGGGCCCAAACGAGCTTCTGGCAGCTGCATTCTGCAAAGGGAAACTCTCCTCGGGCAGCAAACCACAGACTCAACGCGCCTCAGATCCAGAAAGCAACGCATGCCGTTTTCGCCACCGGCCCCACGCTCACCATAGCGCAAAGCGGGGCTAGCCTGCCCCTGGCTCCCTGGGCCCTGCTGCTTTGCTGGGGGTCTCCGGCGGCGCAAACCCAGTCCCCCAGTGTTCTCCTTCGTGGGGAAGCAGGATTGTTCGCGCGAAAGCCTTCTGCGCCCAGCCCCAGCCATGCCCCTTGAGCCAGCTCGGCCGCTCAGCGCCGAGGCCCCGTTGAACCGAAGGCCCAAAACGAGCTTCTGGGAACTGCATTCTGCAAAGGGAAACACTCCCCCAGCAGCAAACCACAGCCCCAATGCGCCTCGGATCCAGAGAGCAACGCAAGCCGTTTTTGCCCCCAGCCCCACACTCTCCATAGCGCAACGCAGGGCAGGGCTGCCCCTGGCTACCAGAGCCCTGCTGCTTTACTGGGTGTCTTCGGCGGCCAAAACCTTCTCCCCACGGGTTCTCCTTCGTGGGGAAGCAGGATTGGGCGCGCGAAGAAGTTCTGTGCCCAGGCCCCAGCCATGCCCCCTGAGCCAGCTCGGCCGTTCAGCGCCGAGGCCCCATCACACGGAACGCCCCAAACGAGCTTCTGGCAGCTGCATTCTGCAAAGGGAAACTCTCCTCGGGCAGCAAACCACAGCCCCAACGCGCCTCGGTTCGAGAAAGCAACGCAAGCCGTTTTCGCCCCCGGCCCTACGCTCTCCATACGTACGAACCGGGCCTGGGCTGCCCCGGCTCCCTGGGCCCTGCTGCTTTGCTGGGGGTCTCCAGCGCCCGAAACCTAGTCCCCATGAGTTCTCCTTCGTGGGGAGGCAGGTTTGGCCGCGCGAAGAAGTTCTGCACCCAGTCCCCAGCCATGCCTCCTGTGCCTGCTCGGCCGCTCAGCGCCGAGGCCCCGTTGCACCAACGGCTCCAAACGAGCTTCTGGCAGCTGCATTCTGCAAAGGGAAAGTCTCCTCGGGCAGCAAACCACAGCCCAACCCGCCTCGGATCGAGAAAGCAACGCAAGCCGTTTTCACCCCCGGCCCTCTGCTCTCCATAGGGCGAACCGGGCCTGGGCTGCCCCGGCTCCCTGGGCCCTGCTGCTTTGCTGGGGGTCTCCGGTGCCCGAAACCTAGTCCCCATGAGTTCTCCTTCGTGGGGAGGCAGGATTGGGCGCGCGAAGACGTTCTGCGCCCAGTCCCCAGCCATGCCTCCTGTGCCAGCTCGGCCGCTCAGCGCCGAGGCCCCGTCGCACCGACGGCCCCAAACGAGCTTCTGGCAGCTGCATTCTGCAAAGGGAAACTCTCCTCGGGCAGCAAACCACAGCCCCAACGTGCCTCGGATCCAGAAAGCAACGCAAGCCGTTTTCGCCACCGGCCCCACGCTCTCCATAGAACAAAGCGGGGCTGGCCTGCCCCTGGCTCCCTGGGCCCTGCTGCTTTGCTGGGGGTCTCCGGCGGCGCAAACCCACTCCCCACGGGTTCTCCTTCGTGGGGAAGCAGGATTGGGCGCGCGAAGGCCTTCTGCGCCCAGCCCCAGCCATGCCCCTTGAGCCAGCTCGGCCGCTCAGCGCCGAGGCCCCGTTGCACCGAAGGCCCAAAACGAGCTTCTGGGAACTGCATTCTGCAAAGGGAAACACTCCTCCAGCAGCAAACCACAGCCCCAATGCGCCTCGGATCCAGAGAGCAACGCAAGCCGTTTTTACCCCGAGCCCCACACTCTCCATAGCGCAACGCAGGGCAGGGCTGCCCCTGGCTACCAGAGCCCTGCTGCTTTACTGGGTGTCTTCGGCGGCCAAAACCTTCTCCCCACGGGTTCTCCTTCGTGGGGAAGCAGGATTGGGCGCGCGAAGAAGTTCTGTGCCCAGGCCCCAGCCATGCCCCCTGAGCCAGCTCGGCCGTTCAGCGCCGAGGCCCCATCACACGGAACGCCCCAAACGAGCTTCTGGCAGCTGCATTCTGCAAAGGGAAACTCTCCTCGGGCAGCAAACCACAGCCCCAACGCGCCTCGGTTCGAGAAAGCAACGCAAGCCGTTTTCGCCCCCGGCCCTACGCTCTCCATACGTACGAACCGGGCCTGGGCTGCCCCGGCTCCCTGGGCCCTGCTGCTTTGCTGGGGGTCTCCGGTGCCCGAAACCCACTCCCCACGGGTTCTCCTTCGTGGGGAAGCAGGATTGGGCGCGCGAAGGCCTTCTGCGCCCAGCCCCAGCCATGCCCCTTGAGCCAGCTCGGCCGCTCAGCGCCGAGGCCCCGTTGCACCGAAGGCCCAAAACGAGCTTCTGGGAACTGCATTCTGCAAAGGGAAACACTCCTCCGGCAGCAAACCACAGCCCCAATGCGCCTCGGATCCAGAGAGCAACGCAAGCCGTTTTTGCCCCCGGCCCTACACTCTCCATAGCGCAACGCAGGGCAGGGCTGCCCTTGGCTACCAGAGCCCTGCTGCTTTACTGGGTGTCTTCGGCGGCCAAAACCTTCTCCCCACGGGTTCTCCTTCGTGGGGAAGCAGGATTGGGCGCGCGAAGAAGTTCAGTGCCCAGGCCCCAGCCATGCCCCCTGAGCCAGCTTGGCCGCTCAGCGCCGAGGCCCCATCACACGGAACGCCCAAAACGAGCTTCTGGCAGCTGCATTCTGCAAAGGGAAACTCTCCTCGGGCAGCAAACCACAGCCCCAACGCGCCTCGAATCCAGAAAGCAACGCAAGCCTTTTTCAGCCCCGGCCCCACGCTCTCCATAGGGCAAAGCGGGTAGAGCTGCCCCTGGCTCCCTGGGCCCTGCTGCTTTGCTGGGGGTCTCAGCGGCCGAAACCCACTCCCCACGGGTTTTCCATCGTGGGGAAGCAGGATTGGGCGTGAGAAGGCCTTCTGCGCCCAGGCCCCAGCCATGCCCCCTGAGCCAGCTCGGCCGCGCATCGCCGAAGCCCCGTCGCACCGATGGCCCCAAACGAGCTTCTGGCAGCTGCATTGTGCAAAGGGAAACTCTCCTCGGGCAGCAAACCACAGACTCAACCCGCCTCAGATCCAGAAAGCAACGCAAGCCGTTTTCGCCACCGGCCCCACGCTCTCCATAGCGCAAAGCGGGGCTAGCCTGCCCCTGGCTCCCTGGGCCCTGCTGCTTTGCTGGGGGTCTCCGGCGGCGCAAACCCAGTCCCCAAGTGTTCTCCTTCGTGGGGAAGCAGGATTGTGCGCGCGAAAGCCTTCTGCGCCCAGCCCCATCCATGCCCCTTGAGCCAGCTCGGCCGCTCAGCGCCGAGGCCCCGTTGCACCGAAGTCCCAAAACGAGCTTCTGGGAACTGCATTCTGCAAAATGAAACACTCCTCCGGCAGCAAACCACAGCCCCAACGCGCCTCGGATCGAGAAAGCAACGCAAACCGTTTTCGCCCCCGGCCCCACGCTCTCCATAGCGCAAAGCGAGGCTGGGCTGCCCCTGGCTCCCTGGGCCCTGCTGCATTGCTGGGGGTCTCCAGCGCCCGAAACCTAGTCCCCATGAGTTCTCCTTCGTGGGGAGGCAGGATTGGGCGCGCGAAGAAGTTCTGCGACCAGGCCACAGCCATGCCCCCTGAGCCAGCTCGGCCGCTCAGCGCTGAATCCCCATCACACGGAACGCCCCAAAGGAGCTTCTGGCAGCTGAATTCTGCAAAGGAAACTCTCCTCGGGCAGCAAACCACAGCCCCAACGCGCCTCAGATCCAGAGAGCAGCGCAAGCCGTTTTTGCCCCCGGCCCCACGCTCTCCATAGCGCAAGGCGAGGCTGGGCTGCCCCTGGCTCCCTGGGCCCTGCTGCATTGCTGGGGGTCTCCAGCGCCCGAAACCTAGTCCCCATGAGTTCTCCTTCGTGGGGAGGCAGGTTTGGCCGCGCGAAGAAGTTCTGCACCCAGTCCCCAGCCATGCCTCCTGTGCCTGCTCGGCCGCTCAGCGCCGAGGCCCCGTTGCACCGACGGCTCCAAACGAGCTTCTGGCAGCTGCATTCTGCAAAGGGAAAGTCTCCTCGGGCAGCAAACCACAGCCCAACCCGCCTCGGATCGAGAAAGCAACGCAAGCCGTTTTCACCCCCGGCCCTCTGCTCTCCATAGGGCGAACCGGGCCTGGGCTGCCCCGGCTCCCTGGGCCCTGCTGCTTTGCTGGGGGTCTCCGGTGCCCGAAACCTAGTCCCCATGAGTTCTCCTTCGTGGGGAGGCAGGATTGGGCGCGCGAAGACGTTCTGCGCCCATCCCCAGCCATGCCTCCTGTGCCAGCTCGTCCGATCAGCGCCGAAGCCGCGTCGCACCAAAGGCCCAAAACGAGCTTCTGGGAACTGCATTCTGCAAAGGGAAACACTCCTCCGGCAGCAAACCACAGCCCCAATGCGCCTCGGATCCAGAGAGCAACGCAAGCCGTTTTTGCCCCCGGCCCCACGCTCTCCATAGGGCAAAGCAGGGCTGAGCTGACCCTGGCTCCCTGGACCCTGCTGCTTTCCTGGGTGTCTCCGGCGGAAGACACTCACTCCCCATGGGTTCTCCTTCGTTGGGAAGCAGGATTAGGGGGACGATGGCCTCATGCGCACAGTTCCCAGCCATGCCCCTTGAGCCAGCTCGGCGGCACAGCGCTGAGGTCCAGTCGCACCTTCGGCCCAAAACGAGCTTCTGGCAGCTGCATTCTGCAAAGGGAAACACTCCTCGAGCAGCAAACCACAGCCCCAACGCGCGTCGGATCCAGAAAGCAACGCAAGCCGTTTTTACCCCGAGCCCCACACTCTCCATAGCGCAACGCAGGGCAGGGCTGCCCCTGGCTACCAGAGCCCTGCTGCTTTACTGGGTGTCTTCGGCGGCCAAAACCTTCTCCCCACGGGTTCTCCTTCGTGGGGAAGCAGGATTGGGCGCGCGAAGAAGTTCTGTGCCCAGGCCCCAGCCATGCCCCCTGAGCCAGCTCGGCCGTTCAGCGCCGAGGCCCCATCACACGGAACGCCCCAAACGAGCTTCTGGCAGCTGCATTCTGCAAAGGGAAACTCTCCTCGGGCAGCAAACCACAGCCCCAACGCGCCTCGGTTCGAGAAAGCAACGCAAGCCGTTTTCGCCCCCGGCCCTACGCTCTCCATACGTACGAACCGGGCCTGGGCTGCCCCGGCTCCCTGGGCCCTGCTGCTTTGCTGGGGGTCTCCGGTGCCCGAAACCCACTCCCCACGGGTTCTCCTTCGTGGGGAAGCAGGATTGGGCGCGCGAAGGCCTTCTGCGCCCAGCCCCAGCCATGCCCCTTGAGCCAGCTCGGCCGCTCAGCGCCGAGGCCCCGTTGCACCGAAGGCCCAAAACGAGCTTCTGGGAACTGCATTCTGCAAAGGGAAACACTCCTCCGGCAGCAAACCACAGCCCCAATGCGCCTCGGATCCAGAGAGCAACGCAAGCCGTTTTTGCCCCCGGCCCTACACTCTCCATAGCGCAACGCAGGGCAGGGCTGCCCTTGGCTACCAGAGCCCTGCTGCTTTACTGGGTGTCTTCGGCGGCCAAAACCTTCTCCCCACGGGTTCTCCTTCGTGGGGAAGCAGGATTGGGCGCGCGAAGAAGTTCAGTGCCCAGGCCCCAGCCATGCCCCCTGAGCCAGCTTGGCCGCTCAGCGCCGAGGCCCCATCACACGGAACGCCCAAAACGAGCTTCTGGCAGCTGCATTCTGCAAAGGGAAACTCTCCTCGGGCAGCAAACCACAGCCCCAACGCGCCTCGAATCCAGAAAGCAACGCAAGCCTTTTTCAGCCCCGGCCCCACGCTCTCCATAGGGCAAAGCGGGTAGAGCTGCCCCTGGCTCCCTGGGCCCTGCTGCTTTGCTGGGGGTCTCAGCGGCCGAAACCCACTCCCCACGGGTTTTCCATCGTGGGGAAGCAGGATTGGGCGTGAGAAGGCCTTCTGCGCCCAGGCCCCAGCCATGCCCCCTGAGCCAGCTCGGCCGCGCATCGCCGAAGCCCCGTCGCACCGATGGCCCCAAACGAGCTTCTGGCAGCTGCATTGTGCAAAGGGAAACTCTCCTCGGGCAGCAAACCACAGACTCAACCCGCCTCAGATCCAGAAAGCAACGCAAGCCGTTTTCGCCACCGGCCCCACGCTCTCCATAGCGCAAAGCGGGGCTAGCCTGCCCCTGGCTCCCTGGGCCCTGCTGCTTTGCTGGGGGTCTCCGGCGGCGCAAACCCAGTCCCCAAGTGTTCTCCTTCGTGGGGAAGCAGGATTGTGCGCGCGAAAGCCTTCTGCGCCCAGCCCCATCCATGCCCCTTGAGCCAGCTCGGCCGCTCAGCGCCGAGGCCCCGTTGCACCGAAGTCCCAAAACGAGCTTCTGGGAACTGCATTCTGCAAAATGAAACACTCCTCCGGCAGCAAACCACAGCCCCAACGCGCCTCGGATCGAGAAAGCAACGCAAACCGTTTTCGCCCCCGGCCCCACGCTCTCCATAGCGCAAAGCGAGGCTGGGCTGCCCCTGGCTCCCTGGGCCCTGCTGCATTGCTGGGGGTCTCCAGCGCCCGAAACCTAGTCCCCATGAGTTCTCCTTCGTGGGGAGGCAGGATTGGGCGCGCGAAGAAGTTCTGCGACCAGGCCACAGCCATGCCCCCTGAGCCAGCTCGGCCGCTCAGCGCTGAATCCCCATCACACGGAACGCCCCAAAGGAGCTTCTGGCAGCTGAATTCTGCAAAGGAAACTCTCCTCGGGCAGCAAACCACAGCCCCAACGCGCCTCAGATCCAGAGAGCAGCGCAAGCCGTTTTTGCCCCCGGCCCCACGCTCTCCATAGCGCAAGGCGAGGCTGGGCTGCCCCTGGCTCCCTGGGCCCTGCTGCATTGCTGGGGGTCTCCAGCGCCCGAAACCTAGTCCCCATGAGTTCTCCTTCGTGGGGAGGCAGGTTTGGCCGCGCGAAGAAGTTCTGCACCCAGTCCCCAGCCATGCCTCCTGTGCCTGCTCGGCCGCTCAGCGCCGAGGCCCCGTTGCACCGACGGCTCCAAACGAGCTTCTGGCAGCTGCATTCTGCAAAGGGAAAGTCTCCTCGGGCAGCAAACCACAGCCCAACCCGCCTCGGATCGAGAAAGCAACGCAAGCCGTTTTCACCCCCGGCCCTCTGCTCTCCATAGGGCGAACCGGGCCTGGGCTGCCCCGGCTCCCTGGGCCCTGCTGCTTTGCTGGGGGTCTCCGGTGCCCGAAACCTAGTCCCCATGAGTTCTCCTTCGTGGGGAGGCAGGATTGGGCGCGCGAAGACGTTCTGCGCCCATCCCCAGCCATGCCTCCTGTGCCAGCTCGTCCGATCAGCGCCGAAGCCGCGTCGCACCAAAGGCCCAAAACGAGCTTCTGGGAACTGCATTCTGCAAAGGGAAACACTCCTCCGGCAGCAAACCACAGCCCCAATGCGCCTCGGATCCAGAGAGCAACGCAAGCCGTTTTTGCCCCCGGCCCCACGCTCTCCATAGGGCAAAGCAGGGCTGAGCTGACCCTGGCTCCCTGGACCCTGCTGCTTTCCTGGGTGTCTCCGGCGGAAGACACTCACTCCCCATGGGTTCTCCTTCGTTGGGAAGCAGGATTAGGGGGACGATGGCCTCATGCGCACAGTTCCCAGCCATGCCCCTTGAGCCAGCTCGGCGGCACAGCGCTGAGGTCCAGTCGCACCTTCGGCCCAAAACGAGCTTCTGGCAGCTGCATTCTGCAAAGGGAAACACTCCTCGAGCAGCAAACCACAGCCCCAACGCGCGTCGGATCCAGAAAGCAACGCAAGCCGTTTTCGCCCCCGCCCCACCCTCTCCATAGGGCAAAGCGGGGCTGGACTGCCCCTGGCTCCCTGGGCCCTGCTGCTTGGCTGGGGGTCTCGGCGGCCGAAACCCACTCCCCACGGGTTTTCCTTCGTGGGGAAGCAGGTTGGGCAGGCGAAGGCCTTCTGCGCACACTCCCCAGCCATGCCACCTGAGCCAGCTCGGCCGCTCAGCGCCGAGGCCCCATCACACGGAACGCCCCAAACGAGCTTCTGGCAGCTGCATTCTGCAAAGGGAAACTCTCCTCGGGCAGCAAACCACAGCCCCAACGTGCCTCGGATCCAGAAAGCAACGCAAGCCGTTTTCGCGACCGGCCCCACGCTCTCCAAAGCGCGAAGCGGGGCTGGCCTGCCCCTGGCTCCCTGGGCCTGCTGCTTTGCTGGGGGTCTCCGGTGCCCGAAACCCACTCCCCATGGGTTCTCCTTCATGGGGAAGCAGGATTGGGCGCGCGAAGGCCTTCTGCGCCCAGCCCCAGCCATGCCCCTTGAGCCAGCTCGGCCGCTCAGCGCCGAGGCCCCGTTGCACCGAAGGCCCAAAACGAGCTTCTGGGAACTGCATTCTGCAAAGGGAAACACTCCTCCGGCAGCAAACCACAGCCCCAATGCGCCTCAGATCCAGAGAGCAACGCAAGCCGTTTTTGCCCCCGGCCCTACGCTCTCCATAGCGCAACGCAGGGCAGGGCTGCCCCTGGCTACCAGAGCCCTGCTGCTTTACTGGGTGTCTTTGGCGGCCAAAACCTTCTCCCCACGGGTTCTCCTTCGTGGGGAAGCAGGATTGGGAGCGCGAAGAAGTTCTGTGTCCAGGCCCCAGCCATGCCCCCTGAGCCAGCTTGGCCGCTCAGCGCCGAGGCCCCAACACAGAACGCCCAAAACGAGCTTCTGGCAGCTGCATTCTGCAAAGGGAAACTCTCCTCGGGCAGCAAACCACAGCCCCAACGCGCCTCGAATCCAGAAAGCAACGCAAGCCTATTTCAGCCCCGGCCCCACGCTCTCCATAGGGCAAAGCGGGTAGAGCTGCCCCTGGCTCCCTGGGCCCTGCTGCTTTGCTGGGGGTCTCAGCGTCCGAAACCCACTCCCCACGGGTTTTCCTTCGTGGGGAAGCAGGATTGGGCGCGAGAAGGCCTTCTGCGCCCAGGCCCCAGCCATGCCCCCTGAGCCAGCTCGGCCGCGCATCGCCGAAGCCCCGTCGCACCGATGGGCCCAAACGAGCTTCTGGCAGCTGCATTCTGCAAAGGGAAACTCTCCTCGGGCAGCAAACCACAGACTCAACGCGCCTCAGATCCAGAAAGCAACGCAAGCCGTTTTCGCCACCGGCCCCACGCTCACCATAGCGCAAAGCGGGGCTAGCCTGCCCCTGGCTCCCTGGGCCCTGCTGCTTTGCTGGGGGTCTCCGGCGGCGCAAACCCAGTCCCCCAGTGTTCTCCTTCGTGGGGAAGCAGGATTGTGCGCGCGAAAGCCTTCTGCGCCCAGCCCCAGCCATGCCCCTTGAGCCAGCTCGGCCGCTCAGCGCCGAGGCCCCGTTGCACCGAAGTCCCAAAACGAGCTTCTGGGAACTGCATTCTGCAAAATGAAACACTCCTCCGGCAGCAAACCACAGCCCCAATGCGCCTCAGATCCAGAGAGCAGCGCAAGCCGTTTTCGCCCCCGGCCCCACGCTCTCCATAGCGCAAAGCGAGGCTGGGCTGCCCCTGGCTCCCTGGGCCCTGCTGCATTGCTGGGGGTCTCCAGCGCCCGAAACCTAGTCCCCATGAGTTCTCCTTCGTGGGGAGGCAGGATTGGGCAAGCGAAGAAGTTCTGCGACCAGGCCACAGCCATGCCCCCTGAGCCAGCTCGGCCGCTCAGCGCCGAGGCCCCGTTGCACCGACGGCCCCAAACGAGCTTCTGGCAGCTGCATTCTGCAAAGGGAAAGTCTCCTCTGGCAGCAAACCTCAGCCCAACGCGCCTGGGATCGAGAAAGCAACGCAAGACTTTTTCGCCCCCGGCCCTCTGCTCTCCATAGGGCGAACCGGGCCTGGGCTGCCCCGGCTCCCTGGGCCCTGCTGCTTTGCTGGGGGTCTCCGGTGCCCGAAACCTAGTCCCCATGAGTTCTCCTTCGTGGGGAGGCAGGATTGGGCGCGCGAAGACGTTCTGCGCCCAGTCCCCAGCCATGCCTCCTGTGCCAGCTCGGTCGCTCAGCGCCGAGGCCCCGTCGCACCGACGGCCCCAAACGACCTTCTGGCAGCTGCATTCTGCAAAGGGAAAGTCTCCTCGGGCAGCAAACCACAGCCCCAACGCGCCTCGGATCGAGAAAGCAACGCAAGCCGTTTTCGCCCCCGGCCCTCTGCTCTCCATAGGGCGAACCGGGCCTGGGCTGCCCCGGCTCCCTGGGCCCTGCTGCTTTGCTGGGGGTCTCCGGTGCCCGAAACCCACTCCCCACGGGTTCTCCTTCGTGGGGAAGCAGGATTGGGCGCGCGAAGGCCTTCTGCGCCCAGCCCCAGCCATGCCCCTTGAGCCAGCTCGGCCGCTCAGCGCCGAGACCCCGTTGCGCCGAAGGCCCAAAAAGAGCTTCTGGGAACTGCATTCTGCAAAGGGAAACACTCCTCCGGCAGCAAACCACAGCCCCAATGCGCCTCGGATCCAGAGAGCAACGCAAGCCGTTTTTGCCCCCGGCCCCACGCTCTCCATAGGGCAAAGCGGGGCTGGACTGCCCCTGGCTCCCTGGGCCCTGCTGCTTTGCTGGGGGTCTCGGCGGCCGAAACCCACTCCCCACGGGTTTTCCTTCGTGGGGAAGCAGGTTGGGAGGGCGAAGGCCTTCTGCGCACAGTCCCCAGCCATGCCACCTGAGCCAGCTCGGCCGCGCAGCGCCGAGGCCCCATCACACGGAACGCCCCAAACGAGCTTCTGGCAGCTGCATTCTGCAAAGGGAAACTCTCCTCGGGCAGCAAACCACAGCCCCAACGTGCCTCAGATCCAGAAAGCAACGCAAGCCGTTTTCGCGACCGGCCCCACGCTCTCCAAAGCGCGAAGCGGGGCTGGCCTGCCCCTGGCTCCCTGGGCCTGCTGCTTTGCTGGGGGTCTCCGGTGCCCGAAACCCACTCCCCACGGGTTCTCCTTCGTGGGGAAGCAGGATTGGGCGCGCGAAGGCCTTCTGCGCCCAGCCCCAGCCATGCCCCTTGAGCCAGTTCGGCCGCTCAGCGCCGAGGCCCCGTTGCACCGAAGGCCCAAAACGAGCTTCTGGGAACTGCATTCTGCAAAGGGAAACACTCCTCCGGCAGCAAACCACAGCCCCAATGCGCCTCAGATCCAGAGAGCAACACAAGCCGTTTTCGCCCCCGGCCCCACGCTCTCCATAGCGCAAAGCGAGGCTGGGCTGCCCCTGGCTCCCTGGGCCCTGCTGCATTGCTGGGGGTCTCCAGCGCCCGAAACCTAGTCCCCATGAGTTCTCATTCGTGGGGAGGCAGGATTGGGCGCGCGAAGAAGTTCTGCGCCCAGTCCCCAGCCATGCCTCCTGTGCCAGCTCGGCCGCTCAGCGCCGAGGCCCCGTCGCACCGACGGCCCCAAACGAGCTTCTGGCAGCTACATTCTGCAAAGGGAAACTCTCCTCGGGCAGCAAACCACAGCCCCAACGCGCCTCGGTTCGAGAAAGCAACGCAAGCCGTTTTCGCCCCCGGCCCTACGCTCTCCATACGTACGAACCGGGCCTGGGCTGCCCCGGCTCCCTGGGCCCTGCTGCTTTGCTGGGGGTCTCCGGTGCCCGAAACCTAGTCCCCATGAGTTCTCCTTCGTGGGGAGGCAGGATTGGGCGCGCGAAGACGTTCTGCGCCCAGTCCCCAGCCATGCCTCCTGTGCCAGCTCGGCCGCGCAGCGCCGAAGCCCCGTCGCACCGATGGCCCCAAACGAGCTTCTGGCAGCTGCATTCTGCAAAGGGAAACTCTCCTCGGGCAGCAAACCACAGCCCCAACGTGCCTCGGATCCAGAAAGCAACGCAAGCCGTTTTCGCCACCGGCCCCACGCTCTCCATAGCACAAAGCGGGGCTGGCCTGCCCCTGGCTCCCTGGGCCCTGCTGCTTTGCTGGGGGTCTCCGGTGGCGCAAACCCACTCCCCACGGGTTCTCCTTCGTGGGGAAGCAGGATTGGGCGCGCGAAGGCCTTCTGCGCCCAGCCCCAGCCATGCCCCTTGAGCCAGCTCGGCCGCTCAGCGCCGAGGCCCCGTTGCACCGAAGGCCCAAAACGAGCTTCTGGGAACTGCATTCTGCAAAGGGAAACACTCCTCCAGCAGCAAACCACAGCCCCAATGCGCCTCGGATCCAGAGAGCAACGCAAGCCGTTTTTGCCCCGAGCCCCACACTCTCCATAGCGCAACGCAGGGCAGGGCTGCCCCTGGCTACCAGAGCCCTGCTGCTTTACTGGGTGTCTTCGGCGGCCAAAACCTTCTCCCCACGGGTTCTCCTTCGTGGGGAAGCAGGATTGGGAGCGCGAAGAAGTTCTGTGCCCAGGCCCCAGCCATGCCCCCTGAGCCAGCTCGGCCGCTCAGCGCCGAGGCCCCATCACACGGAACGCCCCAAACGAGCTTCTGGCAGCTGCATTCTGCAAAGGGAAACTCTCCTCGGGCAGCAAACCACAGCCCCAACGTGCTTCGGATCCAGAAAGCAACGCAAGCCGTTTTCGCCACCGGCCCCACGCTCTCCATAGCGCAAAGCGGGGCTGGCCTGCCCCTGGCTCCCTGGGCCCTGCTGCTTTTCTGGGGGTCTTCGGTGGCCGAAACCCACTCCCCACGGGTTCTCCTTCATGGGGAAGCAGGATTGGGCGCGCGAAGAAGTTCTGCGCCCAGTCCCCAGCCATGCCTCCTGTGCCAGCTCGGCCGCTCAGCGCCGAGGCCCCGTCGCACCGACGGCCAAAAACGAGCTTCTGGCAGCTGCATTCTGCAACGTGAAACACTCCTCAGGCAGCAAACCACAGCCCCAATGCGCCTCAGATCCAGAGAGCAACACAAGCCGTTTTCGCCCCCGGCCCCACGCTCTCCATAGCGCAAAGCGGGGCTGGCCTGCCCCTGGCTCCCTGGGCCCTGCTGCTTTGCTGGGGGACTCCGGCGGCGCAAACCCACTCCCCACGGGTTCTCCTTCGTGGGGAAGCAGGATTGGGCGCGCGAAGGCCTTCTGCGCCCAGCCCCAGCCATGCCCCTTGAGCCAGCTCGGCCGCTCAGCGCCGAGGCCCCGTTGCACCGAAGGCCCAAAACGAGCTTCTGGGAACTGCATTCTGCAAAGGGAAACACTCCTCCGGCAGCAAACCACAGCCCCAATGCGCCTCGGATCCAGAGAGCAACACAAGCCGTTTTTGCCCCCAGCCCCACGCACTCCATAGCGCAACGCAGGGCAGGGCTGCCCCTGGCTACCAGAGCCCTGCTGCTTTACTGGGTGTCTTCGGCGGCCAAAACCTTCTCCCCACGGGTTCTCCTTCGTGGGGAAGCAGGATTGGGCGCGCGAAGAAGTTCTGTGCCCAGGCCCCAGCCATGCCCCCTGAGCCAGCTCGGCCGCTCAGCGCCGAGGCCCCATCACACGGAACGCCCCAAACGAGCTTCTGGCAGCTGCATTCTGCAAAGGGAAAGTCTCCTCGGGCAGCAAACCACAGCCCAACGCGCCTCGGATCGAGAAAGCAACGCAAGCCGTTTTCGCCCCCGGCCCTCTGCTCTCCATAGGGCGAACCGGGCCTGGACTGCCCCGGCTCCCAGGGCCCTGCTGCTTTGCTGGGGGTCTCCGGTGCCCGAAACCCACTCCCCACGGGTTCTCCTTCGTGGGGAAGCTGGATTGGGCGCGCGAAGAAGTTCTGTGCCCAGGCCCTGCCATGCCCCCTGAGCCAGCTCGGCCGCTCAGCCCCGAGGCCCCATCACACGGAACGCCCCAAACGAGCTTCTGGCAGCTGCATTCTGCAAAGGGAAACTCTCCTCGGGCAGCAAACCACAGCCCCAACGTGCTTCGGATCCAGAAAGCAACGCAAGCCGTTTTCGCCACCGGCCCCACGCTCTCCATAGCGCAAAACGGGGCTGGCCTGCCCCTGGCTCCCTTGGCCCTGCTGCTTTTCTGGGGGTCTTCGGTGGCCGAAACCCACTCCCCACGGGTTCTCCTTCATGGGGAAGCAGGATTGGGTGTATGAAGAACTTCTGCGCCCAGGCCACAGCCATGCCCCCTGAGCCAGCTCGGCCGCTCAGCGCTGAGTCCCCATCACACGGAACGCCCCAAACGAGCTTCTGGCAGCTGAATTCTGCAAAGGAAACTCTCCTCGGGCAGCAAACCACAGCCCCAACGCGCCTCAGATCCAGAGAGCAACGCATGCCGTTTTTGCCCCCGGCCCCACGCTCTCCATAGCGCAAGGCGAGGCTGGGCTGCCCCTGGCTCCCTGGGCCCTGCTGCATTGCTGGGGGTCTCCAGCGCCCGAAACCTAGTCCCCATGAGTTCTCCTTCGTGGGGAGGCAGGATTGGCCGCGCGAAGAAGTTCTGCGCCCAGTCCCCAGCCATGCCTCCTGTGCCAGCTCGGCCGCTCAGCGCCGAGGCCCCGTTGCACCGACGGCCCCAAACGAGCTTCTGGCAGCTGCATTCTGCAAAGGGAAAGTCTCCTCGGGCAGCAAACCACAGCCCCAACGTGCCTCGAATCCAGAAAGCAACGCAAGCCTTTTTCGGCCCCGGCCCCACGCTCTCCATAGGGCAAAGCGGGTAGAGCTGCCCCTGGCTCCCTGGGCCATGCTGCTTGGCTGGGGGTCTCCGGCGGCGCAAACCCAGTCCCCAAGTGTTCTCCTTCGTGGGGAAGCAGGATTGTGCGCGCGAAAGCCTTCTGCGCCCAGCCCCAGCCATGCCCCTTGAGCCAGCTCGGCCGCTCAGCGCCGAGGCCCCGTTGCACCGAAGGCCCAAAACGAGCTTCTGGGAACTGCATTCTGCAAAGTGAAACACTCCTCTGGCAGCAAACCACAGCCCCAATGCGCCTCAGATCCAGAGAGCAACACAAGCCGTTTTCGCCCCCGGCCCCACGCTCTCCATAGCGCAAAACGAGGCTGAGCTCCCTGGGCCCTGCTGCTTTGCTGGGGGTCTCAGCGTCCGAAACCCACTCCCCACGGGTTTTCCTTCGTGGGGAAGCAGGATTGGGCGCGAGAAGGCCTTCTGCGCCCAGGCCCCAGCCATGCCCCCTGAGCCAGCTCGGCCGCGCAGCGCCGAAGCCCCGTCGCACCGATGGCCCCAAACGAGCTTCTGGGAACTGCATTCTGCAAAATGAAACACTCCTCGGGCAGCAAACCACAGCCCCAACGCGCCTCAGATCGAGAAAGCAACGCAAGCCGTTTTCGCCCCCGGCCCTCTGCTCTCCATAGGGCGAACCGGGCCTGGGCTGCCCCGGCTCCCTGGGCCCTGCTGCTTTGCTGGGGGTCTCCGGTGCCCGAAACCCACTCCCCACGGGTTCTCCTTCGTGGGGAAGCAGGATTGGGCGCACGAAGGCCTTCTGCGCCCAGCCCCAGCCATGCCCCTTGAGCCAGCTCGGCCGCTCAGCGCCGAGGCCCCGTTGCACCAAAGGCCCAAAACGAGCTTCTGGGAACTGCATTCTGCAAAGGGAAACACTCCTCTGGCAGCAAACCACAGCCCCAATGCGCCTCAGATCCAGAGAGCAACACAAGCCGTTTTCGCCCCCGGCCCCACGCTCTCCATAGCGCAAAGCGAGGCTGTGCTCCCTGGGCCCTGCTGCATTGCTGGGGGTCTCCAGCGCCCGAAACCTAGTCCCCATGAGTTCTCCTTCGTGGGGAGGCAGGATTGGGCGCGCGAAGAAGTTCTGCGCCCAGTCCCCAGCCATGCCTTCTGTGCCAGCTCGGCCGCTCAGCGCCGAGGCCCCGTCGCACCGACGGCCCCAAACGAGCTTCTGGCAGCTGCATTCTGCAAAGGGAAACTCTCCTCGGGCAGCAAACCACAGCGCCAACGTGCCTCGGATCCAGAAAGCAACGCAAGCCGTTTTCGCACCCGGCCCTACGCTCTCCATACGTACGAACCGGGCCTGGGCTGCCCCGGCTCCCTGGGCCCTGCTGCATTGCTGGGGGTCTCCGGTGCCCGAAACCCACTCCCCACGGGTTCTCCTTCGTGGGTAAGCAGGATTGGGCGCGCGAAGGCCTTCTGCGCCCAGCCCCAGCCATGCCCCTTGAGCCAGCTCGGCCGCTCAGCTCCGAGGCCCCGTTGCACCGAAGGCCCAAAACGAGCTTCTGGGAACTGCATTCTGCAAAGGGAAACACTCCTCCGGCAGCAAACCACAGCCCCAATGCGCCTCGGATCCAGAGAGCAACGCAAGCCGATTTTGCCCCCGGCCCTACGCTCTCCATAGCGCAACGCAGGGCAGGGCTGCCCCTGGCTACCAGAGCCCTGCTGCTTTACTGGGTGTCTTCGGCGGCCAAAACCTTCTCCCCACGGGTTCTCCTTCGTGGGGAAGCAGGATTGGGAGCGCGAAGAAGTTCTGTGCCCAGGCCCCAGCCATGCCCCTTGAGCCAGTTTGGCCGCTCAGCGCCGAGGCCCCATCACACGGAACGCCCAAAACGAGCTTCTGGCAGCTGCATTCTGCAAAGGGAAACTCTCCTCGGGCAGCAAACCACAGCCCCAACGCGCCTCGAATCCAGAAAGCAACGCAAGCCTTTTTCGGCCCCGGCCCCACGCTCTCCATAGGGCAAAGCGGGTAGAGCTGCCCCTGGCTCCCTGGGCCCTGCTGCTTTGCTGGGGGTCTCAGCGGCCGAAACCCACTCCCCACGGGTTTTCCTTCGTGGGGAAGCAGGATTGGGCGCGAGAAGGCCTTCTGCGCCCAGGCCCCAGCCATGCCCCTTGAGCCAGCTCGGCCGCGCAGCGCCGAAGCCCCGTCGCACCGATGGCCCCAAACGAGCTTCTGGCAGCTACATTCTGCAAAGGAAACTCTCCTCGGGCAGCAAACCACAGACTCAATGCGCCTCAGATCCAGAAAGCAACGCAAGCCGTTTTCGCCACCGGCCCCACGCTCTCCTTCGCGCAAAGCGGGGCTAACCTGCCCCTGGCTCCCTGGGCCCTGCTGCTTTGCTGGGGGTCTCCAGCACCCGAAACCTAGTCCCCATGAGTTCTCCTTCGTGGGGAGGCAGGATTGGGCGCGCGAAGAAGTTCTGCGCCCAGTCCCCAGCCATGCCTCCTGTGCCAGCTCGGCCGCTCAGCGCCGAGGCCCCGTCGCACCGACGGCCCAAAACGAGCTTCTGGCAGCTGCATTCTGCAAAGGGAAAGTCTCCTCGGGCAGCAAACCACAGCCCCAACGCGCCTCGGATCGAGAAAGCAACGCAAGCCGTTTTCGCCCCCGGGCCTCTGCTCTCCATAGGGCGAACCGGGCCTGGGCTGCCCCAGCTCCCTGGGCCCTGCTGCTTTGCTGGGGGTCTCCGGTGCCCGAAACCCACTCCCCACGGGTTCTCCTTCGTGGGGAAGCAGGATTCGGCGCGCGAAGGCCTTCTGCGCCCAGCCCCAGCCATGCCCCTTGAGCCAGCTCGGCCGCTCAGCGCCGAGGCCCCGTTGCACCGAAGGCCCAAAACGAGCTTCTGGGAACTGCATTCTGCAAAGGGAAACACTCCTCCGGCAGCAAACCACAGCCCCAATGCGCCTCAGATCCAGAGAGCAACACAAGCCGTTTTCGCCCCCAGCCCCACGCTCTCCATAGCGCAAAGCAAGGCTGGGCTCCCTGGGCCCTGCTGCATTGCTGGGGGTCTCCAGCGCCCGAAACCTAGTCCCCATGAGTTCTCCTTCGTGGGGAGGCAGGATTGGGCGCGCGAAGAAGTTCTGCGCCCAGTCCCCAGCCATGCCTCCTGTGCCAGCTCGGCCACTCAGCGCCGAGCCCCCGTCGCACCGACGGCCCCAAACGAGCTTCTGGCAGCTGCATTCTGCAAAGGGAAAGTCTGCTCGGGCAGCAAACCACAGCCCCAACGCGCCTCGGATCGAGAAAGCAACGCAAGCCGTTTTCGCCCCCGGCCCTCTGCTCTCCATAGGGCGAACCGGGCCTGGGCTGCCCCGGCTCCCTGGGCCCTGCTGCTTTGCTGGGGGTCTCCGGTGCCCGAAACCCACTCCCCACGGGTTCTCCTTCGTGGGGAAGCAGGATTGGGCGCACGAAGGCCTTCTGCGCCCAGCCCCAACCATGCCCCTTGAGCCAGCTCGGCCGCTCAGCGCCGAGGCCCCGTTGCACCGAAGGCCCAAAACGAGCTTCTAGGAACTGCATTCTGCAAAGTGAAACACTCCTCCGGCAGCAAACCACAGCCCCAATGCGCCTCGGATCCAGAGAGCAACGCAAGCTGTTTTTGCCCCCGGCCCTACGCTCTCCATAGCGCAACGCAGGGCAGGGCTGCCCCTGGCTACCAGAGCCCTGCTGCTTTACTGGGTGTCTTCGGCGGCCAAAACCTTCTCCCCACGGGTTCTCCTTCGTGGGGAAGCAGGATTGGGAGCGCGAAGAAGTTCTGTGCCCAGGCCCCAGCCATGCCCCCTGAGCCAGCTTGGCCGCTCAGCGCCGAGGCCCCATCACACGGAACGCCCCAAACGAGCTTCTGGCAGCTGCATTCTGCAAAGGGAAACTCTCCTCGGGCAGCAAACCACAGCCCCAACGCGCCTCGAATCCAGAAAGCAACGCAAGCCTTTTTCAGCCCCGGCCCCACGCTCTCCATAGGGCAAAGCAGGTAGAGCTGCCCCTGGCTCCCTGGGCCCTGCTGCTTTGCTGGGTGTCTCAGCGTCCGAAACCCACTCCCCACGGGTTTTCCTTCGTGGGGAAGCAGGATTGGGCGCGAGAAGGCCTTCTGCGCCAAGGCCCCAGCCATGCCCCCTGAGCCAGCTCGGCCGCGCAGCGCCGAAGCCACGTCGCACCGATGGCCCCAAACGAGCTTCTGGCAGCTGCATTCTGCAAAGGGAAACTCTCCTCGGGCAGCAAACCACAGACTCAACGCGCCTCAGATCCAGAAAGCAACGCAAGCCGTTTTCGCCACCGGTCCCACGCTCTCCATAGCGCAAAGCGGGGCTAGCCTGCCCCTGGCTCCCTGGGCCCTGCTGCTTTGCTGGGGGTCTCCGGCGGCGCAAACCCAGTCCCCAAGTGTTCTCCTTCGTGGGGAAGCAGGATTGTGCGCGCGAAAGCCTTCTGCGCCCAGCCCCAGCCATGCCCCTTGAGCCAGCTCGGCCGCTCAGCGCCGAGGCCCCGTTGCACCGAAGGCCCAAAACGAGCTTCTGGGAACTGCATTCTGCAAAGGGAAACACTCCTCCGGCAGCAAACCACAGCCCCAATGCGCCTCAGATCCAGAGAGCAGCGCAAGCCGTTTTCGCCCCCGGCCCCACGCTCTCCATAGCGCAAAGCGAGGCTGGGCTGCCCCTGGCTCCCTGGGCCCTGCTGCATTGCTGGGGGTCTCCAGCGCCCGAAACCTAGTCCCCATGAGTTCTCCTTCGTGGGGAGGCAGGATTGGGCGCGCGAAGAAGTTCTGCGCCCAGTCCCCAGCCATGCCTCCTGTGCCAGCTCGGCCGCTCAGCGCCGAGGCCCCGTCGCACCGACGGCCCCAAACGAGCTTCTGGCAGCTGCATTCTGCAAAGGGAAAGTCTCCTCGGGCAGCAAACCACAGCCCCAACGCGCCTCGGATCGAGAAAGCAACGCAAGCCGTTTCCGCCCCCGGCCCTCTGCTCTCCATAGGGCGAACCGGGCCTGGGCTGCCCCGGCTCCCTGGGCCCTGCTGCTTTGCTGGGGGTCTCCGGTGCCCGAAACCCACTCCCCACGGGTTCTCCTTCGTGGGGAAGCAGAATTCGGCGCGCGAAGGCCTTCTGCGCCCAGCCCCAGCCATGCCCCTTGAGCCAGCTCGGCCGCTCAGCGCCGAGGCCCCGTTGCACCTAAGGCCCAAAACGAGCTTCTGGGAACTGCATTCTGCAAAGGGAAACACTCCTCCGGCAGCAAACCACAGCCCCAACGCGCCTCGGATCGAGAAAGCAACGCAAGCCGTTTTCGCCCCCGGCCCTCTGCTCTCCATAGGGCGAACCGGGCCTGGGCTGCCCCGGCTCCCTGGGCCCTGCTGCTTTGCTGGGGGTCTCCGGTGCCCGAAACCCACTCCCCACGGGTTCTCCTTCGTGGGGAAGCAGGATTGGGCGCACGAAGGCCTTCTGCGCCCAGCCCCAACCATGCCCCTTGAGCCAGCTCGGCCGCTCAGCGCCGAGGCCCCGTTGCACCGAAGGCCCAAAACGAGCTTCTAGGAACTGCATTCTGCAAAGTGAAACACTCCTCCGGCAGCAAACCACAGCCCCAATGCGCCTCGGATCCAGAGAGCAACGCAAGCTGTTTTTGCCCCCGGCCCTACGCTCTCCATAGCGCAACGCAGGGCAGGGCTGCCCCTGGCTACCAGAGCCCTGCTGCTTTACTGGGTGTCTTCGGCGGCCAAAACCTTCTCCCCACGGGTTCTCCTTCGTGGGGAAGCAGGATTGGGAGCGCGAAGAAGTTCTGTGCCCAGGCCCCAGCCATGCCCCCTGAGCCAGCTTGGCCGCTCAGCGCCGAGGCCCCATCACACGGAACGCCCCAAACGAGCTTCTGGCAGCTGCATTCTGCAAAGGGAAACTCTCCTCGGGCAGCAAACCACAGCCCCAACGCGCCTCGAATCCAGAAAGCAACGCAAGCCTTTTTCAGCCCCGGCCCCACGCTCTCCATAGGGCAAAGCAGGTAGAGCTGCCCCTGGCTCCCTGGGCCCTGCTGCTTTGCTGGGTGTCTCAGCGTCCGAAACCCACTCCGCACGGGTTTTCCTTCGTGGGGAAGCAGGATTGGGCGCGAGAAGGCCTTCTGCGCCAAGGCCCCAGCCATGCCCCCTGAGCCAGCTCGGCCGCGCAGCGCCGAAGCCACGTCGCACCGATGGCCCCAAACGAGCTTCTGGCAGCTGCATTCTGCAAAGGGAAACTCTCCTCGGGCAGCAAACCACAGACTCAACGCGCCTCAGATCCAGAAAGCAACGCAAGCCGTTTTCGCCACCGGTCCCACGCTCTCCATAGCGCAAAGCGGGGCTAGCCTGCCCCTGGCTCCCTGGGCCCTGCTGCTTTGCTGGGGGTCTCCGGCGGCGCAAACCCAGTCCCCAAGTGTTCTCCTTCGTGGGGAAGCAGGATTGTGCGCGCGAAAGCCTTCTGCGCCCAGCCCCAGCCATGCCCCTTGAGCCAGCTCGGCCGCTCAGCGCCGAGGCCCCGTTGCACCGAAGGCCCAAAACGAGCTTCTGGGAACTGCATTCTGCAAAGGGAAACACTCCTCCGGCAGCAAACCACAGCCCCAATGCGCCTCAGATCCAGAGAGCAGCGCAAGCCGTTTTCGCCCCCGGCCCCACGCTCTCCATAGCGCAAAGCGAGGCTGGGCTGCCCCTGGCTCCCTGGGCCCTGCTGCATTGCTGGGGGTCTCCAGCGCCCGAAACCTAGTCCCCATGAGTTCTCCTTCGTGGGGAGGCAGGATTGGGCGCGCGAAGAAGTTCTGCGCCCAGTCCCCAGCCATGCCTCCTGTGCCAGCTCGGCCGCTCAGCGCCGAGGCCCCGTCGCACCGACGGCCCCAAACGAGCTTCTGGCAGCTGCATTCTGCAAAGGGAAAGTCTCCTCGGGCAGCAAACCACAGCCCCAACGCGCCTCGGATCGAGAAAGCAACGCAAGCCGTTTCCGCCCCCGGCCCTCTGCTCTCCATAGGGCGAACCGGGCCTGGGCTGCCCCGGCTCCCTGGGCCCTGCTGCTTTGCTGGGGGTCTCCGGTGCCCGAAACCCACTCCCCACGGGTTCTCCTTCGTGGGGAAGCAGAATTCGGCGCGCGAAGGCCTTCTGCGCCCAGCCCCAGCCATGCCCCTTGAGCCAGCTCGGCCGCTCAGCGCCGAGGCCCCGTTGCACCGAAGGCCCAAAACGAGCTTCTGGGAACTGCATTCTGCAAAGGGAAACACTCCTCCGGCAGCAAACCACAGCCCCAATGCGCCTCAGATCCAGAGAGCAACACAAGCCGTTTTCGCCCCCGGCCCCACGCTCTCCATAGCGCAAAGCGAGGCTGAGCTCCCTGGGCCCTGCTGCATTGCTGGGGGTCTCCAGCCCCCGAAACCTAGTCCCCATGAGTTCTCCTTCGTGGGGAGGCAGGATTGGGCGCGCGAAGACGTTCTGCGCCCAGTCCCCAGCCATGCCTCCTGTGCCAGCTCGGCCGCTCAGCGCCGAGGCCCCATCGCACCGACGGCCCCAAACGAGCTTCTGGCAGCTGCATTCTGCAAAGGGAAACTCTCCTCGGGCAGCAAACCTCAGCCCAAACGCGCCTCGGATCGAGAAAGCAACGCAAGCCGTTTTCGCCCCCGGCCCTCTGCTCTCCATAGGGCGAACCGGGCCTGGGCTGCCCCGGCTCCCTGGGCCCTGCTGCTTTGCTGGGGGTCTCCGGTGCCCGAAACCCACTCCCCACGGGTTCTCCTTCGTGGGGAAGCAGGATTGGGCGCGCGAAGGCCTTCTGTGCCCAGCCCCAGCCATGCCCCTTGAGCCAGCTCGGCCGCTCAGCACCGAGGCCCCGTTGCACCGAAGGCCCAAAACGAGCTTCTGGGAACTGCATTCTGCAAAGGGAAACACTCCTCCGGCAGCAAACCACAGCCCCAATGTGCCTCATATCCAGAGAGCAACGCAAGCCGTTTTTGCCCCCGGCCCCACGCTCTCCATAGGGCAAAGCAGGGCTGAGCTGACCCTGGCTCCCTGGACCCTGCTGCTTTGCTGGGTGTCTCCGGCGGAAGACACTCACTCCCCACGGGTTCTCCTTCGTTGGGAAGCAGGATTAGGGGGACGATGGCCTCATGCGCACAGTTCCCAGCCATGCCCCTTGAGCCAGCTCGGCGGCACAGCGCTGAGGTCCAGTCGCACCTTCGGCCCAAAACGAGCTTCTGGCAGCTGCATTCTGCAAAGGGAAACTCTCCTCGGGCAGCAAACCACAGCCCCAACGTGCCTCGGATCCAGAAAGCAACGCAAGCCGTTTTCGCCACCGGCCCCACGCTCTCCATAGCGCAAAGCGGGGCTGGCCTGCCCCTGGCTACCAGAGCCCTGCTGCTTTACTGGGTGTCTTCGGCGGCCAAAACCTTCTCCCCACGGGTTCTCCTTCGTGGGGAAGCAGGATTGGGAGCGCGAAGAAGTTCTGTGCCCAGGCCCCAGCCATGCCCCCTGAGCCAGCTTGGCTGCTCAGCGCCGAGGCCCCATCACACGGAACGTCCAAAACGAGCTTCTGGCAGCTGCATTCTGCAAAGGGAAACTCTCCTCGGGCAGCAAACCACAGCCCCAACGCGCCTCGAATACAGAAAGCAACACAAGCCTTTTTCAGCCCCGGCCCCACGTTCTCCATAGGGCAAAGCGGGTAGAGCTGCCCCTGGCTCCCTGGGCCCTGCTGCTTTGCTGGGGGTCTCAGCGTCCGAAACCCACTCCCCACGGTTTTTCCTTCGTGGGGAAGCAGGATTGGGCGCGAGAAGGCCTTCTGCGCCCAGGCCCCAGCCATGCCCCCTGAGCCAGCTCGGCCGCGCAGCGCCGAAGCCCCGTCGCACCGATGGCCCCAAACGAGCTTCTGGCAGCTGCATTCTGCAAAGGGAAACTCTCCTCGGGCAGCAAACCACAGACTCAACGCGCCTCAGATCCAGAAAGCAACGCAAGCCGTTTTCGCCACCGGCCCCACGCTCTCCATAGCGCAAAGCGGGGCTAGCCTGCCCCTGGCTCCCTGGGCCCTGCTGCTTTGCTGGGGGTCTCCGGCGGCGCAAACCCAGTCCCCAAGTGTTCTCCTTCGTGGGGAAGCAGGATTGTGCGCGCGAAAGCCTTCTGCGCCCAGCCCCAGCCATGCCCCTTGAGCCAGCTCGGCCGCTCAGCGCCGAGGCCCCGTTGCACCGAAGTCCCAAAACGAGATTCTGGGAACTGCATTCTGCAAAGTGAAACACTCCTCCGGCAGCAAACCACAGCCCCAATGCGCCTCAGATCCAGAGAGCAGCGCAAGCCGTTTTTGCCCCCGGCCCCACGCTCTCCATAGCGCAAAGCGAGGCTGAGCTCCCTGGGCCCTGCTGCATTGCTGGGGGTCTCCAGCCCCCGAAACCTAGTCCCCATGAGTTCTCCTTCGTGGGGAGGCAGGATTGGGCGCGCGAAGACGTTCTGCGCCCAGTCCCCAGCCATGCCTCCTGTGCCAGCTCGGCCGCGCAGCGCCGAAGCCCCGTCGCACCGATGGCCCCAAACGAGCTTCTGGCAGCTGCATTCTGCAAAGGGAAACTCTCCTCGGGCAGCAAACCACAGACTCAACGCGCCTCAGATCCAGAAAGCAACGCAAGCCGTTTTCGCCACCGGCCCCACGCTCTCCATCGCGCAAAGCGGGGCTAGCCTGCCCCTGGCTGCCTGGGCCCTGCTGCTTTGCTGGGGGTCTCCGGCGGCGCAAACCCAGTCCCCAAGTGTTCTCCTTCGTGGGGAAGCAGGATTGTGCCCGCGAAAGCCTTCTGCGCCCAGCCCCAGCCATGCCCCTTGAGCCAGCTCGGCCGCTCAGCGCCGAGGCCCCGTTGCACCGAAGGCCCAAAACGAGCTTCTGGGAACTGCATTCTGCAAAGTGAAACACTCCTCCGGCAGCAAACCACAGCCCCAATGCGCCTCAGATCCAGAGAGCAACACAAGCCGTTTTCGCCCCCGGCCCCACGCTCTCCATAGCGCAAAGCGAGGCTGGGCTGCCCCTGGCTCCCTGGGCCCTGCTGCATTGCTGGGGGTCTCCAGCGCCCGAAACCTAGTCCCCATGAGTTCTCCTTCGTGGGGAGGCAGGATTGGGCGCGCGAAGAAGTTCTGCGCCCAGTCCCCAGCCATGCCTCCTGTGCCAGCTCGGCCGCTCAGCGCCGAGGCCCCGTCGCACCGACGGCCCCAAACGACCTTCTGGCAGCTGCATTCTCCAAAGGGAAAGTCTCCTCGGGCAGCAAACCACAGCCCCAACGCGCCTCGAATCGAGAAAGCAACGCAAGCCGTTTTCGCCCCCGGCCCTCTGCTCTCCATAGGGCGAACCGGGCCTGGGCTGCCCCGGCTCCCTGGGCCCTGCTGCTTTGCTGGGGGTCTCCGGTGCCCGAAACCCACTCCCCACGGGTTCTCCTTCGTGGGGAAGCAGAATTCGGCGCGCGAAGGCCTTCTGCGCCCAGCCCCAGCCATGCCCCTTGAGCCAGCTCGGCCGCTCAGCGCCGAGGCCCCGTTGCACCGAAGGCCCAAAACGAGCTTCTGGGAACTGCATTCTGCAAAGTGAAACACTCCTCCGGCAGCAAACCACAGCCCCAATGCGCCTCAGATCCAGAGAGCAACACAAGCCGTTTTCGCCCCCGGCCCCACGCTCTCCATAGCGCAAAGCGAGGCTGAGCTCCCTGGGCCCTGCTGCATTGCTGGGGGTCTCCAGCCCCCGAAACTTAGTCCCCATGAGTTCTCCTTCGTGGGGAGGCAGGATTGGGCGCGCGAAGACGTTCTGCGCCCAGTCCCCAGCCATGCCTCCTTTGCCAGCTCGGCCGCTCAGCGCCGAGGCCCCATCGCACCGACGGCCCAAAACGAGCTTCTGGCAGCTGCATTCTGCAAAGGGAAAGTCTCCTCGGGCAGCAAACCACAGCCCCAACGCGCCTCGGATCGAGAAAGCAACGCAAGCCTTTTTCGCCCCCGGCCCTCTGCTCTCCATAGGGCGAACCGGGCCTGGGCTGCCCCAGCTCCCTGGGCCCTGCTGCTTTGCTGGGGGTCTCCGGTGCCCGAAACCCACTCCCCACGGGTTCTCCTTCGTGGGGAAGCAGGATTCGGCGCGCGAAGGCCTTCTGCGCCCAGCCCCAGCCATGCCCCTTGAGCCAGCTCGGCCGCTCAGCGCCGAGGCCCCGTTGCACCGAAGGCCCAAAACGAGCTTCTGGGAACTGCATTCTGCAAAGGGAAACACTCCTCCGGCAGCAAACCACAGCCCCAATGCGCCTCAGATCCAGAGAGCAACACAAGCCGTTTTCGCCCCCAGCCCCACGCTCTCCATAGCGCAAAGCGAGGCTGGGCTCCCTGGGCCCTGCTGCATTGCTGGGGGTCTCCAGCGCCCGAAACCTAGTCCCCATGAGTTCTCCTTCGTGGGGAGGCAGGATTGGGCGCGCGAAGAAGTTCTGCGCCCAGTCCCCAGCCATGCCTCCTGTGCCAGCTCGGCCGCTCAGCGCCGAGGCCCCGTCGCACCGACGGCCCCAAACGAGCTTCTGGCAGCTGCATTCTGCAAAGGGAAAGTCTCCTCGGGCAGCAAACCACAGCCCCAACGCGCCTCGGATCGAGAAAGCAACGCAAGCCGTTTTCGCCCCCGGCCCTCTGCTCTCCATAGGGCGAACCGGGCCTGGGCTGCCCCGGCTCCCTGGGCCCTGCTGCTTTGCTGGGGGTCTCCGGTGCCCGAAACCCACTCCCCACGGGTTCTCCTTCGTGGGGAAGCAGGATTGGGCGCACGAAGGCCTTCTGCGCCCAGCCCCAGCCATGCCCCTTGAGCCAGCTCGGCCGCTCAGCGCCGAGGCCCCGTTGCACCGAAGGCCCAAAACGAGCTTCTGGGAACTGCATTCTGCAAAGGGAAACACTCCTCCGGCAGCAAACCACAGCCCCAATGCGACTCGGATCCAGAGAGCAACGCAAGCCGTTTTTGCCCCCGGCCCTACGCTCTCCATAGCGCAACGCAGGGCAGGGCTGCCCCTGGCTACCAGAGCCCTGCTGCTTTACTGGGTGTCTTCGGCGGCCAAAACCTTCTCCCCACGGGTTCTCCTTCGTGGGGAAGCAGGATTGGGAGCGCGAAGAAGTTCTGTGCCCAGGCCCCAGCCATGCCCCCTGAGCCAGCTTGGCCGCTCAGCGCCGAGTCCCCATCACACGGAACGCCCCAAACGAGCTTCTGGCAGCTGCATTCTGCAAAGGGAAACTCTCCTCGGGCAGCAAACCACAGCCCCAACGCGCCTCGAATCCAGAAAGCAACGCAAGCCTTTTTCAGCCCCGGCCCCACGCTCTCCATAGGGCAAAGCGGGTAGAGCTGCCCCTGGCTCCCTGGGCCCTGCTGCTTTGCTGGGTGTCTCAGCGTCCGAAACCCACTCCCCACGGGTTTTCCTTCGTGGGGAAGCAGGATTGGGCGCGAGAAGGCCTTCTGCGCCAAGGCCCCAGCCATGCCCCCTGAGCCAGCTCGGCCGCGCAGCGCCGAAGCCCCGTCGCACCGATGGCCCCAAACGAGCTTCTGGCAGCTGCATTCTGCAAAGGGAAACTCTCCTCGGGCAGCAAACCACAGACTCAACGCGCCTCAGATCCAGAAAGCAACGCAAGCCGTTTTCGCCACCGGTCCCACGCTCTCCATAGCGCAAAGCGGGGCTAGCCTGCCCCTGGCTCCCTGGGCCCTGCTGCTTTGCTGGGGGTCTCCGGCGGCGCAAACCCAGTCCCCAAGTGTTCTCCTTCGTGGGGAAGCAGGATTGTGCGCGCGAAAGCCTTCTGCGCCCAGCCCCAGCCATGCCCCTTGAGCCAGCTCGGCCGCTCAGCGCCGAGGCCCCGTTGCACCGAAGGCCCAAAACGAGCTTCTGGGAACTGCATTCTGCAAAGTGAAACACTCCTCCGGCAGCAAACCACAGCCCCAATGCGCCTCAGATCCAGAGAGCAGCGCAAGCCGTTTTCGCCCCCGGCCCCACGCTCTCCATAGCGCAAAGCGAGGCTGGGCTGCCCCTGGCTCCCTGGGCCCTGCTGCATTGCTGGGGGTCTCCAGCGCCCGAAACCTAGTCCCCATGAGTTCTCCTTCGTGGGGAGGCAGGATTGGGCGCGCGAAGAAGTTCTGCGCCCAGTCCCCAGCCATGCCTCCTGTGCCAGCTCGGCCGCTCAGCGCCGAGGCCCCGTCGCACCGACGGCCCCAAACGAGCTTCTGGCAGCTGCATTCTGCAAAGGGAAAGTCTCCTCGGGCAGCAAACCACAGCCCCAACGCGCCTCGGATCGAGAAAGCAACGCAAGCCGTTTCCGCCCCCGGCCCTCTGCTCTCCATAGGGCGAACCGGGCCTGGGCTGCCCCGGCTCCCTGGGCCCTGCTGCTTTGCTGGGGGTCTCCGGTGCCCGAAACCCACTCCCCACGGGTTCTCCTTCGTGGGGAAGCAGAATTCGGCGCGCGAAGGCCTTCTGCGCCCAGCCCCAGCCATGCCCCTTGAGCCAGCTCGGCCGCTCAGCGCCGAGGCCCCGTTGCACCGAAGGCCCAAAACGAGCTTCTGGGAACTGCATTCTGCAAAGGGAAACACTCCTCCGGCAGCAAACCACAGCCCCAATGTGCCTCAGATCCAGAGAGCAACACAAGCCGTTTTCGCCCCCGGCCCCACGCTCTCCATAGCGCAAAGCGAGGCTGAGCTCCCTGGGCCCTGCTGCATTGCTGGGGGTCTCCAGCCCCCGAAACCTAGTCCCCATGAGTTCTCCTTCGTGGGGAGGCAGGATTGGGCGCGCGAAGAAGTTCTGCGCCCAGTCCCCAGCCATGCCTCCTGTGCCAGCTCGGCCGCTCAGCGCCGAGGCCCCGTCGCACCGACGGCCCCAAACGAGCTTCTGGCAGCTGCATTCTGCAAAGGGAAAGTCTCCTCGGGCAGCAAACCACAGCCCCAACGCGCCTCGGATCGAGAAAGCAACGCAAGCCGTTTTCGCCCCCGGCCCTCTGCTCTCCATAGGGCGAACCGGGCCTGGGCTGCCCCGGCTCCCTGGGCCCTGCTGCTTTGCTGGGGGTCTCCGGTGCCCGAAACCCACTCCCCACGGGTTCTCCTTCGTGGGGAAGCAGGATTGGGCGCACGAAGGCCTTCTGCGCCCAGCCCCAGCCATGCCCCTTGAGCCAGCTCGGCCGCTCAGCGCCGAGGCCCCGTTGCACCGAAGGCCCAAAACGAGCTTCTGGGAACTGCATTCTGCAAAGGGAAACACTCCTCCGGCAGCAAACCACAGCCCCAATGCGACTCGGATCCAGAGAGCAACGCAAGCCGTTTTTGCCCCCGGCCCTACGCTCTCCATAGCGCAACGCAGGGCAGGGCTGCCCCTGGCTACCAGAGCCCTGCTGCTTTACTGGGTGTCTTCGGCGGACAAAACCTTCTCCCCACGGGTTCTCCTTCGTGGGGAAGCAGGATTGGGAGCGCGAAGAAGTTCTGTGCCCAGGCCCCAGCCATGCCCCCTGAGCCAGCTTGGCCGCTCAGCGCCGAGTCCCCATCACACGGAACGCCCCAAACGAGCTTCTGGCAGCTGCATTCTGCAAAGGGAAACTCTCCTCGGGCAGCAAACCACAGCCCCAACGCGCCTCGAATCCAGAAAGCAACGCAAGCCTTTTTCAGCCCCGGCCCCACGCTCTCCATAGGGCAAAGCGGGTAGAGCTGCCCCTGGCTCCCTGGGCCCTGCTGCTTTGCTGGGTGTCTCAGCGTCCGAAACCCACTCCCCACGGGTTTTCCTTCGTGGGGAAGCAGGATTGGGCGCGAGAAGGCCTTCTGCGCCAAGGCCCCAGCCATGCCCCCTGAGCCAGCTCGGCCGCGCAGCGCCGAAGCCCCGTCGCACCGATGGCCCCAAACGAGCTTCTGGCAGCTGCATTCTGCAAAGGGAAACTCTCCTCGGGCAGCAAACCACAGACTCAACGCGCCTCAGATCCAGAAAGCAACGCAAGCCGTTTTCGCCACCGGTCCCACGCTCTCCATAGCGCAAAGCGGGGCTAGCCTGCCCCTGGCTCCCTGGGCCCTGCTGCTTTGCTGGGGGTCTCCGGCGGCGCAAACCCAGTCCCCAAGTGTTCTCCTTCGTGGGGAAGCAGGATTGTGCGTGCGAAAGCCTTCTGCGCCCAGCCCCAGCCATGCCCCTTGAGCCAGCTCGGCCGCTCAGCGCCGAGGCCCCGTTGCACCGAAGGCCCAAAACGAGCTTCTGGGAACTGCATTCTGCAAAGTGAAACACTCCTCCGGCAGCAAACCACAGCCCCAATGCGCCTCAGATCCAGAGAGCAGCGCAAGCCGTTTTCGCCCCCGGCCCCACGCTCTCCATAGCGCAAAGCGAGGCTGGGCTGCCCCTGGCTCCCTGGGCCCTGCTGCATTGCTGGGGGTCTCCAGCGCCCGAAACCTAGTCCCCATGAGTTCTCCTTCGTGGGGAGGCAGGATTGGGCGCGCGAAGAAGTTCTGCGCCCAGTCCCCAGCCATGCCTCCTGTGCCAGCTCGGCCGCTCAGCGCCGAGGCCCCGTCGCACCGACGGCCCCAAACGAGCTTCTGGCAGCTGCATTCTGCAAAGGGAAAGTCTCCTCGGGCAGCAAACCACAGCCCCAACGCGCCTCGGATCGAGAAAGCAACGCAAGCCGTTTCCGCCCCCGGCCCTCTGCTCTCCATAGGGCGAACCGGGCCTGGGCTGCCCCGGCTCCCTGGGCCCTGCTGCTTTGCTGGGGGTCTCCGGTGCCCGAAACCCACTCCCCACGGGTTCTCCTTCGTGGGGAAGCAGAATTCGGCGCGCGAAGGCCTTCTGCGCCCAGCCCCAGCCATGCCCCTTGAGCCAGCTCGGCCGCTCAGCGCCGAGGCCCCGTTGCACCGAAGGCCCAAAACGAGCTTCTGGGAACTGCATTCTGCAAAGGGAAACACTCCTCCGGCAGCAAACCACAGCCCCAATGCGCCTCAGATCCAGAGAGCAACACAAGCCGTTTTCGCCCCCGGCCCCACGCTCTCCATAGCGCAAAGCGAGGCTGAGCTCCCTGGGCCCTGCTGCATTGCTGGGGGTCTCCAGCCCCCGAAACCTAGTCCCCATGAGTTCTCCTTCGTGGGGAGGCAGGATTGGGCGCGCGAAGACGTTCTGCGCCCAGTCCCCAGCCATGCCTCCTGTGCCAGCTCGGCCGCTCAGCGCCGAGGCCCCATCGCACCGACGGCCCCAAACGAGCTTCTGGCAGCTGCATTCTGCAAAGGGAAACTCTCCTCGGGCAGCAAACCACAGCCCAAACGCGCCTCGGATCGAGAAAGCAACGCAAGCCGTTTTCGCCCCCGGCCCTCTGCTCTCCATAGGGCGAACCGGGCCTGGGCTGCCCCGGCTCCCTGGGCCCTGCTGCTTTGCTGGGGGTCTCCGGTGCCCGAAACCCACTCCCCACGGGTTCTCCTTCGTGGGGAAGCAGGATTGGGCGCGCGAAGGCCTTCTGCGCCCAGCCCCAGCCATGCCCCTTGAGCCAGCTCGGCCGCTCAGCACCGAGGCCCCGTTGCACCGAAGGCCCAAAACGAGCTTCTGGGAACTGCATTCTGCAAAGTGAAACACTCCTCCGGCAGCAAACCACAGCCCCAATGTGCCTCAGATCCAGAGAGCAACGCAAGCCGTTTTTGACCCGGCCCCACGCTCTCCATAGGGCAAAGCAGGGCTGAGCTGACCCTGGCTCCCTGGACCCTGCTGCTTTGCTGGGTGTCTCCGGCGGAAGACACTCACTCCCCACGGGTTCTCCTTCGTTGGGAAGCAGGATTAGGGGGACGATGGCCTCATGCGCACAGTTCCCAGCCATGCCCCTTGAGCCAGCTCGGCGGCACAGCGCTGAGGTCCAGTCGCACCTTCGGCCCAAAACGAGCTTCTGGCAGCTGCATTCTGCAAAGGGAAACTCTCCTCGGGCAGCAAACCACAGCCCCAACGTGCCTCGGATCCAGAAAGCAACGCAAGCCGTTTTCGCCACCGGCCCCACGCTCTCCATAGCGCAAAGCGGGGCTGGCCTGCCCCTGGCTACCAGAGCCCTGCTGCTTTACTGGGTGTCTTCGGCGGCCAAAACCTTCTCCCCACGGGTTCTCCTTCGTGGGGAAGCAGGATTGGGAGCGCGAAGAAGTTCTGTGCCCAGGCCCCAGCCATGCCCCCTGAGCCAGCTTGGCTGCTCAGCGCCGAGGCCCCATCACACGGAACGTCCAAAACGAGCTTCTGGCAGCTGCATTCTGCAAAGGGAAACTCTCCTCGGGCAGCAAACCACGCCCCAACGCGCCTCGAATACAGAAAGCAACACAAGCCTTTTTCAGCCCCAGCCCCACGTTCTCCATAGGGCAAAGCGGGTAGAGCTGCCCCTGGCTCCCTGGGCCCTGCTGCTTTGCTGGGGGTCTCAGCGTCCGAAACCCACTCCCCACGGTTTTTCCTTCGTGGGGAAGCAGGATTGGGCGCGAGAAGGCCTTCTGCGCCCAGGCCCCAGCCATGCCCCCTGAGCCAGCTCGGCCGCGCAGCGCCGAAGCCCCGTCGCACCGATGGCCCCAAACGAGCTTCTGGCAGCTGCATTCTGCAAAGGGAAACTCTCCTCGGGCAGCAAACCACAGACTCAACGCGCCTCAGATCCAGAAAGCAACGCAAGCCGTTTTCGCCACCGGCCCCACGCTCTCCATCGCGCAAAGCGAGGCTGAGCTCCCTGGGCCCTGCTGCATTGCTGGGGGTCTCCAGCCCCCGAAACCTAGTCCCCATGAGTTCTCCTTCGTGGGGAGGCAGGATTGGGCGCGCGAAGACGTTCTGCGCCCAGTCCCCAGCCATGCCTCCTGTGCCAGCTCGGCCGCGCAGCGCCGAAGCCCCGTCGCACCGATGGCCCCAAACGAGCTTCTGGCAGCTGCATTCTGCAAAGGGAAACTCTCCTCGGGCAGCAAACCACAGACTCAACGCGCCTCAGATCCAGAAAGCAACGCAAGCCGTTTTCGCCACCGGCCCCACGCTCTCCATCGCGCAAAGCGGGGCTAGCCTGCCCCTGGCTGCCTGGGCCCTGCTGCTTTGCTGGGGGTCTCCGGCGGCGCAAACCCAGTCCCCAAGTGTTCTCCTTCGTGGGGAAGCAGGATTGTGCCCGCGAAAGCCTTCTGCGCCCAGCCCCAGCCATGCCCCTTGAGCCAGCTCGGCCGCTCAGCGCCGAGGCCCCGTTGCACCGAAGGCCCAAAACGAGCTTCTGGGAACTGCATTCTGCAAAGTGAAACACTCCTCCGGCAGCAAACCACAGCCCCAATGCGCCTCAGATCCAGAGAGCAACACAAGCCGTTTTCGCCCCCGGCCCCACGCTCTCCATAGCGCAAAGCGAGGCTGAGCTCCCTGGGCCCTGCTGCATTGCTGGGGGTCTCCAGCCCCCGAAACCTAGTCCCCATGAGTTCTCCTTCGTGGGGAGGCAGGATTGGGCGCGCGAAGACGTTCTGCGCCCAGTCCCCAGCCATGCCTCCTTTGCCAGCTCGGCCGCTCAGCGCCGAGGCCCCATCGCACCGACGGCCCCAAACGAGCTTCTGGCAGCTGCATTCTGCAAAGGGAAAGTCTCCTCGGGCAGCAAACCACAGCCCAAACGCGCCTCGGATCGAGAAAGCAACGCAAGCCGTTTTCGCCCCCGGCCCTCTGCTCTCCATAGGGCGAACCGGGCCTGGGCTGCCCCGGCTCCCTGGGCCCTGCTGCTTTGCTGGGGGTCTCCGGTGCCCGAAACCCACTCCCCACGGGTTCTCCTTCGTGGGGAAGCAGGATTGGGCGCGCGAAGGCCTTCTGTGCCCAGCCCCAACCATGCCCCTTGAGCCAGCTCGGCCGCTCAGCACCGAGGCCCCGTTGCACCGAAGGCCCAAAACGAGCTTCTGGGAACTGCATTCTGCAAAGTGAAACACTCCTCCGGCAGCAAACCACAGCCCCAATGTGCCTCAGATCCAGAGAGCAACGCAAGCCGTTTTTGCCCCCGGCCCCACGCTCTCCATAGGGCAAAGCAGGGCTGAGCTGACCCTGGCTCCCTGGACCCTGCTGCTTTGCTGGGGGTCTCCGGCGGAAGACACTCACTCCCCACGGGTTCTCCTTCGTTGGGAAGCAGGATTAGGGGGACGATGGCCTCATGCGCACAGTTCCCAGCCATGCCCCTTGAGCCAGCTCGGCGGCACAGCGCTGAGGTCCAGTCGCACCTTCGGCCCAAAACGAGCTTCTGGCAGCTGCATTCTGCAAAGGGAAACTCTCCTCGGGCAGCAAACCACAGCCCCAACGTGCCTCGGATCCAGAAAGCAACGCAAGCCGTTTTCGCCACCGGCCCCACGCTCTCCATAGCGCAAAGCGGGGCTGGCCTGCCCCTGGCTACCAGAGCCCTGCTGCTTTACTGGGTGTCTTCGGCGGCCAAAACCTTCTCCCCACGGGTTCTCCTTCGTGGGGAAGCAGGATTGGGAGCGCGAAGAAGTTCTGTGCCCAGGCCCCAGCCATGCCCCCTGAGCCAGCTTGGCTGCTCAGCGTCGAGGCCCCATCACACGGAACGCCCAAAACGAGCTTCTGGCAGCTGCATTCTGCAAAGGGAAACTCTCCTCGGGCAGCAAACCACAGCCCCAACGCGCCTCGAATACAGAAAGCAACACAAGCCTTTTTCAGCCCCGGCCCCACGTTCTCCATAGGGCAAAGCGGGTAGAGCTGCCCCTGGCTCCCTGGGCCCTGCTGCATTGCTGGGGGTCTCCAGCGCCCGAAACCTAGTCCCCATGAGTTCTCCTTCGTGGGGAGGCAGGATTGGGCGCGCGAAGAAGTTCTGCGCCCAGTCCCCAGCCATGCCTCCTGTGCCAGCTCGTCCCCTCAGCTCCGAGGCCCCGTCGCACCGATGGCCCCAAACGAGCTTCTGGCAGCTGCATTCTGCAAAGGGAAAGTCTCCTCGGGCAGCAAACCACAGCCCCAACGCGCCTCGGATCGAGAAAGCAACGCAAGCCGATTTCGCCCCCGGCCCTCTGCTCTCCATAGGGCGAACCGGGCCTGGGCTGCCCCGGCTCCCTGGGCCCTGCTGCTTTGCTGGGGGTCTCCGGCGGCGCAAACCCAGTCCCCAAGTGTTCTCCTTCGTGGGGAAGCAGGATTGTGCGCGCGAAAGCCTTCTGCGCCCAGCCCCAGCCATGCCCCTTGAGCCAGCTCGGCCGCTGAGCGCCGAGGCCCCGTTGCACCGAAGTCCCAAAACGAGCTTCTGGGAACTGCATTCTGCAAAGTGAAACACTCCTCCGGCAGCAAACAACAGCCCCAATGCGCCTCAGATCCAGAGAGCAGCGCAAGCCGTTTTTGCCCCCGGCCCCACGCTCTCCATAGCGCAAAGCGAGGCTGAGCTCCCTGGGCCCTGCTGCATTGCTGGGGGTCTCCAGCCCCCGAAACCTAGTCCCCATGAGTTCTCCTTCGTGGGGAGGCAGGATTGGGCGCGCGAAGACGTTCTGCGCCCAGTCCCCAGCCATGCCTCCTGTGCCAGCTCGGCCGCGCAGCGCCGAAGCCCCGTCGCACCGATGGCCCCAAACGAGCTTCTGGCAGCTGCATTCTGCAAAGGGAAACTCTCCTCGGGCAGCAAACCACAGACTCAACGCGCCTCAGATCCAGAAAGCAACGCAAGCCGTTTTCGCCACCGGCCCCACGCTCTCCATCGCGCAAAGCGGGGCTAGCCTGCCCCTGGCTGCCTGGGCCCTGCTGCTTTGCTGGGGGTCTCCGGCGGCGCAAACCCAGTCCCCAAGTGTTCTCCTTCGTGGGGAAGCAGGATTGTGCCCGCGAAAGCCTTCTGCGCCCAGCCCCAGCCATGCCCCTTGAGCCAGCTCGGCCGCTCAGCGCCGAGGCCCCGTTGCACCGAAGGCCCAAAACGAGCTTCTGGGAACTGCATTCTGCAAAGTGAAACACTCCTCCGGCAGCAAACCACAGCCCCAATGCGCCTCAGATCCAGAGAGCAACACAAGCCGTTTTCGCCCCCGGCCCCACGCTCTCCATAGCGCAAAGCGAGGCTGAGCTCCCTGGGCCCTGCTGCATTGCTGGGGGTCTCCAGCCCCCGAAACCTAGTCCCCATGAGTTCTCCTTCGTGGGGAGGCAGGATTGGGCGCGCGAAGACGTTCTGCGCCCAGTCCCCAGCCATGCCTCCTTTGCCAGCTCGGCCGCTCAGCGCCGAGGCCCCATCGCACCGACGGCCCCAAACGAGCTTCTGGCAGCTGCATTCTGCAAAGGGAAAGTCTCCTCGGGCAGCAAACCACAGCCCAAACGCGCCTCGGATCGAGAAAGCAACGCAAGCCGTTTTCGCCCCCGGCCCTCTGCTCTCCATAGGGCGAACCGGGCCTGGGCTGCCCCGGCTCCCTGGGCCCTGCTGCTTTGCTGGGGGTCTCCGGTGCCCGAAACCCACTCCCCACGGGTTCTCCTTCGTGGGGAAGCAGGATTGGGCGCGCGAAGGCCTTCTGTGCCCAGCCCCAACCATGCCCCTTGAGCCAGCTCGGCCGCTCAGCACCGAGGCCCCGTTGCACCGAAGGCCCAAAACGAGCTTCTGGGAACTGCATTCTGCAAAGTGAAACACTCCTCCGGCAGCAAACCACAGCCCCAATGTGCCTCAGATCCAGAGAGCAACGCAAGCCGTTTTTGCCCCCGGCCCCACGCTCTCCATAGGGCAAAGCAGGGCTGAGCTGACCCTGGCTCCCTGGACCCTGCTGCTTTGCTGGGTGTCTCCGGCGGAAGACACTCACTCCCCACGGGTTCTCCTTCGTTGGGAAGCAGGATTAGGGGGACGATGGCCTCATGCGCACAGTTCCCAGCCATGCCCCTTGAGCCAGCTCGGCGGCACAGCGCTGAGGTCCAGTCGCACCTTCGGCCCAAAACGAGCTTCTGGCAGCTGCATTCTGCAAAGGGAAACTCTCCTCGGGCAGCAAACCACAGCCCCAACGTGCCTCGGATCCAGAAAGCAACGCAAGCCGTTTTCGCCACCGGCCCCACGCTCTCCATAGCGCAAAGCGGGGCTGGCCTGCCCCTGGCTACCAGAGCCCTGCTGCTTTACTGGGTGTCTTCGGCGGCCAAAACCTTCTCCCCACGGGTTCTCCTTCGTGGGGAAGCAGGATTGGGAGCGCGAAGAAGTTCTGTGCCCAGGCCCCAGCCATGCCCCCTGAGCCAGCTTGGCTGCTCAGCGTCGAGGCCCCATCACACGGAACGCCCAAAACGAGCTTCTGGCAGCTGCATTCTGCAAAGGGAAACTCTCCTCGGGCAGCAAACCACAGCCCCAACGCGCCTCGAATACAGAAAGCAACACAAGCCTTTTTCAGCCCCGGCCCCACGTTCTCCATAGGGCAAAGCGGGTAGAGCTGCCCCTGGCTCCCTGGGCCCTGCTGCATTGCTGGGGGTCTCCAGCGCCCGAAACCTAGTCCCCATGAGTTCTCCTTCGTGGGGAGGCAGGATTGGGCGCGCGAAGAAGTTCTGCGCCCAGTCCCCAGCCATGCCTCCTGTGCCAGCTCGTCCCCTCAGCTCCGAGGCCCCGTCGCACCGACGGCCCCAAACGAGCTTCTGGCAGCTGCATTCTGCAAAGGGAAAGTCTCCTCGGGCAGCAAACCACAGCCCCAACGCGCCTCGGATCGAGAAAGCAACGCAAGCCGATTTCGCCCCCGGCCCTCTGCTCTCCATAGGGCGAACCGGGCCTGGGCTGCCCCGGCTCCCTGGGCCCTGCTGCTTTGCTGGGGGTCTCCGGTGCCCGAAACCCACTCCCCACGGGTTCTCCTTCGTGGGGAAGCAGGATTGGGCGCGCGAAGACGTTCTGCGCCCAGTCCCCAGCCATGCCTCCTGTGCCAGCTCGGCCGCTCAGCGCCGAGGCCCCTTCGCACCGACGGCCCCAAACGACCTTCTGGCAGCTGCATTCTGCAAAGGGAAAGTCTCCTCGGGCAGCAAACCACAGCCCCAACGCGCCTCGGATCGAGAAAGCAACGCAAGCCGTTTTCGCCCCCGGCCCTCTGCTCTCCATAGGGCGAACCGGGCCTGGGCTGCCCCGGCTCCCTGGGCCCTGCTGCTTTGCTGGGGGTCTCCGGTGCCCGAAACCCACTCCCCACGGGTTCTCCTTCGTGGGGAAGCAGAATTCGGCGCGCGAAGGCCTTCTGCGCCCAGCCCCAGCCATGCCCCTTGAGCCAGCTCGGCCGCTCAGCGCCGAGGCCCCGTTGCACCGAAGGCCCAAAACGAGCTTCTGGGAACTGCATTCTGCAAAGTGAAACACTCCTCCGGCAGCAAACCACAGCCCCAATGCGCCTCAGATCCAGAGAGCAACACAAGCCGTTTTCGCCCCCGGCCCCACGCTCTCCATAGCGCAAAGCGAGGCTGAGCTCCCTGGGCCCTGCTGCATTGCTGGGGGTCTCCAGCCCCCGAAACCTAGTCCCCATGAGTTCTCCTTCGTGGGGAGGCAGGATTGGGCGCGCGAAGACGTTCTGCGCCCAGTCCCCAGCCATGCCTCCTTTGCCAGCTCGGCCGCTCAGCGCCGAGGCCCCATCGCACCGACGGCCCCAAACGAGCTTCTGGCAGCTGCATTCTGCAAAGGGAAACTCTCCTCGGGCAGCAAACCACAGCCCAAACGCGCCTCGGATCGAGAAAGCAACGCAAGCCGTTTTCGCCCCCGGCCCTCTGCTCTCCATAGGGCGAACCGGGCCTGGGCTGCCCCGGCTCCCTGGGCCCTGCTGCTTTGCTGGGGGTCTCCGGTGCCCGAAACCCACTCCCCACGGGTTCTCCTTCGTGGGGAAGCAGGATTGGGCGCACGAAGGCCTTCTGCGCCCAGCCCCAGCCATGCCCCTTGAGCCAGCTCGGCCGCTCAGCGCCGAGGCCCCGTTGCACCGAAGGCCCAAAACGAGCTTCTGGGAACTGCATTCTGCAAAGGGAAACACTCCTCCGGCAGCAAACCACAGCCCCAATGCGCCTCGGATCCAGAGAGCAACGCAAGCCGTTTTTGCCCCCGGCCCTACGCTCTCCATAGCGCAACGCAGGGCAGGGCTGCCCCTGGCTACCAGAGCCCTGCTGCTTTACTGGGTGTCTTCGGCGGCCAAAACCTTCTCCCCACGGGTTCTCCTTCGTGGGGAAGCAGGATTGGGAGCGCGAAGAAGTTCTGTGCCCAGGCCCCAGCCATGCCCCCTGAGCCAGCTTGGCCGCTCAGCGCCGAGTCCCCATCACACGGAACGCCCCAAACGAGCTTCTGGCAGCTGCATTCTGCAAAGGGAAACTCTCCTCGGGCAGCAAACCACAGCCCCAACGCGCCTCGAATCCAGAAAGCAACGCAAGCCTTTTTCAGCCCCGGCCCCACGCTCTCCATAGGGCAAAGCAGGTAGAGCTGCCCCTGGCTCCCTGGGCCCTGCTGCTTTGCTGGGTGTCTCAGCGTCCGAAACCCACTCCCCACGGGTTTTCCTTCGTGGGGAAGCAGGATTGGGCGCGAGAAGGCCTTCTGCGCCAAGGCCCCAGCCATGCCCCCTGAGCCAGCTCGGCCGCGCAGCGCCGAAGCCCCGTCGCACCGATGGCCCCAAACGAGCTTCTGGCAGCTGCATTCTGCAAAGGGAAACTCTCCTCGGGCAGCAAACCACAGACTCAACGCGCCTCAGATCCAGAAAGCAACGCAAGCCGTTTTCGCCACCGGTCCCACGCTCTCCATAGCGCAAAGCGGGGCTAGCCTGCCCCTGGCTCCCTGGGCCCTGCTGCTTTGCTGGGGGTCTCCGGCGGCGCAAACCCAGTCCCCAAGTGTTCTCCTTCGTGGGGAAGCAGGATTGTGCGCGCGAAAGCCTTCTGCGCCCAGCCCCAGCCATGCCCCTTGAGCCAGCTCGGCCGCTCAGCGCCGAGGCCCCGTTGCACCGAAGGCCCAAAACGAGCTTCTGGGAACTGCATTCTGCAAAGTGAAACACTCCTCCGGCAGCAAACCACAGCCCCAATGCGCCTCAGATCCAGAGAGCAGCGCAAGCCGTTTTCGCCCCCGGCCCCACGCTCTCCATAGCGCAAAGCGAGGCTGGGCTGCCCCTGGCTCCCTGGGCCCTGCTGCATTGCTGGGGGTCTCCAGCGCCCGAAACCTAGTCCCCATGAGTTCTCCTTCGTGGGGAGGCAGGATTGGGCGCGCGAAGAAGTTCTGCGCCCAGTCCCCAGCCATGCCTCCTGTGCCAGCTCGGCCGCTCAGCGCCGAGGCCCCGTCGCACCGACGGCCCCAAACGAGCTTCTGGCAGCTGCATTCTGCAAAGGGAAAGTCTCCTCGGGCAGCAAACCACAGCCCCAACGCGCCTCGGATCGAGAAAGCAACGCAAGCCGTTTCCGCCCCCGGCCCTCTGCTCTCCATAGGGCGAACCGGGCCTGGGCTGCCCCGGCTCCCTGGGCCCTGCTGCTTTGCTGGGGGTCTCCGGTGCCCGAAACCCACTCCCCACGGGTTCTCCTTCGTGGGGAAGCAGAATTCGGCGCGCGAAGGCCTTCTGCGCCCAGCCCCAGCCATGCCCCTTGAGCCAGCTCGGCCGCTCAGCGCCGAGGCCCCGTTGCACCGAAGGCCCAAAACGAGCTTCTGGGAACTGCATTCTGCAAAGGGAAACACTCCTCCGGCAGCAAACCACAGCCCCAATGCGCCTCAGATCCAGAGAGCAACACAAGCCGTTTTCGCCCCCGGCCCCACGCTCTCCATAGCGCAAAGCGAGGCTGAGCTCCCTGGGCCCTGCTGCATTGCTGGGGGTCTCCAGCCCCCGAAACCTAGTCCCCATGAGTTCTCCTTCGTGGGGAGGCAGGATTGGGCGCGCGAAGACGTTCTGCGCCCAGTCCCCAGCCATGCCTCCTGTGCCAGCTCGGCCGCTCAGCGCCGAGGCCCCATCGCACCGACGGCCCCAAACGAGCTTCTGGCAGCTGCATTCTGCAAAGGGAAACTCTCCTCGGGCAGCAAACCACAGCCCAAACGCGCCTCGGATCGAGAAAGCAACGCAAGCCGTTTTCGCCCCCGGCCCTCTGCTCTCCATAGGGCGAACCGGGCCTGGGCTGCCCCGGCTCCCTGGGCCCTGCTGCTTTGCTGGGGGTCTCCGGTGCCCGAAACCCACTCCCCACGGGTTCTCCTTCGTGGGGAAGCAGGATTGGGCGCGCGAAGGCCTTCTGCGCCCAGCCCCAGCCATGCCCCTTGAGCCAGCTCGGCCGCTCAGCACCGAGGCCCCGTTGCACCGAAGGCCCAAAACGAGCTTCTGGGAACTGCATTCTGCAAAGTGAAACACTCCTCCGGCAGCAAACCACAGCCCCAATGTGCCTCAGATCCAGAGAGCAACGCAAGCCGTTTTTGCCCCCGGCCCCACGCTCTCCATAGGGCAAAGCAGGGCTGAGCTGACCCTGGCTCCCTGGACCCTGCTGCTTTGCTGGGTGTCTCCGGCGGAAGACACTCACTCCCCACGGGTTCTCCTTCGTTGGGAAGCAGGATTAGGGGGACGATGGCCTCATGCGCACAGTTCCCAGCCATGCCCCTTGAGCCAGCTCGGCGGCACAGCGCTGAGGTCCAGTCGCACCTTCGGCCCAAAACGAGCTTCTGGCAGCTGCATTCTGCAAAGGGAAACTCTCCTCGGGCAGCAAACCACAGCCCCAACGTGCCTCGGATCCAGAAAGCAACGCAAGCCGTTTTCGCCACCGGCCCCACGCTCTCCATAGCGCAAAGCGGGGCTGGCCTGCCCCTGGCTACCAGAGCCCTGCTGCTTTACTGGGTGTCTTCGGCGGCCAAAACCTTCTCCCCACGGGTTCTCCTTCGTGGGGAAGCAGGATTGGGAGCGCGAAGAAGTTCTGTGCCCAGGCCCCAGCCATGCCCCCTGAGCCAGCTTGGCTGCTCAGCGCCGAGGCCCCATCACACGGAACGTCCAAAACGAGCTTCTGGCAGCTGCATTCTGCAAAGGGAAACTCTCCTCGGGCAGCAAACCACGCCCCAACGCGCCTCGAATACAGAAAGCAACACAAGCCTTTTTCAGCCCCAGCCCCACGTTCTCCATAGGGCAAAGCGGGTAGAGCTGCCCCTGGCTCCCTGGGCCCTGCTGCTTTGCTGGGGGTCTCAGCGGCCGAAACCCACTCCCCACGGTTTTTCCTTCGTGGGGAAGCAGGATTGGGCGCGAGAAGGCCTTCTGCGCCCAGGCCCCAGCCATGCCCCCTGAGCCAGCTCGGCCGCGCAGCGCCGAAGCCCCGTCGCACCGATGGCCCCAAACGAGCTTCTGGCAGCTGCATTCTGCAAAGGGAAACTCTCCTCGGGCAGCAAACCACAGCCCCAACGTGCCTCGGATCGAGAAAGCAACGCAAGCCGTTTTCGCCACCGGCCCCACGCTCTCCATAGCGCAAAGCGGGGCTAGCCTGCCCCTGGCTCCCTGGGCCCTGCTGCTTTGCTGGGGGTCTCCGGCGGCGCAAACCCAGTCCCCAAGTGTTCTCCTTCGTGGGGAAGCAGGATTGTGCGCGCGAAAGCCTTCTGCGCCCAGCCCCAGCCATGCCCCTTGAGCCAGCTCGGCCGCTCAGCGCCGAGGCCCCGTTGCACCGAAGTCCCAAAACGAGCTTCTGGGAACTGCATTCTGCAAAGTGAAACACTCCTCCGGCAGCAAACAACAGCCCCAATGCGCCTCAGATCCAGAGAGCAGCGCAAGCCGTTTTTGCCCCCGGCCCCACGCTCTCCATAGCGCAAAGCGAGGCTGAGCTCCCTGGGCCCTGCTGCATTGCTGGGGGTCTCCAGCCCCCGAAACCTAGTCCCCATGAGTTCTCCTTCGTGGGGAGGCAGGATTGGGCGCGCGAAGACGTTCTGCGCCCAGTCCCAAGCCATGCCTCCTGTGCCAGCTCGGCCGCGCAGCGCCGAAGCCCCGTCGCACCGATGGCCCCAAACGAGCTTCTGGCAGCTGCATTCTGCAAAGGGAAACTCTCCTCGGGCAGCAAACCACAGACTCAACGCGCCTCAGATCCAGAAAGCAACGCAAGCCGTTTTCGCCACCGGCCCCACGCTCTCCATCGCGCAAAGCGGGGCTAGCCTGCCCCTGGCTGCCTGGGCCCTGCTGCTTTGATGGGGGTCTCCGGCGGCGCAAACCCAGTCCCCAAGTGTTCTCCTTCGTGGGGAAGCAGGATTGTGCCCGCGAAAGCCTTCTGCGCCCAGCCCCAGCCATGCCCCTTGAGCCAGCTCGGCCGCTCAGCGCCGAGGCCCCGTTGCACCGAAGGCCCAAAACGAGCTTCTGGGAACTGCATTCTGCAAAGTGAAACACTCCTCCGGCAGCAAACCACAGCCCCAATGCGCCTCAGATCCAGAGAGCAACACAAGCCGTTTTCGCCCCCGGCTCCACGCTCTCCATAGCGCAAAGCGAGGCTGGGCTGCCCCTGGCTCCCTGGGCCCTGCTGCATTGCTGGGGGTCTCCAGCGCCCGAAACCTAGTCCCCATGAGTTCTCCTTCGTGGGGAGGCAGGATTGGGCGCGCGAAGAAGTTCTGCGCCCAGTCCCCAGCCATGCCTCCTGTGCCAGCTCGGCCGCTCAGCGCCGAGGCCCCGTCGCACCGACGGCCCCAAACGACCTTCTGGCAGCTGCATTCTGCAAAGGGAAAGTCTCCTCGGGCAGCAAACCACAGCCCCAACGCGCCTCGAATCGAGAAAGCAACGCAAGCCGTTTTCGCCCCCGGCCCTCTGCTCTCCATAGGGCGAACCGGGCCTGGGCTGCCCCGGCTCCCTGGGCCCTGCTGCTTTGCTGGGGGTCTCCGGTGCCCGAAACCCACTCCCCACGGGTTCTCCTTCGTGGGGAAGCAGAATTCGGCGCGCGAAGGCCTTCTGCGCCCAGCCCCAGCCATGCCCCTTGAGCCAGCTCGGCCGCTCAGCGCCGAGGCCCCGTTGCACCGAAGGCCCAAAACGAGCTTCTGGGAACTGCATTCTGCAAAGTGAAACACTCCTCCAGCAGCAAACCACAGCCCCAATGCGCCTCAGATCCAGAGAGCAACACAAGCCGTTTTCGCCCCCGGCCCCACGCTCTCCATAGCGCAAAGCGAGGCTGAGCTCCCTGGGCCCTGCTGCATTGCTGGGGGTCTCCAGCCCCCGAAACCTAGTCCCCATGAGTTCTCCTTCGTGGGGAGGCAGGATTGGGCGCGCGAAGACGTTCTGCGCCCAGTCCCCAGCCATGCCTCCTTTGCCAGCTCGGCCGCTCAGCGCCGAGGCCCCATCGCACCGACGGCCCCAAACGAGCTTCTGGCAGCTGCATTCTGCAAAGGGAAAGTCTCCTCGGGCAGCAAACCACAGCCCAAAAGCGCCTCGGATCGAGAAAGCAACGCAAGCCGTTTTCGCCCCCGGCCCTCTGCTCTCCATAGGGCGAACCGGGCCTGGGCTGCCCCGGCTCCCTGGGCCCTGCTGCTTTGCTGGGGGTCTCCGGTGCCCGAAACCCACTCCCCACGGGTTCTCCTTCGTGGGGAAGCAGGATTGGGCGCGCGAAGGCCTTCTGTGCCCAGCCCCAGCCATGCCCCTTGAGCCAGCTCGGCCGCTCAGCACCGAGGCCCCGTTGCACCGAAGGCCCAAAACGAGCTTCTGGGAACTGCATTCTGCAAAGTGAAACACTCCTCCGGCAGCAAACCACAGCCCCAATGTGCCTCAGATCCAGAGAGCAACGCAAGCCGTTTTTGCCCCCGGCCCCACGCTCTCCATAGGGCAAAGCAGGGCTGAGCTGACCCTGGCTCCCTGGACCCTGCTGCTTTGCTGGGTGTCTCCGGCGGAAGACACTCACTCCCCACGGGTTCTCCTTCGTTGGGAAGCAGGATTAGGGGGACGATGGCCTCATGCGCACAGTTCCCAGCCATGCCCCTTGAGCCAGCTCGGCGGCACAGCGCTGAGGTCCAGTCGCACCTTCGGCCCAAAACGAGCTTCTGGCAGCTGCATTCTGCAAAGGGAAACTCTCCTCGGGCAGCAAACCACAGCCCCAACGTGCCTCGGATCCAGAAAGCAACGCAAGCCGTTTTCGCCACCGGCCCCACGCTCTCCATAGCGCAAAGCGGGGCTGGCCTGCCCCTGGCTACCAGAGCCCTGCTGCTTTACTGGGTGTCTTCGGCGGCCAAAACCTTCTCCCCACGGGTTCTCCTTCGTGGGGAAGCAGGATTGGGAGCGCGAAGAAGTTCTGTGCCCAGGCCCCAGCCATGCCCCCTGAGCCAGCTTGGCTGCTCAGCGCCGAGGCCCCATCACACGGAACGCCCAAAACGAGCTTCTGGCAGCTGCATTCTGCAAAGGGAAACTCTCCTCGGGCAGCAAACCACAGCCCCAACGCGCCTCGAATACAGAAAGCAACACAAGCCTTTTTCAGCCCCGGCCCCACGTTCTCCATAGGGCAAAGCGGGTAGAGCTGCCCCTGGCTCCCTGGGCCCTGCTGCTTTGCTGGGGGTCTCAGTGTCCGAAACCCACTCCCCACGGTTTTTCCTTCGTGGGGAAGCAGGATTGGGCGCGAGAAGGCCTTATGCGCCCAGGCCCCAGCCATGCCCCTTGAGCCAGCTCGGCCGCTCAGCGCCGAGTCCCCGTTGCACCGAAGGCCCAAAACGAGCTTCTGGGAACTGCATTCTGCAAAGTGAAACACTCCTCCGGCAGCAAACCACAGCCCCAATGCGCCTCAGATCCAGAGAGCAACACAAGCCGTTTTCGCCCCCGGCCCCACGCTCTCCATAGCGCAAAGCGAGGCTGGGCTGCCCCTGGCTCCCTGGGCCCTGCTGCATTGCTGGGGGTCTCCAGCGCCCGAAACCTAGTCCCCATGAGTTCTCCTTCGTGGGGAGGCAGGATTGGGCGCGCGAAGAAGTTCTGCGCCCAGTCCCCAGCCATGCCTCCTGTGCCAGCTCGTCCCCTCAGCTCCGAGGCCCCGTCGCACCGACGGCCCCAAACGAGCTTCTGGCAGCTGCATTCTGCAAAGGGAAAGTCTCCTCGGGCAGCAAACCACAGCCCCAACGCGCCTCGGATCGAGAAAGCAACGCAAGCCGATTTCGCCCCCGGCCCTCTGCTCTCCATAGGGCGAACCGGGCCTGGGCTGCCCCGGCTCCCTGGGCCCTGCTGCTTTGCTGGGGGTCTCCGGTGCCCGAAACCCACTCCCCACGGGTTCTCCTTCGTGGGGAAGCAGGATTGGGCGCACGAAGGCCTTCTGCGCCCAGCCCCAGCCATGCCCCTTGAGCCAGCTCGGCCGCTCAGCGCCGAGGCCCCGTTGCACCGAAGGCCCAAAACGAGCTTCTGGGAACTGCATTCTGCAAAGTGAAACACTCCTCCGGCAGCAAACCACAGCCCCAATGCGCCTCGGATCCAGAGAGCAACGCAAGCTGTTTTTGCCCCCGGCCCTACGCTCTCCATAGCGCAACGCAGGGCAGGGCTGCCCCTGGCTACCAGAGCCCTGCTGCTTTACTGGGTGTCTTCGGAGGCCAAAACCTTTTCCCCACGGGTTCTCCTTCGTGGGGAAGCAGGATTGGGAGCGCGAAGAAGTTCTGTGCCCAGGCCCCAGCCATGCCCCCTGAGCCAGCTTGGCCGCTCAGCGCCGAGGCCCCATCACACGGAACGCCCCAAACGAGCTTCTGGCAGCTGCATTCTGCAAAGGGAAACTCTCCTCGGGCAGCAAACCACAGCCCCAACGCGCCTCGAATCCAGAAAGCAACGCAAGCCTTTTTCAGCCCCGGCCCCACGCTCTCCATAGGGCAAAGCAGGTAGAGCTGCCCCTGGCTCCCTGGGCCCTGCTGCTTTGCTGGGTGTCTCAGCGTCCGAAACCCACTCCCCACGGGTTTTCCTTCGTGGGGAAGCAGGATTGGGCGCGAGAAGGCCTTCTGCGCCAAGGCCCCAGCCATGCCCCCTGAGCCAGCTCGGCCGCGCAGCGCCGAAGCCCCGTCGCACCGATGGCCCCAAACGAGCTTCTGGCAGCTGCATTCTGCAAAGGGAAACTCTCCTCGGGCAGCAAACCACAGACTCAACGCGCCTCAGATCCAGAAAGCAACGCAAGCCGTTTTCGCCACCGGTCCCACGCTCTCCATAGCGCAAAGCGGGGCTAGCCTGCCCCTGGCTCCCTGGGCCCTGCTGCTTTGCTGGGGGTCTCCGGCGGCGCAAACCCAGTCCCCAAGTGTTCTCCTTCGTGGGGAAGCAGGATTGTGCGCGCGAAAGCCTTCTGCGCCCAGCCCCAGCCATGCCCCTTGAGCCAGCTCGGCCGCTCAGCGCCGAGGCCCCGTTGCACCGAAGGCCCAAAACGAGCTTCTGGGAACTGCATTCTGCAAAGTGAAACACTCCTCCGGCAGCAAACCACAGCCCCAATGCGCCTCAGATCCAGAGAGCAGCGCAAGCCGTTTTCGCCCCCGGCCCCACGCTCTCCATAGCGCAAAGCGAGGCTGGGCTGCCCCTGGCTCCCTGGGCCCTGCTGCATTGCTGGGGGTCTCCAGCGCCCGAAACCTAGTCCCCATGAGTTCTCCTTCGTGGGGAGGCAGGATTGGGCGCGCGAAGAAGTTCTGCGCCCAGTCCCCAGCCATGCCTCCTGTGCCAGCTCGTCCCCTCAGCTCCGAGGCCCCGTCGCACCGACGGCCCCAAACGAGCTTCTGGCAGCTGCATTCTGCAAAGGGAAAGTCTCCTCGGGCAGCAAACCACAGCCCCAACGCGCCTCGGATCGAGAAAGCAACGCAAGCCGATTTCGCCCCCGGCCCTCTGCTCTCCATAGGGCGAACCGGGCCTGGGCTGCCCCGGCTCCCTGGGCCCTGCTGCTTTGCTGGGGGTCTCCGGTGCCCGAAACCCACTCCCCACGGGTTCTCCTTCGTGGGGAAGCAGGATTGGGCGCGCGAAGACGTTCTGCGCCCAGTCCCCAGCCATGCCTCCTGTGCCAGCTCGGCCGCTCAGCGCCGAGGCCCCTTCGCACCGACGGCCCCAAACGACCTTCTGGCAGCTGCATTCTGCAAAGGGAAAGTCTCCTCGGGCAGCAAACCACAGCCCCAACGCGCCTCGGATCGAGAAAGCAACGCAAGCCGTTTTCGCCCCCGGCCCTCTGCTCTCCATAGGGCGAACCGGGCCTGGGCTGCCCCGGCTCCCTGGGCCCTGCTGCTTTGCTGGGGGTCTCCGGTGCCCGAAACCCACTCCCCACGGGTTCTCCTTCGTGGGGAAGCAGAATTCGGCGCGCGAAGGCCTTCTGCGCCCAGCCCCAGCCATGCCCCTTGAGCCAGCTCGGCCGCTCAGCGCCGAGGCCCCGTTGCACCGAAGGCCCAAAACGAGCTTCTGGGAACTGCATTCTGCAAAGTGAAACACTCCTCCGGCAGCAAACCACAGCCCCAATGCGCCTCAGATCCAGAGAGCAACACAAGCCGTTTTCGCCCCCGGCCCCACGCTCTCCATAGCGCAAAGCGAGGCTGAGCTCCCTGGGCCCTGCTGCATTGCTGGGGGTCTCCAGCCCCCGAAACCTAGTCCCCATGAGTTCTCCTTCGTGGGGAGGCAGGATTGGGCGCGCGAAGACGTTCTGCGCCCAGTCCCCAGCCATGCCTCCTTTGCCAGCTCGGCCGCTCAGCGCCGAGGCCCCATCGCACCGACGGCCCCAAACGAGCTTCTGGCAGCTGCATTCTGCAAAGGGAAAGTCTCCTCGGGCAGCAAACCACAGCCCCAACGCGCCTCGGATCGAGAAAGCAACGCAAGCCGTTTTCGCCCCCGGCCCTCTGCTCTCCATAGGGCGAACCGGGCCTGGGCTGCCCCGGCTCCCTGGGCCCTGCTGCTTTGCTGGGGGTCTCCGGTGCCCGAAACCCACTCCCCACGGGTTCTCCTTCGTGGGGAAGCAGGATTGGGTGCACGAAGGCCTTCTGCGCCCAGCCCCAGCCATGCCCCTTGAGCCAGCTCGGCCGCTCAGCGCCGAGGCCCCGTTGCACCGAAGGCCCAAAACGAGCTTCTGGGAACTGCATTCTGCAAAGTGAAACACTCCTCCGGCAGCAAACCACAGCCCCAATGCGCCTCGGATCCAGAGAGCAACGCAAGCTGTTTTTGCCCCCGGCCCTACGCTCTCCATAGCGCAACGCAGGGCAGGGCTGCCCCTGGCTACCAGAGCCCTGCTGCTTTACTGGGTGTCTTCGGCGGCCAAAACCTTCTCCCCACGGGTTCTCCTTCGTGGGGAAGCAGGATTGGGAGCGCGAAGAAGTTCTGTGCCCAGGCCCCAGCCATGCCCCCTGAGCCAGCTTGGCCGCTCAGCGCCGAGGCCCCATCACACGGAACGCCCCAAACGAGCTTCTGGCAGCTGCATTCTGCAAAGGGAAACTCTCCTCGGGCAGCAAACCACAGCCCCAACGCGCCTCGGATCGAGAAAGCAACGCAAGCCGTTTTCGCCCCCGGCCCTCTGCTCTCCATAGGGCGAACCGGGCCTGGGCTGCCCCGGCTCCCTGGGCCCTGCTGCTTTGCTGGGGGTCTCCGGTGCCCGAAACCCACTCCCCATGGGTTCTCCTTCGTGGGGAAGCAGGATTGGGCGCGCGAAGACGTTCTGCGCCCAGTCCCCAGCCATGCCTCCTGTGCCAGCTCGGCCGCTCAGCGCCGAGGCCCCGTCGCACCGACGGCCCAAAACGAGCTTCTGGCAGCTGCATTCTGCAAATGGAAACTCTCCTCGGGCAGCAAACCACAGCCCCAACGTGCCTCGGATCGAGAAAGCAACGCAAGCCGTTTTCGCCACCGGCCCCACGCTCTCCATAGCGCAAAACGGGGCTGGCCTGCCCCTGGCTCCCTGGGCCCTGCTGCTTTGCTGGGGGACTCCGGCGGCGCAAACCCACTCGCCACGGGTTCTCCTTCGTGGGGAAGCAGGATTGGGCGTATGAAGAACTTCTGCGCCCAGGCCACAGCCATGACCCCTGAGCCAGCTCGGCCGCTCAGCGCTGGGTCCCCATCACACGGAACGCCCCAAACGAGCTTCTGGCAGCTGAATTCTGCAAAGGAAACTCTCCTCGGGCAGCAAACCACAGCCCCAACGCGCCTCAGATCCAGAGAGCAACGCAAGCCGTTTTTGCCCCCGGCACCACGCTCTCCATAGCGCACGGCGAGGCTGGGCTGCCCCTGGCTCCCTGGGCCCTGCTGCATTGCTGGGGGTCTCCAGCGCCCGAAACCTAGTCCCCATGAGTTCTCCTTCGTGGGGAGGCAGGATTGGCCGCGCGAAGAAGTTCTGCGCCCAGTCCCCAGCCATGCCTCCTGTGCCTGCTCGGCCACTCAGCGCCGAGGCCCCGTTGCACCGACGGCCCCAAACGAGCTTCTGGCAGCTGCATTCTGCAAAGGGAAAGTCTCCTCGGGCAGCAAACCACAGCCCAACGCGCCTCGGATCGAGAAAGCAACGCAAGCCGTTTTCGCCCCCGGCCCTCTGCTCTCCATAGGGCGAACCGGGCCTGGGCTGCCCCGGCTCCCTGGGCCTTGCTGCTTTGCTGGGGGTCTCCGGTGCCCGAAACCCACTCCCCACGGGTTCTCCTTCGTGGGGAAGCAGGATTGGGCGCGCGAAGGCCTTCTGCGCCCAGCCCCAGCCATGCCCCTTGAGCCAGCTCGGCCGCTCAGCGCCGAGGCCCCGTTGCACCGAAGGCCCAAAACGAGCTTCTGGGAACTGCATTCTGCAAAGGGAAACACTCCTCCGGCAGCAAACCACAGCCCCAATGCGCCTCAGATCCAGAGAGCAACACAAGCCGTTTTCGCCCCCGGCCCCATGCTCTCCATAGCGCAAAGCGAGGCTGAGCTCCCTGGGCCCTGCTGCATTGCTGGGGGTCTCCAGCGCCCGAAACCTAGTCCCCATGAGTTCTCCTTCGTGGGCAGGCAGGATTGGGCTCGCGAAGAAGTTCTGGGCCCAGTCCCCAGCCATGCCTCCTGTGCCAGCTCGGCCGCTCAGCGCCGAGGCCCCGTCGCACCGACGGCCCCAAACGAGCTTCTGGCAGCTGCATTCTGCAAAGGGAAAGTCTCCTCGGGCAGCAAACCACAGCCCCAACGCGCCTCGGATCGAGAAAGCAACGCAAGCCGTTTTCGCCCCCGGCCCTCTGTTCTCCATAGGGCGAACCGGGCCTGGGCTGCCCCGGCTCCCTGGGCCCTGCTGCTTTGCTGGTGGTCTCCGGTGCCCGAAACCCACTCCCCACGGGTTCTCCTTCGTGGGGAAGCAGGATTGGGCGCGCGAAGGCCTTCTGCGCCCAGCCCCAGCCATGCCCCTTGAGCCAGCTCGGCCGCTGAGCGCCGAGGCCCCGTTGCACCGAAGGCCCAAAACGAGCTTCTGGGAACTGCATTCTGCAAAGGGAAACACTCCTCCGGCAGCAAACCACAGCCCCAATGCGCCTCAGATCCAGAGAGCAGCGCAAGCCGTTTTCGCCCCCGGCCCCACGCTCTCCATAGCGCAAAGCGAGGCTGGGCTGCCCCTGGCTCCCTGGGCCCTGCTGCATTGCTGGGGGTCTCCAGCGCCCGAAACCTAGTCCCCATGAGTTCTCCTTCGTGGGGAGGCAGGATTGGGCGCGCGAAGAAGTTCTGCGCCCAGTCCCCAGCCATGCCTCCTGTGCCAGCTCGTCCCCTCAGCTCCGAGGCCCCGTCGCACCGACGGCCCCAAACGAGCTTCTGGCAGCTGCATTCTGCAAAGGGAAAGTCTCCTCGGGCAGCAAACCACAGCCCCAACGCGCCTCGGATCGAGAAAGCAACGCAAGCCGTTTTCGCCCCCGGCCCTCTGCTCTCCATAGGGCGAACCGGGCCTGGGCTGCCCCGGCTCCCTGGGCCCTGCTGCTTTGCTGGGGGTCTCCGGTGCCCGAAACCCACTCCCCACGGGTTCTCCTTCGTGGGGAAGCAGGATTGGGCGCGCGAAGACGTTCTGCGCCCAGTCCCCAGCCATGCCTCCTGTGCCAGCTCGGCCGCTCAGCGCCGAGGCCCCGTCGCACCGACGGCCCAAAACGAGCTTCTGGCAGCTGCATTCTGCAAATGGAAACTCTCCTCGGGCAGCAAACCACAGCCCCAACGTGCCTCGGATCGAGAAAGCAACGCAAGCCGTTTTCGCCACCGGCCCCACGCTCTCCATAGCGCAAAGCGGGGCTGGCCTGCCCCTGGCTCCCTGGGCCCTGCTGCTTTGCTGGGGGACTCCGGCGGCGCAAACCCACTCGCCACGGGTTCTCCTTCGTGGGGAAGCAGGATTGGGCGTATGAAGAACTTCTGCGCCCAGGCCACAGCCATGACCCCTGAGCCAGCTCGGCCGCTCAGCGCTGGGTCCCCATCACACGGAACGCCCCAAACGAGCTTCTGGCAGCTGAATTCTGCAAAGGAAACTCTCCTCGGGCAGCAAACCACAGCCCCAACGCGCCTCAGATCCAGAGAGCAACGCAAGCCGTTTTTGCCCCCGGCACCACGCTCTCCATAGCGCACGGCGAGGCTGGGCTGCCCCTGGCTCCCTGGGCCCTGCTGCATTGCTGGGGGTCTCCAGCGCCCGAAACCTAGTCCCCATGAGTTCTCCTTCGTGGGGAGGCAGGATTGGCCGCGCGAAGAAGTTCTGCGCCCAGTCCCCAGCCATGCCTCCTGTGCCTGCTCGGCCACTCAGCGCCGAGGCCCCGTTGCACCGACGGCCCCAAACGAGCTTCTGGCAGCTGCATTCTGCAAAGGGAAAGTCTCCTCGGGCAGCAAACCACAGCCCAACGCGCCTCGGATCGAGAAAGCAACGCAAGCCGTTTTCGCCCCCGGCCCTCTGCTCTCCATAGGGCGAACCGGGCCTGGGCTGCCCCGGCTCCCTGGGCCTTGCTGCTTTGCTGGGGGTCTCCGGTGCCCGAAACCCACTCCCCACGGGTTCTCCTTCGTGGGGAAGCAGGATTGGGCGCGCGAAGGCCTTCTGCGCCCAGCCCCAGCCATGCCCCTTGAGCCAGCTCGGCCGCTCAGCGCCGAGGCCCCGTTGCACCGAAGGCCCAAAACGAGCTTCTGGGAACTGCATTCTGCAAAGGGAAACACTCCTCCGGCAGCAAACCACAGCCCCAATGCGCCTCAGATCCAGAGAGCAACACAAGCCGTTTTCGCCCCCGGCCCCATGCTCTCCATAGCGCAAAGCGAGGCTGAGCTCCCTGGGCCCTGCTGCATTGCTGGGGGTCTCCAGCGCCCGAAACCTAGTCCCCATGAGTTCTCCTTCGTGGGGAGGCAGGATTGGGCGCGCGAAGACGTTCTGCGCCCAGTCCCCAGCCATGCCTCCTGTGCCAGCTCGTCCCCTCAGCTCCGAGGCCCCGTCGCACCGACGGCCCCAAAAGAGCTTCTGGCAGCTGCATTCTGCAAAGGGAAAGTCTCCTCGGGCAGCAAACCACAGCCCCAACGCGCCTCGGATCGAGAAAGCAACGCAAGCCGTTTTCGCCCCCGGCCCTCTGCTCTCCATAGGGCGAACCGGGCCTGGGCTGCCCCGGCTCCCTGGGCCCTGCTGCTTTGCTGGTGGTCTCCGGTGCCCGAAACCCACTCCCCACGGGTTCTCCTTCGTGGGGAAGCAGGATTGGGCGCGCGAAGGCCTTCTGCGCCCAGCCCCAGCCATGCCCCTTGAGCCAGCTCGGCCGCTGAGCGCCGAGGCCCCGTTGCACCGAAGGCCCAAAACGAGCTTCTGGGAACTGCATTCTGCAAAGGGAAACACTCCTCCGGCAGCAAACCACAGCCCCAATGCGCCTCAGATCCAGAGAGCAGCGCAAGCCGTTTTCGCCCCCGGCCCCACGCTCTCCATAGCGCAAAGCGAGGCTGGGCTGCCCCTGGCTCCCTGGGCCCTGCTGCATTGCTGGGGGTCTCCAGCGCCCGAAACCTAGTCCCCATGAGTTCTCCTTCGTGGGGAGGCAGGATTGGGCGCGCGAAGAAGTTCTGCGCCCAGTCCCCAGCCATGCCTCCTGTGCCAGCTCGTCCCCTCAGCTCCGAGGCCCCGTCGCACCGACGGCCCCAAACGAGCTTCTGGCAGCTGCATTCTGCAAAGGGAAAGTCTCCTCGGGCAGCAAACCACAGCCCCAACGCGCCTCGGATCGAGAAAGCAACGCAAGCCGTTTTCGCCCCCGGCCCTCTGCTCTCCATAGGGCGAACCGGGCCTGGGCTGCCCCGGCTCCCTGGGCCCTGCTGCTTTGCTGGGGGTCTCCGGTGCCCGAAACCCACTCCCCACGGGTTCTCCTTCGTGGGGAAGCAGGATTGGGCGCGCGAAGACGTTCTGCGCCCAGTCCCCAGCCATGCCTCCTGTGCCAGCTCGGCCGCTCAGCGCCGAGGCCCCGTCGCACCGACGGCCCAAAACGAGCTTCTGGCAGCTGCATTCTGCAAATGGAAACTCTCCTCGGGCAGCAAACCACAGCCCCAACGTGCCTCGGATCGAGAAAGCAACGCAAGCCGTTTTCGCCACCGGCCCCACGCTCTCCATAGCGCAAAGCGGGGCTGGCCTGCCCCTGGCTCCCTGGGCCCTGCTGCTTTGCTGGGGGACTCCGGCGGCGCAAACCCACTCGCCACGGGTTCTCCTTCGTGGGGAAGCAGGATTGGGCGTATGAAGAACTTCTGCGCCCAGGCCACAGCCATGACCCCTGAGCCAGCTCGGCCGCTCAGCGCTGGGTCCCCATCACACGGAACGCCCCAAACGAGCTTCTGGCAGCTGAATTCTGCAAAGGAAACTCTCCTCGGGCAGCAAACCACAGCCCCAACGCGCCTCAGATCCAGAGAGCAACGCAAGCCGTTTTTGCCCCCGGCACCACGCTCTCCATAGCGCACGGCGAGGCTGGGCTGCCCCTGGCTCCCTGGGCCCTGCTGCATTGCTGGGGGTCTCCAGCGCCCGAAACCTAGTCCCCATGAGTTCTCCTTCGTGGGGAGGCAGGATTGGCCGCGCGAAGAAGTTCTGCGCCCAGTCCCCAGCCATGCCTCCTGTGCCTGCTCGGCCACTCAGCGCCGAGGCCCCGTTGCACCGACGGCCCCAAACGAGCTTCTGGCAGCTGCATTCTGCAAAGGGAAAGTCTCCTCGGGCAGCAAACCACAGCCCAACGCGCCTCGGATCGAGAAAGCAACGCAAGCCGTTTTCGCCCCCGGCCCTCTGCTCTCCATAGGGCGAACCGGGCCTGGGCTGCCCCGGCTCCCTGGGCCTTGCTGCTTTGCTGGGGGTCTCCGGTGCCCGAAACCCACTCCCCACGGGTTCTCCTTCGTGGGGAAGCAGGATTGGGCGCGCGAAGGCCTTCTGCGCCCAGCCCCAGCCATGCCCCTTGAGCCAGCTCGGCCGCTCAGCGCCGAGGCCCCGTTGCACCAAAGGCCCAAAACGAGCTTCTGGGAACTGCATTCTGCAAAGGGAAACACTCCTCCGGCAGCAAACCACAGCCCCAATGCGCCTCAGATCCAGAGAGCAACACAAGCCGTTTTCGCCCCCGGCCCCATGCTCTCCATAGCGCAAAGCGAGGCTGAGCTCCCTGGGCCCTGCTGCATTGCTGGGGGTCTCCAGCGCCCGAAACCTAGTCCCCATGAGTTCTCCTTCGTGGGCAGGCAGGATTGGGCTCGCGAAGAAGTTCTGGGCCCAGTCCCCAGCCATGCCTCCTGTGCCAGCTCGGCCGCTCAGCGCCGAGGCCCCGTCGCACCGACGGCCCCAAACGAGCTTCTGGCAGCTGCATTCTGCAAAGGGAAAGTCTCCTCGGGCAGCAAACCACAGCCCCAACGCGCCTCGGATCGAGAAAGCAACGCAAGCCGTTTTCGCCCCCGGCCCTCTGTTCTCCATAGGGCGAACCGGGCCTGGGCTGCCCCGGCTCCCTGGGCCCTGCTGCTTTGCTGGTGGTCTCCGGTGCCCGAAACCCACTCCCCACGGGTTCTCCTTCGTGGGGAAGCAGGATTGGGCGCGCGAAGGCCTTCTGCGCCCAGCCCCAGCCATGCCCCTTGAGCCAGCTCGGCCGCTCAGCGCCGAGGCCCCGTTGCACCGAAGGCCCAAAACGAGCTTCTGGGAACTGCATTCTGCAAAGGGAAACACTCCTCCGGCAGCAAACCACAGCCCCAATGCGCCTCAGATCCAGAGAGCAGCGCAAGCCGTTTTCGCCCCCGGCCCCACGCTCTCCATAGCGCAAAGCGAGGCTGGGCTGCCCCTGGCTCCCTGGGCCCTGCTGCATTGCTGGGGGTCTCCAGCGCCCGAAACCTAGTCCCCATGAGTTCTCCTTCGTGGGGAGGCAGGATTGGGCGCGCGAAGAAGTTCTGCGCCCAGTCCCCAGCCATGCCTCCTGTGCCAGCTCGTCCCCTCAGCTCCGAGGCCCCGTCGCACCGACGGCCCCAAACGAGCTTCTGGCAGCTGCATTCTGCAAAGGGAAAGTCTCCTCGGGCAGCAAACCACAGCCCCAACGCGCCTCGGATCGAGAAAGCAACGCAAGCCGTTTTCGCCCCCGGCCCTCTGCTCTCCATAGGGCGAACCGGGCCTGGGCTGCCCCGGCTCCCTGGGCCCTGCTGCTTTGCTGGGGGTCTCCGGTGCCCGAAACCCACTCCCCACGGGTTCTCCTTCGTGGGGAAGCAGGATTGGGCGCGCGAAGACGTTCTGCGCCCAGTCCCCAGCCATGCCTCCTGTGCCAGCTCGGCCGCTCAGCGCCGAGGCCCCGTCGCACCGACGGCCCAAAACGAGCTTCTGGCAGCTGCATTCTGCAAATGGAAACTCTCCTCGGGCAGCAAACCACAGCCCCAACGTGCCTCGGATCGAGAAAGCAACGCAAGCCGTTTTCGCCACCGGCCCCACGCTCTCCATAGCGCAAAGCGGGGCTGGCCTGCCCCTGGCTCCCTGGGCCCTGCTGCTTTGCTGGGGGACTCCGGCGGCGCAAACCCACTCGCCACGGGTTCTCCTTCGTGGGGAAGCAGGATTGGGCGTATGAAGAACTTCTGCGCCCAGGCCACAGCCATGACCCCTGAGCCAGCTCGGCCGCTCAGCGCTGGGTCCCCATCACACGGAACGCCCCAAACGAGCTTCTGGCAGCTGAATTCTGCAAAGGAAACTCTCCTCGGGCAGCAAACCACAGCCCCAACGCGCCTCAGATCCAGAGAGCAACGCAAGCCGTTTTTGCCCCCGGCACCACGCTCTCCATAGCGCACGGCGAGGCTGGGCTGCCCCTGGCTCCCTGGGCCCTGCTGCATTGCTGGGGGTCTCCAGCGCCCGAAACCTAGTCCCCATGAGTTCTCCTTCGTGGGGAGGCAGGATTGGCCGCGCGAAGAAGTTCTGCGCCCAGTCCCCAGCCATGCCTCCTGTGCCTGCTCGGCCACTCAGCGCCGAGGCCCCGTTGCACCGACGGCCCCAAACGAGCTTCTGGCAGCTGCATTCTGCAAAGGGAAAGTCTCCTCGGGCAGCAAACCACAGCCCAACGCGCCTCGGATCGAGAAAGCAACGCAAGCCGTTTTCGCCCCCGGCCCTCTGCTCTCCATAGGGCGAACCGGGCCTGGGCTGCCCCGGCTCCCTGGGCCTTGCTGCTTTGCTGGGGGTCTCCGGTGCCCGAAACCCACTCCCCACGGGTTCTCCTTCGTGGGGAAGCAGGATTGGGCGCGCGAAGGCCTTCTGCGCCCAGCCCCAGCCATGCCCCTTGAGCCAGCTCGGCCGCTCAGCGCCGAGGCCCCGTTGCACCAAAGGCCCAAAACGAGCTTCTGGGAACTGCATTCTGCAAAGGGAAACACTCCTCCGGCAGCAAACCACAGCCCCAATGCGCCTCAGATCCAGAGAGCAACACAAGCCGTTTTCGCCCCCGGCCCCATGCTCTCCATAGCGCAAAGCGAGGCTGAGCTCCCTGGGCCCTGCTGCATTGCTGGGGGTCTCCAGCGCCCGAAACCTAGTCCCCATGAGTTCTCCTTCGTGGGCAGGCAGGATTGGGCTCGCGAAGAAGTTCTGGGCCCAGTCCCCAGCCATGCCTCCTGTGCCAGCTCGGCCGCTCAGCGCCGAGGCCCCGTCGCACCGACGGCCCCAAACGAGCTTCTGGCAGCTGCATTCTGCAAAGGGAAAGTCTCCTCGGGCAGCAAACCACAGCCCCAACGCGCCTCGGATCGAGAAAGCAACGCAAGCCGTTTTCGCCCCCGGCCCTCTGTTCTCCATAGGGCGAACCGGGCCTGGGCTGCCCCGGCTCCCTGGGCCCTGCTGCTTTGCTGGTGGTCTCCGGTGCCCGAAACCCACTCCCCACGGGTTCTCCTTCGTGGGGAAGCAGGATTGGGCGCGAGAAGGCCTTCTGCGCCCAGCCCCAGCCATGCCCCTTGAGCCAGCTCGGCCGCTCAGCGCCGAGGCCCCGTTGCACCGAAGGCCCAAAACGAGCTTCTGGGAACTGCATTCTGCAAAGGGAAACACTCCTCCGGCAGCAAACCACAGCCCCAATGCGCCTCAGATCCAGAGAGCAGCGCAAGCCGTTTTCCCCCCCGGCCCCACGCTCTCCATAGCGCAAAGCGAGGCTGGGCTGCCCCTGGCTCCCTGGGCCCTGCTGCATTGCTGGGGGTCTCCAGCGCCCGAAACCTAGTCCCCATGAGTTCTCCTTCGTGGGGAGGCAGGATTGGGCGCGCGAAGAAGTTCTGCGCCCAGTCCCCAGCCATGCCTCCTGTGCCAGCTCGTCCCCTCAGCTCCGAGGCCCCGTCGCACTGACGGCCCCAAACGAGCTTCTGGCAGCTGCATTCTGCAAAGGGAAAGTCTCCTCGGGCAGCAAACCACAGCCCCAACGCGCCTCGGATCGAGAAAGCAACGCAAGCCGTTTTCGCCCCCGGCCCTCTGCTCTCCATAGGGCGAACCGGGCCTGGGCTGCCCCGGCTCCCTGGGCCCTGCTGCTTTGCTGGGGGTCTCCGGTGCCCGAAACCCACTCCCCACGGGTTCTCCTTCGTGGGGAAGCAGGATTGGGCGCGCGAAGACGTTCTGCGCCCAGTCCCCAGCCATGCCTCCTGTGCCAGCTCGGCCGCTCAGCGCCGAGGCCCCGTCGCACCGACGGCCCAAAACGAGCTTCTGGCAGCTGCATTCTGCAAATGGAAACTCTCCTCGGGCAGCAAACCACAGCCCCAACGTGCCTCGGATCGAGAAAGCAACGCAAGCCGTTTTCGCCACCGGCCCCACGCTCTCCATAGCGCAAAGCGGGGCTGGCCTGCCCCTGGCTCCCTGGGCCCTGCTGCTTTGCTGGGGGACTCCGGCGGCGCAAACCCACTCGCCACGGGTTCTCCTTCGTGGGGAAGCAGGATTGGGTGTATGAAGAACTTCTGCGCCCAGGCCACAGCCATGACCCCTGAGCCAGCTCGGCCGCTCAGCGCTGGGTCCCCATCACACGGAACGCCCCAAACGAGCTTCTGGCAGCTGAATTCTGCAAAGGAAACTCTCCTCGGGCAGCAAACCACAGCCCCAACGCGCCTCAGATCCAGAGAGCAACGCAAGCCGTTTTTGCCCCCGGCACCACGCTCTCCATAGCGCACGGCGAGGCTGGGCTGCCCCTGGCTCCCTGGGCCCTGCTGCATTGCTGGGGGTCTCCAGCGCCCGAAACCTAGTCCCCATGAGTTCTCCTTCGTGGGGAGGCAGGATTGGCCGCGCGAAGAAGTTCTGCGCCCAGTCCCCAGCCATGCCTCCTGTGCCTGCTCGGCCACTCAGCGCCGAGGCCCCGTTGCACCGACGGCCCCAAAGAGCTTCTGGCAGCTGCATTCTGCAAAGGGAAAGTCTCCTCGGGCAGCAAACCACAGCCCAACGCGCCTCGGATCGAGAAAGCAACGCAAGCCGTTTTCGCCCCCGGCCCTCTGCTCTCCATAGGGCGAACCGGGCCTGGGCTGCCCCGGCTCCCTGGGCCCTGCTGCTTTGCTGGTGGTCTCCGGTGCCCGAAACCCACTCCCCACGGGTTCTCCTTCGTGGGGAAGCAGGATTGGGCGCGCGAAGGCCTTCTGCGCCCAGCCCCAGCCATGCCCCTTGAGCCAGCTCGGCCGCTGAGCGCCGAGGCCCCGTTGCACCGAAGGCCCAAAACGAGCTTCTGGGAACTGCATTCTGCAAAGGGAAACACTCCTCCGGCAGCAAACCACAGCCCCAATGCGCCTCAGATCCAGAGAGCAGCGCAAGCCGTTTTCGCCCCCGGCCCCACGCTCTCCATAGCGCAAAGCGAGGCTGGGCTGCCCCTGGCTCCCTGGGCCCTGCTGCATTGCTGGGGGTCTCCAGCGCCCGAAACCTAGTCCCCATGAGTTCTCCTTCGTGGGGAGGCAGGATTGGGCGCGCGAAGAAGTTCTGCGCCCAGTCCCCAGCCATGCCTCCTGTGCCAGCTCGTCCCCTCAGCTCCGAGGCCCCGTCGCACCGACGGCCCCAAACGAGCTTCTGGCAGCTGCATTCTGCAAAGGGAAAGTCTCCTCGGGCAGCAAACCACAGCCCCAACGCGCCTCGGATCGAGAAAGCAACGCAAGCCGTTTTCGCCCCCGGCCCTCTGCTCTCCATAGGGCGAACCGGGCCTGGGCTGCCCCGGCTCCCTGGGCCCTGCTGCTTTGCTGGGGGTCTCCGGTGCCCGAAACCCACTCCCCACGGGTTCTCCTTCGTGGGGAAGCAGGATTGGGCGCGCGAAGACGTTCTGCGCCCAGTCCCCAGCCATGCCTCCTGTGCCAGCTCGGCCGCTCAGCGCCGAGGCCCCGTCGCACCGACGGCCCAAAACGAGCTTCTGGCAGCTGCATTCTGCAAATGGAAACTCTCCTCGGGCAGCAAACCACAGCCCCAACGTGCCTCGGATCGAGAAAGCAACGCAAGCCGTTTTCGCCACCGGCCCCACGCTCTCCATAGCGCAAAGCGGGGCTGGCCTGCCCCTGGCTCCCTGGGCCCTGCTGCTTTGCTGGGGGACTCCGGCGGCGCAAACCCACTCGCCACGGGTTCTCCTTCGTGGGGAAGCAGGATTGGGCGTATGAAGAACTTCTGCGCCCAGGCCACAGCCATGACCCCTGAGCCAGCTCGGCTGCTCAGCGCTGGGTCCCCATCACACGGAACGCCCCAAACGAGCTTCTGGCAGCTGAATTCTGCAAAGGAAACTCTCCTCGGGCAGCAAACCACAGCCCCAACGCGCCTCAGATCCAGAGAGCAACGCAAGCCGTTTTTGCCCCCGGCACCACGCTCTCCATAGCGCACGGCGAGGCTGGGCTGCCCCTGGCTCCCTGGGCCCTGCTGCATTGCTGGGGGTCTCCAGCGCCCGAAACCTAGTCCCCATGAGTTCTCCTTCGTGGGGAGGCAGGATTGGCCGCGCGAAGAAGTTCTGCGCCCAGTCCCCAGCCATGCCTCCTGTGCCTGCTCGGCCACTCAGCGCCGAGGCCCCGTTGCACCGACGGCCCCAAACGAGCTTCTGGCAGCTGCATTCTGCAAAGGGAAAGTCTCCTCGGGCAGCAAACCACAGCCCAACGCGCCTCGGATCGAGAAAGCAACGCAAGCCGTTTTCGCCCCCGGCCCTCTGCTCTCCATAGGGCGAACCGGGCCTGGGCTGCCCCGGCTCCCTGGGCCCTGCTGCTTTGCTGGTGGTCTCCGGTGCCCGAAACCCACTCCCCACGGGTTCTCCTTCGTGGGGAAGCAGGATTGGGCGCGCGAAGGCCTTCTGCGCCCAGCCCCAGCCATGCCCCTTGAGCCAGCTCGGCCGCTGAGCGCCGAGGCCCCGTTGCACCGAAGGCCCAAAACGAGCTTCTGGGAACTGCATTCTGCAAAGGGAAACACTCCTCCGGCAGCAAACCACAGCCCCAATGCGCCTCAGATCCAGAGAGCAGCGCAAGCCGTTTTCGCCCCCGGCCCCACGCTCTCCATAGCGCAAAGCGAGGCTGGGCTGCCCCTGGCTCCCTGGGCCCTGCTGCATTGCTGGGGGTCTCCAGCGCCCGAAACCTAGTCCCCATGAGTTCTCCTTCGTGGGGAGGCAGGATTGGGCGCGCGAAGAAGTTCTGCGCCCAGTCCCCAGCCATGCCTCCTGTGCCAGCTCGTCCCCTCAGCTCCGAGGCCCCGTCGCACCGACGGCCCCAAACGAGCTTCTGGCAGCTGCATTCTGCAAAGGGAAAGTCTCCTCGGGCAGCAAACCACAGCCCCAACGCGCCTCGGATCGAGAAAGCAACGCAAGCCGTTTTCGCCCCCGGCCCTCTGCTCTCCATAGGGCGAACCGGGCCTGGGCTGCCCCGGCTCCCTGGGCCCTGCTGCTTTGCTGGGGGTCTCCGGTGCCCGAAACCCACTCCCCACGGGTTCTCCTTCGTGGGGAAGCAGGATTGGGCGCGCGAAGACGTTCTGCGCCCAGTCCCCAGCCATGCCTCCTGTGCCAGCTCGGCCGCTCAGCGCCGAGGCCCCGTCGCACCGACGGCCCAAAACGAGCTTCTGGCAGCTGCATTCTGCAAATGGAAACTCTCCTCGGGCAGCAAACCACAGCCCCAACGTGCCTCGGATCGAGAAAGCAACGCAAGCCGTTTTCGCCACCGGCCCCACGCTCTCCATAGCGCAAAGCGGGGCTGGCCTGCCCCTGGCTCCCTGGGCCCTGCTGCTTTGCTGGGGGACTCCGGCGGCGCAAACCCACTCGCCACGGGTTCTCCTTCGTGGGGAAGCAGGATTGGGCGTATGAAGAACTTCTGCGCCCAGGCCACAGCCATGACCCCTGAGCCAGCTCGGCTGCTCAGCGCTGGGTCCCCATCACACGGAACGCCCCAAACGAGCTTCTGGCAGCTGAATTCTGCAAAGGAAACTCTCCTCGGGCAGCAAACCACAGCCCCAACGCGCCTCAGATCCAGAGAGCAACGCAAGCCGTTTTTGCCCCCGGCACCACGCTCTCCATAGCGCACGGCGAGGCTGGGCTGCCCCTGGCTCCCTGGGCCCTGCTGCATTGCTGGGGGTCTCCAGCGCCCGAAACCTAGTCCCCATGAGTTCTCCTTCGTGGGGAGGCAGGATTGGCCGCGCGAAGACGTTCTGCGCCCAGTCCCCAGCCATGCCTCCTGTGCCAGCTCGGCCGCTCAGCGCCGAGGCCCCGTCGCACCGACGGCCCCAAACGAGCTTCTGGCAGCTGCATTCTGCAAAGGGAAAGTCTCCTCGGGCAGCAAACCACAGCCCAACGCGCCTCGGCTCGAGAAAGCAACGCAAGCCGTTTTCGCCCCCGGCCCTCTGCTCTCCATAGGGCGAACCGGGCCTGGGCTGCCCCGGCTCCCTGGGCCTTGCTGCTTTGCTGGGGGTCTCCGGTGCCCGAAACCCACTCCCCACGGGTTCTCCTTCGTGGGGAAGCAGGATTGGGCGCGCGAAGGCCTTCTGCGCCCAGCCCCAGCCATGCCCCTTGAGCCAGCTCGGCCGCTCAGCGCCGAGGCCCCGTTGCACCGAAGGCCCAAAACGAGCTTCTGGGAACTGCATTCTGCAAAGGGAAACACTCCTCCGGCAGCAAACCACAGCCCCAATGCGCCTCAGATCCAGAGAGCAACACAAGCCGTTTTCGCCTCCGGCCCCACGCTCTCCATAGCGCAAAGCGAGGCTGGGCTGCCCCTGGCTCCCTGGGCCCTGCTGCATTGCTGGGGGTCTTCAGCGCCCGAAACCTAGTCCCCATGAGTTCTCCTTCGTGGGGAGGCAGGATTGGGCGCGCGAAGAAGTTCTGCGCCCAGTCCCCAGCCATGCCTCCTGTGGCAGCTCGGCCGCTCAGCGCCGAGGCCCCGTCGCACCGACGGCCCCAAACGAGCTTCTGGCAGCTGCATTCTGCAAAGGGAAACTCTCCTCGGGCAGCAAACCACAGCCCCAACGTGCCTTGGATCCAGAAAGCAACGCAAGCCTTCCTCGGCCCCGGCCCCACGCTCTCCATAGCGCAAAGCGGGGCTGGCCTGCCCCTGGCTCCCTGGGCCCTGCTGCTTTGCTGGGGGACTCCGGCGGCGCAAACCCACTCCCCACGGGTTCTCCTTCATGGGGAAGCAGGTTTGGGCGCGCGAAGGCCTTCTGCGCCCAGCCCCAGCCATGCCCCTTGAACCAGCTCGGCTGCACAGCGCCGAGGCCCGGTTGCACCGAAGGCCCAAAACGAGCTTCTGGGAACTGCATTCTGCAAAGGGAAACACTCCTCCGGCAGCAAACCACAGCCCCAATGCGCCTCGGATCCAGAGAGCAACGCAAGCCGTTTTTGCCCCCGGCCCTACGCTCTCCTTAGCGCAACGCAGGGCAGGGCTGCCCCTGGCTACCAGAGCCCTGCTGCTTTACTGGGTGTCTTCGGCGGCCAAAACCTTCTCCCCACGGGTTCTCCTTCGTGGGGAAGCAGGATTGGGCGCGCTAAGAAGTTCTGTGCCCAGGCCTCAGCCATGCCCCCTGAGCCAGCTCGGCCGCTCAGCGCCGAGGCCCCATCACACGGAACGCCCCAAACCAGCTTCTGGCAGCTGCATTCTGCAAAGGGAAACTCTCCTCGGGCAGCAAACCACAGCCCCAACGTGCTTCGGATCCAGAAAGCAACGCAAGCCGTTTTCGCCACCGGCCCCACGCTCTCCATAGCGCAAAGCGGGGCTGGCCTGCCCCTGGCTCCCTGGGCCCTGCTGCTTTGCTGGGGGTCTTCGGCGGCCGAAACCCACTCCCCACGGGTTCTCCTTCATGGGGAAGCAGGATTGGGCGTGCGAAGAACTTCTGCGCCCAGGCCACAGCCATGCCCTCTGAGCCAGCTCGGCCGCTCAGCGCTGAGTCCCCATCACACGGAACGCCCCAAACGAGCTTCTGGCAGCTGAATTCTGCAAAGGAAACTCTCCTCGGGCAGCAAACCACAGCCCCAACGCGCCTCAGATCCAGAGAGCAACGCAAGCCGTTTTTGCCCCCGGCACAACGCTCTCCATAGCGCAAGGCGAGGCTGGGCTGCCCCTGGCTCCCTGGGCCCTGCTGCATTGCTGGGGGTCTCCAGCGCCCGAAACCTAGTCCCCATGAGTTCTCCTTGGTGGGGAGGCAGGATTAGCCGCGCGAAGAAGTTCTGCGCCCAGTCCCCAGCCATGCCTCCTGTGCCTGCTCGGCCGCTCAGCGCCGAGGCCCCGTCGCACCGACGGCCCCAAACGAGCTTCTGGCAGCTGCATTCTGCAAAGGGAAAGTCTCCTCGGGCAGCAAACCACAGCCCAACGCGCCTCGGATCGAGAAAGCAACGCAAGCCGTTTTCGCCCCCGGCCCTCTGCTCTCCATAGGGCGAACCGGGCCTGGGCTGCCCCGGCTCCCTGGGCCCTGCTGCTTTGGTGGGGGTCTTCGGCGGCCGAAACCCACTCCCCACGTGTTCCCCTTCGTGGGGAAGCAGGATTGGGCGCGCGAAGAAGTTCTGCGCCCATTCCCCAGCCATCCCTCCTGTGCCAGCTCGGGTGCTCAGCGCCGAGGCCCCGTCGCACCGACGGCCCCAAACGAGCTTCTGGCAGCTGCATTCTGCAAAGGGAAAGTCTCCTTGGGCAGCAAACCACAGCCCCCACGCGCCTCGGATCGAGAAAGCAACGCAAGCCTTTTTCGCCCCCGGCCCTACGCTCTCCATACGTACGAACCGGGCCTGGGCTGCCCCGGCTCCCTGGGCCCTGCTGCATTGCTGGGGGTCTCCGGTGCCCGAAACCCACTCCCCACGGGTTCTCCTTCGTGGGGAAGCAGGATTGGGCGCGCGAAGGCCTTCTGCGCCCAGCCCCAGCCATGCCCCTTGAGCCAGCTCGGCCGCTCAGCGCCGAGGCCCCGTTGCACCGAAGGCCCAAAACGAGCTTCTGGGAACTGCATTCTGCAAAGGGAAACACTCCTCCGGCAGCAAACCACAGCCCCAATGCGCCTCGGATCCAGGGAGCAACGCAAGCCGTTTTTGCCCCCGGCCCCACGCTCTCCATAGGGCAAAGCGGGGCTGAGCTGACCCTGGCTCCCTGGGCCCTGCTGCTTTGCTGGGGGTCTCCGGCGGAAGACACTCACTCCCCACGGGTTCTCCTTCGTGGGGAAGCAGGATTAGGCGGACGATGGCCTCATGCGCACAGGTCCCAGCCATGCCCCTTAAGCCAGCTCAGCGGCACAGCGCTGAGGTCCAGTCGCACCTTCGGCCCAAAACGAGCTTCTGGCAGCTGCATTCTGCAAAGGGAAACACTCCTCGAGCAGCAAACCACATCCCCAACGCGCGTCGGATCCAGAAAGCAACGCAAGCCATTTTCGCCCCCGCCCCACCCTCTCCATAGGGCAAAGCGGGGCTGGACTGCCCCTGGCTCCCTGGGCCCTGCTGCTTTGCTGGGGGTCTCGGCGGCCGAAACCCACTCCCCACGGGTTTTCCTTCGTGGGGAAGCAGGTTGGGCGGGCGAAGAAGTTCTGCGCCCAGCCCCAGCCATGCCCCTTGAGCCAGCTCGGCCGCTGAGCGCCGAGGCCCCGTTGCACCGAAGGCCCAAAACGAGCTTCTGGGAACTGCATTCTGCAAAGGGAAACACTCCTCCGGCAGCAAACCACAGCCCCAATGCGCCTCAGATCCAGAGAGCAACGCAAGCCGTTTTCGCCTCCGGCCCCACGCTCTCCATAGCGCAAAGCGAGGCTGGGCTGCCCCTGGCTCCCTGGGCCCTGCTGCATTGCTGGGGGTCTTCAGCGCCCGAAACCTAGTCCCCATGAGTTCTCCTTCGTGGGGAGGCAGGATTGGGCGCGCGAAGAAGTTCTGCGCCCAGTCCCCAGCCATGCCTCCTGTGGCAGCTCGGCCGCTCAGCGCCGAGGCCCCGTCGCACCGACGGCCCCAAACGAGCTTCTGGCAGCTGCATTCTGCAAAGGGAAACTCTCCTCGGGCAGCAAACCACAGCCCCAACGTGCCTTGGATCCAGAAAGCAACGCAAGCCTTCCTCGGCCCCGGCCCCACGCTCTCCATAGCGCAAAGCGGGGCTGGCCTGCCCCTGGCTCCCTGGGCCCTGCTGCTTTGCTGGGGGTCTCCGGCGGCGCAAACCCACTCCCCACGGGTTCTCCTTCATGGGGAAGCAGGATTGGGCGCGCGAAGGCCTTCTGCGCCCAGCCCCAGCCATGCCCCTTGAACCAGCTCGGCTGCACAGCGCCGAGGCCCGGTTGCACCGAAGGCCCAAAACGAGCTTCTGGGAACTGCATTCTGCAAAGGGAAACACTCCTCCGGCAGCAAACCACAGCCCCAATGCGCCTCGGATCCAGAGAGCAACGCAAGCCGTTTTTGCCCCCGGCCCTACGCTCTCCTTAGCGCAACGCAGGGCAGGGCTGCCCCTGGCTACCAGAGCCCTGCTGCTTTACTGGGTGTCTTCGGCGGCCAAAACCTTCTCCCCACGGGTTCTCCTTCGTGGGGAAGCAGGATTGGGCGCGCTAAGAAGTTCTGTGCCCAGGCCTCAGCCATGCCCCCTGAGCCAGCTCGGCCGCTCAGCGCCGAGGCCCCATCACACGGAACGCCCCAAACCAGCTTCTGGCAGCTGCATTCTGCAAAGGGAAACTCTCCTCGGGCAGCAAACCACAGCCCCAACGTGCTTCGGATCCAGAAAGCAACGCAAGCCGTTTTCGCCACCGGCCCCACGCTCTCCATAGCGCAAAGCGGGGCTGGCCTGCCCCTGGCTCCCTGGGCCCTGCTGCTTTGCTGGGGGTCTTCGGCGGCCGAAACCCACTCCCCACGGGTTCTCCTTCATGGGGAAGCAGGATTGGGCGTGCGAAGAACTTCTGCGCCCAGGCCACAGCCATGCCCTCTGAGCCAGCTCGGCCGCTCAGCGCTGAGTCCCCATCACACGGAACGCCCCAAACGAGCTTCTGGCAGCTGAATTCTGCAAAGGAAACTCTCCTCGGGCAGCAAACCACAGCCCCAACGCGCCTCAGATCCAGAGAGCAACGCAAGCCGTTTTTGCCCCCGGCACAACGCTCTCCAGAGCGCAAGGCGAGGCTGGGCTGCCCCTGGCTCCCTGGGCCCTGCTGCATTGCTGGGGGTCTCCAGCGCCCGAAACCTAGTCCCCATGAGTTCTCCTTGGTGGGGAGGCAGGATTAGCCGCGCGAAGAAGTTCTGCGCCCAGTCCCCAGCCATGCCTCCTGTGCCTGCTCGGCCGCTCAGCGCCGAGGCCCCGTCGCACCAACGGCCCCAAACGAGCTTCTGGCAGCTGCATTCTGCAAAGGGAAAGTCTCCTCGGGCAGCAAACCACAGCCCAACGCGCCTCGGATCGAGAAAGCAACGCAAGCCGTTTTCGCCCCCGGCCCTCTGCTCTCCATAGGGCGAACCGGGCCTGGGCTGCCCCGGCTCCCTGGGCCCTGCTGCTTTGGTGGGGGTCTTCGGCGGCCGAAACCCACTCCCCACGTGTTCCCCTTCGTGGGGAAGCAGGATTGGGCGCGCGAAGAAGTTCTGCGCCCATTCCCCAGCCATCCCTCCTGTGCCAGCTCGGGCGCTCAGCGCCGAGGCCCCGTCGCACCGACGGCCCCAAACGAGCTTCTGGCAGCTGCATTCTGCAAAGGGAAAGTCTCCTTGGGCAGCAAACCACAGCCCCCACGCGCCTCGGATCGAGAAAGCAACGCAAGCCTTTTTCGCCCCCGGCCCTACGCTCTCCATACGTACGAACCGGGCCTGGGCTGCCCCGGCTCCCTGGGCCCTGCTGCATTGCTGGGGGTCTCCGGTGCCCGAAACCCACTCCCCACGGGTTCTCCTTCGTGGGGAAGCAGGATTGGGCGCGCGAAGGCCTTCTGCGCCCAGCCCCAGCCATGCCCCTTGAGCCAGCTCGGCCGCTCAGCGCCGAGGCCCCGTTGCACCGAAGGCCCAAAACGAGCTTCTGGGAACTGCATTCTGCAAAGGGAAACACTCCTCCGGCAGCAAACCACAGCCCCAATGCGCCTCGGATCCAGGGAGCAACGCAAGCCGTTTTTGCCCCCGGCCCCACGCTCTCCATAGGGCAAAGCGGGGCTGAGCTGACCCTGGCTCCCTGGGCCCTGCTGCTTTGCTGGGGGTCTCCGGCGGAAGACACTCACTCCCCACGGGTTCTCCTTCGTGGGGAAGCAGGATTAGGCGGACGATGGCCTCATGCGCACAGGTCCCAGCCATGCCCCTTGAGCCAGCTCAGCGGCACAGCGCTGAGGTCCAGTCGCACCTTCGGCCCAAAACGAGCTTCTGGCAGCTGCATTCTGCAAAGGGAAACACTCCTCGAGCAGCAAACCACATCCCCAACGCGCGTCGGATCCAGAAAGCAACGCAAGCCATTTTCGCCCCCGCCCCACCCTCTCCATAGGGCAAAGCGGGGCTGGACTGCCCCTGGCTCCCTGGGCCCTGCTGCTTTGCTGGGGGTCTCGGCGGCCGAAACCCACTCCCCACGGGTTTTCCTTCGTGGGGAAGCAGGTTGGGCGGGCGAAGAAGTTCTGCGCCCAGTCCCCAGCCATGCCTCCTGTGCCAGCTCGGCCGCTCAGCGCCGAGGCCCCGTCGCACCGACGGCCCAAAACGAGCTTCTGGCAGCTGCATTCTGCAAAGGGAAACTCTCCTCGGGCAGCAAACCACAGCCCCAACGTGCCTTGGATCCAGAAAGCAACGCAAGCCGTTTTCGCCACCGGCCCCACGCTCTCCATAGCGCAAAGCGGGGCTGGCCTGCCCCTGGCTCCCTGGGCCCTGCTGCTTTGCTGGGGGTCTCCAGCCCCCGAAACCTAGTCCCCATGAGTTCTCCTTCGTGGGGAGGCAGGATTGGCCGCGCGAAGAAGTTCTGCGCCCAGTCCCCAGCCATGCCTCCTGTGCCAGCTCGGCCGCTCAGCGCCGAGGCCCGTCGCACCGACGGCCCCAAACGAGCTTCTGGCAGCTGCATTCTGCAAAGGGAAAGTCTCCTCGGGCAGCAAACCACAGCCCCAACGCGCCTCGGATCGAGAAAGCTACGCAAGCCGTTTTCGCCCCCGGCCCTCTGCTCTCCATAGGGCGAACCGGGCCTGGGCTGCCCCGGCTCCCTGGGCCCTGCTGCTTTGCTGGTGGTCTCCGGTGCCCGAAAGCCACTCCCCATGGGTTTTCCTTCGTGGGGAAGCAGGATTCGGCGCGCGAAGGCCTTCTGCGCCCAGCCCCAGACATGCCCCTTGAGCCAGCTCGGCCGCTCAGCGCCGAGGCCCCGTTGCACCGAAGTCCCAAAACGAGCTTCTGGGAACTGCATTCTGCAAAATGAAACACTCCTCCGGCAGCAAACCACAGCCCCAATGCGCCTCAGATCCAGAGAGCAACACAAGCCGTTTTTGCCCCCGGCCCCACGCTCTCCATAGCACAAAGCGAGGCTGAGCTCCCTGGGCCCTGCTGCATTGCTGGGGGTCTCCAGCGCCCGAAACCTAGTCCCCATGAGTTCTCCTTCGTGGGGAGGCAGGATTGGGCGCGCGAAGAAGTTCTGCGCCCAGTCCCCAGCCATGCCTCCTTTGCCAGCTCGGCCGCTCACCGCCGAGGCCCCGTCGCACCGACGGCCCCAAACGAGCTTCTGGCAGCTGCATTCTGCAAAGGAAACTCTCCTCGGGCAGCAAACCACAGCCCCAACGCGCCTCAGATCCAGAGAGCAACGCAAGCCGTTTTTGCCCCCGGCACAACGCTCTCCATAGCGCAAGGCGAGGCTGGGCTGCCCCTGGCTCCCTGGGCCCTGCTGCATTGCTGGGGGTCTCCAGCGCCCGAAACCTAGTCCCCATGAGTTCTCCTTGGTGGGGAGGCAGGATTAGCCGCGCGAAGAAGTTCTGCGCCCAGTCCCCAGCCATGCCTCCTGTGCCTGCTCGGCCGCTCAGCGCCGAGGCCCCGTCGCACCGACGGCCCCAAACGAGCTTCTGGCAGCTGCATTCTGCAAAGGGAAAGTCTCCTCGGGCAGCAAACCACAGCCCCAACGCGCCTCGGATCGAGAAAGCAACGCAAGCCGTTTTCGCCCCCGGCCCTCTGTTCTCCATAGGGCGAACCGGGCCTGGGCTGCCCCGGCTCCCTGGGCCCTGCTGCTTTGCTGGTGGTCTCCGGTGCCCGAAACCCACTCCCCACGGGTTCTCCTTCGTGGGGAAGCAGGATTGGGCCCGCGAAGGCCTTCTGCGCCCAGCCCCAGCCATGCCCCTTGAGCCAGCTCGGCCGCTCAGCGCCGAGGCCCCGTTGCACCGAAGGCCCAAAACGAGCTTCTGGGAACTGCATTCTGCAAAGGGAAACACTCCTCCGGCAGCAAACCACAGCCCCAATGCGCCTCAGATCCAGAGAGCAGCGCAAGCCGTTTTCGCCCCCGGCCCCACGCTCTCCAGAGCGCAAAGCGAGGCTGGGCTGCCCCTGGCTCCCTGGGCCCTGCTGCATTGCTGGGGGTCTCCAGCGCCCGAAACCTAGTCCCCATGAGTTCTCCTTCGTGGGGAGGCAGGATTGGGCGCGCGAAGAAGTTCTGCGCCCAGTCCCCAGCCATGCCTCCTGTGCCAGCTCGTCCCCTCAGCTCCGAGGCCCCGTCGCACCGACGGCCCCAAACGAGCTTCTGGCAGCTGCATTCTGCAAAGGGAAAGTCTCCTCGGGCAGCAAACCACAGCCCCAACGCGCCTCGGATCGAGAAAGCAACGCAAGCCGTTTTCGCCCCCGGCCCTCTGCTCTCCATAGGGCGAACCGGGCCTGGGCTGCCCCGGCTCCCTGGGCCCTGCTGCTTTGCTGGGGGTCTCCGGTGCCCGAAACCCACTCCCCACGGGTTCTCCTTCATGGGGAAGCAGGATTGGGCGCGCGAAGACGTTCTGCGCCCAGTCCCCAGCCATGCCTCCTGTGCCAGCTCGGCCGCTCAGCGCCAAGGCCCCGTCGCACCGACGGCCCAAAACGAGCTTCTGGCAGCTGCATTCTGCAAATGGAAACTCTCCTCGGGCAGCAAACCACAGCCCCAACGTGCCTCGGATCGAGAAAGCAACGCAAGCCGTTTTCGCCACCGGCCCCACGCTCTCCATAGCGCAAAGCGGGGCTGGCCTGCCCCTGGCTCCCTGGGCCCTGCTGCTTTGCTGGGGGACTCCGGCGGCGCAAACCCACTCGCCACGGGTTCTCCTTCGTGGGGAAGCAGGATTGGGCGTATGAAGAACTTCTGCGCCCAGGCCACAGCCATGACCCCTGAGCCAGCTCGGCCGCTCAGCGCTGGGTCCCCATCACACGGAACGCCCCAAACGAGCTTCTGGCAGCTGAATTCTGCAAAGGAAACTCTCCTCGGGCAGCAAACCACAGCCCCAACGCGCCTCAGATCCAGAGAGCAACGCAAGCCGTTTTTGCCCCCGGCACCACGCTCTCCATAGCGCACGGCGAGGCTGGGCTGCCCCTGGCTCCCTGGGCCCTGCTGCATTGCTGGGGGTCTCCAGCGCCCGAAACCTAGTCCCCATGAGTTCTCCTTCGTGGGGAGGCAGGATTGGCCGCGCGAAGAAGTTCTGCGCCCAGTCCCCAGCCATTCCTCCTGTGCCTGCTCGGCCACTCAGCGCCGAGGCCCCGTTGCACCGACGGCCCCAAACGAGCTTCTGGCAGCTGCATTCTGCAAAGGGAAAGTCTCCTCGGGCAGCAAACCACAGCCCAACGCGCCTCGGCTCGAGAAAGCAACGCAAGCCGTTTTCGCCCCCGGCCCTCTGCTCTCCATAGGGCGAACCGGGCCTGGGCTGCCCCGGCTCCCTGGGCCTTGCTGCTTTGCTGGGGGTCTCCGGTGCCCGAAACCCACTCCCCACGGGTTCTCCTTCGTGGGGAAGCAGGATTGGGCGCGCGAAGGCCTTCTGCGCCCAGCCCCAGCCATGCCCCTTGAGCCAGCTCGGCCGCTCAGCGCCGAGGCCCCGTTGCACCGAAGGCCCAAAACGAGCTTCTAGGAACTGCATTCTGCAAAGGGAAACACTCCTCCGGCAGCAAACCACAGCCCCAATGCGCCTCAGATCCAGAGAGCAACACAAGCCGTTTTCGCCCCCGGCCCCATGCTCTCCATAGCGCAAAGCGAGGCTGAGCTCCCTGGGCCCTGCTGCATTGCTGGGGGTCTCCAGCGCCCGAAACCTAGTCCCCATGAGTTCTCCTTCGTGGGGAGGCAGGATTGGGCTCGCGAAGAAGTTCTGGGCCCAGTCCCCAGCCATGCCTCCTGTGCCAGCTCGGCCGCTCAGCGCCGAGGCCCCGTCGCACCGACGGCCCCAAACGAGCTTCTGGCAGCTGCATTCTGCAAAGGGAAAGTCTCCTCGGGCAGCAAACCACAGCCCCAACGCGCCTCGGATCGAGAAAGCAACGCAAGCCGTTTTCGCCCCCGGCCCTCTGTTCTCCATAGGGCGAACCGGGCCTGGGCTGCCCCGGCTCCCTGGGCCCTGCTGCTTTGCTGGTGGTCTCCGGTGCCCGAAACCCACTCCCCACGGGTTCTCCTTCGTGGGGAAGCAGGATTGGGCGCGCGAAGGCCTTCTGCGCCCAGCCCCAGCCATGCCCCTTGAGCCAGCTCGGCCGCTGAGCGCCGAGGCCCCGTTGCACCGAAGGCCCAAAACGAGCTTCTGGGAACTGCATTCTGCAAAGGGAAACACTCCTCCGGCAGCAAACCACAGCCCCAATGCGCCTCAGATCCAGAGAGCAACACAAGCCGTTTTCACCTCCGGCCCCACGCTCTCCATAGCGCAAAGCGAGGCTGGGCTGCCCCTGGCTCCCTGGGCCCTGCTGCATTGCTGGGGGTCTTCAGCGCCCGAAACCTAGTCCCCATGAGTTCTCCTTCGTGGGGAGGCAGGATTGGCCGCGCGAAGAAGTTCTGCGCCCAGTCCCCAGCCATGCTTCCTGTGCCAGCTCGGCCGCTCAGCGCCGAGGCCCGTCGCACCGACGGCCCCAAACGAGCTTCTGGCAGCTGCATTCTGCAAAGGGAAACTCTCCTCGGGCAGCAAACCACAGCCCCAACGCGCCTCGGATCGAGAAAGCTACGCAAGCCGTTTTCGCCCCCGGCCCTCTGCTCTCCATAGGGCGAACCGGGCCTGGGCTGCCCCGGCTCCCTGGGCCCTGCTGCTTTGCTGGTGGTCTCCGGTGCCCGAAAGCCACTCCCCATGGGTTTTCCTTCGTGGGGAAGCAGGATTCGGCGCGCGAAGGCCTTCTGCGCCCAGCCCCAGCCATGCCCCTTGAGCCAGCTCGGCCGCTCAGCGCCGAGGCCCGTCGCACCGACGGCCCCAAACGAGCTTCTGGCAGCTGCATTCTGCAAAGGGAAACTCTCCTCGGGCAGCAAACCACAGCCCCAATGCGCCTCAGATCCAGAGAGCAACACAAGCCGTTTTTGCCCCCGGCCCCACGCTCTCCATAGCACAAAGCGAGGCTGAGCTCCCTGGGCCCTGCTGCATTGCTGGGGGTCTCCAGCGCCCGAAACCTAGTCCCCATGAGTTCTCCTTCGTGGGGAGGCAGGATTGGGCGCGCGAAGAAGTTCTGCGCCCAGTCCCCAGCCATGCCTCCTTTGCCAGCTCGGCCGCTCACCGCCGAGGCCCCGTCGCACCGACGGCCCCAAACGAGCTTCTGGCAGCTGCATTCTGCAAAGGAAACTCTCCTCGGGCAGCAAACCACAGCCCCAACGCGCCTCAGATCCAGAGAGCAACGCAAGCCGTTTTTGCCCCCGGCACAACGCTCTCCATAGCGCAAGGCGAGGCTGGGCTGCCCCTGGCTCCCTGGGCCCTGCTGCATTGCTGGGGGTCTCCAGCGCCCGAAACCTAGTCCCCATGAGTTCTCCTTGGTGGGGAGGCAGGATTAGCCGCGCGAAGAAGTTCTGCGCCCAGTCCCCAGCCATGCCTCCTGTGCCTGCTCGGCCGCTCAGCGCCGAGGCCCCGTCGCACCGACGGCCCCAAACGAGCTTCTGGCAGCTGCATTCTGCAAAGGGAAACTCTCCTCGGGCAGCAAACCACAGCCCAACGCGCCTCGGATCGAGAAAGCAACGCAAGCCGTTTTCGCCCCCGGCCCTCTGCTCTCCATAGGGCGAACCGGGCCTGGGCTGCCCCGGCTCCCTGGGCCCTGCTGCTTTGGTGGGGGTCTTCGGCGGCCGAAACCCACTCCCCACGTGTTCCCCTTCGTGGGGAAGCAGGATTGGGCGCGCGAAGAAGTTCTGCGCCCATTCCCCAGCCATCCCTCCTGTGCCAGCTCGGGCGCTCAGCGCCGAGGCCCCGTCGCACCGACGGCCCCAAACGAGCTTCTGGCAGCTGCATTCTGCAAAGGGAAAGTCTCCTTGGGCAGCAAACCACAGCCCCCACGCGCCTCGGATCGAGAAAGCAACGCAAGACTTTTTCGCCCCCGGCCCTACGCTCTCCATACGTACGAACCGGGCCTGGGCTGCCCCGGCTCCCTGGGCCCTGCTGCATTGCTGGGGGTCTCCGGTGCCCGAAACCCACTCCCCACGGGTTCTCCTTCGTGGGGAAGCAGGATTGGGCGCGCGAAGGCCTTCTGCGCCCAGCCCCAGCCATGCCCCTTGAGCCAGCTCGGCCGCTCAGCGCCGAGGCCCCGTTGCACCGAAGGCCCAAAACGAGCTTCTGGGAACTGCATTCTGCAAAGGGAAACACTCCTCCGGCAGCAAACCACAGCCCCAATGCGCCTCGGATCCAGGGAGCAACGCAAGCCGTTTTTGCCCCCGGCCCCACGCTCTCCATAGGGCAAAGCGGGGCTGAGCTGACCCTGGCTCCCTGGGCCCTGCTGCTTTGCTGGGGGTCTCCGGCGGAAGACACTCACTCCCCACGGGTTCTCCTTCGTGGGGAAGCAGGATTAGGCGGACGATGGCCTCATGCGCACAGGTCCCAGCCATGCCCCTTGAGCCAGCTCAGCGGCACAGCGCTGAGGTCCAGTCGCACCTTCGGCCCAAAACGAGCTTCTGGCAGCTGCATTCTGCAAAGGGAAACACTCCTCGAGCAGCAAACCACATCCCCAACGCGCGTCGGATCCAGAAAGCAACGCAAGCCATTTTCGCCCCCGCCCCACCCTCTCCATAGGGCAAAGCGGGGCTGGACTGCCCCTGGCTCCCTGGGCCCTGCTGCTTTGCTGGGGGTCTCGGCGGCCGAAACCCACTCCCCACGGGTTTTCCTTCGTGGGGAAGCAGGTTGGGCGGGCGAAGAAGTTCTGCGCCCAGTCCCCAGCCATGCCTCCTGTGCCAGCTCGGCCGCTCAGCGCCGAGGCCCCGTCGCACCGACGGCCCCAAACGAGCTTCTGGCAGCTGCATTCTGCAAAGGGAAACTCTCCTCGGGCAGCAAACCACAGCCCCAACGTGCCTTGGATCCAGAAAGCAACGCAAGCCGTTTTCGCCACCGGCCCCACGCTCTCCATAGCGCAAAGCGGGGCTGGCCTGCCCCTGGCTCCCTGGGCCCTGCTGCTTTGCTGGGGGTCTCCAGCCCCCGAAACCTAGTCCCCATGAGTTCTCCTTCGTGGGGAGGCAGGATTGGCCGCGCGAAGAAGTTCTGCGCCCAGTCCCCAGCCATGCCTCCTGTGCCAGCTCGGCCGCTCAGCGCCGAGGCCCGTCGCACCGACGGCCCCAAACGAGCTTCTGGCAGCTGCATTCTGCAAAGGGAAACTCTCCTCGGGCAGCAAACCACAGCCCCAACGCGCCTCGGATCGAGAAAGCTACGCAAGCCGTTTTCGCCCCAAGCCCTCTGCTCTCCATAGGGCGAACCGGGCCTGGGCTGCCCCGGCTCCCTGGGCCCTGCTGCTTTGCTGGTGGTCTCCGGTGCCCGAAAGCCACTCCCCATGGGTTTTCCTTCGTGGGGAAGCAGGATTCGGCGCGCGAAGGCCTTCTGCGCCCAGCCCCAGCCATGCCCCTTGAGCCAGCTCGGCCGCTCAGCGCCGAGGCCCCGTTGCACCGAAGTCCCAAAACGAGCTTCTGGGAACTGCATTCTGCAAAATGAAACACTCCTCCGGCAGCAAACCACAGCCCCAATGCGCCTCAGATCCAGAGAGCAACACAAGCCGTTTTTGCCCCCGGCCCCACGCTCTCCATAGCACAAAGCGAGGCTGAGCTCCCTGGGCCCTGCTGCATTGCTGGGGGTCTCCAGCGCCCGAAACCTAGTCCCCATGAGTTCTCCTTCGTGGGGAGGCAGGATTGGGCGCGCGAAGAAGTTCTGCGCCCAGTCCCCAGCCATGCCTCCTTTGCCAGCTCGGCCGCTCACCGCCGAGGCCCCGTCGCACCGACGGCCCCAAACGAGCTTCTGGCAGCTGCATTCTGCAAAGGGAAACACTCCTCGAGCAGCAAACCACATCCCCAACGCGCGTCGGATCCAGAAAGCAACGCAAGCCATTTTCGCCCCCGCCCCACCCTCTCCATAGGGCAAAGCGGGGCTGGACTGCCCCTGGCTCCCTGGGCCCTGCTGCTTTGCTGGGGGTCTCGGCGGCCGAAACCCACTCCCCACGGGTTTTCCTTCGTGGGGAAGCAGGTTGGGCGCGCGAAGAAGTTCTGCGCCCAGTCCCCAGCCATGCCTCCTGTGCCAGCTCGGCCGCTCAGCGCCGAGGCCCCGTCGCACCGACGGCCCAAAACGAGCTTCTGGCAGCTGCATTCTGCAAAGGGAAACTCTCCTCGGGCAGCAAACCACAGCCCCAACGTGCCTCGGATCCAGAAAGCAACGCAAGCCGTTTTCGCCACCGGCCCCACGCTCTCCATAGCGCAAAGCGGGGCTGGCCTGCCCCTGGCTCCCTGGGCCCTGCTGCTTTGCTGGGGGTCTCCGGTGCTCGAAACCCACTCTCCACGGGTTCTCCTTCGTGGGGAAGCAGGATTGGGCGCGCGAAGGCCTTCTGCGCCCAGCCCCAGCCATGCCCCTTGAGCCAGCTCGGCCGCTCAGCGCCGAGGCCCCGTTGCACCGAAGTCCCAAAACGAGCTTCTGGGAACTGCATTCTGCAAAGGGAAACACTCCTCCGGCAGCAAACCACAGCCCCAATGCGCCTCAGATCCAGAGAGCAACACAAGCCGTTTTCGCCCCCGGCCCCACGCTCTCCATAGCGCAAAGCGAGGCTGGGCTCCCTGGGCCCTGCTGCATTGCTGGGGGTCTCCAGCCCCCGAAACCTAGTCCCCATGAGTTCTCCTTCGTGGGGAGGCAGGATTGGGCGGGCGAAGACGTTCTGCGCCCAGTCCCCAACCATGCCTCCTGTGCCAGCTCGGCCGCTCAGCGCCGAGGCCCCGTCGCACCGACGGCCCCAAACGAGCTTCTGGCAGCTGCATTCTGCAAAGGGAAACTCTCCTCGGGCAGCAAACCACAGCCCCAACGTGCCTCGGATCCAGAAAGCAACGCAAGCCTTTTTCGGCCCCGGCCCCACGCTCTCCATAGCGCAAAGCGGGGCTGGCCTGCCCCTGGCTCCCTGGGCCCTGCTGCTTTGCTGGTGGACTTCGGCGGCCGAAACCCACTCCCCACGTGTTCCCCTTCGTGGGGAAGCAGGATTGGGCGCGCGAAGAAGTTCTGCGCCCATTCCCCAGCCATCCCTCCTGTGCCAGCTCGGGCGCTCAGCGCCGAGGCCCCGTCGCACCGACGGCCCCAAACGAGCTTCTGGCAGCTGCATTCTGCAAAGGGAAAGTCTCCTTGGGCAGCAAACCACAGCCCCCACGCGCCTCGGATCGAGAAAGCAACGCAAGACTTTTTCGCCCCCGGCCCTACGCTCTCCATACGTACGAACCGGGCCTGGGCTGCCCCGGCTCCCTGGGCCCTGCTGCATTGCTGGGGGTCTCCGGTGCCCGAAACCCACTCCCCACGGGTTCTCCTTCGTGGGGAAGCAGGATTGGGCGCGCGAAGGCCTTCTGCGCCCAGCCCCAGCCATGCCCCTTGAGCCAGCTCGGCCGCTCAGCGCCGAGGCCCCGTTGCACCGAAGGCCCAAAACGAGCTTCTGGGAACTGCATTCTGCAAAGGGAAACACTCCTCCGGCAGCAAACCACAGCCCCAATGCGCCTCGGATCCAGGGAGCAACGCAAGCCGTTTTTGCCCCCGGCCCCACGCTCTCCATAGGGCAAAGCGGGGCTGAGCTGACCCTGGCTCCCTGGGCCCTGCTGCTTTGCTGGGGGTCTCCGGCGGAAGACACTCACTCCCCACGGGTTCTCCTTCGTGGGGAAGCAGGATTAGGCGGACGATGGCCTCATGCGCACAGGTCCCAGCCATGCCCCTTGAGCCAGCTCAGCGGCACAGCGCTGAGGTCCAGTCGCACCTTCGGCCCAAAACGAGCTTCTGGCAGCTGCATTCTGCAAAGGGAAACACTCCTCGAGCAGCAAACCACATCCCCAACTCGCGTCGGATCCAGAAAGCAACGCAAGCCATTTTCGCCCCCGCCCCACCCTCTCCATAGGGCAAAGCGGGGCTGGACTGCCCCTGGCTCCCTGGGCCCTGCTGCTTTGCTGGGGGTCTCGGCGGCCGAAACCCACTCCCCACGGGTTTTCCTTCGTGGGGAAGCAGGTTGGGCGGGCGAAGAAGTTCTGCGCCCAGTCCCCAGCCATGCCTCCTGTGCCAGCTCGGCCGCTCAGCGCCGAGGCCCCGTCGCACCGACGGCCCCAAACGAGCTTCTGGCAGCTGCATTCTGCAAAGGGAAACTCTCCTCGGGCAGCAAACCACAGCCCCAACGTGCCTTGGATCCAGAAAGCAACGCAAGCCGTTTTCGCCACCGGCCCCACGCTCTCCATAGCGCAAAGCGGGGCTGGCCTGCCCCTGGCTCCCTGGGCCCTGCTGCTTTGCTGGGGGTCTCCAGCCCCCGAAACCTAGTCCCCATGAGTTCTCCTTCGTGGGGAGGCAGGATTGGCCGCGCGAAGAAGTTCTGCGCCCAGTCCCCAGCCATGCCTCCTGTGCCAGCTCGGCCGCTCAGCACCGAGGCCCGTCGCACCGACGGCCCCAAACGAGCTTCTGGCAGCTGCATTCTGCAAAGGGAAACTCTCCTCGGGCAGCAAACCACAGCCCCAACGCGCCTCGGATCGAGAAAGCTACGCAAGCCGTTTTCGCCCCCGGCCCTCTGCTCTCCATAGGGCGAACCGGGCCTGGGCTGCCCCGGCTCCCTGGGCCCTGCTGCTTTGCTGGTGGTCTCCGGTGCCCGAAAGCCACTCCCCATGGGTTTTCCTTCGTGGGGAAGCAGGATTCGGCGCGCGAAGGCCTTCTGCGCCCAGCCCCAGCCATGCCCCTTGAGCCAGCTCGGCCGCTCAGCGCCGAGGCCCCGTTGCACCGAAGTCCCAAAACGAGCTTCTGGGAACTGCATTCTGCAAAATGAAACACTCCTCCGGCAGCAAACCACAGCCCCAATGCGCCTCAGATCCAGAGAGCAACACAAGCCGTTTTTGCCCCCGGCCCCACGCTCTCCATAGCACAAAGCGAGGCTGAGCTCCCTGGGCCCTGCTGCATTGCTGGGGGTCTCCAGCGCCCGAAACCTAGTCCCCATGAGTTCTCCTTCGTGGGGAGGCAGGATTGGGCGCGCGAAGAAGTTCTGCGCCCAGTCCCCAGCCATGCCTCCTTTGCCAGCTCGGCCGCTCACCGCCGAGGCCCCGTCGCACCGACGGCCCCAAACGAGCTTCTGGCAGCTGCATTCTGCAAAGGGAAACACTCCTCGAGCAGCAAACCACATCCCCAACGCGCGTCGGATCCAGAAAGCAACGCAAGCCATTTTCGCCCCCGCCCCACCCTCTCCATAGGGCAAAGCGGGGCTGGACTGCCCCTGGCTCCCTGGGCCCTGCTGCTTTGCTGGGGGTCTCGGCGGCCGAAACCCACTCCCCACGGGTTTTCCTTCGTGGGGAAGCAGGTTGGGCGCGCGAAGAAGTTCTGCGCCCAGTCCCCAGCCATGCCTCCTGTGCCAGCTCGGCCGCTCAGCGCCGAGGCCCCGTCGCACCGACGGCCCAAAACGAGCTTCTGGCAGCTGCATTCTGCAAAGGGAAACTCTCCTCGGGCAGCAAACCACAGCCCCAACGTGCCTCGGATCCAGAAAGCAACGCAAGCCGTTTTCGCCACCGGCCCCACGCTCTCCATAGCGCAAAGCGGGGCTGGCCTGCCCCTGGCTCCCTGGGCCCTGCTGCTTTGCTGGGGATCTCCGGTGCTCGAAACCCACTCTCCACGGGTTCTCCTTCGTGGGGAAGCAGGATTGGGCGCGCGAAGGCCTTCTGCGCCCAGCCCCAGCCATGCCCCTTGAGCCAGCTCGGCCGCTCAGCGCCGAGGCCCCGTTGCACCGAAGGCCCAAAACGAGCTTCTGGGAACTGCATTCTGCAAAGGGAAACACTCCTCCGGCAGCAAACCACAGCCCCAATGCGCCTCAGATCCAGAGAGCAACACAAGCCGTTTTCGCCCCCGGCCCCACGCTCTCCATAGCGCAAAGCGAGGCTGGGCTCCCTGGGCCCTGCTGCATTGCTGGGGGTCTCCAGCCCCCGAAACCTAGTCCCCATGAGTTCTCCTTCGTGGGGAGGCAGGATTGGGCGGGCGAAGACGTTCTGCGCCCAGTCCCCAACCATGCCTCCTGTGCCAGCTCGGCCGCTCAGCGCCGAGGCCCCGTCGCACCGACGGCCCCAAACGAGCTTCTGGCAGCTGCATTCTGCAAAGGGAAACTCTCCTCGGGCAGCAAACCACAGCCCCAACGTGCCTCGGATCCAGAAAGCAACGCAAGCCTTTTTCGGCCCCGGCCCCACGCTCTCCATAGCGCAAAGCGGGGCTGGCCTGCCCCTGGCTCCCTGGGCCCTGCTGCTTTGCTGGTGGACTTCGGCGGCGCAAACCCACTCCCCACGGGTTCTCCTTCATGGGGAAGCAGGATTGGGCGCGCGAAGGCCTTCTGCGCCCAGCCCCAGCCATGCCCCTTGAGCCAGCTCGGCCGCTCAGCGCCGAGGCCCCGTTGCACCGAAGGCCCAAAACGAGCTTCTGGGAACTGCATTCTGCAAAGGGAAACACTCCTCCGGCAGCAAACCACAGCCCCAATGCTCCTCGGATCCAGAGAGCAACGCAAGCCGTTTTTGCCCCCGGCCCTACGCTCTCCATAGCGCAACGCAGGGCAGGGCTGCCCCTGGCTACCAGAGCCCTGCTGCTTTACTGGGTGTCTTCGGCGGCCAAAACCTTCTCCCCACGGGTTCTCCTTCGTGGGGAAGCAGGATTGGGAGCGCGAAGAAATTCTGTGCCCAGGCCCCAGCCATGCCCCCTGAGCCAGCTCGGCCGCTCAGCGCCGAGGCCCCATCACACGGAACGCCCCAAACGAGCTTCTGGCAGCTGCATTCTGCAAAGGGAAAGTCTCCTCGGGCAGCAAACCACAGCCCAACGCGCCTCGGATCGAGAAAGCAACGCAAGCCGTTTTCGCCCCCGGCCCTCTGCTCTCCATAGGGCGAACCGGGCCTGGGCTGCCCCGGCTCCCAGAGCCCTGCTGCTTTGCTGGGGGTCTCCGGTGCCCGAAACCCACTCCCCACGGGTTCTCCTTCGTGGGGAAGCAGGATTGGGCGCGCGAAGAAGTTCTGTGCCCAGGCCCTGCCATGCCACCTGAGCCAGCTCGGCCGCTCAGCCCCGAGGCCCCATCACACGGAACGCCCCAAACGAGCTTCTGGCAGCTGCATTCTGCAAAGGGAAACTCTCCTCGGGCAGCAAACCACAGCCCCAACGTGCTTCGGATCCAGAAAGCAACGCAAGCCGTTTTCGCCACCGGCCCCACGCTCTCCATAGCGCAAAGCGGGGCTGGCCTGCCCCTGGCTCCCTTGGCCCTGCTGCTTTTCTGGGGGTCTTCGGTGGCCGAAACCCACTCCCCACGGATTCTCCTTCATGGGGAAGCAGGATTGGGCGTATGAAGAACTTCTGCGCCCAGGCCACAGCCATGCCCCCTGAGCCAGCTCGGCCGCTCAGCGCTGAGTCCCCATCACACGGAACGCCCCAAACGAGCTTCTGGCAGCTGCATTCTGCAAAGGGAAAGTCTCCTCGGGCAGCAAACCACAGACTCAACGCGCCTCAGATCCAGAAAGCAACGCAAGCCGTTTTCGCCACCGGCCCCACGCTCTCCATCGCGCAAAGCGGGGCTAGCCTGCCCCTGGCTCCCTGGGCCCTGCTGCTTTGCTGGGGGTCTCCAGCACCCGAAACCTAGTCCCCATGAGTTCTCCTTCGTGGGGAGGCAGGATTGGCCGCGCGAAGAAGTTCTGCGCCCAGTCCCCAGCCATGCCTCCTGTGCCAGCTCGGCCGCTCAGCGCCGAGGCCCCGTCGCACCGACGGCCCCAAACGAGCTTCTGGCAGCTGCATTCTGCAAAGGGAAAGTCTCCTCGGGCAGCAAACCACAGCCCCAACGCGCCTCGGATCGAGAAAGCAACGCAAGCCGTTTTCGCCCCCGGCCCTCTGCTCTCCATAGGGCGAACCGGGCCTGGGCTGCCCCGGCTCCCTGGGCCCTGCTGCTTTGCTGGGGGTCTCCGGTGCCCGAAACCCACTCCCCACGGGTTCTCCTTCGTGGGGAAGCAGGATTGGGCGCGCGAAGGCCTTCTGCGCCCAGCCCCAGCCATGCCCCTTGAGCCAGCTCGGCCGCTCAGCGCCGAGGCCCCGTTGCACCAAAGGCCCAAAACGAGCTTCTGGGAACTGCATTCTGCAAAGGGAAACACTCCTCCGGCAGCAAACCACAGCCCCAATGCGCCTCAGATCCAGAGAACAACACAAGCCGTTTTCGCCCCCGGCCCCACGCTCTCCATAGCGCAAAGCGAGGCTGGGCTCCCTGGGCCCTGCTGCATTGCTGGGGGTCTCCAGCGCCCGAAACCTAGTCCCCATGAGTTCTCCTTCGTGGCGAGGCAGGATTGGGCGCACGAAGAAGTTCTGCGCCCAGTCCCCAGCCATGCCTTCTGTGCCAGCTCGGCCGCTCAGCGCCGAGGCCCCGTCGCACCGACGGCCCCAAACGAGCTTCTGGCAGCTGCATTCTGCAAAGGGAAACTCTCCTCGGGCAGCAAACCACAGCCCCAACGTGCCTCGGATCCAGAAAGCAACGCAAGCCGTTTTCGCCACCGGCCCCACGCTCTCCATAGCGCAAAGCGGGGCTGGCCTGCCCCTGGCTCCCTGGGCCCTGCTGCTTTGCTGGGGGACTCCGGCGGTGCAAACCCAGTCCCCACGTGTTCTCCTTCGTGGGGAAGCAGGATTGGGCGCGCGAAGGCCTTCTGCGCCCAGCCCCAGCCATGCCCCTTGAGCCAGCTCGGCCGCTCTCGCCGAGGCCCCGTTGCACCGAAGGCCCAAAACGAGCTTCTGGGAACTGCATTCTGCAAAGGGAAACACTCCTCTGGCAGCAAACCACAGCCCCAATGCGCCTCGGATCCAGAGAGCAATGCAAGCTGTTTTTGCCCCCAGCCCCACACTCTCCATAGCGCAACGCAGGGCAGGGCTGCCCCTGGCTACCAGAGCCCTGCTGCTTTACTGGGTGTCTTCGGCGGCCAAAACCTTCTCCCCACGGGTTCTCCTTCGTGGGGAAGCAGGATTGGGCGCGCGAAGAAGTTCTGTGCCCAGGCCCCAGCCATGCCCCCTGAGCCAGCTCGGCCGCTCAGCGCCGAGGCCCCATCACACGGAACGCCCCAAACGAGCTTCTGGCAGCTGCATTCTGCAAAGGGAAACTCTCCTCGGGCAGCAAACCACAGCCCCAACGTGCCTCGGATCCAGAAAGCAACGCAAGCCGTTTTCGCCCCCGGCCCTCTGCTCTCCATAGGGCGAACCGGGCCTGGGCTGCCCCGGCTCCCTGGGCCCTGCTGCTTTGCTGGGGGTCTCCGGTGCCCGAAACCCACTCCCCACGGGTTCTCCTTCGTGGGGAAGCAGGATTGGGCGCGCGAAGACGTTCTGCGCCCAGTCCCCAGCCATGCCTCCTGTGCCAGCTCGGCCGCTCAGCGCCGAGGCCCCGTCGCACCGACGGCCCCAAACGAGCTTCTGGCAGCTGCATTCTGCAAAGGGAAACTCTCCTTGGGCAGCAAACCACAGCCCCAACGTGCCTTGGATCCAGAAAGCAACGCAAGCCTTTCTCGGCCCCGGCCCCACGCTCTCCATAGCGCAAAGCGGGGCTGGCCTGCCCCTGGCTACCTGGGCCCTGCTGCTTTGCTGGGGGACTCCGGCGGCGCAAACCCACTCCCCACGGGTTCTCCTTCATGGGGAAGCAGGATTGGGCGCGCGAAGGCCTTCTGCGCCCAGCCCCAGCCATGCCCCTTGAGCCAGCTCGGCTGCTCAGCGACGAGGCCCCGTTGCACCGAAGGCACAAAACGAGCTTCTGGGAACTGCATTCTGCAAAGGGAAACACTCCTCCGGCAGCAAACCACAGCCCCAATGCGCCTCGGATCCAGAGAGCAACGCAAGCCGTTTTTGCCCCCGGCCCTACGCTCTCCATAGCGCAACGCAGGGCAGGGCTGCCCCTGGCTACCAGAGCCCTGCTGCTTTACTGGGTGTCTTCGGCGGCCAAAACCTTCTCCCCACGGGTTCTCCTTCGTGGGGAAGCAGGATTGGGCGCGCTAAGAAGTTCTGTGCCCAGGCCTCAGCCATGCCCCCTGAGCCAGCTCGGCCGCTCAGCGCCGAGGCCCCATCACACGGAACGCCCCAAACGAGCTTCTGGCAGCTGCATTCTGCAAAGGGAAACTCTCCTCGGGCAGCAAACCACAGCCCCAACGTGCTTCGGATCCAGAAAGCAACGCAAGCCGTTTTGGCCACCGGCCCCACGCTCTCCATAGCGCAAAGCGGGGCTGGCCTGCCCCTGGCTCCCTGGGCCCTGCTGCTTTGCTGGGGGTCTTCGGCGGCCGAAACCCACTCCCCACGGGTTCTCCTTCATGGGGAAGCAGGATTGGGCGTGCGAAGAACTTCTGCGCCCAGGCCACAGCCATGCCCCCTGAGCCAGCTCGGCCGCTCAGCGCTGAGTCCCCATCACACGGAACGCCCCAAACGAGCTTCTGGCAGCTGAATTCTGCAAAGGAAACTCTCCTCGGGCAGCAAACCACAGCCCCAACGCGCCTCAGATCCAGAGAGCAACGCAAGCCGTTTTTGCCCCCGGCCCCACGCTCTCCATAGCGCAAGGCGAGGCTGGGCTGCCCCTGGCTCCCTGGGCCCTGCTGCATTGCTGGGGGTCTCCAGCGCCCGAAACCTAGTCCCCATGAGTTCTCCTTGGTGGGGAGGCAGGATTGGCCGCGCGAAGAAGTTCTGCGCCCAGTCCCCAGCCATGCCTCCTGTGCCTGCTCGGCCGCTCAGCGCCGAGGCCCCGTCGCACCGACGGCCCCAAACGACCTTCTGGCAGCTGCATTCTGCAAAGGGAAAGTCTCCTCGGGCAGCAAAACACAGCCCCAACGCGCCTGGGTTCAAGAAAGCAACGCAAGCTGTTTTCGCCCCCGGCCCTCCGCTCTCCATACGTATGAACCGGGCCTGGGCTGCCCCGGCTCCCTGGGCCCTGCTGCTTTGGTGGGGGTCTTCGGCGGCCGAAACCCACTCCCCACGGTTTCTCCTTCGTGGGGAAGCAGGATTGGGCGCGCGAAGGCCTTCTGCGCCCAGCCCCAGCCATGCCCCTTGAGCCAGCTCGGCCGCTCAGCGCCGAGGCCCCGTTGCACCGAAGGCCCAAAACGAGCTTCTGGGAACTGCATTCTGCAAAGGGAAACACTCCTCCGGCAGCAAACCACAGCCCCAATGCGCCTCGGATCCAGGGAGCAACGCAAGCCGTTTTTGCCCCCGGCCCCACGCTCTCCATAGGGCAAAGCGGGGCTGAGCTGACCCTGGCTCCCTGGGCCCTGCTGCTTTGCTGGGGGTCTCCGGCGGAAGACACTCACTCCCCACGGGTTCTCCTTCGTGGGGAAGCAGGATTAGGCGGACGATGGCCTCATGCGCACAGGTCCCAGCCATGCCCCTTGAGCCAGCTCAGCGGCACAGCGCTGAGGTCCAGTCGCACCTTCGGCCCAAAACGAGCTTCTGGCAGCTGCATTCTGCAAAGGGAAACACTCCTCGAGCAGCAAACCACATCCCCAACGCGCGTCGGATCCAGAAAGCAACGCAAGCCGTTTTCGCGACCGGCCCCATGCTCTCTATAGGGCGAACCGGGCCTGGGCTGCCCCGGCTCCCTGGGCCCTGCTACTTTGCTGGGGGTCTCCGGGGCCCGAAACCCACTCCCCACGGGTTCTCCTTCGTGGGGAAGCAGGATTGGGCGCGCGAAGGCCTTCTGCGCCCAGCCCCAGCCATGCCCCTTGAGCCAGCTCGGCCGCTCAGCGCCGAGGCCCCGTTGCACCGAAGGCCCAAAACGAGCTTCTGGGAACTGCATTCTGCAAAGGGAAACACTCCTCCTTGAGCAAACCACAGCCCCAATGCGCCTCAGATCCAGAGAGCAACACAAGCCGTTTTCGCCTCCGGCCCCACGCTCTCCATAGCGCAAAGCGAGGCTGGGCTGCCCCTGGCTCCCTGGGCCCTGCTGCATTGCTCGGGGTCTCCAGCGCCCGAAACCTAGTCCCCATGAGTTCTCCTTCGTGGGGAGGCAGGATTGGGCGAGCGAAGACGTTCTGCGCCCAGTCCCCAACCATGCCTCCTGTGCCAGCTCGGCCGCTCAGCGCCGAGGCCCCGTCGCACCGACGGCCCCAAACGAGCTTCTGGCAGCTGCATTCTGCAAAGGGAAACTCTCCTCGGGCAGCAAACCACAGCCCCAACGTGCTTCGGATCCAGAAAGCAACGCAAACCGTTTTGGCCACCGGCCCCACGCTCTCCATAGCGCAAAGCGGGGCTGGCCTGCCCCTGGCTCCCTGGGCCCTGCTGCTTTGCTGGGGGTCTTCGGCGGCCGAAACCCACTCCCCACGGGTTCTCCTTCATGGGGAAGCAGGATTGGGCGTGCGAAGAACTTCTGTGCCCAGGCCCCAGCCATGCCCCCTGAGCCAGCTCGGCCGCTCAGCGCTGAGTCCCCATCACACGGAACGCCCCAAAACGAGCTTCTGGCAGCTGCATTCTGCAAAGGGAAACTCTCCTCGGGCAGCAAACCACAGCCCCAACGCGCCTCGAATCCAGATAGCAACGCAAGCCTTTTTCAGCCCCGGCCCCACGCTCTCCATAGGGCAAAGCGGGTAGAGCTGCCCCTGGCTCCCTGGGCCCTGCTGCTTTGCTGGGTGTCTCCGGCGGAAGACACTCACTCCCCACGGGTTCTCCTTCGTTGGGAAGCAGGATTAGGGGGACGATGGCCTCATGCGCACAGTTCCCAGCCATGCCCCTTGAGCCAGCTCTGCCTCACAGCGCTGAGGTCCAGTCGCACCTTTGCCCCAAAACGAGCTTCTGGCAGCTGCATTCTGCAAAGGGAAACTCTCCTCGGGCAGCAAACCACAGCCCCAACGTGCCTCGAATCCAGAAAGCAACGCAAGCCGTTTTCGCCACCGGCCCCACGCTCTCCATAGCGCAAAGCGGGGCTGGCCTGCCCCTGGCTACCAGAGCCCTGCTGCTTTACTGGGTGTCTTCGGCGGCCAAAACCTTCTCCCCACGGGTTCTCCTTCGTGGGGAAGCAGGATTGGGAGCGCGAAGAAGTTCTGTGCCCAGTCCCCAGCCATGCCTCCTGTGCCAGCTCGGCCGCTCAGCGCCGAGGCCCCGTCGCACCGACGGCCCCAAACGACCTTCTGGCAGCTGCATTCTGCAAAGGGAAAGTCTCCTCGGGCAGCAAACCACAGCCCCAACGCGCCTCGGATCGAGAAAGCAACGCAAGCCGTTTTCGCCCCTGGCCCTCTGCTCTCCATAGGGCGAACCGGGCCTGGGCTGCCCCGGCTCCCTGGGCCCTGCTGCTTTGCTGGGGGTCTCCGGTGCCCGAAACCCACTCCCCACGGGTTCTCCTTCCTGGGGAAGCAGAATTCGGCGCGCGAAGGCCTTCTGCGCCCAGCCCCAGCCATGCCCCTTGAGCCAGCTCGGCCGCTCAGCGCCGAGGCCCCGTTGCACTGAAGGCCCAAAACGAGCTTCTGGGAACTGCATTCTGCAAAGGGAAACACTCCTCCTTGAGCAAACCACAGCCCCAATGCGCCTCAGATCCAGAGAGCAACACAAGCCGTTTTCGCCCCCGGCCCCACGCTCTCCATAGCGCAAAGCGAGGCTGAGCTCCCTGGGCCCTGTTGCATTGCTGGGGGTCTCCAGCCCCCGAAACCTAGTCCCCATGAGTTCTCCTTCGTGGGGAGGCAGGATTGGGCGCGCGAAGACGTTCTGCGCCCAGTCCCCAGCTATGCCTCCTGTGCCAGCTCGGCCGCTCAGCGCCGAGGCCCCGTCGCACCGACGGCCCCAAACGAGCTTCTGGCAGCTGCATTCTGCAAAGGGAAAGTCTCCTCGGGCAGCAAACCACAGCCCAAACGCGCCTCGGATCGAGAAAGCAACGCAAGCCGTTTTCGCCCCCGGCCCTCTGCTCTCCATAGGGCGAACCGGGCCTGGGCTGCCCCGGCTCCCTGGGCCCTGCTGCTTTGCTGGGGGTCTCCGGTGCCCGAAACCCACTCCCCACGGGTTCTCCTTCGTGGGGAAGCAGGATTGGGCGCGCGAAGGCCTTCTGTGCCCAGCCCCAGCCATGCCCCTTGAGCCAGCTCGGCCGCTCAGCACCGAGGCCCCGTTGCACCGAAGGCCCAAAACGAGCTTCTGGGAACTGCATTCTGTAAAGTGAAACACTCCTCCGGCAGCAAACCACAGCCCCAATGTGCCTCGGATCCAGAGAGCAACGCAAGCCGTTTTTGCCCCCGGCCCCACGCTCTCCATAGGGCAAAGCAGGGCTGAGCTGACCCTGGCTCCCTGGACCCTGCTGCTTTCCTGGGTGTCTCCGGCGGAAGACACTCACTCCCAACGGGTTCTCCTTCGTTGGGAAGCAGGATTAGGGGGACGATGGCCTCATGCGCACAGTTCCCAGCCATGCCCATTGAGCCAGCTCGGCGGCACAGCGCTGAGGTCCAGTCGCACCTTTGCCCCAAAACGAGCTTCTGGCAGCTGCATTCTGCAAAGGGAAACTCTCCTCGGGCAGCAAACCACAGCCCCAACGTGCCTCGGATCCAGAAAGCAACGCAAGCCGTTTTCGCCACCGGCCCCACGCTCTCCATAGCGCAAAGCGGGGCTGGCCTGCCCCTGGCTACCAGAGCCCTGCTGCTAAACTGGGTGTCTTCGGCGGCCAAAACCTTCTCCCCACGGGTTCTCCTTCGTGGGGAAGCAGGATTGGGAGCGCGAAGAAGTTCTGTGCCCAGGCCCCAGCCATGCCCCCTGAGCCAGCTTGGCCGCTCAGCGCCGAGGCCCCATCACACGGAACGCCCAAAACGAGCTTCTGGCAGCTGCATTCTGCAAAGGGAAACTCTCCTCGGGCAGCAAACCACAGCCCCAACGCGCCTCGAATACAGAAAGCAACGCAAGCCTTTTTCAGCCCCGGCCCCACGCTCTCCATAGGGCAAAGCGGGTAGAGCTGCCCCTGGCTCCCTGGGCCCTGCTGCTTTGCTGGGGGTCTCAGCGTCCGAAACCCACTCCCCACGGGTTTTCCTTCGTGGGGAAGCAGGATTGGGCGCGAGAAGGCCATATGCGCCCAGGCTCCAGCCATGCCCCCTGAGCCAGCTCGGCCGCGCAGCGCCGAAGCCCCGTCGCACCGATTGCCCCAAAGGAGCTTCTGGCAGCTGCATTCTGCAAAGGGAAACTCTCCTCGGGCAGCAAACCACAGACTCAACGCGCCTCAGATCCAGAAAGCAACGCAAGCCGTTTTCGCCACTGGCCCCACGCTCTCCATAGCGCAAAGCGGGGCTGGCCTGCCCCTGGCTCCCTGGGCCAAGCTGCTTTGCTGGGGGTCTCCGGCGGCGCAAACCCAGTCCCCAAGTGTTCTCCTTCGTGGGGAAGCAGGATTGTGCGCGCGAAAGCCTTGTGCGCCCAGCCCCAGCCATGCCCCTTGAGCCAGCTCGGCCGCTCAGCGCCGAGGCCCCTTGCACCGAAGTCCCAAAACGAGCTTCTGGGAACTGCATTCTGCAAAGGGAAACACTCCTCCGGCAGCAAACAACAGCCCCAATGCGCCTCAGATCCAGAGAGCAGCGCAAGCCGTTTTCGCCCCCGGCCCCACGCTCTCCATAGCGCAAAGCGAGGCTGAGCTCCCTGGGCCCTGCTGCATTGCTGGGGGTCTCCAGCCCCCGAAACCTAGTCCCCATGAGTTCTCCTTCGTGGGGAGGCAGGATTGGGCGCGCGAAGACGTTCTGCGCCCAGTCCCCAGCCATGCCTCCTGTGCCAGCTCGGCCGCTCAGCGCCGCGGCCCCATCGCACCGACGGCCCCAAACGAGCTTCTGGCAGCTGCATTCTGCAAAGGGAAACTCTCCTCGGGCAGCAAACCACAGCCCCAACGCGCCTCGAATCGAGAAAGCAACGCAAGCCGTTTTCGCCCCCGGCCCTCTGCTCTCCATAGGGCGAACCGGGCCTGGGTTGCCCCGGCTCCCTGGGCCCTGCTGTTTTGCTGGGGGTCTCCGGTGCCCGAAACCCACTCCCCACGGGTTCTCCTTCGTGGGGAAGCAGGATTGGGCGCGCGAAGGCCTTCTGCGCCCAGCCCCAGCCATGCCCTCTGAGCCAGCTCGGCCGCGCAGCGCCGAAGCCCCGTCGCACCGATGGCCCCAAACGAGCTTCTGGCAGCTGCATTCTGCAAAGGGAAACTCTCCTCGGGCAGCAAACCACAGACTCAACGCCCCTCAGATCCAGAAAGCAACGCAAGCCGTTTTCGCCACCGGCCCCACGCTCTCCATAGCGCAAAGCGGGGCTAGCCTGCCCCTGGCTCCCTGGGCCCTGCTGCTTTGCTGGGGGTCTCCGGCGGCGCAAACCCAGTCCCCAAGTGTTCTCCTTCGTGGGGAAGCAGGATTGTGCGCGCGAAAGCCTTCTGCGCCCAGCCCCAGCCATGCCCCTTGAGCCAGCTCGGCCGCTCAGTGCCGAGGCCCCGTTGCACCGATGTCCCAAAACGAGCTTCTAGGAACTGCATTCTGCAAAGGGAAACACTCCTCCGGCAGCAAACCACAGCCCCAATGCGCCTCAGATCCAGAGAGCAACACAAGCCGTTTTCGCCCCCGGCCCCACGCTCTCCATAGCGCAAAGCGAGGCTGGCCTGCCCCTGGCTCCCTGGGCCCTGCTGCATTGCTGGGGGTCTCCAGCGCCCGAAACCTAGTCCCCATGAGTTCTCCTTCGTGGGGAGGCAGGATTGGCCGCGCGAAGAAGTTCTGCGCCCAGTCCCCAGCCATGCCTCCTGTGCCAGCTCGGCCGCTCAGCGCCGAGGCCCCGTCGCACCGACGGCCCCAAACGACCTTCTGGCAGCTGCATTCTGCAAAGGGAAAGTCTCCTCGGGCAGCAAACCACAGCCCCAACGCGCCTCGGATCGAGAAAGCAACGCAAGCCATTTTCGCCCCCGGCCCTCTGCTCTCCATAGGGCGAACCGGGCCTGGGCTGCCCCGGCTCCCTGGGCCCTGCTGCTTTGCTGGGGGTCTCCGATGCCCGAAACCCAGTCCCCAAGTGTTCTCCTTCGTGGGGAAGCAGGATTCGGCGCGCGAAGGCCTTCTGCGCCCAGCCCCATCCATGCCCCTTGAGCCAGCTCGGCCGCTCAGCGCCGAGGCCCCGTTGCACCAAAGGCCCAAAACGAGCTTCTGGGAACTGCATTCTGCAAAGGGAAACACTCCTCCGGCAGCAAACCACAGCCCCAATGCGCCTCGGATCCAGAGAGCAACGCAAGCCGTTTTTGCCCCCGGCCCCACGCTCTCCATAGGGCAAAGCAGGGCTGAGCTGACCCTGGCTCCCTGGACCCTGCTGCTTTCCTGGGTGTCTCCGGCGGAAGACACACACTCCCCACGGGTTCTCCTTCGTTGGGAAGCAGGATTAGGGAGACGATGGCCTCATGCGCACAGTTCCCAGCCATGCCCCTTGAGCCAGCTCGGCGGCACAGCGCTGAGGTCCAGTCGCACCTTCGGCCCAAAACGAGATTCTGGCAGCTGCATTCTGCAAAGGGAAACACTCCTCGAGCAGCAAACCACAGCCCCAACGCGCGGCGGATCCAGAGAGCAACACAAGCCGTTTTCGCCCCCGGCCCCACGCTCTCCATAGTGCAAAGCGGGGCTGGTCTGCCCCTGGCTCCCTGGGCCCTGCTGCTTTACTGGGTGTCTTTGGCGGCCAAAACCTTCTCCCCACGGGTTCTCCTTCGTGGGGAAGCAGGATTGGGCGCGCGAAGAAGTTCTGTGCCCAGGCCCCAGCCATGCCCCCTGAGGCAGCTCGGCCGCTCAGCGCCGAGGCCCCATCACACGGAACGCCCCAAACGAGCTTCTGGCAGCTGCATTCTGCAAAGGGAAACTCTCCTCGGGCAGCAAACCACAGCCCCAACACGCCTCGGTTCGAGAAAGCAACGCAAGCCGTTTTCGCCCCCGGCCCTACGCTCTCCATATGTACGAACCGGGCCTGGGCTGCCCCGGCTCCCTGGGCCCTGCTGCATTGCTGGGGGTCTCCGATGCCCGAAACCCACTCCCCACGGGTTCTCCTTCGTGGGGAAGCAGGATTCGGCGCGCGAAGGCCTTCTGCGCCCAGCCCCAGCCATGCCCCTTGAGCCAGCTCGGCCGCTCAGCGCCGAGGCCCCGTTGCACCGAAGGCCCAAAACGAGCTTCTGGGAACTGCATTCTGCAAAGGGAAACACTCCTCCGGCAGCAAACCACAGCCCCAATGCGCCTCGGATCCAGAGAGCAACGCAAGCCGTTTTTGCCCCCGGCCCTACCCTCTCCATAGCGCAACGCAGGGCAGGGCTGCCCCTGGCTACCAGAGCCCTGCTGCTTTACTGGGTGTCTTCGGCGGCCAAAACCTTCTCCCCACGGGTTCTCCTTCGTGGGGAAGCAGGATTGGGAGCGCGAAGAAGTTCTGTGCCCAGGCCCCAGCCATGCCCCCTGAGCCAGCTTGGCCGCTCAGCGCCGAGGCCCCATCACACGGAACGCCCAAAACGAGCTTCTGGCAGCTGCATTCTGCAAAGGGAAACTCTCCTCGGGCAGTAAACCACAGCCCCAACGCGCCTCGAATCCAGAAAGCAACGCAAGCCTTTTTCAGCCCCGGCCCCACGCTCTCCATAGGGCAAAGCGGGTAGAGCTGCCCCTGGCTCCCTGGGCCCTGCTGCTTTGCTGGGGGTCTCAGCGTCCGAAACCCACTCCCCACGGGTTTTCCTTCGTGGGGAAGCATGATTGGGCGCGAGAAGGCCTTCTGCGCCCATGCCCCAGCCATGCCCCATGAGCCAGCTCTGCCGCGCAGCGCCGAAGCCCCGTCGCACCGAAGGCCCAAAACGAGCTTCTGGGAACTGCATTCTGCAAAGGGAAACACTCCTCCGGCAGCAAACCACAGCCCCAATGCGCCTTAGATCCAGAGAGCAGCGCAAGCCGTTTTCGCCCCCGGCCCCACGCTCTCCATAGCGCAAAGCGAGGCTGAGCTCCCTGGGCCCTGCTGCATTGCTGGGGGTCTCCAGCCCCCGAAACCTAGTCCCCATGAGTTCTCCTTCGTGGGGAGGCAGGATTGGGCGCGCGAAGAAGTTCTGCGCCCAGTCCCCAGTCATGCCTCCTGTGCCAGCTCGGCCGCTCAGCGCCGAGGCCCCGTCGCACCGACGGCCCCAAACGACCTTCTGGCAGCTGCATTCTGCAAAGGGAAAGTCTCCTCGGGCAGCAAACCACAGCCCCAACGCGCCTCGGATCGAGAAAGCAACGCAAGCCGTTTTCGCCCCCGGCCCTCTGCTCTCCATAGGGCGAACCGGGCCTGGGCTGCCCCGGCTCCCTGGGCCCTGCTGCTTTGCTGGGGGTCTCCGGTGCCCGAAACCCACTCCCCACGGGTTCTCCTTCGTGGGGAAGCAGGATTGGGCGCGCGAAGGCCTTCTGCGCCCAGCCCCAGCCATGCCCCTTGAGCCAGCTCGGCCGCTCAGCGCCGAGGCCCCGTTGCACCGAAGGCCCAAAACGAGCTTCTGGGAACTGCATTCTGCAAAGGGAAACACTCCTCCGGCAGCAAACCACAGCCCCAATGCGCCTCGGATCCAGAGAGCAACGCAAGCCGTTTTTGCCCCCGGCCCCACGCTCTCCATAGGGCAAAGCAGGGCTGAGCTGACCCTGGCTCCCTGGACCCTGCTGCTTTCCTGGGTGTCTCCGGCGGAAGACACTCACTCCCCACGGGTTCTCCTTCGTTGGGAAGCAGGATTAGGGCGACGATAGCCTCATGCGCACAGTTCCCAGCCATGCCCCTTGAGCCAGCTCGGCGGCACAGCGCTGAGGTCCAGTCGCACCTTCGGCCCAAAACGAGCTTCTGGCAGCTGCATTCTGCAAAGGGAAACTCTCCTCGGGCAGCAAACCACAGCCCCAACGCGCCTCGAATCCAGAAAGCAACGCAAGCCTTTTTCAGCCCCGGCCCCACGCTCTCCATAGGGCAAAGCGCGTAGATCTGCCCCTGGCTCCCTGGGCCCTGCTGCTTTGCTGGGGGTCTCAGCGGCCGAAACCCACTCCCCACGGGTTTTCCTTCGTGGGGAAGCAGGATTGGGCGCGAGAAGGCCTTCTGCGCCCAGGCCCCAGCCATGCCCCCTGAGCCAGCTCGGCCTCTCAGCGTCGAGTCCCCGTTGCACCGAAGGCCCAAAACGAGCTTCTGGGAACTGCATTCTGCAAAGTGAAACACTCCTCCGGCAGCAAACCACAGCCCCAATGCGCCTCAGATCCAGAGAGCAACACAAGCCGTTTTCGCCCCCGGCCCCACGCTCTCCATAGCGCAAAGCGACGCTGAGCTCCCTGGGCCCTGTTGCATTGCTGGGGGTCTCCAGCCCCCGAAACCTAGTCCCCATGAGTTCTCCTTCGTGGGGAGGCAGGATTGGGCGCGCGAAGACGTTCTGCGCCCAGTCCCCAGCCATGCCTCCTGTGCCAGCTCGGCCGCTCAGCGCCGAGGCCCCGTCGCACCGACGGCCCCAAACGAGCTTCTGGCAGCTGCATTCTGCAAAGGGAAAGTCTCCTCGGGCAGCAAACCACAGCCCCAACGCGCCTCGGATCGAGAAAGCAACGCAAGCCGTTTTCGCGTCCGGCCCCACGCTCTCCAAAGCGCGAAGCGGGGCTGGCCTGCCCCTGGCTCCCTGGGCCTGCTGCTTTGCTGGGGGTCTCCGGTCCCCGAAACCCACTCCCCACGGGTTCTCCTTCGTGGGGAAGCAGGATTGGGCGCGCGAAGGCCTTCTGCGCCCAGCCCCAGCCATGCCCCTTGAGCCAGCTCGGCCGCTCAGCGCCGAGGCCCCGTTGCACCGAAGGCCCAAAACGAGCTTCTGGGAACTGCATTCTGCAAAGGGAAACACTCCTCCGGCAGCAAACCACAGCCCCAATGCGCCTCGGATCCAGAGAGCAACGCAAGCCGTTTTTGCCCCCGGCCCTACGCTCTCCATAGCGCAACGCAGGGCAGGGCTGCCCCTGGCTACCAGAGCCCTGCTGCTTTACTGGGTGTCTTTGGCGGCCAAAACCTTCTCCCCACGGGTTCTCCTTCGTGGGGAAGCAGGATTGGGAGCGCGAAGAAGTTCTGTGCCCAGGCCCCAGCCATGCCCCCTGAGCCAGCTTGGCCGCTCAGCGCCGAGGCCCCATCACACGGAACGCCCAAAACGAGCTTCTGGCAGCTGCATTCTGCAAAGGGAAACTCTCCTCGGGCAGCAAACCACAGCCCCAACGCGCCTCGAATCCAGAAAGCAACGCAAGCCTTTTTCAGCCCCGGCCCCACGCTCTCCATAGGGCAAAGCGGGTAGAGCTGCCCCTGGCTCCCTGGGCCCTGCTGCTTTGCTGGGGGTCTCAGCGTCCGAAACCCACTCCCCACGGGTTCTCCTTCATGGGGAAGCAGGATTGGGAGTGCGAAGAACTTCTGCACCCAGGCCACAGCCATGCCCCCTGAGCCAGCTCGGCCGCTCAGCGCTGAGTCCCCATCACACGGAACGCCCCAAACGAGCTTCTGGCAGCTGAATTCTGCAAAGGAAACTCTCCTCGGGCAGCAAACCACAGCCCCAACGCGCCTCAGATCCAGAGAGCAACGCAAGCCGTTTTTGCCCACGGCCCCACGCTCTCCATAGCGCAAGGCGAGGCTGGGCTGCCCCTGGCTCCCTGGGCCCTGCTGCATTGCTGGTGGTCTCCAGCGCCCGAAACCTAGTCCCCATGAGTTCTCCTTCGTGGGGAGGCAGGATTGGCCGCGCGAAGATGTTCTGCGCCCAGTCCCCAGCCATGCCTCCTGTGCCTGCTCGGCCGCTCAGCGCCGAGGCCCCGTTGCACCGACGGCCCCAAACGAGCTTCTGGCAGCTGCATTCTGCAAAGGGAAAGTCTCCTCGGGCAGCAAACCACAGCCCAACGCGCCTCGGATCGAGAAAGCAACGCAAGCCGTTTTCGCCCCCGGCCCTCTGCTCTCCATAGGGCGAACCGGGCCTGGGCTGCCCCGGCTCCCTGGGCCCTGCTGCTTTGCTGGGGGTCTCCGGTGCCCGAAACCTAGTCCCCATGAGTTCTCCTTCGTGGGGAGGCAGGATTGGGCGCGCGAAGACGTTCTGCGCCCAGTCCCAAGCCATGCCTCCTGTGCCAGCTCGGCCGCTCACCGCCGAGGCCCCGTCGCACCGACGGCCCCAAACGAGCTTCTGGCAGCTGCATTCTGCAAAGGGAAAGTCTCCTCGGGCAGCAAACCACAGCCCCAACGCGCCTCGGATCGAGAAAGCAACGCAAGCCGTTTTCGCCCCCGGCCCTCTGCTCTCCATTGGGCGAACCGGGCCTGGGCTGCCCCGGCTCCCTGGGCCCTGCTGCTTTGCTGGGGGTCTCCGGTGCCCGAAACCCACTCCCCACGGGTTCTCCTTCGTGGGGAAGCAGGATTCGGCGCGCGAAGGCCTTCTGCGCCCAGCCCCAGCCATGCCCCTTGAGCCAGCTCGGCCACTCAGCGCCGAGGCCCCGTTGCACCAAAGGCCCAAAACGAGCTTCTGGGAACTGCATTCTGCAAAGGGAAACACTCCTCCGGCAGCAAACCACAGCCCCAATGCGCCTCGGATCCAGAGAGCAACACAAGCCGTTTTTGCCCCCGGCCCAACGCTCTCCATAGGGCAAAGCAGGGCTGAGCTGACCCTGGCTCCGTGGACCCTGCTGCTTTGCTGGGTGTCTCCGGCGGAAGACACTCACTCCCCACGGGTTCTCCTTCGTTGGGAAGCAGGATTAGGGGGACGATGGCCTCATGCGCACAGTTCCCAGCCATGCCCCTTGAGCCAGCTCGGCGGCACAGCGCTGAGGTCCAGTCGCACCTTCGGCCCAAAACGAGCTTCTGGCAGCTGCATTCTGCAAAGGGAAACGCTCCTCGAGCAGCAAACCACAGCCCCAACGCCCGTCGGATCCAGAAAGCAACGCAAGCCGTTTTCGCCCCCGCCCCACCCTCTCCATAGGGCAAAGCGGGGCTGGACTGCCCCTGGCTCCCTGGGCCCTGCTGCTTTGCTGGGGGTCTCGGCGGCCGAAACCCACTCCCCACGGGTTTTCCTTCGTGGGGAAGCAGGTTGGGCGGGCGAAGGCCTTCTGCGCACAGTCCCCAGCCATGCCACCTGAGCCAGCTCGGCCGCTCAGCGCCGAGGCCCCATCACACGGAACGCCCCAAACGAGCTTCTGGCAGCTGCATTCTGCAAAGGGAAACTCTCCTCGGGCAGCAAACCACAGCCCCAACGTGCCTCGGATCCAGAAAGCAACGCAAGCCGTTTTCGCGACCGGCCCCACGCTCTCCAAAGCGCGAAGCGGGGCTGGCCTGCCCCTGGCTCCCTGGGCCTGCTGCTTTGCTGGGGGTCTCCGGTCCCCGAAACCCACTCCCCACGGGTTCTCCTTCGTGGGGAAGCAGGATTGGGCGCGCGAAGGCCTTCTGCGCCCAGCCCCAGCCATGCCCCTTGAGCCAGCTCGGCCGCTCAGCGCCGAGGCCCCGTTGCACCGAAGGCCCAAAACGAGCTTCTGGGAACTGCATTCTGCAAAGGGAAACACTCCTCCGGCAGCAAACCACAGCCCCAATGCGCCTCGGATCCAGAGAGCAACGCAAGCCGTTTTTGCCCCCGGCCCTACGCTCTCCATAGCGCAACGCAGGGCAGGGCTGCCCCTGGCTACCAGAGCCCTGCTGCTTTACTGGGTGTCTTTGGCGGCCAAAACCTTCTCCCCACGGGTTCTCCTTCGTGGGGAAGCAGGATTGGGAGCGCGAAGAAGTTCTGTGCCCAGGCCCCAGCCATGCCCCCTGAGCCAGCTTGGCCGCTCAGCGCCGAGGCCCCATCACACGGAACGCCCAAAACGAGCTTCTGGCAGCTGCATTCTGCAAAGGGAAACTCTCCTCGGGCAGCAAACCACAGCCCCAACGCGCCTCGAATCCAGAAAGCAACGCAAGCCTTTTTCAGCCCCGGCCCCACGCTCTCCATAGGGCAAAGCGGGTAGAGCTGCCCCTGGCTCCCTGGGCCCTGCTGCTTTGCTGGGGGTCTCAGCGTCCGAAACCCACTCCCCACGGGTTCTCCTTCATGGGGAAGCAGGATTGGGAGTGGGAAGAACTTCTGCACCCAGGCCACAGCCATGCCCCCTGAGCCAGCTCGGCCGCTCAGCGCTGAGTCCCCATCACACGGAACGCCCCAAACGAGCTTCTGGCAGCTGAATTCTGCAAAGGAAACTCTCCTCGGGCAGCAAACCACAGCCCCAACGCGCCTCAGATCCAGAGAGCAACGCAAGCCGTTTTTGCCCACGGCCCCACGCTCTCCATAGCGCAAGGCGAGGCTGGGCTGCCCCTGGCTCCCTGGGCCCTGCTGCATTGCTGGGGGTCTCCAGCGCCCGAAACCTAGTCCCCATGAGTTCTCCTTCGTGGGGAGGCAGGATTGGCCGCGCGAAGATGTTCTGCGCCCAGTCCCCAGCCATGCCTCCTGTGCCTGCTCGGCCGCTCAGCGCCGAGGCCCCGTTGCACCGACGGCCCCAAACGAGCTTCTGGCAGCTGCATTCTGCAAAGGGAAAGTCTCCTCGGGCAGCAAACCACAGCCCAACGCGCCTCGGATCGAGAAAGCAACGCAAGCCGTTTTCGCCCCCGGCCCTCTGCTCTCCATAGGGCGAACCGGGCCTGGGCTGCCCCGGCTCCCTGGGCCCTGCTGCTTTGCTGGGGGTCTCCGGTGCCCGAAACCTAGTCCCCATGAGTTCTCCTTCGTGGGGAGGCAGGATTGGGCGCGCGAAGACGTTCTGCGCCCAGTCCCAAGCCATGCCTCCTGTGCCAGCTCGGCCGCTCACCGCCGAGGCCCCGTCGCACCGACGGCCCCAAACGAGCTTCTGGCAGCTGCATTCTGCAAAGGGAAAGTCTCCTCGGGCAGCAAACCACAGCCCCAACGCGCCTCGGATCGAGAAAGCAACGCAAGCCGTTTTCGCCCCCGGCCCTCTGCTCTCCATTGGGCGAACCGGGCCTGGGCTGCCCCGGCTCCCTGGGCCCTGCTGCTTTGCTGGGGGTCTCCGGTGCCCGAAACCCACTCCCCACGGGTTCTCCTTCGTGGGGAAGCAGGATTCGGCGCGCGAAGGCCTTCTGCGCCCAGCCCCAGCCATGCCCCTTGAGCCAGCTCGGCCACTCAGCGCCGAGGCCCCGTTGCACCAAAGGCCCAAAACGAGCTTCTGGGAACTGCATTCTGCAAAGGGAAACACTCCTCCGGCAGCAAACCACAGCCCCAATGCGCCTCGGATCCAGAGAGCAACACAAGCCGTTTTTGCCCCCGGCCCAACGCTCTCCATAGGGCAAAGCAGGGCTGAGCTGACCCTGGCTCCGTGGACCCTGCTGCTTTGCTGGGTGTCTCCGGCGGAAGACACTCACTCCCCACGGGTTCTCCTTCGTTGGGAAGCAGGATTAGGGGGACGATGGCCTCATGCGCACAGTTCCCAGCCATGCCCCTTGAGCCAGCTCGGCGGCACAGCGCTGAGGTCCAGTCGCACCTTCGGCCCAAAACGAGCTTCTGGCAGCTGCATTCTGCAAAGGGAAACGCTCCTCGAGCAGCAAACCACAGCCCCAACGCCCGTCGGATCCAGAAAGCAACGCAAGCCGTTTTCGCCCCCGCCCCACCCTCTCCATAGGGCAAAGCGGGGCTGGACTGCCCCTGGCTCCCTGGGCCCTGCTGCTTTGCTGGGGGTCTCGGCGGCCGAAACCCACTCCCCACGGGTTTTCCTTCGTGGGGAAGCAGGTTGGGCGGGCGAAGGCCTTCTGCGCACAGTCCCCAGCCATGCCACCTGAGCCAGCTCGGCCGCTCAGCGCCGAGGCCCCATCACACGGAACGCCCCAAACGAGCTTCTGGCAGCTGCATTCTGCAAAGGGAAACTCTCCTCGGGCAGCAAACCACAGCCCCAACGTGCCTCGGATCCAGAAAGCAACGCAAGCCGTTTTCGCGACCGGCCCCACGCTCTCCAAAGCGCGAAGCGGGGCTGGCCTGCCCCTGGCTCCCTGGGCCTGCTGCTTTGCTGGGGGTCTCCAGTGCCCGAAACCCACTCCCCACGGGTTCTCCTTCGTGGGGAAGCAGGATTGGGCGCGCGAAGGCCTTCTGCGCCCAGCCCCAGCCATGCCCCTTGAGCCAGCTCGGCCGCTCAGCGCCGAGGCCCCGTTGCACCGAAGGCCCAAAACGAGCTTCTGGGAACTGCATTCTGCAAAGGGAAACACTCCTCCGGCAGCAAACCACAGCCCCAATGCGCCTCGGATCCAGAGAGCAACGCAAGCCGTTTTTGCCCCCGGCCCTACACTCTCCATAGCGCAACGCAGGGCAGGGCTGCCCCTGGCTACCAGAGCCCTGCTGCTTTACTGGGTGTCTTTGGCGGCCAAAACCTTCTCCCCACGGGTTCTCCTTCGTGGGGAAGCAGGATTGGGAGCGCGAAGAAGTTCTGTGCCCAGGCCCCAGCCATGCCCCCTGAGCCAGCTTGGCCGCTCAGCGCCGAGGCCCCATCACACGGAACGCCCAAAACGAGCTTCTGGCAGCTGCATTCTGCAAAGGGAAACTCTCCTCGGGCAGCAAACCACAGCCCCAACGCGCCTCGAATCCAGAAAGCAACGCAAGCCTTTTTCAGCCCCGGCCCCACGCTCTCCATAGGGCAAAGCGGGTAGAGCTGCCCCTGGCTCCCTGGGCCCTGCTGCTTTGCTGGGGGTCTCAGCGTCCGAAACCCACTCCCCACGGGTTCTCCTTCATGGGGAAGCAGGATTGGGCGTGCGAAGAACTTCTGCACCCAGGCCACAGCCATGCCCCCTGAGCCAGCTCGGCCGATCAGCGCTGAGTCCCCATCACACGGAACGCCCCAAACGAGCTTCTGGCAGCTGAATTCTGCAAAGGAAACTCTCCTCGGGCAGCAAACCACAGCCCCAACGCGCCTCAGATCCAGAGAGCAACGCAAGCCGTTTTTGCCCACGGCCCCATGCTCTCCATAGCGCAATGCGAGGCTGGGCTGCCCCTGGCTCCCTGGGCCCTGCTGCATTGCTGGTGGTCTCCAGCGCCCGAAACCTAGTCCCCATGAGTTCTCCTTCGTGGGGAGGCAGGATTGGCCGCGCGAAGAAGTTCTGCGCCCAGTCCCCAGCCATGCCTCCTGTGCCAGCTCGGCCGCTCAGCGCCGAGGCCCCGTCGCACCGACGGCCCCAAACGAGCTTCTGGCAGCTGCATTCTGCAAAGGGAAAGTCTCCTCGGGCAGCAAACCACAGCCCCAACGCGCCTCGGATCGAGAAAGCAACGCAAGCCGTTTTCGCCCCCAGCCCTCTGCTCTCCATAGGGCGAACCGGGCCTGGGCTGCCCCGGCTCCCTGGGCCCTGCTGCTTTGCTGGGGGTCTCCGGTGCCCGAAACCCACTCCCCACGGGTTCTCTTTCGTGGGGAAGCAGGATTCGGCGCGCGAAGGCCTTCTGCGCCCAGCCCCAGCCATGCCCCTTGAGCCAGCTCGGCCGCTCAGCGCCGAGGCCCCGTTGCACCAAAGGCCCAAAACGAGCTTCTGGGAACTGCATTCTGCAAAGGGAAACACTCCTCCGGCAGCAAACCACAGCCCCAATGCGCCTCGGATCCAGAGAGCAACGCAAGCCGTTTTTGCCCCCGGCCCCACGCTCTCCATAGGGCAAAGCAGGGCTGAGCTGACCCTGGCTCCCTGGGCCCTGCTGCTTTGCTGGGTGTCTCCGGCGGAAGACACTCACTCCCCACGGGTTCTCCTTCGTTGGGAAGCAGGATTAGGGGGACGATGGCCTCATGCGCACAGTTCCCAGCCATGCCCCTTGAGCCAGCTCGGCGGCACAGCGCTGAGGTCCAGTCGCACCTTCGGCCCAAAACGAGCTTCTGGCAGCTGCATTCTGCAAAGGGAAACACTCCTCGAGCAGCAAACCACAGCCCCAACGCCCTTCGGATCCAGCAAGCAACGCAAGCCGTTTTCGCCCCCGCCCCACCCTCTCCATAGGGCAAAGCGGAACTGGACTGCCCCTGGCTCCCTGGGCCCTGCTGCTTTGCTGGGGGTCTCGGCGGCCGAAACCCACTCCCCACGGGTTTTCCTTCGTGGGGAAGCAGGTTGGGCGGGCAAAGGCCTTCTGCGCACAGTCCCCAGCCATGCCACCTGAGCCAGCTCGGCCGCTCAGCGCCGAGGCCCCATCACACGGAACGCCCCAAACGAGCTTCTGGCAGCTGCATTCTGCAAAGGGAAACTCTCCTCGGGCAGCAAACCACAGCCCCAACGTGCCTCGGATCCAGAAAGCAACGCAAGCCGTTTTCGCGACCGGCCCCACGCTCTCCAAAGCGCGAAGCGGGGCTGGCCTGCCCCTGGCTCCCTGGGCCTGCTGCTTTGCTGGGGGTCTCCGGTGCCCGAAACCCACTCCCCACGGGTTCTCCTTCGTGGGGAAGCAGGATTGGGCGCGCGAAGGCCTTCTGCGCCCAGCCCCAGCCATGCCCCTTGAGCCAGCTCGGCCGCTCAGCGCCGAGGCCCCGTTGCACCGAAGGCCCAAAACGAGCTTCTGGGAACTGCATTCTGCAAAGGGAAACACTCCTCCGGCAGCAAACCACAGCCCCAATGCGCCTCGGATCCAGAGAGCAACGCAAGCCGTTTTTGCCCCCGGCCCTACGCTCTCCATAGCGCAACGCAGGGCAGGGCTGCCCCTGGCTACCAGAGCCCTGCTGCTTTACTGGGTGTCTTCGGCGGCCAAAACCTTCTCCCCACGGGTTCTCCTTCGTGGGGAAGCAGGATTGGGAGCGCGAAGAAGTTCTGTGCCCAGGCCCCAGCCATGCCCCCTGAGCCAGCTTGGCCGCTCAGCGCCGAGGCCCCATCACACGGAACGCCCAAAACGAGCTTCTGGCAGCTGCATTCTGCAAAGGGAAACTCTCCTCGGGCAGCAAACCACAGCCCCAACGCGCCTCGAATCCAGAAAGCAACGCAAGCCTTTTTCAGCCCCGGCCCCACGCTCTCCATAGGGCAAAGCGGGTAGAGCTGCCCCTGGCTCCCTGGGCCCTGCTGCTTTGCTGGGGGTCTCAGCGTCCGAAACCCACTCCCCACGGGTTTTCCTTCGTGGGGAAGCAGGATTGGGCGCGAGAAGGCCTTCTGCGCCCAGGCCCCAGCCATGCCCCCTGAGCCAGCTCGGCCGCGCATCGCCGAAGCCCCGTCGCACCGATGGCCCCAAACGAGCTTCTGGCAGCTGCATTCTGCAAAGGGAAACTCTCCTCGGGCAGCAAACCACAGACTCAACGCGCCTCAGATCCAGAAAGCAACGCAAGCCGTTTTCGCCACCGGCCCCACGCTCTCCATAGCGCAAAGCGGGGCTAGCCTGCCCCTGGCTCCCTGGGCCCTGCTGCTTTGCTGGGGGTCTCCGGCGGCGCAAACCCAGTCCCCAAGTGTTCTCCTTCGTGGGGAAGCAGGATTGTGCGCGCGAAAGCCTTCTGCGCCCAGCCCCAGCCATGCCCCTTGAGCCAGCTCGGCCGCTCAGCGCCGAGGCCCCGTTGCACCGAAGGCCCAAAACGAGCTTCTGGGAACTGCATTCTGCAAAATGAAACACTCCTCCGGCAGCAAACCACAGCCCCAATGCGCCTCAGATCCAGAGAGCAGCGCAAGCCGTTTTCGCCCCCGGCCCCACGCTCTCCATAGCGCAAAGCGAGGCTGGGCTGCCCCTGGCTCCCTGGGCCCTGCTGCATTGCTGGGGGTCTCCAGCGCCCGAAACCTAGTCCCCATGAGTTCTCCTTCGTGGGGAGGCAGGATTGGCCGCGCGAAGAAATTCTGCGCCCAGTCCCCAGCCATGCCTCCTGTGCCTGCTCGGCCGCTCAGCGCCGAGGCCCCGTTGCACCGACGGCCCCAAACGAGCTTCTGGCACCTGCATTCTGCAAAGGGAAAGTCTCCTCTGGCAGCAAACCACAGCCCAACGCGCCTCGGATCGAGAAAGCAACGCAAGACTTTCTCGCCCCCGGCCCTCTGCTCTCCATAGGGCGAACCGGGCCTGGGCTGCCCCGGCTCCCTGGGCCCTGCTGCTTTGCTGGGGGTCTCCGGTGCCCGAAACCTAGTCCCCATGAGTTCTCCTTCGTGGGGAGGCAGGATTGGGCGCGCGAAGACGTTCTGCGCCCAGTCCCCAGCCATGCCTCCTGTGCCAGCTCTGCCGCTCAGCGCCGAGGCCCCGTCGCACCGACGGCCCCAAACGAGCTTCTGGCAGCTGCATTCTGCAAAGGGAAAGTCTCCTCGGGCAGCAAACCACAGCCCCAACGCGCCTCGGATCGAGAAAGCAACGCAAGCCGTTTTCGCCCCCAGCCCTCTGCTCTCCATAGGGCGAACCGGGCCTGGGCTGCCCCGGCTCCCTGGGCCCTGCTGCTTTGCTGGGGGTCTCCGGTGCCCGAAACCCAGTCCCCACGGGTTCTCCTTCGTGGGGAAGCAGGATTGGGCGCGCGAAGGCCTTCTGCCCCCAGCCCCAGCCATGCCCCTTGAGCCAGCTCGGCCGCTCAGCGCCGAGGCCCCGTTGCACCAAAGGCCCAAAACGAGCTTCTGGGAACTGCATTCTGCTAAGGGAAACACTCCTCCGGCAGCAAACCACAGCCCCAATGCGCCTCGGATCCAGAGAGCAACGCAAGCCGTTTTTGCCCCCGGCCCCACGCTCTCCATAGGGCAAAGCAGGGCTGAGCTGACCCTGGCTCCCTGGACCCTGCTGCTTTGCTGGGTGTCTCCGGCGGAAGACACTCACTCCCCACGGGTTCTCCTTCGTTGGGAAGCAGGATTAGGGGGACGATGGCCTCATGCGCACAGTTCCCAGCCATGCCCCTTGAGCCAGCTCGGCGGCACAGCGCTGAGGTCCAGTCGCCCCTTCGGCCCAAAACGAGCTTCTGGGAACTGCATTCTGCAAAGGGAAACACTCCTCGAGCAGCAAACCACAGCCCCAACGCGCATCGGATCCAGAAAGCAACGCAAGCCGTTTTCGCCCCCGCCCCACCCTCTCCATAGCGCAACGCAGGGTAGGGCTGCCCCTGGCTACCAGAGCCCTGCTGCTTTACTGGGTGTCTTTGGCGGCCAAAACCTTCTCCCCACGGGTTCTCCTTCGTGGGGATGCAGGATTGGGCGCGCGAAGAAGTTCTGTGCCCAGGCCCCAGCCATGCCCCCTGAGCCAGCTCGGCCGCTCAGCGCCGAGGCCCCATCACACGGAACGCCCCAAACGAGCTTCTGGCAGCTGCATTCTGCAAAGGGAAACTCTCCTCGGGCAGCAAACCACAGCCCCAACGCGCCTCGGTTCGAGAAAGCAACGCAAGCCGTTTTCGCCCCCGGCCCTACGCTCTCCATACGTACGAACCGGGCCTGGGCTGCCCCGGCTCCCTGGGCCCTGCTGCTTTGCTGGGGGTCTCCGGTGCCCGAAACCCACTCCCCACGGGTTCTCCTTCGTGGGGAAGCAGGATTGGGCGCGCGAAGGCCTTCTGCGCCCAGCCCCAGCCATGCCCCTTGAGCCAGCTCGGCCGCTCAGCGCCGAGGCCCCGTTGCACCGAAGGCCCAAAACGAGCTTCTGGGAACTGCATTCTGCAAAGGGAAACACTCCTCCGGCAGCAAACCACAGCCCCAATGCGCCTCGGATCCAGAGAGCAACGCAAGCCGTTTTTGCCCCCGGCCCTACGCTCTCCATAGCGCAACGCAGGGCAGGGCTGCCCCTGGCTACCAGAGCCCTGCTGCTTTACTGGGTGTCTTCGGCGGCCAAAACCTTCTCCCCACGGGTTCTCCTTCGTGGGGAAGCAGGATTGGGAGCGCGAAGAAGTTCTGTGCCCAGGCCCCAGCCATGCCCCCTGAGCCAGCTTGGCCGCTCAGCGCCGAGGCCCCATCACACGGAACGCCCAAAACGAGCTTCTGGCAGCTGCATTCTGCAAAGGGAAACTCTCCTTGGGCAGCAAACCACAGCCCCAACGCGCCTCGAATCCAGAAAGCAACGCAAGCCTTTTTCAGCCCCGGCCCCACGCTCTCCATAGGGCAAAGCGGGTAGAGCTGCTCCTGGCTCCCTGGGCCCTGCTGCTTTGCTGGGGGTCTCAGCGTCCGAAACCCACTCCCCACGGGTTTTCCTTCGTGGGGAAGCAGGATTGGGCGCGAGAAGGCCTTCTGCGCCCAGGCCCCAGCCATGCCCCTTGAGCCAGCTCGGCGGCACAGCGCTGAGGTCCAGTCGCACCTTCGGCCCAAAACGAGCTTCTGGCAGCTGCATTCTGCAAAGGAAAGTCTCCTCGGGCAGCAAACCACAGCCCCAACGCGCCTCGGATCGAGAAAGCAACCCAAGCCGTTTTCGCCCCCGGCCCTCTGCTCTCCATAGGGCGAACCGGGCCTGGGCTGCCCCGGCTCCCTGGGCCCTGCTGCTTTGCTGGGGGTCTCCGGTGCCCGCAACCCACTCCCCACGGGTTCTCTTTCGTGGGGAAGCAGGATTCGGCGCGCGAAGGCCTTATGAGCCCAGCCCCAACCATGCCCCTTGAGCCAGCTCGGCCGCTCAGCGCCGAGGCCCCGTTGCACCAAAGGCCCAAAACGAGCTTCTGGGAACTGCATTCTGCAAAGGGAAACACTCCTCCGGCAGCAAACCACAGCCCCAATGCGCCTCGGATCCAGAGAGCAACGCAAGCCGTTTTTGCCCCCGGCCCCACGCTCTCCATAGGGCAAAGCAGGGCTGAGCTGACCCTGGCTCCCTGGACCCTGCTGCTTTGCTGGGTGTCTCCGGCGGAAGACACTCGCTCCCCATGGGTTCTCCTTCGTTGGGAAGCAGGATTAGGGGGACGATGGCCTCATGCGCACAGTTCCCAGCCATGCCCCTTGAGCCAGCTCGGCGGCACAGCGCTGAGGTCCAGTCGCACCTTCGGCCCAAAACGAGCTTCTGGCAGCTGCATTCTGCAAAGGGAAACACTCCTCGAGCAGCAAACCACAGCCCCAACGCCCGTCGGATCCAGAAAGCAACGCAAGCCGTTTTCGCCCCCGCCCCACCCTCTCCATAGGGCAAAGCGGGGCTGGACTGCCCCTGGCTCCCTGGGCCCTGCTGCTTGGCTGGGGGTCTCGGCGGCCGAAACCCACTCCCCACGGGTTTTCCTTCGTGGGGAAGCAGGTTGGGAGGGCGAAGGCCTTCTGCGCACAGTCCCCAGCCATGCCACCTGAGCCAGCTCGGCCGCTCAGCGCCGAGGCCCCATCACACGGAACGCCCCAAACGAGCTTCTGGCAGCTGCATTCTGCAAAGGGAAACTCTCCTCGGGCAGCAAACCACAGCCCCAACGTGCCTCGGATCCAGAAAGCAACGCAAGCCGTTTTCGCGACCGGCCCCACGCTCTCCAAAGCGCGAAGCGAGGCTGGGCTGCCCCTGGCTCCCTGGGCCTGCTGCTTTGCTGGGGGTCTCTGGTGCCTGAAACCCACTCCCCACGGGTTCTCCTTCGTGGGGAAGCAGGATTGGGCGCGCGAAGGCCTTCTGCGCCCAGCCCCAGCCATGCCCCTTGAGCCAGTTCGGCCGCTCAGCGCCGAGGCCCCGTTGCACCGAAGGCCCAAAACGAGCTTCTGGGAACTGCATTCTGCAAAGGGAAACACTCCTCCGGCAGCAAACCACAGCCCCAATGCGCCTCGGATCCAGAGAGCAACGCAAGCCGTTTTTGCCCCCGGCCCTACGCTCTCCATAGCGCAACGCAGGGCAGGGCTGCCCCTGGCTACCAGAGCGCTGCTGCTTTACTGGGTGTCTTCGGCGGCCAAAACCTTCTCCCCACGGGTTCTCCTTTGTGGGGAAGCAGGATTGGGAGCGCGAAGAAGTTCTGTGTCCAGGCCCCAGCCATGCCCCCTGAGCCAGCTTGGCCGCTCAGCGCCGAGGCCCCATCACACGGAACGCCCAAAACGAACTTCTGGCAGCTGCATTCTGCAAAGGGAAACTCTCCTCGGGCAGCAAACCACAGCCCCAACGCGCCTCGAATCCAGAAAGCAACGCAAGCCTTTTTCGCCACCGGCCCCACGCTCTCCATAGCGCAAAGCGGGGCTAGCCTGCCCCTGGCTCCCTGGGCCCTGCTGCTTTGCTGGGGGTCTCCGGCGGCGCAAACCCAGTCCCCAAGTGTTCTCCTTCGTGGGGAAGCAGGATTGTGCGCGCGAAAGCCTTCTGCTCCCAGCCCCAGCCATGCCCCCTGAGCCAGCTCGGCCGCTCAGCGCCGAGGCCCCGTTGCACCGAAGTCCCAAAACGAGCTTCTGGGAACTGCATTCTGCAAAATGAAACACTCCTCCGGCAGCAAACCACAGCCCCAATGCGCCTCAGATCCAGAGAGCAGCGCAAGCCGTTTTCGCCCCCGGCCCCACGCTCTCCATAGCGCAAAGCGAGGCTGGGCTGCCCCTGGCTCCCTGGGCCCTGCTGCATTGCTGGGGGTCTCCAGCGCCCGAAACCTAGTCCCCATGAGTTCTCCTTCGTGGGGAGGCAGGATTGGCCGCGGGAAGAAATTCTGCGCCCAGTCCCCAGCCATGCCTCCTGTGCCTGCTCAGCCGCTCAGCGCCGAGTCCCCATCACACGGAACGCCCCAAAGGAGCTTCTGGCAGCTGAATTCTGCAAAGGAAACTCTCCTCGGGCAGCAAACCACAGCCCCAACGCGCCTCAGATCCAGAGAGCAACGCAAGCCGTTTTTGCCCCCGGCCCCACGCTCTCCATAGCGCAAGGCGAGGCTGGGCTGCCCCTGGCTCCCTGGGCCCTGCTGCATTGCTGGGGGTCTCCAGCGCCCGAAACCTAGTCCCCATGAGTTCTCCTTCGTGGGGAGGCAGGATTGGCCGCGCGAAGAAATTCTGCGCCCAGTCCCCAGCCATGCCACCTGTGCCTGCTCGGCCGCTCAGCGCCGAGGCCCCGTTGCACCGACGGCCCCAAACGAGCTTCTGGCAGCTGCATTCTGCAAAGGGAAAGTCTCCTCTGGCAGCAAACCACAGCCCAACGCGCCTCGGATCGAGAAAGCAACGCAAGACTTTTTCGCCCCCGGCCCTCTGCTCTCCATAGGGCGAACCGGGCCTGGGCTGCCCCGGCTCCCTGGGCCCTGCTGCTTTGCTGGGGGTCTCCGGTGCCCGAAACCTAGTCCCCATGAGTTCTCCTTCGTGGGGAGGCAGGATTGGGCGCGCGAAGACGTTCTGCGCCCAGTCCCCAGCCATGCCTCCTGTGCCAGCTCGGCCGCTCAGCGCCGAGGCCCCGTCGCACCGACGGCCCCAAACGAGCTTCTGGCAGCTGCATTCTGCAAAGGGAAAGTCTCCTCGGGCAGCAAACCACAGCCCCAACGCGCCTCGGATCGAGAAAGCAACGCAAGCCGTTTTCGCCCCCGGCCCTCTGCTCTCCATAGGGCGAACCGGGCCTGGGCTGCCCCGGCTCCCTGGGCCCTGCTGCTTTGCTGGGGGTCTCCGGTGCTCGAAACCCAGTCCCCACGGGTTCTCCTTCGTGGGGAAGCAGGATTGGGCGCGCGAAGGCCTTCTGCGCCCAGCCCCAGCCATGCCCCTTGAGCCAGCTCGGCCGCTCAGCGCCGAGGCCCCGTTGCACCAAAGGCCCAAAACGAGCTTCTGGGAACTGCATTCTGCTAAGGGAAACACTCCTCCGGCAGCAAACCACAGCCCCAATGCGCCTCGGATCCAGAGAGCAACGCAAGCCGTTTTTGCCCCCGGCCCCACGCTCTCCATAGGGCAAAGCAGGGCTGAGCTGACCCTGGCTCCCTGGACCCTGCTGCTTTGCTGGGTGTCTCCGGCGGAAGACACTCACTCCCCACGGGTTCTCCTTCGTTGGGAAGCAGGATTAGGGGGACGATGGCCTCATGCGCACAGTTCCCAGCCATGCCCCTTGAGCCAGCTCGGCGGCACAGCGCTGAGGTCCAGTCGCCCCTTCGGCCCAAAACGAGCTTCTGGGAACTGCATTCTGCAAAGGGAAACACTCCTCGAGCAGCAAACCACAGCCCCAACGCGCGTCGGATCCAGAAAGCAACGCAAGCCGTTTTCGCCCCCGCCCCACCCTCTCCATAGCGCAACGCAGGGTAGGGCTGCCCCTGGCTACCAGAGCCCTGCTGCTTTACTGGGTGTCTTTGGCGGCCAAAACCTTCTCCCCACGGGTTCTCCTTCGTGGGGAAGCAGGATTGGGCGCGCGAAGAAGTTCTGTGCCCAGGCCCCAGCCATGCCCCCTGAGCCAGCTCGGCCGCTCAGCGCCGAGGCCCCATCACACGGAACGCCCCAAACGAGCTTCTGGCAGCTGCATTCTGCAAAGGGAAACTCTCCTCGGGCAGCAAACCACAGCCCCAACGCGCCTCGGTTCGAGAAAGCAACGCAAGCCGTTTTCGCCCCCGGCCCTACGCTCTCCATACGTACGAACCGGGCCTGGGCTGCCCCGGCTCCCTGGGCCCTGCTGCATTGCTGGGGGTCTCCGGTGCCCGAAACCCACTCCCCACGGGTTCTCCTTCGTGGGGAAGCAGGATTGGGCGCGCGAAGGCCTTCTGCGCCCAGCCCCAGCCATGCCCCTTGAGCCAGCTCGGCCGCTCAGCGCCGAGGCCCCGTTGCACCGAAGGCCCAAAACGAGCTTCTGGGAACTGCATTCTGCAAAGGGAAACACTCCTCCGGCAGCAAACCACAGCCCCAATGCGTCTCGGATCCAGAGAGCAATGCAAGCCGTTTTTGCCCCCGGCCCTACGCTCTCCATAGCGCAACGCAGGGCAGGGCTGCCCCTGGCTACCAGAGCCCTGCTGCTTTACTGGGTGTCTTCGGCGGCCAAAACCTTCTCCCCACGGGTTCTCCTTCGTGGGGAAGCAGGATTGGGAGCGCGAAGAAGTTCTGTGCCCAGGCCCCAGCCATGCCCCCTGAGCCAGCTTGGCCGCTCAGCGCCGAGGCCCCATCACACGGAACGCCCAAAACGAGCTTCTGGCAGCTGCATTCTGCAAAGGGAAACTCTCCTCGGGCAGCAAACCACAGCCCCAACGCGCCTCGAATCCAGAAAGCAACGCAAGCCTTTTTCAGCCCCGGCCCCACGCTCTCCATAGGGCAAAGTGGGTAGAGCTGCTCCTGGCTCCCTGGGCCCTGCTGCTTTGCTGGGGGTCTCAGCGTCCGAAACCCACTCCCCACGGGTTTTCCTTCGTGGGGAAGCAGGATTGGGCGCGAGAAGGCCTTCTGCGCCCAGGCCCCAGCCATGCCCCTTGAGCCAGCTCGGCGGCACAGCGCTGAGGTCCAGTCGCACCTTCGGCCCAAAACGAGCTTCTGGCAGCTGCATTCTGCAAAGGAAAGTCTCCTCGGGCAGCAAACCACAGCCCCAACGCGCCTCGGATCGAGAAAGCAACCCAAGCCTTTTTCGCCCCCGGCCCTCTGCTCTCCATAGGGCGAACCGGGCCTGGGCTGCCCCGGCTCCCTGGGCCCTGCTGTTTGCTGGGGGTCTCCGGTGCCCGAAACCCACTCCCCACGGGTTCTCTTTCGTGGGGAAGCAGGATTCGGCGCGCGAAGGCCTTCTGCGCCCAGCCCCAACCATGCCCCTTGAGCCAGCTCGGCCGCTCAGCGCCGAGGCCCCGTTGCACCAAAGGCCCAAAACGAGCTTCTGGGAACTGCATTCTGCAAAGGGAAACACTCCTCCGGCAGCAAACCACAGCCCCAATGCGCCTCGGATCCAGAGAGCAACGCAAGCCGTTTTTGCCCCCGGCCCCACGCTCTCCATAGGGCAAAGCAGGGCTGAGCTGACCCTGGCTCCCTGGACCCTGCTGCTTTGCTGGGTGTCTCCGGCGGAAGACACTCACTCCCCATGGGTTCTCCTTCGTTGGGAAGCAGGATTAGGGGGACGATGGCCTCATGCGCACAGTTCCCAGCCATGCCCCTTGAGCCAGCTCGGCGGCACAGCGCTGAGGTCCAGTCGCACCTTCGGCCCAAAACGAGCTTCTGGCAGCTGCATTCTGCAAAGGGAAACACTCCTCGAGCAGCAAACCACAGCCCCAACGCCCGTCGGATCCAGAAAGCAACGCAAGCCGTTTTCGCCCCCGCCCCACCCTCTCCATAGGGCAAAGCGGGGCTGGACTGCCCCTGGCTCCCTGGGCCCTGCTGCTTTGCTGGGGGTCTCGGCGGCCGAAACCCACTCCCCACGGGTTTTCCTTCGTGGGGAAGCAGGTTGGGAGGGCGAAGGCCTTCTGCGCACAGTCCCCAGCCATGCCACCTGAGCCAGCTCGGCCGCTCAGCGCCGAGGCCCCGTTGCACCGAAGGCCCAAAACGAGCTTCTGGGAACTGCATTCTGCAAAGGGAAACACTCCTCTGGCAGCAAACCACAGCCCCAATGCGCCTCGGATCCAGAGAGCAACGCAAGCCGTTTTTGCCCCCGGCCCTACGCTCTCCATAGCGCAACGCAGGGCAGGGCTGCCCCTGGCTACCAGAGCCCTGCTGCTTTATTGGGTGTCTTCGGCGGCCAAAACCTTCTCCCCACGGGTTCTCCTTCGTGGGGAAGCAGGATTGGGAGCGCGAAGAAGTTCTGTGTCCAGGCCCCAGCCATGCCCCCTGAGCCAGCTTGGCCCCTCATTGCCGAGGCCCCATCACACGGAACGCCCAAAACGAACTTCTGGCAGCTGCATTCTGCAAAGGGAAACTCTCCTCGGGCAGCAAACCACAGCCCCAACGCGCCTCGAATCCAGAAAGCAACGCAAGCCTTTTTCGCCACCGGCCCCACGCTCTCCATAGCGCAAAGCGGGGCTAGCCTGCCCCTGGCTCCCTGGGCCCTGCTGCTTTGCTGGGGGTCTCCGGCGGCGCAAACCCAGTCCCCAAGTGTTCTCCTTCGTGGGGAAGCAGGATTGTGCGCGCGAAAGCCTTCTGCTCCCAGCCCCAGCCATGCCCCTTGAGCCAGCTCGGCCGCTCAGCGCCGAGGCCCCGTTGCACCGAAGTCCCAAAACGAGCTTCTGGGAACTGCATTCTGCAAAATGAAACACTCCTCCGGCAGCAAACCACAGCCCCAATGCGCCTCAGATCCAGAGAGCAGCGCAAGCCGTTTTCGCCCCCGGTCCCACGCTCTCCATAGCGCAAAGCGAGGCTGGGCTGCCCCTGGCTCCCTGGGCCCTGCTGCATTGCTGGGGGTCTCCGGCGCCCGAAGCCTAGTCCCCATGAGTTCTCCTTCGTGGGGAGGCAGGATTGGCCGCGCGAAGAAGTTCTGCGCCCAGTCCCCAGCCATGCCTCCTGTGCCAGCTCGGCCGCTCAGCGCCGAGGCCCCGTCGCACCGACGGCCCCAAACGACCTTCTGGCAGCTGCATTCTGCAAAGGAAAGTCTCCTCGGGCAGCAAACCACAGCCCCAACGCGCCTCGGATCGAGAAAGCAACCCAAGCCTTTTTCGCCCCCGGCCCTCTGCTCTCCATAGGGCGAACCGGGCCTGGGCTGCCCCGGCTCCCTGGGCCCTGCTGTTTGCTGGGGGTCTCCGGTGCCCGAAACCCACTCCCCACGGGTTCTCTTTCGTGGGGAAGCAGGATTCGGCGCGCGAAGGCCTTCTGCGCCCAGCCCCAACCATGCCCCTTGAGCCAGCTCGGCCGCTCAGCGCCGAGGCCCCGTTGCACCAAAGGCCCAAAACGAGCTTCTGGGAACTGCATTCTGCAAAGGGAAACACTCCTCCGGCAGCAAACCACAGCCCCAATGCGCCTCGGATCCAGAGAGCAACGCAAGCCGTTTTTGCCCCCGGCCCCACGCTCTCCATAGGGCAAAGCAGGGCTGAGCTGACCCTGGCTCCCTGGACCCTGCTGCTTTGCTGGGTGTCTCCGGCGGAAGACACTCACTCCCCATGGGTTCTCCTTCGTTGGGAAGCAGGATTAGGGGGACGATGGCCTCATGCGCACAGTTCCCAGCCATGCCCCTTGAGCCAGCTCGGCGGCACAGCGCTGAGGTCCAGTCGCACCTTCGGCCCAAAACGAGCTTCTGGCAGCTGCATTCTGCAAAGGGAAACACTCCTCGAGCAGCAAACCACAGCCCCAACGCCCGTCGGATCCAGAAAGCAACGCAAGCCGTTTTCGCCCCCGCCCCACCCTCTCCATAGGGCAAAGCGGGGCTGGACTGCCCCTGGCTCCCTGGGCCCTGCTGCTTTGCTGGGGGTCTCGGCGGCCGAAACCCACTCCCCACGGGTTTTCCTTCGTGGGGAAGCAGGTTGGGAGGGCGAAGGCCTTCTGCGCACAGTCCCCAGCCATGCCACCTGAGCCAGCTCGGCCGCTCAGCGCCGAGGCCCCGTTGCACCGAAGGCCCAAAACGAGCTTCTGGGAACTGCATTCTGCAAAGGGAAACACTCCTCTGGCAGCAAACCACAGCCCCAATGCGCCTCGGATCCAGAGAGCAACGCAAGCCGTTTTTGCCCCCGGCCCTACGCTCTCCATAGCGCAACGCAGGGCAGGGCTGCCCCTGGCTACCAGAGCCCTGCTGCTTTACTGGGTGTCTTCGGCGGCCAAAACCTTCTCCCCACGGGTTCTCCTTCGTGGGGAAGCAGGATTGGGAGCGCGAAGAAGTTCTGTGTCCAGGCCCCAGCCATGCCCCCTGAGCCAGCTTGGCCCCTCATTGCCGAGGCCCCATCACACGGAACGCCCAAAACGAACTTCTGGCAGCTGCATTCTGCAAAGGGAAACTCTCCTCGGGCAGCAAACCACAGCCCCAACGCGCCTCGAATCCAGAAAGCAACGCAAGCCTTTTTCGCCACCGGCCCCACGCTCTCCATAGCGCAAAGCGGGGCTAGCCTGCCCCTGGCTCCCTGGGCCCTGCTGCTTTGCTGGGGGTCTCCGGCGGCGCAAACCCAGTCCCCAAGTGTTCTCCTTCGTGGGGAAGCAGGATTGTGCGCGCGAAAGCCTTCTGCTCCCAGCCCCAGCCATGCCCCTTGAGCCAGCTCGGCCGCTCAGCGCCGAGGCCCCGTTGCACCGAAGTCCCAAAACGAGCTTCTGGGAACTGCATTCTGCAAAATGAAACACTCCTCCGGCAGCAAACCACAGCCCCAATGCGCCTCAGATCCAGAGAGCAGCGCAAGCCGTTTTCGCCCCCGGTCCCACGCTCTCCATAGCGCAAAGCGAGGCTGGGCTGCCCCTGGCTCCCTGGGCCCTGCTGCATTGCTGGGGGTCTCCGGCGCCCGAAGCCTAGTCCCCATGAGTTCTCCTTCGTGGGGAGGCAGGATTGGCCGCGCGAAGAAGTTCTGCGCCCAGTCCCCAGCCATGCCTCCTGTGCCAGCTCGGCCGCTCAGCGCCGAGGCCCCGTCGCACCGACGGCCCCAAACGACCTTCTGGCAGCTGCATTCTGCAAAGGGAAAGTCTCCTCGGGCAGCAAACCACAGCCCCAACGCGCCTCGGATCGAGAAAGCAACGCAAGCCGTTTTCGCCCCCGGGCCTCTGCTCTCCATAGGGCGAACCGGGCCTGGGCTGCCCCAGCTCCCTGGGCCCTGCTGCTTTACTGGGGGTCTCCGGTGCCCGAAACCCACTCCCCACGGGTTCTCCTTCGTGGGGAAGCAGGATTCGGCGCGCGAAGGCCTTCTGCGCCCAGCCCCAGCCATGCCCCTTGAGCCAGCTCGGCCGCTCAGCGCCGAGGCCCCTTTGCACCGAAGGCCCAAAACGAGCTTCTGGGAACTGCATTCTGCAAAGGGAAACACTCCTCCGGCAGCAAACCACAGCCCCATTGCGCCTCAGATCCAGAGAGCAACACAAGCCGTTTTCGCCCCCGGCCCCACGCTCTCCATAGGGCAAAGCGAGGCTGAGCTCCCTGGGCCCTGCTGCATTGCTGGGGGTCTCCAGCGCCCGAAACCTAGTCCCCATGAGTTCTCCTTCGTGGGGAGGCAGGATTGGGCGCGCGAAGGCCTTCTGCGCCCTGCCCCAGCCATGCCCCTTGAGCCAGCTCGGCCGCTCAGCGCCGAGGCCCCGTTGCACCGAAGGCCCAAAACGAGCTTCTGGGAACTGCATTCTGCAAAGTGAAAAACTCCTCCGGCAGCAAACCACAGCCCCAATGCGCCTCGGATCCAGAGAGCAACGCAAGCCGTTTTTGCCCCCGGCCCCACGCTCTCCATAGGGCAAAGCAGGGCTGAGCTGACCCTGGCTCCCTGGACCCTGCTGCTTTGCTGGGTGTCTCCGGCGGAAGACACTCACTCCCCATGGGTTCTCCTTCGTTGGGAAGCAGGATTAGGGGGACGATGGCCTCATGCGCACAGTTCCCAACCATGCCCCTTGAGCCAGCTCGGCGGCACAGCGCTGAGGTCCAGTCGCACCTTCGGCCCAAAACGAGCTTCTGGCAGCTGCATTCTGCAAAGGGAAACACTCCTCGAGCAGCAAACCACAGCCCCAACGCCCGTCGGATCCAGAAAGCAACGCAAGCCGTTTTCGCCCCCGCCCCACCCTCTCCATAGGGCAAAGCGGGGCTGGACTGCCCCTGGCTCCCTGGGCCCTGCTGCTTTGCTGGGGGTCTCGGCGGCCGAAACCCACTCCCCACGGGTTTTCCTTTGTGGGGAAGCAGGTTGGGAGGGCGAAGGCCTTCTGCGCACAGTCCCCAGCCATGCCACCTGAGCCAGCTCGGCCGCTCAGCGCCGAGGCCCCATCACACGGAACGCCCCAAACGAGCTTCTGGCAGCTGCATTCTGCAAAGGGAAACTCTCCTCGGGCAGCAAACCACAGCCCCAACGTGCCTCGGATCCAGAAAGCAACGCAAGCCGTTTTCGCGACCGGCCGCACGCTCTCCAAAGCGCGAAGCGAGGCTGGGCTGCCCCTGGCTCCCTGGGCCTGCTGCTTTGCTGGGGGTCTCCGGTGCCTGAAACCCACTCCCCACGGGTTCTCCTTCGTGGGGAAGCAGGATTGGGCGCGCGAAGGCCTTCTGCGCCCAGCCCCAGCCATGCCCCTTGAGCCAGTTCGGCCGCTCAGCGCCGAGGCCCCGTTGCACCGAAGGCCCAAAACGAGCTTCTGGGAACTGCATTCTGCAAAGGGAAACACTCCTCCGGCAGCAAACCACAGCCCCAACGCGCCTCGGTTCGAGAAAGCAACGCAAGCCGTTTTCGTCCCCGGCCCTACGCTCTCCATACGTACGAACCGGGCCTGGGCTGCCCCGGCTCCCTGGGCCCTGCTGCATTGCTGGGGGTCTCCGGTGCCCGAAACCCACTCCCCACGGGTTCTCCTTCGTGGGGAAGCAGGATTGGGCGCGCGAAGGCCTTCTGCGCCCAGCCCCAGCCATGCCCCTTGAGCCAGCTCGGCCGCTCAGCGCCGAGGCCCCGTTGCACCGAAGGCCCAAAACGAGCTTCTGGGAACTGCATTCTGCAAAGGGAAACACTCCTCCGGCAGCAAACCACAGCCCCAATGCGCCTCGGATCCAGAGAGCAACGCAAGCCGTTTTTGCCCCCGGCCCTACGCTCTCCATAGCGCAACGCAGGGCAGGGCTGCCCCTGGCTACCAGAGCCCTGCTGCTTTACTGGGTGTCTTCGGCGGCCAAAACCTTCTCCCCACGGGTTCTCCTTCGTGGGGAAGCAGGATTGGGAGCGCGAAGAAGTTCTGTGCCCAGGCCCCAGCCATGCCCCCTGAGCCAGCTTGGCCGCTCAGCGCCGAGGCCCCATCACACGGAACGCCCAAAACGAGCTTCTGGCAGCTGCATTCTGCAAAGGGAAACTCTCCTCGGGCAGCAAACCACAGCCCCAACGCGCCTCGAATCCAGAAAGCAACGCAAGCCTTTTTCAGCCCCGGCCCCACGCTCTCCATAGGGCAAAGCGGGTAGAGCTGCTCCTGGCTCCCTGGGCCCTGCTGCTTTGCTGGGGGTCTCAGCGTCCGAAACCCACTCCCCACGGGTTTTCCTTCGTGGGGAAGCAGGATTGGGCGCGAGAAGGCCTTCTGCGCCCAGGCCCCAGCCATGCCCCTTGAGCCAGCTCGGCGGCACAGCGCTGAGGTCCAGTCGCACCTTCGGCCCAAAACGAGCTTCTGGCAGCTGCATTCTGCAAAGGGAAACACTCCTCGAGCAGCAAACCACAGCCCCAACGCACGTCGGATCCAGAAAGCAACGCAAGCCTTTTTCGCCCCCGCCCCACCCTCTCCATAGGGCAAAGCGGGGCTGGACTGCCCCTGGCTCCCTGTGCCCTGCTGCTTTGCTGGGGGTCTCGGAGGCCGAAACCCACTCCCCACGGGTTTTCCTTCGTGGGGAAGCAAGTTGGGCGGGCGAAGGCCTTCTGCGCACAGTCCCCAGCCATGCCACCTGAGCCAGCTCGGCCGCTCAGCGCCGAGGCCCCATCACACGGAACGCCCCAAAGGAGCTTCTGGCAGCTGCATTCTGCAAAGGAAAGTCTCCTCGGGCAGCAAACCACAGCCCCAACGCGCCTCGGATCGAGAAAGCAACCCAAGCCGTTTTCGCCCCCGGCCCTCTGCTCTCCATAGGGCGAACCGGGCCTGGGCTGCCCCGGCTCCCTGGGCCCTGCTGCTTTGCTGGGGGTCTCCGGTGCCCGAAACCCACTCCCCACGGGTTCTCTTTCGTGGGGAAGCAGGATTCGGCGCGCGAAGGCCTTCTGCGCCCAGCCCCAGCCATGCCCCTTGAGCCAGCTCGGCCGCTCAGCGCCGAGGCCCTGTTGCACCAAAGGCCCAAAACGACCTTCTGGGAACTGCATTCTGCAAAGGGAAACACTCCTCCGGCAGCAAACCACAGCCCCAATGCGCCTCGGATCCAGAGAGCACCGCAAGCCGTTTTTGTCCCCGGGCCCACGCTCTCCATAGGGCAAAGCAGGGCTGAGCTGACCCTGGCTCCCTGGACCCTGCTGCTTTGCTGGGGGTCTCCGGCGGAAGACACTCACTCCCCACGGGTTCTCCTTCGTTGGGAAGCAGGATTAGGGGGACGATGGCCTCATGCGCACAGTTCCCAGCCATGCCCCTTGAGCCAGCTCGGCGGCACAGCGCTGAGGTCCAGTCGCACCTTCGGCCCAAAACGAGCTTCTGGCAGCTGCATTCTGCAAAGGGAAACACTCCTCGAGCAGCAAACCACAGCCCCAACGCCCGTCGGATCCAGAAAGCAACGCAAGCCGTTTTCGCCCCCGCCCCACCCTCTCCATAGGGCAAAGCGGGGCTGGACTGCCCCTGGCTCCCTGGGCCCTGCTGCTTTGCTGGGGGTCTCGGCGGCCGAAACCCACTCCCCACGGGTTTTCCTTCGTGGGGAAGCAGGTTGGGAGGGCGAAGGCCTTCTGCGCACAGTCCCCAGCCATGCCACCTGAGCCAGCTCGGCCGCTCAGCGCCGAGGCCCCATCACACGGAACGCCCCAAACGAGCTTCTGGCAGCTGCATTCTGCAAAGGGAAACTCTCCTCGGGCAGCAAACCACAGCCCCAACGTGCCTCGGATCCAGAAAGCAACGCAAGCCGTTTTCGCGACCGGCCCCACGCTCTCCAAAGCGCGAAGCGAGGCTGGGCTGCCCCTGGCTCCCTGGGCCTGCTGCTTTGCTGGGGTCTCCGGTGCCTGAAACCCACTCCCCACGGGTTCTCCTTCGTGGGGAAGCAGGATTGGGCGCGCGAAGGCCTTCTGCGCCCAGCCCCAGCCATGCCCCTTGAGCCAGTTCGGCCGCTCAGCGCCGAGGCCCCGTTGCACCGAAGGCCCAAAACGAGCTTCTGGGAACTGCATTCTGCAAAGGGAAACACTCCTCCGGCAGCAAACCACAGCCCCAATGCGCCTCGGATCCAGAGAGCAACGCAAGCCGTTTTTGCCCCCGGCCCTACGCTCTCCATAGCGCAACGCAGGGCAGGGCTGCCCCTGGCTACCAGAGCCCTGCTGCTTTACTGGGTGTCTTTGGCGGCCAAAACCTTCTCCCCACGGGTTCTCCTTTGTGGGGAAGCAGGATTGGGAGCGCGAAGATGTTCTGTGTCCAGGCCCCAGCCATGCCCCCTGAGCCAGCTTGGCCGCTCAGCGCCGAGGCCCCATCACACGGAACGCCCATAACGAACTTCTGGCAGCTGCATTCTGCAAAGGGAAACTCTCCTCGGGCAGCAAACCACAGCCCCAACGCGCCTCGAATCCAGAAAGCAACGCAAGCCTTTTTCGCCACCGGCCCCACGCTCTCCATAGCGCAAAGCGGGGCTAGCCTGCCCCTGGCTCCCTGGGCCCTGCTGCTTTGCTGGGGGTCTCCGGCGGCGCAAACCCAGTCCCCAAGTGTTCTCCTTCGTGGGGAAGCAGGATTGTGCGCGCGAAAGCCTTCTGCTCCCAGCCCCAGCCATGCCCCTTGAGCCAGCTCGGCCGCTCAGCGCCGAGGCCCCGTTGCACCGAAGTCCCAAAACGAGCTTCTGGGAACTGCATTCTGCAAAATGAAACACTCCTCCGGCAGCAAACCACAGCCCCAATGCGCCTCAGATCCAGAGAGCAGCGCAAGCCGTTTTCGCCCCCGGTCCCACGCTCTCCATAGCGCAAAGCGAGGCTGGGCTGCCCCTGGCTCCCTGGGCCCTGCTGCAATGCTGGGGGTCTCCGGCGCCCGAAACCTAGTCCCCATGAGTTCTCCTTCGTGGGGAGGCAGGATTGGGCCCGCGAAGAAGTTCTGCGCCCAGTCCCCAGCCATGCCTCCTGTGCCAGCTCGGCCGCTCAGCGCCGAGGCCCCGTCGCACCGACGGCCCCAAACGAGCTTCTGGCAGCTGCATTCTGCAAAGGGAAAGTCTCCTCGGGCAGCAAACCACAGCCCCAACGCGCCTCGGATCGAGAAAGCAACGCAAGCCGTTTTCGCCCCCGGCCCTCTGCTCTCCATAGGGCGAACCGGGCCTGGGCTGCCCCGGCTCCCTGGGCCCTGCTGCTTTGCTGGGGGACTCCGGTGCCCGAAACCCACTCCCCACGGGTTCTCCTTCGTGGGGAAGCAGGATTGGGCGCGCGAAGGCCTTCTGCGCCCAGCCCCAGCCATGCCCCTTGAGCCAGCTCTGCCGCTCAGCGCCGAGGCCCCGTTGCACCGAAGGCCCAAAACGAGCTTCTGGGAACTGCATTCTGCAAAGGGAAACACTCCTCCGGCAGCAAACCACAGCCCCAATGCGCCTCAGATCCAGAGAGCAACACAAGCCGTTTTCGTCCCCGGCCCCACGCTCTCCATAGCGCAAAGCGAGGCTGAGCTCCCTGGGCCCTGCTGCATTGCTGGGGGTCTCCAGCGCCCGAAACCTAGTCCCCATGAGTTCTCCTTCGTGGGGAGGCAGGATTGGGCGCGTGAAGAAGTTCTGCGCCCAGTCCCCAGCCATGCCTCCTGTGCCAGCTCGGCCGCTCAGCGCCGAGGCCCCGTCGCACCGACGGCCCCAAACGAGCTTCTGGCAGCTGCATTCTGCAAAGGGAAACTCTCCTCGGGCAGCAAACCACAGCCCCAATGCGCCTCGGATCCAGAAAGCAACGCAAGCCGTTTTCGCCACCGGCCCCACGCTCTCCATAGCACAAAGCGGGGCTGGCCTGCCCCTGGCTCCCTGGGCCCTAATGCTTTGCTGGGGGTCTCCGGCGGCGCAAACCCACTCCCCACGTGTTCTCCTTCGTGGGGAAGCAGGATTGTTCGCGCGAAAGCCTTCTGCGCCCAGCCCCAGCCATGCCCCTTGAGCCAGCTCGGCCGCTCAGCGCCGAGGCCCCGTTGCACCGAAGGCCCAAAACGAGCTTCTGGGAACTGCATTCTGCAAAGGGAAACACTCCCCCAGCAGCAAACCACAGCCCCAATGCGCCTCGGATCCAGAGAGCAACGCAAGCCGTTTTTGCCCCCAGCCCCACACTCTCCATAGCGCAACGCAGGGCAGGGCTGCCCCTGGCTACCAGAGCCCTGCTGCTTTACTGGGTGTCTTCGGCGGCCAAAACCTTCTCCCCACGGGTTCTCCTTCGTGGGGAAGCAGGATTGGGCGCGCGAAGAAGTTCTGTGCCCAGGCCCCAGCCATGCCCCCTGAGCCAGCTCGGCCGCTCAGCGCCGAGGCCCCGTTGCACCGAAGGCCCAAAACGAGCTTCTGGCAGCTGCATTCTGCAAAGGGAAACACTCCTCCGGCAGCAAACCACAGCCCCAATGCGCCTCGGATCCAGAGAGCAACGCAAGCCGTTTTTGCCCCCGGCCCTACGCTCTCCATAGCGCAACGCAGGGCTGGGCTGCCCTTGGCTACCAGAGCCCTGCTGCTTTACTGGGTGTCTTCGGCGGCCAAAACCTTCTCCCCACGGGTTCTCCTTCGTGGGGAAGCAGGATTGGGAGCGCGAAGAAGTTCTGTGCCCAGGCCCCAGCCATGCCCCCTGAGCCAGCTTGGCCGCTTAGCGCCGAGGCCCCATCACACGGAACGCCCAAAACGAGCTTCTGGCAGCTGCATTCTGCAAAGGGAAACTCTCCTCGGGCAGCAAACCACAGCCCCAACGCGCCTCGAATCCAGAAAGCAACGCAAGCCTTTTTCAGCCCCGGCCCCACGCTCTCCATAGGGCAAAGCGGGTAGAGCTGCCCCTGGCTCCCTGGGCCCTGCTGCTTTGCTGGGGGTCTCAGCGGCCGAAACCCACTCCCCACGGGTTTTCCTTCGTGGGGAAGCAGGATTGGGCGTGAGAAGGCCTTCTGCGCCCAGGCCCCACCCATGCCCCCTGAGCCAGCTCGGCCGCGCATCGCCGAAGCCCCGTCGCACCGATGGCCCCAAACGAGCTTCTGGCAGCTGCATTCTGCAAAGGGAAACTCTCCTCGGGCAGCAAACCACAGACTCAACGCGCCTCAGATCCAGAAAGCAACGCAAGCCGTTTTCGCCACCGCCCCCACGCTCTCCATAGCGCAAAGCGGGGCTAGCCTGCCCCTGGCTCCCTGGGCCCTGCTGCTTTGCTGGGGGTCTCCGGCGGCGCAAACCCAGTCCCCAAGTGTTCTCCTTCGTGGGGAAGCAGGATTGTGCGCGCGAAAGCCTTCTGCGCCCAGCCCCAGCCATGCCCCTTGAGCCAGCTCGGCCGCTCAGCGCCGAGGCCCCGTGGCACTGAAGTCCCAAAACGAGCTTCTGGGAACTGCATTCTGCAAAATGAAACACTCCTCCGGCAGCAAACCACAGCCCCAATGCGCCTCAGATCCAGAGAGCAGCGCAAGCCGTTTTCGCCCCCGGCCCCACACTCTCCATAGCGCAAAGCGGGGCTGGGCTGCCCCTGGCTCCCTGGGCCCTGCTGCATTGCTGGGGGTCTCCAGCGCCCGAAACCTAGTCCCCATGAGTTCTCCTTCGTGGGGAGGCAGGATTGGGCGCGCGAAGAAGTTCTGCGACCAGGCCACAGCCATGCCCCCTGAGCCAGCTCGGCCGCTCAGCGCTGAGTCCCCATCACACGGAACGCCCCAAAGGAGCTTCTGGCAGCTGAATTCTGCAAAGGAAACTCTCCTCGGGCAGCAAACCACAGCCCCAACGCGCCTCAGATCCAGAGAGCAACGCAAGCCGTTTTTGACCCCGGCCCCACGCTCTCCATAGCGCAAGGCGAGGCTGGGCTGCCCCTGGCTCCCTGGGCCCTGCTGCATTGCTGGGGGTCTCCAGCGCCCGAAACCTAGTCCCCATGAGTTCTCCTTCGTGGGGAGGCAGGTTTGGCCGCGCGAAGAAGTTCTGCACCCAGTCCCCAGCCATGCCTCCTGTGCCTGCTCGGCCGCTCAGCGCCGAGGCCCCGTTGCACCGACGGCTCCAAACGAGCTTCTGGCAGCTGCATTCTGCAAAGGGAAAGTCTCCTCGGGCAGCAAACCACAGCCCCAACGCGCCTCGGATCGAGAAAGCAACGCAAGCCGTTTTCACCCCCGGCCCTCTGCTCTCCATAGGGCGAACCGGGCCTGGGCTGCCCCGGCTCCCTGGGCCCTGCTGCTTTGCTGGGGGTCTCCGGTGCCCGAAACCTAGTCCCCATGAGTTCTCCTTCGTGGGGAGGCAGGATTGGGCGCGCGAAGACGTTCTGCGCCCATCCCCAGCCATGCCTCCTGTGCCAGCTCGGCCGCTCAGCGCCGAGGCCGCGTCGCACCGACGGCCCCAAACGAGCTTCTGGCAGCTGCATTCTGCAAAGGGAAAGTCTCCTCGGGCAGCAAACCACAGCCCCAACGCGCCTCGGATCGAGAAAGCAACGCAAGCCGTTTTCGCCCCCGGCCCTCTGCTCTCCATAGGGCGAACCGGGGCTGGGCTGCCCCGGCTCCCTGGGCCCTGCTGCTTTGCTGGGGGTCTCCGGTGCCCGAAACCCACTCCCCACGGGTTCTCCTTCGTGGGGAAGCAGGATTGGGCGCGCGAAGGCCTTCTGCGCCCAGCCACAGCCATGCCCCTTGAGCCAGCTCGGCCGCTCAGCGCCGAGGCCCCGTTGCACCGAAGGCCCAAAACGAGCTTCTGGGAACTGCATTCTGCAAAGGGAAACACTCCTCCGGCAGCAAACCACAGCCCCAATGCGCCTCGGATCCAGAGAGCAACGCAAGCCGTTTTTGCCCCCGGCCCCACGCTCTCCATAGGGCAAAGCAGGGCTGAGCTGACCCTGGCTCCCTGGACCCTGCTGCTTTGCTGGGTGTCTCCGGCGGAAGACGCTCACTCCCCATGGGTTCTCCTTCGTTGGGAAGCAGGATTAGGGGGACGATGGCCTCATGCGCACAGTTCCCAGCCATGCCCCTTGAGCCAGCTCGGCGGCACAGCGCTGAGGTCCAGTCGCCCCTTCGGCCCAAAACGAGCTTCTGGCAGCTGCATTCTGCAAAGGGAAACACTCCTCGAGCAGCAAACCACAGCCCCAACGCGCGTCGGATCCAGAAAGCAACGCAAGCCGTTTTCGCCCCCGCCCCACCCTCTCCATAGGGCAAAGCGGGGCTGGGCTGCCCCGGGCTCCCTGGGCCCTGCTGCTTTGCTGGGGGTCTCGGCGGCCGAAACCCACTCCCCACGGGTTTTCCTTCGTGGGGAAGCAGGTTGGGCAGGCGAAGGCCTTCTGCGCACACTCCCCAGCCATGCCACCTGAGCCAGCTCGGCCGCTCAGCGCCGAGGCCCCATCACACGGAACGCCCCAAACGAGCTTCTGGCAGCTGCATTCTGCAAAGGGAAACTCTCCTCGGGCAGCAAACCACAGCCCCAACGCGCCTCGGTTCGCGAAAGCAACGCAAGCCGTTTTCGCCCCCGGCCCTACGCTCTCCATACGTACGAACCGGGCCTGGGCTGCCCCGGCTCCCTGGGCCCTGCTGCATTGCTGGGGGTCTCCGGTGCCCGAAACCCACTCCCCACGGGTTCTCCTTCGTGGGGAAGCAGGATTGGGCGCGCGAAGGCCTTCTGCGCCCAGCCCCAGCCATGCCCCTTGAGACAGCTCGGCCGCTCAGCGCCGAGGCCCCGTTGCACCGAAGGCCCAAAACGAGCTTCTGGGAACTGCATTCTGCAAAGGGAAACACTCCTCCGGCAGCAAACCACAGCCCCAATGCGCCTCAGATCCAGAGAGCAACACAAGCCGTTTTCGCCCCCGGCCCCACGCTCTCCATAGCGCAAATCGAGGCTCAGCTCCCTGGGCCCTGCTGCATTGCTGGGGGTCTCCAGCCCCCGAAACCTAGTCCCCATGAGTTCTCCTTCGTGGGGAGGCAGGATTGGGCGCGCGAAGAAGTTCTGGGCCCAGTCCCCAGCCATGCCTCCTGTGCATGCTCGGCCGCTCAGCGCCGAGGCCCCGTCGCACCGACGGCCCCAAACGACCTTCTGGCAGCTGCATTCTGCAAAGGGAAAGTCTCCTCGGGCAGCAAACCACAGCCCCAACGCGCCTCGGATCGAGAAAGCAACGCAAACCGTTTTCGCCCCCGGCCCTCTGCTCTCCATTGGGCGAACCGGGTCTGGGCTGCCCCGGCTCCCTGGGCCCTGCTGCTTTGCTGGGGGTCTCCGGTGCCCGAAACCCACTCCCCACGGGTTCTCCTTCGTGGGGAAGCAGGATTGGGCGCGAAAAAGCCTTCTACGCCCAGCCCCAGCCATGCCCCTTGAGCCAGCTCGGCCGCTCAGCGCCGAGGCCCCGTTGCACCGAAGGCCCAAAACGAGCTTCTGGGAACTGCATTCTGCAAAGTGAAACACTCCTCCGGCAGCAAACCACAGCCCCAATGCGCCTCAGATCCAGAGAGCAACACAAGCCGTTTTCGCCCCCGGCCCCACGCTCTCCATAGCGCAAAGCGAGGCTGGGCTGCCCCTGGCTCCCTGGGCCCTGCTGCATTGCTGGGGGTCTCCAGCGCCCGAAACCTAGTCCCCATGAGTTCTCCTTCTTGGGGAGGCAGGATTGGGCGCGCGAAGAAGTTCTGTGCCCAGGCCCCAGCCATGCCCCCTGAGCCAGCTCGGCCGCTCATCGCCGAGGCCCCATCACACGGAACGCCCCAAACCAGCTTCTGGCAGCTGCATTCTGCAAAGGGAAACTCTCCTCAGGCAGCAAACCACAGCCCCAACGTGCTTCGGATCCAGAAAGCAACGCAAGCCGTTTTCGCCACCGGCCCCACGCTCTCCATAGCGCAAAGCGGGGCTGGCCTGCCCCTGGCTCCCTGGGCCCTGCTGCTTTGCTGGGGGACTCCGGCGGCGCAAACCCACTCCCCACGGGTTCTCCTTCGTGGGGAAGCAGGATTGGGCGCGCGAAGGCCTTCTGCGCCCAGCCCCAGCCATGCCCCTTGAGCCAGCTCGGCCGCTCAGCGCCGAGGCCCCGTTGCACCGAAGGCCCAAAACGAGCTTCTGGGAACTGCATTCTGCAAAGGGAAACACTCCTCCGGCAGCAAACCACAGCCCCAATGCGCCCCGGATCCAGAGAGCAACGCAAGCCGTTTTTGCCCCCAGCCCCACGCTCTCCATAGCGCAACGCAGGGCAGGGCTGCCCCTGGCTACCAGAGCCCTGCTGCTTTACTGGGTGTCTTTGGCGGCCAAAACCTTCTCCCCACGGGTTCTCCTTCGTGGGGAAGCAGGATTGGGCGCGCGAAGAAGTTCTGTGCCCAGGCCCCAGCCATGCCCCCTGAGCCAGCTCGGCCGCTCAGCGCCGAGGCCCCATCACACGGAACGCCCCAAACGAGCTTCTGGCAGCTGCATTCTGCAAAGGAAAACTCTCCTCGGGCAGCAAACCACAGCCCCAACGCGCCTCGGTTCGCGAAAGCAACGCAAGCCGTTTTCGCCCCCGGCCCTACGCTCTCCATACGAACGAACCGGGCCTGGGCTGCCCCGGCTCCCTGGGCCCTGCTGCATTGCTGGGGGTCTCCGGTGCCCGAAACCCACTCCCCACGGGTTCTCCTTCGTGGGGAAGCAGGATTGGGCGCGCGAAGGCCTTCTGCGCCCAGCCCCAGCCATGCCCCTTGAGCCAGCTCGGCCGCTCAGCGCCGAGGCCCCGTTGCACCGAAGTCCCAAAACGAGCTTCTGGGAACTGCATTCTGCAAAGGGAAACACTCCTCCGGCAGCAAACCACAGCCCCAATGCGCCTCGGATCCAGAGAGCAACGCAAGCCGTTTTTGCCCCCGGCCCTACGCTCTCCATAGCGCAACGCAGGGCAGGGCTGCCCCTGGCTACCAGAGCCCTGCTGCTTTACTGGGTGTCTTCGGCGGCCAAAACCTTCTCCCCACGGGTTCTCCTTCGTGGGGAAGCAGGATTGGGAGCGCGAAGAAGTTCTGTGCCCAGGCCCCAGCCATGCCCCCTGAGCCAGCTTGGCCGCTCAGCGCCGAGGCCCCATCACACGGAACGCCCAAAACGAGCTTCTGGCAGCTGCATTCTGCAAAGGGAAAATCTCCTCGGGCAGCAAACCACAGCCCCAACGCGCCTCGAATCCAGAAAGCAACGCAAGCCTTTTTCAGCCCCGGCCCCACGCTCTCCATAGGGCAAAGCGGGTAGAGCTGCCCCTGGCTCCCTGGGCCCTGCTGCTTTGCTGGGGGTCTCAGCGTCCGAAACCCACTCCCCACGGGTTTTCCTTCGTGGGGAAGCAGGATTGGGCGCGAGAAGGCCTTCTGCGCCCAGGCCCCAGCCATGCCCCCTGAGCCAGCTCGGCCGCGCAGCGCCGAAGCCCCGTCGCACCGATGGCCCCAAACGAGCTTCTGGCAGCTGCATTGTGCAAAGGGAAACTCTCCTCGGGCAGCAAACCACAGACTCAACGCGCCTCAGATCCAGAAAGCAACGCAAGCCGTTTTCGCCACCGGCCCCACGCTCTCCATAGCGCAAAGCGGGGCTAGCCTGCCCCTGGCTCCCTGGGCCCTGCTGCTTTGCTGGGGGTCTTCGGCGGCCGAAACCCACTCCCCAAGGGTTCTCCTTCATGGGGATGCAGGACTGGGCGTGCGAAGAACTTCTGCGCCCAGGCCACAGCCATGCCCCCTGAGCCAGCTCGGCCGCTCAGCGCCGAGGCCCCATCACACGGAACGCCCCAAACGAGCTTCTGGCAGCTGAATTCTGCAAAGGAAACTCTCCTCGGGCAGCAAACCACAGCCCCAACGCGCCTCGGATCGAGAAAGCAACGCAAGCCGTTTTCGCCCCCGGCCCTCTGCTCTCCATAGGGCGAACCGGGCCTGGGCTGCCCCGGCTCCCTGGCCCCTGCTGCTTTGCTAGGGGTCTCCGGTGCCCGAAACCCACTCCCCACGGGTTCTCCTTCGTGGGGAAGCAGGATTGGGCGCGCGAAGGCCTTCTGCGCCCAGCCCCAGCCATGCCCCTTGAGCCAGCTCGGCCGCTCATCGCCGAGGCCCCCTTGCACCAAAGGCCCAAAACGAGCTTCTGGGAACTGCATTCTGCAAAGGGAAACACTCCTCCGGCAGCAAACCACAGCCCCAATGCGCCTCGGATCCAGAGAGCAACGCAAGCCGTTTTTGCCCCCGGCCCCACGCTCTCCATAGGGCAAAGCGGGGCTGGACTGCCCCTGGCTCCCTGGGCCCTGCTGCTTTGCTGGGGGTCTCGGCGGCCGAAACCCACTCCCCACGGGTTCTCCTTCGTGGGGAAGCAGGTTGGGAGGGCGAAGGCCTTCTGCGCACAGTCCCCAGCCATGCCACCTGAGCCAGCTCGGCCGCTCAGCGCTGAGTCCCCATCACACGGAACGCCCCAAAGGAGCTTCTGGCAGCTGAATTCTGCAAAGGAAACTCTCCTCGGGCAGCAAACCACAGCCCCAACACGCCTCAGATCCAGAGAGCAACGCAAGCCGTTTTTGCCCCCGGCCCCACGCTCTCCATAGCGGAAGGCGAGGCTGGGCTGCCCCTGGCTCCCTGGGCCCTGCTGCATTGCTGGGGGTCTCCAGCGCCCGAAACCTAGTCCCCATGAGTTCTCCTTCGTGGGGAGGCAGGTTTGGCCGCGCGAAGAAGTTCTGCACCCAGTCCCCAGCCATGCCTCCTGTGCCTGCTCGGCCGCTCAGCGCCGAGGCCCCGTTGCACCAACGGCTCCAAACGAGCTTCTGGCAGCTGCATTCTGCAAAGGGAAAGTCTCCTCGGGCAGCAAACCACAGCCCAACCCGCCTCGGATCGAGAAAGCAACGCAAGCCGTTTTCACCCCCGGCCCTCTGCTCTCCATAGGGCGAACCGGGCCTGGGCTGCCCCGGCTCCCTGGGCCCTGCTGCTTTGCTGGGGGTCTCCGGTGCCCGAAACCTAGTCCCCATGAGTTCTCCTTCGTGGGGAGGCAGGATTGGGCGCGCGAAGACGTTCTGCGCCCAGTCCCCAGCCATGCCTCCTGTGCCAGCTCGGCCGCTCAGCGCCGAGGCCCCGTCGCACCGACGGCCCCAAAAGAGCTTCTGGCAGCTGCATTCTGCAAAGGGAAACTCTCCTCGGGCAGCAAACCACAGCCCCAACGTGCCTCGGATCCAGAAAGCAACGCAAGCCGTTTTCGCCACCGGCCCCACGCTCTCCATAGAACAAAGCGGGGCTGGCCTGCCCCTGGCTCCCTGGGCCCTGCTGCTTTGCTGGGGGTCTCCGGCGGCGCAAACCCACTCCCCACGGGTTCTCCTTCGTGGGGAAGCAGGATTGGGCGCGCGAAGGCCTTCTGCGCCCAGCCCCAGCCATGCCCCTTGAGCCAGCTCGGCCGCTCAGCGCCGAGGCCCCGTTGCACCGAAGGCCCAAAACGAGCTTCTGGGAACTGCATTCTGCAAAGGGAAACACTCCTCCAGCAGCAAACCACAGCCCCAATGCGCCTCGGATCCAGAGAGCAACGCAAGCCGTTTTTACCCCGAGCCCCACACTCTCCATAGCGCAACGCAGGGCAGGGCTGCCCCTGGCTACCAGAGCCCTGCTGCTTTACTGGGTGTCTTCGGCGGCCAAAACCTTCTCCCCACGGGTTCTCCTTCGTGGGGAAGCAGGATTGGGCGCGCGAAGAAGTTCTGTGCCCAGGCCCCAGCCATGCCCCCTGAGCCAGCTCGGCCGTTCAGCGCCGAGGCCCCATCACACGGAACGCCCCAAACGAGCTTCTGGCAGCTGCATTCTGCAAAGGGAAACTCTCCTCGGGCAGCAAACCACAGCCCCAACGCGCCTCGGTTCGAGAAAGCAACGCAAGCCGTTTTCGCCCCCGGCCCTACGCTCTCCATACGTACGAACCGGGCCTGGGCTGCCCCGGCTCCCTGGGCCCTGCTGCTTTGCTGGGGGTCTCCGGTGCCCGAAACCCACTCCCCACGGGTTCTCCTTCGTGGGGAAGCAGGATTGGGCGCGCGAAGGCCTTCTGCGCCCAGCCCCAGCCATGCCCCTTGAGCCAGCTCGGCCGCTCAGCGCCGAGGCCCCGTTGCACCGAAGGCCCAAAACGAGCTTCTGGGAACTGCATTCTGCAAAGGGAAACACTCCTCCGGCAGCAAACCACAGCCCCAATGCGCCTCGGATCCAGAGAGCAACGCAAGCCGTTTTTGCCCCCGGCCCTACACTCTCCATAGCGCAACGCAGGGCAGGGCTGCCCTTGGCTACCAGAGCCCTGCTGCTTTACTGGGTGTCTTCGGCGGCCAAAACCTTCTCCCCACGGGTTCTCCTTCGTGGGGAAGCAGGATTGGGCGCGCGAAGAAGTTCTGTGCCCAGGCCCCAGCCATGCCCCCTGAGCCAGCTTGGCCGCTCAGCGCCGAGGCCCCATCACACGGAACGCCCAAAACGAGCTTCTGGCAGCTGCATTCTGCAAAGGGAAACTCTCCTCGGGCAGCAAACCACAGCCCCAACGCGCCTCGAATCCAGAAAGCAACGCAAGCCTTTTTCAGCCCCGGCCCCACGCTCTCCATAGGGCAAAGCGGGTAGAGCTGCCCCTGGCTCCAAGGGCCCTGCTGCTTTGCTGGGGGTCTCAGCGGCCGAAACCCACTCCCCACGGGTTTTCCATCGTGGGGAAGCAGGATTGGGCGTGAGAAGGCCTTCTGCGCCCAGGCCCCAGCCATGCCCCCTGAGCCAGCTCGGCCGCGCATCGCCGAAGCCCCGTCGCACCGATGGCCCCAAACGAGCTTCTGGCAGCTGCATTGTGCAAAGGGAAACTCTCCTCGGGCAGCAAACCACAGACTCAACGCGCCTCAGATCCAGAAAGCAACGCAAGCCGTTTTCGCCACCGGCCCCACGCTCTCCATAGCGCAAAGCGGGGCTAGCCTGCCCCTGGCTCCCTGGGCCCTGCTGCTTTGCTGGGGGTCTCCGGCGGCGCAAACCCAGTCCCCAAGTGTTCTCCTTCGTGGGGAAGCAGGATTGTGCGCGCGAAAGCCTTCTGCGCCCAGCCCCAGCCATGCCCCTTGAGCCAGCTCGGCCGCTCAGCGCCGAGGCCCCGTTGCACCGAAATCCCAAAACGAGCTTCTGGGAACTGCATTCTGCAAAATGAAACACTCCTCCGGCAGCAAACCACAGCCCCAACGCGCCTCGGATCGAGAAAGCAACGCAAACCGTTTTCGCCCCCGGCCCCACGCTCTCCATAGCGCAAAGCGAGGCTGGGCTGCCCCTGGCTCCCTGGGCCCTGCTGCATTGCTGGGGGTCTCCAGCGCCCGAAACCTAGTCCCCATGAGTTCTCCTTCGTGGGGAGGCAGGATTGGGCGCGCGAAGAAGTTCTGCGACCAGGCCACAGCCATGCCCCCTGAGCCAGCTCGGCCGCTCAGCGCTGAATCCCCATCACACGGAACGCCCCAAAGGAGCTTCTGGCAGCTGAATTCTGCAAAGGAAACTCTCCTCGGGCAGCAAACCACAGCCCCAACGCGCCTCAGATCCAGAGAGCAGCGCAAGCCGTTTTTGCCCCCGGCCCCACGCTCTCCATAGCGCAAGGCGAGGCTGGGCTGCCCCTGGCTCCCTGGGCCCTGCTGCATTGCTGGGGGTCTCCAGCGCCCGAAACCTAGTCCCCATGAGTTCTCCTTCGTGGGGAGGCAGGTTTGGCCGCGCGAAGAAGTTCTGCACCCAGTCCCCAGCCATGCCTCCTGTGCCTGCTCGGCCGCTCAGCGCCGAGGCCCCGTTGCACCAACGGCTCCAAACGAGCTTCTGGCAGCTGCATTCTGCAAAGGGAAAGTCTCCTCGGGCAGCAAACCACAGCCCAACCCGCCTCGGATCGAGAAAGCAACGCAAGCCGTTTTCACCCCCGGCCCTCTGCTCTCCATAGGGCGAACCGGGCCTGGGCTGCCCCGGCTCCCTGGGCCCTGCTGCTTTGCTGGGGGTCTCCGGTGCCCGAAACCTAGTCCCCATGAGTTCTCCTTCGTGGGGAGGCAGGATTGGGCGCGCGAAGACGTTCTGCGCCCATCCCCAGCCATGCCTCCTGTGCCAGCTCGTCCGATCAGCGCCGAAGCCGCGTCGCACCAAAGGCCCAAAACGAGCTTCTGGGAACTGCATTCTGCAAAGGGAAACACTCCTCCGGCAGCAAACCACAGCCCCAATGCGCCTCGGATCCAGAGAGCAACGCAAGCCGTTTTTGCCCCCGGCCCCACGCTCTCCATAGGGCAAAGCAGGGCTGAGCTGACCCTGGCTCCCTGGACCCTGCTGCTTTCCTGGGTGTCTCCGGCGGAAGACACTCACTCCCCATGGGTTCTCCTTCGTTGGGAAGCAGGATTAGGGGGACGATGGCCTCATGCGCACAGTTCCCAGCCATGCCCTTTGAGCCAGCTCGGCGGCACAGCGCTGAGGTCCAGTCGCACCTTCGGCCCAAAACGAGCTTCTGGCAGCTGCATTCTGCAAAGGGAAACACTCCTCGAGCAGCAAACCACAGCCCCAACGCCCGTCGGATCCAGAAAGCAACGCAAGCCGTTTTCGCCCCCGCCCCACCCTCTCCATAGGGCAAAGCGGGGCTGGACTGCCCCTGGCTCCCTGGGCCTGCTGCTTTGCTGGGGGTCTCCGGTGCCCGAAACCCACTCCCCATGGGTTCTCCTTCATGGGGAAGCAGGATTGGGCGCGCGAAGGCCTTCTGCGCCCAGCCCCAGCCATGCCCCTTGAGCCAGCTCGGCCGCTCAGCGCCGAGGCCCCGTTGCACCGAAGGCCCAAAACGAGCTTCTGGGAACTGCATTCTGCAAAGGGAAACACTCCTCCGGCAGCAAACCACAGCCCCAATGCGCCTCAGATCCAGAGAGCAACGCAAGCCGTTTTTGCCCCCGGCCCTACGCTCTCCATAGCGCAACGCAGGGCAGGGCTGCCCCTGGCTACCAGAGCCCTGCTGCTTTACTGGGTGTCTTCGGCGGCCAAAACCTTCTCCCCACGGGTTCTCCTTCGTGGGGAAGCAGGATTGGGAGCGCGAAGAAGTTCTGTGTCCAGGCCCCAGCCATGCCCCCTGAGCCAGCTTGGCCGCTCAGCGCCGAGGCCCCAACACAGAACGCCCAAAACGAGCTTCTGGCAGCTGCATTCTGCAAAGGGAAACTCTCCTCGGGCAGCAAACCACAGCCCCAACGCGCCTCGAATCCAGAAAGCAACGCAAGCCTATTTCAGCCCCGGCCCCACGCTCTCCATAGGGCAAAGCGGGTAGAGCTGCCCCTGGCTCCCTGGGCCCTGCTGCTTTGCTGGGGGTCTCAGCGGCCGAAACCCACTCCCCACGGGTTTTCCTTCGTGGGGAAGCAGGATTGGGCGCGAGAAGGCCTTCTGCGCCCAGGCCCCAGCCATGCCCCCTGAGCCAGCTCGGCCGCGCATCGCCGAAGCCCCGTCGCACCGATGGGCCCAAACGAGCTTCTGGCAGCTGCATTCTGCAAAGGGAAACTCTCCTCGGGCAGCAAACCACAGACTCAACGCGCCTCAGATCCAGAAAGCAACGCAAGCCGTTTTCGCCACCGGCCCCACGCTCTCCATAGCGCAAAGCGGGGCTAGCCTGCCCCTGGCTCCCTGGGCCCTGCTGCTTTGCTGGGGGTCTCCGGCGGCGCAAACCCAGTCCCCCAGTGTTCTCCTTCGTGGGGAAGCAGGATTGTGCGCGCGAAAGCCTTCTGCTCCCAGCCCCAGCCATGCCCCTTGAGCCAGCTCGGCCGCTCAGCGCCGAGGCCCCGTTGCACCGAAGTCCCAAAACGAGCTTCTGGGAACTGCATTCTGCAAAATGAAACACTCCTCCGGCAGCAAACCACAGCCCCAATGCGCCTCAGATCCAGAGAGCAGCGCAAGCCGTTTTTGCCCCCGGCCCCACGCTCTCCATAGGGCAAAGCAGGGCTGAGCTGACCCTGGCTCCCTGGACCCTGCTGCTTTCCTGGGTGTCTCCGGCGGAAGACACTCACTCCCCATGGGTTCTCCTTCGTTGGGAAGCAGGATTAGGGGGACGATGGCCTCATGCGCACAGTTCCCAGCCATGCCCCTTGAGCCAGCTCGGCGGCACAGCGCTGAGGTCCAGTCGCACCTTCGGCCCAAAACGAGCTTCTGGCAGCTGCATTCTGCAAAGGGAAACACTCCTCGAGCAGCAAACCACAGCCCCAACGCCCGTCGGATCCAGAAAGCAACGCAAGCCGTTTTCGCCCCCGCCCCACCCTCTCCATAGGGCAAAGCGGGGCTGGACTGCCCCTGGCTCCCTGGGCCTGCTGCTTTGCTGGGGGTCTCCGGTGCCCGAAACCCACTCCCCATGGGTTCTCCTTCATGGGGAAGCAGGATTGGGCGCGCGAAGGCCTTCTGCGCCCAGCCCCAGCCATGCCCCTTGAGCCAGCTCGGCCGCTCAGCGCCGAGGCCCCGTTGCACCGAAGGCCCAAAACGAGCTTCTGGGAACTGCATTCTGCAAAGGGAAACACTCCTCCGGCAGCAAACCACAGCCCCAATGCGCCTCAGATCCAGAGAGCAACGCAAGCCGTTTTTGCCCCCGGCCCTACGCTCTCCATAGCGCAACGCAGGGCAGGGCTGCCCCTGGCTACCAGAGCCCTGCTGCTTTACTGGGTGTCTTCGGCGGCCAAAACCTTCTCCCCACGGGTTCTCCTTCGTGGGGAAGCAGGATTGGGAGCGCGAAGAAGTTCTGTGTCCAGGCCCCAGCCATGCCCCCTGAGCCAGCTTGGCCGCTCAGCGCCGAGGCCCCAACACAGAACGCCCAAAACGAGCTTCTGGCAGCTGCATTCTGCAAAGGGAAACTCTCCTCGGGCAGCAAACCACAGCCCCAACGCGCCTCGAATCCAGAAAGCAACGCAAGCCTATTTCAGCCCCGGCCCCACGCTCTCCATAGGGCAAAGCGGGTAGAGCTGCCCCTGGCTCCCTGGGCCCTGCTGCTTTGCTGGGGGTCTCAGCGTCCGAAACCCACTCCCCACGGGTTTTCCTTCGTGGGGAAGCAGGATTGGGCGCGAGAAGGCCTTCTGCGCCCAGGCCCCAGCCATGCCCCCTGAGCCAGCTCGGCCGCGCATCGCCGAAGCCCCGTCGCACCGATGGGCCCAAACGAGCTTCTGGCAGCTGCATTCTGCAAAGGGAAACTCTCCTCGGGCAGCAAACCACAGACTCAACGCGCCTCAGATCCAGAAAGCAACGCAAGCCGTTTTCACCACCGGCCCCACGCTCTCCATAGCGCAAAGCGGGGCTAGCCTGCCCCTGGCTCCCTGGGCCCTGCTGCTTTGCTGGGGGTCTCCGGCGGCGCAAACCCAGTCCCGAAGTGTTCTCCTTCGTGGGGAAGCAGGATTGTGCGCGCGAAAGCCTTCTGCGCCCAGCCCCAGCCATGCCCCTTGAGCCAGCTCGGCCGCTCAGCGCCGAGGCCCCGTTGCACCGAAGTCCCAAAACGAGCTTCTGGGAACTGCATTCTGCAAAATGAAACACTCCTCCGGCAGCAAACCACAGCCCCAATGCGCCTCAGATCCAGAGAGCAGCGCAAGCCGTTTTCGCCCCCGGCCCCACGCTCTCCATAGCGCAAAGCGAGGCTGGGCTGCCCCTGGCTCCCTGGGCCCTGCTGCATTGCTGGGGGTCTCCAGCGCCCGAAACCTAGTCCCCATGAGTTCTCCTTCGTGGGGAGGCAGGATTGGGCAAGAGAAGAAGTTCTGCGACCAGGCCACAGCCATGCCCCCTGAGCCAGCTCGGCCGCTCAGCGCCGAGGCCCCGTTGCACCGACGGCCCCAAACGAGCTTCTGGCAGCTGCATTCTGCAAAGGGAAAGTCTCCTCTGGCAGCAAACCTCAGCCCAACGCGCCTCGGATCGAGAAAGCAACGCAAGACTTTTTCGCCCCCGGCCCTCTGCTCTCCATAGGGGGAACCGGGCCTGGGCTGCCCAGGCTCCCTGGGCCCTGCTGCTTTGCTGGGGGTCTCCGGTGCCCGAAACCCACTCCCCACGGGTTCTCCTTCGTGGGGAAGCAGGATTGGGCGCGCGAAGGCCTTCTGCGCCCAGCCCCAGCCATGCCCCTTGAGCCAGCTCGGCCGCTCAGCGCCGAGACCCCGTTGCACCAAAGGCCCAAAAAGAGCTTCTGGGAACTGCATTCTGCAAAGGGAAACACTCCTCCGGCAGCAAACCACAGCCCCAATGCGCCTCGGATCCAGAGAGCAACGCAAGCCGTTTTTGCCCCCGGCCCCACGCTCTCCATAGGGCAAAGCGGGGCTGGACTGCCCCTGGCTCCCTGGGCCCTGCTGCTTTGCTGGGGGTCTCGGCGGCCGAAACCCACTCCCCACGGGTTTTCCTTCGTGGGGAAGCAGGTTGGGAGGGCGAAGGCCTTCTGCGCACAGTCCCCAGCCATGCCACCTGAGCCAGCTCGGCCGCGCAGCGCCGAGGCCCCATCACACGGAACGCCCCAAACGAGCTTCTGGCAGCTGCATTCTGCAAAGGGAAACTCTCCTCGGGCAGCAAACCACAGCCCCAACGTGCCTCAGATCCAGAAAGCAACGCAAGCCGTTTTCGCGACCGGCCCCACGCTCTCCAAAGCGCGAAGCGGGGCTGGCCTGCCCCTGGCTCCCTGGGCCTGCTGCTTTGCTGGGGGTCTCCGGTGCCCGAAACCCACTCCCCACGGGTTCTCCTTCGTGGGGAAGCAGGATTGGGCGCGCGAAGGCCTTCTGCGCCCAGCCCCAGCCATGCCCCTTGAGCCAGTTCGGCCGCTCAGCGCCGAGGCCCCGTTGCACCGAAGGCCCAAAACGAGCTTCTGGGAACTGCATTCTGCAAAGGGAAACACTCCTCCGGCAGCAAACCACAGCCCCAATGCGCCTCAGATCCAGAGAGCAACACAAGCCGTTTTCGCCCCCGGCCCCACGCTCTCCATAGCGCAAAGCGAGGCTGGGCTGCCCCTGGCTCCCTGGGCCCTGCTGCATTGCTGGGGGTCTCCAGCGCCCGAAACCTAGTCCCCATGAGTTCTCATTCGTGGGGAGGCAGGATTGGGCGCGCGAAGAAGTTCTGCGCCCAGTCCCCAGCCATGCCTCCTGTGCCAGCTCGGCCGCTCAGCGCCGAGGCCCCGTCGCACCGACGGCCCCAAACGAGCTTCTGGCAGCTGCATTCTGCAAAGGGAAACTCTCCTCGGGCAGCAAACCACAGCCCCAACGCGCCTCGGTTCGAGAAAGCAACGCAAGCCGTTTTCGCCCCCGGCCCTACGCTCTCCATACGTACGAACCGGGCCTGGGCTGCCCCGGCTCCCTGGGCCCTGCTGCTTTGCTGGGGGTCTCCGGTGTCCGAAACCTAGTCCCCATGAGTTCTCCTTCGTGGGGAGGCAGGATTGGGCGCGCGAAGACGTTCTGCGCCCAGTCCCCAGCCATGCCTCCTGTGCCAGCTCGGCCGCTCAGCGCCGAGGCCCCGTCGCACCGACGGCCCCAAACGAGCTTCTGGCAGCTGCATTCTGCAAAGGGAAACTCTCCTCGGGCAGCAAAACACAGCCCCAACGTGCCTCGGATCCAGAAAGCAACGCAAGCCGTTTTCGCCACCGGCCCCACGCTCTCCATAGCACAAAGCGGGGCTGGCCTGCCCCTGGCTCCCTGGGCCCTGCTGCTTTGCTGGGGGTCTCCGGTGGCGCAAACCCACTCCCCACGGGTTCTCCTTCGTGGGGAAGCAGGATTGGGCGCGCGAAGGCCTTCTGCGCCCAGCCCCAGCCATGCCCCTTGAGCCAGCTCGGCCGCTCAGCGCCGAGGCCCCGTTGCACCGAAGGCCCAAAACGAGCTTCTGGGAACTGCATTCTGCAAAGGGAAACACTCCTCCAGCAGCAAACCACAGCCCCAATGCGCCTCGGATCCAGAGAGCAACGCAAGCCGTTTTTGCCCCGAGCCCCACACTCTCCATAGCGCAACGCAGGGCAGGGCTGCCCCTGGCTACCAGAGCCCTGCTGCTTTACTGGGTGTCTTCGGCGGCCAAAACCTTCTCCCCACGGGTTCTCCTTCGTGGGGAAGCAGGATTGGGAGCGCGAAGAAGTTCTGTGCCCAGGCCCCAGCCATGCCCCCTGAGCCAGCTCGGCCGCTCAGCGCCGAGGCCCCATCACACGGAACGCCCCAAACGAGCTTCTGGCAGCTGCATTCTGCAAAGGGAAACTCTCCTCGGGCAGCAAACCACAGCCCCAACGCGCCTCGGTTCGAGAAAGCAACGCAAGCCGTTTTCGCCCCCGGCCCTATGCTCTCCATACGTACGAACCGGGCCTGGGCTGCCCCGGCTCCCTGGGCCCTGCTGCTTTGCTGGGGGTCTCCGGTGCCCGAAACCCACTCCCCACGGGTTCTCCTTCGTGGGGAAGCAGGATTGGGCGCGCGAAGGCCTTCTGCGCCCAGCCCCAGCCATGCCCCTTGAGCCAGCTCGGCCGCTCAGCGCCGAGGCCCCGTTGCACCGAAGGCCCAAAACGAGCTTCTGGGAACTGCATTCTGCAAAGGGAAACACTCCTCCGGCAGCAAACCACAGCCCCAATGCGCCTCGGATCCAGAGAGCAACGCAAGCCGTTTTTGCCCCCGGCCCTACACTCTCCATAGCGCAACGCAGGGCAGGGCTGCCCTTGGCTACCAGAGCGCTGCTGCTTTACTGGGTGTCTTCGGCGGCCAAAACCTTCTCCCCACGGGTTCTCCTTCGTGGGGAAGCAGGATTGGGCGCGCGAAGAAGTTCTGTGCCCAGGCCCCAGCCATGCCCCCTGAGCCAGCTTGGCCGCTCAGCGCCGAGGCCCCATCACACGGAACGCCCAAAACGAGCTTCTGGCAGCTGCATTCTGCAAAGGGAAACTCTCCTCGGGCAGCAAACCACAGCCCCAACGCGCCTCGAATCCAGAAAGCAACGCAAGCCTTTTTCAGCACCGGCCCCACGCTCTCCATAGGGCAAAGCGGGTAGAGCTGCCCCTGGCTCCCTGGGCCCTGCTGCTTTGCTGGGGGTCTCAGCGGCCGAAACCCACTCCCCACGGGTTTTCCTTCGTGGGGAAGCAGGATTGGGCGTGAGAAGGCCTTCTGCGCCCAGGCCCCAGCCATGCCCCCTGAGCCAGCTCGGCCGCGCATCGCCGAAGCCCCGTCGCACCGATGGCCCCAAACGAGCTTCTGGCAGCTGCATTCTGCAAAGGGAAACTCTCCTCGGGCAGCAAACCACAGACTCAACGCGCCTCAGATCCAGAAAGCAACGCAAGCCGTTTTCGCCACCGGCCCCACGCTCTCCATAGCGCAAAGCGGGGCTAGCCTGCCCCTGGCTCCCTGGGCCCTGCTGCTTTGCTGGGGGTCTCCGGCGGCGCAAACCCGGTCCCCCAGTGTTCTCCTTCGTGGGGAAGCAGGATTGTGCGCGCGAAAGCCTTCTGCGCCCAGCCCCAGCCATGCCCCTTGAGCCAGCTCGGCCGCTCAGCGCCGAGGCCCCGTTGCACCGAAGTCCCAAAACGAGCTTCTGGGAACTGCATTCTGCAAAATGAAACACTCCTCCGGCAGCAAACCACAGCCCCAACGCGCCTCGGATCGAGAAAGCAACGCAAACCGTTTTCGCCCCCGGCCCCACGCTCTCCATAGCGCAAAGCGAGGCTGGGCTGCCCCTGGCTCCCTGGGCCCTGCTGCATTGCTGGGGGTCTCCAGCGCCCGAAACCTAGTCCCCATGAGTTCTCCTTCGTGGGGAGGCAGGATTGGGCGCGCGAAGAAGTTCTGCGCCCAGGCCCCAGCCATGCTCCCTGAGCCAGCTCGGCCGCTCAGCGCTGAATCCCCATCACACGGAACGCCCCAAAGGAGCTTCTGGCAGCTGAATTCTGCAAAGGAAACTCTCCTCGGGCAGCAAACCACAGCCCCAACGCGCCTCAGATCCAGAGAGCAGCGCAAGCCGTTTTTGCCCCCGGCCCCACGCTCTCCATAGCGCAAGGCGAGGCTGGGCTGCCCCTGGCTCCCTGGGCCCTGCTGCATTGCTGGGGGTCTCCAGCGCCCGAAACCTAGTCCCCATGAGTTCTCCTTCGTGGGGAGGCAGGTTTGGCCGCGCGAAGAAGTTCTGCACCCAGTCCCCAGCCATGCCTCCTGTGCCTGCTCGGCCGCTCAGCGCCGAGGCCCCGTTGCACCGACGGCTCCAAACGACCTTCTGGCAGCTGCATTCTGCAAAGGGAAAGTCTCCTCGGGCAGCAAACCACAGCCCAACCCGCCTCGGATCCAGAAAGCAACGCAAGCCGTTTTCACCCCCGGCCCTCTGCTCTCCATAGGGCGAACCGGGCCTGGGCTGCCCCGGCTCCCTGGGCCCTGCTGCTTTGCTGGGGGTCTCCGGTGCCCGAAACCTAGTCCCCATGAGTTCTCCTTCGTGGGGAGGCAGGATTGGGCGCGCGAAGACGTTCTGCGCCCATCCCCAGCCATGCCTCCTGTGCCAGCTCGTCCGATCAGCGCCGAGGCCGCGTCGCACCAAAGGCCCAAAACGAGCTTCTGGGAACTGCATTCTGCAAAGGGAAACACTCCTCCGGCAGCAAACCACAGCCCCAATGCGCCTCGGATCCAGAGAGCAACGCAAGCCGTTTTTGCCCCCGGCCCCACGCTCTCCATAGGGCAAAGCAGGGCTGAGCTGACCCTGGCTCCCTGGACCCTGCTGCTTTCCTGGGTGTCTCCGGCGGAAGACACTCACTCCCCATGGGTTCTCCTTCGTTGGGAAGCAGGATTAGGGGGACGATGGCCTCATGCGCACAGTTCCCAGCCATGCCCCTTGAGCCAGCTCGGCGGCACAGCGCTGAGGTCCAGTCGCACCTTCGGCCCCAAACGAGCTTCTGGCAGCTGCATTCTGCAAAGGGAAACGCTCCTCGAGCAGCAAACCACAGCCCCAACGCGCGTCGGATCCAGAAAGCAACGCAAGCCGTTTTCGCCCCCGCCCCACCCTCTCCATAGGGCAAAGCGGGGCTGGACTGCCCCTGGCTCCCTGGGCCCTGCTGCTTGGCTGGGGGTCTCGGCGGCCGAAACCCACTCCCCACGGGTTTTCCTTCGTGGGGAAGCAGGTTGGGCAGGCGAAGGCCTTCTGCGCACACTCCCCAGCCATGCCACCTGAGCCAGCTCGGCCGCTCAGCGCCGAGGCCCCATCACACGGAACGCCCCAAACGAGCTTCTGGCAGCTGCATTCTGCAAAGGGAAACTCTCCTCGGGCAGCAAACCACAGCCCCAACGTGCCTCGGATCCAGAAAGCAACGCAAGCCGTTTTCGCGACCGGCCCCACGCTCTCCAAAGCGCGAAGCGGGGCTGGCCTGCCCCTGGCTCCCTGGGCCTGCTGCTTTGCTGGGGGTCTCCGGTGCCCGAAACCCACTCCCCACGGGTTCTCCTTCATGGGGAAGCAGGATTGGGCGCGCGAAGGCCTTCTGCGCCCAGCCCCAGCCATGCCCCTTGAGCCAGCTCGGCCGCTCAGCGCCGAGGCCCCGTTGCACCGAAGGCCCAAAACGAGCTTCTGGGAACTGCATTCTGCAAAGGGAAACACTCCTCCGGCAGCAAACCACAGCCCCAATGCGCCTCGGATCCAGAGAGCAACGCAAGCCGTTTTTGCCCCCGGCCCTACGCTCTCCATAGCGCAACGCAGGGCAGGGCTGCCCCTGGCTACCAGAGCCCTGCTGCTTTACTGGGTGTCTTCGGCGGCCAAAACCTTCTCCCCACGGGTTCTCCTTTGTGGGGAAGCAGGATTGGGAGCGCGAAGAAGTTCTGTGTCCAGGCCCCAGCCATGCCCCCTGAGCCAGCTTGGCCGCTCAGCGCCGAGGCCCCAACACAGAACGCCCAAAACGAGCTTCTGGCAGCTGCATTCTGCAAAGGGAAACTCTCCTCGGGCAGCAAACCACAGCCCCAACGCGCCTCGAATCCAGAAAGCAACGCAAGCCTATTTCAGCCCCGGCCCCACGCTCTCCATAGGGCAAAGCGGGTAGAGCTGCCCCTGGCTCCCTGGGCCCTGCTGCTTTGCTGGGGGTCTCAGCGTCCGAAACCCACTCCCCACGGGTTTTCCTTCGTGGGGAAGCAGGATTGGGCGCGAGAAGGCCTTCTGCGCCCAGGCCCCAGCCATGCCCCCTGAGCCAGCTCGCCCGCGCAGCTCCGAGGCCCCGTTGCACCGAAGTCCCAAAACGAGCTTCTGGGAACTGCATTCTGCAAAGGGAAACTCTCCTCGGGCAGCAAACCACAGACTCAACGCGCCTCAGATCCAGAAAGCAACGCAAGCCGTATTCGCCACCGGCCCCACGCTCTCCATAGCGCAAAGCGGGGCTAGCCTGCCCCTGGATCCCTGGGCCCTGCTGCTTTGCTGGGGGTCTCCGGTGCCCGAAACCTAGTCCCCATGAGTTCTCCTTCGTGGGGAGGCAGGATTGGGCGCGCGAAGACGTTCTGCGCCCAGTCCCCAGCCATGCCTCCTGTGCCAGCTCGGCCGCTCAGCGACGAGGCCCCGTCGCACCGACGGCCCCAAACGACCTTCTGGCAGCTGCATTCTGCAAAGGGAAAGTCTCCTCGGGCAGCAAACCACAGCCCCAACGCGCCTCGGATCGAGAAAGCAACGCAAGCCGTTTTCGCCCCCGGCCCTCTGCTCTCCATAGGGCGAACCGGGCCTGGGCTGCCCCGGCTCCCTGGGCCCTGCTGCTTTGCTGGGGGTCTCCGGTGCCCGAAACCCACTCCCCACGGGTTCTCCTTCGTGGGGAAGCAGGATTGGGCGCGCGAAGGCCTTCTGCCATGCCCCTTGAGCCAGCTCGGCCGCTCAGCGCCGAGACCCCGTTGCACCAAAGGCCCAAAAAGAGCTTCTGGGAACTGCATTCTGCAAAGGGAAACACTCCTCCGGCAGCAAACCACAGCCCCAATGCGCCTCGGATCCAGAGAGCAACGCAAGCCGTTTTTGCCCCCGGCCCCACGCTCTCCATAGGGCAAAGCGGGGCTGGACTGCCCCTGGCTCCCTGGGCCCTGCTGCTTTGCTGGGGGTCTCGGCGGCCGAAACCCACTCCCCACGGGTTTTCCTTCGTGGGGAAGCAGGTTGGGAGGGCGAAGGCCTTCTGCGCACAGTCCCCAGCCATGCCACCTGAGCCAGCTCGGCCGCTCAGCGCCGAGGCCCCATCACACGGAACGCCCCAAACGAGCTTCTGGCAGCTGCATTCTGCAAAGGGAAACTCTCCTCGGGCAGCAAACCACAGCCCCAACGTGCCTCAGATCCAGAAAGCAACGCAAGCCGTTTTCGCGACCGGCCCCACGCTCTCCAAAGCGCGAAGCGGGGCTGGCCTGCCCCTGGCTCCCTGGGCCTGCTGCTTTGCTGGGGGTCTCCGGTGCCCGAAACCCACTCCCCACGGGTTCTCCTTCGTGGGGAAGCAGGATTGGGCGCGCGAAGGCCTTCTGCGCCCAGCCCCAGCCATGCCCCTTGAGCCAGTTCGGCCGCTCAGCGCCGAGGCCCCGTTGCACCGAAGGCCCAAAACGAGCTTCTGGGAACTGCATTCTGCAAAGGGAAACACTCCTCCGGCAGCAAACCACAGCCCCAATGCGCCTCAGATCCAGAGAGCAACACAAGCCGTTTTCGCCCCCGGCCCCACGCTCTCCATAGCGCAAAGCGAGGCTGGGCTGCCCCTGGCTCCCTGGGCCCTGCTGCATTGCTGGGGGTCTCCAGCGCCCGAAACCTAGTCCCCATGAGTTCTCCTTCGTGGGGAGGCAGGATTGGGCGCGCGAAGAAGTTCTGCGCCCAGTCCCCAGCCATGCCTCCTGTGCCAGCTCGGCCGCTCAGCACCGAGGCCCCGTCACACCGACGGCCCCAAACGAGCTTCTGGCAGCTGCATTCTGCAAAGGGAAACTCTCCTCGGGCAGCAAACCACAGCCCCAACGCGCCTCGGTTCGAGAAAGCAACGCAAGCCGTTTTCGCCCCCGGCCCTACGCTCTCCATACGTACGAACCGGGCCTGGGCTGCCCCGGCTCCCTGGGCCCTGCTGCTTTGCTGGGGGTCTCCGGTGCCCGAAACCCACTCCCCACGGGTTCTCCTTCGTGGGGAAGCAGGATTGGGCGCGCGAAGGCCTTCTTGCGCCCAGCCCCAGCCATGCCCCTTGAGCCAGCTCGGCCGCTCAGCGCCGAGGCCCCGTTGCACCGAAGGCCCAAAACGAGCTTCTGGGAACTGCATTCTGCAAAGGGAAACACTCCTCCGGCAGCAAACCACAGCCCCAATGCGCCTCGGATCCAGAGAGCAACGCAAGCCGTTTTTGCCCCCGGCCCTACGCTCTCCATAGCGCAACGCAGGGCAGGGCTGCCCTTGGCTACCAGAGCCCTGCTGCTTTACTGGGTGTCTTCGGCGCCCAAAACCTTCTCCCCACGGGTTCTCCTTCGTGGGGAAGCAGGATTGGGAGCGCCAAGAAGTTCTGTGCCCAGGCCCCAGCCATGCCCCCTGAGCCAGCTTGGCCGCTCAGCGCCGAGGCCCCATCACACGGAACGCCCAAAACGAGCTTCTGGCAGCTGCATTCTGCAAAGGGCAACTCTCCTCGGGCAGCAAACCACAGCCCCAACGCGCCTCGAATCCAGAAAGCAACGCAAGCCTTTTTCAGCCCCGGCCCCATGCTCTCCATAGGGCAAAGCGGGTAGAGCTGCCCCTGGCTCCCTGGGCCCTGCTGCTTTGCTGGGGGTCTCAGCGTCCGAAACCCACTCCCCACGGGTTTTCCTTCGTGGGGAAGCAGGATTGGGCGTGAGAAGGCCTTCTGCGCCCAGGCCCCAGCCATGCCCCCTGAGCCAGCTCGGCCGCGCATCGCCGAAGCCCCGTCGCACCGATGGCCCCAAACGAGCTTCTGGCAGCTGCATTCTGCAAAGGGAAACTCTCCTCGGGCAGCAAACCACAGACTCAACGCGCCTCAGATCCAGAAAGCAACGCAAGCCGTTTTCGCCACCGGCCCCACGCTCTCCATAGCGCAAAGCGGGGCTAGCCTGCCCCTGGCTCCCTGGGCCCTGCTGCTTTGCTGGGGGTCTCCGGCGGCGCAAACCCAGTCCCCAAGTGTTCTCCTTCGTGGGGAAGCAGGATTGTGCGCGCGAAAGCCTTCTGCGCCCAGCCCCAGCCATGCCCCTTGAGCCAGCTCGGCCGCTCAGCGCCGAGGCCCCGTTGCACCGAAGTCCCAAAACGAGCTTCTGGGAACTGCATTCTGCAAAATGAAACACTCCTCCGGCAGCAAACCACAGCCCCAATGCGCCTCAGATCCAGAGAGCAGCGCAAGCCGTTTTCGCCCCCGGTCCCACGCTCTCCATAGCGCAAAGCGAGGCTGGGCTGCCCCTGGCTCCCTGGGCCCTGCTGCATTGCTGGGGGTCTCCGGCGCCCGAAACCTAGTCCCCATGAGTTCTCCTTCGTGGGGAGGCAGGATTGGGCCCGCGAAGAAGTTCTGCGCCCAGTCCCCAGCCATGCCTCCTGTGCCAGCTCGGCCGCTCAGCGCCGAGGCCCCGTCGCACCGACGGCCCCAAACGAGCTTCTGGCAGCTGCATTCTGCAAAGGGAAAGTCTCCTCGGGCAGCAAACCACAGCCCCAACGCGCCTCGGATCGAGAAAGCAACGCAAGCCGTTTTCGCCCCCGGGCCTCTGCTCTCCATAGGGCGAACCGGGCCTGGGCTGCCCCGGCTCCCTGGGCCCTGCTGCTTTGCTGGGGGACTCCGGTGCCCGAAACCCACTCCCCACGGGTTCTCCTTCGTGGGGAAGCAGGATTGGGCGCGCGAAGGCCTTCTGCGCCCAGCCCCAGCCATGCCCCTTGAGCCAGCTCTGCCGCTCAGCGCCGAGGCCCCGTTGCACCGAAGGCCCAAAACGAGCTTCTGGGAACTGCATTCTGCAAAGGGAAACACTCCTCCGGCAGCAAACCACAGCCCCAATGCGCCTCAGATCCAGAGAGCAACACAAGCCTTTTTCGCCCCCGGCCCCACGCTCTCCATAGCGCAAAGCGAGGCTGAGCTCCCTGGGCCCTGCTGCATTGCTGGGGGTCTCCGGTGCCCGAAACCCACTCCCCACGGGTTCTCCTTCGTGGGGAAGCAGGATTGGGCGCGCGAAGGCCTTCTGCGCCCAGCCCCAGCCATGCCCCTTGAGCCAGCTCGGCCGCTCAGCGCCGAGGCCCCGTTGCACCGAAGTCCCAAAACGAGTTTCTGGGAACTGCATTCTGCAAAATGAAACACTCCTCCGGCAGCAAACCACAGCCCCAATGCGCCTCAGATCCAGAGAGCAGCGCAAGCCGTTTTCGCCCCCGGCCCCACGCTCTCCATAGCGCAAAGCGAGGCTGGGCTGCCCCTGGCTCCCTGGGCCCTGCTGCATTGCTGGGGGTCTCCGGCGCCCAAAACCTAGTCCCCATGAGTTCTCCTTCGTGGGAAGGCAGGATTGGGCAAGCGAAGAAGTTCTGCGACCAGGCCACAGCCATGCCTCCTGTGCCAGCTCGGCCGCTCAGCGCCGAGGCCCCGTAGCACCGACGGCCCCAAACGACCTTCTGGCAGCTGCATTCTGCAAAGGGAAAGTCTCCTCGGGCAGCAAACCACAGCCCCAACGCGCCTCAGATCCAGAGAGCAACACAAGCCTTTTTCGCCCCCGGCCCCACGCTCTCCATAGGGCAAAGCAGGGCTGAGCTGACCCTGGCTCCCTGGACCCTGCTGCTTTGCTGGGTGTCTCCGGCGGAAGACACTCACTCCCCACGGGTTCTCCTTCGTTGGGAAGCAGGATTAGGGGGACGATGGCCTCATGCGCACAGTTCCCAGCCATGCCCCTTGAGCCAGCTCGGCGGCACAGCGCTGAGGTCCAGTCGCCCCTTCGGCCCAAAACGAGCTTCTGGCAGCTGCATTCTGCAAAGGGAAACACTCCTCGAGCAGCAAACCACAGCCCCAACGCGCGTCGGATCCAGAAAGCACCGCAAGCCGTTTTCGCCCCCGCCCCACCCTCTCCATAGGGCAAAGCGGGGCTGGACTGCCCCTGGCTCCCTGGGCCCTGCTGCTTTGCTGGGGGTCTCGGCGGCCGAAACCCACTCCCCACGGGTTTTCCTTCGTGGGGAAGCAGGTTGGGAGGGCGAAGGCCTTCTGCGCACAGTCCCCAGCTATGCCACCTGAGCCAGCTCGGCCGCTCAGCGCCGAGGCCCCATCACACGGAACGCCCCAAACGAGCTTCTGGCAGCTGCATTCTGCAAAGGGAAACTCTCCTCGGGCAGCAAACCACAGCCCCAACGCGCCTCGGATCCAGAAAGCAACGCAAGCCGTTTTCGCGACCGGCCCCACGCTCTCCAAAGCGCGAAGCGGGGCTGGCCTGCGCCTGGCTCCCTGGGCCCTGCTGCTTTGCTGGGGGTCTCCGGTGCCCGAAACCCACTCCCCACGGGTTCTCCTTCGTGGGGAAGCAGGATTGGGCGCGCGAAGGCCTTCTGCGCCCAGCCCCAGCCATGCCCCTTGAGCCAGCTCGGCCGCTCAGCGCCGAGGCCCCGTTGCACCGAAGGCCCAAAACGAGCTTCTGGGAACTGCATTCTGCAAAGGGAAACTCTCCTCGGGCAGCAAACCACAGCCCCAACGCGCCTCGGATCCAGAAAGCAACGCAAGCCGTTTTCGCGACCGGCCCCACGCTCTCCAAAGCGCGAAGCGGGGCTGGCCTGCCCCTGGCTCCCTGGGCCCTGCTGCTTTGCTGGGGGTCTCCGGTGCCCGAAACCCACTCCCCACGGGTTCTCCTTCGTGGGGAAGCAGGATTGGGCGCGCGAAGGCCTTCTGTGCCCAGGCCCCAGCCATGCCCCCTGAGCCAGCTTGGCCGCTCAGCGCCGAGGCCCCATCACACGGAACGCCCAAAACGAGCTTCTGGCAGCTGCATTCTGCAAAGGGAAACTCTCCTCGGGCAGCAAACCACAGCCCCAATGCGCCTCGAATCCAGAAAGCAACGCAAGCCTTTTTCAGCCCCGGCCCCACGCTCTCCATAGGGCAAAGCGGGTAGAGCTGCCCCTGGCTCCCTGGGCCCTGCTGCTTTGCTGGGGGTCTCAGCGTCCGAAACCCACTCCCCACGGGTTTTCCTTCGTGGGGAAGCAGGATTGGGCGCGAGAAGGCCTTCTGCGCCCAGGCCCCAGCCATGCCCCCTGAGCCAGCTCGGCCGCGCAGCGCCGAAGCCCCGTCGCACCGATGGCCCCAAACGAGCTTCTGGCAGCTGCATTCTGCAAAGGGAAACTCTCCTCGGGCAGCAAACCACAGACTCAACGCGCCTCAGATCCAGAAAGCAACGCAAGCCTTTTTCGGCCCCGGCCCCACGCTCTCCAAAGCGCAAAGCGGGGCTGGCCTGCCCCTGGCTCCCTGGGCCCTGCTGCTTTGCTGGGGGTCTCCGGCGGCGCAAACCCAGTCCCCAAGTGTTCTCCTTCGTGGGGAAGCAGGATTGTGCGCGCGAAAGCCTTCTGCGCCCAGCCCCAGCCATGCCCCTTGAGCCAGCTCGGCCGCTCAGCGCCGAGGCCCCGTTGCACCGAAGTCCCAAAACGAGCTTCTGGGAACTGCATTCTGCAAAATGAAACACTCCTCCGGCAGCAAACCACAGCCCCAATGCGCCTCAGATCCAGAGAGCAGCGCAAGCCGTTTTCGCCCCCGGTCCCACGTTCTCCATAGCGCAAAGCGAGGCTGGGCTGCCCCTGGCTCCCTGGGCCCTGCTGCATTGCTGGGGGTCTCCGGTGCCCGAAACCCACTCCCCACGGGTTCTCCTTCGTGGGGAAGCAGGATTGGGCGCGCGAAGGCCTTCTGCGCCCAGCCCCAGCCATGCCCCTTGAGCCAGCTCGGCCGCTCAGCGCCGAGGCCCCGTTGCACCGAAGGCCCAAAACGAGCTTCTGGGAACTGCATTCTGCAAAGGGAAACACTCCTCCGGCAGCAAACCACAGCCCCAATGCGCCTCAGATCCAGAGAGCAACACAAGCCGTTTTCGCCCCCGGCCCCACGCTCTCCATAGCGCAAAGCGAGGCTGAGCTCCCTGGGCCCTGCTGCATTGCTGGGGGTCTCCAGCCCCCGAAACCTAGTCCGCATGAGTTCTCCTTCGTGGGGAGGCAGGATTGGGCTCGCGAAGAAGTTCTGGGCCCAGTCCCCCGCCATGCCTCCTGTGCCAGCTTGGCCGCTCAGCGCCGAGGCCCCGTCGCACCGACGGCCCCAAACGAGCTTCTGGCAGCTGCATTCTGCAAAGGGAAAGTCTCCTCGGGCAGCAAACCACAGCCCCAACGCGCCTCGGATCGAGAAAGCAACGCAAGCCGTTTTCGCCCCCGGCCCTCTGCTCTCCATAGGGCGAACCGGGCCTGGGCTGCCCCGGCTCCCTGGGCCCTGCTGCTTTGCTGGGGGTCTCCGGTGCCCGAAACCCACTCCCCACGGGTTCTCCTTCGTGGGGAAGCAGGATTGGGCGCGCGAAGGCCTTCTGCGCTCAGCCCCAGCCATGCCCCTTGAGCCAGCTCTGCCGCTCAGCGCCGAGGCCCCGTTGCACCGAAGGCCCAAAACGAGCTTCTGGGAACTGCATTCTGCAAAGTGAAACACTCCTCCGGCAGCAAACCACAGCCCCAATGCGCCTCAGATCCAGAGAGCAACACAAGCCATTTTCGCCCCCGGCCCCACGCTCTCCATAGCGCAAAGCAGGGCTGAGCTGACCCTGGCTCCCTGGGCCCTGCTGCATTGCTGGGGGTCTCCAGCGCCCGAAACCTAGTCCCCATGAGTTCTCCTTCGTGGGGAGGCAGGATTGGGCGCGCGAAGAAGTTCTGCGCCCAGTCCCCAGCCATGCCTCCTGTGCCAGCTCGGCCGCTCAGCGCCGAGGCCCCGTCGCACCGACGGCCCCAAAAGACCTTCTGGCAGCTGCATTCTGCAAAGGGAAAGTCTCCTCGGGCAGCAAACCACAGCCCCAACGCGCCTCGGATCGAGAAAGCAATGCAAGCCGTTTTCGCCCCCGGCCCTCTGCTCTCCATAGGGCGAACCGGGCCTGGGCTGCCCCGGCTCCCTGGGCCCTGCTGCTTTGCTGGGGGTCTCCGGTGCCCGAAACCCACTCCCCACGGGTTCTCCTTCGTGGGGAAGCAGGATTCGGCGCGCGAAGGCCTTCTGCGCCCAGCCCCAGCCATGCCCCTTGAGCCAGCTCGGCCGCTCAGCGCCGAGGCCCCGTTGCACCGAAGGCCCAAAACGAGGTTCTGGGAACTGCATTCTGCAAAGGGAAACACTCCTCCGGCAGCAAACCACAGCCCCAATGCGCCTCAGATCCAGAGAGCAACACAAGCCGTTTTCGCCCCCGGCCCCACGCTCTCCATTGCGCAAAGCGAGGCTGAGCTCCCTGGGCCCTGCTGCATTGCTGGGGGTCTCCAGCCCCCGAAACCTAGTCCGCAAGAGTTCTCCTTCGTGGGGAGGCAGGATTGGGCGCGCGAAGAAGTTCTGGGCCCAGTCCCCCGCCATGCCTCCTGTGCCAGCTCGGCCGCTCAGCGCCGAGGCCCCGTCGAACCGACGGCCCCAAACGAGCTTCTGGCAGCTGCATTCTGCAAAGGGAAAGTCTCCTCGGGCAGCAAACCACAGCCCCAACGCGCCTCGGATCGAGAAAGCAACGCAAGCCGTTTTCGCCCCCGGCCTTCTGCTCTCCATATGGCGAACCGGGCCTGGGCTGCCCCGGCTCCCTGGGCCCTGCTGCTTTGCTGGGGGTCTCCGGTGCCCGAAACCCACTCCCCACGGGTTCTCCTTCGTGGGGAAGCAGGATTGGGCGCGCGAAGGCCTTCTGCGCCCAGCCCCAGCCATGCCCCTTGAGCCAGCTCTGCCGCTCAGCGCCGAGGCCCCGTTGCACCGAAGTCCCAAAACGAGCTTCTGGGAACTGCATTCTGCAAAGTGAAACACTCCTCCGGCAGCAAACCACAGCCCCAATGCGCCTCAGATCCAGAGAGCAACACAAGCCGTTTTCGCCCCCGGCCCCACGCTCTCCATAGCGCAAAGCGAGGCTGGGCTGCCCCTGGCTCCCTGGGCCCTGCTGCATTGCTGGGGGTCTCCAGCGCCCGAAACCTAGTCCCCATGAGTTCTCCTTCGTGGGGAGGCAGGATTGGGCGCGCGAAGAAGTTCTGCGCCCAGTCCCCAGCCATGCCTCCTGTGCCAGCTCGGCCGCTCAGCGCCGAGGCCCCGTAGCACCGACGGCCCCAAACGACCTTCTGGCAGCTGCATTCTGCAAAGGGAAACGCTCCTCGGGCAGCAAACCACAGCCCCAACGTGCCTCGGATCCAGAAAGCAACGCAAGCCGTTTTCGCCACCGGCCCCACGCTCTCCATAGCGCAAAGCAGGGCGGGCCTGCCCCTGGCTCCCTGGGCCCTGCTGCTTTGCTGGGTGTCTCCGGCGGAAGACACTCACTCCCCACGGGTTCTCCTTCGTTGGGAAGCAGGATTAGGGGGACGATGGCCTCATGCGCACAGTTCCCAGCCATGCCCCTTGAGCCAGCTCGGTGGCACAGCGCTGAGGTCCAGTCGCCCCTTCGGCCCAAAACGAGCTTCAGGCAGCTGCATTCTGCAAAGGGAAACACTCCTCGAGCAGCAAACCACAGCCCCAACGCCCGTCGGATCCAGAAAGCAACGCAAGCCGTTTTTGCCCCCAGCCCCACACTCTCCATAGCGCAACGCAGGGCAGGGCTGCCCCTGGCTACCAGAGCCCTGCTGCTTTACTGGGTGTCTTCGGCGGCCAAAACCTTCTCCCCACGGGTTCTCCTTCGTGGGGAAGCAGGATTGGGCGCGCGAAGGCCTTCTGCGCCCAGCCCCAGCCATGCCCCTTGAGCCAGCTCGGCCGCTCAGTGCCGAGGCCCCGTTGCACCGAAGGCCCAAAACTAGCTTCTGGGAACTGCATTCTGCAAAGGGAAACACTCCTCCGGCAGCAAACCACAGCCCCAATGCGCCTCGGATCCAGAGAGCAACGCAAGCCGTTTTTGCCCCCGGCCCCACGCTCTCCATAGGGCAAAGCAGGGCTGAGCTGACCCTGGCTCCCTGGACCCTGCTGCTTTGCTGGGTGTCTCCGGCGGAAGACGCTCACTCCCCATGGGTTCTCCTTCGTTGGGAAGCAGGATTAGGGGGACGATGGCCTCATGCGCACAGTTCCCAGCCATGCCCCTTGAGCCAGCTCGGCGGCACAGCGCTGAGTTCCAGTCGCCCCTTCGGCCCAAAACGAGCTTCTGGCAGCTGCATTCTGCAAAGGGAAACACTCCTCGAGCAGCAAACCACAGCCCCAACGCGCGTCGGATTCAGAAAGCAACGCAAGCCGTTTTCGCCCCCGCCCCACCCTCTCCATAGGGCAAAGCGGGGCTGGACTGCCCCTGGCTCCCTGGGCCCTGCTGCTTTGCTGGGGGTCTCGGCGGCCGAAACCCACTCCCCACGGGTTTTCCTTCGTGGGGAAGCAGGTTGGGCAGGCGAAGGCCTTCTGCGCACACTCCCCAGCCATGCCCCCTGAGCCAGCTCGGCCGCTCAGCGCCGAGGCCCCATCACACGGAACGCCCCAAACGAGCTTCTGGCAGCTGCATTCTGCAAAGGGAAACTCTCCTCGGGCAGCAAACCACAGCCCCAACGTGCCTCGGATCCAGAAAGCAACGCAAGCCGTTTTCGCCACCGGCCCCACGCTCTCCAAAGCGCGAAGCGAGGCTGGCCTGCCCCTGGCTCCCTGGGCCTGCTGCTTTGCTGGGGGTCTCCGGTGCCCGAAACCCACTCCCCACGGGTTCTCCTTCGTGGGGAAGCAGGATTGGGCGCGCGAAGGCCTTCTGCGCCCAGCCCCAGCCATGCCCCTTGAGTCAGCTCGGCCGCTCAGCGCCGAGGCCCCGTTGCACCGAAGGCCCAAAACGAGCTTCTGGGAACTGCATTCTGCAAAGGGAAACACTCCTCCGGCAGCAAACCACAGCCCCAATGCGCCTCGGATCCAGAGAGCAACGCAAGCCGTTTTTGCCCCCGGCCCTACGCTCTCCATAGCGCAACGCAGGGCTGGGCTGCCCCTGGCTACCAGAGCCCTGCTGCTTTACTGGGTGTCTTCGGCGGCCAAAACCTTCTCCCCACGGGTTCTCCTTCGTGGGGAAGCAGGATTGGGAGCGCGAAGAAGTTCTGTGCCCAGGCCCCAGCCATGCCCCCTGAGCCAGCTTGGCCGCTCAGCGCCGAGGCCCCATCACACCGAACGCCCAAAACGAGCTTCTGGCAGCTGCATTCTGCAAAGGGAAACTCTCCTCGGGCAGCAAACCACAGCCCCAACGCGCCTCGAATCCAGAAAGCAACGCAAGCCTTTTTCAGCCCCGGCCCCACGCTCTCCATAGGGCAAAGCGGGTAGAGCTGCCCCTGGCTCCCTGGGCCCTGCTGCTTTGCTGGGGGTCTCAGCGTCCGAAACCCACTCCCCACGGGTTTTCCTTCGTGGGGAAGCAGGATTGGGCGCGAGAAGGCCTTCTGCGCCCAGGCCCCAGCCATTCCCCTGAGCCAGCTCGGTCGCGCATCGCCGAAGCCCCGTCGCACCGATGGCCCCAAACGAGCTTCTGGCAGCTGCATTCTGCAAAGGGAAACTCTCCTCGGGCAGCAAACCACAGACTCAACGCGCCTCAGATCCAGAAAGCAACGCAAGCCGTTTTCGCCACAGGCCCCACGCTCTCCATAGCGCAAAGCGGGGCTAGCCTGCCCCTGGCTCCCTGGGCCCTGCTGCTTTGCTGGGGGTCTCCGGCGGCGCAAACCCAGTCCCGAAGTGTTCTCCTTCGTGGGGAAGCAGGATTGTGCGCGCGAAAGCCTTCTGCGCCCAGCCCCAGCCATGCCCCTTGAGCCAGCTCGGCCGCTCAGCGCCGAGGCCCCGTTGCACCGAAGTCCCAAAACGAGCTTCTGGGAACTGCATTCTGCAAAATGAAACACTCCTCCGGCAGCAAACCACAGCCCCAATGCGCCTCAGATCCAGAGAGCAGCGCAAGCCGTTTTCGCCCCCGGTCCCACGCTCTCCATAGCGCAAAGCGAGGCTGGGCTGCCCCTGGCTCCCTGGGCCCTGCTGCATTGCTGGGGGTCTCCAGCGCCCGAAACCTAGTCCCCATGAGTTCTCCTTCGTGGGGAGGCAGGATTGGGCGCGCGAAGAAGTTCTGCGACCAGGCCACAGCCATGCCCCCTGAGCCAGCTCGGCCGCTCAGCGCTGAGTCCCCATCACACGGAACGCCCCAAAGGAGCTTCTGGCAGCTGATTTCTGCAAAGGAAACTCTCCTCGGGCAGCAAACCACAGCCCCAACGCGCCTCAGATCCAGAGAGCAACGCAAGCCGTTTTCGGCCCCGGCCCCACGCTCTCCATAGCGCAAGGCGAGGCTGGGCTGCCCCTGGCTCCCTGGGCCCTGCTGCATTGCTGGGGGTCTCCAGCGCCCGAAACCTAGTCCCCATGAGTTCTCCTTCGTGGGGAGGCAGGATTGGCCGCGCGAAGAAATTCTGCGCCCAGTCCCCAGCCATGCCTCCTGTGCCAGCTTGGCCGCTCAGCGCCGAGGCCCCGTCGCACCGACGGCCCCAAAAGACCTTCTGGCAGCTGCATTCTGCAAAGGGAAAGTCTCCTCGGGCAGCAAACCACAGCCCCAACGCGCCTCGGATCGAGAAAGCAATGCAAGCCGTTTTCGCCCCCGGCCCTCTGCTCTCCATAGGGCGAACCGGGCCTGGGCTGCCCCGGCTCCCTGGGCCCTGCTGCTTTGCTGGGGGTCTCCGGTGCCCGAAACCCACTCCCCACGGGTTCTCCTTCGTGGGGAAGCAGGATTCGGCGCGCGAAGGCCTTCTGCGCCCAGCCCCAGCCATGCCCCTTGAGCCAGCTCGGCCGCTCAGCGCCGAGGCCCCGTTGCACCGAAGGCCCAAAACGAGGTTCTGGGAACTGCATTCTGCATTGGGAAACACTCCTCCGGCAGCAAACCACAGCCCCAATGCGCCTCAGATCCAGAGAGCAACACAAGCCGTTTTCGCCCCCGGCCCCACGCTCTCCATTGCGCAAAGCGAGGCTGAGCTCCCTGGGCCCTGCTGCATTGCTGGGGGTCTCCAGCCCCCGAAACCTAGTCCGCAAGAGTTCTCCTTCGTGGGGAGGCAGGATTGGGCGCGCGAAGAAGTTCTGGGCCCAGTCCCCCGCCATGCCTCCTGTGCCAGCTCGGCCGCTCAGCGCCGAGGCCCCGTCGAACCGACGGCCCCAAACGAGCTTCTGGCAGCTGCATTCTGCAAAGGGAAAGTCTCCTCGGGCAGCAAACCACAGCCCCAACGCGCCTCGGATCGAGAAAGCAACGCAAGCCGTTTTCGCCCCCCGCCCTCTGCTCTCCATAGGGCGAACCGGGCCTGGGCTGCCCCGGCTCCCTGGGCCCTGCTGCTTTGCTGGGGGTCTCCGGTGCCCGAAACCCACTCCCCACGGGTTCTCCTTCGTGGGGAAGCAGGATTGGGCGCGCGAAGGCCTTCTGCGCCCAGCCCCAGCCATGCCCCTTGAGCCAGCTCTGCCGCTCAGCGCCGAGGCCCCGTTGCACCGAAGGCCCAAAACGAGCTTCTGGGAACTGCATTCTGCAAAGTGAAACACTCCTCCGGCAGCAAACCACAGCCCCAATGCGCCTCAGATCCAGAGAGCAACACAAGCCGTTTTCGCCCCCGACCCCACGCTCTCCATAGCGCAAAGCGAGGCTGGGCTGCCCCTGGCTCCCTGGGCCCTGCTGCATTGCTGGGGGTCTCCAGCGCCCGAAACCTAGTCCCCATGAGTTCTCCTTCGTGGGGAGGCAGGATTGGGCGCGCGAAGAAGTTCTGCGCCCAGTCCCCAGCCATGCCTCCTGTGCCAGCTCGGCCGCTCAGCGCCGAGGCCCCGTAGCACCGACGGCCCCAAACGACCTTCTGGCAGCTGCATTCTGCAAAGGGAAACGCTCCTCGGGCAGCAAACCACAGCCCCAACGTGCCTCGGATCCAGAAAGCAACGCAAGCCGTTTTCGCCACCGGCCCCACGCTCTCCATAGCGCAAAGCAGGGCGGGCCTGCCCCTGGCTCCCTGGGCCCTGCTGCTTTGCTGGGTGTCTCCGGCGGAAGACACTCACTCCCCACGGGTTCTCCTTCGTTGGGAAGCAGGATTAGGGGGACGATGGCCTCATGCGCACAGTTCCCAGCCATGCCCCTTGAGCCAGCTCGGTGGCACAGCGCTGAGGTCCAGTCGCCCCTTCGGCCCAAAACGAGCTTCAGGCAGCTGCATTCTGCAAAGGGAAACACTCCTCGAGCAGCAAACCACAGCCCCAACGCCCGTCGGATCCAGAAAGCAACGCAAGCCGTTTTTGCCCCCAGCCCCACACTCTCCATAGCGCAACGCAGGGCAGGGCTGCCCCTGGCTACCAGAGCCCTGCTGCTTTACTGGGTGTCTTCGGCGGCCAAAACCTTCTCCCCACGGGTTCTCCTTCGTGGGGAAGCAGGATTGGGCGCGCGAAGGCCTTCTGCGCCCAGCCCCAGCCATGCCCCTTGAGCCAGCTCGGCCGCTCAGTGCCGAGGCCCCGTTGCACCGAAGGCCCAAAACTAGCTTCTGGGAACTGCATTCTGCAAAGGGAAACACTCCTCCGGCAGCAAACCACAGCCCCAATGCGCCTCGGATCCAGAGAGCAACGCAAGCCGTTTTTGCCCCCGGCCCCACGCTCTCCATAGGGCAAAGCAGGGCTGAGCTGACCCTGGCTCCCTGGACCCTGCTGCTTTGCTGGGTGTCTCCGGCGGAAGACGCTCACTCCCCATGGGTTCTCCTTCGTTGGGAAGCAGGATTAGGGGGACGATGGCCTCATGCGCACAGTTCCCAGCCATGCCCCTTGAGCCAGCTCGGCGGCACAGCGCTGAGTTCCAGTCGCCCCTTCGGCCCAAAACGAGCTTCTGGCAGCTGCATTCTGCAAAGGGAAACACTCCTCGAGCAGCAAACCACAGCCCCAACGCGCGTCGGATTCAGAAAGCAACGCAAGCCGTTTTCGCCCCCGCCCCACCCTCTCCATAGGGCAAAGCGGGGCTGGACTGCCCCTGGCTCCCTGGGCCCTGCTGCTTTGCTGGGGGTCTCGGCGGCCGAAACCCACTCCCCACGGGTTTTCCTTCGTGGGGAAGCAGGTTGGGCAGGCGAAGGCCTTCTGCGCACACTCCCCAGCCATGCCCCCTGAGCCAGCTCGGCCGCTCAGCGCCGAGGCCCCATCACACGGAACGCCCCAAACGAGCTTCTGGCAGCTGCATTCTGCAAAGGGAAACTCTCCTCGGGCAGCAAACCACAGCCCCAACGTGCCTCGGATCCAGAAAGCAACGCAAGCCGTTTTCGCCACCGGCCCCACGCTCTCCAAAGCGCGAAGCGAGGCTGGCCTGCCCCTGGCTCCCTGGGCCTGCTGCTTTGCTGGGGGTCTCCGGTGCCCGAAACCCACTCCCCACGGGTTCTCCTTCGTGGGGAAGCAGGATTGGGCGCGCGAAGGCCTTCTGCGCCCAGCCCCAGCCATGCCCCTTGAGTCAGCTCGGCCGCTCAGCGCCGAGGCCCCGTTGCACCGAAGGCCCAAAACGAGCTTCTGGGAACTGCATTCTGCAAAGGGAAACACTCCTCCGGCAGCAAACCACAGCCCCAATGCGCCTCGGATCCAGAGAGCAACGCAAGCCGTTTTTGCCCCCGGCCCTACGCTCTCCATAGCGCAACGCAGGGCTGGGCTGCCCCTGGCTACCAGAGCCCTGCTGCTTTACTGGGTGTCTTCGGCGGCCAAAACCTTCTCCCCACGGGTTCTCCTTCGTGGGGAAGCAGGATTGGGAGCGCGAAGAAGTTCTGTGCCCAGGCCCCAGCCATGCCCCCTGAGCCAGCTTGGCCGCTCAGCGCCGAGGCCCCATCACACCGAACGCCCAAAACGAGCTTCTGGCAGCTGCATTCTGCAAAGGGAAACTCTCCTCGGGCAGCAAACCACAGCCCCAACGCGCCTCGAATCCAGAAAGCAACGCAAGCCTTTTTCAGCCCCGGCCCCACGCTCTCCATAGGGCAAAGCGGGTAGAGCTGCCCCTGGCTCCCTGGGCCCTGCTGCTTTGCTGGGGGTCTCAGCGTCCGAAACCCACTCCCCACGGGTTTTCCTTCGTGGGGAAGCAGGATTGGGCGCGAGAAGGCCTTCTGCGCCCAGGCCCCAGCCATTCCCCTGAGCCAGCTCGGTCGCGCATCGCCGAAGCCCCGTCGCACCGATGGCCCCAAACGAGCTTCTGGCAGCTGCATTCTGCAAAGGGAAACTCTCCTCGGGCAGCAAACCACAGACTCAACGCACCTCAGATCCAGAAAGCAACGCAAGCCGTTTTCGCCACAGGCCCCACGCTCTCCATAGCGCAAAGCGGGGCTAGCCTGCCCCTGGCTCCCTGGGCCCTGCTGCTTTGCTGGGGGTCTCCGGCGGCGCAAACCCAGTCCCGAAGTGTTCTCCTTCGTGGGGAAGCAGGATTGTGCGCGCGAAAGCCTTCTGCGCCCAGCCCCAGCCATGCCCCTTGAGCCAGCTCGGCCGCTCAGCGCCGAGGCCCCGTTGCACCGAAGTCCCAAAACGAGCTTCTGGGAACTGCATTCTGCAAAATGAAACACTCCTCCGGCAGCAAACCACAGCCCCAATGCGCCTCAGATCCAGAGAGCAGCGCAAGCCGTTTTCGCCCCCGGTCCCACGCTCTCCATAGCGCAAAGCGAGGCTGGGCTGCCCCTGGCTCCCTGGGCCCTGCTGCATTGCTGGGGGTCTCCAGCGCCCGAAACCTAGTCCCCATGAGTTCTCCTTCGTGGGGAGGCAGGATTGGGCGCGCGAAGAAGTTCTGCGACCAGGCCACAGCCATGCCCCCTGAGCCAGCTCGGCCGCTCAGCGCTGAGTCCCCATCACACGGAACGCCCCAAAGGAGCTTCTGGCAGCTGATTTCTGCAAAGGAAACTCTCCTCGGGCAGCAAACCACAGCCCCAACGCGCCTCAGATCCAGAGAGCAACGCAAGCCGTTTTCGGCCCCGGCCCCACGCTCTCCATAGCGCAAGGCGAGGCTGGGCTGCCCCTGGCTCCCTGGGCCCTGCTGCATTGCTGGGGGTCTCCAGCGCCCGAAACCTAGTCCCCATGAGTTCTCCTTCGTGGGGAGGCAGGATTGGCCGCGCGAAGAAATTCTGCGCCCAGTCCCCAGCCATGCCTCCTGTGCCTGCTCGGCCGCTCAGCGCCGAGGCCCCGTTGCACCGACGGCCCCAAACGAGCTTCTGGCAGCTGCATTCTGCAAAGGGAAAGTCTCCTCTGGCAGCAAACCACAGCCCAACGCGCCTCAGATCGAGAAAGCAACGCAAGCCGTTTTCGCCCCCGGCCCTCTGCTCTCCATAGGGCGAACCCGGCCTGGGCTGCCCCGGCTCCCTGGGCCCTGCTGCTTTGCTGGGGGTCTCCGGTGCCCGAAACCCACTCCCCACGGGTTCTCCTTCGTGGGGAAGCAGGATTGGGCGCGCGAAGGCCTTCTGCGCCCAGCCCCAGCCATGCCCCTTGAGCCAGCTCGGCCGCTCAGCGCCGAGGCCCCGTTGCACCAAAGGCCCAAAACGAGGTTCTGGGAACTGCATTCTGCAAAGGGAAACACTCCTCCGGCAGCAAACCACAGCCCCAATGCGCCTCGGATCCAGAGAGCAACGCAAGCCGTTTTTGCCCCTGTCCCCACGCTCTCCATAGGGCAAAGCAGGGCTGAGCTGACCCTGGCTCCCTGGACCCTGCTGCTTTGCTGGGTGTCTCCGGCGGAAGACACTCACTCCCCACGGGTTCTCCTTCGTTGGGAAGCAGGATTAGGGGGACGATGGCCTCATGCGCACAGTTCCCAGCCATGCCCCTTGAGCCAGCTCGGCGGCACAGCGCTGAGGTCCAGTCGCCCCTTCGGCCCAAAACGAGCTTCTGGCAGCTGCATTCTGCAAAGGGAAACACTCCTCGAGCAGCAAACCACAGCCCCAACGCGCGTCGGATCCAGAAAGCACCGCAAGCCGTTTTCGCCCCCGCCCCACCCTCTCCATAGGGCAAAGCGGGGCTGGACTGCCCCTGGCTCCCTGGGCCCTGCTGCTTTGCTGGGGGTCTCGGCGGCCGAAACCCACTCCCCACGGGTTTTCCTTCGTGGGGAAGCAGGTTGGGCAGGCGAAGGCCTTCTGCGCACACTCCCCAGCCATGCCACCTGAGCCAGCTCGGCCGCTCAGCGCCGAGGCCCCATCACACGGAACGCCCCAAACGAGCTTCTGGCAGCTGCATTCTGCAAAGGAAAACTCTCCTCGGGCAGCAAACCACAGCCCCAACGTGCCTCGGATCCAGAAAGCAACGCAAGCCGTTTTCGCGACCGGCCCCACGCTCTCCAAAGCGCGAAGCGGGGCTGGACTGCCCCTGGCTCCCTGGGCCCTGCTGCTTTGCTGGGGGTCTCCGGTGCCCGAAACCCACTCCCCACGGGTTCTCCTTCGTGGGGAAGCAGGATTGGGCGCGCGAAGGCCTTCTGGGCCCAGCCCCAGCCATGCCCCTTGAGCCAGCTCGGCCGCTCAGCGCCGAGGCCCCGTTGCACCGAAGGCCCAAAACGAGCTTCTGGGAACTGCATTCTGCAAAGGGAAACACTCCTCCGGCAGCAAACCACAGCCCCAATGCGCCTCGGATCCAGAGAGCAACGCAAGCCGTTTTTGCCCCTGGCCCTACGCTCTCCATAGCGCAACGCAGGGCAGGGCTGCCCCTGGCTACCAGAGCCCTGCTGCTTTACTGGGTGTCTTCGGCGGCCAAAACCTTCTCCCCACGGGTTCTCCTTCGTGGGGAAGCAGGATTGGGAGCGCGAAGAAGTTCTGTGCCCAGGCCCCAGCCATGCCCCCTGAGCCAGCTTGGCCGCTCAGCGCCGAGGCCCCATCACACGGGACGCCCAAAACGAGCTTCTGGCAGCTGCATTCTGCAAAGGGAAACTCTCCTCGGGCAGCAAACCACAGCCCCAATGCGCCTCGAATCCAGAAAGCAACGCAAGCCTTTTTCAGCCCCGGCCCCACGCTCTCAATAGGGCAAAGCGGGTAGAGCTGCCCCTGGCTCCCTGGGCCCTGCTGCTTTGCTGGGGGTCTCAGCGTCCGAAACCCACTCCCCACGGGTTTTCCTTCGTGGGGAAGCAGGATTGGGCGCGAGAAGGCCTTCTGCGCCCAGGCCCCAGCCATGCCCCCTGAGCCAGCTCGGCCGCGCAGCGCCGAAGCCCCGTCGCACCGATGGCCCCAAACGAGCTTCTGGCAGCTGCATTCTGCAAAGGGAAACTCTCCTCAGGCAGCAAACCACAGACTCAACGCGCCTCAGATCCAGAAAGCAACGCAAGCCGTTTTCGCCACCGGCCCCACGCTCTCCATAGCGCAAAGCGGGGCTAGCCTGCCCCTGGCTCCCTGAGCCCTGTTGCTTTGCTGGGGGTCTCCGGCGGCACAAACCCAGTCCCGAAGTGTTCTCCTTCGTGGGGAAGCAGGATTGTGCGCGCGAAAGCCTTCTGCGCCCAGCCCCAGCCATGCCCCTTGAGCCAGCTCGGCCGCTCAGCGCCGAGGCCCCGTTGCACCGAAGTCCCAAAACGAGCTTCTGGGAACTGCATTCTGCAAAATGAAACACTCCTCCAGCAGCAAACCACAGCCCCAATGCGCCTCAGATCCAGAGAGCAGCGCAAGCCGTTTTCGCCCCCGGTCCAACGTTCTCCATAGCGCAAAGCGAGGCTGGGCTGCCCCTGGCTCCCTCGGCCCTGCTGCATTGCTGGGGGTCTCCGGTGCCCGAAACCCACTCCCCACGGGTTCTCCTTCGTGGGGAAGCAGGATTGGGCGCGCGAAGGCCTTCTGCGCCCAGCCCCAGCCATGCCCCTTGAGCCAGCTCGGCCGCTCAGCGCCGAGGCCCCGTTGCACCGAAGGCCCAAAACGAGCTTCTAGGAACTGCATTCTGCAAAGGGAAACACTCCTCCGGTAGCAAACCACAGCCCCAATGCGCCTCAGATCTAGAGAGCAACACAAGCCGTTTTCGCCCCCGGCCCCACGCTCTCCATAGGGCAAAGCGAGGCTGGGCTGCCCCTGGCTCGCTGGGCCCTGCTGCATTGCTGGGGGTCTCCAGCGCCCGAAACCTAGTCCCCATGAGTTCTCCTTCGTGGGGAGGCAGGATTGGGCGCGCGAAGACGTTCTGCGCCCAGTCCCCAGCCATGCCTCCTGTGCCAGCTCGGTGCTCAGCGCCTAGGCCCCGTCGCACCGACGGCCCCAAACGAGCTTCTGGCAGCTGCATTCTGCAAAGGGAAAGTCTCCTCGGGCAGCAAACAAAGCCCCAACGCGCCTCGGATCGAGAAAGCAACGCAAGCCGTTTTCGCCCCCGGCCCTCTGCTCTCCATAGGGCGAACCGGGCCTGGGCTGCCCCGGCTCCCTGGGCCCTGCTGCTTTGCTGGGGGTCTCCGGTGCCCGAAACCCACTCCCCACGGGTTCTCCTTCGTGGGGAAGCAGGATTGGGCGCGCGAAGGCCTTCTGCGCCCAGCCCCAGCCATGCCCCTTGAGCCAGCTCGGCCGCTCAGCGCCGAGGCCCCGTTGCACCGAAGGCCCAAAACGAGCTTCTGGGAACTGCATTCTGCAAAGGGAAACACTCCTCCGGCAGCAAACCACAGCCCCAATGCGCCTCAGATCCAGAGAGCAACACAAGCCGTTTTCGCCCCCGGCCCCACGCTCTCCATAGCGCAAAGCGAGGCTGAGCTCCCTGGGCCCTGCTGCATTGCTGGGGGTCTCCAGCCCCCGAAACCTACTCCGCATGAGTTCTCCTTCGTGGGGAGGCAGGATTGGGCGCGCGAAGAAGTTCTGGGCCCAGTCCCCCGCCATGCCTCCTGTGCCAGCTCGGCCGCTCAGCGCCGAGGCCCCGTCGCACCGACGGACCCAAACGACCTTCTGGCAGCTGCATTCTGCAAAGGGAAAGTCTCCTCGGGCAGCAAACCACAGCCCCAACGCGCCTCGGATCGAGAAAGCAACGCAAGCCGTTTTCGCCCCCGGCCCTCTGCTCTCCATAGGGCGAACCGGGCCTGGGCTGCCCCGGCTCCCTGGGCCCTGCTGCTTTGCTGGGGGTCTCCGGTGCCCGAAACCCACTCCCCACGGGTTCTCCTTCGTGGGGAAGCAGGATTGGGCGCGCGAAGGCCTTCTGCGCCCAGCCCCAGCCATGCCCCTTGAGCCAGCTCTGCCGCTCAGCGCCGAGGCCCCGTTGCACCGAAGGCCCAAAACGAGCTTCTGGGAACTGCATTCTGCAAAGGGAAACACTCCTCCGGCAGCAAACCACAGCCCCAATGCGCCTCAGATCCAGAGAGCAACACAAGCCGTTTTCGCCCCCGGCCCCACGCTCTCCATAGCGCAAAGCGAGGCTGGGCTGCCCCTGGCTCCCTGGGCCCTGCTGCATTGCTGGGGGTCTCCAGCGCCCGAAACCTAGTCCCCATGAGTTCTCCTTCGTGGGGAGGCAGGATTGGGCGCGCGAAGAAGTTCTGCGCCCAGTCCCCAGCCATGCCTCCTGTGCCAGCTCGGCCGCTCAGCGCCGAGGCCCCGTAGCACCGACGGCCCCAAACGACCTTCTGGCAGCTGCATTCTGCAAAGGGAAACGCTCCTCGGGCAGCAAACCACAGCCCCAACGTGCCTCGGATCCAGAAAGCAACGCAAGCCGTTTTCGCCACCGGCCCCATGCTCTCCATAGCGCAAAGCGGGGCTAGCCTGCCCCTGGCTCCCTGGGCCCTGCTGCTTTGCTGGGGGCCTCTGGCGGCGCAAACCCAGTCCCCAAGTGTTCTCCTTCGTGGGGAAGCAGGATTGTGCGCGCGAAAGCCTTCTGCGCCCAGCCCCAGCCATGCCCCTTGAGCCAGCTCGGCCGCTCAGCGCCGAGGCCCCGTTGCACCGAAGGCCCAAAACGAGCTTCTGGGAACTGCATTCTGCAAAGGGAAACACTCCTCCGGCAGCAAACCACAGCCCCAATGCGCCTCGGATCCAGAGAGCAACGCAAGCCGTTTTTGCCCCCGGCCCCACGCTCTCCATAGGGCAAAGCAGGGCTGAGCTGACCCTGGCTCCCTGGACCCTGCTGCTTTGCTGGGTGTCTCCGGCGGAAGACACTCACTTCCCATGGGTTCTCCTTCGTTGGGAAGCAGGATTAGGGGGACGATGGCCTCATGCGCACAGTTCCCAGCCATGCCCCTTGAGCCAGCTCGGCGGCACAGCGCTGAGGTCCAGTCGCACCTTCGGCCCAAAACGAGCTTCTGGCAGCTGCATTCTGCAAAGGGAAACACTCCTCGAGCAGCAAACCACAGCCCCAACGCGCGTCGGATCCAGAAAGCAACGCAAGCCGTTTTCGCCCCCGCCCCACCCTCTCCATAGGGCAAAGCGGGGCTGGACTGCCCCTGGCTCCCTGGGCCCTGCTGCTTTGCTGGGGGTCTCGGCGGCCGAAACCCACTCCCCACGGGTTTTCCTTCGTGGGGAAGCAGGTTGGGCAGGCGAAGGCCTTCTGCGCACACTCCCCAGCCATGCCACCTGAGCCAGCTCGGCCGCTCAGCGCCGAGGCCCCATCACACGGAACGCCCCAAACGAGCTTCTGGTAGCTGCATTCTGCAAAGGGAAACTCTCCTCGGGCAGCAAACCACAGCCCCAACGTGCCTCGGATCCAGAAAGCAACGCAAGCCGTTTTCGTGACCGGCCCCACGCTCTCCAAAGCGCTAAGCGGGGCTGGCCTGCCCCAGGCTCCCTGGGCCTGCTGCTTTGCTGGGGGACTCCGGTGCCCGAAACCCACTCCCTACGGGTTGTCCTTCGTGGGGAAGCAGGATTGGGCGCGCGAAGGCCTTCTGCGCCCAGCCCCAGCCATGCCCCTTGAGCCAGCTCGGCCGCTCAGCGCCGAGGCCCCGTTGCACCGAAGGCCCAAAACGAGCTTCTGGGAACTGCATTCTGCAAAGGGAAACACTCCTCCAGCAGCAAACCACAGCCCCAATGCGCCTCGGATCCAGAGAGCATCGCAAGCCGTTTTTGCCCCCGGCCCTACGCTCTCCATAGCGCAACGCAGGGCAGGGCTGCCCCTGGCTACCAGAGCCCTGCTGCTTTACTGGGTGTCTTCGGCGGCCAAAACCTTCTCCCCACGGGTTCTCCTTCGTGGGGAAGCAGGATTGGGAGCGCGAAGAAGTTCTGTGTCCAGGCCCCAGCCATGCCCCCTGAGCCAGCTTGGCCACTCAGCGCCGAGGCCCCATCACACCGAACGCCCAAAACGAGCTTCTGGCAGCTGCATTCTGCAAAGGGAAACGCTCCTCGGGCAGCAAACCACAGCCCCAACGCGCCTCGAATCCAGAAAGCAACGCAAGCCTTTTTCAGCCCCGGCCCCACGCTCTCCATAGGGCAAAGCGGGTAGAGCTGCCCCTGGCTCCCTGGGCCCTGCTGCTTTGCTGGGGGTCTCAGCGGCCGAAACCCACTCCCCACGGGTTTTCCTTCGTGGGGAAGCAGGATTGGGCGCGAGAAGGCCTTCTGCGCCCAGGCCCCAGCCATGCCACCTGAGCCAGCTCGGCCGCGCAGCGCCGAAGCCCCGTCGCACCGATGGCCCCAAACGAGCTTCTGGCAGCTGCATTCTGCAAAGGGAAACGCTCCTCGGGCAGCAAACCACAGCCCCAACGTGCCTCGGATCCAGAAAGCAACGCAAGCCGTTTTCGCCACCGGCCCCACGCTCTCCATAGTGCAAAGCAGGGCGGGCCTGCCCCTGGCTCCCTGGGCCCTGCTGCTTTGCTGGGGGACTCCGGCGGCGCAAACCCACTCCCCACGGGTTCTCCTTCGTGGGGAAGCAGGATTGGGCGCGCGAAGAACTTCTGCGCCCAGGCCAGAGCCATGCCCCCTGAGCCAGCTCGGCCGCTCAGCGCTGAGTCCCCATCACACGGAACGCCCCAAACGAGCTTCTGGCAGCTGAATTCTGCAAAGGAAACTCTCCTCGGGCAGCAAACCACAGCCCCAACGCGCCTCAGATCCAGAGAGCAGCGCAAGCAGTTTTTGCCCCAGGCCCCACGCTCTCCATAGCGCAAGGCGAGGCTGGGCTGCCCCTGGCTCCCTGGGCCCTGCTGCATTGCTGGGGGTCTCCAGCGCCCGAAACCTAGTCCCCATGAGTTCTCCTTCGTGGGGAGGCAGGATTGGGCGCGCGAAGAAGTTCTGCGCCCAGTCCCCAGCCATGCCTCCTGTGCCAGCTCGGCCGCTCAGCGCCGAGGCCCCGTCGCACCGACGGCCCCAAACGAGCTTCTGGCAGCTGCATTCTGCAAAGGGAAACTCTCCTCGGGCAGCAAACCACAGCCCCAACGCGCCTCAGATCCAGAGAGCAGCGCAAGCAGTTTTTGCCCCAGGCCCCACGCTCTCCATAGCGCAAGGCGAGGCTGGGCTGCCCCTGGCTCCCTGGGCCCTGCTGCATTGCTGGGGGTCTCCAGCGCCCGAAACCTAGTCCCCATGAGTTCTCCTTCGTGGGGAGGCAGGATTGGGCGCGCGAAGAAGTTCTGCGCCCAGTCCCCAGCCATGCCTCCTGTGCCAGCTCGGCCGCTCAGCGCCGAGGCCCCGTCGCACCGACGGCCCCAAACGAGCTTCTGGCAGCTGCATTCTGCAAAGGGAAACTCTCCTCGGGCAGCAAACCACAGCCCCAACGTGCCTCGGATCCAGAAAGCAACGCAAGCCGTTTTCGCCACCGGCCCCACGCTCTCCATAGCACAAAGCGGGGCTGGCCTGCCCCTGGCTCCCTGGGCCCTGCTGCTTTGCTGGGGGTCTCCGGCGGCACAAACCCACTCCCCACGGGTTCTCCTTCGTGGGGAAGCAGGATTGGGCGCGCGAAGGCCTTCTGGGCCCAGCCCCAGCCATGCCCCTTGAGCCAGCTCGGCCGCTCAGCGCCGAGGCCCCATCACACGGAACGCCGCAAACGAGCTTCTGGCAGCTGCATTCTGCAAAGGGAAACTCTCCTCGGTCAGCAAACCACAGCCCCAACGCGCCTCGGTTCGAGAAAGCAACGCAAGCCGTTTTCGCCCCCGGCCCTACGCTCTCCATACGTACGAACCGGGCCTGGGCTGCCCCGGCTCCCTGGGCCCTGCTGGATTGCTGGGGGTCTCCGGTGCCCGAAACCCACTCCCCACGGGTTCTCCTTCGTGGGGAAGCAGGATTGGGCGCGCGAAGGCCTTCTGCGCCCAGCCCCAGCCATGCCCCTTGAGCCAGCTCGGCCGCTCAGCGCCGAGGCCCCGTTGCACCGAAGGCCCAAAACGAGCTTCTGGGAACTGCATTCTGCAAAGGGAAACACTCCTCCGGCAGCAAACCACAGCCCCAATGCGCCTCGGATCCAGAGAGCAACGCAAGCCGTTTTTGCCCCCGGCCCTACGCTCTCCATAGCGCAACGCAGGGCAGGGCTGCCCTTGGCTACCAGAGCCCTGCTGCTTTACTGGGTGTCTTCGGCGGCCAAAACCTTCTCCCCACGGGTTCTCCTTCGTGGGGAAGCAGGATTGGGAGCACGAAGAAGTTCTGTGCCAAGGCCCCAGCCATGCCCCCTGAGCCAGCTTGGCCGCTCAGCGCCGAGGCCCCATCACACGGAACGCCCAAAACGAGCTTCTGGCAGCTGCATTCTGCAAAGTGAAACTCTCCTCGGGCAGCAAACCACAGCCCCAACGCGCCTCGAATCCAGAAAGCAACGCAAGCCTTTTTCAGCCCTGGCCCCACGCTCTCCATAGGGCAAAGTGGGTAGAGCTGCCCCTGGCTCCCTGGGCCCTGCTGCTTTGCTGGGGGTCTCAGCGGCCGAAACCCACTCCCCACGGGTTTTCCTTCGTGGGGAAGCAGGATTGGGCGTGAGAAGGCCTTCTGCGCCCAGGCCCCAGCCATGCCCCCTGAGCCAGCTCGGCCGCGCATCGCCGAAGCCCCGTCGCACCGACGGCCCCAAACGAGCTTCTGGCAGCTGCATTCTGCAAAGGGAAACTCTCCTCGGGCAGCAAACCACAGCCCCAACGTGCCTCGGATCCAGAAAGCAACGCAAGCCGTTTTCGCCACCGGCCCCACGCTCTCCATAGCACAAAGCGGGGCTGGCCTGCCCCTGGCTCCCTGGGCCCTGCTGCTTTGCTGGGGGTCTCCGGCGGCGCAAACCCACTCCCCACGGGTTCTCCTTCGTGGGGAAGCAGGAGTGGGCGCGCGAAGGCCTTCTGGGCCCAGCCCCAGCCATGCCCCTTGAGCCAGCTCGGCCGCTCAGCGCCGAGGCCCCGTTGCACCGAAGGCCCAAAACGAGCTTCTGGGAACTGCATTCTGCAAAGGGAAACACTCCTCCGGCAGCAAACCACAGCCCCAATGCGCCTCGGATCCAGAGAGCAACGCAAGCCGTTTTTGCCCCCAGCCCCACACTCTCCATAGCGCAACGCAGGGCAGGGCTGCCCCTGGCTACCAGAGCCCTGCTGCTTTACTGGGTGTCTTCGGCGGCCAAAACCTTCTCCCCACGGGTTCTCCTTCGTGGGGAAGCAGGATTGGGCGCACGAAGAAGTTCTGTGCCCAGGCCCCAGCCATGCCCCCTGAGCCAGCTCGGCCGCTCAGCGCCGAGGCCCCATCACACGGAACGCCGCAAACGAGCTTATGGCAGCTGCATTCTGCAAAGGGAAACTCTCCTCGGTCAGCAAACCACAGCCCCAACGCGCCTCGGTTCGAGAAAGCAACGCAAGCCGTTTTCGCCCCCGGCCCTACGCTCTCCATACGTACGAACCGGGCCTGGGCTGCCCCGGCTCCCTGGGCCCTGCTGCATTGCTGGGCGTCTCCGGTGCCCGAAACCCACTCCCCACGGGTTCTCCTTCGTGGGGAAGCAGGATTGGGCGCGCGAAGGCCTTCTGCGCCCAGCCCCAGCCATGCCCCTTGAGCCAGCTCGGCCGCTCAGCGCCGAGGCCCCGTTGCACCGAAGGCCCAAAACGAGCTTCTGGGAACTGCATTCTGCAAAGGGAAACACTCCTCCGGCAGCAAACCACAGCCCCAATGCGCCTCAGATCCAGAGAGCAACGCAAGCCGTTTTTGCCCCCGGCCCTACGCTCTCCATAGCGCAACGCAGGGCAGGGCTGCCCTTGGCTACCAGAGCCCTGCTGCTTTACTGGGTGTCTTCGGCGGCCAAAACCTTCTCCCCACGGGCTCTCCTTCGTGGGGAAGCAGGATTGGGAGCGCGAAGAAGTTCTGTGCCCAGGCCCCAGCCATGCCCCCTGAGTCAGCTTGGCCGCTCAGCGCCGAGGCCCCATCACACCGAACGCCCAAAACGAGCTTCTGGCAGCTGCATTCTGCAAAGTGAAACTCTCCTCGGGCAGCAAACCACAGCCCCAACGCGCCTCGAATCCAGAAAGCAACGCAAGCCTTTTTCAGCCCCGGCCCCACGCTCTCCATAGGGCAAAGTGGGTAGAGCTGCCCCTGGCTCCCTGGGCCCTGCTGCTTTGCTGGGGGTCTCAGCGGCCGAAACCCACTCCCCACGGGTTTTCCTTCGTGGGGAAGCAGGATTGGGCGTGAGAAGGCCTTCTGCGCCCAGGCCCCAGCCATGCCCCCTGAGCCAGCTCGGCCGCGCATCGCCGAAGCCCCGTCGCACCGATGGCCCCAAACGAGCTTCTGGCAGCTGCATTCTGCAAAGGGAAACTCTCCTCGGGCAGCAAACCACAGACTCAACGCGCCTCAAATCCAGAAAGCAACGCAAGCCGTTTTCGCCACCGGCCCCATGCTCTCCATAGCGCAAGGCGGGGCTAGCCTGCCCCTGGCTCCCTGGGCCCTGCTGCTTTGCTGGGGGCCTCTGGCGGCGCAAACCCAGTCCCCAAGTGTTCTCCTTCGTGGGGAAGCAGGATTGTGCGCGCGAAAGCCTTCTGCGCCCAGCCCCAGCCATGCCCCTTGAGCCAGCTCGGCCGCTCAGCGCCGAGGCCCCGTTGCACCGAAGGCCCAAAACGAGCTTCTGGGAACTGCATTCTGCAAAGGGAAACACTCCTCCGGCAGCAAACCACAGCCCCAATGCGCCTCGGATCTAGAGAGCAACGCAAGCCGTTTTTGCCCCCGGCCCCACGCTCTCCATAGGGCAAAGCAGGGCTGAGCTGACCCTGGCTCCCTGGACCCTGCTGCTTTGCTGGGTGTCTCCGGCGGAAGACACTCACTTCCCATGGGTTCTCCTTCGTTGGGAAGCAGGATTAGGGGGACGATGGCCTCATGCGCACAGTTCCCAGCCATGCCCCTTGAGCCAGCTCGGCGGCACAGCGCTGAGGTCCAGTCGCACCTTCGGCCCAAAACGAGCTTCTGGCAGCTGCATTCTGCAAAGGGAAACACTCCTCGAGCAGCAAACCACAGCCCCAACGCGCGTCGGATCCAGAAAGCAACGCAAGCCGTTTTCGCCCCCGCCCCACCCTCTCCATAGGGCAAAGCGGGGCTGGACTGCCCCTGGCTCCCTGGGCCCTGCTGCTTTGCTGGGGGTCTCGGCGGCCGAAACCCACTCCCCACGGGTTTTCCTTCGTGGGGAAGCAGGTTGGGCAGGCGAAGGCCTTCTGCGCACACTCCCCAGCCATGCCCCCTGAGCCAGCTCGGCCGCTCAGCGCCGAGGCCCCATCACACGGAACGCCCCAAACGAGCTTCTGGTAGCTGCATTCTGCAAAGGGAAACTCTCCTCGGGCAGCAAACCACAGCCCCAACGTGCCTCGGATCCAGAAAGCAACGCAAGCCGTTTTCGTGACCGGCCCCACGCTCTCCAAAGCGCTAAGCGGGGCTGGCCTGCCCCAGGCTCCCTGGGCCTGCTGCTTTGCTGGGGGACTCCGGTGCCCGAAACCCACTCCCTACGGGTTGTCCTTCGTGGGGAAGCAGGATTGGGCGCGCGAAGGCCTTCTGCGCCCAGCCCCAGCCATGCCCCTTGAGCCAGCTCGGCCGCTCAGCGCCGAGGCCCCGTTGCACCGAAGGCCCAAAACGAGCTTCTGGGAACTGCATTCTGCAAAGGGAAACACTCCTCCAGCAGCAAACCACAGCCCCAATGCGCCTCGGATCCAGAGAGCATCGCAAGCCGTTTTTGCCCCCGGCCCTACGCTCTCCATAGCGCAACGCAGGGCAGGGCTGCCCCTGGCTACCAGAGCCCTGCTGCTTTACTGGGTGTCTTCGGCGGCCAAAACCTTCTCCCCACGGGTTCTCCTTCGTGGGGAAGCAGGATTGGGAGCGCGAAGAAGTTCTGTGTCCAGGCCCCAGCCATGCCCCCTGAGCCAGCTTGGCCACTCAGCGCCGAGGCCCCATCACACCGAACGCCCAAAACGAGCTTCTGGCAGCTGCATTCTGCAAAGGGAAACGCTCCTCGGGCAGCAAACCACAGCCCCAACGCGCCTCGAATCCAGAAAGCAACGCAAGCCTTTTTCAGCCCCGGCCCCACGCTCTCCATAGGGCAAAGCGGGTAGAGCTGCCCCTGGCTCCCTGGACCCTGCTGCTTTGCTGGGGGTCTCAGCGGCCGAAACCCACTCCCCACGGGTTTTCCTTCGTGGGGAAGCAGGATTGGGCGCGAGAAGGCCTTCTGCGCCCAGGCCCCAGCCATGCCACCTGAGCCAGCTCGGCCGCGCAGCGCCGAAGCCCCGTCGCACCGATGGCCCCAAACGAGCTTCTGGCAGCTGCATTCTGCAAAGGGAAACGCTCCTCGGGCAGCAAACCACAGCCCCAACGTGCCTCGGATCCAGAAAGCAACGCAAGCCGTTTTCGCCACCGGCCCCACGCTCTCCATAGTGCAAAGCAGGGCGGGCCTGCCCCTGGCTCCCTGGGCCCTGCTGCTTTGCTGGGGGACTCCGGCGGCGCAAACCCACTCCCCACGGGTTCTCCTTCGTGGGGAAGCAGGATTGGGCGCGCGAAGAACTTCTGCGCCCAGGCCAGAGCCATGCCCCCTGAGCCAGCTCGGCCGCTCAGCGCTGAGTCCCCATCACACGGAACGCCCCAAACGAGCTTCTGGCAGCTGAATTCTGCAAAGGAAACTCTCCTCGGGCAGCAAACCACAGCCCCAACGCGCCTCAGATCCAGAGAGCAGCGCAAGCAGTTTTTGCCCCAGGCCCCACGCTCTCCATAGCGCAAGGCGAGGCTGGGCTGCCCCTGGCTCCCTGGGCCCTGCTGCATTGCTGGGGGTCTCCAGCGCCCGAAACCTAGTCCCCATGAGTTCTCCTTCGTGGGGAGGCAGGATTGGGCGCGCGAAGATGTTCTGCGCCCAGTCCCCAGCCATGCCTCCTGTGCCTGCTCGGCCGCTCAGCGCCGAGGCCCCGTCGCACCGACGGCCCCAAACGACCTTCTGGCAGCTGCATTCTGCAAAGGGAAAGTCTCCTCGGGCAGCAAACCACAGCCCCAACGCGCCTCGGATCGAGAAAGCAACGCAAGCCGTTTTCGCCCCCGGCCCTACGCTCTCCATACGTACGAACCGGGCCTGGGCTGCCCCGGCTCCCTGGGCCCTGCTGCATTGCTGGGGGTCTCCGGTGCCCGAAACCCACTCCCCACGGGTTCTCCTTCGTGGGGAAGCAGGATTGGGCGCGCGAAGGCCTTCTGCGCCCAGCCCCAGCCATGCCCCTTGAGCCAGCTCGGCCGCTCAGCGCCGAGGCCCCGTTGCACCGAAGGCCCAAAACGAGCTTCTGGGAACTGCATTCTGCAAAGGGAAACACTCCTCCGGCAGCAAACCACAGCCCCAATGCGCCTCAGATCCAGAGAGCAACGCAAGCCGTTTTTGCCCCCGGCCCTACGCTCTCCATAGCGCAACGCAGGGCAGGGCTGCCCTTGGCTACCAGAGCCCTGCTGCTTTACTGGGTGTCTTCGGCGGCCAAAACCTTCTCCCCACGGGCTCTCCTTCGTGGGGAAGCAGGATTGGGAGCGCGAAGAAGTTCTGTGCCCAGGCCCCAGCCATGCCCCCTGAGCCAGCTTGGCCGCTCAGCGCCGAGGCCCCATCACACCGAACGCCCAAAACGAGCTTCTGGCAGCTGCATTCTGCAAAGTGAAACTCTCCTCGGGCAGCAAACCACAGCCCCAACGCGCCTCGAATCCAGAAAGCAACGCAAGCCTTTTTCAGCCCCGGCCCCACGCTCTCCATAGGGCAAAGTGGGTAGAGCTGCCCCTGGCTCCCTGGGCCCTGCTGCTTTGCTGGGGGTCTCAGCGGCCGAAACCCACTCCCCACGGGTTTTCCTTCGTGGGGAAGCAGGATTGGGCGTGAGAAGGCCTTCTGCGCCCAGGCCCCAGCCATGCCCCCTGAGCCAGCTCGGCCGCGCATCGCCGAAGCCCCGTCGCACCGATGGCCCCAAACGAGCTTCTGGCAGCTGCATTCTGCAAAGGGAAACTCTCCTCGGGCAGCAAACCACAGACTCAACGCGCCTCAGATCCAGAAAGCAACGCAAGCCGTTTTCGCCACCGGCCCCATGCTCTCCATAGCGCAAAGCGGGGCTAGCCTGCCCCTGGCTCCCTGGGCCCTGCTGCTTTGCTGGGGGCCTCTGGCGGCGCAAACCCAGTCCCCAAGTGTTCTCCTTCGTGGCGAAGCAGGATTGTGCGCGCGAAAGCCTTCTGCGCCCAGCCCCAGCCATGCCCCTTGAGCCAGCTCGGCCGCTCAGCGCCGAGGCCCCGTTGCACCGAAGGCCCAAAACGAGCTTCTGGGAACTGCATTCTGCAAAGGGAAACACTCCTCCGGCAGCAAACCACAGCCCCAATGCGCCTCGGATCCAGAGAGCAACGCAAGCCGTTTTTGCCCCCGGCCCCACGCTCTCCATAGGGCAAAGCAGGGCTGAGCTGACCCTGGCTCCCTGGACCCTGCTGCTTTGCTGGGTGTCTCCGGCGGAAGACACTCACTTCCCATGGGTTCTCCTTCGTTGGGAAGCAGGATTAGGGGGACGATGGCCTCATGCGCACAGTTCCCAGCCATGCCCCTTGAGCCAGCTCGGCGGCACAGCGCTGAGGTCCAGTCGCACCTTCGGCCCAAAACGAGCTTCTGGCAGCTGCATTCTGCAAAGGGAAACACTCCTCGAGCAGCAAACCACAGCCCCAACGCGCGTCGGATCCAGAAAGCAACGCAAGCCGTTTTCGCCCCCGCCCCACCCTCTCCATAGGGCAAAGCGGGGCTGGACTGCCCCTGGCTCCCTGGGCCCTGCTGCTTTGCTGGGGGTCTCGGCGGCCGAAACCCACTCCCCACGGGTTTTCCTTCGTGGGGAAGCAGGTTGGGCAGGCGAAGGCCTTCTGCGCACACTCCCCAGCCATGCCACCTGAGCCAGCTCCGCCGCTCAGCGCCGAGGTCCCATCACACGGAACGCCCCAAACGAGCTTCTGGTAGCTGCATTCTGCAAAGGGAAACTCTCCTCGGGCAGCAAACCACAGCCCCAACGTGCCTCGGATCCAGAAAGCAACGCAAGCCGTTTTCGTGACCGGCCCCACGCTCTCCAAAGCGCTAAGCGGGGCTGGCCTGCCCCAGGCTCCCTGGGCCTGCTGCTTTGCTGGGGGACTCCGGTGCCCGAAACCCACTCCCTACGGGTTGTCCTTCGTGGGGAAGCAGGATTGGGCGCGCGAAGGCCTTCTGCGCCCAGCCCCAGCCATGCCCCTTGAGCCAGCTCGGCCGCTCAGCGCCGAGGCCCCGTTGCACCGAAGGCCCAAAACGAGCTTCTGGGAACTGCATTCTGCAAAGTGAAACACTCCTCCGGCAGCAAACCACAGCCCCAATGCGCCTCAGATCCAGAGAGCAACACAAGCCGTTTTCGCCCCCGGCCCCACGCTCTCCATAGCGCAAAGCGAGGCTGGGCTGCCCCTGGCTCCCTGGGCCCTGCTGCATTGCTGGGGGTCTCCAGCGCCCGAAACCTAGTCCCCATGAGTTCTCCTTCGTGGGGAGGCAGGATTGGGCGCGCGAAGAAGTTCTGCGCCCAGTCCCCAGCCATGCCTCCTGTGCCAGCTCGGCCGCTCAGCGCCGAGGCCCCGTCGCACCGACGGCCCCAAACGAGCTTCTGGCAGCTGCATTCTGCAAAGGGAAACTCTCCTCGGGCAGCAAACCACAGCCCCAACGTGCCTCGGATCCAGAAAGCAACGCAAGCCGTTTTCGCCACCGGCCCCACGCTCTCCATAGCACAAAGCGGGGCTGGCCTGCCCCTGGCTCCCTGGGCCCTGCTGCTTTGCTGGGGGTCTCCGGCGGCGCAAACCCACTCCCCACGGGTTCTCCTTCGTGGGGAAGCAGGATTGGGCGCGCGAAGGCCTTCTGGGCCCAGACCCAGCCATGCCCCTTGAGCCAGCTCGGCCGCTCAGCGCCGAGGCCCCGTTGCACCGAAGGCCCAAAACGAGCTTCTGGGAACTGCATTCTGCAAAGGGAAACACTCCTCCGGCAGCAAACCACAGCCCCAATGCGCCTCGGATCCAGAGAGCAACGCAAGCCGTTTTTGCCCCCAGCCCCACACTCTCCATAGCGCAACGCAGGGCAGGGCTGCCCCTGGCTACCAGAGCCCTGCTGCTTTACTGGGTGTCTTCGGCGGCCAAAACCTTCTCCCCACGGGTTCTCCTTCGTGGGGAAGCAGGATTGGGCGCGCGAAGAATTTCTCTGCCCAGGCCCCAGCCATGCCCCCTGAGCCAGCTCGGCCGCTCAGCGCCGAGGCCCCATCACACGGAACGCCGCAAACGAGCTTCTGGCAGCTGCATTCTGCAAAGGGAAACTCTCCTCGGTCAGCAAACCACAGCCCCAACGCGCCTCGGTTCGAGAAAGCAACGCAAGCCGTTTTCGCCCCCGGCCCTACGCTCTCCATACGTACGAACCGGGCCTGGGCTGCCCCGGCTCCCTGGGCCCTGCTGCATTGCTGGGGGTCTCCGGTGCCCGAAACCCACTCCCCACGGGTTCTCCTTCGTGGGGAAGCAGGATTGGGCGCGCGAAGGCCTTCTGCGCCCAGCCCCAGCCATGCCCCTTGAGCCAGCTCGGCCGCTCAGCGCCGAGGCCCCGTTGCACCGAAGGCCCAAAACGAGCTTCTGGGAACTGCATTCTGCAAAGGGAAACACTCCTCCGGCAGCAAACCACAGCCCCAATGCGCCTCTGATCCAGAGAGCAACGCAAGCCGTTTTTGCCCCCGGCCCTACGCTCTCCATAGCGCAACGCAGGGCAGGGCTGCCCTTGGCTACCAGAGCCCTGCTGCTTTACTGGGTGTCTTCGGCGGCCAAAACCTTCTCCCCACGGGTTCTCCTTCGTGGGGAAGCAGGATTGGGAGCGCGAAGAAGTTCTGTGCCCAGGCCCCAGCCATGCCCCCTGAGCCAGCTTGGCCGCTCAGCGCCGAGGCCCCATCACACGGAACGCCCAAAACGAGCTTCTGGCAGCTGCATTCTGCAAAGTGAAACTCTCCTCGGGCAGCAAACCACAGCCCCAACGCGCCTCGAATCCAGAAAGCAACGCAAGCCTTTTTCAGCCCCGGCCCCACGCTCTCCATAGGGCAAAGTGGGTAGAGCTGCCCCTGGCTCCCTGGGCCCTGCTGCTTTGCTGGGGGTCTCAGCGGCCGAAACCCACTCCCCACGGGTTTTCCTTCGTGGGGAAGCAGGATTGGGCGTGAGAAGGCCTTCTGCGCCCAGGCCCCAGCCATGCCCCCTGAGCCAGCTCGGCCGCGCATCGCCGAAGCCCCGTCGCACCGACGGCCCCAAACGAGCTTCTGGCAGCTGCATTCTGCAAAGGGAAACTCTCCTCGGGCAGCAAACCACAGCCCCTACGTGCCTCGGATCCAGAAAGCAACGCAAGCCGTTTTCGCCACCGGCCCCACGCTCTCCATAGCACAAAGCGGGGCTGGCCTGCCCCTGGCTCCCTGGGCCCTGCTGCTTTGCTGGGGGTCTCCGGCGGCGCAAACCCACTCCCCACGGGTTCTCCTTCGTGGGGAAGCAGGAGTGGGCGCGCGAAGGCCTTCTGGGCCCAGCCCCAGCCATGCCCCTTGAGCCAGCTCGGCCGCTCAGCGCCGAGGCCCCGTTGCACCGAAAGCCCAAAACGAGCTTCTGGGAACTGCATTCTGCAAAGGGAAACACTCCTCCGGCAGCAAACCACAGCCCCAATGCGCCTCGGATCCAGAGAGCAACGCAAGCCGTTTTTGCCCCCAGCCCCACACTCTCCATAGCGCAACGCAGGGCAGGGCTGCCCCTGGCTACCAGAGCCCTGCTGCTTTACTGGGTGTCTTCGGCGGCCAAAACCTTCTCCCCACGGGTTCTCCTTCGTGGGGAAGCAGGATTGGGCGCACGAAGAAGTTCTGTGCCCAGGCCCCAGCCATGCCCCCTGAGCCAGCTCGGCCGCTCAGCGCCGAGGCCCCATCACACGGAACGCCGCAAACGAGCTTCTGGCAGCTGCATTCTGCAAAGGGAAACTCTCCTCGGTCAGCAAACCACAGCCCCAACGCGCCTCGGTTCGAGAAAGCAACGCAAGCCGTTTTCGCCCCCGGCCCTACGCTCTCCATACGTACGAACCAGGCCTGGGCTGCCCCGGCTCCCTGGGCCCTGCTGCATTGCTGGGGGTCTCCGGTGCCCGAAACCCACTCCCCACGGGTTCTCCTTCGTGGGGAAGCAGGATTGGGCGCGCGAAGGCCTTCTGCGCCCAGCCCCAGCCATGCCCCTTGAGCCAGCTCGGCCGCTCAGCGCCGAGGCCCCGTTGCACCGAAGGCCCAAAACGAGCTTCTGGGAACTGCATTCTGCAAAGGGAAACACTCCTCCGGCAGCAAACCACAGCCCCAATGCGCCTCTGATCCAGAGAGCAACGCAAGCCGTTTTTGCCCCCGGCCCTACGCTCTCCATAGCGCAACGCAGGGCAGGGCTGCCCTTGGCTACCAGAGCCCTGCTGCTTTACTGGGTGTCTTCGGCGGCCAAAACCTTCTCCCCACGGGTTCTCCTTCGTGGGGAAGCAGGATTGGGAGCGCGAAGAAGTTCTGTGCCCAGGCCCCAGCCATGCCCCCTGAGCCAGCTTGGCCGCTCAGCGCCGAGGCCCCATCACACGGAACGCCCAAAACGAGCTTCTGGCAGCTGCATTCTGCAAAGTGAAACTCTCCTCGGGCAGCAAACCACAGCCCCAACGCGCCTCGAATCCAGAAAGCAACGCAAGCCTTTTTCAGCCCCGGCCCCACGCTCTCCATAGGGCAAAGTGGGTAGAGCTGCCCCTGGCTCCCTGGGCCCTGCTGCTTTGCTGGGGGTCTCAGCGGCCGAAACCCACTCCCCACGGGTTTTCCTTCGTGGGGAAGCAGGATTGGGCGTGAGAAGGCCTTCTGCGCCCAGGCCCCAGCCATGCCCCCTGAGCCAGCTCGGCCGCGCATCGCCGAAGCCCCGTCGCACCGACGGCCCCAAACGAGCTTCTGGCAGCTGCATTCTGCAAAGGGAAACTCTCCTCGGGCAGCAAACCACAGCCCCTACGTGCCTCGGATCCAGAAAGCAACGCAAGCCGTTTTCGCCACCGGCCCCACGCTCTCCATAGCACAAAGCGGGGCTGGCCTGCCCCTGGCTCCCTGGGCCCTGCTGCTTTGCTGGGGGTCTCCGGCGGCGCAAACCCACTCCCCACGGGTTCTCCTTCGTGGGGAAGCAGGAGTGGGCGCGCGAAGGCCTTCTGGGCCCAGCCCCAGCCATGCCCCTTGAGCCAGCTCGGCCGCTCAGCGCCGAGGCCCCGTTGCACCGAAAGCCCAAAACGAGCTTCTGGGAACTGCATTCTGCAAAGGGAAACACTCCTCCGGCAGCAAACCACAGCCCCAATGCGCCTCGGATCCAGAGAGCAACGCAAGCCGTTTTTGCCCCCAGCCCCACACTCTCCATAGCGCAACGCAGGGCAGGGCTGCCCCTGGCTACCAGAGCCCTGCTGCTTTACTGGGTGTCTTCGGCGGCCAAAACCTTCTCCCCAGGGGTTCTCCTTCGTGGGGAAGCAGGATTGGGCGCACGAAGAAGTTCTGTGCCCAGGCCCCAGCCATGCCCCCTGAGCCAGCTCGGCCGCTCAGCGCCGAGGCCCCATCACACGGAACGCCGCAAACGAGCTTCTGGCAGCTGCATTCTGCAAAGGGAAACACTCCTCGAGCAGCAAACCACAGCCCCAACGCGCGTCGGATCCAGAGAGCAACGCAAGCCGTTTTTGCCCCCGGCCCTACGCTCTCCATAGCGCAACGCAGGGCAGGGCTGCCCTTGGCTACCAGAGCCCTGCTGCTTTACTGGGTGTCTTCGGCGGCCAAAACCTTCTCCCCACGGGTTCTCCTTCGTGGGGAAGCAGGATTGGGAGCGCGAAGAAGTTCTGTGCCCAGGCCCCAGCCATGCCCCCTGAGCCAGCTTGGCCGCTCAGCGCCGAGGCCCCATCACACGGAACGCCCAAAACGAGCTTCTGGCAGCTGCATTCTGCAAAGTGAAACTCTCCTCGGGCAGCAAACCACAGCCCCAACGCGCCTCGAATCCAGAAAGCAACGCAAGCCTTTTTCAGCCCCGGCCCCACGCTCTCCATAGGGCAAAGTGGGTAGAGCTGCGCCTGGCTCCCTGGGCCCTGCTGCTTTGCTGGGGGTCTCAGCGGCCGAAACCCACTCCCCACGGGTTTTCCTTCGTGGGGAAGCAGGATTGGGCGTGAGAAGGCCTTCTGCGCCCAGGCCCCAGCCATGCCCCCTGAGCCAGCTCGGCCGCGCATCGCCGAAGCCCCGTCGCACCGACGGCCCCAAACGAGCTTCTGGCAGCTGCATTCTGCAAAGGGAAACTCTCCTCGGGCAGCAAACCACAGCCCCTACGTGCCTCGGATCCAGAAAGCAACGCAAGCCGTTTTCGCCACCGGCCCCACGCTCTCCATAGCACAAAGCGGGGCTGGCCTGCCCCTGGCTCCCTGGGCCCTGCTGCTTTGCTGGGGGTCTCCGGCGGCGCAAACCCACTCCCCACGGGTTCTCCTTCGTGGGGAAGCAGGAGTGGGCGCGCGAAGGCCTTCTGGGCCCAGCCCCAGCCATGCCCCTTGAGCCAGCTCGGCCGCTCAGCGCCGAGGCCCCGTTGCACCGAAAGCCCAAAACGAGCTTCTGGGAACTGCATTCTGCAAAGGGAAACACTCCTCCGGCAGCAAACCACAGCCCCAATGCGCCTCGGATCCAGAGAGCAACGCAAGCCGTTTTTGCCCCCAGCCCCACACTCTCCATAGCGCAACGCAGGGCAGGGCTGCCCCTGGCTACCAGAGCCCTGCTGCTTTACTGGGTGTCTTCGGCGGCCAAAACCTTCTCCCCACGGGTTCTCCTTCGTGGGGAAGCAGGATTGGGCGCACGAAGAAGTTCTGTGCCCAGGCCCCAGCCATGCCCCCTGAGCCAGCTCGGCCGCTCAGCGCCGAGGCCCCATCACACGGAACGCCGCAAACGAGCTTCTGGCAGCTGCATTCTGCAAAGGGAAACTCTCCTCGGTCAGCAAACCACAGCCCCAACGCGCCTCGGTTCGAGAAAGCAACGCAAGCCGTTTTCGCCCCCGGCCCTACGCTCTCCATACGTACGAACCGGACCTGGGCTGCCCCGGCTCCCTGGGCCCTGCTGCATTGCTGGGGGTCTCCGGTGCCCGAAACCCACTCCCCACGGGTTCTCCTTCGTGGGGAAGCAGGATTGGGCGCGCGAAGGCCTTCTGCGCCCAGCCCCAGCCATGCCCCTTGAGCCAGCTCGGCCGCTCAGCGCCGAGGCCCCGTTGCACCGAAGGCCCAAAACGAGCTTCTGGGAACTGCATTCTGCAAAGGGAAACACTCCTCCGGCAGCAAACCACAGCGCCAATGCGCCTCAGATCCAGAGAGCAACGCAAGCCGTTTTTGCCCCCGGCCCTACGCTCTCCATAGCGCAACGCAGGGCAGGGCTGCCCTTGGCTACCAGAGCCCTGCTGCTTTACTGGGTGTCTTCGGCGGCCAAAACCTTCTCCCCACGGGCTCTCCTTCGTGGGGAAGCAGGATTGGGAGCGCGAAGAAGTTCTGTGCCCAGGCCCCAGCCATGCCCCCTGAGCCAGCTTGGCCGCTCAGCGCCGAGGCCCCATCACACCGAACGCCCAAAACGAGCTTCTGGCAGCTGCATTCTGCAAAGTGAAACTCTCCTCGGGCAGCAAACCACAGCCCCAACGCGCCTCGAATCCAGAAAGCAACGCAAGCCTTTTTCAGCCCCGGCCCCACGCTCTCCATAGGGCAAAGTGGGTAGAGCTGCCCCTGGCTCCCTGGGCCCTGCTGCTTTGCTGGGGGTCTCAGCGGCCGAAACCCACTCCCCACGGGTTTTCCTTCGTGGGGAAGCAGGATTGGGCGTGAGAAGGCCTTCTGCGCCCAGGCCCCAGCCATGCCCCCTGAGCCAGCTCGGCCGCGCATCGCCGAAGCCCCGGCGCACCGATGGCCCCAAACGAGCTTCTGGCAGCTGCATTCTGCAAAGGGAAACTCTCCTCGGGCAGCAAACCACAGACTCAACGCGCCTCAGATCCAGAAAGCAACGCAAGCCGTTTTCGCCACCGGCCCCATGCTCTCCATAGCGCAAAGCGGGGCTAGCCTGCCCCTGGCTCCCTGGGCCCTGCTGCTTTGCTGGGGGCCTCTGGCGGCGCAAACCCAGTCCCCAAGTGTTCTCCTTCGTGGGGAAGCAGGATTGTGCGCGCGAAAGCCTTCTGCGCCCAGCCCCAGCCATGCCCCTTGAGCCAGTTCGGCCGCTCAGCGCCGAGGCCCCGTTGCACCGAAGGCCCAAAACGAGCTTCTGGGAACTGCATTCTGCAAAGGGAAACACTCCTCCGGCAGCAAACCACAGCCCCAATGCGCCTCGGATCCAGAGAGCAACGCAAGCCGTTTTTGCCCCCGGCCCCACGCTCTCCATAGGGCAAAGCAGGGCTGAGCTGACCCTGGCTCCCTGGACCCTGCTGCTTTGCTGGGTGTCTCCGGCGGAAGACACTCACTTCCCATGGGTTCTCCTTCGTTGGGAAGCAGGATTAGGGGGACGATGGCCTCATGCGCACAGTTCCCAGCCATGCCCCTTGAGCCAGCTCGGCGGCACAGCGCTGAGGTCCAGTCGCACCTTCGGCCCAAAACGAGCTTCTGGCAGCTGCATTCTGCAAAGGGAAACACTCCTCGAGCAGCAAACCACAGCCCCAACGCGCGTCGGATCCAGAGAGCAACGCAAGCCGTTTTTGCCCCCGGCCCTACGCTCTCCATAGCGCAACGCAGGGCAGGGCTGCCCTTGGCTACCAGAGCCCTGCTGCTTTACTGGGTGTCTTCGGCGGCCAAAACCTTCTCCCCACGGGTTCTCCTTCGTGGGGAAGCAGGATTGGGAGCGCGAAGAAGTTCTGTGCCCAGGCCCCAGCCATGCCCCCTGAGCCAGCTTGGCCGCTCAGCGCCGAGGCCCCATCACACGGAACGCCCAAAACGAGCTTCTGGCAGCTGCATTCTGCAAAGTGAAACTCTCCTCGGGCAGCAAACCACAGCCCCAACGCGCCTCGAATCCAGAAAGCAACGCAAGCCTTTTTCAGCCCCGGCCCCACGCTCTCCATAGGGCAAAGTGGGTAGAGCTGCCCCTGGCTCCCTGGGCCCTGCTGCTTTGCTGGGGGTCTCAGCGGCCGAAACCCACTCCCCACGGGTTTTCCTTCGTGGGGAAGCAGGATTGGGCGCGAGAAGGCCTTCTGCGCCCAGGCCCCAGCCATGCCCCCTGAGCCAGCTCGGCCGCGCATCGCCGAAGCCCCGTCGCACCGACGGCCCCAAACGAGCTTCTGGCAGCTGCATTCTGCAAAGGGAAACTCTCCTCGGGCAGCAAACCACAGCCCCTACGTGCCTCGGATCCAGAAAGCAACGCAAGCCGTTTTCGCCACCGGCCCCACGCTCTCCATAGCACAAAGCGGGGCTGGCCTGCCCCTGGCTCCCTGGGCCCTGCTGCTTTGCTGGGGGTCTCCGGCGGCGCAAACCCACTCCCCACGGGTTCTCCTTCGTGGGGAAGCAGGAGTGGGCGCGCGAAGGCCTTCTGGGCCCAGCCCCAGCCATGCCCCTTGAGCCAGCTCGGCCGCTCAGCGCCGAGGCCCCGTTGCACCGAAAGCCCAAAACGAGCTTCTGGGAACTGCATTCTGCAAAGGGAAACACTCCTCCGGCAGCAAACCACAGCCCCAATGCGCCTCGGATCCAGAGAGCAACGCAAGCCGTTTTTGCCCCCAGCCCCACACTCTCCATAGCGCAACGCAGGGCAGGGCTGCCCCTGGCTACCAGAGCCCTGCTGCTTTACTGGGTGTCTTCGGCGGCCAAAACCTTCTCCCCACGGGTTCTCCTTCGTGGGGAAGCAGGATTGGGCGCACGAAGAAGTTCTGTGCCCAGGCCCCAGCCATGCCCCCTGAGCCAGCTCGGCCGCTCAGCGCCGAGGCCCCATCACACGGAACGCCGCAAACGAGCTTCTGGCAGCTGCATTCTGCAAAGGGAAACTCTCCTCGGTCAGCAAACCACAGCCCCAACGCGCCTCGGTTCGAGAAAGCAACGCAAGCCGTTTTCGCCCCCGGCCCTACGCTCTCCATACGTACGAACCGGACCTGGGCTGCCCCGGCTCCCTGGGCCCTGCTGCATTGCTGGGGGTCTCCGGTGCCCGAAACCCACTCCCCACGGGTTCTCCTTCGTGGGGAAGCAGGATTGGGCGCGCGAAGGCCTTCTGCGCCCAGCCCCAGCCATGCCCCTTGAGCCAGCTCGGCCGCTCAGCGCCGAGGCCCCGTTGCACCGAAGGCCCAAAACGAGCTTCTGGGAACTGCATTCTGCAAAGGGAAACACTCCTCCGGCAGCAAACCACAGCGCCAATGCGCCTCAGATCCAGAGAGCAACGCAAGCCGTTTTTGCCCCCGGCCCTACGCTCTCCATAGCGCAACGCAGGGCAGGGCTGCCCTTGGCTACCAGAGCCCTGCTGCTTTACTGGGTGTCTTCGGCGGCCAAAACCTTCTCCCCACGGGCTCTCCTTCGTGGGGAAGCAGGATTGGGAGCGCGAAGAAGTTCTGTGCCCAGGCCCCAGCCATGCCCCCTGAGCCAGCTTGGCCGCTCAGCGCCGAGGCCCCATCACACCGAACGCCCAAAACGAGCTTCTGGCAGCTGCATTCTGCAAAGTGAAACTCTCCTCGGGCAGCAAACCACAGCCCCAACGCGCCTCGAATCCAGAAAGCAACGCAAGCCTTTTTCAGCCCCGGCCCCACGCTCTCCATAGGGCAAAGTGGGTAGAGCTGCCCCTGGCTCCCTGGGCCCTGCTGCTTTGCTGGGGGTCTCAGCGGCCGAAACCCACTCCCCACGGGTTTTCCTTCGTGGGGAAGCAGGATTGGGCGTGAGAAGGCCTTCTGCGCCCAGGCCCCAGCCATGCCCCCTGAGCCAGCTCGGCCGCGCATCGCCGAAGCCCCGGCGCACCGATGGCCCCAAACGAGCTTCTGGCAGCTGCATTCTGCAAAGGGAAACTCTCCTCGGGCAGCAAACCACAGACTCAACGCGCCTCAGATCCAGAAAGCAACGCAAGCCGTTTTCGCCACCGGCCCCATGCTCTCCATAGCGCAAAGCGGGGCTAGCCTGCCCCTGGCTCCCTGGGCCCTGCTGCTTTGCTGGGGGCCTCTGGCGGCGCAAACCCAGTCCCCAAGTGTTCTCCTTCGTGGGGAAGCAGGATTGTGCGCGCGAAAGCCTTCTGCGCCCAGCCCCAGCCATGCCCCTTGAGCCAGTTCGGCCGCTCAGCGCCGAGGCCCCGTTGCACCGAAGGCCCAAAACGAGCTTCTGGGAACTGCATTCTGCAAAGGGAAACACTCCTCCGGCAGCAAACCACAGCCCCAATGCGCCTCGGATCCAGAGAGCAACGCAAGCCGTTTTTGCCCCCGGCCCCACGCTCTCCATAGGGCAAAGCAGGGCTGAGCTGACCCTGGCTCCCTGGACCCTGCTGCTTTGCTGGGTGTCTCCGGCGGAAGACACTCACTTCCCATGGGTTCTCCTTCGTTGGGAAGCAGGATTAGGGGGACGATGGCCTCATGCGCACAGTTCCCAGCCATGCCCCTTGAGCCAGCTCGGCGGCACAGCGCTGAGGTCCAGTCGCACCTTCGGCCCAAAACGAGCTTCTGGCAGCTGCATTCTGCAAAGGGAAACACTCCTCGAGCAGCAAACCACAGCCCCAACGCGCGTCGGATCCAGAAAGCAACGCAAGCCGTTTTCGCCCCCGCCCCACCCTCTCCATAGGGCAAAGCGGGGCTGGACTGCCCCTGGCTCCCTGGGCCCTGCTGCTTTGCTGGGGGTCTCGGCGGCCGAAACCCACTCCCCACGGGTTTTCCTTCGTGGGGAAGCAGGTTGGGCAGGCGAAGGCCTTCTGCGCACACTCCCCAGCCATGCCACCTGAGCCAGCTCGGCCGCTCAGCGCCGAGGCCCCATCACACGGAACGCCCCAAACGAGCTTCTGGTAGCTGCATTCTGCAAAGGGAAACTCTCCTCGGGCAGCAAACCACAGCCCCAACGTGCCTCGGATCCAGAAAGCAACGCAAGCCGTTTTCGTGACCGGCCCCACGCTCTCCAAAGCGCTAAGCGGGGCTGGCCTGCCCCAGGCTCCCTGGGCCTGCTGCTTTGCTGGGGGACTCCGGTGCCCGAAACCCACTCCCTACGGGTTGTCCTTCGTGGGGAAGCAGGATTGGGCGCGCGAAGGCCTTCTGCGCCCAGCCCCAGCCATGCCCCTTGAGCCAGCTCGGCCGCTCAGCGCCGAGGCCCCGTTGCACCGAAGGCCCAAAACGAGCTTCTGGGAACTGCATTCTGCAAAGGGAAACACTCCTCCGGCAGCAAACCACAGCCCCAATGCGCCTCGGATCCAGAGAGCATCGCAAGCCGTTTTTGCCCCCGGCCCTACGCTCTCCATAGCGCAACGCAGGGCAGGGCTGCCCCTGGCTACCAGAGCCCTGCTGCTTTACTGGGTGTCTTCGGCGGCCAAAACCTTCTCCCCACGGGTTCTCCTTCGTGGGGAAGCAGGATTGGGAGCGCGAAGAAGTTCTGTGTCCAGGCCCCAGCCATGCCCCCTGAGCCAGCTTGGCCACTCAGCGCCGAGGCCCCATCACACCGAACGCCCAAAACGAGCTTCTGGCAGCTGCATTCTGCAAAGGGAAACGCTCCTCGGGCAGCAAACCACAGCCCCAACGCGCCTCGAATCCAGAAAGCAACGCAAGCCTTTTTCAGCCCCGGCCCCACGCTCTCCATAGGGCAAAGCGGGTAGAGCTGCCCCTGGCTCCCTGGGCCCTGCTGCTTTGCTGGGGGTCTCAGCGTCCGAAACCCACTCCCCACGGGTTTTCCTTCGTGGGGAAGCAGGATTGGGCGCGAGAAGGCCTTCTGCGCCCAGGCCCCAGCCATGCCACCTGAGCCAGCTCGGCCGCGCAGCGCCGAAGCCCCGTCGCACCGATGGCCCCAAACGAGCTTCTGGCAGCTGCATTCTGCAAAGGGAAACTCTCCTCGGGCAGCAAACCACAGACTCAACGCGCCTCAGATCCAGAAAGCAACGCAAGCCGTTTTCGCCACCGGCCCCACGCTCTCCATAGCGCAAAGCGGGGCTAGCCTGCCCCTGGCTCCCTGGGCCCTGCTGCTTTGCTGGGGGTCTCCGGCGGCGCAAACCCAGTCCCCAAGTGTTCTCCTTCGTGGGGAAGCAGGATTGTGCGCGCGAAAGCCTTCTGCGCCCAACCCCAGCCATGCCCCTTGAGCCAGCTCGGCCGCTCAGCGCCGAGGCCCCGTTGCACCGAAGTCCCAAAACGAGCTTCTGGGAACTGCATTCTGCAAAATGAAACACTCCTCCGGCAGCAAACCACAGCCCCAATGCGCCTCAGATCCAGAGAGCAGCGCAAGCCGTTTTCGCCCCCGGCCCCACACTCTCCATAGCGCAAAGCGAGGCTGGGCTGCCCCTGGCTCCCTGGGCCCTGCTGCATTGCTGGGGGTCTCCAGCGCCCGAAACCTAGTCCCCATGAGTTCTCCTTCGTGGGGAGGCAGGATTGGGCACGCGAAGAAGTTCTGCGACCAGGCCACAGCCATGCCCCCTGAGCCAGCTCGGCCGCTCAGCGCTGAGTCCCCATCACACGGAACGCCCCAAAGGAGCTTCTGGCAGCTGAATTCTGCAAAGGAAACTCTCCTCGGGCAGCAAACCACAGCCCCAACGCGCCTCAGATCCAGAGAGCAACGCAAGCCGTTTTTGCCCCCGGCCCCACGCTCTCCATAGCGCAAGGCGAGGCTGGGCTGCCCCTGGCTCCCTGGGCCCTGCTGCATTCCTGGGGGTCTCCAGCGCCCGAAACCTAGTCCCCATGAGTTCTCCTTCGTGGGGAGGCAGGTTTGGCCGCGCGAAGAAGTTCTGCACCCAGTCCCCAGCCATGCCTCCTGTGCCTGCTCGGCCGCTCAGCGCCGAGTCCCCGTTGCACCGAAGGCTCCAAACGAGCTTCTGGCAGCTGCATTCTGCAAAGGGAAAGTCTCCTCGGGCAGCAAACCACAGCCCCAACGCGCCTCGGATCGAGAAAGCAACGCAAGCCGTTTTCGCCCCCGGCCCTCTGCTCTCCATAGGGCGAACCGGGCCTGGGCTGCCCCGGCTCCCTGGGCCCTGCTGCTTTGCTGGGGGTCTCCGGTGCCCGAAACCTAGTCCCCATGAGTTCTCCTTCGTGGGGAGGCAGGATTGGGCGCGCGAAGACGTTCTGCGCCCATCCCCAGCCATGCCTCCTGTGCCAGCTCAGCCGCTCAGCGCCGAGGCCGCGTCGCACCGACGGCCCCAAACGAGCTTCTGGCAGCTGCATTCTGCAAAGGGAAAGTCTCCTCGGGCAGCAAACCACAGCCCCAACGCGCCTCGGATCGAGAAAGCAACGCAAGCCGTTTTCGCCCCCGGCCCTCTGCTCTCCATAGGGCGAACCGGGCCTGGGCTGCCCCGGCTCCCTGGGCCCTGCTGCTTTGCTGGGGGTCTCCGGTGCCCGAAACCTAGTCCCCATGAGTTCTCCTTCGTGGGGAGGCAGGATTCGGCGCGCGAAGGCCTTCTGCGCCCCGCCCCAGCCATGCCCCTTGAGCCAGCTCGGCCGCTCAGCGCCGAGGCCCCGTTGCACCAAAGGCCCAAAACGAGCTTCTGGGAACTGCATTCTGCAAAGGGAAACACTCCTCCGGCAGCAAACCACAGCCCCAATGCGCCTCGGATCCAGAGAGCAACGCAAGCCGTTTTTGCCCCCGGCCCCACGCTCTCCATAGGGCAAAGTAGGGCTGAGCTGACCCTGGCTCCCTGGACCCTGCTGCTTTGCTGGGTGTCTCCGGCGGAAGACACTCACTCCCCATGGGTTCTCCTTCGTTGGGAAGCAGGATTAGGGGGACGATGGCCTCATGCGCACAGTTCCCAGCCATGCCCCTTGAGCCAGCTCGGCGGCACAGCGCTGAGGTCCAGTCGCACCTTCGGCCCAAAACGAGCTTCTGGCAGCTGCATTCTGCAAAGGGAAACACTCCTCGAGCAGCAAACCACAGCCCCAACGCGCGTCGGATCCAGAAAGCAACGCAAGCCGTTTTCGCCCCCGCCCCACCCTCTCCATAGGGCAAAGCGGGGCTGGACTGCCCCTGGCTCCCTGGGCCCTGCTGCTTTGCTGGGGGTCTCGGCGGCCGAAACCCACTCCCCACGGGTTTTCCTTCGTGGGGAAGCAGGTTGGGCAGGCGAAGGCCTTCTGCGCACACTCCCCAGCCATGCCACCTGAGCCAGCTCGGCCGCGCAGCGCCGAGGCCCCATCACACGGAACGCCCCAAACGAGCTTCTGGCAGCTGCATTCTGCAAAGGGAAACTCTCCTCGGGCAGCAAACCACAGCCCCAACACGCCTCGGATCCAGAAAGCAACGCAAGCCGTTTTCGCGACCGGCCCCACGCTCTCCAAAGCGCGAAGCGGGGCTGGCCTGCCCCTGGCTCCCTGGGCAGTGCTGCTTTGCTGGGGGTCTCCAGCGGCGCAAAACCACTCCCCACAGGTTGTCCTTCGTGGGGAAGCAGGATTGGGCGCGCGAAGGCCTTCTGCGCCCAGCCCCAGCCGTGCCCCTTGAGCCAGCTCGGCCGCTCAGCGCCGAGGCCCCGTTGCACCGAAGGCCCAAAACGAGCTTTTGGGAACTGCATTCTGCAAAGGGAAACACTCCTCCGGCAGCAAACCACAGCCCCAATGCGCCTCGGATCCAGAGAGCATCGCAAGCCGTTTTTGCCCCCGGCCCTACGCTCTCCATAGCGCAACGCAGGGCAGGGCTGCCCCTGGCTACCAGAGCCCTGCTGCTTTACTGGGTGTCTTCGGCGGCCAAAACCTTCTCCCCACGGGTTCTCCTTCGTGGGGAAGCAGGATTGGGAGCGCGAAGAAGTTCTGTGCCCAGGCCCCAGCCATGCCCCCTGAGCCAGCTTGGCCGCTCAGCGCCGAGGCCCCATCACACGGAACGCCCAAAACGAGCTTCTGGCAGCTGCATTCTGCAAAGGGAAACTCTCCTCGGGCAGCAAACCACAGCCCCAACGCGCCTCGAATCCAGAAAGCAACGCAAGCCTTTTTCAGCCCCGGCCCCACGCTCTCCATAGGGCAAAGCGTGTAGAGCTGCCCCTGGCTCCCTGGGCCCTGCTGCTTTGCTGGGGGTCTCAGCGTCCGAAACCCACTCCCCACGGGTTTTCCTTCGTGGGGAAGCAGGATTGGGCGCGAGAAGGCCTTCTGCGCCCAGGCCCCAGCCATGCCACCTGAGCCAGCTCGGCCGCGCAGCGCTGAAGCCCCGTCGCACCGATGGCCCCAAACGAGTTTCTGGCAGCTGCATTCTGCAAAGGGAAACTCTCCTCGGGCAGCAAACCACAGACTCAACGCGCCTCAGATCCAGAAAGCAACGCAAGCCGTTTTCGCCACCGGCCCCACGCTCTCCATAGCGCAAAGCGGGGCTAGCCTGCCCCTGGCTCCCTGGGCCCTGCTGCTTTGCTGGGGGTCTCCGGCAGCGCAAACCCAGTCCCCAAGTGTTCTCCTTCGTGGGGAAGCAGGATTGTGCGCGCGAAAGCCTTCTGCGCCCAGCCCCAGCCATGCCCCTTGAGCCAGCTCGGCCGCTCAGCGCCGAGGCCCCGTTGCACCGAAGTCCCAAAACGAGCTTCTGGGAACTGCATTCTGCAAAATGAAACACTCCTCCGGCAGCAAACCACAGCCCCAATGCGCCTCAGATCCAGAGAGCAGCGCAAGCCGTTTTCGCCCCCGGCCCCACGCTCTCCATAGCGCAAAGCGAGGCTGGGCTGCCCCTGGCTCCCTGGGCCCTGCTGCATTGCTGGGGGTCTCCAGCGCCCGAAACCTAGTCCCCATGAGTTCTCCTTCGTGGGGAGGCAGGATTGGGCGCGCGAAGAATTTCTGCGCCCAGTCCCCAGCCATGCCTCCTGTGCCAGCTCGGCCGCTCAGCGCCGAGGCCCCGTCGCACCGACGGCCCAAAACGAGCTTCTGGCAGCTGCATTCTGCAAAGGGAAACTCTCCTCGGGCAGCAAACCACAGCCCCAACACGCCTCGGATCCAGAAAGCAACGCAAGCCGTTTTCGGCCCCGGCCCCACGCTCTCCATAGCGCAAAGCGGGGCTGGCCTGCCCCTGGCTCCCTGGGCCCTGCTGCTTTGCTGGGGGACTCCGGCGGCGCAGACCCACTCCCCACGGGTTCTCCTTCGTGGGGAAGCAGGATTGGGCGCGCGAAGGCCTTCTGCGCCCAGCCCCAGCCATGCCCCTTGAGCCAGCTCGGCCGCTCAGCGCCGAGGCCCCGCTGCACCGAAGGCCCAAAACGAGCTTCTGGGAACTGCATTCTGCAAAGGGAAACACTCCTCCGGCAGCAAACCACAGCCCCAATGCGCCTCGGATCCAGAGAGCATCGCAAGCCGTTTTTGCCCCCGGCCCTACGCTCTCCATAGCGCAACGCAGGGCAGGGCTGCCCCTGGCTACCAGAGCCCTGCTGCTTTACTGGGTGTCTTCGGCGGCCAAAACCTTCTCCCCACGGGTTCTCCTTCGTGGGGAAGCAGGATTGGGAGCGCGAAGAAGTTCTGTGCTCAGGCCCCAGCCATGCCCCCTGAGCCAGCTTGGCCGCTCAGCGCCGAGGCCCCATCACACGGAACGCCCAAAACGAGCTTCTGGCAGCTGCATTCTGCAAAGGGAAACTCTCCTCGGGCAGCAAACCACAGCCCCAACGCGCCTCGAATCCAGAAAGCAACGCAAGCCTTTTTCAGCCCCGGCCCCACGCTCTCCATAGGGCAAAGCGTGTAGAGCTGCCCCTGGCTCCCTGGGCCCTGCTGCTTTGCTGGGGGTCTCAGCGTCCGAAACCCACTCCCCACGGGTTTTCCTTCGTGGGGAAGCAGGATTGGGCGCGAGAAGGCCTTCTGCGCCCAGGCCCCAGCCATGCCACCTGAGCCAGCTCGGCCGCGCAGCGCCGAAGCCCCGTCGCACCGATGGCCCCAAACGAGTTTCTGGCAGCTGCATTCTGCAAAGGGAAACTCTCCTCGGGCAGCAAACCACAGACTCAACGCGCCTCAGATCCAGAAAGCAACGCAAGCCGTTTTCGCCACCGGCCCCACGCTCTCCATAGCGCAAAGCGGGGCTAGCCTGCCCCTGGCTCCCTGGGCCCTGCTGCTTTGCTGGGGGTCTCCGGCAGCGCAAACCCAGTCCCCAAGTGTTCTCCTTCGTGGGGAAGCAGGATTGTGCGCCCGAAAGCCTTCTGCGCCCAGCCCCAGCCATGCCCCTTGAGCCAGCTCGGCCGCTCAGCGCCGAGGCCCCGTTGCACCGAAGTCCCAAAACGAGCTTCTGGGAACTGCATTCTGCAAAATGAAACACTCCTCCGGCAGCAAACCACAGCCCCAATGCGCCTCAGATCCAGAGAGCAGCGCAAGCCGTTTTCGCCCCCGGCCCCACGCTCTCCATAGCGCAAAGCGAGGCTGGGCTGCCCCTGGCTCCCTGGGCCCTGCTGCATTGCTGGGGGTCTCCAGCGCCCGAAACCTAGTCCCCATGAGTTCTCCTTCGTGGGGAGGCAGGATTGGGCGCGCGAAGAAGTTCTGCGCCCAGTCCCCAGCCATGCCTCCTGTGCCAGCTCGGCCGCTCAGCGCCGAGGCCCCGTCGCACCGACGGCCCCAAACGAGCTTCTGGCAGCTGCATTCTGCAAAGGGAAACTCTCCTCGGGCAGCAAACCACAGCCCCAACGCGCCTCGGATCCAGAAAGCAACGCAAGCCGTTTTCGGCCCCGGCCCCACGCTCTCCATAGCGCAAAGCGGGGCTGGCCTGCCCCTGGCTCCCTGGGCCCTGCTGCTTTGCTGGGGGACTCCGGCGGCGCAGACCCACTCCCCACGGGTTCTCCTTCGTGGGGAAGCAGGATTGGGCGCGCGAAGGCCTTCTGCGCCCAGCCCCAGCCATGCCCCTTGAGCCAGCTCGGCCGCTCAGCGCCGAGGCCCCGCTGCACCGAAGGCCCAAAACGAGCTTCTGGGAACTGCATTCTGCAAAGGGAAACACTCCTCCGGCAGCAAACCACAGCCCCAATGCGCCTCGGATCCAGAGAGCAACGCAAGCCGTTTTTGCCCCCAGCCCCACGCTCTCCATAGCGCAACGCAGGGCAGGGCTGCCCCTGTCTACCAGAGCCCTGCCGCTTTACTTGGTGTCTTCGGCGGCCAAAACCTTCTCCCCACGGGTTCTCCTTCGTGGGGAAGCAGGATTGGGCGCGCGAAGAAGTTCTGTGTCCAGGCCCCAGCCATGCCCCCTGAGCCAGCTCGGCCACTCAGCGCCGAGGCCCCATCACACGGAACGCCCCAAACGAGCTTCTGGCAGCTGCATTCTGCAAAGGGAAACTCTCCTCGGGCAGCAAACCACAGCCCCAACGCGCCTCGGTTCGAGAAAGCAACGCAAGCCGATTTCGCCCCCGGCCCTACGCTCCCCATACGTACGAACCGGGCCTGGGCTGCCCCGGCTCCCTGGGCCCTGCTGCATTGCTGGGGGTCTCCGGTGCCCGAAACCCACTCCCCACGGGTTCTCCTTCGTGGGGAAGCAGGATTGGGCGCGCGAAGGCCTTCTGCGCCCCGCCCCAGCCATGCCCCTTGAGCCAGCTCATCCGCTCAGCGCCGAGGCCCAGTTGCACCGAAGGCCCAAAACGAGCTTCTGGGAACTGCATTCTGCAAAGGGAAACACTCCTCCGGCAGCAAACCACAGCCCCAATGCGCCTCAGATCCAGAGAGCAACGCAAGCCGTTTTTGCCCCCGGCCCTACGCTCTCCATAGCGCAACGCAGGGCAGGGCTGCCCCTGGCTACCAGAGCCCTGCTGCTTTACTGGGTGTCTTCGGCGGCCAAAACCTTCTCCCCACGGGTTCTCCTTCGTGGGGAAGCAGGATTGGGAGCGCGAAGAAGTTCTGTGCCCAGGCCCCAGCCATGCCCCCTGAGCCAGCTTGGCCGCTCAGCGCCGAGGCCCCATCACACGGAACGCCCAAAACGAGCTTCTGGCAGCTGCATTCTGCAAAGGGAAACTCTCCTCGGGCAGCAAACCACAGCCCCAACGCGCCTCGAATCCAGAAAGCAACGCAAGCCTTTTTCAGCCCCGGCCCCACGCTCTCCATAGGGCAAAGCGGGTAGAGCTGCTCCTGGCTCCCTGGGCCCTGCTGCTTTGCTGGGGGTCTCAGCGTCCGAAACCCACTCCCCACGGGTTTTCCTTCGTGGGGAAGCAGGATTGGGCGCGAGAAGGCCTTCTGCGCCCAGGCCCCAGCCATGCCCCTTGAGCCAGCTCGGCGGCACAGCGCTGAGGTCCAGTCGCACCTTCGGCCCAAAACGAGCTTCTGGCAGCTGCATTCTGCAAAGGGAAACACTCCTCGAGCAGCAAACCACAGCCCCAACGCGCCTCGGATCGAGAAAGCAACGCAAGCCGTTTTTGCCCCCAGCCCTCCGCTCTCCATCGGGCGAACTGGGGTAGGGATGCCCAGGATCCCTGGGCCCTGCTGCTTTGATGGGGGTCTCCGGTGCCCGAAACCCACTCCCCATGGGTTCTCCTTCGTGGGGAAGCAGGATTGGGCGCGCGAAGGCCTTCTGCGCCCAGCCCCAGCCATGCCCCCTGAGCCAGCTTGGCCGCTCAGCGCCGAGGCCCCATCACACGGAACGCCCCAAACGAGCTTCTGGCAGCTGCATTCTGCAAAGGGAAACTCTCCTCGGGCAGCAAACCACAGCCCCAACGTGCCTCGGATCCAGAAAGCAACGCAAGCCGTTTTCGCGACCGGCCCCACGCTCTCCAAAGCGCGAAGCGAGGCTGGGCTGCCCCTGGCTCCCTGGGCCTGCTGCTTTGCTGGGGGTCTCCGGTGCCCGAAACCCACTCCCCACGGGTTCTCCTTCGTGGGGAAGCAGGATTGGGCGCGCCAAGGCCTTCTACTCCCAGGCCCCAGCCATGCCCCTTGCTCCAGCTCGGCCGCACTGCGCCGAGGCCCTGTCGCACCGATGGCCTGAAACAATCTTCTGGCAGCTGCATTCTGCAAAGGGAAACTCTCCTCGGGCAGCAAACCACAGCCCCAACGCGCCTCGGATCGAGAAAGCAACGCAAGCCGTTTTCGCCCCCGGAGCCCCGCTCTCCATACAGCGAACCGGGGCTGGGCTGCCCAGGCTCCCTGGGCCCTGCTGCTTTGCTGGGGGTCTCCGGTGCCCGAAACCCACTCCCCACGGGTTCTCCTTCGTGGGGAAGCAGGATTGGGCGCGCGAAGGCCTTCTGCGCCCAGGCCCCAGCCATGCCCCATGAGCAGGCTCGGCCGCGCAGCGCCTAGGCCCCGTCGCACCGACGGCCCCAAACAATCTTCTAGGAGCTGCATTCTGCAAAGGGAAACTCTCCTCGGGCAGCAAACCACAGCCCCAACTCGCCTCGGATCAAGAAAGCAACGCAAGCCGTTTTCGCCCCCGGCCCCCCGCTCTCCATAGAGCGAACCGGGACTGGGCTGCCCCGGCTCCCTGGGCCCTGCTGCGTTGCTGGGGGTCTCCGGTGCCCGAAACCCACTCCCCACGGGTTCTCCTTCGTGGGGAAGCAGGATTGGGCGCGCGAAGCCTTCTGCGCCCAGGCCCCAGCCATGCCCCCTGAGCCGGCTCCGCTGCCCAGCGCCGAGGTCCTTCGAATCGACGGCCATAAACGAACTTCTGGCAGCTGCATTCTGCAAAGGGAAACTCTCCTAGGGCAGCAAACCACAGCCCCAACGCGCCTCGGATCGAGAAAGCAACGCAAGCCATTTTCGCCCCCGGCCCTCCGCTCTCCATAGAGCGAACCGGGGCTGGGCTGCCCCGGCTCCCTGGGCCCTGCTGCTTTGCTGGGGTTCTCGGGTGCCCGAGACCCACTCCCCACGGGTTCTCCTTCATGGGGAAGCAGGATTGGGCGCGCGAAGGCCTTCTGCGCCCAGGCCCCAGCCATGCCCCCTGAGCCAGCTCGTCAGCTCAGCACCTAGGCCCCGTCGCACCGACGGCCCCAAACAATCTTCTGGCAGCTGCATTCTGCAAAGGGAAACTCTCCTCGGGCAGCAAACCACAGCCCCAACGCGCCTCGGATCGAGAAAGCAACGCAAGCTGTTTTTGCTCCCGGACCCCCGCTCTCCATAGAGCGACCCGGGGCTGGGCTGCCCAGCCTCCCTGGGCCCTGCTGCTTTGCTGGGGGTCTCCGGTGCCCGAAACCCACTCCCCACGGGTTCTCCTTCGTGGGGAAGCAGGATTGGGCGCGCAAAGGCCTTCTGCGCCCAGGCCCCAGCCATGCCCCCTGAGCCAGCTCGGCCGCGCAGGGCCTAGGCCCCATCGCACCTACGGCCCCTAACAATCTTCTGGCAGCTGCATTCTGCAAAGGGAAACTCTCCTCGGGCAGCAAACCACAGCCCCAACGCGCCTCGGATCGAGAAAGCAACGCAAGCTGTTTTCGCCCCCGGCCCCCCCAACTCCATAGGGCGAACCGGGGCTGGGCTGCCCTGGCTCCCTGGGCCCTGCTGCTTTACTGGGGGTCTCCGGTGCCCGAAACCCACTCCCCACGGGTTCTCCTTCGTGGTTAATCAGGATTGGGTGCGGGAAGCCTTCTGCGCCCAGGCCCCAGCCATGCCCCCTGAGCCAGCTCGGCCTCTCAGCGCCGAGGCCCCGTCGCACCGATGGCCCGAAGCAATCTTCTGGCAGCTGCAACCTGCAAAGGGAAACTCTCTTTGGGCAGCAAACCACAGCCCCAACGCGCCTCGGATCGAGAAAGCAACGCAAGCCGTTTTCGCCCCCGGCCCCCCGCTCTCCATAAAGCAAACCGGGGCTGGGCTGCCCCGGCTCCCTGGGCCCTGCTGCTTTGCTGGGGGTCTCCGGTGCCCGAAACCCACTCCCCACGGGTTCTCCTTCGTGGGGAAGCAGGATTGGGCGCGCCAAGGCCTTCTACTCCCAGGCCCCAGCCATGCCCCTTGCTCCAGCTCGGCCGCACTGCGCCGAGGCCCTGTCGCACCGATGGCCTGAAACAATCTTCTGGCAGCTGCATTCTGCAAAGGGAAACTCTCCTCGGGCAGCAAACCACAGTCCCAACGCGCCTCGGATCGAGAAAGCAACGCAAGCCGTTTTCGCCCCCGGAGCCCCGCTCTCCATAGAGCGAACCGGGGCTGGGCTGACCAGGCTCCCTGGGCCCTGCTGCTTTGCTGGGGGTCTCCGGTGCCCGAAACCCACTCCCCACGGGTTCTCCTTCGTGGGGAAGCAGGATTGGGCGCGGGAAGCCTTCTGCGCCCAGGCCCCAGCCATGCCCCCTGAGCCAGCTCGGCCTCTCTGCGCCGAGGCCCCGTCGCACCGATGGCCCGAAGCAATCTTCTGGCAGCTGAAACCTGCAAAGGGAAACTCTCCTTGGGCAGCAAACCACAGCCCCAACGCGCCTCGGATCGAGAAAGCAACGCAAGCCGTTTTCGCTCCCGGCCCACGCCACTGCATAAGGCGAACCGGGGCTGGGCTGCCCCGGCTCCCTGGGCCCTGCTGCTTTGCTGGGTGTCTCCGGTGCCCGAAACTAACTCCCCACGGATTCTCCTTTGTGGGGAGGCAGGATTGGGTGCGCGAAGGCCTTCTGCGCCCAGGCCCCAGCCATGCCCCCTGAGCCAGCACGGCCGCTCAGCGCTGAGGCCCCGTCGCACCGACGGCCCGAAACAATCTTCTGGCAGCTGCATTCTGCAAAGGGAAACTCTCTTTGGGCAGCAAACCACAGCCCCAACGCGCCTCGGATCGAGAAAGCAACGCAAGCCGTTTTCGCCCCCGGCCCCCCGCTCTCCATAAAGCAAACCGGGGCTGGGCTGCCCCGGCTCCCTGGGCCCTGCTGCTTTGCTGGGGGTCTCCGGTGCCCGAAACCCACTCCCCACGGGTTCTCCTTCGTGGGGAAGCAGGATTGGGCGCGCCAAGGCCTTCTACTCCCAGGCCCCAGCCATGCCCCTTGCTCCAGCTCGGCCGCACTGCGCCGAGGCCCTGTCGCACCGATGGCCTGAAACAATCTTCTGGCAGCTGCATTCTGCAAAGGGAAACTCTCCTCGGGCAGCAAACCACAGCCCCAACGCGCCTCGGATCGAGAAAGCAACGCAAGCCGTTTTCGCCCCCGGAGCCCCGCTCTCCATACAGCGAACCGGGGCTGGGCTGCCCAGGCTCCCTGGGCCCTGCTGCTTTGCTGGGGGTCTCCGGTGCCCGAAACCCACTCCCCACGGGTTCTCCTTCGTGGGGAAGCAGGATTGGGCGCGCGAAGGCCTTCTGCGCCCAGGCCCCAGCCATGCCCCATGAGCAGGCTCGGCCGCGCAGCGCCTAGGCCCCGTCGCACCGACGGCCCCAAACAATCTTCTAGGAGCTGCATTCTGCAAAGGGAAACTCTCCTCGGGCAGCAAACCACAGCCCCAACTCGCCTCGGATCAAGAAAGCAACGCAAGCCGTTTTCGCCCCCGGCCCCCCGCTCTCCATAGAGCGAACAGGGACTGGGCTGCCCCGGCTCCCTGGGCCCTGCTGCGTTGCTGGGGGTCTCCGGTGCCCGAAACCCACTCCCCACGGGTTCTCCTTCGTGGGGAAGCAGGATTGGGCGCGCGAAGCCTTCTGCGCCCAGGCCCCAGCCATGCCCCCTGAGCCGGCTCCGCTGCCCAGCGCCGAGGTCCTTCGAATCGACGGCCATAAACGAACTTCTGGCAGCTGCATTCTGCAAAGGGAAACTCTCCTAGGGCAGCAAACCACAGCCCCAACGCGCCTCGGATCGAGAAAGCAACGCAAGCCATTTTCGCCCCCGGCCCTCCGCTCTCCATAGAGCGAACCGGGGCTGGGCTGCCCCGGCTCCCTGGGCCCTGCTGCTTTGCTGGGGTTCTCGGGTGCCCGAAACCCACTCCCCACGGGTTCTCCTTCATGGGGAAGCAGGATTGGGCGCGCGAAGGCCTTCTGCGCCCAGGCCCCAGCCATGCCCCCTGAGCCAGCTCGTCAGCTCAGCACCTAGGCCCCGTCGCACCGACGGCCCCAAACAATCTTCTGGCAGCTGCATTCTGCAAAGGGAAACTCTCCTCGGGCAGCAAACCACAGCCCCAACGCGCCTCGGATCGAGAAAGCAACGCAAGCTGTTTTTGCTCCCGGACCCCCGCTCTCCATAGAGCGACCCGGGGCTGGGCTGCCCAGCCTCCCTGGGCCCTGCTGCTTTGCTGGGGGTCTCCGGTGCCCGAAACCCACTCCCCACGGGTTCTCCTTCGTGGGGAAGCAGGATTGGGCGCGCAAAGGCCTTCTGCGCCCAGGCCCCAGCCATGCCCCCTGAGCCAGCTCGGCCGCGCAGGGCCTAGGCCCCATCGCACCTACGGCCCCTAACAATCTTCTGGCAGCTGCATTCTGCAAAGGGAAACTCTCCTCGGGCAGCAAACCACAGCCCCAACGCGCCTCGGATCGAGAAAGCAACGCAAGCTGTTTTCGCCCCCGGCCCCCCCAACTCCATAGGGCGAACCGGGGCTGGGCTGCCCTGGCTCCCTGGGCCCTGCTGCTTTACTGGGGGTCTCCGGTGCCCGAAACCCACTCCCCACGGGTTCTCCTTCGTGGTTAATCAGGATTGGGTGCGGGAAGCCTTCTGCGCCCAGGCCCCAGCCATGCCCCCTGAGCCAGCTCGGCCTCTCAGCGCCGAGGCCCCGTCGCACCGATGGCCCGAAGCAATCTTCTGGCAGCTGCAACCTGCAAAGGGAAACTCTCTTTGGGCAGCAAACCACAGCCCCAACGCGCCTCGGATCGAGAAAGCAACGCAAGCCGTTTTCGCCCCCGGCCCCCCGCTCTCCATAAAGCAAACCGGGGCTGGGCTGCCCCGGCTCCCTGGGCCCTGCTGCTTTGCTGGGGGTCTCCGGTGCCCGAAACCCACTCCCCACGGGTTCTCCTTCGTGGGGAAGCAGGATTGGGCGCGCCAAGGCCTTCTACTCCCAGGCCCCAGCCATGCCCCTTGCTCCAGCTCGGCCGCACTGCGCCGAGGCCCTGTCGCACCGATGGCCTGAAACAATCTTCTGGCAGCTGCATTCTGCAAAGGGAAACTCTCCTCGGGCAGCAAACCACAGTCCCAACGCGCCTCGGATCGAGAAAGCAACGCAAGCCGTTTTCGCCCCCGGAGCCCCGCTCTCCATAGAGCGAACCGGGGCTGGGCTGCCCAGGCTCCCTGGGCCCTGCTGCTTTGCTGGGGGTCTCCGGTGCCCGAAACCCACTCCCCACGGGTTCTCCTTCGTGGGGAAGCAGGATTGGGCGCGGGAAGCCTTCTGCGCCCAGGCCCCAGCCATGCCCCCTGAGCCAGCTCGGCCTCTCTGCGCCGAGGCCCCGTCGCACCGATGGCCCGAAGCAATCTTCTGGCAGCTGAAACCTGCAAAGGGAAACTCTCCTTGGGCAGCAAACCACAGCCCCAACGCGCCTCGGATCGAGAAAGCAACGCAAGCCGTTTTCGCTCCCGGCCCACGCCACTGCATAAGGCGAACCGGGGCTGGGCTGCCCCGGCTCCCTGGGCCCTGCTGCTTTGCTGGGTGTCTCCGGTGCCCGAAACTAACTCCCCACGGATTCTCCTTTGTGGGGAGGCAGGATTGGGTGCGCGAAGGCCTTCTGCGCCCAGGCCCCAGCCATGCCCCCTGAGCCAGCACGGCCGCTCAGCGCTGAGGCCCCGTCGCACCGACGGCCCGAAACAATCTTCTGGCAGCTGCATTCTGCAAAGGGAAAGTCTCCTCGGGCAGCAAACCACAGCCCCAACGCGCCTCGGATCGAGAAAGCAACGCAAGCTGTTTTTGCTCCCGGACCCCCGCTCTCCATAGAGCGACCCGGGGCTGGGCTGCCCAGCCTCCCTGGGCCCTGCTGCTTTGCTGGGGGTCTCCGGTGCCCGAAACCCACTCCCCACGGGTTCTCCTTCGTGGGGAAGCAGGATTGGGCGCGCAAAGGCCTTCTGCGCCCAGGCCCCAGCCATGCCCCCTGAGCCAGCTCGGCCGCGCAGGGCCTAGGCCCCATCGCACCTACGGCCCCAAACAATCTTCTGGCAGCTGCATTCTGCAAAGGGAAACTCTCCTCGGGCAGCAAACCACAGCCCCAACGCGCCTCGGATCGAGAAAGCAACGCAAGCTGTTTTCGCCCCCGGCCCCCCCAACTCCATAGGGCGAACCGGGGCTGGTCTGCCCTGGCTCCCTGGGCCCTGCTGCTTTACTGGGGGTCTCCGGTGCCCGAAACCCACTCCCCACGGGTTCTCCTTCGTGGGGAAGCAGGATTGGGTGCGGGAAGCCTTCTGCGCCCAGGTCCCAGCCATGCCCCCTGAGCCAGCTCGGCCTCTCAGCGCCGAGGCCCCGTCGCACCGATGGCCCGAAGCAATCTTCTGGCAGCTGCAACCTGCAAAGGGAAACTCTCTTTGGGCAGCAAACCACAGCCCCAACGCGCCTCGGATCGAGAAAGCAACGCAAGCCGTTTTCGCCCCCGGCCCCCCGCTCTCCATAAAGCAAACCGGGGCTGGGCTGCCCCGGCTCCCTGGGCCCTGCTGCTTTGCTGGGGGTCTCCGGTGCCCGAAACCCACTCCCCACGGGTTCTCCTTCGTGGGGAAGCAGGATTGGGCGCGCCAAGGCCTTCTACTCCCAGGCCCCAGCCATGCCCCTTGCTCCAGCTCGGCCGCACTGCGCCGAGGCCCTGTCGCACCGATGGCCTGAAACAATCTTCTGGCAGCTGCATTCTGCAAAGGGAAACTCTCCTCGGGCAGCAAACCACAGCCCCAACGCGCCTCGGATCGAGAAAGCAACGCAAGCCGTTTTCGCCCCCGGAGCCCCGCTCTCCATAGAGCGAACCGGGGCTGGGCTGCCCAGGCTCCCTGGGCCCTGCTGCTTTGCTGGGGGTCTCCGGTGCCCGAAACCCACTCCCCACGGGTTCTCCTTCGTGGGGAAGCAGGATTGGGCGCGCGAAGGCCTTCTGCGCCCAGGCCCCAGCCATGCCCCATGAGCAGGCTCGGCCGCGCAGCGCCTAGGCCCCGTCGCACCGACGGCCCCAAACAATCTTCTAGGAGCTGCATTCTGCAAAGGGAAACTCTCCTCGGGCAGCAAACCACAGCCCCAACGCGCCTCGGATCGAGAAAGCAACGCAAGCTGTTTTCGCCCCCGGCCCCCCCAACTCCATAGGGCGAACCGGGGCTGGGCTGCCCTGGCTCCCTGGGCCCTGCTGCTTTACTGGGGGTCTCCGGTGCCCGAAACCCACTCCCCACGGGTTCTCCTTCGTGGTTAATCAGGATTGGGTGCGGGAAGCCTTCTGCGCCCAGGCCCCAGCCATGCCCCCTGAGCCAGCTCGGCCTCTCAGCGCCGAGGCCCCGTCGCACCGATGGCCCGAAGCAATCTTCTGGCAGCTGCAACCTGCAAAGGGAAAGTCTCTTTGGGCAGCAAACCACAGCCCCAACGCGCCTCGGATCGAGAAAGCAACGCAAGCCGTTTTCGCCCCCGGCCCCCCGCTCTCCATAAAGCAAACCGGGGCTGGGCTGCCCCGGCTCCCTGGGCCCTGCTGCTTTGCTGGGGGTCTCCGGTGCCCGAAACCCACTCCCCACGGGTTCTCCTTCGTGGGGAAGCAGGATTGGGCGCGCCAAGGCCTTCTACTCCCAGGCCCCAGCCATGCCCCTTGCTCCAGCTCGGCCGCACTGCGCCGAGGCCCTGTCGCACCGATGGCCTGAAACAATCTTCTGGCAGCTGCATTCTGCAAAGGGAAACTCTCCTCGGGCAGCAAACCACAGTCCCAACGCGCCTCGGATCGAGAAAGCAACGCAAGCCGTTTTCGCCCCCGGAGCCCCGCTCTCCATAGAGCGAACCGGGGCTGGGCTGCCCAGGCTCCCTGGGCCCTGCTGCTTTGCTGGGGGTCTCCGGTGCCCGAAACCCACTCCCCACGGGTTCTCCTTCGTGGGGAAGCAGGATTGGGCGCGCGAAGGCCTTCTGCGCCCAGGCCCCAGCCATGCCCCATGAGCAGGCTCGGCCGCGCAGCGCCTAGGCCCCGTCGCACCGACGGCCCCAAACAATCTTCTAGGAGCTGCATTCTGCAAAGGGAAACTCTCCTCGGGCAGCAAACCACAGCCCCAACTCGCCTCGGATCAAGAAAGCAACGCAAGCCGTTTTCGCCCCCGGCCCACCGCTCTCCATAGAGCGAACAGGGACTGGGCTGCCCCGGCTCCCTGGGCCCTGCTGCGTTGCTGGGGGTCTCCGGTGCCCGAAACCCACTCCCCACGGGTTCTCCTTCGTGGGGAAGCAGGATTGGGCGCGCGAAGCCTTCTGCGCCCAGGCCCCAGCCATGCCCCCTGAGCCGGCTCCGCTGCCCAGCGCCGAGGTCCTTCGAATCGACGGCCATAAACGAACTTCTGGCAGCTGCATTCTGCAAAGGGAAACTCTCCTCGGGCAGCAAACCACAGCCCCAACGCGCCTCGGATCGAGAAAGCAACGCAAGCCATTTTCGCCCCCGGCCCTCCGCTCTCCATAGAGCGAACCGGGGCTGGGCTGCCCCGGCTCCCTGGGCCCTGCTGCTTTGCTGGGGTTCTCGGGTGCCCGAAACCCACTCCCCACGGGTTCTCCTTCGTGGGGAAGCAGGATTGGGCGCGCGAAGGCCTTCTGCGCCCAGGCCCCAGCCATGCCCCCTGAGCCAGCTCGTCCGCTCAGCGCCTAGGCCCCGTCGCACCGACGGCCCCAAACAATCTTCTGGCAGCTGCATTCTGCAAAGGGAAACTCTCCTCGGGCAGCAAACCACAGCCCCAACGCGCCTCGGATCGAGAAAGCAACGCAAGCCGTTTTCGCCCCCGGCCCCCCGCTCTCCATAGAGCGAACCGGGGCTGGGCTGCCCCGGCTCCCTGGGCCCTGCTGCTTTGCTGGGGGTCTCCGGTGCCCGAAACCCACTCCCCACGGGTTCTCCTTCGTGGGGAAGCAGGATTGGGTGCGCGAAGGCCTTCTGCGCCCAGGCCCCAGCCATGCCCCCTTAGCCAGATCGGCCGCGCAGCGCCTAGGCCCCGTCGCACCGACGGCCCGAAACAATCTTCTGGCAGCTGCATTCTGCAAAGGGAAACTCTCCTAGGGCAGCAAACCACAGCCCCAACGCGCCTCGGATCGAGAAAGCAACGCAAGCCGTTTTCGCCCCCGGTCCCCCGCTCTCCATAGAGCGAACCGGGGCTGGGCTGCCCCGGCTCCCTGGGCCCTGCTGCTTTGCTGGGTGTCTCCGGTGCCTGAAACCCACTCCCCACGGGTTCTCCTTCGTGGGGAAGCAGGATTGGGCGCGCGAAGCCTTCTGCACCCAGGCCTCAGCCATGCCCCCTGAGCCGGCTCCGCCACTCAGCGCCAAGGCTCCTTCGAATCGAGGGCCATAAGCGATCTTCTGGCAGCTGCATTCTGCAAAGGGAAACTCTCCTCGGGCAGCAAACCACAGCCCCAACGCGCCTCGGATCGAGATAGCAACGCAAGCCGTTTTCGGCCCGGACCCCCGCTCTCCATAGAGCGAACCGGGGCTGGGCTGCCCCGGCTCCCTGGGCCCTGCTGCTTTGCTGGGCGTCTCCGGTGCCCGAAACCCACTCCCCACGGGTTCTCCTTTGTGGGGAAGCAGGATTGGGCGCGCGAAGGCCTTCTGCGCCCAGGCCCCAGCCATGCCCCCTGAGCCAGCACGTCCGCTCAGCGCCGAGGCCCCCTCGCACCGAAGGCCCGAAACAATCTTCTGGCAGCTGCATTCTGCAAAGGGAAACTCTCCTAGGGCAGCAAACCACAGCCCCAATGCGCCTCGGATCGAGAAAGCAACGCAAGTCGTTTTCGCCCCCGGCCCCCCGTTCTCCATAGAGCGAACGGGGGCTGGGCTGCCCCGGCTCCCTGGGCCCTGCTGCTTTGCTGGGGGTCTCCGGTGCCTGAAACCCACTCCCCACGGGTTCTCCTTCGTGGGGAAGCAGGATTGGGCGCGCAAAGGCCTTCTGCGCCCAGGCCCCAGCCATGCCCCCTGAGCCGGCTCCGCCACTCAGCGCCGAGGATCTTTCGAATCGAGGGCCATAAACGAACTTCTGGCAGCTGCATTCTGCAAAGGGAAACTCTCCTCGGGCAGCAAACCACAGCCCCAACGCGCCTCGGATCGAGAAAGCAACGCAAGCCGTTTTCGCCCCCGGCCCCCCGCTCTCCATAGAGCGAACCGGGGCTGGGCTGCCCCGGCTCCCTGGGCCCTGCTGCTTTGCTGGGGGTCTCGGGTGCCCGAAACCCACTCCCAACGGGTTCTCCTTCGTGGGGAAGCAGGATTGGGCACTCGAAGGCCTTCTGCGCCCAGGCCCCAGACAAGCCCCCTGAGCCAGCTCGGCCCCTCAGCGCCTAGGCCCCGTCGCACCGACGGCCCGAAACAATCTTCTGGCAGCTGCATTCTGCAAAGGGTAACTCTCCTCGGGCAGCAAACCACAGCCCCAACGCGCCTAGGAACGAGAAAGCACTGCAAGCCGTTTTCGCCCCCGACCCCCCACTCTCCATAAAGGTAACCGAGGCTGGGCTGTCCTGGCTCCTTGGGCCCTGCTGCTTTGCTGGAGGTCTCCGGTGCCCGAAACCCACTCCCCACGGGTTCTCCTTCGTGCGGAAGCAGGATTGGGTGCGCGAAGGCCTTCTGCGCCCAGGCCCCAGCCATGCCCCCTGAGCCAGCTCGGCCGCGCAGCGCCTAGGCCCCGTCGCACCGACGGCCCGAAACAATCTTCTGGCAGCTGCATTCTGCAAAGGGTAACTCTCCTCGGGCAGCAAACCACAGCCCCAACGCGCCTCGGATCGAGAAAGCACCGCAAGCCGTTTTTGCCCCCAGCCCTCCGCTCTCCATCGGGCCAACTGGGGCAGGGCTGCCCAGGATCCCTGGGCCCTGCTGCTTTGCTGGGCGTCTCCAGTGCCCGAATCCCACTCCCCACGGGTTCTCCTTCGTGGGGAAGCAGGATTGGGCGCGCGAAGGCCTTCTGCCCCCAGGCCCCAGCAATGCCCCCTGAGCCAGCTCGGCCGTGCAGCGCCGCGGCCCCGTCGCACCGACGGCCCCAAAAAATCTTCTGGCAGCTGCATTCTGCAAAGGGAAACTCTCCTCGGGCAGCAATCCACAGCCCCAACGCGCCTCGGATGGAGAAAGCAACGCAAGCCATTTTCGGCCCGGACCCCCGCTCTCCATAGAGCGAACCGGGGCTGGGGTGCCCCGGCTCCCTGGGCCCTGCTGCTTTGCTGGGTGTCTCCAGTGCCCGAAACCCACTCCCCACGGGTTCTCCTTTGTGGGCAAGCAGGATTGGGCACGCGAAGGCCTTCTGCGCCCAGGCCCCAGCCATGCCCCCTGAGCCAGCACGTCCGCTCAGCGCCGAGGCCCCGTCGCACCGACGGCCCGAAACAATCTTCTGGCAGCTGCATTCTGCAAAGGGAAACTCTTCTCGGGCAGCAAACCACAGCCCCAACGCGCCTCTGATCGAGAAAAAACTGCAAGCTGTTTTCCCCCCCGACCCCCCACTCTCCATAAAGGTAACCGGGGCTGGGCTGCCCTGGCTCCTTGGGCCCTGCTGCTTTGCTGGGGGTCTCCGGTGCCCGAAACCCACTCCCCACGGGTTCTCCTTCGTGGGGAAGCAGGATTGGCCGCGCGAAGCCTTCTGCGCCCAGGCCCCAGCCATGCCCCCTGAGCCAGCTCGTCAGCTCAGCGCCTAGGCCCCGTCGCATCGACGGCCCGAAACAATCTTCTGGCAGCTGCATTCTGCAAAGGGAAACTCTCCTCGGGCAGCAAACCACAGCCCCAACGCGCCTCGGATCGAGAAAGCAACGCAAGCTGTTTTCGCCCCCGGCCCCCCCAACTCCATAGGGCGAATCGGGGCTGGGCTGCCCTGGCTCCCTGGGCCCTGCTGCTTTACTGGGGGTCTCCGGTGCCCGAAACCCACTCCCCACGGGTTCTCCTTCGTGGTTAATCAGGATTGGGTGCGGGAAGCCTTCTGCGCCCAGGCCCCAGCCATGCCCCCTGAGCCAGCTCGGCCTCTCAGCGCCGAGGCCCCGTCGCACCGATGGCCCGAAGCAATCTTCTGGCAGCTGCAACCTGCAAAGGGAAACTCTCTTTGGGCAGCAAACCACAGTCCCAACGCGCCTCGGATCGAGAAAGCAACGCAAGCCGTTTTCGCCCCCGGAGCCCCGCTCTCCATAGAGCGAACCGGGGCTGGGCTGCCCAGGCTCCCTGGGCCCTGCTGCTTTGCTGGGGGTCTCCGGTGCCCGAAACCCACTCCCCACGGGTTCTCCTTCGTGGGGAAGCAGGATTGGGCGCGCGAAGGCCTTCTGCGCCCAGGCCCCAGCCATGCCCCATGAGCAGGCTCGGCCGCGCAGCGCCTAGGCCCCGTCGCACCGACGGCCCCAAACAATCTTCTAGGAGCTGCATTCTGCAAAGGGAAACTCTCCTCGGGCAGCAAACCACAGCCCCAACTCGCCTCGGATCAAGAAAGCAACGCAAGCCGTTTTCGCCCCCGGCCCACCGCTCTCCATAGAGCGAACCGGGACTGGGCTGCCCCGGCTCCCTGGGCCCTGCTGCGTTGCTGGGGGTCTCCGGTGCCCGAAACCCACTCCCCACGGGTTCTCCTTCGTGGGGAAGCAGGATTGGGCGCGCGAAGCCTTCTGCGCCCAGGCCCCAGGCATGCCCCCTGAGTCGGCTCCGCTGCCCAGCGCCGAGGTCCTTCGAATCGACGGCCATAAACGAACTTCTGGCAGCTGCATTCTGCAAAGGGAAACTCTCCTCGGGCAGCAAACCACAGCCCCAACGCGCCTCGGATCGAGAAAGCAACGCAAGCCATTTTCGCCCCCGGCCCTCCGCTCTCCATAGAGCGAACCGGGGCTGGGCTGCCCCGGCTCCCTGGGCCCTGCTGCTTTGCTGGGGTTCTCGGGTGCCCGAAACCCACTCCCCACGGGTTCTCCTTCGTGGGGAAGCAGGATTGGGCGCGCGAAGGCCTTCTGCGCCCAGGCCCCAGCCATGCCCCCTGAGCCAAGCTCGTCCGCTCAGCGCCTAGGCCCCGTCGCACCGACGGCCCCAAACAATCTTCTGGCAGCTGCATTCTGCAAAGGGAAACTCTCCTCGGGCAGCAAACCACAGCCCCAACGCGCCTCGGATCGAGAAAGCAACGCAAACCGTTTTCGCCCCCGGCCCCCCGCTCTCCATAGAGCGAACCGGGGCTGGGCTGCCCCGGCTCCCTGGGCCCTGCTGCTTTGCTGGAGGTCTCCGGTGCCCGAAACCCACTCCCCACGGGTTCTCCTTCGTGGGGAAGCAGGATTGGGTGCGCGAAGGCCTTCTGCGCCCAGGCCCCAGCCATGCCCCCTTAGCCAGATCGGCCGCGCAGCGCCTAGGCCCCGTCGAACCGACGGCCCGAAACAATCTTCTGGCAGCTGCATTCTGCAAAGGGAAACTCTCCTAGGGCAGCAAACCACAGCCCCAACGCGCCTCGGATCGAGAAAGCAACGCAAACCGTTTTCGCCCCCGGTCCCCCGCTCTCCATAGAGCGAACCGGGGCTGGGCTGCCCCGGCTCCCTGGGCCCTGCTGCTTTGCTGGGTGTCTCCGGTGCCTGAAACCCACTCCCCACGGGTTCTCCTTCTTGGGGAAGCAGGATTGGGCGCGCGAAGCCTTCTGCGCCCAGGCCTCAGCCATGCCCCCTGAGCCGGCTCCGCCACTCAGCGCCAAGGCTCCTTCGAATCGAGGGCCATAAACGAACTTCTGGCAGCTGCATTCTGCAAAGGCAAACTCTCCTCGGGCAGCAAACCACAGCCCCAACGCGCCTCGGATCGAGAAAGCAACGCAAGCCGTTTTCGGCCCGGACCCCCGCTCTCCATAGAGCGAACCGGGGCTGGGCTGCCCCGGCTCCCTGGGCCCTGCTGCTTTGCTGGGCGTCTCCGGTGCCCGAAACCCACTCCCTACGGGTTCTCCTTTGTGGGGAAGCAGGATTGGGCGCGCGAAGGCCTTCTGCGCCCAGGCCCCAGCCATGCCCCCTGAGCCAGCACGTCCGCTCAGCGCCGAGGCCCTCTCGCACCGAAGGCCCGAAACAATCTTCTGGCAGCTGCATTCTGCAAAGGGAAACTCTCCTAGGGCAGCAAACCACAGCCCCAATGCGCCTCGGATCGAAAAAGCAACGCAAGTCGTTTTCGCCCCCGGCCCCCCGTTCTCCATAGAGCGAACGGGGGCTGGGCTGCCCCGGCTCCCTGGGCCCTGCTGCTTTGCTGGGGGTCTCCGGTGCCTGAAACCCACTCCCCACGGGTTCTCCTTCGTGGGGAAGCAGGATTGGGCGCGCAAAGGCCTTCTGCGCCCAGGCCCCAGCCATGCCCCCTGAGCCGGCTCCGCCACTCAGCGCCGAGGCTCTTTCGAATCGAGGGCCATAAACGTACTTCTGGCAGCTGCATTCTGCAAAGGGAAACTCTCCTCGGGCAGCAAACCACAGCCCCAACGCGCCTCGGATCGAGAAAGCAACGCAAGCTGTTTTCGCCCCCGGCCCCCCCAACTCCATAGGGCGAACCGGGGCTGGGCTGCCCTGGCTCCCTGGGCCCTGCTGCTTTACTGGGGGTCTCCGGTGCCCGAAACCCACTCCCCACGGGTTCTCCTTCGTGGTTAATCAGGATTGGGTGCGGGAAGCCTTCTGCGCCCAGGCCCCAGCCATGCCCCCTGAGCCAGCTCGGCCTCTCAGCGCCGAGGCCCCGTCGCACCGATGGCCCGAAGCAATCTTCTGGCAGCTGCAACCTGCAAAGGGAAAGTCTCTTTGGGCAGCAAACCACAGCCCCAACGCGCCTCGGATCGAGAAAGCAACGCAAGCCGTTTTCGCCCCCGGCCCCCCGCTCTTCATAAAGCAAACCGGGGCTGGGCTGCCCCGGCTCCCTGGGCCCTGCTGCTTTGCTGGGGGTCTCCGGTGCCCGAAACCCACTCCCCACGGGTTCTCCTTCGTGGGGAAGCAGGATTGGGCGCGCCAAGGCCTTCTACTCCCAGGCCCCAGCCATGCCCCTTGCTCCAGCTCGGCCAGACTGCGCCGAGGCCCTGTCGCACCGATGGCCTGAAACAATCTTCTGGCAGCTGCATTCTGCAAAGGGAAACTCTCCTCGGGCAGCAAACCACAGTCCCAACGCGCCTCGGATCGAGAAAGCAACGCAAGCCGTTTTCGCCCCCGGAGCCCCGCTCTCCATAGAGCGAACCGGGGCTGGGCTGCCCAGGCTCCCTGGGCCCTGCTGCTTTGCTGGGGGTCTCCGGTGCCCGAAACCCACTCCCCACGGGTTCTCCTTCGTGGGGAAGCAGGATTGGGCGCGCGAAGGCCTTCTGCGCCCAGGCCCCAGCCATGCCACATGAGCAGGCTCGGCCGCGCAGCGCCTAGGCCCCGTCGCACCGACGGCCCCAAACAATCTTCTAGGAGCTGCATTCTGCAAAGGGAAACTCTCCTCGGGCAGCAAACCACAGCCCCAACTCGCCTCGGATCAAGAAAGCAACGCAAGCCGTTTTCGTCCCCGGCCCACCGCTCTCCATAGAGCGAACCGGGACTGGGCTGCCCCGGCTCCCTGGGCCCTGCTGCGTTGCTGGGGGTCTCCGGTGCCCGAAACCCACTCCCTACGGGTTCTCCTTCGTGGGGAAGCAGGATTGGGCGCGCGAAGCCTTCTGCGCCCAGGCCCCAGCCATGCCCCCTGAGCCGGCTCCGCTGCCCAGCGCCGAGGTCCTTCGAATCGACGGCCATAAACGAACTTCTGGCAGCTGCATTCTGCAAAGGGAAACTCTCCTCGGGCAGCAAACCACAGCCCCAACGCGCCTCGGATCGAGAAAGCAACGCAAGCCATTTTCGCCCCCGGCCCTCCGCTCTCCATAGAGCGAACCGGGGCTGGGCTGCCCCGGCTCCCTGGGCCCTGCTGCTTTGCTGGGGTTCTCGGGTGCCCGAAACCCACTCCCCACGGGTTCTCCTTCGTGGGGAAGCAGGATTGGGCGCCAAGGCCTTCTGCGCCCAGGACCCAGCCATGCCCCCTGAGCCAAGCTCGTCCGCTCAGCGCCTAGGCCCCGTCGCACCGACGGCCCCAAACAATCTTCTGGCAGCTGCATTCTGCAAAGGGAAACTCTCCTCGGGCAGCAAACCACAGCCCCAACGCGCCTCGGATCGAGAAAGCAATGCAAGCCGTTTTGGTCCCCGGCCGCCCCCACTCCATAGGGCGAACCGGCGCTGGGCTGCCCTGGCTCCCTGGGCCCTGCTGCTTTGCTGGGTGTCTTCGGTGCCCGAAACCCACTCCCCACGGATTCTCCTTTGTGGGGAAGCAGGATTGGGTGCGCGAATGCCTTCTGCGCCCAGGCCCCAGCCATGCCCACTGAGCCAGCACGACCGCTCAGCGCTGAGGCCCCGTCGCACCGACGGCCCGAAACAATCTTCTGGCAGCTGCATTCTGCAAAGGGAAACTCTCCTCGGGCAGCAAACCACAGCCCCAACGCGCCTCGGATCGAGAAAGCAACGCAAGCCGTTTTCGCCCCCGGCCCCCCGCTCTCCATAGAGCGAACCGGGGCTGGGCTGCCCCGGCTCCCTGGGCCCTGCTGCTTTGCTGGGGGTCTCCGGTGCCCGAAACCCACTCCCCACGGGTTCTCCTTCGTGGGGAAGCAGGATTGGGTGCCCGAAGGCCTTCTGCGCCCAGGCCCCAGCCATGCCCCCTAAGCCGGCTCCGCCACTCAGCGCCAAGGCTCCTTCGAATCGAGGACCATAAACGAACTTCTGGCAGCTGCATTCTGCAAAGGGAAACTCTCCTCGGGCAGCAAACCACAGCCCCAACGCGCCTCGGATCGAGAAAGCAACGCAAGCCGTTTTCGGCCCGGACCCCCGCTCTGCATAGAGCGAACCGGGGCTGGGCTGCCCCGGCTCCCTGGGCCCTGCTGCTTTGCTGGGCGTCTCCGGTGCCCGAAACACACTCCCCACGGGTTCTCCTTTGTGGGGAAGCAGGATTGGGCGCGCGAAGGCCTTCTGCGCCCAGGCCCCAGCCATGCCCCCTGAGCCAGCACTTCCGCTCAGCGCCGAGGCCCCCTCGCACCGAAGGCCCGAAACAATCTTCTGGCAGCTGCATTCTGCAAAGGGAAACTCTCCTAGGGCAGCAAACCACAGCCCCAATGCGCCTCGGATCGAGAAAGCAACGCAAGTCGTTTTCGCCCCCGGACCCCCGTTCTCCATAGAGCGAACGGGGGCTGGGCTGCCCCGGCTCCCTGGGCCCTGCTGCTTTGCTGGGGGTCTCCGGTGCCTGAAACCCACTCCCCACGGGTTCTCCTTCGTGGGGAAGCAGGATTGGGCGCGCAAAGGCCTTCTGCGCCCAGGCCCCAGCCATGCCCCCTGAGCCGGCTCCGCCATTCAGCGCCGAGGCTCTTTCGAATCGAGGGCCATAAACGAACTTCTGGCAGCTGCATTCTGCAAAGGGAAACTCTCCTCGGGCAGCATACCACAGCCCCAACGCGCCTCGGATCGAGAAAGCAACGCAAGCCGTTTTCGCCCCCGGCCCCCCGCTCTCCATAGAGCGAACCGGGGCTGGGCTGCCCCGGCTCCCTGGGCCCTGCTGCTTTGCTGGGGGTCTCGGGTGCCCGAAACCCACTCCCCACGGGTTCTCCTTCGTGGGGAAGCAGGATTGGGCACTCGAAGGCCTTCTGCGCCCAGGCCCCAGACATGCCCCCTGAGCCAGCTCGGCCCCTCAGCGCCTAGGCCCCGTCGCACCGACGGCCCGAAACAATCTTCTGGCAGCTGCATTCTGCAAAGGGTAACTCTCCTCGGGCAGCAAACCACAGCCCCAACGCGCCTAGGAACGAGAAAGCACTGCAAGCCGTTTTCGCCCCCGACCCCCCACTCTCCATAAAGGTAACCGAGGCTGGGCTGTCCTGGCTCCTTGGGCCCTGCTGCTTTGCTGGAGGTCTCCGGTGCCCGAAACCCACTCCCCACGGGTTCTCCTTCGTGCGGAAGCAGGATTGGGTGCGCGAAGGCCTTCTGCGCCCAGGCCCCAGCCATGCCCCCTGAGCCAGCTCGGCCGCGCAGCGCCTAGGCCCCGTCGCACCGACGGCCCGAAACAATCTTCTGGCAGCTGCATTCTGCAAAGGGTAACTCTCCTCGGGCAGCAAACCACAGCCCCAACGCGCCTCGGATCGAGAAAGCACCGCAAGCCGTTTTTGCCCCCAGCCCTCCGCTCTCCATCGGGCCAACTGGGGCAGGGCTGCCCAGGATCCCTGGGCCCTGCTACTTTGCTGGGCGTCTCCGGTGCCCGAATCCCACTCCCCACGGGTTCTCCTTCGTGGGGAAGCAGGATTGGGCGCGCGAATGCCTTCTGCCCCCAGGCCCCAGCAATGCCCCCTGAGCCAGCTCGGCCGTGCAGCGCCGAGGCCCCGTCGCACCGACGGCCCCAAACAATCTTCTGGCAGCTGCATTCTGCAAAGGGAAACTCTCCTCGGGCAGCAATCCACAGCCCCAACGCGCCTCGGTTGGAGAAAGCAACGCAAGCCATTTTCGGCCCGGACCCCCGCTCTCCATAGAGCGAACCGGGGCTGGGGAGCCCCGGCTCCCTGGGCCCTGCTGCTTTGCTGGGTGTCTCCAGTGCCCGAAACCCACTCCCCACGGGTTCTCCTTTGTGGGGAAGCAGGATTGGGCGCGCGAAGGCCTTCTGCGCCCAGGCCCCAGCCATGCCCCCTGAGCCAGCACGTCCGCTCAGCGCCGAGGCCCCGTCGCACCGACGGCCCGAAACAATCTTCTGGCAGCTGCATTCTGCAAAGGGAAACTCTTCTCGGGCAGCAAACCACAGCCCCAACGCGCCTCTGATCGAGAAAAAACTGCAAGCTGTTTTCCCCCCCGACCCCCCACTCTCCATAAAGGTAACCGGGGCTGGGCTGCCCTGGCTCCTTGGGCCCTGCTGCTTTGCTGGGGGTCTCCGGTGCCCGAAACACACTCCCCACGGGTTCTCCTTCGTGGGGAAGCAGGATTGGCCGCGCGAAGCCTTCTGCGCCCAGGCCCCAGCCATGCCCCCTGAGCCAGCTCAGCCGCTCAGCGCCGAGGCCCCGTTGCACCGACGGCCCCAAACAATCTTCTGGCAGCTGCATTCTGCAAAGGGAAACTCTCCTCGGGCAGCAAACCACAGCCCCAACGCGCCTCGGATCGAGAAAGCAATGCAGGCCGTTTTCGCCCACGGCCCCCCGCTCTCCATACGGCGAACCGGGGCTGGGCTGCCCTGGCTCCTTGGGCCCTGCTGCTTTGCTGGGGATCTCCGGTGCCTGAAACCCACTCCCCACGGGTTCTCCTTCGTGGGAAAGCAGGATTGGGCGCGCGAATGCCTTCTGCGCCCAGGCCCAGGCATGCCCCCTGAGCCAGCTCGGCGACACAGCGCCGAGGCCCCGTCGCACCGACTGCCCCAAACGATCTCCCGGCAGCTGCAACCTGCAAAGGGAAACTCTCCTCGGGCAGCAAACCACAGCCCCAACGCGCCTCGGATCGAGAAAGCAACGCAAGCCGTTTTCGCCCCCGGCCCCCCGCTCTCCATGGGGCGAACCTGGGCTGGGCTGCCCTGGCTCCCTGGGTCCTGCTGCTTTGCTGGGGGTCTCCGGTGCCCGAATCCCACTCCCCACGGGTTCTCCTTCGTGGGGAAGCAGGATTGGGCGTGCGAGGCCTTCTGCGCCCAGGCCCCAGCCATGCCCCCTGAGCCAGCTCGGCTGCTCAGCGCAGAGGCCCCGTCACACCGAAGGCCCGAAGCAATCTTCTGGCAGCTGAAATCTGCAAAGGGAAACTCTCCTCGGGCAGCAAACCACAGCACCAACGCGCCTCGGAACGAGAAAGCACTGCAAGCCGTTTTCGCCCCCGACCCCCCACTCTCCATAAAGGTAACCGAGGCTGGGCTGCCCCGGCTCCCTGGGCCCTGCTGCTTTGCTGGGGGTCTCCGGTGCCCGAAACCCACTCCCCACGGGTTCTCCTTCATGGGGAAGCAGGATTGGGCGCGCGAAGGCCTTCTGCCCCCAGGCCCCAGCAATGCGCCCTGAGCCAGCTCGGCCGTGCAGCTCCTAGGCCCCGTCTCACCGACGGCCCCAAACAATCTTCCGGCAGCTGCATTCTGCAAAGGGAAACTCTCCTCGGGCAGCAAACCACAGCCCCAACGCGCCTCGGATCGAGAAAGCAACGCAAGCCGTTTTCGGCCCGGACCCCCGCTCTCCATAGAGCGAACCGGGGCTGGGCTGCCCCGGCTCCCTGGGCCCTGCTGCTTTGCTGGGGGTCTCCGGTGCCCGAAACCCACTCCCCACGGGTTCTCCTTTGTGGGGAAGCAGGATTGGGCGCGCGAAGGCCTTCTGCGCCCAGGCCCAAGCCATGCCCCCTGAGACAGCATGTCCGCTCAGCGCCGAGGCCCCGTCGCACCGAAGGCCCGAAACAATCTTCTGGCAGCTGCATTCTGCAAAGGGAAACTCTCCTAGGGCAGCAAACCACAGCCCCAATGCGCCTCGGATCGAGAAAGCATCGCAAGTCGTTTTCGCCCCCGGAGCCCCGTTCTCCATAGAGCGAACCGGGGCTGGGCTGCCCCGGCTCCCTGGGCCCTGCTGCTTTGCTGGGGGTCTCCGGTGCCTGAAACCCACTCCCCACGGGTTCTCCTTCGTGGGGAAGCAGGATTGGGCGCGCAAAGGCCTTCTGCGCCCAGGCCCCAGCCATGCCCCCTGAGACGGCTCCGCCACTCAGCGCCGAGGCTCTTTCGAATCGAGGGCCATAAACGAACTTCTGGCAGCTGCATTCTGCAAAGGGAAACTCTCCTCGGGCAGCAAACCACAGCCCCAACGCGCCTCGGATCGAGAAAGCAACGCAAGCCGTTTTCGCCCCCGGAGCCCCGTTCTCCATAGAGCGAACCGGGGCTGGGCTGCCCAGGCTCCCTGGGCCCTGCTGCTTTGCTGGGGGTCTCCGGTGCCCGAAACCCACTCCCCACGGGTTCTCCTTCGTGGGGAAGCAGGATTGGGCGCGCGAAGGCCTTCTGCGCCCAGGCCCCAGCCATGCCCCATGAGCCATCTCGGCCGAGCAGCGCCTAGGCCCCGTCGCACCGACGGCCCCAAACAATCTTCTGGCAGCTGCATTCTGCAAAGGGAAACTCTCCTCGGGCAGCAAACCACAGCCCCAACTCGCCTCGGATCAAGAAAGCAACGCAAGCCGTTTTCGCCCCCGGCCCCCCGCTCTCCATAGAGCGAACCGGGGCTGGGCTGCCCGAGCTCCCTGGGCCCTGCTGCGTTGCTGGGGGTCTCCGGTGCCCGAAACCCACTCCCCACGGGTTCTCCTTCGTGGGGAAGAAGGATTGGGCGCGCGAAGCCTTCTGCGCCCAGGCACCAGCCATGCCCCCTGAGCCGGCTCCGCTGCCCAGCGCCTAGGTCCTTCGAATCGACGGCCATAAACGAACTTCTGGCAGCTGCATTCTGCAAAGGGAAACTCTCCTCGGGCAGCAAATCACAGCCCCAACGCGCCTCGGATCGAGAAAGCAACGCAAGCCATTTTCGCCCCCGGCCCTCCGCTCTCCATAGAGCGAACCGGGGCTGGGCTGTCCTGGCTCCTTGGGCCCTGCTGCTTTGCTGGAGGTCTCCGGTGCCCGAATCCCACTCCCCACGGGTTCTCCTTCGTGGGGAAGCAGGATTGGGCGCGCGAAGGCCTTCTGCCCCCAGGCCCCAGCAATGCCCCCTGAGCCAGCTCGGCCCCTCAGCGCCTAGGCCCCGTCGCACCGATGGCCCGAAACAATCTTCTGGGAACTGCATTCTGCAAAGGGTAACTCTCCTCGGGCAGCAAACCACAGCCCCAACGCGCCTCGGAACGAGAAAGCACTGCAAGCTGTTTTCCCCCCCGACCCCCCACTCTCCATAAAGGTAACCGAGGCTGGGCTGTCCTGGCTCCTTGGGCCCTGCTGCTTTGCTGGGGGTCTCCGGTGCCCGAAACCCACTCCCCACGGGTTCTCCTTCGTGGGGAAGCAGGATTGGGTGCGCGAAGGCCTTCTGCGCCCAGGCCCCAGCCATGCCCCCTGAGCTAGCTCGGCCGCGCAGCGCCTAGGCCCCGTCGCACCGACGGCCCGAAACAATCTTCTGGCAGCTGCATTCTGCAAAGGGTAACTCTCCTCAGGCAGTAAACCACAGCCCCAACGCGCCTCGGATCGAGAAAGCACCGCAAGCCGTTTTTGCCCCCAGCCCTCCGCTCTCCATCGGGCGAACTGGGGCAGGGCTGCCGAGGATCCCTGGGCCCTGCTGCTTTGCTGGGCGTCTCCGGTGCCCGAATCCCACTCCCCACGGGTTCTCCTTTGTGGGGAAGCAGGATTGGGCGCGCGAAGGCCTTCTGCGCCCAGGCCCCAGCCAGGCCCCCTGAACCAGCACGTCCGCTCAGCGCCGAGGCCCCGTCGCACCGACGGCCCGAAACAATCTTCTGGCAGCTGCATTCTGCAAAGGGAAACTCTCCTCGGGCAGCAAACCACAGCCCCAACGCGCCTCTGATCGAGAAAAAACTGCAAGCTGTTTTCCCCCCCGACCCCCCACTCTCCAAAAAGGTAACCGGGGCTGGGCTGCCCCGGCTCCCTGGGCCCTGCTGCTTTGCTGGGTGTCTCCGGTGCCTGAAACCCACTCCCCACGGGTTCTCCTTCGTGGGGAAGCAGGATTGGGCTCGCGAAGCCTTCTGCGCCCAGGCCTCAGCCATGCCCCCTGAGCCGGCTCCGCCACTCAGCGCCAAGGCTCCTTCGAATCGAGGGCCATAAACGAACTTCTGGCAGCTGCATTCTGCAAAGGGAAACTCTCCTCGGGCAGCAAACCACAGCCCCAACGCGCCTCGGATCGAGAAAGCAACGCAAGCCGTTTTTGCCCCCAGCCCTCCGCTCTCCATCGGGCGAACTGGGGTAGGGATGCCCAGGATCCCTGGGCCCTGCTGCTTTGCTGGGGGTCTCCGGTGCCCGAAACCCACTCCCCACGGGTTCTCCTTCATGGGGAAGCAGGATTGGGCGCGCGAAGGCCTTCTGCCCCCAGGCCCCAGCAATGCGCCCTGAGCCAGCTCGGCCGTGCAGCTCCTAGGCCCCGTCTCACCGACGGCCCCAAACAATCTTCCGGCAGCTGCATTCTGCAAAGGGAAACTCTCCTCGGGCAGCAAACCACAGCCCCAACGCGCCTCGGATCGAGAAAGCAACGCAAGCCGTTTTCGGCCCTGACCCCCGCTCTCCATAGAGCGAACCGGGGCTGGGCTGCCCCGGCTCCCTGGGCCCTGCTGCTTTGCTGGGGGTCTCCGGTGCCCGAAACCCACTCCCCACGGGTTCTCCTTTGTGGGGAAGCAGGATTGGGCGCGCGAAGGCCTTCTGCGCCCAGGCCCAAGCCATGCCCCCTGAGACAGCATGTCCGCTCAGCGCCGAGGCCCCGTCGCACCGAAGGCCCGAAACAATCTTCTGGCAGCTGCATTCTGCAAAGGGAAACTCTCCTAGGGCAGCAAACCACAGCCCCAATGCGCCTCGGATCGAGAAAGCATCGCAAGTCGTTTTCGCCCCCGGAGCCCCGTTCTCCATAGAGCGAACCGGGGCTGGGCTGCCCCGGCTCCCTGGGCCCTGCTGCTTTGCTGGGGGTCTCCGGTGCCTGAAACCCACTCCCCACGGGTTCTCCTTCGTGGGGAAGCAGGATTGGGCGCGCAAAGGCCTTCTGCGCCCAGGCCCCAGCCATGCCCCCTGAGACGGCTCCGCCACTCAGCGCCGAAGCCCCGTCGCACCGATGGCCCCAAACGAGCTTCTAGCAGCTGCATTCTGCAAAGGGAAACTCTCCTCGGGCAGCAAACCACAGCCCCAACGCGCCTCGGATCGAGAAAGCAACGCAAGCCGTTTTCGCCCCCGGAGCCCCGTTCTCCATAGAGCGAACCGGGGCTGGGCTGCCCAGGCTCCCTGGGCCCTGCTTCTTTGCTGGGGGTCTCCGGTGCCCGAAACCCACTCCCCACGGGTTCTCCTTCGTGGGGAAGCAGGATTGGGCGCGCGAAGGCCTTCTGCGCCCAGGCCCCAGCCATGCCCCATGAGCCATCTCGGCCGAGCAGCGCCTAGGCCCCGTCGCACCGACGGCCCCAAACAATCTTCTGGCAGCTGCATTCTGCAAAGGGAAACTCTCCTCGGGCAGCAAACCACAGCCCCAACTCGCCTCGGATCAAGAAAGCAACGCAAGCCGTTTTCGCCCCCGGCCCCCCGCTCTCCATAGAGCGAACCGGGGCTGGGCTGCCCGGGCTCCCTGGGCCCTGCTGCGTTGCTGGGGGTCTCCGGTGCCCGAAACCCACTCCCCACGGGTTCTCCTTCGTGGGGAAGAAGGATTGGGCGCGCGAAGCCTTCTGCGCCCAGGCACCAGCCATGCCCCCTGAGCCGGCTCCGCTGCCCAGCGCCTAGGTCCTTCGAATCGACGGCCATAAACGAACTTCTGGCAGCTGCATTCTGCAAAGGGAAACTCTCCTCGGGCAGCAAATCACAGCCCCAACGCGCCTCGGATCGAGAAAGCAACGCAAGCCATTTTCGCCCCCGGCCCTCCGCTCTCCATAGAGCGAACCGGGGCTGGGCTGTCCTGGCTCCTTGGGCCCTGCTGCTTTGCTGGAGGTCTCCGGTGCCCGAATCCCACTCCCCACGGGTTCTCCTTCGTGGGGAAGCAGGATTGGGCGCGCGAAGGCCTTCTGCCCCCAGGCCCCAGCAATGCCCCCTGAGCCAGCTCGGCCGTGCAGCGCCGAGGCCCCGTCGCACCGACGGCCCCAAACAATCTTCTGGCAGCTGCATTCTGCAAAGGGAAACTCTCCTCGGGCAGCAAACCACAGCCCCAACGCGCCTCGGATGGAGAAAGCAACGCAAGCCATTTTCGGCCCGGACCCCCGCTCTCCATAGAGCGAACCGGGGCTGGGCTGCCCCGGCTCCCTGGGCCCTGCTGCTTTGCTGGGTGTCTCCAGTGCCCGAAACCCACTCCCCACGGGTTCTCCTTTGTGGGGAAGCAGGATTGGGCGCGCGAAGGCCTTCTGCGCCCAGGCCCCAGCCAGGCCCCCTGAGCCAGCACGTCCGCTCAGCGCCGAGGCCCCGTCGCACCGACGGCCCGAAACAATCTTCTGGCAGCTGCATTCTGCAAAGGGAAACTCTCCTCGGGCAGCAAACCACAGCCCCAACGTGCCTCTGATCGAGAAAAAACTGCAAGCTGTTTTCCCCCCCGACCCCCCACTCTCCAAAAAGGTAACCGGGGCTGGGCTGCCCTGGCTCTTTGGGCCCTGCTGCTTTGCTGGGGGTCTCCGGTGCCCGAAACCCACTCCCCACGGGTTCTCCTTCGTGGGGAAGCAGGATTGGCCGCGCGAAGCCTTCTGCGCCCAGGCCCCAGCCATGCCCCCTGAGCCAGCTCGGCCGCTCAGCGCCGAGGCCCCGTTGCACCGACGGCCCGAAACAATCTTCTGGCAGCTGCATTCTGCAAAGGGAAACTCTCCTCGGGCAGCAAACCACAGCCCCAACGCGCCTCGGATCGAGAAAGCAATGCAGGCCGTTTTCGCCCACGGCCCCCCGCTCTACATACGGCGAACCGGGGCTGGGCTGCCCTGGCTCCTTGGGCCCTGCTGCTTTGCTGGGGATCTCCGGTGCCTGAAACCCACTCCCCACGGGTTCTCCTTCGTGGGAAAGCAGGATTGGGCGCGCGAATGCCTTCTGCGCCCAGGCCCCAGGCATGCCCCCTGAGCCAGCTTGGCGACACAGCGCCGAGGCCCCATCGCTCCGATGGCCCCAAACGATCTCCCGGCAGCTGCATTCTGCAAAGGGAAACTCTCCTCGGGCAGCAAACCACAGCCCCAACGCGCCTCGGATCGAGAAAGCAACGCAAGCCGTTTTCGCCCCCGGCCCCCCGCTCTCCATAGGGCGAACCTGGGCTGGGCTGCCCTGGCTCCCTGGGTCCTGCTGCTTTGCTGGGGGTCTCCGGTGCCCGAATCCCACTCCCCACGGGTTCTCCTTCGTGGGGAAGCAGGATTGGGCGTGCGAGGCCTTCTGCGCCCAGGCCCCAGCCATGCCCCCTGAGCCAGCTCGGCTGCTCAGCGCCGAGGCCCCGTCACACCGATGGCCCGAAGCAATCTTCTGGCAGCTGCAACCTGCAAAGGGAAACTCTCCTCGGGCAGCAAACCACAGCCCCAACGCGCCTCGGAACGAGAAAGCACTGCAAGCCGTTTTCGCCCCCGACCCCCCACTCTCCATAAAGGTAACCGAGGCTGGGCTGCCCCGGCTCCCTGGGCCCTGCTGCTTTGCTGGGGGTCTCCGGTGCCCGAAACCCACTCCCCACGGGTTCTCCTTCGTGGGGAAGCAGGATTGGGCGCGCCAAGGTCTTCTACGCCCAAGCCCCAGCCATGCCCCTTGGTCCAGCTCGGCCGCACTGCGCCGAGGCCCTGTCGCACCGATGGCCTGAAACAATTTTCTGGCAGCTGCATTCTGCAAAGGGAAACTCTCCTCGGGCAGCAAACCACAGCCCCAACGCGCCTCGGATTGAGAAAGCAACGCAAGCCGTTTTCGCCCCCGGAGCCTCGTTCTCCATAGAGCGAACCGGGGCTGGGCTGCCCAGGCTCCCTGGGCCCTGCTGCTTTGCTGGGGGTCTCCGGTGCCCGAAACCCACTCCCCACGGGTTCTCCTTTGTGGGGAAGCAGGATTGGGCACTCGAAGGCCTTCTGCGCCGAAGCCCCAGACATGCCCCCTGAGCCAGCTCGGCCCCTCAGCGCCTAGGCCCCGTCGCACCGACGGCCCGAAACAATCTTCTGGGAACTGCATTCTGCAAAGGGTAACTCTCCTCGGGCAGCAAACCACAGCCCCAACGCGCCTCGGAACGAGAAAGCACTGCAAGCCGTTTTCGCCCCCGACCCCCCACTCTCCATAAAGGTAACCGAGGCTGGGCTGTCCTGGCTCCTTGGGCCCTGCTGCTTTGCTGGGGGTCTCCGGTGCCCGAAACCCACTCCCCACGGGTTCTCCTTCGTGGGGAAGCAGGATTGGGTGCGCGAAGGCCTTCTGCGCCCAGGCCCCAGCCATGCCCCCTGAGCTAGCTCGGCCGCGCAGCGCCTAGGCCCCGTCGCACCGACGGCCCGAAACAATCTTCTGGCAGCTGCATTCTGCAAAGGGTAACTCTCCTCAGGCAGTAAACCACAGCCCCAACGCGCCTCGGATCGAGAAAGCACCGCAAGCCGTTTTTGCCCCCAGCCCTCCGCTCTCCATCGGGCGAACTGGGGCAGGGCTGCCGAGGATCCCTGGGCCCTGCTGCTTTGCTGGGCGTCTCCGGTGCCCGAATCCCACTCCCCACGGGTTCTCCTTTGTGGGGAAGCAGGATTGGGCGCGCGAAGGCCTTCTGCGCCCAGGCCCCAGCCAGGCCCCCTGAACCAGCACGTCCGCTCAGCGCCGAGGCCCCGTCGCACCGACGGCCCGAAACAATCTTCTGGCAGCTGCATTCTGCAAAGGGAAACTCTCCTCGGGCAGCAAACCACAGCCCCAACGCGCCTCTGATCGAGAAAAAACTGCAAGCTGTTTTCCCCCCCGACCCCCCACTCTCCAAAAAGGTAACCGGGGCTGGGCTGCCCCGGCTCCCTGGGCCCTGCTGCTTTGCTGGGTGTCTCCGGTGCCTGAAACCCACTCCCCACGGGTTCTCCTTCGTGGGGAAGCAGGATTGGGCTCGCGAAGCCTTCTGCGCCCAGGCCTCAGCCATGCCCCCTGAGCCGGCTCCGCCACTCAGCGCCAAGGCTCCTTCGAATCGAGGGCCATAAACGAACTTCTGGCAGCTGCATTCTGCAAAGGGAAACTCTCCTCGGGCAGCAAACCACAGCCCCAACGCGCCTCGGATCGAGAAAGCAACGCAAGCCGTTTTTGCCCCCAGCCCTCCGCTCTCCATCGGGCGAACTGGGGTAGGGATGCCCAGGATCCCTGGGCCCTGCTGCTTTGCTGGGGGTCTCCGGTGCCCGAAACCCACTCCCCACGGGTTCTCCTTCATGGGGAAGCAGGATTGGGCGCGCGAAGGCCTTCTGCCCCCAGGCCCCAGCAATGCCCCCTGAGCCAGCTCGGCCGTGCAGCTCCTAGGCCCCGTCTCACCGACGGCCCCAAACAATCTTCTGGCAGCTGCATTCTGCAAAGGGAAACTCTCCTCGGGCAGCAAACCACAGCCCCAACGCGCCTCGGATCGAGAAAGCAACGCAAGCCGTTTTCGGCCCGGACCCCCGCTCTCCATAGAGCGAACCGGGGCTGGGCTGCCCCGGCTCCCTGGGCCCTGCTGCTTTGCTGGGGGTCTCCGGTGCCCGAAACCCACTCCCCACGGGTTCTCCTTTGTGGGGAAGCAGGATTGGGCGTGCGAAGGCCTTCTGCGCCCAGGCCCCAGCCATGCCCCCTGAGACAGCATGTCCGCTCAGCGCCGAGGCCCTGTCGCACCGAAGGCCCGAAACAATCTTCTGGCAGCTGCATTCTGCAAAGGGAAACTCTCCTAGGGCAGCAAACCACAGCCCCAATGCGCCTCGGATCGAGAAAGCATCGCAAGTCGTTTTCGCCCCCGGAGCCCCGTTCTCCATAGAGCGAACCGGGGCTGGGCTGCCCCGGCTCCCTGGGCCCTGCTGCTTTGCTGGGGGTCTCCGGTGCCTGAAACCCACTCCCCACGGGTTCTCCTTCGTGGGGAAGCAGGATTGGGCGCGCAAAGGCCTTCTGCGCCCAGGCCCCAGCCATGCCCCCTGAGACGGCTCCGCCACTCAGCGCCGAGGCTCTTTCGAATCGAGGGCCATAAACGAACTTCTGGCAGCTGCATTCTGCAAAGGGAAACTCTCCTCGGGCAGCAAACCACAGCCCCAACGCGCCTCGGATCGAGAAAGCAACGCAAGCCGTTTTCGCCCCCGGAGCCCCGTTCTCCATAGAGCGAACCGGGGCTGGGCTGCCCAGGCTCCCTGGGCCCTGCTGCTTTGCTGGGGGTCTCCGGTGCCCGAAACCCACTCCCCACGGGTTCTCCTTCGTGGGGAAGCAGGATTGGGCGCGCGAAGGCCTTCTGCGCCCAGGCCCCAGCCATGCCCCATGAGCCATCTCGGCCGAGCAGCGCCTAGGCCCCGTCGCACCGACGGCCCCAAACAATCTTCTGGCAGCTGCATTCTGCAAAGGGAAACTCTCCTCGGGCAGCAAACCACAGCCCCAACTCGCCTCGGATCAAGAAAGCAACGCAAGCCGTTTTCGCCCCCGGCCCCCCGCTCTCCATAGAGCGAACCGGGGCTGGGCTGCCCGGGCTCCCTGGGCCCTGCTGCGTTGCTGGGGGTCTCCGGTGCCCGAAACCCACTCCCCACGGGTTCTCCTTCGTGGGGAAGAAGGATTGGGCGCGCGAAGCCTTCTGCGCCCAGGCACCAGCCATGCCCCCTTAGCCGGCTCCGCTGCCCAGCGCCTAGGTCCTTCGAATCGACGGCCATAAACGAACTTCTGGCAGCTGCATTCTGCAAAGGGAAACTCTCCTCGGGCAGCAAATCACAGCCCCAACGCGCCTCGGATCGAGAAAGCAACGCAAGCCATTTTCGCCCCCGGCCCTCCGCTCTCCATAGAGCGAACCGGGGCTGGGCTGTCCTGGCTCCTTGGGCCCTGCTGCTTTGCTGGAGGTCTCCGGTGCCCGAATCCCACTCCCCACGGGTTCTCCTTCGTGGGGAAGCAGGATTGGGCGCGCGAAGGCCTTCTGCCCCCAGGCCCCAGCAATGCCCCCTGAGCCAGCTCGGCCGTGCAGCGCCGAGGCCCCGTCGCACCGACGGCCCCAAACAATCTTCTGGCAGCTGCATTCTGCAAAGGGAAACTCTCCTCGGGCAGCAAACCACAGCCCCAACGCGCCTCGGATGGAGAAAGCAACGCAAGCCATTTTCGGCCCGGACCCCCGATCTCCATAGAGCGAACCGGGGCTGGGCTGCCCCGGCTCCCTGGGCCCTGCTGCTTTGCTGGGTGTCTCCAGTGCCCGAAACCCACTCCCCACGGGTTCTCCTTTGTGGGGAAGCAGGATTGGGCGCGCGAAGGCCTTCTGCGCCCAGGCCCCAGCCAGGCCCCCTGAGCCAGCACGTCCGCTCAGCGCCGAGGCCCCGTCGCACCGACGGCCCGAAACAATCTTCTGGCAGCTGCATTCTGCAAAGGGAAACTCTCCTCGGGCAGCAAACCACAGCCCCAACGCGCCTCTGATCGAGAAAAAACTGCAAGCTGTTTTCCCCCCCGACCCCCCACTCTCCAAACAGGTAACCGGGGCTGGGCTGCCCTGGCTCCTTGGGCCCTGCTGCTTTGCTGGGGGTCTCCGGTGCCCGAAACCCACTCCCCACGGGTTCTCCTTCGTGGGGAAGCAGGATTGGCCGCGCGAAGCCTTCTGCGCCCAGGCCCCAGCCATGCCCCCTGAGCCAGCTCGGCCGCTCAGCGCCGAGGCCCCTTCGCACCGACGGCCCCAAACAATCTTCTGGCAGCTGCATTCTGCAAAGGGAAACTCTCCTCGGGCAGCAAACCACAGCCCCAACGCGCCTCGGATCGAGAAAGCAATGCAGGCCGTTTTCGCCCACGGCCCCCCGCTCTACATACGGCGAACCGGGGCTGGGCTGCCCTGGCTCCTTGGGCCCTGCTGCTTTGCTGGGGATCTCCGGTGCCTGAAACCCACTCCCCACGGGTTCTCCTTCGTGGGAAAGCAGGATTGGGCGCGCGAATGCCTTCTGCGCCCAGGCCCCAGGCATGCCCCCTGAGCCAGCTTGGCGACACAGCGCCGAGGCCCCATCGCACCGATGGCCCCAAACGATCTCCCGGCAGCTGCATTCTGCAAAGGGAAACTCTCCTCGGGCAGCAAACCACAGCCCCAACGCGCCTCGGATCGAGAAAGCAACGCAAGCCGTTTTCGCCCCCGGCCCCCCGCTCTCCATAGGGCGAACCTGGGCTGGGCTGCCCTGGCTCCCTGGGTCCTGCTGCTTTGCTGGGGGTCTCCGGTGCCCGAATCCCACTCCCCACGGGTTCTCCTTCGTGGGGAAGCAGGATTGGGCGTGCGAGGCCTTCTGCGCCCAGGCCCCAGCCATGCCCCCTGAGCCAGCTCGGCCACTCAGCGCCGAGGCCCCGTCACACCGATGGCCCGAAGCAATCTTCTGGCAGCTGCAACCTGCAAAGGGAAACTCTCCTCGGGCAGCAAACCACAGCCCCAACGCGCCTCGGAACGAGAAAGCACTGCAAGCCGTTTTCGCCCCCGACCCCCCACTCTCCATAAAGGTAACCGAGGCTGGGCTGCCCCGGCTCCCTGGGCCCTGCTGCTTTGCTGGGGGTCTCCGGTGCCCGAAACCCACTCCCCACGGGTTCTCCTTCGTGGGGAAGCAGGATTGGGCGCGCCAAGGTCTTCTACGCCCAAGCCCCAGCCATGCCCCTTGGTCCAGCTCGGCCGCACTGCGCCGAGGCCCTGTCGCACCGATGGCCTGAAACAATTTTCTGGCAGCTGCATTCTGCAAAGGGAAACTCTCCTCGGGCAGCAAACCACAGCCCCAACGCGCCTCGGATTGAGAAAGCAACGCAAGCCGTTTTCGCCCCCGGAGCCTCGTTCTCCATAGAGCGAACCGGGGCTGGGCTGCCCAGGCTCCCTGGGCCCTGCTGCTTTGCTGGGGGTCTCCGGTGCCCGAAACCCACTCCCCACGGGTTCTCCTTCGTGGGGAAGCAGGATTGGGCACTCGAAGGCCTTCTGCGCCGAAGCCCCAGACATGCCCCCTGAGCCAGCTCGGCCCCTCAGCGCCTAGGCCCCGTCGCACCGACGGCCCGAAACAATCTTCTGGGAACTGCATTCTGCAAAGGGTAACTCTCCTCGGGCAGCAAACCACAGCCCCAACGCGCCTCGGAACGAGAAAGCACTGCAAGCCGTTTTCGCCCCCGACCCCCCACTCTCCATAAAGGTAACCGAGGCTGGGCTGTCCTGGCTCCTTGGGCCCTGCTGCTTTGCTGGGGGTCTCCGGTGCCCGAAACCCACTCCCCACGGGTTCTCCTTCGTGGGGAAGCAGGATTGGGTGCGCGAAGGCCTTCTGCGCCCAGGCCCCAGCCATGCCCCCTGAGCTAGCTCGGCCGCGCAGCGCCTAGGCCCCGTCGCACCGACGGCCCGAAACAATCTTCTGGCAGCTGCATTCTGCAAAGGGTAACTCTCCTCGGGCAGTAAACCACAGCCCCAACGCGCCTCGGATCGAGAAAGCACCGCAAGCCGTTTTTGCCCCCAGCCCTCCGCTCTCCATCGGGCGAACTGGGGCAGGGCTGCCGAGGATCCCTGGGCCCTGCTGCTTTGCTGGGCATCTCCGGTGCCCGAATCCCACTCCCCACGGGTTCTCCTTCGAGGGGAAGCAGAATTGTGCGCGCGAAGGCCTTCTGCCCCCAGGCCCCAGCAATGCCCCCTGAGCCGGCTCTGCCGTGCAGCGCCGAGGCCCCGTCGCACCGACGGCCCCAAACAATCTTCTGGCAGCTGCATTCTGCAAAGGGAAACTCTCCTCGGGCAGCAAACCACAGCCCCAACGCGCCTCGGATGGAGAAAGCAACGCAAGCCGTTTTCGGCCCGGACCCCCACTCTCCATAGAGCGAACCTGGGCTGGCCTGCCCCGGCTCCCTGGGCCCTGCTGCTTTGCTGGGTGTCTCCAGTGTCCGAAACCCACTCCCCACGGGTTCTCCTTTGTGGGGAAGCAGGATTGGGCGCGCGAAGGCCTTTTGCGCCCAGGCCCCAGCCATGCCCCCTGAGCCAGCACGTCCGCTAAGCGCCGAGGCCCCGTCGCACCGACGGCCCGAAACAATCTTCTGGCAGCTGCAACCTGCAAAGGGAAACTCTCCTCGGGCAGCAAACCACAGCCCCAACGCGCCTCGGATCGAGAAAGCAACGCCAGCCGTTTTCGCCCCCGGCCCACGCCACTCCATAGGGCGAATGGGGGCTGGGCTGCCCCGGCTCCCTGGGCCCTGCTGCTTTGCTGGGGGTATCCAAGCCCGAAACCCACTCCCCACGGGTTCTCCTTCGTGGGGAAGCAGGATTGGGCGCGCCAAGGCCTTCTACTCCCAGGCCCCAGCCATGCCCCTTGGTCCAGCTCGGCCGCACTGCGCCGAGGCCCTGTCGCACCGATGGCCTGAAACAATCTTCTGGCAGCTGCATTCTGCAAAGGGAAACTCTCCTCGGGCAGCAAACCACAGCCCCAACGCGCCTCGGATCAAGAAAGCAACGCAAGCCGTTTTGGTCCTCGGCCCCCCGCTCTCCATAGAGCGAACCGGGGCTGGGCTGCCCCAGCTCCCTGGGCCCTGCTGCTTTGCTGGGGGTCTCCGGTGCCTGAAACCCACTCCCCACGGGTTCTCCTTCGTGGGGAAGCAGGATTGGGCGCGCGAAGCCTTCTGCGCCAAGGCCCTAGCCATGCCCCCTGAGCCGGCTCCGCTGCCCAGCGCCGAGGTCCTTCGAATCGACGGCCATAAACGAACTTCTGGCAGCTGCATTCTGCAAAGGGAAACTCTCCTCGGGCAGCAAACCACAGCCCCAACGCGCCTCGGATCGAGAAAGCAACGCAAGCCGTTTTTGCCCCCAGCCCTCCGCTCTCCATCGGGCGAACTGGGGCAGGGCTGCCCCGGCTCCCTGGGCCCTGCTGCTTTGCTGGGTGTCTCCGGTGCCCGAAACCCACTCCCCACGGGTTCTCCTTCATTGGGAAGCAGGATTGGGCGCACGAAGGCCTTCTGCGCCCAGGCCCCAGCCATGCCCCCTGAGCCAGCTCGGCCGCTCATCGCCGAGGCCCCGTCCCAACGACGGCCCGAAACAATCTTCTGGCAGCTGCATTCTGCAAAGGGAAACTCTCCTCGGGCAGCAAACCACAGCCCCAACGCGCCTCGGATCGAGAAAGCAATGCAAGCCGTTTTGGTCCCCGGCCACCCCCACTCCATAGGGCGAACCGGGGCTGGGCTGCCCCGGCTCCCTGGGCCCTGCTGCTTTGCTGGGGGTCTCTGGTGCCCGAACCCCACTCCCCACGGGTTCTCCTTCGTGGGGAAGCGGGAATGGGCGTGCGAATGCCTTCTGCGCCCAGGCCCCAGCCATGCCCCCTGAGCCAGCTCGGCCACTCAGCGCCGAGGCCCCGTCGCACCAACGGCCCCAAACAATCTTCTGGCAGCTGCATTCTGCAAAGGGAAACTCTCCTTGGGCAGCAAACCACAGCCCCAACGCGCCTCGGATCGAGAAAGCAACGCAAGCCGTTTTCGCCCCCGGCCCCCTGCCCTCCATCGGGCGAACTGGGGCAGGGCTGCCCCGGCTCCCTGGGCCCTGCTGCTTTGCTGGGGGTCTCCGGTGCCCGAAACCCACTCCCCACGGGTTCTCCTTCGTGGGGAAGCAGGATTGGGCGCACGAAGGCCTTCTGCGCCCAGGCCCCAGCCTTGCCCCCTGAGCCAGCTCGGCTGCTCAGCGCCGAGGCCCCGTCGCAACGACGGCCCCAAACAATCTTCTGGCAGCTGCATTCTGCAAAGGGAAACTCTCCTTGGGCAGCAAACCACAGCCCCAAAGCGCCTCGAATCGAGAAAGCAACGCAAGCCGTTTTCGCCCCCGGACCCCCCTCTCCATATGGCGAACCTGGGCTGGGCTGCCCTGGCTCCTTGGGCCCTGCTGCTTTGCTGGGGGTCTCCGGTGCCCGAAACCCACTCCCCACGGGTTCTCATTCGTGGGGAAGCGGGAATGGGCGTACGAAGGCCTTCTGCGCCCAGCCCCCAGCCATGCCCCCTGAGCCAGCTCGTACGATTAGCGCCGAGGCCCCGTCGCACCGATGGCCCGAAACAATCTTCTGGCAGCTGCATTCTGCAAAGGGAAACTCTCCTTGGGCAGCAAACCACAGCCCCAATGCGCCTCGGATCAAGAAAGCAACGCAAGCCGTTTTCGCCCCCGGACCCCCGCTCTCCATAGAGCGAACCGGAGCTGGGCTGCCCAGGCTCCCTGGGCCCTGCTGCTTTGCTGGGGGTCTCCGGTGCCCGAAACCCACTCCCCACGGGTTCTCCTTCGTGGGGAAGCAGGATTGGGCGCGCGAAGGCCTTCTGCGCCCAGGCACCAGCCATGCCCCTTGGTCCAGCTCGGCCGCACTGCGCCGAGGCCCTGTCGCACCGATGGCCTGAAACAATCTTCTGGCAGCTGCATTCTGCAAAGGGAAACTCTCCTCGGGCAGCAAACCACAGCCCCAACGCGCCTCGGATCGAGAAAGCAATGCAAGCCGTTTTGGTCCCCGGCCACCCCCACTCCATAGAGCGAACCGGGGCAGGGCTGCCCCGGCTGCCTGGGCCCTGCTGCTTTGCTGGGGGTCTCCGGTGCCCGAAACCCACTCCCCACGGGTTCTCCTTCGTGGGGAAGCGGGAATGGGAGTGCGAATGCCTTCTGCGCCCAGGCCCCAGCCATGCCCCCTGAGCCAGCTCGGCCACTCAGCGCCTAGGCCCCGTCGCACCAACGGCCCCAAACAATCTTCTGGCAGCTGCATTCTGCAAAGGGAAACTCTCCTTGGGCAGCAAACCACAGCCCCAACGCGCCTCGGATTGAGAAAGCAACGCAAGCCGTTTTCGCCCCCGGCCCCCTGCCCTCCATCGGGCGAACTGGGGCAGGGCTGCCCCGGCTCCCTGGGCCCTGCTGCTTTGCTGGGGGTCTCCGGTGCCCGAAACCCACTCCCCACGGGTTCTCCTTCGTGGGGAAGCAGGATTGGGCGCACGAAGGCCATCTGCGCCCAGGCCCCAGCCTTGCCCCCTGAGCCAGCTCGGCCGCTCAGCGCCGAGGCCCCGTCGCAACGACGGCCCCAAACAATCTTCTGGCAGCTGCATTCTGCAAAGGGAAACTCTCCTTGGGCAGCAAACCACAGCCCCAACGCGCCTCGAATCGAGAAAGCAACGCAAGCCGTTTTCGCCCCCGGACCCCCCTCTCCATATGGCGAACCTGGGCTGGGCTGCCCTGGCTCCCTGGGCCCTGCTGCTTTGCTGGGGGTCTCCGGTGCCCGAAACCCACTCCGCACGGGTTCTCATTCGTGGGGAAGCGGGAATGGGCGTACGAAGGCCTTCTGCGCCCAGCCCCCAGCCATGCCCCCTGAGCCGGCTCCGCTGCCCAGCGCCGAGGTCCTTCGAATCGACGGCCATAAACGAACTTCTGGCAGCTGCATTCTGCAAAGGGAAACTCTCCTCCGGCAGCAAACCACAGCCCCAACACGCCTCGGATCGAGAAAGCAACGCAAGCCATTTTCGCCCCCGGCACCCCGCTCTCCATAGAGCGAACCGGGGCTGGGCTGCCCCGGCTCCCTGGGCCCTGCTGCTTTGCTGGGGGTCTCCGGTGCCTGAAACCCACTCCCCACGGGTTCTCCTTCGTGGGGAAGCAGGATTGGGCGCGCGAAACCTTCTGCGCCCAGGCCCCAGCCATGCCCCCTGAGCCGGCTCCGCTGCCCAGCGCCGAGGTCCTTCGAATCGACGGCCATAAACGAACTTCTGGCAGCTGCATTCTGCAAAGGGAAACTCTCCTCGGGCAGCAAACCACAGCCCCAACACGCCTCGGATCGAGAAAGCAACGCAAGCCATTTTCGCCCCCGGCACCCCGCTCTCCATAGAGCGAACCGGGGCTGGGCTGCCCCGGCTCCCTGGGCCCTGCTGCTTTGCTGGGGGTCTCCGGTGCCTGAAACCCACTCCCCACGGGTTCTCCTTCGTGGGGAAGCAGGATTGGGCGCGCGAAACCTTCTGCGCCCAGGCCCCAGCCATGCCCCCTGAGCCGGCTCCGCTGCCCAGCGCCGAGGTCCTTCGAATCGACGGCCATAAACGAACTTCTGGCAGCTGCATTCTGCAAAGGGAAACTCTCCTCGGGCAGCAAACCACAGCCCCAACGCGCCTCGGATCAAGAAAGCAACGCAAGCCGTTTTTGCTCCCAGCCCTCCGCTCTCCATCGGGCGAACTGGGGCAGGGCTGCCCCGGCTCCCTGGGCCCTGCTGCTTTGCTGGGTGTCTCCGGTGCCCGAAACCCACTCCCCACGGGTTCTCCTTCATTGGGAAGCAGGATTGGGCGCACGAAGGCCTTCTGCGCCCAGGCCCCAGCCATGCCCCCTGAGCCAGCTCGGCCGCTCGGCGCCGAGGCCCCGTCGCAACGACCTCCCGAAACAATCTTCTGGCAGGTGCATTCTGCAAAGGGAAACTCTCCTCAGGCAGCAAACCACAGCCCCAACGCGCCTCGGATCGATAAAGCAACGCAAGCCGTTTTCGCCCCTGGCCCCCCGCTCTCCATAGGGCGAACCGGGGCTGGGCTGCCCTGGCTCCCTGGGCCCTGCTGCTTTGCTGGGGGTCTCCGGTGCCCGAACCCCACTCCCCACGGGTTCTCCTTCGTGGGGAAGCGGGAATGGGCGTGCGAAGGCCTTCTGCGCCCAGCCCCCAGCCATGCCCCCTGAGCCAGCTCGTACGATTAGCGCCGAGGCCCCGTCGCACCGATGGCCCGAAACAATCTTCTGGCAGCTGCATTCTGCAAAGGGAAACTCTCCTCGGGCAGCAAACCACAGCCCCAATGCGCCTCGGATCAAGAAAGCAACGCAAGCCGTTTTCGCCCCCGGACCCCCGCTCTCCATAGAGCGAACCGGAGCTGGGCTGCCCAGGCTCCCTGGGCCCTGCTGCTTTGCTGGGGGTCTCCGGTGCCCGAAACCCACTCCCCACGGGTTCTCCTTCGTGGGGAAGCAGGATTGGTCGCGCGAAGGCCTTCTGCGCCCAGGCACCAGCCATGCCCCTTGGTCCAGCTCGGCCGCACTGCGCCGAGGCCCTGTCGCACCGATGGCATGAAACAATCTTCTGGCAGCTGCATTCTGCAAAGGGAAACTCTCCTCGGGCAGCAAACCACAGCCCCAACGCGCCTCGGATCGAGAAAGCAACGCAAGCCGTTTTCGCCCCCGGCACCCCGCTCTCCATAGAGCGAACCGGGGCTGGGCTGCCCCGGCTCCCTGGGCCCTGCTGCTTTGCTGGGGTTCTCGGGTGCCCGAAACCCACTCCCCACGGGTTCTCCTTCGTGGGGAAGCAGGATTGGGCGCGCGAAGGCCTTCTGCGCCCAGGCCCCAGCCATGCCCCCTGAGCCAGCTCGGCCGCTCAGCGCCGATGCCCCGTCCAACCGACGGCCCCAAACAATCTTCTGGCAGCTGCATTCTGCAAAGGGAAACTCTCCTCGGGCAGCAAACCACAGCCCCAACGCGCCTCGGATCGAGAAAGCAACGCAAGCCGTTTTTGCCCCCAGCCCTCAGCTCTCCATCGGGCGAACTGGGGCAGGGCTGCCCCGGCTGCCTGGGCCCTGCTGCTTTGCTGGGGGTCTCCGGTGCCCGAAACCCACTCCCCACGGGTTCTCCTTCATTGGGAAGCAGGATTGGGCGCACGAAGGCCTTCTGCGCCCAGGCCCCAGCCATGCCCCCTGAGCCAGCTCGGCCGCTCAGCGCCGAGGCCCCGTCGCAACGACGGCCCGAAATAATCTTCTGGCAGCTGCATTCTGCAAAGGGAAACTCTCCTCGGGCAGCAAACCACAGCCCCAACGCGCCTCGGATCGAGAAAGCAATGCAAGCCGTTTTGGTCCCCGGCCACCCCCACTCCATAGGGCGAACCGAGGCTGGGCTGCCCCGGCTCCCTGGGCCGTGCTGCTTTGCTGGGGGTCTCCGGTGCCCGAAACCCACTCCCCACGGGTTCTCCTTCGTGGGGAAGCAGGATTGGGCGCGCAAAGGCCTTCTGCGTCCAGGCCCCAGCCATGCCCCCTGAGCCAGCTAGGCGACTCAGCGAAGAGGCCCCGTCGCACTGACGGCCCCAAACAATCTTCTGGCAGCTGCATTCTGCAAAGGGAAACTCTCCTTGGGCAGCAAACCACAGCCCCAACGCGCCTCGGATCGAGAAAGCAACGCAAGCCGTTTTCGCCCCCGGCCCCCCCCACTCCATATGGCGAACCTGGGCTGGGCTGCCCTGGCTCCCTGGGCCCTGCTGCTTTGCTGGGGGTCTCCGGTGCCCTAAACCCACTCCCCACGGGTTCTCCTTCGTAGGGAAGCAGGATTGGGCGCGCGAAGCCTTCTGCGCCCAGGCCCCAGCCATGCCCCCTGAGCCAGCTCGGCCTCTCAGCTCTGAGGCCCCGTCGCACCGACGGCCCCAAACAATCTTCTGGCAGCTGCATTCTGCAAAGGGAAACTCTCCTCGGGCAGCAAACCACAGCCCCAACGCGCCTCGGATCGAGAAAGCAACGCAAGCCGTTTTCGCCCCCGGCCCACGCAACTCCATAGGGCGAACCGGGGCTGGGCTGCCCCGGCTGCCTGGGCCCTGCTGCTTTGCTGGGGGTCTCCGGTGCCCGAAACCCACTCCCCACGGGTTCTCCTTCGTGGTTAATCAGGATTGGGCGCGCGAAGGCCTTCTGCGCCCAGGCCCCAGCCATGCCCCCTGAGCCAGCAAGGCCGCTCAGCGCCGAGGACCCGTCGCACCGACGGCCCCAAACAATCTTCTGGCAGCTGCATTCTGCAAAGGGAAACTCTCCTCGGGCAGCAATCCACAACCCCAACGAGCCTCGGATCGAGAAAGCAACGCAAGCCGTTTTCGCCCCCGGCCCCCCGCTCTCCATAGGGCGAACCTGGGCTGGGCTACCCGGGCTCCCTGGGCCCTGCTGCTTTGCTGGGGGTCTCCGGTGCCCGAAACCCACTCCCCACGGGTTCTCATTCGTGGGGAAGCAGGATTGGGCGCGCAAAGGCCTTCTTCGCCAAGGCCACAGCCATGCCCCCTGAGCAGGCTCGGCGTCTCAGCGCCGATGCCCCGTCCAACCGACTGCCCCAAACAATCTTCTGGCAGCTGCATTCTGCAAAGGGAAACTCTCCTCGGGCAGCAAACCACAACCCCAACGAGCCTCGGATCGAGAAATCAACGCAAGCCGTTTTCTCCCCCGGCCCCCCGCTCTCGATAGGCCTAAACGGGGCTGGTCTGCCCAAGCTCCCTGGGCCCTGCTGCTTTGCTGGAGGTCTCCGGTGTCCGAAACCCACTTCCCACGGGTTCTCCTTCGTGGGGAAGCAGGATTGGGCGCGCGAAGCCTTCTGCGCCCATTCCCCAGCCATGCCCCCTGAGCCAGCTCGGCGTCTCAGCGCTGAGGCCCCGTCGCACCGACGGCCCGAAACAATCTTCTGGCAGCTGCATTCTGCAAAGGGAAACTCTCCTCGGGCAGCAAACCACAGCCCCAACGCGCCTCGGATCGAGAAAGCAACGCAAGCCGTTTTCGCCCCCGGCCCCCCGCTCTCCATAGGGCTAATCGGGGCTGGGCTGCCCTGGCTCCTTGGGCCCTGCTGCTTTGCTGGGGGTCTCCGGTGCCCGAAACCCACTCCCCACGGGTTCTCCTTCGTGGGGAAGCAGGATTGGGCGAGCGAAGGCCTTCTGCGCCCAGGCCCGAGCCTTGTCCCCTGAGCCAGCTCGGCTGCTCAGCGCTGAGGCCCCGTCGCACCGACGGCCCCAAACAATCTTCTGGCAGCTGCACTCTGCAAAGGAAAATTCTCCTCGGGAAGCAAACCACAGCCCCAACGCGCCTCGGATCGAGAAAGCAACGCAAGCCTTTTTCGCCCCCGACCCCCCGCTATCCATAGGGCTAACCGGGGCTGGGCTGCCCTGGCTCATTGGGTCCTGCTGCTTTGCTGGGGGTCTCCGGTGCCCGAAACCCACTCCCCACGGGTTCTCCTTCGTGGGGAAGCAGGATTGGGCGCGCGAAGGCCTTCTGCGCCCAGGCCCGAGCCTTGCCCCCTGAGCCAGCTCGGCCTCTCAGCGCCAAGGCCCCGTCGCACCGACGGCCCCAAACGAGCTTCTGGCAGCTGCATTCTGCAAAGGGAAACTTTCCTCGGGCAGCAAACCACAGCCCCAACGCGCCTCGGATCGAGAAAGCAACGCAAGCCGTTTTCGCCCCCGGCCCCCCCTCTCCATAGGGCGAACCGCGGCTGCTCTGCCCAAGCTCCCTGGGCCCTGCTGCTTTGCTGGGGGTCTCCGGTGTCCGAAACCCACTCCCCACGGGTTCTCCTTCGTGGGGAAGCAGGATTGGGCGCGCGAAGCCTTCTGCGCCCAGGCCCAAGGCATGCCCCCTGCGCTAGCTAGGCCTCTCAGCGCTGAGGCCCCGTCGAACCGACGGCCCCAAACAATCTTCTGGCAGCTGCATTCTGCAAAGGGAAACTCTCCTCGGGCAGCAAACTACAGCCCCAACGCGCCTCGGATCGAGAAAGCAACGCAAGCCGTTTTGGACCCCGGCCACCCCCACTCCATAGGGCGAACCGGGGCTGGGCTGCCCCGGCTCCCTGGGCCCTGCTGCATTGCTGGGGGTCTCCGGTGCCCGAAACCCACTCCCCACGGGTTCTCCTTCGTGGTTAATCAGGATTGGGCGCGGGAAGCCTTCTGCGCCCAGGCCCCAGCCATGCCCCCTGAGCCAGCTCGGCCGCTCAGCGCCGAGGGCCCTTCGCAACGACGGCCCCAAACGAGCTTCTGGCAGCTGCATTCTGCAAAGGGAAACTCTCCTCGGGCAGCAAACCACAGCCCCAACGCGCCTCGGATCGAGAAAGCAACGCAAGCCGTTTTCTCCCCCGGCCCCCCGCTCTCCATAGGGCTAATCGGGGCTGGGCTGCCCTGGCTCCTTGGGCCCTGCTGCTTTGCTGGGGGTCTCCGGTGCCCGAAACCCACTCCCCACGGGTTCTCCTTCGTGGGGAAGCAGGATTGGGCGAGCGAAGGCCTTCTGCGCCCAGTCCCGAGCCTTGTCCCCTGAGCCAGCTCGGCCGCTCAGCGCTGAGGCCCGGTCGCACCGACGGAGCCAAACAATCTTCTGGCAGCTGCATTCTGCAAAGGAAAATTCTCCTCGGGCAGCAAACCACAGCCCCAACGCGCCTCGGATCGAGAAAGCAACGCAAGCCGTTTTCGCCCCCGACCCCCCGCTCTCCATAGGGCGAACCGGGGCTGGGCTGCCCCGGCTGCCTGGGCCCTGCTGCTTTGCTGGGGGTCTCCGGTGCCCGAAACCCACTCCCCACGGGTTCTCCTTCGTGGGGAAGCGGGATTGGGCGCGCGAAGACCTTCTGCGCCCAGGCCCCAGCCATGCCCCCTGAGCCAGCACGGCCGCTCAGCGCCGAGGCCCCGTCGCACCGACGGCCCCAAACAATCTTCTGGCAGCTGCATTCTGCAAAGGGAAACTCTCCTCGGGCAGCAAACCACAGCCCCAACGCGCCTCGGATCGAGAAAGCAACGCAAGCCGTTTTCGCCCCGGCACCGCGCTCGCCATAGGGCGAATCGGGGCAGGGCTGCCACGGCTGCCTGGACCCTGCTGCTTTCCTGGGGGTCTCCGGTGCCCGAAACCCACTCCCCACGGGTTCTCCTTCGTGGGGAAGCAGTATTGGGCGCGCGAAGGCCTTCTGCGCCCAGGCCCCAGCCATGCCCCCTGAGCCAGCTCGGCCGCTCAGCGCCTAGGCCCCGTTGCACCGACGGCCCCAAACAATCTTCTGGCAGCTGCATTCTGCAAAGGGAAACTCTCCTCGGGCAGCAAACCACAGCCCCAACGCGCCTCGGATCGAGAAAGCAACGCAAGCCGTTTTCGCCCCCGGCCCCCCCAACTCCATGGGGCGAACTGGGGCTGGGCTGCCCCGGCTCCCTGGGCCCTGCTGCTTTGCTGGGGGTCTCCGATGCCTGAAACCCACTCCCCACGGGTTCTCCTTCGTGGGGAAGCAGGATTGGACACGCGAAGCCTTCTGCGCCCAGGCCCCAGCCATGCCCCCTGAGCCGGCTCCGCCGCTCAGCGCCGAGGCTCCTTCGAATCGACGGCCATAAACGAACTTCTGGCAGCTGCATTCTGCAAAGGGAAACTCTCCTCGGGCAGCAAACCACAGCCCCATGGCGCCTCGGATCGAGAAAGCAATGCAAGCCGTTTTCGCCCCCGGCCCCCCGCTCTCCATAGGGCGAACCTGGGCTGGGCTGCGCTGGCTCCCTGGGCCCTGCTGCTTTGCTGGGGGTCTCCGGTGCCCGAAACCCACTCCCCACGGGTTCTCCTTCGTGGGGAATCGGGAATGGGCGTGCGAAGGCCTTCTGCGCCCAGGCCCCAGCCAAGCCCCCTGAGCCAGCTCGGCCGCGCAGCGCCTAGGCCCCGTCGCACGGACGGCCCCAAACAATCTTCTGGCAGCTGCATTCTGCAAAGGGAAACTCTCCTCGGGCAGCGAACCACAGCCCCAACGCGCCTTGGATCGAGAAAGCAACGCAAGCCTTTTTTGCCCCCGGCCCCCCCCACTCCATAGGGCTAACCGGGGCTGGGCTGCCCTGGCTCCTTGGGCCCTGCTGCTTTGCTGGGGTCTCCGGTGCCCGAAACCCACTCCCCACGGGTTCTCTTTCGTGGGGAAGCGGGAATGGGCGCGCGAAGCTTTCTGCGCCCAGGCCCCAGCCATGCCCCCTGAGCCGGCTCCGCTGCCCAGCGCCGAGTCTCCTTCGAATCGACGGCCATAAACGAACTTCTGGCAGCTGCATTCTGCAAAGGGAAACTCTCCTCGGGCAGCAAACCATAGCCCCAACGCGCCTCGGATCGAGAAAGCCACGCAAGCCGTTTTCGCCCCCGGCCCCCCGCTCTCCATAGGCTTAAACGGGGCTGGTCTGCCCAAGCTCCCTGGGCCCTGCTGCTTTGCTGGAGTTCTCCGGTGTCCAAAACCCACTTCCCACGGGTTCTCCTTCGTGCGGAAGCAGGATTGGGCGCGCGAAGCCTTCTGCGCCCATGCCCCAGCCATGCCCCCTGAGCCAGCTCAGCGTCTCAGCGCTGAGGCCCCGTCGCACCGACGGCCCGAAACAATCTTCTGGCAGCTGCATTCTGCAAAGGGAAACTCTCCTCGGGCAGCAAACCACAGCCCCAACGCGCCTCGGATCGAGAAAGCAACGCAAGCCGTTTTCGCCCCCGACCCCCCGCTATCCATAGGGCGAACCGGGGCTGGGCTGCCCCGGCTCCCTGGGCCCTGCTGCTTTGCTGGGGGTCTCCGGTGCCCGAAACACACTCCCCACAGGTTCTCCTTAGTGGGGAAGCAGGATTGGGCGCGCGAAGGCCTTCTGAGCCCAGGCCCCAGCAAAGCCCCCTGAGCCAGGTCGGCCGCTCAGCGCCAAGGTCCCGTCGCACCAATGGCCCCAAACGAGCTTCTGACAGCTGCATTCTGCAAAGGGAAGCTCTCCTCGGGCAGCAACCCACAGCCCCAACGCGCCTCGGATCGAGAAAGCAACGCAAGCCGTTTTCGCCCCCGGCCCCCCGCTCTCCATAGAGCGAACCGGGGCAGGGCTGCCCCGGCTCCCTGGGCCCTGCTGCTTTGCTGGGGGTCTCCGGTGCCCGAAACCCACTCCCCACCGGTTCTCCTTCGTGGGGAAGCAGGATTGAGCGCGCGAAGGCCTAATGCGCCCAACCCCATCCATGCCCCCTGAGCCAGCTCGGCCGCTCAGCGCCGAGGGCCCGTCGCAACGACGGCCCCAAACGAGCTTCTGGCAGCTGCATTCTGCAAAGGGAAACTCTCCTCCGGCAGCCAACCACAGCCCCAACGCGCCTCGGATCGAGACAGCAACGCAAGCCGTTTTCGCCCCCGGCCCCCCGCTCTCCATAGGGCTAATCGGGGCTGGGCTGCCCTGGCTCCTTGGGCCCTGCTGCTTTGCTGGGGGTCTCCGGTGCCCGAAACCCACTCCCCACGGGTTCTCCTTCGTGGGGAAGCAGGATTGGGCGAGCGAAGGCCTTCTGCGCCCAGTCCCGAGCCTTGTCCCCTGAGCCAGCTCGGCCACTCAGCGCTGAGGCCCGGTTTCACCGACGGCCACAAACAATCTTCTGGCAGCTGCATTCTGCAAAGGAAAATTCGCCTTGGGCAGCAAACCACAGCCCCAACGCGCCTCGGATCGAGAAAGCAACGCAAGCCGTTTTCGCCCCCGACCCCCCGCTCTCCATAGGGCGAACCGGGGCTGAGCTGCCCCGGCTCCCTGGGCCCTGCTGCTTTGCTGGGGGTCCCCGTGCCCGAAACCCACTCCCCACAGGTTCTCCTTCGTGGGGAAGCAGGATTGGGCGCGCGAAGGCCTTCTGCGCCCAGGCCCCAGCCAAGCCCCCTGAGCCAGCTCGGCCGCTCAACGCCAAGGTCCCGTCGCACCGATGACCCAAACGAGCTTCTGACAGCTGCATTCTGCAAAGGGAAACTCTCCTCGGGCAGCAAACCACAGCCCCAACGCGCCTCGGATCGAGAAAGCAACGCAAGCCGTTTTCGCCCCCGACCCCCCCCACTCCATAGGGCGAACCGGGGCTGGGCTGCCCCGGCTCCCTGGGCCCTGCTGCTTTGCTGGGGGTCTCCGGTGCCCGAAACCCACTCCCCACAGGTTCTCCTTAGTGGGGAAGCAGGATTGGGCGCGCGAAGGCCTTCTACGCCCAGGCCCCAGCCAAGCCCCCTGAGCCAGGTCGGCCGCTCAGCGCCAAGGTCCCGTCGCACCAATGGCCCCAAACGAGCTTCTGACAGCTGCATTCTGCAAAGGGAAGCTCTCCTCGGGCAGCAACCCACAGCCCCAACGCGCCTCGGATCGAGAAAGCAACGCAAGCCATTTTCGCCCCCGGCCCCCCGCTCTCCATAGAGCGAACCGGGGCAGGGCTGCCCAGGCTCCCTGGGCCCTGCTGCTTTGCTGGGGGTCTCCGGTGCCCGAAACCCACTCCCCACCGGTTCTCCTTCGTGGTTAATCAGGATTGGGCGCGGGAAGCCTTCTGCGCCCAGGCCCCAGCCATGCCCCCTGAGCCAGCTCGGCCGCTCAGCGCCGAGGGCCCTTCGCAAGGACGGCCCCAAACGAGCTTCTGGCAGCTGCATTCTGCAAAGGGAAACTCTCCTCGGGCAGCAAACCACAGCCCCAACGCGCCTCGGATCGAGAAAGCAACGCAAGCCGTTTTCTCCCCCGGCCCCCCGCTCTCCATAGGGCTAATCGGGGCTGGGCTGCCCTGGCTCCTTGGGCCCTGCTGCTTTGCTGGGGGTCTCCGGTGCCCGAAACCCACTCCCCACGGGTTCTCCTTCGTGGGGAAGCAGGATTGGGCGAGCGATGGCCCTCTGCGCCCAGTCCCGAGCCTTGTCCCCTGAGCCAGCTCGGCCGCTCAGCGCTGAGGCCCGGTCGCACCGACGGAGCCAAACAATCTTCTGGCAGCTGCATTCTGCAAAGGAAAATTCTCCTCGGGCAGCAAACCACAGCCCCAACGCGCCTCGGATCGAGAAAGCAACGCAAGCCGTTTTCGCCCCCGACCCCCCGCTCTCCATAGGGCGAACAGGGGCTGGGCTGCCCCGGCTCCCTGGGCCCTGCTGCTTTGCTGGGGGTCCCCGTGCCCGAAACCCACTCCCCACAGGTTCTCCTTCGTGGGGAAGCAGGATTGGGCGCGCGAAGGCCTTCTGCGCCCAGGCCCCAGCCAAGCCCCCTGAGCCAGCTCGGCCGCTCAACGCCAAGGTCCCGTCGCACCGATGCCCCAAACGAGCTTCTGACAGCTGCATTCTGCAAAGGGAAACTCTCCTCGGGCAGCAAACCACAGCCCCAACGCGCCTCGGATCGAGAAAGCAACGCAAGCCGTTTTCGGCTTCGGCCCCCCGCTCTCCATAGGGCTAACCGGGGCTGGGCTGCCCTGGCTCCTTGGGCCCTGCTGCTTTGCTGGGGGTCTCCGGTGCCTGAAACCCACTCCCCACGGGTTCTCCTTAATGGGGAAGCAGGATTGGGCGCGCGAAGGCCTTCTGCGCCCAGGCCCGAGCCTTGCCCCCTGAGCCAGCTCGGCCTCTCAGCGCCAAGGCCCCGTCGCACCGACGGCCCCAAACGAGCTTCTGGCAGCTGCATTCTGCAAAGGGAAACTCTCCTCGGGCAGCAAACCACAGCCCCAACGCGCCTCGGATCTAGAAAGCAACGCAAGCCGTTTTCGCCCCGGCACCGCGCTCGCCATAGGGCGAATCGGGGCAGGGCTGCCACGGCTGCCTGGGCCCTGCTGCTTTGCTGGGGGTCTCCGGTGCCCGAAACCCACTCCCCACGGGTTCTCCTTCGTGGGGAAGCAGTATTGGGCGCGCGAAGGCCTTCTGCGCCCAGGCCCCAGCCATGCCCCCTGAGCCAGCTCGGCCGCTCAGCGCCTAGGCCCCGTTGCACCGACGGCCCCAAACAATCTTCTGGCAGCTGCATTCTGCAAAGGGAAACTCTCCTCGGGCAGCAAACCACAGCCCCAACGCGCCTCGGATCGAGAAAGCAACGCAAGCCGTTTTCGCCCCCGGCCCCCCCAACTCCATGGGGCGAACCGGGGCTGGGCTGCCCCGGCTCCCTGGGCCCTGCTGCTTTGCTGGGGGTCTCCGATGCCTGAAACCCACTCCCCACGGGTTCTCCTTCGTGGGGAAGCAGGATTGGGCACGCGAAGCCTTCTGCGCCCAGGCCCCAGCCATGCCCCCTGTGCCGGCTCCGCCGCTCAGCGCCGAGGCTCCTTCGAATCGACGGCCATAAACGAACTTCTGGCAGCTGCATTCTGCAAAGGGAAACTCTCCTCGGGCAGCAAACCACAGCCCCATCGCGCCTCGGATCGAGAAAGCAATGCAAGCCGTTTTCGCCCCCGGCCCCCCGCTCTCCATAGGGCGAACCTGGGCTGGGCTGCGCTGGCTCCCTGGGCCCTGCTGCTTTGCTGGGGGTCTCCGGTGCCCGAAACCCACTCCCCACGGGTTCTCCTTCGTGGGGAATCGGGAATGGGCATGCGAAGGCCTTCTGCGCCCAGGCCCCAGCCAAGCCCCCTGAGCCAGCTCGGCCGCGCAGCGCCTAGGCCCCGTCGCACGGACGGCCCCAAACAATCTTCTGGCAGCTGCATTCTGCAAAGGGAAACTCTCCTCGGGCAGCGAACCACAGCCCCAACGCGCCTTGGATCGAGAAAGCAACGCAAGCCTTTTTTGCCCCCGGCCCCCCCCACTCCATAGGGCTAACCGGGGCTGGGCTGCCCTGGCTCCTTGGGCCCTGCTGCTTTGCTGGGGTCTCCGGTGCCCGAAACCCACTCCCCACGGGTTCTCTTTCGTGGGGAAGCGGGAATGGGCGCGCGAAGCTTTCTGCGCCCAGGCCCCAGCCATGCCCCCTGAGCCGGCTCCGCTGCCCAGCGTCGAGTCTCCTTCGAATCGACGGCCATAAACGAACTTCTGGCAGCTGCATTCTGCAAAGGGAAACTCTCCTCGGGCAGCAAACCATAGCCCCAACGCGCCTCGGATCGAGAAAGCCACGCAAGCCGTTTTCGCCCCCGGCCCCCCGCTCTCCATAGGCTTAAACGGGGCTGGTCTGCCCAAGCTCCCTGGGCCCTGCTGCTTTGCTGGAGTTCTCCGGTGTCCAAAACCCACTTCCCACGGGTTCTCCTTCGTGCGGAAGCAGGATTGGGCGCGCGAAGCCTTCTGCGCCCATGCCCCAGCCATGCCCCCTGAGCCAGCTCGGCGTCTCAGCGCTGAGGCCCCGTCGCACCGACGGCCCGAAACAATCTTCTGGCAGCTGCATTCTGCAAAGGGAAACTCTCCTCGGGCAGCAAACCACAGCCCCAACGCGCCTCGGATCGAGAAAGCAACGCAAGCCGTTTTCGCCCCCGACCCCCCGCTCTCCATAGGGCGAACCGGGGCTGGGCTGCCCCGGCTCCCTGGGCCCTGCTGCTTTGCTGGGGGTCCCCGTGCCCGAAACCCACTCCCCACAGGTTCTCCTTCGTGGGGAAGCGGGATTGGGCGCGCAAAGGCCTTCTGCGCCCAGGCCCCAGCCAAGCCCCCTGAGCCAGCTCGGCCGCTCAACGGCAAGGTCCCGTCGCACCGATGCCCCAAACGAGCTTCTGACAGCTGCATTCTGCAAAGGGAAACTCTCCTCGGGCAGCAAACCACAGCCCCAACGCGCCTCGGATCGAGAAAGCAACGCAAGCCGTTTTCGCCCCCGACCCCCCCCACTCCATAGGGCAAACCGGGGCTGTGCTGCCCGGGCTGCCTGGGCCCTGCTGCTTTGCTGGGGGTCTCCGGTGCCCGAAACCCACTCCCCACGGGTTCTCCTTCGTGGGGAAGCAGGATTGGGCGCGCGAAGGCCTTCTGCGCCCAGGCCTCAGCCATGCCCCCTGAGCCAGCTCGGCCGCTCAGCGCCTAGGCCCCGTCGCACCGACGGCCCCAAACAATCTTCTGGCAGCTGCATTCTGCAAAGGGAAACTCTCCTCGGGCAGCAAACCACAGCCCCAACGCGCCTCGGATCGAGAAAGCAATGCAAGCCGTTTTCGCCCCCGGGCCCCGCTCTCCATAGGGCGAACAGGGGCTGGGCTGCCCTGGCTCCCTGGGCCCTGCTGCTTTGCTGGGGATCTCCGGTGCCCGAAACCCACTCCCCACGGGTTCTCCTTCGTGGGGAAGCGGGAATGGGCGTGCGAAGGCCTTCTGCGCCCAGGCCCCAGTCATGCGCCCTGAGCCAGCTCGGCTGCGCAGCGCCTAGGCCCCGTCGCATGGACGGCCCCAAACAATCTTCTGGCAGCTGCATTCTGCAAAGGGAAACTCTCCTCGGGCAGCAAACCACAGCCCCAACGCGCCTCGGATCGAGAAAGCAACGCAAGCCGTTTTGCCCCCGACCCCCCGCTCTCCATAGAGCGAACCGGGGCTGGGCTGCCCCGGCTCCCTGGGCCCTGCTGCTTTGCTGGGGGTCTCCGGTGCCCGAAACCCACTCCCCACGGGTTCTCCTTCGTGGGGAAGCAGGATTGGGCGCTCCAAGGCCTTCTGCTCCCAGGCCCCAGCCATGCCCCCTGAGCCAGATCAGCCGCTCAGCGCCTAGGCCCCGTCGCACCAACGGCCCCAAACAATCTTCTGGCAGCTGCATTCTGCAAAGGGAAACTCTCCTCGGGCAGCGAACCACAGCCCCAACGCGCCTCGGATCGAGAAAGCAACGCAAGCCGTTTTCGCCCCCGACCCCCCGCTCTCCATAGGGCGAACCGGGGCTGGGCTGCCCCGGCTCCCTGGGCCCTGCTGCTTTGCTGGGGGTCCCCGTGCCCGAAACCCACTCCCCACAGGTTCTCCTTCGTGGGGAAGCAGGATTGGGCGCGCGAAGGCCTTCTGCGCCCAGGCCCCAGCCAAGCCCCCTGAGCCAGGTCGGCCGCTCAGCGCCAAGGTCCCGTCGCACCAATGGCCCCAAACGAGCTTCTGACAGCTGCATTCTGCAAAGGGAAGCTCTCCTCGGGCAGCAACCCACAGCCCCAACGCGCCTCGGATCGAGAAAGCAACGCAAGCCATTTTCGCCCCCGTCCCCCCGCTCTCCATAGAGCGAACCGGGGCAGGATGCCCAGGCTCCCTGGGCCCTGCTGCTTTGCTGGGGGTCTCCGGTGCCCGAAACCCACTCCCCACCGGTTCTCCTTCGTGGGGAAGCAGGATTGGGCGCGCGAAGGCCTTCTGCGCCCAGGCCCCATCCATGCCCCCTGAGCCAGCTCGGCCGCTCAGCGCCAAGGGCCCGTCGCAACGACGGCCCCAAACGAGCTTCTGGCAGCTGCATTCTGCAAAGGGAAACTCTCCTCCGGCAGCCAACCACAGCCCCAACGCGCCTCGGATCGAGAAAGCAACGCAAGCCGTTTTCGCCCCCGGCCCCCCGCTCTCCATAGGGCTAATCGGGGCTGGGCTGCCCTGGCTCCTTGGGCCCTGCTGCTTTGCTGGGGGTCTCCGGTGCCCGAAACCCACTCCCCACGGGTTCTCCTTCGTGGGGAAGCAGGATTGGGCGAGCGAAGGCCTTCTGCGCCCAGTCCCGAGCCTTGTCCCCTGAGCCAGCTCGGCCGCTCAGCGCTGAGGCCCGGTCGCACCGACGGCCCCAAACAATCTCCTGGCAGCTGCATTCTGCAAAGGAAAATTCTCCTCGGGCAGCAAACCACAGCCCCAACGCGCCTCGGATCGAGAAAGCAACGCAAGCCGTTTTCGCCCCCGACCCCCCGCTCTCCATAGGGCGAACGGGGGCTGGGCTGCCCCGGCTCCCTGGGCCCTGCTGCTTTGCTGGGGGTCCCCGTGCCCGAAACCCACTCCCCACAGGTTCTCCTTCGTGGGGAAGCGGGATTGGGCGCGCAAAGGCCTTCTGCGCCCAGGCCCCAGCCAAGCCCCCTGAGCCAGCTCGGCCGCTCAACGGCAAGGTCCCGTCGCACCGATGCCCCAAACGAGCTTCTGAGAGCTGCATTCTGCAAAGGGAAACTCTCCTCGGGCAGCAAACCACAGCCCCAACGCGCCTCGGATCGAGAAAGAAACGCAAGCCGTTTTCGCCCCCGACCCCCCCCACTCCATAGGGCGAACCGGGGCTGGGCTGCCCCGGCTCCCTGGGCCCTGCTGCTTTGCTGGGGGTCTCCGGTGCCCGAAACCCACTCCCCGCGGGTTCTCCTTCGTGGTTAATCAGGATTGGGCATGGGAAGCCTTCTGCGCCCAGGCCCCAGCCATGCCCCCTGAGCCAGCTCGGCCTCTCAGCGCCGAGGCACCGTCGCACCGATGGCCCGAAGCAATCTTCTGGCAGCTGCAACCTGCAAAGGGAAACTCTCCTCGGGCAGCAAACCACAGCCCCAACGCGCCTCGGATCGAGAAAGCAACGCAAGCCTTTTTCGCACCCGGCCCACGACACTCCATAGGGCAAACCGGGGCTGTGCTGCCCGGGCTGCCTGGGCCCTGCTGCTTTGCTGGGGGTCTCCGGTGCCCGAAACCCACTCCCCACGGGTTCTCCTTCGTGGGGAAGCAGGATTGGGCGCGCGAAGGCCTTCTGCGCCCAGGCCTCAGCCATGCCCCCTGAGCCAGCTCGGCCGCTCAGCGCCTAGGCCCCGTCGCACCGACGGCCCCAAACAATCTTCTGGCAGCTGCATTCTGCAAAGGGAAACTCTCCTCGGGCAGCAAACCACAGCCCCAACGCGCCTCGGATCGAGAAAGCAATGCAAGCCGTTTTCGCCCCCGGGCCCCGCTCTCCATAGGGCGAACAGGGGCTGGGCTGCCCTGGCTCCCTGGGCCCTGCTGCTTTGCTGGGGATCTCCGGTGCCCGAAACCCACTCCCCACGGGTTCTCCTTCGTGGGGAAGCGGGAATGGGCGTGCGAAGGCCTTCTGCGCCCAGGCCCCAGTCATGCGCCCTGAGCCAGCTCGGCTGCGCAGCGCCTAGGCCCCGTCGCATGGACGGCCCCAAACAATCTTCTGGCAGCTGCATTCTGCAAAGGGAAACTCTCCTCGGGCAGCAAACCACAGCCCCAACGCGCCTCGGATCGAGAAAGCAACGCAAGCCGTTTTGCCCCCGACCCCCCGCTCTCCATAGAGCGAACCGGGGCTGGGCTGCCCCGGCTCCCTGGGCCCTGCTGCTTTGCTGGGGGTCTCCGGTGCCCGAAACCCACTCCCCACGGGTTCTCCTTCGTGGGGAAGCAGGATTGGGCGCTCCAAGGCCTTCTGCTCCCAGGCCCCAGCCATGCCCCCTGAGCCAGATCAGCCGCTCAGCGCCTAGGCCCCGTCGCACCAACGGCCCCAAACAATCTTCTGGCAGCTGCATTCTGCAAAGGGAAACTCTCCTCGGGCAGCGAACCACAGCCCCAACGCGCCTCGGATCGAGAAAGCAACGCAAGCCGTTTTTGCCCCCGGCCCCCCCCCCACTTCATAGGGCTAACCGGGGCTGGGCTGCCCTGGCTCCTTGGGCCCTGCTGCTTTGCTGGGGTCTCCGGTGCCAGAAACCCACTCCCCACGGGTTCTCTTTCGTGGGGAAGCAGGATTGGGCCCGTGAATGCCTTCTGCGCCCAGGCCTGAGCCTTGCCCCCTGAGCCAGCTCGGCCGCTCAGCGCCGAGGCCCCGTCGCACCGACGGCCCCAAACAATCTTCTGGCAGCTGCATTCTGCAAAGGGAAACTCTCCTCGGGCAGCAAACCACAGCCCCAACGCGCCTCGGATCGAGAAAGCCACGCAAGCCGTTTTCGCCCCAGGCCCCCCGCTCTCCAGAGCGAACCGGGGCTGGGCTGCCCAGGCTCCCTGGGCCCTGCTGCTTTGCTGGGGGTCTCCGGTGCCCGAATCCCACTCCCCACGGGTTCTCCTTCGTGGGGAAGCAGGATTGGACGCGCGAAGGCCTTCTGCGCCCAGGCCCCAGCCATGCCCCCTGAGCCACCTCGGCCTCTCAGCGCCTAGGCCCCGTCGCACCGACGGCCCCAAACAATCTTCTGGCAGCTGCATTCTGCAAAGGGAAACTCTCCTCGGGCAGCAAACCACAGCCCCAACGCGCCTCGGATCTAGAAAGCAATGCAGGACATTTTCGCCCCCGGCGACCCCCACTCCATAGGGCGAACTGGGGCTGGGCTGCCCCGGCTCCCTGGGCCCTGCTGCTTTGCTGGGGGTCTCCGGTGCCCGAAACCCACTCCCCACGGGTTCTCCTTCGTGGTTAATCAGGATTGGGCATGGGAAGCCTTCTGCGCCCAGGCCCCAGCCATGCCCCCTGAGCCAGCTCGGCCTCTCAGCGCCGAGGCACCGTCGCACCGATGGCCCGAAGCAATCTTCTGGCAGCTGCATTCTGCAAAGGGAAACTCTCCTCGGGCAGAAAACCACAGCCCCAACGCGCCTCGGATCAAGAAAGCAACGCAAGCCGTTTTCGCCCCCGGCCCCCCGCTCTCCAAAGGGCGAACCTGGGCTGGGCTGCCCTGGCTCCCTGGGCCCTGCTGCTTTGCTGGGGGTCTCCGGTGCCCGAAACCCACTCCCCACGGGTTCTCCTTCGTGGGGAAGCAGGATTGGGCGCGCGAAGCCTTCTGCGCCCAACCCCAGCCATTCCCCCTGAGCCGGCTCCGCCGCACAGCGCCGAGGCTCCTTCGAATCGACGGCCATAAACGAACTTCTGGCAGCTGCATTCTGCAAAGGGAAACTCTCCTCGGGCAGCAAACCACATCCCCAACGCGCCTCGGATCGAGAAAGCAACGCAAGCCGTTTTTGCCCCCGGCCCCCCGCTCTCCATAGAGCGAACAGGGGCTGGGCTGCCCCGGCTCCCTGGGCCCTGCTGCTTTGCTGGGGGTCTCCGGTGCCCGAAACCCACTCTCCACGGGTTCTCCTTCGTGGTTAATCAGGATTGGGCGCGGGAAGCCTTCTGCGCCCAGGCCCCAGCCATGCCCCCTGATCCAGCTCGACCGCTCAGCGCTGAGGCCCCGTCGCACCGATGGCCCAAAGCAATCTTCTGGCAGCTGCAACCTGCAAAGGGAAACTCTCCTCAGGCAGCAAACCACAGCCCCAACGCGCCTCGGATCGAGAAAGCAACGCAAGCCGTTTTGCCCCCGACCCCCCGCTCTCCATAGAGAGAACCGGGGCTGGGCTGCCCCGGCTCCCTGGGCCCTGCTGCTTTGCTGGGGGTCTCCGGTGCCCGAAAACCACTCCCCACGGGTTCTCCTTCGTGGGGAAGCAGGATTGGGCGTGCGAAGGCCTTCTGCACCCAGGCCCCAGCCATGCCCCCTGAGCCAGGTAGGCCGCGCAGCGCCTAGGTCCCGTCGCACCGACGGCCCCAAACAATCTTCTGGCAGCTGCATTCTGCAAAGGGAAACTCTCCTCGGGCAGCAAACCACACCCCAACGCGCCTCGGATCGAGAAAGCAACGCAAGCCATTTTCGCCCCCGGCCCCCCGCTCTCCATAGAGCGAACCGGGGCAGGGCTGCCCAGGCTCCCTGGGCCCTGCTGCTTTGCTGGGGGTCTCCGGTGCCCGAAACCCACTCCCCACCGGTTCTCCTTCGTGGTTAATCAGGATTGGGCGCGGGAAGCCTTCTGCGCCCAGGCCCCAGCCATGCCCCCTGAGCCAGCTCGGCCGCTCAGCGCCGAGGGCCCTTCGCAACGACGGCCCCAAACGAGCTTCTGGAAGCTGCATTCTGCAAAGGGAAACTCTCCTCGGGCAGCAAACCACAGCCCCAACGCGCCTCGGATCGAGAAAGCAACGCAAGCCGTTTTCTCCCCCGGCCCCCCGCTCTCCATAGGGCTAATCGGGGCTGGGCTGCCCTGGCTCCTTGGGCCCTGCTGCTTTGCTGGGGGTCTCCGGTGCCCGAAACCCACTCCCCACGGGTTCTCCTTCGTGGGGAAGCAGGATTGGGCGAGCGATGGCCCTCTGCGCCCAGTCCCGAGCCTTGTCCCCTGAGCCAGCTCGGCCGCTCAGCGCTGAGGCCCGGTCGCACCGACGGAGCCAAACAATCTTCTGGCAGCTGCATTCTGCAAAGGAAAATTCTCCTCGGGCAGCAAACCACAGCCCCAACGCGCCTCGGATCGAGAAAGCAACGCAAGCCGTTTTCGCCCCCGACCCCCCGCTCTCCATAGGGCGAACAGGGGCGGGGCTGCCCCGGCTCCCTGGGCCCTGCTGCTTTGCTGGGGGTCCCCGTGCCCGAAACCCACTCCCCACAGGTTCTCCTTCGTGGGGAAGCAGGATTGGGCGCGCGAAGGCCTTCTGCGCCCAGGCCCCAGCCAAGCCCCCTGAGCCAGCTCGGCCGCTCAACGCCAAGGTCCCGTCGCACCGATGCCCCAAACGAGCTTCTGACAGCTGCATTCTGCAAAGGGAAACTCTCCTCGGGCAGCAAACCACAGCCCCAACGCGCCTCGGATCGAGAAAGCAACGCAAGCCGTTTTCGGCTTCGGCCCCCCGCTCTCCATAGGGCTAACCGGGGCTGGGCTGCCCTGGCTCCTTGGGCCCTGCTGCTTTGCTGGGGGTCTCCGGTGCCTGAAACCCACTCCCCACGGGTTCTCCTTAATGGGGAAGCAGGATTGGGCGCGCGAAGGCCTTCTGCGCCCAGGCCCGAGCCTTGCCCCCTGAGCCAGCTCGGCCTCTCAGCGCCAAGGCCCCGTCGCACCGACGGCCCCAAACGAGCTTCTGGCAGCTGCATTCTGCAAAGGGAAACTCTCCTCGGGCAGCAAACCACAGCCCCAACGCGCCTCGGATCGAGAAAGCAACGCAAGCCGTTTTCGCCTCCGGCACCGCGCTCGCCATAGGGCGAATCGGGGCAGGGCTGCCACGGCTGCCTGGGCCCTGCTGCTTTGCTGGGGGTCTCCGGTGCCCGAAACCCACTCCCCACGGGTTCTCCTTCGTGGGGAAGCAGTATTGGGCGCGCGAAGGCCTTCTGCGCCCAGGCCCCAGCCATGCCCCCTGAGCCAGCTCGGCCGCTCAGCGCCTAGGCCCCGTTGCACCGACGGCCCCAAACAATCTTCTGGCAGCTGCATTCTGCAAAGGGAAACTCTCCTCGGGCAGCAAACCACAGCCCCAACGCGCCTCGGATCGAGAAAGCAACGCAAGCCGTTTTCGCCCCCGGCCCCCCCAACTCCATGGGGCGAACCGGGGCTGGGCTGCCCCGGCTCCCTGGGCCCTGCTGCTTTGCTGGGGGTCTCCGATGCCTGAAACCCACTCCCCACGGGTTCTCCTTCGTGGGGAAGCAGGATTGGGCACGCGAAGCCTTCTGCGCCCAGGCCCCAGCCATGCCCCCTGTGCCGGCTCCGCCGCTCAGCGCCGAGGCTCCTTCGAATCGACGGCCATAAACGAACTTCTGGCAGCTGCATTCTGCAAAGGGAAACTCTCCTCGGGCAGCAAACCACAGCCCCATCGCGCCTCGGATCGAGAAAGCAATGCAAGCCGTTTTCGCCCCCGGCCCCCCGCTCTCCATAGGGCGAACCTGGGCTGGGCTGCGCTGGCTCCCTGGGCCCTGCTGCTTTGCTGGGGGTCTCCGGTGCCAGAAACCCACTCCCCACGGGTTCTCCTTCGTGGGGAATCGGGAATGGGCATGCGAAGGCCTTCTGCGCCCAGGCCCCAGCCAAGCCCCCTGAGCCAGCTCGGCCGCGCAGCGCCTAGGCCCCGTCGCACGGACGGCCCCAAACAATCTTCTGGCAGCTGCATTCTGCAAAGGGAAACTCTCCTCGGGCAGCGAACCACAGCCCCAACGCGCCTTGGATCGAGAAAGCAACGCAAGCCTTTTTTGCCCCCGGCCCCCCCCACTCCATAGGGCTAACCGGGGCTGGGCTGCCCTGGCTCCTTGGGCCCTGCTGCTTTGCTGGGGTCTCCGGTGCCCGAAACCCACTCCCCACGGGTTCTCTTTCGTGGGGAAGCGGGAATGGGCGCGCGAAGCTTTCTGCGCCCAGGCCCCAGCCATGCCCCCTGAGCCGGCTCCGCTGCCCAGCGCCGAGTCTCCTTCGAATCGACGGCCATAAACGAACTTCTGGCAGCTGCATTCTGCAAAGGGAAACTCTCCTCGGGCAGCAAACCATAGCCCCAACGCGCCTCGGATCGAGAAAGCCACGCAAGCCGTTTTCGCCCCCGGCCCCCCGCTCTCCATAGGCTTAAACGGGGCTGGTCTGCCCAAGCTCCCTGGGCCCTGCTGCTTTGCTGGAGTTCTCCGGTGTCCAAAACCCACTTCCCACGGGTTCTCCTTCGTGCGGAAGCAGGATTGGGCGCGCGAAGCCTTCTGCGCCCATGCCCCAGCCATGCCCCCTGAGCCAGCTCGGCGTCTCAGCGCTGAGGCCCCGTCGCACCGACGGCCCGAAACAATCTTCTGGCAGCTGCATTCTGCAAAGGGAAACTCTCCTCGGGCAGCAAACCACAGCCCCAACGCGCCTCGGATCGAGAAAGCAACGCAAGCCGTTTTCGCCCCCGACCCCCCGCTCTCCATAGGGCGAACCGGGGCTGGGCTGCCCCGGCTCCCTGGGCCCTGCTGCTTTGCTGGGGGTCCCCGTGCCCGAAACCCACTCCCCACAGGTTCTCCTTCGTGGGGAAGCGGGATTGGGCGCGCAAAGGCCTTCTGCGCCCAGGCCCCAGCCAAGCCCCCTGAGCCAGCTCGGCCGCTCAACGGCAAGGTCCCGTCGCACCGATGCCCCAAACGAGCTTCTGACAGCTGCATTCTGCAAAGGGAAACTCTCCTCGGGCAGCAAACCACAGCCCCAACGCGCCTCGGATCGAGAAAGCAACGCAAGCCGTTTTCGCCCCCGACCCCCCCCACTCCATAGGGCGAACCGGGGCTGGGCTGCCCCGGCTCCCTGGGCCCTGCTGCTTTGCTGGGGGTCTCCGGTGCCCGAAACCCACTCCCCGCGGGTTCTCCTTCGTGGTTAATCAGGATTGGGCATGGGAAGCCTTCTGCGCCCAGGCCCCAGCCATGCCCCCTGAGCCAGCTCGGCCGCTCAGCGCTGAGGCCCGGTCGCACCGACGGCCACAAACAATCTTCTGGCAGCTGCATTCTGCAAAGGAAAATTCTCCTTGGGCAGCAAACCACAGCCCCAACGCGCCTCGGATCGAGAAAGCAACGCAAGCCGTTTTCGCCCCCGACCCCCCGCTCTCCATAGGGCGAACCGGGGCTGGGCTGCCCCGGCTCCCTGGGCCCTGCTGCTTTGCTGGGGGTCCCCGTGCCCGAAACCCACTCCCCACAGGTTCTCCTTCGTGGGGAAGCAGGATTGGGCGCGCGAAGGCCTTCTGCGCCCAGGCCCCAGCCAAGCCCCCTGAGCCAGGTCGGCCGCTCAGCGCCAAGGTCCCGTCGCACCAATGGCCCCAAACGAGCTTCTGACAGCTGCATTCTGCAAAGGGAAGCTCTCCTCGGGCAGCAACCCACAGCCCCAACGCGCCTCGGATCGAGAAAGCAACGCAAGCCATTTTCGCCCCCGTCCCCCCGCTCTCCATAGAGCGAACCGGGGCAGGATGCCCAGGCTCCCTGGGCCCTGCTGCTTTGCTGGGGGTCTCCGGTGCCCGAAACCCACTCCCCACCGGTTCTCCTTCGTGGGGAAGCAGGATTGGGCGCGCGAAGGCCTTCTGCGCCCAGGCCCCATCCATGCCCCCTGAGCCAGCTCGGCCGCTCAGCGCCAAGGCCCCGTCGCACCGACGGCCCCAAACGAGCTTCTGGCAGCTGCATTCTGCAAAGGGAAACTCTCCTCCGGCAGCCAACCACAGCCCCAACGCGCCTCGGATCGAGAAAGCAACGCAAGCCGTTTTCGCCCCCGGCCCCCCGCTCTCCATAGGGCTAATCGGGGCTGGGCTGCCCTGGCTCCTTGGGCCCTGCTGCTTTGCTGGGGGTCTCCGGTGCCCGAAACCCACTCCCCACGGGTTCTCCTTCGTGGGGAAGCAGGATTGGGCGAGCGAAGGCCTTCTGCGCCCAGTCCCGAGCCTTGTCCCCTGAGCCAGCTCGGCCGCTCAGCGCTGAGGCCCGGTCGCACCGACGGCCCCAAACAATCTTCTGGCAGCTGCATTCTGCAAAGGAAAATTCTCCTCGGGCAGCAAACCACAGCCCCAACGCGCCTCGGATCGAGAAAGCAACGCAAGCCGTTTTCGCCCCCGACCCCCCGCTCTCCATAGGGCGAACGGGGGCTGGGCTGCCCCGGCTCCCTGGGCCCTGCTGCTTTGCTGGGGGTCCCCGTGCCCGAAACCCACTCCCCACAGGTTCTCCTTCGTGGGGAAGCGGGATTGGGCGCGCAAAGGCCTTCTGCGCCCAGGCCCCAGCCAAGCCCCCTGAGCCAGCTCGGCCGCTCAACGGCAAGGTCCCGTCGCACCGATGCCCCAAACGAGCTTCTGAGAGCTGCATTCTGCAAAGGGAAACTCTCCTCGGGCAGCAAACCACAGCCCCAACGCGCCTCGGATCGAGAAAGAAACGCAAGCCGTTTTCGCCCCCGACCCCCCCCACTCCATAGGGCGAACCGGGGCTGGGCTGCCCCGGCTCCCTGGGCCCTGCTGCTTTGCTGGGGGTCTCCGGTGCCCGAAACCCACTCCCCGCGGGTTCTCCTTCGTGGTTAATCAGGATTGGGCATGGGAAGCCTTCTGCGCCCAGGCCCCAGCCATGCCCCCTGAGCCAGCTCGGCCTCTCAGCGCCGAGGCACCGTCGCACCGATGGCCCGAAGCAATCTTCTGGCAGCTGCAACCTGCAAAGGGAAACTCTCCTCGGGCAGCAAACCACAGCCCCAACGCGCCTCGGATCGAGAAAGCAACGCAAGCCTTTTTCGCACCCGGCCCACGACACTCCATAGGGCAAACCGGGGCTGTGCTGCCCGGGCTGCCTGGGCCCTGCTGCTTTGCTGGGGGTCTCCGGTGCCCGAAACCCACTCCCCACGGGTTCTCCTTCGTGGGGAAGCAGGATTGGGCGCGCGAAGGCCTTCTGCGCCCAGGCCTCAGCCATGCCCCCTGAGCCAGCTCGGCCGCTCAGCGCCTAGGCCCCGTCGCACCGACGGCCCCAAACAATCTTCTGGCAGCTGCATTCTGCAAAGGGAAACTCTCCTCGGGCAGCAAACCACAGCCCCAACGCGCCTCGGATCGAGAAAGCAATGCAAGCCGTTTTCGCCCCCGGGCCCCGCTCTCCATAGGGCGAACAGGGGCTGGGCTGCCCTGGCTCCCTGGGCCCTGCTGCTTTGCTGGGGATCTCCGGTGCCCGAAACCCACTCCCCACCGGTTCTCCTTCGTGGGGAATCGGGAATGGGCGTGCGAAGGCCTTCTGCGCCCAGGCCCCAGTCATGCGCCCTGAGCCAGCTCGGCTGCGCAGCGCCTAGGCCCCGTCGCATGGACGGCCCCAAACAATCTTCTGGCAGCTGCATTCTGCAAAGGGAAACTCTCCTCGGGCAGCAAACCACAGCCCCAACGCGCCTCGGATCGAGAAAGCAACGCAAGCCGTTTTGCCCCCGACCCCCCGCTCTCCATAGAGCGAACCGGGGCTGGGCTGCCCCGGCTCCCTGGGCCCTGCTGCTTTGCTGGGGGTCTCCGGTGCCCGAAACCCACTCCCCACGGGTTCTCCTTCGTGGGGAAGCAGGATTGGGCGCTCCAAGGCCTTCTGCTCCCAGGCCCCAGCCATGCCCCCTGAGCCAGATCGGCCGCTCAGCGCCTAGGCCCCGTCGCACCAACGGCCCCAAACAATCTTCTGGCAGCTGCATTCTGCAAAGGGAAACTCTCCTCGGGCAGCGAACCACAGCCCCAACGCGCCTCGGATCGAGAAAGCAACGCAAGCCGTTTTTGCCCCCGGCCCCCCCCCCACTTCATAGGGCTAACCGGGGCTGGGCTGCCCTGGCTCCTTGGGCCCTGCTGCTTTGCTGGGGTCTCCGGTGCCAGAAACCCACTCCCCACGGGTTCTCTTTCGTGGGGAAGCAGGATTGGGCCCGTGAATGCCTTCTGCGCCCAGGCCTGAGCCTTGCCCCCTGAGCCAGCTCGGCCGCTCAGCGCCGAGGCCCCGTCGCACCGACGGCCCCAAACAATCTTCTGGCAGCTGCATTCTGCAAAGGGAAACTCTCCTCGGGCAGCAAACCACAGCCCCAACGCGCCTCGGATCGAGAAAGCCACGCAAGCCGTTTTCGCCCCAGGCCCCCCGCTCTCCAGAGCGAACCGGGGCTGGGCTGCCCAGGCTCCCTGGGCCCTGCTGCTTTGCTGGGGGTCTCCGGTGCCCGAATCCCACTCCCCACGGGTTCTCCTTCGTGGGGAAGCAGGATTGGACGCGCGAAGGCCTTCTGCGCCCAGGCCCCAGCCATGCCCCCTGAGCCAGCTCGGCCTCTCAGCGCCTAGGCCCCGTCGCACCGACGGCCCCAAACAATCTTCTGGCAGCTGCATTCTGCAAAGGGAAACTCTCCTCGGGCAGCAAACCACAGCCCCAACGCGCCTCGGATCTAGAAAGCAATGCAGGACGTTTTCGCCCCCGGCCACCCCCACTCCATAGGGCGAACCGGGGCTGGGCTGCCCCGGCTCCCTGGGCCCTGCTGCTTTGCTGGGGGTCTCCGGTGCCCGAAACCCACTCCCCACGGGTTCTCCTTCGTGGTTAATCAGGATTGGGCATGGGAAGCCTTCTGCGCCCAGGCCCCAGCCATGCCCCCTGAGCCAGCTCGGCCTCTCAGCGCCGAGGCACCGTCGCACCGATGGCCCGAAGCAATCTTCTGGCAGCTGCATTCTGCAAAGGGAAACTCTCCTCGGGCAGAAAACCACAGCCCCAACGCGCCTCGGATCAAGAAAGCAACGCAAGCCGTTTTCGCCCCCGGCCCCCCGCTCTCCAAAGGGCGAACCTGGGCTGGGCTGCCCTGGCTCCCTGGGCCCTGCTGCTTTGCTGGGGGTCTCCGGTGCCCGAAACCCACTCCCCACGGGTTCTCCTTCGTGGGGAAGCAGGATTGGGCGCGCGAAGCCTTCTGCGCCCAACCCCAGCCATTCCCCCTGAGCCGGCTCCGCCGCACAGCGCCGAGGCTCCTTCGAATCGACGGCCATAAACGAACTTCTGGCAGCTGCATTCTGCAAAGGGAAACTCTCCTCGGGCAGCAAACCACATCCCCAACGCGCCTCGGATCGAGAAAGCAATGCAGGTGGTTTTCGCCCCCGGCACCCTGCTCTCCATATGGCGAACCGGGGCTGGGCTGCCCTGGCTCCTTGGGCCCTGCTGCTTTGCTGGGGATCTCCAGTGCCTGAAACCCACTCCCCACGGGTTCTCCTTCGTGGGGAAGCAGGATTGGGAGCGCCAAGGCCTTCTGCGCCCAGGCCCCAGCCATGCCCCCTGAGCCACCTCGGCCTCTCAGCAATGAGGCCCCGTCGCACCGACGGCCCCAAACAATCTTCTGGCAGCTGCATTCTGCAAAGGGAAACACTCCTCAGGCAGCAAACCACAGCCCCAACGCGCCTCGGATCGAGAAAGCAACGCAAGCCGTTTTTGCCCCCGGCCCCCCGTTCTCCATAGAGCGAACAGGGGCTGGGCTGCCCCGGCTCCCTGGGCCCTGCTGCTTTGCTGGGGGTCTCCGGTGCCCGAAACCCACTCTCCACGGGTTCTCCTTCGTGGTTAATCAGGATTGGGCGCGGGAAGCCTTCTGCGCCCAGGCCCCAGCCATGCCCCCTGATCCAGCTCGACCGCTCAGCGCTGAGGCCCCGTCGCACCGATGGCCCAAAGCAATCTTCTGGCAGCTGCAACCTGCAAAGGGAAACTCTCCTCAGGCAGCAAACCACAGCCCCAACGCGCCTCGGATCGAGAAAGCAACGCAAGCCGTTTTGCCCCCGACCCCCCGCTCTCCATAGAGAGAACCGGGGCTGGGCTGCCCCGGCTCCCTGGGCCCTGCTGCTTTGCTGGGGGTCTCCGGTGCCCGAAACCCACTCCCCACGGGTTCTCCTTCGTGGGGAAGCAGGATTGGGCGTGCGAAGGCCTTCTGCACCCAGGCCCCAGCCATGCCCCCTGAGCCAGGTAGGCCGCGCAGCGCCTAGGTCCCGTCGCACCGACGGCCCCAAACAATCTTCTGGCAGCTGCATTCTGCAAAGGGAAACTCTCCTCGGGCAGCAAACCACACCCCAACGCGCCTCGGATCGAGAAAGCAACGCAAGCCTTTTTTGCCCCCAGCCCTCCGCTCTCCATCGGGCGAACTGGGGCAGGGCTGCCCCGGCTCCCTGGGCCCTGCTGCTTTGCTGGGGGTCTCCGATGCCCAAAACCCACTCCCCACGGGGTCTCCTTCGTTGGGAAGCAGGATTGGGCGCACGAAGGCCTTCTGCGCCCAGGCCCCAGCCTTCCCCCTGAGCCAGCTCGGCCGCTCAGCGCCAAAGTCCCGTCGCACCGACGGCCCCAAACGAGCTTCTGACAGCTGCATTCTGCAAAGGGAAACTCTCCTCGGGCAGCAACCCACAGCCCCAACGCGCCTCGGATCGAGAAAGCAATGCAAGCTGTTTTCGCGCCCGACCCCCCGCTCTCCATAGGGCGAACCGGGACTGGGCTGCCCCGGCTGCCTGGGCCCTGCTGCTTTGCTGGGGGTCTCCGGTGCCCGAAATCCACTCCCCACAGGTTCTCCTTCGTGGGGAAGCAGGATTGGACGCACGAAGGCCTTCTGTGCCCAGGCCCCAGCCAAGCCCCCTGAGCCAGCTCGGCCGCTCAGCGCCAAAGTCCCGTCCCACTGATGGCCCCAAACGAGCTTCTGACAGCTGCATTCTGCAAAGGGAAACTCTCCTTGGGCAGCAACCCACAGCCCCATCGCGCCTCGGATTGAGAAAGCATCGCAAGCCGTTTTCGCCCCCGGCCCCCCGCTCTCCATAGGGCGCACAGGGGCTGGGCTGCCAAGGCTCCCTGGGCCCTGCTGCTTTGCTGGGGGGCTCCGGTGCCCGAAACCCACTCCCCACGGGTTCTCCTTAGTGGGGAATCAGGATTGGACGCGCGAAGCCTTCTGCACCCAGGCCCCAGCCATGCCCCCTGAGCCAGATCGGCCTCTCAGCGCCAAGGCCCCGTCGCACCGACGGCCCCAAACAATCTTCTGGCAGCTGCATTCTGCAAAGGGAAACTCTCCTCGGGCAGCGAACCACAGCCCCAACGCGCCTCGGATCGAGAAAGCAACGCAAGCCGTTTTTGCCCCCAGCCCTCCGCTCTCCATCGGGCGAACTGGGGCAGGGCTGCCCCGGCTCCCTGGGCCCTGCTGCTTTGCTGGGGTCTCCGGTGCCCGAAACCCACTCCCCACGGGTTCTCTTTCGTGGGGAAGCAGGATTGGGCCCGCGAAAGCCTTCTGCGCCCAGGCCCGAGCCTTGCCCCCTAAGCCAGCTCGGCCGCTCAGCGCCGAGGCCCGGTCGCACCGAAGGCCCCAAACAATCTTCTGGCAGCTGCATTCTGCAAAGGGAAACTCTCCTCGGGCAGCAAACCACAGCCCCAACGCGCCTCGGATCGAGAAAGCAACGCAAGCCGTTTTGGCCCCCGGCCACCCCCACTCCATAGGGCGAACCGGGGCTGGGCTGCCCCGGCTCCCTGGGCCCTGCTGCTTTGCTGGGGGTCTCCGGTGCCCGAAACCCACTCCCCACGGGTTCTCCTTCGTGGTTAATCAGGATTGGGCATGGGAAGCCTTCTGCGCCCAGGCCCCAGCCATGCCCCCTGAACCAGCTCGGCCTCTCAGCGCCGAGGCACCGTCGCACCGATGGCCCGAAGCAATCTTCTGGCAGCTGCAACCTGCAAAGGGAAACTCTCCTCGGGCAGCAAACCACAGCCCCAACGCGCCTCGGATCGAGAAAGCAACGCAAGCCTTTTTCGCACCCGGCCCACGACACTCCATAGGGCAAACCGGGGCTGTGCTGCCCCGGCTCCCTGGGCCCTGCTGCTTTGCTGGGGGTCTCCGGTGCCCGAAACCCACTCCCCACGGGTTCTCCTTCGTGGGGAAGCGGGATTGGGCGCACGAAGTCCTTCTGCGCCCAGGCCCCAGCCATGCCCCCTGAGCCAGCTGGTCCGATCAGCGCCGAGGCCCCGTCGCACCGACGGCCCCAAACAATCTTCTGGCAGCTGCATTCTGCAAAGGGAAACTCTCCTCGGGCAGCAAACCACAGCCCCAACGCGCCTCGGATCGAGAAAGCAACGCAAGCCGTTTTGCCCCCGACCCCCCGCTCTCCATAGAGCGAACCGGGGCTGGGCTGCCCCGGCTCCCTGGGCCCTGCTGCTTTGCTGGGGGTCTCCGGTGCCCGAAACCCACTCCCCACGGGTTCTCCTTCGTGGGGAAGCAGGATTGGGCGCTCCAAGGCCTTCTGCTCCCAGGCCCCAGCCATGCCCCCTGAGCCAGATCGGCCGCTCAGCGCCTAGGCCCCGTCGCACCAACGGCCCCAAACAATCTTCTGGCAGCTGCATTCTGCAAAGGGAAACTCTCCTCGGGCAGCGAACCACAGCCCCAACGCGCCTCGGATCGAGAAAGCAACGCAAGCCGTTTTTGCCCCCGGCCCCCCCCCCACTTCATAGGGCTAACCGGGGCTGGGCTGCCCTGGCTCCTTGGGCCCTGCTGCTTTGCTGGGGTCTCCGGTGCCAGAAACCCACTCCCCACGGGTTCTCTTTCGTGGGGAAGCAGGATTGGGCCCGTGAAAGCCTTCTGCGCCCAGGCCTGAGCCTTGCCCCCTGAGCCAGCTCGGCCGCTCAGCGCCGAGGCCCCGTCGCACCGACGGCCCCAAACAATCTTCTGGCAGCTGCATTGTGCAAAGGGAAACTCTCCTCGGGCAGCAAACCACAGCCCCAACGCGCCTCGGTTCGAGAAAGCCACGCAAGCCGTTTTCGCCCCAGGCCCCCCGCTCTCCAGAGCGAACCGGGGCTGGGCTGCCCAGGCTCCCTGGGCCCTGCTGCTTTGCTGGGGGTCTCCGGTGCCCGAATCCCACTCCCCACGGGTTCTCCTTCGTGGGGAAGCAGGATTGGACGCGCGAAGGCCTTCTGCGCCCAGGCCCCAGCCATGCCCCCTGAGCCAGCTCGGCCTCTCAGCGCCTAGGCCCCGTCGCACCGACGGCCCCAAACAATCTTCTGGCAGCTGCATTCTGCAAAGGGAAACTCTCCTCGGGCAGCAAACCACAGCCCCAACGCGCCTCGGATCTAGAAAGCAATGCAGGACGTTTTCGCCCCCGGCCACCCCCACTCCATAGGGCGAACCGGGGCTGGGCTGCCCCGGCTCCCTGGGCCCTGCTGCTTTGCTGGGGGTCTCCGGTGCCCGAAACCCACTCCCCACGGGTTCTCCTTCGTGGTTAATCAGGATTGGGCATGGGAAGCCTTCTGCGCCCAGGCCCCAGCCATGCCCCCTGAGCCAGCTCGGCCTCTCAGCGCCGAGGCACCGTCGCACCGATGGCCCGAAGCAATCTTCTGGCAGCTGCATTCTGCAAAGGGAAACTCTCCTTGGGCAGCAACCCACAGCCCCATCGCGCCTCGGATTGAGAAAGCATCGCAAGCCGTTTTCGCCCCCGGCCCCCCGCTCTCCATAGGGCGCACAGGGGCTGGGCTGCCAAGGCTCCCTGGGCCCTGCTGCTTTGCTGGGGGGCTCCGGTGCCCGAAACCCACTCCCCACGGGTTCTCCTTAGTGGGGAATCAGGATTGGACGCGCGAAGCCTTCTGCACCCAGGCCCCAGCCATGCCCCCTGAGCCAGATCGGCCTCTCAGCGCCAAGGCCCCGTCGCACCGACGGCCCCAAACAATCTTCTGGCAGCTGCATTCTGCAAAGGGAAACTCTCCTCGGGCAGCGAACCACAGCCCCAACGCGCCTCGGATCGAGAAAGCAACGCAAGCCGTTTTTGCCCCCAGCCCTCCGCTCTCCATCGGGCGAACTGGGGCAGGGCTGCCCCGGCTCCCTGGGCCCTGCTGCTTTGCTGGGGTCTCCGGTGCCCGAAACCCACTCCCCACGGGTTCTCTTTCGTGGGGAAGCAGGATTGGGCCCGCGAAAGCCTTCTGCGCCCAGGCCCGAGCCTTGCCCCCTAAGCCAGCTCGGCCGCTCAGCGCCGAGGCCCGGTCGCACCGAAGGCCCCAAACAATCTTCTGGCAGCTGCATTCTGCAAAGGGAAACTCTCCTCGGGCAGCAAACCACAGCCCCAACGCGCCTCGGATCGAGAAAGCAACGCAAGCCGTTTTGGCCCCCGGCCACCCCCACTCCATAGGGCGAACCGGGGCTGGGCTGCCCCGGCTCCCTGGGCCCTGCTGCTTTGCTGGGGGTCTCCGGTGCCCGAAACCCACTCCCCACGGGTTCTCCTTCGTGGTTAATCAGGATTGGGCATGGGAAGCCTTCTGCGCCCAGGCCCCAGCCATGCCCCCTGAACCAGCTCGGCCTCTCAGCGCCGAGGCACCGTCGCACCGATGGCCCGAAGCAATCTTCTGGCAGCTGCAACCTGCAAAGGGAAACTCTCCTCGGGCAGCAAACCACAGCCCCAACGCGCCTCGGATCGAGAAAGCAACGCAAGCCTTTTTCGCACCCGGCCCACGACACTCCATAGGGCAAACCGGGGCTGTGCTGCCCCGGCTCCCTGGGCCCTGCTGCTTTGCTGGGGGTCTCCGGTGCCCGAAACCCACTCCCCACGGGTTCTCCTTCGTGGGGAAGCGGGATTGGGCGCACGAAGTCCTTCTGCGCCCAGGCCCCAGCCATGCCCCCTGAGCCAGCTGGTCCGATCAGCGCCGAGGCCCCGTCGCACCGACGGCCCCAAACAATCTTCTGGCAGCTGCATTCTGCAAAGGGAAACTCTCCTCGGGCAGCAAACCACAGCCCCAACGCGCCTCGGATCGAGAAAGCAACGCAAGCCGTTTTGCCCCCGACCCCCCGCTCTCCATAGAGCGAACCGGGGCTGGGCTGCCCCGGCTCCCTGGGCCCTGCTGCTTTGCTGGGGGTCTCCGGTGCCCGAAACCCACTCCCCACGGGTTCTCCTTCGTGGGGAAGCAGGATTGGGCGCTCCAAGGCCTTCTGCTCCCAGGCCCCAGCCATGCCCCCTGAGCCAGATCGGCCGCTCAGCGCCTAGGCCCCGTCGCACCAACGGCCCCAAACAATCTTCTGGCAGCTGCATTGTGCAAAGGGAAACTCTCCTCGGGCAGCGAACCACAGCCCCAACGCGCCTCGGATCGAGAAAGCAACGCAAGCCGTTTTTGCCCCCGGCCCCCCCCCCACTTCATAGGGCTAACCGGGGCTGGGCTGCCCTGGCTCCTTGGGCCCTGCTGCTTTGCTGGGGTCTCCGGTGCCAGAAACCCACTCCCCACGGGTTCTCTTTCGTGGGGAAGCAGGATTGGGCCCGTGAAAGCCTTCTGCGCCCAGGCCTGAGCCTTGCCCCCTGAGCCAGCTCGGCCGCTCAGCGCCGAGGCCCCGTCGCACCGACGGCCCCAAACAATCTTCTGGCAGCTGCATTGTGCAAAGGGAAACTCTCCTCGGGCAGCAAACCACAGCCCCAACGCGCCTCGGTTCGAGAAAGCCACGCAAGCCGTTTTCGCCCCAGGCCCCCCGCTCTCCAGAGCGAACCGGGGCTGGGCTGCCCAGGCTCCCTGGGCCCTGCTGCTTTGCTGGGGGTCTCCGGTGCCCGAATCCCACTCCCCACGGGTTCTCCTTCGTGGGGAAGCAGGATTGGACGCGCGAAGGCCTTCTGCGCCCAGGCCCCAGCCATGCCCCCTGAGCCAGCTCGGCCTCTCAGCGCCTAGGCCCCGTCGCACCGACGGCCCCAAACAATCTTCTGGCAGCTGCATTCTGCAAAGGGAAACTCTCCTCGGGCAGCAAACCACAGCCCCAACGCGCCTCGGATCTAGAAAGCAATGCAGGACGTTTTCGCCCCCGGCCACCCCCACTCCATAGGGCGAACCGGGGCTGGGCTGCCCCGGCTCCCTGGGCCCTGCTGCTTTGCTGGGGGTCTCCGGTGCCCGAAACCCACTCCCCACGGGTTCTCCTTCGTGGTTAATCAGGATTGGGCATGGGAAGCCTTCTGCGCCCAGGCCCCAGCCATGCCCCCTGAGCCAGCTCGGCCTCTCAGCGCCGAGGCACCGTCGCACCGATGGCCCGAAGCAATCTTCTGGCAGCTGCATTCTGCAAAGGGAAACTCTCCTCGGGCAGAAAACCACAGCCCCAACGCGCCTCGGATCAAGAAAGCAACGCAAGCCGTTTTCGCCCCCGGCCCCCCGCTCTCCAAAGGGCGAACCTGGGCTGGGCTGCCCTGGCTCCCTGGGCCCTGCTGCTTTGCTGGGGGTCTCCGGTGCCCGAAACCCACTCCCCACGGGTTCTCCTTCGTGGGGAAGCAGGATTGGGCGCGCGAAGCCTTCTGCGCCCAACCCCAGCCATTCCCCCTGAGCCGGCTCCGCCGCACAGCGCCGAGGCTCCTTCGAATCGACGGCCATAAACGAACTTCTGGCAGCTGCATTCTGCAAAGGGAAACTCTCCTCGGGCAGCAAACCACATCCCCAACGCGCCTCGGATCGAGAAAGCAATGCAGGTGGTTTTCGCCCCCGGCACACTGCTCTCCATATGGCGAACCGGGGCTGGGCTGCCCTGGCTCCTTGGGCCCTGCTGCTTTGCTGGGGATCTCCAGTGCCTGAAACCCACTCCCCACGGGTTCTCCTTCGTGGGGAAGCAGGATTGGGAGCGCCAAGGCCTTCTGCGCCCAGGCCCCAGCCATGCCCCCTGAGCCACCTCGGCCTCTCAGCAATGAGGCCCCGTCGCACCGACGGCCCCAAACAATCTTCTGGCAGCTGCATTCTGCAAAGGGAAACACTCCTCAGGCAGCAAACCACAGCCCCAACGCTCCTCGGATCGAGAAAGCAACGCAAGCCGTTTTTGCCCCCGGCCCCCCGCTCTCCATAGAGCGAACAGGGGCTGGGCTGCCCCGGCTCCCTGGGCCCTGCTGCTTTGCTGGGGGTCTCCGGTGCCCGAAACCCACTCTCCACGGGTTCTCCTTCGTGGTTAATCAGGATTGGGCGCGGGAAGCCTTCTGCGCCCAGGCCCCAGCCATGCCCCCTGATCCAGCTCGACCGCTCAGCGCTGAGGCCCCGTCGCACCGATGGCCCAAAGCAATCTTCTGGCAGCTGCAACCTGCAAAGGGAAACTCTCCTCAGGCAGCAAACCACAGCCCCAACGCGCCTCGGATCGAGAAAGCAACGCAAGCCGTTTTGCCCCCGACCCCCCGCTCTCCATAGAGAGAACCGGGGCTGGGCTGCCCCGGCTCCCTGGGCCCTGCTGCTTTGCTGGGGGTCTCCGGTGCCCGAAACCCACTCCCCACGGGTTCTCCTTCGTGGGGAAGCAGGATTGGGCGTGCGAAGGCCTTCTGCACCCAGGCCCCAGCCATGCCCCCTGAGCCAGGTAGGCCGCGCAACGCCTAGGTCCCGTCGCACCGACGGCCCCAAACAATCTTCTGGCAGCTGCATTCTGCAAAGGGAAACTCTCCTCGGGCAGCAAACCACACCCCAACGCGCCTCGGATCGAGAAAGCAACGCAAGCCTTTTTTGCCCCCAGCCCTCCGCTCTCCATCGGGCGAACTGGGGCAGGGCTGCCCCGGCTCCCTGGGCCCTGCTGCTTTGCTGGGGGTCTCCGATGCCCAAAACCCACTCCCCACGGGGTCTCCTTCGTTGGGAAGCAGGATTGGGCGCACGAAGGCCTTCTGCGCCCAGGCCCCAGCCTTCCCCCTGAGCCAGCTCGGCCGCTCAGCGCCAAAGTCCCGTCGCACCGACGGCCCCAAACGAGCTTCTGACAGCTGCATTCTGCAAAGGGAAACTCTCCTCGGGCAGCAACCCACAGCCCCAACGCGCCTCGGATCGAGAAAGCAATGCAAGCTGTTTTCGCGCCCGACCCCCCGCTCTCCATAGGGCGAACCGGGACTGGGCTGCCCCGGCTGCCTGGGCCCTGCTGCTTTGCTGGGGGTCTCCGGTGCCCGAAATCCACTCCCCACAGGTTCTCCTTCGTGGGGAAGCAGGATTGGACGCACGAAGGCCTTCTGTGCCCAGGCCCCAGCCAAGCCCCCTGAGCCAGCTCGGCCGCTCAGCGCCAAAGTCCCGTCCCACTGATGGCCCCAAACGAGCTTCTGACAGCTGCATTCTGCAAAGGGAAACTCTCCTTGGGCAGCAACCCACAGCCCCATCGCGCCTCGGATTGAGAAAGCATCGCAAGCCGTTTTCGCCCCCGGCCCCCCGCTCTCCATAGGGCGCACAGGGGCTGGGCTGCCAAGGCTCCCTGGGCCCTGCTGCTTTGCTGGGGGGCTCCGGTGCCCGAAACCCACTCCCCACGGGTTCTCCTTAGTGGGGAATCAGGATTGGACGCGCGAAGCCTTCTGCACCCAGGCCCCAGCCATGCCCCCTGAGCCAGATCGGCCTCTCAGCGCCAAGGCCCCGTCGCACCGACGGCCCCAAACAATCTTCTGGCAGCTGCATTCTGCAAAGGGAAACTCTCCTCGGGCAGCGAACCACAGCCCCAACGCGCCTCGGATCGAGAAAGCAACGCAAGCCGTTTTTGCCCCCAGCCCTCCGCTCTCCATCGGGCGAACTGGGGCAGGGCTGCCCCGGCTCCCTGGGCCCTGCTGCTTTGCTGGGGTCTCCGGTGCCCGAAACCCACTCCCCACGGGTTCTCTTTCGTGGGGAAGCAGGATTGGGCGTGAGAAGGCCTTCTGCGCCCAGGCCCCACCCATGCCCCCTGAGCCAGCTCGGCCGCTCAGCGCCGAGGCCCCGTCGCACCGAAGGCCCCAAACAATCTTCTGGCAGCTGCATTCTGCAAAGGGAAACTCTCCTCGGGCAGCAAACCACAGCCCCAACGCGCCTCGGATCTAGAAAGCAATGCAGGACGTTTTCGCCCCCGGCCACCCCCACTCCATAGGGCGAACCGGGGCTGGGCTGCCCCGGCTCCCTGGGCCCTGCTGCTTTGCTGGGGGTCTCCGGTGCCCGAAACCCACTCCCCACGGGTTCTCCTTCGTGGTTAATCAGGATTGGGCATGGGAAGCCTTCTGCGCCCAGGCCCCAGCCATGCCCCCTGAGCCAGCTCGGCCTCTCAGCGCCGAGGCACCGTCGCACCGATGGCCCGAAGCAATCTTCTGGCAGCTGCATTCTGCAAAGGGAAACTCTCCTCGGGCAGAAAACCACAGCCCCAACGCGCCTCGGATCAAGAAAGCAACGCAAGCCGTTTTCGCCCCCGGCCTCCCGCTCTCCAAAGGGCGAACCTGGGCTGGGCTGTCCTGGCTCCCTGGGCCCTGCTGCTTTGCTGGGGGTCTCTGGTGCCCGAAACCCACTCCCCACGGGTTCTCCTTCGTGGGGAAGCAGGATTGGGCGCGCGAAGCCTTCTGCGCCCAACCCCAGCCATTCCCCCTGAGCCGGCTCCGCCGCACAGCGCCGAGGCTCCTTCGAATCGACGGCCATAAACGAACTTCTGGCAGCTGCATTCTGCAAAGGGAAACTCTCCTCGGGCAGCAAACCACATCCCCAACGCGCCTCGGATCGAGAAAGCAATGCAGGTGGTTTTCGCCCCCGGCACCCTGCTCTCCATATGGCGAACCGGGGCTGGGCTGCCCTGGCTCCTTGGGCCCTGCTGCTTTGCTGGGGATCTCCAGTGCCTGAAACCCACTCCCCACGGGTTCTCCTTCGTGGGGAAGCAGGATTGGGAGCGCCAAGGCCTTCTGCGCCCAGGCCCCAGCCATGCCCCCTGAGCCACCTCGGCCTCTCAGCAATGAGGCCCCGTCGCACCGACGGCCCCAAACAATCTTCTGGCAGCTGCATTCTGCAAAGGGAAACACTCCTCAGGCAGCAAACCACAGCCCCAACGCTCCTCGGATCGAGAAAGCAACGCAAGCCGTTTTTGCCCCCGGCCCCCCGCTCTCCATAGAGCGAACAGGGGCTGGGCTGCCCCGGCTCCCTGGGCCCTGCTGCTTTGCTGGGGGTCTCCGGTGCCCGAAACCCACTCTCCACGGGTTCTCCTTCGTGGTTAATCAGGATTGGGCGCGGGAAGCCTTCTGCGCCCAGGCCCCAGCCATGCCCCCTGATCCAGCTCGACCGCTCAGCGCTGAGGCCCCGTCGCACCGATGGCCCAAAGCAATCTTCTGGCAGCTGCAACCTGCAAAGGGAAACTCTCCTCAGGCAGCAAACCACAGCCCCAACGCGCCTCGGATCGAGAAAGCAACGCAAGCCGTTTTGCCCCCGACCCCCCGCTCTCCATAGAGAGAACCGGGGCTGGGCTGCCCCGGCTCCCTGGGCCCTGCTGCTTTGCTGGGGGTCTCCGGTGCCCGAAACCCACTCCCCACGGGTTCTCCTTCGTGGGGAAGCAGGATTGGGCGTGCGAAGGCCTTCTGCACCCAGGCCCCAGCCATGCCCCCTGAGCCAGGTAGGCCGCGCAGCGCCTAGGTCCCGTCGCACCGACGGCCCCAAACAATCTTCTGGCAGCTGCATTCTGCAAAGGGAAACTCTCCTCGGGCAGCAAACCACACCCCAACGCGCCTCGGATCGAGAAAGCAACGCAAGCCTTTTTTGCCCCCAGCCCTCCGCTCTCCATCGGGCGAACTGGGGCAGGGCTGCCCCGGCTCCCTGGGCCCTGCTGCTTTGCTGGGGGTCTCCGATGCCCAAAACCCACTCCCCACGGGGTCTCCTTCGTTGGGAAGCAGGATTGGGCGCACGAAGGCCTTCTGCGCCCAGGCCCCAGCCTTCCCCCTGAGCCAGCTCGGCCGCTCAGCGCCAAAGTCCCGTCGCACCGACGGCCCCAAACGAGCTTCTGACAGCTGCATTCTGCAAAGGGAAACTCTCCTCGGGCAGCAACCCACAGCCCCAACGCGCCTCGGATCGAGAAAGCAATGCAAGCTGTTTTCGCGCCCGACCCCCCGCTCTCCATAGGGCGAACCGGGACTGGGCTGCCCCGGCTGCCTTGGCCCTGCTGCTTTGCTGGGGGTCTCCGGTGCCCGAAATCCACTCCCCACAGGTTCTCCTTCGTGGGGAAGCAGGATTGGACGCACGAAGGCCTTCTGTGCCCAGGCCCCAGCCAAGCCCCCTGAGCCAGCTCGGCCGCTCAGCGCCAAAGTCCCGTCCCACTGATGGCCCCAAACGAGCTTCTGACAGCTGCATTCTGCAAAGGGAAACTCTCCTTGGGCAGCAACCCACAGCCCCATCGCGCCTCGGATTGAGAAAGCATCGCAAGCCGTTTTCGCCCCCGGCCCCCCGCTCTCCATAGGGCGCACAGGGGCTGGGCTGCCAAGGCTCCCTGGGCCCTGCTGCTTTGCTGGGGGGCTCCGGTGCCCGAAACCCACTCCCCACGGGTTCTCCTTAGTGGGGAATCAGGATTGGACGCGCGAAGCCTTCTGCACCCAGGCCCCAGCCATGCCCCCTGAGCCAGATCGGCCTCTCAGCGCCAAGGCCCCGTCGCACCGACGGCCCCAAACAATCTTCTGGCAGCTGCATTCTGCAAAGGGAAACTCTCCTCGGGCAGCGAACCACAGCCCCAACGCGCCTCGGATCGAGAAAGCAACGCAAGCCGTTTTTGCCCCCAGCCCTCCGCTCTCCATCGGGCGAACTGGGGCAGGGCTGCCCCGGCTCCCTGGGCCCTGCTGCTTTGCTGGGGTCTCCGGTGCCCGAAACCCACTCCCCACGGGTTCTCTTTCGTGGGGAAGCAGGATTGGGCCCGCGAAAGCCTTCTGCGCCCAGGCCCGAGCCTTGCCCCCTGAGCCAGCTCGGCCGCTCAGCGCCGAGGCCCCGTCGCACCGAAGGCCCCAAACAATCTTCTGGCAGCTGCATTCTGCAAAGGGAAACTCTCCTCGGGCAGCAAACCACAGCCCCAACGCGCCTCGGATCTAGAAAGCAATGCAGGACGTTTTCGCCCCCGGCCACCCCCACTCCATAGGGCGAACCGGGGCTGGGCTGCCCCGGCTCCCTGGGCCCTGCTGCTTTGCTGGGGGTCTCCGGTGCCCGAAACCCACTCCCCACGGGTTCTCCTTCGTGGTTAATCAGGATTGGGCATGGGAAGCCTTCTGCGCCCAGGCCCCAGCCATGCCCCCTGAGCCAGCTCGGCCTCTCAGCGCCGAGGCACCGTCGCACCGATGGCCCGAAGCAATCTTCTGGCAGCTGCATTCTGCAAAGGGAAACTCTCCTCGGGCAGAAAACCACAGCCCCAACGCGCCTCGGATCAAGAAAGCAACGCAAGCCGTTTTCGCCCCCGGCCCCCCGCTCTCCAAAGGGCGAACCTGGGCTGGGCTGCCCTGGCTCCCTGGGCCCTGCTGCTTTGCTGGGGGTCTCCGGTGCCCGAAACCCACTCCCCACGGGTTCTCCTTCGTGGGGAAGCAGGATTGGGCGCGCGAAGCCTTCTGCGCCCAACCCCAGCCATTCCCCCTGAGCCGGCTCCGCCGCACAGCGCCGAGGCTCCTTCGAATCGACGGCCATAAACGAACTTCTGGCAGCTGCATTCTGCAAAGGGAAACTCTCCTCGGGCAGCAAACCACATCCCCAACGCGCCTCGGATCGAGAAAGCAATGCAGGTGGTTTTCGCCCCCGGCACACTGCTCTCCATATGGCGAACCGGGGCTGGGCTGCCCTGGCTCCTTGGGCCCTGCTGCTTTGCTGGGGATCTCCAGTGCCTGAAACCCACTCCCCACGGGTTCTCCTTCGTGGGGAAGCAGGATTGGGAGCGCCAAGGCCTTCTGCGCCCAGGCCCCAGCCATGCCCCCTGAGCCACCTCGGCCTCTCAGCAATGAGGCCCCGTCGCACCGACGGCCCCAAACAATCTTCTGGCAGCTGCATTCTGCAAAGGGAAACACTCCTCAGGCAGCAAACCACAGCCCCAACGCTCCTCGGATCGAGAAAGCAACGCAAGCCGTTTTTGCCCCCGGCCCCCCGCTCTCCATAGAGCGAACAGGGGCTGGGCTGCCCCGGCTCCCTGGGCCCTGCTGCTTTGCTGGGGGTCTCCGGTGCCCGAAACCCACTCTCCACGGGTTCTCCTTCGTGGTTAATCAGGATTGGGCGCGGGAAGCCTTCTGCGCCCAGGCCCCAGCCATGCCCCCTGATCCAGCTCGACCGCTCAGCGCTGAGGCCCCGTCGCACCGATGGCCCAAAGCAATCTTCTGGCAGCTGCAACCTGCAAAGGGAAACTCTCCTCAGGCAGCAAACCACAGCCCCAACGCGCCTCGGATCGAGAAAGCAACGCAAGCCGTTTTGCCCCCGACCCCCCGCTCTCCATAGAGAGAACCGGGGCTGGGCTGCCCCGGCTCCCTGGGCCCTGCTGCTTTGCTGGGGGTCTCCGGTGCCCGAAACCCACTCCCCACGGGTTCTCCTTCGTGGGGAAGCAGGATTGGGCGTGCGAAGGCCTTCTGCACCCAGGCCCCAGCCATGCCCCCTGAGCCAGGTAGGCCGCGCAACGCCTAGGTCCCGTCGCACCGACGGCCCCAAACAATCTTCTGGCAGCTGCATTCTGCAAAGGGAAACTCTCCTCGGGCAGCAAACCACACCCCAACGCGCCTCGGATCGAGAAAGCAACGCAAGCCTTTTTTGCCCCCAGCCCTCCGCTCTCCATCGGGCGAACTGGGGCAGGGCTGCCCCGGCTCCCTGGGCCCTGCTGCTTTGCTGGGTGTCTCCGGTGCCCGAAACCCACTCCCCACGGGGTCTCCTTCGTTGGGAAGCAGGATTGGGCGCACGAAGGCCTTCTGCGCCCAGGCCCCAGCCTTCCCCCTGAGCCAGCTCGGCCGCTCAGCGCCAAAGTCCCGTCGCACCGACGGCCCCAAACGAGCTTCTGACAGCTGCATTCTGCAAAGGGAAACTCTCCTCGGGCAGCAACCCACAGCCCCAACGCGCCTCGGATCGAGAAAGCAATGCAAGCTGTTTTCGCGCCCGACCCCCCGCTCTCCATAGGGCGAACCGGGACTGGGCTGCCCCGGCTGCCTGGGCCCTGCTGCTTTGCTGGGGGTCTCCGGTGCCCGAAATCCACTCCCCACAGGTTCTCCTTCGTGGGGAAGCAGGATTGGACGCACGAAGGCCTTCTGTGCCCAGGCCCCAGCCAAGCCCCCTGAGCCAGCTCGGCCGCTCAGCGCCAAAGTCCCGTCCCACTGATGGCCCCAAACGAGCTTCTGACAGCTGCATTCTGCAAAGGGAAACTCTCCTTGGGCAGCAACCCACAGCCCCATCGCGCCTCGGATTGAGAAAGCATCGCAAGCCGTTTTCGCCCCCGGCCCCCCGCTCTCCATAGGGCGCACAGGGGCTGGGCTGCCAAGGCTCCCTGGGCCCTGCTGCTTTGCTGGGGGGCTCCGGTGCCCGAAACCCACTCCCCACGGGTTCTCCTTAGTGGGGAATCAGGATTGGACGCGCGAAGCCTTCTGCACCCAGGCCCCAGCCATGCCCCCTGAGCCAGATCGGCCTCTCAGCGCCAAGGCCCCGTCGCACCGACGGCCCCAAACAATCTTCTGGCAGCTGCATTCTGCAAAGGGAAACTCTCCTCGGGCAGCGAACCACAGCCCCAACGCGCCTCGGATCGAGAAAGCAACGCAAGCCGTTTTTGCCCCCAGCCCTCCGCTCTCCATCGGGCGAACTGGGGCAGGGCTGCCCCGGCTCCCTGGGCCCTGCTGCTTTGCTGGGGTCTCCGGTGCCCGAAACCCACTCCCCACGGGTTCTCTTTCGTGGGGAAGCAGGATTGGGCCCGCGAAAGCCTTCTGCGCCCAGGCCCGAGCCTTGCCCCCTGAGCCAGCTCGGCCGCTCAGCGCCGAGGCCCCGTCGCACCGAAGGCCCCAAACAATCTTCTGGCAGCTGCATTCTGCAAAGGGAAACTCTCCTCGGGCAGCAAACCACAGCCCCAACGCGCCTCGGATCTAGAAAGCAATGCAGGACGTTTTCGCCCCCGGCCACCCCCACTCCATAGGGCGAACCGGGGCTGGGCTGCCCCGGCTCCCTGGGCCCTGCTGCTTTGCTGGGGGTCTCCGGTGCCCGAAACCCACTCCCCACGGGTTCTCCTTCGTGGTTAATCAGGATTGGGCATGGGAAGCCTTCTGCGCCCAGGCCCCAGCCATGCCCCCTGAGCCAGCTCGGCCTCTCAGCGCCGAGGCACCGTCGCACCGATGGCCCGAAGCAATCTTCTGGCAGCTGCATTCTGCAAAGGGAAACTCTCCTCGGGCAGAAAACCACAGCCCCAACGCGCCTCGGATCAAGAAAGCAACGCAAGCCGTTTTCGCCCCCGGCCCCCCGCTCTCCAAAGGGCGAACCTGGGCTGGGCTGCCCTGGCTCCCTGGGCCCTGCTGCTTTGCTGGGGGTCTCTGGTGCCCGAAACCCACTCCCCACGGGTTCTCCTTCGTGGGGAAGCAGGATTGGGCGCGCGAAGCCTTCTGCGCCCAACCCCAGCCATTCCCCCTGAGCCGGCTCCGCCGCACAGCGCCGAGGCTCCTTCGAATCGACGGCCATAAACGAACTTCTGGCAGCTGCATTCTGCAAAGGGAAACTCTCCTCGGGCAGCAAACCACATCCCCAACGCGCCTCGGATCGAGAAAGCAATGCAGGTGGTTTTCGCCCCCGGCACCCTGCTCTCCATATGGCGAACCGGGGCTGGGCTGCCCTGGCTCCTTGGGCCCTGCTGCTTTGCTGGGGATCTCCAGTGCCTGAAACCCACTCCCCACGGGTTCTCCTTCGTGGGGAAGCAGGATTGGGAGCGCCAAGGCCTTCTGCGCCCAGGCCCCAGCCATGCCCCCTGAGCCACCTCGGCCTCTCAGCAATGAGGCCCCGTCGCACCGACGGCCCCAAACAATCTTCTGGCAGCTGCATTCTGCAAAGGGAAACACTCCTCAGGCAGCAAACCACAGCCCCAACGCTCCTCGGATCGAGAAAGCAACGCAAGCCGTTTTTGCCCCCGGCCCCCCGCTCTCCATAGAGCGAACAGGGGCTGGGCTGCCCCGGCTCCCTGGGCCCTGCTGCTTTGCTGGGGGTCTCCGGTGCCCGAAACCCACTCTCCACGGGTTCTCCTTCGTGGTTAATCAGGATTGGGCGCGGGAAGCCTTCTGCGCCCAGGCCCCAGCCATGCCCCCTGATCCAGCTCGACCGCTCAGCGCTGAGGCCCCGTCGCACCGATGGCCCAAAGCAATCTTCTGGCAGCTGCAACCTGCAAAGGGAAACTCTCCTCAGGCAGCAAACCACAGCCCCAACGCGCCTCGGATCGAGAAAGCAACGCAAGCCGTTTTGCCCCCGACCCCCCGCTCTCCATAGAGAGAACCGGGGCTGGGCTGCCCCGGCTCCCTGGGCCCTGCTGCTTTGCTGGGGGTCTCCGGTGCCCGAAACCCACTCCCCACGGGTTCTCCTTCGTGGGGAAGCAGGATTGGGCGTGCGAAGGCCTTCTGCACCCAGGCCCCAGCCATGCCCCCTGAGCCAGGTAGGCCGCGCAGCGCCTAGGTCCCGTCGCACCGACGGCCCCAAACAATCTTCTGGCAGCTGCATTCTGCAAAGGGAAACTCTCCTCGGGCAGCAAACCACACCCCAACGCGCCTCGGATCGAGAAAGCAACGCAAGCCTTTTTTGCCCCCAGCCCTCCGCTCTCCATCGGGCGAACTGGGGCAGGGCTGCCCCGGCTCCCTGGGCCCTGCTGCTTTGCTGGGGGTCTCCGATGCCCAAAACCCACTCCCCACGGGGTCTCCTTCGTTGGGAAGCAGGATTGGGCGCACGAAGGCCTTCTGCGCCCAGGCCCCAGCCTTCCCCCTGAGCCAGCTCGGCCGCTCAGCGCCAAAGTCCCGTCGCACCGACGGCCCCAAACGAGCTTCTGACAGCTGCATTCTGCAAAGGGAAACTCTCCTCGGGCAGCAACCCACAGCCCCAACGCGCCTCGGATCGAGAAAGCAATGCAAGCTGTTTTCGCGCCCGACCCCCCGCTCTCCATAGGGCGAACCGGGACTGGGCTGCCCCGGCTGCCTTGGCCCTGCTGCTTTGCTGGGGGTCTCCGGTGCCCGAAATCCACTCCCCACAGGTTCTCCTTCGTGGGGAAGCAGGATTGGACGCACGAAGGCCTTCTGTGCCCAGGCCCCAGCCAAGCCCCCTGAGCCAGCTCGGCCGCTCAGCGCCAAAGTCCCGTCCCACTGATGGCCCCAAACGAGCTTCTGACAGCTGCATTCTGCAAAGGGAAACTCTCCTTGGGCAGCAACCCACAGCCCCATCGCGCCTCGGATTGAGAAAGCATCGCAAGCCGTTTTCGCCCCCGGCCCCCCGCTCTCCATAGGGCGCACAGGGGCTGGGCTGCCAAGGCTCCCTGGGCCCTGCTGCTTTGCTGGGGGGCTCCGGTGCCCGAAACCCACTCCCCACGGGTTCTCCTTAGTGGGGAATCAGGATTGGACGCGCGAAGCCTTCTGCACCCAGGCCCCAGCCATGCCCCCTGAGCCAGATCGGCCTCTCAGCGCCAAGGCCCCGTCGCACCGACGGCCCCAAACAATCTTCTGGCAGCTGCATTCTGCAAAGGGAAACTCTCCTCGGGCAGCGAACCACAGCCCCAACGCGCCTCGGATCGAGAAAGCAACGCAAGCCGTTTTTGCCCCCAGCCCTCCGCTCTCCATCGGGCGAACTGGGGCAGGGCTGCCCCGGCTCCCTGGGCCCTGCTGCTTTGCTGGGGTCTCCGGTGCCCGAAACCCACTCCCCACGGGTTCTCTTTCGTGGGGAAGCAGGATTGGGCCCGCGAAAGCCTTCTGCGCCCAGGCCCGAGCCTTGCCCCCTGAGCCAGCTCGGCCGCTCAGCGCCGAGGCCCCGTCGCACCGAAGGCCCCAAACAATCTTCTGGCAGCTGCATTCTGCAAAGGGAAACTCTCCTCGGGCAGCAAACCACAGCCCCAACGCGCCTCGGATCGAGAAAGCAACGCAAGCCGTTTTGGCCCCCGGCCACCCCCACTCCATAGGGCGAACCGGGGCTGGGCTGCCCCGGCTCCCTGGGCCCTGCTGCTTTGCTGGGGGTCTCCGGTGCCCGAAACCCACTCCCCACGGGTTCTCCTTCGTGGTTAATCAGGATTGGGCATGGGAAGCCTTCTGCGCCCAGGCCCCAGCCATGCCCCCTGAACCAGCTCGGCCTCTCAGCGCCGAGGCACTGTCGCACCGATGGCCCGAAGCAATCTTCTGGCAGCTGCAACCTGCAAAGGGAAACTCTCCTCGGGCAGCAAACCACAGCCCCAACGCGCCTCGGATCGAGAAAGCAAAGCAAGCCTTTTTCGCACCCGGCCCACGACACTCCATAGGGCAAACCGGGGCTGTGCTGCCCCGGCTCAATGGGCCCTGCTGCTTTGCTGGGGGTCTCCGGTGCCCGAAACCCACTCCCCACGGGTTCTCCTTCGTGGGGAAGCGGGATTGGGCGCACGAAGTCCTTCTGCGCCCAGGCCCCAGCCATGCCCCGTGAGCCAGCTCGTCCGATCAGCGCCGAGGCCCCGTCGCACCGACGGCCCAAACAATCTTCTGGCAGCTGCATTCTGCAAAGGGAAACTCTCCTCGGGCAAAAACCACAGCCCCAACGCGCCTCGGATCGAGAAAGCAACGCAAGCCGTTTTCGCCCCCGGCACCCCCCACTCCATAGGGCTAACCGGGGTTGGGCTGCCCTGGCTCCTTGGGCCCTGCTGCTTTGCTGGGGTCTCCGGTGCCCGAAACCAACTCCCCACGGAAACTCTTTCGTGGGGAAGCAGGATTGGGCCCGCGAAAGCCTTCTGCGCCCAGGCCCGAGCCTTGCCCCCTGAGCCAGCTCGGCCGCTCAGCGCCGAGGCCCCGTCGCACTGAAGGACCCAAACAATCTTCTGCAAGCTGCATTCTGCAAAGGGAAACTCTCCTCGGGCTGCGAACCACAGCCCCAACGCGCCTCGGATCGAGAAAGCAACGCAAGCCGTTTTCGCCCCCGGCCCACGCCACTCCATAGGGCGAACCGGTGCTGGGCTGCCCCGGCTCCCTGGGCCCTGCTGCTTTGCTGGGGATCTCCGGTGCCCGAAACCCACTCCCCAAGGGTTCTCCTTCGTGGGGAAGCAGGATTGGGCGCGCGAAGGCCTTCTGTGCGAAGGCCCCAGCCATGCCCCCTGAGCCAGCTCGGCCGTGCAGCGCCTAGGCCCTGTCGCACCGACGGCCCCAAACAATCTTCTGGCAGCTGCATTCTGCAAAGGGAAACTCTCCTCGGGCAGCAAACCACATCCCCAACGCGCCTCGGATCGAGAAAGCAATGCAGGCCGTTTTCGCCCCCGGCCCCCCGCTCTCCATATGGCGAACCGGGGCTTGGCTGCTCCGGCTCCTTGGGCCCTGCTGCTTTGCTGGGGATCTCCGGTGCCGGAAACCCACTCCCCACGGGTTCTCCTTCGTGGGGAAGCAGGATTGGGCGCGCGAAGGCCTTCTGCGCCCAGGCCCCAGCCATGCCCCCTGAGCCAACTCGGCTACTCAGCGCCGAGGCCCCTTCGCACCGACGGCCCCAAACAATCTTCTGGCAGCTGCATTCTGCAAAGGGAAACTCTCCTCGGGCAGCAAACCACAGCCCCAACGCGCCTCGGATCGAGAAAGCATCGCAAGCCGTTTTCGCCCCCGGCCCCCCCCACTCCATAGGGCGAACCGGGGCTGGGCTGCCCCGGCTCCCTGGGCCCTGCTGCTTTTCTGGGGGTCTCCGGTGCCCGAAACCCACTCCCCACGGGTTCTCCTTCGTGGGGAAGCAGGATTGGGCGCGGGAAGCCTTCTGCGCCCAGGCCCCAGCCATGCCCCCTGAGCCAGCACGGCCGCTCAGCGCCGAGGCCCCGTCGCACCGATGGCCCGAAGCAATCTTCTGGCAGCTGCATTCTGCAAAGGGAAACTCTCCTCAGGCAGCAAACCACAGCCCCAATGCGCCTCGGATCGAGAAAGCAACACAAGCAGTTTTCGCCCCCGGCACCGCGCTCGCCATAGGGCGAATCGGGGCAGGGCTGCCCCGGCTGCCTGGGCCCTCCTGCTTTGCTGAGGGTCTCCGGTGCCCGAAACCCACTCCCCACGGGTTCTCCTTCGTGGGGAAGCGGGATTGGGCGCGCGAAGGCCTTCTGCGCCCAGGCCCCAGCCATGCCCCCTGAGCCAGCTCGTCCGATCAGCGCCAAGTCCCCGTCGCACCGACGGCCCGAAACAATCTTCTGGCAGCTGCATTCTGCAAAGGGAAACTCTCCTCGGGCAGCAAACCACAGCCCCAACGCGCCTCGGATCGAGAAAGCAACGCAAGCCGTTTTCGCCCCCGGACCCCAGCTCTCCATAGAGCGAAACGGGCCTGGGCTGCCCAGCCTCCCTGGGGCCTGCTGCTTTGCTGGGGGTCTCCGGTGCCCGAAACCCACTCCCCACGGGTTCTCCTTCGTGGGGAAGCAGGATTGGGCACGCGAAGCCTTCTGCGCCCAGGCCCCAGCCATGACCCCTGAGCCGGCTCCGCCGCTCAGCGCCGAGTCTCCTTCGAATCGACGGCCATAAACGAACTTCTGGCAGCTGCATTCTGCAAAGGGAAACTCTGCTCGGGCAGCAAACCACAGCCCCAACGCGCCTCGGATCGAGAAAGCAATGCAGGCCGTTGTTGCCCCTGGCCCCCCGCTCTCCATATGGCGAACCGGGGCTGAGCTGCCCTGGCTCCTTGGGCCCTGCTGCTTTGCTGGGGATCTCCAGTGCCCGAAACCCACTCCCCACGGGTTCTCCTTCGTGGGGAAGCAGAATTGGGCGCGCAAAGGCCTTCTGCGCCCAGGCCCCAGCCATGCCCCCTGAGCCACCTCGGCCTCTCAGCAATGAGGCCCCGTCGCACCGACGTCCCCAAACAATCTTCTGGCAGCTGCATTCTGCAAAGGGAAACACTCCTCAGGCAGCAAACCACAGCCCCAACGCGCCTCGGATCGAGAAAGCAATGCAAGCCGTTTTCGCCCCCGGCCCCCCGCTCTCCATAGAGCGAACAGGGGCTGGGCTGCCCCGGCTCCCTGGGCCCTGCTGCTTTGCTGGGGGTCTCCGGTGCCCGAAACCCACTCCCCACGGGTTCTCCTTCGTGGTTAATCAGGATTGGGCGTGCGAAGGCCTTCTGCGCCCTGGCCCCAGCCATGCCCCCTGAGCCGGCTCCGCTGCCCAGTTCCGAGGCTCCTTCGAATTGAAGGCCATAAACGAACTTCTCGCAGCTGCATTCTGCAAAGGGAAACTCTCCTCGGGCAGCAAACCACAGCCCCAACGCGCCTCGGATCGAGAAAGCAACGCAAGCTGTTTTCGCCCCCGACACCCCTCTTTCCATAGAGCGAACTGGGGCTGGGCTGCCCCGGCTCCCTGGGCCCTGCTGCTTTGCTGGGGGTCTCCGGTGCCCGAAACCCACTCCCCATGGGTTCTCCTTCGTTGGGAAGGAGGATTGGGCGCACGAAGGCCTTCTGCGCCCAGGCCCCAGCCTTGCTCCCTGAGCCAGCTCGGCCGCTCAGCGCCGAGGGCCCGTCGCACCGACGGCCCGAAACAATCTTCTGGCAGCTGCATTCTGCAAAGGGAAACTCTCCTCCGGCAGCAAACCACAGCCCCAACGCGCCTCGGATCGAGAAAGCAATGCAAGCCGTTTTCGCCCCCGACCCCCCGCTCTCCATAGGGCGAACCGGGGCTGGGCTGCCCAGGCTCCCTGGGCCCTGCTGCTTTGCTGGGGGTCTCCGGTGCCCGAAACCCACTCCCCACAGGTTCTCCTTCGTGGGGAAGCAGGATTGGGCGCGCGAAGGCCTTCTGCGCCCAGGCCCCAGCCAAGCCCCCTGAGCCAGCTCGGCTGCGCAGCGCCAAAGTCCCGTCGCACCGATGGCCCCAAACGAGATTCTGACAGCTGCATTCTGCAAAGGGAAACTCTCCTCGGGCAGCAAACCACAGCCCCAACGCGCCTCGGATCGAGAAAGCAACGCAAGCCGTTTTCGCCCCCGGCCCCCCCCACTCCATAGGGCTAACCGGGGCTGGGCTGCCCTGGCTCCTTGGGCCCTGCTGCTTTGCTGGGGGTCTGCGGTGCCCGAAACCCACTCCCCACGGGTTCTCCTTCGTGGGGAAGCAGGATTGGGCCCGCGAAAGCCTTTGGGCCCAGGCCCGAGCCTTGCCCCCTGAGCCAGCTCGGCCGCTCAGCGCCGAGGCCCCGTCGCACCGACGGCCCCAAACAATCTTCTGGCAGCTGCATTCTGCAAAGGGAAACTCTCCTCGGGCAGCAAACCACAGCCCCAACGCGCCTTGGGATCGAGAAAGCAACGCAAGCCGTTTTCGCCCCCGGCGCCCCGCTCTCCAGAGCGAAATGGGGCTGGGCTGCCCAGGCTCCCTGGGCCCTGCTGCTTTGCTGGGGGTCTCCGGTGCCCGAAACCCACTCCCCACGGGTTCTCCTTCGTGGGGAAGCGGGATTGGGCGCACGAAGTCCTTCTGCGCCCAGGCCCCAGCCATGCCCCCTGAGCCAGCTGGTCCGATCAACGCCGAGGCCCCGTCGCACCGACGGCCCCAAACAATCTTCTGGCAGCTGCATTCTGCAAAGGGAAACTCTCCTCGGGCAGCAAACCACAGCCCCAACGCGCCTCGGATTAAGAAAGCAACGCAAGCCGTTTTCGCCCCCGGCCCCCGTCTCTCCATAGGGCGAACCTGGGCTGGGCTGCCCTGGCTCCCTGGGCCCTGCTGCTTTGCTGGGGGTCTCCGGTGCCCGAAACCACTCCCCATGGGTTCTCCTTCGTGGGGAAGCAGGATTGGGCGCGCGAAGGCCTTCTGCGCCCAGCCCCAGCCATGCCCCCTGAGCCAGCTCGGCCGCTCAGCGCCTAGGCACCGTCGCACCGATGGCCCCAAACAATCTTCTGGCAGCTGCATTCTGCAAAGGGAAACTCTCCTCGGGCAGCAAACCACAGCCCCAACGCGCCTCGGATCGAGAAAGCAACGCAAGCTGTTTTCGCCCCAGGCCCCCCCCACTCCATAGGGTGAACCGGGGCTGTGCTGCCCCGGCTCCCTGGGCCCTGCTGCTTTGCTGTGGGTCTCCGGTGCCCGAAACCCACTCCCCACGTGTTCTCCTTCGTGGGGAAGCAGGATTGGGCGCGCCAAGGCCTTCTGCGCCCAGGCCCCAGCCATGCCCCCTGGGCCAGCTCGGCCGCTCTGCGCCAAGGCCCCATCGCACCGATGGCCTGAAACAATCTTCTGGCAGCTGCATTCTGCAAAGGGAAACACTCCTCAGGCAGCAAACCACAGCCCCAACGCGCCTCGGATCGAGAAAGCAACACAAGCCGTTTTCGCCCCCGGCACCGCGCTCGCCATAGGGCGAATCGGGGCAGGGCTGCCCCGGCTGCCTGGGCCCTCCTGCTTTGCTGGGGGTCTCCGGTGCCCGAAACCCACTCCCCACAGGTTCTCCTTCGTGGGGAAGCGGGATTGGGCGCGCGAAGGCCTTCTGCGCCCAGGCCCCAGCCATGCCCCCTGAGCCAGCTCGTCCGATCAGCGCCGAGTCCCCGTCGCACCGACGGCCCGAAACAATCTTCTGGCAGCTGCATTCTGCAAAGGGAAACTCTCCTCGGGCAGCAAACCACAGCCCCAACGCGCCTCGGATCGAGAAAGCAACGCAAGCCGTTTTCGCCCCCGGACACCCGCTCTCCATAGAGCGAAACGGGCCTGGGCTGCCCAGCCTCCCTGGGCCCTGCTGCTTTGCTGGGGGTCTCCGGTGCCTGAAACCCACTCCCCACGGGTTCTCCTTCGTGGGGAAGCAGGATTGGGCACCGGAAGCCTTCTGCGCCCAGGCCAAGGCCATGCCCGCTGAGCCGGCTCCGCCGCTCAGCGCCGAGGCTCCTTCCAATCGACGGCAATAAACGAACTTCTGGCAGCTGCATTCTGCAATGGGAAACTCTCCTCGGGCAGCAAACCACAGCCCCAACGCGCCTCGGATCGAGAAAGCAATGCAAGCCGTTTTCGCCCCCGACCCCCTGCTCTCCATAGGGCGAACCGGGGCTGGGCTGCCCAGGCTCCCTGGGCCCTGCTGCTTTGCTGGGGGTCTCCGGTGCCCGAAACCCACTCCCCACAGGTTCTCCTTCGTGCGGAAGCAGGATTGGGCGCGCGAAGGCCTTCTGCGCCCAGGCCCCAGCCAAGCCCCCTGAGCCAGCTCGGCTGCGCAGCGCCAAATTCCCGTCGCACCGATGGCCCCAAACGAGATTCTGACAGCTGCATTCTGCAAAGGGAAACTCTCCTCGGGCAGCGAACCACAGCCCCAATGCGCCTCGGATCGAGAAAGCAACGCAAGCCGTTTTTGCCCCCGGCCCCCCCCACTCCATAGGGCTAACCGGGGCTGGGCTGCCCTGGCTCCTTGGGCCCTGCTGCTTTGCTGGGGTCTCCGGTGCCCGAAACCAACTCCCCACGGGTTCTCTTTCGTGGGGAAGCAGGATTTGGCCCGCGAAAGCCTTCTGCGCCCAGGCCCGAGCCTTGCCCCCTGAGCCAGCTCGGCCGCTCAGCGCCGAGGCCCCGTCGCACCGACGGCCCCAAACAATCTTCTGGTAGCTGCATTCTGCAAAGGGAAACTCTCCTCGGGCAGCAAACCACAGCCCCAACGCGCCTCGGATCGAGAAAGCAACGCAAGCCGTTTTCGCCCCCGGCCCCCCCCACTCCATAGAGCTAACCGGGGCTGGGCTGCCCTGGCTCCTTGGGCCCTGCTGCTTTGCTGGGGGTCTGGGGTGCCCGAAACCCACTCCCCACGGGTTCTCCTTCGTGGGGAAGCAGGATTGGGCCCACGAAAGCCTTTGGGCCCAGGCCCGAGCCTTGCCCCCTGAGCCAGCTCGGCCGCTCAGCTCTGAGGCCCCGTCGCACCGACGGCCCCAAACAATCTTCTGGCAGCTGCATTCTGCAAAGGGAAACTCTCCTCGGGCAGCAAACCACAGCCCCAACGCGCCTAGGATCGAGAAAGCAACGCAAGCCGTTTTCGCCCCCGGCGCCCCGCTCTCCAGAGCGAAATAGGGCTGGGCTGCCCAGGCTCCCTGGGCCCTGCTGCTTTGCTGGGGGTCTCCGGTGCCCGAAACCCACTCCCCACAGGTTCTCCTTCGTGGTTAATCAGGATTGGGCGCGGGAAGCCTTCTGCGCCCAGGCCCCAGCCATGCCCCCTGAGCCAGCTCGGCCGCTCAGCGCCGAGGCCCCGTCGCACCGATGGCCCGAAGCAATCTTCTGGCAGCTGCAACCTGCAAAGGGAAACTCTCCTCGCGCAGCAAACCACAGCCACAACGCGCCTCGGATCGAGAAAGCAACGCAAGCCGTTTTTGCCCCCGGCCCACGCCACTCCATAGGGCGAACCGGGGCTGGGCTGCCCCGGCTCCCTGGGTCCTGCTGCTTTGCTGGGTGTCTCCGGTGCCCGAAACCCACTCCCCACGGGTTCTCCTTCGTGGGGAAGCGGGATTGGGCGCACGAAGTCCTTCTGCGCCCAGGCCCCAGCCATGCCCCCTGAGCCAGCTGGTCCGATCAGCGCCGAGGCCCCGTCGCACCGACGGCCCCAAACAATCTTCTGGCAGCTGCATTCTGCAAAGGGAAACTCTCCTCGGGCAGCAAACCACAGCCCCAACGCGCCTCGGATCGAGAAAGCAACGCAAGCCGTTTTCGCCCCCGGCCCCCGTCTCTCCATATGGCGAACCTGGGCTGGGCTGCCCTGGCTCCCTGGGCCCTGCTGCTTTGCTGGGTGTCTCCGGTGCCCGAAACCCACTCCCCACGGGTTCTCCTTCGTGGGGAAGCAGGATTGGGTGCGCGAAGGCCTTCTGCGCCCAGCCCCAGCCATGCCCCCTGAGCCAGCTCGGCCGCTCAGCGCCTAGGCACCGTCGCACCGATGGCCCCAAACAATCTTCTGGCAGCTGCATTCTGCAAAGGGAAACTCTCCTCGGGCAGCAAACCACAGCCCCAACGCGCCTCGGATCGAGAAAGCAACGCAAGCTGTTTTCGCCCCAGGCCCCCCCCACTCCATAGGGCGAACCGGGGCTGTGCTGCCCCGGCTCCCTGGGCCCTGCTGCTTTGCTGGGGGTCTCCGGGGCCCGAAACCCACTCCCCACGTGTTCTCCTTCGTGGGGAAGCAGGATTGGGCGCGCCAAGGCCTTCTGCGCCCAGGCCCCAGCCATGCCCCCTGGGCCAGCTCGGCCGCTCTGCGCCAAGGCCCCATCGCACCGATGGCCTGAAACAATCTTCTGGCAGCTGCATTCTGCAAAGGGAAACACTCCTCAGGCAGCAAACCACAGCCCCAACGCGCCTCGGATCGAGAAAGCAACACAAGCCGTTTTCGCCCCCGGCACCGCGCTCGCCATAGGGCGAATCGGGGCAGGGCTGCCCCGGCTGCCTGGGCCCTCCTGCTTTGCTGGGGGTCTCCGGTGCCCGAAACCCACTCCCCACAGGTTCTCCTTCGTGGGGAAGCGGGATTGGGCGCGCGAAGGCCTTCTGCGCCCAGGCCCCAGCCATGCCCCCTGAGCCAGCTCGTCCGATCAGCGCCGAGTCCCCGTCGCACCGACGGCCCGAAACAATCTTCTGGCAGCTGCATTCTGCAAAGGGAAACTCTCCTAGGGCAGCAAACCACAGCCCCAACGCGCCTCGGATCGAGAAAGCAACGCAAGCCGTTTTCGCCCCCGGACACCCGCTCTCCATAGAGCGAAACGGGCCTGGGCTGCCCAGCCTCCCTGGGCCCTGCTGCTTTGCTGGGGGTCTCCGGTGCCTGAAACCCACTCCCCACGGGTTCTCCTTCGTGGGGAAGCAGGATTGGGCGCGCGAAGGCCTTCTGCGCCCAGGCCCCAGCCATGCCCCCTGAGCCGGCTCCGCCGCTCAGCGCCGAGGCTCCTTCGAATCGACGGCCATAAACGAACTTCTGGCAGCTGCATTCTGCAAAGGGAAACTCTCCTCGGGCAGCAAACCACAGCCCCAACGCGCCTCGGATCGAGAAAGCAATGCAGGCCGTTTTTGCCCCCGGCCCACCGCTCTCCATATGGCGAACAGGGGCTGGGCTGCCCTGGCTCCTTGGGCCCTGCTGCTTTGCTGGGGGTCTCCGGTGCCCGAAACCCACTCCCCACGGGTTCTCCTTCGTGGGGAAGCGGGAATGGGCGTGCGAAGGCCTTCTGCGCCCAGGCCCCAGCCATGCCCCCTGGGCCAGGTCGGCCGCTCTGCGCCGAGGCCCCATCGCACCGATGGCATGAAACAATCTTCTGGCAGCTGCATTCTGCAATGGGAAACACTCCTCATGCCGCAAACCACAGCCCCAACGCGCCTCGGATCGAGAAAGCAACGCAAGCCGTTTTCGCCCCCGGCCACCCGCTCTCCATAGAGCGAACCGGGGCTGTGCTGCCCAGGCTCCCTGGGCCCTGCTGCTTTGCTGGGTGTCTCCGGTGCCCGAAACCCACTCCCCCCGGGTTCTCCTTCGTGGGGAAGCAGGATTGGACGAGCGAAGCCTTCTGCGCCCAGGACCCAGCCATTCCCCCTGAGCCAGCTCGGCCTCTCAGCGCCTAGGACCCGTCGCACCGACGGCCCCAAACAATCTTTTGTCAGCTGCATTCTGCAAAGGGAAACTCTCCTCGGGCAGCAAACCACAGCCCCAATGCTCCTCAGTTAGAGAAAGCAACGCAAGCCGTTTTCGCCCACGGCCACCCCCACACCATAGGGCGAACCGGGGCTGGGCTGCCCAAGCTCCCTGGGCCCTGCTGCTTTGCTGGGGGTCTCCGGTGCCCGAAACCCACTCCCCACGGGTTCTCCTTCGTGGGGAAGCAGGATTGGACGAGCGAAGCCTTCTGCGCCCAGGACCCAGCCATGCCCCCTGAGCCAGCTCGGCCTCTCAGCGCCTAGGACCCGTCGCACCGACGGCCCCAAACAATCTTTTGTCAGCTGCATTCTGCAAAGGGAAACTCTCCTCGGGCAGCAAACCACAGCCCCAATGCTCCTCAGTTAGAGAAAGCAACGCAAGCCGTTTTCGCCCACGGCCACCCCCACACCATAGGGCGAACCGGGGCTGGGCTGCCCAAGCTCCCTGGGCCCTGCTGCTTTGCTGGGGGTCTCCGGTGCCCGAAACCCACTCCCCACGGGTTCTCCTTCATGGGGAAGCAGGATTGGGCGCGCGAATGCCTTCTGCGCCCAGGCCCGAGCCTTGCCCTCTGAGCCAGCTCGGCCGCTCAGCGCCTAGGCCCCGTCGCACCGACGGCCCCAAACAATCTTCTGGCAGCTGCATTCTGCAAAGGGAAACTCTCCTCGGGCAGCAAACCACAGCCCCAACGCGCCTCGGATCGAGAAAGCAACGCAAGCCGTTTTCGCCCCCGACCCCCCGCTCTCCATAGAGCGAACCGGGGCTGGGCTGCCCCGGCTCCCTGGGCCCTGCTGCTTTGCTGGGCGTCTCCGGTGCCCGAAAACCACTCCCCACGGGTTCTCCTTCGTGGGGAAGCAGGATTGGACGAGCGAAGCCTTCTGCGCCCAGGCCCCAGCCATGCCCCCTGAGCCAGCTCGGCCTCTCAGCGCCTAGGCCCCGTCGCACCGACGGCCCCAAACAATCTTCTGGCAGCTGCATTCTGCAAAGGGAAACTCTCCTCGGGCAGCAAACCACAGCCCCAACGCGCTTCGGATCGAGAAAGCAACGCAAGCCGTTTTCGGCCCCGGCCCCCCGCTCTCCATAGGGCTAACTGGGGCTGGGCTGCCCTGGCTCCCTGGGCCCTGCTGCTTTGCTGGGGGTCTCCGGTGCCCGAAACCCACTCCCCACGGGTTCTCCTTCGTGGGGAAGCAGGATTGGGCGCGCGAAGGCCTTCTGCGCCCAGGCCCGAGCCTTACCCCCTGAGCCAGCTCGGCCGCTCAGCACCGAGGCCCCGTCGCACCGACGGCCCCAAACGATCTTCTGGCAGCTGCATTCTGCAAAGGGAAACTCTCCTCGGGCAGCAAACCACAGCCCCAACGCGCCTCGGATCGAGAAAGCAACGCAAGCCGTTTTCACCCCCGGACCCCGCTCTCCATAGGGCGAACCGGGGCTGCTCTGCCCAAGCTCCCTGGGCCCTGCTGCTTTGCTGGGGGTCTCCGGTGTCCGAAACCCACTCCCCACGGGTTCATCTTCGTGGGGAAGCAGGATTGGGCGCGCGAAGCCTTCTGCGCCCAGGCCCCAGCCATGCCCCCTGAGCCAGCTCCGCCTATCAGCGCTAGGGCCCCGTCGCACCGACGGCCCCAAACAATCTTCTGGCAGCTGCATTCTGCAAAGGGAAACTCTCCTCGGGCAGCAAACCACAGCCCCAACGCGCCTCGGATCGAGAAAGCAACGCAAGCCGTTTTCACCCCCGGCCCCCCGCTCTCAATAGAGCGAACCGGGACTGGGCTGCCCAGGCTCTCTGGGCCCTGCTGCTTTGCTGGGGGTCTCCGGTGCCCGAAACCTACTCCCCACGGGTTCTCCTTCATGGGGAAGCAGGATTGGACGCGCGAAGCCTTCTGCGCCCAGGCCCCAGCCATGCCCCCTGAGCCAGCTCGGCCGTTCAGCGCCTAGGCCCCGTCGCACCGACGGCCCCAAACAATCTTCTGGCAGCTGCATTCTGCAAAGGGAAACTCTCCTCGGGCAGCAAACCACAGCCCCAATGCTCCTCGGTTAGAGAATGCAACGCAAGCCGTTTTCGCCCCCGGCCCCCCGCTCTCCATAGAGCGAACCGGGGCTGGGCTGCCCCGGCTCCCTGGGCCCTGCTGCTTTGCTGGGGGTCTCCGGTGCCCGAATCCCACTCCCCACGGGTTCTCCTTCATGGGGAAGCAGGATTGGACGCGCGAAGCCTTCTGCGCCCAGGCCCCAGCCATTCCCCCTGAGCCAGCTCGGCCTCTCAGCGCCTAGGCCCCGTCGCACCGATGGCCCCAAACAAACTTTTGTCAGCTGCATTCTGCAAAGGGAAACTCTCCTCGGGCAGCAAACCACAGCCCCAATGCTCCTCAGTTAGAGAAAGCAACGCAAGCCGTTTTCGCCCCCGGCCACCCGCTCTCCATAGAGCGAACCGGGGCTGGGCTGCCCAGGCTCCCTGGGCCCTGCTGCTTTGCTGGGTGTCTCCGGTGCCCGAAACCCACTCCCCCCGGGTTCTCCTTCGTGGGGAAGCAGGATTGGACGAGCGAAGCCTTCTGCGCCCAGGACCCAGCCATTCCCCCTGAGCCAGCTCGGCCTCTCAGCGCCTAGGACCCGTCGCACCGACGGCCCCAAACAATCTTTTGTCAGCTGCATTCTGCAAAGGGAAACTCTCCTCGGGCAGCAAACCACAGCCCCAATGCTCCTCAGTTAGAGAAAGCAACGCAAGCCGTTTTCGCCCACGGCCACCCCCACACCATAGGGCGAACCGGGGCTGGGCTGCCCAAGCTCCCTGGGCCCTGCTGCTTTGCTGGGGGTCTCCGGTGCCCGAAACCCACTCCCCACGGGTTCTCCTTCATGGGGAAGCAGGATTGGGCGCGCGAAGGCCTTCTGCGCCCAGGCCCGAGCCTTGCCCTCTGAGCCAGCTCGGCCGCTCAGCGCCTAGGCCCCGTCGCACCGACGGCCCCAAACAATCTTCTGGCAGCTGCATTCTGCAAAGGGAAACTCTCCTCGGGCAGCAAACCACAGCCCCAACGCGCCTCGGATCGAGAAAGCAACGCAAGCCGTTTTCGCCCCCGACCCCCCGCTCTCCATAGAGCGAACCGGGGCTGGGCTGCCCCGGCTCCCTGGGCCCTGCTGCTTTGCTGGGCGTCTCCGGTGCCCGAAAACCACTCCCCACGGGTTCTCCTTCGTGGGGAAGCAGGATTGGACGAGCGAAGCCTTCTGCGCCCAGGCCCCAGCCATGCCCCCTGAGCCAGCTCGGCCTCTCAGCGCCTAGGCCCCGTCGCACCGACGGCCCCAAACAATCTTCTGGCAGCTGCATTCTGCAAAGGGAAACTCTCCTCGGGCAGCAAACCACAGCCCCAACGCGCTTCGGATCGAGAAAGCAACGCAAGCCGTTTTCGGCCCCGGCCCCCCGCTCTCCATAGGGCTAACCGGGGCTGGGCTGCCCTGGCTCCCTGGGCACTGCTGCTTTGCTGGGGGTCTCCGGTGCCCGAAACCCACTCCCCACGGGTTCTCCTTCGTGGGGAAGCAGGATTGGGCGCGCGAAGGCCTTCTGCGCCCAGGCCCGAGCCTTACCCCCTGAGCCAGCTCTGCCGCTCAGCACCGAGGCCCCGTCGCACCGACGGCCCCAAACGATCTTCTGGCAGCTGCATTCTGCAAAGGAAAACTCTCCTCGGGCAGCAAACCACAGCCCCAACGCGCCTCGGATCGAGAAAGCAACGCAAGCCGTTTTCACCCCCGGACCCCGCTCTCCATAGGGCGAACCGGGGCTGCTCTGCCCAAGCTCCCTGGGCCCTGCTGCTTTGCTGGGGGTCTCCGGTGTCCGAAACCCACTCCCCACGGGTTCACCTTCGTGGGGAAGCAGGATTGGGCGCGCGAAGCCTTCTGCGCCCAGGCCCCAGCCATGCCCCCTGAGCCAGCTCCGCCTATCAGCGCTAGGGCCCCGTCGCACCGACGGCCCCAAACAATCTTCTGGCAGCTGCATTCTGCAAAGGGAAACTCTCCTCGGGCAGCAAACCACAGCCCCAACGCGCCTCGGATCGAGAAAGCAACGCAAGCCGTTTTCACCCCCGGCCCCCCGCTCTCAATAGAGCGAACCGGGACTGGGCTGCCCAGGCTCTCTGGGCCCTGCTGCTTTGCTGGGGGTCTCCGGTGCCCGAAACCTACTCCCCACGGGTTCTCCTTCATGGGGAAGCAGGATTGGACGCGCGAAGCCTTCTGCGCCCAGGCCCCAGCCATGCCCCCTGAGCCAGCTCGGCCGTTCAGCGCCTAGGCCCCGTCGCACCGACGGCCCCAAACAATCTTCTGGCAGCTGCATTCTGCAAAGGGAAACTCTCCTCGGGCAGCAAACCACAGCCCCAATGCTCCTCGGTTAGAGAATGCAACGCAATCCGTTTTCGCCCCCGGCCCCCCGCTCTCCATAGAGCGAACCGGGGCTGGGCTGCCCAGGCTCCCTGGGCCCTGCTGCTTTGCTGGGGGTCTCCGGTGCCCGAAACCCACTCCCCACGGGTTCTCCTTCGTGGGGAAACAGGATTGGACGCGCGAAGCCTTCTGCGCCCAGGCCCCAGCCATGCCCCCTGAGCCATCAGGCCTCTCAGCGCCTAGGCCCCGTCGCACCGACGGCCCCAAACAATCTTCTGGCAGCTGCATTCTGCAAAGGGAAACTCTCCTCGGGCAGCAAATCACAGCCCCAACGCGCCTCAGATCGAGAAAGCAACGCAAGCCGTTTTCGCCCACGGCCACCCCCACTCCATAGGGCGAACCGGGGCTGGGCTGCCCAAGCTCCTTGGGCCCTGCTGCTTTGCTGGGGGTCTCCGGTGCCCGAAACCCACTCCCCACGGGTTCTCCTTCGTGGGGAATCAGGATTGGACGCGCGAAGCCTTCTGCGCCCAGGCCCCAGCCATGCCCCCTGAGCCAGCTCGGCCTCTCAGCGCCTAGGCCCCTTCGCACCGACGGCCCGAAACAATCTTCTGGCAGCTGCATTCTGCAAAGGGAAACTCTCCTCGGGCAGCAAACCACAGCCCCAACGCGCCTCGGATCGAGAAAGCAACGCAAGCCGTTTTCGCCCCCGGCCCGCCGCTCTCCATAGATCGAACCGGGGCTGGGCTGCCCAGGCTCCCTGGGCCCTGCTGCTTTGATGGGGGTCTCCGGTGCCCGAAACCCACTCCCCACGGGTTCTCCTTCGTGGGGAAGCAGGATTGGACGAGCAAAGCCTTCTGCGCCCAGGCCCCAGCCATGCCCCCTGAGCCAGCTCGGCCTCTCAGCGCCTAGGCCCCGTCGCACCGACGGCCCCAAACAATCTTCTGGCAGCTGCATTCTGCAAAGGGAAACTCTCCTCGGGCAGCAAACCACAGCCCCAACGCGCCTCAGATCGAGAAAGCAACGCAAGCCGTTTTCGCCCATGGCCACCCCCACTCCATATGGTGAACCGGGGCTGGGCTGCCCAAGCTCCCTGGGCCCTGCTGCTTTGCTGGGGGTCTCCGGTGCCCGAAACCCACTCCCCACGTGTTCTCCTTCGTGGCGAAGCAGGATTGTGCGCGCGAAGGCCTTCTGCGCCCAGGCCCGAGCCATGCCCCCTGAGCCAGCTCGGCCTCTCAGCGCCGAGGCCCCTTCGCACCGACGGCCAGAAACAATCTTCTGGCAGCTGCATTCTGCAAAGGGAAACTCTCCTCGGGCAGCAAACCACAGCCCCAAGGCGCTTCGGATCGAGAAAGCAACGCAAGCCGTTTTCGCCCCCGGCCCCCCTCTCTCCATAGGGCTAACCAGGGCTGGGCTGCCCTGGCTCCTTGGGCCCTGCTGCTTTGCTGGGTGTCTCCGGTGCCCGAAACCCACTCCCCATGGGTTCTCCTTCGTGGGGAAGCAGGATTGGGCGCGCGAAGGCCTTCTGCGCCCAGGCCCCAGCCATGCCCCCTGAGCCAGCTCGGCCGCTCAGCGCCTTGGCCCCGTCGTACCGAAGGCCCCAAACAATCTTCTGGCAGCTGCATTCTGCAAAGGGTAACTCTCCACGGGCAGCAAACCACAGCCCCAACGCGCCTCGGATCGAGAAAGCAACGCAAGCCGTTTTCGCCCCCGGACCCCCGCTCTCCATAGAGCGAAACGGGGCTGGGCTGCCCTGGCTCCTTGGGCCTTGCTGCTTTGCTGGATGTCTCTGGTGCCCGAAACCCACTCCCCACGGGTTCTCCTTCGTGGGGAAGCAGGATTGGGCGGGCGAAGTCCTTCTGCGCCCAGGCCCCAGCCATGGCCCCTGAGCCAGCTCGGCGACTCAGCGCCGAGGCCCCGTCGCAACGACGGCCCCAACCAATCTTCTGACAGCTGCATTCTGCAAAGGGAAACTCTCCTCGGGCAGCAAACCACAGCCCCAACGCGCTTCGGATCGAGAAAGCAACGCAAGCCGTTTTCGGCCCCGGCCCCCCGCTCTCCATAGGGCTAACCGGGGCTGGGCTGCCCTGGCTCCCTGGGCACTGCTGCTTTGCTGGGGGTCTCCGGTGCCCGAAACCCACTCCCCACGGGTTCTCCTTCGTGGGGAAGCAGGATTGGGCGCGCGAAGGCCTTCTGCGCCCAGGCCCGAGCCTTACCCCCTGAGCCAGCTCTGCCGCTCAGCACCGAGGCCCCGTCGCACCGACGGCCCCAAACGATCTTCTGGCAGCTGCATTCTGCAAAGGAAAACTCTCCTCGGGCAGCAAACCACAGCCCCAACGCGCCTCGGATCGAGAAAGCAACGCAAGCCGTTTTCACCCCCGGACCCCGCTCTCCATAGGGCGAACCGGGGCTGCTCTGCCCAAGCTCCCTGGGCCCTGCTGCTTTGCTGGGGGTCTCCGGTGTCCGAAACCCACTCCCCACGGGTTCACCTTCGTGGGGAAGCAGGATTGGGCGCGCGAAGCCTTCTGCGCCCAGGCCCCAGCCATGCCCCCTGAGCCAGCTCCGCCTATCAGCGCTAGGGCCCCGTCGCACCGACGGCCCCAAACAATCTTCTGGCAGCTGCATTCTGCAAAGGGAAACTCTCCTCGGGCAGCAAACCACAGCCCCAACGCGCCTCGGATCGAGAAAGCAACGCAAGCCGTTTTCACCCCCGGCCCCCCGCTCTCAATAGAGCGAACCGGGACTGGGCTGCCCAGGCTCTCTGGGCCCTGCTGCTTTGCTGGGGGTCTCCGGTGCCCGAAACCTACTCCCCACGGGTTCTCCTTCATGGGGAAGCAGGATTGGACGCGCGAAGCCTTCTGCGCCCAGGCCCCAGCCATGCCCCCTGAGCCAGCTCGGCCGTTCAGCGCCTAGGCCCCGTCGCACCGACGGCCCCAAACAATCTTCTGGCAGCTGCATTCTGCAAAGGGAAACTCTCCTCGGGCAGCAAACCACAGCCCCAATGCTCCTCGGTTAGAGAATGCAACGCAATCCGTTTTCGCCCCCGGCCCCCCGCTCTCCATAGAGCGAACCGGGGCTGGGCTGCCCAGGCTCCCTGGGCCCTGCTGCTTTGCTGGGGGTCTCCGGTGCCCGAAACCCACTCCCCACGGGTTCTCCTTCGTGGGGAAACAGGATTGGACGCGCGAAGCCTTCTGCGCCCAGGCCCCAGCCATGCCCCCTGAGCCATCAGGCCTCTCAGCGCCTAGGCCCCGTCGCACCGACGGCCCCAAACAATCTTCTGGCAGCTGCATTCTGCAAAGGGAAACTCTCCTCGGGCAGCAAATCACAGCCCCAACGCGCCTCAGATCGAGAAAGCAACGCAAGCCGTTTTCGCCCACGGCCACCCCCACTCCATAGGGCGAACCGGGGCTGGGCTGCCCAAGCTCCTTGGGCCCTGCTGCTTTGCTGGGGGTCTCCGGTGCCCGAAACCCACTCCCCACGGGTTCTCCTTCGTGGGGAATCAGGATTGGACGCGCGAAGCCTTCTGCGCCCAGGCCCCAGCCATGCCCCCTGAGCCAGCTCGGCCTCTCAGCGCCTAGGCCCCTTCGCACCGACGGCCCGAAACAATCTTCTGGCAGCTGCATTCTGCAAAGGGAAACTCTCCTCGGGCAGCAAACCACAGCCCCAACGCGCCTCGGATCGAGAAAGCAACGCAAGCCGTTTTCGCCCCCGGCCCGCCGCTCTCCATAGATCGAACCGGGGCTGGGCTGCCCAGGCTCCCTGGGCCCTGCTGCTTTGATGGGGGTCTCCGGTGCCCGAAACCCACTCCCCACGGGTTCTCCTTCGTGGGGAAGCAGGATTGGACGAGCAAAGCCTTCTGCGCCCAGGCCCCAGCCATGCCCCCTGAGCCAGCTCGGCCTCTCAGCGCCTAGGCCCCGTCGCACCGACGGCCCCAAACAATCTTCTGGCAGCTGCATTCTGCAAAGGGAAACTCTCCTCGGGCAGCAAACCACAGCCCCAACGCGCCTCAGATCGAGAAAGCAACGCAAGCCGTTTTCGCCCATGGCCACCCCCACTCCATATGGTGAACCGGGGCTGGGCTGCCCAAGCTCCCTGGGCCCTGCTGCTTTGCTGGGGGTCTCCGGTGCCCGAAACCCACTCCCCACGTGTTCTCCTTCGTGGCGAAGCAGGATTGTGCGCGCGAAGGCCTTCTGCGCCCAGGCCCGAGCCATGCCCCCTGAGCCAGCTCGGCCTCTCAGCGCCGAGGCCCCTTCGCACCGACGGCCAGAAACAATCTTCTGGCAGCTGCATTCTGCAAAGGGAAACTCTCCTCGGGCAGCAAACCACAGCCCCAAGGCGCTTCGGATCGAGAAAGCAACGCAAGCCGTTTTCGCCCCCGGCCCCCCTCTCTCCATAGGGCTAACCAGGGCTGGGCTGCCCTGGCTCCTTGGGCCCTGCTGCTTTGCTGGGTGTCTCCGGTGCCCGAAACCCACTCCCCAGGGGTTCTCCTTCGTGGGGAAGCAGGATTGGGCGCGCGAAGGCCTTCTGCGCCCAGGCCCCAGCCATGCCCCCTGAGCCAGCTCGGCCGCTCAGCGCCTTGGCCCCGTCGTACCGAAGGCCCCAAACAATCTTCTGGCAGCTGCATTCTGCAAAGGGTAACTCTCCACGGGCAGCAAACCACAGCCCCAACGCGCCTCGGATCGAGAAAGCAACGCAAGCCGTTTTCGCCCCCGGACCCCCGCTCTCCATAGAGCGAAACGGGGCTGGGCTGCCCTGGCTCCTTGGGCCTTGCTGCTTTGCTGGATGTCTCTGGTGCCCGAAACCCACTCCCCACGGGTTCTCCTTCGTGGGGAAGCAGGATTGGGCGGGCGAAGTCCTTCTGCGCACAGGCCCCAGCCATGGCCCCTGAGCCAGCTCGGCGACTCAGCGCCGAGGCCCCGTCGCAACGACGGCCCCAACCAATCTTCTGACAGCTGCATTCTGCAAAGGGAAACTCTCCTCGGGCAGCAAACCACAGCCCCAACGCACCTCGGAATGAGAAAGCAACGCAAGCCGTTTTCGCCCCCGGCCCCCCGCTCTCCATAGGGTGAACCGGGGCTGGGCTGACCCGGCTCCCTGGGCCCTGCTGCTTTGCTGGGGGTCTCCGGTGCCCGAAACCCACTCCCCACGGGTTCTCCTTCGTGGGGAAGCAGGATTGGGCGCGCGAAGGCCTTCTGCGCCCAGGCCCCAGCCATGCCCCCTGAGCCAGCTCGGCCGCACAGCGCCGAGGCCCCGTCCCACCGAAGGCCCCAAACAATCTTCTGGCAGCTGCATTCTGCAAAGGGAAACTCTCCTCGGGCAGCAAACCACAGCCCCAACGCGCCTCGGATCAAGAAAGCAACGCAAGCCGTTTTCGCCAACGGCCCCCGCCACTCCATAGGGCGAACCGGGGCTGGGCTGCCCCGGCTCCCTGGGCCCTGCTGCTTTGCTGGGGGTCTCCGGTGCCCGAAACCCACTCCCCACGGGTTCTCCTTCGTGGGGAAGCAGGATTGGGCGCGCGAAGGCCTTCTGCGCCCAGGCCCCAGCCTTGCCCCCTGAGCCAGCTCGGCTGCTCAGCGCAAAGGTCCCTTCGCACCGATGCCCCAAAGGAGCTTCTGACAGCTGCATTCTGCAAAGGGAAACTCTCCTCGGGCAGCAAACCACAGCCCCAACGCGCCTCGGATCGAGAAAGCAACGCAAGCCGTTTTCGCCCCCGGCCCCCCGCTCTCCATAGGGCGAACCGGGGCTGGGCTGCCCCGGCTCCCTGGGCCCTGCTGCTTTGCTGCATGTCTCCGGTGCCCGAAACCCACACCCCACGGGTTCTCCTTCGTGGGGAAGCAGGATTGGACACGCAAAGCCTTCTGCGCCCAGGCCCCAGCCATGCCCCCTGAGCCAGCTCGGCCTCTCAGCGCCTAGGCCCCGTCGCACCGACGGCCCCAAACGAGCTTCTGACAGCTGCATTCTGCAAAGGGAAACTCTCCTCGGGCAGCAAACCACAGCCCCAACGCGCCTCGGATCGAGAAAGCAACGCAAGCCGTTTTCGCCCCCGGCCCCCCGCTCTCCTTAGAGCGAACCTCGGCTGGGCTGCCCAGGCTCCCTGGGCCCTGCTGCTTTGCTGGGGGTCTCCGGTGCCCGAAACCCACACCCTACGGGTTCTCCTTCGTGGGGAAGCAGGATTGGGCGCGCGAAGCCTTCTGCACCCAGGCCCCAGCCATGCACCCTGAGCCAGCTCGGCCTTTCAGCGCTGAGGCCACGTCGCACCGATGCCCCAAACAATCTTCTGGCAGCTGCATTCTGCAAAGGGAAACTCTCCTCGGGCAGCAAACCACAGCCCCTATGCGCCTCGGATCGAGAAAGCAACGCAAGCCGTATTCGCCCCCGGCCCCCCGCTCTCCATAGAGCGAACCGGGGCTGGGCTGCCCAGGCTCCCTGGGCCCTGCTGCTTTGCTGCATGTCTCCGGTGCCCGAAACCCACACCCCACGGGTTCTCCTTCGTGGGGAAGCAGGATTGGACACGCAAAGCCTTCTGCGCCCAGGCCCCAGCCATGCCCCCTGAGCCAGCTCGGCCTCTCAGCGCCGAGGCCCCTTCGCACCGACGGCCAGAAACAATCTTCTGGCAGCTGCATTCTGCAAAGGGAAACTCTCCTCGGGCAGCAAACCACAGCCCCAACGCGCTTCGGATCGAGAAAGCAACGCAAGCCGTTTTCGCCCCCGGCCCCCCTCTCTCCATAGGGCTAACCAGGGCTGGGCTGCCCTGGCTCCTTGGGCCCTGCTGCTTTGCTGGGTGTCTCCGGTGCCCGAAACCCACTCCCCACGGGTTCTCCTTCGTGGGGAAGCAGGATTGGGCGCGCGAAGGCCTTCTGCGCCCAGGCCCCAGCCATGCCCCCTGAGCCAGCTCGGCCGCTCAGCGCCTTGGCCCCGTCGTACCGAAGGCCCCAAACAATCTTCTGGCAGCTGCATTCTGCAAAGGGTAACTCTCCACGGGCAGCAAACCACAGCCCCAACGCGCCTCGGATCGAGAAAGCAACGCAAGCAGTTTTCGCCCCCGGACCCCCGCTCTCCATAGAGCGAAACGGGGCTGGGCTGCCCTGGCTCCTTGGGCCTTGCTGCTTTGCTGGATGTCTCCGGTGCCCGAAACCCACTCCCCACGGGTTCTCCTTCGTGGGGAAGCAGGATTGGGCGGGCGAAGGCCTTCTGCGCCCAGGCCCCAGCCATGGCCCCTGAGCCAGCTCGGCGACTCAGCGCCGAGGCCCCGTCGCAACGACGGCCCCAACCAATCTTCTGGCAGCTGCATTCTGCAAAGGGAAACTCTCCTCGGGCAGCAAACCACAGCCCCAACGCGCCTCGGATCAAGAAAGCAACGCAAGCCGTTTTCGCCCCCGGCCCCCGCCACTCCATAGGGCGAACCGGGGCTGGGCTGCCCCGGCTCCCTGGGCCCTGCTGCTTTGCTGGGGGTCTCCGGTGCCCGAAACCCACTCCCCACGGGTTCTCCTTCGTGGGGAAGCAGGATTGGGCGCGCGAAGGCCTTCTGCGCCCAGGCCCCATCCTTGCCCCCTGAGCCAGCTCGGCTGCTCAGCGCAAAGGTCCCTTCGCACCGATGCCCTAAAGGAGCTTCTGACAGCTGCATTCTGCAAAGGGAAACTCTCCTCGGGCAGCAAACCACAGCCCCAACGCGCCTCGGATCGAGAAAGCAACGCAAGCCGTTTTCGCCCCCGGCCCCCCGCTCTCCATAGAGCGAACCGGGGCTGGGCTGCCCAGGCTCCCTGGGCCCTGCTGCTTTGCTGCATGTCTCCGGTGCCCGAAACCCACACCCCACGGGTTCTCCTTCGTGGGGAAGCAGGATTGGACACGCAAAGCCTTCTGCGCCCAGGCCCCAGCCATGCCCCCTGAGCCAGCTCGGCCTCTCAGCGCCTAGGCCCCGTCGCACCGACGGCCCCAAACGAGCTTCTGACAGCTGCATTCTGCAAAGGGAAACTCTCCTCGGGCAGCAAACCACAGCCCCAACGCGCCTCGGATCGAGAAAGCAACGCAAGCCGTTTTCGCCCCCGGCCCCCCGCTCTCCTTAGAGCGAACCTCGGCTGGGCTGCCCAGGCTCCCTGGGCCCTGCTGCTTTGCTGGGGGTCTCCGGTGCCCGAAACCCACACCCTACGGGTTCTCCTTCGTGGGGAAGCAGGATTGGGCGCGCGAAGCCTTCTGCACCCAGGCCCCAGCCATGCACCCTGAGCCAGCTCGGCCTTTCAGCGCTGAGGCCACGTCGCACCGATGCCCCAAACAATCTTCTGGCAGCTGCATTCTGCAAAGGGAAACTCTCCTCGGGCAGCAAACCACAGCCCCTATGCGCCTCGGATCGAGAAAGCAACGCAAGCCGTATTCGCCCCCGGCCCCCCGCTCTCCATAGAGCGAACCGGGGCTGGGCTGCCCAGGCTCCCTGGGCCCTGCTGCTTTGCTGCATGTCTCCGGTGCCCGAAACCCACACCCCACGGGTTCTCCTTCGTGGGGAAGCAGGATTGGACACGCAAAGCCTTCTGCGCCCAGGCCCCAGCCATGCCCCCTGAGCCAGCTCGGCCTCTCAGCGCCGAGGCCCCTTCGCACCGACGGCCAGAAACAATCTTCTGGCAGCTGCATTCTGCAAAGGGAAACTCTCCTCGGGCAGCAAACCACAGCCCCAACGCGCTTCGGATCGAGAAAGCAACGCAAGCCGTTTTCGCCCCCGGCCCCCCTCTCTCCATAGGGCTAACCAGGGCTGGGCTGCCCTGGCTCCTTGGGCCCTGCTGCTTTGCTGGGTGTCTCCGGTGCCCGAAACCCACTCCCCACGGGTTCTCCTTCGTGGGGAAGCAGGATTGGGCGCGCGAAGGCCTTCTGCGCCCAGGCCCCAGCCATGCCCCCTGAGCCAGCTCGGCCGCTCAGCGCCTTGGCCCCGTCGTACCGAAGGCCCCAAACAATCTTCTGGCAGCTGCATTCTGCAAAGGGTAACTCTCCACGGGCAGCAAACCACAGCCCCAACGCGCCTCGGATCGAGAAAGCAACGCAAGCAGTTTTCGCCCCCGGACCCCCGCTCTCCATAGAGCGAAACGGGGCTGGGCTGCCCTGGCTCCTTGGGCCTTGCTGCTTTGCTGGATGTCTCCGGTGCCCGAAACCCACTCCCCACGGGTTCTCCTTCGTGGGGAAGCAGGATTGGGCGCGCGAAGGCCTTCTGCGCCCAGGCCCGAGCCTTCCCCTCTGAGCCAGCTCGGCCGCTCAGCGCCGAGGCCCCGTCGCACCGACGGCCCCAAACAATCTTCTGGCAGCTGCATTCTGCAAAGGGAAACTCTCCTCGGGCAGCAAACCACAGCCCCAACGCGCCTCGGATCGAGAAAGCAACGCAAGCCTTTTTCGCCCCCGGCCCCCCGCTCTCCATAGGGCTAACCGGGGCTGGGCTGCCCAGGCTCCTTGGGCCCTGCTGCTTTGCTGGGTATCTCCGGTGCCCGAAAGCCACTCCCCACGGGTTCTCCTTCGTGGGGAAGCAGGTTTGGACGCACGAAGCCTTCTGCGCCCAGGCCCCAGCCATGCCCCCTGAGCCAGCTCGGCCTCTCAGCGCCTAGGCCCCGTCGCACCGACGGCCCCAAACAATCTTCTGGCAGCTGCATTCTGCAAAGGGAAACTCTCCTCGGGCAGCAAACCACAGCCCCAACGCGCCTCGGATAGAGAAAGCAACGCAAGCCGTTTTCGCCCCCGGCCCCCCGCTCTCCATAGAGCGAACCGGGGCTGGGTTGCCCAGGCTCCCTGGGCCCTGCTGCTTTGCTGGGGGTCTCCGGTGCCCGAAACCCACTCCCCACGGGTTCTCCTTCGTGGGGAAGCAGGATTGGGCGCGCGAAGGCCTTCTGCGCCCAGGCCCGAGCCATGCCCCCTGAGCCAGCTCGGCCTCTCAGCGCCGAGGCCCCTTCGCACCGACGGCCAGAAACAATCTTCTGGCAGCTGCATTCTGCAAAGGGAAACTCTCCTCGGGCAGCAAACCACAGCCCCAACGCGCTTCGGATCGAGAAAGCAACGCAAGCCGTTTTCGCCCCCGGCCCCCCGCTGTCCATAGGGCTAACCAGGGCTGGGCTGCCCTGGCTCCTTGGGCCCTGCTGCTTTGCTGGGGGTCTCCGGTGCCCGAAACCCACTCCCCACGGGATTTCCTTCGTGGGGAAGCAGGATTGGGCACGCGAAGGCCTTCTGCGCCCAGGCCCGAGCCTTCCCCACTGAGCCAGCTCGGCCTCTCAGCGCTAGGGCCCCGTCGCACTGACGGCCCCAAACGAGCTTCTGGCAGCTGCATTCTGCAAAGGGAAACTCTCCTCGGGCAGCAACCCACAGCCCCAATGCGCCTCGGATCGAGTAAGCAACGCAAGCCGTTTTCGTCCCCGGCCCCCCGCTCTCCATAGGGCTAACTGGGGCTGGGCTGCCATGGCTCCTTGGGCCCTGCTGCTTTGCTGGGGGTCTCCGGTGCCTGAAACCCACTCGCCACGGGTTCTCCTTCGTGGGGATGAAGGATTGGGCGCGTGAAGGCATTCTGCGCCCAGGCCCGAGCCTTGCCACCTGAGCCAGCTCGGCCGCTCAGCGCCTAGGCCCCGTCGCACCGACGGTCCCAAACAATCTTCTGGCAGCTGCATTCTGCAAAGGGAAACTCTCCTCGGGCAGCAAACCACAGCCCCAACGCGCCTCGGATCGAGAAAGCAACACAAGCCGTTTTCGCCCCCGGACCCCCGCTCTCCATAGAGCGAACCGGGGCTGGGCTGCCCAGGCTCCCTGGGCCCTGCTGCTTTGCTGGGGGTCTCCGGTGCCCGAAACCCACTCCCCACGGGTTCTCCTTCGTGGGGAAGCAGGATTGGACAAGCGAAGCCTTCTGCGCCCAGGCCCCAGCCATGCCCCCTGAGACAGCTCGGCCTCTCAGCGCCTAGGCCCCGTCGCACCGACGGCCCCAAACAAACTTCTGGCAGCTGCATTCTGCAAAGGGAAACTCTCCTCGGGCAGCAAACCACAGCCCCAATGCGCTTCGGATCGAGAAAGCAACGCAAGCTATTTTCGCCCCCGGCCCCCCGCTCTCCATAGGGCTAACCGGGGCTGGGCTGCCCTGGCTCCTTGGGCCCTGCTGCTTTGCTGGGGGTCTCCGGTGCCCGAAACCCACTCCCCACGGGTTCTCCTTCGTGGGGAAGCAGGATTGGGCGCGCGAATGCCTTCTGCGCCCAGGCCCGAGCCTTGCCCCCTGAGCCAGCTCGGCCGCTCAGCGCCGAGGCCCCGTCGCACCGACGGCCCCAAACGAGCTTCTGGCAGCTGCATTCTGCAAAGGGAAACTCTCCTCGGGCAGCAAACCACAGCCCCAACGCGCCTCGGATCGAGAAAGCAACGCAAGCCGTTTTCACCCCCGGACCCCGCTCTCCATAGGGCGAACCGGGGCTGCTCTGCCCAAGCTCCCTGGGCCCTGCTGCTTTGCTGGGGGTCTCCGGTGTCCGAAACCCACTCCCCACGGGTTCACCTTCGTGGGGAAGCAGGATTGGGCGCGCGAAGCCTTCTGCGCCCAGGCCCCAGCCATGCCACCTGAGCCAACTCGGCCTCTCAGCGCTAGGGCCCCGTCGCACCGACGGCCCCAAACAATCTTCTGGCAGCTGCATTCTGCAAAGGGAAACTCTCCTCGGGCAGCAAACCACAGCCCCAACGCGCCTCGGATCGAGAAAGCAACGCAAGCCTTTTTCGTCCCGTCCCCCCGCTCTCCATAGGGCTAATCGGGGCTGGGCTGCCATGGCTCCTTGGGCCCTGCTGCTTTGCTGGGAGTCTCCGGTGCCCGAAACCCACTCCCCACGGGTTCTCCTTCGTGGGGAAGCAGGATTGGGCGCGTGAAGGCCTTCTGCGCCCAGGCCCGAGCCTTGCCCCCTGAGGCAGCTCGGCCGCTCAGCGCCGAGGCCCGTCGCACCGACGGCCCCAAACAATCTTCTGGCAGCTGCATTCTGCAAAGGGAAACTCTCCTCGGGCAGCAAACCACAGCCCCAATGCTCCTCGGTGAGAGAATGCAACGCAAGCCGTTTTCGCCCCCGGACCCCCGCTCTCCATAGAGCGAACCGGGGCTGGGCTGCCCAGGCTCCCTGGTCCCTGCTGCTTTGCTGGGGGTCTCCGGTGCCCGAAACCCACTCCCCACGGGTTCTCCTTCGTGGGGAAGCAGGATTGGACGCGCGAAGCCTTCTGCGCCCAGGCCTCAGCCATGCCCCCTGAGCCAGCTCGGCCTCTCAGCGCCTAGGCCCCTTCGCACCGACGGCCCGAAACAATCTTCTGGCAGCTGCATTCTGCAAAGGGAAACTCTCCTCGGGCAGCAAACCATAGCCCCAACGCGCCTCGGATCGAGAAAGCAACGCAAGCCGTTTTCGCCCCCGGACCCCGCTCTCCATAGGGCGAAACCGGGCTGCTCTGCCCAAGCTCCCTGGGCCCTGCTGCTTTGCTGGGGGTCTCCGGTGTCCGAAACCCACTCCCCACGGGTTCTCCTTCGTGGGGAAGCAGGATTGGGCGCGCGAAGCCTTCTGCGCCCAGGCCCCAGCCATGCCCCCTGAGGCAGCTCGGCCTCTCAGCGCTGAGGCCCCGTCGCACCGACGGCCCCAAACAATCTTCTGGCAGCTGCATTCTGCAAAGGGAAACTCTCCTCGGGCAGCAAACCACAGCCCCAACGCGCCTCGGATCGAGAAAGCAACGCAAGCCGTTTTCGCCCCCGGACCCCCGCTCTCAATAGAGCGAACCGGGGCTGGGCTGCCCCGGCTCCCTGGGCCCTGCTGCTTTGCTGGGGGTCTCCGGTGCCCGAAACCCACTCCCCACGGGTTCTCCTTCGTGGGGAAGCAGGATTGGACGCGCGAAGCCTTCTGCGCCCAGGCCCCAGCAATGCCCCCTGAGCCAGCTCGGCCGCTCAGCGCCTAGGCCCCGTCGAACCGACGGCCCCAAACAATCTTCTGTCAGCTGCATTCTGCAAAGGGAAACTCTCCTCGGGCAGCAAACCACAGCCCCAACGCGCCTCGGATCGAGAAAGCAACGCAAGCCGTTTTCGCCCCCGGCACCCCGCTCTCAATAGAGCAAACCAGGGCTGGGCTGCCCAGGCTCTCTGGGCCCTGCTGCTTTGCTGGGGGTCTCCGGTGCCCGAAACCCACTCCCCACGGGTTCTCCTTCATGGGGAAGCAGGATTGGACGCGCGAAGCCTTCTGCGCCCAGGCCCCAGCCATGCCCCCTGAGCCAGCTCGGCCGCTCAGTGCCTAGGCCCCGTCGCACCGACGGCCCCAAACAATCTTCTGGCAGCTGCATTCTGCAAAGGGAAACTCTCCTCGGGCAGCAAACCACAGCCCCAATGCTCCTCGGTTAGAGAATGCAACGCAAGCCGTTTTCGCCCCCGGCCCCCCGCTCTCCATAGAGCGAACAGGGGCTGGGCTGCCCCGGCTCCCTGGGCCCTGCTGCTTTGCTGGGGGTCTCCGGTGCCCGAAACCCACTCCCCACGCTTTCTCCTTCGTGGGGAAACAAGATTGGACGCGCGAAGCCTTCTGCGCCCAGGCCCCAGCCATGCCCCCTGAGCCATCAGGCCTCTCAGCGCCTAGGCCCCGTCGCACCGACGGCCCCAAACAATCTTCTGGCAGCTGCATTCTGCAAAGGGAAACTCTCCTCGGGCAGCAAACCACAGCCCCAACGCGCTTCGGATCGAGAAAGCAACGCAAGCCTTTTTCGCCCCCGGCCCCCCGCTCTCCATAGGGCTAACCAGGGCTGGGCTGCCCTGGCTCCTTGGGCCCTGCTGCTTTGCTGGGGGTCTCCGGTGCCTGAAACCCACTCCCCACGGGATCTCCTTCGTGGGGAAGCAGGATTGGGCACGCGAAGGCCTTCTGCGCCCAGGCCCGAGCCTTCCCCCCTGAGCCAGCTCGGCCTCTCAGCGCTAGGACCCCGTCGCACCGACGGCCCCAAACAATCTTCTGGCAGCTGCATTCTGCAAAGGGAAACTCTCCTCGGGCAGCAACCCACAGCCCCAACGCGCCTCGGATCGAGAAAGCAACGCAAGCCGTTTTCGCCCCCGGACCCCCGCTCTCCATAGGGCTAACCGGGGCTGGGCTGCCATGGCTCCTTGGGCCCTGCTGCTTTGCTGGGGGTCTCCGGTGCCCGAAACCCACTCCCCACGGGTTCTCCTTCGTGGGGAAGCAGGATTGGGCGCGTGATGGCGTTCTGCGCCAAGGCCCGAGCCTTGCCCCCTGAGCCAGCTCGGCCGCTCAGCGCCGAGGTCCCGTCGCACCGACGGCCCCAAACAATCTTCTGGCAGCTGCATTCTGCAAAGGGAAACTCTCCTCGGGCAGCAAACCACAGCCCCAACGCGCCACGGATCCAGAAAGCAACGCAAGCCGTTTTCGCCCCCGGCCCCCCGCTCTCAATAGAGCGAACCGGGGCTGGGCTGCCCAGGCTCCCTGGGCCCTGCTGCTTTGCTGGGGGTCTCCGGTGCCCGAAACCCACTCCCCACGGGTTCTCCTGCATGGGGAAGCAGGATTGGACGCGCGAAGCCTTCTGCGCCCAGGCCCCAGCCATGCCCCCTGAGCCAGCTCGGCCGCTCAGCGCCTAGGCCCCGTCGCACCGACGGCCCCAAACAATCTTCTGGCAGCTGCATTCTGCAAAGGGAAACTCTCCTCGGGCAGCAAACCACAGCCCCAATGCTCCTCGGTTAGAGAATGCAACGCAAGCCGTTTTCGCCCCCGGCCCCCCGCTCTCCATAGAGGGAACCGGGGCTGGGCTGCCCAGGCTCCCTGGGCCCTGCTGCTTTGCTGGGGGTCTCCGGTGCCCGAAACCCACTCCCCACGGGTTCTCCTTCGTGGGGAAGCAGGATTGGACGCGCCAAGCCTTCTGCGCCCAGGCCCCAGCCATGCCCCCTGAGCCAGCTCGGCCGCTCAGCGCCTAGGCCCCGTCGCACCGACGGCCCCAAACAATCTTCTGGCAGCTGCATTCTGCAAAGGGAAACTCTCCTCGGGCAGCAAACCACAGCCCCAACGCGCCTCGGATCGAGAAAGCAACGCAAGCCGTTTTCGCCCCCGACACCCCGCTCTCCATAGTGCGAACCGGGGCTGGGCTGCCCCGGCTCCCGGGCCCTGCTGCTTTGCTGGGGGTCTCTGGTGCCCGAAACCCACTCCCCACGGGTTCTCCTTCGTGGGGAAGCAGGATTGGGCGCGCGAAGGCCTTCTGCGCCCAGGCCCGAGCCTTGCCCTCTGAGCCAGCTCGGCCGCTCAGCGCCGAGGCCCCGTCGCACCGACGGCCCCAAACAATCTTCTGGCAGCTGCATTCTGCAAAGGGAAACTCTCCTCGGGCAGCAAACCACAGCCCCAACGCGCCTCGGATCGAGAAAGCAACGCAAGCCGTTTTCGCCCCCGACCCCCCGCACTCCATAGGGCGAACCGGGACTGGGCTGCCCCGACTCCCTGGGCCCTGCTGCTTTGCTGGGGGTCTCCGGTGCCCGAAACCCACTCCCCACCGGTTCTCCTTCGTGGGGAAGCAGGATTGGACGCGCCAAGCCTTCTGCGCCCAGGCCCCAGCCATGCCCCCTGAGCCAGCTCGGCTGCTCAGCGCCTAGGCCCCGTCGCACCGACGGCCCCAAACAATCTTCTGGCAGCTGCATTCTGCAAAGGGAAACTCTCCTCGGGCAGCAAACCACAGCCCCAACGCGCCTCGGATCGAGAAAGCAACGCAAGCCGTTTTCGCTCCCGGCCCCCCCTCTCCATAGGGCGAACCGCGGCTGGTCTGCCCAAGCTCCCTGGGCCCTGCTGCTTTGCTGGGGGTCTCCGGTGTCCGAAACCCACTCCCCACGGGTTCTCCTTCGTGGGGAAGCAGGATTGGGCGCGGGAAGCCTTCTGCGCCCAGGCCCCAGCCATGCCCCCTGAGCCAGCTCGGCCTCTCAGCGCTAAGGCCCCGTCGCACCGACGGCCTCAAACAATCTTCTGGCAGCTGCATTCTGCAAAGGGAAACTCTCCTCGGGCAGCAAACCACAGCCCCAACACGCCTCGGATCGAGAAAGCAACGCAAGCCGTTTTGGCCCCCGGCCACCCCCACTCCATAGGGCGAACCGGGGCTGGGCTGCCCAGGCTCCCTGGGCCCTGCTGCTTTGCTGGGGGTCTCCGGTGCCCGAAACCCACTCCCCACGGGTTCTCCTTCGTGGGGAAGCAGGATTGGGCACGCGATGGCCTTCTGCGCCCAGGCCCCAGCCTTGCCCCCTGAGCCAGCTCGGCCGTTCAGCGCCGAGTCCCCGTCGCAACCACGGCCCGAAACAATCTTCTGGCAGCTGCATTCTGCAAAGGGAAACTCTCCTCGGGCAGCAAACCACAGCCCCAACGCGCCTCGGATCGAGAAAGCAACGCAAGCCGTTATCGCCCCCGGCCCCCCCTCACAATAGGGCGAACCGCGGCTGGTCTGCCCAAGCTCCCTGGGCCCTGCTGCTTTGCTGGGGGTCTCCGGTGTCCGAAACCCACTCCCCACGGGTTCTCCTTCGTGGGGAAGCAGGATTGGGCCCGCGAAGCTTTCTGCGCCCAGGCCCCAGCCATGCCCCCTGAGCCAGCTCGGCCTCTCAGCGCTGAGGCCCCGTCGCACCGACGGCCCCAAACAATCTTCTGGCAGCTGCATTGTGCAAAGGGAAACTCTCCTCGGGCAGCAAACCACAGCCCCAACGCGCCTCGGATCGAGAAAGCAACGCAAGCCGTTTTCGCCCCCAGCCACCCCCACTCCATAGGGCGAACCGGGGCTGGGCTGCCCCGGCTCCCTGGGCCCTGCTGCTTTGCTGGGGGTCTCCGGTACCCGAAACCCACTCCCCATGGGTTCTCCTTCGTGGGGAAGCAGGATTGGGCGCGCGAAGGCCTTCTGCGCCCAGGCCCCAGCCTTGCCACCTGAGCCAGCTCGGCCGCTCAGCGCCGAAGCTCCGTCGCACCGACGGCCCCAAACAATCTTCTGGCAGCTGCATTCTGCAAAGGGAAACTCTCCTCGGGCAGCAAACCACAGCCCCAACGCGCCTCGGATCGAGAAAGCAACGCAAGCCGTTTTCGCCCCCGGCCCCCCCTCTCCATAGGGCGAACCGCGGCTGGTCTGCCCAAGCTCCCTGGGCCCTGCTGCTTTGCTGGGCGTCTCTGGTGTCCGAAACCCACTCCCCACGGGTTCTCCTTTGTGCGGAAGCAGGATTGGGCCCGCGAAGCTTTCTGCGCCCAGGCCCCAGCCATGCCCCCTGAGCCAGCTCGGCCTCTCAGCGCTGAGGCCCCGTCGCACCGACGGCCCCAAACAATCTTCTGGCAGCTGCATTCTGCAAAGGGAAAATCTCCTCGGGCAGCAAACCACAGCCCCAACGCGCCTCGGATCGAGAAAGCAACGCAAGCCGTTTTCGCCCACGACCCCCCGCTCTCCATAGGGCGAACCGGGGCTGGGCTGCCCAGGCTCCCTGGGCCCTGCTGCTTTGCTGGGGGTCCCCGTGCCCGAAACCCACTCCCCACAGGTTCTCCTTCGTGGGGAAGCAGGATTGGGCGCGCGAAGTCCTTCTGCGCCCAGGCCCCAGGCAAGCCCCCTGAGCCAGCTCGGCCTCTCAGCGCCTAGGGCCCGTCGAACCGACGGCCCCAAACAATCTTCTGGCAGCTGCATTCTGCAAAGGGAAACTCTCCTCGGGCAGCAAACCACAGCCCCAACGCGCCTCGTATCGAGAAAGCAACGCAAGCCGTTTTCGCCCCCTGACCCCCCACTCCATAGGGCGAACCGCGGCTCGTCTGCCCAAGCTCCCTGGGCCCTGCTGCTTTGTTGGGGGTCTCCGGTGCCCGAAACCCACTCCCCACGGGTTCTCCTTCGTGGGGAAGCAGGATTGGGCGCGCGAAACCTTCTGCGCCCAGGCCCAACCATGCCCCCTGAGCCAGCTCGGCCTCTCAGCGCTGAGGCCCCGTCGCACCGACGGCTCCAAACAATCTTCTGGCAGCTGCATTCTGCAAAGGGAAACTCTCCTCGGGCAGCAAACCACAGCCCCAACGCGCCTCGGATCGAGAAAGCAACGCAAGCCGTTTTCGCCCCCGGACCCCGGTCTCCATAGGGCTAACCGGGGCTGGGCTGCCCTGACTCCTTGGGCCCTGCTGCTTTGCTGGGGGTCTCCGGTGCCCGAAACCCACTCCCCACGGGTTCTCCTTCGTGGGGAAGCAGGATTGGGCGCGCGAAGGCCTTCTGCGCCCAGGCCCGAACCTTGCCCCCTGAGCCAGCTCGGCCGCTCAGCGCCGAGGCCCCGTCGCACCGATGGCCCCAAACGAGCTTCTGACAGCTGCATTCTGCAAAGGGAAACTCTCCTCGGGCAGCAAACCACAGCCCCAACGCGCCTCGGATCGAGAAAGCAACGCAAGCCGTTTTCGCCCCCGGACCCCTGCTCTCAATAGAGCGAACCGGGGCTGGGCTGCCCAGGCTCTCTGGGCCCTGCTGCTTTGCTGGGGGTCTCCGGTGCCCGAAACCCACTCCCCACGGGTTCTCCTTCATGGGGAAGCAGGATTGGACGCGCGAAGCCTTCTGCGCCCAGGCCCCAGCCATGCCCCCTGAGCCAGCTCGGCCTTTCAGCGCTGAGGCCACGTCGCACCAACGGCCCCAAACAATTTTCTGGCAGCTGCATTCTGCAAAGGGAAACTCTCCTCGGGCAGCAAACCACAGCCCCAACGCGCCTCGGATCGTGAAAGCAACGCAAGCCGTTTTCGCCCCCGGCCCCCATCTCTCCATGGGGCTAACCGGGGCTGGGCTGCCATGGCTCCCTGGGCCCTGCTGCTTTGCTGGGGGTCTCCGGTGCCCGAAACCCACTCCCCACGGGTTCTCCTTCGTGGGGAAGCAGGATTGGGCGCGTGAAGGCCTTCTGCGCCCAGGCCGGAGCCTTGACCCCTGAGCCAGCTCGGCCGCTCAGCGCCGAGGCCCCGTCGCACCGACGGCCCCAAACAATCTTCTGGCAGCTGCATTCTGCAAAGGGAAACTCTCCTCGGGCAGCAAACCACAGCCCCAACGCGCCTCGGATCGAGAAAGCAACGCAAGCCGTTTTCGCCCCCGGCCCCCCGCTCTCAATAGAGCGAAACGGGGCTGGGCTGCCCAGGCTCCCTGGGCCTTGCTGCTTTGCTGGGGGTCTCCGGTGCCCGAAACCCACTCCCCACGGGTTCTCCTTCGTGGGGAAGCAGGATTGGACGCGCGAAGCCTTCTGCGCCCAGGCCCCAGCCATGCCCCCTGAGCCAGCTCGGCCTCTCAGCGCCTAGGCCCCGTCGCACCGACGGCCCGAAACAATCTTCTGGCACCTGCATTCTGCAAAGGGAAACTCTCCTTGGTCAGCAAAGCACAGCCCCAACGCGCCTCGTATCGAGAAAGCAACGCAAGCCGTTTTTGCCCCCTGACCCCCCACTCCATAGGGCGAACCGCGGCTCGTCTGCCCAAGCTCCCTGGGCCCTGCTGCTTTGTTGGGGGTCTCCGGTGTCCGAAACCCACTCCCCACGGGTTCTCCTTCGTGGGGAAGCAGGATTGGGCGCGCGAAACCTTCTGCGCCCAGGCCCAACCATGCCCCCTGAGCCAGCTCGGCCTCTCAGCGCTGAGGCCCCGTCGCACCGACGGCTCCAAACAATCTTCTGGCAGCTGCATTCTGCAAAGGGAAACTCTCCTCGGGCAGCAAACCACAGCCCCAACGCGCCTCGGATCGAGAAAGCAACGCAAGCCGTTTTCGCCCCCGGACCCCGGTCTCCATAGGGCTAACCGGGGCTGGGCTGCCCTGACTCCTTGGGCCCTGCTGCTTTGCTGGGGATCTCCGGTGCCCGAAACCCACTCCCCACGGGTTCTCCTTCGTGGGGAAGCAGGATTGGGCGCGCGAAGGCCTTCTGCGCCCAGGCCCGAACCTTGCCCCCTGAGCCAGCTCGGCCGCTCAGCGCCGAGGCCCCGTCGCACCGATGGCCCCAAACGAGCTTCTGACAGCTGCATTCTGCAAAGGGAAACTCTCCTCGGGCAGCAAACCACAGCCCCAACGCGCCTCGGATCGAGAAAGCAACGCAAGCCGTTTTCGCCCCCGGACCCCCGCTCTCAATAGAGCGAACCGGGGCTGGGCTGCCCAGGCTCTCTGGGCCCTGCTGCTTTGCTGGAGGTCTCCGGTGCCCGAAACCCACTCCCCACGGGTTCTCCTTCATGGGGAAGCAGGATTGGACGCGCGAAGCCTTCTGCGCCCAGGCCCCAGCCATGCCCCCTGAGCCAGCTCGGCCTTTCAGCGCTGAGGCCACGTTGCACCGACGGCCCCAAACAATTTTCTGGCAGCTGCATTCTGCAAAGGGAAACTCTCCTCGGGCAGCAAACCACAGCCCCAACGCGCCTCGGATCGAGAAAGCAACGCAAGCCGTTTTCGCCCCCGGCCCCCATCTCTCCATGGGGCTAACCGGGGCTGGGCTGCCATGGCTCCCTGGGCCCTGCTGCTTTGCTGGGGTTCTCCGGTGCCCGAAACCCACTCCCCACGGGTTCTCCTTCGTGGGGAAGCAGGATTGGGCGCGTGAAGGCCTTCTGCGCCCAGGCCGGAGCCTTGAACCCTGAGCCAGCTCGGCCGCTCAGCGCCGAGGCCCCGTCGCACCGACGGCCCGAAACAATCTTCTGGCACCTGCATTCTGCAAAGGGAAACTCTCCTTGGTCAGCAAAGCACAGCCCCAACGCGCCTCGGATCGAGAAAGCAACGCAAGCCGTTTTCGCCCCCGGACCCCGCTCTCCATAGGGCGAACCGGGGCTGGTCTGCCCAAGCTCCCTGGGCCCTGCTGCTTTGCTGGGGGTCTCCGGCGTCCGAAACCCACTCCCCACGGGTTCTCCTTCGTGGGGAAGCAGGATTGGACGCGCGAAGCCTTCTGCGCCCAGGCCCCAGCCATGCCCCCTGAGCCAGCTCGGCCGCTCAGCGCCTAGGCCCCGTCGCACCGACGGCCCCAAACAATCTTCTGGCAGCTGCATTCTGCAAAGGGAAACTCTCCTCGGGCAGCAAACCACAGCCCCAACGCGCCTCGGATCGAGAAAGCAACGCAAGCCGTTTTCGCCCCAGGCCCCCCGCTCTCCATAGAGCGAACCGGGGCTGGTCTGCCCAGGCTCCCTGGGCCCTGCTGCTTTGCTGGGGGTCTCCGGTGCCCGAAACCCACTCCCCACGGGTTCTCCTTCGTGGGGAAGCAGGATTGGACGAGCGAAGCCTTCTGCGCCCAGGCCCCATCCATGCCCCCTGAGCCAGCTCGGCCTCTCAACGCCTAGGCCCCGTCGCACCGACGGCCCCAAACAATCTTCTGGCAGCTGCATTCTGCAAAGGGAAACTCTCCTCGGGCAGCAAACCACAGCCCCATCGCGCTTCGGATCGAGAAAGCAACGCAAGCCGTTTTCGCCCATGGCCACACCCACTCCATATGGCGAACCGGGGCTGGGCTGCCCAAGCTCCCTGGGCCCTGCTGCTTTGCTGGGGGTCTCCGGTGCCCGAAACCCACTCCCCACGGGTTCTCCTTCGTGGGGAAGCAGGATTGGGCGCGCGAAGGCCTTCTGCGCCCAGGCCCGAGCCATGCCCCCTGAGCCAGCTCGGCCTCTCAGAGCCGAGGCCCTGTCGCACCGATGGCCCCAAACAATCTTCTGGCAGCTGCATTCTGCAAAGGGAAACTCTCCTCGGGCAGCAAACCACAGCCCCAACGCGCCTCGGATCGAGAAAGCAACGCAAGCCGTTTTCGCCCCCGGCCCCCATCTCTCCATAGGGCTAACCGGGGCTGGGCTGCCATGGCTCCTTGGGCCCTGCTGCTTTGCTGGGGGTCTCCGGTGCCCGAAACCCACTCCCCACGGGTTCTCCTTCGTGGGGAAGCAGGATTGGGCGCGTGAAGGCCTTCTGCGCCCAGGCCGGAGCCTTGACCCCTGAGCCAGCTCGGCCGCTCAGCGCCGAGGCCCCGTCGCACCGACGGCCCGAAACAATCTTCTGGCACCTGCATTCTGCAAAGGGAAACTCTCCTTGGTCAGCAAAGCACAGCCCCAACGCGCCTCGGATCGAGAAAGCAACGCAAGCCGTTTTCGCCCCCGGACCCCGCTCTCCATAGGGCGAACCGGGGCTGGTCTGCCCAAGCTCCCTGGGCCCTGCTGCTTTGCTGGGGGTCTCCGGCGTCCGAAACCCACTCCCCACGGGTTCTCCTTCGTGGGGAAGCAGGATTGGACGCGCGAAGCCTTCTGCGCCCAGGCCCCAGCCATGCCCCCTGAGCCAGCTCGGCCGCTCAGCGCCTAGGCCCCGTCGCACCGACGGCCCCAAACAATCTTCTGGCAGCTGCATTCTGCAAAGGGAAACTCTCCTCGGGCAGCAAACCACAGCCCCAACGCGCCTCGGATCGAGAAAGCAACGCAAGCCGTTTTCGCCCCAGGCCCCCCGCTCTCCATAGAGCGAACCGGGGCTGGTCTGCCCAGGCTCCCTGGGCCCTGCTGCTTTGCTGGGGGTCTCCGGTGCCCGAAACTCACTCCCCACGGGTTCTCCTTCGTGGGGAAGCAGGATTGGACGAGCGAAGCCTTCTGCGCCCAGGCCCCATCCATGCCCCCTGAGCCAGCTCGGCCTCTCAACGCCTCGGCCCCGTCGCACCGACGGCCCCAAACGAGCTTCTGACAGCTGCATTCTGCAAAGGGAAACTCTCCTCGGGCAGCAAACCACAGCCCCAACGCGCTTCGGATCGAGAAAGCAACGCAAGCCGTTTTCGCCCATGGCCACACCCACTCCATATGGCGAACCGGGGCTGGGCTGCCCCGGCTCCCTGGGCCCTGCTGCTTTGCTGGGGGTCTCCGGTGCCCGAAACCCACTCCCCACGGGTTCTCCTTCGTGGGGAAGCAGGATTGGGCGCGCGAAGGCCTTCTGCGCCCAGGCCCGAGCCATGCCCCCTGAGCCAGCTCGGCCTCTCAGAGCCGAGGCCCTGTCGCACCGATGGCCCCAAACAATCTTCTGGCAGCTGCATTCTGCAAAGGGAAACTCTCCTCGGGCAGCAAACCACAGCCCCAACGCGCCTCGGATCGAGAAAGCAACGCAAGCCGTTTTCGCCCCCGGCCCCCATCTCTCCATAGGGCTAACCGGGGCTGGGCTGCCATGGCTCTTTGGGCCCTGCTGCTTTGCTGGGGGTCTCCGGTGCCCGAAACCCACTCCCCACGGGTTCTCCTTCGTGGGGAAGCAGGATTGGGCGCGTGAAGGCCTTCTGCGCCCAGGCCCGAGCCTTGCCCCCTGAGCCAGCTCGGCCGCTCAGCGCCGAGGCCCCGTCGCACCGATGGCCCCAAACAATCTTCTGTCAGCTGCATTCTGCAAAGGGAAACTCTCCTCGGGCAGCAAACCACAGCCCCAACGCGCCTCGGATCGAGAAAGCAACGCAAGCCGTTTTCGCCCCCGGCCCCCCGCTCTCAATAGAGCGAACCGGGGCTGGGTTGCCCAGGCTCCCTGGGCCCTGCTGCTTTGCTGGGGGTCTCCGGTGCCCGAAACCCACTCCCCACGGGTTATCCTGCATTGGGAAGCAGGATTGGACGTGCGAAGCCTTCTGCGCCCAGGCCCCAGCCATGCCCCCTGAGCCAGCTCGGCCGCTCAGCGCCTAGGCCCCGTCGCACCGACGGCCCCAAACAATCTTCTGGCAGCTGCATTCTGCAAAGGGAAACTCTCCTCGGGCAGCAAACCACAGCCCCAATGCTCCTCGGTTAGAGAATGCAACGCAAGCCGTTTTCGCCCCCGGCCCCCCGCTCTCCATACAGCGAACCGGGGCTGGGCTGCCCAGGCTCCCTGGGCCTTGCTGCTTTGCTGGGGGTCTCCGGTGCCCGAAACCCACTCCCCACGGGTTCTCCTTCGTGGGGAAGCAGGATTGGACGCGCGAAGCCTTCTGGGCCCAGGCCCCAGCCATGCCCCCTGAGCCAGATCGGCCTCTCAGCACCTAGGCCCCGTCGCACCGACGGCCCCAAACAATCTTCTGGCAGCTGCATTCTGCAAAGGGAAACTCTCCTCGGGCAGCAAACCACAGCCCCAACACGCCTCGGATCGAGAAAGCAACGCAAGCCGTTTTGGCCCCCGGCCACCCCCACTCCATAGGGCGAACCGGGGCTGGGCTGCCCCGGCTCCCTGGGCCCTGCTGCTTTGCTGGGGGTCTCCGGTGTCCGAAACCCACTCCCCACGGGTTCTCCTTCTTGGGGAGCAGGATTGGGGGCTCGAAGGCCTTCTGCGCCCAGGCCCGAGCCTTGCCCTCTGAGCCAGCTCGGCCGCTCAGCGCCGAGGCCCCGTCGCACCGACGGCCCCAAACAATCTTCTGGCAGCTGCATTCTGCAAAGGGAAACTCTCCTCGGGCAGCAAACCACAGCCCCAACGCGCCTCGGATCGAGAAAGCAACGCAAGCCGTTTTCGCCCCCGGCCCCCCGCTCTCCATAGAGCGAAACGGGGCTGGGCTGCCCCGGCTCCCTGGGCCCTGCTGCTTTGCTGGGGGTCTCCGGTGCCCGAAACCCACTCCCCACGGGTTCTCCTTCATGGGGAAGCAGAATTGGACGCGCGAAGCCTTCTGCGCCCAGGCCCCAGCCATGCCCCCTGAGCCAGCTCGGCCTCTCAGCGCTGAGGCCCCGTCGCACCGACGGCCCCAAACAATCTTCTGGCAGCTGCATTCTGCAAAGGGAAACTCTCCTCGGGCAGCAAACCACAGCCCCAACGCGCCTCTGATGTAGAAAGCAACGCAAGCCGTTTTCTCCCCCGGCCCCCCCTCTCCATAGGGCGAACCGCGGCTGGTCTGCCCAAGCTCCCTGGGCCCTGCTGCTTTGCTGGGGGTCTCCGGTGTCCGAAACCCACTCCCCACGGGTTCTCCTTCGTGGGGAAGCAGGATTGGGCCCGCGAAGCTTTCTGCGCCAAGGCCCCAGCCATGCCCCCTGAGCCAGCTCGGCCTCTCAGCGCTGAGGCCCCGTCGCACCGACGGCCCCAAACAATCTTCTGGCAGCTGCATTCTGCAAAGGGAAACTCTCCTCGGGCAGCAAACCACAGCCCCAACGCGCCTCGGATCGAGAAAGCAACGCAAGCCGTTTTCGCCCCCGGCCCCCCGCTCTCCATAGAGCGAACCGGGGCTGGGCTGCCCAGGCTCCCTGGGCCCTGCTGCTTTGCTGGGGGTCTCCGGTGCCCGAAACCCACTCCCCACGGGTTCTCCTTTGTGGGGAAGCAGGATTGGACGCGCGAAGCCTTCTGTGCCCAGGCCCCAGCCATGCCCCCTGAGCCAGCTCGGCCTCTCAGCGCCGAGGCCCCGTCGCACCGACGGCCCCAAACAATCTTCTGGCAGCTGCATTCTGCAAAGGGAAACTCTCCTCGGGCAGCAAACCACAGCCCCCACACGCCTCGGATCGAGAAAGCAACGCAAGCCGTTTTCGCCCCCGGCCCCTCGCTCTCCATAGAGCGAACCGGGGCTGGGCTGCCCCGGCTCCCTGAGCCCTGCTGCTTTGCTGGGGGTCTCCGGTGCCTGAAACCCACTCCCCACGGGTTCTCCTTCGTGGGGAAGCAGGATTGGACGCGCGAAGCCTTCTGCGCCCAGGCCCCAGCCATGCCCCCTGAGCCAGCTCGGCCCCTCAGCGCTGAGGCCCCGTCGCACCGACGGCTCCAAATAATCTTCTGGCAGCTGCATTCTGCAAAGGGAAACTCTCCTCGGGCAGCAAACCACAGCCCCAACGCGCCTCGTATCTAGAAAGCAACGCAAGCCGTTTTCGCCCCCTGACCCCCCACTCCATAGGGCGAACCGCGGCTCGTCTGCCCAAGCTCCCTGGGCCCTGCTGCTTTGCTGGGGGTCTCCGGTGTCCGAAACCCACTCCCCACGGGTTCTCCTTCGTGGGGAAGCAGGATTGGGCGCGCGAAACCTTCTGCGCCCAGGCCCAGCCATGCCCCCTGAGCCAGCTCGGCCTATCAGCGCTGAGGCCCCGTCGCACCGACGGCTCCAAACAATCTTCTGGCAGCTGCATTCTGCAAAGGGAAACTCTCCTCGGGCAGCAAACCACATCCCCAACGCGCCTCGGATCGAGAAAGCAACGCAAGCCGGTTTCGCCCCCGGCCCCCCGCTCTCCATAGGGCTAACCGGGGCTGGGCTGCCCTGTCTCCTTGGGCCCTGCTGCTTGGCTGGGGATCTCAGGTGCCCAAAACCCACTCCCCACGGGTTCTCCTTCGTGGGGAAGCAGGATTGGGCGCGCGAAAGCCTTCTGCGCCCAGGCCCGAACCTTGCCCCCTGAGCCAGCTCGGCCGCTCAGCGCCGAGGCCCCGTCGCACCGATGGCCCCAAACGAGCTTCTGACAGCTGCATTCTGCAAAGGGAAACTCTCCTCGGGCAGCAAACCACAGCCCCAACGCGCCTCGGATCGAGAAAGCAACGCAAGCCGTTTTCGCCCCCGGACCCCCGCTCTCCATAGAGCGAACCGGGGCTGGGCTGCCCAGGCTCCCTGGGCCCTGCTGCTTTGCTGGGGGTCTCCGGTGCCCGAAACCCACTACCCACAGGTTCTCCTTCGTGGGGAAGCAGGATTGGGCGCGGGAAGCCTTCTGAGCCCAGGCCCCAGCCATGCCCCCTGAGCCAGCTTGGCCTTTCAGCGCTGAGGCCACGTCGCACCGACGGCCCGAAACAATCTTCTGGCAGCTGCATTCTGCAAAGGGAAACTCTCCTCGGGCAGCAAACCACAGCCCCAACGCGCCTCGGATCGAGAAAGCAACGCAAGCCGTTTTCGCCCCCGGCCCCCAACACTCCATAGGGCGAACCGGGGCTGGGCTGCCCCGGCTCCCTGGGCCCTGCTGCTTTGCTGGGGGTCTCCGGTGCCCGAAGCCCACTCCCCACGGGTTCTCCTTCGTGGGGAAGCAGGATTGGGCGCGCAAAGGCCTTCTGCGCCCAGGCCCCAGACAACCCCCCTGAGCCAGCTCGGCTGCTCAGCGCCAAGGTCCCGCCGCACCGATGCCCCAAACGAGCTTCTGACAGCTGCATTCTGCAAAGGGAAACTCTCCTTGGGCAGCAAACCACAGCCCCAACGCGCCTCGGATCGAGAAAGCAACGCAAGCCGTTTTCGCCCAGGGCCCCCTGCTCTCCATAGAGCGAACCGGGTCTGGGCTGCCCAAGCTCCCTGGGCCCTGCTGCTTTGCTGGGTGTCTCCGGTGCCCGAAACCCACACCCCACGGGTTCTCCTTCGTGGGGAAGCAGGATTGGGCGCGCGAAGCCTTCTGCGCCCAGGCCCCAGCCATGCCCCCTGAGCCATCAGGCCTCTCAGCGCCTAGGCCCCGTCGCACCGACGGCCCCAAACAATCTTCTGGCAGCTGCATTCTGCAAAGGGAAACTCTCCTCGGGCAGCAAACCACAGCCCCAACGCGCCTCGGATCGAGAAAGCAACGCAAGCCGTTTTCGCCCCCGGCCCCCCCTCTCCATAGGGCGAACCGGGGCTGGTCTGCCCAAGCTCCCTGGGCCCTGCTGATTTGCTGGGGGTCTCCGGTGCCCGAAACCCACTCCCCACGGGTTCTCCTTCGTGGGGAAGCAGGATTGGGCGCGCGAAGGCCTTCTGCGCCCAGGCCCCAGCCATGCCCCCTGAGCCAGCTCGGCCTCTCAGCGCCGAGGCACCGTCGCACCGACGGCCCCAAACAATCTTCTGGCAGCTGCATTCTGCAAAGGGAAACTCTCCTCGGGCAGCAAACCACAGCCCCAACGCGCCTCGGATCGCGAAAGCAATGCAAGCCGTTTTCGCCCCCGGCCACCCCCACTCCATAGGGAGAACCGGGGCTGGGCTGCACCGTCTCCCTGGACCCTGCTGCTTTGCTGGGGGTCTCCGGTGCCCGAAACCCACTCCCCACGGGTTCTACTTCGTGGTTAATCAGGATTGGGCGCGGAAAGCCTTCTGGCCCCAGGCCCCAGCCATGCCCCCTGAGCCATCTCGGCCTCTCAGCGCCTAGGCCCCGTCGCACCGATGGCCCGAAGCAATCTTCTGGCAGCTGCAACCTGCAAAGGGAAACTCTCCTCGGGCAGCAAACCACAGCCCCAACGCGCCTCGAATCGAGAAAGCAACGCAAGCCGTTTTCGCCCCGGGCCCACGCCACTCCATAGTGCGAACCGGGGCTGGGCTGCCCCGGCTCCCTGGGCCCTGCTGCTTTGCTGGGGGTCTCCGGTGCCTGAAACCCACTCCCCACGGGTTCTCCTTCGTGGGGAAGCAGGATTGGGCGCGCGAAGGCCTTCTGCTCACAGGCCCCAGCCATGCACCCTGGGCCAGCTCGGCCGCTCTGCGCCGAGGCCCCATCGCACCGATGGCCTGAAACAATCTTCTGGCAGCTGCATTCTGCAAAGGGAAACACTCTTCAGGCAGCAAAACACAGCCCCAACGCGCCTCGGATCGAGAAAGCAACGCAAGCCGTTTTCGCCCCCGGCACCGCGCTCGTCATAGTGCGAATCGGGGCAGGGCTGCCCCGGCTGCCTGGGCCCTGCTGCTTTGCTGGGTGTCTCCGGTGCCCGAAACCCACTCCCCACGAGTTCTCCTTCGTGGGGAAGTGGGATTGGGCGCACGAAGTCCTTCTGCGCCCAGGCCCCAGCCATGCCCCCTGAGCCAGCTGGTCCGATCAGCGACGAGGCTCCGTCGCACCGACGGCCCCAAACAATCTTCTGGCAGCTGCATTCTGCAATGGGAAACTCTCCTCGGGCAGCAAACCACAGCCCCAACGCGCCTCGGATCGAGAAAGCAACGCAAGCCGTTTTCGCCCCCGGCCCCCCGCTCTCCATAGAGCGAACCGGGGCTGGGCTGCCCCGGCTGCCTGGGCCCTGCTGCTTTGCTGGGGGTCTCCGGTGCCCGAAACCCACTCCCCACGGGTTCTCCTTCGTGGGGAAGCAGGATTGGGTGCACGATGGCCTTCTGCGCCCAGGCCCCAGCCATGCCCCCTGAGCCAGCTCGGCCGCTCAGCGCCTAGGCCCCGTCGCACCGACGGCCCCAAACAATCTTCTGGCAGCTGCATTCTGCAAAGGGAAACACTCCTCTGGCAACAAACCACAGCCCCAATGCTCCTTGGTTAGAGAAAGCAACGCAAGCCGTTTATGCCCCCGGCCCCCTGCTCTCCATAGAGCGAACCGGGGCTGTGCTGCCCAGGCTCCCTGGGCCCTGCTGCTTTGCTGGGGGTCTCCGGTGCCTGAAACCCACTCCCAATGGGTTCTCCTTCATGGGGAAGCAGGATTGGGCGCGCGAAGCCTTCTGCGCCCAGGCCCCAGCCATGACCCCTGAGCCAGGTCGGACACACAGCGCCGAGGCTCCTTCGAATCGACGGCCATAAACGAACTACTGGCAGCTGCATTCTGCAAAGGGAAACTCTCCTCGGGCAGCAAACCACAGCCCCAACGCGCCTCGGATCGAGGAAGCAACGCAAGCCGGTTTCGCCCCCGGCCCCCCGCTCTCCATAGAGCGAACCGGGGCTCGGCTGCCCCGGCTCCCTGAGCCCTGCTGCTTTGCTGGGGTTCTCCGGTGCCCGAAACCCACTCCCCACGGGTTCTCCTTCGTGGGGAAGCAGGATTGGGCGCACGATGGCCTTCTGCGCCCAGGCCCCAGCCATGCCCCCTGAGCCAGGTCGGCCGCTCAGCGCCTAGGCCCCGTCGCACCGACGGCCCCAAACAATCTTCTGGCAGCTGCATTCTGCAAAGGGAAACTCTCCTCGGGCAGCAAACCACAGCCCCAACGCGCCTCGGATCGAGAAAGCAACGCAAGCCGTTTTCGCCCCCGACCCCCCGGTCTCCATAGAGCGAACCGGGGCAGGGCTGCCCTGGCTCCCTGGCCCTGCTGCTTTGCTGGGTGTCTCCGGTGCCCGAAATCCACTCCCCACGGGTTCTCCTTCGTGGGGAAGCAGGATTGGACGCGCGAGGCCTTCTGCGCCCAGGCCCCAGCCATGCCCCCTGAGCCAGCTCATCCGATCAGCGCCTAGGCCCCGTCGCACCGACGGCCCCAAACAATCTTCTGGCAGCTGCATTCTGCAAAGGGAAACTCTCCTCGGGCAGAAAACCACAGCCCCAACGCGCCTCGGATCGAGAAAGCATCGCAAGCCGTTTTCGCCCCTGGCCCCCCCCACTCTATAGGGAGAACCGGGTCTGGGCTGCCCCGGCTCCCTGGGCCCTGCTGCTTTGCTGGGGGTCTCCGGTGCCCGAAACCCACTCCCCACGGGTTCTCCTTCGTGGTTAATCAGGATTGGGCGCGGGAAGCCTTCTGCACCCAGGCCCCAGCCATGCCCCCTGAGCCAGCTTGGCCGCTCAGCGCCGAGGCCCCGTCGCACCGATGGCCCGAAGCAATCTTCTGGCAGCTGCAACCTGCAAAGGGAAACTCTCCTTGGGCAGCAAACCACAGCCCCAACGCGCCTCGGATCGAGAAAGCAAGGCAAGCCGTTTTCGCCCCGAGCACTTTGCTCTCCATCGGGCGAACTGGGGCAGGGGTGCCCCGGCTCCCTGGGCCCGGCTGCTTTGCTGGGGGTCTCCGGTGCCCGAAACCCACTCCCCACGGGTTCTCCTTCGTGGGGAAGCAGGATTGGGCGCACGAAGGCCTTCTGCGCCCAGGCCCCAGCCTTGCCCCATGAGCAATCTCGGCCGCTCAGCGCCGAAGATCCGTCGCACCGACGGCCCGAAACAATCTTCTGGCAGCTGCACTCTGCAAAGGGAAACTCTCCTCGGGCAGCAAACCACAGCCCCAACGCGCCTCGGATTGAGAAAGCAATGCAGGCCGTTTTCGCCCCCGGCCCCCCGCTCTCCATAGGGCTAACCGGGGCTGGGCTGCCCTGGCTCCTTGGGCCCTGCTGCTTTGCTGGGGATCTCCGGTGCCCGAAACCCACTCCCCACGGGTTCTCCTTCGTGGGGAAGCAGGATTGGGCGCGCGAAGGCCTTCTGCGCCCAGGCCCCAGCCATGCCCCCTGAGCCAGCTCGGCGACTCAGCGAAGAGGCCCCGTCGCACCAACGGCCCCAAACAATCTTCTGGCAGCTGCATTCTGCAAAGGGAAACTCTCCTCGGGCAGCAAACCACAGCCCCAACGCGCCTCGGATCGAGAAAGCAACGCAAGCCTTTTAGCCACCGGCACCGCGCTCGCCATAGGGCGAATCGGGGCAAGGCTGCCCCGGCTCCCTGGGCCCTGCTGCTTTGCTGGGGGTCTCCGGTGCCCGAAACCCACTCCCCACGGGTTATCCTGCATTGGGAAGCAGGATTGGACGTGCGAAGCCTTCTGCGCCCAGGCCCCAGCCATGCCCCCTGAGCCAGCTCGGCCGCTCAGCGCCTAGGCCCCGTCGCACCGACGGCCCCAAACAATCTTCTGGCAGCTGCATTCTGCAAAGGGAAACTCTCCTCGGGCAGCAAACCACAGCCCCAATGCTCCTCGGTTAGAGAATGCAACGCAAGCCGTTTTCGCCCCCGGCCCCCCGCTCTCCATACAGCGAACCGGGGCTGGGCTGCCCAGGCTCCCTGGGCCTTGCTGCTTTGCTGGGGGTCTCCGGTGCCCGAAACCCACTCCCCACGGGTTCTCCTTCGTGGGGAAGCAGGATTGGACGCGCGAAGCCTTCTGGGCCCAGGCCCCAGCCATGCCCCCTGAGCCAGATCGGCCTCTCAGCACCTAGGCCCCGTCGCACCGACGGCCCCAAACAATCTTCTGGCAGCTGCATTCTGCAAAGGGAAACTCTCCTCGGGCAGCAAACCACAGCCCCAACACGCCTCGGATCGAGAAAGCAACGCAAGCCGTTTTGGCCCCCGGCCACCCCCACTCCATAGGGCGAACCGGGGCTGGGCTGCCCCGGCTCCCTGGGCCCTGCTGCTTTGCTGGGGGTCTCCGGTGTCCGAAACCCACTCCCCACGGGTTCTCCTTCTTGGGGAGCAGGATTGGGGGCTCGAAGGCCTTCTGCGCCCAGGCCCGAGCCTTGCCCTCTGAGCCAGCTCGGCCGCTCAGCGCCGAGGCCCCGTCGCACCGACGGCCCCAAACAATCTTCTGGCAGCTGCATTCTGCAAAGGGAAACTCTCCTCGGGCAGCAAACCACAGCCCCAACGCGCCTCGGATCGAGAAAGCAACGCAAGCCGTTTTCGCCCCCGGCCCCCCGCTCTCCATAGAGCGAACCGGGGCTGGGCTGCCCCGGCTCCCTGGGCCCTGCTGCTTTGCTGGGGGTCTCCGGTGCCCGAAACCCACTCCCCACGGGTTCTCCTTCATGGGGAAGCAGAATTGGACGCGCGAAGCCTTCTGCGCCCAGGCCCCAGCCATGCCCCCTGAGCCAGCTCGGCCTCTCAGCGCCTAGGAGCCGTCGCACCGACGGCCCGAAACAATCTTCTGGCAGCTGCATTCTGCAAAGGGAAACTCTCCTCGGGCAGCAAACCACAGCCCCAACGCGCCTCTGATGTAGAAAGCAACGCAAGCCGTTTTCTCCCCCGGCCCCCCCTCTCCATAGGGCGAACCGCGGCTGGTCTGCCCAAGCTCCCTGGGCCCTGCTGCTTTGCTGGGGGTCTCCGGTGTCCGAAACCCACTCCCCACGGGTTCTCCTTCGTGGGGAAGCAGGATTGGGCCCGCGAAGCTTTCTGCGCCAAGGCCCCAGCCATGCCCCCTGAGCCAGCTCGGCCTCTCAGCGCTGAGGCCCCGTCGCACCGACGGCCCCAAACAATCTTCTGGCAGCTGCATTCTGCAAAGGGAAACTCTCCTCGGGCAGCAAACCACAGCCCCAACGCGCCTCGGATCGAGAAAGCAACGCAAGCCGTTTTCGCCCCCGGCCCCCCGCTCTCCATAGAGCGAACCGGGGCTGGGCTGCCCAGGCTCCCTGGGCCCTGCTGCTTTGCTGGGGGTCTCCGGTGCCCGAAACCCACTCCCCACGGGTTCTCCTTTGTGGGGAAGCAGGATTGGACGCGCGAAGCCTTCTGTGCCCAGGCCCCAGCCATGCCCCCTGAGCCAGCTTGGCCTCTCAGCGCCGAGGCCCCGTCGCACCGACGGCCCCAAACAATCTTCTGGCAGCTGCATTCTGCAAAGGGAAACTCTCCTCGGGCAGCAAACCACAGCCCCAACGCGCCTCGGATCGAGAAAGCAACGCAAGCCGTTTTCGCCCCCGGCCCCTCGCTCTCCATAGAGCGAACCGGGGCTGGGCTGCCCCGGCTCCCTGAGCCCTGCTGCTTTGCTGGGGGTCTCCGGTGCCTGAAACCCACTCCCCACGGGTTCTCCTTCGTGGGGAAGCAGGATTGGACGCGCGAAGCCTTCTGCGCCCAGGCCCCAGCCATGCCCCCTGAGCCAGCTCGGCCCCTCAGCGCTGAGGCCCCGTCGCACCGACGGCTCCAAATAATCTTCTGGCAGCTGCATTCTGCAAAGGGAAACTCTCCTCGGGCAGCAAACCACAGCCCCAACGCGCCTCGTATCTAGAAAGCAACGCAAGCCGTTTTCGCCCCCTGACCCCCCACTCCATAGGGCGAACCGCGGCTCGTCTGCCCAAGCTCCCTGGGCCCTGCTGCTTTGCTGGGGGTCTCCGGTGTCCGAAACCCACTCCCCACGGGTTCTCCTTCGTGGGGAAGCAGGATTGGGCGCGCGAAACCTTCTGCGCCCAGGCCCAGCCATGCCCCCTGAGCCAGCTCGGCCTATCAGCGCTGAGGCCCCGTCGCACCGACGGCTCCAAACAATCTTCTGGCAGCTGCATTCTGCAAAGGGAAACTCTCCTCGGGCAGCAAACCACATCCCCAACGCGCCTCGGATCGAGAAAGCAACGCAAGCCGGTTTCGCCCCCGGCCCCCCGCTCTCCATAGGGCTAACCGGGGCTGGGCTGCCCTGTCTCCTTGGGCCCTGCTGCTTGGCTGGGGATCTCAGGTGCCCAAAACCCACTCCCCACGGGTTCTCCTTCGTGGGGAAGCAGGATTGGGCGCGCGAAAGCCTTCTGCGCCCAGGCCCGAACCTTGCCCCCTGAGCCAGCTCGGCCGCTCAGCGCCGAGGCCCCGTCGCACCGATGGCCCCAAACGAGCTTCTGACAGCTGCATTCTGCAAGGGAAACTCTCCTCGGGCAGCAAACCACAGCCCCAACGCGCCTCGGATCGAGAAAGCAACGCAAGCCGTTTTCGCCCCCGGACCCCCGCTCTCCATAGAGCGAACCGGGGCTGGGCTGCCCAGGCTCCCTGGGCCCTGCTGCTTTGCTGGGGGTCTCCGGTGCCCGAAACCCACTACCCACAGGTTCTCCTTCGTGGGGAAGCAGGATTGGGCGCGGGAAGCCTTCTGAGCCCAGGCCCCAGCCATGCCCCCTGAGCCAGCTTGGCCTTTCAGCGCTGAGGCCACGTCGCACCGACGGCCCGAAACAATCTTCTGGCAGCTGCATTCTGCAAAGGGAAACTCTCCTCGGGCAGCAAACCACAGCCCCAACGCGCCTCGGATCGAGAAAGCAACGCAAGCCGTTTTCGCCCCCGGCCCCCAACACTCCATAGGGCGAACCGGGGCTGGGCTGCCCCGGCTCCCTGGGCCCTGCTGCTTTGCTGGGGGTCTCCGGTGCCCGAAGCCCACTCCCCACGGGTTCTCCTTCGTGGGGAAGCAGGATTGGGCGCGCAAAGGCCTTCTGCGCCCAGGCCCCAGACAACCCCCCTGAGCCAGCTCGGCTGCTCAGCGCCAAGGTCCCGCCGCACCGATGCCCCAAACGAGCTTCTGACAGCTGCATTCTGCAAAGGGAAACTCTCCTTGGGCAGCAAACCACAGCCCCAACGCGCCTCGGATCGAGAAAGCAACGCAAGCCGTTTTCGCCCAGGGCCCCCTGCTCTCCATAGAGCGAACCGGGTCTGGGCTGCCCAAGCTCCCTGGGCCCTGCTGCTTTGCTGGGTGTCTCCGGTGCCCGAAACCCACACCCCACGGGTTCTCCTTCGTGGGGAAGCAGGATTGGGCGCGCGAAGCCTTCTGCGCCCAGGCCCCAGCCATGCCCCCTGAGCCATCAGGCCTCTCAGCGCCTAGGCCCCGTCGCACCGACGGCCCCAAACAATCTTCTGGCAGCTGCATTCTGCAAAGGGAAACTCTCCTCGGGCAGCAAACCACAGCCCCAACGCGCCTCGGATCGAGAAAGCAACGCAAGCCGTTTTCGCCCCCGGCCCCCCCTCTCCATAGGGCGAACCGGGGCTGGTCTGCCCAAGCTCCCTGGGCCCTGCTGATTTGCTGGGGGTCTCCGGTGCCCGAAACCCACTCCCCACGGGTTCTCCTTCGTGGGGAAGCAGGATTGGGCGCGCGAAGGCCTTCTGCGCCCAGGCCCCAGCCATGCCCCCTGAGCCAGTTCGGCCTCTCAGCGCTGAGGCCCCGTCGCACCGACGGCCCCAAACAATCTTCTGGCAGCTGCATTCTGCAAAGGGAAACTCTCCTCGGGCAGCAAACCACAGCCCCAACGCGCCTCGGATCGCGAAAGCAATGCAAGCCGTTTTCGCCCCCGGCCACCCCCACTCCATAGGGAGAACCGGGGCTGGGCTGCACCGTCTCCCTGGACCCTGCTGCTTTGCTGGGGGTCTCCGGTGCCCGAAACCCACTCCCCACGGGTTCTACTTCGTGGTTAATCAGGATTGGGCGCGGAAAGCCTTCTGGCCCCAGGCCCCAGCCATGCCCCCTGAGCCATCTCGGCCTCTCAGCGCCTAGGCCCCGTCGCACCGATGGCCCGAAGCAATCTTCTGGCAGCTGCAACCTGCAAAGGGAAACTCTCCTCGGGCAGCAAACCACAGCCCCAACGCGCCTCGAATCGAGAAAGCAACGCAAGCCGTTTTCGCCCCGGGCCCACGCCACTCCATAGTGCGAACCGGGGCTGGGCTGCCCCGGCTCCCTGGGCCCTGCTGCTTTGCTGGGGGTCTCCGGTGCCTGAAACCCACTCCCCACGGGTTCTCCTTCGTGGGGAAGCAGGATTGGGCGCGCGAAGGCCTTCTGCTCACAGGCCCCAGCCATGCACCCTGGGCCAGCTCGGCCGCTCTGCGCCGAGGCCCCATCGCACCGATGGCCTGAAACAATCTTCTGGCAGCTGCATTCTGCAAAGGGAAACACTCTTCAGGCAGCAAAACACAGCCCCAACGCGCCTCGGATCGAGAAAGCAACGCAAGCCGTTTTCGCCCCCGGCACCGCGCTCGTCATAGTGCGAATCGGGGCAGGGCTGCCCCGGCTGCCTGGGCCCTGCTGCTTTGCTGGGTGTCTCCGGTGCCCGAAACCCACTCCCCACGAGTTCTCCTTCGTGGGGAAGTGGGATTGGGCGCACGAAGTCCTTCTGCGCCCAGGCCCCAGCCATGCCCCCTGAGCCAGCTGGTCCGATCAGCGACGAGGCTCCGTCGCACCGACGGCCCCAAACAATCTTCTGGCAGCTGCATTCTGCAATGGGAAACTCTCCTCGGGCAGCAAACCACAGCCCCAACGCGCCTCGGATCGAGAAAGCAACGCAAGCCGTTTTCGCCCCCGGCCCCCCGCTCTCCATAGAGCGAACCGGGGCTGGGCTGCCCCGGCTGCCTGGGCCCTGCTGCTTTGCTGGGGGTCTCCGGTGCCCGAAACCCACTCCCCACGGGTTCTCCTTCGTGGGGAAGCAGGATTGGGTGCACGATGGCCTTCTGCGCCCAGGCCCCAGCCATGCCCCCTGAGCCAGGTCGGCCGCTCAGCGCCTATGCCCCGTCGCACCGACGGCCCCAAACAATCTTCTGGCAGCTGCATTCTGCAAAGGGAAACACTCCTCTGGCAACAAACCACAGCCCCAATGCTCCTTGGTTAGAGAAAGCAACGCAAGCCGTTTATGCCCCCGGCCCCCTGCTCTCCATAGAGCGAACCGGGGCTGTGCTGCCCAGGCTCCCTGGGCCCTGCTGCTTTGCTGGGGGTCTCCGGTGCCTGAAACCCACTCCCAATGGGTTCTCCTTCGTGGGGAAGCAGGATTGGGCGCGCGAAGCCTTCTGCGCCCAGGCCCCAGCCATGCCCCCTGAGCCAGGTCCGACACACAGCGCCGAGGCTCCTTCGAATCGACGGCCATAAACGAACTACTGGCAGCTGCATTCTGCAAAGGGAAACTCTCCTCGGGCAGCAAACCACAGCCCCAACGCGCCTCGGATCGAGGAAGCAACGCAAGCCGGTTTCGCCCCCGGCCCCCCGCTCTCCATAGAGCGAACCGGGGCTCGGCTGCCCCGGCTCCCTGAGCCCTGCTGCTTTGCTGGGGTTCTCCGGTGCCCGAAACCCACTCCCCACGGGTTCTCCTTCGTGGGGAAGCAGGATTGGGCGCACGATGGCCTTCTGCGCCCAGGCCCCAGCCATGCCCCCTGAGCCAGGTCGGCCGCTCAGCGCCTAGGCCCCGTCGCACCGACGGCCCCAAACAATCTTCTGGCAGCTGCATTCTGCAAAGGGAAACTCTCCTCGGGCAGCAAACCACAGCCCCAACGCGCCTCGGATCGAGAAAGCAACGCAAGCCGTTTTCGCCCCCGACCCCCCGGTCTCCATAGAGCGAACCGGGGCAGGGCTGCCCTGGCTCCCTGGCCCTGCTGCTTTGCTGGGTGTCTCCGGTGCCCGAAATCCACTCCCCACGGGTTCTCCTTCGTGGGGAAGCAGGATTGGACGCGCGAGGCCTTCTGCGCCCAGGCCCCAGCCATGCCCCCTGAGCCAGCTCATCCGATCAGCGCCTAGGCCCCGTCGCACCGACGGCCCCAAACAATCTTCTGGCAGCTGCATTCTGCAAAGGGAAACTCTCCTCGGGCAGAAAACCACAGCCCCAACGCGCCTCGGATCGAGAAAGCATCGCAAGCCGTTTTCGCCCCTGGCCCCCCCCACTCTATAGGGAGAACCGGGTCTGGGCTGCCCCGGCTCCCTGGGCCCTGCTGCTTTGCTGGGGGTCTCCGGTGCCCGAAACCCACTCCCCACGGGTTCTCCTTCGTGGTTAATCAGGATTGGGCGCGGGAAGCCTTCTGCACCCAGGCCCCAGCCATGCCCCCTGAGCCAGCTTGGCCGCTCAGCGCCGAGGCCCCGTCGCACCGATGGCCCGAAGCAATCTTCTGGCAGCTGCAACCTGCAAAGGGAAACTCTCCTTGGGCAGCAAACCACAGCCCCAACGCGCCTCGGATCGAGAAAGCAAGGCAAGCCGTTTTCGCCCCGAGCACTTTGCTCTCCATCGGGCGAACTGGGGCAGGGGTGCCCCGGCTCCCTGGGCCCGGCTGCTTTGCTGGGGGTCTCCGGTGCCCGAAACCCACTCCCCACGGGTTCTCCTTCGTGGGGAAGCAGGATTGGGCGCACGAAGGCCTTCTGCGCCCAGGCCCCAGCCTTGCCCCATGAGCAATCTCGGCCGCTCAGCGCCGAAGATCCGTCGCACCGACGGCCCGAAACAATCTTCTGGCAGCTGCACTCTGCAAAGGGAAACTCTCCTCGGGCAGCAAACCACAGCCCCAACGCGCCTCGGATTGAGAAAGCAATGCAGGCCGTTTTCGCCCCCGGCCCCCCGCTCTCCATAGGGCTAACCGGGGCTGGGCTGCCCTGGCTCCTTGGGCCCTGCTGCTTTGCTGGGGATCTCCGGTGCCCGAAACCCACTCCCCACGGGTTCTCCTTCGTGGGGAAGCAGGATTGGGCGCGCGAAGGCCTTCTGCGCCCAGGCCCCAGCCATGCCCCCTGAGCCAGCTCGGCGACTCAGCGAAGAGGCCCCGTCGCACCAACGGCCCCAAACAATCTTCTGGCAGCTGCATTCTGCAAAGGGAAACTCTCCTCGGGCAGCAAACCACAGCCCCAACGCGCCTCGGATCGAGAAAGCAACGCAAGCCTTTTAGCCACCGGCACCGCGCTCGCCATAGGGCGAATCGGGGCAAGGCTGCCCCGGCTCCCTGGGCCCTGCTGCTTTGCTGGGGGTCTCCGGTGCCCGAAACCCACTCCCCACGGGTTCTACTTCGTGGTTAATCAGGATTGGGCGCGGGAAGCCTTCTGCCCCCAGGCCCCAGCCATGCCCCCTGAGAAATCACGGACGCTCAGCGCCGAGGCCCCGTCGCATCGATGGCCCGAAGCAATCTTCTGGCAGCTGCAACCTGCAAAGGGAAACTCTCCTCGGGCAGCAAACCATAGCCCCAACGCGCCTCGGATCGAGAAAGCAAGGCAGGCCGTTTTGCCCCCGGCCCACGCCACTCCATAGGACGAAACGGGGCTGGGCTGCCCCGGCTCCCTGGGCCCTGCTGCTTTGCTGGGGGTCTCCGGTGCCCGAAACCCACTCCCCACGGGTTCTCCTTCGTGGGGAAGCAGGATTGGGCGCGCGAAGGTCTTCTGCGCCCAGGCCCCAGCCATGCCCACTGAGCCAGCTCGGCCGCTCAGCGCCTAGGCCCCGTCACAACGACGGCCCGAAACAATCTTCTGGCAGCTGCATTCTGCAAAGGGTAACTCTCCACGGGCAGCAAACCACAGCCCCAACGCGCCTCGGATCGAGAAAGCAACGCAAGCCGTTTTAGCCCCCGGCACCGCGCTCGCCATAGGGCGAATCGGGGCAGGGCTGCCCCGGCTGCATGGGCCCTGCTGCTTTGCTGGGGGTCTCCGGTGCCCGAAACCCACTCCCCACGGGTTCTCCTACGTGGGGAAGCAGGATTGGGCGCGTGAAGGCCTTCTGCGCCCAGGCCCCAGGCATGCCCCCTGAGCCAGCTCGTCCGATCAGCGCCGAGGCCCCGTCGCACCGAAGGCCCCAAACACTCTTCTGGCAGCTGCATTCTGCAAAGGGAAACTCTCCTCGGGCAGCAAACCACAGCCCCAACGCGCCTCGGATTGAGAAAGCAACGCAAGCAGTTTATGCCCGCGGCCCCCTGCTCTCCATAGAGCGAACCGGGGCTGTGCTGCCCCGGCTCCCTGGGCCCTGCTGCTTTGCTGGGTGTCTCCGGTGCCTGAAACCCACTCCCCACGGGTTCTCCTTCGTGGGGAAGCAGGATTGGGCGCGCGAAGCCTTCTGCGCCCAGGCCCCAGCCATGCCCCCTGAGCCGGCTCCGCCACTCAGCGCCGAGGCTCCTTCGAATCGACGGCCATAAACGAACTACTGGCAGCTGCATTCTGCAAAGGGAAACTCTCCTCGGGCAGCAAACCACAGCCCCAACGCGCCTCGGATCGAGAAAGCAACGCAAGCCGTTTTCGCCCCCGGCCCCCCGCTCTCCATAGAGCGAACCGGGGCTGGGCTGCCGCGGCTCCCTGGGCCCTGCTGCTTTGCTGGGGGTCTCCGGTGCCCGAAACCCACTCCCCACGGGTTCTCCTTCGTGGTTAATCAGGATTGGGCGCGGGAAGCCTTCTGCGCCCAGGCCCCAGCCATGCCCCCTGAGCCAGCTTGGCCGCTCAGCGCCGAGGCCCCGTCGCACCGATGGCCCGAAGCAATCTTCTGGCAGCTGCAACCTGCAAAGGGAAACTCTCCTCGGGCAGCAAACCACAGCCCCAACGCGCCTCGGATCGAGAAAGCAAGGCAGGCCGTTTTGCCCCCGGCCCACGCCACTCCATAGGGCGAAACGGGGCTGGGCTGCCCCGGCTCCCTGGGCCCTGCTGCTTTGCTGGGGGTCTCCGCTGCCCCAAACCCACTCCCCACGGGTTCTCCTTCGTGGGGAAGCAGGATTGGGCGCGCGAAGGTCTTCTGCGCCCAGGCCCCAGCCATGCCCACTGAGCCAGCTCGGCCGCTCAGCGCCTAGGCCCCGTCGCAACGACGGCCCGAAACAATCTTCTGGCAGCTGCATTCTGCAAAGGGTAACTCTCCACGGGCAGCAAACCACAGCCCCAACGCGCCTCGGATCGAGAAAGCAACGCAAGCCGTTTTTGCCCCCAGCCCTTTGCTCTCCATCGGGCGAACTGGGGCAGGGCTGCCCCGGCTCCCTGGGCCCGGCTGCTTTGCTGGGGGTCTCCGGTGCCCGAAACCCACTCCCCACGGGTTCTCCTTCGTGGGGAAGCAGGATTGGGCCCACGAAGCCCTCTGCGCCCAGGCCCCAGCCTTGCCCCCTGAGCAATCTCGGCCGCTCAGCGCCGAAGCTCCGTCGCACCGACGGACCGAAACAATCTTCTGGCAGCTGCATTCTGCAAAGAGAAACTCTCCTCGGGCAGCAAACCACAGCCCCAACGCGCCTCGGATCGAGAAAGCAACGCAAGCCGTTTTAGCCACAGGCACCGCGCTCGCCATAGGGCGAATCGGGGCAGGGCTGCCCCGTCTGCATGGGCCCTGCTGCTTTGCTGGGGGTCTCCGGTGCCCGAAACCCACTCCCCACGGGTTCTCCTTCGTGGGGAAGCAGAATTGGGCGCGCGAAGGCCTTCTGCGCCCAGGCCCCAGGCATGCCCCCTGAGCCAGCTCGTCCGATCAGCGCCGAGGCCCCGTCGCACCGAAGGCCCCAAACAATCTTCTGGCAGCTGCATTCTGCAAAGGGAAACTCTCATCGGGCAGCAAACCACAGCCCCAACGCGCCTCGGATTGAGAAAGCAACGCAAGCCGTTTTTGCCACCGGCACCGCGCTCGCCATAGGGAGAATCGGGGCAGGGCTGCCCCGGCTGCCTGGGCCCTGCTGCTTTGCTGGGGGTCTCCGGTGCGCGAAACCCACTCCCAACGGGTTCTCCTTCGTGGGGAAGCAGAATTGGGCGCGCGAAGGCCTTCTGCGCCCAGGCCCCAGCCATGCCCCCTGAGCCAGCTCGTCCGATCAGCGCCGAGGCCCCGTCGCACCGAAGGCCCCAAAAAATCTTCTGGCAGCTGCATTCTGCAAAGGGAAACTCTCCTCGGGCAGCAAACCACAGTCCCAACGCGCCTCGGATCGAGAAAGCAATGCAGGCCGTTTTCGCCCCCGGCCCCCCGCTCTCCATAGGGCTAACCGGGGCTGGGCTGCCCTGGCTCCTTGGGCCCTGCTGCTTTGCTGGGGATCTCCGGTGCCCGAAACCCACTCCCCACGGGTTCTCCTTCGTGGGGAAGCAGGATTGGGCGCGCGAAGGCCTTCTGCGCCCAGGCCCCAGCCATGCCCCCTGAGCCAGCTCGGCGACTCAGCGAAGAGGCCCCGTCGCACCAACGGCCACAAACAATCTTCTGGCAGCTGCATTCTGCAAAGGGAAACTCTCCTCGGGCAGCAAACCACAGCCCCAACGCGCCTCGGTTCGAGAAAGCAACGCAAGCCTTTTTCGCCCCCGGCCCCCCGCTCTCCATAGGGCGAACCTGGGCTGTGCTGCCCTGGCTCCTTGGGCCCTGCTGCTTTGCTGGGGGTCCCCGTGCCCGAAACCCACTCCCCACAGGTTCTCCTTCGAGGGGAAGCAGGATTGGGCGCGCGAAGGCCTTCTGCGCCCAGGCCCCAGCCAAGCCCCCTGAGCCAGCTCAGCCGCTCAGCGCCAAGGTCCCGTCGCACCGATGCCCCAAACGAGCTTCTGACAGCTGCATTCTGCAAAGGGAAACTCTCCTCGGGCAGCAAACCACAGCCCCAATGCGCCTCGAATCGAGAAAGCAACGCAAGCCGTTTTCGCCCCCGGCCCACCTCTCCATAGAGCGAACCGGGGCTGGGCTGCCCCGGCTCACTGGGCCCTGCTGCTTTTCTGGGGGTCTCCGGTGCCCGAAACCCACTCCCCACGGGTTCTCCTTCGTGGTTAATCAGGATTGGGCGCGGGAAGCCTTCTGCGCCCAGGCCCCAGCCATGCCCCCTGAGCCAGCTTGGCCGCTCAGCGCCGAGGCCCCTTCGCACCGATGGCCCGAAGCAATCTTCTGGCAGCTGCAACCTGCAAAGGGAAACTCTCCTAGGGCAGCAAACCACAGCCCCAACGCGCCTCGGATCGAGAAAGCAAGGCAGGCCGTTTTCGCCCCCGGCCCACGCCACTCCATAGGGCGAAACGGGGCTGGGCTGCCCCGGCTCCCTGGGCCCTGCTGCTTTGCTGGGTGTCTCCGGTGCCCGAAACCCACTCCCCACGGGTTCTCCTTTGTGGGGAAGCAGGATTGGGCGCGCGAAGGCCTTCTGCGCCCAGGCCCCAGCCATGCCCACTGAGCCAGCTCGGCCGCTCAGCGCCTAGGCCCCGTCGCAACGACGGCCCGAAACAATCTTCTGGCAGCTGCATTCTGCAAAGGGAAACTCTCCTCGGGCAGCAAACCACAGCCCCAACGCGCCTCGGATTGAGAAAGCAACGCAAGCCGTTTTCGCCCCCGGCACCGCGCTCGCCATAGGGCGAATCGGGGCAGGGCTGCCCCGGCTGCCTGGGCCCTGCTGCTTTGCTGGGGGTCTCCGGTGCCCGAAACCCACTCCCCACGGGTTCTCCTTCGTGGGGAAGCAGGATTGGGCGCGCGAAGGCCTTCTGCGCCCAGGCCCCAGGCATGCCCCCTGAGCCAGCTCGTCCGATCAGCGCCGAGGCCCCGTCGCACCGAAGGCCCCAAACAATCTTCTGGCAGCTGCATTCTGCAAAGGGAAACTCTCCTCGGGCAGCAAACCACAGCCCCAACGCGCCTCGGATTGAGAAAGCAAGGCAAGCAGTTTATGCCCGCGGCCCCCTGCTCTCCATAGAGCGAACCGGGGCTGTGCTGCCCCGGCTCCCTGGGCCCTGCTGCTTTGCTGGGTGTCTCCGGTGCCTGAAACCCACTCCCCACGGGTTCTCCTTCGTGGGGAAGCAGGATTGGGCGCGCGAAGCCTTCTGCGCCCAGGCCCCAGCCATGCCCCCTGAGCCGGCTCCGCCACTCAGCGCCGAGGCTCCTTCGAATCGACGGCCATAAACGAACTACTGGCAGCTGCATTCTGCAAAGGGAAACTCTCCTCGGGCAGCAAACCACAGCCCCAACGCGCCTCGGATCGAGAAAGCAACGCAAGCCGTTTTCGCCCCCGGCCCCCCGCTCTCCATAGAGCGAACCGGGGCTGGGCTGCCGCGGCTCCCTGGGCCCTGCTGCTTTGCTGGGGGTCTCCGGTGCCCGAAACCCACTCCCCACGGGTTCTCCTTCGTGGTTAATCAGGATTGGGCGCGGGAAGCCTTCTGCGCCCAGGCCCCAGCCATGCCCCCTGAGCCAGCTTGGCCGCTCAGCGCCGAGGCCCCGTCGCACCGATGGCCCGAAGCAATCTTCTGGCAGCTGCAACCTGCAAAGGGAAACTCTCCTCGGGCAGCAAACCACAGCCCCAACGCGCCTCGGATCGAGAAAGCAAGGCAGGCCGTTTTGCCCCCGGCCCACGCCACTCCATAGGGCGAAACGGGGCTGGGCTGCCCCGGCTCCCTGGGCCCTGCTGCTTTGCTGGGGGTCTCCGCTGCCCCAAACCCACTCCCCACGGGTTCTCCTTCGTGGGGAAGCAGGATTGGGCGCGCGAAGGTCTTCTGCGCCCAGGCCCCAGCCATGCCCACTGAGCCAGCTCGGCCGCTCAGCGCCTAGGCCCCGTCGCAACGACGGCCCGAAACAATCTTCTGGCAGCTGCATTCTGCAAAGGGTAACTCTCCACGGGCAGCAAACCACAGCCCCAACGCGCCTCGGATCGAGAAAGCAACGCAAGCCGTTTTTGCCCCCAGCCCTTTGCTCTCCATCGGGCGAACTGGGGCAGGGCTGCCCCGGCTCCCTGGGCCCGGCTGCTTTGCTGGGGGTCTCCGGTGCCCGAAACCCACTCCCCACGGGTTCTCCTTCGTGGGGAAGCAGGATTGGGCCCACGAAGCCCTCTGCGCCCAGGCCCCAGCCTTGCCCCCTGAGCAATCTCGGCCGCTCAGCGCCGAAGCTCCGTCGCACCGACGGACCGAAACAATCTTCTGGCAGCTGCATTCTGCAAAGAGAAACTCTCCTCGGGCAGCAAACCACAGCCCCAACGCGCCTCGGATCGAGAAAGCAACGCAAGCCGTTTTAGCCACAGGCACCGCGCTCGCCATAGGGCGAATCGGGGCAGGGCTGCCCCGTCTGCATGGGCCCTGCTGCTTTGCTGGGGGTCTCCGGTGCCCGAAACCCACTCCCCACGGGTTCTCCTTCGTGGGGAAGCAGAATTGGGCGCGCGAAGGCCTTCTGCGCCCAGGCCCCAGGCATGCCCCCTGAGCCAGCTCGTCCGATCAGCGCCGAGGCCCCGTCGCACCGAAGGCCCCAAAAAATCTTCTGGCAGCTGCATTCTGCAAAGGGAAACTCTCCTCGGGCAGCAAACCACAGTCCCAACGCGCCTCGGATCGAGAAAGCAATGCAGGCCGTTTTCGCCCCCGGCCCCCCGCTCTCCATAGGGCTAACCGGGGCTGGGCTGCCCTGGCTCCTTGGGCCCTGCTGCTTTGCTGGGGATCTCCGGTGCCCGAAACCCACTCCCCACGGGTTCTCCTTCGTGGGGAAGCAGGATTGGGCGCGCGAAGGCCTTCTGCGCCCAGGCCCCAGCCATGCCCCCTGAGCCAGCTCGGCGACTCAGCGAAGAGGCCCCGTCGCACCAACGGCCCGAAACAATCTTCTGGCAGCTGCATTCTGCAAAGGGAAACTCTCCTCGGGCAGCAAACCACAGCCCCAACGCGCCTCGGATGGAGAAAGCATCGCAAGCCGTTTTTGCCCCCAGCCCTTTGCTCGCCTTAGGGCGAATCGGGGCAGGGCTGTCCCGGCTGCATGGGCCCTGCTGCTTTGCTGGGGGTCTCCGGTGCCCGAAACCCACTCCCCACGGGTTCTCCTTCGTGGGGAAGCAGGATTGGACGCGCGAAGCCTTCTGCGCCCAGGCCCCAGCCATGCCCCCTGAGCCAGCTCGTCCGATCAACGCCGAGGCCCCGTCGCACCGACGGCAGCAAACAATCTTCTGGCAGCTGCATTCTGCAAAGGGAAACTCTCCTCGGGCAGCAAACCACAGCCCCAACGCGCCTCGGATCGAGAAAGCATCTCAAGCCGTTTTCGCCCCTGGCCCCCCCCACTCTATAGGGAGAACCGGGGCTGGGCTGCCCCGGCTCCCTGGGCCCTGCTGCTTTGCTGGGGGTCTCCGGTGCCCGAAACCCACTCCCCACGGGTTCTCCTTCGTGGGGAAGCAGGATTGGGCGCGGGAAGCCTTCTGCGCCCAGGCCCAAGCCATGCCCCCTGAGCCAGCTCGGCCGCTCAGCGCCGAGGCCCCGTCGCACCGATGGCCCGAAGCAATCTTCTGGCAGCTGCAACCTGCAAAGGGAAACTCTCCTCGGGCAGCAAACCACAGCCCCAACGCGCCTCGGATCAAGAAAGCAACGCAAGCCGTTTTCGCCCCCGGCCCACGCCACTCCATAGGGCGAACCGGGGCTGGGCTGCCCCGGCTCCCTGGGCCCTGCTGCTTTGCTGGGGGTCTCCGGTGCCCGAAACCCACTCCCCACGGGTTCTCCTTCGTGGGGAAGCAGGATTGGACGAGCGAAGCCTTCTGCGCCTAGGCCCCAGGCATGCCCCCTGAGCCAGCTCGTCCGATCAGCGCCGAGGCCCCGTCGCACCGACGGCCCGAAACAATCTTCTGGCAGCTGCATTCTGCAAAGGGAAACTCTCTTCGGGCAGCAAACCACAGCCCCAACGCGCCTCGGATTGAGAAAGCAACGCAAGCCGTTTTCGCCCCCGGCACCGCGCTCGCCATAGGGAGAATCGGGGCAGGGCTGACCCGGCTGCCTGGGCCCTGCTGCTTTGCTGGGGGTCTCCGGTGCCCGAAACCCACTCCCCACGGGTTCTCCTTCGTGGGGAAGCAGAATTGGGCGCGCGAAGGCCTTCTGTGCCCAGTCCCCAGGCATGCCCTCTGAGCCAGCTCGTCCGTGCAGCGCCGAGGCCCCGTCGCACCGACGGCCCCAAACAATCTTCTGGCAGCTGCATTCTGCAAAGGGAAACTCTCCTCGGGCAGCAAACCACAGCCCCAACGCGCCTCGGATCGAGAAAGCAACGCAAGCCGTTTTCGCCCCCGGCCCCCCGCTCTCCATAGAGCGAACCGGGGCAGGGCTGCCCTGGCTCCCTGGGGCCTGCTGCTTTGCTGGGGGTCTCCGGTGCCCGAAACCCACTCCCCACGGGTTCTCCTTCGTGGGGAAGCAGGATTGGACGCGCGACGCCTTCTGCGCCCAGGCCCCAGCCATGCCCCCTGAGCCAGCTCGTCCGATCAACGCCGAGGCCCCGTCGCACCGACGGCAGCAAACAATCTTCTGGCAGCTGCATTCTGCAAAGGGAAACTCTCCTCGGGCAGCAAACCACAGCCCCAACGCGCCTCGGATCGAGAAAGCATCTCAAGCCGTTTTCGCCCCTGGCCCCCCCCACTCTATAGGGAGAACCGGGGCTGGGCTGCCCCGGCTCCCTGGGCCCTGCTGCTTTGCTGGGGGTCTCCGGTGCCCGAAACCCACTCCCCACGGGTTCTCCTTCGTGGTTAATTAGGATTGGGCGCGGGAAGCCTTCTGCGCCCAGGCCCAAGCCATGCCCCCTGAGCCAGCTCGGCCGCTCAGCGCCGAGGCCCCGTCGCACCGATGGCCCGAAGCAATCTTCTGGCAGCTGCAATCTGCAAAGGGAAACTCTCCTCGGGCAGCAAACCACAGCCCCAACGCGCCTCGGATCGAGAAAGCAACGCAAGCCGTTTTCGCCCCCGGCCCACGCCACTCCATAGGGCGAACCAGGGCTGGGCTGCCCCGGCTCACTGGGCCCTGCTGCTTTGCTGGGGGTCTCCGGTGCCCGAAACCCACTCCCCACGGGTTCTCATTCGTGGGGAAGCAGGATTGGCCGCGCGAAGGCCTTCTGCTCCCAGGCCCCAGCCATGCCCCCTGGGCCAGTTCGGCCGCTCTGCGCCGAGGCCCCATCGCACCGATGGCCTGAAACAATCTTCTGGCAGCTGCATTCTGCAAAGGGAAACTCTCATAGGGCAGCAAACCACAGCCCCAACGCGCCTCGGATCAAGAAAGCAACGCAAGCCGTTTTCGCCCCCGGCCCCACGCTCTCCATAGGTTGAACCTGGGCTGGGCTGCCCCGGCTCCCTGGGCCCTGCTGCTTTGCTGGGGGTCTCCGGTGCCCGAAACCCACTCCCCACGGGTTCTCCTTCGTGGGGAAGCAGGATTGGACGAGCGAAGCCTTCTGCGCCTAGGCCCCAGCCATGCCCCCTGAGCCAGCTCGGCCGCTCAACGCCGAGGCCCCGTCGCACCGATGGCCCGAAGCAATCTTCTGGCAGCTGCATTCTGCAAAGGGAAACACTCCTCAGGCAGCAAAACACAGCCCCAAAGCGCCTCGGATCGAGAAAGCAACGCAAGCCGTTTTCGCCCCCGGCCCCCCGGTCTCCATAGAGCGAACCGGGGCAGGGCTGCCCCGGCTCCCTGGGCCCTGCTACTTTGCTGGGGGTCTCCGGTGCCCGAAACCCACTCCCCACGGGTTCTCCTTCGTGGGGAAGCAGGATTGGACGCGCGAAGCCTTCTGCGCCCAGGCCCCAGCCATGCCCCCTGAGCCAGCTCGTCCGATCAACGCCGAGGCCCCGTCGCACCGACGGCAGCAAACAATCTTCTGGCAGCTGCATTCTGCAAAGGGAAACTCTCCTCGGGCAGCAAACCACAGCCCCAACGCGCCTCGGATCGAGAAAGCATCTCAAGCCGTTTTCGCCCCTGGCCCCCCCCACTCTATAGGGAGAACCGGGGCTGGGCTGCCCCGGCTCCCTGGGCCCTGCTGCTTTGCTGGGGGTCTCCGGTGCCCGAAACCCACTCCCCACGGGTTCTCCTTCGTGGGGAAGCAGGATTGGGCGCGGGAAGCCTTCTGCGCCCAGGCCCAAGCCATGCCCCCTGAGCCAGCTCGGCCGCTCAGCGCCGAGGCCCCGTCGCACCGATGGCCCGAAGCAATCTTCTGGCAGCTGCAACCTGCAAAGGGAAACTCTCCTCGGGCAGCAAACCACAGCCCCAACGCGCCTCGGATCGAGAAAGCAACGCAAGCCGTTTTCGCCCCCGGCCCACGCCACTCCATAGGGCGAACCGGGGCTGGGCTGCCCCGGCTCCCTGGGCCCTGCTGCTTTGCTGGGGGTCTCCGGTGCCCGAAACCCACTCCCCACGGGTTCTCCTTCGTGGGGAAGCAGGATTGGACGAGCGAAGCCTTCTGCGCCTAGGCCCCAGGCATGCCCCCTGAGCCAGCTCGTCCGATCAGCGCCGAGGCCCCGTCGCACCGACGGCCCGAAACAATCTTCTGGCAGCTGCATTCTGCAAAGGGAAACTCTCTTCGGGCAGCAAACCACAGCCCCAACGCGCCTCGGATTGAGAAAGCAACGCAAGCCGTTTTCGCCCCCGGCACCGCGCTCGCCATAGGGAGAATCGGGGCAGGGCTGACCCGGCTGCCTGGGCCCTGCTGCTTTGCTGGGGGTCTCCGGTGCCCGAAACCCACTCCCCACGGGTTCTCCTTCGTGGGGAAGCAGAATTGGGCGCGCGAAGGCCTTCTGTGCCCAGTCCCCAGGCATGCCCTCTGAGCCAGCTCGTCCGTGCAGCGCCGAGGCCCCGTCGCACCGACGGCCCCAAACAATCTTCTGGCAGCTGCATTCTGCAAAGGGAAACTCTCCTCGGGCAGCAAACCACAGCCCCAACGCGCCTCGGATCGAGAAAGCAACGCAAGCCGTTTTCGCCCCCGGCCCCCCGCTCTCCATAGAGCGAACCGGGGCAGGGCTGCCCTGGCTCCCTGGGCCCTGCTGCTTTGCTGGGGGTCTCCGGTGCCCGAAACCCACTCCCCACGGGTTCTCCTTCGTGGGGAAGCAGGATTGGACGCGCGACGCCTTCTGCGCCCAGGCCCCAGCCATGCCCCCTGAGCCAGCTCGTCCGATCAACGCCGAGGCCCCGTCGCACCGACGGCAGCAAACAATCTTCTGGCAGCTGCATTCTGCAAAGGGAAACTCTCCTCGGGCAGCAAACCACAGCCCCAACGCGCCTCGGATCGAGAAAGCATCTCAAGCCGTTTTCGCCCCTGGCCCCCCCCACTCTATAGGGAGAACCGGGGCTGGGCTGCCCCGGCTCCCTGGGCCCTGCTGCTTTGCTGGGGGTCTCCGGTGCCCGAAACCCACTCCCCACGGGTTCTCCTTCGTGGTTAATTAGGATTGGGCGCGGGAAGCCTTCTGCGCCCAGGCCCAAGCCATGCCCCCTGAGCCAGCTCGGCCGCTCAGCGCCGAGGCCCCGTCGCACCGATGGCCCGAAGCAATCTTCTGGCAGCTGCAATCTGCAAAGGGAAACTCTCCTCGGGCAGCAAACCACAGCCCCAACGCGCCTCGGATCGAGAAAGCAACGCAAGCCGTTTTCGCCCCCGGCCCACGCCACTCCATAGGGCGAACCAGGGCTGGGCTGCCCCGGCTCACTGGGCCCTGCTGCTTTGCTGGGGGTCTCCGGTGCCCGAAACCCACTCCCCACGGGTTCTCATTCGTGGGGAAGCAGGATTGGCCGCGCGAAGGCCTTCTGCTCCCAGGCCCCAGCCATGCCCCCTGGGCCAGTTCGGCCGCTCTGCGCCGAGGCCCCATCGCACCGATGGCCTGAAACAATCTTCTGGCAGCTGCATTCTGCAAAGGGAAACTCTCATAGGGCAGCAAACCACAGCCCCAACGCGCCTCGGATCAAGAAAGCAACGCAAGCCGTTTTCGCCCCCGGCCCCACGCTCTCCATAGGTTGAACCTGGGCTGGGCTGCCCCGGCTCCCTGGGCCCTGCTGCTTTGCTGGGGGTCTCCGGTGCCCGAAACCCACTCCCCACGGGTTCTCCTTCGTGGGGAAGCAGGATTGGACGAGCGAAGCCTTCTGCGCCTAGGCCCCAGCCATGCCCCCTGAGCCAGCTCGGCCGCTCAACGCCGAGGCCCCGTCGCACCGATGGCCCGAAGCAATCTTCTGGCAGCTGCATTCTGCAAAGGGAAACACTCCTCAGGCAGCAAAACACAGCCCCAAAGCGCCTCGGATCGAGAAAGCAACGCAAGCCGTTTTCGCCCCCGGCCCCCCGGTCTCCATAGAGCGAACCGGGGCAGGGCTGCCCCGGCTCCCTGGGCCCTGCTACTTTGCTGGGGGTCTCCGGTGCCCGAAACCCACTCCCCACGGGATCTCCTTCGTGGGGAAGCGGGATTGGGCGCGCGAAGGCCTTCTGCGCCCAGGCCCCAGGCATGCCCCCTGAGCCAGCTCGTCCGATCAGCGCCGAGGCCCCGTCGCACCGACGGCCCGAAACAATCTTCTGGCAGCTGCATTCTGCAAAGGGAAACTCTCCTCGGGCAGCAAACCACAGCCCCAACGCGCCTCGGATTGAGAAAGCAACGCAAGCCGTTTTCGCCCCTGGCCCCCCCCACTCTATAGGGAGAACCGGGGCTGGGCTGCCCCGGCTCCCTGGGCCCTGCTGCTTTGCTGGGGGTCTCCGGTGCCCGAAACCCACTCCCCACGGGTTCTCCTTCGTGGTTAATTAGGATTGGGCGCGGGAAGCCTTCTGCGCCCAGGCCCAAGCCATGCCCCCTGAGCCAGCTCGGCCGCTCAGCGCCGAGGCCCCGTCGCACCGATGGCCCGAAGCAATCTTCTGGCAGCTGCAACCTGCAAAGGGAAACTCTCCTAGGGCAGCAAACCACAGCCCCAACGCGCCTCGGATCGAGAAAGCAACGCAAGCCGTTTTCGCCCCCGGCCCACGCCACTCCATAGGGCGAACCGGGGCTGGGCTGCCCCGGCTCCCTGGGCCGTGCTGCTTTGCTGGGGGTCTCCGGTGCCCGAAACCCACTCCCCACGGGTTCTCATTCGTGGGGAAGCAGGATTGGGCGCGCGAAGGCCTTCTGCTCCCAGGCCCCAGCCATGCCCCCTGGGCTAGTTCGGCCGCTCTGCGCCGAGGCCCCATCGCACCGATGGCCTGAAACAATCTTCTGGCAGCTGCATTCTGCAAAGGGAAACTCTCCTAGGGCAGCAAACCACAGCCCCAACGCGCCTCGGATCAAGAAAGCAACGCAAGCCGTTTTCGCCCCCGGCCCCACGCTCTCCATAGGGTGAACCTGGGCTGGGCTGCCCCGGCTCCCTGGGCCCTGCTGCTTTGCTGGCTGTCTCCGGTGTCCGAAACCCAATTCCCATGGGTTCTCCTTCGTGGGGAAGCAGGATTGGGCGCGCGAAGCCTTCTGCGCCCAGGCCCCAGCCATGCCCCCTGAGCCAGCACAGCTGCTCAGCGCCGCGGCCCCATCGCTCCGACGGCCCCAAACAATCTTCTGGCAGCTGCATTCTGCAAAGGGAAACTCTCCTCGGGCAGCAAACCACAGCCCCAACGCGCCTCGGATCGAGAAAGCAATGCAGGCCGTTTTCGACCCCGGCCCCCCGCTCTCCATAGGGCTAACCGGGGCTGGGCTGCCCTGGCTCCTTGGGCCGTGCTGCTTTGCTTGGGATCTCCGGTGCCCGAAACCCACTCCCCACGGGTTCTCCTTCGTGGGGAAGCAGGATTGGGCGCACGAAGGCCTTCTGCGCCCAGGCCCCAGCCATGCCCCCTGAGCCAGCTCGGCGACTCAGCGAAGAGGCCCCGTCGCACCAACGGCCCCAAACAATCTTCTGGCAGCTGCATTCTGCAAAGGGAAACTCTCCTCGGGCAGCAAACCACAGCCCCAACGCGCCTCGGTTCGAGAAAGCAACGCAAGTCGTTTTCGCCCCCGGCCCCCCGCTCTCCATAGGGCGAACCTGGGCTGTGCTGCCCTGGCTCCTTGGGCCCTGCTGCTTGCTGGGGGTCCCCGTGCCCGAAACCCACTCCCCACAGGTTCTCCTTCGAGGGGAAGCAGGATTTGGTGCGCGAAGGCCTTCTGCGCCCAGGCCCCAGCCAAGCCCCCTGAGCCAGCTCAGCCGCTCAGCGCCAAGGTCCCGTCGCACAGATGCCCCAAACGAGCTTCTGACAGCTGCATTCTGCAAAGGGAAACTCTCCTCGGGCAGCAAACCACAGCCCCAATGCTCCTCGGTTAGAGAAAGCAACGCAAGCCGTTTATGCCCCCGGCCCTCTGCTCTCCATAGAGCGAACCGGGGCTGTGCTGCCCCGGCTCCCTGGGACCTGCTGCTTTGCTGGGTGTCTCCGGTGCCTGAAACCCACTCCCCACGGGTTCTCCTTCGTGGGGAAGCAGGATTGGGCGCGCGAAGCCTTCTGCGCCCAGGCCCCAGCCATGCCCCCTGAGCCAGTTCCGTCACTCAGCGCCGAGGCTCCTTCGAATCGACGGCCATAAACGAACTACTGGCAGCTGCATTCTGCAAAGGGAAACTCTCCTCGGGCAGCAAACCACAGCCCCAACGCGCCTCGGATCGAGAAAGCAACGCAAGCCGTTTTCGCCCCCGGCCCCCCGCTCTCCATAGAGCGAACCGGGGCTGGGCTGCCCCGGCTCCCTGGGCCCTGCTGCTTTGCTGGGTGTCTCCGGTGCCCGAAACCCACTCCCAACGGGTTCTCCTTCGTGGGGAAGCAGGATTGGGCGCGCGAAGGCCTTCTGCGCCCAAGCCCCAGCCATGCCCCCTGAGGCAGCTCGGCCGCTCAGCGCCTAGGCCCCGTCGCAACGACGGCCCGAAACAATCTTCTGGCAGCTGCATTCTGCAAAGGGTAAATCTCCACGGGCAGCAAACCACAGCCCCAACGCGCCTCGGATCGAGAAAGCAACGCAAGCCGTTTTTGCCCCCAGCACTTTGCTCTCCATCGGGCGAACTGGGGCAGGGCTGCCCCGGCTCCCTGGGCCCGGCTGCTTTGCTGGGGGTCTCCGGTGCCCAAAACCCACTCCCCATGGGTTCTCCTTCGTGGGGAAGCAGGATTGGGCGCACGAAGGCCTTCTGCGCCCAGGCCCCAGCCATGCCCCCTGAGCAATCTCGGCCGCTCAGCGCCGAAGCTCCGTCGCACCGACGGCCCGAAACAATCCTCTGGCAGCTGCACTCTGCAAAGAGAAACTCTCCTCGGGCAGCAAACCACAGCCCCAACGCGCCTCGGATCGAGAAAGCAACGCAAGCCATTTTAGCCCCCGGCACCGCGCTCGCCATAGGGTGAATCAGGGCAGGGCTGCCCCGGCTGCATGGGCCCTGCTGCTTTGCTGGGGGTCTCCGGTGCCCGAAACCCACTCCCCACGTGTTCTCCTTCGTGGGGAAGCAGAATTGGGCGCGCGAAGGCCTTCTGCGCCCAGGCCCCAGCCATGCCCCCTGAGCCAGCTCGTCCGATCAGCGCCGAGGCCCCGTCGCACCGAAGGCCCCAAACAATCTTCTGGCAGCTGCATTCTGCAAAGGGAAACTCTCCTCGGGCAGCAAACCACAGCCCCAACGCGCCTCGGATCGAGAAAGCAACACAAGCCGTTTTCGCCCCCTGCACCGCGCTCGCCATAGGGCGAATCGGGGCAGGGCTGCCCCGGCTGCCTGGGCCCTGCTGCTTTGCTGGGGGTCTCTGGTGCCCGAAACCCACTCCCCACGGGTTCTCCTTCGTGGGGAAGCAGGATTGGGCGCGCGAAGCCCTTCTGCGCCCAGTCCCCAGGCATGCCCCTGAGCCAGCTTGTCCGTGCAGCGCCGAGGCCCCGTCGCACCGACGGCCCCAAACAATCTTCTGGCAGCTGCATTCTGCAAAGGGAAACTCTCCTCGGGCAGCAAACCACAGCCCCAACGCGCCTCGGATCGAGAAAGCAACGCAAGCCGTTTTCGCCCCCGGCCCCCCGCTCTCCATAGAGCGAACCTGGGCAGGGCTGCCCAGGCTCCCTGGGCCCTGCTGCTTTGCTGGGGGTCTCCGGTGCCCGAAACCCACTCCCCACGGGTTCTCCTTCGTGGGGAAGCAGGATTGGACGCGCGAAGCCTTCTGCGCCCAGGCCCCAGCCATGCCCCCTGAGCCAGCTCGGCCTCTCAGCGCTGAGGCCCCGTCGCACCGACGGCAGCAAACAATCTTCTGGCAGCTGCATTCTGCAAAGGGAAACTCTCCTCGGGCAGCAAACCACAGCCCCAACGCGCCTCGGATCGAGAAAGCATCGCAAGCCGTTTTCGCCCCTGTGCCCCCCCACTCTATAGGGAGAACCGGGGCTGGCCTGCCCCGGCTCCCTGGGCCCTGCTGCTTTGCTGGGGGTCTCCGGTGCCCGAAACCCACTCCCCACGGGTTCTCCTACGTGGGGAAGCAGGATTGGGCGCGCGAAGGCCTTCTGCTCCCAGGCCCCAGCCATGCCCCCTGCGCCAGCTCGGCCGCTCTGCGCCGAGGCCCCATCGCACCGATGGCCTGAAACAATCTTCTGGCAGCTGCATTCTGCAAAGGGAAACTCTCCTAGGGCAGCAAACCACAGCCCCAACGCGCCTCGGATCAAGAAAGCAACGAAAGCCGTTTTCGCCCCCGGCCCCCCGCTCTCCATAGGGCGAACCTCGGCTGGGCTGCCCCGGCTCCCTGGGCCCTGCTGCTTTGCTGGGTGTCTCCGGTGCCCGAAACCCACTCCCCACGGGTTCTCCTTCGTGGGGAAGCAGGATTGGGCGCGCGAAGCCTTCTGCGCCCAGGCCCCAGCCATGAACCCTGAGCCAGCAAGGCCTCTCAGCGCCGCGGCCCCGTCGCACCGACGGCCCCAAACAATCTTCTGGCAGCTGCATTCTGCAAAGGGAAACTCTCCTCGGGCAGCAAACCACAGCCCCAACGCGCCTCGGATCGAGAAAGCAATGCAGGCCGTTTTCGCCCCCGGGCCCCCGCTCTCCATATGGCGAACCGGGGCTGGGCTTCCTGGCTCCATGGGCCCTGCTGCTTTGCTGGGGATCTGCGGTGCCCGAAACCCACTCCCCACGGGTTCTCCTTCGTGGGGAAGCAGGATTGGGCGCGCGAAGGCCTTCTGCGCCCAGGCCCCAGCCATGCCCCCTGAGCCAGCTCGGCGACTCAGCGAAGAGGCCCCGTCGCACCAACGGCCCCAAACAATCTTCTGTCAGCTGCATTCTGCAAAGGGAAACTCTCCTCGGGCAGCAAACCACAGCCCCAACGCGCCTCGGTTCGAAAAAGCAACGCAAGCCTTTTTCGCCCCCGGCCCCCCGCTCTCCATAGGGCGAACATGGGCTGTGCTGCCCTGGCTCCCTGGGCCCTGCTGCTTTGCTGGGGGTCTCCGGTGCCTGAAACCCACTCCCCACGGGTTCTCCTTCGTGGGGAAGCAGGATTGGGCGCGCGAAGGCCTTCTGCTCCCAGGCCCCAGCCATGCACCCTGGGCCAGCTCGGTCGCACTGCGCCGAGGCCCCATCGCACCGATGGACTGAAACAATCTTCTGGCAGCTGTATTCTGCAAAGGGAAACACTCCTCAGGCAGCAAACCACAGCCCCAACGCGCCTCGGATCGAGAAAGCAACGCAAGCCGTTTTCGTCCCCGGCCCACGCCACTCCATAGGGCGAACCGGGGCTGGGCTGCCCCGGCTCCCTGGGCCCTGCTGCTTTGCTGTGGGTCTCTGGTGCCCGAAACCCACTCCCCACGGGTTCTCCTTCGTGGGGAAGCAGGATTGGGCGCGCGAAGCCTTCTGCGCCCAGGCCCCAGCCTTGCCCCCTGAGCAATCTCGGCCGCTCAGCGCCGAAGCTCCGTCGCACCGACGGCCCGAAACAATCTTCTGGCAGCTGCATTCTGCAAAGGGAAACTCTCCTCGGGCAGCAAACCACAGCCCCAACGCGCCTCGGATCGAGAAAGCAACGCAAGCCGTTTTCTCCCCCGGCCCCCCGCTCTCCATAGAGCGAACCGGGGCAGGGCTGCCCTGGCTCCCTGGGCCCTGCTGCTTTGCTGGGTGTCTCTGGTGCCCGAAACCCACTCCCCACGGGTTCTCCTTCGTGGGGAAGCAGGATTAGACGAGCGAAGCCTTCTGCGCCCAGGCCCCAGCCATGCCCCCTGAGCCAGCTCGGCCGCTCAACGCCGAGGCCCCGTCGCACCGATGGCCCGAAGCAATCTTCTGGCAGCTGCAACCTGCAAAGGGAAACTCTCCTCGGGCAGCAAACCACAGCCCCAACGCGCCTCGGATCGAGAAAGCAACGCAAGGCGTTTTCGCCCCCGGCCCACGCCACTCCATAGGGCGAACCGGGGCTGGGCTGCCCCGGCTCCCTGGGCCCTGCTGCTTTGCTGGGGGTCTCCGGTGCCCGAAAACCACTCCCCACGGGTTCTCCTTCGTGGGGAAGCAGGATTGGGCGCGCGAAGGCCTTCTGCTCCCAGGCCCCAGCCATGCCCCCTGGGCCAGCTCGGCCGCTCTGCGCCGAGGCCCCATCGCACCGATGGCCTGAAACAATCTTCTGGCAGCTGCATTCTGCAAAGGGAAACACTCCTCAGGCAGCAAACCACAGCCCCAACGCGCCTCGGATCGAGAAAGCAATGCAGGCCGATTTGGACCTGGCCCCCCGCTCTCCATATGGCGAACCGGGGCTGGGCTGCCCTGGCTCCTTGGGCCCTGCTAATTGCTGGGGGTCTCCGGTGCCCGAAACCCACTCCCCACGGGTTCTCCTTCGTGGGGAAGCAGGATTGGGCGCTCGAAGGCCTTCTGCGCCCAGGCCCCAGCCATACACCCTGAGCCAGCTTGGCGACCCAGCGCCGAGGCCCCGTCGCACCGACGACCCCAAACAATCTTCTGGCAGCTGCATTCTGCAAAGGGAAACTCTCCTAGGGCAGCAAACCACAGCCCCAACGCGCCTCGGATCAAGAAAGCAACGCAAGCCGTTTTCGCCCCCGGACCCCCGCTCTCCATAGGGCGAACCTGGGGTGGGCTGCCCCGGCTCCCTGGGCCCTGCTGCTTTGCTGGGTGTCTCCGGTGTCCGAAACCCAATTCCCACGGGTTCTCCTTCGTGGGGAAGCAGGATTGGGCGCGCGAAGCCTTCTGCGCCCAGGCCCCAGCCATGCCCCCTGAGCCAGCACGGCCACTCAGCGCCGCGGCCCCGTCGCACCGACGGCCCCAAAAAATCTTCTGGCAGCTGCATTCTGCAAAGGGAAACTCTCCTCGGGCAGCAAACCACAGCCCCAACGCGCCTCAGATCGAGAAAGCAATGCAGGCCGTTTTCGCCCCCGGCCCCCCGCTCTCCATATGGCGAACCGGGGCTGGGCTGCCCTGGCTCCTTGGGCCCTGCTGCTTTGCTGGGGATCTCCGGTGCCCGAAACCCACTCCCCACGGGTTCTCCTTCGTGGGGAAGCAGGATTGGGCGCGCGAAGGCCTTCTGCGCCCAGGCCCGAGCCATGCCCCCTGAGCCAGCTGGGCGACTCAGCGAAGAGGCCCCGTCGCACCAACGGCCCCAAACAATCTTCTGGCAGCTGCATTCTGCAAAGGGAAACTCTCCTCGGGCAGCAAACCACAGCCCCAACGCGCCTCGGTTCGAGAAAGCAACGCAAGCCTATTTCGCCCCCGGCCCCCCGCTCTCCATAGGGCGAACCGGGGCTGTGATGCCCTGGCTCCCTGGGCCCTGCTGCTTTGCTGGGGGTCTCCGGTGCCTGAAACCCACTCCCCACGGGTTCTCCTTCGTGGGGAAGCAGGATTGGGCGCGCGAAGGCCTTCTGCGCCCAGGCCCCAGCCATGCCCCTGAGCCAGCTCGGCCTCTCAGCGCCTAGGACCCGTCGCACCGACGGCCCCAAACAATCTTCTGGCAGCTGCATTCTGCAAAGGGAAACTCTCCTCGGGCAGCAAACCACAGCCCCAACGCGCCTCGGATCGAGAAAGCAACGCAAGCCGTTTTCGCCCCCGGCCCACGCCACTCCATAGGGCAAACCTGGGCTGGGCTGCCCCGGCTCCCTGGGCCCTGCTGCTTTGCTGGGGGTCTCCGGTGCCCGAAACCCACTCCCCACGGGTTCTCCTTCGTGGGGAAGCAGGATTGGGCGCGGGAAGCCTTCTGCGCCCAGGCCCCAGCCATGCCCCCTGAGCCAGCTCGGCCGCTCAGCGCCAAGGCCCCGTCGCACCGACGGCCCGAAGCAATCTTCTGGCAGCTGCATTCTGCAAAGGGAAACTTTCCTTGGGCAGCAAACCACAGCCCCAACGCGCCTCGGATCGAGAAAGCAATGCAAGCCGTTTTCGCCCCCGTCCCCCCGCTCTCCATGTGTTGAACCGGGGCTGGGCTGCCCTACCTCCTTGGGCCCTGCTGCTTTGCTGGGGATCTCCGGTTCCTGAAACCCACTCCCCACGGGTTCTCCTTCGTGGGGAAGCAGGATTGGGCGCGCGAAGGCCTTCTGTGCCCAGGCCCCAGCCAAGCCCCCTGAGCCAGCTCGGCCGCTCAGCACCAAAGACCCGTCGAAACGATGGCCCCAAACGAGCTTCTGGCAGCTGCATTCTGCAAAGGGAAAATCTCCTCGGGCAGCAAACCACAGCCCCAACGCGCCTCGGATCGAGAAAGCAATGCAAGCCGTTTTCGCCCCCGGTCCCCCGCTCTCCATGTGTTGAACCGGGGCTGGGCTGCCCTAGCTCCTTGGGCCCTGCTGCTTTGCTGGGGATCTCCGGTGCGCGAAACCCACTCCCCACGGGTTCTCCTTCGTGGGGAAGCAGGATTGGGCGCGCGAAGGCCTTCTGCGCCCAGGCCCCAGCCATGCCCCCTGAGCCAGCTTGGCCGCGCAGCACCTAGGCCCCGTCGCACCGACGGCCCCAAACAATCTTCTGGCAGCTGCATTCTGCAAAGGGAAACTCTCCTCGGGCAGCAAACCACAGCCCCAACGCGCCTCGGATCGAGAAAGCAACGCAAGCCGTTTTCGCCCCCGGCACCTCACTCGACATAGGGCAAATAGGGGCAGGGCTGCCCCGGCTGCCTGGGCCCTGCTGTTTTGCTGGGGGTCTCCGTTGCCCGAAACCCACACCCACGGGTTCTCCTTCGTGGGGAAGCGGGATTGGGCGCGCGAAGGCCTTCTGCGCCCAGGCCCCAGCCATGCCCCCTGAGCCAGCTCGTCCGATCACCGCCGAGGCCCCGTCGCACCGACGGCCCGAAACAATCTTCTGGCAGCTGCATTCTGCAAAGGGAAACACTCCTCAGGCAGCAAACCACAGCCCCAACGCGCCTCGGATCGAGAAAGCAATGCAGGCCGATTTGGACCTGGCCCCCCGCTCTCCATATGGCGAACCGGGGCTGGGCTGCCCTGGCTCCTTGGGCCCTGCTAATTGCTGGGGGTCTCCGGTGCCCGAAACCCACTCCCCACGGGTTCTCCTTCGTGGGGAAGCAGGATTGGGCGCTCGAAGGCCTTCTGCGCCCAGGCCCCAGCCATACACCCTGAGCCAGCTCGGCGACCCAGCGCCGAGGCCCCGTCGCACCGACGACCCCAAACAATCTTCTGGCAGCTGCATTCTGCAAAGGGAAACTCTCCTAGGGCAGCAAACCACAGCCCCAACGCGCCTCGGATCAAGAAAGCAACGCAAGCCGTTTTCGCCCCCGGACCCCCGCTCTCCATAGGGCGAACCTGGGGTGGGCTGCCCCGGCTCCCTGGGCCCTGCTGCTTTGCTGGGTGTCTCCGGTGTCCGAAACCCAATTCCCACGGGTTCTCCTTCGTGGGGAAGCAGGATTGGGCGCGCGAAGCCTTCTGCGCCCAGGCCCCAGCCTTGCCCCCTGAGCAATCTCGGCCGCTCAGCGCCGAAGCTCCGTCGCACCGACGGCCCGAAACAATCTTCTGGCAGCTGCATTCTGCAAAGGGAAACTCTCCTCGGGCAGCAAACCACAGCCCCAACGCGCCTCGGATCGAGAAAGCAACGCAAGCCGTTTTCTCCCCCGGCCCCCCGCTCTCCATAGAGCGAACCGGGGCAGGGCTGCCCTGGCTCCCTGGGCCCTGCTGCTTTGCTGGGTGTCTCTGGTGCCCGAAACCCACTCCCCACGGGTTCTCCTTCGTGGGGAAGCAGGATTAGACGAGCGAAGCCTTCTGCGCCCAGGCCCCAGCCATGCCCCCTGAGCCAGCTCGGCCGCTCAACGCCGAGGCCCCGTCGCACCGATGGCCCGAAGCAATCTTCTGGCAGCTGCAACCTGCAAAGGGAAACTCTCCTCGGGCAGCAAACCACAGCCCCAACGCGCCTCGGATCGAGAAAGCAACGCAAGGCGTTTTCGCCCCCGGCCCACGCCACTCCATAGGGCGAACCGGGGCTGGGCTGCCCCGGCTCCCTGGGCCCTGCTGCTTTGCTGGGGGTCTCCGGTGCCCGAAAACCACTCCCCACGGGTTCTCCTTCGTGGGGAAGCAGGATTGGGCGCGCGAAGGCCTTCTGCTCCCAGGCCCCAGCCATGCCCCCTGGGCCAGCTCGGCCGCTCTGCGCCGAGGCCCCATCGCACCGATGGCCTGAAACAATCTTCTGGCAGCTGCATTCTGCAAAGGGAAACACTCCTCAGGCAGCAAACCACAGCCCCAACGCGCCTCGGATCGAGAAAGCAATGCAGGCCGATTTGGACCTGGCCCCCCGCTCTCCATATGGCGAACCGGGGCTGGGCTGCCCTGGCTCCTTGGGCCCTGCTAATTGCTGGGGGTCTCCGGTGCCCGAAACCCACTCCCCACGGGTTCTCCTTCGTGGGGAAGCAGGATTGGGCGCTCGAAGGCCTTCTGCGCCCAGGCCCCAGCCATACACCCTGAGCCAGCTTGGCGACCCAGCGCCGAGGCCCCGTCGCACCGACGACCCCAAACAATCTTCTGGCAGCTGCATTCTGCAAAGGGAAACTCTCCTAGGGCAGCAAACCACAGCCCCAACGCGCCTCGGATCAAGAAAGCAACGCAAGCCGTTTTCGCCCCCGGACCCCCGCTCTCCATAGGGCGAACCTGGGGTGGGCTGCCCCGGCTCCCTGGGCCCTGCTGCTTTGCTGGGTGTCTCCGGTGTCCGAAACCCAATTCCCACGGGTTCTCCTTCGTGGGGAAGCAGGATTGGGCGCGCGAAGCCTTCTGCGCCCAGGCCCCAGCCATGCCCCCTGAGCCAGCACGGCCACTCAGCGCCGCGGCCCCGTCGCACCGACGGCCCCAAAAAATCTTCTGGCAGCTGCATTCTGCAAAGGGAAACTCTCCTCGGGCAGCAAACCACAGCCCCAACGCGCCTCAGATCGAGAAAGCAATGCAGGCCGTTTTCGCCCCCGGCCCCCCGCTCTCCATATGGCGAACCGGGGCTGGGCTGCCCTGGCTCCTTGGGCCCTGCTGCTTTGCTGGGGATCTCCGGTGCCCGAAACCCACTCCCCACGGGTTCTCCTTCGTGGGGAAGCAGGATTGGGCGCGCGAAGGCCTTCTGCGCCCAGGCCCGAGCCATGCCCCCTGAGCCAGCTGGGCGACTCAGCGAAGAGGCCCCGTCGCACCAACGGCCCCAAACAATCTTCTGGCAGCTGCATTCTGCAAAGGGAAACTCTCCTCGGGCAGCAAACCACAGCCCCAACGCGCCTCGGTTCGAGAAAGCAACGCAAGCCTATTTCGCCCCCGGCCCCCCGCTCTCCATAGGGCGAACCGGGGCTGTGATGCCCTGGCTCCCTGGGCCCTGCTGCTTTGCTGGGGGTCTCCGGTGCCTGAAACCCACTCCCCACGGGTTCTCCTTCGTGGGGAAGCAGGATTGGGCGCGCGAAGGCCTTCTGCGCCCAGGCCCCAGCCATGCCCCTGAGCCAGCTCGGCCTCTCAGCGCCTAGGACCCGTCGCACCGACGGCCCCAAACAATCTTCTGGCAGCTGCATTCTGCAAAGGGAAACTCTCCTCGGGCAGCAAACCACAGCCCCAACGCGCCTCGGATCGAGAAAGCAACGCAAGCCGTTTTCGCCCCCGGCCCACGCCACTCCATAGGGCAAACCTGGGCTGGGCTGCCCCGGCTCCCTGGGCCCTGCTGCTTTGCTGGGGGTCTCCGGTGCCCGAAACCCACTCCCCACGGGTTCTCCTTCGTGGGGAAGCAGGATTGGGCGCGGGAAGCCTTCTGCGCCCAGGCCCCAGCCATGCCCCCTGAGCCAGCTCGGCCGCTCAGCGCCAAGGCCCCGTCGCACCGACGGCCCGAAGCAATCTTCTGGCAGCTGCATTCTGCAAAGGGAAACTTTCCTTGGGCAGCAAACCACAGCCCCAACGCGCCTCGGATCGAGAAAGCAATGCAAGCCGTTTTCGCCCCCGTCCCCCCGCTCTCCATGTGTTGAACCGGGGCTGGGCTGCCCTACCTCCTTGGGCCCTGCTGCTTTGCTGGGGATCTCCGGTTCCTGAAACCCACTCCCCACGGGTTCTCCTTCGTGGGGAAGCAGGATTGGGCGCGCGAAGGCCTTCTGTGCCCAGGCCCCAGCCAAGCCCCCTGAGCCAGCTCGGCCGCTCAGCACCAAAGACCCGTCGAAACGATGGCCCCAAACGAGCTTCTGGCAGCTGCATTCTGCAAAGGGAAAATCTCCTCGGGCAGCAAACCACAGCCCCAACGCGCCTCGGATCGAGAAAGCAATGCAAGCCGTTTTCGCCCCCGGTCCCCCGCTCTCCATGTGTTGAACCGGGGCTGGGCTGCCCTAGCTCCTTGGGCCCTGCTGCTTTGCTGGGGATCTCCGGTGCGCGAAACCCACTCCCCACGGGTTCTCCTTCGTGGGGAAGCAGGATTGGGCGCGCGAAGGCCTTCTGCGCCCAGGCCCCAGCCATGCCCCCTGAGCCAGCTTGGCCGCGCAGCACCTAGGCCCCGTCGCACCGACGGCCCCAAACAATCTTCTGGCAGCTGCATTCTGCAAAGGGAAACTCTCCTCGGGCAGCAAACCACAGCCCCAACGCGCCTCGGATCGAGAAAGCAACGCAAGCCGTTTTCGCCCCCGGCACCTCACTCGACATAGGGCAAATAGGGGCAGGGCTGCCCCGGCTGCCTGGGCCCTGCTGTTTTGCTGGGGGTCTCCGTTGCCCGAAACCCACACCCACGGGTTCTCCTTCGTGGGGAAGCGGGATTGGGCGCGCGAAGGCCTTCTGCGCCCAGGCCCCAGCCATGCCCCCTGAGCCAGCTCGTCCGATCACCGCCGAGGCCCCGTCGCACCGACGGCCCGAAACAATCTTCTGGCAGCTGCATTCTGCAAAGGGAAACACTCCTCAGGCAGCAAACCACAGCCCCAACGCGCCTCGGATCGAGAAAGCAATGCAGGCCGATTTGGACCTGGCCCCCCGCTCTCCATATGGCGAACCGGGGCTGGGCTGCCCTGGCTCCTTGGGCCCTGCTAATTGCTGGGGGTCTCCGGTGCCCGAAACCCACTCCCCACGGGTTCTCCTTCGTGGGGAAGCAGGATTGGGCGCTCGAAGGCCTTCTGCGCCCAGGCCCCAGCCATACACCCTGAGCCAGCTCGGCGACCCAGCGCCGAGGCCCCGTCGCACCGACGACCCCAAACAATCTTCTGGCAGCTGCATTCTGCAAAGGGAAACTCTCCTAGGGCAGCAAACCACAGCCCCAACGCGCCTCGGATCAAGAAAGCAACGCAAGCCGTTTTCGCCCCCGGACCCCCGCTCTCCATAGGGCGAACCTGGGGTGGGCTGCCCCGGCTCCCTGGGCCCTGCTGCTTTGCTGGGTGTCTCCGGTGTCCGAAACCCAATTCCCACGGGTTCTCCTTCGTGGGGAAGCAGGATTGGGCGCGCGAAGCCTTCTGCGCCCAGGCCCCAGCCATGCCCCCTGAGCCAGCACGGCCACTCAGCGCCGCGGCCCCGTCGCACCGACGGCCCCAAAAAATCTTCTGGCAGCTGCATTCTGCAAAGGGAAACTCTCCTCGGGCAGCAAACCACAGCCCCAACGCGCCTCGGTTCGAGAAAGCAACGCAAGCCTATTTCGCCCCCGGCCCCCCGCTCTCCATAGGGCGAACCGGGGCTGTGATGCCCTGGCTCCCTGGGCCCTGCTGCTTTGCTGGGGGTCTCCGGTGCCTGAAACCCACTCCCCACGGGTTCTCCTTCGTGGGGAAGCAGGATTGGGCGCGCGAAGGCCTTCTGCGCCCAGGCCCCAGCCATGCCCCTGAGCCAGCTCGGCCTCTCAGCGCCTAGGACCCGTCGCACCGACGGCCCCAAACAATCTTCTGGCAGCTGCATTCTGCAAAGGGAAACTCTCCTCGGGCAGCAAACCACAGCCCCAACGCGCCTCGGATCGAGAAAGCAACGCAAGCCGTTTTCGCCCCCGGCCCACGCCACTCCATAGGGCAAACCTGGGCTGGGCTGCCCCGGCTCCCTGGGCCCTGCTGCTTTGCTGGGGGTCTCCGGTGCCCGAAACCCACTCCCCACGGGTTCTCCTTCGTGGGGAAGCAGGATTGGGCGCGCGAAGGCCTTCTGTGCCCAGGCCCCAGCCAAGCCCCCTGAGCCAGCTCGGCCGCTCAGCACCAAAGACCCGTCGAAACGATGGCCCCAAACGAGCTTCTGGCAGCTGCATTCTGCAAAGGGAAAATCTCCTCGGGCAGCAAACCACAGCCCCAATGCGCCTCGGATCGAGAAAGCAACGCAAGCCGTTTTCGCCCCCGACCCCCCGCTCTCCATAGGGCGAACCGGGGCTGGGCTGCTCCGGCTCCCTGGGCCCTGCTGCTTTGCTAGGTGTCTCCGGTGCTCGAAACCCACTCCCCACAGGTTCCCCTTCGTGGGTAAGCAGGATTGGGCGCGCGAAGCCCTTCTGAGCCCAGGCCCCAGCCATGCCCCCTGAGCCAGCTCGTCCGATCACCGCCGAGGCCCCGTCGCACCGATGGCCCGAAACAATCTTCTGGCAGCTGCATTCTGCAAAGGGAAACTCTCCTCGGGCAGCAAACCACAGCCCCAACGCGCCTCGGATCGAGAAAGCAACGCAAGCCTTTTTCGCCCCCGAACCCCGCTCTCCATAGAGCGAACCAGGGCTGGGGTGCCCAGCCTCCCTGGGCCCTGCTGCTTTGCTGGGGGTCTCCGGTGCCCGAAACCCACTCCCCTCGGGTTCTCCTTCGTGGGGAAGCAGGATTGGGCGCGCGAAGGCCTTCTGCGCCCAGGCCCCAACCATGCCCCCTGAGCCAGCTCGGCCGCTCAGCGCTGAGGCCCCGTCGCACCGACGGCCCCAAACAATCTTCTGGCAGCTGTATTCTGCAAAGGGAAACTCTCCTCGGGCAGCAAACCACAGCCCCAACGCGCCTCGGATCGAGAAAGCAACGCAAGCGGTTTTGGCCCCCGTCCACCCCCACTTCATAGGGCGAACCGCGGCTGGGCTGCCCCGGCTCCCTGGGCCCTGCTGCTTTGCTGGGGGTCTCCGGTGCCCGAAACCCACTCCCCATGGGTTCTCCTTCGTGGGGAAGCAGGATTGGGCGCGCGAAGGCCTTCTACGCCCAGGCCCCAACCTTCCCCCCTGAGCCAGCTCGGCCGCTCACCGCCGAGGCCCCGTCGAACCGACGGCCCCAAACAATCTTCTGGCAGCTGCATTCTGCAAAGGGAAACTCTCTTCGGGCAGCAAACCACAGCCCCAACGCGCCTCGGATCGAGAAAGCAACGAAAGCCGTTTTCGTCCCCGGCACCGCGCTCGCCATAGGGCAAATCGGGGCAGGGCTGCCCCGGCTGCCTGGGCCCTGCTGCTTTGCTGGGGGTCTCCGGTGCCCGAAACCCACTCCCCATGGGTTCTCCTTCGTGGGGAAGCGGGATTGGGCGTGCGAAGGCCTTCTGCGCCCAGGCCCCAGCCATGCCCCCTTAGCCAGCTCGTCCGATCACCACCGAGGCCCCGTCGCACCGAAGGCCCCAAACAATCTTCTGGCAGCTGCATTCTGCAAAGGGAAACTCTCCTCGGGCAGCAAACCACAGCCCCAATGCGCCTCGGATCGAGAAAGCAACGCAAGCCGTTTTCGCCCCCGACACCCCGCTCTCCATAGGGCGAACCGGGGCTGGGCTGCTCCGGCTCCCTGGGCCCTGCTGCTTTGCTGGGGGTCTCCGGTGCCCGAAACCCACTCCCCACAGGTTCTCCTTCGTGGGGAAGCGGGATTGGGCGCGCGAAGGCCTTCTGCGCCCAGGCCCCAGCCATGCCCCCTGAGCCAGCTCGGCCGCTCATCGCCAAGGTGCCGTCGCACCGATGGCCCGAAACGAGCTTCTGTCAGCTGCATTCTGCAAAGGGAAACTCTCCTCGGGCAGCAAACCACAGCCCCAACGCGCCTCGGATCGAGAAAGCAACGCAATCCGTTTTCGCCCCCTGCCCCCCGCACTCCATAGAGCGAAGCGGGGCTGGGCTGCCCAGTCTCCCTGGGCCCTGCTGCTTTGCTGGGGGTCTCCGGTGCCCGAAACCCACTCCCCACGGGTTCTCCTTCGTGGGGAAACAGGATTGGATGCGCGAAGCCTTCTGCGCCCAGGCCCCAGCCATTCCCCCTGAGCCAGCTCGGCCTCTCAGCGCCTAGGCCCCATCGCACCAACGGCCCCAAACAATCTTCTGGCAGCTGCATTCTGCAAAGGGAAACTCTCCTCGGGCAGCAAACCACAGCCCCAACGCGCCTCGGATCGAGAAAGCAATGCAAGCCGTTTTCGCCCCCGGTCCCCCGCTCTCCATGTGTTGAACCGGGGCTGGGCTGCCCTAGCTCCTTGGGCCCTGCTGCTTTGCTGGGGATCTCCGGTGCGCGAAACCCACTCCCCACGGGTTCTCCTTCGTGGGGAAGCAGGATTGGGCGCGCGAAGGCCTTCTGCGCCCAGGCCCCAGCCATGCCCCCTGAGCCAGCTTGGCCGCGCAGCACCTAGGCCCCGGCGCACCGACGGCCCCAAACAATCTTCTGGCAGCTGCATTCTGCAAAGGGAAACTCTCCTCGGGCAGCAAACCACAGCCCCAATGCGCCTCGGATCGAGAAAGCAACGCAAGCCGTTTTCGCCCCCGGCACCTCACTCGACATAGGGCAAATAGGGGCAGGGCTGCCCCGGCTGCCTGGGCCCTGCTGTTTTGCTGGGGGTCTCCGTTGCCCGAAACCCACACCCACGGGTTCTCCTTCGTGGGGAAGCGGGATTGGGCGCGCGAAGGCCTTCTGCGCCCAGGCCCCAGCCATGCCCCCTGAGCCAGCTCGTCCGATCACCGCCGAGGCCCCGTCGCACCGACGGCCCGAAACAATCTTCTGGCAGCTGCATTCTGCAAAGGGAAACTCTCCTCGGGCAGCAAACCACAGCCCCAACGCGCCTCGGATCGAGAAAGCAACGCAAGCCTTTTTCGCCCCCGGACCCCCGCTCACAATAGAGCGAACCAGGGCTGTTGTGCCCAGCCTCCCTGGGCCCTGCTGCTTTGCTGGGGGTCTCCGGTGCCCGAAACCCACTCCCCTCGGGTTCTCCTTCGTGGGGAAGCAGGATTGGGTGCGCGAAGGCCTTCTGCGCCCAGGCCCCAGCCATGCCCCCTGAGCCAGCTCGGCCGCTCAGCGCTGAGGCCCCGTCGCACCGACGGCCCCAAACAATCTTCTGGCAGCTGCATTCTGCAAAGGGGAACTCTCTTCGGGCAGCAAACCACAGCCCCAACTCGCCTCGGATCGAGAAAGCAACGCAAGCCGTTTTCGCCCCCGGCACCTCACTCGACATAGGGCAAATAGGGGCAGGGCTGCCCCGGCTGCCTGGGCCCTGCTGTTTTGCTGGGGGTCTCCGTTGCCCGAAACCCACACCCACGGGTTCTCCTTCGTGGGGAAGCGGGATTTGGCGAGCGAAGGCCTTCTGCGCCCAGGCCCCAGCCATGCCCCCTGAGCCAGCTCGTCCGATCACCGCCGAGGCCCCGTCGCACCGACGGCCCGAAACAATCTTCTGGCAGCTGCATTCTGCAAAGGGAAACTCTCCTCGGGCAGCAAACCACAGCCCCAACGCGCCTCGGATCGAGAAAGCATCGCAAGCCGTTTTCGCCCCCGGACCCCGCTCTCCATAGGGCGAACCGGGGCTGTTGTGCCCAGCCTCCCTGGGCCCTGCTGCTTTGCTGGGGGTCTCCGGTGCCCGAAACCCACTCCCCACGGGTTCTCCTTCGTGGGGAAGCAGGATTGGGCGCGCGAAGGCCTTCTGCGCCCAGGCCCCAGCCATGCCCCCTGAGCCAGCTCGGCCGCTCATCGCTGAGGCCCCGTCGCACCGACGGCCCCAAACAATCTTCTGGCAGCTTCATTCTGCAAAGGGGAACTCTCTTCGGGCAGCAAACCACAGCCCCAACGCGCCTCGGATCCAGAAAGCAACGAAAGCCGTCTTCGTCCCCGGCACCGCGATCGCCATAGGGCAAATCGGGGCAGGGCTGCCCCGGCTGCCTGGGCCCTGCTGCTTTGCTGGGGGTCTCCGGTGCCCGAAACCCACTCCCCACGGGTTCTCCTTCGTGGGGAAGCGGGATTGGGCGTGCGAAGGCCTTCTGCGCCCAGGCCCCAGCCATGCCCCCTGAGCCAGCTCGTCCGATCACCGCCGAGGCCCCGTCGCACCGACGGCCCCAAACAATCTTCTGGCAGCTGCATTCTGCAAAGGGAAACTCTCCTTGGGCAGCAAACCACAGCCCCAACGCGCCTCGGATCGAGAAAGCAACGCAAGCCGTTTTCGCCCCCGACCCCCCGCTCTCCATAGGGCGAACCGGGGCTGGGCTGCTCCGGCTCCCTGGGCCCTGCTGCTTTGCTGGGGGTCTCCGGTGCCCGAAACCCACTCCCCACAGGTTCTCCTTCGTGGGGAAGCGGGATTGGGCGCGCGAAGGCCTTCTGAGCCCAGGCCCCAGCCATGCCCCCTGAGCCAGCTCGGCCGCTCAGCGCCAAGGTGCCGTCGCCCGATGGCCCGAAACGAGCTTCTGTCAGCTGCATTCTGCAAAGGGAAACTCTCCTCGGGCAGCAAACCACAGCCCCAACGCGCCTCGGATCGAGAAAGCAACGCAAACCGTTTTCGCCCCCTGCCCCCCGCTCTCCATAGAGCGAACCGGGGCTGTGCTGCCCAGTCTCCCTGGGCCCTGCTGCTTTGCTGGGGGTCTCCGGTGCCCGAAACCCACTCCCCACGGGTTCTCCTTCGTGGGGAAACAGGATTGGGTGCGCGAAGCCTTCTGCGCCCAGGCCCCAGCCATTCCCCCTGAGCCAGCTCGGCCTCTCAGCGCCTAGGCCCCATCGCACCAATGGCCCCAAACAATCTTTTGGCAGCTGCATTCTGCAAAGGGAAACTCTCCTCGGGCAGCAAACCACAGCCCCAACGCGCCTCGGATCGAGAAAGCAATGCAAGCCGTTTTCGCCCCCGGTCCCCCGCTCTCCATGTGTTGAACCGGGGCTGGGCTGCCCTAGCTCCTTGGGCCCTGCTGCTTTGCTGGGGATCTCCGGTGCGCGAAACCCACTCCCCACGGGTTCTCCTTCGTGGGGAAGCAGGATTGGGCGCGCGAAGGCCTTCTGCGCCCAGGCCCCAGCCATGCCCCCTGAGCCAGCTTGGCCGCGCAGCACCTAGGCCCCGGCGCACCGACGGCCCCAAACAATCTTCTGGCAGCTGCATTCTGCAAAGGGAAACTCTCCTCGGGCAGCAAACCACAGCCCCAACGCGCCTCGGATCGAGAAAGCAACGCAAGCCGTTTTCGCCCCCGGCACCTCACTCGACATAGGGCAAATAGGGGCAGGGCTGCCCCGGCTGCCTGGGCCCTGCTGTTTTGCTGGGGGTCTCCGTTGCCCGAAACCCACACCCACGGGTTCTCCTTCGTGGGGAAGCGGGATTGGGCGCGCGAAGGCCTTCTGCGCCCAGGCCCCAGCCATGCCCCCTGAGCCAGCTCGTCCGATCACCGCCGAGGCCCCGTCGCACCGACGGCCCGAAACAATCTTCTGGCAGCTGCATTCTGCAAAGGGAAACTCTCCTCGGGCAGCAAACCACAGCCCCAACGCGCCTCGGATCGAGAAAGCAACGCAAGCCTTTTTCGCCCCCGGACCCCCGCTCACAATAGAGCGAACCAGGGCTGTTGTGCCCAGCCTCCCTGGGCCCTGCTGCTTTGCTGGGGGTCTCCGGTGCCCGAAACCCACTCCCCTCGGGTTCTCCTTCGTGGGGAAGCAGGATTGGGTGCGCGAAGGCCTTCTGCGCCCAGGCCCCAGCCATGCCCCCTGAGCCAGCTCGGCCGCTCAGCGCTGAGGCCCCGTCGCACCGACGGCCCCAAACAATCTTCTGGCAGCTGCATTCTGCAAAGGGGAACTCTCTTCGGGCAGCAAACCACAGCCCCAACTCGCCTCGGATCGAGAAAGCAACGCAAGCCGTTTTCGCCCCCGGCACCTCACTCGACATAGGGCAAATAGGGGCAGGGCTGCCCCGGCTGCCTGGGCCCTGCTGTTTTGCTGGGGGTCTCCGTTGCCCGAAACCCACACCCACGGGTTCTCCTTCGTGGGGAAGCGGGATTGGGCGCGCGAAGGCCTTCTGCGCCCAGGCCCCAGCCATGCCCCCTGAGCCAGCTCGTCCGATCACCGCCGAGGCCCCGTCGCACCGACGGCCCGAAACAATCTTCTGGCAGCTGCATTCTGCAAAGGGAAACTCTCCTCGGGCAGCAAACCACAGCCCCAACGCGCCTCGGATCGAGAAAGCATCGCAAGCCGTTTTCGCCCCCGGACCCCGCTCTACATAGGGCGAACCGGGGCTGTTGTGCCCAGCCTCCCTGGGCCCTGCTGCTTTGCTGGGGGTCTCCGGTGCCCGAAACCCACTCCCCACGGGTTCTCCTTCGTGGGGAAGCAGGATTGGGCGCGCGAAGGCCTTCTGCGCCCAGGCCCCAGCCATGCCCCCTGAGCCAGCTCGGCCGCTCATCGCTGAGGCCCCGTCGCACCGACGGCCCCAAACAATCTTCTGGCAGCTTCATTCTGCAAAGGGGAACTCTCTTCGGGCAGCAAACCACAGCCCCAACGCGCCTCGGATCCAGAAAGCAACGAAAGCCGTCTTCGTCCCCGGCACCGCGATCGCCATAGGGCAAATCGGGGCAGGGCTGCCCCGGCTGCCTGGGCCCTGCTGCTTTGCTGGGGGTCTCCGGTGCCCGAAACCCACTCCCCACGGGTTCTCCTTCGTGGGGAAGCGGGATTGGGCGTGCGAAGGCCTTCTGCGCCCAGGCCCCAGCCATGCCCCCTGAGCCAGCTCGTCCGATCACCGCCGAGGCCCCGTCGCACCGACGGCCCCAAACAATCTTCTGGCAGCTGCATTCTGCAAAGGGAAACTCTCCTTGGGCAGCAAACCACAGCCCCAACGCGCCTCGGATCGAGAAAGCAACGCAAGCCGTTTTCGCCCCCGACCCCCCGCTCTCCATAGGGCGAACCGGGGCTGGGCTGCTCCGGCTCCCTGGGCCCTGCTGCTTTGCTGGGGGTCTCCGGTGCCCGAAACCCACTCCCCACAGGTTCTCCTTCGTGGGGAAGCGGGATTGGGCGCGCGAAGGCCTTCTGAGCCCAGGCCCCAGCCATGCCCCCTGAGCCAGCTCGGCCGCTCAGCGCCAAGGTGCCGTCGCACCGATGGCCCGAAACGAGCTTCTGTCAGCTGCATTCTGCAAAGGGAAACTCTCCTCGGGCAGCAAACCACAGCCCCAACGCGCCTCGGATCGAGAAAGCAACGCAAACCGTTTTCGCCCCCTGCCCCCCGCTCTCCATAGAGCGAACCGGGGCTGTGCTGCCCAGTCTCCCTGGGCCCTGCTGCTTTGCTGGGGGTCTCCGGTGCCCGAAACCCACTCCCCACGGGTTCTCCTTCGTGGGGAAACAGGATTGGGTGCGCGAAGCCTTCTGCGCCCAGGCCCCAGCCATTCCCCCTGAGCCAGCTCGGCCTCTCAGCGCCTAGGCCCCATCGCACCAATGGCCCCAAACAATCTTTTGGCAGCTGCATTCTGCAAAGGGAAACTCTCCTCGGGCAGCAAACCACAGCCCCAACGCGCCTCGGATCGAGAAAGCAATGCAAGCCGTTTTCGCCCCCGGTCCCCCGCTCTCCATGTGTTGAACCGGGGCTGGGCTGCCCTAGCTCCTTGGGCCCTGCTGTTTTGCTGGGGATCTCCGGTGCGCGAAACCCACTCCCCACGGGTTCTCCTTCGTGGAGAAGCAGGATTGGGCGCGCGAAGGCCTTCTGCGCCCAGGCCCCAGCCATGCCCCCTGAGGCAGCTCGGCCGCGCAGCACCTAGGCCCCGTCGCACCGACGGCCCCAAACAATCTTCTGTCAGCTGCATTCTGCAAATGGAAAATCTCCTCGGGCAGCCAACCACAGCCCCAACGCGCCTCGGATCGAGAAAGCAACGCAAGCCGTTTTCGCCCCCGGCACCTCACTCGCCATAGGGCAAATAGGGGCAGGGCTGCCCCGGCTGCCTGGGCCCTGCTGTTTTGCTGGGGGTCTCCGTTGCCCGAAACCCACACCCACGGGTTCTCCTTCGTGGGGAAGCGGGATTGGGCGCGCGAAGGCCTTCTGCGCCCAGGCCCCAGCCATGCCCCCTGAGCCAGCTCGTCCGATCACCGCCGAGGCCCCGTCGCACCGACGGCCCGAAACAATCTTCTGGCAGCTGCATTCTGCAAAGGGAAACTCTCCTCGGGCAGCAAATCACAGCCCCAACGCGCCTCGGATCGAGAAAGCAACGCAAGCCTTTTTCGCCCCCGGACCCCCGCTCTCAATAGAGCGAACCAGGGCTGGGGTGCCCAGCCTCCCTGGGCCCTGCTGCTTTGCTGGGGGTCTCCGGTGCCCGAAACCCACTCCCCTCGGGTTCTCCTTCGTGGGGAAGCAGGATTGGGCACGCGAAGGCCTTCTGCGCCCAGGCCCCAGCCATGCCCCCTGAGCCAGCTCGGCCGCTCAGCGCTGAGGCCCCGTCGCACCGACGGCCCCAAACAATCTTCTGGCAGCTGCATTCTGCAAAGGGGAACTCTCTTCGGGCAGCAAACCACAGCCCCAACGCGCCTCGGATCGAGAAAGCAACGAAAGCCGTCTTCGTCCCCGGCACCGCGCTCGCCATAGGGCAAATCGGGGCAGGGCTGCCCCGGCTGCCTGGGCCCTGCTGCTTTGCTGGGGGTCTCCGGTGCCCAAAACCCACTCCCCACGGGTTCTCCTTCGTGGGGAAGCGGGATTGGGCGTGCGAAGGCCTTCTGCGCCCAGGCCCCAGCCATGCCCCCTGAGCCAGCTCGTCCGATCACCGCCGAGGCCCCGTCGCACCGACGGCCCCAAACAATCTTCTGGCAGCTGCATTCTGCAAAGGGAAACTCTCCTCGGGCAGCAAACCACAGCCCCAATGCGCCTCGGATCGAGAAAGCTACGCAAGCCGTTTTCGCCCCCGACCCCCCGCTCTCCATAGGGCGAACCGGGGCTGGGCTGCCCCGGCTCCCTGGGCCCTGCTGCTTTGCTGGGGGTCTCCGGTGCCCGAAAGCCACTCCCCACGGGTTCTCCTTCGTGGGGAAGCGGGATTGGGCGCGCGAAGGCCTTCTGCGCCCAGGCCCCAGACATGCCCCCTGAGCCAGCTCGTCCGATCACCGCCGAGGCCCCGTCGCACCGATGGCCCGAAACAATCTTCTGGCAGCTGCATTCTGCAAAGGGAAACTCTCCTCAGGCAGCAAACCACAGCCCCAACGCGCCTCGGATCGAGAAAGCAACGCAAGCCGTTTTGGCCCCCGGCCACCCCCACTCCATAGGGCGAACCGGGGCTGGGCTGCCCCGGCTGCCTGGGCCCTGCTGCTTTGCTGGGGGTCTCCGGTGCCCGAAACCCACTCCCCACGGGTTCTCCTTCGTGGGGAAGCAGGATTGGGCGCGCGAAGGCCTTCTACGCCCAGGCCCCAGCCTTCCCCCCTGAGCCAGCTCGGCCGCTCAGCGCCGAGGCCCCGTCGCACCGACGGCCCCAAACGATCTTCTGTCAGCTGCATTCTGCAAAGGGAAACTCTCCTCGGGCAGCAAACCACAGCCCCAACGCGCCTCGGATCGAGAAAGCAACGCAAATGGTTTTCGCCCCCTGCCCCCCGCTCTCCATAGAGCGAACCGGGGCTGGGCTGCCCAGGCTCCCTGGGCCCTGCTGCTTTGCTGGGGGTCTCCGGTGCCCGAAACCCACTCCCCACGGGTTCTCCTTCGTGGGGAAGCAGGATTGGGTGCGCGAAGCCTTCTGGGCCCAGGCCCCAGCCATGCCCCCTGAGCCAGCTCGGCCTCTCAGCGCCTAGGCCCCATCGCACCAACGGCCCCAAACAATCTTCTGGCAGCTGCATTCTGCAAAGGGAAACTCTCCTCGGGCAGCAAACCACAGCCCCAACGCGCCTCGGATCGAGAAAGCAATGCAAGCCGTTTTCGCCCCCGGCCCCCCGCTCTCCATGTGTTGAACCGGGGCTGGGCTGCCCTAGCTCCCTGGGCCCTGCTGCTTTGCTGGGGATCTCCGGTGCGCGAAACCCACTCCCCACGGGTTCTCCTTCGTGGGGAAGCAGGATTGGGCGCGCGAAGGCCTTCTGAGCCCAGGCCCCAGTCATGCCCCCTGAGCCAGCTCGGCCGCGCAGCACCTAGGCCCCGTCGCACCGACGGCCCCAAACAATCTTCTGTCAGCTGCATTCTGCAAAGGGAAAATCTCCTCGGGCAGCAAACTTCAGCCCCAACGCGCCTCGGATCGAGAAAGCAACGCTAGCCGTTTTCGCCCCCGGCACCTCGCTCGCCATAGGGCAAATCGGGGCAGGGCTGCCCGGCTGCCTGGGCCCTGCTGTTTTCCTGGGGGTCTCCGGTGCCCGAAACCCACTCCCCACGGGTTCTCATTCGTGGGGAAGCGGGATTGGGCGTGCGAAGGCCTTCTGCGCCCAGGCCCCAGCCATGCCCCCTGAGCCAGCTCGTCCGATCACCACCGAGGCCCCGTCGCACCGAAGGCCCCAAACAATCTTCTGGCAGCTGCATTCTGCAAAGGGAAACTCTCCTCGGGCAGCAAACCACAGCCCCAATGCGCCTCGGATCGAGAAAGCAACGCAAGCCGTTTTCGCCCCCGACCCCCCGCTCTCCATAGGGCGAACCGGGGCTGGGCTGCTCCGGCTCCCTGGGCCCTGCTGCTTTGCTGGGGGTCTCCGGTGCCCGAAAACCACTCCCCACAGGTTCTCCTTCATGGGGAAGCGGGATTGGGCGCGCGGAGGCCTTTTGCGCCCAGGCCCCAGCCATGCCCCCTGAGCAAGCTCGGCCGCTCAGCGCCAAGGTGCCGTCGCACCGATGGCCCGAAACGAGCTTCTGGCAGCTGCATTCTGCAAAGGGAAACTCTCCTCGGGCAGCAAACCACAGCCCCAACGCGCCTCGGATCGAGAAAGCAACGCAAACCGTTTTCGCCCCCTGCCCCCCGCTCTCCATAGAGCGAACCGGGGCTGGGCTGCCCAGTCTCCCTGGGCCCTGCTGCTTTGCTGGGGGTCTCCGGTGCCCGAAACCCACTCCCCACGGGTTCTCCTTCGTGGGGAAACAGGATTGGGTGCGCGAAGCCTTCTGCGCCCAGGCCGCAGCCATTCCCCCTGAGCCAGCTCGGCCTCTCAGCGCCTAGGCCCCATCGCACCAACGGCCCCAAACAATCTTCTGGCAGCTGCATTCTGCAAAGGGAAACTCTCCTCGGGCAGCAAACCACAGCCCCAACGCGCCTCGGATCGAGAAAGCAATGCAAGCCGTTTTCGCCCCCGGTCCCCCGCTCTCCATGTGTTGAACCGGGGCTGGGCTGCCCTAGCTCCTTGGGCCCTGCTGCTTTGCTGGGGATCTCCGGTGCGCGAAACCCACTCCCCACGGGTTCTCCTTCGTGGGGAAGCAGGATTGGGCGCGCGAAGGCCTTCTGCGCCCAGGCCCCAGCCATGCCCCCTGAGCCAGCTCGGCCGCGCAGCACCTAGGCCCCGTCGCACCGACGGCCCCAAACAATCTTCTGTCAGCTGCATTCTGCAAATGGAAAATCTCCTCGGGCAGCGAACCACAGCCCCAACGCGCCTCGGATCGAGAAAGCAACGCAAGCCGTTTTCGCCCCCGGCACCTCACTCGCCATAGGGCAAATCGGGGCAGGGCTGCCCCGGCTGCCTGGGCCCTGCTGCTTTGCTGGGGGTCTCCGGTGCCCGAAACCCACTCCCCACGGGTTCTCCTTCGTGGGGAAGCGGGATTGGGCGTGCGAAGGCCTTCTGCGCCCAGGCCCCAGCCATGCCCCCTGAGCCAGCTCGTCCGATCACCGCCGAGGCCCCGTCGCACCGACGGCCCCAAACAATCTTCTGGCAGCTGCATTCTGCAAAGGGAAACTCTCCTCGGGCAGCAAACCACAGCCCCAATGCGCCTCGGATCGAGAAAGCTACGCAAGCCGTTTTCGCCCCCGACCCCCCGCTCTCCATAGGGCGAACCGGGGCTGGGCTGCCCCGGCTCCCTGGGCCCTGCTGCTTTGCTGGGGGTCTCCGGTGCCCGAAAGCCACTCCCCACAGGTTCTCCTTCGTGGGGAAGCAGGATTGGGCGCGCGAAGCCCTTCTGCGCCCAGGCCCCAGCCATGCCCCCTGAGCCAGCTCGGCCTCTCAGCGCTGAGGCCCCGTCGCACCGACGGCCCCAAACAATCTTCTGGCAGCTGCATTCTGCAAAGGGAAACTCTCCTTGGGCAGCAAACCACAGCCCCAACGCGCCTCGGATCGAGAAAGCAACGCAAGCCGTTTTCGCCCCCGGCCCCCCGGTCTCCATAGAGCAAACCGGGGCAGTGGTGCCCAGCCTCCCTGGGCCCTGCTGCTTTGCTGGGTGTCTCCGGTGCCCGAAACCCACTCCCCACGGGTTCTCCTTCGTGGGGAAGCGGGATTGGGCGCGCGAAGGCCTTCTGCGCCCATGCCCCAGACATGACCCCTGAGCCAGCTCGTCCGATCACCGCCGAGGCCCCGTCGCACCGATGGCCCGAAACAATCTTCTGGCAGCTGCATTCTGCAAAGGGAAACTCTCCTCAGGCAGCAAACCACAGCCCCAACGCGCCTCGGATCGAGAAAGCAACGCAAGCCGTTTTGGCCCCCGGCCACCCCCACTCCATAGGGCGAACCGGGGCTGGGCTGCCCCGGCTGCCTGGGCCCTGCTGCTTTGCTGGGGGTCTCCGGTGCCCGAAAACCACTCCCCACGGGTTCTCCTTCGTGGGGAAGCAGGATTGGGTGCGCGAAGCCTTCTGGGCCCAGGCCCCAGCCATGCCCCCTGAGCCAGCTCGGCCTCTCAGCGCCTAGGCCCCATCGCACCAACGGCCCCAAACAATCTTCTGGCAGCTGCATTCTGCAAAGGGAAACTCTCCTCGGGCAGCAAACCACAGCCCCAACGCGCCTCGGATCGAGAAAGCAATGCAAGCCGTTTTCGCCCCCGGCCCCCCGCTCTCCATGTGTTGAACCGGGGCTGGGCTGCCCTAGCTCCCTGGGCCCTGCTGCTTTGCTGGGGATCTCCGGTGCGCGAAACCCACTCCCCACGGGTTCTCCTTCGTGGGGAAGCAGGATTGGGCGCGCGAAGGCCTTCTGAGCCCAGGCCCCAGTCATGCCCCCTGAGCCAGCTCGGCCGCGCAGCACCTAGGCCCCGTCGCACCGACGGCCCCAAACAATCTTCTGTCAGCTGCATTCTGCAAAGGGAAAATCTCCTCGGGCAGCAAACTTCAGCCCCAACGCGCCTCGGATCGAGAAAGCAACGCTAGCCGTTTTCGCCCCCGGCACCTCGCTCGCCATAGGGCAAATCGGGGCAGGGCTGCCCGGCTGCCTGGGCCCTGCTGTTTTGCTGGGGGTCTCCGGTGCCCGAAACCCACTCCCCACGGGTTCTCATTCGTGGGGAAGCGGGATTGGGCGTGCGAAGGCCTTCTGCGCCCAGGCCCCAGCCATGCCCCCTGAGCCAGCTCGTCCGATCACCACCGAGGCCCCGTCGCACCGAAGGCCCCAAACAATCTTCTGGCAGCTGCATTCTGCAAAGGGAAACTCTCCTCGGGCAGCAAACCACAGCCCCAATGCGCCTCGGATCGAGAAAGCAACGCAAGCCGTTTTCGCCCCCGACCCCCCGCTCTCCATAGGGCGAACCGGGGCTGGGCTGCTCCGGCTCCCTGGGCCCTGCTGCTTTGCTGGGGGTCTCCGGTGCCCGAAAACCACTCCCCACAGGTTCTCCTTCATGGGGAAGCGGGATTGGGCGCGCGGAGGCCTTCTGCGCCCAGGCCCCAGCCATGCCCCCTGAGCCAGCTCGGCCGCTCAGCGCCAAGGTGCCGTCGCACCGATGGCCCGAAACGAGCTTCTGGCAGCTGCATTCTGCAAAGGGAAACTCTCCTCGGGCAGCAAACCACAGCCCCAACGCGCCTCGGATCGAGAAAGCAACGCAAACCGTTTTCGCCCCCTGCCCCCCGCTCTCCATAGAGCGAACCGGGGCTGGGCTGCCCAGTCTCCCTGGGCCCTGCTGCTTTGCTGGGGGTCTCCGGTGCCCGAAACCCACTCCCCACGGGTTCTCCTTCGTGGGGAAACAGGATTGGGTGCGCGAAGCCTTCTGCGCCCAGGCCGCAGCCATTCCCCCTGAGCCAGCTCGGCCTCTCAGCGCCTAGGCCCCATCGCACCAACGGCCCCAAACAATCTTCTGGCAGCTGCATTCTGCAAAGGGAAACTCTCCTCGGGCAGCAAACCACAGCCCCAACGCGCCTCGGATCGAGAAAGCAATGCAAGCCGTTTTCGCCCCCGGTCCCCCGCTCTCCATGTGTTGAACCGGGGCTGGGCTGCCCTAGCTCCTTGGGCCCTGCTGCTTTGCTGGGGATCTCCGGTGCGCGAAACCCACTCCCCACGGGTTCTCCTTCGTGGGGAAGCAGGATTGGGCGCGCGAAGGCCTTCTGCGCCCAGGCCCCAGCCATGCCCCCTGAGCCAGCTCGGCCGCGCAGCACCTAGGCCCCGTCGCACCGACGGCCCCAAACAATCTTCTGTCAGCTGCATTCTGCAAATGGAAAATCTCCTCGGGCAGCAAACCACAGCCCCAACGCGCCTCGGATCGAGAAAGCAACGCAAGCCGTTTTCGCCCCCGGCACCTCACTCGCCATAGGGCAAATCGGGGCAGGGCTGCCCCGGCTGCCTGGGCCCTGCTGCTTTGCTGGGGGTCTCCGGTGCCCGAAACCCACTCCCCACGGGTTCTCCTTCGTGGGGAAGCGGGATTGGGCGTGCGAAGGCCTTCTGCGCCCAGGCCCCAGCCATGCCCCCTGAGCCAGCTCGTCCGATCACCGCCGAGGCCCCGTCGCACCGACGGCCCCAAACAATCTTCTGGCAGCTGCATTCTGCAAAGGGAAACTCTCCTCGGGCAGCAAACCACAGCCCCAATGCGCCTCGGATCGAGAAAGCTACGCAAGCCGTTTTCGCCCCCGACCCCCCGCTCTCCATAGGGCGAACCGGGGCTGGGCTGCCCCGGCTCCCTGGGCCCTGCTGCTTTGCTGGGGGTCTCCGGTGCCCGAAAGCCACTCCCCACAGGTTCTCCTTCGTGGGGAAGCAGGATTGGGCGCGCGAAGCCCTTCTGCGCCCAGGCCCCAGCCATGCCCCCTGAGCCAGCTCGGCCTCTCAGCGCTGAGGCCCCGTCGCACCGACGGCCCCAAACAATCTTCTGGCAGCTGCATTCTGCAAAGGGAAACTCTCCTTGGGCAGCAAACCACAGCCCCAACGCGCCTCGGATCGAGAAAGCAACGCAAGCCGTTTTCGCCCCCGGCCCCCCGGTCTCCATAGAGCAAACCGGGGCAGTGGTGCCCAGCCTCCCTGGGCCCTGCTGCTTTGCTGGGTGTCTCCGGTGCCCGAAACCCACTCCCCACGGGTTCTCCTTCGTGGGGAAGCGGGATTGGGCGCGCGAAGGCCTTCTGCGCCCATGCCCCAGACATGACCCCTGAGCCAGCTCGTCCGATCACCGCCGAGGCCCCGTCGCACCGATGGCCCGAAACAATCTTCTGGCAGCTGCATTCTGCAAAGGGAAACTCTCCTCAGGCAGCAAACCACAGCCCCAACGCGCCTCGGATCGAGAAAGCAACGCAAGCCGTTTTGGCCCCCGGCCACCCCCACTCCATAGGGCGAACCGGGGCTGGGCTGCCCCGGCTGCCTGGGCCCTGCTGCTTTGCTGGGGGTCTCCGGTGCCCGAAACCCACTCCCCACGGGTTCTCCTTCGGGGGGAAGCAGGATTGGGCGCGCGAAGGCCTTCTACGCCCAGGCCCCAGCCATTCCCCCTGAGCCAGCTCGGCCGCTCAGCTCCGAGGCCCCGTCGCACCGACGGCCCCAAACAATCTTTTGGCAGCTGCATTCTGCAAAGGGAAACTCTCCTCGGGCAGCAAACCACAGCCCCAACGCGCCTCGGATCGAGAAAGCAATGCAAGCCGTTTTCGCCCCCGGTCCCCCGCTCTCCATGTGTTGAACCGGGGCTGGGCTGCCCTAGCTCCTTGGGCCCTGCTGCTTTGCTGGGGATCTCCGGTGCCCGAAACCCACTCCCCACGGGTTCTCCTTCGTGGGGAAGCAGGATTGGGCGCGCGAAGGCCTTCTGCGCCCAGGCCCCAGCCATGCCCCCTGAGCCAGCTTGGCCGCGCAGCACCTAGGCCCCGGCGCACCGACGGCCCCAAACAATCTTCTGGCAGCTGCATTCTGCAAAGGGAAACTCTCCTCGGGCAGCAAACCACAGCCCCAACGCGCCTCGGATCGAGAAAGCAACGCAAGCCGTTTTCGCCCCCGGCACCTCACTCGACATAGGGCAAATAGGGGCAGGGCTGCCCCGGCTGCCTGGGCCCTGCTGTTTTGCTGGGGGTCTCCGTTGCCCGAAACCCACACCCACGGGTTCTCCTTCGTGGGGAAGCGGGATTGGGCGCGCGAAGGCCTTCTGCGCCCAGGCCCCAGCCATGCCCCCTGAGCCAGCTCGTCCGATCACCGCCGAGGCCCCGTCGCACCGACGGCCCGAAACAATCTTCTGGCAGCTGCATTCTGCAAAGGGAAACTCTCCTCGGGCAGCAAACCACAGCCCCAACGCGCCTCGGATCGAGAAAGCAACGCAAGCCTTTTTCGCCCCCGGACCCCCGCTCACAATAGAGCGAACCAGGGCTGTTGTGCCCAGCCTCCCTGGGCCCTGCTGCTTTGCTGGGGGTCTCCGGTGCCCGAAACCCACTCCCCTCGGGTTCTCCTTCGTGGGGAAGCAGGATTGGGTGCGCGAAGGCCTTCTGCGCCCAGGCCCCAGCCATGCCCCCTGAGCCAGCTCGGCCGCTCAGCGCTGAGGCCCCGTCGCACCGACGGCCCCAAACAATCTTCTGGCAGCTGCATTCTGCAAAGGGGAACTCTCTTCGGGCAGCAAACCACAGCCCCAACTCGCCTCGGATCGAGAAAGCAACGCAAGCCGTTTTCGCCCCCGGCACCTCACTCGACATAGGGCAAATAGGGGCAGGGCTGCCCCGGCTGCCTGGGCCCTGCTGTTTTGCTGGGGGTCTCCGTTGCCCGAAACCCACACCCACGGGTTCTCCTTCGTGGGGAAGCGGGATTGGGCGCGCGAAGGCCTTCTGCGCCCAGGCCCCAGCCATGCCCCCTGAGCCAGCTCGTCCGATCACCGCCGAGGCCCCGTCGCACCGACGGCCCGAAACAATCTTCTGGCAGCTGCATTCTGCAAAGGGAAACTCTCCTCGGGCAGCAAACCACAGCCCCAACGCGCCTCGGATCGAGAAAGCATCGCAAGCCGTTTTCGCCCCCGGACCCCGCTCTACATAGGGCGAACCGGGGCTGTTGTGCCCAGCCTCCCTGGGCCCTGCTGCTTTGCTGGGGGTCTCCGGTGCCCGAAACCCACTCCCCACGGGTTCTCCTTCGTGGGGAAGCAGGATTGGGCGCGCGAAGGCCTTCTGCGCCCAGGCCCCAGCCATGCCCCCTGAGCCAGCTCGGCCGCTCATCGCTGAGGCCCCGTCGCACCGACGGCCCCAAACAATCTTCTGGCAGCTTCATTCTGCAAAGGGGAACTCTCTTCGGGCAGCAAACCACAGCCCCAACGCGCCTCGGATCCAGAAAGCAACGAAAGCCGTCTTCGTCCCCGGCACCGCGATCGCCATAGGGCAAATCGGGGCAGGGCTGCCCCGGCTGCCTGGGCCCTGCTGCTTTGCTGGGGGTCTCCGGTGCCCGAAACCCACTCCCCACGGGTTCTCCTTCGTGGGGAAGCGGGATTGGGCGTGCGAAGGCCTTCTGCGCCCAGGCCCCAGCCATGCCCCCTGAGCCAGCTCGTCCGATCACCGCCGAGGCCCCGTCGCACCGACGGCCCCAAACAATCTTCTGGCAGCTGCATTCTGCAAAGGGAAACTCTCCTTGGGCAGCAAACCACAGCCCCAACGCGCCTCGGATCGAGAAAGCAACGCAAGCCGTTTTCGCCCCCGACCCCCCGCTCTCCATAGGGCGAACCGGGGCTGGGCTGCTCCGGCTCCCTGGGCCCTGCTGCTTTGCTGGGGGTCTCCGGTGCCCGAAACCCACTCCCCACAGGTTCTCCTTCGTGGGGAAGCGGGATTGGGCGCGCGAAGGCCTTCTGAGCCCAGGCCCCAGCCATGCCCCCTGAGCCAGCTCGGCCGCTCAGCGCCAAGGTGCCGTCGCACCGATGGCCCGAAACGAGCTTCTGTCAGCTGCATTCTGCAAAGGGAAACTCTCCTCGGGCAGCAAACCACAGCCCCAACGCGCCTCGGATCGAGAAAGCAACGCAAACCGTTTTCGCCCCCTGCCCCCCGCTCTCCATAGAGCGAACCGGGGCTGTGCTGCCCAGTCTCCCTGGGCCCTGCTGCTTTGCTGGGGGTCTCCGGTGCCCGAAACCCACTCCCCACGGGTTCTCCTTCGTGGGGAAACAGGATTGGGTGCGCGAAGCCTTCTGCGCCCAGGCCCCAGCCATTCCCCCTGAGCCAGCTCGGCCTCTCAGCGCCTAGGCCCCATCGCACCAATGGCCCCAAACAATCTTTTGGCAGCTGCATTCTGCAAAGGGAAACTCTCCTCGGGCAGCAAACCACAGCCCCAACGCGCCTCGGATCGAGAAAGCAATGCAAGCCGTTTTCGCCCCCGGTCCCCCGCTCTCCATGTGTTGAACCGGGGCTGGGCTGCCCTAGCTCCTTGGGCCCTGCTGTTTTGCTGGGGATCTCCGGTGCGCGAAACCCACTCCCCACGGGTTCTCCTTCGTGGAGAAGCAGGATTGGGCGCGCGAAGGCCTTCTGCGCCCAGGCCCCAGCCATGCCCCCTGAGGCAGCTCGGCCGCGCAGCACCTAGGCCCCGTCGCACCGACGGCCCCAAACAATCTTCTGTCAGCTGCATTCTGCAAATGGAAAATCTCCTCGGGCAGCCAACCACAGCCCCAACGCGCCTCGGATCGAGAAAGCAACGCAAGCCGTTTTCGCCCCCGGCACCTCACTCGCCATAGGGCAAATAGGGGCAGGGCTGCCCCGGCTGCCTGGGCCCTGCTGTTTTGCTGGGGGTCTCCGTTGCCCGAAACCCACACCCACGGGTTCTCCTTCGTGGGGAAGCGGGATTGGGCGCGCGAAGGCCTTCTGCGCCCAGGCCCCAGCCATGCCCCCTGAGCCAGCTCGTCCGATCACCGCCGAGGCCCCGTCGCACCGACGGCCCGAAACAATCTTCTGGCAGCTGCATTCTGCAAAGGGAAACTCTCCTCGGGCAGCAAATCACAGCCCCAACGCGCCTCGGATCGAGAAAGCAACGCAAGCCTTTTTCGCCCCCGGACCCCCGCTCTCAATAGAGCGAACCAGGGCTGGGGTGCCCAGCCTCCCTGGGCCCTGCTGCTTTGCTGGGGGTCTCCGGTGCCCGAAACCCACTCCCCTCGGGTTCTCCTTCGTGGGGAAGCAGGATTGGGCACGCGAAGGCCTTCTGCGCCCAGGCCCCAGCCATGCCCCCTGAGCCAGCTCGGCCGCTCAGCGCTGAGGCCCCGTCGCACCGACGGCCCCAAACAATCTTCTGGCAGCTGCATTCTGCAAAGGGGAACTCTCTTCGGGCAGCAAACCACAGCCCCAACGCGCCTCGGATCGAGAAAGCAACGAAAGCCGTCTTCGTCCCCGGCACCGCGCTCGCCATAGGGCAAATCGGGGCAGGGCTGCCCCGGCTGCCTGGGCCCTGCTGCTTTGCTGGGGGTCTCCGGTGCCCAAAACCCACTCCCCACGGGTTCTCCTTCGTGGGGAAGCGGGATTGGGCGTGCGAAGGCCTTCTGCGCCCAGGCCCCAGCCATGCCCCCTGAGCCAGCTCGTCCGATCACCGCCGAGGCCCCGTCGCACCGACGGCCCCAAACAATCTTCTGGCAGCTGCATTCTGCAAAGGGAAACTCTCCTCGGGCAGCAAACCACAGCCCCAATGCGCCTCGGATCGAGAAAGCTACGCAAGCCGTTTTCGCCCCCGACCCCCCGCTCTCCATAGGGCGAACCGGGGCTGGGCTGCCCCGGCTCCCTGGGCCCTGCTGCTTTGCTGGGGGTCTCCGGTGCCCGAAAGCCACTCCCCACGGGTTCTCCTTCGTGGGGAAGCGGGATTGGGCGCGCGAAGGCCTTCTGCGCCCAGGCCCCAGACATGCCCCCTGAGCCAGCTCGTCCGATCACCGCCGAGGCCCCGTCGCACCGATGGCCCGAAACAATCTTCTGGCAGCTGCATTCTGCAAAGGGAAACTCTCCTCAGGCAGCAAACCACAGCCCCAACGCGCCTCGGATCGAGAAAGCAACGCAAGCCGTTTTGGCCCCCGGCCACCCCCACTCCATAGGGCGAACCGGGGCTGGGCTGCCCCGGCTGCCTGGGCCCTGCTGCTTTGCTGGGGGTCTCCGGTGCCCGAAACCCACTCCCCACGGGTTCTCCTTCGTGGGGAAGCAGGATTGGGCGCGCGAAGGCCTTCTACGCCCAGGCCCCAGCCTTCCCCCCTGAGCCAGCTCGGCCGCTCAGCGCCGAGGCCCCGTCGCACCGACGGCCCCAAACGATCTTCTGTCAGCTGCATTCTGCAAAGGGAAACTCTCCTCGGGCAGCAAACCACAGCCCCAACGCGCCTCGGATCGAGAAAGCAACGCAAATGGTTTTCGCCCCCTGCCCCCCGCTCTCCATAGAGCGAACCGGGGCTGGGCTGCCCAGGCTCCCTGGGCCCTGCTGCTTTGCTGGGGGTCTCCGGTGCCCGAAACCCACTCCCCACGGGTTCTCCTTCGTGGGGAAGCAGGATTGGGTGCGCGAAGCCTTCTGGGCCCAGGCCCCAGCCATGCCCCCTGAGCCAGCTCGGCCTCTCAGCGCCTAGGCCCCATCGCACCAACGGCCCCAAACAATCTTCTGGCAGCTGCATTCTGCAAAGGGAAACTCTCCTCGGGCAGCAAACCACAGCCCCAACGCGCCTCGGATCGAGAAAGCAATGCAAGCCGTTTTCGCCCCCGGCCCCCCGCTCTCCATGTGTTGAACCGGGGCTGGGCTGCCCTAGCTCCCTGGGCCCTGCTGCTTTGCTGGGGATCTCCGGTGCGCGAAACCCACTCCCCACGGGTTCTCCTTCGTGGGGAAGCAGGATTGGGCGCGCGAAGGCCTTCTGAGCCCAGGCCCCAGTCATGCCCCCTGAGCCAGCTCGGCCGCGCAGCACCTAGGCCCCGTCGCACCGACGGCCCCAAACAATCTTCTGTCAGCTGCATTCTGCAAAGGGAAAATCTCCTCGGGCAGCAAACTTCAGCCCCAACGCGCCTCGGATCGAGAAAGCAACGCTAGCCGTTTTCGCCCCCGGCACCTCGCTCGCCATAGGGCAAATCGGGGCAGGGCTGCCCGGCTGCCTGGGCCCTGCTGTTTTCCTGGGGGTCTCCGGTGCCCGAAACCCACTCCCCACGGGTTCTCATTCGTGGGGAAGCGGGATTGGGCGTGCGAAGGCCTTCTGCGCCCAGGCCCCAGCCATGCCCCCTGAGCCAGCTCGTCCGATCACCACCGAGGCCCCGTCGCACCGAAGGCCCCAAACAATCTTCTGGCAGCTGCATTCTGCAAAGGGAAACTCTCCTCGGGCAGCAAACCACAGCCCCAATGCGCCTCGGATCGAGAAAGCAACGCAAGCCGTTTTCGCCCCCGACCCCCCGCTCTCCATAGGGCGAACCGGGGCTGGGCTGCTCCGGCTCCCTGGGCCCTGCTGCTTTGCTGGGGGTCTCCGGTGCCCGAAAACCACTCCCCACAGGTTCTCCTTCATGGGGAAGCGGGATTGGGCGCGCGGAGGCCTTCTGCGCCCAGGCCCCAGCCATGCCCCCTGAGCAAGCTCGGCCGCTCAGCGCCAAGGTGCCGTCGCACCGATGGCCCGAAACGAGCTTCTGGCAGCTGCATTCTGCAAAGGGAAACTCTCCTCGGGCAGCAAACCACAGCCCCAACGCGCCTCGGATCGAGAAAGCAACGCAAACCGTTTTCGCCCCCTGCCCCCCGCTCTCCATAGAGCGAACCGGGGCTGGGCTGCCCAGTCTCCCTGGGCCCTGCTGCTTTGCTGGGGGTCTCCGGTGCCCGAAACCCACTCCCCACGGGTTCTCCTTCGTGGGGAAACAGGATTGGGTGCGCGAAGCCTTCTGCGCCCAGGCCGCAGCCATTCCCCCTGAGCCAGCTCGGCCTCTCAGCGCCTAGGCCCCATCGCACCAACGGCCCCAAACAATCTTCTGGCAGCTGCATTCTGCAAAGGGAAACTCTCCTCGGGCAGCAAACCACAGCCCCAACGCGCCTCGGATCGAGAAAGCAATGCAAGCCGTTTTCGCCCCCGGTCCCCCGCTCTCCATGTGTTGAACCGGGGCTGGGCTGCCCTAGCTCCTTGGGCCCTGCTGCTTTGCTGGGGATCTCCGGTGCGCGAAACCCACTCCCCACGGGTTCTCCTTCGTGGGGAAGCAGGATTGGGCGCGCGAAGGCCTTCTGCGCCCAGGCCCCAGCCATGCCCCCTGAGCCAGCTCGGCCGCGCAGCACCTAGGCCCCGTCGCACCGACGGCCCCAAACAATCTTCTGTCAGCTGCATTCTGCAAATGGAAAATCTCCTCGGGCAGCGAACCACAGCCCCAACGCGCCTCGGATCGAGAAAGCAACGCAAGCCGTTTTCGCCCCCGGCACCTCACTCGCCATAGGGCAAATCGGGGCAGGGCTGCCCCGGCTGCCTGGGCCCTGCTGCTTTGCTGGGGGTCTCCGGTGCCCGAAACCCACTCCCCACGGGTTCTCCTTCGTGGGGAAGCGGGATTGGGCGTGCGAAGGCCTTCTGCGCCCAGGCCCCAGCCATGCCCCCTGAGCCAGCTCGTCCGATCACCGCCGAGGCCCCGTCGCACCGACGGCCCCAAACAATCTTCTGGCAGCTGCATTCTGCAAAGGGAAACTCTCCTCGGGCAGCAAACCACAGCCCCAATGCGCCTCGGATCGAGAAAGCTACGCAAGCCGTTTTCGCCCCCGACCCCCCGCTCTCCATAGGGCGAACCGGGGCTGGGCTGCCCCGGCTCCCTGGGCCCTGCTGCTTTGCTGGGGGTCTCCGGTGCCCGAAAGCCACTCCCCACAGGTTCTCCTTCGTGGGGAAGCAGGATTGGGCGCGCGAAGCCCTTCTGCGCCCAGGCCCCAGCCATGCCCCCTGAGCCAGCTCGGCCTCTCAGCGCTGAGGCCCCGTCGCACCGACGGCCCCAAACAATCTTCTGGCAGCTGCATTCTGCAAAGGGAAACTCTCCTTGGGCAGCAAACCACAGCCCCAACGCGCCTCGGATCGAGAAAGCAACGCAAGCCGTTTTCGCCCCCGGCCCCCCGGTCTCCATAGAGCAAACCGGGGCAGTGGTGCCCAGCCTCCCTGGGCCCTGCTGCTTTGCTGGGTGTCTCCGGTGCCCGAAACCCACTCCCCACGGGTTCTCCTTCGTGGGGAAGCGGGATTGGGCGCGCGAAGGCCTTCTGCGCCCATGCCCCAGACATGACCCCTGAGCCAGCTCGTCCGATCACCGCCGAGGCCCCGTCGCACCGATGGCCCGAAACAATCTTCTGGCAGCTGCATTCTGCAAAGGGAAACTCTCCTCAGGCAGCAAACCACAGCCCCAACGCGCCTCGGATCGAGAAAGCAACGCAAGCCGTTTTGGCCCCCGGCCACCCCCACTCCATAGGGCGAACCGGGGCTGGGCTGCCCCGGCTGCCTGGGCCCTGCTGCTTTGCTGGGGGTCTCCGGTGCCCGAAAACCACTCCCCACGGGTTCTCCTTCGTGGGGAAGCAGGATTGGGTGCGCGAAGCCTTCTGGGCCCAGGCCCCAGCCATGCCCCCTGAGCCAGCTCGGCCTCTCAGCGCCTAGGCCCCATCGCACCAACGGCCCCAAACAATCTTCTGGCAGCTGCATTCTGCAAAGGGAAACTCTCCTCGGGCAGCAAACCACAGCCCCAACGCGCCTCGGATCGAGAAAGCAATGCAAGCCGTTTTCGCCCCCGGCCCCCCGCTCTCCATGTGTTGAACCGGGGCTGGGCTGCCCTAGCTCCCTGGGCCCTGCTGCTTTGCTGGGGATCTCCGGTGCGCGAAACCCACTCCCCACGGGTTCTCCTTCGTGGGGAAGCAGGATTGGGCGCGCGAAGGCCTTCTGAGCCCAGGCCCCAGTCATGCCCCCTGAGCCAGCTCGGCCGCGCAGCACCTAGGCCCCGTCGCACCGACGGCCCCAAACAATCTTCTGTCAGCTGCATTCTGCAAAGGGAAAATCTCCTCGGGCAGCAAACTTCAGCCCCAACGCGCCTCGGATCGAGAAAGCAACGCTAGCCGTTTTCGCCCCCGGCACCTCGCTCGCCATAGGGCAAATCGGGGCAGGGCTGCCCGGCTGCCTGGGCCCTGCTGTTTTGCTGGGGGTCTCCGGTGCCCGAAACCCACTCCCCACGGGTTCTCATTCGTGGGGAAGCGGGATTGGGCGTGCGAAGGCCTTCTGCGCCCAGGCCCCAGCCATGCCCCCTGAGCCAGCTCGTCCGATCACCACCGAGGCCCCGTCGCACCGAAGGCCCCAAACAATCTTCTGGCAGCTGCATTCTGCAAAGGGAAACTCTCCTCGGGCAGCAAACCACAGCCCCAATGCGCCTCGGATCGAGAAAGCAACGCAAGCCGTTTTCGCCCCCGACCCCCCGCTCTCCATAGGGCGAACCGGGGCTGGGCTGCTCCGGCTCCCTGGGCCCTGCTGCTTTGCTGGGGGTCTCCGGTGCCCGAAAACCACTCCCCACAGGTTCTCCTTCATGGGGAAGCGGGATTGGGCGCGCGGAGGCCTTCTGCGCCCAGGCCCCAGCCATGCCCCCTGAGCCAGCTCGGCCGCTCAGCGCCAAGGTGCCGTCGCACCGATGGCCCGAAACGAGCTTCTGGCAGCTGCATTCTGCAAAGGGAAACTCTCCTCGGGCAGCAAACCACAGCCCCAACGCGCCTCGGATCGAGAAAGCAACGCAAACCGTTTTCGCCCCCTGCCCCCCGCTCTCCATAGAGCGAACCGGGGCTGGGCTGCCCAGTCTCCCTGGGCCCTGCTGCTTTGCTGGGGGTCTCCGGTGCCCGAAACCCACTCCCCACGGGTTCTCCTTCGTGGGGAAACAGGATTGGGTGCGCGAAGCCTTCTGCGCCCAGGCCGCAGCCATTCCCCCTGAGCCAGCTCGGCCTCTCAGCGCCTAGGCCCCATCGCACCAACGGCCCCAAACAATCTTCTGGCAGCTGCATTCTGCAAAGGGAAACTCTCCTCGGGCAGCAAACCACAGCCCCAACGCGCCTCGGATCGAGAAAGCAATGCAAGCCGTTTTCGCCCCCGGTCCCCCGCTCTCCATGTGTTGAACCGGGGCTGGGCTGCCCTAGCTCCTTGGGCCCTGCTGCTTTGCTGGGGATCTCCGGTGCGCGAAACCCACTCCCCACGGGTTCTCCTTCGTGGGGAAGCAGGATTGGGCGCGCGAAGGCCTTCTGCGCCCAGGCCCCAGCCATGCCCCCTGAGCCAGCTCGGCCGCGCAGCACCTAGGCCCCGTCGCACCGACGGCCCCAAACAATCTTCTGTCAGCTGCATTCTGCAAATGGAAAATCTCCTCGGGCAGCAAACCACAGCCCCAACGCGCCTCGGATCGAGAAAGCAACGCAAGCCGTTTTCGCCCCCGGCACCTCACTCGCCATAGGGCAAATCGGGGCAGGGCTGCCCCGGCTGCCTGGGCCCTGCTGCTTTGCTGGGGGTCTCCGGTGCCCGAAACCCACTCCCCACGGGTTCTCCTTCGTGGGGAAGCGGGATTGGGCGTGCGAAGGCCTTCTGCGCCCAGGCCCCAGCCATGCCCCCTGAGCCAGCTCGTCCGATCACCGCCGAGGCCCCGTCGCACCGACGGCCCCAAACAATCTTCTGGCAGCTGCATTCTGCAAAGGGAAACTCTCCTCGGGCAGCAAACCACAGCCCCAATGCGCCTCGGATCGAGAAAGCTACGCAAGCCGTTTTCGCCCCCGACCCCCCGCTCTCCATAGGGCGAACCGGGGCTGGGCTGCCCCGGCTCCCTGGGCCCTGCTGCTTTGCTGGGGGTCTCCGGTGCCCGAAAGCCACTCCCCACAGGTTCTCCTTCGTGGGGAAGCAGGATTGGGCGCGCGAAGCCCTTCTGCGCCCAGGCCCCAGCCATGCCCCCTGAGCCAGCTCGGCCTCTCAGCGCTGAGGCCCCGTCGCACCGACGGCCCCAAACAATCTTCTGGCAGCTGCATTCTGCAAAGGGAAACTCTCCTTGGGCAGCAAACCACAGCCCCAACGCGCCTCGGATCGAGAAAGCAACGCAAGCCGTTTTCGCCCCCGGCCCCCCGGTCTCCATAGAGCAAACCGGGGCAGTGGTGCCCAGCCTCCCTGGGCCCTGCTGCTTTGCTGGGTGTCTCCGGTGCCCGAAACCCACTCCCCACGGGTTCTCCTTCGTGGGGAAGCGGGATTGGGCGCGCGAAGGCCTTCTGCGCCCATGCCCCAGACATGACCCCTGAGCCAGCTCGTCCGATCACCGCCGAGGCCCCGTCGCACCGATGGCCCGAAACAATCTTCTGGCAGCTGCATTCTGCAAAGGGAAACTCTCCTCAGGCAGCAAACCACAGCCCCAACGCGCCTCGGATCGAGAAAGCAACGCAAGCCGTTTTGGCCCCCGGCCACCCCCACTCCATAGGGCGAACCGGGGCTGGGCTGCCCCGGCTGCCTGGGCCCTGCTGCTTTGCTGGGGGTCTCCGGTGCCCGAAACCCACTCCCCACGGGTTCTCCTTCGGGGGGAAGCAGGATTGGGCGCGCGAAGGCCTTCTACGCCCAGGCCCCAGCCTTCCCCCCTGAGCCAGCTCGGCCGCTCAGCTCCGAGGCCCCGTCGCACCGACGGCCCCAAACGATCTTCTGGCAGCTGCATTCTGCAAAGGGGAACTCTCCTCGGGCAGCAAACCACAGCCCCAACGCGCCTCGGATCGAGAAAGCAACGCAAGCCGTTTTCGCCCCCGGCCCTCTGCTCTCCATAGGGCGAACCGGGCCTGGGCTGCCCCGGCTCCCTGGGTCCTGCTGCTTTGCTGGGGGTCTCCGGTGCCCGAAACCCACTCCCCACGGGTTCTCCTTCGTGGGGAAGCAGGATTGGGCGCGCGAAGGCCTTCTGCGCCCAGCCCCAGCCATGCCCCTTGAGCCAGCTCGGCCGCTCAGCGCCGAGTCCCCGTTGCACCGAAGGCCCAAAACGAGCTTCTGGGAACTGCATTCTGCAAAGGGAAACACTCCTCCGGCAGCAAACCACAGCCCCAATGCGCCTCAGATCCAGAGAGCAACGCAAGCCGTTTTCGCCCCCGCCCCACCCTCTCCATAGGGCAAAGCGGGGCTGGACTGCCCCTGGCTCCCTGGGCCCTGCTGCTTTGCTGGGGGTCTCGGCGGCCGAAACCCACTCCCCACGGGTTTTCCTTCGTGGGGAAGCAGGTTGGGAGGGCGAAGGCCTTCTGCGCACAGTCCCCAGCCATGCCACCTGAGCCAGCTCGGCCGCTCAGCGCCGAGGCCCCATCACACGGAACGCCCCAAACGAGCTTCTGGCAGCTGCATTCTGCAAAGGGAAACTCTCCTCGGGCAGCAAACCACAGCCCCAACGTGCCTCGGATCCAGAAAGCAACGCAAGCCGTTTTCGCGACCGGCCCCACGCTCTCCAAATCGCGAAGCGAGGCTGGGCTGCCCCTGGCTCCCTGGGCCTGCTGCTTTGCTGGGGGTCTCCGGTGCCTGAAACCCACTCCCCACGGGTTCTCCTTCGTGCGGAAGCAGGATTGGGCACGCGAAGGCCTTCTGCGCCCAGCCCCAGCCATGCCCCTTGAGCCAGTTCGGCCGCTCAGCGCCGAGGCCCCGTTGCACCGAAGGCCCAAAACGAGCTTCTGGGAACTGCATTCTGCAAAGGGAAACACTCCTCCGGCAGCAAACCACAGCCCCAATGCGCCTCGGATCCAGAGAGCAACGCAAGCCGTTTTTGCCCCCGGCCCTACGCTCTCCATAGCGCAACGCAGGGCAGGGCTGCCCCTGGCTACCAGAGCCCTGCTGCTTTACTGGGTGTCTTCGGCGGCCAAAACCTTCTCTCCACGGGTTCTCCTTCGTGGGGAAGCAGGATTGGGCGCGCGAAGAAGTTCTGTGCCCAGGCCCCAGCCATGCCCCCTGAGCCAGCTTGGCCGCTCAGCGCCGAGGCCCCATCACACGGAACGCCCAAAACGAACTTCTGGCAGCTGCATTCTGCAAAGGGAAACTCTCCTCGGGCAGCAAACCACAGCCCCAACGCGCCTCGAATCCAGAAAGCAACGCAAGCCTTTTTCGCCACCGGCCCCACGCTCTCCATAGCGCAAAGCTGGGCTAGCCTGCCCCTGGCTCCGTGGGCCCTGCTGCTTTGCTGGGGGTCTCCGGCGGCGCAAACCCAGTCCCCAAGTGTTCTCCTTCGTGGGGAAGCAGGATTGTGCGCGCGAAAGCCTTCTGCTCCCAGCCCCAGCCATGCCCCTTGAGCCAGCTCGGCCGCTCAGCGCCGAGGCCCCGTTGCACCGAAGTCCCAAAACGAGCTTCTGGGAACTGCATTCTGCAAAATGAAACACTCCTCCGGCAGCAAACCACAGCCCCAATGCGCCTCAGATCCAGAGAGCAGCGCAAGCCGTTTTCGCCCCCGGCCCTCTGCTCTCCATAGGGCGAACCGGGCCTGGGCTGCCCCGGCTCCCTGGGCCCTGCTGCTTTGCTGGGGGTCTCCGGTGCCCGAAACCCACTCCCCACGGGTTCTCCTTCGTGGGGAAGCAGGATTGGGCGCGCGAAGGCCTTCTGCGCCCAGCCCCAGCCATGCCCCTTGAGCCAGCTCGGCCGCTCAGCGCCGAGGCCCCGTTGCACCAAAGGCCCAAAACGAGCTTCTGGGAACTGCATTCTGCAAAGGGAAACACTCCTCCGGCAGCAAACCACAGCCCCAATGCGCCTCGGATCCAGAGAGCAACGCAAGCCGTTTTTGCCCCCGGCCCTACACTCTCCATAGCGCAACGCAGGGCAGGGCTGCCCTTGGCTACCAGAGCCCTGCTGCTTTACTGGGTGTCTTCGGCGGCCAAAACCTTCTCCCCACGGGTTCTCCTTCGTGGGGAAGCAGGATTGGGAGCGCGAAGAAGTTCTGTGCCCAGGCCCCAGCCATGCCCCCTGAGCCAGCTTGGCCGCTCAGCGCCGAGGCCCCATCACACGGAACGCCCAAAACGAGCTTCTGGCAGCTGCATTCTGCAAAGGGAAACTCTCCTCGGGCAGCAAACCACAGCCCCAACGCGCCTCGAATCCAGAAAGCAACGCAAGCCTTTTTCAGCCCCGGCCCCACGCTCTCCATAGGGCAAAGCGGGTAGAGCTGCCCCTGGCTCCCTGGGCCCTGCTGCTTTGCTGGGGGTCTCAGCGTCCGAAACCCACTCCCCACGGGTTTTCCTTCGTGGGGAAGCAGGATTGGGCGTGAGAAGGCCTTCTGCGCCCAGGCCCCAGCCATGCCCCCTGAGCCAGCTCGGCCGCGCATCGCCGAAGTCCCGTCGCACCGATGGCACCAAACGAGCTTCTGGCAGCTGCATTCTGCAAAGGGAAACTCTCCTCGGGCAGCAAACCACAGACTCAACGCGCCTCAGATCCAGAAAGCAACGCAAGCCGTTTTCGCCACCGGCCCCACGCTCTCCATAGCGCAAAGCGGGGCTAGCCTGCCCCTGGCTCCCTGGGCCCTGCTGCTTTGCTGGGGGTCTCCGGCGGCGCAAACCCAGTCCCCAAGTGTTCTCCTTCGTGGGGAAGCAGGATTGTGCGCGCGAAAGCCTTCTGCGCCCAGCCCCAGCCATGCCCCTTGAGCCAGCTCGGCCGCTCAGCGCCGAGGCCCCGTTGCACCGAAGTCCCAAAACGAGCTTCTGGGAACTGCATTCTGCAAAATGAAACACTCCTCCGGCAGCAAACCACAGCCCCAACGCGCCTCGGATCGAGAAAGCAACGCAAGCCGTTTTTGCCCCCGGCCCCACGCTCTCCATAGCGCAAGGCGAGGCTGGGCTGCCCCTGGCTCCCTGGGCCCTGCTGCATTGCTGGGGGTCTCCACCGCCCGAAACCTAGTCCCCATGTGTTCTCCTTCGTGGGGAGGCAGGATTGGCCGCGCGAAGAAATTCTGCGCCCAGTCCCCAGCCATGCCTCCTGTGCCTGCTCGGCCGCTCAGCGCCGAGGCCCCGTTGCACCGACGGCCCCAAACGAGCTTCTGGCAGCTGCATTCTGCAAAGGGAAAGTCTCCTCTGGCAGCAAACCACAGCCCAACGCGCCTCGGATCGAGAAAGCAACGCAAGACTTTTTCGACCCCGGCCCTCTGCTCTCCATAGGGCGAACCGGGCCTGGGCTGCCCCGGCTCCCTGGGCCCTGCTGCTTTGCTGGGGGTCTCCGGTGCCCGAAACCTAGTCCCCATGAGTTCTCCTTCGTGGGGAGGCAGGATTGGGCACGCGAAGACGTTCTGCGCCCAGTCCCCAGCCATGCCTCCTGTGCCAGCTCGGCCGCTCAGCGCCGAGGCCCCGTCGCACCGACGGCCCCAAACGAGCTTCTGGCAGCTGCATTCTGCAAAGGGAAAGTCTCCTCGGGCAGCAAACCACAGCCCCAACGCGCATCGGATCGAGAAAGCAACGCAAGCCGTTTTCGCCCCCGGCCCTCTGCTCTCCATAGGGCGAACCGGGCCTGGGCTGCCCCGGCTCCCTGGGCCCTGCTGCTTTGCTGGGGGTCTCCGGTGCCCGAAACCCACTCCCCACGGGTTCTCCTTCGTGGGGAAGCAGGATTGGGCGCGTGAAGGCCTTCTGCGCCCAGCCCCAGCCATGCCCCTTGAGCCAGCTCGGCCGCTCAGCGCCGAGGCCCCGTTGCACCGAAGGCCCAAAACGAGCTTCTGGGAACTGCATTCTGCAAAGTGAAACACTCCTCCGGCAGCAAACCACAGCCCCAATGCGCCTCGGATCCAGAGAGCAACACAAGCCGTTTTTGCCCCCGGCCCCACGCTCTCCATAGGGCAAAGCAGGGCTGAGCTGACCCTGGCTCCCTGGACCCTGCTGCTTTGCTGGGTGTCTCCGGCGGAAGACACTCACTCCCCATGGGTTCTCCTTCGTTGGGAAGCAGGATTAGGGGGACGATGGCCTCATGCGCACAGTTCCCAGCCATGCCCCTTGAGCCAGCTCGGCGGCACAGCGCTGAGGTCCAGTCGCACCTTCGGCCCAAAACGAGCTTCTGGCAGCTGCATTCTGCAAAGGGAAACACTCCTCGAGCAGCAAACCACAGCCCCAACGCGCGTCGGATCCAGAAAGCAACGCAAGCCGTTTTCGCCCCCACCCCACCATCTCCATAGGGCAAAGCGGGGCTGGACTGCCCCTGGCTCCCTGGGCCCTGCTGCTTTGCTGGGGGTCTTGGCGGCGGAAAACCACTCCCCACGGGTTTTCCTTCGTGGGGAAGCAGGTTGGGCAGGCGAAGGCCTTCTGCGCACACTCCCCAGCCATGCCACCTGAGCCAGCTCGGCCGCTCAGCGCCGAGGCCCCATCACACGGAACGCCCCAAACGAGCTTCTGGCAGCTGCATTCTGCAAAGGGAAACTCTCCTCGGGCAGCAAACCACAGCCCCAACGTGCCTCGGATCCAGAAAGCAACGCAAGCCGTTTTCGCGACCGGCCCCACGCTCTCCAAAGCGCGAAGCGGGGCTGGCCTGCCCCTGGCTCCCTGGGCCTGCTGCTTTGCTGGGGGTCTCCGGTGCCCGAAACCCACTCCCCACGGGTTCTCCTTCGTGGGGAAGCAGGATTGGGCGCGCGAAGGCCTTCTGCGCCCAGCCCCAGCCATGCCCCTTGAGCCAGCTCGGCCGCTCAGCGCCGAGGCCCCGTTGCACCGAAGGCCCAAAACGAGCTTCTGGGAACTGCATTCTGCAAAGGGAAACACTCCTCCGGCAGCAAACCACAGCCCCAATGCGCCTCGGATCCAGAGAGCAACGCAAGCCGTTTTTGCCCCCGGCCCTACGCTCTCCATAGCGCAACGCAGGGCAGGGCTGCCCCTGGCTACCAGAGCCCTGCTGCTTTACTGGGTGTCTTCGGCGGCCAAAACCTTCTCCCCACGGGTTCTCCTTCGTGGGGAAGCAGGATTGGGAGCGCGAAGAAGTTCTGTGCCCAGGCCCCAGCCATGCCCCCTGAGCCAGCTTGGCCGCTCAGCGCCGAGGCCCCATCACACGGAACGCCCAAAACGAGCTTCTGGCAGCTGCATTCTGCAAAGGGAAACTCTCCTCGGGCAGCAAACCACAGCCCCAACGCGCCTCGAATCCAGAAAGCAACGCAAGCCTTTTTCAGCCCCGGCCCCACGCTCTCCATAGGGCAAAGCGGGTAGAGCTGCCCCTGGCTCCCTGGGCCCTGCTGCTTTGCTGGGGGTCTCAGCGTCCGAAACCCACTCCCCACGGGTTTTCCTTCGTGGGGAAGCAGGATTGGGCGCGAGAAGGCCTTCTGCGCCCAGGCCCCAGCCATGCCCCCTGAGCCAGCTCGTCCGATCACCGCCGAGGCCCCGTCGCACCGACGGCCCCAAACAATCTTCTGGCAGCTGCATTCTGCAAAGGGAAACTCTCCTCGGGCAGCAAACCACAGCCCCAATGCGCCTCGGATCGAGAAAGCTACGCAAGCCGTTTTCGCCCCCGACCCCCCGCTCTCCATAGGGCGAACCGGGGCTGGGCTGCCCCGGCTCCCTGGGCCCTGCTGCTTTGCTGGGGGTCTCCGGTGCCCGAAAGCCACTCCCCACAGGTTCTCCTTCGTGGGGAAGCAGGATTGGGCGCGCGAAGCCCTTCTGCGCCCAGGCCCCAGCCATGCCCCCTGAGCCAGCTCGGCCTCTCAGCGCTGAGGCCCCGTCGCACCGACGGCCCCAAACAATCTTCTGGCAGCTGCATTCTGCAAAGGGAAACTCTCCTTGGGCAGCAAACCACAGCCCCAACGCGCCTCGGATCGAGAAAGCAACGCAAGCCGTTTTCGCCCCCGGCCCCCCGGTCTCCATAGAGCAAACCGGGGCAGTGGTGCCCAGCCTCCCTGGGCCCTGCTGCTTTGCTGGGTGTCTCCGGTGCCCGAAACCCACTCCCCACGGGTTCTCCTTCGTGGGGAAGCGGGATTGGGCGCGCGAAGGCCTTCTGCGCCCATGCCCCAGACATGACCCCTGAGCCAGCTCGTCCGATCACCGCCGAGGCCCCGTCGCACCGATGGCCCGAAACAATCTTCTGGCAGCTGCATTCTGCAAAGGGAAACTCTCCTCAGGCAGCAAACCACAGCCCCAACGCGCCTCGGATCGAGAAAGCAACGCAAGCCGTTTTGGCCCCCGGCCACCCCCACTCCATAGGGCGAACCGGGGCTGGGCTGCCCCGGCTGCCTGGGCCCTGCTGCTTTGCTGGGGGTCTCCGGTGCCCGAAACCCACTCCCCACGGGTTCTCCTTCGGGGGGAAGCAGGATTGGGCGCGCGAAGGCCTTCTACGCCCAGGCCCCAGCCTTCCCCCCTGAGCCAGCTCGGCCGCTCAGCTCCGAGGCCCCGTCGCACCGACGGCCCCAAACGATCTTCTGGCAGCTGCATTCTGCAAAGGGGAACTCTCCTCGGGCAGCAAACCACAGCCCCAACGCGCCTCGGATCGAGAAAGCAACGCAAGCCGTTTTCGCCCCCGGCCCTCTGCTCTCCATAGGGCGAACCGGGCCTGGGCTGCCCCGGCTCCCTGGGTCCTGCTGCTTTGCTGGGGGTCTCCGGTGCCCGAAACCCACTCCCCACGGGTTCTCCTTCGTGGGGAAGCAGGATTGGGCGCGCGAAGGCCTTCTGCGCCCAGCCCCAGCCATGCCCCTTGAGCCAGCTCGGCCGCTCAGCGCCGAGTCCCCGTTGCACCGAAGGCCCAAAACGAGCTTCTGGGAACTGCATTCTGCAAAGGGAAACACTCCTCCGGCAGCAAACCACAGCCCCAATGCGCCTCAGATCCAGAGAGCAACGCAAGCCGTTTTCGCCCCCGCCCCACCCTCTCCATAGGGCAAAGCGGGGCTGGACTGCCCCTGGCTCCCTGGGCCCTGCTGCTTTGCTGGGGGTCTCGGCGGCCGAAACCCACTCCCCACGGGTTTTCCTTCGTGGGGAAGCAGGTTGGGAGGGCGAAGGCCTTCTGCGCACAGTCCCCAGCCATGCCACCTGAGCCAGCTCGGCCGCTCAGCGCCGAGGCCCCATCACACGGAACGCCCCAAACGAGCTTCTGGCAGCTGCATTCTGCAAAGGGAAACTCTCCTCGGGCAGCAAACCACAGCCCCAACGTGCCTCGGATCCAGAAAGCAACGCAAGCCGTTTTCGCGACCGGCCCCACGCTCTCCAAATCGCGAAGCGAGGCTGGGCTGCCCCTGGCTCCCTGGGCCTGCTGCTTTGCTGGGGGTCTCCGGTGCCTGAAACCCACTCCCCACGGGTTCTCCTTCGTGCGGAAGCAGGATTGGGCACGCGAAGGCCTTCTGCGCCCAGCCCCAGCCATGCCCCTTGAGCCAGTTCGGCCGCTCAGCGCCGAGGCCCCGTTGCACCGAAGGCCCAAAACGAGCTTCTGGGAACTGCATTCTGCAAAGGGAAACACTCCTCCGGCAGCAAACCACAGCCCCAATGCGCCTCGGATCCAGAGAGCAACGCAAGCCGTTTTTGCCCCCGGCCCTACGCTCTCCATAGCGCAACGCAGGGCAGGGCTGCCCCTGGCTACCAGAGCCCTGCTGCTTTACTGGGTGTCTTCGGCGGCCAAAACCTTCTCTCCACGGGTTCTCCTTCGTGGGGAAGCAGGATTGGGCGCGCGAAGAAGTTCTGTGCCCAGGCCCCAGCCATGCCCCCTGAGCCAGCTTGGCCGCTCAGCGCCGAGGCCCCATCACACGGAACGCCCAAAACGAACTTCTGGCAGCTGCATTCTGCAAAGGGAAACTCTCCTCGGGCAGCAAACCACAGCCCCAACGCGCCTCGAATCCAGAAAGCAACGCAAGCCTTTTTCGCCACCGGCCCCACGCTCTCCATAGCGCAAAGCTGGGCTAGCCTGCCCCTGGCTCCGTGGGCCCTGCTGCTTTGCTGGGGGTCTCCGGCGGCGCAAACCCAGTCCCCAAGTGTTCTCCTTCGTGGGGAAGCAGGATTGTGCGCGCGAAAGCCTTCTGCTCCCAGCCCCAGCCATGCCCCTTGAGCCAGCTCGGCCGCTCAGCGCCGAGGCCCCGTTGCACCGAAGTCCCAAAACGAGCTTCTGGGAACTGCATTCTGCAAAATGAAACACTCCTCCGGCAGCAAACCACAGCCCCAATGCGCCTCAGATCCAGAGAGCAGCGCAAGCCGTTTTCGCCCCCGGCCCTCTGCTCTCCATAGGGCGAACCGGGCCTGGGCTGCCCCGGCTCCCTGGGCCCTGCTGCTTTGCTGGGGGTCTCCGGTGCCCGAAACCCACTCCCCACGGGTTCTCCTTCGTGGGGAAGCAGGATTGGGCGCGCGAAGGCCTTCTGCGCCCAGCCCCAGCCATGCCCCTTGAGCCAGCTCGGCCGCTCAGCGCCGAGGCCCCGTTGCACCAAAGGCCCAAAACGAGCTTCTGGGAACTGCATTCTGCAAAGGGAAACACTCCTCCGGCAGCAAACCACAGCCCCAATGCGCCTCGGATCCAGAGAGCAACGCAAGCCGTTTTTGCCCCCGGCCCTACACTCTCCATAGCGCAACGCAGGGCAGGGCTGCCCTTGGCTACCAGAGCCCTGCTGCTTTACTGGGTGTCTTCGGCGGCCAAAACCTTCTCCCCACGGGTTCTCCTTCGTGGGGAAGCAGGATTGGGAGCGCGAAGAAGTTCTGTGCCCAGGCCCCAGCCATGCCCCCTGAGCCAGCTTGGCCGCTCAGCGCCGAGGCCCCATCACACGGAACGCCCAAAACGAGCTTCTGGCAGCTGCATTCTGCAAAGGGAAACTCTCCTCGGGCAGCAAACCACAGCCCCAACGCGCCTCGAATCCAGAAAGCAACGCAAGCCTTTTTCAGCCCCGGCCCCACGCTCTCCATAGGGCAAAGCGGGTAGAGCTGCCCCTGGCTCCCTGGGCCCTGCTGCTTTGCTGGGGGTCTCAGCGTCCGAAACCCACTCCCCACGGGTTTTCCTTCGTGGGGAAGCAGGATTGGGCGTGAGAAGGCCTTCTGCGCCCAGGCCCCAGCCATGCCCCCTGAGCCAGCTCGGCCGCGCATCGCCGAAGTCCCGTCGCACCGATGGCACCAAACGAGCTTCTGGCAGCTGCATTCTGCAAAGGGAAACTCTCCTCGGGCAGCAAACCACAGACTCAACGCGCCTCAGATCCAGAAAGCAACGCAAGCCGTTTTCGCCACCGGCCCCACGCTCTCCATAGCGCAAAGCGGGGCTAGCCTGCCCCTGGCTCCCTGGGCCCTGCTGCTTTGCTGGGGGTCTCCGGCGGCGCAAACCCAGTCCCCAAGTGTTCTCCTTCGTGGGGAAGCAGGATTGTGCGCGCGAAAGCCTTCTGCGCCCAGCCCCAGCCATGCCCCTTGAGCCAGCTCGGCCGCTCAGCGCCGAGGCCCCGTTGCACCGAAGTCCCAAAACGAGCTTCTGGGAACTGCATTCTGCAAAATGAAACACTCCTCCGGCAGCAAACCACAGCCCCAACGCGCCTCGGATCGAGAAAGCAACGCAAGCCGTTTTTGCCCCCGGCCCCACGCTCTCCATAGCGCAAGGCGAGGCTGGGCTGCCCCTGGCTCCCTGGGCCCTGCTGCATTGCTGGGGGTCTCCACCGCCCGAAACCTAGTCCCCATGTGTTCTCCTTCGTGGGGAGGCAGGATTGGCCGCGCGAAGAAATTCTGCGCCCAGTCCCCAGCCATGCCTCCTGTGCCTGCTCGGCCGCTCAGCGCCGAGGCCCCGTTGCACCGACGGCCCCAAACGAGCTTCTGGCAGCTGCATTCTGCAAAGGGAAAGTCTCCTCTGGCAGCAAACCACAGCCCAACGCGCCTCGGATCGAGAAAGCAACGCAAGACTTTTTCGACCCCGGCCCTCTGCTCTCCATAGGGCGAACCGGGCCTGGGCTGCCCCGGCTCCCTGGGCCCTGCTGCTTTGCTGGGGGTCTCCGGTGCCCGAAACCTAGTCCCCATGAGTTCTCCTTCGTGGGGAGGCAGGATTGGGCACGCGAAGACGTTCTGCGCCCAGTCCCCAGCCATGCCTCCTGTGCCAGCTCGGCCGCTCAGCGCCGAGGCCCCGTCGCACCGACGGCCCCAAACGAGCTTCTGGCAGCTGCATTCTGCAAAGGGAAAGTCTCCTCGGGCAGCAAACCACAGCCCCAACGCGCATCGGATCGAGAAAGCAACGCAAGCCGTTTTCGCCCCCGGCCCTCTGCTCTCCATAGGGCGAACCGGGCCTGGGCTGCCCCGGCTCCCTGGGCCCTGCTGCTTTGCTGGGGGTCTCCGGTGCCCGAAACCCACTCCCCACGGGTTCTCCTTCGTGGGGAAGCAGGATTGGGCGCGTGAAGGCCTTCTGCGCCCAGCCCCAGCCATGCCCCTTGAGCCAGCTCGGCCGCTCAGCGCCGAGGCCCCGTTGCACCGAAGGCCCAAAACGAGCTTCTGGGAACTGCATTCTGCAAAGTGAAACACTCCTCCGGCAGCAAACCACAGCCCCAATGCGCCTCGGATCCAGAGAGCAACACAAGCCGTTTTTGCCCCCGGCCCCACGCTCTCCATAGGGCAAAGCAGGGCTGAGCTGACCCTGGCTCCCTGGACCCTGCTGCTTTGCTGGGTGTCTCCGGCGGAAGACACTCACTCCCCATGGGTTCTCCTTCGTTGGGAAGCAGGATTAGGGGGACGATGGCCTCATGCGCACAGTTCCCAGCCATGCCCCTTGAGCCAGCTCGGCGGCACAGCGCTGAGGTCCAGTCGCACCTTCGGCCCAAAACGAGCTTCTGGCAGCTGCATTCTGCAAAGGGAAACACTCCTCGAGCAGCAAACCACAGCCCCAACGCGCGTCGGATCCAGAAAGCAACGCAAGCCGTTTTCGCCCCCACCCCACCATCTCCATAGGGCAAAGCGGGGCTGGACTGCCCCTGGCTCCCTGGGCCCTGCTGCTTTGCTGGGGGTCTTGGCGGCGGAAAACCACTCCCCACGGGTTTTCCTTCGTGGGGAAGCAGGTTGGGCAGGCGAAGGCCTTCTGCGCACACTCCCCAGCCATGCCACCTGAGCCAGCTCGGCCGCTCAGCGCCGAGGCCCCATCACACGGAACGCCCCAAACGAGCTTCTGGCAGCTGCATTCTGCAAAGGGAAACTCTCCTCGGGCAGCAAACCACAGCCCCAACGTGCCTCGGATCCAGAAAGCAACGCAAGCCGTTTTCGCGACCGGCCCCACGCTCTCCAAAGCGCGAAGCGGGGCTGGCCTGCCCCTGGCTCCCTGGGCCTGCTGCTTTGCTGGGGGTCTCCGGTGCCCGAAACCCACTCCCCACGGGTTCTCCTTCGTGGGGAAGCAGGATTGGGCGCGCGAAGGCCTTCTGCGCCCAGCCCCAGCCATGCCCCTTGAGCCAGCTCGGCCGCTCAGCGCCGAGGCCCCGTTGCACCGAAGGCCCAAAACGAGCTTCTGGGAACTGCATTCTGCAAAGGGAAACACTCCTCCGGCAGCAAACCACAGCCCCAATGCGCCTCGGATCCAGAGAGCAACGCAAGCCGTTTTTGCCCCCGGCCCTACGCTCTCCATAGCGCAACGCAGGGCAGGGCTGCCCCTGGCTACCAGAGCCCTGCTGCTTTACTGGGTGTCTTCGGCGGCCAAAACCTTCTCCCCACGGGTTCTCCTTCGTGGGGAAGCAGGATTGGGAGCGCGAAGAAGTTCTGTGCCCAGGCCCCAGCCATGCCCCCTGAGCCAGCTTGGCCGCTCAGCGCCGAGGCCCCATCACACGGAACGCCCAAAACGAGCTTCTGGCAGCTGCATTCTGCAAAGGGAAACTCTCCTCGGGCAGCAAACCACAGCCCCAACGCGCCTCGAATCCAGAAAGCAACGCAAGCCTTTTTCAGCCCCGGCCCCACGCTCTCCATAGGGCAAAGCGGGTAGAGCTGCCCCTGGCTCCCTGGGCCCTGCTGCTTTGCTGGGGGTCTCAGCGTCCGAAACCCACTCCCCACGGGTTTTCCTTCGTGGGGAAGCAGGATTGGGCGCGAGAAGGCCTTCTGCGCCCAGGCCCCAGCCATGCCCCCTGAGCCAGCTCGGCCGCGCATCACCGAAGCCCCGTCGCACCGATGGCCCCAAACGAGCTTCTGGCAGCTGCATTCTGCAAAGGGAAACTCTCCTCGGGCAGCAAACCACAGACTCAACGCGCCTCAGATCCAGAAAGCAACGCAAGCTGTTTTCGCCACCGGCCCCACGCTCTCCATAGCGCAAAGCGGGGCTAGCCTGCCCCTGGCTCCCTGGGCCCTGCTGCTTTGCTGGGGGTCTCCGGCGGCGCAAACCCAGTCCCCAAGTGTTCTCCTTCGTGGGGAAGCAGGATTGTGCGCGCGAAAGCCTTCTGCGCCCAGCCCCAGCCATGCCCCTTGAGCCAGCTCGGCCGCTCAGCGCCGAGGCCCCGTTGCACCGAAGGCCCAAAACGAGCTTCTGGGAACTGCATTCTGCAAAATGAAACACTCCTCCGGCAGCAAACCACAGCCCCAATGCGCCTCAGATCCAGAGAGCAGCGCAAGCCGTTTTCGCCCCCGGCCCCACGCTCTCCATAGCGCAAAGCGAGGCTGGGCTGCCCCTGGCTCCCTGGGCCCTGCTGCATTGCTGGGGGTCTCCAGCGCCCGAAACCTAGTCCCCATGAGTTCTCCTTCGTGGGGAGGCAGGATTGGCCGCGCGAAGAAATTCTGCGCCCAGTCCCCAGCCATGCCTCCTGTGCCTGCTCGGCCGCTCAGCGCCGAGACCCCGTTGCACCGACGGCCCCAAACGAGCTTCTGGCAGCTGCATTCTGCAAAGGGAAAGTCTCCTCTGGCAGCAAACCACAGCCCAACGCGCCTCGGATCGAGAAAGCAACGCAAGACTTTTTCGACCCCGGCCCTCTGCTCTCCATAGGGCGAACCGGGCCTGGGCTGCCCCGGCTCCCTGGGCCCTGCTGCTTTGCTGGGGGTCTCCGGTGCCCGAAACCTAGTCCCCATGAGTTCTCCTTCGTGGGGAGGCAGGATTGGGCACGCGAAGACGTTCTGCGCCCAGTCCCCAGCCATGCCTCCTGTGCCAGCTCGGCCGCTCAGCGCCGAGGCCCCGTCGCACCGACGGCCCCAAACGAGCTTCTGGCAGCTGCATTCTGCAAAGGGAAAGTCTCCTCGGGCAGCAAACCACAGCCCCAACGCGCATCGGATCGAGAAAGCAACGCAAGCCGTTTTCGCCCCCGGCCCTCTGCTCTCCATAGGGCGAACCGGGCCTGGGCTGCCCCGGCTCCCTGGGCCCTGCTGCTTTGCTGGGGGTCTCCGGTGCCCGAAACCCACTCCCCACGGGTTCTCCTTCGTGGGGAAGCAGGATTGGGCGCGTGAAGGCCTTCTGCGCCCAGCCCCAGCCATGCCCCTTGAGCCAGCTCGGCCGCTCAGCGCCGAGGCCCCGTTGCACCGAAGGCCCAAAACGAGCTTCTGGGAACTGCATTCTGCAAAGTGAAACACTCCTCCGGCAGCAAACCACAGCCCCAATGCGCCTCGGATCCAGAGAGCAACGCAAGCCGTTTTTGCCCCCGGCCCCACGCTCTCCATAGGGCAAAGCAGGGCTGAGCTGACCCTGGCTCCCTGGACCCTGCTGCTTTGCTGGGTGTCTCCGGCGGAAGACACTCACTCCCCATGGGTTCTCCTTCGTTGGGAAGCAGGATTAGGGGGACGATGGCCTCATGCGCACAGTTCCCAGCCATGCCCCTTGAGCCAGCTCGGCGGCACAGCGCTGAGGTCCAGTCGCACCTTCGGCCCAAAACGAGCTTCTGGCAGCTGCATTCTGCAAAGGGAAACACTCCTCGAGCAGCAAACCACAGCCCCAACGCGCGTCGGATCCAGAAAGCAACGCAAGCCGTTTTCGCCCCCACCCCACCATCTCCATAGGGCAAAGCGGGGCTGGACTGCCCCTGGCTCCCTGGGCCCTGCTGCTTTGCTGGGGGTCTTGGCGGCGGAAAACCACTCCCCACGGGTTTTCCTTCGTGGGGAAGCAGGATTGGGCGCGAGAAGGCCTTCTGCGCCCAGGCCCCAGCCATGCCCCCTGAGCCAGCTCGGCCGCGCATCACCGAAGCCCCGTCGCACCGATGGCCCCAAACGAGCTTCTGGCAGCTGCATTCTGCAAAGGGAAACTCTCCTCGGGCAGCAAACCACAGACTCAACGCGCCTCAGATCCAGAAAGCAACGCAAGCTGTTTTCGCCACCGGCCCCACGCTCTCCATAGCGCAAAGCGGGGCTAGCCTGCCCCTGGCTCCCTGGGCCCTGCTGCTTTGCTGGGGGTCTCCGGCGGCGCAAACCCAGTCCCCAAGTGTTCTCCTTCGTGGGGAAGCAGGATTGTGCGCGCGAAAGCCTTCTGCGCCCAGCCCCAGCCATGCCCCTTGAGCCAGCTCGGCCGCTCAGCGCCGAGGCCCCGTTGCACCGAAGGCCCAAAACGAGCTTCTGGGAACTGCATTCTGCAAAATGAAACACTCCTCCGGCAGCAAACCACAGCCCCAATGCGCCTCAGATCCAGAGAGCAGCGCAAGCCGTTTTCGCCCCCGGCCCCACGCTCTCCATAGCGCAAAGCGAGGCTGGGCTGCCCCTGGCTCCCTGGGCCCTGCTGCATTGCTGGGGGTCTCCAGCGCCCGAAACCTAGTCCCCATGAGTTCTCCTTCGTGGGGAGGCAGGATTGGCCGCGCGAAGAAATTCTGCGCCCAGTCCCCAGCCATGCCTCCTGTGCCTGCTCGGCCGCTCAGCGCCGAGACCCCGTTGCACCGACGGCCCCAAACGAGCTTCTGGCAGCTGCATTCTGCAAAGGGAAAGTCTCCTCTGGCAGCAAACCACAGCCCAACGCGCCTCGGATCGAGAAAGCAACGCAAGACTTTTTCGACCCCGGCCCTCTGCTCTCCATAGGGCGAACCGGGCCTGGGCTGCCCCGGCTCCCTGGGCCCTGCTGCTTTGCTGGGGGTCTCCGGTGCCCGAAACCTAGTCCCCATGAGTTCTCCTTCGTGGGGAGGCAGGATTGGGCACGCGAAGACGTTCTGCGCCCAGTCCCCAGCCATGCCTCCTGTGCCAGCTCGGCCGCTCAGCGCCGAGGCCCCGTCGCACCGACGGCCCCAAACGAGCTTCTGGCAGCTGCATTCTGCAAAGGGAAAGTCTCCTCGGGCAGCAAACCACAGCCCCAACGCGCATCGGATCGAGAAAGCAACGCAAGCCGTTTTCGCCCCCGGCCCTCTGCTCTCCATAGGGCGAACCGGGCCTGGGCTGCCCCGGCTCCCTGGGCCCTGCTGCTTTGCTGGGGGTCTCCGGTGCCCGAAACCCACTCCCCACGGGTTCTCCTTCGTGGGGAAGCAGGATTGGGCGCGTGAAGGCCTTCTGCGCCCAGCCCCAGCCATGCCCCTTGAGCCAGCTCGGCCGCTCAGCGCCGAGGCCCCGTTGCACCGAAGGCCCAAAACGAGCTTCTGGGAACTGCATTCTGCAAAGTGAAACACTCCTCCGGCAGCAAACCACAGCCCCAATGCGCCTCGGATCCAGAGAGCAACGCAAGCCGTTTTTGCCCCCGGCCCCACGCTCTCCATAGGGCAAAGCAGGGCTGAGCTGACCCTGGCTCCCTGGACCCTGCTGCTTTGCTGGGTGTCTCCGGCGGAAGACACTCACTCCCCATGGGTTCTCCTTCGTTGGGAAGCAGGATTAGGGGGACGATGGCCTCATGCGCACAGTTCCCAGCCATGCCCCTTGAGCCAGCTCGGCGGCACAGCGCTGAGGTCCAGTCGCACCTTCGGCCCAAAACGAGCTTCTGGCAGCTGCATTCTGCAAAGGGAAACACTCCTCGAGCAGCAAACCACAGCCCCAACGCGCGTCGGATCCAGAAAGCAACGCAAGCCGTTTTCGCCCCCACCCCACCATCTCCATAGGGCAAAGCGGGGCTGGACTGCCCCTGGCTCCCTGGGCCCTGCTGCTTTGCTGGGGGTCTTGGCGGCGGAAAACCACTCCCCACGGGTTTTCCTTCGTGGGGAAGCAGGATTGGGCGCGAGAAGGCCTTCTGCGCCCAGGCCCCAGCCATGCCCCCTGAGCCAGCTCGGCCGCGCATCACCGAAGCCCCGTCGCACCGATGGCCCCAAACGAGCTTCTGGCAGCTGCATTCTGCAAAGGGAAACTCTCCTCGGGCAGCAAACCACAGACTCAACGCGCCTCAGATCCAGAAAGCAACGCAAGCTGTTTTCGCCACCGGCCCCACGCTCTCCATAGCGCAAAGCGGGGCTAGCCTGCCCCTGGCTCCCTGGGCCCTGCTGCTTTGCTGGGGGTCTCCGGCGGCGCAAACCCAGTCCCCAAGTGTTCTCCTTCGTGGGGAAGCAGGATTGTGCGCGCGAAAGCCTTCTGCGCCCAGCCCCAGCCATGCCCCTTGAGCCAGCTCGGCCGCTCAGCGCCGAGGCCCCGTTGCACCGAAGGCCCAAAACGAGCTTCTGGGAACTGCATTCTGCAAAATGAAACACTCCTCCGGCAGCAAACCACAGCCCCAATGCGCCTCAGATCCAGAGAGCAGCGCAAGCCGTTTTCGCCCCCGGCCCCACGCTCTCCATAGCGCAAAGCGAGGCTGGGCTGCCCCTGGCTCCCTGGGCCCTGCTGCATTGCTGGGGGTCTCCAGCGCCCGAAACCTAGTCCCCATGAGTTCTCCTTCGTGGGGAGGCAGGATTGGCCGCGCGAAGAAATTCTGCGCCCAGTCCCCAGCCATGCCTCCTGTGCCTGCTCGGCCGCTCAGCGCCGAGACCCCGTTGCACCGACGGCCCCAAACGAGCTTCTGGCAGCTGCATTCTGCAAAGGGAAAGTCTCCTCTGGCAGCAAACCACAGCCCAACGCGCCTCGGATCGAGAAAGCAACGCAAGACTTTTTCGACCCCGGCCCTCTGCTCTCCATAGGGCGAACCGGGCCTGGGCTGCCCCGGCTCCCTGGGCCCTGCTGCTTTGCTGGGGGTCTCCGGTGCCCGAAACCTAGTCCCCATGAGTTCTCCTTCGTGGGGAGGCAGGATTGGGCACGCGAAGACGTTCTGCGCCCAGTCCCCAGCCATGCCTCCTGTGCCAGCTCGGCCGCTCAGCGCCGAGGCCCCGTCGCACCGACGGCCCCAAACGAGCTTCTGGCAGCTGCATTCTGCAAAGGGAAAGTCTCCTCGGGCAGCAAACCACAGCCCCAACGCGCATCGGATCGAGAAAGCAACGCAAGCCGTTTTCGCCCCCGGCCCTCTGCTCTCCATAGGGCGAACCGGGCCTGGGCTGCCCCGGCTCCCTGGGCCCTGCTGCTTTGCTGGGGGTCTCCGGTGCCCGAAACCCACTCCCCACGGGTTCTCCTTCGTGGGGAAGCAGGATTGGGCGCGTGAAGGCCTTCTGCGCCCAGCCCCAGCCATGCCCCTTGAGCCAGCTCGGCCGCTCAGCGCCGAGGCCCCGTTGCACCGAAGGCCCAAAACGAGCTTCTGGGAACTGCATTCTGCAAAGTGAAACACTCCTCCGGCAGCAAACCACAGCCCCAATGCGCCTCGGATCCAGAGAGCAACGCAAGCCGTTTTTGCCCCCGGCCCCACGCTCTCCATAGGGCAAAGCAGGGCTGAGCTGACCCTGGCTCCCTGGACCCTGCTGCTTTGCTGGGTGTCTCCGGCGGAAGACACTCACTCCCCATGGGTTCTCCTTCGTTGGGAAGCAGGATTAGGGGGACGATGGCCTCATGCGCACAGTTCCCAGCCATGCCCCTTGAGCCAGCTCGGCGGCACAGCGCTGAGGTCCAGTCGCACCTTCGGCCCAAAACGAGCTTCTGGCAGCTGCATTCTGCAAAGGGAAACACTCCTCGAGCAGCAAACCACAGCCCCAACGCGCGTCGGATCCAGAAAGCAACGCAAGCCGTTTTCGCCCCCACCCCACCATCTCCATAGGGCAAAGCGGGGCTGGACTGCCCCTGGCTCCCTGGGCCCTGCTGCTTTGCTGGGGGTCTTGGCGGCGGAAAACCACTCCCCACGGGTTTTCCTTCGTGGGGAAGCAGGATTGGGCGCGAGAAGGCCTTCTGCGCCCAGGCCCCAGCCATGCCCCCTGAGCCAGCTCGGCCGCGCATCACCGAAGCCCCGTCGCACCGATGGCCCCAAACGAGCTTCTGGCAGCTGCATTCTGCAAAGGGAAACTCTCCTCGGGCAGCAAACCACAGACTCAACGCGCCTCAGATCCAGAAAGCAACGCAAGCTGTTTTCGCCACCGGCCCCACGCTCTCCATAGCGCAAAGCGGGGCTAGCCTGCCCCTGGCTCCCTGGGCCCTGCTGCTTTGCTGGGGGTCTCCGGCGGCGCAAACCCAGTCCCCAAGTGTTCTCCTTCGTGGGGAAGCAGGATTGTGCGCGCGAAAGCCTTCTGCGCCCAGCCCCAGCCATGCCCCTTGAGCCAGCTCGGCCGCTCAGCGCCGAGGCCCCGTTGCACCGAAGGCCCAAAACGAGCTTCTGGGAACTGCATTCTGCAAAATGAAACACTCCTCCGGCAGCAAACCACAGCCCCAATGCGCCTCAGATCCAGAGAGCAGCGCAAGCCGTTTTCGCCCCCGGCCCCACGCTCTCCATAGCGCAAAGCGAGGCTGGGCTGCCCCTGGCTCCCTGGGCCCTGCTGCATTGCTGGGGGTCTCCAGCGCCCGAAACCTAGTCCCCATGAGTTCTCCTTCGTGGGGAGGCAGGATTGGCCGCGCGAAGAAATTCTGCGCCCAGTCCCCAGCCATGCCTCCTGTGCCTGCTCGGCCGCTCAGCGCCGAGACCCCGTTGCACCGACGGCCCCAAACGAGCTTCTGGCAGCTGCATTCTGCAAAGGGAAAGTCTCCTCTGGCAGCAAACCACAGCCCAACGCGCCTCGGATCGAGAAAGCAACGCAAGACTTTTTCGACCCCGGCCCTCTGCTCTCCATAGGGCGAACCGGGCCTGGGCTGCCCCGGCTCCCTGGGCCCTGCTGCTTTGCTGGGGGTCTCCGGTGCCCGAAACCTAGTCCCCATGAGTTCTCCTTCGTGGGGAGGCAGGATTGGGCACGCGAAGACGTTCTGCGCCCAGTCCCCAGCCATGCCTCCTGTGCCAGCTCGGCCGCTCAGCGCCGAGGCCCCGTCGCACCGACGGCCCCAAACGAGCTTCTGGCAGCTGCATTCTGCAAAGGGAAAGTCTCCTCGGGCAGCAAACCACAGCCCCAACGCGCATCGGATCGAGAAAGCAACGCAAGCCGTTTTCGCCCCCGGCCCTCTGCTCTCCATAGGGCGAACCGGGCCTGGGCTGCCCCGGCTCCCTGGGCCCTGCTGCTTTGCTGGGGGTCTCCGGTGCCCGAAACCCACTCCCCACGGGTTCTCCTTCGTGGGGAAGCAGGATTGGGCGCGTGAAGGCCTTCTGCGCCCAGCCCCAGCCATGCCCCTTGAGCCAGCTCGGCCGCTCAGCGCCGAGGCCCCGTTGCACCGAAGGCCCAAAACGAGCTTCTGGGAACTGCATTCTGCAAAGTGAAACACTCCTCCGGCAGCAAACCACAGCCCCAATGCGCCTCGGATCCAGAGAGCAACGCAAGCCGTTTTTGCCCCCGGCCCCACGCTCTCCATAGGGCAAAGCAGGGCTGAGCTGACCCTGGCTCCCTGGACCCTGCTGCTTTGCTGGGTGTCTCCGGCGGAAGACACTCACTCCCCATGGGTTCTCCTTCGTTGGGAAGCAGGATTAGGGGGACGATGGCCTCATGCGCACAGTTCCCAGCCATGCCCCTTGAGCCAGCTCGGCGGCACAGCGCTGAGGTCCAGTCGCACCTTCGGCCCAAAACGAGCTTCTGGCAGCTGCATTCTGCAAAGGGAAACACTCCTCGAGCAGCAAACCACAGCCCCAACGCGCGTCGGATCCAGAAAGCAACGCAAGCCGTTTTCGCCCCCACCCCACCATCTCCATAGGGCAAAGCGGGGCTGGACTGCCCCTGGCTCCCTGGGCCCTGCTGCTTTGCTGGGGGTCTTGGCGGCGGAAAACCACTCCCCACGGGTTTTCCTTCGTGGGGAAGCAGGATTGGGCGCGAGAAGGCCTTCTGCGCCCAGGCCCCAGCCATGCCCCCTGAGCCAGCTCGGCCGCGCATCACCGAAGCCCCGTCGCACCGATGGCCCCAAACGAGCTTCTGGCAGCTGCATTCTGCAAAGGGAAACTCTCCTCGGGCAGCAAACCACAGACTCAACGCGCCTCAGATCCAGAAAGCAACGCAAGCTGTTTTCGCCACCGGCCCCACGCTCTCCATAGCGCAAAGCGGGGCTAGCCTGCCCCTGGCTCCCTGGGCCCTGCTGCTTTGCTGGGGGTCTCCGGCGGCGCAAACCCAGTCCCCAAGTGTTCTCCTTCGTGGGGAAGCAGGATTGTGCGCGCGAAAGCCTTCTGCGCCCAGCCCCAGCCATGCCCCTTGAGCCAGCTCGGCCGCTCAGCGCCGAGGCCCCGTTGCACCGAAGGCCCAAAACGAGCTTCTGGGAACTGCATTCTGCAAAATGAAACACTCCTCCGGCAGCAAACCACAGCCCCAATGCGCCTCAGATCCAGAGAGCAGCGCAAGCCGTTTTCGCCCCCGGCCCCACGCTCTCCATAGCGCAAAGCGAGGCTGGGCTGCCCCTGGCTCCCTGGGCCCTGCTGCATTGCTGGGGGTCTCCAGCGCCCGAAACCTAGTCCCCATGAGTTCTCCTTCGTGGGGAGGCAGGATTGGCCGCGCGAAGAAATTCTGCGCCCAGTCCCCAGCCATGCCTCCTGTGCCTGCTCGGCCGCTCAGCGCCGAGACCCCGTTGCACCGACGGCCCCAAACGAGCTTCTGGCAGCTGCATTCTGCAAAGGGAAAGTCTCCTCTGGCAGCAAACCACAGCCCAACGCGCCTCGGATCGAGAAAGCAACGCAAGACTTTTTCGACCCCGGCCCTCTGCTCTCCATAGGGCGAACCGGGCCTGGGCTGCCCCGGCTCCCTGGGCCCTGCTGCTTTGCTGGGGGTCTCCGGTGCCCGAAACCTAGTCCCCATGAGTTCTCCTTCGTGGGGAGGCAGGATTGGGCACGCGAAGACGTTCTGCGCCCAGTCCCCAGCCATGCCTCCTGTGCCAGCTCGGCCGCTCAGCGCCGAGGCCCCGTCGCACCGACGGCCCCAAACGAGCTTCTGGCAGCTGCATTCTGCAAAGGGAAAGTCTCCTCGGGCAGCAAACCACAGCCCCAACGCGCATCGGATCGAGAAAGCAACGCAAGCCGTTTTCGCCCCCGGCCCTCTGCTCTCCATAGGGCGAACCGGGCCTGGGCTGCCCCGGCTCCCTGGGCCCTGCTGCTTTGCTGGGGGTCTCCGGTGCCCGAAACCCACTCCCCACGGGTTCTCCTTCGTGGGGAAGCAGGATTGGGCGCGTGAAGGCCTTCTGCGCCCAGCCCCAGCCATGCCCCTTGAGCCAGCTCGGCCGCTCAGCGCCGAGGCCCCGTTGCACCGAAGGCCCAAAACGAGCTTCTGGGAACTGCATTCTGCAAAGTGAAACACTCCTCCGGCAGCAAACCACAGCCCCAATGCGCCTCGGATCCAGAGAGCAACGCAAGCCGTTTTTGCCCCCGGCCCCACGCTCTCCATAGGGCAAAGCAGGGCTGAGCTGACCCTGGCTCCCTGGACCCTGCTGCTTTGCTGGGTGTCTCCGGCGGAAGACACTCACTCCCCATGGGTTCTCCTTCGTTGGGAAGCAGGATTAGGGGGACGATGGCCTCATGCGCACAGTTCCCAGCCATGCCCCTTGAGCCAGCTCGGCGGCACAGCGCTGAGGTCCAGTCGCACCTTCGGCCCAAAACGAGCTTCTGGCAGCTGCATTCTGCAAAGGGAAACACTCCTCGAGCAGCAAACCACAGCCCCAACGCGCGTCGGATCCAGAAAGCAACGCAAGCCGTTTTCGCCCCCACCCCACCATCTCCATAGGGCAAAGCGGGGCTGGACTGCCCCTGGCTCCCTGGGCCCTGCTGCTTTGCTGGGGGTCTTGGCGGCGGAAAACCACTCCCCACGGGTTTTCCTTCGTGGGGAAGCAGGTTGGGCAGGCGAAGGCCTTCTGCGCACACTCCCCAGCCATGCCACCTGAGCCAGCTCGGCCGCTCAGCGCCGAGGCCCCATCACACGGAACGCCCCAAACGAGCTTCTGGCAGCTGCATTCTGCAAAGGGAAACTCTCCTCGGGCAGCAAACCACAGCCCCAAGGGGCCTCGGATCCAGAAAGCAACGCAAGCCGTTTTCGCGACCGGCCCCACGCTCTCCAAAGCGCGAAGCGGGGCTGGCCTGCCCCTGGCTCCCTGGGCCTGCTGCTTTGCTGGGGGTCTCCGGTGCCCGAAACCCACTCCCCACGGGTTCTCCTTCGTGGGGAAGCAGGATTGGGCGCGCGAAGGCCTTCTGCGCCCAGCCCCAGCCATGCCCCTTGAGCCAGCTCGGCCGCTCAGCGCCGAGGCCCCGTTGCACCGAAGGCCCAAAACGAGCTTCTGGGAACTGCATTCTGCAAAGGGAAACACTCCTCCGGCAGCAAACCACAGCCCCAATGCGCCTCGGATCCAGAGAGCAACGCAAGCCGTTTTTGCCCCCGGCCCTACGCTCTCCATAGCGCAACGCAGGGCAGGGCTGCCCCTGGCTACCAGAGCCCTGCTGCTTTACTGGGTGTCTTCGGCGGCCAAAACCTTCTCCCCACGGGTTCTCCTTCGTGGGGAAGCAGGATTGGGAGCGCGAAGAAGTTCTGTGCCCAGGCCCCAGCCATGCCCCCTGAGCCAGCTTGGCCGCTCAGCGCCGAGGCCCCATCACACGGAACGCCCAAAACGAGCTTCTGGCAGCTGCATTCTGCAAAGGGAAACTCTCCTCGGGCAGCAAACCACAGCCCCAACGCGCCTCGAATCCAGAAAGCAACGCAAGCCTTTTTCAGCCCCGGCCCCACGCTCTCCATAGGGCAAAGCGGGTAGAGCTGCCCCTGGCTCCCTGGGCCCTGCTGCTTTGCTGGGGGTCTCAGCGTCCGAAACCCACTCCCCACGGGTTTTCCTTCGTGGGGAAGCAGGATTGGGCGCGAGAAGGCCTTCTGCGCCCAGGCCCCAGCCATGCCCCCTGAGCCAGCTCGGCCGCGCATCGCCAAAGCCCCGTCGCACCGATGGCCCCAAACGAGCTTCTGGCAGCTGCATTCTGCAAAGGGAAACTCTCCTCGGGCAGCAAACCACAGACTCAACGCGCCTCAGATCCAGAAAGCAACGCAAGCTCTTTTCGCCACCGGCCCCACGCTCTCCATAGCGCAAAGCGGGGCTAGCCTGCCCCTGGCTCCCTGGGCCCTGCTGCTTTGCTGGGGGTCTCCGGCGGCGCAAACCCAGTCCCCAAGTGTTCTCCTTCGTGGGGAAGCAGGATTGTGCGCGCGAAAGCCTTCTGCGCCCAGCCCCAGCCATGCCCCTTGAGCCAGCTTGGCCGCTCAGCGCCGAGGCCCCGTTGCACCGAAGGCCCAAAACGAGCTTCTGGGAACTGCATTCTGCAAAATGAAACACTCCTCCGGCAGCAAACCACAGCCCCAATGCGCCTCAGATCCAGAGAGCAGCGCAAGCCGTTTTCGCCCCCGGCCCCACGCTCTCCATAGCGCAAAGCGAGGCTGGGCTGCCCCTGGCTCCCTGGGCCCTGCTGCATTGCTGGGGGTCTCCAGCGCCCGAAACCTAGTCCCCATGAGTTCTCCTTCGTGGGGAGGCAGGATTGGCCGCGCGAAGAAATTCTGCGCCCAGTCCCCAGCCATGCCTCCTGTGCCTGCTCGGCCGCTCAGCGCCGAGACCCCGTTGCACCGACGGCCCCAAACGAGCTTCTGGCAGCTGCATTCTGCAAAGGGAAAGTCTCCTCTGGCAGCAAACCACAGCCCAACGCGCCTCGGATCGAGAAAGCAACGCAAGACTTTTTCGACCCCGGCCCTCTGCTCTCCATAGGGCGAACCGGGCCTGGGCTGCCCCGGCTCCCTGGGCCCTGCTGCTTTGCTGGGGGTCTCCGGTGCCCGAAACCTAGTCCCCATGAGTTCTCCTTCGTGGGGAGGCAGGATTGGGCACGCGAAGACGTTCTGCGCCCAGTCCCCAGCCATGCCTCCTGTGCCAGCTCGGCCGCTCAGCGCCGAGGCCCCGTCGCACCGACGGCCCCAAACGAGCTTCTGGCAGCTGCATTCTGCAAAGGGAAAGTCTCCTCGGGCAGCAAACCACAGCCCCAACGCGCATCGGATCGAGAAAGCAACGCAAGCCGTTTTCGCCCCCGGCCCTCTGCTCTCCATAGGGCGAACCGGGCCTGGGCTGCCCCGGCTCCCTGGGCCCTGCTGCTTTGCTGGGGGTCTCCGGTGCCCGAAACCCACTCCCCACGGGTTCTCCTTCGTGGGGAAGCAGGATTGGGCGCGTGAAGGCCTTCTGCGCCCAGCCCCAGCCATGCCCCTTGAGCCAGCTCGGCCGCTCATCGCCGAGGCCCCGTTGCACCGAAGGCCCAAAACGAGCTTCTGGGAACTGCATTCTGCAAAGTGAAACACTCCTCCGGCAGCAAACCACAGCCCCAATGCGCCTCGGATCCAGAGAGCAACGCAAGCCGTTTTTGCCCCCCGCCCCACGCTCTCCATAGGGCAAAGCAGGGCTGAGCTGACCCTGGCTCCCTGGACCCTGCTGCTTTGCTGGGTGTCTCCGGCGGAAGACACTCACTCCCCATGGGTTCTCCTTCGTTGGGAAGCAGGATTAGGGGGACGATGGCCTCATGCGCACAGTTCCCAGCCATGCCCCTTGAGCCAGCTCGGCGGCACAGCGCTGAGGTCCAGTCGCACCTTCGGCCCAAAACGAGCTTCTGGCAGCTGCATTCTGCAAAGGGAAACACTCCTCGAGCAGCAAACCACAGCCCCAACGCGCGTCGGATCCAGAAAGCAACGCAAGCCGTTTTCGCCCCCACCCCACCATCTCCATAGGGCAAAGCGGGGCTGGACTGCCCCTGGCTCCCTGGGCCCTGCTGCTTTGCTGGGGGTCTTGGCGGGGGAAAACCACTCCCCACGGGTTTTCCTTCGTGGGGAAGCAGGTTGGGCAGGCGAAGGCCTTCTGCGCACACTCCCCAGCCATGCCACCTGAGCCAGCTCGGCCGCTCAGCGCCGAGGCCCCATCACACGGAACGCCCCAAACGAGCTTCTGGCAGCTGCATTCTGCAAAGGGAAACTCTCCTCGGGCAGCAAACCACAGCCCCAACGTGCCTCGGATCCAGAAAGCAACGCAAGCCGTTTTCGCGACCGGCCCCACGCTCTCCAAAGCGCGAAGCGGGGCTGGCCTGCCCCTGGCTCCCTGGGCCTGCTGCTTTGCTGGGGGTCTCCGGTGCCCGAAACCCACTCCCCACGGGTTCTCCTTCGTGGGGAAGCAGGATTGGGCGCGCGAAGGCCTTCTGCGCCCAGCCCCAGCCATGCCCCTTGAGCCAGCTCGGCCGCTCAGCGCCGAGGCCCCGTTGCACCGAAGGCCCAAAACGAGCTTCTGGGAACTGCATTCTGCAAAGGGAAACACTCCTCCGGCAGCAAACCACAGCCCCAATGCGCCTCGGATCCAGAGAGCAACGCAAGCCGTTTTTGCCCCCGGCCCTACGCTCTCCATACCGCAACGCAGGGCAGGGCTGCCCCTGGCTACCAGAGCCCTGCTGCTTTACTGGGTGTCTTCGGCGGCCAAAACCTTCTCCCCACGGGTTCTCCTTCGTGGGGAAGCAGGATTGGGAGCGCGAAGAAGTTCTGTGCCCAGGCCCCAGCCATGCCCCCTGAGCCAGCTTGGCCGCTCAGCGCCGAGGCCCCATCACACGGAACGCCCAAAACGAGCTTCTGGCAGCTGCATTCTGCAAAGGGAAACTCTCCTCGGGCAGCAAACCACAGCCCCAACGCGCCTCGAATCCAGAAAGCAACGCAAGCGTTTTTCAGCCCCGGCCCCACGCTCTCCATAGGGCAGAGCGGGTAGAGCTGCCCCTGGCTCCCTGGGCCCTGCTGCTTTGCTGGGGGTCTCAGCGTCCGAAACCCACTCCCCACGGGTTTTCCTTCGTGGGGAAGCAGGATTGGGCGCGAGAAGGCCTTCTGCGCCCAGTCCCCAGCCATGCCTCCTGTGCCAGCTCGGCCGCTCAGCGCCGAGGCCCCGTCGCACCGACGGCCCCAAACGAGCTTCTGGCAGCTGCATTCTGCAAAGGGAAAGTCTCCTCGGGCAGCAAACCACAGCCCCAACGCGCATCGGATCGAGAAAGCAACGCAAGCCGTTTTCGCCCCCGGCCCTCTGCTCTCCATAGGGCGAACCGGGCCTGGGCTGCCCCGGCTCCCTGGGCCCTGCTGCTTTGCTGGGGGTCTCCGGTGCCCGAAACCCACTCCCCACGGGTTCTCCTTCGTGGGGAAGCAGGATTGGGCGCGTGAAGGCCTTCTGCGCCCAGCCCCAGCCATGCCCCTTGAGCCAGCTCGGCCGCTCATCGCCGAGGCCTCGTTGCACCGAAGGCCCAAAACGAGCTTCTGGGAACTGCATTCTGCAAAGTGAAACACTCCTCCGGCAGCAAACCACAGCCCCAATGCGCCTCGGATCCAGAGAGCAACGCAAGCCGTTTTTGCCCCCGGCCCCACGCTCTCCATAGGGCAAAGCAGGGCTGAGCTGACCCTGGCTCCCTGGACCCTGCTGCTTTGCTGGGTGTCTCCGGCGGAAGACACTCACTCCCCATGGGTTCTCCTTCGTTGGGAAGCAGGATTAGGGGGACGATGGCCTCATGCGCACAGTTCCCAGCCATGCCCCTTGAGCCAGCTCGGCGGCACAGCGCTGAGGTCCAGTCGCACCTTCGGCCCAAAACGAGCTTCTGGCAGCTGCATTCTGCAAAGGGAAACACTCCTCGAGCAGCAAACCACAGCCCCAACGCGCGTCGGATCCAGAAAGCAACGCAAGCCGTTTTCGCCCCCACCCCACCATCTCCATAGGGCAAAGCGGGGCTGGACTGCCCCTGGCTCCCTGGGCCCTGCTGCTTTGCTGGGGGTCTTGGCGGCGGAAAACCACTCCCCACGGGTTTTCCTTCGTGGGGAAGCAGGTTGGGCAGGCGAAGGCCTTCTGCGCACACTCCCCAGCCATGCCACCTGAGCCAGCTCGGCCGCTCAGCGCCGAGGCCCCATCACACGGAACGCCCCAAACGAGCTTCTGGCAGCTGCATTCTGCAAAGGGAAACTCTCCTCGGGCAGCAAACCACAGCCCCAACGTGCCTCGGATCCAGAAAGCAACGCAAGCCGTTTTCGCGACCGGCCCCACGCTCTCCAAAGCGCGAAGCGGGGCTGGCCTGCCCCTGGCTCCCTGGGCCTGCTGCTTTGCTGGGGGTCTCCGGTGCCCGAAACCCACTCCCCACGGGTTCTCCTTCGTGGGGAAGCAGGATTGGGCGCGCGAAGGCCTTCTGCGCCCAGCCCCAGCCATGCCCCTTGAGCCAGCTCGGCCGCTCAGCGCCGAGGCCCCGTTGCACCGAAGGCCCAAAACGAGCTTCTGGGAACTGCATTCTGCAAAGGGAAACACTCCTCCGGCAGCAAACCACAGCCCCAATGCGCCTCGGATCCAGAGAGCAACGCAAGCCGTTTTTGCCCCCGGCCCTACGCTCTCCATAGCGCAACGCAGGGCAGGGCTGCCCCTGGCTACCAGAGCCCTGCTGCTTTACTGGGTGTCTTCGGCGGCCAAAACCTTCTCCCCACGGGTTCTCCTTCGTGGGGAAGCAGGATTGGGAGCGCGAAGAAGTTCTGTGCCCAGGCCCCAGCCATGCCCCCTGAGCCAGCTCGGCCGCTCAGCGCCGAGGCCCCATCACACGGAACGCCCAAAACGAGCTTCTGGCAGCTGCATTCTGCAAAGGGAAACTCTCCTCGGGCAGCAAACCACAGCCCCAACGCGCCTCGAATCCAGAAAGCAACGCAAGCCTTTTTCAGCCCCGGCCCCACGCTCTCCATAGGGCAAAGCGGGTAGAGCTGCCCCTGGCTCCCTGGGCCCTGCTGCTTTGCTGGGGGTCTCAGCGTCCGAAACCCACTCCCCACGGGTTTTCCTTCGTGGGGAAGCAGGATTGGGCGCGAGAAGGCCTTCTGCGCCCAGGCCCCAGCCATGCCCCCTGAGCCAGCTCGGCCGCGCATCGCCGAAGCCCCGTCGCACCGATGGCCCCAAACGAGCTTCTGGCAGCTGCATTCTGCAAAGGGAAACTCTCCTCGGGCAGCAAACCACAGACTCAACGCGCCTCAGATCCAGAAAGCAACGCAAGCTCTTTTCGCCACCGGCCCCACGCTCTCCATAGCGCAAAGCGGGGCTAGCCTGCCCCTGGCTCCCTGGGCCCTGCTGCTTTGCTGGGGGTCTCCGGCGGCGCAAACCCAGTCCCCAAGTGTTCTCCTTCGTGGGGAAGCAGGATTGTGCGCGCGAAAGCCTTCTGCGCCCAGCCCCAGCCATGCCCCTTGAGCCAGCTCGGCCGCTCAGCGCCGAGGCCCCGTTGCACCGAAGGCCCAAAACGAGCTTCTGGGAACTGCATTCTGCAAAATGAAACACTCCTCCGGCAGCAAACCACAGCCCCAATGCGCCTCAGATCCAGAGAGCAGCGCAAGCCGTTTTCGCCCCCGGCCCCACGCTCTCCATAGCGCAAAGCGAGGCTGGGCTGCCCCTGGCTCCCTGGGCCCTGCTGCATTGCTGGGGGTCTCCAGCGCCCGAAACCTAGTCCCCATGAGTTCTCCTTCGTGGGGAGGCAGGATTGGCCGCGCGAAGAAATTCTGCGCCCAGTCCCCAGCCATGCCTCCTGTGCCTGCTCGGCCGCTCAGCGCCGAGGCCCCGTTGCACCGACTGCCCCAAACGAGCTTCTGGCAGCTGCATTCTGCAAAGGGAAAGTCTCCTCTGGCAGCAAACCACAGCCCAACGCGCCTCGGATCGAGAAAGCAACGCAAGACTTTTTCGCCCCCGGCCCTCTGCTCTCCATAGGGCGAACCGGGCCTGGGCTGCCCCGGCTCCCTGGGCCCTGCTGCTTTGCTGGGGGTCTCCGGTGCCCGAAACCTAGTCCCCATGAGTTCTCCTTCGTGGGGAGGCAGGATTGGGCGCGCGAAGACGTTCTGCGCCCAGTCCCCAGCCATGCCTCCTGTGCCAGCTCTGCCGCTCAGCGCCGAGGCCCCGTCGCACCGACGGCCCCAAACGAGCTTCTGGCAGCTGCATTCTGCAAAGGGAAAGTCTCCTCGGGCAGCAAACCACAGCCCCAACGCGCCTCGGATCGAGAAAGCAACGCAAGCCGTTTTCGCCCCCAGCCCTCTGCTCTCCATAGGGCGAACCGGGCCTGGGCTGCCCCGGCTCCCTGGCCCCTGCTGCTTTGCTGGGGGTCTCCGGTGCCCGAAACCCAGTCCCCACGGGTTCTCCTTCGTGGGGAAGAAGGATTGGGCGCGCGAAGGCCTTCTGCGCCCAGCCCCAACCATGCCCTTGAGCCAGCTCGGCCGCTCAGCGCCGAGGCCCCGTTGCACCAAAGGCCCAAAACGAGCTTCTGGGAACTGCATTCTGCTAAGGGAAACACTCCTCCGGCAGCAAACCACAGCCCCAATGCGCCTCGGATCCAGAGAGCAACGCAAGCCGTTTTTGCCCCCGGCCCCACGCTCTCCATAGGGCAAAGCAGGGCTGAGCTGACCCTGGCTCCCTGGACCCTGCTGCTTTGCTGGGTGTCTCCGGCGGAAGACACTCACTCCCCACGGGTTCTCCTTCGTTGGGAAGCAGGATTAGGGGGACGATGGCCTCATGCGCACAGTTCCCAGCCATGCCCCTTGAGCCAGCTCGGCGGCACAGCGCTGAGGTCCAGTCGCCCCTTCGGCCCAAAACGAGCTTCTGGGAACTGCATTCTGCAAAGGGAAACACTCCTCGAGCAGCAAACCACAGCCCCAACGCGCATCGGATCCAGAAAGCAACGCAAGCCGTTTTCGCCCCCGCCCCACCCTCTCCATAGCGCAACGCAGGGTAGGGCTGCCCCTGGCTACCAGAGCCCTGCTGTTTACTGGGTGTCTTTGGCGGCCAAAACCTTCTCCCCACGGGTTCTCCTTCGTGGGGATACAGGATTGGGCGCGCGAAGAAGTTCTGTGCCCAGGCCCCAGCCATGCCCCCTGAGCCAGCTCGGCCACTCAGCGCCGAGGCCCCATCACACGGAACGCCCCAAAGGAGCTTCTGGCAGCTGCATTCTGCAAAGGGAAACTCTCCTCGGGCAGCAAACCACAGCCCCAACGCGCCTCGGTTCGAGAAAGCAACGCAAGCCGTTTTTGCCCCCGGCCCTACGCTCTCCATAGCGCAACGCAGGGCAGGGCTGCCCCTGGCTACCAGAGCCCTGCTGCTTTACTGGGTGTCTTCGGCGGCCAAAACCTTCTCCCCACGGGTTCTCCTTCGTGGGGAAGCAGGATTGGGAGCGCGAAGAAGTTCTGTGCCCAGGCCCCAGCCATGCCCCCTGAGCCAGCTTGGCCGCTCAGCGCCGAGGCCCCATCACACGGAACGCACAAAACGAACTTCTGGCAGCTGCATTCTGCAAAGGGAAACTCTCCTCGGGCAGCAAACCACAGCCCCAACGCGCCTCGGATCCAGAAAGCAACGCAAGCCTTTTTCAGCCCCGGCCCCACGCTCTCCATAGGGCAAAGCGGGTAGAGCTGCTCCTGGCTCCCTGGGCCCTGCTGCTTTGCTGGGGGTCTCAGCGTCCGAAATCCACTCCCCACGGGTTTTCCTTCGTGGGGAAGCAGGATTGGGCGCGAGAAGGCCTTCTGCGCCCAGGCCCCAGCCATGCCCCTTGAGCCAGCTCGGAGGCACAGCGCTGAGGTCCAGTCGCACCTTCGGCCCAAAACGAGCTTCTGGCAGCTGCATTCTGCAAAGGAAAGTCTCCTCGGGCAGCAAACCACAGCCCCAACGCGCCTCGGATCGAGAAAGCAACCCAAGCCGTTTTCGCCCCCGGCCCTCTGCTCTTCATAGGGCGAACCGGGCCTGGGCTGCCCCGGCTCCCTGGGCCCTGCTGCTTTGCTGGGGGTCTCCGGTGCCCGAAACCCACTCCCCACGGGTTCTCTTTCGTGGGGAAGCAGGATTCGGCGCGCGAAGGCCTTCTGCGCCCAGCCCCAACCATGCCCCTTGAGCCAGCTCGGCCGCTCAGCGCCGAGGCCCCGTTGCACCAAAGGCCCAAAACGAGCTTCTGGGAACTGCATTCTGCAAAGGGAAACACTCCTCCGGCAGCAAACCACAGCCCCAATGCGCCTCGGATCCAGAGAGCAACGCAAGCCGTTTTTGCCCCCGGCCCCACGCTCTCCATAGGGCAAAGCAGGGCTGAGCTGACCCTGGCTCCCTGGACCCTGCTGCTTTGCTGGGTGTCTCCGGCGGAAACACTCACTCCCCATGGGTTCTCCTTCGTTGGGAAGCAGGACTAGGGGGACGATGGCCTCATGCGCACAGTTCCCAGCCATGCCCCTTGAGCCAGCTCGGCGGCACAGCGCTGAGGTCCAGTCGCACCTTCGGCCCAAAACGAGCTTCTGGCAGCTGCATTCTGCAAAGGGAAACACTCCTCGAGCAGCAAACCACAGCCCCAACGCCCGTCGGATCCAGAAAGCAACGCAAGCCGTTTTCGCCCCCGCCCCACCCTCTCCATAGGGCAAAGCGGGGCTGGACTGCCCCTGGCTCCCTGGGCCCTGCTGCTTTGCTGGGGGTCTCGGCGGCCGAAACCCACTCCCCACGGGTTTTCCTTCGTGGGGAAGCAGGTTGGGAGGGCGAAGGCCTTCTGCGCACAGTCCCCAGCCATGCCACCTGAGCCAGCTCGGCCGCTCAGCGCCGAGGCCCCATCACACGGAACGCCCCAAACGAGCTTCTGGCAGCTGCATTCTGCAAAGGGAAACTCTCCTCGGGCAGCAAACCACAGCCCCAACCCTCTCCATAGCGCAAAGCGGGGCTGGCCTGCCCCTGGCTCCCTGGGCCCTGCTGCTTTGCTGGGGGACTCCGGCGGCGCAAACCCACTCGCCACGGGTTCTCCTTCGTGGGGAAGCAGGATTGGGCGCGCGAAGGCCTTCTGCGCCCAGCCCCAGCCATGCCCCTTGAGCCAGTTCGGCCGCTCAGCGCCGAGGCCCCGTTGCACCGAAGGCCCAAAACGAGCTTCTGGGAACTGCATTCTGCAAAGGAAAACACTCCTCCGGCAGCAAACCACAGCCCCAATGCGCCTCGGATCCAGAGAGCAACGCAAGCCGTTTTTGCCCCCGGCCCTACGCTCTCCATAGCGCAACGCAGGGCAGGGCTGCCCCTGGCTACCAGAGCCCTGCTGCTTTACTGGGTGTCTTCGGCGGCCAAAACCTTCTCCCCACGGGTTCTCCTTCGTGGGGAAGCAGGATTGGGAGCGCGAAGAAGTTCTGTGTCCAGGCCCCTGCCATGCCCCCTGAGCCAGCTTGGCCGCTCAGCGCCGAGGCCCCATCACACGGAACGCCCAAAACGAACTTCTGGCAGCTGCATTCTGCAAAGGGAAACTCTCCTCGGGCAGCAAACCACAGCCCCAACGCGCCTCGAATCCAGAAAGCAACGCAAGCCTTTTTCGCCACCGGCCCCACGCTCTCCATAGCGCAAAGCGGGGCTAGCCTGCCCCTGGCTCCCTGGGCCCTGCTGCTTTGCTGGGGGTCTCCGGCGGCGCAAACCCAGTCCCCAGTGTTCTCCTTCGTGGGGAAGCAGGATTGTGCGCGCGAAAGCCTTCTGCTCCCAGCCCCAGCCATGCCCCTTGAGCCAGCTCGGCCGCTCAGCGCCGAGGCCCCGTTGCACCGAAGTCCCAAAACGAGCTTCTGGGAACTGCATTCTGCAAAATGAAACACTCCTCCGGCAGCAAACCACAGCCCCAATGCGCCTCAGATCCAGAGAGCAGCGCAAGCCGTTTTCGCCCCCGGTCCCACGCTCTCCATAGCGCAAAGCGAGGCTGGGCTGCCCCTGGCTCCCTGGGCCCTGCTGCATTGCTGGGGGTCTCCGGCGCCCGAAACCTAGTCCCCATGAGTTCTCCTTCGTGGGGAGGCAGGATTGGGCGCGCGAAGAAGTTCTGCGCCCAGTCCCCAGCCATGCCTCCTGTGCCAGCTCGGCCGCTCAGCGCTGAGGCCCCGTCGCACCGACGGCCCCAAACGACCTTCTGGCAGCTGCATTCTGCAAAGGGAAAGTCTCCTCGGGCAGCAAACCACAGCCCCAACGCGCCTCGGATCGAGAAAGCAAAGCAAGCCGTTTTCGCCCCCGGGCCTCTGCTCTCCATAGGGCGAACCGGGCCTGGGCTGCCCCAGCTCCCTGGGCCCTGCTGCTTTGCTGGGGGTCTCCGGTGCCCGAAACCCACTCCCCACGGGTTCTCCTTCGTGGGGAAAGAGGATTCGGCGCGCGAAGGCCTTCTGCGCCCAGCCCCAGCCATGCCCCTTGAGCCAGCTCGGCCGCTCAGCGCCGAGGCCCCTTTGCACCGAAGGCCCAAAACGAGCTTCTGGGAACTGCATTCTGCAAAGGGAAACACTCCTCCGGCAGCAAACCACAGCCCCATTGCGCCTCAGATCCAGAGAGCAACACAAGCCGTTTTCGCCCCCGGCCCCACGCTCTCCATAGCGCAAAGCGAGGCTGAGCTCCCTGGGCCCTGCTGCATTGCTGGGGGTCTCCAGCGCCCGAAACCTAGTCCCCATGAGTTCTCCTTCGTGGGGAGGCAGGATTGGGCTCGCGAAGAAGTTCTGGGCCCAGTCCCCAGCCAGCCTCCTGTGCCAGCTCGGCCGCTCAGCGCCGAGGCCCCACCGCACCGACGGCCACAAACGACCTTCTGGCAGCTGCATTCTGCAAAGGGAAAGTCTCCTCGGGCAGCAAACCACAGCCCCAACGCGCCTTGGATCGAGAAAGCAACGCAAGCCGTTTTCGCCCCCGGCCCTCTGCTCTCCATAGGGCGAACCCGGCCTGGGCTGCCCCGGCTCCCTGGGCCCTGCTGCTTTGCTGGGGGTCTCCGGTGCCCGAAATCCACTCCCCACGGGTTCTCCTTCGTGGGGAAGCAGGATTGGGCGCGCGAAGGCCTTCTGCGCCCAGCCCCAACCATGCCCCTTGAGCCAGCTCGGGCGCTCAGCGCCGAGGCCCCGTTGCACCGAAGGCCCAAAACGAGCTTCTGGGAACTGCATTCTGCAAAGTGAAACACTCCTCCGGCAGCAAACCACAACCCCAATGCGCCTCGGATCCAGAGAGCAACGCAAGCCGTTTTTGCCCCCGGCCCCACGCTCTCCATAGGGCAAAGCAGGGCTGAGCTGACCCTGGCTCCCTGGACCCTGCTGCTTTGCTGGGTGTCTCCGGCGGAAGACACTCACTCCCCGCGGGTTCTCCTTCGTTGGGAAGCAGGATTAGGGGGACGATGGCCTCATGCGCACAGTTCCCAGCCATGCCCCTTGAGCCAGCTCGGCGGCACAGCGCTGAGGTCCAGTCGCACCTTCGGCCCAAAACGAGCTTCTGGCAGCTGCATTCTGCAAAGGGAAACACTCCTCGAGCAGCAAACCACAGCCCCAACGCCCGTCGGATCCAGAAAGCAACGCAAGCCGTTTTCGCCCCCGCCCCACCCTCTCCATAGGGCAAAGCGGGGCTGGACTGCCCCTGGCTCCCTGGGCCCTGCTGCTTTGCTGGGGGTCTCGGCGGCCGAAACCCACTCCCCACGGGTTTTCCTTCGTGGGGAAGCAGGTTGGGAGGGCGAAGGCCTTCTGCGCACAGTCCCCAGCCATGCCACCTGAGCCAGCTCGGCCGCTCAGCGCCGAGGCCCCATCACACGGAACGCCCCAAACGAGCTTCTGGCAGCTGCATTCTGCAAAGGGAAACTCTCCTCGGGCAGCAAACCACAGCCCCAACGTGCCTCGGATCCAGAAAGCAACGCAAGCCGTTTTCGCGACCGGCCCCACGCTCTCCAAAGCGCGAAGCGAGGCTGGGCTGCCCCTGGCTCCCTGGGCCTGCTGCTTTGCTGGGGGTCTCCGGTGCCTGAAACCCACTCCCCACGGGTTCTCCTTCGTGGGGAAGCAGGATTGGGCGCGCGAAGGCCTTCTGCGCCCAGCCCCAGCCATGCCCCTTGAGCCAGTTCGGCCGCTCAGCGCCGAGGCCCCGTTGCACCGAAGGCCCAAAACGAGCTTCTGGGAACTGCATTCTGCAAAGGGAAACACTCCTCCGGCAGCAAACCACAACCCCAATGCGCCTCGGATCCAGAGAGCAACGCAAGCCGTTTTTGCCCCCGGCCCCACGCTCTCCATAGGGCAAAGCAGGGCTGAGCTGACCCTGGCTCCCTGGACCCTGCTGCTTTGCTGGGTGTCTCCGGCGGAAGACACTCACTCCCCATTGGTTCTCCTTCGTTGGGAAGCAGGATTAGGGGGACGATGGCCTCATGCGCACAGTTCCCAGCAATGCCCCTTGAGCCAGCTTGGCGGCACAGCGCTGAGGTCCAGTCGCACCTTCGGCCCAAAACGAGCTTCTGGCAGCTGCATTCTGCAAAGGGAAACACTCCTCGAGCAGCAAACCACAGCCCCAACGCCCGTCGGATCCAGAAAGCAACGCAAGCCGTTTTCGCCCCCGCCCCACCCTCTCCATAGGGCAAAGCGGGGCTGGACTGCCCCTGGCTCCCTGGGCCCTGCTGCTTTGCTGGGGGTCTCGGCGGCCGAAACCCACTCCCCACGGGTTTTCCTTCGTGGGGAAGCAGGTTGGGAGGGCGAAGGCCTTCTGCGCACAGTCCCCAGCCATGCCACCTGAGCCAGCTCGGCCGCTCAGCGCCGAGGCCCCATCACACGGAACGCCCCAAACGAGCTTCTGGCAGCTGCATTCTGCAAAGGGAAACTCTCCTCGGGCAGCAAACCACAGCCCCAACGTGCCTCGGATCCAGAAAGCAACGCAAGCCGTTTTCGCGACCGGCCCCACGCTCTCCAAAGCGCGAAGCGAGGCTGGGCTGCCCCTGGCTCCCTGGGCCTGCTGCTTTGCTGGGGGTCTCCGGTGCCTGAAACCCACTCCCCACGGGTTCTCCTTCGTGGGGAAGCAGGATTGGGCGCGCGAAGGCCTTCTGCGCCCAGCCCCAGCCATGCCCCTTGAGCCAGTTCGGCCGCTCAGCGCCGAGGCCCCGTTGCACCGAAGGCCCAAAACGAGCTTCTGGGAACTGCATTCTGCAAAGGGAAACACTCCTCCGGCAGCAAACCACAGCCCCAACGCGCCTCGGTTCGAGAAAGCAACGCAAGCCTTTTTCGCCCCCGGCCCTACGCTCTCCATACGTACGAACCGGGCCTGGGCTGCCCCGGCTCCCTGGGCCCTGCTGCATTGCTGGGGGTCTCCGGTGCCCGAAACCCACTCCCCACGGGTTCTCCTTCGTGGGGAAGCAGGATTGGGCGCGCGAAGGCCTTCTGCGCCCAGCCCCAGCCATGCCCCTTGAGCCAGCTCGGCCGCTCAGCGCCGAGGCCCCGTTGCACCGAAGGCCCAAAACGAGCTTCTGGCAGCTGCATTCTGCAAAGGGAAACACTCCTCCGGCAGCAAACCACAGCCCCAATGCGCCTCGGATCCAGAGAGCAACGCAAGCCGTTTTTGCCCCCGGCCCTACGCTCTCCATAGCGCAACGCAGGGCAGGGCTGCCCCTGGCTACCAGAGCCCTGCTGCTTTACTGTGTGTCTTCGGCGGCCAAAACCTTCTCCCCACGGGTTCTCCTTCGTGGGGAAGCAGAATTGGGAGCGCGAAGAAGTTCTGTGCCCAGGCCCCAGCCATGCCCCCTGAGCCAGCTTGGCCGCTCAGCGCCGAGGCCCCATCACACGGAACGCCCAAAACGAGCTTCTGGCAGCTGCATTCTGCAAAGGGAAACTCTCCTCGGGCAGCAAACCACAGCCCCAACGCGCCTCGAATCCAGAAAGCAACGCAAGCCTTTTTCAGCCCCGGCCCCACGCTCTCCATAGGGCAAAGCGGGTAGAGCTGCTCCTGGCTCCCTGGGCCCTGCTGCTTTGCTGGGGGTCTCAGCGTCCGAAACCCACTCCCCACGGGTTTTCCTTCGTGGGGAAGCAGGATTGGGCGCGAGAAGGCCTTCTGCGCCCAGGCCCCAGCCATGCCCCTTGAGCCAGCTCGGCGGCACAGCGCTGAGGTCCAGTCGCACCTTCGGCCCAAAACGAGCTTCTGGCAGCTGCATTCTGCAAAGGGAAACACTCCTCGAGCAGCAAACCACAGCCCCAACGCGCGTCGGATCCAGAAAGCAACGCAAGCCTTTTTCGCCCCCGCCCCACCCTCTCCATAGGGCAAAGCGGGGCTGGACTGCCCCTGGCTCCCTGGGCCCTGCTGCTTTGCTGGGGGTCTCGGAGGCCGAAACCCACTCCCCACGGGTTTTCCTTCGTGGGGAAGCAAGTTGGGCGGGCGAAGGCCTTCTGCGCACAGTCCCCAGCCATGCCACCTGAGCCAGCTCGGCCGCTCAGCGCCGAGGCCCCATCACACGGAACGCCCCAAACGAGCTTCTGGCAGCTGCATTCTGCAAAGGAAAGTCTCCTCGGGCAGCAAACCACAGCCCCAACGCGCCTCGGATCGAGAAAGCAACCCAAGCCGTTTTCGCCCCCGGCCCTCTGCTCTCCATAGGGCGAACCGGGCCTGGGCTGCCCCGGCTCCCTGGGCCCTGCTGCTTTGCTGGGGGTCTCCGGTGCCCGAAACCCACTCCCCACGGGTTCTCTTTCGTGGGGAAGCAGGATTCGGCGCGCGAAGGCCTTCTGCGCCCAGCCCCAACCATGCCCCTTGAGCCAGCTCGGCCGCTCAGCGCCGAGGCCCCGTTGCACCAAAGGCCCAAAACGAGCTTCTGGGAACTGCATTCTGCAAAGGGAAACACTCCTCCGGCAGCAAACCACAGCCCCAATGCGCCTCGGATCCAGAGAGCAACGCAAGCCGTTTTTGCCCCCGGCCCCACGCTCTCCATAGGGCAAAGCAGGGCTGAGCTGACCCTGGCTCCCTGGACCCTGCTGCTTTGCTGGGTGTCTCCGGCGGAAGACACTCACTCCCCATGGGTTCTCCTTCGTTGGGAAGCAGGATTAGGGGGACGATGGCCTCATGCGCACAGTTCCCAGCCATGCCCCTTGAGCCAGCTCGGCGGCACAGCGCTGAGGTCCAGTCGCACCTTCGGCCCAAAACGAGCTTCTGGCAGCTGCATTCTGCAAAGGGAAACACTCCTCGAGCAGCAAACCACAGCCCCAACGCCCGTCGGATCCAGAAAGCAACGCAAGCCGTTTTCGCCCCCGCCCCACCCTCTCCATAGGGCAAAGCGGGGCTGGACTGCCCCTGGCTCCCTGGGCCCTGCTGCTTTGCTGGGGGTCTCGGCGGCCGAAACCCACTCCCCACGGGTTTTCCTTCGTGGGGAAGCAGGTTGGGAGGGCGAAGGCCTTCTGCGCACAGTCCCCAGCCATGCCACCTGAGCCAGCTCGGCCGCTCAGCGCCGAGGCCCCATCACACGGAACGCCCCAAACGAGCTTCTGGCAGCTGCATTCTGCAAAGGGAAACTCTCCTCGGGCAGCAAACCACAGCCCCAACGTGCCTCGGATCCAGAAAGCAACGCAAGCCGTTTTCGCGACCGGCCCCACGCTCTCCAAAGCGCGAAGCGAGGCTGGGCTGCCCCTGGCTCCCTGGGCCTGCTGCTTTGCTGGGGGTCTCCGGTGCCTGAAACCCACTCCCCACGGGTTCTCCTTCGTGGGGAAGCAGGATTGGGCGCGCGAAGGCCTTCTGCGCCCAGCCCCAGCCATGCCCCTTGAGCCAGTTCGGCCGCTCAGCGCCGAGGCCCCGTTGCACCGAAGGCCCAAAACGAGCTTCTGGCAGCTGCATTCTGCAAAGGGAAACACTCCTCCGGCAGCAAACCACAGCCCCAATGCGCCTCGGATCCAGAGAGCAACGCAAGCCGTTTTTGCCCCCGGCCCTACGCTCTCCATAGCGCAACGCAGGGCAGGGCTGCCCCTGGCTACCAGAGCCCTGCTGCTTTACTGGGTGTCTTCGGCGGCCAAAACCTTCTCCCCACGGGTTCTCCTTCGTGGGGAAGCAGAATTGGGAGCGCGAAGAAGTTCTGTGCCCAGGCCCCAGCCATGCCCCCTGAGCCAGCTTGGCCGCTCAGCGCCGAGGCCCCATCACACGGAACGCCCAAAACGAGCTTCTGGCAGCTGCATTCTGCAAAGGGAAACTCTCCTCGGGCAGCAAACCACAGCCCCAACGCGCCTCGAATCCAGAAAGCAACGCAAGCCTTTTTCAGCCCCGGCCCCACGCTCTCCATAGGGCAAAGCGGGTAGAGCTGCTCCTGGCTCCCTGGGCCCTGCTGCTTTGCTGGGGGTCTCAGCGTCCGAAACCCACTCCCCACGGGTTTTCCTTCGTGGGGAAGCAGGATTGGGCGCGAGAAGGCCTTCTGCGCCCAGGCCCCAGCCATGCCCCTTGAGCCAGCTCGGCGGCACAGCGCTGAGGTCCAGTCGCACCTTCGGCCCAAAACGAGCTTCTGGCAGCTGCATTCTGCAAAGGGAAACACTCCTCGAGCAGCAAACCACAGCCCCAACGCGCGTCGGATCCAGAAAGCAACGCAAGCCTTTTTCGCCCCCGCCCCACCCTCTCCATAGGGCAAAGCGGGGCTGGACTGCCCCTGGCTCCCTGGGCCCTGCTGCTTTGCTGGGGGTCTCGGAGGCCGAAACCCACTCCCCACGGGTTTTCCTTCGTGGGGAAGCAAGTTGGGCGGGCGAAGGCCTTCTGCGCACAGTCCCCAGCCATGCCACCTGAGCCAGCTCGGCCGCTCAGCGCCGAGGCCCCATCACACGGAACGCCCCAAACGAGCTTCTGGCAGCTGCATTCTGCAAAGGAAAGTCTCCTCGGGCAGCAAACCACAGCCCCAACGCGCCTCGGATCGAGAAAGCAACCCAAGCCGTTTTCGCCCCCGGCCCTCTGCTCTCCATAGGGCGAACCGGGCCTGGGCTGCCCCGGCTCCCTGGGCCCTGCTGCTTTGCTGGGGGTCTCCGGTGCCCGAAACCCACTCCCCACGGGTTCTCTTTCGTGGGGAAGCAGGATTCGGCGCGCGAAGGCCTTCTGCGCCCAGCCCCAACCATGCCCCTTGAGCCAGCTCGGCCGCTCAGCGCCGAGGCCCCGTTGCACCAAAGGCCCAAAACGAGCTTCTGGGAACTGCATTCTGCAAAGGGAAACACTCCTCCGGCAGCAAACCACAGCCCCAATGCGCCTCGGATCCAGAGAGCAACGCAAGCCGTTTTTGCCCCCGGCCCCACGCTCTCCATAGGGCAAAGCAGGGCTGAGCTGACCCTGGCTCCCTGGACCCTGCTGCTTTGCTGGGTGTCTCCGGCGGAAGACACTCACTCCCCATGGGTTCTCCTTCATTGGGAAGCAGGATTAGGGGGACGATGGCCTCATGCGCACAGTTCCCAGCCATGCCCCTTGAGCCAGCTCGGCGGCACAGCGCTGAGGTCCAGTCGCACCTTCGGCCCAAAACGAGCTTCTGGCAGCTGCATTCTGCAAAGGGAAACACTCCTCGAGCAGCAAACCACAGCCCCAACGCCCGTCGGATCCAGAAAGCAACGCAAGCCTTTTTCGCCCCCGCCCCACCCTCTCCATAGGGCAAAGCGGGGCTGGACTGCCCCTGGCTCCCTGGGCCCTGCTGCTTTGCTGGGGGTCTCGGCGGCCGAAACCCACTCCCCACGGGTTTTCCTTCGTGGGGAAGCAGGTTGGGAGGGCGAAGGCCTTCTGCGCACAGTCCCCAGCCATGCCACCTGAGCCAGCTCGGCCGCTCAGCGCCGAGGCCCCATCACACGGAACGCCCCAAACGAGCTTCTGGCAGCTGCATTCTGCAAAGGGAAACTCTCCTCGGGCAGCAAACCACAGCCCCAACGTGCCTCGGATCCAGAAAGCAACGCAAGCCGTTTTCGCGACCGGCCCCACGCTCTCCAAAGCGCGAAGCGAGGCTGGGCTGCCCCTGGCTCCCTGGGCCTGCTGCTTTGCTGGGGGTCTCCGGTGCCTGAAACCCACTCCCCACGGGTTCTCCTTCGTGGGGAAGCAGGATTGGGCGCGCGAAGGCCTTCTGCGCCCAGCCCCAGCCATGCCCCTTGAGCCAGTTCGGCCGCTCAGCGCCGAGGCCCCGTTGCACCGAAGGCCCAAAACGAGCTTCTGGGAACTGCATTCTGCAAAGGGAAACACTCCTCCGGCAGCAAACCACAGCCCCAATGCGCCTCGGATCCAGAGAGCAACGCAAGCCGTTTTTGCCCCCGGCCCTACGCTCTCCATAGCGCAACGCAGGGCAGGGCTGCCCCTGGCTACCAGAGCCCTGCTGCTTTACTGGGTGTCTTCGGCGGCCAAAACCTTCTCCCCACGGGTTCTCCTTCGTGGGGAAGCAGGATTGGGAGCGCGAAGAAGTTCTGTGTCCAGGCCCCAGCCATGCCCCCTGAGCCAGCTTGGCCGCTCAGCGCCGAGGCCCCATCACACGGAACGCCCAAAACGAACTTCTGGCAGCTGCATTCTGCAAAGGGAAACTCTCCTCCGGCAGCAAACCACAGCCCCAACGCGCCTCGAATCCAGAAAGCAACGCAAGCCTTTTTCGCCACCGGCCCCACGCTCTCCATAGCGCAAAGCGGGGCTAGCCTGCCCCTGGCTCCCTGGGCCCTGCTGCTTTGCTGGGGGTCTCCGGCGGCGCAAACCCAGTCCCCAAGTGTTCTCCTTCGTGGGGAAGCAGGATTGTGCGCGAAAGCCTTCTGCTCCCAGCCCCAGCCATGCCCCTTGAGCCAGCTCGGCCGCTCAGCGCCGAGGCCCCGTTGCACCGAAGTCCCAAAACGAGCTTCTGGGAACTGAATTCTGCAAAATGAAACACTCCTCCGGCAGCAAACCACAGCCCCAATGCGCCTCAGATCCAGAGAGCAGCGCAAGCCGTTTTCGCCCCCGGTCCCACGCTCTCCATAGCGCAAAGCGAGGCTGGGCTGCCCCTGGCTCCCTGGGCCCTGCTGCATTGCTGGGGGTCTCCAGCGCCCGAAACCTAGTCCCCATGAGTTCTCCTTCGTGGGGAGGCAGGATTGGGCGCGCGAAGAAGTTCTGCGACCAGGCCACAGCCATGCCCCCTGAGCCAGCTCGGCCGCTCAGCGCTGAGTCCCCATCACACGGAACGCCCCAAAGGAGCTTCTGGCAGCTGAATTCTGCAAAGGAAACTCTCCTCGGGCAGCAAACCACAGCCCCAACGCGCCTCAGATCCAGAGAGCAACGCAAGCCGTTTTTGCCCCCGGCCCCACGCTCTCCATAGCGCAAGGCGAGGCTGGGCTGCCCCTGGCTCCCTGGGCCCTGCTGCATTGCTGGGGGTCTCCAGCGCCCGAAACCTAGTCCCCATGAGTTCTCCTTCGTGGGGAGGCAGGATTGGCCGCGCGAAGAAATTCTGCGCCCAGTCCCCAGCCATGCCTCCTGTGCATGCTCGGCCGCTCAGCGCCGAGGCCCCGTTGCACCGACGGCCCCAAACGAGCTTCTGGCAGCTGCATTCTGCAAAGGGAAAGTCTCCTCGGGGAGCAAACCACAGCCCCAACGCGCCTCGGATCGAGAAAGCAACGCAAGCCGTTTTCGCCCCCGGCCCTCTGCTCTCCAAAGGGCGAACCGGGCCTGGGCTGCCCCGGCTCCCTGGGCCCTGCTGCTTTGCTGGGGGTCTCCGGTGCTCAAAACCCAGTCCCCACGGGTTCTCCTTCGTGGGGAAGCAGGATTGGGCGCGCGAAGGCCTTCTGCGCCCAGCCCCAGCCATGCCCCTTGAGCCAGCTCGGCCGCTCAGCGCCGAGGCCCCGTTGCACCAAAGGCCCAAAACGAGCTTCTGGGAACTGCATTCTGCTAAGGGAAACACTCCTCCGGCAGCAAACCACAGCCCCAATGCGCCTCGGATCCAGAGAGCAACGCAAGCCGTTTTTGCCCCCGGCCCCTCGCTCTCCATAGGGCAAAGCAGGGCTGAGCTGACCCTGGCTCCCTGGACCCTGCTGCTTTGCTGGGTGTCTCCGGCGGAAGACACTCACTCCCCACGGGTTCTCCTTCGTTGGGAAGCAGGATTAGGGGGACGATGGCCTCATGCGCACAGTTCCCAGCCATGCCCCTTGAGCCAGCTCGGCGGCACAGCGCTGAGGTCCAGTCGCCCCTTCGGCCCAAAACGAGCTTCTGGGAACTGCATTCTGCAAAGGGAAACACTCCTCGAGCAGCAAACCACAGCCCCAACGCGCGTCGGATCCAGAAAGCAACGCAAGCCGTTTTCGCCCCCGCCCCACCCTCTCCATAGCGCAACGCAGGGTAGGGCTGCCCCTGGCTACCAGAGCCCTGCTGCTTTACTGGGTGTCTTCGGCGGCCAAAACCTTCTCCCCACGGGTTCTCCTTCGTGGGGAAGCAGGATTGGGCGCGCGAAGAAGTTCTGTGCCCAGGCCCCAGCCATGCCCCCTGAGCCAGCTCGGCCGCTCAGCGCCGAGGCCCCATCACACGGAACGCCCCAAACGAGCTTCTGGCAGCTGCATTCTGCAAAGGGAAACTCTCCTCGGGCAGCAAACCACAGCCCCAACGCGCCTCGGTTCGAGAAAGCAACGCAAGCCGTTTTCGCCCCCGGCCCTACGCTCTCCATACGTACGAACCGGGCCTGGGCTGCCCCGGCTCCCTGGGCCCTGCTGCATTGCTGGGGGTCTCCGGTGCCCGAAACCCACTCCCCACGGGTTCTCCTTCGTGGGGAAGCAGGATTGGGCGCGCGAAGGCCTTCTGCGCTCAGCCCCAGCCATGCCCCCTGAGCCAGCTTGGCCGCGCAGCGCCGAAGACCCGTCGCACCGATGGCCCAAAACGAGCTTCTGGCAGCTGCATTCTGCAAAGGGAAACTCTCCTCGGGCAGCAAACCACAGACTCAACGCGCCTCGGATCCAGAAAGCAACGCAAGCCGTTTTCGCCACCGGCCCCACGCTCTCCATAGCGCAAAGCGGGGCTAGCCTGCCCCTGGCTCCCTGGGCCCTGCTGCTTTGCTGGGGGTCTCCGGCGGCGCAAACCCAGTCCCCAAGTGTTCTCCTTCGTGGGGAAGCAGGATTGTGCGCGCGAAAGCCTTCTGCGCCCAGCCCCAGCCATGCCTCTTGAGCCAGCTTGGCCGCTCAGCGCCGAGGCCCCGTTGCACCGAAGGCCCAAAACGAGCTTCTGGGAACTGCATTCTGCAAAATGAAACACTCCTCCGGCAGCAAACCACAGCCCCAATGCGCCTCAGATCCAGAGAGCAGCGCAAGCCGTTTTCGCCCCCGGCCCCACGCTCTCCATAGCGCAAAGCGAGGCTGGGCTGCCCCTGGCTCCCTGGGCCCTGCTGCATTGCTGGGGGTCTCCAGCGCCCGAAACCTAGTCCCCATGAGTTCTCCTTCGTGGGGAGGCAGGATTGGGCGCGCGAAGAAGTTCTGCGCCCAGTCCCCAGCCATGCCTCCTGTGCCAGCTCGGCCGCTCAGCGCCGAGGCCCCGTCGCACCGACGCCCCAAAGGAGCTTCTGGCAGCTGCATTCTGCAAAGGGAAACTCTCCTCGGGCAGCAAACCACAGCCCCAACGCGCCTCGGATCCAGAAAGCAACGCAAGCCGTTTTCGGCCCCGGCCCCACGCTCTCCATAGCGCAAAGCGGGGTTGGCCTGCCCCTGGCTCCCTGGGCCCTGCTGCTTTGCTGGGGGACTCCGGCGGCGCAGACCCACTCCCCACGGGTTCTCCTTCGTGGGGAAGCAGGATTGGGCGCGCGAAGGCCTTCTGCGCCCAGCCCCAGCCATGCCCCTTGAGCCAGCTCGGCCGCTCAGCGCCGAGGCCCCGTTGCACCGAAGGCCCAAAACGAGCTTCTGGGAACTGCATTCTGCAAAGGGAAACACTCCTCCGGCAGCAAACCTCAGCCCCAATGCGCCTCAGATCCAGAGAGCAACACAAGCCGTTTTCGCCCCCGGCCCAACGCTCTCCATAGCGCAAAGCGAGGCTGGGCTGCCCCTGGCTCCCTGGGCCCTGCTGCATTGCTGGGGGTCTCCAGCGCCCGAAACCTAGTCCCCATGAGTTCTCCTTCGTGGGGAGGCAGGATTGGGCGCGCGAAGAAGTTCTGCGCCCAGTCCCCAGCCATGTCTCCTGTGCCAGCTCGGCCGCTCAGCGCCGAGGCCCCGTCGCACCGACGGCCCCAAACGAGCTTCTGGCAGCTGCATTCTGCAAAGGGAAACTCTCCTCGGGCAGCAAACCACAGCCCCAACGCGCCTCGGATCCAGAAAGCAACGCAAGCCGTTTTCGCCACCGGCCCCACGCTCTCCATAGCGCAAAGCGGGGCTGGCCTGCCCCTGGCTCCCTGGGCACTGCTGCTTTGCTGGGGGTCTCCGGTGCCCGAAACCCACTCCCCACGGGTTCTCCTTCGTGGGGAAGCAGGAGTGGGCGCGCGAAGGCCTTCTGCGCCCAGCCCCAGCCATGCCCCTTGAGCCAGCTCGGCCGCTCAGCGCCAAGGCCCCGTTGCACCGAAGGCCCAAAACGAGCTTCTGGGAACTGCATTCTGCAAAGGGAAACACTCCTCCGGCAGCAAACCACAGCCCCAATGCGCCTCGGATCCAGAGAGCAACGCAAGCCGTTTTTGCCCCCAGCCCCACGCTCTCCATAGCGCAACGCAGGGCAGGGCTGCCCCTGGCTACCAGAGCCCTGCTGCTTTACTGGGTGTCTTCGGCGGCCAAAACCTTCTCCCCACGGGTTCTCCTTCGTGGGGAAGCAGGATTGGGAGCGCGAAGAAGTTCTGTGCCCAGGCCCCAGCCATGCCCCCAGAGCCGGCTCGGCGGCTCAGCGCCGAGGCCCCATCACACGGAACGCCCCAAACGAGCTTCTGGCAGCTGCATTCTGCAAAGGGAAACTCTCCTCGGGCAGCAAACCACAGCCCCAACGTGCTTCGGATCCAGAAAGCAACGCAAGCCGTTTTCGCCACCGGCCCCACGCACTCCATAGCGCAAAGCGGGGCTGGCCTGCTCCTGGCTCCCTGGGCCCTGCTGCTTTGCTGGGGGTCTCAGCGTCCGAAACCCACTCCCCACGGGTTTTCCTTCGTGGGGAAGCAGGATTGGGCGTGCGAAGAACTTCTGCGCCCAGGCCACAGCCATGCCCCCTGAGCCAGCTCGGCCGCTCAGCGCTGAGTCCCCATCACACGGAACGCCCCAAACGAGCTTCTGGCAGCTGAATTCTGCAAAGGAATCTCTCCTCGGGCAGCAAACCACAGCCCCAACGCGCCTCAGATCCAGAGAGCAACGCAAGCCGTTTTTGCCCCCGGCCCCACGCTCTCCATAGCGCAAGGCGAGGCTGGGCTGCCCCTGGCTCCCTGGGCCCTGCTGCATTGCTGGGGGTCTCCAGCGCCCGAAACCTAGTCCCCATGAGTTCTCCTTCGTGGGGAGGCAGGATTGGCCGCGCGAAGAAGTTCTGCGCCCAGTCCCCAGCCATGCCTCCTGTGCCAGCTCGGCCGCTCAGCGCCGAGGCCCCGTCGCACCGACGGCCCCAAACGAGCTTCTGGCAGCTGCATTCTGCAAAGGGAAAGTCTCCTCGGGCAGCAAACCACAGCCCCAACGCGCCTCGGATCGAGAAAGCAACGCAAGCCGTTTTCGACCCGGCCCTACGCTCTCCATACGTACGAACCGGGCCTGGGCTGCCCCGGCTCCCTGGGCCCTGCTGCTTTGCTGGGGGTCTCCGGTGCCCGAAACCCACTCCCCACGGGTTCTCCTTCGTGGGGAAGCAGGATTGGGCGCGCGAAGGCCTTCTGCGCCCAGCCCCAGCCATGCCAATTGAGCCAGCTCGGCCGCTCAGCGCCGAGGCCCCGTTGCACCGAAGGCCCAAAACGAGCTTCTGGGAACTGCATTCTGCAAAGTGAAACACTCCTCCGGCAGCAAACCACAGCCCCAATGTGCCTCAGATCCAGAGAGCAACACAAGCCGTTTTCGCCCCCGGCCCCACGCTCTCCATAGCCCAAAGCGAGGCTGGGCTGCCCCTGGCTCCCTGGGCCCTGCTGCATTGCTGGGGGTCTCCAGCGCCCGAAACCTAGTCCCCATGAGTTCTCCTTCGTGGGGAGGCAGGATTGGGCGCGCGAAGAAGTTCTGCGCCCAGTCCCCAGCCATGTCTCCTGTGCCAGCTCGGCCGCTCAGCGCCGAGGCCCCGTCGCACCGACGGCCCCAAACGAGCTTCTGGCAGCTGCATTCTGCAAAGGGAAACTCTCCTCGGGCAGCAAACCACAGCCCCAACGCGCCTCGGATCCAGAAAGCAACGCAAGCCGTTTTCGCCACCGGCCCCACGCTCTCCATAGCGCAAAGCGGGGCTGGCCTGCCCCTGGCTCCCTGGGCACTGCTGCTTTGCTGGGGGTCTCCGGCGGCGCAAACCCACTCCCCACGGGTTCTCCTTCGTGGGGAAGCAGGAGTGGGCGCGCGAAGGCCTTCTGCGCCCAGCCCCAGCCATGCCCCTTGAGCCAGCTCGGCCGCTCAGCGCCAAGGCCCCGTTGCACCGAAGGCCCAAAACGAGCTTCTGGGAACTGCATTCTGCAAAGGGAAACACTCCTCCGGCAGCAAACCACAGCCCCAATGCGCCTCGGATCCAGAGAGCAACGCAAGCCGTTTTTGCCCCCAGCCCCACGCTCTCCATAGCGCAACGCAGGGCAGGGCTGCCCCTGGCTACCAGAGCCCTGCTGCTTTACTGGGTGTCTTCGGCGGCCAAAACCTTCTCCCCACGGGTTCTCCTTCGTGGGGAAGCAGGATTGGGAGCGCGAAGAAGTTCTGTGCCCAGGCCCCAGCCATGCCCCCAGAGCCGGCTCGGCGGCTCAGCGCCGAGGCCCCATCACACGGAACGCCCCAAACGAGCTTCTGGCAGCTGCATTCTGCAAAGGGAAACTCTCCTCGGGCAGCAAACCACAGCCTCAACGTGCTTCGGATCCAGAAAGCAACGCAAGCCGTTTTCGCCACCGGCCCCACGCACTCCATAGCGCAAAGCGGGGCTGGCCTGCCCCTGGCTCCCTGGGCCCTGCTGCTTTGCTGGGGGTCTTCGGCGGCCGAAACCCACTCCCCACGGGTTCTCCTTCATGGGGAAGCAGGATTGGGCGTGCGAAGAACTTCTGCGCCCAGGCCACAGCCATGCCCCCTGAGCTAGCTCGGCCGCTCAGCGCTGAGTCTCCATCACACGGAACGCCCCAAACGAGCTTCTGGCAGCTGAATTCTGCAAAGGAATCTCTCCTCGGGCAGCAAACCACAGCCCCAAGGCGCCTCAGATCCAGAGAGCAACGCAAGCCGTTTTTGCCCCCGGCCCCACGCTCTCCATAGCGCAAGGCGAGGCTGGGCTGCCCCTGGCTCCCTGGGCCCTGCTGCATTGCTGGGGGTCTCCAGCGCCCGAAACCTAGTCCCCATGAGTTCTCCTTCGTGGGGAGGCAGGATTGGGCGCGCGAAGAAGTTCTGCGCCCAGTCCCCAGCCATGCCTCCTGTGCCAGCTCGACCGCTCAGCGCCGAGGCCCCGTCGCACCGACGGCCCCAAACGAGCTTCTGGCAGCTGCATTCTGCAAAGGGAAACTCTCCTCGGGCAGCAAACCACAGCCCCAACGCGCCTCGGATCGAGAAAGCAACGCAAGCCGTTTTCGCCCCCGGCCCTACGCTCTCCATACGTACGAACCGGGCCTGGGCTGCCCCGGCTCCCTGGGCCCTGCTGCATTGCTGGGGGTCTCCGGTGCCCGAAACCCACTCCCCACGGGTTCTCCTTCGTGGGGAAGCAGGATTGGGCGCGCGAAGGCCTTCTGCGCCCAGCCCCAGCCATGCCCCCTGAGCCAGCTTGGCCGCTCAGCGCCGAGGCCCCATCACACGGAACGCCCAAAACGAGCTTCTGGCAGCTGCATTCTGCAAAGGGAAACTCTCATCGGGCAGCAAACCACAGCCCCAACGCGCCTCGAATCCAGAAAGCAACGCAAGCCTTTTTCAGCCCCGGCCCCACGCTCTCCATAGGGCAAAGCGGGTAGAGCTGCCCCTGGCTCCCTGGGCCCTGCTGCTTTGCTGGGGGTCTCAGCGTCCGAAAACCACTCCCCACGGGTTTTCCTTCGTGGGGAAGCAGGATTGGGCGCGAGAAGGCCTTCTGCGCCCAGGCCCCAGCCATGCCCCCTGAGCCAGCTCGGCCGCGCAGCGCCGAAGCCCCGTCGCACCGATGGCCCCAAAGGAGCTTCTGGCAGCTGCATTCTGCAAAGGGAAACTCTCCTCGGTAACAAACCACAGCCCCAACACGCCTCGGATCCAGAAAGCAACGCAAGCCGTTTTCGCCCCCGGCCCACGCCACTCCATAGGGCGAACCGGGGCTGGTCTGCCCCGGCTCCCTGGGCCCTGCTGCTTTGCTGGGGGTCTCCGGTGCCCGAAACCCACTCCCCACGGGTTCTCCTTCGTGGGGAAGCAGGATTGGGCGCGCGAAGGCCTTCTGCTCCCAGGCCCCAGCCATGCTCCCTGGGCCAGTTCGGCCGCTCTGCGCCGAGGCCCCATCGCACCGATGCCCTGAAACAATCTTCTGGCAGCTGCATTCTGCAAAGGGAAACTCTCCTCGGGCAGCAAACCACAGCCCCAACGCGCCTCGGATGGAGAAAGCAACGCAAGCCGTTTTCGCCCCCGGCCCCCCCCACTCCATAGGGCGAACCTGGGCTGGGTTGCCCTGGCTCCCTGGGCCCTGCTGCTTTGCTGGGGGTCTCCGGTGCCCGAAACCCACTCCCCACGGGTTCTCCTTCGTGGGGAAGCAGGATTGGGCGCGCGAAGGCCTTCTGCGCCGAGGCGCCAGACATGCCCCCTGAGCCAGCTCGGCCCCTCAGCGCCTAGGCCCCTTCGCACCGACGGCCCCAAACAATCTTCTGGCAGCTGCATTCTGCAAAGCGAAACTCTCCTCGGGCAGCAAACCACAGCCCCAACGCGCCTCGAATCCAGAAAGCAACGCAAGCCTTTTTCAGCCCTGGCCCCACGCTCTCCATAGGGCAAAGCGGGTAGAGCTGCCCCTGGCTCCCTGGGCCCTGCTGCTTTGCTGGGGGTCTCAGCGTCCGAAACCCACTCCCCACGGGTTTTCCTTCGTGGGGAAGCAGGATTGGGCGTGCGAAGAACTTCTGCGCCCAGGCCACAGCCATGCCCCCTGAGCCAGCTCGGCCGCTCAGCGCTGAGTCCCCATCACACGGAACGCCCCAAACGAGCTTCTGGCAGCTGAATTCTGCAAAGGAAACTCTCCTCGGGCAGCAAACCACAGCCCCAACGCGCCTCAGATCCAGAGAGCAACGCAAGCCGTTTTTGCCCCCGGCCCCACGCTCTCCATAGCGCAAGGCGAGGCTGGGCTGCCCCTGGCTCCCTGGGCCCTGCTGCATTGCTGGGGGTCTCCAGCGCCCGAAACCTAGTCCCCATGAGTTCTCCTTCGTGGGGAGGCAGGATTGGCCGCGCGAAGAAGTTCTGCGCCCAGTCCCCAGCCATGCCTCCTGTGCCAGCTCGGCCGCTCAGCGCCGAGGCCCCGTCGCACCGACGGCCCCAAACGAGCTTCTGGCAGCTGCATTCTGCAAAGGGAAAGTCTCCTCGGGCAGCAAACCACAGCCCCAACGCGCCTCGGATCGAGAAAGCAACGCAAGCCGTTTTCGCCCCCGGCCCTACGCTCTCCATACGTACGAACCGGGCCTGGGCTGCCCCGGCTCCCTGGGCCCTGCTGCTTTGCTGGGGGTCTCCGGTGCCCGAAACCCACTCCCCACGGGTTCTCCTTCGTGGGGAAGCAGGATTGGGCGCGCGAAGGCCTTCTGCGCCCAGCCCCAGCCATGCCAATTGAGCCAGCTCGGCCGCTCAGCGCCGAGGCCCCGTTGCACCGAAGGCCCAAAACGAGCTTCTGGGAACTGCATTCTGCAAAGTGAAACACTCCTCCGGCAGCAAACCACAGCCCCAATGTGCCTCAGATCCAGAGAGCAACACAAGCCGTTTTCGCCCCCGGCCCCACGCTCTCCATAGCCCAAAGCGAGGCTGGGCTGCCCCTGGCTCCCTGGGCCCTGCTGCATTGCTGGGGGTCTCCAGCGCCCGAAACCTAGTCCCCATGAGTTCTCCTTCGTGGGGAGGCAGGATTGGGCGCGCGAAGAAGTTCTGCGCCCAGTCCCCAGCCATGTCTCCTGTGCCAGCTCGGCCGCTCAGCGCCGAGGCCCCGTCGCACCGACGGCCCCAAACGAGCTTCTGGCAGCTGCATTCTGCAAAGGGAAACTCTCCTCGGGCAGCAAACCACAGCCCCAACGCGCCTCGGATCCAGAAAGCAACGCAAGCCGTTTTCGCCACCGGCCCCACGCTCTCCATAGCGCAAAGCGGGGCTGGCCTGCCCCTGGCTCCCTGGGCACTGCTGCTTTGCTGGGGGTCTCCGGCGGCGCAAACCCACTCCCCACGGGTTCTCCTTCGTGGGGAAGCAGGAGTGGGCGCGCGAAGGCCTTCTGCGCCCAGCCCCAGCCATGCCCCTTGAGCCAGCTCGGCCGCTCAGCGCCAAGGCCCCGTTGCACCGAAGGCCCAAAACGAGCTTCTGGGAACTGCATTCTGCAAAGGGAAACACTCCTCCGGCAGCAAACCACAGCCCCAATGCGCCTCGGATCCAGAGAGCAACGCAAGCCGTTTTTGCCCCCAGCCCCACGCTCTCCATAGCGCAACGCAGGGCAGGGCTGCCCCTGGCTACCAGAGCCCTGCTGCTTTACTGGGTGTCTTCGGCGGCCAAAACCTTCTCCCCACGGGTTCTCCTTCGTGGGGAAGCAGGATTGGGAGCGCGAAGAAGTTCTGTGCCCAGGCCCCAGCCATGCCCCCAGAGCCGGCTCGGCGGCTCAGCGCCGAGGCCCCATCACACGGAACGCCCCAAACGAGCTTCTGGCAGCTGCATTCTGCAAAGGGAAACTCTCCTCGGGCAGCAAACCACAGCCCCAACGTGCTTCGGATCCAGAAAGCAACGCAAGCCGTTTTCGCCACCGGCCCCACGCACTCCATAGCGCAAAGCGGGGCTGGCCTGCCCCTGGCTCCCTGGGCCCTGCTGCTTTGCTGGGGGTCTCAGCGTCCGAAACCCACTCCCCACGGGTTTTCCTTCGTGGGGAAGCAGGATTGGGCGTGCGAAGAACTTCTGCGCCCAGGCCACAGCCATGCCCCCTGAGCCAGCTCGGCCGCTCAGCGCTGAGTCCCCATCACACGGAACGCCCCAAACGAGCTTCTGGCAGCTGAATTCTGCAAAGGAATCTCTCCTCGGGCAGCAAACCACAGCCCCAACGCGCCTCAGATCCAGAGAGCAACGCAAGCCGTTTTTGCCCCCGGCCCCACGCTCTCCATAGCGCAAGGCGAGGCTGGGCTGCCCCTGGCTCCCTGGGCCCTGCTGCATTGCTGGGGGTCTCCAGCGCCCGAAACCTAGTCCCCATGAGTTCTCCTTCGTGGGGAGGCAGGATTGGCCGCGCGAAGAAGTTCTGCGCCCAGTCCCCAGCCATGCCTCCTGTGCCAGCTCGGCCGCTCAGCGCCGAGGCCCCGTCGCACCGACGGCCCCAAACGAGCTTCTGGCAGCTGCATTCTGCAAAGGGAAAGTCTCCTCGGGCAGCAAACCACAGCCCCAACGCGCCTCGGATCGAGAAAGCAACGCAAGCCGTTTTCGCCCCCGGCCCTACGCTCTCCATACGTACGAACCGGGCCTGGGCTGCCCCGGCTCCCTGGGCCCTGCTGCTTTGCTGGGGGTCTCCGGTGCCCGAAACCCACTCCCCACGGGTTCTCCTTCGTGGGGAAGCAGGATTGGGCGCGCGAAGGCCTTCTGCGCCCAGCCCCAGCCATGCCAATTGAGCCAGCTCGGCCGCTCAGCGCCGAGGCCCCGTTGCACCGAAGGCCCAAAACGAGCTTCTGGGAACTGCATTCTGCAAAGTGAAACACTCCTCCGGCAGCAAACCACAGCCCCAATGTGCCTCAGATCCAGAGAGCAACACAAGCCGTTTTCGCCCCCGGCCCCACGCTCTCCATAGCCCAAAGCGAGGCTGGGCTGCCCCTGGCTCCCTGGGCCCTGCTGCATTGCTGGGGGTCTCCAGCGCCCGAAACCTAGTCCCCATGAGTTCTCCTTCGTGGGGAGGCAGGATTGGGCGCGCGAAGAAGTTCTGCGCCCAGTCCCCAGCCATGTCTCCTGTGCCAGCTCGGCCGCTCAGCGCCGAGGCCCCGTCGCACCGACGGCCCCAAACGAGCTTCTGGCAGCTGCATTCTGCAAAGGGAAACTCTCCTCGGGCAGCAAACCACAGCCCCAACGCGCCTCGGATCCAGAAAGCAACGCAAGCCGTTTTCGCCACCGGCCCCACGCTCTCCATAGCGCAAAGCGGGGCTGGCCTGCCCCTGGCTCCCTGGGCACTGCTGCTTTGCTGGGGGTCTCCGGCGGCGCAAACCCACTCCCCACGGGTTCTCCTTCGTGGGGAAGCAGGAGTGGGCGCGCGAAGGCCTTCTGCGCCCAGCCCCAGCCATGCCCCTTGAGCCAGCTCGGCCGCTCAGCGCCGAGGCCCCGTTGCACCGAAGGCCCAAAACGAGCTTCTGGGAACTGCATTCTGCAAAGGGAAACACTCCTCCGGCAGCAAACCACAGCCCCAATGCGCCTCGGATCCAGAGAGCAACGCAAGCCGTTTTTGCCCCCAGCCCCACGCTCTCCATAGCGCAACGCAGGGCAGGGCTGCCCCTGGCTACCAGAGCCCTGCTGCTTTACTGGGTGTCTTCGGCGGCCAAAACCTTCTCCCCACGGGTTCTCCTTCGTGGGGAAGCAGGATTGGGAGCGCGAAGAAGTTCTGTGCCCAGGCCCCAGCCATGCCCCCAGAGCCGGCTCGGCGGCTCAGCGCCGAGGCCCCATCACACGGAACGCCCCAAACGAGCTTCTGGCAGCTGCATTCTGCAAAGGGAAACTCTCCTCGGGCAGCAAACCACAGCCCCAACGTGCTTCGGATCCAGAAAGCAACGCAAGCCGTTTTCGCCACCGGCCCCACGCACTCCATAGCGCAAAGCGGGGCTGGCCTGCCCCTGGCTCCCTGGGCCCTGCTGCTTTGCTGGGGGTCTTCGGCGGCCGAAACCCACTCCCCACGGGTTCTCCTTCATGGGGAAGCAGGATTGGGCGTGCGAAGAACTTCTGCGCCCAGGCCACAGCCATGCCCCCTGAGCTAGCTCGGCCGCTCAGCGCTGAGTCTCCATCACACGGAACGCCCCAAACGAGCTTCTGGCAGCTGAATTCTGCAAAGGAATCTCTCCTCGGGCAGCAAACCACAGCCCCAACGCGCCTCAGATCCAGAGAGCAACGCAAGCCGTTTTTGCCCCCGGCCCCACGCTCTCCATAGCGCAAGGCGAGGCTGGGCTGCCCCTGGCTCCCTGGGCCCTGCTGCATTGTTGGGGGTCTCCAGCGCCCGAAACCTAGTCCCCATGAGTTCTCCTTCGTGGGGAGGCAGGATTGGGCGCGCGAAGAAGTTCTGCGCCCAGTCCCCAGCCATGCCTCCTGTGCCAGCTCGACCGCTCAGCGCCGAGGCCCCGTCGCACCGACGGCCCCAAACGAGCTTCTGGCAGCTGCATTCTGCAAAGGGAAACTCTCCTCGGGCAGCAAACCACAGCCCCAACGCGCCTCGGATCGAGAAAGCAACGCAAGCCGTTTTCGCCCCCGGCCCTACGCTCTCCATACGTACGAACCGGGCCTGGGCTGCCCCGGCTCCCTGGGCCCTGCTGCATTGCTGGGGGTCTCCGGTGCCCGAAACCCACTCCCCACGGGTTCTCCTTCGTGGGGAAGCAGGATTGGGCGCGCGAAGGCCTTCTGCGCCCAGCCCCAGCCATGCCCCCTGAGCCAGCTTGGCCGCTCAGCGCCGAGGCCCCATCACACGGAACGCCCAAAACGAGCTTCTGGCAGCTGCATTCTGCAAAGGGAAACTCTCATCGGGCAGCAAACCACAGCCCCAACGCGCCTCGAATCCAGAAAGCAACGCAAGCCTTTTTCAGCCCCGGCCCCACGCTCTCCATAGGGCAAAGCGGGTAGAGCTGCCCCTGGCTCCCTGGGCCCTGCTGCTTTGCTGGGGGTCTCAGCGTCCGAAAACCACTCCCCACGGGTTTTCCTTCGTGGGGAAGCACGATTGGGCGCGAGAAGGCCTTCTGCGCCCAGGCCCCAGCCATGCCCCCTGAGCCAGCTCGGCCGCGCAGCGCCGAAGCCCCGTCGCACCGATGGCCCCAAAGGAGCTTCTGGCAGCTGCATTCTGCAAAGGGAAACTCTCCTCGGTAACAAACCACAGCCCCAACACGCCTCGGATCCAGAAAGCAACGCAAGCCGTTTTCGCCCCCGGCCCACGCCACTCCATAGGGCGAACCGGGGCTGGGCTGCCCCGGCTCCCTGGGCCCTGCTGCTTTGCTGGGGGTCTCCGGTGCCCGAAACCCACTCCCCACGGGTTCTCCTTCGTGGGGAAGCAGGATTGGGCGCGCGAAGGCCTTCTGCTCCCAGGCCCCAGCCATGCTCCCTGGGCCAGTTCGGCCGCTCTGCGCCGAGGCCCCATCGCACCGATGCCCTGAAACAATCTTCTGGCAGCTGCATTCTGCAAAGGGAAACTCTCCTCGGGCAGCAAACCACAGCCCCAACGCGCCTCGGATGGAGAAAGCAACGCAAGCCGTTTTCGCCCCCGGCCCCCCCCACTCCATAGGGCGAACCTGGGCTGGGTTGCCCTGGCTCCCTGGGCCCTGCTGCTTTGCTGGGGGTCTCCGGTGCCCGAAACCCACTCCCCACGGGTTCTCCTTCGTGGGGAAGCAGGATTGGGCGCGCGAAGGCCTTCTGCGCCGAGGCGCCAGACATGCCCCCTGAGCCAGCTCGGCCCCTCAGCGCCTAGGCCCCGTCGCACCGACGGCCCCAAACAATCTTCTGGCAGCTGCATTCTGCAAAGGGAAACTCTCCTCGGGCAGCAAACCACAGCCCCAACGCGCCTCGAATCCAGAAAGCAACGCAAGCCTTTTTCAGCCCTGGCCCCACGCTCTCCATAGGGCAAAGCGGGTAGAGCTGCCCCTGGCTCCCTGGGCCCTGCTGCTTTGCTGGGGGTCTCAGCGTCCGAAACCCACTCCCCACGGGTTTTCCTTCGTGGGGAAGCAGGATTGGGCGTGCGAAGAACTTCTGCGCCCAGGCCACAGCCATGCCCCCTGAGCCAGCTCGGCCGCTCAGCGCTGAGTCCCCATCACACGGAACGCCCCAAACGAGCTTCTGGCAGCTGAATTCTGCAAAGGAAACTCTCCTCGGGCAGCAAACCACAGCCCCAACGCGCCTCAGATCCAGAGAGCAACGCAAGCCGTTTTTGCCCCCGGCCCCACGCTCTCCATAGCGCAAGGCGAGGCTGGGCTGCCCCTGGCTCCCTGGGCCCTGCTGCATTGCTGGGGGTCTCCAGCGCCCGAAACCTAGTCCCCATGAGTTCTCCTTCGTGGGGAGGCAGGATTGGCCGCGCGAAGAAGTTCTGCGCCCAGTCCCCAGCCATGCCTCCTGTGCCAGCTCGGCCGCTCAGCGCCGAGGCCCCGTCGCACCGACGGCCCCAAACGAGCTTCTGGCAGCTGCATTCTGCAAAGGGAAAGTCTCCTCGGGCAGCAAACCACAGCCCCAACGCGCCTCGGATCGAGAAAGCAACGCAAGCCGTTTTCGCCCCCGGCCCTACGCTCTCCATACGTACGAACCGGGCCTGGGCTGCCCCGGCTCCCTGGGCCCTGCTGCTTTGCTGGGGGTCTCCGGTGCCCGAAACCCACTCCCCACGGGTTCTCCTTCGTGGGGAAGCAGGATTGGGCGCGCGAAGGCCTTCTGCGCCCAGCCCCAGCCATGCCAATTGAGCCAGCTCGGCCGCTCAGCGCCGAGGCCCCGTTGCACCGAAGGCCCAAAACGAGCTTCTGGGAACTGCATTCTGCAAAGTGAAACACTCCTCCGGCAGCAAACCACAGCCCCAATGTGCCTCAGATCCAGAGAGCAACACAAGCCGTTTTCGCCCCCGGCCCCACGCTCTCCATAGCCCAAAGCGAGGCTGGGCTGCCCCTGGCTCCCTGGGCCCTGCTGCATTGCTGGGGGTCTCCAGCGCCCGAAACCTAGTCCCCATGAGTTCTCCTTCGTGGGGAGGCAGGATTGGGCGCGCGAAGAAGTTCTGCGCCCAGTCCCCAGCCATGTCTCCTGTGCCAGCTCGGCCGCTCAGCGCCGAGGCCCCGTCGCACCGACGGCCCCAAACGAGCTTCTGGCAGCTGCATTCTGCAAAGGGAAACTCTCCTCGGGCAGCAAACCACAGCCCCAACGCGCCTCGGATCCAGAAAGCAACGCAAGCCGTTTTCGCCACCGGCCCCACGCTCTCCATAGCGCAAAGCGGGGCTGGCCTGCCCCTGGCTCCCTGGGCACTGCTGCTTTGCTGGGGGTCTCCGGCGGCGCAAACCCACTCCCCACGGGTTCTCCTTCGTGGGGAAGCAGGAGTGGGCGCCCGAAGGCCTTCTGCGCCCAGCCCCAGCCATGCCCCTTGAGCCAGCTCGGCCGCTCAGCGCCAAGGCCCCGTTGCACCGAAGGCCCAAAACGAGCTTCTGGGAACTGCATTCTGCAAAGGGAAACACTCCTCCGGCAGCAAACCACAGCCCCAATGCGCCTCGGATCCAGAGAGCAACGCAAGCCGTTTTTGCCCCCAGCCCCACGCTCTCCATAGCGCAACGCAGGGCAGGGCTGCCCCTGGCTACCAGAGCCCTGCTGCTTTACTGGGTGTCTTCGGCGGCCAAAACCTTCTCCCCACGGGTTCTCCTTCGTGGGGAAGCAGGATTGGGAGCGCGAAGAAGTTCTGTGCCCAGGCCCCAGCCATGCCCCCAGAGCCGGCTCGGCGGCTCAGCGCCGAGGCCCCATCACACGGAACGCCCCAAACGAGCTTCTGGCAGCTGCATTCTGCAAAGGGAAACTCTCCTCGGGCAGCAAACCACAGCCCCAACGTGCTTCGGATCCAGAAAGCAACGCAAGCCGTTTTCGCCACCGGCCCCACGCACTCCATAGCGCAAAGCGGGGCTGGCCTGCCCCTGGCTCCCTGGGCCCTGCTGCTTTGCTGGGGGTCTTCGGCGGACGAAACCCACTCCCCACGGGTTTTCCTTCGTGGGGAAGCAGGATTGGGCGTGCGAAGAACTTCTGCGCCCAGGCCACAGCCATGCCCCCTGAGCCAGCTCGGCCGCTCAGCGCTGAGTCCCCATCACACGGAACGCCCCAAACGAGCTTCTGGCAGCTGAATTCTGCAAAGGAATCTCTCCTCGGGCAGCAAACCACAGCCCCAACGCGCCTCAGATCCAGAGAGCAACGCAAGCCGTTTTTGCCCCCGGCCCCACGCTCTCCATAGCGCAAGGCGAGGCTGGGCTGCCCCTGGCTCCCTGGGCCCTGCTGCATTGCTGGGGGTCTCCAGCGCCCGAAACCTAGTCCCCATGAGTTCTCCTTCGTGGGGAGGCAGGATTGGGCGCGCGAAGAAGTTCTGCGCCCAGTCCCCAGCCATGCCTCCTGTGCCAGCTCGACCGCTCAGCGCCGAGGCCCCGTCGCACCGACGGCCCCAAACGAGCTTCTGGCAGCTGCATTCTGCAAAGGGAAACTCTCCTCGGGCAGCAAACCACAGCCCCAACGCGCCTCGGATCGAGAAAGCAACGCAAGCCGTTTTCGCCCCCGGCCCTACGCTCTCCATACGTACGAACCGGGCCTGGGCTGCCCCGGCTCCCTGGGCCCTGCTGCATTGCTGGGGGTCTCCGGTGCCCGAAACCCACTCCCCACGGGTTCTCCTTCGTGGGGAAGCAGGATTGGGCGCGCGAAGGCCTTCTGCGCCCAGCCCCAGCCATGCCCCCTGAGCCAGCTTGGCCGCTCAGCGCCGAGGCCCCATCACACGGAACGCCCAAAACGAGCTTCTGGCAGCTGCATTCTGCAAAGGGAAACTCTCATCGGGCAGCAAACCACAGCCCCAACGCGCCTCGAATCCAGAAAGCAACGCAAGCCTTTTTCAGCCCCGGCCCCACGCTCTCCATAGGGCAAAGCGGGTAGAGCTGCCCCTGGCTCCCTGGGCCCTGCTGCTTTGCTGGGGGTCTCAGCGTCCGAAAACCACTCCCCACGGGTTTTCCTTCGTGGGGAAGCAGGATTGGGCGCGAGAAGGCCTTCTGCGCCCAGGCCCCAGCCATGCCCCCTGAGCCAGCTCGGCCGCGCAGCGCCGAAGCCCCGTCGCACCGATGGCCCCAAAGGAGCTTCTGGCAGCTGCATTCTGCAAAGGGAAACTCTCCTCGGTAACAAACCACAGCCCCAACACGCCTCGGATCCAGAAAGCAACGCAAGCCGTTTTCGCCCCCGGCCCACGCCACTCCATAGGGCGAACCGGGGCTGGGCTGCCCCGGCTCCCTGGGCCCTGCTGCTTTGCTGGGGGTCTCCGGTGCCCGAAACCCACTCCCCACGGGTTCTCCTTCGTGGGGAAGCAGGATTGGGCGCGCGAAGGCCTTCTGCTCCCAGGCCCCAGCCATGCTCCCTGGGCCAGTTCGGCCGCTCTGCGCCGAGGCCCCATCGCACCGATGCCCTGAAACAATCTTCTGGCAGCTGCATTCTGCAAAGGGAAACTCTCCTCGGGCAGCAAACCACAGCCCCAACGCGCCTCGGATGGAGAAAGCAACGCAAGCCGTTTTCGCCCCCGGCCCCCCCCACTCCATAGGGCGAACCTGGGCTGGGTTGCCCTGGCTCCCTGGGCCCTGCTGCTTTGCTGGGGGTCTCCGGTGCCCGAAACCCACTCCCCACGGGTTCTCCTTCGTGGGGAAGCAGGATTGGGCGCGCGAAGGCCTTCTGCGCCGAGGCGCCAGACATGCCCCCTGAGCCAGCTCGGCCCCTCAGCGCCTAGGCCCCGTCGCACCGACGGCCCCAAACAATCTTCTGGCAGCTGCATTCTGCAAAGGGAAACTCTCCTCGGGCAGCAAACCACAGCCCCAACGCGCCTCGAATCCAGAAAGCAACGCAAGCCTTTTTCAGCCCTGGCCCCACGCTCTCCATAGGGCAAAGCGGGTAGAGCTGCCCCTGGCTCCCTGGGCCCTGCTGCTTTGCTGGGGGTCTCAGCGTCCGAAACCCACTCCCCACGGGTTTTCCTTCGTGGGGAAGCAGGATTGGGCGTGCGAAGAACTTCTGCGCCCAGGCCACAGCCATGCCCCCTGAGCCAGCTCGGCCGCTCAGCGCTGAGTCCCCATCACACGGAACGCCCCAAACGAGCTTCTGGCAGCTGAATTCTGCAAAGGAAACTCTCCTCGGGCAGCAAACCACAGCCCCAACGCGCCTCAGATCCAGAGAGCAACGCAAGCCGTTTTTGCCCCCGGCCCCACGCTCTCCATAGCGCAAGGCGAGGCTGGGCTGCCCCTGGCTCCCTGGGCCCTGCTGCATTGCTGGGGGTCTCCAGCGCCCGAAACCTAGTCCCCATGAGTTCTCCTTCGTGGGGAGGCAGGATTGGCCGCGCGAAGAAGTTCTGCGCCCAGTCCCCAGCCATGCCTCCTGTGCCAGCTCGGCCGCTCAGCGCCGAGGCCCCGTCGCACCGACGGCCCCAAACGAGCTTCTGGCAGCTGCATTCTGCAAAGGGAAAGTCTCCTCGGGCAGCAAACCACAGCCCCAACGCGCCTCGGATCGAGAAAGCAACGCAAGCCGTTTTCGCCCCCGGCCCTCCGCTCTCCATAGGTACGAACCGGGCCTGGGCTGCCCCGGCTCCCTGGGCCCTGCTGCTTTGCTGGGGGTCTCCGGTGCCCGAAACCCACTCCCCACGGGTTCTCCTTCGTGGGGAAGCAGGATTGGGCGCGCGAAGGCCTTCTGCGCCCAGCCCCAGCCATGCCAATTGAGCCAGCTCGGCCGCTCAGCGCCGAGGCCCCGTTGCACCGAAGGCCCAAAACGAGCTTCTGGGAACTGCATTCTGCAAAGTGAAACACTCCTCCGGCAGCAAACCACAGCCCCAATGTGCCTCAGATCCAGAGAGCAACACAAGCCGTTTTCGCCCCCGGCCCCACGCTCTCCATAGCCCAAAGCGAGGCTGGGCTGCCCCTGGCTCCCTGGGCCCTGCTGCATTGCTGGGGGTCTCCAGCGCCCGAAACCTAGTCCCCATGAGTTCTCCTTCGTGGGGAGGCAGGATTGGGCGCGCGAAGAAGTTCTGCGCCCAGTCCCCAGCCATGTCTCCTGTGCCAGCTCGGCCGCTCAGCGCCGAGGCCCCGTCGCACCGACGGCCCCAAACGAGCTTCTGGCAGCTGCATTCTGCAAAGGGAAACTCTCCTCGGGCAGCAAACCACAGCCCCAACGCGCCTCGGATCCAGAAAGCAACGCAAGCCGTTTTCGCCACCGGCCCCACGCTCTCCATAGCGCAAAGCGGGGCTGGCCTGCCCCTGGCTCCCTGGGCACTGCTGCTTTGCTGGGGGTCTCCGGCGGCGCAAACCCACTCCCCACGGGTTCTCCTTCGTGGGGAAGCAGGAGTGGGCGCGCGAAGGCCTTCTGCGCCCAGCCCCAGCCATGCCCCTTGAGCCAGCTCGGCCGCTCAGCGCCAAGGCCCCGTTGCACCGAAGGCCCAAAACGAGCTTCTGGGAACTGCATTCTGCAAAGGGAAACACTCCTCCGGCAGCAAACCACAGCCCCAATGCGCCTCGGATCCAGAGAGCAACGCAAGCCGTTTTTGCCCCCAGCCCCACGCTCTCCATAGCGCAACGCAGGGCAGGGCTGCCCCTGGCTACCAGAGCCCTGCTGCTTTACTGGGTGTCTTCGGCGGCCAAAACCTTCTCCCCACGGGTTCTCCTTCGTGGGGAAGCAGGATTGGGAGCGCGAAGAAGTTCTGTGCCCAGGCCCCAGCCATGCCCCCAGAGCCGGCTCGGCGGCTCAGCGCCGAGGCCCCATCACACGGAACGCCCCAAACGAGCTTCTGGCAGCTGCATTCTGCAAAGGGAAACTCTCCTCGGGCAGCAAACCACAGCCCCAACGTGCTTCGGATCCAGAAAGCAACGCAAGCCGATTTCGCCACCGGCCCCACGCACTCCATAGCGCAAAGCGGGGCTGGCCTGCCCCTGGCTCCCTGGGCCCTGCTGCTTTGCTGGGGGTCTTCGGCGGCCGAAACCCACTCCCCACGGGTTCTCCTTCATGGGGAAGCAGGATTGGGCGTGCGAAGAACTTCTGCGCCCAGGCCACAGCCATGCCCCCTGAGCTAGCTCGGCCGCTCAGCGCTGAGTCTCCATCACACGGAACGCCCCAAACGAGCTTCTGGCAGCTGAATTCTGCAAAGGAATCTCTCCTCGGGCAGCAAACCACAGCCGAAACGCGCCTCAGATCCAGAGAGCAACGCAAGCCGTTTTTGCCCCCGGCCCCACGCTCTCCATAGCGCAAGGCGAGGCTGGGCTGCCCCTGGCTCCCTGGGCCCTGCTGCATTGCTGGGGGTCTCCAGCGCCCGAAACCTAGTCCCCATGAGTTCTCCTTCGTGGGGAGGCAGGATTGGGCGCGCGAAGAAGTTCTGCGCCCAGTCCCCAGCCATGCCTCCTGTGCCAGCTCGACCGCACAGCGCCGAGGCCCCGTCGCACCGACGGCCCCAAACGAGCTTCTGGCAGCTGCATTCTGCAAAGGGAAACTCTCCTCGGGCAGCAAACCACAGCCCCAACGCGCCTCGGATCGAGAAAGCAACGCAAGCCGTTTTCGCCCCCGGCCCTACGCTCTCCATACGTACGAACCGGGCCTGGGCTGCCCCGGCTCCCTGGGCCCTGCTGCATTGCTGGGGGTCTCCGGTGCCCGAAACCCACTCCCCACGGGTTCTCCTTCGTGGGGAAGCAGGATTGGGCGCGCGAAGGCCTTCTGCGCCCAGCCCCAGCCATGCCCCCTGAGCCAGCTTGGCCGCTCAGCGCCGAGGCCCCATCACACGGAACGCCCAAAACGAGCTTCTGGCAGCTGCATTCTGCAAAGGGAAACTCTCATCGGGCAGCAAACCACAGCCCCAACGCGCCTCGAATCCAGAAAGCAACGCAAGCCTTTTTCAGCCCCGGCCCCACGCTCTCCATAGGGCAAAGCGGGTAGAGCTGCCCCTGGCTCCCTGGGCCCTGCTGCTTTGCTGGGGGTCTCAGCGTCCGAAAACCACTCCCCACGGGTTTTCCTTCGTGGGGAAGCAGGATTGGGCGCGAGAAGGCCTTCTGCGCCCAGGCCCCAGCCATGCCCCCTGAGCCAGCTCGGCCGCGCAGCGCCGAAGCCCCGTCGCACCGATGGCCCCAAAGGAGCTTCTGGCAGCTGCATTCTGCAAAGGGAAACTCTCCTCGGTAACAAACCACAGCCCCAACACGCCTCGGATCCAGAAAGCAACGCAAGCCGTTTTCGCCCCCGGCCCACGCCACTCCATAGGGCGAACCGGGGCTGGGCTGCCCCGGCTCCCTGGGCCCTGCTGCTTTGCTGGGGGTCTCCGGTGCCCGAAACCCACTCCCCACGGGTTCTCCTTCGTGGGGAAGCAGGATTGGGCGCGCGAAGGCCTTCTGCTCCCAGGCCCCAGCCATGCTCCCTGGGCCAGTTCGGCCGCTCTGCGCCGAGGCCCCATCGCACCGATGCCCTGAAACAATCTTCTGGCAGCTGCATTCTGCAAAGGGAAACTCTCCTCGGGCAGCAAACCACAGCCCCAACGCGCCTCGGATCGAGAAAGCAACGCAAGCCGTTTTCGCCCCCGGCCAACGCCACTCCATAGCGCGAACCGGGGCTGGGCTGCCCCGGCTCCCTGGGCCCTGCTGCTTTGCTGGGGGTCTCCGGTGCCCGAAACCCACTCCCCACGGGTTCTCCTTCGTGGGGAAGCGGGATTGGGCGCGCGAAGGCCTTCTGCGCCCAGGCCCCAGCCATGCCCCCTGAGCCAGCTCGTCCGATCAGGGTTGAGGCCCCGTCGCACCGACGGCCCCAAACAATCTTCTGGCAGCTGCATTCTGCAAAGTGAAACACTCCTCAGGCAGCAAACCACAGCCCCAACGCGCCTCGGATCGAGAAAGCAACGCAAGCAGTTTTCGCCCCCGGCACCGCGCTCCTCATAGGGCGAACCGGGGCAGGGCTGCCCCGGCTGCCTGGGCCCTGCTGCTTTGCTGGGGGTCTCCGGTGCCCGAAACCCACTCCCCACGGGTTCTTCTTCGTGGGGAAGCGGGATTGGGCGCGCGAAGGCCTTCTGCGCCCAGGCCCCAGCCATGCCCCCTGAGCCAGCTCGTCCGATCAGCGCCGAGGCCCCGTCGCACCGACGGCCCCAAACAATCTTCTGGCAGCTGCATTCTGCAAAGGGAAACTCTCCCTGGCAGCAAACCACATCCCCAACGCGCCTCGGATCGAGCAAGCAATGCAGGTCGTTTTCGCCCCCGGCACCCCGCTCTCCATATGGCGAACCGGGGCTGGGCTGCCCTGACTCCTTGGGCCCTGCTGCTTTGCTGGGTGTCTCCGGTGCCCGAAACCCACTCCCCACGGGTTCTCCTTCGTGGGGAAGCAGGATTGGGTGCGCGAAGGCCTTCTGCGCATAGGCCCCAGCCAAGCCCCCTGAGCCAGCTCGGCCGCTCAGCGCCTAGGCCCCGTCGCACCGACGGCCCCAAACAATCTTCTGGCCGCTGTATTCTGCAAAGGGAAACTCTCCTCGGGCAGCAAACCACAGCCCCAACGCGCCTCGGATCGAGAAAGCAACGCAAGCTGTTTTCGCCCCCGGCCCCCCCAACTCCATAGGGCGAACCGGGGCTGGGCTGCCCTGGCTCCGTGGGCCCTGCTGCTTTGCTGGGGGTCTCCGGTGCCCGAAACCCACTCCCCACGGGTTCTCCTTCGTGGTTAATCAGGATTGGGTGCGGGAAGCCTTCTGCGCCCAGGACCCAGCCATGCCCCCTGAGCCAGCTCGGCCTCTCTGCGCCGAGGCCCCGTCGCACCGATGGCCCGAAGCAATCTTCTGGCAGCTGCATTCTGCAAAGGGAAACTCTCCTTGGGCAGCAAACCACAGCCCCAACGCGCCTCGAATCGAGAAAGCAACGCAAGCCATTTTCGCCCCCGGCCCACGCCACTCCATAGGGCGAACCGGGGCTGGGCTGCCCCGGCTCCCTGGGCCCTGCTGCTTTGCTGGGGGTCTCCGGTGCCCGAAACCCACTCCCCACGGGTTCTCCTTCGTGGGGAAGCAGGATTGGGCACGGGAAGGCCTTCTGCTCCCAGGCCCCAGCCATGCCCCCTGGGCCAGCTCTGCCGCTCTGCGCCGAGGCCCCATCGCACCGATGGCCTGAAACAATCTTCTGGCAGCTGCATTCTGCAAAGGGAAACACTCCTCAGGCAGCAAACCACAGCCCCAAAGCGCCTCGGATCGAGAAAGCAACGCAAGCCATTTTCGCCCCAGGAACCGCGCTCGCCATAGGGCGAATCGGGGCAGGGCTGCCCCGGCTGCCAGGAACCCTGCTGCTTTGCTGGGGGTCTCCGGTGCCCGAAACCCACTCCCCACAGGTTCTCCTTCGTGGGGAAGCGGGATTGGGCTCGCGAAGGCCTTCTGCCCCCAGGCCCCAGCCGTGCCCCCTGAGCCAGCTCGTCCGATCAGCGCCGAGGCCACGTCGCACCGACGGCCCGAAACAATCTTCTGGCAGCTGCATTCTGCAAAGGGAAACTCTCCTCGGGCAGCAAACCACAGCCCCAACGCGCCTCGGATCGAGAAAGCAACACAAGCTGTATTCTCTCCCGGACCCCCGCTCTCCATAGAGCGAACCGGGGCTGGGCTGCCCAGCCTCCCTGGGCCCTGCTGCTTTGCTGGGGGTCTCCGGTGCCCGAAACCCACTCCCCATGGGTTCTCCTTCTTGGGGAAGCAGGATTGGGCGCGCGAATGCCTTCTGCGCCCAGGCCCCAGCCATGCCCCCTGAGCCAGCTCGGCGACTCAGCGCCTAGGCCCCGTCGCACCGACGGCCCCAAACAATCTTCTGGTAGCTGCATTCTGCAAAGGGAAACTCTCCTCGGGCAGCAAACCACAGCCCCAATGCGCCTCGGATCAAGAAAGCAACGCAAGCCGTTTTCCCGCCCGGCCCCCGCGCTCTCCATAGGGCGAACCTGGGCTGGGCTGCCCTGGCTCCCTGGGCCCTGCTGCTTTGCTGGGGGTCTCCGGTGCCCGGAACCCACTCCCCACGGGTTCTCCTTCGTGGGGAAGCAGCATTGGGCGCGCTGAGCCTTCTGCGCCCAGGCCCCAGCAATGCCCCCTGAGCCAGCTCGGCCTCTCAGCGCTGAGGCCCCGTGGCCCCGACGGCCCGAAAAAATCTTCTGGCAGCTGCATTCTGCAAAGGGATACTCTCCTTGGGCAGCAAACCACAGCCCCAACGCGCCTCGGATCGAGAAAGCAACGCAAGCCGTTTTCGCCCCCGGCACCCGCCACTCCATAGGGCGAACCGGGGATGGGCTGCCCCGGCTCCCTAGGCCCTGCTGCTTTGCTGGGGGTCTCCAGCGCCCGAAACCTAGTCCCCATGAGTTCTCCTTCGTGGGGAGGCAGGTTTGGCCGCGCGAAGAAGTTCTGCACCCAGTCCCCAGCCATGCCTCCTGTGCCTGCTCGGCCGCTCAGCGCCGAGTCCCCGTTGCACCGAAGGCTCCAAACGAGCTTCTGGCAGCTGCATTCTGCAAAGGGAAAGTCTCCTCGGGCAGCAAACCACAGCCCCAACGCGCCTCGGATCGAGAAAGCAACGCAAGCCGTTTTCGCCCCCGGCCCTCTGCTCTCCATAGGGCGAACCGGGCCTGGGCTGCCCCGGCTCCCTGGGCCCTGCTGCTTTGCTGGGGGTCTCCGGTGCCCGAAACCTAGTCCCCATGAGTTCTCCTTCGTGGGGAGGCAGGATTGGGCGCGCGAAGACGTTCTGCGCCCTTCCCCAGCCATGCCTCCTGTGCCAGCTCAGCCGCTCAGCGCCGAGGCCGCGTCGCACCGACGGCCCCAAACGAGCTTCTGGCAGCTGCATTCTGCAAAGGGAAAGTCTCCTCGGGCAGCAAACCACAGCCCCAACGCGCCTCGGATCGAGAAAGCAACGCAAGCCGTTTTCGCCCCCGGCCCTCTGCTCTCCATAGGGCGAACCGGGCCTGGGCTGCCCCGGCTCCCTGGGCCCTGCTGCTTTGCTGGGGGTCTCCGGTGCCCGAAACCTAGTCCCCATGAGTTCTCCTTCGTGGGGAGGCAGGATTCGGCGCGCGAAGGCCTTCTGCGCCCCGCCCCAGCCATGCCCCTTGAGCCAGCTCGGCCGCTCAGCGCCGAGGCCCCGTTGCACCAAAGGCCCAAAACGAGCTTCTGGGAACTGCATTCTGCAAAGGGAAACACTCCTCCGGCAGCAAACCACAGCCCCAGTGCGCCTCGAATCCAGAGAGCAACGCAAGCCGTTTTTGCCCCCGGCCCCACGCTCTCCATAGGGCAAAGTAGGGCTGAGCTGACCCTGGCTCCCTGGACCCTGCTGCTTTGCTGGGTGTCTCCGGCGGAAGACACTCACTCCCCATGGGTTCTCCTTCGTTGGGAAGCAGGATTAGGGGGACGATGGCCTCATGCGCACAGTTCCCAGCCATGCCCCTTGAGCCAGCTCGGCGGCACAGCGCTGAGGTCCAGTCGCACCTTCGGCCCAAAACGAGCTTCTGGCAGCTGCATTCTGCAAAGGGAAACACTCCTCGAGCAGCAAACCACAGCCCCAACGCGCGTCGGATCCAGAAAGCAACGCAAGCCGTTTTCGCCCCCGCCCCACCCTCTCCATAGGGCAAAGCGGGGCTGGACTGCCCCTGGCTCCCTGGGCCCTGCTGCTTTGCTGGGGGTCTCGGCGGCCGAAACCCACTCCCCACGGGTTTTCCTTCGTGGGGAAGCAGGTTGGGCAGGCGAAGGCCTTCTGCGCACACTCCCCAGCCATGCCACCTGAGCCAGCTCGGCCGCGCAGCGCCGAGGCCCCATCACACGGAACGCCCCAAACGAGCTTCTGGCAGCTGCATTCTGCAAAGGGAAACTCTCCTCGGGCAGCAAACCACAGCCCCAACGTGCCTCGGATCCAGAAAGCAACGCAAGCCGTTTTCGCGACCGGCCCCACGCTCTCCAAAGCGCGAAGCGGGGCTGGCCTGCCCCTGGCTCCCTGGGCAGTGCTGCTTTGCTGGGGGTCTCCAGCGGCGCAAAACCACTCCCCACAGGTTGTCCTTCGTGGGGAAGCAGGATTGGGCGCGCGAAGGCCTTCTGCGCCCAGCCCCAGCCGTGCCCCTTGAGCCAGCTCGGCCGCTCAGCGCCGAGGCCCCGTTGCACCGAAGGCCCAAAACGAGCTTCTGGGAACTGCATTCTGCAAAGGGAAACACTCCTCCGGCAGCAAACCACAGCCCCAATGCGCCTCGGATCCAGAGAGCATCGCAAGCCGTTTTTGCCCCCGGCCCTACGCTCTCCATAGCGCAACGCAGGGCAGGGCTGCCCCTGGCTACCAGAGCCCTGCTGCTTTACTGGGTGTCTTCGGCGGCCAAAACCTTCTCCCCACGGGTTCTCCTTCGTGGGGAAGCAGGATTGGGAGCGCGAAGAAGTTCTGTGCCCAGGCCCCAGCCATGCCCCCTGAGCCAGCTTGGCCGCTCAGCGCCGAGGCCCCATCACACGGAACGCCCAAAACGAGCTTCTGGCAGCTGCATTCTGCAAAGGGAAACTCTCCTCGGGCAGCAAACCACAGCCCCAACGCGCCTCGAATCCAGAAAGCAACGCAAGCCTTTTTCAGCCCCGGCCCCACGCTCTCCATAGGGCAAAGCGTGTAGAGCTGCCCCTGGCTCCCTGGGCCCTGCTGCTTTGCTGGGGGTCTCAGCGTCCGAAACCCACTCCCCACGGGTTTTCCTTCGTGGGGAAGCAGGATTGGGCGCGAGAAGGCCTTCTGCGCCCAGGCCCCAGCCATGCCACCTGAGCCAGCTCGGCCGCGCAGCGCTGAAGCCCCGTCGCACCGATGGCCCCAAACGAGTTTCTGGCAGCTGCATTCTGCAAAGGGAAACTCTCCTCGGGCAGCAAACCACAGACTCAACGCGCCTCAGATCCAGAAAGCAACGCAAGCCGTTTTCGCCACCGGCCCCACGCTCTCCATAGCGCAAAGCGGGGCTAGCCTGCCCCTGGCTCCCTGGGCCCTGCTGCTTTGCTGGGGGTCTCCGGCAGCGCAAACCCAGTCCCCAAGTGTTCTCCTTCGTGGGGAAGCAGGATTGTGCGGGCGAAAGCCTTCTGCGCCCAGCCCCAGCCATGCCCCTTGAGCCAGCTCGGCCGCTCAGCGCCGAGGCCCCGTTGCACCGAAGTCCCAAAACGAGCTTCTGGGAACTGCATTCTGCAAAATGAAACACTCCTCCGGCAGCAAACCACAGCCCCAATGCGCCTCAGATCCAGAGAGCAGCGCAAGCCGTTTTCGCCCCCGGCCCCACGCTCTCCATAGCGCAAAGCGAGGCTGGGCTGACCCTGGCTCCCTGGGCCCTGCTGCATTGCTGGGGGTCTCCAGCGCCCGAAACCTAGTCCCCATGAGTTCTCCTTCGTGGGGAGGCAGGATTGGGCGCGCGAAGAATTTCTGCGCCCAGTCCCCAGCCATGCCTCCTGTGCCAGCTCGGCCGCTCAGCGCCGAGGCCCCGTCGCACCGACGGCCCAAAACGAGCTTCTGGCAGCTGCATTCTGCAAAGGGAAACTCTCCTCGGGCAGCAAACCACAGCCCCAACGCGCCTCGGATCCAGAAAGCAACGCAAGCCGTTTTCGGCCCCGGCCCCACGCTCTCCATAGCGCAAAGCGGGGCTGGCCTGCCCCTGGCTCCCTGGGCCCTGCTGCTTTGCTGGGGGACTCCGGCGGCGCAGACCCACTCCCCACGGGTTCTCCTTCGTGGGGAAGCAGGATTGGGCGCGCGAAGGCCTTCTGCGCCCAGCCCCAGCCATGCCCCTTGAGCCAGCTCGGCCGCTCAGCGCCGAGGCCCCGCTGCACCGAAGGCCCAAAACGAGCTTCTGGGAACTGCATTCTGCAAAGGGAAACACTCCTCCGGCAGCAAACCACAGCCCCAATGCGCCTCGGATCCAGAGAGCATCGCAAGCCGTTTTTGCCCCCGGCCCTACGCTCTCCATAGCGCAACGCAGGGCAGGGCTGCCCCTGGCTACCAGAGCCCTGCTGCTTTACTGGGTGTCTTCGGCGGCCAAAACCTTCTCCCCACGGGTTCTCCTTCGTGGGGAAGCAGGATTGGGAGCGCGAAGAAGTTCTGTGCCCAGGCCCCAGCCATGCCCCCTGAGCCAGCTTGGCCGCTCAGCGCCGAGGCCCCATCACACGGAACGCCCAAAACGAGCTTCTGGCAGCTGCATTCTGCAAAGGGAAACTCTCCTCGGGCAGCAAACCACAGCCCCAACGCGCCTCGAATCCAGAAAGCAACGCAAGCCTTTTTCAGCCCCGGCCCCACGCTCTCCATAGGGCAAAGCGTGTAGAGCTGCCCCTGGCTCCCTGGGCGCTGCTGCTTTGCTGGGGGTCTCAGCGTCCGAAACCCACTCCCCACGGGTTTTCCTTCGTGGGGAAGCAGGATTGGGCGCGAGAAGGCCTTCTGCGCCCAGGCCCCAGCCATGCCACCTGAGCCAGCTCGGCCGCGCAGCGTCGAAGCCCCGTCGCACCGATGGCCCCAAACGAGTTTCTGGCAGCTGCATTCTGCAAAGGGAAACTCTCCTCGGGCAGCAAACCACAGACTCAACGCGCCTCAGATCCAGAAAGCAACGCAAGCCGTTTTCGCCACCGGCCCCACGCTCTCCATAGCGCAAAGCGGGGCTAGCCTGCCCCTGGCTCCCTGGGCCCTGCTGCTTTGCTGGGGGTCTCCGGCAGCGCAAACCCAGTCCCCAAGTGTTCTCCTTCGTGGGGAAGCAGGATTGTGCGGGCGAAAGCCTTCTGCGCCCAGCCCCAGCCATGCCCCTTGAGCCAGCTCGGCCGCTCAGCGCCGAGGCCCCGTTGCACCGAAGTCCCAAAACGAGCTTCTGGGAACTGCATTCTGCAAAATGAAACACTCCTCCGGCAGCAAACCACAGCCCCAATGCGCCTCAGATCCAGAGAGCAGCGCAAGCCGTTTTCGCCCCCGGCCCCACGCTCTCCATAGCGCAAAGCGAGGCTGGGCTGCCCCTGGCTCCCTGGGCCCTGCTGCATTGCTGGGGGTCTCCAGCGCCCGAAACCTAGTCCCCATGAGTTCTCCTTCGTGGGGAGGCAGGATTGGGCGCGCGAAGAAGTTCTGCGCCCAGTCCCCAGCCATGCCTCCTGTGCCAGCTCGGCCGCTCAGCGCCGAGGCCCCGTCGCACCGACGGCCCAAAACGAGCTTCTGGCAGCTGCATTCTGCAAAGGGAAACTCTCCTCGGGCAGCAAACCACAGCCCCAACGCGCCTCGGATCCAGAAAGCAACGCAAGCCGTTTTCGGCCCCGGCCCCACGCTCTCCATAGCGCAAAGCGGGGCTGGCCTGCCCCTGGCTCCCTGGGCCCTGCTGCTTTGCTGGGGGACTCCGGCGGCGCAGACCCACTCCCCACGGGTTCTCCTTCGTGGGGAAGCAGGATTGGGCGCGCGAAGGCCTTCTGCGCCCAGCCCCAGCCATGCCCCTTGAGCCAGCTCGGCCGCTCAGCGCCGAGGCCCCGCTGCACCGAAGGCCCAAAACGAGCTTCTGGGAACTGCATTCTGCAAAGGGAAACACTCCTCCGGCAGCAAACCACAGCCCCAATGCGCCTCGGATCCAGAGAGCAACGCAAGCCGTTTTTGCCCCCAGCCCCACGCTCTCCATAGCGCAACGCAGGGCAGGGCTGCCCCTGTCTACCAGAGCCCTGCCGCTTTACTTGGTGTCTTTGGCGGCCAAAACCTTCTCCCCACGGGTTCTCCTTCGTGGGGAAGCAGGATTGGGCGCGCGAAGAAGTTCTGTGTCCAGGCCCCAGCCATGCCCCCTGAGCCAGCTCGGCCACTCAGCGCCGAGGCCCCATCACACGGAACGCCCCAAACGAGCTTCTGGCAGCTGCATTCTGCAAAGGGAAACTCTCCTCGGGCAGCAAACCACAGCCCCAACGCGCCTCGGTTCGAGAAAGCAACGCAAGCCGATTTCGCCCCCGGCCCTACGCTCCCCATACGTACGAACCGGGCCTGGTCTGCCCCGGCTCCCTGGGCCCTGCTGCATTGCTGGGGGTCTCCGGTGCCCGAAACCCACTCCCCACGGGTTCTCCTTCGTGGGGAAGCAGGATTGGGCGCGCGAAGGCCTTCTGCGCCCCGCCCCAGCCATGCCCCTTGAGCCAGCTCATCCGCTCAGCGCCGAGGCCCAGTTGCACCGAAGGCCCAAAACGAGCTTCTGGGAACTGCATTCTGCAAAGGGAAACACTCCTCCGGCAGCAAACCACAGCCCCAATGCGCCTCAGATCCAGAGAGCAACGCAAGCCGTTTTTGCCCCCGGCCCTACGCTCTCCATAGCGCAACGCAGGGCAGGGCTGCCCCTGGCTACCAGAGCCCTGCTGCTTTACTGGGTGTCTTCGGCGGCCAAAACCTTCTCCCCACGGGTTCTCCTTCGTGGGGAAGCAGGATTGGGAGCGCGAAGAAGTTCTGTGCCCAGGCCCCAGCCATGCCCCCTGAGCCAGCTTGGCCGCTCAGCGCCGAGGCCCCATCACACGGAACGCCAAAAACGAGCTTCTGGCAGCTGCATTCTGCAAAGGGAAACTCTCCTCGGGCAGCAAACCACAGCCCCAACGCGCCTCGAATCCAGAAAGCAACGCAAGCCTTTTTCAGCCCCGGCCCCACGCTCTCCATAGGGCAAAGCGGGTAGAGCTGCCCCGGGCTCCCTGGGCCCTGCTGCTTTGCTGGGGGTCTCAGCGTCCGAAACCCACTCCCCACGGGTTTTCCTTCGTGGGGAAGCAGGATTGGGCGCGAGAAGGCCTTCTGCGCCCAGGCCCCAGCCATGCCCCCTGAGCCAGCTCGGCCGCGCAGCGCCGAAGCCCCGTCGCACCGATGGCCCCAAACGAGCTTCTGGCAGCTGCATTCTGCAAAGGGAAACTCTCCTCGGGCAGCAAACCACAGACTCAACGCGCCTCGGATCCAGAAAGCAACGCAACCCGTTTTCGCCACCGGCCCCACGCTCTCCATAGCGCAAAGCGGGGCTAGCCTGCCCCTGGCTCCCTGGGCCCTGCTGCTTTGCTGGGGGTCTCCGGCGGCGCAAACCCAGTCCCCAAGTGTTCTCCTTCGTGGGGAAGCAGGATTGTGCGCGCGAAAGCCTTCTGCGCCCAGCCCCAGCCATGCCTCTTGAGCCAGCTTGGCCGCTCAGCGCCGATGCCCCGTTGCACCGAAGGCCCAAAACGAGCTTCTGGGAACTGCATTCTGCAAAATGAAACACTCCTCCGGCAGCAAACCACAGCCCCAATGCGCCTCAGATCCAGAGAGCAGCGCAAGCCGCTTTCGCCCCCGGCCCCACGCTCTCCATAGCGCAAAGCGAGGCTGGGCTGCCCCTGGCTCCCTGGGCCCTGCTGCATTGCTGGGGGTCTCCAGCGCCCGAAACCTAGTCCCCATGAGTTCTCCTTCGTGGGGAGGCAGGATTGGGCGCGCGAAGAAGTTCTGCGCCCAGTCCCCAGCCATGCCTCCTGTGCCAGCTCGGCCGCTCAGCGCCGAGGCCCCGTCGCACCGACGGCCCAAAACGAGCTTCTGGCAGCTGCATTCTGCAAAGGGAAACTCTCCTCGGGCAGCAAACCACAGCCCCAACGCGCCTCGGATCCAGAAAGCAACGCAAGCCGTTTTCGGCCCCGGCCCCACGCTCTCCATAGCGCAAAGCGGGGCTGGCCTGCCCCTGGCTCCCTGGGCCCTGCTGCTTTGCTGGGGGACTCCGGCGGCGCAGACCCACTCCCCACGGGTTCTCCTTCGTGGGGAAGCAGGATTGGGCGCGCGAAGGCCTTCTGCGCCCAGCCCCAGCCATGCCCCTTGAGCCAGCTCGGCCGCTCAGCGCCGAGGCCCCGTTGCACCGAAGTCCCAAAACGAGCTTCTGGGAACTGCATTCTGCAAAATGAAACACTCCTCCGGCAGCAAACCACAGCCCCAATGCGCCTCAGATCCAGAGAGCAGCGCAAGCCGTTTTCGCCCCCGGCCCCACGCTCTCCATAGCGCAAAGCGAGGCTGGGCTGCCCCTGGCTCCCTGGGCCCTGCTGCATTGCTGGGGGTCTCCAGCGCCCGAAACCTAGTCCCCATGAGTTCTCCTTCGTGGGGAGGCAGGATTGGGCGCGCGAAGAAGTTCTGCGCCCAGTCCCCAGCCATGCCTCCTGTGCCAGCTCGGCCGCTCAGCGCCGAGGCCCCGTCGCACCGACGGCCCAAAACGAGCTTCTGGCAGCTGCATTCTGCAAAGGGAAACTCTCCTCGGGCAGCAAACCACAGCCCCAACGCGCCTCGGATCCAGAAAGCAACGCAAGCCGTTTTCGGCCCCGGCCCCACGCTCTCCATAGCGCAAAGCGGGGCTAGCCTGCCCCTGGCTCCCTGGGCCCTGCTGCTTTGCTGGGGGTCTCCAGCGCCCGAAACCTAGTCCCCATGAGTTCTCCTTCGTGGGGAGGCAGGTTTGGCCGCGCGAAGAAGTTCTGCACCCAGTCCCCAGCCATGCCTCCTGTGCCTGCTCGGCCGCTCAGCGCCGAGTCCCCGTTGCACCGAAGGCTCCAAACGAGCTTCTGGCAGCTGCATTCTGCAAAGGGAAAGTCTCCTCGGGCAGCAAACCACAGCCCCAACGCGCCTCGGATCGAGAAAGCAACGCAAGCCGTTTTCGCCCCCGGCCCTCTGCTCTCCATAGGGCGAACCGGGCCTGGACTGCCCCGGCTCCCTGGGCCCTGCTGCTTTGCTGGGGGTCTCCGGTGCCCGAAACCTAGTCCCCATGAGTTCTCCTTCGTGGGGAGGCAGGATTGGGCGCGCGAAGACGTTCTGCGCCCATCCCCAGCCATGCCTCCTGTGCCAGCTCAGCCGCTCAGCGCCGAGGCCGCGTCGCACCGACGGCCCCAAACGAGCTTCTGGCAGCTGCATTCTGCAAAGGGAAAGTCTCCTCGGGCAGCAAACCACAGCCCCAACGCGCCTCGGATCGAGAAAGCAACGCAAGCCGTTTTCGCCCCCGGCCCTCTGCTCTCCATAGGGCGAACCGGGCCTGGGCTGCCCCGGCTCCCTGGGCCCTGCTGCTTTGCTGGGGGTCTCCGGTGCCCGAAACCTAGTCCCCATGAGTTCTCCTTCGTGGGGAGGCAGGATTGGGCGCGCGAAGGCCTTCTGCGCCCCGCCCCAGCCATGCCCCTTGAGCCAGCTCGGCCGCTCAGCGCCGAGGCCCCGTTGCACCGAAGGCCCAAAACGAGCTTCTGGGAACTGCATTCTGCAAAGGGAAACACTCCTCCGGCAGCAAACCACAGCCCCAATGCGCCTCGGATCCAGAGAGCAACGCAAGCCGTTTTTGCCCCGGGCCCCACGCTCTCCATAGGGCAAAGTAGGGCTGAGCTGACCCTGGCTCCCTGGACCCTGCTGCTTTGCTGGGTGTCTCCGGCGGAAGACACTCACTCCCCATGGGTTCTCCTTCGTTGGGAAGCAGGATTAGGGGGACGATGGCCTCATGCGCACAGTTCCCAGCCATGCCCCTTGAGCCAGCTCGGCGGCACAGCGCTGAGGTCCAGTCGCACCTTCGGCCCAAAACGAGCTTCTGGCAGCTGCATTCTGCAAAGGGAAACACTCCTCGAGCAGCAAACCACAGCCCCAACGCGCGTCGGATCCAGAAAGCAACGCAAGCCGTTTTCGCCCCCGCCCCACCCTCTCCATAGGGCAAAGCGGGGCTGGACTGCCCATGGCTCCCTGGGCCCTGCTGCTTTGCTGGGGGTCTCGGCGGCCGAAACCCACTCCCCACGGGTTTTCCTTCGTGGGGAAGCAGGTTGGGCAGGCGAAGGCCTTCTGCGCACACTCCCCAGCCATGCCACCTGAGCCAGCTCGGCCGCGCAGCGCCGAGGCCCCATCACACGGAACGCCCCAAACGAGCTTCTGGCAGCTGCATTCTGCAAAGGGAAACTCTCCTCGGGCAGCAAACCACAGCCCCAACGTGCCTCGGATCCAGAAAGCAACGCAAGCCGTTTTCGCGACCGGCCCCACGCTCTCCAAAGCGCGAAGCGGGGCTGGCCTGCCCCTGGCTCCCTGGGCAGTGCTGCTTTGCTGGGGGTCTCCAGCAGCGCAAAACCACTCCCCACGGGTTGTCCTTCGTGGGGAAGCAGGATTGGGCGCGCGAAGGCCTTCTGCGCCCAGCCCCAGCCATGCCCCTTGAGCCAGCTCGGCCGCTCAGCGCCGAGGCCCCGTTGCACCGAAGGCCCAAAACGAGCTTCTGGGAACTGCATTCTGCAAAGGGAAACACTCCTCCGGCAGCAAACCACAGCCCCAATGCGCCTCGGATCCAGAGAGCATCGCAAGCCGTTTTTGCCCCCGGCCCTACGCTCTCCATAGCGCAACGCAGGGCAGGGCTGCCCCTGGCTACCAGAGCCCTGCTGCTTTACTGGGTGTCTTCGGCGGCCAAAACCTTCTCCCCACGGGTTCTCCTTCGTGGGGAAGCAGGATTGGGAGCGCGAAGAAGTTCTGTGCCCAGGCCCCAGCCATGCCCCCTGAGCCAGCTTGGCCGCTCAGCGCCGAGGCCCCATCACACGGAACGCCCAAAACGAGCTTCTGGCAGCTGCATTCTGCAAAGGGAAACTCTCCTCGGGCAGCAAACCACAGCCCCAACGCGCCTCGAATCCAGAAAGCAACGCAAGCCTTTTTCAGCCCCGGCCCCACGCTCTCCATAGGGCAAAGCGTGTAGAGCTGCCCCTGGCTCCCTGGGCCCTGCTGCTTTGCTGGGGGTCTCAGCGTCCGAAACCCACTCCCCACGGGTTTTCCTTCGTGGGGAAGCAGGATTGGGCGCGAGAAGGCCTTCTGCGCCCAGGCCCCAGCCATGCCACCTGAGCCAGCTCGGCCGCGCAGCGCCGAAGCCCCGTCGCACCGATGGCCCCAAACGAGTTTCTGGCAGCTGCATTCTGCAAAGGGAAACTCTCCTCGGGCAGCAAACCACAGACTCAACGCGCCTCAGATCCAGAAAGCAACGCAAGCCGTTTTCGCCACCGGCCCCACGCTCTCCATAGCGCAAAGCGGGGCTAGCCTGCCCCTGGCTCCCTGGGCCCTGCTGCTTTGCTGGGGGTCTCCGGCAGCGCAAACCCAGTCCCCAAGTGTTCTCCTTCGTGGGGAAGCAGGATTGTGCGCGCGAAAGCCTTCTGCGCCCAGCCCCAGCCATGCCCCTTGAGCCAGCTCGGCCGCTCAGCGCCGAGGCCCCGTTGCACCGAAGTCCCAAAACGAGCTTCTGGGAACTGCATTCTGCAAAATGAAACACTCCTCCGGCAGCAAACCACAGCCCCAATGCGCCTCAGATCCAGAGAGCAGCGCAAGCCGTTTTCGCCCCCGGCCCCACGCTCTCCATAGCGCAAAGCGAGGCTGGGCTGCCCCTGGCTCCCTGGGCCCTGCTGCATTGCTGGGGGTCTCCAGCGCCCGAAACCTAGTCCCCATGAGTTCTCCTTCGTGGGGAGGCAGGATTGGGCGCGCGAAGAAGTTCTGCGCCCAGTCCCCAGCCATGCCTCCTGTGCCAGCTCGGCCGCTCAGCGCCGAGGCCCCGTCGCACCGACGGCCCAAAACGAGCTTCTGGCAGCTGCATTCTGCAAAGGGAAACTCTCCTCGGGCAGCAAACCACAGCCCCAACGCGCCTCGGATCCAGAAAGCAACGCAAGCCGTTTTCGGCCCCGGCCCCACGCTCTCCATAGCGCAAAGCGGGGCTGGCCTGCCCCTGGCTCCCTGGGCCCTGCTGCTTTGCTGGGGGACTCCGGCGGCGCAGACCCACTCCCCACGGGTTCTCCTTCGTGGGGAAGCAGGATTGGGCGCGCGAAGGCCTTCTGCGCCCAGCCCCAGCCATGCCCCTTGAGCCAGCTCGGCCGCTCAGCGCCGAGGCCCCGTTGCACCGAAGGCCCAAAACGAGCTTCTGGGAACTGCATTCTGCAAAGGGAAACACTCCTCCGGCAGCAAACCACAGCCCCAATGCGCCTCGGATCCAGAGAGCAACGCAAGCCGTTTTTGCCCCCAGCCCCACGCTCTCCATAGCGCAACGCAGGGCAGGGCTGCCCCTGTCTACCAGAGCCCTGCCGCTTTACTTGGTGTCTTCGGCGGCCAAAACCTTCTCCCCACGGGTTCTCCTTCGTGGGGAAGCAGGATTGGGCGCGCGAAGAAGTTCTGTGTCCAGGCCCCAGCCATGCCCCCTGAGCCAGCTCGGCCACTCAGCGCCGAGGCCCCATCACACGGAACGCCCCAAACGAGCTTCTGGCAGCTGCATTCTGCAAAGGGAAACTCTCCTCGGGCAGCAAACCACAGCCCCAACGCGCCTCGGTTCGAGAAAGCAACGCAAGCCGTTTTCGCCCCCGGCCCTACGCTCCCCATACGTACGAACCGGGCCTGGGCTGCCCCGGCTCCCTGGGCCCTGCTGCATTGCTGGGGGTCTCCGGTGCCCGAAACCCACTCCCCACGGGTTCTCCTTCGTGGGGAAGCAGGATTGGGCGCGCGAAGGCCTTCTGCGCCCAGCCCCAGACATGCCCCTTGAGCCAGCTCATCTGCTCAGCGCCGAGGCCCAGTTGCACCGAAGGCCCAAAACGAGCTTCTGGGAACTGCATTCTGCAAAGGGAAACACTCCTCCGGCAGCAAACCACAGCCCCAATGCGCCTCAGATCCAGAGAGCAACGCAAGCCGTTTTTGCCCCCGGCCCTACGCTCTCCATAGCGCAACGCAGGGCAGGGCTGCCCCTGGCTACCAGAGCCCTGCTGCTTTACTGGGTGTCTTCGGCGGCCAAAACCTTCTCCCCACGGGTTCTCCTTCGTGGGGAAGCAGGATTGGGAGCGCGAAGAAGTTCTGTGCCCAGGCCCCAGCCATGCCCCCTGAGCCAGCTTGGCCGCTCAGCGCCGAGGCCCCATCACACGGAACGCCCAAAACGAGCTTCTGGCAGCTGCATTCTGCAAAGGGAAACTCTCCTCGGGCAGCAAACCACAGCCCCAACGCGCCTCGAATCCAGAAAGCAACGCAAGCCTTTTTCAGCCCCGGCCCCACGCTCTCCATAGGGCAAAGCGGGTAGAGCTGCCCCGGGCTCCCTGGGCCCTGCTGCTTTGCTGGGGGTCTCAGCGTCCGAAACCCACTCCCCACGGGTTTTCCTTCGGGGGAAGCAGGATTGGGCGCGAGAAGGCCTTCTGCGCCCAGGCCCCAGCCATGCCCCCTGAGCCAGCTCGGCCGCGCAGCGCCGAAGCCCCGTCGCACCGATGGCCCCAAACGAGCTTCTGGCAGCTGCATTCTGCAAAGGGAAACTCTCCTCGGGCAGCAAACCACAGCCCCAACGCGCCTCGAATCCAGAAAGCAACGCAAGCCTTTTTCAGCCCCGGCCCCACGTTCTCCATAGGGCAAAGCGGGTAGAGCTGCCCCTGGCTCCCTGGGCCCTGCTGCTTTGCTGGGGGTCTCAGCGTCCGAAACCCACTCCCCACGGGTTTTCCTTCGTGGGGAAGCAGGATTGGGCGCGAGAAGGCCTTCTGCGCCCAGGCCCCAGCCATGCCCCCTGAGCCAGCTCGGCCGCGCAGCGCCGAAGACCCGTCGCACCGATGGCCCCAAACGAGCTTCTGGCAGCTGCATTCTGCAAAGGGAAACTCTCCTCGGGCAGCAAACCACAGACTCAACGCGCCTCGGATCCAGAAAGCAACGCAAGCCGTTTTCGCCACCGGCCCCACGCTCTCCATAGCGCAAAGCGGGGCTAGCCTGCCCCTGGCTCCCTGGGCCCTGCTGCTTTGCTGGGGGTCTCCGGCGGCGCAAACCCAGTCCCCAAGTGTTCTCCTTCGTGGGGAAGCAGGATTGTGCGCGCGAAAGCCTTCTGCGCCCAGCCCCAGCCATGCCTCTTGAGCCAGCTTGGCCGCTCAGCGCCGAGGCCCCGTTGCACCGAAGGCCCAAAACGAGCTTCTGGGAACTGCATTCTGCAAAATGAAACACTCCTCCGGCAGCAAACCACAGCCCCAATGCGCCTCAGATCCAGAGAGCAGCGCAAGCCGTTTTCGCCCCCGGCCCCACGCTCTCCATAGCGCAAAGCGAGGCTGGGCTGCCCCTGGCTCCCTGGGCCCTGCTGCATTGCTGGGGGTCTCCAGCGCCCGAAACCTAGTCCCCATGAGTTCTCCTTCGTGGGGAGGCAGGATTGGGCGCGCGAAGAAGTTCTGCGCCCAGTCCCCAGCCATGCCTCCTGTGCCAGCTCGGCCGCTCAGCGCCGAGGCCCCGTCGCACCGACGCCCCAAAGGAGCTTCTGGCAGCTGCATTCTGCAAAGGGAAACTCTCCTCGGGCAGCAAACCACAGCCCCAACGCGCCTCGGATCCAGAAAGCAACGCAAGCCGTTTTCGGCCCCGGCCCCACGCTCTCCATAGCGCAAAGCGGGGTTGGCCTGCCCCTGGCTCCCTGGGCCCTGCTGCTTTGCTGGGGGACTCCGGCGGCGCAGACCCACTCCCCACGGGTTCTCCTTCGTGGGGAAGCAGGATTGGGCGCGCGAAGGCCTTCTGCGCCCAGCCCCAGCCATGCCCCTTGAGCCAGCTCGGCCGCTCAGCGCCGAGGCCCCGTTGCACTGAAGGCCTAAAACGAGCTTCTGGGAACTGCATTCTGCAAAATGAAACACTCCTCCGGCAGCAAACCACAGCCCCAATGCGCCTCAGATCCAGAGAGCAGCGCAAGCCGTTTTCGCCCCCGGCCCCACGCTCTCCATAGCGCAAAGCGAGGCTGGGCTGCCCCTGGCTCCCTGGGCCCTGCTGCATTGCTGGGGGTCTCCAGCGCCCGAAACCTAGTCCCCATGAGTTCTCCTTCGTGGGGAGGCAGGATTGGGCGCGCGAAGAAGTTCTGCGCCCAGTCCCCAGCCATGCCTCCTGTGCCAGCTCGGCCGCTCAGCGCCGAGGCCCCGTCGCACCGACGGCCCAAAACTAGCTTCTGGCAGCTGCATTCTGCAAAGGGAAACTCTCCTCGGGCAGCAAACCACAGCCCCAACGCGCCTCGGATCCAGAAAGCAACGCAAGCCGTTTTCGGCCCCGGCCCCACGCTCTCCATAGCGCAAAGCGGGGCTGGCCTGCCCCTGGCTCCCTGGGCCCTGCTGCTTTGCTGGGGGTCTCCGGCGGCGCAGACCCACTCCCCACGGGTTCTCCTTCGTGGGGAAGCAGGATTGGGCGCGCGAAGGCCTTCTGCGCCCAGCCCCAGCCATGCTCCTTGAGCCAGCTCGGCCGCTCAGCGCCGAGGCCCCGTTGCACCGAAGGCCCAAAACGAGCTTCTGGGAACTGCATTCTGCAAAGGGAAACACTCCTCCGGCAGCAAACCACAGCCCCAATGCGCCTCGGATCCAGAGAGCAACGCAAGCCGTTTTTGCCCCCAGCCCCACGCTCTCCATAGCGCAACGCAGGGCAGGGCTGCCCCTGTCTACCAGAGCCCTGCCGCTTTACTTGGTGTCTTCGGCGGCCAAAACCTTCTCCCCACGGGTTCTCCTTCGTGGGGAAGCAGGATTGGGCGCGCGAAGAAGTTCTGTGCCCAGGCCCCAGCCATGCCCCCTGAGCCAGCTCGGCCACTCAGCGCCGAGGCCCCATCACACGGAACGCCCCAAACGAGCTTCTGGCAGCTGCATTCTGCAAAGGGAAACTCCTCGGGCAGCAAACCACAGCACCAACGCGCCTCGGTTCGAGAAAGCAACGCAAGCCGTTTTCGCCCCCGGCCCTACGCTCCCCATACATACGAACCGGGCCTGGGCTGCCCCGGCTCCCTGGGCCCTGCTGCATTGCTGGGGGTCTCCGGTGCCCGAAACCCACTCCCCACGGGTTCTCCTTCGTGGGGAAGCAGGATTGGGCGCGCGAAGTCCTTCTGCGCCCAGGCCCCAGCCATGCCCCCTGAGCCAGCAGGTCCGATCAGCGCCGAGGCCCCGTCGCACCGACGGCCCCAAACAATCTTCTGGCAGCTGCATTCTGCAAAGGGAAACTCTCCTCGGGCAGCAAACCACAGCCCCAACGCGCCTCGGATCAAGAAAGCAACGCAAGCCGTTTTCGCCCCCGGCCCCCTTCTCTCCATAGGGCGAACCTGGGCTGGGCTGCCCTGGCTCCCTGGGCCCTGCTGCTTTGCTGGGTGTCTCCGGTGCCCGAAACCCACTCCCCATGGGTTCTCCTTCGTGGGGAAGCAGGATTGGGCGCGCGAAGGCCTTCTGCGCCCAGCCCCAGCCATGCCCCCTGAGCCAGCTCGGCCGCTCAGCGCCTAGGCACCGTCGCACCGATGGCCCCAAACAATCTTCTGGCAGCTGCATTCTGCAAAGGGAAACTCTCCTCGGGCAGCAAACCACAGCCCCAACGCGCCTCAGATCCAGAAAGCAACGCAAGCTGTTTTCGCCCCAGGCCCCCCCCACTCCATAGGGCGAACCGGGGCTGTGCTGCCCCGGCTCCCTGGGCCCTGCTGCTTTGCTGGGGGTCTCCGGTGCCCGAAACCCACTCCCCACGTGTTCTCCTTCGTGGGGAAGCAGGATTGGGCGCGCCAAGGCCTTCTGCGCCCAGGCCCCAGCCATGCCCCCTGGGCCAGCTCGGCCGCTCTGCGCCAAGGCCCCATCGCACCGATGGCCTGAAACAATCTTCTGGCAGCTGCATTCTGCAAAGGGAAACACTCCTCAGGCAGCAAACCACAGCCCCAACGCGCCTCGGATCGAGAAAGCAACACAAGCCGTTTTCGCCCCCGGCACCGCGCTCGCCATAGGGCGAATCGGGGCAGGGCTGCCCCGGCTGCCTGGGCCCTCCTGCTTTGCTGGGGGTCTCCGGTGCCCGAAACCCACTCCCCACAGGTTCTCCTTCGTGGGGAAGCGGGATTGGGCGCGCGAAGGCCTTCTGCGCCCAGGCCCCAGCCATGCCCCCTGAGCCAGCTCGTCCGATCAGCGCCGAGTCCCCGTCGCACCGACGGCCCGAAACAATCTTCTGGCAGCTGCATTCTGCAAAGGGAAACTCTCCTCGGGCAGCAAACCACAGCCCCAACGCGCCTCGGATCGAGAAAGCAACGCAAGCCGTTTTCGCCCCTGGAAACCCGCTCTCCATAGAGCGAAACGGGCCTGGGCTGCCCAGCCTCCCTGGGCCCTGCTGCTTTGCTGGGGGTCTCCGGTGCCTGAAACCCACTCCCAACGGGTTCTCCTTCGTGGGGAAGCAGGATTGGGCACCGGAAGCCTTCTGCGCCCAGGTCAAGGCCATGCCCCCTGAGCCGGCTCCGCCGCTCAGCGCCGAGGCTCCTTCGAATCGACGGCCATAAACGAACTTCTCGCAGCTGCATTCTGCAAAGGGAAACCCTCCTCGGGCAGCAAACCACAGCCCCAACGCGCCTCGGATCGAGAAAGCAACGCAAGCTGTTTTCGCCCCCGACCCCCCTCTTTCCATAGAGCGAACCGGGGCTGGGCTGCCCCGGCTCCCTGGGCCCTGCTGCTTTGCTGGGGGTCTCCGGTGCCCGAAACCCACTCCCCATGGGTTCTCCTTCGTTGGGAAGTAGGATTGGGCGCACGAAGGCCTTCTGCGCCCAGGCCCCAGCCTTGCTCCCTGAGCCAGCTCGGCCGCTCAGCGCCGAGGGCCCGTAGCACCGACGGCCCGAAACAATCTTCTGGCAGCTGCATTCTGCAAAGGGAAACTCTCCTCGGGCAGCAAACCACCACCCCAACGCGCCTCGGATCGAGAAAGCAATGCAAGCCGTTTTTGCCCCCGGCCCACGCCACTCCATAGGGCGAACCGGGGCTGGGCTGCCCAGGCTCCCTGGGCCCTGCTGCTTTGCTGGGGGTCTCCGGTGCCCGAAACCCACTCCCCACAGGTTCTTCTTCGTGGGGAAGCAGGATTGGGCGCGCGAAGGCCTTCTGCGCCCAGGCCCCAGCCAAGCCTCCTGGGCCAGCTCGGCTGCACAGCGCCAAAGTCCCGGCGCACCGATGGCCCCAAACGAGATTCTGACAGCTGCATTCTGCAAAGGGAAACTCTCCTCGGGCAGCAACCCACAGCCCCAACGCGCCTCGGATCGAGAAAGCAACGCAAGCCGTTTTCGCCCCCGGCCCCCGCTCTCCATAGGGCTAACCGGGGCTGGGCTGCCATGGCTCCTTGGGCCCTGCTGCTTTGCTGGGGGTCTGCGGTGCCCCAAACCCACTCCCCACGGGTTCTCCTTCGTGGGGAAGCAGGATTGGGCCCGCGAAAGCCTTTGGGCCCAGGCCCGAGCCTTGCCCCCTGAGCCAGCTCGGCCGCTCAGCGCCTAGGCCCCGTCGCACCGACGGCCCCAAACAATCTTCTGGCAGCTGCATTCTGCAAAGGGAAACTCTCCTCGGGCAGCAAACCACAGCACCAACGCGCCTTGGGATCGAGAAAGCAACGCAAGCCGTTTTCGCCCCCGGCGCCCCGCTCTCCAGAGCGACATGGGGCTGGGCTGCCCAGGCTCCCTGGGCCCTGCTGCTTTGCTGGGGGTCTCCGGTGCCCGAAACCCACTCCCCACGGGTTCTCCTTCGTGGTTAATCAGGATTGGGCACGGGAAGCCTTCTGCGCCCAGGCCCCAGCCATGCCCCATGAGCCAGCTCGGCCGCTCAGCGCCGAGGCCCCGTCGCTCCGATGGCCCGAAGCAATCTTCTGGCAGCTGCAACCTGCAAAGGGAAACTCTCCTCGCGCAGCAAACCACAGCCACAACGCGCCTCGGATCGAGAAAGCAACGCAAGCCGTTTTTGCCCCCGGCCCACGCCACTCCATAGGGCGAACCGGGGCTGGGCTGCCCCGGCTCCCTGGGTCCTGCTGCTTTGCTGGGTGTCTCCGGTGCCCGAAACCCACTCCTCACGGGTTCTCCTTCGTGGGGAAGCGGGATTGGGGGCACGAAGTCCTTCTGCGCCCAGGCCCCAGCCATGCCCACTGAGCCCGCTGGTCCGATCTGCGCCGAGGCCCCGTCGCACCGACGGCCCCAAACAATCTTCTGGCAGCTGCATTCTGCAAAGGGAAACTCTCCTCGGGCAGCAAACCACAGCCCCAACGCGCCTCGGATCAAGAAAGCAACGCAAGCCGTTTTCGCCCCCGGCCCCCGTCTATCCATAGGGCGAACCTGGGCTGGGCTGCCCTGGCTCCCTGGGCCCTGCTGCTTTGCTGGGGGTCTCCGGTGCCCGAAACCCACTCCCCATGGGTTCTCCTTCGTGGGGAAGCAGGATTGGGCGCGCGAAGGCCTTCTGCGCCCAGCCCCAGCCATGCCCCCTGAGCCAGCTCGGCCGCTCAGCGCCTAGGCACCGTCGCACCGATGGCCCCAAACAATCTTCTGGCAGCTGCATTCTGCAAAGGGAAACTCTCCTCGGGCAGCAAACCACAGCCCCAACGCGCCTCGGATCGAGAAAGCAACGCAAGCCGTTTTCGCTCCCGGACACCCGCTCTCCATAGAGCGAAACGGGCCTGGGCTGCCCAGCCTCCCTGGGCCCTGCTGCTTTGCTGGGGGTCTCCGGTGCCTGAAACCCACTCCCCACGGGTTCTCCTTCGTGGGGAAGCAGGATTGGGCGCGCAAAGGCCTTCTGCGCCCAGGCCCCAGCCATGCCCCCTGAGCCGGCTCCGCCGATCAGCGCCGAGGCTCCTTCGAATCGACGGCCATAAACGAACTTCTGGCAGCTGCATTCTGCAAAGGGAAACTCTCCTCGGGCAGCAAACCACAGCCCCAACGCGCCTCGGATCGAGAAAGCAATGCAGGCCGTTTTCGCCCCCGGCCCCCCGCTCTCCATATGGCGAACAGGGGCTGGGCTGCCCTGGCTCCTTGGGCCCTGCTGCTTTGCTGGGGATCTCCAGTGCCCGAAACCCACTCCCCACGGGTTCTCCTTCGTGGGGAAGCAGAATTGGGCGCGCAAAGGCCTTCTGCGCCCAGGCCCCAGCCATGCCCCCTGAGCCACCTCGGCCTCTCAGCAATGAGGCCCCGTCGCACCGACGTCCCCAAACAATCTTCTGGCAGCTGCATTCTGCAAAGGGAAACACTCCTCAGGCAGCAAACCACAGCCCCAACGCGCCACGGATCGAGAAAGCAATGCAAGCCGTTTTCGCCCCCGGCCCCCCGCTCTCCATAGAGCGAACAGGGGCTGGGCTGCCCCGGCTCCCTGGGCCCTGCTGCTTTGCTGGGGGTCTCCGGTGCCCGAAACCCACTCCCCACGTGTTCTCCTTCGTGGTTAATCAGGATTGGGCGCGCGAAGCTTTCTGCGCCCAGGCCCCAGCCATGCCCCCTGAGCCGGCTCCGCTGCCCAGTTCCGAGGCTCCTTCGAATTGAAGGCCATAAACGAACTTCTGGCAGCTGCATTCTGCAAAGGGAAACTCTCCTCGGGCAGCGAACCACAGCCCCAATGCGCCTCGGATCGAGAAAGCAACGCAAGCCGTTTTTGCCCCCGGCCCCCCCCACTCCATAGGGCTAACCGGGGCTGGGCTGCCCTGGCTCCTTGGGCCCTGCTGCTTTGCTGGGGTCTCCGGTGCCCGAAACCAACTCCCCACGGGTTATCTTTCGTGGGGAAGAAGGATTTGGCCCGTGAAAGCCTTCTGCGCCCAGGCCCGAGCCTTGCCCCCTGAGCCAGCTCGGCCGCTCAGCGCCGAGACCACGTCGCACCGACGGCCCCAAACAATCTTCTGGTAGCTGCATTCTGCAAAGGGAAACTCTCCTCGGGCAGCAAACCACAGCCCCAACGCGCCTCGGATCGAGAAAGCAACGCAAGCCGTTTTTGCCCCCGGCCCCCCCCACTCCATAGAGCTAACCGGGGCTGGGCTGCCCTGGCTCCTTGGGCCCTGCTGCTTTGCTGGGGGTCTGCGGTGCCCGAAACCCACTCCCCACGGGTTCTCCTTCGTGGGGAAGCAGGATTGGGCCCACGAAAGCCTTTGGGCCCAGGCCCGAGCCTTGCCCCCTGAGCCAGCTCGGCCGCTCAGCGGCGAGGCCCCGTCGCACCGACGGCCCCAAACAATCTTCTGGCAGCTGCATTCTGCAAAGGGAAACTCTCCTCGGGCAGCAAACCACAGCCCCAACGCGCCTCGGATCGAGAAAGCAACGCAAGCCGTTTTCGCCCCCGGCCCCCCGCTCACCAGAGCGAAATGGGGCTGGGCTGCCCAGGCTCCCTGGGCCCTGCTGCTTTGCTGGGGGTCTCCGGTGCCCGAAACCCACTCCCCACGGGTTCTCCTTCGTGGTTAATCAGGATTGGGCGCGGGAAGCCTTCTGCGCCCAGGCCCCAGCCATGCCCCCTGAGCCAGCTCGGCCGCTCAGCGCCGAGGCCCCGTCGCACCGATGGCCCGAAGCAATCTTCTGGCAGCTGCAACCTGCAAAGGGAAACTCTCCTCGCGCAGCAAACCATAGCCACAACGCGCCTCGGATCGAGAAAGCAACGCAAGCCGTTTTTGCCCCCGGCCCACGCCACTCCATAGGGCGAACCGGGGCTGGGCTGCCCCGGCTCCCTGGGTCCTGCTGCTTTGCTGGGTGTCTCCGGTGCCAGAAACCCACTCCCCACGGGTTCTCCTTCGTGGGGAAGCGGGATTGGGCGCACGAAGTCCTTCTGCGCCCAGGCCCCAGCCATGCCCCCTGAGCCAGCAGGTCCGATCAGCGCCGAGGCCCCGTCGCACCGACGGCCCCAAACAATCTTCTGGCAGCTGCATTCTGCAAAGGGAAACTCTCCTCGGGCAGCAAACCACAGCCCCAACGCGCCTCGGATCAAGAAAGCAACGCAAGCCGTTTTCGCCCCCGGCCCCCTTCTCTCCATAGGGCGAACCTGGGCTGGGCTGCCCTGGCTCCCTGGGCCCTGCTGCTTTGCTGGGGGTCTCCGGTGCCCGAAACCCACTCCCCATGGGTTCTCCTTCGTGGGGAAGCAGGATTGGGCGCGCGAAGGCCTTCTGCGCCCAGCCCCAGCCATGCCCCCTGAGCCAGCTCGGCCGCTCAGCGCCTAGGCACCGTCGCACCGATGGCCCCAAACAATCTTCTGGCAGCTGCATTCTGCAAAGGGAAACTCTCCTCGGGCAGCAAACCACAGCCCCAACGTGCCTCGGATCGAGAAAGCAACGCAAGCTGTTTTCGCCCCAGGCCCCCCCCACTCCATAGGGCGAACCGGGGCTGTGCTGCCCCGGCTCCCTGGGCCCTGCTGCTTTGCTGGGGGTCTCCGGTGCCCGAAACCCACTCCCCACGGGTTCTCCTTCGTGGGGAAGCAGGATTGGGCGCGCCAAGGCCTTCTGCGCCCAGGCCCCAGCCATGCCCCCTGGGCCAGCTCGGCCGCTCTGCGCCAAGGCCCCATCGCACCGATGGCCTGAAACAATCTTCTGGCAGCTGCATTCTGCAAAGGGAAACACTCCTCAGGCAGCAAACCACAGCCCCAACGCGCCTCGGATCGAGAAAGCAACACAAGCCGTTTTCGCCCCCGGCACCGCGCTCGCCATAGGGCGAATCGGGGCAGGGCTGCCCCGGCTGCCTGGGCCCTCCAGCTTTGCTGGGGGTCTCCGGTGCCCGAAACCCACTCCCCACAGGTTCTCCTTCGTGGGGAAGCGGGATTGGGCGCGCGAAGGCCTTCTGCGCCCAGGCCCCAGCCATGCCCCCTGAGCCAGCTCGTCCGATCAGCGCCGAGTCCCCGTCGCACCGACGGCCCGAAACAATCTTCTGGCAGCTGCATTCTGCAAAGGGAAACTCTCCTCGGGCAGCAAACCACAGCCCCAACGCGCCTCGGATCGAGAAAGCAACGCAAGCCGTTTTCGCCCCTGGAAACCCGCTCTCCATAGAGCGAAACGGGCCTGGGCTGCCCAGCCTCCCTGGGCCCTGCTGCTTTGCTGGGGGTCTCCGGTGCCTGAAACCCACTCCCCACGGGTTCTCCTTCGTGGGGAAGCAGGATTGGGCACCGGAAGCCTTCTGCGCCCAGGTCAAGGCCATGCCCCCTGAGCCGGCTCCGCCGCTCAGCGCCGAGGCTCCTTCGAATCGACGGCCATAAACGAACTTCTGGCAGCTGCATTCTGCAATGGGAAACTCTCCTCGGGCAGCAAACCACAGCCCCAACGCGCCTCGGATCGAGAAAGCAATGCAAGCCGTTTTCGCCCCCGACCCCCCGCTCTCCATAGGGCGAACCGGGGCTGGGCTGCCCAGGCTCCCTGGGCCCTGCTGCTTTGCTGGGGGTCTCCGGTGCCCGAAACCCACTCCCCACGGGTTCTCCTTCGTGGTTAATCAGGATTGGGCGTGCGAAGGCCTTCTGCGCCCAGGCCCCAGCCATGCCCCCTGAGCCAGCTCGGCTGCGCAGCGCCTTGGCCCCGTCGCACCGACGGCCCCAAACAATCTTCTGGCAGCTGCATTCTGCAAAGGGAAACTCTCCTCGGGCAGCAAATCACAGCCCCAACGCGCCTCGGATCGAGAAAGCAACGCAAGCCGTTTTCGCCCCCGGCCCCCCGCTCTCCATAGAGCGAACCGGGGCAGGGCTGCCCCGGCTCCCTGGGCCATGCTGCTTTGCTGGGGGTCTCCGGTGCCCGAAACCCACTCCCCACGGGTTCTCCTTCGTAGTTAATCAGGATTGGGCGCGCGAAGCTTTCTGCGCCCAGGCCCCAGCCATGCCCCCTGGGCCAGGTCGGCCGCTCTGCGCCGAGGCCCCATCGCACCGATGGCATGAAACAATCTTCTGGCAGCTGCATTCTGCAAAGGGAAACACTCCTCAGGCCGCAAACCACAGCCCCAACGCGCCTCGGAACGAGAAAGCAACGCAAGCCGTTTTCGCCCCCGGAAACCCGCTCTCCATAGAGCGAAACGGGCCTGGGCTGCCCAGCCTCCCTGGGCCCTGCTGCTTTGCTGGGGGTCTCTGGTGCCTGAAACCCACTCCACACGGGTTCTCCATCGTGGGGAAGCAGGATTGGGCACCGGAAGCCTTCTGCGCCCAGGTCAAGGCCATGCCCCCTGAGCCGGCTCCGCCGCTCAGCGCCGAGGCTCCTTCGAATCGACGGCCATAAACGAACTTCTGGCAGCTGCATTCTGCAATGGGAAACTCTCCTCGGGCAGCAAACCACAGCCCCAACGCGCCTCGGATCGAGAAAGCAATGCAAGCCGTTTTCGCCCCCGACCCCCCGCTCTCCATAGGGCGAACCTGGGCTGGGCTGCCCAGGCTCCCTGGGCCCTGCTGCTTTGCTGGGGGTCTCCGGTGCCCGAAACCCACTCCCCACGGGTTCTCCTTCGTGGTTAATCAGGATTGGGCGTGCGAAGGCCTTCTGCGCCCAGGCCCCAGCCATGCCCCCTGAGCCAGCTCGGCTGCGCAGCGCCTAGGCCCCGTCGCACCGACGGCCCCAAACAATCTTCTGGCAGCTGCATTCTGCAAAGGGAAACTCTCCTCGGGCAGCAAACCACAGCCCCAACGCGCCTCGGATCGAGAAAGCAACGCAAGCCGTTTTCGCCCCCGGCCCCCCGCTCTCCATAGAGCGAACCGGGGCAGGGCTGCCCCGGCTCCCTGGGCCATGCTGCTTTGCTGGGGGTCTCCGGTGCCCGAAACCCACTCCCCACGGGTTCTCCTTCGTAGTTAATCAGGATTGGGCGCGCGAAGCTTTCTGCGCCCAGGCCCCAGCCATGCCCCCTGGGCCAGGTCGGCCGCTCTGCGCCGAGGCCCCATCGCACCGATGGCATGAAACAATCTTCTGGCAGCTGCATTCTGCAAAGGGAAACACTCCTCAGGCCGCAAACCACAGCCCCAACGCGCCTCGGAACGAGAAAGCAACGCAAGCCGTTTTCGCCCCCGGCACCGCGCTCGCCATAGGGCGAATCGGGGCAGGGCTGCCCCGGCTGCCTGGGCCCTGCTGCTTTGCTGGGGGTCTCCGGTGCCCGAAACCCACTCCCCACGGGTTCTCCTTCGTGGGGAAGCGGGAATGGGCGTGCGAAGGCCTTCTGCGCCCAGGCCCCAGCCATGCCCCCTGAGCCAGCTGGTCCGATCAGCGCCGAGGCCCCGTCGCACCGACGGCCCCAAACAATCTTCTGGCAGCTGCATTCTGCAAAGGGAAACTCTCCTCGGGCAGCAAACCACAGCCCCAACGCGCCTCGGATCGAGAAAGCAATGCAAGCCGTTTTCGCCCCCGGCCCCCCGCTCTCCATAGAGCGAAACGGGCCTGGGCTGCCCAGCCTCCCTGGGCCCTGCTTCTTTGCTGGGGGTCTCCGGTGCCTGAAACCCACTCCCCACGGGTTCTCCTTCGTGGGGAAGCAGGATTGGGCACCGGAAGCCTTCTGCGCCCAGGCCCCAGCCATGCCCCCTGAGCCGGCTCCGCCGCTCAGCGCCGAGGCTCCTTCGAATCGACGGCCATAAACGAACTTCTGGCAGCTGCATTCTGCAAAGGGAAACTCTCCTCGGGCAGCAAACCACAGCCCCAACGCGCCTCGGATCGAGAAAGCAATGCAGGCCGTTTTCGCCCCCGGCCCCCCGCTCTCCATATGGCGAACAGGGGCTGGGCTGCCCTGGCTCCTTGGGCCCTGCTGCTTTGCTGGGGATCTCCAGTGCCCGAAACCCACTCCCCACGGGTTCTCCTTCGTGGGGAAGCAGAATTGGGCGCGCAAAGGCCTTCTGCGCCCAGGCCCCAGCCATGCCCCCTGAGCCAGCTCGGCCTCTCATCAATGAGGCCCCGTCGCACCGACGTCCCCAAACAATCTTCTGGCAGCTGCATTCTGCAAAGGGAAACACTCCTCAGGCAGCAAACCACAGCCCCAACGCGCCTCGGATCGAGAAAGCAATGCAAGCCCTTTTCGCCCCCGGCCCCCCGCTCTCCATAGAGCGAACAGGGGCTGGGCTGCCCCGGCTCCCTGGGCCCTGCTGCTTTGCTGGGGGTCTCCGGTGCCCGAAACCCACCCCCACGGGTTCTCCTTCGTGGTTAATCAGCATTGGGCGCGCGAAGCTTTCTGCGCACAGGCCCCAGCCATGCCCCCTGAGCCGGCTCCGCTGCCCAGTTCCGAGGCTCCTTCGAATTGAAGGATATAAACGAACTTCTGGCAGCTGCATTCTGCAAAGGGAAACTCTCCACGGGCAGCAAACCACAGCCACAACGCGCCTCGGATCGAGAAAGCAATGCTAGCCGTTTTCGCCCCCGACCCCCCGCTCTCCATAGGGCGAACCGGGGCTGGGCTGCCCAGGCTCCCTTGGCCCTGCTGCTTTGCTGGGGGTCTCCGGTGCCCGAAACCCACTCCCCACAGGTTCTCCTTCGTGCGGAAGCAGGATTGGGCGCGCGAAGGCCTTCTGCGCCCAGGCCCCAGCCAAGCCCCCTGAGCCAGCTCGGCTGCGCAGCGCCAAAGTCCCGTCGCACCGATGGCCCCACACGAGATTATGACAGCTACATTCTGCAAAGGGAAACTCTCTTCGGGCAGCGAACCACAGCCCCAACGCACCTCGGATCGAGAAAGCAACGCAAGCCGTTTTTGCCCCCGGCCCCCCCCACTCCATAGGGCTAACCGGGGCTGGGCTGCCCTGGCTCCTTGGGCCCTGCTGCTTTGCTGGGGTCTCCGGTGCCCGAAACCAACTCCCCACGGGTTCTCTTTCGTGGGGAAGCAGGATTTGGCCCGCGAAAGCCTTCTGCGCCCAGGCCCGAGCCTTGCCCCCTGAGCCAGCTCGGCCGCTCAGCGCCGAGGCCCCGTCGCACCGACGGCCCCAAACAATCTTCTGGCAGCTGCATTCTGCAAAGGGAAACTCTCCTCGGGCAGCAAACCACAGCCCCAACGCGCCTCGGATCGAGAAAGCAACGCAAGCCGTTTTCGCCCCCGGCGCCCCGCTCTCCAGAGCGAAATGGGGCTGGGCTGCCCAGGCTCCCTGGGCACTGCTGCTTTGCTGGGGGTCTCCGGTGCCCGAAACCCACTCCCCACGGGTTCTCCTTCGTGGTTAATCAGGATTGGGCGCGGGAAGCCTTCCGCGCCCAGGCCCCAGCCATGCCCCCTGAGCCAGCTCGGCCGCTCAGCGCCGAGGCCCCGTCGCACCGATGGCCCGAAGCAATCTTCTGGCAGCTGCAACCTGCAAAGGGAAACTCTCCTCGCGCAGCAAACCACAGCCCCAACGCGCCTCGGATCGAGAAAGCAACGCAAGCCGTTTTTGCCCCCGGCCCACGCCACTCCATAGGGCGAACCGGGGCTGGGCTGCCCCGGCTCCCTGGGTCCTGCTGCTTTGCTGGGTGTCTCCGGTGCCCGAAACCCACTCCCCACGGGTTCTCCTTCGTGGGGAAGCGGGATTGGGCGCACGAAGTCCTTCTGCGCCCAGGCCCTAGCCATGCCCCCTGAGCCAGCTGGTCCGATCAGCGCCGAGGCCCCGTCGCACCGACGACCCCAAACAATCTTCTGGCAGCTGCATTCTGCAAAGGGAAACTCTCCTCGGGCAGCAAACCACAGCCCCAACGCGCCTCGGATCAAGAAAGCAACGCAAGCCGTTTTCGCCCCCGGCCCCCGTCTCTCCATAGGGCGAACCTGGGCTGGGCTGCCCTGGCTCCCTGGGCCCTGCTGCTTTGCTGGGTGTCTCCGTTGCCCGAAACCCACTCCCCACGGGTTCTCCTTCGTGGGGAAGCAGGATTGGGCGCGCGAAGGCCTTCTGCGCCCAGCCCCAGCCATGCCCCCTGAGCCAGCTCGGCCGCTCAGCGCCTAGGCACCGTCGCACCGATGGCCCCAAACAATCTTCTGGCAGCTGCATTCTGCAAAGGGAAACTCTCCTCGGGCAGCAAACCACAGCCCCAACGCGCCTCGGATCGAGAAAGCAACGCAAGCCGTTTTCGCCCCAGGCCCCCCCCACTCCATAGGGCGAACCGGGGCTGTGCTGCCCCGGCTCCCTGGGCCCTGCTGCTTTGCTGGGGGTCTCCGGGGCCCGAAACCCACTCCCCACGTGTTCTCCTTCGTGGGGAAGCAGGATTGGGCGCGCCAAGGCCTTCTGCGCCCAGGCCCCAGCCATGCCCCCTGGGCCAGCTCGGCCGCTCTGCGCCAAGGCCCCATCGCACCGATGGCCTGAAACAATCTTCTGGCAGCTGCATTCTGCAAAGGGAAACACTCCTCAGGCAGCAAACCACAGCCCCAACGCGCCTCGGATCGAGAAAGCAACACAAGCCGTTTTCGCCCCCGGCACCGCGCTCGCCATAGGGCGAATCGGGGCAGGGCTGCCCCGGCTGCCTGGGCCCTCCTGCTTTGCTGGGGGTCTCCGGTGCCCGAAACCCACTCCCCACAGGTTCTCCTTCGTGGGGAAGCAGGATTGGGCGCGCGAAGCCTTCTGCGCCCAGGCCCCAGCCATGCCCCCTGAGCCAGCTCGTCCGATCAGCGCCGAGTCCCCGTCGCACCGACGGCCCGAAACAATCTTCTGGCAGCTGCATTCTGCAAAGGGAAACTCTCCTCGGGCAGCAAACCACAGCCCCAACGCGCCTCGGATTGAGAAAGCAACGCAAGCCGTTTTCGCCCCCGGACACCCGCTCTCCATAGAGTGAAACGGGCCTGGGCTGCCCAGCCTCCCTGGGCCCTGCTGCTTTGCTGGGGGTCTCCGGTGCCAGAAACCCACTCCCCACGGGTTCTCCTTCGTGGGGAAGCAGGATTGGGCGCGCGAAGGCCTTCTGCGCCCAGGCCCCAGCCATGCCCCCTGAGCCGGCTCCGCCGCTCAGCGCCGAGGCTCCTTCGAATCGACGGCCATAAACGAACTTCTGGCAGCTGCATTCTGCAAAGGGAAACTCTCCTCGGGCAGCAAATCACAGCCCCAACGCGCCTCGGATCGAGAAAGCAATGCAGGCCGTTTTTGCCCCCGGCCCACCGCTCTCCATATGGCGAACAGGGGCTGGGCTGCCCTGGCTCCTTGGGCCCTGCTGCTTTGCTGGGGATCCCCAGTGCCCGAAACCCACTCCCCACGGGTTCTCCTTCGTGGGGAAGCAGGATTGGGCGCGCGAAGGCCTTCTGCGCCCAGGCCCCAGCCATGCCCCCTGAGCCACCTCGGCCTCTCAGCAATGAGGCCCTGTCGCACCGACGGCCCCAAACAATCTTCTGGCAGCTGCATTCTGCAAAGGGAAACACTCCTCAGGCAGCAAACCACAGCCCCAACGCGCCTCGGATCGAGAAAGCAACGCAAGCCGTTTTCGCCCCCGGCCCCCCGCTCTCCATAGAGCGAACAGGGGCTGGGCTGCCCCGGCTCCCTGGGCCCTGCTGCTTTGCTGGGGGTCTCCGGTGCCCGAAACCCACTCCCCACGGGTTCTCCTTCGTGGGGAAGCGGGAATGGGCGTGCGAAGGCCTTCTGCGCCCAGGCCCCAGCCATGCCCCCTGAGCCAGCTCGGCCGCTCAGCACCGAGGCCCCGTCGCACCGACGGCCCCAAACGATCTTCTGGCAGCTGCATTCTGCAAAGGGAAACTCTCCTCGGGCAGCAAACCACAGCCCCAACGCGCCTCGGATCGAGAAAGCAACGCAAGCCGTTTTCGCCCCCGGACCCCGCTCTCCATAGGGCGAACCGGGGCTGGTCTGCCCAAGCTCCCTGGGCCCTGCTGCTTTACTGGGGGTCTCCGGTGTCCGAAACCCACTCCCCACGGGTTCACCTTCGTGGGGAAGCAGGATTGGGCGCGCGAAGCCTTCTGCGCCCAGGCCCCAGCCATGCCCCCTGAGCCAGCTCCGCCTATCAGCGCTAGGGCCCCGTCGCACCGACGGCCCCAAACAATCTTCTGGCAGCTGCATTCTGCAAAGGGAAACTCTCCTCGGGCAGCAAACCACAGCCCCAACGCGCCTCGGATCGAGAAAGCAACGCAAGCCGTTTTCGCCCCCGGCCCCCCGCTCTCCATAGGGCGAACCGGGGCTGGGCTGCCCCGGCTCCCTGGGCCCTGCTGCTTTGCTGGGGGTCTCCGGGGCCCGAAACCCACTCCCCACGTGTTCTCCTTCGTGGGGAAGCAGGATTGGGCGCGCCAAGGCCTTCTGCGCCCAGGCCCCAGCCATGCCCCCTGGGCCAGCTCGGCCGCTCTGCGCCAAGGCCCCATCGCACCGATGGCCTGAAACAATCTTCTGGCAGCTGCATTCTGCAAAGGGAAACACTCCTCAGGCAGCAAACCACAGCCCCAACGCGCCTCGGATCGAGAAAGCAACACAAGCCGTTTTCGCCCCCGGCACCGCGCTCGCCATAGGGCGAATCGGGGCAGGGCTGCCCCGGCTGCCTGGGCCCTCCTGCTTTGCTGGGGGTCTCCGGTGCCCGAAACCCACTCCCCACAGGTTCTCCTTCGTGGGGAAGCGGGATTGGGCGCGCGAAGGCCTTCTGCGCCCAGGCCCCAGCCATGCCCCCTGAGCCAGCTCGTCCGATGAGCGCCGAGTCCCCGTCGCACCGACTGCCCGAAACAATCTTCTGGCAGCTGCATTCTGCAAAGGGAAACTCTCCTAGGGCAGCAAACCACAGCCCCAACGCGCCTCGGATCGAGAAAGCAACGCAAGCCGTTTTCGCCCCCGGACACCCGCTCTCCATAGAGCGAAACGGGCCTGGGCTGCCCAGCCTCCCTGGGCCCTGCTGCTTTGCTGGGGGTCTCCGGTGCCTGAAACCCACTCCCCACGGGTTCTCCTTCGTGGGGAAGCAGGATTGGGCGCGCGAAGGCCTTCTGCGCCCAGGCCCCAGCCATGCCCCCTGAGCCGGCTCCGCCGCTCAGCGCCGAGGCTCCTTCGAATCGACGGCCATAAACGAACTTCTGGCAGCTGCATTCTGCAAAGGGAAACTCTCCTCGGGCAGCAAATCACAGCCCCAACGCGCCTCGGATCGAGAAAGCAATGCAGGCCGTTTTTGCCCCCGGCCCACCGCTCTCCATATGGCGAACAGGGGCTGGGCTGCCCTGGCTCCTTGGGCCCTGCTGCTTTGCTGGGGATCCCCAGTGCCCGAAACCCACTCCCCACGGGTTCTCCTTCGTGGGGAAGCAGAATTTGGCGCGCAAAGGCCTTCTGCGTCCAGGCCCCAGCCATGCCCCCTGAGCCACCTCGGCCTCTCAGCAATGAGGCCCTGTCGCACCGACGGCCCCAAACAATCTTCTGGCAGCTGCATTCTGCAAAGGGAAACTCTCCTCGGGCAGCAAACCACAGCCCCAACGCGCCTCGGATCGAGAAAGCAACGCAAGCCGTTTTCGCCCCCGGCCCCCCGCTCTCCATAGAGCGAACCGGGGCTGGGCTGCCCCGGCTCCCTGGGCCCTGCTGCTTTGCTGGGGGTCTCCGGTGCCCGAATCCCACTCCCCACGGGTTCTCCTTCATGGGGAAGCAGGATTGGATGCGCGAAGCCTTCTGCGCCCAGGCCCCAGCCATTCCCCCTGAGCCAGCTCGGCCTCTCAGCGCCTAGGCCCCGTCGCACCGATGGCCCCAAACAATCTTCTGTCAGCTGCATTCTGCAAAGGGAAACTCTCCTCGGGCAGCAAACCACAGCCCCAATGCTCCTCAGTTAGAGAAAGCAACGCAAGCCGTTTTCGCCCCCGGCCACCCGCTCTCCATAGAGCGAACCGGGGCTGGGCTGCCCAGGCTCCCTGGGCCCTGCTGCTTTGCTGGGTGTCTCCGGTGCCCGAAACCCACTCCCCCCGGGTTCTCCTTCGTGGGGAAGCAGGATTGGACGAGCGAAGCCTTCTGCGCCCAGGACCCAGCCATTCCCCCTGAGCCAGCTCGGCCTCTCAGCGCCTAGGACCCGTCGCACCGACGGCCCCAAACAATCTTCTGGCAGCTGCATTCTGCAAAGGAAAACTCTCCTCGGGCAGCAAACCACAGCCCCAACGCGCCTCAGATCGAGAAAGCAACGCAAGCCGTTTTCGCCCACGGCCACCCCCACTCCATAGGGCGAACCGGGGCTGGGCTGCCCAAGCTCCCTGGGCCCTGCTGCTTTGCTGGGGGTCTCCGGTGCCCGAAACCCACTCCCCACGGGTTCTCCTTCATGGGGAAGCAGGATTGGGCGCGCGAAGGCCTTCTGCGCCCAGGCCCGAGCCTTGCCCTCTGAGCCAGCTCGGCCGCTCAGCGCCTAGGCCCCGTCGCACCGACGGCCCCAAACAATCTTCTGGCAGCTGCATTCTGCAAAGGGAAACTCTCCTCGGGCAGCAAACCACAGCCCCAACGCGCCTCGGATCGAGAAAGCAACGCAAGCCGTTTTCGCCCCCGACCCCCCGCTCTCCATAGAGCGAACCGGGGCTGGGCTGCCCCGGCTCCCTGGGCCCTGCTGCTTTGCTGGGGGTCTCCGGTGCCCGAAACCCACTCCCCACGGGTTCTCATTCGTGGGGAAGCAGGATTGGACGCGCGAAGCCTTCTGCGCCCAGGCCCCAGCCATGCCCCCTGAGCCAGCTCGGCCTCTCAGCGCCTAGGCCCCGTCGCACCGACGGCCCCAAACAATCTTCTGGCAGCTGCATTCTGCAAAGGGAAACTCTCCTCGGGCAGCAAACCACAGCCCCAACGCGCCTCGGATCGAGAAAGCAACGCAAGCCGTTTTCGCCCCCGGCCCGCCGCTCTCCATAGATCGAACCGGGGCTGGGCTGCCCAGGCTACCTGGGCCCTGCTGCTTTGATGGGGGTCTCCGGTGCCCGAAACCCACTCCCCACGGGTTCTCCTTCGTGGGGAAGCAGGATTGGACGAGCGAAGCCTTCTGCGCCCAGGCCCCAGCCATGCCCCCTGAGCCAGCTCGGCCTCTCAGCGCCTAGGCCCCGTCGCACCAACGGCCCCAAACAATCTTCTGGCAGCTGCATTCTGCAAAGGGAAACTCTCCTCGGGCAGCAAACCACAGCCCCAACGCGCCTCAGATCGAGAAAGCAACGCAAGCCGTTTTCGCCCATGGCCACCCCCACTCCATATGGTGAACCGGGGCTGGGCTGCCCAAGCTCCCTGGGCCCTGCTGCTTTGCTGGGGGTCTCCGGTGCCCGAAACCCACTCCCCACGGGTTCTCCATCGTGGCGAAGCAGGATTGGGCGCGCGAAGGCCTTCTGCGCCCAGGCCCGAGCCATGCCCCCTGAGCCAGCTCGGCCTCTCAGCGCCGAGGCCCCTTCGCACCGACGGCCAGAAACAATCTTCTGGCAGCTGCATTCTGCAAAGGGAAACTCTCCTCGGGCAGCAAACCACAGCCCCAACGCGCCTCGGATCAAGAAAGCAACGCAAGCCGTTTTCGCCCCCGGCCCCCGTCTCTCCATAGGGCGAACCTGGGCTGGGCTGCCCTGGCTCCCTGGGCCCTGCTGCTTTGCTGGGTGTCTCCGTTGCCCGAAACCCACTCCCCACGGGTTCTCCTTCGTGGGGAAGCAGGATTGGGCGCGCGAAGGCCTTCTGCGCCCAGCCCCAGCCATGCCCCCTGAGCCAGCTCGGCCGCTCAGCGCCTAGGCACCGTCGCACCGATGGCCCCAAACAATCTTCTGGCAGCTGCATTCTGCAAAGGGAAACTCTCCTCGGGCAGCAAACCACAGCCCCAACGCGCCTCGGATCGAGAAAGCAACGCAAGCCGTTTTCGCCCCAGGCCCCCCCCACTCCATAGGGCGAACCGGGGCTGTGCTGCCCCGGCTCCCTGGGCCCTGCTGCTTTGCTGGGGGTCTCCGGGGCCCGAAACCCACTCCCCACGTGTTCTCCTTCGTGGGGAAGCAGGATTGGGCGCGCCAAGGCCTTCTGCGCCCAGGCCCCAGCCATGCCCCCTGGGCCAGCTCGGCCGCTCTGCGCCAAGGCCCCATCGCACCGATGGCCTGAAACAATCTTCTGGCAGCTGCATTCTGCAAAGGGAAACACTCCTCAGGCAGCAAACCACAGCCCCAACGCGCCTCGGATCGAGAAAGCAACACAAGCCGTTTTCGCCCCCGGCACCGCGCTCGCCATAGGGCGAATCGGGGCAGGGCTGCCCCGGCTGCCTGGGCCCTCCTGCTTTGCTGGGGGTCTCCGGTGCCCGAAACCCACTCCCCACAGGTTCTCCTTCGTGGGGAAGCAGGATTGGGCGCGCGAAGCCTTCTGCGCCCAGGCCCCAGCCATGCCCCCTGAGCCAGCTCGTCCGATCAGCGCCGAGTCCCCGTCGCACCGACGGCCCGAAACAATCTTCTGGCAGCTGCATTCTGCAAAGGGAAACTCTCCTCGGGCAGCAAACCACAGCCCCAACGCGCCTCGGATTGAGAAAGCAACGCAAGCCGTTTTCGCCCCCGGACACCCGCTCTCCATAGAGTGAAACGGGCCTGGGCTGCCCAGCCTCCCTGGGCCCTGCTGCTTTGCTGGGGGTCTCCGGTGCCAGAAACCCACTCCCCACGGGTTCTCCTTCGTGGGGAAGCAGGATTGGGCGCGCGAAGGCCTTCTGCGCCCAGGCCCCAGCCATGCCCCCTGAGCCGGCTCCGCCGCTCAGCGCCGAGGCTCCTTCGAATCGACGGCCATAAACGAACTTCTGGCAGCTGCATTCTGCAAAGGGAAACTCTCCTCGGGCAGCAAATCACAGCCCCAACGCGCCTCGGATCGAGAAAGCAATGCAGGCCGTTTTTGCCCCCGGCCCACCGCTCTCCATATGGCGAACAGGGGCTGGGCTGCCCTGGCTCCTTGGGCCCTGCTGCTTTGCTGGGGATCCCCAGTGCCCGAAACCCACTCCCCACGGGTTCTCCTTCGTGGGGAAGCAGGATTGGGCGCGCGAAGGCCTTCTGCGCCCAGGCCCCAGCCATGCCCCCTGAGCCACCTCGGCCTCTCAGCAATGAGGCCCTGTCGCACCGACGGCCCCAAACAATCTTCTGGCAGCTGCATTCTGCAAAGGGAAACACTCCTCAGGCAGCAAACCACAGCCCCAACGCGCCTCGGATCGAGAAAGCAACGCAAGCCGTTTTCGCCCCCGGCCCCCCGCTCTCCATAGAGCGAACAGGGGCTGGGCTGCCCCGGCTCCCTGGGCCCTGCTGCTTTGCTGGGGGTCTCCGGTGCCCGAAACCCACTCCCCACGGGTTCTCCTTCGTGGGGAAGCGGGAATGGGCGTGCGAAGGCCTTCTGCGCCCAGGCCCCAGCCATGCCCCCTGAGCCAGCTCGGCCGCTCAGCACCGAGGCCCCGTCGCACCGACGGCCCCAAACGATCTTCTGGCAGCTGCATTCTGCAAAGGGAAACTCTCCTCGGGCAGCAAACCACAGCCCCAACGCGCCTCGGATCGAGAAAGCAACGCAAGCCGTTTTCGCCCCCGGACCCCGCTCTCCATAGGGCGAACCGGGGCTGCTCTGCCCAAGCTCCCTGGGCCCTGCTGCTTTACTGGGGGTCTCCGGTGTCCGAAACCCACTCCCCACGGGTTCACCTTCGTGGGGAAGCAGGATTGGGCGCGCGAAGCCTTCTGCGCCCAGGCCCCAGCCATGCCCCCTGAGCCAGCTCCGCCTATCAGCGCTAGGGCCCCGTCGCACCGACGGCCCCAAACAATCTTCTGGCAGCTGCATTCTGCAAAGGGAAACTCTCCTCGGGCAGCAAACCACAGCCCCAACGCGCCTCGGATCGAGAAAGCAACGCAAGCCGTTTTCGCCCCCGGCCCCCCGCTCTCCATAGGGCGAACCGGGGCTGGGCTGCCCCGGCTCCCTGGGCCCTGCTGCTTTGCTGGGGGTCTCCGGGGCCCGAAACCCACTCCCCACGTGTTCTCCTTCGTGGGGAAGCAGGATTGGGCGCGCCAAGGCCTTCTGCGCCCAGGCCCCAGCCATGCCCCCTGGGCCAGCTCGGCCGCTCTGCGCCAAGGCCCCATCGCACCGATGGCCTGAAACAATCTTCTGGCAGCTGCATTCTGCAAAGGGAAACACTCCTCAGGCAGCAAACCACAGCCCCAACGCGCCTCGGATCGAGAAAGCAACACAAGCCGTTTTCGCCCCCGGCACCGCGCTCGCCATAGGGCGAATCGGGGCAGGGCTGCCCCGGCTGCCTGGGCCCTCCTGCTTTGCTGGGGGTCTCCGGTGCCCGAAACCCACTCCCCACAGGTTCTCCTTCGTGGGGAAGCGGGATTGGGCGCGCGAAGGCCTTCTGCGCCCAGGCCCCAGCCATGCCCCCTGAGCCAGCTCGTCCGATGAGCGCCGAGTCCCCGTCGCACCGACTGCCCGAAACAATCTTCTGGCAGCTGCATTCTGCAAAGGGAAACTCTCCTAGGGCAGCAAACCACAGCCCCAACGCGCCTCGGATCGAGAAAGCAACGCAAGCCGTTTTCGCCCCCGGACACCCGCTCTCCATAGAGCGAAACGGGCCTGGGCTGCCCAGCCTCCCTGGGCCCTGCTGCTTTGCTGGGGGTCTCCGGTGCCTGAAACCCACTCCCCACGGGTTCTCCTTCGTGGGGAAGCAGGATTGGGCGCGCGAAGGCCTTCTGCGCCCAGGCCCCAGCCATGCCCCCTGAGCCGGCTCCGCCGCTCAGCGCCGAGGCTCCTTCGAATCGACGGCCATAAACGAACTTCTGGCAGCTGCATTCTGCAAAGGGAAACTCTCCTCGGGCAGCAAATCACAGCCCCAACGCGCCTCGGATCGAGAAAGCAATGCAGGCCGTTTTTGCCCCCGGCCCACCGCTCTCCATATGGCGAACAGGGGCTGGGCTGCCCTGGCTCCTTGGGCCCTGCTGCTTTGCTGGGGATCCCCAGTGCCCGAAACCCACTCCCCACGGGTTCTCCTTCGTGGGGAAGCAGAATTTGGCGCGCAAAGGCCTTCTGCGTCCAGGCCCCAGCCATGCCCCCTGAGCCACCTCGGCCTCTCAGCAATGAGGCCCTGTCGCACCGACGGCCCCAAACAATCTTCTGGCAGCTGCATTCTGCAAAGGGAAACTCTCCTCGGGCAGCAAACCACAGCCCCAACGCGCCTCGGATCGAGAAAGCAACGCAAGCCGTTTTCGCCCCCGGCCCCCCGCTCTCCATAGAGCGAACCGGGGCTGGGCTGCCCCGGCTCCCTGGGCCCTGCTGCTTTGCTGGGGGTCTCCGGTGCCCGAATCCCACTCCCCACGGGTTCTCCTTCATGGGGAAGCAGGATTGGATGCGCGAAGCCTTCTGCGCCCAGGCCCCAGCCATTCCCCCTGAGCCAGCTCGGCCTCTCAGCGCCTAGGCCCCGTCGCACCGATGGCCCCAAACAATCTTCTGTCAGCTGCATTCTGCAAAGGGAAACTCTCCTCGGGCAGCAAACCACAGCCCCAATGCTCCTCAGTTAGAGAAAGCAACGCAAGCCGTTTTCGCCCCCGGCCACCCGCTCTCCATAGAGCGAACCGGGGCTGGGCTGCCCAGGCTCCCTGGGCCCTGCTGCTTTGCTGGGTGTCTCCGGTGCCCGAAACCCACTCCCCCCGGGTTCTCCTTCGTGGGGAAGCAGGATTGGACGAGCGAAGCCTTCTGCGCCCAGGACCCAGCCATTCCCCCTGAGCCAGCTCGGCCTCTCAGCGCCTAGGACCCGTCGCACCGACGGCCCCAAACAATCTTCTGGCAGCTGCATTCTGCAAAGGAAAACTCTCCTCGGGCAGCAAACCACAGCCCCAACGCGCCTCAGATCGAGAAAGCAACGCAAGCCGTTTTCGCCCACGGCCACCCCCACTCCATAGGGCGAACCGGGGCTGGGCTGCCCAAGCTCCCTGGGCCCTGCTGCTTTGCTGGGGGTCTCCGGTGCCCGAAACCCACTCCCCACGGGTTCTCCTTCATGGGGAAGCAGGATTGGGCGCGCGAAGGCCTTCTGCGCCCAGGCCCGAGCCTTGCCCTCTGAGCCAGCTCGGCCGCTCAGCGCCTAGGCCCCGTCGCACCGACGGCCCCAAACAATCTTCTGGCAGCTGCATTCTGCAAAGGGAAACTCTCCTCGGGCAGCAAACCACAGCCCCAACGCGCCTCGGATCGAGAAAGCAACGCAAGCCGTTTTCGCCCCCGACCCCCCGCTCTCCATAGAGCGAACCGGGGCTGGGCTGCCCCGGCTCCCTGGGCCCTGCTGCTTTGCTGGGGGTCTCCGGTGCCCGAAACCCACTCCCCACGGGTTCTCATTCGTGGGGAAGCAGGATTGGACGCGCGAAGCCTTCTGCGCCCAGGCCCCAGCCATGCCCCCTGAGCCAGCTCGGCCTCTCAGCGCCTAGGCCCCGTCGCACCGACGGCCCCAAACAATCTTCTGGCAGCTGCATTCTGCAAAGGGAAACTCTCCTCGGGCAGCAAACCACAGCCCCAACGCGCCTCGGATCGAGAAAGCAACGCAAGCCGTTTTCGCCCCCGGCCCGCCGCTCTCCATAGATCGAACCGGGGCTGGGCTGCCCAGGCTACCTGGGCCCTGCTGCTTTGATGGGGGTCTCCGGTGCCCGAAACCCACTCCCCACGGGTTCTCCTTCGTGGGGAAGCAGGATTGGACGAGCGAAGCCTTCTGCGCCCAGGCCCCAGCCATGCCCCCTGAGCCAGCTCGGCCTCTCAGCGCCTAGGCCCCGTCGCACCAACGGCCCCAAACAATCTTCTGGCAGCTGCATTCTGCAAAGGGAAACTCTCCTCGGGCAGCAAACCACAGCCCCAACGCGCCTCAGATCGAGAAAGCAACGCAAGCCGTTTTCGCCCATGGCCACCCCCACTCCATATGGTGAACCGGGGCTGGGCTGCCCAAGCTCCCTGGGCCCTGCTGCTTTGCTGGGGGTCTCCGGTGCCCGAAACCCACTCCCCACGGGTTCTCCATCGTGGCGAAGCAGGATTGGGCGCGCGAAGGCCTTCTGCGCCCAGGCCCGAGCCATGCCCCCTGAGCCAGCTCGGCCTCTCAGCGCCGAGGCCCCTTCGCACCGACGGCCAGAAACAATCTTCTGGCAGCTGCATTCTGCAAAGGGAAACTCTCCTCGGGCAGCAAACCACAGCCCCAACGCGCTTCGGATCGAGAAAGCAACGCAAGCCGTTTTCGCCCCCGGCCCCCCGCTCTCCATAGGGCTAACCAGGGCTGGGCTGCCCTGGCTCCTTTGGCCCTGCTGCTTTGCTGGGTGTCTCCGGTGCCCGAAACCCACTCCCCACGGGTTCTCCTTCGTGGGGAAGCAGGATTGGGCGCGCGAAGGCCTTCTGCGCCCAGGCCCCAGCCATGCCCCCTGAGCCAGCTCGGCCGCTCAGCAACTAGGCCCCGTCGCACCGACGGCCCCAAACAATCTTCTGGCAGCTGCATTCTGCAAAGGGAAACTCTCCTCGGGCAGCAAACCACAGCCCCAACGCGCCTCGGATCGAGAAAGCAATGCAAGCCGTTTTCACCCCCGGCCCCCCGCTCTCAATAGAGCGAACCGGGGCTGGGCTGCCCAGGCTCTCTGGGCCCTGCTGCTTTGCTGGGGGTCTCCGGTGCCCGAAACCTACTCCCCACGGGTTCTCCTTCATGGGGAAGCAGGATTGGACGCGCGAAGCCTTCTGCGCCCAGGCCCCAGCCATGCCCCCTGAGCCAGCTCGGCCGCTCAGCGCCTAGGCCCCGTCGCACCGACGGCCCCAAACAATCTTCTGGCAGCTGCATTCTGCAAAGGGAAACTCTCCTCGGGCAGCAAACCACAGCCCCAATGCTCCTCGGTTAGAGAATGCAACGCAAGCCGTTTTCGCCCCCGGCCCCCCGCTCTCCATAGAGCGAACCGGGGCTGGGCTGCCCAGGCTCCCTGGGCCCTGCTGCTTTGCTGGGGGTCTCCGGTGCCCGAAACCCACTCCCCACGGGTTCTCCTTCGTGGGGAAGCAGGATTGGACGCGCGAAGCCTTCTGCGCCCAGGTCCCAGCCATGCCCACTGAGCCATCAGGCCTCTCAGCGCCTAGGCCCCGTCGCACCGACGGCCCCAAACAATCTTCTGGCAGCTGCATTCTGCAAAGGGAAACTCTCCTCGGGCAGCAAACCACAGCCCCAACGCGCCTCAGATCGAGAAAGCAACGCAAGCCGTTTTCGTCCACGGCCACCCCCACTCCATAGGGCGAACCGGGGCTGGGCTGCCCCGGCTCCCTGGGCCCTGCTGCTTTGCTGGGTGTCTCCGGTGCCCGAAACCCACTCCCCACGGGTTCTCCTTCGTGGGGAATCAGGATTGGACGAGCGAAGCCTTCTGCGCCCAGGCCCCAGCCATGCCCCCTGAGCCAGCTCGGCCTCTCAGCGCCTAGGCCACTTCGCACCGACGGCCCGAAACAATCTTCTGGCAGCTGCATTCTGCAAAGGGAAACTCTCCTCGGGCAGCAAACCACAGCCCCAACGCGCCTCGGATCGAGAAAGCAACGCAAGCCGTTTTCGCCCCCGGACCCCGCTCTCCATAGGGCGAACCGGGGCTGGTCTGCCCAAGCTCCCTGGGCCCTGCTGCTTTGCTGGGGGTCTCCGGTGTCCGAAACCCACTCCCCACGGGTTCTCCTTCGTGGGGAAGCAGGATTGGACGCGCGAAGCCTTCTGCGCCCAGGCCCCAACCATGCCTCCTGAGCCAGCTCGGCCTCTCAGCGCCTAGGCCCCGTCGCACCGACGGCCCCAAACAATCTTCTGGCAGCTGCATTCTGCAAAGGGAAACTCTCCTCGGGCAGCAAACCACAGCCCCAACGCGCCTCGGATCGAGAAAGCAACGCAAGCCGTTTTCGCCCCCGGCCCCCCGCTCTCCATAGATCGAACCGGGGCTGGGCTGCCCAGGCTCCCTGGGCCCTGCTGCTTTGATGGGGGTCTCCGGTGCCCGAAACCCACTCCCCATGGGTTCTCCTTCGTGGGGAAGCAGGATTGGACGAGCGAAGCCTTCTGCGCCCAGGCCCCAGCCATGCCCCCTGAGCCAGCTCGGCGACTCAGCGCAGAGGCCCCGTCGCACCGACGGCCCCAAACAATCTTCTGGCAGCTGCATTCTGCAAAGGGAAACTCTCCTCGGGCAGCAAACCACAGCCCCAACGCGCCTCAGATCGAGAAAGCAACGCAAGCCGTTTTCGCCCATGGCCACCCCCACTCCATATGGTGAAACGGGGCTGGGCTGCCCAAGCTCCCTGGGCCCTGCTGCTTTGCTGGGGGTCTCCGGTGCCCGAAACCCACTCCCCACGGGTTCTCCTTCGTGGCGAAGCAGGATTGGGCGCGCGAAGGCCTTCTGCGCCCAGGCCCGAGCCTTGCCCCCTGAGCCAGCTCGGCTGCTCAGCGCAAAGGTCCCTTCGCACCGATGCCCCAAAGGAGCTTCTGACAGCTGCATTCTGCAAAGGGAAACTCTCCTCGGGCAGCAAACCACAGCCCCAACGCGCCTCGGATCGAGAAAGCAACGCAAGCCGTTTTCGCCCCCGGCCCCCCGCTCTCCATAGAGCGAACCGGGGCTGGGCTGCCCAGGCTCCCTGGGCCCTGCTGCTTTGCTGCATGTCTCCGGTGCCCGAAACCCACACCCCACGGGTTCTCCTTCGTGGGGAAGCAGGATTGGACACGCAAAGCCTTCTGCGCACAGGCCCCAGCCATGCCCCCTGAGCCAGCTCGGCCTCTCAGCGCCTAGGCCCCGTCGCACCGACGGCCCCAAACGAGCTTCTGACAGCTGCATTCTGCAAAGGGAAACTCTCCTCGGGCAGCAAACCACAGCCCCAACGCGCCTCGGATCGAGAAAGCAACACAAGCCGTTTTCGCCCCTGCCCCCCGCTCTCTATAGGGCTAACCTGGGCTGGGCTGCCCCGGCTCCCTGGGCCCTGCTGCTTTGCTGGGGGTCTCCGGTGCCCGAAACCCACTCCCCACGGATTCTCCTTCGTGGGGAAGCAGGATTGGGCGAGCGAAGGCCTTCTGCGCCCAGTTCCGAGCCTTGCCCCCTGAGCCAGCTCGGCCTCTCAGCGCTGAGTCCCCGTCGCACCGACGGCCCCAAACAATCTTCTTGCAGCTGCATTCAGCAAAGGGAAACTCTCCTCGGGCAGCAAACCACAGCCCCAACGCGCCTCGGATCGAGAAAGCAACGCAAGCCGTTTTCGCCCCCGGCCCCCCGCTCTCCTTAGAGCGAACCTCGGCTGGGCTGCCCAGGCTCCCTGGGCCCTGCTGCTTTGCTGGGGGTCTCCGGTGCCCGAAACCCACACCCTACGGGTTCTCCTTCGTGGGGAAGCAGGATTGGGCGCGCGAAGCCTTCTGCACCCAGGCCCCAGCCATCCACCCTGAGCCAGCTCGGCCTTTCAGCGCTGAGGCCACGTCGCACCGATGCCCCAAACAATCTTCTGGCAGCTGCATTCTGCAATGGGAAACTCTCCTCGGGCAGCAAACCACAGCCCCTATGCGCCTCGGATCGAGAAAGCAACGCAAGCCGTTTTCGCCCCCGACCCCCCACTCTCCATAGGGCGAACTGGGGCTGTGCTGCGCCGGCTCCCTGGGCCCTGCTGCTTTGCTGGGTGTCCCCATGCCCGAAACCCACTCCCCACGGGTTCTCCTTCGTGGGGAAGCAGGATTGGACGCGCAAAGCCTTCTACGCCCAGGCCCCAGCCATGCCCCCTGAGCCAGCTCGGCCTCTCAGCGCCTAGGCCCCGTCGCACCGACGGCCCCAAACAATCTTCTGGCAGCTGCATTCTGCAAAGGGAAACTCTCCTCGGGCAGCAACATACAGCCCCAACGCGCCTCGGATCGAGAAAGCAACGCAAGCCGTTTTCGCCCCCGGCCCCCCTCTCTCAATAGAGCGAACCGGGGCTGGGCTGCCCAGGCTCCCTGGGCCCTGCTGCTTTGCTGGGGGTCTCCGGTGCCCGAAACCCACTCCCCACGGGTTCTCCTTCGTGGGGAAGCAGGATTGGACGCGCGAAGCCTTCTGCGCCCAGGCCCCAGCCAAGCCACCTGAGCCAGCTCGGCCTTTCAGCGCTGAGGCCACGTCGCACCGATGGCCTCAAATGAGCTTCTGACAGCTGCATTCTGCAAAGGGAAACTCTCCTTGGGCAGCAAACCACAGCCCCTATGCGCCTCGGATCGAGAAAGCAACGCAAGCCGTTTTCGCCCCCGACCCCCCACTCTCCATAGGGCGAACTGGGGCTGTGCTGCGCCGGCTCCCTGGGCCCTGCTGCTTTGCTGGGTGTCCCCATGCCCGAAACCCACTCCCCACGGGTTCTCCTTCGTGGGGAAGCAGGATTGGACGCGCAAAGCCTTCTACGCCCAGGCCCCAGCCATGCCCCCTGAGCCAGCTCGGCCTCTCAGCGCCTAGGCCCCGTCGCACCGACGGCCCCAAACAATCTTCTGGCAGCTGCATTCTGCAAAGGGAAACTCTCCTCGGGCAGCAACATACAGCCCCAACGCGCCTCGGATCGAGAAAGCAACGCAAGCCGTTTTCGCCCCCGGCCCCCCTCTCTCCATAGAGCGAACCGGGGCAGGGCTGCCATGGCTCCTTGGGCCCTGCTGCTTTGCTGGGGGTCTCCGGTGCCCGAAACCCACTCCCCACGGGTTCTCCTTCGTGGGGAAGAAGGATTGGGCGCGTGAAGGCATTCTGCGCCCAGGCCCGAGCCTTGCCACCTGAGCCAGCTCGGCCGCTCAGCGCCTAGGCCCCGTCGCACCGACGGTCCCAAACAATCTTCTGGCAGCTGCATTCTGCTAAGGGAAACTCTCCTTGGGCAGCAAACCACAGCCCCAACGCGCCTCGGATCGAGAAAGCAACACAAGCCGTTTTCGCCCCCGGCCCCCCGCTCTCCATAGAGCGAACCGGGGCTGGGCTGCCCAGGCTCCCTGGGCCCTGCTGCTTTGCTGGGGGTCTCCGGTGCCCGAAACCCACTCCCCACGGGTTCTCCTTCGTGGGGAAGCAGGATTGGACGAGCGAAGCCTTCTGCGCCCAGGCCCCAGCCATGCCCCCTGAGCCAGCTCGGCCTCTCAGCGCCTAGGCCCCGTCGCACCGACGGCCCCAAACAATCTTCTGGCAGCTGCATTCTGCAAAGGGAAACTCTCCTCGGGCAGCAAACCACAGCCCCAATGCGCTTCGGATCGAGAAAGCAACGCAAGCCGTTTTCGCCCCCGGCCCCCCGCTCTCCATAGGGCTAACCGGGGCTGGGCTGCCGTGGCTCCTTGGGCCCTGCTGCTTTGCTGGGGGTCTCCGGTGCCCGAAACCCACTCCCCACGGGTTCTCCTTCGTGGGGAAGCAGGATTGGGCGCGCGAATGCCTTCTGCGCCCAGGCCCGAGCCTTGCCCCCTGAGCCAGCTCGGCCGCTCAGCGCAGAGGCCCCGTCGCACCGACGGCCCCAAACGAGCTTCTGGCAGCTGTATTCTGCAAAGGGAAACTCTCCTCGGGCAGCAAACCACAGCCCCAACGCGCCTCGGATCGAGAAAGCAACGCAAGCCGTTTTCACCCCCGGACCCCGCTCTCCATAGGGCGAACCGGGGCTGGTCTGCCCAAGCTCCATGGGCCCTGCTGCTTTGCTGGGGGTCTCCGGTGTCCGAAACCCACTCCCCACGGGTTCACCTTCGTGGGGAAGCAGGATTGGGCGCGCGAAGCCTTCTGCGCCCAGGCCCCAGCCATGCCCCCTGAGCCAGCTCGGCCTCTCAGCGCTGAGGCCCCGTCGCACCGACGGCCCCAAACAATCTTCTGGCAGCTGCATTCTGCAAAGGGAAACTCTCCTCGGGCAGCAAACCACAGCCCCAACGCGCCTCGGATCGAGAAAGCAACGCAAGCCGTTTTCGCCCCCGGAACCCCGCTCTCAATAGAGCGAACCGGGGCTGGGCTGCCCAGGCTCCCTGGGCCCTGCTGCTTTGCTGGGGGTCTCCGGTGCCCGAAACCCACTCCCCACGGGTTCTCCTTCGTGGGGAAGCAGGATTGGACGCGCGAAGCCTTCTGCGCCCAGGCCCCAGCCATGCCCCCTGAGCCAGCTCGGCCGCTCAGCGCCTAGGCCCCGTCGAACCGACGGCCCCAAACAATCTTCTGTCAGCTGCATTCTGCAAAGGGAAACTCTCCTCGGGCAGCAAACCACAGCCCCAACGCGCCTCGGATCGAGAAAGCAACGCAAGCCGTTTTCGCCCCCGGCACCCCGCTCTCAATAGAGCAAACCGGGGCTGGGCTGCCCAGGCTCTCTGGGCCCTGCTGCTTTGCTGGGGGTCTCCGGTGCCCGAAACCCACTCCCCACGGGTTCTCCTTCATGGGGAAGCAGGATTGGACGCGCGAAGCCTTCTGCGCCCAGGCCCCAGCCATGCCCCCTGAGCCATCAGGCCTCTCAGCGCCTAGGCCCCGTCGCACCGACGGCCCCAAACAATCTTCTGGCAGCTGCATTCTGCAAAGGGAAACTCTCCTCGGGCAGCAAACCACAGCCCCAACGCGCTTCGGATCGAGAAAGCAACGCAAGCCGTTTTCGCCCCCGGCCCCCCGCTCTCCATAGGGCTAACCAGGGCTGGGCTGCCCTGGCTCCTTGGGCCCTGCTGCTTTGCTGGGGGTCTCCGGTGCCCGAAACCCACTCCCCACGGGATCTCCTTCGTGGGGAAGCAGGATTGGGCACGCAAAGGCCTTCTGCGCCCAGGCCCGAGCCTTCCCCCCTGAGCCAGCTCGGCCTCTCAGCGCTAGGACCCCGTCGCACCAACGGCCCCAAACAATCTTCTGGCAGCTGCATTCTGCAAAGGGAAACTCTCCTCGGGCAGCAACCCACAGCCCCAACGCGCCTCGGATCGTGAAAGCAACGCAAGCCGTTTTCGCCCCCGGCCCCCCGCTCTCCATAGGGCTAACCGGGGCTGGGCTGCCCTGGCTCCTTGGGCCCTGCTGCTTTGCTGGGGGTCTCCGGTGCCCGAAACCCACTCCCCACGGGTTCTCCTTCGTGGGGAAGCAGGATTGGGCGCGCGAATGCCTTCTGCGCCCAGGCCCGAGCCTTGCCCCCTGAGCCAGCTCGGACGCTCAGCGCCGAGGCCCCGACGCACCGACGGCCCCAAACGAGCTTCTGGCAGCTGCATTCTGCAAAGGGAAACTCTCCTCGGGCAGCAAACCACAGCCCCAACGCGCCTCGGATCGAGAAAGCAACGCAAGCCGTTTTCACCCCCGGACCCCGCTCTCCATAGGGCGAACCGGGGCTGGTCTGCCCAAGCTCCCTGGGCCCTGCTGCTTTGCTGGGGGTCTCCGGTGTCCGAAACCCACTCCCCACGGGTTCACCTTCGTGGGGAAGCAGGATTGGGCGCGCGAAGCCTTCTGCGCCCAGGCCCCAGCCATGCCCCCTGAGCCAGTTCGGCCTCTCAGCGCTGAGGCCCCGTCGCACCGACGGCCCCAAACAATCTTCTGGCAGCTGCATTCTGCAAAGGGAAACTCTCCTCGGGCAGCAAACCACAGCCCCAACGCGCCTCGGATCGAGAAAGCAACGCAAGCCGTTTTCGCCCCCGGAACCCCGCTCTCAATAGAGCGAACCGGGGCTGGGCTGCCCAGGCTCCCTGGGCCCTGCTGCTTTGCTGGGGGTCTCCGGTGCCCGAAACCCACTCCCCACGGGTTCTCCTTCGTGGGGAAGCAGGATTGGACGCGCGAAGCCTTCTGCGCCCAGGCCCCAGCCATGCCCCCTGAGCCAGCTCGGCCGCTCAGCGCCTAGGCCCCGTCGAACCGACGGCCCCAAACAATCTTCTGTCAGCTGCATTCTGCAAAGGGAAACTCTCCTCGGGCAGCAAACCACAGCCCCAACGCGCCTCGGATCGAGAAAGCAACGCAAGCCGTTTTCGCCCCCGGCCCCCCGCTCTCAATAGAGCGAACCGGGGCTGGGCTGCCCAGGCTCTCTGGGACCTGCTGCTTTGCTGGGGGTCTCCGGTGCCCGAAACCCACTCCCCACGGGTTCTCCTTCATGGGGAAGCAGGATTGGACGCGCGAAGCCTTCTGCGCCCAGGCCCCAGCCATGCCCCCTGAGCCATCAGGCCTCTCAGCGCCTAGGCCCCGTCGCACCGACGGCCCCAAACAATCTTCTGGCAGCTGCATTCTGCAAAGGGAAACTCTCCTCGGGCAGCAAACCACAGCCCCAACGCGCTTCGGATCGAGAAAGCAACGCAAGCCGTTTTCGCCCCCGGCCCCCCGCTCTCCATAGGGCTAACCAGGGCTGGGCTGCCCTGGCTCCTTGGGCCCTGCTGCTTTGCTGGGGGTCTCCGGTGCCCGAAACCCACTCCCCACGGGATCTCCTTCGTGGGGAAGCAGGATTGGGCACGCAAAGGCCTTCTGCGCCCAGGCCCGAGCCTTCCCCCCTGAGCCAGCTCGGCCTCTCAGCGCTAGGACCCCGTCGCACCAACGGCCCCAAACAATCTTCTGGCAGCTGCATTCTGCAAAGGGAAACTCTCCTCGGGCAGCAACCCACAGCCCCAACGCGCCTCGGATCGTGAAAGCAACGCAAGCCGTTTTCGCCCCCGGCCCCCCGCTCTCCATAGGGCTAACCGGGGCTGGGCTGCCCTGGCTCCTTGGGCCCTGCTGCTTTGCTGGGGGTCTCCGGTGCCCGAAACCCACTCCCCACGGGTTCTCCTTCGTGGGGAAGCAGGATTGGGCGCGCGAATGCCTTCTGCGCCCAGGCCCGAGCCTTGCCCCCTGAGCCAGCTCGGACGCTCAGCGCCGAGGCCCCGACGCACCGACGGCCCCAAACGAGCTTCTGGCAGCTGCATTCTGCAAAGGGAAACTCTCCTCGGGCAGCAAACCACAGCCCCAACGCGCCTCGGATCGAGAAAGCAACGCAAGCCGTTTTCACCCCCGGACCCCGCTCTCCATAGGGCGAACCGGGGCTGGTCTGCCCAAGCTCCCTGGGCCCTGCTGCTTTGCTGGGGGTCTCCGGTGTCCGAAACCCACTCCCCACGGGTTCACCTTCGTGGGGAAGCAGGATTGGGCGCGCGAAGCCTTCTGCGCCCAGGCCCCAGCCATGCCCCCTGAGGCAGCTCGGCCTCTCAGCGCTGAGGCCCCGTCGCACCGACGGCCCCAAACAATCTTCTGGCAGCTGCATTCTGCAAAGGGAAACTCTCCTCGGGCAGCAAACCACAGCCCCAACGCGCCTCGGATCGAGAAAGCAACGCAAGCCGTTTTCGCCCCCGGAACCCCGCTCTCAATAGAGCGAACCGGGGCTGGGCTGCCCAGGCTCCCTGGGCCCTGCTGCTTTGCTGGGGGTCTCCGGTGCCCGAAACCCACTCCCCACGGGTTCTCCTTCGTGGGGAAGCAGGATTGGGCGCGCGAAGCCTTCTGCGCCCAGGCCCCAGCCATGCCCCCTGAGCCAGCTCGGCCGCTCAGCGCCTAGGCCCCGTCGAACCGACGGCCCCAAACAATCTTCTGTCAGCTGCATTCTGCAAAGGGAAACTCTCCTCGGGCAGCAAACCACAGCCCCAACGCGCCTCGGATCGAGAAAGCAACGCAAGCCGTTTTCGCCCCCGGCCCCCCGCTCTCAATAGAGCGAACCGGGGCTGGGCTGCCCAGGCTCTCTGGGACCTGCTGCTTTGCTGGGGGTCTCCGGTGCCCGAAACCCACTCCCCACGGGTTCTCCTTCATGGGGAAGCAGGATTGGGAGCGCGAAGCCTTCTGCGCCCAGGCCCCAGCCATGCCCCCTGAGCCATCAGGCCTCTCAGCGCCTAGGCCCCGTCGCACCGACGGCCCCAAACAATCTTCTGGCAGCTGCATTCTGCAAAGGGAAACTCTCCTCGGGCAGCAAACCACAGCCCCAACGCGCTTCGGATCGAGAAAGCAACGCAAGCCGTTTTCGCCCCCGGCCCCCCGCTCTCCATAGGGCTAACCAGGGCTGGGCTGCCCTGGCTCCTTGGGCCCTGCTGCTTTGCTGGGGGTCTCCGGTGCCCGAAACCCACTCCCCACGGGATCTCCTTCGTGGGGAAGCAGGATTGGGCACGCGAAGGCCTTCTGCGCCCAGGCCCGAGCCTTCCCCCCTGAGCCAGCTCGGCCTCTCAGCGCTAGGACCCCGTCGCACCGACGGCCCCAAACAATCTTCTGGCAGCTGCATTCTGCAAAGGGAAACTCTCCTCGGGCAGCAACCCACAGCCCCAACGCGCCTCGGATCGAGAAAGCAACGCAAGCCGTTTTCGCCCCCGGCCCCCCGCTCTCCATAGGGCTAACCGGGGCTGGGCTGCCATGGCTCCTTGGGCCCTGCTGCTTTGCTGGGGGTCTCCGGTGCCCGAAACCCACTCCCCACGGGTTCTCCTTCGTGGGGAAGCAGGATTGGGCGCGTGAAGGCATTCTGCGCCCAGGCCCGAGCCTTGCCCCCTGAGCCAGCTCGGCCGCTCAGCGCCGAGGTCCCGTCGCACCGACGGCCCCAAACAATCTTCTGGCAGCTGCATTCTGCAAAGGGAAACTCTCCTCGGGCAGCAAACCACAGCCCCAACGCGCCTCGGATCCAGAAAGCAACACAAGCCGTTTTCGCCCCCGGCCCCCCGCTCTCAATAGAGCGAACCGGGGCTGGGCTGCCCCGGCTCCCTGGGCCCTGCTGCTTTGCTGGGGGTCTCCGGTGCCCGAAACCCACTCCCCACGGGTTCTCCTGCATGGGGAAGCAGGATTGGACGCGCGAAGCCTTCTGCGCCCAGGCCCCAGCCATGCCCCCTGAGCCAGCTCGGCCGCTCAGCGCCGAGGCCCCGTCGCACCGACGGCCCCAAACAATCTTCTGGCAGCTGCATTCTGCAAAGGGAAACTCTCCTCGGGCAGCAAACCACAGCCCCAACGCGCCTCGGATCGAGAAAGCAACGCAAGCCGTTTTCGCCCCCGACCCCCCGCACTCCATATGGCGAACCGGGGCTGGGCTGCCCCGACTCCCTGGGCCCTGCTGCTTTGCTGGGGGTCTCCGGTGCCCGAAACCCACTCCCCACGGGTTCTCCTTCGTGGGGAAGCAGGATTGGACGCGCGAAGCCTTCTGCGCCCAGGCCCCAGCCATGCCCCCTGAGCCAGCTCGGCCGCTCAGCGCCTAGGCCCCGTCGCACCGACGGCCCCAAACAATCTTCTGGCAGCTGCATTCTGCAAAGGGAAACTCTCCTCGGGCAGCAAACCACAGCCCCAACGCGCCTCGGATCGAGAAAGCAACGCAAGCCGTTTTCGCCCCCGGCCCCCCCTCTCCATAGGGCGAACCGCGGCTGGTCTGCCCAAGCTCCTTGGGCCCTGCTGCTTTGCTGGGGGTCTCCGGTGTCCGAAACCCACTCCCCACGGGTTCTCCTTCGTGGGGAAGCAGGATTGGGCGCGCGAAGCCTTCTGCGCCCAGGCCCCAGCCATGCCCCCTGAGCCAGCTCGGCCTCTCAGCGCTAAGGCCCCGTCGCACCGACGGCCCCAAACAATCTTCTGGCAGCTGCATTCTGCAAAGGGAAACTCTCCTCGGGCAGCAAACCACAGCCCCAACACGCCTCGGATCGAGAAAGCAACGCAAGCCGTTTTGGCCCCCGGCCACCCCCACTCCATAGGGCGAACCGGGGCTGGGCTGCCCCGGCTCCCTGGGCCCTGCTGCTTTGCTGGGGGTCTCCGGTGCCCGAAACCCACTCCCCACGGGTTCTCCTTCGTGGGGAAGAAGGATTGGGCGCGCGATGGCCTTCTGCTCCCAGGCCCCGGCCTTGCCCCTGAGCCAGCTCGGCCGCTCAGCGCCGAGTCCCCGTCGCACCGACGGCCCGAAACAATCTTCTGGCAGCTGCATTCTGCAAAGGGAAACTCTCCTCGGGCAGCAAACCACAGCCCCAACGCGCCTCGGATCGAGAAAGCAACGCAAGCCGTTTTCGCCCCTGGCCCCCCGCTCTCCATAGAGCGAACCGGGGCTGGGCTGCCCCGGCTCCCTGGGCCCTGCTGCTTTCCTGGCGGTCTCCGGTGCCCGAAACCCACTCCCCACGGGTTCTCCTTCGTGGGGAAGCAGGATTGGACGCGCGAAGCCTTCTGTGCCCAGGCCCCAGCCATGCCCCCTGAGCCAGCTCGGCCTCTCAGCGCTGAGGCCCCGTCGCACCGACGGCCACAAACAATCTTCTGGCAGCTGCATTCTGCAAAGGGAAACTCTCCTCGGGCAGCAAACCACAGCCCCAACGCGCCTCGGATCGAGAAAGCAACGCAAGCCGTTTTCGCCCCCGGCCCCCCCTCTCCATAGGGCGAACCGCGGCTGGTCTGCCCAAGCTCCCTGGGCCCTGCTGCTTTGCGGGGCGTCTCTGGTGTCCGAAACCCACTCCCCACGGGTTCTCCTTTGTGGGGAAGCAGGATTGGGCCCGCGAAGCTTTCTGCGCCCAGGCCCCAGCCATGCCCCCTGAGCCAGCTCGGCCTCTCAGCGCTGAGGCCCCGTCGCACCGACGGCCCCAAACAATCTACTGGCAGCTGCATTCTGCAAAGGGAAAATCTCCTCGGGCAGCAAACCACAGCCCCAACGCGCATCGGATCGAGAAAGCAACGCAAGCCGTTTTCGCCCACGACCCCCCGCTCTCCATAGGGCGAACCGGGGCTGGGCTGCCCAGGCTCCCTGGGCCCTGCTGCTTTGCTGGGGGTCCCCGTGCCCGAAACCCACTCCCCACAGGTTCTCCTCCGTGGGGAAGCAGGATTGGGCGCGCGAAGGCCTTCTGCGCCCAGGCCCCAGCCAAGCCACCTGAGCCAGCTCGGCCTCTCAGCGCCTAGGGCCCGTCGAACCGACGGCCCCAAACAATCTTCTGGCAGCTGCATTCTGCAAAGGGAAACTCTCCTCGGGCAGCAAACCACAGCCCCAACGCGCCTCGTATCGAGAAAGCAACGCAAGCCTTTTTCGCCCCCAGCCCCCGCTCTCCATAGAGCGAACCGGGGCTGGGCTGCCCAGGCTCCCTGGGCCCTGCTGCTTTGCTGGGGGTCTCCGGTACACGAAACCCACTCCCCATGGGTTCTCCTTCGTGGGGAAGCAGGATTGGGCGCGCGAAGGCCTTCTGCTCCCAGGCCCCAGGCAACCCCCCTGAGCCAGCTCGGCTGCTCAGCGCCAAGGTCCCATCGCACCGATGCCCCAAACGAACTTCTGGCAGCTGCATTCTGCAAAGGGAAACTCTCCTCGGGCAGCAAACCACAGCCCCAACGCGCCTCGGATCGAGAAAGCAACGCAAGCCGTTTTCGCCCACGGCCCCCCGCTCTCAATAGAGCGAACCGGGGCTGGGCTGCCCAGGCTCCCTGGGCACTGCTGCTTTGCTGGGGGTCTCCGGTGCCCGAAACCCACTCCCCACTGGTTCTCCTTCATGGGGAAGCAGGATTGGACGCGCGAAGCCTTCTGCGCCCAGGCCCCAGCCATGCCCCCTGAGCCAGCTCGGCCGCTCAGCGCCGAGGCCCCGTCGAACCGACGGCCCCAAACAATCTTCTGTCAGCTGCATTCTGCAAAGGGAAACTCTCCTCGGGCAGCAAACCACAGCCCCAACGCGCCTCGGATCGAGAAAGCAACGCAAGCCGTTTTCGCCCCCGGCCCCCCGCTCTCAATAGAGCGAACCGGGGCTGGGCTGCCCAGGCTCTCTGGGCCCTGCTGCTTTGCTGGGGGTCTCCGGTGCCCGAAACCCACTCCCCACTGGTTCTCCTTCATGGGGAAGCAGGATTGGACGCGCGAAGCCTTCTGCGCCCAGGCCCCAGCCATGCCCCCTGAGCCATCAGGCCTCTCCGCGCCTAGGCCCCGTCACACCGACGGCCCCAAACAATCTTCTGTCAGCTGCATTCTGCAAAGGGAAACTCTCCTCGGGCAGCAAACCACAGCCCCAACGCGCCTCGGATCGAGAAAGCAAGGCAAGCCGTTTTCGCCCCCGGCCCCCCGCTCTCAATAGAGCGAACCGGGGCTGGGCTGCCCAGGCTCTCTGGTCCCTGCTGCTTTGCTGGGGGTCTCCGGTGCCCGAAACCCACTCCCCACGGGTTCTCCTTCATGGGGAAGCGGGATTGGACGCGCGAAGCCTTCTGCGCCCAGGCCCCAGCCATGCCCCCTGAGCCAGCTCGGCCTTTCAGCGCTGAGGCCACGTCGCACCGACGGCCCCAAACAATTTTCTGGCAGCTGCATTCTGCAAAGGGAAACTCTCCTCGGGCAGCAAACCACAGCCCCAACGCGCCTCGGATCGAGAAAGCAACGCAAGCCGTTTTCGCCCCCGGACACCCGCTCCCCATAGAGCGAACCGGGGCTGGGCTGCCCAGGCTCCCTGGGCCCTGCTGCTTTGCTGGGGGTCTCCGGTGCCCGAAACCCACTCCCCACAGGTTCTCCTTCGTGGGGAAGCAGGATTGGGCGCGCGAAGCCTTCTGAGCCCAGGCCCCAGCCATGCCCCCTGAGCCAGCTCGGCCTTTCAGCGCTGAGGCCACGTCGCACCGACGGCCCCAAACAATTTTCTGGCAGCTGCATTCTGCAAAGGGAAACTCTCCTCGGGCAGCAAACCACAACCCCAATGCTCCTCGGTTAGAGAATGCAACGCAAGCCGTTTTCGCCCCCGGACCCCGCTCTCCATAGAGCGAACCGGGGCTGGGCTGCCCAGGCTCCCTGGGCCCTGCTGCTTTGCTGGGGGTCTCCGGTGCCCGAAACCCACTCCCCACGGGTTCTCCTTCGTGGGGAAGCAGGATTGGACGCGCGAAGCCTTCTGGGCCCCGGCCCCAGCCATGCAGCCTGAGCCATCACGCCTCTCAGCGCCTAGGCCCCGTTACACCGACGGCCCCAAACAATCTTCTGGCAGCTGCATTCTGCAAAGGGAAACTCTCCTCGGGCAGCAAACCACAGCCCCAACGCGCCTCGGATCGAGAAAGCAACGCAAGCCGTTTTCGCCTCCGGACCCCGCTCTCCATAGGGCGAAACGGGGCTGGTCTGCCCAAGCTCCCTGGGCCCTGCTGCTTTGCTGGGGGTCTCTGGTGTCCGAAACCGACTCCCCACGGGTTCTCCTTCGTGGGGAAGCAGGATTGGGCGCGCGAAGCCTTCTGCGCCCAGGCCCCAGCCATGCCCCCTGAGCCAGCTCGGCCTCTCAGCTCTGAGGCCCCGTCCCACCGACGGCCCCAAACAATCTTCTGGCAGCTGCATTCTGCAAAGGGAAACTCTCCTCGGGCAGCAAACCACAGCCCCAACGCGCCTCGGATCGAGAAAGCAACGCAAGCCGTTTTCGCCCCCGGCCCCCCGCTCTCAATAGAGCGAACCGGGGCTGGGCTGCCCAGGCTCCCTGGGCACTGCTGCTTTGCTGGGGGTCTCCGGTGCCCGAAACCCACTCCCCACGGGTTTTCCTTCATGGGGAAGCAGGATTGGACGCGCGAAGCCTTCTGCGCCCAGGCCCCAGCCATGCCCCCTGAGCCAGCTCGGCCGCTCAGCGCCTAGGCCCCGTCGCACCGACGGCCCCAAACAATCTTCTGGCAGCTGCATTCTGCAAAGGGAAACTCTCCTCGGGCAGCAAACCACAGCCCCAACGCGCGTCGGATCCAGAAAGCAACGCAAGCCGTTTTCGCCCCCGCCCCACCCTCTCCATAGGGCAAAGCGGGGCTGGGCTGCCCCTGGCTCCCTGGGCCCTGCTGCTTTGCTGGGGGTCTCGGCGGCCGAAACCCACTCCCCACGGGTTTTCCTTCGTGGGGAAGCAGGTTGGGCGGGCGAAGGCCTTCTGAGCACAGTCCCCAGCCATGCCACCTGAGCCAGCTCGGCCGCTCAGCGCCGAGGCCCCATCACACGGAACGCCCCAAACGAGCTTCTGGCAGCTGCATTCTGCAAAGGGAAACTCTCCTCGGGCAGCAAACCACAGCCCCAACGTGCCTCGGATCCAGAAAGCAACGCAAGCCATTTTCGCGACCGGCCCCACGCTCTCCAAAGCGCGAAGCGGGGCTGGCCTGCCCCTGGCTCCCTGGGCCCTGCTGCTTTGCTGGGGGTCTCAGCGGCCGAAACCCACTCCCCACGGGTTTTCCTTCGTGGGGAAGCAGGATTGGGCGCGAGAAGGCCTTCTGCGCCCAGGCCCCAGCCATGCCCCTTGAGCCAGCTCGGCCGCTCAGCGCCGAGGCCCCGTTGCACCAAAGGCCCAAAACGAGCTTCTGGGAACTGCATTCTGCAAAGGGAAACACTCCTCCGGCAGCAAACCACAGCCCCAATGCGCCTCGGATCCAGAGAGCAACGCAAGCCGTTTTTGCCCCCGGCCCCACGCTCTCCATAGGGCAAAGCAGGGCTGAGCTGACCCTGGCTCCCTGGACCCTGCTGCTTTGCTGGGTGTCTCCGGCGGAAGACACTCACTCCCCACGGGTTCTCCTTCGTTGGGAAGCAGGATTAGGGGGACGATGGCCTCATGCGCACAGTTCCCAGCCATGCCCCTTGAGCCAGCTCGGCGGCACAGCGCTGAGGTCCAGTCGCACCTTCGGCCCAAAACGAGCTTCTGGCAGCTGCATTCTGCAAAGGGAAACACTCCTCGAGCAGCAAACCACAGCCCCAACGCGCGTCGGATCCAGAAAGAAACGCAAGCCGTTTTCGCCCCCGCCCCACCCTCTCCATAGGGCAAAGCGGGGCTGGACTGCCCCTGGCTCCCTGGGCCCTGCTGCTTTGCTGGGGGTCTCGGCGGCCGAAACCCACTCCCCACGGGTTTTCCTTCGTGGGGTAGCAGGTTGGGCGGGCGAAGGCCTTCTGCGCCCAGTCCCCAGCCATGCCTCCTGAGCCAGCTCGGCCGCTCAGCGCCGAGGCCCCGTCGCACCGACGGCCCAAAACGAGCTTCTGGCAGCTGCATTCTGCAAAGGGAAACTCTCCTCGGGCAGCAAACCACAGCCCCAACGTGCCTCGGATCCAGAAAGCAAGGCAAGCCGTTTTCGCCACCGGCCCCACGCTCTCCAAAGCGCAAAGCGAGGCTGGGCTGCCCCTGGCTCCCTCGGCCCTGCTGCTTTGCTGGGGGTCTCCGGTGGCGCAAACCCACTCCCCACGGGTTCTCCTTCGTGGGGAAGCAGGATTGGGCGCGCGAAGGCCTTCTGCGCCCAGCCCCAGCCATGCCCCTTGAGCCAGCTCGGCCGCTCAGCGCCGAGGCCCCGTTGCACCGAAGGCCCAAAACGAGCTTCTGGGAACTGCATTCTGCAAAGGAAAAGTCTCCTCGGGCAGCAAACCACAGCCCCAATGCGCCTCGGATCCATAGAGAAACGCAAGCCGTTTTTGCCCCCGGCTCTACGCTCTCCATAGCGCAATGCAGGGCAGGGCTGCCCCTAGCTACCAGAGCCCTGCTGCTTTACTGGGTGTCTTCGGCGGCCAAAACCTTCTCCCCACGGGTTCTCCTTCGTGGGGAAGCAGGATTGGGCGCGCGAAGAAGTTCTGTGCCCAGGCTCCAGCCATGCCCCCTGAGCCAGCTTGGCCGCTCAGCGCCGAGGCCCCATCACACGGAACGCCCAAAACGAACTTCTGGCAGCTGCATTCTGCAAAGGGAAAGTCTCCTCGGGCAGCAAACCACAGCCCCAACGCGCCTCGGATCGAGAAAGCAACGCAAGCCGTTTTCGCCCCCGGCCCTCTGCTCTCCATAGGGCGAACCGGGCCTGGGCTGCCCCGGCTCCCTGGGCCCTGCTGCTTTGGTGGGGGTCTCCGGTGCCCGAAACCCACTCCCCACGGGTTCTCCTTCGTGGGGAAGCAGCATTCGGCCTGCGAAGGCCTTCTGCGCCCAGCCCCAGCCATGCCCCTAGAGCCAGCTCGGCCGCTCAGCGCCGAGGCCCCGTTGCACCAAAGGCCCAAAACGAGCTTCTGGGAACTGCATTCTGCAAAGGGAAACACTCCTCTGGCAGCAAACCACAGCCCCAATGCGCCTCGGATCCAGAGAGCAACGCAAGCCGTTTTTGCCCCCGGCCCCACCCTCTCCATAGGGCAAAGCAGGGCTGAGCTGACCCTGGCTCCCTGGACCCTGCTGCTTTGCTGGGTGTCTCCGGCGGAAGACACTCACTCCCCACGGGTTCTCCTTCGTTGGGAAGCAGGATTAGGGGGACGATGGCCTCATGCGCACAGTTCCCAGCCATGCCCCTTGAGCCAGCTCGGCGGCACAGCGCTGAGGTCCAGTCGCACCTTCGGCCCAAAACGAGCTTCTGGCAGCTGCATTCTGCAAAGGGAAACACTCCTCGAGCAGCAAACCACAGCCCCAACGCGCGTCGGATCCAGAAAGCAACGCAAGCCGTTTTCGCCCCCGCCCCACCCTCTCCATAGGGCAAAGCGGGGCTGGGCTGCCCCTGGCTCCCTGGGCCCTGCTGCTTTGCTGGGGGTCTCGGCGGCCGAAACCCACTCCCCACGGGTTTTCCTTCGTGGGGAAGCAGGTTGGGCGGGCGAAGGCCTTCTGAGCACAGTCCCCAGCCATGCCACCTGAGCCAGCTCGGCCGCTCAGCGCCGAGGCCCCATCACACGGAACGCCCCAAACGAGCTTCTGGCAGCTGCATTCTGCAAAGGGAAACTCTCCTCGGGCAGCAAACCACAGCCCCAACGTGCCTCGGATCCAGAAAGCAACGCAAGCCATTTTCGCGACCGGCCCCACGCTCTCCAAAGCGCGAAGCGGGGCTGGCCTGCCCCTGGCTCCCTAGGCCTGCTGCTTTGCTGGGGGTCTTGGGGGCCGACACCCACTCCCCACGGGTTTTCCTTCGTGGGGAAGCAGGATTGGGCGCGCGAAGGCCTTTTGCGCCCAGTCCACAGCCATGCCTCCTGAGCCAGCTCGGCCGCTCAGCTCCGAGGCCCCGTCGCACCGACGGCCCCAAACGAGCTTCTGGCAGCTGCATTCTGCAAAGGGAAACTCTCCTCGGGCAGCAAACCACAGCCCCAACGCGCCTCGGATCGAGAAAGCAACGCAAGCCGTTTTCGCCCCCGGCCCTACGCTCTCCATACGTACGAACCGGGCCTGGGCTGCCCCGGCTCCCTGGGCCCTGCTGCATTGCTGGGGGTCTCCGGTGCCCGAAACCCACTCCCCACGGGTTCTCCTTCGTGGGGAAGCAGGATTCGGCGCGCGAAGGCCTTCTGCGGCCAGCCCCAGCCATGTCCATTGAGCAAGCTCGGCCGCTCATCGCCGAGGCCCCGTTGCACCGAAGGCCCAAAACGAGCTTCTGGGAACTGCATTCTGCAAAGGGAAAATCTCCTCGGGCAGCAAACCACAGCCCCAACGCGCCTCAGATGGAGAATGCAACGCAAGCCGTTTTCGCCCCGGGCCCCCCGCTCTCCATAGAGCGAACCGGGGCTGGGCTGCCCCGGCTGCCTGGGCCCTGCTGCTTTACTGGGTGTCTTCGGCGGCCAAAACCTTCTCCCCACGGGTTCTCCTTCGTGGGGAAGCAGGATTGGGCGCGCGAAGAAGTTCTGGGCCCAGGCCCCAGCCATGTCCCCTGAGCCAGCTTGGCCGCTCAGCGCCGAGGCCCCATCACACGGAACGCCCCAAACGAGCTTCTGGCAGCTGCATTCTGCAAAGGGAAACTCTCCTCGGGCAGCAAACCACAGCCCCAACGCGCCTCGGATCGAGAAAGCAACGCAAGCCGTTTTTGCCCCCGGCCCTCTGCTCTCCATAGGGCGAACCGTGCCTGGGCTGCCCCGGCTCCCTGGGCCCTGCTGCTTTGCTGGGGGTCTCCGGTGCCCGAAACCCACTCCCCACGGGTTCTCCTTCCTGGGGAAGCAGGATTGGGCGCGCGAAGGCCTTCTGCGCCCAGCCCCAGCCATGCCCCTTGAGCCAGCTCGGCCGCTCAGCGCCGAGGCCCCGTTGCACCGAAGGCCCAAAACGAGCTTCTGGGAACTGCATTCTGCAAAGTGAAACACTCCTCCGGCAGCAAACCACAGCCCCAATGCGCCTCACATCCAGAGAGCAACGCAAGCCGTTTTCGCCCCCGGCCCCACACTCTCCATAGCGCAAAGCGAGGCTGAGCTCCCTGGGCCCTGCTGCATTGCTGGGGGTCTCCAGCCCCCGAAACCTAGTCCCCATGAGTTCTCCTTCGTGGGGAGGCAGGATTGGGCGCGCGAAGAAGTTCTGCGCCCAGTCCCCAGCCATGCCTCCTGTGCCAGCTAGGCCGCTCAGCGCCGAGGCCCCGTCGCACCGACGGCCCAAAACGAGCTTCTGGCAGCTGTATTCTGCAAAGGGAAAGTCTCCTCGGGCAGCAAACCACAGCCCCAACGCGCCTCGGATCGAGAAAGCAACGCAAGCCGTTTTCACCCCCGGCCCCCCGCTCTCCATAGAGCAAACCGGGGCTGGGCTGCCCCGGCTCCCTGGGCCCTGCTGCTTTATGGGGGTCTCCGGTGCCAGAAACCCACTCCCCACGGGTTCTCCTTCGTGGGGAAGCAGGATTGGGCGCGCGAAGGCCTTCTGCGCCCAGGCCCCAGCCATGCCCCCTGAGCCAGCTCGGCCGCGCAGCGCCTAGGCCCCGTCGCACCGAAGGCCCCAAACAATCTTCTGGCAGCTGCATTCTGCAAAGGGAAAATCTCCTCGGGCAGCAAACCACAGCCCCAACGCGCCTCGGATGGAGAATGCAACGCAAGCCGTTTTCGCCCCCGGCCCCCCGCTCTCCATAGAGCGAACCGGGGCTGGGCTGCCCCGGCTCCCTGGGCCCTGCTGCTTTACTGGGTGTCTTCGGCGGCCAAAACCTTCTCCCCACGGGTTCTCCTTCGTGGGGAAGCAGGATTGGGCGCGCGAAGAAGTTCTGTGCCCAGGCCCCAGCCATGTCCCCTGAGCCAGCTTGGCCGCTCAGCGCCGAGGCCCCATCACACGGAACGCCCAAAACGAGCTTCTGGCAGCTGCATTCTGCAAAGGGAAACTCTCCTCGGGCAGCAAACCACAGCCCCAACGCGCCTCGAATCCAGAAAGCAACGCAAGCCTTTTTCGGCCCCGGCCCCACGATCTCCATAGCGCAAAGCGGGGCTGGCCTGCCCCTGGCTCCCTGGGCCCTGCTGCTTTGCTGGGGGTCTCAGCGGCCGAAACCCACTCCCCACGGGTTTTCCTTCGTGGGGAAGCAGGATTGGGTGCGCGAAAGCCTTCTGCGCCCAGTCCCAGCCATGCCCCTTGAGCCACCTCGGCCGCTCAGCGCCGAGGCCCCGTTGCACCGAAGTCCCAAAACGAGCTTCTGGGAACTGCATTCTGCAAAATGAAAGACTCCTCCGGCAGCAAACCACAGCCCCAATGCGCCTCAGATCCAGAGAGCAACACAAGCCGTTTTCGCCCCCGGCCCCACGCTCTCCATAGCGCAAAGCGAGGCTGAGCTCCCTGGGCCCTGCTGCATTGCTGGGGGTCTCCAGCGCCCGAAACCTAGTCCCCATGAGTTCTCCTTGGTGGGGAGGCAGGATTGGGCGGGCGAAGAAGTTCTGGGCCCAGTCCCCAGCCATGCCTCCTGTGCCAGCTCGGCCGCTCAGCGCCGAGGCCCCGTCGCACGACGGCCCCAAACGAGCTTCTGGCAGCTGCATTCTGCAAAGGGAAAGTCTCCTCGGGCAGCAAACCACAGCCCCAACGCGCCTCGGATCGAGAAAGCAACGCAAGCCGTTTTCGCCCCCGGCCCTCTGCTCTCCATAGGGCGAACCGGGCCTGGGCTGCCCCGGCTCCCTGGGCCCTGCTGCTTTGCTGGGGGTCTCCGGTGCCCGAAACCCACTCCCCACGGGTTCTCCTTCGTGGGGAAGCAGGATTCGGCGCGCGAAGGCCTTCTGCGCCCAGCCCCAGCCATGCCCCTTGAGCCAGCTCGGCCGCTCAGCGCCGAGGCCCCGTTGCACCAAAGGCCCAAAACGAGCTTCTGGGAACTGCATTCTGCAAAGGAAACACTCCTCCGGCAGCAAACCACAGCCCCAATGCGCCTCGGATCCAGAGAGCAACGCAAGCCGTTTTTGCCCCCGGCCCCACGCTCTCCATAGGGCAAAGCAGGGCTGAGCTGACCCTGGCTCCCTGGACCCTGCTGCTTTGCTGGGTGTCTCCGGCGGAAGACACTCACTCCCCACGGGTTCTCCTTCGTTGGGAAGCAGGATTAGGGGGACGATGGCCTCATGCGCACAGTTCCCAGCCATGCCCCTTGAGCCAGCTCGGCGGCACAGCGCTGAGGTCCAGTCGCACCTTCGGCCCAAAACGAGCTTCTGGCAGCTGCATTCTGCAAAGGGAAACACTCCTCGAGCAGCAAACCACAGCCCCAACGCGCGTCGGATCCAAAAAGCAACGCAAGCCGTTTTCGCCCCCGCCCCACCCTCTCCATAGGGCAAAGCGGGGCTGGGCTGCCCCTGGCTCCCTGGGCCCTGCTGCTTTGCTGGGGGTCTCGGCGGCCGAAACCCACTCCCCACGGGTTTTCCTTCGTGGGGAAGCAGGTTGGGCGGGCGAAGGCCTTCTGCGCACAGTCCCCAGCCATGCCACCTGAGCCAGCTCGGCCGCTCAGCGCCGAGGCCCCATCACACGGAACGCCCAAAACGAGCTTCTGGCAGCTGCATTCTGCAAAGGGAAACTCTCCTCGGGCAGCAAACCACAGCCCCAACGTGCCTCGGATCCAGAAAGCAACGCAAGCCATTTTCGCGACCGGCCCCACGCTCTCCAAAGCGCGAAGCGGGGCTGGCCTGCCCCTGGCTCCCTGGGCCTGCTGCTTTGCTGGGGGTCTTGGCGGCCGACACCCACTCCCCACGGGTTCTCCTTCGTGGGGAAGCAGGATTGGGCGCGCGAAGAAGTTCTGTGCCCAGGCCCCAGCCATGCCCCCTGAGCCAGCTTGGCCGCTCAGCGCCGAGGCCCCATCACACGGAACGCCCAAAACGAGCTTCTGGCAGCTGCATTCTGCAAAGGGAAACTCTCCTCGGGCAGCAAACCACAGCCCCAACGCGCCTCGAATCCAGAAAGCAACGCAAGCCGTTTTCGCGACCGGCCCCACGCTCTCCATAGGGCAAAGCGGGTAGAGCTGCCCCTGGCTCCCTGGGCCCTGCTGCTTTGCTGGGGGTCTCAGCGTCCGAAACCCACTCCCCACGGGTTTTCCTTCGTGGGGAAGCAGGATTGGGCGCGAGAAAGCCTTCTGCGCCCAGGCCCCAGCAAAGCCCCCTGAGCCAGCTCGGGCGCGCAGCGCCGAAGCCCCGTCGCACCGATGGCCCCAAACGAGCTTCTGGCAGCTGCATTCTGCAAAGGGAAACTCTCCTCGGGCAGCAAACCACAGCCCCAATGCGCCTCGGATCCCGAAAGCAACGCAAGCCGTTTCGCCCCCGGCCCCCCGCTCTCCATAGAGCGAACCGGGGCTGGGCTGCCCCGGCTCCCTGTGCCCTGCTGCATTGCTGGGGATCTCCAGTGCCCGAAACCCACTCCCCACGGGTTCTCCTTCGTGGGGAAGCAGGATTCGGCGCGCGAAGGCCTTCTGCGCCAAGCCCCAGCCATGTCCCTTGAGCAAGCTCGGCCGCTCAGCGCCGAGGCCCCGTTGCACCGAAGGCCCAAAACGAGCTTCTGGGAACTGCATTCTGCAAAGGGAAACACTCCTCCGGCAGCAAACCACAGCCCAAATGCGCCTCGGATCCAGAGAGCAACGCAAGCCGTTTTTGCCCCCGGCCCTACGCTCTCCATAGCGCAACGCAGGGCAGGGCTGCCCCTGGCTACCAGAGCCCTGCTGCTTTACTGGGTGTCTTCGGCGACCAAACCTTCTCCCCACGGGTTCTCCTTCGTGGGGAAGCAGGATTGGGAGCGCGAAGAAGTTCTGTGCCCAGGCCCCAGCCATGTCCCCTGAGCCAGCTTGGCCGTTCAGCGCCGAGGCCCCATCACACGGAACGCCCAAAACGAGCTTCTGGCAGCTGCATTCTGCAAAGGGAAACTCTCCTCGGGCAGCAAACCACAGCCCCAACGCGCCTCGAATCCAGAAAGCAACGCAAGCCTTTTTCAGCCCCGGCCCCACGCTCTCCATAGGGCAAAGCGGGTAGAGCTGCCCCTGGCTCCCTGGGCCCTGCTGCATTGCTGGGGGTCTCAGCGTCCGAAACCCACTCCCCACGGGTTTTCCTTCGTGGGGAAGCAGGATTGGGCGCGAGAAGGCCTTCTGCGCCCAGCCCCCAGCCATGCCCCCTGAGCCAGCTCGGGCGCGCAGCGCCTAAGTCCCGTCGCACCGATGGCCCCAAACGAGCTTCTGGCAGCTGCATTCTGCAAAGGGAAACTCTCCTCGGGCAGCAAACCACAGACTCAACGCGCCTCAGATCCAGAAAGCAACGCAAACCGTTTTCGCCACTGGCCCCACGCTCTCAATAGCGCAAAGCGAGGCTAGCCTGCCCCTGGATCACTGGGCCCTGCTGCTTTGCTGGGGGTCTCCGGCGGCGCAAACCCAGTCCCCAAGTGTTCTCCTTCGTGGGGAAGCAGGATTGTGCGCGCGAAAGCCTTCTGCGCCCAGCCCCAGCCATGCCCCTTGAGCCAGCTCGGCCGCTCAGCGCCGAGGCCCCGTTGCACCGAAGTCCCAAAACGAGCTTCTGGGAACTGCATTCTGCAAAATGAAACACTCCTCCGGCAGCAAACCACAGCCCCAACGCGCCTCGGATCGAGAAAGCAACGCAAGCCGTTTTCGCCCCCGGCCCCCCGCTCTCCATAGAGCGAACCGGGGCAGGGCTGCCCAGGCTCCCTGGGCCCTGCTGCTTTGCTGGGGGTCTCCGGTGCCCGACACCCACTCCCCACGGGTTCTCCTTCGTGGGGAAGCAGGATTGGGCGCGCGAAGGCCTTCTGCGCCCAGGCCCCAGCCATGCCCCCTGAGCCAGCTCGGCCGCGCAGCGCCTAGGCCCCGTCGCACCGAAGGCCCCAAACAATCTTCTGGCAGCTGCATTCTGCAAAGGGAAACTCTCCTCGGGCAGCAAACCACAGCCCCAACGCGCCTCGGATGGAGAATGCAACGCAAGCCGTTTTCGCCCCCGGCCCTACGCTCTCCATAGAGCGAACCGGGGCTGGGCTGCCCCGGCTCCCTGGGCCCTGCTGCTTTACTGGGTGTCTTCGGCGGCCAAAACCTTCTCCCCACGGGTTCTCCTTCGTGGGGAAGCAGGATTGGGCGCGCGAAGAAGTTCTGTGCCCAGGCCCCAGCCATGCCCCCTGAGCCAGCTTGGCCGCTCAGCGCCGAGGCCCCATCACACGGAACGCCCAAAACGAACTTCTGGCAGCTGCATTCTGCAAAGGGAAACTCTCCTCGGGCAGCAAACCACAGCCCCAACGCGCCTCGAATCCAGAAAGCAACGCAAGCCTTTTTCGGCCCCGGCCCCACGCTCTCCATAGGGCAAAGCGGGTAGAGCTGCCCCTGGCTCCCTGGGCCCTGCTGCTTTGCTGGGGGTCTCAGCGGTCGAAACCCACTCCCCACGGGTTTTCCTTCGTGGGGAAGCAGGATTGGGCGCGAGAAGGCCTTCTGCGCCCAGGCCCCAGCCATGCCCCCTGAGCCAGCTCGGCCGCTCAGCGCCGAAGCCCCGTTGCACCGAAGTCCCAAAACGAGCTTCTGGGAACTGCATTCTGCAAAATGAAACACTCCTCCGGCAGCAAACCACAGCCCCAATGCGCCTCAGATCCAGAGAGCAACACAAGCCGTTTTCGCCCCCGGCCCCACGCTCTCCATAGCGCAAAGCGAGGCTGAGCTCCCTGGGCCCTGCTGCATTGCTGGGGGTCTCCAGCGCCCGAAACCTAGTCCCCATGAGTTCTCCTTGGTGGGGAGGCAGGATTGGGCGCGCGAAGAAGTTCTGGGCCCAGTCCCCAGCCATGCCTCCTGTGCCAGCTCGGCCGCTCACCGCCGAGGCCCCGTCGCACCGACGGCCCCAAACGAGCTTCTGGCAGCTGCATTCTGCAAAGGGAAAGTCTCCTCGGGCAGCAAACCACAGCCCCAACGCGCCTCGGATCGAGAAAGCAACGCAAGCCGTTTTCGCCCCCGGCCCTCTGCTCTCCATAGGGCGAACCGGGCCTGGTCTGCCCCGGCTCCCTGGGCCCTGCTGCTTTGGTGGGGGTCTCCGGTGCCCGAAACCCACTCCCCACGGGTTCTCCTTCGTGGGGAAGCAGCATTCGGCGCGCGAAGGCCTTCTGCGCCCAGCCCCAGCCATGCCCCTTGAGCCAGCTCGGCCGCACAGCGCCGAGGCCCCGTTGCACCAAAGGCCCAAAACGAGCTTCTGGGAACTGCATTCTGCAAAGGGAAACACTCCTCCGGCAGCAAACCACAGCCCCAACGCGCCTCGGATCCAGAGAGCAACGCAAGCCGTTTTTGCCCCCGGCCCCACGCTCTCCATAGGGCAAAGCAGGGCTGAGCTGACCCTGGCTCCCTGGACCCTGCTGCTTTGCTGGGTGTCTCCGGCGGAAGACACTCACTCCCCAGGGGTTCTCCTTCGTTGGGAAGCAGGATTAGGGGGACGATGGCCTCATGCGCACAGCTCCCAGCCATGCCCCTTTTGCCAGCTCGGCGGCACTGCGCTGAGGTCCAGTCGCACCTTCGGCCCAAAACGAGCTTCTGGCAGCTGCATTCTGCAAAGGGAAACACTCCTCGAGCAGCAAACCACAGCCCCAACGCGCGTCGGATCCAGAAAGCAACGCAAGCCGTTTTCGCCCCCGCCCCACCCTCTCCATAGGGCAAAGCGGGGCTGGGCTGCCCCTGGCTCCCTGGGCCCTGCTGCTTTGCTGGGGGTCTCGGCGGCCGAAACCCACTCCCCACGGGTTTTCCTTCGTGGGGAAGCAGGTTGGGCGGGCGAAGGCCTTCTGAGCACAGTCCCCAGCCATGCCACCTGAGCCAGCTCGGCCGCTCAGCGCCGAGGCCCCATCACACGGAACGCCCCAAACGAGCTTCTGGCAGCTGCATTCTGCAAAGGGAAACTCTCCTCGGGCAGCAAACCACAGCCCCAACGTGCCTCGGATCCAGAAAGCAACGCAAGCCATTTTCGCGACCGGCCCCACGCTCTCCAAAGCGCGAAGCGGGGCTGGCCTGCCCCTGGCTCCCTGGGCCTGCTGCTTTGCTGGGGGTCTCAGCGGCCGACACCCACTCCCCAAGGGTTTTCCTTCGTGGGGAAGCAGGATTGGGCGCGCGAAGGCCTTTTGCGCCCAGTCCACAGCCATGCCTCCTGAGCCAGCTCGGCCGCTCAGCGCCGAGGCCCCGTCGCACCGACGGCCCCAAACGAGCTTCTGGCAGCTGCATTCTGCAAAGGGAAACTCTCCTCGGGCAGCAAACCAAAGCCCCAACGCGCCTCGGATCGAGAAAGCAACGCAAGCCGTTTTCGCCCCCGGCCCTACGCTCTCCATAGCGCAAAGCGAGGCTGAGCTCCCTGGGCCCTGCTGCATTGCTGGGGGTCTCCAGCGCCCGAAACCTAGTCCCCATGAGTTCTCCTTGGTGGGGAGGCAGGATTGGGCGCGCGAAGAAGTTCTGGGCCCAGTCCCCAGCCATGCCTCCTGTGACAGCTCGGCCGCTCAGCGCCGAGGCCCCGTCGCACCGACGGCCCCAAACGAGCTTCTGGCAGCTGCATTATGCAAAGGGAAAGTCTCCTCGGGCAGCAAACCACAGCCCCAACGCGCCTCGGATCGAGAAAGCAACGCAAGCCGTTTTCGCCCCCGGCCCCCCGCTCTCCATAGAGCGAACCGGGGCTGGGCTGCCCCGGCTCCCTGGGCCCTGCTGCATTGCTGGGGGTCTCCAGTGCCCGAAACCCACTCCCCACGTGTTCTCCTTCGTGGGGAAGCAGGATTCGGCGCGCGAAGGCCTTCTGCGCCAAGCCCCAGCCATGTCCCTTGAGCAAGCTCGGCCGCTCAGCGCCGAAGCCCCGTTGCACCGAAGGCCCAAAACGAGCTTCTGGGAACTGCATTCTGCAAAATGAAACACTCCTCCGGCAGCAAACCACAGCCCCAATGCGCCTCGGATCCAGAGAGCAACGCAAGCCGTTTTTGCCCCCGGCCCTACGCTCTCCATAGCGCAACGCAGGGCAGGGCTGCCCCTGGCTACCAGAGCCCTGCTGCTTTACTGGGTGTCTTCGGCGACCAAACCTTCTCCCCACGGGTTCTCCTTCGTGGGGAAGCAGGATTGGGAGCGCGAAGAAGTTCTGTGCCCAGGCCCCAGCCATGCCCCCTGAGCCAGCTTGGCCGCTCAGCGCCGAGGCCCCATCACACGGAACGCCCCAAACGAGCTTCTGGCAGCTGCATTCTGCAAAGGGAAACTCTCCTCGGGCAGCAAACCACAGCCCCAACACGCCTCGAATCCAGAAAGCAACGCAAGCCTTTTTCAGCCCCGGCCCCACGCTCTCCATAGGGCAAAGCGGGTAGAGCTGCCCCTGGCTCCCTGGGCCCTGCTGCTTTGCTGGGGGTCTCAGCGTCCGAAACCCACTCCCCACGGGTTTTCCTTCGTGGGGAAGCAGGATTGGGCGCGAGAAGGCCTTCTGCGCCCAGGCTCCAGCCATGCCCCCTGAGCCAGCTCGGCCGCGCAGCGCCTAGGCCCCGTCGCACCGAAGGCCCCAAACAATCTTCTGGCAGCTGCATTCTGCAAAGGGAAAATCTCCTCGGGCAGCAAACCACAGCCCCAACGCGCCTCGGATGGAGAATGCAACGCAAGCCGTTTTCGCCCCCGGCCCCCCGCTCTCCATAGAGCGAACCGGGGCTGGGCTGCCCCGGCTCCCTGGGCCCTGCTGCTTTACTGGGTGTCTTCGGCAGCCAAAACCTTCTCCCCACGGGTTCTCCTTCGTGGGGAAGCAGGATTGGGCGCGCGAAGAAGTTCTGTGCCCAGGCCCCAGCCATGTCCCCTGAGCCAGCTTGGCCGCTCAGCGCCGAGGCCCCATCACACGGAACGCCCAAAACGAGCTTCTGGCAGCTGCATTCTGCAAAGGGAAACTCTCCTCGGGCAGCAAACCACAGACTCAACGCGCCTCAGATCCAGAAAGCAACGCAAACCGTTTTCGCCACTGGCCCCACGCTCTCAATAGCGCAAAGCGGGGCTAGCCTGCCCCTGGATCACTGGGCCCTGCTGCTTTGCTGGGGGTCTCCGGCGGCGCAAACCCAGTCCCCAAGTGTTCTCCTTCGTGGGGAAGCAGGATTGTGCGCGCGAAAGCCTTCTGCGCCCAGCCCCAGCCATGCCCCATGAGCCAGCTCGGCCGCTCAGCGCCGAGGCCCCGTTGCACAGAAGTCCCAAAACGAGCTTCTGGGAACTGCATTCTGCAAAATGAAACACTCCTCCGGCAGCAAACCACAGCCCCAACGCGCCTCGGATCGAGAAAGCAACGCAAGCCGTTTTCGCCCCCGGCCCCCCGCTCTCCATAGAGCGAACCGGGGCAGGGCTGCCCAGGCTCCCTGGGCCCTGCTGCTTTGCTGGGGGTCTCCGGTACCCGAAACCCACTCCCCACGGGTTCTCCTTCGTGGGGAAGCAGGATTGGGCGCGCGAAGGCCTTCTGCGCCCAGGCCCCAGCCATGCCCCCTGAGCCAGCTCGGCCGCGCAGCGCCTAGGCCCCGTCGCACCGAAGGCCCCAAACAATCTTCTGGCAGCTGCATTCTGCAAAGGGAAAATCTCCTCGGGCAGCAAACCACAGCCCCAACGCGCCTCGGATGGAGAATGCAACGCAAGCCGTTTTCGCCCCCGGCCCCCCGCTCTCCATAGAGCGAACCGGGGCTGGGCTGCCCCGGCTCCCTGGGCCCTGCTGCTTTACTGGGTGTCTTCGGCGGCCAAAACCTTCTCCCCACGGGTTCTCCTTCGTGGGGAAGCAGGATTGGGCGCGCGAAGAAGTTCTGTGCCCAGGCCCCAGCCATGTCCCCTGAGCCAGCTTGGCCGCTCAGCGCCGAGGCCCCATCACACGGAACGCCCAAAACGAGCTTCTGGCAGCTGCATTCTGCAAAGGGAAACTCTCCTCGGGCAGCAAACCACAGCCCCAACGCGCCTCGAATCCAGAAAGCAACGCAAGCCTTTTTCGGCCCCGGCCCCACGCTCTCCATAGGGCAAAGCGGGTAGAGCTGCCCCTGGCTCCCTGGGCCCTGCTGCTTTGCTGGGGGTCTCAGCAGCCGAAACCCACTCCCCACGGGTTTTCCTTCGTGGGGAAGCAGGATTGGGCCCGCGAAGGCCTTCTGCGCCCAGCCCCAGCCATGCCCCTTGAGCCAGCTCGGCCGCTCAGCGCCGAGGCCCCGTTGCACCGAAGGCCCAAAACGAGGTTCTGGGAACTGCATTCTGCAAAATGAAACACTCCTCCGGCAGCAAACCACAGCCCCAACGCGCCTCGGATCCAGAAAGCAACGCAAGCCGTTTTCGCCCCCGGTCCCCCGCTCTCCATAGAGCGAACCGGGGCTGGGCTGCCCCGGCTCCCTGGGCCCTGCTGCATTGCTGGGGGTCTCCAGTGCCCGAAACCCACTCCCCACGGGTTCTCCTTCGTGGGGAAGCAGGATTCGGCGCGCGAAGGCCTTCTGCGCCAAGCCCCAGCCATGTCCCTTGAGCAAGCTCGGCCGCTCAGCGCCGAGGCCCCGTTGCACCGAAGGCCCAAAACGAGCTTCTGGGAACTGCATTCTGCAAAGGGAAACACTCCTCCGGCAGCAAACCACAGCCCCAATGCGCCTCGGATCCAGAGAGCAACGCAATCCGTTTTTGCCCCCGGCCCTACGCTCTCCATAGCGCAACGCAGGGCAGGGCTGCCCCTGGCTACCAGAGCCCTGCTGCTTTACTGGGTGTCTTCGGCGGCCAAACCTTCTCCCCACGGGTTCTCCTTCGTGGGGAAGCAGGATTGGGAGCGCGAAGAAGTTCTGTGCCCAGGCCCCAGCCATGCCCCCTGAGCCAGCTTGGCCGCTCAGCGCCGAGGCCCCATCACACGGAACGCCCCAAACGAGCTTCTGGCAGCTGCATTCTGCAAAGGGAAACTCTCCTCGGGCAGCAAACCACAGCCCCAACGCGCCTCGAATCCAGAAAGCAACGCAAGCCTTTTTCAGCCCCGGCCCCACGCTCTCCATAGGGCAAAGCGGGTAGAGCTGCCCCTGGCTCCCTGGGCCCTGCTGCTTTGCTGGGGTTCTCAGCGTCCGAAACCCACTCCCCACGGGTTTTCCTTCGTGGGGAAGCAGGATTGGGCGCGAGAAGGCCTTCTGCGCCCAGACCCCAGCCATGCCCCCTGAGCCAGCTCGGGCGTGCAGCGCCTAAGTCCCGTCGCACCGATGGCCCCAAACGAGCTTCTGGCAGCTGCATTCTGCAAAGGGAAACTCTCCTCGGGCAGCAAACCACAGACTCAACGCGCCTCAGATCCAGAAAGCAACGCAAACCGTTTTCGCCACCGGCCCTCTGCTCTCCATAGGGCGAACCGGGCCTGGGCTGCCCCGGCTCCCTGGGCCCTGCTGCTTTGCTGGGGGTCTCCGGTGCCCGAAACCCACTCCCCACGGGTTCTCCTTCGTGGGGAAGCAGGATTCGGCGCGCGAAGGCCTTCTGCGCCCAGCCCCAGCCATGCCCCTTGAGCCAGCTCGGCCGCTCAGCGCCGAGGCCCCGTTGCACCGACGGCCCAAAACGAGCTTCTGGCAGCTGCATTCTGCAAAGGGAAACTCTCCTCGGGCAGCAAACCACAGACTCAACGCGCCTCAGATCCAGAAAGCAACGCAAACCGTTTTCGCCACTGGCCCCACGCTCTCAATAGCGCAAAGCGGGGCTAGCCTGCCCCTGGATGACTGGGCCCTGCTGCTTTGCTGGGGGTCTCAGGCGGCGCAAACCCAGTCCCCAAGTGTTCTCCTTCGTGGGGAAGCAGGATTGTGCGCGCGAAAGCCTTCTGCGCCCAGCCCCAGCCATGCCCCATGAGCCAGCTCGGCCGCTCAGCGCCGAGGCCCCGTTGCACCGAAGTCCCAAAACGAGCTTCTGGGAACTGCATTCTGCAAAATGAAACACTCCTCCGGCAGCAAACCACAGCCCCAACGCGCCTCGGATCGAGAAAGCAACGCAAGCCGTTTTCGCCCCCGGCCCCCCGCTCTCCATAGAGCGAACCGGGGCAGGGCTGCCCAGGCTCCCTGGGCCCTGCTGCTTTGCTGGGGGTCTCCGGTGCCCGAAACCCACTCCCCACGGGTTCTCCTTCGTGGGGAAGCAGGATTGGGCGCGCGAAGGCCTTCTGCGCCCAGGCCCCAGCCATGCCCCCTGAGCCAGCTCGGCCGCGCAGCGCCTAGGCCCCGTCGCACCGACGGCCCCAAACGAGCTTCTGGCAGCTGCATTCTGCAAAGGGAAAGTCTCCTCGGGCAGCAAACCACAGCCCAACGCGCCTCGGATCGAGAAAGCAACGCAAGCCGTTTTCGCCCCCGGCCCTCTGCTCTCCATAGGGCGAACCGGGCCTGGGCTGCCCCGGCTCCCTGGGCCCTGCTGCTTTGCTGGGGGTCTCCGGTGCCCGAAACCCACTCCCCACGGGTTCTCCTTCCTGGGGAAGCAGGATTGGGCGCGCGAAGGCCTTCTGCGCCCAGCCCCAGCCATGCCCCTTGAGCCAGCTCGGCCGCTCAGCGCCGAGGCCCCGTTGCACCGAAGGCCCAAAACGAGCTTCTGGGAACTGCATTCTGCAAAGTGAAACACTCCTCCGGCAGCAAACCACAGCCCCAATGCGCCTCAGATCCAGAGAGCAACGCAAGCCGTTTTCGCCCCCGGCCCCACGCTCTCCATAGCACAAAGCGAGGCTGAGCTCCCTGGGCCCTGCTGCATTGCTGGGGGTCTCCAGCGCCCGAAACCTAGTCCCCATGAGTTCTCCTTCGTGGGGAGGCAGGATTGGGCGCGCGAAGAAGTTCTGCGCCCAGTCCCCAGCCATGCATCCTGTGCCAGCTCGGCCGCTCAGCGCCGAGGCCCCGTCGCACCGACGGCCCCAAACGAGCTTCTGGCAGCTGCATTCTGCAAAGGGAAACTCTCCTCGGGCAGCAAACCACAGCCCCAACGCGCCTCGGATCCAGAAAGCAACGCAAGCCGTTTTCGCCCCCGGTCCCCCGCTCTCCATAGAGCGAACCGGGGCTGGGCTGCCCCGGCTCCCTGGGCCCTGCTGCATTGCTGGGGGTCTCCAGTGCCCGAAACCCACTCCCCACGGGTTCTCCTTCGTGGGGAAGCAGGATTCGGCGCGCGAAGACCTTCTGCGCCAAGCCCCAGCCATGTCCCTTGAGCAAGCTCGGCCGCTCAGCGCCGAGGCCCCGTTGCACCGAAGGCCCAAAACGAGCTTCTGGGAACTGCATTCTGCAAAGGGAAACACTCCTCCGGCAGCAAACCACAGCCCCAATGCGCCTCGGATCCAGAGAGCAACGCAATCCGTTTTTGCCCCCGGCCCTACGCTCTCCATAGCGCAACGCAGGGCAGGGCTGCCCCTGGCTACCAGAGCCCTGCTGCTTTAATGGGTGTCTTCGGCGGCCAAACCTTCTCCCCACGGGTTCTCCTTCGTGGGGAAGCAGGATTGGGAGCGCGAAGAAGTTCTGTGCCCAGGCCCCAGCCATGCCCCCTGAGCCAGATTGGCCGCTCAGCCCCGAGGCCCCATCACACGGAACGCCCAAAACGAGCTTCTGGCAGCTGCATTCTGCAAAGGGAAACTCTCCTCGGGCAGCAAACCACAGCCCCAACGCGCCTCGAATCCAGAAAGCAACGCAAGCCTTTTTCGGCCCCGGCCCCACGCTCTCCATAGGGCAAAGCGGGTAGAGCTGCCCCTGGCTCCCTGGGCCCTGCTGCTTTGCTGGGGGTCTCAGCAGCCGAAACCCACTCCCCACGGGTTTTCCTTCGTGGGGAAGCAGGATTGGGCCCGCGAAGGCCTTCTGCGCCCAGCCCCAGCCATGCCCCTTGAGCCAGCTCGGCCGCTCAGCGCCGAGGCCCCGTTGCACCGAAGGCCCAAAACGAGGTTCTGGGAACTGCATTCTGCAAAATGAAACACTCCTCCGGCAGCAAACCACAGCCCCAACGCGCCTCGGATCCAGAAAGCAACGCAAGCCGTTTTCGCCCCCGGTCCCCCGCTCTCCATAGAGCGAACCGGGGCTGGGCTGCCCCGGCTCCCTGGGCCCTGCTGCATTGCTGGGGGTCTCCAGTGCCCGAAACCCACTCCCCACGGGTTCTCCTTCGTGGGGAAGCAGGATTCGGCGCGCGAAGGCCTTCTGCGCCAAGCCCCAGCCATGTCCCTTGAGCAAGCTCGGCCGCTCAGCGCCGAGGCCCCGTTGCACCGAAGGCCCAAAACGAGCTTCTGGGAACTGCATTCTGCAAAGGGAAACACTCCTCCGGCAGCAAACCACAGCCCCAATGCGCCTCGGATCCAGAGAGCAACGCAATCCGTTTTTGCCCCCGGCCCTACGCTCTCCATAGCGCAACGCAGGGCAGGGCTGCCCCTGGCTACCAGAGCCCTGCTGCTTTACTGGGTGTCTTCGGCGGCCAAACCTTCTCCCCACGGGTTCTCCTTCGTGGGGAAGCAGGATTGGGAGCGCGAAGAAGTTCTGTGCCCAGGCCCCAGCCATGCCCCCTGAGCCAGCTTGGCCGCTCAGCGCCGAGGCCCCATCACACGGAACGCCCCAAACGAGCTTCTGGCAGCTGCATTCTGCAAAGGGAAACTCTCCTCGGGCAGCAAACCACAGCCCCAACGCGCCTCGAATCCAGAAAGCAACGCAAGCCTTTTTCAGCCCCGGCCCCACGCTCTCCATAGGGCAAAGCGGGTAGAGCTGCCCCTGGCTCCCTGGGCCCTGCTGCTTTGCTGGGGTTCTCAGCGTCCGAAACCCACTCCCCACGGGTTTTCCTTCGTGGGGAAGCAGGATTGGGCGCGAGAAGGCCTTCTGCGCCCAGACCCCAGCCATGCCCCCTGAGCCAGCTCGGGCGTGCAGCGCCTAAGTCCCGTCGCACCGATGGCCCCAAACGAGCTTCTGGCAGCTGCATTCTGCAAAGGGAAACTCTCCTCGGGCAGCAAACCACAGACTCAACGCGCCTCAGATCCAGAAAGCAACGCAAACCGTTTTCGCCACCGGCCCTCTGCTCTCCATAGGGCGAACCGGGCCTGGGCTGCCCCGGCTCCCTGGGCCCTGCTGCTTTGCTGGGGGTCTCCGGTGCCCGAAACCCACTCCCCACGGGTTCTCCTTCGTGGGGAAGCAGGATTCGGCGCGCGAAGGCCTTCTGCGCCCAGCCCCAGCCATGCCCCTTGAGCCAGCTCGGCCGCTCAGCGCCGAGGCCCCGTTGCACCGAAGGCCCAAAACGAGCTTCTGGCAGCTGCATTCTGCAAAGGGAAACTCTCCTCGGGCAGCAAACCACAGACTCAACGCGCCTCAGATCCAGAAAGCAACGCAAACCGTTTTCGCCACTGGCCCCACGCTCTCAATAGCGCAAAGCGGGGCTAGCCTGCCCCTGGATGACTGGGCCCTGCTGCTTTGCTGGGGGTCTCAGGCGGCGCAAACCCAGTCCCCAAGTGTTCTCCTTCGTGGGGAAGCAGGATTGTGCGCGCGAAAGCCTTCTGCGCCCAGCCCCAGCCATGCCCCATGAGCCAGCTCGGCCGCTCAGCGCCGAGGCCCCGTTGCACCGAAGTCCCAAAACGAGCTTCTGGGAACTGCATTCTGCAAAATGAAACACTCCTCCGGCAGCAAACCACAGCCCCAACGCGCCTCGGATCGAGAAAGCAACGCAAGCCGTTTTCGCCCCCGGCCCCCCGCTCTCCATAGAGCGAACCGGGGCAGGGCTGCCCAGGCTCCCTGGGCCCTGCTGCTTTGCTGGGGGTCTCCGGTGCCCGAAACCCACTCCCCACGGGTTCTCCTTCGTGGGGAAGCAGGATTGGGCGCGCGAAGGCCTTCTGCGCCCAGGCCCCAGCCATGCCCCCTGAGCCAGCTCGGCCGCGCAGCGCCTAGGCCCCGTGGCACCGACGGCCCCAAACGAGCTTCTGGCAGCTGCATTCTGCAAAGGGAAAGTCTCCTCGGGCAGCAAACCACAGCCCAACGCGCCTCGGATCGAGAAAGCAACGCAAGCCGTTTTCGCCCCCGGCCCTCTGCTCTCCATAGGGCGAACCGGGCCTGGGCTGCCCCGGCTCCCTGGGCCCTGCTGCTTTGCTGGGGGTCTCCGGTGCCCGAAACCCACTCCCCACGGGTTCTCCTTCCTGGGGAAGCAGGATTGGGCGCGCGAAGGCCTTCTGCGCCCAGCCCCAGCCATGCCCCTTGAGCCAGCTCGGCCGCTCAGCGCCGAGGCCCCGTTGCACCGAAGGCCCAAAACGAGCTTCTGGGAACTGCATTCTGCAAAGTGAAACACTCCTCCGGCAGCAAACCACAGCCCCAATGCGCCTCAGATCCAGAGAGCAACGCAAGCCGTTTTCGCCCCCGGCCCCACGCTCTCCATAGCGCAAAGCGAGGCTGAGCTCCCTGGGCCCTGCTGCATTGCTGGGGGTCTCCAGCGCCCGAAACCTAGTCCCCATGAGTTCTCCTTCGTGGGGAGGCAGGATTGGGCGCGCGAAGAAGTTCTGCGCCCAGTCCCCAGCCATGCATCCTGTGCCAGCTCGGCCGCTCAGCGCCGAGGCCCCGTCGCACCGACGGCCCCAAACGAGCTTCTGGCAGCTGCATTCTGCAAAGGGAAACTCTCCTCGGGCAGCAAACCACAGCCCCAACGCGCCTCGGATCCAGAAAGCAACGCAAGCCGTTTTCGCCCCCGGTCCCCCGCTCTCCATAGAGCGAACCGGGGCTGGGCTGCCCCGGCTCCCTGGGCCCTGCTGCATTGCTGGGGGTCTCCAGTGCCCGAAACCCACTCCCCACGGGTTCTCCTTCGTGGGGAAGCAGGATTCGGCGCGCGAAGACCTTCTGCGCCAAGCCCCAGCCATGTCCCTTGAGCAAGCTCGGCCGCTCAGCGCCGAGGCCCCGTTGCACCGAAGGCCCAAAACGAGCTTCTGGGAACTGCATTCTGCAAAGGGAAACACTCCTCCGGCAGCAAACCACAGCCCCAATGCGCCTCGGATCCAGAGAGCAACGCAATCCGTTTTTGCCCCCGGCCCTACGCTCTCCATAGCGCAACGCAGGGCAGGGCTGCCCCTGGCTACCAGAGCCCTGCTGCTTTAATGGGTGTCTTCGGCGGCCAAACCTTCTCCCCACGGGTTCTCCTTCGTGGGGAAGCAGGATTGGGAGCGCGAAGAAGTTCTGTGCCCAGGCCCCAGCCATGCCCCCTGAGCCAGATTGGCCGCTCAGCCCCGAGGCCCCATCACACGGAACGCCCAAAACGAGCTTCTGGCAGCTGCATTCTGCAAAGGGAAACTCTCCTCGGGCAGCAAACCACAGCCCCAACGCGCCTCGAATCCAGAAAGCAACGCAAGCCTTTTTCAGCCCCGGCCCCACGCTCTCCATAGGGCAAAGCGGGTAGAGCTGCCCCTGGCTCCCTGGGCCCTGCTGCTTTGCTGGGGTTCTCAGCGTCCGAAACCCACTCCCCACGGGTTTTCCTTCGTGGGGAAGCAGGATTGGGCGCGAGAAGGCCTTCTGCGCCCAGACCCCAGCCATGCCCCCTGAGCCAGCTCGGGCGCGCAGCGCCGAAGTCCCGTCGCACCGATGGCCCCAAACGAGCTTCTGGCAGCTGCATTCTGCAAAGGGAAACTCTCCTCGGGCAGCAAACCACAGACTCAACGCGCCTCAGATCCAGAAAGCAACGCAAACCGTTTTCGCCACCGGCCCTCTGCTCTCCATAGGGCGAACCGGGCCTGGGCTGCCCCGGCTCCCTGGGCCCTGCTGCTTTGCTGGGGGTCTCCGGTGCCCGAAACCCACTCCCCACGGGTTCTCCTTCGTGGGGAAGCAGGATTCGGCGCGCGAAGGCCTTCTGCGCCCAGCCCCAGCCATGCCCCTTGAGCCAGCTCGGCCGCTCAGCGCCGAGGCCCCGTTGCACCGAAGGCCCAAAACGAGCTTCTGGCAGCTGCATTCTGCAAAGGGAAACTCTCCTCGGGCAGCAAACCACAGCCCCAACGCGCCTCGAATCCAGAAAGCAACGCAAGCCTTTTTCAGCCCCGGCCCCACGCTCTCCATAGGGCAAAGCGGGTAGAGCTGCCCCTGGCTCCCTGGGCCCTGCTGCTTTGCTGGGGGTCTCAGCGTCCGAAACCCACTCCCCACGGGTTTTCCTTCGTGGGGAAGCAGGATTGGGCGCGAGAAGGCCTTCTGCGCCCATGCCCCAGCCATGCCCCCTGAGCCAGCTCCGGCGCGCAGCGCCGAAGCCCCGTCGCACCGATGGCCCCAAACGAGCTTCTGGCAGCTGCATTCTGCAAAGGGAAACTCTCCTCGGGCAGCAAACCACAGACTCAACGCGCCTCAGATCCAGAAAGCAACGCAAACCGTTTTCGCCACTGGCCCCACGCTCTCAATAGCGCAAAGCGGGGCTAGCCTGCCCCTGGATGACTGGGCCCTGCTGCTTTGCTGGGGGTCTCAGGCGGCGCAAACCCAGTCCCCAAGTGTTCTCCTTCGTGGGGAAGCAGGATTGTGCGCGCGAAAGCCTTCTGCGCCCAGCCCCAGCCATGCCCCATGAGCCAGCTCGGCCGCTCAGCGCCGAGGCCCCGTTGCACCGAAGTCCCAAAACGAGCTTCTGGGAACTGCATTCTGCAAAATGAAACACTCCTCCGGCAGCAAACCACAGCCCCAACGCGCCTCGGATCGAGAAAGCAACGCAAGCCGTTTTCGCCCCCGGCCCCCCGCTCTCCATAGAGCGAACCGGGGCAGGGCTGCCCAGGCTCCCTGGGCCCTGCTGCTTTGCTGGGGGTCTCCGGTGCCCGAAACCCACTCCCCACGGGTTCTCCTTCGTGGGGAAGCAGGATTGGGCGCGCGAAGGCCTTCTGCGCCCAGGCCCCAGCCATGCCCCCTGAGCCAGCTCGGCCGCGCAGCGCCTAGGCCCCGTCGCACCGACGGCCCCAAACGAGCTTCTGGCAGCTGCATTCTGCAAAGGGAAAGTCTCCTCGGGCAGCAAACCACAGCCCAACGCGCCTCGGATCGAGAAAGCAACGCAAGCCGTTTTCGCCCCCGGCCCTCTGCTCTCCATAGGGCGAACCGGGCCTGGGCTGCCCCGGCTCCCTGGGCCCTGCTGCTTTGCTGGGGGTCTCCGGTGCCCGAAACCCACTCCCCACGGGTTCTCCTTCCTGGGGAAGCAGGATTGGGCGCGCGAAGGCCTTGTGCGCCCAGCCCCAGCCATGCCCCTTGAGCCAGCTCGGCCGCTCAGCGCCGAGGCCCCGTTGCACCGAAGGCCCAAAACGAGCTTCTGGGAACTGCATTCTGCAAAGTGAAACACTCCTCCGGCAGCAAACCACAGCCTCAATGCGCCTCAGATCCAGAGAGCAACGCAAGCCGTTTTCGCCCCCGGCCCCACGCTCTCCATAGCGCAAAGCGAGGCTGAGCTCCCTGGGCCCTGCTGCATTGCTGGGGGTCTCCAGCGCCCGAAACCTAGTCCCCATGAGTTCTCCTTCGTGGGGAGGCAGGATTGGGCGCGCGAAGAAGTTCTGCGCCCAGTCCCCAGCCATGCATCCTGTGCCAGCTCGGCCGCTCAGCGCCGAGGCCCCGTCGCACCGACGGCCCCAAACGAGCTTCTGGCAGCTGCATTCTGCAAAGGGAAACTCTCCTCGGGCAGCAAACCACAGCCCCAACGCGCCTCGGATCCAGAAAGCAACGCAAGCCGTTTTCGCCCCCGGTCCCCCGCTCTCCATAGAGCGAACCGGGGCTGGGCTGCCCCGGCTCCCTGGGCCCTGCTGCATTGCTGGGGGTCTCCAGTGCCCGAAACCCACTCCCCACGGGTTCTCCTTCGTGGGGAAGCAGGATTCGGCGCGCGAAGACCTTCTGCGCCAAGCCCCAGCCATGTCCCTTGAGCAAGCTCGGCCGCTCAGCGCCGAGGCCCCGTTGCACCGAAGGCCCAAAACGAGCTTCTGGGAACTGCATTCTGCAAAGGGAAACACTCCTCCGGCAGCAAACCACAGCCCCAATGCGCCTCGGATCCAGAGAGCAACGCAATCCGTTTTTGCCCCCGGCCCTACGCTCTCCATAGCGCAACGCAGGGCAGGGCTGCCCCTGGCTACCAGAGCCCTGCTGCTTTAATGGGTGTCTTCGGCGGCCAAACCTTCTCCCCACGGGTTCTCCTTCGTGGGGAAGCAGGATTGGGAGCGCGAAGAAGTTCTGTGCCCAGGCCCCAGCCATGCCCCCTGAGCCAGATTGGCCGCTCAGCCCCGAGGCCCCATCACACGGAACGCCCCAAACGAGCTTCTGGCAGCTGCATTCTGCAAAGGGAAACTCTCCTCGGGCAGCAAACCACAGCCCCAACGCGCCTCGAATCCAGAAAGCAACGCAAGCCTTTTTCAGCCCCGGCCCCACGCTCTCCATAGGGCAAAGCGGGTAGAGCTGCCCCTGGCTCCCTGGGCCCTGCTGCTTTGCTGGGGTTCTCAGCGTCCGAAACCCACTCCCCACGGGTTTTCCTTCGTGGGGAAGCAGGATTGGGCGCGAGAAGGCCTTCTGCGCCCAGACCCCAGCCATGCCCCCTGAGCCAGCTCGGGCGCGCAGCGCCGAAGTCCCGTCGCACCGATGGCCCCAAACGAGCTTCTGGCAGCTGCATTCTGCAAAGGGAAACTCTCCTCGGGCAGCAAACCACAGACTCAACGCGCCTCAGATCCAGAAAGCAACGCAAACCGTTTTCGCCACCGGCCCTCTGCTCTCCATAGGGCGAACCGGGCCTGGGCTGCCCCGGCTCCCTGGGCCCTGCTGCTTTGCTGGGGGTCTCCGGTGCCCGAAACCCACTCCCCACGGGTTCTCCTTCGTGGGGAAGCAGGATTCGGCGCGCGAAGGCCTTCTGCGCCCAGCCCCAGCCATGCCCCTTGAGCCAGCTCGGCCGCTCAGCGCCGAGGCCCCGTTGCACCGAAGGCCCAAAACGAGCTTCTGGCAGCTGCATTCTGCAAAGGGAAACTCTCCTCGGGCAGCAAACCACAGCCCCAACGCGCCTCGAATCCAGAAAGCAACGCAAGCCTTTTTCAGCCCCGGCCCCACGCTCTCCATAGGGCAAAGCGGGTAGAGCTGCCCCTGGCTCCCTGGGCCCTGCTGCTTTGCTGGGGGTCTCAGCGTCCGAAACCCACTCCCCACGGGTTTTCCTTCGTGGGGAAGCAGGATTGGGCGCGAGAAGGCCTTCTGCGCCCATGCCCCAGCCATGCCCCCTGAGCCAGCTCCGGCGCGCAGCGCCGAAGCCCCGTCGCACCGATGGCCCCAAACGAGCTTCTGGCAGCTGCATTCTGCAAAGGGAAACTCTCCTCGGGCAGCAAACCACAGACTCAACGCGCCTCAGATCCAGAAAGCAACGCAAACCGTTTTCGCCACTGGCCCCACGCTCTCAATAGCGCAAAGCGGGGCTAGCCTGCCCCTGGATGACTGGGCCCTGCTGCTTTGCTGGGGGTCTCAGGCGGCGCAAACCCAGTCCCCAAGTGTTCTCCTTCGTGGGGAAGCAGGATTGTGCGCGCGAAAGCCTTCTGCGCCCAGCCCCAGCCATGCCCCATGAGCCAGCTCGGCCGCTCAGCGCCGAGGCCCCGTTGCACCGAAGGCCCAAAACGAGCTTCTGGGAACTGCATTCTGCAAAATGAAACACTCCTCGGGCAGCAAACCACAGCCCCAACGCGCCTCGGATCGAGAAAGCAACGCAAGCCGTTTTCGCCCCCGGCCCCCCGCTCTCCATAGAGCGAACCGGGGCAGGGCTGCCCAGGCTCCCTGGGCCCTGCTGCTTTGCTGGGGGTCTCCGGTGCCCGAAACCCACTCCCCACGGGTTCTCCTTCGTGGGGAAGCAGGATTGGGCGCGCGAAGGCCTTCTGCGCCCAGGCCCCAGCCATGCCCCCTGAGCCAGCTCGGCCGCGCAGCGCCTAGGCCCCGTCGCACCGACGGCCCCAAACGAGCTTCTGGCAGCTGCATTCTGCAAAGGGAAAGTCTCCTCGGGCAGCAAACCACAGCCCAACGCGCCTCGGATCGAGAAAGCAACGCAAGCCGTTTTCGCCCCCGGCCCTCTGCTCTCCATAGGGCGAACCGGGCCTGGGCTGCCCCGGCTCCCTGGGCCCTGCTGCTTTGCTGGGGGTCTCCGGTGCCCGAAACCCACTCCCCACGGGTTCTCCTTCCTGGGGAAGCAGGATTGGGCGCGCGAAGGCCTTCTGCGCCCAGCCCCAGCCATGCCCCTTGAGCCAGCTCGGCCGCTCAGCGCCGAGGCCCCGTCGCACCGAAGGCCCCAAACGAGCTTCTGGCAGCTGCATTCTGCAAAGGGAAACTCTCCTCGGGCAGCAAACCACAGCCCCAACGCGCCTCGGATCCAGAAAGCAACGCAAGCCGTTTTCGCCCCCGGTCCCCCGCTCTCCATAGAGCGAACCGGGGCTGGGCTGCCCCGGCTCCCTGTGCCCTGCTGCATTGCTGGGGGTCTCCAGTGCCCGAAACCCACTCCCCACGGGTTCTCCTTCGTGGGGAAGCAGGATTCGGCGCGCGAAGACCTTCTGCGCCAAGCCACAGCCATGTCCCTTGAGCAAGCTCGGCCGCTCAGCGCCGAGGCCCCGTTGCACCGAAGGCCCAAAACGAGCTTCTGGGAACTGCATTCTGCAAAGGGAAGCACTCCTCCGGCAGCAAACCACAGCCCCAATGCGCCTCGGATCCAGAGAGCAACGCAAGCCGTTTTTGCCCCCGGCCCCACACTCTCCATAGCGCAACGCAGGGCAGGGCTGCCCCTGGCTACCAGAGCCCTGCTGCTTTAATGGGTGTCTTCGGCGGCCAAACCTTCTCCCCACGGGTTCTCCTTCGTGGGGAAGCAGGATTGGGAGCGCGAAGAAGTTCTGTGCCCAGGCCCCAGCCATGCCCCCTGAGCCAGATTGGCCGCTCAGCCCCGAGGCCCCATCACACGGAACGCCCAAAACGAGCTTCTGGCAGCTGCATTCTGCAAAGGGAAACTCTCCTCGGGCAGCAAACCACAGCCCCAACGCGCCTCGAATCCAGAAAGCAACGCAAGCCTTTTTCAGCCCCGGCCCCACGCTCTCCATAGGGCAAAGCGGGTAGAGCTGCCCCTGGCTCCCTGGGCCCTGCTGCTTTGCTGGGGTTCTCAGCGTCCGAAACCCACTCCCCACGGGTTTTCCTTCGTGGGGAAGCAGGATTGGGCGCGAGAAGGCCTTCTGCGCCCAGACCCCAGCCATGCCCCCTGAGCCAGCTCGGGCGCGCAGCGCCGAAGTCCCGTCGCACCGATGGCCCCAAACGAGCTTCTGGCAGCTGCATTCTGCAAAGGGAAACTCTCCTCGGGCAGCAAACCACAGACTCAACGCGCCTCAGATCCAGAAAGCAACGCAAACCGTTTTCGCCACCGGCCCTCTGCTCTCCATAGGGCGAACCGGGCCTGGGCTGCCCCGGCTCCCTGGGCCCTGCTGCTTTGCTGGGGGTCTCCGGTGCCCGAAACCCACTCCCCACGGGTTCTCCTTCGTGGGGAAGCAGGATTCGGAGCGCGAAGGCCTTCTGTGCCCAGCCCCAGCCATGCCCCTTGAGCCAGCTCGGCCGCTCAGCGCCGAGGCCCCGTTGCACCGAAGGCCCAAAACGAGCTTCTGGGAACTGCATTCTGCAAAGTGAAACACTCCTCCAGCAGCAAACCACAGCCCCAATGCGCCTCAGATCCAGAGAGCAACACAAGCCGTTTTCGCCCCCGGCCCCACGCTCTCCATAGCGCAAAGCGAGGCTGGGCTGCCCCTGGCTCCCTGGGCCCTGCTGCATTGCTGGGGGTCTCCAGCGCCCGAAACCTAGTCCCCATGAGTTCTCCTTCGTGGGGAGGCAGGATTGGGCGCGCGAAGAAGTTCTGCGCCCAGTCCCCAGCCATGCCTCCTGTGCCAGCTCGGCCGCTCAGCGCCGAGGCCCCGTCGCACCGACGGCCCAAAACGAGCTTCTGGCAGCTGCATTCTGCAAACGGAAACTCTCCTCGGGCAGCAAACCACAGCCCCAACGTGCCTCGGATCCAGAAAGCAACGCAAGCCGTTTTTGCCACCGGCCCCACGCTCTCCATAGCGCAAAGCGGGGCTGGCCTGCCCCTGGCTCCCTGGGCCCTGCTGCTTTGCTGGGGGACTCCGGCGGCGCAAACCCACTCCCCACGTGTTCTCCTTCGTGGGGAAGCAGGATTGGGCGCGCGAAGGCCTTCTGCGCCCAGCCCCAGCCATGCCCCTTGAGCCAGCTCGGCCGCTCAGCGCCGAGGCCCCGTTGCACCGAAGGCCCAAAACGAGCTTCTGGGAACTGCATTCTGCAAACTGAAACACTCCTCCGGCAGCAAACCACAGCCCCAATGCGCCTCAGATCCAGAGAGCAACACAAGCCGTTTTCGCCCCCGGCACCACGCTCTCCATAGCGCAAAGCGAGGCTTAGCTCCCTGGGCCCTGCTGCTTTGCTGGGGGTCTCAGCGTCCGAAACCCACTCCCCACGGGTTTTCCTTCGTGGGGAAGCAGGATTGGGCGCGAGAAGGCCTTCTGCGCCCAGGCCCCAGCCATTCCACCTGAGCCAGCTCGGCCGCGCAGCGCCGAAGCCCCGTCGCACCGATGGCCCCAAACGAGCTTCTGGCAGCTGCATTCTGCAAAGGGAAACTCTCCTCGGGCAGCAAAACACAGACTCAACGCGCCTCAGATCCAGAAAGCAACGCAAGCCGTTTTCGCCACCGCCCCCACGCTCTCCATAGCGCAAAGCGGGGCTAGCCTGCCCCTGGCTCCCTGGGCCCTGCTGCTTTGCTGGGGGTCTCCGGCGTTGCAAACCCAGTCCCCAAGTGTTCTCCTTCGTGGGGAGGCAGGATTGGGCGCGCGAAGAAGTTCTGCGCCCAGTCCCCAGCCATGCCTCCTGTGCCAGCTCGGCCGCTCAGCGCCGAGGCCCCGTCGCACCGATGGCCCCAAACGAGCTTCTGGCAGCTGCATTTTGCAAAGGGAAAGTCTCCTCGGGCAGCAAACCACAGCCCCAACGCGCCTCGGATCGAGAAAGCAACGCAAGCCGTTTTCGCCCCCGGCCCTCTGCTCTCCATAGGGCGAACCGGGGCTGGGCTGCCCCGGCTCCCTGGGCCCTGCTGCTTTGCTGGGGGTCTCCGGTGCCCGAAACCCACTCCCCACGGGTTCTCCTTCGTGGGGAAGCAGGATTGGGCGCGCGAAGGCCTTCTGCGCCCAGCCCCAGCCATGCCCCTTGAGCCAGCTCGGCCGCTCAGCGCCGAGGCCCCGTTGCACCGAAGGCCCAAAACGAGCTTCTGGGAACTGCATTCTGCAAAGGGAAGCACTCCTCCGGCAGCAAACCACAGCCCCAATGCGCCTCGGATCCAGAGAGCAACGCAAGCCGTTTTTGCCCCCGGCCCCACACTCTCTATAGCGCAACGCAGGGCAGGGCTGCCCCTGGCTACCAGAGCCCTGCTGCTTTACTGGGTGTCTTCGGCGGCCAAAACCTTCTCCCCACGGGTTCTCCTTCGTGGGGAAGCAGGATTGGGCGCGCGAAGAAGTTCTGTGCCCAGGCCCCAGCCATGCCCCCTGAGCCAGCTTGGCCGCTCAGCGCCGAGGCCCCATCACACGGAACGCCCCAAACGAGCTTCTGGCAGCTGCATTCTGCAAAGGGAAACTCTCCTCGGGCAGCAAACCACAGCCCCAACGCGCCTGGGTTCGAGAAAGCAACGCAAGCCGTTTTCGCCCCTGGCCCTACGCTCTCCATAAGTACGAACCGGGCCTGGGCTGCCCCGGCTCCCTGGGCCCTGCTGCATTGCTGGGGTTCTCCGGTGCCCGAAAGCCACTCCCCACGGGTTCTCCTTCGTGGGGAAGCAGGATTGGGCGCGAGAAGCCTTCTGCGCCCAGGCCCCAGCCATGCCCCCTGAGCCAGCTCGTCCGCTCAGCGCCGAGGCCCCGTCGCACCGACGGCCCCAAACGAGCTTCTGGCAGCTGCATTCTGCAAAGGGAAACTCTCCTCCGGCAGCAAACCACAGCCCCAACGCGCCTCGGATCGAGAAAGCAACGCAAACCGTTTTCGCCCTCGGCCCCCCGCTCTCCATAGAGCGAACCGGGGCTGTGCTGCCCAGCCTCCCTGGGCCCTGCTGCTTTGCTGGGGGTCTCCGGTGCCCGAAACCCACTCCCCACGGGTTCTCCTTCGTGGGGAAGCAGGATTGGGCGCACGAAGGCCTTCTGCGCCCAGGCCCCAGCCATGCCCCCTGAGCCAGCTCGGCCGCTCAGCGCCGAGGCCCCGTCGCACCGACGGCCCCAAACGAGCTTCTGGCAGCTGCATTCTGCAAAGGGAAACTCTCCTCGGGCAGCAAACCAAAGCCCCAACGCGCCTCGGATCGAGAAAGCAACGCAAGCCGTTTTCGCCCCCGGCCCTACGCTCTCCATAGCGCAAAGCGAGGCTGAGCTCCCTGGGCCCTGCTGCATTGCTGGGGGTCTCCAGCGCCCGAAACCTAGTCCCCATGAGTTCTCCTTGGTGGGGAGGCAGGATTGGGCGCGCGAAGAAGTTCTGGGCCCAGTCCCCAGCCATGCTTCCTGTGACAGCTCGGCCGCTCAGCGCCGAGGCCCCGTCGCACCGACGGCCCCAAACGAGCTTCTGGCAGCTGCATTATGCAAAGGGAAAGTCTCCTCGGGCAGCAAACCACAGCCCCAACGCGCCTCGGATCGAGAAAGCAACGCAAGCCGTTTTCGCCCCCGGCCCTCTGCTCTCCATAGGGCGAACCGGGCCTGGGCTGCCCCGGCTCCCTGGGCCCTGCTGCTTTGCTGGGGGTCTCGGCGGCCGAAACCCACTCCCCACGGGTTTTCCTTCGTGGAGAAGCAGGTTGGGCGGGCGAAGGCCTTCTGCGCACAGTCCCCAGCCATGCTCCCTGAGCCAGCTCGGGCGCGCAGCGCCGAAGCCCCGTCGCACCGATGGCCCCAAACGAGCTTCTGGCAGCTGCATTCTGTAAAGGGAAACTCTCCTCGGGCAGCAAACCACAGCCCCAATGCGCCTCGGATCGAGAAAGCAACGCAAGCCGTTTTCGCCCCCGGCCCCCCGCTCTCCATAGAGCGAACCGGGGCTGGGCTGCCCCGGCTCCCTGGGCCCTGCTGCATTGCTGGGGGTCTCCAGTGCCCGAAACCCACTCCCCACGTGTTCTCCTTCGTGGGGAAGCAGGATTCGGCGCGCGAAGGCCTTCTGCGCCAAGCCCCAGCCATGTCCCTTGAGCAAGCTCGGCCGCTCAGCGCCGAAGCCCCGTTGCACCGAAGGCCCAAAACGAGCTTCTGGGAACTGCATTCTGCAAAGGGAAACACTCCTCCGGCAGCAAACCGCAGCCCCAATGCGCCTCGGATCCAGAGAGCAACGCAAGCCGTTTCTGCCCCCGGCCCTACGCTCTCCATAGCGCAACGCAGGGCAGGGCTGCCCCTGGCTACCAGAGCCCTGCTGCTTTACTGGGTGTCTTCGGCGACCAAACCTTCTCCCCACGGGTTCTCCTTCGTGGGGAAGCAGGATTGGGAGCGCGAAGAAGTTCTGTGCCCAGGCCCCAGCCATGCCCCCTGAGCCAGCTTGGCCGCTCAGCGCCGAGGCCCCATCACACGGAACGCCCCAAACGAGCTTCTTGCAGCTGCATTCTGCAAAGGGAAACTCTCCTCGGGCAGCAAACCACAGCCCCAACGCGCCTCGAATCCAGAAAGCAACGCAAGCCTTTTTCAGCCCCGGCCCCACGCTCTCCATAGGGCAAAGCGGGTAGAGCTGCCCCTGGCTCCCTGGGCCCTGCTGCTTTGCTGGGGGTCTCAGCGTCCGAAACCCACTCCCCACGGGTTTTCCTTCGTGGGGAAGCAGGATTGGGCGCGAGAAGGCCTTCTGCGCCCAGGCCCCAGCCATGCCCCCTGAGCCAGCTCCGGCGCGCAGCGCCGAAGCCCCGTCGCACCGATGGCCCCAAACGAGCTTCTGGCAGCTGCATTCTGCAAAGGGAAACTCTCCTCGGGCAGCAAACCACAGACTCAACGCGCCTCAGATCCAGAAAGCAACGCAAACCGTTTTCGCCACTGGCCCCACGCTCTCAATAGCGCAAAGCGGGGCTAGCCTGCCCCTGGATCACTGGGCCCTGCTGCTTTGCTGGGGGTCTCCGGCGGCGCAAACCCAGTCCCCAAGTGTTCTCCTTCGTGGGGAAGCAGGATTGTGCGCGCGAAAGCCTTCTGCGCCCAGCCCCAGCCATGCCCCATGAGCCAGCTCGGCCGCTCAGCGCCGAGGCCCCGTTGCACAGAAGTCCCAAAACGAGCTTCTGGGAACTGCATTCTGCAAAATGAAACACTCCTCCGGCAGCAAACCACAGCCCCAACGCGCCTCGGATCGAGAAAGCAACGCAAGCCGTTTTCGCCCCCGGCCCCCCGCTCTCCATAGAGCGAACCGGGGCAGGGCTGCCCAGGCTCCCTGGGCCCTGCTGCTTTGCTGGGGGTCTCCGGTACCCGAAACCCACTCCCCACGGGTTCTCCTTCGTGGGGAAGCAGGATTGGGCGCGCGAAGGCCTTCTGCGCCCAGGCCCCAGCCATGCCCCCTGAGCCAGCTCGGCCGCGCAGCGCCTAGGCCCCGTCGCACCGAAGGCCCCAAACAATCTTCTGGCAGCTGCATTCTGCAAAGGGAAAATCTCCTCGGGCAGCAAACCACAGCCCCAACGCGCCTCGGATGGAGAATGCAACGCAAGCCGTTTTCGCCCCCGGCCCCCCGCTCTCCATAGAGCGAACCGGGGCTGGGCTGCCCCGGCTCCCTGGGCCCTGCTGCTTTACTGGGTGTCTTCGGCGGCCAAAACCTTCTCCCCACGGGTTCTCCTTCGTGGGGAAGCAGGATTGGGCGCGCGAAGAAGTTCTGTGCCCAGGCCCCAGCCATGTCCCCTGAGCCAGCTTGGCCGCTCAGCGCCGAGGCCCCATCACACGGAACGCCCAAAACGAGCTTCTGGCAGCTGCATTCTGCAAAGGGAAACTCTCCTCGGGCAGCAAACCACAGCCCCAACGCGCCTCGAATCCAGAAAGCAACGCAAGCCTTTTTCGGCCCCGGCCCCACGCTCTCCATAGGGCAAAGCGGGTAGAGCTGCCCCTGGCTCCCTGGGCCCTGCTGCTTTGCTGGGGGTCTCAGCAGCCGAAACCCACTCCCCACGGGTTTTCCTTCGTGGGGAAGCAGGATTGGGCCCGCGAAGGCCTTCTGAGCCCAGCCCCAGCCATGCCCCTTGAGCCAGCTCGGCCGCTCAGCGCCGAGGCCCCGTTGCACCGAAGGCCCAAAACGAGGTTCTGGGAACTGCATTCTGCAAAATGAAACACTCCTCCGGCAGCAAACCACAGCCCCAATGCGCCTCAGATCCAGAGAGCAACGCAAGCCGTTTTCGCCCCCGGCCCCACGCTCTCCATAGCGCAAAGCGAGGCTGAGCTCCCTGGGCCCTGCTGCATTGCTGGGGGTCTCCAGCGCCCGAAACCTAGTCCCCATGAGTTCTCCTTCGTGGGGAGGCAGGATTGGGCGCGCGAAGAAGTTCTGCGCCCTGTCCCCAGCCATGCCTCCTGTGCCAGCTCGGCCGCTCAGCGCCGAGGCCCCGTCGCACCGACGGCCCCAAACGAGCTTCTGGCAGCTGCATTCTGCAAAGGGAAACTCTCCTCGGGCAGCAAACCACAGCCCCAACGCGCCTCGGATCCAGAAAGCAACGCAAGCCGTTTTCGCCCCCGGTCCCCCGCTCTCCATAGAGCGAACCGGGGCTGGGCTGCCCCGGCTCCCTGGGCCCTGCTGCATTGCTGGGGGTCTCCAGTGCCCGAAACCCACTCCCCACGGGTTCTCCTTCGTGGGGAAGCAGGATTCGGCGCGCGAAGGCCTTCTGCGCCAAGCCCCAGCCATGTCCCTTGAGCAAGCTCGGCCGCTCAGCGCCGAGGCCCCGTTGCACCGAAGGCCCAAAACGAGCTTCTGGGAACTGCATTCTGCAAAGGGAAACACTCCTCCGGCAGCAAACCACAGCCCCAATGCGCCTCGGATCCAGAGAGCAACGCAATCCGTTTTTGCCCCCGGCCCTACGCTCTCCATAGCGCAACGCAGGGCAGGGCTGCCCCTGGCTACCAGAGCCCTGCTGCTTTACTGGGTGTCTTCGGCGGCCAAACCTTCTCCCCACGGGTTCTCCTTCGTGGGGAAGCAGGATTGGGAGCGCGAAGAAGTTCTGTGCCCAGGCCCCAGCCATGCCCCCTGAGCCAGCTTGGCCGCTCAGCGCCGAGGCCCCATCACACGGAACGCCCCAAACGAGCTTCTGGCAGCTGCATTCTGCAAAGGGAAACTCTCCTCGGGCAGCAAACCACAGCCCCAACGCGCCTCGAATCCAGAAAGCAACGCAAGCCTTTTTCAGCCCCGGCCCCACGCTCTCCATAGGGCAAAGCGGGTAGAGCTGCCCCTGGCTCCCTGGGCCCTGCTGCTTTGCTGGGGTTCTCAGCGTCCGAAACCCACTCCCCACGGGTTTTCCTTCGTGGGGAAGCAGGATTGGGCGCGAGAAGGCCTTCTGCGCCCAGACCCCAGCCATGCCCCCTGAGCCAGCTCGGGCGTGCAGCGCCTAAGTCCCGTCGCACCGATGGCCCCAAACGAGCTTCTGGCAGCTGCATTCTGCAAAGGGAAACTCTCCTCGGGCAGCAAACCACAGACTCAACGCGCCTCAGATCCAGAAAGCAACGCAAACCGTTTTCGCCACCGGCCCTCTGCTCTCCATAGGGCGAACCGGGCCTGGGCTGCCCCGGCTCCCTGGGCCCTGCTGCTTTGCTGGGGGTCTCCGGTGCCCGAAACCCACTCCCCACGGGTTCTCCTTCGTGGGGAAGCAGGATTCGGCGCGCGAAGGCCTTCTGCGCCCAGCCCCAGCCATGCCCCTTGAGCCAGCTCGGCCGCTCAGCGCCGAGGCCCCGTTGCACCGAAGGCCCAAAACGAGCTTCTGGGAACTGCATTCTGCAAAGGGAAACACTCCTCCGGCAGCAAACCACAGCCCCAATGCGCCTCGGATCCAGAGAGCATCACAAGCCGTTTTTGCCCCCGGCCCTACGCTCTCCATAGCGCAACGCAGGGCAGGGCTGCCCCTGGCTACCAGAGCCCTGCTGCTTTACTGGGTGTCTTCGGCGGCCAAAACCTTCTCCCCACGGGTTCTCCTTCGTGGGGAAGCAGGATTGGGAGCGCGAAGAAGTTCTGTGCCCAGGCCCCAGCCATGCCCCCTGAGCCAGCTCGGCCGCTCAGCGCCGAGTCCCCATCACACGGAACGCCCAAAACGAGCTTCTGGCAGCTGCATTCTGCAAAGGGAAACTCTCCTCGGGCAGCAAACCACAGCCCCAACGCGCCTCGAATCCAGAAAGCAACGCAAGCCTTTTTCAGCCCCTGCCCCACGCTCTCCATAGGGCAAAGCGGGTAGAGCTGCCCCTGGCTCCCTGGGCCCTGCTGCTTTGCTGGGGGTCTCAGCGTCCGAAACCCACTCCCCACGGGTTTTCCTTCGTGGGGAAGCAGGATTGGGCGCGAGAAGGCCTTCTGCGCCCATGCCCCAGCCATGCCCCCTGAGCCAGCTCCGGCGCGCAGCGCCGAAGCCCCGTCGCACCGATGGCCCCAAACGAGCTTCTGGCAGCTGCATTCTGCAAAGGGAAACTCTCCTCGGGCAGCAAACCACAGACTCAACGCGCCTCAGATCCAGAAAGCAACGCAAACCGTTTTCGCCACTGGCCCCACGCTCTCAATAGCGCAAAGCGGGGCTAGCCTGCCCCTGGATCACTGGGCCCTGCTGCTTTGCTGGGGGTCTCAGGCGGCGCAAACCCAGTCCCCAAGTGTTCTCCTTCGTGGGGAAGCAGGATTGTGCGCGCGAAAGCCTTCTGCGCCCAGCCCCAGCCATGCCCCATGAGCCAGCTCGGCCGCTCAGCGCCGAGGCCCCGTTGCACCGAAGTCCCAAAACGAGCTTCTGGGAACTGCATTCTGCAAAATGAAACACTCCTCCGGCAGCAAACCACAGCCCCAACGCGCCTCGGATCGAGAAAGCAACGCAAGCCGTTTTCGCCCCCGGCCCCCCGCTCTCCATAGAGCGAACCGGGGCAGGGCTGCCCAGGCTCCCTGGGCCCTGCTGCTTTGCTGGGGGTCTCCGGTACCCGAAACCCACTCCCCACGGGTTCTCCTTCGTGGGGAAGCAGGATTGGGCGCGCGAAGGCCTTCTGCGCCCAGGCCCCAGCCATGCCCCCTGAGCCAGCTCGGCCGCGCAGCGCCTAGGCCCCGTCGCACCGAAGGCCCCAAACAATCTTCTGGCAGCTGCATTCTGCAAAGGGAAAATCTCCTCGGGCAGCAAACCACAGCCCCAACGCGCCACGGATGGAGAATGCAACGCAAGCCGTTTTCGCCCCCGGCCCCCCGCTCTCCATAGAGCGAACCGGGGCTGGGCTGCCCCGGCTCCCTGGGCCCTGCTGCTTTACTGGGTGTCTTCGGCGGCCAAAACCTTCTCCCCACGGGTTCTCCTTCGTGGGGAAGCAGGATTGGGCGCGCGAAGAAGTTCTGTGCCCAGGCCCCAGCCATGTCCCCTGAGCCAGCTTGGCCGCTCAGCGCCGAGGCCCCATCACACGGAACGCCCAAAACGAGCTTCTGGCAGCTGCATTCTGCAAAGGGAAACTCTCCTCGGGCAGCAAACCACAGCCCCAACGCGCCTCGAATCCAGAAAGCAACGCAAGCCTTTTTCGGCCCCGGCCCCACGCTCTCCATAGGGCAAAGCGGGTAGAGCTGCCCCTGGCTCCCTGGGCCCTGCTGCTTTGCTGGGGGTCTCAGCAGCCGAAACCCACTCCCCACGGGTTTTCCTTCGTGGGGAAGCAGGATTGGGCCCGCGAAGGCCTTCTGCGCCCAGCCCCAGCCATGCCCCTTGAGCCAGCTCGGCCGCTCAGCGCCGAGGCCCCGTTGCACCGAAGGCCCAAAACGAGGTTCTGGGAACTGCATTCTGCAAAATGAAACACTCCTCCGGCAGCAAACCACAGCCCCAATGCGCCTCAGATCCAGAGAGCAACGCAAGCCGTTTTCGCCCCCGGCCCCACGCTCTCCATAGCGCAAAGCGAGGCTGAGCTCCCTGGGCCCTGCTGCATTGCTGGGGGTCTCCAGCGCCCGAAACCTAGTCCCCATGAGTTCTCCTTCGTGGGGAGGCAGGATTGGGCGCGCGAAGAAGTTCTGCGCCCTGTCCCCAGCCATGCCTCCTGTGCCAGCTCGGCCGCTCAGCGCCGAGGCCCCGTCGCACCGACGGCCCCAAACGAGCTTCTGGCAGCTGCATTCTGCAAAGGGAAACTCTCCTCGGGCAGCAAACCACAGCCCCAACGCGCCTCGGATCCAGAAAGCAACGCAAGCCGTTTTCGCCCCCGGTCCCCCGCTCTCCATAGAGCGAACCGGGGCTGGGCTGCCCCGGCTCCCTGGGCCCTGCTGCATTGCTGGGGGTCTCCAGTGCCCGAAACCCACTCCCCACGGGTTCTCCTTCGTGGGGAAGCAGGATTCGGCGCGCGAAGGCCTTCTGCGCCAAGCCCCAGCCATGTCCCTTGAGCAAGCTCGGCCGCTCAGCGCCGAGGCCCCGTTGCACCGAAGGCCCAAAACGAGCTTCTGGGAACTGCATTCTGCAAAGGGAAACACTCCTCCGGCAGCAAACCACAGCCCCAATGCGCCTCGGATCCAGAGAGCAACGCAATCCGTTTTTGCCCCCGGCCCTACGCTCTCCATAGCGCAACGCAGGGCAGGGCTGCCCCTGGCTACCAGAGCCCTGCTGCTTTACTGGGTGTCTTCGGCGGCCAAACCTTCTCCCCACGGGTTCTCCTTCGTGGGGAAGCAGGATTGGGAGCGCGAAGAAGTTCTGTGCCCAGGCCCCAGCCATGCCCCCTGAGCCAGCTTGGCCGCTCAGCGCCGAGGCCCCATCACACGGAACGCCCCAAACGAGCTTCTGGCAGCTGCATTCTGCAAAGGGAAACTCTCCTCGGGCAGCAAACCACAGCCCCAACGCGCCTCGAATCCAGAAAGCAACGCAAGCCTTTTTCAGCCCCGGCCCCACGCTCTCCATAGGGCAAAGCGGGTAGAGCTGCCCCTGGCTCCCTGGGCCCTGCTGCTTTGCTGGGGTTCTCAGCGTCCGAAACCCACTCCCCACGGGTTTTCCTTCGTGGGGAAGCAGGATTGGGCGCGAGAAGGCCTTCTGCGCCCAGACCCCAGCCATGCCCCCTGAGCCAGCTCGGGCGTGCAGCGCCTAAGTCCCGTCGCACCGATGGCCCCAAACGAGCTTCTGGCAGCTGCATTCTGCAAAGGGAAACTCTCCTCGGGCAGCAAACCACAGACTCAACGCGCCTCAGATCCAGAAAGCAACGCAAACCGTTTTCGCCACCGGCCCTCTGCTCTCCATAGGGCGAACCGGGCCTGGGCTGCCCCGGCTCCCTGGGCCCTGCTGCTTTGCTGGGGGTCTCCGGTGCCCGAAACCCACTCCCCACGGGTTCTCCTTCGTGGGGAAGCAGGATTCGGCGCGCGAAGGCCTTCTGCGCCCAGCCCCAGCCATGCCCCTTGAGCCAGCTCGGCCGCTCAGCGCCGAGGCCCCGTTGCACCGAAGGCCCAAAACGAGCTTCTGGGAACTGCATTCTGCAAAGGGAAACACTCCTCCGGCAGCAAACCACAGCCCCAATGCGCCTCGGATCCAGAGAGCATCACAAGCCGTTTTTGCCCCCGGCCCTACGCTCTCCATAGCGCAACGCAGGGCAGGGCTGCCCCTGGCTACCAGAGCCCTGCTGCTTTACTGGGTGTCTTCGGCGGCCAAAACCTTCTCCCCACGGGTTCTCCTTCGTGGGGAAGCAGGATTGGGAGCGCGAAGAAGTTCTGTGCCCAGGCCCCAGCCATGCCCCCTGAGCCAGCTCGGCCGCTCAGCGCCGAGTCCCCATCACACGGAACGCCCAAAACGAGCTTCTGGCAGCTGCATTCTGCAAAGGGAAACTCTCCTCGGGCAGCAAACCACAGCCCCAACGCGCCTCGAATCCAGAAAGCAACGCAAGCCTTTTTCAGCCCCTGCCCCACGCTCTCCATAGGGCAAAGCGGGTAGAGCTGCCCCTGGCTCCCTGGGCCCTGCTGCTTTGCTGGGGGTCTCAGCGTCCGAAACCCACTCCCCACGGGTTTTCCTTCGTGGGGAAGCAGAATTGGGCGCGAGAAGGCCTTCTGCGCCCATGCCCCAGCCATGCCCCCTGAGCCAGCTCCGGCGCGCAGCGCCGAAGCCCCGTCGCACCGATGGCCCCAAACGAGCTTCTGGCAGCTGCATTCTGCAAAGGGAAACTCTCCTCGGGCAGCAAACCACAGACTCAACGCGCCTCAGATCCAGAAAGCAACGCAAACCGTTTTCGCCACTGGCCCCACGCTCTCAATAGCGCAAAGCGGGGCTAGCCTGCCCCTGGATCACTGGGCCCTGCTGCTTTGCTGGGGGTCTCAGGCGGCGCAAACCCAGTCCCCAAGTGTTCTCCTTCGTGGGGAAGCAGGATTGTGCGCGCGAAAGCCTTCTGCGCCCAGCCCCAGCCATGCCCCATGAGCCAGCTCGGCCGCTCAGCGCCGAGGCCCCGTTGCACCGAAGTCCCAAAACGAGCTTCTGGGAACTGCATTCTGCAAAATGAAACACTCCTCCGGCAGCAAACCACAGCCCCAACGCGCCTCGGATCGAGAAAGCAACGCAAGCCGTTTTCGCCCCCGGCCCCCCGCTCTCCATAGAGCGAACCGGGGCAGGGCTGCCCAGGCTCCCTGGGCCCTGCTGCTTTGCTGGGGGTCTCCGGTGCCCGAAACCCACTCCCCACGGGTTCTTCTTCGTGGGGAAGCAGGATTGGGCGCGCGAAGGCCTTCTGCGACCAGGCCCCAGCCATGCCCCCTGAGCCAGCTCGGCCGCGCAGCGCCTAGGCCCCGTCGCACCGAAGGCCCCAAACAATCTTCTGGCAGCTGCATTCTGCAAAGGGAAAATCTCCTCGGGCAGCAAATCACAGCCCCAACGCGCCTCGGATGGAGAATGCAACGCAAGCCTTTTTCGCCCCCGGCCCCCCGCTCTCCATAGAGCGAACCGGGGCTGGGCTGCCCCAGCTCCCTGGGCCCTGCTGCTTTACTGGGTGTCTTCGGCGGCCAAAACCTTCTCCCCACGGGTTCTCCTTCGTGGGGATGCAGGATTGGGCGCGCGAAGAAGTTCTGTGCCCAGGCCCCAGCCATGTCCCCTGAGCCAGCTTGGCCGCTCAGCGCCGAGGCCCCATCACACGGAACGCCCAAAACGAGCTTCTGGCAGCTGCATTCTGCAAAGGGAAACTCTCCTCGGGCAGCAAACCACAGCCCCAACGCGCCTCGAATCCAGAAAGCAACGCAAGCCTTTTTCGGCCCCGGCCCCACGCTCTCCATAGGGCAAAGCGGGTAGAGCTGCCCCTGGCTCCCTGGGCCCTGCTGCTTTGCTGGGGGTCTCAGCAGCCGAAACCCACTCCCCACGGGTTTTCCTTCGTGGGGAAGCAGGATTGGGCGCGCGAAAGCCTTCTGCGCCCAGCCCCAGCCATGCCCCTTGAGCCAGCTCGGCCGCTCAGTGCCGAGGCCCCGTTGCACCGAAGTCCCAAAACGAGCTTCTGGGAACTGCATTCTGCAAAATGAAACACTCCTCCGGCAGCAAACCACAGCCCCAATGGGCGTCAGATCCAGAGAGCAACACAAGCCGTTTTCGCCCCCGGCCCCACGCTCTCCATAGCGCAAAGCGAGGCTGAGCTCCCTGGGCCCTGCTGCATTGCTGGGGGTCTCCAGCGCCCGAAACCTAGTCCCCATGAGTTCTCCTTGGTGGGGAGGCAGGATTGGGCGCGCGAAGAAGTTCTGGGCCCAGTCCCCAGCCATGCCTCCTGTGCCAGCTCGGGCGCTCAGCGCCGAGGCCCCGTGGCACCGACGGCCCCAAACGAGCTTCTGGCAGCTGCATTCTGCAAAGGGAAAGTCTCCTCGGGCAGCAAACCACAGCCCAACGCGCCTCGGATCGAGAAAGCAACGCAAGCCGTTTTCGCCCCCGGCCCTCTGCTCTCCATAGGGAGAACCCCGCCTGGGCTGCCCCGGCTCCCTGGGCCCTGCTGCTTTGCTGGGGGTCTCCGGTGCCCGAAACCCACTCCCCACGGGTTCTCCTTCCTGGGGAAGCAGGATTGGGGGCGCGAAGGCCTTCTGCGCCCAGCCCCAGCCATGCCCCTTGAGCCAGCTCGGCCGCTCAGCGCCGAGGCCCCGTTGCACCGAAGGCCCAAAACGAGCTTCTGGGAACTGCATTCTGCAAAGTGAAACACTCCTCCGGCAGCAAACCACAGCCCCAATGCGCCTCAGATCCAGAGAGCAACGCAAGCCGTTTTCGCCCCCGGCCCCACGCTCTCCATAGCGCAAAGCGAGGCTGAGCTCCCTGGGCCCTGCTGCATTGCTGGGGGTCTCCAGCGCCCGAAACCTAGTCCCCATGAGTTCTCCTTCGTGGGGAGGCAGGATTGGGCGCGCGAAGAAATTCTGCGCCCAGTCCCCAGCCATGCATCCTGTGCCAGCTCGGCCGCTCAGCGCCGAGGCCCCGTCGCACCGACGGCCCCAAACGAGCTTCTGGCAGCTGCATTCTGCAAAGGGAAACTCTCCTCGGGCAGCAAACCACAGCCCCAACGCGCCTCGGATCCAGAAAGCAACGCAAGCCGTTTTCGCCCCCGGTCCCCCGCTCTCCATAGAGCGAACCGGGGCTGGGCTGCCCCGGCTCCCTGGGCCCTGCTGCATTGCTGGGGGTCTCCAGTGCCCGAAACCCACTCCCCACGGGTTCTCCTTCGTGGGGAAGCAGGATTCGGCGCGCGAAGACCTTCTGCGCCAAGCCCCAGCCATGTCCCTTGAGCAAGCTCGGCCGCTCAGCGCCGAGGCCCCGTTGCACCGAAGGCCCAAAACGAGCTTCTGGGAACTGCATTCTGCAAAGGGAAACACTCCTCCGGCAGCAAACCACAGCCCCAATGCGCCTCGGATCCAGAGAGCAACGCAATCCGTTTTTGCCCCCGGCCCTACGCTCTCCATAGCGCAACGCAGGGCAGGGCTGCCCCTGGCTACCAGAGCCCTGCTGCTTTACTGGGTGTCTTCGGCGGCCAAACCTTCTCCCCACGGGTTCTCCTTCGTGGGGAAGCAGGATTGGGAGCGCGAAGAAGTTCTGTGCCCAGGCCCCAGCCATGCCCCCTGAGCCAGATTGGCCGCTCAGCGCCGAGGCCCCATCACACGGAACGCCCCAAACGAGCTTCTGGCAGCTGCATTCTGCAAAGGGAAACTCTCCTCGGGCAGCAAACCACAGCCCCAACGCGCCTCGAATCCAGAAAGCAACGCAAGCCTTTTTCAGCCCCGGCCCCACGCTCTCCATAGGGCAAAGCGGGTAGAGCTGCCCCTGGCTCCCTGGGCCCTGCTGCTTTGCTGGGGTTCTCAGCGTCCGAAACCCACTCCCCACGGGTTTTCCTTCGTGGGGAAGCAGGATTGGGCGCGAGAAGGCCTTCTGCGCCCAGACCCCAGCCATGCCCCCTGAGCCAGCTCGGGCGTGCAGCGCCTAAGTCCCGTCGCACCGATGGCCCCAAACGAGCTTCTGGCAGCTGCATTCTGCAAAGGGAAACTCTCCTCGGGCAGCAAACCACAGACTCAACGCGCCTCAGATCCAGAAAGCAACGCAAACCGTTTTCGCCACCGGCCCTCTGCTCTCCATAGGGCGAACCGGGCCTGGGCTGCCCCGGCTCCCTGGGCCCTGCTGCTTTGCTGGGGGTCTCCGGTGCCCGAAACCCACTCCCCACGGGTTCTCCTTCGTGGGGAAGCAGGATTCGGCGCGCGAAGGCCTTCTGCGCCCAGCCCCAGCCATGCCCCTTGAGCCAGCTCGGCCGCTCAGCGCCGAGGCCCCGTTGCACCGAAGGCCCAAAACGAGCTTCTGGGAACTGCATTCTGCAAAGGGAAACACTCCTCCGGCAGCAAACCACAGCCCCAATGCGCCTCGGATCCAGAGAGCATCACAAGCCGTTTTTGCCCCCGGCCCTACGCTCTCCATAGCGCAACGCAGGGCAGGGCTGCCCCTGGCTACCAGAGCCCTGCTGCTTTACTGGGTGTCTTCGGCGGCCAAAACCTTCTCCCCACGGGTTCTCCTTCGTGGGGAAGCAGGATTGGGAGCGCGAAGAAGTTCTGTGCCCAGGCCCCAGCCATGCCCCCTGAGCCAGCTCGGCCGCTCAGCGCCGAGTCCCCATCACACGGAACGCCCAAAACGAGCTTCTGGCAGCTGCATTCTGCAAAGGGAAACTCTCCTCGGGCAGCAAACCACAGCCCCAACGCGCCTCGAATCCAGAAAGCAACGCAAGCCTTTTTCAGCCCCTGCCCCACGCTCTCCATAGGGCAAAGCGGGTAGAGCTGCCCCTGGCTCCCTGGGCCCTGCTGCTTTGCTGGGGGTCTCAGCGTCCGAAACCCACTCCCCACGGGTTTTCCTTCGTGGGGAAGCAGGATTGGGCGCGAGAAGGCCTTCTGCGCCCATGCCCCAGCCATGCCCCCTGAGCCAGCTCCGGCGCGCAGCGCCGAAGCCCCGTCGCACCGATGGCCCCAAACGAGCTTCTGGCAGCTGCATTCTGCAAAGGGAAACTCTCCTCGGGCAGCAAACCACAGACTCAACGCGCCTCAGATCCAGAAAGCAACGCAAACCGTTTTCGCCACTGGCCCCACGCTCTCAATAGCGCAAAGCGGGGCTAGCCTGCCCCTGGATCACTGGGCCCTGCTGCTTTGCTGGGGGTCTCAGGCGGCGCAAACCCAGTCCCCAAGTGTTCTCCTTCGTGGGGAAGCAGGATTGTGCGCGCGAAAGCCTTCTGCGCCCAGCCCCAGCCATGCCCCATGAGCCAGCTCGGCCGCTCAGCGCCGAGGCCCCGTTGCACCGAAGTCCCAAAACGAGCTTCTGGGAACTGCATTCTGCAAAATGAAACACTCCTCCGGCAGCAAACCACAGCCCCAACGCGCCTCGGATCGAGAAAGCAACGCAAGCCGTTTTCGCCCCCGGCCCCCCGCTCTCCATAGAGCGAACCGGGGCAGGGCTGCCCAGGCTCCCTGGGCCCTGCTGCTTTGCTGGGGGTCTCCGGTACCCGAAACCCACTCCCCACGGGTTCTCCTTCGTGGGGAAGCAGGATTGGGCGCGCGAAGGCCTTCTGCGCCCAGGCCCCAGCCATGCCCCCTGAGCCAGCTCGGCCGCGCAGCGCCTAGGCCCCGTCGCACCGAAGGCCCCAAACAATCTTCTGGCAGCTGCATTCTGCAAAGGGAAAATCTCCTCGGGCAGCAAACCACAGCCCCAACGCGCCACGGATGGAGAATGCAACGCAAGCCGTTTTCGCCCCCGGCCCCCCGCTCTCCATAGAGCGAACCGGGGCTGGGCTGCCCCGGCTCCCTGGGCCCTGCTGCTTTACTGGGTGTCTTCGGCGGCCAAAACCTTCTCCCCACGGGTTCTCCTTCGTGGGGAAGCAGGATTGGGCGCGCGAAGAAGTTCTGTGCCCAGGCCCCAGCCATGTCCCCTGAGCCAGCTTGGCCGCTCAGCGCCGAGGCCCCATCACACGGAACGCCCAAAACGAGCTTCTGGCAGCTGCATTCTGCAAAGGGAAACTCTCCTCGGGCAGCAAACCACAGCCCCAACGCGCCTCGAATCCAGAAAGCAACGCAAGCCTTTTTCGGCCCCGGCCCCACGCTCTCCATAGGGCAAAGCGGGTAGAGCTGCCCCTGGCTCCCTGGGCCCTGCTGCTTTGCTGGGGGTCTCAGCAGCCGAAACCCACTCCCCACGGGTTTTCCTTCGTGGGGAAGCAGGATTGGGCGCGCGAAAGCCTTCTGCGCCCAGCCCCAGCCATGCCCCTTGAGCCAGCTCGGCCGCTCAGTGCCGAGGCCCCGTTGCACCGAAGTCCCAAAACGAGCTTCTGGGAACTGCATTCTGCAAAATGAAACACTCCTCCGGCAGCAAACCACAGCCCCAATGGGCGTCAGATCCAGAGAGCAACACAAGCCGTTTTCGCCCCCGGCCCCACGCTCTCCATAGCGCAAAGCGAGGCTGAGCTCCCTGGGCCCTGCTGCATTGCTGGGGGTCTCCAGCGCCCGAAACCTAGTCCCCATGAGTTCTCCTTGGTGGGGAGGCAGGATTGGGCGCGCGAAGAAGTTCTGGGCCCAGTCCCCAGCCATGCCTCCTGTGCCAGCTCGGGCGCTCAGCGCCGAGGCCCCGTGGCACCGACGGCCCCAAACGAGCTTCTGGCAGCTGCATTCTGCAAAGGGAAAGTCTCCTCGGGCAGCAAACCACAGCCCAACGCGCCTCGGATCGAGAAAGCAACGCAAGCCGTTTTCGCCCCCGGCCCTCTGCTCTCCATAGGGCGAACCCCGCCTGGGCTGCCCCGGCTCCCTGGGCCCTGCTGCTTTGCTGGGGGTCTCCGGTGCCCGAAACCCACTCCCCACGGGTTCTCCTTCCTGGGGAAGCAGGATTGGGCGCGCGAAGGCCTTCTGCGCCCAGCCCCAGCCATGCCCCTTGAGCCAGCTCGGCCGCTCAGCGCCGAGGCCCCGTTGCACCGAAGGCCCAAAACGAGCTTCTGGGAACTGCATTCTGCAAAGTGAAACACTCCTCCGGCAGCAAACCACAGCCCCAATGCGCCTCAGATCCAGAGAGCAACGCAAGCCGTTTTCGCCCCCGGCCCCACGCTCTCCATAGCGCAAAGCGAGGCTGAGCTCCCTGGGCCCTGCTGCATTGCTGGGGGTCTCCAGCGCCCGAAACCTAGTCCCCATGAGTTCTCCTTCGTGGGGAGGCAGGATTGGGCGCGCGAAGAAATTCTGCGCCCAGTCCCCAGCCATGCCTCCTGTGCCAGCTCGGCCGCTCAGCGCCGAGGCCCCGTCGCACCGACGGCCCCAAACGAGCTTCTGGCAGCTGCATTCTGCAAAGGGAAACTCTCCTCGGGCAGCAAACCACAGCCCCAACGCGCCTCGGATCCAGAAAGCAACGCAAGCCGTTTTCGCCCCCGGTCCCCCGCTCTCCATAGAGCGAACCGGGGCTGGGCTGCCCCGGCTCCCTGGGCCCTGCTGCATTGCTGGGGGTCTCCAGTGCCCGAAACCCACTCCCCACGGGTTCTCCTTCGTGGGGAAGCAGGATTCGGCGCGCGAAGACCTTCTGCGCCAAGCCCCAGCCATGTCCCTTGAGCAAGCTCGGCCGCTCAGCGCCGAGGCCCCGTTGCACCGAAGGCCCAAAACGAGCTTCTGGGTACTGCATTCTGCAAAGGGAAACACTCCTCCGGCAGCAAACCACAGCCCCAATGCGCCTCGGATCCAGAGAGCAACGCAATCCGTTTTTGCCCCCGGCCCTACGCTCTCCATAGCGCAACGCAGGGCAGGGCTGCCCCTGGCTACCAGAGCCCTGCTGCTTTACTGGGTGTCTTCGGCGGCCAAACCTTCTCCCCACGGGTTCTCCTTCGTGGGGAAGCAGGATTGGGAGCGCGAAGAAGTTCTGTGCCCAGGCCCCAGCCATGCCCCCTGAGCCAGATTGGCCGCTCAGCGCCGAGGCCCCATCACACGGAACGCCCAAAACGAGCTTCTGGCAGCTGCATTCTGCAAAGGGAAACTCTCCTCGGGCAGCAAACCACAGCCCCAACGCGCCTCGAATCCAGAAAGCAACGCAAGCCTTTTTCAGCCCCGGCCCCACGCTCTCCATAGGGCAAAGCGGGTAGAGCTGCCCCTGGCTCCCTGGGCCCTGCTGCTTTGCTGGGGTTCTCAGCGTCCGAAACCCACTCCCCACGGGTTTTCCTTCGTGGGGAAGCAGGATTGGGCGCGAGAAGGCCTTCTGCGCCCAGGCCCCAGCCATGCCCCCTGAGCCAGCTCGGGCGCGCAGCGCCGAAGTCCCGTCGCACCGATGGCCCCAAACGAGCTTCTGGCAGCTGCATTCTGCAAAGGGAAACTCTCCTCGGGCAGCAAACCACAGACTCAACGCGCCTCAGATCCAGAAAGCAACGCAAACCGTTTTCGCCACCGGCCCTCTGCTCTCCATAGGGCGAACCGGGCCTGGGCTGCCCCGGCTCCCTGGGCTCTGCTGCTTTGCTGGGGGTCTCCGGTGCCCGAAACCCACTCCCCACGGGTTCTCCTTCGTGGGGAAGCAGGATTCGGAGCGCGAAGGCCTTCTGTGCCCAGCCCCAGCCATGCCCCTTGAGCCAGCTCGGCCGCTCAGCGCCGAGGCCCCGTTGCACCGAAGGCCCAAAACGAGCTTCTGGGAACTGCATTCTGCAAAGTGAAACACTCCTCCAGAAGCAAACCACAGCCCCAATGCGCCTCAGATCCAGAGAGCAACACAAGCCGTTTTCGCCCCCGGCCCCACGCTCTCCATAGCGCAAAGCGAGGCTGGGCTGCCCCTGGCTCCCTGGGCCCTGCTGCATTGCTGGGGGTCTCCAGCGCCCGAAACCTAGTCCCCATGAGTTCTCCTTCGTGGGGAGGCAGGATTGGGCGCGCGAAGAAGTTCTGCGCCCAGTCCCCAGCCATGCCTCCTGTGCCAGCTCGGCCGCTCAGCGCCGAGGCCCCGTCGCACCGACGGCCCAAAACGAGCTTCTGGCAGCTGCATTCTGCAAACGGAAACTCTCCTCGGGCAGCAAACCACAGCCCCAACGTGCCTCGGATCCAGAAAGCAACGCAAGCCGTTTTTGCCACCGGCCCCACGCTCTCCATAGCGCAAAGCGGGGCTGGCCTGCCCCTGGCTCCCTGGGCCCTGCTGCTTTGCTGGGGGACTCCGGCGGCGCAAACCTACTCCCCACGTGTTCTCCTTCGTGGGGAAGCAGGATTGGGCGCGCGAAGGCCTTCTGCGCCCAGCCCCAGCCATGCCCCTTGAGCCAGCTCGGCCGCTCAGCGCCGAGGCCCCGTTGCACCGAAGGCCCAAAACGAGCTTCTGGGAACTGCATTCTGCAAACTGAAACACTCCTCCGGCAGCAAACCACAGCCCCAATGCGCCTCAGATCCAGAGAGCAACACAAGCCGTTTTCGCCCCCGGCACCACGCTCTCCATAGCGCAAAGCGAGGCTTAGCTCCCTGGGCCCTGCTGCTTTGCTGGGGGTCTCAGCGTCCGAAACCCACTCCCCACGGGTTTTCCTTCGTGGGGAAGCAGGATTGGGCGCGAGAAGGCCTTCTGCGCCCAGGCCCCAGCCATTCCACCTGAGCCAGCTCGGCCGCGAAGCGCCGAAGCCCCGTCGCACCGATGGCCCCAAACGAGCTTCTGGCAGCTGCATTCTGCAAAGGGAAACTCTCCTCGGGCAGCAAAACACAGACTCAACGCGCCTCAGATCCAGAAAGCAACGCAAGCCGTTTTCGCCCCCGGCCCCACGCTCTCCATAGCGCAAAGCGAGGCTGGGCTGGCCCTGGCTCCCTGGGCCCTGCTGCATTGCTGGGGGTCTCCAGCGCCCGAAACCTAGTCCCCATGAGTTCTCCTTCGTGGGGAGGCAGGATTGGGTGCGCCCAGAAGTTCTGCGCCCAGTCCCCAGCCATGCCTCCTGTGCCAGCTCGGGCGCTCAGCGCCGAGGCCCCGTCGCACCGATGGCCCCAAACGAGCTTCTGGCAGCTGCATTCTGCAAAGGGAAACTCTCCTCGGGCAGCAAACCACAGACTCAACGCGCCTCAGATCCAGAAAGCAACGCAAACCGTTTTCGCCACTGGCCCCACGCTCTCAATAGCGCAAAGCGGGGCTAGCCTGCCCCTGGATCACTGGGCCCTGCTGCTTTGCTGGGGGTCTCAGGCGGCGCAAACCCAGTCCCCAAGTGTTCTCCTTCGTGGGGAAGCAGGATTGTGCGCGCGAAAGCCTTCTGCGCCCAGCCCCAGCCATGCCCCATGAGCCAGCTCGGCCGCTCAGCGCCGAGGCCCCGTTGCACCGAAGTCCCAAAACGAGCTTCTGGGAACTGCATTCTGCAAAATGAAACACTCCTCCGGCAGCAAACCACAGCCCCAACGCGCCTCGGATCGAGAAAGCAACGCAAGCCGTTTTCGCCCCCGGCCCCCCGCTCTCCATAGAGCGAACCGGGGCAGGGCTGCCCAGGCTCCCTGGGCCCTGCTGCTTTGCTGGGGGTCTCCGGTGCCCGAAACCCACTCCCCACGGGTTCTTCTTCGTGGGGAAGCAGGATTGGGCGCGCGAAGGCCTTCTGCGCCCAGGCCCCAGCCATGCCCCCTGAGCCAGCTCGGCCGCGCAGCGCCTAGGCCCCGTCGCACCGAAGGCCCCAAACAATCTTCTGGCAGCTGCATTCTGCAAAGGGAAAATCTCCTCGGGCAGCAAATCACAGCCCCAACGCGCCTCGGATGGAGAATGCAACGCAAGCCTTTTTCGCCCCCGGCCCCCCGCTCTCCATAGAGCGAACCGGGGCTGGGCTGCCCCGGCTCCCTGGGCCCTGCTGCATTGCTGGGGGTCTCCAGTGCCCGAAACCCACTCCCCACGGGTTCTCCTTCGTGGGGAAGCAGGATTCGGCGCGCGAAGACCTTCTGCGCCAAGCCCCAGCCATGTCCCTTGAGCAAGCTCGGCCGCTCAGCGCCGAGGCCCCGTTGCACCGAAGGCCCAAAACGAGCTTCTGGGTACTGCATTCTGCAAAGGGAAACACTCCTCCGGCAGCAAACCACAGCCCCAATGCGCCTCGGATCCAGAGAGCAACGCAATCCGTTTTTGCCCCCGGCCCTACGCTCTCCATAGCGCAACGCAGGGCAGGGCTGCCCCTGGCTACCAGAGCCCTGCTGCTTTACTGGGTGTCTTCGGCGGCCAAACCTTCTCCCCACGGGTTCTCCTTCGTGGGGAAGCAGGATTGGGAGCGCGAAGAAGTTCTGTGCCCAGGCCCCAGCCATGCCCCCTGAGCCAGATTGGCCGCTCAGCGCCGAGGCCCCATCACACGGAACGCCCAAAACGAGCTTCTGGCAGCTGCATTCTGCAAAGGGAAACTCTCCTCGGGCAGCAAACCACAGCCCCAACGCGCCTCGAATCCAGAGAGCAACACAAGCCGTTTTCGCCCCCGGCACCACGCTCTCCATAGCGCAAAGCGAGGCTTAGCTCCCTGGGCCCTGCTGCTTTGCTGGGGGTCTCAGCGTCCGAAACCCACTCCCCACGGGTTTTCCTTCGTGGGGAAGCAGGATTGGGCGCGAGAAGGCCTTCTGCGCCCAGGCCCCAGCCATTCCACCTGAGCCAGCTCGGCCGCGCAGCGCCGAAGCCCCGTCGCACCGATGGCCCCAAACGAGCTTCTGGCAGCTGCATTCTGCAAAGGGAAACTCTCCTCGGGCAGCAAAACACAGACTCAACGCGCCTCAGATCCAGAAAGCAACGCAAGCCGTTTTCGCCACCGCCCCCACGCTCTCCATAGCGCAAAGCGGGGCTAGCCTGCCCCTGGCTCCCTGGGCCCTGCTGCTTTGCTGGGGGTCTCCGGCGTTGCAAACCCAGTCCCCAAGTGTTCTCCTTCGTGGGGAAGCAGGATTGTGCGCGCGAAAGCCTTCTGCGCCCAGCCCCAGCCATGCCCCTTGAGCCAGCTCGGCCGCTCAGCGCCGAGGCCCCGTTGCACCGAAGGCCCAAAACGAGCTTCTGGGAACTGCATTCTGCAAAGGGAAACACTCCTCCGGCAGCAAACCACAGCCCCAATGCGCCTCAGATCCAGAGAGCAGCGCAAGCCGTTTTCGCCCCCGGCCCCACGCTCTCCATAGCGCAAAGCGAGGCTGGGCTGGCCCTGGCTCCCTGGGCCCTGCTGCATTGCTGGGGGTCTCCAGCGCCCGAAACCTAGTCCCCATGAGTTCTCCTTCGTGGGGAGGCAGGATTGGGTGCGCCCAGAAGTTCTGCGCCCAGTCCCCAGCCATGCCTCCTGTGCCAGCTCGGGCGCTCAGCGCCGAGGCCCCGTCGCACCGATGGCCCCAAACGAGCTTCTGGCAGCTGCATTCTGCAAAGGGAAACTCTCCTCGGGCAGCAAACCACAGACTCAACGCGCCTCAGATCCAGAAAGCAACGCAAACCGTTTTCGCCACTGGCCCCACGCTCTCAATAGCGCAAAGCGGGGCTAGCCTGCCCCTGGATCACTGGGCCCTGCTGCTTTGCTGGGGGTCTCAGGCGGCGCAAACCCAGTCCCCAAGTGTTCTCCTTCGTGGGGAAGCAGGATTGTGCGCGCGAAAGCCTTCTGCGCCCAGCCCCAGCCATGCCCCATGAGCCAGCTCGGCCGCTCAGCGCCGAGGCCCCGTTGCACCGAAGTCCCAAAACGAGCTTCTGGGAACTGCATTCTGCAAAATGAAACACTCCTCCGGCAGCAAACCACAGCCCCAACGCGCCTCGGATCGAGAAAGCAACGCAAGCCGTTTTCGCCCCCGGCCCCCCGCTCTCCATAGAGCGAACCGGGGCAGGGCTGCCCAGGCTCCCTGGGCCCTGCTGCTTTGCTGGGGGTCTCCGGTGCCCGAAACCCACTCCCCACGGGTTCTTCTTCGTGGGGAAGCAGGATTGGGCGCGCGAAGGCCTTCTGCGCCCAGGCCCCAGCCATGCCCCCTGAGCCAGCTCGGCCGCGCAGCGCCTAGGCCCCGTCGCACCGAAGGCCCCAAACAATCTTCTGGCAGCTGCATTCTGCAAAGGGAAAATCTCCTCGGGCAGCAAATCACAGCAACAACGCGCCTCGGATGGAGAATGCAACGCAAGCCTTTTTCGCCCCCGGCCCCCCGCTCTCCATAGAGCGAACCGGGGCTGGGCTGCCCCAGCTCCCTGGGCCCTGCTGCTTTACTGGGTGTCTTCGGCGGCCAAAACCTTCTCCCCACGGGTTCTCCTTCGTGGGGATGCAGGATTGGGCGCGCGAAGAAGTTCTGTGCCCAGGCCCCAGCCATGTCCCCTGAGCCAGCTTGGCCGCTCAGCGCCGAGGCCCCATCACACGGAACGCCCAAAACGAGCTTCTGGCAGCTGCATTCTGCAAAGGGAAACTCTCCTCGGGCAGCAAACCACAGCCCCAACGCGCCTCGAATCCAGAAAGCAACGCAAGCCTTTTTCGGCCCCGGCCCCACGCTCTCCATAGGGCAAAGCGGGTAGAGCTGCCCCTGGCTCCCTGGGCCCTGCTGCTTTGCTGGGGGTCTCAGCAGCCGAAACCCACTCCCCACGGGTTTTCCTTCGTGGGGAAGCAGGATTGGGCGCGCGAAAGCCTTCTGCGCCCAGCCCCAGCCATGCCCCTTGAGCCAGCTCGGCCGCTCAGTGCCGAGGCCCCGTTGCACCGAAGTCCCAAAACGAGCTTCTGGGAACTGCATTCTGCAAAATGAAACACTCCTCCGGCAGCAAACCACAGCCCCAATGGGCGTCAGATCCAGAGAGCAACACAAGCCGTTTTCGCCCCCGGCCCCACGCTCTCCATAGCGCAAAGCGAGGCTGAGCTCCCTGGGCCCTGCTGCATTGCTGGGGGTCTCCAGCGCCCGAAACCTAGTCCCCATGAGTTCTCCTTGGTGGGGAGGCAGGATTGGGCGCGCGAAGAAGTTCTGGGCCCAGTCCCCAGCCATGCCTCCTGTGCCAGCTCGGGCGCTCAGCGCCGAGGCCCCGTGGCACCGACGGCCCCAAACGAGCTTCTGGCAGCTGCATTCTGCAAAGGGAAAGTCTCCTCGGGCAGCAAACCACAGCCCAACGCGCCTCGGATCGAGAAAGCAACGCAAGCCGTTTTCGCCCCCGGCCCTCTGCTCTCCATAGGGCGAACCCCGCCTGGGCTGCCCCGGCTCCCTGGGCCCTGCTGCTTTGCTGGGGGTCTCCGGTGCCCGAAACCCACTCCCCACGGGTTCTCCTTCCTGGGGAAGCAGGATTGGGCGCGCGAAGGCCTTCTGCGCCCAGCCCCAGCCATGCCCCTTGAGCCAGCTCGGCCGCTCAGCGCCGAGGCCCCGTTGCACCGAAGGCCCAAAACGAGCTTCTGGGAACTGCATTCTGCAAAGTGAAACACTCCTCCGGCAGCAAACCACAGCCCCAATGCGCCTCAGATCCAGAGAGCAACGCAAGCCGTTTTCGCCCCCGGCCCCACGCTCTCCATAGCGCAAAGCGAGGCTGAGCTCCCTGGGCCCTGCTGCATTGCTGGGGGTCTCCAGCGCCCGAAACCTAGTCCCCATGAGTTCTCCTTCGTGGGGAGGCAGGATTGGGCGCGCGAAGAAATTCTGCGCCCAGTCCCCAGCCATGCATCCTGTGCCAGCTCGGCCGCTCAGCGCCGAGGCCCCGTCGCACCGACGGCCCCAAACGAGCTTCTGGCAGCTGCATTCTGCAAAGGGAAACTCTCCTCGGGCAGCAAACCACAGCCCCAACGCGCCTCGGATCCAGAAAGCAACGCAAGTCGTTTTCGCCCCCGGTCCCCCGCTCTCCATAGAGCGAACCGGGGCTGGGCTGCCCCGGCTCCCTGGGCCCTGCTGCATTGCTGGGGGTCTCCAGTGCCCGAAACCCACTCCCCACGGGTTCTCCTTCGTGGGGAAGCAGGATTCGGCGCGCGAAGACCTTCTGCGCCAAGCCCCAGCCATGTCCCTTGAGCAAGCTCGGCCGCTCAGCGCCGAGGCCCCGTTGCACCGAAGGCCCAAAACGAGCTTCTGGGTACTGCATTCTGCAAAGGGAAACACTCCTCCGGCAGCAAACCACAGCCCCAATGCGCCTCGGATCCAGAGAGCAACGCAATCCGTTTTTGCCCCCGGCCCTACGCTCTCCATAGCGCAACGCAGGGCAGGGCTGCCCCTGGCTACCAGAGCCCTGCTGCTTTACTGGGTGTCTTCGGCGGCCAAACCTTCTCCCCACGGGTTCTCCTTCGTGGGGAAGCAGGATTGGGAGCGCGAAGAAGTTCTGTGCCCAGGCCCCAGCCATGCCCCCTGAGCCAGATTGGCCGCTCAGCGCCGAGGCCCCATCACACGGAACGCCCAAAACGAGCTTCTGGCAGCTGCATTCTGCAAAGGGAAACTCTCCTCGGGCAGCAAACCACAGCCCCAACGCGCCTCGAATCCAGAAAGCAACGCAAGCCTTTTTCAGCCCCGGCCCCACGCTCTCCATAGGGCAAAGCGGGTAGAGCTGCCCCTGGCTCCCTGGGCCCTGCTGCTTTGCTGGGGTTCTCAGCGTCCGAAACCCACTCCCCACGGGTTTTCCTTCGTGGGGAAGCAGGATTGGGCGCGAGAAGGCCTTCTGCGCCCAGGCCCCAGCCATGCCCCCTGAGCCAGCTCGGGCGCGCAGCGCCGAAGTCCCGTCGCACCGATGGCCCCAAACGAGCTTCTGGCAGCTGCATTCTGCAAAGGGAAACTCTCCTCGGGCAGCAAACCACAGACTCAACGCGCCTCAGATCCAGAAAGCAACGCAAACCGTTTTCGCCACCGGCCCTCTGCTCTCCATAGGGCGAACCGGGCCTGGGCTGCCCCGGCTCCCTGGGCTCTGCTGCTTTGCTGGGGGTCTCCGGTGCCCGAAACCCACTCCCCACGGGTTCTCCTTCGTGGGGAAGCAGGATTCGGAGCGCGAAGGCCTTCTGTGCCCAACCCCAGCCATGCCCCTTGAGCCAGCTCGGCCGCTCAGCGCCGAGGCCCCGTTGCACCGAAGGCCCAAAACGAGCTTCTGGGAACTGCATTCTGCAAAGTGAAACACTCCTCCAGAAGCAAACCACAGCCCCAATGCGCCTCAGATCCAGAGAGCAACACAAGCCGTTTTCGCCCCCGGCCCCACGCTCTCCATAGCGCAAAGCGAGGCTGGGCTGCCCCTGGCTCCCTGGGCCCTGCTGCATTGCTGGGGGTCTCCAGCGCCCGAAACCTAGTCCCCATGAGTTCTCCTTCGTGGGGAGGCAGGATTGGGCGCGCGAAGAAGTTCTGCGCCCAGTCCCCAGCCATGCCTCCTGTGCCAGCTCGGCCGCTCAGCGCCAAGGCCCCGTCGCACCGACGGCCCAAAACGAGCTTCTGGCAGCTGCATTCTGCAAACGGAAACTCTCCTCGGGCAGCAAACCACAGCCCCAACGTGCCTCGGATCCAGAAAGCAACGCAAGCCGTTTTTGCCACCGGCCCCACGCTCTCCATAGCGCAAAGCGGGGCTGGCCTGCCCCTGGCTCCCTGGGCCCTGCTGCTTTGCTGGGGGACTCCGGCGGCGCAAACCTACTCCCCACGTGTTCTCCTTCGTGGGGAAGCAGGATTGGGCGCGCGAAGGCCTTCTGCGCCCAGCCCCAGCCATGCCCCTTGAGCCAGCTCGGCCGCTCAGCGCCGAGGCCCCGTTGCACCGAAGGCCCAAAACGAGCTTCTGGGAACTGCATTCTGCAAACTGAAACACTCCTCCGGCAGCAAACCACAGCCCCAATGCGCCTCAGATCCAGAGAGCAACACAAGCCGTTTTCGCCCCCGGCACCACGCTCTCCATAGCGCAAAGCGAGGCTTAGCTCCCTGGGCCCTGCTGCTTTGCTGGGGGTCTCAGCGTCCGAAACCCACTCCCCACGGGTTTTCCTTCGTGGGGAAGCAGGATTGGGCGCGAGAAGGCCTTCTGCGCCCAGGCCCCAGCCATTCCACCTGAGCCAGCTCGGCCGCGCAGCGCCGAAGCCCCGTCGCACCGATGGCCCCAAACGAGCTTCTGGCAGCTGCATTCTGCAAAGGGAAACTCTCCTCGGGCAGCAAAACACAGACTCAACGCGCCTCAGATCCAGAAAGCAACGCAAGCCGTTTTCGCCACCGCCCCCACGCTCTCCATAGCGCAAAGCGGGGCTAGCCTGCCCCTGGCTCCCTGGGCCCTGCTGCTTTGCTGGGGGTCTCCGGCGTTGCAAACCCAGTCCCCAAGTGTTCTCCTTCGTGGGGAAGCAGGATTGTGCGCGCGAAAGCCTTCTGCGCCCAGCCCCAGCCATGCCCCTTGAGCCAGCTCGGCCGCTCAGCGCCGAGGCCCCGTTGCACCGAAGGCCCAAAACGAGCTTCTGGGAACTGCATTCTGCAAAGGGAAACACTCTTCCGGCAGCAAACCACAGCCCCAATGCGCCTCAGATCCAGAGAGCAGCGCAAGCCGTTTTCGCCCCCGGCCCCACGCTCTCCAGAGCGCAAAGCGAGGCTGGGCTGGCCCTGGCTCCCTGGGCCCTGCTGCATTGCTGGGGGTCTCCAGCGCCCGAAACCTAGTCCCCATGAGTTCTCCTTCGTGGGGAGGCAGGATTGGGTGCGCCCAGAAGTTCTGCGCCCAGTCCCCAGCCATGCCTCCTGTGCCAGCTCGGGCGCTCAGCGCCGAGGCCCGGTCGCACCGACGGCCCCAAACGAGCTTCTGGCAGCTGCATTCTGCAAAGGGAAAGTCTCCTCGGGCAGCAAACCACAGCCCCAACGCGCCTCGGATCGAGAAAGCAACGCAAGCCGTTTTCGCCCCAGGCCCTCTGCTCTCCATAGGGCGAACCGGGCCTGGGCTGCCCCGGCTCCCTGGGCCCTGCTGCTTTGCTGGGGGTCTCCGGTGCCCGAAACCCACTCCCCACGGGTTCTCCTTCGTGAGGAAGCAGGATTGGGCGCGCGAAGGCCTTCTGCGCCCAACCCCAGCCATGCCCCTTGAGCCAGCTAGGCCGCTCAGCGCCGAGGCCCCGTTGCACCGAAGGCCCAAAACGAGCTTCTGGGAACTGCATTCTGCAAAGGGAAACACTCCTCCGGCAGCAAACCACAGCCCCATTGCGCCTCAGATCCAGAGAGCAACACAAGCCGTTTTCGCCCCCGGCCCCACGCTCTCCATAGCGCAAAGCGAGGCTGAGCTCCCTGGGCCCTGCTGCATTGCTGGGGGTCTCCAGCGCCCGAAACCTAGTCCCCATGAGTTCTCCTTCGTGGGGAGGCAGGATTGGGCGCGCGAAGAAGTTCTGCGCCCAGTCCCCAGCCATGCCTCCTGTGCCAGCTCGGCCGCTCAGCGCCGAGGCCCCGTCGCACCGACGGCCCCAAACGAGCTTCTGGCAGCTGCATTCTGCAAAGGGAAAGTCTCCTCGGGCAGCAAACCACAGCCCCAACGCGCCTCGGATCGAGAAAGCAACGCAAGCCGTTATCGCCCCCGGCCCTCTGCTCTCCATAGGGCGAACCGGGCCTGGGCTGCCCCGGCTCCCTGGGCCCTGCTGCTTTGCTGGGGGTCTCCGGTGCCCGAAACCCACTCCCCACGGGTTCTCCTTCGTGGGGAAGCAGGATTCGGCGCGCGAAGGCCTTCTGCGCCCAGCCCCAGCCATGCCCCTTGAGCCAGCTAGGCCGCTCAGCGCCGAGGCCCCGTTGCACCAAAGGCCCAAAACGAGCTTCTGGGAACTGCATTCTGCAAAGGGAAACATTCCTCCGGCAGCAAACCACAGCCCCAATGCGCCTCAGATCCAGAGAGGAACACAAGCCGTTTTCGCCCCCGGCCCCCCGCTCTCCATAGCGCAAAGCGAGGCTGGGCTCCCTGGGCCCTGCTGCATTGCTGGGGGTCTCCAGCCCCCGAAACCTAGTCCCCATGAGTTCTCCTTGGTGGGGAGGCAGGATTGGGCACGCGAAGAAGTTCTGCGCCCAGTCCCCAGCCATGCCTCCTGTGCCAGCTCGGCCGCTCAGCGCCGAGGCCCCGTCGCACCGACGGCCCCAAACGAGCTTCTGGCAGCTGAATTCTGCAAAGGAAAGTCTCCTCGGGCAGCAAACCACAGCCCCAACGCGCCTCGGATCCAGAAAGCAACGCAAGCCGTTTTCGCCACCGGCCCCACGCTCTCCATAGCGCAAAGCGGGGCTGGCCTGCCCCTGGCTCCCTGGGCCCTGCTGCTTTGCTGGGGGACTCCGGCGGCGCAAACCCAGTCCCCACGTGTTCTCCTTCGTGGGGAAGCAGGATTGGGCGCGCGAAGGCCTTCTGCGCCCAGCCCCAGCCATGCCCCTTGAGCCAGCTCGGCCGCTCAGCGCCGAGGCCCCGTTGCACCGAAGGCCCAAAACGAGCTTCTGGGAACTGCATTCTGCAAAGGGAAACACTCCTCCGGCAGCAAACCACAGCCCCAATGCGCCTCGGATCCAGAGAGCAACGCAAGCCGTTTTTGCCCCCGGCCCCACACTCTCCATAGCGCAACGCAGGGCAGGGCTGCCCCTGGCTACCAGAGCCCTGCTGCTTTACTGGGTGTCTTCGGCGGCCAAAACCTTCTCCCCACGGGTTCTCCTTCGTGGGGAAGCAGGATTGGGCGCGCGAAGAAGTTCTGTGCCCAGGCCCCAGCCATGCCCCCTGAGCCAGTTCGGCCGCTCAGCGCCGAGGCCCCATCACACGGAACGCCCCAAACGAGCTTCTGGCAGCTGCATTCTGTAAAGGGAAACTCTCCTCGGGCAGCAAACCACAGCCCCAACGCGCCTGGGTTCGAGAAAGCAACGCAAGCCGTTTTCGCCCCTGGCCCTACGCTCTCCATAAGTACGAACCGGGCCTGGGCTGCCCCGGCTCCCTGGGCCCTGCTGCATTGCTGGGGTTCTCCGGTGCCCGAAAGCCACTCCCCACGGGTTCTCCTTCGTGGGGAAGCAGGATTGGGCGCGAGAAGCCTTCTGCGCCCAGGCCCCAGCCATGCCCCCTGAGCCAGCTCGTCCGCTCAGCGCCGAGGCCCCGTCGCACCGACGGCCCCAAACGAGCTTCTGGCTGCTGCATTCTGCAAAGGGAAACTCTCCTCCGGCAGCAAACCACAGCCCCAACGCGCCTCGGATCGAGAAAGCAACGCAAACCATTTTCGCCCCCGGCCCCCCGCTCTCCATAGAGCGAACCGGGGCTGTGCTGCCCAGCCTCCCTGGGCCCTGCTGCTTTGCTGGGGGTCTCCGGTGCCCGAAACCCACTCCCCACGGGTTCTCCTTCGTGGGGAAGCAGGATTGGGCGCACGAAGGCCTTCTGCGCCCAGGCCCCAGCCATGCCCCCTGAGCCAGCTCGGCTGCTCAGCGCCTACGCCACGTCGCACCGACGGCCACAAACAATCTTCTGGCAGCTGCATTCTGCAAAGGGAAACTCTCCTCGGGCAGCAAACCACAGCCCCAATGCGCCTCGGATCGAGAAAGCAACGCAAACCGTTTTCGCCCCCGGCCCCCCGCTCTCCATAGAGCGAACCGGGGCAGGGCTGCCCCGGCTCCCTGGGCCCTGCTGCTTTGCTGGGTGTCTCCGGTGCCCGAAACCCACTCCCCACGGGTTCTCCTTCGTGGGGAAGCAGGATTGGGCGCGCGAAGGCCTTCTGCGCCCAGGGCCCAGCCATGCCCCCTGAGCCAGCTCGACCGCTCAGCGCCTTGGCCCCGTCGCACCGATGGCCCGAAACAATCTTCTGGCAGCTGCATTCTGCAAAGGGTAACTCTCCTCGGGCAGCAAACCACAGCCCCAACGCGCCTCGGATAGAGAAAGCAACGCAAGCCGTTTTTGCCCCCAGCCCTCCCCTCTCCATTGGGCGAACTGCGGCAGGGCTGCCCCGGCTCCCTGGGCCCTGCTGCTTTGCTGGGGGTCTCCAGTGCCCGAAACCCACTCCCCACGGGTTCTCCTTCGTCGAGAAGCAGAATTGGGCGCGCGAAGGAATTCTATGCCCAGGCCCCAGCCATGCCCCCTGAGCCAGCTCGGCGACTCAGCGCCTACGCCACGTCGCACCGACGGCCCCAAACAATCTTCTGGCAGCTGCATTCTGCAAAGGGAAACTCTCCTCGGGCAGCAAACCACAGCCCCAACGCGCCTCGGATCGAGAAAGCAACGCAAGCCGTTTTCGCCCCCGGCCCCCCGCTCTCCATAGTGCGAACCGGGGCTGGGCTGCCCAGCCTCCCTGGGCCCTGCTGCTTTGCTGGGGGTCTCCGGTGCCCGAAACCCACTCCCCACGGGTTCTCCTTCGTGGGGAAGCAGGATTGGGCGCGCGAAGGCCTTCTGCGCCCAGGCCCCTGCCATGCCCCATGAGCCGGCTCCGCCACACAGCGCCGAGGCTCCTTTGAATCGACGGCCATAAACGAACTACTGGCAGCTGCATTCTGCAAAGGGAAACTCTCCTCGGGCAGCAAACCACAGCCACAACGCGCCTCGGATCGAGAAAGCAACGCAAGCCGTTTTCACCCCCGGCCCCACGCTCTCCATAGAGCGAACCGGGGCTGGGCTGCCCCGGCTCCCTGGGCCCTGCTGCTTTGCTGGGGGTCTCCGGTGCCCGAAACCCACTCCCCATGGGTTCTCCTTCGTGGGGAAGCAGGATTGAGCGCGCGAAGCCTTCTGGGCCCAGGCCCCAGCCATGCCCCCTGAGCCAGCTCGGCCGCTCAGCGCCTTGGCCCCGTCGCACCGATGGGCCGAAACAATCTTCTGGCAGCTGCATTCTGCAAAGGGAAACTCTCCTCGGGCAGCAAACCACAGCCCCAACGCGCCTCGGATCGAGAAAGCAACGCAAGCCGTTTTTGCCCCCAGCCCTCCACTTTCCATCGGGCGAACTGGGGCAGGGCTGCCCCGGCTCCCTGGGCCCTGCTGCTTTGCTGGGGGTCTCCGGTGCCCGAAACCCACTCCCCACGGGTTCTCCTTCGTAGAGAAGCAGAATTGGGCGCGCGAAGGCCTTCTATGCCCAGGCCCCAGCCATGCCCCCTGAGCCAGCTCGGCCGCTCAGCGCCGAGGCCCCGTCGCACCGACAGCCCGAAACAATCTTCTGGCAGCTGCATTCTGCAAAGGGAAACTCTCCTCGGGCAGCAAACCACAGCCCCAACGCGCCTCGGATCGAGAAAGCAACGCAAGCCGTTTTCGCCCCCGGACCCCCGCTCTCCATAGAGCGAACCGGTGCTGGGCTGCCCAGCCTCCCTGGGCCCTGCTGCTTTGCTGGGGGTCTCCGGTGCCTGAAACCCACTCCCCACGGGTTATCCTTCGTGGGGAAGCAGGAATGGGCGCACGAAGCCTTCTGCGCCCAGGCCCCAGCCATGCCCCATGATCCGGCTCCGCCACTCAGCGCCGAGGCTCCTTTGAATCGACGGCCATAAACGAACTACTGGCAGCTGCATTCTGCAAAGGGAAACTCTCCTCGGGCAGCAAACCACAGCCCCAACGCGCCTCGGATCGAGAAAGCAACGCAAGCCGTTTTCGCCCCCGGCCCCCCGCTCTCCATAGAGTGAACCGGGGCTGGGCTGCCCCGGCTCCCTGGGCCCTGCTGCTTTGCTGGGGGTCTCCGGTGCCCGAAACCCACTCCCCACGGGTTCTCCTTCGTGGGGAAGCAGGATTGGGCGCGCGAAGGCCTTCTGCGCCCAGGCCCCAGCCATGCCCCCTGAGCCAGCTCGGCCGCTCAGCGCCTTGGCCCCGTCGCACCGATGGGCCGAAACAATCTTCTGGCAGCTGCATTCTGCAAAGGGAAACTCTCCTCGGGCAGCAAACCACAGCCCCAACGCGCCTCGGATCGAGAAAGCAACGCAAGCCGTTTTTGCTCCCAGCCCTCCCCTCTCCATCGGGCGAACTGCGGCAGGGCTGCCCCAGCTCCCTGGGCCCTGCTGCTTTGCTGGGGGTGTCCGGTGCCCGAAACCCACTCCCCACGGGTTCTCCTTCGTCGAGAAGCAGTATTGGGCGCGCGAAGGAATTCTATGCCCAGGCCCCAGCCATGCCCCCTGAGCCAGCTCGGCGACTCAGCGCCTACGCCACGTCGCACCGACGGCCCCAAACAATCTTCTGGCAGCTGCATTCTGCAAAGGGAAACTCTCCTCGGGCAGCAAACCACAGCCCCAACGCGCCTCGGATCGAGAAAGCAACGCAAGCCGTTTTCGCCCCCGGCCCCCCGCTCTCCATAGTGCGAACCGGGGCTGGGCTGCCCAGCCTCCCTGGGCCCTGCTGCTTTGCTGGGGGTCTCCGGTGCCCGAAACCCACTCCCCACGGGTTCTCCTTCGTGGGGAAGCAGGATTGGGCGCGCGAAGGCCTTCTGCGCCCAGGCCCCTGCCATGCCCCATGAGCCGGCTCCGCCACACAGCGCCGAGGCTCCTTTGAATCGACGGCCATAAACGAACTACTGGCAGCTGCATTCTGCAAAGGGAAACTCTCCTCGGGCAGCAAACCACAGCCACAACGCGCCTCGGATCGAGAAAGCAACGCAAGCCGTTTTCACCCCCGGCCCCCCGCTCTCCATAGAGCGAACCGGGGCTGGGCTGCCCCGGCTCCCTGGGCCCTGCTGCTTTGCTGGGGGTCTCCGGTGCCCGAAACCCACTCCCCATGGGTTCTCCTTCGTGGGGAAGCAGGATTGGGCGCGCGAAGCCTTCTGGGCCCAGGCCCCAGCCATGCCCCCTGAGCCAGCTCGGCCGCTCAGCGCCTTGGCCCCGTCGCACCGATGGCCCGAAACAATCGTCTGGCAGCTGCATTCTGCAAAGGGTAACTCTCCTCGGGCAGCAAACCACAGCCCCAACGCGCCTCGGATCGAGAAAGCAACGCAAGCCGTTTTTGCCCCCAGCCCTCCACTTTCCATCGGGCGAACTGGGGCAGGGCTGCCCCGGCTCCCTGGGCCCTGCTGCTTTGCTGGGGGTCTCCGGTGCCCGAAACCCACTCCCCACGGGTTCTCCTTCGTAGAGAAGCAGAATTGGGCGCGCGAAGGCCTTCTATGCCCAGGCCCCAGCCATGCCCCCTGAGCCAGCTCGGCCGCTCAGCGCCGAGGCCCCGTCGCACCGACAGCCCGAAACAATCTTCTGGCAGCTGCATTCTGCAAAGGGAAACTCTCCTCGGGCAGCAAACCACAGCCCCAACGCGCCTCGGATCGAGAAAGCAACGCAAGCCGTTTTCGCCCCCGGACCCCCGCTCTCCATAGAGCGAACCGGTGCTGGGCTGCCCAGCCTCCCTGGGCCCTGCTGCTTTGCTGGGGGTCTCCGGTGCCTGAAACCCACTCCCCACGGGTTCTCCTTCGTGGGGAAGCAGGAATGGGCGCACGAAGCCTTCTGCGCCCAGGCCCCAGCCATGCCCCATGATCCGGCTCCGCCACTCAGCGCCGAGGCTCCTTTGAATCGACGGCCATAAACGAACTACTGGCAGCTGCATTCTGCAAAGGGAAACTCTCCTCGGGCAGCAAACCACAGCCCCAACGCGCCTCGGATCGAGAAAGCAACGCAAGCCGTTTTCGCCCCCGGCCCCCCGCTCTCCATAGAGTGAACCGGGGCTGGGCTGCCCCGGCTCCCTGGGCCCTGCTGCTTTGCTGGGGATCTCCGGTGCCCGAAACCCACTCCCCACGGGTTCTCCTTCGTGGGGAAGCAGGATTGGGCGCGCGAAGGCCTTCTGCGCCCAGGCCCCAGCCATGCCCCCTGAGCCAGCTCGGCCGCTCAGCGCCTTGGCCCCGTCGCACCGATGGGCCGAAACAATCTTCTGGCAGCTGCATTCTGCAAAGGGAAACTCTCCTCGGGCAGCAAACCACAGCCCCAACGCGCCTCGGATCGAGAAAGCAACGCAAGCCGTTTTTGCTCCCAGCCCTCCCCTCTCCATCGGGCGAACTGCGGCAGGGCTGCCCCGGCTCCCTGGGCCCTGCTGCTTTGCTGGGGGTGTCCGGTGCCCGAAACCCACTCCCCACGGGTTCTCCTTCGTCGAGAAGCAGTATTGTGCGCGCGAAGGCCTTCTATGCCCAGGCCCCAGCCATGCCCCCTGAGCCAGCTCGGCCGCTCAGCGCCGAGGCCCCGTTACACCGATGGTCCAAACGAGCTTCTGGCAGCTGCATTCTGCAAAGGGAAACTCTCCTCGGGCAGCAAACCACAGCCCCAACGCGCCTCGCATCGAGAAAGCAACGCAAGCCTTTTTCGCCCCCGGGCCACCGCTCTCCATAGGACGAACAGGGGCTGGGCTGCCCCGGCTCCCTGGGACCTGCTGCTTTGCTGGGGTTCTCCGGTGCCCGAGGCCCAATCCCCACGGGTTCTCCTTCATGGGGAAGCCGGATTGGGCGTCCGAAGGCCTTCTGTGCCCAGGCCCCAGCCATGCCCCCTGAGCCAGATCGGCCGCACAGCTCCGAGGCCCCGTCGCACCGACGGCCCCAAACGAGCTTCTGGCGGCTGCATTTTGTAAAGGGAAACTCTCCTCGGGCAGCAAACCACATCCCCAACGCGCCTCGGATTCAGAAAGCAACGCAAGCCGTGTTCGCCCCCGGCCCACCGCTCTCCATTGGGCGAAACGGGGCTGGGCAGCCCCGGCTCCCTGGGCCCTGCTGCTTTGCTGGGGGTCTCGGATGCCCGAAACCCACTCCCCACGGGTTCTCCTTCGTGGGGAAGCAGGATTCGGCGCGCGAAGACCTTCTGCGCCCAGGCACCAACAATGCCCCCTGAGCCAGCTCGGCCGCTCAGCCCCGAGGCCCCGTCGCACCGACGGCCCCAAACGAGCTTCTGTCAGCTGCATTCTGCAAAGGGAAACTCTCCTCGGGCAGCAAACCCCAGCCGCAACGCGCCTCGGATCTTAAAAGCAACGCAAGCCGTTTTCGCCCGCGGCCCTCCACTCTCCATAGGGCGAACCCGGACTGGGCGACCCCGGCTCCCTGGGCCCTGCTGCTTTGCTGGGGTTCTCCGGTGCCCGAGGCCCAATCCCCACGGGTTCTCCTTCGTGGGGAAGCCGGATTCGGCGCCCGAAGTCCTTCTGTGCCCAGGCCCCAGCCATGCCCCCTGAGCCAGATTGGCCGCACAGCTCCGTGGCCCTGTCACACCGACGGCCCCAAACGAGCTTCTGGCAGCTGCATTCTGCAAAGGGAATCTCTCCTCGGGCAGCAAACCACAGCCCCAACGCGCCTCGCATCGAGAAAGCAACGCAAGCCGTTTTCGCCCCCGGCCCCACGCTCTCCGTAGGGCGAACAGGGGCTGGGCTGCCCCGGCTCCCTGGGCCCTGCTGCTTTGCTGGGGGCCTCGGATGCCCGAAACCCACTCCCCACGGGTTCTCCTTCGTGGGGAAGCAGGATTTGGCGCGCGAAGACCTTCTTCGCCCAGGCACCAACAATGCCCCCTGAGCCAGCTCGGCCGCTCAGCGCCGAGGCTCCGTCGCACCGTCGGCCCCAAACGAGCTTCTGGCAGCTGCATTCTGCAAAGGGAAACTCTCCTCGGGCAGCAAACCACAGCCCCAACGCGCCTCCAATCGAAAAAGCAACGCAAGCCGTTTTCGCCTCCGGCACCCCGCTCACCATAGGGCGAACCGGGGCTGGGCTGCCCCGGCTCCCTGGGCCCTGCTGCTTTGCTGGGGGTCGGGTGCCCGAAACCCACTCCCCACGGGTTCTCCTTCGTGGGGAAGCAGGATTGGGCGCGAGAAGTCCTTCTGCGCCCAGGCCACAGCCATGCACCCTGAGCCAGCTCGGCCGCTCAGCGCCGAGGCCCAGTCGCACCGACGGCCCCAAACGAGCTTCTGGCAGATGCATTCTGTAAAGGGAAACTCTCCTCGGGCAGCAAACCACAGCCCCAACGCGCCTCGGATCCAGAAAGCAACACAAGCCATTATCGCCCCCGGCCCACCGCTCTCCATTGGGGAAACCGGGGCTGGGCTGCCCCGGCTCCCTGGGCCCTGCTGCTTTGCTGGGGGTCTCCGGTGCCCGAAACCCACTCCCCAAGGGTTCTCCTTCGTGCGGAAGCAGGATTGGGCGCCCGAAGGCCTTCTGTGCCCAGGCCCCAGCATGCCCCCTGAGCAAGCTCCGCCGCTCAGCGCCGAGGCCCCGTCGCACCGACGGCCCCAAACGAGCTTCTGGCAGCTGCATTCTGTAAAGGGAAACTCTCCTCGGGCAGCAAACCACAGCCCCAACGCGCCTCGGATCCAGAACGCAATGGAAGCCGTTTTCGCCCCCGGGCCACCGCTCTCCATTGGGCGAACCGGGGCTGGGCTGCCCCGGCTCCCTGGGCCCTGCTGCTTTGCTGGGGGTCTCGGGTGCCCGAAACCCACTCCCCACGGGTTCTCCTTCGTGGGGAAGCAGGATTGGGCGCGCGAAGACCTTCTGCGCCCAGGCACCAACCATGCCTCCGGGGCCAGCTCGGCCGCTCAGCGCCGAGGCTCCGTCACACCGACGGTCCCAAACGAGCTTCTGGCAGCTGCATTCTGCAAAGGGAAACTCTCCTCGGGCAGCAAACCACAGCCCCAACGCGCCTCGGATCTTAAAAGCAACGCAAGCCGTTTTCGCCCGCGGCCCTCCGCTCTCCATAGGGCGAACCGGGGCTGGGCTGCCCCGGCTCCCGAGGCCCTGCTGCTTTGCTGGGGGTCTCGGGTGCCCGAAACCCACTCCCCACGGGTTCTCCTTCGTGGGGAAGCAGGATTGGGCGCGCGAAGACCTTCTGCGCCCAGGCCCCTGCCATGCCCCATGAGCCGGCTCCGCCACACAGCGCCGAGGCTCCTTTGAATCGACGGCCATAAACGAACTACTGGCAGCTGCATTCTGCAAAGGGAAACTCTCCTCGGGCAGCAAACCACAGCCACAACGCGCCTCGGATCGAGAAAGCAACGCAAGCCGTTTTCACCCCCGGCCCCCCGCTCTCCATAGAGCGAACCGGGGCTGGGCTGCCCCGGCTCCCTGGGCCCTGCTGCTTTGCTGGGGGTCTCCGGTGCCCGAAACCCACTCCCCATGGGTTCTCCTTCGTGGTTAATCAGGATTGGGCGCGCGAAGCCTTCTGGGCCCAGGCCCCAGCCATGCCCCCTGAGCCAGCTCGGCCGCTCAGCGCCTTGGCCCCGTCGCACCGATGGCCCGAAACAATCGTCTGGCAGCTGCATTCTGCAAAGGGTAACTCTCCTCGGGCAGCAAACCACAGCCCCAACGCGCCTCGGATCGAGAAAGCAACGCAAGCCGTTTTTGCCCCCAGCCCTCCACTTTCCATCGGGCGAACTGGGGCAGGGCTGCCCCGGCTCCCTGGGCCCTGCTGCTTTGCTGGGGGTCTCCGGTGCCCGAAACCCACTCCCCACGGGTTCTCCTTCGTAGAGAAGCAGAATTGGGCGCGCGAAGGCCTTCTATGCCCAGGCCCCAGCCATGCCCCCTGAGCCAGCTCGGCCGCTCAGCGCCGAGGCCCCGTCGCACCGACAGCCCGAAACAATCTTCTGGCAGCTGCATTCTGCAAAGGGAAACTCTCCTCGGGCAGCAAACCACAGCCCCAACGCGCCTCGGATCGAGAAAGCAACGCAAGCCGTTTTCGCCCCCGGACCCCCGCTCTCCATAGAGCGAACCGGTGCTGGGCTGCCCAGCCTCCCTGGGCCCTGCTGCTTTGCTGGGGGTCTCCGGTGCCTGAAACCCACTCCCCACGGGTTCTCCTTCGTGGGGAAGCAGGAATGGGCGCACGAAGCCTTCTGCGCCCAGGCCCCAGCCATGCCCCATGATCCGGCTCCGCCACTCAGCGCCGAGGCTCCTTTGAATCGACGGCCATAAACGAACTACTGGCAGCTGCATTCTGCAAAGGGAAACTCTCCTCGGGCAGCAAACCACAGCCCCAACGCGCCTCGGATCGAGAAAGCAACGCAAGCCGTTTTCGCCCCCGGCCCCCCGCTCTCCATAGAGTGAACCGGGGCTGGGCTGCCCCGGCTCCCTGGGCCCTGCTGCTTTGCTGGGGGTCTCCGGTGCCCGAAACCCACTCCCCACGGGTTCTCCTTCGTGGGGAAGCAGGATTGGGCGCGCGAAGGCCTTCTGCGCCCAGGCCCCAGCCATGCCCCCTGAGCCAGCTCGGCCGCTCAGCGCCTTGGCCCCGTCGCACCGATGGGCCGAAACAATCTTCTGGCAGCTGCATTCTGCAAAGGGAAACTCTCCTCGGGCAGCAAACCACAGCCCCAACGCGCCTCGGATCGAGAAAGCAACGCAAGCCGTTTTTGCTCCCAGCCCTCCCCTCTCCATCGGGCGAACTGCGGCAGGGCTGCCCCGGCTCCCTGGGCCCTGCTGCTTTGCTGGGGGTCTCCGGTGCCCGAAACCCACTCCCCACGGGTTCTCCTTCGTGGGGAAGCAGGATTGGGCGCGCGAAGGCCTTCTGCGCCCAGGCCCCAGCCATGTCCCCTGAGCCAGCTCGGCCGCTCAGCGCCTACGCCCCGTCGCACCGACAGCCCGAAACAATCTTCTGGCAGCTGAATTCTGCAAAGGGAAACGCTCATCGGGCAGCAAACGACAGCCCCAACGCGCCTCGGATCAAGAAAGCAACGCAAGCCGTTTTCGCCCCCGGCCCCCCCCCACTCCATAGGGCGAACCGGGGCTGGGCTGCCCCGGCTCCCTGGGCCCTGCTGCTTTGCTGGGCGTCTCCGGTGCCCGAAAGCCACTCCCCACGGGTTCTCCTTCGTGGTTAATCAGTATTGGGCGCGGGAAGCCTTCTGCGCCCAGGCCCCAGCCATGCCCCCTGAGCCAGCTCGTCCGCTCAGCGCCTAGGCCCCGTCGCACCGACGGCCCGAAACAATCTTCTGTCAGCTGCATTCTGCAAAGGGAAACTCTCCTCGGGCAGCAAACCACAGCCCCAACGCGCCTCGGATCCAGAAAGCAACGCAAACAGTTTTCGCCCCCGGACCCCGCTCTCCATAGAGCGAACCGGGGCTGGGCTGCCCAGCCTCCCTGGGCCCTGCTGCTTTGCTGGGGGTCTCCGGTGCCCGAAACCCACTCCCCACGGGTTCTCCTTCGTGGGGAAGCAGGATTGGGCGCGCGAAGGCCTTCTGCGCCCAGGCCCCAGCCATGCCCCCTGAGCCAGCTCGGCCGCGCAGCGCCTAGGCCCCGACGCACCGATGGCCTGAAAAATCTTCTGGCAGCTGCATTCTGCAAAGGAAAACTCTCCTCGGGCAGCAAACCAGAGCCCCAACGCGCCTCGGATCGAGAATACAACGCAAGCCGTTTTCGCCCCCGGCCCCCCGCTCTCCATAGAGCGAACCGGGGCAGGGCTGCCCAGGCTCCCTGGGCCCTGCTGCTTTGCTGGGGGTCTCCGGTGCCCGAAACCCACTCCCCACGGGTTCTCCTTCGTGGGGAAGCAGGATTGGGCACGCGAAGGCCTTCTGCGCCCAGGCCCCAGCCATGTCCCCTGAGCCAGCTCGGCCGCTCAGCGCCTACGCCCCGTCGCACCGACAGCCCGAAACAATCTTCTGGCAGCTGCATTCTGCAAAGGGAAACGCTCATCGGGCAGCAAACCACAGCCCCAACGCGCCTCGGATCGAGAAAGCAACGCAAGCCGTTTTCGCCCCCGGCCCCCCCACACTCCATAGGGCGAAACGGGGCTGGGCTGCCCCGGCTCCCTGGGCCCTGCTGCTTTGCTGGGCGTCTCCGGTGCCCGAAAGCCACTCCCCACGGGTTCTCCTTCGTGGGGAAGCAGGATTGGGCGCGGGAAGCCTTCTGCGCCCAGGCCCCAGCCATGCCCCCTGAGCCAGCTCGGCCGCGCAGCGCCTAGGCCCCGTCGCACCGACGGCCCCAAACAATCTTCTGGCAGCTGCATTCTGCAAAGGGAAACTCTCCTCGGGCAGCAAACCACAGCCCCAACGCGCCTCGGATCAAGAAAGCAACGCAAGCCGTTTTCGCCCCCGGCCCCCCGCTCTCCATAGAGCGAACCGGGGCTGGGCTGCCCCGGCTCCCTGGGCCCTGCTGCTTTGCTGGGTGTCTCCGGTGCCCGAAACCCACTCCCCACGGGTTCTCCTTTGTGGGGAAGCAGGATTGGGCGCGCGAAGACCTTCTGCGCCCAGGCCCCAGCCATGCCCCCTGAGCCAGCACGGCCGCTCAGCGCCGAGTCCCCGTCGCACCGACAGCCCGAAACAATCTTCTGTCAGCTGCATTCTGCAAAGGGTAACTCTCCTCGGGCAGCAAACCACAGCCCCAACGCGCCTCGGATCGAGAAAGCAACGCAAGCCGTTTTCGCCCCCGGCCCCCCGCTCTCCATAGAGCGAACCGGGGCTGGGCTGCCCAGCCTCCCTGGGCCCTGCTGCTTTGCTGGGCGTCTCCGGTGCCAGAAACCCACTCCCCACGGGTTCTCCTTCGTGGGGAAGCAGGATTGGGCGCGCGAAGCCTTCTGCGCCCAGGCCCCAGCCATGCCCCCTGAGCCATCACGGCCGCTCAGCGCCGAGGCCCCGTCTCAGCGACGGCCCCAAACAATCTTCTGGCAGCTGCATTCTGCAAAGGGAAACTCTCCTCGGGCAGCAAACCACAGCCCCAACGCGACTCGGATCGAGAAAGCAACGCAAGCCGTTTTCGCCCCCGGCCCCCCCCTCTCCATAGAGCGAACCGGGGCTGGGCTGCCCGGCTCCCTGGGCCCTGCTGCTTTGCTGGGGGTCTCCAGTGCCTGAAACCCACTCCCCACGGGTTCTCCTTCGTGGGGAAGCATGATTGGGCGCGCGAAGCCTTCTGCGCCCAGGCCCCAGCCATGCCCCCTGAGCCTGCTCAGCCGCTCAGCGCCTAGGCCCCGTCGCACCGAAGGCCCCAAACAATCTTCTGGCAGCTGCATTCTGCAAAGGGAAACTCTCCTCGGGCAGCAAACCACAGCCCCAACGCGCCTCGGATCGAGAAAGCAACGCAAGCCGTTTTCAACCCGGGCCCCCGCTCTCCATAGAGCGAACCGGGGCTGGGCTGCCCCGGCTCCCTGGGCCCTGCTGCTTTGCTGGGTGTCTCCGGTGCCCGAAACCCACTCCCCACGGGTTCTCCTTCGTGGGGAAGCAGGAATGGGCGCGCGAAGCCTTCTGCGCCCAGGCCCCAGCCATGCCCCATGAGCCGGCTCCGCCACTCAGCGCCGAGGCTCCTTTGAATCCACGGCCATAAACGAACTACTGGCAGCTGCATTCTGCAAAGGGAAACTCTCCTCCGGCAGCAAACCACAGCCCCAACGCGCCTCGGATTGAGAAAGCAACGCAAGCCGTTTTTGCCCCCAGCCCTCCACTCTCCATCGGGCGAACCGGGGCAGGGCTGCCCAGGCTCCCTGGGCCCTGCTGCTTTGCTGGGGGTCTCCGGTGCCTGAAACCCACTCCCCACGGGTTCTCCTTCATGGGGAAGCAGGATTGGGCGCGCGAAGGCCTTCTGCGCCCAGGCCCCAGCCATGTCCCCTGAGCCAGCTCGGCCGCTCAGCGCCTACGCCCCGTTGCACCGACAGCCCGAAACAATCTTCTGGCAGCTGAATTCTGCAAAGGGAAACGCTCATCGGGCAGCAAACGACAGCCCCAACGCGCCTCGGATCAAGAAAGCAACGCAAGCCGTTTTCGCCCCCGGCCCCCTCCCACTCCATAGGGCGAACCGGGGCTGGGCTGCCCCGGCTCCCTGGGCCCTGCTGCTTTGCTGGGCGTCTCCGGTGCCCGAAAGCCACTCCCCACGGGTTCTCCTTCGTGGTTAATCAGGATTGGTCGCGGGGGAGTTCCCGTCGTGGCGCAGTGGTTAACGAATCCGACTAGGAACCATGAGGTTGCGGGTTCGGTCCCTGCCCTTGCTCAGTGGGTTAACGATCCGGCGTTGCCGTGAGCTGTGGTGTAGGTTGCAGACGCGGCTCGGATACTGTGTTGCTGTGGCTCTGGCGTAGGCCAGTGGCTACAGCTCCGATTAGACCCCTAGCCTGGGAACCTCCATATGCCGCGGGAGCGGCCCAAAGAAATAGCAAAAAGACAAAAAAAAAAAAAAAAAAAAAAAAAAAAAAAAAAAAAAAAAAAAAAAAAAGGATTGGTCGCGGGAATCCTTCTGCGCCCAGGCCCCAGCCATGCCCCCTGAGCCAGCTCGTCCGCTCAGCGCCTAGGCCCCGTCGCACCGACGGCCCGAAACAATCTTCTGTCAGCTGCATTCTGCAAAGGGAAACTCTCCTCGGGCAGCAAACCACAGCCCCAACGCGCCTCGGATCGAGAAAGCAACGCAAACAGTTTTCGCCCCCGGACCCCGCTCTCCATAGAGCGAACCGGGGCTGGGCTGCCCAGCCTCCCTGGGCCCTGCTGCTTTGCTGGGTGTCTCCGGTGCCCGAAACCCACTCCCCACAGGTTCTCCTTTGTGGGGAAGCAGGATTGGGCGCGCGAAGGCCTTCTGCGCCCAGGCCCCTGCCATGCCCCCTGAGCCAGCTCGGCCGCGCACCGCCTAGGCCCCGTCGCACCGATGTCCTGAAACAATCTTCTGGCAGCTGCATTCTGCAAAGGAAAACTCTCCTCGGGCAGCAAACCACAGCCCCAACGCGCCTCGGATCGAGAAAGCAACGCAAGCCGTTTTCGCCCCCGGCCCCCGCCTCTACATAGAGCGAACCGGGGCTGGGCTGCCCGGCTCCTTGGGCCCTGCTGCTTTGCTGGGTGTCTCCGGTGCCCGAAACCCACTCCCCACGGGTTCTCCTTCGTGGGGAAGCAGGAATGGGCGCGCGAAGCCTTCAGCGCCCAGGCCCCAGCCATGCCCCATGAGCCGGCTCCGCCACTCAGCGCCGAGGCTCCTTTGAATCCACGGCCATAAACGAACTACTGGCAGCTGCATTCTGCAAAGGGAAACTCTCCTCCGGCAGCAAACCACAGCCCCAACGCGCCTCGGATCGAGAAAGCAACGCAAGCCGTTTTCGCCCCCGGCCCCCCGCTCTCCATAGAGCGAACCGGGGCTGGGCTGCCCGGCTCCTTGGGCCCTGCTGCTTTGCTGGGTGTCTCCGGTGCCGGAAACCCACTCCCCACGGGTTCTCCTTTGTGGGGAAGCAGGATTGGGTGCGCGAAGGCCTTCTGCGCCCAGGCCCCAGCCAGCCCCCTGAGCCAGCACGGCCGCTCAGCGCCGAGGCCCCGTCGCACGGACAGCCCGAAACAATCTTCTGGCAGCTGCATTCTGCAAAGGGAAACTCTCCTCGGGCAGCAAACCACAGCCCCAACGCGCCTCGGATCGAGAAAGCAACGCAAGCCGTTTTCGCCCCCGGCCCCCCGCTCTCCATAGAGCGAACCGGGGCTGGGCTGCCCCGGCTCCCTGGGCCCTGCTGCTTTGCTGGGGGTCTCCGGTGCCTGAAACCCACTCCCCAAGGGTTCTCCTTCGTGGGGAAGCAGGAATGGGCGCGCGAAGCCTTCTGCGCCCAGGCCCCAGCCATGCCCCCTGAGCCAGCTCGGCCGCTCAGCGCCGAGGCCCCGTCGCACCGACGGCCCGAAACAATCTTCTGGTAGCTGCATTCTGTAAAGGGAAACTCTCCTCAGGCAGCAAACCACAGCCCCAACGCGCCTCGGATCGAGAAAGCAACGCAAGCCGTTTTCAACCCCGGCACCCCGCTCTCCATAGAGCGAACCGGGGCTGGGCTGCCCCGGCTCCATGGGCCCTGCTGCTTTGCTGGGGGTCTCCGGTGCCCGAAACCCACTCCCCACGGGTTCTCCTTCGTGGGGAAGCAGGATTGGGTGCGCGAAGGCCTTCTGCGCCCAGGCCCCAGCCATGCCCCCTGAGCCAGCTCGGCCGCTCAGCGCCGAGGCCCCGTCGCACCGACGGCCCCAACCAATCTTCTGGCAGCTGCATTCTGCAAAGGGAAACTCTCCTCGGGCAGCAAACCACAGCCCCAACGCGCCTCGGATCGAAAAAGCAACGCAAGCTGTTTTCGCACCCGGCCCACGCCACTCCATAGGGCGAACCGGGGCTGGGCTGCCCCGGCTCCCTGGGCCCTGCTGCTTTGCTGGGGGTCTCCGGTGCCCGAAACCCACTCCCCACGGGCTCTCCTTCGTGGGGAAGCAGGATTGGGCGCGCGAAGGCCTTCTGCGCCCAGGCCCCATCAATGCCCCCTGAGCCAGCTGGTCCGATCAGCGCCGAGGCCCCGTCGCACCGACGGCCCCAAACAATCTTCTGGCAGCTGCATTCTGCAAAGGAAAACTCTCCTCGGGCAGCAAACCACAGCCCCAACGCGCCTCGGATCGAGAATACACGCAAGCCGTTTTCGCCCCCGGCCCCCCGCTCTCCATAGAGCGAACCGGGGCAGGGCTGCCCAGGCTCCCTGGGCCCTGCTGCTTTGCTGAGGGTCACCGGTGCCCGAAACCCACTCCCCACGGGTTCTCCTTCATGGGGAAGCAGGATTGGGCGCGCGAAGGCCTTCTGCGCCCAGGCCCCAGCCATGTCCCCTGAGCCAGCTCGGCCGCTCAGCGCCTACGCCCCGTCGCACCAACAGCCCGAAACAATCTTCTGGCAGCTGAATTCTGCAAAGGGAAACGCTCATCGGGCAGCAAACGACAGCCCCAACGCGCCTCGGATCAAGAAAGCAACGCAAGCCGTTTTCGCCCCCGGCCCCCCCCCACTCCATAGGGCGAACCGGGGCTGGGCTGCCCCGGCTCCCTGGGCCCTGCTGCTTTGCTGGGCGTCTCCGGTGCCCGAAAGCCACTCCCCACGGGTTCTCCTTCGTGGTTAATCAGGATTGGTCGCGGGAATCCTTCTGCGCCCAGGCCCCAGCCATGCCCCCTGAGCCAGCTCGTCCGCTCAGCGCCTATGCCCCGTCGCACCGACAGCCCGAAACAATCTTCTGTCAGCTGCATTCTGCAAAGGGAAACTCTCCTCGGGCAGCAAACCACAGCCCCAACGCGCCTCGGATCGAGAAAGCAACGCAAACAGTTTTCGCCCCCGGACCCCGCTCTCCATAGAGCGAACCGGGGCTGGGCTGCCCAGCCTCCCTGGGCCCTGCTGCTTTGCTGGGGGTGTCCGGTGCCCGAAACCCACTCCCCACGTGTTCTCCTTCGTGGGGAAGCAGGATTGGGCGCGCGAAGGCCTTCTGCGCCCAGGCCCCAGAGATGCCCCCTGAGCCAGCTCGGCCGCGCAGCGCCTAGGCCCCGTCGCACCGATGGCCTGAAACAATCTTCTGGCAGCTGCATTCTGCAAAGGAAAACTCTCCTCGGGCAGCAAACCACAGCCCCAACGCGCCTCGGATCTAGAAAGCAACGCAAGCCGTTTTCGCCCCCGGCCCCCCCCTCTCCATAGAGCGAACCGGGGCTGGGCTGCCCGGCTCCCTGGGCCCTGCTGCTTTGCTGGGGGTCTCCAGTGCCTGAAACCCACTCCCCACGGGTTCTCCTTCGTGGGGAAGCAGGATTGGGCGCGCGAAGCCTTCTGCGCCCAGGCCCCAGCCATGCCCCCTGAGCCAGCTCAGCTGCTCAGCGCCTAGGCCCCGTCGCACCGAAGGCCCCAAACAATCTTCTGGCAGCTGCATTCTGCAAAAGGAAACTCTCCTCGGGCAGCAAACCACAGCCCCAACGCGCCTCGGATCGAGAAAGCAACGCAAGCCGTTTTCAACCCGGGCCCCCGCTCTCCATAGAGCGAACCGGGGCTGGGCTGCCCCGGCTCCCTGGGCCCTGCTGCTTTGCTGGGGGTCTCCGGTGCCCGAAACCCACTCCCCACGGGTTCTCCTTCGTGGGGAAGCAGGAATGGGCGCGCGAAGCCTTCTGCGCCCAGGCCCCAGCCATGCCCCATGAGCCGGCTCCGCCACTCAGCGCCGAGGCTCCTTTGAATCCACGGCCATAAACGAACTACTGGCAGCTGCATTCTGCAAAGGGAAACTCTCCTCCGGCAGCAAACCACAGCCCCAACGCGCCTCGGATCGAGAAAGCAACGCAAGCCGTTTTCGCCCCCGCCCCCCCGCTCTCCATAGGGCGAACCGGGGCTGGGCTGCCCGGCTCCTTGGGCCCTGCTGCTTTGCTGGGTGTCTCCGGTGCCCGAAACCCACTCCCCACGGGTGCTCCTTCGTGGGGAAGCAGGATTGGGTGCGCGAAGGCCTTCTGCGCCCAGGCCCCAGCCAGCCCCCTGAGCCAGCTCGGCCGCTCAGCGCCTAGGCCCCGTCGCACGGACAGCCTGAAACAATCTTCTGGCAGCTGCATTCTGCAAAGGGAAACTCTCCTCGGGCAGCAAACCACAGCCCCAACGCGCCTCGGATCGAGAAAGCAACGCAAGCCGTTTTCGCCCCCGGCCCCCCCGCTCTCCATAGAGCGAACCGGGGCTGGGCTGCCCCGGCTCCCTGGGCCCTGCTGCTTTGCTGGGGGTCTCCGGTGCCCGAAACCCACTCCCCACGGGTTCTCCTTCGTGGTTAATCAGGATTGGGCGCACGAAGCCTTCGGCGCCCAGGCCCCAGCCATGCCCCCTGAGCCAACTCGGCCGCTCAGCGCCTAGGCCCCGTCGCACCGAAGGCCCCAAACAATCTTCTGGCAGCTGCATTCTGCAAAGGGAAACTCTCCTCGGGCAGCAAACCACAGCCCCAACGCGCCTCGGATCGAGAAAGCAACGCAAGCCGTTTTCGCCCCCGGCCCCCCGCTCTCCATAGAGCGAACTGGGGCTGGGATGCCCTGGCTCCTTGGGCCTTGCTGCTTTGCTGGGGGTCTCCGGTGCCCGAAACCCACTCCCCACGGGATCTCCTTAATGGGGAAGAAGGATTGGGCGCGCGAAGCCTTCTGCGCCCAGGCCCCAGCCATGCCCCCTGAGCCAGCTCAGCCGCTCAGCGCCTAGGCCCCGTCGCACCGAAGGCCCCAAACAATCTTCTGTCAGCTGCATTCTGCAAAGGGAAACTCTCCTCGGGCAGCAAACCACAGCCCCAACGCGCCTCGGATCGAGAAAGCAACGCAAGCCGTTTTCGCCCCCGGCCCCCCGCTCTGCATAGAGCGAACCGGGGCTGGGATGCCCTGGCTCCTTGGGCCTAGCTGCTTTGCTGGGGGTCTCCGGTGCCCGAAACCCACTCCCCACGGGTTCTCCTTCATGTGGAAGAAGGATTGGGCGCGCGAAGGCCTTCTGCGCCCACGCCCCAGTCATGGCCCCTGAGCCAGCTCGGCGACTCAGCGCCAAGGCCCCGTCCTACCGACGGCCCCAACCAATCTTCTGGCAGCTGCATTCTGCAAAGGGAAAAGCTCCTCGGGCAGCAAACCACAGCCCCAACGCGCCTCGGATTGAGAAAGCAACGCAAGCCGTTTTCGCCCCCGGCCCACGCCACTCCATAGGGCGAACCGGGGCTGGGTTGCCCAGCCTACCTGGGCCCTGCTGCTTTGCTGGGGGTCTCCGGTGCCCGAAACCCACTCCCCACGGGTTCTCCTTTGTGGGGAAGCAGGATTGGGCGCGCGAAGGCCTTCTGCGCCCAGGCCCCAGCCAGCCCCCTGAGCCAGCACGGCCGCTCAGCGCCGAGGCCCCGTCGCACCGACAGCACGAAACAATCTTCTGGCAGCTGCATTCTGCAAAGGGAAACTCTCCTCGGTCAGCAAACCACAGCCCCAACGCGCCTCGGATCGAGAAAGCAACGCAAGCCGTTTTCGCCCCCGGCCCCCCGCTCTCCAAAGAGCGAACCGGGGCTGGGCTGCCCCGGCTCCCTGGGCCCTGCTGCTTTGCTGGGGGTCTCCGGTGCCTGAAACCCACTCCCCACGGGTTCTCCTTCGTGGGGAAGCAGGAATGGGCGTGCGAAACCTTCTGCGCCCAGGCCCCAGCCATGCCCAATGAGCCGGCTCCGCCACTCAGCACCGTGGCTCCTTTGAATCGACGGCCATAAACGAAGTACTGGCAGCTGCATTCTGCAAAGGGAAACTCTCCTCGGGCAGCAAACCAGAGCCCCAACGCGCCTCGGATCGAGAAAGCAACGCAAGCCGTTTTCGCCCCCGGCCCCCCGCTCTTCATAGAGCGAACCGGGGCTGGGCTGCCCCGGCTCCCTGGGCCATGCTGCTTTGCTGGGGGTCTCCGGTGCCTGAAACCCACTCCCCATGGGTTCTCCTTCGTGGGGAAGCAGGATTGGGCGCGCGAAGCCTTCTGCGCCCAGGCCCCAGCCATGCCCCATGAGCTGGCTCCGCCACTCAGCGCCGAGGCTTTTTCGAATCGACGGCCATAAACGAACTTCTGGCAGCTGCATTCTGCAAACGGAAACTCTCCTCGGGCAGCAAACCACAGCCCCAACGCGCCTCGGGTGGAGAATGCAACGCAAGCCGTTTTCGCCCCCGGCACCGGGCTCGCAATAGGGCGAAATAGGGCTGGGCTCCCCAGGCTCCCTGGGCCCTGCTGCTTTGCTGGGGGTCTCCGGTGCCCGAAACCCACTCCCCACGGGTTCTCCTTCGTGGGGAAGCAGGATTGGGCGCGGGAAGCCTTCTGCGCCCAGGCCCCAGCCATGCCCCCTGAGCCAACTCGGCCTCTCAGCGCCTAGGCCCCGTCGCACCGACGGCCCCAAACGAGCTTCTGGCAGCTGCATTCTGCAAAGGGAAAGTCTCCTCGGGCAGCAAACCACAGCCCCAACGCGCCTCGGATCAAGAAAGCAACGCAAGCCGTTTTCGCCCCCGGCCCCCTCCCACTCCATAGGGCGAACCGGGGCTGGGCTGCCCCGGCTCCCTGGGCCCTGCTGCTTTGCTGGGCGTCTCCGGTGCCCGAAAGCCACTCCCCACGGGTTCTCCTTCGTGGTTAATCAGGATTGGTCGCGGGGGAGTTCCCGTCGTGGCGCAGTGGTTAACGAATCCGACTAGGAACCATGAGGTTGCGGGTTCGGTCCCTGCCCTTGCTCAGTGGGTTAACGATCCGGCGTTGCCGTGAGCTGTGGTGTAGGTTGCAGACGCGGCTCGGATACTGTGTTGCTGTGGCTCTGGCGTAGGCCAGTGGCTACAGCTCCGATTAGACCCCTAGCCTGGGAACCTCCATATGCCGCGGGAGCGGCCCAAAGAAATAGCAAAAAGACAAAAAAAAAAAAAAAAAAAAAAAAAAAAAAAAAAAAAAAAAAAAAAAAGGATTGGTCGCGGGAATCCTTCTGCGCCCAGGCCCCAGCCATGCCCCCTGAGCCAGCTCGTCCGCTCAGCGCCTAGGCCCCGTCGCACCGACGGCCCGAAACAATCTTCTGTCAGCTGCATTCTGCAAAGGGAAACTCTCCTCGGGCAGCAAACCACAGCCCCAACGCGCCTCGGATCGAGAAAGCAACGCAAACAGTTTTCGCCCCCGGACCCCGCTCTCCATAGAGCGAACCGGGGCTGGGCTGCCCAGCCTCCCTGGGCCCTGCTGCTTTGCTGGGTGTCTCCGGTGCCCGAAACCCACTCCCCACAGGTTCTCCTTTGTGGGGAAGCAGGATTGGGCGCGCGAAGGCCTTCTGCGCCCAGGCCCCTGCCATGCCCCCTGAGCCAGCTCGGCCGCGCACCGCCTAGGCCCCGTCGCACCGATGTCCTGAAACAATCTTCTGGCAGCTGCATTCTGCAAAGGAAAACTCTCCTCGGGCAGCAAACCACAGCCCCAACGCGCCTCGGATCGAGAAAGCAACGCAAGCCGTTTTCGCCCCCGGCCCCCGCCTCTACATAGAGCGAACCGGGGCTGGGCTGCCCGGCTCCTTGGGCCCTGCTGCTTTGCTGGGTGTCTCCGGTGCCCGAAACCCACTCCCCACGGGTTCTCCTTCGTGGGGAAGCAGGAATGGGCGCGCGAAGCCTTCAGCGCCCAGGCCCCAGCCATGCCCCATGAGCCGGCTCCGCCACTCAGCGCCGAGGCTCCTTTGAATCCACGGCCATAAACGAACTACTGGCAGCTGCATTCTGCAAAGGGAAACTCTCCTCCGGCAGCAAACCACAGCCCCAACGCGCCTCGGATCGAGAAAGCAACGCAAGCCGTTTTCGCCCCCGGCCCCCCGCTCTCCATAGAGCGAACCGGGGCTGGGCTGCCCGGCTCCTTGGGCCCTGCTGCTTTGCTGGGTGTCTCCGGTGCCGGAAACCCACTCCCCACGGGTTCTCCTTTGTGGGGAAGCAGGATTGGGTGCGCGAAGGCCTTCTGCGCCCAGGCCCCAGCCAGCCCCCTGAGCCAGCACGGCCGCTCAGCGCCGAGGCCCCGTCGCACGGACAGCCCGAAACAATCTTCTGGCAGCTGCATTCTGCAAAGGGAAACTCTCCTCGGGCAGCAAACCACAGCCCCAACGCGCCTCGGATCGAGAAAGCAACGCAAGCCCTTTTCGCCCCCAGCCCCCCGCTCTCCATAGGGAAAACCGGGGCTGGGCTACCCCGGCTCCCTGGGCCCTGCTGCTTTGCTGGGGGTCTCCGGTGCCTGAAACCCACTCCCCAAGGGTTCTCCTTCGTGGGGAAGCAGGAATGGGCGCGCGAAGCCTTCTGCGCCCAGGCCCCAGCCATGCCCCCTGAGCCAGCTCGGCCGCTCAGCGCCGAGGCCCCGTCGCACCGACGGCCCGAAACAATCTTCTGGTAGCTGCATTCTGTAAAGGGAAACTCTCCTCAGGCAGCAAACCACAGCCCCAACGCGCCTCGGATCGAGAAAGCAACGCAAGCCGTTTTCAACCCCGGCACCCCGCTCTCCATAGAGCGAACCGGGGCTGGGCTGCCCCGGCTCCATGGGCCCTGCTGCTTTGCTGGGGGTCTCCGGTGCCCGAAACCCACTCCCCACGGGTTCTCCTTCGTGGGGAAGCAGGATTGGGTGCGCGAAGGCCTTCTGCGCCCAGGCCCCAGCCATGCCCCCTGAGCCAGCTCGGCCGCTCAGCGCCGAGGCCCCGTCGCACCGACGGCCCCAACCAATCTTCTGGCAGCTGCATTCTGCAAAGGGAAACTCTCCTCGGGCAGCAAACCACAGCCCCAACGCGCCTCGGATCGAAAAAGCAACGCAAGCTGTTTTCGCACCCGGCCCACGCCACTCCATAGGGCGAACCGGGGCTGGGCTGCCCCGGCTCCCTGGGCCCTGCTGCTTTGCTGGGGGTCTCCGGTGCCCGAAACCCACTCCCCACGGGCTCTCCTTCGTGGGGAAGCAGGATTGGGCGCGCGAAGGCCTTCTGCGCCCAGGCCCCATCAATGCCCCCTGAGCCAGCTGGTCCGATCAGCGCCGAGGCCCCGTCGCACCGACGGCCCCAAACAATCTTCTGGCAGCTGCATTCTGCAAAGGAAAACTCTCCTCGGGCAGCAAACCACAGCCCCAACGCGCCTCGGATCGAGAATACACGCAAGCCGTTTTCGCCCCCGGCCCCCCGCTCTCCATAGAGCGAACCGGGGCAGGGCTGCCCAGGCTCCCTGGGCCCTGCTGCTTTGCTGAGGGTCACCGGTGCCCGAAACCCACTCCCCACGGGTTCTCCTTCATGGGGAAGCAGGATTGGGCGCGCGAAGGCCTTCTGCGCCCAGGCCCCAGCCATGTCCCCTGAGCCAGCTCGGCCGCTCAGCGCCTACGCCCCGTCGCACCAACAGCCCGAAACAATCTTCTGGCAGCTGAATTCTGCAAAGGGAAACGCTCATCGGGCAGCAAACGACAGCCCCAACGCGCCTCGGATCAAGAAAGCAACGCAAGCCGTTTTCGCCCCCGGCCCCCCCCCACTCCATAGGGCGAACCGGGGCTGGGCTGCCCCGGCTCCCTGGGCCCTGCTGCTTTGCTGGGCGTCTCCGGTGCCCGAAAGCCACTCCCCACGGGTTCTCCTTCGTGGTTAATCAGGATTGGTCGCGGGAATCCTTCTGCGCCCAGGCCCCAGCCATGCCCCCTGAGCCAGCTCGTCCGCTCAGCGCCTATGCCCCGTCGCACCGACAGCCCGAAACAATCTTCTGTCAGCTGCATTCTGCAAAGGGAAACTCTCCTCGGGCAGCAAACCACAGCCCCAACGCGCCTCGGATCGAGAAAGCAACGCAAACAGTTTTCGCCCCCGGACCCCGCTCTCCATAGAGCGAACCGGGGCTGGGCTGCCCAGCCTCCCTGGGCCCTGCTGCTTTGCTGGGGGTGTCCGGTGCCCGAAACCCACTCCCCACGTGTTCTCCTTCGTGGGGAAGCAGGATTGGGCGCGCGAAGGCCTTCTGCGCCCAGGCCCCAGAGATGCCCCCTGAGCCAGCTCGGCCGCGCAGCGCCTAGGCCCCGTCGCACCGATGGCCTGAAACAATCTTCTGGCAGCTGCATTCTGCAAAGGAAAACTCTCCTCGGGCAGCAAACCACAGCCCCAACGCGCCTCGGATCTAGAAAGCAACGCAAGCCGTTTTCGCCCCCGGCCCCCCCCTCTCCATAGAGCGAACCGGGGCTGGGCTGCCCGGCTCCCTGGGCCCTGCTGCTTTGCTGGGGGTCTCCAGTGCCTGAAACCCACTCCCCACGGGTTCTCCTTCGTGGGGAAGCAGGATTGGGCGCGCGAAGCCTTCTGCGCCCAGGCCCCAGCCATGCCCCCTGAGCCAGCTCAGCTGCTCAGCGCCTAGGCCCCGTCGCACCGAAGGCCCCAAACAATCTTCTGGCAGCTGCATTCTGCAAAAGGAAACTCTCCTCGGGCAGCAAACCACAGCCCCAACGCGCCTCGGATCGAGAAAGCAACGCAAGCCGTTTTCAACCCGGGCCCCCGCTCTCCATAGAGCGAACCGGGGCTGGGCTGCCCCGGCTCCCTGGGCCCTGCTGCTTTGCTGGGGGTCTCCGGTGCCCGAAACCCACTCCCCACGGGTTCTCCTTCGTGGGGAAGCAGGAATGGGCGCGCGAAGCCTTCTGCGCCCAGGCCCCAGCCATGCCCCATGAGCCGGCTCCGCCACTCAGCGCCGAGGCTCCTTTGAATCCACGGCCATAAACGAACTACTGGCAGCTGCATTCTGCAAAGGGAAACTCTCCTCCGGCAGCAAACCACAGCCCCAACGCGCCTCGGATCGAGAAAGCAACGCAAGCCGTTTTCGCCCCCGCCCCCCCGCTCTCCATAGGGCGAACCGGGGCTGGGCTGCCCGGCTCCTTGGGCCCTGCTGCTTTGCTGGGTGTCTCCGGTGCCCGAAACCCACTCCCCACGGGTGCTCCTTCGTGGGGAAGCAGGATTGGGTGCGCGAAGGCCTTCTGCGCCCAGGCCCCAGCCAGCCCCCTGAGCCAGCTCGGCCGCTCAGCGCCTAGGCCCCGTCGCACGGACAGCCTGAAACAATCTTCTGGCAGCTGCATTCTGCAAAGGGAAACTCTCCTCGGGCAGCAAACCACAGCCCCAACGCGCCTCGGATCGAGAAAGCAACGCAAGCCGTTTTCGCCCCCGGCCCCCCCGCTCTCCATAGAGCGAACCGGGGCTGGGCTGCCCCGGCTCCCTGGGCCCTGCTGCTTTGCTGGGGGTCTCCGGTGCCCGAAACCCACTCCCCACGGGTTCTCCTTCGTGGTTAATCAGGATTGGGCGCACGAAGCCTTCGGCGCCCAGGCCCCAGCCATGCCCCCTGAGCCAACTCGGCCGCTCAGCGCCTAGGCCCCGTCGCACCGAAGGCCCCAAACAATCTTCTGGCAGCTGCATTCTGCAAAGGGAAACTCTCCTCGGGCAGCAAACCACAGCCCCAACGCGCCTCGGATCGAGAAAGCAACGCAAGCCGTTTTCGCCCCCGGCCCCCCGCTCTCCATAGAGCGAACTGGGGCTGGGATGCCCTGGCTCCTTGGGCCTTGCTGCTTTGCTGGGGGTCTCCGGTGCCCGAAACCCACTCCCCACGGGATCTCCTTAATGGGGAAGAAGGATTGGGCGCGCGAAGCCTTCTGCGCCCAGGCCCCAGCCATGCCCCCTGAGCCAGCTCAGCCGCTCAGCGCCTAGGCCCCGTCGCACCGAAGGCCCCAAACAATCTTCTGTCAGCTGCATTCTGCAAAGGGAAACTCTCCTCGGGCAGCAAACCACAGCCCCAACGCGCCTCGGATCGAGAAAGCAACGCAAGCCGTTTTCGCCCCCGGCCCCCCGCTCTGCATAGAGCGAACCGGGGCTGGGATGCCCTGGCTCCTTGGGCCTAGCTGCTTTGCTGGGGGTCTCCGGTGCCCGAAACCCACTCCCCACGGGTTCTCCTTCATGTGGAAGAAGGATTGGGCGCGCGAAGGCCTTCTGCGCCCACGCCCCAGTCATGGCCCCTGAGCCAGCTCGGCGACTCAGCGCCAAGGCCCCGTCCTACCGACGGCCCCAACCAATCTTCTGGCAGCTGCATTCTGCAAAGGGAAAAGCTCCTCGGGCAGCAAACCACAGCCCCAACGCGCCTCGGATTGAGAAAGCAACGCAAGCCGTTTTCGCCCCCGGCCCACGCCACTCCATAGGGCGAACCGGGGCTGGGTTGCCCAGCCTACCTGGGCCCTGCTGCTTTGCTGGGGGTCTCCGGTGCCCGAAACCCACTCCCCACGGGTTCTCCTTTGTGGGGAAGCAGGATTGGGCGCGCGAAGGCCTTCTGCGCCCAGGCCCCAGCCAGCCCCCTGAGCCAGCACGGCCGCTCAGCGCCGAGGCCCCGTCGCACCGACAGCACGAAACAATCTTCTGGCAGCTGCATTCTGCAAAGGGAAACTCTCCTCGGTCAGCAAACCACAGCCCCAACGCGCCTCGGATCGAGAAAGCAACGCAAGCCGTTTTCGCCCCCGGCCCCCCGCTCTCCAAAGAGCGAACCGGGGCTGGGCTGCCCCGGCTCCCTGGGCCCTGCTGCTTTGCTGGGGGTCTCCGGTGCCTGAAACCCACTCCCCACGGGTTCTCCTTCGTGGGGAAGCAGGAATGGGCGTGCGAAACCTTCTGCGCCCAGGCCCCAGCCATGCCCAATGAGCCGGCTCCGCCACTCAGCACCGTGGCTCCTTTGAATCGACGGCCATAAACGAAGTACTGGCAGCTGCATTCTGCAAAGGGAAACTCTCCTCGGGCAGCAAACCAGAGCCCCAACGCGCCTCGGATCGAGAAAGCAACGCAAGCCGTTTTCGCCCCCGGCCCCCCGCTCTTCATAGAGCGAACCGGGGCTGGGCTGCCCCGGCTCCCTGGGCCATGCTGCTTTGCTGGGGGTCTCCGGTGCCTGAAACCCACTCCCCATGGGTTCTCCTTCGTGGGGAAGCAGGATTGGGCGCGCGAAGCCTTCTGCGCCCAGGCCCCAGCCATGCCCCATGAGCTGGCTCCGCCACTCAGCGCCGAGGCTTTTTCGAATCGACGGCCATAAACGAACTTCTGGCAGCTGCATTCTGCAAACGGAAACTCTCCTCGGGCAGCAAACCACAGCCCCAACGCGCCTCGGGTGGAGAATGCAACGCAAGCCGTTTTCGCCCCCGGCACCGGGCTCGCAATAGGGCGAAATAGGGCTGGGCTCCCCAGGCTCCCTGGGCCCTGCTGCTTTGCTGGGGGTCTCCGGTGCCCGAAACCCACTCCCCACGGGTTCTCCTTCGTGGGGAAGCAGGATTGGGCGCGGGAAGCCTTCTGCGCCCAGGCCCCAGCCATGCCCCCTGAGCCAGCACGGCCGCTCAGCGCCGAGGCCCCGTCGCACGGACAGCCCGAAACAATCTTCTGGCAGCTGCATTCTGCAAAGGGAAACTCTCCTCGGGCAGCAAACCACAGCCCCAACGCGCCTCAGATCGAGAAAGCAACGCAAGCCGTTTTCGCCCCCGGCCCCCCCGCTCTCCATAGAGCGAACCGGGGCTGGGCTGCCCTGGCTCCTTGGGCCTTGCTGCTTTGCTGGGGGTCTCCGGTGCCCGAAACCCACTCCCCACGGGTTCTCCTTCATGTGGAAGAAGGATTGGGCGCGCGAAGGCCTTCTGCGCCCACGCCCCAGCCATGGCCCCTGAGCCAGCTCGGCGACTCAGCGCCAAGGCCCCGTCCTACCGACGGCCCCAACCAATCTTCTGGCAGCTGCATTCTGCAAAGGGAAACGCTCCTCGGGCAGCAAACCACAGCCCCAACGCGCCTCGGATCGAGAAAGCAACGCAAGCCGTTTTCGCCCCCGGCCCCCCGCTCTCCATAGAGCGAAATAGGGCTGGGCTCCCCAGGCTCCCTGGGCCCTGCTGCTTTGCTGGGGGTCTCCGGTGCCGAAACCCACTCCCCACGGGTTCTCCTTCGTGGGGAAGCAGGATTGGGCGCGCGAAGCCTTCTGCGCCCAGGCCCCAGCCATGCCCCCTGAGCCAGCTCGGCCGCTCAGTGCCTAGGCCCCGTCGCACCGAAGGCCCCAACCAATCTTCTGGCAGCTGCATTCTGCAAAGGGAAACTCTCCTCGGGCAGCAAACCACAGCCCCAACGCGCCTCGGATCGAGAAAGCAACGCAAGCCGTTTTCGCCCCCGGCCTCCCGCTCTCCATAGAGCGAACCGGGGCTGGGCTGCCCTGGCTCCTTGGGCCTTGCTGCTTTGCTGGGTGTCTCTGGTGCCCGAAACCCACTCCCCACGGGTTCTCCTTCATGGGGAAGCAGGATTGGGCGCGCGAAGGCCTTCTGCGCCCACGCCCCAGCCATGGCCCCTGAGCCAGCTCGGCGACTCAGCGCCGAGGCCCCGTCCTACCGACGGCCCCAACCAATCTTCTGGCAGCTGCATTCTGCAAAGGGAAACTCTCCTCGGGCAGCAAACGACAGCCCCAACGCGCCTCGGATCGAGAAAGCAACGCAAGCCGTTTTCGCCCCTGGCCCACGCCACTCCATAGGGCAAACCGGGGCTGGGCTGCCCCGGCTCCCTGGGCCCTGCTGCTTTGCTGGGCGTCTCCGGTGCCCGAAAGCCACTCCCCACGGGTTCTCCTTCGTGGTTAATCAGGATTGGGCGCGGGAAGCCTTCTGCGCCCAGGCCCCAGCCATGCCCCCTGAGCCAGCTCGGCCGCGCAGCGCCTAGGCCCCGTCGCACCGACGGCCCCAAACAATCTTCTGGCAGCTGCATTCTGCAAAGGGAAACTCTCCTCCGTCAGCAAACCACAGCCCCAACGCGCCTCGGATCGAGAAAGCAACGCAAGCCGTTTTCGCCCCCGGCCCCCCGCTCTACATAGAGCGAACCGGGGCTGGGCTGCCCCGGCTCCCTGGGCCCTGCTGCTTTGCTGGGTGTCTCCGGTGCCCGAAACCCACTCCCCACGGGTTCTCCTTTGTGGGGAAGCAGGATTGGGCGCGCGAAGACCTTCTGCGCCCAGGCCCCAGCCATGCCCCCTGAGCCAGCACGGCCGCTCAGCGCCGAGTCCCCGTCGCACCGACAGCCCGAAACAATCTTCTGTCAGCTGCATTCTGCAAAGGGTAACTCTCCTCGGGCAGCAAACCACAGCCCCAACGCGCCTCGGATCGAGAAAGCAACGCAAGCCGTTTTCGCCCCCGGCCCCCCGCTCTCCATAGAGCGAACCGGGGCTGGGCTGCCCAGCCTCCCTGGGCCCTGCTGCTTTGCTGGGCGTCTCCGGTGCCAGAAACCCACTCCCCACGGGTTCTCCTTCGTGGGGAAGCAGGATTGGGCGCGCGAAGCCTTCTGCGCCCAGGCCCCAGCCATGCCCCCTGAGCCATCACGGCCGCTCAGCGCCGAGGCCCCGTCGCACCGACGGCCCCAACCAATCTTCTGGCAGCTGCATTCTGCAAAGGGAAACTCTCCTCGGGCAGCAAACCACAGCCCCAACGCGCCTCGGATCGAGAAAGCAACGCAAGCTGTTTTCGCACCCGGCCCACGCCACTCCATAGGGCGAACCGGGGCTGGGCTGCCCCGGCTCCCTGGGCCCTGCTGCTTTGCTGGGGGTCTCCGGTGCCCGAAACCCACTCCCCACGGGCTCTCCTTCGTGGGGAAGCAGGATTGGGCGCGCGAAGGCCTTCTGCGCCCAGGCCCCATCAATGCCCCCTGAGCCAGCTGGTCCGATTAGCGCCGAGGCCCCGTCGCACCGACGGCCCCAAACAATCTTCTGGCAGCTGCATTCTGCAAAGGAAAACTCTCCTCGGGCAGCAAACCACAGCCCCAACGCGCCTCGGATCGAGAATACAACGCAAGCCGTTTTCGCCCCCGGCCCCCCGCTCTCCATAGAGCGAACCGGGGCAGGGCTGCCCAGGCTCCCTGGGCCCTGCTGCTTTGCTGAGGGTCACCGGTGCCCGAAACCCACTCCCCACGGGTTCTCCTTCATGGGGAAGCAGGATTGGGCGCGCGAAGGCCTTCTGCGCCCAGGCCCCAGCCATGTCCCCTGAGCCAGCTCGGCCGCTCAGCGCCTACGCCCCGTCGCACCAACAGCCCGAAACAATCTTCTGGCAGCTGAATTCTGCAAAGGGAAACGCTCATCGGGCAGCAAACGACAGCCCCAACGCGCCTCGGATCAAGAAAGCAACGCAAGCCGTTTTCGCCCCCGGCCCCCCCCCACTCCATAGGGCGAACCGGGGCTGGGCTGCCCCGGCTCCCTGGGCCCTGCTGCTTTGCTGGGCGTCTCCGGTGCCCGAAAGCCACTCCCCACGGGTTCTCCTTCGTGGTTAATCAGGATTGGTCGCGGGAATCCTTCTGCGCCCAGGCCCCAGCCATGCCCCCTGAGCCAGCTCGTCCGCTCAGCGCCTATGCCCCGTCGCACCGACAGCCCGAAACAATCTTCTGTCAGCTGCATTCTGCAAAGGGAAACTCTCCTCGGGCAGCAAACCACAGCCCCAACGCGCCTCGGATCGAGAAAGCAACGCAAACAGTTTTCGCCCCCGGACCCCGCTCTCCATAGAGCGAACCGGGGCTGGGCTGCCCAGCCTCCCTGGGCCCTGCTGCTTTGCTGGGGGTCTCCGGTGCCCGAAACCCACTCCCCACGGGTTCTCCTTCGTGGGGAAGCAGGATTGGGCGCGCGAAGGCCTTCTGCGCCCAGGCCCCAGAGATGCCCCCTGAGCCAGCTCGGCCGCGCAGCGCCTAGGCCCCGTCGCACCGATGGCCTGAAACAATCTTCTGGCAGCTGCATTCTGCAAAGGAAAACTCTCCTCGGGCAGCAAACCACAGCCCCAACGCGCCTCGGATCGAGAAAGCAACGCAAGCCGTTTTCGCCCCCGGCCCCCCGCTCTCCAAAGAGCGAACCGGGGCTGGGCTGCCCCGGCTCCCTGGGCCCTGCTGCTTTGCTGGGGGTCTCCGGTGCCTGAAACCCACTCCCCACGGGTTCTCCTTCGTGGGGAAGCAGGAATGGGCGTGCGAAACCTTCTGCGCCCAGGCCCCAGCCATGCCCAATGAGCCGGCTCCGCCACTCAGCACCGTGGCTCCTTTGAATCGACGGCCATAAACGAAGTACTGGCAGCTGCATTCTGCAAAGGGAAACTCTCCTCGGGCAGCAAACCAGAGCCCCAACGCGCCTCGGATCGAGAAAGCAACGCAAGCCGTTTTCGCCCCCGGCCCCCCGCTCTTCATAGAGCGAACCGGGGCTGGGCTGCCCCGGCTCCCTGGGCCCTGCTGCTTTGCTGGGGGTCTCCGGTGCCTGAAACCCACTCCCCATGGGTTCTCCTTCGTGGGGAAGCAGGATTGGGCGCGCGAAGCCTTCTGCGCCCAGGCCCCAGCCATGCCCCATGAGCTGGCTCCGCCACTCAGCGCCGAGGCTTTTTCGAATCGACGGCCATAAACGAACTTCTGGCAGCTGCATTCTGCAAACGGAAACTCTCCTCGGGCAGCAAACCACAGCCCCAACGCGCCTCGGGTGGAGAATGCAACGCAAGCCGTTTTCGCCCCCGGCACCGGGCTCGCAATAGGGCGAAATAGGGCTGGGCTCCCCAGGCTCCCTGGGCCCTGCTGCTTTGCTGGGGGTCTCCGGTGCCCGAAACCCACTCCCCACGGGTTCTCCTTCGTGGGGAAGCAGGATTGGGCGCGGGAAGCCTTCTGCGCCCAGGCCCCAGCCATGCCCCCTGAGCCAGCACGGCCGCTCAGCGCCGAGGCCCCGTCGCACGGACAGCCCGAAACAATCTTCTGGCAGCTGCATTCTGCAAAGGGAAACTCTCCTCGGGCAGCAAACCACAGCCCCAACGCGCCTCAGATCGAGAAAGCAACGCAAGCCGTTTTCGCCCCCGGCCCCCCCGCTCTCCATAGAGCGAACCGGGGCTGGGCTGCCCTGGCTCCTTGGGCCTTGCTGCTTTGCTGGGCGTCTCCGGTGCCCGAAACCCACTCCCCACGGGTTCTCCTTCATGTGGAAGAAGGATTGGGCGCGCGAAGGCCTTCTGCGCCCACGCCCCAGCCATGGCCCCTGAGCCAGCTCGGCGACTCAGCGCCAAGGCCCCGTCCTACCGACGGCCCCAACCAATCTTCTGGCAGCTGCATTCTGCAAAGGGAAACGCTCCTCGGGCAGCAAACCACAGCCCCAACGCGCCTCGGATCGAGAAAGCAACGCAAGCCGTTTTCGCCCCCGGCCCCCCGCTCTCCATAGAGCGAAATAGGGCTGGGCTCCCCAGGCTCCCTGGGCCCTGCTGCTTTGCTGGGGGTCTCCGGTGCCGAAACCCACTCCCCACGGGTTCTCCTTCGTGGGGAAGCAGGATTGGGCGCGCGAAGCCTTCTGCGCCCAGGCCCCAGCCATGCCCCCTGAGCCAGCTCGGCCGCTCAGTGCCTAGGCCCCGTCGCACCGAAGGCCCCAACCAATCTTCTGGCAGCTGCATTCTGCAAAGGGAAACTCTCCTCGGGCAGCAAACCACAGCCCCAACGCGCCTCGGATCGAGAAAGCAACGCAAGCCGTTTTCGCCCCCGGCCTCCCGCTCTCCATAGAGCGAACCGGGGCTGGGCTGCCCTGGCTCCTTGGGCCTTGCTGCTTTGCTGGGTGTCTCTGGTGCCCGAAACCCACTCCCCACGGGTTCTCCTTCATGGGGAAGCAGGATTGGGCGCGCGAAGGCCTTCTGCGCCCAGGCCCCAGCCATGTCCCCTGAGCCAGCTCGGCCGCTCAGCGCCTACGCCCCGTCGCACCAACAGCCCGAAACAATCTTCTGGCAGCTGAATTCTGCAAAGGGAAACGCTCATCGGGCAGCAAACGACAGCCCCAACGCGCCTCGGATCAAGAAAGCAACGCAAGCCGTTTTCGCCCCCGGCCCCCCCCCACTCCATAGGGCGAACCGGGGCTGGGCTGCCCCGGCTCCCTGGGCCCTGCTGCTTTGCTGGGCGTCTCCGGTGCCCGAAAGCCACTCCCCACGGGTTCTCCTTCGTGGTTAATCAGGATTGGTCGCGGGAATCCTTCTGCGCCCAGGCCCCAGCCATGCCCCCTGAGCCAGCTCGTCCGCTCAGCGCCTATGCCCCGTCGCACCGACAGCCCGAAACAATCTTCTGTCAGCTGCATTCTGCAAAGGGAAACTCTCCTCGGGCAGCAAACCACAGCCCCAACGCGCCTCGGATCGAGAAAGCAACGCAAACAGTTTTCGCCCCCGGACCCCGCTCTCCATAGAGCGAACCGGGGCTGGGCTGCCCAGCCTCCCTGGGCCCTGCTGCTTTGCTGGGGGTCTCCGGTGCCCGAAACCCACTCCCCACGGGTTCTCCTTCGTGGGGAAGCAGGATTGGGCGCGCGAAGGCCTTCTGCGCCCAGGCCCCAGAGATGCCCCCTGAGCCAGCTCGGCCGCGCAGCGCCTAGGCCCCGTCGCACCGATGGCCTGAAACAATCTTCTGGCAGCTGCATTCTGCAAAGGAAAACTCTCCTCGGGCAGCAAACCACAGCCCCAACGCGCCTCGGATCGAGAAAGCAACGCAAGCCGTTTTCGCCCCCGGCCCCCCGCTCTCCAAAGAGCGAACCGGGGCTGGGCTGCCCCGGCTCCCTGGGCCCTGCTGCTTTGCTGGGGGTCTCCGGTGCCTGAAACCCACTCCCCACGGGTTCTCCTTCGTGGGGAAGCAGGAATGGGCGTGCGAAACCTTCTGCGCCCAGGCCCCAGCCATGCCCAATGAGCCGGCTCCGCCACTCAGCACCGTGGCTCCTTTGAATCGACGGCCATAAACGAAGTACTGGCAGCTGCATTCTGCAAAGGGAAACTCTCCTCGGGCAGCAAACCAGAGCCCCAACGCGCCTCGGATCGAGAAAGCAACGCAAGCCGTTTTCGCCCCCGGCCCCCCGCTCTTCATAGAGCGAACCGGGGCTGGGCTGCCCCGGCTCCCTGGGCCCTGCTGCTTTGCTGGGGGTCTCCGGTGCCTGAAACCCACTCCCCATGGGTTCTCCTTCGTGGGGAAGCAGGATTGGGCGCGCGAAGCCTTCTGCGCCCAGGCCCCAGCCATGCCCCATGAGCTGGCTCCGCCACTCAGCGCCGAGGCTTTTTCGAATCGACGGCCATAAACGAACTTCTGGCAGCTGCATTCTGCAAACGGAAACTCTCCTCGGGCAGCAAACCACAGCCCCAACGCGCCTCGGGTGGAGAATGCAACGCAAGCCGTTTTCGCCCCCGGCACCGGGCTCGCAATAGGGCGAAATAGGGCTGGGCTCCCCAGGCTCCCTGGGCCCTGCTGCTTTGCTGGGGGTCTCCGGTGCCCGAAACCCACTCCCCACGGGTTCTCCTTCGTGGGGAAGCAGGATTGGGCGCGGGAAGCCTTCTGCGCCCAGGCCCCAGCCATGCCCCCTGAGCCAGCACGGCCGCTCAGCGCCGAGGCCCCGTCGCACGGACAGCCCGAAACAATCTTCTGGCAGCTGCATTCTGCAAAGGGAAACTCTCCTCGGGCAGCAAACCACAGCCCCAACGCGCCTCAGATCGAGAAAGCAACGCAAGCCGTTTTCGCCCCCGGCCCCCCCGCTCTCCATAGAGCGAACCGGGGCTGGGCTGCCCTGGCTCCTTGGGCCTTGCTGCTTTGCTGGGGGTCTCCGGTGCCCGAAACCCACTCCCCACGGGTTCTCCTTCATGTGGAAGAAGGATTGGGCGCGCGAAGGCCTTCTGCGCCCACGCCCCAGCCATGGCCCCTGAGCCAGCTCGGCGACTCAGCGCCAAGGCCCCGTCCTACCGACGGCCCCAACCAATCTTCTGGCAGCTGCATTCTGCAAAGGGAAACGCTCCTCGGGCAGCAAACCACAGCCCCAACGCGCCTCGGATCGAGAAAGCAACGCAAGCCGTTTTCGCCCCCGGCCCCCCGCTCTCCATAGAGCGAAATAGGGCTGGGCTCCCCAGGCTCCCTGGGCCCTGCTGCTTTGCTGGGGGTCTCCGGTGCCGAAACCCACTCCCCACGGGTTCTCCTTCGTGGGGAAGCAGGATTGGGCGCGCGAAGCCTTCTGCGCCCAGGCCCCAGCCATGCCCCCTGAGCCAGCTCGGCCGCTCAGTGCCTAGGCCCCGTCGCACCGAAGGCCCCAACCAATCTTCTGGCAGCTGCATTCTGCAAAGGGAAACTCTCCTCGGGCAGCAAACCACAGCCCCAACGCGCCTCGGATCGAGAAAGCAACGCAAGCCGTTTTCGCCCCCGGCCTCCCGCTCTCCATAGAGCGAACCGGGGCTGGGCTGCCCTGGCTCCTTGGGCCTTGCTGCTTTGCTGGGTGTCTCTGGTGCCCGAAACCCACTCCCCACGGGTTCTCCTTCATGGGGAAGCAGGATTGGGCGCGCGAAGGCCTTCTGCGCCCACGCCCCAGCCATGGCCCCTGAGCCAGCTCGGCGACTCAGCGCCGAGGCCCCGTCCTACCGACGGCCCCAACCAATCTTCTGGCAGCTGCATTCTGCAAAGGGAAACTCTCCTCGGGCAGCAAACGACAGCCCCAACGCGCCTCGGATCGAGAAAGCAACGCAAGCCGTTTTCGCCCCTGGCCCACGCCACTCCATAGGGCAAACCGGGGCTGGGCTGCCCCGGCTCCCTGGGCCCTGCTGCTTTGCTGGGCGTCTCCGGTGCCCGAAAGCCACTCCCCACGGGTTCTCCTTCGTGGTTAATCAGGATTGGGCGCGGGAAGCCTTCTGCGCCCAGGCCCCAGCCATGCCCCCTGAGCCAGCTCGGCCGCGCAGCGCCTAGGCCCCGTCGCACCGACGGCCCCAAACAATCTTCTGGCAGCTGCATTCTGCAAAGGGAAACTCTCCTCGGGCAGCAAACCACAGCCCCAACGCGCCTCGGATCGAGAAAGCAACGCAAGCCGTTTTCGCCCCCGGCCCCCCGCTCTACATAGAGCGAACCGGGGCTGGGCTGCCCCGGCTCCCTGGGTCCTGCTGCTTTGCTGGGTGTCTCCGGTGCCCGAAACCCACTCCCCACGGGTTCTCCTTTGTGGGTAAGCAGGATTGGGCGCGCGAAGACCTTCTGCGCCCAGGCCCCAGCCATGCCCCCTGAGCCAGCACGGCCGCTCAGCGCCGAGTCCCCGTCGCACCGACAGCCCGAAACAATCTTCTGTCAGCTGCATTCTGCAAAGGGTAACTCTCCTCGGGCAGCAAACCACAGCCCCAACGCGCCTCGGATCGAGAAAGCAACGCAAGCCGTTTTCGCCCCCGGCCCCCCGCTCTCCATAGAGCGAACCGGGGCTGGGCTGCCCAGCCTCCCTGGGCCCTGCTGCTTTGCTGGGCGTCTCCGGTGCCAGAAACCCACTCCCCACGGGTTCTCCTTCGTGGGGAAGCAGGATTGGGCGCGCGAAGCCTTCTGCGCCCAGGCCCCAGCCATGCCCCCTGAGCCATCACGGCCGCTCAGCGCCGAGGCCCCGTCGCACCGACGGCCCCAACCAATCTTCTGGCAGCTGCATTCTGCAAAGGGAAACTCTCCTCGGGCAGCAAACCACAGCCCCAACGCGCCTCGGATCGAGAAAGCAACGCAAGCTGTTTTCGCACCCGGCCCACGCCACTCCATAGGGCGAACCGGGGCTGGGCTGCCCCGGCTCCCTGGGCCCTGCTGCTTTGCTGGGGGTCTCCGGTGCCCGAAACCCACTCCCCACGGGCTCTCCTTCGTGGGGAAGCAGGATTGGGCGCGCGAAGGCCTTCTGCGCCCAGGCCCCATCAATGCCCCCTGAGCCAGCTGGTCCGATTAGCGCCGAGGCCCCGTCGCACCGACGGCCCCAAACAATCTTCTGGCAGCTGCATTCTGCAAAGGAAAACTCTCCTCGGGCAGCAAACCACAGCCCCAACGCGCCTCGGATCGAGAATACAACGCAAGCCGTTTTCGCCCCCGGCCCCCCGCTCTCCATAGAGCGAACCGGGGCAGGGCTGCCCAGGCTCCCTGGGCCCTGCTGCTTTGCTGAGGGTCACCGGTGCCCGAAACCCACTCCCCACGGGTTCTCCTTCATGGGGAAGCAGGATTGGGCGCGCGAAGGCCTTCTGCGCCCAGGCCCCAGCCATGTCCCCTGAGCCAGCTCGGCCGCTCAGCGCCTACGCCCCGTCGCACCAACAGCCCGAAACAATCTTCTGGCAGCTGAATTCTGCAAAGGGAAACGCTCATCGGGCAGCAAACGACAGCCCCAACGCGCCTCGGATCAAGAAAGCAACGCAAGCCGTTTTCGCCCCCGGCCCCCCCCCACTCCATAGGGCGAACCGGGGCTGGGCTGCCCCGGCTCCCTGGGCCCTGCTGCTTTGCTGGGCGTCTCCGGTGCCCGAAAGCCACTCCCCACGGGTTCTCCTTCGTGGTTAATCAGGATTGGTCGCGGGAATCCTTCTGCGCCCAGGCCCCAGCCATGCCCCCTGAGCCAGCTCGTCCGCTCAGCGCCTATGCCCCGTCGCACCGACAGCCCGAAACAATCTTCTGTCAGCTGCATTCTGCAAAGGGAAACTCTCCTCGGGCAGCAAACCACAGCCCCAACGCGCCTCGGATCGAGAAAGCAACGCAAACAGTTTTCGCCCCCGGACCCCGCTCTCCATAGAGCGAACCGGGGCTGGGCTGCCCAGCCTCCCTGGGCCCTGCTGCTTTGCTGGGGGTCTCCGGTGCCCGAAACCCACTCCCCACGGGTTCTCCTTCGTGGGGAAGCAGGATTGGGCGCGCGAAGGCCTTCTGCGCCCAGGCCCCAGAGATGCCCCCTGAGCCAGCTCGGCCGCGCAGCGCCTAGGCCCCGTCGCACCGATGGCCTGAAACAATCTTCTGGCAGCTGCATTCTGCAAAGGAAAACTCTCCTCGGGCAGCAAACCACAGCCCCAACGCGCCTCGGATCTAGAAAGCAACGCAAGCCGTTTTCGCCCCCGGCCCCCCCCTCTCCATAGAGCGAACCGGGGCTGGGCTGCCCGGCTCCCTGGGCCCTGCTGCTTTGCTGGGGGTCTCCAGTGCCTGAAACCCACTCCCCACGGGTTCTCCTTCGTGGGGAAGCAGGATTGGGCGCGCGAAGCCTTCTGCGCCCAGGCCCCAGCCATGCCCCCTGAGCCAGCTCAGCTGCTCAGCGCCTAGGCCCCGTCGCACCGAAGGCCCCAAACAATCTTCTGGCAGCTGCATTCTGCAAAAGGAAACTCTCCTCGGGCAGCAAACCACAGCCCCAACGCGCCTCGGATCGAGAAAGCAACGCAAGCCGTTTTCAACCCGGGCCCCCGCTCTCCATAGAGCGAACCGGGGCTGGGCTGCCCCGGCTCCCTGGGCCCTGCTGCTTTGCTGGGGGTCTCCGGTGCCCGAAACCCACTCCCCACGGGTTCTCCTTCGTGGGGAAGCAGGAATGGGCGCGCGAAGCCTTCTGCGCCCAGGCCCCAGCCATGCCCCATGAGCCGGCTCCGCCACTCAGCGCCGAGGCTCCTTTGAATCCACGGCCATAAACGAACTACTGGCAGCTGCATTCTGCAAAGGGAAACTCTCCTCCGGCAGCAAACCACAGCCCCAACGCGCCTCGGATCGAGAAAGCAACGCAAGCCGTTTTCGCCCCCGCCCCCCCGCTCTCCATAGGGCGAACCGGGGCTGGGCTGCCCGGCTCCTTGGGCCCTGCTGCTTTGCTGGGTGTCTCCGGTGCCCGAAACCCACTCCCCACGGGTGCTCCTTCGTGGGGAAGCAGGATTGGGTGCGCGAAGGCCTTCTGCGCCCAGGCCCCAGCCAGCCCCCTGAGCCAGCTCGGCCGCTCAGCGCCTAGGCCCCGTCGCACGGACAGCCTGAAACAATCTTCTGGCAGCTGCATTCTGCAAAGGGAAACTCTCCTCGGGCAGCAAACCACAGCCCCAACGCGCCTCGGATCGAGAAAGCAACGCAAGCCGTTTTCGCCCCCGGCCCCCCCGCTCTCCATAGAGCGAACCGGGGCTGGGCTGCCCCGGCTCCCTGGGCCCTGCTGCTTTGCTGGGGGTCTCCGGTGCCCGAAACCCACTCCCCACGGGTTCTCCTTCGTGGTTAATCAGGATTGGGCGCACGAAGCCTTCTGCGCCCAGGCCCCAGCCATGCCCCCTGAGCCAACTCGGCCTCTCAGCGCCTAGGCCCCGTCGCACCGAAGGCCCCAAACAATCTTCTGGCAGCTGCATTCTGCAAAGGGAAACTCTCCTCGGGCAGCAAACCACAGCCCCAACGCGCCTCGGATCGAGAAAGCAACGCAAGCCGTTTTCGCCCCCGGCCCCCCGCTCTCCATAGAGCGAACTGGGGCTGGGATGCCCTGGCTCCTTGGGCCTTGCTGCTTTGCTGGGGGTCTCCGGTGCCCGAAACCCACTCCCCACGGGATCTCCTTAATGGGGAAGAAGGATTGGGCGCGCGAAGCCTTCTGCGCCCAGGCCCCAGCCATGCCCCCTGAGCCAGCTCAGCCGCTCAGCGCCTAGGCCCCGTCGCACCGAAGGCCCCAAACAATCTTCTGTCAGCTGCATTCTGCAAAGGGAAACTCTCCTCGGGCAGCAAACCACAGCCCCAACGCGCCTCGGATCGAGAAAGCAACGCAAGCCGTTTTCGCCCCCGGCCCCCCGCTCTGCATAGAGCGAACCGGGGCTGGGATGCCCTGGCTCCTTGGGCCTAGCTGCTTTGCTGGGGGTCTCCGGTGCCCGAAACCCACTCCCCACGGGTTCTCCTTCATGTGGAAGAAGGATTGGGCCCGCGAAGGCCTTCTGCGCCCACGCCCCAGTCATGGCCCCTGAGCCAGCTCGGCGACTCAGCGCCAAGGCCCCGTCCTACCGACGGCCCCAACCAATCTTCTGGCAGCTGCATTCTGCAAAGGGAAAAGCTCCTCGGGCAGCAAACCACAGCCCCAACGCGCCTCGGATTGAGAAAGCAACGCAAGCCGTTTTCGCCCCCGGCCCACGCCACTCCATAGGGCGAACCGGGGCTGGGTTGCCCAGCCTACCTGGGCCCTGCTGCTTTGCTGGGGGTCTCCGGTGCCCGAAACCCACTCCCCACGGGTTCTCCTTTGTGGGGAAGCAGGATTGGGCGCGCGAAGGCCTTCTGCGCCCAGGCCCCAGCCAGCCCCCTGAGCCAGCACGGCCGCTCAGCGCCGAGGCCCCGTCGCACCGACAGCACGAAACAATCTTCTGGCAGCTGCATTCTGCAAAGGGAAACTCTCCTCGGTCAGCAAACCACAGCCCCAACGCGCCTCGGATCGAGAAAGCAACGCAAGCCGTTTTCGCCCCCGGCCCCCCGCTCTCCAAAGAGCGAACCGGGGCTGGGCTGCCCCGGCTCCCTGGGCCCTGCTGCTTTGCTGGGGGTCTCCGGTGCCTGAAACCCACTCCCCACGGGTTCTCCTTCGTGGGGACGCAGGAATGGGCGTGCGAAACCTTCTGCGCCCAGGCCCCAGCCATGCCCAATGAGCCGGCTCCGCCACTCAGCACCGTGGCTCCTTTGAATCGACGGCCATAAACGAAGTACTGGCAGCTGCATTCTGCAAAGGGAAACTCTCCTCGGGCAGCAAACCAGAGCCCCAACGCGCCTCGGATCGAGAAAGCAACGCAAGCCGTTTTCGCCCCCGGCCCCCCGCTCTTCATAGAGCGAACCGGGGCTGGGCTGCCCCGGCTCCCTGGGCCCTGCTGCTTTGCTGGGGGTCTCCGGTGCCTGAAACCCACTCCCCATGGGTTCTCCTTCGTGGGGAAGCAGGATTGGGCGCGCGAAGCCTTCTGCGCCCAGGCCCCAGCCATGCCCCATGAGCTGGCTCCGCCACTCAGCGCCGAGGCTTTTTCGAATCGACGGCCATAAACGAACTTCTGGCAGCTGCATTCTGCAAAGGGAAACTCTCCTCGGGCAGCAAACCACAGCCCCAACGCGCCTCGGGTGGAGAATGCAACGCAAGCCGTTTTCGCCCCCGGCACCGGGCTCGCAATAGGGCGAAATAGGGCTGGGCTCCCCAGGCTCCCTGGGCCCTGCTGCTTTGCTGGGGGTCTCCGCTGCCCGAAACCCACTCCCCACGGGTTCTCCTTCGTGGGGAAGCAGGATTGGGCGCGCGAAGCCTTCTGCGCCCAGGCCCCAGCCATGCCCCCTGAGCCAGCACGGCCGCTCAGCGCCGAGGCCCCGTCGCACGGACAGCCCGAAACAATCTTCTGGCAGCTGCATTCTGCAAAGGGAAACTCTCCTCGGGCAGCAAACCACAGCCCCAACGCGCCTCGGATCGAGAAAGCAACGCAAGCCGTTTTCGCCCCCGGCCCCCCCGCTCTCCATAGAGCGAACCGGGGCTGGGCTGCCCCGGCTCCCTGGGCCCTGCTGCTTTGCTGGGGGTCTCCGGTGCCCGAAACCCACTCCCCACGGGTTCTCCTTCGTGGTTAATCAGGATTGGGCGCACGAAGCCTTCTGCGCCCAGGCCCCAGCCATGCCCCCTGAGCCAACTCGGCCGCTCAGCGCCTAGGCCCCGTCGCACCGAAGGCCCCAAACAATCTTCTGGCAGCTGCATTCTGCAAAGGGAAACTCTCCTCGGGCAGCAAACCACAGCCCCAACGCGCCTCGGATCGAGAAAGCAACGCAAGCCGTTTTCGCCCCCGGCCCCCCGCTCTCCATAGAGCGAACTGGGGCTGGGATGCCCTGGCTCCTTGGGCCTTGCTGCTTTGCTGGGGGTCTCCGGTGCCCGAAACCCACTCCCCACGGGATCTCCTTAATGGGGAAGAAGGATTGGGCGCGCGAAGCCTTCTGCGCCCAGGCCCCAGCCATGCCCCCTGAGCCAGCTCAGCCGCTCAGCGCCTAGGCCCCGTCGCACCGAAGGCCCCAAACAATCTTCTGTCAGCTGCATTCTGCAAAGGGAAACTCTCCTCGGGCAGCAAACCACAGCCCCAACGCGCCTCGGATCGAGAAAGCAACGCAAGCCGTTTTCGCCCCCGGCCCCCCGCTCTGCATAGAGCGAACCGGGGCTGGGATGCCCTGGCTCCTTGGGCCTAGCTGCTTTGCTGGGGGTCTCCGGTGCCCGAAACCCACTCCCCACGGGTTCTCCTTCATGTGGAAGAAGGATTGGGCGCGCGAAGGCCTTCTGCGCCCACGCCCCAGTCATGGCCCCTGAGCCAGCTCGGCGACTCAGCGCCAAGGCCCCGTCCTACCGACGGCCCCAACCAATCTTCTGGCAGCTGCATTCTGCAAAGGGAAAAGCTCCTCGGGCAGCAAACCACAGCCCCAACGCGCCTCGGATTGAGAAAGCAACGCAAGCCGTTTTCGCCCCCGGCCCACGCCACTCCATAGGGCGAACCGGGGCTGGGTTGCCCAGCCTACCTGGGCCCTGCTGCTTTGCTGGGGGTCTCCGGTGCCCGAAACCCACTCCCCACGGGTTCTCCTTTGTGGGGAAGCAGGATTGGGCGCGCGAAGGCCTTCTGCGCCCAGGCCCCAGCCAGCCCCCTGAGCCAGCACGGCCGCTCAGCGCCAAGGCCCCGTCGCACCGACAGCACGAAACAATCTTCTGGCAGCTGCATTCTGCAAAGGGAAACTCTCCTCGGGCAGCAAACCACAGCCCCAACGCGCCTCGGATCGAGAAAGCAACGCAAGCCGTTTTCGCCCCCGGCCCCCCGCTCTCCAAAGAGCGAACCGGGGCTGGGCTGCCCCGGCTCCCTGGGCCCTGCTGCTTTGCTGGGGGTCTCCGGTGCCTGAAACCCACTCCCCACGGGTTCTCCTTCGTGGGGAAGCAGGAATGGGCGTGCGAAACCTTCTGCGCCCAGGCCCCAGCCATGCCCAATGAGCCGGCTCCGCCACTCAGCACCGTGGCTCCTTTGAATCGACGGCCATAAACGAAGTACTGGCAGCTGCATTCTGCAAAGGGAAACTCTCCTCGGGCAGCAAACCAGAGCCCCAACGCGCCTCGGATCGAGAAAGCAACGCAAGCCGTTTTCGCCCCCGGCCCCCCGCTCTTCATAGAGCGAACCGGGGCTGGGCTGCCCCGGCTCCCTGGGCCCTGCTGCTTTGCTGGGGGTCTCCGGTGACCGAAAACCACTCCCCACGGGTTCTCCTTCGTGGGGAAGCAGGATTGGGCGCGCGAAGGCCTTCTGCGCCCAGCCCCAGCCATGCCCCTTGAGCCAGCTCGGCCGCTCAGCGCCGAGGCCCCGCTGCACCGAAGGCCCAAAACGAGCTTCTGGGAACTGCATTCTGCAAAGGGAAACACTCCTCCGGCAGCAAACCACAGCCCCAATGCGCCTCAGATCCAGAGAGCAGCGCAAGCCGTTTTCGCCCCCGGCCCCACGCTCTCCATAGCGCAAAGCGAGGCTGGGCTGCCCCTGGCTCCCTGGGCCCTGCTGCATTGCTGGGGGTCTCCAGCGCCCGAAACCTAGTCCCCATGAGTTCTCCTTCGTGGGGAGGCAGGATTGGGCGCGCGAAGAATTTCTGCGCCCAGTCCCCAGCCATGCCTCCTGTGCCAGCTCGGCTGCTCAGCGCCGAGGCCCCGTCGCACCGACGGCCCAAAACGAGCTTCTGGCAGCTGCATTCTGCAAAGGGAAACTCTCCTCGGGCAGCAAACCACAGCCCCAACACGCCTCGGATCCAGAAAGCAACGCAAGCCGTTTTCGGCCCCGGCCCCACGCTCTCCATAGCGCAAAGCGGGGCTGGCCTGCCCCTGGCTCCCTGGGCCCTGCTGCTTTGCTGGGGGACTCCGGCGGCGCAGACCCACTCCCCACGGGTTCTCCTTCGTGGGGAAGCAGGATTGGGCGCGCGAAGGCCTTCTGCGCCCAGCCCCAGCCATGCCCCTTGAGCCAGCTCGGCCGCTCAGCGCCGAGGCCCCGCTGCACCGAAGGCCCAAAACGAGCTTCTGGGAACTGCATTCTGCAAAGGGAAACACTCCTCCGGCAGCAAACCACAGCCCCAATGCGCCTCGGATCCAGAGAGCATCGCAAGCCGTTTTTGCCCCCGGCCCTACGCTCTCCATAGCGCAACGCAGGGCAGGGCTGCCCCTGGCTACCAGAGCCCTGCTGCTTTACTGGGTGTCTTCGGCGGCCAAAACCTTCTCCCCACGGGTTCTCCTTCGTGGGGAAGCAGGATTGGGAGCGCGAAGAAGTTCTGTGCCCAGGCCCCAGCCATGCCCCCTGAGCCAGCTTGGCCGCTCAGCGCCGAGGCCCCATCACACGGAACGCCCAAAACGAGCTTCTGGCAGCTGCATTCTGCAAAGGGAAACTCTCCTCGGGCAGCAAACCACAGCCCCAACGCGCCTCGAATCCAGAAAGCAACGCAAGCCTTTTTCAGCCCCGGCCCCACGCTCTCCATAGGGCAAAGCGTGTAGAGCTGCCCCTGGCTCCCTGGGCCCTGCTGCTTTGCTGGGGGTCTCAGCGTCCGAAACCCACTCCCCACGGGTTTTCCTTCGTGGGGAAGCAGGATTGGGCGCGAGAAGGCCTTCTGCGCCCAGGCCCCAGCCATGCCACCTGAGCCAGCTCGGCCGCGCAGCGCCGAAGCCCCGTCGCACCGATGGCCCCAAACGAGTTTCTGGCAGCTGCATTCTGCAAAGGGAAACTCTCCTCGGGCAGCAAACCACAGACTCAACGCGCCTCAGATCCAGAAAGCAACGCAAGCCGTTTTCGCCACCGGCCCCACGCTCTCCATAGCGCAAAGCGGGGCTAGCCTGCCCCTGGCTCCCTGGGCCCTGCTGCTTTGCTGGGGGTCTCCGGCAGCGCAAACCCAGTCCCCAAGTGTTCTCCTTCGTGGGGAAGCAGGATTGTGCGCCCGAAAGCCTTCTGCGCCCAGCCCCAGCCATGCCCCTTGAGCCAGCTCGGCCGCTCAGCGCCGAGGCCCCGTTGCACCGAAGTCCCAAAACGAGCTTCTGGGAACTGCATTCTGCAAAATGAAACACTCCTCCGGCAGCAAACCACAGCCCCAATGCGCCTCAGATCCAGAGAGCAGCGCAAGCCGTTTTCGCCCCCGGCCCCACGCTCTCCATAGCGCAAAGCGAGGCTGGGCTGCCCCTGGCTCCCTGGGCCCTGCTGCATTGCTGGGGGTCTCCAGCGCCCGAAACCTAGTCCCCATGAGTTCTCCTTCGTGGGGAGGCAGGATTGGGCGCGCGAAGAAGTTCTGCGCCCAGTCCCCAGCCATGCCTCCTGTGCCAGCTCGGCCGCTCAGCGCCGAGGCCCCGTCGCACCGACGGCCCAAAACGAGCTTCTGGCAGCTGCATTCTGCAAAGGGAAACTCTCCTCGGGCAGCAAACCACAGCCCCAACGCGCCTCGGATCCAGAAAGCAACGCAAGCCGTTTTCGGCCCCGGCCCCACGCTCTCCATAGCGCAAAGCGGGGCTGGCCTGCCCCTGGCTCCCTGGGCCCTGCTGCTTTGCTGGGGGACTCCGGCGGCGCAGACCCACTCCCCACGGGTTCTCCTTCGTGGGGAAGCAGGATTGGGCGCGCGAAGGCCTTCTGCGCCCAGCCCCAGCCATGCCCCTTGAGCCAGCTCGGCCGCTCAGCGCCGAGGCCCCGCTGCACCGAAGGCCCAAAACGAGCTTCTGGGAACTGCATTCTGCAAAGGGAAACACTCCTCCGGCAGCAAACCACAGCCCCAATGCGCCTCGGATCCAGAGAGCAACGCAAGCCGTTTTTGCCCCCAGCCCCACGCTCTCCATAGCGCAACGCAGGGCAGGGCTGCCCCTGTCTACCAGAGCCCTGCCGCTTTACTTGGTGTCTTCGGCGGCCAAAACCTTCTCCCCACGGGTTCTCCTTCGTGGGGAAGCAGGATTGGGCGCGCGAAGAAGTTCTGTGTCCAGGCCCCAGCCATGCCCCCTGAGCCAGCTCGGCCACTCAGCGCCGAGGCCCCATCACACGGAACGCCCCAAACGAGCTTCTGGCAGCTGCATTCTGCAAAGGGAAACTCTCCTCGGGCAGCAAACCACAGCCCCAACGCGCCTCGGTTCGAGAAAGCAACGCAAGCCGATTTCGCCCCCGGCCCTACGCTCCCCATACGTACGAACCGGGCCTGGGCTGCCCCGGCTCCCTGGGCCCTGCTGCATTGCTGGGGGTCTCCGGTGCCCGAAACCCACTCCCCACGGGTTCTCCTTCGTGGGGAAGCAGGATTGGGCGCGCGAAGGCCTTCTGCGCCCCGCCCCAGCCATGCCCCTTGAGCCAGCTCATCCGCTCAGCGCCGAGGCCCAGTTGCACCGAAGGCCCAAAACGAGCTTCTGGGAACTGCATTCTGCAAAGGGAAACACTCCTCCGGCAGCAAACCACAGCCCCAATGCGCCTCAGATCCAGAGAGCAACGCAAGCCGTTTTTGCCCCCGGCCCTACGCTCTCCATAGCGCAACGCAGGGCAGGGCTGCCCCTGGCTACCAGAGCCCTGCTGCTTTACTGGGTGTCTTCGGCGGCCAAAACCTTCTCCCCACGGGTTCTCCTTCGTGGGGAAGCAGGATTGGGAGCGCGAAGAAGTTCTGTGCCCAGGCCCCAGCCATGCCCCCTGAGCCAGCTTGGCCGCTCAGCGCCGAGGCCCCATCACACGGAACGCCAAAAACGAGCTTCTGGCAGCTGCATTCTGCAAAGGGAAACTCTCCTCGGGCAGCAAACCACAGCCCCAACGCGCCTCGAATCCAGAAAGCAACGCAAGCCTTTTTCAGCCCCGGCCCCACGCTCTCCATAGGGCAAAGCGGGTAGAGCTGCTCCTGGCTCCCTGGGCCCTGCTGCTTTGCTGGGGGTCTCAGCGTCCGAAACCCACTCCCCACGGGTTTTCCTTCGTGGGGAAGCAGGATTGGGCGCGAGAAGGCCTTCTGCGCCCAGGCCCCAGCCATGCCCCTTGAGCCAGCTCGGCGGCACAGCGCTGAGGTCCAGTCGCACCTTCGGCCCAAAACGAGCTTCTGGCAGCTGCATTCTGCAAAGGGAAACACTCCTCGAGCAGCAAACCACAGCCCCAACGCGCGTCGGATCCAGAAAGCAACGCAAGCCTTTTTCGCCCCCGCCCCACCCTCTCCATAGGGCAAAGCGGGGCTGGACTGCCCCTGTCTCCCTGGGCCCTGCTGCTTTACTGGGTGTCTTCGGCGGCCAAAACCTTCTCCCCACGGGTTCTCCTTCGTGGGGAAGCAGGATTGGGAGCGCGAAGAAGTTCTGTGCCCAGGCCCCAGCCATGCCCCCTGAGCCAGCTTGGCCGCTCAGCGCCGAGGCCCCATCACACGGAACGCCCAAAACGAGCTTCTGGCAGCTGCATTCTGCAAAGGGAAACTCTCCTCGGGCAGCAAACCACAGCCCCAATGCGCCTCGGATCCAGAGAGCAACGCAAGCCGTTTTTGCCCCCGGCCCCACGCTCTCCATAGGGCAAAGCAGGGCTGAGCTGACCCTGGCTCCCTGGACCCTGCTGCTTTGCTGGGTGTCTCCGGCGGAAGACGCTCACTCCCCATGGGTTCTCCTTCGTTGGGAAGCAGGATTAGGGGGACGATGGCCTCATGCGCACAGTTCCCAGCCATGCCCCTTGAGCCAGCTCGGCGGCACAGCGCTGAGGTCCAGTCGCCCCTTCGGCCCAAAACGAGCTTCTGGCAGCTGCATTCTGCAAAGGGAAACACTCCTCGAGCAGCAAACCACAGCCCCAACGCGTGTCGGATCCAGAAAGCACCGTAAGCCGTTTTCGCCCCCGCCCCACCCTCTCCATAGGGCAAAGCGGGGCTGGTCTGCCCCTGGCTCCCTGGGCCCTGCTGCTTTTCTGGGGGTCTCGGCGGCAGAAACCCACTCCCCACGGGTTTTCCTTCGTGGGGAAGCAGGTTGGGAGGGCGAAGGCCTTCTGCGCACACTCCCCAGCCATGCCACCTGAGCCAGCTCGGCCGCTCAGCGCCGAGGCCCCATCACACGGAACGCCCCAAACGAGCTTCTGGCAGCTGCATTCTGCAAAGGGAAACTCTCCTCGGGCAGCAAACCACAGCCCCAACGCGCCTCGGGTGGAGAATGCAACGCAAGCCGTTTTCGCCCCCGGCACCGGGCTCGCAATAGGGCGAAATAGGGCTGGGCTCCCCAGGCTCCCTGGGCCCTGCTGCTTTGCTGGGGGTCTCCGGTGCCCGAAACCCACTCCCCACGGGTTCTCCTTCGTGGGGAAGCAGGATTGGGCGCGCGAAGCCTTCTGCGCCCAGGCCCCAGCCATGCCCCCTGAGCCAGCACGGCCGCTCAGCGCCGAGGCCCCGTCGCACGGACAGCCCGAAACAATCTTCTGGCAGCTGCATTCTGCAAAGGGAAACTCTCCTCGGGCAGCAAACCACAGCCCCAACGCGCCTCGGATCGAGAAAGCAACGCAAGCCGTTTTCGCCCCCGGCCCCCCCGCTCTCCATAGAGCGAACCGGGGCTGGGCTGCCCCGGCTCCCTGGGCCCTGCTGCTTTGCTGGGGGTCTCCGGTGCCCGAAACCCACTCCCCACGGGTTCTCCTTCGTGGTTAATCAGGATTGGGCGCACGAAGCCTTCTGCGCCCAGGCCCCAGCCATGCCCCCTGAGCCAACTCGGCCGCTCAGCGCCTAGGCCCCGTCGCACCGAAGGCCCCAAACAATCTTCTGGCAGCTGCATTCTGCAAAGGGAAACTCTCCTCGGGCAGCAAACCACAGCCCCAACGCGCCTCGGATCGAGAAAGCAACGCAAGCCGTTTTCGCCCCCGGCCCCCCGCTCTCCATAGAGCGAACTGGGGCTGGGATGCCCTGGCTCCTTGGGCCTTGCTGCTTTGCTGGGGGTCTCCGGTGCCCGAAACCCACTCCCCACGGGATCTCCTTAATGGGGAAGAAGGATTGGGCGCGCGAAGCCTTCTGCGCCCAGGCCCCAGCCATGCCCCCTGAGCCAGCTCAGCCGCTCAGCGCCTAGGCCCCGTCGCACCGAAGGCCCCAAACAATCTTCTGTCAGCTGCATTCTGCAAATGGAAACTCTCCTCGGGCAGCAAACCACAGCCCCAACGCGCCTCGGATCGAGAAAGCAACGCAAGCCGTTTTCGCCCCCGGCCCCCCGCTCTGCATAGAGCGAACCGGGGCTGGGATGCCCTGGCTCCTTGGGCCTAGCTGCTTTGCTGGGGGTCTCCGGTGCCCGAAACCCACTCCCCACGGGTTCTCCTTCATGTGGAAGAAGGATTGGGCGCGCGAAGGCCTTCTGCGCCCACGCCCCAGTCATGGCCCCTGAGCCAGCTCGGCGACTCAGCGCCAAGGCCCCGTCCTACCGACGGCCCCAACCAATCTTCTGGCAGCTGCATTCTGCAAAGGGAAAAGCTCCTCGGGCAGCAAACCACAGCCCCAACGCGCCTCGGATTGAGAAAGCAACGCAAGCCGTTTTCGCCCCCGGCCCACGCCACTCCATAGGGCGAACCGGGGCTGGGTTGCCCAGCCTACCTGGGCCCTGCTGCTTTGCTGGGGGTCTCCGGTGCCCGAAACCCACTCCCCACGGGTTCTCCTTTGTGGGGAAGCAGGATTGGGCGCGCGAAGGCCTTCTGCGCCCAGGCCCCAGCCAGCCCCCTGAGCCAGCACGGCCGCTCAGCGCCAAGGCCCCGTCGCACCGACAGCACGAAACAATCTTCTGGCAGCTGCATTCTGCAAAGGGAAACTCTCCTCGGTCAGCAAACCACAGCCCCAACGCGCCTCGGATCGAGAAAGCAACGCAAGCCGTTTTCGCCCCCGGCCCCCCGCTCTCCAAAGAGCGAACCGGGGCTGGGCTGCCCCGGCTCCCTGGGCCCTGCTGCTTTGCTGGGGGTCTCCGGTGCCTGAAACCCACTCCCCACGGGTTCTCCTTCGTGGGGAAGCAGGAATGGGCGTGCGAAACCTTCTGCGCCCAGGCCCCAGCCATGCCCAATGAGCCGGCTCCGCCACTCAGCACCGTGGCTCCTTTGAATCGACGGCCATAAACGAAGTACTGGCAGCTGCATTCTGCAAAGGGAAACTCTCCTCGGGCAGCAAACCAGAGCCCCAACGCGCCTCGGATCGAGAAAGCAACGCAAGCCGTTTTCGCCCCCGGCCCCCCGCTCTTCATAGAGCGAACCGGGGCTGGGCTGCCCCGGCTCCCTGGGCCCTGCTGCTTTGCTGGGGGTCTCCGGTGACCGAAAACCACTCCCCACGGGTTCTCCTTCGTGGGGAAGCAGGATTGGGCGCGCGAAGGCCTTCTGCGCCCAGCCCCAGCCATGCCCCTTGAGCCAGCTCGGCCGCTCAGCGCCGAGGCCCCGCTGCACCGAAGGCCCAAAACGAGCTTCTGGGAACTGCATTCTGCAAAGGGAAACACTCCTCCGGCAGCAAACCACAGCCCCAATGCGCCTCAGATCCAGAGAGCAGCGCAAGCCGTTTTCGCCCCCGGCCCCACGCTCTCCATAGCGCAAAGCGAGGCTGGGCTGCCCCTGGCTCCCTGGGCCCTGCTGCATTGCTGGGGGTCTCCAGCGCCCGAAACCTAGTCCCCATGAGTTCTCCTTCGTGGGGAGGCAGGATTGGGCGCGCGAAGAATTTCTGCGCCCAGTCCCCAGCCATGCCTCCTGTGCCAGCTCGGCCGCTCAGCGCCGAGGCCCCGTCGCACCGACGGCCCAAAACGAGCTTCTGGCAGCTGCATTCTGCAAAGGGAAACTCTCCTCGGGCAGCAAACCACAGCCCCAACACGCCTCGGATCCAGAAAGCAACGCAAGCCGTTTTCGGCCCCGGCCCCACGCTCTCCATAGCGCAAAGCGGGGCTGGCCTGCCCCTGGCTCCCTGGGCCCTGCTGCTTTGCTGGGGGACTCCGGCGGCGCAGACCCACTCCCCACGGGTTCTCCTTCGTGGGGAAGCAGGATTGGGCGCGCGAAGGCCTTCTGCGCCCAGCCCCAGCCATGCCCCTTGAGCCAGCTCGGCCGCTCAGCGCCGAGGCCCCGCTGCACCGAAGGCCCAAAACGAGCTTCTGGGAACTGCATTCTGCAAAGGGAAACACTCCTCCGGCAGCAAACCACAGCCCCAATGCGCCTCGGATCCAGAGAGCATCGCAAGCCGTTTTTGCCCCCGGCCCTACGCTCTCCATAGCGCAACGCAGGGCAGGGCTGCCCCTGGCTACCAGAGCCCTGCTGCTTTACTGGGTGTCTTCGGCGGCCAAAACCTTCTCCCCACGGGTTCTCCTTCGTGGGGAAGCAGGATTGGGAGCGCGAAGAAGTTCTGTGCCCAGGCCCCAGCCATGCCCCCTGAGCCAGCTTGGCCGCTCAGCGCCGAGGCCCCATCACACGGAACGCCCAAAACGAGCTTCTGGCAGCTGCATTCTGCAAAGGGAAACTCTCCTCGGGCAGCAAACCACAGCCCCAACGCGCCTCGAATCCAGAAAGCAACGCAAGCCTTTTTCAGCCCCGGCCCCACGCTCTCCATAGGGCAAAGCGTGTAGAGCTGCCCCTGGCTCCCTGGGCCCTGCTGCTTTGCTGGGGGTCTCAGCGTCCGAAACCCACTCCCCACGGGTTTTCCTTCGTGGGGAAGCAGGATTGGGCGCGAGAAGGCCTTCTGCGCCCAGGCCCCAGCCATGCCACCTGAGCCAGCTCGGCCGCGCAGCGCCGAAGCCCCGTCGCACCGATGGCCCCAAACGAGTTTCTGGCAGCTGCATTCTGCAAAGGGAAACTCTCCTCGGGCAGCAAAACACAGACTCAACGCGCCTCAGATCCAGAAAGCAACGCAAGCCGTTTTCGCCACCGGCCCCACGCTCTCCATAGCGCAAAGCGGGGCTAGCCTGCCCCTGGCTCCCTGGGCCCTGCTGCTTTGCTGGGGGTCTCCGGCAGCGCAAACCCAGTCCCCAAGTGTTCTCCTTCGTGGGGAAGCAGGATTGTGCGCCCGAAAGCCTTCTGCGCCCAGCCCCAGCCATGCCCCTTGAGCCAGCTCGGCCGCTCAGCGCCGAGGCCCCGTTGCACCGAAGTCCCAAAACGAGCTTCTGGGAACTGCATTCTGCAAAATGAAACACTCCTCCGGCAGCAAACCACAGCCCCAATGCGCCTCAGATCCAGAGAGCAGCGCAAGCCGTTTTCGCCCCCGGCCCCACGCTCTCCATAGCGCAAAGCGAGGCTGGGCTGCCCCTGGCTCCCTGGGCCCTGCTGCATTGCTGGGGGTCTCCAGCGCCCGAAACCTAGTCCCCATGAGTTCTCCTTCGTGGGGAGGCAGGATTGGGCGCGCGAAGAAGTTCTGCGCCCAGTCCCCAGCCATGCCTCCTGTGCCAGCTCGGCCGCTCAGCGCCGAGGCCCCGTCGCACCGACGGCCCAAAACGAGCTTCTGGCAGCTGCATTCTGCAAAGGGAAACTCTCCTCGGGCAGCAAACCACAGCCCCAACGCGCCTCGGATCCAGAAAGCAACGCAAGCCGTTTTCGGCCCCGGCCCCACGCTCTCCATAGCGCAAAGCGGGGCTGGCCTGCCCCTGGCTCCCTGGGCCCTGCTGCTTTGCTGGGGGACTCCGGCGGCGCAGACCCACTCCCCACGGGTTCTCCTTCGTGGGGAAGCAGGATTGGGCGCGCGAAGGCCTTCTGCGCCCAGCCCCAGCCATGCCCCTTGAGCCAGCTCGGCCGCTCAGCGCCGAGGCCCCGCTGCACCGAAGGCCCAAAACGAGCTTCTGGGAACTGCATTCTGCAAAGGGAAACACTCCTCCGGCAGCAAACCACAGCCCCAATGCGCCTCGGATCCAGAGAGCAACGCAAGCCGTTTTTGCCCCCAGCCCCACGCTCTCCATAGCGCAACGCAGGGCAGGGCTGCCCCTGTCTACCAGAGCCCTGCCGCTTTACTTGGTGTCTTCGGCGGCCAAAACCTTCTCCCCACGGGTTCTCCTTCGTGGGGAAGCAGGATTGGGCGCGCGAAGAAGTTCTGTGTCCAGGCCCCAGCCATGCCCCCTGAGCCAGCTCGGCCACTCAGCGCCGAGGCCCCATCACACGGAACGCCCCAAACGAGCTTCTGGCAGCTGCATTCTGCAAAGGGAAACTCTCCTCGGGCAGCAAACCACAGCCCCAACGCGCCTCGGTTCGAGAAAGCAACGCAAGCCGATTTCGCCCCCGGCCCTACGCTCCCCATACTACGAACCGGGCCTGGGCTGCCCCGGCTCCCTGGGCCCTGCTGCATTGCTGGGGGTCTCCGGTGCCCGAAACCCACTCCCCACGGGTTCTCCTTCGTGGGGAAGCAGGATTGGGCGCGCGAAGGCCTTCTGCGCCCCGCCCCAGCCATGCCCCTTGAGCCAGCTCATCCGCTCAGCGCCGAGGCCCAGTTGCACCGAAGGCCCAAAACGAGCTTCTGGGAACTGCATTCTGCAAAGGGAAACACTCCTCCGGCAGCAAACCACAGCCCCAATGCGCCTCAGATCCAGAGAGCAACGCAAGCCGTTTTTGCCCCCGGCCCTACGCTCTCCATAGCGCAACGCAGGGCAGGGCTGCCCCTGGCTACCAGAGCCCTGCTGCTTTACTGGGTGTCTTCGGCGGCCAAAACCTTCTCCCCACGGGTTCTCCTTCGTGGGGAAGCAGGATTGGGAGCGCGAAGAAGTTCTGTGCCCAGGCCCCAGCCATGCCCCCTGAGCCAGCTTGGCCGCTCAGCGCCGAGGCCCCATCACACGGAACGCCAAAAACGAGCTTCTGGCAGCTGCATTCTGCAAAGGGAAACTCTCCTCGGGCAGCAAACCACAGCCCCAACGCGCCTCGAATCCAGAAAGCAACGCAAGCCTTTTTCAGCCCCGGCCCCACGCTCTCCATAGGGCAAAGCGGGTAGAGCTGCTCCTGGCTCCCTGGGCCCTGCTGCTTTGCTGGGGGTCTCAGCGTCCGAAACCCACTCCCCACGGGTTTTCCTTCGTGGGGAAGCAGGATTGGGCGCGAGAAGGCCTTCTGCGCCCAGGCCCCAGCCATGCCCCTTGAGCCAGCTCGGCGGCACAGCGCTGAGGTCCAGTCGCACCTTCGGCCCAAAACGAGCTTCTGGCAGCTGCATTCTGCAAAGGGAAACACTCCTCGAGCAGCAAACCACAGCCCCAACGCGCGTCGGATCCAGAAAGCAACGCAAGCCTTTTTCGCCCCCGCCCCACCCTCTCCATAGGGCAAAGCGGGGCTGGACTGCCCCTGTCTCCCTGGGCCCTGCTGCTTTGCTGGGGGTCTCGGAGGCCGAAACCCACTCCCCACGGGTTTTCCTTCGTGGGGAAGCAAGTTGGGCGGGCGAAGGCCTTCTGCGCACAGTCCCCAGCCATGCCACCTGAGCCAGCTCGGCCGCTCAGCGCCGAGGCCCCATCACACGGAACGCCCCAAACGAGCTTCTGGCAGCTGCATTCTGCAAAGGAAAGTCTCCTCGGGCAGCAAACCACAGCCCCAACGCGCCTCGGATCGAGAAAGCAACGCAAGCCGTTTTCGCCCCCGGCCCTCTGATCTCCATAGGGCGAACCGGGCCTGGGCTGCCCCGGCTCCCTGGGCCCTGCTGCTTTGCTGGGGGTCTCCGGTGCCCGAAACCCACTCCCCACGGGTTCTCTTTCGTGGGGAAGCAGGATTCGGCGCGCGAAGGCCTTCTGCGCCCAGCCCCAACCATGCCCCTTGAGCCAGCTCGGCCGCTCAGCGCCGAGGCCCTGTTGCACCGAAGGCCCAAAACGACCTTCTGGGAACTGCATTCTGCTAAGGGAAACACTCCTCCGGCAGCAAACCACAGCCCCAATGCGCCTCGGATCCAGAGAGCAACGCAAGCCGTTTTTGCCCCCGGCCCCACGCTCTCCATAGGGCAAAGCAGGGCTGAGCTGACCCTGGCTCCCTGGACCCTGCTGCTTTGCTGGGTGTCTCCGGCGGAAGACACTCACTCCCCGCGTGTTCTCCTTCGTTGGGAAGCAGGATTAGGGGGACGATGGCCTCATGCGCACAGTTCCCAGCCATGCCCCTTGAGCCAGCTCGGCGGCACAGCGCTGAGGTCCAGTCGCACCTTCGGCCCAAAACGAGCTTCTGGCAGCTGCATTCTGCAAAGGGAAACACTCCTCGAGCAGCAAACCACAGCCCCAACGCCCGTCGGATCCAGAAAGCAACGCAAGCCGTTTTCGCCCCCGCCCCACCCTCTCCATAGGGCAAAGCGGGGCTGGACTGCCCCTGGCTCCCTGGGCCCTGCTGCTTTGCTGGGGGTCTCGGCGGCCGAAACCCACTCCCCACGGGTTTTCCTTCGTGGGGAAGCAGGTTGGGAGGGCGAAGGCCTTCTGCGCACAGTCCCCAGCCATGCCACCTGAGCCAGCTCGGCCGCTCAGCGCCGAGGCCCCATCACAGGGAACGCCCCAAACGAGCTTCTGGCAGCTGCATTCTGCAAAGGGAAACTCTCCTCGGGCAGCAAACCACAGTCCCAACGTGCCTCGGATCCAGAAAGCAACGCAAGCCGTTTTCGCGACCGGCCCCACGCTCTCCAAAGCGCGAAGCGAGGCTGGGCTGCCCCTGGCTCCCTGGGCCTGCTGCTTTGCTGGGGGTCTCCGGTGCCTGAAACCCACTCCCCACGGGTTCTCCTTCGTGGGGAAGCAGGATTGGGCGCGCGAAGGCCTTCTGCGCCCAGCCCCAGCCATGCCCCTTGAGCCAGCTCCGCCGCTCAGCGCCGAGGCCCCGTTGCACCGAAGGCCCAAAACGAGCTTCTGGGAACTGCATTCTGCAAAGGGAAACACTCCTCCAGCAGCAAACCACAGCCCCAACGCGCCTCGGATCCAGAGAGCAACGCAAGCCTTTTTTGCCCCCAGCCCCACACTCTCCATAGCGCAACGCAGGGCAGGGCTGCCCCTGGCTACCAGAGCCCTGCTGCTTTACTGGGTGTCTTCGGCGGCCAAAACCTTCTCCCCACGGGTTCTCCTTCGTGGGGAAGCAGGATTGGGCGCGCGAAGGCCTTCTGCGCCCAGCCCCAGCCATGCCTCTTGAGCCAGCTCGGCCGCTCAGCGCCGAGGCCCCGTTGCACCGAAGGCCCAAAACGAGCTTCTGGGAACTGCATTCTGCAAAGGGAAACACTCCTCCGGCAGCAAACCACAGCCCCAATGCGCCTCGGATCCAGAGAGCAACGCAAGCCGTTTTTGCCCCCGGCCCTACGCTCTCCATAGCGCAACGCAGGGCAGGGCTGCCCCTGGCTACCAGAGCCCTGCTGCTTTACTGGGTGTCTTCGGCGGCCAAAACCTTCTCCCCACGGGTTCTCCTTCGTGGGGAAGCAGGATTGGGAGCGCGAAGAAGTTCTGTGCCCAGGCCCCAGCCATGCCCCCTGAGCCAGCTTGGCCGCTCAGCGCCGAGGCCCCATCACACGGAACGCCCAAAACGAGCTTCTGGCAGCTGCATTCTGCAAAGGGAAACTCTCCTCGGGCAGCAAACCACAGCCCCAATGCGCCTCGGATCCAGAGAGCAACGCAAGCCGTTTTTGCCCCCGGCCCCACGCTCTCCATAGGGCAAAGCAGGGCTGAGCTGACCCTGGCTCCCTGGACCCTGCTGCTTTGCTGGGTGTCTCCGGCGGAAGACGCTCACTCCCCATGGGTTCTCCTTCGTTGGGAAGCAGGATTAGGGGGACGATGGCCTCATGCGCACAGTTCCCAGCCATGCCCCTTGAGCCAGCTCGGCGGCACAGCGCTGAGGTCCAGTCGCCCCTTCGGCCCAAAACGAGCTTCTGGCAGCTGCATTCTGCAAAGGGAAACACTCCTCGAGCAGCAAACCACAGCCCCAACGCGTGTCGGATCCAGAAAGCACCGTAAGCCGTTTTCGCCCCCGCCCCACCCTCTCCATAGGGCAAAGCGGGGCTGGTCTGCCCCTGGCTCCCTGGGCCCTGCTGCTTTTCTGGGGGTCTCGGCGGCAGAAACCCACTCCCCACGGGTTTTCCTTCGTGGGGAAGCAGGTTGGGAGGGCGAAGGCCTTCTGCGCACACTCCCCAGCCATGCCACCTGAGCCAGCTCGGCCGCTCAGCGCCGAGGCCCCATCACACGGAACGCCCCAAACGAGCTTCTGGCAGCTGCATTCTGCAAAGGGAAACTCTCCTCGGGCAGCAAACCACAGCCCCAACGTGCCTCGGATCCAGAAAGCAACGCAAGCCGTTTTCGCGACCGGCCCCACGCTCTCCATAGCGCAAATCGAGGCTGAGCTCCCTGTGCCCTGCTGCATTGCTGGGGGTCTCCAGCCCCCGAAACCTAGTCCCCATGAGTTCTCCTTCGTGGGGAGGCAGGATTGGGCGCGCGAAGAAGTTCTGGGCCCAGTCCCCAGCCATGCCTCCTGTGCCAGCTCGGCCGCTCAGCGCCGAGGCCCCGTCGCACCGACGGCCCCAAACGACCTTCTGGCAGCTGCATTCTGCAAAGGGAAAGTCTCCTCGGGCAGCAAACCACAGCCCCAACGCGCCTCGGATCGAGAAAGCAACGCAAGCCGTTTTCGCCCCCGGCCCTCTGCTCTCCATTGGGCGAACCGGGCCTGGGCTGCCCCGGCTCCCTGGGCCCTGCTGCTTTGCTGGGGGTCTCCGGTGCCCGAAACCCACTCCCCACGGGTTCTCCTTCGTGGGGAAGCAGGATTGGGCGCGAGAAAGCCTTCTACGCCCAGCCCCAGCCATGCCCCTTGAGCCAGCTCGGCCCTCAGCGCCGAGGCCCCGTTGCACCGAAGGCCCAAAACGAGCTTCTGGGAACTGCATTCTGCAAAGGGAAACACTCCTCCGGCAGCAAACCACAGCCCCAATGCGCCTCAGATCCAGAGAGCAACACAAGCCGTTTTCGCCCCCGGCCCCACGCTCTCCATAGCGCAAAGCGAGGCTGGGCTGCCCCTGGCTCCCTCGGCCCTGCTGCATTGCTGGGGGGTCTCCAGCGCCCGAAACCTAGTCCCCATGAGTTCTCCTTCGTGGGGAGGCAGGATTGGGCGCGCGAAGAAGTTCTGTGCCCAGGCCCCAGCCATGCCCCCTGAGCCAGCTCGGCCGCTCATCGCCGAGGCCCCATCACACGGAACGCCCCAAACCAGCTTCTGGCAGCTGCATTCTGCAAAGGGAAACTCTCCTCGGGCAGCAAACCACAGCCCCAACGTGCCTCGGATCCAGAAAGCAACGCAAGCCGTTCTCGCCACCGGCCCCACGCTCTCCATAGCGCAAAGCGGGGCTGGCCTGCCCCTGGCTCCCTGGGCCCTGCTGCTTTGCTGGGGGACTCCGGCGGCGCAAACCCACTCCCCACGGGTTCTCCTTCGTGGGGAAGCAGGATTGGGCGCGCGAAGGCCTTCTGCGCCCAGCCCCAGCCATGCCCCTTGAGCCAGTTCGGCCGCTCAGCGCCGAGGCCCCGTTGCACCGAAGGCCCAAAACGAGCTTCTGGGAACTGCATTCTGCAAAGGGAAACACTCCTCCGGCAGCAAACCACAGCCCCAATGCGCCTCGGATCCAAAGAGCAACGCAAGCCGTTTTTGCCCCCAGCCCCACGCTCTCCATAGCGCAACGCAGGGCAGGGCTGCCCCTGGCTACCAGAGCCCTGCTGCTTTACTGGGTGTCTTTGGCGGCCAAAACCTTCTCCCCACGGGTTCTCCTTCGTGGGGAAGCAGGATTGGGCGCGCGAAGAAGTTCTGTGCCCAGGCCCCAGCCATGCCCCCTGAGCCAGCTCGGCCGCTCAGCGCCGAGGCCCCATCACACGGAACGCCCCAAACGAGCTTCTGGCAGCTGCATTCTGCAAAGGGAAACTCTCCTCGGGCAGCAAACCACAGCCCCAACGCGCCTCGGTTCGAGAAAGCAACGCAAGCCGTTTTCGCCCCCGGCCCTACGCTCTCCATACGTACGAACCGGGCCTGGGCTGCCCCGGCTCCCTGGGCCCTGCTGCATTGCTGGGGGTCTCCGGTGCCCGAAACCCACTCCCCACGGGTTCTCCTTCGTGGGGAAGCAGGATTGGGCGCGCGAAGGCCTTCTGCGCCCAGCCCCAGCCATGCCCCTTGAGCCAGCTCGGCCGCTCAGCGCCGAGGCCCCGTTGCACCGAAGGCCCAAAACGAGCTTCTGGGAACTGCATTCTGCAAAGGGAAACACTCCTCCGGCAGCAAACCACAGCCCCAATGCGCCTCGGATCCAGAGAGCAACGCAAGCCGTTTTTGCCCCCGGCCCTACGCTCTCCATAGCGCAACGCAGGGCAGGGCTGCCCCTGGCTACCAGAGCCCTGCTGCTTTACTGGGTGTCTTCGGCGGCCAAAACCTTCTCCCCACGGGTTCTCCTTCGTGGGGAAGCAGGATTGGGAGCGCGAAGAAGTTCTGTGCCCAGGCCCCAGCCATGCCCCCTGAGCCAGCTTGGCCGCTCAGCGCCGAGGCCCCATCACACGGAACGCCCAAAACGAGCTTCTGGCAGCTGCATTCTGCAAAGGGAAACTCTCCTCGGGCAGCAAACCACAGCCCCAACGCGCCTCGAATCCAGAAAGCAACGCAAGCCTTTTTCAGCCCCGGCCCCACGCTCTCCATAGGGCAAAGCGGGTAGAGCTGCCCCTGGCTCCCTGGGCCCTGCTGCTTTGCTGGGGTTCTCAGCGTCCGAAACCCACTCCCCACGGGTTTTCCTTCGTGGGGAAGCAGGATTGGGCGCGAGAAGGCCTTCTGCGCCCAGGCCCCAGCCATTCCCCCTGAGCCAGCTCGGCCGCGCAGCGCCGAAGCCCCGTCGCACCGATGGCCCCAAACGAGCTTCTGGCAGCTGCATTGTGCAAAGGGAAACTCTCCTCGGGCAGCAAACCACAGACTCAACGCGCCTCAGATCCAGAAAGCAACGCAAGCCATTTTCGCCACCGGCCCCACGCTCTCCATAGCGCAAAGCGGGGCTAGCCTGCCCCTGGCTCCCTGGGCCCTGCTGCTTTGCTGGGGGTCTTCGGCGGCCGAAACCCACTCCCCAAGGGTTCTTCTTCATGGGGATGCAGGATTGGGCGTGCGAAGAACTTCTGCGCCCAGGCCACAGCCATGCCCCCTGAGCCAGCTCGGCCGCTCAGCGCTGAGTCCCCATCACACGGAACGCCCCAAACGAGCTTCTGGCAGCTGAATTCTGCAAAGGAAACTCTCCTCGGGCAGCAAACCACAGCCCCAACGCGCCTCGGATCGAGAAAGCAACGCAAGCCGTTTTCGCCCCCGGCCCTCTGCTCTCCATAGGGCGAACCGGGCCTGGGCTGCCCCGGCTCCCTGGGCCCTGCTGCTTTGCTGGGGGTCTCCGGTGCCCGAAAACCACTCCCCACGGGTTCTCCTTCGTGGGGAAGCAGGATTGGGCGCGCGAAGGCCTTCTGCGCCCAGCCCCAGCCATGCCCCTTGAGCCAGCTCGGCCGCTCAGCGCCGAGGCCCCGTTGCACCGAAGGCCCAAAACGAGCTTCTGGGAACTGCATTCTGCAAAGTGAAACACTCCTCCGGCAGCAAACCACAGCCCCAATGCGCCTCGAATCCAGAGAGCAACGCAAGCCGTTTTTGCCCCCGGCCCCACGCTCTCCATAGGGCAAAGCAGGGCTGAGCTGACCCTGGCTCCCTGGACCCTGCTGCTTTGCTGGGTGTCTCCGGCGGAAGACACTCACTCCCCACGGGTTCTCCTTCGTTGGGAAGCAGGATTAGGGGGACGATGGCCTCATGCGCACAGTTCCCAGCCATGCCCCTTGAGCCAGCTCGGCGGCACAGCGCTGAGGTCCAGTCGCACCTTCGGCCCAAAACGAGCTTCTGGCAGCTGCATTCTGCAAAGGGAAACACTCCTCGAGCAGCAAACCACAGCCCCAACGCCCGTCGGATCCAGAAAGCAACGCAAGCCGTTTTCCCCCCCGCCCCACCCTATCCATAGGGCAAAGCGGGGCTGGACTGCCCCTGGCTCCCTGGGCCCTGCTGCTTTGCTGTGGGTCTCGGCGGCCGAAACCCACTCCCCACGGGTTTTCCTTCGTGGGGAAGCAGGTTGGGAGGGCGAAGGCCTTCTGCGCACAGTCCCCAGCCATGCCCCCTGAGCCAGCTCGGCCGCTCAGCGCCGAGGCCCCATCACACGGAACGCCCCAAACGAGCTTCTGGCAGCTGCATTCTGCAAAGGGAAACTCTCCTCGGGCAGCAAACCACAGTCCCAACGCGCCTCGGTTCGAGAAAGCAACGCAAGCCGTTTTCGCCCCGGCCCTACGCTCTCCATACGTACGAACCGGGCCTGGGCTGCCCCGGCTCCCTGGGCCCTGCTGCTTTGCTGGGGGTCTCCGGTGCCCGAAACCCACTCCCCACGGGTTCTCCTTCGTGGGGAAGCAGGATTGGGCGCGGGAAGGCCTTCTGCGCCCAGCCCCAGCCATGCCCCTTGAGCCAGCTCGGCCGCTCAGCGCCGAGGCCCCGTTGCACCGAAGGCCCAAAACGAGCTTCTGGGAACTGCATTCTGCAAAGGGAAACACTCCTCCGGCAGCAAACCACAGCCCCAATGCGCCTCGGATCCAGAGAGCAACGCAAGCCGTTTTTGCCCCCGGCCCTACGCTCTCCATAGCGCAACGCAGGGCAGGGCTGCCCCTGGCTACCAGAGCCCTGCTGCTTTACTGGGTGTCTTCGGCGGCCAAAACCTTCTCCCCACGGGTTCTCCTTCGTGGGGAAGCAGGATTGGGAGCGCGAAGAAGTTCTGTGCCCAGGCCCCAGCCATGCCCCCTGAGCCAGCTTGGCCGCTCAGCGCCGAGGCCCCATCACACGGAACGCCCAAAACGAGCTTCTGGCAGCTGCATTCTGCAAAGGGAAACTCTCCTCGGGCAGCAAACCACAGCCCCAACGCGCCTCGAATCCAGAAAGCAACGCAAGCCTTTTTCAGCCCCGGCCCCACGCTCTCCATAGGGCAAAGCGGGTAGAGCTGCTCCTGGCTCCCTGGGCCCTGCTGCTTTGCTGGGGGTCTCAGCGTCCGAAACCCACTCCCCACGGGTTTTCCTTCGTGGGTAAGCAGGTTGGGCGGGCGAAGGCCTTCTGCGCCCAGGCCCCAGCCATGCCCCTTGAGCCAGCTCGGCGGCACAGCGCTGAGGTCCAGTCGCACCTTCGGCCCAAAACGAGCTTCTGGCAGCTGCATTCTGCAAAGGGAAACACTCCTCGAGCAGCAAACCACAGCCCCAACGCGCGTCGGATCCAGAAAGCAACGCAAGCCTTTTTCGCCCCCGCCCCACCCTCTCCATAGGGCAAAGCGGGGCTGGACTGCCCCTGGCTCCCTGGGCCCTGCTGCTTTGCTGGGGGTCTCGGAGGCCGAAACCCACTCCCCACGGGTTTTCCTTCGTGGGGAAGCAGGTTGGGCGGGCGAAGGCCTTCTGCGCACAGTCCCCAGCCATGCCCCCTGAGCCAGCTCGGCCGCTCAGCGCCGAGGCCCCATCACACGGAATGCCCCAAACGAGCTTCTGGCAGCTGCATTCTGCAAAGGGAAAGTCTCCTCGGGCAGCAAACCACAGCCCCAACGCGCCTCGGATCGAGAAAGCAACGCAAGCCGTTTTCGCCCCCGGGCCTCTGCTCTCCATAGGGCGAACCGGGCCTGGGCTGCCCCAGCTCCCTGGGCCCTGCTGCTTTGCTGGGGGTCTCCGGTGCCCGAAACCCACTCCCCACGGGTTCTCCTTCGTGGGGAAGCAGGATTCGGCGCGCGAAGGCCTTCTGCGCCCAGCCCCAGCCATGCCCCTTGAGCCAGCTCGGCCGCTCAGCGCCGAGGCCCCGTTGCACCGAAGGCCCAAAACGAGCTTCTGGGAACTGCATTCTGCAAAGGGAAACACTCCTCCGGCAGCAAACCACAGCCCCATTGCGCCTCAGATCCAGAGAGCAACACAAGCCGTTTTCGCCCCCGGCCCCACGCTCTCAATAGCGCAAAGCGAGGCTGAGCTCCCTGGGCCCTGCTGCATTGCTGGGGGTCTCCAGCGCCCGAAACCTAGTCCCCATGAGTTCTCCTTCGTGGGGAGGCAGGATTGGGCGCGCGAAGAAGTTCTGCGCCCAGTCCCCAGCCATGCCTCCTGTGCCAGCTCGGCCGCTCAGCGCCGAGGCCCCACCGCACCGACGGCCCCAAACGACCTTCTGGCAGCTGCATTCTGCAAAGGGAAATCTCCTCGGGCAGCAAACCACAGCCCCAACGCGCCTCGGATCGAGAAAGCAACGCAAGCCGTTTTCGCCCCCGGCCCTCTGCTCTCCATAGGGCGAACCGGGCCTGGGCTGCCCCGGCTCCCTGGGCCCTGCTGCTTTGCTGGGGGTCTCCGGTGCCCGAAAACCACTCCCCACGGGTTCTCCTTCGTGGGGAAGCAGGATTGGGCGCGCGAAGGCCTTCTGCGCCCAGCCCCAGCCATGCCCCTTGAGCCAGCTCGGCCGCTCAGCGCCGAGGCCCCGTTGCACCGAAGGCCCAAAACGAGCTTCTGGGAACTGCATTCTGCAAAGTGAAACACTCCTCCGGCAGCAAACCACAGCCCCAATGCGCCTCGGATCCAGAGAGCAACGCAAGCCGTTTTTGCCCCCGGCCCCACGCTCTCCATAGGGCAAAGCAGGGCTGAGCTGACCCTGGCTCCCTGGACCCTGCTGCTTTGCTGGGTGTCTCCGGCGGAAGACACTCACTCCCCACGGGTTCTCCTTCGTTGGGAAGCAGGATTAGGGGGACGATGGCCTCATGCGCACAGTTCCCAGCCATGCCCCTTGAGCCAGCTCGGCGGCACAGCGCTGAGGTCCAGTCGCACCTTCGGCCCAAAACGAGCTTCTGGCAGCTGCATTCTGCAAAGGGAAACACTCCTCGAGCAGCAAACCACAGCCCCAACGCCCGTCGGATCCAGAAAGCAACGCAAGCCGTTTTCGCCCCCGCCCCACCCTCTCCATAGGGCAAAGCGGGGCTGGACTGCCCCTGGCTCCCTGGGCCCTGCTGCTTTGCTGGGGGTCTCGGCGGCCGAAACCCACTCCCCACGGGTTCTCCTTCGTGGGGAAGCAGGATTGGGCGCGCGAAGGCCTTCTGCGCCCAGCCCCAGCCATGCCCCTTGAGCCAGTTCGGCCGCTCAGCGCCGAGGCCCCGTTGCACCGAAGGCCCAAAACGAGCTTCTGGGAACTGCATTCTGCAAAGGGAAACACTCCTCCGGCAGCAAACCACAGCCCCAATGCGCCTCGGATCCAGAGAGCAACGCAAGCCGTTTTTGCCCCCGGCCCTACGCTCTCCATAGCGCAACGCAGGGCAGGGCTGCCCCTGGCTACCAGAGCCCTGCTGCTTTACTGGGTGTCTTCGGCGGCCAAAACCTTCTCCCCACGGGTTCTCCTTTGTGGGGAAGCAGGATTGGGAGCGCGAAGAAGTTCTGTGTCCAGGCCCCAGCCATGCCCCCTGAGCCAGCTTGGCCGCTCAGCGCCGAGGCCCCATCACACGGAACGCCCAAAACGAACTTCTGGCAGCTGCATTCTGCAAAGGGAAACTCTCCTCGGGCAGCAAACCACAGCCCCAACGCGCCTCGAATCCAGAAAGCAACGCAAGCCTTTTTCGCCACCGGCCCCACGCTCTCCATAGCACAAAGCGGGGCTAGCCTGCCCCTGGCTCCCTGGGCCCTGCTGCTTTGCTGGGGGTCTCCGGCGGCGCAAACCCAGTCCCCAAGTGTTCTCCTTCGTGGGGAAGCAGGATTGTGCGCGCGAAAGCCTTCTGCGCCCAGCCCCAGCCATGCCCCTTGAGCCAGCTCGGCCGCTCAGCGCCGAGGCCCCGTTGCACCGAAGTCCCAAAACGAGCTTCTGGGAACTGCATTCTGCAAAATGAAACACTCCTCCGGCAGCAAACCACAGCCCCAATGCGCCTCAGATCCAGAGAGCAGCGCAAGCCGTTTTCGCCCCCGGTCCCACGCTCTCCATAGCGCAAAGCGAGGCTGGGCTGCCCCTGGCTCCCTGGGCCCTGCTGCATTGCTGGGGGTCTCCGGCGCCCGAAACCTAGTCCCCATGAGTTCTCCTTCGTGGGGAGGCAGGATTGGGCGCGCGAAGAAGTTCTGCGCCCAGTCCCCAGCCATGCCTCCTGTGCCAGCTCGGCCGCTCAGCGCCGAGGCCCCGTCGCACCGACGGCCCCAAACGACCTTCTGGCAGCTGCATTCTGCAAAGGGAAAGTCTCCTCGGGCAGCAAACCACAGCCCCAACGCGCCTCGGATCGAGAAAGCAACGCAAGCCGTTTTCGCCCCCGGCCCTCTGCTCTCCATAGGGCGAACCGGGCCTGGGCTGCCCCGGCTCCCTGGGCCCTGCTGCTTTGCTGGGGGTCTCCGGTGCCCGAAAACCACTCCCCACGGGTTCTCCTTCGTGGGGAAGCAGGATTGGGCGCGCGAAGGCCTTCTGCGCCCAGCCCCAGCCATGCCCCTTGAGCCAGCTCGGCCGCTCAGCGCCGAGGCCCCGTTGCACCGAAGGCCCAAAACGAGCTTCTGGGAACTGCATTCTGCAAAGTGAAACACTCCTCCGGCAGCAAACCACAGCCCCAATGCGCCTCGGATCCAGAGAGCAACGCAAGCCGTTTTTGCCCCCGGCCCCACGCTCTCCATAGGGCAAAGCAGGGCTGAGCTGACCCTGGCTCCCTGGACCCTGCTGCTTTGCTGGGTGTCTCCGGCGGAAGACACTCACTCCCCACGGGTTCTCCTTCGTTGGGAAGCAGGATTAGGGGGACGATGGTCTCATGCGCACAGTTCCCAGCCATGCCCCTTGAGCCAGCTCGGCGGCACAGCGCTGAGGTCCAGTCGCACCTTCGGCCCAAAACGAGCTTCTGGCAGCTGCATTCTGCAAAGGGAAACACTCCTCGAGCAGCAAACCACAGCCCCAACGCCCGTCGGATCCAGAAAGCAACGCAAGCCGTTTTCGCCCCCGCCCCACCCTCTCCATAGGGCAAAGCGGGGCTGGACTGCCCCTGGCTCCCTGGGCCTGCTGCTTTGCTGGGGGTCTCCGGTGCCTGAAACCCACTCCCCACGGGTTCTCCTTCGTGGGGAAGCAGGATTGGGCGCGCGAAGGCCTTCTGCGCCCAGCCCCAGCCACGCCCCTTGAGCCAGTTCGGCCGCTCAGCGCCGAGGCCCCGTTGCACCGAAGGCCCAAAACGAGCTTCTGGGAACTGCATTCTGCAAAGGGAAACACTCCTCCGGCAGCAAACCACAGCCCCAATGCGCCTCGGATCCAGAGAGCAACGCAAGCCGTTTTTGCCCCCGGCCCTACGCTCTCCATAGCGCAACGCAGGGCAGGGCTGCCCCTGGCTACCAGAGCCCTGCTGCTTTACTGGGTGTCTTCGGCGGCCAAAACCTTCTCCCCACGGGTTCTCCTTTGTGGGGAAGCAGGATTGGGAGCGCGAAGAAGTTCTGTGTCCAGGCCCCAGCCATGCCCCCTGAGCCAGCTTGGCCGCTCAGCGCCGAGGCCCCATCACACGGAACGCCCAAAACGAACTTCTGGCAGCTGCATTCTGCAAAGGGAAACTCTCCTCGGGCAGCAAACCACAGCCCCAACGCGCCTCGAATCCAGAAAGCAACGCAAGCCTTTTTCGCCACCGGCCCCACGCTCTCCATAGCACAAAGCGGGGCTAGCCTGCCCCTGGCTCCCTGGGCCCTGCTGCTTTGCTGGGGGTCTCCGGCGGCGCAAACCCAGTCCCCAAGTGTTCTCCTTCGTGGGGAAGCAGGATTGTGCGCGCGAAAGCCTTCTGCGCCCAGCCCCAGCCATGCCCCTTGAGCCAGCTCGGCCGCTCAGCGCCGAGGCCCCGTTGCACCGAAGTCCCAAAACGAGCTTCTGGGAACTGCATTCTGCAAAATGAAACACTCCTCCGGCAGCAAACCACAGCCCCAATGCGCCTCAGATCCAGAGAGCAGCGCAAGCCGTTTTCGCCCCCGGTCCCACGCTCTCCATAGCGCAAAGCGAGGCTGGGCTGCCCCTGGCTCCCTGGGCCCTGCTGCATTGCTGGGGGTCTCCGGCGCCCGAAACCTAGTCCCCATGAGTTCTCCTTCGTGGGGAGGCAGGATTGGGCGCGCGAAGAAGTTCTGCGCCCAGTCCCCAGCCATGCCTCCTGTGCCAGCTCGGCCGCTCAGCGCCGAGGCCCCGTCGCACCGACGGCCCCAAACGACCTTCTGGCAGCTGCATTCTGCAAAGGGAAAGTCTCCTCGGGCAGCAAACCACAGCCCCAACGCGCCTCGGATCGAGAAAGCAACGCAAGCCGTTTTCGCCCCCGGCCCTCTGCTCTCCATAGGGCGAACCGGGCCTGGGCTGCCCCGGCTCCCTGGGCCCTGCTGCTTTGCTGGGGGTCTCCGGTGCCCGAAAACCACTCCCCACGGGTTCTCCTTCGTGGGGAAGCAGGATTGGGCGCGCGAAGGCCTTCTGCGCCCAGCCCCAGCCATGCCCCTTGAGCCAGCTCGGCCGCTCAGCGCCGAGGCCCCGTTGCACCGAAGGCCCAAAACGAGCTTCTGGGAACTGCATTCTGCAAAGTGAAACACTCCTCCGGCAGCAAACCACAGCCCCAATGCGCCTCGGATCCAGAGAGCAACGCAAGCCGTTTTTGCCCCCGGCCCCACGCTCTCCATAGGGCAAAGCAGGGCTGAGCTGACCCTGGCTCCCTGGACCCTGCTGCTTTGCTGGGTGTCTCCGGCGGAAGACACTCACTCCCCACGGGTTCTCCTTCGTTGGGAAGCAGGATTAGGGGGACGATGGTCTCATGCGCACAGTTCCCAGCCATGCCCCTTGAGCCAGCTCGGCGGCACAGCGCTGAGGTCCAGTCGCACCTTCGGCCCAAAACGAGCTTCTGGCAGCTGCATTCTGCAAAGGGAAACACTCCTCGAGCAGCAAACCACAGCCCCAACGCCCGTCGGATCCAGAAAGCAACGCAAGCCGTTTTCGCCCCCGCCCCACCCTCTCCATAGGGCAAAGCGGGGCTGGACTGCCCCTGGCTCCCTGGGCCTGCTGCTTTGCTGGGGGTCTCCGGTGCCTGAAACCCACTCCCCACGGGTTCTCCTTCGTGGGGAAGCAGGATTGGGCGCGCGAAGGCCTTCTGCGCCCAGCCCCAGCCACGCCCCTTGAGCCAGTTCGGCCGCTCAGCGCCGAGGCCCCGTTGCACCGAAGGCCCAAAACGAGCTTCTGGGAACTGCATTCTGCAAAGGGAAACACTCCTCCGGCAGCAAACCACAGCCCCAATGCGCCTCGGATCCAGAGAGCAACGCAAGCCGTTTTTGCCCCCGGCCCTACGCTCTCCATAGCGCAACGCAGGGCAGGGCTGCCCCTGGCTACCAGAGCCCTGCTGCTTTACTGGGTGTCTTCGGCGGCCAAAACCTTCTCCCCACGGGTTCTCCTTTGTGGGGATGCAGGATTGGGAGCGCGAAGAAGTTCTGTGTCCAGGCCCCAGCCATGCCCCCTGAGCCAGCTTGGCCGCTCAGCGCCGAGGCCCCATCACACGGAAAGCCCAAAACGAACTTCTGGCAGCTGCATTCTGCAAAGGGAAACTCTCCTCGGGCAGCAAACCACAGCCCCAACGCGCCTCGAATCCAGAAAGCAACGCAAGCCTTTTTCGCCACCGGCCCCACGCTCTCCATAGCGCAAAACGGGGCTAGCCTGCCCCTGGCTCCCTGGGCCCTGCTGCTTTGCTGGGGGTCTCCGGCGGCGCAAACCCAGTCCCCAAGTGTTCTCCTTCGTGGGGAAGCAGGATTGTGCGCGCGAAAGCCTTCTGCGCCCAGCCCCAGCCATGCCCCTTGAGCCAGCTCGGCCGCTCAGCGCCGAGGCCCCGTTGCACCGAAGTCCCAAAACGAGCTTCTGGGAACTGCATTCTGCAAAATGAAACACTCCTCCGGCAGCAAACCACAGCCCCAATGCGCCTCAGATCCAGAGAGCAGCGCAAGCCGTTTTCGCCCCCGGTCCCACGCTCTCCATAGCGCAAAGCGAGGCTGGGCTGCCCCTGGCTCCCTGGGCCCTGCTGCATTGCTGGGGGTCTCCGGCGCCCGAAACCTAGTCCCCATGAGTTCTCCTTCGTGGGGAGGCAGGATTGGGCGCGCGAAGAAGTTCTGCGCCCAGTCCCCAGCCATGCCTCCTGTGCCAGCTCGGCCGCTCAGCGCCGAGGCCCCGTCGCACCGACGGCCCCAAACGACCTTCTGGCAGCTGCATTCTGCAAAGGGAAAGTCTCCTCGGGCAGCAAACCACAGCCCCAACGCGCCTCGGATCGAGAAAGCAACGCAAGCCGTTTTCGCCCCCGGCCCTCTGCTCTCCATAGGGCGAACCGGGCCTGGGCTGCCCCGGCTCCCTGGGCCCTGCTGCTTTGCTGGGGGTCTCCGGTGCCCGAAACCCACTCCCCACGGGTTCTCCTTCGTGGGGAAGCAGGATTCGGCGCGCGAAGGCCTTCTGCGCCCAGCCCCAGCCATGCCCCTTGAGCCAGCTCGTCCGCTCAGCGCCGAGGCCCCGTTGCACCGAAGGCCCAAAACGAGCTTCTGGGAACTGCATTCTGCAAAGGGAAACACTCCTCCGGCAGCAAACCACAGCCCCATTGCGCCTCAGATCCAGAGAGCAACACAAGCCGTTTTCGCCCCCGGCCCCACGCTCTCAATAGCGCAAAGCGAGGCTGAGCTCCCTGGGCCCTGCTGCATTGCTGGGGGTCTCCAGCGCCCGAAACCTAGTCCCCATGAGTTCTCCTTCGTGGGGAGGCAGGATTGGGCGCGCGAAGAAGTTCTGGGCCCAGTCCCCAGCCATGCCTCCTGTGCCAGCTCGGCCGCTCAGTGCCGAGGCCCAACCGCACCGACGGCCCCAAACGACCTTCTGGCAGCTGCATTCTGCAAAGGGAAAGTCTCCTCGGGCAGCAAACCACAGCCCCAACGCGCCTCGGATCGAGAAAGCAACGCAAGCCGTTTTCGCCCCCGGCCCTCTGCTCTCCATAGGGCGAACCGGGCCTGGGCTGCCCCGGCTCCCTGGGCCCTGCTGCTTTGCTGGGGGTCTCCGGTGCCCGAAAACCACTCCCCACGGGTTCTCCTTCGTGGGGAAGCAGGATTGGGCGCGCGAAGGCCTTCTGCGCCCAGCCCCAGCCATGCCCCTTGAGCCAGCTCGGCCGCTCAGCGCCGAGGCCCCGTTGCACCGAAGGCCCAAAACGAGCTTCTGGGAACTGCATTCTGCAAAGGGAAACACTCCTCCGGCAGCAAACCACAGCCCCAATGCGCCTCGGATCCAGAGAGCAACGCAAGCCGTTTTTGCCCCCGGCCCCACGCTCTCCATAGGGCAAAGCAGGGCTGAGCTGACCCTGGCTCCCTGGACCCTGCTGCTTTGCTGGGTGTCTCCGGCGGAAGACACTCACTCCCCACGGGTTCTCCTTCGTTGGGAAGCAGGATTAGGGGGACGATGGCCTCATGCGCACAGTTCCCAGCCATGCCGCTTGAGCCAGCTCGGCGGCACAGCGCTGAGGTCCAGTCGCACCTTCGGCCCAAAACGAGCTTCTGGCAGCTGCATTCTGCAAAGGGAAACACTCCTCGAGCAGCAAACCACAGCCCCAACGCCCGTCGGATCCAGAAAGCAACACAAGCCGTTTTCGCCCCCGCCCCACCCTCTCCATAGGGCAAAGCGGGGCTGGACTGCCCCTGGCTCCCTGGGCCCTGCTGCTTTGCTGGGGGTCTCGGCGGCCGAAACCCACTCCCCACGGGTTTTCCTTCGTGGGGAAGCAGGTTGGGAGGGCGAAGGCCTTCTGCGCACAGTCCCCAGCCATGCCACCTGAGCCAGCTCGGCCGCTCAGCGCCGAGGCCCCATCACACGGAACGCCCCAAACGAGCTTCTGGCAGCTGCATTCTGCAAAGGGAAACTCTCCTCGGGCAGCAAACCACAGCCCCAACGCGCCTCGGATCCAGAAAGCAACGCAAGCCGTTTTCGCGACCGGACCCACGCTCTCCAAAGTGCGAAGCGAAGCTGGGCTGCCCCTGGCTCCCTGGGCCTGCTGCTTTGCTGGGGGTCTCCGGTGCCTGAAACCCACTCCCCACGGGTTCTCCTTCGTGGGGAAGCAGGATTGGGCGCGAGAAGGCCTTCTGCGCCCAGGCCCCAGCCATGCCCCTTGAGCAAGCTCGGCGGCACAGCGCTGAGGTCCAGTCGCACCTTCGGCCCAAAACGAGCTTCTGGCAGCTGCATTCTGCAAAGGAAAGTCTCCTCGGGCAGCAAACCACAGCCCCAACGCGCCTCGGATCGAGAAAGCAACCCAAGCCGTTTTCGCCCCCGGCCCTCTGCTCTCCATAGGGCGAACCGGGCCTGGGCTGCCCCGGCTCCCTGGGCCCTGCTGCTTTGCTGGGGGTCTCCGGTGCCCGAAACCCACTCCCCACGGGTTCTCTTTCGTGGGGAAGCAGGATTCGGCGCGCGAAGGCCTTCTGCGCCCAGCCCCAACCATGCCCCTTGAGCCAGCTCGGCCGCTCAGCGCCGAGGCCCCGTTGCACCAAAGGCCCAAAACGAGCTTCTGGGAACTGCATTCTGCAAAGGGAAACACTCCTCCGGCAGCAAACCACAGCCCCAATGCGCCTCGGATCCAGAGAGCAACGCAAGCCATTTTTGCCCCCGGCCCCACGCTCTCCATAGGACAAAGCAGGGCTGAGCTGACCCTGGCTCCCTGGACCCTGCTGCTTTGCTAGGTGTCTCCGGCGGAAGACACTAACTCCCCATGGGTTCTCCTTCGTTGGGAAGCAGGATTAGGGGGACGATGGCCTCATTCGCACAGTTCCCAGCCATGCCCCTTTAGCCAGCTCGGCGGCACAGCGCTGAGGTCCAGTCGCCCCTTCGGCCCAAAACGAGCTTCTGGCAGCTGCATTCTGCAAAGGGAAACACTCCTCGAGCAGCAAACCACAGCCCCAACGCCCGTCGGATCCAGAAAGCAACGCAAGCCGTTTTCGCCCCCGCCCCACCCTCTCCATAGGGCAAAGCGGGGCTGGACTGCCCCTGGCTCCCTGGGCCCTGCTGCTTTGCTGGGGGTCTCGGCGGCCGAAACCCACTCCCCACGGGTTTTCCTTCGTGGGGAAGCAGGTTGGGAGGGCGAAGGCCTTCTGCGCACAGTCCCCAGCCATGCCACCTGAGCCAGCTCGGCCGCTCAGCGCCGAGGCCCCATCACACGGAACGCCCCAAACGAGCTTCTGGCAGCTGCATTCTGCAAAGGGAAACTCTCCTCGGGCAGCAAACCACAGCCACAACGTGCCTCGGATCCAGAAAGCAACGCAAGCCGTTTTCGCGACCGGCCCCACGCTCTCCAAAGCGCGAAGCGAGGCTGGGCTGCCCCTGGCTCCCTGGGCCTGCTGCTTTGCTGGGGGTCTCCGGTGCCTGAAACCCACTCCCCACGGGTTCTCCTTCGTGGGGAAGCAGGATTGGGCGCGCGAAGGCCTTCTGCGCCCAGCCCCAGCCATGCCCCTTGAGCCAGTTCGGCCGCTCAGCGCCGAGGCCCCGTTGCACCGAAGGCCCAAAACGAGCTTCTGGGAACTGCATTCTGCAAAGGGAAACACTCCTCCGGCAGCAAACCACAGCCCCAATGCGCCTCGGATCCAGAGAGCAACGCAAGCCGTTTTTGCCCCCGGCCCTACGCTCTCCATAGCGCAACGCAGGGCAGGGCTGCCCCTGGCTACCAGAGCCCTGCTGCTTTACTGGGTGTCTTCGGCGGCCAAAACCTTCTCCCCACGGGTTCTCCTTCGTGGGGAAGCAGGATTGGGAGCGCGAAGAAGTTCTGTGTCCAGGCCCCAGCCATGCCCCCTGAGCCAGCTTGGCCGCTCAGCGCCGAGGCCCCATCACACGGAACGCCCAAAACGAACTTCTGGCAGCTGCATTCTGCAAAGGGAAACTCTCCTCGGGCAGCAAACCACAGCCCCAACGCGCCTCGAATCCAGAAAGCAACGCAAGCCTTTTTCGCCACCGGCCCCACGCTCTCCATAGCGCAAAGCGGGGCTAGCCTGCCCCTGGCTCCCTGGGCCCTGCTGCTTTGCTGGGGGTCTCCGGCGGCGCAAACCCAGTCCCCAAGTGTTCTCCTTCGTGGGGAAGCAGGATTGTGCGCGCGAAAGCCTTCTGCTCCCAGCCCCAGCCATGCCCCTTGAGCCAGCTCGGCCGCTCAGCGCCGAGGCCCCGTTGCACCGAAGTCCCAAAACGAGCTTCTGGGAACTGCATTCTGCAAAATGAAACACTCCTCCGGCAGCAAACCACAGCCCCAATGCGCCTCAGATCCAGAGAGCAGCGCAAGCCGTTTTCGCCCCCGGTCCCACGCTCTCCATAGCGCAAAGCGAGGCTGGGCTGCCCCTGGCTCCCTGGGCCCTGCTGCATTGCTGGGGGTCTCCGGCGCCCGAAACCTAGTCCCCATGAGTTCTCCTTCGTGGGGAGGCAGGATTGGGCGCGCGAAGAAGTTCTGCGCCCAGTCCCCAGCCATGCCTCCTGTGCCAGCTCGGCCGCTCAGCGCCGAGGCCCCGTCGCACCGACGGCCCCAAACGACCTTCTGGCAGCTGCATTCTGCAAAGGGAAAGTCTCCTCGGGCAGCAAACCACAGCCCCAACGCGCCTCGGATCGAGAAAGCAAAGCAAGCCGTTTTCGCCCCCGGGCCTCTGCTCTCCATAGGGCGAACCGGGCCTGGGCTGCCCCAGCTCCCTGGGCCCTGCTGCTTTGCTGGGGGTCTCCGGTGCACGAAACCCACTCCCCACGGGTTCTCCTTCGTGGGGAAGCAGGATTCGGCGCGCGAAGGCCTTCTGCGCCCAGCCCCAGCCATGCCCCTTGAGCCAGCTCGGCCGCTCAGCGCCGAGGCCCCTTTGCACCGAAGGCCCAAAACGAGCTTCTGGGAACTGCATTCTGCAAAGTGAAACACTCCTCCGGCAGCAAACCACAGCCCCATTGCGCCTCAGATCCAGAGAGCAACACAAGCCGTTTTCGCCCCCGGCCCCACGCTCTCCATAGCGCAAAGCGAGGCTGAGCTCCCTGGGCCCTGCTGCATTGCTGGGGATCTCCAGTGCCCGAAACCTAGTCCCCATGAGTTCTCCTTCGTGGGGAGGCAGGATTGGGCGCGCGAAGAAGTTCTGGGCCCAGTCCCCAGCCATGCCTCCTGTGCCAGCTAGGCCGCTCATCGCCGAGGCCCCACCGCACCGACGGCCACAAACGACCTTCTGGCAGCTGCATTCTGCAAAGGGAAAGTCTCCTCGGGCAGCAAACCACAGCCCCAACGCGCCTTGGATCGAGAAAGCAACGCAAGCCGTTTTCGCCCCCGGCCCTCTGCTCTCCATAGGGCGAACCCGGCCTGGGCTGCCCCGGCTCCCTGGGCCCTGCTGCTTTGCTGGGGGTCTCCGGTGCCCGAAAACCACTCCCCACGGGTTCTCCTTCGTGGGGAAGCAGGATTGGGCGCGCGAAGGCCTTCTGCGCCCAGCCCCAGCCATGCCCGTTGAGCCAGCTCGGCCGCTCAGCGCCGAGGCCCCGTTGCACCAAAGGCCCAAAACGACCTTCTGGGAACTGCATTCTGCTAAGGGAAACACTCCTCCGGCAGCAAACCACAGCCCCAATGCGCCTCGGATCCAGAGAGCAACGCAAGCCGTTTTTGCCCCCGGCCCCACGCTCTCCATAGGGCAAAGCAGGGCTGAGCTGACCCTGGCTCCCTGGACCCTGCTGCTTTGCTGGGTGTCTCCGGCGGAAGACACTCACTCCCCGCGTGTTCTCCTTCGTTGGGAAGCAGGATTAGGGGGACGATGGCCTCATGCGCACAGTTCCCAGCCATGCCCCTTGAGCCAGCTCGGCGGCACAGCGCTGAGGTCCAGTCGCACCTTCGGCCCAAAACGAGCTTCTGGCAGCTGCATTCTGCAAAGGGAAACACTCCTCGAGCAGCAAACCACAGCCCCAACGCCCGTCGGATCCAGAAAGCAACGCAAGCCGTTTTCGCCCCCGCCCCACCCTCTCCATAGGGCAAAGCGGGGCTGGACTGCCCCTGGCTCCCTGGGCCCTGCTGCTTTGCTGGGGGTCTCGGCGGCCGAAACCCACTCCCCACGGGTTTTCCTTCGTGGGGAAGCAGGTTGGGAGGGCGAAGGCCTTCTGCGCACAGTCCCCAGCCATGCCACCTGAGCCAGCTCGGCCGCTCAGCGCCGAGGCCCCATCACACGGAACGCCCCAAACGAGCTTCTGGCAGCTGCATTCTGCAAAGGGAAACTCTCCTCGGGCAGCAAACCACAGCCCCAACGTGCCTCGGATCCAGAAAGCAACGCAAGCCGTTTTCGCGACCGGCCCCACGCTCTCCAAAGCGCGAAGCGAGGCTGGGCTGCCCCTGGCTCCCTGGGCCTGCTGCTTTGCTGGGGGTCTCCGGTGCCCGAAACCCACTCCCCACGGGTTCTCCTTCGTGGGGAAGCAGGATTGGGCGCGCGAAGGCCTTCTGCGCCCAGCCCCAGCCATGCCCCTTGAGCCAGCTCGGCCGCTCAGCGCCGAGGCCCCGTTGCACCGAAGGCCCAAAACGAGCTTCTGGCAGCTGCATTCTGCAAAGGGAAACACTCCTCTGGCAGCAAACCACAGCCCCAATGCGCCTCGGATCCAGAGAGCAACGCAAGCCGTTTTTGCCCCCGGCCCTACGCTCTCCATAGCGCAACGCAGGGCAGGGCTGCCCCTGGCTACCAGAGCCCTGCTGCTTTACTGGGTGTCTTCGGCGGCCAAAACCTTCTCCCCACGGGTTCTCCTTCGTGGGGAAGCAGGATTGGGAGCGCGAAGAAGTTCTGTGCCCAGGCCCCAGCCATGCCCCCTGAGCCAGCTTGGCCGCTCAGCGCCGAGGCCCCATCACACGGAACGCCCAAAACGAGCTTCTGGCAGCTGCATTCTGCAAAGGGAAACTCTCCTCGGGCAGCAAACCACAGCCCCAACGTGCCTCGGATCCAGAAAGCAACGCAAGCCGTTTTCGCGACCGGCCCCACGCTCTCCAAAGCGCGAAGCGAGGCTGGGCTGCCCCTGGCTCCCTGGGCCTGCTGCTTTGCTGGGGGTCTCCGGTGCCCGAAACCCACTCCCCACGGGTTCTCCTTCGTGGGGAAGCAGGATTGGGCGCGCGAAGGCCTTCTGCGCCCAGCCCCAGCCATGCCCCTTGAGCCAGTTCGGCCGCTCAGCGCCGAGGCCCCGTTGCACCGAAGGCCCAAAACGAGCTTCTGGGAACTGCATTCTGCAAAGGGAAACACTCCTCCGGCAGCAAACCACAGCCCCAACGCGCCTCGGTTCGAGAAAGCAACGCAAGCCTTTTTCGCCCCCGGCCCTACGCTCTCCATACGTACGAACCGGGCCTGGGCTGCCCCGGCTCCCTGGGCCCTGCTGCATTGCTGGGGGTCTCCGGTGCCCGAAACCCACTCCCCACGGGTTCTCCTTCGTGGGGAAGCAGGATTGGGCGCGCGAAGGCCTTCTGCGCCCAGCCCCAGCCATGCCCCTTGAGCCAGCTCGGCCGCTCAGCGCCGAGGCCCCGTTGCACCGAAGGCCCAAAACGAGCTTCTGGCAGCTGCATTCTGCAAAGGGAAACACTCCTCCGGCAGCAAACCACAGCCCCAATTCGCCTCGGATCCAGAGAGCAACGCAAGCCGTTTTTGCCCCCGGCCCTACGCTCTCCATAGCGCAACGCAGGGCAGGGCTGCCCCTGGCTACCAGAGCCCTGCTGCTTTACTGGGTGTCTTCGGCGGCCAAAACCTTCTCCCCACGGGTTCTCCTTCGTGGGGAAGCAGGATTGGGAGCGCGAGGAAGTTCTGTGCCCAGGCCCCAGCCATGCCCCCTGAGCCAGCTTGGCCGCTCAGCGCCGAGGCCCCATCACACGGAACGCCCAAAACGAGCTTCTGGCAGCTGCATTCTGCAAAGGGAAACTCTCCTCGGGCAGCAAACCACAGCCCCAACGCGCCTCGAATCCAGAAAGCAACGCAAGCCTTTTTCAGCCCCGGCCCCACGCTCTCCATAGGGCAAAGCGGGTAGAGCTGCTCCTGGCTCCCTGGGCCCTGCTGCTTTGCTGGGGGTCTCAGCGGCCGAAACCCACTCCCCACGGGTTTTCCTTCGTGGGGAAGCAGGATTGGGCGCGAGAAGGCCTTCTGCGCCCAGGCCCCAGCCATGCCCCTTGAGCCAGCTCGGCGGCACAGCGCTGAGGTCCAGTCGCACCTTCGGCCCAAAACGAGCTTCTGGCAGCTGCATTCTGCAAAGGGAAACACTCCTCGAGCAGCAAACCACAGCCCCAACGCGCGTCGGATCCAGAAAGCAACGCAAGCCTTTTTCGCCCCCGCCCCACCCTCTCCATAGGGCAAAGCGGGGCTGGACTGCCCCTGGCTCCCTGGGCCCTGCTGCTTTGCTGGGGGTCTCGGAGGCCGAAACCCACTCCCCACGGGTTTTCCTTCGTGGGGAAGCAAGTTGGGCGGGCGAAGGCCTTCTGCGCACAGTCCCCAGCCATGCCACCTGAGCCAGCTCGGCCGCTCAGCGCCGAGGCCCCATCACACGGAACGCCCCAAACGAGCTTCTGGCAGCTGCATTCTGCAAAGGAAAGTCTCCTCGGGCAGCAAACCACAGCCCCAACGCGCCTCGGATCGAGAAAGCAACGCAAGCCGTTTTCGCCCCCGGCCCTCTGCTCTCCATAGGGCGAACCGGGCCTGGGCTGCCCCGGCTCCCTGGGCCCTGCTGCTTTGCTGGGGGTCTCCGGTGCCCGAAACCCACTCCCCACGGGTTCTCTTTCGTGGGGAAGCAGGATTCGGCGCGCGAAGGCCTTCTGCGCCCAGCCCCAACCATGCCCCTTGAGCCAGCTCGGCCGCTCAGCGCCGAGGCCCTGTTGCACCGAAGGCCCAAAACGACCTTCTGGGAACTGCATTCTGCTAAGGGAAACACTCCTCCGGCAGCAAACCACAGCCCCAATGCGCCTCGGATCCAGAGAGCAACGCAAGCCGTTTTTGCCCCCGGCCCCACGCTCTCCATAGGGCAAAGCAGGGCTGAGCTGACCCTGGCTCCCTGGACCCTGCTGCTTTGCTGGGTGTCTCCGGCGGAAGACACTCACTCCCCGCGTGTTCTCCTTCGTTGGGAAGCAGGATTAGGGGGACGATGGCCTCATGCGCACAGTTCCCAGCCATGCCCCTTGAGCCAGCTCGGCGGCACAGCGCTGAGGTCCAGTCGCACCTTCGGCCCAAAACGAGCTTCTGGCAGCTGCATTCTGCAAAGGGAAACACTCCTCGAGCAGCAAACCACAGCCCCAACGTGCCTCGGATCCAGAAAGCAACGCAAGCCGTTTTCGCGACCGGCCCCACGCTCTCCAAAGCGCGAAGCGAGGCTGGGCTGCCCCTGGCTCCCTGGGCCTGCTGCTTTGCTGGGGGTCTCCGGTGCCCGAAACCCACTCCCCACGGGTTCTCCTTCGTGGGGAAGCAGGATTGGGCGCGTGAAGGCCTTCTGCGCCCAGCCCCAGCCATGCCCCTTGAGCCAGTTCGGCCGCTCAGCGCCGAGGCCCCGTTGCACCGAAGGCCCAAAACGAGCTTCTGGGAACTGCATTCTGCAAAGGGAAACACTCCTCCGGCAGCAAACCACAGCCCCAACGCGCCTCGGTTCGAGAAAGCAACGCAAGCCTTTTTCGCCCCCGGCCCTACGCTCTCCATACGTACGAACCGGGCCTGGGCTGCCCCGGCTCCCTGGGCCCTGCTGCATTGCTGGGGGTCTCCGGTGCCCGAAACCCACTCCCCACGGGTTCTCCTTCGTGGGGAAGCAGGATTGGGCGCGCGAAGGCCTTCTGCGCCCAGCCCCAGCCATGCCCCTTGAGCCAGCTCGGCCGCTCAGCGCCGAGGCCCCGTTGCACCGAAGGCCCAAAACGAGCTTCTGGCAGCTGCATTCTGCAAAGGGAAACACTCCTCCGGCAGCAAACCACAGCCCCAATTCGCCTCGGATCCAGAGAGCAACGCAAGCCGTTTTTGCCCCCGGCCCTACGCTCTCCATAGCGCAACGCAGGGCAGGGCTGCCCCTGGCTACCAGAGCCCTGCTGCTTTACTGGGTGTCTTCGGCGGCCAAAACCTTCTCCCCACGGGTTCTCCTTCGTGGGGAAGCAGGATTGGGAGCGCGAGGAAGTTCTGTGCCCAGGCCCCAGCCATGCCCCCTGAGCCAGCTTGGCCGCTCAGCGCCGAGGCCCCATCACACGGAACGCCCAAAACGAGCTTCTGGCAGCTGCATTCTGCAAAGGGAAACTCTCCTCGGGCAGCAAACCACAGCCCCAACGCGCCTCGAATCCAGAAAGCAACGCAAGCCTTTTTCAGCCCCGGCCCCACGCTCTCCATAGGGCAAAGCGGGTAGAGCTGCTCCTGGCTCCCTGGGCCCTGCTGCTTTGCTGGGGGTCTCAGCGTCCGAAACCCACTCCCCACGGGTTTTCCTTCGTGGGGAAGCAGGATTGGGCGCGAGAAGGCCTTCTGCGCCCAGGCCCCAGCCATGCCCCTTGAGCCAGCTCGGCGGCACAGCGCTGAGGTCCAGTCGCACCTTCGGCCCAAAACGAGCTTCTGGCAGCTGCATTCTGCAAAGGGAAACACTCCTCGAGCAGCAAACCACAGCCCCAACGCGCGTCGGATCCAGAAAGCAACGCAAGCCTTTTTCGCCCCCGCCCCACCCTCTCCATAGGGCAAAGCGGGGCTGGACTGCCCCTGGCTCCCTGGGCCCTGCTGCTTTGCTGGGGGTCTCGGAGGCCGAAACCCACTCCCCACGGGTTTTCCTTCGTGGGGAAGCAAGTTGGGCGGGCGAAGGCCTTCTGCGCACAGTCCCCAGCCATGCCACCTGAGCCAGCTCGGCCGCTCAGCGCCGAGGCCCCATCACACGGAACGCCCCAAACGAGCTTCTGGCAGCTGCATTCTGCAAAGGAAAGTCTCCTCGGGCAGCAAACCACAGCCCCAACGCGCCTCGGATCGAGAAAGCAACGCAAGCCGTTTTCGCCCCCGGCCCTCTGCTCTCCATAGGGCGAACCGGGCCTGGGCTGCCCCGGCTCCCTGGGCCCTGCTGCTTTGCTGGGGGTCTCCGGTGCCCGAAACCCACTCCCCACGGGTTCTCTTTCGTGGGGAAGCAGGATTCGGCGCGCGAAGGCCTTCTGCGCCCAGCCCCAACCATGCCCCTTGAGCCAGCTCGGCCGCTCAGCGCCGAGGCCCTGTTGCACCGAAGGCCCAAAACGACCTTCTGGGAACTGCATTCTGCTAAGGGAAACACTCCTCCGGCAGCAAACCACAGCCCCAATGCGCCTCGGATCCAGAGAGCAACGCAAGCCGTTTTTGCCCCCGGCCCCACGCTCTCCATAGGGCAAAGCAGGGCTGAGCTGACCCTGGCTCCCTGGACCCTGCTGCTTTGCTGGGTGTCTCCGGCGGAAGACACTCACTCCCCGCGTGTTCTCCTTCGTTGGGAAGCAGGATTAGGGGGACGATGGCCTCATGCGCACAGTTCCCAGCCATGCCCCTTGAGCCAGCTCGGCGGCACAGCGCTGAGGTCCAGTCGCACCTTCGGCCCAAAACGAGCTTCTGGCAGCTGCATTCTGCAAAGGGAAACACTCCTCGAGCAGCAAACCACAGCCCCAACGCCCGTCGGATCCAGAAAGCAACGCAAGCCGTTTTCGCCCCCGCCCCACCCTCTCCATAGGGCAAAGCGGGGCTGGACTGCCCCTGGCTCCCTGGGCCCTGCTGCTTTGCTGGGGGTCTCGGCGGCCGAAACCCACTCCCCACGGGTTTTCCTTCGTGGGGAAGCAGGTTGGGAGGGCGAAGGCCTTCTGCGCACAGTCCCCAGCCATGCCACCTGAGCCAGCTCGGCCGCTCAGCGCCGAGGCCCCATCACACGGAACGCCCCAAACGAGCTTCTGGCAGCTGCATTCTGCAAAGGGAAACTCTCCTCGGGCAGCAAACCACAGCCCCAACGCGCCTCGAATCCAGAAAGCAACGCAAGCCTTTTTCGGCCCCGGCCCCACGCTCTCCATAGGGCAAAGCGGGTAGAGCTGCCCCTGGCTCCCTGGGCCCTGCTGCTTTGCTGGGGGTCTCAGCAGCCGAAACCCACTCCCCACGGGTTTTCCTTCGTGGGGAAGCAGGATTGGGCGCGCGAAAGCCTTCTGCGCCCAGCCCCAGCCATGCCCCTTGAGCCAGCTCGGCCGCTCAGTGCCGAGGCCCCGTTGCACCGAAGTCCCAAAACGAGCTTCTGGGAACTGCATTCTGCAAAATGAAACACTCCTCCGGCAGCAAACCACAGCCCCAATGGGCGTCAGATCCAGAGAGCAACACAAGCCGTTTTCGCCCCCGGCCCCACGCTCTCCATAGCGCAAAGCGAGGCTGAGCTCCCTGGGCCCTGCTGCATTGCTGGGGGTCTCCAGCGCCCGAAACCTAGTCCCCATGAGTTCTCCTTCGTGGGGAGGCAGGATTGGGCGCGCGAAGAAGTTCTGCGCCCAGTCCCCAGCCATGCCTCCTGTGCCAGCTCGGCCGCTCAGCGCCGAGGCCCCGTCGCACCGACGCCCCAAAGGAGCTTCTGGCAGCTGCATTCTGCAAAGGGAAACTCTCCTCGGGCAGCAAACCACAGCCCCAACGCGCCTCGGATCCAGAAAGCAACGCAAGCCGTTTTCGGCCCCGGCCCCACGCTCTCCATAGCGCAAAGCGGGGTTGGCCTGCCCCTGGCTCCCTGGGCCCTGCTGCTTTGCTGGGGGACTCCGGCGGCGCAGACCCACTCCCCACGGGTTCTCCTTCGTGGGGAAGCAGGATTGGGCGCGCGAAGGCCTTCTGCGCCCAGCCCCAGCCATGCCCCTTGAGCCAGCTCGGCCGCTCAGCGCCGAGGCCCCGTTGCACCGAAGGCCCAAAACGAGCTTCTGGGAACTGCATTCTGCAAAGGGAAACACTCCTCCGGCAGCAAACCACAGCCCCAATGGGCGTCAGATCCAGAGAGCAACACAAGCCGTTTTCGCCCCCGGCCCCACGCTCTCCATAGCGCAAAGCGAGGCTGAGCTCCCTGGGCCCTGCTGCATTGCTGGGGGTCTCCAGCGCCCGAAACCTAGTCCCCATGAGTTCTCCTTCGTGGGGAGGCAGGATTGGGCGCGCGAAGAAGTTCTGCGCCCAGTCCCCAGCCATGCCTCCTGTGCCAGCTCGGCCGCTCAGCGCCGAGGCCCCGTCGCACCGACGCCCCAAAGGAGCTTCTGGCAGCTGCATTCTGCAAAGGGAAACTCTCCTCGGGCAGCAAACCACAGCCCCAACGCGCCTCGGATGGAGAAAGCAACGCAAGCCGTTTTCGCCCCCGGCCCCCCCCACTCCATAGGGCGAACCTGGGCTGGGTTGCCCTGGCTCCCTGGGCCCTGCTGCTTTGCTGGGGGTCTCCGGTGCCCGAAACCCACTCCCCACGGGTTCTCCTTCGTGGGGAAGCAGGATTGGGCGCGCGAAGGCCTTCTGCGCCGAGGCGCCAGACATGCCCCCTGAGCCAGCTCGGCCCCTCAGCGCCTAGGCCCCGTCGCACCGACGGCCCCAAACAATCTTCTGGCAGCTGCATTCTGCAAAGGGAAACTCTCCTCGGGCAGCAAACCACAGCCCCAACGCGCCTCGAATCCAGAAAGCAACGCAAGCCTTTTTCAGCCCTGGCCCCACGCTCTCCATAGGGCAAAGCGGGTAGAGCTGCCCCTGGCTCCCTGGGCCCTGCTGCATTGCTGGGGGTCTCAGCGTCCGAAACCCACTCCCCACGGGTTTTCCTTCGTGGGGAAGCAGGATTGGGCGTGCGAAGAACTTCTGCGCCCAGGCCACAGCCATGCCCCCTGAGCCAGCTCGGCCGCTCAGCGCTGAGTCCCCATCACACGGAACGCCCCAAACGAGCTTCTGGCAGCTGAATTCTGCAAAGGAAACTCTCCTCGGGCAGCCAACCACAGCCCCAACGCGCCTCAGATCCAGAGAGCAACGCAAGCCGTTTTTGCCCCCGGCCCCACGCTCTCCATAGCGCAAGGCGAGGCTGGGCTGCCCCTGGCTCCCTGGGCCCTGCTGCATTGCTGGGGGTCTCCAGCGCCCGAAACCTAGTCCCCATGAGTTCTCCTTCGTGGGGAGGCAGGATTGGCCGCGCGAAGAAGTTCTGCGCCCAGTCCCCAGCCATGCCTCCTGTGCCAGCTCGGCCGCTCAGCGCCGAGGCCCCGTCGCACCGACGGCCCCAAACGAGCTTCTGGCAGCTGCATTCTGCAAAGGGAAAGTCTCCTCGGGCAGCAAACCACAGCCCCAACGCGCCTCGGATCGAGAAAGCAACGCAAGCCGTTTTCGCCCCCGGCCCTACGCTCTCCATACGTACGAACCGGGCCTGGGCTGCCCCGGCTCCCTGGGCCCTGCTGCTTTGCTGGGGGTCTCCGGTGCCCGAAACCCACTCCCCACGGGTTCTCCTTCGTGGGGAAGCAGGATTGGGCGCGCGAAGGCCTTCTGCGCCCAGCCCCAGCCATGCCAATTGAGCCAGCTCGGCCGCTCAGCGCCGAGGCCCCGTTGCACCGAAGGCCCAAAACGAGCTTCTGGGAACTGCATTCTGCAAAGTGAAACACTCCTCCGGCAGCAAACCACAGCCCCAATGTGCCTCAGATCCAGAGAGCAACACAAGCCGTTTTCGCCCCCGGCCCCACGCTCTCCATAGCCCAAAGCGAGGCTGGGCTGCCCCTGGCTCCCTGGGCCCTGCTGCATTGCTGGGGGTCTCCAGCGCCCGAAACCTAGTCCCCATGAGTTCTCCTTCGTGGGGAGGCAGGATTGGGCGCGCGAAGAAGTTCTGCGCCCAGTCCCCAGCCATGTCTCCTGTGCCAGCTCGGCCGCTCAGCGCCGAGGCCCCGTCGCACCGACGGCCCCAAACGAGCTTCTGGCAGCTGCATTCTGCAAAGGGAAACTCTCCTCGGGCAGCAAACCACAGCCCCAACGCGCCTCGGATCCAGAAAGCAACGCAAGCCGTTTTCGCCACCGGCCCCACGCTCTCCATAGCGCAAAGCGGGGCTGGCCTGCCCCTGGCTCCCTGGGCACTGCTGCTTTGCTGGGGGTCTCCGGCGGCGCAAACCCACTCCCCACGGGTTCTCCTTCGTGGGGAAGCAGGAGTGGGCGCGCGAAGGCCTTCTGCGCCCAGCCCCAGCCATGCCCCTTGAGCCAGCTCGGCCGCTCAGCGCCAAGGCCCCGTTGCACCGAAGGCCCAAAACGAGCTTCTGGGAACTGCATTCTGCAAAGGGAAACACTCCTCCGGCAGCAAACCACAGCCCCAATGCGCCTCGGATCCAGAGAGCAACGCAAGCCGTTTTTGCCCCCAGCCCCACGCTCTCCATAGCGCAACGCAGGGCAGGGCTGCCCCTGGCTACCAGAGCCCTGCTGCTTTACTGGGTGTCTTCGGCGGCCAAAACCTTCTCCCCACGGGTTCTCCTTCGTGGGGAAGCAGGATTGGGAGCGCGAAGAAGTTCTGTGCCCAGGCCCCAGCCATGCCCCCAGAGCCGGCTCGGCGGCTCAGCGCCGAGGCCCCATCACACGGAACGCCCCAAACGAGCTTCTGGCAGCTGCATTCTGCAAAGGGAAACTCTCCTCGGGCAGCAAACCACAGCCCCAACGTGCTTCGGATCCAGAAAGCAACGCAAGCCGTTTTCGCCACCGGCCCCACGCACTCCATAGCGCAAAGCGGGGCTGGCCTGCCCCTGGCTCCCTGGGCCCTGCTGCTTTGCTGGGGGTCTTCGGCGGCCGAAACCCACTCCCCACGGGTTCTCCTTCATGGGGAAGCAGGATTGGGCGTGCGAAGAACTTCTGCGCCCAGGCCACAGCCATGCCCCCTGAGCTAGCTCGGCCGCTCAGCGCTGAGTCTCCATCACACGGAACGCCCCAAACGAGCTTCTGGCAGCTGAATTCTGCAAAGGAATCTCTCCTCGGGCAGCAAACCACAGCCGAAACGCGCCTCAGATCCAGAGAGCAACGCAAGCCGTTTTTGCCCCCGGCCCCACGCTCTCCATAGCGCAAGGCGAGGCTGGGCTGCCCCTGGCTCCCTGGGCCCTGCTGCATTGCTGGGGGTCTCCAGCGCCCGAAACCTAGTCCCCATGAGTTCTCCTTCGTGGGGAGGCAGGATTGGGCGCGCGAAGAAGTTCTGCGCCCAGTCCCCAGCCATGCCTCCTGTGCCAGCTCGACCGCACAGCGCCGAGGCCCCGTCGCACCGACGGCCCCAAACGAGCTTCTGGCAGCTGCATTGTGCAAAGGGAAACTCTCCTCGGGCAGCAAACCACAGCCCCAACGCGCCTCGGATCGAGAAAGCAACGCAAGCCGTTTTCGCCCCCGGCCCTACGCTCTCCATACGTACGAACCGGGCCTGGGCTGCCCCGGCTCCCTGGGCCCTGCTGCATTGCTGGGGGTCTCCGGTGCCCGAAACCCACTCCCCACGGGTTCTCCTTCGTGGGGAAGCAGGATTGGGCGCGCGAAGGCCTTCTGCGCCCAGCCCCAGCCATGCCCCCTGAGCCAGCTTGGCCGCTCAGCGCCGAGGCCCCATCACACGGAACGCCCAAAACGAGCTTCTGGCAGCTGCATTCTGCAAAGGGAAACTCTCATCGGGCAGCAAACCACAGCCCCAACGCGCCTCGAATCCAGAAAGCAACGCAAGCCTTTTTCAGCCCCGGCCCCACGCTCTCCATAGGGCAAAGCGGGTAGAGCTGCCCCTGGCTCCCTGGGCCCTGCTGCTTTGCTGGGGGTCTCAGCGTCCGAAAACCACTCCCCACGGGTTTTCCTTCGTGGGGAAGCAGGATTGGGCGCGAGAAGGCCTTCTGCGCCCAGGCCCCAGCCATGCCCCCTGAGCCAGCTCGGCCGCGCAGCGCCGAAGCCCCGTCGCACCGATGGCCCCAAAGGAGCTTCTGGCAGCTGCATTCTGCAAAGGGAAACTCTCCTCGGTAACAAACCACAGCCCCAACACGCCTCGGATCCAGAAAGCAACGCAAGCCGTTTTCAGCCCCGGCCCACGCCACTCCATAGGGCGAACCGGGGCTGGGCTGCCCCGGCTCCCTGGGCCCTGCTGCTTTGCTGGGGGTCTCCGGTGCCCGAAACCCACTCCCCACGGGTTCTCCTTCGTGGGGAAGCAGGATTGGGCGCGCGAAGGCCTTCTGCTCCCAGGCCCCAGCCATGCTCCCTGGGCCAGTTCGGCCGCTCTGCGCCGAGGCCCCATCGCACCGATGCCCTGAAACAATCTTCTGGCAGCTGCATTCTGCAAAGGGAAACTCTCCTCGGGCAGCAAACCACAGCCCCAACGCGCCTCGGATCGAGAAAGCAACACAAGCCGTTTTCGCCCCCGGCCAACGCCACTCCATAGCGCGAACCGGGGCTGGGCTGCCCCGGCTCCCTGGGCCCTGCTGCTTTGCTGGGGGTCTCCGGTGCCCGAAACCCACTCCCCACGGGTTCTCCTTCGTGGGGAAGCGGGATTGGGCGCGCGAAGGCCTTCTGCGCCCAGGCCCCAGCCATGCCCCCTGAGCCAGCTCGTCCGATCAGGGTTGAGGCCCCGTCGCACCGACGGCCCCAAACAATCTTCTGGCAGCTGCATTCTGCAAAGTGAAACACTCCTCAGGCAGCAAACCACAGCCCCAACGCGCCTCGGATCGAGAAAGCAACGCAAGCAGTTTTCGCCCCCGGCACCGCGCTCCTCATAGGGCGAACCGGGGCAGGGCTGCCCCGGCTGCCTGGGCCCTGCTGCTTTGCTGGGGGTCTCCGGTGCCCGAAACCCACTCCCCACGGGTTCTTCTTCGTGGGGAAGCGGGATTGGGCGCGCGAAGGCCTTCTGCGCCCAGGCCCCAGCCATGCCCCCTGAGCCAGCTCGTCCGATTAGCGCCGAGGCCCCGTCGCACCGACGGCCCCAAACAATCTTCTGGCAGCTGCATTCTGCAAAGGGAAACTCTCCCTGGCAGCAAACCACATCCCCAACGCGCCTCGGATCGAGCAAGCAATGCAGGTCGTTTTCGCCCCCGGCACCCCGCTCTCCATATGGCGAACCGGGGCTGGGCTGCCCTGACTCCTTGGGCCCTGCTGCTTTGCTGGGTGTCTCCGGTGCCCGAAACCCACTCCCCACGGGTTCTCCTTCGTGGGGAAGCAGGATTGGGTGCGCGAAGGCCTTCTGCGCATAGGCCCCAGCCAAGCCCCCTGAGCCAGCTCGGCCGCTCAGCGCCTAGGCCCCGTCGCACCGACGGCCCCAAACAATCTTCTGGCCGCTGTATTCTGCAAAGGGAAACTCTCCTCGGGCAGCAAACCACAGCCCCAACGCGCCTCGGATCGAGAAAGCAACGCAAGCTGTTTTCGCCCCCGGCCCCCCCAACTCCATAGGGCGAACCGGGGCTGGGCTGCCCTGGCTCCGTGGGCCCTGCTGCTTTGCTGGGGGTCTCCGGTGCCCGAAACCCACTCCCCACGGGTTCTCCTTCGTGGTTAATCAGGATTGGGTGCGGGAAGCCTTCTGCGCCCAGGACCCAGCCATGCCCCCTGAGCCAGCTCGGCCTCTCTGCGCCGAGGCCCCGTCGCACCGATGGCCCGAAGCAATCTTCTGGCAGCTGCATTCTGCAAAGGGAAACTCTCCTTGGGCAGCAAACCACAGCCCCAACGCGCCTCGAATCGAGAAAGCAACGCAAGCCATTTTCGCCCCCGGCCCACGCCACTCCATAGGGCGAACCGGGGCTGGGCTGCCCCGGCTCCCTGGGCCCTGCTGCTTTGCTGGGGGTCTCCGGTGCCCGAAACCCACTCCCCACGGGTTCTCCTTCGTGGGGAAGCAGGATTGGGCACGGGAAGGCCTTCTGCTCCCAGGCCCCAGCCATGCCCCCTGGGCCAGCTCTGCCGCTCTGCGCCGAGGCCCCATCGCACCGATGGCCTGAAACAATCTTCTGGCAGCTGCATTCTGCAAAGGGAAACTCTCCTCGGGCAGCAAACCACAGCCCCAACGCGCCTCGGATCGAGAAAGCAACACAAGCTGTATTCTCTCCCGGACCCCCGCTCTCCATAGAGCGAACCGGGGCTGGGCTGCCCAGCCTCCCTGGGCCCTGCTGCTTTGCTGGGGGTCTCCGGTGCCCGAAACCCACTCCCCATGGGTTCTCCTTCTTGGGGAAGCAGGATTGGGCGCGCGAATGCCTTCTGCGCCCAGGCCCCAGCCATGCCCCCTGAGCCAGCTCGGCGACTCAGCGCCTAGGCCCCGTCGCACCGACGGCCCCAAACAATCTTCTGGTAGCTGCATTCTGCAAAGGGAAACTCTCCTCGGGCAGCAAACCACAGCCCCAATGCGCCTCGGATCAAGAAAGCAACGCAAGCCGTTTTCCCGCCCGGCCCCCGCGCTCTCCATAGGGCGAACCTGGGCTGGGCTGCCCTGGCTCCCTGGGCCCTGCTGCTTTGCTGGGGGTCTCCGGTGCCCGGAACCCACTCCCCACGGGTTCTCCTTCGTGGGGAAGCAGCATTGGGCGCGCTGAGCCTTCTGCGCCCAGGCCCCAGCAATGCCCCCTGAGCCAGCTCGGCCTCTCAGCGCTGAGGCCCCGTGGCCCCGACGGCCCGAAACAATCTTCTGGCAGCTGCATTCTGCAAAGGGATACTCTCCTTGGGCAGCAAACCACAGCCCCAACGCGCCTCGGATCGAGAAAGCAACGCAAGCCGTTTTCGCCCCCGGCACCCGCCACTCCATAGGGCGAACCGGGGATGGGCTGCCCCGGCTCCCTAGGCCCTGCTGCTTTGCTGGGGGTCTCCGGTGCCCGAAACCCACTCCCCACGGGTTCTCCTTCGTGGGGAAGCAGGATTGGGCGCGGGAAGCCTTCTGCGCCCAGGCCCCAGCCATGCCCCCTGAGCCAGCTCGGCCTCTCAGCGCCGATGCCCCGTCGCACCGATGGCCCGAAGCAATCTTCTGGCAGCTGCACTCTGCAAAGGGAAACACTCCTTGGGCAGCAAACCAAGGCCCCAACGCGCCCCGGATCGAGAAAGCAACGCAAGCCGTTTTCGCCCCCGGCCCACGCCAGTCCATAGGGCGAACCGGGGCTGGGCTGCCCCGGCTCCCTGGGCCCTGCTGCTTTGCTGGGGGTCTCCGGTGCCCGAAACCCACTCCCCACGGGTTCTCCTTCGTGGGGAAGCAGGATTGGGCGCGCGAAGGCCTTCTGCTCCCAGGCCCCAGCCATGCCCCCTGGGCCAGCTCTGCCGCTCTGCGCCGAGGCCCCATCGCACCGATGGCCTGAAACAATCTTCTGGCAGCTGCATTCTGCAAAGGGAAACACTCCTCAGGCAGCAAACCACAGCCCCAACGCGCCTCGGATCGAGAAAGCAACGCAAGCCGTTTTCGCCCCCAGCACCGCGCTCGCCATAGGGCGAATCGGGGCAGGGCTGCCCCGGCTGCCTGGAACCCTGCTGCTTTGCTGGGGGTCTCCGGTGCCCGAAACCCACTCCCCATGGGTTCTCCTTCGTGGGGAAGCAGGATTGGGTGCGCGAAGGCCTTCTGCGCCCAGGCCCCAGCCATGCCCCCTGAGCCAGCACGGCCGCTCAGCGCTGAGGCCCCGTGGCCCCGACGGCCCGAAACAATCTTCTGGCAGCTGCATTCTGCAAAGGGAAACACTCCTCCGGCAGCAAACCACAGCCCCAATGCGCCTCGGATCCAGAGAGCAACGCAAGCCGTTTTTGCCCCCAGCCCCACGCTCTCCATAGCGCAACGCAGGGCAGGGCTGCCCCTGGCTACCAGAGCCCTGCTGCTTTACTGGGTGTCTTCGGCGGCCAAAACCTTCTCCCCACGGGTTCTCCTTCGTGGGGAAGCAGGATTGGGAGCGCGAAGAAGTTCTGTGCCCAGGCCCCAGCCATGCCCCCAGAGCCGGCTCGGCGGCTCAGCGCCGAGGCCCCATCACACGGAACGCCCCAAACGAGCTTCTGGCAGCTGCATTCTGCAAAGGGAAACTCTCCTCGGGCAGCAAACCACAGCCCCAACGCGCCTCAGATCCAGAGAGCAACGCAAGCCGTTTTTGCCCCCGGCCCCACGCTCTCCATAGCGCAAGGCGAGGCTTGGCTGCCCCTGGCTCCCTGGGCCCTGCTGCATTGCTGGGGGTCTCCAGCGCCCGAAACCTAGTCCCCATGAGTTCTCCTTCGTGGGGAGGCAGGATTGGGCGCGCGAAGAAGTTCTGCGCCCAGTCCCCAGCCATGCCTCCTGTGCCAGCTCGACCGCTCAGCGCCGAGGCCCCGTCGCACCGACGGCCCCAAACGAGCTTCTGGCAGCTGCATTCTGCAAAGGGAAACTCTCCTCGGGCAGCAAACCACAGCCCCAACGCGCCTCGGATCGAGAAAGCAACGCAAGCCGTTTTCGCCCCCGGCCCTACGCTCTCCATACGTACGAACCGGGCCTGGGCTGCCCCGGCTCCCTGGGCCCTGCTGCATTGCTGGGGGTCTCCGGTGCCCGAAACCCACTCCCCACGGGTTCTCCTTCGTGGGGAAGCAGGATTGGGCGCGCGAAGGCCTTCTGCGCCCAGCCCCAGCCATGCCCCCTGAGCCAGCTTGGCCGCTCAGCGCCGAGGCCCCATCACACGGAACGCCCAAAACGAGCTTCTGGCAGCTGCATTCTGCAAAGGGAAACTCTCATCGGGCAGCAAACCACAGCCCCAACGCGCCTCGAATCCAGAAAGCAACGCAAGCCTTTTTCAGCCCCGGCCCCACGCTCTCCATAGGGCAAAGCGGGTAGATCTGCCCCTGGCTCCCTGGGCCCTGCTGCTTTGCTGGGGGTCTCAGCGTCCGAAAACCACTCCCCACGGGTTTTCCTTCGTGGGGAAGCAGGATTGGGCGCGAGAAGGCCTTCTGCGCCCAGGCCCCAGCCATGCCCCCTGAGCCAGCTCGGCCGCGCAGCGCCGAAGCCCCGTCGCACCGATGGCCCCAAAGGAGCTTCTGGCAGCTGCATTCTGCAAAGGGAAACTCTCCTCGGTAACAAACCACAGCCCCAACACGCCTCGGATCCAGAAAGCAACGCAAGCCGTTTTCGCCCCCGGCCCACGCCACTCCATAGGGCGAACCGGGGCTGGGCTGCCCCGGCTCCCTGGGCCCTGCTGCTTTGCTGGGGGTCTCCGGTGCCCGAAACCCACTCCCCACGGCTTCTCCTTCGTGGGGAAGCAGGATTGGGCGCGCGAAGGCCTTCTGCTCCCAGGCCCCAGCCATGCTCCCTGGGCCAGTTCGGCCGCTCTGCGCCGAGGCCCCATCGCACCGATGCCCTGAAACAATCTTCTGGCAGCTGCATTCTGCAAAGGGAAACTCTCCTCGGGCAGCAAACCACAGCCCCAACGCGCCTCGGATGGAGAAAGCAACGCAAGCCGTTTTCGCCCCCGGCCCCCCCCACTCCATAGGGCGAACCTGGGCTGGGTTGCCCTGGCTCCCTGGGCCCTGCTGCTTTGCTGGGGGTCTCCGGTGCCCGAAACCCACTCCCCACGGGTTCTCCTTCGTGGGGAAGCAGGATTGGGCGCGCGAAGGCCTTCTGCGCCGAGGCGCCAGACATGCCCCCTGAGCCAGCTCGGCCCCTCAGCGCCTAGGCCCCGTCGCACCGACGGCCCCAAACAATCTTCTGGCAGCTGCATTCTGCAAAGGGAAACTCTCCTCGGGCAGCAAACCACAGCCCCAACGCGCCTCGAATCCAGAAAGCAACGCAAGCCTTTTTCAGCCCTGGCCCCACGCTCTCCATAGGGCAAAGCGGGTAGAGCTGCCCCTGGCTCCCTGGGCCCTGCTGCTTTGCTGGGGGTCTCAGCGTCCGAAACCCACTCCCCACGGGTTTTCCTTCGTGGGGAAGCAGGATTGGGCGTGCGAAGAACTTCTGCGCCCAGGCCACAGCCATGCCCCCTGAGCCAGCTCGGCCGCTCAGCGCTGAGTCCCCATCACACGGAACGCCCCAAACGAGCTTCTGGCAGCTGAATTCTGCAAAGGAAACTCTCCTCGGGCAGCAAACCACAGCCCCAACGCGCCTCAGATCCAGAGAGCAACGCAAGCCGTTTTTGCCCCCGGCCCCACGCTCTCCATAGCGCAAGGCGAGGCTGGGCTGCCCCTGGCTCCCTGGGCCCTGCTGCATTGCTGGGGGTCTCCAGCGCCCGAAACCTAGTCCCCATGAGTTCTCCTTCGTGGGGAGGCAGGATTGGCCGCGCGAAGAAGTTCTGCGCCCAGTCCCCAGCCATGCCTCCTGTGCCAGCTCGGCCGCTCAGCGCCGAGGCCCCGTCGCACCGACGGCCCCAAACGAGCTTCTGGCAGCTGCATTCTGCAAAGGGAAAGTCTCCTCGGGCAGCAAACCACAGCCCCAACGCGCCTCGGATCGAGAAAGCAACGCAAGCCGTTTTCGCCCCCGGCCCTACGCTCTCCATACGTACGAACCGGGCCTGGGCTGCCCCGGCTCCCTGGGCCCTGCTGCTTTGCTGGGGGTCTCCGGTGCCCGAAACCCACTCCCCACGGGTTCTCCTTCGTGGGGAAGCAGGATTGGGCGCGCGAAGGCCTTCTGCGCCCAGCCCCAGCCATGCCAATTGAGCCAGCTCGGCCGCTCAGCGCCGAGGCCCCGTTGCACCGAAGGCCCAAAACGAGCTTCTGGGAACTGCATTCTGCAAAGTGAAACACTCCTCCGGCAGCAAACCACAGCCCCAATGTGCCTCAGATCCAGAGAGCAACACAAGCCGTTTTCGCCCCCGGCCCCACGCTCTCCATAGCCCAAAGCGAGGCTGGGCTGCCCCTGGCTCCCTGGGCCCTGCTGCATTGCTGGGGGTCTCCAGCGCCCGAAACCTAGTCCCCATGAGTTCTCCTTCGTGGGGAGGCAGGATTGGGCGCGCGAAGAAGTTCTGCGCCCAGTCCCCAGCCATGTCTCCTGTGCCAGCTCGGCCGCTCAGCGCCGAGGCCCCGTCGCACCGACGGCCCCAAACGAGCTTCTGGCAGCTGCATTCTGCAAAGGGAAACTCTCCTCGGGCAGCAAACCACAGCCCCAACGCGCCTCGGATCCAGAAAGCAACGCAAGCCGTTTTCGCCACCGGCCCCACGCTCTCCATAGCGCAAAGCGGGGCTGGCCTGCCCCTGGCTCCCTGGGCACTGCTGCTTTGCTGGGGGTCTCCGGCGGCGCAAACCCACTCCCCACGGGTTCTCCTTCGTGGGGAAGCAGGAGTGGGCGCGCGAAGGCCTTCTGCGCCCAGCCCCAGCCATGCCCCTTGAGCCAGCTCGGCCGCTCAGCGCCAAGGCCCCGTTGCACCGAAGGCCCAAAACGAGCTTCTGGGAACTGCATTCTGCAAAGGGAAACACTCCTCCGGCAGCAAACCACAGCCCCAATGCGCCTCGGATCCAGAGAGCAACGCAAGCCGTTTTTGCCCCCAGCCCCACGCTCTCCATAGCGCAACGCAGGGCAGGGCTGCCCCTGGCTACCAGAGCCCTGCTGCTTTACTGGGTGTCTTCGGCGGCCAAAACCTTCTCCCCACGGGTTCTCCTTCGTGGGGAAGCAGGATTGGGCGCGCGAAGAAGTTCTGTGCCCAGGCCCCAGCCATGCCCCCAGAGCCGGCTCGGCGGCTCAGCGCCGAGGCCCCATCACACGGAACGCCCCAAACGAGCTTCTGGCAGCTGCATTCTGCAAAGGGAAACTCTCCTCGGGCAGCAAACCACAGCCCCAACGTGCTTCGGATCCAGAAAGCAACGCAAGCCGTTTTCGCCACCGGCCCCACGCACTCCATAGCGCAAAGCGGGGCTGGCCTGCCCCTGGCTCCCTGGGCCCTGCTGCTTTGCTGGGGGTCTTCGGCGGCCGAAACCCACTCCCCACGGGTTCTCCTTCATGGGGAAGCAGGATTGGGCGTGCGAAGAACTTCTGCGCCCAGGCCACAGCCATGCCCCCTGAGCTAGCTCGGCCGCTCAGCGCTGAGTCTCCATCACACGGAACGCCCCAAACGAGCTTCTGGCAGCTGAATTCTGCAAAGGAATCTCTCCTCGGGCAGCAAACCACAGCCGAAACGCGCCTCAGATCCAGAGAGCAACGCAAGCCGTTTTTGCCCCCGGCCCCACGCTCTCCATAGCGCAAGGCGAGGCTGGGCTGCCCCTGGCTCCCTGGGCCCTGCTGCATTGCTGGGGGTCTCCAGCGCCCGAAACCTAGTCCCCATGAGTTCTCCTTCGTGGGGAGGCAGGATTGGGCGCGCGAAGAAGTTCTGCGCCCAGTCCCCAGCCATGCCTCCTGTGCCAGCTCGACCGCACAGCGCCGAGGCCCCGTCGCACCGACGGCCCCAAACGAGCTTCTGGCAGCTGCATTCTGCAAAGGGAAAGTCTCCTCGGGCAGCAAACCACAGCCCCAACGCGCCTCGGATCGAGAAAGCAACGCAAGCCGTTTTCGCCCCCGGCCCTACGCTCTCCATACGTACGAACCGGGCCTGGGCTGCCCCGGCTCCCTGGGCCCTGCTGCATTGCTGGGGGTCTCCGGTGCCCGAAACCCACTCCCCACGGGTTCTCCTTCGTGGGGAAGCAGGATTGGGCGCGCGAAGGCCTTCTGCGCCCAGCCCCAGCCATGCCCCCTGAGCCAGCTTGGCCGCTCAGCGCCGAGGCCCCATCACACGGAACGCCCAAAACGAGCTTCTGGCAGCTGCATTCTGCAAAGGGAAACTCTCATCGGGTAGCAAACCACAGCACCAACGCGCCTCGAATCCAGAAAGCAACGCAAGCCTTTTTCAGCCCCGGCCCCACGCTCTCCATAGGGCAAAGCGGGTAGAGCTGCCCCTGGCTCCCTGGGCCCTGCTGCTTTGCTGGGGGTCTCAGCGTCCGAAAACCACTCCCCACGGGTTTTCCTTCGTGGGGAAGCAGGATTGGGCGCGAGAAGGCCTTCTGCGCCCAGGCCCCAGCCATGCCCCCTGAGCCAGCTCGGCCGCGCAGCGCCGAAGCCCCGTCGCACCGATGGCCCCAAAGGAGCTTCTGGCAGCTGCATTCTGCAAAGGGAAACTCTCCTCGGTAACAAACCACAGCCCCAACACGCCTCGGATCCAGAAAGCAACGCAAGCCGTTTTCGCCCCCGGCCCACGCCACTCCATAGGGCGAACCGGGGCTGGGCTGCCCCGGCTCCCTGGGCCCTGCTGCTTTGCTGGGGGTCTCCGGTGCCCGAAACCCACTCCCCACGGGTTCTCCTTCGTGGGGAAGCAGGATTGGGCGCGCGAAGGCCTTCTGCTCCCAGGCCCCAGCCATGCTCCCTGGGCCAGTTCGGCCGCTCTGCGCCGAGGCCCCATCGCACCGATGCCCTGAAACAATCTTCTGGCAGCTGCATTCTGCAAAGGGAAACTCTCCTCGGGCAGCAAACCACAGCCCCAACGCGCCTCGGATCGAGAAAGCAACGCAAGCCGTTTTCGCCCCCGGCCAACGCCACTCCATAGCGCGAACCGGGGCTGGGCTGCCCCGGCTCCCTGGGCCCTGCTGCTTTGCTGGGGGTCTCCGGTGCCCGAAACCCACTCCCCACGGGTTCTCCTTCGTGGGGAAGCGGGATTGGGCGCGCGAAGGCCTTCTGCGCCCAGGCCCCAGCCATGCCCCCTGAGCCAGCTCGTCCGATCAGGGTTGAGGCCCCGTCGCACCGACGGCCCCAAACAATCTTCTGGCAGCTGCATTCTGCAAAGTGAAACACTCCTCAGGCAGCAAACCACAGCCCCAACGCGCCTCGGATCGAGAAAGCAACGCAAGCAGTTTTCGCCCCCGGCACCGCGCTCCTCATAGGGCGAACCGGGGCAGGGCTGCCCCGGCTGCCTGGGCCCTGCTGCTTTGCTGGGGGTCTCCGGTGCCCGAAACCCACTCCCCACGGGTTCTTCTTCGTGGGGAAGCGGGATTGGGCGCGCGAAGGCCTTCTGCGCCCAGGCCCCAGCCATGCCCCCTGAGCCAGCTCGTCCGATTAGCGCCGAGGCCCCGTCGCACCGACGGCCCCAAACAATCTTCTGGCAGCTGCATTCTGCAAAGGGAAACTCTCCCTGGCAGCAAACCACATCCCCAACGCGCCTCGGATCGAGCAAGCAATGCAGGTCGTTTTCGCCCCCGGCACCCCGCTCTCCATATGGCGAACCGGGGCTGGGCTGCCCTGACTCCTTGGGCCCTGCTGCTTTGCTGGGTGTCTCCGGTGCCCGAAACCCACTCCCCACGGGTTCTCCTTCGTGGGGAAGCAGGATTGGGTGCGCGAAGGCCTTCTGCGCATAGGCCCCAGCCAAGCCCCCTGAGCCAGCTCGGCCGCTCAGCGCCTAGGCCCCGTCGCACCGACGGCCCCAAACAATCTTCTGGCCGCTGTATTCTGCAAAGGGAAACTCTCCTCGGGCAGCAAACCACAGCCCCAACGCGCCTCGGATCGAGAAAGCAACGCAAGCTGTTTTCGCCCCCGGCCCCCCCAACTCCATAGGGCGAACCGGGGCTGGGCTGCCCTGGCTCCGTGGGCCCTGCTGCTTTGCTGGGGGTCTCCGGTGCCCGAAACCCACTCCCCACGGGTTCTCCTTCGTGGTTAATCAGGATTGGGTGCGGGAAGCCTTCTGCGCCCAGGCCCCAGCCATGCCCCCTGAGCCAGCTCGGCCTCTCTGCGCCGAGGCCCCGTCGCACCGATGGCCCGAAGCAATCTTCTGGCAGCTGCATTCTGCAAAGGGAAACTCTCCTTGGGCAGCAAACCACAGCCCCAACGCGCCTCGAATCGAGAAAGCAACGCAAGCCATTTTCGCCCCCGGCCCACGCCACTCCATAGGGCGAACCGGGGCTGGGCTGCCCCGGCTCCCTGGGTCCTGCTGCTTTGCTGGGGGTCTCCGGTGCCCGAAACCCACTCCCCACGGGTTCTCCTTCGTGGGGAAGCAGGATTGGGCACGGGAAGGCCTTCTGCTCCCAGGCCCCAGCCATGCCCCCTGGGCCAGCTCTGCCGCTCTGCGCCGAGGCCCCATCGCACCGATGGCCTGAAACAATCTTCTGGCAGCTGCATTCTGCAAAGGGAAACACTCCTCAGGCAGCAAACCACAGCCCCAAAGCGCCTCGGATCGAGAAAGCAACGCAAGCCATTTTCGCCCCCGGAACCGCGCTCGCCATAGGGCGAATCGGGGCAGGGCTGCCCCGGCTGCCAGGAACCCTGCTGCTTTGCTGGGGGTCTCCGGTGCCCGAAACCCACTCCCCACAGGTTCTCCTTCGTGGGGAAGCGGGATTGGGCTCGCGAAGGCCTTCTGCCCCCAGGCCCCAGCCGTGCCCCCTGAGCCAGCTCGTCCGATCAGCGCCGAGGCCACGTCGCACCTACGGCCCGAAACAATCTTCTGGCAGCTGCATTCTGCAAAGGGAAACTCTCCTCGGGCAGCAAACCACAGCCCCAACGCGCCTCGGATCGAGAAAGCAACACAAGCTGTATTCTCTCCCGGACCCCCGCTCTCCATAGAGCGAACCGGGGCTGGGCTGCCCAGCCTCCCTGGGCCCTGCTGCTTTGCTGGGGGTCTCCGGTGCCCGAAACCCACTCCCCATGGGTTCTACTTCTTGGGGAAGCAGGATTGGGCGCGCGAATGCCTTCTGCGCCCAGGCCCCAGCCATGCCCCCTGAGCCAGCTCGGCGACTCAGCGCCTAGGCCCCGTCGCACCGACGGCCCCAAACAATCTTCTGGTAGCTGCATTCTGCAAAGGGAAACTCTCCTCGGGCAGCAAACCACAGCCCCAATGCGCCTCGGATCAAGAAAGCAACGCAAGCCGTTTTCCCGCCCGGCCCCCGCGCTCTCCATAGGGCGAACCTGGGCTGGGCTGCCCTGGCTCCCTGGGCCCTGCTGCTTTGCTGGGGGTCTCCGGTGCCCGGAACCCACTCCCCACGGGTTCTCCTTCGTGGGGAAGCAGCATTGGGCGCGCTGAGCCTTCTGCGCCCAGGCCCCAGCAATGCCCCCTGAGCCAGCTCGGCCTCTCAGCGCTGAGGCCCCGTGGCCCCGACGGCCCGAAACAATCTTCTGGCAGCTGCATTCTGCAAAGGGATACTCTCCTTGGGCAGCAAACCACAGCCCCAACGCGCCTCGGATCGAGAAAGCAACGCAAGCCGTTTTCGCCCCCGGCACCCGCCACTCCATAGGGCGAACCGGGGATGGGCTGCCCCGGCTCCCTAGGCCCTGCTGCTTTGCTGGGGGTCTCCGGTGCCCGAAACCCACTCCCCACGGGTTCTCCTTCGTGGGGAAGCAGGATTGGGCGCGGGAAGCCTTCTGCGCCCAGGCCCCAGCCATGCCCCCTGAGCCAGCTCGGCCTCTCAGCGCCGAGGCCCCGTCGCACCGATGGCCCGAAGCAATCTTCTGGCAGCTGCACTCTGCAAAGGGAAACACTCCTTGGGCAGCAAACCAAGGCCCCAACGCGCCCCGGATCGAGAAAGCAACGCAAGCCGTTTTCGCCCCCGGCCCACGCCAGTCCATAGGGCGAACCGGGGCTGGGCTGCCCCGGCTCCCTGGGCCCTGCTGCTTTGCTGGGGGTCTCCGGTGCCCGAAACCCACTCCCCACGGGTTCTCCTTCGTGGGGAAGCAGGATTGGGTGCGCGAAGGCCTTCTGCGCCCAGGCCCCAGCCATGCCCCCTGGGCCAGCTCTGCCGCTCTGCGCCGAGGCCCCATCGCACCGATGGCCTGAAACAATCTTCTGGCAGCTGCATTCTGCAAAGGGAAACACTCCTCAGGCAGCAAACCACAGCCCCAACGCGCCTCGGATCGAGAAAGCAACGCAAGCCGTTTTCGCCCCCGGCACCGCGCTCGCCATAGGGCGAATCGGGGCAGGGCTGCCCCGGCTGCCTGGAACCCTGCTGCTTTGCTGGGGGTCTCCGGTGCCCGAAACCCACTCCCCACGGGTTCTCCTTCGTGGGGAAGCAGGATTGGGTGCGCGAAGGCCTTCTGCGCCCAGGCCCCAGCCATGCCCCCTGAGCCAGCACGGCCGCTCAGCGCTGAGGCCCCGTGGCCCCGACGGCCCGAAACAATCTTCTGGCAGCTGCATTCTGCAAAGGGAAACTCTCCTCGGGCAGCAAACCACAGCCCCAACGCGCCTTGGATCGTGAAAGCAACGCAAGCCGTTTGCGCTCCCGGGCCCCGCTCTCCATAGAGCGAACCGGGGCTGGGCTGCCCCGGCTCCCTGGACCCTGCTGCTTTGCTGGGGGTCTCCGGTGCCCGAAACCCACTCCCCACGGGTTCTCCTTCGTGGGGAAGCAGGATTGGGCACACGAAGCCTTCTGCGCCCAGGCCCCAGCCATGCCCCCTGAGCCGGCTCCCCCACACAGCGCCAAGGCTCCTTCGCATCGAGGGCCATAAACGAACTTCTGCCAGCTGCATTCTGCAAAGGGAAACACTCCTCGGGCAGCAAACCACAGCCCCAACGCGCCTTGGATCGAGAAAGCAACGCAAGCCGTTTGCGCCCCCGGCCCCCCGCTCTCCATAGAGCGAACCGGGGCTGGGCTGCCCCGGCTCCTTGGGCCCTGCTGCTTTGCTGGGGGTCTCCGGTGCCCGAAACCCACTCCCCACGGGTTCTCCTTCGTGGGGAAGCAGGATTGGGTGCGCGAAGGCCTTCTGCGCCCAGGCCCCAGCCATGCCCCCTTAGCCAGGTAGGCCGCGCAGCGCCTACACCCCGTCGCACCGACGGCCCGAAACAATCTTCTGGCAGCTGCATTCTGCAAAGGGTAACTCTCCTCGGGCAGCAAACCACAGCCCCAACGCGCCTCGGATCGAGAAAGCAACGCAAGCCGTTTTTGCCCCCAGCCCTCCGCTCTCCATCGGGCGAACTGGGGCAGGGCTGCCCAGGATCCCTGGGCCCTGCTGCTTTGCTGGGGGTCTCCGGTGCCCGAAACCCACTCCCCACGGGTTCTCCTTCGTGGGGAAGCAGGATTGGGCGCGCGAAGGCCTTCTGCCCCCAGGCCCCAGCAATGCCCCCAGAGCCAGCTCGGCCGTGCAGCGCCTAGGCCCCGTCGCACCGACGGCCCCAAACAATCTTCTGGCAGCTGCATTCTGCAAAGGGAAACTCTCCTCGGGCAGCAAACCACAGCCCCAACGCGCCTCGGATCGAGAAAGCAACGCAAGCCGTTTTCGCCCCCGGCCCCCCGCTCTCCCTAGGGCGAACCGGGGATGGGCTGCCCCGGCTCCCTGGGCCCTGCTGCTTTGCTGGGGGTCTCCGGTGCCCGAAACCCACTCCCCACGGGTTCTCCTTTGTGGGGAAGCAGGATTCGGCGCGCAAAGGCCTTCTGCGCCCAGGCCCCAGCCATTCACCCTGAGCCAGCTCGGCGGCTCAGCGCCGATGCCCCGTCCAACCGACAGCCACAAACAATCTTCTGGCAGCTGCATTCTGCAAAGGGAAACTCTCCTTGGGCAGCAAACCACAGCCCCAACGCGCCTCGGATCGAGAAAGCAACGCAAGCCGTTTTTGCCCCCAGCCCTCCGCTCTCCATCGGGCGAACTGGGTCAGGGCTGCCACGGCTCCCTGGGTCCTGCTGCTTTGCTGGGGGTCTACGGTGCCCGAAACCCACTACGCATGGGTTCTCCTTCGTGGGGAAGCAGGATTGGGCGCATGAAGGCCTTCTGCGCCCAGGCCCCAGCCTTGCCCCCTGAGCCAGCTCGGCCACTCAACGCCGAGGCCCCGTCGCACCGATGGCCCGAAACAATATTCTGGCAGCTGCATTCTGCAAATGGAAACTCTCCTCGGGCAGCAAACCACAGCCCCAACGCGCCTCGGATCGAGAAAGCAACGCAAGCCGTTTTCGCCCCCGGCCCCCCGCTCTCCCTAGGGCGAACCGGGGATGGGCTGCCCCGGCTCCCTGGGCCCTGCTGCTTTGCTGGGTGTCTCCGGTGTCCGAAACCCACTCCCCACGGGTTCTCCTTTGTGGGGAAGCAGGATTGGGCGCGCGGAAGCCTTCTGCGCCCAGGCCCCAGCCATGCCCCCTGAGAAATCACGGATGCTCAGCGCCGAGGCCCCGTCGCACCGACGGCCCCAAACAATCTTCTGGCAGCTGCATTCTGCAAAGGGAAACTCTCCTCGGGCAGCAAACCACAGCCCCAACGCGCCTCGGATCGAGAAAGCAATGCAGGCCGTTTTCGCCCCCGGCCCCCCCGCTCTCCATATGGCGAACCAGGGCTGGGCTGCCCTGGCTCCTTGGGTCCTGCTGCTTTGCTGGGTGTCTCCGGTACCGAAACCCACTCCCCACGTGTTCTCCTTCGTGGGGAAGAAGGATTGGGCGCTCGAAGGCCTTCTGCGCCCAGGCCCCATCCATGCCCCCTGAGCCAGCTCGGCGACTCTGCGCCGAGGCCCCGTCGCACCGATGGCCCGAAACAATCTTCTGGCAGCTGCATTCTGCAAAGGGAAACTCTCCTCGGGCAGCAAACCACAGCCCCAACGTGCCTCGGATCGAGAAAGCAACACAAGCAGTTTTCGCCCCCGAAACCCCGCTCTCCATAGGGCGAACCGGGGCTGGGCTGCCCCGGCTCCCTGGGCCCTGCTGATTTGCTGGGGGTCTCCGGTGACCGAAACCCACTCCCCACAGGTTCTCCTTCGTGGGGAAGCAGGATTGGACGCGCGAAGCCTTCTGCGCCCAGGCCCCAGCCATGCCCCCTGAGCCAGCACGGCCGCTCAGCGCCTAGGCCCCGTCGCACCGACGGCCCCAAACAATCTTCTGGCAGCTGCATTCTGCAAAGGGAAACTCTCCTCGGGCAGCAAACCACAGCCCCAACGCGCCTCGGATCAAGAAAGCAATGCAGGCCGTTTTCGCCCCAGGCCCCCCGCTCTCCATATGGCGAACCGGGGCTGGGCTGCCCTGGCTCCTTGGGCCCTGCTGCTTTGCTGGGTGTCTCCGGTGCCCGAAACCCACTCCCCACGGGTTCTGCTTCGTGGTTAATCAGGATTGGGCGCACGAAGGCTTTCTGCGCCCAGGCCCCAGCCATGCCCCCTGAGCCAGCTCGGCCTCTAAGCGCCGAGGCCCCGTCGCACCGATGGCCCGAAGCAATCTTCTGGCAGCTGCAACCTGCAAAGGGAAACTCTCCTCGGGCAGCAAACCACAGCCCCAACGCGCCTCGGATCGAGAAAGCAACGCAAGCCGTTTTCGCCCCCGGCCCACGCCACTCCATAGGGCGAACCGGGGCTGGGCTGCCCCGGCTCCCTGGGCCCTCCTGCTTTGCTGGGGGTCTCAGCGTCCGAAACCCACTCCCCACGGGTTTTCCTTCGTGGGGAAGCAGGATTGGGCGTGCGAAGAACTTCTGCGCCCAGGCCACAGCCATGCCCCCTGAGCCAGCTCGGCCGCTCAGCGCTGAGTCCCCATCACACGGAACGCCCCAAACGAGCTTCTGACAGCTGAATTCTGCAAAGGAAACTCTCCTCGGGCAGCAAACCACAGCCCCAACGCGCCTCAGATCCAGAGAGCAACGCAAGCCGTTTTTGCCCCCGGCCCCACGCTCTCCATAGCGCAAGGCGAGGCTGGGCTGCCCCTGGCTCCCTGGGCCCTGCTGCTTTGCTGGGGGTCTCCAGCGCCCGAAACCCACTCCCCACGGGTTCTCCTTCGTGGGGAAGCAGGATTGGGCGCGCGAAGGCCTTCTGCGCCCAGCCCCAGCCATGCCAATTGAGCCAGCTCGGCCGCTCAGCGCTGAGGCCCCGTTGCACCGAAGGCCCAAAACGAGCTTCTGGGAACTGCATTCTGCAAAGTGAAACACTCCTCCGGCAGCAAACCACAGCCCCAATGTGCCTCAGATCCAGAGAGCAACACAAGCCGTTTTCGCCCCCGGCCCCACGCTCTCCATAGCCCAAAGCGAGGCTGGGCTGTCCCTGGCTCCCTGGGCCCTGCTGCATTGCTGGGGGTCTCCAGCGCCCGAAACCTAGTCCCCATGAGTTCTCCTTCGTGGGGAGGCAGGATTGGGCGCGCGAAGAAGTTCTGCGCCCAGTCCCCAGCCATGTCTCCTGTGCCAGCTCGGCCGCTCAGCGCCGAGGCCCCGTCGCACCGACGGCCCCAAACGAGCTTCTGGCAGCTGCATTCTGCAAAGGGAAACTCTCCTCGGGCAGCAAACCACAGCCCCAACGCGCCTCGGATCCAGAAAGCAACGCAAGCCGTTTTCGCCACCGGCCCCACGCTCTCCATAGCGCAAAGCGGGGCTGGGCTGCCCCTGGCTCCCTGGGCACTGCTGCTTTGCTGGGGGTCTCCGGCGGCGCAAACCCACTCCCCACGGGTTCTCCTTCGTGGGGAAGCAGGAGTGGGCGCGCGAAGGCCTTCTGCGCCCAGCCCCAGCCATGCCCCTTGAGCCAGCTCGGCCGCTCAGCGCCAAGGCCCCGTTGCACCGAAGGCCCAAAACGAGCTTCTGGGAACTGCATTCTGCAAAGGGAAACACTCCTCCGGCAGCAAACCACAGCCCCAATGCGCCTCGGATCCAGAGAGCAACGCAAGCCGTTTTTGCCCCCAGCCCCACGCTCTCCATAGCGCAACGCAGGGCAGGGCTGCCCCTGGCTACCAGAGCCCTGCTGCTTTACTGGGTGTCTTCGGCGGCCAAAACCTTCTCCCCACGGGTTCTCCTTCGTGGGGAAGCAGGATTGGGAGCGCGAAGAAGTTCTGTGCCCAGGCCCCAGCCATGCCCCCAGAGCCGGCTCGGCGGCTCAGCGCCGAGGCCCCATCACACGGAACGCCCCAAACGAGCTTCTGGCAGCTGCATTCTGCAAAGGGAAACTCTCCTCGGGCAGCAAACCACAGCCCCAACGTGCTTCGGATCCAGAAAGCAACGCAAGCCGTTTTCGCCACCGGCCCCACGCACTCCATAGCGCAAAGCGGGGCTGGCCTGCCCCTGGCTCCCTGGGCCCTGCTGCTTTGCTGGGGGTCTTCGGCGGCCGAAACCCACTCCCCACGGGTTCTCCTTCATGGGGAAGCAGGATTGGGCGTGCGAAGAACTTCTGCGCCCAGGCCACAGCCATGCCCCCTGAGCTAGCTCGGCCGCTCAGCGCTGAGTCTCCATCACACGGAACGCCCCAAACGAGCTTCTGGCAGCTGAATTCTGCAAAGGAATCTCTCCTCGGGCAGCAAACCACAGCCCCAACGCGCGTCAGATCCAGAGAGCAACGCAAGCCGTTTTTGCCCCCGGCCCCACGCTCTCCATAGCGCAAGGCGAGGCTGGGCTGCCCCTGGCTCCCTGGGCCCTGCTGCATTGCTGGGGGTCTCCAGCGCCCGAAACCTAGTCCCCATGAGTTCTCCTTCGTGGGGAGGCAGGATTGGGCGCGCGAAGAAGTTCTGCGCCCAGTCCCCAGCCATGCCTCCTGTGCCAGCTCGACCGCTCAGCGCCGAGGCCCCGTCGCACCGACGGCCCCAAACGAGCTTCTGGCAGCTGCATTCTGCAAAGGGAAACTCTCCTCGGGCAGCAAACCACAGCCCCAACGCGCCTCGGATCGAGAAAGCAACGCAAGCCGTTTTCGCCCCCGGCCCTACGCTCTCCATACGTACGAACCGGGCCTGGGCTGCCCCGGCTCCCTGGGCCCTGCTGCATTGCTGGGGGTCTCCGGTGCCCGAAACCCACTCCCCACGGGTTCTCCTTCGTGGGGAAGCAGGATTGGGCGCGCGAAGGCCTTCTGCGCCCAGCCCCAGCCATGCCCCCTGAGCCAGCTTGGCCGCTCAGCGCCGAGGCCCCATCACACGGAACGCCCAAAACGAGCTTCTGGCAGCTGCATTCTGCAAAGGGAAACTCTCCTCGGGCAGCAAACCACAGCCCCAACGCGCCTCGAATCCAGAAAGCAACGCAAGCCTTTTTCAGCCCCGGCCCCACGCTCTCCATAGGGCAAAGCGGGTAGAGCTGCCCCTGGCTCCCTGAGCCCTGCTGCTTTGCTGGGGGTCTCAGCGTCCGAAAACCACTCCCCACGGGTTTTCCTTCGTGGGGAAGCAGGATTGGGCGCGAGAAGGCCTTCTGCGCCCAGGCCCCAGCCATGCCCCCTGAGCCAGCTCGGCCGCGCAGCGCCGAAGCCCCGTCGCACCGATGGCCCCAAAGGAGCTTCTGGCAGCTGCATTCTGCAAAGGGAAACTCTCCTCGGTAACAAACCACAGCCCCAACACGCCTCGGATCCAGAAAGCAACGCAAGCCGTTTTCGCCCCCGGCCCACGCCACTCCATAGGGCGAACCGGGGCTGGGCTGCCCCGGCTCCCTGGGCCCTGCTGCTTTGCTGCGGGTCTCCGGTGCCCGAAACCCACTCCCCACGGGTTCTCCTTCGTGGGGAAGCAGGATTGGGCGCGCGAAGACCTTCTGCTCCCAGGCCCCAGCCATGCTCCCTGGGCCAGTTCGGCCGCTCTGCGCCGAGGCCCCATCGCACCGATGCCCTGAAACAATCTTCTGGCAGCTGCATTCTGCAAAGGGAAACTCTCCTCGGGCAGCAAACCACAGCCCCAACGCGCCTCGGATGGAGAAAGCAACGCAAGCCGTTTTCGCCCCCGGCCCCCCCCACTCCATAGGGCGAACCTGGGCTGGGTTGCCCTGGCTCCCTGGGCCCTGCTGCTTTGCTGGGGGTCTCCGGTGCCCGAAACCCACTCCCCACGGGTTCTCCTTCGTGGGGAAGCAGGATTGGGCGCGCGAAGGCCTTCTGCGCCGAGGCGCCAGACATGCCCCCTGAGCCAGCTCGGCCCCTCAGCGCCTAGGCCCCGTCGCACCGACGGCCCCAAACAATCTTCTGGCAGCTGCATTCTGCAAAGGGAAACTCTCCTCGGGCAGCAAACCACAGCCCCAACGCGCCTCGGATCCAGAAAGCAACGTAAGCCGTTTTCGCCCCCGGCACCCCCCACTCCATAGGGCGAACCGGGGCTGGGCTGCCCCGGCTCCCTGGGCCCTGCTGCTTTGCTGGGGGTCTCCGGTGCCCGAAACCCACTCCCCACGGGTTCTCCTTCGTGGTTAATCAGGATTGGGCGCGCGAAGCCTTCTGCGCCCAGGCCCCAGCCATGCCCCCTGAGCCAGCTCGGCCTCTCAGCGCCGAGGCCCCGTCGCACCGATGGCCCGAAGCAATCTTCTGGCAGCTGAAACCTGCAAAGGGAAACTCTCCTCGGGCAGCAAACCACAGCCCCAACGCGCCTCGGATCGAGAAAGCAACGCAAGCCGTTTTCGCCCCCGGCCCACGCCACTCCATAGCGCGAACCGGGGCTGGGCTGCCCCGGCTCCCTGGGCCCTGCTGCTTTGCTGGGGGTCTCCGGTGCCCGAAACCCACTCCCCACGGGTTCTCCTTCGTGGGGAAGCGGGATTGGGCGCGCGAAGGCCTTCTGCGCCCAGGCCCCAGCCATGCCCCCTGAGCCAGCTCGTCCGATCAGGGTTGAGGCCCCGTCGCACCGACGGCCCCAAACAATCTTCTGGCGGCTGCATTCTGCAAAGTGAAACACTCCTCAGGCAGCAAACCACAGCCCCAACGCGCCTCGGATCGAGAAAGCAACGCAAGCCGTTTTCGCCCCCGGCACCGCGCTCCTCATAGGGCGAACCGGGGCAGGGCTGCCCCGGCTGCCTGGGCCCTGCTGCTTTGCTGGGGGTCTCCGGTGCCCGAAACCCACTCCCCACGGGTTCTCCTTCGTGGGGAAGCGGGATTGGGCGCGCGAAGGCCTTCTGCGCCCAGGCCCCAGCCATGCCCCCTGAGCCAGCTCGTCCGATCAGCGCCGAGGCCCCGTCGCACCGACGGCCCCAAACAATCTTCTGGCAGCTGCATTCTGCAAAGGGAAACTCTCCTCGGGCAGCAAACCACAGCCCCAACGCGCCTCGGATCGAGAAGGCAACGCAAGCCGTTTTCGCCCCCGGGCCCCGCTCTCAATAGAGCGAACCGGGGCTGGGCTGCCCAGGCTCCCTGGGCCCTGCTGCTTTGCTGGGGGTCTCCGGTGCCCGAAACCCACTCCCCACGGGTTCTCCTTCGTGGGGAAGCAGGATTGGGCGCGCTAAGCCTTCTGCGCCCAGGCCCCAGCCATGCCCCCTGAGCCAGCTCGGCCGCTCAGCGCCTAGGCCCCGTCGCACCGACGGCCCGAAACAATCTTCTGGCAGCTGCATTCTGCAAAGGGAAACTCTCCCTGGCAGCAAACCACATCCCCAACGCGCCTCGGATCGAGCAAGCAATGCAGGTCGTTTTCGCCCCCGGCACCCCGCTCTCCATATGGCGAACCGGGGCTGGGCTGCCCTGACTCCTTGGGCCCTGCTGCTTTGCTGGGTGTCTCCGGTGCCCGAAACCCACTCCCCACGGGTTCTCCTTCGTGGGGAAGCAGGATTGGGTGCGCGAAGGCCTTCTGCGCATAGGCCCCAGCCAAGCCCCCTGAGCCAGCTCGGCCGCTCAGCGCCTAGGCCCCGTCGCACCGACGGCCCCAAACAATCTTCTGGCCGCTGTATTCTGCAAAGGGAAACTCTCCTCGGGCAGCAAACCACAGCCCCAACGCGCCTCGGATCGAGAAAGCAACGCAAGCTGTTTTCGCCCCCGGCCCCCCCAACTCCATAGGGCGAACCGGGGCTGGGCTGCCCTGGCTCCGTGGGCCCTGCTGCTTTGCTGGGGGTCTCCGGTGCCCGAAACCCACTCCCCACGGGTTCTCCTTCGTGGTTAATCAGGATTGGGTGCGGGAAGCCTTCTGCGCCCAGGACCCAGCCATGCCCCCTGAGCCAGCTCGGCCTCTCTGCGCCGAGGCCCCGGCGCACCGATGGCCCGAAGCAATCTTCTGGCAGCTGCATTCTGCAAAGGGAAACTCTCCTTGGGCAGCAAACCACAGCCCCAACGCGCCTCGAATCGAGAAAGCAACGCAAGCCGTTTTCGCCCCCGGCCCACGCCACTCCATAGGGCGAACCGGGGCTGGGCTGCCCCGGCTCCCTGGGCCCTGCTGCTTTGCTGGGGGTCTCCGGTGCCCGAAACCCACTCCCCACGGGTTCTCCTTCGTGGGGAAGCAGGATTGGGCACGGGAAGGCCTTCTGCTCCCAGGCCCCAGCCATGCCCCCTGGGCCAGCTCTGCCGCTCTGCGCCGAGGCCCCATCGCACCGATGGCCTGAAACAATCTTCTGGCAGCTGCATTCTGCAAAGGGAAACACTCCTCAGGCAGCAAACCACAGCCCCAAAGCGCCTCGGATCGAGAAAGCAACGCAAGCCATTTTCGCCCCCGGAACCGCGCTCGCCATAGGGCGAATCGGGGCAGGGCTGCCCCGGCTGCCAGGAACCCTGCTGCTTTGCTGGGGGTCTCCGGTGCCCGAAACCCACTCCCCACAGGTTCTCCTTCGTGGGGAAGCGGGATTGGGCTCGCGAAGGCCTTCTGCCCCCAGGCCCCAGCCGTGCCCCCTGAGCCAGCTCGTCCGATCAGCGCCGAGGCCACGTCGCACCGACGGCCCGAAACAATCTTCTGGCAGCTGCATTCTGCAAAGGGAAACTCTACTCGGGCAGCAAACCACAGCCCCAACGCGCCTCGGATCGAGAAAGCAACACAAGCTGTATTCTCTCCCGGACCCCCGCTCTCCATAGAGCGAACCGGGGCTGGGCTGCCCAGCCTCCCTTGGCCCTGCTGCTTTGCTGGGGGTCTCCGGTGCCCGAAACCCACTCCCCATGGGTTCTCCTTCTTGGGGAAGCAGGATTGGGCGCGCGAATGCCTTCTGCGCCCAGGCCCCAGCCATGCCCCCTGAGCCAGCTCGGCGACTCAGCGCCTAGGCCCCGTCGCACCGACGGCCCCAAACAATCTTCTGGCAGCTGCATTCTGCAAAGGGAAACTCTCCTCGGGCAGCAAACCACAGCCCCAATGCGCCTCGGATCAAGAAAGCAACGCAAGCCGTTTTCCCGCCCGGCCCCCGCGCTCTCCATAGGGCGAACCTGGGCTGGGCTGCCCTGGCTCCCTGGGCCCTGCTGCTTTGCTGGGGGTCTCCGGTGCCCGGAACCCACTCCCCACGGGTTCTCCTTCGTGGGGAAGCAGCATTGGGCGCGCTGAGCCTTCTGCGCCCAGGCCCCAGCAATGCCCCCTGAGCCAGCTCGGCCTCTCAGCGCTGAGGCCCCGTGGCCCCGACGGCCCGAAACAATCTTCTGGCAGCTGCATTCTGCAAAGGGATACTCTCCTTGGGCAGCAAACCACAGCCCCAACGCGCCTCGGATCGAGAAAGCAACGCAAGCTGTTTTCGCCCCCGGCCCCCCCAACTCCATAGGGCGAACCGGGGCTGGGCTGCCCTGGCTCCGTGGGCCCTGCTGCTTTGCTGGGGGTCTCCGGTGCCCGAAACCCACTCCCCACGGGTTCTCCTTCGTGGTTAATCAGGATTGGGTGCGGGAAGCCTTCTGCGCCCAGGACCCAGCCATGCCCCCTGAGCCAGCTCGGCCTCTCTGCGCCGAGGCCCCGTCGCACCGATGGCCCGAAGCAATCTTCTGGCAGCTGCATTCTGCAAAGAGAAACTCTCCTTGGGCAGCAAACCACAGCCCCAACGCGCCTCGAATCGAGAAAGCAACGCAAGCCTTTTTCGCCCCCGGCCCACGCCACTCCATAGGGCGAACCGGGGCTGGGCTGCCCCGGCTCCCTGGGCCCTGCTGCTTTGCTGGGGGTCTCCGGTGCCCGAAACCCACTCCCCACGGGTTCTCCTTCGTGGGGAAGCAGGATTGGGCACGGGAAGGCCTTCTGCTCCCAGGCCCCAGCCATGCCCCCTGGGCCAGCTCTGCCGCTCTGCGCCGAGGCCCCATCGCACCGATGGCCTGAAACAATCTTCTGGCAGCTGCATTCTGCAAAGGGAAACACTCCTCAGGCAGCAAACCACAGCCCCAAAGCGCCTCGGATCGAGAAAGCAACGCAAGCCATTTTCGCCCCCGGAACCACGCTCGCCATAGGGCGAATCGGGGCAGGGCTGCCCCGGCTGCCAGGAACCCTGCTGCTTTGCTGGGGGTCTCCGGTGCCCGAAACCCACTCCCCACAGGTTCTCCTTCGTGGGGAAGCGGGATTGGGCTCGCGAAGGCCTTCTGCCCCCAGGCCCCAGCCGTGCCCCCTGAGCCAGCTCGTCCGATCAGCGCCGAGGCCACGTCGCACCGACGGCCCGAAACAATCTTCTGGCAGCTGCATTCTGCAAAGGGAAACTCTACTCGGGCAGCAAACCACAGCCCCAACGCGCCTCGGATCGAGAAAGCAGCACAAGCTGTATTCTCTCCCGGACCCCCGCTCTCCATAGAGCGAACCGGGGCTGGGCTGCCCAGCCTCCCTGGGCCCTGCTGCTTTGCTGGGGGTCTCCGGTGCCCGAAACCCACTCCCCATGGGTTCTCCTTCTTGGGGAAGCAGGATTGGGCGCGCGAATGCCTTCTGCGCCCAGGCCCCAGCCATGCCCCCTGAGCCAGCTCGGCGACTCAGCGCCTAGGCCTCGTCGCACCGACGGCCCCAAACAATCTTCTGGCAGCTGCATTCTGCAAAGGGAAACTCTCCTCGGGCAGCAAACCACAGCCCCAATGCGCCTCGGATCAAGAAAGCAACGCAAGCCGTTTTCCCGCCCGGCCCCCGCGCTCTCCATAGGGCGAACCTGGGCTGGGCTGCCCTGGCTCCCTGGGCCCTGCTGCTTTGCTGGGGGTCTCCGGTGCCCGGAACCCACTCCCCACGGGTTCTCCTTCGTGGGGAAGCAGCATTGGGCGCGCTGAGCCTTCTGCGCCCAGGCCCCAGCAATGCCCCCTGAGCCAGCTCGGCCTCTCAGCGCTGAGGCCCCGTGGCCCCGACGGCCCGAAACAATCTTCTGGCAGCTGCATTCTGCAAAGGGATACTCTCCTTGGGCAGCAAACCACAGCCCCAACGCGCCTCGGATCGAGAAAGCAACGCAAGCCGTTTTCGCCCCCGGCACCCGCCACTCCATAGGGCGAACCGGGGATGGGCTGCCCCGGCTCCCTAGGCCCTGCTGCTTTGCTGGGGGTCTCCGGTGCCCGAAACCCACTCCCCACGGGTTCTCCTTCGTGGGGAAGCAGGAATGGGCGCGGGAAGCCTTCTGCGCCCAGGCCCCAGCCATGCCCCCTGAGCCAGCTCGGCCTCTCAGCGCCGAGGCCCCGTCGCACCGATGGCCCGAAGCAATCTTCTGGCAGCTGCACTCTGCAAAGGGAAACACTCCTTGGGCAGCAAACCAAGGCCCCAACGCGCCCCGGATCGAGAAAGCAACGCAAGCCGTTTTCGCCCCCAGCCCACGCCAGTCCATAGGGCGAACCGGGGCTGGGCTGCCCCGGCTCCCTGGGCCCTGCTGCTTTGCTGGGGGTCTCCGGTGCCCGAAACCCACTCCCCACGGGTTCTCCTTCGTGGGGAAGCAGGATTGGGCGCGCGAAGGCCTTCTGCTCCCAGGCCCCAGCCATGCCCCCTGGGCCAGCTCTGCCGCTCTGCGCCGAGGCCCCATCGCACCGATGGCCTGAAACAATCTTCTGGCAGCTGCATTCTGCAAAGGGAAACACTCCTCAGGCAGCAAACCACAGCCCCAACGCGCCTCGGATCGAGAAAGCAACGCAAGCCGTTTTCGCCCCCGGCACCGCGCTCGCCATAGGGCGAATCGGGGCAGGGCTGCCCCGGCTGCCTGGAACCCTGCTGCTTTGCTGGGGGTCTCCGGTGCCCGAAACCCACTCCCCACGGGTTCTCCTTCGTGGGGAAGCAGGATTGGGTGCGCGAAGGCCTTCTGCGCCCAGGCCCCAGCCATGCCCCCTGAGCCAGCACGGCCGCTCAGCGCTGAGGCCCCTTGGCCCCGACGGCCCGAAACAATCTTCTGGCAGCTGCATTCTGCAAAGGGAAACTCTCCTCGGGCAGCAAACCACAGCCCCAACGCGCCTTGGATCGTGAAAGCAACGCAAGCCGTTTGCGCCCCCGGGCCCCGCTCTCCATAGAGCGAACCGGGGCTGGGCTGCCCCGGCTCCCTGGACCCTGCTGCTTTGCTGGGGGTCTCCGGTGCCCGAAACCCACTCCCCACGGGTTCTCCTTCGTGGGGAAGCAGGATTGGGCACACGAAGCCTTCTGCGCCCAGGCCCCAGCCATGCCCCCTGAGCCGGCTCCCCCACCCAGCGCCAAGGCTCCTTCGCATCGAGGGCCATAAACGAACTTCTGCCAGCTGCATTCTGCAAAGGGAAACACTCCTCGGGCAGCAAACCACAGCCCCAACGCGCCTTGGATCGAGAAAGCAACGCAAGCCGTTTGCGCCCCCGGCCCCCCGCTCTCCATAGAGCGAACCGGGGCTGGGCTGCCCCGGCTCCTTGGGCCCTGCTGCTTTGCTGGGGGTCTCCGGTGCCCGAAACCCACTCCCCACGGGTTCTCCTTCGTGGGGAAGCAGGATTGGGTGCGCGAAGGCCTTCTGCGCCCAGGCCCCAGCCATGCCCCCTTAGCCAGGTAGGCCGCGCAGCGCCTACGCCCCGTCGCACCGACGGCCCGAAACAATCTTCTGGCAGCTGCATTCTGCAAAGGGTAACTCTCCTCGGGCAGCAAACCACAGCCCCAACGCGCCTCGGATCGAGAAAGCAACGCAAGCCGTTTTTGCCCCCAGCCCTCCGCTCTCCATCGGGCGAACTGGGGCAGGGCTGCCCAGGATCCCTGGGCCCTGCTGCTTTGCTGGGGGTCTCCGGTGCCCGAAACCCACTCCCCACGGGTTCTCCTTCGTGGGGAAGCAGGATTGGGCGCGCGAAGGCCTTCTGCCCCCAGGCCCCAGCAATGCCCCCTGAGCCAGCTCGGCCGTGCAGCGCCTAGGCCCCGTCGCACCGACGGCCCCAAACAATCTTCTGGCAGCTGCATTCTGCAAAGGGAAACTCTCCTCGGGCAGCAAACCACAGCCCCAACGCGCCTCGGATCGAGAAAGCAACGCAAGCCGTTTTCGCCCCCGGCCCCCCGCTCTCCCTAGGGCGAACCGGGGATGGGCTGCCCCGGCTCCCTGGGCCCTGCTGCTTTGCTGGGGGTCTCCGGTGCCCGAAACCCACTCCCCACGGGTTCTCCTTTGTGGGGAAGCAGGATTCGGCGCGCAAAGGCCTTCTGCGCCCAGGCCCCAGCCATTCACCCTGAGCCAGCTCGGCGGCTCAGCGCCGATGCCCCGTCCAACCGACAGCCACAAACAATCTTCTGGCAGCTGCATTCTGCAAAGGGAAACTCTCCTTGGGCAGCAAACCACAGCCCCAACGCGCCTCGGATCGAGAAAGCAACGCAAGCCGTTTTTGCCCCCAGCCCTCCGCTCTCCATCGGGCGAACTGGGTCAGGGCTGCCACGGCTCCCTGGGTCCTGCTGCTTTGCTGGGGGTCTCCGGTGCCCGAAACCCACTCCGCATGGGTTCTCCTTCGTGGGGAAGCAGGATTGGGCGCATGAAGGCCTTCTGCGCCCAGGCCCCAGCCTTGCCCCCTGAGCCAGCTCGGCCACTCAACGCCGAGGCCCCGTCGCACCGATGGCCCGAAACAATATTCTGGCAGCTGCATTCTGCAAATGGAAACTCTCCTCGGGCAGCAAACCACAGCCCCAACGCGCCTCGGATCGAGAAAGCAACGCAAGCCGTTTTCGCCCCCGGACCCCCGCTCTCCCTAGGGCGAACCGGGGATGGGCTGCCCCGGCTCCCTGGGCCCTGCTGCTTTGCTGGGTGTCTCCGGTGTCCGAAACCCACTCCCCACGGGTTCTCCTTTGTGGGGAAGCAGGATTGGGCGCGCGGAAGCCTTCTGCGCCCAGGCCCCAGCCATGCCCCCTGAGAAATCACGGACGCTCAGCGCCGAGGCCCCGTCGCACCGACGGCCCCAAACAATCTTCTGGCAGCTGCATTCTGCAAAGGGAAACTCTCCTCGGGCAGCAAACCACAGCCCCAACGCGCCTCGGATCGAGAAAGCAATGCAGTCCGTTTTCGCCCCCGGCCCCCCCGCTCTCCATATGGCGAACCAGGGCTGGGCTGCCCTGGCTCCTTGGGTCCTGCTGCTTTGCTGGGTGTCTCCGGTACCGAAACCCACTCCCCACGTGTTCTCCTTCGTGGGGAAGAAGGATTGGGCGCTCGAAGGCCTTCTGCGCCCAGGCCCCATCCATGCCCCCTGAGCCAGCTCGGCGACTCTGCGCCGAGGCCCCGTCGCACCGACGGCCCCAAACAATCTTCTGGCAGCTGCATTCTGCAAAGGGATACTCTCCTTGGGCAGCAAACCACAGCCCCAACGCGCCTCGGATCGAGAAAGCAACGCAAGCTGTTTTCGCCCCCGGCCCCCCCAACTCCATAGGGCGAACCGGGGCTGGGCTGCCCTGGCTCCGTGGGCCCTGCTGCTTTGCTGGGGGTCTCCGGTGCCCGAAACCCACTCCCCACGGGTTCTCCTTCGTGGTTAATCAGGATTGGGTGCGGGAAGCCTTCTGCGCCCAGGACCCAGCCATGCCCCCTGAGCCAGCTCGGCCTCTCTGCGCCGAGGCCCCGTCGCACCGATGGCCCGAAGCAATCTTCTGGCAGCTGCATTCTGCAAAGGGAAACTCTCCTTGGGCAGCAAACCACAGCCCCAACGCGCCTCGAATCGAGAAAGCAACGCAAGCCGTTTTCGCCCCCGGCCCACGCCACTCCATAGGGCGAACCGGGGCTGGGCTGCCCCGGCTCCCTGGACCCTGCTGCTTTGCTGGGGGTCTCCGGTGCCCGAAACCCACTCCCCACGGGTTCTCCTTCGTGGGGAAGCAGGATTGGGCACACGAAGCCTTCTGCGCCCAGGCCCCAGCCATGCCCCCTGAACCGGCTCCCCCACCCAGCGCCAAGGCTCCTTCGCATCGAGGGCCATAAACGAACTTCTGCCAGCTGCATTCTGCAAAGGGAAACACTCCTCGGGCAGCAAACCACAGCCCCAACGCGCCTTGGATCGAGAAAGCAACGCAAGCCGTTTGCGCCCCCGGCCCCCCGCTCTCCATAGAGCGAACCGGGGCTGGGCTGCCCCGGCTCCTTGGGCCCTGCTGCTTTGCTGGGGGTCTCCGGTGCCCGAAACCCACTCCCCACGGGTTCTCCTTCGTGGGGAAGCAGGATTGGGTGCGCGAAGGCCTTCTGCGCCCAGGCCCCAGCCATGCCCCCTTAGCCAGGTAGGCCGCGCAGCGCCTACGCCCCGTCGCACCGACGGCCCGAAACAATCTTCTGGCAGCTGCATTCTGCAAAGGGTAACTCTCCTCGGGCAGCAAACCACAGCCCCAACGCGCCTCGGATCGAGAAAGCAACGCAAGCCGTTTTTGCCCCCAGCCCTCCGCTCTCCATCGGGCGAACTGGGGCAGGGCTGCCCAGGATCCCTGGGCCCTGCTGCTTTGCTGGGGGTCTCCGGTGCCCGAAACCCACTCCCCACGGGTTCTCCTTCGTGGGGAAGCAGGATTGGGCGCGCGAAGGCCTTCTGCCCCCAGGCCCCAGCAATGCCCCCTGAGCCAGCTCGGCCGTGCAGCGCCTAGGCCCCGTCGCACCGACGGCCCCAAACAATCTTCTGGCAGCTGCATTCTGCAAAGGGAAACTCTCCTCGGGCAGCAAACCACAGCCCCAACGCGCCTCGGATCGAGAAAGCAACGCAAGCCGTTTTCGCCCCCGGCCCCCCGCTCTCCCTAGGGCGAACCGGGGATGGGCTGCCCCGGCTCCCTGGGCCCTGCTGCTTTGCTGGGGGTCTCCGGTGCCCGAAACCCACTCCCCACGGGTTCTCCTTTGTGGGGAAGCAGGATTCGGCGCGCAAAGGCCTTCTGCGCCCAGGCCCCAGCCATTCACCCTGAGCCAGCTCGGCGGCTCAGCGCCGATGCCCCGTCCAACCGACAGCCACAAACAATCTTCTGGCAGCTGCATTCTGCAAAGGGAAACTCTCCTTGGGCAGCAAACCACAGCCCCAACGCGCCTCGGATCGAGAAAGCAACGCAAGCCGTTTTTGCCCCCAGCCCTCCGCTCTCCATCGGGCGAACTGGGTCAGGGCTGCCACGGCTCCCTGGGTCCTGCTGCTTTGCTGGGGGTCTCCGGTGCCCGAAACCCACTCCGCATGGGTTCTCCTTCGTGGGGAAGCAGGATTGGGCGCATGAAGGCCTTCTGCGCCCAGGCCCCAGCCTTGCCCCCTGAGCCAGCTCGGCCACTCAACGCCGAGGCCCCGTCGCACCGATGGCCCGAAACAATATTCTGGCAGCTGCATTCTGCAAATGGAAACTCTCCTCGGGCAGCAAACCACAGCCCCAACGCGCCTCGGATCGAGAAAGCAACGCAAGCCGTTTTCGCCCCCGGACCCCCGCTCTCCCTAGGGCGAACCGGGGATGGGCTGCCCCGGCTCCCTGGGCCCTGCTGCTTTGCTGGGTGTCTCCGGTGTCCGAAACCCACTCCCCACGGGTTCTCCTTTGTGGGGAAGCAGGATTGGGCGCGCGGAAGCCTTCTGCGCCCAGGCCCCAGCCATGCCCCCTGAGAAATCACGGACGCTCAGCGCCGAGGCCCCGTCGCACCGACGGCCCCAAACAATCTTCTGGCAGCTGCATTCTGCAAAGGGAAACTCTCCTCGGGCAGCAAACCACAGCCCCAACGCGCCTCGGATCGAGAAAGCAATGCAGTCCGTTTTCGCCCCCGGCCCCCCCGCTCTCCATATGGCGAACCAGGGCTGGGCTGCCCTGGCTCCTTGGGTCCTGCTGCTTTGCTGGGTGTCTCCGGTACCGAAACCCACTCCCCACGTGTTCTCCTTCGTGGGGAAGAAGGATTGGGCGCTCGAAGGCCTTCTGCGCCCAGGCCCCATCCATGCCCCCTGAGCCAGCTCGGCGACTCTGCGCCGAGGCCCCGTCGCACCGACGGCCCCAAACAATCTTCTGGCAGCTGCATTCTGCAAAGGGATACTCTCCTTGGGCAGCAAACCACAGCCCCAACGCGCCTCGGATCGAGAAAGCAACGCAAGCTGTTTTCGCCCCCGGCCCCCCCAACTCCATAGGGCGAACCGGGGCTGGGCTGCCCTGGCTCCGTGGGCCCTGCTGCTTTGCTGGGGGTCTCCGGTGCCCGAAACCCACTCCCCACGGGTTCTCCTTCGTGGTTAATCAGGATTGGGTGCGGGAAGCCTTCTGCGCCCAGGACCCAGCCATGCCCCCTGAGCCAGCTCGGCCTCTCTGCGCCGAGGCCCCGTCGCACCGATGGCCCGAAGCAATCTTCTGGCAGCTGCATTCTGCAAAGGGAAACTCTCCTTGGGCAGCAAACCACAGCCCCAACGCGCCTCGAATCGAGAAAGCAACGCAAGCCGTTTTCGCCCCCGGCCCACGCCACTCCATAGGGCGAACCGGGGCTGGGCTGCCCCGGCTCCCTGGGCCCTGCTGCTTTGCTGGGGGTCTCCGGTGCCCGAAACCCACTCCCCACGGGTTCTCCTTTGTGGGGAAGCAGGATTGGGCACGGGAAGGCCTTCTGCTCCCAGGCCCCAGCCATGCCCCCTGGGCCAGCTCTGCCGCTCTGCGCCGAGGCCCCATCGCACCGATGGCCTGAAACAATCTTCTGGCAGCTGCATTCTGCAAAGGGAAACACTCCTCAGGCAGCAAACCACAGCCCCAAAGCGCCTCGGATCGAGAAAGCAACGCAAGCCATTTTCGCCCCCGGAACCGCGCTCGCCATAGGGCGAATCGGGGCAGGGCTGCCCCGGCTGCCAGGAACCCTGCTGCTTTGCTGGGGGTCTCCGGTGCCCGAAACCCACTCCCCACAGGTTCTCCTTCGTGGGGAAGCGGGATTGGGCTCGCGAAGGCCTTCTGCCCCCAGGCCCCAGCCGTGCCCCCTGAGCCAGCTCGTCCGATCAGCGCCGAGGCCACGTCGCACCGACGGCCCGAAACAATCTTCTGGCAGCTGCATTCTGCAAAGGGAAACTCTACTCGGGCAGCAAACCACAGCCCCAACGCGCCTCGGATCGAGAAAGCAACACAAGCTGTTTTCTCTCCCGGACCCCCGCTCTCCATAGAGCGAACCGGGGCTGGGCTGCCCAGCCTCCCTGGGCCCTGCTGCTTTGCTGGGGGTCTCCGGTGCCCGAAACCCACTCCCCATGGGTTCTCCTTCTTGGGGAAGCAGGATTGGGCGCGCGAATGCCTTCTGCGCCCAGGCCCCAGCCATGCCCCCTGAGCCAGCTCGGCGACTCAGCGCCTAGGCCTCGTCGCACCGACGGCCCCAAACAATCTTCTGGCAGCTGCATTCTGCAAAGGGAAACTCTCCTCGGGCAGCAAACCACAGCCCCAATGCGCCTCGGATCAAGAAAGCAACGCAAGCCGTTTTCCCGCCCGGCCCCCGCGCTCTCCATAGGGCGAACCTGGGCTGGGCTGCCCTGGCTCCCTGGGCCCTGCTGCTTTGCTGGGGGTCTCCGGTGCCCGGAACCCACTCCCCACGGGTTCTCCTTCGTGGGGAAGCAGCATTGGGCGCGCTGAGCCTTCTGCGCCCAGGCCCCAGCAATGCCCCCTGAGCCAGCTCGGCCTCTCAGCGCTGAGGCCCCGTGGCCCCGACGGCCCGAAACAATCTTCTGGCAGCTGCATTCTGCAAAGGGATACTCTCCTTGGGCAGCAAACCACAGCCCCAACGCGCCTCGGATCGAGAAAGCAACGCAAGCCGTTTTCGCCCCCGGCACCCGCCACTCCATAGGGCGAACCGGGGATGGGCTGCCCCGGCTCCCTAGGCCCTGCTGCTTTGCTGGGGGTCTCCGGTGCCCGAAACCCACTCCCCACGGGTTCTCCTTCGTGGGGAAGCAGGATTGGGCGCGGGAAGCCTTCTGCGCCCAGGCCCCAGCCATGCCCCCTGAGCCAGCTCGGCCTCTCAGCGCCGAGGCCCCGTCGCACCGATGGCCCGAAGCAATCTTCTGGCAGCTGCACTCTGCAAAGGGAAACACTCCTTGGGCAGCAAACCAAGGCCCCAACGCGCCCCGGATCGAGAAAGCAACGCAAGCCGTTTTCGCCCCCAGCCCACGCCAGTCCATAGGGCGAACCGGGGCTGGGCTGCCCCGGCTCCCTGGGCCCTGCTGCTTTGCTGGGGGTCTCCGGTGCCCGAAACCCACTCCCCACGGGTTCTCCTTCGTGGGGAAGCAGGATTGGGCGCGCGAAGCCTTCTGCTCCCAGGCCCCAGCCATGCCCCCTGGGCCAGCTCTGCCGCTCTGCGCCGAGGCCCCATCGCACCGATGGCCTGAAACAATCTTCTGGCAGCTGCATTCTGCAAAGGGAAACACTCCTCAGGCAGCAAACCACAGCCCCAACGCGCCTCGGATCGAGAAAGCAACGCAAGCCGTTTTCGCCCCCGGCACCGCGCTCGCCATAGGGCGAATCGGGGCAGGGCTGCCCCGGCTGCCTGGAACCCTGCTGCTTTGCTGGGGGTCTCCGGTGCCCGAAACCCACTCCCCACGGGTTCTCCTTCGTGGGGAAGCAGGATTGGGTGCGCGAAGGCCTTCTGCGCCCAGGCCCCAGCCATGCCCCCTGAGTCAGCACGGCCGCTCAGCGCTGAGGCCCCTTGGCCCCGACGGCCCGAAACAATCTTCTGGCAGCTGCATTCTGCAAAGGGAAACTCTCCTCGGGCAGCAAACCACAGCCCCAACGCGCCTTGGATCGTGAAAGCAACGCAAGCCGTTTGCGCCCCCGGGCCCCGCTCTCCATAGAGCGAACCGGGGCTGGGCTGCCCCGGCTCCCTGGACCCTGCTGCTTTGCTGGGGTCTCCGGTGCCCGAAACCCACTCCCCACGGGTTCTCCTTCGTGGGGAAGCAGGATTGGGCACACGAAGCCTTCTGCGCCCAGGCCCCAGCCATGCCCCCTGAGCCGGCTCCCCCACCCAGCGCCAAGGCTCCTTCGCATCGAGGGCCATAAACGAACTTCTGCCAGCTGCATTCTGCAAAGGGAAACACTCCTCGGGCAGCAAACCACAGCCCCAACGCGCCTCGGATCGAGAAAGCAACGCAAGCCGTTTTTGCCCCCAGCCCTCCGCTCTCCATCGGGCGAACTGGGGCAGGGCTGCCCAGGATCCCTGGGCCCTGCTGCTTTGCTGGGGGTCTCCGGTGCCCGAAACCCACTCCCCACGGGTTCTCCTTCGTGGGGAAGCAGGATTGGGCACACGAAGCCTTCTGCGCCCAGGCCCCAGCCATGCCCCCTTAGCCAGGTAGGCCGCGCAGCGCCTACGCCCCGTCGCACCGACGGCCCGAAACAATCTTCTGGCAGCTGCATTCTGCAAAGGGTAACTCTCCTCGGGCAGCAAACCACAGCCCCAACGCGCCTCGGATCGAGAAAGCAACGCAAGCCGTTTTTGCCCCCAGCCCTCCGCTCTCCATCGGGCGAACTGGGGCAGGGCTGCCCAGGATCCCTGGGCCCTGCTGCTTTGCTGGGGGTCTCCGGTGCCCGAAACCCACTCCCCACGGGTTCTCCTTCGTGGGGAAGCAGGATTGGGCGCGCGAAGGCCTTCTGCCCCCAGGCCCCAGCAATGCCCCCTGAGCCAGCTCGGCCGTGCAGCGCCTAGGCCCCGTCGCACCGACGGCCCCAAACAATCTTCTGGCAGCTGCATTCTGCAAAGGGAAACTCTCCTCGGGCAGCAAACCACAGCCCCAACGCGCCTCGGATCGAGAAAGCAACGCAAGCCGTTTTCGCCCCCGGCCCCCCGCTCTCCCTAGGGCGAACCGGGGATGGGCTGCCCCGGCTCCCTGGGCCCTGCTGCTTTGCTGGGGGTCTCCGGTGCCCGAAACCCACTCCCCACGGGTTCTCCTTTGTGGGGAAGCAGGATTCGGCGCGCAAAGGCCTTCTGCGCCCAGGCCCCAGCCATTCACCCTGAGCCAGCTCGGCGGCTCAGCGCCGATGCCCCGTCCAACCGACAGCCACAAACAATCTTCTGGCAGCTGCATTCTGCAAAGGGAAACTCTCCTTGGGCAGCAAACCACAGCCCCAACGCGCCTCGGATCGAGAAAGCAACGCAAGCCGTTTTTGCCCCCAGCCCTCCGCTCTCCATCGGGCGAACTGGGTCAGGGCTGCCACGGCTCCCTGGGTCCTGCTGCTTTGCTGGGGGTCTCCGGTGCCCGAAACCCACTCCGCATGGGTTCTCCTTCGTGGGGAAGCAGGATTGGGCGCATGAAGGCCTTCTGCGCCCAGGCCCCAGCCTTGCCCCCTGAGCCAGCTCGGCCACTCAACGCCGAGGCCCCGTCGCACCGACGGCCCCAAACAATCTTCTGGCAGCTGCATTCTGCAAAGGGAAACTCTCCTCGGGCAGCAAACCACAGCCCCAACGCGCCTCGGATCGAGACAGCAATGCAGGCCGTTTTCGCCCCCGGCCCCCCCGCTCTCCATATGGCGAACCAGGGCTGGGCTGCCCTGGCTCCTTGGGTCCTGCTGCTTTGCTGGGTGTCTCCGGTACCGAAACCCACTCCCCACGTGTTCTCCTTCGTGGGGAAGAAGGATTGGGCGCTCGAAGGCCTTCTGCGCCCAGGCCCCATCCATGCCCCCTGAGCCAGCTCGGCGACTCTGCGCCGAGGCCCCGTCGCACCGATGGCCCGAAACAATCTTCTGGCAGCTGCATTCTGCAAAGGGAAACTCTCCTCGGGCAGCAAACCACAGCCCCAACGTGCCTCGGATCGAGAAAGCAACACAAGCAGTTTTCGCCCCCGAAACCCCGCTCTCCATAGGGCGAACCGGGGCTGGGCTGCCCCGGCTCCCTGGGCCCTGCTGATTTGCTGGGGGTCTCCGGTGACCGAAACCCACTCCCCACAGGTTCTCCTTCGTGGGGAAGCAGGATTGGGCGCGCGAAGGCCTTCTGCGCCCAGGCCCCAGCCATGCCCCCTGAGCCAGCTCGGCCGTGCAGCGCCTAGGCCCCGTCGCACCGACGGCCCTAAACAATCTTCTGGCAGCTGCATTCTGCAAAGGGAAACTCTCCTCGGGCAGCAAACCACAGCCCCAACGCGCCTCGGATGGAGAAAGCAACGCAAGCCGTTTTCGCCCCCGGCCCCCCGCTCTCCATAGGGCGAAATTGGGCTGGGCTGCCCCGGCTCCCTGGGCCCTGCTGCTTTGCTGGGTGTCTCTCGTGTCCGAAACCCACTCCCCACGGGTTCTCCTTTGTGGGGAAGCAGGATTGGGCGCGCGGAGGCCTTCTGCGCCCAGGCCACAGCCATGCCCCCTGAGCCAGCACGGCCGCTCAGCGCCTAGGCCCCGTCGCACCGACGGCCCCAAACAATCTTCTGGCAGCTGCATTCTGCAAAGGGAAACTCTCCTCGGGCAGCAAACCAAAGCCCCAACGCGCCTCGGATCGAGAAAGCAACGCAAGCCGTTTTCGCCCCCGGACCCCCGCTCTCCATAGGGCGAACCGGGGCTGGGCTGCCCAGCCTCCCTGGGCCCTGCTGCTTTGCTGGGGGTCTCCGGTGTCCGAAACCCACTCCCCACGGGTTCTCCTTCGTGGGGAAGCAGGATTGGACCCGCGAAGCCTTCTGCGCCCAGGCCCCAGCCATGCCCCCTGAGCCAGCACGGCCGCTCAGCGCCTAGGCCCCGTCGCACCGACGGCCCCAAACAATCTTCTGGCAGCTGCATTCTGCAAAGGGAAACTCTCCTCGGGCAGCAAACCACAGCCCCAATGCGCCTCGGATCAAGAAAGCAATGCAGGCCGTTTTCGCCCCAGGCCCCCCGCTCTCCATATGGCGAACCGGGGCTGGGCTGCCCTGGCTCCTTGGGCCCTGCTGCTTTGCTGGGTGTCTCCGGTGCCCGAAACCCACTCCCCACGGGTTCTGCTTCGTGGTTAATCAGGATTGGGCGCATGAAGGCTTTCTGCGCCCAGGCCCCAGCCATGCCCCCTGAGCCAGCTCGGCCTCTCAGCGCCGAGGCCCCGTCGCACCGATGGCCCGAAGCAATCTTCTGGCAGCTGCAACCTGCAAAGGGAAACTCTCCTCGGGCAGCAAACCACAGCCCCAACGCGCCTCGGATCGAGAAAGCAACGCAAGCCGTTTTCGCCCCCGGCCCACGCCACTCCATAGGGCGAACCGGGGCTGGGCTGCCCCGGCTCCCTGGGCCCTGCTGCTTTGCTGGGGGTCTCCGGTGCCCGAAACCCACTCCCCACGGGTTCTCCTTCGTGGGGAAGCGGGATTGGGCGCGCGAAGGCCTTCTGCTCCCAGGCCCCATCCATGCCCCTTGGGCCAGCTCGGCCAATCTGAGCAGAGGCCCCATCGCACCGATGCCCTGAAACAATCTTCTGGCAGCTGCATTCTGCAAAGGGAAACACTCCTCAGGCAGCAAACCACAACCCCAACGCGCCTCGGATCGAGAAAGCAACGCAAGCCGTTTTCGCCCCCGGCACCGCGCTGCTCATAGGGCGAATCGGGGCAGGGCTGCCCCGGCTGCCTGGGCCCTGCTGCTTTGCTGGGGGTCTCCGGTGCCTGAAACCCACTCCCCACGGGTTCTCCTTTGTGGGGAAGCAGGATTCGGCGCGCAAAGGCCTTCTGCGCCCAGGCCCCAGCCATTCACCCTGAGCCAGCTCGGCGGCTCAGCGCCGATGCCCCGTCCAACCGACAGCCACAAACAATCTTCTGGCAGCTGCATTCTGCAAAGGGAAACTCTCCTTGGGCAGCAAACCACAGCCCCAACGCGCCTCGGATCGAGAAAGCAACGCAAGCCGTTTTTGCCCCCAGCCCTCCGCTCTCCATCGGGCGAACTGGGTCAGGGCTGCCACGGCTCCCTGGGTCCTGCTGCTTTGCTGGGGGTCTCCGGTGCCCGAAACCCACTCCGCATGGGTTCTCCTTCGTGGGGAAGCAGGATTGGGCGCACGAAGGCCTTCTGCGCCCAGGCCCCAGCCTTGCCCCCTGAGCCAGCTCGGCCACTCAACGCAGAGGCCCCGTCGCACCGACGGCCCGAAACAATATTCTGGCAGCTGCATTCTGCAAAGGGAAACTCTCCTCGGGCAGCAAACCACAGCCCCAACGCGCCTCGGATCGAGAAAGCAACGCAAGCCGTTTTCAACCCCGGTCCCCCGCTCTCCATAGGGCGAACCGGGGCTGGGCTGCCCAGCCTCCCTGGGCCCTGCTGCTTTGCTGGGGGTCTCCGGTGTCCGAAACCCACTCCCCACGGGTTCTCCTTCGTGGGGAAGCAGGATTGGACGCGCGAAGCCTTCTGCGCCCAGGCCCCAGCCATGCCCCCTGAGCCAGCACGGCCGCTCAGCGCCTAGGCCCCGTCGCACCGACGGCCCCAAACAATCTTCTGGCAGCTGCATTCTGCAATGGGAAACTCTCCTAGGGCAGCAAACCACAGCCCCAATGCGCCTGGGATCGAGAAAGCAATGCAGGCCGTTTTCGCCCCCGGCCCCCCGCTCTCCATAGAGCGAACCGGGGCTGGGCTGCCCCGGCTCCCTGGGCCCTGCTGCTTTGCTGGGGGTCTCCGGTGCCCGAAACCCACTCCCCACGGGTTCTCCTTCGTGGGGAAGCAGGATTGGGCACGCGAAGCCTTCTGCGCCCAGGCCCCAGCCATGCCCCCTGAGCCGGCTCCCCCAACCAGCGCCAAGGCTCCTTCGCATCGAGGGCCATAAACGAACTTCTGCCAGCTGCATTCTGCAAAGGGAAACACTCCTCGGGCAGCAAACCACAGCCCCAACGCGCCTTGGATCGAGAAATCAACGCAAGCCGTTTGCGCCCCCGGCCCCCCGCTCTCCATAGAGCGAACCGGGGCTGGGCTGCCCCGGCTCCTTGGGCCATGCTGCTTTGCTGGGGGTCTCCGGTGCCCGAAACCCACTCCCCACGGGTTCTCCTTCGTGGGGAAGCAGGATTGGGTGCGCGAAGGCCTTCTGCGCCCAGGCCCCAGCCATGCCCCCTGAGCCAGCTAGGCCGCGCAGCGCCTAGGCCCCGTCGCACCGACGGCCCGAAACAATCTTCTGGCAGCTGCATTCTGCAAAGGGTAACTCTCCTCGGGCAGCAAACCACAGCCCCAACGCGCCTCGGATCGAGAAAGCAACGCAGGCCGTTTATGCCCCCAGCCCTCCGCTCTCCATCGGCCGAAATGGGGCAGGGCTGCCCAGGATCCCTGGGCCCTGCTGCTTTGCTGGGGGTCTCCGGTGCCCGAAACCCACTCCCCACGGGTTCTCCTTCGTGGGGAAGCAGGATTGGGCGCGCGAAGGCCTTCTGATCCCAGGCCCCAGCAATGCCCCCTGAGCCAGCTCGGCGGCTCAGCGCCGATGCCCCGTCCAACCGACAGCCACAAACAATCTTCTGGCAGCTGCATTCTGCAAAGGGAAACTCTCCTTGGGCAGCAAACCACAGCCCCAACGCGCCTCGGATCGAGAAAGCAACGCAAGCCGTTTTTGCCCCCAGCCCTCCGCTCTCCATCGGGCGAACTGGGTCAGGGCTGCCACGACTCCCTGGGTCCTGCTGCTTTGCTGGGGATCTCCGGTGCCCGAAACCCACTCCGCATGGGTTCTCCTTCGTGGGGAAGCAGGATTGGGCGCACGAAGGCCTTCTGCGCCCAGGCCCCAGCCTTGCCCCCTGAGCCAGCTCGGCCACTCAACGCAGAGGCCCCGTCGCACCGACGGCCCGAAACAATATTCTGGCAGCTGCATTCTGCAAAGGGAAACTCTCCTCGGGCAGCAAACCACAGCCCCAACGCGCCTCGGATCGAGAAAGCAACGCAAGCCGTTTTCAACCCCGGCCCCCCGCTCTCCATAGGGCGAACCGGGGCTGGGCTGCCCAGCCTCCCTGGGCCCTGCTGCTTTGCTGGGGGTCTCCGGTGTCCGAAACCCACTCCCCACGGGTTCTCCTTTGTGGGGAAGCAGGATTGGGCGCGCGGAAGCCTTCTGCGCCCAGGCCCCAGCCATGCCCCCTGAGAAATCACGGACGCTCAGCGCCGAGGCCCCGTCGCACCGACGGCCCCAAACAATCTTCTGGCAGCTGCATTCTGCAAAGGGAAACTCTCCTCGGGCAGCAAACCACAGCCCCAACGCGCCTCGGATCGAGAAAGCAATGCAGGCCGTTTTCGCCCCCGGCCCCCCGCTCTCCATATGGCGAACCAGGGCTGGGCTGCCCTGGCTCCTTGGGTCCTGCTGCTTTGCTGGGTGTCTCCGGTGCCCGAAACCCACTCCCCACGTGTTCTCCTTCGTTGGGAAGAAGGATTGGGCGCTCGAAGGCCTTCTGCGCCCAGGCCCCATCCATGCCCCCTGAGCCAGCTCGGCGACTCAGCGCCGAGGCCCCGTCGCACCGACGGCCCGAAACAATCTTCTGGCAGCTGCATTCTGCAAAGGGAAACTCTCCTCGGGCAGCAAACCACAGCCCCAACGTTCCTCGGATCGAGAAAGCAACACAAGCAGTTTTCGCCCCCGAAACCCCGCTCTCCATAGGGCGAACCGGGGCTGGGCTGCCCCGGCTCCCTGGGCCCTGCTGATTTGCTGGGGGTCTCCTGTGACCGAAACCCACTCCCCACAGGTTCTCCTTCGTGGGGAAGCAGGATTGGGCGCGCGAAGGCCTTCTGCGCCCAGGCCCCAGCCATGCCCCCTGAGCCAGCTCGGCCGCGCAGCGCCTAGGCCCCGTCGCACCGACGGCCCTAAACAATCTTCTGGCAGCTGCATTCTGCAAAGGGAAACTCTCCTCGGGCAGCAAACCAGAGCCCCAACGCGACTCGGATGGAGAAAGCAACGCAAGCCGTTTTCGCCCCCGGCCCCCCGCTCTCCATAGGGCGAAATTGGGCTGGGCTGCCCCGGCTCCCTGGGCCCTGCTGCTTTGCTGGGTGTCTCCGGTGTCCGAAACCCATTCCCCACGGGTTCTCCTTTGTGGGGAAGCAGGATTGGGCGCGCGGAGGCCTTCTGCGCCCAGGCCACAGCCATGCCCCCTGAGCCAGCACGGCCGCTCAGCGCCTAGGCCCCGTCGCACCGACGGCCCCAAACAATCTTCTGGCACCTGCATTTTGCAAAGGGAAACTCTCCTCGGGCAGCAAACCAAAGCCCCAACGCGCCTCGGATCGAGAAAGCAACGCAAGCCGTTTTCGCCCCCGGACCCCCGCTCTCCATAGGGCGAACCGGGGCTGGGCTGTCCAGCCTCCCTGGGCCCTGCTGCTTTGCTGGGGGTCTCCGGTGCCCGAAACCCACTCCCCACGGGTTCTCCTTCGTGGGGAAGCAGGATTGGACGCGCGAAGCCTTCTGCGCCCAGGCCCCAGCCATGCCCCCTGAGCCAGCACGGCCGCTCAGCGCCTAGGCCCCGTCGCACCGACGGCCCCAAACAATCTTCTGGCAGCTGCATTCTGCAAAGGGAAACTCTCCTCGGGCAGCAAACCACAGCCCCAACGCGCCTCGGATCAAGAAAGCAATGCAGGCCGTTTTCGCCCCAGGCCCCCCGCTCTCCATATGGCGAACCGGGGCTGGGCTGCCCTGGCTCCTTGGGCCCTGCTGCTTTGCTGGGTGTCTCCGGTGCCCGAAACCCACTCCCCACGGGTTCTGCTTCGTGGTTAATCAGGATTGGGCGCACGAAGGCTTTCTGCGCCCAGGCCCCAGCCATGCCCCCTGAGCCAGCTCGGCCGCTCAGCGCCGAGGCCCCGTCGCACCGATGGCCCGAAGCAATCTTCTGGCAGCTGCAACCTGCAAAGGGAAACTCTCCTCGGGCAGCAAACCACAGCCCCAACGCGCCTCGGATCGAGAAAGCAACGCAAGCCGTTTTCGCCCCCGGCCCACGCCACTCCATAGGGCGAACCGGGGCTGGGCTGCCCCGGCTCCCTGGGCCCTGCTGCTTTGCTGGGGGTCTCCGGTGCCCGAAACCCACTCCCCACGGGTTCTCCTTCGTGGGGAAGCGGGATTGGGCGCGCGAAGGCCTTCTGCTCCCAGGCCCCATCCATGCCCCTTGGGCCAGCTCGGCCAATCTGAGCCGAGGCCCCATCGCACCGATGGCCTGAAACAATCTTCTGGCAGCTGCATTCTGCAAAGGGAAACACTCCTCAGGCAGCAAACCACAACCCCAACGCGCCTCGGATCGAGAAAGCAACGCAAGCCGTTTTCGCCCCCGGCACCGCGCTGCTCATAGGGCGAATCGGGGCCGGGCTGCCCCGGCTGCCTGGGCCCTGCTGCTTTGCTGGGGGTCTCCGGTGCCCGAAACCCACTCCCCACGGGTTCTCCTTTGTGGGGAAGCAGGATTCGGCGCGCAAAGGCCTTCTGCGCCCAGGCCCCAGCCATTCACCCTGAGCCAGCTCGGCGGCTCAGCGCCGATGCCCCGTCCAACCGACAGCCACAAACAATCTTCTGGCAGCTGCATTCTGCAAAGGGAAACTCTCCTTGGGCAGCAAACCACAGCCCCAACGCGCCTCGGATCGAGAAAGCAACGCAAGCCGTTTTTGCCCCCAGCCCTCCGCTCTCTATCGGGCGAACTGGGTCAGGGCTGCCACGGCTCCCTGGGTCCTGCTGCTTTGCTGGGGGTCTCCGGTGCCCGAAACCCACTCCGCATGGGTTCTCCTTCGTGGGGAAGCAGGATTGGGCGCACGAAGGCCTTCTGCGCCCAGGCCCCAGCCTTGCCCCCTGAGCCAGCTCGGCCACTCAACGCCGAGGCCCCGTCGCACCGACGGCCCGAAACAATATTCTGGCAGCTGCATTCTGCAAAGGGAAACTCTCCTCGGGCAGCAAACCACAGCCCCAACGAGACTCGGATCGAGAAAGCAACGCAAGCCGTTTTCGCCCCCGGCCCCCCGCTCTCCCTAGGGCGAACCGGGGATGGGCTGCCCCGGCTCCCTGGGCCCTGCTGCTTTGCTGGGTGTCTCCGGTGTCCGAAACCCACTCCCCACGGGTTCTCCTTTGTGGGGAAGCAGGATTGGGCGCGCGGAAGCCTTCTGCGCCCAGGCCCCAGCCATGCCCCCTGAGAAATCACGGACGCTCAGCGCCGAGGCCCCGTCGCACCGACGGCCCCAAACAATCTTCTGGCAGCTGCATTCTGCAAAGGGAAACTCTCCTCGGGCAGCAAACCACAGCCCCAACGCGCCTCGGATGGAGAAAGCAACGCAAGCCGTTTTCGCCCCCGGCCCCCCGCTCTCCATAGGGCGAAATTGGGCTGGGCTGCCCCGGCTCCCTGGGCCCTGCTGCTTTGCTGGGTGTCTCCGGTGTCCGAAACCCACTCCCCACGGGTTCTCCTTTGTGGGGAAGCAGGATTGGGCGCGCGGAGGCCTTCTGCGCCCAGGCCACAGCCATGCCCCCTGAGCCAGCACGGCCGCTCAGCGCCTAGGCCCCGTCGCACCGACGGCCCCAAACAATCTTCTGGCACCTGCATTTTGCAAAGGGAAACTCTCCTCGGGCAGCAAACCAAAGCCCCAACGCGCCTCGGATCGAGAAAGCAACGCAAGCCGTTTTCGCCCCCGGACCCCCGCTCTCCATAGGGCGAACCGGGGCTGGGCTGCCCAGCCTCCCTGGGCCCTGCTGCTTTGCTGGGGGTCTCCGGTGTCCGAAACCCACTCCCCACGGGTTCTCCTTCGTGGGGAAGCAGGATTGGACGCGCGAAGCCTTCTGCGCCCAGGCCCCAGCCATGCCCCCTGAGCCAGCACGGCCGCTCAGCGCCTAGGCCCCGTCGCACCGACGGCCCCAAACAATCTTCTGGCAGCTGCATTCTGCAAAGGGAAACTCTCCTCGGGCAGCAAACCACAGCCCCAACGCGCCTCGGATCAAGAAAGCAATGCAGGCCGTTTTCGCCCCAAGCCCCCCGCTCTCCATATGGCGAACCGGGGCTGGGCTGCCCTGGCTCCTTGGGCCCTGCTGCTTTGCTGGGTGTCTCCGGTGCCCGAAACCCACTCCCCACGGGTTCTGCTTCGTGGTTAATCAGGATTGGGCGCACGAAGGCTTTCTGCGCCCAGGCCCCAGCCATGCCCCCTGAGCCAGCTCGGCCTCTCAGCGCCGAGGCCCCGTTGCACCGATGGCCCGAAGCAATCTTCTGGCTGCTGCAACCTGCAAAAGGAAACTCTCCTCGGGCAGCAAACCACAGCCCCAACGCGCCTCGGATCGAGAAAGCAACGCAAGCCGTTTTCGCCCCCGGCCCACGCCACTCCATAGGGCGAACCGGGGCTGGGCTGCCCCGGCTCCCTGGGCCCTGCTGCTTTGCTGGGGGTCTCCGGTGCCCGAAACCCACTCCCCACGGGTTCTCCTTTGTGGGGAAGCGGGATTGGGCGCGCGAAGGCCTTCTGCTCCCAGGCCCCATCCATGCCCCTTGGGCCAGCTCGGCCAATCTGAGCCGAGGCCCCATCGCACCGATGGCCTGAAACAATCTTCTGGCAGCTGCATTCTGCAAAGGGAAACACTCCTCAGGCAGCAAACCACAACCCCAACGCGCCTCGGATCGAGAAAGCAACGCAAGCCGTTTTCGCCCCCGGCACCGCGCTGCTCATAGGGCGAATCGGGGCCGGGCTGCCCAGCCTCCCTGGGCCCTGCTGCTTTGCTGGGGGTCTCCGGTGTCCGAAACCCACTCCCCACGGGTTCTCCTTCGTGGGGAAGCAGGATTGGACGCGCGAAGCCTTCTGCGCCCAGGCCCCAGCCATGCCCCCTGAGCCAGCACGGCCGCTCAGCGCCTAGGCCCCGTCGCACCGACGGCCCCAAACAATCTTCTGGCAGCTGCATTCTGCAATGGGAAACTCTCCTAGGGCAGCAAACCACAGCCCCAATGCGCCTGGGATCGAGAAAGCAATGCAGGCCGTTTTCGCCCCCGGCCCCCCGCTCTCCATAGAGCGAACCGGGGCTGGGCTGCCCCGGCTCCCTGGGCCCTGCTGCTTTGCTGGGGGTCTCCGGTGCCCGAAACCCACTCCCCACGGGTTCTCCTTCGTGGGGAAGCAGGATTGGGCACGCGAAGCCTTCTGCGCCCAGGCCCCAGCCATGCCCCCTGAGCCGGCTCCCCCAACCAGCGCCAAGGCTCCTTCGCATCGAGGGCCATAAACGAACTTCTGCCAGCTGCATTCTGCAAAGGGAAACACTCCTCGGGCAGCAAACCACAGCCCCAACGCGCCTTGGATCGAGAAATCAACGCAAGCCGTTTGCGCCCCCGGCCCCCCGCTCTCCATAGAGCGAACCGGGGCTGGGCTGCCCCGGCTCCTTGGGCCATGCTGCTTTGCTGGGGGTCTCCGGTGCCCGAAACCCACTCCCCACGGGTTCTCCTTCGTGGGGAAGCAGGATTGGGTGCGCGAAGGCCTTCTGCGCCCAGGCCCCAGCCATGCCCCCTGAGCCAGCTAGGCCGCGCAGCGCCTAGGCCCCGTCGCACCGACGGCCCGAAACAATCTTCTGGCAGCTGCATTCTGCAAAGGGTAACTCTCCTCGGGCAGCAAACCACAGCCCCAACGCGCCTCGGATCGAGAAAGCAACGCAGGCCGTTTATGCCCCCAGCCCTCCGCTCTCCATCGGGCGAAATGGGGCAGGGCTGCCCAGGATCCCTGGGCCCTGCTGCTTTGCTGGGGGTCTCCGGTGCCCGAAACCCACTCCCCACGGGTTCTCCTTCGTGGGGAAGCAGGATTGGGCGCGCGAAGGCCTTCTGATCCCAGGCCCCAGCAATGCCCCCTGAGCCAGCTCGGCGGCTCAGCGCCGATGCCCCGTCCAACCGACAGCCACAAACAATCTTCTGGCAGCTGCATTCTGCAAAGGGAAACTCTCCTTGGGCAGCAAACCACAGCCCCAACGCGCCTCGGATCGAGAAAGCAACGCAAGCCGTTTTTGCCCCCAGCCCTCCGCTCTCCATCGGGCGAACTGGGTCAGGGCTGCCACGACTCCCTGGGTCCTGCTGCTTTGCTGGGGATCTCCGGTGCCCGAAACCCACTCCGCATGGGTTCTCCTTCGTGGGGAAGCAGGATTGGGCGCACGAAGGCCTTCTGCGCCCAGGCCCCAGCCTTGCCCCCTGAGCCAGCTCGGCCACTCAACGCAGAGGCCCCGTCGCACCGACGGCCCGAAACAATATTCTGGCAGCTGCATTCTGCAAAGGGAAACTCTCCTCGGGCAGCAAACCACAGCCCCAACGCGCCTCGGATCGAGAAAGCAACGCAAGCCGTTTTCAACCCCGGCCCCCCGCTCTCCATAGGGCGAACCGGGGCTGGGCTGCCCAGCCTCCCTGGGCCCTGCTGCTTTGCTGGGGGTCTCCGGTGTCCGAAACCCACTCCCCACGGGTTCTCCTTTGTGGGGAAGCAGGATTGGGCGCGCGGAAGCCTTCTGCGCCCAGGCCCCAGCCATGCCCCCTGAGAAATCACGGACGCTCAGCGCCGAGGCCCCGTCGCACCGACGGCCCCAAACAATCTTCTGGCAGCTGCATTCTGCAAAGGGAAACTCTCCTCGGGCAGCAAACCACAGCCCCAACGCGCCTCGGATCGAGAAAGCAATGCAGGCCGTTTTCGCCCCCGGCCCCCCGCTCTCCATATGGCGAACCAGGGCTGGGCTGCCCTGGCTCCTTGGGTCCTGCTGCTTTGCTGGGTGTCTCCGGTGCCCGAAACCCACTCCCCACGTGTTCTCCTTCGTTGGGAAGAAGGATTGGGCGCTCGAAGGCCTTCTGCGCCCAGGCCCCATCCATGCCCCCTGAGCCAGCTCGGCGACTCAGCGCCGAGGCCCCGTCGCACCGACGGCCCGAAACAATCTTCTGGCAGCTGCATTCTGCAAAGGGAAACTCTCCTCGGGCAGCAAACCACAGCCCCAACGTTCCTCGGATCGAGAAAGCAACACAAGCAGTTTTCGCCCCCGAAACCCCGCTCTCCATAGGGCGAACCGGGGCTGGGCTGCCCCGGCTCCCTGGGCCCTGCTGATTTGCTGGGGGTCTCCTGTGACCGAAACCCACTCCCCACAGGTTCTCCTTCGTGGGGAAGCAGGATTGGGCGCGCGAAGGCCTTCTGCGCCCAGGCCCCAGCCATGCCCCCTGAGCCAGCTCGGCCGCGCAGCGCCTAGGCCCCGTCGCACCGACGGCCCTAAACAATCTTCTGGCAGCTGCATTCTGCAAAGGGAAACTCTCCTCGGGCAGCAAACCAGAGCCCCAACGCGACTCGGATGGAGAAAGCAACGCAAGCCGTTTTCGCCCCCGGCCCCCCGCTCTCCATAGGGCGAAATTGGGCTGGGCTGCCCCGGCTCCCTGGGCCCTGCTGCTTTGCTGGGTGTCTCCGGTGTCCGAAACCCATTCCCCACGGGTTCTCCTTTGTGGGGAAGCAGGATTGGGCGCGCGGAGGCCTTCTGCGCCCAGGCCACAGCCATGCCCCCTGAGCCAGCACGGCCGCTCAGCGCCTAGGCCCCGTCGCACCGACGGCCCCAAACAATCTTCTGGCACCTGCATTTTGCAAAGGGAAACTCTCCTCGGGCAGCAAACCAAAGCCCCAACGCGCCTCGGATCGAGAAAGCAACGCAAGCCGTTTTCGCCCCCGGACCCCCGCTCTCCATAGGGCGAACCGGGGCTGGGCTGTCCAGCCTCCCTGGGCCCTGCTGCTTTGCTGGGGGTCTCCGGTGCCCGAAACCCACTCCCCACGGGTTCTCCTTCGTGGGGAAGCAGGATTGGACGCGCGAAGCCTTCTGCGCCCAGGCCCCAGCCATGCCCCCTGAGCCAGCACGGCCGCTCAGCGCCTAGGCCCCGTCGCACCGACGGCCCCAAACAATCTTCTGGCAGCTGCATTCTGCAAAGGGAAACTCTCCTCGGGCAGCAAACCACAGCCCCAACGCGCCTCGGATCAAGAAAGCAATGCAGGCCGTTTTCGCCCCAGGCCCCCCGCTCTCCATATGGCGAACCGGGGCTGGGCTGCCCTGGCTCCTTGGGCCCTGCTGCTTTGCTGGGTGTCTCCGGTGCCCGAAACCCACTCCCCACGGGTTCTGCTTCGTGGTTAATCAGGATTGGGCGCACGAAGGCTTTCTGCGCCCAGGCCCCAGCCATGCCCCCTGAGCCAGCTCGGCCTCTCAGCGCCGAGGCCCCGTCGCACCGATGGCCCGAAGCAATCTTCTGGCAGCTGCAACCTGCAAAGGGAAACTCTCCTCGGGCAGCAAACCACAGCCCCAACGCGCCTCGGATCGAGAAAGCAACGCAAGCCGTTTTCGCCCCCGGCCCACGCCACTCCATAGGGCGAACCGGGGCTGGGCTGCCCCGGCTCCCTGGGCCCTGCTGCTTTGCTGGGGGTCTCCGGTGCCCGAAACCCACTCCCCACGGGTTCTCCTTCGTGGGGAAGCGGGATTGGGCGCGCGAAGGCCTTCTGCTCCCAGGCCCCATCCATGCCCCTTGGGCCAGCTCGGCCAATCTGAGCCGAGGCCCCATCGCACCGATGGCCTGAAACAATCTTCTGGCAGCTGCATTCTGCAAAGGGAAACACTCCTCAGGCAGCAAACCACAACCCCAACGCGCCTCGGATCGAGAAAGCAACGCAAGCCGTTTTCGCCCCCGGCACCGCGCTGCTCATAGGGCGAATCGGGGCCGGGCTGCCCCGGCTGCCTGGGCCCTGCTGCTTTGCTGGGGGTCTCCGGTGCCCGAAACCCACTCCCCACGGGTTCTCCTTTGTGGGGAAGCAGGATTCGGCGCGCAAAGGCCTTCTGCGCCCAGGCCCCAGCCATTCACCCTGAGCCAGCTCGGCGGCTCAGCGCCGATGCCCCGTCCAACCGACAGCCACAAACAATCTTCTGGCAGCTGCATTCTGCAAAGGGAAACTCTCCTTGGGCAGCAAACCACAGCCCCAACGCGCCTCGGATCGAGAAAGCAACGCAAGCCGTTTTTGCCCCCAGCCCTCCGCTCTCTATCGGGCGAACTGGGTCAGGGCTGCCACGGCTCCCTGGGTCCTGCTGCTTTGCTGGGGGTCTCCGGTGCCCGAAACCCACTCCGCATGGGTTCTCCTTCGTGGGGAAGCAGGATTGGGCGCACGAAGGCCTTCTGCGCCCAGGCCCCAGCCTTGCCCCCTGAGCCAGCTCGGCCACTCAACGCCGAGGCCCCGTCGCACCGACGGCCCGAAACAATATTCTGGCAGCTGCATTCTGCAAAGGGAAACTCTCCTCGGGCAGCAAACCACAGCCCCAACGAGCCTCGGATCGAGAAAGCAACGCAAGCCGTTTTCGCCCCCGGCCCCCCGCTCTCCCTAGGGCGAACCGGGGATGGGCTGCCCCGGCTCCCTGGGCCCTGCTGCTTTGCTGGGTGTCTCCGGTGTCCGAAACCCACTCCCCACGGGTTCTCCTTTGTGGGGAAGCAGGATTGGGCGCGCGGAAGCCTTCTGCGCCCAGGCCCCAGCCATGCCCCCTGAGAAATCACGGACGCTCAGCGCCGAGGCCCCGTCGCACCGACGGCCCCAAACAATCTTCTGGCAGCTGCATTCTGCAAAGGGAAACTCTCCTCGGGCAGCAAACCACAGCCCCAACGCGCCTCGGATGGAGAAAGCAACGCAAGCCGTTTTCGCCCCCGGCCCCCCGCTCTCCATAGGGCGAAATTGGGCTGGGCTGCCCCGGCTCCCTGGGCCCTGCTGCTTTGCTGGGTGTCTCCGGTGTCCGAAACCCACTCCCCACGGGTTCTCCTTTGTGGGGAAGCAGGATTGGGCGCGCGGAGGCCTTCTGCGCCCAGGCCACAGCCATGCCCCCTGAGCCAGCACGGCCGCTCAGCGCCTAGGCCCCGTCGCACCGACGGCCCCAAACAATCTTCTGGCACCTGCATTTTGCAAAGGGAAACTCTCCTCGGGCAGCAAACCAAAGCCCCAACGCGCCTCGGATCGAGAAAGCAACGCAAGCCGTTTTCGCCCCCGGACCCCCGCTCTCCATAGGGCGAACCGGGGCTGGGCTGCCCAGCCTCCCTGGGCCCTGCTGCTTTGCTGGGGGTCTCCGGTGTCCGAAACCCACTCCCCACGGGTTCTCCTTCGTGGGGAAGCAGGATTGGACGCGCGAAGCCTTCTGCGCCCAGGCCCCAGCCATGCCCCCTGAGCCAGCACGGCCGCTCAGCGCCTAGGCCCCGTCGCACCGACGGCCCCAAACAATCTTCTGGCAGCTGCATTCTGCAAAGGGAAACTCTCCTCGGGCAGCAAACCACAGCCCCAACGCGCCTCGGATCAAGAAAGCAATGCAGGCCGTTTTCGCCCCAAGCCCCCCGCTCTCCATATGGCGAACCGGGGCTGGGCTGCCCTGGCTCCTTGGGCCCTGCTGCTTTGCTGGGTGTCTCCGGTGCCCGAAACCCACTCCCCACGGGTTCTGCTTCGTGGTTAATCAGGATTGGGCGCACGAAGGCTTTCTGCGCCCAGGCCCCAGCCATGCCCCCTGAGCCAGCTCGGCCTCTCAGCGCCGAGGCCCCGTTGCACCGATGGCCCGAAGCAATCTTCTGGCTGCTGCAACCTGCAAAAGGAAACTCTCCTCGGGCAGCAAACCACAGCCCCAACGCGCCTCGGATCGAGAAAGCAACGCAAGCCGTTTTCGCCCCCGGCCCACGCCACTCCATAGGGCGAACCGGGGCTGGGCTGCCCCGGCTCCCTGGGCCCTGCTGCTTTGCTGGGGGTCTCCGGTGCCCGAAACCCACTCCCCACGGGTTCTCCTTTGTGGGGAAGCGGGATTGGGCGCGCGAAGGCCTTCTGCTCCCAGGCCCCATCCATGCCCCTTGGGCCAGCTCGGCCAATCTGAGCCGAGGCCCCATCGCACCGATGGCCTGAAACAATCTTCTGGCAGCTGCATTCTGCAAAGGGAAACACTCCTCAGGCAGCAAACCACAACCCCAACGCGCCTCGGATCGAGAAAGCAACGCAAGCCGTTTTCGCCCCCGGCACCGCGCTGCTCATAGGGCGAATCGGGGCCGGGCTGCCCCGGCTGCCTGGGCCCTGCTGCTTTGCTGGGGGTCTCCGGTGCCCGAAACCCACTCCCCACGGGTTCTCCTTCGTGGGGAAGCAGGATTGGACGCGCGAAGCCTTCTGCGCCCAGGCCCCAGCCATGCCCCCTGAGCCAGCTCGGCCGCTCAGCGCCTAGGCCCCGTCGCACCGACGGCCCCAAACAATCTTCTGGCAGCTGCATTCTGTAAAGGGAAACTCTCCTCGGGCAGCAAACCACATCCCCAACGCGCCTCGGATCAAGAAAGCAATGCAGGTCGTTTTCGCCCCCGGCACCCCGCTCTCCATATGGCGAACCGGGGCTGGGCTGCCCTGGCTCCTTGGGCCCTGCTGCTTTGCTGGGTGTCTCCGGTGCCCGAAACCCACTCCCCACGGGTTCTCCTTCGTGGGGAAGCAGGATTGGGCGCTCGAAGGCCTTCTGCGCCCAGGCCCCAGCCATGCCCCCTGAGCCAGCTCGGCGACTCAGCGCCGAGGCCCCGTCGCACCGACGGCCCCAAACAATCTTCTGGCAGCTGCATTCTGCAAAGGGAAACTCTCCTCGGGCAGCAAACCACAGCCCCATGGCGCCTCGGATGGAGAAAGCAACGCAAGCCGTTTTCGCCCCCGGCCCCCCCAACTCCATATGGCGAACCGGGGCTGGGCTGCCCTGGCTCCGTGGGCCCTGCTGCTTTGCTGGGGGTCTCCGGTGCCCGAAACCCACTCCCCACGGGTTCTCCTTCGTGGTTAATCAGGATTGGGTGCGGGAAGCCTTCTGCGCCCAGGACCCAGCCATGCCCCCTGAGCCAGCTCGGCCTCTCTGCGCCGAGGCCCCGTCGCACCGATGGCCCGAAGCAATCTTCTGGCAGCTGCATTCTGCAAAGGGAAACTCTCCTTGGGCAGCAAACCACAGCCCCAACGCGCCTCGAATCGAGAAAGCAACGCAAGCCTTTTTCGCCCCCGGCCCACGCCACTCCATAGGGCGAACCGGGGCTGGGCTGCCCCGGCTCCCTGGGCCCTGCTGCTTTGCTGGGGGTCTCCGGTGCCCGAAACCCACTCCCCACGGGTTCTCCTTCGTGGGGAAGCAGGATTGGGCACGGGAAGGCCTTCTGCTCCCAGGCCCCAGCCATGCCCCCTGGGCCAGCTCTGCCGCTCTGCGCCGAGGCCCCATCGCACCGATGGCCTGAAACAATCTTCTGGCAGCTGCATTCTGCAAAGGGAAACACTCCTCAGGCAGCAAACCACAGCCCCAAAGCGCCTCGGATCGAGAAAGCAACGCAAGCCATTTTCGCCCCCGGAACCACGCTCGCCATAGGGCGAATCGGGGCAGGGCTGCCCCGGCTGCCAGGAACCCTGCTGCTTTGCTGGGGGTCTCCGGTGCCCGAAACCCACTCCCCACAGGTTCTCCTTCGTGGGGAAGCAGGATTGGGCTCGCGAAGGCCTTCTGCCCCCAGGCCCCAGCCGTGCCCCCTGAGCCAGCTCGTCCGATCAGCGCCGAGGCCACGTCGCACCGACGGCCCGAAACAATCTTCTGGCAGCTGCATTCTGCAAAGGGAAACTCTACTCGGGCAGCAAACCACAGCCCCAACGCGCCTCGGATCGAGAAAGCAGCACAAGCTGTATTCTCTCCCGGACCCCCGCTCTCCATAGAGCGAACCGGGGCTGGGCTGCCCAGCCTCCCTGGGCCCTGCTGCTTTGCTGGGGGTCTCCGGTGCCCGAAACCCACTCCCCATGGGTTCTCCTTCTTGGGGAAGCAGGATTGGGCGCGCGAATGCCTTCTGCGCCCAGGCCCCAGCCATGCCCCCTGAGCCAGCTCGGCGACTCAGCGCCTAGGCCTCGTCGCACCGACGGCCCCAAACAATCTTCTGGCAGCTGCATTCTGCAAAGGGAAACTCTCCTCGGGCAGCAAACCACAGCCCCAATGCGCCTCGGATCAAGAAAGCAACGCAAGCCGTTTTCCCGCCCGGCCCCCGCGCTCTCCATAGGGCGAACCTGGGCTGGGCTGCCCTGGCTCCCTGGGCCCTGCTGCTTTGCTGGGGGTCTCCGGTGCCCGGAACCCACTCCCCACGGGTTCTCCTTCGTGGGGAAGCAGCATTGGGCGCGCTGAGCCTTCTGCGCCCAGGCCCCAGCAATGCCCCCTGAGCCAGCTCGGCCTCTCAGCGCTGAGGCCCCGTGGCCCCGACGGCCCGAAACAATCTTCTGGCAGCTGCATTCTGCAAAGGGATACTCTCCTTGGGCAGCAAACCACAGCCCCAACGCGCCTCGGATCGAGAAAGCAACGCAAGCCGTTTTCGCCCCCGGCACCCGCCACTCCATAGGGCGAACCGGGGATGGGCTGCCCCGGCTCCCTAGGCCCTGCTGCTTTGCTGGGGGTCTCCGGTGCCCGAAACCCACTCCCCACGGGTTCTCCTTCGTGGGGAAGCAGGATTGGGCGCGGGAAGCCTTCTGCGCCCAGGCCCCAGCCATGCCCCCTGAGCCAGCTCGGCCTCTCAGCGCCGAGGCCCCGTCGCACCGATGGCCCGAAGCAATCTTCTGGCAGCTGCACTCTGCAAAGGGAAACACTCCTTGGGCAGCAAACCAAGGCCCCAACGCGCCCCGGATCGAGAAAGCAACGCAAGCCGTTTTCGCCCCCAGCCCACGCCAGTCCATAGGGCGAACCGGGGCTGGGCTGCCCCGGCTCCCTGGGCCCTGCTGCTTTGCTGGGGGTCTCCGGTGCCCGAAACCCACTCCCCACGGGTTCTCCTTCGTGGGGAAGCAGGATTGGGCGCGCGAAGGCCTTCTGCTCCCAGGCCCCAGCCATGCCCCCTGGGCCAGCTCTGCCGCTCTGCGCCGAGGCCCCATCGCACCGATGGCCTGAAACAATCTTCTGGCAGCTGCATTCTGCAAAGGGAAACACTCCTCAGGCAGCAAACCACAGCCCCAACGCGCCTCGGATCGAGAAAGCAACGCAAGCCGTTTTCGCCCCCGGCACCGCGCTCGCCATAGGGCGAATCGGGGCAGGGCTGCCCCGGCTGCCTGGAACCCTGCTGCTTTGCTGGGGGTCTCCGGTGCCCGAAACCCACTCCCCACGGGTTCTCCTTCGTGGGGAAGCAGGATTGGGTGCGCGAAGGCCTTCTGCGCCCAGGCCCCAGCCATGCCCCCTGAGCCAGCACGGCCGCTCAGCGCTGAGGCCCCTTGGCCCCGACGGCCCGAAACAATCTTCTGGCAGCTGCATTCTGCAAAGGGAAACTCTCCTCGGGCAGCAAACCACAGCCCCAACGCGCCTTGGATCGTGAAAGCAACGCAAGCCGTTTGCGCCCCCGGGCCCCGCTCTCCATAGAGCGAACCGGGGCTGGGCTGCCCCGGCTCCCTGGACCCTGCTGCTTTGCTGGGGGTCTCCGGTGCCCGAAACCCACTCCCCACGGGTTCTCCTTCGTGGGGAAGCAGGATTGGGCACACGAAGCCTTCTGCGCCCAGGCCCCAGCCATGCCCCCTGAGCCGGCTCCCCCACCCAGCGCCAAGGCTCCTTCGCATCGAGGGCCATAAACGAACTTCTGCCAGCTGCATTCTGCAAAGGGAAACACTCCTCGGGCAGCAAACCACAGCCCCAACGCGCCTTGGATCGAGAAAGCAACGCAAGCCGTTTGCGCCCCCGGCCCCCCGCTCTCCATAGAGCGAACCGGGGCTGGGCTGCCCCGGCTCCTTGGGCCCTGCTGCTTTGCTGGGGGTCTCCGGTGCCCGAAACCCACTCCCCACGGGTTCTCCTTCGTGGGGAAGCAGGATTGGGTGCGCGAAGGCCTTCTGCGCCCAGGCCCCAGCCATGCCCCCTTAGCCAGGTAGGCCGCGCAGCGCCTACGCCCCGTCGCACCGACGGCCCGAAACAATCTTCTGGCAGCTGCATTCTGCAAAGGGTAACTCTCCTCGGGCAGCAAACCACAGCCCCAACGCGCCTCGGATCGAGAAAGCAACGCAAGCCGTTTTTGCCCCCAGCCCTCCGCTCTCCATCGGGCGAACTGGGGCAGGGTTGCCCAGGATCCCTGGGCCCTGCTGCTTTGCTGGGGGTCTCCGGTGCCCGAAACCCACTCCCCACGGGTTCTCCTTCGTGGGGAAGCAGGATTGGGCGCGCGAAGGCCTTCTGCCCCCAGGCCCAAGCAATGCCCCCTGAGCCAGCTCGGCCGTGCAGCGCCTAGGCCCCGTCGCACCGACGGCCCCAAACAATCTTCTGGCAGCTGCATTCTGCAAAGGGAAACTCTCCTCGGGCAGCAAACCACAGCCCCAACGCGCCTCGGATCGAGAAAGCAACGCAAGCCGTTTTCGCCCCCGGCCCCCCGCTCTCCCTAGGGCGAACCGGGGATGGGCTGCCCCGGCTCCCTGGGCCCTGCTGCTTTGCTGGGGGTCTCCGGTGCCCGAAACCCACTCCCCACGGGTTCTCCTTTGTGGGGAAGCAGGATTCGGCGCGCAAAGGCCTTCTGCGCCCAGGCCCCAGCCATTCACCCTGAGCCAGCTCGGCGGCTCAGCGCCGATGCCCCGTCCAACCGACAGCCACAAACAATCTTCTGGCAGCTGCATTCTGCAAAGGGAAACTCTCCTTGGGCAGCAAACCACAGCCCCAACGCGCCTCGGATCGAGAAAGCAACGCAAGCCGTTTTTGCCCCCAGCCCTCCGCTCTCCATCGGGCGAACTGGGTCAGGGCTGCCACGGCTCCCTGGGTCCTGCTGCTTTGCTGGGGGTCTCCGGTGCCCGAAACCCACTCCGCATGGGTTCTCCTTCGTGGGGAAGCAGGATTGGGCGCATGAAGGCCTTCTGCGCCCAGGCCCCAGCCTTGCCCCCTGAGCCAGCTCGGCCACTCAACGCCGAGGCCCCGTCGCACCGATGGCCCGAAACAATATTCTGGCAGCTGCATTCTGCAAATGGAAACTCTCCTCGGGCAGCAAACCACAGCCCCAACGCGCCTCGGATCGAGAAAGCAACGCAAGCCGTTTTCGCCCCCGGACCCCCGCTCTCCCTAGGGCGAACCGGGGATGGGCTGCCCCGGCTCCCTGGGCCCTGCTGCTTTGCTGGGTGTCTCCGGTGTCCGAAACCCACTCCCCACGGGTTCTCCTTTGTGGGGAAGCAGGATTGGGCGCGCGGAAGCCTTCTGCGCCCAGGCCCCAGCCATGCCCCCTGAGAAATCACGGACGCTCAGCGCCGAGGCCCCGTCGCACCGACGGCCCCAAACAATCTTCTGGCAGCTGCATTCTGCAAAGGGAAACTCTCCTCGGGCAGCAAACCACAGCCCCAACGCGCCTCGGATCGAGAAAGCAATGCAGTCCGTTTTCGCCCCCGGCCCCCCCGCTCTCCATATGGCGAACCAGGGCTGGGCTGCCCTGGCTCCTTGGGTCCTGCTGCTTTGCTGGGTGTCTCCGGTACCGAAACCCACTCCCCACGTGTTCTCCTTCGTGGGGAAGAAGGATTGGGCGCTCGAAGGCCTTCTGCGCCCAGGCCCCATCCATGCCCCCTGAGCCAGCTCGGCGACTCTGCGCCGAGGCCCCGTCGCACCGACGGCCCCAAACAATCTTCTGGCAGCTGCATTCTGCAAAGGGATACTCTCCTTGGGCAGCAAACCACAGCCCCAACGCGCCTCGGATCGAGAAAGCAACGCAAGCTGTTTTCGCCCCCGGCCCCCCCAACTCCATAGGGCGAACCGGGGCTGGGCTGCCCTGGCTCCGTGGGCCCTGCTGCTTTGCTGGGGGTCTCCGGTGCCCGAAACCCACTCCCCACGGGTTCTCCTTCGTGGTTAATCAGGATTGGGTGCGGGAAGCCTTCTGCGCCCAGGACCCAGCCATGCCCCCTGAGCCAGCTCGGCCTCTCTGCGCCGAGGCCCCGTCGCACCGATGGCCCGAAGCAATCTTCTGGCAGCTGCATTCTGCAAAGGGAAACTCTCCTTGGGCAGCAAACCACAGCCCCAACGCGCCTCGAATCGAGAAAGCAACGCAAGCCGTTTTCGCCCCCGGCCCACGCCACTCCATAGGGCGAACCGGGGCTGGGCTGCCCCGGCTCCCTGGACCCTGCTGCTTTGCTGGGGGTCTCCGGTGCCCGAAACCCACTCCCCACGGGTTCTCCTTCGTGGGGAAGCAGGATTGGGCACACGAAGCCTTCTGCGCCCAGGCCCCAGCCATGCCCCCTGAGCCGGCTCCCCCACCCAGCGCCAAGGCTCCTTCGCATCGAGGGCCATAAACGAACTTCTGCCAGCTGCATTCTGCAAAGGGAAACACTCCTCGGGCAGCAAACCACAGCCCCAACGCGCCTTGGATCGAGAAAGCAACGCAAGCCGTTTGCGCCCCCGGCCCCCCGCTCTCCATAGAGCGAACCGGGGCTGGGCTGCCCCGGCTCCTTGGGCCCTGCTGCTTTGCTGGGGGTCTCCGGTGCCCGAAACCCACTCCCCACGGGTTCTCCTTCGTGGGGAAGCAGGATTGGGTGCGCGAAGGCCTTCTGCGCCCAGGCCCCAGCCATGCCCCCTTAGCCAGGTAGGCCGCGCAGCGCCTACGCCCCGTCGCACCGACGGCCCGAAACAATCTTCTGGCAGCTGCATTCTGCAAAGGGTAACTCTCCTCGGGCAGCAAACCACAGCCCCAACGCGCCTCGGATCGAGAAAGCAACGCAAGCCGTTTTTGCCCCCAGCCCTCCGCTCTCCATCGGGCGAACTGGGGCAGGGCTGCCCAGGATCCCTGGGCCCTGCTGCTTTGCTGGGGGTCTCCGGTGCCCGAAACCCACTCCCCACGGGTTCTCCTTCGTGGGGAAGCAGGATTGGGCGCGCGAAGGCCTTCTGCCCCCAGGCCCCAGCAATGCCCCCTGAGCCAGCTCGGCCGTGCAGCGCCTAGGCCCCGTCGCACCGACGGCCCCAAACAATCTTCTGGCAGCTGCATTCTGCAAAGGGAAACTCTCCTCGGGCAGCAAACCACAGCCCCAACGCGCCTCGGATCGAGAAAGCAACGCAAGCCGTTTTCGCCCCCGGCCCCCCGCTCTCCCTAGGGCGAACCGGGGATGGGCTGCCCCGGCTCCCTGGGCCCTGCTGCTTTGCTGGGGGTCTCCGGTGCCCGAAACCCACTCCCCACGGGTTCTCCTTTGTGGGGAAGCAGGATTCGGCGCGCAAAGGCCTTCTGCGCCCAGGCCCCAGCCATTCACCCTGAGCCAGCTCGGCGGCTCAGCGCCGATGCCCCGTCCAACCGACAGCCACAAACAATCTTCTGGCAGCTGCATTCTGCAAAGGGAAACTCTCCTTGGGCAGCAAACCACAGCCCCAACGCGCCTCGGATCGAGAAAGCAACGCAAGCCGTTTTTGCCCCCAGCCCTCCGCTCTCCATCGGGCGAACTGGGTCAGGGCTGCCACGGCTCCCTGGGTCCTGCTGCTTTGCTGGGGGTCTCCGGTGCCCGAAACCCACTCCGCATGGGTTCTCCTTCGTGGGGAAGCAGGATTGGGCGCATGAAGGCCTTCTGCGCCCAGGCCCCAGCCTTGCCCCCTGAGCCAGCTCGGCCACTCAACGCCGAGGCCCCGTCGCACCGATGGCCCGAAACAATATTCTGGCAGCTGCATTCTGCAAATGGAAACTCTCCTCGGGCAGCAAACCACAGCCCCAACGCGCCTCGGATCGAGAAAGCAACGCAAGCCGTTTTCGCCCCCGGACCCCCGCTCTCCCTAGGGCGAACCGGGGATGGGCTGCCCCGGCTCCCTGGGCCCTGCTGCTTTGCTGGGTGTCTCCGGTGTCCGAAACCCACTCCCCACGGGTTCTCCTTTGTGGGGAAGCAGGATTGGGCGCGCGGAAGCCTTCTGCGCCCAGGCCCCAGCCATGCCCCCTGAGAAATCACGGACGCTCAGCGCCGAGGCCCCGTCGCACCGCCGGCCCCAAACAATCTTCTGGCAGCTGCATTCTGCAAAGGGAAACTCTCCTCGGGCAGCAAACCACAGCCCCAACGCGCCTCGGATCGAGAAAGCAATGCAGTCCGTTTTCGCCCCCGGCCCCCCCGCTCTCCATATGGCGAACCAGGGCTGGGCTGCCCTGGCTCCTTGGGTCCTGCTGCTTTGCTGGGTGTCTCCGGTACCGAAACCCACTCCCCACGTGTTCTCCTTCGTGGGGAAGAAGGATTGGGCGCTCGAAGGCCTTCTGCGCCCAGGCCCCATCCATGCCCCCTGAGCCAGCTCGGCGACTCTGCGCCGAGGCCCCGTCGCACCGACGGCCCCAAACAATCTTCTGGCAGCTGCATTCTGCAAAGGGATACTCTCCTTGGGCAGCAAACCACAGCCCCAACGCGCCTCGGATCGAGAAAGCAACGCAAGCTGTTTTCGCCCCCGCCCCCCCCAACTCCATAGGGCGAACCGGGGCTGGGCTGCCCTGGCTCCGAGGGCCCTGCTGCTTTGCTGGCGGTCTCCGGTGCCCGAAACCCACTCCCCACGGGTTCTCCTTCGTGGTTAATCAGGATTGGGTGCGGGAAGCCTTCTGCGCCCAGGACCCAGCCATGCCCCCTGAGCCAGCTCGGCCTCTCTGCGCCGAGGCCCCGTCGCACCGATGGCCCGAAGCAATCTTCTGGCAGCTGCATTCTGCAAAGGGAAACTCTCCTTGGGCAGCAAACCACAGCCCCAACGCGCCTCGAATCGAGAAAGCAACGCAAGCCGTTTTCGCCCCCGGCCCACGCCACTCCATAGGGCGAACCGGGGCTGGGCTGCCCCGGCTCCCTGGGCCCTGCTGCTTTGCTGGGGGTCTCCGGTGCCCGAAACCCACTCCCCACGGGTTCTCCTTCGTGGGGAAGCAGGATTGGGCACGGGAAGGCCTTCTGCTCCCAGGCCCCAGCCATGCCCCCTGGGCCAGCTCTGCCGCTCTGCGCCGAGGCCCCATCGCACCGATGGCCTGAAACAATCTTCTGGCAGCTGCATTCTGCAAAGGGAAACACTCCTCAGGCAGCAAACCACAGCCCCAAAGCGCCTCGGATCGAGAAAGCAACGCAAGCCATTTTCGCCCCCGGAACCGCGCTCGCCATAGGGCGAATCGGGGCAGGGCTGCCCCGGCTGCCAGGAACCCTGCTGCTTTGCTGGGGGTCTCCGGTGCCCGAAACCCACTCCCCACAGGTTCTCCTTCGTGGGGAAGCGGGATTGGGCTCGCGAAGGCCTTCTGCCCCCAGGCCCCAGCCGTGCCCCCTGAGCCAGCTCGTCCGATCAGCGCCGAGGCCACGTCGCACCGACGGCCCGAAACAATCTTCTGGCAGCTGCATTCTGCAAAGGGAAACTCTACTCGGGCAGCAAACCACAGCCCCAACGCGCCTCGGATCGAGAAAGCAACACAAGCTGTTTTCTCTCCCGGACCCCCGCTCTCCATAGAGCGAACCGGGGCTGGGCTGCCCAGCCTCCCTGGGCCCTGCTGCTTTGCTGGGGGTCTCCGGTGCCCGAAACCCACTCCCCATGGGTTCTCCTTCTTGGGGAAGCAGGATTGGGCGCGCGAATGCCTTCTGCGCCCAGGCCCCAGCCATGCCCCCTGAGCCAGCTCGGCGACTCAGCGCCTAGGCCTCGTCGCACCGACGGCCCCAAACAATCTTCTGGCAGCTGCATTCTGCAAAGGGAAACTCTCCTCGGGCAGCAAACCACAGCCCCAATGCGCCTCGGATCAAGAAAGCAACGCAAGCCGTTTTCCCGCCCGGCCCCCGCGCTCTCCATAGGGCGAACCTGGGCTGGGCTGCCCTGGCTCCCTGGGCCCTGCTGCTTTGCTGGGGGTCTCCGGTGCCCGGAACCCACTCCCCACGGGTTCTCCTTCGTGGGGAAGCAGCATTGGGCGCGCTGAGCCTTCTGCGCCCAGGCCCCAGCAATGCCCCCTGAGCCAGCTCGGCCTCTCAGCGCTGAGGCCCCGTGGCCCCGACGGCCCGAAACAATCTTCTGGCAGCTGCATTCTGCAAAGGGATACTCTCCTTGGGCAGCAAACCACAGCCCCAACGCGCCTCGGATCGAGAAAGCAACGCAAGCCGTTTTCGCCCCCGGCACCCGCCACTCCATAGGGCGAACCGGGGATGGGCTGCCCCGGCTCCCTAGGCCCTGCTGCTTTGCTGGGGGTCTCCGGTGCCCGAAACCCACTCCCCACGGGTTCTCCTTCGTGGGGAAGCAGGATTGGGCGCGGGAAGCCTTCTGCGCCCAGGCCCCAGCCATGCCCCCTGAGCCAGCTCGGCCTCTCAGCGCCGAGGCCCCGTCGCACCGATGGCCCGAAGCAATCTTCTGGCAGCTGCACTCTGCAAAGGGAAACACTCCTTGGGCAGCAAACCAAGGCCCCAACGCGCCCCGGATCGAGAAAGCAACGCAAGCCGTTTTCGCCCCCAGCCCACGCCAGTCCATAGGGCGAACCGGGGCTGGGCTGCCCCGGCTCCCTGGGCCCTGCTGCTTTGCTGGGGGTCTCCGGTGCCCGAAACCCACTCCCCACGGGTTCTCCTTCGTGGGGAAGCAGGATTGGGCGCGCGAAGGCCTTCTGCTCCCAGGCCCCAGCCATGCCCCCTGGGCCAGCTCTGCCGCTCTGCGCCGAGGCCCCATCGCACCGATGGCCTGAAAAAATCTTCTGGCAGCTGCATTCTGCAAAGGGAAACACTCCTCAGGCAGCAAACCACAGCCCCAACGCGCCTCGGATCGAGAAAGCAACGCAAGCCGTTTTCGCCCCCGGCACCGCGCTCGCCATAGGGCGAATCGGGGCAGGGCTGCCCCGGCTGCCTGGAACCCTGCTGCTTTGCTGGGGGTCTCCGGTGCCCGAAACCCACTCCCCACGGGTTCTCCTTCGTGGGGAAGCAGGATTGGGTGCGCGAAGGCCTTCTGCGCCCAGGCCCCAGCCATGCCCCCTGAGTCAGCACGGCCGCTCAGCGCTGAGGCCCCTTGGCCCCGACGGCCCGAAACAATCTTCTGGCAGCTGCATTCTGCAAAGGGAAACTCTCCTCGGGCAGCAAACCACAGCCCCAACGCGCCTTGGATCGTGAAAGCAACGCAAGCCGTTTGCGCCCCCGGGCCCCGCTCTCCATAGAGCGAACCGGGGCTGGGCTGCCCCGGCTCCCTGGACCCTGCTGCTTTGCTGGGGTCTCCGGTGCCCGAAACCCACTCCCCACGGGTTCTCCTTCGTGGGGAAGCAGGATTGGGCACACGAAGCCTTCTGCGCCCAGGCCCCAGCCATGCCCCCTGAGCCGGCTCCCCCACCCAGCGCCAAGGCTCCTTCGCATCGAGGGCCATAAACGAACTTCTGCCAGCTGCATTCTGCAAAGGGAAACACTCCTCGGGCAGCAAACCACAGCCCCAACGCGCCTCGGATCGAGAAAGCAACGCAAGCCGTTTTTGCCCCCAGCCCTCCGCTCTCCATCGGGCGAACTGGGGCAGGGCTGCCCAGGATCCCTGGGCCCTGATGCTTTGCTGGGGGTCTCCGGTGCCCGAAACCCACTCCCCACGGGTTCTCCTTCGTGGGGAAGCAGGATTGGGCACACGAAGCCTTCTGCGCCCAGGCCCCAGCCATGCCCCCTTAGCCAGGTAGGCCGCGCAGCGCCTACGCCCCGTCGCACCGACGGCCCGAAACAATCTTCTGGCAGCTGCATTCTGCAAAGGGTAACTCTCCTCGGGCAGCAAACCACAGCCCCAACGCGCCTCGGATCGAGAAAGCAACGCAAGCCGTTTTTGCCCCCAGCCCTCCGCTCTCCATCGGGCGAACTGGGGCAGGGCTGCCCAGGATCCCTGGGCCCTGCTGCTTTGCTTGGGGTCTCCGGTGCCCGAAACCCACTCCCCACGGGTTCTCCTTCGTGGGGAAGCAGGATTGGGCACGCGAAGGCCTTCTGCCCCCAGGCCCCAGCAATGCCCCCTGAGCCAGCTCGGCCGTGCAGCGCCTAGGCCCCGTCGCACCGACGGCCCCAAACAATCTTCTGGCAGCTGCATTCTGCAAAGGGAAACTCTCCTCGGGCAGCAAACCACAGCCCCAACGCGCCTCGGATCGAGAAAGCAACGCAAGCCGTTTTCGCCCCCGGCCCCCCGCTCTCCCTAGGGCGAACCGGGGATGGGCTGCCCCGGCTCCCTGGGCCCTGCTGCTTTGCTGGGGGTCTCCGGTGCCCGAAACCCACTCCCCACGGGTTCTCCTTTGTGGGGAAGCAGGATTGGGCGCGCAAAGGCCTTCTGCGCCCAGGCCCCAGCCATTCACCCTGAGCCAGCTCGGCGGCTCAGCGCCGATGCCCCGTCCAACCGACAGCCACAAACAATCTTCTGGCAGCTGCATTCTGCAAAGGGAAACTCTCCTTGGGCAGCAAACCACAGCCCCAACGCGCCTCGGATCGAGAAAGCAACGCAAGCCGTTTTTGCCCCCAGCCCTCCGCTCTCCATCGTTCGAACTGGGTCAGGGCTGCCACGGCTCCCTGGGTCCTGCTGCTTTGCTGGGGGTCTCCGGTGCCCGAAACCCACTCCGCATGGGTTCTCCTTCGTGGGGAAGCAGGATTGGGCGCATGAAGGCCTTCTGCGCCCAGGCCCCAGCCTTGCCCCCTGAGCCAGCTCGGCCACTCAAAGCCGAGGCCCCGTCGCACCGATGGCCCGAAACAATATTCTGGCAGCTGCATTCTGCAAATGGAAACTCTCCTCGGGCAGCAAACCACAGCCCCAACGCGCCTCGGATCGAGAAAGCAACGCAAGCCGTTTTCGCCCCCGGCCCCCCGCTCTCCCTAGGGCGAACCGGGGATGGGCTGCCCCGGCTCCCTGGGCCCTGCTGCTTTGCTGGGTGTCTCCGGTGTCCGAAACCCACTCCCCACGGGTTCTCCTTTGTGGGGAAGCAGGATTGGGCGCGCGGAAGCCTTCTGCGCCCAGGCCCCAGCCATGCCCCCTGAGAAATCACGGACGCTCAGCGCCGAGGCCCCGTCGCACCGACGGCCCCAAACAATCTTCTGGCAGCTGCATTCTGCAAAGGGAAACTCTCCTCGGGCAGCAAACCACAGCCCCAACGCGCCTCGGATCGAGAAAGCAATGCAGGCCGTTTTCGCCCCCGGCCCCCCCGCTCTCCATATGGCGAACCAGGGCTGGGCTGCCCTGGCTCCTTGGGTCCTGCTGCTTTGCTGGGTGTCTCCGGTACCGAAACCCACTCCCCACGTGTTCTCCTTCGTGGGGAAGAAGGATTGGGCGCTCGAAGGCCTTCTGCGCCCAGGCCCCATCCATGCCCCCTGAGCCAGCTCGGCGACTCTGCGCCGAGGCCCCGTCGCACCGATGGCCCGAAACAATCTTCTGGCAGCTGCATTCTGCAAAGGGAAACTCTCCTCGGGCAGCAAACCACAGCCCCAACGCGCCTCGGATCGAGAAAGCAACGCAAGCCGTTTTCGCCCCCGGCACCGCGCTGCTCATAGGGCGAATCGGGGCCGGGCTGCCCCGGCTGCCTGGGCCCTGCTGCTTTGCTGGGGGTCTCCGGTGCCCGAAACCCACTCCCCACGGGTTCTCCTTCGTGGGGAAGCAGGATTGGACGCGCGAAGCCTTCTGCGCCCAGGCCCCAGCCATGCCCCCTGAGCCAGCTCGGCCGCTCAGCGCCTAGGCCCCGTCGCACCGACGGCCCCAAACAATCTTCTGGCAGCTGCATTCTGTAAAGGGAAACTCTCCTCGGGCAGCAAACCACATCCCCAACGCGCCTCGGATCAAGAAAGCAATGCAGGTCGTTTTCGCCCCCGGCACCCCGCTCTCCATATGGCGAACCGGGGCTGGGCTGCCCTGGCTCCTTGGGCCCTGCTGCTTTGCTGGGTGTCTCCGGTGCCCGAAACCCACTCCCCACGGGTTCTCCTTCGTGGGGAAGCAGGATTGGGCGCTCGAAGGCCTTCTGCGCCCAGGCCCCAGCCATGCCCCCTGAGCCAGCTCGGCGACTCAGCGCCGAGGCCCCGTCGCACCGACGGCCCCAAACAATCTTCTGGCAGCTGCATTCTGCAAAGGGAAACTCTCCTCGGGCAGCAAACCACAGCCCCAACGCGCCTCGGATGGAGAAAGCAACGCAAGCCGTTTTCGACCCCGGCCCCCCCACTCCATAGGGCGAACCTGGGCTGGGCTGCCCTGGCTCCCTGGGCCCTGCTGCTTTGCTGGGGGTCTCCGGTGCCCGAAACCCACTCCCCACGGGTTCTCCTTCGTGGGGAAGCAGGATTGGGCGCGCGAAGCCTTCTGCGCCCAGGCCCCAGCCATGCCCCCTGAGCTAGCTCGGCCTCTCAGCGCCGAGGCCCCGTCGCACCGATGGCCCGAAGCAATCTTCTGGCAGCTGCAACCTGCAAAGGGAAACTCTCCTCGGGCAGCAAATCACAGCCCCAACGCGCCTCGGATCAAGAAAGCAACGCAAGCCGTTTTCGCCCCCGGCACCGCGCTCCTCATAGGGCGAATCGGGGCAGGGCTGCCCCGGCTCCCTGGGCCCTGCTGCTTTGCTGGGGGTCTCCGGTGCCCGAAACCCACTCCCCATGGGTTCTCCTTCGTGGGGAAGCGGGATTGGGCGCGCGAAGGCCTTCTGCGCCCAGGCCCCAGCCATGCCCCCTGAGCCAGCTCGGCGACACAGCGCCGAGGCCCCGTCGCACCGACGGCCCCAAACAATCTTCTGGCAGCTGCATTCTGCAACGGGAAACTCTCCTCGGGCAGCAAACCACAGCCCCAACGCGCCTCGGATCGAGAAAGCAATGCAAGCCGTTTTCGCCCCCGTCACCGCGCTCGCCATAGGGCGAATCGGGGCAGGGCTGCCCCGGCTGCCTGGGCCCTGCTGCTTTGCTGGGTGTCTCCGGTGTCCGAAACCCACTCCCCACGGGTTCTCCTTTGTGGGGAAGCAGGATTGGGCGCGCGGAAGCCTTCTGCGCCCAGGCCCCAGCCATGCCCCCTGAGAAATCACGGACGCTCAGCGCCGAGGCCCCGTCGCACCGACGGCCCCAAACAATCTTCTGGCAGCTGCATTCTGCAAAGGGAAACTCTCCTCGGGCAGCAAACCACAGCCCCAACGCGCCTCGGATGGAGAAAGCAACGCAAGCCGTTTTCGCCCCCGGCCCCCCGCTCTCCATAGGGCGAAATTGGGCTGGGCTGCTCCGGCTCCCTGGGCCCTGCTGCTTTGCTGGGTGTCTCCGGTGTCCGAAACCCACTCCCCACGGGTTCTCCTTTGTGGGGAAGCAGGATTGGGCGCGCGGAGGCCTTCTGCGCCCAGGCCACAGCCATGCCCCCTGAGCCAGCACGGCCGCTCAGCGCCTAGGCCCCGTCGCACCGACGGCCCCAAACAATCTTCTGGCACCTGCATTTTGCAAAGGGAAACTCTCCTCGGGCAGCAAACCAAAGCCCCAACGCGCCTCGGATCGAGAAAGCAACGCAAGCCGTTTTCGCCCCCGGACCCCCGCTCTCCATAGGGCGAACCGGGGCTGGGCTGCCCAGCCTCACTGGGCCCTGCTGCTTTGCTGGGGGTCTCCGGTGTCCGAAACCCACTCCCCACGGGTTCTCCTTCGTGGGGAAGCAGGATTGGACGCGCGAAGCCTTCTGCGCCCAGGCCCCAGCCATGCCCCCTGAGCCAGCACGGCCGCTCAGCGCCTAGGCCCCGTCGCACCGACGGCCCCAAACAATCTTCTGGCAGCTGCATTCTGCAAAGGGAAACTCTCCTCGGGCAGCAAACCACAGCCCCAACGCGCCTCGGATCAAGAAAGCAATGCAGGCCGTTTTCGCCCCAGGCCCCCCGCTCTCCATATGGCGAACCGGGGCTGGGCTGCCCTGGCTCCTTGGGCCCTGCTGCTTTGCTGGGTGTCTCCGGTGCCCGAAACCCACTCCCCACGGGTTCTGCTTCGTGGTTAATCAGGATTGGGCGCACGAAGGCTTTCTGCGCCCAGGCCCCAGCCATGCCCCCTGAGCCAGCTCGGCCTCTCAGCGCCGAGGCCCCGTTGCACCGATGGCCCGAAGCAATCTTCTGGCTGCTGCAACCTGCAAAGGGAAACTCTCCTCGGGCAGCAAACCACAGCCCCAACGCGCCTCGGATCGAGAAAGCAACGCAAGCCGTTTTCGCCCCCGGCCCACGCCACTCCATAGGGCGAACCGGGGCTGGGCTGCCCCGGCTCCCTGGGCCCTGCTGCTTTGCTGGGGGTCTCCGGTGCCCGAAACCCACTCCCCACGGGTTCTCCTTTGTGGGGAAGCGGGATTGGGCGCGCGAAGGCCTTCTGCTCCCAGGCCCCATCCATGCCCCTTGGGCCAGCTCGGCCAATCTGAGCCGAGGCCCCATCGCACCGATGGCCTGAAACAATCTTCTGGCAGCTGCATTCTGCAAAGGGAAACACTCCTCAGGCAGCAAACCACAACCCCAACGCGCCTCGGATCGAGAAAGCAACGCAAGCCGTTTTCGCCCCCGGCACCGCGCTGCTCATAGGGCGAATCGGGGCGGGGCTGCCCCGGCTGCCTGGGCCCTGCTGCTTTGCTGGGGGTCTCCGGTGCCCGAAACCCACTCCCCACGGGTTCTCCTTCGTGGGGAAGCAGGATTGGACGCGCGAAGCCTTCTGCGCCCAGGCCCCAGCCATGCCCCCTGAGCCAGCTCGGCCGCTCAGCGCCGAGGCCCCGTCGCACCGACGGCCCCAAACAATCTTCTGGCAGCTGCATTCTGCAAAGGGAAACTCTCCTCGGGCAGCAAACCACAGCCCCAACGCGCCTCGGATGGAGAAAGCAACGCAAGCCGTTTTCGACCCCGGCCCCCCCACTCCATAGGGCGAACCTGGGCTGGGCTGCCCTGGCTCCCTGGGCCCTGCTGCTTTGCTGGGGGTCTCCGGTGCCCGAAACCCACTCCCCACGGGTTCTCCTTCGTGGGGAAGCAGGATTGGGCGCGCGAAGCCTTCTGCGCCCAGGCCCCAGCCATGCCCCCTGAGCTAGCTCGGCCTCTCAGCGCCGAGGCCCCGTCGCACCGATGGCCCGAAGCAATCTTCTGGCAGCTGCAACCTGCAAAGGGAAACTCTCCTCGGGCAGCAAATCACAGCCCCAACGTGCCTCGGATCAAGAAAGCAACGCAAGCCGTTTTCGCCCCCGGCACCGCGCTCCTCATAGGGCGAATCGGGGCAGGGCTGCCCCGGCTCCCTGGGCCCTGCTGCTTTGCTGGGGGTCTCCGGTGCCCGAAACCCACTCCCCATGGGTTCTCCTTCGTGGGGAAGCGGGATTGGGCGCGCGAAGGCCTTCTGCGCCCAGGCCCCAGCCATGCCCCCTGAGCCAGCTCGGCGACACAGCGCCGAGGCCCCGTCGCACCGACGGCCCCAAACAATCTTCTGGCAGCTGCATTCTGCAACGGGAAACTCTCCTCGGGCAGCAAACCACAGCCCCAACGCGCCTCGGATCGAGAAAGCAATGCAAGCCGTTTTCGCCCCCGTCACCGCGCTCGCCATAGGGCGAATCGGGGCAGGGCTGCCCCGGCTGCCTGGGCCCTGCTGCTTTGCTGGGTGTCTCCGGTGCCCGAAACCCACTCCCCACGGGTTCTCCTTCGTGGGGAAGCGGGATTGGGCTCGCGAAGGCCTTCTGCCCCCAGGCCCCAGCCGTGCCCCCTGAGCCAGCTCGTCCGATCAGCGCCGAGGCCCCGTCGCACCGACGGCCCGAAACAATCTTCTGGCAGCTGCATTCTGCAAAGGGAAACTCTCCTCGGGCAGCAAACCACAGCCCCAACGCGCCTCGGATCGAGAAAGCAACGCAAGCTGTTTTCGCCACCGGACCCCCGCTCTCCATAGAGCGAACCGGGGCTGGGCTGCCCAGCCTCCCTGGGCCCTGCTGCTTTCTGGGGGTCTCCGGTGCCCGAAACCCACTCCCCACGGGTTCTCCTTCGTGGGGAAGCAGGATTGGGCGCGCAAAGGCCTTCTGCGCCCAGGCCCCAGCCATGCCCCCTGAGCCAGCTCGGCCGCGCAGCGCCTAGGCCCCGTCGCACCTACGGCCCCAAACAATCTTCTGGCAACTGCATTCTGCAAAGGGAAACTCTCCTCGGGCAGCAAACCACAGCCCCAACGCGCCTCGGATCGAGAAAGCAACGCAAGCCGTTTTTGCCCCCGGCCCCCCGCTCTCCATAGAGCGAACCGGGGCTGGGCTGCCCAGGCTCCCTGGGCCCTGCTGCTTTGCTGGGGGACTCCGGTGCCCGAAACCCACTCCCCACGGGTTCTCCTTTGTGGGGAAGCAGGATTGGGTGCGCGAAGGCCTTCTGCGCCCAGGCCCCAGCCATGCCCCCTGAGCCAGCTCGGCCGCTCAGCGCCTAGGCCCCGTCGCACCGAAGGCCCGAAACAATCTTCTGGCAGCTGCATTCTGCAAAGGGAAACTCTCCTCGGGCAGCAAACCACAGCCCCAACGCGCCTCGGATCGAGAAAGCAACGCAAGCCGTTTTCGCCCCCGGCTCACGCCACTCCATAGGGCGAACCGGGGCTGGGCTGCCCCGGCTCCCTGGGCCCTGCTGCTTTGCTGGGTGTCTCCGGTGCCCGAAACCCACTCCCCACGGGTTCTCCTTCGTGGGGAAGCGGGATTGGGCTCGCGAAGGCCTTCTGCCCCCAGGCCCCAGCCATGCCCCCTGAGCCAGCTCGTCCGATCAGCGCCGAGGCCCCGTCGCACCGACGGCCCGAAACAATCTTCTGGCAGCTGCATTCTGCAAAGGGAAACTCTCCTCGGGCAGCAAACCACAGCCCCAACGCGCCTCGGATCGAGAAAGCAACGCAAGCTGTTTTCGCCACCGGACACCCGCTCTCCATAGAGCGAACCAGGGCTGGGCTGCCCAGCCTCCCTGGGACCTGCTGCTTTGCTGGGGGTCTCCGGTGCCCGAAACCCACTCCCCACGAATTCTCCTTTGTGGGGACGCAGGATTTGGTGCGCGAATGCCTTCTGCGCCGAGGCCCCAGCCATGCCCCCTGAGCCAGCACGGCCGCTCAGCGCTGAGGCCCCATAGCACCGATGGCCTGAAACAATCTTCTGGCAGCTGCATTCTGCAAAGGGAAACACTCCTCAGGCAGCAAACCACAGCCCCAACGCGCCTTGGATCAAGAAAGCAACGCAAGCCGTTTTCGCCCCCGGCACCGCGCTCCTCATAGGGCGAATCGGGGCAGGGCTGCCCCGGATGCCTGGGCCCTGCTGCTTTGCTGGGGGTCTCCGGTGCCCGAAACCCACTCCCCATGGGTTCTCCTTCGTGGGGAAGCAGGATTGGGCGCGCGAAGGCCTTCTGCGCCCAGGCCCCAGCCATGCCCCCTGAGCCAGCTCGGCGAAACAGCGCCGAGGCCCCGTCGCACCGACGGCCCCAAACAATCTTCTGGCAGCTGCATTCTGCAAAGGGAAACTCTCCTCGGGCAGCAAACCACAGCCCCAACGCGCCTCGGATCGAGAAAGCAACGCAAGCCGTTTTCGCCCCCGGCACCGCGCTCGCCATAGCGCGAATCGGGGCAGGGCTGCCCCGGCTGCCTGGGCCCTGCTGCTTTGCTGGGTGTCTCCGGTGCCCGAAACCCACTCCCCACGGGTTCTCCTTCGTGGGGAAGCGGGATTGGGCTCGCGAAGGCCTTCTGCCCCCAGGCCCCAGCCGTGCCCCCTGAGCCAGCTCGTCCGATCAGCGCCGAGGCCCCGTCGCACCGACGGCCCGAAACAATCTTCTGGCAGCTGCATTCTGCAAAGGGAAACTCTCCTCGGGCAGCAAACCACAGCCCCAACGCGCCTCGGATCGAGAAAGCAACGCAAGCTGTTTTCGCCACCGGACCCCCGCTCTCCATAGAGCGAACCGGAGCTGGGCTGCCCAGGCTCCCTGTGCCCTGCTGCTTTGCTGGGGGTCTCCGGTGCCCGAAACCCACTCCCCACGGGTTCTCCTTCGTGGGGAAGCAGGATTGGGCGCGCAAAGGCCTTCTGCGCCCAGGCCCCAGCCATGCCCCCTGAGCCAGCTCGGCCGCGCAGCGCCTAGGCCCCGTCGCACCTACGGCCCCAAACAATCTTCTGGCAGCTGCATTCTGCAAAGGGAAACTCTCCTAGGGCAGCAAACCACAGCCCCAACGCGCCTCGGATCGAGAAAGCAACGCAAGTCGTTTTCGCCCCCGGCCCACCGCTCTCCATAGAGCGAACCGGGGCTGGGCTGCCCCGGCTCCCTGGGCCCTGCTGCTTTGCTGGGGGTCTCCGGTGCCCGAAACCCACTCCCCACGGGTTCTCCTTCGTGGGGAAGCAGGATTGGGCGCGCGAAGCCTTCTGCGCCCAGGCCCCAGACATGCCCCCTGAGCCGGCTCCGCCACTCAGCGCCGAGGCTCCTTCGAATCGAGGGCCATAAACGAACTTCTGGCAGCTGCATTTTGCAAAGGGAAACTCTCCTCGGGCAGCAAACCACAGCCCCAACGCGCCTCGGATCGAGAAAGCAACGCAAGCCGTTTTCGCTCCCGGCCCACGCCACTGCATAAGGCGAACCGGGGCTGGGCTGCCCCGGCTCCTTGGGCCCTGCTGCTTTGCTGGGTGTCTCCGGTGCCCGAAACTAACTCCCCACGGATTCTCCTTTGTGGGGAGGCAGGATTGGGTGCGCGAAGGCCTTCTGCGCCCAGGCCCCAGCCATGCCCCCTGAGCCAGCACGGCCGCTCAGCGCTGAGGCCCCGTCGCACCGACGGCCCGAAACAATCTTCTGGCAGCTGCATTCTGCAAAGGGAAACTCTCCTCGGGCAGCAAACCACAGCCCCAACGCGCCTCGGATCGAGAAAGCAACGCAAGCTGTTTTTGTTCCCGGACCCCCGCTCTCCATAGAGCGACCCGGGGCTGGGCTGCCCAGCCTCCCTGGGCCCTGCTGCTTTGCTGGGGGTCTCCGGTGCCCGAAACCCACTCCCCACGGGTTCTCCTTCGTGGGGAAGCAGGATTGGGCGCGCAAAGGCCTTCTGCGCCCAGGCCCCAGCCATGCCCCCTGAGCCAGCTCGGCCTCTCAGCGCCGAGGCCCCGTCGCACCGATGGCCCGAAGCAATCTTCTGGCAGCTGCAACCTGCAAAGGGAAACTCTCTTTGGGCAGCAAACCACAGCCCCAACGCGCCTCGGATCGAGAAAGCAAAGCAAGCCGTTTTCGCCCCCGGCCCCCCGCTCTCCATAAAGCAAACCGGGGCTGGGCTGCCCCGGCTCCCTGGGCCCTGCTGCTTTGCTGGGGGTCTCCGGTGCCCGAAACCCACTCCCCACGGGTTCTCCTTCGTGGGGAAGCGGGATTGGGCTCGCGAAGGCCTTCTGCCCCCAGGCCCCAGCCGTGCCCCCTGAGCCAGCTCGTCCGATCAGCGCCGAGGCCCCGTCGCACCGACGGCCCGAAACAATCTTCTGGCAGCTGCATTCTGCAAAGGGAAACTCTCCTCGGGCAGCAAACCACAGACCCAACGCGCCTCGGATCGAGAAAGCAACGCAAGCTGTTTTCGCCACCGGACCCCCGCTCTCCATAGAGCGAACCAGGGCTGGGCTGCCCAGCCTCCCTGGGCCCTGCTGCTTTGCTGGGGGTCTCCGGTGCCCGAAACCCACTCCCCACGGGTTCTCCTTTGTGGGGAAGCAGGATTGGGCGCGCGAAGGCCTTCTGCGCCCAGGCCCCAGCCATGCCCCCTGAGCCAGCACGTCCGCTCAGCGCCGAGGCCCCATCGCACCGATGGTCCGAAACAATCTTCTGGCAGCTGCATTCTGCAAAGGGAAACTCTCCTAGGGCAGCAAACCACAGCCCCAACGCGCCTCGGATCGAGAAAGCAACGCAAGTCGTTTTCGCCCCCGGCCCGCCGCTCTCCATAGAGCGAACCGGGGCTGGGCTGCCCCGGCTCCCTGGGCCCTGCTGCTTTGCTGGGGGTCTCCGGTGCCCGAAACCCACTCCCCACGGGTTCTCCTTCGTGGGGAAGCAGGATTGGGCGCGCGAAGCCTTCTGCGCCCAGGCCCCAGACATGCCCCATGAGCCGGCTCCGCCACTCAGCGCCGAGGCTCCTTCGAATCGAGGGCCATAAACGAACTTCTGGCAGCTGCATTTTGCAAAGGGAAACTCTCCTCGGGCAGCAAACCACAGCCCCAACGCGCCTCGGATCGAGAAAGCAACGCAAGCCGTTTTCGCCCCCGGCCCCCGCCACTCCATAGGGCGAACCGGGGCTGGGCTGCCCCGGCTCCCTGGGCCCTGCTGCTTTGCTGGGGGTCTCCGGTGCCCGAAACCCACTCCCCACGGGTTCTCCTTCGTGGGGAAGCAGGATTGGGCGCGGGAAGCCTTCTGCGCCCAGGCCCCAGCCATGCCCCCTGAGCCAGCTCGGCCTCTCTGCGCCGAGGCCCCGTCGCACCGATGGCCCGAAGCAATCTTCTGGCAGCTGCAACCTGCAAAGGGAAACTCTCCTTGGGCAGCAAACCACAGCCCCAACGCGCCTCGGATCGAGAAAGCAACGCAAGCCGTTTTCGCTCCCGGCCCACGCCACTGCATAAGGCGAACCGGGGCTGGGCTGCCCCGGCTCCCTGGGCCCTGCTGCTTTGCTGGGTGTCTCCGGTGCCCGAAACCCACTCCCCACGGGTTCTCCTTCGTGGGGAAGCGGGATTGGGCTCGCGAAGGCCTTCTGCCCCCAGGCCCCAGCCGTGCCCCCTGAGCCAGCTCGTCCGATCAGCGCCGAGGCCCCGTCGCACCGACGGCCCGAAACAATCTTCTGGCAGCTGCATTCTGCAAAGGGAAACTCTCCTCGGGCAGCAAACCACAGACCCAACGCGCCTCGGATCGAGAAAGCAACGCAAGCTGTTTTCGCCACCGGACCCCCGCTCTCCATAGAGCGAACCAGGGCTGGGCTGCCCAGCCTCCCTGGGCCCTGCTGCTTTGCTGGGGTTCTCGGGTGCCCGAAACCCACTCCCCACGGGTTCTCCTTTGTGGGGAAGCAGGATTGGGCGCGCGAAGGCCTTCTGCGCCCAGGCCCCAGCCATGCCCCCTGAGCCAGCACGTCCGCTCAGCGCCGAGGCCCCATCGCACCGATGGCCCGAAACAATCTTCTGGCAGCTGCATTCTGCAAAGGGAAACTCTCCTAGGGCAGCAAACCACAGCCCCAACGCGCCTCGGATCGAGAAAGCAACGCAAGTCGTTTTCGCCCCCGGCCCGCCGCTCTCCATAGAGCGAACCGGGGCTGGGCTGCCCCGGCTCCCTGGGCCCTGCTGCTTTGCTGGGGGTCTCCGGTGCCCGAAACCCACTCCCCACGGGTTCTCCTTCGTGGGGAAGCAGGATTGGGCGCGCGAAGCCTTCTGCGCCCAGGCCCCAGACATGCCCCATGAGCCGGCTCCGCCACTCAGCGCCGAGGCTCCTTCGAATCGAGGGCCATAAACGAACTTCTGGCAGCTGCATTTTGCAAAGGGAAACTCTCCTCGGGCAGCAAACCACAGCCCCAACGCGCCTCGGATCGAGAAAGCAACGCAAGCCGTTTTCGCCCCCGGCCCCCGCCACTCCATAGGGCGAACCGGGGCTGGGCTGCCCCGGCTCCCTGGGCCCTGCTGCTTTGCTGGGGGTCTCCGGTGCCCGAAACCCACTCCCCACGGGTTCTCCTTCGTGGGGAAGCAGGATTGGGCGCGGGAAGCCTTCTGCGCCCAGGCCCCAGCCATGCCCCCTGAGCCAGCTCGGCCTCTCTGCGCCGAGGCCCCGTCGCACCGATGGCCCGAAGCAATCTTCTGGCAGCTGCAACCTGCAAAGGGAAACTCTCCTTGGGCAGCAAACCACAGCCCCAACGCGCCTCGGATCGAGAAAGCAACGCAAGCCGTTTTCGCTCCCGGCCCACGCCACTGCATAAGGCGAACCGGGGCTGGGCTGCCCCGGCTCCCTGGGCCCTGCTGCTTTGCTGGGTGTCTCCGGTGCCCGAAACTAACTCCCCACGGATTCTCCTTTGTGGGGAGGCAGGATTGGGTGCGCGAAGGCCTTCTGCGCCCAGGCCCCAGCCATGCCCCCTGAGCCAGCACGGCCGCTCAGCGCTGAGGCCCCGTCGCACCGACGGCCCGAAACAATCTTCTGGCAGCTGCAACCTGCAAAGGGAAACTCTCCTCGGGCAGCAAACCACAGCCCCAACGCGCCTCGGATCGAGAAAGCAACGCAAGCTGTTTTTCCTCCCGGACCCCCGCTCTCCATAGAGCGACCCGGGGCTGGGCTGCCCAGCCTCCCTGGGCCCTGCTGCTTTGCTGGGGGTCTCCGGTGCCCGAAACCCACTCCCCACGGGTTCTCCTTCGTGGGGAAGCAGGATTGGGCGCGCAAAGGCCTTCTGCGCCCAGGCCCCAGCCATGCCCCCTGAGCCAGCTCGGCCGCGCAGGGCCTAGGCCCCATCGCACCTACGGCCCCAAACAATCTTCTGGCAGCTGCATTCTGCAAAGGGAAACTCTCCTCGGGCAGCAAACCACAGCCCCAACGCGCCTCGGATCGAGAAAGCAACGCAAGCTGTTTTCGCCCCCGGCCCCCCCAACTCCATAGGGCGAACCGGGGCTGGGCTGCCCCGGCTCCCTGGGCCCTGCTGCTTTGCTGGGGGTCTCCGGTGCCCGAAACCCACTCCCCACGGGTTCTCCTTCGTGGGGAAGCAGGATTGGGCGCGCCAAGGCCTTCTACTCCCAGGCCCCAGCCATGCCCCTTGCTCCAGCTCGGCCGCACTGCGCCGAGGCCCTGTCGCACCGATGGCCTGAAACAATCTTCTGGCAGCTGCATTCTGCAAAGGGAAACTCTCCTCGGGCAGCAAACCACAGCCCCAACGCGCCTCGGATCGAGAAAGCAACGCAAGCCGTTTTCGCCCCCGGAGCCCCGCTCTCCATAGAGCGAACCGGGGCTGGGCTGCCCAGGCTCCCTGGGCCCTGCTGCTTTGCTGGGGGTCTCCGGTGCCCGAAACCCACTCCCCACGGGTTCTCCTTCGTGGGGAAGCAGGATTGGGCGCGCGAAGGCCTTCTGCGCCCAGGCCCCAGCCATGCCCCATGAGCAGGCTCGGCCGCGCAGCGCCTAGGCCCCGTCGCACCGACGGCCCCAAACAATCTTCTAGGAGCTGCATTCTGCAAAGGGAAACTCTCCTCGGGCAGCAAACCACAGCCCCAACTCGCCTCGGATCAAGAAAGCAACGCAAGCCGTTTTCGCCCCCGGCCCCCCGCTCTCCATAGAGCGAACCGGGACTGGGCTGCCCCGGCTCCCTGGGCCCTGCTGCGTTGCTGGGGGTCTCTGGTGCCCGAAACCCACTCCCCACGGGTTCTCCTTCGTGGGGAAGCAGGATTGGGCGCGCGAAGCCTTCTGCGCCCAGGCCCCAGCCATGCCCCCTGAGCCGGCTCCGCTGCCCAGCGCCGAGGTCCTTCGAATCGACGGCCATAAACGAACTTCTGGCAGCTGAATTCTGCAAAGGGAAACTCTCCTAGGGCAGCAAACCACAGCCCCAACGCGCCTCGGATCGAGAAAGCAACGCAAGCCATTTTCGCCCCCGGCCCTCCGCTCTCCATAGAGCGAACCGGGGCTGGGCTGCCCCGGCTCCCTGGGCCCTGCTGCTTTGCTGGGGTTCTCGGGTGCCCGAAACCCACTCCCCACGGGTTCTCCTTCGTGGGGAAGCAGGATTGGGCGCGCGAAGGCCTTCTGCGCCCAGGCCCCAGCCATGCCCCCTGAGCCAGCTCGTCAGCTCAGCGCCTAGGCCCCGTCGCACCGACGGCCCCAAACAATCTTCTGGCAGCTGCATTCTGCAAAGGGAAACTCTCCTCGGGCAGCAAACCACAGCCCCAACGCGCCTCGGATCGAGAAAGCAACGCAAGCTGTTTTTGCTCCCGGACCCCCGCTCTCCATAGAGCGACCCGGGGCTGGGCTGCCCAGCCTCCCTGGGCCCTGCTGCTTTGCTGGGGGTCTCCGGTGCCCGAAACCCACTCCCCACGGGTTCTCCTTCGTGGGGAAGCAGGATTGGGCGCGCAAAGGCCTTCTGTGCCCAGGCCCCAGCCATGCCCCCTGAGCCAGCTCGGCCGCGCAGGGCCTAGGCCCCATCGCACCTACGGCCCCAAACAATCTTCTGGCAGCTGCATTCTGCAAAGGGAAACTCTCCTCGGGCAGCAAACCACAGCCCCAACGCGCCTCGGATCGAGAAAGCAACGCAAGCTGTTTTCGCCCCCGGCCCCCCCAACTCCATAGGGCGAACCGGGGCTGGGCTGCCCTGGCTCCCTGGGCCCTGCTGCTTTACTGGGGGTCTCCGGTGCCCGAAACCCACTCCCCACGGGTTCTCCTTCGTGGTTAATCAGGATTGGGTGCGGGAAGCCTTCTGCGCCCAGGCCCCAGCCATGCCCCCTGAGCCAGCTCGGCCTCTCAGCGCCGAGGCCCCGTCGCACCGATGGCCCGAAGCAATCTTCTGGCAGCTGCAACCTGCAAAGGGAAACTCTCTTTGGGCAGCAAACCACAGCCCCAACGCGCCTCGGATCGAGAAAGCAACGCAAGCCGTTTTCGCCCCCGGCCCCCCGCTCTCCATAAAGCAAACCGGGGCTGGGCTGCCCCGGCTCCCTGGGCCCTGCTGCTTTGCTGGGGGTCTCCGGTGCCCGAAACCCACTCCCCACGGGTTCTCCTTCGTGGGGAAGCAGGATTGGGCGCGGGAAGCCTTCTGCGCCCAGGCCCCAGCCATGCCCCCTGAGCCAGCTCGGCCTCTCTGCGCCGAGGCCCCGTCGCACCGATGGCCCGAAGCAATTTCTGGCAGCTGCAACCTGCAAAGGGAAACTCTCCTTGGGCAGCAAACCACAGCCCCAACGCGCCTCGGATCGAGAAAGCAACGCAAGCTGTTTTTCCTCCCGGACCCCCGCTCTCCATAGAGCGACCCGGGGCTGGGCTGCCCAGCCTCCCTGGGCCCTGCTGCTTTGCTGGGGGTCTCCGGTGCCCGAAACCCACTCCCCACGGGTTCTCCTTCGTGGGGAAGCAGGATTGGGCGCGCAAAGGCCTTCTGCGCCCAGGCCCCAGCCATGCCCCCTGAGCCAGCTCGGCCGCGCAGGGCCTAGGCCCCATCGCACCTACGGCCCCAAACAATCTTCTGGCAGCTGCATTCTGCAAAGGGAAACTCTCCTCGGGCAGCAAACCACAGCCCCAACGCGCCTCGGATCGAGAAAGCAACGCAAGCTGTTTTCGCCCCCGGCCCCCCCAACTCCATAGGGCGAACCGGGGCTGGGCTGCCCCGGCTCCCTGGGCCCTGCTGCTTTGCTGGGGGTCTCCGGTGCCCGAAACCCACTCCCCACGGGTTCTCCTTCGTGGGGAAGCAGGATTGGGCGCGCCAAGGCCTTCTACTCCCAGGCCCCAGCCATGCCCCTTGCTCCAGCTCGGCCGCACTGCGCCGAGGCCCTGTCGCACCGATGGCCTGAAACAATCTTCTGGCAGCTGCATTCTGCAAAGGGAAACTCTCCTCGGGCAGCAAACCACAGCCCCAACGCGCCTCGGATCGAGAAAGCCACGCAAGCCGTTTTCGCCCCCGGAGCCCCGCTCTCCATAGAGCGAACCGGGGCTGGGCTGCCCAGGCTCCCTGGGCCCTGCTGCTTTGCTGGGGGTCTCCGGTGCCCGAAACCCACTCCCCACGGGTTCTCCTTCGTGGGGAAGCAGGATTGGGCGCGCGAAGGCCTTCTGCGCCCAGGCCCCAGCCATGCCCCATGAGCAGGCTCGGCCGCGCAGCGCCTAGGCCCCGTCGCACCGACGGCCCCAAACAATCTTCTAGGAGCTGCATTCTGCAAAGGGAAACTCTCCTCGGGCAGCAAACCACAGCCCCAACTCGCCTCGGATCAAGAAAGCAACGCAAGCCGTTTTCGCCCCCGGCCCCCCGCTCTCCATAGAGCGAACCGGGACTGGGCTGCCCCGGCTCCCTGGGCCCTGCTGCGTTGCTGGGGGTCTCCGGTGCCCGAAACCCACTCCCCACGGGTTCTCCTTCGTGGGGAAGCAGGATTGGGCGCGCGAAGCCTTCTGCGCCCAGGCCCCAGCCATGCCCCCTGAGCCGGCTCCGCTGCCCAGCGCCGAGGTCCTTCGAATCGACGGCCATAAACGAACTTCTGGCAGCTGCATTCTGCAAAGGGAAACTCTCCTAGGGCAGCAAACCACAGCCCCAACGCGCCTCGGATCGAGAAAGCAACGCAAGCCATTTTCGCCCCCGGCCCTCCGCTCTCCATAGAGCGAACCGGGGCTGGGCTGCCCCGGCTCCCTGGGCCCTGCTGCTTTGCTGGGGTTCTCGGGTGCCCGAAACCCACTCCCCACGGGTTCTCCTTCGTGGGGAAGCAGGATTGGGCGCGCGAAGGCCTTCTGCGCCCAGGCCCCAGCCATGCCCCCTGAGCCAGCTCGTCAGCTCAGCGCCTAGGCCCCGTCGCACCGACGGCCCCAAACAATCTTCTGGCAGCTGCATTCTGCAAAGGGAAACTCTCCTCGGGCAGCAAACCACAGCCCCAACGCGCCTCGGATCGAGAAAGCAACGCAAGCTGTTTTTGCTCCCGGACCCCCGCTCTCCATAGAGCGACCCGGGGCTGGGCTGCCCAGCCTCCCTGGGCCCTGCTGCTTTGCTGGGGGTCTCCGGTGCCCGAAACCCACTCCCCACGGGTTCTCCTTCGTGGGGAAGCAGGATTGGGCGCGCAAAGGCCTTCTGTGCCCAGGCCCCAGCCATGCCCCCTGAGCCAGCTCGGCCGCGCAGGGCCTAGGCCCCATCGCACCTACGGCCCCAAACAATCTTCTGGCAGCTGCATTCTGCAAAGGGAAACTCTCCTCGGGCAGCAAACCACAGCCCCAACGCGCCTCGGATCGAGAAAGCAACGCAAGCTGTTTTCGCCCCCGGCCCCCCCAACTCCATAGGGCGAACCGGGGCTGGGCTGCCCTGGCTCCCTGGGCCCTGCTGCTTTACTGGGGGTCTCCGGTGCCCGAAACCCACTCCCCACGGGTTCTCCTTCGTGGTTAATCAGGATTGGGTGCGGGAAGCCTTCTGCGCCCAGGCCCCAGCCATGCCCCCTGAGCCAGCTCGGCCTCTCAGCGCCGAGGCCCCGTCGCACCGATGGCCCGAAGCAATCTTCTGGCAGCTGCAACCTGCAAAGGGAAACTCTCTTTGGGCAGCAAACCACAGCCCCAACGCGCCTCGGATCGAGAAAGCAACGCAAGCCGTTTTCGCCCCCGGCCCCCCGCTCTCCATAAAGCAAACCGGGGCTGGGCTGCCCCGGCTCCCTGGGCCCTGCTGCTTTGCTGGGGGTCTCCGGTGCCCGAAACCCACTCCCCACGGGTTCTCCTTCGTGGGGAAGCAGGATTGGGCGCGGGAAGCCTTCTGCGCCCAGGCCCCAGCCATGCCCCCTGAGCCAGCTCGGCCTCTCTGCGCCGAGGCCCCGTCGCACCGATGGCCCGAAGCAATTTCTGGCAGCTGCAACCTGCAAAGGGAAACTCTCCTTGGGCAGCAAACCACAGCCCCAACGCGCCTCGGATCGAGAAAGCAACGCAAGCCGTTTTCGATCCCGGCCCACGCCACTGCATAAGGCGAACCGGGGCTGGGCTGCCCCGGCTCCCTGGGCCCTGCTGCTTTGCTGGGTGTCTCCGGTGCCCGAAACTAACTCCCCACGGATTCTCCTTTGTGGGGAGGCAGGATTGGGTGCGCGAAGGCCTTCTGCGCCCAGGCCCCAGCCATGCCCCCTGAGCCAGCACGGCCGCTCAGCGCTGAGGCCCCCTCGCACCGACGGCCCGAAACAATCTTCTGGAAGCTGCATTCTGCAAAGGGAAACTCTCCTAGGGCAGCAAACCACAGCCCCAACGCGCCTCGGATCGAGAAAGCAACGCAAGTCGTTTTCGCCCCCGGCCCGCCGCTCTCCATAGAGCGAACCGGGGCTGGGCTGCCCCGGCTCCCTGGGCCCTGCTGCTTTGCTGGGGGTCTCCGGTGCCCGAAACCCACTCCCCACGGGTTCTCCTTCGTGGGGAAGCAGGATTGGGCGCGCGAAGCCTTCTGCGCCCAGGCCCCAGACATGCCCCCTGAGCCGGCTCCGCCACTCAGCGCCGAGGCTCCTTCGAATCGAGGGCCATAAACGAACTTCTGGCAGCTGCATTTTGCAAAGGGAAACTCTCCTCGGGCAGCAAACCACAGCCCCAACGCGCCTCGGATCGAGAAAGCAACGCAAGCCGTTTTCGCCCCCGGCCCCCGCCACTCCATAGGGCGAACCGGGGCTGGGCTGCCCCGGCTCCCTGGGCCCTGCTGCTTTGCTGGGGGTCTCCGGTGCCCGAAACCCACTCCCCACGGGTTCTCCTTCGTGGGGAAGCAGGATTGGGCGCGGGAAGCCTTCTGCGCCCAGGCCCCAGCCATGCCCCCTGAGCCAGCTCGGCCTCTCTGCGCCGAGGCCCCGTCGCACCGATGGCCCGAAGCAATCTTCTGGCAGCTGCAACCTGCAAAGGGAAACTCTCCTTGGGCAGCAAACCACAGCCCCAACGCGCCTCGGATCGAGAAAGCAACGCAAGCCGTTTTCGCTCCCGGCCCACGCCACTGCATAAGGCGAACCGGGGCTGGGCTGCCCCGGCTCCCTGGGCCCTGCTGCTTTGCTGGGTGTCTCCGGTGCCCGAAACCAACTCCCCACGGATTCTCCTTTGTGGGGAGGCAGGATTGGGTGCGCGAAGGCCTTCTGCGCCCAGGCCCCAGCCATGCCCCCTGAGCCAGCACGGCCGCTCAGCGCTGAGGCCCCGTCGCACCGACGGCCCGAAACAATCTTCTGGCAGCTGCATTCTGCAAAGGGAAAGTCTCCTCGGGCAGCAAACCACAGCCCCAACGCGCCTCGGATCGAGAAAGCAACGCAAGCTGTTTTTGCTCCCGGACCCCCGCTCTCCATAGAGCGACCCGGGGCTGGGCTGCCCAGCCTCCCTGGGCCCTGCTGCTTTGCTGGGGGTCTCCGGTGCCCGAAACCCACTCCCCACGGGTTCTCCTTCGTGGGGAAGCAGGATTGGGCGCGCAAAGGCCTTCTGCGCCCAGGCCCCAGCCATGCCCCCTGAGCCAGCTCGGCCGCGCAGGGCCTAGGCCCCATCGCACCTACGGCCCCAAACAATCTTCTGGCAGCTGCATTCTGCAAAGGGAAACTCTCCTCGGGCAGCAAACCACAGCCCCAACGCGCCTCGGATCGAGAAAGCAACGCAAGCTGTTTTCGCCCCCGGCCCCCCCAACTCCATAGGGCGAACCGGGGCTGGGCTGCCCAGCCTCCCTGGGCCCTGCTGCTTTACTGGGGGTCTCCGGTGCCCGAAACCCACTCCCCACGGGTTCTCCTTCGTGGGGAAGCAGGATTGGGTGCGGGAAGCCTTCTGCGCCCAGGTCCCAGCCATGCCCCCTGAGCCAGCTCGGCCTCTCAGCGCCGAGGCCCCGTCGCACCGATGGCCCGAAGCAATCTTCTGGCAGCTGCAACCTGCAAAGGGAAACTCTCTTTGGGCAGCAAACCACAGCCCCAACGCGCCTCGGATCGAGAAAGCAACGCAAGCCGTTTTCGCCCCCGGCCCCCCGCTCTCCATAAAGCAAACCGGGGCTGGGCTGCCCCGGCTCCCTGGGCCCTGCTGCTTTGCTGGGGGTCTCCGGTGACCGAAACCCACTCCCCACGGGTTCTCCTTCGTGGGGAAGCAGGATTGGGCGCGCCAAGGCCTTCTACTCCCAGGCCCCAGCCATGCCCCTTGCTCCAGCTCGGCCGCACTGCGCCGAGGCCCTGTCGCACCGATGGCCTGAAACAATCTTCTGGCAGCTGCATTCTGCAAAGGGAAACTCTCCTCGGGCAGCAAACCACAGCCCCAACGCGCCTCGGATCGAGAAAGCAACGCAAGCCGTTTTCGCCCCCGGAGCCCCGCTCTCCATACAGCGAACCGGGGCTGGGCTGCCCAGGCTCCCTGGGCCCTGCTGCTTTGCTGGGGGTCTCCGGTGCCCGAAACCCACTCCCCACGGGTTCTCCTTCGTGGGGAAGCAGGATTGGGCGCGCGAAGGCCTTCTGCGCCCAGGCCCCAGCCATGCCCCATGAGCAGGCTCGGCCGCGCAGCGCCTAGGCCCCGTCGCACCGACGGCCCCAAACAATCTTCTAGGAGCTGCATTCTGCAAAGGGAAACTCTCCTCGGGCAGCAAACCACAGCCCCAACTCGCCTCGGATCAAGAAAGCAACGCAAGCCGTTTTCGCCCCCGGCCCCCCGCTCTCCATAGAGCGAACCGGGACTGGGCTGCCCCGGCTCCCTGGGCCCTGCTGCGTTGCTGGGGGTCTCCGGTGCCCGAAACCCACTCCCCACGGGTTCTCCTTCGTGGGGAAGCAGGATTGGGCGCGCGAAGCCTTCTGCGCCCAGGCCCCAGCCATGCCCCCTGAGCCGGCTCCGCTGCCCAGCGCCGAGGTCCTTCGAATCGACGGCCATAAACGAACTTCTGGCAGCTGCATTCTGCAAAGGGAAACTCTCCTAGGGCAGCAAACCACAGCCCCAACGTGCCTCGGATCGAGAAAGCAACGCAAGCCATTTTCGCCCCCGGCCCTCCGCTCTCCATAGAGCGAACCGGGGCTGGGCTGCCCCGGCTCCCTGGGCCCTGCTGCTTTGCTGGGGTTCTCGGGTGCCCGGAACCCACTCCCCACGGGTTCTCCTTCATGGGGAAGCAGGATTGGGCGCGCGAAGGCCTTCTGCGCCCAGGCCCCAGCCATGCCCCCTGAGCCAGCTCGTCAGCTCAGCACCTAGGCCCCGTCGCACCGACGGCCCCAAACAATCTTCTGGCAGCTGCATTCTGCAAAGGGAAACTCTCCTCGGGCAGCAAACCACAGCCCCAACGCGCCTCGGATCGAGAAAGCAACGCAAGCTGTTTTTGCTCCCGGACCCCCGCTCTCCATAGAGCGACCCGGGGCTGGGCTGCCCAGCCTCCCTGGGCCCTGCTGCTTTGCTGGGGGTCTCCGGTGCCCGAAACCCACTCCCCACGGGTTCTCCTTCGTGGGGAAGCAGGATTGGGCGCGCAAAGGCCTTCTGCGCCCAGGCCCCAGCCATGCCCCCTGAGCCAGCTCGGCCGCGCAGGGCCTAGGCCCCATCGCACCTACGGCCCCTAACAATCTTCTGGCAGCTGCATTCTGCAAAGGGAAACTCTCCTCGGGCAGCAAACCACAGCCCCAACGCGCCTCGGATCGAGAAAGCAACGCAAGCTGTTTTCGCCCCCGGCCCCCCCAACTCCATAGGGCGAACCGGGGCTGGGCTGCCCTGGCTCCCTGGGCCCTGCTGCTTTACTGGGGGTCTCCGGTGCCCGAAACCCACTCCCCACGGGTTCTCCTTCGTGGTTAATCAGGATTGGGTGCGGGAAGCCTTCTGCGCCCAGGCCCCAGCCATGCCCCCTGAGCCAGCTCGGCCTCTCAGCGCCGAGGCCCCGTCGCACCGATGGCCCGAAGCAATCTTCTGGCAGCTGCAACCTGCAAAGGGAAACTCTCTTTGGGCAGCAAACCACAGCCCCAACGCGCCTCGGATCGAGAAAGCAACGCAAGCCGTTTTCGCCCCCGGCCCCCCGCTCTCCATAAAGCAAACCGGGGCTGGGCTGCCCCGGCTCCCTGGGCCCTGCTGCTTTGCTGGGGGTCTCCGGTGCCCGAAACCCACTCCCCACGGGTTCTCCTTCGTGGGGAAGCAGGATTGGGCGCGCCAAGGCCTTCTACTCCCAGGCCCCAGCCATGCCCCTTGCTCCAGCTCGGCCGCACTGCGCCGAGGCCCTGTCGCACCGATGGCCTGAAACAATCTTCTGGCAGCTGCATTCTGCAAAGGGAAACTCTCCTCGGGCAGCAAACCACAGTCCCAACGCGCCTCGGATCGAGAAAGCAACGCAAGCCGTTTTCGCCCCCGGAGCCCCGCTCTCCATAGAGCGAACCGGGGCTGGGCTGCCCAGGCTCCCTGGGCCCTGCTGCTTTGCTGGGGGTCTCCGGTGCCCGAAACCCACTCCCCACGGGTTCTCCTTCGTGGGGAAGCAGGATTGGGCGCGGGAAGCCTTCTGCGCCCAGGCCCCAGCCATGCCCCCTGAGCCAGCTCGGCCTCTCTGCGCCGAGGCCCCGTCGCACCGATGGCCCGAAGCAATCTTCTGGCAGCTGAAACCTGCAAAGGGAAACTCTCCTTGGGCAGCAAACCACAGCCCCAACGCGCCTCGGATCGAGAAAGCAACGCAAGCCGTTTTCGCTCCCGGCCCACGCCACTGCATAAGGCGAACCGGGGCTGGGCTGCCCCGGCTCCCTGGGCCCTGCTGCTTTGCTGGGTGTCTCCGGTGCCCGAAACTAACTCCCCACGGATTCTCCTTTGTGGGGAGGCAGGATTGGGTGCGCGAAGGCCTTCTGCGCCCAGGCCCCAGCCATGCCCCCTGAGCCAGCACGGCCGCTCAGCGCTGAGGCCCCGTCGCACCGACGGCCCGAAACAATCTTCTGGCAGCTGCATTCTGCAAAGGGAAACTCTCTTTGGGCAGCAAACCACAGCCCCAACGCGCCTCGGATCGAGAAAGCAACGCAAGCCGTTTTCGCCCCCGGCCCCCCGCTCTCCATAAAGCAAACCGGGGCTGGGCTGCCCCGGCTCCCTGGGCCCTGCTGCTTTGCTGGGGGTCTCCGGTGCCCGAAACCCACTCCCCACGGGTTCTCCTTCGTGGGGAAGCAGGATTGGGCGCGCCAAGGCCTTCTACTCCCAGGCCCCAGCCATGCCCCTTGCTCCAGCTCGGCCGCACTGCGCCGAGGCCCTGTCGCACCGATGGCCTGAAACAATCTTCTGGCAGCTGCATTCTGCAAAGGGAAACTCTCCTCGGGCAGCAAACCACAGCCCCAACGCGCCTCGGATCGAGAAAGCAACGCAAGCCGTTTTCGCCCCCGGAGCCCCGCTCTCCATACAGCGAACCGGGGCTGGGCTGCCCAGGCTCCCTGGGCCCTGCTGCTTTGCTGGGGGTCTCCGGTGCCCGAAACCCACTCCCCACGGGTTCTCCTTCGTGGGGAAGCAGGATTGGGCGCGCGAAGGCCTTCTGCGCCCAGGCCCCAGCCATGCCCCATGAGCAGGCTCGGCCGCGCAGCGCCTAGGCCCCGTCGCACCGACGGCCCCAAACAATCTTCTAGGAGCTGCATTCTGCAAAGGGAAACTCTCCTCGGGCAGCAAACCACAGCCCCAACTCGCCTCGGATCAAGAAAGCAACGCAAGCCGTTTTCGCCCCCGGCCCCCCGCTCTCCATAGAGCGAACCGGGACTGGGCTGCCCCGGCTCCCTGGGCCCTGCTGCGTTGCTGGGGGTCTCCGGTGCCCGAAACCCACTCCCCACGGGTTCTCCTTCGTGGGGAAGCAGGATTGGGCGCGCGAAGCCTTCTGCGCCCAGGCCCCAGCCATGCCCCCTGAGCCGGCTCCGCTGCCCAGCGCCGAGGTCCTTCGAATCGACGGCCATAAACGAACTTCTGGCAGCTGCATTCTGCAAAGGGAAACTCTCCTAGGGCAGCAAACCACAGCCCCAACGCGCCTCGGATCGAGAAAGCAACGCAAGCCATTTTCGCCCCCGGCCCTCCGCTCTCCATAGAGCGAACCGGGGCTGGGCTGCCCCGGCTCCCTGGGCCCTGCTGCTTTGCTGGGGTTCTCGGGTGCCCGAAACCCACTCCCCACGGGTTCTCCTTCATGGGGAAGCAGGATTGGGCGCGCGAAGGCCTTCTGCGCCCAGGCCCCAGCCATGCCCCCTGAGCCAGCTCGTCAGCTCAGCACCTAGGCCCCGTCGCACCGACGGCCCCAAACAATCTTCTGGCAGCTGCATTCTGCAAAGGGAAACTCTCCTCGGGCAGCAAACCACAGCCCCAACGCGCCTCGGATCGAGAAAGCAACGCAAGCTGTTTTTGCTCCCGGACCCCCGCTCTCCATAGAGCGACCCGGGGCTGGGCTGCCCAGCCTCCCTGGGCCCTGCTGCTTTGCTGGGGGTCTCCGGTGCCCGAAACCCACTCCCCACGGGTTCTCCTTCGTGGGGAAGCAGGATTGGGCGCGCAAAGGCCTTCTGCGCCCAGGCCCCAGCCATGCCCCCTGAGCCAGCTCGGCCGCGCAGGGCCTAGGCCCCATCGCACCTACGGCCCCTAACAATCTTCTGGCAGCTGCATTCTGCAAAGGGAAACTCTCCTCGGGCAGCAAACCACAGCCCCAACGCGCCTCGGATCGAGAAAGCAACGCAAGCTGTTTTCGCCCCCGGCCCCCCCAACTCCATAGGGCGAACCGGGGCTGGGCTGCCCTGGCTCCCTGGGCCCTGCTGCTTTACTGGGGATCTCCGGTGCCCGAAACCCACTCCCCACGGGTTCTCCTTCGTGGTTAATCAGGATTGGGTGCGGGAAGCCTTCTGCGCCCAGGCCCCAGCCATGCCCCCTGAGCCAGCTCGGCCTCTCAGCGCCGAGGCCCCGTCGCACCGATGGCCCGAAGCAATCTTCTGGCAGCTGCAACCTGCAAAGGGAAACTCTCTTTGGGCAGCAAACCACAGCCCCAACGCGCCTCGGATCGAGAAAGCAACGCAAGCCGTTTTCGCCCCCGGCCCCCCGCTCTCCATAAAGCAAACCGGGGCTGGGCTGCCCCGGCTCCCTGGGCCCTGCTGCTTTGCTGGGGGTCTCCGGTGCCCGAAACCCACTCCCCACGGGTTCTCCTTCGTGGGGAAGCAGGATTGGGCGCGCCAAGGCCTTCTACTCCCAGGCCCCAGCCATGCCCCTTGCTCCAGCTCGGCCGCACTGCGCCGAGGCCCTGTCGCACCGATGGCCTGAAACAATCTTCTGGCAGCTGCATTCTGCAAAGGGAAACTCTCCTCGGGCAGCAAACCACAGTCCCAACGCGCCTCGGATCGAGAAAGCAACGCAAGCCGTTTTCGCCCCCGGAGCCCCGCTCTCCATAGAGCGAACCGGGGCTGGGCTGCCCAGGCTCCCTGGGCCCTGCTGCTTTGCTGGGGGTCTCCGGTGCCCGAAACCCACTCCCCACGGGTTCTCCTTCGTGGGGAAGCAGGATTGGGCGCGGGAAGCCTTCTGCGCCCAGGCCCCAGCCATGCCCCCTGAGCCAGCTCGGCCTCTCTGCGCCGAGGCCCCGTCGCACCGATGGCCCGAAGCAATCTTCTGGCAGCTGAAACCTGCAAAGGGAAACTCTCCTTGGGCAGCAAACCACAGCCCCAACGCGCCTCGGATCGAGAAAGCAACGCAAGCCGTTTTCGCTCCCGGCCCACGCCACTGCATAAGGCGAACCGGGGCTGGGCTGCCCCGGCTCCCTGGGCCCTGCTGCTTTGCTGGGTGTCTCCGGTGCCCGAAACTAACTCCCCACGGATTCTCCTTTGTGGGGAGGCAGGATTGGGTGCGCGAAGGCCTTCTGCGCCCAGGCCCCAGCCATGCCCCCTGAGCCAGCACGGCCGCTCAGCGCTGAGGCCCCGTCGCACCGACGGCCCGAAACAATCTTCTGGCAGCTGCATTCTGCAAAGGGAAAGTCTCCTCGGGCAGCAAACCACAGCCCCAACGCGCCTCGGATCGAGAAAGCAACGCAAGCTGTTTTTGCTCCCGGACCCCCGCTCTCCATAGAGCGACCCGGGGCTGGGCTGCCCAGCCTCCCTGGGCCCTGCTGCTTTGCTGGGGGTCTCCGGTGCCCGAAACCCACTCCCCACGGGTTCTCCTTCGTGGGGAAGCAGGATTGGGCGCGCAAAGGCCTTCTGCGCCCAGGCCCCAGCCATGCCCCCTGAGCCAGCTCGGCCGCGCAGGGCCTAGGCCCCATCGCACCTACGGCCCCAAACAATCTTCTGGCAGCTGCATTCTGCAAAGGGAAACTCTCCTCGGGCAGCAAACCACAGCCCCAACGCGCCTCGGATCGAGAAAGCAACGCAAGCTGTTTTCGCCCCCGGCCCCCCCAACTCCATAGGGCGAACCGGGGCTGGTCTGCCCTGGCTCCCTGGGCCCTGCTGCTTTACTGGGGGTCTCCGGTGCCCGAAACCCACTCCCCACGGGTTCTCCTTCGTGGGGAAGCAGGATTGGGTGCGGGAAGCCTTCTGCGCCCAGGTCCCAGCCATGCCCCCTGAGCCAGCTCGGCCTCTCAGCGCCGAGGCCCCGTCGCACCGATGGCCCGAAGCAATCTTCTGGCAGCTGCAACCTGCAAAGGGAAACTCTCTTTGGGCAGCAAACCACAGCCCCAACGCGCCTCGGATCGAGAAAGCAACGCAAGCCGTTTTCGCCCCCGGCCCCCCGCTCTCCATAAAGCAAACCGGGGCTGGGCTGCCCCGGCTCCCTGGGCCCTGCTGCTTTGCTGGGGGTCTCCGGTGCCCGAAACCCACTCCCCACGGGTTCTCCTTCGTGGGGAAGCAGGATTGGGCGCGCCAAGGCCTTCTACTCCCAGGCCCCAGCCATGCCCCTTGCTCCAGCTCGGCCGCACTGCGCCGAGGCCCTGTCGCACCGATGGCCTGAAACAATCTTCTGGCAGCTGCATTCTGCAAAGGGAAACTCTCCTCGGGCAGCAAACCACAGCCCCAACGCGCCTCGGATCGAGAAAGCAACGCAAGCCGTTTTCGCCCCCGGAGCCCCGCTCTCCATAGAGCGAACCGGGGCTGGGCTGCCCAGGCTCCCTGGGCCCTGCTGCTTTGCTGGGGGTCTCCGGTGCCCGAAACCCACTCCCCACGGGTTCTCCTTCGTGGGGAAGCAGGATTGGGCGCGCGAAGGCCTTCTGCGCCCAGGCCCCAGCCATGCCCCATGAGCAGGCTCGGCCGCGCAGCGCCTAGGCCCCGTCGCACCGACGGCCCCAAACAATCTTCTAGGAGCTGCATTCTGCAAAGGGAAACTCTCCTCGGGCAGCAAACCACAGCCCCAACTCGCCTCGGATCAAGAAAGCAACGCAAGCCGTTTTCGCCCCCGGCCCCCCGCTCTCCATAGAGCGAACCGGGACTGGGCTGCCCCGGCTCCCTGGGCCCTGCTGCGTTGCTGGGGTTCTCGGGTGCCCGAAACCCACTCCCCACGGGTTCTCCTTCGTGGGGAGGCAGGATTGGGCGCGCGAAGCCTTCTGCGCCCAGGCCCCAGCCATGCCCCCTGAGCCGGCTCCGCTGCCCAGCGCCGAGGTCCTTCGAATCGACGGCCATAAACGAACTTCTGGCAGCTGCATTCTGCAAAGGGAAACTCTCCTAGGGCAGCAAACCACAGCCCCAACGCGCCTCGGATCGAGAAAGCAACGCAAGCCATTTTCGCCCCCGGCCCTCCGCTCTCCATAGAGCGACCCGGGGCTGGGCTGCCCAGCCTCCCTGGGCCCTGCTGCTTTGCTGGGGGTCTCCGGTGCCCGAAACCCACTCCCCACGGGTTCTCCTTCGTGGGGAAGCAGGATTGGGCGCGCAAAGGCCTTCTGCGCCCAGGCCCCAGCCATGCCCCCTGAGCCAGCTCGGCCGCGCAGGGCCTAGGCCCCATCGCACCTACGGCCCCAAACAATCTTCTGGCAGCTGCATTCTGCAAAGGGAAACTCTCCTCGGGCAGCAAACCACAGCCCCAACGCGCCTCGGATCGAGAAAGCAACGCAAGCTGTTTTCGCCCCCGGCCCCCCCAACTCCATAGGGCGAACCGGGGCTGGGCTGCCCTGGCTCCCTGGGCCCTGCTGCTTTACTGGGGGTCTCCGGTGCCCGAAACCCACTCCCCACGGGTTCTCCTTCGTGGTTAATCAGGATTGGGTGCGGGAAGCCTTCTGCGCCCAGGCCCCAGCCATGCCCCCTGAGCCAGCTCGGCCTCTCAGCGCCGAGGCCCCGTCGCACCGATGGCCCGAAGCAATCTTCTGGCAGCTGCAACCTGCAAAGGGAAAGTCTCTTTGGGCAGCAAACCACAGCCCCAACGCGCCTCGGATCGAGAAAGCAACGCAAGCCGTTTTCGCCCCCGGCCCCCCGCTCTCCATAAAGCAAACCGGGGCTGGGCTGCCCCGGCTCCCTGGGCCCTGCTGCTTTGCTGGGGGTCTCCGGTGCCCGAAACCCACTCCCCACGGGTTCTCCTTCGTGGGGAAGCAGGATTGGGCGCGCCAAGGCCTTCTACTCCCAGGCCCCAGCCATGCCCCTTGCTCCAGCTCGGCCGCACTGCGCCGAGGCCCTGTCGCACCGATGGCCTGAAACAATCTTCTGGCAGCTGCATTCTGCAAAGGGAAACTCTCCTCGGGCAGCAAACCACAGTCCCAACGCGCCTCGGATCGAGAAAGCAACGCAAGCCGTTTTCGCCCCCGGAGCCCCGCTCTCCATAGAGCGAACCGGGGCTGGGCTGCCCAGGCTCCCTGGGCCCTGCTGCTTTGCTGGGGGTCTCCGGTGCCCGAAACCCACTCCCCACGGGTTCTCCTTCGTGGGGAAGCAGGATTGGGCGCGCGAAGGCCTTCTGCGCCCAGGCCCCAGCCATGCCCCATGAGCAGGCTCGGCCGCGCAGCGCCTAGGCCCCGTCGCACCGACGGCCCCAAACAATCTTCTAGGAGCTGCATTCTGCAAAGGGAAACTCTCCTCGGGCAGCAAACCACAGCCCCAACTCGCCTCGGATCAAGAAAGCAACGCAAGCCGTTTTCGCCCCCGGCCCACCGCTCTCCATAGAGCGAACAGGGACTGGGCTGCCCCGGCTCCCTGGGCCCTGCTGCGTTGCTGGGGGTCTCCGGTGCCCGAAACCCACTCCCCACGGGTTCTCCTTCGTGGGGAAGCAGGATTGGGCGCGCGAAGCCTTCTGCGCCCAGGCCCCAGCCATGCCCCCTGAGCCGGCTCCGCTGCCCAGCGCCGAGGTCCTTCGAATCGACGGCCATAAACGAACTTCTGGCAGCTGCATTCTGCAAAGGGAAACTCTCCTCGGGCAGCAAACCACAGCCCCAACGCGCCTCGGATCGAGAAAGCAACGCAAGCCATTTTCGCCCCCGGCCCTCCGCTCTCCATAGAGCGAACCGGGGCTGGGCTGCCCCGGCTCCCTGGGCCCTGCTGCTTTGCTGGGGTTCTCGGGTGCCCGAAACCCACTCCCCACGGGTTCTCCTTCGTGGGGAAGCAGGATTGGGCGCGCGAAGGCCTTCTGCGCCCAGGCCCCAGCCATGCCCCCTGAGCCAGCTCGTCCGCTCAGCGCCTAGGCCCCGTCGCACCGACGGCCCCAAACAATCTTCTGGCAGCTGCATTCTGCAAAGGGAAACTCTCCTCGGGCAGCAAACCACAGCCCCAACGCGCCTCGGATCGAGAAAGCAACGCAAGCCGTTTTCGCCCCCGGCCCCCCGCTCTCCATAGAGCGAACCGGGGCTGGGCTGCCCCGGCTCCCTGGGCCCTGCTGCTTTGCTGGGTGTCTCCGGTGCCCGAAACCCACTCCCCACGGGTTCTCCTTCGTGGGGAAGCAGGATTGGGTGCGCGAAGGCCTTCTGCGCCCAGGCCCCAGCCATGCCCCCTTAGCCAGATCGGCCGCGCAGCGCCTAGGCCCCGTCGCACCGACGGCCCGAAACAATCTTCTGGCAGCTGCATTCTGCAAAGGGAAACTCTCCTAGGGCAGCAAACCACAGCCCCAACGCGCCTCGGATCGAGAAAGCAACGCAAGCCGTTTTCGCCCCCGGTCCCCCGCTCTCCATAGAGCGAACCGGGGCTGGGCTGCCCCGGCTCCCTGGGCCCTGCTGCTTTGCTGGGTGTCTCCGGTGCCTGAAACCCACTCCCCACGGGTTCTCCTTCGTGGGGAAGCAGGATTGGGCGCGCGAAGCCTTCTGCACCCAGGCCTCAGCCATGCCCCCTGAGCCGGCTCCGCCACTCAGCGCCAAGGCTCCTTCGAATCGAGGGCCATAAGCGATCTTCTGGCAGCTGCATTCTGCAAAGGGAAACTCTCCTCGGGCAGCAAACCACAGCCCCAACGCGCCTCGGATCGAGATAGCAACGCAAGCCGTTTTCGGCCCGGACCCCCGCTCTCCATAGAGCGAACCGGGGCTGGGCTGCCCCGGCTCCCTGGGCCCTGCTGCTTTGCTGGGCGTCTCCGGTGCCCGAAACCCACTCCCCACGGGTTCTCCTTTGTGGGGAAGCAGGATTGGGCGCGCGAAGGCCTTCTGCGCCCAGGCCCCAGCCATGCCCCCTGAGCCAGCACGTCCGCTCAGCGCCGAGGCCCCCTCGCACCGAAGGCCCGAAACAATCTTCTGGCAGCTGCATTCTGCAAAGGGAAACTCTCCTAGGGCAGCAAACCACAGCCCCAATGCGCCTCGGATCGAGAAAGCAACGCAAGTCGTTTTCGCCCCCGGCCCCCCGTTCTCCATAGAGCGAACGGGGGCTGGGCTGCCCCGGCTCCCTGGGCCCTGCTGCTTTGCTGGGGGTCTCCGGTGCCTGAAACCCACTCCCCACGGGTTCTCCTTCGTGGGGAAGCAGGATTGGGCGCGCAAAGGCCTTCTGCGCCCAGGCCCCAGCCATGCCCCCTGAGCCGGCTCCGCCACTCAGCGCCGAGGCTCTTTCGAATCGAGGGCCATAAACGAACTTCTGGCAGCTGCATTCTGCAAAGGGAAACTCTCCTCGGGCAGCAAACCACAGCCCCAACGCGCCTCGGATCGAGAAAGCAACGCAAGCCGTTTTCGCCCCCGGCCCCCCGCTCTCCATAGAGCGAACCGGGGCTGGGCTGCCCCGGCTCCCTGGGCCCTGCTGCTTTGCTGGGGGTCTCGGGTGCCCGAAACCCACTCCCAACGGGTTCTCCTTCGTGGGGAAGCAGGATTGGGCACTCGAAGGCCTTCTGCGCCCAGGCCCCAGACATGCCCCCTGAGCCAGCTCGGCCCCTCAGCGCCTAGGCCCCGTCGCACCGACGGCCCGAAACAATCTTCTGGCAGCTGCATTCTGCAAAGGGTAACTCTCCTCGGGCAGCAAACCACAGCCCCAACGCGCCTAGGAACGAGAAAGCACTGCAAGCCGTTTTCGCCCCCGACCCCCCACTCTCCATAAAGGTAACCGAGGCTGGGCTGTCCTGGCTCCTTGGGCCCTGCTGCTTTGCTGGAGGTCTCCGGTGCCCGAAACCCACTCCCCACGGGTTCTCCTTCGTGCGGAAGCAGGATTGGGTGCGCGAAGGCCTTCTGCGCCCAGGCCCCAGCCATGCCCCCTGAGCCAGCTCGGCCGCGCAGCGCCTAGGCCCCGTCGCACCGACGGCCCGAAACAATCTTCTGGCAGCTGCATTCTGCAAAGGGTAACTCTCCTCGGGCAGCAAACCACAGCCCCAACGCGCCTCGGATCGAGAAAGCACCGCAAGCCGTTTTTGCCCCCAGCCCTCCGCTCTCCATCGGGCCAACTGGGGCAGGGCTGCCCAGGATCCCTGGGCCCTGCTGCTTTGCTGGGCGTCTCCAGTGCCCGAATCCCACTCCCCACGGGTTCTCCTTCGTGGGGAAGCAGGATTGGGCGCGCGAAGGCCTTCTGCCCCCAGGCCCCAGCCATGCCCCCTGAGCCAGCTCGGCCGTGCAGCGCCGAGGCCCCGTCGCACCGACGGCCCCAAACAATCTTCTGGCAGCTGCATTCTGCAAAGGGAAACTCTCCTCGGGCAGCAATCCACAGCCCCAACGCGCCTCGGATGGAGAAAGCAACGCAAGCCATTTTCGGCCCGGACCCCCGCTCTCCATAGAGCGAACCGGGGCTGTGGTGCCCCGGCTCCCTGGGCCCTGCTGCTTTGCTGGGTGTCTCCAGTGCCCGAAACCCACTCCCCACGGGTTCTCCTTTGTGGGCAAGCAGGATTGGGCACGCGAAGGCCTTCTGCGCCCAGGCCCCAGCCATGCCCCCTGAGCCAGCACGTCCGCTCAGCGCCGAGGCCCCGTCGCACCGACGGCCCGAAACAATCTTCTGGCAGCTGCATTCTGCAAAGGGAAACTCTTCTCGGGCAGCAAACCACAGCCCCAACGCGCCTCTGATCGAGAAAAAACTGCAAGCTGTTTTCCCCCCCGACCCCCCACTCTCCATAAAGGTAACCGGGGCTGGGCTGCCCTGGCTCCTTGGGCCCTGCTGCTTTGCTGGGGGTCTCCGGTGCCCGAAACCCACTCCCCACGGGTTCTCCTTCGTGGGGAAGCAGGATTGGCCGCGCGAAGCCTTCTGCGCCCAGGCCCCAGCCATGCCCCCTGAGCCAGCTCGTCAGCTCAGCGCCTAGGCCCCGTCGCATCGACGGCCCGAAACAATCTTCTGGCAGCTGCATTCTGCAAAGGGAAACTCTCCTCGGGCAGCAAACCACAGCCCCAACGCGCCTCGGATCGAGAAAGCAACGCAAACCGTTTTCGCCCCCGGCCCCCCGCTCTCCATAGAGCGAACCGGGGCTGGGCTGCCCCGGCTCCCTGGGCCCTGCTGCTTTGCTGGAGGTCTCCGGTGCCCGAAACCCACTCCCCACGGGTTCTCCTTCGTGGGGAAGCAGGATTGGGTGCGCGAAGGCCTTCTGCGCCCAGGCCCCAGCCATGCCCCCTTAGCCAGATCGGCCGCGCAGCGCCTAGGCCCCGTCGAACCGACGGCCCGAAACAATCTTCTGGCAGCTGCATTCTGCAAAGGGAAACTCTCCTAGGGCAGCAAACCACAGCCCCAACGCGCCTCGGATCGAGAAAGCAACGCAAACCGTTTTCGCCCCCGGTCCCCCGCTCTCCATAGAGCGAACCGGGGCTGGGCTGCCCCGGCTCCCTGGGCCCAGCTGCTTTGCTGGGTGTCTCCGGTGCCTGAAACCCACTCCCCACGGGTTCTCCTTCTTGGGGAAGCAGGATTGGGCGCGCGAAGCCTTCTGCGCCCAGGCCTCAGCCATGCCCCCTGAGCCGGCTCCGCCACTCAGCGCCAAGGCTCCTTCGAATCGAGGGCCATAAACGAAATTCTGGCAGCTGCATTCTGCAAAGGCAAACTCTCCTCGGGCAGCAAACCACAGCCCCAACGCGCCTCGGATCGAGAAAGCAACGCAAGCCGTTTTCGGCCCGGACCCCCGCTCTCCATAGAGCGAACCGGGGCTGGGCTGCCCCGGCTCCCTGGGCCCTGCTGCTTTGCTGGGCGTCTCCGGTGCCCGAAACCCACTCCCTACGGGTTCTCCTTTGTGGGGAAGCAGGATTGGGCGCGCGAAGGCCTTCTGCGCCCAGGCCCCAGCCATGCCCCCTGAGCCAGCACGTCCGCTCAGCGCCGAGGCCCTCTCGCACCGAAGGCCCGAAACAATCTTCTGGCAGCTGCATTCTGCAAAGGGAAACTCTCCTAGGGCAGCAAACCACAGCCCCAATGCGCCTCGGATCGAAAAAGCAACGCAAGTCGTTTTCGCCCCCGGCCCCCCGTTCTCCATAGAGCGAACGGGGGCTGGGCTGCCCCGGCTCCCTGGGCCCTGCTGCTTTGCTGGGGGTCTCCGGTGCCTGAAACCCACTCCCCACGGGTTCTCCTTCGTGGGGAAGCAGGATTGGGCGCGCAAAGGCCTTCTGCGCCCAGGCCCCAGCCATGCCCCCTGAGCCGGCTCCGCCACTCAGCGCCGAGGCTCTTTCGAATCGAGGGCCATAAACGTACTTCTGGCAGCTGCATTCTGCAAAGGGAAACTCTCCTCGGGCAGCAAACCACAGCCCCAACGCGCCTCGGATCGAGAAAGCAACGCAAGCCGTTTTCGCCCCCGGCCCCCCGCTCTCCATAGAGCGAACCGGGGCTGGGCTGCCCCGGCTCCCTGGGCCCTGCTGCTTTGCTGGGGGTCTCGGGTGCCCGAAACCCACTCCCCACGGGTTCTCCTTCGTGGGGAAGCAGTATTGGGCGCGCGAAGGCCTTCTGCGCCCAGGCCCCAGCCATGCCCCCTGAGCCAAGCTCGTCCGCTCAGCGCCTAGGCCCCGTCGCACCGACGGCCCCAAACAATCTTCTGGCAGCTGCATTCTGCAAAGGGAAACTCTCCTCGGGCAGCAAACCACAGCCCCAACGCGCCTCGGATCGTTAAAGCAACGCAAGCTGTTTTTGCTCCCGGACCCCCGCTCTCCATAGAGCGACCCGGGGCTGGGCTGCCCAGCCTCCCTGGGCCCTGCTGCTTTGCTGGGGGTCTCCGGTGCCCGAAACCCACTCCCCACGGGTTCTCCTTCGTGGGGAAGTAGGATTGGGCGCGCAAAGGCCTTCTGCGCCCAGGCCCCAGCCATGCCCCCTGAGCCAGCTCGGCCGCGCAGGGCCTAGGCCCCATCGCACCTACGGCCCCAAACAATCTTCTGGCAGCTGCATTCTGCAAAGGGAAACTCTCCTCGGGCAGCAAACCACAGCCCCAACGCGCCTCGGATCGAGAAAGCAACGCAAGCTGTTTTCGCCCCCGGCCCCCCCAACTCCATAGGGCGAACCGGGGCTGGGCTGCCCTGGCTCCCTGGGCCCTGCTGCTTTACTGGGGGTCTCCGGTGCCCGAAACCCACTCCCCACGGGTTCTCCTTCGTGGTTAATCAGGATTGGGTGCGGGAAGCCTTCTGCGCCCAGGCCCCAGCCATGCCCCCTGAGCCAGCTCGGCCTCTCAGCGCCGAGGCCCCGTCGCACCGATGGCCCGAAGCAATCTTCTGGCAGCTGCAACCTGCAAAGGGAAAGTCTCTTTGGGCAGCAAACCACAGCCCCAACGCGCCTCGGATCGAGAAAGCAACGCAAGCCGTTTTCGCCCCCGGCCCCCCCTCTTCATAAAGCAAACCGGGGCTGGGCTGCCCCGGCTCCCTGGGCCCTGCTGCTTTGCTGGGGGTCTCCGGTGCCCGAAACCCACTCCCCACGGGTTCTCCTTCGTGGGGAAGCAGGATTGGGCGCGCCAAGGCCTTCTACTCCCAGGCCCCAGCCATGCCCCTTGCTCCAGCTCGGCCAGACTGCGCCGAGGCCCTGTCGCACCGATGGCCTGAAACAATCTTCTGGCAGCTGCATTCTGCAAAGGGAAACTCTCCTCGGGCAGCAAACCACAGTCCCAACGCGCCTCGGATCGAGAAAGCAACGCAAGCCGTTTTCGCCCCCGGAGCCCCGCTCTCCATAGAGCGAACCGGGGCTGGGCTGCCCAGGCTCCCTGGGCCCTGCTGCTTTGCTGGGGGTCTCCGGTGCCCGAAACCCACTCCCCACGGGTTCTCCTTCGTGGGGAAGCAGGATTGGGCGCGCGAAGGCCTTCTGCGCCCAGGCCCCAGCCATGCCACATGAGCAGGCTCGGCCGCGCAGCGCCTAGGCCCCGTCGCACCGACGGCCCCAAACAATCTTCTAGGAGCTGCATTCTGCAAAGGGAAACTCTCCTCGGGCAGCAAACCACAGCCCCAACTCGCCTCGGATCAAGAAAGCAACGCAAGCCGTTTTCGTCCCCGGCCCACCGCTCTCCATAGAGCGAACCGGGACTGGGCTGCCCCGGCTCCCTGGGCCCTGCTGCGTTGCTGGGGGTCTCCGGTGCCCGAAACCCACTCCCTACGGGTTCTCCTTCGTGGGGAAGCAGGATTGGGCGCGCGAAGCCTTCTGCGCCCAGGCCCCAGCCATGCCCCCTGAGCCGGCTCCGCTGCCCAGCGCCGAGGTCCTTCGAATCGACGGCCATAAACGAACTTCTGGCAGCTGCATTCTGCAAAGGGAAACTCTCCTCGGGCAGCAAACCACAGCCCCAACGCGCCTCGGATCGAGAAAGCAACGCAAGCCATTTTCGCCCCCGGCCCTCCGCTCTCCATAGAGCGAACCGGGGCTGGGCTGCCCCGGCTCCCTGGGCCCTGCTGCTTTGCTGGGGTTCTCGGGTGCCCGAAACCCACTCCCCACGGGTTCTCCTTCGTGGGGAAGCAGGATTGGGCGCGAAGGCCTTCTGCGCCCAGGACCCAGCCATGCCCCCTGAGCCAAGCTCGTCCGCTCAGCGCCTAGGCCCCGTCGCACCGACGGCCCCAAACAATCTTCTGGCAGCTGCATTCTGCAAAGGGAAACTCTCCTCGGGCAGCAAACCACAGCCCCAACGCGCCTCGGATCGAGAAAGCAATGCAAGCCGTTTTGGTCCCCGGCCGCCCCCACTCCATAGGGCGAACCGGCGCTGGGCTGCCCTGGCTCCCTGGGCCCTGCTGCTTTGCTGGGTGTCTTCGGTGCCCGAAACCCACTCCCCACGGATTCTCCTTTGTGGGGAAGCAGGATTGGGTGCGCGAATGCCTTCTGCGCCCAGGCCCCAGCCATGCCCACTGAGCCAGCACGACCGCTCAGCGCTGAGGCCCCGTCGCACCGACGGCCCGAAACAATCTTCTGGCAGCTGCATTCTGCAAAGGGAAACTCTCCTCGGGCAGCAAACCACAGCCCCAACGCGCCTCGGATCGAGAAAGCAACGCAAGCCGTTTTCGCCCCCGGCCCCCCGCTCTCCATAGAGCGAACCGGGGCTGGGCTGCCCCGGCTCCCTGGGCCCTGCTGCTTTGCTGGGGGTCTCCGGTGCCCGAAACCCACTCCCCACGGGTTCTCCTTCGTGGGGAAGCAGGATTGGGTGCCCGAAGGCCTTCTGCGCCCAGGCCCCAGCCATGCCCCCTAAGCCGGCTCCGCCACTCAGCGCCAAGGCTCCTTCGAATCGAGGACCATAAACGAACTTCTGGCAGCTGCATTCTGCAAAGGGAAACTCTCCTCGGGCAGCAAACCACAGCCCCAACGCGCCTCGGATCGAGAAAGCAACGCAAGCCGTTTTCGGCCCGGACCCCCGCTCTGCATAGAGCGAACCGGGGCTGGGCTGCCCCGGCTCCCTGGGCCCTGCTGCTTTGCTGGGCGTCTCCGGTGCCCGAAACACACTCCCCACGGGTTCTCCTTTGTGGGGAAGCAGGATTGGGCGCGCGAAGGCCTTCTGCGCCCAGGCCCCAGCCATGCCCCCTGAGCCAGCACTTCCGCTCAGCGCCGAGGCCCCCTCGCACCGAAGGCCCGAAACAATCTTCTGGCAGCTGCATTCTGCAAAGGGAAACTCTCCTAGGGCAGCAAACCACAGCCCCAATGCGCCTCGGATCGAGAAAGCAACGCAAGTCGTTTTCGCCCCCGGCCCCCCGTTCTCCATAGAGCGAACGGGGGCTGGGCTGCCCCGGCTCCCTGGGCCCTGCTGCTTTGCTGGGGGTCTCCGGTGCCTGAAACCCACTCCCCACGGGTTCTCCTTCGTGGGGAAGCAGGATTGGGCGCGCAAAGGCCTTCTGCGCCCAGGCCCCAGCCATGCCCCCTGAGCCGGCTCCGCCACTCAGCGCCGAGGCTCTTTCGAATCGAGGGCCATAAACGAACTTCTGGCAGCTGCATTCTGCAAAGGGAAACTCTCCTCGGGCAGCATACCACAGCCCCAACGCGCCTCGGATCGAGAAAGCAACGCAAGCCGTTTTCGCCCCCGGCCCCCCGCTCTCCATAGAGCGAACCGGGGCTGGGCTGCCCCGGCTCCCTGGGCCCTGCTGCTTTGCTGGGGGTCTCGGGTGCCCGAAACCCACTCCCCACGGGTTCTCCTTCGTGGGGAAGCAGGATTGGGCACTCGAAGGCCTTCTGCGCCCAGGCCCCAGACATGCCCCCTGAGCCAGCTCGGCCCCTCAGCGCCTAGGCCCCGTCGCACCGACGGCCCGAAACAATCTTCTGGCAGCTGCATTCTGCAAAGGGTAACTCTCCTCGGGCAGCAAACCACAGCCCCAACGCGCCTAGGAACGAGAAAGCACTGCAAGCCGTTTTCGCCCCCGACCCCCCACTCTCCATAAAGGTAACCGAGGCTGGGCTGTCCTGGCTCCTTGGGCCCTGCTGCTTTGCTGGAGGTCTCCGGTGCCCGAAACCCACTCCCCACGGGTTCTCCTTCGTGCGGAAGCAGGATTGGGTGCGCGAAGGCCTTCTGCGCCCAGGCCCCAGCCATGCCCCCTGAGCCAGCTCGGCCGCGCAGCGCCTAGGCCCCGTCGCACCGACGGCCCGAAACAATCTTCTGGCAGCTGCATTCTGCAAAGGGTAACTCTCCTCGGGCAGCAAACCACAGCCCCAACGCGCCTCGGATCGAGAAAGCACCGCAAGCCGTTTTTGCCCCCAGCCCTCCGCTCTCCATCGGGCCAACTGGGGCAGGGCTGCCCAGGATCCCTGGGCCCTGCTACTTTGCTGGGCGTCTCCGGTGCCCAAATCCCACTCCCCACGGGTTCTCCTTCGTGGGGAAGCAGGATTGGGCGCGCGAATGCCTTCTGCCCCCAGGCCCCAGCAATGCCCCCTGAGCCAGCTCGGCCGTGCAGCGCCGAGGCCCCGTCGCACCGACGGCCCCAAACAATCTTCTGGCAGCTGCATTCTGCAAAGGGAAACTCTCCTCGGGCAGCAATCCACAGCCCCAACGCGCCTCGGTTGGAGAAAGCAACGCAAGCCATTTTCGGCCCGGACCCCCGCTCTCCATAGAGAGAACCGGGGCTGGGGAGCCCCGGCTCCCTGGGCCCTGCTGCTTTGCTGGGTGTCTCCAGTGCCCGAAACCCACTCCCCACGGGTTCTCCTTTGTGGGGAAGCAGGATTGGGCGCGCGAAGGCCTTCTGCGCCCAGGCCCCAGCCATGCCCCCTGAGCCAGCACGTCCGCTCAGCGCCGAGGCCCCGTCGCACCGACGGCCCGAAACAATCTTCTGGCAGCTGCATTCTGCAAAGGGAAACTCTTCTCGGGCAGCAAACCACAGCCCCAACGCGCCTCTGATCGAGAAAAAACTGCAAGCTGTTTTCCCCCCCGACCCCCCACTCTCCATAAAGGTAACCGGGGCTGGGCTGCCCTGGCTCCTTGGGCCCTGCTGCTTTGCTGGGGGTCTCCGGTGCCCGAAACACACTCCCCACGGGTTCTCCTTCGTGGGGAAGCAGGATTGGCCGCGCGAAGCCTTCTGCGCCCAGGCCCCAGCCATGCCCCCTGAGCCAGCTCAGCCGCTCAGCGCCGAGGCCCCGTTGCACCGACGGCCCCAAACAATCTTCTGGCAGCTGCATTCTGCAAAGGGAAACTCTCCTCGGGCAGCAAACCACAGCCCCAACGCGCCTCGGATCGAGAAAGCAATGCAGGCCGTTTTCGCCCACGGCCCCCCGCTCTCCATACGGCGAACCGGGGCTGGGCTGCCCTGGCTCCTTGGGCCCTGCTGCTTTGCTGGGGATCTCCGGTGCCTGAAACCCACTCCCCACGGGTTCTCCTTCGTGGGAAAGCAGGATTGGGCGCGCGAATGCCTTCTGCGCCCAGGCCCAGGCATGCCCCCTGAGCCAGCTCGGCGACACAGCGCCGAGGCCCCGTCGCACCGACTGCCCCAAACGATCTCCCGGCAGCTGCAACCTGCAAAGGGAAACTCTCCTCGGGCAGCAAACCACAGCCCCAACGCGCCTCGGATCGAGAAAGCAACGCAAGCCGTTTTCGCCCCCGGCCCCCCGCTCTCCATGGGGCGAACCTGGGCTGGGCTGCCCTGGCTCCCTGGGTCCTGCTGCTTTGCTGGGGGTCTCCGGTGCCCGAATCCCACTCCCCACGGGTTCTCCTTCGTGGGGAAGCAGGATTGGGCGTGCGAGGCCTTCTGCGCCCAGGCCCCAGCCATGCCCCCTGAGCCAGCTCGGCTGCTCAGCGCAGAGGCCCCGTCACACCGAAGGCCCGAAGCAATCTTCTGGCAGCTGAAATCTGCAAAGGGAAACTCTCCTCGGGCAGCAAACCACAGCACCAACGCGCCTCGGAACGAGAAAGCACTGCAAGCCGTTTTCGCCCCCGACCCCCCACTCTCCATAAAGGTAACCGAGGCTGGGCTGCCCCGGCTCCCTGGGCCCTGCTGCTTTGCTGGGGGTCTCCGGTGCCCGAAACCCACTCCCCACGGGTTCTCCTTCGTGGGGAAGCAGGATTGGGCGCGCGAAGGCCTTCTGCGCCCAGGCCCCAGCCATGCCCCATGAGCCAGCTCGGCCGCGCAGCGCCAAGGCCCCGTCGCACCGACGGCCCCAAACAATCTTCTGGCAGCTGCATTCTGCAAAGGGAAACTCTCCTCGGGCAGCAAACCACAGCCCCAACGCGCCTCGGATCGAGAAAGCAATGCAAGCCGTTTTGGTCCCCGGCCACCCCCACTCCATAGGGCGAACCGGGGCTGGGCTGCCCTGGCTCCCTGGGCCCTGCTGCTTTGCTGGGGGTCTCCGGTGCCCGAAACCCACTCCCCACGGATTCTCCTTCGTGGGGAAGCAGGATTGGGCGCGCGAAAGCCTTCTGCGCCCAGGCCCCTGCCATGCCCCCTGAGCCAGCACGGCCGCTCAGCGCTGAGGCCCCCTCGCACCGACAGCCCGAAACAATCTTCTGGCAGCTGCATTCTGCAAAGGGAAACTCTCCTCGGGCAGCAAACCACAGCCCCAATGCACCTCGGATCGAGAAAGCAACGCAAGCCGTTTTCGCCCCCGGTCCCCCGCTCTCCATAGAGCGAACCGGGGCTGGGCTGCCCCGGCTCCCTGGGCCCTGCTGCTTTGCTGGGTGTCTCCGGTGCCTGAAACCCACTCCCCACGGGTTCTCCTTCGTGGGGAAGCAGGATTGGGCTCGCGAAGCCTTCTGCGCCCAGGCTTCAGCCATGCCCCCTGAGCCGGCTCCGCCACTCAGCGCCAAGGCTCCTTCGAATCGAGGGCCATAAACGAACTTCTGGCAGCTGCATTCTGCAAAGGGAAACTCTGCTCGGGCAGCAAACCACAGCCCCAACGCGCCTCGGATCGAGAAAGCAACGCAAGCCGTTTTTGCCCCCAGCCCTCCGCTCTCCATCGGGCGAACTGGGGTAGGGATGCCCAGGATCCCTGGGCCCTGCTGCTTTGCTGGGGGTCTCCGGTGCCCGAAACCCACTCCCCACGGGTTCTCCTTCATGGGGAAGCAGGATTGGGCGCGCGAAGGCCTTCTGCCCCCAGGCCCCAGCAATGCCCCCTGAGCCAGCTCGGCCGTGCAGCTCCTAGGCCCCGTCTCACCGACGGCCCCAAACAATCTTCCGGCAGCTGCATTCTGCAAAGGGAAACTCTCCTCGGGCAGCAAACCACAGCCCCAACGCGCCTCGGATCGAGAAAGCAACGCAAGCCGTTTTCGGCCCGGACCCCCGCTCTCCATAGAGCGAACCGGGGCTGGGCTGCCCCGGCTCCCTGGGCCCTGCTGCTTTGCTGGGGGTCTCCGGTGCCCGAAACCCACTCCCCACGGGTTCTCCTTCCTGGGGAAGCAGGATTGGGCGCGCGAAGGCCTTCTGCGCCCAGGCCCCAGCCATGCCCCCTGAGACAGCATGTCCGCTCAGCGCCGAGGCCCCGTCGCACCGAAGGCCCGAAACAAACTTCTGGCAGCTGCATTCTGCAAAGGGAAACTCTCCTAGGGCAGCAAACCACAGCCCCAATGCGCCTCGGATCGAGAAAGCATCGCAAGTCGTTTTCGCCCCCGGAGCCCCGTTCTCCATAGAGCGAACCGGGGCTGGGCTGCCCCGGCTCCCTGGGCCCTGCTGCTTTGCTGGGGGTCTCCGGTGCCTGAAACCCACTCCCCACGGGTTCTCCTTCGTGGGGAAGCAGGATTGGGCGCGCAAAGGCCTTCTGCGCCCAGGCCCCAGCCATGCCCCCTGAGACGGCTCCGCCACTCAGCGCCGAGGCTCTTTCGAATCTAGGGCCATAAACGAACTTCTGGCAGCTGCATTCTGCAAAGGGAAACTCTCCTCGGGCAGCAAACCACAGCCCCAACGCGCCTCGGATCGAGAAAGCAACGCAAGCCGTTTTCGCCCCCGGAGCCCCGTTCTCCATAGAGCGAACCGGGGCTGGGCTGCCCAGGCTCCCTGGGCCCTGCTGCTTTGCTGGGGGTCTCCGGTGCCCGAAACCCACTCCCCACGGGTTCTCCTTCGTGGGGAAGCAGGATTGGGCGCGCGAAGGCCTTCTGCGCCCAGGCCCCAGCCATGCCCCATGAGCCATCTCGGCCGAGCAGCGCCTAGGCCCCGTCGCACCGACGGCCCCAAACAATCTTCTGGCAGCTGCATTCTGCAAAGGGAAACTCTCCTCGGGCAGCAAACCACAGCCCCAACTCGCCTCGGATCAAGAAAGCAACGCAAGCCGTTTTCGCCCCCGGCCCCCCGCTCTCCATAGAGCGAACCGGGGCTGGGCTGCCCGGGCTCCCTGGGCCCTGCTGCGTTGCTGGGGGTCTCCGGTGCCCGAAACCCACTCCCCACGGGTTCTCCTTCGTGGGGAAGAAGGATTGGGCGCGCGAAGCCTTCTGCGCCCAGGCACCAGCCATGCCCCCTGAGCCGGCTCCGCTGCCCAGCGCCTAGGTCCTTCGAATCGACGGCCATAAACGAACTTCTGGCAGCTGCATTCTGCAAAGGGAAACTCTCCTCGGGCAGCAAATCACAGCCCCAACGCGCCTCGGATCGAGAAAGCAACGCAAGCCATTTTCGCCCCCGGCCCTCCGCTCTCCATAGAGCGAACCCGGGCTGGGCTGTCCTGGCTCCTTGGGCCCTGCTGCTTTGCTGGAGGTCTCCGGTGCCCGAATCCCACTCCCCACGGGTTCTCCTTCGTGGGGAAGCAGGATTGGGCGCGCGAAGGCCTTCTGCCCCCAGGCCCCAGCAATGCCCCCTGAGCCAGCTCGGCCGTGCAGCGCCGAGGCCCCGTCGCACCGACGGCCCCAAACAATCTTCTGGCAGCTGCATTCTGCAAAGGGAAACTCTCCTCGGGCAGCAAACCACAGCCCCAACGCGCCTCGGATGGAGAAAGCAACGCAAGCCATTTTCGGCCCGGACCCCCGCTCTCCATAGAGCGAACCGGGGCTGGGCTGCCCCGGCTCCCTGGGCCCTGCTGCTTTGCTGGGTGTCTCCAGTGCCCGAAACCCACTCCCCACGGGTTCTCCTTTGTGGGGAAGCAGGATTGGGCGCGCGAAGGCCTTCTGCGCCCAGGCCCCAGCCAGGCCCCCTGAACCAGCACGTCCGCTCAGCGCCGAGGCCCCGTCGCACCGACGGCCCGAAACAATCTTCTGGCAGCTGCATTCTGCAAAGGGAAACTCTCCTCGGGCAGCAAACCACAGCCCCAACGCGCCTCTGATCGAGAAAAAACTGCAAGCTGTTTTCCCCCCCGACCCCCCACTCTCCAAAAAGGTAACCGGGGCTGGGCTGCCCCGGCTCCCTGGGCCCTGCTGCTTTGCTGGGTGTCTCCGGTGCCTGAAACCCACTCCCCACGGGTTCTCCTTCGTGGGGAAGCAGGATTGGGCTCGCGAAGCCTTCTGCGCCCAGGCCTCAGCCATGCCCCCTGAGCCGGCTCCGCCACTCAGCGCCAAGGCTCCTTCGAATCGAGGGCCATAAACGAACTTCTGGCAGCTGCATTCTGCAAAGGGAAACTCTGCTCGGGCAGCAAACCACAGCCCCAACGCGCCTCGGATCGAGAAAGCAACGCAAGCCGTTTTTGCCCCCAGCCCTCCGCTCTCCATCGGGCGAACTGGGGTAGGGATGCCCAGGATCCCTGGGCCCTGCTGCTTTGCTGGGGGTCTCCGGTGCCCGAAACCCACTCCCCACGGGTTCTCCTTCATGGGGAAGCAGGATTGGGCGCGCGAAGGCCTTCTGCCCCCAGGCCCCAGCAATGCGCCCTGAGCCAGCTCGGCCGTGCAGCTCCTAGGCCCCGTCTCACCGACGGCCCCAAACAATCTTCCGGCAGCTGCATTCTGCAAAGGGAAACTCTCCTCGGGCAGCAAACCACAGCCCCAACGCGCCTCGGATCGAGAAAGCAACGCAAGCCGTTTTCGGCCCGGACCCCCGCTCTCCATAGAGCGAACCGGGGCTGGGCTGCCCCGGCTCCCTGGGCCCTGCTGCTTTGCTGGGGGTCTCCGGTGCCCGAAACCCACTCCCCACGGGTTCTCCTTTGTGGGGAAGCAGGATTGGGCGCGCGAAGGCCTTCTGCGCCCAGGCCCAAGCCATGCCCCCTGAGACAGCATGTCCGCTCAGCGCCGAGGCCCCGTCGCACCGAAGGCCCGAAACAATCTTCTGGCAGCTGCATTCTGCAAAGGGAAACTCTCCTAGGGCAGCAAACCACAGCCCCAATGCGCCTCGGATCGAGAAAGCATCGCAAGTCGTTTTCGCCCCCGGAGCCCCGTTCTCCATAGAGCGAACCGGGGCTGGGCTGCCCCGGCTCCCTGGGCCCTGCTGCTTTGCTGGGGGTCTCCGGTGCCTGAAACCCACTCCCCACGGGTTCTCCTTCGTGGGGAAGCAGGATTGGGCGCGCAAAGGCCTTCTGCGCCCAGGCCCCAGCCATGCCCCCTGAGACGGCTCCGCCACTCAGCGCCGAGGCTCTTTCGAATCGAGGGCCATAAACGAACTTCTGGCAGCTGCATTCTGCAAAGGGAAACTCTCCTCGGGCAGCAAACCACAGCCCCAACGCGCCTCGGATCGAGAAAGCAACGCAAGCCGTTTTCGCCCCCGGAGCCCCGTTCTCCATAGAGCGAACCGGGGCTGGGCTGCCCAGGCTCCCTGGGCCCTGCTGCTTTGCTGGGGGTCTCCGGTGCCCGAAACCCACTCCCCACGGGTTCTCCTTCGTGGGGAAGCAGGATTGGGCGCGCGAAGGCCTTCTGCGCCCAGGCCCCAGCCATGCCCCATGAGCCATCTCGGCCGAGCAGCGCCTAGGCCCCGTCGCACCGACGGCCCCAAACAATCTTCTGGCAGCTGCATTCTGCAAAGGGAAACTCTCCTCGGGCAGCAAACCACAGCCCCAACTCGCCTCGGATCAAGAAAGCAACGCAAGCCGTTTTCGCCCCCGGCCCCCCGCTCTCCATAGAGCGAACCGGGGCTGGGCTGCCCGGGCTCCCTGGGCCCTGCTGCGTTGCTGGGGGTCTCCGGTGCCCGAAACCCACTCCCCACGGGTTCTCCTTCGTGGGGAAGAAGGATTGGGCGCGCGAAGCCTTCTGCGCCCAGGCACCAGCCATGCCCCCTGAGCCGGCTCCGCTGCCCAGCGCCTAGGTCCTTCGAATCGACGGCCATAAACGAACTTCTGGCAGCTGCATTCTGCAAAGGGAAACTCTCCTCGGGCAGCAAATCACAGCCCCAACGCGCCTCGGATCGAGAAAGCAACGCAAGCCATTTTCGCCCCCGGCCCTCCGCTCTCCATAGAGCGAACCGGGGCTGGGCTGTCCTGGCTCCTTGGGCCCTGCTGCTTTGCTGGAGGTCTCCGGTGCCCGAATCCCACTCCCCACGGGTTCTCCTTCGTGGGGAAGCAGGATTGGGCGTGCGAGGCCTTCTGCGCCCAGGCCCCAGCCATGCCCCCTGAGCCAGCTCGGCTGCTCAGCGCCGAGGCCCCGTCACACCGATGGCCCGAAGCAATCTTCTGGCAGCTGCAACCTGCAAAGGGAAACTCTCCTCGGGCAGCAAACCACAGCCCCAACGCGCCTCGGAACGAGAAAGCACTGCAAGCCGTTTTCGCCCCCGACCCCCCACTCTCCATAAAGGTAACCGAGGCTGGGCTGCCCCGGCTCCCTGGGCCCTGCTGCTTTGCTGGGGGTCTCCGGTGCCCGAAACCCACTCCCCACGGGTTCTCCTTCGTGGGGAAGCAGGATTGGGCGCGCCAAGGTCTTCTACGCCCAAGCCCCAGCCATGCCCCTTGGTCCAGCTCGGCCGCACTGCGCCGAGGCCCTGTCGCACCGATGGCCTGAAACAATTTTCTGGCAGCTGCATTCTGCAAAGGGAAACTCTCCTCGGGCAGCAAACCACAGCCCCAACGCGCCTCGGATTGAGAAAGCAACGCAAGCCGTTTTCGCCCCCGGAGCCTCGTTCTCCATAGAGCGAACCGGGGCTGGGCTGCCCAGGCTCCCTGGGCCCTGCTGCTTTGCTGGGGGTCTCCGGTGCCCGAAACCCACTCCCCACGGGTTCTCCTTCGTGGGGAAGCAGGATTGGGCACTCGAAGGCCTTCTGCGCCGAAGCCCCAGACATGCCCCCTGAGCCAGCTCGGCCCCTCAGCGCCTAGGCCCCGTCGCACCGACGGCCCGAAACAATCTTCTGGGAACTGCATTCTGCAAAGGGTAACTCTCCTCGGGCAGCAAACCACAGCCCCAACGCGCCTCGGAACGAGAAAGCACTGCAAGCCGTTTTCGCCCCCGACCCCCCACTCTCCATAAAGGTAACCGAGGCTGGGCTGTCCTGGCTCCTTGGGCCCTGCTGCTTTGCTGGGGGTCTCCGGTGCCCGAAACCCACTCCCCACGGGTTCTCCTTCGTGGGGAAGCAGGATTGGGTGCGCGAAGGCCTTCTGCGCCCAGGCCCCAGCCATGCCCCCTGAGCTAGCTCGGCCGCGCAGCGCCTAGGCCCCGTCGCACCGACGGCCCGAAACAATCTTCTGGCAGCTGCATTCTGCAAAGGGTAACTCTCCTCAGGCAGTAAACCACAGCCCCAACGCGCCTCGGATCGAGAAAGCACCGCAAGCCGTTTTTGCCCCCAGCCCTCCGCTCTCCATCGGGCGAACTGGGGCAGGGCTGCCGAGGATCCCTGGGCCCTGCTGCTTTGCTGGGCGTCTCCGGTGCCCGAAACCCACTCCCCACGGGTTCTCCTTCATGGGGAAGCAGGATTGGGCGCGCGAAGGCCTTCTGCCCCCAGGCCCCAGCAATGCCCCCTGAGCCAGCTCGGCCGTGCAGCTCCTAGGCCCCGTCTCACCGACGGCCCCAAACAATCTTCCGGCAGCTGCATTCTGCAAAGGGAAACTCTCCTCGGGCAGCAAACCACAGCCCCAACGCGCCTCGGATCGAGAAAGCAACGCAAGCCGTTTTCGGCCCGGACCCCCGCTCTCCATAGAGCGAACCGGGGCTGGGCTGCCCCGGCTCCCTGGGCCCTGCTGCTTTGCTGGGGGTCTCCGGTGCCCGAAACCCACTCCCCACGGGTTCTCCTTTGTGGGGAAGCAGGATTGGGCGCGCGAAGGCCTTCTGCGCCCAGGCCCCAGCCATGCCCCCTGAGACAGCATGTCCGCTCAGCGCCGAGGCCCCGTCGCACCGAAGGCCCGAAACAAACTTCTGGCAGCTGCATTCTGCAAAGGGAAACTCTCCTAGGGCAGCAAACCACAGCCCCAATGCGCCTCGGATCGAGAAAGCATCGCAAGTCGTTTTCGCCCCCGGAGCCCCGTTCTCCATAGAGCGAACCGGGGCTGGGCTGCCCCGGCTCCCTGGGCCCTGCTGCTTTGCTGGGGGTCTCCGGTGCCTGAAACCCACTCCCCACGGGTTCTCCTTCGTGGGGAAGCAGGATTGGGCGCGCAAAGGCCTTCTGCGCCCAGGCCCCAGCCATGCCCCCTGAGACGGCTCCGCCACTCAGCGCCGAGGCTCTTTCGAATCTAGGGCCATAAACGAACTTCTGGCAGCTGCATTCTGCAAAGGGAAACTCTCCTCGGGCAGCAAACCACAGCCCCAACGCGCCTCGGATCGAGAAAGCAACGCAAGCCGTTTTCGCCCCCGGAGCCCCGTTCTCCATAGAGCGAACCGGGGCTGGGCTGCCCAGGCTCCCTGGGCCCTGCTGCTTTGCTGGGGGTCTCCGGTGCCCGAAACCCACTCCCCACGGGTTCTCCTTCGTGGGGAAGCAGGATTGGGCGCGCGAAGGCCTTCTGCGCCCAGGCCCCAGCCATGCCCCATGAGCCATCTCGGCCGAGCAGCGCCTAGGCCCCGTCGCACCGACGGCCCCAAACAATCTTCTGGCAGCTGCATTCTGCAAAGGGAAACTCTCCTCGGGCAGCAAACCACAGCCCCAACTCGCCTCGGATCAAGAAAGCAACGCAAGCCGTTTTCGCCCCCGGCCCCCCGCTCTCCATAGAGCGAACCGGGGCTGGGCTGCCCGGGCTCCCTGGGCCCTGCTGCGTTGCTGGGGGTCTCCGGTGCCCGAAACCCACTCCCCACGGGTTCTCCTTCGTGGGGAAGAAGGATTGGGCGCGCGAAGCCTTCTGCGCCCAGGCACCAGCCATGCCCCCTGAGCCGGCTCCGCTGCCCAGCGCCTAGGTCCTTCGAATCGACGGCCATAAACGAACTTCTGGCAGGTGCATTCTGCAAAGGGAAACTCTCCTCGGGCAGCAAATCACAGCCCCAACGCGCCTCGGATCGAGAAAGCAACGCAAGCCATTTTCGCCCCCGGCCCTCCGCTCTCCATAGAGCGAACCCGGGCTGGGCTGTCCTGGCTCCTTGGGCCCTGCTGCTTTGCTGGAGGTCTCCGGTGCCCGAATCCCACTCCCCACGGGTTCTCCTTCGTGGGGAAGCAGGATTGGGCGCGCGAAGGCCTTCTGCCCCCAGGCCCCAGCAATGCCCCCTGAGCCAGCTAGGCCGTGCAGCGCCGAGGCCCCGTCGCACCGACGGCCCCAAACAATCTTCTGGCAGCTGCATTCTGCAAAGGGAAACTCTCCTCGGGCAGCAAACCACAGCCCCAACGCGCCTCGGATGGAGAAAGCAACGCAAGCCATTTTCGGCCCGGACCCCCGCTCTCCATAGAGCGAACCGGGGCTGGGCTGCCCCGGCTCCCTGGGCCCTGCTGCTTTGCTGGGTGTCTCCAGTGCCCGAAACCCACTCCCCACGGGTTCTCCTTTGTGGGGAAGCAGGATTGGGCGCGCGAAGGCCTTCTGCGCCCAGGCCCCAGCCAGGCCCCCTGAACCAGCACGTCCGCTCAGCGCCGAGGCCCCGTCGCACCGACGGCCCGAAACAATCTTCTGGCAGCTGCATTCTGCAAAGGGAAACTCTCCTCGGGCAGCAAACCACAGCCCCAACGCGCCTCTGATCGAGAAAAAACTGCAAGCTGTTTTCCCCCCCGACCCCCCACTCTCCAAAAAGGTAACCGGGGCTGGGCTGCCCCGGCTCCCTGGGCCCTGCTGCTTTGCTGGGTGTCTCCGGTGCCTGAAACCCACTCCCCACGGGTTCTCCTTCGTGGGGAAGCAGGATTGGGCTCGCGAAGCCTTCTGCGCCCAGGCCTCAGCCATGCCCCCTGAGCCGGCTCCGCCACTCAGCGCCAAGGCTCCTTCGAATCGAGGGCCATAAACGAACTTCTGGCAGCTGCATTCTGCAAAGGGAAACTCTGCTCGGGCAGCAAACCACAGCCCCAACGCGCCTCGGATCGAGAAAGCAACGCAAGCCGTTTTTGCCCCCAGCCCTCCGCTCTCCATCGGGCGAACTGGGGTAGGGATGCCCAGGATCCCTGGGCCCTGCTGCTTTGCTGGGGGTCTCCGGTGCCCGAAACCCACTCCCCACGGGTTCTCCTTCATGGGGAAGCAGGATTGGGCGCGCGAAGGCCTTCTGCCCCCAGGCCCCAGCAATGCGCCCTGAGCCAGCTCGGCCGTGCAGCTCCTAGGCCCCGTCTCACCGACGGCCCCAAACAATCTTCCGGCAGCTGCATTCTGCAAAGGGAAACTCTCCTCGGGCAGCAAACCACAGCCCCAACGCGCCTCGGATCGAGAAAGCAACGCAAGCCGTTTTCGGCCCGGACCCCCGCTCTCCATAGAGCGAACCGGGGCTGGGCTGCCCCGGCTCCCTGGGCCCTGCTGCTTTGCTGGGGGTCTCCGGTGCCCGAAACCCACTCCCCACGGGTTCTCCTTTGTGGGGAAGCAGGATTGGGCGCGCGAAGGCCTTCTGCGCCCAGGCCCAAGCCATGCCCCCTGAGACAGCATGTCCGCTCAGCGCCGAGGCCCCGTCGCACCGAAGGCCCGAAACAATCTTCTGGCAGCTGCATTCTGCAAAGGGAAACTCTCCTAGGGCAGCAAACCACAGCCCCAATGCGCCTCGGATCGAGAAAGCATCGCAAGTCGTTTTCGCCCCCGGAGCCCCGTTCTCCATAGAGCGAACCGGGGCTGGGCTGCCCCGGCTCCCTGGGCCCTGCTGCTTTGCTGGGGGTCTCCGGTGCCTGAAACCCACTCCCCACGGGTTCTCCTTCGTGGGGAAGCAGGATTGGGCGCGCAAAGGCCTTCTGCGCCCAGGCCCCAGCCATGCCCCCTGAGACGGCTCCGCCACTCAGCGCCGAGGCTCTTTCGAATCGAGGGCCATAAACGAACTTCTGGCAGCTGCATTCTGCAAAGGGAAACTCTCCTCGGGCAGCAAACCACAGCCCCAACGCGCCTCGGATCGAGAAAGCAACGCAAGCCGTTTTCGCCCCCGGAGCCCCGTTCTCCATAGAGCGAACCGGGGCTGGGCTGCCCAGGCTCCCTGGGCCCTGCTGCTTTGCTGGGGGTCTCCGGTGCCCGAAACCCACTCCCCACGGGTTCTCCTTCGTGGGGAAGCAGGATTGGGCGCGCGAAGGCCTTCTGCGCCCAGGCCCCAGCCATGCCCCATGAGCCATCTCGGCCGAGCAGCGCCTAGGCCCCGTCGCACCGACGGCCCCAAACAATCTTCTGGCAGCTGCATTCTGCAAAGGGAAACTCTCCTCGGGCAGCAAACCACAGCCCCAACTCGCCTCGGATCAAGAAAGCAACGCAAGCCGTTTTCGCCCCCGGCCCCCCGCTCTCCATAGAGCGAACCGGGGCTGGGCTGCCCGGGCTCCCTGGGCCCTGCTGCGTTGCTGGGGGTCTCCGGTGCCCGAAACCCACTCCCCACGGGTTCTCCTTCGTGGGGAAGAAGGATTGGGCGCGCGAAGCCTTCTGCGCCCAGGCACCAGCCATGCCCCCTGAGCCGGCTCCGCTGCCCAGCGCCTAGGTCCTTCGAATCGACGGCCATAAACGAACTTCTGGCAGCTGCATTCTGCAAAGGGAAACTCTCCTCGGGCAGCAAATCACAGCCCCAACGCGCCTCGGATCGAGAAAGCAACGCAAGCCATTTTCGCCCCCGGCCCTCCGCTCTCCATAGAGCGAACCGGGGCTGGGCTGTCCTGGCTCCTTGGGCCCTGCTGCTTTGCTGGAGGTCTCCGGTGCCCGAATCCCACTCCCCACGGGTTCTCCTTCGTGGGGAAGCAGGATTGGGCGCGCGAAGGCCTTCTGCCCCCAGGCCCCAGCAATGCCCCCTGAGCCAGCTCGGCCGTGCAGCGCCGAGGCCCCGTCGCACCGACGGCCCCAAACAATCTTCTGGCAGCTGCATTCTGCAAAGGGAAACTCTCCTCGGGCAGCAAACCACAGCCCCAACGCGCCTCGGATGGAGAAAGCAACGCAAGCCATTTTCGGCCCGGACCCCCGCTCTCCATAGAGCGAACCGGGGCTGGGCTGCCCCGGCTCCCTGGGCCCTGCTGCTTTGCTGGGTGTCTCCAGTGCCCGAAACCCACTCCCCACGGGTTCTCCTTTGTGGGGAAGCAGGATTGGGCGCGCGAAGGCCTTCTGCGCCCAGGCCCCAGCCAGGCCCCCTGAGCCAGCACGTCCGCTCAGCGCCGAGGCCCCGTCGCACCGACGGCCCGAAACAATCTTCTGGCAGCTGCATTCTGCAAAGGGAAACTCTCCTCGGGCAGCAAACCACAGCCCCAACGCGCCTCTGATCGAGAAAAAACTGCAAGCTGTTTTCCCCCCCGACCCCCCACTCTCCAAAAAGGTAACCGGGGCTGGGCTGCCCTGGCTCCTTGGGCCCTGCTGCTTTGCTGGGGGTCTCCGGTGCCCGAAACCCACTCCCCACGGGTTCTCCTTCGTGGGGAAGCAGGATTGGCCGCGCGAAGCCTTCTGCGCCCAGACCCAGCCATGCCCCCTGAGCCAGCTCGGCCGCTCAGCGCCGAGGCCCCGTTGCACCGACGGCCCCAAACAATCTTCTGGCAGCTGCATTCTGCAAAGGGAAACTCTCCTCGGGCAGCAAACCACAGCCCCAACGCGCCTCGGATCGAGAAAGCAATGCAGGCCGTTTTCGCCCCCGGCCCCCCGCTCTCCATAGGGCGAACCTGGGCTGGGCTGCCCTGGCTCCCTGGGTCCTGCTGCTTTGCTGGGGGTCTCCGGTGCCCGAATCCCACTCCCCACGGGTTCTCCTTCGTGGGGAAGCAGGATTGGGCGTGCGAGGCCTTCTGCGCCCAGGCCCCAGCCATGCCCCCTGAGCCAGCTCGGCTGCTCAGCGCCGAGGCCCCGTCACACCGATGGCCCGAAGCAATCTTCTGGCAGCTGCAACCTGCAAAGGGAAACTCTCCTCGGGCAGCAAACCACAGCCCCAACGCGCCTCGGAACGAGAAAGCACTGCAAGCCGTTTTCGCCCCCGACCCCCCACTCTCCATAAAGGTAACCGAGGCTGGGCTGCCCCGGCTCCCTGGGCCCTGCTGCTTTGCTGGGGGTCTCCGGTGCCCGAAACCCACTCCCCACGGGTTCTCCTTCGTGGGGAAGCAGGATTGGGCGCGCCAAGGTCTTCTACGCCCAAGCCCCAGCCATGCCCCTTGGTCCAGCTCGGCCGCACTGCGCCGAGGCCCTGTCGCACCGATGGCCTGAAACAATTTTCTGGCAGCTGCATTCTGCAAAGGGAAACTCTCCTCGGGCAGCAAACCACAGCCCCAACGCGCCTCGGATTGAGAAAGCAACGCAAGCCGTTTTCGCCCCCGGAGCCTCGTTCTCCATAGAGCGAACCGGGGCTGGGCTGCCCAGGCTCCCTGGGCCCTGCTGCTTTGCTGGGGGTCTCCGGTGCCCGAAACCCACTCCCCACGGGTTCTCCTTCGTGGGGAAGCAGGATTGGGCACTCGAAGGCCTTCTGCGCCGAAGCCCCAGACATGCCCCCTGAGCCAGCTCGGCCCCTCAGCGCCTAGGCCCCGTCGCACCGACGGCCCGAAACAATCTTCTGGGAACTGCATTCTGCAAAGGGTAACTCTCCTCGGGCAGCAAACCACAGCCCCAACGCGCCTCGGAACGAGAAAGCACTGCAAGCCGTTTTCGCCCCCGACCCCCCACTCTCCATAAAGGTAACCGAGGCTGGGCTGTCCTGGCTCCTTGGGCCCTGCTGCTTTGCTGGGGGTCTCCGGTGCCCGAAACCCACTCCCCACGGGTTCTCCTTCGTGGGGAAGCAGGATTGGGTGCGCGAAGGCCTTCTGCGCCCAGGCCCCAGCCATGCCCCCTGAGCTAGCTCGGCCGCGCAGCGCCTAGGCCCCGTCGCACCGACGGCCCGAAACAATCTTCTGGCAGCTGCATTCTGCAAAGGGTAACTCTCCTCAGGCAGTAAACCACAGCCCCAACGCGCCTCGGATCGAGAAAGCACCGCAAGCCGTTTTTGCCCCCAGCCCTCCGCTCTCCATCGGGCGAACTGGGGCAGGGCTGCCGAGGATCCCTGGGCCCTGCTGCTTTGCTGGGCGTCTCCGGTGCCCGAATCCCACTCCCCACGGGTTCTCCTTTGTGGGGAAGCAGGATTGGGCGCGCGAAGGCCTTCTGCGCCCAGGCCCCAGCCAGGCCCCCTGAACCAGCACGTCCGCTCAGCGCCGAGGCCCCGTCGCACCGACGGCCCGAAACAATCTTCTGGCAGCTGCATTCTGCAAAGGGAAACTCTCCTCGGGCAGCAAACCACAGCCCCAACGCGCCTCTGATCGAGAAAAAACTGCAAGCTGTTTTCCCCCCCGACCCCCCACTCTCCAAAAAGGTAACCGGGGCTGGGCTGCCCCGGCTCCCTGGGCCCTGCTGCTTTGCTGGGTGTCTCCGGTGCCTGAAACCCACTCCCCACGGGTTCTCCTTCGTGGGGAAGCAGGATTGGGCTCGCGAAGCCTTCTGCGCCCAGGCCTCAGCCATGCCCCCTGAGCCGGCTCCGCCACTCAGCGCCAAGGCTCCTTCGAATCGAGGGCCATAAACGAACTTCTGGCAGCTGCATTCTGCAAAGGGAAACTCTCCTCGGGCAGCAAACCACAGCCCCAACGCGCCTCGGATCGAGAAAGCAACGCAAGCCGTTTTTGCCCCCAGCCCTCCGCTCTCCATCGGGCGAACTGGGGTAGGGATGCCCAGGATCCCTGGGCCCTGCTGCTTTGCTGGGGGTCTCCGGTGCCCGAAACCCACTCCCCACGGGTTCTCCTTCATGGGGAAGCAGGATTGGGCGCGCGAAGGCCTTCTGCCCCCAGGCCCCAGCAATGCCCCCTGAGCCATCTCGGCCGTGCAGCTCCTAGGCCCCGTCTCACCGACGGCCCCAAACAATCTTCTGGCAGCTGCATTCTGCAAAGGGAAACTCTCCTCGGGCAGCAAACCACAGCCCCAACGCGCCTCGGATCGAGAAAGCAACGCAAGCCGTTTTCGGCCCGGACCCCCGCTCTCCATAGAGCGAACCGGGGCTGGGCTGCCCCGGCTCCCTGGGCCCTGCTGCTTTGCTGGGGGTCTCCGGTGCCCGAAACCCACTCCCCACGGGTTCTCCTTTGTGGGGAAGCAGGATTGGGCGCGCGAAGGCCTTCTGCGCCCAGGCCCCAGCCATGCCCCCTGAGACAGCATGTCCGCTCAGCGCCGAGGCCCTGTCGCACCGAAGGCCCGAAACAATCTTCTGGCAGCTGCATTCTGCAAAGGGAAACTCTCCTAGGGCAGCAAACCACAGCCCCAATGCGCCTCGGATCGAGAAAGCATCGCAAGTCGTTTTCGCCCCCGGAGCCCCGTTCTCCATAGAGCGAACCGGGGCTGGGCTGCCCCGGCTCCCTGGGCCCTGCTGCTTTGCTGGGGGTCTCCGGTGCCTGAAACCCACTCCCCACGGGTTCTCCTTCGTGGGGAAGCAGGATTGGGCGCGCAAAGGCCTTCTGCGCCCAGGCCCCAGCCATGCCCCCTGAGACGGCTCCGCCACTCAGCGCCGAGGCTCTTTCGAATCGAGGGCCATAAACGAACTTCTGGCAGCTGCATTCTGCAAAGGGAAACTCTCCTCGGGCAGCAAACCACAGCCCCAACGCGCCTCGGATCGAGAAAGCAACGCAAGCCGTTTTCGCCCCCGGAGCCCCGTTCTCCATAGAGCGAACCGGGGCTGGGCTGCCCAGGCTCCCTGGGCCCTGCTGCTTTGCTGGGGGTCTCCGGTGCCCGAAACCCACTCCCCACGGGTTCTCCTTCGTGGGGAAGCAGGATTGGGCGCGCGAAGGCCTTCTGCGCCCAGGCCCCAGCCATGCCCCATGAGCCATCTCGGCCGAGCAGCGCCTAGGCCCCGTCGCACCGACGGCCCCAAACAATCTTCTGGCAGCTGCATTCTGCAAAGGGAAACTCTCCTCGGGCAGCAAACCACAGCCCCAACTCGCCTCGGATCAAGAAAGCAACGCAAGCCGTTTTCGCCCCCGGCCCCCCGCTCTCCATAGAGCGAACCGGGGCTGGGCTGCCCGGGCTCCCTGGGCCCTGCTGCGTTGCTGGGGGTCTCCGGTGCCCGAAACCCACTCCCCACGGGTTCTCCTTCGTGGGGAAGAAGGATTGGGCGCGCGAAGCCTTCTGCGCCCAGGCACCAGCCATGCCCCCTGAGCCGGCTCCGCTGCCCAGCGCCTAGGTCCTTCGAATCGACGGCCATAAACGAACTTCTGGCAGCTGCATTCTGCAAAGGGAAACTCTCCTCGGGCAGCAAATCACAGCCCCAACGCGCCTCGGATCGAGAAAGCAACGCAAGCCATTTTCGCCCCCGGCCCTCCGCTCTCCATAGAGCGAACCGGGGCTGGGCTGTCCTGGCTCCTTGGGCCCTGCTGCTTTGCTGGAGGTCTCCGGTGCCCGAATCCCACTCCCCACGGGTTCTCCTTCGTGGGGAAGCAGGATTGGGCGCGCGAAGGCCTTCTGCCCCCAGGCCCCAGCAATGCCCCCTGAGCCAGCTCGGCCGTGCAGCGCCGAGGCCCCGTCGCACCGACGGCCCCAAACAATCTTCTGGCAGCTGCATTCTGCAAAGGGAAACTCTCCTCGGGCAGCAAACCACAGCCCCAACGCGCCTCGGATGGAGAAAGCAACGCAAGCCATTTTCGGCCCGGACCCCCGCTCTCCATAGAGCGAACCGGGGCTGGGCTGCCCCGGCTCCCTGGGCCCTGCTGCTTTGCTGGGTGTCTCCAGTGCCCGAAACCCACTCCCCACGGGTTCTCCTTTGTGGGGAAGCAGGATTGGGCGCGCGAAGGCCTTCTGCGCCCAGGCCCCAGCCAGGCCCCCTGAGCCAGCACGTCCGCTCAGCGCCGAGGCCCCGTCGCACCGACGGCCCGAAACAATCTTCTGGCAGCTGCATTCTGCAAAGGGAAACTCTCCTCGGGCAGCAAACCACAGCCCCAACGCGCCTCTGATCGAGAAAAAACTGCAAGCTGTTTTCCCCCCCGACCCCCCACTCTCCAAAAAGGTAACCGGGGCTGGGCTGCCCTGGCTCCTTGGGCCCTGCTGCTTTGCTGGGGGTCTCCGGTGCCCGAAACCCACTCCCCACGGGTTCTCCTTCGTGGGGAAGCAGGATTGGCCGCGCGAAGCCTTCTGCGCCCAGGCCCCAGCCATGCCCCCTGAGCCAGCTCGGCCGCTCAGCGCCGAGGCCCCGTTGCACCGACGGCCCCAAACAATCTTCTGGCAGCTGCATTCTGCAAAGGGAAACTCTCCTCGGGCAGCAAACCACAGCCCCAACGCGCCTCGGATCGAGAAAGCAATGCAGGCTGTTTTCGCCCACGGCCCCCCGCTCTACATACGGCGAACCGGGGCTGGGCTGCCCTGGCTCCTTGGGCCCTGCTGCTTTGCTGGGGATCTCCGGTGCCTGAAACCCACTCCCCACGGGTTCTCCTTCGTGGGAAAGCAGGATTGGGCCCGCGAATGCCTTCTGCGCCCAGGCCCCAGGCATGCCCCCTGAGCCAGCTTGGCGACACAGCGCCGAGGCCCCATCGCACCGATGGCCCCAAACGATCTCCCGGCAGCTGCATTCTGCAAAGGGAAACTCTCCTCGGGCAGCAAACCACAGCCCCAACGCGCCTCGGATCGAGAAAGCAACGCAAGCCGTTTTCGCCCCCGGCCCCCCGCTCTCCATAGGGCGAACCTGGGCTGGGCTGCCCTGGCTCCCTGGGTCCTGCTGCTTTGCTGGGGGTCTCCGGTGCCCGAATCCCACTCCCCACGGGTTCTCCTTCGTGGGGAAGCAGGATTGGGCGTGCGAGGCCTTCTGCGCCCAGGCCCCAGCCATGCCCCCTGAGCCAGCTCGGCTGCTCAGCGCCGAGGCCCCGTCACACCGATGGCCCGAAGCAATCTTCTGGCAGCTGCAACCTGCAAAGGGAAACTCTCCTCGGGCAGCAAACCACAGCCCCAACGCGCCTCGGAACGAGAAAGCACTGCAAGCCGTTTTCGCCCCCGACCCCCCACTCTCCATAAAGGTAACCGAGGCTGGGCTGCCCCGGCTCCCTGGGCCCTGCTGCTTTGCTGGGGGTCTCCGGTGCCCGAAACCCACTCCCCACGGGTTCTCCTTCGTGGGGAAGCAGGATTGGGCGCGCCAAGGTCTTCTACGCCCAAGCCCCAGCCATGCCCCTTGGTCCAGCTCGGCCGCACTGCGCCGAGGCCCTGTCGCACCGATGGCCTGAAACAATTTTCTGGCAGCTGCATTCTGCAAAGGGAAACTCTCCTCGGGCAGCAAACCACAGCCCCAACGCGCCTCGGATTGAGAAAGCAACGCAAGCCGTTTTCGCCCCCGGAGCCTCGTTCTCCATAGAGCGAACCGGGGCTGGGCTGCCCAGGCTCCCTGGGCCCTGCTGCTTTGCTGGGGGTCTCCGGTGCCCGAAACCCACTCCCCACGGGTTCTCCTTCGTGGGGAAGCAGGATTGGGCACTCGAAGGCCTTCTGCGCCGAAGCCCCAGACATGCCCCCTGAGCCAGCTCGGCCCCTCAGCGCCTAGGCCCCGTCGCACCGACGGCCCGAAACAATCTTCTGGGAACTGCATTCTGCAAAGGGTAACTCTCCTCGGGCAGCAAACCACAGCCCCAACGCGCCTCGGAACGAGAAAGCACTGCAAGCCGTTTTCGCCCCCGACCCCCCACTCTCCATAAAGGTAACCGAGGCTGGGCTGTCCTGGCTCCTTGGGCCCTGCTGCTTTGCTGGGGGTCTCCGGTGCCCGAAACCCACTCCCCACGGGTTCTCCTTCGTGGGGAAGCAGGATTGGGTGCGCGAAGGCCTTCTGCGCCCAGGCCCCAGCCATGCCCCCTGAGCTAGCTCGGCCGCGCAGCGCCTAGGCCCCGTCGCACCGACGGCCCGAAACAATCTTCTGGCAGCTGCATTCTGCAAAGGGTAACTCTCCTCGGGCAGTAAACCACAGCCCCAACGCGCCTCGGATCGAGAAAGCACCGCAAGCCGTTTTTGCCCCCAGCCCTCCGCTCTCCATCGGGCGAACTGGGGCAGGGCTGCCGAGGATCCCTGGGCCCTGCTGCTTTGCTGGGCATCTCCGGTGCCCGAATCCCACTCCCCACGGGTTCTCCTTCGAGGGGAAGCAGAATTGTGCGCGCGAAGGCCTTCTGCCCCCAGGCCCCAGCAATGCCCCCTGAGCCGGCTCGGCCGTGCAGCGCCGAGGCCCCGTCGCACCGACGGCCCCAAACAATCTTCTGGCAGCTGCATTCTGCAAAGGGAAACTCTCCTCGGGCAGCAAACCACAGCCCCAACGCGCCTCGGATGGAGAAAGCAACGCAAGCCGTTTTCGGCCCGGACCCCCACTCTCCATAGAGCGAACCTGGGCTGGCCTGCCCCGGCTCCCTGGGCCCTGCTGCTTTGCTGGGTGTCTCCAGTGTCCGAAACCCACTCCCCACGGGTTCTCCTTTGTGGGGAAGCAGGATTGGGCGCGCGAAGGCCTTTTGCGCCCAGGCCCCAGCCATGCCCCCTGAGCCAGCACGTCCGCTAAGCGCCGAGGCCCCGTCGCACCGACGGCCCGAAACAATCTTCTGGCAGCTGCAACCTGCAAAGGGAAACTCTCCTCGGGCAGCAAACCACAGCCCCAACGCGCCTCGGATCGAGAAAGCAACGCCAGCCGTTTTCGCCCCCGGCCCACGCCACTCCATAGGGCGAATGGGGGCTGGGCTGCCCCGGCTCCCTGGGCCCTGCTGCTTTGCTGGGGGTATCCAAGCCCGAAACCCACTCCCCACGGGTTCTCCTTCGTGGGGAAGCAGGATTGGGCGCACCAAGGCCTTCTACTCCCAGGCCCCAGCCATGCCCCTTGGTCCAGCTCGGCCGCACTGAGCCGAGGCCCTGTCGCACCGATGGCCTGAAACAATCTTCTGGCAGCTGCATTCTGCAAAGGGAAACTCTCCTCGGGCAGCAAACCACAGCCCCAACGCGCCTCGGATCAAGAAAGCAACGCAAGCCGTTTTGGTCCCCGGCCCCCCGCTCTCCATAGAGCGAACCGGGGCTGGGCTGCCCCAGCTCCCTGGGCCCTGCTGCTTTGCTGGGGGTCTCCGGTGCCTGAAACCCACTCCCCACGGGTTCTCCTTCGTGGGGAAGCAGGATTGGGCGCGCGAAGCCTTCTGCGCCAAGGCCCTAGCCATGCCCCCTGAGCCGGCTCCGCTGCCCAGCGCCGAGGTCCTTCGAATCGACGGCCATAAACGAACTTCTGGCAGCTGCATTCTGCAAAGGGAAACTCTCCTCGGGCAGCAAACCACAGCCCCAACGCGCCTCGGATCGAGAAAGCAACGCAAGCCGTTTTTGCCCCCAGCCCTCCGCTCTCCATCGGGCGAACTGGGGCAGGGCTGCCCCGGCTCCCTGGGCCCTGCTGCTTTGCTGGGTGTCTCCGGTGCCCGAAACCCACTCCCCACGGGTTCTCCTTCATTGGGAAGCAGGATTGGGCGCACGAAGGCCTTCTGCGCCCAGGCCCCAGCCATGCCCCCTGAGCCAGCTCGGCCGCTCAGCGCCGAGGCCCCGTCCCAACGACGGCCCGAAACAATCTTCTGGCAGCTGCATTCTGCAAAGGGAAACTCTCCTCGGGCAGCAAACCACAGCCCCAACGCGCCTCGGATCGAGAAAGCAATGCAAGCCGTTTTGGTCCCCGGCCACCCCCACTCCATAGGGCGAACCGGGGCTGGGCTGCCCCGGCTCCCTGGGCCCTGCTGCTTTGCTGGGGGTCTCCGGTGCCCGAACCCCACTCCCCACGGGTTCTCCTTCGTGGGGAAGCGGGAATGGGCGTGCGAATGCCTTCTGCGCCCAGGCCCCAGCCATGCCCCCTGAGCCAGCTCGGCCACTCAGCGCCGAGGCCCCGTCGCACCAACGGCCCCAAACAATCTTCTGGCAGCTGCATTCTGCAAAGGGAAACTCTCCTTGGGCAGCAAACCACAGCCCCAACGCGCCTCGGATCGAGAAAGCAACGCAAGCCGTTTTCGCCCCCGGCCCCCTGCCCTCCATCGGGCGAACTGGGGCAGGGCTGCCCCGGCTCCCTGGGCCCTGCTGCTTTGCTGGGGGTCTCCGGTGCCCGAAACCCACTCCCCACGGGTTCTCCTTCGTGGGGAAGCAGGATTGGGCGCACGAAGGCCTTCTGCGCCCAGGCCCCAGCCTTGCCCCCTGAGCCAGCTCGGCTGCTCAGCGCCGAGGCCCCGTCGCAACGACGGCCCCAAACAATCTTCTGGCAGCTGCATTCTGCAAAGGGAAACTCTCCTTGGGCAGCAAACCACAGCCCCAAAGCGCCTCGAATCGAGAAAGCAACGCAAGCCGTTTTCGCCCCCGGACCCCCCTCTCCATATGGCGAACCTGGGCTGGGCTGCCCTGGCTCCTTGGGCCCTGCTGCTTTGCTGGGGGTCTCCGGTGCCCGAAACCCACTCCCCACGGGTTCTCATTCGTGGGGAAGCGGGAATGGGCGTACGAAGGCCTTCTCCGCCCAGCCCCCAGCCATGCCCCCTGAGCCAGCTCGTACGATTAGCGCCGAGGCCCCGTCGCACCGATGGCCCGAAACAATCTTCTGGCAGCTGCATTCTGCAAAGGGAAACTCTCCTTGGGCAGCAAACCACAGCCCCAATGCGCCTCGGATCAAGAAAGCAACGCAAGCCGTTTTCGCCCCCGGACCCCCGCTCTCCATAGAGCGAACCGGAGCTGGGCTGCCCAGGCTCCCTGGGCCCTGCTGCTTTGCTGGGGGTCTCCGGTGCCCGAAACCCACTCCCCACGGGTTCTCCTTCGTGGGGAAGCAGGATTGGGCGCGCGAAGGCCTTCTGCGCCCAGGCACCAGCCATGCCCCTTGGTCCAGCTCGGCCGCACTGCGCCGAGGCCCTGTCGCACCGATGGCCTGAAACAATCTTCTGGCAGCTGCATTCTGCAAAGGGAAACTCTCCTCGGGCAGCAAACCACAGCCCCAACGCGCCTCGGATCGAGAAAGCAATGCAAGCCGTTTTGGTCCCCGGCCACCCCCACTCCATAGGGCGAACCGGGGCTGGGCTGCCCCGGCTCCCTGGGCCCTGCTGCTTTGCTGGGGGTCTCCGGTGCCCGAACCCCACTCCCCACGGGTTCTCCTTCGTGGGGAAGCGGGAATGGGAGTGCGAATGCCTTCTGCGCCCAGGCCCCAGCCATGCCCCCTGAGCCAGCTCGGCCACTCAGCGCCTAGGCCCCGTCGCACCAACGGCCCCAAACAATCTTCTGGCAGCTGCATTCTGCAAAGGGAAACTCTCCTTGGGCAGCAAACCACAGCCCCAACGCGCCTCGGATTGAGAAAGCAACGCAAGCCGTTTTCGCCCCCGGCCCCCTGCCCTCCATCGGGCGAACTGGGGCAGGGCTGCCCCGGCTCCCTGGGCCCTGCTGCTTTGCTGGGGGTCTCCGGTGCCCGAAACCCACTCCCCACGGGTTCTCCTTCGTGGGGAAGCAGGATTGGGCGCACGAAGGCCATCTGCGCCCAGGCCCCAGCCTTGCCCCCTGAGCCAGCTCGGCCGCTCAGCGCCGAGGCCCCGTCGCAACGACGGCCCCAAACAATCTTCTGGCAGCTGCATTCTGCAAAGGGAAACTCTCCTTGGGCAGCAAACCACAGCCCCAACGCGCCTCGAATCGAGAAAGCAACGCAAGCCGTTTTCGCCCCCGGACCCCCCTCTCCATATGGCGAACCTGGGCTGGGCTGCCCTGGCTCCCTGGGCCCTGCTGCTTTGCTGGGGGTCTCCGGTGCCCGAAACCCACTCCGCACGGGTTCTCATTCGTGGGGAAGCGGGAATGGGCGTACGAAGGCCTTCTGCGCCCAGCCCCCAGCCATGCCCCCTGAGCCAGCTCGTACGATTAGCGCCGAGGCCCCGTCGCACCGATGGCCCGAAACAATCTTCTGGCAGCTGCATTCTGCAAAGGGAAACTCTCCTTGGGCAGCAAACCACAGCCCCAATGCGCCTCGGATCAAGAAAGCAACGCAAGCCGTTTTCGCCCCCGGACCCCCGCTCTCCATAGAGCGAACCGGAGCTGGGCTGCCCAGGCTCCCTGGGCCCTGCTGCTTTGCTGGGGGTCTCCGGTGCCCGAAACCCACTCCCCACGGGTTCTCCTTCGTGGGGAAGCAGGATTGGGTGCGCGAAGGCCTTCTGCGCCCAGGCACCAGCCATGCCCTTTGGTCCAGCTCGGCCGCACTGCGCCGAGGCCCTGTCGCACCGATGGCCTGAAACAATCTTCTGGCAGCTGCATTCTGCAAAGGGAAACTCTCCTCGCGCAGCAAACCACAGCCCCAACGCGCCTCGGATCAAGAAAGCAACGCAAGCCGTTTTCGCCCCCGGACCCCCGCTCTCCATAGAGTGAACCGGGGCTGGGCTGCCCCGGCTCCCTGGGCCCTGCTGCTTTGCTGGGGGTCTCCGGTGCCTGAAACCCACTCCCCACGGGTTCTCCTTCGTGGGGAAGCAGGATTGGGCGCGCGAAGCCTTCTGCGCCCAGGCCCCAGCCATGCCCCCTGAGCCGGCTCCGCTGCCCAGCGCCGAGGTCCTTCGAATCGACGGCCATAAACGAACTTCTGGCAGCTGCATTCTGCAAAGGGAAACTCTCCTCGGGCAGCAAACCACAGCCCCAACACGCCTCGGATCGAGAAAGCAACGCAAGCCATTTTCGCCCCCGGCACCCCGCTCTCCATAGAGCGAACCGGGGCTGGGCTGCCCCGGCTCCCTGGGCCCTGCTGCTTTGCTGGGGGTCTCCGGTGCCTGAAACCCACTCCCCACGGGTTCTCCTTCGTGGGGAAGCAGGATTGGGCGCGCGAAACCTTCTGCGCCCAGGCCCCAGCCATGCCCCCTGAGCCGGCTCCGCTGCCCAGCGCCGAGGTCCTTCGAATCGACGGCCATAAACGAACTTCTGGCAGCTGCATTCTGCAAAGGGAAACTCTCCTCGGGCAGCAAACCACAGCCCCAACGCGCCTCGGATCAAGAAAGCAACGCAAGCCGTTTTTGCTCCCAGCCCTCCGCTCTCCATCGGGCGAACTGGGGCAGGGCTGCCCCGGCTCCCTGGGCCCTGCTGCTTTGCTGGGTGTCTCCGGTGCCCGAAACCCACTCCCCACGGGTTCTCCTTCATTGGGAAGCAGGATTGGGCGCACGAAGGCCTTCTGCGCCCAGGCCCCAGCCATGCCCCCTGAGCCAGCTCGGCCGCTCGGCGCCGAGGCCCCGTCGCAACGACCTCCCGAAACAATCTTCTGGCAGGTGCATTCTGCAAAGGGAAACTCTCCTCAGGCAGCAAACCACAGCCCCAACGCGCCTCGGATCGATAAAGCAACGCAAGCCGTTTTCGCCCCTGGCCCCCCGCTCTCCATAGGGCGAACCGGGGCTGGGCTGCCCTGGCTCCCTGGGCCCTGCTGCTTTGCTGGGGGTCTCCGGTGCCCGAACCCCACTCCCCACGGGTTCTCCTTCGTGGGGAAGCGGGAATGGGCGTGCGAAGGCCTTCTGCGCCCAGCCCCCAGCCATGCCCCCTGAGCCAGCTCGTACGATTAGCGCCGAGGCCCCGTCGCACCGATGGCCCGAAACAATCTTCTGGCAGCTGCATTCTGCAAAGGGAAACTCTCCTCGGGCAGCAAACCACAGCCCCAATGCGCCTCGGATCAAGAAAGCAACGCAAGCCGTTTTCGCCCCCGGACCCCCGCTCTCCATAGAGCGAACCGGAGCTGGGCTGCCCAGGCTCCCTGGGCCCTGCTGCTTTGCTGGGGGTCTCCGGTGCCCGAAACCCACTCCCCACGGGTTCTCCTTCGTGGGGAAGCAGGATTGGTCGCGCGAAGGCCTTCTGCGCCCAGGCACCAGCCATGCCCCTTGGTCCAGCTCGGCCGCACTGCGCCGAGGCCCTGTCGCACCGATGGCATGAAACAATCTTCTGGCAGCTGCATTCTGCAAAGGGAAACTCTCCTCGGGCAGCAAACCACAGCCCCAACGCGCCTCGGATCGAGAAAGCAACGCAAGCCGTTTTCGCCCCCGGCACCCCGCTCTCCATAGAGCGAACCGGGGCTGGGCTGCCCCGGCTCCCTGGGCCCTGCTGCTTTGCTGGGGTTCTCGGGTGCCCGAAACCCACTCCCCACGGGTTCTCCTTCGTGGGGAAGCAGGATTGGGCTCGCGAAGCCTTCTGCGCCCAGGCCTCAGCCATGCCCCCTGAGCCGGCTCCGCCACTCAGCGCCAAGGCTCCTTCGAATCGAGGGCCATAAACGAACTTCTGGCAGCTGCATTCTGCAAAGGGAAACTCTGCTCGGGCAGCAAACCACAGCCCCAACGCGCCTCGGATCGAGAAAGCAACGCAAGCCGTTTTTGCCCCCAGCCCTCCGCTCTCCATCGGGCGAACTGGGGTAGGGATGCCCAGGATCCCTGGGCCCTGCTGCTTTGCTGGGGGTCTCCGGTGCCCGAAACCCACTCCCCACGGGTTCTCCTTCATGGGGAAGCAGGATTGGGCGCGCGAAGGCCTTCTGCCCCCAGGCCCCAGCAATGCGCCCTGAGCCAGCTCGGCCGTGCAGCTCCTAGGCCCCGTCTCACCGACGGCCCCAAACAATCTTCCGGCAGCTGCATTCTGCAAAGGGAAACTCTCCTCGGGCAGCAAACCACAGCCCCAACGCGCCTCGGATCGAGAAAGCAACGCAAGCCGTTTTCGGCCCGGACCCCCGCTCTCCATAGAGCGAACCGGGGCTGGGCTGCCCCGGCTCCCTGGGCCCTGCTGCTTTGCTGGGGGTCTCCGGTGCCCGAAACCCACTCCCCACGGGTTCTCCTTCGTGGGGAAGCAGGATTGGGCGCACGAAGGCCATCTGCGCCCAGGCCCCAGCCTTGCCCCCTGAGCCAGCTCGGCCGCTCAGCGCCGAGGCCCCGTCGCAACGACGGCCCCAAACAATCTTCTGGCAGCTGCATTCTGCAAAGGGAAACTCTCCTTGGGCAGCAAACCACAGCCCCAACGCGCCTCGAATCGAGAAAGCAACGCAAGCCGTTTTCGCCCCCGGACCCCCCTCTCCATATGGCGAACCTGGGCTGGGCTGCCCTGGCTCCCTGGGCCCTGCTGCTTTGCTGGGGGTCTCCGGTGCCCGAAACCCACTCCGCACGGGTTCTCATTCGTGGGGAAGCGGGAATGGGCGTACGAAGGCCTTCTGCGCCCAGCCCCCAGCCATGCCCCCTGAGCCAGCTCATACGATTAGCGCCGAGGCCCCGTCGCACCGATGGCCCGAAACAATCTTCTGGCAGCTGCATTCTGCAAAGGGAAACTCTCCTTGGGCAGCAAACCACAGCCCCAATGCGCCTCGGATCAAGAAAGCAACGCAAGCCGTTTTCGCCCCCGGACCCCCGCTCTCCATAGAGCGAACCGGAGCTGGGCTGCCCAGGCTCCCTGGGCCCTGCTGCTTTGCTGGGGGTCTCCGGTGCCCGAAACCCACTCCCCACGGGTTCTCCTTCGTGGGGAAGCAGGATTGGGTGCGCGAAGGCCTTCTGCGCCCAGGCACCAGCCATGCCCTTTGGTCCAGCTCGGCCGCACTGCGCCGAGGCCCTGTCGCACCGATGGCCTGAAACAATCTTCTGGCAGCTGCATTCTGCAAAGGGAAACTCTCCTCGCGCAGCAAACCACAGCCCCAACGCGCCTCGGATCAAGAAAGCAACGCAAGCCGTTTTCGCCCCCGGACCCCCGCTCTCCATAGAGTGAACCGGGGCTGGGCTGCCCCGGCTCCCTGGGCCCTGCTGCTTTGCTGGGGGTCTCCGGTGCCTGAAACCCACTCCCCACGGGTTCTCCTTCGTGGGGAAGCAGGATTGGGCGCGCGAAGCCTTCTGCGCCCAGGCCCCAGCCATGCCCCCTGAGCCGGCTCCGCTGCCCAGCGCCGAGGTCCTTCGAATCGACGGCCATAAACGAACTTCTGGCAGCTGCATTCTGCAAAGGGAAACTCTCCTCGGGCAGCAAACCACAGCCCCAACACGCCTCGGATCGAGAAAGCAACGCAAGCCATTTTCGCCCCCGGCACCCCGCTCTCCATAGAGCGAACCGGGGCTGGGCTGCCCCGGCTCCCTGGGCCCTGCTGCTTTGCTGGGGGTCTCCGGTGCCTGAAACCCACTCCCCACGGGTTCTCCTTCGTGGGGAAGCAGGATTGGGCGCGCGAAACCTTCTGCGCCCAGGCCCCAGCCATGCCCCCTGAGCCGGCTCCGCTGCCCAGCGCCGAGGTCCTTCGAATCGACGGCCATAAACGAACTTCTGGCAGCTGCATTCTGCAAAGGGAAACTCTCCTCGGGCAGCAAACCACAGCCCCAACGCGCCTCGGATCAAGAAAGCAACGCAAGCCGTTTTTGCTCCCAGCCCTCCGCTCTCCATCGGGCGAACTGGGGCAGGGCTGCCCCGGCTCCCTGGGCCCTGCTGCTTTGCTGGGTGTCTCCGGTGCCCGAAACCCACTCCCCACGGGTTCTCCTTCATTGGGAAGCAGGATTGGGCGCACGAAGGCCTTCTGCGCCCAGGCCCCAGCCATGCCCCCTGAGCCAGCTCGGCCGCTCGGCGCCGAGGCCCCGTCGCAACGACCTCCCGAAACAATCTTCTGGCAGGTGCATTCTGCAAAGGGAAACTCTCCTCAGGCAGCAAACCACAGCCCCAACGCGCCTCGGATCGATAAAGCAACGCAAGCCGTTTTCGCCCCTGGCCCCCCGCTCTCCATAGGGCGAACCGGGGCTGGGCTGCCCTGGCTCCCTGGGCCCTGCTGCTTTGCTGGGGGTCTCCGGTGCCCGAACCCCACTCCCCACGGGTTCTCCTTCGTGGGGAAGCGGGAATGGGCGTGCGAAGGCCTTCTGCGCCCAGCCCCCAGCCATGCCCCCTGAGCCAGCTCGTACGATTAGCGCCGAGGCCCCGTCGCACCGATGGCCCGAAACAATCTTCTGGCAGCTGCATTCTGCAAAGGGAAACTCTCCTCGGGCAGCAAACCACAGCCCCAATGCGCCTCGGATCAAGAAAGCAACGCAAGCCGTTTTCGCCCCCGGACCCCCGCTCTCCATAGAGCGAACCGGAGCTGGGCTGCCCAGGCTCCCTGGGCCCTGCTGCTTTGCTGGGGGTCTCCGGTGCCCGAAACCCACTCCCCACGGGTTCTCCTTCGTGGGGAAGCAGGATTGGTCGCGCGAAGGCCTTCTGCGCCCAGGCACCAGCCATGCCCCTTGGTCCAGCTCGGCCGCACTGCGCCGAGGCCCTGTCGCACCGATGGCATGAAACAATCTTCTGGCAGCTGCATTCTGCAAAGGGAAACTCTCCTCGGGCAGCAAACCACAGCCCCAACGCGCCTCGGATCGAGAAAGCAACGCAAGCCGTTTTCGCCCCCGGCACCCCGCTCTCCATAGAGCGAACCGGGGCTGGGCTGCCCCGGCTCCCTGGGCCCTGCTGCTTTGCTGGGGTTCTCGGGTGCCCGAAACCCACTCCCCACGGGTTCTCCTTCGTGGGGAAGCAGGATTGGGCTCGCGAAGCCTTCTGCGCCCAGGCCTCAGCCATGCCCCCTGAGCCGGCTCCGCCACTCAGCGCCAAGGCTCCTTCGAATCGAGGGCCATAAACGAACTTCTGGCAGCTGCATTCTGCAAAGGGAAACTCTGCTCGGGCAGCAAACCACAGCCCCAACGCGCCTCGGATCGAGAAAGCAACGCAAGCCGTTTTTGCCCCCAGCCCTCCGCTCTCCATCGGGCGAACTGGGGTAGGGATGCCCAGGATCCCTGGGCCCTGCTGCTTTGCTGGGGGTCTCCGGTGCCCGAAACCCACTCCCCACGGGTTCTCCTTCATGGGGAAGCAGGATTGGGCGCGCGAAGGCCTTCTGCCCCCAGGCCCCAGCAATGCGCCCTGAGCCAGCTCGGCCGTGCAGCTCCTAGGCCCCGTCTCACCGACGGCCCCAAACAATCTTCCGGCAGCTGCATTCTGCAAAGGGAAACTCTCCTCGGGCAGCAAACCACAGCCCCAACGCGCCTCGGATCGAGAAAGCAACGCAAGCCGTTTTCGGCCCGGACCCCCGCTCTCCATAGAGCGAACCGGGGCTGGGCTGCCCCGGCTCCCTGGGCCCTGCTGCTTTGCTGGGGGTCTCCGGTGCCCGAAACCCACTCCCCACGGGTTCTCCTTTGTGGGGAAGCAGGATTGGGCGCGCGAAGGCCTTCTGCGCCCAGGCCCCAGCCATGCCCCCTGAGACAGCATGTCCGCTCAGCGCCGAGGCCCCGTCGCACCGAAGGCCCGAAACAATCTTCTGGCAGCTGCATTCTGCAAAGGGAAACTCTCCTAGGGCAGCAAACCACAGCCCCAATGCGCCTCGGATCGAGAAAGCATCGCAAGTCGTTTTCGCCCCCGGAGCCCCGTTCTCCATAGAGCGAACCGGGGCTGGGCTGCCCCGGCTCCCTGGGCCCTGCTGCTTTGCTGGGGGTCTCCGGTGCCTGAAACCCACTCCCCACGGGTTCTCCTTCGTGGGGAAGCAGGATTGGGCGCGCAAAGGCCTTCTGCGCCCAGGCCCCAGCCATGCCCCCTGAGACGGCTCCGCCACTCAGCGCCGAGGCTCTTTCGAATCTAGGGCCATAAACGAACTTCTGGCAGCTGCATTCTGCAAAGGGAAACTCTCCTCGGGCAGCAAACCACAGCCCCAACGCGCCTCGGATCGAGAAAGCAACGCAAGCCGTTTTCGCCCCCGGAGCCCCGTTCTCCATAGAGCGAACCGGGGCTGGGCTGCCCAGGCTCCCTGGGCCCTGCTGCTTTGCTGGGGGTCTCCGGTGCCCGAAACCCACTCCCCACGGGTTCTCCTTCGTGGGGAAGCAGGATTGGGCGCGCGAAGGCCTTCTGCGCCCAGGCCCCAGCCATGCCCCATGAGCCATCTCGGCCGAGCAGCGCCTAGGCCCCGTCGCACCGACGGCCCCAAACAATCTTCTGGCAGCTGCATTCTGCAAAGGGAAACTCTCCTCGGGCAGCAAACCACAGCCCCAACTCGCCTCGGATCAAGAAAGCAACGCAAGCCGTTTTCGCCCCCGGCCCCCCGCTCTCCATAGAGCGAACCGGGGCTGGGCTGCCCGGGCTCCCTGGGCCCTGCTGCGTTGCTGGGGGTCTCCGGTGCCCGAAACCCACTCCCCACGGGTTCTCCTTCGTGGGGAAGAAGGATTGGGCGCGCGAAGCCTTCTGCGCCCAGGCACCAGCCATGCCCCCTGAGCCGGCTCCGCTGCCCAGCGCCTAGGTCCTTCGAATCGACGGCCATAAACGAACTTCTGGCAGCTGCATTCTGCAAAGGGAAACTCTCCTCGGGCAGCAAATCACAGCCCCAACGCGCCTCGGATCGAGAAAGCAACGCAAGCCGTTTTCGCCCCCGGCCCTCCGCTCTCCATAGAGCGAACCCGGGCTGGGCTGTCCTGGCTCCTTGGGCCCTGCTGCTTTGCTGGAGGTCTCCGGTGCCCGAATCCCACTCCCCACGGGTTCTCCTTCGTGGGGAAGCAGGATTGGGCGCGCGAAGGCCTTCTGCCCCCAGGCCCCAGCAATGCCCCCTGAGCCAGCTCGGCCGTGCAGCGCCGAGGCCCCGTCGCACCGACGGCCCCAAACAATCTTCTGGCAGCTGCATTCTGCAAAGGGAAACTCTCCTCGGGCAGCAAACCACAGCCCCAACGCGCCTCGGATGGAGAAAGCAACGCAAGCCATTTTCGGCCCGGACCCCCGCTCTCCATAGAGCGAACCGGGGCTGGGCTGCCCCGGCTCCCTGGGCCCTGCTGCTTTGCTGGGTGTCTCCAGTGCCCGAAACCCACTCCCCACGGGTTCTCCTTTGTGGGGAAGCAGGATTGGGCGCGCGAAGGCCTTCTGCGCCCAGGCCCCAGCCAGGCCCCCTGAGCCAGCACGTCCGCTCAGCGCCGAGGCCCCGTCGCACCGACGGCCCGAAACAATCTTCTGGCAGCTGCATTCTGCAAAGGGAAACTCTCCTCGGGCAGCAAACCACAGCCCCAACGCGCCTCTGATCGAGAAAAAACTGCAAGCTGTTTTCCCCCCCGACCCCCCACTCTCCAAAAAGGTAACCGGGGCTGGGCTGCCCTGGCTCCTTGGGCCCTGCTGCTTTGCTGGGGGTCTCCGGTGCCCGAAACCCACTCCCCACGGGTTCTCCTTCGTGGGGAAGCAGGATTGGCCGCGCGAAGCCTTCTGCGCCCAGGCCCCAGCCATGCCCCCTGAGCCAGCTCGGCCGCTCAGCGCCGAGGCCCCGTTGCACCGACGGCCCCAAACAATCTTCTGGCAGCTGCATTCTGCAAAGGGAAACTCTCCTCGGGCAGCAAACCACAGCCCCAACGCGCCTCGGATCGAGAAAGCAATGCAGGCCGTTTTCGCCCACGGCCCCCCGCTCTACATACGGCGAACCGGGGCTGGGCTGCCCTGGCTCCTTGGGCCCTGCTGCTTTGCTGGGGATCTCCGGTGCCTGAAACCCACTCCCCACGGGTTCTCCTTCGTGGGAAAGCAGGATTGGGCGCGCGAATGCCTTCTGCGCCCAGGCCCCAGGCATGCCCCCTGAGCCAGCTTGGCGACACAGCGCCGAGGCCCCATCGCACCGATGGCCCCAAACGATCTCCCGGCAGCTGCATTCTGCAAAGGGAAACTCTCCTCGGGCAGCAAACCACAGCCCCAACGCGCCTCGGATCGAGAAAGCAACGCAAGCCGTTTTCGCCCCCGGCCCCCCGCTCTCCATAGGGCGAACCTGGGCTGGGCTGCCCTGGCTCCCTGGGTCCTGCTGCTTTGCTGGGGGTCTCCGGTGCCCGAATCCCACTCCCCACGGATTCTCCTTCGTGGGGAAGCAGGATTGGGCGTGCGAGGCCTTCTGCGCCCAGGCCCCAGCCATGCCCCCTGAGCCAGCTCGGCTGCTCAGCGCCGAGGCCCCGTCACACCGATGGCCCGAAGCAATCTTCTGGCAGCTGCAACCTGCAAAGGGAAACTCTCCTCGGGCAGCAAACCACAGCCCCAACGCGCCTCGGAACGAGAAAGCACTGCAAGCCGTTTTCGCCCCCGACCCCCCACTCTCCATAAAGGTAACCGAGGCTGGGCTGCCCCGGCTCCCTGGGCCCTGCTGCTTTGCTGGGGGTCTCCGGTGCCCGAAACCCACTCCCCACGGGTTCTCCTTCGTGGGGAAGCAGGATTGGGCGCGCCAAGGTCTTCTACGCCCAAGCCCCAGCCATGCCCCTTGGTCCAGCTCGGCCGCACTGCGCCGAGGCCCTGTCGCACCGATGGCCTGAAACAATTTTCTGGCAGCTGCATTCTGCAAAGGGAAACTCTCCTCGGGCAGCAAACCACAGCCCCAACGCGCCTCGGATTGAGAAAGCAACGCAAGCCGTTTTCGCCCCCGGAGCCTCGTTCTCCATAGAGCGAACCGGGGCTGGGCTGCCCAGGCTCCCTGGGCCCTGCTGCTTTGCTGGGGGTCTCCGGTGCCCGAAACCCACTCCCCACGGGTTCTCCTTCGTGGGGAAGCAGGATTGGGCACTCGAAGGCCTTCTGCGCCGAAGCCCCAGACATGCCCCCTGAGCCAGCTCGGCCCCTCAGCGCCTAGGCCCCGTCGCACCGACGGCCCGAAACAATCTTCTGGGAACTGCATTCTGCAAAGGGTAACTCTCCTCGGGCAGCAAACCACAGCCCCAACGCGCCTCGGAACGAGAAAGCACTGCAAGCCGTTTTCGCCCCCGACCCCCCACTCTCCATAAAGGTAACCGAGGCTGGGCTGTCCTGGCTCCTTGGGCCCTGCTGCTTTGCTGGGGGTCTCCGGTGCCCGAAACCCACTCCCCACGGGTTCTCCTTCGTGGGGAAGCAGGATTGGGTGCGCGAAGGCCTTCTGCGCCCAGGCCCCAGCCATGCCCCCTGAGCTAGCTCGGCCGCGCAGCGCCTAGGCCCCGTCGCACCGACGGCCCGAAACAATCTTCTGGCAGCTGCATTCTGCAAAGGGTAACTCTCCTCGGGCAGTAAACCACAGCCCCAACGCGCCTCGGATCGAGAAAGCACCGCAAGCCGTTTTTGCCCCCAGCCCTCCGCTCTCCATCGGGCGAACTGGGGCAGGGCTGCCGAGGATCCCTGGGCCCTGCTGCTTTGCTGGGCATCTCCGGTGCCCGAATCCCACTCCCCACGGGTTCTCCTTCGAGGGGAAGCAGAATTGTGCGCGCGAAGGCCTTCTGCCCCCAGGCCCCAGCAATGCCCCCTGAGCCGGCTCGGCCGTGCAGCGCCGAGGCCCCGTCGCACCGACGGCCCCAAACAATCTTCTGGCAGCTGCATTCTGCAAAGGGAAACTCTCCTCGGGCAGCAAACCACAGCCCCAACGCGCCTCGGATGGAGAAAGCAACGCAAGCCGTTTTCGGCCCGGACCCCCACTCTCCATAGAGCGAACCTGGGCTGGCCTGCCCCGGCTCCCTGGGCCCTGCTGCTTTGCTGGGTGTCTCCAGTGTCCGAAACCCACTCCCCACGGGTTCTCCTTTGTGGGGAAGCAGGATTGGGCGCGCGAAGGCCTTTTGCGCCCAGGCCCCAGCCATGCCCCCTGAGCCAGCACGTCCGCTAAGCGCCGAGGCCCCGTCGCACCGACGGCCCGAAACAATCTTCTGGCAGCTGCAACCTGCAAAGGGAAACTCTCCTCGGGCAGCAAACCACAGCCCCAACGCGCCTCGGATCGAGAAAGCAACGCCAGCCGTTTTCGCCCCCGGCCCACGCCACTCCATAGGGCGAATGGGGGCTGGGCTGCCCCGGCTCCCTGGGCCCTGCTGCTTTGCTGGGGGTATCCAAGCCCGAAACCCACTCCCCACGGGTTCTCCTTCGTGGGGAAGCAGGATTGGGCGCGCCAAGGCCTTCTACTCCCAGGCCCCAGCCATGCCCCTTGGTCCAGCTCGGCCGCACTGCGCCGAGGCCCTGTCGCACCGATGGCCTGAAACAATCTTCTGGCAGCTGCATTCTGCAAAGGGAAACTCTCCTCGGGCAGCAAACCACAGCCCCAACGCGCCTCGGATCAAGAAAGCAACGCAAGCCGTTTTGGTCCCCGGCCCCCCGCTCTCCATAGAGCGAACCGGGGCTGGGCTGCCCCAGCTCCCTGGGCCCTGCTGCTTTGCTGGGGGTCTCCGGTGCCTGAAACCCACTCCCCACGGGTTCTCCTTCGTGGGGAAGCAGGATTGGGCGCGCGAAGCCTTCTGCGCCAAGGCCCTAGCCATGCCCCCTGAGCCGGCTCCGCTGCCCAGCGCCGAGGTCCTTCGAATCGACGGCCATAAACGAACTTCTGGCAGCTGCATTCTGCAAAGGGAAACTCTCCTCGGGCAGCAAACCACAGCCCCAACGCGCCTCGGATCGAGAAAGCAACGCAAGCCGTTTTTGCCCCCAGCCCTCCGCTCTCCATCGGGCGAACTGGGGCAGGGCTGCCCCGGCTCCCTGGGCCCTGCTGCTTTGCTGGGTGTCTCCGGTGCCCGAAACCCACTCCCCACGGGTTCTCCTTCATTGGGAAGCAGGATTGGGCGCACGAAGGCCTTCTGCGCCCAGGCCCCAGCCATGCCCCCTGAGCCAGCTCGGCCGCTCAGCGCCGAGGCCCCGTCCCAACGACGGCCCGAAACAATCTTCTGGCAGCTGCATTCTGCAAAGGGAAACTCTCCTCGGGCAGCAAACCACAGCCCCAACGCGCCTCGGATCGAGAAAGCAATGCAAGCCGTTTTGGTCCCCGGCCACCCCCACTCCATAGGGCGAACCGGGGCTGGGCTGCCCCGGCTCCCTGGGCCCTGCTGCTTTGCTGGGGGTCTCCGGTGCCCGAACCCCACTCCCCACGGGTTCTCCTTCGTGGAGAAGCGGGAATGGGCGTGCGAATGCCTTCTGCGCCCAGGCCCCAGCCATGCCCCCTGAGCCAGCTCGGCCACTCAGCGCCGAGGCCCCGTCGCACCAACGGCCCCAAACAATCTTCTGGCAGCTGCATTCTGCAAAGGGAAACTCTCCTTGGGCAGCAAACCACAGCCCCAACGCGCCTCGGATCGAGAAAGCAACGCAAGCCGTTTTCGCCCCCGGCCCCCTGCCCTACATCGGGCGAACTGGGGCAGGGCTGCCCCGGCTCCCTGGGCCCTGCTGCTTTGCTGGGGGTCTCCGGTGCCCGAAACCCACTCCCCACGGGTTCTCCTTCGTGGGGAAGCAGGATTGGGCGCACGAAGGCCTTCTGCGCCCAGGCCCCAGCCTTGCCCCCTGAGCCAGCTCGGCTGCTCAGCGCCGAGGCCCCGTCGCAACGACGGCCCCAAACAATCTTCTGGCAGCTGCATTCTGCAAAGGGAAACTCTCCTTGGGCAGCAAACCACAGCCCCAAAGCGCCTCGAATCGAGAAAGCAACGCAAGCCGTTTTCGCCCCCGGACCCCCCTCTCCATATGGCGAACCTGGGCTGGGCTGCCCTGGCTCCTTGGGCCCTGCTGCTTTGCTGGGGGTCTCCGGTGCCCGAAACCCACTCCCCACGGGTTCTCATTCGTGGGGAAGCGGGAATGGGCGTACGAAGGCCTTCTGCGCCCAGCCCCCAGCCATGCCCCCTGAGCCAGCTCGTACGATTAGCGCCGAGGCCCCGTCGCACCGATGGCCCGAAACAATCTTCTGGCAGCTGCATTCTGCAAAGGGAAACTCTCCTTGGGCAGCAAACCACAGCCCCAATGCGCCTCGGATCAAGAAAGCAACGCAAGCCGTTTTCGCCCCCGGACCCCCGCTCTCCATAGAGCGAACCGGAGCTGGGCTGCCCAGGCTCCCTGGGCCCTGCTGCTTTGCTGGGGGTCTCCGGTGCCCGAAACCCACTCCCCACGGGTTCTCCTTCGTGGGGAAGCAGGATTGGGCGCGCGAAGGCCTTCTGCGCCCAGGCACCAGCCATGCCCCTTGGTCCAGCTCGGCCGCACTGCGCCGAGGCCCTGTCGCACCGATGGCCTGAAACAATCTTCTGGCAGCTGCATTCTGCAAAGGGAAACTCTCCTCGGGCAGCAAACCACAGCCCCAACGCGCCTCGGATCGAGAAAGCAATGCAAGCCGTTTTGGTCCCCGGCCACCCCCACTCCATAGGGCGAACCGGGGCTGGGCTGCCCCGGCTCCCTGGGCCCTGCTGCTTTGCTGGGGGTCTCCGGTGCCCGAACCCCACTCCCCACGGGTTCTCCTTCGTGGGGAAGCGGGAATGGGAGTGCGAATGCCTTCTGCGCCCAGGCCCCAGCCATGCCCCCTGAGCCAGCTCGGCCACTCAGCGCCTAGGCCCCGTCGCACCAACGGCCCCAAACAATCTTCTGGCAGCTGCATTCTGCAAAGGGAAACTCTCCTTGGGCAGCAAACCACAGCCCCAACGCGCCTCGGATTGAGAAAGCAACGCAAGCCGTTTTCGCCCCCGGCCCCCTGCCCTCCATCGGGCGAACTGGGGCAGGGCTGCCCCGGCTCCCTGGGCCCTGCTGCTTTGCTGGGGGTCTCCGGTGCCCGAAACCCACTCCCCACGGGTTCTCCTTCGTGGGGAAGCAGGATTGGGCGCACGAAGGCCATCTGCGCCCAGGCCCCAGCCTTGCCCCCTGAGCCAGCTCGGCCGCTCAGCGCCGAGGCCCCGTCGCAACGACGGCCCCAAACAATCTTCTGGCAGCTGCATTCTGCAAAGGGAAACTCTCCTTGGGCAGCAAACCACAGCCCCAACGCGCCTCGAATCGAGAAAGCAACGCAAGCCGTTTTCGCCCCCGGACCCCCCTCTCCATATGGCGAACCTGGGCTGGGCTGCCCTGGCTCCCTGGGCCCTGCTGCTTTGCTGGGGGTCTCCGGTGCCCGAAACCCACTCCGCACGGGTTCTCATTCGTGGGGAAGCGGGAATGGGCGTACGAAGGCCTTCTGCGCCCAGCCCCCAGCCATGCCCCCTGAGCCAGCTCGTACGATTAGCGCCGAGGCCCCGTCGCACCGATGGCCCGAAACAATCTTCTGGCAGCTGCATTCTGCAAAGGGAAACTCTCCTTGGGCAGCAAACCACAGCCCCAATGCGCCTCGGATCAAGAAAGCAACGCAAGCCGTTTTCGCCCCCGGACCCCCGCTCTCCATAGAGCGAACCGGAGCTGGGCTGCCCAGGCTCCCTGGGCCCTGCTGCTTTGCTGGGGGTCTCCGGTGCCCGAAACCCACTCCCCACGGGTTCTCCTTCGTGGGGAAGCAGGATTGGGTGCGCGAAGGCCTTCTGCGCCCAGGCACCAGCCATGCCCTTTGGTCCAGCTCGGCCGCACTGCGCCGAGGCCCTGTCGCACCGATGGCCTGAAACAATCTTCTGGCAGCTGCATTCTGCAAAGGGAAACTCTCCTCGCGCAGCAAACCACAGCCCCAACGCGCCTCGGATCAAGAAAGCAACGCAAGCCGTTTTCGCCCCCGGACCCCCGCTCTCCATAGAGTGAACCGGGGCTGGGCTGCCCCGGCTCCCTGGGCCCTGCTGCTTTGCTGGGGGTCTCCGGTGCCTGAAACCCACTCCCCACGGGTTCTCCTTCGTGGGGAAGCAGGATTGGGCGCGCGAAGCCTTCTGCGCCCAGGCCCCAGCCATGCCCCCTGAGCCGGCTCCGCTGCCCAGCGCCGAGGTCCTTCGAATCGACGGCCATAAACGAACTTCTGGCAGCTGCATTCTGCAAAGGGAAACTCTCCTCGGGCAGCAAACCACAGCCCCAACACGCCTCGGATCGAGAAAGCAACGCAAGCCATTTTCGCCCCCGGCACCCCGCTCTCCATAGAGCGAACCGGGGCTGGGCTGCCCCGGCTCCCTGGGCCCTGCTGCTTTGCTGGGGGTCTCCGGTGCCTGAAACCCACTCCCCACGGGTTCTCCTTCGTGGGGAAGCAGGATTGGGCGCGCGAAACCTTCTGCGCCCAGGCCCCAGCCATGCCCCCTGAGCCGGCTCCGCTGCCCAGCGCCGAGGTCCTTCGAATCGACGGCCATAAACGAACTTCTGGCAGCTGCATTCTGCAAAGGGAAACTCTCCTCGGGCAGCAAACCACAGCCCCAACGCGCCTCGGATCAAGAAAGCAACGCAAGCCGTTTTTGCTCCCAGCCCTCCGCTCTCCATCGGGCGAACTGGGGCAGGGCTGCCCCGGCTCCCTGGGCCCTGCTGCTTTGCTGGGTGTCTCCGGTGCCCGAAACCCACTCCCCACGGGTTCTCCTTCATTGGGAAGCAGGATTGGGCGCACGAAGGCCTTCTGCGCCCAGGCCCCAGCCATGCCCCCTGAGCCAGCTCGGCCGCTCGGCGCCGAGGCCCCGTCGCAACGACCTCCCGAAACAATCTTCTGGCAGGTGCATTCTGCAAAGGGAAACTCTCCTCGGGCAGCAAACCACAGCCCCAACGCGCCTCGGATCGATAAAGCAACGCAAGCCGTTTTCGCCCCTGGCCCCCCGCTCTCCATAGGGCGAACCGGGGCTGGGCTGCCCTGGCTCCCTGGGCCCTGCTGCTTTGCTGGGGGTCTCCGGTGCCCGAACCCCACTCCCCACGGGTTCTCCTTCGTGGGGAAGCGGGAATGGGCGTGCGAAGGCCTTCTGCGCCCAGCCCCCAGCCATGCCCCCTGAGCCAGCTCGTACGATTAGCGCCGAGGCCCCGTCGCACCGATGGCCCGAAACAATCTTCTGGCAGCTGCATTCTGCAAAGGGAAACTCTCCTCGGGCAGCAAACCACAGCCCCAATGCGCCTCGGATCAAGAAAGCAACGCAAGCCGTTTTCGCCCCCGGACCCCCGCTCTCCATAGAGCGAACCGGAGCTGGGCTGCCCAGGCTCCCTGGGCCCTGCTGCTTTGCTGGGGGTCTCCGGTGCCCGAAACCCACTCCCCACGGGTTCTCCTTCGTGGGGAAGCAGGATTGGTCGCGCGAAGGCCTTCTGCGCCCAGGCACCAGCCATGCCCCTTGGTCCAGCTCGGCCGCACTGCGCCGAGGCCCTGTCGCACCGATGGCATGAAACAATCTTCTGGCAGCTGCATTCTGCAAAGGGAAACTCTCCTCGGGCAGCAAACCACAGCCCCAACGCGCCTCGGATCGAGAAAGCAACGCAAGCCGTTTTCGCCCCCGGCCCCCCGCTCTCCATAGAGCGAACCGGGGCTGGGCTGCCCCGGCTCCCTGGGCCCTGCTGCTTTGCTGGGGTTCTCGGGTGCCCGAAACCCACTCCCCACGGGTTCTCCTTCGTGGGGAAGCAGGATTGGGCGCGCGAAGGCCTTCTGCGCCCAGGCCCCAGCCATGCCCCCTGAGCCAGCTCGGCCGCTCAGCGCCGATGCCCCGTCCAACCGACGGCCCCAAACAATCTTCTGGCAGCTGCATTCTGCAAAGGGAAACTCTCCTCGGGCAGCAAACCACAGCCCCAACGCGCCTCGGATCGAGAAAGCAACGCAAGCCGTTTTTGCCCCCAGCCCTCAGCTCTCCATCGGGCGAACTGGGGCAGGGCTGCCCCGGCTGCCTGGGCCCTGCTGCTTTGCTGGGTGTCTCCGGTGCCCGAAACCCACTCCCCACGGGTTCTCCTTCATTGGGAAGCAGGATTGGGCGCACGAAGGCCTTCTGCGCCCAGGCCCCAGCCATGCCCCCTGAGCCAGCTCGGCCGCTCAGCGCCGAGGCCCCGTCGCAACGACGGCCCGAAATAATCTTCTGGCAGCTGCATTCTGCAAAGGGAAACTCTCCTCGGGCAGCAAACCACAGCCCCAACGCGCCTCGGATCGAGAAAGCAATGCAAGCCGTTTTGGTCCCCGGCCACCCCCACTCCATAGGGCGAACCGAGGCTGGGCTGCCCCGGCTCCCTGGGCCGTGCTGCTTTGCTGGGGGTCTCCGGTGCCCGAAACCCACTCCCCACGGGTTCTCCTTCGTGGGGAAGCAGGATTGGGCGCGCAAAGGCCTTCTGCGTCCAGGCCCCAGCCATGCCCCCTGAGCCAGCTAGGCGACTCAGCGAAGAGGCCCCGTCGCACTGACGGCCCCAAACAATCTTCTGGCAGCTGCATTCTGCAAAGGGAAACTCTCCTTGGGCAGCAAACCACAGCCCCAACGCGCCTCGGATCGAGAAAGCAACGCAAGCCGTTTTCGCCCCCGGCCCCCCCCACTCCATATGGCGAACCTGGGCTGGGCTGCCCTGGCTCCCTGGGCCCTGCTGCTTTGCTGGGGGTCTCCGGTGCCCGAAACCCACTCCCCACGGGTTCTCATTCGTGGGGAAGCAGGATTGGGCGCGCAAAGGCCTTCTGCGCCCAGCCCCCAGCCATGCCCCCTAAGCCAGCTCGTACGATTAGCCCCGAGGCCCCGTCGCACCGATGGCCCGAAACAATCTTCTGGCAGCTGCAACCTGCAAAGGGAAACTCTCCTCGGGCAGCAAACCACAGCCCCAACGCGCCTCGGATCGAGAAAGTAACGCAAGCCGTTTTCGCCCCCGCCCCTCCGCTATCCATAGGGTGAACCGGGGCTGGGCTGCCCCGGCTCCCTGGGCCCTGCTGCTTTGCTGGGGGTCTCCGGTGCCCTAAACCCACTCCCCACGGGTTCTCCTTCGTAGGGAAGCAGGATTGGGCGCGCGAAGCCTTCTGCGCCCAGGCCCCAGCCATGCCCCCTGAGCCAGCTCGGCCTCTCAGCTCTGAGGCCCCGTCGCACCGACGGCCCCAAACAATCTTCTGGCAGCTGCATTCTGCAAAGGGAAACTCTCCTCGGGCAGCAAACCACAGCCCCAACGCGCCTCGGATCGAGAAAGCAACGCAAGCCGTTTTCGCCCCCGGCCCACGCAACTCCATAGGGCGAACCGGGGCTGGGCTGCCCCGGCTGCCTGGGCCCTGCTGCTTTGCTGGGGGTCTCCGGTGCCCGAAACCCACTCCCCACGGGTTCTCCTTCGTGGTTAATCAGGATTGGGCGCGCGAAGGCCTTCTGCGCCCAGGCCCCAGCCATGCCCCCTGAGCCAGCAAGGCCGCTCAGCGCCGAGGACCCGTCGCACCGACGGCCCCAAACAATCTTCTGGCAGCTGCATTCTGCAAAGGGAAACTCTCCTCGGGCAGCAATCCACAACCCCAACGAGCCTCGGATCGAGAAAGCAACGCAAGCCGTTTTCGCCCCCGGCCCCCCGCTCTCCATAGGGCGAACCTGGGCTGGGCTACCCGGGCTCCCTGGGCCCTGCTGCTTTGCTGGGGGTCTCCGGTGCCCGAAACCCACTCCCCACGGGTTCTCATTCGTGGGGAAGCAGGATTGGGCGCGCAAAGGCCTTCTTCGCCAAGGCCACAGCCATGCCCCCTGAGCAGGCTCGGCGTCTCAGCGCCGATGCCCCGTCCAACCGACTGCCCCAAACAATCTTCTGGCAGCTGCATTCTGCAAAGGGAAACTCTCCTCGGGCAGCAAACCACAACCCCAACGAGCCTCGGATCGAGAAATCAACGCAAGCCGTTTTCTCCCCCGGCCCCCCGCTCTCGATAGGCCTAAACGGGGCTGGTCTGCCCAAGCTCCCTGGGCCCTGCTGCTTTGCTGGAGGTCTCCGGTGTCCGAAACCCACTTCCCACGGGTTCTCCTTCGTGGGGAAGCAGGATTGGGCGCGCGAAGCCTTCTGCGCCCATTCCCCAGCCATGCCCCCTGAGCCAGCTCGGCGTCTCAGCGCTGAGGCCCCGTCGCACCGACGGCCCGAAACAATCTTCTGGCAGCTGCATTCTGCAAAGGGAAACTCTCCTCGGGCAGCAAACCACAGCCCCAACGCGCCTCGGATCGAGAAAGCAACGCAAGCCGTTTTCGCCCCCGGACCCCCGCTCTCCATAGGGCTAATCGGGGCTGGGCTGCCCTGGCTCCTTGGGCCCTGCTGCTTTGCTGGGGGTCTCCGGTGCCCGAAACCCACTCCCCACGGGTTCTCCTTCGTGGGGAAGCAGGATTGGGCGAGCGAAGGCCTTCTGCGCCCAGGCCCGAGCCTTGTCCCCTGAGCCAGCTCGGCTGCTCAGCGCTGAGGCCCCGTCGCACCGACGGCCCCAAACAATCTTCTGGCAGCTGCACTCTGCAAAGGAAAATTCTCCTCGGGAAGCAAACCACAGCCCCAACGCGCCTCGGATCGAGAAAGCAACGCAAGCCTTTTTCGCCCCCGACCCCCCGCTATCCATAGGGCTAACCGGGGCTGGGCTGCCCTGGCTCATTGGGTCCTGCTGCTTTGCTGGGGGTCTCCGGTGCCCGAAACCCACTCCCCACGGGTTCTCCTTCGTGGGGAAGCAGGATTGGGCGCGCGAAGGCCTTCTGCGCCCAGGCCCGAGCCTTGCCCCCTGAGCCAGCTCGGCCTCTCAGCGCCAAGGCCCCGTCGCACCGACGGCCCCAAACGAGCTTCTGGCAGCTGCATTCTGCAAAGGGAAACTTTCCTCGGGCAGCAAACCACAGCCCCAACGCGCCTCGGATCGAGAAAGCAACGCAAGCCGTTTTGGACCCCGGCCACCCCCACTCCATAGGGCGAACCGGGGCTGGGCTGCCCCGGCTCCCTGGGCCCTGCTGCATTGCTGGGGGTCTCCGGTGCCCGAAACCCACTCCCCACGGGTTCTCCTTCGTGGTTAATCAGGATTGGGCGCGGGAAGCCTTCTGCGCCCAGGCCCCAGCCATGCCCCCTGAGCCAGCTCGGCCGCTCAGCGCCGAGGGCCCTTCGCAACGACGGCCCCAAACGAGCTTCTGGCAGCTGCATTCTGCAAAGGGAAACTCTCCTCGGGCAGCAAACCACAGCCCCAACGCGCCTCGGATCGAGAAAGCAACGCAAGCCGTTTTCTCCCCCGGCCCCCCGCTCTCCATAGGGCTAATCGGGGCTGGGCTGCCCTGGCTCCTTGGGCCCTGCTGCTTTGCTGGGGGTCTCCGGTGCCCGAAACCCACTCCCCACGGGTTCTCCTTCGTGGGGAAGCAGGATTGGGCGAGCGAAGGCCTTCTGCGCCCAGTCCCGAGCCTTGTCCCCTGAGCCAGCTCGGCCGCTCAGCGCTGAGGCCCGGTCGCACCGACGGAGCCAAACAATCTTCTGGCAGCTGCATTCTGCAAAGGAAAATTCTCCTCGGGCAGCAAACCACAGCCCCAACGCGCCTCGGATCGAGAAAGCAACGCAAGCCGTTTTCGCCCCCGACCCCCCGCTCTCCATAGGGCGAACCGGGGCTGGGCTGCCCCGGCTGCCTGGGCCCTGCTGCTTTGCTGGGGGTCTCCGGTGCCCGAAACCCACTCCCCACGGGTTCTCCTTCGTGGGGAAGCGGGATTGGGCGCGCGAAGACCTTCTGCGCCCAGGCCCCAGCCATGCCCCCTGAGCCAGCACGGCCGCTCAGCGCCGAGGCCCCGTCGCACCGACGGCCCCAAACAATCTTCTGGCAGCTGCATTCTGCAAAGGGAAACTCTCCTCGGGCAGCAAACCACAGCCCCAACGCGCCTCGGATCGAGAAAGCAACGCAAGCCGTTTTCGCCCCGGCACCGCGCTCGCCATAGGGCGAACCTGGGCTGGGCTGCGCTGGCTCCCTGGGCCCTGCTGCTTTGCTGGGGGTCTCCGGTGCCCGAAACCCACTCCCCACGGGTTCTCCTTCGTGGGGAATCGGGAATGGGCGTGCGAAGGCCTTCTGCGCCCAGGCCCCAGCCAAGCCCCCTGAGCCAGCTCGGCCGCGCAGCGCCTAGGCCCCGTCGCACGGACGGCCCCAAACAATCTTCTGGCAGCTGCATTCTGCAAAGGGAAACTCTCCTCGGGCAGCGAACCACAGCCCCAACGCGCCTTGGATCGAGAAAGCAACGCAAGCCTTTTTTGCCCCCGGCCCCCCCCACTCCATAGGGCTAACCGGGGCTGGGCTGCCCTGGCTCCTTGGGCCCTGCTGCTTTGCTGGGGTCTCCGGTGCCCGAAACCCACTCCCCACGGGTTCTCTTTCGTGGGGAAGCGGGAATGGGCGCGCGAAGCTTTCTGCGCCCAGGCCCCAGCCATGCCCCCTGAGCCGGCTCCGCTGCCCAGCGCCGAGTCTCCTTCGAATCGACGGCCATAAACGAACTTCTGGCAGCTGCATTCTGCAAAGGGAAACTCTCCTCGGGCAGCAAACCATAGCCCCAACGCGCCTCGGATCGAGAAAGCCACGCAAGCCGTTTTCGCCCCCGGCCCCCCGCTCTCCATAGGCTTAAACGGGGCTGGTCTGCCCAAGCTCCCTGGGCCCTGCTGCTTTGCTGGAGTTCTCCGGTGTCCAAAACCCACTTCCCACTGGTTCTCCTTCGTGCGGAAGCAGGATTGGGCGCGCGAAGCCTTCTGCGCCCATGCCCCAGCCATGCCCCCTGAGCCAGCTCAGCGTCTCAGCGCTGAGGCCCCGTCGCACCGAGGGCCCGAAACAATCTTCTGGCAGCTGCATTCTGCAAAGGGAAACTCTCCTCGGGCAGCAAACCACAGCCCCAACGCGCCTCGGATCGAGAAAGCAACGCAAGCCGTTTTCGCCCCCGACCCCCCGCTATCCATAGGGCGAACCGGGGCTGGGCTGCCCCGGCTCCCTGGGCCCTGCTGCTTTGCTGGGGGTCTCCGGTGCCCGAAACACACTCCCCACAGGTTCTCCTTAGTGGGGAAGCAGGATTGGGCGCGCGAAGGCCTTCTGAGCCCAGGCCCCAGCAAAGCCCCCTGAGCCAGGTCGGCCGCTCAGCGCCAAGGTCCCGTCGCACCAATGGCCCCAAACGAGCTTCTGACAGCTGCATTCTGCAAAGGGAAGCTCTCCTCGGGCAGCAACCCACAGCCCCAACGCGCCTCGGATCGAGAAAGCAACGCAAGCCGTTTTCGCCCCCGGCCCCCCGCTCTCCATAGAGCGAACCGGGGCAGGGCTGCCCAGGCTCCCTGGGCCCTGCTGCTTTGCTGGGGGTCTCCGGTGCCCGAAACCCACTCCCCACCGGTTCTCCTTCGTGGGGAAGCAGGATTGAGCGCGCGAAGGCCTAATGCGCCCAACCCCATCCATGCCCCCTGAGCCAGCTCGGCCGCTCAGCGCCGAGGGCCCGTCGCAACGACGGCCCCAAACGAGCTTCTGGCAGCTGCATTCTGCAAAGGGAAACTCTCCTCCGGCAGCCAACCACAGCCCCAACGCGCCTCGGATCGAGACAGCAACGCAAGCCGTTTTCGCCCCCGGCCCCCCGCTCTCCATAGGGCTAATCGGGGCTGGGCTGCCCTGGCTCCTTGGGCCCTGCTGCTTTGCTGGGGGTCTCCGGTGCCCGAAACCCACTCCCCACGGGTTCTCCTTCGTGGGGAAGCAGGATTGGGCGAGCGAAGGCCTTCTGCGCCCAGTCCCGAGCCTTGTCCCCTGAGCCAGCTCGGCCACTCAGCGCTGAGGCCCGGTTTCACCGACGGCCACAAACAATCTTCTGGCAGCTGCATTCTGCAAAGGAAAATTCTCCTCGGGCAGCAAACCACAGCCCCAACGCGCCTCGGATCGAGAAAGCAACGCAAGCCGTTTTCGCCCCCGACCCCCCGCTCTCCATAGGGCGAACCGGGGCTGAGCTGCCCCGGCTCCCTGGGCCCTGCTGCTTTGCTGGGGGTCCCCGTGCCCGAAACCCACTCCCCACAGGTTCTCCTTCGTGGGGAAGCAGGATTGGGCGCGCGAAGGCCTTCTGCGCCCAGGCCCCAGCCAAGCCCCCTGAGCCAGCTCGGCCGCTCAACGCCAAGGTCCCGTCGCACCGATGCCCCAAACGAGCTTCTGACAGCTGCATTCTGCAAAGGGAAACTCTCCTCGGGCAGCAAACCACAGCCCCAACGCGCCTCGGATCGAGAAAGCAACGCAAGCCGTTTTCGGCTTCGGCCCCCCGCTCTCCATAGGGCTAACCGGGGCTGGGCTGCCCTGGCTCCTTGGGCCCTGCTGCTTTGCTGGGGGTCTCCGGTGCCTGAAACCCACTCCCCACGGGTTCTCCTTAATGGGGAAGCAGGATTGGGCGCGCGAAGGCCTTCTGCGCCCAGGCCCGAGCCTTGCCCCCTGAGCCAGCTCGGCCTCTCAGCGCCAAGGCCCCGTCGCACCGACGGCCCCAAACGAGCTTCTGGCAGCTGCATTCTGCAAAGGGAAACTCTCCTCGGGCAGCAAACCACAGCCCCAACGCGCCTCGGATCGAGAAAGCAACGCAAGCCGTTTTCGCCCCGGCACCGCGCTCGCCATAGGGCGAATCGGGGCAGGGCTGCCACGGCTGCCTGGGCCCTGCTGCTTTGCTGGGGGTCTCCGGTGCCCGAAACCCACTCCCCACGGGTTCTCCTTCGTGGGGAAGCAGTATTGGGCGCGCGAAGGCCTTCTGCGCCCAGGCCCCAGCCATGCCCCCTGAGCCAGCTCGGCCGCTCAGCGCCTAGGCCCCGTTGCACCGACGGCCCCAAACAATCTTCTGGCAGCTGCATTCTGCAAAGGGAAACTCTCCTCGGGCAGCAAACCACAGCCCCAACGCGCCTCGGATCGAGAAAGCAACGCAAGCCGTTTTCGCCCCCGGCCCCCCCAACTCCATGGGGCGAACCGGGGCTGGGCTGCCCCGGCTCCCTGGGCCCTGCTGCTTTGCTGGGGGTCTCCGATGCCTGAAACCCACTCCCCACGGGTTCTCCTTCGTGGGGAAGCAGGATTGGGCACGCGAAGCCTTCTGCGCCCAGGCCCCAGCCATGCCCCCTGTGCCGGCTCCGCCGCTCAGCGCCGAGGCTCCTTCGAATCGACGGCCATAAACGAACTTCTGGCAGCTGCATTCTGCAAAGGGAAACTCTCCTCGGGCAGCAAACCACAGCCCCATCGCGCCTCGGATCGAGAAAGCAATGCAAGCCGTTTTCGCCCCCGGCCCCCCGCTCTCCATAGGGCGAACCTGGGCTGGGCTGCGCTGGCTCCCTGGGCCCTGCTGCTTTGCTGGGGGTCTCCGGTGCCCGAAACCCACTCCCCACGGGTTCTCCTTCGTGGGGAATCGGGAATGGGCATGCGAAGGCCTTCTGCGCCCAGGCCCCAGCCAAGCCCCCTGAGCCAGCTCGGCCGCGCAGCGCCTAGGCCCCGTCGCACGGACGGCCCCAAACAATCTTCTGGCAGCTGCATTCTGCAAAGGGAAACTCTCCTCGGGCAGCGAACCACAGCCCCAACGCGCCTTGGATCGAGAAAGCAACGCAAGCCTTTTTTGCCCCCGGCCCCCCCCACTCCATAGGGCTAACCGGGGCTGGGCTGCCCTGGCTCCTTGGGCCCTGCTGCTTTGCTGGGGTCTCCGGTGCCCGAAACCCACTCCCCACGGGTTCTCTTTCGTGGGGAAGCGGGAATGGGCGCGCGAAGCTTTCTGCGCCCAGGCCCCAGCCATGCCCCCTGAGCCGGCTCCGCTGCCCAGCGTCGAGTCTCCTTCGAATCGACGGCCATAAACGAACTTCTGGCAGCTGCATTCTGCAAAGGGAAACTCTCCTCGGGCAGCAAACCATAGCCCCAACGCGCCTCGGATCGAGAAAGCCACGCAAGCCGTTTTCGCCCCCGGCCCCCCGCTCTCCATAGGCTTAAACGGGGCTGGTCTGCCCAAGCTCCCTGGGCCCTGCTGCTTTGCTGGAGTTCTCCGGTGTCCAAAACCCACTTCCCACGGGTTCTCCTTCGTGCGGAAGCAGGATTGGGCGCGCGAAGCCTTCTGCGCCCATGCCCCAGCCATGCCCCCTGAGCCAGCTCGGCGTCTCAGCGCTGAGGCCCCGTCGCACCGACGGCCCGAAACAATCTTCTGGCAGCTGCATTCTGCAAAGGGAAACTCTCCTCGGGCAGCAAACCACAGCCCCAACGCGCCTCGGATCGAGAAAGCAACGCAAGCCGTTTTCGCCCCCGACCCCCCGCTCTCCATAGGGCGAACCGGGGCTGGGCTGCCCCGGCTCCCTGGGCCCTGCTGCTTTGCTGGGGGTCCCCGTGCCCGAAACCCACTCCCCACAGGTTCTCCTTCGTGGGGAAGCGGGATTGGGCGCGCAAAGGCCTTCTGCGCCCAGGCCCCAGCCAAGCCCCCTGAGCCAGCTCGGCCGCTCAACGGCAAGGTCCCGTCGCACCGATGCCCCAAACGAGCTTCTGACAGCTGCATTCTGCAAAGGGAAACTCTCCTCGGGCAGCAAACCACAGCCCCAACGCGCCTCGGATCGAGAAAGCAACGCAAGCCGTTTTCGCCCCCGACCCCCCCCACTCCATAGGGCGAACCGGGGCTGGGCTGCCCCGGCTCCCTGGGCCCTGCTGCTTTGCTGGGGGTCTCCGGTGCCCGAAACCCACTCCCCGCGGGTTCTCCTTCGTGGTTAATCGGGATTGGGCATGGGAAGCCTTCTGCGCCCAGGCCCCAGCCATGCCCCCTGAGCCAGCTCGGCCGCTCAGCGCTGAGGCCCGGTCGCACCGACGGCCACAAACAATCTTCTGGCAGCTGCATTCTGCAAAGGAAAATTCTCCTTGGGCAGCAAACCACAGCCCCAACGCGCCTCGGATCGAGAAAGCAACGCAAGCCGTTTTCGCCCCCGACCCCCCGCTCTCCATAGGGCGAACCGGGGCTGGGCTGCCCCGGCTCCCTGGGCCCTGCTGCTTTGCTGGGGGTCCCCGTGCCCGAAACCCACTCCCCACAGGTTCTCCTTCGTGGGGAAGCAGGATTGGGCGCGCGAAGGCCTTCTGCGCCCAGGCCCCAGCCAAGCCCCCTGAGCCAGGTCGGCCGCTCAGCGCCAAGGTCCCGTCGCACCAATGGCCCCAAACGAGCTTCTGACAGCTGCATTCTGCAAAGGGAAGCTCTCCTCGGGCAGCAACCCACAGCCCCAACGCGCCTCGGATCGAGAAAGCAACGCAAGCCATTTTCGCCCCCGTCCCCCCGCTCTCCATAGAGCGAACCGGGGCAGGATGCCCAGGCTCCCTGGGCCCTGCTGCTTTGCTGGGGGTCTCCGGTGCCCGAAACCCACTCCCCACCGGTTCTCCTTCGTGGGGAAGCAGGATTGGGCGCGCGAGGGCCTTCTGCGCCCAGGCCCCATCCATGCCCCCTGAGCCAGCTCGGCCGCTCAGCGCCAAGGGCCCGTCGCAACGACGGCCCCAAACGAGCTTCTGGCAGCTGCATTCTGCAAAGGGAAACTCTCCTCCGGCAGCCAACCACAGCCCCAACGCGCCTCGGATCGAGAAAGCAACGCAAGCCGTTTTCGCCCCCGGCCCCCCGCTCTCCATAGGGCTAATCGGGGCTGGGCTGCCCTGGCTCCTTGGGCCCTGCTGCTTTGCTGGGGGTCTCCGGTGCCCGAAACCCACTCCCCACGGGTTCTCCTTCGTGGGGAAGCAGGATTGGGCGAGCGAAGGCCTTCTGCGCCCAGTCCCGAGCCTTGTCCCCTGAGCCAGCTCGGCCGCTCAGCGCTGAGGCCCGGTCGCACCGACGGCCCCAAACAATCTTCTGGCAGCTGCATTCTGCAAAGGAAAATTCTCCTCGGGCAGCAAACCACAGCCCCAACGCGCCTCGGATCGAGAAAGCAACGCAAGCCGTTTTCGCCCCCGACCCCCCGCTCTCCATAGGGCGAACGGGGGCTGGGCTGCCCCGGCTCCCTGGGCCCTGCTGCTTTGCTGGGGGTCCCCGTGCCCGAAACCCACTCCCCACAGGTTCTCCTTCGTGGGGAAGCGGGATTGGGCGCGCAAAGGCCTTCTGCGCCCAGGCCCCAGCCAAGCCCCCTGAGCCAGCTCGGCCGCTCAACGGCAAGGTCCCGTCGCACCGATGCCCCAAACGAGCTTCTGAGAGCTGCATTCTGCAAAGGGAAACTCTCCTCGGGCAGCAAACCACAGCCCCAACGCGCCTCGGATCGAGAAAGAAACGCAAGCCGTTTTCGCCCCCGACCCCCCCCACTCCATAGGGCGAACCGGGGCTGGGCTGCCCCGGCTCCCTGGGCCCTGCTGCTTTGCTGGGGGTCTCCGGTGCCCGAAACCCACTCCCCGCGGGTTCTCCTTCGTGGTTAATCAGGATTGGGCATGGGAAGCCTTCTGCGCCCAGGCCCCAGCCATGCCCCCTGAGCCAGCTCGGCCTCTCAGCGCCGAGGCACCGTCGCACCGATGGCCCGAAGCAATCTTCTGGCAGCTGCAACCTGCAAAGGGAAACTCTCCTCGGGCAGCAAACCACAGCCCCAACGCGCCTCGGATCGAGAAAGCAACGCAAGCCTTTTTCGCACCCGGCCCACGACACTCCATAGGGCAAACCGGGGCTGTGCTGCCCGGGCTGCCTGGGCCCTGCTGCTTTGCTGGGGGTCTCCGGTGCCCGAAACCCACTCCCCACGGGTTCTCCTTCGTGGGGAAGCAGGATTGGGCGCGCGAAGGCCTTCTGCGCCCAGGCCTCAGCCATGCCCCCTGAGCCAGCTCGGCCGCTCAGCGCCTAGGCCCCGTCGCACCGACGGCCCCAAACAATCTTCTGGCAGCTGCATTCTGCAAAGGGAAACTCTCCTCGGGCAGCAAACCACAGCCCCAACGCGCCTCGGATCGAGAAAGCAATGCAAGCCGTTTTCGCCCCCGGGCCCCGCTCTCCATAGGGCGAACAGGGGCTGGGCTGCCCTGGCTCCCTGGGCCCTGCTGCTTTGCTGGGGATCTCCGGTGCCCGAAACCCACTCCCCACCGGTTCTCCTTCGTGGGGAATCGGGAATGGGCGTGCGAAGGCCTTCTGCGCCCAGGCCCCAGTCATGCGCCCTGAGCCAGCTCGGCTGCGCAGCGCCTAGGCCCCGTCGCATGGACGGCCCCAAACAATCTTCTGGCAGCTGCATTCTGCAAAGGGAAACTCTCCTCGGGCAGCAAACCACAGCCCCAACGCGCCTCGGATCGAGAAAGCAACGCAAGCCGTTTTGCCCCCGACCCCCCGCTCTCCATAGAGCGAACCGGGGCTGGGCTGCCCCGGCTCCCTGGGCCCTGCTGCTTTGCTGGGGGTCTCCGGTGCCCGAAACCCACTCCCCACGGGTTCTCCTTCGTGGGGAAGCAGGATTGGGCGCTCCAAGGCCTTCTGCTCCCAGGCCCCAGCCATGCCCCCTGAGCCAGATCAGCCGCTCAGCGCCTAGGCCCCGTCGCACCAACGGCCCCAAACAATCTTCTGGCAGCTGCATTCTGCAAAGGGAAACTCTCCTCGGGCAGCGAACCACAGCCCCAACGCGCCTCGGATCGAGAAAGCAACGCAAGCCGTTTTTGCCCCCGGCCCCCCCCCCACTTCATAGGGCTAACCGGGGCTGGGCTGCCCTGGCTCCTTGGGCCCTGCTGCTTTGCTGGGGTCTCCGGTGCCAGAAACCCACTCCCCACGGGTTCTCTTTCGTGGGGAAGCAGGATTGGGCCCGTGAATGCCTTCTGCGCCCAGGCCTGAGCCTTGCCCCCTGAGCCAGCTCGGCCGCTCAGCGCCGAGGCCCCGTCGCACCGACGGCCCCAAACAATCTTCTGGCAGCTGCATTCTGCAAAGGGAAACTCTCCTCGGGCAGCAAACCACAGCCCCAACGCGCCTCGGATCGAGAAAGCCACGCAAGCCGTTTTCGCCCCAGGCCCCCCGCTCTCCAGAGCGAACCGGGGCTGGGCTGCCCAGGCTCCCTGGGCCCTGCTGCTTTGCTGGGGGTCTCCGGTGCCCGAATCCCACTCCCCACGGGTTCTCCTTCGTGGGGAAGCAGGATTGGACGCGCGAAGGCCTTCTGCGCCCAGGCCCCAGACATGCCCCCTGAGCCACCTCGGCCTCTCAGCGCCTAGGCCCCGTCGCACCGACGGCCCCAAACAATCTTCTGGCAGCTGCATTCTGCAAAGGGAAACTCTCCTCGGGCAGCAAACCACAGCCCCAACGCGCCTCGGATCTAGAAAGCAATGCAGGACATTTTCGCCCCCGGCGACCCCCACTCCATAGGGCGAACCGGGGCTGGGCTGCCCCGGCTCCCTGGGCCCTGCTGCTTTGCTGGGGGTCTCCGGTGCCCGAAACCCACTCCCCACGGGTTCTCCTTCGTGGTTAATCAGGATTGGGCATGGGAAGCCTTCTGCGCCCAGGCCCCAGCCATGCCCCCTGAGCCAGCTCGGCCTCTCAGCGCCGAGGCACCGTCGCACCGATGGCCCGAAGCAATCTTCTGGCAGCTGCATTCTGCAAAGGGAAACTCTCCTCGGGCAGAAAACCACAGCCCCAACGCGCCTCGGATCAAGAAAGCAACGCAAGCCGTTTTCGCCCCCGGCCCCCCGCTCTCCAAAGGGCGAACCTGGGCTGGGCTGCCCTGGCTCCCTGGGCCCTGCTGCTTTGCTGGGGGTCTCCGGTGCCCGAAACCCACTCCCCACGGGTTCTCCTTCGTGGGGAAGCAGGATTGGGCGCGCGAAGCCTTCTGCGCCCAACCCCAGCCATTCCCCCTGAGCCGGCTCCGCCGCACAGCGCCGAGGCTCCTTCGAATCGACGGCCATAAACGAACTTCTGGCAGCTGCATTCTGCAAAGGGAAACTCTCCTCGGGCAGCAAACCACATCCCCAACGCGCCTCGGATCGAGAAAGCAACGCAAGCCGTTTTTGCCCCCGGCCCCCCGCTCTCCATAGAGCGAACAGGGGCTGGGCTGCCCCGGCTCCCTGGGCCCTGCTGCTTTGCTGGGGGTCTCCGGTGCCCGAAACCCACTCTCCACGGGTTCTCCTTCGTGGTTAATCAGGATTGGGCGCGGGAAGCCTTCTGCGCCCAGGCCCCAGCCATGCCCCCTGATCCAGCTCGACCGCTCAGCGCTGAGGCCCCGTCGCACCGATGGCCCAAAGCAATCTTCTGGCAGCTGCAACCTGCAAAGGGAAACTCTCCTCAGGCAGCAAACCACAGCCCCAACGCGCCTCGGATCGAGAAAGCAACGCAAGCCGTTTTGCCCCCGACCCCCCGCTCTCCATAGAGAGAACCGGGGCTGGGCTGCCCCGGCTCCCTGGGCCCTGCTGCTTTGCTGGGGGTCTCCGGTGCCCGAAACCCACTCCCCACGGGTTCTCCTTCGTGGGGAAGCAGGATTGGGCGTGCGAAGGCCTTCTGCACCCAGGCCCCAGCCATGCCCCCTGAGCCAGGTAGGCCGCGCAGCGCCTAGGTCCCGTCGCACCGACGGCCCCAAACAATCTTCTGGCAGCTGCATTCTGCAAAGGGAAACTCTCCTCGGGCAGCAAACCACACCCCAACGCGCCTCGGATCGAGAAAGCAACGCAAGCCATTTTCGCCCCCGGCCCCCCGCTCTCCATAGAGCGAACCGGGGCAGGGCTGCCCAGGCTCCCTGGGCCCTGCTGCTTTGCTGGGGGTCTCCGGTGCCCGAAACCCACTCCCCACCGGTTCTCCTTCGTGGTTAATCAGGATTGGGCGCGGGAAGCCTTCTGCGCCCAGGCCCCAGCCATGCCCCCTGAGCCAGCTCGGCCGCTCAGCGCCGAGGGCCCTTCGCAACGACGGCCCCAAACGAGCTTCTGGAAGCTGCATTCTGCAAAGGGAAACTCTCCTCGGGCAGCAAACCACAGCCCCAACGCGCCTCGGATCGAGAAAGCAACGCAAGCCGTTTTCTCCCCCGGCCCCCCGCTCTCCATAGGGCTAATCGGGGCTGGGCTGCCCTGGCTCCTTGGGCCCTGCTGCTTTGCTGGGGGTCTCCGGTGCCCGAAACCCACTCCCCACGGGTTCTCCTTCGTGGGGAAGCAGGATTGGGCGAGCGATGGCCCTCTGCGCCCAGTCCCGAGCCTTGTCCCCTGAGCCAGCTCGGCCGCTCAGCGCTGAGGCCCGGTCGCACCGACGGAGCCAAACAATCTTCTGGCAGCTGCATTCTGCAAAGGAAAATTCTCCTCGGGCAGCAAACCACAGCCCCAACGCGCCTCGGATCGAGAAAGCAACGCAAGCCGTTTTCGCCCCCGACCCCCCGCTCTCCATAGGGCGAACAGGGGCGGGGCTGCCCCGGCTCCCTGGGCCCTGCTGCTTTGCTGGGGGTCCCCGTGCCCGAAACCCACTCCCCACAGGTTCTCCTTCGTGGGGAAGCAGGATTGGGCGCGCGAAGGCCTTCTGCGCCCAGGCCCCAGCCAAGCCCCCTGAGCCAGCTCGGCCGCTCAACGCCAAGGTCCCGTCGCACCGATGCCCCAAACGAGCTTCTGACAGCTGCATTCTGCAAAGGGAAACTCTCCTCGGGCAGCAAACCACAGCCCCAACGCGCCTCGGATCGAGAAAGCAACGCAAGCCGTTTTCGGCTTCGGCCCCCCGCTCTCCATAGGGCTAACCGGGGCTGGGCTGCCCTGGCTCCTTGGGCCCTGCTGCTTTGCTGGGGGTCTCCGGTGCCTGAAACCCACTCCCCACGGGTTCTCCTTAATGGGGAAGCAGGATTGGGCGCGCGAAGGCCTTCTGCGCCCAGGCCCGAGCCTTGCCCCCTGAGCCAGCTCGGCCTCTCAGCGCCAAGGCCCCGTCGCACCGACGGCCCCAAACGAGCTTCTGGCAGCTGCATTCTGCAAAGGGAAACTCTCCTCGGGCAGCAAACCACAGCCCCAACGCGCCTCGGATCGAGAAAGCAACGCAAGCCGTTTTCGCCCCGGCACCGCGCTCGCCATAGGGCGAATCGGGGCAGGGCTGCCACGGCTGCCTGGGCCCTGCTGCTTTGCTGGGGGTCTCCGGTGCCCGAAACCCACTCCCCACGGGTTCTCCTTCGTGGGGAAGCAGGATTGGGCGCGCGAAGGCCTTCTGCGCCCAGGCCCCAGCCATGCCCCCTGAGCCAGCTCGGCCGCTCAGCGCCTAGGCCCCGTTGCACCGACGGCCCCAAACAATCTTCTGGCAGCTGCATTCTGCAAAGGGAAACTCTCCTCGGGCAGCAAACCACAGCCCCAACGCGCCTCGGATCGAGAAAGCAACGCAAGCCGTTTTCGCCCCCGGCCCCCCCAACTCCATGGGGCGAACCGGGGCTGGGCTGCCCCGGCTCCCTGGGCCCTGCTGCTTTGCTGGGGGTCTCCGATGCCTGAAACCCACTCCCCACGGGTTCTCCTTCGTGGGGAAGCAGGATTGGGCACGCGAAGCCTTCTGCGCCCAGGCCCCAGCCATGCCCCCTGAGCCGGCTCCGCCGCTCAGCGCCGAGGCTCCTTCGAATCGACGGCCATAAACGAACTTCTGGCAGCTGCATTCTGCAAAGGGAAACTCTCCTCGGGCAGCAAACCACAGCCCCATCGCGCCTCGGATCGAGAAAGCAATGCAAGCCGTTTTCGCCCCCGGCCCCCCGCTCTCCATAGGGCGAACCTGGGCTGGGCTGCGCTGGCTCCCTGGGCCCTGCTGCTTTGCTGGGGGTCTCCGGTGCCCGAAACCCACTCCCCACGGGTTCTCCTTCGTGGGGAATCGGGAATGGGCATGCGAAGGCCTTCTGCGCCCAGGCCCCAGCCAAGCCCCCTGAGCCAGCTCGGCCGCGCAGCGCCTAGGCCCCGTCGCACGGACGGCCCCAAACAATCTTCTGGCAGCTGCATTCTGCAAAGGGAAACTCTCCTCGGGCAGCGAACCACAGCCCCAACGCGCCTTGGATCGCGAAAGCAACGCAAGCCTTTTTTGCCCCCGGCCCCCCCCACTCCATAGGGCTAACCGGGGCTGGGCTGCCCTGGCTCCTTGGGCCCTGCTGCTTTGCTGGGGTCTCCGGTGCCCGAAACCCACTCCCCACGGGTTCTCTTTCGTGGGGAAGCGGGAATGGGCGCGCGAAGCTTTCTGCGCCCAGGCCCCAGCCATGCCCCCTGAGCCGGCTCCGCTGCCCAGCGCCGAGTCTCCTTCGAATCGACGGCCATAAACGAACTTCTGGCAGCTGCATTCTGCAAAGGGAAACTCTCCTCGGGCAGCAAACCATAGCCCCAACGCGCCTCGGATCGAGAAAGCCACGCAAGCCGTTTTCGCCCCCGGCCCCCCGCTCTCCATAGGCTTAAACGGGGCTGGTCTGCCCAAGCTCCCTGGGCCCTGCTGCTTTGCTGGAGTTCTCCGGTGTCCAAAACCCACTTCCCACGGGTTCTCCTTCGTGCGGAAGCAGGATTGGGCGGGCGAAGCCTTCTGCGCCCATGCCCCAGCCATGCCCCCTGAGCCAGCTCGGCGTCTCAGCGCTGAGGCCCCGTCGCACCGACGGCCCGAAACAATCTTCTGGCAGCTGCATTCTGCAAAGGGAAACTCTCCTCGGGCAGCAAACCACAGCCCCAACGCGCCTCGGATCGAGAAAGCAACGCAAGCCGTTTTCGCCCCCGACCCCCCGCTCTCCATAGGGCGAACCGGGGCTGGGCTGCCCCGGCTCCCTGGGCCCTGCTGCTTTGCTGGGGGTCCCCGTGCCCGAAACCCACTCCCCACAGGTTCTCCTTCGTGGGGAAGCGGGATTGGGCGCGCAAAGGCCTTCTGCGCCCAGGCCCCAGCCAAGCCCCCTGAGCCAGCTCGGCCGCTCAACGGCAAGGTCCCGTCGCACCGATGCCCCAAACGAGCTTCTGACAGCTGCATTCTGCAAAGGGAAACTCTCCTCGGGCAGCAAACCACAGCCCCAACGCGCCTCGGATCGAGAAAGCAACGCAAGCCGTTTTCGCCCCCGACCCCCCCCACTCCATAGGGCGAACCGGGGCTGGGCTGCCCCGGCTCCCTGGGCCCTGCTGCTTTGCTGGGGGTCTCCGGTGCCCGAAACCCACTCCCCGCGGGTTCTCCTTCGTGGTTAATCAGGATTGGGCATGGGAAGCCTTCTGCGCCCAGGCCCCAGCCATGCCCCCTGAGCCAGCTCGGCCGCTCAGCGCTGAGGCCCGGTCGCACCGACGGCCACAAACAATCTTCTGGCAGCTGCATTCTGCAAAGGAAAATTCTCCTTGGGCAGCAAACCACAGCCCCAACGCGCCTCGGATCGAGAAAGCAACGCAAGCCGTTTTCGCCCCCGACCCCCCGCTCTCCATAGGGCGAACCGGGGCTGGGCTGCCCCGGCTCCCTGGGCCCTGCTGCTTTGCTGGGGGTCCCCGTGCCCGAAACCCACTCCCCACAGGTTCTCCTTCGTGGGGAAGCAGGATTGGGCGCGCGAAGGCCTTCTGCGCCCAGGCCCCAGCCAAGCCCCCTGAGCCAGGTCGGCCGCTCAGCGCCAAGGTCCCGTCGCACCAATGGCCCCAAACGAGCTTCTGACAGCTGCATTCTGCAAAGGGAAGCTCTCCTCGGGCAGCAACCCACAGCCCCAACGCGCCTCGGATCGAGAAAGCAACGCAAGCCATTTTCGCCCCCGTCCCCCCGCTCTCCATAGAGCGAACCGGGGCAGGATGCCCAGGCTCCCTGGGCCCTGCTGCTTTGCTGGGGGTCTCCGGTGCCCGAAACCCACTCCCCACCGGTTCTCCTTCGTGGGGAAGCAGGATTGGGCGCGCGAGGGCCTTCTGCGCCCAGGCCCCATCCATGCCCCCTGAGCCAGCTCGGCCGCTCAGCGCCAAGGGCCCGTCGCAACGACGGCCCCAAACGAGCTTCTGGCAGCTGCATTCTGCAAAGGGAAACTCTCCTCCGGCAGCCAACCACAGCCCCAACGCGCCTCGGATCGAGAAAGCAACGCAAGCCGTTTTCGCCCCCGGCCCCCCGCTCTCCATAGGGCTAATCGGGGCTGGGCTGCCCTGGCTCCTTGGGCCCTGCTGCTTTGCTGGGGGTCTCCGGTGCCCGAAACCCACTCCCCACGGGTTCTCCTTCGTGGGGAAGCAGGATTGGGCGAGCGAAGGCCTTCTGCGCCCAGTCCCGAGCCTTGTCCCCTGAGCCAGCTCGGCCGCTCAGCGCTGAGGCCCGGTCGCACCGACGGCCCCAAACAATCTTCTGGCAGCTGCATTCTGCAAAGGAAAATTCTCCTCGGGCAGCAAACCACAGCCCCAACGCGCCTCGGATCGAGAAAGCAACGCAAGCCGTTTTCGCCCCCGACCCCCCGCTCTCCATAGGGCGAACGGGGGCTGGGCTGCCCCGGCTCCCTGGGCCCTGCTGCTTTGCTGGGGGTCCCCGTGCCCGAAACCCACTCCCCACAGGTTCTCCTTCGTGGGGAAGCGGGATTGGGCGCGCAAAGGCCTTCTGCGCCCAGGCCCCAGCCAAGCCCCCTGAGCCAGCTCGGCCGCTCAACGGCAAGGTCCCGTCGCACCGATGCCCCAAACGAGCTTCTGAGAGCTGCATTCTGCAAAGGGAAACTCTCCTCGGGCAGCAAACCACAGCCCCAACGCGCCTCGGATCGAGAAAGAAACGCAAGCCGTTTTCGCCCCCGACCCCCCCCACTCCATAGGGCGAACCGGGGCTGGGCTGCCCCGGCTCCCTGGGCCCTGCTGCTTTGCTGGGGGTCTCCGGTGCCCGAAACCCACTCCCCGCGGGTTCTCCTTCGTGGTTAATCAGGATTGGGCATGGGAAGCCTTCTGCGCCCAGGCCCCAGCCATGCCCCCTGAGCCAGCTCGGCCTCTCAGCGCCGAGGCACCGTCGCACCGATGGCCCGAAGCAATCTTCTGGCAGCTGCAACCTGCAAAGGGAAACTCTCCTCGGGCAGCAAACCACAGCCCCAACGCGCCTCGGATCGAGAAAGCAACGCAAGCCTTTTTCGCACCCGGCCCACGACACTCCATAGGGCAAACCGGGGCTGTGCTGCCCGGGCTGCCTGGGCCCTGCTGCTTTGCTGGGGGTCTCCGGTGCCCGAAACCCACTCCCCACGGGTTCTCCTTCGTGGGGAAGCAGGATTGGGCGCGCGAAGGCCTTCTGCGCCCAGGCCTCAGCCATGCCCCCTGAGCCAGCTCGGCCGCTCAGCGCCTAGGCCCCGTCGCACCGACGGCCCCAAACAATCTTCTGGCAGCTGCATTCTGCAAAGGGAAACTCTCCTCGGGCAGCAAACCACAGCCCCAACGCGCCTCGGATCGAGAAAGCAATGCAAGCCGTTTTCGCCCCCGGGCCCCGCTCTCCATAGGGCGAACAGGGGCTGGGCTGCCCTGGCTCCCTGGGCCCTGCTGCTTTGCTGGGGATCTCCGGTGCCCGAAACCCACTCCCCACCGGTTCTCCTTCGTGGGGAATCGGGAATGGGCGTGCGAAGGCCTTCTGCGCCCAGGCCCCAGTCATGCGCCCTGAGCCAGCTCGGCTGCGCAGCGCCTAGGCCCCGTCGCATGGACGGCCCCAAACAATCTTCTGGCAGCTGCATTCTGCAAAGGGAAACTCTCCTCGGGCAGCAAACCACAGCCCCAACGCGCCTCGGATCGAGAAAGCAACGCAAGCCGTTTTGCCCCCGACCCCCCGCTCTCCATAGAGCGAACCGGGGCTGGGCTGCCCCGGCTCCCTGGGCCCTGCTGCTTTGCTGGGGGTCTCCGGTGCCCGAAACCCACTCCCCACGGGTTCTCCTTCGTGGGGAAGCAGGATTGGGCGCTCCAAGGCCTTCTGCTCCCAGGCCCCAGCCATGCCCCCTGAGCCAGATCGGCCGCTCAGCGCCTAGGCCCCGTCGCACCAACGGCCCCAAACAATCTTCTGGCAGCTGCATTCTGCAAAGGGAAACTCTCCTCGGGCAGCGAACCACAGCCCCAACGCGCCTCGGATCGAGAAAGCAACGCAAGCCGTTTTTGCCCCCGGCCCCCCCCCCACTTCATAGGGCTAACCGGGGCTGGGCTGCCCTGGCTCCTTGGGCCCTGCTGCTTTGCTGGGGTCTCCGGTGCCAGAAACCCACTCCCCACGGGTTCTCTTTCGTGGGGAAGCAGGATTGGGCCCGTGAAAGCCTTCTGCGCCCAGGCCTGAGCCTTGCCCCCTGAGCCAGCTCGGCCGCTCAGCGCCGAGGCCCCGTCGCACCGACGGCCCCAAACAATCTTCTGGCAGCTGCATTGTGCAAAGGGAAACTCTCCTCGGGCAGCAAACCACAGCCCCAACGCGCCTCGGTTCGAGAAAGCCACGCAAGCCGTTTTCGCCCCAGGCCCCCCGCTCTCCAGAGCGAACCGGGGCTGGGCTGCCCAGGCTCCCTGGGCCCTGCTGCTTTGCTGGGGGTCTCCGGTGCCCGAATCCCACTCCCCACGGGTTCTCCTTCGTGGGGAAGCAGGATTGGACGCGCGAAGGCCTTCTGCGCCCAGGCCCCAGCCATGCCCCCTGAGCCAGCTCGGCCTCTCAGCGCCTAGGCCCCGTCGCACCGACGGCCCCAAACAATCTTCTGGCAGCTGCATTCTGCAAAGGGAAACTCTCCTCGGGCAGCAAACCACAGCCCCAACGCGCCTCGGATCTAGAAAGCAATGCAGGACGTTTTCGCCCCCGGCCACCCCCACTCCATAGGGCGAACCGGGGCTGGGCTGCCCCGGCTCCCTGGGCCCTGCTGCTTTGCTGGGGGTCTCCGGTGCCCGAAACCCACTCCCCACGGGTTCTCCTTCGTGGTTAATCAGGATTGGGCATGGGAAGCCTTCTGCGCCCATGCCCCAGCCATGCCCCCTGAGCCAGCTCGGCGTCTCAGCGCTGAGGCCCCGTCGCACCGACGGCCCGAAACAATCTTCTGGCAGCTGCATTCTGCAAAGGGAAACTCTCCTCGGGCAGCAAACCACAGCCCCAACGCGCCTCGGATCGAGAAAGCAACGCAAGCCGTTTTCGCCCCCGACCCCCCGCTCTCCATAGGGCGAACCGGGGCTGGGCTGCCCCGGCTCCCTGGGCCCTGCTGCTTTGCTGGGGGTCCCCGTGCCCGAAACCCACTCCCCACAGGTTCTCCTTCGTGGGGAAGCGGGATTGGGCGCGCAAAGGCCTTCTGCGCCCAGGCCCCAGCCAAGCCCCCTGAGCCAGCTCGGCCGCTCAACGGCAAGGTCCCGTCGCACCGATGCCCCAAACGAGCTTCTGACAGCTGCATTCTGCAAAGGGAAACTCTCCTCGGGCAGCAAACCACAGCCCCAACGCGCCTCGGATCGAGAAAGCAACGCAAGCCGTTTTCGCCCCCGACCCCCCCCACTCCATAGGGCGAACCGGGGCTGGGCTGCCCCGGCTCCCTGGGCCCTGCTGCTTTGCTGGGGGTCTCCGGTGCCCGAAACCCACTCCCCGCGGGTTCTCCTTCGTGGTTAATCAGGATTGGGCATGGGAAGCCTTCTGCGCCCAGGCCCCAGCCATGCCCCCTGAGCCAGCTCGGCCGCTCAGCGCTGAGGCCCGGTCGCACCGACGGCCACAAACAATCTTCTGGCAGCTGCATTCTGCAAAGGAAAATTCTCCTTGGGCAGCAAACCACAGCCCCAACGCGCCTCGGATCGAGAAAGCAACGCAAGCCGTTTTCGCCCCCGACCCCCCGCTCTCCATAGGGCGAACCGGGGCTGGGCTGCCCCGGCTCCCTGGGCCCTGCTGCTTTGCTGGGGGTCCCCGTGCCCGAAACCCACTCCCCACAGGTTCTCCTTCGTGGGGAAGCAGGATTGGGCGCGCGAAGGCCTTCTGCGCCCAGGCCCCAGCCAAGCCCCCTGAGCCAGGTCGGCCGCTCAGCGCCAAGGTCCCGTCGCACCAATGGCCCCAAACGAGCTTCTGACAGCTGCATTCTGCAAAGGGAAGCTCTCCTCGGGCAGCAACCCACAGCCCCAACGCGCCTCGGATCGAGAAAGCAACGCAAGCCATTTTCGCCCCCGTCCCCCCGCTCTCCATAGAGCGAACCGGGGCAGGATGCCCAGGCTCCCTGGGCCCTGCTGCTTTGCTGGGGGTCTCCGGTGCCCGAAACCCACTCCCCACCGGTTCTCCTTCGTGGGGAAGCAGGATTGGGCGCGCGAGGGCCTTCTGCGCCCAGGCCCCATCCATGCCCCCTGAGCCAGCTCGGCCGCTCAGCGCCAAGGGCCCGTCGCAACGACGGCCCCAAACGAGCTTCTGGCAGCTGCATTCTGCAAAGGGAAACTCTCCTCCGGCAGCCAACCACAGCCCCAACGCGCCTCGGATCGAGAAAGCAACGCAAGCCGTTTTCGCCCCCGGCCCCCCGCTCTCCATAGGGCTAATCGGGGCTGGGCTGCCCTGGCTCCTTGGGCCCTGCTGCTTTGCTGGGGGTCTCCGGTGCCCGAAACCCACTCCCCACGGGTTCTCCTTCGTGGGGAAGCAGGATTGGGCGAGCGAAGGCCTTCTGCGCCCAGTCCCGAGCCTTGTCCCCTGAGCCAGCTCGGCCGCTCAGCGCTGAGGCCCGGTCGCACCGACGGCCCCAAACAATCTTCTGGCAGCTGCATTCTGCAAAGGAAAATTCTCCTCGGGCAGCAAACCACAGCCCCAACGCGCCTCGGATCGAGAAAGCAACGCAAGCCGTTTTCGCCCCCGACCCCCCGCTCTCCATAGGGCGAACGGGGGCTGGGCTGCCCCGGCTCCCTGGGCCCTGCTGCTTTGCTGGGGGTCCCCGTGCCCGAAACCCACTCCCCACAGGTTCTCCTTCGTGGGGAAGCGGGATTGGGCGCGCAAAGGCCTTCTGCGCCCAGGCCCCAGCCAAGCCCCCTGAGCCAGCTCGGCCGCTCAACGGCAAGGTCCCGTCGCACCGATGCCCCAAACGAGCTTCTGAGAGCTGCATTCTGCAAAGGGAAACTCTCCTCGGGCAGCAAACCACAGCCCCAACGCGCCTCGGATCGAGAAAGAAACGCAAGCCGTTTTCGCCCCCGACCCCCCCCACTCCATAGGGCGAACCGGGGCTGGGCTGCCCCGGCTCCCTGGGCCCTGCTGCTTTGCTGGGGGTCTCCGGTGCCCGAAACCCACTCCCCGCGGGTTCTCCTTCGTGGTTAATCAGGATTGGGCATGGGAAGCCTTCTGCGCCCAGGCCCCAGCCATGCCCCCTGAGCCAGCTCGGCCTCTCAGCGCCGAGGCACCGTCGCACCGATGGCCCGAAGCAATCTTCTGGCAGCTGCAACCTGCAAAGGGAAACTCTCCTCGGGCAGCAAACCACAGCCCCAACGCGCCTCGGATCGAGAAAGCAACGCAAGCCTTTTTCGCACCCGGCCCACGACACTCCATAGGGCAAACCGGGGCTGTGCTGCCCGGGCTGCCTGGGCCCTGCTGCTTTGCTGGGGGTCTCCGGTGCCCGAAACCCACTCCCCACGGGTTCTCCTTCGTGGGGAAGCAGGATTGGGCGCGCGAAGGCCTTCTGCGCCCAGGCCTCAGCCATGCCCCCTGAGCCAGCTCGGCCGCTCAGCGCCTAGGCCCCGTCGCACCGACGGCCCCAAACAATCTTCTGGCAGCTGCATTCTGCAAAGGGAAACTCTCCTCGGGCAGCAAACCACAGCCCCAACGCGCCTCGGATCGAGAAAGCAATGCAAGCCGTTTTCGCCCCCGGGCCCCGCTCTCCATAGGGCGAACAGGGGCTGGGCTGCCCTGGCTCCCTGGGCCCTGCTGCTTTGCTGGGGATCTCCGGTGCCCGAAACCCACTCCCCACCGGTTCTCCTTCGTGGGGAATCGGGAATGGGCGTGCGAAGGCCTTCTGCGCCCAGGCCCCAGTCATGCGCCCTGAGCCAGCTCGGCTGCGCAGCGCCTAGGCCCCGTCGCATGGACGGCCCCAAACAATCTTCTGGCAGCTGCATTCTGCAAAGGGAAACTCTCCTCGGGCAGCAAACCACAGCCCCAACGCGCCTCGGATCGAGAAAGCAACGCAAGCCGTTTTGCCCCCGACCCCCCGCTCTCCATAGAGCGAACCGGGGCTGGGCTGCCCCGGCTCCCTGGGCCCTGCTGCTTTGCTGGGGGTCTCCGGTGCCCGAAACCCACTCCCCACGGGTTCTCCTTCGTGGGGAAGCAGGATTGGGCGCTCCAAGGCCTTCTGCTCCCAGGCCCCAGCCATGCCCCCTGAGCCAGATCGGCCGCTCAGCGCCTAGGCCCCGTCGCACCAACGGCCCCAAACAATCTTCTGGCAGCTGCATTCTGCAAAGGGAAACTCTCCTCGGGCAGCGAACCACAGCCCCAACGCGCCTCGGATCGAGAAAGCAACGCAAGCCGTTTTTGCCCCCGGCCCCCCCCCCACTTCATAGGGCTAACCGGGGCTGGGCTGCCCTGGCTCCTTGGGCCCTGCTGCTTTGCTGGGGTCTCCGGTGCCAGAAACCCACTCCCCACGGGTTCTCTTTCGTGGGGAAGCAGGATTGGGCCCGTGAAAGCCTTCTGCGCCCAGGCCTGAGCCTTGCCCCCTGAGCCAGCTCGGCCGCTCAGCGCCGAGGCCCCGTCGCACCGACGGCCCCAAACAATCTTCTGGCAGCTGCATTGTGCAAAGGGAAACTCTCCTCGGGCAGCAAACCACAGCCCCAACGCGCCTCGGTTCGAGAAAGCCACGCAAGCCGTTTTCGCCCCAGGCCCCCCGCTCTCCAGAGCGAACCGGGGCTGGGCTGCCCAGGCTCCCTGGGCCCTGCTGCTTTGCTGGGGGTCTCCGGTGCCCGAATCCCACTCCCCACGGGTTCTCCTTCGTGGGGAAGCAGGATTGGACGCGCGAAGGCCTTCTGCGCCCAGGCCCCAGCCATGCCCCCTGAGCCAGCTCGGCCTCTCAGCGCCTAGGCCCCGTCGCACCGACGGCCCCAAACAATCTTCTGGCAGCTGCATTCTGCAAAGGGAAACTCTCCTCGGGCAGCAAACCACAGCCCCAACGCGCCTCGGATCTAGAAAGCAATGCAGGACGTTTTCGCCCCCGGCCACCCCCACTCCATAGGGCGAACCGGGGCTGGGCTGCCCCGGCTCCCTGGGCCCTGCTGCTTTGCTGGGGGTCTCCGGTGCCCGAAACCCACTCCCCACGGGTTCTCCTTCGTGGTTAATCAGGATTGGGCATGGGAAGCCTTCTGCGCCCAGGCCCCAGCCATGCCCCCTGAGCCAGCTCGGCCTCTCAGCGCCGAGGCACCGTCGCACCGATGGCCCGAAGCAATCTTCTGGCAGCTGCATTCTGCAAAGGGAAACTCTCCTCGGGCAGAAAACCACAGCCCCAACGCGCCTCGGATCAAGAAAGCAACGCAAGCCGTTTTCGCCCCCGGCCCCCCGCTCTCCAAAGGGCGAACCTGGGCTGGGCTGCCCTGGCTCCCTGGGCCCTGCTGCTTTGCTGGGGGTCTCCGGTGCCCGAAACCCACTCCCCACGGGTTCTCCTTCGTGGGGAAGCAGGATTGGGCGCGCGAAGCCTTCTGCGCCCAACCCCAGCCATTCCCCCTGAGCCGGCTCCGCCGCACAGCGCCGAGGCTCCTTCGAATCGACGGCCATAAACGAACTTCTGGCAGCTGCATTCTGCAAAGGGAAACTCTCCTCGGGCAGCAAACCACATCCCCAACGCGCCTCGGATCGAGAAAGCAATGCAGGTGGTTTTGGCCCCCGGCACCCTGCTCTCCATATGGCGAACCGGGGCTGGGCTGCCCTGGCTCCTTGGGCCCTGCTGCTTTGCTGGGGATCTCCAGTGCCTGAAACCCACTCCCCACGGGTTCTCCTTCGTGGGGAAGCAGGATTGGGAGCGCCAAGGCCTTCTGCGCCCAGGCCCCAGCCATGCCCCCTGAGCCACCTCGGCCTCTCAGCAATGAGGCCCCGTCGCACCGACGGCCCCAAACAATCTTCTGGCAGCTGCATTCTGCAAAGGGAAACACTCCTCAGGCAGCAAACCACAGCCCCAACGCTCCTCGGATCGAGAAAGCAACGCAAGCCGTTTTTGCCCCCGGCCCCCCGCTCTCCATAGAGCGAACAGGGGCTGGGCTGCCCCGGCTCCCTGGGCCCTGCTGCTTTGCTGGGGGTCTCCGGTGCCCGAAACCCACTCTCCACGGGTTCTCCTTCGTGGTTAATCAGGATTGGGCGCGGGAAGCCTTCTGCGCCCAGGCCCCAGCCATGCCCCCTGATCCAGCTCGACCGCTCAGCGCTGAGGCCCCGTCGCACCGATGGCCCAAAGCAATCTTCTGGCAGCTGCAACCTGCAAAGGGAAACTCTCCTCAGGCAGCAAACCACAGCCCCAACGCGCCTCGGATCGAGAAAGCAACGCAAGCCGTTTTGCCCCCGACCCCCCGCTCTCCATAGAGAGAACCGGGGCTGGGCTGCCCCGGCTCCCTGGGCCCTGCTGCTTTGCTGGGGGTCTCCGGTGCCCGAAACCCACTCCCCACGGGTTCTCCTTCGTGGGGAAGCAGGATTGGGCGTGCGAAGGCCTTCTGCACCCAGGCCCCAGCCATGCCCCCTGAGCCAGGTAGGCCGCGCAGCGCCTAGGTCCCGTCGCACCGACGGCCCCAAACAATCTTCTGGCAGCTGCATTCTGCAAAGGGAAACTCTCCTCGGGCAGCAAACCACACCCCAACGCGCCTCGGATCGAGAAAGCAACGCAAGCCTTTTTTGCCCCCAGCCCTCCGCTCTCCATCGGGCGAACTGGGGCAGGGCTGCCCCGGCTCCCTGGGCCCTGCTGCTTTGCTGGGGGTCTCCGATGCCCAAAACCCACTCCCCACGGGGTCTCCTTCGTTGGGAAGCAGGATTGGGCGCACGAAGGCCTTCTGCGCCCAGGCCCCAGCCTTCCCCCTGAGCCAGCTCGGCCGCTCAGCGCCAAAGTCCCGTCGCACCGACGGCCCCAAACGAGCTTCTGACAGCTGCATTCTGCAAAGGGAAACTCTCCTCGGGCAGCAACCCACAGCCCCAACGCGCCTCGGATCGAGAAAGCAATGCAAGCTGTTTTCGCGCCCGACCCCCCGCTCTCCATAGGGCGAACCGGGACTGGGCTGCCCCGGCTGCCTGGGCCCTGCTGCTTTGCTGGGGGTCTCCGGTGCCCGAAATCCACTCCCCACAGGTTCTCCTTCGTGGGGAAGCAGGATTGGACGCACGAAGGCCTTCTGTGCCCAGGCCCCAGCCAAGCCCCCTGAGCCAGCTCGGCCGCTCAGCGCCAAAGTCCCGTCCCACTGATGGCCCCAAACGAGCTTCTGACAGCTGCATTCTGCAAAGGGAAACTCTCCTTGGGCAGCAACCCACAGCCCCATCGCGCCTCGGATTGAGAAAGCATCGCAAGCCGTTTTCGCCCCCGGCCCCCCGCTCTCCATAGGGCGCACAGGGGCTGGGCTGCCAAGGCTCCCTGGGCCCTGCTGCTTTGCTGGGGGGCTCCGGTGCCCGAAACCCACTCCCCACGGGTTCTCCTTAGTGGGGAATCAGGATTGGACGCGCGAAGCCTTCTGCACCCAGGCCCCAGCCATGCCCCCTGAGCCAGATCGGCCTCTCAGCGCCAAGGCCCCGTCGCACCGAGGGCCCCAAACAATCTTCTGGCAGCTGCATTCTGCAAAGGGAAACTCTCCTCGGGCAGCGAACCACAGCCCCAACGCGCCTCGGATCGAGAAAGCAACGCAAGCCGTTTTTGCCCCCAGCCCTCCGCTCTCCATCGGGCGAACTGGGGCAGGGCTGCCCCGGCTCCCTGGGCCCTGCTGCTTTGCTGGGGTCTCCGGTGCCCGAAACCCACTCCCCACGGGTTCTCTTTCGTGGGGAAGCAGGATTGGGCCCGCGAAAGCCTTCTGCGCCCAGGCCCGAGCCTTGCCCCCTGAGCCAGCTCGGCCGCTCAGCGCCGAGGCCCCGTCGCACCGAAGGCCCCAAACAATCTTCTGGCAGCTGCATTCTGCAAAGGGAAACTCTCCTCGGGCAGCAAACCACAGCCCCAACGCGCCTCGGATCGAGAAAGCAACGCAAGCCGTTTTGGCCCCCGGCCACCCCCACTCCATAGGGCGAACCGGGGCTGGGCTGCCCCGGCTCCCTGGGCCCTGCTGCTTTGCTGGGGGTCTCCGGTGCCCGAAACCCACTCCCCACGGGTTCTCCTTCGTGGTTAATCAGGATTGGGCATGGGAAGCCTTCTGCGCCCAGGCCCCAGCCATGCCCCCTGAACCAGCTCGGCCTCTCAGCGCCGAGGCACTGTCGCACCGATGGCCCGAAGCAATCTTCTGGCAGCTGCAACCTGCAAAGGGAAACTCTCCTCGGGCAGCAAACCACAGCCCCAACGCGCCTCGGATCGAGAAAGCAACGCAAGCCTTTTTCGCACCCGGCCCACGACACTCCATAGGGCAAACCGGGGCTGTGCTGCCCCGGCTCAATGGGCCCTGCTGCTTTGCTGGGGGTCTCCGGTGCCCGAAACCCACTCCCCACGGGTTCTCCTTCGTGGGGAAGCGGGATTGGGCGCACGAAGTCCTTCTGCGCCCAGGCCCCAGCCATGCCCCGTGAGCCAGCTCGTCCGATCAGCGCCGAGGCCCCGTCGCACCGACGGCCCAAACAATCTTCTGGCAGCTGCATTCTGCAAAGGGAAACTCTCCTCGGGCAAAAACCACAGCCCCAACGCGCCTCGGATCGAGAAAGCAACGCAAGCCGTTTTCGCCCCCGGCACCCCCCACTCCATAGGGCTAACCGGGGTTGGGCTGCCCTGGCTCCTTGGGCCCTGCTGCTTTGCTGGGGTCTCCGGTGCCCGAAACCAACTCCCCACGGAAACTCTTTCGTGGGGAAGCAGGATTGGGCCCGCGAAAGCCTTCTGCGCCCAGGCCCGAGCCTTGCCCCCTGAGCCAGCTCGGCCGCTCAGCGCCGAGGCCCCGTCGCACCGAAGGACCCAAACAATCTTCTGCAAGCTGCATTCTGCAAAGGGAAACTCTCCTCGGGCTGCGAACCACAGCCCCAACGCGCCTCGGATCGAGAAAGCAACGCAAGCCGTTTTCGCCCCCGGCCCACGCCACTCCATAGGGCGAACCGGTGCTGGGCTGCCCCGGCTCCCTGGGCCCTGCTGCTTTGCTGGGGATCTCCGGTGCCCGAAACCCACTCCCCAAGGGTTCTCCTTCGTGGGGAAGCAGGATTGGGCGCGCGAAGGCCTTCTGTGCGAAGGCCCCAGCCATGCCCCCTGAGCCAGCTCGGCCGTGCAGCGCCTAGGCCCTGTCGCACCGACGGCCCCAAACAATCTTCTGCCAGCTGCATTCTGCAAAGGGAAACTCTCCTCGGGCAGCAAACCACATCCCCAACGCGCCTCGGATCGAGAAAGCAATGCAGGCCGTTTTCGCCCCCGGCCCCCCGCTCTCCATATGGCGAACCGGGGCTTGGCTGCTCCGGCTCCTTGGGCCCTGCTGCTTTGCTGGGGATCTCCGGTGCCGGAAACCCACTCCCCACGGGTTCTCCTTCGTGGGGAAGCAGGATTGGGCGCGCGAAGGCCTTCTGCGCCCAGGCCCCAGCCATGCCCCCTGAGCCAACTCGGCTACTCAGCGCCGAGGCCCCTTCGCACCGACGGCCCCAAACAATCTTCTGGCAGCTGCATTCTGCAAAGGGAAACTCTCCTCGGGCAGCAAACCACAGCCCCAACGCGCCTCGGATCGAGAAAGCATCGCAAGCCGTTTTCGCCCCCGGCCCCCCCCACTCCATAGGGCGAACCGGGGCTGGGCTGCCCCGGCTCCCTGGGCCCTGCTGCTTTTCTGGGGGTCTCCGGTGCCCGAAACCCACTCCCCACGGGTTCTCCTTCGTGGGGAAGCAGGATTGGGCGCGGGAAGCCTTCTGCGCCCAGGCCCCAGCCATGCCCCCTGAGCCAGCACGGCCGCTCAGCGCCGAGGCCCCGTCGCACCGATGGCCCGAAGCAATCTTCTGGCAGCTGCATTCTGCAAAGGGAAACTCTCCTCAGGCAGCAAACCACAGCCCCAATGCGCCTCGGATCGAGAAAGCAACACAAGCAGTTTTCGCCCCCGGCACCGCGCTCGCCATAGGGCGAATCGGGGCAGGGCTGCCCCGGCTGCCTGGGCCCTCCTGCTTTGCTGAGGGTCTCCGGTGCCCGAAACCCACTCCCCACGGGTTCTCCTTCGTGGGGAAGCGGGATTGGGCGCGCGAAGGCCTTCTGCGCCCAGGCCCCAGCCATGCCCCCTGAGCCAGCTCGTCCGATCAGCGCCGAGTCCCCGTCGCACCGACGGCCCGAAACAATCTTCTGGCAGCTGCATTCTGCAAAGGGAAACTCTCCTCGGGCAGCAAACCACAGCCCCAACGCGCCTCGGATCGAGAAAGCAACGCAAGCCGTTTTCGCCCCCGGACCCCAGCTCTCCATAGAGCGAAACGGGCCTGGGCTGCCCAGCCTCCCTGGGGCCTGCTGCTTTGCTGGGGGTCTCCGGTGCCCGAAACCCACTCCCCACGGGTTCTCCTTCGTGGGGAAGCAGGATTGGGCACGCGAAGCCTTCTGCGCCCAGGCCCCAGCCATGACCCCTGAGCCGGCTCCGCCGCTCAGCGCCGAGTCTCCTTCGAATCGACGGCCATAAACGAACTTCTGGCAGCTGCATTCTGCAAAGGGAAACTCTGCTCGGGCAGCAAACCACAGCCCCAACGCGCCTCGGATCGAGAAAGCAATGCAGGCCGTTGTTGCCCCTGGCCCCCCGCTCTCCATATGGCGAACCGGGGCTGAGCTGCCCTGGCTCCTTGGGCCCTGCTGCTTTGCTGGGGATCTCCAGTGCCCGAAACCCACTCCCCACGGGTTCTCCTTCGTGGGGAAGCAGAATTGGGCGCGCAAAGGCCTTCTGCGCCCAGGCCCCAGCCATGCCCCCTGAGCCACCTCGGCCTCTCAGCAATGAGGCCCCGTCGCACCGACGTCCCCAAACAATCTTCTGGCAGCTGCATTCTGCAAAGGGAAACACTCCTCAGGCAGCAAACCACAGCCCCAACGCGCCTCGGATCGAGAAAGCAATGCAAGCCGTTTTCGCCCCCGGCCCCCCGCTCTCCATAGAGCGAACAGGGGCTGGGCTGCCCCGGCTCCCTGGGCCCTGCTGCTTTGCTGGGGGTCTCCGGTGCCCGAAACCCACTCCCCACGGGTTCTCCTTCGTGGTTAATCAGGATTGGGCGTGCGAAGGCCTTCTGCGCCCTGGCCCCAGCCATGCCCCCTGAGCCGGCTCCGCTGCCCAGTTCCGAGGCTCCTTCGAATTGAAGGCCATAAACGAACTTCTCGCAGCTGCATTCTGCAAAGGGAAACTCTCCTCGGGCAGCAAACCACAGCCCCAACGCGCCTCGGATCGAGAAAGCAACGCAAGCTGTTTTCGCCCCCGACACCCCTCTTTCCATAGAGCGAACTGGGGCTGGGCTGCCCCGGCTCCCTGGGCCCTGCTGCTTTGCTGGGGGTCTCCGGTGCCCGAAACCCACTCCCCATGGGTTCTCCTTCGTTGGGAAGGAGGATTGGGCGCACGAAGGCCTTCTGCGCCCAGGCCCCAGCCTTGCTCCCTGAGCCAGCTCGGCCGCTCAGCGCCGAGGGCCCGTCGCACCGACGGCCCGAAACAATCTTCTGGCAGCTGCATTCTGCAAAGGGAAACTCTCCTCCGGCAGCAAACCACAGCCCCAACGCGCCTCGGATCGAGAAAGCAATGCAAGCCGTTTTCGCCCCCGACACCCCGCTCTCCATAGGGCGAACCGGGGCTGGGCTGCCCAGGCTCCCTGGGCCCTGCTGCTTTGCTGGGGGTCTCCGGTGCCCGAAACCCACTCCCCACGGGTTCTCCTTCGTGGGGAAGCAGGATTGGGCGCGCGAAGGCCTTCTGCGCCCAGGCCCCAGCCAAGCCCCCTGAGCCAGCTCGGCTGCGCAGCGCCAAAGTCCCGTCGCACCGATGGCCCCAAACGAGATTCTGACAGCTGCATTCTGCAAAGGGAAACTCTCCTCGGGCAGCAAACCACAGCCCCAACGCGCCTCGGATCGAGAAAGCAACGCAAGCCGTTTTCGCCCCCGGCCCCCCCCACTCCATAGGGCTAACCGGGGCTGGGCTGCCCTGGCTCCTTGGGCCCTGCTGCTTTGCTGGGGGTCTGCGGTGCCCGAAACCCACTCCCCACGGGTTCTCCTTCGTGGGGAAGCAGGATTGGGCCCGCGAAAGCCTTTGGGCCCAGGCCCGAGCCTTGCCCCCTGAGCCAGCTCGGCCGCTCAGCGCCGAGGCCCCGTCGCACCGACGGCCCCAAACAATCTTCTGGCAGCTGCATTCTGCAAAGGGAAACTCTCCTCGGGCAGCAAACCACAGCCCCAACGCGCCTTGGGATCGAGAAAGCAACGCAAGCCGTTTTCGCCCCCGGCGCCCCGCTCTCCAGAGCGAAATGGGGCTGGGCTGCCCAGGCTCCCTGGGCCCTGCTGCTTTGCTGGGGGTCTCCGGTGCCCGAAACCCACTCCCCACGGGTTCTCCTTCGTGGTTAATCAGGATTGGGCACGGGAAGCCTTCTGCGCCCAGGCCCCAGCCATGCCCCATGAGCCAGCTCGGCCGCTCAGCGCCGAGGCCCCGTCGCTCCGATGGCCCGAAGCAATCTTCTGGCAGCTGCAACCTGCAAAGGGAAACTCTCCTCGCGCAGCAAACCACAGCCACAACGCGCCTCGGATCGAGAAAGCAACGCAAGCCGTTTTTGCCCCCGGCCCACGCCACTCCATAGGGTGAACCGGGGCTGGGCTGCCCCGGCTCCCTGGGTCCTGCTGCTTTGCTGGGTGTCTCCGGTGCCCGAAACCCACTCCCCACGGGTTCTCCTTCGTGGGGAAGCGGGATTGGGCGCACGAAGTCCTTCTGCGCCCAGGCCCCAGCCATGCCCCCTGAGCCAGCTGGTCCGATCAGCGCCGAGGCCCCGTCGCACCGACGGCCCCAAACAATCTTCTGGCAGCTGCATTCTGCAAAGGGAAACTCTCCTCGGGCAGCAAACCACAGCCCCAACGCGCCTCGGATTAAGAAAGCAACGCAAGCCGTTTTCGCCCCCGGCCCCCGTCTCTCCATAGGGCGAACCTGGGCTGGGCTGCCCTGGCTCCCTGGGCCCTGCTGCTTTGCTGGGGGTCTCCGGTGCCCGAAACCACTCCCCATGGGTTCTCCTTCGTGGGGAAGCAGGATTGGGCGCGCGAAGACCTTCTGCGCCCAGCCCCAGCCATGCCCCCTGAGCCAGCTCGGCCGCTCAGCGCCTAGGCACCGTCGCACCGATGGCCCCAAACAATCTTCTGGCAGCTGCATTCTGCAAAGGGAAACTCTCCTCGGGCAGCAAACCACAGCCCCAACGCGCCTCGGATCGAGAAAGCAACGCAAGCTGTTTTCGCCCCAGGCCCCCCCCACTCCATAGGGTGAACCGGGGCTGTGCTGCCCCGGCTCCCTGGGCCCTGCTGCTTTGCTGTGGGTCTCCGGTGCCCGAAACCCACTCCCCACGTGTTCTCCTTCGTGGGGAAGCAGGATTGGGCGCGCCAAGGCCTTCTGCGCCCAGGCCCCAGCCATGCCCCCTGGGCCAGCTCGGCCGCTCTGCGCCAAGGCCCCATCGCACCGATGGCCTGAAACAATCTTCTGGCAGCTGCATTCTGCAAAGGGAAACACTCCTCAGGCAGCAAACCACAGCCCCAACGCGCCTCGGATCGAGAAAGCAACACAAGCCGTTTTCGCCCCCGGCACCGCGCTCGCCATAGGGCGAATCGGGGCAGGGCTGCCCCGGCTGCCTGGGCCCTCCTGCTTTGCTGGGGGTCTCCGGTGCCCGAAACCCACTCCCCACAGGTTCTCCTTCGTGGGGAAGCGGGATTGGGCGCGCGAAGGCCTTCTGCGCCCAGGCCCCAGCCATGCCCCCTGAGCCAGCTCGTCCGATCAGCGCCGAGTCCCCGTCGCACCGACGGCCCGAAACAATCTTCTGGCAGCTGCATTCTGCAAAGGGAAACTCTCCTCGGGCAGCAAACCACAGCCCCAACGCGCCTCGGATCGAGAAAGCAACGCAAGCCGTTTTCGCCCCCGGACACCCGCTCTCCATAGAGCGAAACGGGCCTGGGCTGCCCAGCCTCCCTGGGCCCTGCTGCTTTGCTGGGGGTCTCCGGTGCCTGAAACCCACTCCCCACGGGTTCTCCTTCGTGGGGAAGCAGGATTGGGCACCGGAAGCCTTCTGCGCCCAGGCCAAGGCCATGCCCGCTGAGCCGGCTCCGCCGCTCAGCGCCGAGGCTCCTTCGAATCGACGGCAATAAACGAACTTCTGGCAGCTGCATTCTGCAATGGGAAACTCTCCTCGGGCAGCAAACCACAGCCCCAACGCGCCTCGGATCGAGAAAGCAATGCAAGCCGTTTTCGCCCCCGACCCCCTGCTCTCCATAGGGCGAACCGGGGCTGGGCTGCCCAGGCTCCCTGGGCCCTGCTGCTTTGCTGGGGGTCTCCGGTGCCCGAAACCCACTCCCCACAGGTTCTCCTTCGTGCGGAAGCAGGATTGGGCGCGCGAAGGCCTTCTGCGCCCAGGCCCCAGCCAAGCCCCCTGAGCCAGCTCGGCTGCGCAGCGCCAAATTCCCGTCGCACCGATGGCCCCAAACGAGATTCTGACAGCTGCATTCTGCAAAGGGAAACTCTCCTCGGGCAGCGAACCACAGCCCCAATGCGCCTCGGATCGAGAAAGCAACGCAAGCCGTTTTTGCCCCCGGCCCCCCCCACTCCATAGGGCTAACCGGGGCTGGGCTGCCCTGGCTCCTTGGGCCCTGCTGCTTTGCTGGGGTCTCCGGTGCCCGAAACCAACTCCCCACGGGTTCTCTTTCGTGGGGAAGCAGGATTTGGCCCGCGAAAGCCTTCTGCGCCCAGGCCCGAGCCTTGCCCCCTGAGCCAGCTCGGCCGCTCAGCGCCGAGGCCCCGTCGCACCGACGGCCCCAAACAATCTTCTGGTAGCTGCATTCTGCAAAGGGAAACTCTCCTCGGGCAGCAAACCACAGCCCCAACGCGCCTCGGATCGAGAAAGCAACGCAAGCCGTTTTCGCCCCCGGCCCCCCCCACTCCATAGAGCTAACCGGGGCTGGGCTGCCCTGGCTCCTTGGGCCCTGCTGCTTTGCTGGGGGTCTGGGGTGCCCGAAACCCACTCCCCACGGGTTCTCCTTCGTGGGGAAGCAGGATTGGGCCCACGAAAGCCTTTGGGCCCAGGCCCGAGCCTTGCCCCCTGAGCCAGCTCGGCCGCTCAGCTCTGAGGCCCCGTCGCACCGACGGCCCCAAACAATCTTCTGGCAGCTGCATTCTGCAAAGGGAAACTCTCCTCGGGCAGCAAACCACAGCCCCAACGCGCCTAGGATCGAGAAAGCAACGCAAGCCGTTTTCGCCCCCGGCGCCCCGCTCTCCAGAGCGAAATAGGGCTGGGCTGCCCAGGCTCCCTGGGCCCTGCTGCTTTGCTGGGGGTCTCCGGTGCCCGAAACCCACTCCCCACAGGTTCTCCTTCGTGGTTAATCAGGATTGGGCGCGGGAAGCCTTCTGCGCCCAGGCCCCAGCCATGCCCCCTGAGCCAGCTCGGCCGCTCAGCGCTGAGGCCCCGTCGCACCGATGGCCCGAAGCAATCTTCTGGCAGCTGCAACCTGCAAAGGGAAACTCTCCTCGCGCAGCAAACCACAGCCACAACGCGCCTCGGATCGAGAAAGCAACGCAAGCCGTTTTTGCCCCCGGCCCACGCCACTCCATAGGGCGAACCGGGGCTGGGCTGCCCCGGCTCCCTGGGTCCTGCTGCTTTGCTGGGTGTCTCCGGTGCCCGAAACCCACTCCCCACGGGTTCTCCTTCGTGGGGAAGCGGGATTGGGCGCACGAAGTCCTTCTGCGCCCAGGCCCCAGCCATGCCCCCTGAGCCAGCTGGTCCGATCAGCGCCGAGGCCCCGTCGCACCGACGGCCCCAAACAATCTTCTGGCAGCTGCATTCTGCAAAGGGAAACTCTCCTCGGGCAGCAAACCACAGCCCCAACGCGCCTCGGATCGAGAAAGCAACGCAAGCCGTTTTCGCCCCCGGCCCCCGTCTCTCCATATGGCGAACCTGGGCTGGGCTGCCCTGGCTCCCTGGGCCCTGCTGCTTTGCTGGGTGTCTCCGGTGCCCGAAACCCACTCCCCACGGGTTCTCCTTCGTGGGGAAGCAGGATTGGGTGCGCGAAGGCCTTCTGCGCCCAGCCCCAGCCATGCCCCCTGAGCCAGCTCGGCCGCTCAGCGCCTAGGCACCGTCGCACCGATGGCCCCAAACAATCTTCTGGCAGCTGCATTCTGCAAAGGGAAACTCTCCTCGGGCAGCAAACCACAGCCCCAACGCGCCTCGGATCGAGAAAGCAACGCAAGCTGTTTTCGCCCCAGGCCCCCCCCACTCCATAGGGCGAACCGGGGCTGTGCTGCCCCGGCTCCCTGGGCCCTGCTGCTTTGCTGGGGGTCTCCGGGGCCCGAAACCCACTCCCCACGTGTTCTCCTTCGTGGGGAAGCAGGATTGGGCGCGCCAAGGCCTTCTGCGCCCAGGCCCCAGCCATGCCCCCTGGGCCAGCTCGGCCGCTCTGCGCCAAGGCCCCATCGCACCGATGGCCTGAAACAATCTTCTGGCAGCTGCATTCTGCAAAGGGAAACACTCCTCAGGCAGCAAACCACAGCCCCAACGCGCCTCGGATCGAGAAAGCAACACAAGCCGTTTTCGCCCCCGGCACCGCGCTCGCCATAGGGCGAATCGGGGCAGGGCTGCCCCGGCTGCCTGGGCCCTCCTGCTTTGCTGGGGGTCTCCGGTGCCCGAAACCCACTCCCCACAGGTTCTCCTTCGTGGGGATGCGGGATTGGGCGCGCGAAGGCCTTCTGCGCCCAGGCCCCAGCCATGCCCCCTGAGCCAGCTCGTCCGATCAGCGCCGAGTCCCCGTCGCACCGACGGCCCGAAACAATCTTCTGGCAGCTGCATTCTGCAAAGGGAAACTCTCCTCGGGCAGCAAACCACAGCCCCAACGCGCCTCGGATCGAGAAAGCAACGCAAGCCGTTTTCGCCCCCGGACACCCGCTCTCCATAGAGCGAAACGGGCCTGGGCTGCCCAGCCTCCCTGGGCCCTGCTGCTTTGCTGGGGGTCTCCGGTGCCTGAAACCCACTCCCCACGGGTTCTCCTTCGTGGGGAAGCAGGATTGGGCGCGCGAAGGCCTTCTGCGCCCAGGCCCCAGCCATGCCCCCTGAGCCGGCTCCGCCGCTCAGCGCCGAGGCTCCTTCGAATCGACGGCCATAAACGAACTTCTGGCAGCTGCATTCTGCAAAGGGAAACTCTCCTCGGGCAGCAAACCACAGCCCCAACGCGCCTCGGATCGAGAAAGCAATGCAGGCCGTTTTTGCCCCCGGCCCACCGCTCTCCATATGGCGAACAGGGGCTGGGCTGCCCTGGCTCCTTGGGCCCTGCTGCTTTGCTGGGGGTCTCCGGTGCCCGAAACCCACTCCCCACGGGTTCTCCTTCGTGGGGAAGCGGGAATGGGCGTGCGAAGGCCTTCTGCGCCCAGGCCCCAGCCATGCCCCCTGGGCCAGGTCGGCCGCTCTGCGCCGAGGCCCCATCGCACCGATGGCATGAAACAATCTTCTGGCAGCTGCATTCTGCAATGGGAAACACTCCTCATGCCGCAAACCACAGCCCCAACGCGCCTCGGATCGAGAAAGCAACGCAAGCCGTTTTCGCCCCCGGCCACCCGCTCTCCATAGAGCGAACCGGGGCTGTGCTGCCCAGGCTCCCTGGGCCCTGCTGCTTTGCTGGGTGTCTCCGGTGCCCGAAACCCACTCCCCCCGGGTTCTCCTTCGTGGGGAAGCAGGATTGGACGAGCGAAGCCTTCTGCGCCCAGGACCCAGCCATTCCCCCTGAGCCAGCTCGGCCTCTCAGCGCCTAGGACCCGTCGCACCGACGGCCCCAAACAATCTTTTGTCAGCTGCATTCTGCAAAGGGAAACTCTCCTCGGGCAGCAAACCACAGCCCCAATGCTCCTCAGTTAGAGAAAGCAACGCAAGCCGTTTTCGCCCACGGCCACCCCCACACCATAGGGCGAACCGGGGCTGGGCTGCCCAAGCTCCCTGGGCCCTGCTGCTTTGCTGGGGGTCTCCGGTGCCCGAAACCCACTCCCCACGGGTTCTCCTTCGTGGGGAAGCAGGATTGGACGAGCGAAGCCTTCTGCGCCCAGGACCCAGCCATTCCCCCTGAGCCAGCTCGGCCTCTCAGCGCCTAGGACCCGTCGCACCGACGGCCCCAAACAATCTTTTGTCAGCTGCATTCTGCAAAGGGAAACTCTCCTCGGGCAGCAAACCACAGCCCCAATGCTCCTCAGTTAGAGAAAGCAACGCAAGCCGTTTTCGCCCACGGCCACCCCCACACCATAGGGCGAACCGGGGCTGGGCTGCCCAAGCTCCCTGGGCCCTGCTGCTTTGCTGGGGGTCTCCGGTGCCCGAAACCCACTCCCCACGGGTTCTCCTTCATGGGGAAGCAGGATTGGGCGCGCGAATGCCTTCTGCGCCCAGGCCCGAGCCTTGCCCTCTGAGCCAGCTCGGCCGCTCAGCGCCTAGGCCCCGTCGCACCGACGGCCCCAAACAATCTTCTGGCAGCTGCATTCTGCAAAGGGAAACTCTCCTCGGGCAGCAAACCACAGCCCCAACGCGCCTCGGATCGAGAAAGCAACGCAAGCCGTTTTCGCCCCCGACCCCCCGCTCTCCATAGAGCGAACCGGGGCTGGGCTGCCCCGGCTCCCTGGGCCCTGCTGCTTTGCTGGGCGTCTCCGGTGCCCGAAAACCACTCCCCACGGGTTCTCCTTCGTGGGGAAGCAGGATTGGACGAGCGAAGCCTTCTGCGCCCAGGCCCCAGCCATACCCCCTGAGCCAGCTCGGCCTCTCAGCGCCTAGGCCCCGTCGCACCGACGGCCCCAAACAATCTTCTGGCAGCTGCATTCTGCAAAGGGAAACTCTCCTCGGGCAGCAAACCACAGCCCCAACGCGCTTCGGATCGAGAAAGCAACGCAAGCCGTTTTCGGCCCCGGCCCCCCGCTCTCCATAGGGCTAACTGGGGCTGGGCTGCCCTGGCTCCCTGGGCCCTGCTGCTTTGCTGGGGGTCTCCGGTGCCCGAAACCCACTCCCCACGGGTTCTCCTTCGTGGGGAAGCAGGATTGGGCGCGCGAAGGCCTTCTGCGCCCAGGCCCGAGCCTTACCCCCTGAGCCAGCTCGGCCGCTCAGCACCGAGGCCCCGTCGCACCGACGGCCCCAAACGATCTTCTGGCAGCTGCATTCTGCAAAGGGAAACTCTCCTCGGGCAGCAAACCACAGCCCCAACGCGCCTCGGATCGAGAAAGCAACGCAAGCCGTTTTCACCCCCGGACCCCGCTCTCCATAGGGCGAACCGGGGCTGCTCTGCCCAAGCTCCCTGGGCCCTGCTGCTTTGCTGGGGGTCTCCGGTGTCCGAAACCCACTCCCCACGGGTTCATCTTCGTGGGGAAGCAGGATTGGGCGCGCGAAGCCTTCTGCGCCCAGGCCCCAGCCATGCCCCCTGAGCCAGCTCCGCCTATCAGCGCTAGGGCCCCGTCGCACCGACGGCCCCAAACAATCTTCTGGCAGCTGCATTCTGCAAAGGGAAACTCTCCTCGGGCAGCAAACCACAGCCCCAACGCGCCTCGGATCGAGAAAGCAACGCAAGCCGTTTTCACCCCCGGCCCCCCGCTCTCAATAGAGCGAACCGGGACTGGGCTGCCCAGGCTCTCTGGGCCCTGCTGCTTTGCTGGGGGTCTCCGGTGCCCGAAACCTACTCCCCACGGGTTCTCCTTCATGGGGAAGCAGGATTGGACGCGCGAAGCCTTCTGCGCCCAGGCCCCAGCCATGCCCCCTGAGCCAGCTCGGCCGTTCAGCGCCTAGGCCCCGTCGCACCGACGGCCCCAAACAATCTTCTGGCAGCTGCATTCTGCAAAGGGAAACTCTCCTCGGGCAGCAAACCACAGCCCCAATGCTCCTCGGTTAGAGAATGCAACGCAAGCCGTTTTCGCCCCCGGCCCCCCGCTCTCCATAGAGCGAACCGGGGCTGGGCTGCCCCGGCTCCCTGGGCCCTGCTGCTTTGCTGGGGGTCTCCGGTGCCCGAATCCCACTCCCCACGGGTTCTCCTTCATGGGGAAGCAGGATTGGACGCGCGAAGCCTTCTGCGCCCAGGCCCCAGCCATGCCCCCTGAGCCAGCTCGGCCTCTCAGCGCCTAGGCCCCGTCGCACCGATGGCCCCAAACAAACTTTTGTCAGCTGCATTCTGCAAAGGGAAACTCTCCTCGGGCAGCAAACCACAGCCCCAATGCTCCTCAGTTAGAGAAAGCAACGCAAGCCGTTTTCGCCCCCGGCCACCCGCTCTCCATAGAGCGAACCGGGGCTGGGCTGCCCAGGCTCCCTGGGCCCTGCTGCTTTGCTGGGTGTCTCCGGTGCCCGAAACCCACTCCCCCCGGGTTCTCCTTCGTGGGGAAGCAGGATTGGACGAGCGAAGCCTTCTGCGCCCAGGACCCAGCCATTCCCCCTGAGCCAGCTCGGCCTCTCCGCGCCTAGGACCCGTCGGACCGACGGCCCCAAACAATCTTTTGTCAGCTGCATTCTGCAAAGGGAAACTCTCCTCGGGCAGCAAACCACAGCCCCAATGCTCCTCAGTTAGAGAAAGCAACGCAAGCCGTTTTCGCCCACGGCCACCCCCACACCATAGGGCGAACCGGGGCTGGGCTGCCCAAGCTCCCTGGGCCCTGCTGCTTTGCTGGGGGTCTCCGGTGCCCGAAACCCACTCCCCACGGGTTCTCCTTCATGGGGAAGCAGGATTGGGCGCGCGAAGGCCTTCTGCGCCCAGGCCCGAGCCTTGCCCTCTGAGCCAGCTCCGCCGCTCAGCGCCTAGGCCCCGTCGCACCGACGGCCCCAAACAATCTTCTGGCAGCTGCATTCTGCAAAGGGAAACTCTCCTCGGGCAGCAAACCACAGCCCCAACGCGCCTCGGATCGAGAAAGCAACGCAAGCCGTTTTCGCCCCCGACCCCCCGCTCTCCATAGAGCGAACCGGGGCTGGGCTGCCCCGGCTCCCTGGGCCCTGCTGCTTTGCTGGGCGTCTCCGGTGCCCGAAAACCACTCCCCACGGGTTCTCCTTCGTGGGGAAGCAGGATTGGACGAGCGAAGCCTTCTGCGCCCAGGCCCCAGCCATGCCCCCTGAGCCAGCTCGGCCTCTCAGCGCCTAGGCCCCGTCGCACCGACGGCCCCAAACAATCTTCTGGCAGCTGCATTCTGCAAAGGGAAACTCTCCTCGGGCAGCAAACCACAGCCCCAACGCGCTTCGGATCGAGAAAGCAACGCAAGCCGTTTTCGGCCCCGGCCCCCCGCTCTCCATAGGGCTAACCGGGGCTGGGCTGCCCTGGCTCCCTGGGCACTGCTGCTTTGCTGGGGGTCTCCGGTGCCCGAAACCCACTCCCCACGGGTTCTCCTTCGTGGGGAAGCAGGATTGGGCGCGCGAAGGCCTTCTGCGCCCAGGCCCGAGCCTTACCCCCTGAGCCAGCTCTGCCGCTCAGCACCGAGGCCCCGTCGCACCGACGGCCCCAAACGATCTTCTGGCAGCTGCATTCTGCAAAGGGAAACTCTCCTCGGGCAGCAAACCACAGCCCCAACGCGCCTCGGATCGAGAAAGCAACGCAAGCCGTTTTCACCCCCGGACCCCGCTCTCCATAGGGCGAACCGGGGCTGCTCTGCCCAAGCTCCCTGGGCCCTGCTGCTTTGCTGGGGGTCTCCGGTGTCCGAAACCCACTCCCCACGGGTTCACCTTCGTGGGGAAGCAGGATTGGGCGCGCGAAGCCTTCTGCGCCCAGGCCCCAGCCATGCCCCCTGAGCCAGCTCCGCCTATCAGCGCTAGGGCCCCGTCGCACCGACGGCCCCAAACAATCTTCTGGCAGCTGCATTCTGCAAAGGGAAACTCTCCTCGGGCAGCAAACCACAGCCCCAACGCGCCTCGGATCGAGAAAGCAACGCAAGCCGTTTTCACCCCCGGCCCCCCGCTCTCAATAGAGCGAACCGGGACTGGGCTGCCCAGGCTCTCTGGGCCCTGCTGCTTTGCTGGGGGTCTCCGGTGCCCGAAACCTACTCCCCACGGGTTCTCCTTCATGGGGAAGCAGGATTGGACGCGCGAAGCCTTCTGCGCCCAGGCCCCAGCCATGCCCCCTGAGCCAGCTCGGCCGTTCAGCGCCTAGGCCCCGTCGCACCGACGGCCCCAAACAATCTTCTGGCAGCTGCATTCTGCAAAGGGAAACTCTCCTCGGGCAGCAAACCACAGCCCCAATGCTCCTCGGTTAGAGAATGCAACGCAATCCGTTTTCGCCCCCGGCCCCCCGCTCTCCATAGAGCGAACCGGGGCTGGGCTGCCCAGGCTCCCTGGGCCCTGCTGCTTTGCTGGGGGTCTCCGGTGCCCGAAACCCACTCCCCACGGGTTCTCCTTCGTGGGGAAACAGGATTGGACGCGCGAAGCCTTCTGCGCCCAGGCCCCAGCCATGCCCCCTGAGCCATCAGGCCTCTCAGCGCCTAGGCCCCGTCGCACCGACGGCCCCAAACAATCTTCTGGCAGCTGCATTCTGCAAAGGGAAACTCTCCTCGGGCAGCAAATCACAGCCCCAACGCGCCTCAGATCGAGAAAGCAACGCAAGCCGTTTTCGCCCACGGCCACCCCCACTCCATAGGGCGAACCGGGGCTGGGCTGCCCAAGCTCCTTGGGCCCTGCTGCTTTGCTGGGGGTCTCCGGTGCCCGAAACCCACTCCCCACGGGTTCTCCTTCGTGGGGAATCAGGATTGGACGCGCGAAGCCTTCTGCGCCCAGGCCCCAGCCATGCCCCCTGAGCCAGCTCGGCCTCTCAGCGCCTAGGCCCCTTCGCACCGACGGCCCGAAACAATCTTCTGGCAGCTGCATTCTGCAAAGGGAAACTCTCCTCGGGCAGCAAACCACAGCCCCAACGCGCCTCGGATCGAGAAAGCAACGCAAGCCGTTTTCGCCCCCGGACCCCGCTCTCCATAGGGCGAACCGGGGCTGGTCTGCCCAAGCTCCCTGGGCCCTGCTGCTTTGCTGGGGGTCTCCGGTGCCCGAAACCCACTCCCCACGGGTTCTCCTTCGTGGGGAAGCAGGATTGGACGAGCAAAGCCTTCTGCGCCCAGGCCCCAGCCATGCCCCCTGAGCCAGCTCGGCCTCTCAGCGCCTAGGCCCCGTCGCACCGACGGCCCCAAACAATCTTCTGGCAGCTGCATTCTGCAAAGGGAAACTCTCCTCGGGCAGCAAACCACAGCCCCAACGCGCCTCAGATCGAGAAAGCAACGCAAGCCGTTTTCGCCCATGGCCACCCCCACTCCATATGGTGAACCGGGGCTGGGCTGCCCAAGCTCCCTGGGCCCTGCTGCTTTGCTGGGGGTCTCCGGTGCCCGAAACCCACTCCCCACGTGTTCTCCTTCGTGGCGAAGCAGGATTGTGCGCGCGAAGGCCTTCTGCGCCCAGGCCCGAGCCATGCCCCCTGAGCCAGCTCGGCCTCTCAGCGCCGAGGCCCCTTCGCACCGACGGCCAGAAACAATCTTCTGGCAGCTGCATTCTGCAAAGGGAAACTCTCCTCGGGCAGCAAACCACAGCCCCAACGCGCTTCGGATCGAGAAAGCAACGCAAGCCGTTTTCGCCCCCGGCCCCCCTCTCTCCATAGGGCTAACCAGGGCTGGGCTGCCCTGGCTCCTTGGGCCCTGCTGCTTTGCTGGGTGTCTCCGGTGCCCGAAACCCACTCCCCATGGGTTCTCCTTCGTGGGGAAGCAGGATTGGGCGCGCGAAGGCCTTCTGCGCCCAGGCCCCAGCCATGCCCCCTGAGCCAGCTCGGCCGCTCAGCGCCTTGGCCCCGTCGTACCGAAGGCCCCAAACAATCTTCTGGCAGCTGCATTCTGCAAAGGGTAACTCTCCACGGGCAGCAAACCACAGCCCCAACGCGCCTCGGATCGAGAAAGCAACGCAAGCCGTTTTCGCCCCCGGACCCCCGCTCTCCATAGAGCGAAACGGGGCTGGGCTGCCCTGGCTCCTTGGGCCTTGCTGCTTTGCTGGATGTCTCTGGTGCCCGAAACCCACTCCCCACGGGTTCTCCTTCGTGGGGAAGCAGGATTGGGCGGGCGAAGTCCTTCTGCGCCCAGGCCCCAGCCATGGCCCCTGAGCCAGCTCGGCGACTCAGCGCCGAGGCCCCGTCGCAACGACGGCCCCAACCAATCTTCTGACAGCTGCATTCTGCAAAGGGAAACTCTCCTCGGGCAGCAAACCACAGCCCCAACGCACCTCGGAATGAGAAAGCAACGCAAGCCGTTTTCGCCCCCGGCCCCCCGCTCTCCATAGGGTGAACCGGGGCTGGGCTGACCCGGCTCCCTGGGCCCTGCTGCTTTGCTGGGGGTCTCCGGTGCCCGAAACCCACTCCCCACGGGTTCTCCTTCGTGGGGAAGCAGGATTGGGCGCGCGAAGGCCTTCTGCGCCCAGGCCCCAGCCATGCCCCCTGAGCCAGCTCGGCCGCACAGCGCCGAGGCCCCGTCCCACCGAAGGCCCCAAACAATCTTCTGGCAGCTGCATTCTGCAAAGGGAAACTCTCCTCGGGCAGCAAACCACAGCCCCAACGCGCCTCGGATCAAGAAAGCAACGCAAGCCGTTTTCGCCCCCGGCCCCCGCCACTCCATAGGGCGAACCGGGGCTGGGCTGCCCCGGCTCCCTGGGCCCTGCTGCTTTGCTGGGGGTCTCCGGTGCCCGAAACCCACTCCCCACGGGTTCTCCTTCGTGGGGAAGCAGGATTGGGCGCGCGAAGGCCTTCTGCGCCCAGGCCCCAGCCTTGCCCCCTGAGCCAGCTCGGCTGCTCAGCGCAAAGGTCCCTTCGCACCGATGCCCCAAAGGAGCTTCTGACAGCTGCATTCTGCAAAGGGAAACTCTCCTCGGGCAGCAAACCACAGCCCCAACGCGCCTCGGATCGAGAAAGCAACGCAAGCCGTTTTCGCCCCCGGCCCCCCGCTCTCCATAGAGCGAACCGGGGCTGGGCTGCCCAGGCTCCCTGGGCCCTGCTGCTTTGCTGCATGTCTCCGGTGCCCGAAACCCACACCCCACGGGTTCTCCTTCGTGGGGAAGCAGGATTGGACACGCAAAGCCTTCTGCGCCCAGGCCCCAGCCATGCCCCCTGAGCCAGCTCGGCCTCTCAGCGCCTAGGCCCCGTCGCACCGACGGCCCCAACCGGCTTCTGACAGCTGCATTCTGCAAAGGGAAACTCTCCTCGGGCAGCAAACCACAGCCCCAACGCGCCTCGGATCGAGAAAGCAACGCAAGCCGTTTTCGCCCCCGGCCCCCCGCTCTCCTTAGAGCGAACCTCGGCTGGGCTGCCCAGGCTCCCTGGGCCCTGCTGCTTTGCTGGGGGTCTCCGGTGCCCGAAACCCACACCCTACGGGTTCTCCTTCGTGGGGAAGCAGGATTGGGCGCGCGAAGCCTTCTGCACCCAGGCCCCAGCCATGCACCCTGAGCCAGCTCGGCCTTTCAGCGCTGAGGCCACGTCGCACCGATGCCCCAAACAATCTTCTGGCAGCTGCATTCTGCAAAGGGAAACTCTCCTCGGGCAGCAAACCACAGCCCCTATGCGCCTCGGATCGAGAAAGCAACGCAAGCCGTATTCGCCCCCGGCCCCCCGCTCTCCATAGAGCGAACCGGGGCTGGGCTGCCCAGGCTCCCTGGGCCCTGCTGCTTTGCTGCATGTCTCCGGTGCCCGAAACCCACACCCCACGGGTTCTCCTTCGTGGGGAAGCAGGATTGGACACGCAAAGCCTTCTGCGCCCAGGCCCCAGCCATGCCCCCTGAGCCAGCTCGGCCTCTCAGCGCCGAGGCCCCTTCGCACCGACGGCCAGAAACAATCTTCTGGCAGCTGCATTCTGCAAAGGGAAACTCTCCTCGGGCAGCAAACCACAGCCCCAACGCGCTTCGGATCGAGAAAGCAACGCAAGCCGTTTTCGCCCCCGGCCCCCCTCTCTCCATAGGGCTAACCAGGGCTGGGCTGCCCTGGCTCCTTGGGCCCTGCTGCTTTGCTGGGTGTCTCCGGTGCCCGAAACCCACTCCCCACGGGTTCTCCTTCGTGGGGAAGCAGGATTGGGCGCGCGAAGGCCTTCTGCGCCCAGGCCCCAGCCATGCCCCCTGAGCCAGCTCGGCCGCTCAGCGCCTTGGCCCCGTCGTACCGAAGGCCCCAAACAATCTTCTGGCAGCTGCATTCTGCAAAGGGTAACTCTCCACGGGCAGCAAACCACAGCCCCAACGCGCCTCGGATCGAGAAAGCAACGCAAGCAGTTTTCGCCCCCGGACCCCCGCTCTCCATAGAGCGAAACGGGGCTGGGCTGCCCTGGCTCCTTGGGCCTTGCTGCTTTGCTGGATGTCTCCGGTGCCCGAAACCCACTCCCCACGGGTTCTCCTTCGTGGGGAAGCAGGATTGGGCGGGCGAAGGCCTTCTGCGCCCAGGCCCCAGCCATGGCCCCTGAGCCAGCTCGGCGACTCAGCGCCGAGGCCCCGTCGCAACGACGGCCCCAACCAATCTTCTGGCAGCTGCATTCTGCAAAGGGAAACTCTCCTCGGGCAGCAAACCACAGCCCCAACGCGCCTCGGATCAAGAAAGCAACGCAAGCCGTTTTCGCCCCCGGCCCCCGCCACTCCATAGGGCGAACCGGGGCTGGGCTGCCCCGGCTTCCTGGGCCCTGCTGCTTTGCTGGGGGTCTCCGGTGCCCGAAACCCACTCCCCACGGGTTCTCCTTCGTGGGGAAGCAGGATTGGGCGCGCGAAGGCCTTCTGCGCCCAGGCCCCATCCTTGCCCCCTGAGCCAGCTCGGCTGCTCAGCGCAAAGGTCCCTTCGCACCGATGCCCTAAAGGAGCTTCTGACAGCTGCATTCTGCAAAGGGAAACTCTCCTCGGGCAGCAAACCACAGCCCCAACGCGCCTCGGATCGAGAAAGCAACGCAAGCCGTTTTCGCCCCCGGCCCCCCGCTCTCCTTAGAGCGAACCTCGGCTGGGCTGCCCAGGCTCCCTGGGCCCTGCTGCTTTGCTGGGGGTCTCCGGTGCCCGAAACCCACACCCTACGGGTTCTCCTTCGTGGGGAAGCAGGATTGGGCGCGCGAAGCCTTCTGCACCCAGGCCCCAGCCATGCACCCTGAGCCAGCTCGGCCTTTCAGCGCTGAGGCCACGTCGCACCGATGCCCCAAACAATCTTCTGGCAGCTGCATTCTGCAAAGGGAAACTCTCCTCGGGCAGCAAACCACAGCCCCTATGCGCCTCGGATCGAGAAAGCAACGCAAGCCGTTTTCGCCCCCGACCCCCCACTCTCCATAGGGCGAACCGGGGCTGGGCTGCGCCGGCTCCCTGGGCCCTGCTGCTTTGCTGGGTTTCCCCATGCCCGAAACCCACTCCCCACCGGTTCTCCTTCGTGGGGAAGCAGGATTGGACGCGAAAGCCTTCTACGCCCAGGCCCCAGCCATGCCCCCTGAGCCAGCTCGGCCTCTCAGCGCCTAGGCCCCGTCGCACCGACGGCCCCAAACAATCTTCTGGCAGCTGCATTCTGCAAAGGAAAACTCTCCTCGGGCAGCAAACCACAGCCCCAACGCGCCTCGGATAGAGAAAGCAACGCAAGCCGTTTTCGCCCCCGGCCCCCCGCTCTCCATAGAGCGAACCGGGGCAGGGCTGCCCTGGCTCCTTGGGCCCTGCTGCTTTGCTGGGGGTCTCCGGTACCCGAAACCCACTCCCCACGGGTTCTCCTTCGTGGGGAAGCAGGATTGGGCGCGCGAAGGCCTTCTGCGCCCAGGCCCGAGCCTTCCCCTCTGAGCCAGCTCGGCCGCTCAGCGCCGAGGCCCCGTCGCACCGACGGCCCCAAACAATCTTCTGGCAGCTGCATTCTGCAAAGGGAAACTCTCCTCGGGCAGCAAACCACAGCCCCAACGCGCCTCGGATCGAGAAAGCAACGCAAGCCTTTTTCGCCCCCGGCCCCCCGCTCTCCATAGGGCTAACCGGGGCTGGGCTGCCCAGGCTCCTTGGGCCCTGCTGCTTTGCTGGGTATCTCCGGTGCCCGAAAGCCACTCCCCACGGGTTCTCCTTCGTGGGGAAGCAGGTTTGGACGCGCGAAGCCTTCTGCGCCCAGGCCCCAGCCATGCCCCCTGAGCCAGCTCGGCCTCTCAGCGCCTAGGCCCCGTCGCACCGACGGCCCCAAACAATCTTCTGGCAGCTGCATTCTGCAAAGGGAAACTCTCCTCGGGCAGCAAACCACAGCCCCAACGCGCCTCGGATAGAGAAAGCAACGCAAGCCGTTTTCGCCCCCGGCCCCCCGCTCTCCATAGAGCGAACCGGGGCTGGGTTGCCCAGGCTCCCTGGGCCCTGCTGCTTTGCTGGGGGTCTCCGGTGCCCGAAACCCACTCCCCACGGGTTCTCCTTCGTGGGGAAGCAGGATTGGGCGCGCGAAGGCCTTCTGCGCCCAGGCCCGAGCCATGCCCCCTGAGCCAGCTCGGCCTCTCAGCGCCGAGGCCCCTTCGCACCGACGGCCAGAAACAATCTTCTGGCAGCTGCATTCTGCAAAGGGAAACTCTCCTCGGGCAGCAAACCACAGCCCCAACGCGCTTCGGATCGAGAAAGCAACGCAAGCCGTTTTCGCCCCCGGCCCCCCGCTGTCCATAGGGCTAACCAGGGCTGGGCTGCCCTGGCTCCTTGGGCCCTGCTGCTTTGCTGGGGGTCTCCGGTGCCCGAAACCCACTCCCCACGGGATTTCCTTCGTGGGGAAGCAGGATTGGGCACGCGAAGGCCTTCTGCGCCCAGGCCCGAGCCTTCCCCACTGAGCCAGCTCGGCCTCTCAGCGCTAGGGCCCCGTCGCACTGACGGCCCCAAACGAGCTTCTGGCAGCTGCATTCTGCAAAGGGAAACTCTCCTCGGGCAGCAACCCACAGCCCCAATGCGCCTCGGATCGAGTAAGCAACGCAAGCCGTTTTCGTCCCCGGCCCCCCGCTCTCCATAGGGCTAACTGGGGCTGGGCTGCCATGGCTCCTTGGGCCCTGCTGCTTTGCTGGGGGTCTCCGGTGCCTGAAACCCACTCGCCACGGGTTCTCCTTCGTGGGGATGAAGGATTGGGCGCGTGAAGGCATTCTGCGCCCAGGCCCGAGCCTTGCCACCTGAGCCAGCTCGGCCGCTCAGCGCCTAGGCCCCGTCGCACCGACGGTCCCAAACAATCTTCTGGCAGCTGCATTCTGCAAAGGGAAACTCTCCTCGGGCAGCAAACCACAGCCCCAACGCGCCTCGGATCGAGAAAGCAACACAAGCCGTTTTCGCCCCCGGCCCCCCGCTCTCCATAGAGCGAACCGGGGCTGGGCTGCCCAGGCTCCCTGGGCCCTGCTGCTTTGCTGGGGGTCTCCGGTGCCCGAAACCCACTCCCCACGGGTTCTCCTTCGTGGGGAAGCAGGATTGGACGCGCGAAGCCTTCTGCGCCCAGGCCCCAGCCATGCCCCCTGAGCCAGCTCGGCCTCTCAGCGCCTAGGCCCCGTCGCACCGACGGCCCCAAACAAACTTCTGGCAGCTGCATTCTGCAAAGGGAAACTCTCCTCGGGCAGCAAACCACAGCCCCAATGCGCTTCGGATCGAGAAAGCAACGCAAGCTATTTTCGCCCCCGGCCCCCCGCTCTCCATAGGGCTAACCGGGGCTGGGCTGCCCTGGCTCCTTGGGCCCTGCTGCTTTGCTGGGGGTCTCCGGTGCCCGAAACCCACTCCCCACGGGTTCTCCTTCGTGGGGAAGCAGGATAGGGCGCGCGAATGCCTTCTGCGCCCAGGCCCGAGCCTTGCCCCCTGAGCCAGCTCGGCCGCTCAGCGCCGAGGCCCCGTCGCACCGACGGCCCCAAACGAGCTTCTGGCAGCTGCATTCTGCAAAGGGAAACTCTCCTCGGGCAGCAAACCACAGCCCCAACGCGCCTCGGATCGAGAAAGCAACGCAAGCCGTTTTCACCCCCGGACCCCGCTCTCCATAGGGCGAACCGGGGCTGCTCTGCCCAAGCTCCCTGGGCCCTGCTGCTTTGCTGGGGGTCTCCGGTGTCCGAAACCCACTCCCCACGGGTTCACCTTCGTGGGGAAGCAGGATTGGGCGCGCGAAGCCTTCTGCGCCCAGGCCCCAGCCATGCCACCTGAGCCAACTCGGCCTCTCAGCGCTAGGGCCCCGTCGCACCGACGGCCCCAAACAATCTTCTGGCAGCTGCATTCTGCAAAGGGAAACTCTCCTCGGGCAGCAAACCACAGCCCCAACGCGCCTCGGATCGAGAAAGCAACGCAAGCCGTTTTCGTCCCGTCCCCCCGCTCTCCATAGGGCTAATCGGGGCTGGGCTGCCATGGCTCCTTGGGCCCTGCTGCTTTGCTGGGAGTCTCCGGTGCCCGAAACCCACTCCCCACGGGTTCTCCTTCGTGGGGAAGCAGGATTGGGCGCGTGAAGGCCTTCTGCGCCCAGGCCCGAGCCTTGCCCCCTGAGGCAGCTCGGCCGCTCAGCGCCGAGGCCCGTCGCACCGACGGCCCCAAACAATCTTCTGGCAGCTGCATTCTGCAAAGGGAAACTCTCCTCGGGCAGCAAACCACAGCCCCAATGCTCCTCGGTGAGAGAATGCAACGCAAGCCGTTTTCGCCCCCGGACCCCCGCTCTCCATAGAGCGAACCGGGGCTGGGCTGCCCAGGCTCCCTGGTCCCTGCTGCTTTGCTGGGGGTCTCCGGTGCCCGAAACCCACTCCCCACGGGTTCTCCTTCGTGGGGAAGCAGGATTGGACGCGCGAAGCCTTCTGCGCCCAGGCCTCAGCCATGCCCCCTGAGCCAGCTCGGCCTCTCAGCGCCTAGGCCCCTTCGCACCGACGGCCCGAAACAATCTTCTGGCAGCTGCATTCTGCAAAGGGAAACTCTCCTCGGGCAGCAAACCATAGCCCCAACGCGCCTCGGATCGAGAAAGCAACGCAAGCCGTTTTCGCCCCCGGACCCCGCTCTCCATAGGGCGAAACCGGGCTGCTCTGCCCAAGCTCCCTGGGCCCTGCTGCTTTGCTGGGGGTCTCCGGTGTCCGAAACCCACTCCCCACGGGTTCTCCTTCGTGGGGAAGCAGGATTGGGCGCGCGAAGCCTTCTGCGCCCAGGCCCCAGCCATGCCCCCTGAGGCAGCTCGGCCTCTCAGCGCTGAGGCCCCGTCGCACCGACGGCCCCAAACAATCTTCTGGCAGCTGCATTCTGCAAAGGGAAACTCTCCTCGGGCAGCAAACCACAGCCCCAACGCGCCTCGGATCGAGAAAGCAACGCAAGCCGTTTTCGCCCCCGGACCCCCGCTCTCAATAGAGCGAACCGGGGCTGGGCTGCCCCGGCTCCCTGGGCCCTGCTGCTTTGCTGGGGGTCTCCGGTGCCCGAAACCCACTCCCCACGGGTTCTCCTTCGTGGGGAAGCAGGATTGGACGCGCGAAGCCTTCTGCGCCCAGGCCCCAGCCATGCCCCCTGAGCCAGCTCGGCCGCTCAGTGCCTAGGCCCCGTCGCACCGACGGCCCCAAACAATCTTCTGGCAGCTGCATTCTGCAAAGGGAAACTCTCCTCGGGCAGCAAACCACAGCCCCAATGCTCCTCGGTTAGAGAATGCAACGCAAGCCGTTTTCGCCCCCGGCCCCCCGCTCTCCATAGAGCGAACAGGGGCTGGGCTGCCCCGGCTCCCTGGGCCCTGCTGCTTTGCTGGGGGTCTCCGGTGCCCGAAACCCACTCCCCACGCTTTCTCCTTCGTGGGGAAACAAGATTGGACGCGCGAAGCCTTCTGCGCCCAGGCCCCAGCCATGCCCCCTGAGCCATCAGGCCTCTCAGCGCCTAGGCCCCGTCGCACCGACGGCCCCAAACAATCTTCTGGCAGCTGCATTCTGCAAAGGGAAACTCTCCTCGGGCAGCAAACCACAGCCCCAACGCGCTTCGGATCGAGAAAGCAACGCAAGCCTTTTTCGCCCCCGGCCCCCCGCTCTCCATAGGGCTAACCAGGGCTGGGCTGCCCTGGCTCCTTGGGCCCTGCTGCTTTGCTGGGGGTCTCCGGTGCCTGAAACCCACTCCCCACGGGATCTCCTTCGTGGGGAAGCAGGATTGGGCACGCGAAGGCCTTCTGCGCCCAGGCCCGAGCCTTCCCCCCTGAGCCAGCTCGGCCTCTCAGCGCTATGACCCCGTCGCACCGACGGCCCCAAACAATCTTCTGGCAGCTGCATTCTGCAAAGGGAAACTCTCCTCGGGCAGCAACCCACAGCCCCAACGCGCCTCGGATCGAGAAAGCAACGCAAGCCGTTTTCGCCCCCGGACCCCCGCTCTCCATAGGGCTAACCGGGGCTGGGCTGCCATGGCTCCTTGGGCCCTGCTGCTTTGCTGGGGGTCTCCGGTGCCCGAAACCCACTCCCCACGGGTTCTCCTGCATGGGGAAGCAGGATTGGACGCGCGAAGCCTTCTGCGCCCAGGCCCCAGCCATGCCCCCTGAGCCAGCTCGGCCGCTCAGCGCCTAGGCCCCGTCGCACCGACGGCCCCAAACAATCTTCTGGCAGCTGCATTCTGCAAAGGGAAACTCTCCTCGGGCAGCAAACCACAGCCCCAATGCTCCTCGGTTAGAGAATGCAACGCAAGCCGTTTTCGCCCCCGGCCCCCCGCTCTCCATAGAGGGAACCGGGGCTGGGCTGCCCAGGCTCCCTGGGCCCTGCTGCTTTGCTGGGGGTCTCCGGTGCCCGAAACCCACTCCCCACGGGTTCTTCTTCGTGGGGAAGCAGGATTGGACGCGCCAAGCCTTCTGCGCCCAGGCCCCAGCCATGCCCCCTGAGCCAGCTCGGCCGCTCAGCGCCTAGGCCCCGTCGCACCGACGGCCCCAAACAATCTTCTGGCAGCTGCATTCTGCAAAGGGAAACTCTCCTCGGGCAGCAAACCACAGCCCCAACGCGCCTCGTATCGAGAAAGCAACGCAAGCCGTTTTCGCCCCCGACACCCCGCTCTCCATAGTGCGAACCGGGGCTGGGCTGCCCCGACTCCCTGGGCCCTGCTGCTTTGCTGGGGGTCTCCGGTGCCCGAAACCCACTCCCCACCGGTTCTCCTTCGTGGGGAAGCAGGATTGGACGCGCCAAGCCTTCTGCGACCAGGCCCCAGCCATGCCCCCTGAGCCAGCTCGGCTGCTCAGCGCCTAGGCCCCGTCGCACCGACGGCCCCAAACAATCTTCTGGCAGCTGCATTCTGCAAAGGGAAACTCTCCTCGGGCAGCAAACCACAGCCCCAACGCGCCTCGGATCGAGAAAGCAACGCAAGCCGTTTTCGCTCCCGGCCCCCCCTCTCCATAGGGCGAACCGCGGCTGGTCTGCCCAAGCTCCCTGGGCCCTGCTGCTTTGCTTGGGGTCTCCGGTGTCCGAAACCCACTCCCCACGGGTTCTCCTTCGTGGGGAAGCAGGATTGGGCGCGGGAAGCCTTCTGCGCCCAGGCCCCAGCCATGCCCCCTGAGCCAGCTCGGCCTCTCAGCGCTAAGGCCCCGTCGCACCGACGGCCTCAAACAATCTTCTGGCAGCTGCATTCTGCAAAGGGAAACTCTCCTCGGGCAGCAAACCACAGCCCCAACACGCCTCGGATCGAGAAAGCAACGCAAGCCGTTTTGGCCCCCGGCCACCCCCACTCCATAGGGCGAACCGGGGCTGGGCTGCCCAGGCTCCCTGGGCCCTGCTGCTTTGCTGGGGGTCTCCGGTGCCCGAAACCCACTCCCCACGGGTTCTCCTTCGTGGGGAAGCAGGATTGGGCACGCGATGGCCTTCTGCGCCCAGGCCCCAGCCTTGCCCCCTGAGCCAGCTCGGCCGTTCAGCGCCGAGTCCCCGTCGCAACCACGGCCCGAAACAATCTTCTGGCAGCTGCATTCTGCAAAGGGAAACTCTCCTCGGGCAGCAAACCACAGCCCCAATGCTCCTCGGTTAGAGAAAGCAACGCAAGCCGTTATCGCCCCCGGCCCCCCGCTCTCCATAGAGCGAACCGGGGCTGGGCTGCCCCGGCTCCCTGGGCCCTGCTGCTTTGCTGGGGGTCTCCGGTGCCCGAAACCCACTCCCCACGGTTTCTCCTTCGTGGGGAAGCAGGATTGGACGCGTGAAGCCTTCTGCGCCCAGGCCCCAGCCATGCCCCCTGAGCCAGCTCGGCCTCTCAGCGCCTAGGACCCGTCGCACCGATGGCCCGAAACAATCTTCTGGCAGCTGCATTCTGCAAAGGGAAACTCTCCTCGGGCAGCAAACCACAGCCCCAACGCGCCTCGGATCGAGAAAGCAACGCAAGCCGTTATCGCCCCCGGCCCCCCCTCACAATAGGGCGAACCGCGGCTGGTCTGCCCAAGCTCCCTGGGCCCTGCTGCTTTGCTGGGGGTCTCCGGTGTCCGAAACCCACTCCCCACGGGTTCTCCTTCGTGGGGAAGCAGGATTGGGCCCGCGAAGCTTTCTGCGCCCAGGCCCCAGCCATGCCCCCTGAGCCAGCTCGGCCTCTCAGCGCTGAGGCCCCGTCGCACCGACGGCCCCAAACAATCTTCTGGCAGCTGCATTGTGCAAAGGGAAACTCTCCTCGGGCAGCAAACCACAGCCCCAACACGCCTCGGATCGAGAAAGCAACGTAAGCCGTTTTGGCCCCCGGCCACCCCCACTACATAGGGCGAACCAGGGCTGGGCTGCCCCGGCTCCCTGGGCCCTGCTGCTTTGCTGGGGGTCTCCGGTGCCCGAAACCCACTCCCCACGGGTTCTCCTTCGTTGGGAAGAAGGATTGGGCGCGCGATGGCCTTCTGCTCCCAGGCCCCAGCCTTGCCCCTGAGCCAGCTCGGCCGCTCAGCGCCGAGTCCCCGTCGCACCGACGGCCCGAAACAATCTTCTGGCAGCTGCATTCTGCAAAAGGAAACTCTCCTCGGGCAGCAAACCACAGCCCCAACGCGCCTCGGATCGAGAAAGCAACGCAAGCCGTTTTCGCCCCTGGCCCCCCGCTCTCCATAGAGCGAACCGGGGCTGGGCTGCCCCGGCTCCCTGGGCACTGCTGCTTTCCTGGGGGTCTCCGGTGCCCGAAACCCACTCCCCACGGGTTCTCCTTCGTGGGGAAGCAGGATTGGACGCGTGAAGCCTTCTGCGCCCAGGCCCCAGCCATGCCACCTGAGCCAGCTCGGCCTCTCAGCGCCTAGGCCCCGTCGCACCGACGGCCGCAAACAATCTTCTGGCAGCTGCATTCTGCAAAGGGAAACTCTCCTCGGGCAGCAAACCACAGCCCCAACGCGCCTCGGATCGAGAAAGCAACGCAAGCCGTTTTCGCCCCCAGCCACCCCCACTCCATAGGGCGAACCGGGGCTGGGCTGCCCCGGCTCCCTGGGCCCTGCTGCTTTGCTGGGGGTCTCCGGTACCCGAAACCCACTCCCCATGGGTTCTCCTTCGTGGGGAAGCAGGATTGGGCGCGCGAAGGCCTTCTGCGCCCAGGCCCCAGCCTTGCCACCTGAGCCAGCTCGGCCGCTCAGCGCCGAAGCTCCGTCGCACCGACGGCCCCAAACAATCTTCTGGCAGCTGCATTCTGCAAAGGGAAACTCTCCTCGGGCAGCAAACCACAGCCCCAACGCGCCTCGGATCGAGAAAGCAACGCAAGCCGTTTTCGCCCCCGGCCCCCCCTCTCCATAGGGCGAACCGCGGCTGGTCTGCCCAAGCTCCCTGGGCCCTGCTGCTTTGCTGGGCGTCTCTGGTGTCCGAAACCCACTCCCCACGGGTTCTCCTTTGTGCGGAAGCAGGATTGGGCCCGCGAAGCTTTCTGCGCCCAGGCCCCAGCCATGCCCCCTGAGCCAGCTCAGCCTCTCAGCGCTGAGGCCCCGTCGCACCGACGGCCCCAAACAATCTTCTGGCAGCTGCATTCTGCAAAGGGAAAATCTCCTCGGGCAGCAAACCACAGCCCCAACGCGCCTCGGATCGAGAAAGCAACGCAAGCCGTTTTCGCCCACGACCCCCCGCTCTCCATAGGGCGAACCGGGGCTGGGCTGCCCAGGCTCCCTGGGCCCTGCTGCTTTGCTGGGGGTCCCCGTGCCCGAAACCCACTCCCCACAGGTTCTCCTTCGTGGGGAAGCAGGATTGGGCGCGCGAAGTCCTTCTGCGCCCAGGCCCCAGGCAAGCCCCCTGAGCCAGCTCGGCCTCTCAGCGCCTAGGGCCCGTCGAACCGACGGCCCCAAACAATCTTCTGGCAGCTGCATTCTGCAAAGGGAAACTCTCCTCGGGCAGCAAACCACAGCCCCAACGCGCCTCGGATCGAGAAAGCAACGCAAGCCGTTTTCGCCCCCGGACCCCTGCTCTCAATAGAGCGAACCGGGGCTGGGCTGCCCAGGCTCTCTGGGCCCTGCTGCTTTGCTGGGGGTCTCCGGTGCCCGAAACCCACTCCCCACGGGTTCTCCTTCATGGGGAAGCAGGATTGGACGCGCGAAGCCTTCTGCGCCCAGGCCCCAGCCATGCCCCCTGAGCCAGCTCGGCCTTTCAGCGCTGAGGCCACGTCGCACCAACGGCCCCAAACAATTTTCTGGCAGCTGCATTCTGCAAAGGGAAACTCTCCTCGGGCAGCAAACCACAGCCCCAACGCGCCTCGGATCGTGAAAGCAACGCAAGCCGTTTTCGCCCCCGGCCCCCATCTCTCCATGGGGCTAACCGGGGCTGGGCTGCCATGGCTCCCTGGGCCCTGCTGCTTTGCTGGGGGTCTCCGGTGCCCGAAACCCACTCCCCACGGGTTCTCCTTCGTGGGGAAGCAGGATTGGGCGCGTGAAGGCCTTCTGCGCCCAGGCCGGAGCCTTGACCCCTGAGCCAGCTCGGCCGCTCAGCGCCGAGGCCCCGTCGCACCGACGGCCCCAAACAATCTTCTGGCAGCTGCATTCTGCAAAGGGAAACTCTCCTCGGGCAGCAAACCACAGCCCCAACGCGCCTCGGATCGAGAAAGCAACGCAAGCCGTTTTCGCCCCCGGCCCCCCGCTCTCAATAGAGCGAAACGGGGCTGGGCTGCCCAGGCTCCCTGGGCCTTGCTGCTTTGCTGGGGGTCTCCGGTGCCCGAAACCCACTCCCCACGGGTTCTCCTTCGTGGGGAAGCAGGATTGGACGCGCGAAGCCTTCTGCGCCCAGGCCCCAGCCATGCCCCCTGAGCCAGCTCGGCCTCTCAGCGCCTAGGCCCCGTCGCACCGACGGCCCGAAACAATCTTCTGGCACCTGCATTCTGCAAAGGGAAACTCTCCTTGGTCAGCAAAGCACAGCCCCAACGCGCCTCGTATCGAGAAAGCAACGCAAGCCGTTTTTGCCCCCTGACCCCCCACTCCATAGGGCGAACCGCGGCTCGTCTGCCCAAGCTCCCTGGGCCCTGCTGCTTTGTTGGGGGTCTCCGGTGTCCGAAACCCACTCCCCACGGGTTCTCCTTCGTGGGGAAGCAGGATTGGGCGCGCGAAACCTTCTGCGCCCAGGCCCAACCATGCCCCCTGAGCCAGCTCGGCCTCTCAGCGCTGAGGCCCCGTCGCACCGACGGCTCCAAACAATCTTCTGGCAGCTGCATTCTGCAAAGGGAAACTCTCCTCGGGCAGCAAACCACAGCCCCAACGCGCCTCGGATCGAGAAAGCAACGCAAGCCGTTTTCGCCCCCGGACCCCGGTCTCCATAGGGCTAACCGGGGCTGGGCTGCCCTGACTCCTTGGGCCCTGCTGCTTTGCTGGGGATCTCCGGTGCCCGAAACCCACTCCCCACGGGTTCTCCTTCGTGGGGAAGCAGGATTGGGCGCGCGAAGGCCTTCTGCGCCCAGGCCCGAACCTTGCCCCCTGAGCCAGCTCGGCCGCTCAGCGCCGAGGCCCCGTCGCACCGATGGCCCCAAACGAGCTTCTGACAGCTGCATTCTGCAAAGGGAAACTCTCCTCGGGCAGCAAACCACAGCCCCAACGCGCCTCGGATCGAGAAAGCAACGCAAGCCGTTTTCGCCCCCGGACCCCCGCTCTCAATAGAGCGAACCGGGGCTGGGCTGCCCAGGCTCTCTGGGCCCTGCTGCTTTGCTGGAGGTCTCCGGTGCCCGAAACCCACTCCCCACGGGTTCTCCTTCATGGGGAAGCAGGATTGGACGCGCGAAGCCTTCTGCGCCCAGGCCCCAGCCATGCCCCCTGAGCCAGCTCGGCCTTTCAGCGCTGAGGCCACGTTGCACCGACGGCCCCAAACAATTTTCTGGCAGCTGCATTCTGCAAAGGGAAACTCTCCTCGGGCAGCAAACCACAGCCCCAACGCGCCTCGGATCGAGAAAGCAACGCAAGCCGTTTTCGCCCCCGGCCCCCATCTCTCCATGGGGCTAACCGGGGCTGGACTGCCATGGCTCCCTGGGCCCTGCTGCTTTGCTGGGGTTCTCCGGTGCCCGAAACCCACTCCCCACGGGTTCTCCTTCGTGGGGAAGCAGGATTGGGCGCGTGAAGGCCTTCTGCGCCCAGGCCGGAGCCTTGAACCCTGAGCCAGCTCGGCCGCTCAGCGCCGAGGCCCCGTCGCACCGACGGCCCGAAACAATCTTCTGGCACCTGCATTCTGCAAAGGGAAACTCTCCTTGGTCAGCAAAGCACAGCCCCAACGCGCCTCGGATCGAGAAAGCAACGCAAGCCGTTTTCGCCCCCGGACCCCGCTCTCCATAGGGCGAACCGGGGCTGGTCTGCCCAAGCTCCCTGGGCCCTGCTGCTTTGCTGGGGGTCTCCGGCGTCCGAAACCCACTCCCCACGGGTTCTCCTTCGTGGGGAAGCAGGATTGGACGCGCGAAGCCTTCTGCGCCCAGGCCCCAGCCATGCCCCCTGAGCCAGCTCGGCCGCTCAGCGCCTAGGCCCCGTCGCACCGACGGCCCCAAACAATCTTCTGGCAGCTGCATTCTGCAAAGGGAAACTCTCCTCGGGCAGCAAACCACAGCCCCATCGCGCTTCGGATCGAGAAAGCAACGCAAGCCGTTTTCGCCCATGGCCACACCCACTCCATATGGCGAACCGGGGCTGGGCTGCCCAAGCTCCCTGGGCCCTGCTGCTTTGCTGGGGGTCTCCGGTGCCCGAAACCCACTCCCCACGGGTTCTCCTTCGTGGGGAAGCAGGATTGGGCGCGCGAAGGCCTTCTGCGCCCAGGCCCGAGCCATGCCCCCTGAGCCAGCTCGGCCTCTCAGAGCCGAGGCCCTGTCGCACCGATGGCCCCAAACAATCTTCTGGCAGCTGCATTCTGCAAAGGGAAACTCTCCTCGGGCAGCAAACCACAGCCCCAACGCGCCTCGGATCGAGAAAGCAACGCAAGCCGTTTTCTCCCCCGGCCCCCCCTCTCCATAGGGCGAACCGCGGCTGGTCTGCCCAAGCTCCCTGGGCCCTGCTGCTTTGCTGGGGGTCTCCGGTGTCCGAAACCCACTCCCCACGGGTTCTCCTTCGTGGGGAAGCAGGATTGGGCCCGCGAAGCTTTCTGCGCCAAGGCCCCAGCCATGCCCCCTGAGCCAGCTCGGCCTCTCAGCGCTGAGGCCCCGTCGCACCGACGGCCCCAAACAATCTTCTGGCAGCTGCATTCTGCAAAGGGAAACTCTCCTCGGGCAGCAAACCACAGCCCCAACGCGCCTCGGATCGAGAAAGCAACGCAAGCCGTTTTCGCCCCCGGCCCCCCGCTCTCCATAGAGCGAACCGGGGCTGGGCTGCCCAGGCTCCCTGGGCCCTGCTGCTTTGCTGGGGGTCTCCGGTGCCCGAAACCCACTCCCCACGGGTTCTCCTTTGTGGGGAAGCAGGATTGGACGCGCGAAGCCTTCTGTGCCCAGGCCCCAGCCATGCCCCCTGAGCCAGCTCGGCCTCTCAGCGCCGAGGCCCCGTCGCACCGACGGCCCCAAACAATCTTCTGGCAGCTGCATTCTGCAAAGGGAAACTCTCCTCGGGCAGCAAACCACAGCCCCAACGCGCCTCGGATCGAGAAAGCAACGCAAGCCGTTTTCGCCCCCGGCCCCTCGCTCTCCATAGAGCGAACCGGGGCTGGGCTGCCCCGGCTCCCTGAGCCCTGCTGCTTTGCTGGGGGTCTCCGGTGCCTGAAACCCACTCCCCACGGGTTCTCCTTCGTGGGGAAGCAGGATTGGACGCGCGAAGCCTTCTGCGCCCAGGCCCCAGCCATGCCCCCTGAGCCAGCTCGGCCCCTCAGCGCTGAGGCCCCGTCGCACCGACGGCTCCAAATAATCTTCTGGCAGCTGCATTCTGCAAAGGGAAACTCTCCTCGGGCAGCAAACCACAGCCCCAACGCGCCTCGTATCTAGAAAGCAACGCAAGCCGTTTTCGCCCCCTGACCCCCCACTCCATAGGGCGAACCGCGGCTCGTCTGCCCAAGCTCCCTGGGCCCTGCTGCTTTGCTGGGGGTCTCCGGTGTCCGAAACCCACTCCCCACGGGTTCTCCTTCGTGGGGAAGCAGGATTGGGCGCGCGAAACCTTCTGCGCCCAGGCCCAGCCATGCCCCCTGAGCCAGCTCGGCCTATCAGCGCTGAGGCCCCGTCGCACCGACGGCTCCAAACAATCTTCTGGCAGCTGCATTCTGCAAAGGGAAACTCTCCTCGGGCAGCAAACCACATCCCCAACGCGCCTCGGATCGAGAAAGCAACGCAAGCCGGTTTCGCCCCCGGCCCCCCGCTCTCCATAGGGCTAACCGGGGCTGGGCTGCCCTGTCTCCTTGGGCCCTGCTGCTTGGCTGGGGATCTCAGGTGCCCAAAACCCACTCCCCACGGGTTCTCCTTCGTGGGGAAGCAGGATTGGGCGCGCGAAAGCCTTCTGCGCCCAGGCCCGAACCTTGCCCCCTGAGCCAGCTCGGCCGCTCAGCGCCGAGGCCCCGTCGCACCGATGGCCCCAAACGAGCTTCTGACAGCTGCATTCTGCAAAGGGAAACTCTCCTCGGGCAGCAAACCACAGCCCCAACGCGCCTCGGATCGAGAAAGCAACGCAAGCCGTTTTCGCCCCCGGACCCCCGCTCTCCATAGAGCGAACCGGGGCTGGGCTGCCCAGGCTCCCTGGGCCCTGCTGCTTTGCTGGGGGTCTCCGGTGCCCGAAACCCACTACCCACAGGTTCTCCTTCGTGGGGAAGCAGGATTGGGCGCGGGAAGCCTTCTGAGCCCAGGCCCCAGCCATGCCCCCTGAGCCAGCTTGGCCTTTCAGCGCTGAGGCCACGTCGCACCGACGGCCCGAAACAGTCTTCTGGCAGCTGCATTCTGCAAAGGGAAACTCTCCTCGGGCAGCAAACCACAGCCCCAACGCGCCTCGGATCGAGAAAGCAACGCAAGCCGTTTTCGCCCCCGGCCCCCAACACTCCATAGGGCGAACCGGGGCTGGGCTGCCCCGGCTCCCTGGGCCCTGCTGCTTTGCTGGGGGTCTCCGGTGCCCGAAGCCCACTCCCCACGGGTTCTCCTTCGTGGGGAAGCAGGATTGGGCGCGCAAAGGCCTTCTGCGCCCAGGCCCCAGACAACCCCCCTGAGCCAGCTCGGCTGCTCAGCGCCAAGGTCCCGCCGCACCGATGCCCCAAACGAGCTTCTGACAGCTGCATTCTGCAAAGGGAAACTCTCCTTGGGCAGCAAACCACAGCCCCAACGCGCCTCGGATCGAGAAAGCAACGCAAGCCGTTTTCGCCCAGGGCCCCCTGCTCTCCATAGAGCGAACCGGGTCTGGGCTGCCCAAGCTCCCTGGGCCCTGCTGCTTTGCTGGGTGTCTCCGGTGCCCGAAACCCACACCCCACGGGTTCTCCTTCGTGGGGAAGCAGGATTGGGCGCGCGAAGCCTTCTGCGCCCAGGCCCCAGCCATGCCCCCTGAGCCATCAGGCCTCTCAGCGCCTAGGCCCCGTCGCACCGACGGCCCCAAACAATCTTCTGGCAGCTGCATTCTGCAAAGGGAAACTCTCCTCGGGCAGCAAACCACAGCCCCAACGCGCCTCGGATCGAGAAAGCAACGCAAGCCGTTTTCGCCCCCGGCCCCCCCTCTCCATAGGGCGAACCGGGGCTGGTCTGCCCAAGCTCCCTGGGCCCTGCTGATTTGCTGGGGGTCTCCGGTGCCCGAAACCCACTCCCCACGGGTTCTCCTTCGTGGGGAAGCAGGATTGGGCGCGCGAAGGCCTTCTGCGCCCAGGCCCCAGCCATGCCCCCTGAGCCAGCTCGGCCTCTCAGCGCCGAGGCACCGTCGCACCGACGGCCCCAAACAATCTTCTGGCAGCTGCATTCTGCAAAGGGAAACTCTCCTCGGGCAGCAAACCACAGCCCCAACGCGCCTCGGATCGCGAAAGCAATGCAAGCCGTTTTCGCCCCCGGCCACCCCCACTCCATAGGGAGAACCGGGGCTGGGCTGCACCGTCTCCCTGGACCCTGCTGCTTTGCTGGGGGTCTCCGGTGCCCGAAACCCACTCCCCACGGGTTCTACTTCGTGGTTAAGCAGGATTGGGCGCGGAAAGCCTTCTGGCCCCAGGCCCCAGCCATGCCCCCTGAGCCATCTCGGCCTCTCAGCGCCTAGGCCCCGTCGCACCGTTGGCCCGAAGCAATCTTCTGGCAGCTGCAACCTGCAAAGGGAAACTCTCCTCGGGCAGCAAACCACAGCCCCAACGCGCCTCGAATCGAGAAAGCAACGCAAGCCGTTTTCGCCCCGGGCCCACGCCACTCCATAGTGCGAACCGGGGCTGGGCTGCCCCGGCTCCCTGGGCCCTGCTGCTTTGCTGGGGGTCTCCGGTGCCTGAAACCCACTCCCCACGGGTTCTCCTTCGTGGGGAAGCAGGATTGGGCGCGCGAAGGCCTTCTGCTCACAGGCCCCAGCCATGCACCCTGGGCCAGCTCGGCCGCTCTGCGCCGAGGCCCCATCCCACCGATGGCCTGAAACAATCTTCTGGCAGCTGCATTCTGCAAAGGGAAACACTCTTCAGGCAGCAAAACACAGCCCCAACGCGCCTCGGATCGAGAAAGCAACGCAAGCCGTTTTCGCCCCCGGCACCGCGCTCGTCATAGTGCGAATCGGGGCAGGGCTGCCCCGGCTGCCTGGGCCCTGCTGCTTTGCTGGGTGTCTCCGGTGCCCGAAACCCACTCCCCACGAGTTCTCCTTCGTGGGGAAGTGGGATTGGGCGCACGAAGTCCTTCTGCGCCCAGGCCCCAGCCATGCCCCCTGAGCCAGCTGGTCCGATCAGCGACGAGGCTCCGTCGCACCGACGGCCCCAAACAATCTTCTGGCAGCTGCATTCTGCAATGGGAAACTCTCCTCGGGCAGCAAACCACAGCCCCAACGCGCCTCGGATCGAGAAAGCAACGCAAGCCGTTTTCGCCCCCGGCCCCCCGCTCTCCATAGAGCGAACCGGGGCTGGGCTGCCCCGGCTGCCTGGGCCCTGCTGCTTTGCTGGGGGTCTCCGGTGCCCGAAACCCACTCCCCACGGGTTCTCCTTCGTGGGGAAGCAGGATTGGGTGCACGATGGCCTTCTGCGCCCAGGCCCCAGCCATGCCCCCTGAGCCAGGTCGGCCGCTCAGCGCCTATGCCCCGTCGCACCGACGGCCCCAAACAATCTTCTGGCAGCTGCATTCTGCAAAGGGAAACACTCCTCTGGCAACAAACCACAGCCCCAATGCTCCTTGGTTAGAGAAAGCAACGCAAGCCGTTTATGCCCCCGGCCCCCTGCTCTCCATAGAGCGAACCGGGGCTGTGCTGCCCAGGCTCCCTGGGCCCTGCTGCTTTGCTGGGGGTCTCCGGTGCCTGAAACCCACTCCCAATGGGTTCTCCTTCGTGGGGAAGCAGGATTGGGCGCGCGAAGCCTTCTGCGCCCAGGCCCCAGCCATGCCCCCTGAGCCAGGTCCGACACACAGCGCCGAGGCTCCTTCGAATCGACGGCCATAAACGAACTACTGGCAGCTGCATTCTGCAAAGGGAAACTCTCCTCGGGCAGCAAACCACAGCCCCAACGCGCCTCGGATCGAGGAAGCAACGCAAGCCGGTTTCGCCCCCGGCCCCCCGCTCTCCATAGAGCGAACCGGGGCTCGGCTGCCCCGGCTCCCTGAGCCCTGCTGCTTTGCTGGGGTTCTCCGGTGCCCGAAACCCACTCCCCACGGGTTCTCCTTCGTGGGGAAGCAGGATTGGGCGCACGATGGCCTTCTGCGCCCAGGCCCCAGCCATGCCCCCTGAGCCAGGTCGGCCGCTCAGCGCCTAGGCCCCGTCGCACCGACGGCCCCAAACAATCTTCTGGCAGCTGCATTCTGCAAAGGGAAACTCTCCTCGGGCAGCAAACCACAGCCCCAACGCGCCTCGGATCGAGAAAGCAACGCAAGCCGTTTTCGCCCCCGACCCCCCGGTCTCCATAGAGCGAACCGGGGCAGGGCTGCCCTGGCTCCCTGGCCCTGCTGCTTTGCTGGGTGTCTCCGGTGCCCGAAATCCACTCCCCACGGGTTCTCCTTCGTGGGGAAGCAGGATTGGACGCGCGAGGCCTTCTGCGCCCAGGCCCCAGCCATGCCCCCTGAGCCAGCTCATCCGATCAGCGCCTAGGCCCCGTCGCACCGACGGCCCCAAACAATCTTCTGGCAGCTGCATTCTGCAAAGGGAAACTCTCCTCGGGCAGCAAACCACAGCCCCAACGCGCCTCGGATCGAGAAAGCATCGCAAGCCGTTTTCGCCCCTGGCCCCCCCCACTCTATAGGGAGAACCGGGTCTGGGCTGCCCCGGCTCCCTGGGCCCTGCTGCTTTGCTGGGGGTCTCCGGTGCCCGAAACCCACTCCCCACGGGTTCTCCTTCGTGGTTAATCAGGATTGGGCGCGGGAAGCCTTCTGCACCCAGGCCCCAGCCATGCCCCCTGAGCCAGCTTGGCCGCTCAGCGCCGAGGCCCCGTCGCACCGATGGCCCGAAGCAATCTTCTGGCAGCTGCAACCTGCAAAGGGAAACTCTCCTTGGGCAGCAAACCACAGCCCCAACGCGCCTCGGATCGAGAAAGCAAGGCAAGCCGTTTTCGCCCCGAGCACTTTGCTCTCCATCGGGCGAACTGGGGCAGGGGTGCCCCGGCTCCCTGGGCCCGGCTGCTTTGCTGGGGGTCTCCGGTGCCCGAAACCCACTCCCCACGGGTTCTCCTTCGTGGGGAAGCAGGATTGGGCGCACGAAGGCCTTCTGCGCCCAGGCCCCAGCCTTGCCCCATGAGCAATCTCGGCCGCTCAGCGCCGAAGATCCGTCGCACCGACGGCCCGAAACAATCTTCTGGCAGCTGCACTCTGCAAAGGGAAACTCTCCTCGGGCAGCAAACCACAGCCCCAACGCGCCTCGGATTGAGAAAGCAATGCAGGCCGTTTTCGCCCCCGGCCCCCCGCTCTCCATAGGGCTAACCGGGGCTGGGCTGCCCTGGCTCCTTGGGCCCTGCTGCTTTGCTGGGGATCTCCGGTGCCCGAAACCCACTCCCCACGGGTTCTCCTTCGTGGGGAAGCAGGATTGGGCGCGCGAAGGCCTTCTGCGCCCAGGCCCCAGCCATGCCCCCTGAGCCAGCTCGGCGACTCAGCGAAGAGGCCCCGTCGCACCAACGGCCCCAAACAATCTTCTGGCAGCTGCATTCTGCAAAGGGAAACTCTCCTCGGGCAGCAAACCACAGCCCCAACGCGCCTCGGATCGAGAAAGCAACGCAAGCCTTTTAGCCACCGGCACCGCGCTCGCCATAGGGCGAATCGGGGCAAGGCTGCCCCGGCTCCCTGGGCCCTGCTGCTTTGCTGGGGGTCTCCGGTGCCCGAAACCCACTCCCCACGGGTTCTACTTCGTGGTTAATCAGGATTGGGCGCGGGAAGCCTTCTGCCCCCAGGCCCCAGCCATGCCCCCTGAGAAATCACGGACGCTCAGCGCCGAGGCCCCGTCGCATCGATGGCCCGAAGCAATCTTCTGGCAGCTGCAACCTGCAAAGGGAAACTCTCCTCGGGCAGCAAACCATAGCCCCAACGCGCCTCGGATCGAGAAAGCAAGGCAGGCCGTTTTGCCCCCGGCCCACGCCACTCCATAGGACGAAACGGGGCTGGGCTGCCCCGGCTCCCTGGGCCCTGCTGCTTTGCTGGGGGTCTCCGGTGCCCGAAACCCACTCCCCACGGGTTCTCCTTCGTGGGGAAGCAGGATTGGGCGCGCGAAGGTCTTCTGCGCCCAGGCCCCAGCCATGCCCACTGAGCCAGCTCGGCCGCTCAGCGCCTAGGCCCCGTCACAACGACGGCCCGAAACAATCTTCTGGCAGCTGCATTCTGCAAAGGGTAACTCTCCACGGGCAGCAAACCACAGCCCCAACGCGCCTCGGATCGAGAAAGCAACGCAAGCCGTTTTAGCCCCCGGCACCGCGCTCGCCATAGGGCGAATCGGGGCAGGGCTGCCCCGGCTGCATGGGCCCTGCTGCTTTGCTGGGGGTCTCCGGTGCCCGAAACCCACTCCCCACGGGTTCTCCTACGTGGGGAAGCAGGATTGGGCGAGTGAAGGCCTTCTGCGCCCAGGCCCCAGGCATGCCCCCTGAGCCAGCTCGTCCGATCAGCGCCGAGGCCCCGTCGCACCGAAGGCCCCAAACACTCTTCTGGCAGCTGCATTCTGCAAAGGGAAACTCTCCTCGGGCAGCAAACCACAGCCCCAACGCGCCTCGGATTGAGAAAGCAACGCAAGCAGTTTATGCCCGCGGCCCCCTGCTCTCCATAGAGCGAACCGGGGCTGTGCTGCCCCGGCTCCCTGGGCCCTGCTGCTTTGCTGGGTGTCTCCGGTGCCTGAAACCCACTCCCCACGGGTTCTCCTTCGTGGGGAAGCAGGATTGGGCGCGCGAAGCCTTCTGCGCCCAGGCCCCAGCCATGCCCCCTGAGCCGGCTCCGCCACTCAGCGCCGAGGCTCCTTCGAATCGACGGCCATAAACGAACTACTGGCAGCTGCATTCTGCAAAGGGAAACTCTCCTCGGGCAGCAAACCACAGCCCCAACGCGCCTCGGATCGAGAAAGCAACGCAAGCCGTTTTCGCCCCCGGCCCCCCGCTCTCCATAGAGCGAACCGGGGCTGGGCTGCCGCGGCTCCCTGGGCCCTGCTGCTTTGCTGGGGGTCTCCGGTGCCCGAAACCCACTCCCCACGGGTTCTCCTTCGTGGTTAATCAGGATTGGGCGCGGGAAGCCTTCTGCGCCCAGGCCCCAGCCATGCCCCCTGAGCCAGCTTGGCCGCTCAGCGCCGAGGCCCCGTCGCACCGATGGCCCGAAGCAATCTTCTGGCAGCTGCAACCTGCAAAGGGAAACTCTCCTCGGGCAGCAAACCACAGCCCCAACGCGCCTCGGATCGAGAAAGCAAGGCAGGCCGTTTTGCCCCCGGCCCACGCCACTCCATAGGGCGAAACGGGGCTGGGCTGCCCCGGCTCCCTGGGCCCTGCTGCTTTGCTGGGGGTCTCCGCTGCCCCAAACCCACTCCCCACGGGTTCTCCTTCGTGGGGAAGCAGGATTGGGCGCGCGAAGGTCTTCTGCGCCCAGGCCCCAGCCATGCCCACTGAGCCAGCTCGGCCGCTCAGCGCCTAGGCCCCGTCGCAACGACGGCCCGAAACAATCTTCTGGCAGCTGCATTCTGCAAAGGGTAACTCTCCACGGGCAGCAAACCACAGCCCCAACGCGCCTCGGATCGAGAAAGCAACGCAAGCCGTTTTTGCCCCCAGCCCTTTGCTCTCCATCGGGCGAACTGGGGCAGGGCTGCCCCGGCTCCCTGGGCCCGGCTGCTTTGCTGGGGGTCTCCGGTGCCCGAAACCCACTCCCCACGGGTTCTCCTTCGTGGGGAAGCAGGATTGGGCCCACGAAGCCCTCTGCGCCCAGGCCCCAGCCTTGCCCCCTGAGCAATCTCGGCCGCTCAGCGCCGAAGCTCCGTCGCACCGACGGACCGAAACAATCTTCTGGCAGCTGCATTCTGCAAAGAGAAACTCTCCTCGGGCAGCAAACCACAGCCCCAACGCGCCTCGGATCGAGAAAGCAACGCAAGCCGTTTTAGCCACAGGCACCGCGCTCGCCATAGGGCGAATCGGGGCAGGGCTGCCCCGTCTGCATGGGCCCTGCTGCTTTGCTGGGGGTCTCCGGTGCCCGAAACCCACTCCCCACGGGTTCTCCTTCGTGGGGAAGCAGAATTGGGCGCGCGAAGGCCTTCTGCGCCCAGGCCCCAGGCATGCCCCCTGAGCCAGCTCGTCCGATCAGCGCCGAGGCCCCGTCGCACCGAAGGCCCCAAACAATCTTCTGGCAGCTGCATTCTGCAAAGGGAAACTCTCATCGGGCAGCAAACCACAGCCCCAACGCGCCTCGGATTGAGAAAGCAACGCAAGCCGTTTTTGCCACCGGCACCGCGCTCGCCATAGGGCGAATCGGGGCAGGGCTGCCCCGGCTGCCTGGGCCCTGCTGCTTTGCTGGGGGTCTCCGGTGCGCGAAACCCACTCCCAACGGGTTCTCCTTCGTGGGGAAGCAGAATTGGGCGCGCGAAGGCCTTCTGCGCCCAGGCCCCAGCCATGCCCCCTGAGCCAGCTCGTCCGATCAGCGCCGAGGCCCCGTCGCACCGAAGGCCCCAAAAAATCTTCTGGCAGCTGCATTCTGCAAAGGGAAACTCTCCTCGGGCAGCAAACCACAGTCCCAACGCGCCTCGGATCGAGAAAGCAATGCAGGCCGTTTTCGCCCCCGGCCCCCCGCTCTCCATAGGGCTAACCGGGGCTGGGCTGCCCTGGCTCCTTGGGCCCTGCTGCTTTGCTGGGGATCTCCGGTGCCCGAAACCCACTCCCCACGGGTTCTCCTTCGTGGGGAAGCAGGATTGGGCGCGCGAAGGCCTTCTGCGCCCAGGCCCCAGCCATGCCCCCTGAGCCAGCTCGGCGACTCAGCGAAGAGGCCCCGTCGCACCAACGGCCCCAAACAATCTTCTGGCAGCTGCATTCTGCAAAGGGAAACTCTCCTCGGGCAGCAAACCACAGCCCCAACGCGCCTCGGTTCGAGAAAGCAACGCAAGCCTTTTTCGCCCCCGGCCCCCCGCTCTCCATAGGGCGAACCTGGGCTGTGCTGCCCTGGCTCCTTGGGCCCGGCTGCTTTGCTGGGGGTCCCCGTGCCCGAAACCCACTCCCCACAGGTTCTCCTTCGAGGGGAAGCAGGATTGGGCGCGCGAAGGCCTTCTGCGCCCAGGCCCCAGCCAAGCCCCCTGAGCCAGCTCAGCCGCTCAGCGCCAAGGTCCCGTCGCACCGATGCCCCAAACGAGCTTCTGACAGCTGCATTCTGCAAAGGGAAACTCTCCTCGGGCAGCAAACCACAGCCCCAATGCGCCTCGAATCGAGAAAGCAACGCAAGCCGTTTTCGCCCCCGGCCCCCCGCTCTCCATAGAGCGAACCGGGGCTGGGCTGCCCCGGCTCACTGGGCCCTGCTGCTTTTCTGGGGGTCTCCGGTGCCCGAAACCCACTCCCCACGGGTTCTCCTTCGTGGTTAATCAGGATTGGGCGCGGGAAGCCTTCTGCGCCCAGGCCCCAGCCATGCCCCCTGAGCCAGCTTGGCCGCTCAGCGCCGAGGCCCCTTCGCACCGATGGCCCGAAGCAATCTTCTGGCAGCTGCAACCTGCAAAGGGAAACTCTCCTAGGGCAGCAAACCACAGCCCCAACGCGCCTCGGATCGAGAAAGCAAGGCAGGCCGTTTTCGCCCCCGGCCCACGCCACTCCATAGGGCGAAACGGGGCTGGGCTGCCCCGGCTCCCTGGGCCCTGCTGCTTTGCTGGGGGTCTCCGGTGCCCGAAACCCACTCCCCACGGGTTCTCCTTTGTGGGGAAGCAGGATTGGGCGCGCGAAGGCCTTCTGCGCCCAGGCCCCAGCCATGCCCACTGAGCCAGCTCGGCCGCTCAGCGCCTAGGCCCCGTCGCAACGACGGCCCGAAACAATCTTCTGGCAGCTGCATTCTGCAAAGGGAAACTCTCCTCGGGCAGCAAACCACAGCCCCAACGCGCCTCGGATTGAGAAAGCAACGCAAGCCGTTTTCGCCCCCGGCACCGCGCTCGCCATAGGGCGAATCGGGGCAGGGCTGCCCCGGCTGCCTGGGCCCTGCTGCTTTGCTGGGGGTCTCCGGTGCCCGAAACCAACTCCCCACGGGTTCTCCTTCGTGGGGAAGCAGGATTGGGCGCGCGAAGGCCTTCTGCGCCCAGGCCCCAGGCATGCCCCCTGAGCCAGCTCGTCCGATCAGCGCCGAGGCCCCGTCGCACCGAAGGCCCCAAACAATCTTCTGGCAGCTGCATTCTGCAAAGGGAAACTCTCCTCGGGCAGCAAACCACAGCCCCAACGCGCCTCGGATTGAGAAAGCAACGCAAGCAGTTTATGCCCGCGGCCCCCTGCTCTCCATAGAGCGAACCGGGGCTGTGCTGCCCCGGCTCCCTGGGCCCTGCTGCTTTGCTGGGTGTCTCCGGTGCCTGAAACCCACTCCCCACGGGTTCTCCTTCGTGGGGAAGCAGGATTGGGCGCGCGAAGCCTTCTGCGCCCAGGCCCCAGCCATGCCCCCTGAGCCGGCTCCGCCACTCAGCGCCGAGGCTCCTTCGAATCGACGGCCATAAACGAACTACTGGCAGCTGCATTCTGCAAAGGGAAACTCTCCTCGGGCAGCAAACCACAGCCCCAACGCGCCTCGGATCGAGAAAGCAACGCAAGCCGTTTTCGCCCCCGGCCCCCCGCTCTCCATAGAGCGAACCGGGGCTGGGCTGCCGCGGCTCCCTGGGCCCTGCTGCTTTGCTGGGGGTCTCCGGTGCCCGAAACCCACTCCCCACGGGTTCTCCTTCGTGGTTAATCAGGATTGGGCGCGGGAAGCCTTCTGCGCCCAGGCCCCAGCCATGCCCCCTGAGCCAGCTTGGCCGCTCAGCGCCGAGGCCCCGTCGCACCGATGGCCCGAAGCAATCTTCTGGCAGCTGCAACCTGCAAAGGGAAACTCTCCTCGGGCAGCAAACCACAGCCCCAACGCGCCTCGGATCGAGAAAGCAAGGCAGGCCGTTTTGCCCCCGGCCCACGCCACTCCATAGGGCGAAACGGGGCTGGGCTGCCCCGGCTCCCTGGGCCCTGCTGCTTTGCTGGGGGTCTCCGCTGCCCCAAACCCACTCCCCACGGGTTCTCCTTCGTGGGGAAGCAGGATTGGGCGCGCGAAGGTCTTCTGCGCCCAGGCCCCAGCCATGCCCACTGAGCCAGCTCGGCCGCTCAGCGCCTAGGCCCCGTCGCAACGACGGCCCGAAACAATCTTCTGGCAGCTGCATTCTGCAAAGGGTAACTCTCCACGGGCAGCAAACCACAGCCCCAACGCGCCTCGGATCGAGAAAGCAACGCAAGCCGTTTTTGCCCCCAGCCCTTTGCTCTCCATCGGGCGAACTGGGGCAGGGCTGCCCCGGCTCCCTGGGCCCGGCTGCTTTGCTGGGGGTCTCCGGTGCCCGAAACCCACTCCCCACGGGTTCTCCTTCGTGGGGAAGCAGGATTGGGCCCACGAAGCCCTCTGCGCCCAGGCCCCAGCCTTGCCCCCTGAGCAATCTCGGCCGCTCAGCGCCGAAGCTCCGTCGCACCGACGGACCGAAACAATCTTCTGGCAGCTGCATTCTGCAAAGAGAAACTCTCCTCGGGCAGCAAACCACAGCCCCAACGCGCCTCGGATCGAGAAAGCAACGCAAGCCGTTTTAGCCACAGGCACCGCGCTCGCCATAGGGCGAATCGGGGCAGGGCTGCCCCGTCTGCATGGGCCCTGCTGCTTTGCTGGGGGTCTCCGGTGCCCGAAACCCACTCCCCACGGGTTCTCCTTCGTGGGGAAGCAGAATTGGGCGCGCGAAGGCCTTCTGCGCCCAGGCCCCAGGCATGCCCCCTGAGCCAGCTCGTCCGATCAGCGCCGAGGCCCCGTCGCACCGAAGGCCCCAAACAATCTTCTGGCAGCTGCATTCTGCAAAGGGAAACTCTCATCGGGCAGCAAACCACAGCCCCAACGCGCCTCGGATTGAGAAAGCAACGCAAGCCGTTTTTGCCACCGGCACCGCGCTCGCCATAGGGCGAATCGGGGCAGGGCTGCCCCGGCTGCCTGGGCCCTGCTGCTTTGCTGGGGGTCTCCGGTGCGCGAAACCCACTCCCAACGGGTTCTCCTTCGTGGGGAAGCAGAATTGGGCGCGCGAAGGCCTTCTGCGCCCAGGCCCCAGCCATGCCCCCTGAGCCAGCTCGTCCGATCAGCGCCGAGGCCCCGTCGCACCGAAGGCCCCAAAAAATCTTCTGGCAGCTGCATTCTGCAAAGGGAAACTCTCCTCGGGCAGCAAACCACAGTCCCAACGCGCCTCGGATCGAGAAAGCAATGCAGGCCGTTTTCGCCCCCGGCCCCCCGCTCTCCATAGGGCTAACCGGGGCTGGGCTGCCCTGGCTCCTTGGGCCCTGCTGCTTTGCTGGGGATCTCCGGTGCCCGAAACCCACTCCCCACGGGTTCTCCTTCGTGGGGAAGCAGGATTGGGCGCGCGAAGGCCTTCTGCGCCCAGGCCCCAGCCATGCCCCCTGAGCCAGCTCGGCGACTCAGCGAAGAGGCCCCGTCGCACCAACGGCCCCAAACAATCTTCTGGCAGCTGCATTCTGCAAAGGGAAACTCTCCTCGGGCAGCAAACCACAGCCCCAACGCGCCTCGGTTCGAGAAAGCAACGCAAGCCTTTTTCGCCCCCGGCCCCCCGCTCTCCATAGGGCGAACCTGGGCTGTGCTGCCCTGGCTCCTTGGGCCCTGCTGCTTTGCTGGGGGTCCCCGTGCCCGAAACCCACTCCCCACAGGTTCTCCTTCGAGGGGAAGCAGGATTGGGCGCGCGAAGGCCTTCTGCGCCCAGGCCCCAGCCAAGCCCCCTGAGCCAGCTTGGCCGCTCAGCGCCGAGGCCCCATCACACGGAACGCCCAAAACGAGCTTCTGGCAGCTGCATTCTGCAAAGGGAAAGTCTCCTCGGGCAGCAAACCACAGCCCCAACGCGCCTCGAATCCAGAAAGCAACGCAAGCCTTTTTCGGCCCCGGCCCCACGCTCTCCATAGGGCAAAGCGGGTAGAGCTGCCCCTGGCTCCCTGGGCCCTGCTGCTTTGCTGGGGGTCTCAGCGGCTGAAACCCACTCCCCACGGGTTCTCCTTCGTGGGGAAGCAGGATTGGGCGCGCGAAGGCCTTCTGCGCCCACGCCCCAGCCATGCCCCTTGAGCCAGCTCGGCCGCTCAGCGCCGAAGCCCCGTTGCACAGAAGGCCCAAAACGAGCTTCTGGGAACTGCATTCTGCAAAGGGAAACTCTCCTCGGGCAGCAAACCACAGCCCCAACGGGCCTCGGATCGAGAAAGCAATGCAAGCCGTTTTCACCCCCGGCCCCCCGCTCTCCATAGAGCGAACCGGGGCTGGGCTGCCCCGGCTCCCTGGGCCCTGCTGCTTTGCTGGGGGTCTCCGGTGCCAGAAACCCACTCCCCACGGGTTCTCCTTCGTGGGGAAGCAGGATTGGGCGCGCGAAGGCCTTCTGCACCCAGGCCCCAGCCATGCCCCCTGAGCCAGCTCGGCCGCGCAGCGCCTAGGCCCCGTCGCACCGAAGGCCCCAAACAATCTTCTGGCAGCTGCATTCTGCAAAGGGAAAATCTCCTCGGGCAGCAAACCACAGCCCCAACGCGCCTCGGATGGAGAATGCAACGCAAGCCGTTTTCGCCCCCGGCCCCCCGCTCTCCATAGAGCGAACCGGGGCTGGGCTGCCCCGGCTCCCTGGGCCCTGCTGCTTTACTGGGTGTCTTCGGCGGCCAAAACCTTCTCCCCACGGGTTCTCCTTCGTGGGGAAGCAGGATTGGGCGGGCGAAGAAGTTCTGTGCCCAGGCCCCAGCCATGCCCCCTGAGCCAGCTCGGCCGCTCAGCGCCGAGGCCCCATCACACGGAACGCCCAAAACGAGCTTCTGGCAGCTGCATTCTGCAAAGGGAAACTCTCCTCGGGCAGCAAACCACAGCCCCAACGCGCCTCGAATCCAGAAAGCAACGCAAGCCTTTTTCGGCCCCGGCCCCACGCTCTCCATAGGGCAAAGCGGGTAGAGCTGCCCCTGGCTCCCTGGGCCCTGCTGCTTTGCTGGGGGTCTCAGCGTCCGAAACCCACTCCCCACGGGTTTTCCTTCGTGGGGAAGCAGGATTGGGCGCGCGAAGTCCTTCTGCGCCCAGCCCCAGCCATGCCCCTTGAGCCAGCTCGGCCGCTCAGCGCAGAGGCCCCGTTGCACCGAAGTCCCAAAACGAGCTTCTGGGAACTGCATTCTGCAAAGTGAAACACTCCTCCGGCAGCAAACCACAGCCCCAATGCGCCTCAGATCCAGAGAGCAACACAAGCCGTTTTCGCCCCCGGCCCCACGCTCTCCATAGCGCAAAGCGAGGCTGGGCTGCCCCTGGCTCCCTGGGCCCTGCTGCATTGCTGGGGGTCTCCAACCCCCGAAACCTAGTCCCCATGAGTTCTCCTTCGTGGGTAGGCAGGATTGGGCGCGCGAAGAAGTTCTGCGCCCAGTCCCCAGCCATGCCTCCTGTGCCAGCTCGGCCGCTCAGCGCCGAGGCCCCGTCGCACCGACGGCCCAAAACGAGCTTCTGGCAGCTGCATTCTGCAAAGGGAAACTCTCCTCGGGCAGCAAACCACAGCCCCAACCTGCCTCGGATCCAGAAAGCAACGCAAGCCGTTTTCGCCACCGGCCCCACGCTCTCCATAGCGCAAAGCGGGGCTGGCCTGCCCCTGGCTCCCTGGGCCCTGCTGCTTTGCTGGGGGTCTCCGGCGGCGCAAACCCACTCCCCACGGGTTCTCCTTCGTGGGGAAGCAGGATTGGGCGCGCGAAGGCCTTCTGCGCCCAGCCCCAGCCATGCCCCTTGAGCCAGCTCATCCGCTCAGCGCCGAGGCCCCGTTGCACCGAAGGCCCAAAACGAGCTTCTGGGAACTGCATTCTGCAAAGGGAAACACTCCTCCGGCAGCAAACCATAGCCCCAATGCGCCTCGGATCCAGAGAGCAACGCAAGCCGTTTTTGCCCCCGGCCCTACGCTCTCCATAGCGCAACGCAGGGCAGGGCTGCCCCTGGCTACCAGAGCCCTGCTGCTTTACTGGGTGTCTTCGGCGGCCAAAACCTTCTCCCCACGGGTTCTCCTTCGTGGGGAAGCAGGATTGGGCGCGCGAAGAAGTTCTGTGCCCAGGCCCCAGCCATGCCCCCTGAGCCAGCTCGGCCGCTCAGCGCCGAGGCCCCATCACACGGAACGCCCAAAACGAGCTTCTGGCAGCTGCATTCTGCAAAGGGAAACTCTCCTCGGGCAGCAAAACACAGACTCAACGCGCCTCAGATCCAGAAAGCAACGCAAGCGGTTTTCGCGACCGGCCCCACGCTCTCCAAAGCGCAAAGCGGGGCTGGCCTGCCCCTGGCTCCCTGGGCCCTGCTGCTTTGCTGGGGGTCTCGGCGGCCGACACCCACTCCCCACGGGTTTTCCTTCGTGGGGAAGCAGGATTGGGCGCGCGAAGGCCTTTTGCGCCCAGTCCTCAGCCATGCCTCCTGTGCCAGCTTGGCCGCTCAGCGCCGAGGCCCCGTCGCACCGATGGCCCCAAACGACCTTCTGGCAGCTGCATTCTGCAAAGGGAAAGTCTCCTCGGGCAGCAAACCACAGCCCCAACGCGCCTCGGTTCGAGAAAGCAACGCAAGCCGTTTTCGCCCCGGGCCCTCCGCTCTCCATACGTACGAACCGGGCCTGGGCTGCCCCGGCTCCCTGGGCCCTGCTGCTTTGGTGGGGGTCTTCGGCGGCCGAAACCCACTCCCCACGTGTTCCCCTTCGTGGGGAAGCAGGATTGGGCGCGCGAAGAAGTTCTGCGCCCAGTCCCCAGCCATGCCTCCTGTGCCAGCTCGGGCGCTCAGCGCCGAGGCCCCGTCGCACCGACGGCCCCAAACGAGCTTCTGGCAGCTGCATTCTGCAAAGGGAAACTCTCCTCGGGCAGCAAAACACAGACTCAACGCGCCTCAGATCCAGAGAGCAACGCAAGCCGTTTTCGCCCCCGGCCCCACGCTCTCCATAGCGCAAAGCGAGGCTGAGCTCCCTGGGCCCTGCTGCATTGCTGGGGGTCTCCAGCCCCCGAAACCTAGTCCCCATGAGTTCTCCTTCGTGGGGAGGCAGGATTGGGCGCGCGAAGGCCTTCTGCGCCAAGGCCCCAGCCATGCCCCCTGAGCCATCACGGCCACTCAGCGCCTAGGCCCAGTCGCACCGACGGCCCCAAACAATCTTCTGTCAGCTGCATTCTGCAAAGGGAAACTCTCCTCGGGCAGCAAACCACAGCCCCAACGCGCCGCGGATCGAGAAAGCAACGCAAGCCGTTTTCGCCCCCGGCCCCCCGCTCTCCATAGAGCGAACCGGGGCTGGGCTGCCCAGCCTCCCTGGGCCCTGCTGCTTTGCTGGGGGTCTCCGGTGCCCGAAACCCACTCCCCATGGGTTCTCCTTCGTGGGGAAGCAGGATTGGGCGCCCGAAGGCCTTCTGCGCCCAGGCCCCAGCCATGCCCCCTGAGCCAGCTCGGCCACTCAGCGCCTAGGCCCAGTCGCACCGACGGCCCCAAACAATCTTCTGTCAGCTGCATTCTGCAAAGGGAAACTCTCCTCGGGCAGCAAACCACAGCCCCAACGCGCCTCGGATCGAGAAAGCAACGCAAGCCGTTTTCGCCCCCAGCCCCCCGCTCTCCATAGAGCGAACCGGGGCAGGGCTGCCCCGGCTCCCTGGGCCCTGCTGCTTTGCTGGGTGTCTCCGGTGCCCGAAACCCACTCCCCACGGGTTCTCCTTTGTGGGGAAGCAGGATTGGGCGCGCGAAGGCCTTCTGCGCCCAAGCCCCAGCATTGCCACCTGAGCCAGCACGGCCGCTCAGCGCCGAGGCCCCGTCGCACCGACAGCCCGAAACAATCTTCTGGCAGCTGCATTCTGCAAAGGGAAACTCTCCTCGGGCAGCAAACCACAGCCCCAACGCGCCTCGGATCGATAAAGCAACGCAAGCCGTTTTCGCCCCCGGCTCCCCGCTCTCCATAGAGCGAACCGGGGCAGGGCTGCCCCGGCTCCCTGGGCCCTGCTGCTTTGCTGGGGGTCTCCGGTGCCTGAAACCCACTCCCCACGGGTTCTCCTTCGTGGGGAAGCAGGAATGGGTGCGCGAAGCCTTCTGCGCCCAGGCCCCAGCCATGACCCTTGAGCCGGCTCCGCCACTCAGCGCCGAGGCTCCTTTGAATCGAAGGACATAAACGAACTACTGGCAGCTGCATTTTGCAAAGGGAAACTCTCCTCGGGCAGCAAACCACAGCCCCAACGCGCCTCGGATCGAGAAAGCAACGCAAGCCGTTTTCGCCACCGGCCCCCCGCTCTCCATAGAGCGAACCGGGGCTGGGCTGCCCCGGCTCCCTGGGCCCTGCTGCTTTGCTGGGGGTCTCCGGTGCCAGAAACCCACTCCCCACGGGTTCTCCTTCGTGGGGAAGCAGGATTGGGCGCGCGAAGGCCTTCTGCGCCCAGGCCCCAGCCATGCCCCCTGAGCCAGCTCGGCCGCGCAGCGCCTAGGCCCCGTCGCACCGAAGGCCCCAAACAATCTTCTGGCAGCTGCATTCTGCAAAGGGAAAATCTCCTCGGGCAGCAAACCACAGCCCCAACGCGCCTCAGATGGAGAATGCAACGCAAGCCGTTTTCGCCCCGGGCCCCCCGCTCTCCATAGAGCGAACCGGGGCTGGGCTGCCCCGTCTCCCTGGGCCCTGCTGCTTTACTGGGTGTCTTCGGCGGCCAAAACCTTCTCCCCACGGGTTCTCCTTCGTGGGGAAGCAGGATTGGGCGCGCGAAGTTCTGTGCCCAGGCCCCAGCCATGTCCCCTGAGCCAGCTTGGCCGCTCAGCGCCGAGGCCCCATCAGACGGAACGCCCAAAACGAGCTTCTGGCGGCTGCATTCTGCAAAGGGAAACTCTCCTCGGGCAGCAAACCACAGCCCCAACGCGCCTCGAATCCAGAAAGCAACGCAAGCCTTTTTCGGCCCCGGCCCCACGCTCTCCATAGGGCAAAGCGGGTAGAGCTGCCCCTGGCTCCCTGGGCCCTGCTGCTTTGCTGGGGGTCTCAGCGGCCGAAACCCACTCCCCACGGGTTTTCCTTCGTGGGGAAGCAGGATTGGGCGCGCGAAAGCCTTCTGCGCCCAGCCCCAGCCATGCCCCTTGAGCCAGCTCGGCCGCTCAGCGCCGAGGCCCCGTTGCACCGAAGTCCCAAAACGAGCTTCTGGGAACTGCATTCTGCAAAGGGAAACACTCCTCCGGCAGCAAACCACAGCCCCAATGCGCCTCAGATCCAGAGAGCAACGCAAGCCGTTTTCGCCCCCGGCCCCACACTCTCCATAGCGCAAAGCGAGGCTGAGCTCCCTGGGCCCTGCTGCATTGCTGGGGGTCTCCAGCCCCCGAAACCTAGTCCCCATGAGTTCTCCTTGGTGGGGAGGCAGGATTGGGCGCGCGAAGAAGTTCTGCGCCCAGTCCCCAGCCATGCCTCCTGTGCCAGCTCGGCCGCTCAGCGCCGAGGCCCGTCGCACCGACGGCCCCAAACGAGCTTCTGGCAGCTGCATTCTGCAAAGGGAAAGTCTCCTCGGGCAGCAAACCACAGCCCCAACGCGCCTCGGATCGAGAAAGCAACGCAAGCCGTTTTCGCCCCCGGCCCTCTGCTCTCCATAGGGCGAACCTGGGCTGGGCTGCCCTGGCTCCCTGGGCCCTGCTGCTTTGCTGGGGGTCTCCGGTGCCCGAAACCCACTCCCCACGGGTTCTCCTTCGTGGGGAAGCAGGATTCGGCGCGCGAAGTCCTTCTGCGCCCAGCCCCAGCCATGCCCCTTGAGCCAGCTCGACCGCTCAGCGCCGAGGCCCCGTTGCACCGAAGGCCCAAAACGATCTTCTGGGAACTGCATTCTGCAAAGTGAAACACTCCTCCGGCAGCAAACCACAGCCCCAATGCGCCTCAGATCCAGAGAGTAACACAAGCCGTTTTCGCCCCCGGCCCCACGCTCTCCATAGCGCAAAGCGAGGCTGGGCTGCCCCAGGCTCCCTGGGCCCTGCTGCATTGCTGGGGGTCTCCAGCCCACGAAACCTAGTCCCCATGAGTTCTCCTTCGTGGGGAGGCAGGATTGGGCGCGCGAAGAAGTTCTGCGCCCAGTCCCCAGCCATGCCTCCTGTGCCAGCTCGGCCGCTCAGCGCCGAGGCCCCGTCGCACCGACGGCCCAAAACGAGCTTCTGGCAGCTGCATTCTGCAAAGGGAAACTCTCCTCGGGCAGCAAACCACAGCCCCAACCTGCCTCGGATCCAGAAAGCAACGCAAGCCGTTTTCGCCACCGGCCCCACGCTCTCCATAGCGCAAAGCGGGGCTGGCCTGCCCCTAGCTCCCTGGGCCCTGCTGCATTGCTGGGGGTCTCCGGCGGCGCAAACCCACTCCCCACGGGTTCTCCTTCGTGGGGAAGCAGGATTGGGCGCGCGAAGGCCTTCTGCGCCCAGCCCCAGCCATGCCCCTTGAGCCAGCTCGGCCGCTCAGCGCCGAGGCCCCGTTGCACCGAAGGCCCAAAACGAGCTTCTGGGAACTGCATTCTGCAAAGGGAAACACTCCTCCGGCAGCAAACCACAGCCCCAATGCGCCTCGGATCCAGAGAGCAACGCAAGCCGTTTTTGCCCCCGGCCCTACGCTCTCCATAGCGCAACGCAGGGCAGGGCTGCCCCTGGCTACCAGAGCCCTGCTGCTTTACTGGGTGTCTTCGGCGGCCAAAACCTTCTCCCCACGGGTTCTCCTTCGTGGGGAAGCAGGATTGGGCGCGCGAAGAAGTTCTGTGCCCAGGCCCCAGCCATGCCCCCTGAGCCAGCTCGGCCGCTCAGCGCCGAGGCCCCATCACACGGAACGCCCAAAACGAGTTTCTGGCAGCTGCATTCTGCAAAGGGAAACTCTCCTCGGGCAGCAAAACACAGACTCAACGCGCCTCAGATCCAGAAAGCAACGCAAGCGGTTTTCGCGACCGGCCCCACGCTCTCCAAAGCGCAAAGCGGGGCTGGCCTGCCCCTGGCTCCCTGGGCCCTGCTGCTTTGCTGGGGGTCTCGGCGGCCGACACCCACTCCCCACGGGTTTTCCTTCGTGGGGAAGCAGGATTGGGCGCGCGAAGGCCTTTCGCGCCCAGTCCCCAGCCATGCCTCCTGTGCCAGCTCGGCCGCTCAGCGCCGAGGCACCGTCGCACCGACGGCCCCAAACGACCTTCTGGCAGCTGCATTCTGCAAAGGGAAAGTCTCCTCGGGCAGCAAACCACAGCCCCAACGCGCCTCGGTTCGAGAAAGCAACGCAAGCCGTTTTCGCCCCCGGCCCTCCGCTCTCCATACGTACGAACCGGGCCTGGGCTGCCCCGGCTCCCTGGGCCCTGCTGCTTTGGTGGGGGTCTTCGGCGGCCGAAACCCACTCCCCACGTGTTCCCCTTCGTGGGGAAGCAGGATTGGGCGCGCGAAAAAGTTCTGCGCCCAGTCCCCAGCCATGCCTCCTGTGCCAGCTCGGGCGCTCAGCGCCGAGGCCCCGTCGCACCGACGGCCCCAAACGAGCTTCTGGCAGCTGCATTCTGCAAAGGGAAACTCTCCTCGGGCAGCAAACCACAGCCCCAACGCGCCTCGGATCGAGAAAGCAACGCAAGCCGTTTTCGCCCCCGGCTCCCCGCTCTCCATAGAGCGAACCGGGGCAGGGCTGCCCCGGCTCCCTGGGCCCTGCTGCTTTGCTGGGGGTCTCCGGTGCCTGAAACCCACTCCCCACGGGTTCTCCTTCGTGGGGAAGCAGGAATGGGTGCGCGAAGCCTTCTGCGCCCAGGCCCCAGCCATGACCCTTGAGCCGGCTCCGCCACTCAGCGCCGAGGCTCCTTTGAATCGAAGGACATAAACGAACTACTGGCAGCTGCATTTTGCAAAGGGAAGCTCTCCTCGGGCAGCAAACCACAGCCCCAACGCGCCTCGGATCGAGAAAGCAACGCAAGCCGTTTTCGCCACCGGCCCCCCGCTCTCCATAGAGCGAACCGGGGCTGGGCTGCCCCGGCTCCCTGGGCCCTGCTGCTTTGCTGGGGGTCTCCGGTGCCAGAAACCCACTCCCCACGGGTTCTCCTTCGTGGGGAAGCAGGATTGGGCGCGCGAAGGCCTTCTGCGCCCAGGCCCCAGCCATGCCCCCTGAGCCAGCTCGGCCGCGCAGCGCCTAGGCCCCGTCGCACCGAAGGCCCCAAACAATCTTCTGGCAGCTGCATTCTGCAAAGGGAAAATCTCCTCGGGCAGCAAACCACAGCCCCAACGCGCCTCAGATGGAGAATGCAACGCAAGCCGTTTTCGCCCCGGGCCCCCCGCTCTCCATAGAGCGAACCGGGGCTGGGCTGCCCCGTCTCCCTGGGCCCTGCTGCTTTACTGGGTGTCTTCGGCGGCCAAAACCTTCTCCCCACGGGTTCTCCTTCGTGGGGAAGCAGGATTGGGCGCGCGAAGTTCTGTGCCCAGGCCCCAGCCATGTCCCCTGAGCCAGCTTGGCCGCTCAGCGCCGAGGCCCCATCAGACGGAACGCCCAAAACGAGCTTCTGGCAGCTGCATTCTGCAAAGGGAAACTCTCCTCGGGCAGCAAACCACAGCCCCAACGCGCCTCGAATCCAGAAAGCAACGCAAGCCTTTTTCGGCCCCGGCCCCACGCTCTCCATAGGGCAAAGCGGGTAGAGGTGCCCCTGGCTCCCTGGGCCCTGCTGCTTTGCTGGGGGTCTCAGCGGCCGAAACCCACTCCCCACGGGTTTTCCTTCGTGGGGAAGCAGGATTGGGCGCGCGAAAGCCTTCTGCGCCCAGCCCCAGCCATGCCCCTTGAGCCAGCTCGGCCGCTCAGCGCCGAGGCCCCGTTGCACCGAAGTCCCAAAACGAGCTTCTGGGAACTGCATTCTGCAAAGGGAAACACTCCTCCGGCAGCAAACCACAGCCCCAATGCGCCTCAGATCCAGAGAGCAACGCAAGCCGTTTTCGCCCCCGGCCCCACACTCTCCATAGCGCAAAGCGAGGCTGAGCTCCCTGGGCCCTGCTGCATTGCTGGGGGTCTCCAGCCCCCGAAACCTAGTCCCCATGAGTTCTCCTTGGTGGGGAGGCAGGATTGGGCGCGCGAAGAAGTTCTGCGCCCAGTCCCCAGCCATGCCTCCTGTGCCAGCTCGGCCGCTCAGCGCCGAGGCCCGTCGCACCGACGGCCCCAAACGAGCTTCTGGCAGCTGCATTCTGCAAAGGGAAAGTCTCCTCGGGCAGCAAACCACAGCCCCAACGCGCCTCGGATCGAGAAAGCAACGCAAGCCTTTTTCGCCCCCGGCCCTCTGCTCTCCATAGGGCGAACCGGGCCTGGGCTGCCCCGGCTCCCTGGGCCCTGCTGCTTTGCTGGGGGTCTCCGGTGCCCGAAACCCACTCCCCACGGGTTCTCCTTCGTGGGGAAGCAGGATTCGGCGCGCGAAGTCCTTCTGCGCCCAGCCCCAGCCATGCCCCTTGAGCCAGCTCGACCGCTCAGCGCCGAGGCCCCGTTGCACCGAAGGCCCAAAACGATCTTCTGGGAACTGCATTCTGCAAAGTGAAACACTCCTCCGGCAGCAAACCACAGCCCCAATGCGCCTCAGATCCAGAGAGTAACACAAGCCGTTTTCGCCCCCGGCCCCACGCTCTCCATAGCGCAAAGCGAGGCTGGGCTGCCCCAGGCTCCCTGGGCCCTGCTGCATTGCTGGGGGTCTCCAGCCCACGAAACCTAGTCCCCATGAGTTCTCCTTCGTGGGGAGGCAGGATTGGGTGCGCGAAGAAGTTCTGCGCCCAGTCCCCAGCCATGCCTCCTGTGCCAGCTCGGCCGCTCAGCGCCGAGGCCCCGTCGCACCTTCGGCCCAAAACGAGCTTCTGGCAGCTGCATTCTGCAAAGGGAAACTCTCCTCGGGCAGCAAACCACAGCCCCAACCTGCCTCGGATCCAGAAAGCAACGCAAGCCGTTTTCGCCACCGGCCCCACGCTCTCCATAGCGCAAAGCGGGGCTGGCCTGCCCCTGGCTCCCTGGGCCCTGCTGCTTTGCTGGGGGTCTCCGGCGGCGCAAACCCACTCCCCACGGGTTCTCCTTCGTGGGGAAGCAGGATTGGGCGCGCGAAGGCCTTCTGCGCCCAGCCCCAGCCATGCCCCTTGAGCCAGCTCGGCCGCTCAGCGCCGAGGCCCCGTTGCACCGAAGGCCCAAAACGAGCTTCTGGGAACTGCATTCTGCAAAGGGAAACACTCCTCCGGCAGCAAACCACAGCCCCAATGCGCCTCGGATCCAGAGAGCAACGCAATCCGTTTTTGCCCCCGGCCCTACGCTCTCCATAGCGCAACGCAGGGCAGGGCTGCCCCTGGCTACCAGAGCCCTGCTGCTTTACTGGGTGTCTTCGGCGGCCAAAACCTTCTCCCCACGGGTTCTCCTTCGTGGGGAAGCAGGATTGGGCGCGCGAAGAAGTTCTGTGCCCAGGCCCCAGCCATGCCCCCTGAGCCAGCTCGGCCGCTCAGCGCCGAGGCCCCATCACACGGAACGCCCAAAACGAGCTTCTGGCAGCTGCATTCTGCAAAGGGAAACTCTCCTCGGGCAGCAAACCACAGCCCCAACGCGCCTCGGTTCGAGAAAGCAACGCAAGCCGTTTTCGCCCCCGGCCCTCCGCTCTCCATAGGTACGAACCGGGCCTGGGCTGCCCCGGCTCCCTGGGCCCTGCTGCTTTGGTGGGGGTCTTCGGCGGCCGAAACCCACTCCCCACGTGTTCCCCTTCGTGGGGAAGCAGGATTGGGCGCGCGAAAAAGTTCTGCGCCCAGTCCCCAGCCATGCCTCCTGTGCCAGCTCGGGCGCTCAGCGCCGAGGCCCCGTCGCACCGACGGCCCCAAACGAGCTTCTGGCAGCTGCATTCTGCAAAGGGAAACTCTCCTCGGGCAGCAAAACACAGACTCAACGCGCCTCAGATCCAGAGAGCAACGCAAGCCGTTTTCGCCCCGGCCCCACGCTCTCCATAGAGCAAAGCGAGGCTGAGCTCCCTGGGCCCTGCTGCATTGCTGGGGGTCTCCAGCCCCCGAAACCTAGTCCCCATGAGTTCTCCTTCGTGGGGAGGCAGGATTGGGCGGGCGAAGGCCTTCTGCGCCCAGGCCCCAGCCATGCCCCCTGAGCCATCACGGCCACTCAGCGCCTAGGCCCAGTCGCACCGACGGCCCCAAACAATCTTCTGTCAGCTGCATTCTGCAAAGGGAAACTCTCCTCGGGCAGCAAACCACAGCCCCAACGCGCCTCGGATCGAGAAAGCAACGCAAGCTGTTTTCGCCCCCGGACCCCCGCTCTCCATAGAGCGAACCGGGGCTGGGCTGCCCAGCCTCCCTGGGCCCTGCTGCTTTGCTGGGGGTCTCCGGTGCCCGAAACCCACTCCCCATGGGTTCTCCTTCGTGGGGAAGCAGGATTGGGCGCCCGAAGGCCTTCTGCGCCCAGGCCCCAGCCATGCCCCCTGAGCCAGCTCGGCCACTCAGCGCCTAGGCCCAGTCGCACCGACGGCCCCAAACGATCTTCTGTCAGCTGCATTCTGCAAAGGGAAACTCTCCTCGGGCAGCAAACCACAGCCCCAACGCGCATCGGATCGAGAAAGCAACGCAAGCCGTTTTCGCCCCCAGCCCCCCGCTCTCCATAGAGCGAACCGGGGCAGGGCTGCCCCGGCTCCCTGGGCCCTGCTGCTTTGCTGGGGGTCTCCGGTGCCCGAAACCCACTCCCCACGGGTTCTCCTTTGTGGGGAAGCAGGATTGGGCGCGCGAAGGCCTTCTGCGCCCAAGCCCCAGCCATGCCACCTGAGCCAGCACGGCCGCTCAGCGCCGAGGCCCCGTCGCACCGACAGCCCGAAACAATCTTCTGGCAGCTGCATTCTGCAAAGGGAAACTCTCCTCGGGCAGCAAACCACAGCCCCAACGCGCCTCGGATCGAGAAAGCAACGCAAGCCGTTTTCGCCCCCGGCCCCCCGCTCTCCATAGAGCGAACCGGGGCTGGGCTGCCCCGGCTCCCTGGGCCCTGCTGCTTTGCTGGGGGTCTCCGGTGCCTGAAACCCACTCCCCACGGGTTCTCCTTCGTGGGGAAGCAGGAATGGGTGCGCGAAGCCTTCTGCGCCCAGGCCCCAGCCATGACCCATGAGCCGGCTCCGCCACTCAGCGCCGAGGCTCCTTTGAATCGACGGACATAAACGAACTACTGGCAGCTGCATTTTGCAAAATGAAACACTCCTCCGGCAGCAAACCACAGCCCCAACGCGCCTCGGATCGAGAAAGCAACGCAAGCCGTTTTCGCCCCCGGCCCCCCGCTCTCCATAGAGCGAACTGGGGCAGGGCTGCCCAGGCTCCCTGGGCCCTGCTGCTTTGCTGGGGGTCTCCGGTGCCCGAAACCCACTCCCCATGGGTTCTCCTTCGTGGGGAAGCAGGATTGGGCGCGCGAAGGCCTTCTGCGCCCAGGCCCCAGCCATGCCCCCTGAGCCAGCTCGGCCGCGCAGCGCCTAGGCCCCGTCGCACCGAAGGCCCCAAACAATCTTCTGGCAGCTGCATTCTGCAAAGGGAAAATCTCCTCGGGCAGCAAACCACAGCCCCAACGCGCCTCGGATGGAGAATGCAACGCAAGCCGTTTTCGCCCCCGGCCCCCCGCTCTCCATAGAGCGAACCGGGGCTGGGCTGCCCCGGCTCCCTGGGCCCTGCTGCTTTACTGGGTGTCTTCGGCGGCCAAAACCTTCTCCCCACGGGTTCTCCTTCGTGGGGAAGCAGGATTGGGCGCGCGAAGAAGTTCTGTGCCCAGGCCCCAGCCATGTCCCCTGAGCCAGCTTGGCCGCTCAGCGCCGAGGCCCCATCACACGGAACGCCCAAAACGAGCTTCTGGCAGCTGCATTCTGCAAAGGGAAACTCTCCTCGGGCAGCAAACCACAGCCCCAACGCGCCTCGAATCCAGAAAGCAACGCAAGCCTTTTTCGGCCCCGGCCCCACGCTCTCCATAGCGCAAAGCGGGTAGAGCTGCCCCTGGCTCCCTGGGCCCTGCTGCTTTCCTGGGGGTCTCAGCGGCCGAAACCCACTCCCCACGGGTTTTCCTTCGTGGGGAAGCAGGATTGGGCGCGCGAAAGCCTTCTGCGCCCAGCCCCAGCCATGCCCCTTGAGCCAGCTCGGCCGCTCAGCGCCGAGGCCCCGTTGCACCGAAGGCCCAAAACGAGCTTCTGGGAACTGCATTCTGCAAAGGGAAACACTCCTCCGGCAGCAAACCACAGCCCCAATGCGCCTCAGATCCAGAGAGCAACACAAGCCGTTTTCGCCCCCGGCCCCACGCTCTCCATAGCGCAAAGCGAGGCTGGGCTGCCCCTGGCTCCCTGGGCCCTGCTGCATTGCTGGGGGTCTCCAGCGCGCGAAACCTAGTCCCCATGAGTTCTCCTTCGTGGGGAGGCAGGATTGGGCGCGCGAAGAAGTTCTGCGCCCAGTCCCCAGCCATGCCTCCTGTGCCAGCTCGGCCGCTCAGCGCCGAGGCCCCGTCGCACCGACGGCCCCAAACGAGCTTCTGGCAGCTGCATTCTGCAAAGGGAAAGTCTCCTCGGGCAGCAAACCACAGCCCCAACGCGCCTCGGATCGAGAAAGCAACGCAAGCCATTTTCGCCGCCGGCCCCCCGCTCTCCATAGGGTGAAACGGGGCTGGGCTGCCCCGGCTCCCTGGGCCCTGCTGCTTTGCTGGGGGTCTCCGGTCCCCGAAACCCACTCCCCACGGGTTCTCCTTCGTGGGGAAGCAGGATTGGGCGCGCGAAGGCCTTCTGCGCCCAGGCCCCAGCCATGCCCCCTGAGCCAGCTCGGCCGCGCAGCGCCTAGGCCCCGTCGCACCGAAGGCCCCAAACAATCTTCTGGCAGCTGCATTCTGCAAAGGGAAACTCTCCTGGGGCAGCAAACCACAGCCCCAACGCGCCTCGGATCGAGAAAGCAACGCAAGCCATTTTCGCCGCCGGCCCCCCGCTCTCCATAGGGTGAAACGGGGCTGGGCTGCCCCGGCTCCCTGGGCCCTGCTGCTTTGCTGGGGGTCTCCGGTCCCCGAAACCCACTCCCCACGGGTTCTCCTTCGTGGGGAAGCAGGATTGGGCGCGCGAAGCCTTCTGCGCCCAGGCCCCAGCCATGCCCCCTGAGCCGGCTCGTCCGCTCAGCGCCGAGGCTCCTTAGAATCGACGGACATAAACGAACTTCTGGCAGCTGCATTCTGCAAAGGGAAATTCTCCTTGGGCAGCAAACCACAGCCCCAACGCGCCTCGGATCGAGAAAGCAACACAAGCCGTTTTCGCACCCGACCCCCCGCTCTCCATAGGGCTAAACGGTGCTGGTCTGCCCAAGCTCCCTGTGCCCTGCGGCTTTCCTGGATGTTTCTGGTGTCCGAAACCAACTCCCCACGGGTTCTCCTTCGTGGGGAAGCAGGATTGGGCGCGCGAAGCCTTCTGCGCCCAGTCCCCAGCCATGCCCCCTGAGCCAGGTCGGCCGCTCAGCACCGAGGCCCTGTGGCACCGACGGCCCCAAACGAGCTTCTGGCAGCTGCATTCCTCAAAGGGAAACTCTCCTCGGGCAGCAAACCTCAGCCCCCAGGCGCCTCGGATCAAGAAAGCAACGCAAGCAGTTTTCGCCCCCTGCCCCCCGCTCTCCATAGGGCGAACCGGGGCTGGGCTGCCCAGGCTCCCTGGGCCCTGCTGCTTTGCTGGGTGTCTCCGGTGCCCGAAACCCACTCCCCACGGGTTCTCCTTCGTGGGGAAGCAGGATTGGACGCGCAAAGCCTTCTGCGCCCAGGCCCCAGCCATGCCCCCTGAGCCAGCTCGGCCTCTCAGCGCCTAGGCCCCGTCGCACCAACGGCCCCAAACTATCTTCTGGCAGCTGCATTCTGCAAAGGGAAACTCTCCTCGGGCAGCAAACCACAGCCCCAACGCGCATCGGATCGAGAAAGCAATGCAAGCCGTTTTCGCCCCCGGACCCCGCTCTCCATGTGTTGAACCGGGGCTGGTCTGCCCTGGCTCCTTGGGCCCTGCTGCTTTGCTGGGGATCTCCGGTGCCCGAAACCCACTCCCCACGGGTTCTCCTTCGTGGGGAAGCAGGATTGGGCGCGCGAAGGCCTTCTGCGCCCAGGCCCCAGCCATGCCCCCTGAGCCAGATCGGCCGTTCAGCGCCGAGGCCCAGTCGCACCGACGGCCCCAAACAATCTTCTGGCAGCTGCATTCTGCAAAGGGAAACTCTCCTCAGGCAGCAAACCACAGCCCCAACGCGCCTCGGATCGAGAAAGCAACGCAAGCGGTTTTGGCCCCCGGCCACCCCCACTTCATAGGGCGAACCGCGGCTGGGCTGCCCCGGCTCCCTGGGCCCTGCTGCTTTGCTGGGGGTCTCCGGTGCCCGAAACCCACTCCCCACGGGTTCTCCTTCGTGGGGAAGCAGGATTGGGCGCGCGAAGGCCTTCTACGCCCAGGCCACAGCCTTCCCCCCTGAGCCAGCTCGGCCGCTCAGCGCCAAGGCCCCGTCGCACCGACGGCCCCAAACAATCTTCTGGCAGCTGCATTCTGCAAAGGGAAACTCTCCTCGGGCAGCAAACCACAGCCCCAATGCGCCTCGGATCGAGAAAGCTACGCAAGCCGTTTTCGCCCCCGACACCCCGCTCTCCATAGGGCGAACCGGGGCTGGGCTGCCCCGGCTCCCTGGGCCCTGCTGCTTTGCTGGGGTTCTCCGGTGCCCGAAACCCACTCCCCACAGGTTCTCCTTCGTGGGGAAGCAGGATTGGGCGCGCGAAGCCCTTCTGCGCCCAGGCCCCAGCCAAGCCCCCTGAGCCAGCTCGGCCGCTCAGCGCCAAAGACCCGTCGAACCGATGGCCCCAAAGGAGCTTCTGGCAGCTGCATTCTGCAAAGGGAAACTCTCCTCCGGCAGCAAACCACAGCCCCAACGCGCCTCGGATCGAGAAAGCAACGCAAGCCGTTTTCGCCCCCGGCACCGCGCTCGCCATAGGGCAAATCCGGGCAGGGCTGCCCCAGCTGCCTGGGCCCTGCTGTTTTGCTGGTGGTCTCCGGTGCCCGAAACCCACTCCCCACGGGTTCTCCTTCGTGGGGAAGCGGGATTGGGCGCGCGAAGGCCTTCTGCGCCCAGGCCCCAGCCATGCCCCCTGAGCCAGCTCGGCCGCTCAGCGCCGAGGCCCCGTCGCACCGACGGCCCCAAACAATCTTCTGGCAGCTGCATTCTGCAAAGGGAAACTCTCCTCGGGCAGCAAACCACAGCCCCAACGCACCTCGGATCGAGAAATCAACGCAAGCCTTTTTCGCCCCCGGCCCCACGCTCTCCATAGGGCGAACCGGGGCTGGTCTGCGCAAGCTCCCTGGGCCCTGCTGCTTTGCTGGGTGTCTCCGGTGTCCGAAACCCACTCCCCACGGGTTCTCCTTCGTGGGGAAGCAGGATTGGGCGCGCGAAGCCTTCTGCGCCCAGGCCCCAGCCATACCACCTGAGCCAGCTCGGCCGCTCAGCGCTGAGGCCCCGTCTCACCGATGGCCCCAAACAATCTTCTGGCAGCTGCATTCCTCAAAGGGAAACTCTCCTCGGGCAGCAAACCACAGCCCCAACAAACCTCGGATCGAGCAAGCAACGCAAGCCGTTTTCGCCCCCGGCACCTCGCTCGCCATAGGGCAAATCGGGGCAGGGCTGCCCCGGCTGACTGGGCCCTGCTGTTTTGCTGGGGGTCTCCGGTGCCCGAAACCCACTCCCCACGGGTTCTCCTTCGTGGGGAAGCGGGATTGGGCGCGCGAAGGCCTTCTGCGCCCAGGCCCCAGCCATGCCCCCTGAGCCAGCTCGGCCGATCACCGCCGAGGCCCCGTCGCACCGACGGCCCGAAACAATCTTCTGGCAGCTGCATTCTGCAAAGGAAAACTCTCCTCGGGCAGCAAACCACAGCCCCAACGCGACTCTGATCGAGAAAGCAACGCAAGCAGTTTTCCCCCCCGGGCCTCCGCTCTCCATAGGGCGAACCAGGGCTGGGCTGCCATGGCTCCCTGGGCCCTGCTGCTTTGCTGGGGGTCTCCGGTGCCCGAAACCCACTCCCCACGGGTTCTCCTTCGTGGGGAAGCAGGATTGGGCGCGCGAAGCCTTCTGCGCCCAGGCCCCAGCCATGCCCCCTGAGCCGGCTCGTCCGCTCATCGACGAGGCTCCTTAGAATCGACGGCCATAAACGAACTTCTGGCAGCTGCATTCTGCAAAGGGAAACTCTCCTCGGGCAGCAAACCACAGCCCCAACGCGCCTCGGATCGAGAAAGCAACACAAGCCGTTTTCGCCCCCGACCCCTCGCTCTCCATAGGGCTAAACGGTGCTGGTCTGCCCAAGCTCCCTGGGCCCTGCGGCTTTCCTGGAGGTCTCCGGTGTCCGAAACCCACTCCCCACGGGTTCTCCTTCGTGGGGAAGCAGGATTGGGCACGCGAAGCCTTCTGCGCCCAGGCCCCAGCCATGCCCCCTGAGCCAGGTCGGCCGATCAGCACCGAGGCCCTGTCGCACCGACGGCCCCAAACGAACTTCTGGCAGCTGCATTCCTCAAAGGGAAACTCTCCTCGGGCAGCAAACCTCAGCCCCCACGCGCCTCGGATCAAGAAAGCAACGCAAGCCGTTTTCGCCCCCTGCCCCCCGCTCTCCATAGAGCGATCCGGGGCTGGGCTGCCAAGGCTCCCTGGGCCCTGCTGCTTTGCTGGGGGTCTCCGGTGTCCGAAACCCACTCCCCACGGGTTCTCCTTCGTGGGGAAGCAGGACTGGGCGCGCGAAGCCTACTGCGCCCAGGCCCCAGCCATGCCCCCTGAGCCAGCTCGCCCTTTCAGCGCTGAGGCCCCGTCGCACCAATGGCCCCAAACAATCTTCTGGCAGCTGCATTCTGCAAAGGGAAACTCTCCTCGGGCAGCAAACCACAGCCCCAACGCGCCTCGGATCGAGAAAGCAACGCAAGCCGTTTTGGCCCCTGGCCACCCCCACTCCATAGGGCGAACCGGGGCTGGGCTGCCCCGGCTCCCTGGGCCCTGCTGCTTTGCTGGGGGTCTCCGGTGCCCGAAACCCACTCCCCACGGGTTCTCCTTCGTGGGGAAGCAGGATTGGACGCGCGAAGCCTTCTGCGCCCAGGCCCCAGCCATGCCCCCAGAGCCAGCTCGACAGCTCAGCGCCGAGGCCCCGTCGCACTGATGGCCCGAAGCAATCTTCTGGCAGCTGCAACCTGCATTGGGAAACTCTCCTCCGGCAGCAAACCACAGCCCCAACCCGCCTCGGATCGAGAAAGCAACGCAAGCCGTTTTCGCCCCCGGCCACCCCCACTCCCTAGGGCGAACCGGGGCTGGGCTGCCCCGGCTCCCTGGGCCCTGCTGCTTTGCTGGGGGTCTCCGGTGCCCGAAACCCACTCCCCACGGGTTCTCCTTCGTGGGGAAGCAGGATTGGGTGCGCGAAGGCCTTCTGCGCCCAGGCCCCAGCCTTCCCCCCTGAGCCAGCTCGGCAGCTCAGCGCCAAGGTCCCGTCGCACCGATGGCCCCAAACGAGCTTCTGTCAGCTGCATTCTGCAAAGGGAAACTCTCCTCGGGCAGCAACCCACAGCCCCAACAAGCCTGGGATCGAGAAAGCAACGCAAGCCTTTTTCGCCCCCGCCCCCCCGCTCTCCATAGAGCGAACCGGGGCAGGTCTGCCCAGGCTCCCTGGGCCCTGCTGCTTTGCTGGGGGTCTCCGGTGCCCGAAACCCACTCCCCACGGGTTCTCCTTCGTGGGGAAGCAGGATTGGGCGCACGAAGGCCTTCTGCGCCCAGGCCCCAGCCATGCCCCCTGAGCCAGCTCGGCCGCTCAGCGCCAAGGCCCCGTCGCACAGAAGGCCCCAAACAATCTTCTGACAGCTGCATTCTGCAAAGGGAAACTCTCCTCAGGCAGCAAACCACAGCCCCAACGCGCCTCGGATCGAGAAAGCAACGCAAGCCGTTTTCGCCCCCGACCCCCCGCTCTCCATAGGGCGAAACGGGGCTGGGCTGCCCCGGCTCCCTGGGCCCTGCTGCTTTGCTGGGTGTCCCCGTCCCCGAAACCCACTCCCCACAGGTTCTCCTTCGTGGGGAAGCAGGATTGGGCGCGCGAAGGCCTACTGCGCCCAGGCCCCAGCCAAGCCCCCTGAGCCTGCTCGGCCGCTCAGCGCCAAGGTCCCGTCGCACCGATGGCCCCAAACGAGCTTCTGTCAGCTGCATTCTGCAAAGGGAAACTCTCCTCGGGCAGCAAACCACAGCCCCAACGCGCCTCGGATCGAGAAAGCAACGCAAGCCGTTTTCGCCCCCGGACCCCCGCTCTCCATAGAGCGAACAGGGCTCGGCTGCCCTGGCTCCTTGGGCCCTGCTGCTTTGCTGGGGATCTCCGGTGCCCGAAACCCACTCCCCACGGGTTCTCCTTCGTGGGGAAGCAGGATTGGGCGCGCGAAGGCCTTCTGCGCCCAGGCCCCAGCCATGCCCCCTGAGCCCGCTCGGCCGCTCAGCGCCTAGGCCCCGTCGCACCGACGGCCCCAAACAATCTTCTGGCAGCTGCATTCTGCAAAGGGAAACTCTCCTGGTGCAGCAAACCACAGCCCCAACGCGCCTCGGATCGAGAAAGCAACGCAAGCCATTTTCGCCCCCGGCCCACCCGCTCTCCATAGGGTGAACCGGGGCTGGGCTTCCCCGGCTCCCTGGGCCCTGCTGCTTTGCTGGGGGTCTCCGGTGCCCGAAACCCACTCCCCACGGGTTCTCCTTCGTGGGGAAGCAGGATTGGGCGCGCGAAGCCTTCTGCGCCCAGGCCCCAGCCATGCCCCCTGAGCCGGCTCGTCCGCTCATCGCCGAGGCTCCTTAGAATCAACGGCCATAAACGAACTTCTGGCACCTGCATTCTGCAAAGGGAAACTCTCCTGGGGCAGCAAACCACAGCCCCAACGCGCCTCGGATCGAGAAAGCATCGCAAGCCTTTTACGCCCCCGGACCCCAGCTCTCCATAGAGCGAACCAGGGCTGGGGTGCCCAGCCTCCGTGGGCCCTGCTGCTTTGTTGGGGGTCTCCGGTGCCCGAAACCCACTCCCCACGGGTTCTCCTTCGTGGGGAAGCAGGATTGGGCGCGCGAAGGCCTTCTGCGCCCAGGCCCCAGCCATGCCCCCTGAGCCAGGTCGGCCGCTCAGCACCGAGGCCCTGTCGCACCGACGGCCCCAAACGAACTTCTGGCAGCTGCATTCCTCAAAGGGAAACTCTCCTCGGGCAGCAAACCTCAGCCCCCACGCGCCTCGGATCAAGAAAGCAACGCAAGCCGTTTTCCCCCCCTGCCCCCCGCTCTCCATACAGCGATCCGGGGCTGGGCTGCCCAGGCTCCCTGGGCCCTGCTGCTTTGCTGGGGGTCTCCGGTGCCCGAAACCCACTCCCCACGGGTTCTCCTTCGTGGGGAAGCAGGATTGGGCGCGCGAAGGCCTTCTGCGCCCAGGCCCCAGCCATGCCCCCTGAGCCAGCTCGGCCGCTCAGCGCCGAGGCCCCGTCGCACCGACGGCCCCAAACAATCTTCTGGCAGCTGCATTCTGCAAAGGGAAACTCTCCTCGGGCAGCAAACCACAGCCCCAACGCACCTCGGATCGAGAAAGCAACGCAAGCCTTTTTCGCCCCCGGCCCCACGCTCTCCATAGGGCGAACCGGGGCTGGTCTGCGCAAGCTCCCTGGGCCCTGCTGCTTTGCTGGGTGTCTCCGGTGTCCGAAACCCACTCCCCACGGGTTCTCCTTCGTGGGGAAGCAGGATTGGGCGCGCGAAGCCTTCTGCGCCCAGGCCCCAGCCATACCACCTGAGCCAGCTCGGCCGCTCAGCGCTGAGGCCCCGTCTCACCGATGGCCCCAAACAATCTTCTGGCAGCTGCATTCCTCAAAGGGAAACTCTCCTCGGGCAGCAAACCACAGCCCCAACAAACCTCGGATCGAGCAAGCAACGCAAGCCGTTTTCGCCCCCGGCACCTCGCTCGCCATAGGGCAAATCGGGGCAGGGCTGCCCCGGCTGCCTGGGCCCTGCTGTTTTGCTGGGGGTCTCCGGTGCCCGAAACCCACTCCCCACGGGTTCTCCTTCGTGGGGAAGCGGGATTGGGCGCGCGAAGGCCTTCTGCGCCCAGGCCCCAGCCATGCCCCCTGAGCCAGCTCGGCCGATCACCGCCGAGGCCCCGTCGCACCGACGGCCCGAAACAATCTTCTGGCAGCTGCATTCTGCAAAGGAAAACTCTCCTCGGGCAGCAAACCACAGCCCCAACGCGACTCTGATCGAGAAAGCAACGCAAGCAGTTTTCCCCCCCGGGCCTCCGCTCTCCATAGGGCGAACCAGGGCTGGGCTGCCATGGCTCCCTGGGCCCTGCTGCTTTGCTGGGGGTCTCCGGTGCCCGAAACCCACTCCCCACGGGTTCTCCTTCGTGGGGAAGCAGGATTGGGCGCGCGAAGCCTTCTGCGCCCAGGCCCCAGCCATGCCCCCTGAGCCGGCTCGTCCGCTCATCGACGAGGCTCCTTAGAATCGACGGCCATAAACGAACTTCTGGCAGCTGCATTCTGCAAAGGGAAACTCTCCTCGGGCAGCAAACCACAGCCCCAACGCGCCTCGGATCGAGAAAGCAACACAAGCCGTTTTCGCCCCCGACCCCTCGCTCTCCATAGGGCTAAACGGTGCTGGTCTGCCCAAGCTCCCTGGGCCCTGCGGCTTTCCTGGAGGTCTCCGGTGTCCGAAACCCACTCCCCACGGGTTCTCCTTCGTGGGGAAGCAGGATTGGGCACGCGAAGCCTTCTGCGCCCAGGCCCCAGCCATGCCCCCTGAGCCAGGTCGGCCGATCAGCACCGAGGCCCTGTCGCACCGACGGCCCCAAACGAACTTCTGGCAGCTGCATTCCTCAAAGGGAAACTCTCCTCGGGCAGCAAACCTCAGCCCCCACGCGCCTCGGATCAAGAAAGCAACGCAAGCCGTTTTCGCCCCCTGCCCCCCGCTCTCCATAGAGCGATCCGGGGCTGGGCTGCCAAGGCTCCCTGGGCCCTGCTGCTTTGCTGGGGGTCTCCGGTGTCCGAAACCCACTCCCCACGGGTTCTCCTTCGTGGGGAAGCAGGACTGGGCGCGCGAAGCCTACTGCGCCCAGGCCCCAGCCATGCCCCCTGAGCCAGCTCGCCCTTTCAGCGCTGAGGCCCCGTCGCACCGATGGCCCCAAACAATCTTCTGGCAGCTGCATTCTGCAAAGGGAAACTCTCCTCGGGCAGCAAACCACAGCCCCAACGCGCCTCGGATCGAGAAAGCAACGCAAGCCGTTTTGGCCCCTGGCCACCCCCACTCCATAGGGCGAACCGGGGCTGGGCTGCCCCGGCTCCCTGGGCCCTGCTGCTTTGCTGGGGGTCTCCGGTGCCCGAAACCCACTCCCCACGGGTTCTCCTTCGTGGGGAAGCAGGATTGGACGCGCGAAGCCTTCTGCGCCCAGGCCCCAGCCATGCCCCCAGAGCCAGCTCGACAGCTCAGCGCCGAGGCCCCGTCGCACTGATGGCCCGAAGCAATCTTCTGGCAGCTGCAACCTGCATTGGGAAACTCTCCTCCGGCAGCAAACCACAGCCCCAACCCGCCTCGGATCGAGAAAGCAACGCAAGCCGTTTTCGCCCCCGGCCACCCCCACTCCCTAGGGCGAACCGGGGCTGGGCTGCCCCGGCTCCCTGGGCCCTGCTGCTTTGCTGGGGGTCTCCGGTGCCCGAAACCCACTCCCCACGGGTTCTCCTTCGTGGGGAAGCAGGATTGGGTGCGCGAAGCCTTCTGCGCCCAGGCCCCAGCCTTCCCCCCTGAGCCAGCTCGGCAGCTCAGCGCCAAGGTCCCGTCGCACCGATGGCCCCAAACGAGCTTCTGTCAGCTGCATTCTGCAAAGGGAAACTCTCCTCGGGCAGCAACCCACAGCCCCAACAAGCCTGGGATCGAGAAAGCAACGCAAGCCTTTTTCGCCCCCGCCCCCCCGCTCTCCATAGAGCGAACCGGGGCAGGTCTGCCCAGGCTCCCTGGGCCCTGCTGCTTTGCTGGGGGTCTCCGGTGCCCGAAACCCACTCCCCACGGGTTCTCCTTCGTGGGGAAGCAGGATTGGGCGCACGAAGGCCTTCTGCGCCCAGGCCCCAGCCATGCCCCCTGAGCCAGCTCGGCCGCTCAGCGCCAAGGCCCCGTCGCACAGAAGGCCCCAAACAATCTTCTGACAGCTGCATTCTGCAAAGGGAAACTCTCCTCAGGCAGCAAACCACAGCCCCAACGCGCCTCGGATCGAGAAAGCAACGCAAGCCGTTTTCGCCCCCGACCCCCCGCTCTCCATAGGGCGAAACGGGGCTGTGCTGCCCCGGCTCCCTGGGCCCTGCTGCTTTGCTGGGTGTCCCCGTCCCCGAAACCCACTCCCCACAGGTTCTCCTTCGTGGGGAAGCAGGATTGGGCGCGCGAAGGCCTACTGCGCCCAGGCCCCAGCCAAGCCCCCTGAGCCTGCTCGGCCGCTCAGCGCCAAGGTCCCGTCGCACCGATGGCCCCAAACGAGCTTCTGTCAGCTGCATTCTGCAAAGGGAAACTCTCCTCGGGCAGCAAACCACAGCCCCAACGCGCCTCGGATCGAGAAAGCAACGCAAGCCGTTTTCGCCCCCGGACCCCCGCTCTCCATAGAGCGAACAGGGCTCGGCTGCCCTGGCTCCTTGGGCCCTGCTGCTTTGCTGGGGATCTCCGGTGCCCGAAACCCACTCCCCACGGGTTCTCCTTCGTGGGGAAGCAGGATTGGGCGCGCGAAGGCCTTCTGCGCCCAGGCCCCAGCCATGCCCCCTGAGCCCGCTCGGCCGCTCAGCGCCTAGGCCCCGTCGCACCGACGGCCCCAAACAATCTTCTGGCAGCTGCATTCTGCAAAGGGAAACTCTCCTGGTGCAGCAAACCACAGCCCCAACGCGCCTCGGATCGAGAAAGCAACGCAAGCCATTTTCGCCCCCGGCCCACCCGCTCTCCATAGGGTGAACCGGGGCTGGGCTTCCCCGGCTCCCTGGGCCCTGCTGCTTTGCTGGGGGTCTCCGGTGCCCGAAACCCACTCCCCACGGGTTCTCCTTCGTGGGGAAGCAGGATTGGGCGCGCGAAGCCTTCTGCGCCCAGGCCCCAGCCATGCCCCCTGAGCCGGCTCGTCCGCTCATCGCCGAGGCTCCTTAGAATCAACGGCCATAAACGAACTGCTGGCACCTGCATTCTGCAAAGGGAAACTCTCCTGGGGCAGCAAACCACAGCCCCAACGCGCCTCGGATCGAGAAAGCATCGCAAGCCTTTTACGCCCCCGGACCCCAGCTCTCCATAGAGCGAACCAGGGCTGGGGTGCCCAGCCTCCGTGGGCCCTGCTGCTTTGTTGGGGGTCTCCGGTGCCCGAAACCCACTCCCCACGGGTTCTCCTTCGTGGGGAAGCAGGATTGGGCGCGCGAAGGCCTTCTGCGCCCAGGCCCCAGCCATGCCCCCTGAGCCAGGTCGGCCGCTCAGCACCGAGGCCCTGTCGCACCGACGGCCCCAAACGAACTTCTGGCAGCTGCATTCCTCAAAGGGAAACTCTCCTCGGGCAGCAAACCTCAGCCCCCACGCGCCTCGGATCAAGAAAGCAACGCAAGCCGTTTTCCCCCCCTGCCCCCCGCTCTCCATACAGCGATCCGGGGCTGGGCTGCCCAGGCTCCCTGGGCCCTGCTGCTTTGCTGGGGGTCTCCGGTGCCCGAAACCCACTCCCCACGTGTTCTCCTTCGTGGGGAAGCAGGATTGGACGCGCAAAGCCTTCTGCGCCCAGGCCCCAGCCATGCCCCCTGAGCCAGCTCGGCCTCTCAGCGCCTAGGCCCCGTCGCACCAACGGCCCCAAACAATCTTCTGGCAGCTGCATTCTGCAAAGGGAAACTCTCCTCGGGCAGCAAACCACAGCCCCAACGCGCCTCGGATCGAGAAAGCAATGCAAGCCGTTTTCGACCCCGGCCCCCCGCTCTCCATGTGTTGAACCGGAGCTGGGCTGCCCTAGCTCCTTGGGCCCTGCTGCTTTGCTGGGGATCTCCGGTGCCCGAAACCCACTCCCCACGGGTTCTCCTTCGTGGGGAAGCAGGATTGGGCGCGAAGGCCTTCTGCGCCCAGGCCCCAGCCATGACCCCTGAGCCAGATCGGCCGTTCAGCGCCGAGGCCCAGTCGCACCGACGGCCCCAAACAATCTTCTGGCAGCTGCATTCTGCAAAGGGAAACTCTCCTCGGGCAGCAAACCACAGCCCCAACGCGCCTCGGATCGAGAAAGCAACGCAAGCCTTTTTCGCCCACGGATCCCCGCTCTCCATAGAGCGAACCGGGGCAGGGGTGCCCAGCCTCCCTGGGCCCTGCTGCTTTGCTGGGTGTCTCCGGTGCCCGAAACCCACTCCCCACGGGTTCTCCTTCGTGGGGAAGCAGGATTGGGCTCGCGAAGGCCTTCTGCGCCCAGGCCCCAGCCATGCCCCCTGAGCCAGCTCGGCCGCGCAGCGCCTAGGCCCCGTCGCACCAACGGCCCCAAACAATCTTCTGGCAGCTGCATTCTGCAAAGGGAAAATCTCCTCGGGCAGCAAACCACAGCCCCAACGCGCCTCGGATCGAGAAAGCAACGCAAGCCTTTTTCGCCCCCGGACGCCCGCTCTCCATAGAGGGAACCAGGGCTGGGCTGCCCAGGCTCCCTGGGCCCTGCTGCTTTGCTGGGGGTCTCCGGTGCCCGAAACCCACTCCCCACGGGTTCTCCTTCGTGGGGAAGCAGGATTGGGCGCGCGAAGGCCTTCTGCGCCCAGGCCCCAGCCATTCCCCCTGAGCCAGCTCGTCCGATCACCGCCGAGGCCCCGTCGCACCGACGGTCCGAAACAATCTTCTGGCAGCTGCATTCTGCAAAGGGAAACTCTCCTCGGGCAGCAAACCACAGCCCCAACGCGCCTCGGATCGAGAAAGCAACGCAAGCCGTTTTTGCCCCCGGCCACCCCCACTCCAAAGGGGGAACCGCGGCTGGGCTGCCCCGGGTGCCTGGGCCCTGCTGCTTTGCTGGGTGTCTCCGGTGCCCGAAACCCACTCCCCACAGGTTCTCCTTCGTGGGGAAGCAGGATTGGGCGCGCGAAGCCCTTCTGCGCCCAGGCCCCAGCCAAGCCCCCTGAGCCAGCTCGGCTGCTCAGCGCCAAGGTGCCGTCGCACCGATGGCCCCAAACGAGCTTCTGTCAGCTGCATTCTGCAAAGGGAAACTCTCCTCGGGCAGCAAACCACAGCCCCAACGCGCCTCGGATCGAGAAAGCAATGCAAGCCTTTTTTGGCCCCCAGCCCCCCGCTCACCATGTGTTGAACCGGGGCTGGGCTGCCCTAGCTCCTTGGGCCCTGCTGCTTTGCTGGGTGTCTCCGGTGCCCGAAACCCACTCCCCACGGGTTCTCCTTCGTGGGGAAGCAGGATTGGGCTCGGGAAGGCCTTCTGCGCCCAGGCCCCAGCCATGCCCCCTGAGTCAGCTCGGCCGCGCAGCGCCTAGGCCCCTTCGCACCGACGGCCCCAAACAATCTTCTGTCAGCTGCATTCTGCAAAGGGAAACTCTCCTCGGGCAGCAAACCACAGCCCCAACGCGCCTCGGATGGAGAAAGCAACGCAAGCCGTTTTCGCCCCCGGCCCCACGCTCTCCATAGGGCGAACCGGGGCTGCTCTGCCCAAGCTCCCTGGGCCCTGCTGCTTTGCTGGGGGTCTCCGGTGTCCAAAACCCACTCCCCACGGGTTCTCCTTCGTGGGGAAGCAGGACTGGGCGCGCGAAGCCTACTGCGCCCAGGCCCCAGCCATGCCCCCTGAGCCAGCTCGCCCTCTCAGCGCTGAGGCCCCGTCGCACCGACGGCCCCAAACAATCTTCTGGCAGCTGCATTCTGCAAAGGGAAACTCTCCTCGGGCAGCAAACCACAGCCCCAACGCGCCTCGGATCGAGAAAGCAACGCAAGCCGTTTTGGCCCCTGGCCACCCCCACTCCTTAGGGCGAACCGGGTCTGGGCTGCCCCGGCTCCCTGGGCCCTGCTGCTTTGCTGGGGGTCTCCGGTGCCCGAAACCCACTCCCCACGGGTTCTCCTTCGTGGGGAAGCACAATTGGGCGCGCGAAGGCCTTCTGCGCCCAGGCCCGAGCCTTCCCCACAGAGCCAGCTCGGCCGCTCAGCGCCAAGGTGCCGTCGCACCGATGGCCCCAAACGAGCTTCTGTCAGCTGCATTCTGCAAAGGGAAACTCTCCTCGGGCAGCAACCCACAGCCCCAACACGCCTCGGATCGAGAAAGCAACGCAAGCCGTTTTCGCCCCCGCCCCCCCGCTCTCCATAGAGCGAACCGGGGCAGGTCTGCCCAGGCTCCCTGGGCCCTGCTGCTTTGCTGGGGGTCTCCGGTGCCCGAAACCCACTCCCCACGGGTTCTCCTTCGTGGGGAAGCAGGATTGGGCGCACGAAGGCCTTCTGCGCCCAGGCCCCTGCCATGCCCCCTGAGCCATCACGGCCACTCAGCGCCAAGGCCCCGTCGCACAGAAGGCCCCAAACAATCTTCTGACAGCTGCATTCTGCAAAGGGAAACTCTCCTCAGGCAGCAAACCACAGCCCCAACGCGCCTCGGATCGAGAAAGCAACACAAGCCGTTTTCGCCCCCGACCCCCCGCTCTCCATAGGGCGAACCGGGGCTGGGCTGCCCCGGCTCCCTGGGCCCTGCTGCTTTGCTGGGTGTCTCCGTCCCCGAAACCCACTCCCCACAGGTTCTCCTTCGTGGGGAAGCAGGATTGGGCGCGCGAAGGCCTTCTGCGCCCAGGCCACAGCCATGCCCCTTGAGCCAGCTCGGCCGCTCAGCGCCGAGGCCCCGTCGCACTGACGGCCCCAAACAATCTTCTGGCAGCTGCATTCTGCAAAGGGTAACTCTCCTCGGGCAGCAAACCACAGCCCCAACGCGCCTCGGATCGAGAAAGCAACGCAAGCCGTTTTCGCCCCTGGACCCCCCCATTCCATAGGGCGAACCGGGGCTGGGCTGCCCCGGCTCCCTGGGCCCTGCTGCTTTGCTGTGGGTCTTCGGTGCCCGAAACCCACTCACCACGGCTTCTCCTTCGTGGGGAAGCAGGATTGGGCGCGCGAAAGCCTTCTGCGCCCAGGCCCCAGCCATGCCCCCTGGGCCAGCTCGGCCGCGCAGCGACTAGGCCCCGATGCACCGACGGCCCCAAACAATCTTCTGGCAGCTGCATTCTGCAAAGGGAAACTCTCCTGGGGCAGCAAACCACAGCCCCAACGCGCCTCGGATCGAGAAAGCAACGCAAGCCTTTTACGCCCCCGGACCCCAGCTCTCCATAGAGCGAACCAGGGCTGGGGTGCCCAGCCTCCGTGGGCCCTGCTGCTTTGCTGGGGGTCTCCGGTGCCCGAAACCCACTCCCCACGGGTTCTCCTTCGTGGGGAAGCAGGATTGGGCGCGCGAAGGCCTTCTGCGCCCAGGCCCCAGCCATGCCCCCAGAGCCAGCTCGGCCGCTCAGCGCCGAGGCCCCGTCGCACCGACGGCCTCAAACGACCTTCTGGCAGCTGCATTCTGCAAAGGGAAAGTCTCCTCGGGCAGCAAACCACAGCCCCAACGCGCCTCGGATCGAGAAAGCAACGCAAGCCGTTTTCGCCCCCGGCCCTCTGCTCTCCATAGGGCGAACCGGGCCTGGGCTGCCCCGGCTCCCTGGGCCCTGCTGCTTTGCTGGGGGTCTCCGGTGCCCGAAACCCACTCCCCACGGGTTCTCCTTCCTGGGGAAGCAGGATTGGGCGCGCGAAGGCCTTCTGCGCCCAGCCCCAGCCATGCCCCTTGAGCCAGCTCTGCCGCTCAGCGCCGAGGCCCCGTTGCACCGAAGGCCCAAAACGAGCTTCTGGGAACTGCATTCTGCAAAGGGAAACACTCCTCCGGCAGCAAACCACAGCCCCAATGCGCCTCGGATCCAGAGAGCAACGCAAGCCGTTTTTGCCCCCGGCCCTACGCTCTCCATAGCGCAACGCAGGGCAGGGCTGCCCCTGGCTACCAGAGCCCTGCTGCTTTACTGGGTGTCTTCGGCGGCCAAAACCTTCTCCCCACGGGTTGTCCTTCGTGGGGAAGCAGGATTGGGCGCGCGAAGAAGTTCTGTGCCCAGGCAGCAGCCATGTCCCCTGAGCCAGCTTGGCCGCTCAGCGCCGAGGCCCCATCACACGGAACGCCCAAAACGAGCTTCTGGCAGCTGCATTCTGCAAAGGGAAACTCTCCTCGGGCAGCAAACCACAGCCCCAACGCGCCTCAGATGGAGAATGCAACGCAAGCCTTTTTCGGCCCCGGCCCCATGCTCTCCATAGGGCAAAGCGGGTAGAGCTGCCCCTGGCTCCCTGGGCCCTGCTGCTTTGCTGGGGGTCTCACGGGCGAAACCCACTCCCCACGGGTTTTCCTTCGTGGGGAAGCAGGATTGGGCGCGAGAAGGCCTTCTGCGCCCAGGCCCCAGCCATGCCCCTTGAGCCAGCTCGGCCGCTCAGCGCCGAGGCCCCGTTGCACCGAAGTCCCAAAACGAGCTTCTGGGAACTGCATTCTGCAAAATGAAACACTCCTCCGGCAGCAAACCACAGCCCCAATGCGCCTCAGATCCAGAGAGCAACACAAGCCGTTTTCGCCCCCGGCCCCACGCTCTCCATAGCGCAAAGCGAGGCTGAGCTCCCTGGGCCCTGCTGCATTGCTGGGGGTCTCCAGCGCCCGAAACCTAGTCCCCATGAGTTCTCCTTGGTTTGGAGGCAGGATTGGGCGCTCGAAGAAGTTCTGGGCCCAGTCCCCAGCCATGCCTCCTGAGCCAGCTTGGCCGCTCAGCGCCGAGGCCCCATCACACGGAACGCCCCAATCGAGCTTCTGGCAGCTGCATTCTGCAAAGGGAAACTCTCCTCGGGCAGCAAACCACAGCCCCAACGTGCCTCGGATCCAGAAAGCAACGCAAGCCATTTTCGCGACCGGCCCCACGCTCTCCAAAGCGCGAAGCGGGGCTGGCCTGCCCCTGGCTCCCTGGGCCTGCTGCTTTGCTGGGGGTCTTGGCGGCCGACACCCACTCCCCACGGGTTTTCCTTCGTGGGGAAGCAGGATTGGGCGCGCGAAGGCCTTTTGCGCCCAGTCCACAGCCATGCCTCCTGAGCCAGCTCGGCCGCTCAGCGCCGAGGCCCCGTCGCACCGACGGCCCCAAACGAGCTTCTGGCAGCTGCATTCTGCAAAGGGAAACTCTCCTCGGGCAGCAAACCACAGCCCCAACGCGCCTCGGATCGAGAAAGCAACGCAAGCCGTTTTCGCCCCCGGCCCTACGCTCTCCATACGTACGAACCGGGCCTGGGCTGCCCCGGCTCCCTGGGCCCTGCTGCATTGCTGGGGGTCTCCGGTGCCCGAAACCCACTCCCCACGGGTTCTCCTTCGTGGGGAAGCAGGAATGGGTGCGCGAAGCCTTCTGCGCCCAGGCCCCAGCCATGACCCATGAGCAAGCTCGGCCGCTCAGCGCCGAGGCCCCGTTGCACCGAAGGCCCAAAACGAGCTTCTGGGAACTGCATTCTGCAAAGGGAAAATCTCCTCGGGCAGCAAACCACAGCCCCAACGTGCCTCAGATGGAGAATGCAACGCAAGGCGTTTTCGCCCCGGGCCCCCCGCTCTCCATAGAGCGAACCGGGGCTGGGCTGCCCCGGCTCCCTGGGCCCTGCTGCTTTACTGGGTGTCTTCGGCGGCCAAAACCTTCTCCCCACGGGTTCTCCTTCGTGGGGAAGCAGGATTGGGCGCGCGAAGAAGTTCTGTGCCCAGGCCCCAGCCATGTCCCCTGAGCCAGCTTGGCCGCTCAGCGCCGAGGCCCCATCACACGGAACGCCCAAAACGAGCTTCTGGCAGCTGCATTCTGCAAAGGGAAACTCTCCTCGGGCAGCAAACCACAGCCCCAACGCGCCTCGGATCCAGAAAGCAACGCAAGCCTTTTTCGGCCCCGGCCCCACGCTCTCCATAGGGCAAAGCGGGTAGAGCTGCCCCTGGCTCCCTGGGCCCTGCTGCTTTGCTGGGGGTCTCAGCGGCCGAAACCCACTCCCCACGGGTTTTCCTTCGTGGGGAAGCAGGATTGGGCCCGCGAAAGCCTTCTGCGCCCAGCCCCAGCCATGCCCCTTGAGCCAGCTCGGCCGCTCAGCGCCGAGGCCCCGTTGCACCGAAGTCCCAAAACGAGCTTCTGGGAACTGCATTCTGCAAAATGAAACACTCCTCCGGCAGCAAACCACAGCCCCAATGCGCCTCAGATCCAGAGAGCAACACAAGCCGTTTTCGCCCCCGGCCCCACGCTCTCCATAGCGCAAAGCGAGGCTGAGCTCCCTGGGCCCTGCTGCATTGCTGGGGGTCTCCAGCGCCCGAAACCTAGTCCCCATGAGTTCTCCTTGGTGGGGAGGCAGGATTGGGCGCGCGAAGAAGTTCTGGGCCCAGTCCCCAGCCATGCCTCCTGTGCCAGCTCGGGCGCTCAGCGCCGAGGCCCCGTCGCACCGACGGCCCCAAACGAGCTTCTGGCAGCTGCATTCTGCAAAGGGAAACTCTCCTCGGGCAGCAAACCACAGCCCCAACGCGCCTCGGATCGAGAAAGCAACGCAAGCCGTTTTCGCCCCCGGCCCTCTGCTCTCCATAGGGCGAACCGGGCCTGGGCTGCCCCGGCTCCCTGGGCCCTGCTGCTTTGCTGGGGGTCTCCGGTGCCCGAAACCCACTCCCCACGGGTTCTCCTTCGTGGGGAAGCAGGATTCGGCGCGCGAAGGCCTTCTGCGCCCAGCCCCAGCCATGCCCCTTGAGCCAGCTCGGCCGCTCAGCGCCGAGGCCCCGTTGCACCAAAGGCCCAAAACGAGCTTCTGGGAACTGCATTCTGCAAAGGGAAACACTCCTCCGGCAGCAAACCACAGCCCCAATGCGCCTCGGATCCAGAGAGCAACGCAAGCCGTTTTTGCCCCCGGCCCCACGCTCTCCATAGGGCAAAGCAGGGCTGAGCTGACCCTGGCTCCCTGGACCCTGCTGCTTTGCTGGGTGTCTCCGGCGGAAGACACTCACTCCCCACGGGTTCTCCTTCGTTGGGAAGCAGGATTAGGGGGACGATGGCCTCATGCGCACAGTTCCCAGCCATGCCCCTTGAGCCAGCTCGGCGGCACAGCGCTGAGGTCCAGTCGCACCTTCGGCCCAAAACGAGCTTCTGGCAGCTGCATTCTGCAAAGGGAAACACTCCTCGAGCAGCAAACCACAGCCCCAACGCGCGTCGGATCCAGAAAGCAACGCAAGCCGTTTTCGCCCCCGCCCCACCCTCTCCATAGGGCAAAGCGGGGCTGGACTGCCCCTGCCTCCCTGGGCCCTGCTGCTTTGCTGGGGGTCTCGGCGGCCGAAACCCACTCCCCACGGGTTTTCCTTCGTGGGGTAGCAGGTTGGGCGGGCGAAGGCCTTCTGCGCCCAGTCCCCAGCCATGCCTCCTGAGCCAGCTCGGCCGCTCAGCGCCGAGGCCCCGTCGCACCGACGGCCCAAAACGAGCTTCTGGCAGCTGCATTCTGCAAAGGTAAACGCTCCTCGGGCAGCAAACCACAGCCCCAACGTGCCTCGGATCCAGAAAGCAACGCAAGCCGTTTTCGCCACCGGCCCCACGCTCTCCATAGCGCAAAGCGAGGCTGGGCTGCCCCTGGCTCCCTCGGCCCTGCTGCTTTCCTGGGGGTCTCCGGTGGCGCAAACCCACTCCCCACGGGTTCTCCTTCGTGGGGAAGCAGGATTGGGCGCGCGAAGGCCTTCTGCGCCCAGCCCCATTCATGCCCCTTGAGCCAGCTCGGCCGCTCAGCGCCGAGGCCCCGTTGCACCGAAGGCCCAAAACGAGCTTCTGGGAACTGCATTCTGCAAAGGAAAAGTCTCCTCGGGCAGCAAACCACAGCCCCAATGCGCCTCGGATCCATAGAGAAACGCAAGCCGTTTTTGCCCCCGGCTCTACGCTCTCCATAGCGCAATGCAGGGCAGGGCTGCCCCTAGCTACCAGAGCCCTGCTGCTTTACTGGGTGTCTTCGGCGGCCAAAACCTTCTCCCCACGGGTTCTCCTTCGTGGGGAAGCAGGATTGGGCGCGCGAAGAAGTTCTGTGCCCAGGCTCCAGCCATGCCCCCTGAGCCAGCTTGGCCGCTCAGCGCCGAGGCCCCATCACACGGAACGCCCAAAACGAACTTCTGGCAGCTGCATTCTGCAAAGGGAAACTCTCCTCGGGCAGCAAACCACAGCCCCAACGCGCCTCGGATCGAGAAAGCAACGCAAGCCGTTTTCGCCCCCGGCCCTCTGCTCTCCATAGGGCGAACCGGGCCTGGGCTGCCCCGGCTCCCTGGGCCCTGCTGCTTTGGTGGGGGTCTCCGGTGCCCGAAACCCACTCCCCACGGGTTCTCCTTCGTGGGGAAGCAGCATTCGGCCTGCGAAGGCCTTCTGCGCCCAGCCCCAGCCATGCCCCTTGAGCCAGCTCGGCCGCTCAGCGCCGAGGCCCCGTTGCACCAAAGGCCCAAAACGAGCTTCTGGGAACTGCATTCTGCAAAGGGAAACACTCCTCCGGCAGCAAACCACAGCCCCAATGCGCCTCGGATCCAGAGAGCAACGCACGCCGTTTTTGCCCCCGGCCCCATGCTTTCCATAGGGCAAAGCATGGCTGAGGTGACCCTGGCTCACTGGACCCTGCTGCTTTGCTGGGTGTCTCCGGCGGAAGACACTCACTCCCCACGGGTTCTCCTTCGTTGGGAAGCAGGATTAGGGGGACGATGGCCTCATGCGCACAGTTCCCAGCCATGCCCCTTGAGCCAGCTCGGCGGCACAGCGCTGAGGTCCAGTCGCACCTTCGGCCCAAAACGAGCTTCTGGCAGCTGCATTCTGCAAAGGGAAACACTCCTCGAGCAGCAAACCACAGCCCCAACGCGCGTCGGATCCAGAAAGCAACGCAAGCCGTTTTCGCCCCCGCCCCACCCTCTCCATAGGGCAAAGCGGGGCTGGGCTGCCCCTGGCTCCCTGGGCCCTGCTGCTTTGCTGGGGGTCTCGGCGGCCGAAACCCACTCCCCACGGGTTTTCCTTCGTGGGGAAGCAGGTTGGGCGGGCGAAGGCCTTCTGAGCACAGTCCCCAGCCATGCCACCTGAGCCAGCTCGGCCGCTCAGCGCCGAGGCCCCATCACACGGAACGCCCCAAACGAGCTTCTGGCAGCTGCATTCTGCAAAGGGAAACTCTCCTCGGGCAGCAAACCACAGCCCCAACGTGCCTCGGATCCAGAAAGCAACGCAAGCCATTTTCGCGACCGGCCCCACGCTCTCCAAAGCGCGAAGCGGGGCTGGCCTGCCCCTGGCTCCCTGGGCCTGCTGCTTTGCTGGGGGTCTTGGCGGCCGACACCCACTCCCCACGGGTTTTCCTTCGTGGGGAAGCAGGATTGGGCGCGCGAAGGCCTTTTGCGCCCAGTCCACAGCCATGCCTCCTGAGCCAGCTCGGCCTTTCAGCGCCGAGGCCCCGTCGCACCGACGGCCCCAAACGAGCTTCTGGCAGCTGCATTCTGCAAAGGGAAACTCTCCTCGGGCAGCAAACCACAGCCCCAACGCGCCTCGGATCGAGAAAGCAACGCAAGCCGTTTTCGCCCCCGGCCCTACGCTCTCCATACGTACGAACCGGGGCTGGGCTGCCCCGGCTCCCTGGGCCCTGCTGCATTGCTGGGGGTCTCCGGTGCCCGAAACCCACTCCCCACGGGTTCTCCTTCGTGGGGAAGCAGGATTCGGCGCGCGAAGGCCTTCTGAGCCCAGCCCCAGCCATGTCCCTTGAGCAAGCTCGGCCGCTCAGCGCCGAGGCCCCGTTGCACCGAAGGCCCAAAACGAGCTTCTGGGAACTGCATTCTGCAAAGGGAAAATCTCCTCGGGCAGCAAACCACAGCCCCAACGCGCCTCAGATGGAGAATGCAACGCAAGGCGTTTTCGCCCCGGGCCCCCCGCTCTCCATAGAGCGAACCGGGGCTGGGCTGCCCCGGCTCCCTGGGCCCTGCTGCTTTACTGGGTATCTTCGGCGGCCAAAACCTTCTCCCCACGGGTTCTCCTTCGTGGGGAAGCAGGATTGGCCGCGCGAAGAAGTTCTGGGCCCAGGCCCCAGCCATGTCCCCTGAGCCAGCTTGGCCGCTCAGCGCCGAGGCCCCATCACACGGAACGCCCAAAACGAGCTTCTGGCAGCTGCATTCTGCAAAGGGAAACTCTCCTCGGGCAGCAAACCACAGCCCCAACGCGCCTCGGATCGAGAAAGCAACGCAAGCCGTTTTCGCCACCGGCCCTCTGCTCTCCATAGGGCGAACCGGGCCTGGGCTGCCCCGGCTCCCTGGGCCCTGCTGCTTTGTTGGGGGTCTCCAGTGCCTGAAACCCACTCCCCACGGGTTCTCCTTCGTGGGGAAGCAGGATTGGGCGCGCGAAGGCCTTCTGCGCCCAGGCCCCAGCCATGCCCCCTGAGCCAGCTCGGCCGCGCAGCGCCTAGGCCCCGTCGCACCGAAGGCCCCAAACAATCTTCTGGCAGCTGCATTCTGCAAAGGGAAAATCTCCTCGGGCAGCAAACCACAGCCCCAACGCGCCTCGGATGGAGAATGCAACGCAAGCCGTTTTCGCCCCCGGCCCCCCGCTCTCCATAGAGCGAACCGGGGCTGGGCTGCCCCGGCTCCCTGGGCCCTGCTGCTTTACTGGGTGTCTTCGGCGGCCAAAACCTTCTCCCAACGGGTTCTCCTTCGTGGGGAAGCAGGATTGGGCGCGCGAAGAAGTTCTGTGCCCAGGCCCCAGCCATGTCCCCTGAGCCAGCTTGGCCGCTCAGCGCCGAGGCCCCATCACACGGAACGCCCAAAACGAGCTTCTGGCAGCTGCATTCTGCAAAGGGAAACTCTCCTCGGGCAGCAAACCACAGCCCCAACGCGCCTCGAATCCAGAAAGCAACGCAAGCCTTTTTCGGCCCCGGCCCCACGCTCTCCATAGCGCAAAGCGGGGCTGGCCTGCCCCTGGCTCCCTGGGCCCTGCTGCTTTGCTGGGGGTCTCAGCGGCCGAAACCCACTCCCCACGGGTTTTCCTTCGTGGGGAAGCAGGATTGGGCGCGCGAAAGCCTTCTGCGCCCAGTCCCTGCCATGCCCCTTGAGCCAGCTCGGCCGCTCAGCGCCGAGGCCCCGTTGCACCGAAGTCCCAAAACGAGCTTCTGGGAACTGCATTCTACAAAATGAAAGACTCCTCCGGCAGCAAACCACAGCCCCAATGCGCCTCAGATCCAGAGAGCAACACAAGGCGTTTTCGCCCCCGGCCCCACGCTCTCCATAGCGCAAAGCGAGGCTGAGCTCCCTGGGCCCTGCTGCATTGCTGGGGGTCTCCAGCGCCCGAAACCTAGTCCCCATGAGTTCTCCTTGGTGGGGAGGCAGGATTGGGCGGGCGAAGAAGTTCTGTGCCCAGTCCCCAGCCATGCCTCCTGTGCCAGCTCGGCCGCTCAGCGCCGAGGCCCCGTCGCACCGACGGCCCCAAACGAGCTTCTGGCAGCTGCATTCTGCAAAGGGAAAGTCTCCTCGGGCAGCAAACCACAGCCCCAACGCGCCTCGGATCGAGAAAGCAACGCAAGCCGTTTTCGCCCCCGGCCCTCTGCTCTCCATAGGGCGAACCGGGCCTGGGCTGCCCCGGCTCCCTGGGCCCTGCTGCTTTGCTGGGGGTCTCCGGTGCCCGAAACCCACTCCCCACGGGTTCTCCTTCGTGGGGAAGCAGGATTGGGCGCGCGAAGGCCTTCTGCGCCCAGCCCCAGCCATGCCCCTTGAGCCAGCTCGGCCGCTCAGCGCCGAGGCCCCGTTGCACCAAAGGCCCAAAACGAGCTTCTGGGAACTGCATTCTGCAAAGGAAACACTCCTCCGGCAGCAAACCACAGCCCCAATGCGCCTCGGATCCAGAGAGCAACGCAAGCCGTTTTTGCCCCCGGCCCCACGCTCTCCATAGGGCAAAGCAGGGCTGAGCTGACCCTGGCTCCCTGGACCCTGCTGCTTTCCTGGGTGTCTCCGGCGGAAGACACTCACTCCCCACGGGTTCTCCTTCGTTGGGAAGCAGGATTAGGGGGACGATGGCCTCATGCGCACAGTTCCCAGCCATTCCCCTTGAGCCAGCTCGGCGGCACAGCGCTGAGGTCCAGTCGCACCTTCGGCCCAAAACGAGCTTCTGGCAGCTGCATTCTGCAAAGGGAAACACTCCTCGAGCAGCAAACCACAGCCCCAACGCGCGTCGGATCCAGAAAGCAACGCAAGCCGTTTTCGCCCCCGCCCCACCCTCTCCATAGGGCAAAGCGGGACTGGGCTGCCCCTGGCTCCCTGGGCCCTGCTGCTTTGCTGGGGGTCTCGGCGGCCGAAACCCACTCCCCACGGGTTTTCCTTCGTGGGGAAGCAGGTTGGGCGGGCGAAGGCCTTCTGCGCACAGTCCCCAGCCATGCCACCTGAGCCAGCTCGGCCGCTCAGCGCCGAGGCCCCATCACACGGAACGCCCAAAACGAGCTTCTGGCAGCTGCATTCTGCAAAGGGAAACTCTCCTCGGGCAGCAAACCACAGCCCCAACGTGCCTCGGATCCAGAAAGCAACGCAAGCCATTTTCGCGACCGGCCCCACGCTCTCCAAAGCGCGAAGCGGGGCTGGCCTGCCCCTGGCTCCCTGGGCCTGCTGCTTTGCTGGGGGTCTTGGCGGCCGACACCCACTCCCCACGGGTTTTCCTTCGTGGGGAAGCAGGATTGGGCGCGCGAAAGCCTTCTGCGCCCAGTCCCTGCCATGCCCCTTGAGCCAGCTCGGCCGCTCAGCGCCGAGGCCCCGTTGCACCGAAGTCCCAAAACGAGCTTCTGGGAACTGCATTCTACAAAATGAAAGACTCCTCCGGCAGCAAACCACAGCCCCAATGCGCCTCAGATCCAGAGAGCAACACAAGGCGTTTTCGCCCCCGGCCCCACGCTCTCCATAGCGCAAAGCGAGGCTGAGCTCCCTGGGCCCTGCTGCATTGCTGGGGGTCTCCAGCGCCCGAAACCTAGTCCCCATGAGTTCTCCTTGGTGGGGAGGCAGGATTGGGCGGGCGAAGAAGTTCTGTGCCCAGTCCCCAGCCATGCCACCTGAGCCAGCTCGGCCGCTCAGCGCCGAGGCCCCATCACACGGAACGCCCAAAACGAGCTTCTGGCAGCTGCATTCTGCAAAGGGAAACTCTCCTCGGGCAGCAAACCACAGCCCCAACGTGCCTCGGATCCAGAAAGCAACGCAAGCCATTTTCGCGACCGGCCCCACGCTCTCCAAAGCGGGAAGCAGGGCTGGCCTGCCCCTGGCTCCCTGGGCCTGCTGCTTTGCTGGGGGTCTTGGCGGCCGACACCCACTCCCCACGGGTTTTCCTTCGTGGGGAAGCACGATTGGGCGCGCGAAGGCCTTTTGCGCCCAGTCCACAGCCATGCCTCCTGTGCCAGCTCGGCCGCTCAGCGCCGAGGCCCCGTCGCACCGACGGCCCCAAACGAGCTTCTGGCAGCTGCATTCTGCAAAGGGAAACTCTCCTCGGGCAGCAAACCACAGCCCCAACGCGCCTCGGATCGAGAAAGCAACGCAAGCCGTTTTCGCCCCCGGCCCTACGCTCTCCATACGTACGAACCGGGCCTGGGCTGCCCCGGCTCCCTGGGCCCTGCTGCATTGCTGGGGGTCTCCGGTGCCCGAAACCCACTCCCCACGGGTTCTCCTTCGTGGGGAAGCAGGATTGGGCGCGCGAAGAAGTTCTGTGCCCAGGCCCCAGCCATGCCCCCTGAGCCAGCTTGGCCGCTCAGCGCCGAGGCCCCATCACACGGAACGCCCAAAATGAGCTTCTGGCAGCTGCATTCTGCAAAGGGAAACTCTCCTCGGGCAGCAAACCACAGCCCCAACGCGCCTCGAATCCAGAAAGCAACGCAAGCCGTTTTCGCGACCGGACCCACGCTCTCCATAGGGCAAAGCGGGTAGAGCTGCCCCTGGCTCCCTGGGCCCTGCTGCTTTGCTGGGGGTCTCAGCGTCCGAAACCCACTCCCCACGGGTTTTCCTTCGTGGGGAAGCAGGATTGGGCACGAGAAAGCCTTCTGCGCCCAGGCCCCAGCCATGCCCCCTGAGCCAGCTCGGGCGCGCAGCGCCGAAGCCCCGTCGCACCGATGGCCCCAAACGAGCTTCTGGCAGCTGCATTCTGCAAAGGGAAACTCTCCTCCGGCAGCAAACCACAGCCCCAATGCGCCTCGGATCCCGAAAGCAACGCAAGCCGTTTTCGCCCCCGGCCCCCCGCTCTCCATAGAGCGAACCGGGGCTGGGCTGCCCCGGCTCCCTGTGCCCTGCTGCATTGCTGGGGGTCTCCAGTGCCCGAAACCCACTCCCCACGGGTTCTCCTTCGTGGGGAAGCAGGATTCGGCGCGCGAAGGCCTTCTGCGCCAAGCCCCAGCCATGTCCCTTGAGCAAGCTCGGCCGCTCAGCGCCGAGGCCCCGTTGCACCGAAGGCCCAAAACGAGCTTCTGGGAACTGCATTCTGCAAAGGGAAACACTCCTCCGGCAGCAAACCACAGCCCCAATGCGCCTCGGATCCAGAGAGCATGCAAGCCGTTTTTGCCCCCGGCCCTACGCTCTCCATAGCGCAACGCAGGGCAGGGCTGCCCCTTGGTACCAGAGCCCTGCTGCTTTAGTGGGTGTCTTCGGCGGCCAAAACCTTCTCCCCACGGGTTCTCCTTCGTGGGGAAGCAGGATTGGGAGCGCGAAGAAGTTCTGTGCCCAGGCCCCAGCCATGCCCCCTGAGCCAGCTTGGCCGCTCAGCGCCGAGGCCCCATCACACGGAACGCCCAAAACGAGCTTCTGGCAGCTGCATTCTGCAAAGGGAAACTCTCCTCGGGCAGCAAACCACAGCCCCAACGCGCCTCGGATCCAGAAAGCAACGCAAGCCTTTTTCAGCCCCGACCCCACGCTCTCCATAGGGCAAAGCGGGTAGAGCTGCCCCTGGCTCCCTGGGCCCTGCTGCTTTGCTGGGGGTCTCAGCGTCCGAAACCCACTTCCCACGGGTTTTCCTTCGTGGGGAAGCAGGATTGGGCGCGAGAAGGCCTTCTGCGCCCAGCCCCCAGCCATGCCCCCTGAGCCAGCTCGGGCGCGCAGCGCCGAAGCCCCGTCGCACCGATGGCCCCAAACGAGCTTCTGGCAGCTGCATTCTGCAAAGGGAAACTCTCCTCGGGCAGCAAACCACAGACTCAACGCGCCTCAGATCCAGAAAGCAACGCAAACCGTTTTCGCCACTGGCCCCACGCTCTCAATAGCGCAAAGCGAGGCTAGCCTACCCCTGGATCACTGGGCCCTGCTGCTTTGCTGGGGGTCTCCGGCGGCGCAAACCCAGTCCCCAAGTGTTCTCCTTCGTGGGGAAGCAGGATTGTGCGCGCGAAAGCCTTCTGCGCCCAGCCCCAGCCATGCCCCTTGAGCCAGCTCGGCCGCTCAGCGCCGAGGCCCCGTTGCACCGAAGGCCCAAAACGAGCTTCTGGGAACTGCATTCTGCAAAATGAAACACTCCTCCGGCAGCAAACCACAGCCCCAACGCGCCTCGGGTCGAGAAAGCAACGCAAGCCGATTTCGCCCCCGGCCCCCCGCTCTCCATAGAGCGAACTGGGGCAGGGCTGCCCAGGCTCCCTGGGCCCTGCTGCTTTGCTGGGGGTCTCCGGTGCCCGAAACCCACTCCCCACGGGTTTTCCTTCGTGGGGAAGCAGGATTGGGCGCGAGAAGGCCTTCTGTGCCCAGGCCCCAGCCATGCCCCCTGAGCCAGCTCGGCCGCTCAGCGCCGAAGCCCCGTTGCACCGAAGTCCCAAAACGAGCTTCTGGGAACTGCATTCTGCAAAATGAAACACTCCTCCGGCAGCAAACCACAGCCCCAATGCGCCTCAGATCCAGAGAGCAACACAAGCCGTTTTCGCCCCCGGCCCCACGCTCTCCATAGCGCAAAGCGAGGCTGAGCTCCCTGGGCCCTGCTGCATTGCTGGGGGTCTCCAGCGCCCGAAACCTAGTCCCCATGAGTTCTCCTTGGTGGGGAGGCAGGATTGGGCGCTCGAAGAAGTTCTGGGCCCAGTCCCCAGCCATGCCTCCTGAGCCAGCTTGGCCGCTCAGCGCCGAGGCCCCATCACACGGAACGCCCCAATCGAGCTTCTGGCAGCTGCATTCTGCAAAGGGAAACTCTCCTCGGGCAGCAAACCACAGCCCCAACGTGCCTCGGATCCAGAAAGCAACGCAAGCCATTTTCGCGACCGGCCCCACGCTCTCCAAAGCGCGAAGCGGGGCTGGCCTGCCCCTGGCTCCCTGGGCCTGCTGCTTTGCTGGGGGTCTTGGCGGCCGACACCCACTCCCCACGGGTTTTCCTTCGTGGGGAAGCAGGATTGGGCGCGCGAAGGCCTTTTGCGCCCAGTCCACAGCCATGCCTCCTGAGCCAGCTCGGCCGCTCAGCGCCGAGGCCCCGTCGCACCGACGGCCCCAAACGAGCTTCTGGCAGCTGCATTCTGCAAAGGGAAACTCTCCTCGGGCAGCAAACCACAGCCCCAACGCGCCTCGGATCGAGAAAGCAACGCAAGCCGTTTTCGCCCCCGGCCCTACGCTCTCCATACGTACGAACCGGGCCTGGGCTGCCCCGGCTCCCTGGGCCCTGCTGCATTGCTGGGGGTCTCCGGTGCCCGAAACCCACTCCCCACGGGTTCTCCTTCGTGGGGAAGCAGGATTCGGCGCGCGAAGGCCTTCTGCGCCCAGCCCCAGCCATGTCCCTTGAGCAAGCTCGGCCGCTCAGCGCCGAGGCCCCGTTGCACCGAAGGCCCAAAACGAGCTTCTGGGAACTGCATTCTGCAAAGGGAAAATCTCCTCGGGCAGCAAACCACAGCCCCAACGTGCCTCAGATGGAGAATGCAACGCAAGGCGTTTTCGCCCCGGGCCCCCCGCTCTCCATAGAGCGAACCGGGGCTGGGCTGCCCCGGCTCCCTGGGCCCTGCTGCTTTACTGGGTGTCTTCGGCGGCCAAAACCTTCTCCCCACGGGTTCTCCTTCGTGGGGAAGCAGGATTGGGCGCGCGAAGAAGTTCTGTGCCCAGGCCCCAGCCATGTCCCCTGAGCCAGCTTGGCCGCTCAGCGCCGAGGCCCCATCACACGGAACGCCCAAAACGAGCTTCTGGCAGCTGCATTCTGCAAAGGGAAACTCTCCTCGGGCAGCAAACCACAGCCCCAACGCGCCTCGAATCCAGAAAGCAACGCAAGCCTTTTTCGGCCCCGGCCCCACGCTCTCCATAGGGCAAAGCGGGTAGAGCTGCCCCTGGCTCCCTGGGCCCTGCTGCTTTGCTGGGGGTCTCAGCGGCCGAAACCCACTCCCCACGGGTTCTCCTTCGTGGGGAAGCAGGATTGGGCCCGCGAAAGCCTTCTGCGCCCAGCCCCAGCCATGCCCCTTGAGCCAGCTCGGCCGCTCAGCGCCGAGGCCCCGTTGCACCGAAGTCCCAAAACGAGCTTCTGGGAACTGCATTCTGCAAAGGGAAACACTCCTCCGGCAGCAAACCACAGCCCCAATGCGCCTCGGATCCAGAGAGCAACGCAAGCCGTTTTCGCCCCCGGCCCTCTGCTCTCCATAGGGCGAACCGGGCCTGGGCTGCCCCGGCTCCCTGGGCCCTGCTGCTTTGCTGGGGGTCTCCGGTGCCCGAAACCCACTCCCCACGGGTTCTCCTTCGTGGGGATGCAGGATTCGGCGCGCGAAGGCCTTCTGCGCCCAGCCCCAGCCATGCCCCTTGAGCCAGCTCGGCCGCTCAGCGCCGAGGCCCCGTTGCACCAAAGGCCCAAAACGAGCTTCTGGGAACTGCATTCTGCAAAGGGAAACACTCCTCCGGCAGCAAACCACAGCCCCAATGCGCCTCGGATCCAGAGAGCAACGCAAGCCGTTTTCGCCCCCGGCCCCCCGCTCTCCATAGCGCAAAGCGAGGCTGGGCTCCCTGGGCCCTGCTGCATTGCTGGGGGTCTCCAGCCCCCGAAACCTAGTCCCCACGTGTTCTCCTTTGTGGGGAAGCAGGATTGGGCGCGCGAAGGCCTTCTGCGCCCAGGCCCCAGCCATGCCCCCTGAGCCAGCTCGGCCGCTCAGCGCCGAGGCCCCATCGCACCGACAGCCCGAAACAATCTTCTGGCAGCTGCATTCTGCAAAGGGAAACTCTCCTCGGGCAGCAAACCACAGCCCCAACGCGCCTCGGATCGAGAAAGCAACGCAAGCCGTTTTCGCCCCCGGACCCCCGCTCTCCATAGAGCGAACCGGGGCTGGGCTGCCCAGCCTCCCTGGGCCCTGCTGCTTTGCTGGGGGTCTCCGGTGCCCGAAACCCACTCCCCACGGGTTCTCCTTCGTGGGGAAGCAGGATTGGGCGCGCGAAGGCCTTCTGCGCCCAGGGCCCAGGCATGCCCCCTGAGCCAGCTCGGCCGCTCAGCGCCTTGGCCCCGTCGCACTGATGGCCCGAAACAATCTTCTGGCAGCTGCATTCTGCAAAGGGTAACTCTCCTCGGGCAGCAAACCACAGCCCCAACGCGCCTCGGATCGAGAAAGCAACGCAAGCCGTTTTTGCCCCCAGCCCCCCCCTCTCCATTGGGCGAACTGCGGCAGGGCTGCCCCGGCTCCCTGGGGCCTGCTGCTTTGCTGGGGGTCTCCGGTGCCCGAAACCCACTCCCCACGGGTTCTCCTTCGTCGAGAAGCAGAATTGGGCGCGCGAAGGAATTCTATGCCCAGGCCCCAGCCATGCCCGCTGAGAGAGCTCGGCGACTCAGCGCCTACGCCACGTCGCACCGACGGCCCCAAACAATCTTCTGGCAGCTGCATTCTGCAAAGGGAAACTCTCCTCGGGCAGCAAACCACAGCCCCAACGCGCCTCGGATCGAGAAAGCAACGCAAGCCGTTTTCGCCCCCGGCCCCCCGCTCTCCATAGTGCGAACCGGGGCTGGGCTGCCCAGCCTCCCTGGGCCCTGCTGCTTTGCTGGGGGTCTCCGGTGCCCGAAACCCACTCCCCACGGGTTCTCCTTCGTGGGGAAGCAGGATTGGGCGCGCGAAGTCCTTCTGGGCCCAGGCCCCAGCCATGCCCCTTGAGCCAGCTCGGCCGCTCAGCGCCTAAGCCCCGTCGCACCGACAGCCCGAAACAATCTTCTGGCAGCTGCATTCTGCAAAGGGAAACGCTCCTCGGGCAGCAAACCACAGCCCCAACGCGCCTCGGATCGAGAAAGCAACGCAAGCCGTTTTCGCCCCCGGCCCCCCGCTCTCCATAGAGCGAACCGGGGCTGGGCTGCCCCGGCTCCCTGGGCCCTGCTGCTTTGCTGGGCGTCTCCGGTGCCCGAAACCCACTCCCCACGGGTTCTCCTTCGTGGGAAACAGGATTGGGCGCGCGAAGGCCTTCTGCGCCCAGGCCCCAGCCATGCCCCCTGAGCCAGCTCGGCCGCTCAGCGCCTACGCCACGTCGCACCGACGGCCCCAAACAATCTTCTGGCAGCTGCATTCTGCAAAGGGAAACTCTCCTCGGGCAGCAAACCACAGCCCCAACGCGCCTCGGATCGAGAAAGCAATGCAAGCCGTTTTCGCCCCCGGCCCCCCGCTCTCCATAGAGCGAACCGGGGCAGGGCTGCCCCGGCTCCCTGGGCCCTGCTGCTTTGCTGGGTGTCTCCGGTGCCCGAAACCCACTCCCCATGGGTTCTCCTTTGTGGGGAAGCAGGATTGGGCGCGCGAAGGCCTTCTGCGCCCAGGCCCCAGCCATGCCACCTGAGCCAGCACGGCCGCTCAGCGCCGAGGCCCCGTCGCACCGACAGCCCGAAACAATCTTCTGGCAGCTGCATTCTGCAAAGGGAAACTCTCCTCGGGCAGCAAACCACAGCCCCAACGCGCCTCGGATCGAGAAAGCAACGCAAGCCGTTTTCGCCCCAGGCCCCCCGCTCTCCATAGAGCGAACCGGGGCTGGGCTGCCCAGCCTCCCTGGGCCCTGCTGCTTTGCTGGGGGTCTCCGGTGCCTGAAACCCACTCCCCACGGGTTCTCCTTCGTGGGGAAGCAGGAATGGGCGCGCGAAGCCTTCTGCGCCCAGGCCCCAGCCATGCCCCATGAGCCGGCTCCGCCACACAGCGCCGAGGCTCCTTTGAATCGATGGCCATAAACGAACTACTGGCAGCTGCATTTTGCAAAGGGAAACTCTCCTCGGGCAGCAAACCACAGCCACAACGCGCCTCGGATCGAGAAAGCAACGAAAGCCGTTTTCACCCCCGGCCCCCCGCTCTCCATAGAGCGAACCGGGGCTGGGCTGCCCCGGCTCCCTGGGCCCTGCTGCTTTGCTGGGGGTCTCCGGTGCCCGAAACCCACTCCCAATGGGTTCTCCTTCGTGGGGAAGCAGGATTGGGCGCGCGAAGCCTTCTGCGCCCAGGCCCCAGCCATGCCCCCTGAGCCAGCTCGGCCGCTCAGCGCCTTGGCCCCGTCGCACCGATGGCCCGAAACAATCTTCTGGCAGCTGCATTCTGCAAAGGGTAACTCTCCTCGGGCAGCAAACCACAGCCCCAACGCGCCTCGGATCGAGAAAGCAACGCAAGCCGTTTTCGCCCCCGGCCCCCCGCTCTCCATAGAGCGAACTGGGGCTGGGCTGCCCAGCCTCCCTGGGCCCTGCTGCTTTGCTGGGGGTCTCCGGTGCCCAAAACCCACTCCCCACGGGTTCTCCTTCGTGGGGAAGCAGGATTGGGCGCGCGAAGGCCTTCTGCGCCCAGGCCCCAGCCATGCCCCCTGAGCCAGCTCGGCCGCTCAGTGCCTAGGCCCCGTCGCACCGAAGGCCCCAAAAAATCTTCTGTCAGCTGCATTCTGCAAAGGGAAACTCTCCTCGGGCAGCAAACCACAGCCCCAACGCGCCTCGGATCGAGAAAGCAACGCAAGCCGTTTTCGCCCCCGGCCCCCCGCTCTCCATAGAGCGAACAGGGCCTGGGCTGCCCCGGCTCCCTGGGCCCTGCTGCTTTGCTGGGGGTCTCCGGTGCCCGAAACCCACTCCCCACGGGTTCTCCTTCGTGGGGAAGCAGGATTGGGCGCGCGAAGGCCTTCTGCGCCCAGGCCCCAGCCATGCCCCCTGAGCCAGCTCGGCCGCTCAGCGCCGAGGCCCCGTCGCACCGACGGCCCAAAACAATCTTCTGGCAGCTGCATTCTGCAAAGGGAAACTCTCCTCGGGCAGCAAACCACAGCCCCAACGCGCCTCGGATCGAGAAAGCAACGCAAGCTGTTTTCGCACCCGGCCCACGCCACTCCATAGGGCGAACCGGGGCTGGGCTGCCCCGGCTCCCTGGGCCCTGCTGCTTTGCTGGGGGTCTCCGGTGCCCAAAACCCACTCCCCACGGGTTCTCCTTCGTGGGGAAGCAGGATTGGGCGCGCGAAGGCCTTCTGCTCCCAGGCCCCATCAATGCCCCCTGAGCCAGCTGGTCCGATCAGCGCCGAGGCCCCGTCGCACCGACGGCCCCAAACAATCTTCTGGCAGCTGCATTCTGCAAAGGAAAACTCTCCTCGGGCAGCAAACCACAGCCCCAACGCGCCTCGGATCGAGAATACAACGCAAGCCGTTTTCGCCCCCGGCCCCCCGCTCTCCATAGAGCGAACCGGGGCAGGGCTGCCCAGGCTCCCTGGGCCCTGCTGCTTTGCTGGGGGTCTCCGGTGCCCGAAACCCACTCCCCACGGGTTCTCCTTCGTGGGGAAGCAGGATTGGGCGCGCGAAGGCCTTCTGCGCCCAGGCCCCAGCCATGTCCCCTGAGCCAGCTCGGCCGCTCAGCGCCGAGGCCCCGTCGCACCGACTGCCCCAAACAATCTTCTGGCAGCTGAATTCTGCAAAGGGAAACGCTCATCGGGCAGCAAACGACAGCCCCAACGCGCCTCGGATCCAGAAAGCAACGCAAGCCGTTTTCGCCCCCGGCCCCCCCCCACTCCATAGGGCGAACCGGGGCTGGGCTGCCCCGGCTCCCTGGGCCCTGCTGCTTTGCTGGGCGTCTCCAGTGCCTGAAACCCACTCCCCACGGGTTCTCCTTCGTGGGGAAGCAGGATTGGGCGCGCGAAGCCTTCTGCGCCCAGGCCCCAGCCATGCCCCCTGAGCCAGCTCAGCCGCTCAGCGCCTAGGCCCCGTCGCACCGATGGCCTGAAACAATCTTCTGGCAGCTGCATTCTGCAAAGGAAAACTCTCCTCGGGCAGCAAACCACAGCCCCAACGCGCCTCGGATTGAGAAAGCAACGCAAGCCGTTTTCGCCCCCGGCCCCCTGCTCTCCATAGAGCGAACCGGGGCTGGGCTGCCCAGGCTCCCTGGGCCCTGCTGCTCTGCTGGGGGTCTCCGGTGCCCGAAACACACTCCCCACGGGTTCTCCTTCGTGGGGAAGCAGGATTGGGCGCGCAAAGGCCTTCTGCGCCCAGGCCCCAGCCATGCCCACTGAGCCAGCTCGGCCGCGCAACACCTAGGCCCCGTCGCACCGACTGCCCCAAACAATTTTCTGGCAGCTGCATTCTGCAAAGGGAAACTCTCCTCTGGCAGCAAACGACAGCCCCAACGCGCCTCAGATCCAGAGAGCAACGCAAGCCGTTTTCACCCCTGGCCCCCCGCTCTCCATAGAGCGAACCGGGGTTGGGCTGCCCCGGCTCCCTGGGCACTGCTGCTTTGCTGGGGGTCTCCGGTGCCCGAAACCCATTCCCCACGGGTTCTCCTTCGTGGGGAAGCAGGATTGGGCGCGCGAAGCCTTCTGCGCCCAGGCCCCAGCCATGCCCCATGAGCCGGCTCCGCCACTCAGCGCCGAGGCTCCTTCGAATCGACGGCCATAAACGAACTTCTGGCAGCTGCATTCTGCAAAGAGAAACTCTCCTCGGGCAGCAAACCACAGCCCCAACGCGCCTCGGATGGAGAATGCAACGCAAGCCGTTTTCGCCCCCGGCCCCCCGCTCTACATAGAGCGAAATAGGGCTGGGCTCCCCAGGCTCCCTGGGCCCTGCTGCTTTGCTGGGGGTCTCCGGTGCCCGAAACCCACTCCCCACGGGTTCTCCTTCGTGGGGAAGCAGGATTGGGCGTGCGAAGGCCTTCTGCGCCCAGGCCCCATCCATGCCCCCTGAGCCAGCTCGGCCGCTCAGCACCTAGAACCCGTCGCACCGACGGCCCCAAACAATCTTCTGTCAGCTGCATTCTGCAAAGGGAAACTCTCCTCGGGCAGCAAACCACAGCCCCAACGCGCCTCGGATCGAGAAAGCAACGCAAGCCGTTTTCGCCCCCGGCCCCCCGCTCTACATAGAGCGAACCGGGGCTGGGCTGCCCAGCCTCCCTGGGCCCTGCTGCTTTGCTGGGGGTCTCCGGTGCCCGAAACCCACTCCCCACGGGTTCTCCTTCGTGGGGAAGCAGGATTGGGCGTGCGAAGGCCTTCTGCGCCCAGGCCCCAGCCATGCCCCCTGAGCCAGCTCGGCCGCTCAGCGCCGAGGCCCCGTCGCACCGACGGCCCGATACAATCTTCTGGCAGCTGCATTCTGCAAAGGGAAACTCTCCTCGGGCAGCAAACCACAGCCCCAACGCGCCTCGGATCGAGAAAGCAACGCAAGCCGTTTGCGCCCCTGGCCCCCCGCTCTCCATAGAGCGAACCGGGGCTGGGCTGCCCCGGCTCCCTGGGCCCTGCTGCTTTGCTGGGTGTCTCCGGTGCCCGAAACCCACTCCCCACGGGTTCTCCTTCGTGGGGAAGCAGGATTGGGTGCGCGAAGCCTTCTGCGCCCAGGCCCCAGCCATGCCCCCTGAGCCATCATGGCCGCTCAGCGCCGAGGCCCTGTCGCACCGACGGCCCGAAACAACCTTCTGGCAGCTGCATTCTGCAAAGGGAAAATCTCCTCGGGCAGCAAACCACAGCCCCAACTCGCCTCGGATCGAGAAAGCAACGCAAGCCGTTTTCGCCCCCGGCCCCCCGCTCTCCATAGAGCGAAACGGGGCTGGGCTGCCCGGCTCCCTGGGCCCTGCTGCTTTGCTGGGGGTCTGCAGTGCCTGAAACCCACTCCCCATGGGTTCTCCTTCGTGGGGAAGCAGGATTGGGCACGCGAAGGCCTTCTGCGCCCAGGCCCCAGCCATGCCCCCTGAGCCAGCTCGGCCGCTCAGTGCCTAGGCCCCGTCGCACCGAAGGCCCCAAACAATCTTCTGGCAGCTGCATTCTGCAAAGGGAAACTCTCCTCGGGCAGCAAACCACAGCCCCAACGCGCCTCGGATCGAGAAAGCAACGCAAGCCGTTTTCGCCCCCGGCCCCCCGCTCTCCATAGAGCGAACCGGGGCTGGGCTGCCCTGGCTCCTTGGGCCTTGCTGCTTTGCTGGGTGTCTCCGGTGCCCGAAACCCACTACCCACGTGTTCTCCTTCATGGGGAAGCAGGATTGGGCGCGCGAAGGCCTTCTGCGCCCAGGCCCCAGCCATGGCCCCTGAGCCAGCTCAGCGACTCAGCGCCGAGGCCCCCTCCTACCGACGGCCCCAACCAATCTTCTGGCAGCTGCATTCTGCAAAGGGAAACTCTCCTCGGGCAGCAAACCACAGCCCCAACGCGCCTGGGATCGAGAAAGCAACGCAAGCCGTTTTCGCCCCCGGCCCACGCCACTCCATAGAGCGAACCGGGCCTGGGCTGCCCCGGCGCCCTGGGCCCTGCTGCTTTGCTGGGCGTCTCCGGTGCCCGAAACCCACTCCCCACGGGTTCTCCTTTGTGGGGAAGCAGGATTGGGCGCGCGAAGGCCTTCTGCGCCCAGGCCCCAGTCAGGCCCCCTGAGCCAGCACGGCCGCTCAGCGCCGAGGCCCCGTCGCACCGACAGCCCGAAAAAATCTTCTGGCAGCTGCATTCTGCAAAGGGAAACTCTCCTCGGGCAGCAAACCACAGCCCCAACGCGACTTGGATCGAGAAAGCAACGCAAGCCGTTTTCGCCCCCGGCACCGGGCTCGCAATAGGGCGAATAGGGGCAGGGTTGCCCCGGCTGCCTGGGCCCTGCTGCTTTGCTGGGGGTCTCCGGTGCCCGAAACCCACTCCCCACGGATTCTCCTTCGTGGGGAAGCGGGATTGGGCGCGCGAAGGCCTTCTGCGCCCAGGCCCCAGCCATGCCCCCTGAGCCAGCTCGGCCTCTCAGCGCCGAGGCCCCGTCGCACCGACGGCCCGAAACAATCTTCTGGCAGCTGCATTCTGCAAAGGGAAACTCTCCTCGGGCAGCAAACCACAGCCCCAACGCGCCTCGGATTGAGAAAGCAACGCAAGCCGTTTTCGCCCCCGGACCCCCGCTCTCCATAGAGGGAACCGGGGCTGGGCTGCCCAGGCTCCCTGGGCCCTGCTGCTTTGCTGGGGGTCTCCGGTGCCCGAAACCCACTCCCCACGGGTTCTCCTTCGTGGGGAAGCAGGATTGGGCGCGCAAAGGCCTTCTGCGCCCAGGCCCCAGCCATGCCCCCTGAGCCAGCTCGGCCGCGCAACGCCTAGGCCCCGTCGCACCGACTGCCCCAAAAAATCTTCTGGCAGCTGCATTCTGCAAAGGGAAACTCTCCTCGGGCAGCAAACCACAGCCCCAACGCGCCTCGGATCGAGAAAGCAAGGCAAGCCGTTTTCGCCCCCGGCCCCCGCTCTCCATAGAGCGAACTGGGGCTGGGATGCCTTGGCTCCTTGGGCCTTGCTGCAGTGCTGGGGGTCTCCGGTGCCCGACACCCACTTCCCACGGGTTCTCCTTAATGGGGAAGAAGGATTGGGCGCGCGAAGCCTTCTGCGCCCAGGCCCCAGCCATGCCCCCTGAGCCAGCTCAGCCGCTCAGCGCCTAGGCCCCGTCGCACCGAAGGCCCCAAACAATCTTCTGTCAGCTGCATTCTGCAAAGGGAAACTCTCCTCGGGGAGCAAACCACAGCCCCAACGCGCCTCGGATCGAGAAAGCAATGCAAGCCGTTTTCGCCCCCGGCCCCCCGCTCTCCATAGAGCGAACCGGGGCTGGGATGCCCTGGCTCCTTGGGCCTAGCTGCTTTGCTGGGGGTCTCCGGTGCCCGAAACCCACTCCCCACGGGTTCTCCTTCATGTGGAAGAAGGATTGGGCGCGCGAAGGCCTTCTGCGACCACGCCCCAGCCATGGCCCCTGAGCCAGCTCGGCGACTCAGCGCCAAGGCCCCGTCCTACCGACGGCCCCAACCAATCTTCTGGCAGCTGCATTCTGCAAAGGGAAACGCTCCTCGGGCAGCAAACCACAGCCCCAACGCGCCTCGGATTGAGAAAGCAACGCAAGCCGTTTTCGCCCCCGGCCCGCGCCACTCCATAGGGCGAACCGGGGCTGGGTTGCCCAGCCTTCCTGGGCCCTGCTGCTTTGCTGGGGGTCTCCGGTGCCCGAAACCCACTCCCCACGGGTTCTCCTTTGTGGGGAAGCAGGATTGGGCGCGCGAAGGCCTTCTGCGCCCAGGCCCCAGGCATCCCCCTGAGCCAGCACGGCCGCTCAGCGCCGAGGCCCCGTCGCACCGACAGCACGAAACAATCTTCTGGCAGCTGCATTCTGCAAAGGGAAACTCTCCTCGGGCAGCAAACCACAGCCCCAACGCGCCTCGGATCGAGAAAGCAACGCAAGCCGTTTTCGCCCCCGGCCCCCCGCTCTTCATAGAGCGAACCGGGGCTGGGCTGCCCCGGCTCCCTGGGCCCTGCTGCTTTGCTGGGGGTCTCCGGTGCCTGAAACCCACTCCCCATGGGTTCTCCTTCGTGGGGAAGCAGGATTGGGCGCGCGAAGCCTTCTGCGCCCAGGCCCCAGCCATGCCCCATGAGCTGGCTCCGCCACTCAGCGCCGAGGCTTTTTCGAATCGACGGCCATAAACGAATTTCTGGCAGCTGCATTCTGCAAAGGGAAACTCTCCTCGGGCAGCAAACCACAGCCCCAACGCGCCTCGGATGGAGAATGCAACGCAAGCCGTTTTTGCCCCCGGCCCCCCGCTCTCCATAGAGCGAAATAGGGCTGGGCTCCCCAGGCTCCCTGGGCCCTGCTGCTTTGCTGGGGGTCTCCGGTGCCCGAAACCCACTCCCCACGGGTTCTCCTTCGTGGGGAAGCAGGATTGGGCGCGCGAAGAAGTTCTGCGCCCAGGCCCCAGCCATGCCCCATGAGCTGGCTCCGCCACTCAGTGCCGAGGCTTTTTCGAATCGACGGCCATAAACGAACTTCTGGCAGCTGCATTCTGCAAAGGGAAACTCTCCTCGGGCAGCAAACCACAGCCCCAACGCGCCTCGGACCGAGAAAGCAACGCAAGCCGTTTTCACCCCCGGCCCCCCGCTCTCCATAGAGCGAACCGGGGCTGGGCTGCCCTGGCTCCTTGGGCCTTGCTGCTTTGCTGGGGGTCTCCGGTGCCCGAAACCCACTCCCCACGGGTTCTCCTTCATGTGGAAGAAGGATTGGGCGCGCGAAGGCCTTCTGCGCCCACGCCACAGCCATGGCCCCTGAGCCAGCTCGGCGACACAGCGCCAAGGCCCCGTCCTACCTACGGCCCCAACCAATCTTCTGGCAGCTGCATTCTGCAAAGGGAAACGCTCCTCGGGCAGCAAACCACAGCCCCAACGCGCCTCGGATTGAGAAAGCAACGCAAGCCGTTTTCGCCCCCGGCCCACGCCACTCCATAGGGCGAACCGGGGCTGGGTTCCCAGCCTACCTGGGCCCTGCTGCTTTGCTGGGGGTCTCCGGTGCCCGAAACCCACTACCCACGGGTTCTCCTTTGTGGCGAAGCAGGATTGGGCGCGCGAAGGCCTTCTGCGCCCAGGCCCCAGGCATCCCCCTGAGCCAGCACGGCCGCTCAGCGCCGAGGCCCCGTCGCACCGACAGCACGAAACAATCTTCTGGCAGCTGCATTCTGCAAAGGGAAACTCTCCTCGGGCAGCAAACCACAGCCCCAACGCGCCTCGGATCGAGAAAGCAACGCAAGCCGTTTTCGCCCCCGGCCCCCCGCTCTCCAAAGAGCGAACCGGGGCTGGGCTGCCCCGGCTCCCTGGGCCCTGCTGCTTTGCTGGGGGTCTCCGGTGCCTGAAACCCACTCCCCACGGGTTCTCCTTCGTGGGGAAGCAGGAATGGGCGTGCGAAGCCTTCTGCGCCCAGGCCCCAGCCATGCCCCATGAGCCGGCTCCGCCACTCAGCACCGTGGCTCCTTTGAATCGATGGCCATAAACGAAGTACTGGCAGCTGCATTCTGCAAAGGGAAACTCTCCTCGGGCAGCAAACCACAGCCCCAACGCGCCTCGGATCGAGAAAGCAACGCAAGCCGTTTTCGCCCCCGGCACCCCGCTCTTCATAGAGCGAACCGGGGCTGGGCTGCCCCGGCTCCCTGGGCCCTGCTGCTTTGCTGGGGGTCTCCGGTGCCTGAAACCCACTCCCCATGGGTTCTCCTTCGTGGGGAAGCAGGATTGGGCGCGTGAAACCTTCTGCGCCCAGGCCCCAGCCATGCCCCATGAGCTGGCTCCGCCACTCAGCGCCGAGGCTTTTTCGAATCGACGGCCATAAACGAACTTCTGGCAGCTGCATTCTGCAAAGGGAAACTCTCCTCGGGCAGCAAACCACAGCCCCAACGCGCCTCGGATGGAGAATGCAACGCAAGCCGTTTTCGCCCCCGGCACCCCGCTCTCCATAGAGCGAAATAGGGCTGGGCTCCCCAGGCTCCCTGGGCCCTGCTGCTTTGCTGGGGGTCTCCGGTGCCCGAAACCCACTCCCCACGGGTTCTCCTTCGTGGGGAAGCAGGATTGGGCGCGCGAAGCCTTCTGCGCCCAGGCCCCAGCCATGCCCCCTGAGCCAGCTCGGCCACTCAACGCCGAGGCCCCATTACACGGAACGCCCAAAACGAGCTTCTGGCAGCTGCATTCTGCAAAGGGAAACTCTCCTCGGGCAGCAAAACACAGACTCAAAGCGCCTCAGATCCAGAAAGCAACGCAAGCCTTTTTCGCGACCGGCCCCACGCTCTCCAAAGCGCAAAGCGGGTCTGGCCTGCCCCTGGCTCCCTGGGCCCTGCTGCTTTGCTGGGGGTCTCGGCGGCCGACACCCACTCCCCACGGGTTTTCCTTCGTGGTGAAGCAGGATTGGGCGCGCGAAGGCCTTTTGCGCCCATTCCCCAGCCATGCCTCCTGTGCCAGCTCGGCCGCTCAGCGCCGAGGCCCCGTCGCACCGACGGCCCCAAACGACCTTCTGGCAGCTGCATTCTGCAAAGGGAAACTCTCCTCGGGCAGCAAACCACAGCCCCAACGCGCCTCGGATCGAGAAAGCAACGCAAGCCGTTTTCGCCCCCAGCCCACGCCACTCCATAGGGCGAACCGGGGCTGGGCTGCCCCGGCTCCCTGGGCCCTGCTGCTTTGCTGGGGGTCTCCGGTGCACGAAACCCACTCCCCACGGGTTCTCCTTCCTGGGGAAGCAGGATTCGGCGCGCGAAGACCTTCTGCGCCCAGCCCCAGCCATGTCCCTTGAGCCAGCTCGGCCGCTCAGCGCCGAGGCCCCGTTGCACCGAAGGCCCAAAACGAGCTTCTGGGAACTGCATTCTGCAAAGGGAAACACTCCTCCGGCAGCAAACCACAGCCCCAATGCGCCTCGGATCCAGAGAGCAACGCAAGCCGTTTTTGCCCCCGGCCCTACGCTCTCCATAGCGCAACGCAGGGCAGGGCTGCCCCTGGCTACCAGAGCCCTGCTGCTTTACTGGGTGTCTTCGGCGGCCAAAACCTTCTCCCCACGGGTTGTCCTTCGTGGGGAAGCAGGATTGGGCGCGCGAAGAAGTTCTGTGCCCAGGCCCCAGCCATGTCCCCTGAGCCAGCTTGGCCGCTCAGCGCCGAGGCCCCATCACACGGAACGCCCAAAACGAGCTTCTGGCAGCTGCATTCTGCAAAGGGAAACTCTCCTCGGGCAGCAAACCACAGCCCCAACGCGCCTCGAATCCAGAAAGCAACGCAAGCCTTTTTCGGCCCCGGCCCCACGCTCTCCATAGGGCAAAGCGGGTAGAGCTGCCCCTGGCTCCCTGGGCCCTGCTGCTTTGCTGGGTGTCTCAGCGGCCGAAACCCACTCCCCACGGGTTTTCCTTCGTGGGGAAACAGGATTGGGCGCGAGAAGGCCTTCTGCGCCCAGGCCCCAGCCATGCCCCTTGAGCCAGCTCGGCCGCTCAGCGCCGAGGCCCCGTTGCACCAAAGGCCCAAAACGAGCTTCTGGGAACTGCATTCTGCAAAGGGAAACACTCTTCCGGCAGCAAACCACAGCCCCAATGCGCCTCGGATCCAGAGAGCAACGCAAGCCGTTTTTGCCCCCGGCCCCACGCTCTCCATAGGGCAAAGCAGGGCTGAGCTGACCCTGGCTCCCTGGACCCTGCTGCTTTGCTGGGTGTCTCCGGCGGAAGACACTCACTCCCCACGGGTTCTCCTTCGTTGGGAAGCAGGATTAGGGGGACGATGGCCTCATGCGCACAGTTCCCAGCCATGCCCCTTGAGCCAGCTCGGCGTCACAGCGCTGAGGTCCAGTCGCACCTTCGGCCCAAAACGAGCTTCTGGCAGCTGCATTCTGCAAAGGGAAACACTCCTCGAGCAGCAAACCACAGCCCCAACGCGCGTCGGATCCAGAAAGCAACGCAAGCCGTTTTCGCCCCCGCCCCACCCTCTCCATAGGGCAACGCGGGGCTGGACTGCCCCTGGCTCCCTGGGCCCTGCTGCTTTGCTGGGGGTCTCGGCGGCCGAAAACCACTCCCCACGGGTTTTTCTTCGTGGGGTAGCAGGTTGGGCGGGCGAAGGCCTTCTGCGCCCAGTCCCCAGCCATGCCTCCTGTGCCAGCTCGGCCGCTCAGCGCCGAGGCCCCGTCGCACCGACGGCCCAAAACGAGCTTCTGGCAGCTGCATTCTGCAAAGGCAAACTCTCCTCGGGCAGCAAACCACAGCCCCAACGTGCCTCGGATCCAGAAAGCAACGCAGGCCGTTTTCGCCACCGGCCCCACGCTCTCCATAGCGCAAAGCGAGGCTGGGCTGCCCCTGGCTCCCTGGGCCCTGCTGCTTTGCTGGGGGTCTCCGGTGCCCGAAACCCACTCCCCACGGGTTCTCCTTCGTGGGGAAGCAGGATTGGGCGCACGAAAGCCTTCTGCGCCCAGGCCCCAGCCATGCCCCCTGAGCCAGCTCGGCCGCGCAGCGCCTAGGCCCCGTCGCACCGAAGGCCCCAAACAATCTTCTGGCAGCTGCATTCTGCAAAGGGAAAATCTCCTCGGGCAGCAAACCACAGCCCCAACGCGCCTCGGATGGAGAATGCAACGCAAGCCGTTTTCGCCCCCGGCCCCCCGCTCTCCATAGAGCGAACCGGGGCTGGGCTGCCCCGGCTCCCTGGGCCCTGCTGCTTTACTGGGTGTCTTCGGCGGCCAAAACCTTCTCCCCACGGGTTCTCCTTCGTGGGGAAGCAGGATTGGGCGCGCGAAGAAGTTCTGTGCCCAGGCCCCAGCCATGTCCCCTGAGCCAGCTTGGCCGCTCAGCGCCGAGGCCCCATCACACGGAACGCCCAAAACGAGCTTCTGGCAGCTGCATTCTGCAAAGGGAAACTCTCCTCGGGCAGCAAACCACAGCCCCAACGCGCCTCGAATCCAGAAAGCAACGCAAGCCTTTTTCGGCCCCGGCCCCACGCTCTCCATAGGGCAAAGCGGGTAGAGCTGCCCCTGGCTCCCTGGGCCCTGCTGCTTTGCTGGGGGTCTCAGCGGCCGAAACCCACTCCCCACGGGTTTTCCTTCGTGGGGAAGCAGGATTGGGCGCGAGAAGGCCTTCTGCGCCCAGGCCCCAGCCATGCCCCTTGAGCCAGCTCGGCCGCTCAGCGCCGAGGCCCCGTTGCACCAAAGGCCCAAAACGAGCTTCTGGGAACTGCATTCTGCAAAGGGAAACACTCTTCCGGCAGCAAACCACAGCCCCAATGCGCCTCGGATCCAGAGAGCAACGCAAGCCGTTTTTGCCCCCGGCCCCACGCTCTCCATAGGGCAAAGCAGGGCTGAGCTGACCCTGGCTCCCTGGACCCTGCTGCTTTGCTGGGTGTCTCCGGCGGAAGTCACTCACTCCCCACGGGTTCTCCTTCGTTGGGAAGCAGGATTAGGGGGACGATGGCCTCATGCGCACAGTTCCCAGCCATGCCCCTTGAGCCAGCTCGGCGTCACAGCGCTGAGGTCCAGTCGCACCTTCGGCCCAAAACGAGCTTCTGGCAGCTGCATTCTGCAAAGGGAAACACTCCTCGAGCAGCAAACCACAGCCCCAACGCGCGTCGGATCCGGAAAGCAACGCAAGCCGTTTTCGCCCCCGTCCCACCCTCTCCATAGGGCAAAGCGGGGCTGGGCTGCCCAGCCTCCCTGGGCCCTGCTGCTTTGCTGGGTGTCTCCGGTGCCCGAAACCCACTCCCCACGGGTTCTCCTTCGTGGCGAAGCAGGATTGGGCGTGCGAAGGCCTTCTGCGCCCAGGCCCCAGCCATGCCCCCTGAGCCAGCTCGGCCGCGCAGCGCCGAGGCCCCGTCCCACCGACGGACCGAAACAATCTTCTGGCAGCTGCATTCTGCAAAGGGAAACTCTCCTCGGGCAGCAAACCACAGCCCCAACGCGCCTCAAATCGAGAAAGCAACGCAAACCGTTTGCGCCCCTGGCCCCCCGCTCTCCATAGAGCGAACCGGGGCAGGGCTGCCCCGGCTCCCTGGGCCCTGCTGCTTTGCTGGGTGTCTCCGGTGCCCGAAACCCACTCCCCACGGGTTCTCCTTCGTGGGGAAGCAGGATTGGGCGCGCGAAGCCTTCTGCGCCCAGGCCCCAGCCATGCCCCCTGAGCCATCATGGCAGCTCAGCGCCGAGGCCCCGTCGCACCGACGGCCCGAAACAACCTTCTGGCAGCTGCATTCTGCAAAGGGAAACTCTCCTCGGGCAGCAAACCACAGCCCCAACGCGCCTCGAATCCAGAAAGCAACGCAAGCCTTTTTCGGCCCCGGCCCCCCGCTCTCCATAGGGCAAAGCGGGTAGAGCTGCCCCTGGCTCCCTGGGCCCTGCTGCTTTGCTGGGGGTCTCAGTGGCCGAAACCCACTCCCCACGGGTTTTCCTTCGTGGGGAAGCAGGATTGGGCGCGCGAAAGCCTTCTGCGCCCAGCCCCAGCCATGCCCCTTGAGCCAGCTCGGCTGTTCAGCGCCGAGGCCCCGTTGCACCGAAGTCCCAAAACGAGCTTCTGGGAACTGCATTCTGCAAAATGAAACACTCCTCCGGCAGCAAACCACAGCCCCAATGCGCCTCAGATCCAGAGAGCAACACAAGCCGTTTTCGCCCCCGGCCCCACGCTCTCCATAGCGCAAAGCGAGGCTGAGCTCCCTGGGCCCTGCTGCATTGCTGGGGGTCTCCAGCCCCCGAAACCTAGTCCCCATGAGTTCTCCTTGGTGGGGAGGCAGGATTGGGCGCGCGAAGAAGTTCTGGGCCCAGTCCCCAGCCATGCCTCCTGTGCCAGCTCGGCCGCTCAGCGACGAGGCCCCGTCGCACCGACGGCCCCAAACGAGCTTCTGGCAGCTGCATTCTGCAAAGGGAAACTCTCCTCGGGCAGCAAACCACAGCCCCAACGCGCCTCGGATCGAGAAAGCAACGCAAGCCGTTTTCGCCCCCGGCCCCCCGCTCTCCATAGTGCGAACCGGGGCTGGGCTGCCCTGGCTCCTTGGGCCTTGCTGCTTTGCTGGTTGTCTCCGGTGCCCGAAACCCACTCCCCACGTGTTCTCCTTCATGAGGAAGCAGGATTGGGCGCGCGAAGGCCTTCTGCGCCCACGCCCCAGCCATGGCCCCTGAGCCAGCTCAGCGACTCAGCGCCGAGGCCCCGTCCTACCGACGGCCCCAACCAATCTTCTGGCAGCTGCATTCTGCAAAGGGAAACTCTCCTCGGGCAGCAAACCACAGCCCCAACGCGCCTCGGATCGAGAAAGCAACGCAAGCCGTTTTCGCCCCCGGCACCGGGCTCGCAATAGGGCGAATCGGGGCAGGGCTGCCCCGGCTGCCTGGGCCCTGCTGCTTTGCTGGGGGTCTCCGTTGCCCGAAACCCACTCCCCACGGATTCTCCTTCGTGGGGAAGCGGGATTGGGCGCGCGAAGGCCTTCTGCGCCCAGGCCCCAGACATGCCCACTGAGCCAGCTCGTCGGATCAGCGCCGAGGCCCCGTCGCACCGACGGCCCGAAACAATCTTCTGGCAGCTGCATTCTGCAAAGGGAAACTCTCCTCGGGCAGCAAACCACAGCCCCAACGCGCCTCGGATGGAGAATGCAACGCAAGCCGTTTTCGCCCCCGGCCCCCCGCTCTCCATAGAGCGAAATAGGGCTGGGCTCCCCAGGCTCCCTGGGCCCTGCTGCTTTGCTGGGGGTCTCCGGTGCCCGAAACCCACTCCCCACGGGTTCTCCTTCATGGGGAAGCAGGATTGGTCGCGCGAAGGCCTTCTGCGCCCAGGCCTCAGCCATGCCCCCTGAGCCAGCTCGGCCGCTCAGCGCCTATGCCCCGTCGCACCGACAGCCCGAAACAATCTTCTGGCAGCTGCATTCTGCAAAGGGAAACTCTCCTCGGGCAGCAAACCACAGCCCCAACGCGCCTCGGATCGAGAAAGCAACGCAAGCCGTTTTCGCCCCCGGCCCACCCCCACTCCATAGGGCGAACAGTGGCTGGGCTGCCTCGGCTCCCTGGGCCCTGCTGCTTTGCTGGGGTCTCCGGTGCCCGAAAGCCACTCCCCACGGGTTCTCCTTCGTGGTTAATCAGGATTGGGCGCGGGAAGCCTTCTGCGCCCAGGCCCCAGCCATGCCCCCTGAGCCAGCTCGTCCGATCAGCGTCGAGGCCCCGTCGCACCGACGGCCCGAAACAATCTTCTGTCAGCTGCATTCTGCAAAGGGAACTCTCCTCGGGCAGCAAACCACAGCCCCAACGCGCCTCGGATCGAGAAAGCAACGCAAACCGTTTTCGCCCCCGGACCCCCGCTCTCCATAGAGCGAACCGGGGCTGGGCTGCCCAGCCTCCCTGGGCCCTGCTGCTTTGCTGGGTACTCCGGTGCCCGAAACCCACTCCCCACGGGTTCTCCTTCGTGGGGAAGCAGGATTGGGCGCACGAAGGCCTTCTGCGCCCAGGCCCCAGCCATGCCCCCTGAGCCAGCTCGGCCGCGCAGCGCCTAGGCCCCGTCGCACCAACGGCCCCAAACAATCTTCTGGCAGCTGCATTCTGCAAAGGGAAACTCTCCTCCGGCAGCAAACCACAGCCCCAACGCGCCTTGGATCGAGAAAGCAACGCAAGCCGTTTTCGCCCCCGGCCCCCCGCTCTCCATAGAGCGAACCGGGGCTGGGCTGCCCCGGCTCCCTGGGCCCTGCTGCTTTGCTGGGGGTCTCCGGTGCCTGAAACCCACTCCCCACGGGTTCTCCTTCGTGGGGAAACAGGAATGGGTGCGCGAAGCCTTCTGCGCCCAGGCCCCAGCCATGACCCATGAGCCGGCTCCGCCACTCAGCGCCGAGGCTCCTTTGAATCGACGGACATAAACGAACTACTGGCAGCTGCATTTTGCAAAGGGAAACTCTCCTCGGGCAGCAAACCACAGCCCCAACGCGCCTCGGATCGAGAAAGCAACGCAAGCCGTTTTCACCCCCGGCCGCCCGCTCTCCATAGAGCGAAACGGGGCTGGGCTGCCCCGGCTCCCTGGGCCCTGCTGCTTTGCTGGGGGTCTCCGGTGCCCGAAACCCACTCCCCACCGGTTCTCCTTCGTGGGGAAGCAGGATTGGGCGCGCGAAGGCCTTCTGCGCCCAGGCCCCAGCCATGCCCCCTGAGCCAGCTCGGCCGCTCAGCGCCTAGGCCCCGTCGCACCGAGGGCCCCAAACGAGCTTCTGGCAGCTGCATTCTGCAAAGGGAAAATCTCCTCGGGCAGCAAACCACAGCCCCAACGCGCCTTAGATGGAGAATGCAACGCAAGCCGTTTTCGCCCCGGGCCCCCCGCTCTCCATAGAGCGAACCGGGGCTGGGCTGCCCCGTCTCCCTGGGCCCTGCTGCTTTACTGGGTGTCTTCGGCGGCCAAAACCTTCTCCCCACGGGTTCTCCTTCGTGGGGAAGCAGGATTGGGCGCGCGAAGGCCTTCTGCGCCCAGCCCCAGCCATGCCCCTTGAGCCAGCTCGGCCGCTCAGCGCCGAGGCCCCGTTACACCGAAGGCCCAAAACGAGCTTCTGGGAACTGCATTCTGCAAAGTGAAACACTCCTCCGGCAGCAAACCACAGCCCCAATGCGCCTCAGATCCAGAGAGCAAGGCAAGCCGTTTTCGCCCCCGGCCACACGCTCTCCATAGCGCAAAGCGAGGCTGGGCTGCCCCTGGCTCCGTGGACCATGCTGCATTGCTGGGGGTCTCCAGCGCCCGAAACCTAGTCCCCATGAGTTCTCCTTGGTGGGGAGGCAGGATTGGGCGCGCGAAGAAGTTCTGGGCCCAGTCCCCAGCCATGCATCCTGTGCCAGCTCGGCGCTCACCGCCGAGGCCCCGTTGCACCGAAGGCCCAAAACGAGCTTCTGGGAACTGCATTCTGCAAAGGGAAACACTCCTCCGGCAGCAAACCACAGCCCCAATGCGCCTCAGATCCAGAGAGCAACGCAAGCCGTTTTCGCCCCCGGCCCCACGCTCTCCATAGCGCAAAGCGAGGCTGGGCTGCCCCTGGCTCCCTGGGCCCTGCTGCATTGCTGGGGGTCTCCAGCGCCCGAAACCTAGTCCCCATGAGTTCTTCTTCGTGGGGAGGCAGGATTGGGCGCGCGAAGAAGTTCTGCGCCCAGTCCCCAGCCATGCCTCCTGTGCCAGCTCGGCCACTCAGCGCCGAGGCCCCGTCGCACCGACGGCCCCAAACGAGCTTCTGGCAGCTGCATTCTGCAAAGGGAAACTCTCCTCGGGCAGCAAACCACAGCCCCAACGCGCCTCGGATCGAGAAAGCAACGCAAGCCGTTTTCGCCACCGGCCCCCCGCTCTCCATAGAGCGAACCGGGGCTGGGCTGCCCCGGCTCCCTGGGCCCTGCTGCTTTGCTGGGGGTCTCCGGTGCCAGAAACCCACTCCCCACGGGTTCTCCTTCGTGGGGAAGCAGGATTGGGCGCGCGAAGGCCTTCTGCGCCCAGGCCCCAGCCATGCCCCCTGAGCCAGCTCGGCCGCGCAGCGCCTAGGCCCCGTTGCACCGAAGGCCCCAAACAATCTTCTGGCAGCTGCATTCTGCAAAGGGAAAATCTCCTCGGGCAGCAAACCACAGCCCCAACGCGCCTCAGATGGAGAATGCAACGCAAGCCGTTTTCGCCCCGGGCCCCCCGCTCTCCATAGAGCGAACCGGGGCTGGGCTGCCCCGTCTCCCTGGGCCCTGCTGCTTTACTGGGTGTCTTCGGCGGCCAAAACCTTCTCCCCACGGGTTCTCCTTCGTGGGGAAGCAGGATTGGGCGCGCGAAGAAGTTCTGTGCCCAGGCCCCAGCCATGCCCCCTGAGCCAGCTTGGCCGCTCAGCGCCGAGGCCCCATCACACGGAACGCCCAAAACGAGCTTCTGGCAGCTGCATTCTGCAAAGGGAAACTCTCCTCGGGCAGCAAACCACAGCCCCAACGCGCCTCGAATCCAGAAAGCAACGCAAGCCTTTTTCGGCCCCGGCCCCACGCTCTCCATAGGGCAAAGAGGGTAGAGCTGCCCCTGGCTCCCTGGGCCCTGCTGCTTTGCTGGGGGTCTCAGCGGCAGAAACCCACTCCCCACGGGTTTTCCTTCGTGGGGAAGCAGGATTGGGCGCGCGAAAGCCTTCTGCGCCCAGCCCCAGCCATGCCCCTTGAGCCAGCTCGGCCGCTCAGCGCCGAGGCCCGTCGCACCGACGGCCCCAAACGAGCTTCTGGCAGCTGCATTCTGCAAAGGGAAAGTCTCCTCGGGCAGCAAACCACAGCCCCAACGCGCCTCGGATCGAGAAAGCAACGCAAGCCGTTTTCGCCCCCGGCCCTCTGCTCTCCATAGGGCGAACCGGGCCTGGGCTGCCCCGGCTCCCTTGGCCCTGCTGCTTTGCTGGGGGTCTCCAGCGCCCGAAACCTAGTCCCCATGAGTTCTGCTAGTGGGGAGGCAGGATTGGGCGCGCGAAGAAGTTCTGCGCCCAGTCCCCAGCCATGCCTCCTGTGCCAGCTCGGCCGCTCAGCGCCGAGGCCCCGTCGCACCGACGGCCCAAAACGAGCTTCTGGCAGCTGCATTCTGCAAAGGGAAACTCTCCTCGGGCAGCAAACCACAGCCCCAAAGTGCCTCGGATCCAGAAAGCAACGCAAGCCGTTTTCGCCACCGACCCCATGCTCTCCATAGCGCAACGCAGGGCAGGGCTGCCCCTGGCTACCAGAGCCCTGCTGCTTTACTGGGTGTCTTCGGCGGCCAAAACCTTCTCCCCACGGGTTCTCCTTCGTGGGGAAGCAGGATTGGGCGCGCGAAGAAGTTCTGTGCCCAGGCCCCAGCCATGCCCCCTGAGCCAGCTCGGCCACTCAGCGCCGAGGCCCCATCACACGGAACGCCCAAAACGAGCTTCTGGCAGCTGCATTCTGCAAAGGGAAACTCTCCTCGGGCAGCAAACCACAGCCCCAACGCGCCTCGAATCCAGAAAGCAACGCAAGCCTTTTTCGGCCCCGGCCCCACGCTCTCCATAGGGCAAAGCGGGTAGAGCTGCCCCTGGCTCCCTGGGCCCTGCTGCTTTGCTGGGGGTCTCAGCGTCCGAAACCCACTCCCCACGGGTTTTCCTTCGTGGGGAAGCAGGATTGGGCGCGAGAAGGCCTTCTGCGCCCAGGCCCCAGCCATGCCCCCTGAGCCAGCTCGGGCACGCAGCGCCGAAGCCCCGTCGCACCGATGGCCCCAAACGAGCTTCTGGCAGCTGCATTCTGCAAAGGGAAAGTCTCCTCGGGCAGCAAACCACAGCCCCAACGCGCCTCGGATCGAGAAAGCAACGCAAGCCGTTTTCGCCCCCGGCCCTCTGCTCTCCATAGGGCGAACCGGGCCTGGGCTGCCCCGGCTCCCTGGGCCCTGCTGCTTTGCTGGGGGTCTCCGGTGCCCGAAACCCACTCCCCACGGGTTCTCCTTCGTGGGGAAGCAGGATTCGGCGCGCGAAGGCCTTCTGCGCCCAGCCCCAACCATGCCCCTTGAGCCAGCTCGGCCGCTCAGCGCCGAGGCCCCGTTGCACCGAAGGCCCAAAACGAGCTTCTGGAAACTGCATTCTGCAAAGTGAAACACTCCTCCGGCAGCAAACCACAGCCCCAATGCGCCTCAGATCCAGAGAGCAACGCAAGCCGTTTTCGCCCCCGGCCCCACGCTCTCCATAGCGCAAAGCGAGGCTGAGCTCCCTGGGCCCTGCTGCATTGCTGGGGGTTTCCAGCCCCCGAAACCTAGTCCCCATGAGTTCTCCTTCGTGGGGAAGCAGGAATGGGTGCGCGAAGCCTTCTGCACCCAGGCCCCAGCCATGACCCATGAGCCGGCTCCGCCACTCAGCGCCGAGGCTCCTTTGAATCGACGGACATAAACGAACTACTGGCAGCTGCATTTTGCAAAGGGAAACTCTCCTCGGGCAGCAAACCACAGCCCCAACGCGCCTCGGATCGAGAAAGCAACGCAAGCCGTTTTCACCCCCGGCCCCCCGCTCTCCATAGAGCGAACCGGGGCTGGGCTGCCCCGGCTCCCTGGGCCCTGCTGCATTGCTGGGGGTCTCCGGTGCCAGAAACCCACTCCCCACGGGTTCTCCTTCGTGGGGAAGCAGGATTGGGCGCGCGAAGGCCTTCTGCGCCCAGGCCCCAGCCATGCCCCCTGAGGCAGCTCGGCCGGGCAGCGCCTAAGCCCCGTCGCACCGAAGGCCCGAAACAATCTTCTGGCAGCTGCATTCTGCAAAGGGAAACACTCCTCCGGCAGCAAACCACAGCCCCAACGCGCCTCGGATCGAGAAAGCAACGCAAGCCGTTTTTGCCCCCGGCCCCCCGCTCTCCATAGAGCGAACCGGGGCTGGGCTGCCCCGGCTCCCTGGGCCCTGCTGCTTTACTGGGTGTCTTCGGCGGCCAAAACCTTCTCCCCACGGGTTCTCCTTCGTGGGGAAGCAGGATTGGGCGCGCGAAGAAGTTCTGTGCCCAGGCCCCAGCCATGTCCCCTGAGCCAGCTTGGCCGCTCAGCGCCGAGGCCCCGTTGCACCGAAGTCCCAATACGAGCTTCTAGGAACTGCATTCTGCAAAATGAAACACTCCTCCCGCAGCAAACCACAGCCCCAATGCGCCTCAGATCCAGAGAGCAACACAAGCCGTTTTCGCCCCCGGCCCCACGCTCTCCATAGCGCAAAGCGAGGCTGAGCTCCCTGGGCCCTGCTGCATTGCTGGGGGTCTCCAGCGCCCGAAACCTAGTCCCCATGAGTTCTCCTTGGTGGGGAGGCAGGATTGGGCGCGCGAAGAAGTTCTGGGCCCAGTCCCCAGCCATGCCTCCTGTGCCAGCTCGGCCGCTCACCGCCGAGGCCCCGTCGCACCGACGGCCCCAAACGAGCTTCTGGCAGCTGCATTCTGCAAAGGGAAAGTCTCCTCGGGCAGCAAACCACAGCCCCAACGCGCCTCGGATCGAGAAAGCAACGCAAGCCGTTTTCACCCCCGGCCCCCCGCTCTCCATAGAGCGAACCGGGGCTGGGCTGCCCCGGCTCCCTGGGCCCTGCTGCTTTGCTGGGGGTCTCCGGTGCCAGAAACCCACTCCCCACGGGTTCTCCTTCGTGGGGAAGCAGGATTGGGCGCGCGAAGGACTTCTGCGCCCAGGCCCCAGCCATGCCCCCTGAGCCAGCTCGGCCGCGCAGCGCCTTGGCCCCGTCGCACCGAAGGCCCCAAACAATCTTCTGGCAGCTGCATTCTGCAAAGGGAAAATCTCCTCGGGCAGCAAACCACAGCCCCAACGCGCCTCAGATGGAGAATGCAACGCAAGCCGTTTTCGCCCCGGGCCCCCCGCTCTCCATAGAGCGAACCGGGGCTGGGCTGCCCCGGCTCCCTGGGCCCTGCTGCTTTACTGGGTGTCTTCGGCGGCCAAAACCTTCTCCCCACGGGTTCTCCTTCGTGGGGAAGCAGGATTGGGCGCGCGAAGAAGTTCTGTGCCCAGGCCCCAGCCATGTCCCCTGAGCCAGCTTGGCCGCTCAGCGCCGAGGCCCCATCACACGGAACGCCCAAAACGAGCTTCTGGCAGCTGCATTCTGCAAAGGGAAACTCTCCTCGGGCAGCAAACCACAGCCCCAACGCGCCTCGAATCCAGAAAGCAACGCAAGCCTTTTTCGGTCCCGGCCCCACGCTCTCCATAGGGCAAAGAGGGCAGAGCTGCCCCTGGCTCCCTGGGCCCTGCTGCTTTGCTGGGGGTCTCAGCGTCCGAAACCCACTCCCCACGGGTTTTCCTTCGTGGGGAAGCAGGATTGGGCGCGCGAAAGCCTTCTGAGCCCAGCCCCAGCCATGCCCCTTGAGCCAGCTCGGCCGCTCAGCGCCGAGGCCCCGTTGCACCGAAGTCCCAAAACGAGCTTCTGGGAACTGCATTCTGCAAAATGAAACACTCCTCCGGCAGCAAACCACAGCCCCAACGCGCCTCGGATCGAGAAAGCAACGCAAGCCGTTTTTGCCCCCGGCCCCCCGCTCTCCATAGAGCGAACCGGGGCAGGGCTGCCCAGGCTCCCTGGGCCCTGCTGCTTTGCTGGGGGTCTCCGGTGCCCGAAACCCACTCCACACGGGTTCTCCTTCGTGGGGAAGCAGGATTGGGCGCGCGAAGGCCTTCTGCGCCCAGGCCCCAGCCATGCCCCCTGAGCCAGCTCGGCCGCGCAGCGCCTAGGCCCCGTCGCACCGAAGGCCCCAAACAATCTTCTGGCAGCTGCATTCTGCAAAGGGAAAATCTCCTCGGGCAGCAAACCACAGCCCCAACGCGCCTCGGATGGAGAATGCAACGCAAGCCGTTTTCGCCCCCGGCCCCCCGCTCTCCATAGAGCGAACCGGGGCTGGGCTGCCCCGGCTCCCTGGGCCCTGCTGCTTTACTGGGTGTCTTCGGCGGCCAAAACCTTCTCCCCACGGGTTCTCCTTCATGGGGAAGCAGGATTGGGCGCGCGAAGAAGTTCTGTGCCCAGGCCCCAGCCATGTCCCATGAGCCAGCTTGGCCGCTCAGCGCCGAGGCCCCGTTGCACCGAAGTCCCAAAACGAGCTTCTAGGAACTGCATTCTGCAGAATGAAACACTCCTCCCGCAGCAAACCACAGCCCCAATGCGCCTCAGATCCAGAGAGCAACACAAGCCGTTTTCGCCCCCGGCCCCACGCTCTCCATAGCGCAAAGCGAGGCTGAGCTCCCTGGGCCCTGCTGCATTGCTGGGGGTCTCCAGCGCCCGAAACCTAGTCCCCATGAGTTCTCCTTGGTGGGGAGGCAGGATTGGGCGCGCGAAGAAGTTCTGGGCCCAGTCCCCAGCCATGCCTCCTGTGCCAGCTCGGCCGCACACCGCCGAGGCCCCGTCGCACCGACGGCCCCAAACGAGCTTCTGGCAGCTGCATTCTGCAAAGGGAAACTCTCCTCGGGCAGCAAACCACAGCCCCAACGCGCCTCGGATCGAGAAAGCAACGCAAGCCGTTTTCACCCCCGGCCCCCCGCTCTCCATAGAGCGAACCGGGGCTGGGCTGCCCCGGCTCCCTGGGCCCTGCTGCTTTGCTGGGGGTCTCCGGTGCCAGAAACCCACTCCCCACGGGTTCTCCTTCGTGGGGAAGCAGGATTGGGCGCGCGAAGGCCTTCTGCGCCCAGCCCCAGCCATGCCCCTTGAGCCAGCTCGGCCGCTCAGCGCAGAGGCCCCGTTGCACCGAAGGCCCAAAACGAGCTTCTGGAAACTGCATTCTGCAAAGTGAAACACTCCTCCGGCAGCAAACCACAGCCCCAATGCGCCTCAGATCCAGAGAGCAACGCATGCCGTTTTCGCCCCCGGCCACACGCTCTCCATAGCGCAAAGCGAGGCTGAGCTCCCTGGGCCCTGCTGCATTGCTGGGGGTCTCCAGCGCCCGAAACCTAGTCCCCATGAGTTCTCCTTGGTGGGGAGGCAGGATTGGGCGCGCGAAGAAGTTCTGGGCCCAGTCCCCAGCCATGCCTCCTGTGCCAGCTCGGCCGCACACCGCCGAGGCCCCGTCGCACCGACGGCCCCAAACGAGCTTCTGGCAGCTGCATTCTGCAAAGGGAAACTCTCCTCGGGCAGCAAACCACAGCCCCAACGCGCCTCGGATCGAGAAAGCAACGCAAGCCGTTTTCACCCCCGGCCCCCCGCTCTCCATAGAGCGAACCGGGGCTGGGCTGCCCCGGCTCCCTGGGCCCTGCTGCTTTGCTGGGGGTCTCCGGTGCCCGAAACCCACTCCCCACGGGTTCTCCTTCGTGGGGAAGCAGGATTCGGCGCGCGAAGGCCTTCTGCGCCCAGCCCCAGCCATGCCCCTTGAGCCAGCTCGGCCGCTCAGCGCAGAGGCCCCGTTGCACCGAAGGCCCAAAACGAGCTTCTGGAAACTGCATTCTGCAAAGTGAAACACTCCTCCGGCAGCAAACCACAGCCCCAATGCGCCTCAGATCCAGAGAGCAACGCAAGCCGTTTTCGCCCCCGGCCACACGCTCTCCATAGCGCAAAGCGAGGCTGAGCTCCCTGGGCCCTGCTGCATTGCTGGGGGTCTCCAGCGCCCGAAACCTAGTCCCCATGAGTTCTCCTTGGTGGGGAGGCAGGATTGGGCGCGCGAAGAAGTTCTGGGCCCAGTCCCCAGCCATGCCTCCTGTGCCAGCTCGGCCGCACACCGCCGAGGCCCCGACGCACCGACGGCCCCAAACGAGCTTCTGGCAGCTGCATTCTGCAAAGGGAAACTCTCCTCGGGCAGCAAACCACAGCCCCAACGCGCCTCGGATCGAGAAAGCAACGCAAGCAGTTTTCACCCCCGGCCCCCCGCTCTCCATAGAGCGAACCGGGGCTGGGCTGCCCCGGCTCCCTGGGCCCTGCTGCTTTGCTGGGGGTCTCCGGCGGCGCAAACCCACTCCCCACGGGTTCTCCTTCGTGGGGAAGCAGGATTGGGCGCACGAAGGCCTTCTGCGCCCAGCCCCAGCCATGCCCCTTGAGCCAGCTTGGCCGCTCAGCGCCGAGGCCCCATCACACGGAACGCCCAAAACGAGCTTCTGGCAGCTGCATTCTGCAAAGGGAAACTCTCCTCGGGCAGCAAACCACAGCCACAACGCGCCTCGGATCGAGAAAGCAACGCAAGCCGTTTTCACCCCCGGCCCTACGCTCTCCATACGTACGAACCGGGCCTGGGCTGCCCCGGCTCCCTGGGCCCTGCTGCATTGCTGGGGGTCTCCGGTGCCCGAAACCCACTCCCCACGGGTTCTCCTTCGTGGGGATGCAGGATTCGGCGCGCGAAGTCCTTCTGCGCCCAGCCCCAGCCATGTCCCTTGAGCAAGCTCGGCCGCTCAGCGCCGAGGCCCCGTTGCACCGAAGGCCCAAAACGAGCTTCTGGGAACTGCATTCTGCAAAGGGAAACACTCCTCCGGCAGCAAACCACAGCCCCAATGCGCCTCGGATCCAGAGAGCAACGCAAGCCGTTTTTGCCCCCGGCCCTACGCTCTCCATAGCGCAACGCAGGGCAGGGCTGCCCCTGGCTACCAGAGCCCTGCTGCTTTACTGGGTGTCTTCGGCGGCCAAAACCTTCTCCCCACGGGTTCTCCTTCGTGGGGAAGCAGGATTGGGAGCGCGAAGAAGTTCTGTGCCCAGGCCCCAGCCATGCCCCCTGAGCCAGCTTGGCCACTCAGCGCCGAGGCCCCATCACACGGAACGCCCAAAACGAGCTTCTGGCAGCTGCATTCTGCAAAGGGAAACTCTCCTCGGGCAGCAAACCACAGCCCCAACACGCCTCGAATCCAGAAAGCAACGCAAGCCTTTTTCAGCCCCGACCCCAAGCTCTCCATAGGGCAAAGCGTGTAGAGCTGCCCCTGGCTCCCTGGGCCCTGCTGCTTTGCTGGGGGTCTCAGCGTTCGAAACCCACTCCCCACGGGTTTTCCTTCGTGGGGAAGCAGGATTGGGCGCGAGAAGGCCTTCTGCGCCCAGGCCCCAGCCATGCCCCCTGAGCCAGCTCGGGTGTGCAGCGCCGAAACCCCGTCGCACCGATGGCCCCAAACGAGCTTCTGGCAGCTGCATTCTGCAAAGGGAAAGTCTCCTCGGGCAGCAAACCACAGCCCCAACGCGCCTCGGATCGAGAAAGCAACGCAAGCCGTTTTCGCCCCCGGCCCTCTGCTCTCCATAAGGCGAACCGGGCCTGGGCTGCCCCGGCTCCCTGGGCCCTGCTGCTTTGCTGGGGGTCTCCGGTGCCCGAAACCCACTCCCCACGGGTTCTCCTTCGTGGGCAAGCAGGATTCGGCGCGCGAAGGCCTTCTGCGCCCAGCCCCAGCCATGCCCCTTGAGCTAGCTCGGCCGCTCAGCGCCGAGGCCCCGTTGCACCGAAGGCCCAAAACGAGCTTCTGGAAACTGCATTCTGCAAAGTGAAACACTCCTCCGGCAGCAAACCACAGCCCCAATGCGCCTCAGATCCAGAGAGCAACGCAAGCCGTTTTCGCCCCCGGCCACACGCTCTCCATAGTCCAAAGCGAGGCTGAGCTCCCTGGGCCCTGCTGCATTGCTGGGGGTTTCCAGCCCCCGAAACCTAGTCCCCATGAGTTCTCCTTCGTGGGGAGGCAGCATTGGGCGCGCGAAGGCCTTCTGCGCCCAGGCCCCAGCCATGCCCCCTGAGCCAGCACGGCCGCTCAGCGCCGAGGCCCCGTCGCACCACAACCCGAAACAATCTTCTGGCAGCTGCAACCTGCAAAGGGAAACTCTCTTCGGGCAGCAAACCACAGCCCCAACGCGCCTCGGATCGAGAAAGCAACGCAAGCCGTTTTCGCCCCCGGCCCCCCGCTCTCCTTAGAGCGAACCGGGGCAGGGCTGCCCCGGCTCCCTGGGCCCTGCTGCTTTGCTGGGTGTCTCCGGTGCCCGAAACCCACTCCCCACGGGTTCTCCTTTGTGGGCAAGCAGGATTGGGCGCGCGAAGGCCTTCTGCGCCCAAGCCCCAGCCATGCCACCTGAGCCAGCACGGCCGCTCAGCGCCGAGGCCCCGTCGCACCGAAGTCCCAAAACGAGCTTCTGGGAACTGCATTCTGCAAAATGAAACACTCCTCCGGCAGCAAACCACAGCCCCAACGCGCCTCGGATCGAGAATGCAACGCAAGCCGTTTTCGCCCCCGGCCCCCCGCTCTCCATAGAGCGAACCGGGGCTGGGCTGCCCCGGCTCCCTGGGCCCTGCTGCTTTACTGGGTGTCTTCGGCGGCCAAAACCTTCTCCCCACGGGTTCTCCTTCATGGGGAAGCAGGATTGGGCGCGCGAAGTAGTTCTGTGCCCAGGCCCCAGCCATGTCCCCTGAGCCAGCTTGGCCGCTCAGCGCCGAGGCCCCGTTGCACCGAAGTCCCAAAACGAGCTTCTAGGAACTGCATTCTGCAGAATGAAACACTCCTCCCGCAGCAAACCACAGCCCCAATGCGCCTCAGATCCAGAGAGCAACACAAGCCGTTTTCGCCCCCGGCCCCACGCTCTCCATAGCGCAAAGCGAGGCTGAGCTCCCTGGGCCCTGCTGCATTGCTGGGGGTCTCCAGCGCCCGAAACCTAGTCCCCATGAGTTCTCCTTGGTGGGGAGGCAGGATTGGGCGCGCGAAGAAGTTCTGGGCCCAGTCCCCAGCCATGCCTCCTGTGCCAGCTCGGCCGCACACCGCCGAGGCCCCGTCGCACCGACGGCCCCAAACGAGCTTCTGGCAGCTGCATTCTGCAAAGGGAAACTCTCCTCGGGCAGCAAACCACAGCCCCAACGCGCCTCGGATCGAGAAAGCAACGCAAGCCGTTTTCACCCCCGGCCCCCCGCTCTCCATAGAGCGAACCGGGGCTGGGCTGCCCCGGCTCCCTGGGCCCTGCTGCTTTGCTGGGGGTCTCCGGTGCCAGAAACCCACTCCCCACGGGTTCTCCATCGTGGGGAAGCAGGATTGGGCGCGCGAAGGGCTTCTGCGCCCAGCCCCAGCCATGCCCCTTGAGCCAGCTCGGCCGCTCAGCGCAGAGGCCCCGTTGCACCGAAGGCCCAAAACGAGCTTCTGGGAACTGCATTCTGCAAAGTGAAACACTCCTCCGGCAGCAAACCACAGCCCCAATGCGCCTCAGATCCAGAGAGCAACGCATGCCGTTTTCGCCCCCGGCCACACGCTCTCCATAGCGCAAAGCGAGGCTGAGCTCCCTGGGCCCTGCTGCATTGCTGGGGGTCTCCAGCGCCCGAAACCTAGTCCCCATGAGTTCTCCTTGGTGGGGAGGCAGGATTGGGCGCGCGAAGAAGTTCTGGGCCCAGTCCCCAGCCATGCCTCCTGTGCCAGCTCGGCCGCACACCGCCGAGGCCCCGTCGCACCGACGGCCCCAAACGAGCTTCTGGCAGCTGCATTCTGCAAAGGGAAACTCTCCTCGGGCAGCAAACCACAGCCCCAACGCGCCTCGGATCGAGAAAGCAACGCAAGCCGTTTTCACCCCCGGCCCCCCGCTCTCCATAGAGCGAACCGGGGCTGGGCTGCCCCGGCTCCCTGGGCCCTGCTGCTTTGCTGGGGGTCTCCGGTGCCAGAAACCCACTCCCCACGGGTTCTCCTTCGTGGGGAAGCAGGATTCGGCGCGCGAAGGCCTTCTGCGCCCAGCCCCAGCCATGCCCCTTGAGCCAGCTCGGCCGCTCAGCGCAGAGGCCCCGTTGCACCGAAGGCCCAAAACGAGCTTCTGGAAACTGCATTCTGCAAAGTGAAACACTCCTCCGGCAGCAAACCACAGCCCCAATGCGCCTCAGATCCAGAGAGCAACGCAAGCCGTTTTCGCCCCCGGCCACACGCTCTCCATAGCGCAAAGCGAGGCTGAGCTCCCTGGGCCCTGCTGCATTGCTGGGGGTCTCCAGCGCCCGAAACCTAGTCCCCATGAGTTCTCCTTGGTGGGGAGGCAGGATTGGGCGCGCGAAGAAGTTCTGGGCCCAGTCCCCAGCCATGCCTCCTGTGCCAGCTCGGCCGCACACCGCCGAGGCCCCGTCGCACCGACGGCCCCAAACGAGCTTCTGGCAGCTGCATTCTGCAAAGGGAAACTCTCCTCGGGCAGCAAACCACAGCCCCAACGCGCCTCGGATCGAGAAAGCAACGCAAGCCGTTTTCACCCCCGGCCCCCCGCTCTCCATAGAGCGAACCGGGGCTGGGCTGCCCCGGCTCCCTGGGCCCTGCTGCTTTGCTGGGGGTCTCCGGTGCCAGAAACCCACTCCCCACGGGTTCTCCTTCGTGGGGAAGCAGGATTCGGCGCGCGAAGGCCTTCTGCGCCCAGCCCCAGCCATGCCCCTTGAGCCAGCTCGGCCGCTCAGCGCAGAGGCCCCGTTGCACCGAAGGCCCAAAACGAGCTTCTGGAAACTGCATTCTGCAAAGTGAAACACTCCTCCGGCAGCAAACCACAGCCCCAATGCGCCTCAGATCCAGAGAGCAACGCAAGCCGTTTTCGCCCCCGGCCACACGCTCTCCATAGCGCAAAGCGAGGCTGAGCTCCCTGGGCCCTGCTGCATTGTTGGGGGTCTCCAGCGCCCGAAACCTAGTCCCCATGAGTTCTCCTTGGTGGGGAGGCAGGATTGGGCGCGCGAAGAAGTTCTGGGCCCAGTCCCCAGCCATGCCTCCTGTGCCAGCTCGGCCGCACACCGCCGAGGCCCCGTCGCACCGAGGGCCCCAAACGAGCTTCTGGCAGCTGCATTCTGCAAAGGGAAACTCTCCTCGGGCAGCAAACCACAGCCCCAACGCGCCTCGGATCGAGAAAGCAACGCAAGCCGTTTTCACCCCCGGCCCCCCGCTCTCCATAGAGCGAACCGGGGCTGGGCTGCCCCGGCTCCCTGGGCCCTGCTGCTTTGCTGGGGGTCTCCGGTGCCTGAAACCCACTCCCCACGGGTTCTCCTTCATGGGGAAGCAGGATTGGGCGCGCAAAGGCCTTCTGCGCCCAGCCCCAGCCATGCCCCTTGAGCCAGCTTGGCCGCTCAGCGCCGAGGCCCCATCACACGGAACGCCCAAAACGAGCTTCTGGCAGCTGCATTCTGCAAAGGGAAACTCTCCTCGGGCAGCAAACCACAGCCACAACGCGCCTCGGATCGAGAAAGCAACGCAAGCCGTTTTCACCCCCGGCCCTACGCTCTCCATACGTACGAACCGGGCCTGGGCTGCCCCGGCTCCCTGGGCCCTGCTGCATTGCTGGGGGTCTCCGGTGCCCGAAACCCACTCCCCACGGGTTCTCCTTCGTGGGGATGCAGGATTCGGCGCGCGAAGTCCTTCTGCGCCCAGCCCCAGCCATGTCCCTTGAGCAAGCTCGGCCGCTCAGCGCCGAGGCCCCGTTGCACCGAAGGCCCAAAACGAGCTTCTGGGAACTGCATTCTGCAAAGGGAAACACTCCTCCGGCAGCAAACCACAGCCCCAATGCGCCTCGGATCCAGAGAGCAACGCAAGCCGTTTTTGCCCCCGGCCCTACGCTCTCCATAGCGCAACGCAGGGCAGGGCTGCCCCTGGCTACCAGAGCCCTGCTGCTTTACTGGGTGTCTTCGGCGGCCAAAACCTTCTCCCCACGGGTTCTCCTTCGTGGGGAAGCAGGATTGGGAGCGCGAAGAAGTTCTGTGCCCAGGCCCCAGCCATGCCCCCTGAGCCAGCTTGGCCACTCAGCGCCGAGGCCCCATCACACGGAACGCCCAAAACGAGCTTCTGGCAGCTGCATTCTGCAAAGGGAAACTCTCCTCGGGCAGCAAACCACAGCCCCAACACGCCTCGAATCCAGAAAGCAACGCAAGCCTTTTTCAGCCCCGACCCCAAGCTCTCCATAGGGCAAAGCGTGTAGAGCTGCCCCTGGCTCCCTGGGCCCTGCTGCTTTGCTGGGGGTCTCAGCGTTCGAAACCCACTCCCCACGGGTTTTCCTTCGTGGGGAAGCAGGATTGGGCGCGAGAAGGCCTTCTGCGCCCAGGCCCCAGCCATGCCCCCTGAGCCAGCTCGGGTGTGCAGCGCCGAAACCCCGTCGCACCGATGGCCCCAAACGAGCTTCTGGCAGCTGCATTCTGCAAAGGGAAAGTCTCCTCGGGCAGCAAACCACAGCCCCAACGCGCCTCGGATCGAGAAAGCAACGCAAGCCGTTTTCGCCCCCGGCCCTCTGCTCTCCATAGGGCGAACCGGGCCTGGGCTGCCCCGGCTCCCTGGGCCCTGCTGCTTTGCTGGGGGTCTCCGGTGCCCGAAACCCACTCCCCACGGGTTCTCCTTCGTGGGCAAGCAGGATTCGGCGCGCGAAGGCCTTCTGCGCCCAGCCCCAGCCATGCCCCTTGAGCCAGCTCGGCCGCTCAGCGCCGAGGCCCCGTTGCACCGAAGGCTCAAAACGAGCTTCTGGAAACTGCATTCTGCAAAGTGAAACACTCCTCCGGCAGCAAACCACAGCCCCAATGCGCCTCAGATCCAGAGAGCAACGCAAGCCGTTTTCGCCCCCGGCCACACGCTCTCCATAGTCCAAAGCGAGGCTGAGCTCCCTGGGCCCTGCTGCATTGCTGGGGGTTTCCAGCCCCCGAAACCTAGTCCCCATGAGTTCTCCTTCGTGGGGAGGCAGCATTGGGCGCGCGAAGGCCTTCTGCGCCCAGGCCCCAGCCATGCCCCCTGAGCCAGCACGGCCGCTCAGCGCCGAGGCCCCGTCGCACCGACAACCCGAAACAATCTTCTGGCAGCTGCAACCTGCAAAGGGAAACTCTCTTCGGGCAGCAAACCACAGACCCAACGCGCCTCGGATCGAGAAAGCAACGCAAGCCGTTTTCGCCCCCGGCCCCCCGCTCTCCTTAGAGCGAACCGGGGCAGGGCTGCCCCGGCTCCCTGGGCCCTGCTGCTTTGCTGGGTGTCTCCGGTGCCCGAAACCCACTCCCCACGGGTTCTCCTTTGTGGGCAAGCAGGATTGGGCGCGCGAAGGCCTTCTGCGCCCAAGCCCCAGCCATGCCACCTGAGCCAGCACGGCCGCTCAGCGCCGAGGCCCCGTCGCACCGACAGCCCGAAACAATCTTCTGGCAGCTGCATTCTGCAAAGGGAAACTCTCCTCGGGCAGCAAACCACAGCCCCAACGCGCCTCGGATGGAGAATGCAACGCAAGCCGTTTTCGCCCCCGGCCCCCCGCTCTCCATAGAGCGAACCGGGGCTGGGCTGCCCCGGCTCCCTGGGCCCTGCTGCTTTACTGGGTGTCTTCGGCGGCCAAAACCTTCTCCCCACGGGTTCTCCTTCGTGGGGAAGCAGGATTGGGCGCGCGAAGAAGTTCTGTGCCCAGGCCCCAGCCATGTCCCCTGAGCCAGCTTGGCCGCTCAGCGCCGAGGCCCCATCACACGGAACGCCCAAAACGAGCTTCTGGCAGCTGCATACTGCAAAGGGAAACTCTCCTCGGGCAGCAAACCACAGCCCCAACGCGCCTCGAATCCAGAAAGCAACGCAAGCCTTTTTCGGCCCCGGCCCCACGCTCTCCATAGGGCAAAGCGGGTAGAGCTGCCCCTGGCTCCCTGGGCCCTGCTGCTTTGCTGGGGGTCTCAGTGGCCGAAACCCACTCCCCACGGGTTTTCCTTCGTGGGGAAGCAGGATTGGGCGCGCGAAAGCCTTCTGCGCCCAGCCCCAGCCATGCCCCTTGAGCCAGCTCGGCCGCTCAGCGCCGAGGCCCCGTTGCACCGAAGGCCCAAAACGAGCTTCTGGGAACTGCATTCTGCAAAATGAAACACTCCTCCGGCAGCAAACCACAGCCCCAACGCGCCTCGGATCGAGAAAGCAACGCAAGCCGTTTTCGCCCCCGGCCCCCCGCTCTCCATAGAGCGAACCGGGGCAGGGCTGCCCAGGCTCCCTGGGCCCTGCTGCTTTGCTGGGGGTCTCCGGTGCCTGAAACCCACTCCGCACGGTTTCTCCTTCGTGGGGAAGCAGGAATGGGTGCGCGAAGCCTTCTGCGCCCAGGCCCCAGCCATGACCCATGAGCCGGCTCCGCCACTCAGCGCCGAGGCTCCTTTGATTCGACGGACATAAACGAACTACTGGCAGCTGCATTTTGCAAAGGGAAACTCTCCTCGGGCAGCAAACCACAGCCCCAACGCGCCTCGGATCGAGAAAGCAACGCAAGCCGTTTTCACCCCCGGCCCCCCGCTCTCCATAGAGCGAACCGGGGCTGGGCTGCCCCGGCTCCCTGGGCCCTGCTGCTTTGCTGGGGGTCTCCGGTGCCAGAAACCCACTCCCCACGGGTTCTCCTTCGTGGGGAAGCAGGATTGGGCGCGCGAAGGCCTTCTGCGCCCAGGCCCCAGCCATGCCCCCTGAGCCAGCTCGGCCGCGCAGCGCCTAGGCCCCGTCGCACCTAAGGCCCCAAACAATCTTCTGGCGGCTGCATTCTGCAAAGGGAAAATCTCCTCAGGCAGCAAACCACAGCCCCAACGCGCCTCAGATGGAGAATGCAACGCAAGCCGTTTTCGCCCCGGGCCCCCCGCTCTCCATAGAGCGAACCGGGGCTGGGCTGCCCCGGCTCCCTGGGCCCTGCTGCTTTACTGGGTGTCTTCGGCGGCCAAAACCTTCTCCCCACGGGTTCTCCTTCGTGGGGAAGCAGGATTGGGTGCGCGAAGAAGTTCTGTGCCCAGGCCCCAGCCATGTCCCCTGAGCCAGCTTGGCCGCTCAGCGCCGAGGCCCCATCACACGGAACGCCCAAAACGAGCTTCTGGCAGCTGCATTCTGCAAAGGGAAACTCTCCTCGGGCAGCAAACCACAGCCCCAATGCGCCTCGAATCCAGAAAGCAACGCAAGCCTTTTTCGGCCCCGGCCCCACGCTCTCCATAGAGCGAACCGGGGCAGGGCTGCCCAGGCTCCCTGGGCCCTGCTGCTTTGCTGGGGGTCTCCGGTGCCTGAAACCCACTCCCCACGGTTTCTCCTTCGTGGGGAAGCAGGATTGGGCGCGCGAAAGCCTTCTGCGCCCAGCCCCAGCCATGCCTCTTGAGCCAGCTCGGCCGCTCAGCGCCGAGGCCCCGTTGCACCGAAGTCCCAAAACGATCTTCTGGGAACTGCATTCTGCAAAATGAAACACTCCTCCGGCAGCAAACCACAGCCCCAACGCGCCTCGGATCGAGAAAGCAACGCAAGCCGTTTTCGCCCCCGGCCCCCCGCTCTCCATAGAGCGAACCGGGGCAGGGCTGCCCAGGCTCCCTGGGCCCTGCTGCTTTGCTGGGGGTCTCCGGTGCCCGAAACCCACTCCCCACGGGTTCTCCTTCGTGGGGAAGCAGGATTGGGCGCGCGAAGGCCTTCTGCGCCCAGGCCCCAGCCATGCCCCCTGAGCCAGCTCGGCCGCGCAGCGCCTAGGCCCCGTCGCACCGAAGGCCCCAAACAATCTTCTGGCAGCTGCATTCTGCAAAGGGAAAATCTCCTCGGGCAGCAAACCACAGCCCCAACGCGCCTCGGATGGAGAATGCAACGCAAGCCGATTTCGCCCCCGGCCCCCCGCTCTCCATAGAGCGAACCGGGGCTGGGCTGCCCCGGCTCCCTGGGCCCTGCTGCTTTACTGGGTGTCTTCGGCGGCCAAAACCTTCTCCCCACGGGTTCTCCTTCGTGGGGAAGCAGGATTGGGCGCGCGAAGAAGTTCTGTGCCCAGGCCCCAGCCATGTCCCCTGAGCCAGCTTGGCCCCTCAGCGCCGAGGCCCCATCACACGGAACGCCCAAAACGAGCTTCTGGCAGCTGCATTCTGCAAAGGGAAACTCTCCTCGGGCAGCAAACCACAGCCCCAACGCGCCTGGAATCCAGAAAGCAACGCAAGCCTTTTTCAGCCCCGGCCCCACGCTCTCCATAGGGCAAAGCAGGTAGAGCTGTCCCTGGCTCCCTGGGCCCTGCTGCTTTGCTGGGGGTCTCAGCGTCCGAAACCCACTCCCCACGGGTTTTCCTTCGTGGGGAAGCAGGATTGGGCGTGAGAAGGCCTTCTGCGCCCAGACCCCAGCCATGCCCCCTGAGCCAGCTCGGGCGCGCAGCGCCGAAGCCCCATCGCACCGATGGCCCCAAACGAGCTTCTGGCAGCTGCATTCTGCAAAGGGAAACTCTCCTCGGGCAGCAAACCACAGACTCAACGCGCCTCAGATCCAGAAAGCAATGCAAACCGTTTTCGCCACCGGCCCTCTGCTCTCCATAGGGCGAACCGGGCCTGGGCTGCCCCGGCTCCCTGGGCCCTGCTGCTTTGCTGGGGGTCTCCGGTGCCCGAAACCCACTCCCCACGGGTTCTCCTTCGTGGGGAAGCAGGATTGGGCGCGCGAAGGCCTTCTGTGCCCAGCCTCAGCCATGCCCCTTGAGCCAGCTCGGCCGCTCAGCGCCGAGGCCCCGTTGCACCGAAGGCCCAAAACGAGCTTCTGGGAACTGCATTCTGCAAAGTGAAACACTCCTCCGGCAGCAAACCACAGCCCCAATGCGCCTCAGATCCAGAGAGCAACACAAGCCGTTTTCGCCCCCGGCCCCACGCTCTCCATAGCGCAAAGCGAGGCTGGGCTGCCCCTGGCTCCCTGGGCCCTGCTGCATTGCTGGGGGTCTCCAGCGCCCGAAACCTAGTCCCCATGAGTTCTTCTTCGTGGGGAGGCAGGATTGGCCGCGCGAAGAAGTTCTGCGCCCAGTCCCCAGCCATGCCTCCTGTGCCAGCTCGGCCGCTCAGCGCCGAGGCCCCGTCGCACCGACGGCCCAAAACGAGCTTCTGGCAGCTGCATTCTGCAAAGGGAAACTCTCCTCGGGCAGCAAACCACAGCCCCAACGTGCCTCGGATCCAGAAAGCAACGCAAGCCGTTTTCGCCACCGGCCCCACGTTCTCCATAGCGCAAAGCGGGGCTGGCCTGCCCCTGGCTCCCTGGGCCCTGCTGCTTTGCTGGGGGACTCCGGCGGCGCAAACCCACTCCCCACGGGTTCTCCTTCGTGGGGAAGCAGGATTGGGCGCGCGAAGGCCTTCTGCGCCCAGCCCCAGCCATGCCCCTTGAGCCAGCTCGGCCGCTCAGCGCCGAGGCCCCGTTGCACCGAAGGCCCAAAACGAGCTTCTGGGAACTGCATTCTGCAAAGTGAAACACTCCTCCGGCAGCAAACCACAGCCCCAACGCGCCTCAGATCCAGAGAGCAACACAAGCCGTTTTCGCCCCAGGCCCCACGCTCTCCATAGCGCAAAGCGAGGCTGAGCTCCCTGGGCCCATCTGCTTTGCTGGGGGTCTCAGCGACCGAAACCCACTCCCCACGGGTTTTCCTTCGTGGGGAAGCAGGATTGGGCGCGAGAAGGCCTTCTGCGCCCAGGCCCCAGCCATTCCACCTGAGCCAGCTCGGCCGCGCAGCGCCGAGGCCCCGTCGCACCGATGGCCCCAAACGAGCTTCTGGCAGCTGCATTCTGCAAAGGGAAACTCTCCTCGGGCAGCAAACCACAGACTCAACGCGCCTCAGATCCAGAAAGCAAGGCAAGCCGTTTTCGCCACCGGCCCCACGCTCTCCATAGCGCAAAGCGGGGCTAGCCTGCCCCTGGTTCCCTGGGCCCTGCTGCTTTGCTGGGGGTCTCCGGCGGCGCAAACCCAGTCCCCAAGTGTTCTCCTTCGTGGGGAAGCAGGATTGTGCGCGCGAAAACCTTCTGCGCCCAGCCCCAGCCATGCCCCTTGAGCCAGCTCGGCCGCTCAGCGCCGAGGCCCCGTTGCACCGAAGGCCCAAAACGAGCTTCTGGGAACTGCATTCTGCAAAGGGAAACACTCCTCCGGCAGCAAACCACAGCCCCAATGCGCCTCAGATCCAGAGAGCAGCGCAAGCCGTTTTCACCCCCGGCCCCACGCTCGCCATAGCGCAAAGCGAGGCTGGGCTGCCCCTGGCTCCCTGGGCCCTGCTGCATTGCTGGGGGTCTCCAGCGCCCGAAACCTAGTCCCCATGAGTTCTCCTTCGTGGGGAGGCAGGATTGGGCGCGCGAAGAAGTTCTGCGCCCAGTCCCCAGCCATGCCTCCTGTGCCAGCTCGGCCGCTCAGCGCCGAGGCCCCGTCGCACCGACGGCCCCAAACGAGCTTCTGGCAGCTGCATTCTGCAAAGGGAAAGTCTCCTCAGGCAGCAAACCACAGCCCCAACGCGCCTCGGATCGAGAAAGCAACGCAAGCCGTTTTCGCCCCCGGCCCTCTGCTCTCCATAGGGCGAACCGGGCCTGGGCTGCCCCGGCTCCCTGGGCCCTGCTGCTTTGCTGGGGGTCTCCGGTGCCCGAAACCCACTCCCCACGGGTTCTCCTTCGTGGGGAAGCAGGATTCGGCGCGCGAAGGCCTTCTGCGCCCAGCCCCAGCCATGCCCCTTGAGCCAGCTCGGCCGCTCAGCGCCGAGGCCCCGTTGCACCGAAGGCCCAAAACGAGCTTCTGGGAACTGCATTCTGCAAAGTGAAACACTCCTCCGGCAGCAAACCACAGCCCCATTGCGCCTCAGATCCAGAGAGCAACACAAGCCGTTTTCGCCCCCTGCCCCACGCTCTCCATAGCGCAAAGCGAGGCTGAGCTCCCTGGGCCCTGCTGCATTGCTGGGGGTCTCCAGCGCCCGAAACCTAGTCCCCATGAGTTCTCCTTCGTGGGGAGGCAGGATTGGGCGCGCGAAGAAGTTCTGCGCCCAGTCCCCAGCCATGCCTCCTGTGCCAGCTCGGCCGCTCAGCGCCGAGGCCCCGTCGCACCGACGGCCCCAAACGAGCTTCTGGCAGCTGCATTCTGCAAAGGGAAAGTCTCCTCGGGCAGCAAACCACAGCCCCAACGCACCTCGGATCGAGAAAGCAACGCAAGCCGTTTTCGCCACCGGCCCCACGCTCTCCATAGCGCAAAGCGGGGCTGGCCTGCCCCTGGCTCCCTGGGCCCTGCTGCTTTGCTGGGGGACTCCGGCGGCGCAAACCCACTCCCCACGGGTTCTCCTTCGTGGGGAAGCAGGATTGGGCGCGCGAAGGCCTTCTGCGCCCAGCCCCAGCCATGCCCCTTGAGCCAGCTCGGCCGCTCAGCGCCGAGGCCCCGTTGCACCGAAGGCCCAAAACGAGCTTCTGGGAACTGCATTCTGCAAAGTGAAACACTCCTCCGGCAGCAAACCACAGCCCCAATGCGCCTCGGATCCAGAGAGCAACGCAAGCCGTTTTTGCCCCCAGCCCCACACTCTCCATAGCGCAACGCAGGGCAGGGCTGCCCCTGGCTACCAGACCCCTGCTGCTTTACTGGCTGTCTTCGGCGGCCAAAACCTTCTCCCCACGGGTTCTCCTTCGTGGGGAAGCAGGATTGGGCGCGCGAAGAAGTTCTGTGCCCAGGCCCCAGCCATGCCCCCTGAGCCAGCTCGGCCGCTCAGCGCCGAGGCCCCATCACACGGAACGCCCCAAACGAGCTTCTGGCAGCTGCATTCTGCAAAGGGAAACTCTCCTTGGGCAGCAAACCACAGCCCCAACGCTCCTCGGATCGAGAAAGCAACGCAAGCCGTTTTCGCCCCCGGCCCTACGCTCTCCATACGTACGAACCGGGCCTGGGCTGCCCCGGCTCCCTGGGCCCTGCTGCATTGCTGGGGGTCTCCGGTGCCCGAAACCCACTCCCCACGGGTTTTCCTTCGTGGGGAAGCAGGATTGGGCGCGCGAAGGCCTTCTGGGCCCAGCCACAGCCATGCCCCTTGAGCCAGCTCGGCCGCTCAGCGCCGAGGCCCCGTTGCACCGAAGGCCCAAAACGAGCTTCTGGGAACTGCATTCTGCAAAGGGAAACACTCCTCCGGCAGCAAACCACAGCCCCAATGCGCCTCGGATCCAGAGAGCAACGCAAGCCGTTTTTGCCCCCGGCCCTACGCTCTCCATAGCGCAACGCAGGGCAGGGCTGCCCCTGGCTACCAGAGCCCTGCTGCTTTACTGGGTGTCTTCGGCGGCCAAAACCTTCTCCCCACGGGTTCTCCTTCGTGGGGAAGCAGGATTGGGAGCGCGAAGAAGTTCTGTGATCAGGCCCCAGCCATGCCCCCTGAGCCAGCTTGGCCGCTCAGCGCCGAGGCCCCATCACACGGAACGCCCAAAACGAGCTTCTGGCAGCTGCATTCTGCAAAGGGAAACTCTCCTCGGGCAGCAAACCACAGCCCCAACGCGCCTCGAATCCAGAAAGCAACGCAAGCCTTTTTCAGCCCCGGCCCCACGCTCTCCATAGGGCAAAGCGGGTAGAGCTGCCCCTGGCTCCCTGGGCCCTGCTGCTTTGCTGGGGGTCTCAGCGTCCGAAACCCACTCCCCAAGGGTTTTCCTTCGTGGGGAAGCAGGATTGGGCGCGAGAAGGCCTTCTGCGCCCAGGCCACAGCCATGCCCCCTGAGCCAGCTCGGGCGCGCAGCGCCGAAGCCCCGTCGCACCGATGGCCCCAAACGAGCTTCTGGCAGCTGCATTCTGCAAAGGGAAACTCTCCTCGGGCAGCAAACCACAGACTCAACGCGCCTCAGATCCAGAAAGCAACGCAAGCCGTTTTCGCCACCGGTCCCATGCTCTCCATAGCGCAAAGCGGGGCTAGCCTGCCCCTGGCTCCCTGGGCCCTGCTGCTTTGCGGGGGTCTCCGGCGGCGCAAACCTAGTCCCCAAGTGTTCTCCTTCGTGGGGAAGCAGGATTGTGCGCGCGAAAGCCTTCTGCGCCCAGCCCCAGCCATGCCCCTTGAGCCAGCTCGGCCGCTCAGCGCCGAGGCCCCGTTGCACCGAAGGCCCAAAACGAGCTTCTGGGAACTGCATTCTGCAAAGTGAAACACTCCTCCGGCAGCAAACCACAGCCCCAATGCGCCTCAGATCCAGAGAGCAGCGCAAGCCGTTTTCGCCCCCGGCCCCAAGCTCTCAATAGCGCAAAGCGAGGCTGAGCTCCCTGGGCCCTGCTGCATTGCTGGGGGTCTCCAGCGCCCGAAACCTAGTCCCCATGAGTTCTCCTTCGTGGGGAGGCAGGATTGGGCGCGCGAAGAAGTTCTGCGACCAGGCCACAGCCATGCCTCCTGAGCCAGCTCGGCCGCTCAGCGCTGAGTCCCCATCACACGGAACGCCCCAAAGGAGCTTCTGGCGGCTGAATTCTGCAAAGGAAACTCTCCTCGGGCAGCAAACCACAGCCCCAACGCGCCTCAGATCCAGAGAGCAACGCAAGCCGTTTTTGCCCCCGGCCCCACTCTCTCCATAGCGCAAGGCGAGGCTGGGCTGCCCCTGGCTCCCTGGGCCCTGCTGCATTGCTGGGGGTCTCCAGCGCCCGAAACCTAGTCCCCATGAGTTCTCCTTCGTGGGGAGGCAGGATTGGGCGCGCGAAGAAGTTCTGCGCCCAGTCCCCAGCCATGCCTCCTGTGCCAGCTCGGCCGCTCAGCGCCGAGGCCCCGTCGCACCGACGGCCCCAAACGAGCTTCTGGCAGCTGCATTCTGCAAAGCAAACTCTCCTCGGGCAGCAAACCACAGCCCCAACGCGCCTCGGATCCAGAAAGCAACGCAAGCCGTTTTCGCCACCGGCCCCACGCTCTCCATAGCGCAAAGCGGGGCTGGCCTGCCCCTGGCTCCCTGGGCCCTGCTGCTTTGCTGGGGGACTCCGGCGGCGCAAACCCACTCCCCACGGGTTCTCCTTCGTGGGGAAGCAGGATTGGGCGCGCGAAGGCCTTCTGCGCCCAGCCCCAGCCATGCCACTTGAGCCAGCTCGGCCGCTCAGCGCCGAGGCCCCGTTGCACCGAAGGCCCAAAACGAGCTTCTGGGAACTGCATTCTGCAAAGGGAAACACTCCTCCGGCAGCAAACCACAGCCCCAATGCGCCTCGGATCCAGAGAGCAACGCAAGCCGTTTTTGCCCCCAGCCCCACACTCTCCATAGCGCAAAGCAGGGCAGGGCTGCCCCTGTCTACCAGAGCCCTGCCGCTTTACTGGGTGTCTTCGGCGTCCAAAACCTTCTCCCCACGGGTTCTCCTTCGTGGGGAAGCAGGATTGGGCGCGCGAAGAAGTTCTGTGCCCAGGCTCCAGCCATGCCCCCTGAGCCAGCTCGGCCACTCAGCGCCGAGGCCCCATCACACGGAACGCCCCAAACGAGCTTCTGGCAGCTGCATTCTGCAAAGGGAAGCTCCTCGGGCAGCAAACCACAGCCCCAACGCGCCTCGGTTCGAGAAAGCAACGCAAGCCGTTTTCGCCCCCGGCCCTACGCTCTCCATACGTACGAACCGGGCCTGGGCTGCCCCGGCTCCCTGGGCCCTGCTGCATTGCTGGGGGTCTCCGGTGCCCGAAACCCACTCCCCACGGGTTCTCCTTCGTGGGGAAGCAGGATTGGGCGCGCGAAGGCCTTCTGCGCCAGCCCCAGCCATGCCCCTTGAGCCAGCTCATCCGCTCAGCGCCGAGGCCCCGTTGCACCGAAGGCCCAAAACGAGCTTCTGGGAACTGCATTCTGCAAAGGGAAACACTCCTCCGGCAGCAAACCACAGCCCCAATGCGCCTCGGATCCAGAGAGCAACGCAAGCCGTTTTTGCCCCCGGCCCTACGTTCTCCATAGCGCAACGCAGGGCAGGGCTGCCCCTGGCTACCACAGCCCTGCTGCTTTACTGGGTGTCTTCGGCGGCCAAAACCTTCTCCCCACGGGTTCTCCTTCGTGGGGAAGCAGGATTGGGAGCGCGAAGAAGTTCTGTGCCCAGGCCCCAGCCATGCCCCCTGAGCCAGCTTGGCCGCTCAGCGCCGAGGCCCCATCACACGGAACGCCCAAAACGAGCTTCTGGCAGCTGCATTCTGCAAAGGGAAACTCTCCTCGGGCAGCAAACCACAGCCCCAACGCGCCTCGAATCCAGAAAGCAACGCAAGCCTTTTTCAGCCCCGGCCCCACGCTCTCCATAGGGCAAAACGGGTAGAGCTACCCCGGGCTCCCTGGGCCCTGCTGCTTTGCTGGGGGTCTCAGCGTCCGAAACCCACTCCCCACGGGTTTTCCTTCGTGGGGAAGCAGGATTGGGCGCGAGAAGGCCTTCTGCGCCCAGGCCCCAGCCATGCCCCCTGAGTCAGCTCGGCCGCGCAGCGCCGAAGCCCCGTCGCACCGATGGCCCCAAAGGAGCTTCTGGCAGCTGCATTCTGCAAAGGGAAACTCTCCTCGGGCAGCAAACCACAGACTCAACGCGCCTCAGATCCAAAAAGCAACGCAAGCCGTTTGCGACACCGGCCCCACGCTCTCCATAGCGCAAAGCGGGGTTAGCCTGCCCCTGGCTCCCTGGGCCCTGCTGCTTTGCTGGGGGTCTCCGGCGGCGCAAACCCAGTCCCCATGTGTTCTCCTTCGTGGGGAAGCAGGATTGTGCGCGCGAAAGCCTTCTGCGCACAGCCCCAGCCATGCCCCTTGAGCCAGCTCGGCCGCTCAGCACCGAGGCCCCGTTGCACCGAAGTCCCAAAACGAGCTTCTGGGAACTGCATTCTGCAAAATGAAACACTCCTCCGGCAGCAAAACACAGCCCCAATGCGCCTCAGATCCAGAGAGCAGCGCAAGCCGTTTTCGCCCCCGGCCCCACACTCTCCATAGCGCAAAGCGAGGCTGGGCTGCCCCTGGCTCCCTGGATCCTGCTGCTTTGCTGGGGGTCTCCGGCGCCCGAAACCCACTCCCCACAGGTTCTCCTTCGTGGGGAGGCAGGATTGGGCGCGCGAAGAAGTTCTGCGCCCAGTCCCCAGCCATGCCTCCTGTGCCAGCTCGGCCGCTCAGCGCCGAGGCCCCGTCGCACCGACGGCCCCAAACGAGCTTCTGGCAGCTGCATTCTGCAAAGGGAAAGTCTCCTCGGGCAGCAAACCACAGCCCCAACGCGCCTCGGATCGAGAAAGCAACGCAAGCCGTTTTCGCCCCCGACCCTCTGCTCTCCATAGGGCGAACCGGGCCTGGGCTGCCCCGGCTCCCTGGGCCCTGCTGCTTTGCTGGGGGTCTCCGGTGCCCGAAACCCAGTCCCCACGGGTTCTCCTTCGTGGGGAAGCAGGATTGGGCGCGCGAAGGCCTTCTGCGCCCAGCCCCAGCCATGCCCCTTGAGCCAGCTCGGCCGCTCAGCGCCAAGGCCCCGTTGCACCGAAGGCCAAAAACGAGCTTCTGGGAACTGCATTCTGCAAAGTGAAACACTCCTCCGGCAGCAAACCACAGCCCCAATGCGCCTCAGATCCAGAGAGCAACCCAAGCCGTTTTCGCCCCCGGCCCCCCGCTCTACATAGAGCGAACCGGGGCAGGGCTGCCCAGGCTCCCTGGGCCCTGCTGCTTTGCTGGGGGTCTCCAGCCCCCGAAACCTAGTCCCCATGAGTTCTCCTTGGTGGGGAGGCAGGATTGGGCGCGCGAAGAAGTTCTGGGCCCAGTCCCCAGCCATGCCTCCTGTGCCAGCTTGGCCGCTCAGCGCCGAGGCCCCATCACACGGAACGCCCCAATCGAGCTTCTGGCAGCTGCATTCTGCAAAGGGAAAGTCTCCTCGGGCAGCAAACCACAGCCCCAACGCGCCTCGGATCGAGAAAGCAACGCAAGCCGTTTTCGCCCCCGGCCCTCTGCTCTCCATAGGGCGAACCGGGCCTGGGCTGCCCCGGCTCCCTGGGCCCTGCTGCTTTGCTGGGGGTCTCCGGTGCCCGAAACCCACTCCCCACGGGTTCTCCTTCCTGGGGAAGCAGGATTGGGCGCGCGAAGGCCTTCTGCGCCCAGCCCCAGCCATGCCCCTTGAGCCAGCTCGGCCGCTCAGCGCCGAGGCCCGTCGCACCGAAGGCCCCAAACAATCTTCTGGCAGCTGCATTCTGCAAAGGGAAAATCTCCTCGGGCAGCAAACCACAGCCCCAACGCGCCTTGGATGGAGAATGCAACGCAAGCCGTTTTCGCCCCGGGCCCCCCGCTCTCCATAGAGCGAACCGGGGCTGGGCTGCCCCGTCTCCCTGGGCCCTGCTGCTTTACTGGGTGTCTTCGGCGGCCAAAACCTTCTCCCCACGGGTTCTCCTTCGTGGGGAAGCAGGATTGGGCGCGCGAAGAAGTTCTGTGCCCAGGCCCCAGCCATGCCCCCTGAGCCAGCTTGGCCGCTCAGCGCCGAGGCCCCATCACACGGAACGCCCAAAACGAGCTTCTGGCAGCTGCATTCTGCAAAGGGAAACTCTCCTCGGGCAGCAAACCACAGCCCCAACGCGCCTCGAATCCAGAAAGCAACGCAAGCCTTTTTCGGCCCCGGCCCCACGCTCTCCATAGGGCAAAGCGGGTAGAGCTACCCCGGGCTCCCTGGGCCCTGCTGCTTTGCTGGGGGTCTCAGCGTCCGAAACCCACTCCCCACGGGTTTTCCTTCGTGGGGAAGCAGGATTGGGCGCGCGAAAGCCTTCTGCGCCCAGCCCCAGCCATGCCCCTTGAGCCAGCTCGGCCGCTCAGCGCCGAGGCCCCGTTGCACCGAAGGCCCAAAACGAGCTTCTGGGAACTGCATTCTGCAAAATGAAACACTCCTCCGGCAGCAAACCACAGCCCCAATGCGCCTCAGATCCAGAGAGCAACACAAGGCGTTTTCGCCCCCGGCCCCACGCTCTCCATAGCGCAAAGCGAGGCTGAGCTCCCTGGGCCCTGCTGCATTGCTGGGGGTCTCCAGCGCCCGAAACCTAGTCCCCATGAGTTCTCCTTCGTGGGGAGGCAGGATTGGGCGCGCGAAGAAGTTCTGCGCCCAGTCCCCAGCCATGCCTCCTGTGCCAGCTCGGCCGCTCAGCGCCGAGGCCCCGTCGCACCGACGGCCCAAAACGAGCTTCTGGCAGCTGCATTCTGCAAAGGGAAACTCTCCTCGGGCAGCAAACCACAGCCCCAACGTGCCTCGGATCCAGAAAGCAACGCAAGCCGTTTTCGCCACCGACCCCACGCTCTCCATAGCGCAAATCGGGGCTGGCCTGCCCCTGGCTCCCTGGGCCCTGCTGCTTTGCTGGGGGTCTCCGGCGGCGCAAACCCACTCCCCACGGGTTCTCCTTCGTGGGGAAGCAGGATTGGGCGCGCGAAGGCCTTCTGCGCCCAGCCCCAGCCATGCCCCTTGAGCCAGCTCGGCCGCTCAGCGCCGAGGCCCCGTTGCACCGAAGGCCCAAAACGAGCTTCTAGGAACTGCATTCTGCAAAGGGAAACACTCCTCCGGCAGCAAACCACAGCCCCAATGCGCCTCGGATCCAGAGAGCAACGCAAGCCGTTTTTGCCCCCGGCCCTACGCTCTCCATAGCGCAACGCAGGGCAGGGCTGCCCCTGGCTACCAGAGCCCTGCTGCTTTACTGGGTATCTTCGGCGGCCAAAACCTTCTCCCCACGGGTTCTCCTTCGTGGGGAAGCAGGATTGGGCGCGCGAAGAAGTTCTGTGCCCAGGCCCCAGCCATGCCCCCTGAGCCAGCTTGGCCGCTCAGCGCCGAGGCCCCATCACACGGAACGCCCAAAACGAGCTTCTGGCAGCTGCATTCTGCAAAGGGAAACTCTCCTCGGGCAGCAAAACACAGACTCAACGCGCCTCAGATCCAGAAAGCAACGCAAGCCGTTTTCGCGACCGGCCCCACGCTCTCCAAAGCGCAAAGCGGGGCTGGCCTGCCCCTGGCTCCCTGGGCCCTGCTGCTTTGCTGGGGGTCTCGGCGGCCGACACCCACTCCCCACGGGTTTTCCTTCGTGGGGAAGCAGGATTGGGCGCGCGAAGGCCTTTTGCGCCCAGTCCCCAGCCATGCCTCCTGTGCCAGCTCGGCCGCTCAGCGCCGAGGCACCATCGCACCGACGGCCCCAAACGACCTTCTGGCAGCTGCATTCTGCAAAGGGAAAGTCTCCTCGGGCAGCAAACCACAGCCCCAACGCGCCTCGGTTCGAGAAAGCAACGCAAGCCGTTTTCGCCCCCGGCCCTCCGCTCTCCATACGTAGGAACCGGGCCTGGGCTGCCCCGGCTCCCTGGGCCCTGCTGCTTTGGTGGGGGTCTTTGGCGGCCGAAACCCACTCCCCACGTGTTCCCCTTCGTGGGGAAGCAGGATTGGGCGCGCGAAGAAGTTCTGCGCCCAGTCCCCAGCCATGCCTCCTGTGCCAGCTCGGCCGCTCAGCGCCGAGGCCCCGTCGCACCGACGGCCCCAAACGAGCTTCTGGCAGCTGCATTATGCAAAGGGAAAGTCTCCTCGGGCAGCAAACCACAGCCCCAACGCGCCTCGGTTCGAGAAAGCAACGCAAGCCGTTTTCGCCCCCGGCCCTCCGCTCTCCATACGTACGAACCGGGCCTGGGCTCCCCGGCTCCCTGGGCCCTGCTGCTTTGCTGGGGGTCTTGGCGGCCGACACCCACTCCCCACGGGTTTTCCTTCGTGGGGAAGCAGGATTGGGCGCGCGAAAGCCTTCTGCGCCCAGCCCCAGCCATGCCCCTTGAGCCAGCTCGGCCGCTCAGCGCCGAGGCCCCGTTGCACCGAAGGCCCAAACCGAGCTTCTGGGAACTGCATTCTGCAAAATGAAACACTCCTCCGGCAGCAAACCACAGCCCCAATGCGCCTCAGATCCAGAGAGCAACACAAGCCGTTTTCGCCCCCGGCCCCACGCTCTCCATAGCGCAAAGCGAGGCTGAGCTCCCTGGGCCCTGCTGCATTGCTGGGGGTCTCCGGTGCCCGAAACCCACTCCCCACGGGTTCTCCTTCCTGGGGAAGCAGGATTGGGCGCGCGAAGGCCTTCTGCGCCCAGCCCCAGCCATGCCCCTTGAGCCAGCACGGCCGCTCAGCGCCGAGGCCCGTCGCACCGAAGGGCCCAAACAATCTTCTGGCAGCTGCATTCTGCAAAGGGAAAATCTCCTCGGGCAGCAAACCACAGCCCCAACGCGCCTCGGATCGAGAAAGCAACGCAAGCCGTTTTCGCCCCCGGCACCGGGCTCGCAATAGGGCGAATCGGGGCAGGGCTGCCCCGGCTGCCTGGGCCCTGCTGCTTTGCTGGGGGTCTCCGTTGCCCGAAACCCACTCCCCACGGGTTCTCATTCGTGGGGAAGTAGGATTGGGCGCGCAAAGGCCTTCTGCGCCCAGGCCCCAGCCATGCCCCCTGAGCCAGCTAGGCCGCGCAACGCCTAGGCCCCGTCGCAGCGACTGCCCCAAACAATTTTCTAGCAGCTGCATTCTGCAAAGGGAAACTCTCCTCGGGCAGCAAACCACAGACCCAACGCGCCTCGGATGGAGAATGCAACGCAAGCCGTTTTCGCCCCCGGCCCCCCGCTCTCCATAGAGCGAAATAGGGCTGGGCTCCCCAGGCTCCCTGGGCCCTGCTGCTTTGCTGGGGGTCTCCGGTGCCCGAAACCCACTCCCCACGGGTTCTCCTTCGTGGGGAAGCAGGATTGGGCGCGCGAAGGCCTTCTGCGCCCAGGCCCCAGCCATGCCCCCTGAGCCAGCTCGGCCGCTCAGCGCCTACGCCCCGTCGCACCGACAGCCCGAAACAATCTTCTGGCAGCTGCATTCTGCAAAGGGGAACTCTCCTCGGGCAGCAAACGACAGCCCCAACGCGCCTCGGATCGAGAAAGCAACGCAAACCGTTTTCGCCCCCGGACCCCCGCTCTCCATAGAGCGAACCGGGGCTGGGCTGCCCAGCCTCCCTGGGCCCTGCTGCTTTGCTGGGGTCTCCGGTGCCCGAAACCCACTCCCCACGGGTTCTCCTTCGTGGGGAAGCAGGATTGGGCGCACGAAGGCCTTCTGCGCCCAGACCCCAGCCATGCCCCCTGAGCCAGCTCGGCCGCGCAGCGCCTAGGCCCCGTCGCACCAACGGCCCCAAACAATCTGGCAGCTGCATTCTGCAAAGGGACCCATGAGCCGGCTCCGCCACTCAGCGCCGAGGCTCCTTTGAATCGACGGACATAAACGAACTACTGGCAGCTGCATTTTGCAAAGGGAAACTCTCCTCTGGCAGCAAACCACAGCCCCAACGCGCCTCGGATCGAGAAAGCAACGCAAGCCGTTTTCACCCCCGGCCCCCCGCTCTCCATAGAGCGAACCGGGGCTGGGCTGCCCCGGCTCCCTGGGCCCTGCTGCTTTGCTGGGGGTCTCCGGTGCCCGAAAGCCACTCCCCACGGGTTCTCCTTCGTGGGGAAGCAGGATTCGGCGCGCGAAGGCCTTCTGCGCCCAGCCCCAGGCATGCCCCTTGAGCCAAGTCGGCCGCTCAGCACCGAGGCCCCGATGCACCGAAGGCCCAAAACGATCTTCTGGGAACTGCATTCTGCAAAGTGAAACACTCCTCCGGCAGCAAACCACAGCCCCAATGCGCCTCAGATCCAGAGAGTAACACAAGCCGTTTTCGCCCCCGGCCCCACGCTCTCCATAGCGCAAAGCGAGGCTGGGATGCCCCTGGCTCCCTGGGCCCTGCTGCATTGCTGGGGGTCTCCAGCGCCCGAAACCTAGTCCCCATGTGTTCTCCTTCGTGGGGAGGCAGGATTGGGCGCGCGAAGAAGTTCTGCGCCCAGTCCCCAGCCATGCCACCTGTGCCAGCTCGGCCGCTCAGCGCCGAGGCCCCGTCCCACCGACGGCCCCAAACGAGCTTCTGGCAGCTGCATTCTGCAAAGGGAAACTCTCCTCGGGCAGCAAACCACAGCCCCAACGCGCCTCGGATCGAGAAAGCAACGCAAGCCGTTTTCACCCCTGGCCCCCCGCTCTCCATAGAGCGAACCGGGGCTGGGCTGCCCCGGCTCCCTGGGCCCTGCTGCTTTGCTGGGGGTCTCCGGTGCCAGAAACCCACTCCCCACGGGTTCTCCTTCGTGGGGAAGCAGGATTGGGCGCGCGAAGGCCTTCTGCGCCCAGACCCCAGCCATGCCCCCTGAGCCAGCTCGGCCGCGCAGCGCCTAGGCCCCGTCGCACCGACGGCCCCAAACAATCTTCTGGCAGCTGCATTCTGCAAAGGGAAACTCTCCTCGGGCAGCAAACCACAGCCCCAACGCGCCTCGGATGGAGAAAGCAACGCAAGCCGTTTTCGCCCCCGGCCCCCCGCTCTCCATAGGGCGAAATTGGGCTGGGCTGCCCCGGCTCCCTGGGCCCTGCTGCTTTGCTGGGTGTCTCCGGTGTCCGAAACCCACTCCCCACGGGTTCTCCTTTGTGGGGAAGCAGGATTGGGCGCGCGGAGGCCTTTTGCGCCCAGGCCACAGCCATGCCCCCTGAGCCAGCACGGCCGCTCAGCGCATAGGCCCCGTCGCACCGACGGCCCCAAACAATCTTCTGGCACCTGCATTTTGCAAAGGGAAACACTCCTCGGGCAGCAAACCAAAGCCCCAACGCGCCTCGGATCGAGAAAGCAACGCAAGCCGTTTTCGCCCCCGGACCCCCGCTCTCCATAGGGCGAACCGGGGCTGGGCTGCCCAGCCTCCCTGGGCCCTGCTGCTTTGCTGGGGGTCTCCGGTGTCCGAAACCCACTCCCCACAGGTTCTCCTTCGTGGGGAAGCAGGATTGGACGCGCGAAGCCTTCTGCGCCCAGGCCCCAGACATGCCCCCTGAGCCAGCACGGCCGCTCAGCGCCTAGGCCCCGTCGCACCGACGGCCCCAAATAATCTTCTGGCAGCTGCATTCTGCAAAGGGAAACTCTCCTCGGGCAGCAAACCACAGCCCCAACGCGCCTCGGATCAAGAAAGCAATGCAGGCCGTTTTCGCCCCAGGCCCCCCGCTCTCCATATGGCAAACCGGGGCTGTGCTGCCCTGGCTCCTTGGGCCCTGCTGCTTTGCTGGGGGTCTCCGGTGCCCGAAACCCACTCCCCACGGGTTCTGCTTCGTGGTTAATCAGGATTGGGCGCACGAAGGCTTTCTGCGCCCAGGCCCCAGCCATGCCCCCTGAGCCAGCTCGGCCTCTCAGCGCCGAGGCCCCGTCGCACCGCTGGTCCGAAGCAAACTTCTGGCAGCTGCAACCTGCAAAAGGAAACTCTCCTCGGGCAGCAAACCACAGCCCCAACGCGCCTCGGATCGAGAAAGCAACGCAAGCCGTTTTCGCACCCGGCCCACGCCACTCCATAGGGCGAACCGGGGCTGGGCTGCCCCGGCTCCCTGGGCCCTGCTGCTTTGCTGGGGGTCTCCGGTGCCCGAAACCCACTCCCCACGGGTTCTCCTTCGTGGGGAAGCGGGATTGGGCGCGCGAAGGCCTTCTGCTCCCAGGCCCCATCCATGCCCCTTGGGCCAGCTCGGCCAATCTGAGCCGAGGCCCCATCGCACCGATGGCCTGAAACAATCTTCTGGCAGCTGCATTCTGCAAAGGGAAACACTCCTCAGGCAGCAAACCACAACCCCAACGCGCCTCGGATCGAGAAAGCAACGCAAGCCGTTTTCGCCCCCGGCACCGCGCTGCTCATAGGGCGAATCGGGGCAGGGCTGCCCCGGCTGCCTGGGCCCTGCTGCTTTGCTGGGCGTCTCCGGTGCCCGAAACCCACTCCCCATGGGTTCTCCTTCGTGGGGAAGCGGGATTGGGCGCGCGAAGGCCTTCTGCGCCCAGGCCCCAGCCATGCCCCCTGAGCCAGCTCGTCCGATCAGCGCCGAGGCCCCGTCGCACCGACGGCGCCAAACAATCTTCTGGCAACTGCATTCTGCAAAGGGAAACTCTCCTCGGGCAGCAAACCACAGCCCCAACGCGCCTCGGATCGAGAAAGCAACGCAAGCCGTTTTCGCCCCCGGCCCCCCGCTATCAATAGAGCGAACCGGGGCTGGGCTGCCCAGGCTCCCTGGGCCCTGCTGCTTTGGTGGGGGTCTCCGGTGCCCGAAACCTACTCCCCACGTGTTCTCCTTCGTGGGGAAGCAGGATTGGACGCGCGAAGCCTTCTGCTCCCAGGCCCCAGCCATGCCCACTGAGCCAGCACGGCCGCTCAGCGTCTAGGCCCCGTCGCACCGACGGCCCAAAACAATCTTCTGGCAGCTGCATTCTGCAAAGGGAAACTCTCCTCGGGCAGCAAACCACAGCCCCAACGCGCCTCGGATCGAGAAAGCAATGCAGGCCGTTTTCGCCCCCGGCCCCCCGCTCTCCATATGGCGAACCGGGGCTGGGCTGCCCTGGCTCCTTGGGTCCTGCTGCTTTGCTGGGTGCCTCCGGTGCCCGAAACCCACTCCCCACGGGTTCTCCTTCGTGGGGAAGCAGGATTGGGCGCTCGAAGGCCTTCTGCGCCCAGGCCCCAGCCATGCCCCCTGAGCCAGCTCGGCGACTCAGCGCCGAGGCCCCGTCGCACCGACGGCCCCAAACAATCTTCTGGCAGCTGCATTCTGCAAAGGGAAACTCTCCTCGGGCAGCAAACCACAGCCCCAACGCGCCTCGGATCGAGAAAGCAACGCAAGCTGTTTTCGCCCCCGGCCCCTACAACTCCAAAGGGCGAACCGGGGCTGGGCTGCCCTGGCTCCCTGGGCCCTGCTGCTTTACTGGGGGTCTCCGGTGCCCGAAACCCACTCCCCACGGGTTCTCCTTCGTGGTTAATCAGGATTGGGTGCGGGAAGCCTTCTGCGCCCAGGCCCCAGCCATGCCCCCTGAGCCAGCTCGGCCTCTCAGCGCCGAGGCCCCGTCGCACCGATGGCCCGAAGCAATCTTCTGGCAGCTGCAACCTGCAAAGGGAAACTCTCCTAGGGCAGCAAACCACAGCCCCAACGCGCCTCGGATCGAGAAAGCAACGCAAGCCGTTTTCGCCCCCGGTCCCCCGCTCTCCATAGAGCGAACCGGGGCTGGGCTGCCCCGGCTCCCTGGGCCCTGCTGCTTTGCTGGGTGTCTCCGGTGCCTGAAACCCACTCCCCACGGGTTCTCCTTCGTGGGGAAGCAGGATTGGGCGCGCGAAGCCTTCTGCGCCCAGGCCTCAGCCATGCCCCCTGAGCCGGCTCCGCCACTCAGCGCCAAGGCTCCTTCGAATCGAGGGCCATAAACGAACTTCTGGCAGCTGCATTCTGCAAAGGGAAACTCTCCTCGGGCAGCAAACCACAGCCCCAACGCGCCTCGGATCGAGAAAGCAACGCAAGCCGTTTTCGGCCCGGACCCCCGCTCACCATAGAGCGAACCGGGGCTGGGCTGCCCCGGCTCCCTGGGCCCTGCTGCTTTGCTGGGGGTCTCCGGTGCCCGAAACCCACTCCCCACGGGTTCTCCTTTGTGGGGAAGCAGGATTGGGCGCGCGAAGGCTTTCTGCGCCCAGGCCCCAGCCATGCCCCCTGAGCCAGCACGTCCGCTCAGCGCCGAGGCCCCATCGCACCGACGGCCCGAAACAATCTTCTGGCAGCTGCATTCTGCAAAGGGAAACTCTCCTAGGGCAGCAAACCACAGCCCCAACGCGCCTCGGATCGAGAAAGCAACGCAAGTCGTTTTCGCCCCCGGCCCCCCGCTCTCCATAGAGCGAACCGGGGCTGGGCTGCCCCAGCTCCCTGGGCCCTGCTGCTTTGCTGGGGGTCTCCGGTGCCCGAAACCCACTCCCCACTGGTTCTCCTTCGTGGGGAAGCAGGATTGGGCGCGCGAAGCCTTCTGCGCCCAGGCCCCAGACATGCCCCCTGAGCCGGCTCCGCCACTCAGCGCCGAGGCTCCTTCGAATCGAGGGCCATAAACGAACTTCTGGCAGCTGCATTTTGCAAAGGGAAACTCTCCTCGGGCAGCAAACCACAGCCCCAACGCGCCTCGGATCGAGAAAGCAACGCAAGCCGTTTTCGCCCCCGGCCCCCGCCACTCCATAGGGCGAACCGGGGCTGGGCTGCCCCGGCTCCCTGGGCCCTGCTGCTTTGCTGGGGGTCTCCGGTGCCCGAAACCCACTCCCCACGGGTTCTCCTTCGTGGGGAAGCAGGATTGGGCGCGGGAAGCCTTCTGCGCCCAGGCCCCAGCCATGCCCCCTGAGCCAGCTCGGCCTCTCTGCGCCGAGGCCCCGTCGCACCGATGGCCCGAAGCAATCTTCTGGCAGCTGCAACCTGCAAAGGGAAACTCTCCTTGGGCAGCAAACCACAGCCCCAACGCGCCTCGGATCGAGAAAGCAACGCAAGCCGTTTTCGCTCCCGGCCCACGCCACTGCATAAGGCGAACCGGGGCTGGGCTGCCCCGGCTCCCTGGGCCCTGCTGCTTTGCTGGGTGTCTCCGGTGCCCGAAACTAACTCCCCACGGATTCTCCTTTGTGGGGAGGCAGGATTGGGTGCGCGAAGGCCTTCTGCGCCCAGGCCCCAGCCATGCCCCCTGAGCCAGCACGGCCGCTCAGCGCTGAGGCCCCGTCGCACCGACGGCCCGAAACAATCTTCTGGCAGCTGCATTCTGCAAAGGGAAACTCTCCTCGGGCAGCAAACCACAGCCCCAACGCGCCTCGGATCGAGAAAGCAACGCAAGCTGTTTTTGCTCCCGGACCCCCGCTCTCCATAGAGCGACCCGGGGCTGGGCTGCCCAGCGTCCCTGGGCCCTGCTGCTTTGCTGGGGGTCTCCGGTGCCCGAAACCCACTCCCCACGGGTTCTCCTTCGTGGGGAAGCAGGATTGGGCGCGCAAAGGCCTTCTGCGCCCAGGTCCCAGCCATGCCCCCTGAGCCAGCTCGGCCGCGCAGGGCCTAGGCCCCATCGCACCTACGGCCCCAAACAATCTTCTGGCAGCTGCATTCTGCAAAGGGAAACTCTCCTCGGGCAGCAAACCACAGCCCCAACGCGACTCGGATCGAGAAAGCAACGCAATCTGTTTTCGCCCCCGGCCCCCCCAACTCCATAGGGCGAACCGGGGCTGGGCTGCCCTGGCTCCCTGGGCCCTGCTGCTTTACTGGGGGTCTCCGGTGCCCGAAACCCACTCCCCACGGGTTCTCCTTCGTGGTTAATCAGGATTGGGTGCGGGAAGCCTTCTGCGCCCAGGCCCCAGCCATGCCCCCTGAGCCAGCTCGGCCTCTCAGCGCCGAGGCCCCGTCGCACCGATGGCCCGAAGCAATCTTCTGGCAGCTGCAACCTGCAAAGGGAAACTCTCTTTGGGCAGCAAACCACAGCCCCAACGCGCCTCGGATCGAGAAAGCAATGCAAGCCGTTTTGGTCCCCGGCCGCCCCCACTCCATAGGGCGAACCGGCGCTGGGCTGCCCTGGCTCCCTGGGCCCTGCTGCTTTGCTGGGTGTCTCCGGTGCCCGAAACCCACTCCCCACGGATTCTCCTTCGTGGGGAAGCAGGATTGGGCGCGCGAAGCCTTCTGCGCCCAGGCCTCAGCCATGCCCCCTGAGCCGGCTCCGCCACTCAGCGCCAAGGCTCCTTCGAATCGAGGGCCATAAACGAACTTCTGGCAGCTGCATTCTGCAAAGGGAAACTCTCCTCGGGCAGCAAACCACAGCCCCAACGCGCCTCGGATCGAGAAAGCAACGCAAGCCGTTTTCGGCCCGGACCCCCGCTCTCCATAGAGCGAACCGGGGCTGGGGTGCCCCGGCTCCCTGGGCCCTGCTGCTTTGCTGGGTGTCTCCAGTGCCCGAAACCCACTCCCCACGGGTTCTCCTTTGTGGGGAAGCAGGATTGGGCGCGCGAAGGCCTTCTGCGCCCAGGCCCCAGCCATGCCCCCTGAGCCAGCACGTCCGCTCAGCGCCGAGGCCCCGTCGCACCGACGGCCCGAAACAATCTTCTGGCAGCTGCATTCTGCAAAGGGAAACTCTCCTCGGGCAGCAAACCACAGCCCCAACGCGCCTCTGATCGAGAAAAAACTGCAAGCTGTTTTCCCCCCCGACCCCCCACTCTCCATAAAGGTAACCGGGGCTGGGCTGCCCTGGCTCCTTGGGCCCTGCTGCTTTGCTGGGGGTCTCCGGTGCCCGAAACCCACTCCCCACGGGTTCTCCTTCGTGGGGAAGCAGGATTGGCCGCGCGAAGCCTTCTGCGCCCAGGCCCCAGCCATGCCCCCTGAGCCAGCTCAGCCGCTCAGCGCCGAGGCCCCGTTGCACCGACGGCCCCAAACAATCTTCTGGCAGCTGCATTCTGCAAAGGGAAACTCTCCTCGGGCAGCAAACCACAGCCCCAACGCGCCTCGGATCGAGAAAGCAATGCAGGCCGTTTTCGCCCACGGCCCCCCGCTCTCCATACGGCGAACCGGGGCTGGGCTGCCCTGGCTCCTTGGGCCCTGCTGCTTTGCTGGGGATCTCCGGTGCCTGAAACCCACTCCCCACGGGTTCTCCTTCGTGGGAAAGCAGGATTGGGCGCGCGAATGCCTTCTGCGCCCAGGCCCCAGGCATGCCCCCTGAGCCAGCTCGGCGACACAGCGCCGAGGCCCCTTCGCACCGACGGCCCCAAACGATCTCCCGGCAGCTGCAACCTGCAAAGGTAAACTCTCCTCGGGCAGCAAACCACAGCCCCAACGCGCCTCGGATCGAGAAAGCAACGCAAGCCGTTTTCGCCCCCGGCCCCCCGCTCTCCATAGGGCGAACCTGGGCTGGGCTGCCCTGGCTCCCTGGGCCCTGCTGCTTTACTGGGGGTCTCCGGTGCCCGAAACCCACTCCCCACGGGTTCTCCTTCGTGGTTAATCAGGATTGGGTGCGGGAAGCCTTTGCGCCCAGGCCCCAGCCATGCCCCCTGAGCCAGCTCGGCCTCTCAGCGCCGAGGCCCCGTCGCACCGATGGCCCGAAGCAATCTTCTGGCAGCTGCAACCTGCAAAGGGAAACTCTCTTTGGGCAGCAAACCACAGCCCCAACGCGCCTCGGATCGAGAAAGCAATGCAAGCCGTTTTGGTCCCCGGCCGCCCCCACTCCATAGGGCGAACCGGCGCTGGGCTGCCCTGGCTCCCTGGGCCCTGCTGCTTTGCTGGGTGTCTCCGGTGCCCGAAACCCACTCCCCACGGATTCTCCTTTGTGGGGAAGCAGGATTGGGTGCGCGAAGGCCTTCTGCGCCCAGGCCCCAGCCATGCCCCCTGAGCCAGCACGGCCGCTCAGCGCTGAGGCCCCGTCGCACCGACGGCCCGAAACAATCTTCTGGCAGCTGCATTCTGCAAAGGGAAACTCTCCTCGGGCAGCAAACCACAGCCCCAACGCGCCTCGGATCGAGAAAGCAACGCAAGCCGTTTTCGCCCCCGGCCCCCCGCTCTCCATAGAGCGAACCGGGGCTGGGCTGCCACGGCTCCCTGGGCCCTGCTGCTTTGCTGGGTGTCTCCGGTGCCCGAAACCCACTCCCCACGGATTCTCCTTCGTGGGGAAGCAGGATTGGGCGCGCGAAGCCTTCTGCGCCCAGGCCTCAGCCATGCCCCCTGAGCCGGCTCCGCCACTCAGCGCCAAGGCTCCTTCGAATCGAGGGCCATAAACGAACTTCTGGCAGCTGCATTCTGCAAAGGGAAACTCTCCTCGGGCAGCAAACCACAGCCCCAACGCGCCTCGGATCGAGAAAGCAACGCAAGCCGTTTTCGGCCCGGACCCCCGCTCTCCATAGAGCGAACCGGGGCTGGGGTGCCCCGGCTCCCTGGGCCCTGCTGCTTTGCTGGGTGTCTCCAGTGCCCGAAACCCACTCCCCACGGGTTCTCCTTTGTGGGGAAGCAGGATTAGGCGCGCGAAGGCCTTCTGCGCCCAGGCCCCAGCCATGCCCCCTGAGCCAGCACGTCCGCTCAGCGCCGAGGCCCCGTCGCACCGACGGCCCGAAACAATCTTCTGGCAGCTGCATTCTGCAAAGGGAAACTCTCCTCGGGCAGCAAACCACAGCCCCAACGCGCCTCGGATCGAGAAAGCAATGCAGGCCGTTTTCGCCCACGGCCCCCCGCTCTCCATACGGCGAACCGGGGCTGGGCTGCCCTGGCTCCTTGGGCCCTGCTGCTTTGCTGGGGATCTCCGGTGCCTGAAACCCACTCCCCACGGGTTCTCCTTCGTGGGAAAGCAGGATTGGGCGCGCGAATGCCTTCTGCGCCCAGGCCCCAGGCATGCCCCCTGAGCCAGCTCGGCGACACAGCGCCGAGGCCCCTTCGCACCGACGGCCCCAAACGATCTCCCGGCAGCTGCAACCTGCAAAGGGAAACTCTCCTCGGGCAGCAAACCACAGCCCCAACGCGCCTCGGATCGAGAAAGCAACGCAAGCCGTTTTCGCCCCCGGCCCCCCGCTCTCCATAGGGCGAACCTGGGCTGGGCTGCCCTGGCTCCCTGGGTCCTGCTGCTTTGCTGGGGGTCTCCGGTGCCCGAATCCCACTCCCCACGGGTTCTCCTTCGTGGGGAAGGAGGATTGGGCGTGCGAGGCCTTCTGCGCCCACGCCCCAGCCATTCCCCCTGAGCCAGCTCGGCTGCTCAGCGCAGAGGCCCCGTCACACCGAAGGCCCGAAGCAATCTTCTGGCAGCTGAAACCTGCAAAGGGAAACTCTCCTCGGGCAGCAAACCACAGCCCCAACGCGCCTCGGAACGAGAAAGCACTGCAAGCCGTTTTCGCCCCCGACCCCCCACTCTCCATAAAGGTAACCGAGGCTGGGCTGCCCCGGCTCCCTGGGCCCTGCTGCTTTGATGGGGGTCTCCGGTGCCCGAAACCCACTCCCCACGGGTTCTCCTTCGTGGGGAAGCAAGATTGGGCGCGCGAAGACCTTCTGCGCCCAGGCCCCAGCCATGCCCCATGAGCCAGCTCGGCCGCGCAGCGCCGAGGCCCCGTCGCACCGACGGCCCCAAACAATCTTCTGGCAGCAGCATTCTGCAAAGGGAAACTCTCCTCGGGCAGCAAACCACAGCCCCAACTCGCCTCTGATCGAGAAAAAACTGCAAGCTGTTTTCCCCCCCGACCCCCCACTCTTCATAAAGGTAACCGGGGCTGGGCTGCCCCGGCTCCTTGGGCCCTGCTGCTTTGCTGGGGGTCTCGGGTGCCCAAAACCCACTCCCCACGGGTTCTCCTTCGTGGGGAAGCAGGATTGGGCGCGCGAAGCCTTCTGCGCCCAGGCCCCAGGCATGCCCCCTGAGCCAGCTCGGCGACACAGCGCCGAGGCCCCTTCGCACCGACGGCCCCAAACGATCTCCCGGCAGCTGCAACCTGCAAAGGTAAACTCTCCTCGGGCAGCAAACCACAGCCCCAACGCGCCTCGGATCGAGAAAGCAACGCAAGCCGTTTTCGCCCCCGGCCCCCCGCTCTCCATAGGGCGAACCTGGGCTGGGCTGCCCTGGCTCCCTGGGCCCTGCTGCTTTACTGGGGGTCTCCGGTGCCCGAAACCCACTCCCCACGGGTTCTCCTTCGTGGTTAATCAGGATTGGGTGCGGGAAGCCTTTGCGCCCAGGCCCCAGCCATGCCCCCTGAGCCAGCTCGGCCTCTCAGCGCCGAGGCCCCGTCGCACCGATGGCCCGAAGCAATCTTCTGGCAGCTGCAACCTGCAAAGGGAAACTCTCTTTGGGCAGCAAACCACAGCCCCAACGCGCCTCGGATCGAGAAAGCAATGCAAGCCGTTTTGGTCCCCGGCCGCCCCCACTCCATAGGGCGAACCGGCGCTGGGCTGCCCTGGCTCCCTGGGCCCTGCTGCTTTGCTGGGTGTCTCCGGTGCCCGAAACCCACTCCCCACGGATTCTCCTTTGTGGGGAAGCAGGATTGGGTGCGCGAAGGCCTTCTGCGCCCAGGCCCCAGCCATGCCCCCTGAGCCAGCACGGCCGCTCAGCGCTGAGGCCCCGTCGCACCGACGGCCCGAAACAATCTTCTGGCAGCTGCATTCTGCAAAGGGAAACTCTCCTCGGGCAGCAAACCACAGCCCCAACGCGCCTCGGATCGAGAAAGCAACGCAAGCCGTTTTCGCCCCCGGCCCCCCGCTCTCCATAGAGCGAACCGGGGCTGGGCTGCCACGGCTCCCTGGGCCCTGCTGCTTTGCTGGGTGTCTCCGGTGCCCGAAACCCACTCCCCACGGATTCTCCTTCGTGGGGAAGCAGGATTGGGCGCGCGAAGCCTTCTGCGCCCAGGCCTCAGCCATGCCCCCTGAGCCGGCTCCGCCACTCAGCGCCAAGGCTCCTTCGAATCGAGGGCCATAAACGAACTTCTGGCAGCTGCATTCTGCAAAGGGAAACTCTCCTCGGGCAGCAAACCACAGCCCCAACGCGCCTCGGATCGAGAAAGCAACGCAAGCCGTTTTCGGCCCGGACCCCCGCTCTCCATAGAGCGAACCGGGGCTGGGGTGCCCCGGCTCCCTGGGCCCTGCTGCTTTGCTGGGTGTCTCCAGTGCCCGAAACCCACTCCCCACGGGTTCTCCTTTGTGGGGAAGCAGGATTAGGCGCGCGAAGGCCTTCTGCGCCCAGGCCCCAGCCATGCCCCCTGAGCCAGCACGTCCGCTCAGCGCCGAGGCCCCGTCGCACCGACGGCCCGAAACAATCTTCTGGCAGCTGCATTCTGCAAAGGGAAACTCTCCTCGGGCAGCAAACCACAGCCCCAACGCGCCTCGGATCGAGAAAGCAATGCAGGCCGTTTTCGCCCACGGCCCCCCGCTCTCCATACGGCGAACCGGGGCTGGGCTGCCCTGGCTCCTTGGGCCCTGCTGCTTTGCTGGGGATCTCCGGTGCCTGAAACCCACTCCCCACGGGTTCTCCTTCGTGGGAAAGCAGGATTGGGCGCGCGAATGCCTTCTGCGCCCAGGCCCCAGGCATGCCCCCTGAGCCAGCTCGGCGACACAGCGCCGAGGCCCCTTCGCACCGACGGCCCCAAACGATCTCCCGGCAGCTGCAACCTGCAAAGGGAAACTCTCCTCGGGCAGCAAACCACAGCCCCAACGCGCCTCGGATCGAGAAAGCAACGCAAGCCGTTTTCGCCCCCGGCCCCCCGCTCTCCATAGGGCGAACCTGGGCTGGGCTGCCCTGGCTCCCTGGGTCCTGCTGCTTTGCTGGGGGTCTCCGGTGCCCGAATCCCACTCCCCACGGGTTCTCCTTCGTGGGGAAGCAGGATTGGGCGTGCGAGGCCTTCTGCGCCCACGCCCCAGCCATTCCCCCTGAGCCAGCTCGGCTGCTCAGCGCAGAGGCCCCGTCACACCGAAGGACCGAAGCAATCTTCTGGCAGCTGAAACCTGCAAAGGGAAACTCTCCTCGGGCAGCAAACCACAGCCCCAACGCGCCTCGGAACGAGAAAGCACTGCAAGCCGTTTTCGCCCCCGACCCCCCACTCTCCATAAAGGTAACCGAGGCTGGGCTGCCCCGGCTCCCTGGGCCCTGCTGCTTTGATGGGGGTCTCCGGTGCCCGAAACCCACTCCCCACGGGTTCTCCTTCGTGGGGAAGCAAGATTGGGCGCGCGAAGACCTTCTGCGCCCAGGCCCCAGCCATGCCCCATGAGCCAGCTCGGCCGCGCAGCGCCGAGGCCCCGTCGCACCGACGGCCCCAAACAATCTTCTGGCAGCTGCATTCTGCAAAGGGAAACTCTCCTCGGGCAGCAAACCACAGCCCCAACTCGCCTCTGATCGAGAAAAAACTGCAAGCTGTTTTCCCCCCCGACCCCCCACTCTTCATAAAGGTAACCGGGGCTGGGCTGCCCCGGCTCCTTGGGCCCTGCTGCTTTGCTGGGGGTCTCGGGTGCCCAAAACCCACTCCCCACGGGTTCTCCTTCGTGGGGAAGCAGGATTGGGCGCGCGAAGCCTTCTGCGCCCAGGCCCCAGCCATGCCCCCTGAGCCAGCTCGGCCGCTCAGCGCCGAGGCCCTGTCGCACCGATGGCCTGAAACAATCTTCTGGCAGCTGCATTCTGCAAAGGGAAACTCTCCTCGGGCAGCAAACCACAGCCCCAACGCGCCTCGGATCGAGAAAGCAACGCAAGCCGTTTTCGCCCCCGGAGCCCCGTTCTCCATAGAGCGAACCGGGGCTGGGCTGCGCCGGCTCCCTGGGCCCTGTTGCGTTGCTGGGGGTCTCCGGTGCCCGAAACCCACTCCCCACGGGTTCTCCTTCGTGGGGAAGAAGGATTGGGCGCGCGAAGCCTTCTGCGCCCAGGCCCCAGCCATGCCCCCTGAGCCGGCTCCGCTGCCCAGCGCCGCGGTCCTTCGAATCGACGGCCATAAACGAACTTCTGGCAGCTGCATTCTGCAACGGGAAACTCTCCTCGGGCAGCAAACCACAGCCCCAACGCGCCTCGGATCGAGAAATCAACGCAAGCCATTTTCGCCCCCGGCCCTCCGCTCTCCATAGAGCGAACCGGGGCTGGGCTGCCCCGGCTCCCTGGGCCCTGCTGCTTTGCTGGGGTTCTCGGGTGCCCGAAACCCACTCCCCACGGGTTCTCCTTCGTGGGGAAGCAGGATTGGGCGCGCGAAGGCCTTCTGCGCCCAAGCCCCAGCCATGCCCCCTGAGCCAGCTCGTCCGCTCAGCGCCGATGCCCCGTCCAACCGACGGCCCCAAACAATCTTCTGGCAGCTGCATTCTGCAAAGGGAAACTCTCCTCGGGCAGCAAACCACAGCCCCAACGCGCCTCGGATCGAGAAAGCAACGCAAGCCGTTTTTGCGCCCAGCCCTCCGCTCTCCATCGGGCGAACTGGGGCAGGGCTGCCCAGGCTCCCTGGGCCCTGCTGCTTTGCTGGGTGTCTCCGGTGCCCGAAACCCACTCCCCACGGGTTCTCCTTCGTTGGGAAGCAGGATAGGGCGCACGAAGGCCTTCTGCGCCCAGGCCCCAGCCATGCCCCCTGAGCCAGCTCGGTCGCACAGCGCCGAGGCCCCGTCGCAACGACGGCCCGAAACAATCTTCTGGCAGCTGCATTCTGCAAAGGGAAACTCTCCTCGGGCAGCAAACCACAGCCCCAACGCGCCTCGGATCGAGAAAGCAATGCAAGCCGTTTTGGTCCCCGGCCACCCCCACTCCATAGGGCGAACCGGGGCTGGGCTGCCCTGGCTCCCTGGGCCCTGCTGCTTTGCTGGGGGTCTCCGGTGCCCGAAACCCACTCCCCACGGATTCTCCTTTGTGGGGAAGCAGGATTGGGCGCGCGAAGGCCTTCTGCGCCCAGGCCCCAGCCATGCCCCCTGAGCCAGCACGGCCGCTCAGCGCTGAGGCCCCCTCGCACCGACGGCCCGAAACAATCTTCTGGCAGCTGCATTCTGCAAAGGGAAACTCTCCTCGGGCAGCAAACCACAGCCCCAATGCACCTCGGATCGAGAAAGCAACGCAAGCCGTTTTCGCCCCCGGTCCCCCGCTCTCCATACAGCGATCCGGGGCTGGGCTGCCCCGGCTCCCTGGGCCCTGCTGCTTTGCTGGGTGTCTCCGGTGACTGAAACCCACTCCCCACGGGTTCTCCTTCGTGGGGAAGCAGGATTGGGCGCGCGAAGCCTTCTGCGCCCAGGCCTCAGCCATGCCCCCTGAGCCGGCTCCGCCACTCAGCGCCAAGGCTCCTTCGAATCGAGGGCCATAAACGAACTTCTGGCAGCTGCATTCTGCAAAGGGAAACTCTCCTCGGGCAGCAAACCACAGCCCCAACGCGCCTCGGATCGAGAAAGCAACGCAAGCCGTTTTCGGCCCGGACCCCCGCTCTCCATAGAGCGAACCGGGGCTGGGGTGCCCCGGCTCCCTGGGCCCTGCTGCTTTGCTGGGTGTCTCCAGTGCCCGAAACCCACTCCCCACGGGTTCTCCTTTGTGGGGAAGCAGGATTGGGCGCGCGAAGGCCTTCTGCGCCCAGGCCCCAGCCATGCCCCCTGAGCCAGCACGTCCGCTCAGCGCCGAGGCCCCGTCGCACCGACGGCCCGAAACAATCTTCTGGCAGCTGCATTCTGCAAAGGGAAACTCTCCTCGGGCAGCAAACCACAGCCCCAACGCGCCTCTGATCGAGAAAAAACTGCAAGCTGTTTTCCCCCCCGACCCCCCACTCTCCATAAAGGTAACCGGGGCTGGGCTGCCCTGGCTCCTTGGGCCCTGCTGCTTTGCTGGGGGTCTCCGGTGCCCGAAACCCACTCCCCACGGGTTCTCCTTCGTGGGGAAGCAGGATTGGCCGCGCGAAGCCTTCTGCGCCCAGGCCCCAGCCATGCCCCCTGAGCCAGCTCAGCCGCTCAGCGCCGAGGCCCCGTTGCACCGACGGCCCCAAACAATCTTCTGGCAGCTGCATTCTGCAAAGGGAAACTCTCCTCGGGCAGCAAACCACAGCCCCAACGCGCCTCGGATCGAGAAAGCAATGCAGGCCGTTTTCGCCCACGGCCCCCCGCTCTCCATACGGCGAACCGGGGCTGGGCTGCCCTGGCTCCTTGGGCCCTGCTGCTTTGCTGGGGATCTCCGGTGCCTGAAACCCACTCCCCACGGGTTCTCCTTCGTGGGAAAGCAGGATTGGGCGCGCGAATGCCTTCTGCGCCCAGGCCCCAGGCATGCCCCCTGAGCCAGCTCGGCGACACAGCGCCGAGGCCCCTTCGCACCGACGGCCCCAAACGATCTCCCGGCAGCTGCAACCTGCAAAGGGAAACTCTCCTCGGGCAGCAAACCACAGCCCCAACGCGCCTCGGATCGAGAAAGCAACGCAAGCCGTTTTCGCCCCCGGCCCCCCGCTCTCCATAGGGCGAACCTGGGCTGGGCTGCCCTGGCTCCCTGGGCCCTGCTGCTTTACTGGGGGTCTCCGGTGCCCGAAACCCACTCCCCACGGGTTCTCCTTCGTGGTTAATCAGGATTGGGTGCGGGAAGCCTTTGCGCCCAGGCCCCAGCCATGCCCCCTGAGCCAGCTCGGCCTCTCAGCGCCGAGGCCCCGTCGCACCGATGGCCCGAAGCAATCTTCTGGCAGCTGCAACCTGCAAAGGGAAACTCTCTTTGGGCAGCAAACCACAGCCCCAACGCGCCTCGGATCGAGAAAGCAATGCAAGCCGTTTTGGTCCCCGGCCGCCCCCACTCCATAGGGCGAACCGGCGCTGGGCTGCCCTGGCTCCCTGGGCCCTGCTGCTTTGCTGGGTGTCTCCGGTGCCCGAAACCCACTCCCCACGGATTCTCCTTTGTGGGGAAGCAGGATTGGGTGCGCGAAGGCCTTCTGCGCCCAGGCCCCAGCCATGCCACCTGAGCCAGCACGGCCGCTCAGCGCTGAGGCCCCGTCGCACCGACGGCCCGAAACAATCTTCTGGCAGCTGCATTCTGCAAAGGGAAACTCTCCTCGGGCAGCAAACCACAGCCCCAACGCGCCTCGGATCGAGAAAGCAACGCAAGCCGTTTTCGCCCCCGGCCCCCCGCTCTCCATAGAGCGAACCGGGGCTGGGCTGCCACGGCTCCCTGGGCCCTGCTGCTTTGCTGGGTGTCTCCGGTGACTGAAACCCACTCCCCACGGGTTCTCCTTCGTGGGGAAGCAGGATTGGGCGCGCGAAGCCTTCTGCGCCCAGGCTTCAGCCATGCCCCCTGAGCCGGCTCCGCCACTCAGCGCCAAGGCTCCTTCGAATCGAGGGCCATAAACGAACTTCTGGCAGCTGCATTCTGCAAAGGGAAACTCTCCTCGGGCAGCAAACCACAGCCCCAACGCGCCTCGGATCGAGAAAGCAACGCAAGCCGTTTTCGGCCCGGACCCCCGCTCTCCATAGAGCGAACCGCGGCTGGGGTGCCCCGGCTCCCTGGGCCCTGCTGCTTTGCTGGGTGTCTCCAGTGCCCGAAACCCACTCCCCACGGGTTCTCCTTTGTGGGGAAGCAGGATTAGGCGCGCGAAGGCCTTCTGCGCCCAGGCCCCAGCCATGCCCCCTGAGCCAGCACGTCCGCTCAGCGCCGAGGCCCCGTCGCACCGACGGCCCGAAACAATCTTCTGGCAGCTGCATTCTGCAAAGGGAAACTCTCCTCGGGCAGCAAACCACAGCCCCAACGCGCCTCTGATCGAGAAAAAACTGCAAGCTGTTTTCCCCCCCGACCCCCCACTCTCCATAAAGGTAACCGGGGCTGGGCTGCCCTGGCTCCTTGGGCCCTGCTGCTTTGCTGGGGGTCTCCGGTGCCTGAAACCCACTCCCCACGGGTTCTCCTTCGTGGGGAAGCAGGATTGGCCGCGCGAAGCCTTCTGCGCCCAGGCCCCAGCCATGCCCCCTGAGCCAGCACGGCCGCTCAGCGCTGAGGCCCCCTCGCACCGACAGCCCGAAACAATCTTCTGGCAGCTGCATTCTGCAAAGGGAAACTCTCCTCGGGCAGCAAACCACAGCCCCAATGCACCTCGGATCGAGAAAGCAACGCAAGCCGTTTTCGCCCCCGGTCCCCCGCTCTCCATACAGCGATCCGGGGCTGGGCTGCCCCGGCTCCCTGGGCCCTGCTGCTTTGCTGGGTGTCTCCGGTGCCTGAAACCCACTCCCCACGGGTTCTCCTTCGTGGGGAAGCAGGATTGGGCGCGCGAAGCCTTCTGCGCCCAGGCCTCAGCCATGCCCCCTGAGCCGGCTCCGCCACTCAGCGCCAAGGCTCCTTCGAATCGAGGGCCATAAACGAACTTCTGGCAGCTGCATTCTGCAAAGGGAAACTCTCCTCGGGCAGCAAACCACAGCCCCAACGCGCCTCGGATCGAGAAAGCAACGCAAGCCGTTTTCGCCCCCGGAGCCCCGTTCTCCATAGAGCGAACCGGGGCTGGGCTGCCCAGGCTCCCTGGGCCCTGCTGCTTTGCTGGGGGTCTCCGGTGCCCGAAACCCACTCCCCACGGGTTCTCCTTCGTGGGGAAGCAGGATTGGGCGCGCGAAGGCCTTCTGCGCCCAGGCCCCAGCCATGCCCCATGAGCCATCTCGGCCGAGCAGCGCCTAGGCCCCGTCGCACCGACGGCCCCAAACAATCTTCTGGCAGCTGCATTCTGCAAAGGGAAACTCTCCTCGGGCAGCAAACCACAGCCCCAACTCGCTTCGGATCAAGAAAGCAACGCAAGCCGTTTTCGCCCCCGGCCCCCCGCTCTCCATAGAGCGAACCGGGGCTGGGCTGCCCGGGCTCCCTGGGCCCTGCTGCTTTGCTGGGGGTCTCCGGTGCCCGAAACCCACTCCCCACGGGTTCTCCTTTGTGGGGAAGAAGGATTGGGCGGGCGAAGCCTTCTGCGCCCAGGCACCAGCCATGCCCCCTGAGCCGGCTCCGCTGCCCAGCGCCGAGGTCCTTCGAATCGACGGCCATAAACGAACATCTGGCAGCTGCATTCTGCAAAGGGAAACTCTCCTCGGGCAGCAAACCACAGCCCCAACGCGCCTCGGATGGAGAAAGCAACGCAAGCCATTTTCGGCCCGGACCCCCGCTCTCCATAGAGCGAACCGGGGCTGGGGTGCCCCGGCTCCCTGGGCCCTGCTGCTTTGCTGGGTGTCTCCAGTGCCCATAACCCACTCCCCACGGGTTCTCCTTTGTGGGGAAGCAGGATTGGGCGCGCGAAGGCCTTCTGCGCCCAGGCCCCAGCCATGCCCCCTGAGCCAGCACATCCGCTCAGCGCCGAGGCCCCGTCGCACCGACGGCCCGAAACAATCTTCTGGCAGCTGCATTCTGCAAAGGGAAACACTCCTCGGGCAGCAAACCACAGCCCCAACGCGCCTCTGATCGAGAAAAAACTGCAAGCTGTTTTCCCCCCCGACCCCCCACTCTCCATAAAGGTAACCGGGGCTGGGCTGCCCTGGCTCCTTGGGCCCTGCTGCTTTGCTGGGGGTCTCCGGTGCCCGAAACCCACTCCCCACGGGTTCTCCTTCGTGGGGAAGCAGGATTGGCCGCGCGAAGGCCTTCTGCGCCCAGGCCCCAGCCATGCCCCCTGAGCCAGCACGTCCGCTCAGCGCCGAGGCCCCGTCGCACCGACGGCCCGAAACAATCTTCTGGCAGCTGCATTCTGCAAAGGGAAACTCTCCTCGGGCAGCAAACCACAGCCCCAACGCGCCTCGGATCGAGAAAAAACTGCAAGCTGATTTCCCCCCCGACCCCCCACTCTCCATAAAGGTAACCGGGGCTGGGCTGCCCTGGCTCCTTGGGCCCTGCTGCTTTGCTGGGGGTCTCCGGTGCCCGAAACCCACTCCCCACGGGTTCTCCTTCGTGGGGAAGCAGGATTGGCCGCGCGAAGCCTTCTGCGCCCAGGCCCCAGCCATGCCCCCTGAGCCAGCTCAGCCGCTCAGCGCCGAGGCCCCGTTGCACCGACGGCCCCAAACAATCTTCTGGCAGCTGCATTCTGCAAAGGGAAACTCTCCTCGGGCAGCAAACCACAGCCCCAACGCGCCTCGGATCGAGAAAGCAATGCAGGCCGTTTTCGCCCACGGCCCCCCGCTCTCCATACGGCGAACCGGGGCTGGGCTGCCCTGGCTCCTTGGGCCCTGCTGCTTTGCTGGGGATCTCCGGTGCCTGAAACCCACTCCCCACGGGTTCTCCTTCGTGGGAAAGCAGGATTGGGCGCGCGAATGCCTTCTGCGCCCAGGCCCCAGGCATGCCCCCTGAGCCAGCTCGGCGACACAGCGCCGAGGCCCCGTCGCACCGACGGCCCCAAACGAGCTTCTGGCAGCTGCATTCTGCAAAGGGAAACTCTCCTCGGGCAGCAAACCACAGCCCCAACGCGCCTCGGATCGAGAAAGCAACGCAAGCCGTTTTCGCCCCCGGCCCCCCGCTCTCCATAGGGCGAACCTGGGCTGGGCTGCCCTGGCTCCCTGGGTCCTGCTGCTTTGCTGGGGGTCTCCGGTGCCCGAATCCCACTCCCCACGGGTTCTCCTTCGTGGGGAAGCAGGATTGGGCGTGCGAGGCCTTCTGCGCCCACGCCCCAGCCATTCCCCCTGAGCCAGCTCGGCTGCTCAGCGCAGAGGCCCCGTCACACCGAAGGCCCGAAGCAATCTTCTGGCAGCTGAAACCTGCAAAGGGAAACTCTCCTCGGGCAGCAAACCACAGCCCCAATGCGCCTCGGAACGAGAAAGCACTGCAAGCCGTTTTCGCCCCCGACCCCCCACTCTCCATAAAGGTAACCGAGGCTGGGCTGCCCCGGCTCCCTGGGCCCTGCTGCTTTGATGGGGGTCTCCGGTGCCCGAAACCCACTCCCCACGGGTTCTCCTTCGTGGGGAAGCAAGATTGGGCGCGCGAAGACCTTCTGCGCCCAGGCCCCAGCCATGCCCCATGAGCCAGCTCGGCCGCGCAGCGCCGAGGCCCCGTCGCACCGACGGCCCCAAACAATCTTCTGGCAGCTGCATTCTGCAAAGGGAAACTCTCCTCGGGCAGCAAACCACAGCCCCAACTCGCCTCTGATCGAGAAAAAACTGCAAGCTGTTTTCCCCCCCGACACCCCACTCTTCATAAAGGTAACCGGGGCTGGGCTGCCCCGGCTCCTTGGGCCCTGCTGCTTTGCTGGGGGTCTCGGGTGCCCAAAACCCACTCCCCACGGGTTCTCCTTCGTGGGGAAGCAGGATTGGGCGCGCGAAGCCTTCTGCGCCCAGGCCCCAGCCATGCCCCCTGAGCCAGCTCGGCCGCTCAGCGCCGAGGCCCTGTCGCACCGATGGCCTGAAACAATCTTCTGGCAGCTGCATTCTGCAAAGGGAAACTCTCCTCGGGCAGCAAACCACAGCCCCAACGCGCCTCGGATCGAGAAAGCAACGCAAGCCGTTTTCGCCCCCGGAGCCCCGTTCTCCATAGAGCGAACCGGGGCTGGGCTGCGCCGGCTCCCTGGGCCCTGTTGCGTTGCTGGGGGTCTCCGGTGCCCGAAACCCACTCCCCACGGGTTCTCCTTCGTGGGGAAGAAGGATTGGGCGCGCGAAGCCTTCTGCGCCCAGGCCCCAGCCATGCCCCCTGAGCCGGCTCCGCTGCCCAGCGCCGAGGTCCTTCGAATCGACGGCCATAAACGAACTTCTGGCAGCTGCATTCTGCAACGGGAAACTCTCCTCGGGCAGCAAACCACAGCCCCAACGCGCCTCGGATCGAGAAATCAACGCAAGCCATTTTCGCCCCCGGCCCTCCGCTCTCCATAGAGCGAACCGGGGCGGGGCTGCCCCGGCTCCCTGGGCCCTGCTGCTTTGCTGGGGTTCTCGGGTGCCCGAAACCCACTCCCCACGGGTTCTCCTTCGTGGGGAAGCAGGATTGGGCGCGCGAAGGCCTTCTGCGCCCAAGCCCCAGCCATGCCCCCTGAGCCAGCTCGTCCGCTCAGCGCCGATGCCCCGTCCAACCGACGGCCCCAAACAATCTTCTGGCAGCTGCATTCTGCAAAGGGAAACTCTCCTCGGGCAGCAAACCACAGCCCCAACGCGCCTCGGATCGAGAAATCAACGCAAGCCGTTTTTGCGCCCAGCCCTCCGCTCTCCATCGGGCGAACTGGGACAGGGCTGCCCAGGCTCCCTGGGCCCTGCTGCTTTGCTGGGTGTCTCCGGTGCCCGAAACCCACTCCCCACGGGTTCTCCTTCGTTGGGAAGCAGGATAGGGCGCACGAAGGCCTTCTGCGCCCAGGCCCCAGCCATGCCCCCTGAGCCAGCTCGGTCGCACAGCGCCGAGGCCCCGTCGCAACGACGGCCCGAAACAATCTTCTGGCAGCTGCATTCTGCAAAGGGAAACTCTCCTCGGGCAGCAAACCACAGCCCCAACGCGCCTCGGATCGAGAAAGCAATGCAAGCCGTTTTGGTCCCCGGCCACCCCCACTCCATAGGGCGAACCGGGGCTGGGCTGCCCTGGCTCCCTGGGCCCTGCTGCTTTGCTGGGGGTCTCCGGTGCCCGAAACCCACTCCCCACGGATTCTCCTTTGTGGGGAAGCAGGATTGGGCGCGCGAAGGCCTTCTGCGCCCAGGCCCCAGCCATGCCCCCTGAGCCAGCACGGCCGCTCAGCGCTGAGGCCCCCTCGCACCGACGGCCCGAAACAATCTTCTGGCAGCTGCATTCTGCAAAGGGAAACTCTCCTCGGGCAGCAAACCACAGCCCCAATGCACCTCGGATCGAGAAAGCAACGCAAGCCGTTTTCGCCCCCGGTCCCCCGCTCTCCATACAGCGATCCGGGGCTGGGCTGCCCCGGCTCCCTGGGCCCTGCTGCTTTGCTGGGTGTCTCCGGTGACTGAAACCCACTCCCCACGGGTTCTCCTTCGTGGGGAAGCAGGATTGGGCGCGCGAAGCCTTCTGCGCCCAGGCCTCAGCGATGCCCCCTGAGCCGGCTCCGCCACTCAGCGCCAAGGCTCCTTCGAATCGAGGGCCATAAACGAACTTCTGGCAGCTGCATTCTGCAAAGGGAAACTCTCCTCGGGCAGCAAACCACAGCCCCAACGCGCCTCGGATCGAGAAAGCAACGCAAGCCGTTTTCGGCCCGGACCCCCGCTCTCCATAGAGCGAACCGGGGCTGGGGTGCCCCGGCTCCCTGGGCCCTGCTGCTTTGCTGGGTGTCTCCAGTGCCCGAAACCCACTCCCCACGGGTTCTCCTTTGTGGGGAAGCAGGATTGGGCGCGCGAAGGCCTTCTGCGCCCAGGCCCCAGCCATGCCCCCTGAGCCAGCACGTCCGCTCAGCGCCGAGGCCCCGTCGCACCGACGGCCCGAAACAATCTTCTGGCAGCTGCATTCTGCAAAGGGAAACTCTCCTCGGGCAGCAAACCACAGCCCCAACGCGCCTCTGATCGAGAAAAAACTGCAAGCTGTTTTCCCCCCCGACCCCCCACTCTCCATAAAGGTAACCGGGGCTGGGCTGCCCTGGCTCCTTGGGCCCTGCTGCTTTGCTGGGGGTCTCCGGTGCCCGAAACCCACTCCCCACGGGTTCTCCTTCGTGGGGAAGCAGGATTGGCCGCGCGAAGCCTTCTGCGCCCAGGCCCCAGGCATGCCCCCTGAGCCAGCTCGGCGACACAGCGCCGAGGCCCCTTCGCACCGACGGCGCCAAACGATCTCCCGGCAGCTGCAACCTGCAAAGGTAAACTCTCCTCGGGCAGCAAACCACAGCCCCAACGCGCCTCGGATCGAGAAAGCAACGCAAGCTGTTTTCGCCCCCGGCCCCCCGCTCTCCATAGGGCGAACCTGGGCTGGGCTGCCCTGGCTCCCTGGGCCCTGCTGCTTTGCTGGGGGTCTCCGGTGCCCGAATCCCACTCCCCACGGGTTCTCCTTCGTGGGGAAGCAGGATTGGGCGTGCGAGGCCTTCTGCGCCCAGGCCCCAGCCATGCCCCCTGAGCCAGCTCGGCTGCTCAGCGCCGAGGCCCCGTCACACCGATGGCCCGAAGCAATCTTCTGGCAGCTGCAACCTGCAAAGGGAAACTCTCCTCGGGCAGCAAACCACAGCCCCAACGCGCCTCGGAACGAGAAAGCACTGCAAGCCGTTTTCGCCCCCGACCCCCCACTCTCCATAAAGGTAACCGAGGCTGGGCTGCCCCGGCTCCCTGGGCCCTGCTGCTTTGCTGGGGGACTCCGGTGCCCGAAACCCACTCCCCACGGGTTCTCCTTCGTGGGGAAGCAGGATTGGGCGCGCCAAGGTCTTCTACGCCAAGGACCCAGCCATGCCCCTTGGTCCAGCTCGGCCGCACTGCGCCGAGGCCCTGTCGCACCGATGGCCTGAAACAATATTCTGGCAGCTGCATTCTGCAAAGGGAAACTCTCCTCGGGCAGCAAACCACAGCCCCAACGCGCCTCGGATCGAGAAAGCAACGCAAGCCGTTTTCGCCCCCGGAGCCTCTTTCTCCATAGAGCGAACCGGGGCTGGGCTGCCCAGGCTCCCTGGGCCCTGCTGCTTTGCTGGGGGTATCCGGTGCCCGAAACCCACTCCCCACGGGTTCTCCTTCGTGGGGAAGCAGGATTGGGCACTCGAAGGCCTTCTGCGCCGAGGCCCCAGACATGCCACCTGAGCCAGCTCGGCCCTTCAGCGCCTAGGCCCCGTCGCACCGACGGCCCGAAACAATCTTCTGGGAACTGCATTCTGCAAAGGGTAACTCTCCTCGGGCAGCAAACCACAGCCCCAACGCGCCTCGGAACGAGAAAGCACTGCAAGCCGTTTTCGCCTCCGACCCCCCACTCTCCATAAAGGTAACCGAGGCTGGGCTGTCCTGGCTCCTTGGGCCCTGCTGCTTTGCTGGGGGTCTCCGGTGCCCGAATCCCACTCCCCACGGGTTCTCCTTCGTGGGGAAGCAGGATTGGGCGTGCGAGGCCTTCTGCGCCCAGGCCCCAGCCATGCCCCCTGAGCCAGCTCGGCTGCTCAGCGCCGAGGCCCCGTCACACCGATGGCCGGAAGCAATCTTCTGGCAGCTGCAACCTGCAAAGGGAAACTCTACTCGGGCAGCAAACCACAGCCCCAACGCGCCTCGGATCGAGAAAGCAACGCCAGCCGTTTTCGCCCCCGGCCCACGCCACTCCATAGGGCGAATGGGGGCTGGGCTGCCCCGGCTCCCTGGGCCCTGCTGCTTTGCTGGGGGTCTCCAAGCCCGAAACCCACTCCCCACGGGTTCACCTTCGTGGGGAAGCAGGATTGGGCGCGCCAAGGCCTTCTACTCCCAGGCCCCAGCCATGCCCCTTGGTCCAGCTCGGCCGCACTGCGCCGAGGCCCTGTCGCACCGATGGCCTGAAACAATCTTCTGGCAGCTGCATTCTGCAAAGGGAAACTCTCCTCGGGCAGCAAACCACAGCCCCAACGCGCCTCGGATCAAGAAAGCAACGCAAGCCGTTTTGGTCCCCGGCCCCCCGCTCTCCATAGAGCGAACCGGGGCTGGGCTGCCCCAGCTCCCTGGGCCCTGCTGCTTTGCTGGGGGTCTCCGGTGCCTGAAACCCACTCCCCACGGGTTCTCCTTCGTGGGGAAGCAGGATTGGGCGCGCGAAGCCTTCTACGCCCAGGCCCTAGCCATGCCCCCTGAGCCGGCTCCGCTGCCCAGCGCCGAGGTCCTTCGAATCGACGGCCATAAACGAACTTCTGGCAGCTGCATTCTGCAAAGGGAAACTCTCCTCGGGCAGCAAACCACAGCCCCAACGCGCCTCGGATCGAGAAAGCAACGCAAGCCATTTTCGCCGCCGGCCCCCCGCTCTCCATAGAGCGAACCGGGGATGGGCTGCCCCGGCTCCCTGGGCCCTGCTGCTTTGCTGGGGTTCTCGGGTGCCCGAAACCCACTCCCCAGGTGTTCTCCTTCGTGGGGAAGCAGGATTGGGCGCGCGAAGGCCTTCTGCGCCCAGGCCCCAGACATGCCCCCTGAGCCAGCTCGACCGCTCAGCGCCGATGCCCCGTCCAACCGACGGCCCCAAACAATCTTCTGGCAGCTGCATTCTGCAAAGGGAAACTCTCCTCGGGCAGCAAACCACAGCCCCAACGCGCCTCGGATCGAGGAAGCAACGCAAGCCGTTTTTGCCCCCAGACCTCCGCTCTCCATCGGGCGAACTGGGGCAGGGCTGCCCCGGCTCCCTGGGCCCTGCTGCTTTGCTGGGTGTCTCCGGTGCCCGAAACCCACTCCCCACGGGTTCTCCTTCATTGGGAAGCAGGATTGGGCGCACGAAGGCCTTCTGCGCCCAGGCCCCAGCCATGCCCCCTGAGCCAGCTCGGCTGCTCAGCGCAGAGGCCCCGTCACACCGAAGGCCCGAAGCAATCTTCTGGCAGCTGAAACCTGCAAAGGGAAACTCTCCTCGGGCAGCAAACCACAGCCCCAACGCGCCTCGGAACGAGAAAGCACTGCAAGCCATTTTCGCCCCCGACCCCCCACTCTCCATAAAGGTAACCGAGGCTGGGCTGCCCCGGCTCCTTGGGCCCTGCTGCTTTGCTGGGGGTCTCGGGTGCCCGAAACCCACTCCCCACGGGTTCTCCTTCGTGGGGAAGCAGGATTGGGCGCGCTAAGCCTTCTGCGCCCAGGCCCCAGCCATGCCCCCTGAGCCAGCTCGGCCGCTCAGCGCCGAGGCCCTGTCGCACCGACGGCCCCAAACAATCTTCTGGCAGCTGCATTCTGCAAAGGGAAACTCTCCTCGGGCAGCAAACCACAGCCCCAACGCGCCTCGGATCGAGAAAGCAATGCAAGCCGTTTTGGTCCCCGGCCACCCCCACTCCATAGGGCGAACCGGGGCTGGGCTGCCCTGGCTCCCTGGGCCCTGCTGCTTTGCTGGGGGTCTCCGGTGCCCGAAACCCACTCCCCACGGATTCTCCTTTGTGGCGAAGCAGGATTGGGCGCGCGAAGGCCTTCTGCGCCCAGGCCCCAGCCATGCCCCCTGAGCCAGCACGGCCGCTCAGCGCTGAGGCCCCCTCGCACCGACAGCCCGAAACAATCTTCTGGCAGCTGCATTCTGCAAAGGGAAACTCTCCTCGGGCAGCAAACCACAGCCCCAATGCACCTCGGATCGAGAAAGCAACGCAAGCCGTTTTCGCCCCCGGTCCCCCGCTCTCCATAGAGCGAACCGGGGCTGGGCTGCCCCGGCTCCCTGGGCCCTGCTGCTTTGCTGGGTGTCTCCGGTGCCTGAAACCCACTCCCCACGGGTTCTCCTTCGTGGGGAAGCAGGATTGGGCGCGCGAAGCCTTCTGCGCCCAGGCCTCAGCCATGCCCCCTGAGCCGGCTCCGCCACTCAGCGCCAAGGCTCCTTCGAATCGAGGGCCATAAACGAACTTCTGGCAGCTGCATTCTGCAAAGGGAAACTCTCCTCGGGCAGCAAACCACAGCCCCAACGCGCCTCGGATCGAGAAAGCAACGCAAGCCGTTTTTGCCCCCAGCCCTCCGCTCTCCATCGGGCGAACTGGGGTAGGGATGCCCAGGATCCCTGGGCCCTGCTGCTTTGCTGGGGGTCTCCGGTGCCCGAAACCCACTCCCCACGGGTTCTCCTTCATGGGGAAGCAGGATTGGGCGCGCGAAGGCCTTCTGCCCCCAGGCCCCAGCAATGCCCCCTGAGCCAGCTCAGCCGTGCAGCTCCTAGGCCCCGTCGCACCGACGGCCCCAAACAATCTTCCGGCAGCTGCATTCTGCAAAGGGAAACTCTCCTCGGGCAGCAAACCACAGCCCCAACGCGCCTCGGATCGAGAAAGCAACGCAAGCCGTTTTCGGCCCGGACCCCCGCTCTCCATAGAGCGAACCGGGGCTGGGCTGCCCCGGCTCCCTGGGCCCTGCTGCTTTGCTGGGGGTCTCCGGTGCCCGAAACCCACTCCCCACGGGTTCTCCTTTGTGGGGAAGCAGGATTGGGCCTGCGAAGGCCTTCTGCGCCCAGGCCCCGGCCATGCCCCCTGAGACAGCATGTCCGCTCAGCGCCGAGGCCCCGTCGCACCGAAGGCCCGAAACAATCTTCTGGCAGCTGCATTCTGCAAAGGGAAACTCTCCTAGGGCAGCAAACCACAGCCCCAATGCGCCTCGGATCGAGAAAGCATCGCAAGTCGTTTTCGCCCCCGGCCCCCCGTTCTCCATAGAGCGAACGGGGGCTGGGCTGCCCCGGCTCCCTGGGCCCTGCTGCTTTGCTGGGGGTCTCCGGTGCCTGAAACCCACTCCCCACGGGTTCTCCTTCATGGGGAAGCAGGATTGGGCGCGCAAAGGCCTTCTGTGCCCAGGCCCCAGCCATGCCCCCTGAGCCGGCTCCGCCACTCAGCGCCGAGGCTCTTTCGAATCGAGGGCCATAAACGAACTTCTGGCAGCTGCATTCTGCAAAGGGAAACTCTCCTCGGGCAGCAAACCACAGCCCCAACGCGCCTCGGATCGAGAAAGCAACGCAAGCCGTTTTCGCCCCCGGAGCCCCGTTCTCCATAGAGCGAACCGGGGCTGGGCTGCCCAGGCTCCCTGGGCCCTGCTGCTTTGCTGGGGGTCTCCGGTGCCCGAAACCCACTCCCCACGTGTTCTCCTTCGTGGGGAAGCAGGATTGGGCGCGCGAAGGCCTTCTGCGCCCAGGCCCCAGCCATGCCCCATGAGCCATCTCGGCCGAGCAGCGCCTAGGCCCCGTCGCACCGACGGCCCCAAACAATCTTCTGGCAGCTGCATTCTGCAAAGGGAAACTCTCCTCGGGCAGCAAACCACAGCCCCAACTCGCCTCGGATCAAGAAAGCAACGCAAGCCGTTTTCGCCCCCGGCCCCCCGCTCTCCATAGAGCGAACCGGGGCTGGGCTGCCCGGGCTCCCTGGGCCCTGCTGCGTTGCTGGGGGTCTCCGGTGCCCGAAACCCACTCCCCACGGGTTCTCCTTTGTGGGGAAGAAGGATTGGGCGCGCGAAGCCTTCTGCGCCCAGGCACCAGCCATGCCCCCTGAGCCGGCTCCGCTGCCCAGCGCCGAGGTCCTTCGAATCGACGGCCATAAACGAACTTCTGGCAGCTGCATTCTGCAAAGGGAAACTCTCCTCGGGCAGCAAACCACAGCCCCAACGCGCCTCGGATCGAGAAAGCAACGCAAGCCATTTTCGCCCCCGGCCCTCCGCTCTCCATAGAGCGAACCGGGGCTGGGCTGTCCTGGCTCCTTGGGCCCTGCTGCTTTGCTGGAGGTCTCCGGTGCCCGAATCCCACTCCTCACGGGTTCTCCTTCGTGGGGAAGCAGGATTGGCCGCGCGAAGGCCTTCTGCCCCCAGGCCCCAGCAATGCCCCCTGAGCCAGCTCGGCCGTGCAGCGCCGAGGCCCCGTCGCACCGACGGCCCCAAACAATCTTCTGGCAGCTGCATTCTGCAAAGGGAAACTCTCCTCGGGCAGCAAACCACAGCCCCAACGCGCCTCGGATGGAGAAAGCAACGCAAGCCATTTTCGGCCCGGACCCCCGCTCTCCATAGAGCGAACCGGGGCTGGGCTGCCCCGGCTCCCTGGGCCCTGCTGCTTTGCTGGGTGTCTCCAGTGCCCGAAACCCACTCCCCACGGGTTCTCCTTTGTGGGGAAGCAGGATTGGGCGCGCGAAGGCCTTCTGCGCCCAGGCCCCAGCCATGCCCCCTGAGCCAGCACGTCCGCTCAGCGCCGAGGCCCCGTCGCACCGACGGCCCGAAACAATCTTCTGGCAGCTGCATTCTGCAAAGGGAAACTCTCCTCGGGCAGCAAACCACAGCCCCAACGCGCCTCGGATCGAGAAAGCAATGCAGGCCGTTTTCGCCCACGGCCCCCCGCTCTCCATACGGCGAACCGGGGCTGGGCAGCCCTGGCTCCTTGGGCCCTGCTGCTTTGCTGGGGATCTCCGGTGCCTGAAACCCACTCCCCACGGGTTCTCCTTCGTGGGAAAGCAGGATTGGGCGCGCGAATGCCTTCTGCGCCCAGGCCCCAGGCATGCCCCCTGAGCCAGCTCGGCGACACAGCGCCGAGGCCCCGTCGCACCGACGGCCCCAAACGATCTCCCGGCAGCTGCATTCTGCAAAGGGAAACTCTCCTCGGGCAGCAAACCACAGCCCCAACGCGCCTCGGATCGAGAAAGCAACGCAAGCCGTTTTCGCCCCCGGCCCCCCGCTCTCCATAGGGCGAACCTGGGCTGGGCTGCCCTGGCTCCCTGGGCCCTGCTGCTTTGCTGGGGTTCTCCGGTGCCCGAATCCCACTCCCCACGGGTTCTCCTTCGTGGGGAAGCAGGATTGGGCGTGCGAGGCCTTCTGCGCCCAGGCCCCAGCCATGCCCCCTGAGCCAGCTCGGCTGCTCAGCGCCGAGGCCCCGTCACACCGATGGCCCGAAGCAATCTTCTGGCAGCTGCAACCTGCAAAGGGAAACTCTCCTCGGGCAGCAAACCACAGCCCCAACGCGCCTCGGAACGAGAAAGCACTGCAAGCCGTTTTCGCCCCCGACCCCCCACTCTCCATAAAGGTAACCGAGGCTGGGCTGCCCCGGCTCCCTGGGCCCTGCTGCTTTGCTGGGGGACTCCGGTGCCCGAAACCCACTCCCCACGGGTTCTCCTTCGTGGGGAAGCAGGATTGGGCGCGCCAAGGTCTTCTACGCCAAGGACCCAGCCATGCCCCTTGGTCCAGCTCGGCCGCACTGCGCCGAGGCCCTGTCGCACCGATGGCCTGAAACAATATTCTGGCAGCTGCATTCTGCAAAGGGAAACTCTCCTCGGGCAGCAAACCACAGCCCCAACGCGCCTCGGATCGAGAAAGCAACGCAAGCCGTTTTCGCCCCCGGAGCCTCTTTCTCCATAGAGCGAACCGGGGCTGGGCTGCCCAGGCTCCCTGGGCCCTGCTGCTTTGCTGGGGGTATCCGGTGCCCGAAACCCACTCCCCACGGGTTCTCCTTCGTGGGGAAGCAGGATTGGGCACTCGAAGGCCTTCTGCGCCGAGGCCCCTGACATGCCCCCTGAGCCAGCTCGGCCCTTCAGCGCCTAGGCCCCGTCGCACCGACGGCCCGAAACAATCTTCTGGGAACTGCATTCTGCAAAGGGTAACTCTCCTCGGGCAGCAAACCACAGCCCCAACGCGCCTCGGAACGAGAAAGCACTGCAAGCCGTTTTCGCCTCCGACCCCCCACTCTCCATAAAGGTAACCGAGGCTGGGCTGTCCTGGCTCCTTGGGCCCTGCTGCTTTGCTGGGGGTCTCCGGTGCCCGAATCCCACTCCCCACGGGTTCTCCTTCGTGGGGAAGCAGGATTGGGCGTGCGAGGCCTTCTGCGCCCAGGCCCCAGCCATGCCCCCTGAGCCAGCTCGGCTGCTCAGCGCCGAGGCCCCGTCACACCGATGGCCGGAAGCAATCTTCTGGCAGCTGCAACCTGCAAAGGGAAACTCTACTCGGGCAGCAAACCACAGCCCCAACGCGCCTCGGATCGAGAAAGCAACGCCAGCCGTTTTCGCCCCCGGCCCACGCCACTCCATAGGGCGAATGGGGGCTGGGCTGCCCCGGCTCCCTGGGCCCTGCTGCTTTGCTGGGGGTCTCCAAGCCCGAAACCCACTCCCCACGGGTTCACCTTCGTGGGGAAGCAGGATTGGGCGCGCCAAGGCCTTCTACTCCCAGGCCCCAGCCATGCCCCTTGGTCCAGCTCGGCCGCACTGCGCCGAGGCCCTGTCGCACCGATGGCCTGAAACAATCTTCTGGCAGCTGCATTCTGCAAAGGGAAACTCTCCTCGGGCAGCAAACCACAGCCCCAACGCGCCTCGGATCAAGAAAGCAACGCAAGCCGTTTTGGTCCCCGGCCCCCCGCTCTCCATAGAGCGAACCGGGGCTGGGCTGCCCCAGCTCCCTGGGCCCTGCTGCTTTGCTGGGGGTCTCCGGTGCCTGAAACCCACTCCCCACGGGTTCTCCTTCGTGGGGAAGCAGGATTGGGCGCGCGAAGCCTTCTGCGCCCAGGCCCTAGCCATGCCCCCTGAGCCGGCTCCGCTGCCCAGCGCCGAGGTCCTTCGAATCGACGGCCATAAACGAACTTCTGGCAGCTGCATTCTGCAAAGGGAAACTCTCCTCGGGCAGCAAACCACAGCCCCAACGCGCCTCGGATCGAGAAAGCAACGCAAGCCATTTTCGCCGCCGGCCCCCCGCTCTCCATAGAGCGAACCGGGGATGGGCTGCCCCGGCTCCCTGGGCCCTGCTGCTTTGCTGGGGTTCTCGGGTGCCCGAAACCCACTCCCCAGGTGTTCTCCTTCGTGGGGAAGCAGGATTGGGCGCGCGAAGGCCTTCTGCGCCCAGGCCCCAGACATGCCCCCTGAGCCAGCTCGACCGCTCAGCGCCGATGCCCCGTCCAACCGACGGCCCCAAACAATCTTCTGGCAGCTGCATTCTGCAAAGGGAAACTCTCCTCGGGCAGCAAACCACAGCCCCAACGCGCCTCGGATCGAGGAAGCAACGCAAGCCGTTTTTGCCCCCAGACCTCCGCTCTCCATCGGGCGAACTGGGGCAGGGCTGCCCCGGCTCCCTGGGCCCTGCTGCTTTGCTGGGTGTCTCCGGTGCCCGAAACCCACTCCCCACGGGTTCTCCTTCATTGGGAAGCAGGATTGGGCGCACGAAGGCCTTCTGCGCCCAGGCCCCAGCCATGCCCCCTGAGCCAGCTCGGCCGCTCAGCGCCGAGGCCCCGTCGCAACGACGGCCCGAAACAATCTTCTGGCAGCTGCATTCTGCAAAGGGAAACTCTCCTCGGGCAGCAAACCACAGCCCCAACGCGCCTCGGATCGAGAAAGCAATGCAAGCCGTTTTGGTCCCCGGCCACCCCCACTCCATAGGGCGAACCGGGGCTGGGCTGCCCCGGCTCCCTGGGCCCTGCTGCTTTGCTGGGGGTCTCCGGTGCCCGAACCCCACTCCCTACGGGTTCTCCTTCGTGGGGAAGCGGGAATGGGCGTGCGAAGGCCTTCTGCGCCCAGGCCCCAGCCATGCCCCCTGAGCCAGCTCGGCCGCGCAGCGCCTAGGCCCCGTCCAACCGACGGCCCGAAACAATCTTCTGGGAACTGCATTCTGCAAAGGGTAACTCTCCTCGGGCAGCAAACCACAGCCCCAACGCGCCTCGGAACGAGAAAGCACTGCAAGCCGTTTTCGCCCCCGACCCCCCACTCTCCATAAAGGTAACCGAGGCTGGGCTGTCCTGGCTCCTTGGGCCCTGCTGCTTTGCTGGGGGTCTCCGGTGCCCGAAACCCACTCCCCACGGGTTCTCCTTCGTGGGGAAGCAGGATTGGGTGCGCGAAGGCCTTCTGCGCCCAGGCCCCAGCCATGCCCCCTGAGCTAGCTCGGCCGCGCAGCGCCTAGGCCCCGTCGCACCGACGGCCCGAAACAATCTTCTGGCAGCTGCATTCTGCAAAGGGTAACTCTCCTCGGGCAGCAAACCACAGCCCCAACGCGCCTCGGATCGAGAAAGCACCGCAAGCCGTTTTTGCCCCCAGCCCTCCGCTCTCCATCGGGCGAACTGGGGCAGGGCTGCCCAGGATCCCTGGGCCCTGCTGCTTTGCTGGGCGTCTCCGGTGCCCGAATCCCACTCCCCACGGGTTCTCCTTCGTGGGGAAGCAGAATTGTGCGTGCGAAGGCCTTCTGCCCCCAGGCCCCAGCAATGCCCCCTGAGCCGGCTCGGCCGTGCAGCGCCGAGGCCCCGTCGCACCGACGGCCCCAAACAATCTCCTGGCAGCTGCATTCTGCAAAGGGAAACTCTCCTCGGGCAGCAAACCACAGCCCCAACGCGCCTCGGATGGAGAAAGCAACGCAAACCGTTTTCGGCCCGGACCCCCGCTCTCCATAGAGCGAACCGGGGCTGGCCTGCCCCGGCTCCCTGGGCCCTGCTGCTTTGCTGGGTGTCTCCAGTGTCCGAAACCCACTCCCCACGGGTTCTCCTTTGTGGGGAAGCAGGATTGGGCGCGCGAAGGCCTTCTGCGCCCAGGCCCCAGCCATGCCCCATGAGCCACCACGTCCGCTCAGCGCCGAGGCCCCGTCGCACCGACGGCCCGAAACAATCTTCTGGCAGCTGCAACCTGCAAAGGGAAACTCTCCTCGGGCAGCAAACCACAGCCCCAACGCGCCTCGGATCGAGAAAGCAACGCAAGCCGTTTTCGCCCCCGGCCCCCCGGTCTCCATAGGGGGAACCTGGGCTGGGCTGCCCTGGCTCCCTGGGTCCTGCTGCTTTGCTGGGGGTCTCCGGTGCCCGAATCCCACTCCCCACGGGTTCTCCTTCGTGGGGAAGCAGGATTGGGCGTGCGAGGCCTTCTGCGCCCAGGCCCCAGCCATGCCCCCTGAGCCAGCTCGGCTGCTCAGCGCCGAGGCCCCGTCACACCGATGGCCGGAAGCAATCTTCTGGCAGCTGCAACCTGCAAAGGGAAACTCTACTCGGGCCGCAAACCACAGCCCCAAAGCGCCTCGGATCGAGAAAGCAACGCCAGCCGTTTTCGCCCCCGGCCCACGCCACTCCATAGGGCGAATGGGGGCTGGGCTGCCCCGGCTCCCTGGGCCCTGCTGCTTTGCTGGGGGTCTCCAAGCCCGAAACCCACTCCCCACGGGTTCTCCTTCGTGGGGAAGCAGGATTGGGCGCGCCAAGGCCTTCTACTCCCAGGCCCCAGCCATGCCCCTTGGTCCAGCTCGGCCGCCCTGCGCCGAGGCCCTGTCGCACCGATGGCCTGAAACAATCTTCTGGCAGCTGCATTCTGCAAAGGGAAACTCTCCTCGGGCAGCAAACCACAGCCCCAACGCGCCTCGGATCAAGAAAGCAACGCAAGCCGTTTTGGTCCCCGGCCCCCCGCTCTCCATAGAGCGAACCGGGGCTGGGCTGCCCCAGCTCCCTGGGCCCTGCTGCTTTGCTGGGGGTCTCCGGTGCCTGAAACCCACTCCCCACGGGTTCTCCTTCGTGGGGAAGCAGGATTGGGCGCGCGAAGCCTTCTGCGCCCAGGCCCTAGCCATGCCCCCTGAGCCGGCTCCGCTGCCCAGCGCCGAGGTCCTTCGAATCGACGGCCATAAACGAACTTCTGGCAGCTGCATTCTGCAAAGGGAAACTCTCCTCGGGCAGCAAACCACAGCCCCAACGCGCCTCGGATCGAGAAAGCAACGCAAGCCATTTTCGCCGCCGGCCCCCCGCTCTCCATAGAGCGAACCGGGGATGGGCTGCCCCGGCTCCCTGGGCCTGCTGCTTTGCTGGGGTTCTCGGGTGCCCGAAACCCACTCCCCAGGTGTTCTCCTTCGTGGGGAAGCAGGATTGGGCGCGCGAAGGCCTTCTGCGCCCAGGCCCCAGACATGCCCCCTGAGCCAGCTCGACCGCTCAGCGCCGATGCCCCGTCCAACCGACGGCCCCAAACAATCTTCTGGCAGCTGCATTCTGCAAAGGGAAACTCTCCTCGGGCAGCAAACCACAGCCCCAACGCGCCTCGGATCGAGAAAGCAACGCAAGCCGTTTTTGCCCCCAGCCCTCCGCTCTCCATCGGGCGAACTGGGGCAGGGCTGCCCCGGCTCCCTGGGCCCTGCTGCTTTGCTGGGTGTCTCCGGTGCCCGAAACCCACTCCCCACGGGTTCTCCTTCATTGGGAAGCAGGATTGGGCGCACGAAGGCCTTCTGCGCCCAGGCCCCAGCCATGCCCCATGAGCCAGCTCGGCCGCTCAGCGCCGAGGCCCCGTCGCAACGACGGCCCGAAACAATCTTCTGGCAGCTGCATTCTGCAAAGGGAAACTCTCCTCGGGCAGCAAACCACAGCCCCAACGCGCCTCGGATCGAGAAAGCAATGCAAGCCGTTTTGGTCCCCGGCCACCCCCACTCCATAGGGCGAACCGGGGCTGGGCTGCCCCGGCTCCCTGGGACCTGCTGCTTTGCTGGGGGTCTCCGGTGCCCGAACCCCACTCCCCACGGGTTCTCCTTCGTGGGGAAGCGGGAATGGGCGTGCGAAGGCCTTCTGCGCCCAGGCCCCAGCCATGCCCCCTGAGCCAGCTCGGCCACTCAGCGCCGAGGCCCCGTCGCACCAACGGCCCCAAACAATCTTCTGGCAGCTGCATTCTGCAAAGGGAAACTCTCCTTGGGCAGCAAACCACAGCCCCAACGCGCCTCGGATCGAGAAAGCAACGCAAGCCGTTTTCGCCCCCGGCCCCCTGCCCTCCATCGGGCGAACTGGGGCAGGGCTGCCCCGGCTCCCTGGGCCCTGCTGCTTTGCTGGGGGTCTCCGGTGCCCGAAACCCACTCCCCACGGGTTCTCCTTCGTGGGGAAGCAGGATTGGGCGCACGAAGGCCTTCTGCGCCCAGGCCCCAGCCTTGCCCCCTGAGCCAGCTCGGCCGCTCAGCGCCGAGGCCCCGTCGCACCGATGGCCTGAAACAATCTTCTTGCAGCTGCTTTCTGCAAAGGGAAACTCTCCTTGGGCAGCAAACCACAGCCCCAACGCGCCTCGAATCGAGAAAGCAACGCAAGCCGTTTTCGCCCCCGGACCCCCCTCTCCATATGGCGAACCTGGGCTGGGCTGCCCTGGCTCCCTGGGCCCTGCTGCTTTGCTGGGGGTCTCCGGTGCCCGAAACCCACTCCCCACGGGTTCTCCTTCGTGGGGAAGCGGGAATGGGCGTACGAAGGCCTTCTGCGCCCAGCCCCCAGCCATGCCCCCTGAGCCAGCTCGTACGATTAGCGCCGAGGCCCCGTCGCACCGATGGCCCGAAACAATCTTCTGGCAGCTGCATTCTGCAAAGGGAAACTCTCCTTGGGCAGCAAACCACAGCCCCAATGCGCCTCGGATCAAGAAAGCAACGCAAGCCGTTTTCGCCCCCGGACCCCCGCTCTCCATAGAGCGAACCGGAGCTGGGTTGCCCAGGCTCCCTGGGCCCTGCTGCTTTGCTGGGGGTCTCCGGTGCCCGAAACCCACTCCCCACGGGTTCACCTTCGTGGGGAAGCAGGATTGGGCGCGCGAAGGCCTTCTGCGCCCAGGCACCAGCCATGCCCCTTGGTCCAGCTCGGCCGCACTGCGCCGAGGCCCTGTCGCACCGATGGCCTGAAACAATCTTCTGGCAGCTGCATTCTGCAAAGGGAAACTCTCCTCGGGCAGCAAACCACAGCCCCAACGCGCCTCGGATCAAGAAAGCAACGCAAGCCGTTTTCGCCCCCGGACCCCCGCTCTCCATAGAGCGAACCGGGGCTGGGCTGCCCCGGCTCCCTGGGCCCTGCTGCTTTGCTGGGGGTCTCCGGTGCCTGAAACCCACTCCCCACGGGTTCTCCTTCGTGGGGAAGCAGGATTGGGCGCGCGAAGCCTTCTGCGCCCAGGCCCCAGCCATGCCCCCTGAGCCGGCTCCGCTGCCCAGCGCCGAGTTCCTTCGAATCGACGGCCATAAACGAACTTCAGGCAGCTGCATTCTGCAAAGGGAAACTCTCCTCGGGCAGCAAACCACAGCCCCAACACGCCTCGGATCGAGAAAGCAACGCAAGCCATTTTCGCCCCCGGCACCCCGCTCTCCATAGAGCGAACCGGGGCTGGGCTGCCCCGGCTCCCTGGGCCCTGCTGCTTTGCTGGGGGTCTCCGGTGCCTGAAACCCACTCCCCACGGGTTCTCCTTCGTGGGGAAGCAGGATTGGGCGCGCGAAACCTTCTGCGCCCAGGCCCCAGCCATGCCCCCTGAGCCGGCTCCGCTGCCCAGCGCCGAGGTCCTTCGAATCGACGTCCATAAACGAACTTCTGGCAGCTGCATTCTGCAAAGGGAAACTCTCCTCGGGCAGCAAACCACAGCCCCAACGCGCCTCGGATCAAGAAAGCAACGCAAGCCGTTTTTGCCCCCAGCCCTCCGCTCTCCATCGGGCGAACTGGGGCAGGGCTGCCCCGGCTCCCTGGGCCCTGCTGCTTTGCTGGGTGTCTCCGGTGCCCGAAACCCACTCCCCACGGGTTCTCCTTCATTGGGAAGCAGGATTGGGCGCACGAAGGCCTTCTGCGCCCAGGCCCCAGCCATGCCCCCTGAGCCAGCTCGGCCGCTCAGCGCCGAGGCCCCGTCGCAACGACCTCCCGAAACAATCTTCTGGCAGCTGCATTCTGCAAAGGGAAACTCTCCTCGGGCAGCAAACCACAGCCCCAACGCGCCTCGGAACGAGAAAGCACTGCAAGCCGTTTTCGCCCCCGACCCCCCACTCTCCATAAAGGTAACCGAGGCTGGGCTGCCCCGGCTCCCTGGGCCCTGCTGCTTTGCTGGGGGACTCCGGTGCCCGAAACCCACTCCCCACGGGTTCTCCTTCGTGGGGAAGCAGGATTGGGCGCGCCAAGGTCTTCTACGCCAAGGACCCAGCCATGCCCCTTGGTCCAGCTCGGCCGCACTGCGCCGAGGCCCTGTCGCACCGATGGCCTGAAACAATATTCTGGCAGCTGCATTCTGCAAAGGGAAACTCTCCTCGGGCAGCAAACCACAGCCCCAACGCGCCTCGGATCGAGAAAGCAACGCAAGCCGTTTTCGCCCCCGGAGCCTCTTTCTCCATAGAGCGAACCGGGGCTGGGCTGCCCAGGCTCCCTGGGCCCTGCTGCTTTGCTGGGGGTATCCGGTGCCCGAAACCCACTCCCCACGGGTTCTCCTTCGTGGGGAAGCAGGATTGGGCACTCGAAGGCCTTCTGCGCCGAGGCCCCTGACATGCCCCCTGAGCCAGCTCGGCCCTTCAGCGCCTAGGCCCCGTCGCACCGACGGCCCGAAACAATCTTCTGGGAACTGCATTCTGCAAAGGGTAACTCTCCTCGGGCAGCAAACCACAGCCCCAACGCGCCTCGGAACGAGAAAGCACTGCAAGCCGTTTTCGCCTCCGACCCCCCACTCTCCATAAAGGTAACCGAGGCTGGGCTGTCCTGGCTCCTTGGGCCCTGCTGCTTTGCTGGGGGTCTCCGGTGCCCGAATCCCACTCCCCACGGGTTCTCCTTCGTGGGGAAGCAGGATTGGGCGTGCGAGGCCTTCTGCGCCCAGGCCCCAGCCATGCCCCCTGAGCCAGCTCGGCTGCTCAGCGCCGAGGCCCCGTCACACCGATGGCCGGAAGCAATCTTCTGGCAGCTGCAACCTGCAAAGGGAAACTCTACTCGGGCAGCAAACCACAGCCCCAACGCGCCTCGGATCGAGAAAGCAACGCCAGCCGTTTTCGCCCCCGGCCCACGCCACTCCATAGGGCGAATGGGGGCTGGGCTGCCCCGGCTCCCTGGGCCCTGCTGCTTTGCTGGGGGTCTCCAAGCCCGAAACCCACTCCCCACGGGTTCACCTTCGTGGGGAAGCAGGATTGGGCGCGCCAAGGCCTTCTACTCCCAGGCCCCAGCCATGCCCCTTGGTCCAGCTCGGCCGCACTGCGCCGAGGCCCTGTCGCACCGATGGCCTGAAACAATCTTCTGGCAGCTGCATTCTGCAAAGGGAAACTCTCCTCGGGCAGCAAACCACAGCCCCAACGCGCCTCGGATCAAGAAAGCAACGCAAGCCGTTTTGGTCCCCGGCCCCCCGCTCTCCATAGAGCGAACCGGGGCTGGGCTGCCCCAGCTCCCTGGGCCCTGCTGCTTTGCTGGGGGTCTCCGGTGCCTGAAACCCACTCCCCACGGGTTCTCCTTCGTGGGGAAGCAGGATTGGGCGCGCGAAGCCTTCTGCGCCCAGGCCCTAGCCATGCCCCCTGAGCCGGCTCCGCTGCCCAGCGCCGAGGTCCTTCGAATCGACGGCCATAAACGAACTTCTGGCAGCTGCATTCTGCAAAGGGAAACTCTCCTCGGGCAGCAAACCACAGCCCCAACGCGCCTCGGATCGAGAAAGCAACGCAAGCCATTTTCGCCGCCGGCCCCCCGCTCTCCATAGAGCGAACCGGGGATGGGCTGCCCCGGCTCCCTGGGCCCTGCTGCTTTGCTGGGGTTCTCGGGTGCCCGAAACCCACTCCCCAGGTGTTCTCCTTCGTGGGGAAGCAGGATTGGGCGCGCGAAGGCCTTCTGCGCCCAGGCCCCAGACATGCCCCCTGAGCCAGCTCGACCGCTCAGCGCCGATGCCCCGTCCAACCGACGGCCCCAAACAATCTTCTGGCAGCTGCATTCTGCAAAGGGAAACTCTCCTCGGGCAGCAAACCACAGCCCCAACGCGCCTCGGATCGAGGAAGCAACGCAAGCCGTTTTTGCCCCCAGACCTCCGCTCTCCATCGGGCGAACTGGGGCAGGGCTGCCCCGGCTCCCTGGGCCCTGCTGCTTTGCTGGGTGTCTCCGGTGCCCGAAACCCACTCCCCACGGGTTCTCCTTCATTGGGAAGCAGGATTGGGCGCACGAAGGCCTTCTGCGCCCAGGCCCCAGCCATGCCCCCTGAGCCAGCTCGGCCGCTCAGCGCCGAGGCCCCGTCGCAACGACGGCCCGAAACAATCTTCTGGCAGCTGCATTCTGCAAAGGGAAACTCTCCTCGGGCAGCAAACCACAGCCCCAACGCGCCTCGGATCGAGAAAGCAATGCAAGCCGTTTTGGTCCCCGGCCACCCCCACTCCATAGGGCGAACCGGGGCTGGGCTGCCCCGGCTCCCTGGGCCCTGCTGCTTTGCTGGGGGTCTCCGGTGCCCGAACCCAACTCCCTACGGGTTCTCCTTCGTGGGGAAGCGGGAATGGGCGTGCGAAGGCCTTCTGCGCCCAGGCCCCAGCCATGCCCCCTGAGCCAGCTCGGCCGCGCAGCGCCTAGGCCCCGTCCAACCGACGGCCCGAAACAATCTTCTGGGAACTGCATTCTGCAAAGGGTAACTCTCCTCGGGCAGCAAACCACAGCCCCAACGCGCCTCGGAACGAGAAAGCACTGCAAGCCGTTTTCGCCCCCGACCCCCCACTCTCCATAAAGGTAACCGAGGCTGGGCTGTCCTGGCTCCTTGGGCCCTGCTGCTTTGCTGGGGGTCTCCGGTGCCCGAAACCCACTCCCCACGGGTTCTCCTTCGTGGGGAAGCAGGATTGGGTGCGCGAAGGCCTTCTGCGCCCAGGCCCCAGCCATGCCCCCTGAGCTAGCTCGGCCGCGCAGCGCCTAGGCCCCGTCGCACCGACGGCCCGAAACAATCTTCTGGCAGCTGCATTCTGCAAAGGGTAACTCTCCTCGGGCAGCAAACCACAGCCCCAACGCGCCTCGGATCGAGAAAGCACCGCAAGCCGTTTTTGCCCCCAGCCCTCCGCTCTCCATCGGGCGAACTGGGGCAGGGCTGCCCAGGATCCCTGGGCCCTGCTGCTTTGCTGGGCGTCTCCGGTGCCCGAATCCCACTCCCCACGGGTTCTCCTTCGTGGGGAAGCAGAATTGTGCGTGCGAAGGCCTTCTGCCCCCAGGCCCCAGCAATGCCCCCTGAGCCGGCTCGGCCGTGCAGCGCCGAGGCCCCGTCGCACCGACGGCCCCAAACAATCTCCTGGCAGCTGCATTCTGCAAAGGGAAACTCTCCTCGGGCAGCAAACCACAGCCCCAACGCGCCTCGGATGGAGAAAGCAACGCAAACCGTTTTCGGCCCGGACCCCCGCTCTCCATAGAGCGAACCGGGGCTGGCCTGCCCCGGCTCCCTGGGCCCTGCTGCTTTGCTGGGTGTCTCCAGTGTCCGAAACCCACTCCCCACGGGTTCTCCTTTGTGGGGAAGCAGGATTGGGCGCGCGAAGGCCTTCTGCGCCCAGGCCCCAGCCATGCCCCATGAGCCACCACGTCCGCTCAGCGCCGAGGCCCCGTCGCACCGACGGCCCGAAACAATCTTCTGGCAGCTGCAACCTGCAAAGGGAAACTCTCCTCGGGCAGCAAACCACAGCCCCAACGCGCCTCGGATCGAGAAAGCAACGCAAGCCGTTTTCGCCCCCGGCCCCCCGGTCTCCATAGGGGGAACCTGGGCTGGGCTGCCCTGGCTCCCTGGGTCCTGCTGCTTTGCTGGGGGTCTCCGGTGCCCGAATCCCACTCCCCACGGGTTCTCCTTCGTGGGGAAGCAGGATTGGGCGTGCGAGGCCTTCTGCGCCCAGGCCCCAGCCATGCCCCCTGAGCCAGCTCGGCTGCTCAGCGCCGAGGCCCCGTCACACCGATGGCCGGAAGCAATCTTCTGGCAGCTGCAACCTGCAAAGGGAAACTCTACTCGGGCCGCAAACCACAGCCCCAAAGCGCCTCGGATCGAGAAAGCAACGCCAGCCGTTTTCGCCCCCGGCCCACGCCACTCCATAGGGCGAATGGGGGCTGGGCTGCCCCGGCTCCCTGGGCCCTGCTGCTTTGCTGGGGGTCTCCAAGCCCGAAACCCACTCCCCACGGGTTCTCCTTCGTGGGGAAGCAGGATTGGGCGCGCCAAGGCCTTCTACTCCCAGGCCCCAGCCATGCCCCTTGGTCCAGCTCGGCCGCCCTGCGCCGAGGCCCTGTCGCACTGATGGCCTGAAACAATCTTCTGGCAGCTGCATTCTGCAAAGGGAAACTCTCCTCGGGCAGCAAACCACAGCCCCAACGCGCCTCGGATCAAGAAAGCAACGCAAGCCGTTTTGGTCCCCGGCCCCCCGCTCTCCATAGAGCGAACCGGGGCTGGGCTGCCCCAGCTCCCTGGGCCCTGCTGCTTTGCTGGGGGTCTCCGGTGCCTGAAACCCACTCCCCACGGGTTCTCCTTCGTGGGGAAGCAGGATTGGGCGCGCGAAGCCTTCTGCGCCCAGGCCCTAGCCATGCCCCCTGAGCCGGCTCCGCTGCCCAGCGCCGAGGTCCTTCGAATCGACGGCCATAAACGAACTTCTGGCAGCTGCATTCTGCAAAGGGAAACTCTCCTCGGGCAGCAAACCACAGCCCCAACGCGCCTCGGATCGAGAAAGCAACGCAAGCCATTTTCGCCGCCGGCCCCCCGCTCTCCATAGAGCGAACCGGGGATGGGCTGCCCCGGCTCCCTGGGCCTGCTGCTTTGCTGGGGTTCTCGGGTGCCCGAAACCCACTCCCCAGGTGTTCTCCTTCGTGGGGAAGCAGGATTGGGCGCGCGAAGGCCTTCTGCGCCCAGGCCCCAGACATGCCCCCTGAGCCAGCTCGACCGCTCAGCGCCGATGCCCCGTCCAACCGACGGCCCCAAACAATCTTCTGGCAGCTGCATTCTGCAAAGGGAAACTCTCCTCGGGCAGCAAACCACAGCCCCAACGCGCCTCGGATCGAGAAAGCAACGCAAGCCGTTTTTGCCCCCAGCCCTCCGCTCTCCATCGGGCGAACTGGGGCAGGGCTGCCCCGGCTCCCTGGGCCCTGCTGCTTTGCTGGGTGTCTCCGGTGCCCGAAACCCACTCCCCACGGGTTCTCCTTCATTGGGAAGCAGGATTGGGCGCACGAAGGCCTTCTGCGCCCAGGCCCCAGCCATGCCCCATGAGCCAGCTCGGCCGCTCAGCGCCGAGGCCCCGTCGCAACGACGGCCCGAAACAATCTTCTGGCAGCTGCATTCTGCAAAGGGAAACTCTCCTCGGGCAGCAAACCACAGCCCCAACGCGCCTCGGATCGAGAAAGCAATGCAAGCCGTTTTGGTCCCCGGCCACCCCCACTCCATAGGGCGAACCGGGGCTGGGCTGCCCCGGCTCCCTGGGACCTGCTGCTTTGCTGGGGGTCTCCGGTGCCCGAACCCCACTCCCCACGGGTTCTCCTTCGTGGGGAAGCGGGAATGGGCGTGCGAAGGCCTTCTGCGCCCAGGCCCCAGCCATGCCCCCTGAGCCAGCTCGGCCACTCAGCGCCGAGGCCCCGTCGCACCAACGGCCCCAAACAATCTTCTGGCAGCTGCATTCTGCAAAGGGAAACTCTCCTTGGGCAGCAAACCACAGCCCCAACGCGCCTCGGATCGAGAAAGCAACGCAAGCCGTTTTCGCCCCCGGCCCCCTGCCCTCCATCGGGCGAACTGGGGCAGGGCTGCCCCGGCTCCCTGGGCCCTGCTGCTTTGCTGGGGGTCTCCGGTGCCCGAAACCCACTCCCCACGGGTTCTCCTTCGTGGGGAAGCAGGATTGGGCGCACGAAGGCCTTCTGCGCCCAGGCCCCAGCCTTGCCCCCTGAGCCAGCTCGGCCGCTCAGCGCCGAGGCCCCGTCGCACCGATGGCCTGAAACAATCTTCTTGCAGCTGCTTTCTGCAAAGGGAAACTCTCCTTGGGCAGCAAACCACAGCCCCAACGCGCCTCGAATCGAGAAAGCAACGCAAGCCGTTTTCGCCCCCGGACCCCCCTCTCCATATGGCGAACCTGGGCTGGGCTGCCCTGGCTCCCTGGGCCCTGCTGCTTTGCTGGGGGTCTCCGGTGCCCGAAACCCACTCCCCACGGGTTCTCCTTCGTGGGGAAGCGGGAATGGGCGTACGAAGGCCTTCTGCGCCCAGCCCCCAGCCATGCCCCCTGAGCCAGCTCGTACGATTAGCGCCGAGGCCCCGTCGCACCGATGGCCCGAAACAATCTTCTGGCAGCTGCATTCTGCAAAGGGAAACTCTCCTTGGGCAGCAAACCACAGCCCCAATGCGCCTCGGATCAAGAAAGCAACGCAAGCCGTTTTCGCCCCCGGACCCCCGCTCTCCATAGAGCGAACCGGAGCTGGGCTGCCCAGGCTCCCTGGGCCCTGCTGCTTTGCTGGGGGTCTCCGGTGCCCGAAACCCACTCCCCACGGGTTCACCTTCGTGGGGAAGCAGGATTGGGCGCGCGAAGGCCTTCTGCGCCCAGGCACCAGCCATGCCCCTTGGTCCAGCTCGGCCGCACTGCGCCGAGGCCCTGTCGCACCGATGGCCTGAAACAATCTTCTGGCAGCTGCATTCTGCAAAGGGAAACTCTCCTCGGGCAGCAAACCACAGCCCCAACGCGCCTCGGATCAAGAAAGCAACGCAAGCCGTTTTCGCCCCCGGACCCCCGCTCTCCATAGAGCGAACCGGGGCTGGGCTGCCCCGGCTCCCTGGGCCCTGCTGCTTTGCTGGGGGTCTCCGGTGCCTGAAACCCACTCCCCACGGGTTCTCCTTCGTGGGGAAGCAGGATTGGGCGCGCGAAGCCTTCTGCGCCCAGGCCCCAGCCATGCCCCCTGAGCCGGCTCCGCTGCCCAGCGCCGAGTTCCTTCGAATCGACGGCCATAAACGAACTTCAGGCAGCTGCATTCTGCAAAGGGAAACTCTCCTCGGGCAGCAAACCACAGCCCCAACACGCCTCGGATCGAGAAAGCAACGCAAGCCATTTTCGCCCCCGGCACCCCGCTCTCCATAGAGCGAACCGGGGCTGGGCTGCCCCGGCTCCCTGGGCCCTGCTGCTTTGCTGGGGGTCTCCGGTGCCTGAAACCCACTCCCCACGGGTTCTCCTTCGTGGGGAAGCAGGATTGGGCGCGCGAAACCTTCTGCGCCCAGGCCCCAGCCATGCCCCCTGAGCCGGCTCCGCTGCCCAGCGCCGAGGTCCTTCGAATCGACGTCCATAAACGAACTTCTGGCAGCTGCATTCTGCAAAGGGAAACTCTCCTCGGGCAGCAAACCACAGCCCCAACGCGCCTCGGATCAAGAAAGCAACGCAAGCCGTTTTTGCCCCCAGCCCTCCGCTCTCCATCGGGCGAACTGGGGCAGGGCTGCCCCGGCTCCCTGGGCCCTGCTGCTTTGCTGGGTGTCTCCGGTGCCCGAAACCCACTCCCCACGGGTTCTCCTTCATTGGGAAGCAGGATTGGGCGCACGAAGGCCTTCTGCGCCCAGGCCCCAGCCATGCCCCCTGAGCCAGCTCGGCCGCTCAGCGCCGAGGCCCCGTCGCAACGACCTCCCGAAACAATCTTCTGGCAGCTGCATTCTGCAAAGGGAAACTCTCCTCGGGCAGCAAACCACAGCCCCAACGCGCCTCGGATCGATAAAGCAACGCAAGCCGTTTTCGCCCCCGGCCCCCCGCTCTCCATAGGGCGAACCGGGGCTGGGCTGCCCTGGCTCCCTGGGCCCTGCTGCTTTGCTGGGGGTCTCCGGTGCCCGAAGCCCACTCCCCACGGGTTCTCCTTCGTGGGGAAGCGGGAATGGGCGTGCGAAGGCCTTCTGCGCCCAGCCCCCAGCCATGCCCCCTGACCCAGCTCGTACGAATAGCGCTGAGGCCCCGTCGCACCGATGGCCCGAAACAATCTTCTGGCAGCTGCATTCTGCAAAGGGAAACTCTCCTCGGGCAGCAAACCACAGCCCCAATGCGCCTAGGATCAAGAAAGCAACGCAAACCATTTTCGCCCCCGGACCCCCGCTCTCCATAGAGCGAACCGGAGCTGGGCTGCCCAGGCTCCCTGGGCCCTGCTGCTTTGCTGGGTGTCTCCGGTGCCCGAAACCCACTCCCCACGGGTTCTCCTTCGTGGGGAAGCAGGATTGGGCGCGCGAAGGCCTTCTGCGCCCAGGCACCAGCCATGCCCCTTGGTCCAGCTCGGCCGCACTGCGCCGAGGCCCTGTCGCACCGATGGCATGAAACAATCTTCTGGCAGCTGCATTCTGCAAAGGGAAACTCTCCTCGGGCAGCAAACCACAGCCCCAACGCGCCTCGGATCGAGAAAGCAACGCAAGCCATTTTCGCCCCCGGCACCCCGCTCTCCATAGAGCGAACCGGGGCTGGGCTGCCCAGGCTCCCTGGGCACTGCTGCTTTGCTGGGGTTCTCGGGTGCCCGAAACCCACTCCCCACGGGTTCTCCTTCGTGGGGAAGCAGGATTGGGCGCGCGAAGGCCTTCTGCGCCCAGGCCCCAGCCATGCCCCCTGAGCCAGCTCGGCCGCTCAGCGCCGATGCCCCGTCCAACCGACGGCCCCAAACAATCTTCTGGCAGCTGCATTCTGCAAAGGGAAACTCTCCTCGGGCAGCAAACCACAGCCCCAACGCGCCTCGGATCGAGAAAGCAACGCAAGCCGTTTTTGCCCCCAGCCCTCAGCTCTCCATCGGGCGAACTGGGGCAGGGCTGCCCCGGCTGCCTGGGCCCTGCTGCTTTGCTGGGTGTCTCCGGTGCCTGAAACCCACTCCCCACGGGTTCTCCTTCGTGGGGAAGCAGGATTGGGCGCACGAAGGCCTTCTGCGCCCAGGCCCCAGCCATGCCCCCTGAGCCAGCTCGGCCGATCAGCGCCGAGGCCCCGTCGCAACGACGGCCCGAAATAATCTTCTGGCAGCTGCATTCTGCAAAGGGAAACTCTCCTCGGGCAGCAAACCACAGCCCCAACGCGCCTCGGATCGAGAAAGCAATGCAAGCCGTTTTGGTCCCCGGCCACCCCCACTCCATAGGGCGAACCGGGGCTGGGCTGCCCCGGCTCCCTGGGCCGTGCTGCTTTGCTGGGGGTCTCCGGTGCCCGAAACCCACTCCCCACGGGTTCTCCTTCGTGGGGAAGCAGGATTGGGCGCGCGAAGGCCTTCTGCGCCCAGGCCCCAGCCTTCCCCCTGAGCCAGCTCGGCCGCTCAGCGCCAAAGTCCCGTCGCACCGACGGCCCCAAACGAGCTTCTGGCAGCTGCATTCTGCAAAGGGAAACTCTCCTCGGGCAGCAACCCACAGCCCCAACGCGCCTCGGATCGAGAAAGCAATGCAAGCTGTTTTCGCGCCCGACCCCCCGCTCTCCATAGGGCGAACCGGGACTGGGCTGCCCCGGCTGCCTGGGCCCTGCTGCTTTGCTGGGGGTCTCCGGTGCCCGAAATCCACTCCCCACAGGTTCTCCTTCGTGGGGAAGCAGGATTGGACGCACGAAGGCCTTCTGTGCCCAGGCCCCAGCCAAGCCCCCTGAGCCAGCTCGGCCGCTCAGCGCCAAAGTCCCGTCCCACTGATTGCCCCAAACGAGCTTCTGACAGCTGCATTCGGCAAAGGGAAACTCTCCTCGGGCAGCAAACTACAGCCCCAACGCGCCTCAGATCGAGAAAGCAACGCAAGCCGTTTTGGCCCCCGGCCACCCCCACTCCATAGGGCGAACCGGGGCTGGGCTGCCCCGGCTCCCTGGGCCCTGCTGCTTTGCTGGGGGTCTCTGGTGCCCGAAACCCACTCCCCACGGGTTCTCCTTCGTGGTTAATCAGGATTGGGCATGGGAAGCCTTCTGCGCCCAGGCCCCAGCCATGCCCCCTGAGCCAGCTCGGCCTCTCAGCGCCGAGACACCGTCGCACCGATGGCCCGAAGCAATCTTCTGGCAGCTGCAACCTGCAAAGGGAAACTCTCCTCGGGCAGCAAACCACAGCCCCAACGCGCCTCGGATCGAGAAAGCAACGCAAGCCTTTTTCGCACCCGGCCCACGACACTCCATAGGGCAAACCGGGGCTGTGCTGCCCCGGCTCCCTGGGCCCTGCTGCTTTGCTGGGGGTCTCCGGTGCCCGAAACCCACTCCCCACGGTTTCTCCTTCGTGGGGAAGCGGGATTGGGCGCACGAAGTCCTTCTGCGCCCAGGCCCCAGCCATGCAACCTGAGCCAGCTGGTCCGATCAGCGCCGAGGCCCCGTCGCACCGACGGCCCGAAGCAATCTTCTGGCAGCTGCATTCTGCAAAGGGAAAATCTCCTCGGGCAGCAAACCACAGCCCCAACGCGCCTCGGATCAAGAAAGCAACGCAAGCCGTTTTCGCCCCCGGCCCCCCGCTCTCCAAAGGGCGAACCTGGGCTGGGCTGCCCTGGCTCCCTGGGCCCTGCTGCTTTGCTGGGGGTCTCCGGTGCCCGAAACCCACTCCCCACGGGTTCTCCTTCGTGGGGAAGCAGGATTGGGAGCGCCAAGGCCTTCTGCGCCCAGGCCCCAGCCATGCCCCCTGAGCCACCTCGGCCTCTCAGCAATGAGGCCCCGTCGCACCGACGGCCCCAAACAATCTTCTGGCAGCTGCATTCTGCAAAGGGAAACACTCCTCAGGCAGCAAACCACAGCCCCAACGCGCCTCGGATCGAGAAAGCAACGCAAGCTGTTTTCGCCCCCGGCCCCCCGCTCTCCATAGAGCGAACAGGGGCTGGGCTGCCCCGGCTCCCTGGGCCCTGCTGCTTTGCTGGGGGTCTCCGGTGCCCGAAACCCACTCTCAACGGGTTCTCCTTCGTGGTTAATCAGGATTGGGCGCGGGAAGCCTTCTGCGCCCAGGCCCCAGCCATGCCCCCTGATCCAGCTCGACCGCTCAGCGCTGAGGCCCCGTCGCACCGATGGCCCAAAGCAATCTTCTGGCAGCTGCAACCTGCAAAGGGAAACTCTCCTCAGACAGCAAACCACAGCCCCAACGCGCCTCGGATCGAGAAAGCAACGCAAGCCGTTTTGCCCCCGACCCCCCGCTCTCCATAGAGAGAACCGGGGCTGGGCTGCCCCGGCTCCCTAGGCCCTGCTGCTTTGCTGGGGTTCTCCGGTGCCCGAAACCCACTCCCCACGGGTTCTCCTTCGTGGGGAAGCAGGATTTGGCGTGCGAAGGCCTTCTGCACCCAGGCCCCAGCCATGCCCCCTGAGCCAGCTCGGCCACGCAGCGCCTAGGCCCCGTCGCACCGACGGCCCCAAACAATCGTCTGGCAGCTGCATTCTGCAAAGGGAAACTCTCCTTGGGCAGCAAACCACACCCCAACGCGCCTCGGATCGAGAAAGCAACGCAAGCCGTTTTTGCCCCCAGCCCTCCGCTCTCCATCAGGCGAACTGGGGCAGGGCTGCCCCGGCTCCCTGGGCCCTGCTGCTTTGCTGGGGGTCTCCGATGCCCAAAACCCACTCCCCACGGGGTCTCCTTCGTTGGGAAGCAGGATTGGGCGCACGAAGGCCTTCTGCGCCCAGGCCCCAGCCTTCCCCCTGAGCCTGCTCGGCCGCTCAGCGCCAAAGTCCCGTCCCACTGATGGCCCCAAACGAGCTTCTGACAGCTGCATTCTCAAAGGGAAACTCTCCTCGGGCAGCAACCCACAGCCCCATTGCGCCTCGGATTGAGAAAGCATCGCAAGCCGTTTTCGCCCCCGGCCCCCCGCTCTCCATCGGGCGAACTGGGGCTGGGCTGCCAAGGCTCCCTGGGCCCTGCTGCTTTGCTGGGGGTCTCCGGTGCCCGAAACCCACTCCCCACGGGTTCTCCTTAGTGGGGAATCAGGATTGGACGCGCGAAGCCTTCTGCACCCAGGCCCCAGCCATGCCCCCTGAGCCAGATTGGCCTCTCAGCGCCAAGGCCCCGTCGCACCGATGGCCCCAAACAATCTTCTGGCAGCTGCATTCTGCAAAGGGAAACTCTCCTCGGGCAGCGAACCACAGCCCCAACGCGCCTCGGATCGAGAAAGCAACGCAAGCCGTTTTTGCCCCCAGCCCTCTGCTCTCCATCGGGCGAACAGGGGCAGGGCCGCCCCGGCTCCCTGGGCCCTGCTGCTTTGCTGGGGGTCTCCGATGCCCAAAACCCACTCCCCACGGGGTCTCCTTCGTTGGGAAGCAGGATTGGGCGCACGAAGGCCTTCTGCGCCCAGGCCCCAGCCTTCCCCCTGAGCCTGCTCGGCCGCTCAGCGCCAAAGTCCCGTCCCACTGATGGCCCCAAACGAGCTTCTGACAGCTGCATTCTCAAAGGGAAACTCTCCTCGGGCAGCAACCCACAGCCCCATTGCGCCTCGGATTGAGAAAGCATCGCAAGCCGTTTTCGCCCCCGGCCCCCCGCTCTCCATCGGGCGAACTGGGGCTGGGCTGCCAAGGCTCCCTGGGCCCTGCTGCTTTGCTGGGGGTCTCCGGTGCCCGAAACCCACTCCCCACGGGTTCTCCTTAGTGGGGAATCAGGATTGGACGCGCGAAGCCTTCTGCACCCAGGCCCCAGCCATGCCCCCTGAGCCAGATTGGCCTCTCAGCGCCAAGGCCCCGTCGCACCGATGGCCCCAAACAATCTTCTGGCAGCTGCATTCTGCAAAGGGAAACTCTCCTCGGGCAGCGAACCACAGCCCCAACGCGCCTCGGATCGAGAAAGCAACGCAAGCCGTTTTTGCCCCCAGCCCTCCGCTCTCCATTGGGCGAACAGGGGCAGGGCTGCCCCGGCTCCCTGGGCCCTGCTGCTTTGCTGGGGGTCTCCGGTGCCCGAAACCCACTCCCCACGGGTTCTCCTTCGTGGGGAAGCAGGATTGGGAACGCGAAGCCTTCTGCGCCCAGGCCCCAGCCATGACCCCTGAGCCGGCTCCGCCGCTCAGCGCCGAGGCTCCTTCGAATCGACGGCCATAAACGAACTTCTGGCAGCTGCATTCTGCAAAGGGAAACTCTGCTCGGGCAGCAAACCACAGCCCCAACGCGCCTCGGATCGAGAAAGCAATGCAGGCCGTTTTCGCCCCCGGCCCCCCGCTCTCCATATGACGAACAGGGGCTGAGTTGCCCTGGCTCCTTGGGCCCTGCTGCTTTGCTGGGGATCTCCAGTGCCCGAAACCCACTCCCCACGGGTTCTCCTTCGTGGTTAATCAGGATTGGGCGTGCGAAGGCCTTCTGCGCCCTGGCCCCAGCCATGCCCCCTGAGCCGGCTCCGCTGCCCAGTTCCGAGGCTCCTTCGAATTGAAGGCCATAAACGAACTTCTCGCAGCTGCATTCTGCAAAGGGAAACTCTCCTCGGGCAGCAAACCACAGCCCCAACGCGCCTCGGATCGAGAAAGCAACGCAAGCTGTTTTCGCCCCCGACCCCCCTCTTTCCATAGAGCGAACTGGGGCTTGGCTGCCCCGGCTCCCTGGGCCCTGCTGCTTTGCTGGGGGTCTCCGGTGCCCGAAACCCACTCCCCATGGGTTCTCCTTCGTTGGGAAGGAGGATTGGGCGCACGAAGGCCTTCTGCGCCCAGGCCCGAGCCTTGCTCCCTGAGCCAGCTCGGCCGCTCAGCGCCGAGGGCCCGTAGCACCGACGGCCCGAAACAATCTTCTGGCAGCTGCATTCTGCAAAGGGAAACTCTCCTCGGGCAGCAAACCACAGCCCCAACGCGCCTCGGATCGAGAAAGCAATGCAAGCCGTTTTTGCCCCCGACCCACGCCACTCCATAGGGCGAACCGGGGCTGGGCTGCCCAGGCTCCCTGGGCCCTGCTGCTTTGCTGGGGGTCTCCGGTGCCCGAAACCCACTCCCCACAGGTTCTCCTTCGTGGGGAAGCAGGATTGGGCGCGCGAAGGCCTTCTGCGCCCAGGCCCCAGCCAAGCCCCCTGAGCCAGCTCGGCTGCGCAGCGCAAAGTCCCGGCGCACCGATGGCCCCAAACGAGATTCTGACAGCTGCATTCTGCAAAGGGAAACTCTCCTCGGGCAGCAACCCACAGCCCCAACGCGCCTCGGATCGAGAAAGCAACGCAAGCCGTTTTCGCCCCCGGCCCCCCGCTCTCCATAGGGCTAACCGGGGCTGGGCTGCCATGGCTCCTTGGGCCCTGCTGCTTTGCTGGGGGTCTGCGGTGCCAGAAACCCACTCCCCACGGGTTCTCCTTCGTGGGGAAGCAGGATTTGGCCCGCGAAAGCCTTTGGGCCCAGGCCCGAGCCTTGCCCCCTGAGCCAGCTCGGCCGCTCATTGCCTAGGCCCCGTCGCACCGACGGCCCCAAACAATCTTCTGGCAGCTGCATTCTGCAAAGGGAAACTCTCCTCGGGCAGCAAACCACAGCCCCAACGCGCCTTGGGATCGAGAAAGCAACGCAAGCCGTTTTCGCCCCCGGCGCCCCGCTCTCCAGAGCGAAATGGGGCTGGGCTGCCCAGGCTCCCTGGGCCCTGCTGCTTTGCTGGGGGTCTCCGTTGCCCGAAACCCACTCCCCACGGGTTCTCCTTCGTGGTTAATCAGGATTGGGCACGGGAAGCCTTCTGCGCCCAGGCCCCAGCCATGCCCCATGAGCCAGCTCGGCCGCTCAGCGCCGAGGCCCCGTCGCTCCGATGGCCCGAAGCAATCTTCTGGCAGCTGCAACCTGCAAAGGGAAACTCTCCTCGCGCAGCAAACCACAGCCACAACGCGCCTCGGATCGAGAAAGCAACGCAAGCCGTTTTTGCCCCCGGCCCACGCCACTCCATAGGGCGAACCGGGGCTGGGCTGCCCCGGCTCCCTGGGTCCTGCTGCTTTGCTGGGGGTCTCCGGTGCCCGAAACCCACTCCCCATGGGTTCTCCTTCGTGGGGAAGCAGGATTGGGCGCGCGAAGGCCTTCTGCGCCCAGCCCCAGCCATGCCCCCTGAGCCAGCTCGGCCGCTCAGCGCCTAGGCACCGTCGCACCGATGGCCCCAAACAATCTTCTGGCAGCTGCATTCTGCAAAGGGAAACTCTCCTCGGGCAGCAAACCACAGCCCCAACGCGCCTCGGATCGAGAAAGCAACGCAAGCTCTTTTCGCCCCAGGCCCCCCCCACTCCATAGGGCGAACCGGGGCTGTGCTGCCGCGGCTCCCTGGGCCCTGCTGCTTTGCTGGGGGTCTCCGGTGCCCGAAACCCACTCCCCACGTGTTCTCCTTCGTGGGGAAGCAGGATTGGGCGCGCCAAGGCCTTCTGCGCCCAGGCCCCAGCCATGCCCCCTGGGCCAGCTCGGCCGCTCTGCGCCAAGGCCCCATCACACCGATGGCCTGAAACAATCTTCTGGCAGCTGCATTCTGCAAAGGGAAACACTCCTCAGGCAGCAAACCACAGCCCCAACGCGCCTCGGATCGAGAAAGCAACACAAGCCGTTTTCGCCCCCGGCACCGCGCTCGCCATAGGGCGAATCGGGGCAGGACGGCCCCGGCTGCCTGGGCCCTCCTGCTTTGCTGGGGGTCTCCGGTGCCCGAAACCCACTCCCCACAGGTTCTCCTTCGTGGGGAAGCGGGATTGGGCGCGCGAAGGCCTTCTGCGCCCAGGCCCCAGCCATGCCCCCTGAGCCAGCTCGTCCGATCAGCGCCGAGTCCCCGTCGCACCGACGGCCCGAAACAATCTTCTGGCAGCTGCATTCTGCAAAGGGAAACTCTCCTCGGGCAGCAAACCACAGCCCCAACGCGCCTCGGATTGAGAAAGCAACGCAAGCGGTTTTCGCCCCCGGACACCCGCTCTCCATAGAGCGAAACGGGCCTGGGCTGCCCAGCCTCCCTGGGCCCTGCTGCTTTGCTGGGGGTCTCCGGTGCCTGAAACCCACTCCCCACGGGTTCTCCTTCGTGGGGAAGCAGGATTGGGCGCGCAAAGGCCTTCTGCGCCCAGGCCCCAGCCATGCCCCCTGAGCCGGCTCCGCCGATCAGCGCCGAGGCTCCTTCGAATCGACGGCCATAAACGAACTTCTGGCAGCTGCATTCTGCAAAGGGAAACTCTCCTCGGGCAGCAAACCACAGCCCCAACGCGCCTCGGATCGAGAAAGCAATGCAGGCCGTTTTCGCCCCCGGCCCCCCGCTCTCCATATGGCGAACAGGGGCTGGGCTGCCCTGGCTCCTTGGGCCCTGCTGCTTTGCTGGGGATCTCCAGTGCCCGAAACCCACTCCCCACGGGTTCTCCTTCGTGGGGAAGCAGAATTGGGCGCGCAAAGGCCTTCTGCGCCCAGGCCCCAGCCATGCCCCCTGAGCCACCTCGGCCTCTCAGCAATGAGGCCCCGTCGCACCGACGTCCCCAAACAATCTTCTGGCAGCTGCATTCTGCAAAGGGAAACACTCCTCAGGCAGCAAACCACAGCCCCAACGCGCCACGGATCGAGAAAGCAATGCAAGCCGTTTTCGCCCCCGGCCCCCCACTCTCCATAGAGCGAACAGGGGCTGGGCTGCCCCGGCTCCCTGGGCCCTGCTGCTTTGCTGGGGGTCTCCGGTGCCCGAAACCCACTCCCCATGGGTTCTCCTTCGTTGGGAAGGAGGATTGGGCGCACGAAGGCCTTCTGCGCCCAGGCCCCAGCCTTGCTCCCTGAGCCAGCTCGGCCGCTCAGCGCCGAGGGCCCGTCGCACCGACGGCCCGAAACAATCTTCTGGCAGCTGCATTCTGCAATGGGAAACTCTCCTCGGGCAGCAAACCACAGCCCCAACGCGCCTCGGATCGAGAAAGCAATGCAAGCCGTTTTCGCCCCCGACCCCCCGCTCTCCATATGGCGAACCGGGGCTGGGCTGCCCAGGCTCCCTGGGCCCTGCTGCTTTGCTGGGGGTCTCCGGTGCCCGAAACCCACTCCCCACGGGTTCTCCTTCGTGGGGAAGCAGGATTGGGCCCACGAAAGCCTTTGGGTCCAGGCCCGAGCCTTGCCCCCTGAGCCAGCTCGGCCGCTCAGCGGCGAGGCCCCGTCGCACCGACGGCCCCAAACAATCTTCTGGCAGCTGCATTCTGCAAAGGGAAACTCTCCTCGGGCAGCAAACCACAGCCCCAACGCGCCTCGGATCGAGAAAGCAACGCAAGCCGATTTCGCCCCCGGCCCCCCGCTCACCAGAGCGAAATGGGGCTGGGCTGCCCAGGCTCCCTGGGCCCTGCTGCTTTGCTGGGGGTCTCCGGTGCCCGAAACCCACTCCCCACGGGTTCTCCTTCGTGGTTAATCAGGATTGGGCGCGGGAAGCCTTCTGCGCCCAGGCCCCAGCCATGCCCCATGAGCCAGCTCGGCCGCTCAGCGCCGAGGCCCCGTCGCACCGATGGCCCGAAGCAATCTTCTGGCAGCTGCAACCTGCAAAGGGAAACTCTCCTCGCGCAGCAAACCATAGCCACAACGCGCCTCGGATCGAGAAAGCAACGCAAGCCGTTTTTGCCCCCGGCCCACGCCACTCCATAGGGCGAACCGGGGCTGGGCTGCCCCGGCTCCCTGGGTCCTGCTGCTTTGCTGGGTGTCTCCGGTGCCAGAGACCCACTCCCCACGGGTTCTCCTTCGTGGGGAAGCGGGATTGGGCGCACGAAGTCCTTCTGCGCCCAGGCCCCAGCCATGCCCCCTGAGCCAGCAGGTCCGATCAGCGCCGAGGCCCCGTCGCACCGACGGCCCCAAACAATCTTCTGGCAGCTGCATTCTGCAAAGGGAAACTCTCCTCGGGCAGCAAACCACAGCCCCAACGCGCCTCGGATCAAGAAAGCAACGCAAGCCGTTTTCGCCCCCGGCCCCCTTCTCTCCATAGGGCGAACCTGGGCTGGGCTGCCCTGGCTCCCTGGGCCCTGCTGCTTTGCTGGGTGTCTCCGGTGCCCGAAACCCACTCCCCATGGGTTCTCCTTCGTGGGGAAGCAGGATTGGGCGCGCGAAGGCCTTCTGCGCCCAGCCCCAGCCATGCTCCCTGAGCCAGCTCGGCCGCTCAGCGCCTAGGCACCGTCGCACCGATGGCCCCAAACAATCTTCTGGCAGCTGCATTCTGCAAAGGGAAACTCTCCTCGGGCAGCAAACCACAGCCCCAACGTGCCTCGGATCGAGAAAGCAACGCAAGCTGTTTTCGCCCCAGGCCCCCCCCACTCCATAGGGCGAACCTGGGCTGTGCTGCCCCGGCTCCCTGGGCCCTGCTGCTTTGCTGGGGGTCTCCGGTGCCCGAAACCCACTCCCCACGTGTTCTCCTTCGTGGGGAAGCAGGATTGGGCGCGCCAAGGCCTTCTGCGCCCAGGCCCCAGCCATGCCCCCTGGGCCAGCTCGGCCGCTCTGCGCCAAGGCCCCATCGCACCGATGGCCTGAAACAATCTTCTGGCAGCTGCATTCTGCAAAGGGAAACACTCCTCAGGCAGCAAACCACAGCCCCAACGCGCCTCAGATCGAGAAAGCAACACAAGCCGTTTTCGCCCCCGGCACCGCGCTCGCCATAGGGCGAATCGGGGCAGGGCTGCCCCGGCTGCCTGGGCCCTCCTGCTTTGCTGGGGGTCTCCGGTGCCCGAAACCCACTCCCCACAGGTTCTCCTTCGTGGGGAAGCGGGATTGGGGGCACGAAGTCCTTCTGCGCCCAGGCCCCAGCCATGCCCCCTGAGCCCGCTGGTCCGATCTGCGCCGAGGCCCCGTCGCACCGACGGCCCCAAACAATCTTCTGGCAGCTGCATTCTGCAAAGGGAAACTCTCCTCGGGCAGCAAACCACAGCCCCAACGCGCCTCGGATCAAGAAAGCAACGCAAGCCGTTTTCGCCCCCGGCCCCCGTCTATCCATAGGGCGAACCTGGGCTGGGCTGCCCTGGCTCCCTGGGCCCTGCTGCTTTGCTGGGGGTCTCCGGTGCCCGAAACCCACTCCCCATGGGTTCTCCTTCGTGGGGAAGCAGGATTGGGCGCGCGAAGGCCTTCTGCGCCCAGCCCCAGCCATGCCCCCTGAGCCAGCTCGGCCGCTCAGCGCCTAGGCACCGTCGCACCGATGGCCCCAAACAATCTTCTGGCAGCTGCATTCTGCAAAGGGAAACTCTCCTCGGGCAGCAAACCACAGCCCCAACGCGCCTCGGATCGAGAAAGCAATGCAGGCCGTTTTCGCTCCCGGACACCCGCTCTCCATAGAGCGAAACGGGCCTGGGCTGCCCAGCCTCCCTGGGCCCTGCTGCTTTGCTGGGGGTCTCCGGTGCCTGAAACCCACTCCCCACGGGTTCTCCTTCGTGGGGAAGCAGGATTGGGCGCGCAAAGGCCTTCTGCGCCCAGGCCCCAGCCATGCCCCCTGAGCCGGCTCCGCCGATCAGCGCCGAGGCTCCTTCGAATCGACGGCCATAAACGAACTTCTGGCAGCTGCATTCTGCAAAGGGAAACTCTCCTCGGGCAGCAAACCACAGCCCCAACGCGCCTCGGATCGAGAAAGCAATGCAGGCCGTTTTCGCCCCCGGCCCCCCGCTCTCCATATGGCGAACAGGGGCTGGGCTGCCCTGGCTCCTTGGGCCCTGCTGCTTTGCTGGGGATCTCCAGTGCCCGAAACCCACTCCCCACGGGTTCTCCTTCGTGGGGAAGCAGAATTGGGCGCGCAAAGGCCTTCTGCGCCCAGGCCCCAGCCATGCCCCCTGAGCCACCTCGGCCTCTCAGCAATGAGGCCCCGTCGCACCGACGTCCCCAAACAATCTTCTGGCAGCTGCATTCTGCAAAGGGAAACACTCCTCAGGCAGCAAACCACAGCCCCAACGCGCCACGGATCGAGAAAGCAATGCAAGCCGTTTTCGCCCCCGGCCCCCCGCTCTCCATAGAGCGAACAGGGGCTGGGCTGCCCCGGCTCCCTGGGCCCGGCTGCTTTGCTGGGGGTCTCCGGTGCCCGAAACCCACTCCCCACGTGTTCTCCTTCGTGGTTAATCAGGATTGGGCGCGCGAAGCTTTCTGCGCCCAGGCCCCAGCCATGCCCCCTGAGCCGGCTCCGCTGCCCAGTTCCGAGGCTCCTTCGAATTGAAGGCCATAAACGAACTTCTGGCAGCTGCATTCTGCAAAGGGAAACTCTCCTCGGGCAGCGAACCACAGCCCCAATGCGCCTCGGATCGAGAAAGCAACGCAAGCCGTTTTTGCCCCCGGCCCCCCCCACTCCATAGGGCTAACCGGGGCTGGGCTGCCCTGGCTCCTTGGGCCCTGCTGCTTTGCTGGGGTCTCCGGTGCCCGAAACCAACTCCCCACGGGTTCTCTTTCGTGGGGAAGAAGGATTTGGCCCGTGAAAGCCTTCTGCGCCCAGGCCCGAGCCTTGCCCCCTGAGCCAGCTCGGCCGCTCAGCGCCGAGACCACGTCGCACCGACGGCCCCAAACAATCTTCTGGTAGCTGCATTCTGCAAAGGGAAACTCTCCTCGGGCAGCAAACCACAGCCCCAACGCGCCTCGGATCGAGAAAGCAACGCAAGCCGTTTTTGCCCCCGGCCCCCCCCACTCCATAGAGCTAACCGGGGCTGGGCTGCCCTGGCTCCTTGGGCCCTGCTGCTTTGCTGGGGGTCTGCGGTGCCCGAAACCCACTCCCCACGGGTTCTCCTTCGTGGGGAAGCAGGATTGGGCCCACGAAAGCCTTTGGGCCCAGGCCCGAGCCTTGCCCCCTGAGCCAGCTCGGCCGCTCAGCGGCGAGGCCCCGTCGCACCGACGGCCCCAAACAATCTTCTGGCAGCTGCATTCTGCAAAGGGAAACTCTCCTCGGGCAGCAAACCACAGCCCCAACGCGCCTCGGATCGAGAAAGCAACGCAAGCCGTTTTCGCCCCCGGCCCCCCGCTCACCAGAGCGAAATGGGGCTGGGCTGCCCAGGCTCCCTGGGCCCTGCTGCTTTGCTGGGGGTCTCCGGTGCCCGAAACCCACTCCCCACGGGTTCTCCTTCGTGGTTAATCAGGATTGGGCGCGGGAAGCCTTCTGCGCCCAGGCCCCAGCCATGCCCCCTGAGCCAGCTCGGCCGCTCAGCGCCGAGGCCCCGTCGCACCGATGGCCCGAAGCAATCTTCTGGCAGCTGCAACCTGCAAAGGGAAACTCTCCTCGCGCAGCAAACCATAGCCACAACGCGCCTCGGATCGAGAAAGCAACGCAAGCCGTTTTTGCCCCCGGCCCACGCCACTCCATAGGGCGAACCGGGGCTGGGCTGCCCCGGCTCCCTGGGTCCTGCTGCTTTGCTGGGTGTCTCCGGTGCCAGAAACCCACTCCCCACGGGTTCTCCTTCGTGGGGAAGCGGGATTGGGCGCACGAAGTCCTTCTGCGCCCAGGCCCCAGCCATGCCCCCTGAGCCAGCAGGTCCGATCAGCGCCGAGGCCCCGTCGCACCGACGGCCCCAAACAATCTTCTGGCAGCTGCATTCTGCAAAGGGAAACTCTCCTCGGGCAGCAAACCACAGCCCCAACGCGCCTCGGATCAAGAAAGCAACGCAAGCCGTTTTCGCCCCCGGCCCCCTTCTCTCCATAGGGCGAACCTGGGCTGGGCTGCCCTGGCTCCCTGGGCCCTGCTGCTTTGCTGGGGGTCTCCGGTGCCCGAAACCCACTCCCCATGGGTTCTCCTTCGTGGGGAAGCAGGATTGGGCGCGCGAAGGCCTTCTGCGCCCAGCCCCAGCCATGCCCCCTGAGCCAGCTCGGCCGCTCAGCGCCTAGGCACCGTCGCACCGATGGCCCCAAACAATCTTCTGGCAGCTGCATTCTGCAAAGGGAAACTCTCCTCGGGCAGCAAACCACAGCCCCAACGTGCCTCGGATCGAGAAAGCAACGCAAGCTGTTTTCGCCCCAGGCCCCCCCCACTCCACAGGGCGAACCGGGGCTGTGCTGCCCCGGCTCCCTGGGCCCTGCTGCTTTGCTGGGGGTCTCCGGTGCCCGAAACCCACTCCCCACGGGTTCTCCTTCGTGGGGAAGCAGGATTGGGCGCGCCAAGGCCTTCTGCGCCCAGGCCCCAGCCATGCCCCCTGGGCCAGCTCGGCCGCTCTGCGCCAAGGCCCCATCGCACCGATGGCCTGAAACAATCTTCTGGCAGCTGCATTCTGCAAAGGGAAACACTCCTCAGGCAGCAAACCACAGCCCCAACGCGCCTCGGATCGAGAAAGCAACACAAGCCGTTTTCGCCCCCGGCACCGCGCTCGCCATAGGGCGAATCGGGGCAGGGCTGCCCCGGCTGCCTGGGCCCTCCAGCTTTGCTGGGGGTCTCCGGTGCCCGAAACCCACTCCCCACAGGTTCTCCTTCGTGGGGAAGCGGGATTGGGCGCGCGAAGGCCTTCTGCGCCCAGGCCCCAGCCATGCCCCCTGAGCCAGCTCGTCCGATCAGCGCCGAGTCCCCGTCGCACCGACGGCCCGAAACAATCTTCTGGCAGCTGCATTCTGCAAAGGGAAACTCTCCTCGGGCAGCAAACCACAGCCCCAACGCGCCTCGGATCGAGAAAGCAACGCAAGCCGTTTTCGCCCCTGGAAACCCGCTCTCCATAGAGCGAAACGGGCCTGGGCTGCCCAGCCTCCCTGGGCCCTGCTGCTTTGCTGGGGGTCTCCGGTGCCTGAAACCCACTCCCCACGGGTTCTCCTTCGTGGGGAAGCAGGATTGGGCACCGGAAGCCTTCTGCGCCCAGGTCAAGGCCATGCCCCCTGAGCCGGCTCCGCCGCTCAGCGCCGAGGCTCCTTCGAATCGACGGCCATAAACGAACTTCTGGCAGCTGCATTCTGCAATGGGAAACTCTCCTCGGGCAGCAAACCACAGCCCCAACGCGCCTCGGATCGAGAAAGCAATGCAAGCCGTTTTCGCCCCCGACCCCCCGCTCTCCATAGGGCGAACCGGGGCTGGGCTGCCCAGGCTCCCTGGGCCCTGCTGCTTTGCTGGGGGTCTCCGGTGCCCGAAACCCACTCCCCACGGGTTCTCCTTCGTGGTTAATCAGGATTGGGCGTGCGAAGGCCTTCTGCGCCCAGGCCCCAGCCATGCCCCCTGAGCCAGCTCGGCTGCGCAGCGCCTTGGCCCCGTCGCACCGACGGCCCCAAACAATCTTCTGGCAGCTGCATTCTGCAAAGGGAAACTCTCCTCGGGCAGCAAATCACAGCCCCAACGCGCCTCGGATCGAGAAAGCAACGCAAGCCGTTTTCGCCCCCGGCCCCCCGCTCTCCATAGAGTGAACCGGGGCAGGGCTGCCCCGGCTCCCTGGGCCATGCTGCTTTGCTGGGGGTCTCCGGTGCCCGAAACCCACTCCCCACGGGTTCTCCTTCGTAGTTAATCAGGATTGGGCGCGCGAAGCTTTCTGCGCCCAGGCCCCAGCCATGCCCCCTGGGCCAGGTCGGCCGCTCTGCGCCGAGGCCCCATCGCACCGATGGCATGAAACAATCTTCTGGCAGCTGCATTCTGCAAAGGGAAACACTCCTCAGGCCGCAAACCACAGCCCCAACGCGCCTCGGAACGAGAAAGCAACGCAAGCCGTTTTCGCCCCCGGAAACCCGCTCTCCATAGAGCGAAACGGGCCTGGGCTGCCCAGCCTCCCTGGGCCCTGCTGCTTTGCTGGGGGTCTCTGGTGCCTGAAACCCACTCCACACGGGTTCTCCATCGTGGGGAAGCAGGATTGGGCACCGGAAGCCTTCTGCGCCCAGGTCAAGGCCATGCCCCCTGAGCCGGCTCCGCCGCTCTGCGCCGAGGCTTCTTCGAATCGACGGCCATAAACGAACTTCTGGCAGCTGCATTCTGCAATGGGAAACTCTCCTCGGGCAGCAAACCACAGCCCCAACGCGCCTCGGATCGAGAAAGCAATGCAAGCCGTTTTCGCCCCCGACCCCCCGCTCTCCATAGGGCGAACCTGGGCTGGGCTGCCCAGGCTCCCTGGGCCCTGCTGCTTTACTGGGTGTCTTCGGCGGCCAAAACCTTCTCCCCACGGGTTCTCCTTCGTGGGGAAGCAGGATTGGGCGCGCGAAGAAGTTCTGTGCCCAGGCCCCAGCCATGTCTCCTGAGCCAGCTTGGCCGCTCAGCGCCGAGGCCCCATCACACGGAACGCCCAAAACGAGCTTCTGGCAGCTGCATTCTGCAAAGGGAAACTCTCCTCGGGCAGCAAACCACAGCCCCAACGCGCCTCGAATCCAGAAAGCAACGCAAGCCGTTTTCGCCCCCGGCCCTCTGCTCTCCATAGGGCGAACCAGGCCTGGGCTGCCCCGGCTCCCTGGGCCCTGCTGCTTTGCTGGGGGTCTCCGGTGCCCGAAACCCACTCCCCACGGGTTCTCCTTCCTGGGGAAGCAGGATTGGGCGCGCGAAGGCCCTCTGCGCCCAGCCCCAGCCATGCCCCTTGAGCCAGCTCGGCCGCTCAGCGCCGAGGCCCCGTTGCACCGAAGGCCCAAAACGATCTTCTGGGAACTGCATTCTGCAAAGTGAAACACTCCTCTGGCAGCAAATTACAGCCCCAATGCGCCTCAGATCCAGAGAGTAACACAAGCCGTTTTCGCCACCGGCCCCACGCTCTCCATAGCGCAAAGCGAGGCTGGGCTGCCCCTGGCTCCCTGGGCCCTGCTGCATTGCTGGGGGTCTCCAGCGCCCGAAACCTAGTCCCCATGAGTTCTCCTTCGTGGGGAGGCAGGATTGGGCGCGCGAAGAAGTTCTGCGCCCAGTCCCCAGCCATGCCTCCTGTGCCAGCTCGGCCGCTCAGCGCCGAGGCCCCGTCGCACCGAAGGCCCAAAACGAGCTTCTGGCAGCTGCATTCTGCAAAGGGAAACTCTCCTCGGGCAGCAAACCACAGCCCCAACGTGCCTCGGATCCAGAAAGCAACGCAAGCCGTTTTCGCCACCGACCCCACGCTCTCCATAGCGCAAAGCGGGGCTGGCCTGCCCCTGGCTCCCTGGGCCCTGCTGCTTTGCTGGGGGTCTCCGGCGGCGCAAACCCACTCCCCACGGGTTCTCCTTCGTGGGGAAGCAGGATTGGGCGCGCGAAGGCCTTCTGCGCCCAGCCCCAGCCATGCCCCTTGAGCCAGCTCGGCCGCTCAGCGCCGAGGCCCCGTTGCACCGAAGGCCCAAAACGAGCTTCTGGGAACTGCATTCTGCAAAGGGAAACACTCCTCCGGCAGCAAACCACAGCCCCAATGCGCCTCGGATCCAGAGAGAAACGCAAGCCGTTTTTGCCCCGGCCCTACGCTCTCCATAGCGCAACGCAGGGCAGGGCTGCCCCTGGCTACCAGAGCCCTGCTGCTTTACTGGGTGTCTTCGGCGGCCAAAACCTTCTCCCCACGGGTTCTCCTTCGTGGGGAAGCAGGATTGGGCGCGCGAAGAAGTTCTGTGCCCAGGCCCCAGCCATGCCCCCTGAGCCAGCTCGGCCGCTCAGCGCCGAGGCCCCATCACACGGAACGCCCAAAACGAGCTTCTGGCAGCTGCATTCTGCAAAGGGAAACTCTCCTCGGGCAGCAAAACACAGACTCAACGCGCCTCAGATCCAGAAAGCAACGCAAGCCGTTTTCGCGACCGGCCCCACGCTCTCCAAAGCGCAAAGCGGGGCTGGCCTGCCCCTGGCTCCCTGGGCCCTGCTGCTTTGCTGGGGGTCTCGGCGGCCGACACCCACTCCCCACGGATTTTCCTTCGTGGGGAAGCAGGATTGGGCGCGCGAAGGCCTTTTGCGCCCAGTCCCCAGCCATGCCTCCTGTGCCAGCTCAGCCGCTCAGCGCCGAGGCCCCGTCGCACCGACGGCCCCAAACGACTTTCTGGCAGCTGCATTCTGCAAAGGGAAAGTCTCCTAGGGCAGCAAACCACAGCCCCAACGCGCCTCGGTTCGAGAAAGCAACGCAAGCCGTTTTCGCCCCCGGCCCTCCGCTCTCCATACGTACGAACCGGGCCTGGGCTGCCCCGGCTCCCTGGGCCCTGCTGCTTTGGTGGGGGTCTTCGGCGGCCGAAACCCACTCCCCACGTGTTCCCCTTCGTGGGGAAGCAGGATTGGGCGCGCGAAAGCCTTCTGCGCCCAGTCCCCAGCCATGCCTCCTGTGCCAGCTCGGCCGCACAGCGCCGAGGCCCCGTCGCACCGACGGCCCCAAACGAGCTTCTGGCAACTGCATTCTGCAAAGGGAAAGTCTCCTCCGGCAGCAAACCACAGCCCCAATGCGCCTCGGATCGAGAAAGCAACCCAAGCCGTTTTCGCCCCAGGCCCTCTGCTCTCCATAGGGCGAACCGGGCCTGGGCTGCCCCGGCTCCCTGGGCCCTGCTGCTTTGCTGGGGGTCTCCGGTGCCCGAAACCCACTCCCCACGGGTTCTCCTTCGTGGGGAAGCAGGATTCGGCGCGCGAAGGCCTTCTGCGCCCAGCCCCAGCCATGCCCCTTGAGCCAGCTCGGCCGCTCAGCGCCGAGGCCCCGTTGCACCGAAGGCCCAAAACGAGCTTCTGGGAACTGCATTCTGCAAAGTGAAACACTCCTCCGGCAGCAAACCACAGCCCCAATGCGCCTCAGATCCAGAGAGCAACGCAAGCCGTTTTCGCCCCCGGCCCCACGCTCTCCATAGCGCAAAGCGAGGCTGAGCTCCCTGGGCCCTGCTGCATTGCTGGGGGTCTCCAGCCCCCGAAACCTAGTCCCCATGAGTTCTCCTTCGTGGGGAGGCAGGATTGGGCGCGCGAAGAAGTTCTGGGGCCAGTCCCCAGCCATGCCTCCTGTGCCAGCTCGGCCGCTCAGCGCCGAGGCCCCGTCGCACCGACGGCCCCAAACGACCTTCTGGCAGCTGCATTCTGCAAAGGGAAAGTCTCCTCGGGCAGCAAACCACAGCCCCAACGCGCCTCGGATCGAGAAAGCAACGCAAGCCGTTTTCGCCCCCGGCCCTCTGCTCTCCATAGGGCGAACCGGGCCTGGGCTGCCCCGGCTCCCTGGGCCCTGCTGCTTTGCTGGGGGTCTCCGGTGCCCGAAACCCACTCCCCACGGGTTCTCCTTCCTGGGGAAGCAGGATTGGGCGCGCGAAGGCCTTCTGCGCCCAGCCCCAGCCATGCCCCTTGAGCCAGCTCGGCCGCTCAGCGCCGAGGCCCCGTTGCACCGAAGGCCAAAAACGAGATTCTGGGAACTGCATTCTGCAAAGTGAAACACTCCTCCGGCAGCAAACCACAGCCCCAATGCGCCTCGGATCCAGAGAGAAACGCAAGCCGTTTTTGCCCCCGGCCCTACGCTCTCCATAGCGCAACGCAGGGCAGGGCTGCCCCTGGCTACCAGAGCCCTGCTGCTTTACTGGGTGTCTTCGGCGGCCAAAACCTTCTCCCCACGGGTTCTCCTTCGTGGGGAAGCAGGATTGGGCGCGCGAAGAAGTTCTGTGCCCAGGCCCCAGCCATGTCCCCTGAGCCAGCTTGGCCGCTCAGCGCCGAGGCCCCATCACACGGAACGCCCAAAACGAGCTTCTGGCAGCTGCATTCTGCAAAGGGAAACTCTCCTCGGGCAGCAAACCACAGCCCCAATGCGCCTCAGATGGAGAATGCAACGCAAGCCTTTTTCGGCCCCGGCCCCACGCTCTCCATAGGGCAAAGCGGGTAGAGCTGCCCCTGGCTCCCTGGGCCCTGCTGCTTTGCTGGGGGTTTCACGGGCGAAACCCACTCCCCACGGGTTTTCCTTCGTGGGGAAGCAGGATTGGGCGCGAGAAGGCCTTCTGCGCCCAGGCCCCAGCCATGCCCCTTGAGCCAGCTCGGCCGTTCAGCGCCGAGGCCCCGTTGCACCAAAGGCCCAAAACGAGCTTCTGGGAACTGCATTCTGCAAAGGGAAACACTCCTCCGGCAGCAAACCACAGCCCCAATGCGCCTCGGATCCATAGAGCAACGCAAGCCGTTTTTGCCCCCGGCCCCACGCTCTCCATAGGGCAAAGCAGGGCTGAGCTGACCCTGGCTCCCTGGACCCTGCTGCTTTGCTGGGTGTCTCCGGCGGAAGACACTCACTCCCCACGGGTTCTCCTTCGTTGGGAAGCAGGATTAGGGGGACGATGGCCTCATGCGCACAGTTCCCAGCCATGCCCCTTGAGCCAGCTCGGCGGCACAGCGCTGAGGTCCAGTCGAACCTTCGGCCCAAAACGAGCTTCTGGCAGCTGCATTCTGCAAAGGGAAACACTCCTCGAGCAGCAAACCACAGCCCCAACGCGCGTCGGATCCAGAAAGCAACGCAAGCCGTTTTCGCCCCCGGCCCCCTGCTCTCCATAGAGCGAACTGGGGCAGGGCTGCCCAGGCTCCCTGGGCCCTGCTGCTTTGCTGGGGGTCTCCGGTGCCCGAAACCCACTCCCCACGGGTTCTCCTTCGTGGGGAAGCAGGATTGGGCGCGCGAAGGCCTTCTGCGCCCAGGCCCCAGCCATGCCCCCTGAGCCAGCTCGGCCGCGCAGCGCCTAGGCCCCGTCGCACCGAAGGCCCCAAACAATCTTCTGGCAGCTGCATTCTGCAAAGGGAAAATCTCCTCGGGCAGCAAACCACAGCCCCAACGCGCCTCGTATGGAGAATGCAACGCAAGCCGTTTTCGCCCCCGGCCCCCCGCTCTCCATAGAGCGAACCGGGGCTGGGCTGCCCCGGCTCCCTGGGCCCTGCTGCTTTACTGGGTGTCTTCGGCGGCCAAAACCTTCTCCCCACGGGTTCTCCTTCGTGGGGAAGCAGGATTGGGCGCGCGAAGAAGTTCTGTGCCCAGGCCCCAGCCATGCCCCTAGAGCCAGCTTGGCCGCTCAGCGCCGAGGCCCCATCACACGGAACGCCCAAAACGAACTTCTGGCAGCTGCATTCTGCAAAGGGAAACTCTCCTCGCGCAGCAAACCACAGCCCCAACGCGCCTCGAATCCAGAAAGCAACGCAAGCCTTTTTCGGCCCCGGCCCCACGCTCTCCATAGGGCAAAGCGGGTAGATCTGCCCCTGGCTCCCTGGGCCCTGCTGCTTTGCTGGGGGTCTCAGCGGTCGAAACCCACTCCCCACGGGTTTTCCTTCGTGGGGAAGCAGGATTGGGCGCGAGAAGGCCTTCTGCGCCCAGGCCCCAGCCATGCCCCCTGAGCCAGCTCGGCCGCTCAGCGCCGAGGCCCCGTTGCACCGAAGTCCCAAAACGAGCTTCTGGGAACTGCATTCTGCAAAATGAAACACTCCTCCGGCAGCAAACCACAGCCCCAATGCGCCTCAGATCCAGAGAGCAACACAAGCCGTTTTCGCCCCCGGCCCCACGCTCTCCATAGCGCAAAGCGAGGCTGAGCTCCCTGGGCCCTGCTGCATTGCTGGGGGTCTCCAGCGCCCGAAACCTAGTCCCCATGAGTTCTCCTTGGTTTGGAGGCAGGATTGGGCGCTCGAAGAAGTTCTGGGCCCAGTCCCCAGCCATGCCTCCTGAGCCAGCTTGGCCGCTCAGCGCCGAGGCCCCATCACACGGAACGCCCCAATCGAGCTTCTGGCAGCTGCATTCTGCAAAGGGAAACTCTCCTCGGGCAGCAAACCACAGCCCCAACGTGCCTCGGATCCAGAAAGCAACGCAAGCCATTTTCGCGACCGGCCCCACGCTCTCCAAAGCGCGAAGCGGGGCTGGCCTGCCCCTGGCTCCCTGGGCCTGCTGCTTTGCTGGGGGTCTTGGCGGCCGACACCCACTCCCCACGGGTTTTCCTTCGTGGGGAAGCAGGATTGGGCGCGCGAAGGCCTTTTGCGCCCAGTCCACAGCCATGCCTCCTGAGCCAGCTCGGCCGCTCAGCGCCGAGGCCCCGTCGCACCGACGGCCCCAAACGAGCTTCTGGCAGCTGCATTCTGCAAAGGGAAACTCTCCTCGGGCAGCAAACCACAGCCCCAACGCGCCTCGGATCGAGAAAGCAACGCAAGCCGTTTTCGCCCCCGGCCCTACGCTCTCCATACGTACGAACCGGGCCTGGGCTGCCCCGGCTCCCTGGGCCCTGCTGCATTGCTGGGGGTCTCCGGTGCCCGAAACCCACTCCCCACGGGTTCTCCTTCGTGGGGAAGCAGGAATGGGTGCGCGAAGCCTTCTGCGCCCAGGCCCCAGCCATGACCCATGAGCAAGCTCGGCCGCTCAGCGCCGAGGCCCCGTTGCACCGAAGGCCCAAAACGAGCTTCTGGGAACTGCATTCTGCAAAGGGAAAATCTCCTCGGGCAGCAAACCACAGCCCCAACGTGCCTCAGATGGAGAATGCAACGCAAGGCGTTTTCGCCCCGGGCCCCCCGCTCTCCATAGAGCGAACCGGGGCTGGGCTGCCCCGGCTCCCTGGGCCCTGCTGCTTTACTGGGTGTCTTCGGCGGCCAAAACCTTCTCCCCACGGGTTCTCCTTCGTGGGGAAGCAGGATTGGGCGCGCGAAGAAGTTCTGTGCCCAGGCCCCAGCCATGTCCCCTGAGCCAGCTTGGCCGCTCAGCGCCGAGGCCCCATCACACGGAACGCCCAAAACGAGCTTCTGGCAGCTGCATTCTGCAAAGGGAAACTCTCCTCGGGCAGCAAACCACAGCCCCAACGCGCCTCGAATCCAGAAAGCAACGCAAGCCTTTTTCGGCCCCGGCCCCACGCTCTCCATAGGGCAAAGCGGGTAGAGCTGCCCCTGGCTCCCTGGGCCCTGCTGCTTTGCTGGGGGTCTCAGCGGCCGAAACCCACTCCCCACGGGTTTTCCTTCGTGGGGAAGCAGGATTGGGCCCGCGAAAGCCTTCTGCGCCCAGCCCCAGCCATGCCCCTTGAGCCAGCTCGGCCGCTCAGCGCCGAGGCCCCGTTGCACCGAAGTCCCAAAACGAGCTTCTGGGAACTGCATTCTGCAAAATGAAACACTCCTCCGGCAGCAAACCACAGCCCCAATGCGCCTCAGATCCAGAGAGCAACACAAGCCGTTTTCGCCCCCGGCCCCACGCTCTCCATAGCGCAAAGCGAGGCTGAGCTCCCTGGGCCCTGCTGCATTGCTGGGGGTCTCCAGCGCCCGAAACCTAGTCCCCATGAGTTCTCCTTGGTGGGGAGGCAGGATTGGGCGCGCGAAGAAGTTCTGGGCCCAGTCCCCAGCCATGCCTCCTGTGCCAGCTCGGGCGCTCAGCGCCGAGGCCCCGTCGCACCGACGGCCCCAAACGAGCTTCTGGCAGCTGCATTCTGCAAAGGGAAACTCTCCTCGGGCAGCAAACCACAGCCCCAACGCGCCTCGGATCGAGAAAGCAACGCAAGCCGTTTTCGCCCCCGGCCCTCTGCTCTCCATAGGGCGAACCGGGCCTGGGCTGCCCCGGCTCCCTGGGCCCTGCTGCTTTGCTGGGGGTCTCCGGTGCCCGAAACCCACTCCCCACGGGTTCTCCTTCGTGGGGAAGCAGGATTCGGCGCGCGAAGGCCTTCTGCGCCCAGCCCCAGCCATGCCCCTTGAGCCAGCTCGGCCGCTCAGCGCCGAGGCCCCGTTGCACCAAAGGCCCAAAACGAGCTTCTGGGAACTGCATTCTGCAAAGGGAAACACTCCTCCGGCAGCAAACCACAGCCCCAATGCGCCTCGGATCCAGAGAGCAACGCAAGCCGTTTTTGCCCCCGGCCCCACGCTCTCCATAGGGCAAAGCAGGGCTGAGCTGACCCTGGCTCCCTGGACCCTGCTGCTTTGCTGGGTGTCTCCGGCGGAAGACACTCACTCCCCACGGGTTCTCCTTCGTTGGGAAGCAGGATTAGGGGGACGATGGCCTCATGCGCACAGTTCCCAGCCATGCCCCTTGAGCCAGCTCGGCGGCACAGCGCTGAGGTCCAGTCGCACCTTCGGCCCAAAACGAGCTTCTGGCAGCTGCATTCTGCAAAGGGAAACACTCCTCGAGCAGCAAACCACAGCCCCAACGCGCGTCGGATCCAAAAAGCAACGCAAGCCGTTTTCGCCCCCAACCCACCCTCTCCATAGGGCAAAGCGGGGCTGGGCTGCCCCTGGCTACCAGAGCCCTGCTGCTTTACTGGGTGTCTTCGGCGGCCAAACCTTCTCCCCACGGGTTCTCCTTCGTGGGGAAGCAGGATTGGGAGCGCGAAGAAGTTCTGTGCCCAGGCCCCAGCCTTGCCCCCTGAGCCAGCTTGGCCGCTCAGCGCCGAGGCCCCATCACACGGAACGCCCAAAACGAGCTTCTGGCAGCTGCATTCTGCAAAGGGAAACTCTCCTCGGGCAGCAAACCACAGCCCCAACGCGCCTCGAATCCAGAAAGCAACGCAAGCCTTTTTCAGCCCCGGACCCACGCTCTCCATAGGGCAAAGCGGGTAGAGCTGCCCCTGGCTCCCTGGGCCCTGCTGCTTTGCTGGGGTTCTCAGCGTCCGAAACCCACTCCCCACGGGTTTTCCTTCGTGGGGAAGCAGGATTGGGCGCGAGAAGGCTTCTGCGCCCAGACCCCAGCCATGCCTCCTGAGCCAGCTCGGGCGCGCAGCGCCGAAGTCCCGTCGCACCGATGGCCCCAAACGAGCTTCTGGCAGCTGCATTCTGCAAAGGGAAACTCTCCTCGGGCAGCAAACCACAGACTCAACGCGCCTCAGATCCAGAAAGCAACGGAAACCGTTTTCGCCACCGGCCCTCTGCTCTCCATAGGGCGAACCGGGCCTGGGCTGCCCCGGCTCCCTGGGCCCTGCTGCTTTGCTGGGGGTCTCCGGTGCCCGAAACCCACTCCCCACGGGTTCTCCTTCGTGGGGAAGCAAGATTCGGAGCGCGAAGGCCTTCTGTGCCCAGCCCCAGTCATGCCCCTTGAGCCAGCTCGGCCGCTCAGCGCCGAGGCCCCGTTGCACCGAAGGCCTAAAACGAGCTTCTGGGAACTGCATTCTGCAAAGTGAAACACTCCTCCAGCAGCAAACCACAGCCCCAATGCGCCTCAGATCCAGAGAGCAGCGCAAGCCGTTTTCGCCCCCGGCCCCACGCTCTCCATAGCGCAAAGCGAGGCTGGGCTGCCCCTGGCTCCCTGGGCCCTGCTGCATTGCTGGGGGTCTCCAGCGCCCGAAACCTAGTCCCCATGAGTTCTCCTTCGTGGGGAGGCAGGATTGGGCGCGCGAAGAAGTTCTGCGCCCAGTCCCCAGCCATGCCTCCTGTGCCAGCTCGGCCGCTCAGCGCCGAGGCCCCGTTGCACCGACGGCCCAAAACGAGCTTCTGGCAGCTGCATTCTGCAAAGGGAAACTCTCCTCGGGCAGCAAACCACAGCCCCAACGCGCCTCGGATCGAGAAAGCAACGCAAGCCGTTTTCGCCACCGGCCCCACGCTCTCCATAGCGCAAAGCGGGGCTGGCCTGCCCCTGGCTCCCTGGGCCCTGCTGCTTTGCTGGGGGACTCCGGCGGCGCAAACCCACTCCCCACGGGTTCTCCTTCGTGGGGAAGCAGGATTGGGCGCGCGAAGGCCTTCTGCGCCCAGCCCCAGCCATGCCCCTTGAGCCAGCTCGGCCGCTCAGCGCCGAGGCCCCGTTTCACTGAAGGCCCAAAACGAGCTTCTGGGAACTGCATTCTGCAAAGTGAAACACTCCTCCGGCAGCAAACCACAGCCCCAATGCGCCTCAGATCCAGAGAGCAACACAAGCCGTTTTCGCCCCCGGCACCACGCTCTCCATAGCGCAAAGCGAGGCTGAGCTCCCTGGGCCCTGCTGCTTTGCTGGGGGTCTCAGCGTCCGAAACCCACTCCCCACGGGTTTTCCTTCGTGGGGAAGCAGGATTGGGCGCGCGAAGCCTTCTGCGCCCAGGCCCCAGCCATGCCCCCTGAGCCAGCTCGGCCGCGCAGCGCCGAAGCCCCGTCGCACCGATGGCCCCAAACGAGCTTCTGGCAGCTGCATTCTGCAAAGGGAAACTCTCCTCGGGCAGCAAAACACAGACTCAACGCGCCTCAGATCCAGAAAGCAACGCAAGCCGTTTTCGCCACCGCCCCCACGCTCTCCATAGTGCAAAGCGGGGCTAGCCTGCCCCTGGCTCCCAGGGCCCTGCTGCTTTGCTGGGGGTCTCCTGCGGCGCAAACCCAGTCCCCAAGTGTTCTCCTTCGTGGGGAAGCAGGATTGTGCGCGCGAAAGCCTTCTGCGCCCAGCCCCAGCCATGCCCCTTGAGCCAGCTCGGCCGCTCAGCGCCGAGGCCCCGTTGCACCGAAGGCCCAAAACGAGCTTCTGGGAACTGCATTCTGCAAAGGGAAACACTCCTCCGGCAGCAAACCACAGCCCCAATGCGCCTCAGATCCAGAGAGCAACACAAGCCGTTTTCGCCCCCGGCCCCACGCTCTCCATAGCGCAAAGCGAGGCTGGGCTGCCCCTGGCTCCCTGGGCCCTGCTGCATTGCTGGGGGTCTCCAGCGCCCGAAACCTAGTCCCCATGAGTTCTCCTTGGTGGGGAGGCAGGATTGGGCGCGCGAAGAAGTTCTGCGCCCAGTCCCCAGCCATGCCTCCTGTGCCAGCTCGGCCGCTCAGCGCCGAGGCCCCGTCGCACCGACGGCCCCAAACGAGCTTCTGGCAGCTGCATTCTGCAAAGGGAAAGTCTCCTCGGGCAGCAAACCACAGCCCCAACGCGCCTCGGATCGAGAAAGCAACGCAAGCCGTTTTCGCCCCCGGCCCTCTGCTCTCCATAGGGCGAACCGGGCCTGGGCTGCCCCGGCTCCCTGGGCCCTGCTGCTTTGCTGGGTGTCTCCGGTGCCCGAAACCCACTCCCCACGGGTTCTCCTTCGTGGGGAAGCAGGATTCGGCGCGCGAAGGCCTTCTGCGCCCAGCCCCAGCCATGCCCCTTGAGCCAGCTAGGCCGCTCAGCGCCGAGGCCCCGTTGCACCAAAGGCCCAAAACGAGCTTCTGGGAACTGCATTCTGCAAAGGGAAACACTCCTCCGGCAGCAAACCACAGCCCCAATGCGCCTCAAATCCAGAGAGCAACACAAGCCGTTTTCGCCCCCGGCCCCCCGCTCTCCATAGCGCAAAGCGAGGCTGGGCTCCCTGGGCCCTGCTGCATTGCTGGGGGTCTCCAGCCCCCGAAACCTAGTCCCCATGAGTTCTCCTTGGTGGGGAGGCAGGATTGGGCACGCGAAGAAGTTCTGCGCCCAGTCCCTAGCCATGCCTCCTGTGCCAGCTCGGCCGATCAGCGCCGAGGCCCCGTCGCACCGACGGCCCCAAACGAGCTTCTGGCAGCTGCATTCTGCAAAGGAAACTCTCCTCGGGCAGCAAACCACAGCCCCAACGCGCCTCGGATCCAGAAAGCAACGCAAGCCATTTTCGGCACCGGCCCCACGCTCTCCATAGCGCAAAGCGGGGCTGGCCTGCCCCTGGCTCCCTGGGCCCTGCTGCTTTGCTGGGGGACTCCGGCGGCGCAAACCCAGTCCCCACGTGTTCTCCTTCGTGGGGAAGCAGGATTGGGCGCGCGAAGGCCTTCTGCGCCCAGCCCCAGCCATGCCCCTTGAGCCAGCTCGGCCGCTCAGCGCCGAGGCCCCGTTGCACCGAAGGCCCAAAACGAGCTTCTGGGAACTGCATTCTGCAAAGGGAAACACTCCTCCGGCAGCAAACCACAGCCCCAATGCGCCTCGGATCCAGAGAGCAACGCAAGCCGTTTTTGCCCCCGGCCCCACACTCTCCATAGCGCAACGCAGGGCAGGGCTGCCCCTGGCTACCAGAGCCCTGCTGCTTTACTGGGTGTCTTCGGCGGCCAAAACCTTCTCCCCACGGGTTCTCCTTCGTGGGGAAGCAGGATTGGGCGCGCGAAGAAGTTCTGTGCCCAGGCCCCAGCCATGCCCCCTGAGCCAGCTCGGCCGCTCAGCGCCGAGGCCCCATCACACGGAACGCCCCAAACGAGCTTCTGGCAGCTGCATTCTGCAAAGGGAAACTCTCGTCGGGCAGCAAACCACAGCCCCAACGCGCCTGGGTTCGAGAAAGCAACGCAAGCCGTTTTCGCCCCCGGCCCTACGCTCTCCATACGTACGAACCGGGCCTGGGCTGCCCCGGCTCCCTGGGCCCTGCTGCATTGCTGGGGTTCTCCGGTGCCCGAAAGCCACTCCCCACGGGTTCTCCTTCGTGGGGAAGCAGGATTGGGCGCGCGAAAGCCTTCTGCGCCCAGCCCCAGCCATGCCCCTTGAGCCAGCTCGGCCGCTCAGCGCCGAGGCCCCGTTGCACCGAAGTCCCAAAACGAGCTTCTGGGAACTGCATTCTGCAAAATGAAACACTCCTCCGGCAGCAAACCACAGCCCCAACGCGCCTCGGATCGAGAAAGCAACGCAAGCCGTTTTTGCCCCCAGCCCTCCCCTCTCCATTGGGCGAACTGCGGCAGGGCTGCCCCGGCTCCCTGGGCCCTGCTGCTTTGCTGGGGGTCTCCGGTGCCCGAAACCCACTCCCCACGGGTTCTCCTTCGTCGAGAAGCAGAATTGGGCGCGCGAAGGAATTCTATGCCCAGGCCCCAGCCATGCCCGCTGAGCCAGCTCGGCGACTCAGCGCCTACGCCACGTCGCACCGACGGCCCCAAACAATCTTCTGGCAGCTGCATTCTGCAAAGGGAAACTCTCCTCGGGCAGCAAACCACAGCCCCAACGCGCCTCGGATCGAGAAAGCAACGCAAGCCGTTTTCGCCCCCGGCCCCCCGCTCTCCATAGAGCGAACCGGGGCTGGGCTGCCCCGGCTCCCTGGGCCCTGCTGCTTTGCTGGGCGTCTCCGGTGCCCGAAACCCACTCCCCACGGGTTCTCCTTCGTGGGGAAGCAGGATTGGGCGCGCGAAGGCCTTCTGCGCCCAGGCCCCAGCCATGCCCCCTGAGCCAGCTCGGCCGCTCAGCGCCTACGCCACGTCGCACCGACGGCCCCAAACAATCTTCTGGCAGCTGCATTCTGCAAAGGGAAACTCTCCTCGGGCAGCAAACCACAGCCCCAACGCGCCTCGGATCGAGAAAGCAACGCAAGCCGTTTTCGCCCCAGGCCCCCCGCTCTCCATAGAGCGAACCGGGGCTGGGCTGCCCAGGCTCCCTGGGCCCTGCTGCTCTGCTGGGGGTCTCCGGTGCCTGAAACCCACTCCCCACGGGTTCTCCTTCGTGGGGAAGCAGGATTGGGCGCGCAAAGGCCTTCTGCGCCCAGGCCCCAGCCATGCCCACTGAGCCAGCTCGGCCGCGCAACACCTAGGCCCCGTCGCACCGACTGCCCCAAACAATTTTCTGGCAGCTGCATTCTGCAAAGGGAAACTCTCCTCTGGCAGCAAACGACAGCCCCAACGCGCCTCAGATCCAGAGAGCAACGCAAGCCGTTTTCACCCCCGGCCCCCCGCTCTCCATAGAGCGAACCGGGGCTGGGCTGCCCCGGCTCCCTGGGCACTGCTGCTTTGCTGGGGGTCTCCGGTGCCCGAAACCCATTCCCCACGGGTTCTCCTTCGTGGGGAAGCAGGATTGGGCGCGCGAAGCCTTCTGCGCCCAGGCCCCAGCCATGCCCCATGAGCCGGCTCCGCCACTCAGCGCCGAGGCTCCTTCGAATCGACGGCCATAAACGAACTTCTGGCAGCTGCATTCTGCAAAGAGAAACTCTCCTCGGGCAGCAAACCACAGCCCCAACGCGCCTCGGATGGAGAATGCAACGCAAGCCGTTTTCGCCCCCGGCCCCCCGCTCTACATAGAGCGAAATAGGGCTGGGCTCCCCAGGCTCCCTGGGCCCAGCTGCTTTGCTGGGGGTCTCCGGTGCCCGAAACCCACTCCCCACGGGTTCTCCTTCGTGGGGAAGCAGGATTGGGCGTGCGAAGGCCTTCTGCGCCCAGGCCCCAGCCATGCCCCCTGAGCCAGCTCGGCCGCTCAGCACCTAGAACCCGTCGCACCGACGGCCCCAAACAATCTTCTGTCAGCTGCATTCTGCAAAGGGAAACTCTCCTCGGGCAGCAAACCACAGCCCCAACGCGCCTCGGATCGAGAAAGCAACGCAAGCCGTTTTCGCCCCCGGCCCCCCGCTCTACATAGAGCGAACCGGGGCTGGGCTGCCCAGCCTCCCTGGGCCCTGCTGCTTTGCTGGGGGTCTCCGGTGCCCGAAACCCACTCCCCACGGGTTCTCCTTCGTGGGGAAGCAGGATTGGGCGTGCGAAGGCCTTCTGCGCCCAGGCCCCAGCCATGCCCCCTGAGCCAGCTCGGCCGCTCAGCGCCGAGGCCCCGTCGCACCGACGGCCCGATACAATCTTCTGGCAGCTGCATTCTGCAAAGGGAAACTCTCCTCGGGCAGCAAACCACAGCCCCAACGCGCCTCGGATCGAGAAAGCAACGCAAGCCGTTTGCGCCCCTGGCCCCCCGCTCTCCATAGAGCGAACCGGGGCTGGGCTGCCCCGGCTCCCTGGGCCCTGCTGCTTTGCTGGGTGTCTCCGGTGCCCGAAACCCACTCCCCACGGGTTCTCCTTCGTGGGGAGGCAGGATTGGGCGCGCGAAGCCTTCTGCGCCCAGGCCCCAGCCATGCCCCCTGAGCCAGCTCGGCCGCTCAGCGCCGAGGCCCCGTCGCACCGACGGCCCGATACAATCTTCTGTCAGCTGCATTCTGCAAAGGGAAACTCTCCTCGGGCAGCAAACCACAGCCCCAACGCGCCTCGGATCGAGAAAGCAAGGCAAGCCGTTTTCGCCCCCGGCCCCCGCTCTCCATAGAGCGAACTGGGGCTGGGATGCCCTGGCTCCTTGGGCCTTGCTGCTTTGCTGGGGGTCTCCGGTGCCCGACACCCACTTCCCACGGGTTCTCCTTAATGGGGAAGAAGGATTGGGCGCGCGAAGCCTTCTGCGCCCAGGCCCCAGCCATGCCCCCTGAGCCAGCTCAGCCGCTCAGCGCCTAGGCCCCGTCGCACCGAAGGCCCCAAACAATCTTCTGTCAGCTGCATTCTGCAAAGGGAAACTCTCCTCGGGGAGCAAACCACAGCCCCAACGCGCCTCGGATCGAGAAAGCAATGCAAGCCGTTTTCGCCCCCGGCCCCCCGCTCTCCATAGAGCGAACCGGGGCTGGGATGCCCTGGCTCCTTGGGCCTAGCTGCTTTGCTGGGGGTCTCCGGTGCCCGAAACCCACTCCCCACGGGTTCTCCTTCATGTGGAAGAAGGATTGGGCGCGCGAAGGCCTTCTGCGCCCACGCCCCAGCCATGGCCCCTGAGCCAGCTCGGCGACTCAGCGCCAAGGCCCCGTCCTACCGACGGCCCCAACCAATCTTCTGGCAGCTGCATTCTGCAAAGGGAAACGCTCCTCGGGCAGCAAACCACAGCCCCAACGCGCCTCGGATTGAGAAAGCAACGCAAGCCGTTTTCGCCCCCGGCCCACGCCACTCCATAGGGCGAACCGGGGCTGGGTTGCCCAGCCTACCTGGGCCCTGCTGCTTTGCTGGGGGTCTCCGGTGCCCGAAACCCACTCCCCACGGGTTCTCCTTCGTGGGGAAGCAGGAATGGGCGTGCGAAGCCTTCTGCGCCCAGGCCCCAGCCATGCCCCATGAGCCGGCTCCGCCACTCAGCACCGTGGCTCCTTTGAATCGACGGCCATAAACGAAGTACTGGCAGCTGCATTCTGCAAAGGGAAACTCTCCTCGGGCAGCAAACCACAGCCCCAACGCGCCTCGGATCGAGAAAGCAACGCAAGCCGTTTTCGCCCCCGGCCCCCCGCTCTTCATAGAGCGAACCAGGGCTGGGCTGCCCCGGCTCCCTGGGCCCTGCTGCTTTGCTGGGGGTCTCCGGTGCCTGAAACCCACTCCCCATGGGTTCTCCTTCGTGGGGAAGCAGGATTGGGCGCGCGAAGCCTTCTGCGCCCAGGTCCCAGCCATGCCCCATGAGCTGGCTCCGCCACTCAGCGCCGAGGCTTTTTCGAATCGACGGCCATAAACGAACTTCTGGCAGCTGAATTCTGCAAAGGGAAACTCTCCTCGGGCAGCAAACCACAGCCCCAACGCGCCTCGGATGGAGAATGCAACGCAAGCCGTTTTCGCCCCCGGCCCCCCGCTCTCCATAGAGCGAAATAGGGCTGGGCTCCCCAGGCTCCCTGGGCCCTGCTGCTTTGCTGGGGGTCTCCGGTGCCCGAAACCCACTCCCCACGGGTTCTCCTTCGTGGGGAAGCAGGATTGGGCGCGCGAAGCCTTCTGCGCCCAGGCCCCAGCCATGCCCCATGAGCTGGCTCCGCCACTCAGCGCCGAGGCTTTTTCGAATCGACGGCCATAAACGAACTTCTGGCAGCTGCATTCTGCAAAGGGAAACTCTCCTCGGGCAGCAAACCACAGCCCCAACGCGCCTCGGATCGAGAAAGCAACGCAAGCCGTTTTCGCCCCCGGCCCCCCGCTCTCCATAGAGCGAACCGGGGCTGGGCTGCCCTGGCTCCTTGGGCCTTGCTGCTTTGCTGGGGGTCTCCGGTGCCCGAAACCCACTCCCCACGGGTTCTCCTTCATGTGGAAGAAGGATTGGGCGCGCGAAGGCCTTCTGCGCCCACGCCACAGCCATGGCCCCTGAGCCAGCTCGGCGACTCAGCGCCAAGGCCCCGTCCTACCGACGGCCCCAACCAATCTTCTGGCAGCTGCATTCTGCAAAGGGAAACGCTCCTCGGGCAGCAAACCACAGCCCCAACGCGCCTCGGATTGAGAAAGCAACGCAAGCCGTTTTCGCCCCCGGCCCACGCCACTCCATAGGGCGAACCGGGGCTGGGTTCCCAGCCTACCTGGGCCCTGCTGCTTTGCTGGGGGTCTCCGGTGCCCGAAACCCACTCCCCACGGGTTCTCCTTTGTGGCGAAGCAGGATTGGGCGCGCGAAGGCCTTCTGCGCCCAGGCCCCAGGCATCCCCCTGAGCCAGCACGGCCGCTCAGCGCCGAGGCCCCGTCGCACCGACAGCACGAAACAATCTTCTGGCAGCTGCATTCTGCAAAGGGAAACTCTCCTCGGGCAGAAAACCACAGCCCCAACGCGCCTCGGATCGAGAAAGCAACGCAAGCCGTTTTCGCCCCCGGCCCCCCGCTCTCCAAAGAGCGAACCGGGGCTGGGCTGCCCCGGCTACCTGGGCCCTGCTGCTTTGCTGGGGGTCTCCGGTGCCCGAAACCCACTCCCCACGGGTTCTCCTTCGTGGGGAAGCAGGAATGGGCGTGCGAAGCCTTCTGCGCCCAGGCCCCAGCCATGCCCCATGAGCTGGCTCCGCCACTCAGCGCCGAGGCTTTTTCGAATCGACGGCCATAAACGAACTTCTGGCAGCTGCATTCTGCAAAGGGAAACTCTCCTCGGGCAGCAAACCACAGCCCCAACGCGCCTCGGATGGAGAATGCAACGCAAGCCGTTTTCGCCCCCGGCCCCCCGCTCTCCATAGAGCGAAATAGGGCTGGGCTCCCCAGGCTCCCTGGGCCCTGCTGCTTTGCTGGGGGTCTCCGGTGCCCGAAACCCACTCCCCACGGGTTCTCCTTCGTGGGGAAGCAGGATTGGGCCCGCGAAGCCTTCTGCGCCCAGGCCCCAGCCATGCCCCCTGAGCCAGCTCGGCCACTCAGCGCCGAGGCCCCATTACACGGAACGCCCAAAACGAGCTTCTGGCAGCTGCATTCTGCAAAGGGAAACTCTCCTCGGGCAGCAAAACACAGACTCAAAGCGCCTCAGATCCAGAAAGCAACGCAAGCCTTTTTCGCGACCGGCCCCACGCTCTCCAAAGCGCAAAGCGGGTCTGGCCTGCCCCTGGCTCCCTGGGCCCTGCTGCTTTGCTGGGGGTCTCGGCGGCCGACACCCACTCCCCACGGGTTTTCCTTCGTGGTGAAGCAGGATTGGGCGCGCGAAGGCCTTTTGCGCCCATTCCCCAGCCATGCCTCCTGTGCCAGCTCGGCCGCTCAGCGCCGAGGCCCCGTCGCACCGACGGCCCCAAACGACCTTCTGGCAGCTGCATTCTGCAAAGGGAAACTCTCCTCGGGCAGCAAACCACAGCCCCAACGCGCCTCGGATCGAGAAAGCAACGCAAGCCGTTTTCGCCCCCGGCCATCTGCTCTCCATAGGGCGAACCGGGCCTGGGCTGCCCCGGCTCCCTGGGCCCTGCTGCTTTGCTGGGGGTCTCCGGTGCCCGAAACCCACTCCCCACGGGTTCTCCTTCCTGGGGAAGCAGGATTCGGCGCGCGAAGGCCTTCTGCGCCCAGCCCCAGCCATGTCCCTTGAGCCAGCTCGGCCGCTCAGCGCCGAGGCCCCGTTGCACCGAAGGCCCAAAACGAGCTTCTGGGAACTGCATTCTGCAAAGGGAAACACTCCTCCGGCAGCAAACCACAGCCCCAATGCGCCTCGGATCCAGAGAGCAACGCAAGCCGTTTTTGCCCCCGGCCCTACGCTCTCCATAGCGCAACGCAGGGCAGGGCTGCCCCTGGCTACCAGAGCCCTGCTGCTTTACTGGGTGTCTTCGGCGGCCAAAACCTTCTCCCCACGGGTTCTCCTTCGTGGGGAAGCAGGATTGGGCGCGCGAAGAAGTTCTGTGCCCAGGCCCCAGCCATGTCCCCTGAGCCAGCTTGGCCGCTCAGCGCCGAGGCCCCATCACACGGAACGCCCAAAACGAGCTTCTGGCAGCTGCATTCTGCAAAGGGAAACTCTCCTCGGGCTGCAAACCACAGCCCCAACGCGCCTCGAATCCAGAAAGCAACGCAAGCCTTTTTCGGCCCCGGCCCCACGCTCTCCATAGGGCAAAGCGGGTAGAGCTGCCCCTGGCTCCCTTGGCCCTGCTGCTTTGCTGGGGGTCTCAGCGGCCGAAACCCACTCCCCACGGGTTTTCCTTCGTGGGGAAACAGGATTGGGCGCGAGAAGGCCTTCTGCGCCCAGGCCCCAGCCATGCCCCTTGAGCCAGCTCGGCCGCTCAGCGCCGAGGCCCCGTTGCACCGAAGGCCCAAAACGAGCTTCTGGGAACTGCATTCTGCAAAATGAAACACTCCTCCGGCAGCAAACAACAGCCCCAATGCGCCTCAGATCCAGAGAGCAACACAAGCCGTTTTTCCCCCGGCCCCACGCTCTCCATAGGGCAAAGCAGGGCTGAGCTGACCCTGGCTCCCTGGACCCTGCTGCTTTGCTGGGTGTCTCTGGCGGAAGACACTCACTCCCCACGGGTTCTCCTTCGTTGGGAAGCAGGATTAGGGGGACGATGGCCTCATGCGCACAGTTCCCAGCCATGACCCTTGAGCCAGCTCGGCGGCACAGCGCTGAGGTCCAGTCGCACCTTCGGCCCAAAACGAGCTTCTGGCAGCTGCATTCTGCAAAGGGAAACACTCCTCGAGCAGCAAACCACAGCCCCAACGCGCGTCGGATCCAGAAAGCAACGCAAGCCGTTTTCGCCCCCGCCCCACCCTCTCCATAGGGCAAAGCGGGGCTGGACTGCCCCTGGCTCCCTGGGCCCTGCTGCTTTGCTGGGGGTCTCGGCGGCCGAAAACCACTCCCCACGGGTTTTTCTTCGTGGGGTAGCAGGTTGGGCGGGCGAAGGCCTTCTGCGCCCAGGCCCCAGCCATGCCCCCTGAGCCATCATGGCAGCTCAGCGCCGAGGCCCCGTCGCACCGACGGCCCGAAACAACCTTCTGGCAGCTGCATTCTGCAAAGGGAAACTCTCCTCGGGCAGCAAACCACAGCCCCAACGCGCCTCGGATGGAGAAAGCAACGCAAGCCTTTTTCGGCCCCGGCCCCACGCTCTCCATAGGGCAAAGCGGGTAGAGCTGCCCCTGGCTCCCTGGGCCCTGCTGCTTTGCTGGGGGTCTCAGTGGCCGAAACCCACTCCCCACGGGTTTTCCTTCGTGGGGAAGCAGGATTGGGCGCGCGAAAGCCTTCTGCGCCCAGCCCCAGCCATGCCCCTTGAGCCAGCTCGGCTGTTCAGCGCCGAGGCCCCGTTGCACCGAAGGCCCAAAACGAGCTTCTGGGAACTGCATTCTGCAAAATGAAACACTCCTCCGGCAGCAAACCACAGCCCCAATGCGCCTCAGATCCAGAGAGCAACACAAGCCGTTTTCGCCCCCGGCCCCACGCTCTCCATAGCGCAAAGCGAGGCTGAGCTCCCTGGGCCCTGCTGCATTGCTGGGGGTCTCCAGACCCCGAAACCTAGTCCCCATGAGTTCTCCTTGGTGGGGAGGCAGGATTGGGCGCGCGAAGAAGTTCTGGGCCCAGTCCCCAGCCATGCCTCCTGTGCCAGCTCGGCCGCTCAGCGCCGAGGCCCCGTCGCACCGACGGCCCCAAACGAGCTTCTGGCAGCTGCATTCTGCAAAGGGAAAGTCTCCTCGGGCAGCAAACCACAGCCCCAACGCGCCTCGGATCGAGAAAGCAACGCAAGCCGTTTTCGCCCCCGGCCCCCCGCTCTCCATAGAGCGAACCGGGGCTGGGCTGCCCTGGCTCCTTGGGCCTTGCTGCTTTGCTGGGTGTCTCCGGTGCCCGAAACCCACTCCCCACGTGTTCTCCTTCATGAGGAAGCAGGATTGGGCGCGCGAAGGCCTTCTGCGCCCACGCCCCAGCCATGGCCCCTGAGCCAGCTCAGCGACTCAGCGCCGAGGCCCCGTCCTACAGACGGCCCCAACCCATCTTCTGGCAGCTGCATTCTGCAAAGGGAAACTCTCCTCGGGCAGCAAACCACAGCCCCAACGCGCCTCGGATCGAGAAAGCAACGCAAGCCGTTTTCGCCCCCGGCCCACGCCACTCCATAGAGCGAACCGGGGCTGGGCTGCCCCGGCTCCCTGGGCCCTGCTGCTTTGCTGGGGGTCTCCGGTGCCCGAAACCCACTCCCCACGGTTTCTCCTTTGTGGGGAAATCAGGATTCGGCGCGCGAAGGCCTTCTACGCCCAGGCCCCAGCCAGGCCCCCTGAGCCAGCACGGCCGCTCAGCGCCGAGGCCCCGTCGCACCGACAGCCCGAAACAATCTTCTGGCAGCTGCATTCTGCAAAGGGAAACTCTCCTCGGGCAGCAAACCACACCCCCAACGCGCCTCGGATCGAGAAAGCAACGCAAGCCGTTTTCGCCCCCGGCACCGGGCTCGCAATAGGGCGAATGGGGGCAGGGCTGCCCCGGCTGCCTGGGCCCTGCTGCTTTGCTGGGGGTCTCCGTTGCCCGAAACCCACTCCCCACGGATTCTCCTTCGTGGGGAAGCGGGATTGGGCGCGCGAAGGCCTTCTGCGCCCAGGCCCCAGACATGCCCACTGAGCCAGCTCGTCGGATCAGCGCCGAGGCCCCGTCGCACCGACGGCCCGAAACAATCTTCTGGCAGCTGCATTCTGCAAAGGGAAACTCTCCTCGGGCAGCAAACCACAGCCCCAACGCGCCTCGGATGGAGAATGCAACGCAAGCCGTTTTCGCCCCCGGCCCCCCGCTCTCCATAGAGCGAAATAGGGCTGGGCTCCCCAGGCTCCCTGGGCCCTGCTGCTTTGCTGGGGGTCTCCGGTGCCCGAAACCCACTCCCCACGGGTTCTCCTTCATGGGGAAGCAGGATTGGGCGCGCGAAGGCCTTCTGCGCCCAGGCCCCAGCCATGCCCCCTGAGCCAGCTCGGCCGCTCAGCGCCTACGCCCCGTCGCACCGACAGCCCGAAACAATCTTCTGGCAGCTGCATTCTGCAAAGGGAAACTCTCCTCGGGCAGCAAACCACAGCCCCAACGCGCCTCGGATCGAGAAAGCAACGCAAGCCGTTTTCGCCCCCGGCCCCCCCCCACTCCATAGGGCGAACAGTGGCTGGGCTGCTTCGGCTCCCTGGGCCCTGCTGCTTTGCTGGGGTCTCCGGTGCCCGAAAGCCACTCCCCACGGGTTCTCCTTCGTGGTTAATCAGGATTGGGCGCGGGAAGCCTTCTGCGCCCAGGCCCCAGCCATGCCCCCTGAGCCAGCTCGTCCGATCAGCGTCGAGGCCCCGTCGCACCGACGGCCCGAAACAATCTCCTGTCAGCTGCATTCTGCAAAGGGAACTCTCCTCGGGCAGCAAACCACAGCCCCAACGCGCCTCGGATCGAGAAAGCAACGCAAACCGTTTTCGCCCCCGGACCCCCGCTCTCCATAGAGCGAACCGGGGCTGGGCTGCCCAGCCTCCCTGGGCCCTGCTGCTTTGCTGGGTACTCCGGTGCCCAAAACCCACTCCCCACGGGTTCTCCTTCGTGGGGAAGCAGGATTGGGCGCACGAAGGCCTTCTGCGCCCAGGCCCCAGCCATGCCCCCTGAGCCAGCTCGGCCGCGCAGCGCCTAGGCCCCGTCGCACCAACGGCCCCAAACAATCTTCTGGCAGCTGCATTCTGCAAAGGGAAAATCTCCTCGGGCAGCAAACCACAGCCCCAACGCGCCTTGGATCGAGAAAGCAACGCAAGCCGTTTTCTCCCCCGGCCCCCCGCTCTCCATAGAGCGAACCGGGGCTGGGCTGCCCCGGCTCCCTGGGCCCTGCTGCTTTGCTGGGGGTCTCCGGTGCCTGAAACCCACTCCTCACGGGTTCTCCTTCGTGGGGAAGCAGGAATGGGTGCGCGAAGCCTTCTGCGCCCAGGCCGCAGCCATGACCCATGAGCCGGCTCCGCCACTCAGCGCCGAGCCTCCTTTGAATCGACGGACATAAACGAACTACTGGCAGCTGCATTTTGCAAAGGGAAACTCTCTTCGGGCAGCAAACCACAGCCCCAACGCGCCTCGGATCGAGAAAGCAACGCAAGCCGTTTTCACCCCCGGCCCCCCGCTCTCCATAGAGCGAAACGGGGCTGGGCTGCCCCGGCTCCCTGGGCCCTGCTGCATTGCTGGGGGTCTCCGGTGCCCGAAACCCACTCCCCACGGGTTCTCCTTCGTGGGGAAGCAGGATTGGGCGCGCGAAGGCCTTCTGCGCCCAGGCCCCAGCCATGCCCCCTGAGCCAGCTCGGCCGCGCAGCGCCTAGGCCCCGTCGCACCGACGGCCCCAAACGAGCTTCTGGCAGCTGCATTCTGCAAAGGGAAAATCTCCTCGGGCAGCAAACCACAGCCCCAACGCGCCTTAGATGGAGAATGCAACGCAGGCCGTTTTAGCCCCGGGCCCCCCGCTCTCCATAGAGCGAACCGGGGCTGGGCTGCCCCGTCTCCCTGGGCCCTGCTGCTTTACTGGGTGTCTTCGGCGGCCAAAACCTTCTCCCCACGGGTTCTCCTTCGTGGGGAAGCAGGATTGGGCGCGCATAGAAGTTCTGTGCGCAGGCCCCAGCCATGTCCCCTGAGCCAGCTTGGCCGCTCAGCGCCGAGGCCCCATCACACGGAACGCCCAAAACGAGCTTCTGGCAGCTGCATTCTGCAAAGGGAAACTCTCCTCGGGCAGCAAACCACAGCCCCAACGCGCCTCGAATCCAGAAAGCAACGCAAGCCTTTTTCGGCCCCGGCCCCACGCTCTCCATAGGGCAAAGCGGGTAGAGCTGCCCCTGGCTCCCTGGGCCCTGCTGCTTTGCTGGGGGTCTCAGCGGCCGAAACCCACTCCCCACGGGTTTTCCTTCGTGGGGAAGCAGGATTGGGCGCGCGAAAGCCTTCTGCGCCCAGCCCCAGCCATGCCCCTTAGCCAGCTCGGCCGCTCAGCGCCGAGGCCCCGTTGCACCGAAGTCCCAAAACGAGCTTCTGGGAACTGCATTCTGCAAAATGAAACACTCCTCCGGCAGCAAACCACAGCCCACCGCGCCTCGGATCGAGAAAGCAACGCAAGCCGTTTTCGCCCCCGGCCCCCCGCTCTCCATAGAGCGAACCGGGGCTGGGCTGCCCTGGCTCCTTGGGCCTTGCTGCTTTGCTGGGTGTCTCCGGTGCCCGAAACCCACTCCCCACGTGTTCTCCTTCATGGGGAAGCAGGATTGGGCGCGCGAAGGCCTTCTGCGCCCAGGCCCCAGCCATGGCCCCTGAGCCAGCTCAGCGACTCAGCGCCGAGGCCCCGTCCTACCGACGGCCCCAACCAATCTTCTGGCAGCTGCATTCTGCAAAGGGAAACTCTCCTCGGGCAGCAAACCACAGCCCCAATGCGCCTCAGATCCAGAGAGCAACGCAAGCCGTTTTCGCCCCGGCACCACGCTCTCCATAGCGCAAAGCGAGGCTGAGCTCCCTGGGCCCTGCTGCATTGCTGGGGGTCTCCAGCCCCCGAAACCTAGTCCCCATGAGTTCTCCTTCGTGGGGAGGCAGGATTGCGCGCGCGAAGAAGTTCTGCGCCCAGTCCCCAGCCATGCCTCCTGTGCCAGCTCGGCCGCTCAGCGCCGAGGCCCGTCGCACCGACGGCCCCAAACGAGCTTCTGGCAGCTGCATTCTGCAAAGGGAAACTCTCCTCGGGCAGCAAACCACAGCCCCAACGCGCCTCGGATCGAGAAAGCAACGCAAGCCGTTTTCGCCCCCGGCCCTCTGCTCTCCATAGGGCGAACCGGGCCTGGGCTGCCCCGGCTCCCTGGGCCCTGCTGCTTTGCTGGGGGTCTCCGGTGCCCGAAACCCACTCCCCACGGGTTCTCCTTCGTGGGGAAGCAGGATTCGGCGCGCGAAGGCCTTCTGCGCCCAGCCCCAGGCATGCCCCTTGAGCCAAGTCGGCCGCTCAGCACCGAGGCCCCGTTGCACCGAAGGCCCAAAACGATCTTCTGGGAACTGCATTCTGCAAAGCGAAACACTCCTCCGGCAGCAAACCACAGCCCCAATGCGCCTCAGATCCAGAGAGTAACAGAAGCCGTTTTCGCCCCCGGCCCCACGCTCTCCATAGCGCAAATGGAGTCTGGGATGCCCCTGGCTCCCTGGGCCCTGCTGCTTTGCTGGGGGTCTCAGCGGCCGAAACCCACTCCCCACGGGTTTTCCTTCGTGGGGAAGCAGGATTGTGCCCGCGAAAGCCTTCTGCGCCCAGCCCCAGCCATGCCCCTTGAGCCAGCTCGGCCGCTCAGCGCCGAGGCCCCGTTGCACCGAAGTCCCAAAACGAGCTTCTGGGAACTGCATTCTGCAAAATGAAACACTCCTCCGGCAGCAAACAACAGCCCCAATGCGCCTCAGATCCAGAGAGCAACACAAGCCGTTTTCGCCCCCGGCCCCACGCTCTCCATAGCGCAAAGCGAGGCTGAGCTCCCTGGGCCCTGCTGCATTGCTGGGGGTCTCCAGCGCCCGAAACCTAGTCCCCATGAGTTCTCCTTGGTGGGGAGGCAGGATTGGGCGCGCGAAGAAGTTCTGGGCCCAGTCCCCAGCCATGCCTCCTGTGCCAGCTCGGCCGCTCAGCGCCGAGGCCCCGTCGCACCGACGGCCCCAAACGAGCTTCTGGCAGCTGCATTCTGCAAAGGGAAAGTCTCCTCGGGCAGCAAACCACAGCCCCAACGCGCCTCGGATCGAGAAAGCAACGCAAGCCGTTTTCGCCCCCGGCCCACGCCACTCCATAGAGCGAACCGGGGCTGGGCTGCCCCGGCTCCCTGGGCCCTGCTGCTTTGCTGGGGGTCTCCGGTGCCCGAAACCCACTCCCCACGGTTTCTCCTTTGTGGGGAAATCAGGATTCGGCGCGCGAAGGCCTTCTACGCCCAGGCCCCAGCCAGGCCCCCTGAGCCAGCACGGCCGCTCAGCGCCGAGGCCCCGTCGCACCGACAGCCCGAAACAATCTTCTGGCAGCTGCATTCTGCAAAGGGAAACTCTCCTCGGGCAGCAAACCACACCCCCAACGCGCCTCGGATCGAGAAAGCAACGCAAGCCGTTTTCGCCCCCGGCCCCCCCCCACTCCATAGGGCGAACAGTGGCTGGGCTGCTTCGGCTCCCTGGGCCCTGCTGCTTTGCTGGGGTCTCCGGTGCCCGAAAGCCACTCCCCACGGGTTCTCCTTCGTGGTTAATCAGGATTGGGCGCGGGAAGCCTTCCTTGCCCAGGCCCCAGCCATGCCCCCTGAGCCAGCTCGTCCGATCAGCGTCGAGGCCCCGTCGCACCGACGGCCCGAAACAATCTCCTGTCAGCTGCATTCTGCAAAGGGAACTCTCCTCGGGCAGCAAACCACAGCCCCAACGCGCCTCGGATCGAGAAAGCAACGCAAACCGTTTTCGCCCCCGGACCCCCGCTCTCCATAGAGCGAACCGGGGCTGGGCTGCCCAGCCTCCCTGGGCCCTGCTGCTTTGCTGGGTACTCCGGTGCCCAAAACCCACTCCCCACGGGTTCTCCTTCGTGGGGAAGCAGGATTGGGCGCACGAAGGCCTTCTGCGCCCAGGCCCCAGCCATGCCCCCTGAGCCAGCTCGGCCGCGCAGCGCCTAGGCCCCGTCGCACCAACGGCCCCAAACAATCTTCTGGCAGCTGCATTCTGCAAAGGGAAAATCTCCTCGGGCAGCAAACCACAGCCCCAACGCGCCTTGGATCGAGAAAGCAACGCAAGCCGTTTTCTCCCCCGGCCCCCCGCTCTCCATAGAGCGAACCGGGGCTGGGCTGCCCCGGCTCCCTGGGCCCTGCTGCTTTGCTGGGGGTCTCCGGTGCCTGAAACCCACTCCTCACGGGTTCTCCTTCGTGGGGAAGCAGGAATGGGTGCGCGAAGCCTTCTGCGCCCAGGCCGCAGCCATGACCCATGAGCCGGCTCCGCCACTCAGCGCCGAGCCTCCTTTGAATCGACGGACATAAACGAACTACTGGCAGCTGCATTTTGCAAAGGGAAACTCTCTTCGGGCAGCAAACCACAGCCCCAACGCGCCTCGGATCGAGAAAGCAACGCAAGCCGTTTTCACCCCCGGCCCCCCGCTCTCCATAGAGCGAAACGGGGCTGGGCTGCCCCGGCTCCCTGGGCCCTGCTGCATTGCTGGGGGTCTCCGGTGCCCGAAACCCACTACCCACGGGTTCTCCTTCGTGGGGAAGCAGGATTGGGCGCGCGAAGGCCTTCTGCGCCCAGGCCCCAGCCATGCCCCCTGAGCCAGCTCGGCCGTGCAGCGCCTAGGCCCCGTCGCACCGACGGCCCCAAACGAGCTTCTGGCAGCTGCATTCTGCAAAGGGAAAATCTCCTCGGGCAGCAAACCACAGCCCCAACGCGCCTTAGATGGAGAATGCAACGCAGGCCGTTTTAGCCCCGGGCCCCCCGCTCTCCATAGAGCGAACCGGGGCTGGGCTGCCCCGTCTCCCTGGGCCCTGCTGCTTTACTGGGTGTCTTCGGCGGCCAAAACCTTCTCCCCACGGGTTCTCCTTCGTGGGGAAGCAGGATTGGGCGCGCATAGAAGTTCTGTGCGCAGGCCCCAGCCATGTCCCCTGAGCCAGCTTGGCCGCTCAGCGCCGAGGCCCCATCACACGGAACGCCCAAAACGAGCTTCTGGCAGCTGCATTCTGCAAAGGGAAACTCTCCTCGGGCAGCAAACCACAGCCCCAACGCGCCTCGAATCCAGAAAGCAACGCAAGCCTTTTTCGGCCCCGGCCCCACGCTCTCCATAGGGCAAAGCGGGTAGAGCTGCCCCTGGCTCCCTGGGCCCTGCTGCTTTGCTGGGGGTCTCAGCGGCCGAAACCCACTCCCCACGGGTTTTCCTTCGTGGGGAAGCAGGATTGGGCGCGCGAAAGCCTTCTGCGCCCAGCCCCAGCCATGCCCCTTAGCCAGCTCGGCGGCTCAGCGCCGAGGCCCCGTTGCACCGAAGTCCCAAAACGAGCTTCTGGGAACTGCATTCTGCAAAATGAAACACTCCTCCGGCAGCAAACCACAGCCCACCGCGCCTCGGATCGAGAAAGCAACGCAAGCCGTTTTCGCCCCCGGCCCCCCGCTCTCCATAGAGCGAACCGGGGCTGGGCTGCCCTGGCTCCTTGGGCCTTGCTGCTTTGCTGGGTGTCTCCGGTGCCCGAAACCCACTCCCCACGTGTTCTCCTTCATGGGGAAGCAGGATTGGGCGCGCGAAGGCCTTCTGCGCCCACGCCCCAGCCATGGCCCCTGAGCCAGCTCAGCGACTCAGCGCCGAGGCCCCGTCCTACCGACGGCCCCAACCAATCTTCTGGCAGCTGCATTCTGCAAAGGGAAACTCTCCTCGGGCAGCAAACCACAGCCCCAATGCGCCTCAGATCCAGAGAGCAACGCAAGCCGTTTTCGCCCCGGCACCACGCTCTCCATAGCGCAAAGCGAGGCTGAGCTCCCTGGGCCCTGCTGCATTGCTGGGGGTCTCCAGCCCCCGAAACCTAGTCCCCATGAGTTCTCCTTCGTGGGGAGGCAGGATTGCGCGCGCGAAGAAGTTCTGCGCCCAGTCCCCAGCCATGCCTCCTGTGCCAGCTCGGCCGCTCAGCGCCGAGGCCCGTCGCACCGACGGCCCCAAACGAGCTTCTGGCAGCTGCATTCTGCAAAGGGAAACTCTCCTCGGGCAGCAAACCACAGCCCCAACGCGCCTCGGATCGAGAAAGCAACGCAAGCCGTTTTCGCCCCCGGCCCTCTGCTCTCCATAGGGCGAACCGGGCCTGGGCTGCCCCGGCTCCCTGGGCCCTGCTGCTTTGCTGGGGGTCTCCGGTGCCCGAAACCCACTCCCCACGGGTTCTCCTTCGTGGGGAAGCAGGATTCGGCGCGCGAAGGCCTTCTGCGCCCAGCCCCAGGCATGCCCCTTGAGCCAAGTCGGCCGCTCAGCACCGAGGCCCCGTTGCACCGAAGGCCCAAAACGATCTTCTGGGAACTGCATTCTGCAAAGCGAAACACTCCTCCGGCAGCAAACCACAGCCCCAATGCGCCTCAGATCCAGAGAGTAACAGAAGCCGTTTTCGCCCCCGGCCCCACGCTCTCCATAGCGCAAATGGAGTCTGGGATGCCCCTGGCTCCCTGGGCCCTGCTGCTTTGCTGGGGGTCTCAGCGGCCGAAACCCACTCCCCACGGGTTTTCCTTCGTGGGGAAGCAGGATTGTGCCCGCGAAAGCCTTCTGCGCCCAGCCCCAGCCATGCCCCTTGAGCCAGCTCGGCCGCTCAGCGCCGAGGCCCCGTTGCACCGAAGTCCCAAAACGAGCTTCTGGGAACTGCATTCTGCAAAATGAAACACTCCTCCGGCAGCAAACAACAGCCCCAATGCGCCTCAGATCCAGAGAGCAACACAAGCCGTTTTCGCCCCCGGCCCCACGCTCTCCATAGCGCAAAGCGAGGCTGAGCTCCCTGGGCCCTGCTGCATTGCTGGGGGTCTCCAGCGCCCGAAACCTAGTCCCCATGAGTTCTCCTTGGTGGGGAGGCAGGATTGGGCGCGCGAAGAAGTTCTGGGCCCAGTCCCCAGCCATGCCTCCTGTGCCAGCTCGGCCGCTCAGCGCCGAGGCCCCGTCGCACCGACGGTCCCAAACGAGCTTCTGGCAGCTGCATTCTGCAAAGGGAAAGTCTCCTCGGGCAGCAAACCACAGCCCCAACGCGCCTCGGATCGAGAAAGCAACGCAAGCCGTTTTCGCCCCCGGCCCTCTGCTATCCATAGGGCGAACCGGGCCTGGGCTGCCCCGGCTCCCTGGGCCCTGCTGCTTTGCTGGGGGTCTCCGGTGCCCGAAACCCACTCCCCACGGGTTCTCCTTCGTGGGGAAGCAGGATTCGGCGCGCGAAGGCCTTCTGCGCCCAGCCCCAGGCATGCCCCTTGAGCCAAGTCGGCCGCTCAGCACCGAGGCCCCGTTGCACCGAAGGCCCAAAACGATCTTCTGGGAACTGCATTCTGCAAAGCGAAACACTCCTCCGGCAGCAAACCACAGCCCCAATGCGCCTCAGATCCAGAGAGTAACAGAAGCCGTTTTCGCCCCCGGCCCCACGCTCTCCATAGCGCAAATGGAGTCTGGGATGCCCCTGGCTCCCTGGGCCCTGCTGCTTTGCTGGGGGTCTCAGCGGCCGAAACCCACTCCCCACGGGTTTTCCTTCGTGGGGAAGCAGGATTGTGCCCGCGAAAGCCTTCTGCGCCCAGCCCCAGCCATGCCCCTTGAGCCAGCTCGGCCGCTCAGCGCCGAGGCCCCGTTGCACCGAAGTCCCAAAACGAGCTTCTGGGAACTGCATTCTGCAAAATGAAACACTCCTCCGGCAGCAAACAACAGCCCCAATGCGCCTCAGATCCAGAGAGCAACACAAGCCGTTTTCGCCCCCGGCCCCACGCTCTCCATAGCGCAAAGCGAGGCTGAGCTCCCTGGGCCCTGCTGCATTGCTGGGGGTCTCCAGCGCCCGAAACCTAGTCCCCATGAGTTCTCCTTGGTGGGGAGGCAGGATTGGGCGCGCGAAGAAGTTCTGGGCCCAGTCCCCAGCCATGCCTCCTGTGCCAGCTCGGCCGCTCAGCGCCGAGGCCCCGTCGCACCGACGGTCCCAAACGAGCTTCTGGCAGCTGCATTCTGCAAAGGGAAAGTCTCCTCGGGCAGCAAACCACAGCCCCAACGCGCCTCGGATCGAGAAAGCAACGCAAGCCGTTTTCGCCCCCGGCCCTCTGCTATCCATAGGGCGAACCGGGCCTGGGCTGCCCCGGCTCCCTGGGTCCTGCTGCTTTGCTGGGTGTCTCCGGTGCCCGAAACCCACTCCCCACGGGTTCTCCTTCGTGGGGAAGCAGGATTGGGCGCGCGAAGGCCTTCTGCGCCCAGCCCCAGCCATGCCCCTTGAGCCAGCTCGGCCGCTCAGCGCCGAGGCCCCGTTACACCGAAGGCCCAAAACGAGCTTCTGGGAACTGCATTCTGCAAAGTGAAACACTCCTCCGGCAGCAAACCACAGCCCCAATGCGCCTCAGATCCAGAGAGCAACGCAAGCCGTTTTCGCCCCCGGCCACACGCTCTCCATAGCGCAAAGCGAGGCTGGGCTGCCCCTGGCTCCGTGGACCATGCTGCATTGCTGGGGGTCTCCAGCGCCCGAAACCTAGTCCCCATGAGTTCTCCTTCGTGGGGAGGCAGGATTGGACGCGCGAAGAAGTTCTGCGCCCAGTCCCCAGCCATGCCTCCTGTGCCAGCTCGGCCGCTCAGCGCCGAGGCCCCGTCGCACCGACGGCCCAAAACGAGCTTCTGGCAGCTGCATTCTGCAAAGGGAAACTCTCCTCGGGCAGCAAACCACAGCCCCAACGCGCCTCGGATCGAGAAAGCAACGCAAGCCTTTTTCACCCCCGGCCCCCCGCTCTCCATAGAGCGAACCGGGGCTGGGCTGCCCCGGCTCCCTGGGCCCTGCTGCTTTGCTGGGGGTCTCCGGTGCCAGAAACCCACTCCCCACGGGTTCTCCTTCGTGGGGAAGCAGGATTGGGCGCGCGAAGGCCTTCTGCGCCCAGGCCCCAGCCATGCCCCATGAGCCAGCTCGGCCGCGCAGCGCCTAGGCCCCGTCGCACGGAAGGCCCCAAACAATCTTCTGGCAGCTGCATTCTGCAAAGGGAAAATCTCCTCGGGCAGCAAACCACAGCCCCAACGCGCCTCAGATGGAGAATGCAACGCAAGCCGTTTTCGCCCCCGGCCCCCCGCACTCCATAGAGCGAACCGGGGCTGGGCTGCCCCGGCTCCCTGGGCCCTGCTGCTTTACTGGGTGTCTTCGGCGGCCAAAACCTTCTCCCCACGGGTTCTCCTTCGTGGGGAAGCAGGATTGGGCGCGCGAAGAAGTTCTGTGCCCAGGCCCCAGCCATGCCCCCTGAGCCAGCTTGGCCGCTCAGCGCCGAGGCCCCATCACACGGAACGCCCAAAACGAGCTTCTGGCAGCTGCATTCTGCAAAGGGAAACTCTCCTCGGGCAGCAAACCACAGCCCCAACGCGCCTCGAATCCAGAAAGCAACGCAAGCCTTTTTCGGCCCCGGCCCCACGCTCTCCATAGGGCAAAGCGGGTAGAGCTGCCCCTGGCTCCCTGGGCCCTGCTGCTTTGCTGGGGGTCTCAGCGGCCGAAACCCACTCCCCACGGGTTTTCCTTCGTGGGGAAGCAGGATTGGGCGCGCGAAAGCCTTCTGCGCCCAGCCCCAGCCATGCCCCTTGAGCCAGCTCGGCCGCTCAGCGCCGAGGCCCCGTTGCACCGAAGTCCCAAAACGAGCTTCTGGGAACTGCATTCTGCAAAATGAAACACTCCTCCGGCAGCAAACCACAGCCCCAACGCGCCTCGGATCGAGAAAGCAACGCAAGCCGTTTTTGCCCCCGGCCCCCCGCTCTCCATAGAGCGAACCGGGGCAGGGCTGCCCAGGCTCCCTGGGCCCTGCTGCTTTGCTGGGGGTCTCCGGTGCCCGAAACCCACTCCCCACGGGTTCTCCTTCGTGGGGAAGCAGGATTGGGCGCGCGAAGGCCTTCTGCGCCCAGGCCCCAGCCATGCCCCCTGAGCCAGCTCGGCCGCGCAGCGCCTAGGCCCCGTTGCACCGAAGGCCCCAAACAATCTTCTGGCAGCTGCATTCTGCAAAGGGAAAATCTCCTCGGGCAGCAAACCACAGCCCCAACGCGCCTCAGATGGAGAATGCAACGCAAGCCGTTTTCGCCCCGGGCCCCCCGCTCTCCATAGAGCGAACCGGGGCTGGGCTGCCCCGTCTCCCTGGGCCCTGCTGCTTTACTGGGTGTCTTCGGCGGCCAAAACCTTCTCCCCACGGGTTCTCCTTCGTGGGGAAGCAGGATTGGGCGCGCGAAGAAGTTCTGTGCCCAGGCCCCAGCCATGCCCCCTGAGCCAGCTTGGCCGCTCAGCGCCGAGGCCCCATCACACGGAACGCCCAAAACGAGCTTCTGGCAGCTGCATTCTGCAAAGGGAAACTCTCCTCGGGCAGCAAACCACAGCCCCAACGCGCCTCGAATCCAGAAAGCAACGCAAGCCTTTTTCGGCCCCGGCCCCACGCTCTCCATAGGGCAAAGAGGGTAGAGCTGCCCCTGGCTCCCTGGGCCCTGCTGCTTTGCTGGGGGTCTCAGCGGCAGAAACCCACTCCCCACGGGTTTTCCTTCGTGGGGAAGCAGGATTGGGCGCGCGAAAGCCTTCTGCGCCCAGCCCCAGCCATGCCCCTTGAGCCAGCTCGGCCGCTCAGCGCCGAGGCCCCGTTGCACCGAAGGCCCAAAACGAGCTTATGGGAACTGCATTCTGCAAAGTGAAACACTCCTACGGCAGCAAACCACAGCCCCAATGCGCCTCAGATCCAGACAGCAACGCAAGCCGTTTTCGCCCCCGGCCCCACACTCTCCATAGCGCAAAGCGAGGCTGAGCTCCCTGGGCCCTGCTGCATTGCTGGGGGTCTCCAGGCCCCGAAACCTAGTCCCCATGAGTTCTCCTTCGTGGGGAGGCAGGATTGGGCGCGCGAAGAAGTTCTGCGCCCAGTCCCCAGCCATGCCTCCTGTGCCAGCTCGGCCGCTCAGCGCCGAGGCCCGTCGCACCGAAGGCCCCAAACGAGCTTCTGGCAGCTGCATTCTGCAAAGGGAAAGTCTCCTAGGGCAGCAAACCACAGCCCCAACGCGCCTCGGATCGAGAAAGCAACGCAAGCCGTTTTCGCCCCCGGCCCTCTGCTCTCCATAGGGCGAACCGGGCCTGGGCTGCCCCGGCTCCCTGGGCCCTGCTGCTTTGCTGGGGGTCTCCAGCGCCCGAAACCTAGTCCCCATGAGTTCTCCTTCGTGGGGAGGCAGGATTGGGCGCGCGAAGAAGTTCTGCGCCCAGTCCCCAGCCATGCCTCCTGTGCCAGCTCGGCCGCTCAGCGCCGAGGCCCCGTCGCACCGACGGCCCAAAACGAGCTTCTGGCAGCTGCATTCTGCAAAGGGAAACTCTCCTCGGGCAGCAAACCACAGCCCCAAAGTGCCTCGGATCCAGAAAGCAACGCAAGCCGTTTTCGCCACCGACACCACGCTCTCCATAGCGCAACGCAGGGCAGGGCTGCCCCTGGCTACCAGAGCCCTGCTGCTTTACTGGGTGTCTTCGGCGGCCAAAACCTTCTCCCCACGGGTTCTCCTTCGTGGGGAAGCAGGATTGGGCGCGCGAAGAAGTTCTGTGCCCAGGCCCCAGCCATGCCCCCTGAGCCAGCTCGGCCACTCAGCGCCGAGGCCCCATCACACGGAACGCCCAAAACGAGCTTCTGGCAGCTGCATTCTGCAAAGGGAAACTCTCCTCGGGCAGCAAACCACAGCCCCAACGCGCCTCGAATCCAGAAAGCAACGCAAGCCTTTTTCGGCCCCGGCCCCACGCTCTCCATAGGGCAAAGCGGGTAGAGCTGCCCCTGGCTCCCTGGGCCCTGCTGCTTTGCTGGGGGTCTCAGCGTCCGAAACCCACTCCCCACGGGTTTTCCTTCGTGGGGAAGCAGGATTGGGCGCGAGAAGGCCTTCTGCGCCCAGGCCCCAGCCATGCCCCCTGAGCCAACTCGGGCGCGCAGCGCCGAAGCCCCGTCGCACCGATGGCCCCAAACGAGCTTCTGGCAGCTGCATTCTGCAAAGGGAAAGTCTCCTCGGGCAGCAAACCACAGCCCCAACGCGCCTCGGATCGAGAAAGCAACGCAAGCCGTTTTCGCCCCCGGCCCTCTGCTCTCCATAGGGCGAACCGGGCCTGGGCTGCCCCGGCTCCCTGGGCCCTGCTGCTTTGCTGGGGGTCTCCGGTGCCCGAAACCCACTCCCCACGGGTTCTCCTTCGTGGGGAAGCAGGATTCGGCGCGCGAAGGCCTTCTGCGCCCAGCCCCAACCATGCCCCTTGAGCCAGCTCGGCCGCTCAGCGCCGAGGCCCCGTTGCACCGAAGGCCCAAAACGAGCTTCTGGAAACTGCATTCTGCAAAGTGAAACACTTCTCCGGCAGCAAACCACAGCCCCAATGCGCCTCAGATCCAGAGAGCAACGCAAGCCGTTTTCGCCCCCGGCCCCACGCTCTCCATAGCGCAAAGCGAGGCTGAGCTCCCTGGGCCCTGCTGCATTGCTGGGGGTTTCCAGCCCCCGAAACCTAGTCCCCATGAGTTCTCCTTCGTGGGGAGGCAGGATTGGGCGCGCGAAGGCCTTCTGCGCCCAGGCCCCAGCCATGCCCCCTGAGCCAGCACGGCCGCTCAGCGCCGAGGCCCCGTCGCACCGACAACCCGAAACAATCTTCTGGCAGCTGCATTCTGCAAAGGGAAACTCTCCTCGGGCAGCAAACCACAGCCCCAACGCGCCTCGGATCGAGAAAGCAACGCAAGCCGTTTTCGCCCCCGGACCCCCGCTCTCCATAGAGCGAACCAGGGCTGGGCTGCCCAGCCTCCCTGGGCCCTGCTGCTTTGCTGGGGGTCTCCGGTGCCCGAAACCCACTCCCCACGGGTTCTCCTTCGTGGGGAAGCAGGATTGGGCGCGCGAAGGCCTTCTGCGCCCAGGCCCCAGCCATGACCCCTGAGCCAGCTCGGCCACTCAGCGCCTAGGCCCAGTCGCACCGACGGCCCCAAACAATCTTCTGTCAGCTGCATTCTGCAAAGGGAAACTCTCCTCGGGCAGCAAACCACAGCCCCAACGCGCCTCGGATCGAGAAAGCAACGCAAGCCGTTTTCGCCCCCGGCCCCCCGCTCTCCATAGAGCGAACCGGGGCAGGGCTGCCCCGGCTCCCTGGGCCCTGCTGCTTTGCTGGGGTTCTCCGGTGCCCGAAACCCACTCCCCACGGGTTCTCCTTTGTGGGGAAGCAGGATTGGGCGCGGGAAGGCCTTCTGCGCCCAAGCCCCAGCCATGCCACCTGAGCCAGCACGGCCGCTCAGCGCCGAGGCCCCGTCGCACCGACAGCCCGAAACAATCTTCTGGCAGCTGCATTCTGCAAAGGTAAACTCTCCTCTGGCAGCAAACCACAGCCCCAACGCGCCTCGGATCGAGAAAGCAACGCAAGCCGTTTTCGCCCCCGGCCCTACGCTCTCCATACGTACGAACCGGGCCTGGGCTGCCCCGGCTCCCTGGGCCCTGCTGCATTGCTGGGGGTCTCCGGTGCCCGAAACCCACTCCCCACGGGTTCTCCTTCGTGGGGAAGCAGGATTCGGTGCGCGAAGACCTTCTGCGCCCAGCCCCAGCCATGTCCCTTGAGCAAGCTCGGCCGCTCAGCGCCGAGGCCCCGTTGCACCGAAGGCCCAAAACGAGCTTCTGGGAACTGCATTCTGCAAAGGGAAACACTCCTCCGGCAGCAAACCACAGCCCCAATGCGCCTCGGATCGAGAAAGCAACGCAAGCCGTTTTCGCCCCCGGCCCTCTGCTCTCCATAGGGCGAACCGGGCCTGGGCTGCCCCGGCTCCCTGGGCCCTGCTGCTTTGCTGGGGGTCTCCGGTGCCCGAAACCCACTCCCCACGGGTTCTCCTTCGTGGGGAAGCAGGATTCGGCGCGCGAAGGCCTTCTGCGCCCAGCCCCAGCCATGCCCCTTGAGCCAGCTCGGCCGCTCAGCGCCGAGGCCCCGTTGCACCGAAGGCCCAAAACGAGCTTCTGGGAACTGCATTCTGCAAAGGGAAACACTCCTACGGCAGCAAACCACAGCCCCAATGCGCCTCAGATCCAGAGAGCAACGCAAGCCGTTTTCGCCCCCGGCCCCACGCTCTCCATAGCGCAAAGCGAGGCTGAGCTCCCTGGGCCCTGCTGCATTGCTGGGGGTTTCCAGCCCCCGAAACCTAGTCCCCATGAGTTCTCCTTCGTGGGGAGGCAGGATTGGGCGCGCGAAGGCCTTCTGCGCCCAGGCCCCAGCCATGCCCCCTGAGCCAGCACAGCCGCTCAGCGCCGAGGCCCCGTCGCACCGACAACCCGAAACAATCTTCTGGCAGCTGCATTCTGCAAAGGGAAACTCTCCTCGGGCAGCAAACCACAGCCCCAACGCGCCTCGGATCGAGAAAGCAACGCAAGCCGTTTTCGCCCCCGGACCCCCGCTCTCCATAGAGCGAACCGGGGCTGGGCTGCAGAGCCTCCCTGGGCCCTGCTGCTTTGCTGGGGGTCTCCGGTGCCCGAAACCCACTCCCCACGGGTTCTCCTTCGTGGGGAAGCAGGATTGGGCGCGCGAAGGCCTTCTGCGCCCAGGCCCCAGCCATGCCCCCTGAGCCAGCTCGGCCACTCAGCGCCTAGGCCCAGTCGCACCGACGGCCCCAAACAATCTTCTGGCAGCTGCATTCTGCAAAGGGAAACTCTCCTCGGGCAGCAAACCACAGCCCCAACGCGCCTCGGATCGAGAAAGCAACGCAAGCAGTTTTCGCCCCCGGCCCCCCGCTCTCCATAGAGCGAACCGGGGCTGGGCTGCCCCGGCTCCCTGGGCCCTGCTGCTTTGCTGGGGGTCTCCGGTGCCTGAAACCCACTCCCCACGGGTTCTCCTTCGTGGGGAAGCAGGAATGGGTGCGCGAAGCCTTCTGCACCCAGGCCCCAGCCATGACCCATGAGCCGGCTCCGCCACTCAGCGCCGAGGCTCCTTTGAATCGACGGACATAAACGAACTACTGGCAGCTGCATTTTGCAAAGGGAAACTCTCCTCGGGCAGCAAACCACAGCCCCAACGCGCCTCGGATCGAGAAAGCAACGCAAGCCGTTTTCACCCCCGGCCCCCCGCTCTCCATAGAGCGAACCGGGGCTGGGCTGCCCCGGCTCCCTGGGCCCTGCTGCATTGCTGGGGGTCTCCGGTGCCAGAAACCCACTCCCCACGGGTTCTCCTTCGTGGGGAAGCAGGATTGGGCGCGCGAAGGCCTTCTGCGCCCAGGCCCCAGCCATGCCCCCTGAGCCAGCTCGGCCGGGCAGCGCCTAAGCCCCGTCGCACCGAAGGCCCCAAACAATCTTCTGGCAGCTGCATTCTGCAAAGGGAAAATCTCCTCGGGCAGCAAACCACAGCCCCAACGCGCCTCAGATAGAGAATGCAACGCAAGCCGTTTTCGCCCCGGGCCCCCCGCTCTCCATAGAGCGAACCGGGGCTGGGCTGCCCCGGCTCCCTGGGCCCTGCTGCTTTTCTGGGTGTCTTCGGCGGCCAAAACCTTCTCCCCACGGGTTCTCCTTCGTGGGGAAGCAGGATTGGGCGCGCGAAGAAGTTCTGTGCCCAGGCCCCAGCCATGTCCCCTGAGCCAGCTTGGCCGCTCAGCACCGAGGCCCCATCACACGGAACGCCCAAAACGAGCTTGTGGCAGCTGCATTCTGCAAAGGGAAACTCTCCTCGGGCAGCAAACCACAGCCCCAACGCGCCTCGGATCGAGAAAGCAACGCAAGCCGTTTTCGCCCCCGGCCCCCCGCTCTCCATAGGGCGAACCGGGGCTGGGCTGCCCCGGCTCCCTGGGCCCTGCTGCTTTGCTGGGGGTCTCCGGTGCCCGAAACCCACTCCCCACGGGTTCTCCTTCGTGGGGAAGCAGGATTGGGCGCGCGAAGGCCTTCTGCGCCCAGGCCCCAGCCAAGCCACCTGAGCCAGGTCGGCCGCTCAGCGCCAAAGTCCCGTCGCACTGATGGCCCCAAACGAGCTGGCAGCTGCATTCTGCAAAGGGAAACTCTCCGCGGGCAGCAAACCACAGCCCCAACGCTCCTCGTTTAGAGAAAGCAACGCAAGGCCTTCTGGTCCCCGGCCCCCCGCTCTCCATAGGGCGAACCGGGGCTGGGCTGCCCCGGCTCCCTGGGCCCTGCTGCTTTGCTGGGGATCTCCGGTGCCCGAAACCCACTCCCCACGGGTTCTCCTTCGTGGGGAAGCAGGATTGGGCGCGCGAAGGCCTTCTGCGCCCAGGCCCCAGCCAAGCCACCTGAGCCAGCTCAGCCGCTCAGCGCCGAGGGCCCGTCGCAACGACAGCCCCAAACGAGCTTCTGGCAGCTGCATTCTGGAAAGGGAAACTCTCCGCGGGCAGCAAACCACAGCCCCGATCGCGCCTCGGATCGAGAAAGCAATGCAAGCTGTTTTTGCCCCCAGCCCTCCGCTCTCCATCGGGCGAACTGGGGCAGGGCTGCCCCGGCTCCCTGGGCCCTGCTGCTTTTCTGGGTGACTCCGGTGCCCGAAACCCACTCCTCACGGGTTCTCCTTCGTGGGGAAGCAGGATTGGGCGCGCGAAGGCCTTCTGTGCCCAGGCCCCAGCCTTGCCCCCTGAGCCAGCTCGGCCGTTCAGCGCCGAGGCCCCGTCGCCCCGACGGCCCGAAACAATCTTGTGGCAGCTGCATTCTGCAAAGGGAAACTCTCCTCGGGCAGCAAACCACAGCCCCAATGCGCCTCAGATCGAGAAAGCAATGCAAGCCGTTTTCGCCCCCGACCCCCCGCTCTCCATAGGGCGAACCGGGGCTGGGCTTCCCCGGCTCCCTGGGCCCTGCTGCTTTGCTGGGGATCTCCGGTGCCCGAAACCCACTCCCCACGGGTTCTCCTTCGTGGGGAAGCAGGATTGGGCGCGCGAAGGCCTTCTGGGCCCAGGCCCCAGCCATGCCCCCTGAGCCAGCTCGGCCTCTCAGCGCCAAGGCCCCGTCGCACCGACGGCCCCAAACAATCTTCTGGCAGCTGCATTCTGCAAAGGGAAACTCTCCTCGGGCAGCAAACCACAGCCCCAACGCGCCTCGGATCGAGAAAGTAACGCAAGCCGTTTTCGCCCCCGGCCCCCCCCACTCAATAGGGCTAACCGGGGCTGGGCTGCCCTGGCTCCTTGTGCCCTGCTGCTTTGCTGGAGGTCTCCGGTGCCCGAAACCCACTCCCCACGGGTTCTCCTTCGTGGGGAAGCAGGATTGGGCCCGCGAAAACCTTCTGGGCCCAGGCCCGAGCCTTGCCCCCTGAGCCAGCTCGGCCGCTCAGCGCCGTGGCCCCGTCGCACCGACGGCCCCAAACAATCTTCTGGCAGCTGCATTCTGCAAAGGGAAACTCTCCTCGGGCAGCAAACCACAGCCCCAACGCGCCTCGGATCGAGAAAGCAACGCAAGCCGTTTTTGCCCCCGACCCCCCACTATCCATAGGGCGAACCGGGGCTGGGCTGCCCCGGCTCCCTGGGCCCTGCTGCTTTGCTGGGGGTCTCCGGTGCCCGAAACCCACTCCCCACAGGTTCTTCCTCGTGGGGAAGCAGGATTGGGCGCGCGAAGGCCTTCTGAGCCCAGGCCCGAGCCAAGACCCCTGAGCCAGCTCGGCCGCTCAGCGCCAAGGTCCCGTCGCACCAATGGCCCCAAACGAGCTTCTGACAGCTGCATTCTGCAAAGGGAAACTCTCCTCGGGCAGCAAACCACAGCCCCAACGTGCCTCGGATCCAGAAAGCAACGCAAGCCATTTTCGCCACCGTCCCCACGCTCTCCATAGCGCAAAGCGGGGCTGGCCTGCCCCTGGCTCCCTGGGCCCTGCTGCTTTGCTGGGGGTCTCCGGCGGCGCAAACCCACTCCCCACGGGTTCTCCTTCGTGGGGAAGCAGGATTGGGAGCGTGAAGGCCTTCTGCGCCCAGATCCCAGCCATGCCCCCTGAGCCAGCTCGGCCTCTCAGCGCCAAGGCCCAGTCGCACCGACGGCCCCAAACAATCTTCTGGCAGCTGCATTCTGCAAAGGGAAACTCTCCTCGGGCAGCAAACCACAGCCCCAACGTGCCTCGGATCCAGAAAGCAACGCAAGCCATTTTCGCCACCGTCCCCACGCTCTCCATAGCGCAAAGCGGGGCTGGCCTGCCCCTGGCTCCCTGGGCCCTGCTGCTTTGCTGGGGGTCTCCGGCGGCACAAACCCACTCCCCACGGGTTCTCCTTCGTGGGGAAGCAGGATTGGGCGCGCGAAGGCCTTCTGCGCCCAGGCCCCAGCCATGCCCCCTGAGCCAGCTCGGCCTCTCAGCGCCAAGGCCCCGTCGCACCGACGGCCCCAAACAATCTTCTGGCAGCTGCATTCTTTAAAGGGAAACTCTCCTCGGGCAGCAAACCACAGCCCCAACGCGCCTCGGATCGAGAAAGCAACGCAAGCCGTTTTTGCCCCCGACCCCCCGCTATCCATAGGGCGAACCGGGGCTGGGCTGCCCCGGCTCCCTGGGCCCTGCTGCTTTGCTGGGGGTCTCCGGTGCCCGAAACCCACTCCCCACAGGTTCTCCTTCGTGGGGAAGCAGGATTGGGCGCGCGAAGGCCTTCTGCGCCCAGGCCCCAGCCATGCCCCTTGAGCCAGCTCGGCCTCTCAGCGCCAGGGCCCCGTCGCACCGACGGCCTCAAACAATCTTCTGGCAGCTGCATTCTGCAAAGGGAAACTCTCCTCGGGCAGCAAACCACAGCCCCAACGCGCCTCGGATCGAGAAAGCAACGCAAGCCGTTTTCGCCCCCAGCCCCCCACACTCCATAGGGCTAACCGGGGCTGGGCTGCCCTGGCTCCCTGGGCCCTGCTGCTTTGCTGGGGGTCTCCGGTGCCCGAAACCCACTCCCCACAGGTTCTCCTTCGTGGTTAATCAGGATTGGGCGCGGGAAGCCTTCTGCGCCCAGGCCCCAGCCATGCCCCCTGAGCCAGCTCGGCCCCTCAGCGCCGAGGCCCCGTCGCACCGATGGCCCGAAGCAATCTTCTGGCAGCTGCAACCTGCAAAGGGAAACTCTCCTCGGGCAGCAAACCACAGCCCCAACGCGCCTCGGATCGAGAAAGCAACGCAAGCCGTTTTCGCCCCCGGCCCACGCCACTCCTTAGGGCGAACCGGGGCTGGGCTGCCCCGGCTCCCTGGGCCCTGCTGCATTGCTGGGGGTCTCCGGTGCTCGAAACCCACTCCCCACGTGTTCTCCTTCGTGGGAAGCAGGATTGGGCGTGCCAAGGCCTTCTGCTCCCAGGCCAAAGCCATGCCCCCTGGGCCAGCTCGGCCGCTCTGCTCCGAGGCCCCATCGCACCGATGGCATGAAACAATCTTCTGGCAGCTGCATTCTGCAAAGGGAAACACTCCTCAGGCAGCAAACCACAGCCCCAACGCGCCTCGGATCGAGAAAGCAACGCAAGCCGTTTTCGCCCCCGACCCCCCGCTCTCCATAGGGCGAACCGGGGCTGGGCTGCCCCGGCTCCCTGGGCCCTGCTGCTTTGCTGGGGGTCTCCGGTGCCCGAAACCCACTCCCCACGGGTTCTCCTTCGTGGGGAAGCAGGAATGGGTGCGCAAAGGCCTTCTGCGCCAAGGCCCCAGCCATGCCCCCTGAGCCAGCTCGGCGGCTCAGCGCCGATGCCCCGTCCAACCGACTGCCCCAAACAATCTTGTGGCAGCTGCATTCTGCAAAGGGAAACTCTCCTCGGGCAGCAAACCACAGCCCCAACGAGCCTCGGATCGAGAAAAAACGCAAGCCGTTTTCGCCCCCGGTCCCCCGCTCTCCATAGGGCAAAACGGGGCTGGTCTGCCCAAGCTCCCTGGGCCCAGCTGCTTTGCTGGAGGTCTCCGGTGTCCGAAACCCACTCCCCACGGGTTCTCCTTCGTGGGGAAGCAGGATTGGGCGCGCGAAGGCTTCTGCGCCCAAGCCCCAGCCATGCCCCCTGAGACAGCTCGGCGTCTCAGCGCTGAGGCCCCGTCGCACCGACGGCCCGAAACAATCTTCTGGCAGCTGCATTCTGCAAAGGGAAACTCTCCTCGGGCAGCAAACCACACCCCCAACGCGCCTCGGATCGAGAAAGCAACGCAAGCCTTTTTTGCCCCCGACCCCCCGCTATCCATAGGGCGAACCGGGGCTGGGCTGCCCCGGCTCCCTGGGCCCTGCTGCTTTGCTGGGTGTGTCCGGTGCCCGAAACCCACTCCCCACGGGTTCTACTTCGTGGGGAAGCAGGATTGGGCGCGCGAAGGCCTTCTGCGCCCAGGCCCCAGCCTTGCCCCCTGAGCCAGCTCGGCCGCTCAGCGCCGAGGCCCCGTCGCCCCGACGGCCCGAAACAATCTTCTGGCAGCTGCATTCTGCAAAGGGAAACTCTCCTCGGGCAGCAAACCACAGCCCCAACGCGCCTCGGATCGAGAAAGCAATGCAAGCCGTTTTCGCCCCCGACCCCCCGCTCTCCATAGGGCGAACCGGGGCTGGGCTGCCCCGGCTCCCTGGGCCCTGCTGCTTTGCTGGGGATCTCCGGTGCCCGAAACCCACTCCCCACGGGTTCTCCTTCGTGGGGAAGCAGGATTGGGCGCGCCAAGGCCTTCTGCGCCCAGGCCCCAGCCATGCCCCCTGAGCCAGCTCGGCCTCTCAGCGCCAAGGCCCCGTCGCACCGACGGCCCCAAACAATCTTCTGGCAGCTGCATTCTGCAAAGGGAAACTCTCCTCGGGCAGCAAACCACAGCCCCAACGCGCCTCGGATTGAGAAAGTAACGCAAGCCGTTTTCGCCCCCGGCCCCCACCACTCAATAGGGCTAACCGGGGCTGGGCTGCCCTGGCTCCTTGTGCCCTGCTGCTTTGCTGGAGGTCTCCGGTGCCCGAAACCCACTCCCCACGGGTTCTCCTTCGTGGGGAAGCAGGATTGGGCCCGCGAAAGCCTTCTGGGCCCAGGCCCGAGCCTTGCCCCCTGAGCCAGCTCGGCCGCTCAGCGCCGAGGCCCCGTCGCACCGACGGCCCCAAACAATCTTCTGGCAGCTGCATTCTGCAAAGGGAAACTCTCCTCGGGCAGCAAACCACAGCCCCAACGCGCCTCGGATCGAGAAAGCAACGCAAGCCGTTTTTGCCCCCGACCCCCCGCTATCCATAGGGCGAACCGGGGCTGGGCTGCCCCGGCTCCCTGGGCCCTGCTGCTTTGCTGGGGGTCTCCGGTGCCCGAAACCCACTCCCCACAGGTTCTCCTTCGTGGGGAAGCAGGATTGGGCGCGCGAAGGCCTTCTGAGCCCAGGCCCCAGCCAAGACCCCTGAGCCAGCTCGGCCGCTCAGCGCCAAGGTCCCGTCGCACCAATGGCCCCAAACGAGCTTCTGACAGCTGCATTCTGCAAAGGGAAACTCTCCTCGGGCAGCAAACCACAGCCCCAACGCGCCTCGGATCGAGAAAGCAATGCAAGCCGTTTTTGCCCCCAGCCCTCCGCTCTCCATCGGGCGAACTGAGGCAGGGCTGCCCCGGCTCCCTGGGCCCTGCTGCTTTGCTGGGTGTGTCCGGTGCCCGAAACCCACTCCCCACGGGTTCTCCTTCGTGGGGAAGCAGGATTGGGCGCGCGAAGGCCTTCTGCGCCCAGGCCCCAGCCTTGCCCCCTGAGCCAGCTCGGCCGCTCAGCGCCGAGGCCCCGTCGCCCCGACGGCCCCAAACAATCTTCTGGCAGCTGCATTCTGCAAAGGGAAACTCTCCTCGGGCAGCAAACCACAGCCCCAACGCGCCTCGGATCGAGAAAGCAATGCAAGCCGTTTTCGCCCCCGACCCCCCGCTCTCCATAGGGCGAACCGGGGCTGGGCTGCCCCGGCTCCCTGGGCCCTGCTGCTTTGCTGGGGATCTCCGGTGCCCGAAACCCACTCCCCACGGGTTCTCCTTCGTGGGGAAGCAGGATTGGGCGGGCGAAGGCCTTCTGCGCCAGGCCCCAGCCATGCCCCCTGAGCCAGCTCGGCCTCTCAGCGCCAAGGCCCCGTCGCACCGACGGCCCCAAACAATCTTCTGGCAGCTGCATTCTGCAAAGGGAAACTCTCCTCGGGCAGCAAACCACAGCCCCAACGCGCCTCGGATCGAGAAAGTAACGCAAGCCGTTTTCGCCCCCGGCCCCCCCCACTCAATAGGGCTAACCGGGGCTGGGCTGCCCTGGCTCCTTGTGCCCTGCTGCTTTGCTGGAGGTCTCCGGTGCCCGAAACCCACTCCCCACGGGTTCTCCTTCGTGGGGAAGCAGGATTGGGCCCGCGAAAGCTTTCTGCGCCCAGGCCCGAGCCTTGCCCCCTGAGCCAGCTCGGCCGGTCAGCGCCGAGGCCCCGTCGCACCGACGGCCCCAAACAATCTTCCGGCAGCTGCATTCTGCAAAGGGAAACTCTCCTCGGGCAGCAAACCACAGCCCCAACGCGCCTCGGATCGAGAAAGCAATGCAAGCCGTTTTCGCCCCCGAACCCCCGCTCTCCATAGGGCGAACCGGGGCTGGGCTGCCCCGGCTCCCTGGGCCCTGCTGCTTTGCTGGGGATCTCCGGTGCCCGAAACCCACTCCCCACGGGTTCTCCTTCGTGGGGAAGCAGGATTGGGCGCGCGAAGGCCTTCTGCGCCCAGGCCCCATCCATGCCCCCTGAGCCAGCTCGGCCTCTCAGCGCCAAGGCCCCGTCGCACCGACCGCCCCAAACAATCTTCTGGCAGCTGCATTCTGCAAAGGGAAACTCTCCTCGGGCAGCAAACCACAGCCCCAACGTGCCTCGGATCGAGAAAGCAACGCAAGCCGTTTTCGCCCCCGGCCCCCCGCTCTCCAGAGCGAACCGGGGCTGGGCTGCCCTGGCTCCTTGGGCCCTGCTGCTTTGCTGGGGATCTCCGGTGCCCGAAACCCACTCCCCACGGGTTCTCCTTCGTGGGGAAGCAGGATTGGGCGCGCGAAGGCCTTCTGCGCCCAGGCCCCAGCCATGCCCCCTGAGCCAGCTCGGCGACTCAGCGCCGAGGCCCCGTCGCACCGACGGCCCCAAACAATCTTCTGGCAGCTGCATTCTGCAAAGGGAAACTCTCCTCGGGCAGCAAACCACAGCCCCAACGCGCCTCTGATCGAGAAAACAATGCAAGCGTTTTCACACCCGGCACCACGCTCTCCATATGGCGAACCGGGGCTGGTCTGCCCCAGCTCCCTGGGCCCTGCTGCTTTGCTGGGGGTCTCCGGTGCCCGAAACCCACTCCCCACGGGTTCTCCTTCGTGGGGAAGCAGGAATGGGCGCGCAAAGGCCTTCTGCGCCAAGGCCCCAGCCATGCCCCCTGAGCCAGCTCGGCGGCTCAGCGCCGATGCCCCGTCCAACCGCCTGCCCCAAACAATCTTGTGGCAGCTGCATTCTGCAAAGGGAAACTCTCCTCGGGCAGCAAACCACAGCCCCAACGCGCCTCGGATCGAGAAAGCAACGCAAGCCGTTTTCGCCCCCGGCCCCCCGCTCTCCATAGAGGGAACCGGGGCAGGGCTGCCCAGGCTCCCTGGGCCCTGCTGCTTTGCTGGGGGTCTCCGGTGCCCGAAACCCACTCCCCACGGGTTCTCCTTCGTGGGGAAGCAGGATTGGGCGCGCGAAGACCTTCTGCGCCCAGGCCCCATCCATGCCCCCTGAGCCAGCTCGGCCGCTCAGCGCCGAGGGCCCGTCGCAACGACGGCCCCAAACGAGCTTCTGGCAGCTGCATTCTGCAAAGGGAAACTCTCCTCGGGCAGCCAACCACAGCCCCAATGCGCCTCGGATCGAGAAAACAATGCAAGCGTTTTCGCCCCCGGCCCCCCGCTCTCCAAAGGGCGAATCGGGTCTGGGCTGCCCCGGCTCCCTGGGCCCTGCTGCTTTGCTGGGGATCTCCGGTGCCCGAAACCCACTCCCCACGGGTTCTCCTTCGTGGGGAAGCAGGATTGGGCGCGCGAAGGCCTTCTGCGCCCAGGCCCCAGCCATGCCCCCTGAGCCAGCTCGGCGACTCAGCGCCGAGGCCCCGTCGCACCGACGGCCCCAAACAATCTTCTGGCAGCTGCATTCTGCAAAGGGAAACTCTCCTCGGGCAGCAAACCACAGCCCCAACGCGCCTCGGATCGAGAAAGCAACGCAAGCCGTTTTCGCCCCCGGCCCCCGCTCTCCATAGGGCTAAACGGGGCTGGTCTGCCCAAGCTCCCTGGGCCCTGCTGCTTTGCTGGGGGTCTCCGGTGCCCGAAACCCACTCCCCACGGGTTCTCCTTCGTGGGGAAGCAGGATTGGGCGCGCGAAGGGCTTCTGCGCCCAGGCCCCATCCATGCCCCCTGAGCCAGCTCGGCCGCTCAGCGCCAAAGTCCCGTCGCACTGATGGCCCCAAACGAGCTGGCAGCTGCATTCTGCAAAGGGAAACTCTCCGCGGGCAGCAAACCACAGCCCCAACGTGCCTCGGATCGAGAAAGCAACGCAAGGCCTTCTGGTCCCCGGCCCCCCGCTCTCCATAGGGCGAACCGGGGCTGGGCTGCCCCGGCTCCCTGGGCCCTGCTGCTTTGCTGGGGATCTCCGGTGCCCGAAACCCACTCCCCACGGGTTCTCCTTCGTGGGGAAGCAGGATTGGGCGCGCGAAGGCCTTCTGCGCCCAGGCCCCAGCCATGCCCCCTGAGCCAGCTCGGCCTCTCAGCGCCAAGGCCCCGTCGCACCGACGGCCCCAAACAATCTTCTGGCAGCTGCATTCTGCAAAGGGAAACTCTCCTCGGGCAGCAAACCACAGCCCCAACGCGCCTCGGATCGAGAAAGTAACGCAAGCCGTTTTCGCCCCCGGCCCCCCCCACTCAATAGGGCTAACCGGGGCTGGGCTGCCCTGGCTCCTTGTGCCCTGCTGCTTTGCTGGAGGTCTCCGGTGCCCGAAACCCACTCCCCACGGGTTCTCCTTCGTGGGGAAGCAGGATTGGGCCCGCGAAAGCCTTCTGGGCCCAGGCCCGAGCCTTGCCCCCTGAGCCAGCTCGGCCGCTCAGCGCCGAGGCCCCGTCGCACCGACGGCCCCAAACAATCTTCTGGCAGCTGCATTCTGCAAAGGGAAACTCTCCTCGGGCAGCAAACCACAGCCCCAACGCGCCTCGGATCGAGAAAGCAACGCAAGCCTTTTTCGCGCCCGGCCCCCCGCTCTCCATAGCGAACCGGGGCTGGGCTGCCCTGGCTCCTTGGGCCCTGCTGCTTTGCTGGGGATCTCCGGTGCCCGAAACCCACTCCCCACGGGTTCTCCTTCGTGGGGAAGCAGGATTGGGCGCGCGAAGGCCTTCTGCGCCCAGGCCCCAGCCATGCCCCCTGAGCCAGCTCGGCGACTCAGCGCCGAGGCCCCGTCGCACCGACGGCCCCAAACAATCTTCTGGCAGCTGCATTCTGCAAAGGGAAACTCTCCTCGGGCAGCAAACCACAGCCCCAACGAGCCTCGGATCGAGAAAGCAACGCAAGCTGTTTTCGCCCCCGGCCCCCCGCTCTCCATAGGGCTAAACGGGGCTGGTCTGCCCAAGCTCCCTGGGCCCTGCTGCTTTGCTGGGGGTCTCCGGTGCCCGAAACCCACTCCCCACGGGTTCTCCTTCGTGGGGAAGCAGGATTGGGCGCGTGAAGCCCTCTGCGCCCAGGCCCCATCCATGCCCCCTGAGCCAGCTCGGCCGCTCAGCGCCGAGGGCCCGTCGCAACGACGGCCCCAAACGAGCTTCTGGCAGCTGCATTCTGTAAAGGGAAACTCTCCTCGGGCAGCCAACCACAGCCCCAATGCGCCTCGGATCGAGAAAGCAATGCAAGCCGTTTTCGCCCCCGACCCCCCGCTCTCCATAGGGCGAACCGGGGCTGGGCTGCCCCGGCTCCCTGGGCCCTGCTGCTTTGCTGGGGATCTCCGGTGCCCGAAACCCACTCCCCACGGGTTCTCCTTCGTGGGGAAGCAGGATTGGGCGGGCGAAGGCCTTCTGCGCCAGGCCCCAGCCATGCCCCCTGAGCCAGCTCGGCCTCTCAGCGCCAAGGCCCCGTCGCACCGACGGCCCCAAACAATCTTCTGGCAGCTGCATTCTGCAAAGGGAAACTCTCCTCGGGCAGCAAACCACAGCCCCAACGCGCCTCGGATCGAGAAAGTAACGCAAGCCGTTTTCGCCCCCGGCCCCCCCCACTCAATAGGGCTAACCGGGGCTGGGCTGCCCTGGCTCCTTGTGCCCTGCTGCTTTGCTGGAGGTCTCCGGTGCCCGAAACCCACTCCCCACGGGTTCTCCTTCGTGGGGAAGCAGGATTGGGCCCGCGAAAGCTTTCTGCGCCCAGGCCCGAGCCTTGCCCCCTGAGCCAGCTCGGCCGGTCAGCGCCGAGGCCCCGTCGCACCGACGGCCCCAAACAATCTTCCGGCAGCTGCATTCTGCAAAGGGAAACTCTCCTCGGGCAGCAAACCACAGCCCCAACGCGCCTCGGATCGAGAAAGCAATGCAAGCCGTTTTCGCCCCCGAACCCCCGCTCTCCATAGGGCGAACCGGGGCTGGGCTGCCCCGGCTCCCTGGGCCCTGCTGCTTTGCTGGGGATCTCCGGTGCCCGAAACCCACTCCCCACGGGTTCTCCTTCGTGGGGAAGCAGGATTGGGCGCGCGAAGGCCTTCTGCGCCCAGGCCCCATCCATGCCCCCTGAGCCAGCTCGGCCTCTCAGCGCCAAGGCCCCGTCGCACCGACCGCCCCAAACAATCTTCTGGCAGCTGCATTCTGCAAAGGGAAACTCTCCTCGGGCAGCAAACCACAGCCCCAACGTGCCTCGGATCGAGAAAGCAACGCAAGCCGTTTTCGCCCCCGGCCCCCCGCTCTCCAGAGCGAACCGGGGCTGGGCTGCCCTGGCTCCTTGGGCCCTGCTGCTTTGCTGGGGATCTCCGGTGCCCGAAACCCACTCCCCACGGGTTCTCCTTCGTGGGGAAGCAGGATTGGGCGCGCGAAGGCCTTCTGCGCCCAGGCCCCAGCCATGCCCCCTGAGCCAGCTCGGCGACTCAGCGCCGAGGCCCCGTCGCACCGACGGCCCCAAACAATCTTCTGGCAGCTGCATTCTGCAAAGGGAAACTCTCCTCGGGCAGCAAACCACAGCCCCAACGCGCCTCTGATCGAGAAAACAATGCAAGCGTTTTCACACCCGGCACCACGCTCTCCATATGGCGAACCGGGGCTGGTCTGCCCCAGCTCCCTGGGCCCTGCTGCTTTGCTGGGGGTCTCCGGTGCCCGAAACCCACTCCCCACGGGTTCTCCTTCGTGGGGAAGCAGGAATGGGCGCGCAAAGGCCTTCTGCGCCAAGGCCCCAGCCATGCCCCCTGAGCCAGCTCGGCGGCTCAGCGCCGATGCCCCGTCCAACCGCCTGCCCCAAACAATCTTGTGGCAGCTGCATTCTGCAAAGGGAAACTCTCCTCGGGCAGCAAACCACAGCCCCAACGCGCCTCGGATCGAGAAAGCAACGCAAGCCGTTTTCGCCCCCGGCCCCCCGCTCTCCATAGAGGGAACCGGGGCAGGGCTGCCCAGGCTCCCTGGGCCCTGCTGCTTTGCTGGGGGTCTCCGGTGCCCGAAACCCACTCCCCACGGGTTCTCCTTCGTGGGGAAGCAGGATTGGGCGCGCGAAGACCTTCTGCGCCCAGGCCCCATCCATGCCCCCTGAGCCAGCTCGGCCGCTCAGCGCCGAGGGCCCGTCGCAACGACGGCCCCAAACGAGCTTCTGGCAGCTGCATTCTGCAAAGGGAAACTCTCCTCGGGCAGCCAACCACAGCCCCAATGCGCCTCGGATCGAGAAAACAATGCAAGCGTTTTCGCCCCCGGCCCCCCGCTCTCCAAAGGGCGAATCGGGTCTGGGCTGCCCCGGCTCCCTGGGCCCTGCTGCATTGCTGGGGTTCTCCGGTGCCCGAAACCCACTCCCCACGGGTTCTCCTTCGTGGGGAAGCAGGATTGGGCGCGCGAAGGCCTTCTGCGCCCAGGCCCCAGCCATGCCCCCTGAGCCAGCTCGGCGACTCAGCGCCGAGGCCCCGTCGCACCGACGGCCCCAAACAATCTTCTGGCAGCTGCATTCTGCAAAGGGAAACTCTCCTCGGGCAGCAAACCACAGCCCCAACGCGCCTCGGATCGAGAAAGCAACGCAAGCCGTTTTCGCCCCCGGCCCCCGCTCTCCATAGGGCTAAACGGGGCTGGTCTGCCCAAGCTCCCTGGGCCCTGCTGCTTTGCTGGGGGTCTCCGGTGCCCGAAACCCACTCCCCACGGGTTCTCCTTCGTGGGGAAGCAGGATTGGGCGCGCGAAGGCCTTCTGCGCCCAGGCCCCATCCATGCCCCCTGAGCCAGCTCGGCCGCTCAGCGCCAAAGTCCCGTCGCACTGATGGCCCCAAACGAGCTGGCAGCTGCATTCTGCAAAGGGAAACTCTCCGCGGGCAGCAAACCACAGCCCCAACGTGCCTCGGATCGAGAAAGCAACGCAAGGCCTTCTGGTCCCCGGCCCCCCGCTCTCCATAGGGCGAACCGGGGCTGGGCTGCCCCGGCTCCCTGGGCCCTGCTGCTTTGCTGGGGATCTCGGGTGCCCGAAACCCACTCCCCACGGGTTCTCCTTCGTGGGGAAGCAGGATTGGGCGCGCGAAGGCCTTCTGCGCCCAGGCCCCAGCCATGCCCCCTGAGCCAGCTCGGCCTCTCAGCGCCAAGGCCCCGTCGCACCGACGGCCCCAAACAATCTTCTGGCAGCTGCATTCTGCAAAGGGAAACTCTCCTCGGGCAGCAAACCACAGCCCCAACGCGCCTCGGATCGAGAAAGTAACGCAAGCCGTTTTCGCCCCCGGCCCCCCCCACTCAATAGGGCTAACCGGGGCTGGGCTGCCCTGGCTCCTTGTGCCCTGCTGCTTTGCTGGAGGTCTCCGGTGCCCGAAACCCACTCCCCACGGGTTCTCCTTCGTGGGGAAGCAGGATTGGGCCCGCGAAAGCCTTCTGGGCCCAGGCCCGAGCCTTGCCCCCTGAGCCAGCTCGGCCGCTCAGCGCCGAGGCCCCGTCGCACCGACGGCCCCAAACAATCTTCTGGCAGCTGCATTCTGCAAAGGGAAACTCTCCTCGGGCAGCAAACCACAGCCCCAACGCGCCTCGGATCGAGAAAGCAACGCAAGCCTTTTTCGCGCCCGGCCCCCCGCTCTCCATAGCGAACCGGGGCTGGGCTGCCCTGGCTCCTTGGGCCCTGCTGCTTTGCTGGGGATCTCCGGTGCCCGAAACCCACTCCCCACGGGTTCTCCTTCGTGGGGAAGCAGGATTGGGCGCGCGAAGGCCTTCTGCGCCCAGGCCCCAGCCATGCCCCCTGAGCCAGCTCGGCGACTCAGCGCCGAGGCCCCGTCGCACCGACGGCCCCAAACAATCTTCTGGCAGCTGCATTCTGCAAAGGGAAACTCTCCTCGGGCAGCAAACCACAGCCCCAACGAGCCTCGGATCGAGAAAGCAACGCAAGCTGTTTTCGCCCCCGGCCCCCCGCTCTCCATAGGGCTAAACGGGGCTGGTCTGCCCAAGCTCCCTGGGCCCTGCTGCTTTGCTGGGGGTCTCCGGTGCCCGAAACCCACTCCCCACGGGTTCTCCTTCGTGGGGAAGCAGGATTGGGCGCGTGAAGCCCTCTGCGCCCAGGCCCCATCCATGCCCCCTGAGCCAGCTCGGCCGCTCAGCGCCGAGGGCCCGTCGCAACGACGGCCCCAAACGAGCTTCTGGCAGCTGCATTCTGTAAAGGGAAACTCTCCTCGGGCAGCCAACCACAGCCCCAATGCGCCTCGGATCGAGAAAACAATGCAAGCGTTTTCACACCCGGCACCACGCTCTCCATATGGCGAACCGGGGCTGGGCTGCCCCGACTACCTGGGCCCTGCTGCTTTGCTGGGGGTCTCCATGCCCGAAACCCACTCCCCACGGGTTCTCCTTCGTGGGGAAGCAGGATTGGGCGCGCGACGGCCTTCTGCGCCCAGGCCCCAGACATGCGCCCTGAGTCAGCTCGGCCGCTCAGCGCTAGAGGGCCCGTCGCACAGATGGCTCGAAACAATCTTCTGGCAGCTGCACTCTGCAAAGGGAAACTCTCCTCGGGCAGCAAACCACACCCCCAACGCGCCTCGGATCGAGAAAGCAACGCAAGCCGTTTTCGCCCCCGGCCCCCCGCTCTCCATAGGGCGAACCTGGGCTGGGCTGCCCCGGCTCCCTGGGCCCTGCTGCTTTGCTGGGGATCTCCGGTGCCCGAAACCCACTCCCCACGGGTTCTCCTTCGTGGGGAAGCAGGATTGGGCGCGCGAAGGCCTTCTGCGCCCAGGCCCCAGCCATGCCCCCTGAGCCAGCTTGGCCTCTCAGCGCCAGGGCCCCGTCGCACCGACGGCACCAAACAATCTTCTGGCAGCTGCATTCTGCAAAGGGAAACTCTCCTCGGGCAGCAAACCACAGCCCCAACGAGCCTCGGATCGAGATAGCAACGCAAGCCGTTTTCGCCCCCGGACCCCCACACTCCATAGGGCTAACCGGGGCTGGCCTGCCCCTGGCTCCCTGGGCCCTGCTGCTTTGCTGGGTGTCTCCGGTGCCCGAAACCCACTCCCCACAGGTTCTCCTTCGTGGGGAAGCAGGATTGGGCGCGCGAAGGCCTTCTGAGCCCAGGCCCCAGCCAAGACCCCTGAGCCAGCTCGGCCGCTCAGCGCCAAGGTCCCGTCGCACCAATGGCCCCAAACGAGCTTCTGGCAGCTGCATTCTGCAAAGGGAAACTCTCCTCGGGCAGCAAACCACAGCCCCAACGCGCCTCGGATCGAGAAAGCAATGCAAGCCGTTTTTGCCCCCAGCCCTCCGCTCTCCATCGGGCGAACTGGGGCAGGGCTGCCCCGGCTCCCTGGGCCCTGCTGCTTTGCTGGGTGTGTCCGGTGCCCGAAACCCACTCCCCACGGGTTCTCCTTCGTGGGGAAGCAGGATAGGGCGCGCGAAGGCCTTCTGCGCCCAGGCCCCAGACATGCGCCCTGAGTCAGCTCGGCCGCTCAGCGCTAGAGGGCCCGTCACACAGATGGCTCGAAACAATCTTCTGGCAGCTGCACTCTGCAAAGGGAAACTCTCCTCGGGCAGCAAACCACACCCCCAACGCGCCTCGGATCGAGAAAGCAACGCAAGCGGTTTTCGCCCCCGGACCCCCGCTCTCCATAGAGCGAACCTGGGCTTGGCTGCCCAGGCTCCCTGGGCCCTGCTGCTTTGCTGGGTGTCTCCGGTGCCCGAAGCCCACTCCCCCGGGTTCTCCTTCGTGGGGAAGCAGGATTGGGCGCGCGAAGGCCTTCTGCGCCCAGGGCCCAGACATGCGCCCTGACTCAGCTCGGCCGCTCAGCGCTAGAGGGCCCGTCGCACAGATGGCTCGAAACAATCTTCTGGCAGCTGCATTCTGCAAAGGGAAACTCTCCGCGGGCAGCAAACCACAGCCCCAACGCGCCTCGGATCGAGAAAGCAACGCAAGGCCTTCTGGTCCCCGGGCCCCAGCTCTCCATAGGGCGAACCGGGGCTGGGCTGCCCGGGCTCCCTGGGCCCTGCTGCTTTGCTGGGGGTCTCCGGTGCCCGAAACCCACTCCCCACGGGTTCTCCTTCGTGGGGAAGCAGGAATGGGCGCGCAAAGGCCTTCTGCGCCAAGGCCCCAGCCATGCCCCCTGAGCCAGCTCGGCGGCTCAGCGCCGATGCCCCGTCCAACCGACTGCCCCAAACAATCTTGTGGCAGCTGCATTCTGCAAAGGGAAACTCTCCTCGGGCAGCAAACCACAGCCCCAACGCGCCTCGGATCGAGAAAGCAACGCAAGCCGTTTTCGCCCCCGGCCCCCCGCTCTCCATAGAGGGAACCGGGGCAGGGCTGCCCAGGCTCCCTGGGCCCTGCTGCTTTGCTGGGGGTCTCCGGTGCCCGAAACCCACTCCCCACGGGTTCTCCTTCGTGGGGAAGCAGGATTGGGCGCGCGAAGACCTTCTGCGCCCAGGCCCCATCCATGTCCCCTGAGCCAGCTCGGCCGCTCAGCGCCGAGGGCCCGTCGCAACGACGGCCCCAAACGAGCTTCTGGCAGCTGCATTCTGCAAAGGGAAACTCTCCTCGGGCAGCCAACCACAGCCCCAATGCGCCTCGGATCGAGAAAACAATGCAAGCGTTTTCGCCCCCGGCCCCCCGCTCTCCAAAGGGCGAATCGGGTCTGGGCTGCCCCGGCTCCCTGGGCCCTGCTGCTTTGCTGGGGGTCTCCATGCCCGAAACCCACTCCCCACGGGTTCTCCTTCGTAGGGAAGCAGGATTGGGCGCGCGAAGGCCTTCTGCGCCCAGGCCCCAGCCAAGCCACCTGAGCCAGGTCGGCCGCTCAGCGCCAAAGTCCCGTCGCACTGATGGCCCCAAACGAGCTGGCAGCTGCATTCTGCAAAGGGAAACTCTCCGCGGGCAGCAAACCACAGCCCCAACGCTCCTCGTTTAGAGAAAGCAACGCAAGGCGTTCTGGTCCCCGGCCCCCCGCTCTCCATAGGGCGAACCGGGGCTGGGCTGCCCCGGCTCCCTGGGCCCTGCTGCTTTGCTGGGGATCTCCGGTGCCCGAAACCCACTCCCCACGGGTTCTCCTTCGTGGGGAAGCAGGATTGGGCGCGCGAAGGCCTTCTGCGCCCAGGCCCCAGCCATGCCCCCTGAGCCAGCTCGGCCTCTCAGCGCCAAGGCCCCGTCGCACCGACGGCCCCAAACAATCTTCTGGCAGCTGCATTCTGCAAAGGGAAACTCTCCTCGGGCAGCAAACCACAGCCCCAACGCGCCTCGGATCGAGAAAGTAACGCAAGCCGTTTTCGCCCCCGGCCCCCCCAACTCAATAGGGCTAACCGGGGCTGGGCTGCCCTGGCTCCTTGTGCCCTGCTGCTTTGCTGGAGGTCTCCGGTGCCCGAAACCCACTCCCCACGGGTTCTCCTTCGTGGGGAAGCAGGATTGGGCCCGCGAAAGCCTTCTGGGCCCAGGCCCGAGCCTTCCCCCTGAGCCAGCTCGGCCGCTCAGCGCCGAGGCCCCGTCGCACCGACGGCCCCAAACAATCTTCTGGCAGCTGCATTCTGCAAAGGGAAACTCTCCTCGGGCAGCAAACCACAGCCCCAACGCGCCTCGGATCGAGAAAGCAACGCAAGCCGTTTTCGCCCCCGGCCCCCCGCTCTCCATAGGGCGAACCGGGGCTGTGCTGCCCCGGCTCCCTGGGCCCTGCTGCTTTGCTGGGGGTCTCCGGTGCCCGAAACCCACTCCCCACGGGTTCTCCTTCGTGGGGAAGCAGGATTGGGCGCGCGAAGGCCTTCTGCGCCCAGGCCCCAGCCAAGCCACCTGAGCCAGGTCGGCCGCTCAGCGCCAAAGTCCCGTCGCACTGATGGCCCCAAACGAGCTGGCAGCTGCATTCTGCAAAGGGAAACTCTCCGCGGGCAGCAAACCACAGCCCCAACGCTCCTCGTTTAGAGAAAGCAACGCAAGGCCTTCTGGTCCCCGGCCCCCCGCTCTCCATAGGGCGAACCGGGGCTGGGCTGCCCCGGCTCCCTGGGCCCTGCTGCTTTGCTGGGGATCTCCGGTGCCCGAAACCCACTCCCCACGGGTTCTCCTTCGTGGGGAAGCAGGATTGGGCGCGCGAAGGCCTTCTGCGCCCAGGCCCCAGCCATGCCCCCTGAGCCAGCTCGGCCTCTCAGCGCCAAGGCCCCGTCGCACCGACGGCCCCAAACAATCTTCTGGCAGCTGCATTCTGCAAAGGGAAACTCTCCTCGGGCAGCAAACCACAGCCCCAACGCGCCTCGGATCGAGAAAGTAACGCAAGCCGTTTTCGCCCCCGGCCCCCCGCACTCAATAGGGCTAACCGGGGCTGGGCTGCCCTGGCTCCTTGTGCCCTGCTGCTTTGCTGGAGGTCTCCGGTGCCCGAAACCCACTCCCCACGGGTTCTCCTTCGTGGGGAAGCAGGATTGGGCCCGCGAAAGCCTTCTGGGCCCAGGCCCGAACCTTGCCCCCTGAGCCAGCTCGGCCGCTCAGCGCCGAGGCCCCGTCGCACCGACGGCCCCAAACAATCTTCTGGCAGCTGCATTCTGCAAAGGGAAACTCTCCTCGGGCAGCAAACCACAGCCCCAACGCGCCTCGGATCGAGAAAGCAACGCAAGCCGTTTTCGCCCCCGGCCCCCCGCTCTCCAGAGCGAACCGGGGCTGGGCTGCCCTGGCTCCTTGGGCCCTGCTGCTTTGCTGGGGATCTCCGGTGCCCGAAACCCACTCCCCACGGGTTCTCCTTCGTGGGGAAGCAGGATTGGGCGCGCGAAGGCCTTCTGCGCCCAGGCCCCAGCCATGCCCCCTGAGCCAGCTCGGCGACTCAGCGCCGAGGCCCCGTCGCACCGACGGCCCCAAACAATCTTCTGGCAGCTGCATTCTGCAAAGGGAAACTCTCCTCGGGCAGCAAACCACAGCCCCAACGCGCCTCGGATCGAGAAAGCAACGCAAGCCTTTTTCGCCCCCGGCCCCCCGCTCTCCATAGGGCTAAACGGGGCTGGTCTGCCCAAGCTCCCTGGGCCCTGCTGCTTTGCTGGGGGTCTCCGGTGCCCGAAACCCACTCCCCACGGGTTCTCCTTCGTGGGGAAGCAGGATTGGGCGCGCGAAACCCTCTGCGCCCAGGCCCCATCCATGCCCCCTGAGCCAGCTCGGCCGCTCAGCACCGAGGGCCCGTCGCAACGACGGCCCCAAACGAGCTTCTGGCAGCTGCATTCTGCAAAGGGAAACTCTCCTCGGGCAGCCAACCACAGCCCCAATGCGCCTCGGATCGAGAAAACAATGCAAGCGTTTTCGCCCCCGGCCCCCCGCTCTCCAAAGGGCGAATCGGGTCTGGGCTGCCCCGGCTCCCTGGGCCCTGCTGCTTTGCTGGGGGTCTCCATGCCCGAAACCCACTCCCCACGGGTTCTCATTCGTGGGGAAGCAGTATTGGGCGCGCGAAGGCCTTCTGCGCCCAGGCCCCAGACATGCGCCCTGAGTCAGCTCGGCCGCTCAGCGCTAGAGGGCCCGTCGCACAGATGGCTCGAAACAATCTTCTGGCAGCTGCACTCTGCAAAGGGAAACTCTCCTCGGGCAGCAAACCACAGCCCCAACGCGCCTCGGATCGAGAAAGCAACGCAAGCCGTTTTCGCCCCCGGACCCCCGCTCTCCATAGAGCGAACCTGGGCTTGGCTGCCCAGGCTCCCTGGGACCTGCTGCTTTGCTGGGTGTCTCCGGTGCCCGAAGCCCACTCCCCCGGGTTCTCCTTCGTGGGGAAGCAGGATTGGGCGCGCGAAGGCCTTCTGCGCCCAGGCCCCAGACATGCGCCCTGAGTCAGCTCGGCCTCTCAGCGCTAGAGGGCCGGTCGCACAGATGGCTCGAAACAATCTTCTGGCAGCTGCATTCTGTAAAGGGAAACTCTCCTCGGGCAGCCAACCACAGCCCCAATGCGCCTCGGATCGAGAAAACAATGCAAGCGTTTTCGCCCCCGGCCCCCCGCTCTCCAAAGGGCGAATCGGGGCTGGGCTGCCCCGGCTCCCTGGGCCCTGCTGCTTTGCTGGGGGTCTCCATGCCCGAAACCCACTCCCCACGGGTTCTCATTCGTGGGGAAGCAGGATTGGGTGCGCGAAGGCCTTCTGCGCCCAGGCCCCAGACATGCGCCCTGAGCCAGCTCGGCCGCTCAGCGCCGAGGGCCCGTCGCACAGATGGCTCGAAACAATCTTCTGGCAGCTGCACTCTGCAAAGGGAAACTCTCCTCGGGCAGCAAACCACACCCCCAACGCGCCTCGGATCGAGAAAGCAACGCAAGCGGTTTTCGCCCCCGGACCCCCGCTCTCCATAGAGCGAACCTGGGCTTGGCTGCCCAGGCTCCCTGGGCCCTGCTGCTTTGCTGGGTGTCTCCGGTGCCCGAAGCCCACTCCCCCGGGTTCTCCTTCGTGGGGAAGCAGGATTGGGCGCGCGAAGGCCTTCTGCGCCCAGGGCCCAGACATGCGCCCTGACTCAGCTCGGCCGCTCAGCGCTAGAGGGCCCGTCGCACAGATGGCTCGAAACAATCTTCTGGCAGCTGCACTCTGCAAAGGGAAACTCTCCGCGGGCAGCAAACCACAGCCCCAACGCGCCTCGGATCGAGAAAGCAACGCAAGGCCTTCTGGTCCCCGGGCCCCAGCTCTCCATAGGGCGAACCGGGGCTGGGCTGCCCGGGCTCCCTGGGCCCTGCTGCTTTGCTGGGGGTCTCCGGTGCCCGAAACCCACTCCCCACGGGTTCTCCTTCGTGGGGAAGCAGGAATGGGCGCGCAAAGGCCTTCTGCGCCAAGGCCCCAGCCATGCCCCCTGAGCCAGCTCGGCGGCTCAGCGCCGATGCCCCGTCCAACCGACTGCCCCAAACAATCTTGTGGCAGCTGCATTCTGCAAAGGGAAACTCTCCTCGGGCAGCAAACCACAGCCCCAACGCGCCTCGGATCGAGAAAGCAACGCAAGCCGTTTTCGCCCCCGGCCCCCCGCTCTCCATAGAGGGAACCGGGGCAGGGCTGCCCAGGCTCCCTGGGCCCTGCTGCTTTGCTGGGGGTCTCCGGTGCCCGAACCCCACTCCCCACGGGTTCTCCTTCGTGGGGAAGCAGGATTGGGCGCGCGAAGACCTTCTGCGCCCAGGCCCCATCCATGTCCCCTGAGCCAGCTCGGCCGCTCAGCGCCGAGGGCCCGTCGCAACGACGGCCCCAAACGAGCTTCTGGCAGCTGCATTCTGCAAAGGGAAACTCTCCTCGGGCAGCCAACCACAGCCCCAATGCGCCTCGGATCGAGAAAACAATGCAAGCGTTTTCGCCCCCGGCCCCCCGCTCTCCAAAGGGCGAATCGGGTCTGGGCTGCCCCGGCTCCCTGGGCCCTGCTGCTTTGCTGGGGGTCTCCATGCCCGAAACCCACTCCCCACGGGTTCTCCTTCGTAGGGAAGCAGGATTGGGCGCGCGAAGGCCTTCTGCGCCCAGGCCCCAGACATGCGCCCTGAGTCAGCTCGGCCGCTCAGCGCTAGAGGGCCCGTCGCACAGATGGCTCGAAACAATCTTCTGGCAGCTGCACTCTGCAAAGGGAAACTCTCCTCGGGCAGCAAACCACACCCCCAACGCGCCTCGGATCGAGAAAGCAACGCAAGTGGTTTTCGCCCCCGGACCCCCGCTCTCCATAGAGCGAACCTGGGCTTGGCTGCCCAGGCTCCCTGGGCCCTGCTGCTTTGCTGGGTGTCTCCGGTGCCCGAAGCCCACTCCCCCGGGTTCTCCTTCGTGGGGAAGCAGGATTGGGCGCGCGAAGGCCTTCTGCGCCCAGGCCCCAGCCATGCCCCCTGAGCCAGCTCGGCCTCTCAGCGCCAAGGCCCCGTCGCACCGACGGCCCCAAACAATCTTCTGGCAGCTGCATTCTGCAAAGGGAAACTCTCCTCGGGCAGCAAACCACAGCCCCAACGCGCCTCGGATCGAGAAAGTAACGCAAGCCGTTTTCGCTCCCGGCCCCCCCCACTCAATAGGGCTAACCGGGGCTGGGCTGCCCTGGCTCCTTGTGCCCTGCTGCTTTGCTGGAGGTCTCCGGTGCCCGAAACCCACTCCCCACGGGTTCTCCTTCGTGGGGAAGCAGGATTGGGCGCGCGAAGGCCTTCTGCGCCCAGGCCCCAGCCATGCCCCCTGAGCCAGCTCGGCGACTCAGCGCCGAGGCCCCGTCGCACCGACGGCCCCAAACAATCTTCTGGCAGCTGCATTCTGCAAAGGGAAACTCTCCTCGGGCAGCAAACCACTGCCCCAACGCGCCTCGGATCGAGAAAGCAACGCAAGCCGTTTTCGCCCCCGGCCCCCCGCTCTCCATAGGGCTAAACGGGGCTGGTCTGCCCAAGCTCCCTGGGCCCTGCTGCTTTGCTGGGGGTCTCCGGTGCCCGAAACCCACTCCCCACGGGTTCTCCTTCGTGGGGAAGCAGGATTGGGCGCGCGAAGCCCTCTGCGCCCAGGCCCCATCCATGCCCCCTGAGCCAGCTCGGCCGCTCAGCGCCGAGGGCCCGTCGCAACGACGGCCCCAAACGAGCTTCTGGCAGCTGCATTCTGTAAAGGGAAACTCTCCTCGGGCAGCCAACCACAGCCCCAATGCGCCTCGGATCGAGAAAACAATGCAAGCGTTTTCACACCCGGCACCACGCTCTCCATATGGCGAACCGGGGCTGGGCTGCCCCGACTACCTGGGCCCTGCTGCTTTGCTGGGGGTCTCCATGCCCGAAACCCACTCCCCACGGGTTCTCCTTCGTGGGGAAGCAGGATTGGGCGCGCGAAGGCCTTCTGCGCCCAGGCCCCAGACATGCGCCCTGAGTCAGCTCGGCCGCTCAGCGCTAGAGGGCCCGTCGCACAGATGGCTCGAAACAATCTTCTGGCAGCTGCACTCTGCAAAGGGAAACTCTCCTCGGACAGCAAACCACACCCCCAACGCGCCTAGGATCGAGAAAGCAACGCAAGCCGTTTTCGCCCCCGACCCCCGCTCTCCATAGAGCGAACCTGGGCTTGGCTGCCCAGGCTCCCTGGGCCCTGCTGCTTTGCTGGGTGTCTCCGGTGCCCGAAGCCCACTCCCCCGGGTTCTCCTTCGTGGGGAAGTAGGATTGGGCGCGCGAAGGCCTTCTGCGCCCAGGCCCCAGACATGCGCCCTGAGTCAGCTTGGCTGCTCAGCGCTAGAGGGCCCGTCGCACAGATGGCTCGAAACAATCTTCTGGCAGCTGCATTCTGCAAAGGGAAACTCTCCTCGGGCAGCCAACCACAGCCCCAACGCGCCTCGGATCGAGAAAGCAACGCAAGCCGTTTTCGCCCCCGGCCCCCCGCTCTCCATAGGGCGAACCGGGGCTGGGCTGCCCCGGCTCCCTGGCCCTGCTGCTTTGCTGGGGGTCTCCGGTGCCCGAAACCCACTCCCCACGGGTTCTCCTTCGTGGGGAAGCAGGATTGGGCGCGCGAAGGCCTTCTGTGCCCAGGCCCCAGCCAAGCCACCTGAGCCAGGTCGGCCGCTCAGCGCCAAAGTCCCGTCGCACTGATGGCCCCAAACGAGCTGGCAGCTGCATTCTGCAAAGGGAAACTCTCCGCGGGCAGCAAACCACAGCCCCAACGTGCCTCGGATCGAGAAAGCAACGCAAGGCCTTCTGGTCCCCGGCCCCCCGCTCTCCATTTGGCGAACCGGGGCTGGGCTGCCCCGGCTCCCTGGGCCCTGCTGCTTTGCTGGGGATCTCCGGTGCCCGAAACCCACTCCCCACGGGTTCTCCTTCGTGGGGAAGCAGGATTGGGCGCGCGAAGGCCTTCTGCGCCCAGGCCCCAGCCATGCCCCCTGAGCCAGCTCGGCCTCTCAGCGCCAAGGCCCCGTCGCACCGACGGCCCCAAACAATCTTCTGGCAGCTGCATTCTGCAAAGGGAAACTCTCCTCGGGCAGCAAACCACAGCCCCAACGCGCCTCGGATCGAGAAAGTAACGCAAGCCGTTTTCGCTCCCGGCCCCCCCCACTCAATAGGGCTAACTGGGGCTGGGCTGCCCTGGCTCCTTGTGCCCTGCTGCTTTGCTGGAGGTCTCCGGTGCCCGAAACCCACTCCCCACGGGTTCTCCTTCGTGGGGAAGCAGGATTGGGCCCGCGAAAGCCTTCTGGGCCCAGGCCCGAGCCTTGCCCCCTGAGCCAGCTCGGCCGCTCAGCGCCGAGGCCCCGTCGCACCGACGGCCCCAAACAATCTTGTGGCAGCTGCATTCTGCAAAGGGAAACTCTCCTCGGGCAGCAAACCACAGCCCCAACGCGCCTCGGATCGAGAAAGCAACGCAAGCCGTTTTCGCCCCCGGCCCCCCGCTCTCCAGAGCGAACCGGGGCTGGGCTGCCCTGGCTCCTTGGGCCCTGCAGCTTTGCTGGGGGTCTCCGGTGCCCGAAGCCCACTCCCCCGGGTTCTCCTTCGTGGGGAAGTAGGATTGGGCGCGCGAAGGCCTTCTGCGCCCAGGCCCCAGACATGCGCCCTGAGTCAGCTTGGCCGCTCAGCGCTAGAGGGCCCGTCGCACAGGTGGCTCGAAACAATCTTCTGGCAGCTGCATTCTGCAAAGGGAAACTCTCCTAGGGCAGCCAACCACAGCCCCAATGCGCCTCGGATCGAGAAAACAATGCAAGCGTTTTCGCCCCCGGCCCCCCGCTCTCCAAAGGGCGAATCGGGGCTGGGCTGCCCCGGCTCCCTGGGCCCTGCTGCTTTGCTGGGGGTCTCCATGCCCGAAACCCACTCCCCACGGGTTCTCCTTCGTGGGGAAGCAGGATTGGGCCCGCGAAAGCCTTCTGGGCCCAGGCCCGAACCTTGCCCCCTGAGCCAGCTCGGCCGCTCAGCGCCGAGGCCCCGTCGCACCGACGGCCCCAAACAATCTTCTGGCAGCTGCATTCTGCAAAGGGAAACTCTCCTCGGGCAGCAAACCACAGCCCCAACGCGCCTCGGATCGAGAAAGCAACGCAAGCCGTTTTCGCCCCCGGCCCCCCGCTCTCCAGAGCGAACCGGGGCTGGGCTGCCCTGGCTCCTTGGGCCCTGCTGCTTTGCTGGGGATCTCCGGTGCCCGAAACCCACTCCCCACGGGTTCTCCTTCGTGGGGAAGCAGGATTGGGCGCGCGAAGGCCTTCTGGGCCCAGGCCCCAGCCATGCCCCCTGAGCCAGCTCGGCGACTCAGCGCCGAGGCCCCGTCGCACCGACGGCCCCAAACAATCTTCTGGCAGCTGCATTCTGCAAAGGGAAACTCTCCTCGGGCAGCAAACCACAGCCCCAACGCGCCTCGGATCGAGAAAGCAACGCAAGCCTTTTTCGCCCCCGGCCCCCCGCTCTCCATAGGGCTACACGGGGCTGGTCTGCCCAAGCTCCCTGGGCCCTGCTGCTTTGCTGGGGTCTCCGGTGCCCGAAACCCACTCCACACGGGTTCTCCTTCGTGGGGAAGCAGGATTGGGCGCGCGAAACCCTCTGCGCCCAGGCCCCATCCATGCCCCCTGAGCCAGCTCGGCCGCTCAGCGCCGAGGGCCCGTCGCAACGACGGCCCCAAACGAGCTTCTGGCAGCTGCATTCTGCAAAGGGAAACTCTCCTCGGGCAGCCAACCACAGCCCCAATGCGCCTCGGATCGAGAAAACAATGCAAGCGTTTTCGCCCCCGGCCCCCCGCTCTCCAAAGGGCGAATCGGGGCTGGGCTGCCCCGGCTCCCTGGGCCCTGCTGCTTTGCTGGGGGTCTCCATGCCCGAAACCCACTCCCCACGGGTTCTCATTCGTGGGGAAGCAGGATTGGGCGCGCGAAGGCCTTCTGCGCCCAGGCCCCAGACATGCGCCCTGAGTCAGCTCGGCCGCTCAGCGCTAGAGGGCCCGTCGCACAGATGGCTCGAAACAATCTTCTGGCAGCTGCACTCTGCAAAGGGAAACTCTCCTCGGGCAGCAAACCACACCCCCAACGCGCCTCGGATCGAGAAAGCAACGCAAGCGGTTTTCGCCCCCGGACCCCCGCTCTCCATAGAGCGAACCTGGGCTTGGCTGCCCAGGCTCCCTGGGCCCTGCTGCTTTGCTGGGTGTCTCCGGTGCCCGAAGCCCACTCCCCCGGGTTCTCCTTCGTGGGGAAGCAGGATTGGGCGCGCGAAGGCCTTCTGCGCCCAGGCCCCAGCCATGCCCCCTGAGCCAGCTCGGCGGCTCAGCGCCGATGCCCCGTCCAACCGACTGCCCCAAACAATCTTGTGGCAGCTGCATTCTGCAAAGGGAAACTCTCCTCGGGCAGCAAACCACAGCCCCAACGCGCCTCGGATCGAGAAAGCAACGCAAGCCGTTTTCGCCCCCGGCCCCCCGCTCTCCATAGAGGGAACCGGGGCAGGGCTGCCCAGGCTCCCTGGGCCCTGCTGCTTTGCTGGGGGTCTCCGGTGCCCGAAACCCACTCCCCACGGGTTCTCCTTCGTGGGGAAGCAGGATTGGGCGCGCGAAGACCTTCTGCGCCCAGGCCCCATCCATGCCCCCTGAGCTAGCTCGGCCGCTCAGCGCCGAAGGCCCGTCGCAACGACGGCCCCAAACGAGCTTCTGGCAGCTGCATTCTGCAAAGGGAAACTCTCCTCGGGCAGCAAACCACAGCCCCAATGCGCCTCGGATCGAGAAAACAATGCAAGCGTTTTCGCCCCCGGCCCCCCGCTCTCCAAAGGGCGAATCGGGTCTGGGCTGCCCCGGCTCCCTGGGCCCTGCTGCTTTGCTGGGGTTCTCCATGCCCGAAACCCACTCCCCACGGGTTCTCATTCGTGGGGAAGCAGGATTGGGTGCGCGAAGGCCTTCTGCGCCCAGGCCCCAGACATGCGCCCTGAGCCAGCTCGGCCGCTCAGCGCCGAGGGCCCGTCGCACAGATGGCTCGAAACAATCTTCTGGCAGCTGCACTCTGCAAAGGGAAACTCTCCTCGGGCAGCAAACCACAGCCCCAACGCGCCTCGGATCGAGAAAGCAACGCAAGCCGTTTTCGCCCCCGGCCCCCCGCTCTCCATAGGGCGAACCGGGGCTGGGCTGCCCCGGCTCCCTGGCCCTGCTGCTTTGCTGGGGGTCTCCGGTGCCCGAAACCCACTCCCCACGGGTTCTCCTTCGTGGGGAAGCAGGATTGGGCGCGCGAAGGCCTTCTGCGCCCAGGCCCCAGCCAAGCCACCTGAGCCAGGTCGGCCGCTCAGCGCCAAAGTCCCGTCGCACTGATGGCCCCAAACGAGCTGGCACCTGCATTCTGCAAAGGGAAACTCTCCGCGGGCAGCAAACCACAGCCCCAACGTGCCTCGGATCGAGAAAGCAACGCAAGGCCTTCTGGTCCCCGGCCCCCCGCTCTCCATAGGGCGAACCGGGGCTGGGCTGCCCCGGCTCCCTGGGCCCTGCTGCTTTGCTGGGGATCTCCGGTGCCCGAAACCCACTCCCCACGGGTTCTCCTTCGTGGGGAAGCAGGATTGGGCGCGCGAAGGCCTTCTGCGCCCAGGCCCCAGCCATGCCCCCTGAGCCAGCTCGGCCTCTCAGAGCCAAGGCCCCGTCGCACCGACGGCCCCAAACAATCTTCTGGCAGCTGCATTCTGCAAAGGGAAACTCTCCTCGGGCAGCAAACCACAGCCCCAACGCGCCTCGGATCGAGAAAGCAACGCAAGCCGTTTTCGCCCCCGGCCTCCCGCTCTCCATAGGGCTAAACGGGGCTGGTCTGCCCAAGCTCCCTGGGCCCTGCTGCTTTGCTGGGGGTCTCCGGTGCCCGAAACCCACTCCCCACGGGTTCTCCTTCGTGGGGAAGCAGGATTGGGCGCGCGAAGCCCTCTGCGCCCAGGCCCCATCCATGCCCCCTGAGCCAGCTCGGCCGCTCAGCGCCGAGGGCCCGTCGCAACGACGGCCCCAAACGAGCTTCTGGCAGCTGCATTCTGTAAAGGGAAACTCTCCTCGGGCAGCCAACCACAGCCCCAATGCGCCTCGGATCGAGAAAACAATGCAAGCGTTTTCACACCCGGCACCACGCTCTCCATATGGCGAACCGGGGCTGGGCTGCCCCGACTACCTGGGCCCTGCTGCTTTGCTGGGGGTCTCCATGCCCGAAACCCACTCCCCACGGGTTCTCCTTCGTGGGGAAGCAGGATTGGGCGCGCGAAGGCCTTCTGCGCCCAGGCCCCAGACATGCGCCCTGAGTCAGCTCGGCCGCTCAGCGCTAGAGGGCCCGTCGCACAGATGGCTCGAAACAATCTTCTGGCAGCTGCACTCTGCAAAGGGAAACTCTCCTCGGGCAGCAAACCACACCCCCAACGCGCCTAGGATCGAGAAAGCAACGCAAGCCGTTTTCGCCCCCGACCCCCGCTCTCCATAGAGCGAACCTGGGCTTGGCTGCCCAGGCTCCCTGGGCCCTGCTGCTTTGCTGGGTGTCTCCGGTGCCCGAAGCCCACTCCCCCGGGTTCTCCCTCGTGGGGAAGTAGGATTGGGCGCGCGAAGGCCTTCTGCGCCCAGGCCCCAGACATGCGCCCTGAGTCAGCTTGGCTGCTCAGCGCTAGAGGGCCCGTCGCACAGATGGCTCGAAACAATCTTCTGGCAGCTGCATTCTGCAAAGGGAAACTCTCCTCGGGCAGCCAACCACAGCCCCAACGCGCCTCGGATCGAGAAAGCAACGCAAGCCGTTTTCGCCCCCGGCCCCCCGCTCTCCATAGGGCGAACCGGGGCTGGGCTGCCCCGGCTCCCTGGCCCTGCTGCTTTGCTGGGGGTCTCCGGTGCCCGAAACCCACTCCCCACGGGTTCTCCTTCGTGGGGAAGCAGGATTGGGCGCGCGAAGGCCTTCTGCGCCCAGGCCCCAGCCAAGCCACCTGAGCCAGGTCGGCCGCTCAGCGCCAAAGTCCCGTCGCACTGATGGCCCCAAACGAGCTGGCAGCTGCATTCTGCAAAGGGAAACTCTCCGCGGGCAGCAAACCACAGCCCCAACGTGCCTCGGATCGAGAAAGCAACGCAAGGCCTTCTGGTCCCCGGCCCCCCGCTCTCCATTTGGCGAACCGGGGCTGGGCTGCCCCGGCTCCCTGGGCCCTGCTGCTTTGCTGGGGATCTCCGGTGCCCGAAACCCACTCCCCACGGGTTCTCCTTCGTGGGGAAGCAGGATTGGGCGCGCGAAGGCCTTCTGCGCCCAGGCCCCAGCCATGCCCCCTGAGCCAGCTCGGCCTCTCAGCGCCAAGGCCCCGTCGCACCGACGGCCCCAAACAATCTTCTGGCAGCTGCATTCTGCAAAGGGAAACTCTCCTTGGGCAGCAAACCACAGCCCCAACGCGCCTCGGATCGAGAAAGTAACGCAAGCCGTTTTCGCTCCCGGCCCCCCCCACTCAATAGGGCTAACCGTGGCTGGGCTGCCCTGGCTCCTTGTGCCCTGCTGCTTTGCTGGAGGTCTCCGGTGCCCGAAACCCACTCCCCACGGGTTCTCCTTCGTGGGGAAGCAGGATTGGGCCCGCGAAAGCCTTCTGGGCCCAGGCCCGAGCCTTGCCCCCTGAGCCAGCTCGGCCGCTCAGCGCCGAGGCCCCGTCGCACCGACGGCCCCAAACAATCTTCTGGCAGCTGCATTCTGCAAAGGGAAACTCTCCTCGGGCAGCAAACCACAGCCCCAACGCGCCTCGGATCGAGAAAGCAACGCAAGCCGTTTTCGCCCCCGGCCCCCCGCTCTCCAGAGCGAACCGGGGCTGGGCTGCCCTGGCTCCTTGGGCCCTGCTGCTTTGCTGGGGGTCTCCGGTGCCCGAAACCCACTCCCCACGGGTTCTCCTTCGTGGGGAAGCAGGATTGGGCGCGCGAAGCCCTCTGCGCCCAGGCCCCATCCATGCCCCCTGAGCCAGCTCGGCCGCTCAGCGCCGAGGGCCCGTCGCAACGACGGCCCCAAACGAGCTTCTGGCAGCTGCATTCTGTAAAGGGAAACTCTCCTCGGGCAGCCAACCACAGCCCCAATGCGCCTCGGATCGAGAAAACAATGCAAGCGTTTTCACACCCGGCACCACGCTCTCCATATGGCGAACCGGGGCTGGGCTGCCCCGACTACCTGGGCCCTGCTGCTTTGCTGGGGGTCTCCATGCCCGAAACCCACTCCCCACGGGTTCTCCTTCGTGGGGAAGCAGGATTGGGCGCGCCAAGGCCTTCTGCGCCCAGGCCCCAGACATGCGCCCTGAGTCAGCTCGGCCGCTCAGCGCTAGAGGGCCCGTCGCACAGATGGCTCGAAACAATCTTCTGGCAGCTGCACTCTGCAAAGGGAAACTCTCCTCGGACAGCAAACCACACCCCCAACGCGGCTCGGATCGAGAAAGCAACGCAAGCCGTTTTCGCCCCCGGACCCCCGCTCTCCATAGAGCGAACCTGGGCTTGGCTGCCCAGGCTCCCTGGGCCCTGCTGCTTTGCTGGGTGTCTCCGGTGCCCGAAGCCCACTCCCCCGGGTTCTCCTTCGTGGGGAAGTAGGATTGGGCGCGCGAAGGCCTTCTGCGCCCAGGCCCCAGACATGCGCCCTGAGTCAGCTTGGCCGCTCAGCGCTAGAGGGCCCGTCGCACAGGTGGCTCGAAGCAATCTTCTGGCAGCTGCATTCTGCAAAGGGAAACTCTCCTCGGGCAGCCAACCACAGCCCCAATGCGCCTCGGATCGAGAAAACAATGCAAGCGTTTTCGCCCCCGGCCCCCCGCTCTCCAAAGGGCGAATCGGGGCTGGGCTGCCCCGGCTCCCTGGGCCCTGCTGCTTTGCTGGGGGTCTCCATGCCCGAAACCCACTCCCCACGGGTTCTCCTTCGTGGGGAAGCAGGATTGGGCCCGCGAAAGCCTTCTGGGCCCAGGCCCGAACCTTGCCCCCTGAGCCAGCTCGGCCGCTCAGCGCCGAGGCCCCGTCGCACCGACGGCCCCAAACAATCTTCTGGCAGCTGCATTCTGCAAAGGGAAACTCTCCTCGGGCAGCAAACCACAGCCCCAACGCGCCTCGGATCGAGAAAGCAACGCAAGCCGTTTTCGCCCCCGGCCCCCCGCTCTCCAGAGCGAACCGGGGCTGGGCTGCCCTGGCTCCTTGGGCCCTGCTGCTTTGCTGGGGATCTCCGGTGCCCGAAACCCACTCCCCACGGGTTCTCCTTCGTGGGGAAGCAGGATTGGGCGCGCGAAGGCCTTCTGCGCCCAGGCCCCAGCCATGCCCCCTGAGCCAGCTCGGCGACTCAGCGCAGAGGCCCCGTCGCACCGACGGCCCCAAACAATCTTCTGGCAGCTGCATTCTGCAAAGGGAAACTCTCCTCGGGCAGCAAACCACAGCCCCAACGCGCCTCGGATCGAGAAAGCAACGCAAGCCTTTTTCGCCCCCGGCCCCCCGCTCTCCATAGGGCTAAACGGGGCTGGTCTGCCCAAGCTCCCTGGGCCCTGCTGCTTTGCTGGGGATCTCCGGTGCCCGAAACCCACTCCCCACGGGTTCTCCTTCGTGGGGAAGCAGGATTGGGCGCGCGAAACCCTCTGCGCCCAGGCCCCATCCATGCCCCCTGAGCCAGCTCGGCCGCTCAGCGCCGAGGGCCCGTCGCAACGACGGCCCCAAACGAGCTTCTGGCAGCTGCATTCTGCAAAGGGAAACTCTCCTCGGGCAGCCAACCACAGCCCCAATGCGCCTCGGATCGAGAAAACAATGCAAGCGTTTTCGCCCCCGGCCCCCCGCTCTCCAAAGGGCGAATCGGGGCTGGGCTGCCCCGGCTCCCTGGGCCCTGCTGCTTTGCTGGGGGTCTCCATGCCCGAAACCCACTCCCCACGGGTTCTCATTCGTGGGGAAGCAGGATTGGGCGCGCCAAGGCCTTCTGCGCCCAGGCCCCAGACATGCGCCCTGAGTCAGCTCCGCCGCTCAGCGCTAGAGGGCCCGTCGCACAGATGGCTCGAAACAATCTTCTGGCAGCTGCACTCTGCAAAGGGAAACTCTCCTCGGGCAGCAAACCACACCCCCAACGCGCCTCGGATCGAGAAAGCAACGCAAGCCGTTTTCGCCCCCGGACCCCCGCTCTCCATAGAGCGAACCTGGGCTTGGCTGCCCAGGCTCCCTGGGCCCTGCTGCTTTGCTGGGTGTCTCCGGTGCCCGAAGCCCACTCCCCCGGGTTCTCCTTCGTGGGGAAGCAGGATTGGGCGCGCGAAGGCCTTCTGCGCCCAGGCCCCAGACATGCGCCCTGAGTCAGCTCGGCCGCTCAGCGCTAGAGGGCCCGTCGCACAGATGGCTCGAAACAATCTTCTGGCAGCTGCATTCTGTAAAGGGAAACTCTCCTCGGGCAGCCAACCACAGCCCCAATGCGCCTCGGATCGAGAAAACAATGCAAGCGTTTTCGCCCCCGGCCCCCCGCTCTCCAAAGGGCGAATCGGGGCTGGGCTGCCCCGGCTCCCTGGGCCCTGCTGCTTTGCTGGGGGTCTCCATGCCCGAAACCCACTCCCCACGGGTTCTCATTCGTGGGGAAGCAGGATTGGGTGCGCGAAGGCCTTCTGCGCCCAGGCCCCAGACATGCGCCCTGAGCCAGCTCTGCCGCTCAGCGCCGAGGGCCCGTCGCACAGATGGCTCGAAACAATCTTCTGGCAGCTGCACTCTGCAAAGGGAAACTCTCCTCGGGCAGCAAACCACAGCCCCAACGCGCCTCGGATCGAGAAAGCAACGCAAGCCGTTTTCGCCCCCGGCCCCCCGCTCTCCATAGGGCGAACCGGGGCTGGGCTGCCCCGGCTCCCTGGCCCTGCTGCTTTGCTGTGGTTCTCCGGTGCCCGAAACCCACTCCCCACGGGTTCTCCTTCGTGGGGAAGCAGGATTGGGCGCGCGAAGGCCTTCTGCGCCCAGGCCCCAGCCAAGCCACCTGAGCCAGGTCGGCCGCTCAGCGCCAAAGTCCCGTCGCACTGATGGCCCCAAACGAGCTGGCAGCTGCATTCTGCAAAGGGAAACTCTCCGCGGGCAGCAAACCACAGCCCCAAACGCTCCTCGTTTAGAGAAAGCAACGCAAGGCCTTCTGGTCCCCGGGCCAGGGCTCTCCATAGGGCGAACCGGGGCTGGGCTGCCCCGGCTCCCTGGGCCCTGCTGCTTTGCTGGGGGTCTCCGGTGCCCGAAACCCACTCCCCACGGGTTCTCCTTCGTGGGGAAGCAGGAATGGGCGCGCAAAGGCCTTCTGCGCCAAGGCCCCAGCAATGCCCCCTGAGCCAGCTCGGCGGCTCAGCGCCGATGCCCCGTCCAACCGACTGCCCCAAACAATCTTGTGGCAGCTGCATTCTGCAAAGGGAAACTCTCCTCGGGCAGCAAACCACAGCCCCAACGAGCCTCGGATCGAGAAAGCAACGCAAGCCGTTTTCGCCCCCGGCCCCCCGCTCTCCATAGGGCGAACCTGGGCTGGGCTGCCCCGGCTCCCTGGGCCCTGCTGCTTTGCTGGGGATCTCCGGTGCCCGAAACCCACTCCCCACGGGTTCTCCTTCGTGGGGAAGCAGGATTGGGCGCGCGAAGGCCTTCTGCGCCCAGGCCCCAGCCATGCCCCCTGAGCCAGCTCGGCCTCTCAGCGCCAGGGCCCCGTCGCACCGACGGCACCAAACAATCTTCTGGCAGCTGCATTCTGCAAAGGGAAACTCTCCTCGGGCAGCAAACCACAGCCCCAACGAGCCTCGGATCGAGAAAGCACGGCAAGCCGTTTTCGCCCCCGGACCCCCACACTCCATAGGGCTAACCGGGGCTGGGCTGCCCTGGCTCCCTGGGCCCTGCTGCTTTGCTGGGTGTCTCCGGTGCCCGAAACCCACTCCCCACAGGTTCTCCTTCGTGGGGAAGCAGGATTGGGCGCGCGAAGGCCTTCTGAGCCCAGGCCCCAGCCAAGACCCCTGAGCCAGCTCGGCCGCTCAGCGCCAAGGTCCCGTCGCACCAATGGCCCCAAACGAGCTTCTGACAGCTGCATTCTGCAAAGGGAAACTCTCCTCGGGCAGCAAACCACAGCCCCAACGCGCCTCGGATCGAGAAAGCAATGCAAGCCGTTTTTGCCCCCAGCCCTCCGCTCTCCATCGGGCGAACTGGGGCAGGGCTGCCACGGCTCCCTGGGCCCTGCTGCTTTGCTGGGTGTGTCCGGTGCCCGAAACCCACTCCCCACGGGTTCTCCTTCGTGGGGAAGCAGGATTGGGCGCGCGAAGGCCTTCTGCGCCCAGGCCCCAGCCTTGCCCCCTGAGCCAGCTCGGCCGCTCAGCGCCTAGGCCCCTTCGCCCCGACGGCCCCAAACAATCTTCTGGCAGCTGCATTCTGCAAAGGGAAACTCTCCTCGGGCAGCAAACCACAGCCCCAACGCGCCTCGGATCGAGAAAGCAATGCAAGCCGTTTTCGCCCCCGACCCCCCGCTCTCCATAGGGCGAACCGGGGCTGGGCTGCCCCGGCTCCCTGGGCCCTGCTGCTTTGCTGGGGATCTCCGGTGCCCGAAACCCACTCCCCACGGGTTCTCCTTCGTGGGGAAGCAGGATTGGGCGCGCCAAGGCCTTCTGCGCCCAGGCCCCAGCCATGCCCCCTGAGCCAGCTCGGCCTCTCAGCGCCAAGGCCCCGTCGCACCGACGGCCCCAAACAATCTTCTGGCAGCTGCATTCTGCAAAGGGAAACTCTCCTCGGGCAGCAAACCACAGCCCCAACGCGCCTCGGATCGAGAAAGTAACGCAAGCCGTTTTCGCTCCAGGACCCCCCACTCAATAGGGCTAACCGGGGCTGGGCTGCCCTGGCTCCTTGTGCCCTGCTGCTTTGCTGGAGGTCTCCGGTGCCCGAAACCCACTCCCCACGGGTTCTCCTTCGTGGGGAAGCAGGATTGGGCCCGCGAAAGCCTTCTGGGCCCAGGCCCGAGCCTTGCCCCCTGAGCCAGCTCGGCCGCTCAGCGCCGAGGCCCCGTCGCCCCGACGGCCCGAAACAATCTTCTGGCAGCTGCATTCTGCAAAGGGAAACTCTCCTCGGGCAGAAACCACAGCCCCAACGCGCCTCGGATCGAGAAAGCAACGCAAGCCGTTTTCGCCCCCGGCCCCCCGCTCTCCAGAGCGAACCGGGGCTGGGCTGCCCTGGCTCCTTGGGCCCTGCTGCTTTGCTGGGGATCTCCGGTGCCCGAAACCCACTCCCCACGGTTTCTCCTTCGTGGGGAAGCAGGATTGGGCGCGCGAAGGCCTTCTGGGCCCAGGCCCCAGCCATGCCCCCTGAGCCAGCTCGGCGACTCAGCGCCGAGGCCCCGTCGCACCGACGGCCCCAAACAATCTTCTGGCAGCTGCATTCTGCAAAGGGAAACTCTCCTCGGGCAGCCAACCACAGCCCCAACGCGCCTCGGATCGAGAAAACAATGCAAGCGTTTTCACACCCGGCACCACGCTCTCCATATGGCGAACCGGGGCTGGGCTGCCCCGACTACCTGGGCCCTGCTGCTTTGCTGGGGGTCTCCATGCCGAAACCCACTCCCCACGGGTTCTCCTTCGTGGGGAAGCAGGATTGGGCGCGCGAAGGCCTTCTGCGCCCAGGCCCCAGACATGCGCCCTGAGTCAGCTCGGCCGCTCATCGCTAGAGGGCCCGTCGCACAGATGGCTCGAAACAATCTTCTGGCAGCTGCACTCTGCAAAGGGAAACTCTCCTCGGGCAGCAAACCACACCCCCAACGCGCCTCGGATCGAGAAAGCAAAGCAAGCCGTTTTCGCCCCCGACCCCCGCTCTCCATAGAGCGAACCTGGGCTGGGCTGCCCCGGCTCCCTGGGCCCTGCTGCTTTGCTGGGGGTCTCCATGCCCGAAACCCACTCCCCACGGGTTCTCCTTCGTGGGGAAGCAGGATTGGGCCCGCGAAAGCCTTCTGGGCCCAGGCCCGAGCCTTGCCCCCTGAGCCAGCTCGGCCGCTCAGCGCCGAGGGCCCGTCGCACAGATGGCTCGAAACAATCTTCTGGCAGCTGCACTCTGCAAAGGGAAACTCTCTTCGGGCAGCAAACCACAGCCCCAACGCGCCTCGGATCGAGAAAGCAACGCAAGCCGTTTTCGCCCCCGGCCCCCCGCTCTCCATAGGGCGAACCGGGGCTGGGCTGCCCAGGCTCCCTGGCCCTGCTGCTTTGCTGGGGGTCTCCGGTGCCCGAAACCCACTCCCCACGGGTTCTCCTTCGTGGGGAAGCAGGATTGGGCGCGCGAAGGCCTTCTGCGCCCAGGCCCCAGCCATGCCCCCTGAGCCAGCTCGGCGACTCAGCGCCGAGGCCCCGTCGCACCGACGGCCCCAAACAATCTTCTGGCAGCTGCATTCTGCAAAGGGAAACTCTCCTCGGGCAGCAAACCACAGCCCCAACGCGCCTCGGATCGAGAAAGCAACGCAAGCCGTTTTCCCCCCCGGCCCCCCGCTCTCCATAGGGCGAACCGGGGCTGGGCTGCCCCGGCTCCCTGGCCCTGCTGCTTTGCTGGGGGTCTCCGGTGCCGGAAACCCACTCCCCACGGGTTCTCCTTCGTGGGGAAGCAGGATTGGGCGCGCGAAGGCCTTCTGCGCCCAGGCCCCAGCCAAGCCACCTGAGCCAGGTCGGCCGCTCAGCGCCAAAGTCCCGTCGCACTGATGGCCCCAAACGAGCTGGCAGCTGCATTCTGCAAAGGGAAACTCTCCGCGGGCAGCAAACCACAGCCCCAACGCTCCTCCTTTAGAGAAAGCAACGCAAGGCCTTCTGGTCCCAGGGCCACAGCTCTCCATAGGGCGAACCGGGCTGGGCTGCCCCGGCTCCCTGGGCCCTGCTGCTTTGCTGGGGATCTCCGGTGCCCGAAACCCACTCCCCACGGGTTCTCCTTCGTGGGGAAGCAGGATTGGGCGCGCGAAGGCCTTCTGCGCCCAGGCCCCAGCCATGCCCCATGAGCCAGCTCGGCCTCTCAGCGCCAAGGCCCCGTCGCACCGACGGCCCCAAACAATCTTCTGGCAGCTGCATTCTGCAAAGGGAAACTCTCCTCGGGCAGCAAACCACAGCCCCAATGCGCATCGGATCGAGAAAACAATGCAAGCGTTTTCACACCCGGCACCACGCTCTCCATATGGCGAACCGGGGCTGGGCTGCCCCGGCTCCCTGGGCCCTGCTGCTTTGCTGGGGGTCTCCATGCCCGAAACCCACTCCCCACGGGTTCTCCTTCGTGGGGAAGCAGGATTGGGCGCGCGAAGGCCTTCTGCGCCCAGGCCCCAGACATGCGCCCTGAGTCAGCTCGGCCGCTCAGCGCTAGAGGGCCCGTCGCACAGATGGCTCGAAACAATCTTCTGGCAGCTGCACTCTGCAAAGGGAAACTCTCCTCGGGCAGCAAACCACACCCCCAACGCGCCTCGGATCGAGAACGCAACGCAAGCCGTTTTCGCCCCCGGACCCCCGCTCTCCATAGAGCGAACCTGGGCTTGGCTGCCCAGGCTCCCTGGGCCCTGCTGCTTTGCTGGGTGTCTCCGGTGCCCGAAGCCCACTCCCCCGGGTTCTCCTTCGTGGGGAAGCAGGATTGGGCGCGCGAAGGCCTTCTGCGCCCAGGCCCCAGACATGCGCCCTGAGTCAGCTCGGCCGCTCAGCGCTAGAGGGCCGGTCGCACAGATGGCTCGAAACAATCTTCTGGCAGCTGCATTCTGTAAAGGGAAACTCTCCTCGGGCAGCCAACCACAGCCCCAATGCGCCTCGGATCGAGAAAACAATGCAAGCGTTTTCGCCCCCGGCCCCCCGCTCTCCAAAGGGCGAATCGGGGCTGGGCTGCCCCGGCTCCCTGGGCCCTGCTGCTTTGCTGGGGGTCTCCATGCCCGAAGCCCACTCCCCCGGGTTCTCCTTCGTGGGGAAGCAGGATTGGGCGCGCGAAGGCCTTCTGCGCCCAGGCCCCATCCATGCCCCCTGAGCCAGCTCGGCCGCTCAGCGCCGAGGGCCCCTCGCACAGATGGCTCGAAACAATCTTCTGGCAGCTGCACTCTGCAAAGGGAAACTCTCCTCGGGCAGCAAACCACAGCCCCAACGCGCCTCGGATCGAGAAAGCAACGCAAGCCGTTATCGCCCCCGGCCTCCCGCTCTCCATAGGGCTAAACGGGGCTGGTCTGCCCAAGCTCCCTGGGCCCTGCTGCTTTGCTGGGGGTCTCCGGTGCCCGAAACCCACTCCCCACGGGTTCTCCTTCGTGGGGAAGCAGGATTGGGCGCGCGAAGCCCTCTGCGCCCAGGCCCCATCCATGCCCCCTGAGCCAGCTCGGCCGCTCAGCGCCGAGGGCCCGTCGCAACGACGGCCCCAAACGAGCTTCTGGCAGCTGCATTCTGTAAAGGGAAACTCTCCTCGGGCAGCCAACCACAGCCCCAATGCGCCTCGGATCGAGAAAACAATGCAAGCGTTTTCACACCCGGCACCACGCTCTCCATATGGCGAACCGGGGCTGGGCTGCCCCGACTACCTGGGCCCTGCTGCTTTGCTGGGGGTCTCCATGCCCGAAACCCACTCCCCACGGGTTCTCCTTCGTGGGGAAGCAGGATTGGGCGCGCGAAGGCCTTCTGCGCCCAGGCCCCAGACATGCGCCCTGAGTCAGCTCGGCCGCTCAGCGCTAGAGGGCCCGTCGCACAGATGGCTCGAAACAATCTTCTGGCAGCTGCACTCTGCAAAGGGAAACTCTCCTCGGGCAGCAAACCACACCCCCAACGCGCCTAGGATCGAGAAAGCAACGCAAGCCATTTTCGCCCCCGACCCCCGCTCTCCATAGAGCGAACCTGGGCTTGGCTGCCCAGGCTCCCTGGGCCCTGCTGCTTTGCTGGGTGTCTCCGGTGCCCGAAGCCCACTCCCCCGGGTTCTCCTTCGTGGGGAAGTAGGATTGGGCGCGCGAAGGCCTTCTGCGCCCAGGCCCCAGACATGCGCCCTGAGTCAGCTTGGCTGCTCAGCGCTAGAGGGCCCGTCGCACAGATGGCTCGAAACAATCTTCTGGCAGCTGCATTCTGCAAAGGGAAACTCTCCTCGGGCAGCCAACCACAGCCCCAACGCGCCTCGGATCGAGAAAGCAACGCAAGCCGTTTTCGCCCCCGGCCCCCCGCTCTCCATAGGGCGAACCGGGGCTGGGCTGCCCCGGCTCCCTGGCCCTGCTGCTTTGCTGGGGGTCTCCGGTGCCCGAAACCCACTCCCCACGGGTTCTCCTTCGTGGGGAAGCAGGATTGGGCGCGCGAAGGCCTTCTGCGCCCAGGCCCCAGCCAAGCCACCTGAGCCAGGTCGGCCGCTCAGCGCCAAAGTCCCGTCGCACTGATGGCCCCAAACGAGCTGGCAGCTGCATTCTGCAAAGGGAAACTCTCCGCGGGCAGCAAACCACAGCCCCAACGTGCCTCGGATCGAGAAAGCAACGCAAGGCCTTCTGGTCCCCGGCCCCCCGCTCTCCATTTGGCGAACCGGGGCTGGGCTGCCCCGGCTCCCTGGGCCCTGCTGCTTTGCTCGGGATCTCCGGTGCCCGAAACCCACTCCCCACGGGTTCTCCTTCGTGGGGAAGCAGGATTGGGCGCGCCAAGGCCTTCTGCGCCCAGGCCCCAGCCATGCCCCCTGAGCCAGCTCGGCCTCTCAGCGCCAAGGCCCCGTCGCACCGACGGCCCCAAACAATCTTCTGGCAGCTGCATTCTGCAAAGGGAAACTCTCCTCGGGCAGCAAACCACAGCCCCAACGCGCCTCGGATCGAGAAAACAATGCAAGCGTTTTCGCCCCCGGCCCCCCGCTCTCCAAAGGGCGAATCGGGGCTGGGCTGCCCCGGCTCCCTGGGCCCTGCTGCTTTGCTGGGGGTCTCCATGCCCGAAACCCACTCCCCACGGGTTCTCCTTCGTGGGGAAGCAGGATTGGGCCCGCGAAAGCCTCTCGGGCCCAGGCCCGAACCTTGCCCCCTGAGCCAGCTCGGCCGCTCAGCGCCGAGGCCCCGTCGCACCGACGGCCCCAAACAATCTTCTGGCAGCTGCATTCTGCAAAGGGAAACTCTCCTCGGGCAGCAAACCACAGCCCCAACGCGCCTCGGATCGAGAAAGCAACGCAAGCCGTTTTCGCCCCCGGCCCCCCGCTCTCCAGAGCGAACCGGGGCTGGGCTGCCCTGGCTCCTTGGGCCCTGCTGCTTTGCTGGGGATCTCCGGTGCCCGAAACCCACTCCCCACGGGTTCTCCTTCGTGGGGAAGCAGGATTGGGCGCGCGAAGGCCTTCTGCGCCCAGGCCCCAGCCATGCCCCCTGAGCCAGCTCGGCGACTCAGCGCCGAGGCCCCGTCGCACCGACGGCCCCAAACAATCTTCTGGCAGCTGCATTCTGCAAAGGGAAACTCTCCTCGGGCAGCAAACCACAGCCCCAACGCGCCTCGGATCGAGAAAGCAACGCAAGCCTTTTTCGCCCCCGGCCCCCCGCTCTCCATAGGGCTAAACGGGGCTGGTCTGCCGAAGCTCCCTGGGCCCTGCTGCTTTGCTGGGGATCTCCGGTGCCCGAAACCCACTCCCCACGGGTTCTCCTTCGTGGGGAAGCAGGATTGGGCGCGCGAAACCCTCTGCGCCCAGGCCCCATTCATGCCCCCTGAGCCAGCTCGGCCGCTCAGCGCCGAGGGCCCGTCGCAACGACGGCCCCAAACGAGCTTCTGGCAGCTGCATTCTGCAAAGGGAAACTCTCCTCGGGCAGCCAACCACAGCCCCAATGCGCCTCGGATCGAGAAAACAATGCAAGCGTTTTCGCCCCCGGCCCCCCGCTCTCCAAAGGGCGAATTGGGGCTGGGCTGCCCCGGCTCCCTGGGCCCTGCTGCTTTGCTGGGGGTCTCCATGCCCGAAACCCACTCCCCACGGGTTCTCATTCGTGGGGAAGCAGGATTGGGCGCGCCAAGGCCTTCTGCGCCCAGGCCCCAGACATGCGCCCTGAGTCAGCTCCGCCGCTCAGCGCTAGAGGGCCCGTCGCACAGATGGCTCGAAACAATCTTCTGGCAGCTGCACTCTGCAAAGGGAAACTCTCCTCGGGCAGCAAACCACACCCCCAACGCGCCTCGGATCGAGAAAGCAACGCAAGCCGTTTTCGCCCCCGGACCCCCGCTCTCCATAGAGCGAACCTGGGCTTGGCTGCCCAGGCTCCCTGGGCCCTGCTGCTTTGCTGGGTGTCTCCGGTGCCCGAAGCCCACTCCCCCGGGTTCTCCTTCGTGGGGAAGCAGGATTGGGCGCGCGAAGGCCTTCTGCGCCCAGGCCCCAGACATGCGCCCTGAGTCAGCTCGGCCTCTCAGCGCTAGAGGGCCGGTCGCACAGATGGCTCGAAACAATCTTCTGGCAGCTGCATCCTGTAAAGGGAAACTCTCCTCGGGCAGCCAACCACAGCCCCAATGCGCCTCGGATCGAGAAAACAATGCAAGCGTTTTCGCCCCCGGCCCCCCGCTCTCCAAAGGGCGAATCGGGGCTGGGCTGCCCCGGCTCCCTGGGCCCTGCTGCTTTGCTGGGGGTCTCCATGCCCGAAACCCACTCCCCACGGGTTCTCCTTCGTGGGGAAGCAGGATTGGGTGCGCGAAGGCCTTCTGCGCCCAGGCCCCAGACATGCGCCCTGAGCCAGCTCTGCCGCTCAGCGCCGAGGGCCCGTCGCACAGATGGCTCGAAACAATCTTCTGGCAGCTGCACTCTGCAAAGGGAAACTCTCCTCGGGCAGCAAACCACAGCCCCAACGCGCCTCGGATCGAGAAAGCAACGCAAGCCGTTTTCGCCCCCGGCCCCCCGCTCTCCATAGGGCGAACCGGGGCTGGGCTGCCCCGGCTCCCTGGCCCTGCTGCTTTGCTGTGGTTCTCCGGTGCCCGAAACCCACTCCCCACGGGTTCTCCTTCGTGGGGAAGCAGGATTGGGCGCGCGAAGGCCTTCTGCGCCCAGGCCCCAGCCAAGCCACCTGAGCCAGGTCGGCCGCTCAGCGCCAAAGTCCCGTCGCACTGATGGCCCCAAACGAGCTGGCAGCTGCATTCTGCAAAGGGAAACTCTCCGCGGGCAGCAAACCACAGCCCCAACGCTCCTCGTTTAGAGAAAGCAACGCAAGGCCTTCTGGTCCCCGGGCCAGGGCTCTCCATAGGGCGAACCGGGGCTGGGCTGCCCCGGCTCCCTGGGCCCTGCTGCTTTGCTGGGGGTCTCCGGTGCCCGAAACCCACTCCCCACGGGTTCTCCTTCGTGGGGAAGCAGGAATGGGCGCGCAAAGGCCTTCTGCGCCAAGGCCCCAGCAATGCCCCCTGAGGCAGCTCGGCGGCTCAGCGCCGATGCCCCGTCCAACCGACTGCCCCAAACAATCTTGTGGCAGCTGCATTCTGCAAAGGGAAACTCTCCTCGGGCAGCAAACCACAGCCCCAACGCGCCTCGGATCGAGAAAGCAACGCAAGCCGTTTTCGCCCCCGGCCCCCCGCTCTCCATAGGGCGAACCTGGGCTGGGCTGCCCCGGCTCCCTGGGCCCTGCTGCTTTGCTGGGGATCTCCGGTGCCCGAAACCCACTCCCCACGGGTTCTCCTTCGTGGGGAAGCAGGATTGGGCGCGCGAAGGCCTTCTGCGCCCAGGCCCCAGCCATGCCCCCTGAGCCAGCTCGGCCTCTCAGCGCCAGGGCCCCGTCGCACCGACGGCACCAAACAATCTTCTGGCAGCTGCATTCTGCAAAGGGAAACTCTCCTCGGGCAGCAAACCACAGCCCCAACGAGCCTCGGATCGAGAAAGCACGGCAAGCCGTTTTCGCCCCCGGACCCCCACACTCCATAGGGCTAACCGGGGCTGGGCTGCCCTGGCTCCCTGGGCCCTGCTGCTTTGCTGGGTGTCTCCGGTGCCCGAAACCCACTCCCCACAGGTTCTCCTTCGTGGGGAAGCAGGATTGGGCGCGCGAAGGCCTTCTGAGCCCAGGCCCCAGCCAAGACCCCTGAGCCAGCTCGGCCGCTCAGCGCCAAGGTCCCGTCGCACCAATGGCCCCAAACGAGCTTCTGACAGCTGCATTCTGCAAAGGGAAACTCTCCTCGGGCAGCAAACCACAGCCCCAACGCGCCTCGGATCGAGAAAGCAATGCAAGCCGTTTTTGCCCCCAGCCCTCCGCTCTCCATCGGGCGAACTGGGGCAGGGCTGCCCCGGCTCCCTGGGCCCTGCTGCTTTGCTGGGTGTGTCCGGTGCCCGAAACCCACTCCCCACGGGTTCTCCTTCGTGGGGAAGCAGGATTGGGCGCGCGAAGGCCTTCTGCGCCCAGGCCCCAGCCTTGCCCCCTGAGCCAGCTCGGCCGCTCAGCGCCGAGGCCCCGTCGCCCCGACGGCCCGAAACAATCTTCTGGCAGCTGCATTCTGCAAAGGGAAACTCTCCTCGGGCAGCAAACCACAGCCCCAACGCGCCTCGGATCGAGAAAGCAATGCAAGCCGTTTTCGCCCCCGACCCCCCGCTCTCCATAGGGCGAACCTGGGCTGGGCTGCCCCGGCTCCCTGGGCCCTGCTGCTTTGCTGGGGATCTCCGGTGCCCGAAACCCACTCCCCACGGGTTCTCCTTCGTGGGGAAGCAGGATTGGGCGCGCCAAGGCCTTCTGCGCCCAGGCCCCAGCCATGCCCCCTGAGCCAGCTCGGCCTCTCAGCGCCAAGGCCCCGTCGCACCGACGGCCCCAAACAATCTTCTGGCAGCTGCATTCTGCAAAGGGAAACTCTCCTCGGGCAGCAAACCACAGCCCCAACGCGCCTCGGATCGAGAAAGTAACGCAAGCCGTTTTCGCTCCCGGCCCCCCCCACTCAATAGGGCTAACCGGGGCTGGGCTGCCCTGGCTCCTTGTGCCCTGCTGCTTTGCTGGAGGTCTCCGGTGCCCGAAACCCACTCCCCACGGGTTCTCCTTCGTGGGGAAGCAGGATTGGGCGCGCGAAGGCCTTCTGCGCCCAGGCCCCAGCCATGCCCCCTGAGCCAGCTCGGCCTCTCAGCGCCAGGGCCCCGTCGCACCGACGGCACCAAACAATCTTCTGGCAGCTGCATTCTGCAAAGGGAAACTCTCCTCGGGCAGCAAACCACAGCCCCAACGAGCCTCGGATCGAGAAAGCACGGCAAGCCGTTTTCGCCCCCGGACCCCCACACTCCATAGGGCTAACCGGGGCTGGGCTGCCCTGGCTCCCTGGGCCCTGCTGCTTTGCTGGGTGTCTCCGGTGCCCGAAACCCACTCCCCACAGGTTCTCCTTCGTGGGGAAGCAGGATTGGGCGCGCGAAGGCCTTCTGAGCCCAGGCCCCAGCCAAGACCCCTGAGCCAGCTCGGCCGCTCAGCGCCAAGGTCCCGTCGCACCAATGGCCCCAAACGAGCTTCTGACAGCTGCATTCTGCAAAGGGAAACTCTCCTCGGGCAGCAAACCACAGCCCCAACGCGCCTCGGATCGAGAAAGCAATGCAAGCCGTTTTTGTCCCCAGCCCTCCGCTCTCCATCGGGCGAACTGGGGCAGGGCTGCCCCGGCTCCCTGGGCCCTGCTGCTTTGCTGGGTGTGTCCGGTGCCCGAAACCCACTCCCCACGGGTTCTCCTTCGTGGGGAAGCAGGATTGGGCGCGCGAAGGCCTTCTGCGCCCAGGCCCCAGCCTTGCCCCCTGAGCCAGCTCGGCCGCTCAGCGCCGAGGCCCCGTCGCCCCGACGGCCCCAAACAATCTTCTGGCAGCTGCATTCTGCAAAGGGAAACTCTCCTCGGGCAGCAAACCACAGCCCCAACGCGCCTCGGATCGAGAAAGCAATGCAAGCCGTTTTCGCCCCCGACCCCCCGCTCTCCATAGGGCGAACCGGGGCTGGGCTGCCCCGGCTCCCTGGGCCCTGCTGCTTTGCTGGGGATCTCCGGTGCCCGAAACCCACTCCCCACGGGTTCTCCTTCGTGGGGAAGCAGGATTGGGCGCGCCAAGGCCTTCTGCGCCCAGGCCCCAGCCATGCCCCCTGAGCCAGCTCGGCCTCTCAGCGCCAAGGCCCCGTCGCACCGACGGCCCCAAACAATCTTCTGGCAGCTGCATTCTGCAAAGGGAAACTCTCCTCGGGCAGCAAACCACAGCCCCAACGCGCCTCGGATCGAGAAAGTAACGCAAGCCGTTTTCGCTCCCGGCCCCCCCCACTCAATAGGGCTAACCGGGGCTGGGCTGCCCTGGCTCCTTGTGCCCTGCTGCTTTGCTGGAGGTCTCCGGTGCCCGAAACCCACTCCCCACGGGTTCTCCTTCGTGGGGAAGCAGGATTGGGCCCGCGAAAGCCTTCTGGGCCCAGGCCCGAGCCTTGCCCCCTGAGCCAGCTCGGCCGCTCAGCGCCGAGGCCCCGTCGCACCGACGGCCCCAAACAATCTTCTGGCAGCTGCATTCTGCAAAGGGAAACTCTCCTCGGGCAGAAACCACAGCCCCAACGCGCCTCGGATCGAGAAAGCAACGCAAGCCGTTTTCGCCCCCGGCCCCCCGCTCTCCAGAGCGAACCGGGGCTGGGCTGCCCTGGCTCCTTGGGCCCTGCTGCTTTGCTGGGGATCTCCGGTGCCCGAAACCCACTCCCCACGGTTTCTCCTTCGTGGGGAAGCAGGATTGGGCGCGCGAAGGCCTTCTGGGCCCAGGCCCCAGCCATGCCCCCTGAGCCAGCTCGGCGACTCAGCGCCGAGGCCCCGTCGCACCGACGGCCCCAAACAATCTTCTGGCAGCTGCATTCTGCAAAGGGAAACTCTCCTCGGGCAGCCAACCACAGCCCCAACGCGCCTCGGATCGAGAAAACAATGCAAGCGTTTTCACACCCGGCACCACGCTCTCCATATGGCGAACCGGGGCTGGGCTGCCCCGACTACCTGGGCCCTGCTGCTTTGCTGGGGGTCTCCATGCCGAAACCCACTCCCCACGGGTTCTCCTTCGTGGGGAAGCAGGATTGGGCGCGCGAAGGCCTTCTGCGCCCAGGCCCCAGACATGCGCCCTGAGTCAGCTCGGCCGCTCAGCGCTAGAGGGCCCGTCGCACAGATGGCTCGAAACAATCTTCTGGCAGCTGCACTCTGCAAAGGGAAACTCTCCTCGGGCAGCAAACCACACCCCCAACGCGCCTCGGATCGAGAAAGCAAAGCAAGCCGTTTTCGCCCCCGACCCCCGCTCTCCATAGAGCGAACCTGGGCTTGGCTGCCCAGGCTCCCTGGGCCCTGCTGCTTTGCTGGGTGTCTCCGGTGCCCGAAGCCCACTCCCCCGGGTTCTCCTTCGTGGGGAAGTAGGATTGGGCGCGCGAAGGCCTTCTGCGCCCAGGCCCCAGACATGCGCCCTGAGTCAGCTTGGCCGCTCAGCGCTAGAGGGCCCGTCGCACAGATGGCTCGAAACAATCTTCTGGCAGCTGCATTCTGCAAAGGGAAACTCTCCTCGGGCAGCCAACCACAGCCCCAATGCGCCTCGGATCGAGAAAACAATGCAAGCGTTTTCGCCCCCGGCCCCCCGCTCTCCAAAGGGCGAATCGGGGCTGGGCTGCCCCGGCTCCCTGGGCCCTGCTGCTTTGCTGGGGGTCTCCATGCCCGGAACCCACTCCCCACGGGTTCTCCTTCGTGGGGAAGCAGGATTGGGCCCGCGAAAGCCTTCTGGGCCCAGGCCCGAGCCTTGCCCCCTGAGCCAGCTCGGCCGCTCAGCGCCGAGGGCCCGTCGCACAGATGGCTCGAAACAATCTTCTGGCAGCTGCACTCTGCAAAGGGAAACTCTCTTCGGGCAGCAAACCACAGCCCCAACGCGCCTCGGATCGAGAAAGCAACGCAAGCCGTTTTCGCCCCCGGCCCCCCGCTCTCCATAGGGCGAACCGGGGCTGGGCTGCCCCGGCTCCCTGGCCCTGCTGCTTTGCTGGGGGTCTCCGGTGCCCGAAACCCACTCCCCACGGGTTCTCCTTCGTGGGGAAGCAGGATTGGGCGCGCGAAGGCCTTCTGCGCCCAGGCCCCAGCCATGCCCCCTGAGCCAGCTCGGCGACTCAGCGCCGAGGCCCCGTCGCACCGACGGCCCCAAACAATCTTCTGGCAGCTGCATTCTGCAAAGGGAAACTCTCCTCGGGCAGCAAACCACAGCCCCAACGCGCCTCGGATCGAGAAAGCAACGCAAGCTGTTTTCGCCCCCGGCCCCCCGCTCTCCATAGGGCGAACCGGGGCTGGGCTGCCCCGGCTCCCTGGCCCTGCTGCTTTGCTGGGGGTCTCCGGTGCCGGAAACCCACTCCCCACGGGTTCTCCTTCGTGGGGAAGCAGGATTGGGCGCGCGAAGGCCTTCTGCGCCCAGGCCCCAGCCAAGCCACCTGAGCCAGGTCGGCCGCTCAGCGCCAAAGTCCCGTCGCACTGATGGCCCCAAACGAGCTGGCAGCTGCATTCTGCAAAGGGAAACTCTCCGCGGGCAGCAAACCACAGCCCCAACGCTCCTCGTTTAGAGAAAGCAACGCAAGGCCTTCTGGTCCCAGGGCCACAGCTCTCCATAGGGCGAACCGGGGCTGGGCTGCCCCGGCTCCCTGGGCCCTGCTGCTTTGCTGGGGATCTCCGGTGCCCGAAACCCACTCCCCACGGGTTCTCCTTCGTGGGGAAGCAGGATTGGGCGCGCGAAGGCCTTCTGCGCCCAGGCCCCAGCCATGCCCCCTGAGCCAGCTCGGCCTCTCAGCGCCAAGGCCCCGTCGCACCGACGGCCCCAAACAATCTTCTGGCAGCTGCATTCTGCAAAGGGAAACTCTCCTCGGGCAGCAAACCACAGCCCCAATGCGCCTCGGATCGAGAAAACAATGCAAGCGTTTTCACACCCGGCACCACGCTCTCCATATGGCGAACCGGGGCTGGGCTGCCCCGGCTCCCTGGGCCCTGCTGCTTTGCTGGGGGTCTCCATGCCCGAAACCCACTCCCCACGGGTTCTCCTTCGTGGGGAAGCAGGATTGGGCGCGCGAAGGCCTTCTGCGCCCAGGCCCCAGACATGCGCCCTGAGTCAGCTCGGCCGCTCAGCGCTAGAGGGCCCGTCGCACAGATGGCCCGAAACAATCTTCTGGCAGCTGCACTCTGCAAAGGGAAACTCTCCTCGGGCAGCAAACCACACCCCCAACGCGCCTCGGATCGAGAACGCAACGCAAGCCGTTTTCGCCCCCGGACCCCCGCTCTCCATAGAGCGAACCTGGGCTTGGCTGCCCAGGCTCCCTGGGCCCTGCTGCTTTGCTGGGTGTCTCCGGTGCCCGAAGCCCACTCCCCCGGGTTCTCCTTCGTGGGGAAGCAGGATTGGGCGCGCGAAGGCCTTCTGCGCCCAGGCCCCAGACATGCGCCCTGAGTCAGCTCGGCCGCTCAGCGCTAGAGGGCCGGTCGCACAGATGGCTCGAAACAATCTTCTGGCAGCTGCATTCTGTAAAGGGAAACTCTCCTCGGGCAGCCAACCACAGCCCCAATGCGCCTCGGATCGAGAAAACAATGCAAGCGTTTTCGCCCCCGGCCCCCCGCTCTCCAAAGGGCGAATCGGGGCTGGGCTTCCCCGGCTCCCTGGGCCCTGCTGCTTTGCTGGGGGTCTCCATGCCCGAAACCCACTCCCCACGGGTTCTCATTCGTGGGGAAGCAGGATTGGGCGCGCGAAGGCCTTCTGCGCCCAGGCCCCATCCATGCCCCCTGAGCCAGCTCGGCCGCTCAGCGCCGAGGGCCCCTTGCACAGATGGCTCGAAACAATCTTCTGGCAGCTGCACTCTGCAAAGGGAAACTCTCCTCGGGCAGCAAACCACAGCCCCAACGCGCCTCGGATCGAGAAAGCAACGCAAGCCGTTTTCGCCCCCGGCCCCCCGCTCTCCATAGGGCGAACCGGGGCTGGGCTGCCCCGGCTCCCTGGCCCTGCTGCTTTGCTGGGGGTCTCCGGTGCCGGAAACCCACTCCCCACGGGTTCTCCTTCGTGGGGAAGCAGGATTGGGCGCGCGAAGGCCTTCTGCGCCCAGGCCCCAGCCAAGCCACCTGAGCCAGGTCGGCCGCTCAGCGCCAAAGTCCCGTCGCACTGATGGCCCCAAACGAGCTGGCAGCTGCATTCTGCAAAGGGAAACTCTCCGCGGGCAGCAAACCACAGCCCCAACGCTCCTCGTTTAGAGAAAGCAACGCAAGGCCTTCTGGTCCCAGGGCCACAGCTCTCCATAGGGCGAACCGGGGCTGGGCTGCCCCGGCTCCCTGGGCCCTGCTGCTTTGCTGGGGATCTCCGGTGCCCGAAACCCACTCCCCACGGGTTCTCCTTCGTGGGGAAGCAGGATTGGGCGCGCGAAGGCCTTCTGCGCCCAGGCCCCAGCCATGCCCCATGAGCCAGCTCAGCCTCTCAGCGCCAAGGCCCCGTCGCACCGACGGCCCCAAACAATCTTCTGGCAGCTGCATTCTGCAAAGGGAAACTCTCCTCGGGCAGCAAACCACAGCCCCAATGCGCCTCGGATCGAGAAAACAATGCAAGCGTTTTCACACCCGGCACCACGCTCTCCATATGGCGAACCGGGGCTGGGCTGCCCCGGCTCCCTGGGCCCTGCTGCTTTGCTGGGGGTCTCCATGCCCGAAACCCACTCCCCACGGGTTCTCCTTCGTGGGGAAGCAGGATTGGGCGCGCGAAGGCCTTCTGCGCCCAGGCCCCAGACATGCGCCCTGAGTCAGCTCGGCCGCTCAGCGCTAGAGGGCCCGTCGCACAGATGGCTCGAAACAATCTTCTGGCAGCTGCACTCTGCAAAGGGAAACTCTCCTCGGGCAGCAAACCACACCCCCAACGCGCCTCGGATCGAGAACGCAACGCAAGCCGTTTTCGCCCCCGGACCCCCGCTCTCCATAGAGCGAACCTGGGCTTGGCTGCCCAGGCTCCCTGGGCCCTGCTGCTTTGCTGGGTGTCTCCGGTGCCCGAAGCCCACTCCCCCGGGTTCTCCTTCGTGGGGAAGCAGGATTGGGCGCGCGAAGGCCTTCTGCGCCCAGGCCCCAGACATGCGCCCTGAGTCAGCTCGGCCGCTCAGCGCTAGAGGGCCGGTCGCACAGATGGCTCGAAACAATCTTCTGGCAGCTGCATTCTGTAAAGGGAAACTCTCCTCGGGCAGCCAACCACAGCCCCAATGCGCCTCGGATCGAGAAAACAATGCAAGCGTTTTCGCCCCCGGCCCCCCGCTCTCCAAAGGGCGAATCGGGGCTGGGCTGCCCCGGCTCCCTGGGCCCTGCTGCTTTGCTGGGGGTCTCCATGCCCGAAACCCACTCCCCACGGGTTCTCATTCGTGGGGAAGCAGGATTGGGCGCGCGAAGGCCTTCTGCGCCCAGGCCCCATCCATGCCCCCTGAGCCAGCTCGGCCGCTCAGCGCCGAGGGCCCCTTGCACAGATGGCTCGAAACAATCTTCTGGCAGCTGCACTCTGCAAAGGGAAACTCTCCTCGGGCAGCAAACCACAGCCCCAACGCGCCTCGGATCGAGAAAGCAACGCAAGCCGTTTTCGCCCCCGGCCCCCCGCTCTCCAGAGCGAACCGGGGCTGGGCTGCCCTGGCTCCTTGGGCCCTGCTGCTTTGCTGGGGATCTCCGGTGCCCGAAACCCACTCCCCACGGGTTCTCCTTCGTGGGGAAGCAGGATTGGGCGCGCGAAGGCCTTCTGGGCCCAGGCCCCAGCCATGCCCCCTGAGCCAGCTCGGCGACTCAGCGCCGAGGCCCCGTCGCACCGACGGCCCCAAACAATCTTCTGGCAGCTGCATTCTGCAAAGGGAAACTCTCCTCGGGCAGCAAACCACAGCCCCAACGCGCCTCGGATCGAGAAAGCAACGCAAGCCGTTTTCGCCCCCGGCCCCCCGCTCTCCATAGGGCTAAACGGGGCTGGTCTGCCCAAGCTCCCTGGGCCCTGCTGCTTTGCTGGGGGTCTCCGGTGCCCGAAACCCACTCCCCACGGGTTCTCCTTCGTGGGGAAGCAGGATTGGGCGCGCGAAGTCCTCTGCGCCCAGGCCCCATCCATGCCCCCTGAGCCAGCTCGGCCGCTCAGCGCCGAGGGCCCGTCGCAACGACGGCCCCAAACGAGCTTCTGGCAGCTGCATTCTGTAAAGGGAAACTCTCCTCGGGCAGCCAACCACAGCCCCAATGCGCCTCGGATCGAGAAAACAATGCAAGCGTTTTCACACCCGGCACCACGCTCTCCATATGGCGAACCGGGGCTGGGCTGCCCCGACTACCTGGGCCCTGCTGCTTTGCTGGGGGTCTCCATGCCGAAACCCACTCCCCACGGGTTCTCCTTCGTGGGGAAGCAGGATTGGGCGCGCGAAGGCCTTCTGCGCCCAGGCCCCAGACATGCGCCCTGAGTCAGCTCGGCCGCTCAGCGCTAGAGGGCCCGTCGCACAGATGGCTCGAAACAATCTTCTGGCAGCTGCACTCTGCAAAGGGAAACTCTCCTCGGGCAGCAAACCACACCCCCAACGCGCCTCGGATCGAGAAAGCAACGCAAGCCGTTTTCGCCCCCGACCCCCGCTCTCCATAGAGCGAACCTGGGCTTGGCTGCCCAGGCTCCCTGGGCCCTGCTGCTTTGCTGGGTGTCTCCGGTGCCCGAAGCCCACTCCCCCGGGTTCTCCTTCGTGGGGAAGTAGGATTGGGCGCGCGAAGGCCTTCTGCGCCCAGGCCCCAGACATGCGCCCTGAGTCAGCTTGGCCGCTCAGCGCTAGAGGGCCCGTCGCACAGATGGCTCGAAACAATCTTCTGGCAGCTGCATTCTGCAAAGGGAAACTCTCCTCGGGCAGCCAACCACAGCCCCAATGCGCCTCGGATCGAGAAAACAATGCAAGCGTTTTCGCCCCCGGCCCCCCGCTCTCCAAAGGGCGAATCGGGGCTGGGCTGCCCCGGCTCCCTGGGCCCTGCTGCTTTGCTGGGGGTCTCCATGCCCGAAACCCACTCCCCACGGGTTCTCCTTCGTGGGGAAGCAGGATTGGGCCCGCGAAAGCCTTCTGGGCCCAGGCCCGAGCCTTGCCCCCTGAGCCAGCTCGGCCGCTCAGCGCCGAGGGCCCGTCGCACAGATGGCTCGAAACAATCTTCTGGCAGCTGCACTCTGCAAAGGGAAACTCTCCTCGGGCAGCAAACCACAGCCCCAACGCGCCTCGGATCGAGAAAGCAACGCAAGCCGTTTTCGCCCCCGGCCCCCCGCTCTCCATAGGGCGAACCGGGGCTGGGCTGCCCCGGCTCCCTGGCCCTGCTGCTTTGCTGGGGGTCTCCGGTGCCCGAAACCAACTCCCCACGGGTTCTCCTTCGTGGGGAAGCAGGATTGGGCGCGCGAAGGCCTTCTGGGCCCAGGCCCCAGCCATGCCCCCTGAGCCAGCTCGGCGACTCAGCGCCGAGGCCACGTCGCACCGACGGCCCCAAACAATCTTCTGGCAGCTGCATTCTGCAAAGGGAAACTCTCCTCGGGCAGCAAACCACAGCCCCAACGCGCCTCGGATCGAGAAAGCAATGCAAGCCGTTTTCGCCCCCGGCCCCCCACTCTCCATAGGGCGAACCGGGGCTGGGCTGCCCCGGCTCCCTGGCCCTGCTGCTTTGCTGGGGGTCTCCGGTGCCGGAAACCCACTCCCCACGGGTTCTCCTTCGTGGGGAAGCAGGATTGGGCGCGCGAAGGCCTTCTGCGCCCAGGCCCCAGCCAAGCCACCTGAGCCAGGTCGGCCGCTCAGCGCCAAAGTCCCGTCGCACTGATGGCCCCAAACGAGCTGGCAGCTGCATTCTGCAAAGGGAAACTCTCCGCGGGCAGCAAACCACAGCCCCAACGCTCCTCGTTTAGAGAAAGCAACGCAAGGCCTTCTGGTCCCCGGCCCCCCGCTCTCCATAGGGCGAACCGGGGCTGGGCTGCCCCGGCTCCCTGGGCCCTGCTGCTTTGCTGGGGATCTCCGGTGCCCGAAACCCACTCCCCACGGGTTCTCCTTCGTGGGGAAGCAGGATTGGGCGCGCGAAGGCCTTCTGCGCCCAGGCCCCAGCCATGCCCCCTGAGCCAGCTCGGCCTCTCAGCGCCAAGGCCCCGTCGCACCGACGGCCCCAAACAATCTTCTGGCAGCTGCATTCTGCAAAGGGAAACTCTCCTCGGGCAGCAAACCACAGCCCCAATGCGCCTCGGATCGAGAAAACAATGCAAGCGTTTTCACACCCGGCACCACGCTCTCCATATGGCGAACCGGGGCTGGGCTGCCCCGGCTCCCTGGGCCCTGCTGCTTTGCTGGGGGTCTCCATGCCCGAAACCCACTCCCCACGGGTTCTCCTTCGTGGGGAAGCAGGATTGGGCGCGCGAAGGCCTTCTGCGCCCAGGCCCCAGACATGCGCCCTGAGTCAGCTCGGCCGCTCAGCGCTAGAGGGCCCGTCGCACAGATGGCTCGAAACAATCTTCTGGCAGCTGCACTCTGCAAAGGGAAACTCTCCTCGGGCAGCAAACCACACCCCCAACGCGCCTCGGATCGAGAAAGCAACGCAAGCCGTTTTCGCCCCCGGACCCCCGCTCTCCATAGAGCGAACCTGGGCTTGGCTGCCCAGGCTCCCTGGGCCCTGCTGCTTTGCTGGGTGTCTCCGGTGCCCGAAGCCCACTCCCCCGGGTTCTCCTTCGTGGGGAAGCAGGATTGGGCGCGCGAAGGCCTTCTGCGCCCAGGCCCCAGACATGCGCCCTGAGTCAGCTCGGCCGCTCAGCGCTAGAGGGCCGGTCGCACAGATGGCTCGAAACAATCTTCTGGCAGCTGCATTCTGTAAAGGGAAACTCTCCTCGGGCAGCCAACCACAGCCCCAATGCGCCTCGGATCGAGAAAACAATGCAAGCGTTTTCGCCCCCGGCCCCCCGCTCTCCAAAGGGCGAATCGGGGCTGGGCTGCCCCGGCTCCCTGGGCCCTGCTGCTTTGCTGGGGGTCTCCATGCCCGAAACCCACTCCCCACGGGTTCTCATTCGTGGGGAAGCAGGATTGGGCGCGCGAAGGCCTTCTGCGCCCAGGCCCCATCCATGCCCCCTGAGCCAGCTCGGCCGCTCAGCGCCGAGGGCCCCTCGCACAGATGGCTCGAAACAATCTTCTGGCAGCTGCACTCTGCAAAGGGAAACTCTCCTCGGGCAGCAAACCACAGCCCCAACGCGCCTCGGATCGAGAAAGCAACGCAAGCCGTTTTCGCCCCCGGCCCCCCGCTCTCCAGAGCGAACCGGGGCTGGGCTGCCCTGGCTCCTTGGGCCCTGCTGCTTTGCTGGGGATCTCCGGTGCCCGAAACCCACTCCCCACGGGTTCTCCTTCGTGGGGAAGCAGGATTGGGCGCGCGAAGGCCTTCTGGGCCCAGGCCCCAGCCATGCCCCCTGAGCCAGCTCGGCGACTCAGCGCCGAGGCCCCGTCGCACCGACGGCCCCAAACAATCTTCTGGCAGCTGCATTCTGCAAAGGGAAACTCTCCTCGGGCAGCAAACCACAGCCCCAACGCGCCTCGGATCGAGAAAGCAACGCAAGCCGTTTTCGCCCCCGGCCCCCCGCTCTCCATAGGGCTAAACGGGGCTGGTCTGCCCAAGCTCCCTGGGCCCTGCTGCTTTGCTGGGGGTCTCCGGTGCCCGAAACCCACTCCCCACGGGTTCTCCTTCGTGGGGAAGTAGGATTGGGCGCGCGAAGTCCTCTGCGCCCAGGCCCCATCCATGCCCCCTGAGCCAGCTCGGCCGCTCAGCGCCGAGGGCCCGTCGCAACGACGGCCCCAAACGAGCTTCTGGCAGCTGCATTCTGTAAAGGGAAACTCTCCTCGGGCAGCCAACCACAGCCCCAATGCGCCTCGGATCGAGAAAACAATGCAAGCGTTTTCACACCCGGCACCACGCTCTCCATATGGCGAACCGGGGCTGGGCTGCCCCGACTACCTGGGCCCTGCTGCTTTGCTGGGGGTCTCCATGCCGAAACCCACTCCCCACGGGTTCTCCTTCGTGGGGAAGCAGGATTGGGCGCGCGAAGGCCTTCTGCGCCCAGGCCCCAGACATGCGCCCTGAGTCAGCTCGGCCGCTCAGCGCTAGAGGGCCCGTCGCACAGATGGCTCGAAACAATCTTCTGGCAGCTGCACTCTGCAAAGGGAAACTCTCCTCGGGCAGCAAACCACACCCCCAACGCGCCTCGGATCGAGAAAGCAACGCAAGCCGTTTTCGCCCCCGACCCCCGCTCTCCATAGAGCGAACCTGGGCTTGGCTGCCCAGGCTCCCTGGGCCCTGCTGCTTTGCTGGGTGTCTCCGGTGCCCGAAGCCCACTCCCCCGGGTTCTCCTTCGTGGGGAAGTAGGATTGGGCGCGCGAAGGCCTTCTGCGCCCAGGCCCCAGACATGCGCCCTGAGTCAGCTTGGCCGCTCAGCGCTAGAGGGCCCGTCGCACAGATGGCTCGAAACAATCTTCTGGCAGCTGCATTCTGCAAAGGGAAACTCTCCTCGGGCAGCCAACCACAGCCCCAATGCGCCTCGGATCGAGAAAACAATGCAAGCGTTTTCGCCCCCGGCCCCCCGCTCTCCAAAGGGCGAATCGGGGCTGGGCTGCCCCGGCTCCCTGGGCCCTGCTGCTTTGCTGGGGGTCTCCATGCCCGAAGCCCACTCCCCACGGGTTCTCCTTCGTGGGGAAGCAGGATTGGGCGCGCGAAGGCCTTCTGGGCCCAGGCCCCAGCCATGCCCCCTGAGCCAGCTCGGCGACACAGCGCCGAGGCCACGTCGCACCGACGGCCCCAAACAATCTTCTGGCAGCTGCATTCTGCAAAGGGAAAATCTCCTCGGGCAGCAAACCACAGCCCCAACGCGCCTCGGATCGAGAAAGCAATGCAAGCCGTTTTCGCCCCCGGCCCCCCGCTCTCCATAGGGCGAACCGGGGCTGGGCTGCCCCGGCTCCCTGGCCCTGCTGCTTTGCTGGGGGTCTCCGGTGCCGGAAACCCACTCCCCACGGGTTCTCCTTCGTGGGGAAGCAGGATTGGGCGCGCGAAGGCCTTCTGCGCCCAGGCCCCAGCCAAGCCACCTGAGCCAGGTCGGCCGCTCAGCGCCAAAGTCCCGTCGCACTGATGGCCCCAAACGAGCTGGCAGCTGCATTCTGCAAAGGGAAACTCTCCTCGGGCAGCAAACCACAGCCCCAACGAGCCTCGGATCGAGAAAGCAACGCAAGCCGTTTTCGCCCCCGGCCCCCCGCTCTCCATAGGGCGAACCTGGGCTGGGCTGCCCCGGCTCCCTGGGCCCTGCTGCTTTGCTGGGGATCTCCGGTGCCCGAAACCCACTCCCCACGGGTTCTCCTTCGTGGGGAAGCAGGATTGGGCGCGCGAAGGCCTTCTGCGCCCAGGCCCCAGCCATGCCCCCTGAGCCAGCTCGGCCTCTCAGCGCCAGGGCCCCGTCGCACCGACGGCACCAAACAATCTTCTGGCAGCTGCATTCTGCAAAGGGAAACTCTCCTCGGGCAGCAAACCACAGCCCCAACGCGCCTCGGATCGAGAAAGCAACGCAAGCCGTTTTTGCCCCCGACCCCCCGCTATCCATAGGGCGAACCGGGGCTGGGCTGCCCCGGCTCCCTGGGCCCTGCTGCTTTTCTGGGGGTCTCCGGTACCCGAAACCCACTCCCCACAGGTTCTCCTTCGTGGGGAAGCAGGATTGGGCGCGCGAAGGCCTTCTGAGCCCAGGCCCCAGCCAAGACCCCTGAGCCAGCTCGGCCGCTCAGCGCCAAGGTCCCGTCGCACCAATGGCCCCAAACGAGCTTCTGACAGCTGCATTCTGCAAAGGGAAACTCTCCTCGGGCAGCAAACCACAGCCCCAACGCGCCTCGGATCGAGAAAGCAACGCAAGCCGTTTTCGCCCCCGGCCCCCCGCTCTCCATAGGGCGAACCGGGGCTGGGCTGCCCCGGCTCCCTGGCCCTGCTGCTTTGCTGGGGGTCTCCGGTGCCCGAAACCCACTCCCCACGGGTTCTCCTTCGTGGGGAAGCAGGATTGGGCGCGCGAAGGCCTTCTGCGCCCAGGCCCCAGCCATGCCCCCTGAGCCAGCTCGGCGACTCAGCGCCGAGGCCCCGTCGCACCGACGGCCCCAAACAATCTTCTGGCAGCTGCATTCTGCAAAGGGAAACTCTCCTCGGGCAGCAAACCACAGCCCCAACGCGCCTCGGATCGAGAAAGCAACGCAAGCCGTTTTCGCCCCCGGCCCCCCGCTCTCCATAGGGCGAACCGGGGCTGGGCTGCCCCGGCTCCCTGGCCCTGCTGCTTTGCTGGGGGTCTCCGGTGCCGGAAACCCACTCCCCACGGGTTCTCCTTCGTGGGGAAGCAGGATTGGGCGCGCGAAGGCCTTCTGCGCCCAGGCCCCAGCCAAGCCACCTGAGCCAGCTCGGCCTCTCAGCGCCAAAGTCCCGTCGCACTGATGGCCCCAAACGAGCTGGCAGCTGCATTCTGCAAAGGGAAACTCTCCGCGGGCAGCAAACCACAGCCCCAACGCTCCTCGTTTAGAGAAAGCAACGCAAGGCGTTCTGGTCCCCGGCCCCCCGCTCTCCATAGGGCGAACCGGGGCTGGGCTGCCCCGGCTCCCTGGGCCCTGCTGCTTTGCTGGGGATCTCCGGTGCCCGAAACCCACTCCCCACGGGTTCTCCTTCGTGGGGAAGCAGGATTGGGCGCGCGAAGGCCTTCTGCGCCCAGGCCCCAGCCATGCCCCCTGAGCCAGCTCGGCCTCTCAGCGCCAAGGCCCCGTCGCACCGACGGCCCCAAACAATCTTCTGGCAGCTGCATTCTGCAAAGGGAAACTCTCCTCGGGCAGCAAACCACAGCCCCAATGCGCCTCGGATCGAGAAAACAATGCAAGCGTTTTCACACCCGGCACCACGCTCTCCATATGGCGAACCGGGGCTGGGCTGCCCCGGCTCCCTGGGCCCTGCTGCTTTGCTGGGGGTCTCCATGCCCGAAACCCACTCCCCACGGGTTCTCCTTCGTGGGGAAGCAGGATTGGATGCGCGAAGGCCTTCTGCGCCCAGGCCCCATCCATGCCCCCTGAGCCAGCTCGGCCGCTCAGCGCCGAGGGCCCGTCGCACAGATGGCTCGAAACAATCTTCTGGCAGCTGCACTCTGCAAAGGGAAACTCTCCTCGGGCAGCAAACCACAGCCCCAACGCGCCTCGGATCGAGAAAGCAACGCAAGCCGTTTTCGCCCCCGGCCCCCCGCTCTCCATAGGGCGAACCGGGGCTGGGCTGCCCCGGCTCCCGGGCCCTGCTGCTTTGCTGGGGGTCTCCGGTGCCCGAAACCCACTCCCCACGGGTTCTCCTTCGTGGGGAAGCAGGATTGGGCGCGCGAAGGCCTTCTGCGCCCAGGCCCCAGCCAAGCCACCTGAGCCAGGTCGGCCGCTCAGCGCCAAAGTCCCGTCGCACTGATGGCCCCAAACGAGCTGGCAGCTGCATTCTGCAAAGGGAAACTCTCCGCGGGCAGCAAACCACAGCCCCAACGAGCCTCGGATCGAGAAAGCAACGCAAGCCGTTTTCGCCCCCGGCCCCCCGCTCTCCATAGGGCGAACCTGGGCTGGGCTGCCCCGGCTCCCTGGGCCCTGCTGCTTTGCTGGGGATCTCCGGTGCCCGAAACCCACTCCCCACGGGTTCTCCTTCGTGGGGAAGCAGGATTGGGCGCGCGAAGGCCTTCTGCGCCCAGGCCCCAGCCATGCCCCCTGAGCCAGCTCGGCCTCTCAGCGCCAGGGCCCCGTCGCACCGACGGCACCAAACAATCTTCTGGCAGCTGCATTCTGCAAAGGGAAACTCTCCTCGGGCAGCAAACCACAGCCCCAACGCGCCTCGGATCGAGAAAGCAACGCAAGCCGTTTTTGCCCCCGACCCCCCGCTATCCATAGGGCGAACCGGGGCTGGGCTGCCCCGGCTCCCTGGGCCCTGCTGCTTTGCTGGGGGTCTCCGGTACCCGAAACCCACTCCCCACAGGTTCTCCTTCGTGGGGAAGCAGGATTGGGCGCGCGAAGGCCTTCTGAGCCCAGGCCCCAGCCAAGACCCCTGAGCCAGCTCGGCCGCTCAGCGCCAAGGTCCCGTCGCACCAATGGCCCCAAACGAGCTTCTGACAGCTGCATTCTGCAAAGGGAAACTCTCCTCGGGCAGCAAACCACAGCCTCAACGCGCCTCGGATCGAGAAAGCAATGCAAGCCGTTTTTGCCCCCAGCCCTCCGCTCTCCATCGTGCGAACTGGGGCAGGGCTGCCCCGGCTCCCTGGGCCCTGCTGCTTTGCTGGGGGTCTCCGGTGCCCGAAACCCACTCCCCACGGGTTCTCCTTCGTGGGGAAGCAGGATTGGGTGCGCGAAGGCCTTCTACGCCCAGGCCCCAGCCATGCGCCCTGAGCCAGTTCGGCCGCTCAGCGCCGAGGCCCCTTCGCAACGACGGCCCCAAACGAGCTTCTGGCAGCTGCATTCTGCAAAGGGAAACTCTCCTCGGGCAGCAAACCACAGCCCCAACGCGCCTTGGATCCAGAAAGCAACTCAGGCCGTTTTTGTCCCCGGCCCCCCGCTCTACGTGGGGCGAATCGTGAATGGGCTGCCCCGGCTCCCTGGCCCTGCTGCTTTGCTGGGGGTCTCCGGTGCCCGAAACCCACTCCCCACGGGTTCTCCTTCGTGGGGAAGCAGGATTGGGCGCGCGAAGGCCTTCTGTGCCCAGGCCCCAGCCATGCCCCCTGATCCGGCTCGTCCGCACTGCGCTTAGGCCCCGTCGCACCAACGGCCCCAAACGAGCTTCTGGCAGCTGCATTCTGCAAAGGGAAACTCTCCTCGGGCAGCAAACCACACCCCCAACGCGCCTCGGATGGAGAAAACAATACAAGCGTTTTCGCCCCCGGCCCCCCGCTCTCCATAGGGCGAACCGGGGCTGGGCTGCCCCGGCTCCCTGGGCCCTGCTGCTTTGCTGGGGTCTCGGGTGCCCGAAACCCACTCCCCACGGGTTCTCCTTCGTGGGGAAGCAGAATTGGGCGCGCGAAGGCCTTCTGCGCCCAGGCCCCAGCCATGCCCCCTGATCCGGCTCGGCCGCTCTGCGCTTAGGCCCCGTCGCACCCACGGCCCCAAACGAGCTTCTGGCAGCTGCATTCTGTAAAGGGAAACTCTCCTCTGGCAGCAAACCACACCCCCAACGCGCCTCGGATCGAGAAAACAATGCAAGCGTTTTCGCCCCTGGCCCCCCGCTCTCCATAGGGCGAACCGGGGCTGGGCTGCCCAGGCTCCCTGGGCCCTCGTGCTTTGCTGGGGGTCTCGGTTGCCTGAAACCCACTCCCCACGGGTTCTCCTTCGAGGGGAAGCAGGATTGGGCGCGCGAAGGACTTCTGCGTCCAGGCCCCAGCCATGCCGCCTGAGCCATCTCGGCCACTCAACGCCGGGGCCCCGCCGCACTGACGGCCCCAAACCAGGATCTGGCAGCTGCATTCTGCAAAGGGAAACTCTCCTCGGGCAGCAAACCACAGCCCCAACGTGCCTCGGATCGAGAAAGCAACGCAAGCCGTTTTGGCCCCCGGCACCACGATCTCCATAGGGCGAACCGGGAATGGGCTGCCCCGGCTCCCTGGGCCCTGCTGCTTTGCTGGGGGTCTCCGGTGCCCGAAACCCACTCCCCACGGGTTCTCCTTCGTGGGGAAGCAGGATTGGGCGCGCGAAGGCCTTCTGCGCCCAGGCCCCAGCCATGCCCCCTGAGCCAGCTCGGCGACTCAGCGCCGAGGCCCCGTCGCACCGACGGCCCCAAACAATCTTCTGGCAGCTGCATTCTGCAAAGGGAAACTCTCCTCGGGCAGCAAACCACAGCCCCAACGCGCCTCGGATCGAGAAAGCAACGCAAGCCGTTTTCGCCCCCGGCCCCCCGCTCTCCATAGGGCGAACCGGGGCTGGGCTGCCCCGGCTCCCTGGCCCTGCTGCTTTGCTGGGGGTCTCCGGTGCCGGAAACCCACTCCCCACGGGTTCTCCTTCGTGGGGAAGCAGGATTGGGCGCGCGAAGGCCTTCTGCGCCCAGGCCCCAGCCAAGCCACCTGAGCCAGCTCGGCCTCTCAGCGCCAAAGTCCCGTCGCACTGATGGCCCCAAACGAGCTGGCAGCTGCATTCTGCAAAGGGAAACTCTCCGCGGGCAGCAAACCACAGCCCCAACGCTCCTCGTTTAGAGAAAGCAACGCAAGGCGTTCTGGTCCCCGGCCCCCCGCTCTCCATAGGGCGAACCGGGGCTGGGCTGCCCCGGCTCCCTGGGCCCTGCTGCTTTGCTGGGGATCTCCGGTGCCCGAAACCCACTCCCCACGGGTTCTCCTTCGTGGGGAAGCAGGATTGGGCGCGCGAAGGCCTTCTGCGCCCAGGCCCCAGCCATGCCCCCTGAGCCAGCTCGGCCTCTCAGCGCCAAGGCCCCGTCCAACCGACGGCCCCAAACAATCTTCTGGCAGCTGCATTCTGCAAAGGGAAACTCTCCTCGGGCAGCAAACCACAGCCCCAATGCGCCTCGGATCGAGAAAACAATGCAAGCGTTTTCACACCCGGCACCACGCTCTCCATATGGCGAACCGGGGCTGGGCTGCCCCGGCTCCCTGGGCCCTGCTGCTTTGCTGGGGGTCTCCATGCCCGAAACCCACTCCCCACGGGTTCTCCTTCGTGGGGAAGCAGGATTGGGTGCGCGAAGGCCTTCTGCGCCCAGGCCCCATCCATGCCCCCTGAGCCAGCTCGGCCGCTCAGCGCCGAGGGCCCGTCGCACAGATGGCTCGAAACAATCTTCTGGCAGCTGCACTCTGCAAAGGGAAACTCTCCTCGGGCAGCAAACCACAGCCCCAACGCGCCTCGGATCGAGAAAGCAACGCAAGCCGTTTTCGCCCCCGGCCCCCCGCTCTCCATAGGGCGAACCGGGGCTGGGCTGCCCCGGCTCCCGGGCCCTGCTGCTTTGCTGGGGGTCTCCGGTGCCCGAAACCCACTCCCCACGGGTTCTCCTTCGTGGGGAAGCAGGATTGGGCGCGCGAAGGCCTTCTGCGCCCAGGCCCCAGCCAAGCCACCTGAGCCAGGTCGGCCGCTCAGCGCCAAAGTCCCGTCGCACTGATGGCCCCAAACGAGCTGGCAGCTGCATTCTGCAAAGGGAAACTCTCCGCGGGCAGCAAACCACAGCCCCAACGCTCCTCGTTTAGAGAAAGCAACGCAAGGCCTTCTGGTCCCCGGGCCCCGGCTCTCCATAGGGCGAACCGGGGCTGGGCTGCCCCGGCTCCCTGGGCCCTGCTGCTTTGCTGGGGGTCTCCGGTGCCCGAAACCCACTCCCCACGGGTTCTCCTTCGTGGGGAAGCAGGAATGGGCGCGCAAAGGCCTTCTGCGCCAAGGCCCCAGCCATGCCCCCTGAGCCAGCTCGGCGGCTCAGCGCCGATGCCCCGTCCAACCGACTGCCCCAAACAATCTTGTGGCAGCTGCATTCTGCAAAGGGAAACTCTCCTCGGGCAGCAAACCACAGCCCCAACGAGCCTCGGATCGAGAAAGCAACGCAAGCCGTTTTCGCCCCCGGCCCCCCGCTCTCCATAGGGCGAACCTGGGCTGGGCTGCCCCGGCTCCCTGGGCCCTGCTGCTTTGCTGGGGATCTCCGGTGCCCGAAACCCACTCCCCACGGGTTCTCCTTCGTGGGGAAGCAGGATTGGGCGCGCGAAGGCCTTCTGCGCCCAGGCCCCAGCCATGCCCCCTGAGCCAGCTCGGCCTCTCAGCGCCAGGGCCCCGTCGCACCGACGGCACCAAACAATCTTCTGGCAGCTGCATTCTGCAAAGGGAAACTCTCCTCGGGCAGCAAACCACAGCCTCAACGCGCCTCGGATCGAGAAAGCAAAGCAAGCCGTTTTTGCCCCCAGCCCTCCGCTCTCCATCGTGCGAACTGGGGCAGGGCTGCCCCGGCTCCCTGGGCCCTGCTGCTTTGCTGGGTGTGTCCGGTGTCCGAAACCCACTCCCCACGGGTTCTCCTTCGTGGGGAAGCAGGATTGGGCGCGCGAAGTCCTTCTGCGCCCAGGCCCCAGCCTTGCCCCCTGAGCCAGCTCGGCCGCTCAGCGCCGAGGCCCCGTCGCCCCGACGGTCCCAAACAATCTTCTGGCAGCTGCATTCTGCAAAGGGAAACTCTCCTCGGGCAGCAAACCACAGCCCCAACGCGCCTCGGATCTAGAAAGTAACGCAAGCCGTTTTCGCCCCCGGCCCCCCCCACTCAATAGGGCTAACCGGGGCTGGGCTGCCCTGGCTCCTTGTGCCCTGCTGCTTTGCTGGAGGTCTCAGGTGCCCGAAACCCACTCCCCACGGGTTCTCCTTCGTGGGGAAGCAGGATTGGGCCCGCGAAAGCCTTCTGCGCCCAGGCCCGAGCCTTGCCCCCTGAGCCAGCTCGGCCGCTCAGCGCCGAGGCCCCGTCGCACCGACGGCCCCAAACAATCTTCCGGCAGCTGCATTCTGCAAAGGGAAAGTCTCCTCGGGCAGCAAACCACAGCCCCAACGCGCCTCGGATCGAGAAAGCAACGCAAGCCGTTTTCGCCCCCGGCCCCCCGCTCTCCAGAGCGAACCGGGGCTGGGCTGCCCTGGCTCCTTGGGCCCTGCTGCTTTGCTGGGGATCTCCGGTGCCCGAAACCCACTCCCCACGGGTTCTCCTTCGTGGGGAAGCAGGATTGGGCGCGCGAAGGCCTTCTGCGCCCAGGCCCCAGCCATGCCCCCTGAGCCAGCTCGGCGACTCAGCGCCGAGGCCCCGTCGCACCGACGGCCCCAAACAATCTTCTGGCAGCTGCATTCTGCAAAGGGAAACTCTCCTCGGGCAGCAAACCACAGCCCCAACGCGCCTCGGATCGAGAAAGTAACGCAAGCCGTTTTCGCCCCCGGCCCCCCCCTCTCCATAGAGGGAACCGGGGCAGGGCTGCCCAGGCTCCCTGGGCCCTGCTGCTTTGCTGGGGGTCTCCGGTGCCCGAAACCCACTCCTCACAGGTTCTCCTTCGTGGGGAAGCAGGATTGGGCGCGCGAAGGCCTTCTGAGCCCAGGCCCCAGCCAAGACCCCTGAGCCAGCTCGGCCGCTCAGCGCCAAGGTCCCGTCGCACCAATGGCCCCAAACGAGCTTCTGACAGCTGCATTCTGCAAAGGGAAACTCTCCTCGGGCAGCAAACCACAGCCCCAACGCGCCTCGGATAGAGAAAGCAATGCAAGCCGTTTTTGCCCCCAGCCCTCCGCTCTCCATCGGGCGAACTGGGGCAGGGCTGCCCCGGCTCCCTGGGCCCTGCTGCATTGCTGGGTGTCTCCGGTGCCCGAAACCCACTCCCCACGGGTTCTCCTTCGTGGGGAAGCAGGATTGGGCGCGCGAAGGCCTTCTGCGCCCAGGCCCCAGCCATGCCACCTGAGCCAGCTCGGCCTCTCAGCGCCAAGGCCCCGTCGCACCGACGGCCCCAAACAATCTTCTGGCAGCTGCATTCTGCAAAGGGAAACTCTCCTCGGGCAGCAAACCACAGCCCCAACGCGCCTCGGATCGAGAAAGCAACGCAAGCCGTTTTTGCCCCCGACACCCCGCTATCCATAGGGCGAACCGGGGCTGGGCTGCCCAGGCTCCCTGGGCCCTGCTGCTTTGCTGGGGGTCTCCGGTGCCCGAAACCCACTCCCCACAGGTTCTCCTTCGTGGGGAAGCAGGATTGGGCGCGCGAAGGCCTTCTGAGCCCAGGCCCCAGCCAAGACCCCTGAGCCAGCTCGGCCGCTCAGCGCCAAGGTCCCGTCGCACCAATGGCCCCAAACGAGCTTCTGACAGCTGCATTCTGCAAAGGGAAACTCTCCTCGGGCAGCAAACCACAGCCCCAACGCGCCTCGGATCGATAAAGCAATGCAAGCCGTTTTTGCCCCCAGCCCTCCGCTCTCCATCGGGCGAACTGGGGCAGGGCTGCCCCGGCTCCCTGGGCCCTGCTGCTTTGCTGGGTGTGTCCGGTGTCCGAAACCCACTCCCCACGGGTTCTCCTTCGTGGGGAAGCAGGATTGGGCGCGCGAAGTCCTTCTGCGCCCAGGCCCCAGCCTTGCCCCCTGAGCCAGCTCGGCCGCTCAGCGCCGAGGCCCCGTCGCCCCGACGGTCCCAAACAATCTTCCGGCAGCTGCATTCTGCAAAGGGAAACTCTCCTCGGGCAGCAAACCACAGCCCCAACGCGCCTCGGATCGAGAAAGTAACGCAAGCCGTTTTCGCCCCCGGCCCCCCCCACTCAATAGGGCTAACCGGGGCTGGGCTGCCCTGGCTCCTTGTGCCCTGCTGCTTTGCTGGAGGTCTCAGGTGCCCGAAACCCACTCCCCACGGGTTCTCCTTCGTGGGGAAGCAGGATTGGGCCCGCGAAAGCCTTCTGCGCCCAGGCCCGAGCCTTGCCCCCTGAGCCAGCTCGGCCGCTCAGCGCCGAGGCCCCGTCGCACCGACGGCCCCAAACAATCTTCCGGCAGCTGCATTCTGCAAAGGGAAAGTCTCCTCGGGCAGCAAACCACAGCCCCAACGCGCCTCGGATGGAGAAAGCAACGCAAGCCGTTTTCGCCCCCGGCCCCCCGCTCTCCAGAGCGAACCGGGGCTGGGCTGCCCTGGCTCCTTGGGCCCTGCTGCTTTGCTGGGGATCTCCGGTGCCCGAAACCCACTCCCCACGGGTTCTCCTTCGTGGGGAAGCAGGATTGGGCGCGCGAAGGCCTTCTGCGCCCAGGCCCCAGCCATGCCCCCTGAGCCAGCTCGGCGACTCAGCGCCGAGGCCCCGTCGCACCGACGGCCCCAAACAATCTTCTGGCAGCTGCATTCTGCAAAGGGAAACTCTCCTCGGGCAGCAAACCACAGCCCCAACGCGCCTCGGATCGAGAAAGTAACGCAAGCCGTTTTCGCCCCCGGCCCCCCCCTCTCCATAGAGGGAACCGGGGCAGGGCTGCCCAGGCTCCCTGGGCCCTGCTGCTTTGCTGGGGGTCTCCGGTGCCCGAAACCCACTCCTCACAGGTTCTCCTTCGTGGGGAAGCAGGATTGGGCGCGCGAAGGCCTTCTGAGCCCAGGCCCCAGCCAAGACCCCTGAGCCAGCTCGGCCGCTCAGCGCCAAGGTCCCGTCGCACCAATGGCCCCAAACGAGCTTCTGACAGCTGCATTCTGCAAAGGGAAACTCTCCTCGGGCAGCAAACCACAGCCCCAACGCGCCTCGGATAGAGAAAGCAATGCAAGCCGTTTTTGCCCCCAGCCCTCCGCTCTCCATCGGGCGAACTGGGGCAGGGCTGCCCCGGCTCCCTGGGCCCTGCTGCTTTGCTGGGTGTCTCCGGTGCCCGAAACCCACTCCCCACGGGTTCTCCTTCGTGGGGAAGCAGGATTGGGCGCGCGAAGGCCTTCTGCGCCCAGGCCCCAGCCATGCCACCTGAGCCAGCTCGGCCTCTCAGCGCCAAGGCCCCGTCGCACCGACGGCCCCAAACAATCTTCTGGCAGCTGCATTCTGCAAAGGGAAACTCTCCTCGGGCAGCAAACCACAGCCCCAACGCGCCTCGGATCGAGAAAGCAACGCAAGCCGTTTTTGCCCCCGACACCCCGCTATCCATAGGGCGAACCGGGGCTGGGCTGCCCAGGCTCCCTGGGCCCTGCTGCTTTGCTGGGGGTCTCCGGTGCCCGAAACCCACTCCCCACAGGTTCTCCTTCGTGGGGAAGCAGGATTGGGCGCGCGAAGGCCTTCTGAGCCCAGGCCCCAGCCAAGACCCCTGAGCCAGCTCGGCCGCTCAGCGCCAAGGTCCCGTCGCACCAATGGCCCCAAACGAGCTTCTGACAGCTGCATTCTGCAAAGGGAAACTCTCCTCGGGCAGCAAACCACAGCCCCAACGCGCCTCGGATCGAGAAAGCAACGCAAGCCGTTTTCGCCCCCGGCCCCCCGCTCTCCAGAGCGAACCGGGGCTGGGCTGCCCTGGCTCCTTGGGCCCTGCTGCTTTGCTGGGGATCTCCGGTGCCCGAAACCCACTCCCCACGGGTTCTCCTTCGTGGGGAAGCAGGATTGGGCGCGCGAAGGCCTTCTGGGCCCAGGCCCCAGCCATGCCCCCTGAGCCAGCTCGGCGACTCAGCGCCGAGGCCCCGTCGCACCGACGGCCCCAAACAATCTTCTGGCAGCTGCATTCTGCAAAGGGAAACTCTCCTCGGGCAGCAAACCACAGCCCCAACGCGCCTCGGATCGAGAAAGCAACGCAAGCCGTTTTCGCCCCCGGCCCCCCGCTCTCCATAGGGCTAAACGGGGCTGGTCTGCCCAAGCTCCCTGGGCCCTGCTGCTTTGCTGGGGGTCTCCGGTGCCCGAAACCCACTCCCCACGGGTTCTCCTTCGTGGGGAAGCAGGATTGGGCGCGCGAAGCCCTCTGCGCCCAGGCCCCATCCATGCCCCCTGAGCCAGCTCGGCCGCTCAGCGCCGAGGGCCCGTCGCAACGACGGCCCCAAACGAGCTTCTGGCAGCTGCATTCTGTAAAGGGAAACTCTCCTCGGGCAGCCAACCACAGCCCCAATGCGCCTCGGATCGAGAAAACAATGCAAGCGTTTTCACACCCGGCACCACGCTCTCCATATGGCGAACCGGGGCTGGGCTGCCCCGACTACCTGGGCCCTGCTGCTTTGCTGGGGGTCTCCATGCCCGAAACCCACTCCCCACGGGTTCTCCTTCGTGGGGAAGCAGGATTGGGCGCGCGAAGGCCTTCTGCGCCCAGGCCCCAGACATGCGCCCTGAGTCAGCTCGGCCGCTCAGCGCTAGAGGGCCCGTCGCACAGATGGCTCGAAACAATCTTCTGGCAGCTGCACTCTGCAAAGGGAAACTCTCCTCGGGCAGCAAACCACACCCCCAACGCGCCTCGGATCGAGAAAGCAACGCAAGCCGTTTTCGCCCCCGGACCCCCGCTCTCCATAGAGCGAACCTGGGCTTGGCTGCCCAGGCTCCCTGGGCCCTGGGGCTTTGCTGGGTGTCTCCGGTGCCCCAGCCCAATCCCCCGGGTTCTCCTTCGTGGGGAAGTAGGATTGGGCGCGCGAAGGCCTTCTGCGCCCAGGCCCCAGACATGCGCCCTGAGTCAGCTTGGCCGCTCAGCGCAAGAGGGCCCGTCGCACAGATGGCTCGAAACAATCTTCTGGCAGCTGCATTCTGCAAAGGGAAACTCTCCTTGGGCAGCCAACCACAGCCCCAACGCGCCTCGGATCGAGAAAGCAACGCAAGGCCTTCTGGTCCCCGGCCCCCCGCTCTCCATAGGGCGAACCGGGGCTGGGCTGCCCCGGCTCCCTGGGCCCTGCTGCTTTGCTGGGGATCTCCGGTGCCCGAAACCCACTCCCCACGGGTTCTCCTTCGTGGGGAAGCAGGATTGGGCGCGCGAAGGCCTTCTGCGCCCAGGCCCCAGCCATGCGCCCTGAGTCAGCTCGGCCGCTCAGCGCCAAGGCCCCGTCGCACCGACGGCCCCAAACAATCTTCTGGCAGCTGCATTCTGCAAAGGGAAACTCTCCTCGGGCAGCAAACCACAGCCCCAACGCGCCTCGGATCGAGAAAGTAACGCAAGCCGTTTTCGCCCCCGGCCCCCCCAACTCAATAGGGCTAACCGGGGCTGGGCTGCCCTGGCTCCTTGTGCCCTGCTGCTTTGCTGGAGGTCTCCGGTGCCCGAAACCCACTCCCCACGGGTTCTCCTTCGTGGGGAAGCAGGATTGGGCCTGCGAAAGCCTTCTGGGCCCAGGCCCGAGCCTTGCCCCCTGAGCCAGCTCGGCCGCTGAGCGCCGAGGCCCCGTCGCACCGACGGCCCCAAACAATCTTCTGGCAGCTGCATTCTGCAAAGGGAAACTCTCCTCGGGCAGCAAACCACAGCCCCAACGCGCCTCGGATAGAGAAAGCAATGCAAGCCGTTTTTGCCCCCAGCCCTCCGCTCTCCATCGGGCGAACTGGGGCAGGGCTGCCCCGGCTCCCTGGGCCCTGCTGCTTTGCTGGGTGTCTCCGGTGCCCGAAACCCACTCCCCACGGGTTCTCCTTCGTGGGGAAGCAGGATTGGGCGCGCGAAGGCCTTCTGCGCCCAGGCCCCAGCCATGCCACCTGAGCCAGCTCGGCCTCTCAGCGCCAAGGCCCCGTCGCACCGACGGCCCCAAACAATCTTCTGGCAGCTGCATTCTGCAAAGGGAAACTCTCCTCGGGCAGCAAACCACAGCCCCAACGCGCCTCGGATCGAGAAAGCAACGCAAGCCGTTTTTGCCCCCGACACCCCGCTATCCATAGGGCGAACCGGGGCTGGGCTGCCCAGGCTCCCTGGGCCCTGCTGCTTTGCTGGGGGTCTCCGGTGCCCGAAACCCACTCCCCACAGGTTCTCCTTCGTGGGGAAGCAGGATTGGGCGCGCGAAGGCCTTCTGAGCCCAGGCCCCAGCCAAGACCCCTGAGCCAGCTCGGCCGCTCAGCGCCAAGGTCCCGTCGCACCAATGGCCCCAAACGAGCTTCTGACAGCTGCATTCTGCAAAGGGAAACTCTCCTCGGGCAGCAAACCACAGCCCCAACGCGCCTCGGATCGAGAAAGCAACGCAAGCCGTTTTCGCCCCCGGCCCCCCGCTCTCCAGAGCGAACCGGGGCTGGGCTGCCCTGGCTCCTTGGGCCCTGCTGCTTTGCTGGGGATCTCCGGTGCCCGAAACCCACTCCCCACGGGTTCTCCTTCGTGGGGAAGCAGGATTGGGCGCGCGAAGGCCTTCTGGGCCCAGGCCCCAGCCATGCCCCCTGAGCCAGCTCGGCGACTCAGCGCCGAGGCCCCGTCGCACCGACGGCCCCAAACAATCTTCTGGCAGCTGCATTCTGCAAAGGGAAACTCTCCTCGGGCAGCAAACCACAGCCCCAACGCGCCTCGGATCGAGAAAGCAACGCAAGCCGTTTTCGCCCCCGGCCCCCCGCTCTCCATAGGGCTAAACGGGGCTGGTCTGCCCAAGCTCCCTGGGCCCTGCTGCTTTGCTGGGGGTCTCCGGTGCCCGAAAACCACTCCCCACGGGTTCTCCTTCGTGGGGAAGCAGGATTGGGCGCGCGAAGCCCTCTGCGCCCAGGCCCCATCCATGCCCCCTGAGCCAGCTCGGCCGCTCAGCGCCGAGGGCCCGTCGCAACGACGGCCCCAAACGAGCTTCTGGCAGCTGCATTCTGTAAAGGGAAACTCTCCTCGGGCAGCCAACCACAGCCCCAATGCGCCTCGGATCGAGAAAACAATGCAAGCGTTTTCACACCCGGCACCACGCTCTCCATATGGCGAACCGGGGCTGGGCTGCCCCGACTACCTGGGCCCTGCTGCTTTGCTGGGGGTCTCCATGCCCGAAACCCACTCCCCACGGGTTCTCCTTCGTGGGGAAGCAGGATTGGGCGCGCGAAGGCCTTCTGCGCCCAGGCCCCAGACATGCGCCCTGAGTCAGCTCGGCCGCTCAGCGCTAGAGGGCCCGTCGCACAGATGGCTCGAAACAATCTTCTGGCAGCTGCACTCTGCAAAGGGAAACTCTCCTCGGGCAGCAAACCACACCCCCAACGCGCCTCGGATCGAGAAAGCAACGCAAGCCGTTTTCGCCCCCGGACCCCCGCTCTCCATAGAGCGAACCTGGGCTTGGCTGCCCAGGCTCCCTGGGCCCTGGGGCTTTGCTGGGTGTCTCCGGTGCCCCAGCCCAATCCCCCGGGTTCTCCTTCGTGGGGAAGTAGGATTGGGCGCGCGAAGGCCTTCTGCGCCCAGGCCCCAGACATGCGCCCTGAGTCAGCTCGGCCGCTCAGCGCCAAGGCCCCGTCGCACCGACGGCCCCAAACAATCTTCTGGCAGCTGCATTCTGCAAAGGGAAACTCTCCTCGGGCAGCAAACCACAGCCCCAACGCGCCTCGGATCGAGAAAGTAACGCAAGCCGTTTTCGCCCCCGGCCCCCCCAACTCAATAGGGCTAACCGGGGCTGGGCTGCCCTGGCTCCTTGTGCCCTGCTGCTTTGCTGGAGGTCTCCGGTGCCCGAAACCCACTCCCCACGGGTTCTCCTTCGTGGGGAAGCAGGATTGGGCCTGCGAAAGCCTTCTGGGCCCAGGCCCGAGCCTTGCCCCCTGAGCCAGCTCGGCCGCTGAGCGCCGAGGCCCCGTCGCACCGACGGCCCCAAACAATCTTCTGGCAGCTGCATTCTGCAAAGGGAAACTCTCCTCGGGCAGCAAACCACAGCCCCAACGCGCCTCGGATAGAGAAAGCAATGCAAGCCGTTTTTGCCCCCAGCCCTCCGCTCTCCATCGGGCGAACTGGGGCAGGGCTGCCCCGGCTCCCTGGGCCCTGCTGCTTTGCTGGGTGTCTCCGGTGCCCGAAACCCACTCCCCACGGGTTCTCCTTCGTGGGGAAGCAGGATTGGGCGCGCGAAGGCCTTCTGCGCCCAGGCCCCAGCCATGCCACCTGAGCCAGCTCGGCCTCTCAGCGCCAAGGCCCCGTCGCACCGACGGCCCCAAACAATCTTCTGGCAGCTGCATTCTGCAAAGGGAAACTCTCCTCGGGCAGCAAACCACAGCCCCAACGCGCCTCGGATCGAGAAAGCAACGCAAGCCGTTTTTGCCCCCGACACCCCGCTATCCATAGGGCGAACCGGGGCTGGGCTGCCCAGGCTCCCTGGGCCCTGCTGCTTTGCTGGGGGTCTCCGGTGCCCGAAACCCACTCCCCACAGGTTCTCCTTCGTGGGGAAGCAGGATTGGGCGCGCGAAGGCCTTCTGAGCCCAGGCCCCAGCCAAGACCCCTGAGCCAGCTCGGCCGCTCAGCGCCAAGGTCCCGTCGCACCAATGGCCCCAAACGAGCTTCTGACAGCTGCATTCTGCAAAGGGAAACTCTCCTCGGGCAGCAAACCACAGCCCCAACGCGCCTCGGATCGAGAAAGCAACGCAAGCCGTTTTCGCCCCCGGCCCCCCGCTCTCCAGAGCGAACCGGGGCTGGGCTGCCCTGGCTCCTTGGGCCCTGCTGCTTTGCTGGGGATCTCCGGTGCCCGAAACCCACTCCCCACGGGTTCTCCTTCGTGGGGAAGCAGGATTGGGCGCGCGAAGGCCTTCTGGGCCCAGGCCCCAGCCATGCCCCCTGAGCCAGCTCGGCGACTCAGCGCCGAGGCCCCGTCGCACCGACGGCCCCAAACAATCTTCTGGCAGCTGCATTCTGCAAAGGGAAACTCTCCTCGGGCAGCAAACCACAGCCCCAACGCGCCTCGGATCGAGAAAGCAACGCAAGCCGTTTTCGCCCCCGGCCCCCCGCTCTCCATAGGGCTAAACGGGGCTGGTCTGCCCAAGCTCCCTGGGCCCTGCTGCTTTGCTGGGGGTCTCCGGTGCCCGAAAACCACTCCCCACGGGTTCTCCTTCGTGGGGAAGCAGGATTGGGCGCGCGAAGCCCTCTGCGCCCAGGCCCCATCCATGCCCCCTGAGCCAGCTCGGCCGCTCAGCGCCGAGGGCCCGTCGCAACGACGGCCCCAAACGAGCTTCTGGCAGCTGCATTCTGTAAAGGGAAACTCTCCTCGGGCAGCCAACCACAGCCCCAATGCGCCTCGGATCGAGAAAACAATGCAAGCGTTTTCACACCCGGCACCACGCTCTCCATATGGCGAACCGGGGCTGGGCTGCCCCGACTACCTGGGCCCTGCTGCTTTGCTGGGGGTCTCCATGCCCGAAACCCACTCCCCACGGGTTCTCCTTCGTGGGGAAGCAGGATTGGGCGCGCGAAGGCCTTCTGCGCCCAGGCCCCAGACATGCGCCCTGAGTCAGCTCGGCCGCTCAGCGCTAGAGGGCCCGTCGCACAGATGGCTCGAAACAATCTTCTGGCAGCTGCACTCTGCAAAGGGAAACTCTCCTCGGGCAGCAAACCACACCCCCAACGCGCCTCGGATCGAGAAAGCAACGCAAGCCGTTTTCGCCCCCGGACCCCCGCTCTCCATAGAGCGAACCTGGGCTTGGCTGCCCAGGCTCCCTGGGCCCTGGGGCTTTGCTGGGTGTCTCCGGTGCCCCAGCCCAATCCCCCGGGTTCTCCTTCGTGGGGAAGTAGGATTGGGCGCGCGAAGGCCTTCTGCGCCCAGGCCCCAGACATGCGCCCTGAGTCAGCTTGGCCGCTCAGCGCAAGAGGGCCCGTCGCACAGATGGCTCGAAACAATCTTCTGGCAGCTGCATTCTGCAAAGGGAAACTCTCCTTGGGCAGCCAACCACAGCCCCAACGCGCCTCGGATCGAGAAAGCAACGCAAGGCCTTCTGGTCCCCGGCCCCCCGCTCTCCATTTGGCGAACCGGGGCTGGGCTGCCCCGGCTCCCTGGGCCCTGCTGCTTTGCTGGGGATCTCCGGTGCCCGAAACCCACTCCCCACGGGTTCTCCTTCGTGGGGAAGCAGGATTGGGCGCGCGAAGGCCTTCTGCGCCCAGGCCCCAGCCATGCCCCCTGAGCCAGCTCGGCCTCTCAGCGCCAAGGCCCCGTCGCACCGACGGCCCCAAACAATCTTCTGGCAGCTGCATTCTGCAAAGGGAAACTCTCCTCGGGCAGCAAACCACAGCCCCAACGCGCCTCGGATCGAGAAAGTAACGCAAGCCGTTTTCGCCCCCGGCCCCCCCAACTCAATAGGGCTAACCGGGGCTGGGCTGCCCTGGCTCCTTGTGCCCTGCTGCTTTGCTGGAGGTCTCCGGTGCCCGAAACCCACTCCCCACGGGTTCTCCTTCGTGGGGAAGCAGGATTGGGCCCGCGAAAGCCTTCTGGGCCCAGGCCCGAGCCTTGCCCCCTGAGCCAGCTCGGCCGCTCAGCGCCGAGGCCCCGTCGCACCGACGGCCCCAAACAATCTTCTGGCAGCTGCATTCTGCAAAGGGAAACTCTCCTCGGGCAGCAAACCACAGCCCCAACGTGCCTCGGATCGAGAAAGCAACGCAAGCCGTTTTCGCCCCCGGCCCCCCACTCTCCAGAGCGAACCGGGGCTGGGCTGCCCTGGCTCCTTGGTCCCTGCTGCTTTGCTGGGGATCTCCGGTGCCCGAAACCCACTCCCCACGGGTTCTCCTTCGTGGGGAAGCAGGATTGGGCACGCGAAGGCCTTCTGCGCCCAGGCCCCAGCCATGCCCCCTGAGCCAGCTCGGCGACTCAGCGCCGAGGCCCCGTCGCACCGACGGCCCCAAACAATCTTCTGGCAGCTGCATTCTGCAAAGGGAAACTCTCCTCGGGCAGCAAACCACAGCCCCAACGCGCCTCGGATCGAGAAAGCAACGCAAGCCGTTTTCGCCCCCGGCCCCCCGCTCTCCATAGGGCTAAACGGGGCTGGTCTGCCCAAGCTCCCTGGGCCCTGCTGCTTTGCTGGGGATCTCCGGTGCCCGAAACCCACTCCCCACGGGTTCTCCTTCGTGGGGAAGCAGGATTGGGCGCGCGAAGCCCTCTGCGCCCAGGCCCCATCCATGCCCCCTGAGCCAGCTCGGCCGCTCAGCGCCGAGGGCCCGTCGCAACGACGGCCCCAAACGAGCTTCTGGCAGCTGCATTCTGTAAAGGGAAACTCTCCTCGGGCAGCCAACCACAGCCCCAATGCGCCTCGGATCGAGAAAACAATGCAAGCGTTTTCACACCCGGCACCACGCTCTCCATATGGCGAACCGGGGCTGGGCTGCCCCGACTACCTGGGCCCTGCTGCTTTGCTGGGGGTCTCCATGCCCGAAACCCACTCCCCACGGGTTCTCCTTCGTGGGGAAGCAGGATTGGGCGCGCGAAGGCCTTCTGCGCCCAGGCCCCAGACATGCGCCCTGAGTCAGCTCGGCCGCTCAGCGCCAAGGCCCCGTCGCACCGACGGCCCCAAACAATCTTCTGGCAGCTGCATTCTGCAAAGGGAAACTCTCCTCGGGCAGCAAACCACAGCCCCAACGCGCCTCGGATCGAGAAAGTAACGCAAGCCGTTTTCGCCCCCGGCCCCCCCAACTCAATAGGGCTAACCGGGGCTGGGCTGCCCTGGCTCCTTGTGCCCTGCTGCTTTGCTGGAGGTCTCCGGTGCCCGAAACCCACTCCCCACGGGTTCTCCTTCGTGGGGAAGCAGGATTGGGCCTGCGAAAGCCTTCTGGGCCCAGGCCCGAGCCTTGCCCCCTGAGCCAGCTCGGCCGCTGAGCGCCGAGGCCCCGTCGCACCGACGGCCCCAAACAATCTTCTGGCAGCTGCATTCTGCAAAGGGAAACTCTCCTCGGGCAGCAAACCACAGCCCCAACGTGCCACGGATCGAGAAAGCAACGCAAGCCGTTTTCGCCCCCGGCCCCCCGCTCTCCAGAGCGAACCGGGGCTGGGCTGCCCTGGCTCCTTGGTCCCTGCTGCTTTGCTGGGGATCTCCGGTGCCCGAAACCCACTCCCCACGGGTTCTCCTTCGTGGGGAAGCAGGATTGGGCGCGCGAAGCCCTCTGCGCCCAGGCCCCATCCATGCCCCCTGAGCCAGCTCGGCCGCTCAGCGCCGAGGGCCCGTCGCAACGACGGCCCCAAACGAGCTTCTGGCAGCTGCATTCTGTAAAGGGAAACTCTCCTCGGGCAGCCAACCACAGCCCCAATGCGCCTCGGATCGAGAAAACAATGCAAGCGTTTTCACACCCGGCACCACGCTCTCCATATGGCGAACCGGGGCTGGGCTGCCCCGGCTCCCTGGGCCCTGCTGCTTTGCTGGGGGTCTCCATGCCCGAAACCCACTCCCCACGGGTTCTCCTTCGTGGGGAAGCAGGATTGGGCGCGCGAAGGCCTTCTGCGCCCAGGCCCCAGACATGCGCCCTGAGCCAGCTCGGCCGCTCAGCGCCGAGGGCCCGTCGCACAGATGGCTCGAAACAATCTTCTGGCAGCTGCACTCTGCAAAGGGAAACTCTCCTCGGGCAGCAAACCACAGCCCCAACGCGCCTCGGATCGAGAAAGCAACGCAAGCCGTTTTCGCCCCCGGCCCCCCGCTCTCCATAGGGCGAACCGGGGCTGGGCTGCCCCGGCTCCCTGGCCCTGCTGCTTTGCTGGGGGTCTCCGGTGCCGGAAACCCACTCCCCACGGGTTCTCCTTCGTGGGGAAGCAGGATTGGGCGCGCGAAGGCCTTCTGCGCCCAGGCCCCAGCCAAGCCACCTGAGCCAGGTCGGCCGCTCAGCGCCAAAGTCCCGTCGCACTGATGGCCCCAAACGAGCTGGCAGCTGCATTCTGCAAAGGGAAACTCTCCGCGGGCAGCAAACCACAGCCCCAACGTGCCTCGGATCGAGAAAGCAACGCAAGGCCTTCTGGTCCCCGGCCCCCCGCTCTCCATAGGGCGAACCGGGGCTGGGCTGCCCCGGCTCCCTGGGCCCTGCTGCTTTGCTGGGGATCTCCGGTGCCCGAAACCCACTCCCCACGGGTTCTCCTTCGTGGGGAAGCAGGATTGGGCGCGCGAAGGCCTTCTGCGCCCAGGCCCCAGCCATGCCCCCTGAGCCAGCTCGGCCTCTCAGCGCCAAGGCCCCGTCGCACCGACGGCCCCAAACAATCTTCTGGCAGCTGCATTCTGCAAAGGGAAACTCTCCTCGGGCAGCAAACCACAGCCCCAACGCGCCTCGGATCGAGAAAGTAACGCAAGCCGTTTTCGCTCCCGGCCCCCCCCACTCAATAGGGCTAACCGGGGCTGGGCTGCCCTGGCTCCTTGTGCCCTGCTGCTTTGCTGGAGGTCTCCGGTGCCCGAAACCCACTCCCCACGGGTTCTCCTTCGTGGGGAAGCAGGATTGGGCGCGCGAAGGCCTTCTGCGCCCAGGCCCCAGCCATGCCCCCTGAGCCAGCTCGGCGACTCAGCGCCGAGGCCCCGTCGCACCGACGGCCCCAAACAATCTTCTGGCAGCTGCATTCTGCAAAGGGAAACTCTCCTCGGGCAGCAAACCACAGCCCCAACGCGCCTCGGATCGAGAAAGCAACGCAAGCCGTTTTCGCCCCCGGCCCCCCGCTCTCCATAGGGCTAAACGGGGCTGGTCTGCCCAAGCTCCCTGGGCCCTGCTGCTTTGCTGGGGGTCTCCGGTGCCCGAAACCCACTCCCCACGGGTTCTCCTTCGTGGGGAAGCAGGATTGGGCGCGCGAAGCCCTCTGCGCCCAGGCCCCATCCATGCCCCCTGAGCCAGCTCGGCCGCTCAGCGCCGAGGGCCCGTCGCAACGACGGCCCCAAACGAGCTTCTGGCAGCTGCATTCTGTAAAGGGAAACTCTCCTCGGGCAGCCAACCACAGCCCCAATGCGCCTCGGATCGAGAAAACAATGCAAGCGTTTTCACACCCGGCACCACGCTCTCCATATGGCGAACCGGGGCTGGGCTGCCCCGACTACCTGGGCCCTGCTGCTTTGCTGGGGGTCTCCATGCCCGAAACCCACTCCCCACGGGTTCTCCTTCGTGGGGAAGCAGGATTGGGCGCGCGAAGGCCTTCTGCGCCCAGGCCCCAGACATGCGCCCTGAGTCAGCTTGGCCGCTCAGCGCTAGAGGGCCCGTCGCACAGATGGCTCGAAACAATCTTCTGGCAGCTGCATTCTGCAAAGGGAAACTCTCCTCGGGCAGCCAACCACAGCCCCAACGCGCCTCGGATCGAGAAAGCAACGCAAGCCGTTTTCGCCCCCGGCCCCCCGCTCTCCATAGGGGGAACCGGGGCTGGGCTGCCCCGGCTCCCTGGCCCTGCTGCTTTGCTGGGGGTCTCCGGTGCCCGAAACCCACTCCCCACGGGTTCTCCTTCGTGGGGAAGCAGGATTGGGCGCGCGAAGGCCTTCTGCGCCCAGGCCCCAGCCAAGCCACCTGAGCCAGGTCAGCCGCTCAGCGCCAAAGTCCCGTCGCACTGATGGCCCCAAACGAGCTGGCAGCTGCATTCTGCAAAGGGAAACTCTCCTCGGGCAGCAAACCACAGCCCCAACGCGCCTCGGATCGAGAAAGCAACGCAAGCCGTTTTCGCCCCCGGCCCCCCGCTCTCCAGAGCGAACCGGGGCTGGGCTGCCCTGGCTCCTTGGGCCCTGCTGCTTTGCTGGGGATCTCCGGTGCCCGAAACCCACTCCCCACGGGTTCTCCTTCGTGGGGAAGCAGGATTGGGCGCGCGAAGGCCTTCTGCGCCCAGGCCCCAGCCATGCCCCCTGAGCCAGCTCGGCGACTCAGCGCCGAGGCCCCGTCGCACCGACGGCCCCAAACAATCTTCTGGCAGCTGCATTCTGCAAAGGGAAACTCTCCTCGGGCAGCAAACCACAGCCCCAACGCGCCTCGGATCGAGAAAGCAACGCAAGCCGTTTTCGCCCCCGGCCCCCCGCTCTCCATAGGGCTAAACGGGGCTGGTCTGCCCAAGCTCCCTGGGCCCTGCTGCTTTGCTGGGGGTCTCCGGTGCCCGAAACCCACTCCCCACGGGTTCTCCTTCGTGGGGAAGCAGGATTGGGCGCGCGAAGCCCTCTGCGCCCAGGCCCCATCCATGCCCCCTGAGCCAGCTCGGCCGCTCAGCGCCGAGGGCCCGTCGCAACGACGGCCCCAAACGAGCTTCTGGCAGCTGCATTCTGTAAAGGGAAACTCTCCTCGGGCAGCCAACCACAGCCCCAATGCGCCTCGGATCGAGAAAACAATGCAAGCGTTTTCACACCCGGCACCACGCTCTCCATATGGCGAACCGGGGCTGGGCTGCCCCGACTACCTGGGCCCTGCTGCTTTGCTGGGGGTCTCCATGCCCGAAACCCACTCCCCACGGGTTCTCCTTCGTGGGGAAGCAGGATTGGGCGCGCGAAGGCCTTCTGCGCCCAGGCCCCAGACATGCGCCCTGAGTCAGCTCGGCCGCTCAGCGCTAGAGGGCCCGTCGCACAGATGGCTCGAAACAATCTTCTGGCAGCTGCACTCTGCAAAGGGAAACTCTCCTCGGGCAGCAAACCACACCCCCAACGCGCCTCGGATCGAGAAAGCAACGCAAGCCGTTTTCGCCCCCGGACCCCCGCTCTCCATAGAGCGAACCTGGGCTTGGCTGCCCAGGCTCCCTGGGCCCTGGGGCTTTGCTGGGTGTCTCCGGTGCCCGAAGCCCAATCCCCCGGGTTCTCCTTCGTGGGGAAGTAGGATTGGGCGCGCGAAGGCCTTCTGCGCCCAGGCCCCAGACATGCGCCCTGAGTCAGCTTGGCCGCTCAGCGCAAGAGGGCCCGTCGCACAGATGGCTCGAAACAATCTTCTGGCAGCTGCATTCTGCAAAGGGAAACTCTCCTCGGGCAGCCAACCACAGCCCCAACGCGCCTCGGATCGAGAAAGCAACGCAAGCCGTTTTCGCCCCCGGCCCCCCGCTCTCCATAGGGCGAACCGGGGCTGGGCTGCCCCGGCTCCCTGGCCCTGCTGCTTTGCTGGGGGTCTCCGGTGCCCGAAACCCACTCCCCACGGGTTCTCCTTCGTGGGGAAGCAGGATTGGGCGCGCGAAGGCCTTCTGCGCCCAGGCCCCAGCCAAGCCACCTGAGCCAGGTCGGCCGCTCAGCGCCAAAGTCCCGTCGCACTGATGGCCCCAAACGAGCTGGCAGCTGCATTCTGCAAAGGGAAACTCTCCGCGGGCAGCAAACCACAGCCCCAACGTGCCTCGGATCGAGAAAGCAACGCAAGGCCTTCTGGTCCCCGGCCCCCCGCTCTCCATTTGGCGAACCGGGGCTGGGCTGCCCCGGCTCCCTGGGCCCTGCTGCTTTGCTGGGGATCTCCGGTGCCCGAAACCCACTCCCCACGGGTTCTCCTTCGTGGGGAAGCAGGATTGGGCGCGCGAAGGCCTTCTGCGCCCAGGCCCCAGCCATGCCCCCTGAGCCAGCTCGGCCTCTCAGCGCCAAGGCCCCGTCGCACCGACGGCCCCAAACAATCTTCTGGCAGCTGCATTCTGCAAAGGGAAACTCTCCTCGGGCAGCAAACCACAGCCCCAACGCGCCTCGGATCGAGAAAGTAACGCAAGCCGTTTTCGCCCCCGGCCCCCCCAACTCAATAGGGCTAACCGGGGCTGGGCTGCCCTGGCTCCTTGTTCCCTGCTGCTTTGCTGGAGGTCTCCGGTGCCCGAAACCCACTCCCCACGGGTTCTCCTTCGTGGGGAAGCAGGATTGGGCCCGCGAAAGCCTTCTGGGCCCAGGCCCGAGCCTTGCCCCCTGAGCCAGCTCGGCCGCTCAGCGCCGAGGCCCCGTCGCACCGACGGCCCCAAACAATCTTCTGGCAGCTGCATTCTGCAAAGGGAAACTCTCCTCGGGCAGCAAACCACAGCCCCAACGTGCCTCGGATCGAGAAAGCAACGCAAGCCGTTTTCGCCCCCGGCCCCCCACTCTCCAGAGCGAACCGGGGCTGGCTGCCCTGGCTCCTTGGTCCCTGCTGCTTTGCTGGGGATCTCCGGTGCCCGAAACCCACTCCCCACGGGTTCTCCTTCGTGGGGAAGCAGGATTGGGCGCGCGAAGGCCTTCTGCGCCCAGGCCCCAGCCATGCCCCCTGAGCCAGCTCGGCGACTCAGCGCCGAGGCCCCGTCGCACCGACGGCCCCAAACAATCTTCTGGCAGCTGCATTCTGCAAAGGGAAACTCTCCTCGGGCAGCAAACCACAGCCCCAACGCGCCTCGGATCGAGAAAGCAACGCAAGCCGTTTTCGCCCCCGGCCCCCCGCTCTCCATAGGGCTAAACGGGGCTGGTCTGCCCAAGCTCCCTGGGCCCTGCTGCTTTGCTGGGGATCTCCGGTGCCCGAAACCCACTCCCCACGGGTTCTCCTTCGTGGGGAAGCAGGATTGGGCGCGCGAAGCCCTCTGCGCCCAGGCCCCATCCATGCCCCCTGAGCCAGCTCGGCCGCTCAGCGCCGAGGGCCCGTCGCAACGACGGCCCCAAACGAGCTTCTGGCAGCTGCATTCTGTAAAGGGAAACTCTCCTCGGGCAGCCAACCACAGCCCCAATGCGCCTCGGATCGAGAAAACAATGCAAGCGTTTTCACACCCGGCACCACGCTCTCCATATGGCGAACCGGGGCTGGGCTGCCCCGACTACCTGGGCCCTGCTGCTTTGCTGGGGGTCTCCATGCCCGAAACCCACTCCCCACGGGTTCTCCTTCGTGGGGAAGCAGGATTGGGCGCGCGAAGGCCTTCTGCGCCCAGGCCCCAGACATGCGCCCTGAGTCAGCTCGGCCGCTCAGCGCTAGAGGGCCCGTCGCACAGATGGCTCGAAACAATCTTCTGGCAGCTGCACTCTGCAAAGGGAAACTCTCCTCGGGCAGCAAACCACACCCCCAACGCGCCTCGGATCGAGAAAGCAACGCAAGCCGTTTTCGCCCCCGGACCCCCGCTCTCCATAGAGCGAACTTGGGCTTGGCTGCCCAGGCTCCCTGGGCCCTGGGGCTTTGCTGGGTGTCTCCGGTGCCCGAAGCCCAATCCCCCGGGTTCTCCTTCGTGGGGAAGTAGGATTGGGCGCGCGAAGGCCTTCTGCGCCCAGGCCCCAGACATGCGCCCTGAGTCAGCTTGGCCGCTCAGCGCAAGAGGGCCCGTCGCACAGATGGCTCGAAACAATCTTCTGGCAGCTGCATTCTGCAAAGGGAAACTCTCCTCGGGCAGCCAACCACAGCCCCAACGCGCCTCGGATCGAGAAAGCAACGCAAGCCGTTTTCGCCCCCGGCCCCCCGCTCTCCATTTGGCGAACCGGGGCTGTGCTGCCCCGGCTCCCTGGGCCCTGCTGCTTTGCTGGGCATCTCCGGTGCCCGAAACCCACTCCCCACGGGTTCTCCTTCGTGGGGAAGCAGGATTGGGCGCGCGAAGGCCTTCTGCGCCCAGGCCCCAGCCATGCCCCCTGAGCCAGCTCGGCCTCTCAGCGCCAAGGCCCCGTCGCACCGACGGCCCCAAACAATCTTCTGGCAGCTGCATTCTGCAAAGGGAAACTCTCCTCGGGCAGCAATCCACAGCCCCAACGCGCCTCGGATCGAGAAAGTAACGCAAGCCGTTTTCGCCCCCGGCCCCCCCAACTCAATAGGGCTAACCGGGGCTGGGCTGCCCTGGCTCCTTGTGCCCTGCTGCTTTGCTGGAGGTCTCCGGTGCCCGAAACCCACTCCCCACGGGTTCTCCTTCGTGGGGAAGCAGGATTGGGCCTGCGAAAGCCTTCTGGGCCCAGGCCCGAGCCTTGCCCCCTGAGCCAGCTCGGCCGCTGAGCGCCGAGGCCCCGTCGCACCGACGGCCCCAAACAATCTTCTGGCAGCTGCATTCTGCAAAGGGAAACTCTCCTCGGGCAGCAAACCACAGCCCCAACGTGCCACGGATCGAGAAAGCAACGCAAGCCGTTTTCGCCCCCGGCCCCCCGCTCTCCAGAGCGAACCGGGGCTGGGCTGCCCTGGCTCCTTGGTCCCTGCTGCTTTGCTGGGGATCTCCGGTGCCCGAAACCCACTCCCCACGGGTTCTCCTTCGTGGGGAAGCAGGATTGGGCGCGCGAAGCCCTCTGCGCCCAGGCCCCATCCATGCCCCCTGAGCCAGCTCGGCCGCTCAGCGCCGAGGGCCCGTCGCAACGACGGCCCCAAACGAGCTTCTGGCAGCTGCATTCTGTAAAGGGAAACTCTCCTCGGGCAGCCAACCACAGCCCCAATGCGCCTCGGATCGAGAAAACAATGCAAGCGTTTTCACACCCGGCACCACGCTCTCCATATGGCGAACCGGGGCTGGGCTGCCCCGGCTCCCTGGGCCCTGCTGCTTTGCTGGGGGTCTCCATGCCCGAAACCCACTCCCCACGGGTTCTCCTTCGTGGGGAAGCAGGATTGGGCGCGCGAAGGCCTTCTGCGCCCAGGCCCCAGACATGCGCCCTGAGCCAGCTCGGCCGCTCAGCGCCGAGGGCCCGTCGCACAGATGGCTCGAAACAATCTTCTGGCAGCTGCACTCTGCAAAGGGAAACTCTCCTCGGGCAGCAAACCACAGCCCCAACGCGCCTCGGATCGAGAAAGCAACGCAAGCCGTTTTCGCCCCCGGCCCCCCGCTCTCCATAGGGCGAACCGGGGCTGGGCTGCCCCGGCTCCCTGGCCCTGCTGCTTTGCTGGGGGTCTCCGGTGCCGGAAACCCACTCCCCACGGGTTCTCCTTCGTGGGGAAGCAGGATTGGGCGCGCGAAGGCCTTCTGCGCCCAGGCCCCAGCCAAGCCACCTGAGCCAGGTCGGCCGCTCAGCGCCAAAGTCCCGTCGCACTGATGGCCCCAAACGAGCTGGCAGCTGCATTCTGCAAAGGGAAACTCTCCGCGGGCAGCAAACCACAGCCCCAACGTGCCTCGGATCGAGAAAGCAACGCAAGGCCTTCTGGTCCCCGGCCCCCCGCTCTCCATAGGGCGAACCGGGGCTGGGCTGCCCCGGCTCCCTGGGCCCTGCTGCTTTGCTGGGGATCTCCGGTGCCCGAAACCCACTCCCCACGGGTTCTCCTTCGTGGGGAAGCAGGATTGGGCGCGCGAAGGCCTTCTGCGCCCAGGCCCCAGCCATGCCCCCTGAGCCAGCTCGGCCTCTCAGCGCCAAGGCCCCGTCGCACCGACGGCCCCAAACAATCTTCTGGCAGCTGCATTCTGCAAAGGGAAACTCTCCTCGGGCAGCAAACCACAGCCCCAACGCGCCTCGGATCGAGAAAGTAACGCAAGCCGTTTTCGCTCCCGGCCCCCCCCACTCAATAGGGCTAACCGGGGCTGGGCTGCCCTGGCTCCTTGTGCCCTGCTGCTTTGCGGGAGGTCTCCGGTGCCCGAAACCCACTCCCCACGGGTTCTCCTTCGTGGGGAAGCAGGATTGGGCGCGCGAAGGCCTTCTGCGCCCAGGCCCCAGCCATGCCCCCTGAGCCAGCTCGGCGACTCAGCGCCGAGGCCCCGTCGCACCGACGGCCCCAAACAATCTTCTGGCAGCTGCATTCTGCAAAGGGAAACTCTCCTCGGGCAGCAAACCACAGCCCCAACGCGCCTCGGATCGAGAAAGCAACGCAAGCCGTTTTCGCCCCCGGCCCCCCGCTCTCCATAGGGCTAAACGGGGCTGGTCTGCCCAAGCTCCCTGGGCCCTGCTGCTTTGCTGGGGGTCTCCGGTGCCCGAAACCCACTCCCCACGGGTTCTCCTTCGTGGGGAAGCAGGATTGGGCGCGCGAAGCCCTCTGCGCCCAGGCCCCATCCATGCCCCCTGAGCCAGCTCGGCCGCTCAGCGCCGAGGGCCCGTCGCAACGACGGCCCCAAACGAGCTTCTGGCAGCTGCATTCTGTAAAGGGAAACTCTCCTCGGGCAGCCAACCACAGCCCCAATGCGCCTCGGATCGAGAAAACAATGCAAGCGTTTTCACACCCGGCACCACGCTCTCCATATGGCGAACCGGGGCTGGGCTGCCCCGACTACCTGGGCCCTGCTGCTTTGCTGGGGGTCTCCATGCCCGAAACCCACTCCCCACGGGTTCTCCTTCGTGGGGAAGCAGGATTGGGCGCGCGAAGGCCTTCTGCGCCCAGGCCCCAGACATGCGCCCTGAGTCAGCTTGGCCGCTCAGCGCTAGAGGGCCCGTCGCACAGATGGCTCGAAACAATCTTCTGGCAGCTGCATTCTGCAAAGGGAAACTCTCCTCGGGCAGCCAACCACAGCCCCAACGCGCCTCGGATCGAGAAAGCAACGCAAGCCGTTTTCGCCCCCGGCCCCCCGCTCTCCATAGGGCGAACCGGGGCTGGGCTGCCCCGGCTCCCTGGCCCTGCTGCTTTGCTGGGGGTCTCCGGTGCCCGAAACCCACTCCCCACGGGTTCTCCTTCGTGGGGAAGCAGGATTGGGCGCGCGAAGGCCTTCTGCGCCCAGGCCCCAGCCAAGCCACCTGAGCCAGGTCAGCCGCTCAGCGCCAAAGTCCCGTCGCACTGATGGCCCCAAACGAGCTGGCAGCTGCATTCTGCAAAGGGAAACTCTCCGCGGGCAGCAAACCACAGCCCCAACGTGCCTCGGATCGAGAAAGCAACGCAAGGCCTTCTGGTCCCCGGCCCCCCGCTCTCCATTTGGCGAACCGGGGCTGGGCTGCCCCGGCTCCCTGGGCCCTGCTGCTTTGCTGGGGATCTCCGGTGCCCGAAACCCACTCCCCACGGGTTCTCCTTCGTGGGGAAGCAGGATTGGGCGCGCGAAGGCCTTCTGCGCCCAGGCCCCAGCCATGCCCCCTGAGCCAGCTCGGCCTCTCAGCGCCAAGGCCCCGTCGCACCGACGGCCCCAAACAATCTTCTGGCAGCTGCATTCTGCAAAGGGAAACTCTCCTCGGGCAGCAAACCACAGCCCCAACGCGCCTCGGATCGAGAAAGTAACACAAGCCGTTTTCGCTCCCGGCCCCCCCCACTCAATAGGGCTAACCGGGGCTGGGCTGCCCTGGCTCCTTGTGCCCTGCTGCTTTGCTGGAGGTCTCCGGTGCCCGAAACCCACTCCCCACGGGTTCTCCTTCGTGGGGAAGCAGGATTGGGCCCGCGAAAGCCTTCTGGGCCCAGGCCCGAGCCTTGCCCCCTGAGCCAGCTCGGCCGCTCAGCGCCGAGGCCCCGTCGCACCGACGGCCCCAAACAATCTTCTGGCAGCTGCATTCTGCAAAGGGAAACTCTCCTCGGGCAGCAAACCACAGCCCCAACGCGCCTCGGATCGAGAAAGCAACGCAAGCCGTTTTCGCCCCCGGCCCCCCGCTCTCCAGAGCGAACCGGGGCTGGGCTGCCCTGGCTCCTTGGGCCCTGCTGCTTTGCTGGGGATCTCCGGTGCCCGAAACCCACTCCCCACGGGTTCTCCTTCGTGGGGAAGCAGGATTGGGCGCGCGAAGGCCTTCTGCGCCCAGGCCCCAGCCATGCCCCCTGAGCCAGCTCGGCGACTCAGCGCCGAGGCCCCGTCGCACCGACGGCCCCAAACAATCTTCTGGCAGCTGCATTCTGCAAAGGGAAACTCTCCTCGGGCAGCAAACCACAGCCCCAACGCGCCTCGGATCGAGAAAGCAACGCAAGCCGTTTTCGCCCCCGGCCCCCCGCTCTCCATAGGGCTAAACGGGGCTGGTCTGCCCAAGCTCCCTGGGCCCTGCTGCTTTGCTGGGGGTCTCCGGTGCCCGAAACCCACTCCCCACGGGTTCTCCTTCGTGGGGAAGCAGGATTGGGCGCGCGAAGCCCTCTGCGCCCAGGCCCCATCCATGCCCCCTGAGCCAGCTCGGCCGCTCAGCGCCGAGGGCCCGTCGCAACGACGGCCCCAAACGAGCTTCTGGCAGCTGCATTCTGTAAAGGGAAACTCTCCTCGGGCAGCCAACCACAGCCCCAATGCGCCTCGGATCGAGAAAACAATGCAAGCGTTTTCACACCCGGCACCACGCTCTCCATATGGCGAACCGGGGCTGGGCTGCCCCGACTACCTGGGCCCTGCTGCTTTGCTGGGGGTCTCCATGCCCGAAACCCACTCCCCACGGGTTCTCCTTCGTGGGGAAGCAGGATTGGGCGCGCGAAGGCCTTCTGCGCCCAGGCCCCAGACATGCGCCCTGAGTCAGCTTGGCCGCTCAGCGCTAGAGGGCCCGTCGCACAGATGGCTCGAAACAATCTTCTGGCAGCTGCATTCTGCAAAGGGAAACTCTCCTCGGGCAGCCAACCACAGCCCCAACGCGCCTCGGATCGAGAAAGCAACGCAAGCCGTTTTCGCCCCCGGCCCCCCGCTCTCCATAGGGCGAACCGGGGCTGGGCTGCCCCGGCTCCCTGGCCCTGCTGCTTTGCTGGGGGTCTCCGGTGCCCGAAACCCACTCCCCACGGGTTCTCCTTCGTGGGGAAGCAGGATTGGGCGCGCGAAGGCCTTCTGCGCCCAGGCCCCAGCCAAGCCACCTGAGCCAGGTCAGCCGCTCAGCGCCAAAGTCCCGTCGCACTGATGGCCCCAAACGAGCTGGCAGCTGCATTCTGCAAAGGGAAACTCTCCGCGGGCAGCAAACCACAGCCCCAACGTGCCTCGGATCGAGAAAGCAACGCAAGGCCTTCTGGTCCCCGGCCCCCCGCTCTCCATTTGGCGAACCGGGGCTGGGCTGCCCCGGCTCCCTGGGCCCTGCTGCTTTGCTGGGGATCTCCGGTGCCCGAAACCCACTCCCCACGGGTTCTCCTTCGTGGGGAAGCAGGATTGGGCGCGCGAAGGCCTTCTGCGCCCAGGCCCCAGCCATGCCCCCTGAGCCAGCTCGGCCTCTCAGCGCCAAGGCCCCGTCGCACCGACGGCCCCAAACAATCTTCTGGCAGCTGCATTCTGCAAAGGGAAACTCTCCTCGGGCAGCAAACCACAGCCCCAACGCGCCTCGGATCGAGAAAGTAACGCAAGCCGTTTTCGCTCCCGGCCCCCCCCACTCAATAGGGCTAACCGGGGCTGGGCTGCCCTGGCTCCTTGTGCCCTGCTGCTTTGCTGGAGGTCTCCGGTGCCCGAAACCCACTCCCCACGGGTTCTCCTTCGTGGGGAAGCAGGATTGGGCCCGCGAAAGCCTTCTGGGCCCAGGCCCGAGCCTTGCCCCCTGAGCCAGCTCGGCCGCTGAGCGCCGAGGCCCCGTCGCACCGACGGCCCCAAACAATCTTCTGGCAGCTGCATTCTGCAAAGGGAAACTCTCCTCGGGCAGCAAACCACAGCCCCAACGCGCCTCGGATCGAGAAAGCAACGCAAGCCGTTTTCGCCCCCGGCCCCCCGCTCTCCAGAGCGAACCGGGGCTGGGCTGCCCTGGCTCCTTGGGCCCTGCTGCTTTGCTGGGGGTCTCCGGTGCCCGAAACCCACTCCCCACGGGTTCTCCTTCGTGGGGAAGCAGGATTGGGCGCGCGAAGGCCTTCTGCGCCCAGGCCCCAGCCATGCCCCCTGAGCCAGCTCGGCGACTCAGCGCCGAGGCCCCGTCGCACCGACGGCCCCAAACAATCTTCTGGCAGCTGCATTCTGCAAAGGGAAACTCTCCTCGGGCAGCAAACCACAGCCCCAACGCGCCTCGGATCGAGAAAGCAACGCAAGCCGTTTTCGCCCCCGGCCCCCCGCTCTCCATAGGGCTAAACGGGGCTGGTCTGCCCAAGCTCCCTGGGCCCTGCTGCTTTGCTGGGGGTCTCCGGTGCCCGAAACCCACTCCCCACGGGTTCTCCTTCGTGGGGAAGCAGGATTGGGCGCGCGAAGCCCTCTGCGCCCAGGCCCCATCCATGCCCCCTGAGCCAGCTCGGCCGCTCAGCGCCGAGGGCCCGTCGCAACGACGGCCCCAAACGAGCTTCTGGCAGCTGCATTCTGTAAAGGGAAACTCTCCTCGGGCAGCCAACCACAGCCCCAATGCGCCTCGGATCGAGAAAACAATGCAAGCGTTTTCACACCCGGCACCACGCTCTCCATATGGCGAACCGGGGCTGGGCTGCCCCGGCTCCCTGGGCCCTGCTGCTTTGCTGGGGGTCTCCATGCCCGAAACCCACTCCCCACGGGTTCTCCTTCGTGGGGAAGCAGGATTGGGCGCGCGAAGGCCTTCTGCGCCCAGGCCCCAGACATGCGCCCTGAGTCAGCTTGGCCGCTCAGCGCTAGAGGGCCCGTCGCACAGATGGCTCGAAACAATCTTCTGGCAGCTGCATTCTGCAAAGGGAAACTCTCCTCGGGCAGCCAACCACAGCCCCAACGCGCCTCGGATCGAGAAAGCAACGCAAGCCGTTTTCGCCCCCGGCCCCCCGCTCTCCATAGGGCGAACCGGGGCTGGGCTGCCCCGGCTCCCTGGCCCTGCTGCTTTGCTGGGGGTCTCCGGTGCCCGAAACCCACTCCCCACGGGTTCTCCTTCGTGGGGAAGCAGGATTGGGCGCGCGAAGGCCTTCTGCGCCCAGGCCCCAGCCAAGCCACCTGAGCCAGGTCGGCCGCTCAGCGCCAAAGTCCCGTCGCACTGATGGCCCCAAACGAGCTGGCAGCTGCATTCTGCAAAGGGAAACTCTCCGCGGGCAGCAAACCACAGCCCCAACGTGCCTCGGATCGAGAAAGCAACGCAAGGCCTTCTGGTCCCCGCCCCCCCGCTCTCCATAGGGCGAACCGGGGCTGGGCTGCCCTGGCTCCCTGGGCCCTGCTGCTTTGCTGGGGATCTCCGGTGCCCGAAACCCACTCCCCACGGGTTCTCCTTCGTGGGGAAGCAGGATTGGGCGCGCGAAGGCCTTCTGCGCCCAGGCCCCAGCCATGCCCCCTGAGCCAGCTCGGCCTCTCAGCGCCAAGGCCCCGTCGCACCGACGGCCCCAAACAATCTTCTGGCAGCTGCATTCTGCAAAGGGAAACTCTCCTCGGGCAGCAAACCACAGCCCCAACGCGCCTCGGATCGAGAAAGTAACGCAAGCCGTTTTCGCCCCCGGCCCCCCCCACTCAATAGGGCTAACCGGGGCTGGGCTGCCCTGGCTCCTTGTGCCCTGCTGCTTTGCTGGAGGTCTCCGGTGCCCGAAACCCACTCCCCACGGGTTCTCCTTCGTGGGGAAGCAGGATTGGGCGCGCGAAGCCCTCTGCGCCCAGGCCCCATCCATGCCCCCTGAGCCAGCTCGGCCGCTCAGCGCCGAGGGCCCGTCGCAACGACGGCCCCAAACGAGCTTCTGGCAGCTGCATTCTGTAAAGGGAAACTCTCCTCGGGCAGCCAACCACAGCCCCAATGCGCCTCGGATCGAGAAAACAATGCAAGCGTTTTCACACCCGGCACCACGCTCTCCATATGGCGAACCGGGGCTGGGCTGCCCCGACTACCTGGGACCTGCTGCTTTGCTGGGGGTCTCCATGCCCGAAACCCACTCCCCACGGGTTCTCCTTCGTGGGGAAGCAGGATTGGGCGCGCGAAGGCCTTCTGCGCCCAGGCCCCAGACATGCGCCCTGAGTCAGCTTGGCCGCTCAGCGCTAGAGGGCCCGTCGCACAGATGGCTCGAAACAATCTTCTGGCAGCTGCATTCTGCAAAGGGAAACTCTCCTCGGGCAGCCAACCACAGCCCCAACGCGCCTCGGATCGAGAAAGCAACGCAAGCCGTTTTCGCCCCCGGCCCCCCGCTCTCCATAGGGCGAACCGGGGCTGGGCTGCCCCGGCTCCCTGGCCCTGCTGCTTTGCTGGGGGTCTCCGGTGCCCGAAACCCACTCCCCACGGGTTCTCCTTCGTGGGGAAGCAGGATTGGGCGCGCGAAGGCCTTCTGCGCCCAGGCCCCAGCCAAGCCACCTGAGCCAGGTCGGCCGCTCAGCGCCAAAGTCCCGTCGCACTGATGGCCCCAAACGAGCTGGCAGCTGCATTCTGCAAAGGGAAACTCTCCGCGGGCAGCAAACCACAGCCCCAACGTGCCTCGGATCGAGAAAGCAACGCAAGGCCTTCTGGTCCCCGGCCCCCCGCTCTCCATTTGGCGAACCGGGGCTGGGCTGCCCCGGCTCCCTGGGCCCTGCTGCTTTGCTGGGGATCTCCGGTGCCCGAAACCCACTCCCCACGGGTTCTCCTTCGTGGGGAAGCAGGATTGGGCGCGCGAAGGCCTTCTGCGCCCAGGCCCCAGCCATGCCCCCTGAGCCAGCTCGGCCTCTCAGCGCCAAGGCCCCGTCGCACCGACGGCCCCAAACAATCTTCTGGCAGCTGCATTCTGCAAAGGGAAACTCTCCTCGGGCAGCAAACCACAGCCCCAACGCGCCTCGGATCGAGAAAGTAACGCAAGCCGTTTTCGCTCCCGGCCCCCCCCACTCAATAGGGCTAACCGGGGCTGGGCGGCCCTGGCTCCTTGTGCCCTGCTGCTTTGCTGGAGGTCTCCGGTGCCCGAAACCCACTCCCCACGGGTTCTCCTTCGTGGGGAAGCAGGATTGGGCCCGCGAAAGCCTTCTGGGCCCAGGCCCGAGCCTTGCCCCCTGAGCCAGCTCGGCCGCTGAGCGCCGAGGCCCCGTCGCACCGACGGCCCCAAACAATCTTCTGGCAGCTGCATTCTGCAAAGGGAAACTCTCCTCGGGCAGCAAACCACAGCCCCAACGCGCCTCGGATCGAGAAAGCAACGCAAGCCGTTTTCGCCCCCGGCCCCCCGCTCTCCAGAGCGAACCGGGGCTGGGCTGCCCTGGCTCCTTGGGCCCTGCTGCTTTGCTGGGGGTCTCCGGTGCCCGAAACCCACTCCCCACGGGTTCTCCTTCGTGGGGAAGCAGGATTGGGCGCGCGAAGCCCTCTGCGCCCAGGCCCCATCCATGCCCCCTGAGCCAGCTCGGCCGCTCAGCGCCGAGGGCCCGTCGCAACGACGGCCCCAAACGAGCTTCTGGCAGCTGCATTCTGTAAAGGGAAACTCTCCTCGGGCAGCAAACCACAGCCCCAACGTGCCTCGGATCGAGAAAGCAACGCAAGGCCTTCTGGTCCCCGGCCCCCCGCTCTCCATTTGGCGAACCGGGGCTGGGCTGCCCCGGCTCCCTGGGCCCTGCTGCTTTGCTGGGGGTCTCCATGCCCGAAACCCACTCCCCACGGGTTCTCCTTCGTGGGGAAGCAGGATTGGGCGCGCGAAGGCCTTCTGCGCCCAGGCCCCAGACATGCGCCCTGAGTCAGCTCGGCCGCTCAGCGCTAGAGGGCCCGTCGCACAGATGGCTCGAAACAATCTTCTGGCAGCTGCACTCTGCAAAGGGAAACTCTCCTCGGGCAGCAAACCACACCCCCAACGCGCCTCGGATCGAGAAAGCAACGCAAGCCGTTTTCGCCCCCGGACCCCCGCTCTCCATAGAGCGAACCTGGGCTTGGCTGCCCAGGCTCCCTGGGCCCTGCTGCTTTGCTGGGTGTCTCCGGTGCCCGAAGCCCACTCCCCCGGGTTCTCCTTCGTGGGGAAGTAGGATTGGGCGCGCGAAGGCCTTCTGCGCCCAGGCCCCAGACATGCGCCCTGAGTCAGCTTGGCCGCTCAGCGCTAGAGGGCCCGTCGCACAGATGGCTGGAAACAATCTTCTGGCAGCTGCATTCTGCAAAGGGAAACTCTCCTCGGGCAGCCAACCACAGCCCCAATGCGCCTCGGATCGAGAAAACAATGCAAGCGTTTTCGCCCCCGGCCCCCCGCTCTCCAAAGGGCTAATCGGGGCTGGGCTGCCCCGGCTCCCTGGGCCCTGCTGCTTTGCTGGGGGTCTTGGGTGCCCGAAACCCACTCCCCACGGGTTCTCCTTCGTGGGGAAGCAGGATTGGGTGCGCAAAGTCCTTCTGCGCCCAGGCCCCAGACATGCGCCCTGAGCCAGCTCGGCCGCTCAGCGCCGAGGGCCCGTCGCACAGATGGCTCGAAACAATCTTCTGGCAGCTGCACTCTGCAAAGGGAAACTCTCCTCGGGCAGCAAACCACAGCCCCAACGCGCCTCGGATCGAGAAAGCAACGCAAGCCGTTTTCGCCCCCGGCCCCCCGCTCTCCATAGGGCGAACCGGGGCTGGGCTGCCCCGGCTCCCTGGCCCTGCTGCTTTGCTGGGGGTCTCCGGTGCCCGAAACCCACTCCCCACGGGTTCTCCTTCGTGGGGAAGCAGGATTGGGCGCGCGAAGGCCTTCTGCGCCCAGGCCCCAGCCATGCCCCCTGAGCCAGCTCGGCGACTCAGCGCCGAGGCCCCGTCGCACCGACGGCCCCAAACAATCTTCTGGCAGCTGCATTCTGCAAAGGGAAACTCTCCTCGGGCAGCAAACCACAGCCCCAACGCGCCTCGGATCGAGAAAGCAACGCAAGCCGTTTTCGCCCCCGGCCCCCCGCTCTCCATAGGGCGAACCGGGGCTGGGCTGCCCCGGCTCCCTGGCCCTGCTGCTTTGCTGGGGGTCTCCGGTGCCCGAAACCCACTCCCCATGGGTTCTCCTTCGTGGGGAAGCAGGATTGGGCGCGCGAAGGCCTTCTGCGCCCAGGCCCCAGCCAAGCCACCTGAGCCAGGTCCGCCGCTCAGCGCCAAAGTCCCGTCGCACTGATGGCCCCAAACGAGCTGGCAGCTGCATTCTGCAAAGGGAAACTCTCCGCGGGCAGCAAACCACAGCCCCAACGCTCCTCGTTTAGAGAAAGCAACGCAAGGCCTTCTGGTCCCCGGCCCCCCGCTCTCCATAGGGCGAACCGGGGCTGGGCTGCCCCGGCTCCCTGGGCCCTGCTGCTTTGCTGGGGATCTCCGGTGTCCGAAACCCACTCCCCACGGGTTCTCCTTCGTGGGGAAGCAGGATTGGGCGCGCGAAGGCCTTCTGCGCCCAGGCCCCAGCCATGCCCCCTGAGCCAGCTCGGCCTCTCAGCGCCAAGGCCCCGTCGCACCGACGGCCCCAAACAATCTTCTGGCAGCTGCATTCTGCAAAGGGAAACTCTCCTCGGGCAGCAAACCACAGCCCCAACGCGCCTCGGATCGAGAAAGTAACGCAAGCCGTTTTCGCCCCCGGCCCCCCCCACTCAATAGGGCTAACCGGGGCTGGGCTGCCCTGGCTCCTTGTGCCCTGCTGCTTTGCTGGAGGTCTCCGGTGCCCGAAACCCACTCCCCACGGGTTCTCCTTCGTGGGGAAGCAGGATTGGGCCCGCGAAAGCCTTCTGGGCCCAGGCCCGAACCTTGCCCCCTGAGCCAGCTCGGCCGCTCAGCGCCGAGGCCCCGTCGCACCGACGGCCCCAAACAATCTTCTGGCAGCTGCATTCTGCAAAGGGAAACTCTCCTCGGGCAGCAAACCACACCCCCAACGCGCCTCGGATCGAGAAAGCAACGCAAGCCGTTTTCGCCCCCGGCCCCCCGCTCTCCAGAGCGAACCGGGGCTGGGCTGCCCTGGCTCCTTGGGCCCTGCTGCTTTGCTGGGGATCTCCGGTGCCCGAAACCCACTCCCCACGGGTTCTCCTTCGTGGGGAAGCAGGATTGGGCGCGCGAAGGCCTTCTGCGCCCAGGCCCCAGCCATGCCCCCTGAGCCAGCTCGGCGACTCAGCGCCGAGGCCCCGTCGCACCGACGGCCCCAAACAATCTTCTGGCAGCTGCATTCTGCAAAGGGAAACTCTCCTCGGGCAGCAAACCACAGCCCCAACGCGCCTCGGATCGAGAAAGCAACGCAAGCCTTTTTCGCCCCCGGCCCCCCGCTCTCCATAGGGCTAAACGGGGCTGGTCTGCCCAAGCTCCCTGGGCCCTGCTGCTTTGCTGGGGGTCTCCGGTGCCCGAAACCCACTCCCCACGGGTTCTCCTTCGTGGGGAAGCAGGATTGGGCGCGCGAAACCCTCTGCGCCCAGGCCCCATCCATGCCCCCTGAGCCAGCTCGGCCGCTCAGCGCCGAGGGCCCGTCGCAACGACGGCCCCAAACGAGCTTCTGGCAGCTGCATTCTGCAAAGGGAAACTCTCCTCGGGCAGCCAACCACAGCCCCAATGCGCCTCGGATCGAGAAAACAATGCAAGCATTTTCACACCCGGCACCACGCTCTCCATATGGCGAACCGGGGCTGGGCTGCCCCGACTACCTGGGCCCTGCTGCTTTGCTGGGGGTCTCCATGCCCGAAACCCACTCCCCACGGGTTCTCCTTCATGGGGAAGCAAGATTGGGCGCGCGAAGGCCTTCTGCGCCCAGGCCCCAGACATGCGCCCTGAGTCAGCTTGGCCGCTCAGCGCTAGAGGGCCCGTCGCACAGATGGCTCGAAACAATCTTCTGGCAGCTGCATTCTGCAAAGGGAAACTCTCCTCGGGCAGCCAACCACAGCCCCAACGCGCCTCGGATCGAGAAAGCAACGCAAGCCGTTTTCGCCCCCGGCCCCCCGCTCTCCATAGGGCGAACCGGGGCTGGGCTGCCCCGGCTCCCTGGCCCTGCTGCTTTGCTGGGGGTCTCCGGTGCCCGAAACCCACTCCCCACGGGTTCTCCTTCGTGGGGAAGCAGGATTGGGCGCGCGAAGGCCTTCTGCGCCCAGGCCCCAGCCAAGCCACCTGAGCCAGGTCGGCCGCTCAGCGCCAAAGTCCCGTCGCACTGATGGCCCCAAACGAGCTGGCAGCTGCATTCTGCAAAGGGAAACTCTCCTCGGGCAGCAAACCACAGCCCCAACGCGCCTCGGATCGAGAAAGCAACGCAAGCCGTTTTCGCCCCCGGCCCCCCGCTCTCCATAGGGCGAACCGGGGCTGGGCTGCCCCGGCTCCCTGGCCCTGCTGCTTTGCTGGGGGTCTCCGGTGCCCGAAACCCACTCCCCACGGGTTCTCCTTCGTGGGGAAGCAGGATTGGGCGCGCGAAGGCCTTCTGCGCCCAGGCCCCAGCCATGCCCCCTGAGCCAGCTCGGCCTCTCAGCGCCAAGGCCCCGTCGCACCGACGGCCCCAAACAATCTTCTGGCAGCTGCATTCTGCAAAGGGAAACTCTCCTCGGGCAGCAAACCACAGCCCCAACGCGCCTCGGATCGAGAAAGTAACGCAAGCCGTTTTCGCTCCCGGCCCCCCCCACTCAATAGGGCTAACCGGGGCTGGGCTGCCCTGGCTCCTTGTGCCCTGCTGCTTTGCTGGAGGTCTCCGGTGCCCGAAACCCACTCCCCACGGGTTCTCCTTCGTGGGGAAGCAGGATTGGGCCCGCGAAAGCCTTCTGGGCCCAGGCCCGAGCCTTGCCCCCTGAGCCAGCTCGGCCGCTCAGCGCCGAGGCCCCGTCGCACCGACGGCCCCAAACAATCTTCTGGCAGCTGCATTCTGCAAAGGGAAACTCTCCTCGGGCAGCAAACCACAGCCCCAACGCGCCTCGGATCGAGAAAGCAACGCAAGCCGTTTTCGCCCCCGGCCCCCCGCTCTCCAGAGCGAACCGGGGCTGGGCTGCCCTGGCTCCTTGGGCCCTGCTGCTTTGCTGGGGATCTCCGGTGCCCGAAACCCACTCCCCACGGGTTCTCCTTCGTGGGGAAGCAGGATTGGGCGCGCGAAGGCCTTCTGCGCCCAGGCCCCAGCCATGCCCCCTGAGCCAGCTCGGCGACTCAGCGCCGAGGCCCCGTCGCACCGACGGCCCCAAACAATCTTCTGGCAGCTGCATTCTGCAAAGGGAAACTCTCCTCGGGCAGCAAACCACAGCCCCAACGCGCCTCGGATCGAGAAAGCAACGCAAGCCGTTTTCGCCCCCGGCCCCCCGCTCTCCATAGGGCTAAACGGGGCTGGTCTGCCCAAGCTCCCTGGGCCCTGCTGCTTTGCTGGGGGTCTCCGGTGCCCGAAACCCACTCCCCACGGGTTCTCCTTCGTGGGGAAGCAGGATTGGGCGCGCGAAGCCCTCTGCGCCCAGGCCCCATCCATGCCCCCTGAGCCAGCTCGGCCGCTCAGCGCCGAGGGCCCGTCGCAACGACGGCCCCAAACGAGCTTCTGGCAGCTGCATTCTGTAAAGGGAAACTCTCCTCGGGCAGCCAACCACAGCCCCAATGCGCCTCGGATCGAGAAAACAATGCAAGCGTTTTCACACCCGGCACCACGCTCTCCATATGGCGAACCGGGGCTGGGCTGCCCCGACTACCTGGGCCCTGCTGCTTTGCTGGGTGTCTCCGGTGCCCGAAGCCCACTCCCCCGGGTTCTCCTTCGTGGGGAAGTAGGATTGGGCGCGCGAAGGCCTTCTGCGCCCAGGCCCCAGACATGCGCCCTGAGTCAGCTCGGCCGCTCAGCGCTAGAGGGCCCGTCGCACAGATGGCTCGAAACAATCTTCTGGCAGCTGCATTCTGCAAAGGGAAACTCTCCTCGGGCAGCAAACCACAGCCCCAATGCGCCTCGGATCGAGAAAACAATGCAAGCGTTTTCGCCCCCGGCCCCCCGCTCTCCAAAGGGCGAATCGGGGCTGGGCTGCCCCGGCTCCCTGGGCCCTGCTGCTTTGCTGGGGGTCTCCATGCCCGAAACCCACTCCCCACGGGTTCTCCTTCGTGGGGAAGCAGGATTGGGTGCGCGAAGGCCTTCTGCGCCCAGGCCCCAGACATGCGCCCTGAGCCAGCTCGGCCGCTCAGCGCCGAGGGCCCGTCGCACAGATGGCTCGAAACAATCTTCTGGCAGCTGCACTCTGCAAAGGGAAACTCTCCTCGGGCAGCAAACCACAGCCCCAACGCGCCTCGGATCGAGAAAGCAACGCAAGCCGTTTTCGCCCCCGGCCCCCCGCTCTCCATAGGGCGAACCGGGGCTGGGCTGCCCCGGCTCCCTGGGCCCTGCTGCTTTGCTGGGGATCTCCGGTGCCCGAAACCCACTCCCCACGGGTTCTCCTTCGTGGGGAAGCAGGATTGGGCGCGCGAAGGCCTTCTGCGCCCACGCCCCAGCCATGCCCCCTGAGCCAGCTCGGCCTCTCAGCGCCAGGGCCCCGTCGCACCGACGGCACCAAACAATCTTCTGGCAGCTGCATTCTGCAAAGGGAAACTCTCCTCGGGCAGCAAACCACAGCCCCAACGAGCCTCGGATCGAGAAAGCAACGCAAGCCGTTTTCGCCCCCGGCCCCCCACTCTCCATAGGGCTAACCGGGGCTGGGCTGCCCTGGCTCCCTGGGCCCTGCTGCTTTGCTGGAGGTCTCCGGTGCCCGAAACCCACTCCCCACAGGTTCTCCTTCGTGGTTAATCAGGATTGGGCGCGGGAAGCCTTCTGCGCCCAGGCCCCAGCCATGCCCCCTGAGCCAGCTCGGCCCCTCAGCGCCGAGGCCCCGTCGCACCGATGGCCCGAAGCAATATTCTGGCAGCTGCAACCTGCAAAGGGAAACTCTCCTCGGGCAGCAAACCACAGCCCCAACGCGCCTCGGATCGAGAAAGCAACGCAAGCCGTTTTCGCCCCCGGCCCACGCCACTCCTTAGGGCGAACCGGGGCTGGGCTGCCCCGGCGCCCTGGGCCCTGCTGCTTTGCTGGGGGTCTCCGGTGCTCGAAACCCACTACCCACGGGTTCTCCTTCGTGGGAAGCAGGATTGGGCGTGCCAAGGCCTTCTGCTCCCAGGCCCAAGCCATGCCCCCTGGGCCAGCTCGGCCGCTCTGCTCCGAGGCCCCATCGCACCGATGGCATGAAACAATCTTCTGGCAGCTGCATTCTGCAAAGGGAAACACTCCTCAGGCAGCAAACCACAGCCCCAACACGCCTCGGATCGAGAAAGCAACGCAAGCCGTTTTCGCCCCCGGCACCGCGCTCGCCATAGGGCGAAAGGGGCAGGTCTGCCCCGGTTGCCTGGGCCCTGCTGCTTTGCTGGGGGTCTCCGGTGCCCGAAACCCACTCCCCACGGGTTCTCCTTCGTGGGGAAGCAGGATTTTGCGCGCGAAGGCCTTCTGCGCCCAGGCCCCAGCCTTGCCCCCTGAGCCAGCTCGGCCGCTCAGCGCCGAGGCCCCGTCGCCCCGACGGCCCGAAACAATCTTCTGGCAGCTGCACTCTGCAAAGGGAAACTCTCCTCGGGCAGCAAACCACAGCCCCAACGCGCCTCGGATCGAGAATGCAATGCAAGCCGTTTTCGCCCCCGACCCCCCGCTCTCCATAGGGCGAACCGGGGCTGGGCTGCCCCGGCTCCCTGGGCCCTGCTGCTTTGCTGGGGATCTCCGGTGCCCGAAACCCACTCCCCACGGGTCTCCTTCGTGGGGAAGCAGGATTGGGCGCGCGAAGGCCTTCTGCGCCCAGGCCCCAGCCATGCCCCCTGAGCCAGCTCGGCCTCTCAGCGCCAAGGCCCCGTCGCACCGACGGCCCCAAACAATTTTCTGGCAGCTGCATTCTGCAAAGGGAAACTCTCCTCGGGCAACAAACCACAGCCCCAACGCGCCTCGGATCGAGAAAGCAACGCAAGCCGTTTTCGCCCCCGGCCCCCCGCTCTCAATAGGGCGAACCGGGGCTGGGCTGCCCTGGCTCCCTGGGCCCTGCTGCTTTGCTGGGGGTCTCCGGTGCCGGAGGCCCACTCCCCACGGGTTCTCCTTCGTGGGGAAGCAGGATTGGGCGCGCGAAGGCCTTCTGCGCCCAGGCCCCAGCCTTGCCCCCTGAGCCAGCTCGGGCGCTCAGCGCCGAGGCCCCGTCGCCCCGACGGCCCGAAACAATCTTCTGGCAGCTGCACTCTGCAAAGGGAAACTCTCCTCGGGCAGCAAACCACAGCCCCAACGCGCCTCGGATCGAGAAAGCAATGCAAGCCGTTTTCGCCCCCGACCCCCCGCTCTCCATAGGGCGAACCGGGGCTGGGCTGCCCCGGCTCCCTGGGCCCTGCTGCTTTGCTGGGGATCTCCGGTGCCCGAAACCCACTCCCCACGGGTTCTCCTTCGTGGGGAAGCAGGATTGGGCGCGCGAAGGCCTTCTGCGCCCAGGCCCCAGCCATGCCCCCTGAGCCAGCTCGGCCTCTCAGCGCCAAGGCCCCATCGCACCGACGGCCCCAAACAATTTTCTGGCAGCTGCATTCTGCAAAGGGAAACTCTCCTCGGGCAACAAACCACAGCCCCAAAGCGACTCGGATCGAGAAAGTAACACAAGCCGTTTTCGCCCCCGGCCCCCCCACTCCATAGGGCTAACCGGGGCTGGGCTGCCCTGGCTCCTTGTGCCCTGCTGCTTTGCTGGAGGTCTCCGGTGTCCGAAACCCACTCCCCACGGGTTCTCCTTCGTGGGGAAGCAGGATTGGGCGCGCGAAGCCTTCTGCGCCCAGGCCCCAGCCATGCCCCCTGAGCCAGCTCGGCGTCTCAGCGCTGAGGCCCCGTCGCACCGACGGCCCGAAACAATCTTCTGGCAGCTGCATTCTGCAAAGGGAAACTCTCCTCGGGCAGCAAACCACAGCCCCAACGCGCCTCGGATCGAGAAAGCAACGCAAGCCGTTTTCGCCCCCGACCCCCCGCTCTCCATAGAGCGAACCGGGCCTGGGCTGCCCCGGCTCCCTGGGCCCTGCTGCTTTGCTGGGGGTCTCCGGTGCCCGAAACCCACTCCCCACAGGTTCTCCTTCGTGGGGAAGCAGGATTGGGCGCGCGAAGGCCTTCTGCGCCCAGGCACCAGCCAAGCCCCCTGAGCCACCTCGGCTGCTCAGCGCCAAGGTCCCGTCGAACCAATGGCCCCAAACGAGCTTCTGACAGCTGCATTCTGCAAAGGGAAACTCTCCTCGGGCAACAACCCACAGCCCCAACTCGCCTCGGATCGAGAAAGCAACGCAAGCCGTTTTCGCCCCTGGCCCCCCGCTCTCCATAGAGCGAACCGGAGCAGGGCTGCCCAGGCTCCCTTGGCCCTGCTGCTTTGCTAGGGGTCTCCGGTGCCCGAAACCCACTCCCCACGGGTTCTCCTTCGTGGGGAAGCAGGATTGGGCGCGCGAAGGCCTTCTGCGCCCAGGTACAAGCCATGCGCCCTGAGCCAGATCGGCCGCTCAGCGCCTAGGCCCCGTCGCACCGAAGGCCCCAAACAATCTTCTGGCAGCTGCATTCTGCAAAGGGAAACTCTCCTCGGGCAGCAAACCACAGCCCCAACGCGCCTCGGATCGAGAAAGCAACGCAAGCCGTTTTCGCCCCCGGCCCCCCGCTCTCAATAGGGCGAACCGGGGCTGGGCTGCCCTGGCTCCCTGGGCCCTGCTGCTTTGCTGGGGGTCTCCGGTGCCGGAGGCCCACTCCCCACGGGTTCTCCTTCGTGGGGAAGCAGGATTGGGCGCGCGTAGGCCTTCTGCGCCCTGGCCCCAGCCTTGCCCCCTGAGCCAGCTCGGCCGCTCAGCGCCGAGGTCCCGTCGCCCCGACGGCCCGAAACAATCTTCTGGCAGCTGCACTCTGCAAAGGGAAACTCTCCTCGGGCAGCAAACCACAGCCCCAACGCGCCTCGGATCGAGAAAGCAATGCAAGCCGTTTTCGCCCCCGACCCCCCGCTCTCCATAGGGCGAACCGGGGCTGGGCTGCCCCGGCTCCCTGGGCCCTGCTGCTTTGCTGGGGATCTCCGGTGCCCGAAACCCACTCCCCACGGGTTCTCCTTCGTGGGGAAGCAGGATTGGGCGCGCGAAGGCCTTCTGCGCCCAGGCCCCAGCCATGCCCCCTGAGCCAGCTCGGCCTCTCAGCGCCAAGGCCCCATCGCACCGACGGCCCCAAACAATTTTCTGGCAGCTGCATTCTGCAAAGGGAAACTCTCCTCGGGCAACAAACCACAGCCCCAACGCGCCTCGGATCGAGAAAGTAACGCAAGCCGTTTTCGCCCCCGGCCCCCCCGACTCCATAGGGCTAACCGGGGCTGGGCTGCCCTGGCTCCTTGTGCCCTGCTGCTTTGCTGGAGGTCTCCGGTGTCCGAAACCCACTCCCCACGGGTTCTCCTTCGTGGGGAAGCAGGATTGGGCGCGCGAAGCCTTCTGCGCCCAGGCCCCAGCCATGCCCCCTGAGCCAGCTCGGCGTCTCAGCGCTGAGGCCCCGTCGCATCGACGGCCCGAAACAATCTTCTGGCAGCTGCATTCTGCAAAGGGAAACTCTCCTCGGGCAGCAATCCACAGCCCCAACGCGCCTCGGATCGAGAAAGCAACGCAAGCCGTTTTCGCCCCCGACCCCCCGCTCTCCATAGAGCGAACCGGGGCTGGGCTGCCCCGGCTCCCTGGGCCCTGCTGCTTTGCTGGGGGTCTCCGGTGCCCGAAACCCACTCCCCACAGGTTCTCCTTCGTGGGGAAGCAGGATTGGGCGCGCGAAGGCCTTCTGCGCCCAGGCACCAGCCAAGCCCCCTGAGCCACCTCGGCTGCTCAGCGCCAAGGTCCCGTCGCACCAATGGCCCCAAACGAGCTTCTGACAGCTGCATTCTGCAAAGGGAAACTCTCCTCGGGCAACAACCCACAGCCCCAACTCGCCTCGGATCGAGAAAGCAACGCAAGCCGTTTTCGCCCCCGGCCCCCCCGACTCCATAGGGCTAACCGGGGCTGGGCTGCCCTGGCTCCTTGTGCCCTGCTGCTTTGCTGGAGGTCTCCGGTGTCCGAAACCCACTCCCCACGGGTTCTCCTTCGTGGGGAAGCAGGATTGGGCGCGCGAAGCCTTCTGCGCCCAGGCCCCAGCCATGCCCCCTGAGCCAGCTCGGCCCCTCAGCGCCGAGGGCCCGTCGCAACGACGGCCCCAAACGAGCTTCTGGCAGCTGCATTCTGTAAAGGGAAACTCTCCTCGGGCAGCCAACCACAACCCCAATGCGCCTCGGATCGAGAAAACAATGCAAGCGTTTTCGCCCCCGGCCCCCCGCTCTCCATAGGGCGAATCGCGGGTGGGCTGCCCCGGCTCCCTGGGCCCTGCTGCTTTGCTGGGGGTCTCCGGTGCCCGAAACCCACTCCCCACAGGTTCTCCTTCGTGGGGAAGCAGGATTGGGCGCGCGAAGGCCTTCTGCGCCCAGGCCCCAGCCATGCCCCTTGAGCCAGCTCGGCCTCTCAGCGCCAGGGCCCCGTCGCACCGACGGCCCCAAACAATCTTCTGGCAGCTGCATTCTGCAAAGGGAAACTCTCCTCGGGCAGCAAACCACAGCCCCAACGAGCCTCGGATCGAGAAAGCAACGCAAGCCGTTTTCGCCCCCGGCCCCCCACACTCCATAGGGCTAACCGGGGCTGGGCTGCCCTGGCTCCCTGGGCCCTGCTGCTTTGCTGGAGGTCTCCGGTGCCCGAAACCCACTCCCCACAGGTTCTCCTTCGTGGTTAATCAGGATTGGGCGCGGGAAGCCTTCTGCGCCCAGGCCCCAGCCATGCCCCCTGAGCCAGCTCGGCCCCTCAGCGCCGAGGCCCCGTCGCACCGATGGCCCGAAGCAATCTTCTGGCAGCTGCAACCTGCAAAGGGAAACTCTCCTCGGGCAGCAAACCACAGCCCCAACGCGCCTCGGATCGAGAAAGCAACGCAAGCCGTTTTCGCCCCCGGCCCACGCCACTCCTTAGGGCGAACCGGGGCTGGGCTGCCCCGGCTCCCTGGGCCCTGCTGCTTTGCTGGGGGTCTCCGGTGCTCGAAACCCACTACCCACGGGTTCTCCTTCGTGGGAAGCAGGATTGGGCGTGCCAAGGCCTTCTGCTCCCAGGCCCAAGCCATGCCCCCTGGGCCAGCTCGGCCGCTCTGCTCCGAGGCCCCATCGCACCGATGGCATGAAACAATCTTCTGGCAGCTGCATTCTGCAAAGGGAAACACTCCTCAGGCAGCAAACCACAGCCCCAACACGCCTCGGATCGAGAAAGCAACGCAAGCCGTTTTCGCCCCCGGCCCCCCGCTCTCAATAGGGCGAAAGGGGCAGGTCTGCCCCGGTTGCCTGGGCCCTGCTGCTTTGCTGGGGGTCTCCGGTGCCCGAAACCCACTCCCCACGGGTTCTCCTTCGTGGGGAAGCAGGATTTTGCGCGCGAAGGCCTTCTGCGCCCAGGCCCCAGCCTTGCCCCCTGAACCAGCTCGGCCGCTCAGCGCCGAGGCCCCGTCTCCCCGACGGCCCGAAACAATCTTCTGGCAGCTGCACTCTGCAAAGGGAAACTCTCCTCGGGCAGCAAACCACAGCCCCAACGCGCCTCGGATCGAGAATGCAATGCAAGCCGTTTTCGCCCCCGACCCCCCGCTCTCCATAGGGCGAACCGGGGCTGGGCTGCCCCGGCTCCCTGGGCCCTGCTGCTTTGCTGGGGATCTCCGGTGCCCGAAACCCACTCCCCACGGGTCTCCTTCGTGGGGAAGCAGGATTGGGCGCGCGAAGGCCTTCTGCGCCCAGGCCCCAGCCATGCCCCCTGAGCCAGCTCGGCCGCTCAGCGCCAAGGCCCCGTCGCACCGACGGCCCCAAACAATTTTCTGGCAGCTGCATTCTGCAAAGGGAAACTCTCCTCGGGCAACAAACCACAGCCCCAACGCGCCTCGGATCGAGAAAGCAACGCAAGCCGTTTTCGCCCCCGGCCCCCCGCTCTCAATAGGGCGAACCGGGGCTGGGCTGCCCTGGCTCCCTGGGCCCTGCTGCTTTGCTGGGGGTCTCCGGTGCCGGAGGCCCACTCCCCACGGGTTCTCCTTCGTGGGGAAGCAGGATTGGGCGCGCGAAGGCCTTCTGCGCCCAGGCCCCAGCCTTGCCCCCTGAGCCAGCTCGGCCGCTCAGCGCCGAGGCCCCGTCGCCCCGACGGCCCGAAACAATCTTCTGGCAGCTGCACTCTGCAAAGGGAAACTCTCCTCGGGCAGCAAACCACAGCCCCAACGCGCCTCGGATCGAGAAAGCAATGCAAGCCGTTTTCGCCCCCGACCCCCCGCTCTCCATAGGGCGAACCGGGGCTGGGCTGCCCCGGCTCCCTGGGCCCTGCTGCTTTGCTGGGGATCTCCGGTGCCCGAAACCCACTCCCCACGGGTTCTCCTTCGTGGGGAAGCAGGATTGGGCGCGCGAAGGCCTTCTGCGCCCAGGCCCCAGCCATGCCCCCTGAGCCAGCTCGGCCTCTCAGCGCCAAGGCCCCGTCGCACCGACGGCCCCAAACAATTTTCTGGCAGCTGCATTCTGCAAAGGGAAACTCTCCTCGGGCAACAAACCACAGCCCCAAAGCGCCTCGGATCGAGAAAGTAACACAAGCCGTTTTCGCCCCCGGCCCCCCCACTCCATAGGGCTAACCGGGGCTGGGCTGCCCTGGCTCCTTGTGCCCTGCTGCTTTGCTGGAGGTCTCCGGTGTCCGAAACCCACTCCCCACGGGTTCTCCTTCGTGGGGAAGCAGGATTGGGCGCGCGAAGCCTTCTGCGCCCAGGCCCCAGCCATGCCCCCTGAGCCAGCTCGGCGTCTCAGCGCCGAGGCCCCGTCGCACCGACGGCCCGAAACAATCTTCTGGCAGCTGCATTCTGCAAAGGGAAACTCTCCTCGGGCAGCAAACCACAGCCCCAACGCGCCTCGGATCGAGAAAGCAACGCAAGCCGTTTTCGCCCCCGACCCCCCGCTCTCCATAGAGCGAACCGGGCCTGGGCTGCCCCGGCTCCCTGGGCCCTGCTGCTTTGCTGGGGGTCTCCGGTGCCCGAAACCCACTCCCCACAGGTTCTCCTTCGTGGGGAAGCAGGATTGGGCGCGCGAAGGCCTTCTGCGCCCAGGCACCAGCCAAGCCACCTGAGCCACCTCGGCTGCTCAGCGCCAAGGTCCCGTCGAACCAATGGCCCCAAACGAGCTTCTGACAGCTGCATTCTGCAAAGGGAAACTCTCCTCGGGCAGCAAACCACAGCCCCAACGCGCCTCGGATCGAGAAAGCAATGCAAGCCGTTTTCGCCCCCGACCCCCCGCTCTCCATAGGGCGAACCGGGGCTGGGCTGCCCCGGCTCCCTGGGCCCTGCTGCTTTGCTGGGGGTCTCCGGTGCCCGAAACCCACTCCCCACGGGTTCTCCTTCGTGGGGAAGCAGGATTGGGTGCGCGAAGGCCTTCTGCGCCCAGGCCCCAGCCATGCCCCCTGAGCCAGCTCGGCCTCTCAGCGCCAAGGCCCCGTCGCACCGACGGCCCCAAACAATCTTCTGGCAGCTGCATTCTGCAAAGGGAAACTCTCCTCGAGCAGCAAACCACAGCCCCAACGCGCCTCGGATCGAGAAAGTAACGCAAGCCGTTTTCGCCCCTGTCCCCCCCCACTCAATAGGGCTAACCGGGGCTGGGCTGCCCTGGCTCCTTGTGCCCTGCTGCTTTGCTGGAGGTCTCCGGTGCCCGAAACCCACTCCCCACGGGTTCTCCTTCGTGGGGAAGCAGGATTGGGCCCGCGAAAGCCTTCTGGGCCCAGGCCCGAACCTTGCCCCCTGAGCCAGCTCGGCCGCTCAGCGCCGAGGCCCCGTCGCACCGACGGCCCCAAACAATCTTCTGGCAGCTGCATTCTGCAAAGGGAAACTCTCCTCGGGCAGCAAACCACAGCCCCAACGCGCCTCGGATCGAGAAAGCAACGCAAGCCGTTTTCGCCCCCTGCCCCCCGCTCTCCAGAGCGAACCGGGGCTGGGCTGCCCTGGCTCCTTGTGCCCTGCTGCTTTGCTGGGGATCTCCGGTGCCCGAAACCCACTCCCCACGGGTTCTCCTTCGTGGGGAAGCAGGATTGGGCGCGCGAAGGCCTTCTGCGCCCAGGCCCCAGCCATGCCCCCTGAGCCAGCTCGGCGACTCAGCGCCGAGGCCCCGTCGCACCGACGGCCCCAAACAATCTTCTGGCAGCTGCATTCTGCAAAGGGAAACTCTCCTCGGGCAGCAAACCACAGCCCCAACGCGCCTCGGATCGAGAAAGCAACGCAAGCCGTTTTCGCCCCCGGACCCCGCTCTCCATAGGGCTAAACGGGGCTGGTCTGCCCAAGCTCCCTGGGCCCTGCTGCTTTGCTGGGGGTCTCCGGTGCCCGAAACCCACTCCCCACGGGTTCTCCTTCGTGGGGAAGCAGGATTGGGCGCGCGAAACCCTCTGCGCCCAGGCCCCATCCATGCCCACTGAGCCAGCTCGGCCGCTCAGCGCCGAGGGCCCGTCGCAACGACGGGCCCAAACGAGCTTCTGGCAGCTGCATTCTGTAAAGGGAAACTCTCCTCGGGCAGCCAACCACAGCCCCAATGCGCCTCGGATCGAGAAAACAATGCAAGCGTTTTCACACCCGGCACCACGCTCTCCATATGGCGAACCGGGGCTGGGCTGCCCCGGCTCCCTGGGCCCTGCTGCTTTGCTGGGGGTCTCCATGCCCGAAACCCACTCCCCACGGGTTCTCCTTCGTGGGGAAGCAGGATTGGGCGCGCGAAGGCCTTCTGCGCCCAGGCCCCAGACATGCGCCCTGAGTCAGCTCGGCCGCTCAGCGCTAGAGGGCCCGTCGCACAGATGGCTCGAAACAATCTTCTGGCAGCTGCACTCTGCAATGGGAAACTCTCCTCGGGCGGCAAACCACACCCCCAACGTGCCTTGGATCGTGAAAGCAACGCAAGCCGTTTTCGCCCCCGGCCCCCCGCTCTCCATAGAGCGAACCTGGGCTTGGCTGCCCAGGCTCCCTGGGCCCTGCTGCTTTGCTGGGTGTCTCCGGTGCCCGAAGCCCACTCCCCCGGTTTCTCCTTCGTGGGGAAGCAGGATTGGGCGCGCGAAGGCCTTCTGCGCCCAGGCCCCAGACATGCGCCCTGAGTCAGCTCGGCCGCTCAGCGCTAGAGGGCCGGTCGCACAGATGGCTCGAAACAATCTTCTGGCAGCTGCATTCTGCAAAGGGAAACTCTCCTCGGGCAGCAAACCACACCCCCAACGCGCCTCGGATCGAGAAAGCAACGCAAGCCGTTTTCGCCCCCGGACCCCCGCTCTCCATAGAGCGAACCTGGGCTTGGCTGCCCAGGCTCCCTGGGCCCTGCTGCTTTGCTGGGTGTCTCCGGTGCCCGAAGCCCACTCCCCCGGGTTCTCCTTCGTGGAGAAGCAGGATTGGGCGCGCGAAGGCCTTCTGCGCCCAGGCCCCAGACATGCGCCCTGAGTCAGCTCGGCCGCTCAGCGCTAGAGGGCCGGTCGCACAGATGGCTCGAAACAATCTTCTGGCAGCTGCATTCTGTAAAGGGAAACTCTCCTCGGGCAGCCAACCACAGCCCCAATGCGCCTCGGATCGAGAAAACAATGCAAGCGTTTTCGCCCCCGGCCCCCCGCTCTCCAAAGGGCGAATCGGGGCTGGGCTGCCCCGGCTCCCTGGGCCCTGCTGCTTTGCTGGGGGTCTCCATGCCCGAAACCCACTCCCCACGTGTTCTCATTCGTGGGGAAGCAGGATTGGGTGCGCGAAGGCCTTCTGCGCCCAGGCCCCAGACATGCGCCCTGAGCCAGCTCGGCCGCTCAGCGCCGAGGGCCCGTCGCACAGATGGCTCGAAACAATCTTCTGGCAGCTGCACTCTGCAAAGGGAAACTCTCCTCGGGCAGCAAACCACAGCCCCAACGTGCCTCGGATCGAGAAAGCAACGCAAGCCGTTTTCGCCCCCGGCCCCCCGCTCTCCATAGGGCGAACCGGGGCTGGGCTGCCCCGGCTCCCTGGCCCTGCTGCTTTGCTGGGGGTCTCCGGTGCCCGAAACCCACTCCCCACGGGTTCTCCTTCGTGGGGAAGCAGGATTGGGCGCGCGAAGGCCTTCTGCGCCCAGGCCCCAGCCAAGCCACCTGAGCCAGGTCGGCCGCTCAGCGCCAAAGTCCCGTCGCACTGATGGCCCCAAACGAGCTGGCAGCTGCATTCTGCAAAGGGAAACTCTCCGCGGGCAGCAAACCACAGCCCCAACGCTCCTCGTTTAGAGAAGGCAACGCAAGGCCTTCTGGTCCCGGGGCCACGGCTCTCCATAGGGCGAACCGGGGCTGGGCTGCCCCGGCTCCCTGGGCCCTGCTGCTTTGCTGGGGGTCTCCGGTGCCCGAAACCCACTCCCCACGGGTTCTCCTTCGTGGGGAAGCAGGAATGGGCGCGCAAAGGCCTTCTGCGCCAAGGCCCCAGCCATGCCCCCTGAGCCAGCTCGGCGGCTCAGCGCCGATGCCCCGTCCAACCGACTGCCCCAAACAATCTTGTGGCAGCTGCATTCTGCAAAGGGAAACTCTCCTCGGGCAGCAAACCACAGCCCCAACGCGCCTCGGATTGAGAAAGCAACGCAAGCCGTTTTCGCCCCCGGCCCCCCGCTCTCCATAGGGCGAACCTGGGCTGGGCTGCCCCGGCTCCCTGGGCCCTGCTGCTTTGCTGGGGATCTCAGGTGCCCGAAACCCACTCCCCACGGGTTCTCCTTCGTGGGGAAGCACGATTGGGCGCGCGAAGGCCTTCTGCGCCCAGGCCCCAGCCATGCCCCCTGAGCCAGCTCGGCCTCTCAGCGCCAGGGCCCCGTCGCACCGACGGCACCAAACAATCTTCTGGCAGCTGCATTCTGCAAAGGGAAACTCTCCTCGGGCAGCAAACCACAGCCCCAACGAGCCTCGGATCGAGAAAGCAACGCAAGCCGTTTTCGCCCCTGGCCCCCCACACTCCATAGGGCTAACCGGGGCTGGGCTGCCCTGGCTCCCTGGGCCCTGCTGCTTTGCTGGAGGTCTCCGGTGCCCGAAACCCACTCCCCACAGGTTCTCCTTCGTGGTTAATCAGGATTGGGCGCGGGAAGCCTTCTGCGCCCAGGCCCCAGCCATGCCCCCTGAGCCAGCTCGGCCCCTCAGCGCCGAGGCCCCGTCGCACCGATGGCCCGAAGCAATCTTCTGGCAGCTGCAACCTGCAAAGGGAAACTCTCCTCGGGCAGCAAACCACAGCCCCAACGCGCCTCGGATCGAGAAAGCAACGCAAGCCGTTTTCGCCCCCGACGCCCCGCTATCCATAGGGCGAACCGGGGCTGGGCTGCCCCGGCTCCCTGGGCCCTGCTGCTTTGCTGGGCGTCTCCGGTGCCCGAAACCCACTCCCCACAGGTTCTCCTTCGTGGGGAAGCAGGATTGGGCGCGCGAAGGCCTTCTGAGCCCAGGCCCCAGCCAAGACCCCTGAGCCAGCTCGGCCGCTCAGCGCCAAGGTCCCGTCGCACCAATGGCCCCAAACGAGCTTCTGACAGCTGCATTCTGCAAAGGGAAACTCTCCTCGGGCAGCAAACCACAGCCCCAACGTGCCTCGGATCGAGAAAGCAACGCAAGCCGTTTTCGCCCCCGGCCCCCCGCTCTCCATAGAGCGAACCGGGGCAGGGCTGCCCCGGCTCCCTGGGCCCTGCTGCTTTGCTGGGGGTCTCCGGTGCCCGAAACCCACTCCCCACGGGTTCTCCTTCGTGGGGAAGCAGGATTGGGCGCGCGAAAGCCTTCTGCGCCCAGACCCCATCCATGCCCCCTGAGCCAGCTCGGCCGCTCAGCGCCGAGGGCCCGTCGCAACGACGGCCCCAAACGAGCTTCTGGCAGCTGCATTCTGTAAAGGGAAACTCTCCTCGGGCAGCCAACCACAGCCCCAATGCGCCTCGGATCGAGAAAACAATGCAAGCGTTTTCGCCCCCGGCCCCCCGCTCTCCATAGGGCGAATCGGGGCTGGGCTGCCCCGGCTCCCTGGGCCCTGCTGCTTTGCTGGGGGTCTCCATGCCCGAAACCCACTCCCCACGGGTTCTCCTTCGTGGGGAAGCAGGATTGGGTGCGCGAAGGCCTTCTGCGCCCAGGCCCCAGACATGCGCCCTGAGCCAGCTCGGCCGCTCAGCGCCGAGGGCCCGTCGCACAGATGGCTCGAAACAATCTTCTGGCAGCTGCACTCTGCAAAGGGAAACTCTCCTCGGGCAGCCAACCACAGCCCCAACGCGCCTCGGATCGAGAAAGCAACGCAAGCCGATTTCGCCCCCGGCCCCCCGCTCTCCATAGGGCGAACCGGGGCTGGGCTGCCCCGGCTCCCGGGCCGTGCTGCTTTGCTGGGGGTCTCCGGTGCCCGAAACCCACTCCCCACGGGTTCTCCTTCGTGGGGAAGCAGGATTGGGCACGCGAAGGCCTTCTGCGCCCAGGCCCCAGCCAAGCCACCTGAGCCAGGTCGGCCGCCTAGCGCCAAAGTCCCGTCGCACTGATGGCCCCAAACGAGCTGGCAGCTGCATTCTGCAAAGGGAAACTCTCCGCGGGCAGCAAACCACAGCCCCAACGCTCCTCGTTTAGAGAAAGCAACGCAAGGCCTTCTGGTCCCAGGGCCACAGCTCTCCATAGGGCGAACCGGGGCTGGGCTGCCCCGGCTCCCTGGGCCCTGCTGCTTTGCTGGGGGTCTCCGGTGCCCGAAACCCACTCCCCACGGGTTCTCATTCGTGGGGAAGCAGGAATGGGCGCGCAAAGGCCTTCTGCGCCAAGGCCCCAGCCATGCCCCCTGAGCCAGCTCGGCGGCTCAGCGCCGATGCCCCGTCCAACCGACTGCCCCAAACAATCTTGTGGCAGCTGCATTCTGCAAAGGGAAACTCTCCTCAGGCAGCAAACCACAGCCCCAACGAGCCTCGGATCGAGAAAGCAACGCAAGGCGTTTTCGCCAACGACCCCCCGCTATCCATAGGGCGAACCGGGGCTGGGCTGCCCCGGCTCCCTGGGCCCTGCTGCTTTGCTGGGGTTCTCCGGTGCCCGAAACCCACTCCCCACAGGTTCTCCTTCGTGGAGAAGCAGGATTGGGCGCGCGAAGGCCTTCTGAGCCCAGGCCCCAGCCAAGACCCCTGAGCCAGCTCGGCCGCTCAGCTCCAAGGTCCCGTCGCACCAATGGCCCCAAACGAGCTTCTGACAGCTGCATTCTGCAAAGGGAAACTCTCCTCGGGCAGCAAACCACAGCCCCAACGCGCCTCGGATCGAGAAAGCAACGCAAGCCGTTTTCGCCCCCGGCCCCCCGCTCTCCATAGAGCGAACCGGGGCAGGGCTGCCCAGGCTCCCTGGGCCCTGCTGCTTTGCTGGGGGTCTCCGGTGCCCGAAACCCACTCCCCACGGGTTCTCCTTCGTGGGGAAGCAGGATTGGGCGCGCGAAAGCCTTCTGCGCCCAGACCCCATCCATGCCCCCTGAGCCATCTCGGCCGCTCAGCGCCGAGGGCCCGTCCCAACGACGGCCCCAAACGAGCTTCTGGCAGCTGCATTCTGTAAAGGGAAACTCTCCTCGGGCAGCCAACCACAGCCCCAATGCGCCTCGGATCGAGAAAACAATGCAGGCGTTTTCGCCCCCGACCCCCGCTCTCCATAGGGCGAATCGCGGCTGGGCTGCCCCGGCTCCCTGGGCCCTGCTGATTTGCTGGGGATCTCCGGTGCCCGAAACCCACTCCCCACAGGTTCTCCTTCGTGGGGAAGCAGGATTGGGCGCGCGAAGGCCTTCTGCGCCCAGGCCCCAGCCATGCCCCTTGAGCCAGCTCGGCCTCTCAGCGCCAGGGCCCCGTCGCACCGACGGCCCCAAACAATCTTCTGGCAGCTGCACTCTGCAAAGGGAAACTCTCCTCGGGCAGCAAACCACAGCCCCAACGCGCCTCGGATCGAGAAAGCAACGCAAGCCGTTTTCGCCCCCGGCCCCCCACACTCCATAGGGCTAACCGGGGCTGGGCTGCCCTGGCTCCCTGGGCCCTGCTGCTTTGCTGGAGGTCTCCGGTGCCCGAAACCCACTCCCCACAGGTTCTCCTTCGTGGTTAATCAGGATTGGGCGCGGGAAGCCTTCTGCGCCCAGGCCCCAGCCATGCCCCCTGAGCCAGCTCGGCCCCTCAGCGCCGAGGCCCCGTCGCACCGATGGCCCGAAGCAATCTTCTGGCAGCTGCAACCTGCAAAGGGAAACTCTCCTCGGGCAGCAAACCACAGCCCCAACGCGCCTCGGATCGAGAAAGCAACGCAAGCCGTTTTCGCCCCCGACCCCCCGCTATCCATAGGGCGAACCGGGGCTGGGCTGCCCCGGCTCCCTGGGCCCTGCTGCTTTGCTGGGCGTCTCCGGTGCCCGAAACCCACTCCCCACAGGTTCTCCTTCGTGGGGAAGCAGGATTGGGCGCGCGAAGGCCTTCTGAGCCCAGGCCCCAGCCAAGACCCCTGAGCCAGCTCGGCCGCTCAGCGCCAAGGTCCCGTCGCACCAATGGCCCCAAACGAGCTTCTGACAGCTGCATTCTGCAAAGGGAAACTCTCCTCGGGCAGCAAACCACAGCCCCAACGCGCCTCGGATCGAGAAAGCAACGCAAGCCGTTTTCGCCCCCGGCCCCCCGCTCTCCATAGGGCGAATCGCGGCTGGGCTGCCCCGGCTCCCTGGGCCCTGCTGATTTGCTGGGGATCTCCGGTGCCCGAAACCCACTCCCCACAGGTTCTCCTTCGTGGGGAAGCAGGATTGGGCGCGCGAAGGCCTTCTGCGCCCAGGCCCCAGCCATGCCCCTTGAGCCAGCTCGGCCTCTCAGCGCCAGGGCCCCGTCGCACCGACGGCCCCAAACAATCTTCTGGCAGCTGCACTCTGCAAAGGGAAACTCTCCTCGGGCAGCAAACCACAGCCCCAACGCGCCTCGGATCGAGAAAGCAACGCAAGCCGTTTTCGCCCCCGGCCCCCCACACTCCATAGGGCTAACCGGGGCTGGGCTGCCCTGGCTCCCTGGGCCCTGCTGCTTTGCTGGAGGTCTCCGGTGCCCGAAACCCACTCCCCACAGGTTCTCCTTCGTGGTTAATCAGGATTGGGCGCGGGAAGCCTTCTGCGCCCAGGCCCCAGCCATGCCCCCTGAGCCAGCTCGGCCCCTCAGCGCCGAGGCCCCGTCGCACCGATGGCCCGAAGCAATCTTCTGGCAGCTGCAACCTGCAAAGGGAAACTCTCCTCGGGCAGCAAACCACAGCCCCAACGCGCCTCGGATCGAGAAAGCAACGCAAGCCGTTTTCGCCCCCGACCCCCCGCTATCCATAGGGCGAACCGGGGCTGGGCTGCCCCGGCTCCCTGGGCCCTGCTGCTTTGCTGGGCGTCTCCGGTGCCCGAAACCCACTCCCCACAGGTTCTCCTTCGTGGGGAAGCAGGATTGGGCGCGCGAAGGCCTTCTGAGCCCAGGCCCCAGCCAAGACCCCTGAGCCAGCTCGGCCGCTCAGCGCCAAGGTCCCGTCGCACCAATGGCCCCAAACGAGCTTCTGACAGCTGCATTCTGCAAAGGGAAACTCTCCTCGGGCAGCAAACCACAGCCCCAACGCGCCTCGGATCGAGAAAGCAACGCAAGCCGTTTTCGCCCCCGGCCCCCCGCTCTCCATAGAGCGAACCGGGGCAGGGCTGCCCCGGCTCCCTGGGCCCTGCTGCTTTGCTGGGGGTCTCCGGTGCCCGAAACCCACTCCCCACGGGTTCTCCTTCGTGGGGAAGCAGGATTGGGCGCGCGAAAGCCTTCTGCGCCCAGACCCCATCCATGCCCCCTGAGCCAGCTCGGCCGCTCAGCGCCGAGGGCCCGTCGCAACGACGGCCCCAAACGAGCTTCTGGCAGCTGCATTCTGTAAAGGGAAACTCTCCTCGGGCAGCCAACCACAGCCCCAATGCGCCTCGGATCGAGAAAACAATGCAAGCGTTTTCGCCCCCGGCCCCCCGCTCTCCATAGGGCGAATCGCGGCTGGGCTGCCCCGGCTCCCTGGGCCCTGCTGCTTTGCTGGGGGTCTCCATGCCCGAAACCCACTCCCCACGGGTTCTCCTTCGTGGGGAAGCAGGATTGGGTGCGCGAAGGCCTTCTGCGCCCAGGCCCCAGACATGCGCCCTGAGCCAGCTCGGCCACTCAGCGCCGAGGGCCCGTCGCACAGATGGCTCGAAACAATCTTCTGGCAGCTGCACTCTGCAAAGGGAAACTCTCCTCGGGCAGCAAACCACAGCCCCAACGCGCCTCGGATCGAGAAAGCAACGCAAGCCGTTTTCGCCCCCGGCCCCCCGCTCTCCATAGGGCGAACCGGGGCTGTGCTGCCCCGGCTCCCTGGCCCTGCTGCTTTGCTGGGGGTCTCCGGTGCCCGAAACCCACTCCCCACGGGTTCTCCTTCGTGGGGAAGCAGGATTGGGCACGCGAAGGCCTTCTGCGCCCAGGCCCCAGCCAAGCCACCTGAGCCAGGTCGGCCGCTCAGCGCCAAAGTCCCGTCGCACTGATGGCCCCAAACGAGCTGGCAGCTGCATTCTGCAAAGGGAAACTCTCCGCGGGCAGCAAACCACAGCCCCAACGCTCCTCGTTTAGAGAAAGCAACGCAAGGCCTTCTGGTCCCAGGGCCACAGCTCTCCATAGGGCGAACCGGGGCTGGGCTGCCCCGGCTACCTGGGCCCTGCTGCTTTGCTGGGGGTCTCCGGTGCCCGAAACCCACTCCCCACGGGTTCTCATTCGTGGGGAAGCAGGAATGGGCGCGCAAAGGCCTTCTGCGCCAAGGCCCCAGCCATGCCCCCTGAGCCAGCTCGGCGGCTCAGCGCCGATGCCCCGTCCAACCGACTGCCCCAAACAATCTTGTGGCAGCTGCATTCTGCAAAGGGAAACTCTCCTCGGGCAGCAAACCACAGCCCCAACGAGCCTCGGATCGAGAAAGCAACGCAAGCCGTTTTCGCCCCCGGCCCCCCGCTATCCATAGGGCGAACCGGGGCTGGGCTGCCCCGGCTCCCTGGGCCCTGCTGCTTTGCTGGGGTTCTCCGGTGCCCGAAACCCACTCCCCACAGGTTCTCCTTCGTGGAGAAGCAGGATTGGGCGCGCGAAGGCCTTCTGAGCCCAGGCCCCAGCCAAGACCCCTGAGCCAGCTCGGCCGCTCAGCTCCAAGGTCCCGTCGCACCAATGGCCCCAAACGAGCTTCTGACAGCTGCATTCTGCAAAGGGAAACTCTCCGCGGGCAGCAAACCACAGCCCCAACGCTCCTCGTTTAGAGAAAGCAATGCAAGGCCTTCTGGTCCCGGGGCCCCGGCTCTCCATAGGGCGAACCGGGGCTGGGCTGCCCCGGCTCCCTGGGCCCTGCTGCTTTGCTGGGGGTCTCCGGTGCCCGAAACCCACTCCCCACGGGTTCTCCTTCGTGGGGAAGCAGGAATGGGCGCGCAAAGGCCTTCTGCGCCAAGGCCCCAGCCATGTCCCCTGAGCCAGCTCGGCGGCTCAGGGCCGACCCCGTCCAACCGACTGCCCCAAACAATCTTGTGGCAGCTGCATTCTGCAAAGGGAAACTCTCCTCGGGCAGCAAACCACAGCCCCAACGCGCCTCGGATTGAGAAAGCAACGCAAGCCGTTTTCGCCCCCGGCCCCCCGCTCTCCATAGGGCGAACCTGGGCTGGGCTGCCCCGGCTCCCTGGGCCCTGCTGCTTTGCTGGGGATCTCCGGTGCCCGAAACCCACTCCCCACAGGTTCTCCTTCGTGGGGAAGCAGGATTGGGCGCGCGAAGGCCTTCTGAGCCCAGGCCCCAGCCAAGACCCCTGAGCCAGCTCGGCCGCTCAGCGCCAAGGTCCCGTCGCACCAATGGCCCCAAACGAGCTTCTGACAGCTGCATTCTGCAAAGGGAAACTCTCCTCGGGCAGCAAACCACAGCCCCAACGCGCCTCGGATCGAGAAAGCAACGCAAGCCGTTTTCGCCCCCGGCCCCCCGCTCTTCATAGAGCGAACCGGGGCAGGGCTGCCCCGGCTCCCTGGGCCCTGCTGCTTTGCTGGGGGTCTCCGGTGCCCGAAACCCACTCCCCACGGGTTCTCCTTCGTGGGGAAGCAGGATTGGGCGCGCGAAAGCCTTCTGCGCCCAGACCCCATCCATGCCCCCTGAGCCAGCTCGGCCGCTCAGCGCCGAGGGCCCGTCGCAACGACGGCCCCAAACGAGCTTCTGGCAGCTGCATTCTGTAAAGGGAAACTCTCCTCGGGCAGCCAACCACAGCCCCAATGCGCCTCGGATCGAGAAAACAATGCAAGCGTTTTCGCCCCCGGCCCCCCGCTCTCCATAGGGCGAATCGGGGCTGGGCTGCCCCGGCTCCCTGGGCCCTGCTGCTTTGCTGGGGGTCTCCATGCCCGAAACCCACTCCCCACGGGTTCTCCTTCGTGGGGAAGCAGGATTGGGTGCGCGAAGGCCTTCTGCGCCCAGGCCCCAGACATGCGCCCTGAGCCAGCTCGGCCGCTCAGCGCCGAGGGCCCGTCGCACAGATGGCTCGAAACAATCTTCTGGCAGCTGCACTCTGCAAAGGGAAACTCTCCTCGGGCAGCAAACCACAGCCCCAACGCGCCTCGGATCGAGAAAGCAACGCAAGCCGTTTTCGCCCCCGGCCCCCCGCTCTCCATAGGGCGAACCGGGGCTGGGCTGCCCCGGCTCCCGGGCCCTGCTGCTTTGCTGGGGGTCTCCGGTGCCCGAAACCCACTCCCCACGGGTTCTCCTTCGTGGGGAAGCAGGATTGGGCACGCGAAGGCCTTCTGCGCCCAGGCCCCAGCCAAGCCACCTGAGCCAGGTCGGCCGCTCAGCGCCAAAGTCCCGTCGCACTGATGGCCCCAAACGAGCTGGCAGCTGCATTCTGCAAAGGGAAACTCTCCGCGGGCAGCAAACCACAGCCCCAACGCTCCTCGTTTAGAGAAAGCAACGCAAGGCCTTCTGGTCCCAGGGCCACAGCTCTCCATAGGGCGAACCGGGGCTGGGCTGCCCCGGCTCCCTGGGCCCTGCTGCTTTGCTGGGGGTCTCCGGTGCCCGAAACCCACTCCCCACGGGTTCTCATTCGTGGGGAAGCAGGAATGGGCGCGCAAAGGCCTTCTGCGCCAAGGCCCCAGCCATGCCCCCTGAGCCAGCTCGGCGGCTCAGCGCCGATGCCCCGTCCAACCGACTGCCCCAAACAATCTTGTGGCAGCTGCATTCTGCAAAGGGAAACTCTCCTCGGGCAGCAAACCACAGCCCCAACGAGCCTCGGATCGAGAAAGCAACGCAAGCCGTTTTCGCCAACGACCCCCCGCTATCCATAGGGCGAACCGGGGCTGGGCTGCCCCGGCTCCCTGGGCCCTGCTGCTTTGCTGGGGTTCTCCGGTGCCCGAAACCCACTCCCCACAGGTTCTCCTTCGTGGAGAAGCAGGATTGGGCGCGCGAAGGCCTTCTGAGCCCAGGCCCCAGCCAAGACCCCTGAGCCAGCTCGGCCGCTCAGCTCCAAGGTCCCGTCGCACCAATGGCCCCAAACGAGCTTCTGACAGCTGTATTCTGCAAAGGGAAACTCTCCGCGGGCAGCAAACCACAGCCCCAACGCTCCTCGTTTAGAGAAAGCAACGCAAGGCCTTCTGGTCCCGGGGCCCCGGCTCTCCATAGGGCGAACCGGGGCTGGGCTGCCCCGGCTCCCTGGGCCCTGCTGCTTTGCTGGGGGTCTCCGGTGCCCGAAACCCACTCCCCACGGGTTCTCCTTCGTGGGGAAGCAGGAATGGGCGCGCAAAGGCCTTCTGCGCCAAGGCCCCAGCCATGCCCCCTGAGCCAGCTCGGCGGCTCAGCGCCGACCCCGTCCAACCGACTGCCCCAAACAATCTTGTGGCAGCTGCATTCTGCAAAGGGAAACTCTCCTCGGGCAGCAAACCACAGCCCCAACGCGCCTCGGATTGAGAAAGCAACGCAAGCCGTTTTCGCCCCCGGCCCCCCGCTCTCCATAGGGCGAACCTGGGCTGGGCTGCCCCGGCTCCCTGGGCCCTGCTGCTTTGCTGGGGATCTCCGGTGCCCGAAACCCACTCCCCACGGGTTCTCCTTCGTGGGGAAGCAGGATTGGGCGCGCGAAGGCCTTCTGCGCCCAGGCCCCAGCCATGCCCCCTGAGCCAGCTCGGCCTCTCAGCGCCAGGGCCCCGTCGCACCGACGGCACCAAACAATCTTCTGGCAGCTGCATTCTGCAAAGGGAAACTCTCCTCGGGCAGCAAACCACAGCCCCAACGAGCCTCGGATCGAGAAAGCAACGCAAGCCGTTTTCGCCCCCGGCCCCCCACACTCCATAGGGCTAACCGGGGCTGGGCTGCCCTGGCTCCCTGGGCCATGCTGCTTTGCTGGAGGTCTCCGGTGCCCGAAACCCACTCCCCACAGGTTCTCCTTCGTGGTTAATCAGGATTGGGTGCGGGAAGCCTTCTGCGCCCAGGCCCCAGCCATGCCCCCTGAGCCAGCTCGGCCCCTCAGCGCCGAGGCCCCGTCGCACCGATGGCCCGAAGCAATCTTCTGGCAGCTGCAACCTGCAAAGGGAAACTCTCCTCGGGCAGCAAACCACAGCCCCAACGCGCCTCGGATCGAGAAAGCAACGCAAGCCGTTTTCGCCCCCGACCCCCCGCTATCCATAGGGCGAACCGGGGCTGGGCTGCCCCGGCTCCCTGGGCCCTGCTGCTTTGCTGGGCGTCTCCGGTGCCCGAAACCCACTCCCCACAGGTTCTCCTTCGTGGGGAAGCAGGATTGGGCGCGCGAAGGCCTTCTGAGCCCAGGCCCCAGCCAAGACCCCTGAGCCAGCTCGGCCGCTCAGCGCCAAGGTCCCGTCGCACCAATGGCCCCAAACGAGCTTCTGACAGCTGCATTCTGCAAAGGGAAACTCTCCTCGGGCAGCAAACCACAGCCCCAACGCGCCTCGGATCGAGAAAGCAACGCAAGCCGTTTTCGCCCCCGGCCCCCCGCTCTTCATAGAGCGAACCGGGGCAGGGCTGCCCCGGCTCCCTGGGCCCTGCTGCTTTGCTGGGGGTCTCCGGTGCCCGAAACCCACTCCCCACGGGTTCTCCTTCGTGGGGAAGCAGGATTGGGCGCGCGAAAGCCTTCTGCGCCCAGACCCCATCCATGCCCCCTGAGCCAGCTCGGCCGCTCAGCGCCGAGGGCCCGTCGCAACGACGGCCCCAAACGAGCTTCTGGCAGCTGCATTCTGTAAAGGGAAACTCTCCTCGGGCAGCCAACCACAGCCCCAATGCGCCTCGGATCGAGAAAACAATGCAAGCGTTTTCGCCCCCGGCCCCCCGCTCTCCATAGGGCGAATCGGGGCTGGGCTGCCCCGGCTCCCTGGGCCCTGCTGCTTTGCTGGGGGTCTCCATGCCCGAAACCCACTCCCCACGGGTTCTCCTTCGTGGGGAAGCAGGATTGGGTGCGCGAAGGCCTTCTGCGCCCAGGCCCCAGACATGCGCCCTGAGCCAGCTCGGCCGCTCAGCGCCGAGGGCCCGTCGCACAGATGGCTCGAAACAATCTTCTGGCAGCTGCACTCTGCAAAGGGAAACTCTCCTCGGGCAGCAAACCACAGCCCCAACGCGCCTCGGATCGAGAAAGCAACGCAAGCCGTTTTCGCCCCCGGCCCCCCGCTCTCCATAGGGCGAACCGGGGCTGGGCTGCCCCGGCTCCCGGGCCCTGCTGCTTTGCTGGGGGTCTCCGGTGCCCGAAACCCACTCCCCACGGGTTCTCCTTCGTGGGGAAGCAGGATTGGGCACGCGAAGGCCTTCTGCGCCCAGGCCCCAGCCAAGCCACCTGAGCCAGGTCGGCCGCTCAGCGCCAAAGTCCCGTCGCACTGATGGCCCCAAACGAGCTGGCAGCTGCATTCTGCAAAGGGAAACTCTCCGCGGGCAGCAAACCACAGCCCCAACGCTCCTCGTTTAGAGAAAGCAACGCAAGGCCTTCTGGTCCCAGGGCCACAGCTCTCCATAGGGCGAACCGGGGCTGGGCTGCCCCGGCTCCCTGGGCCCTGCTGCTTTGCTGGGGGTCTCCGGTGCCCGAAACCCACTCCCCACGGGTTCTCATTCGTGGGGAAGCAGGAATGGGCGCGCAAAGGCCTTCTGCGCCAAGGCCCCAGCCATGCCCCCTGAGCCAGCTCGGCGGCTCAGCGCCGATGCCCCGTCCAACCGACTGCCCCAAACAATCTTGTGGCAGCTGCATTCTGCAAAGGGAAACTCTCCTCGGGCAGCAAACCACAGCCCCAACGAGCCTCGGATCGAGAAAGCAACGCAAGCCGTTTTCGCCAACGACCCCCCGCTATCCATAGGGCGAACCGGGGCTGGGCTGCCCCGGCTCCCTGGGCCCTGCTGCTTTGCTGGGGTTCTCCGGTGCCCGAAACCCACTCCCCACAGGTTCTCCTTCGTGGAGAAGCAGGATTGGGCGCGCGAAGGCCTTCTGAGCCCAGGCCCCAGCCAAGACCCCTGAGCCAGCTCGGCCGCTCAGCTCCAAGGTCCCGTCGCACCAATGGCCCCAAACGAGCTTCTGACAGCTGTATTCTGCAAAGGGAAACTCTCCGCGGGCAGCAAACCACAGCCCCAACGCTCCTCGTTTAGAGAAAGCAACGCAAGGCCTTCTGGTCCCGGGGCCCCGGCTCTCCATAGGGCGAACCGGGGCTGGGCTGCCCCGGCTCCCTGGGCCCTGCTGCTTTGCTGGGGGTCTCCGGTGCCCGAAACCCACTCCCCACGGGTTCTCCTTCGTGGGGAAGCAGGAATGGGCGCGCAAAGGCCTTCTGCGCCAAGGCCCCAGCCATGCCCCCTGAGCCAGCTCGGCGGCTCAGCGCCGACCCCGTCCAACCGACTGCCCCAAACAATCTTGTGGCAGCTGCATTCTGCAAAGGGAAACTCTCCTCGGGCAGCAAACCACAGCCCCAACGCGCCTCGGATTGAGAAAGCAACGCAAGCCGTTTTCGCCCCCGGCCCCCCGCTCTCCATAGGGCGAACCTGGGCTGGGCTGCCCCGGCTCCCTGGGCCCTGCTGCTTTGCTGGGGATCTCCGGTGCCCGAAACCCACTCCCCACGGGTTCTCCTTCGTGGGGAAGCAGGATTGGGCGCGCGAAGGCCTTCTGCGCCCAGGCCCCAGCCATGCCCCCTGAGCCAGCTCGGCCTCTCAGCGCCAGGGCCCCGTCGCACCGACGGCACCAAACAATCTTCTGGCAGCTGCATTCTGCAAAGGGAAACTCTCCTCGGGCAGCAAACCACAGCCCCAACGAGCCTCGGATCGAGAAAGCAACGCAAGCCGTTTTCGCCCCCGGCCCCCCACACTCCATAGGGCTAACCGGGGCTGGGCTGCCCTGGCTCCCTGGGCCATGCTGCTTTGCTGGAGGTCTCCGGTGCCCGAAACCCACTCCCCACAGGTTCTCCTTCGTGGTTAATCAGGATTGGGCGCGGGAAGCCTTCTGCGCCCAGGCCCCAGCCATGCCCCCTGAGCCAGCTCGGCCCCTCAGCGCCGAGGCCCCGTCGCACCGATGGCCCGAAGCAATCTTCTGGCAGCTGCAACCTGCAAAGGGAAACTCTCCTCGGGCAGCAAACCACAGCCCCAACGCGCCTCGGATCGAGAAAGCAACGCAAGCCGTTTTCGCCCCCGACCCCCCGCTCTCCATAGGGCGAACCGGGGCTGGGCTGCCCCGGCTCCCTGGGCCCTGCTGCTTTGCTGGGCGTCTCCGGTGCCCGAAACCCACTCCCCACAGGTTCTCCTTCGTGGGGAAGCAGGATTGGGCGCGCGAAGGCCTTCTGAGCCCAGGCCCCAGCCAAGACCCCTGAGCCAGCTCGGCCGCTCAGCGCCAAGGTCCCGTCGCACCAATGGCCCCAAACGAGCTTCTGACAGCTGCATTCTGCAAAGGGAAACTCTCCGCGGGCAGCAAACCACAGCCCCAACGCTCCTCGTTTAGAGAAAGCAACGCAAGGCCTTCTGGTCCCAGGGCCACAGCTCTCCATAGGGCGAACCGGGGCTGGGCTGCCCCGGCTCCCTGGGCCCTGCTGCTTTGCTGGGGGTCTCCGGTGCCCGAAACCCACTCCCCACGGGTTCTCATTCGTGGGGAAGCAGGAATGGGCGCGCAAAGGCCTTCTGCGCCAAGGCCCCAGCCATGCCCCCTGAGCCAGCTCGGCGGCTCAGCGCCGATGCCCCGTCCAACCGACTGCCCCAAACAATCTTGTGGCAGCTGCATTCTGCAAAGGGAAACTCTCCTCGGGCAGCAAACCACAGCCCCAACGAGCCTCGGATCGAGAAAGCAACGCAAGCCGTTTTCGCCAACGACCCCCCGCTATCCATAGGGCGAACCGGGGCTGGGCTGCCCCGGCTCCCTGGGCCCTGCTGCTTTGCTGGGGTTCTCCGGTGCCCGAAACCCACTCCCCACGGGTTCTCCTTCGTGGAGAAGCAGGATTGGGCGCGCGAAGGCCTTCTGAGCCCAGGCCCCAGCCAAGACCCCTGAGCCAGCTCGGCCGCTCAGCTCCAAGGTCCCGTCGCACCAATGGCCCCAAACGAGCTTCTGACAGCTGCATTCTGCAAAGGGAAACTCTCCTCGGGCAGCAAACCACAGCCCCAACGCGCCTCGGATCGAGAAAGCAACGCAAGCCGTTTTCGCCCCCGGCCCCCCGCTCTCCATAGAGCGAACCGGGGCAGGGCTGCCCAGGCTCCCTGGGCCCTGCTGCTTTGCTGGGGGTCTCCGGTGCCCGAAACCCACTCCCCACGGGTTCTCCTTCGTGGGGAAGCAGGATTGGGCGCGCGAAAGCCTTCTGCGCCCAGACCCCATCCATGCCCCCTGAGCCAGCTCGGCCGCTCAGCGCCGAGGGCCCGTCGCAACGACGGCCCCAAACGAGCTTCTGACAGCTGCATTCTGTAAAGGGAAACTCTCCTCGGGCAGCCAACCACAGCCCCAATGCGCCTCAGATCGAGAAAACAATGCAAGCGTTTTCGCCCCCGACCCCCGCTCTCCATAGGGCGAATCGCGGCTGGGCTGCCCCGGCTCCCTGGGCCCTGCTGCTTTGCTGGGGGTCTCCGGTGCCCGAAACCCACTCCCCACAGGTTCTCCTTCGTGGGGAAGCAGGATTGGGCGCGCGAAGGCCTTCTGCGCCCAGGCCCCAGCCATGCCCCTTGAGCCAGCTCGGCCTCTCAGCGCCAGGGCCCCGTCGCACCGACGGCCCCAAACAATCTTCTGGCAGCTGCATTCTGCAAAGGGAAACTCTCCTCGGGCAGCAAACCACAGCCCCAACGAGCCTCGGATCGAGAAAGCAACGCAAGCCGTTTTCGCCCCCGGCCCCCCACACTCCATAGGGCTAACCGGGGCTGGGCTGCCCTGGCTCCCTGGGCCCTGCTGCTTTGCTGGAGGTCTCCGGTGCCCGAAACCCACTCCCCACAGGTTCTCCTTCGTGGTTAATCAGGATTGGGCGCGGGAAGCCTTCTGCGCCCAGGCCCCAGCCATGCCCCCTGAGCCAGCACGGCCCCTCAGCGCCGAGGCCCCGTCGCACCGATGGCCCGAAGCAATCTTCTGGCAGCTGCAACCTGCAAAGGGAAACTCTCCTCGGGCAGCAAACCACAGCCCCAACGCGCCTCGGATCGAGAAAGCAACGCAAGCCGTTTTCGCCCCCGACCCCCCGCTATCCATAGGGCGAACCGGGGCTGGGCTGCCCAGGCTCCCTGGGCCCTGCTGCTTTGCTGGGCGTCTCCGGTGCCCGAAACCCACTCCCCACAGGTTCTCCTTCGTGGGGAAGCAGGATTGGGCGCGCGAAGGCCTTCTGAGCCCAGGCCCCAGCCAAGACCCCTGAGCCAGCTCGGCCGCTCAGCGCCAAGGTCCCGTCGCACCAATGGCCCCAAACGAGCTTCTGACAGCTGCATTCTGCAAAGGGAAACTCTCCTCGGGCAGCAAACCACAGCCCCAACGCGCCTCGGATCGAGAAAGCAACGCAAGCCGTTTTCGCCCCCGGCCCCCCGCTCTCCATAGAGCGAACCGGGGCAGGGCTGCCCCGGCTCCCTGGGCCCTGCTGCTTTGCTGGGGGTCTCCGGTGCCCGAAACCCACTCCCCACGGGTTCTCCTTCGTGGGGAAGCAGGATTGGGCGCGCGAAAGCCTTCTGCGCCCAGACCCCATCCATGCCCCCTGAGCCAGCTCGGCCGCTCAGCGCCGAGGGCCCGTCGCAACGACGGCCCCAAACGAGCTTCTGGCAGCTGCATTCTGTAAAGGGAAACTCTCCTCGGGCAGCCAACCACAGCCCCAATGCGCCTCGGATCGAGAAAACAATGCAAGCGTTTTCGCCCCCGGCCCCCCGCTCTCGATAGGGCGAATCGGGGCTGGGCTGCCCCGGCTCCCTGGGCCCTGCTGCTTTGCTGGGGGTCTCCATGCCCGAAACCCACTCCCCACGGGTTCTCCTTCGTGGGGAAGCAGGATTGGGTGCGCGAAGGCCTTCTGCGCCCAGGCCCCAGACATGCGCCCTGAGCCAGCTCGGCCGCTCAGCGCCGAGGGCCCGTCGCACAGATGGCTCGAAACAATCTTCTGGCAGCTGCACTCTGCAAAGGGAAACTCTCCTCGGGCAGCAAACCACAGCCCCAACGCGCCTCGGATCGAGAAAGCAACGCAAGCCGTTTTCGCCCCCGGCCCCCCGCTCTCCATAGGGCGAACCGGGGCTGGGCTGCCCCGGCTCCCAGGCCCTGATGCTTTGCTGGGGGTCTCCGGTGCCCGAAACCCACTCCCCACGGGTTCTCCTTCGTGGGGAAGCAGGATTGGGCACGCGAAGGCCTTCTGCGCCCAGGCCCCAGCCAAGCCACCTGAGCCAGGTCGGCCGCTCAGCGCCAAAGTCCGGTCGCACTGATGGCCCCAAACGAGCTGGCAGCTGCATTCTGCAAAGGGAAACTCTCCGCGGGCAGCAAACCACAGCCCCAACGCTCCTCGTTTAGAGAAAGCAACGCAAGGCCTTCTGGTCCCAGGGCCACAGCTCTCCATAGGGCGAACCGGGGCTGGGCTGCCCCGGCTCCCTGGGCCCTGCTGCTTTGCTGGGGGTCTCCGGTGCCCGAAACCCACTCCCCACGGGTTCTCATTCGTGGGGAAGCAGGAATGGGCGCGCAAAGGCCTTCTGCGCCCAGGCCCCAGCCATGCCCCCTGAGCCAGCTCGGCGGCTCAGCGCCGATGCCCCGTCCAACCGACTGCCCCAAACAATCTTGTGGCAGCTGCATTCTGCAAAGGGAAACTCTCCTCGGGCAGCAAACCACAGCCCCAACGAGCCTCGGATCGAGAAAGCAACGCAAGCCGTTTTCGCCAACGACCCCCCGCTATCCATAGGGCGAACCGGGGCTGGGCTGCCCCGGCTCCCTGGGCCCTGCTGCTTTGCTGGGGTTCTCCGGTGCCCGAAACCCACTCCCCACAGGTTCTCCTTCGTGGAGAAGCAGGATTGGGCGCGCGAAGGCCTTCTGAGCCCAGGCCCCAGCCAAGACCCCTGAGCCAGCTCGGCCGCTCAGCTCCAAGGTCCCGTCGCACCAATGGCCCCAAACGAGCTTCTGACAGCTGCATTCTGCAAAGGGAAACTCTCCTCGGGCAGCAAACCACAGCCCCAACGCGCCTCGGATCGAGAAAGCAACGCAAGCCGTTTTCGCCCCCGGCCCCCCGCTCTCCATAGAGCGAACCGGGGCAGGGCTGCCCAGGCTCCCTGGGCCCTGCTGCTTTGCTGGGGGTCTCCGGTGCCCGAAACCCACTCCCCACGGGTTCTCCTTCGTGGGGAAGCAGGATTGGGCGCGCGAAAGCCTTCTGCGCCCAGACCCCATCCATGCCCCCTGAGCCAGCTCGGCCGCTCAGCGCCGAGGGCCCGTCGCAACGACGGCCCCAAACGAGCTTCTGGCAGCTGCATTCTGTAAAGGGAAACTCTCCTCGGGCAGCCAACCACAGCCCCAATGCGCCTCGGATCGAGAAAACAATGCAAGCGTTTTCGCCCCCGACCCCCGCTCTCCATAGGGCGAATCGCGGCTGGGCTGCCCCGGCTCCCTGGGCCCTGCTGCTTTGCTGGGGGTCTCCGGTGCCCGAAACCCACTCCCCACAGGTTCTCCTTCGTGGGGAAGCAGGATTGGGCGCGCGAAGGCCTTCTGCGCCCAGGCCCCAGCCATGCCCCTTGAGCCAGCTCGGCCTCTCAGCGCCAGGGCCCCGTCGCACCGACGGCCCCAAACAATCTTCTGGCAGCTGCATTCTGCAAAGGGAAACTCTCCTCGGGCAGCAAACCACAGCCCCAACGAGCCTCGGATCGAGAAAGCAACGCAAGCCGTTTTCGCCCCCGGCCCCCCACACTCCATAGGGCTAACCGGGGCTGGGCTGCCCTGGCTCCCTGGGCCCTGCTGCTTTGCTGGAGGTCTCCGGTGCCCGAAACCCACTCCCCACAGGTTCTCCTTCGTGGTTAATCAGGATTGGGCGCGGGAAGCCTTCTGCGCCCAGGCCCCAGCCATGCCCCCTGAGCCAGCTCGGCCCCTCAGCGCCGAGGGCCCGTCGCAACGACGGCCCCAAACGAGCTTCTGGCAGCTGCATTCTGTAAAGGGAAACTCTCCTCGGGCAGCCAACCACAACCCCAATGCGCCTCGGATCGAGAAAACAATGCAAGCGTTTTCGCCCCCGGCCCCCCGCTCTCCATAGGGCGAATCGCGGCTGGGCTGCCCCGGCTCCCTGGGCCCTGCTGCTTTGCTGGGGGTCTCCGGTGCCCGAAACCCACTCCCCACAGGTTCTCCTTCGTGGGGAAGCAGGATTGGGCGCGCGAAGGCCTTCTGCGCCCAGGCCCCAGCCATGCCCCTTGAGCCAGCTCGGCCTCTCAGCGCAAGGGCCCCGTCGCACCGACGGCCCCAAACAATCTTCTGGCAGCTGCATTCTGCAAAGGGAAACTCTCCTCGGGCAGCAAACCACAGCCCCAACGAGCCTCGGATCGAGAAAGCAACGCAAGCCGTTTTCGCCCCCGGCCCCCCACACTCCATAGGGCTAACCGGGGCTGGGCTGCCCTGGCTCCCTGGGCCCTGCTGCTTTGCTGGAGGTCTCCGGTGCCCGAAACCCACTCCCCACAGGTTCTCCTTCGTGGTTAATCAGGATTGGGCGCGGGAAGCATTCTGCGCCCAGGCCCCAGCCAAGACCCCTGAGCCAGCTCGGCCGCTCAGCGCCAAGGTCCCGTCGCACCAATGGCCCCAAACGAGCTTCTGACAGCTGCATTCTGCAAAGGGAAACTCTCCTCGGGCAGCAAACCACAGCCCCAACGCGCCTCGGATCGAGAAAGCAACGCAAGCCGTTTTCGCCCCCGGCCCCCCGCTCTCCATAGAGCGAACCGGGGCAGGGCTGCCCCGGCTCCCTGGGCCCTGCTGCTTTGCTGGGGGTCTCCGGTGCCCGAAACCCACTCCCCACGGGTTCTCCTTCGTGGGGAAGCAGGATTGGGCGCGCGAAAGCCTTCTGCGCCCAGACCCCATCCATGCCCCCTGAGCCAGCTCGGCCGCTCAGCGCCGAGGGCCCGTCGCAACGACGGCCCCAAACGAGCTTCTGGCAGCTGCATTCTGTAAAGGGAAACTCTCCTCGGGCAGCCAACCACAGCCCCAATGCGCCTCGGATCGAGAAAACAATGCAAGCGTTTTCGCCCCCGGCCCCCCGCTCTCCATAGGGCGAATCGGGGCTGGGCTGCCCCGGCTCCCTGGGCCCTGCTGCTTTGCTGGGGGTCTCCATGCCCGAAACCCACTCCCCACGGGTTCTCCTTCGTGGGGAAGCAGGATTGGGTGCGCGAAGGCCTTCTGCGCCCAGGCCCCAGACATGCGCCCTGAGCCAGCTCGGCCGCTCAGCGCCGAGGGCCCGTCGCACAGATGGCTCGAAACAATCTTCTGGCAGCTGCACTCTGCAAAGGGAAACTCTCCTCGGGCAGCAAACCACAGCCCCAACGCGCCTCGGATCGAGAAAGCAACGCAAGCCGTTTTCGCCCCCGGCCCCCCGCTCTCCATAGGGCGAACCGGGGCTGGGCTGCCCCGGCTCCCGGGCCCTGCTGCTTTGCTGGGGGTCTCCGGTGCCCGAAACCCACTCCCCACGGGTTCTCCTTCGTGGGGAAGCAGGATTGGGCACGCGAAGGCCTTCTGCGCCCAGGCCCCAGCCAAGCCACCTGAGCCAGGTCGGCCGCTCAGCGCCAAAGTCCCGTCGCACTGATGGCCCCAAACGAGCTGGCAGCTGCATTCTGCAAAGGGAAACTCTCCGCGGGCAGCAAACCACAGCCCCAAGGCTCCTAGTTTAGAGAAAGCAACGCAAGGCCTTCTGGTCCCAGGGCCACAGCTCTCCATAGGGCGAACCGGGGCTGGGCTGCCCCGGCTCCCTGGGCCCTGCTGCTTTGCTGGGGGTCTCCGGTGCCCGAAACCCACTCCCCACGGGTTCTCATTCGTGGGGAAGCAGGAATGGGCGCGCAAAGGCCTTCTGCGCCAAGGCCCCAGCCATGCCCCCTGAGCCAGCTCGGCGGCTCAGCGCCGATGCCCCGTCCAACCGACTGCCCCAAACAATCTTCTGGCAGCTGCATTCTGCAAAGGGAAACTCTCCTCGGGCAGCAAACCACAGCCCCAACGAGCCTCGGATCGAGAAAGCAACACAAGCCGTTTTCGCCAACGACCCCCTGCTATCCATAGGGCGAACCGGGGCTGGGCTGCCCCGGCTCCCTGGGCCCTGCTGCTTTGCTGGGGTTCTCCGGTGCCCGAAACCCACTCCCCACAGGTTCTCCTTCGTGGAAAAGCAGGATTGGGCGCGCGAAGGCCTTCTGAGCCCAGGCCCCAGCCAAGACCCCTGAGCCAGCTCGGCCTCTCAGCTCCAAGGTCCCGTCGCACCAATGGCCCCAAACGAGCTTCTGACAGCTGCATTCTGCAAAGGGAAACTCTCCTCGGGCAGCAAACCACAGCCCCAACGCGCCTCGGATCGAGGAAGCAACGCAAGCCGTTTTCGCCCCCGGCCCCCCGCTCTCCATAGAGCGAACCGGGGCAGGGCTGCCCAGGCTCCCTGGGCCCTGCTGCTTTGCTGGGGGTCTCCGGTGCCTGAAACCCACTCCCCACGGGTTCTCCTTCGTGGGGAAGCAGGATTGGTCGCGCGAAAGCCTTCTGCGCCCAGACCCCATCCATGCCCCCTGAGCCAGCTCGGCCGCTCAGCGCCGAGGGCCCGTCGCAACGACGGCCCCAAACGAGCTTCTGGCAGCTGCATTCTGTAAAGGGAAACTCTCCTCGGGCAGCCAACCACAGCCCCAATGCGCCTCGGATCGAGAAAACAATGCAAGCGTTTTCGCCCCCGACCCCCGCTCTCCATAGGGCGAATCGCGGCTGGGCTGCCCCGGCTCCCTGGGCCCTGCTGCTTTGCTGGGGGTCTCCGGTGCCCGAAACCCACTCCCCACAGGTTCTCCTTCGTGGGGAAGCAGGATTGGGCGCGCGAAGGCCTTCTGCGCCCAGGCCCCAGCCATGCCCCTTGAGCCAGCTCGGCCTCTCAGCGCAAGGGCCCCGTCGCACCGACGGCCCCAAACAATCTTCTGGCAGCTGCATTCTGCAAAGGGAAACTCTCCTCGGGCAGCAAACCACAGCCCCAACGAGCCTCGGATCGAGAAAGCAACGCAAGCCGTTTTCGCCCCCGGCCCCCCACACTCCATAGGGCTAACCGGGGCTGGGCTGCCCTGGCTCCCTGGGCCCTGCTGCTTTGCTGGAGGTCTCCGGTGCCCGAAACCCACTCCCCACAGGTTCTCCTTCGTGGTTAATCAGGATTGGGCGCGGGAAGCATTCTGCGCCCAGGCCCCAGCCAAGACCCCTGAGCCAGCTCGGCCGCTCAGCGCCAAGGTCCCGTCGCACCAATGGCCCCAAACGAGCTTCTGACAGCTGCATTCTGCAAAGGGAAACTCTCCTCGGGCAGCAAACCACAGCCCCAACGCGCCTCGGATCGAGAAAGCAACGCAAGCCGTTTTCGCCCCCGGCCCCCCGCTCTCCATAGAGCGAACCGGGGCAGGGCTGCCCCGGCTCCCTGGGCCCTGCTGCTTTGCTGGGGGTCTCCGGTGCCCGAAACCCACTCCCCACGGGTTCTCCTTCGTGGGGAAGCAGGATTGGGCGCGCGAAAGCCTTCTGCGCCCAGACCCCATCCATGCCCCCTGAGCCAGCTCGGCCGCTCAGCGCCGAGGGCCCGTCGCAACGACGGCCCCAAACGAGCTTCTGGCAGCTGCATTCTGTAAAGGGAAACTCTCCTCGGGCAGCCAACCACAGCCCCAATGCGCCTCGGATCGAGAAAACAATGCAAGCGTTTTCGCCCCCGGCCCCCCGCTCTCCATAGGGCGAATCGGGGCTGGGCTGCCCCGGCTCCCTGGGCCCTGCTGCTTTGCTGGGGGTCTCCGGTGCCCGAAACCCACTCCCCACGGGTTCTCCTTCGTGGGGAAGCAGGATTGGGTGCGCGAAGGCCTTCTGCGCCCAGGCCCCAGACATGCGCCCTGAGCCAGCTCGGCCGCTCAGCGCCGAGGGCCCGTCGCACAGATGGCTCGAAACAATCTTCTGGCAGCTGCACTCTGCAAAGGGAAACTCTCCTCGGGCAGCAAACCACAGCCCCAACGCGCCTCGGATCGAGAAAGCAACGCAAGCCGTTTTCGCCCCCGGCCCCCCGCTCTCCATAGGGCGAACCGGGGCTGGGCTGCCCCGGCTCCCGGGCCCTGCTGCTTTGCTGGGGGTCTCCGGTGCCCGAAACCCACTCCCCACGGGTTCTCCTTCGTGGGGAAGCAGGATTGGGCACGCGAAGGCCTTCTGCGCCCAGGCCCCAGCCAAGCCACCTGAGCCAGGTCGGCCGCTCAGCGCCAAAGTCCCGTCGCACTGATGGCCCCAAACGAGCTGGCAGCTGCATTCTGCAAAGGGAAACTCTCCGCGGGCAGCAAACCACAGCCCCAAGGCTCCTAGTTTAGAGAAAGCAACGCAAGGCATTCTGGTCCCAGGGCCACAGCTCTCCATAGGGCGAACCGGGGCTGGGCTGCCCCGGCTCCCTGGGCCCTGCTGCTTTGCTGGGGGTCTCCGGTGCCCGAAACCCACTCCCCACGGGTTCTCATTCGTGGGGAAGCAGGAATGGGCGCGCAAAGGCCTTCTGCGCCAAGGCCCCAGCCATGCCCCCTGAGCCAGCTCGGCGGCTCAGCGCCGATGCCCCGTCCAACCGACTGCCCCAAACAATCTTCTGGCAGCTGCATTCTGCAAAGGGAAACTCTCCTCGGGCAGCAAACCACAGCCCCAACGAGCCTCGGATCGAGAAAGCAACGCAAGCCGTTTTCGCCAACGACCCCCTGCTATCCATAGGGCGAACCGGGGCTGGGCTGCCCCGGCTCCCTGGGCCCTGCTGCTTTGCTGGGGTTCTCCGGTGCCCGAAACCCACTCCCCACAGGTTCTCCTTCGTGGAGAAGCAGGATTGGGCGCGCGAAGGCCTTCTGAGCCCAGGCCCCAGCCAAGACCCCTGAGCCAGCTCGGCCGCTCAGCTCCAAGGTCCCGTCGCACCAATGGCCCCAAACGAGCTTCTGACAGCTGCATTCTGCAAAGGGAAACTCTCCTCGGGCAGCAAACCACAGCCCCAACGCGCCTCGGATCGAGGAAGCAACGCAAGCCGTTTTCGCCCCCGGCCCCCCGCTCTCCATAGAGCGAACCGGGGCAGGGCTGCCCAGGCTCCCTGGGCCCTGCTGCTTTGCTGGGGGTCTCCGGTTTTCGAAACCCACTCCCCACGGGTTCTCCTTCGTGGGGAAGCAGGATTGGTCGCGCGAAAGCCTTCTGCGCCCAGACCCCATCCATGCCCCCTGAGCCAGCTCGGCCGCTCAGCGCCGAGGGCCCGTCGCAACGACGGCCCCAAACGAGCTTCTGGCAGCTGCATTCTGTAAAGGGAAACTCTCCTCGGGCAGCCAACCACAGCCCCAATGCGCCTCGGATCGAGAAAACAATGCAAGCGTTTTCGCCCCCGACCCCCGCTCTCCATAGGGCGAATCGCGGCTGGGCTGCCCCGGCTCCCTGGGCCCTGCTACTTTGCTGGGGGTCTCCGGTGCCCGAAACCCACTCCCCACAGGTTCTCCTTCGTGGGGAAGCAGGATTGGGCGCGCGAAGGCCTTCTGCGCCCAGGCCCCAGCCATGCCCCTTGAGCCAGCTCGGCCTCTCAGCGCCAGGGCCCCGTCGCACCGACGGCCCCAAACAATCTTCTGGCAGCTGCATTCTGCAAAGGGAAACTCTCCTCGGGCAGCAAACCACAGCCCCAACGAGCCTCGGATCGAGAAAGCAACGCAAGCCGTTTTCGCCCCCGGACCCCCACACTCCATAGGGCTAACCGGGGATGGGCTGCCCTGGCTCCCTGGGCCCTGCTGCTTTGCTGGAGGTCTCCGGTGCCCGAAACCCACTCCCCACAGGTTCTCCTTCGTGGTTAATCAGGATTGGGCGCGGGAAGCCTTCTGCGCCCAGGCCCCAGCCATGCCCCCTGAGCCAGCTCGGCCCCTCAGCGCCGAGGGCCCGTCGCAACGACGGCCCCAAACGAGCTTCTGGCAGCTGCATTCTGTAAAGGGAAACTCTCCTCGGGCAGCCAACCACAGCCCCAATGCGCCTCGGATCGAGAAAACAATGCAAGCGTTTTCGCCCCCGACCCCCGCTCTCCATAGGGCGAATCGCGGCTGGGCTGCCCCGGCTCCCTGGGCCCTGCTGCTTTGCTGGGGGTCTCCGGTGCCCGAAACCCACTCCCCACAGGTTCTCCTTCGTGGGGAAGCAGGATTGGGCGCGCGAAGGCCTTCTGCGCCCAGGCCCCAGCCATGCCCCTTGAGCCAGCTCGGCCTCTCAGCGCAAGGGCCCCGTCGCACCGACGGCCCCAAACAATCTTCTGGCAGCTGCATTCTGCAAAGGGAAACTCTCCTCGGGCAGCAAACCACAGCCCCAACGAGCCTCGGATCGAGAAAGCAACGCAAGCCGTTTTCGCCCCCGGCCCCCCACACTCCATAGGGCTAACCGGGGCTGGGCTGCCCTGGCTCCCTGGGCCCTGCTGCTTTGCTGGAGGTCTCCGGTGCCCGAAACCCACTCCCCACAGGTTCTCCTTCGTGGTTAATCAGGATTGGGCGCGGGAAGCATTCTGCGCCCAGGCCCCAGCCAAGACCCCTGAGCCAGCTCGGCCGCTCAGCGCCAAGGTCCCGTCGCACCAATGGCCCCAAACGAGCTTCTGACAGCTGCATTCTGCAAAGGGAAACTCTCCTCGGGCAGCAAACCACAGCCCCAACGCGCCTCGGATCGAGAAAGCAACGCAAGCCGTTTTCGCCCCCGGCCCCCCGCTCTCCATAGAGCGAACCGGGGCAGGGCTGCCCCGGCTCCCTGGGCCCTGCTGCTTTGCTGGGGGTCTCCGGTGCCCGAAACCCACTCCCCACGGGTTCTCCTTCGTGGGGAAGCAGGATTGGGCGCGCGAAAGCCTTCTGCGCCCAGACCCCATCCATGCCCCCTGAGCCAGCTCGGCCGCTCAGCGCCGAGGGCCCGTCGCAACGACGGCCCCAAACGAGCTTCTGGCAGCTGCATTCTGTAAAGGGAAACTCTCCTCGGGCAGCCAACCACAGCCCCAATGCGCCTCGGATCGAGAAAACAATGCAAGCGTTTTCGCCCCCGGCCCCCCGCTCTCCATAGGGCGAATCGGGGCTGGGCTGCCCCGGCTCCCTGGGCCCTGCTGCTTTGCTGGGGGTCTCCGGTGCCCGAAACCCACTCCCCACGGGTTCTCCTTCGTGGGGAAGCAGGATTGGGTGCGCGAAGGCCTTCTGCGCCCAGGCCCCAGACATGCGCCCTGAGCCAGCTCGGCCGCTCAGCGCCGAGGGCCCGTCGCACAGATGGCTCGAAACAATCTTCTGGCAGCTGCACTCTGCAAAGGGAAACTCTCCTCGGGCAGCAAACCACAGCCCCAACGCGCCTCGGATCGAGAAAGCAACGCAAGCCGTTTTCGCCCCCGGCCCCCCGCTCTCCATAGGGCGAACCGGGGCTGGGCTGCCCCGGCTCCCGGGCCCTGCTGCTTTGCTGGGGGTCTCCGGTGCCCGAAACCCACTCCCCACGGGTTCTCCTTCGTGGGGAAGCAGGATTGGGCACGCGAAGGCCTTCTGCGCCCAGGCCCCAGCCAAGCCACCTGAGCCAGGTCGGCCGCTCAGCGCCAAAGTCCCGTCGCACTGATGGCCCCAAACGAGCTGGCAGCTGCATTCTGCAAAGGGAAACTCTCCGCGGGCAGCAAACCACAGCCCCAAGGCTCCTAGTTTAGAGAAAGCAACGCAAGGCATTCTGGTCCCAGGGCCACAGCTCTCCATAGGGCGAACCGGGGCTGGGCTGCCCCGGCTCCCTGGGCCCTGCTGCTTTGCTGGGGGTCTCCGGTGCCCGAAACCCACTCCCCACGGGTTCTCATTCGTGGGGAAGCAGGAATGGGCGCGCAAAGGCCTTCTGCGCCAAGGCCCCAGCCATGCCCCCTGAGCCAGCTCGGCGGCTCAGCGCCGATGCCCCGTCCAACCGACTGCCCCAAACAATCTTCTGGCAGCTGCATTCTGCAAAGGGAAACTCTCCTCGGGCAGCAAACCACAGCCCCAACGAGCCTCGGATCGAGAAAGCAACGCAAGCCGTTTTCGCCAACGACCCCCTGCTATCCATAGGGCGAACCGGGGCTGGGCTGCCCCGGCTCCCTGGGCCCTGCTGCTTTGCTGGGGTTCTCCGGTGCCCGAAACCCACTCCCCACAGGTTCTCCTTCGTGGAGAAGCAGGATTGGGCGCGCGAAGGCCTTCTGAGCCCAGGCCCCAGCCAAGACCCCTGAGCCAGCTCGGCCGCTCAGCTCCAAGGTCCCGTCGCACCAATGGCCCCAAACGAGCTTCTGACAGCTGCATTCTGCAAAGGGAAACTCTCCTCGGGCAGCAAACCACAGCCCCAACGCGCCTCGGATCGAGGAAGCAACGCAAGCCGTTTTCGCCCCCGGCCCCCCGCTCTCCATAGAGCGAACCGGGGCAGGGCTGCCCAGGCTCCCTGGGCCCTGCTGCTTTGCTGGGGGTCTCCGGTGCCCGAAACCCACTCCCCACGGGTTCTCCTTCGTGGGGAAGCAGGATTGGTCGCGCGAAAGCCTTCTGCGCCCAGACCCCATCCATGCCCCCTGAGCCAGCTCGGCCGCTCAGCGCCGAGGGCCCGTCGCAACGACGGCCCCAAACGAGCTTCTGGCAGCTGCATTCTGCAAAGGGAAACTCTCCTCGGGCAGCAAACCACAGCCCCAATGCGCCTCGGATCGAGAAAACAATGCAAGCGTTTTCGCCCCCGACCCCCGCTCTCCATAGGGCGAATCGCGGCTGGGCTGCCCCGGCTCCCTGGGCCCTGCTACTTTGCTGGGGGTCTCCGGTGCCCGAAACCCACTCCCCACAGGTTCTCCTTCGTGGGGAAGCAGGATTGGGCGCGCGAAGGCCTTCTGCGCCCAGGCCCCAGCCATGCCCCTTGAGCCAGCTCGGCCTCTCAGCGCCAGGGCCCCGTCGCACCGACGGCCCCAAACAATCTTCTGGCAGCTGCATTCTGCAAAGGGAAACTCTCCTCGGGCAGCAAACCACAGCCCCAACGAGCCTCGGATCGAGAAAGCAACGCAAGCCGTTTTCGCCCCCGGACCCCCACACTCCATAGGGCTAACCGGGGATGGGCTGCCCTGGCTCCCTGGGCCCTGCTGCTTTGCTGGAGGTCTCCGGTGCCCGAAACCCACTCCCCACAGGTTCTCCTTCGTGGTTAATCAGGATTGGGCGCGGGAAGCCTTCTGCGCCCAGGCCCCAGCCATGCCCCCTGAGCCAGCTCGGCCCCTCAGCGCCGAGGGCCCGTCGCAACGACGGCCCCAAACGAGCTTCTGGCAGCTGCATTCTGTAAAGGGAAACTCTCCTCGGGCAGCCAACCACAACCCCAATGCGCCTCGGATCGAGAAAACAATGCAAGCGTTTTCGCCCCCGGCCCCCCGCTCTCCATAGGGCGAATCGCGGCTGGGCTGCCCCGGCTCCCTGGGCCCTGCTGCTTTGCTGGGGGTCTCCGGTGCCCGAAACCCACTCCCCACAGGTTCTCCTTCGTGGGGAAGCAGGATTGGGCGCGCGAAGGCCTTCTGCGCCCAGGCCCCAGCCATGCCCCTTGAGCCAGCTCGGCCTCTCAGCGCCAGGGCCCCGTCGCACCGACGGCCCCAAACAATCTTCTGGCAGCTGCATTCTGCAAAGGGAAACTCTCCTCGGGCAGCAAACCACAGCCCCAACGAGCCTCGGATCGAGAAAGCAACGCAAGCCGTTTTCGCCCCCGGCCCCCCACACTCCATAGGGCTAACCGGGGCTGGGCTGCCCTGGCTCCCTGGGCCCTGCTGCTTTGCTGGAGGACTCCGGTGCCCGAAACCCACTCCCCACAGATTCTCCTTCGTGGTTAATCAGGATTGGGCGCGGGAAGCCTTCTGCGCCCAGGCCCCAGCCATGCCCCCTGAGCCAGCTCGGCCCCTCAGCGCCGAGGCCCCGTCGCACCGATGGCCCGAAGCAATCTTCTGGCAGCTGCAACCTGCAAAGGGAAACTCTCCTCCGGCAGCAAACCACAGCCCCAACGCGCCTCGGATCGAGAAAGCAACGCAAGCCGTTTTCGCCCCCGGCCCACGCCACTCCTTAGGGCGAACCGGGGCTGGGCTGCCCCGGCTCCCTGGGCCCTGCTGCTTTGCTGGGGGTCTCCGGTGCTCGAAACCCACTCCCCACGGGTTCTCCTTCGTGGGAAGCAGGATTGGGCGTGCCAAGGCCTTCTGCTCCCAGGCCCAAGCCATGCCCCCTGGGCCAGCTCGGCCGCTCTGCTCCGAGGCCCCATCGCACCAATGGCATGAAACAATCTTCTGGCAGCTGCATTCTGCAAAGGGAAACACTCCTCAGGCAGCAAACCACAGCCCCAACACGCCTCGGATCGAGAAAGCAACGCAAGCCGTTTTCGCCCCCGGCACCGCGCTCGCCATAGGGCGAAAGGGGCAGGGCTGCCCCGGTTGCCTGGGCCCTGCTGCTTTGCTGGGGGTCTCCGGTGCCCGAAACCCACTCCCCACGGGTTCTCCTTCGTGGGGAAGCAGGATTTTGCGCGCGAAGGCCTTCTGCGCCCAGGCCCCAGCCTTGCCCCCTGAGCCAGCTCGGCCCCTCAGCGCCGAGGCCCCGTCGCCCCGATGGCCCGAAACAATCTTCTGGCAGCTGCACTCTGCAAAGGGAAACTCTCCTCGGGCAGCAAACCACAGCCCCAACGCGCCTCGGATCGAGAAAGCAATGCAAGCCGTTTTCGCCCCCGGCCCCCCGCTCTTCATAGGGCGAACCGGGGCTGGGCTGCCCCGGCTCCCTGGGCCCTGCTGCTTTCCTGGGGATCTCCGGTGCCCGAAACCCACTCCCCACGGGTCTCCTTCGTGGGGAAGCAGGATTGGGCGCGCGAAGGCCTTCTGCGCCCAGGCCCCAGACATGCGCCCTGAGTCAGCTCGGCCGCTCAGCGCTAGAGGGCCCGTCGCACAGATGGCTCGAAACAATCTTCTGGCAGCTGCACTCTGCAAAGGGAAACTCTCCTCGGGCAGCAAACCACACCCCCAACGCGCCTCGGATCGAGAAAGCAACGCAAGCCGTTTTCGCCCCCGGACCCCCGCTCTCCATAGAGCGAACCTGGGCTTGGCTGCCCAGGCTCCCTGGGCCCTGCTGCTTTGCTGGGTGTCTCCGGTGCCCGAAGCCCACTCCCTCGGGTTCTCCTTCGTGGGGAAGCAGGATTGGGCGCGCGAAGGCCTTCTGCGCCCAGGCCCCAGACATGCGCCCTGAGTCAGCTCGGCCGCTCAGCGCTAGAGGGCCGTTCGCACAGATGGCTCGAAACAATCTTCTGGCAGCTGCATTCTGTAAAGGGAAACTCTCCTCGGGCAGCCAACCACAGCCCCAATGCGCCTCGGATCGAGAAAACAATGCAAGCGTTTTCGCCCCCGGCCCCCCGCTCTCCAAAGGGCGAATCGGGGCTGGGCTGCCCCGGCTCCCTGGGCCCTGCTGCTTTGCTGGGGGTCTCCATGCCCGAAACCCACTCCCCACGGGTTCTCCTTCGTGGGGAAGCAGGATTGGGCGCGCGAAGGCCTTCTGCGCCCAGGCCCCAGCCAAGCCACCTGAGCCAGGTCGGCCGCTCAGCGCCAAAGTCCCGTCGCACTGATGGCCCCAAACGAGCTGGCAGCTGCATTCTGCAAAGGGAAACTCTCCGCGGGCAGCAAACCACAGCCCCAACGCTCCTCGTTTAGAGAAAGCAACGCAAGGCCTTCTGGTCCCGGGGCCCCGGCTCTCCATAGGGCGAACCGGGGCTGGGCTGCCCCGGCTCCCTGGGCCCTGCTGCTTTGCTGGGGGTCTCCGGTGCCCGAAACCCACTCCCCACGGGTTCTCCTTCGTGGGGAAGCAGGAATGGGCGCGCAAAGGCCTTCTGCGCCAAGGCCCCAGCCATGCCCCCTGAGCCAGCTCGGCGGCTCAGCGCCGATGCCCCGTCCAACCGACTGCCCCAAACAATCTTGTGGCAGCTGCATTCTGCAAAGGGAAACTCTCCTCGGGCAGCAAACCACAGCCCCAACGCGCCTCGGATCGAGAAAGCAACGCAAGCCGTTTTCGCCCCCGGCCCCCCGCTCTCCATAGGGCGAACCTGGGCTGGGCTGCCCCGGCTCCCTGGGCCCTGCTGCTTTGCTGGGGATCTCCGGTGCCCGAAACCCACTCCCCACGGGTTCTCCTTCGTGGGGAAGCAGGATTGGGCGCGCGAAGGCCTTCTGCGCCCAGGCCCCAGCCATGCCCCCTGAGCCAGCTCGGCCTCTCAGCGCCAGGGCCCCGTCGCACCGACGGCACCAAACAATCTTCTGGCAGCTGCATTCTGCAAAGGGAAACTCTCCTCGGGCAGCAAACCACAGCCCCAACGAGCCTCGGATCGAGAAAGCAACGCAAGCCGTTTTCGCCCCCGGCCCCCCACACTCCATAGGGCTAACCGGGGCTGGGCTGCCCTGGCTCCCTGGGCCCTGCTGCTTTGCTGGAGGTCTCCGGTGCCCGAAACCCACTCCCCACAGGTTCTCCTTCGTGGTTAATCAGGATTGGGCGCGGGAAGCCTTCTGCGCCCAGGCCCCAGCCATGCCCCCTGAGCCAGCTCGGCCCCTCAGCGCCGAGGCCCCGTCGCACCGATGGCCCGAAGCAATCTTCTGGCAGCTGCAACCTGCAAAGGGAAACTCTCCTCGGGCAGCAAACCACAGCCCCAACGCGCGTCGGATCGAGAAAGCAACGCAAGCCGTTTTCGCCCCCGACCCCCCGCTATCCATAGGGCGAACCGGGGCTGGGCTGCCCCGGCTCCCTGGGCCCTGCTGCTTTGCTGGGCGTCTCCGGTGCCCGAAACCCACTCCCCACAGGTTCTCCTTCGTGGGGAAGCAGGATTGGGCGCGCGAAGGCCTTCTGAGCCCAGGCCCCAGCCAAGACCCCTGAGCCAGCTCGGCCGCTCAGCGCCAAGGTCCCGTCGCACCAATGGCCCCAAACGAGCTTCTGACAGCTGCATTCTGCAAAGGGAAACTCTCCTCGGGCAGCAAACCACAGCCCCAACGCGCCTCGGATCGAGAAAGCAACGCAAGCCGTTTTCGCCCCCGGCCCCCCGCTCTCCATAGAGCGAACCGGGGCAGGGCTGCCCCGGCTCCCTGGGCCCTGCTGCTTTGCTGGGGGTCTCCGGTGCCCGAAACCCACTCCCCACGGGTTCTCCTTCGTGGGGAAGCAGGATTGGGCGCGCGAAAGCCTTCTGCGCCCAGACCCCATCCATGCCCCCTGAGCCAGCTCGGCCGCTCAGCGCCGAGGGCCCGTCGCAACGACGGCCCCAAACGAGCTTCTGGCAGCTGCATTCTGTAAAGGGAAACTCTCCTCGGGCAGCCAACCACAGCCCCAATGCGCCTCGGATCGAGAAAACAATGCAAGCGTTTTCGCCCCCGGCCCCCCGCTCTCCATAGGGCGAATCGGGGCTGGGCTGCCCCGGCTCCCTGGGCCCTGCTGCTTTGCTGGGGGTCTCCATGCCCGAAACCCACTCCCCACGGGTTCTCCTTCGTGGGGAAGCAGGATTGGGTGCGCGAAGGCCTTCTGCGCCCAGGCCCCAGACATGCGCCCTGAGCCAGCTCGGCCGCTCAGCGCCGAGGGCCCGTCGCACAGATGGCTCGAAACAATCTTCTGGCAGCTGCACTCTGCAAAGGGAAACTCTCCTCGGGCAGCAAACCACAGCCCCAACGCGCCTCGGATCGAGAAAGCAACGCAAGCCGTTTTCGCCCCCGGCCCCCCGCTCTCCATAGGGCGAACCGGGGCTGGGCTGCCCAGGCTCCCTGGCCCTGCTGCTTTGCTGGGGGTCTCCGGTGCCCGAAACCCACTCCCCACGGGTTCTCCTTCGTGGGGAAGCAGGATTGGGCACGCGAAGGCCTTCTGTGCCCAGGCCCCAGCCAAGCCACCTGAGCCAGGTCGGCCGCTCAGCGCCAAAGTCCCGTCGCACTGATGGCCCCAAACGAGCTGGCAGCTGCATTCTGCAAAGGGAAACTCTCCGCGGGCAGCAAACCACAGCCCCAACGCTCCTCGTTTAGAGAAAGCAACGCAAGGCCTTCTGGTCCCAGGGCCACAGCTCTCCATAGGGCGAACCGGGGCTGGGCTGCCCCGGCTCCCTGGGCCCTGCTGCTTTGCTGGGGGTCTCCGGTGCCCGAAACCCACTCCCCACGGGTTCTCATTCGTGGGGAAGCAGGAATGGGCGCGCAAAGGCCTTCTGCGCCAAGGCCCCAGCCATGCCCCCTGAGCCAGCTCGGCGGCTCAGCGCCGATGCCCCGTCCAACCGACTGCCCCAAACAATCTTGTGGCAGCTGCATTCTGCAAAGGGAAACTCTCCTCGGGCAGCAAACCACAGCCCCAACGAGCCTCGGATCGAGAAAGCAACGCAAGCCGTTTTCGCCAACGACCCCCCGCTATCCATAGGGCGAACCGGGGCTGGGCTGCCCCGGCTCCCTGGGCCCTGCTGCTTTGCTGGGGTTCTCCGGTGCCCGAAACCCACTCCCCACAGGTTCTCCTTCGTGGAGAAGCAGGATTGGGCGCGCGAAGGCCTTCTGAGCCCAGGCCCCAGCCAAGACCCCTGAGCCAGCTCGGCCGCTCAGCTCCAAGGTCCCGTCGCACCAATGGCCCCAAAAGAGCTTCTGACAGCTGCATTCTGCAAAGGGAAACTCTCCTCGGGCAGCAAACCACAGCCCCAACGCGCCTCGGATCGAGAAAGCAACGCAAGCCGTTTTCGCCCCCGGCCCCCCGCTCTCCATAGAGCGAACCGGGGCTGGGCTGCCCAGGCTCCCTGGGCCCTGCTGCTTTGCTGGGGGTCTCCGGTGCCCGAAACCCACTCCCCACGGGTTCTCCTTCGTGGGGAAGCAGGATTGGGCACGCGAAAGCCTTCTGCGCCCAGACCCCATCCATGCCCCCTGAGCCAGCTCGGCCGCTCAGCGCCGAGGGCCCGTCGCAACGACGGCCCCAAACGAGCTTCTGGCAGCTGCATTCTGTAAAGGGAAACTCTCCTCGGGCAGCCAACCACAGCCCCAATGCGCCTCGGATCGAGAAAACAATGCAAGCGTTTTCGCCCCCGACCCCCGCTCTCCATAGGGCGAATCGCGGCTGGGCTGCCCCGGCTCCCTGGGCCCTGCTGCTTTGCTGGGGGTCTCCGGTGCCCGAAACCCACTCCCCACAGGTTCTCCTTCGTGGGGAAGCAGGATTGGGCGCGCGAAGGCCTTCTGCGCCCAGGCCCCAGCCATGCCCCTTGAGCCAGCTCGGCCTCTCAGCGCCAGGGCCCCGTCGCACCGACGGCCCCAAACAATCTTCTGGCAGCTGCATTCTGCAAAGGGAAACTCTCCTCGGGCAGCAAACCACAGCCCCAACGAGCCTCGGATCGAGAAAGCAACGCAAGCCGTTTTCGCCCCCGGCCCCCCACACTCCATAGGGCTAACCGGGGCTGGGCTGCCCTGGCTCCCTGGGCCCTGCTGCTTTGCTGGAGGTCTCCGGTGCCCGAAACCCACTCCCCACAGGTTCTCCTTCGTGGTTAATCAGGATTGGGCGCGGGAAGCCTTCTGCGCCCAGGCCCCAGCCATGCCCCCTGAGCCAGCTCGGCCCTTCAGCGCCGAGGGCCTGTCGCAACGACTGCCCCAAACGAGCTTCTGGCAGCTGCATTCTGTAAAGGGAAACTCTCCTCGGGCAGCCAACCACAACCCCAATGCGCCTCGGATCGAGAAAACAATGCAAGCGTTTTCGCCCCCGGCCCCCCGCTCTCCATAGGGCGAATCGCGGCTGGGCTGCCCCGGCTCCCTGGGCCCTGCTGCTTTGCTGGGGGTCTCCGGTGCCCGAAACCCACTCCCCACAGGTTCTCCTTCGTGGGGAAGCAGGATTGGGCGCGCGAAGGCCTTCTGCGCCCAGGCCCCAGCCATGCCCCTTGAGCCAGCTCGGCCTCTCAGCGCAAGGGCCCCGTCGCACCGACGGCCCCAAACAATCTTCTGGCAGCTGCATTCTGCAAAGGGAAACTCTCCTCGGGCAGCAAACCACAGCCCCAACGAGCCTCGGATCGAGAAAGCAACGCAAGCCGTTTTCGCCCCCGGCCCCCCACACTCCATAGGGCTAACCGGGGCTGGGCTGCCCTGGCTCCCTGGGCCCTGCTGCTTTGCTGGAGGTCTCCGGTGCCCGAAACCCACTCCCCACAGGTTCTCCTTCGTGGTTAATCAGGATTGGGCGCGGGAAGCCTTCTGCGCCCAGGCCCCAGCCATGCCCCCTGAGCCAGCTCGGCCCCTCAGCGCCGAGGCCCCGTCGCACCGATGGCCCGAAGCAATCTTCTGGCAGCTGCAACCTGCAAAGGGAAACTCTCCTCCGGCAGCAAACCACAGCCCCAACGCGCCTCGGATCGAGAAAGCAACGCAAGCCGTTTTCGCCCCCGGCCCACGCCACTCCTTAGGGCGAACCGGGGCTGGGCTGCCCCGGCTCCCTGGGCCCTGCTGCTTTGCTGGGGGTCTCCGGTGCTCGAAACCCACTCCCCACGGGTTCTCCTTCGTGGGAAGCAGGATTGGGCGTGCCAAGGCCTTCTGCTCCCAGGCCCAAGCCATGCCCCCTGGGCCAGCTCGGCCGCTCTGCTCCGAGGCCCCATCGCACCGATGGCATGAAACAATCTTCTGGCAGCTGCATTCTGCAAAGGGAAACACTCCTCAGGCAGCAAACCACAGCCCCAACACGCCTCGGATCGAGAAAGCAACGCAAGCCGTTTTCGCCCCCGGCACCGCGCTCGCCATAGGGCGAAAGGGGCAGGGCTGCCCCGGTTGCCTGGGCCCTGCTGCTTTGCTGGGGGTCTCCGGTGCCCGAAACCCACTCCCCACGGGTTCTCCTTCGTGGGGAAGCAGGATTTTGCGCGCGAAGGCCTTCTGCGCCCAGGCCCCAGCCTTGCCCCCTGAGCCAGCTCGGCCGCTCAGCGCCGAGGCCCCGTCGCCCCGACGGCCCGAAACAATCTTCTGGCAGCTGCACTCTGCAAAGGGAAACTCTCCTCGGGCAGCAAACCACAGCCCCAACGCGCCTCGGATCGAGAAAGCAATGCAAGCCGTTTTCGCCCCAGACCCCCCGCTCTCCATAGGGCGAACCGGGGCTGGGCTGCCCCGGCTCCCTGGGCCCTGCTGCTTTGCTGGGGATCTCCGGTGCCCGAAACCCACTCCCCACGGGTCTCCTTCGTGGGGAAGCAGGATTGGGCGCGCGAAGGCCTTCTGCGCCCAGGCCCCAGCCATGCCCCCTGAGCCAGCTCGGCCTCTCAGCGCCAAGGCCCCGTCGCACCGACGGCCCCAAACAATTTTCTGGCAGCTGCATTCTGCAAAGGGAAACTCTCCTCGGGCAACAAACCACAGCCCCAACGCGCCTCGGATCGAGAAAGTAACGCAAGCCGTTTTCGCCCCCGGCCCCCCCACTCCATAGGGCTAACCGGGGCTGGGCTGCCCTGGCTCCTTGTGCCCTGCTGCTTTGCTGGAGGTCTCCGGTGTCCGAAACCCACTCCCCACGGGTTCTCCTTCGTGGGGAAGCAGGATTGGGCGCGCGAAGCCTTCTGCGCCCAGGCCCCAGCCATTCCCCCTGAGCCAGCTCGGCGTCTCAGCGCTGAGGCCCCGTCGCACCGACGGCCCGAAACAATCTTCTGGCAGCTGCATTCTGCAAAGGGAAACTCTCCTCGGGCAGCAAACCACAGCCCCAACGCGCCTCGGATCGAGGAAGCATCGCAAGCCGTTTTCGCCCCCGGCCCCCCGCTCTCCATAGAGCGAACCGGGGCAGGGCTGCCCAGGCTCCCTGGGCCCTGCTGCTTTGCTGGGCGTCTCCGGTGCCCGAAACCCACTCCCCACGGGTTCTCCTTCGTGGGGAAGCAGGATTGGTCGCGCGAAAGCCTTCTGCGCCCAGACCCCATCCATGCCCCCTGAGCCAGCTCGGCCGCTCAGCGCCGAGGGCCCGTCGCAACGACGGCCCCAAACGAGCTTCTGGCAGCTGCATTCTGTAAAGGGAAACTCTCCTCGGGCAGCCAACCACAGCCCCAATGCGCCTCGGATCGAGAAAACAATGCAAGCGTTTTCGCCCCCGACCCCCGCTCTCCATAGGGCGAATCGCGGCTGTGCTGCCCCGGCTCCCTGGGCCCTGCTACTTTGCTGGGGGTCTCCGGTGCCCGAAACCCACTCCCCACAGGTTCTCCTTCGTGGGGAAGCAGGATTGGGCGCGCGAAGGCCTTCTGCGCCCAGGCCCCAGCCATGCCCCTTGAGCCAGCTCGGCCTCTCAGCGCCAGGGCCCCGTCGCACCGACGGCCCCAAACAATCTTCTGGCAGCTGCATTCTGCAAAGGGAAACTCTCCTCGGGCAGCAAACCACAGCCCCAACGAGCCTCGGATCGAGAAAGCAACGCAAGCCGTTTTCGCCCCCGGACCCCCACACTCCATAGGGCTAACCGGGGATGGGTTGCCCTGGCTCCCTGGGCCCTGCTGCTTTGCTGGAGGTCTCCGGTGCCCGAAACCCACTCCCCACAGGTTCTCCTTCGTGGTTAATCAGGATTGGGCGCGGGAAGCCTTCTGCGCCCAGGCCCCAGCCATGCCCCCTGAGCCAGCTCGGCCCCTCAGCGCCGAGGGCCCGTCGCAACGACGGCCCCAAACGAGCTTCTGGCAGCTGCATTCTGTAAAGGGAAACTCTCCTCGGGCAGCCAACCACAACCCCAATGCGCCTCGGATCGAGAAAACAATGCAAGCGTTTTCGCCCACGGCCCCCCGCTCTCCATAGGGCGAATCGCGGCTGGGCTGCCCCGGCTCCCTGGGCCCTGCTGCTTTGCTGGGGGTCTCCGGTGCCCGAAACCCACTCCCCACAGGTTCTCCTTCGTGGGGAAGCAGGATTGGGCGCGCGAAGGCCTTCTGCGCCCAGGCCCCAGCCATGCCCCTTGAGCCAGCTCGGCCTCTCAGCGCCAGGGCCCCGTCGCACCGACGGCCCCAAACAATCTTCTGGCAGCTGCATTCTGCAAAGGGAAACTCTCCTCGGGCAGCAAACCACAGCCCCAACGAGCCTCGGATCGAGAAAGCAACGCAAGCCGTTTTCGCCCCCGGCCCCCCACACTCCATAGGGCTAACCGGGGCTGGGCTGCCCTGGCTCCCTGGGCCCTGCTGCTTTGCTGGAGGTCTCCGGTGCCCGAAACCCACTCCCCACAGGTTCTCCTTCGTGGTTAATCAGGATTGGGCGCGGGAAGCCTTCTGCGCCCAGGCCCCAGCCATGCCCCCTGAGCCAGCTCGGCCCCTCAGCGCCGAGGCCCCGTCGCACCGATGGCCCGAAGCAATCTTCTGGCAGCTGCAACCTGCAAAGGGAAACTCTCCTCCGGCAGCAAACCACAGCCCCAACGCGCCTCGGATCGAGAAAGCAACGCAAGCCGTTTTCGCCCCCGGCCCACGCCACTCCTTAGGGCGAACCGGGGCTGGGCTGCCCCGGCTCCCTGGGCCCTGCTGCTTTGCTGGGGGTCTCCGGTGCTCGAAACCCACTCCCCACGGGTTCTCCTTCGTGGGAAGCAGGATTGGGCGTGCCAAGGCCTTCTGCTCCCAGGCCCAAGCCATGCCCCCTGGGCCAGCTCGGCCGCTCTGCTCCGAGGCCCCATCGCACCAATGGCATGAAACAATCTTCTGGCAGCTGCATTCTGCAAAGGGAAACACTCCTCAGGCAGCAAACCACAGCCCCAACACGCCTCGGATCGAGAAAGCAACGCAAGCCGTTTTCGCCCCCGGCACCGCGCTCGCCATAGGGCGAAAGGGGCAGGGCTGCCCCGGTTGCCTGGGCCCTGCTGCTTTGCTGGGGGTCTCCGGTGCCCGAAACCCACTCCCCACGGGTTCTCCTTCGTGGGGAAGCAGGATTTTGCGCGCGAAGGCCTTCTGCGCCCAGGCCCCAGCCTTGCCCCCTGAGCCAGCTCGGCCGCTCAGCGCCGAGGCCCCGTCGCCCCGACGGCCCGAAACAATCTTCTGGCAGCTGCACTCTGCAAAGGGAAACTCTCCTCGGGCAGCAAACCACAGCCCCAACGCGCCTCGGATCGAGAAAGCAATGCAAGCCGTTTTCGCCCCCGACCCCCCGCTCTTCATAGGGCGAACCGGGGCTGGGCTGCCCCGGCTCCCTGGGCCCTGCTGCTTTCCTGGGGATCTCCGGTGCCCGAAACCCACTCCCCACGGGTCTCCTTCGTGGGGAAGCAGGATTGGGCGCGCGAAGGCCTTCTGCGCCCAGGCCCCAGACATGCGCCCTGAGTCAGCTCGGCCGCTCAGCGCTAGAGGGCCCGTCGCACAGATGGCTCTAAACAATCTTCTGGCAGCTGCACTCTGCAAAGGGAAACTCTCCTCGGGCAGCAAACCACACCCCCAACGCGCCTCGGATCGAGAAAGCAACGCAAGCCGTTTTCGCCCCCGGACCCCCGCTCTCCATAGAGCGAACCTGGGCTTGGCTGCCCAGGCTCCCTGGGCCCTGCTGCTTTGCTGGGTGTCTCTGGTGCCCGAAGCCCACTCCCTCGGGTTCTCCTTCGTGGGGAAGCAGGATTGGGCGCGCGAAGGCCTTCTGCGCCCAGGCCCCAGACATGCGCCCTGAGTCAGCTCGGCCGCTCAGCGCTAGAGGGCCGTTCGCACAGATGGCTCGAAACAATCTTCTGGCAGCTGCATTCTGTAAAGGGAAACTCTCCTCGGGCAGCCAACCACAGCCCCAATGCGCCTCGGATCGAGAAAACAATGCAAGCGTTTTCGCCCCCGGCCCCCCGCTCTCCAAAGGGCGAATCGGGGCTGGGCTGCCCCGGCTCCCTGGGCCCTGCTGCTTTGCTGGGGGTCTCCATGCCCGAAACCCACTCCCCACGGGTTCTCCTTCGTGGGGAAGCAGGATTGGGCGCGCGAAGGCCTTCTGCGCCCAGGCCCCAGCCAAGCCACCTGAGCCAGGTCGGCCGCTCAGCGCCAAAGTCCCGTCGCACTGATGGCCCCAAACGAGCTGGCAGCTGCATTCTGCAAAGGGAAACTCTCCGCGGGCAGCAAACCACAGCCCCAACGCTCCTCGTTTAGAGAAAGCAACGCAAGGCCTTCTGGTCCCGGGGCCCCGGCTCTCCATAGGGCGAACCGGGGCTGGGCTGCCCCGGCTCCCTGGGCCCTGCTGCTTTGCTGGGGGTCTCCGGTGCCCGAAACCCACTCCCCACGGGTTCTCCTTCGTGGGGAAGCAGGAATGGGCGCGCAAAGGCCTTCTGCGCCAAGGCCCCAGCCATGCCCCCTGAGCCAGCTCGGCGGCTCAGCGCCGATGCCCCGTCCAACCGACTGCCCCAAACAATCTTGTGGCAGCTGCATTCTGCAAAGGGAAACTCTCCTCGGGCAGCAAACCACAGCCCCAACGCGCCTCGGATCGAGAAAGCAACGCAAGCCGTTTTCGCCCCCGGCCCCCCGCTCTCCATAGGGCGAACCTGGGCTGGGCTGCCCCGGCTCCCTGGGCCCTGCTGCTTTGCTGGAGGTCTCCGGTGCCCGAAACCCACTCCCCACAGGTTCTCCTTCGTGGGGAAGCAGGATTGGGCGCGCGAAGGCCTTCTGCGCCCAGGCCCCAGCCATGCCCCCTGAGCCAGCTCGGCCCCTCAGCGCCGAGGCCCCGTCGCACCGATGGCCCGAAGCAATCTTCTGGCAGCTGCAACCTGCAAAGGGAAACTCTCCTCGGGCAGCAAACCACAGCCCCAACGCGCCTCGGATCGAGAAAGCAACGCAAGCCGTTTTCGCCCCCGACCCCCCGCTATCCATAGGGCGAACCGGGGCTGGGCTGCCCCGGCTCCCTGGGCCCTGCTGCTTTGCTGGGCGTCTCCGGTGCCCGAAACCCACTCCCCACAGGTTCTCCTTCGTGGGGAAGCAGGATTGGGCGCGCGAAGGCCTTCTGAGCCCAGGCCCCAGCCAAGACCCCTGAGCCAGCTCGGCCGCTCAGCGCCAAGGTCCCGTCGCACCAATGGCCCCAAACGAGCTTCTGACAGCTGCATTCTGCAAAGGGAAACTCTCCTCGGGCAGCAAACCACAGCCCCAACGCGCCTCGGATCGAGAAAGCAACGCAAGCCGTTTTCGCCCCCGGCCCCCCGCTCTCCATAGAGCGAACCGGGGCAGGGCTGCCCCGGCTCCCTGGGCCCTGCTGCTTTGCTGGGGGTCTCCGGTGCCCGAAACCCACTCCCCACGGGTTCTCCTTCGTGGGGAAGCAGGATTGGGCGCGCGAAAGCCTTCTGCGCCCAGACCCCATCCATGCCCCCTGAGCCAGCTCGGCCGCTCAGCGCCGAGGGCCCGTCGCAACGACGGCCCCAAACGAGCTTCTGGCAGCTGCATTCTGTAAAGGGAAACTCTCCTCGGGCAGCCAACCACAGCCCCAATGCGCCTCGGATCGAGAAAACAATGCAAGCGTTTTCGCCCCCGGCCCCCCGCTCTCCATAGGGCGAATCGGGGCTGGGCTGCCCCGGCTCCCTGGGCCCTGCTGCTTTGCTGGGGGTCTCCATGCCCGAAACCCACTCCCCACGGGTTCTCCTTCGTGGGGAAGCAGGATTGGGTGCGCGAAGGCCTTCTGCGCACAGGCCCCAGACATGCGCCCTGAGCCAGCTCGGCCGCTCAGCGCCGAGGGCCCGTCGCACAGATGGCTCGAAACAATCTTCTGGCAGCTGCACTCTGCAAAGGGAAACTCTCCTCGGGCAGCAAACCACAGCCCCAACGCGCCTCGGATCGAGAAAGCAACGCAAGCCGTTTTCGCCCCCGGCCCCCCGCTCTCCATAGGGCGAACCGGGGCTGGGCTGCCCAGGCTCCCTGGCCCTGCTGCTTTGCTGGGGGTCTCCGGTGCCCGAAACCCACTCCCCACGGGTTCTCCTTCGTGGGGAAGCAGGATTGGGCACGCGAAGGCCTTCTGTGCCCAGGCCCCAGCCAAGCCACCTGAGCCAGGTCGGCCGCTCAGCGCCAAAGTCCCGTCGCACTGATGGCCCCAAACGAGCTGGCAGCTGCATTCTGCAAAGGGAAACTCTCCGCGGGCAGCAAACCACAGCCCCAACGCTCCTCGTTTAGAGAAAGCAACGCAAGGCCTTCTGGTCCCAGGGCCACAGCTCTCCATAGGGCGAACCGGGGCTGGGCTGCCCCGGCTCCCTGGGCCCTGCTGCTTTGCTGGGGGTCTCCGGTGCTCGAAACCCACTCCCCACGGGTTCTCCTTCGTGGGAAGCAGGATTGGGCGTGCCAAGGCCTTCTGCTCCCAGGCCCAAGCCATGCCCCCTGGGCCAGCTCGGCCGCTCTGCTCCGAGGCCCCATCGCACCGATGGCATGAAACAATCTTCTGGCAGCTGCATTCTGCAAAGGGAAACACTCCTCAGGCAGCAAACCACAGCCCCAACACGCCTCGGATCGAGAAAGCAACGCAAGCCGTTTTCGCCCCCGGCACCGCGTTCGCCATAGGGCGAAAGGGGCAGGGCTGCCCCGGTTGCCTGGGCCCTGCTGCTTTGCTGGGGGTCTCCGGTGCCCGAAACCCACTCCCCACGGGTTCTCCTTCGTGGGGAAGCAGGATTTTGCGCGCGAAGGCCTTCTGCGCCCAGGCCCCAGCCTTGCCCCCTGAGCCAGCTCGGCCGCTCAGCGCCGAGGCCCCGTCGCCCCGACGGCCCGAAACAATCTTCTGGCAGCTGCACTCTGCAAAGGGAAACTCTCCTCGGGCAGCAAACCACAGCCCCAACGCGCCTCGGATCGAGAAAGCAATGCAAGCCGTTTTCGCCCCCGACCCCCCGCTCTCCATAGGGCGAACCGGGGTTGGGCTGCCCCGGCTCCCTGGGCCCTGCTGCTTTGCTGGGGGTCTCCGGTGCCCGAAACCCACTCCCCACGGGTTCTCCTTCGTGGGGAAGCAGGATTGGGCCCGCGAAAGCCTTCTGGGCCCAGGCCCGAACCTTGCCCCCTGAGCCAGCTCGGCCGCTCAGCGCCGAGGCCCCGTCGCACCGACGGCCCCAAACAATCTTCTGGCAGCTGCATTCTGCAAAGGGAAACTCTCCTCGGGCAGCAAACCACAGCCCCAACGCGCCTCGGATCGAGAAAGCAACGCAAGCGGTTTTCGCCCCCGGCCCCCCGCTATCCAGAGCGAACCGGGGCTGGGCTGCCCTGGCTCCTTGGGCCCTGCTGCTTTGCTGGGGATCTCCGGTGCCCGAAACCCACTCCCCACGGGTTCTCCTTCGTGGGGAAGCAGGATTGGGCGCGCGAAGGCCTTCTGCGCCCAGGCCCCAGCCATGCCCCCTGAGCCAGCTCGGCGACTCAGCGCCGAGGCCCCGTCGCACCGACGGCCCCAAACAATCTTCTGGCAGCTGCATTCTGCAAAGGGAAACTCTCCTCGGGCAGCAAACCACAGCCCCAACGCGCCTCGGATCGAGAAACCAACGCAAGCCTTTTTCGCCCCCGGCCCCCCGCTCTCCATAGGGCTAAACGGGGCTGGTCTGCCCAAGCTCCCTGGGCCCTGCTGCTTTGCTGGGGGTCTCCGGTGCCCGAAACCCACTCCCCACGGGTTCTCCTTCGTGGGGAAGCAGGATTGGGCGCGCGAAACCCTCTGCGCCCAGGCCCCATCCATGCCCCCTGAGCCAGCTCGGCCGCTCAGCGCCGAGGGCCCGTCGCAACGACGGCCCCAAACGAGCTTCTGGCAGCTGCATTCTGTAAAGGGAAACTCTCCTCGGGCAGCCAACCACAGCCCCAATGCGCCTCGGATCGAGAAAACAATGCAAGCGTTTTCACACCCGGCACCACGCTCTCCATATGGCGAACCGGGGCTGGGCTGCCCCGGCTCCCTGGGCCCTGCTGCTTTGCTGGGGGTCTCCATGCCCGAAACCCACTCCCCACAGGTTCTCCTTCGTGGGGAAGCAGGATTGGGCGCGCGAAAGCCTTCTGCGCCCAGGCCCCAGACATGCCCCCTGAGTCAGCTCGGCCGCTCAGCGCTAGAGGGCCCGTCGCACAGATGGCTCGAAACAATCTTCTGGCAGCTGCACTCTGCAAAGGGAAACTCTCCTCGGGCGGCAAACCACACCCCCAACGAGCCTCGGATCGAGAAAGCAATGCAAGCCGTTTTCGCCCCCGGCCCCCCGCTCTCCATAGAGCGAACCTGGGCTTGGCTGCCCAGGCTCCCTGGGCCCTGCTGCTTTGCTGGGTGTCTCCGGTGCCCGAAGCCCACTCCCCCGGGTTCTCCTTCGTGGGGAAGCAGGATTGGGCGCGCGAAGGCCTTCTGCGCCCAGGCCCCAGACATGCGCCCTGAGTCAGCTCGGCCGCTCAGCGCCGAGGGCCCGTCGCACAGATGGCTCGAAACAATCTTCTGGCAGCTGCACTCTGCAAAGGGAAACTCTCCTCGGGCAGCAAACCACAGCCCCAACGCGCCTCGGATCGAGAAAGCAACGCAAGCCGTTTTCGCCCCCGGCCCCCCGCTCTCCATAGGGCGAACCGGGGCTGGGCTGCCCCGGCTCCCTGGCCCTGCTGCTTTGCTGGGGGTCTCCGGTGCCCGAAACCCACTCCCCACGGGTTCTCCTTCGTGGGGAAGCAGGATTGGGCGCGCGAAGGCCTTCTGCGCCCAGGCCCCAGCCAAGCCACCTGAGCCAGGTCGGCCGCTCAGTGCCAAAGTCCCATCGCACTGATGGCCCCAAACGAGCTGGCAGCTGCATTCTGCAAAGGGAAACTCTCCGCGGGCAGCAAACCACAGCCCCAACGCTCCTCGTTTAGAGAAAGCAACGCAAGGCCTTCTGGTCCCGGGGCCCTGGCTCTCCATAGGGCGAACCGGGGCTGGGCTGCCCCGGCTCCCTGGGCCCTGCTGCTTTGCTGGGGGTCTCCGGTGCCCGAAACCCACTCCCCACGGGTTCTCCTTCGTGGGGAAGCAGGAATGGGCGCGCAAAGGCCTTCTGCGCCAAGGCCCCAGCCATGCCCCCTGAGCCAGCTCGGCGGCTCAGCGCCGATGCCCCGTCCAACCGACTGCCCCAAACAATCTTGTGGCAGCTGCATTCTGCAAAGGGAAACTCTCCTCGGGCAGCAAACCACAGCCCCAACGCGCCTCGGATTGAGAAAGCAACGCAAGCCGTTTTCGCCCCCGGCCCCCCGCTCTCCATAGGGCGAACCTGGGCTGGGCTGCCCCGGCTCCCTGGGCCCTGCTGCTTTGCTGGGGATCTCCGGTGCCCGAACCCCACTCCCCACGGGTTCTCCTTCGTGGGGAAGCAGGATTGGGCGCGCGAAGGCCTTCTGCGCCCAGGCCCCAGCCATGCCCCCTGAGCCAGCTCGGCCTCTCAGCGCCAGGGCCCCGTCGCACCGACGGCACCAAACAATCTTCTGGCAGCTGCATTCTGCAAAGGGAAACTCTCCTCGGGCAGCAAACCACAGCCCCAACGAGCCTCGGATCGAGAAAGCAACGCAAGCCGTTTTCGCCCCCGGCCCCCCACACTCCATAGGGCTAACCGGGGCTGGGCTGCCCTGGCTCCCTGGGCCCTGCTGCTTTGCTGGAGGTCTCCGGTGCCCGAAACCCACTCCCCACGGGTTCTCCTTCGTGGGGAAGCAGGATTGGGCACGCGAAGGCCTTCTGCGCCCAGGCCCCAGCCAAGCCACCTGAGCCAGGTCGGCCGCTCAGCGCCAAAGTCCCGTCGCACTGATGGCCCCAAACGAGCTGGCAGCTGCATTCTGCAAAGGGAAACTCTCCGCGGGCAGCAAACCACAGCCCCAACGCTCCTCGTTTAGAGAAAGCAACGCAAGGCCTTCTGGTCCCAGGGCCACAGCTCTCCATAGGGCGAACCGGGGCTGGGCTGCCCCGGCTCCCTGGGCCCTGCTGCTTTGCTGGGGGTCTCCGGTGCCCGAAACCCACTCCCCACGGGTTCTCATTCGTGGGGAAGCAGGAATGGGCGCGCAAAGGCCTTCTGCGCCAAGGCCCCAGCCATGCCCCCTGAGCCAGCTCGGCGGCTCAGCGCCGATGCCCCGTCCAACCGACTGCCCCAAACAATCTTGTGGCAGCTGCATTCTGCAAAGGGAAACTCTCCTCGGGCAGCAAACCACAGCCCCAACGAGCCTCGGATCGAGAAAGCAACGCAAGCCGTTTTCGCCAACGACCCCCCGCTATCCATAGGGCGAACCGGGGCTGGGCTGCCCCGGCTCCCTGGGCCCTGCTGCTTTGCTGGGGTTCTCCGGTGCCCGAAACCCACTCCCCACAGGTTCTCCTTCGTGGAGAAGCAGGATTGGGCGCGCGAAGGCCTTCTGAGCCCAGGCCCCAGCCAAGACCCCTGAGCCAGCTCGGCCGCTCAGCGCCAAGGTCCCGTCGCACCAATGGCCCCAAACGAGCTTCTGACAGCTGCATTCTGCAAAGGGAAACTCTCCTCGGGCAGCAAACCACAGCCCCAACGCGCCTCGGATCGAGAAAGCAACGCAAGCCGTTTTCGCCCCCGGCCCCCCGCTCTCCATAGAGCGAACCGGGGCAGGGCTGCCCAGGCTCCCTGGGCCCTGCTGCTTTGCTGGGTGTCTCCGGTGCCCGAAACCCACTCCCCACGGGTTCTCCTTCGTGGGGAAGCAGGATTGGGCGCGCGAAAGCCTTCTGCGCCCAGACCCCATCCATGCCCCCTGAGCCAGCTCGGCCGCTCAGCGCCGAGGGCCCGTCGCAACGACGGCCCCAAACGAGCTTCTGGCAGCTGCATTCTGTAAAGGGAAACTCTCCTCGGGCAGCCAACCACAGCCCCAATGCGCCTCGGATCGAGAAAACAATGCAAGCGTTTTCGCCCCCGACCCCCGCTCTCCATAGGGCGAATCGCGGCTGGGCTGCCCCGGCTCCCTGGGCCCTGCTGCTTTGCTGGGGGTCTCCGGTGCCCGAAACCCACTCCCCACAGGTTCTCCTTCGTGGGGAAGCAGGATTGGGCGCGCGAAGGCCTTCTGCGCCCAGGCCCCAGCCATGCCCCTTGAGCCAGCTCGGCCTCTCAGCGCCAGGGCCCCGTCGCACCGACGGCCCCAAACAATCTTCTGGCAGCTGCATTCTGCAAAGGGAAACTCTCCTCGGGCAGCAAACCACAGCCCCAACGAGCCTCGGATCGAGAAAGCAACGCAAGCCGTTTTCGCCCCCGGCCCCCCACACTCCATAGGGCTAACCGGGGCTGGGCTGCCCTGGCTCCCTGGGCCCTGCTGCTTTGCTGGAGGTCTCCGGTGCCCGAAACCCACTCCCCACAGGTTCTCCTTCGTGGTTAATCAGGATTGGGCGCGGGAAGCCTTCTGCGCCCAGGCCCCAGCCATGCCCCCTGAGCCAGCTCGGCCCCTCAGCGCCGAGGGCCTGTCGCAACGACGGCCCCAAACGAGCTTCTGGCAGCTGCATTCTGTAAAGGGAAACTCTCCTCGGGCAGCCAACCACAACCCCAATGCGCCTCGGATCGAGAAAACAATGCAAGCGTTTTCGCCCCCGGCCCCCCGCTCTCCATAGGGCGAATCGCGGCTGGGCTGCCCCGGCTCCCTGGGCCCTGCTGCTTTGCTGGGGGTCTCCGGTGCCCGAAACCCACTCCCCACAGGTTCTCCTTCGTGGGGAAGCAGGATTGGGCGCGCGAAGGCCTTCTGCGCCCAGGCCCCAGCCATGCCCCTTGAGCCAGCTCGGCCTCTCAGCGCCAGGGCCCCGTCGCACCGACGGCCCCAAACAATCTTCTGGCAGCTGCATTCTGCAAAGGGAAACTCTCCTCGGGCAGCAAACCACAGCCCCAACGAGCCTCGGATCGAGAAAGCAACGCAAGCCGTTTTCGCCCCCGGCCCCCCACACTCCATAGGGCTAACCGGGGCTGGGCTGCCCTGGCTCCCTGGGCCCTGCTGCTTTGCTGGAGGTCTCCGGTGCCCGAAACCCACTCCCCACAGGTTCTCCTTCGTGGTTAATCAGGATTGGGCGCGGGAAGCCTTCTGCGCCCAGGCCCCAGCCATGCCCCCTGAGCCAGCTCGGCCCCTCAGCGCCGAGGCCCCGTCGCACCGATGGCCCGAAGCAATCTTCTGGCAGCTGCAACCTGCAAAGGGAAACTCTCCTCCGGCAGCAAACCACAGCCCCAACGCGCCTCGGATCGAGAAAGCAACGCAAGCCGTTTTCGCCCCCGGCCCACGCCACTCCTTAGGGCGAACCGGGGCTGGGCTGCCCCGGCTCCCTGGGCCCTGCTGCTTTGCTGGGGGTCTCCGGTGCTCGAAACCCACTCCCCACGGGTTCTCCTTCGTGGGAAGCAGGATTGGGCGTGCCAAGGCCTTCTGCTCCCAGGCCCAAGCCATGCCCCCTGGGCCAGCTCGGCCGCTCTGCTCCGAGGCCCCATCGCACCGATGGCATGAAACAATCTTCTGGCAGCTGCATTCTGCAAAGGGAAACTCTCCTCGGGCAACAACCCACAGCCCCAACTCGCCTCGGATCGAGAAAGCAACGCAAGCCGTTTTCGCCCCTGGCCCCCCGCTCTCCATAGAGCGAACCGGAGCAGGGCTGCCCAGGCTCCCTTGGCCCTGCTGCTTTGCTGGGGGTCTCCGGTGCCCGAAACCCACTCCCCACGGGTTCTCCTTCGTGGGGAAGCAGGATTGGGCGCGCGAAGGCCTTCTGCGCCCAGGTACAAGCCATGCCCCCTGAGCCAGCTCGGCCCCTCAGCGCCGAGGGCCCGTCGCAACGACGGCCCCAAACGAGCTTCTGGCAGCTGCATTCTGTAAAGGGAAACTCTCCTCGGGCAGCCAACCACAACCCCAATGCGCCTCGGATCGAGAAAACAATGCAAGCGTTTTCGCCCCCGGCCCCCCGCTCTCCATAGGGCGAATCGCGGCTGGGCTGCCCCGGCTCCCTGGGCCCTGCTGCTTTGCTGGGGGTCTCCGGTGCCCGAAACCCACTCCCCACAGGTTCTCCTTCGTGGGGAAGCAGGATTGGGCGCGCGAAGGCCTTCTGCGCCCAGGCCCCAGCCATGCCCCTTGAGCCAGCTCGGCCTCTCAGCGCAAGGGCCCCGTCGCACCGACGGCCCCAAACAATCTTCTGGCAGCTGCATTCTGCAAAGGGAAACTCTCCTCAGGCAGCAAACCACAGCCCCAACGAGCCTCGGATCGAGAAAGCAACGCAAGCCGTTTTCGCCCCCGGCCCCCCACACTCCATAGGGCTAACCGGGGCTGGGCTGCCCTGGCTCCCTGGGCCCTGCTGCTTTGCTGGGGGTCTCCATGCCCGAAACCCACTCCCCACGGGTTCTCCTTCGTGGGGAAGCAGGATTGGGCGCGCGAAAGCCTTCTGCGCCCAGGCCCCAGACATGCCCCCTGAGTCAGCTCGGCCGCTCAGCGCTAGAGGGCCCGTCGCACAGATGGCTCGAAACAATCTTCTGGCAGCTGCACTCTGCAAAGGGAAACTCTCCTCGGGCGGCAAACCACACCCCCAACGAGCCTCGGATCGAGAAAGCAACGCAAGCCGTTTTCGCCCCCGGCCCCCCGCTCTCCATAGAGCGAACCTGGGCTTGGCTGCCCAGGCTCCCTGGGCCCTGCTGCTTTGCTGGGTGTCTCCGGTGCCCGAAGCCCACTCCCCCGGGTTCTCCTTCGTGGGGAAGCAGGATTGGGCGCGCGAAGGCCTTCTGCGCCCAGGCCCCAGACATGCGCCCTGAGTCAGCTCGGCCGCTCAGCGCCGACGGCCCGTCGCACAGATGGCTCGAAACAATCTTCTGGCAGCTGCACTCTGCAAAGGGAAACTCTCCTCGGGCAGCAAACCACAGCCCCAACGCGCCTCGGATCGAGAAAGCAACGCAAGCCGTTTTCGCCCCCGGCCCCCCGCTCTCCATAGGGCGAACCGGGGCTGGGCTGCCCCGGCTCCCTGGCCCTGTTGCTTTGCTGGGGGTCTCCGGTGCCCGAAACCCACTCCCCACGGGTTCTCCTTCGTGGGGAAGCAGGATTGGGCGCGCGAAGGCCTTCTGCGCCCAGGCCCCAGCCAAGCCACCTGAGCCAGGTCGGCCGCTCAGTGCCAAAGTCCCATCGCACTGATGGCCCCAAACGAGCTGGCAGCTGCATTCTGCAAAGGGAAACTCTCCGCGGGCAGCAAACCACAGCCCCAACGCTCCTCGTTTAGAGAAAGCAACGCAAGGCCTTCTGGTCCCGGGGCCCTGGCTCTCCATAGGGCGAACCGGGGCTGGGCTGCCCCGGCTCCCTGGGCCCTGATGCTTTGCTGGGGGTCTCCGGTGCCCGAAACCCACTCCCCACGGGTTCTCCTTCGTGGCGAAGCAGGAATGGGCGCGCAAAGGCCTTCTGCGCCAAGGCCCCAGCCATGCCCCCTGAGCCAGCTCGGCGGCTCAGCGCCGATGCCCCGTCCAACCGACTGCCCCAAACAATCTTGTGGCAGCTGCATTCTGCAAAGGGAAACTCTCCTCGGGCAGCAAACCACAGCCCCAACGCGCCTCGGATTGAGAAAGCAACGCAAGCCGTTTTCGCCCCCGGCCCCCCGCTCTCCATAGGGCGAACCTGGGCTGGGCTGCCCCGGCTCCCTGGGCCCTGCTGCTTTGCTGGGGATCTCCGGTGCCCGAAACCCACTCCCCACGGGTTCTCCTTCGTGGGGAAGCAGGATTGGGCGCGCGAAGGCCTTCTGCGCCCAGGCCCCAGCCATGCCCCCTGAGCCAGCTCGGCCTCTCAGCGCCAGGGCCCCGTCGCACCGACGGCACCAAACAATCTTCTGGCAGCTGCATTCTGCAAAGGGAAACTCTCCTCGGGCAGCAAACCACAGCCCCAACGAGCCTCGGATCGAGAAAGCAACGCAAGCCGTTTTCGCCCCCGGCCCCCCACACTCCATAGGGCTAACCGGGGCTGGGCTGCCCTGGCTCCCTGGGCCCTGCTGCTTTGCTGGAGGTCTCCGGTGCCCGAAACCCACTCCCCACAGGTTCTCCTTCGTGGTTAATCAGGATTGGGCGCGGGAAGCCTTCTGCGCCCAGGCCCCAGCCATGCCCCCTGAGCCAGCTCGGCCCCTCAGCGCCGAGGCCCCGTCGCACCGATGGCCCGAAGCAATCTTCTGGCAGCTGCAACCTGCAAAGGGAAACTCTCCTCGGGCAGCAAACCACAGCCCCAACGCGCCTCGGATCGAGAAAGCAACGCAAGCCGTTTTCGCCCCCGACCCCCCGCTATCCATAGGGCGAACCGGGGCTGGGCTGCCCCGGCTCCCTGGGCCCTGCTGCTTTGCTGGGCGTCTCCGGTGCCCGAAACCCACTCCCCACAGGTTCTCCTTCGTGGGGAAGCAGGATTGGGCGCGCGAAGGCCTTCTGAGCCCAGGCCCCAGCCAAGACCCCTGAGCCAGCTCGGCCGCTCAGCGCCAAGGTCCCGTCGCACCAATGGCCCCAAAGAGCTTCTGACAGCTGCATTCTGCAAAGGGAAACTCTCCTCGGGCAGCAAACCACAGCCCCAACGCGCCTCGGATCGAGAAAGCAACGCAAGCCGTTTTCGCCCCCGGCCCCCCGCTCTCCATAGAGCGAACCGGGGCAGGGCTGCCCCGGCTCCCTGGGCACTGCTGCTTTGCTGGGGGTCTCCGGTGCCCGAAACCCACTCCCCACGGGTTCTCCTTCGTGGGGAAGCAGGATTGGGCGCGCGAAAGCCTTCTGCGCCCAGACCCCATCCATGCCCCCTGAGCCAGCTCGGCCGCTCAGCGCCGAGGCCCCGTCGCCCCGACGGCCCGAAATAATCTTCTGGCAGCTGCACTCTGCAAAGGGAAACTCTCCTCGGGCAGCAAACCACAGCCCGAACGCGCCTCGGATCGAGAAAGCAATGCAAGCCGTTTTCGCCCCCGACCCCCCGCTCTCCATAGGGCGAACCGGGGCTGGGCTGCCCCGGCTCCCTGGGCCCTGCTGCTTTGCTGGGGATCTCCGGTGCCCGAAACCCACTCCCCACGGGTCTCCTTCGTGGGGAAGCAGGATTGGGCGCGCGAAGGCCTTCTGCGCCCAGGCCCCAGCCATGCCCCCTGAGCCAGCCTGGCCTCTGAGCGCCAAGGTCCCGTCGAACCAATGGCCCCAAACGAGCTTCTGACAGCTGCATTCTGCAAAGGGAAACTCTCCTCGGGCAACAACCCACAGCCCCAACTCGCCTCGGATCGAGAAAGCAACGCAAGCCGTTTTCGCCCCTGGCCCCCCGCTCTCCATAGAGCGAACCGGAGCAGGGCTGCCCAGGCTCCCTTGGCCCTGCTGCTTTGCTGGGGGTCTCCGGTGCCCGAAACCCACTCCCCACGGGTTCTCCTTCGTGGGGAAGCAGGATTGGGCGCGCGAAGGCCTTCTGCGCCCAGGTACAAGCCATGCCCCCTGAGCCAGCTCGGCCGCTCAGCGCCTAGGCACCGTCGCACCGAAGGCCCCAAACAATCTTCTGGCAGCTGCATTCTGCAAAGGGAAACTCTCCTCGGGCAGCAAACCACAGCCCCAACGCGCCTCGGATCGAGAAAGCAACGCAAGCCGTTTTCGCCCCCGGCCCCCCGCTCTCAATAGGGCGAACCGGGGCTGGGCTGCCCTGGCTCCCTGGGCCCTGCTGCTTTGCTGGGGGTCTCCGGTGCCGGAGGCCCACTCCCCACGGGTTCTCTTTCGTGGGGAAGCAGTATTGGGCGCGCGAAGGCCTTCTGCGCCCAGGCCCCAGCCTTGCCCCCTGAGCCAGCTCGGCCGCTCAGCGCCGAGGCCCCGTCGCCCCGACGGCCCGAAACAATCTTCTGGCAGCTGCACTCTGCAAAGGGAAACTCTCCTCGGGCAGCAAACCACATCCCCAACGCGCCTCGAATCGAGAAAGCAATGCAAGCCGTTTTCGCCCCCGACCCCCCGCTCTCCATAGGGCGAACCGGGGCTGGGCTGCCCCGGCTCCCTGGGCCCTGCTGCTTTGCTGGGGATCTCCGGTGCCCGAAACCCACTCCCCACGGGTTCTCCTTCGTGGGGAAGCAGGATTGGGCGCGCGAAGGTCTTCTGCGCCCAGGCCCCAGCCATGCCCCCTGAGCCAGCTCGGCCTCTCAGCGCCAAGGCCCCGTCGCACCGACGGCCCCAAACAATTTTCTGGCAGCTGCATTCTGCAAAGGGAAACTCTCCTCGGGCAACAAACCACAGCCCCAACGCGCCTCGGATCGAGAAAGTAACGCAAGCCGTTTTCGCCCCCGGCCCCCCCCACTCCATAGGGCTAACCGGGGCTGGGCTGCCCTGGCTCCTTGTGCCCTGCTGCTTTGCTGGAGGTCTCCGGTGTCCGAAACCCACTCCCCACGGGTTCTCCTTCGTGGGGAAGCAGGATTGGGCGCGCGAAGCCTTCTGCGCCCAGGCACCAGCCAAGCCCCCTGAGCCACCTCGGCTGCTCAGCGCCAAGGTCCCGTCGCACCAATGGCCCCAAACGAGCTTCTGACAGCTGCATTCTGCAAAGGGAAACTCTCCTCGGGCAACAACCCACAGCCCCAACTCGCCTCGGATCGAGAAAGCAACGCAAGCCGTTTTCGCCCCTGGCCCCCCGCTCTCCATAGAGCGAACCGGAGCAGGGCTGCCCAGGCTCCCTTGGCCCTGCTGCTTTGCTGGGGGTCTCCGGTGCCCGAAACCCACTCCCCACGGGTTCTCCTTCGTGGGGAAGCAGGATTGGGCGCGCGAAGGCCTTCTGCGCCCAGGTACAAGCCATGCCCCCTGAGCCAACTCGGCCGCTCAGCGCCTAGGCCCCGTCGCACCGAAGGCCCCAAACAATCTTCTGGCAGCTGCATTCTGCAAAGGGAAACTCTCCTCGGGCAGCAAACCACAGCCCCAACGCGCCTCGGATTGAGAAAGCAACACAAGCCGTTTTCGCCCCCGGCCCCCCACACTCCATAGGGCTAACCGGGGCTGGGCTGCCCTGGCTCCCTGGGCCCTGCTGCTTTGCTGGAGGTCTCCGGTGCCCGAAACCCACTCCCCACAGGTTCTCCTTCGTGGTTAATCAGGATTGGGCGCGGGAAGCCTTCTGCGCCCAGGCCCCAGCCATGCCCCCTGAGCCAGCTCGGCCCCTCAGCGCCGAGGCCCCGTCGCACCGATGGCCCGAAGCAATCTTCTGGCAGCTGCAACCTGCAAAGGGAAACTCTCCTCCGGCAGCAATCCACAGCCCCAACGCGCCTCGGATCGAGAAAGCAACGCAAGCCGTTTTCGCCCCCGGCCCATGCCACTCCTTAGGGCGAACCGGGGCTGGGCTGCCCCGGCTCCCTGGGCCCTGCTGCTTTGCTGGGGGTCTCCGGTGCTCGAAACCCACTCCCCACGGGTTCTCCTTCGTGGGAAGCAGGATTGGGCGTGCCAAGGCCTTCTGCTCCCAGGCCCAAGCCATGCCCCCTGGGCCAGCTAGGCCGCTCTGCTCCGAGGCCCCATCGCACCGATGGCATGAAACAATCTTCTGGCAGCTGCATTCTGCAAAGGGAAACACTCCTCAGGCAGCAAACCACAGCCCCAACACGCCTCGGATCGAGAAAGCAACGCAAGCCGTTTTCGCCCCCGGCACCGCGCTCGCCATAGGGCGAAAGGGGCAGGGCTGCCCCGGTTGCCTGGGCCCTGCTGCTTTGCTGGGGGTCTCCGGTGCCCGAAACCCACTCCCCACAGGTTCTCCTTCGTGGGGAAGCAGGATTGGGCGCGCGAAGGCCTTCTGCGCCCAGGCCCCAGCCATGCCCCCTGAGCCAGCTCGGCCTCTCAGCGCCAAGGCCCCGTCGCACCGACGGCCCCAAACAATCTTCTGGCAGCTGCATTCTGCAAAGGGAAACTCTCCTCGGGCAGCAAACCACAGCCCCAACGCGCCTCGGATCGAGAAAGTAACGCAAGCCGTTTTCGCCCCCGTCCCCCCCCACTCAATAGGGCTAACCGGGGCTGGGCTGCCCTGGCTCCTTGTGCCCTGCTGCTTTGCTGGAGGTCTCCGGTGCCCGAAACCCACTCCCCACGGGTTCTCCTTCGTGGGGAAGCAGGATTGGGCCCGCGAAAGCCTTCTGGGCCCAGGCCCGAACCTTGCCCCCTGAGCCAGCTCGGCCGCTCAGCGCCGAGGCCCCGTCGCACCGACGGCCCCAAACAATCTTCTGGCAGCTGCATTCTGCAAAGGGAAACTCTCCTCGGGCAGCAAACCACAGCCCCAACGCGCCTCGGATCGAGAAAGCAACGCAAGCCGTTTTCGCCCCCGGCCCCCCGCTCTCCAGAGCGAACCGGGGCTGGGCTGCCCTGGCTCCTTGGGCCCTGCTGCTTTGCTGGGGATCTCCGGTGCCCGAAACCCACTCCCCACGGGTTCTCCTTCGTGGGGAAGCAGGATTGGGCGCGCGAAGGCCTTCTGCGCCCAGGCCCCAGCCATGCCCCCTGAGCCAGCTCGGCGACTCAGCGCCGAGGCCCCGTCGCACCGACGGCCCCAAACAATCTTCTGGCAGCTGCATTCTGCAAAGGGAAACTCTCCTCGGGCAGCAAACCACAGCCCCAACGCGCCTCGGATCGAGAAACCAACGCAAGCCTTTTTCGCCCCCGGCCCCCCGCTCTCCATAGGGCTAAACGGGGCTGGTCTGCCCAAGCTCCCTGGGCCCTGCTGCTTTGCTGGGGGTCTCCGGTGCCCGAAACCCACTCCCCACGGGTTCTCCTTCGTGGGGAAGCAGGATTGGGCGCGCGAAACCCTCTGCGCCCAGGCCCCATCCATGCCCCCTGAGCCAGCTCGGCCGCTCAGCGCCGAGGGCCCGTCGCAACGACGGGCCCAAACGAGCTTCTGGCAGCTGCATTCTGTAAAGGGAAACTCTCCTCGGGCAGCCAACCACAGCCCCAATGCGCCTCGGATCGAGAAAACAATGCAAGCGTTTTCACACCAGGCACCACGCTCTCCATATGGCGAACCGGGGCTGGGCTGCCCCGGCTCCCTGGGCCCTGCTGCTTTGCTGGGGGTCTCCATGCCCGAAACCCACTCCCCACGGGTTCTCCTTCGTGGGGAAGCAGGATTGGGCGCGCGAAGGCCTTCTGCGCCCAGGCCCCAGACATGCGCCCTGAGTCAGCTCGGCCGCTCAGCGCTAGAGGGCCCGTCGCACAGATGGCTCGAAACAATCTTCTGGCAGCTGCACTCTGCAAAGGGAAACTCTCCTCGGGCGGCAAACCACACCCCCAACGCGCCTCGGATCGAGAAAGCAACGCAAGCCGTTTTCGCCCCCGGCCCCCCGCTCTCCATAGAGCGAACCTGGGCTTGGCTGCCCAGGCTCCCTGGGCCCTGCTGCTTTGCTGGGTGTCTCCGGTGCCCGAAGCCCACTCCCCCGGGTTCTCCTTCGTGGGGAAGCAGGATTGGGCGCGCGAAGGCCTTCTGCGCCCAGGCCCCAGACATGCGCCCTGAGTCAGCTCGGCCGCTCAGCGCTAGAGGGCCGGTCGCACAGATGGCTCGAAACAATCTTCTGGCAGCTGCATTCTGCAAAGGGAAACTCTCCTCGGGCAGCAAACCACACCCCCAACGCGCCTCGGATCGAGAAAGCAACGCAAGCCGTTTTCGCCCCCGGACCCCCGCTCTCCATAGAGCGAACCTGGGCTTGGCTGCCCAGGCTCCCTGGGCCCTGCTGCTTTGCTGGAGGTCTCCGGTGTCCGAAACCCACTCCCCACGGGTTCTCCTTCGTGGGGAAGCAGGATTGGGCGCGCGAAGCCTTCTGCGCCCAGGCCCCAGCCATGCCCCCTGAGCCAGCTCGGCGTCTCAGCGCTGAGGCCCCGTCGCACCGACGGCCCGAAACAATCTTCTGGCAGCTGCATTCTGCAAAGGGAAACTCTCCTCGGGCAGCAAACCACAGCCCCAACGCGCCTCGGATCGAGAAAGCAACGCAAGCCGTTTTCGCCCCCGACCCCCCGCTCTCCATAGAGCGAACCGGGCCTGGGCTGCCCCGGCTCCCTGGGCCCTGCTGCTTTGCTGGGGTCTCCGGTGCCCGAAACCCACTCCCCACAGGTTCTCCTTCGTGGGGAAGCAGGATTGGGCGCGCGAAGGCCTTCTGCGCCCAGGCACCAGCCAAGCCCCCTGAGCCACCTCGGCTGCTCAGCGCCAAGGTCCCGTCGAACCAATGGCCCCAAACGAGCTTCTGACAGCTGCATTCTGCAAAGGGAAACTCTCCTCGGGCAACAACCCACAGCCCCAACTCGCCTCGGATCGAGAAAGCAACGCAAGCCGTTTTCGCCCCTGGCCCCCCGCTCTCCATAGAGCGAACCGGAGCAGGGCTGCCCAGGCTCCCTTGGCCCTGCTGCTTTGCTGGGGGTCTCCGGTGCCCGAAACCCACTCCCCACGGGTTCTCCTTCGTGGGGAAGCAGGATTGGGCGCGCGAAGGCCTTCTGCGCCCAGGTACAAGCCATGCCCCCTGAGCCAGCTCGGCCGCTCAGCGCCTAGGCCCCGTCGCACCGACGGCCCCAAACAATCTTCTGGCAGCTGCATTCTGCAAAGGGAAACTCTCCTCGGGCAGCAAACCACAGCCCCAACGCGCCTCGGATCGAGAAAGCAACGCAAGCCGTTTTCGCCCCCGGCCCCCCGCTCTCAATAGGGCGAACCGGGGCTGGGCTGCCCTGGCTCCCTGGGCCCTGCTACTTTGCTGGGGGTCTCCGGTGCCGGAGGCCCACTCCCCACGGGTTCTCCTTCGTGGGGAAGCAGGATTGGGCGCGCGAAGGCCTTCTGCGCCCAGGCCCCAGCCTTGCCCCCTGAGCCAGCTCGGCCGCTCAGCGCCGAGGCCCCGTCGCCCCGACGGCCCGAAACAATCTTCTGGCAGCTGCACTCTGCAAAGGGAAACTCTCCTCGGGCAGCAAACCACAGCCCCAACGCGCCTCGGATCGAGAAAGCAATGCAAGCCGTTTTCGCCCCCGACCCCCCGCTCTCCATAGGGCGAACCGGGGCTGGGCTGCCCCGGCTCCCTGGGCCCTGCTGCTTTGCTGGGGATCTCCGGTGCCCGAAACCCACTCCCCACGGGTTCTCCTTCTTGGGGAGCAGGATTGGGCGCGCGAAGGCCTTCTGCGCCCAGGCCCCAGCCATGCCCCCTGAGCCAGCTCGGCCTCTCAGCGCCAAGGCCCCGTCGCACCGACGGCCCCAAACAATTTTCTGGCAGCTGCATTCTGCAAAGGGAAACTCTCCTCGGGCAACAAACCACAGCCCCAACGCGCCTCGGATCGAGAGTGTAACGCAAGCCGTTTTCGCCCCCGGCCCCCCCCACTCCATAGGGCTAACCGGGGCTGGGCTGCCCTGGCTCCTTGTGCCCTGCTGCTTTGCTGGAGGTCTCCGGTGTCCGAAACCCACACCCCACGGGTTCTCCTTCGTGGGGAAGCAGGATTGGGCGCGCGAAGCCTTCTGCGCCCAGGCCCCAGCCATGCCCCCTGAGCCAGCTCGGCGTATCAGCGCTGAGGCCCCGTCGCACCGACGGCCCGAAACAATCTTCTGGCAGCTGCATTCTGCAAAGGGAAACTCTCCTCGGGCAGCAAACCACAGCCCCAACGCGCCTCGGATCGAGAAAGCAACGCAAGCCGTTTTCGCCCCCGACCCCCCGCTCTCCATAGAGCGAACCGGGGCTGGGCTGCCCCGGCTCCCTGGGCCCTGCTGCTTTGCTGGGGGTCTCCGGTGCCCGAAACCCACTCCCCACAGGTTCTCCTTCGTGGGGAAGCAGGATTGGGCGCGCGAAGGCCTTCTGCGCCCAGGCACCAGCCAAGCCCCCTGAGCCACCTCGGCTGCTCAGCGCCAAGGTCCCGTCGCACCAATGGCCCCAAACGAGCTTCTGACAGCTGCATTCTGCAAAGGGAAACTCTCCTCGGGCAACAACCCACAGCCCCAACTCGCCTCGGATCGAGAAAGCAACGCAAGCCGTTTTCGCCCCCGACCCCCCGCTATCCATAGGACGAACCGGGGCTGGGCTGCCCCGGCTCCCTGGGCCCTGCTGCTTTGCTGGGCGTCTCCGGTGCCCGAAACCCACTCCCCACAGGTTCTCCTTCGTGGGGAAGCAGGATTGGGCGCGCGAAGGCCTTCTGAGCCCAGGCCCCAGCCAAGACCCCTGAGCCAGCTCGGCCGCTCAGCGCCAAGGTCCCGTCGCACCAATGGCCCCAAACGAGCTTCTGACAGCTGCATTCTGCAAAGGGAAACTCTCCTCGGGCAGCAAACCACAGCCCCAACGCGCCTCGGATCGAGAAAGCAACGCAAGCCGTTTTCGCCCCCGGCCCCCCGCTCTCCATAGAGCGAACCGGGGCAGGGCTGCCCCGGCTCCCTGGGCCCTGCTGCTTGGCTGGGGGTCTCCGGTGCCCGAAACCCACTCCCCACGGGTTCTCCTTCGTGGGGAAGCAGGATTGGGCGCGCGAAAGCCTTCTGCGCCCAGACCCCATCCATGCCCCCTGAGCCAGCTCGGCCGCTCAGCGCCAAGGCCCCGTCGCCCCGACGGCCCGAAACAATCTTCTGGCAGCTGCACTCTGCAAAGGGAAACTCTCCTCGGGCAGCAAACCACAGCCCCAACGCGCCTCGGATCGAGAAAGCAATGCAAGCCGTTTTCGCCCCCGACCCCCCGCTCTCCATAGGGCGAACCGGGGCTGGGCTGCCCCGGCTCCCTGGGCCCTGCTGCTTTGCTGGGGATCTCCGGTGCCCGAAACCCACTCCCCACGGGTCTCCTTCGTGGGGAAGCAGGATTGGGCGCGCGAAGGCCTTCTGCGCCCAGGCCCCAGCCATGCCCCCTGAGCCAGCTCGGCCTCTCAGCGCCAAGGCCCCGTCGCACCGACGGCCCCAAACAATTTTCTGGCAGCTGCATTCTGCAAAGGGAAACTCTCCTCGGGCAACAAACCACAGCCCCAACGCGCCTCGGATCGAGAAAGTAACGCAAGCCGTTTTCGCCCCCGGCCCCCCCACTCCATAGGGCTAACCGGGGCTGGGCTGCCCTGGCTCCTTGTGCCCTGCTGCTTTGCTGGAGGTCTCCGGTGTCCGAAACCCACTCCCCACGGGTTCTCCTTCGTGGGGAAGCAGGATTGGGCGCGCGAAGCCTTCTGCGCCCAGGCCCCAGCCATGCCCCCTGAGCCAGCTCGGCGTCTCAGCGCTGAGGCCCCGTCGCACCGACGGCCCGAAACAATCTTCTGGCAGCTGCATTCTGCAAAGGGAAACTCTCCTCGGGCAGCAAACCACAGCCCCAACGCGCCTCGGATCGAGAAAGCAACGCAAGCCGTTTTCGCCCCCGACCCCCCGCTCTCCATAGAGCGAACCGGGCCTGGGCTGCCCCGGCTCCCTGGGCCCTGCTGCTTTGCTGGGGGTCTCCGGTGCCCGAAACCCACTCCCCACAGGTTCTCCTTCGTGGGGAAGCAGGATTGGGCGCGCGAAGGCCTTCTGCGCCCAGGCACCAGCCAAGCCCCCTGAGCCACCTCGGCTGCTCAGCGCCAAGGTCCCGTCGAACCAATGGCCCCAAACGAGCTTCTGACAGCTGCATTCTGCAAAGGGAAACTCTCCTCGGGCAACAACCCACAGCCCCAACTCGCCTCGGATCGAGAAAGCAACGCAAGCCGTTTTCGCCCCTGGCCCCCCGCTCTCCATAGAGCGAACCGGAGCAGGGCTGCCCAGGCTCCCTTGGCCCTGCTGCTTTGCTGGGGGTCTCCGGTGCCCGAAACCCACTCCCCACGGGTTCTCCTTCGTGGGGAAGCAGGATTGGGCGCGCGAAGGCCTTCTGCGCCCAGGTACAAGCCATGCCCCCTGAGCCAGCTCGGCCGCTCAGCGCCTAGGCCCCGTCGCACCGACGGCCCCAAACAATCTTCTGGCAGCTGCATTCTGCAAAGGGAAACTCTCCTCGGGCAGCAAACCACAGCCCCAACGCGCCTCGGATCGAGAAAGCAACGCAAGCCGTTTTCGCCCCCGGCCCCCCGCTCTCAATAGGGCGAACCGGGGCTGGGCTGCCCTGGCTCCCTGGGCCCTGCTACTTTGCTGGGGGTCTCCGGTGCCGGAGGCCCACTCCCCACGGGTTCTCCTTCGTGGGGAAGCAGGATTGGGCGCGCGAAGGCCTTCTGCGCCCAGGCCCCAGCCTTGCCCCCTGAGCCAGCTCGGCCGCTCAGCGCCGAGGCCCCGTCGCCCCGACGGCCCGAAACAATCTTCTGGCAGCTGCACTCTGCAAAGGGAAACTCTCCTCGGGCAGCAAACCACAGCCCCAACGCGCCTCGGATCGAGAAAGCAATGCAAGCCGTTTTCGTCCCCGACCCCCCGCTCTCCATAGGGCGAACCGGGGCTGGGCTGCCCCGGCTCCCTGGGCCCTGCTGCTTTGCTGGGGATCTCCGGTGCCCGAAACCCACTCCCCACGGGTTCTCCTTCGTGGGGAAGCAGGATTGGGCGCGCGAAGGCCTTCTGCGCCCAGGCCCCAGCCATGCCCCCTGAGCCAGCTCGGCCTCTCAGCGCCAAGGCCCCGTCGCACCGATGGCCCCAAACAATTTTCTGGCAGCTGCATTCTGCAAAGGGAAACTCTCCTCGGGCAACAAACCACAGCCCCAACGCGCCTCGGATCGAGAAAGTAACGCAAGCCGTTTTCGCCCCCGGCCCCCCCCACTCCATAGGGCTAACCGGGGCTGGGCTGCCCTGGCTCCTTGTGCCCTGCTGCTTTGCTGGAGGTCTCCGGTGTCCGAAACCCACACCCCACGGGTTCTCCTTCGTGGGGAAGCAGGATTGGGCGCGCGAAGCCTTCTGCGCCCAGGCCCCAGCCATGCCCCCTGAGCCAGCTCGGCGTCTCAGCGCTGAGGCCCCGTCGCACCGACGGCCCGAAACAATCTTCTGGCAGCTGCATTCTGCAAAGGGAAACTCTCCTCGGGCAGCAAACCACAGCCCCAACGCGCCTCGGATCGAGAAAGCAACGCAAGCCGTTTTCGCCCCCGACCCCCCGCTCTCCATAGAGCGAACCGGGCCTGGGCTGCCCCGGCTCCCTGGGCCCTGCTGCTTTGCTGGGGGTCTCCGGTGCCCGAAACCCACTCCCCACAGGTTCTCCTTCGTGGGGAAGCAGGATTGGGCGCGCGAAGGCCTTCTGCGCCCAGGCACCAGCCAAGCCCCCTGAGCCACCTCGGCTGCTCAGCGCCAAGGTCCCGTCGCACCAATGGCCCCAAACGAGCTTCTGACAGCTGCATTCTGCAAAGGGAAACTCTCCTCGGGCAACAACCCACAGCCCCAACTCGCCTCGGATCGAGAAAGCAACGCAAGCCGTTTTCGCCCCTGGCCCCCCGCTCTCCATAGAGCGAACCGGAGCAGGGCTGCCCAGGCTCCCTTGGCCCTGCTGCTTTTCTGGGGGTCTCCGGTGCCCGAAACCCACTCCCCACAGGTTCTCCTTCGTGGGGAGGCAGGATTGGGCGCGCGAAGGCCTTCTGCGCCCAGGCCCCAGCCATGCCCCTTGAGCCAGCTCGGCCTCTCAGCGCAAGGGCCCCGTCGCACCGACGGCCCCAAACAATCTTCTGGCAGCTGCATTCTGCAAAGGGAAACTCTCCTCGGGCAGCAAACCACAGCCCCAACGAGCCTCGGATCGAGAAAGCAACGCAAGCCGTTTTCGCCCCCGGCCCCCCACACTCCATAGGGCTAACCGGGGCTGGGCTGCCCTGGCTCCCTGGGCCCTGCTGCTTTGCTGGAGGTCTCCGGTGCCCGAAACCCACTCCCCACAGGTTCTCCTTCGTGGTTAATCAGGATTGGGCGCGGGAAGCCTTCTGCGCCCAGGCCCCAGCCATGCCCCCTGAGCCAGCTCGGCCCCTCAGCGCCGAGGCCCCGTCGCACCGATGGCCCGAAGCAATCTTCTGGCAGCTGCAACCTGCAAAGGGAAACTCTCCTCCGGCAGCAAACCACAGCCCCAACGCGCCTCGGATCGAGAAAGCAACGCAAGCCGTTTTCGCCCCCGGCCCACGCCACTCCTTAGGGCGAACCGGGGCTGGGCTGCCCCGGCTCCCTGGGCCCTGCTGCTTTGCTGGGGGTCTCCGGTGCTCGAAACCCACTCCCCACGGGTTCTCCTTCGTGGGAAGCAGGATTGGGCGTGCCAAGGCCTTCTGCTCCCAGGCCCAAGCCATGCCCCCTGGGCCAGCTCGGCCGCTCTGCTCCGAGGCCCCATCGCACCGATGGCATGAAACAATCTTCTGGCAGCTGCATTCTGCAAAGGGAAACACTCCTCAGGCAGCAAACCACAGCCCCAACACGCCTCGGATCGAGAAAGCAACGCAAGCCGTTTTCGCCCCCGGCACCGCGCTCGCCATAGGGCGAAAGGGGCAGGGCTGCCCCGGTTGCCTGGGCCCTGCTGCTTTGCTGGGGGTCTCCGGTGCCCGAAACCCACTCCCCACGGGTTCTCCTTCGTGGGGAAGCAGGATTTTGCGCGCGAAGGCCTTCTGCGCCCAGGCCCCAGCCTTGCCCCCTGAGCCAGCTCGGCCGCTCAGCGCCGAGGCCCCGTCGCCCCGACGGCCCGAAACAATCTTCTGGCAGCTGCACTCTGCAAAGGGAAACTCTCCTCGGGCAGCAAACCTCAGCCCCAACGCGCCTCGGATCGAGAAAGCAATGCAAGCCGTTTTCGTCCCCGACCACCCGCTCTCCATAGGGCGAACCGGGGCTGGGCTGCCCCGGCTGCCTGGGCCATGCTGCTTTGCTGGGGGTCTCCGGTGCCCGAAACCCACTCCCCACGGGTTCTCCTTCGTGGGGAAGCAGGATTGGGCGCGCGAAGGCCTTCTGCGCCCAGGCCCCAGCCATGCCCCCTGAGCCAGCTCGGCCTCTCAGCGCCAAGGCCCCGTCGCACCGACGGCCCCAAACAATCTTCTGGCAGCTGCATTCTGCAAAGGGAAACTCTCCTCGGGCAGCAAACCACAGCCCCAATGCGCCTCGGATCGAGAAAGTAACGCAAGCCGTTTTCGCCCCCGTCCCCCCCCACTCAATAGGGCTAACCGGGGCTGGGCTGCCCTGGCTCCTTGTGCCCTGCTGCTTTGCTGGAGGTCTCCGGTGCCCGAAACCCACTCCCCACGGGTTCTCCTTCGTGGGGAAGCAGGATTGGGCCCGCGAAAGCCTTCTGGGCCCAGGCCCGAACCTTGCCCCCTGAGCCAGCTCGGCCGCTCAGCGCCGAGGCCCCGTCGCACCGACGGCCCCAAACAATCTTCTGGCAGCTGCATTCTGCAAAGGGAAACTCTCCTCGGGCAGCAAACCACAGCCCCAACGCGCCTCGGATCGAGAAAGCAACGCAAGCCGTTTTCGCCCCCGGCCCCCCGCTCTCCAGAGCGAACCGGGGCTGGGCTGCCCTGGCTCCTTGGGCCCTGCTGCTTTGCTGGGGATCTCCGGTGCCCGAAACCCACTCCCCACGGGTTCTCCTTCGTGGGGAAGCAGGATTGGGCGCGCGAAGGCCTTCTGCGCCCAGGCCCCAGCCATGCCCCCTGAGCCAGCTCGGCGACTCAGCGCCGAGGCCCCGTCGCACCGACGGCCCCAAACAATCTTCTGGCAGCTGCATTCTGCAAAGGGAAACTCTCCTCGGGCAGCAAACCACAGCCCCAACGCGCCTCGGATCGAGAAAGCAACGCAAGCCTTTTTCGCCCCCGGCCCCCCGCTCTCCATAGGGCTAAACGGGGCTGGTCTGCCCAAGCTCCCTGGGCCCTGCTGCTTTGCTGGGGGTCTCCGGTGCCCGAAACCCACTCCCCACGGGTTCTCCTTCGTGGGGAAGCAGGATTGGGCGCGCGAAACCCTCTGCGCCCAGGGCCCATCCATGCCCCCTGAGCCAGCTCGGCCGCTCAGCGCCGAGGGCCCGTCGCAACGACGGGCCCAAACGAGCTTCTGGCAGCTGCATTCTGTAAAGGGAAACTCTCCTCGGGCGGCAAACCACACCCCCAACGCGCCTCGGATCGAGAAAGCAACGCAAGCCGTTTTCGCCCCCGGCTCCCCGCTCTCCATAGAGCGAACCTGGGCTTGGCTGCCCAGGCTCCCTGGGCCCTGCTGCTTTGCTGGGTGTCTCCGGTGCCCGAAACCCACTCCCCCGGATTCTCCTTCGTGGGGAAGCAGGATTGGGCGCGCGAAGGCCTTCTGCGCCCAGGCCCCAGACATGCGCCCTGAGTCAGCTCGGCCGCTCAGCGCTAGAGGGCCCGTCGCAACGACGGGCCCAAACGAGCTTCTGGCAGCTGCATTCTGCAAAGGGAAACTCTCCTCGGGCAGCAAACCACAGCCCCAACGCGCCTCGGATCGAGAAACCAACGCAAGCCTTTTTCGCCCCCGGCCCCCCGCTCTCCATAGGGCTAAACGGGGCTGGTCTGCCCAAGCTCCCTGGGCCCTGCTGCTTTGCTGGGGGTCTCCGGTGCCCGAAACCCACTCCCCACGGGTTCTCCTTCGTGGGGAAGCAGGATTGGGCGCGCGAAACCCTCTGCGCCCAGGCCCCATCCATGCCCCCTGAGCCAGCTCGGCCGCTCAGCGCCGAGGGCCCGTCGCAACGACGGGCCCAAACGAGCTTCTGGCAGCTGCATTCTGTAAAGGGAAACTCTCCTCGGGCAGCCAACCACAGCCCCAATGCGCCTCGGATCGAGAAAACAATGCAAGCCTTTTCGCCCCCGGCCCCCCGCTCTCCAAAGGGCGAATCGGGGCTGGGCTGCCCCGGCTCCCTGGGCCCTGCTGCTTTGCTGGGGGTCTCCATGCCCGAAACCCACTCCCCACGGGTTCTCCTTCGTGGGGAAGCAGGATTGGGTGCGCGAAGGCCTTCTGCGCCCAGGCCCCAGACATGCGCCCTGAGCCAGCTCGGCCGCTCAGCGCCGAGGGCCCGTCGCACAGATGGCTCGAAACAATCTTCTGGCAGCTGCACTCTGCAAAGGGAAACTCTCCTCGGGCAGCAAACCACAGCCCCAACGCGCCTCGGATCGAGAAAGCAACGCAAGCCGTTTTCGCCCCCGGCCCCCCGCTCTCCATAGGGCGAACCGGGGCTGGGCTGCCCCGGCTCCCTGGCCCTGCTGCTTTGCTGGGGGTCTCCGGTGCCCGAAACCCACTCCCCACGGGTTCTCCTTCGTGGGGAAGCAGGATTGGGCGCGCGAAGGCCTTCTGCGCCCAGGCCCCAGCCAAGCCACCTGAGCCAGGTCGGCCGCTCAGCGCCAAAGTCCCGTCGCACTGATGGCCCCAAACGAGCTGGCAGCTGCATTCTGCAAAGGGAAACTCTCCGCGGGCAGCAAACCACAGCCCCAACGCTCCTCGTTTAGAGAAAGCAACGCAAGGCCTTCTGGTCCCGGGGCCCCGGCTCTCCATAGGGCGAACCTGGGCTGGGCTGCCCCGGCTCCCTGGGCCCTGCTGCTTTGCTGGGGGTCTCAGGTGCCCGAAACCCACTCCCCACGGGTTCTCCTTCGTGGGGAAGCAGGATTGGGCGCGCGAAGGCCTTCTGCGCCCAGGCCCCAGCCATGCCCCCTGAGCCAGCTCGTGCTCTCAGCGCCAGGGCCCCGTCGCACCGACGGCACCAAACAATCTTCTGGCAGCTGCATTCTGCAAAGGGAAACTCTCCTCGGGCAGCAAACCACAGCCCCAACGAGCCTCGGATCGAGAAAGCAACGCAAGCCGTTTTCGCCCCCGGCCCCCCACACTCCATAGGGCTAACCGGGGCTGGGCTGCCCTGGCTCCCTGGGCCCTGCTGCTTTGCTGGAGGTCTCCGGTGCCCGAAACCCACTCCCCACAGGTTCTCCTTCGTGGTTAATCAGGATTGGGCGCGGGAAGCCTTCTGCGCCCAGGCCCCAGCCATGCCCCCTGAGCCAGCTCGGCCCCTCAGCGCCGAGGCCCCGTCGCACCGATGGCCCGAAGCAATCTTCTGGCAGCTGCAACCTGCAAAGGGAAACTCTCCTCGGGCAGCAAACCACAGCCCCAACGCGCCTCGGATCGAGAAAGCAACGCAAGCCGTTTTCGCCCCCGACCCCCCGCTATCCATAGGGCGAACCGGGGCTGGGCTGCCCCGGCTCCCTGGGCCCTGCTGCTTTGCTGGGCGTCTCCGGTGCCCGAAACCCACTCCCCACAGGTTCTCCTTCGTGGGGAAGCAGGATTGGGCGCGCGAAGGCCTTCTGAGCCCAGGCCCCAGCCAAGACCCCTGAGCCAACTCGGCCGCTCAGCGCCAAGGTCCCGTCGCACCAATGGCCCCAAACGAGCTTCTGGCAGCTGCATTCTGTAAAGGGAAACTCTCCTCGGGCAGCCAACCACAGCCCCAATGCGCCTCGGATCGAGAAAACAATGCAAGCGTTTTCGCCCCCGGCCCCCCGCTCTCCATAGGGCGAATCGGGGCTGGGCTGCCCCGGCTCCCTGGGCCCTGCTGCTTTGCTGGGGGTCTCCATGCCCGAAACCCACTCCCCACGGGTTCTCCTTCGTGGGGAAGCAGGATTGGGTGCGCGAAGGCCTTCTGCGCCCAGGCCCCAGACATGCGCCCTGAGCCAGCTCGGCCGCTCAGCGCCGAGGGCCCGTCGCACAGATGGCTCGAAACAATCTTCTGGCAGCTGCACTCTGCAAAGGGAAACTCTCCTCGGGCAGCAAACCACAGCCCCAACGCGCCTCGGATCGAGAAAGCAATGCAAGCCGTTTTCGCCCCCGGCCCCCCGCTCTCCATAGGCGAACCGGGGCTGGGCTGCCCCGGCTCCCGGGCCCTGCTGCTTTGCTGGGGGTCTCCGGTGCCCGAAACCCACTCCCCACGGGTTCTCCTTCGTGGGGAAGCAGGATTGGGCACGCGAAGGCCTTCTACGCCCAGGCCCCAGCCAAGCCACCTGAGCCAGGTCGGCCGCTCAGCGCCAAAGTCCCGTCGCACTGATGGCCCCAAACGAGCTGGCAGCTGCATTCTGCAAAGGGAAACTCTCCGCGGGCAGCAAACCACAGCCCCAACGCTCCTCGTTTAGAGAAAGCAACGCAAGGCCTTCTGGTCCCAGGGCCACAGCTCTCCATAGGGCGAACCGGGGCTGGGCTGCCCCGGCTCCCTGGGCCCTGCTGCTTTGCTGGGGGTCTCCGGTGCCCGAAACCCACTCCCCACGGGTTCTCATTCGTGGGGAAGCAGGAATGGGCGCGCAAAGGCCTTCTGCGCCAAGGCCCCAGCCATGCCCCCTGAGCCAGCTCGGCGGCTCAGCGCCGATGCCCCGTCCAACCGACTGCCCCAAACAATCTTGTGGCAGCTGCATTCTGCAAAGGGAAACTCTCCTCGGGCAGCAAACCACAGCCCCAACGAGCCTCGGATCAAGAAAGCAACGCAAGCCGTTTTCGCCAACGACCCCCCGCTATCCATAGGGCGAACCGGGGCTGGGCTGCCCCGGCTCCCTGGGCCCTGCTGCTTTGCTGGGGTTCTCCGGTGCCCGAAACCCACTCCCCACAGGTTCTCCTTCGTGGAGAAGCAGGATGGGGCGCGCGAAGGCCTTCTGAGCCCCGGCCCCAGCCAAGACCCCTGAGCCAGCTCGGCCGCTCAGCTCCAAGGTCCCGTCGCACCAATGGCCCCAAACGAGCTTCTGACAGCTGCATTCTGCAAAGGGAAACTCTCCTCGGGCAGCAAACCACAGCCCCAACGCGCCTCGGATCGAGAAAGCAACGCAAGCCGTTTTCGCCCCCGGCCCCCCGCTCTCCATAGAGCGAACCGGGGCAGGGCTGCCCAGGCTCCCTGGGCCCTGCTGCTTTGCTGGGTGTCTCAGGTGCCCGAAACCCACTCCCCACGGGTTCTCCTTCGTGGGGAAGCAGGATTGGGCGCGCGAAAGCCTTCTGCGCCCAGACCCCATCCATGCCCCCTGAGCCAGCTCGGCCGCTCAGCGCCGAGGGCCCGTCGCAACGACGGCCCCAAACGAGCTTCTGGCAGCTGCATTCTGTAAAGGGTAACTCTCCTCGGGCAGCCAACCACAGCCCCAATGCGCCTCGGATCGAGAAAACAATGCAAGCGTTTTCGCCTCCGACCCCCGCTCTCCATAGGGCGAATCGCGGCTCGGCTGCCCCGGCTCCCTGGGCCCTGCTGCTTTGCTGGGGGTCTCCGGTGCCCGAAACCCACTCCCCACAGGTTCTCCTTCGTGGGGAAGCAGGATTGGGCGCGCGAAGGCCTTCTGCGCCCAGGCCCCAGCCATGCCCCTTGAGCCAGCTCGGCCTCTCCGCGCCAGGGCCCCGTCGCACCGACGGCCCCAAACAATCTTCTGGCAGCTGCATTCTGCAAAGGGAAACTCTCCTCGGGCAGCAAACCACAGCCCCAACGAGCCTCGGATCTAGAAAGCAACGCAAGCCGTTTTCGCCCCCGGCCCCCCACACTCCATAGGGCTAACCGGGGCTGGGCTGCCCTGGCTCCCTGGGCCCTGCTGCTTTGCTGGAGGTCTCCGGTGCCCGAAACCCACTCCCCACAGGTTCTCCTTCGTGGTTAATCAGGATTGGGCGCGGGAAGCCTTCTGCGCCCAGGCCCCAGCCATGCCCCCTGAGCCAGCTCGGCCCCTCAGCGCCGAGGCCCCGTCGCACCGATGGCCCGAAGCAATCTTCTGGCAGCTGCAACCTGCAAAGGGAAACTCTCCTCCGGCAGCAAACCACAGCCCCAACGCGCCTCGGATCGAGAAAGCAACGCAAGCCGTTTTCGCCCCCGACCCCCCGCTATCCATAGGGCGAACCGGGGCTGGGCTGCCCCGGCTCCCTGGGCCCTGCTGCTTTGCTGGGGGTCTCCGGTGCTCGAAACCCACTCCCCACGGGTTCTCCTTCGTGGGAAGCAGGATTGGGCGTGCCAAGGCCTTCTGCTCCCAGGCCCAAGCCATGCCCCCTGGGCCAGCTCGGCCGCTCTGCTCCGAGGCCCCATCGCACCGATGGCATGAAACAATCTTCTGGCAGCTGCATTCTGCAAAGGGAAACACTCCTCAGGCAGCAAACCACAGCCCCAACACGCCTCGGATCGAGAAAGCAACGCAAGCCGTTTTCGCCCCCGGCACCGCGCTCGCCATAGGGCGAAAGGGGCAGGGCTGCCCCGGTTGCCTGGGCCCTGCTGCTTTGCTGGGGGTCTCCGGTGCCCGAAACCCACTCCCCACGGGTCTCCTTCGTGGGGAAGCAGGATTGGGCGCGCGAAGGCCTTCTGCGCCCAGGCCCCAGCCATGCCCCCTGAGCCAGCTCGGCCTCTCAGCGCCAAGGCCCCGTCGCACCGACGGCCCCAAACAATTTTCTGGCAGCTGCATTCTGCAAAGGGAAACTCTCCTCGGGCAACAAACCACAGCCCCAACGCGCCTCGGATCGAGAAAGTAACGCAAGCCGTTTTCGCCCCCGGCCCCCCCACTCCATAGGGCTAACCGGGGCTGGGCTGCCCTGGCTCCTTGTGCCCTGCTGCTTTGCTGGAGGTCTCCGGTGTCCGAAACCCACTCCCCACGGGTCTCCTTCGTGGGGAAGCAGGATTGGGCGCGCGAAGCCTTCTGCGCCCAGGCCCCAGCCATGCCCCCTGAGCCAGCTCGGCGTCTCAGCTCTGAGGCCCCGTCGCACCGACGGCCCGAAACAATCTTCTGGCAGCTGCATTCTGCAAAGGGAAACTCTCCTCGGGCAGCAAACCACAGCCCCAACGCGCCTCGGATCGAGAAAGCAACGCAAGCCGTTTTCGCCCCCGACCCCCCGCTCTCCATAGAGCGAACCGGGCCTGGGCTGCCCCGGCTCCCTGGGCCCTGCTGCTTTGCTGGGGGTCTCCGGTGCCCGAAACCCACTCCCCACAGGTTCTCCTTCGTGGGGAAGCAGGATTGGGCGCGCGAAGGCCTTCTGCGCCCAGGCACCAGCCAAGCCCCCTGAGCCACCTCGGCTGCTCAGCGCCAAGGTCCCGTCGCACCAATGGCCCCAAACGAGCTTCTGACAGCTGCATTCTGCAAAGGGAAACTCTCCTCGGGCAACAACCCACAGCCCCAACTCGCCTCGGATCGAGAAAGCAACGCAAGCCGTATTCGCCCCTGGCCCCCCGCTCTCCATAGAGCGATCCGGAGCAGGGCTGCCCAGGCTCCCTTGGCCCTGCTGCTTTGCTGGGGGTCTCCGGTGCCCGAAACCCACTCCCCACGGGTTCTCCTTCGTGGGGAAGCAGGATTGGGCGCGCGAAGGCCTTCTGCGCCCAGGTACAAGCCATGCCCCCTGAGCCAGCTCGGCCGCTCAGCGCCTAGGCCCCGTCGCACCGAAGGCCCCAAACAATCTTCTGGCAGCTGCATTCTGCAAAGGGAAACTCTCCTCGGGCAGCAAACCACAGCCCCAACGCGCCTCGGATCGAGAAAGCAACGCAAGCCGTTTTCGCCCCCGGCCCCCCGCTCTCAATAGGGCGAACCGGGGCTGGGCTGCCCTGGCTCCCTGGGCCCTGCTGCTTTGCTGGGGGTCTCCGGTGCCGGAGGCCCACTCCCCACGGGTTCTCCTTCGTGGGGAAGCAGGATTGGGCGCGCGAAGGCCTTCTGCGCCCAGGCCCCAGCCTTGCCCCCTGAGCCAGCTCGGCCGCACAGCGCCGAGGCCCCGTCGCCCCGACGGCCCGAAACAATCTTCTGGCAGCTGCACTCTGCAAAGAAAAACTCTCCTCGGGCAGCAAACCACAGCCCCAACGCGCCTCGGATCGAGAAAGCAATGCAAGCCGTTTTCGCCCCCGACCCCCCGCTCTCCATAGGGCGAACCTGGGCTGGGCTGCCCCGGCTCCCTGGGCCCTGCTGCTTTGCTGGGGATCTCCGGTGCCCGAAACCCACTCCCCACGGGTTCTCCTTCGTGGGGAAGCAGGATTGGGCGCGCGAAGGCCTTCTGCGCCCAGGCCCCAGCCATGCCCCCTGAGCCAGCTCGGCCTCTCAGCGCCAAGGCCCCGTCGCACCGACGGCACCAAACAATTTTCTGGCAGCTGCATTCTGCAAAGGGAAACTCTCCTCGGGCAACAAACCACAGCCCCAACGCGCCTCGGATCGAGAAAGTAACGCAAGCCGTTTTCGCCCCCGGCCCCCCCCACTCCATAGGGCTAACCGGGGCTGGGCTGCCCTGGCTCCTTGTGCCCTGCTGCTTTGCTGGAGGTCTCCGGTGTCCGAAACCCACTCCCCACGGGTTCTCCTTCGTGGGGAAGCAGGATTGGGCGCGCGAAGCCTTCTGCGCCCAGGCCCCAGCCATGCCCCCTGAGCCAGCTCGGCGTCTCAGCGCTGAGGCCCCGTCGCACCGACGGCCCGAAACAATCTTCTGGCAGCTGCATTCTGCAAAGGGAAACTCTCCTCGGGCAGCAAACCACAGCCCCAACGCGCCTCGGATCGAGAAAGCAACGCAAGCCGTTTTCGCCCCCGACCCCCCGCTCTCCATAGAGCGAACCGGGGCTGGGCTGCCCCGGCTCCCTGGGCCCTGCTGCTTTGCTGGGCGTCTCCGGTGCCCGAAACCCACTCCCCACAGGTTCTCCTTCGTGGGGAAGCAGGATTGAGCGCGCGAAGGCCTTCTGCGCCCAGGCACCAGCCAAGCCCCCTGAGCCACCTCGGCTGCTCAGCGCCAAGGTCCCGTCGCACCAATGGCCCCAAACGAGCTTCTGACAGCTGCATTCTGCAAAGGGAAACTCTCCTCGGGCAACAACCCACAGCCCCAACTCGCCTCGGATCGAGAAAGCAACGCAAGCCGTTTTCGCCCCTGGCCCCCCGCTCTCCATAGAGCGAACCGGAGCAGGGCTGCCCAGGCTCCCTTGGCCCTGCTGCTTTGCTGGGGGTCTCCGGTGCCCGAAACCCACTCCCCACGGGTTCTCCTTCGTGGGGAAGCAGGATTGGGCGCGCGAAGGCCTTCTGCGCCCAGGTACAAGCCATGCCCCCTGAGCCAGCTCGGCCGCTCAGCGCCTAGGCCCCGTCGCACCGAAGGCCCCAAACAATCTTCTGGCAGCTGCATTCTGCAAAGGGAAACTCTCCTCGGGCAGCAAACCACAGCCCCAACGCGCCTCGGATCGAGAAAGCAACGCAAGCCGTTTTCGCCCCCGGCCCCCCGCTCTCAATAGGGCGAACCGGGGCTGGGCTGCCCTGGCTCCCTGGGCCCTGCTGTTTGCTGGTGGTCTCCGGTGCCCGAAACCCACTCCCCACGGGTTCTCCTTCGTGGGGAAGCAGGATTGGGCGTCCGAATGCCTTCTGTGCCCAGGCCCCAGACATGCGCCCTGAGCCAGCTCGGCCGCTCAGCGCCGAGGGCCCGTTGCACAGATGGTTCGAAACAATCTTCTGGCAGCTGCACTCTGCAAAGGGAAACTCTCCTCCGGCAGCAAACCACACCCCCAATGCGCCTAAGATCTAAAAAGGAATGCAAGCTCTTTTCGACCCCGGCACCCTGCTCTCCATAGGGCGAACCGGGGCTGGGCTGCCCTGACTACCTGGGCCCTGCTGCTTTGCTGGGGGTCTCGGTTGCCTGAAACCCACTCCCCACGGGTTCTCCTTCGAGGGGAAGCAGGATTGGGCGCGCGAAGGACTTCTGCGTCCAGGCCCCAGCCATGCCGCCTGAGCCATCTCGGCCACTCAACGCCGGGGCCCCGCCGCACTGACGGCCCCAAACCAGGATCTGGCAGCTGCATTCTGTAAAGGGAAACTCTACTCAGGCAGCAAACCACAGCCCCAACGTGCCTCGGATCGAGAAAGCAACGCAAGCCGTTTTCGCCCCCGGCATCACGATCTCCATAGGGCGAACCGGGAATGGGCTGCCACGGCTCCCTGGGCCCTGCTGCTTTGCTGGGGGTCTCCGGTGCCCGAAACCCACTCCCCACAGGTTCTCCTTCGTGGGGAAGCAGGATTGGGTGCGCGAAGGCCTTCTACGCCCAGGCCCCAGACATGCGCCCTGAGCCAGTTCGGCCGCTCAGCGCCGTGGCCCCGACGCAACGACGGCCCCAAACGAGCTTCTGGCAGCTGTATTCTGCAAAGGGAAACTCTCCTCTGGCAGCAAACCACAGCCCCAACGCGCCTTGGATCCAGAAAGCAACTCAGGCCGTTTTTGCCCCCGGCCCCCCGCTCTACGTGGGGCGAATCGTGAATGGGCTGCCCTGGCTCCCTGGCCCTGCTGCTTTGCTGGGGGTCTCCGGTGCCCGAAACCCACTCCCACGGGTTCTCCTTCGTGGGGAAGCAGGATTGGGCGCGCGAAGGCCTTCTGTGCCCAGGCCCCAGCCATGCCCCCTGATCCGGCTCGTCCGCACTGCGCTTAGGCCCCGTCGCACCGACGGCCCCAAACGAGCTTCTGGCAGCTGCATTCTGCAAAGGGAAACTCTCCTCGGGCAGCAAACCACACCCCCAACGCGCCTCGGATGGAGAAAACAATGCAAGCTTTTTCGCCCCCGGCCCCCCGCTCTCCATAGGGCGAACCGGGGCTGGGCAGCCCCGGCTCCCTGGGCCCTGCTGCTTTGCTGGGGTCTCGGGTGCCCGAAACCCACTCCCCACGGGTTCTCCTTCGTCGGGAAGCACAATTGGGCGCGCGAAGTCCTTCTGCGCCCAGGCCCCAGCCATGCCCCCTGATCCGGCTCGGCCGCTCTGCGCTTAGGCCCCGTCGCACCCACGGCCCCAAACGAGCTTCTGGCAGCTGCATTCTGTAAAGGGAAACTCTCCTCGGGCAGCAAACCACACCCCCAACGCGCCTCGGATCAAGAAAACAATGCAAGCGTTTTCACCCCTGGCCCCCCGCTCTCCATAGGGCGAACCGGGGCTGGGCTGCCCAGGCTCCCTGGGCCCTCGTGCTTTGCTGGGGGTCTCGGTTGCCTGAAACCCACTCCCCACGGGTTCTCCTTCGAGGGGAAGCAGGATTGGGCGCGCGAAGGACTTCTGCGTCCAGGCCCCAGCCATGCCGCCTGAGCCATCTCGGCCACTCAACGCCGGGGCCCCGCCGCACTGACGGCCCCAAACCAGGATCTGGCAGCTGCATTCTGTAAAGGGAAACTCTACTCAGGCAGCAAACCACAGCCCCAACGTGCCTCGGATCGAGAAAGCAACGCAAGCCGTTTTGGCCCCCGGCACCACGATCTCCATAGGGCGAACCGGGAATGGGCTGCCCCGGCTCCCTGGGCCCTGCTGCTTTGCTGGGGGTCTCCGGTGCCCGAAACCCACTCCCCACGGGTTCTCCTTCGTGGGGAAGCAGGATTGGGTGCGCGAAGGCCTTCTACGCCCAGGCCCCAGCCATGGGCCCTGAGCCAGTTCGGCCGCTCAGCGCCGAGGCCCCGTCGCACCGACGGCCCCAAACAATCTTCTGGCAGCTGCATTCTGCAAAGGGAAACTCTCCTCTGGCAGCAAACCACTGCCCCAACGCGCCTTGGATCCAGAAAGCAACTCAGGCCGTTTTTGCCCCCGGCCCCCCGCTCTACGTGGGGCGAATCGTGAATGGGCTGCCCCGGCTCCCTGGCCCTGCTGCTTTGCTGGGGGTCTCCGGTGCCCGAAACCCACTCCCCACGGGTTCTCCTTCGTGGGGAAGCAGGATTGGGCGCGCGAAGGCCTTCTGTGCCCAGGCCCCAGCCATGCCCCCTGATCCGGCTCGTCCGCACTGAGCTTAGGCCCCGTCGCACCGACGGCCCCAAACGAGCTTCTGGCAGCTGCATTCTGCAAAGGGAAACTCTCCTCGGGCAGCAAACCACACCCCCAACGCGCCTCGGATGGAGAAAACAATACAAGCGTTTTCGCCCCCGGCCCCCCGCTCTCCATAGGGCGAACCGGGGCTGGGCTGCCCAGGCTCCCTGGGCCCTCGTGCTTTGCTGGGGGTCTCGGTTGCCTGAAACCCACTCCCCACGGGTTCTCCTTCGAGGGGAAGCAGGATTGGGCGCACGAAGTACTTCTGCGTCCAGGCCCCAGCCATGCCGCCTGAGCCATCTTGGCCACTCAACGCCGGGGCCCCGCCGCACTGACGGCCCCAAACCAGGATCTGGCAGCTGCATTCTGTAAAGGGAAACTCTCCTCAGGCAGCAAACCACAGCCCCAACGTGCCTCGGATCGAGAAAGCAACGCAAGCCGTTTTGGCCCCCGGCACCACGATCTCCATAGGGCGAACCGGGAATGGGCTGCCCCGGCTCCCTGGGCCCTGCTGCTTTGCTGGGGGTCTCCGGTGCCCGAAACCCACTCCCCACGGGTTCTCCTTCGTGGGGAAGCAGGATTGGGTGCGCGAAGGCCTTCTACGCCCAGGCCCCAGCCATGCGCCCTGAGCCAGTTCGGCCGCTCAGCGCCGAGGCCCCTTCGCAACGACGGCCCAAAACGAGCTTCTGGCAGCTGCATTCTGCAAAGGGAAACTCTCCTCTGGCAGCAAACCACAGCCCCAACGCGCCTTGGATCCAGAAAGCAACTCTGGCCGTTTTTGCCCCCGGCCCCCCGCTCTACGTGGGGCGAATCGTGAATGGGCTGCCCCGGCTCCCTGGCCCTGCTGCTTTGCTGGGGGTCTCCGGTGCCCGAAACCCACTCCCCACGGGTTCTCCTTCGTGGGGAAGCAGGATTGGGCGCGCGAAGGCCTTCTGTGCCCAGGCCCCAGCCATGCCCCCTGATCCGGCTCGTCCGCACTGCGCTTAGGCCCCGTCGCACCAACGGCCCCAAACGAGCTTCTGGCAGCTGCATTCTGCAAAGGGAAACTCTCCTCGGGCAGCAAACCACACCCCCAACGCGCCTCGGATGGAGAAAACAATACAAGCGTTTTCGCCCCCGGCCCCCCGCTCTCCATAGGGCGAACCGGGGCTGGGCTGCCCCGGCTCCCTGGGCCCTGCTGCTTTGCTGGGGTCTCGGGTGCCCGAAACCCACTCCCCACGGGTTCTCCTTCGTGGGGAAGCAGAATTGGGCGCGCGAAGGCCTTCTGCGCCCAGGCCCCAGCCATGCCCCCTGATCCGGCTCGGCCGCTCTGCGCTTAGGCCCCGTCGCACCCACGGCCCCAAACGAGCTTCTGGCAGCTGCATTCTGTAAAGGGAAACTCTCCTCGGGCAGCAAACCACACCCCCAACGCGCCTCGGATGGAGAAAACAATGCAAGCGTTTTCGCCCCTGGCCCCCCGCTCTCCATAGGGCGAACCGGGGCTGGGCTGCCCAGGCTCCCTGGGCCCTCGTGCTTTGCTGGGGGTCTCGGTTGCCTGAAACCCACTCCCCACGGGTTCTCCTTCGAGGGGAAGCAGGATTGGGCGCGCGAAAGACTTCTGCGTCCAGGCCCCAGCCATGCCGCCTGAGCCATCTCGGCCACTCAACGCCGGGGCCCCGCCGCACTGACGGCCCCAAACCAGGATATGGCAGCTGCATTCTGCAAAGGGAAACTCTCCTCGGGCAGCAAACCACAGCCCCAACGTGCCTCGGATCGAGAAAGCAACGCAAGCCGTTTTGGCCCCCGGCACCACGATCTCCATAGGGCGAACCGGGAATGGGCTGCCCCGGCTCCCTGGGCCCTGCTGCTTTGCTGGGGGTCTCCGGTGCCCGAAACCCACTCCCCACGGGTTCTCCTTCGTGGGGAAGCAGGATTGGGTGCGCGAAGGCCTTCTACGCCCAGGCCCCAGCCATGCGCCCTGAGCCAGTTCGGCCGCTCAGCGCCGAGGCCCCGTCGCAACGACGGCCCCAAACGAGCTTCTGGCAGCTGCATTCTGCAAAGGGAAACTCTCCTCTGGCAGCAAACCACAGCCCCAACGCGCCTTGGATCCAGAAAGCAACTCAGGCCGTTTTTGCCCCCGGCCCCCCGCTCTACGTGGGGCGAATCGTGAATGGGCTGCCCCGGCTCCCTGGCCCTGCTGCTTTGCTGGGGGTCTCCGGTGCCCGAAACCCACTCCCCACGGGTTCTCCTTCGTGGGGAAGCAGGATTGCGCGCGCGAAGGCCTTCTGTGCCCAGGCCCCAGCCATGCCACCTGATCCGGCTTGTCCGCACTGCGCTTAGGCCCCGTCGCTCCGAGGGCCTCAAATGAGCTTCTGGCAGCTGCATTCTGCAAAGGGAAACTCTCCTCTGGCAGCAAACCACACCCCCAACGCGCCTCGGATGGAGAAAACAATGCAAGCGTTTTCGCCCCCGGCCCCCCGCTCTCCATAGGGCGAACCGGGGCTGGGCTGCCCCGGCTCCCTGGGCCCTGCTGCTTTGCTGGGGTCTCGGGTGCCCGAAACCCACTCCCCACGGGTTCTCCTCCGTGGGGAAGCAGGATTCGGTGCGCGAAGGCCTTCTGCGCCCAGGCTCCAGACATGCGCCCTGAGCCAGCTCGGCCGCTCAGCGCCGAGGGCCCGTCGCACAGATGGCTCGATACAATCTTCTGGCAGCTGCACTCTGCAAAGGGAAACTCTCCTCGGGCAGCAAACCACAGCCCCAACGCGCCTAAGATCTAAAAAGGAATGCAAGCTGTTTTCGACCCCGGCACCCTGCTCTCCATAGGGCGAAACGGGGCTGGGCTGCCCCGACTACCTGGGCCCTGCTGCTTTGCTGGGGGTCTCCGGTGCCCGAAACCCACTCCCCACGGGTTCTCCTTCGTGGGGAAGCAGGATTGGGTGCGCGAAGCCGTCTGCGCCCAGGCCCCAGCCATGCCCCCTGATCCGGCTCGGCCGCTCAGCGCCGAGGCCCCGTCGCAACAACGGCCCGAAACGAGCTTCTGGCAGCTGCATTCTGCAAAGGGAAACTCTCCTCGGGCAGCAAACCACAGCCCCAACGCGCCTCTGATCGAGAAAGCAATGCAAGCCGTTTTCGCCCCCGGCACCCCGCTCTCCTTAGGGTGAACCGGGGGTGGGCTGCCCCGGCTCCCTGGGCCCTCGTGCTTTGCTGGGGGTCTCGGGTGCCCGAAACCCACTCCCCACGGGTTCTCCTTCGTGGGGAAGCAGGATTGGGCGCGCGAAGGCCTTCTGCGCCCAGGCCCCAGCCAAGCCACCTGAGCCAGGTCGGCCGCTCAGCGCCAAAGTCCCGTCGCACTGATGGCCCCAAACGAGCTGGCAGCTGCATTCTGCAAAGGGAAACTCTCCGCGGGCAGCAAACCACAGCCCCAACGCTCCTCGTTTAGAGAAAGCAACGCAAGGCCTTCTGGTCCCGGGGCCCCGGCTCTCCATAGGGCGAACCGGGGCTGGGCTGCCCCGGCTCCCTGGGCCCTGCTGCTTTGCTGGGGGTCTCCGGTGCCCGAAACCCACTCCCCACGGGTTCTCCTTCGTGGGGAAGCAGGAATGGGCGCGCAAAGGCCTTCTGCGCCCAGGCCCCAGCCATGCCCCCTGAGCCAGCTCGGCCGCTCAGCGCCGAGGGCCCGTCCAACCGACTGCCCCAAACAATCTTGTGGCAGCTGCATTCTGCAAAGGGAAACTCTCCTCGGGCAGCAAACCACAGCCCCAACGCGCCTCGGATCGAGAAAGCAACGCAAGCCGTTTTCGCCAACGACCCCCCGCTATCCATAGGGCGAACCGGGGCTGGGCTGCCCCGGCTCCCTGGGCCCTGCTGCTTTGCTGGGGTTCTCCGGTGCCCGAAACCCACTCCCCACAGGTTCTCCTTCGTGGAGAAGCAGGATTGGGCGCGCGAAGGCCTTCTGAGCCCAGGCCCCAGCCAAGACCCCTGAGCCAGCTCGGCCGCTCAGCTCCAAGGTCCCGTCGCACCAATGGCCCCAAACGAGCTTCTGACAGCTGCATTCTGCAAAGGGAAACTCTCCTCGGGCAGCAAACCACAGCCCCAACGAGCCTCGGATCAAGAAAGCAACGCAAGCCGTTTTCGCCCCCGGCCCCCCGCTCTCCATAGAGCGAACCGGGGCAGGGCTGCCCCGGCTCCCTGGGCCCTGCTGCTTTGCTGGGGGTCTCCGGTGCCCGAAACCCACTCCCCACGGGTTCTCCTTCGTGGGGAAGCAGGATTGGGCGCGCGAAAGCCTTCTGCGCCCAGACCCCATCCATGCCCCCTGAGCCAGCTCGGCCGCTCAGCGCCGAGGGCCCGTCGCAACGACGGCCCCAAACGAGCTTCTGGCAGCTGCATTCTGTAAAGGGTAACTCTCCTCGGGCAGCCAACCACAGCCCCAATGCGCCTCGGATCGAGAAAACAATGCAAGCGTTTTCGCCCCCGACCCCCCGCTCTCCATAGGGCGAATCGCGGCTGGGCTGCCCCGGCTCCCTGGGCCCTGCTGCTTTGCTGGGGGTCTCCGGTGCCCGAAACCCACTCCCCACAGGTTCTCCTTCGTGGGGAAGCAGGATTGGGCGCGCGAAGGCCTTCTGCGCCCAGGCCCCAGCCATGCCCCTTGAGCCAGCTCGGCCTCTCCGCGCCAGGGCCCCGTCGCACCGACGGCCCCAAACAATCTTCTGGCAGCTGCATTCTGCAAAGGGAAACTCTCCTCGGGCAGCAAACCACAGCCCCAACGAGCCTCGGATCGAGAAAGCAACGCAAGCCGTTTTCGCCCCCGGCCCCCCACACTCCATAGGGCTAACCGGGGCTGGGCTGCCCTGGCTCCCTGGGCCCTGCTGCTTTGCTGGAGGTCTCCGGTGCCCGAAACCCACTCCCCACAGGTTCTCCTTCGTGGTTAATCAGGATTGGGCGCGGGAAGCCTTCTGCGCCCAGGCCCCAGCCATGCCCCCTGAGCCAGCTCGGCCCCTCAGCGCCGAGGCCCCGTCGCACCGATGGCCCGAAGCAATCTTCTGGCAGCTGCAACCTGCAAAGGGAAACTCTCCTCCGGCAGCAAACCACAGCCCCAACGCGCCTCGGATCGAGAAAGCAACGCAAGCCGTTTTCGCCCCCGGCCCACGCCACTCCTTAGGGCGAACCGGGGCTGGGCTGCCCCGGCTCCCTGGGCACTGCTGCTTTGCTGGGGGTCTCCGGTGCTCGAAACCCACTCCCCACGGGTTGTCCTTCGTGGGAAGCAGGATTGGGCGTGCCAAGGCCTTCTGCTCCCAGGCCCAAGCCATGCCCCCTGGGCCAGCTCGGCCGCTCTGCTCCGAGGCCCCATCGCACCGATGGCATGAAACAATCTTCTGGCAGCTGCATTCTGCAAAGGGAAACACTCCTCAGGCAGCAAACCACAGCCCCAACACGCCTCGGATCGAGAAAGCAACGCAAGCCGTTTTCGCCCCCGGCACCGCGCTCGCCATAGGGCGAAAGGGGCAGGGCTGCCCCGGTTGCCTGGGCCCTGCTGCTTTGCTGGGGGTCTCCGGTGCCCGAAACCCACTCCCCACGGGTTCTCCTTCGTGGGGAAGCAGGATTTTGCGCGCGAAGGCCTTCTGCGCCCAGGCCCCAGCCTTGCCCCCTGAGCCAGCTCGGCCGCTCAGCGCCGAGGCCCCGTCGCCCCGACGGCCCGAAACAATCTTCTGGCAGCTGCACTCTGCAAAGGGAAACTCTCCTCGGGCAGCAAACCACAGCCCCAATGCGCCTCGGATCGAGAAAGCAATGCAAGCCGTTTTCGCCCCCGACCCCCCGCTCTCCATAGGGCGAACCTGGGCTGGGCTGCCCCGGCTCCCTGGGCCCTGCTGCTTTCCTGGGGATCTCCGGTGCCCGAAACCCACTCCCCACGGGTCTCCTTCGTGGGGAAGCAGGATTGGGCGCGCGAAGGCCTTCTGCGCCCAGGCCCCAGCCATGCCCCCTGAGCCAGCTCGGCCTCTCAGCGCCAAGGCCCCGTCGCACCGACGGCCCCAAACAATTTTCTGGCAGCTGCATTCTGCAAAGGGAAACTCTCCTCGGGCAACAAACCACAGCCCCAACGCGCCTCGGATCGAGAAAGTAACGCAAGCCGTTTTCGCCCCCGGCCCCCCCACTCCATAGGGCTAACCGGAGCTGGGCTGCCCTGGCTCCTTGTGCCCTGCTGCTTTGCTGGAGGTCTCCGGTGTCCGAAACCCACTCCCCACGGGTTCTCCTTCGTGGGGAAGCAGGATTGGGCGCGCGAAGCCTTCTGCGCCCAGGCCCCAGCCATGCCCCCTGAGCCAGCTCGGCGTCTCAGCTCTGAGGCCCCGTCGCACCGACGGCCCGAAACAAGCTTCTGGCAGCTGCATTCTGCAAAGGGAAACTCTCCTCGGGCAGCAAACCACAGCCCCAACGCGCCTCGGATCGAGAAAGCAACGCAAGCCGTTTTCGCCCCCGACCCCCCGCTCTCCATAGAGCGAACCGGGGCTGGGCTGCCCCGGCTCCCTGGGCCCTGCTGCTTTGCTGGGGGTCTCCGGTGCCCGAAACCCACTCCCCACAGGTTCTCCTTCGTGGGGAAGCAGGATTGGGCGCGCGAAGGCCTTCTGCGCCCAGGCACCAGCCAAGCCCCCTGAGCCACCTCGGCTGCTCAGCGCCAAGGTCCCGTGGCACCAATGGCCCCAAACGAGCTTCTGACAGCTGCATTCTGCAAAGGGAAACTCTCCTCGGGCAACAACCCACAGCCCCAACTCGCCTCGGATCGAGAAAGCAACGCAAGCCGTTTTCGCCCCTGGCCCCCCGCTCTCCATAGAGCGAACCGGAGCAGGGCTGCCCAGGCTCCCTTGGCCCTGCTGCTTTGCTGGGGGTCTCCGGTGCCCGAAACCCACTCCCCACGGGTTCTCCTTCGTGGGGAAGCAGGATTGGGCGCGCGAAGGCCTTCTGCGCCCAGGTACAAGCCATGCCCCCTGAGCCAGCTCGGCCGCTCAGCGCCTAGGCCCCGTCGCACCGAAGGCCCCAAACAATCTTCTGGCAGCTGCATTCTGCAAAGGGAAACTCTCCTCGGGCAGCAAACCACAGCCCCAACGCGCCTCGGATCGAGAAAGCAACGCAAGCCGTTTTCGCCCCCGGCCCCCCGCTCTCAATAGGGCGAACCGGGGCTGGGCTGCCCTGGCTCCCTGGGCCCTGCTGCTTTGCTGGTGGTCTCCGGTGCCCGAAACCCACTCCCCACGGGTTCTCCTTCGTGGGGAAGCAGGATTGGGCACGCGAAGCCTTCTGCGCCCAGGCCCCAGCCATGCCCCCTGAGCCAGCTCGGCCCCTCAGCGCCGAGGGCCCGTCGCAACGACGGCCCCAAACGAGCTTCTGGCAGCTGCATTCTGTAAAGGGAAACTCTCCTCGGGCAGCCAACCACAACCCCAATGCGCCTCGGATCGAGAAAACAATGCAAGCGTTTTCGCGACCGGCCCCCGCTCTCCAGAGGGCGAATCGCGGCTGGGCTGCCCCGGCTCCCTGGGCCCTGCTGCTTTGCTGGGGGTCTCCGGTGCCCGAAACCCACTCCCCACTGGTTCTCCTTCGTGGGGAAGCAGGATTGGGCGCGCGAAGGCCTTCTGCGCCCAGGCCCCAGCCATGCCCCTTGAGCCAGCTCGGCCTCTCAGCGCAAGGGCCCCGTCGCACCGACGGCCCCAAACAATCTTCTGGCAGCTGCATTCTGCAAAGGGAAACTCTCCTCGGGCAGCAAACCACAGCCCCAACGTGCGTCGGATCGAGAAAGCAACGCAAGCCGTTTTCGCCCCCGGCCCCCCACACTCCATAGGGCTAACCGGGGCTGGGCTGCCCTGGCTCCCTGGGCCCTGCTGCTTTGCTGGAGGTCTCCGGTGCCCGAAACCCACTCCCCACAGGTTCTCCTTCGTGGTTAATCAGGATTGGGCGCGGGAAGCCTTCTGCGCCCAGGCCCCAGCCATGCCCCCTGAGCCAGCACGGCCCCTCAGCGCCGAGGCCCCGTCGCACCGATGGCCCGAAGCAATCTTCTGGGAGCTGCAACCTGCAAAGGGAAACTCTCCTCCGGCAGCAAACCACAGCCCCAACGCGCCTCGGATCGAGAAAGCAACGCAAGCCGTTTTCGCCCCCGGGCCACGCCACTCCTTAGGGCGAACCGGGGCTGGGCTGCCCCGGCTCCCTGGGCCCTGCTGCTTTGCTGGGGGTCTCCGGTGCTCGAAACCCACTCCCCACGGGTTCTCCTTCGTGGGAGGCAGGATTGGGCGTGCCAAGGCCTTCTGCTCCCAGGCCCAAGCCATGCCCCCTGGGCCAGCTCGGCCGCTCTGCTCCGAGGCCCCATCGCACCGATGGCATGAAACAATCTTCTGGCAGCTGCATTCTGCAAAGGGAAACACTCCTCAGGCAGCAAACCACAGCCCCAACACGCCTTGGATCGAGAAAGCAACGCAAGCCGTTTTCGCCCCCGGCACCGCGCTCGCCATAGGGCGAAAGGGGCAGGGCTGCCCCGGTTGCCTGGGCCCTGCTGCTTTGCTGGGGGTCTCCGGTGCCCGAAACCCACTCCCCACGGGTTCTCCTTCGTGGGGAAGCAGGATTTTGCGCGCGAAGGCCTTCTGCGCCGAGGCCCCAGCCTTGCCCCCTGAGCCAGCTAGGCCGCTCAGCGCCGAGGCCCCGTCGCCCCGACGGCCCGAAACAATCTTCTGGCAGCTGCACTCTGCAAAGGGAAACTCTCCTCGGGCAGCAAACCACAGCCCCAACGCGCCTCGGATCGAGAAAGCAATGCAAGACGTTTTCGCCCCCGACCCCCCGCTCTCCATAGGGCGAACCGGGGCTGGGCTGCCCCGGCTCCCTGGGCCCTGCTGCTTTGCTGGGGATCTCCGGTGCCCGAAACCCACTCCCCACGGGTCTCCTTCGTGGGGAAGCAGGATTGGGCCTGCGAAGGCCTTCTGCGCCCAGGCCCCAGCCATGCCCCCTGAGCCAGCTCGGCCTCTCAGCGCCAAGGCCCCGTCGCACCGACGGCCCCAAACAATTTTCTGGCAGCTGCATTCTGCAAAGGGAAACTCTCCTCGGGCAACAAACCACAGCCCCAACGCGCCTCGGATCGAGAAAGTAACGCAAGCCGTTTTCGCCCCTGGCCCCCCCACTCCATAGGGCTAACCGGGGCTGGGCTGCCCTGTCTCCTTGTGCCCTGCTGCTTTGCTGGAGGTCTCCGGTGTCCGAAACCCACTCCCCACGGGTTCTCCTTCGTGGGGAAGCAGGATTGGGCGCGCGAAGCCTTCTGCGCCCAGGCCCCAGCCATGCCCCCTGAGCCAGCTCGGCGTCTCAGCGCTGAGGCCCCGTCGCACCGACGGCCCGAAACAATCTTCTGGCAGCTGCATTCTGCAAAGGGAAACTCTCCTCGGGCAGCAAACCACAGCCCCAACGCGCCTCGGATCGAGAAAGCAACGCAAGCCGTTTTCGCCCCCGACCCCCCGCTCTCCATAGAGTGAACCGGGGCTGGGCTGCCCCGGCTCCCTGGGCCCTGCTGCTTTGCTGGGGGTCTCCGGTGCCCGAAACCCACTCCCCACAGGTTCTCCTTCGTGGAGAAGCAGGATTGGGCGCGCGAAGGCCTTCTGCGCCCAGGCACCAGCCAAGCCCCCTGAGCCACCTCGGCTGCTCAGCGCTAAGGTCCCGTCGAACCAATGGCCCCAAACGAGCTTCTGACAGCTGCATTCTGCAAAGGGAAACTCTCCTCGGGCAACAACCCACAGCCCCAACTCGCCTCGGATCGAGAAAGCAACGCAAGCCGTTTTCGCCCCTGGCCGCCCGCTCTCCATAGAGCGAACCGGGGCTGGGCTGCCCCGGCTCCCTGGGCCCTGCTGCTTTGCTGGGGTCTCGGGTGCCCGAAACCCACTCCCCACGGGTTCTCCTTCGTGGGGAAGCAGGATTGGGCGTCCGAAGGCCTTCTGTGCCCAGGCCCCAGACATGCGCCCTGAGCCAGCTCGGCCGCTCAGCGCCGAGGGCCCGTTGCACAGATGGTTCGAAACAATCTTCTGGCAGCTGCACTCTGCAAAGGGAAACTCTCCTCCGGCAGCAAACCACACCCCCAACGCGCCTCGGATCGAGAAAACAATGCAAGCGTTTTCGCCCCTGGCCCCCCGCTCTCCATAGGGCGAACCGGGGCTGGGCTGCCCAGGCTCCCTGGGCCCTCGTGCTTTGCTGGGGGCCTCGGTTGCCTGAAACCCACTCCCCACGGGTTCTCCTTCGAGGGGAAGCAGGATTGGGCGCGCGAAGGACTTCTGCGTCCAGGCCCCAGCCATGCCGCCTGAGCCATCTTGGCCACTCAACGCCGGGGCCCCGCCGCACTGACGGCCCCAAACCAGGATCTGGCAGCTGCATTCTGTAAAGGGAAACTCTCCTCAGGCAGCAAACCACAGCCCCAACGTGCCTCGGATCGAGAAAGCAACGCAAGCCGTTTTGGCCCCCGGCACCACGATCTCCATAGGGCGAACCGGGAATGGGCTGCCCCGGCTCCCTGGGCCCTGCTGCTTTGCTGGGGGTCTCCGGTGCCCGAAACCCACTCCCCACGGGTTCTCCTTCGTGGGGAAGCAGGATTGGGTGCGCGAAGGCCTTCTACGCCCAGGCCCCAGCCATGCGCCCTGAGCCAGTTCGGCCGCTCAGCGCCGAGGCCCCTTCGCAACGACGGCCCCAAACGAGCTTCTGGCAGCTGCATTCTGCAAAGGGAAACTCTCCTCGGGCAGCAAACCACAGCCCCAACGCGCCTTGGATCCAGAAAGCAACTCAGGCCGTTTTTGTCCCCGGCCCCCCGCTCTACGTGGGGCGAATCGTGAATGGGCTGCCCCGGCTCCCTGGCCCTGCTGCTTTGCTGGGGGTCTCCGGTGCCCGAAACCCACTCCCCACGGGTTCTCCTTCGTGGGGAAGCAGGATTGGGCGCGCGAAGGCCTTCTGTGCCCAGGCCCCAGCCATGCCCCCTGATCCGGCTCGTCCGCACTGCGCTTAGGCCCCGTCGCACCAACGGCCCCAAACGAGCTTCTGGCAGCTGCATTCTGCAAAGGGAAACTCTCCTCGGGCAGCAAACCACACCCCCAACGCGCCTCGGATCGAGAAAACAATGCAAGCGTTTTCGCCCCTGGCCCCCCGCTCTCCATAGGGCGAACCGGGGCTGGGCTGCCCAGGCTCCCTGGGCCCTCGTGCTTTGCTGGGGGTCTCGGTTGCCTGAAACCCACTCCCCACGGGTTCTCCTTCGAGGGGAAGCAGGATTGGGCGCGCGAAGGACTTCTGCGTCCAGGCCCCAGCCATGCCGCCTGAGCCATCTCGGCCACTCAACGCCGGGGCCCCGCCGCACTGACGGCCCCAAACCAGGATCTGGCAGCTGCATTCTGCAAAGGGAAACTCTCCTCGGGCAGCAAACCACAGCCCCAACGTGCCTCGGATCGAGAAAGCAACGCAAGCCGTTTTGGCCCCCGGCACCACGATCTCCATAGGGCGAACCGGGAATGGGCTGCCCCGGCTCCCTGGGCCCTGCTGCTTTGCTGGGGGTCTCCGGTGCCCGAAACCCACTCCCCACGGGTTCTCCTTCGTGGGGAAGCAGGATTGGGTGCGCGAAGGCCTTCTACGCCCAGGCCCCAGCCATGCGCCCTGAGCCAGTTCGGCCGCTCAGCGCCGAGGCCCCGTCCCAACGACGGCCCCAAACGAGCTTCTGGCAGCTGCATTTTGCAAAGGGAAACTCTCCTCTGGCAGCAAACCACAGCCCCAACGCGCCTTGGATCCAGAAAGCAACTCAGGCCGTTTTTGCCCCCGGCCCCCCGCTCTACGTGGGGCGAATCGTGAATGGGCTGCCCCGGCTCCCTGGCCCTGCTGCTTTGCTGGGGGTCTCCGGTGCCCGAAACCCACTCCCCACGGGTTCTCCTTCGTGGGGAAGCAGGATTGGGCGCGCGAAGGCCTTCTGTGCCCAGGCCCCAGCCATGCCCCCTGATCCGGCTTGTCCGCACTTCGCTTAGGCCCCGTCGCACCGAGGGCCTCAAACGAGCTTCTGGCAGCTGCATTCTGCAAAGGGAAACTCTCCTCTGGCAGCAAACCACACCCCCAACGCGCCTCAGATGGAGAAAACAATGCAAGCGTTTTCGCCCCCGGCCCCCCGCTCTCCATAGGGCGAACCGGGGCTGGGCTGCCCCGGCTCCCTGGGCCCTGCTGCTTTGCTGGGGTCTCGGGTGCCCGAAACCCACTCCCCACGGGTTCTCCTCCGTGGGGAAGCAGGATTCGGTGCGCGAAGGCCTTCTGCGCCCAGGCCCCAGACATGCGCCCTGAGCCAGCTCGGCCGCTCAGCGCCGAGGGCCCGTCGCACAGATGGCTCGATACAATCTTCTGGCAGCTGCACTCTGCAAAGGGAAACTCTCCTCGGGCAGCAAACCACAGCCCCAACGCGCCTAAGATCTAAAAAGGAATGCAAGCTGTTTTCGACCCCGGCACCCTGCTCTCCATAGGGCGAAACGGGGCTGGGCTGCCCCGACTACCTGGGCCCTGCTGCTTTGCTGGGGGTCTCCGGTGCCCGAAACCCACTCCCCACGGGTTCTCCTTCGTGGGGAAGCAGGATTGGGTGCGCGAAGCCGTCTGCGCCCAGGCCCCAGCCATGCCCCCTGATCCGGCTCGGCCGCTCAGCGCCGAGGCCCCGTCGCAACAACGGCCCGAAACGAGCTTCTGGCAGCTGCATTCTGCAAAGGGAAACTCTCCTCGGGCAGCAAACCACAGCCCCAACGCGCCTCGGATCGAGAAAGCAACGCAAGCCGTTTTCGCCCCCGGCACCCCGCTCTCCTTAGGGCGAACCGGGGGTGGGCTGCCCCGGCTCCCTGGGCCCTCGTGCTTTGCTGGGGGTCTCGGGTGCCCGAAACCCACTCCCCACGGGTTCTCCTTCGTGGGGAAGCAGGATTGGGCACGCGAAGCCTTCTGCGCCCAGGCCCCAGCCATGACCCCTGAGCCGACTTAGCCGCTCAGCGCCGATGCCCCGACGCACCGATGGTATCAAACGAGCTTTTGGCAGCTGCATTCTGCAAAGGGAAACTCTCCTCCGGCAACAAACCACAGCGCCAACGCGCCTCGGATCGAGAAAGCAATGCAAGTCGTTTTCGCCCCCGTCCCCCCGCTCTCCATAGGGCGAATCAGGGCTGGGCTGCCCTGGCTCCCTGGGCCCTGCTGCTTTGCTGGGTGTGTCCGGTGCCCGAAACCCACTCCCCACGGGTTCTGCTTCGTGGGGAAGCAGGTTTGGGCGCGCGAGGCCTTCTGCGCCCAGGCCTCAGCCATGTCCCCTGAGCCAGCTCGGCCGCTCAGCGCCGAGGCCCCGTCGCAACAACGGCCCCAAAGGAGCTTCTGGCAGCTGCATTCTGCAAAGGGAAACTCTCCTCGGGCAGCAAACCACACCCCCAACGCGCCTCGGATCGAGAAAACAATGCAAGCGTTTTCGCCCCCAGCCCCCCGCTCTCCATAGGGCGAACCGGGGCTGGGCTGCCCAGGCTCCCTGGGCCCTGCAGCTTTGCTGGGGGTCTCGGGTGCCGAAAACCCACTCCCCACGGGTTCTCCTTCGAGGGGAAGCAGGATTGGGCGGGCGAAGTACTTCTGCGTCCAGGCCCCAGCCATGCCGCCTGAGCCATCTCGGCCACTCAACGCCGGGGCCCCGCCGCACTGACGGCCCCAAACCAGGATCTGGCAGCTGCATTCTGTAAAGGGAAACTCTCCTCAGGCAGCAAACCACAGCCCCAACGTGCCTCGGATCGAGAAAGCAACGCAAGCCGTTTTCACCCCCGGCCCCACGCTCTCCATAGGGCGAACCGGGAATGGTCTGCCCCGGCTCCCTGGGCCCTGCTGCTTTGCTGGGGGTCTCGGTTGCCCGAAACCCACTCCCCACGGGTTCTCCTTCGTGGGGAAGCAGGATTGGGCACGCGAAGCCTTCTGCCCCCAGGCCCCAGCCATGTCCCCTGAGCCGACTTAGCCGCTCAGCAGTGAGGCCCCGACGCACCGATGGTATCAAACGAGCTTTTGGCAGCTGCATTCTGCAAAGGGAAACTCTCCTCCGGCAACAAACCACAGCGCCAACGCGCCTCGGATCGAGAATTCAACGCAAGCCGTTTTCGCCCCCGTCCCCCCGCTCTCCATAGGGCGAACCGGGGCTGGGCTGCCCCAGCTCCCTGGGCCCTGCTGCTTTGCTGGGTGTGTCCGGTGCCCGAAACCCACTCCCCACGGGTTCTGCTTCGTGGGAAAGCAGGATTGGGCGCGCGAAGCCTTCTGCGCCCAGGCCTCAGCCATGTCCCCTGAGCCAGCTCGGCCGCTCAGCGCCGAGGCCCCGTCGCAACAACGCCCCAAACGAGCTTCTGGCAGCTGCATTCTGTAAAGGGAAACTCTCCTCGGGCAGCAAAGCACAGCCCCAATGCGCCTCGGATTGAGAAAACAATGCAAGCGTTTTTCGCCCCCGGCCCCCCGCTCTCCATAGGGCGAACCAGGGCTGGGCTGCCCCGACTACCTGGGCCCTGCTGCTTTGCTGGGGGTCTCCGGTGCCCGAAACCCACTCCCCACGGGTTCTCCTTCGTGGGGAAGCAGGATTGGGCACGCGAAGCCTTCTGCGCCCAGGCCCCAGCCATGATCCCTGAGCCCAATTAGCCGCTCAGCTGTGAGGCCCCGACGCACCGATGGTATCAAACGAGCTTTTGGCAGCTGCATTCTGCAAAGGGAAACTCTCCTCGGGCAACAAACCACAGCGCCTACGCGCCTCGGATCGAGAAAGCAACGCAAGCCGTTTTCGCCCCCATCCCCTCGATCTCCATAGGGCGAACCGGGGCTGGGCTGCCCCAGCTCCCTGGGCCCTGCTGCTTTGCTGGGTGTGTCCGGTGCCCGAAACCCACTCCCCACGGGTTCTGCTTCGTGGGGAAGCAGGATTGGGCGCGCGAAGGCCTTCTGAGCCCAGGCCCCATCCATGCCCCCTGAGCCAGCTCGGCCTCTCAGCGCCTAGGCCCCGTCGCAACGACGGCCCCAAAGGAGCTTCTGGCAGCTGCATTCTGTAAAGGGAAACTCTCCTCGGGCAGCCAACCACAGCCCCAATGCGCGTCGGATGGAGAAAACAATGCAAGCGTTTTCGCCCCCGGCCCCCCGCTCTCCATAGGGCGAACCTGGGCTGGGCTGCCCCGGCTCCCTGGGCCCTGCTGCTTTGCTGGGGGTCTCCATGCCGGAAACCCACTCCCCTCGGGTTTTCCTTCGTGGGGAAGAAGGATTGGGTGCGCGAAGGCCTTCTACGCCCAGGCCCCAGCCATGCGCCCTGAGCCAGTTCGGCCGCTCAGCGCCGAGGCCCCGTCGCAACGACGGCCCCAAACGAGCTTCTGGCAGCTGCATTCTGCAAAGGGAAACTCTCCTCTGGCAGCAAACCACAGCCCCAACGCGCCTCGGATCGAGAAAGCAACGCAAGCCGTTTTCGCCCCCGGCCCCCCGCTCTACCTAGGGCGAACCGGGAATGGCCTGCCCCGGCTCCCTGGCCCTGCTGCTTTGCTGGGGGTCTCCGGTGCCCGAAACCCACTCCCCACGGGTTCTCCTTCGTGGGGAAGCAGGATTGGGCGCGCGAAGGCCTTCTGTGCCCAGGCCCCAGCCATGCCCCCTGATCCGGCTGGTCTGCTCTGCGCTTAGGCCCCGTCGCACCGACGGCCCCAAACGAGCTTCTGGCAGCTGCATTCTGCAAAGGGAAACTCTCCGCGGGCAGCAAACCACAGCCCCAACGCGCCTCGGATCGAGAAAGCAACGCAAGCCGTTTTCGCCCACGGCCCACCGCTCTCCATTGGGCGAACCGGGGCTGGGCTGCCCCGGCTCCCTGGGCCCTGCTGCTTTCCTGGGGGTCTCGGGTGCCAAAAACCCACTCCCCACGGGATCTCCTTCGTGGGGAAGCAGGATTGGGCGCTCGAGGTCCTTCTGTGCCCAGGCCCCAGCCATGCCCCCTGAGCCATCTTGGCCGCTCAACGCCGAGGCCCCGTCGCACCGACGGCCCCAAACGAGCTTCTGGCAGCTGCATTCTGCAAAGGGAAACTCTCCTGTGGCAGCAAACCACAGCCCCAACGCGCCTCGGATCGAGAAAGCAACGCAAGCCTTTTTTGCCTCCGGCACCCCGCTCACCATAGGGCGAACCGTGGCTGGTCTGCCCCAGCTCCCTGGGCCCTGATGCTTTGCTGGGGGTCTCGGGTGCCCGAAACCCACTCCCCACGGGTTCTCCTTCTTGGGGAAGCAGGATTGGGTGCGCGAAGGCCTTCTGCGCCCAGGCCCCAGCCATGCCCCCTGAGCCAGCTCGGCCGCTCAGCGCCGAGGCTCCGTCGCACCGACGGCCCCAAACGAGCTTCTGGCAGCTGCATTCTGTAAAGGGAAACTCTCCTCGGGCAGCAAACCACAGCCCCAACGCGCCTCGGATGGAGAAAGCCATGCAAGCCGTTTTCGCCCCTGGCCCCAGCTCTCCATAGGGCGAACCGGTGCTGGGCTGCCCCGGTTCCCTGGGCCCTGCTCCTTTGCTGGGGGTCTCGGGTTCCCGAAACCCACTCCCCACGGGTTCTCCTTCGTGGGGAAGCAGGATTGGGCGCGGAAAGTCCTTCTGGGCCCAGGCCCCAGCCATGCCCCCTGAGCCACCTCGGCCGCTCAGCGACGTGGCCCCGTCGCACCGACGGCCCCAAATGAGCTTCTGGCAGCTGCATTCTGCAAAGGGAAACTCTCCTCGGGCAGCAAACCACAGCCCCAACGCGCCTCGGATCGAGAAAGCAACGCAAGCTGTTTTAGCCCTCGGCCCCCCGCTCTCCATAGGGCAAACCGGGACTGGGCGACCCCGGCTCCCTGGCCCTGCTGCTTTGCTGGGGGTGTCCGGTGCCCGAAACCCACTCCCCACGGGTTGTCCTTCGTGGGGAAGCAGGATTGGGCGCGCGAAGGCCTTCTGTGCCCAGGCCCCAGCCATGCCCCCTGATCCGGCTCGTCCGCTCTGCGCTTAGGCCCCGTCGCACCGACGGCCCCAAAGGAGCTTCTGGCAGCTGCATTCTGCAAAGGGAAACTCTCCTCGGGCAGCAAACCACAGCCCCAACGCGCCTCGGATCGAGAAAGCAACGCAAGCTGTTTTCGCCCTCGGCCCCCCGCTCTCCATAGGGCAAACCGGGACTGGGCGACCCCGGCTCCCTGTGCTTTGCTGCTTTCCTGGGGGTGTCCGGTGCCCGAAACCCACTCCCCACGGGTTCTCTTTCGTGGGGAAGCAGGATTGGGCGCCCGAAGGCCTTCTGTGCCCAGGCCCCAGCCATGCCCCCTGAGCCAGCTCGGCCGCTCAGCGCCGAGGCCCCGTCGCAACAACGCCCCAAACGAGCTTCTGGCAGCTGCATTCTGTAAAGGGAAACTCTCCTCGGGCAGCAAAGCACAGCCCCAATGCGCCTCGGATTGAGAAAACAATGCAAGCGTTTTTCGCCCCCGGCCCCCCGCTCTCCATAGGGCGAACCAGGGCTGGGCTGCCCCGACTACCTGGGCCCTGCTGCTTTGCTGGGGGTCTCCGGTGCCCGAAACCCACTCCCCACGGGTTCTCCTTCGTGGGGAAGCAGGATTGGGCACGCGAAGCCTTCTGCGCCCAGGCCCCAGCCATGATCCCTGAGCCCAATTAGCCGCTCAGCTGTGAGGCCCCGACGCACCGATGGTATCAAACGAGCTTTTGGCAGCTGCATTCTGCAAAGGGAAACTCTCCTCGGGCAACAAACCACAGCGCCTACGCGCCTCGGATCCAGAAAGCAACGCAAGCCGTTTTCGCCCCCATCCCCTCGATCTCCATAGGGCGAACCGGGGCTGGGCTGCCCCAGCTCCCTGGGCCCTGCTGCTTTGCTGGGTGTGTCCGGTGCCCGAAACCCACTCCCCACGGGTTCTGCTTCGTGGGGAAGCAGGATTGGGCGCTCGAAGGCCTTCTGAGCCCAGGCCCCATCCATGCCCCCTGAGCCAGCTCGGCCTCTCAGCGCCTAGGCCCCGTCGCAACGACGGCCCCAAAGGAGCTTCTGGCAGCTGCATTCTGTAAAGGGAAACTCTCCTCGGGCAGCCAACCACAGCCCCAATGCGCGTCGGATGGAGAAAACAATGCAAGCGTTTTCGCCCCCGGCCCCCCGCTCTCCATAGGGCGAACCTGGGCTGGGCTGCCCCGGCTCCCTGGGCCCTGCTGCTTTGCTGGGGGTCTCCATGCCGGAAACCCACTCCCCTCGGGTTTTCCTTCGTGGGGAAGAAGGATTGGGTGCGCGAAGGCCTTCTACGCCCAGGCCCCAGCCATGCGCCCTGAGCCAGTTCGGCCGCTCAGCGCCGAGGCCCCGTCGCAACGACGGCCCCAAACGAGCTTCTGGCAGCTGCATTCTGCAAAGGGAAACTCTCCTCTGGCAGCAAACCACAGCCCCAACGCGCCTCGGATCTAGAAAGCAACGCAAGCCGTTTTCGCCCCCGGCCCCCCGCTCTACCTAGGGCGAACCGGGAATGGCCTGCCCCGGCTCCCTGGCCCTGCTGCTTTGCTGGGGGTCTCCGGTGCCCGAAACCCACTCCCCACGGGTTCTCCTTCGTGGGGAAGCAGGATTGGGCGCGCGAAGGCCTTCTGTGCCCAGGCCCCAGCCATGCCCCCTGATCCGGCTGGTCTGCTCTGCGCTTAGGCCCCGTCGCACCGACGGCCCCAAACGAGCTTCTGGCAGCTGCATTCTGCAAAGGGAAACTCTCCTCGGGCAGCAAACCACAGCCCCAACGCGCCTCGGATCGAGAAAGCAACGCAAGCCGTTTTCGCCCACGGCCCACCGCTCTCCATTGGGCGAACCGGGGCTGGGCTGCCCCGGCTCCCTGGGCCCTGCTGCTTTCCTGGGGGTCTCGGGTGCCAAAAACCCACTCCCCACGGGATCTCCTTCGTGGGGAAGCAGGATTGGGCGCTCGAAGTCCTTCTGTGCCCAGGCCCCAGCCATGCCCCCTGAGCCATCTTGGCCGCTCAACGCCGAGGCCCCGTCGCACCGACGGCCCCAAACGAGCTTCTGGCAGCTGCATTCTGCAAAGGGAAACTCTCCTGTGGCAGCAAACCACAGCCCCAACGCGCCTCGGATCGAGAAAGCAACGCAAGCCTTTTTTGCCTCCGGCACCCCGCTCACCATAGGGCGAACCGTGGCTGGTCTGCCCCAGCTCCCTGGGCCCTGATGCTTTGCTGGGGGTCTCGGGTGCCCGAAACCCACTCCCCACGGGTTCTCCTTCGTGGGGAAGCAGGATTGGGTGCGCGAAGGCCTTCTGCGCCCAGGCCCCAGCCATGCCCCCTGAGCCAGCTCGGCCGCTCAGCGCCGAGGCTCCGTCGCACCGACGGCCCCAAACGAGCTTCTGGCAGCTGCATTCTGTAAAGGGAAACTCTCCTCGGGCAGCAAACCACAGCCCCAACGCGCCTCGGATGGAGAAAGCCATGCAAGCCGTTTTCGCCCCTGGCCCCAGCTCTCCATAGGGCGAACCGGTGCTGGGCTGCCCCGGTTCCCTGGGCCCTGCTCCTTTGCTGGGGGTCTCGGGTTCCCGAAACCCACTCCCCACGGGTTCTCCTTCGTGGGGAAGCAGGATTGGGCGCGGAAAGTCCTTCTGGGCCCAGGCCCCAGCCATGCCCCCTGAGCCACCTCGGCCGCTCAGCGACGTGGCCCCGTCGCACCGACGGCCCCAAATGAGCTTCTGGCAGCTGCATTCTGCAAAGGGAAACTCTCCTCGGGCAGCAAACCACAGCCCCAACGCGCCTCGGATCGAGAAAGCAACGCAAGCTGTTTTCGCCCCCGGCCCCCCGCTCTCCATAGGGCAAACCGGGACTGGGCGACCCCGGCTCCCTGGCCCTGCTGCTTTGCTGGGGGTGTCCGGTGCCCGAAACCCACTCCCCACGGGTTGTCCTTCGTGGGGAAGCAGGATTGGGCGCGCGAAGGCCTTCTGTGCCCAGGCCCCAGCCATGCCCCCTGATCCGGCTCGTCCGCTCTGCGCTTAGGCCCCGTCGCACCGACGGCCCCAAAGGAGCTTCTGGCAGCTGCATTCTGCAAAGGGAAACTCTCCTCGGGCAGCAAACCACAGCCCCAACGCGCCTCGGATCGAGAAAGCAACGCAAGCTGTTTTCGCCCTCGGCTCCCCGCTCTCCATAGGGCAAACCGGGACTGGGCGACCCCGGCTCCCTGTGCTTTGCTGCTTTCCTGGGGGTGTCCGGTGCCCGAAACCCACTCCCCACGGGTTCTCTTTCGTGGGGAAGCAGGATTGGGCGCCCGAAGGCCTTCTGTGCCCAGGCCCCAGCCATGCCCCCTGAGCCAGCTCGGCCGCACAACGCCGAGGCCCCGTCGCACCGACGGCCCCAAACGAGCTTCTGGCAGCTGCATTCTGCAAAGGGAAACTCTCCTCGGGCAGCAAACCACAGCCCCAACGCGCCTCGGATCGAGAAAGCAACGCAAGCCTTTTTTGCCTCCGGCACCCCGCTCACCATAGGGCGAACCGTGGCTGGTCTGCCCCAGCTCCCTGGACCCTGATGCTTTGCTGGGGGTCTCGGGTGCCCGAAACCCACTCCCCACGGGTTCTCCTTCTTTGGGAAGCAGGATTGGGTGCGCGATGTCCTTCTGCGCCCAGGCCCCAGCCATGCCCCCTGAGCCAGCTCGGCCGCTCAGCGCCGAGGCTCCGTCGCACCGACGGCCCCAAACGAGCTTCTGGCAGCTGCATTCTGCAAAGGGAAACTCTCCTCGGGCAGCAAACCACAGCCCCAACGCGCCTCGGATCGAGAAAGCAACGCAAGCTGTTTTCGCCCCCGGCCCCCGCTCTCCATAGGGCAAACCGGGACTGGGCGACCCCGGCTCCCTGTGCTCTGCTGCTTTGCTGGGGGTTTCCGGTGCCCGAAACCCACTCCCCACGGGTTCTCTTTCGTGGGGAAGGAGGATTGGGCGCACGAAGGCCTTCTGTGCCCAGGCCCCAGCCATGCCCCCTGAGCCAGCTCGGCCGCTCAGCGCCGAGTCCCAGTCGAACCGACGGCCCCAAACGAGCTTCTGGCAGCTGCATTCTGCAAAGGGAAACTCTCCTCGGGCAGCAAACCACAGCCCCAACGCGCCTCGGATCGAGAAAGCAACGCAAGCCGTTTTCGCCCACGGCCCACCGCTCTCCATTGGGCGAACCTCGGCTGGTCTGCCCCGGCTCCCTGGGCCCTGCTGCTTTGCTGGGGGTCTCGGGTGCCAAAAGCCCACTCCCCACGGGATCTCCTTCGTGGGGAAGCAGGATTGGGCGCTCGAAGTCCTTCTGTGCCCAGGCCCCAGCCATGCCCCTTGAGCCAGCTCGGCCACTCAACGCCGAGGCCCCGTCGCACCGACGGCCCCAAACGAGTTTCTGGCAGCTGCATTCTGCAAAGGGAAACTCTCCTCGGGCAGCAAACCACAGCCCCAACGCGCCTCGGATCGAGAAAGCAACGCAAGCCTTTTTTGCCTCCGGCACCCCGCTCTCCATAGGGCGAACCGTGGCTGGTCTGCCCCAGCTCCCTGGGCCCTGATGCTTTGCTGGGGGTCTCGGGTGCCCGAAACCCACTCCGCACGGGTTCTTCTTCGTGGGGAAGCAGGATTGGGCGCGCGAAGGCCTTCTGCGCCCAGGCCCCAGCCATGCCCCCTGAGCCAGCTCGGCCGCTCAGCGCCGAGGCTCCGTCGCACCGACGGCCCCAAACGAGCTTCTGGCAGCTGCATTCTGCAAAGGGAAACTCTCCTCGGGCAGCAAACCACAGCCCCAACGCGCCTCGGATCGAGAAAGCCCTGCAAGCCGTTTTCGCCCCCGGCCCCAGCTCTCCATAGGGCGAACCGGTGCTGGGCTGCCCCGGTTCCCTGGGCCCTGCTCCTTTGCTGGGGGTCTCGGGTGCCCGAAACCCACTCCCCACGGGTTCTCTTTCGTGGGGAAGCAGGATTGGGCGCGGAAATTCCTTCTGCGCCCAGGCCCCAGCCATGCCCCCTGAGCCAGCACGGCCGCTCAGCGCCGAGGCCCCGTCGCACCGACGGCCCCAAACGAGCTTCTGTCAGCTGCATTCTGCAAAGGGAAACTCTCCTCGGGCAGCAAACCACAGCCCCAACGCGCCTCGGATCGAGAAAGCAACGCAAGCCTTTTTTGCCTCCGGCACCCCGCTCTCCATAGGGCGAACCGGGGCTGGTCTGCCCCAGCTCCCTGGGCCCTGATGCTTTGCTGGGGGTCTCAGGTGCCCGAAACCCACTCCCCACGGGTTCTCCTTCGTGGGGAAGCAGGATTGGGCGCGCGAAGGCCTTCTGCGCCCAGGCCCCAGCCATGCCCCCTGAGCCAGCTCGGCCGCTCAGCGCCGAGGCTCCGTCGCACCGACGGCCCCAAACGAGCTTCTGGCAGCTGCATTCTGCAAAGGGAAACTCTCCTCGGGGAGCAAACCACAGCCCCAACGCGCCTCGGATGGGGAAAGCCATGCAAGCCGTTTTCGCCCCCGGCCCCAGCTCTCCATAGGGCGAACCGGTGCTGGGCTGCCCCGGTTCCCTGGGCCCTGCTCCTTTGCTGGGGGTCTCGGGTGCCCGAAACCCACTCCCCACGGGTTCTCCTTCGTGGGGAAGCAGGATTGGGCGCGGAAAGTCCTTCTGCGCCCAGGCCCCAGCCATGCCCCCTGAGCCAGCTCGGCCGCTTAGCGCCGAGGCCCCGTCGCACCGACGGCCCCAAACGAGCTTCTGTCAGCTGCATCCTGCAAAGCGAAACTCTCCTCGGGCAGCAAACCACAGCCCCAACGCGCCTCGGATCGAGAAAGCAACGCAAGCCGTTTTCGCCCGCGGCCCTCCGCTCTCCATAGGGCGAACCCGGACTGGGCGACCCCGGCTCCCTGGGCCCTGCTGCTTTGCTGGGGTTCTCCGGTGCCGGAGGCCCAATCCCCACGGGTTCTCCTTCGTGGGGAAGCCGGATTGGGCGTCCGAAGGCCTTCTGTGCCCAGGCCCCAGCCATGCCCCCTGAGCCAGATCGGCCGCACAGCTCCGAGGCCCCGTCGCACCGACGGCCCCAAACAAGCCTCTGGCAGCTGCATTCTGCAAAGGGAAACTCTCCTCGGGCAGCAAACCACAGCCCCAACGCGCCTCGGATCTAGAAAGCAACGCAAGCCGTTTTCGCACCCGGCCCCCCGCTCTCAATAGGGCGAACCGGGGCTGGGCTGCCCCGGGTCCCTGGGCCCTGCTGCTTTGCTGGGGGTCTCGGGTGCCCGAAACCCACTCCGCACGGGTTCTCCTTCGTGGGGAAGCAGGATTGGGCGCGCGAAGGCCTTCTGCGCCCAGGCCCCAGCCATGCCCCCTGAGCCAGCTCGGCCGCTCAGCGCCGAAGTCCCGTCGCACCGACGGCCCCAAACGAGGTTCTGGCAGCTGCATTCTGCAAAGGGAATCTCTCCTCTGGCAGCAAACCACAGCCCTAACGCACTTCGGATCGAGAAAGCAATGCAAGCCGTTTTCGCCTCTGGCACCCCGCTCACCATAGGGCGAACCGGGGCTGGGCTGCCCCGGCTCCCTGGGCCCTGCTGCTTTGCTGGGGGGCTCCGGTGCCCCAAACCCACTCCCCACGGGTTCTCCTTCGTGGGGAAAAAGGATTGGGCGCCCGAAGGCCTTCTGTGCCCAGGCGCCAGCAATGCCCCCTGAGCCAGCTCGGCCGCTCAGCGCCGAGGCCCAGTCGCACCGAAGGCCCCAAAGGAGGTTCTGGCAGCTGCATTCTGCAAAGGGAATCTCTACTCGGGCAGCAAACCACAGCCCCAACGCGCCTCGGATCGAGAAAACAATGCAAGCGTTTTTCGCCCCCGGCCCCCCGCTCTCCATAGGGCGAACCAGGGCTGGGCTGCCCCGACTACCTGGGCCCTGCTGCTTTGCTGGGGGTCTCCGGTGCCCGAAACCCACTCCCCACGGGTTCTCCTTCGTGGGGAAGCAGGATTGGGCACGCGAAGCCTTCTGCGCCCAGGCCCCAGCCATGACCCCTGAGCCCACTTAGCCGCTCAGCTGTGAGGCCCCGACGCACCGATGGTATCAAACGAGCTTTTGGCAGCTGCATTCTGCAAAGCGAAACTCTCCTCGGGCAACAAACCACAGCGCCAACGCGCCTCGGATCGAGAAAGCAACGCAAGCCGTTTTCGCCCCCATCCCCACGATCTCCATAGGGCGAACCGGGGCTGGGCTGCCCCAGCTCCCTGGGCCCTGCTGCTTTGCTGGGTGTGTCCGGTGCCCGAAACCCACTCCCCACGGGTTCTGCTTCGTGGGGAAGCAGGATTGGGCGCGCGAAGGCCTTCTGAGCCCAGGCCCCATCCATGCCCCCTGAGCCAGCTCGGCCTCTCAGCGCCTAGGCCCCGTCGCAACGACGGCCCCAAAGGAGCTTCTGGCAGCTGCATTCTGTAAAGGGAAACTCTCCTCGGGCAGCCAACCACAGCCCCAATGCGCGTCGGATGGAGAAAACAATGCAAGCGTTTTCGCCCCCGGCCCCCCGCTCTCCATAGGGCGAACCTGGGCTGGGCTGCCCCGGCTCCCTGGGCCCTGCTGCTTTGCTGGGGGTCTCCATGCCGGAAACCCACTCCCCTCGGGTTTTCCTTCGTGGGGAAGCAGGATTGGGTGCGCGAAGGCCTTCTACGCCCAGGCCCCAGCCATGCGCCCTGAGCCAGTTCGGCCGCTCAGCGCCGAGGCCCCGTCGCACCGACGGCCCCAAACGAGCTTCTGTCAGCTGCATTCTGCAAAGGGAAACTCTCCTCTGGCAGCAAACCACAGCCCCAACGCGCCTCGGATGGAGAAAGCAACGCAAGCCGTTTTCGCCCCCGGCCCCCCGCTCTACCTAGGGCGAACCGGGAATGGGCTGCCCCGGCTCCCTGGCCCTGCTGCTTTGCTGGGGGTCTCCGGTGCCCGAAACCCACTCCCCACGGGTTCTCCTTCGTGGGGAAGCAGGATTGGGCGCGCGACGGCCTTCTGTGCCCAGGCCCCAGCCATGCCCCCTGATCCGGCTCGTCTGCTCTGCGCTTAGGCCCCGTCGCACCGACGGCCCCAAACGAGCTTCTGGCAGCTGCATTCTGCAAAGGGAAACTCTCCTCGGGCAGCAAACCACAGCCCCAACGCGCCTCGGATCGAGAAAGCAACGCAAGCCGTTTTCGCCCACGGCCCACCGCTCTCCATTGGGCGAACCGGGGCTGGGCTGCCCCGGCTCCCTGGGCCCTGCTGCTTTGCTGGGGGTCTCGGGTGCCAAAAACCCACTCCCCACGGGATCTCCTTCGTGGGGAAGCAGGATTGGGCGCTCGAAGTCCTTCTGTGCCCAGGCCCCAGCCATGCCCCCTGAGCCATCTCGGCCGCTCAACGCCGAGGCCCCGTCGCACCGACGGCCCCAAACGAGCTTCTGGCAGCTGCATTCTGCAAAGGGAAACTCTCCTGGGGCAGCAAACCACAGCCCCAACGCGCCTCGGATCGAGAAAGCAACGCAAGCCTTTTTTGCCTCCGGCACCCTGCTCACCATAGGGCGAACCGTGGCTGGTCTGCCCCAGCTCCCTGGGCCCTGATGCTCTGCTGGGGGTCTCGGGTGCCCGAAACCCACTCCCCACGGGTTCTCCTTCGTGGGGAAGCAGGATTGGGTGCGCGAAGGCCTTCTGCGCCCAGGCCCCAGCCATGCCCCCTGAGCCAGCTCGGCCGCTCAGCGCCGAGGCTCCGTCGCACCGACGGCCCCAAACGAGCTTCTGGCAGCTGCATTCTGCAAAGGGAAACTCTCCTCGGGCAGCAAACCACAGCCCCAACGCGCCTCGGTTGGAGAAAGCCATGCAAGCCGTTTTCGCCCCGGGCCCCAGCTCTCCATAGGGCGAACAGGAGCTGGGCTGCCCCGGTTCCCTGGGCCCTGCGCCTTTGCTGGGGGTCTCGGGTTCCCGAAACCCACTCCCCACGGGTTCTCCTTCGTGGGGAAGCAGGATTGGGCGCGGAAAGTCCTTCTGCGCCCAGGCCCCAGCCATGCCCCCTGAGCCAGCTCGGCCGCTCAGCGACGAGGCCCCGTCGCACTGACGGCCCCAAACGAGCTTCTGGCAGCTGCATTCTGCAAAGGGAAACTCTCCTCGGGCAGCAAACCACAGCCCCAACGCGCCTCGGATCGAGAAAGCAACGCAAGCTGTTTTCGCCCCCGGCCCCCCGCTCTCCATAGGGCAAACCGGGACTGGGCGACCCCGGCTCCCTGTGCTCTGCTGCTTTGCTGGGGGTTTCCGGTGCCCGAAACCCACTCCCCACGGGTTCTCTTTCGTGGGGAAGCAGGATTGGGCGCCCGAAGGCCTTCTGTGCCCAGGCCCCAGCCATGCCCCCTGAGCCAGCTCAGCCGCTCAGCGCCGAGTCCCAGTCGCACCGACGGCCCCAAACGAGCTTCTGGCAGCTGCATTCTGCAAAGGGAAACTCTCCTCGGGCAGCAAACCACAGCCCCAATGCGCCTCGGATCGAGAAAGCAACGCAAGCCGTTTTCGCCCACGGCCCACCGCTCTCCATTGGGCGAACCGCGGCTGGTCTGCCCCAGCTCCCTGGGCCCTGATGCTTTGCTGGGGGTCTCGGGTGCCCGAAACCCACTCCGCACGGGTTCTCCTTCGTGGGGAAGCAGGATTGGGCGCGCGAAGGCCTTCTGCGCCCAGGCCCCAGCCATGCCCCCTGAGCCAGCTCGGCCGCTCAGCGCCGAGGCTCCGTCGCACCGACGGCCCCAAACGAGCTTCTGGCAGCTGCATTCTGCAAAGGGAAACTCTCCTCGGGCAGCAAACCACAGCCCCAACGCGCCTCGGATCGAGAAAGCCCTGCAAGCCGTTTTCGCCCCCGGCCCCAGCTCTCCATAGGGCGAACCGGTGCTGGGCTGCCCCGGTTCCCTGGGCCCTGCTCCTTTGCTGGGGGTCTCGGGTGCCCGAAACCCACTCCCCATGGGTTCTCCTTCGTGGGGAAGCAGGATTGGGCGCGGAAATTCCTTCTGCGCCCAGGCCCCAGCCATGCCCCCTGAGCCAGCTCGGCCGCTCAGCGACGAGGCCCCGTCGCACTGACGGCCCCAAACGAGCTTCTGGCAGCTGCATTCTGCAAAGGGAAACTCTCCTCGGGCAGCAAACCACAGCCCCAACGCGCCTCGGATGAAGAAAGCCCTGCAAGCCGTTTTCGCCCCCGGCCCCAGCTCTCCATAGGGCGAACCGGTGCTGGGCTGCCCCGGTTCCCTGTGCTCTGCTGCTTTGCTGGGGGTTTCCGGTGCCCGAAACCCACTCCCCACGGGTTCTCTTTCGTGGGGAAGCAGGATTGGGCGCCCGAAGGCCTTCTGTGCCCAGGCCCCAGCCATGCCCCCTGAGCCAGCTCGGCCGCTCAGCGCCGAGTCCCAGTCGCACCGACGGCCCCAAACGAGCTTCTGGCAGCTGCATTCTGCAAAGGGAAACTCTCCTCGGGCAGCAAACCACAGCCCCAACGCGCCTCGGATCGAGAAAGCAACGCAAGCCGTTTTCGCCCACGGCCCACCGGTCTCCATTGGGCGAACCGCGGCTGGTCTGCCCCGGCTCCCTGGGCCCTGCTGCTTTGCTGGGGGTCTCGGGTGCCAAAAACCCACTCCCCACGGGATCTCCTTCGTGGGGAAGCAGGATTGGGCGCTCGAAGTCCTTCTGTGCCCAGGCCCCAGCCATGCCCCTTGAGCCAGCTCGGCCGCTCAACGCCGAGGCCCCGTCGCACCGACGGCCCCAAACGAGCTTCTGGCAGCTGCATTCTGCAAAGGGAAACTCTCCTCGGGCAGCAAACCACAGCCCCAACGCGCCTCGGATCGAGAAAGCAACGCAAGCTGTTTTCGCCCCCGGCCCCCCGCTCTCCATAGGGCAAACCGGGACTGGGCGACCCCGGCTCCCTGTGCTCTGCTGCTTTGCTGGGGGTTTCCGGTGCCCGAAACCCACTCCCCACGGGTTCTCTTTCGTGGGGAAGCAGGATTGGGCGCCCGAAGGCCTTCTGTGCCCAGGCCCCAGCCATGCCCCCTGAGCCAGCTCGGCCGCTCAGCGCCGAGTCCCAGTCGCACCGACGGCCCCAAACGAGCTTCTGGCAGCTGCATTCTGCAAAGGGAAACTCTCCTCGGGCAGCAAACCACAGCCCCAATGCGCCTCGGATCGAGAAAGCAACGCAAGCCGTTTTCGCCCACGGCCCACCGCTCTCCATTGGGCGAACCGCGGCTGGTCTGCCCCGGCTCCCTTGGCCCTGCTGCTTTGCTGGGGGTCTCGGGTGCCAAAAACCCACTCCCCACGGGATCTCCTTCGTGGGGAAGCAGGATTGGGCGCTCGAAGTCCTTCTGTGCCCAGGCCCCAGCCATGCCCCTTGAGCCAGCTCGGCCGCTCAACGCCGAGGCCCCGTCGCACCGACGGCCCCAAAGGAGCTTCTGGCAGCTGCATTCTGCAAAGGGAAACTCTCCTCGGGCAGCAAACCACAGCCCCAACGCGCCTCGGATCGAGAAAGCAACGCAAGCCTTTTTTGCCTCCGGCACCCCGCTCTCCATATGGTGAACCGTGGCTGGTCTGCCCCAGCTCCCTGGGCCCTGATGCATTGCTGGGGGTCTCGGGTGCCCGAAACCCACTCCGCACGGGTTCTCCTTCGTGGGGAAGCAGGATTGGGCGCGCGAAGGCCTTCTGCGCCCAGGCCCCAGCCATGCCCCCTGAGCCAGCTCGGCCGCTCAGCGCCGAGGCTCCGTCGCACCGACGGCCCCAAACGAGCTTCTGGCAGCTGCATTCTGCAAAGGGAAACTCTCCTCGGGCAGCAAACCACAGCCCCAACGCGCCTCGGATGGAGAAATCCCTGCAAGCCGTTTTCGCCCCCGGCCCCAGCTCTCCATAGGGCGAACCGGTGCTGGGCTGCCCCGGTTCCCTGGGCCCTGCTCCTTTGCTGGGGGTCTCGGGTGCCCGAAACCCACTCCCCACGGGTTCTCCTTCGTGGGGAAGCAGGATTGGGCGCGGAAATTCCTTCTGCGCCCAGGCCCCAGCCATGCCCCCTGAGCCAGCTCGGCCGCTCAGCGACGAGGCCCCGTCGCACTGACGGCCCCAAACGAGCGTCTGGCAGCTGCATTCTGCAAAGGGAAACTCTCCTCGGGCAGCAAACCACAGCCCCAACGCGCCTCGGATGAAGAAAGCCCTGCAAGCCGTTTTCGCCCCCGGCCCCAGCTCTCCATAGGGCGAACCGGTGCTGGGCTGCCCCGGTTCCCTGTGCTCTGCTGCTTTGCTGGGGGTTTCCGGTGCCCGAAACCCACTCCCCACGGGTTCTCCTTCGTGGGGAAGCAGGATTGGGCGCCCGAAGGCCTTCTGTGCCCAGGCCCCAGCCATGCCCCCTGAGCCAGCTCGGCCGCTCAGCGCCGAGTCCCAGTCGCACCGACGGCCCCAAACGAGCTTCTGGCAGCTGCATTCTGCAAAGGGAAACTCTCCTCGGGCAGCAAACCACAGCCCCAACGCGCCTCGGATCGAGAAAGCAACGCAAGCCGTTTTCGCCCACGGCCCACCGCTCTCCATTGGGCGAACCGCGGCTGGTCTGCCCCGGCTCCCTGGGCCCTGCTGCTTTGCTGGGGGTCTCGGGTGCCAAAAACCCACTCCCCACGGGATCTCCTTCGTGGGGAAGCAGGATTGGGCGCTCGAAGTCCTTCTGTGCCCAGGCCCCAGCCATGCCCCTTGAGCCAGCTCGGCCGCTCAACGCCGAGGCCCCGTCGCACCGACGGCCCCAAACGAGCTTCTGGCAGCTGCATTCTGCAAAGGGAAACTCTCCTCGGGCAGCAAACCACAGCCCCAACGCGCCTCGGATCGAGAAAGCAACGCAAGCTGTTTTCGCCCCCGGCCCCCCGCTCTCCATAGGGCAAACCGGGACTGGGCGACCCCGGCTCCCTGTGCTCTGCTGCTTTGCTGGGGGTTTCCGGTGCCCGAAACCCACTCCCCACGGGTTCTCTTTCGTGGGGAAGCAGGATTGGGCGCCCGAAGGCCTTCTGTGCCCAGGCCCCAGCCATGCCCCCTGAGCCAGCTCGGCCGCTCAGCGCCGAGTCCCAGTCGCACCGACGGCCCCAAACGAGCTTCTGGCAGCTGCATTCTGCAAAGGGAAACTCTCCTCGGGCAGCAAACCACAGCCCCAATGCGCCTCGGATCGAGAAAGCAACGCAAGCCGTTTTCGCCCACGGCCCACCGCTCTCCATTGGGCGAACCGCGGCTGGTCTGCCCCGGCTCCCTGGGCCCTGCTGCTTTGCTGGGGGTCTCGGGTGCCAAAAACCCACTCCCCACGGGATCTCCTTCGTGGGGAAGCAGGATTGGGCGCTCGAAGTCCTTCTGTGCCCAGGCCCCAGCCATGCCCCTTGAGCCAGCTCGGCCGCTCAACGCCGAGGCCCCGTCGCACCGACGGCCCCAAAGGAGCTTCTGGCAGCTGCATTCTGCAAAGGGAAACTCTCCTCGGGCAGCAAACCACAGCCCCAACGCGCCTCGGATCGAGAAAGCAACGCAAGCCTTTTTTGCCTCCGGCACCCCGCTCTCCATATGGTGAACCGTGGCTGGTCTGCCCCAGCTCCCTGGGCCCTGATGCTTTGCTGGGGGTCTCGGGTGCCCGAAACCCACTCCGCACGGGTTCTCCTTCGTGGGGAAGCAGGATTGGGCGCGCGAAGGCCTTCTGCGCCCAGGCCCCAGCCATGCCCCCTGAGCCAGCTCGGCCGCTCAGCGCCGAGGCTCCGTCGCACCGACGGCCCCAAACGAGCTTCTGGCAGCTGCATTCTGCAAAGGGAAACTCTCCTCGGGCAGCAAACCACAGCCCCAACGCGCCTCGGATGGAGAAATCCCTGCAAGCCGTTTTCGCCCCAGGCCCCAGCTCTCCATAGGGCGAACCGGTGCTGGGCTGCCCCGGTTCCCTGGGCCCTGCTCCTTTGCTGGGGGTCTCGGGTGCCCGAAACCCACTCCCCACGGGTTCTCCTTCGTGGGGAAGCAGGATTGGGTGCGGAAATTCCTTCTGCGCCCAGGCCCCAGCCATGCCCCCTGAGCCAGCTCGGCCGCTCAGCGACGAGGCCCCGTCGCACTGACGGCCCCAAACGAGCGTCTGGCAGCTGCATTCTGCAAAGGGAAACTCTCCTCGGGCAGCAAACCACAGCCCCAACGCGCCTCGGATGAAGAAAGCCCTGCAAGCCGTTTTCGCCCCCGGCCCCAGCTCTCCATAGGGCGAACCGGTGCTGGGCTGCCCCGGTTCCCTGTGCTCTGCTGCTTTGCTGGGGGTTTCCGGTGCCCGAAACCCACTCCCCACGGGTTCTCTTTCGTGGGGAAGCAGGATTGGGCGCCCGAAGGCCTTCTGTGCCCAGGCCCCAGCCATGCCCCCTGAGCCAGCTCGGCCGCTCAGCGCCGAGTCCCAGTCGAACCGACGGCCCCAAACGAGCTTCTGGCAGCTGCATTCTGCAAAGGGAAACTCTCCTCGGGCAGCAAACCACAGCCCCAACGCGCCTCGGATCGAGAAAGCAACGCAAGCCGTTTTCGCCCACGGCCCACCGCTCTCCATTGGGCGAACCGCGGCTGGTCTGCCCCGGCTCCCTGGGCCCTGCTGCTTTGCTGGGGGTCTCGGGTGCCAAAAACCCACTCCCCACGGGATCTCCTTCGTGGGGAAGCAGGATTGGGCGCTCGAAGTCCTTCTGTGCCCAGGCCCCAGCCATGCCCCTTGAGCCAGCTCGGCCGCTCAACGCCGAGGCCCCGTCGCACCGACGGCCCCAAACGAGCTTCTGGCAGCTGCATTCTGCAAAGGGAAACTCTCCTCGGGCAGCAAACCTCAGCCCCAACGCGCCTCGGATGGAGAAAGCCCTGCAAGCCGTTTTCGCCCCCGGCCCCAGCTCTCCATAGGGCGAACCGGTGCTGGGCTGCCCCGGTTCCCTGTGCTCTGCTGCTTTGCTGGGGGTTTCCGGTGCCCGAAACCCACTCCCCACGGGTTCTCTTTCGTGGGGAAGCAGGATTGGGCGCCCGAAGGCCTTCTGCGCCCAGGCCCCAGCCATGCCCCCTGAGGCAGCTCGGCCGCTTAGCGCCGAGGCCCCGTCGCACCGACGGCCCCAAACGAGCTTCTGGCAGCTGCATTCTGCAAAGGGAAACTCTCCTCGGGCAGCAAACCACAGCCCCAACGCGCCTCGGATCGAGAAAGCAACGCAAGCCTTTTTTGCCTCCGGCACCCCGCTCTCCATAGGGCGAACCGTGGCTGGTCTGCCCCAGCTCCCTGGGCCCTGATGCTTTGCTGGGGGTCTCGGGTGCCCGAAACCCACTCCCCACGGGTTCTCCTTCGTGGGGAAGCAGGATTGGGCGCGCGAAGGCCTTCTGCGCCCAGGCCCCAGCCATGCCCCCTGAGCCAGCTCGGCCGCTCAGCGCCGAGGCTCCGTCGCACCGACGGCCCCAAACGAGCTTCTGGCAGCTGCATTCTGCAAAGGGAAACTCTCCTCGGGCAGCAAACCACAGCCCCAACGCGCCTCGGATGGAGAAAGCCATGCAAGCCGTTTTCGCCCCCGGCCCCAGCTCTCCCTAGGGCGAACCGGTGCTGGGCTGCCCCGGTTCCCTAGGCCCTGCTCCTTTGCTGGGGGTCTCGGGTGCCCGAAACCCACTCCCCACGGGTTCTCCTTCGTGGGGAAGCAGGATTGGGCGCGGAAAGTCCTTCTGCGCCCAGGCCCCAGCCATGCCCCCTGAGCCAGCTCGGCCGCTTAGCGCCGAGGCCCCGTCGCACCGACGGCCCCAAACGAGCTTCTGTCAGCTGCATCCTGCAAAGCGAAACTCTCCTCGGGCAGCACTCCACAGCCGCAACGCGCCTCGGATCTTAAAAGCAACGAAAGCCGTTTTCGCCCGCGGCCCTCCGCTCTCAATAGGGCGAACCCGGACTGGGCGACCCCGGCTCCCTGGGCCCTGCTGCTTTGCTGGGGTTCTCCGGTGCCGGAGGCCCAATCCCCACGGGTTCTCATTCGTGGGGAAGCCGGATTGGGCGTCCGAAGGCCTTCTGTGCCCAGGCCCCAGCCATGCCCCCTGAGCCAGATCGGCCGCTCAGCGCCGAGGCTCCGTCGCACCGACGGCCCCAAACGAGCTTCTGGCAGCTGCATTCTGCAAAGGGAAACTCTCCTCGGGCAGCAAACCACAGCCCCAACGCGCCTCGGATCGAGAAAGCCCTGCAAGCCGTTTTCGCCCCCGGCCCCAGCTCTCCATAGGGCGAACCGGTGCTGGGCTGCCCCGGTTCCCTGGGCCCTGCTCCTTTGCTGGGGGTCTCGGGTGCCCGAAACCCACTCCCCACGGGTTCTCCTTCGTGGGGAAGCAGGATTGGGCGCGGAAATTCCTTCTGCGCCCAGGCCCCAGCCATGCCCCCTGAGCCAGCTCGGCCGCTCAGCGACGAGGCCCCGTCGCACTGACGGCCCCAAACGAGCTTCTGGCAGCTGCATTCTGCAAAGGGAAACTCTCCTCGGGCAGCAAACCACAGCCCCAACGCGCCTCGGATCGAGAAAGCAACGCAAGCTGTTTTCGCCCCCGGCCCCCCGCTCTCCATAGGGCAAACCGGGACTGGGCGACCCCGGCTCCCTGTGCTCTGCTGCTTTGCTGGGGGTTTCCGGTGCCCGAAACCCACTCCCCACGGGTTCTCTTTCGTGGGGAAGCAGGATTGGGCGCCCGAAGGCCTTCTGTGCCCAGGCCCCAGCCATGCCCCCTGAGCCAGCTCGGCCGCTCAGCGCCGAGTCCCAGTCGCACCGACGGCCCCAAACGAGCTTCTGGCAGCTGCATTCTGCAAAGGGAAACTCTCCTCGGGCAGCAAACCACAGCCCCAATGCGCCTCGGATCGAGAAAGCAACGCAAGCCTTTTTCGCCCACGGCCCACCGCTCTCCATTGGGCGAACCGCGGCTGGTCTGCCCCGGCTCCCTGGGCCCTGCTGCTTTGCTGGGGTTCTCCGGTGCCGGAGGCCCAATCCCCACGGGTTCTCCTTCGTGGGGAAGCAGGATTGGGCGTCCGAAGGCCTTCTGTGCCCAGGCCCCAGCCATGCCCCCTGAGCCAGATCGGCCGCACAGCTCCGAGGCCCCGTCGCACCGACGGCCCCAAACAAGCCTCTGGCAGCTGCATTCTGCAAAGGGAAACTCTCCTCGGGCAGCAAACCACAGCCCCAACGCGCCTCGGATCTAGAAAGCAACGCAAGCCGTTTTCGCACCCGGCCCCCCGCTCTCAATAGGGCGAACCGGGGCTGGGCTGCCCCGGGTCCCTGGGCCCTGCTGCTTTGCTGGGGGTCTCGGGTGCCCGAAACCCACTCCGCACGGGTTCTCCTTCGTGGGGAAGCAGGATTGGGCGCGCGAAGGCCTTCTGCGCCCAGGCCCCAGCCATGCCCCCTGAGCCAGCTCGGCCGCTCAGCGCCGAAGTCCCGTCGCACCGACGGCCCCAAACGAGGTTCTGGCAGCTGCATTCTGCAAAGGGAATCTCTCCTCTGGCAGCAAACCACAGCCCCAACGCGCCTCGGATCGAGAAAGCAACGCAAGCCGTTTTCGCCCACGGCCCACCGCTCTCCATTGGGCGAACCGCGGCTGGTCTGCCCCGGCTCCCTGGGCCCTGCTGCTTTGCTGGGGGTCTCGGGTGCCAAAAACCCACTCCCCACGGGATCTCCTTCGTGGGGAAGCAGGATTGGGCGCTCGAAGTCCTTCTGTGCCCAGGCCCCAGCCATGCCCCCTGAGCCAGCTCGGCCGCTCAACGCCGAGGCCCCGTCGCACCGACAGCCCCAAAGGAGCTTCTGGCAGCTGCATTCTGCAAAGGGAAACTCTCCTCGGGCAGCAAACCACAGCCCCAACGCGCCTCGGATCGAGAAAGCAACGCAAGCCTTTTTTGCCTCCGGCACCCCGCTCTCCATATGGTGAACCGTGGCTGGTCTGCCCCAGCTCCATGGGCCCTGATGCTTTGCTGGGGGTCTCGGGTGCCCGAAACCCACTCCGCACGGGTTCTCCTTCGTGGGGAAGCAGGATTGGGCGCGCGAAGGCCTTCTGCGCCCAGGCCCCAGCCATGCCCCCTGAGCCAGCTCGGCCGCTCAGCGCCGAGGCTCCGTCGCACCGACGGCCCCAAACGAGCTTCTGGCAGCTGCATTCTGCAAAGGGAAACTCTCCTCGGGCAGCAAACCACAGCCCCAACGCGCCTCGGATGGAGAAATCCCTGCAAGCCGTTTTCGCCCCCGGCCCCAGCTCTCCATAGGGCGAACCGGTGCTGGGCTGCCCCGGTTCCCTGGGCCCTGCTCCTTTGCTGGGGGTCTCGGGTGCCCGAAACCCACTCCCCACGGGTTCTCCTTCGTGGGGAAGCAGGATTGGGCGCGGAAATTCCTTCTGCGCCCAGGCCCCAGCCATGCCCCCTGAGCCAGCTCGGCCGCTCAGCGACGAGGCCCCGTCGCACTGACGGCCCCAAACGAGCGTCTGGCAGCTGCATTCTGCAAAGGGAAACTCTCCTCGGGCAGCAAACCACAGCCCCAACGCGCCTCGGATGAAGAAAGCCCTGCAAGCCGTTTTCGCCCCCGGCCCCAGCTCTCCATAGGGCGAACCGGTGCTGGGCTGCCCCGGTTCCCTGTGCTCTGCTGCTTTGCTGGGGGTTTCCGGTGCCCGAAACCCACTCCCCACGGGTTCTCTTTCGTGGGGAAGCAGGATTGGGCGCCCGAAGGCCTTCTGTGCCCAGGCCCCAGCCATGCCCCCTGAGCCAGCTCGGCCGCTCAGCGCCGAGTCCCAGTCGCACCGACGGCCCCAAACGAGCTTCTGGCAGCTGCATTCTGCAAAGGGAAACTCTCCTCGGGCAGCAAACCACAGCCCCAACGCGCCTCGGATCGAGAAAGCAACGCAAGCCGTTTTCGCCCACGGCCCACCGCTCTCCATTGGGCGAACCGCGGCTGGTCTGCCCCGGCTCCCTGGGCCCTGCTGCTTTGCTGGGGGTCTCGGGTGCCAAAAACCCACTCCCCACGGGATCTCCTTCGTGGGGAAGCAGGATTGGGCGCTCGAAGTCCTTCTGTGCCCAGGCCCCAGCCATGCCCCTTGAGCCAGCTCGGCCGCTCAACGCCGAGGCCCCGTCGCACCGACGGCCCCAAACGAGCTTCTGGCAGCTGCATTCTGCAAAGGGAAACTCTCCTCGGGCAGCAAACCACAGCCCCAACGCGCCTCGGATCGAGAAAGCAACGCAAGCTGTTTTCGCCCCCGGCCCCCCGCTCTCCATAGGGCAAACCGGGACTGGGCGACCCCGGCTCCCTGTGCTCTGCTGCTTTGCTGGGGGTTTCCGGTGCCCGAAACCCACTCCCCACGGGTTCTCTTTCGTGGGGAAGCAGGATTGGGCGCCCGAAGGCCTTCTGTGCCCAGGCCCCAGCCATGCCCCCTGAGCCAGCTCGGCCGCTCAGCGCCGAGTCCCAGTCGCACCGACGGCCCCAAACGAGCTTCTGGCAGCTGCATTCTGCAAAGGGAAACTCTCCTCGGGCAGCAAACCACAGCCCCAATGCGCCTCGGATCGAGAAAGCAACGCAAGCCGTTTTCGCCCACGGCCCACCGCTCTCCATTGGGCGAACCGCGGCTGGTCTGCCCCGGCTCCCTGGGCCCTGCTGCTTTGCTGGGGGTCTCGGGTGCCAAAAACCCACTCCCCACGGGATCTCCTTCGTGGGGAAGCAGGATTGGGCGCTCGAAGTCCTTCTGTGCCCAGGCCCCAGCCATGCCCCTTGAGCCAGCTCGGCCGCTCAGCGCCGAGTCCCAGTCGCACCGACGGCCCCAAACGAGCTTCTGGCAGCTGCATTCTGCAAAGGGAAACTCTCCTCGGGCAGCAAACCACAGCCCCAATGCGCCTCGGATCGAGAAAGCAACGCAAGCCGTTTTCGCCCACGGCCCACCGCTCTCCATTGGGCGAACCGCGGCTGGTCTGCCCCGGCTCCCTGGGCCCTGCTGCTTTGCTGGGGGTCTCGGGTGCCCGAAACCCACTCCCCACGGGTTCTCCTTCGTGGGGAAGCAGGATTGGGCGCGGAAAGTCCTTCTGCGCCCAGGCCCCAGCCATGCCCCCTGAGCCAGCTCGGCCGCTTAGCGCCGAGGCCCCGTCGCACCGACGGCCCCAAACGAGCTTCTGTCAGCTGCATCCTGCAAAGCGAAACTCTCCTCGGGCAGCACTCCACAGCCGCAACGCGCCTCGGATCTTAAAAGCAACGCAAGCCGTTTTCGCCCGCGGCCCTCCGCTCTCAATAGGGCGAACCCGGACTGGGCGACCCCGGCTCCCTGGGCCCTGCTGCTTTGCTGGGGTTCTCCGGTGCCGGAGGCCCAATCCCCACGGGTTCTCCTTCGTGGGGAAGCCGGATTGGGCGTCCGAAGGCCTTCTGTGCCCAGGCCCCAGCCATGCCCCCTGAGCCAGATCGGCCGCTCAGCGCCGAGGCTCCGTCGCACCGACGGCCCCAAACGAGCTTCTGGCAGCTGCATTCTGCAAAGGGAAACTCTCCTCGGGCAGCAAACCACAGCCCCAACGCGCCTCGGATCGAGAAAGCCCTGCAAGCCGTTTTCGCCCCCGGCCCCAGCTCTCCATAGGGCGAACCGGTGCTGGGCTGCCCCGGTTCCCTGGGCCCTGCTCCTTTGCTGGGGGTCTCGGGTGCCAAAAACCCACTCCCCACGGGATCTCCTTCGTGGGGAAGCAGGATTGGGCGCTCGAAGTCCTTCTGTGCCCAGGCCCCAGCCATGCCCCTTGAGCCAGCTCGGCCGCTCAACGCCGAGGCCCCGTCGCACCGACGGCCCCAAACGAGCTTCTGGCAGCTGCATTCTGCAAAGGGAAACTCTCCTCGGGCAGCAAACCACAGCCCCAACGCGCCTCGGATCGAGAAAGCAACGCAAGCCTTTTTTGCCTCCGGCACCCCGCTCACCATATGGTGAACCGTGGCTGGTCTGCCCCAGCTCCCTGGGCCCTGATGCTTTGCTGGGGGTCTCGGGTGCCCAAAACCCACTCCCCACGGGTTCTCCTTCGTGGGGAAGCAGGATTGGGCGCGCGAAGGCCTTCTGCGCCCTGCCCCAGCCATGCCCCCTGAGCCAGCTCGGCCGCTCAGCGCCGAGGCTCCGTCGCACCGACGGCCCCAAACGAGCTTCTGGCAGCTGCATTCTGCAAAGGGAAACTCTCCTCGGGCAGCAAACCACAGCCCCAACGCGCCTCGGATGGAGAAAGCCCTGCAAGCCGTTTTCGCCCCCGGCCCCAGCTCTCCATAGGGCGAACCGGTGCTGGGCTGCCCCGGTTCCCTGGGCCCTGCTCCTTTGCTGGGGGTCTCGGGTGCCCGAAACCCACTCCCCACGGGTTCTCCTTCGTGGGGAAGCAGGATTGGGCGCGGAAATTCCTTCTGCGCCCAGGCCCCAGCCATGCCCCCTGAGCCAGCTCGGCCGCTCAGCGACGAGGCCCCGTCGCACTGACGGCCCCAAACGAGCTTCTGGCAGCTGCATTCTGCAAAGGGAAACTCTCCTCGGGCAGCAAACCACAGCCCCAACGCGCCTCGGATGGAGAAAGCCCTGCAAGCCGTTTTCGCCCCCGGCCCCAGCTCTCCATAGGGCGAACCGGTGCTGGGCTGCCCCGGTTCCCTGTGCTCTGCTGCTTTGCTGGGGGTTTCCGGTGCCCGAAACCCACTCCCCACGGGTTCTCTTTCGTGGGGAAGCAGGATTGGGCGCCCGAAGGCCTTCTGTGCCCAGGCCCCAGCCATGCCCCCTGAGCCAGCTCGGCCGCTCAGCGCCGAGTCCCAGTCGCACCGACGGCCCCAAACGAGCTTCTGGCAGCTGCATTCTGCAAAGGGAAACTCTCCTCGGGCAGCAAACCACAGCCCCAACGCGCCTCGGATCGAGAAAGCAACGCAAGCCGTTTTCGCCCACGGCCCACCGCTCTCCATTGGGCGAACCGCGGCTGGTCTGCCCCGGCTCCCTGGGCCCTGCTGCTTTGCTGGGGGTCTCGGGTGCCAAAAACCCACTCCGCACGGGATCTCCTTCGTGGGGAAGCAGGATTGGGCGCTCGAAGTCCTTCTGTGCCCAGGCCCCAGCCATGCCCCCTGAGCCAGCTCGGCCGCACAACGCCGAGGCCCCGTCGCTCCGACGGCCCCAAACGAGCTTCTGGCAGCTGCATTCTGCAAAGGGAAACTCTCCTCGGGCAGCAAACCACAGCCCCAACGCGCCTCGGATGGAGAAAGCCCTGCAAGCCGTTTTCGCCCCCGGCCCCAGCTCTCCATAGGGCGAACCGGTGCTGGGCTGCCCCGGTTCCCTGTGCTCTGCTGCTTTGCTGGGGGTTTCCGGTGCCCGAAACCCACTCCCCACGGGTTCTCTTTCGTGGGGAAGCAGGATTGGGCGCCCGAAGGCCTTCTGCGCCCAGGCCCCAGCCATGCCCCCTGAGGCAGCTCGGCCGCTCAGCGCCGAGGCCCCGTCGCACCGACGGCCCCAAACGAGCTTCTGTCAGCTGCATTCTGCAAAGGGAAACTCTCCTCGGGCAGCAAACCACAGCCCCAACGCGCCTCGGATCGAGAAAGCAACGCAAGCCTTTTTTGCCTCCGGCACCCCGCTCTCCATAGGGCGAACCGTGGCTGGTCTGCCCCGGCTCCCTGGGCCCTGATGCTTTGCTGGGGGTCTCGGGTGCCCGAAACCCACTCCCCACGGGTTCTCCTTCGTGGGGAAGCAGGATTGGGCGCCCGAAGGCCTTCTGCGCCCAGGCCCCAGCCATGCCCCCTGAGCCAGATCGGCCGCACAGCTCCGAGGCCCCGTCGCACCGACGGCCCCAAACGAGCTTCTGTCAGCTGCATCCTGCAAAGCGAAACTCTCCTCGGGCAGCACTCCACAGCCGCAACGCGCCTCGGATCTTAAAAGCAACGCAAGCCGTTTTCGCCCGCGGCCCTCCGCTATCCATAGGGCGAACCCGGACTGGGCGACCCCGGCTCCCTGGGCCCTGCTGCTTTGCTGGGGTTCTCCGGTGCCGGAGGCCCAATCCCCACGGGTTCTCCTTCGTGGGGAAGCCGGATTGGGCGTCCGAAGGCCTTCTGTGCCCAGGCCCCAGCCATGCCCCCTGAGCCAGATCGGCCGCACAGCTCCGAGGCCCCGTCGCACCGACGGCCCCAAACAAGCTTCTGGCAGCTGCATTCTGCAAAGGGAAACTCCTCGGGCAGCAAACCACAGCCCCAACGCGCCTCGGATGGAGAAAGCCATGCAAGCCGTTTTCGCCCCCGGCCCCAGCTCTCCCTAGGGCGAACCGGGGCTGGGCTGCCCCGGTTCCCTGGGCCCTGCTCCTTTGCTGGGGGTCTCGGGTGCCCGAAACCCACTGCGCACGGGTTCTCCTTCGTGGGGAAGCAGGATTGGGCGCGGAAAGTCCTTCTGCGCCCAGGCCCCAGCCATGCCCACTGAGCCAGCTCGGCCGCTCAGAGACGAGGCCCCGTCTCACTGACGGCCCCAAACGAGCTTCTGGCAGCTGCATTCTGCAAAGGGAAACTCTCCTCGGGCAGCAAACCACAGCCCCAACGCGCCTCGGATCGAGAAAGCAACGCAAGCTGTTTTCGCCCCCGGTCCCCCGCTCTCCATAGGGCGAACCGGTGCTGGGCTGCCCCGGTTCCCTGTGCTCTGCTGCTTTGCTGGGGGTTTCCGGTGCCCGAAACCCATTCCCCACGGGTTCTCTTTCGTGGGGAAGCAGGATTGGGCGCCCGAAGGCCTTCTGCGCCCAGGCCCCAGCCATGCCCCCTGAGGCAGCTCGGCCGCTCAGCGCCGAGGCCCCGTCGCACCGACGGCCCCAAACGAGCTTCTGGCAGCTGCATTCTGCAAAGGGAAACTCTCCTCGGGCAGCAAACCACAGCCCCAACGCGCCTCGGATCGAGAAAGCAACGCAAGCCTTTTTTGCCTCCGGCACCCCGCTCTCCATAGGGCGAACCGTGGCTGGTCTGCCCCAGCTCCCTGGGCCCTGATGCTTTGCTGGGGGTCTCGGGTGCCCGAAACCCACTCCCCACGGGTTCTCCTTCGTGGGGAAGCAGGATTGGGCGCGCGAAGGCCTTCTGCGCCCAGGCCCCAGCCATGCCCCCTGAGCCAGCTCGGCCGCTCAGCGCCGACGCTCCGTCGCACCGACGGCCCCAAACGAGCTTCTGGCAGCTGCATTCTGCAAAGGGAAACTCTCCTCGGGCAGCAAACCACAGCCCCAACGCGCCTCGGATGGAGAAAGCCATGCAAGCCGTTTTCGCCCCCGGCCCCAGCTCTCCCTAGGGCGAACCGGTGCTGGGCTGCCCCGGTTCCCTGGGCCCTGCTCCTTTGCTGGGGGTCTCGGGTGCCCGAAACCCACTCCCCACGGGTTCTCCTTCGTGGGGAAGCAGGATTGGGCGCGGAAAGTCCTTCTGCGCCCAGGCCCCAGCCATGCCCCCTGAGCCAGCTCGGCCGCTTAGCGCCGAGGCCCCGTCGCACCGACGGCCCCAAACGAGCTTCTGTCAGCTGCATCCTGCAAAGCGAAACTCTCCTCGGGCAGCACTCCACAGCCGCAACGCGCCTCGGATCTTAAAAGCAACGCAAGCCGTTTTCGCCCGCGGCCCTCCGCTCTCCATAGGGCGAACCCGGACTGGGCGACCCCGGCTCCCTGGGCCCTGCTGCTTTGCTGGGGTTCTCCGGTGCCAGAGGCCCAATCCCCACGGGTTCTCCTTCGTGGGGAAGCCGGATTGGGCGTCCGAAGGCCTTCTGTGCCCAGGCCCCAGCCATGCCCCCTGAGCCAGATCGGCCGCTCAGCGCCGAGGCTCCGTCGCACCGACGGCCCCAAACGAGCTTCTGGCAGCTGCATTCTGCAAAGGGAAACTCTCCTCGGGCAGCAAACCACAGCCCCAACGCGCCTCGGATCGAGAAAGCCCTGCAAGCCGTTTTCGCCCCCGGCCCCAGCTCTCCATAGGGCGAACCGGTGCTGGGCTGCCCCGGTTCCCTGGGCCCTGCTCCTTTGCTGGGGGTCTCGGGTGCCCGAAACCCACTCCCCACGGGTTCTCCTTCGTGGGGAAGCAGGATTGGGCGCGGAAAGTCCTTCTGCGCCCAGGCCCCAGCCATGCCCCCTGAGGCAGCTCGGCCGCTCAGCGCCGAGGCCCCGTCGCACCGACGGCCCCAAACGAGCTTCTGTCAGCTGCATTCTGCAAAGGGAAACTCTCCTCGGGCAGCAAACCACAGCCCCAACGCGCCTCGGATCGAGAAAGCAACGCAAGCCTTTTTTGCCTCCGGCACCCCGCTCTCCATAGGGCGAACCGTGGCTGGTCTGCCCCAGCTCCCTGGGCCCTGATGCTTTGCTGGGGGTCTCGGGTGCCCGAAACCCACTCCCCACGGGTTCTCCTTCGTGGGGAAGCAGGATTGGGCGCGCGAAGGCCTTCTGCGCCCAGGCCCCAGCCATGCCCCCTGAGCCAGCTCGGCCGCTCAGCGCCGAGGCTCCGTCGCACCGACGGCCCCAAACGAGCTTCTGGCAGCTGCATTCTGCAAAGGGAAACTCTCCTCGGGCAGCAAACCACAGCCCCAACGCGCCTCGGATGGAGAAAGCCATGCAAGCCGTTTTCGCCCCCGGCCCCAGCTCTCCCTAGGGCGAACCGGTGCTGGGCTGCCCCGGTTCCCTGGGCCCTGCTCCTTTGCTGGGGGTCTCGGGTGCCCGAAACCCACTCCCCACGGGTTCTCCTTCGTGGGGAAGCAGGATTGGGCGCGGAAAGTCCTTCTGCGCCCTAGCCCCAGCCATGCCCCCTGAGCCAGCTCGGCCGCTTAGCGCCGAGGCCCCGTCGCACCGACGGCCCCAAACGAGCTTCTGTCAGCTGCATCCTGCAAAGCGAAACTCTCCTCGGGCAGCACTCCACAGCCGCAACGCGCCTCGGATCTTAAAAGCAACGCAAGCCGTTTTCGCCCGCGGCCCTCCGCTCTCCATAGGGCGAACCCGGACTGGGCTGCCCCGGCTCCCTGGGCCCTGCTGCTTTGCTGGGGTTCTCCGGTGCCAGAGGCCCAATCCCCACGGGTTCTCCTTCGTGGGGAAGCCGGATTGGGCGTCCGAAGGCCTTCTGTGCCCAGGCCCCAGCCATGCCCCCTGAGCCATATCGGCCGCTCAGCGCCGAGGCTCCGTCGCACCGACGGCCCCAAACGAGCTTCTGGCAGCTGCATTCTGCAAAGGGAAACTCTCCTCGGGCAGCAAACCACAGCCCCAACGCGCCTCGGATCGAGAAAGCCCTGCAAGCCGTTTTCGCCCCCGGCCCCAGCTCTCCATAGGGCGAACCGGTGCTGGGCTGCCCCGGTTCCCTGGGCCCTGCTCCTTTGCTGGGGGTCTCGGGTGCCCGAAACCCACTCCCCACGGGTTCTCCTTCGTGGGGAAGCAGGATTGGGCGCGGAAATTCCTTCTGCGCCCAGGCCCCAGCCATGCCCCCTGAGGCAGCTCGGCCGCTCAGCGCCGAGGCCCCGTCGCACCGACGGCCCCAAACGAGCTTCTGGCAGCTGCATTCTGCAAAGGGAAACTCTCCTCGGGCAGCAAACCACAGCCCCAACGCGCCTCGGATCGAGAAAGCAACGCAAGCCTTTTTTGCCTCCGGCACCCCGCTCTCCATAGGGCGAACCGTGGCTGGTCTGCCCCAGCTCCCTGGGCCCTGATGCTTTGCTGGGGGTCTCGGGTGCCCGAAACCCACTCCCCACGGGTTCTCCTTCGTGGGGAAGCAGGATTGGGCGCGCGAAGGCCTTCTGCGCCCAGGCCCCAGCCATGCCCCCTGAGCCAGCTCGGCCGCTCAGCGCCGAGGCTCCGTCGCACCGACGGCCCCAAACGAGCTTCTGGCAGCTGCATTCTGCAAAGGGAAACTCTCCTCGGGCAGCAAACCACAGCCCCAACGCGCCTCGGATCGAGAAAGCCATGCAAGCCGTTTTCGCCCCCGGCCCCAGCTCTCCCTAGGGCGAACCGGTGCTGGGCTGCCCCGGTTCCCTGGGCCCTGCTCCTTTGCTGGGGGTCTCGGGTGCCCGAAACCCACTCCCCACGGGTTCTCCTTCGTGGGGAAGCAGGATTGGGCGCGGAAAGTCCTTCTGCGCCCAGGCCCCAGCCATGCCCCCTGAGCCAGCTCGGCCGCTCAGCGACGAGGCCCCGTCGCACTGACGGCCCCAAACGAGCTTCTGGCAGCTGCATTCTGCAAAGGGAAACTCTCCTCGGGCAGCAAACCACAGCCCCAACGCGCCTCGGATGGAGAAAGCCCTGCAAGCCGTTTTCGCCCCCGGCCCCAGCTCTCCATAGGGCGAACCGGTGCTGGGCTGCCCCGGTTCCCTGTGCTCTGCTGCTTTGCTGGGGGTTTCCGGTGCCCGAAACCCACTCCCCACGGGTTCTCTTTCGTGGGGAAGCAGGATTGGGCGCGCGAAGGCCTTCTGTGCCCAGGCCCCAGCCATGCCCCCTGAGCCAGCTCGGCCGCTCAGCGCCGAGTCCCAGTCGCACCGACGGCCCCAAACGAGCTTCTGGCAGCTGCATTCTGCAAAGGGAAACTCTCCTCGGGCAGCAAACCACAGCCCCAACGCGCCTCGGATCGAGAAAGCCATGCAAGCCGTTTTCGCCCACGGCCCACCGCTCTCCATTGGGCGAACCGGGCCTGGTCTGCCCCGGCTCCCTGGGCCCTGCTGCTTTGCTGGGGGTCTCGGGTGCCAAAAACCCACTCCCCACGGGATCTCCTTCGTGGGGAAGCAGGATTGGGCGCTCGAAGGCCTTCTGTGCCCAGGCCCCAGCCATGCCCCTTGAGCCAGCTCGGCCGCTCAACGCCGAGGCCCCGTCGCACCGACGGCCCCAAACGAGCTTCTGGCAGCTGCATTCTGCAAAGGGAAACTCTCCTCGGGCAGCAAACCACAGCCCCAACGCGCCTCGGATGGAGAAAGCCCTGCAAGCCGTTTTCGCCCCCGGCCCCAGCTCTCCATAGGGCGAACCGGTGCTGGGCTGCCCCGGTTCCCTGTGCTCTGCTGCTTTGCTGGGGGTTTCCGGTGCCCGAAACCCACTCCCCACGGGTTCTCTTTCGTGGGGAAGCAGGATTGGGCGCCCGAAGGCCTTCTGCGCCCAGGCCCCAGCCATGCCCCCTGAGGCAGCTCGGCCGCTTAGCGCCGAGGCCCCGTCGCACCGACGGCCCCAAACGAGCTTCTGTCAGCTGCATTCTGCAAAGGGAAACTCTCCTCGGGCAGCAAACCACAGCCCCAACGCGCCTCGGATCGAGAAAGCAACGCAAGCCTTTTTTGCCTCCGGCACCCCGCTCTCCATAGGGCGAACCGTGGCTGGTCTGCCCCAGCTCCCTGGGCCCTGATGCTTTGCTGGGGGTCTCGGGTGCCCGAAACCCACTCCCCACGGGTTCTCCTTCGTGGGGAAGCAGGATTGGGCGCGCGAAGGCCTTCTGCGCCCAGGCCCCAGCCATGCCCCCTGAGCCAGCTCGGCCGCTCAGCGCCGAGGCTCCGTCGCACCGACGGCCCCAAACGAGCTTCTGGCAGCTGCAGTCTGCAAAGGGAAACTCTCCTCGGGCAGCAAACCACAGCCCCAACGCGCCTCGGATGGAGAAAGCCATGCAAGCCGTTTTCGCCCCCGGCCCCAGCTCTCCCTAGGGCGAACCGGTGCTGGGCTGCCCCGGTTCCCTGGGCCCTGCTCCTTTGCTGGGGGTCTCGGGTGCCCGAAACCCACTCCCCACGGGTTCTCCTTCGTGGGGAAGCAGGATTGGGCGCGGAAAGTCCTTCTGCGCCCTAGCCCCAGCCATGCCCCCTGAGCCAGCTCGGCCGCTTAGCGCCGAGGCCCCGTCGCACCGACGGCCCCAAACGAGCTTCTGTCAGCTGCATCCTGCAAAGCGAAACTCTCCTCGGGCTGCACTCCACAGCCGCAACGCGCCTCGGATCTTAAAAGCAACGCAAGCCGTTTTCGCCCGCGGCCCTCCGCTCTCCATAGGGCGAACCCGGACTGGGCGACCCCGGCTCCCTGGGCCCTGCTGCTTTGCTGGGGTTCTCCGGTGCCGGAGGCCCAATCCCCACGGGTTCTCCTTCGTGGGGAAGCCGGATTGGGCGTCCGAAGGCCTTCTGTGCCCAGGCCCCAGCCATGCCCCCTGAGCCAGATCGGCCGCACAGCTCCGAGGCCCCGTCGCACCGACGGCCCCAAACAAGCTTCTGGCAGCTGCATTCTGCAAAGGGAAACTCCTCGGGCAGCAAACCACAGCCCCAACGCGCCTCGGATCTAGAAAGCAACGCAAGCCGTTTTCGCCCCCGGCCCCCCGCTCTCAATAGGGCGAACCGGGGCTGGGCTGCCCCGGGTCCCTGGGCCCTGCTGCTTTGCTGGGGGTCTCGGGTGCCCGAAACCCACTACGCACGGGTTCTCCTTCGTGGGGAAGCAGGATTGGGTGCGCGAAGGCCTTCTGCGCCCAGGCCCCAGCCATGCCCCCTGAGCCTGCTCGGCCGCTCAGCGCCGAGGCTCCGTCGCACCGACGGCCCCAAACGAGCTTCTGGCAGCTGCATTCTGCAAAGGGAAACTCTCCTCGGGCAGCAAACCACAGCCCCAACGCGCCTCGGATGGAGAAAGCCATGCAAGCCGTTTTCGCCCCGGGCCCCAGCTCTCCATAGGGCGAACCGGTGCTGGGCTGCCCCGGTTCCCTGGGCCCTGCTCCTTTGCTGGGGGTCTCGGGTGCCCGAAACCCACTGCGCACGGGTTCTCCTTCGTGGGGAAGCAGGATTGGGCGCGCGAAGACCTTCTGCGCCCAGGCCCCAGCCATGCCCCCTGAGCCAGCTCGGCCGCTCAGAGACGAGGCCCCGTCTCACTGACGGCCCCAAAGGAGCTTCTGGCAGCTGCATTCTGCAAAGGGAAACTCTCCTCGGGCAGCAAACCACAGCCCCAACGCGCCTCGGATCGAGAAAGCAACGCAAGCTGTTTTCGCCCCCGGCCCCCCGCTCTCCATAGGGCAAACCGGGACTGGGCGACCCCGGCTCCCTGTGCTCTGCTGCTTTGCTGGGGGTTTCCGGTGCCCGAAACCCATTCCCCACGGGTTCTCTTTCGTGGGGAAGCAGGATTGGGCGCCCGAAGGCCTTCTGTGCCCAGGCCCCAGCCATGCCCCCTGAGCCAGCTCGGCCGCCCAGCGCCGAGTCCCAGTCGCACCGACGGCCCCAAACGAGCTTCTGGCAGCTGCATTCTGCAAAGGGAAACTCTCCTCGGGCAGCAAACCACAGCCCCAACGCGCCTCGGATCGAGAAAGCAACGCAAGCCATTTTCGCCCACGGCCCACCGCTCTCCATTGGGCGAACCGCGGCTGGTCTGCCCCGGCTCCCTGGGCCCTGCTGCTTTGCTGGGGGTCTCGGGTTCCAAAAACCCACTCCCCATGGGATCTCCTTCGTGGGGAAGCAGGATTGGGCGCTCGAAGTCCTTCTGTGCCCAGGCCCCAGCCATGCCCCCTGAGCCAGATCGGCCGCACAGCTCCGAGGCCCCGTCGCACCGACGGCCCCAAACAAGCTTCTGGCAGCTGCATTCTGCAAAGGGAAACTCTCCTCGGGCAGCAAACCACAGCCCCAACGCGCCTCGGATCTAGAAAGCAACGCAAGCCGTTTTCGCCCCCGGCCCCCCGCTCTCAATAGGGCGAACCGGGGCTGGGCTGCCCCGTGTCCCTGGGCCCTGCTGCTTTGCTGGGGGTCTCGGGTGCCCGAAACCCACTCCGCACGGGTTCTCCTTCGTGGGGAAGCAGGATTGGGCGCGCGAAGGCCTTCTGCGCCCAGGCCCCAGCCATGCCCCCTGAGCCAGCTCGGCCGCTCAGCGACGAGGCTCCGTCGCACCGACGGCCCCAAACGAGCTTCTGGCAGCTGCATTCTGCAAAGGGAAACTCTCCTCGGGCAGCAAACCACAGCCCCAACGCGCCTCGGATGGAGAAAGCCATGCAAGCCGTTTTCGCCCCCGGCCCCAGCTCTCCCTAGGGCGAACCGGTGCTGGGCTGCCCCGGTTCCCTGGGCCCTGCTCCTTTGCTGGGGGTCTCGGGTGCCCGAAACCCACTCCCCACGGGTTCTCCTTCGTGGGGAAGCAGGATTGGGCGCGGAAAGTCCTTCTGCGCCCAGGCCCCAGCCATGCCCCCTGAGCCAGCTCGGCCGCTTAGCGCCGAGGCCCCGTCGCACCGACGGCCCCAAACGAGCTTCTGTCAGCTGCATCCTGCAAAGCGAAACTCTCCTCGGGCAGCACTCCACAGCCGCAACGCGCCTCGGATCTTAAAAGCAACGCAAGCCGTTTTCGCCCGCGGCCCTCCGCTCTCCATAGGGCGAACCCGGACTGGGCGACCCCGGCTCCCTGGGCCCTGCTGCTTTGCTGGGGTTCTCCGGTGCCGGAGGCCCAATCCCCACGGGTTCTCCTTCATGGGGAAGCCGGATTGGGCGTCCGAAGGCCTTCTGTGCCCAGGCCCCAGCCATGCCCCCTGAGCCAGATCGGCCGCACAGCTCCGAGGCCCCGTCGCACCGACGGCCCCAAACAAGCTTCTGGCAGCTGCATTCTGCAAAGGGAAACTCCTCGGGCAGCAAACCACAGCCCCAACGCGCCTCGGATCTAGAAAGCAACGCAAGCCGTTTTCGCCCCCGGCCCCCCGCTCTCAATAGGGCGAACCGGGGCTGGGCTGCCCCAGGTCCCTGGGCCCTGCTGCTTTGCTGGGGGTCTCGGGTGCCCGAAACCCACTCCCCACGGGTTCTCCTTCGTGGGGAAGCAGGATTGGGTGCGCGAAGGCCTTCTGCGCCCAGGCCCCAGCCATGCCCCCTGAGCCAGCTCGGCCGCTCAGCGCCGAGGCTCCGTCGCACCGACGGCCCCAAACGAGCTTCTGGCAGCTGCATTCTGCAAAGGGAAACTCTCCTCGGGCAGCAAACACAGCCCCAACGCGCCTCGGATCGAGAAAGCAACGCAAGCTGTTTTCGCCCCCGGCCCCCCGCTCTCCATAGGGCGAACCGGTGCTGGGCTGCCCCGGTTCCCTGGGCCCTGCTCCTTTGCTGGGGGTTTCCGGTGCCCGAAACCCATTCCCCACGGGTTCTCTTTCGTGGGGAAGCAGGATTGGGCGCCCGAAGGCCTTCTGCGCCCAGGCCCCAGCCATGCCCCCTGAGGCAGCTCGGCCGCTCAGCGCCGAGGCCCCGTCGCACCGACGGCCCCAAACGAGCTTCTGTCAGCTGCATTCTGCAAAGGGAAACTCTCCTCGGGCAGCAAACCACAGCCCCAACGCGCCTCGGATCGAGAAAGCAACGCAAGCCTTTTTTGCCTCCGGCACCCCGCTCTCCATAGGGCGAACCGTGGCTGGTCTGCCCCAGCTCCCTGGGCCCTGATGCTTTGCTGGGGGTCTCGGGTGCCCGAAACCCACTCCCCACGGGTTCTCCTTCGTGGGGAAGCAGGATTGGGCGCGCGAAGGCCTTCTGCGCCCAGGCCCCAGCCATGCCCCCTGAGCCAGCTCGGCCGCTCAGCGCCGAGGCTCCGTCGCACCGACGGCCCCAAACGAGCTTCTGGCAGCTGCATTCTGCAAAGGGAAACTCTCCTCGGGCAGCAAACCACAGCCCCAACGCGCCTCGGATGGAGAAAGCCATGCAAGCCGTTTTCGCCCCCGGCCCCAGCTCTCCCTAGGGCGAACCGGTGCTGGGCTGCCCCGGTTCCCTGGGCCCTGCTCCTTTGCTGGGGGTCTCGGGTGCCCGAAACCCACTCCCCACGGGTTCTCCTTCGTGGGGAAGCAGGATTGGGCGCGGAAAGTCCTTCTGCGCCCAGGCCCCAGCCATGCCCCCTGAGCCAGCTCGGCCGCTTAGCGCCGAGGCCCCGTCGCACCGACGGCCCCAAACGAGCTTCTGTCAGCTGCATCCTGCAAAGCGAAACTCTCCTCGGGCAGCACTCCACAGCCGCAACGCGCCTCGGATCTTAAAAGCAACGCAAGCCGTTTTCGCCCGCGGCCCTCCGCTCTCCATAGGGCGAACCCGGACTGGGCGACCCCGGCTCCCTGGGCCCTGCTGCTTTGCTGGGGTTCTCCGGTGCCAGAGGCCCAATCCCCACGGGTTCTCCTTCGTGGGGAAGCCGGATTGGGCGTCCGAAGGCCTTCTGTGCCCAGGCCCCAGCCATGCCCCCTGAGCCAGATCGGCCGCTCAGCGCCGAGGCTCCGTCGCACCGACGGCCCCAAACGAGCTTCTGGCAGCTGCATTCTGCAAAGGGAAACTCTCCTCGGGCAGCAAACCACAGCCCCAACGCGCCTCGGATCGAGAAAGCCCTGCAAGCCGTTTTCGCCCCCGGCCCCAGCTCTCCATAGGGCGAACCGGTGCTGGGCTGCCCCGGTTCCCTGGGCCCTGCTCCTTTGCTGGGGGTCTCGGGTGCCCGAAACCCACTCCCCACGGGTTCTCCTTCGTGGGGAAGCAGGATTGGGCTCGGAAATTCCTTCTGCGCCCAGGCCCCAGCCATGCCCCCTGAGGCAGCTCGGCCGCTCAGCGCCGAGGCCCCGTCGCACCGACGGCCCCAAACGAGCTTCTGTCAGCTGCATTCTGCAAAGGGAAACTCTCCTCGGGCAGCAAACCACAGCCCCAACGCGCCTCGGATCGAGAAAGCAACGCAAGCCTTTTTTGCCTCCGGCACCCCGCTCTCCATAGGGCGAACCGTGGCTGGTCTGCCCCAGCTCCCTGGGCCCTGATGCTTTGCTGGGGGTCTCGGGTGCCCGAAACCCACTCCCCACGGGTTCTCCTTCGTGGGGAAGCAGGATTGGGTGCGCGAAGGCCTTCTGCGCCCAGGCCCCAGCCATGCCCCCTGAGCCAGCTCGGCCGCTCAGCGCCGAGGCTCCGTCGCACCGACGGCCCCAAACGAGCTTCTGGCAGCTGCATTCTGCAAAGGGAAACTCTCCTCGGGCAGCAAACCACAGCCCCAACGCGCCTCGGATGGAGAAAGCCATGCAAGCCGTTTTCGCCCCCGGCCCCAGCTCTCCCTAGGGCGAACCGGTGCTGGGCTGCCCCGGTTCCCTGGGCCCTGCTCCTTTGCTGGGGGTCTCGGGTGCCCGAAACCCACTCCCCACGGGTTCTCCTTCGTGGGGAAGCAGGATTGGGCGCGGAAAGTCCTTCTGCGCCCTAGCCCCAGCCATGCCCCCTGAGCCAGCTCGGCCGCTTAGCGCCGAGGCCCCGTCGCACCGACGGCCCCAAACGAGCTTCTGTCAGCTGCATCCTGCAAAGCGAAACTCTCCTCGGGCAGCACTCCACAGCCGCAACGCGCCTCGGATCTTAAAAGCAACGCAAGCCGTTTTCGCCCGCGGCCCTCCGCTCTCCATAGGGCGAACCCGGACTGGGCGACCCCGGCTCCCTGGGCCCTGCTGCTTTGCTGGGGTTCTCCGGTGCCAGAGGCCCAATCCCCACGGGTTCTCCTTCGTGGGGAAGCCGGATTGGGCGTCCGAAGGCCTTCTGTGCCCAGGCCCCAGCCATGCCCCCTGAGCCATATCGGCCGCTCAGCGCCGAGGCTCCGTCGCACCGACGGCCCCAAACGAGCTTCTGGCAGCTGCATTCTGCAAAGGGAAACTCTCCTCGGGCAGCAAACCACAGCCCCAACGCGCCTCGGATCGAGAAAGCCCTGCAAGCCGTTTTCGCCCCCGGCCCCAGCTCTCCATAGGGCGAACCGGTGCTGGGCTGCCCCGGTTCCCTGGGCCCTGCTCCTTTGCTGGGGGTCTCGGGTGCCCGAAACCCACTCCCCACGGGTTCTCCTTCGTGGGGAAGCAGGATTGGGCGCGGAAATTCCTTCTGCGCCCAGGCCCCAGCCATGCCCCCTGAGGCAGCTCGGCCGCTCAGCGCCGAGGCCCCGTCGCACCGACGGCCCCAAACGAGCTTCTGTCAGCTGCATTCTGCAAAGGGAAACTCTCCTCGGGCAGCAAACCACAGCCCCAACGCGCCTCGGATCGAGAAAGCAACGCAAGCCTTTTTTGCCTCCGGCACCCCGCTCTCCATAGGGCGAACCGTGGCTGGTCTGCCCCAGCTCCCTGGGCCCTGATGCTTTGCTGGGGGTCTCGGGTGCCCGAAACCCACTCCCCACGGGTTCTCCTTCGTGGGGAAGCAGGATTGGGCGCGCGAAGGCCTTCTGCGCCCAGGCCCCAGCCATGCCCCCTGAGCCAGCTCGGCCGCTCAGCGCCGAGGCTCCGTCGCACCGACGGCCCCAAACGAGCTTCTGGCAGCTGCATTCTGCAAAGGGAAACTCTCCTCGGGCAGCAAACCACAGCCCCAACGCGCCTCGGATGGAGAAAGCCATGCAAGCCGTTTTCGCCCCCGGCCCCAGCTCTCCCTAGGGCGAACCGGTGCTGGGCTGCCCCGGTTCCCTGGGCCCTGCTCCTTTGCTGGGGGTCTCGGGTGCCCGAAACCCACTCCCCACGGGTTCTCCTTCGTGGGGAAGCAGGATTGGGCGCGGAAAGTCCTTCTGCGCCCAGGCCCCAGCCATGCCCCCTGAGCCAGCTCGGCCGCTCAGCGACGAGGCCCCGTCGCACTGACGGCCCCAAACGAGCTTCTGGCAGCTGCATTCTGCAAAGGGAAACTCTCCTCGGGCAGCAAACCACAGCCCCAACGCGCCTCGGATGGAGAAAGCCCTGCAAGCCGTTTTCGCCCCCGGCCCCAGCTCTCCATAGGGCGAACCGGTGCTGGGCTGCCCCGGTTCCCTGTGCTCTGCTGCTTTGCTGGGGGTTTCCGGTGCCCGAAACCCACTCCCCACGGGTTCTCTTTCGTGGGGAAGCAGGATTGGGCGCGCGAAGGCCTTCTGTGCCCAGGCCCCAGCCATGCCCCCTGAGCCAGCTCGGCCGCTCAGCGCCGAGTCCCAGTCGCACCGACGGCCCCAAACGAGCTTCTGGCAGCTGCATTCTGCAAAGGGAAACTCTCCTCGGGCAGCAAACCACAGCCCCAACGCGCCTCGGATCGAGAAAGCAACGCAAGCCGTTTTCGCCCACGGCCCACCGCTCTCCATTGGGCGAACCGGGCCTGGTCTGCCCCGGCTCCCTGGGCCCTGCTGCTTTGCTGGGGGTCTCGGGTGCCCGAAACCCACTCCCCACGGGATCTCCTTCGTGGGGAAGCAGGATTGGGCGCTCGAAGGCCTTCTGTGCCCAGGCCCCAGCCATGCCCCCTGAGCCAGCTCGGCCGCTCAGCGCCGAGGCCCCGTCGCACCGACGGCCCCAAACGAGCTTCTGGCAGCTGCATTCTGCAAAGGGAAACTCTCCTCGGGCAGCAAACCACAGCCCCAACGCGCCTCGGATGGAGAAAGCCCTGCAAGCCGTTTTCGCCCCCGGCCCCAGCTCTCCATAGGGCGAACCGGTGCTGGGCTGCCCCGGTTCCCTGTGCTCTGCTGCTTTGCTGGGGGTTTCCGGTGCCCGAAACCCACTCCCCACGGGTTCTCTTTCGTGGGGAAGCAGGATTGGGCGCCCGAAGGCCTTCTGCGCCCAGGCCCCAGCCATGCCCCCTGAGGCAGCTCGGCCGCTTAGCGCCGAGGCCCCGTCGCACCGACGGCCCCAAACGAGCTTCTGGCAGCTGCATTCTGCAAAGGGAAACTCTCCTCGGGCAGCAAACCACAGCCCCAACGCGCCTCGGATGGAGAAAGCCATGCAAGCCGTTTTCGCCCCCGGCCCCAGCTCTCCCTAGGGCGAACCGGTGCTGGGCTGCCCCGGTTCCCTGGGCCCTGCTCCTTTGCTGGGGGTCTCGGGTGCCCGAAACCCACTCCCCACGGGTTCTCCTTCGTGGGGAAGCAGGATTGGGCGCGGAAAGTCCTTCTGCGCCCTAGCCCCAGCCATGCCCCCTGAGCCAGCTCGGCCGCTTAGCGCCGAGGCCCCGTCGCACCGACGGCCCCAAACGAGCTTCTGTCAGCTGCATCCTGCAAAGCGAAACTCTCCTCGGGCAGCACTCCACAGCCGCAACGCGCCTCGGATCTTAAAAGCAACGCAAGCCGTTTTCGCCCGCGGCCCTCCGCTCTCCATAGGGCGAACCCGGACTGGGCGACCCCGGCTCCCTGGGCCCTGCTGCTTTGCTGGGGTTCTCCGGTGCCAGAGGCCCAATCCCCACGGGTTCTCCTTCGTGGGGAAGCCGGATTGGGCGTCCGAAGGCCTTCTGTGCCCAGGCCCCAGCCATGCCCCCTGAGCCATATCGGCCGCTCAGCGCCGAGGCTCCGTCGCACCGACGGCCCCAAACGAGCTTCTGGCAGCTGCATTCTGCAAAGGGAAACTCTCCTCGGGCAGCAAACCACAGCCCCAACGCGCCTCGGATCGAGAAAGCCCTGCAAGCCGTTTTCGCCCCCGGCCCCAGCTCTCCATAGGGCGAACCGGTGCTGGGCTGCCCCGGTTCCCTGGGCCCTGCTCCTTTGCTGGGGGTCTCGGGTGCCCGAAACCCACTCCCCACGGGTTCTCCTTCGTGGGGAAGCAGGATTGGGCGCGGAAATTCCTTCTGCGCCCAGGCCCCAGCCATGCCCCCTGAGGCAGCTCGGCCGCTCAGCGCCGAGGCCCCGTCGCACCGACGGCCCCAAACGAGCTTCTGTCAGCTGCATTCTGCAAAGGGAAACTCTCCTCGGGCAGCAAACCACAGCCCCAACGCGCCTCGGATCGAGAAAGCAACGCAAGCCTTTTTTGCCTCCGGCACCCCGCTCTCCATAGGGCGAACCGTGGCTGGTCTGCCCCAGCTCCCTGGGCCCTGATGCTTTGCTGGGGGTCTCGGGTGCCCGAAACCCACTCCCCACGGGTTCTCCTTCGTGGGGAAGCAGGATTGGGCGCGCGAAGGCCTTCTGCGCCCAGGCCCCAGCCATGCCCCCTGAGCCAGCTCGGCCGCTCAGCGCCGAGGCTCCGTCGCACCGACGGCCCCAAACGAGCTTCTGGCAGCTGCATTCTGCAAAGGGAAACTCTCCTCGGGCAGCAAACCACAGCCCCAACGCGCCTCGGATGGAGAAAGCCATGCAAGCCGTTTTCGCCCCCGGCCCCAGCTCTCCCTAGGGCGAACCGGTGCTGGGCTGCCCCGGTTCCCTGGGCCCTGCTCCTTTGCTGGGGGTCTCGGGTGCCCGAAACCCACTCCCCACGGGTTCTCCTTCGTGGGGAAGCAGGATTGGGCGCGGAAAGTCCTTCTGCGCCCAGGCCCCAGCCATGCCCCCTGAGCCAGCTCGGCCGCTCAGCGACGAGGCCCCGTCGCACTGACGGCCCCAAACGAGCTTCTGGCAGCTGCATTCTGCAAAGGGAAACTCTCCTCGGGCAGCAAACCACAGCCCCAACGCGCCTCGGATGGAGAAAGCCCTGCAAGCCGTTTTCGCCCCCGGCCCCAGCTCTCCATAGGGCGAACCGGTGCTGGGCTGCCCCGGTTCCCTGTGCTCTGCTGCTTTGCTGGGGGTTTCCGGTGCCCGAAACCCACTCCCCACGGGTTCTCTTTCGTGGGGAAGCAGGATTGGGCGCGCGAAGGCCTTCTGTGCCCAGGCCCCAGCCATGCCCCCTGAGCCAGCTCGGCCGCTCAGCGCCGAGTCCCAGTCGCACCGACGGCCCCAAACGAGCTTCTGGCAGCTGCATTCTGCAAAGGGAAACTCTCCTCGGGCAGCAAACCACAGCCCCAACGCGCCTCGGATCGAGAAAGCAACGCAAGCCGTTTTCGCCCACGGCCCACCGCTCTCCATTGGGCGAACCGGGCCTGGTCTGCCCCGGCTCCCTGGGCCCTGCTGCTTTGCTGGGGGTCTCGGGTGCCAAAAACCCACTCCCCACGGGATCTCCTTCGTGGGGAAGCAGGATTGGGCGCTCGAAGGCCTTCTGTGCCCAGGCCCCAGCCATGCCCCTTGAGCCAGCTCGGCCGCTCAACGCCGAGGCCCCGTCGCACCGACGGCCCCAAACGAGCTTCTGGCAGCTGCATTCTGCAAAGGGAAACTCTCCTCGGGCAGCAAACCACAGCCCCAACGCGCCTCGGATGGAGAAAGCCCTGCAAGCCGTTTTCGCCCCCGGCCCCAGCTCTCCATAGGGCGAACCGGTGCTGGGCTGCCCCGGTTCCCTGTGCTCTGCTGCTTTGCTGGGGGTTTCCGGTGCCCGAAACCCACTCCCCACGGGTTCTCTTTCGTGGGGAAGCAGGATTGGGCGCCCGAAGGCCTTCTGCGCCCAGGCCCCAGCCATGCCCCCTGAGGCAGCTCGGCCGCTTAGCGCCGAGGCCCCGTCGCACCGACGGCCCCAAACGAGCTTCTGTCAGCTGCATTCTGCAAAGGGAAACTCTCCTCGGGCAGCAAACCACAGCCCCAACGCGCCTCGGATCGAGAAAGCAACGCAAGCCTTTTTTGCCTCCGGCACCCCGCTCTCCATAGGGCGAACCGTGGCTGGTCTGCCCCAGCTCCCTGGGCCCTGATGCTTTGCTGGGGGTCTCGGGTGCCCGAAACCCACTCCCCACGGGTTCTCCTTCGTGGGGAAGCAGGATTGGGCGCGCGAAGGCCTTCTGCGCCCAGGCCCCAGCCATGCCCCCTGAGCCAGCTCGGCCGCTCAGCGCCGAGGCTCCGTCGCACCGACGGCCCCAAACGAGCTTCTGGCAGCTGCAGTCTGCAAAGGGAAACTCTCCTCGGGCAGCAAACCACAGCCCCAACGCGCCTCGGATGGAGAAAGCCATGCAAGCCGTTTTCGCCCCCGGCCCCAGCTCTCCCTAGGGCGAACCGGTGCTGGGCTGCCCCGGTTCCCTGGGCCCTGCTCCTTTGCTGGGGGTCTCGGGTGCCCGAAACCCACTCCCCACGGGTTCTCCTTCGTGGGGAAGCAGGATTGGGCGCGGAAAGTCCTTCTGCGCCCTAGCCCCAGCCATGCCCCCTGAGCCAGCTCGGCCGCTTAGCGCCGAGGCCCCGTCGCACCGACGGCCCCAAACGAGCTTCTGTCAGCTGCATCCTGCAAAGCGAAACTCTCCTCGGGCTGCACTCCACAGCCGCAACGCGCCTCGGATCTTAAAAGCAACGCAAGCCGTTTTCGCCCGCGGCCCTCCGCTCTCCATAGGGCGAACCCGGACTGGGCGACCCCGGCTCCCTGGGCCCTGCTGCTTTGCTGGGGTTCTCCGGTGCCGGAGGCCCAATCCCCACGGGTTCTCCTTCGTGGGGAAGCCGGATTGGGCGTCCGAAGGCCTTCTGTGCCCAGGCCCCAGCCATGCCCCCTGAGCCAGATCGGCCGCACAGCTCCGAGGCCCCGTCGCACCGACGGCCCCAAACAAGCTTCTGGCAGCTGCATTCTGCAAAGGGAAACTCCTCGGGCAGCAAACCACAGCCCCAACGCGCCTCGGATCTAGAAAGCAACGCAAGCCGTTTTCGCCCCCGGCCCCCCGCTCTCAATAGGGCGAACCGGGGCTGGGCTGCCCCGGGTCCCTGGGCCCTGCTGCTTTGCTGGGGGTCTCGGGTGCCCGAAACCCACTCCCCACGGGTTCTCCTTCGTGGGGAAGCAGGATTGGGTGCGCGAAGGCCTTCTGCGCCCAGGCCCCAGCCATGCCCCCTGAGCCTGCTCGGCCGCTCAGCGCCGAGGCTCCGTCGCACCGACGGCCCCAAACGAGCTTCTGGCAGCTGCATTCTGCAAAGGGAAACTCTCCTCGGGCAGCAAACCACAGCCCCAACGCGCCTCGGATGGAGAAAGCCATGCAAGCCGTTTTCGCCCCGGGCCCCAGCTCTCCATAGGGCGAACCGGTGCTGGGCTGCCCCGGTTCCCTGGGCCCTGCTCCTTTGCTGGGGGTCTCGGGTGCCCGAAACCCACTGCGCACGGGTTCTCCTTCGTGGGGAAGCAGGATTGGGCGCGCGAAGACCTTCTGCGCCCAGGCCCCAGCCATGCCCCCTGAGCCAGCTCGGCCGCTCAGAGACGAGGCCCCGTCTCACTGACGGCCCCAAAGGAGCTTCTGGCAGCTGCATTCTGCAAAGGGAAACTCTCCTCGGGCAGCAAACCACAGCCCCAACGCGCCTCGGATCGAGAAAGCAACGCAAGCTGTTTTCGCCCCCGGCCCCCCGCTCTCCATAGGGCAAACCGGGACTGGGCGACCCCGGCTCCCTGTGCTCTGCTGCTTTGCTGGGGGTTTCCGGTGCCCGAAACCCATTCCCCACGGGTTCTCTTTCGTGGGGAAGCAGGATTGGGCGCCCGAAGGCCTTCTGTGCCCAGGCCCCAGCCATGCCCCCTGAGCCAGCTCGGCCGCCCAGCGCCGAGTCCCAGTCGCACCGACGGCCCCAAACGAGCTTCTGGCAGCTGCATTCTGCAAAGGGAAACTCTCCTCGGGCAGCAAACCACAGCCCCAACGCGCCTCGGATCGAGAAAGCAACGCAAGCCATTTTCGCCCACGGCCCACCGCTCTCCATTGGGCGAACCGCGGCTGGTCTGCCCCGGCTCCCTGGGCCCTGCTGCTTTGCTGGGGGTCTCGGGTTCCAAAAACCCACTCCCCATGGGATCTCTTTCGTGGGGAAGCAGGATTGGGCGCTCGAAGTCCTTCTGTGCCCAGGCCCCAGCCATGCCCCCTGAGCCAGATCGGCCGCACAGCTCCGAGGCCCCGTCGCACCGACGGCCCCAAACAAGCTTCTGGCAGCTGCATTCTGCAAAGGGAAACTCTCCTCGGGCAGCAAACCACAGCCCCAACGCGCCTCGGATCTAGAAAGCAACGCAAGCCGTTTTCGCCCCCGGCCCCCCGCTCTCAATAGGGCGAACCGGGGCTGGGCTGCCCCGTGTCCCTGGGCCCTGCTGCTTTGCTGGGGGTCTCGGGTGCCCGAAACCCACTCCGCACGGGTTCTCCTTCGTGGGGAAGCAGGATTGGGCGCGCGAAGGCCTTCTGCGCCCAGGCCCCAGCCATGCCCCCTGAGCCAGCTCGGCCGCTCAGCGACGAGGCTCCGTCGCACCGACGGCCCCAAACGAGCTTCTGGCAGCTGCATTCTGCAAAGGGAAACTCTCCTCGGGCAGCAAACCACAGCCCCAACGCTCCTCGGATCGAGAAAGCAACGCAAGCCGTTTTCGCCCCTGGCCCCAGCTCTCCATAGGGCGAACCGGTGCTGGGCTGCCCCGGTTCCCTGGGCCCTGCTCCTTTGCTGGGGGTCTCGGGTGCCCGAAACCCACTCCCCACGGGTTCTCCTTCGTGGGGAAGCAGGATTGGGCGCGGAAAGTCCTTCTGCGCCCAGGCCCCAGCCATGCCCCCTGAGCCAGCTCGGCCGCTTAGCGCCGAGGCCCCGTCGCACCGACGGCCCCAAACGAGCTTCTGTCAGCTGCATCCTGCAAAGCGAAACTCTCCTCGGGCAGCACTCCACAGCCGCAACGCGCCTCGGATCTTAAAAGCAACGCAAGCCGTTTTCGCCCGTGGCCCTCCGCTCTCCATAGGGCGAACCCGGACTGGGCGACCCCGGCTCCCTGGGCCCTGCTGCTTTGCTGGGGTTCTCCAGTGCCGGAGGCCCAATCCCCACGGGTTCTCCTTCGTGGGGAAGCCGGATTGGGCGTCCAAAGGCCTTCTGTGCCCAGGCCCCAGCCATGCCCCCTGAGCCAGATCGGCCGCACAGCTCCGAGGCCCCGTCGCACCGACGGCCCCAAACAAGCTTCTGGCAGCTGCATTCTGCAAAGGGAAACTCTCCTCGGGCAGCAAACCACAGCCCCAACGCGCCTCGGATCTAGAAAGCAACGCAAGCCGTTTTCGCCCCCGGCCCCCCGCTCTCAATAGGGCGAACCGGGGCTGGGCTGCCCCGGGTCCCTGGGCCCTGCTGCTTTGCTGGGGGTCTCGAGTGCCCGAAACCCACTCCGCACGGGTTCTCCTTCGTGGGGAAGCAGGATTGGGCGCGCGAAGGCCTTCTGCGCCCAGGCCCCAGCCATGCCCCCTGAGCCAGCTCGGCCGCTCAGCGCCGAGGTCCCGTCGCACCGACGGCCCCAAACGAGGTTCTGGCAGCTGCATTCTGCAAAGGGAATCTCTCCTCTGGCAGCAAACCACAGCCCTAACGCGCCTCGGATCGAGAAAGCAATGCAAGCCGTTTTCGCCTCTGGCACCCCGCTCAACATAGGTTGAACCGGGGCTGGGCTGCCCCGGCTCCCTGGGCCCTGCTGCTTTGCTGGGGGGCTCCGGTGCCCGAAACCCACTCCGCACGGGTTCTCCTTCGTGGGGAAGCAGGATTGGGCGCGCGAAGGCCTTCTGCGCCCAGGCCCCAGCCATGCCCCCTGAGCCAGCTCGGCCGCTCTGCGCCGAGGCTCCGTCGCACCGACGGCCCCAAACGAGCTTCTGGCAGCTGCATTCTGCAAAGGGAAACTCTCCTCGGGCAGCAAACCACAGCCCCAACGCGCCTCGGATGGAGAAAGCCATGCAAGCCGTTTTCGCCCCCGGCCCCAGCTCTCCATAGGGCGAACCGGTGCTGGGCTGCCCCGGTTCCCTGGGCCCTGCTCCTTTGCTGGGGGTCTCGGGTGCCCGAAACCCACTCCCCACGGGTTCTCCTTCGTGGGGAAGCAGGATTGGGCGCGGAAAGTCCTTCTGCGCCCAGGCCCCAGCCATGCCCCCTGAGCCAGCTCGGCCGCTTAGCGCCGAGGCCCCGTCGCACCGACTGCCCCAAACGAGCTTCTGTCAGCTGCATCCTGCAAAGCGAAACTCTCCTCGGGCAGCACTCCACAGCCGCAACGCGCCTCGGATCTTAAAAGCAACGCAAGCCGTTTTCGCCCGCGGCCCTCCGCTCTCCATAGGGCGAACCCGGACTGGGCGACCCAGGCTCCCTGGGCCCTGCTGCTTTGCTGGGGTTCTCCGGTGCCGGAGACCCAATCCCCACGGGTTCTCCTTCGTGGGGAAGCCGGATTGGGCGTCCGAAGGCCTTCTGTGCCCAGGCCCCAGCCATGCCCCCTGAGCCAGCTCGGCCGCTCAGCGCCGAGGCTCCGTCGCACCGACGGCCCCAAACGAGCTTCTGGCAGCTGCAGTCTGCAAAGGGAAACTCTCCTCGGGCAGCAAACCACACCCCCAACGCGCCTCGGATGGAGAAAGCCATGCAAGCCGTTTTCGCCCCCGGCCCCAGCTCTCCATAGGGCGAACCGGTGCTGGGCTGCCCCGGTTCCCTGGGCCCTGCACCTTTGCTGGGGGTCTCGGGTGCCCGAAACCCACTCCCCACGGGTTCTCCTTCGAGGTGAAGCAGGATTGGGCGCGCGAAGACCTTCTGCGCCCAGGCCCCAGCCATGCCCCCTGAGCCAGCTCGGCCGCTTAGCGCCGAGGCCCCGTCGCACCGACGGCCCCAAACGAGCTTCTGTCAGCTGCATCCTGCAAAGCGAAACTCTCCTCGGGCAGCACTCCACAGCCGCAACGCGCCTCGGATCTTAAAAGCAACGCAAGCCGTTTTCGCCCGCGGCCCTCCGCTCTCCATAGGGCGAACCCGGACTGGGCGACCCCGGCTCCCTGGGCCCTGCTGCTTTGCTGGGGTTCTCCGGTGCCCGAGGCCCAATCCCCACGGGTTCTCCTTCGTGGGGAAGCCGGATTGGGCGTCCGAAGGCCTTCTGTGCCCAGGCCCCAGCCATGCCCCCTGAGCCAGATCGGCCGCACAGCTCCGAGGCCCCGTCGCACCGACGGCCCCAAACAAGCTTCTGGCAGCTGCATTCTGCAAAGGGAAACTCTCCTCGGGCAGCAAACCACAGCCCCAACGCGCCTCGGATCTAGAAAGCAACGCAAGCCGTTTTCGCCCCCGGCCCCCCGCTCTCAATAGGGCGAACCGGGGCTGGGCTGCCCCGGGTCCCTGGGCCCTGCTGCTTTGCTGGGGGTCTCGGGTGCCCGAAACCCACTCCCCACGGGTTCTCCTTCGTGGGGAAGCAGGATTGGGCGCCCGAAGGCCTTCTGCGCCCAGGCCCCAGCCATGCCCCCTGAGCCAGCTCGGCCGCTCAGCGCCGAGGCTCCGTCGCACCGACGGCCCCAAACGAGCTTCTGGCAGCTGCATTCTGCAAAGGGAAACTCTCCTCGGGCAGCAAACCACACCCCCAACGCGCCTCGGATGGAGAAAGCCATGCAAGCCGTTTTCGCCCCCGGCCCCAGCTCTCCATAGGGCGAACCGGTGCTGGGCTGCCCCGGTTCCCTGGGCCCTGCTCCTTTGCTGGGGGTCTCGGGTGCCCGAAACCCACTCCCCACGGGTTCTCCTTCGTGGTGAAGCAGGATTGGGCGCGCGAAGACCTTCTGCGCCCAGGCCCCAGCCATGCCCCCTGAGCCAGCTCGGCCGCTTAGCGCCGAGGCCCCGTCGCACCGACGGCCCCAAACGAGCTTCTGTCAGCTGCATCCTGCAAAGCGAAACTCTCCTCGGGCAGCACTCCACAGCCGCAACGCGCCTCGGATCTTAAAAGCAACGCAAGCCGTTTTCGCCCGCGGCCCTCCGCTCTCCATAGGGCGAACCCGGACTGGGCGACCCCGGCTCCCTGGGCCCTGCTGCTTTGCTGGGGTTCTCCGGTGCCGGAGGCCCAATCCCCACGGGTTCTCCTTCGTGGGGAAGCCGGATTGGGCGTCCGAAGGCCTTCTGTGCCCAGGCCCCAGCCATGCCCCCTGAGCCAGATCGGCCGCACAGCTCCGAGGCCCCGTCGCACCGACGGCCCCAAACGAGCTTCTGGCAGCTGCATTCTGCAAAGGGAAACTCTCCTCGGGCAGCAAACCACAGCCCCAACGCGCCTCGGATCTAGAAAGCAACGCAAGCCGTTTTCGCCCCCGGCCCCCCGCTCTCAATAGGGCGAACCGGGGCTGGGCTGCCCCGGGTCCCTGGGCCCTGCTGCTTTGCTGGGGGTCTCGGGTGCCCGAAACCCACTCCGCACGGGTTCTCCTTCGTGGGGAAGCAGGATTGGGCGCGCGAAGGCCTTCTGCGCCCAGGCCCCAGCCATGCCCCCTGAGCCAGCTCGGCCGCTCAGCGCCGAGGCCCAGTCGCACCGAAGGCCCCAAAGGAGGTTCTGGCAGCTGCATTCTGCAAAGGGAATCTCTACTCGGGCAGCAAACCACAGCCCCAACGCGCCTCGGATCGAGAAAGCAATGCAAGCCGTTTTCGCCCCCGGGCCCGCTCTCCATAGTTCGAAACGGGGCTGGGCTGCCCCGGCTCCCTGGGCCCTGATGCTTTGCTGGGGGTCTCAGTTGCCCGAAACCCACTCCGCACGGGTTCTCCTTCGTGGGGAAGCAGGATTGGGCGCGCGAAGTCCTTCTGCGCCCAGGCCCCAGCCATGCCCCCTGAGGAAGCTCGGCCGCATAGCGCCGAGGCCCCGTCGAACCGACGGCCCCAAATGAGCTTCTGGCAGCTGCATTCTGCAAAGGGAAACTCTCCTGTGGCAGCAAACCACAGCCCCAACGCGCCTCGGATCGAGAAAGCAATGCAAGCCGTTTTCGCCCCCGGCCACCGCTCTCCATAGGGCGAACCGGGACTGGGCTGCCCCGGCTCCCTGGGCCCTGCTGCTTTGCTGGGGGTCTCGGGTGCCCGAAACCCACTCCCCAAGGGTTCTCCTTCGTGGGGAAGCAGGATTGGGTGCGCGAAGGCCTTCTGCGCCCAGGCCCCAGCCATGCCCCCTGAGCCAGCTCGGCCGCTCAGCGCCGAGGCTCCTTCGCACTGACGGCCCCAACCGAGCGTCTGGCAGCTGCATTCTGCAAAGGGAAACTCTCCTCGGGCAGCAAACCACAGCCCCAACGCTCCTCGGATCGAGAAAGCAACGCAAGCCGTTTTCGCCCCCGGCCCCCCGCTCTCCATTGGGCGAACCGGGACTGGGCGACCCCGGATCCCTGGGCCCTGCTGCTTTGCTGGGGTTCTCCGGTGCCCGAGGCACAATCCCCACGGGTTCTCCTTCGTGGGGAAGCAGGATTGGGCGCGCGAATTCCTTCTGCACCCAGGCCCCTGCCATGCCCCCATAGCCAGCTCGGCCGCTCAGCGCCGAGTCTCCGTCGCACCGACGGCCCCAAAGGAGTTTCTGGCAGCTGCATTCTGCAAAGGGAAACTCTCCTCGGGCAGCAAACCACAGCCCTAACACGCCTCGGATCGAGAAAGCAACGCAAGCCGTTTTCGCCCCCGGCCCTCCGCTCTCAATAGGGCGAACCGGGGCTGGGCTGCCCCGGCTCCCGAGGCCCTGCTGCTTTGCTGGCGGTCTTGGGTGCCCGAAACCCACTCCCCACGGGTTCTCCTTCGTGGGGAAGCAGGATTGGGCGCGCGAAGACCTTATGCGCCAAGGCACCAACCATGCCCTGAGCCAGCTCGGCCGCTCAGCGCCGAGGCTCCGTCGCACCGACGGCCCCAAACGAGCTTCTGGCAGCTGCATTCTGCAAAGGGAAACTCTCCTCGGGCAGCAAACCACAGCCCCAACACGCCTCGGATCGAGAAAGCAACGCAAGCCGTTTTCGCCCCCGGCCCTCCGCACTCCATAGGGCGAACCGGGGCTGGGCTGCCCCGGCTCCCTGGGCCCTGCTGCTTTGCTGGGGGTCTCCGGTGCCCGAAACCCACTCCCCACGGTTTCTCCTTCGTGGGGAAGCAGGATTGGGCGCCCGAAGGCCTTCTGTGCCCAGGCCCCAGCCATGCCCCCTGAGCCAGCTCGGCCGCTCAGCGCCGAGGCCCAGTCGCACCGACGGCCCCAAACGAGCTTCTGGCAGATGCATTCTGTAAAGGGAAACTCTCCTCGGGCAGCAAACCACAGCCCCAACGCGCCTCGGATCCAGAAAGCAACACAAGCCGTTATCGCCCCCGGCCCACCGCTCACCATTGGGGAAACCGGGGCTGGGCTGCTCCGGCTCCCTGGGCCCTGCTGCTTTGCTGGGGGTCTCCGGTGCCCGAAACCCACTCCCCAAGGGTTCTCCTTCGTGCGGAAGCAGGATTAGGCGCCCGAAGGCCTTCTGTGCCCAGGCCCCAGCATGCCCCCTGAGCCAGCTCCGCTGCTCAGCGCCGAGGCCCCGTCGCACCGACGGCCCCAAACGAGCTTCTGGCAGCTGCATTCTGTAAAGGGAAACTCTCCTCGGGCAGCAAACCACAGCCCCAACGCGCCTCGGATCCAGAACGCAACGGAAGCCGTTTTCGCCCCCGGGCCACCGCTCTCCATTGGGCGAACCGGGGCTGGGCTGCCCCGGCTCCCTGGGCCCTGCTGCTTTGCTGGGGGTCTCGGGTGCCCGAAACCCACTCCCCACGGGTTCTCCTTCGTGGGGAAGCAGGATTGGGCGCGCGAAGACCTTCTGCGCCCAGGCACCAACCATGCCTTCTGTGCCAGCTCGGCCGCTTAGCGCCGAAGCTCCGTCACACTGACGGCCCCAAACGAGCTTCTGGCAGCTGCATTCTGCAAAGGGAAACTGTCCTCGGGCAGCAAACCAGCCCCAACACGCCTCGGATCGAGAAAGCAATGCAAGCCGTTTTCGCCTCTGGCACCCCGCTCACCATAGGGCGAACCGGGGCTGGCCTGCCCCGGCTCCCTGGGCCCTGCTGCTTTGCTGGGGGGCTCCGGTGCCCCAAACCCACTCCCCACGGGTTCTCCTTCGTGGGGAAAAAGGATTGGGCGCCCGAAGGCCTTCTGTGCCCAGGCGCCAGACATGCCCCCTGAGCCAGCTCGGCCGCTCAGCGCCGAGGCCCAGTCGCACCGAAGGCCCCAAAGGAGGTTCTGGCAGCTGCATTCTGCAAAGGGAATCTCTACTCGGGCAGCAAACCACAGCCCCAACGCTCCTCGGATCGAGAAAGCAACGCAAGCCGTTTTCGCCCCCGGCCCCCCGCTCTCAATAGGGCGAACCGGGGCTGGGCTGCCCCGGCTCCCTGGGCGCTGCTGCTTTGCTGGGGGTCTCGGGTGCCCGAAACCCACTCCCCACGGGTTCTCCTTCGTGGGGAAGCAGGATTGGGCGCGCGAAGGCCTTCTGCGCCCAGGCCTCAGCCATGCCCCCTGAGCCAGCTCGGCCGCACAGCGCCGAGGTCCCGTCGCACCGACGGCCCCAAACGAGCTTCTGGCAGCTGCATTCTGCAAAGGGAAACTCTCCTCGGGCAGCAAACCACAGCCCCAACGCGCCTCGGATGGAGAAAGCCATGCAATCCGTTTTCGCCCCCGGCCCCAGCTCTCCATAGGGCGAACCCGGACTGGGCGACCCCGGCTCCCTGGGCCCTGCTGCTTTGCTGGGGTTCTCCGGTGCCGGAGGCCCAATCCCCACGGGTTCTCCTTCGTGGGGAAGCAGGATTGGGCGCCCGAAGGCCTTCTGTGCCCAGGCCCCAGCCATGCCCCCTGAGCCAGCTCGGCCGCTCAGCGCCGAGTCCCAGTCGCACCGACGGCCCCAAACGAGCTTCTGGCAGCTGCATTCTGCAAAGGGAAACTCTCCTCGGGCAGCAAACCACAGCCCCAATGCGCCTCGGATCGAGAAAGCAACGCAAGCCGTTTTCGCCCACGGCCCACCGCTCTCCATTGGGCGAACCGCGGCTGGTCTGCCCCGGCTCCCTGGGCCCTGCTGCTTTGCTGGGGGTCTCGGGTGCCAAAAACCCACTCCCCACGGGATCTCCTTCGTGGGGAAGCAGGATTGGGCGCTCGAAGTCCTTCTGTGCCCAGGCCCCAGCCATGCCCCTTGAGCCAGCTCGGCCGCTCAACGCCGAGGCCCCGTCGCACCGACGGCCCCAAACGAGCTTCTGGCAGCTGCATTCTGCAAAGGGAAACTCTCCTCGGGCAGCAAACCACAGCCCCAACGCGCCTCGGATCGAGAAAGCAACGCAAGCCTTTTTTGCCTCCGGCACCCCGCTCTCCATATGGTGAACCGTGGCTGGTCTGCCCCAGCTCCCTGGGCCCTGATGCTTTGCTGGGGGTCTCGGGTGCCCGAAACCCACTCCGCACGGGTTCTCCTTCGTGGGGAAGCAGGATTGGGCGCGCGAAGGCCTTCTGCGCCCAGGCCCCAGCCATGCCCCCTGAGCCAGCTCGGCCGCTCAGCGCCGAGGCCCAGTCGCACCGACGGCCCCAAACGAGCTTCTGGCAGATGCATTCTGTAAAGGGAAACTCTCCTCGGGCAGCAAACCACAGCCCCAACGCGCCTCGGATCCAGAAAGCAACACAAGCCGTTATCGCCCCCGGCCCACCGCTCACCATTGGGGAAACCGGGGCTGGGCTGCTCCGGCTCCCTGGGCCCTGCTGCTTTGCTGGGGGTCTCCGGTGCCCGAAACCCACTCCCCAAGGGTTCTCCTTCGTGCGGAAGCAGGATTAGGCGCCCGAAGGCCTTCTGTGCCCAGGCCCCAGCATGCCCCCTGAGCCAGCTCCGCCGCTCAGCGCCGAGGCCCCGTCGCACCTACGGCCCCAAACGAGCTTCTGGCAGCTGCATTCTGTAAAGGGAAACTCTCCTTGGGCAGCAAACCACAGCCCCAACGCGCCTCGGATCCAGAACGCAACGGAAGCCGTTTTCGCCCCCGGGCCACCGCTCTCCATTGGGCGAACCGGGGCTGGGCTGCCCCGGCTCCCTGGGCCCTGCTGCTTTGCTGGGGGTCTCGGGTGCCCGAAACCCACTCCCCACGGGTTCTCCTTCGTGGGGAAGCAGGATTGGGCGCGCGAAGACCTTCTGCGCCCAGGCACCAACCATGCCTTCTGTGCCAGCTCGGCCGCTTAGCGCCGAAGCTCCGTCACACTGACGGCCCCAAACGAGCTTCTGGCAGCTGCATTCTGCAAAGGGAAACTGTCCTCGGGCAGCAAACCAGCCCCAACACGCCTCGGATCGAGAAAGCAATGCAAGCCGTTTTCGCCTCTGGCACCCCGCTCACCATAGGGCGAACCGGGGCTGGCCTGCCCCGGCTCCCTGGGCCCTGCTGCTTTGCTGGGGGGCTCCGGTGCCCCAAACCCACTCCCCACGGGTTCTCCTTCGTGGGGAAAAAGGATTGGGCGCCCGAAGGCCTTCTGTGCCCAGGCGCCAGCCATGCCCCCTGAGCCAGCTCGGCCGCTCAGCGCCGAGGCCCAGTCGCACCGAAGGCCCCAAAGGAGGTTCTGGCAGCTGCATTCTGCAAAGGGAATCTCTACTCGGGCAGCAAACCACAGCCCCAACGCTCCTCGGATCGAGAAAGCAACGCAAGCCGTTTTCGCCCCCGGCCCCCCGCTCTCAATAGGGCGAACCGGGGCTGGGCTGCCCCGGCTCCCTGGGCGCTGCTGCTTTGCTGGGGGTCTCGGGTGCCCGAAACCCACTCCCCACGGGATCTCCTTCGTGGGGAAGCAGGATTGGGCGCGCGAAGGCCTTCTGCGCCCAGGCCTCAGCCATGCCCCCTGAGCCAGCTCGGCCGCACAGCGCCGAGGTCCCGTCGCACCGACGGCCCCAAACGAGCTTCTGGCAGCTGCATTCTGCAAAGGGAAACTCTCCTCGGGCAGCAAACCACAGCCCCAACGCGCCTCGGATGGAGAAAGCCATGCAAGCCGTTTTCGCCCCCGGCCCCAGCTCTCCATAGGGCGAACCCGGACTGGGCGACCCCGGCTCCCTGGGCCCTGCTGCTTTGCTGGGGTTCTCCGGTGCCGGAGGCCCAATCCCCACGGGTTCTCCTTCGTGGGGAAGCAGGATTGGGCGCCCGAAGGCCTTCTGTGCCCAGGCCCCAGCCATGCCCCCTGAGCCAGCTCGGCCGCTCAGCGCCGAGTCCCAGTCGCACCGACGGCCCCAAACGAGCTTCTGGCAGCTGCATTCTGCAAAGGGAAACTCTCCTCGGGCAGCAAACCACAGCCCCAATGCGCCTCGGATCGAGAAAGCAACGCAAGCCGTTTTCGCCCACGGCCCACCGCTCTCCATTGGGCGAACCGCGGCTGGTCTGCCCCGGCTCCCTGGGCCCTGCTGCTTTGCTGGGGGTCTCGGGTGCCAAAAACCCACTCCCCACGGGATCTCCTTCGTGGGGAAGCAGGATTGGGCGCTCGAAGTCCTTCTGTGCCCAGGCCCCAGCCATGCCCCTTGAGCCAGCTCGGCCGCTCAACGCCGAGGCCCCGTCGCACCGACGGCCCCAAACGAGCTTCTGGCAGCTGCATTCTGCAAAGGGAAACTCTCCTCGGGCAGCAAACCACAGCCCCAACGCGCCTCGGATCGAGAAAGCAACGCAAGCCTTTTTTGCCTCCGGCACCCCGCTCTCCATATGGTGAACCGTGGCTGGTCTGCCCCAGCTCCCTGGGCCCTGATGCTTTGCTGGGGGTCTCGGGTGCCCGAAACCCACTCCGCACGGGTTCTCCTTCGTGGGGAAGCAGGATTGGGCGCGCGAAGGCCTTCTGCGCCCAGGCCCCAGCCATGCCCCCTGAGCCAGCTCGGCCGCTCAGCGCCGAGGCTCCGTCGCACCGACGGCCCCAAACGAGCTTCTGGCAGCTGCATTCTGCAAAGGGAAACTCTCCTCGGGCAGCAAACCACAGCCCCAACGCGCCTCGGATCGAGAAAGCCCTGCAAGCCGTTTTCGCCCCCGGCCCCAGCTCTCCATAGGGCGAACCGGTGCTGGGCTGCCCCGGTTCCCTGGGCCCTGCTACTTTGCTGGGGGTCTCGGGTGCCCGAAACCCACTCCCCACGGGTTCTCCTTCGTGGGGAAGCAGGATTGGGCGCGGAAATTCCTTCTGCGCCCAGGCCCCAGCCATGCCCCCTGAGCCAGCTCGGCCGCTCAGCGACGAGGCCCCGTCGCACTGACGGCCCCAAACGAGCTTCTGGCAGCTGCATTCTGCAAAGGGAAACTCTCCTCGGGCAGCAAACCACAGCCCCAACGCGCCTCGGATGGAGAAAGCCCTGCAAGTCGTTTTCGCCCTCGGCCCCAGCTCTCCATAGGGCGAACCGGTGCTGGGCTGCCCCGGTTCCCTGTGCTCTGCTGCTTTGCTGGGGGTTTCCGGTGCCCGAAACCCACTCCCCACGGGTTCTCTTTCGTGGGGAAGCAGGATTGGGCGCCCGAAGGCCTTCTGTGCCCAGGCCCCAGCCATGCCCCCTGAGCCAGCTCGGCCGCTCAGCGCCGAGTCCCAGTCGCACCGACGGCCCCAAACGAGCTTCTGGCAGCTGCATTCTGCAAAGGGAAACTCTCCTCGGGCAGCAAACCACAGCCCCAACGCGCCTCGGATCGAGAAAGCAACGCAAGCCGTTTTCGCCCACGGCCCACCGCTCTCCATTGGGCGAACCGCGGCTGGTCTGCCCCGGCTCCCTGGGCCCTGCTGCTTTGCTGGGGGTCTCGGGTGCCAAAAACCCACTCCCCACGGGATCTCCTTCGTGGGGAAGCAGGATTGGGCGCTCGAAGTCCTTCTGTGCCCAGGCCCCAGCCATGCCCCTTGAGCCAGCTCGGCCGCTCAACGCCGAGGCCCCGTCGCACCGACGGCCCCAAACGAGCTTCTGGCAGCTGCATTCTGCAAAGGGAAACTCTCCTCGGGCAGCAAACCACAGCCCCAACGCGCCTCGGATGGAGAAAGCCCTGCAAGCCGTTTTCGCCCCCGGCCCCAGCTCTCCATAGGGCGAACCGGTGCTGGGCTGCCCCGGTTCCCTGTGCTCTGCTGCTTTGCTGGGGGTTTCCGGTGCCCGAAACCCACTCCCCACGGGTTCTCTTTCGTGGGGAAGCAGGATTGGGCGCCCGAAGGCCTTCTGCGCCCAGGCCCCAGCCATGCCCCCTGAGGCAGCTCGGCCGCTTAGCGCCGAGGCCCCGTCGCACCGACGGCCCCAAACGAGCTTCTGTCAGCTGCATTCTGCAAAGGGAAACTCTCCTCGGGCAGCAAACCACAGCCCCAACGCGCCTCGGATCGAGAAAGCAACGCAAGCCTTTTTTGCCTCCGGCACCCCGCTCTCCATAGGGCGAACCGTGGCTGGTCTGCCCCAGCTCCCTGGGCCCTGATGCTTTGCTGGGGGTCTCGGGTGCCCGAAACCCACTCCCCACGGGTTCTCCTTCGTGGGGAAGCAGGATTGGGCGCGCGAAGGCCTTCTGCGCCCAGGCCCCAGCCATGCCCCCTGAGCCAGCTCGGCCGCTCAGCGCCGAGGCTCCGTCGCACCGACGGCCCCAAACGAGCTTCTGGCAGCTGCATTCTGCAAAGGGAAACTCTCCTCGGGCAGCAAACCACAGCCCCAACGCGCCTCGGATGGAGAAAGCCATGCAAGCCGTTTTCGCCCCCGGCCCCAGCTCTCCCTAGGGCGAACCGGTGCTGGGCTGCCCCGGTTCCCTGGGCCCTGCTCCTTTGCTGGGGGTCTCGGGTGCCCGAAACCCACTCCCCACGGGTTCTCCTTCGTGGGGAAGCAGGATTGGGCGCGGAAAGTCCTTCTGCGCCCTAGCCCCAGCCATGCCCCCTGAGCCAGCTCGGCCGCTTAGCGCCGAGGCCCCGTCGCACCGACGGCCCCAAACGAGCTTCTGTCAGCTGCATCCTGCAAAGCGAAACTCTCCTCGGGCAGCACTCCACAGCCGCAACGCGCCTCGGATCTTAAAAGCAACGCAAGCCGTTTTCGCCCGCGGCCCTCCGCTCTCCATAGGGCGAACCCGGACTGGGAGACCCCGGCTCCCTGGGCCCTGCTGCTTTGCTGGGGTTCTCCGGTGCCGGAGGCCCAATCCCCACGGGTTCTCCTTCGTGGGGAAGCCGGATTGGGCGTCCGAAGGCCTTCTGTGCCCAGGCCCCAGCCATGCCCCCTGAGCCAGATCGGCCGCACAGCTCCGAGGCCCCGTCGCACCGACGGCCCCAAACAAGCTTCTGGCAGCTGCATTCTGCAAAGGGAAACTCCTCGGGCAGCAAACCACAGCCCCAACGCGCCTCGGATCTAGAAAGCAACGCAAGCCGTTTTCGCCCCCGGCCCCCCGCTCTCAATAGGGCGAACCGGGGCTGGGCTGCCCCGGGTCCCTGGGCCCTGCTGCTTTGCTGGGGGTCTCGGGTGCCCGAAACCCACTACGCACGGGTTCTCCTTCGTGGGGAAGCAGGATTGGGTGCGCGAAGGCCTTCTGCGCCCAGGCCCCAGCCATGCCCCCTGAGCCTGCTCGGCCGCTCAGCGCCGAGGCTCCGTCGCACCGACGGCCCCAAACGAGCTTCTGGCAGCTGCATTCTGCAAAGGGAAACTCTCCTCGGGCAGCAAACCACACCCCCAACGCGCCTCGGATGGAGAAAGCCATGCAAGCCGTTTTCGCCCCGGGCCCCAGCTCTCCATAGGGCGAACCGGTGCTGGGCTGCCCCGGTTCCCTGGGCCCTGATCCTTTGCTGGGGGTCTCGGGTGCCCGAAACCCACTGCGCACGGGTTCTCCTTCGTGGGGAAGCAGGATTGGGCGCGCGAAGACCTTCTGCGCCCAGGCCCCAGCCATGCCCCCTGAGCCAGCTCGGCCGCTCAGAGACGAGGCCCCGTCTCACTGACGGCCCCAAAGGAGCTTCTGGCAGCTGCATTCTGCAAAGGGAAACTCTCCTCGGGCAGCAAACCACAGCCCCAACGCGCCTCGGATCGAGAAAGCAACGCAAGCTGTTTTCGCCCCCGGCCCCCCGCTCTCCATAGGGCAAACCGGGACTGGGCGACCCCGGCTCCCTGTGCTCTGCTGCTTTGCTGGGGGTTTCCGGTGCCCGAAACCCATTCCCCACGGGTTCTCTTTCGTGGGGAAGCAGGATTGGGCGCCCGAAGGCCTTCTGTGCCCAGGCCCCAGCCATGCCCCCTGAGCCAGCTCGGCCGCCCAGCGCCGAGTCCCAGTCGCACCGACGGCCCCAAACGAGCTTCTGGCAGCTGCATTCTGCAAAGGGAAACTCTCCTCGGGCAGCAAACAACAGCCCCAACGCGCCTCGGATCGAGAAAGCAACGCAAGCCATTTTCGCCCACGGCCCACCGCTCTCCATTGGGCGAACCGCGGCTGGTCTGCCCCGGCTCCCTTGGCCCTACTGCTTTGCTGGGGGTCTCGGGTTCCAAAAACCCACTCCCCACGGGATCTCCTTCGTGGGGAAGCAGGATTGGGCGCTCGAAGTCCTTCTGTGCCCAGGCCCCAGCCATGCCCCCTGAGCCAGATCGGCCGCACAGCTCCGAGGCCCCGTCGCACCGACGGCCCCAAACAAGCTTCTGGCAGCTGCATTCTGCAAAGGGAAACTCTCCTCGGGCAGCAAACCACAGCCCCAACGCGCCTCGGATCTAGAAAGCAACGCAAGCCGTTTTCGCCCCCGGCCCCCCGCTCTCAATAGGGCGAACCGGGGCTGGGCTGCCCCGTGTCCCTGGGCCCTGCTGCTTTGCTGGGGGTCTCGGGTGCCCGAAACCCACTCCGCACGGGTTCTCCTTCGTGGGGAAGCAGGATTGGGCGCGCGAAGGCCTTCTGCGCCCAGGCCCCAGCCATGCCCCCTGAGCCAGCTCGGCCGCTCAGCGACGAGGCTACGTCGCACCGACGGCCCCAAACGAGCTTCTGGCAGCTGCATTCTGCAAAGGGAAACTCTCCTCGGGCAGCAAACCACAGCCCCAACGCTCCTCGGATCGAGAAAGCAATGCAAGCCGTTTTCGCCCCTGGCCCCAGCTCTCCATAGGGCGAACCGGTGCTGGGCTGCCCCGGTTCCCTGGGCCCTGCTCCTTTGCTGGGGGTCTCGGGTGCCCGAAACCCACTCCCCACGGGTTCTCCTTCGTGGGGAAGCAGGATTGGGCGCGGAAAGTCCTTCTGCGCCCTAGCCCCAGCCATGCCCCCTGAGCCAGCTCGGCCGCTTAGCGCCGAGGCCCCGTCGCACCGACGGCCCCAAACGAGCTTCTGTCAGCTGCATCCTGCAAAGCGAAACTCTCCTCGGGCAGCACTCCACAGCCGCAACGCGCCTCGGATCTTAAAAGCAACGCAAGCCGTTTTCGCCCGTGGCCCTCCGCTCTCCATAGGGCGAACCCGGACTGGGCGACCCCGGCTCCCTGGGCCCTGCTGCTTTGCTGGGGTTCTCCAGTGCCGGAGGCCCAATCCCCACGGGTTCTCCTTCGTGGGGAAGCCGGATTGGGCGTCCAAAGGCCTTCTGTGCCCAGGCCCCAGCCATGCCCCCTGAGCCAGATCGGCCGCACAGCTCCGAGGCCCCGTCGCACCGACGGCCCCAAACAAGCTTCTGGCAGCTGCATTCTGCAAAGGGAAACTCTCCTCGGGCAGCAAACCACAGCCCCAACGCGCCTCGGATCTAGAAAGCAACGCAAGCCGTTTTCGCCCCCGGCCCCCCGCTCTCAATAGGGCGAACCGGGGCTGGGCTGCCCCGGGTCCCTGGGCCCTGCTGCTTTGCTGGGGGTCTCGGGTGCCCGAAACCCACTCCCCACGGGTTCTCCTTCGTGGGGAAGCAGGATTGGGCGCCCGAAGGCCTTCTGCGCCCAGGCCCCAGCCATGCCCCCTGAGCCAGCTCGGCCGCTCAGCGCCGAGGCTCCGTCGCACCGACGGCCCCAAACGAGCTTCTGGCAGCTGCATTCTGCAAAGGGAAACTCTCCTCGGGCAGCAAACCACACCCCCAACGCGCCTCGGATGGAGAAAGCCATGCAAGCCGTTTTCGCCCCCGGCCCCAGCTCTCCATAGGGCGAACCGGTGCTGGGCTGCCCCGGTTCCCTGGGTCCTGCTCCTTTGCTGGGGGTCTCGGGTGCCCGAAACCCACTCCCCACGGGTTCTCCTTCGTGGTGAAGCAGGATTGGGCGCGCGAAGACCTTCTGCGCCCAGGCCCCAGCCATGCCCCCTGAGCCAGCTCGGCCGCTTAGCGCCGAGGCCCCGTCGCACCGACGGCCCCAAACGAGCTTCTGTCAGCTGCATCCTGCAAAGCGAAACTCTCCTCGGGCAGCACTCCACAGCCGCAACGCGCCTCGGATCTTAAAAGCAACGCAAGCCGTTTTCGCCCGCGGCCCTCCGCTCTCCATAGGGCGAACCCGGACTGGGCGACCCCGGCTCCCTGGGCCCTGCTGCTTTGCTGGGGTTCTCCGGTGCCGGAGGCCCAATCCCCACGGGTTCTCCTTCGTGGGGAAGCCGGATTGGGCGTCCGAAGGCCTTCTGTGCCCAGGCCCCAGCCATGCCCCCTGAGCCAGATCGGCCGCACAGCTCCGAGGCCCCGTCGCACCGACGGCCCCAAACGAGCTTCTGGCAGCTGCATTCTGCAAAGGGAAACTCTCCTCGGGCAGCAAACCACAGCCCCAACGCGCCTCGGATCGAGAAAGCAACGCAAGCCGTTTTCGCCCCCGGCCCCCCGCTCTCAATAGGGCGAACCGGGGCTGGGCTGCCCCGGGTCCCTGGGCCCTGCTGCTTTGCTGGGGGTCTCGGGTGCCCGAAACCCACTCCGCACGGGTTCTCCTTCGTGGGGAAGCAGGATTGGGCGCGCGAAGACCTTCTGCGCCCAGGCCCCAGCCATGCCCCCTGAGCCAGCTCGGCCGCTCAGCGCCGAGGCCCAGTCGCACCGAAGGCCCCAAAGGAGGTTCTGGCAGCTGCATTCTGCAAAGGGAATCTCTACTCGGGCAGCAAACCACAGCCCCAACGCGCCTCGGATCGAGAAAGCAATGCAAGCCGTTTTCGCCCCCGGGCCCGCTCTCCATAGTTCGAAACGGGGCTGGGCTGCCCCGGCTCCCTGGGCCCTGATGCTTTGCTGGGGGTCTCAGGTGCCCGAAACCCACTCCGCACGGGTTCTCCTTCGTGGGGAAGCAGGATTGGGCGCGCGAAGTCCTTCTGCGCCCAGGCCCCAGCCATGCCCCCTGAGGAAGCTCGGCCGCATAGCGCCGAGGCCCCGTCGAACCGACGGCCCCAAATGAGCTTCTGGCAGCTGCATTCTGCAAAGGGAAACTCTCCTGTGGCAGCAAACCACAGCCCCAACGCGCCTCGGATCGAGAAAGCAATGCAAGCCGTTTTCGCCCCCGGCCACCGCTCTCCATAGGGCGAACCGGGACTGGGCTGCCCCGGCTCCCTGGGCCCTGCTGCTTTGCTGGGGGTCTCGGGTGCCCGAAACCCACTCCCCAAGGGTTCTCCTTCGTGGGGAAGCAGGATTGGGTGCGCGAAGGCCTTCTGCGCCCAGGCCCCAGCCATGCCCCCTGAGCCAGCTCGGCCGCTCAGCGCCGAGGCTCCTTCGCACTGACGGCCCCAACCGAGCGTCTGGCAGCTGCATTCTGCAAAGGGAAACTCTCCTCGGGCAGCAAACCACAGCCCCAACGCTCCTCGGATCTAGAAAGCAACGCAAGCCGTTTTCGCCCCCGGCCCCCCGCTCTCCATTGGGCGAACCGGGACTGGGCGACCCCGGATCCCTGGGCCCTGCTGCTTTGCTGGGGTTCTCCGGTGCCCGAGGCACAATCCCCACGGGTTCTCCTTCGTGGGGAAGCAGGATTGGGCGCGCGAATTCCTTCTGCACCCAGGCCCCTGCCATGCCCCCATAGCCAGCTCGGCCGCTCAGCGCCGAGTCTCCGTCGCACCGACGGCCCCAAACGAGCTTCTGGCAGCTGCAGTCTGCAAAGGGAAACTCTCCTCGGGCAGCAAACCACACCCCCAACGCGCCTCGGATGGAGAAAGCCATGCAAGCCGTTTTCGCCCCCGGCCCCAGCTCTCCATAGGGCGAACCGGTGCTGGGCTGCCCCGGTTCCCTGGGCCCTGCACCTTTGCTGGGGGTCTCGGGTGCCCGAAACCCACTCCCCACGGGTTCTCCTTCGAGGTGAAGCAGGATTGGGCGCGCGAAGACCTTCTGCGCCCAGGCCCCAGCCATGCCCCCTGAGCCAGCTCGGCCGCTTAGCGCCGAGGCCCCGTCGCACCGACGGCCCCAAACGAGCTTCTGTCAGCTGCATCCTGCAAAGCGAAACTCTCCTCGGGCAGCACTCCACAGCCGCAACGCGCCTCGGATCTTAAAAGCAACGCAAGCCGTTTTCGCCCGCGGCCCTCCGCTCTCCATAGGGCGAACCCGGACTGGGCGACCCCGGCTCCCTGGGCCCTGCTGCTTTGCTGGGGTTCTCCGGTGCCGGAGGCCCAATCCCCACGGGTTCTCCTTCGTGGGGAAGCCGGATTGGGCGTCCGAAGGCCTTCTGTGCCCAGGCCCCAGCCATGCCCCCTGAGCCAGATCGGCCGCACAGCTCCGAGGCCCCGTCGCACCGACGGCCACAAACAAGCTTCTGGCAGCTGCATTCTGCAAAGGGAAACTCTCCTCGGGCAGCAAACCACAGCCCCAACGCGCCTCGGATCTAGAAAGCAACGCAAGCCGTTTTCGCCCCCGGCCCCCCGCTCTCAATAGGGCGAACCGGGGCTGGGCTGCCCCGGGTCCCTGGGCCCTGCTGCTTTGCTGGGGGTCTCGGGTGCCCGAAACCCACTCCCCACGGGTTCTCCTTCGTGGGGAAGCAGGATTGGGCGCCCGAAGGCCTTCTGCGCCCAGGCCCCAGCCATGCCCCCTGAGCCAGCTCGGCCGCTCAGCGCCGAGGCTCCGTCGCACCGACGGCCCCAAACGAGCTTCTGGCAGCTGCATTCTGCAAAGGGAAACTCTCCTCGGGCAGCAAACCACACCCCCAACGCGCCTCGGATGGAGAAAGCCATGCAAGCCGTTTTCGCCCCCGGCCCCAGCTCTCCATAGGGCGAACCGGTGCTGGGCTGCCCCGGTTCCCTGGGCCCTGCTCCTTTGCTGGGGGTCTCGGGTGCCCGAAACCCACTCCCCACGGGTTCTCCTTCGTGGGGAAGCAGGATTGGGCGCGCGAAGACCTTCTGCGCCCAGGCCCCAGCCATGCCCCCTGAGCCAGCTCGGCCGCTTAGCGCCGAGGCCCCGTCGCACCGACGGCCCCAAACGAGCTTCTGTCAGCTGCATCCTGCAAAGCGAAACTCTCCTCGGGCAGCACTCCACAGCCGCAACGCGCCTCGGATCTTAAAAGCAACGCAAGCCGTTTTCGCCCGCGGCCCTCCGCTCTCCATAGGGCGAACCCGGACTGGGCGACCCCGGCTCCCTGGGCCCTGCTGCTTTGCTGGGGTTCTCCGGTGCCGGAGGCCCAATCCCCACGGGTTCTCCTTCGTGGGGAAGCCGGATTGGGCGTCCGAAGGCCTTCTGTGCCCAGGCCCCAGCCATGCCCCCTGAGCCAGATCGGCCGCACAGCTCCGAGGCCCGGTCGCACCGACGGCCCCAAACGAGCTTCTGGCAGCTGCATTCTGCAAAGGGAAACTCTCCTCGGGCAGCAAACCACAGCCCCAACGCGCCTCGGATCGAGAAAGCAACGCAAGCCGTTTTCGCCCCCGGCCCCCCGCTCTCAATAGGGCGAACCGGGGCTGGGCTGCCCCGGGTCCCTGGGCCCTGCTGCTTTGCTGGGGGTCTCGGGTGCCCGAAACCCACTCCGCACGGGTTCTCCTTCGTGGGGAAGCAGGATTGGGCGCGCGAAGACCTTCTGCGCCCAGGCCCCAGCCATGCCCCCTGAGCCAGCTCGGCCGCTCAGCGCCGAGGCCCAGTCGCACCGAAGGCCCCAAAGGAGGTTCTGGCAGCTGCATTCTGCAAAGGGAATCTCTACTCGGGCAGCAAACCACAGCCCCAACGCGCCTCGGATCGAGAAAGCAATGCAAGCCGTTTTCGCCCCCGGGCCCGCTCTCCATAGTTCGAAACGGGGCTGGGCTGCCCCGGCTCCCTGGGCCCTGATGCTTTGCTGGGGGTCTCAGGTGCCCGAAACCCACTCCGCACGGGTTCTCCTTCGTGGGGAAGCAGGATTGGGCGCGCGAAGTCCTTCTGCGCCCAGGCCCCAGCCATGCCCCCTGAGGAAGCTCGGCCGCATAGCGCCGAGGCCCCGTCGAACCGACGGCCCCAAATGAGCTTCTGGCAGCTGCATTCTGCAAAGGGAAACTCTCCTGTGGCAGCAAACCACAGCCCCAACGCGCCTCGGATCGAGAAAGCAATGCAAGCCGTTTTCGCCCCCGGCCACCGCTCTCCATAGGGCGAACCGGGACTGGGCTGCCCCGGCTCCCTGGGCCCTGCTGCTTTGCTGGGGGTCTCGGGTGCCCGAAACCCACTCCCCAAGGGTTCTCCTTCGTGGGGAAGCAGGATTGGGTGCGCGAAGGCCTTCTGCGCCCAGGCCCCAGCCATGCCCCCTGAGCCAGATCGGCCGCTCAGCGCCGAGGCTCCTTCGCACTGACGGCCCCAACCGAGCGTCTGGCAGCTGCATTCTGCAAAGGGAAACTCTCCTCGGGCAGCAAACCACAGCCCCAACGCTCCTCGGATCTAGAAAGCAACGCAAGCCGTTTTCGCCCCCGGCCCCCCCCTCTCCATTGGGCGAACCGGGACTGGGCGACCCCGGATCCCTGGGCCCTGCTGCTTTGCTGGGGTTCTCCGGTGCCCGAGGCACAATCCCCACGGGTTCTCCTTCGTGGGGAAGCAGGATTGGGCGCGCGAATTCCTTCTGCACCCAGGCCCCTGCCATGCCCCCATAGCCAGCTCGGCCGCTCAGCGCCGAGTCTCCGTCGCACCGACGGCCCCAAAGGAGTTTCTGGCAGCTGCATTCTGCAAAGGGAAACTCTCCTCGGGCAGCAAACCACAGCCCTAACACGCCTCGGATCGAGAAAGCAACGCAAGCCGTTTTCGCCCCCGGCCCTCCGCTCTCAATAGGGCGAACCGGGGCTGGGCTGCCCCGGCTCCCGAGGCCCTGCTGCTTTGCTGGCGGTCTTGGGTGCCCGAAACCCACTCCCCACGGGTTCTCCTTCGAGGGGAAGCAGGATTGGGCGCGCGAAGACCTTATGCGCCAAGGCACCAACCATGCCCTGAGCCAGCTCGGCCGCTCAGCGCCGAGGCTCCGTCGCACCGACGGCCCCAAACGAGCTTCTGGCAGCTGCATTCTGCAAAGGGAAACTCTCCTCGGGCAGCAAACCACAGCCCCAACACGCCTCGGATCGAGAAAGCAACGCAAGCCGTTTTCGCCCCCGGCCCTCCGCACTCCATAGGGCGAACCGGGGCTGGGCTGCCCCGGCTCCCTGGGCCCTGCTGCTTTGCTGGGGGTCTCCGGTGCCCGAAACCCACTCCCCACGGTTTCTCCTTCGTGGGGAAGCAGGATTGGGCGCCCGAAGGCCTTCTGTGCCCAGGCCCCAGCCATGCCCCCTGAGCCAGCTCGGCCGCTCAGCGCCGAGGCCCAGTCGCACCGACGGCCCCAAACGAGCTTCTGGCAGATGCATTCTGTAAAGGGAAACTCTCCTCGGGCAGCAAACCACAGCCCCAACGCGCCTCGGATCCAGAAAGCAACACAAGCCGTTATCGCCCCCGGCCCACCGCTCACCATTGGGGAAACCGGGGCTGGGCTGCTCCGGCTCCCTGGGCCCTGCTGCTTTGCTGGGGGTCTCCGGTGCCCGAAACCCACTCCCCAAGGGTTCTCCTTCGTGCGGAAGCAGGATTAGGCGCCCGAAGGCCTTCTGTGCCCAGGCCCCAGCATGCCCCCTGAGCCAGCTCCGCCGCTCAGCGCCGAGGCCCCGTCGCACCGACGGCCCCAAACGAGCTTCTGGCAGCTGCATTCTGCAAAGGGAAACTCTCCTCGGGCAGCAAACCACAGCCCCAACGCGCCTCGGATCTAGAAAGCAACGCAAGCCGTTTTCGCCCCCGGCCCCCCGCTCTCAATAGGGCGAACCGGGGTTGGCTGCCCCGGCTCCCTGGGCCCTGCTGCTTTGCTGGGGGTCTCGGGTGCCCGAAACCCACTCCGCACGGGTTCTCCTTCGTGGGGAAGCACGATTGGGCGCGCGAAGGCCTTCTGCAACCAGGCCCCAGCCATGCCCCCTGAGCCAGCTCGGCCGCTCAGCGCCGAGGTCCCGTCGCACCGACGGCCCCAAACGAGGTTCTGGCAGCTGCATTCTGCAAAGGGAATCTCTACTCGGGCAGCAAACCACAGCCCTAACGCGCCTCGGATCGAGAAAGCAATGCAAGCCGTTTTCGCCTCTGGCACCCCGCTCACCATAGGGCGAACCGGGGCTGGGCTGCCCCGGCTCCCTGGGCCCTGCTGCTTTGCTGGGGGGCTCCGGTGCCCCAAACCCACTCCCCACGGGTTCTCCTTCGTTGGGAAAAAGGATTGGGCGCCCGAAGGCCTTCTGTGCCCAGGCGCCAGCCATGCCCCCTGAGCCAGCTCGGCCGCTCAGCGCCGAGGCCCAGTCGCACCGAAGGCCCCAAAGGAGGTTCTGGCAGCTGCATTCTGCAAAGGGAATCTCTACTCGGGCAGCAAACCACAGCCCCAACGCTCCTCGGATCGAGAAAGCAACGCAAGCCGTTTTCGCCCCCGGCCCCCAGCTCTCAATAGGGCGAACCTGGGCTGGGCTGCCCCGGCTCCCTGGGCGCTGCTGCTTTGCTGGGGGTCTCGGGTGCCCGAAACCCACTCCCCACGGGTTCTCCTTCGTGGGGAAGCAGGATTGGGCGCGCGAAGGCCTTCTGCGCCCAGGCCCCAGCCATGCCCCCTGAGCCAGCTCGGCCGCTTAGCGCCGAGGCCCCGTCGCACCGACGGCCCAAAACGAGCTTCTGTCAGCTGCATCCTGCAAAGCGAAACTCTCCTCGGGCAGCACTCCACAGCCGCAACGCGCCTCGGATCTTAAAAGCAACGCAAGCCGTTTTCGCCCGCGGCCCTCCGCTCTCCATAGGGCGAACCCGGACTGGGCGACCCCGGCTCCCTGGGCCCTGCTGCTTTGCTGGGGTTCTCCGGTGCCGGAGGCCCAATCCCCACGGGTTCTCCTTCGTGGGGAAGCCGGATTGGGCGTCCGAAGGCCTTCTGTGCCCAGGCCCCAGCCATGCCCCCTGAGCCAGATCGGCCGCACAGCTCCGAGGCCCCGTCGCACCGACGGCCCCAAACAAGCTTCTGGCAGCTGCATTCTGCAAAGGGAAACTCTCCTCGGGCAGCAAACCACAGCCCCAACGCGCCTCGGATCTAGAAAGCAACGCAAGCCGTTTTCGCCCCCGTCCACCGCTCTCCATAGGGCGAACCGGGACTGGGCTGCCCCGGCTCCCTGGGCCCTGCTGCTTTGCTGGGGGTCTCGGGTGCCCGAAACCCACTCCCCACGGGTTCTCCTTCGTGGGGAAGCAGGATTGGGCGCGCGAAGGCCTTCTGCGCCCAGGCCTCAGCCATGCCCCCTGAGCCAGCTCGGCCGCACAGCGCCGAGGTCCCGTCGCACCGACGGCCCCAAACGAGCTTCTGGCAGCTGCATTCTGCAAAGGGAAACTCTCCTCGGGCAGCAAACCACAGCCCCAACGCGCCTCGGATGGAGAAAGCCATGCAAGCCGTTTTCGCCCCCGGCCCCAGCTCTCCATAGGGCGAACCCGGACTGGGCGACCCCGGCTCCCTGGGCCCTGCTGCTTTGCTGGGGTTCTCCGGTGCCGGAGGCCCAATCCCCACGGGTTCTCCTTCGTGGGGAAGCCGGATTGGGCGTCCGAAGGCCTTCTGTGCCCAGGCCCCAGCCATGCCCCCTGAGCCAGATCGGCCGCACAGCTCCGAGGCCCCGTCGCACCGACGGCCCCAAACGAGCTTCTGGCAGCTGCATTCTGCAAAGGGAAACTCTCCTCGGGCAGCAAACCACAGCCCCAACGCGCCTCGGATCTAGAAAGCAACGCAAGCCGTTTTCGCCCCCGGCCCCCCGCTCTCCATAGGGCGAACCGGGGTTGGCTGCCCCGGCTCCCTGGGCCCTGCTGCTTTGCTGGGGGTCTCGGGTGCCCGAAACCCACTCCGCACGGGTTCTCCTTCGTGGGGAAGCACGATTGGGCGCGCGAAGGCCTTCTGCAACCAGGCCCCAGCCATGCCCCCTGAGCCAGCTCGGCCGCTCAGCGCCGAGGTCCCGTCGCACCGACGGCCCCAAACGAGCTTCTGGCAGCTGCATTCTGCAAAGGGAATCTCTACTCGGGCAGCAAACCACAGCCCTAACGCGCCTCGGATCGAGAAAGCAATGCAAGCCGTTTTCGCCTCTGGCACCCCGCTCACCATAGGGCGAACCGGGGCTGGGCTGCCCCGGCTCCCTGGGCCCTGCTGCTTTGCTGGGGGGCTCCGGTGCCCCAAACCCACTCCCCACGGGTTCTCCTTCGTGGGGAAAAAGGATTGGGCGCCCGAAGGCCTTCTGTGCCCAGGCGCCAGACATGCCCCCTGAGCCAGCTCGGCCGCTCAGCGCCGAGGCCCAGTCGCACCGAAGGCCCCAAAGGAGGTTCTGGCAGCTGCATTCTGCAAAGGGAATCTCTACTCGGGCAGCAAACCACAGCCCCAACGCTCCTCGGATCGAGAAAGCAACGCAAGCCGTTTTCGCCCCCGGCCCCCAGCTCTCAATAGGGCGAACCTGGGCTGGGCTGCCCCGGCTCCCTGGGCGCTGCTGCTTTGCTGGGGGTCTCGGGTGCCCGAAACCCACTCCCCACGGGTTCTCCTTCGTGGGGAAGCAGGATTGGGCGCGCGAAGGCCTTCTGCGCCCAGGCCCCAGCCATGCCCCCTGAGCCAGCTCGGCCGCACAGCGCTTAGGTCCCGTCGCACCGACGGCCCCAAACGAGCTTCTGTCAGCTGCATCCTGCAAAGCGAAACTCTCCTCGGGCAGCACTCCACAGCCGCAACGCGCCTCGGATCTTAAAAGCAACGCAAGCCGTTTTCGCCCGCGGCCCTCCGCTCTCCATAGGGCGAACCCGGACTGGGCGACGCAGGCTCCCTGGGCCCTGCTGCTTTGCTGGGGTTCTCCGGTGCCGGAGACCCAATCCCCACGGGTTCTCCTTCGTGGGGAAGCCGGATTGGGCGTCCGAAGGCCTTCTGTGCCCAGGCCCCAGCCATGCCCCCTGAGCCAGCTCGGCCGCTCAGCGCCAAGGCTCCGTCGCACCGACGGCCCCAAACGAGCTTCTGGCAGCTGCAGTCTGCAAAGGGAAACTCTCCTCGGGCAGCAAACCACACCCCCAACGCGCCTCGGATGGAGAAAGCCATGCAAGCCGTTTTCGCCCCCGGCCCCAGCTCTCCATAGGGCGAACCGGTGCTGGGCTGCCCCGGTTCCCTGGGCCCTGCACCTTTGCTGGGGGTCTCGGGTGCCCGAAACCCACTCCCCACGGGTTCTCCTTCGAGGTGAAGCAGGATTGGGCGCGCGAAGACCTTCTGCGCCCAGGCCCCAGCCATGCCCCCTGAGCCAGCTCGGCCGCTTAGCGCCGAGGCCCCGTCGCACCGACGGCCCCAAACGAGCTTCTGTCAGCTGCATCCTGCAAAGCGAAACTCTCCTCGGGCAGCACTCCACAGCCGCAACGCGCCTCGGATCTTAAAAGCAACGCAAGCCGTTTTCGCCCGCGGCCCTCCGCTCTCCATAGGGCGAACCCGGACTGGGCGACCCCGGCTCCCTGGGCCCTGCTGCTTTGCTGGGGTTCTCCGGTGCCGGAGGCCCAATCCCCACGGGTTCTCCTTCGTGGGGAAGCCGGATTGGGCGTCCGAAGGCCTTCTGTGCCCAGGCCCCAGCCATGCCCCCTGAGCCAGATCGGCCGCACAGCTCCGAGGCCCCGTCGCACCGACGGCCCCAAACGAGCTTCTGGCAGCTGCATTCTGCAAAGGGAAACTCTCCTCGGGCAGCAAACCACAGCCCCAACGCGCCTCGGATCTAGAAAGCAACGCAAGCCGTTTTCGCCCCCGGCCCCCCGCTCTCAATAGGGCGAACCGGGGCTGGGCTGCCCCGGGTCCCTGGGCCCTGCTGCTTTGCTGGGGGTCTCGGGTGCCCGAAACCCACTCCCCACGGGTTCTCCTTCGTGGGGAAGCAGGATTGGGCGCCCGAAGGCCTTCTGCGCCCAGGCCCCAGCCATGCCCCCTGAGCCAGCTCGGCCGCTCAGCGCCGAGGCTCCGTCGCACCGACGGCCCCAAACGAGCTTCTGGCAGCTGCATTCTGCAAAGGGAAACTCTCCTCGGGCAGCAAACCACACCCCCAACGCGCCTCGGATGGAGAAAGCCATGCAAGCCGTTTTCGCCCCCGGCCCCAGCTCTCCATAGGGCGAACCGGTGCTGGGCTGCCCCGGTTCCCTGGGCCCTGCTCCTTTGCTGGGGGTCTCGGGTGCCCGAAACCCACTCCCCACGGGTTCTCCTTCGTGGGGAAGCAGGATTGGGCGCGCGAAGACCTTCTGCGCCCAGGCCCCAGCCATGCCCCCTGAGCCAGCTCGGCCGCTTAGCGCCGAGGCCCCGTCGCACCGACGGCCCCAAACGAGCTTCTGTCAGCTGCATCCTGCAAAGCGAAACTCTCCTCGGGCAGCACTCCACAGCCGCAACGCGCCTCGGATCTTAAAAGCAACGCAAGCCGTTTTCGCCCGCGGCCCTCCGCTCTCCATAGGGCGAACCCGGACTGGGCGACCCCGGCTCCCTGGGCCCTGCTGCTTTGCTGGGGTTCTCCGGTGCCCGAGGCCCAATCCCCACGGGTTCTCCTTCGTGGGGAAGCCGGATTGGGCGTCCGAAGGCCTTCTGTGCCCAGGCCCCAGCCATGCCCCCTGAGCCAGATCGGCCGCACAGCTCCGAGGCCCCGTCGCACCGACGGCCCCAAACAAGCTTCTGGCAGCTGCATTCTGCAAAGGGAAACTCTCCTCGGGCAGCAAACCACAGCCCCAACGCGCCTCGGATCTAGAAAGCAACGCAAGCCGTTTTCGCCCCCGTCCACCGCTCTCCATAGGGCGAACCGGGACTGGGCTGCCCCGGCTCCCTGGGCCCTGCTGCTTTGCTGGGGGTCTCGGGTGCCCGAAACCCACTCCCCACGGGTTCTCCTTCGTGGGGAAGCAGGATTGGGCGCGCGAAGGCCTTCTGCGCCCAGGCCTCAGCCATGCCCCCTGAGCCAGCTCGGCCGCACAGCGCCGAGGTCCCGTCGCACCGACGGCCCCAAACGAGCTTCTGGCAGCTGCATTCTGCAAAGGGAAACTCTCCTCGGGCAGCAAACCACAGCCCCAACGCGCCTCGGATGGAGAAAGCCATGCAAGCCGTTTTCGCCCCCGGCCCCAGCTCTCCATAGGGCGAACCCGGACTGGGCGACCCCGGCTCCCTGGGCCCTGCTGCTTTGCTGGGGTTCTCCGGTGCCCGAGGCCCAATCCCCACGGGTTCTCCTTCGTGGGGAAGCCGGATTGGGCGTCCGAAGGCCTTCTGTGCCCAGGCCCCAGCCATGCCCCCTGAGCCAGATCGGCCGCACAGCTCCGAGGCCCCGTCGCACCGACGGCCCCAAACGAGCTTCTGGCAGCTGCATTCTGCAAAGGGAAACTCTCCTCGGGCAGCAAACCACAGCCCCAACGCGCCTCGGATCTAGAAAGCAACGCAAGCCGTTTTCGCCCCCGGCCCCCCGCTCTCCATAGGGCGAACCGGGGTTGGCTGCCCCGGCTCCCTGGGCCCTGCTGCTTTGCTGGGGGTCTCGGGTGCCCGAAACCCACTCCGCACGGGTTCTCCTTCGTGGGGAAGCACGATTGGGCGCGCGAAGGCCTTCTGCAACCAGGCCCCAGCCATGCCCCCTGAGCCAGCTCGGCCGCTCAGCGCCGAGGTCCCGTCGCACCGACGGCCCCAAACGAGGTTCTGGCAGCTGCATTCTGCAAAGGGAATCTCTACTCGGGCAGCAAACCACAGCCCTAACGCGCCTCGGATCGAGAAAGCAATGCAAGCCGTTTTCGCCTCTGGCACCCCGCTCACCATAGGGCGAACCGGGGCTGGGCTGCCCCGGCTCCCTGGGCCCTGCTGCTTTGCTGGGGGGCTCCGGTGCCCCAAACCCACTCCCCACGGGTTCTCCTTCGTGGGGAAAAAGGATTGGGCGCCCGAAGGCCTTCTGTGCCCAGGCGCCAGCCATGCCCCCTGAGCCAGCTCGGCCGCTCAGCGCCGAGGCCCAGTCGCACCGAAGGCCCCAAAGGAGGTTCTGGCAGCTGCATTCTGCAAAGGGAATCTCTACTCGGGCAGCAAACCACAGCCCCAACGCTCCTCGGATCGAGAAAGCAACGCAAGCCGTTTTCGCCCCCGGCCCCCAGCTCTCAATAGGGCGAACCTGGGCTGGGCTGCCCCGGCTCCCTGGGCGCTGCTGCTTTGCTGGGGGTCTCGGGTGCCCGAAACCCACTCCCCACGGGTTCTCCTTCGTGGGGAAGCAGGATTGGGCGCGCGAAGGCCTTCTGCGCCCAGGCCCCAGCCATGCCCCCTGAGCCAGCTCGGCCGCACAGCGCTTAGGTCCCGTCGCACCGACGGCCCCAAACGAGCTTCTGTCAGCTGCATCCTGCAAAGCGAAACTCTCCTCGGGCAGCACTCCACAGCCGCAACGCGCCTCGGATCTTAAAAGCAACGCAAGCCGTTTTCGCCCGCGGCCCTCCGCTCTCCATAGGGCGAACCCGGACTGGGCGACGCAGGCTCCCTGGGCCCTGCTGCTTTGCTGGGGTTCTCCGGTGCCGGAGACCCAATCCCCACGGGTTCTCCTTCGTGGGGAAGCCGGATTGGGCGTCCGAAGGCCTTCTGTGCCCAGGCCCCAGCCATGCCCCCTGAGCCAGCTCGGCCGCTCAGCGCCAAGGCTCCGTCGCACCGACGGCCCCAAACGAGCTTCTGGCAGCTGCAGTCTGCAAAGGGAAACTCTCCTCGGGCAGCAAACCACACCCCCAACGCGCCTCGGATGGAGTAAGCCATGCAAGCCGTTTTCGCCCCCGGCCCCAGCTCTCCATAGGGCGAACCGGTGCTGGGCTGCCCCGGTTCCCTGGGCCCTGCACCTTTGCTGGGGGTCTCGGGTGCCCGAAACCCACTCCCCACGGGTTCTCCTTCGAGGTGAAGCAGGATTGGGCGCGCGAAGACCTTCTGCGCCCAGGCCCCAGCCATGCCCCCTGAGCCAGCTCGGCCGCTTAGCGCCGAGGCCCCGTCGCACCGACGGCCCCAAACGAGCTTCTGTCAGCTGCATCCTGCAAAGCGAAACTCTCCTCGGGCAGCACTCCACAGCCGCAACGCGCCTCGGATCTTAAAAGCAACGCAAGCCGTTTTCGCCCGCGGCCCTCCGCTCTCCATAGGGCGAACCCGGACTGGGCGACCCCGGCTCCCTGGGCCCTGCTGCTTTGCTGGGGTTCTCCGGTGCCGGAGGCCCAATCCCCACGGGTTCTCCTTCGTGGGGAAGCCGGATTGGGCGTCCGAAGGCCTTCTGTGCCCAGGCCCCAGCCATGCCCCCTGAGCCAGATCGGCCGCACAGCTCCGAGGCCCCGTCGCACCGACGGCCCCAAACAAGCTTCTGGCAGCTGCATTCTGCAAAGGGAAACTCTCCTCGGGCAGCAAACCACAGCCCCAACGCGCCTCGGATCTAGAAAGCAACGCAAGCCGTTTTCGCCCCCGGCCCCCCGCTCTCAATAGGGCGAACCGGGGCTGGGCTGCCCCGGGTCCCTGGGCCCTGCTGCTTTGCTGGGGGTCTCGGGTGCCCGAAACCCACTCCCCACGGGTTCTCCTTCGTGGGGAAGCAGGATTGGGCGCCCGAAGGCCTTCTGCGCCCAGGCCCCAGCCATGCCCCCTGAGCCAGCTCGGCCGCTCAGCGCCGAGGCTCCGTCGCACCGACGGCCCCAAACGAGCTTCTGGCAGCTGCATTCTGCAAAGGGAAACTCTCCTCTGGCAGCAAACCACACCCCCAACGCGCCTCGGATGGAGAAAGCCATGCAAGCCGTTTTCGCCCCCGGCCCCAGCTCTCCATAGGGCGAACCGGTGCTGGGCTGCCCCGGTTCCCTGGGCCCTGCTCCTTTGCTGGGGGTCTCGGGTGCCCGAAACCCACTCCCCACGGGTTCTCCTTCGTGGGGAAGCAGGATTGGGCGCGCGAAGACCTTCTGCGCCCAGGCCCCAGCCATGCCCCCTGAGCCAGCTCGGCCGCTTAGCGCCGAGGCCCCGTCGCACCGACGGCCCCAAACGAGCTTCTGTCAGCTGCATCCTGCAAAGCGAAACTCTCCTCGGGCAGCACTCCACAGCCGCAACGCGCCTCGGATCTTAAAAGCAACGCAAGCCGTTTTCGCCCGCGGCCCTCCGCTCTCCATAGGGCGAACCCGGACTGGGCGACCCCGGCTCCCTGGGCCCTGCTGCTTTGCTGGGGTTCTCCGGTGCCGGAGGCCCAATCCCCACGGGTTCTCCTTCGTGGGGAAGCCGGATTGGGCGTCCGAAGGCCTTCTGTGCCCAGGCCCCAGCCATGCCCCCTGAGCCAGATCGGCCGCACAGCTCCGAGGCCCCGTCGCACCGACGGCCCCAAACAAGCTTCTGGCAGCTGCATTCTGCAAAGGGAAACTCTCCTCGGGCAGCAAACCACAGCCCCAACGCGCCTCGGATCTAGAAAGCAACGCAAGCCGTTTTCGCCCCCGTCCACCGCTCTCCATAGGGCGAACCGGGACTGGGCTGCCCCGGGTCCCTGGGCCCTGCTGCTTTGCTGGGGGTCTCGGGTGCCCGAAACCCACTCCCCAAGGGTTCTCCTTCGTGGGGAAGCAGGATTGGGTGCGCGAAGGCCTTCTGCGCCCAGGCCCCAGCCATGCCCCCTGAGCCAGCTCGGCCGCTCAGCACCGAGGCTCCTTCGCACTGACGGCCCCAACCGAGCGTCTGGCAGCTGCATTCTGCAAAGGGAAACTCTCCTCGGGCAGCAAACCACAGCCCCAACGCTCCTCGGATCGAGAAAGCAACGCAAGCCGTTTTCGCCCCCGGCCCCCCGCTCTCCATTGGGCGAACCGGGACTGGGCGACCCCGGATCCCTGGGCCCTGCTGCTTTGCTGGGGTTCTCCGGTGCCCGAGGCACAATCCCCACGGGTTCTCCTTCGTGGGGAAGCAGGATTGGGCGCGCGAATTCCTTCTGCACCCAGGCCCCTGCCATGCCCCCATAGCCAGCTCGGCCGCTCAGCGCCGAGTCTCCGTCGCACCGACGGCCCCAAAGGAGTTTCTGGCAGCTGCATTCTGCAAAGGGAAACTCTCCTCGGGCAGCAAACCACAGCCCTAACACGCCTCGGATCGAGAAAGCAACGCAAGCCGTTTTCGCCCCCGGCCCTCCGCTCTCAATAGGGCGAACCGGGGCTGGGCTGCCCCGGCTCCCGAGGCCCTGCTGCTTTGCTGGCGGTCTTGGGTGCCCGAAACCCACTCCCCACGGTTTCTCCTTCGTGGGGAAGCAGGATTGGGCGCCCGAAGGCCTTCTGTGCCCAGGCCCCAGCCATGCCCCCTGAGCCAGCTCGGCCGCTCAGCGCCGAGGCCCAGTCGCACCGACGGCCCCAAACGAGCTTCTGGCAGATGCATTCTGTAAAGGGAAACTCTCCTCGGGCAGCAAACCACAGCCCCAACGCGCCTCGGATCCAGAAAGCAACACAAGCCGTTATCGCCCCCGGCCCACCGCTCTCCATTGGGGAAACCGGGGCTGGGCTGCTCCGGCTCCCTGGGCCCTGCTGCTTTGCTGGGGGTCTCCGGTGCCCGAAACCCACTCCCCAAGGGTTCTCCTTCGTGCGGAAGCAGGATTAGGCGCCCGAAGGCCTTCTGTGCCCAGGCCCCAGCATGCCCCCTGAGCCAGCTCCGCCGCTCAGCGCCGAGGCCCCGTCGCACCGACGGCCCCAAACGAGCTTCTGGCAGCTGCATTCTGTAAAGGGAAACTCTCCTCGGGCAGCAAACCACAGCCCCAACGCGCCTCGGATCCAGAACGCAATGGAAGCCGTTTTCGCCCCCGGGCCACCGCTCTCCATTGGGCGAACCGGGGCTGGGCTGCCCCGGCTCCCTGGGCCCTGCTGCTTTGCTGGGGGTCTCGGGTGCCCGAAACCCACTCCCCACGGGTTCTCCTTCGTGGGGAAGCAGGATTGGGCGCGCGAAGACCTTCTGCGCCCAGGCACCAACCATGCCTTCTGTGCCAGCTCGGCCGCTTAGCGCCGAAGCTCCGTCACACTGACGGCCCCAAACGAGCTTCTGGCAGCTGCATTCTGCAAAGGGAAACTGTCCTCGGGCAGCAAACCAGCCCCAACACGCCTCGGATCGAGAAAGCAATGCAAGCCGTTTTCGCCTCTGGCACCCCGCTCACCATAGGGCGAACCGGGGCTGGCCTGCCCCGGCTCCCTGGGCCCTGCTGCTTTGCTGGGGGGCTCCGGTGCCCCAAACCCACTCCCCACGGGTTCTCCTTCGTGGGGAAAAAGGATTGGGCGCCCGAAGGCCTTCTGTGCCCAGGCGCCAGCCATGCCCCCTGAGCCAGCTCGGCCGCTCAGCGCCGAGGCCCAGTCGCACCGAAGGCCCCAAAGGAGGTTCTGGCAGCTGCATTCTGCAAAGGGAATCTCTACTCGGGCAGCAAACCACAGCCCCAACGCTCCTCGGATCGAGAAAGCAACGCAAGCCGTTTTCGCCCCCGGCCCCCCGCTCTCAATAGGGCGAACCTGGGCTGGGCTGCCCCGGCTCCCTGGGCGCTGCTGCTTTGCTGGGGGTCTCGGGTGCCCGAAACCCACTCCCCACGGGTTCTCCTTCGTGGGGAAGCAGGATTGGGCGCGCGAAGGCCTTCTGCGCCCAGGCCTCAGCCATGCCCCCTGAGCCAGCTCGGCCGCACAGCGCCGAGGTCCCGTCGCACCGACGGCCCCAAACGAGCTTCTGGCAGCTGCATTCTGCAAAGGGAAACTCTCCTCGGGCAGCAAACCACAGCCCCAACGCGCCTCGGATGGAGAAAGCCATGCAAGCCGTTTTCGCCCCCGGCCCCAGCTCTCCATAGGGCGAACCCGGACTGGGCGACCCCGGCTCCCTGGGCCCTGCTGCTTTGCTGGGGTTCTCCGGTGCCGGAGGCCCAATCCCCACGGGTTCTCCTTCGTGGGGAAGCCGGATTGGGCGTCCGAAGGCCTTCTGTGCCCAGGCCCCAGCCATGCCCCCTGAGCCAGATCGGCCGCACAGCTCCGAGGCCCCGTCGCACCGACGGCCCCAAACGAGCTTCTGGCAGCTGCATTCTGCAAAGGGAAACTCTCCTCGGGCAGCAAACCACAGCCCCAACGCGCCTCGGATCTAGAAAGCAACGCAAGCCGTTTTCGCCCCCGGCCCCCCGCTCTCAATAGGGCGAACCGGGGCTGGGCTGCCCCGGCTCCCTGGGCCCTGCTGCTTTGCTGGGGGTCTCGGGTGCCCGAAACCCACTCCGCACGGGTTCTCCTTCGTGGGGAAGCACGATTGGGCGCGCGAAGGCCTTCTGCAACCAGGCCCCAGCCATGCCCCCTGAGCCAGCTCGGCCGCTCAGCGCCGAGGTCCCGTCGCACCGACGGCCCCAAACGAGGTTCTGGCAGCTGCATTCTGCAAATGGAATCTCTCCTCTGGCAGCAAACCACAGCCCTAACGCGCCTCGGATCGAGAAAGCAATGCAAGCCGTTTTCGCCTCTGGCACCCCGCTCACCATAGGTTGAACCGGGGCTGGGCTGCCCCGGCTCCCTGGGCCCTGCTGCTTTGCTGGGGGGCTCCGGTGCCCCAAACCCACTCCCCACGGGTTCTCCTTCGTGGGGAAAAAGGATTGGGCGCCCGAAGGCCTTCTGTGCCCAGGCGCCAGCCATGCCCCCTGAGCCAGCTCGGCCGCTCAGCGCCGAGGCCCAGTCGCACCGAAGGCCCCAAAGGAGGTTCTGGCAGCTGCATTCTGCAAAGGGAATCTCTACTCGGGCAGCAAACCACAGCCCCAACGCTCCTCGGATCGAGAAAGCAACGCAAGCCGTTTTCGCCCCCGGCCCCCAGCTCTCAATAGGGCGAACCTGGGCTGGGCTGCCCCGGCTCCCTGGGCGCTGCTGCTTTGCTGGGGTTCTCCGGTGCCGGAGGCCCAATCCCCACGGGTTCTCCTTCGTGGGGAAGCCGGATTGGGCGTCCGAAGGCCTTCTGTGCCCAGGCCCCAGCCATGCCCCCTGAGCCAGATCGGCCGCACAGCTCCGAGGCCCCGTCGCACCGACGGCCCCAAACAAGCTTCTGGCAGCTGCATTCTGCAAAGGGAAACTCTCCTCGGGCAGCAAACCACAGCCCCAACGCGCCTCGGATCTAGAAAGCAACGCAAGCCGTTTTCGCCCCCGGCCCCCCGCTCTCAATAGGGCGAACCAGGGCTGGGCTGCCCCGGGTCCCTGGGCCCTGCTGCTTTGCTGGGGGTCTCGGGTGCCCGAAACCCACTCCGCACGGGTTCTCCTTCGTGGAGAAGCAGGATTGGGCGCGCGATGGCCTTCTGCGCCCAGGCCCCAGCCATGCCCCCTGAGCCAGCTCGGCCGCTCAGCGCCAAAGTCCCGTCGCACCGACGGCCCCAAACGAGGTTCTGGCAGCTGCATTCTGCAAAGGGAATCTCTCCTCTGGCAGCAAACCACAGCCCTAACGCGCCTCGGATCGAGAAAGCAATGCAAGCCGTTTTCGCCTCTGGCACCCCGCTCAACATAGGTTGAACCGGGGCTGGGCTGCCCCGGCTCCCTGGGCCCTGCTGCTTTGCTGGGGGGCTCCGGTGCCCGAAACCCACTCCGCACGGGTTCTCCTTCGTGGGGAAGCAGGATTGGGCGCGCGAAGGCCTTCTGCGCCCAGGCCCCAGCCATGCCCCCTGAGCCAGCTCGGCCGCTCTGCGCCGAGGCTCCGTCGCACCGACGGCCCCAAACGAGCTTCTGGCAGCTGCAGTCTGCAAAGGGAAACTCTCCTCGGGCAGCAAACCACACCCCCAACGCGCCTCGGATGGAGAAAGCCATGCAAGCCGTTTTCGCCCCCGGCCCCAACTCTCCATAGGGCGAACCGGTGCTGGGCTGCCCCGGTTCCCTGGGCCCTGCTCCTTTGCTGGGGGTCTCGGGTGCCCGAAACCCACTCCCCACGGGTTCTCCTTCGTGGTGAAGCAGGATTGGGCGCGCGAAGGCCTTCTGTGCCCAGGCCCCAGCCATGCCCCCTGAGCCAGCTCGGCCGCTCAGCGCCGAGGCCCAGTCGCACCGACGGCCCCAAACGAGCTTCTGGCAGATGCATTCTGTAAAGGGAAACTCTCCTCGGGCAGCAAACCACAGCCCCAACGCGCCTCGGATCCAGAACGCAACGGAAGCCGTTTTCTCCCCCGGGCCACCGCTCTCCATTGGGCGAACCGGGGCTGGGCTGCCCCGGCTCCCTGGGCCCTGCTGCTTTGCTGGGGGTCTCGGGTGCCCGAAACCCACTCCCCACGGGTTCTCCTTCGTGGGGAAGCAGGATTGGGCGCGCGAAGACCTTCTGCGCCCAGGCACCAACCATGCCTCCGGGGCCAGCTCGGCCGCTCAGCGCCGAAGCTCCGTCACACTGACGGCCCCAAACGAGCTTCTGGCAGCTGCATTCTGCAAAGGGAAACTATCCTCGGGCAGCAAACCAGCCCCAACACGCCTCGGATCGAGAAAGCAACGCAAGCCGTTTTCGCCCCCGGCCCTCCGCTCTCCATAGGGCGAACCGGGGCTGGGCTGCCCCGGCTCCCGGGGCCCTGCTGCTTTGATGGGGGTCTCGCGTAGCCGAAACCCACTCCCCACGGGTTCTCCTTCGTGGGGAAGCAGGATCGGTCGCGCGAAGACCTTCTGCGCCCAGGCACCAACCATGCCCTGAGCCATCTCGGCCGCTCAGCGCCGAGGCTCCGTCGCACCGACGGCCCCAAACGAGCTTCTGGCAGCTGCATTCTGCAAATGGAAACTCTCCTCGGGCAGCAAACCACAGCCCCAACACGCCTCGGATCGAGAAAGCAACGCAAGCCGTTTTCGCCCCCGGCCCTCCGCACTCCATAGGGCGAACCGGGGCTGGGCTGCCCCGGCTCCCTGGGCCCTGCTGCTTTGCTGGTGGTCTCGGGTGCCCGAAACCCACTCCCCACGGGTTCTCCTTCGTGGGGAAGCAGGATTGGGCGCCCGAAAGCCTTCTGTGCCCAGGCCCCAGCCATGCCCCCTGAGCCAGCTCGGCCGCTCAGCGCCGAGGCCCAGTCGCACCGACGGCCCCAAACGAGCTTCTGGCAGCTGCATTCTGTAAAGGGAAACTCTCCTCGGGCAGCAAACCACAGCCCCAACGCGCCTCGAATCCAGAAAGCAACGCAAGCCGTTTTCGCCCCCGGCCCACCGCTCTCCATTGGGGAAACCGGGGCTGGGCTGCCCCGGCTCCCTGGGCCCTGCTGCTTTGCTGGGGGTCTTGGGTGCCCGAAACCCACTCCCCACGGGTTCTCCTTCGTGGGGAAGCAGGATTGGGCGCGCGAAGACCTTCTGCGCCCAGGCACCATCCATGCCCCCTGAGGCAGCTCGGCCGCTCAGCGCCGAGGCCCCGTTACACCGATGGTCCAAACGAGCTTCTGGCAGCTGCATTCTGCAAAGGGAAACTCTCCTCGGGCAGCAAACCACAGCCCCAACGCGCCTCGCATCCAGAAAGCAACGCAAGCCTTTTTCGCCCCCGGGCCACCGCTCTCCATAGGGCGAACAGGGGCTGGGCTGCCCCGGCTCCCTGGGACCTGCTGCTTTGCTGGGGGTCTCCGGTGCCCGAGGCCCAATCCCCACGGGTTCTCCTTCATGGGGAAGCCGGATTGGGCGTCCGAAGGCCTTCTGTGCCCAGGCCCCAGCCATGCCCCCTGAGCCAGATCGGCCGCACAGCTCCGAGGCCCCGTCGCACCGACGGCCCCAAACGAGCTTCTGGCGGCTGCATTTTGTAAAGGGAAACTCTCCTCGGGCAGCAAACCACATCCCCAACGCGCCTCGGATCCAGAAAGCAACGCAAGCCGTGTTCGCCCCCGGCCCACCGCTCTCCATTGGGCGAACCGGGGCTGGGCAGCCCCGGCTCCCTGGGCCCTGCTGCTTTGCTGGGGGTCTCGGATGCCCGAAACCCACTCCCCACGGCTTCTCCTTCGTGGGGAAGCAGGATTCGGCGCGCGAAGACCTTCTGCGCCCAGGCACCAACAATGCCCCCTGAGCCAGCTCGGCCGCTCAGCGCCGAGGCTCCGTCGCACCGACGGCCCCAAACGAGCTTCTGGCGGCTGCATTCTGCAAAGGGAAACTCTCCTCGGGCAGCAAACCACAGCCCCAACGCGCCTCGGATCGAGAAAGCAATGCAAGCCGTTTTCGCCCCCGGCCCCCGCTCTCCATAGGGCGAACCCGGACTGGGCGACCCCGGCTCCCTGGGCCCTGCTGCTTTGCTGGGGGTCTCGGGTGCCAGAAACCCACTCCCCACGGGTTCTCCTTTGTGGGGAAGCAGGATTGGGCGCGCGAAGACCTTCTGAGCGCAGGCACCAACCATGCCTCCGGGGCCAGCTCGGCCGCTCAGCGCCGAGGCTCCGTCACACCGACGGTCCCAAACGAGCTTCTGGCAGCTGCATTCTGCAAAGGGAAACTCTCCTCGGGCAGCAAACCACAGCCCCAACGCGCCTCGGATCTTAAAAGCAACGCAAGCCGTTTTCGCCCGCGGCCTTCCGCTCTCCATAGGGCGAACCGGGGCTGGGCTGCCCCGGCTCCCGAGGCCCTGCTGCTTTGCTGGGGGTCTCGGGTGCCCGAAACCCACTCCCCACGGGTTCTCCTTCGTGGGGAAGCAGGATTGGGCGCGCGAAGACCTTCTGCGCCCAGGCACCAACCATGCCTCCGGGGCCAGCTCGGCCGCTCAGCGCCGAGGCTCCGTCACACCGACGGTCCCAAACGAGCTTCTGGCAGCTGCATTCTGCAAAGGGAAACTCTCCTCGGGCAGCAAACCACAGCCCCAACGCGCCTCGGATCTTAAAAGCAACGCAAGCCGTTTTCGCCCGCGGCCCTCCGCTCTCAATAGGGCGAACCGGGGCTGGGCTGCCCCGGCTCCCGAGGCCCTGCTGCTTTGCTGGGTGTCTCGGGTGCCCGAAACCCACTCCCCACGGGTTCTCCTTCGTGGGGAAGCAGGATTGGGCGCGCGAAGACCTTCTGCGCCCAGGCACCAACCATGCCCTGAGCCAGCTCGGCCGCTCAGCGCCGAGGCTCCGTCGCACCGACGGCCCCAAACGAGCTTCTGGCAGCTGCATTCTGCAAAGGGAAACTCTCCTCGGGCAGCAAACCACAGCCCCAACACGCCTCGGATCGAGAAAGCAACGCAAGCCGTTTTCGCCCCCGGCCCTCCGCACTCCATAGGGCGAACCGGGGCTGGGCTGCCCCGGCTCCCTGGGCCCTGCTGCTTTGCTGGGGGTCTCGGGTGCCCGAAACCCACTCCCCACGGGTTCTCCTTCGTGGGGAAGCCGGATTGGGCGCCCGAAGGCCTTCTGTGCCCAGGCCCCAGCCATGCCCCCTGAGCCAGCTCGGCCGCTCAGCGCCGAGGCCCAGTCGCACCGACGGCCCCAAACGAGCTTCTGGCAGCTGCATTCTGTAAAGGGAAACTCTCCTCGGGCAGCAAACCACAGCCCCAACGCGCCTCGGATCCAGAAAGCAACGCAAGCCGTTTTCGCCCCCGGCCCACCGCTCTCCATTGGGGAAACCGGGGCTGGGCTGCCCCGGCTCCCTGGGCCCTGCTGCTTTGCTGGGGGTCTTGGGTGCCCGAAACCCACTCCCCACGGGTTCTCCTTCGTGGGGAAGCAGGATTGGGCGCGCGAAGACCTTCTGCGCCCAGGCACCATCCATGCCCCCTGAGGCAGCTCGGCCGCTCAGCGCCGAGGCCCCGTTACACCGATGGTCCAAACGAGCTTCTGGCAGCTGCATTCTGCAAAGGGAAACTCTCCTCGGGCAGCAAACCACAGCCCCAACGCGCCTCGCATCGAGAAAGCAACGCAAGCCTTTTTCGCCCCCGGGCCACCGCTCTCCATAGGGCGAACAGGGGCTGGGCTGCCCCGGCTCCCTGGGACCTGCTGCTTTGCTGGGGGTCTCCGGTGCCCGAGGCCCAATCCCCACGGGTTCTCCTTCATGGGGAAGCCGGATTGGGCGTCCGAAGGCCTTCTGTGCCCAGGCCCCAGCCATGCCCCCTGAGCCAGATCGGCCGCACAGCTCCGAGGCCCCGTCACACCGACGGCCCCAAACGAGCTTCTGGCGGCTGCATTTTGTAAAGGGAAACTCTCCTCGGGCAGCAAACCACATCCCCAACGCGCCTCGGATCCAGAAAGCAACGCAAGCCGTGTTCGCCCCCGGCCCACCGCTCTCCATTGGGCGAACCGGGGCTGGGCAGCCCCGGCTCCCTGGGCCCTGCTGCTTTGCTGGGGGTCTCGGATGCCCGAAACCCACTCCCCACGGGTTCTCCTTCGTGGGGAAGCAGGATTCGGCGCGCGAAGACCTTCTGAGCGCAGGCACCAACCATGCCTCCGGGGCCAGCTCGGCCGCTCAGCGCCGAGGCTCCGTCACACCGACGGCCCCAAACGAGCTTCTGGCAGCTGCATTCTGCAAAGGGAAACTCTCCTCGGGCAGCAAACCACAGCCCCAACGCGCCTCGGATCTTAAAAGCAACGCAAGCCGTTTTCGCCCGCGGCCTTCCGCTCTCCATAGGGCGAACCGGGGCTGGGCTGCCCCGGCTCCCGAGGCCCTGCTGCTTTGCTGGGGGTCTCGGGTGCCCGAAACCCACTCCCCACGGGTTCTCCTTCGTGGGGAAGCAGGATTGGGCGCGCGAAGACCTTCTGCGCCCAGGCACCAACCATGCCTCCGGGGCCAGCTCGGCCGCTCAGCGCCGAGGCTCCGTCACACCGACGGTCCCAAACGAGCTTCTGGCAGCTGCATTCTGCAAAGGGAAACTCTCCTCGGGCAGCAAACCACAGCCCCAACGCGCCTCGGATCTTAAAAGCAACGCAAGCCGTTTTCGCCCGCGGCCCTCCGCTCTCAATAGGGTGAACCGGGGCTGGGCTGCCCCGGCTCCCGAGGCCCTGCTGCTTTGCTGGGGGTCTCGGGTGCCCGAAACCCACTCCCCACGGGTTCTCCTTCGTGGGGAAGCAGGATTGGGCGCGCGAAGACCTTCTGCGCCCAGGCACCAACCATGCCCTGAGCCAGCTCGGCCGCTCAGCGCCGAGGCTCCGTCGCACCGACGGCCCCAAACGAGCTTCTGGCAGCTGCATTCTGCAAAGGGAAACTCTCCTCGGGCAGCAAACCACAGCCCCAACACGCCTCGGATCGAGAAAGCAACGCAAGCCGTTTTCGCCCCCGGCCCTCCGCACTCCATAGGGCGAACCGGGGCTGGGCTGCCCCGGCTCCCTGGGCCCTGCTGCTTTGCTGGGGGTCTCGGGTGCCCGAAACCCACTCCCCACGGGTTCTCCTTCGTGGGGAAGCCGGATTGGGCGCCCGAAGGCCTTCTGTGCCCAGGCCCCAGCCATGCCCCCTGAGCCAGCTCGGCCGCTCAGCGCCGAGGCCCAGTCGCACCGACGGCCCCAAACGAGCTTCTGGCAGCTGCATTCTGTAAAGGGAAACTCTCCTCGGGCAGCAAACCACAGCCCCAACGCGCCTCGGATCCAGAAAGCAACGCAAGCCGTTTTCGCCCCCGGCCCACCGCTCTCCATTGGGGAAACCGGGGCTGGGCTGCCCCGGCTCCCTGGGCCCTGCTGCTTTGCTGGGGGTCTTGGGTGCCCGAAACCCACTCCCCACGGGTTCTCCTTCGTGGGGAAGCAGGATTGGGCGCGCGAAGACCTTCTGCGCCCAGGCACCATCCATGCCCCCTGAGGCAGCTCGGCCGCTCAGCGCCGAGGCCCCATTACACCGATGGTCCAAACGAGCTTCTGGCAGCTGCATTCTGCAAAGGGAAACTCTCCTCGGGCAGCAAACCACAGCCCCAACGCGCCTCGCATCGAGAAAGCAACGCAAGCCTTTTTCGCCCCCGGGCCACCGCTCTCCATAGGGCGAACAGGGGCTGGGCTGCCCCGGCTCCCTGGGACCTGCTGCTTTGCTGGGGGTCTCCGGTGCCCGAGGCCCAATCCCCACGGGTTCTCCTTCATGGGGAAGCCGGATTGGGCGTCCGAAGGCCTTCTGTGCCCAGGCCCCAGCCATGCCCCCTGAGCCAGATCGGCCGCACAGCTCCGAGGCCCCGTCGCACCGACGGCCCCAAACGAGCTTCTGGCGGCTGCATTTTGTAAAGGGAAACTCTCCTCCGGCAGCAAACCACATCCCCAACGCGCCTCGGATCCAGAAAGCAACGCAAGCCGTGTTCGCCCCCGGCCCACCGCTCTCCATTGGGCGAACCGGGGCTGGGCAGCCCCGGCTCCCTGGGCCCTGCTGCTTTGCTGGGGGTCTCGGATGCCCGAAACCCACTCCCCACGGGTTCTCCTTCGTGGGGAAGCAGGATTCGGCGCGCGAAGACCTTCTGCGCCCAGGCACCAACAATGCCCCCTGAGCCAGCTCGTCCGCTCAGCGCCGAGGCACCGTCGCACCGACGGCCCCAAACGAGCTTCTGGCAGCTGCATTCTGCAAAGGGAAACTCTCCTCGGGCAGCAAACCACAGCCCCAACGCGCCTCCAATCGAAAAAGCAACGCAAGCCGTTTTCGCCTCCGGCACCCCGCTCACCGTAGGGAGAACCGGGGCTGGGCTGCCCCGGCTCCCTGGGCCCTGCTGCTTTGCTGGGGGTCTCGGGTGCCCAAAACCCACTCCCCACGGGTTCTCCTTCGTGGGGAAGCAGGATTGGGCGCGAGAAGGCCTTCTGCGCCCAGACCACAGCCATGCACCCTGAGCCAGCTCGGCCGCTCAGCGCCGAGGCCCCGTTACACCGATGGTCCAAACGAGCTTCTGGCAGCTGCATTCTGCAAAGGGAAACTCTCCTCGGGCAGCAAACCACAGCCCCAACGCGCCTCGCATCGAGAAAGCAACGCAAGCCTTTTTCGCCCCCGGCCCCCCGCTCTCCATAGGGCGAACAGGGGCTGGGCTTCCCCGGCTCCCTGGGCCCTGCTGCTTTGCTGGGGGTCTCCGGTGCCCGAAACCCACTCCCCACGGGTTCTCCTTCGTGGGGAAGCAGGATTGGGCGCGGAAAGTCCTTCTGCGCCCAGGCCCCAACCATGCCCCCTGAGCCAGCTCGGCCGCTCAGCCCCGAGGCCCCGTCGCACCGACGGCCCCAAACGAGCTTCTGTCAGCTGCATTCTGCAAAGCGAAACTCTCCTCCGGCAGCAAACCACAGCCGCAACGCGCCTCGGATCTTAAAAGCAACGCAAGCCGTTTTCGCCCGCGGCCCTCCGCTCTCCATAGGGCGAACCCGGACTGGGCGACCCCGGCTCCCTGGGCCCTGCTGCTTTGCTGGGGTTCTCCGGTGCCCGAGGCCCAATCCCCACGGGTTCTCCTTCGTGGGGAAGCCGGATTCGGCGCCCGAAGTCCTTCTGTGCCCAGGCCCCAGCCATGCCCCCTGAGCCAGATTGGCCGCACAGCTCCGTGGCCCTGTCACACCGACGGCCCCAAACGAGCTTCTGGCAGCTGCATTCTGCAAAGGGAATCTCTCCTCGGGCAGCAAACCACAGCCCCAACGCGCCTCGCATCGAGAAAGCAACGCAAGCCGTTTTCGCCCCCGGCCCCCCGCTCTCCGTAGGGCGAACAGGGGCTGGGCTGCCCCGGCTCCCTGGGCCCTGCTGCTTTGCTGGGGGTCTCGGATGCCCGAAACCCACTCCCCACGGGTTCTCCTTCGTGGGGAAGCAGGATTTGGCGCGCGAAGACCTTCTTCGCCCAGGCACCAACAATGCCCCCTGAGCCAGCTCGGCCGCTCAGCGCCGAGGCTCCGTCGCACCGACGGCCCCAAACGAGCTTCTGGCAGCTGCATTCTGCAAAGGGAAACTCTCCTCGGGCAGCAAACCACAGCCCCAACGCGCCTCCAATCGAAAAAGCAACGCAAGCCGTTTTCGCCCGCGGCCTTCCGCTCTCCATAGGGCGAACCGGGGCTGGGCTGCCCCGGCTCCCTGGGCCCTGCTGCTTTGCTGGGGGTCTCGGGTGCCCGAAACCCACTCCCCACGGGTTCTCCTTCGTGGGGAAGCAGGATTGGGCGCGCGAAGACCTTCTGCGCCCAGGCACCAACCATGCCTCCGGGGCCAGCTCGGCCGCTCAGCGCCGAGGCTCCGTCACACCGACGGTCCCAAACGAGCTTCTGGCAGCTGCATTCTGCAAAGGGAAACTCTCCTCGGGCAGCAAACCACAGCCCCAACGCGCCTCGGATCTTAAAAGCAACGCAAGCCGTTTTCGCCCGCGGCCCTCCGCTCTCAATAGGGTGAACCGGGGCTGGGCTGCCCCGGCTCCCGAGGCCCTGCTGCTTTGCTGGGGGTCTCGGGTGCCCGAAACCCACTCCCCACGGGTTCTCCTTCGTGGGGAAGCAGGATTGGGCGCGCGAAGACCTTCTGCGCCCAGGCACCAACCATGCCCTGAGCCAGCTCGGCCGCTCAGCGCCGAGGCTCCGTCGCACCGACGGCCCCAAACGAGCTTCTGGCAGCTGCATTCTGCAAAGGGAAACTCTCCTCGGGCAGCAAACCACAGCCCCAACGCGCCTCGGATGGAGAAAGCCATGCAAGCCGTTTTCGCCCCCGGCCCCCATCTCTCCATAGGGCGAACCCGGACTGGGCGACCCCGGCTCCCTGGGCCCTGCTGCTTTGCTGGGGTTCTCCGGTGCCGGAGGCCCAATCCCCACGGGTTCTCCTTCGTGGGGAAGCCGGATTGGGCGTCCGAAGGCCTTCTGTGCCCAGGCCCCAGCCATGCCCCCTGAGCCAGATCGGCCGCACAGCTCCGAGGCCCCGTCGCACCGACGGCCCCAAACGAGCTTCTGGCAGCTGCATTCTGCAAAGGGAAACTCTCCTCGGGCAGCAAACCACAGCCCCAACGCGCCTCGGATCTAGAAAGCAACGCAAGCCGTTTTCGCCCCCGGCCCCCCGCTCTCAATAGGGCGAACCGGGGCTGGGCTGCCCCGGCTCCCTGGGCCCTGCTGCTTTGCTGGGGGTCTCGGGTGCCCGAAACCCACTCCGCACGGGTTCTCCTTCGTGGGGAAGCACGATTGGGCGCGCGAAGGCCTTCTGCAACCAGGCCCCAGCCATGCCCCCTGAGCCAGCTCGGCCGCTCAGCGCCGAGGTCCCGTCGCACCGACGGCCCCAAACGAGGTTCTGGCAGCTGCATTCTGCAAATGGAATCTCTCCTCTGGCAGCAAACCACAGCCCTAACGCGCCTCGGATCGAGAAAGCAATGCAAGCCGTTTTCGCCTCTGGCACCCCGCTCACCATAGGTTGAACCGGGGCTGGGCTGCCCCGGCTCCCTGGGCCCTGCTGCTTTGCTGGGGGGCTCCGGTGCCCCAAACCCACTCCCCACGGGTTCTCCTTCGTGGGGAAAAAGGATTGGGCGCCCGAAGGCCTTCTGTGCCCAGGCGCCAGCCATGCCCCCTGAGCCAGCTCGGCCGCTCAGCGCCGAGGCCCAGTCGCACCGAAGGCCCCAAAGGAGGTTCTGGCAGCTGCATTCTGCAAAGGGAATCTCTACTCGGGCAGCAAACCACAGCCCCAACGCTCCTCGGATCGAGAAAGCAACGCAAGCCGTTTTCGCCCCCGGCCCCCAGCTCTCAATAGGGCGAACCTGGGCTGGGCTGCCCCGGCTCCCTGGGCGCTGCTGCTTTGCTGGGGTTCTCCGGTGCCGGAGGCCCAATCCCCACGGGTTCTCCTTCGTGGGGAAGCCGGATTGGGCGTCCGAAGGCCTTCTGTGCCCAGGCCCCAGCCATGCCCCCTGAGCCAGATCGGCCGCACAGCTCCGAGGCCCCGTCGCACCGACGGCCCCAAACAAGCTTCTGGCAGCTGCATTCTGCAAAGGGAAACTCTCCTCGGGCAGCAAACCACAGCCCCAACGCGCCTCGGATCTAGAAAGCAACGCAAGCCGTTTTCGCCCCCGGCCCCCCGCTCTCAATAGGGCGAACCAGGGCTGGGCTGCCCCGGGTCCCTGGGCCCTGCTGCTTTGCTGGGGGTCTCGGGTGCCCGAAACCCACTCCGCACGGGTTCTCCTTCGTGGAGAAGCAGGATTGGGCGCGCGATGGCCTTCTGCGCCCAGGCCCCAGCCATGCCCCCTGAGCCAGCTCGGCCGCTCAGCGCCAAAGTCCCGTCGCACCGACGGCCCCAAACGAGGTTCTGGCAGCTGCATTCTGCAAAGGGAATCTCTCCTCTGGCAGCAAACCACAGCCCTAACGCGCCTCGGATCGAGAAAGCAATGCAAGCCGTTTTCGCCTCTGGCACCCCGCTCAACATAGGTTGAACCGGGGCTGGGCTGCCCCGGCTCCCTGGGCCCTGCTGCTTTGCTGGGGGGCTCCGGTGCCCGAAACCCACTCCGCACGGGTTCTCCTTCGTGGGGAAGCAGGATTGGGCGCGCGAAGGCCTTCTGCGCCCAGGCCCCAGCCATGCCCCCTGAGCCAGCTCGGCCGCTCTGCGCCGAGGCTCCGTCGCACCGACGGCCCCAAACGAGCTTCTGGCAGCTGCAGTCTGCAAAGGGAAACTCTCCTCGGGCAGCAAACCACACCCCCAACGCGCCTCGGATGGAGAAACCATGCAAGCCGTTTTCGCCCCCGGCCCCAACTCTCCATAGGGCGAACCGGTGCTGGGCTGCCCCGGTTCCCTGGGCCCTGCTCCTTTGCTGGGGGTCTCGGGTGCCCGAAACCCACTCCCCACGGGTTCTCCTTCGTGGTGAAGCAGGATTGGGCGCGCGAAGGCCTTCTGTGCCCAGGCCCCAGCCATGCCCCCTGAGCCAGCTCGGCCGCTCAGCGCCGAGGCCCAGTCGCACCGACGGCCCCAAACGAGCTTCTGGCAGATGCATTCTGTAAAGGGAAACTCTCCTCGGGCAGCAAACCACAGCCCCAACGCGCCTCGGATCCAGAAAGCAACACAAGCCGTTATCGCCCCCGGCCCACCGCTCTCCATTGGGGAAACCGGGGCTGGGCTGCCCCGGCTCCCTGGGCCCTGCTGCTTTGCTGGGGGTCTCCGGTGCCCGAAACCCACTCCCCAAGGGTTCTCCTTCGTGCGGAAGCAGGATTGGGCGCCCGAAGGCCTTCTGTGCCCAGGCCCCAGCATGCCCCCTGAGCCAGCTCCGCCGCTCAGCGCCGAGGCCCCGTCGCACCGACGGCCCCAAACGAGCTTCTGGCAGCTGCATTCTGTAAAGGGAAACTCTCCTCGGGCAGCAAACCACAGCCCCAACGCGCCTCGGATCCAGAACGCAACGGAAGCCGTTTTCTCCCCCGGGCCACCGCTCTCCATTGGGCGAACCGGGGCTGGGCTGCCCCGGCTCCCTGGGCCCTGCTGCTTTGCTGGGGGTCTCGGGTGCCCGAAACCCACTCCCCACGGGTTCTCCTTCGTGGGGAAGCAGGATTGGGCGCGCGAAGACCTTCTGCGCCCAGGCACCAACCATGCCTCCGGGGCCAGCTCGGCCGCTTAGCGCCGAAGCTCCGTCACACTGACGGCCCCAAACGAGCTTCTGGCAGCTGCATTCTGCAAAGGGAAACTATCCTCGGGCAGCAAACCAGCCCCAACACGCCTCGGATCGAGAAAGCAACGCAAGCCGTTTTCGCCCCCGGCCCTCCGCTCTCCATAGGGCGAACCGGGGCTGGGCTGCCCCGGCTCCCGGGGCCCTGCTGCTTTGATGGGGGTCTCGCGTAGCCGAAACCCACTCCCCACGGGTTCTCCTTCGTGGGGAAGCAGGATCGGTCGCGCGAAGACCTTCTGCGCCCAGGCACCAACCATGCCCTGAGCCATCTCGGCCGCTCAGCGCCGAGGCTCCGTCGCACCGACGGCCCCAAACGAGCTTCTGGCAGCTGCATTCTGCAAATGGAAACTCTCCTCCGGCAGCAAACCACAGCCCCAACACGCCTCGGATCGAGAAAGCAACGCAAGCCGTTTTCGCCCCCGGCCCTCCGCACTCCATAGGGCGAACCGGGGCTGGGCTGCCCCGGCTCCCTGGGCCCTGCTGCTTTGCTGGTGGTCTCGGGTGCCCGAAACCCACTCCCCACGGGTTCTCCTTCGTGGGGAAGCAGGATTGGGCGCCCGAAGGCCTTCTGTGCCCAGGCCCCAGCCATGCCCCCTGAGCCAGCTCGGCCGCTCAGCGCCGAGGCCCAGTCGCACCGACGGCCCCAAACGAGCTTCTGGCAGCTGCATTCTGTAAAGGGAAACTCTCCTCGGGCAGCAAACCACAGCCCCAACGCGCCTCGAATCCAGAAAGCAACGGAAGCCGTTTTCTCCCCCGGGCCACCGCTCTCCATTGGGCGAACCGGGGCTGGGCTGCCCCGGCTCCCTGGGCCCTGCTGCTTTGCTGGGGGTCTTGGGTGCCCGAAACCCACTCCCCACGGGTTCTCCTTCGTGGGGAAGCAGGATTGGGCGCGCGAAGACCTTCTGCGCCCAGGCACCATCCATGCCCCCTGAGGCAGCTCGGCCGCTCAGCGCCGAGGCCCCGTTACACCGATGGTCCAAACGAGCTTCTGGCAGCTGCATTCTGCAAAGGGAAACTCTCCTCGGGCAGCAAACCACAGCCCCAACGCGCCTCGCATCCAGAAAGCAACGCAAGCCTTTTTCGCCCCCGGGCCACCGCTCTCCATAGGGCGAACCGGGGCTGGGCTGCCCCGGCTCCCTGGGACCTGCTGCTTTGCTGGGGGTCTCCGGTGCCCGAGGCCCAATCCCCACGGGTTCTCCTTCATGGGGAAGCCGGATTGGGCGTCCGAAGGCCTTCTGTGCCCAGGCCCCAGCCATGCCCCCTGAGCCAGATCGGCCGCACAGCTCCGAGGCCCCGTCGCACCGACGGCCCCAAACGAGCTTCTGGCGGCTGCATTTTGTAAAGGGAAACTCTCCTCGGGCAGCAAACCACATCCCCAACGCGCCTCGGATCCAGAAAGCAACGCAAGCCGTGTTCGCCCCCGGCCCACCGCTCTCCATTGGGCGAACCGGGGCTGGGCAGCCCCGGCTCCCTGGGCCCTGCTGCTTTGCTGGGGGTCTCGGATGCCCGAAACCCACTCCCCACGGCTTCTCCTTCGTGGGGAAGCAGGATTCGGCGCGCGAAGACCTTCTGCGCCCAGGCACCAACAATGCCCCCTGAGCCAGCTCGGCCGCTCAGCGCCGAGGCTCCGTCGCACCGACGGCCCCAAACGAGCTTCTGGCGGCTGCATTCTGCAAAGGGAAACTCTCCTCGGGCAGCAAACCACAGCCCCAACGCGCCTCGGATCGAGAAAGCAATGCAAGCCGTATTCGCCCACGGCCCCCGCTCTCCATAGGGCGAACCAGGACTGGGCGACCCCGGCTCCCTGGGCCCTGCTGCTTTGCTGGGGGTCTCGGGTGCCAGAAACCCACTCCCCACGGGTTCTCCTTTGTGGGGAAGCAGGATTGGGCGCGCGAAGACCTTCTGAGCGCAGGCACCAACCATGCCTCCGGGGCCAGCTCGGCCGCTCAGCGCCGAGGCTCCGTCACACCGACGGTCCCAAACGAGCTTCTGGCAGCTGCATTCTGCAAAGGGAAACTCTCCTCGGGCAGCAAACCACAGCCCCAACGCGCCTCGGATCTTAAAAGCAACGCAAGCCGTTTTCGCCCGCGGCCTTCCGCTCTCCATAGGGCGAACCGGGGCTGGGCTGCCCCGGCTCCCGAGGCCCTGCTGCTTTGCTGGGGGTCTCGGGTGCCCGAAACCCACTCCCCACGGGTTCTCCTTCGTGGGGAAGCAGGATTGGGCGCGCGAAGACCTTCTGCGCCCAGGCACCAACCATGCCTCCGGGGCCAGCTCGGCCGCTCAGCGCCGAGGCTCCGTCACACCGACGGTCCCAAACGAGCTTCTGGCAGCTGCATTCTGCAAAGGGAAACTCTCCTCGGGCAGCAAACCACAGCCCCAACGCGCCTCGGATCTTAAAAGCAACGCAAGCCGTTTTCGCCCGCGGCCCTCCGCTCTCAATAGGGCGAACCGGGGCTGGGCTGCCCCGGCTCCCGAGGCCCTGCTGCTTTGCTGGGTGTCTCGGGTGCCCGAAACCCACTCCCCACGGGTTCTCCTTCGTGGGGAAGCAGGATTGGGCGCGCGAAGACCTTCTGCGCCCAGGCACCAACCATGCCCTGAGCCAGCTCGGCCGCTCAGCGCCGAGGCTCCGTCGCACCGACGGCCCCAAACGAGCTTCTGGCAGCTGCATTCTGCAAAGGGAAACTCTCCTCGGGCAGCAAACCACAGCCCCAACACGCCTCGGATCGAGAAAGCAACGCAAGCCGTTTTCGCCCCCGGCCCTCCGCACTCCATAGGGCGAACCGGGGCTGGGCTGCCCCGGCTCCCTGGGCCCTGCTGCTTTGCTGGGGGTCTCGGGTGCCCGAAACCCACTCCCCACGGGTTCTCCTTCGTGGGGAAGCCGGATTGGGCGCGCGAAGGCCTTCTGTGCCCAGGCCCCAGCCATGCCCCCTGAGCCAGCTCGGCCGCTCAGCGCCGAGGCCCAGTCGCACCGACGGCCCCAAACGAGCTTCTGGCAGCTGCATTCTGTAAAGGGAAACTCTCCTCGGGCAGCAAACCACAGCCCCAACGCGCCTCGGATCCAGAAAGCAACGCAAGCCGTTTTCGCCCCCGGCCCACCGCTCTCCATTGGGGAAACCGGGGCTGGGCTGCCCCGGCTCCCTGGGCCCTGCTGCTTTGCTGGGGGTCTTGGGTGCCCGAAACCCACTCCCCACGGGTTCTCCTTCGTGGGGAAGCAGGATTGGGCGCGCGAAGACCTTCTGCGCCCAGGCACCATCCATGCCCCCTGAGGCAGCTCGGCCGCTCAGCGCCGAGGCCCCGTTACACCGATGGTCCAAACGAGCTTCTGGCAGCTGCATTCTGCAAAGGGAAACTCTCCTCGGGCAGCAAACCACAGCCCCAACGCGCCTCGCATCGAGAAAGCAACGCAAGCCTTTTTCGCCCCCGGGCCACCGCTCTCCATAGGGCGAACAGGGGCTGGGCTGCCCCGGCTCCCTGGGACCTGCTGCTTTGCTGGGGGTCTCCGGTGCCCGAGGCCCAATCCCCACGGGTTCTCCTTCATGGGGAAGCCGGATTGGGCGTCCGAAGGCCTTCTGTGCCCAGGCCCCAGCCATGCCCCCTGAGCCAGATCGGCCGCACAGCTCCGAGGCCCCGTCACACCGACGGCCCCAAACGAGCTTCTGGCGGCTGCATTTTGTAAAGGGAAACTCTCCTCGGGCAGCAAACCACATCCCCAACGCGCCTCGGATCCAGAAAGCAACGCAAGCCGTGTTCGCCCCCGGCCCACCGCTCTCCATTGGGCGAACCGGGGCTGGGCAGCCCCGGCTCCCTGGGCCCTGCTGCTTTGCTGGGGGTCTCGGATGCCCGAAACCCACTCCCCACGGGTTCTCCTTCGTGGGGAAGCAGGATTCGGCGCGCGAAGACCTTCTGAGCGCAGGCACCAACCATGCCTCCGGGGCCAGCTCGGCCGCTCAGCGCCGAGGCTCCGTCACACCGACGGCCCCAAACGAGCTTCTGGCAGCTGCATTCTGCAAAGGGAAACTCTCCTCGGGCAGCAAACCACAGCCCCAACGCGCCTCGGATCTTAAAAGCAACGCAAGCCGTTTTCGCCCGCGGCCTTCCGCTCTCCATAGGGCGAACCGGGGCTGGGCTGCCCCGGCTCCCGAGGCCCTGCTGCTTTGCTGGGGGTCTCGGGTGCCCGAAACCCACTCCCCACGGGTTCTCCTTCGTGGGGAAGCAGGATTGGGCGCGCGAAGACCTTCTGCGCCCAGGCACCAACCATGCCTCCGGGGCCAGCTCGGCCGCTCAGCGCCGAGGCTCCGTCACACCGACGGTCCCAAACGAGCTTCTGGCAGCTGCATTCTGCAAAGGGAAACTCTCCTCGGGCAGCAAACCACAGCCCCAACGCGCCTCGGATCTTAAAAGCAACGCAAGCCGTTTTCGCCCGCGGCCCTCCGCTCTCAATAGGGTGAACCGGGGCTGGGCTGCCCCGGCTCCCGAGGCCCTGCTGCTTTGCTGGGGGTCTCGGGTGCCCGAAACCCACTCCCCACGGGTTCTCCTTCGTGGGGAAGCAGGATTGGGCGCGCGAAGACCTTCTGCGCCCAGGCACCAACCATGCCCTGAGCCAGCTCGGCCGCTCAGCGCCGAGGCTCCGTCGCACCGACGGCCCCAAACGAGCTTCTGGCAGCTGCATTCTGCAAAGGGAAACTCTCCTCGGGCAGCAAACCACAGCCCCAACACGCCTCGGATCGAGAAAGCAACGCAAGCCGTTTTCGCCCCCGGCCCTCCGCACTCCATAGGGCGAACCGGGGCTGGGCTGCCCCGGCTCCCTGGGCCCTGCTGCTTTGCTGGGGGTCTCGGGTGCCCGAAACCCACTCCCCACGGGTTCTCCTTCGTGGGGAAGCCGGATTGGGCGCCCGAAGGCCTTCTGTGCCCAGGCCCCAGCCATGCCCCCTGAGCCAGCTCGGCCGCTCAGCGCCGAGGCCCAGTCGCACCGACGGCCCCAAACGAGCTTCTGGCAGCTGCATTCTGTAAAGGGAAACTCTCCTCGGGCAGCAAACCACAGCCCCAACGCGCCTCGGATCCAGAAAGCAACGCAAGCCGTTTTCGCCCCCGGCCCACCGCTCTCCATTGGGGAAACCGGGGCTGGGCTGCCCCGGCTCCCTGGGCCCTGCTGCTTTGCTGGGGGTCTTGGGTGCCCGAAACCCACTCCCCACGGGTTCTCCTTCGTGGGGAAGCAGGATTGGGCGCGCGAAGACCTTCTGCGCCCAGGCACCATCCATGCCCCCTGAGGCAGCTCGGCCGCTCAGCGCCGAGGCCCCATTACACCGATGGTCCAAACGAGCTTCTGGCAGCTGCATTCTGCAAAGGGAAACTCTCCTCGGGCAGCAAACCACAGCCCCAACGCGCCTCGCATCGAGAAAGCAACGCAAGCCTTTTTCGCCCCCGGGCCACCGCTCTCCATAGGGCGAACAGGGGCTGGGCTGCCCCGGCTCCCTGGGACCTGCTGCTTTGCTGGGGGTCTCCGGTGCCCGAGGCCCAATCCCCACGGGTTCTCCTTCATGGGGAAGCCGGATTGGGCGTCCGAAGGCCTTCTGTGCCCAGGCCCCAGCCATGCCCCCTGAGCCAGATCGGCCGCACAGCTCCGAGGCCCCGTCGCACCGACGGCCCCAAACGAGCTTCTGGCGGCTGCATTTTGTAAAGGGAAACTCTCCTCCGGCAGCAAACCACATCCCCAACGCGCCTCGGATCCAGAAAGCAACGCAAGCCGTGTTCGCCCCCGGCCCACCGCTCTCCATTGGGCGAACCGGGGCTGGGCAGCCCCGGCTCCCTGGGCCCTGCTGCTTTGCTGGGGGTCTCGGATGCCCGAAACCCACTCCCCACGGGTTCTCCTTCGTGGGGAAGCAGGATTCGGCGCGCGAAGACCTTCTGCGCCCAGGCACCAACAATGCCCCCTGAGCCAGCTCGGCCGCTCAGCGCCGAGGCACCGTCGCACCGACGGCCCCAAACGAGCTTCTGGCAGCTGCATTCTGCAAAGGGAAACTCTCCTCGGGCAGCAAACCACAGCCCCAACGCGCCTCCAATCGAAAAAGCAACGCAAGCCGTTTTCGCCTCCGGCACCCCGCTCACCGTAGGGAGAACCGGGGCTGGGCTGCCCCGGCTCCCTGGGCCCTGCTGCTTTGCTGGGGGTCTCGGGTGCCCAAAACCCACTCCCCACGGGTTCTCCTTCGTGGGGAAGCAGGATTGGGCGCGAGAAGGCCTTCTGCGCCCAGACCACAGCCATGCACCCTGAGCCAGCTCGGCCGCTCAGCGCCGAGGCCCCGTTACACCGATGGTCCAAACGAGCTTCTGGCAGCTGCATTCTGCAAAGGGAAACTCTCCTCGGGCAGCAAACCACAGCCCCAACGCGCCTCGCATCGAGAAAGCAACGCAAGCCTTTTTCGCCCCCGGCCCCCCGCTCTCCATAGGGCGAACAGGGGCTGGGCTTCCCCGGCTCCCTGGGCCCTGCTGCTTTGCTGGGGGTCTCCGGTGCCCGAAACCCACTCCCCACGGGTTCTCCTTCGTGGGGAAGCAGGATTGGGCGCGGAAAGTCCTTCTGCGCCCAGGCCCCAACCATGCCCCCTGAGCCAGCTCGGCCGCTCAGCCCCGAGGCCCCGTCGCACCGACGGCCCCAAACGAGCTTCTGTCAGCTGCATTCTGCAAAGCGAAACTCTCCTCCGGCAGCAAACCACAGCCGCAACGCGCCTCGGATCTTAAAAGCAACGCAAGCCGTTTTCGCCCGCGGCCCTCCGCTCTCCATAGGGCGAACCCGGACTGGGCGACCCCGGCTCCCTGGGCCCTGCTGCTTTGCTGGGGTTCTCCGGTGCCCGAGGCCCAATCCCCACGGGTTCTCCTTCGTGGGGAAGCCGGATTCGGCGCCCGAAGTCCTTCTGTGCCCAGGCCCCAGCCATGCCCCCTGAGCCAGATTGGCCGCACAGCTCCGTGGCCCTGTCACACCGACGGCCCCAAACGAGCTTCTGGCAGCTGCATTCTGCAAAGGGAATCTCTCCTCGGGCAGCAAACCACAGCCCCAACGCGCCTCGCATCGAGAAAGCAACGCAAGCCGTTTTCGCCCCCGGCCCCCCGCTCTCCGTAGGGCGAACAGGGGCTGGGCTGCCCCGGCTCCCTGGGCCCTGCTGCTTTGCTGGGGGTCTCGGATGCCCGAAACCCACTCCCCACGGGTTCTCCTTCGTGGGGAAGCAGGATTTGGCGCGCGAAGACCTTCTTCGCCCAGGCACCAACAATGCCCCCTGAGCCAGCTCGGCCGCTCAGCGCCGAGGCTCCGTCGCACCGACGGCCCCAAACGAGCTTCTGGCAGCTGCATTCTGCAAAGGGAAACTCTCCTCGGGCAGCAAACCACAGCCCCAACGCGCCTCCAATCGAAAAAGCAACGCAAGCCGTTTTCGCCCGCGGCCTTCCGCTCTCCATAGGGCGAACCGGGGCTGGGCTGCCCCGGCTCCCGAGGCCCTGCTGCTTTGCTGGGGGTCTCGGGTGCCCGAAACCCACTCCCCACGGGTTCTCCTTCGTGGGGAAGCAGGATTGGGCGCGCGAAGACCTTCTGCGCCCAGGCACCAACCATGCCTCCGGGGCCAGCTCGGCCGCTCAGCGCCGAGGCTCCGTCACACCGACGGTCCCAAACGAGCTTCTGGCAGCTGCATTCTGCAAAGGGAAACTCTCCTCGGGCAGCAAACCACAGCCCCAACGCGCCTCGGATCTTAAAAGCAACGCAAGCCGTTTTCGCCCGCGGCCCTCCGCTCTCAATAGGGCGAACCGGGGCTGGGCTGCCCCGGCTCCCGAGGCCCTGCTGCTTTGCTGGGGGTCTCGGGTGCCCGAAACCCACTCCCCACGGGTTCTCCTTCGTGGGGAAGCAGGATTGGGCGCGCGAAGACCTTCTGCGCCCAGGCACCAACCATGCCCTGAGCCAGCTCGGCCGCTCAGCGCCGAGGCTCCGTCGCACCGACGGCCCCAAACGAGCTTCTGGCAGCTGCATTCTGCAAAGGGAAACTCTCCTCGGGCAGCAAACCACAGCCCCAACACGCCTCGGATCGAGAAAGCAACGCAAGCCGTTTTCGCCCCCGGCCCTCCGCACTCCATAGGGCGAACCGGGGCTGGGCTGCCCCGGCTCCCTGGGCCCTGCTGCTTTGCTGGGGGTCTCGGGTGCCCGAAACCCACTCCCCACGGGTTCTCCTTCGTGGGGAAGCCGGATTGGGCGCCCGAAGGCCTTCTGTGCCCAGGCCCCAGCCATGCCCCCTGAGCCAGCTCGGCCGCTCAGCGCCGAGGCCCAGTCGCACCGACGGCCCCAAACGAGCTTCTGGCAGCTGCATTCTGTAAAGGGAAACTCTCCTCGGGCAGCAAACCACAGCCCCAACGCGCCTCGGATCCAGAAAGCAACGCAAGCCGTTTTCGCCCCCGGCCCACCGCTCTCCATTGGGGAAACCGGGGCTGGGCTGCCCCGGCTCCCTGGGCCCTGCTGCTTTGCTGGGGGTCTTGGGTGCCCGAAACCCACTCCCCACGGGTTCTCCTTCGTGGGGAAGCAGGATTGGGCGCGCGAAGACCTTCTGCGCCCAGGCACCATCCATGCCCCCTGAGGCAGCTCGGCCGCTCAGCGCCGAGGCCCCGTTACACCGATGGTCCAAACGAGCTTCTGGCAGCTGCATTCTGCAAAGGGAAACTCTCCTCGGGCAGCAAACCACAGCCCCAACGCGCCTCGCATCGAGAAAGCAACGCAAGCCTTTTTCGCCCCCGGGCCACCGCTCTCCATAGGGCGAACAGGGGCTGGGCTGCCCCGGCTCCCTGGGACCTGCTGCTTTGCTGGGGGTCTCCGGTGCCCGAGGCCCAATCCCCACGGGTTCTCCTTCATGGGGAAGCCGGATTGGGCGTCCGAAGGCCTTCTGTGCCCAGGCCCCAGCCATGCCCCCTGAGCCAGATCGGCCGCACAGCTCCGAGGCCCCGTCACACCGACGGCCCCAAACGAGCTTCTGGCGGCTGCATTTTGTAAAGGGAAACTCTCCTCGGGCAGCAAACCACATCCCCAACGCGCCTCGGATCCAGAAAGCAACGCAAGCCGTGTTCGCCCCCGGCCCACCGCTCTCCATTGGGCGAACCGGGGCTGGGCAGCCCCGGCTCCCTGGGCCCTGCTGCTTTGCTGGGGGTCTCGGATGCCCGAAACCCACTCCCCACGGGTTCTCCTTCGTGGGGAAGCAGGATTCGGCGCGCGAAGACCTTCTGAGCGCAGGCACCAACCATGCCTCCGGGGCCAGCTCGGCCGCTCAGCGCCGAGGCTCCGTCACACCGACGGTCCCAAACGAGCTTCTGGCAGCTGCATTCTGCAAAGGGAAACTCTCCTCGGGCAGCAAACCACAGCCCCAACGCGCCTCGGATCTTAAAAGCAACGCAAGCCGTTTTCGCCCGCGGCCCTCCGCTCTCCATAGGGCGAACCGGGGCTGGGCTGCCCCGGCTCCCGAGGCCCTGCTGCTTTGCTGGGGGTCTCGGGTGCCCGAAACCCACTCCCCACGGGTTCTCCTTCGTGGGGAAGCAGGATTGGGCGCGCGAAGACCTTCTGCGCCCAGGCACCAACCATGCCTCCGGGGCCAGCTCGGCCGCTCAGCGCCGAGGCTCCGTCACACCGACGGTCCCAAACGAGCTTCTGGCAGCTGCATTCTGCAAAGGGAAACTCTCCTCGGGCAGCAAACCACAGCCCCAACGCGCCTCGGATCTTAAAAGCAACGCAAGCCGTTTTTGCCCGCGGCCCTGCGCTCTCAATAGGGCGAACCGGGGCTGGGCTGCCCCGGCTCCCGAGGCCCTGCTGCTTTGCTGGGGGTCTCGGGTGCCCGAAACCCACTCCCCACGGGTTCTCCTTCGTGGGGAAGCAGGATTGGGCGCGCGAAGACCTTCTGCGCCCAGGCACCAACCATGCCCTGAGCCAGCTCGGCCGCTCAGCGCCGAGGCTCCGTCGCACCGACGGCCCCAAACGAGCTTCTGGCAGCTGCATTCTGCAAAGGGAAACTCTCCTCGGGCAGCTAACCACAGCCCCAACACGCCTCGGATCGAGAAAGCAACGCAAGCCGTTTTCGCCCCCGGCCCTCCGCACTCCATAGGGCGAACCGGGGCTGGGCTGCCCCGGCTCCCTGGGCCCTGCTGCTTTGCTGGGGGTCTCGGGTGCCCGAAACCCACTCCCCACGGGTTCTCCTTCGTGGGGAAGCCGGATTGGGCGCCCGAAGGCCTTCTGTGCCCAGGCCCCAGCCATGCCCCCTGAGCCAGCTCGGCCGCTCAGCGCCGAGGCCCAGTCGCACCGACGGCCCCAAACGAGCTTCTGGCAGCTGCATTCTGTAAAGGGAAACTCTCCTCGGGCAGCAAACCACAGCCCCAACGCGCCTCGGATCCAGAAAGCAACGCAAGCCGTTTTCGCCCCCGGCCCACCGCTCTCCATTGGGGAAACCGGGGCTGGGCTGCCCCGGCTCCCTGGGCCCTGCTGCTTTGCTGGGGGTCTCGGATGCCCGAAACCCACTCCCCACGGGTTCTCCTTCGTGGGGAAGCAGGATTGGGCGCGCGAAGACCTTCTGCGCCCAGGCACCATCCATGCCCCCTGAGGCAGCTCGGCCGCTCAGCGCCGAGGCCCCGTTACACCGATGGTCCAAACGAGCTTCTGGCAGCTGCATTCTGCAAAGGGAAACTCTCCTCGGGCAGTAAACCACAGCCCCAACGCGCCTCGCATCGAGAAAGCAACGCAAGCCTTTTTCGCCCCCGGGCCACCGCTCTCCATAGGGCGAACAGGGGCTGGGCTGCCCCGGCTCCCTGGGACCTGCTGCTTTGCTGGGGGTCTCCGGTGCCCGAGGCCCAATCCCCACGGGTTCTCCTTCATGGGGAAGCCGGATTGGGCGTCCGAAGGCCTTCTGTGCCCAGGCCCCAGCCATGCCCCCTGAGCCAGATCGGCCGCACAGCTCCGAGGCCCCGTCGCACCGACGGCCCCAAACGAGCTTCTGGCGGCTGCATTTTGTAAAGGGAAACTCTCCTCGGGCAGCAAACCACATCCCCAACGCGCCTCGGATCCAGAAAGCAACGCAAGCCGTGTTCGCCCCCGGCCCACCGCTCTCCATTGGGCGAACCGGGGCTGGGCAGCCCCGGCTCCCTGGGCCCTGCTGCTTTGCTGGGGGTCTCGGATGCCCGAAACCCACTCCCCACGGGTTCTCCTTCGTGGGGAAGCAGGATTCGGCGCGCGAAGACCTTCTGCGCCCAGGCACCAACAATGCCCCCTGAGCCAGCTCGTCCGCTCAGCGCCGAGGCTCCGTCGCACCGACGGCCCCAAACGAGCTTCTGGCAGCTGCATTCTGCAACAGAAACTCTCCTCGGGCAGCAAAACACAGCCCCAACGCGCCTCGGATCGAGAAAGCAATGCAAGCCGTTTTCGCCCCCGGCCCCCGCTCTCCATAGGGCGAACCAGGACTGGGCGACCCCGGCTCCCTGGGCCCTGCTGCTTTGCTGGGGGTCTCGGGTGCCAGAAACCCACTCCCCACGGGTTCTCCTTTGTGGGGAAGCAGGATTGGGCGCGCGAAGACCTTCTGAGCGCAGGCACCAACCATGCCTCCGGGGCCAGCTCGGCCGCTCAGCGCCGAGGCTCCGTCACACCGACGGTCCCAAACGAGCTTCTGGCAGCTGCATTCTGCAAAGGGAAACTCTCCTCGGGCAGCAAACCACAGCCCCAACGCGCCTCGGATCTTAAAAGCAACGCAAGCCGTTTTCGCCCGCGGCCTTCCGCTCTCCATAGGGCGAACCGGGGCTGGGCTGCCCCGGCTCCCGAGGCCCTGCTGCTTTGCTGGGGGTCTCGGGTGCCCGAAACCCACTCCCCACGGGTTCTCCTTCGTGGGGAAGCAGGATTGGGCGCGCGAAGACCTTCTGCGCCCAGGCACCAACCATGCCCCCTGAGCCAGCTCGGCCGCTCAGCGCCGAGGCTCCGTCACACCGACGGTCCCAAACGAGCTTCTGGCAGCTGCATTCTGCAAAGGGAAACTCTCCTCGGGCAGCAAACCACAGCCCCAACGCGCCTCGGATCTTAAAAGCAACGCAAGCCGTTTTCGCCCGCGGCCCTCCGCTCTCAATAGGGTGAACCGGGGCTGGGCTGCCCCGGCTCCCGAGGCCCTGCTGCTTTGCTGGGGGTCTCGGGTGCCCGAAACCCACTCCCCACGGGTTCTCCTTCGTGGGGAAGCAGGATTGGGCGCGCGAAGACCTTCTGCGCCCAGGCACCAACCATGCCCTGAGCCAGCTCGGCCGCTCAGCGCCGAGGCTCCGTCGCACCGACGGCCCCAAACGAGCTTCTGGCAGCTGCATTCTGCAAAGGGAAACTCTCCTCGGGCAGCAAACCACAGCCCCAACACGCCTCGGATCGAGAAAGCAACGCAAGCCGTTTTCGCCCCCGGCCCTCCGCACTCCATAGGGCGAACCGGGGCTGGGCTGCCCCGGCTCCCTGGGCCCTGCTGCTTTGCTGGGGGTCTCGGGTGCCCGAAACCCACTCCCCACGGGTTCTCCTTCGTGGGGAAGCCGGATTGGGCGCCCGAAGGCCTTCTGTGCCCAGGCCCCAGCCATGCCCCCTGAGCCAGCTCGGCCGCTCAGCGCCGAGGCCCCGTCGCACCGACGGCCCCAAACGAGCTTCTGGCAGCTGCATTCTGTAAAGGGAAACTCTCCTCGGGCAGCAAACCACAGCCCCAACGCGCCTCGGATCCAGAAAGCAACGCAAGCCGTTTTCGCCCCCGGCCCACCGCTCTCCATTGGGGAAACCGGGGCTGGGCTGCCCCGGCTCCCTGGGCCCTGCTGCTTTGCTGGGGGTCTTGGGTGCCCGAAACCCACTCCCCACGGGTTCTCCTTCGTGGGGAAGCAGGATTGGGCGCGCGAAGACCTTCTGCGCCCAGGCACCATCCATGCCCCCTGAGGCAGCTCGGCCGCTCAGCGCCGAGGCCCCATTACACCGATGGTCCAAACGAGCTTCTGGCAGCTGCATTCTGCAAAGGGAAACTCTCCTCGGGCAGCAAACCACAGCCCCAACGCGCCTCGCATCGAGAAAGCAACGCAAGCCTTTTTCGCCCCCGGGCCACCGCTCTCCATAGGGCGAACAGGGGCTGGGCTGCCCCGGCTCCCTGGGACCTGCTGCTTTGCTGGGGGTCTCCGGTGCCCGAGGCCCAATCCCCACGGGTTCTCCTTCATGGGGAAGCCGGATTGGGCGTCCGAAGGCCTTCTGTGCCCAGGCCCCAGCCATGCCCCCTGAGCCAGATCGGCCGCACAGCTCCGAGGCCCCGTCGCACCGACGGCCCCAAACGAGCTTCTGGCGGCTGCATTTTGTAAAGGGAAACTCTCCTCCGGCAGCAAACCACATCCCCAACGCGCCTCGGATCCAGAAAGCAACGCAAGCCGTGTTCGCCCCCGGCCCACCGCTCTCCATTGGGCGAACCGGGGCTGGGCAGCCCCGGCTCCCTGGGCCCTGCTGCTTTGCTGGGGGTCTCGGATGACCGAAACCCACTCCCCACGGGTTCTCCTTCGTGGGGAAGCAGGATTCGGCGCGCGAAGACCTTCTGCGCCCAGGCACCAACAATGCCCCCTGAGCCAGCTCGTCCGCTCAGCGCCGAGGCACCGTCGCACCGACGGCCCCAAACGAGCTTCTGGCAGCTGCATTCTGCAAAGGGAAACTCTCCTCGGGCAGCAAACCACAGCCCCAACGCGCCTCCAATCGAAAAAGCAACGCAAGCCGTTTTCGCCTCCGGCACCCCGCTCACCGTAGGGAGAACCGGGGCTGGGCTGCCCCGGCTCCCTGGGCCCTGCTGCTTTGCTGGGGGTCTCGGGTGCCCAAAACCCACTCCCCACGGGTTCTCCTTCGTGGGGAAGCAGGATTGGGCGCGAGAAGGCCTTCTGCGCCCAGACCACAGCCATGCACCCTGAGCCAGCTCGGCCGCTCAGCGCCGAGGCCCCGTTACACCGATGGTCCAAACGAGCTTCTGGCAGCTGCATTCTGCAAAGGGAAACTCTCCTCGGGCAGCAAACCACAGCCCCAACGCGCCTCGCATCGAGAAAGCAACGCAAGCCTTTTTCGCCCCCGGCCCCCCGCTCTCCATAGGGCGAACAGGGGCTGGGCTTCCCCGGCTACCTGGGCCCTGCTGCTTTGCTGGGGGTCTCCGGTGCCCGAAACCCACTCCCCACGGGTTCTCCTTCGTGGGGAAGCAGGATTGGGCGCGGAAAGTCCTTCTGCGCCCAGGCCCCAACCATGACCCCTGAGCCAGCTCGGCCGCTCAGCCCCGAGGCCCCGTCGCACCGACGGCCCCAAACGAGCTTCTGTCAGCTGCATTCTGCAAAGCGAAACTCTCCTCCGGCAGCAAACCACAGCCGCAACGCGCCTCGGATCTTAAAAGCAACGCAAGCCGTTTTCGCCCGCGGCCCTCCGCTCTCCATAGGGCGAACCCGGACTGGGCGACCCCGGCTCCCTGGGCCCTGCTGCTTTGCTGGGGTTCTCCGGTGCCCGAGGCCCAATCCCCACGGGTTCTCCTTCGTGGGGAAGCCGGATTCGGCGCCCGAAGTCCTTCTGTGCCCAGGCCCCAGCCATGCCCCCTGAGCCAGATTGGCCGCACAGCTCCGTGGCCCTGTCACACCGACGGCCCCAAACGAGCTTCTGGCAGCTGCATTCTGCAAAGGGAATCTCTCCTCGGGCAGCAAACCACAGCCCCAACGCGCCTCGCATCGAGAAAGCAACGCAAGCCGTTTTCGCCCCCGGCCCCCCGCTCTCCGTAGGGCGAACAGGGGCTGGGCTGCCCCGGCTCCCTGGGCCCTGCTGCTTTGCTGGGGGTCTCGGATGCCCGAAACCCACTCCCCACGGGTTCTCCTTCGTGGGGAAGCAGGATTTGGCGCGCGAAGACCTTCTTCGCCCAGGCACCAACAATGCCCCCTGAGCCAGCTCGGCCGCTCAGCGCCGAGGCTCCGTCGCACCGACGGCCCCAAACGAGCTTCTGGCAGCTGCATTCTGCAAAGGGAAACTCTCCTCGGGCAGCAAACCACAGCCCCAACGCGCCTCCAATCGAAAAAGCAACGCAAGCCGTTTTCGCCCGCGGCCTTCCGCTCTCCATAGGGCGAACCGGGGCTGGGCTGCCCCGGCTCCCGAGGCCCTGCTGCTTTGCTGGGGGTCTCGGGTGCCCGAAACCCACTCCCCACGGCTTCTCCTTCGTGGGGAAGCAGGATTGGGCGCGCGAAGACCTTCTGCGCCCAGGCACCAACCATGCCTCCGGGGCCAGCTCGGCCGCTCAGCGCCGAGGCTCCGTCACACCGACGGTCCCAAACGAGCTTCTGGCAGCTGCATTCTGCAAAGGGAAACTCTCCTCGGGCAGCAAACCACAGCCCCAACGCGCCTCGGATCTTAAAAGCAACGCAAGCCGTTTTCGCCCGCGGCCCTCCGCTCTCAATAGGGTGAACCGGGGCTGGGCTGCCCCGGCTCCCTGGGCCCTGCTGCTTTGCTGGGGGTCTCGGGTGCCCGAAACCCACTCCCCACGGGTTCTCCTTCGTGGGGAAGCAGGATTGGGCGCGCGAAGACCTTCTGCGCCCAGGCACCAACCATGCCCTGAGCCAGCTCGGCCGCTCAGCGCCGAGGCTCCGTCGCACCGACGGCCCCAAACGAGCTTCTGGCAGCTGCATTCTGCAAAGGGAAACTCTCCTCGGGCAGCAAACCACAGCCCCAACACGCCTCGGATCGAGAAAGCAACGCAAGCCGTTTTCGCCCCCGGCCCTCCGCACTCCATAGGGCGAACCGGGGCTGGGCTGCCCCGGCTCCCTGGGCCCTGCTGCTTTGCTGGGGGTCTCGGGTGCCCGAAACCCACTCCCCACGGGTTCTCCTTCGTGGGGAAGCCGGATTGGGCGCCCGAAGGCCTTCTGTGCCCAGGCCCCAGCCATGCCCCCTGAGCCAGCTCGGCCGCTCAGCGCCGAGGCCCAGTCGCACCGACGGCCCCAAACGAGCTTCTGGCAGCTGCATTCTGTAAAGGGAAACTCTCCTCGGGCAGCAAACCACAGCCCCAACGCGCCTCGGATCCAGAAAGCAACGCAAGCCGTTTTCGCCCCCGGCCCACCGCTCTCCATTGGGCAAACCGGGGCTGGGCTGCCCCGGCTCCCTGGGCCCTGCTGCTTTGCTGGGGGTCTTGGGTGCCCGAAACCCACTCCCCACGGGTTCTCCTTCGTGGGGAAGCAGGATTGGGCGCGCGAAGACCTTCTGCGCCCAGGCACCATCCATGCCCCCTGAGGCAGCTCGGCCGCTCAGCGCCGAGGCCCCGTTACACCGATGGTCCAAACGAGCTTCTGGCAGCTGCATTCTGCAAAGGGAAACTCTCCTCGGGCAGCAAACCACAGCCCCAACGCGCCTCGCATCGAGAAAGCAACGCAAGCCTTTTTCGCCCCCGGGCCACCGCTCTCCATAGGGCGAACAGGGGCTGGGCTGCCCCGGCTCCCTGGGACCTGCTGCTTTGCTGGGGGTCTCCGGTGCCCGAGGCCCAATCCCCACGGGTTCTCCTTCATGGGGAAGCCGGATTGGGCGTCCGAAGGCCTTCTGTGCCCAGGCCCCAGCCATGCCCCCTGAGCCAGATCGGCCGCACAGCTCCGAGGCCCCGTCGCACCGACGGCCCCAAACGAGCTTCTGGCGGCTGCATTTTGTAAAGGGAAACTCTCCTCCGGCAGCAAACCACATCCCCAACGCGCCTCGGATCCAGAAAGCAACGCAAGCCGTGTTCGCCCCCGGCCCACCGCTCTCCATTGGGCGAACCGGGGCTGGGCAGCCCCGGCTCCCTGGGCCCTGCTGCTTTGCTGGGGGTCTCGGATGCCCGAAACCCACTCCCCACGGGTTCTCCTTCGTGGGGAAGCAGGATTCGGCGCGCGAAGACCTTCTGCGCCCAGGCACCAACAATGCCCCCTGAGCCAGCTCGTCCGCTCAGCGCCGAGGCACCGTCGCACCGACGGCCCCAAACGAGCTTCTGGCAGCTGCATTCTGCAAAGGGAAACTCTCCTCGGGCAGCAAACCACAGCCCCAACGCGCCTCCAATCGAAAAAGCAACGCAAGCCGTTTTCGCCTCCGGCACCCCGCTCACCGTAGGGAGAACCGGGGCTGGGCTGCCCCGGCTCCCTGGGCCCTGCTGCTTTGCTGGGGGTCTCGGGTGCCCAAAACCCACTCCCCACGGGTTCTCCTTCGTGGGGAAGCAGGATTGGGCGCGAGAAGGCCTTCTGCGCCCAGACCACAGCCATGCACCCTGAGCCAGCTCGGCCGCTCAGCGCCGAGGCCCCGTTACACCGATGGTCCAAACGAGCTTCTGGCAGCTGCATTCTGCAAAGGGAAACTCTCCTCGGGCAGCAAACCACAGCCCCAACGCGCCTCGCATCGAGAAAGCAACGCAAGCCTTTTTCGCCCCCGGCCCCCCGCTCTCCATAGGGCGAACAGGGGCTGGGCTTCCCCGGCTCCCTGGGCCCTGCTGCTTTGCTGGGGGTCTCCGGTGCCCGAAACCCACTCCCCACGGGTTCTCCTTCGTGGGGAAGCAGGATTGGGCGCGGAAAGTCCTTCTGCGCCCAGGCCCCAACCATGCCCCCTGAGCCAGCTCGGCCGCTCAGCCCCGAGGCCCCGTCGCACCGACGGCCCCAAACGAGCTTCTGTCAGCTGCATTCTGCAAAGCGAAACTCTCCTCCGGCAGCAAACCACAGCCGCAACGCGCCTCGGATCTTAAAAGCAACGCAAGCCGTTTTCGCCCGCGGCCCTCCGCTCTCCATAGGGCGAACCCGGACTGGGCGACCCCGGCTCCCTGGGCCCTGCTGCTTTGCTGGGGTTCTCCGGTGCCCGAGGCCCAATCCCCACGGGTTCTCCTTCGTGGGGAAGCCGGATTCGGCGCCCGAAGTCCTTCTGTGCCCAGGCCCCAGCCATGCCCCCTGAGCCAGATTGGCCGCACAGCTCCGTGGCCCTGTCACACCGACGGCCCCAAACGAGCTTCTGGCAGCTGCATTCTGCAAAGGGAATCTCTCCTCGGGCAGCAAACCACAGCCCCAACGCGCCTCGGATCCAGAAAGCAACGCAAGCCGTTTTCGCCCCCGGCCCACCGCTCTCCATTGGGGAAACCGGGGCTGGGCTGCCCCGGCTCCCTGGGCCCTGCTGCTTTGCTGGGGGTCTTGGGTGCCCGAAACCCACTCCCCACGGGTTCTCCTTCGTGGGGAAGCAGGATTGGGCGCGCGAAGACCTTCTGCGCCCAGGCACCATCCATGCCCCCTGAGGCAGCTCGGCCGCTCAGCGCCGAGGCCCCGTTACACCGATGGTCCAAACGAGCTTCTGGCAGCTGCATTCTGCAAAGGGAAACTCTCCTCGGGCAGCAAACCACAGCCCCAACGCGCCTCGCATCGAGAAAGCAACGCAAGCCTTTTTCGCCCCCGGGCCACCGCTCTCCATAGGGCGAACAGGGGCTGGGCTGCCCCGGCTCCCTGGGACCTGCTGCTTTGCTGGGGGTCTCCGGTGCCCGAGGCCCAATCCCCACGGGTTCTCCTTCATGGGGAAGCCGGATTGGGCGTCCGAAGGCCTTCTGTGCCCAGGCCCCAGCCATGCCCCCTGAGCCAGATCGGCCGCACAGCTCCGAGGCCCCGTCGCACCGACGGCCCCAAACGAGCTTCTGGCGGCTGCATTTTGTAAAGGGAAACTCTCCTCCGGCAGCAAACCACATCCCCAACGCGCCTCGGATCCAGAAAGCAACGCAAGCCGTGTTCGCCCCCGGCCCACCGCTCTCCATTGGGCGAACCGGGGCTGGGCAGCCCCGGCTCCCTGGGCCCTGCTGCTTTGCTGGGGGTCTCGGATGCCCGAAACCCACTCCCCACGGGTTCTCCTTCGTGGGGAAGCAGGATTCGGCGCGCGAAGACCTTCTGCGCCCAGGCACCAACAATGCCCCCTGAGCCAGCTCGTCCGCTCAGCGCCGAGGCACCGTCGCACCGACGGCCCCAAACGAGCTTCTGGCAGCTGCATTCTGCAAAGGGAAACTCTCCTCGGGCAGCAAACCACAGCCCCAACGCGCCTCCAATCGAAAAAGCAACGCAAGCCGTTTTCGCCTCCGGCACCCCGCTCACCGTAGGGAGAACCGGGGCTGGGCTGCCCCGGCTCCCTGGGCCCTGCTGCTTTGCTGGGGGTCTCGGGTGCCCAAAACCCACTCCCCACGGGTTCTCCTTCGTGGGGAAGCAGGATTGGGCGCGAGAAGGCCTTCTGCGCCCAGACCACAGCCATGCACCCTGAGCCAGCTCGGCCGCTCAGCGCCGAGGCCCCGTTACACCGATGGTCCAAACGAGCTTCTGGCAGCTGCATTCTGCAAAGGGAAACTCTCCTCGGGCAGCAAACCACAGCCCCAACGCGCCTCGCATCGAGAAAGCAACGCAAGCCTTTTTCGCCCCCGGCCCCCCGCTCTCCATAGGGCGAACAGGGGCTGGGCTTCCCCGGCTCCCTGGGCCCTGCTGCTTTGCTGGGGGTCTCCGGTGCCCGAAACCCACTCCCCACGGGTTCTCCTTCGTGGGGAAGCAGGATTGGGCGCGGAAAGTCCTTCTGCGCCCAGGCCCCAACCATGCCCCCTGAGCCAGCTCGGCCGCTCAGCCCCGAGGCCCCGTCGCACCGACGGCCCCAAACGAGCTTCTGTCAGCTGCATTCTGCAAAGCGAAACTCTCCTCCGGCAGCAAACCACAGCCGCAACGCGCCTCGGATCTTAAAAGCAACGCAAGCCGTTTTCGCCCGCGGCCCTCCGCTCTCCATAGGGCGAACCCGGACTGGGCGACCCCGGCTCCCTGGGCCCTGCTGCTTTGCTGGGGTTCTCCGGTGCCCGAGGCCCAATCCCCACGGGTTCTCCTTCGTGGGGAAGCCGGATTCGGCGCCCGAAGTCCTTCTGTGCCCAGGCCCCAGCCATGCCCCCTGAGCCAGATTGGCCGCACAGCTCCGTGGCCCTGTCACACCGACGGCCCCAAACGAGCTTCTGGCAGCTGCATTCTGCAAAGGGAATCTCTCCTCGGGCAGCAAACCACAGCCCCAACGCGCCTCGCATCGAGAAAGCAACGCAAGCCGTTTTCGCCCCCGGCCCCCCGCTCTCCGTAGGGCGAACAGGGGCTGGGCTGCCCCGGCTCCCTGGGCCCTGCTGCTTTGCTGGGGGTCTCGGATGCCCGAAACCCACTCCCCACGGGTTCTCCTTCGTGGGGAAGCAGGATTTGGCGCGCGAAGACCTTCTTCGCCCAGGCACCAACAATGCCCCCTGAGCCAGCTCGGCCGCTCAGCGCCGAGGCTCCGTCGCACCGACGGCCCCAAACGAGCTTCTGGCAGCTGCATTCTGCAAAGGGACTCTCCTCGGGCAGCAAACCACAGCCCCAACGCGCCTCCAATCGAAAAAGCAACGCAAGCCGTTTTCGCCTCCGGCACCCCGCTCACCATAGGGCGAACCGGGGCTGGGCTGCCCCGGCTCCCTGGGCCCTGCTGCTTTGCTGGGGGTCGGGTGCCCGAAACCCACTCCCCACGGGTTCTCCTTCGTGGGGAAGCAGGATTGGGCGCGAGAAGTCCTTCTGCGCCCAGGCCACAGCCATGCACCCTGAGCCAGCTCGGCCGCTCAGCGCCGAGGCCCAGTCGCACCGACGGCCCCAAACGAGCTTCTGGCAGATGCATTCTGTAAAGGGAAACTCTCCTCGGGCAGCAAACCACAGCCCCAACGCGCCTCGGATCCAGAAAGCAACACAAGCCATTATCGCCCCCGGCCCACCGCTCTCCATTGGGGAAACCGGGGCTGGGCTGCCCCGGCTCCCTGGGCCCTGCTGCTTTGCTGGGGGTCTCCGGTGCCCGAAACCCACTCCCCAAGGGTTCTCCTTCGTGCGGAAGCAGGATTGGGCGCCCGAAGGCCTTCTGTGCCCAGGCCCCAGCATGCCCCCTGAGCCAGCTCCGCCGCTCAGCGCCGAGGCCCCGTCGCACCGACGGCCCCAAACGAGCTTCTGGCAGCTGCATTCTGTAAAGGGAAACTCTCCTCGGGCAGCAAACCACAGCCCCAACGCGCCTCGGATCCAGAACGCAATGGAAGCCGTTTTCGCCACCGGGCCACCGCTCTCCATTGGGCGAACCGGGGCTGGGCTGCCCCGGCTCCCTGGGCCCTGCTGCTTTGCTGGGGGTCTCGGGTGCCCGAAACCCACTCCCCACGGGTTCTCCTTCGTGGGGAAGCAGGATTGGGCGCGCGAAGACCTTCTGCGCCCAGGCACCAACTATGCCTCCGGGGCCAGCTCGGCCGCTCAGCGCCGAGGCTCCGTCACACCGACGGTCCCAAACGAGCTTCTGGCAGCTGCATTCTGCAAAGGGAAACTCTCCTCGGGCAGCAAACCACAGCCCCAACGCGCCTCGGATCGAGAAAGCAACGCAAGCCGTTTTCGCCCCCGGCCCTCCGCTCTCCATAGGGCCAATCGGGGCTGGGCTGCCCCGGCTCCCGAGGCCCTGCTGCTTTGCTGGGGGTCTCGGGTGCCCGAAACCCACTCCCCACGGGTTCTCCTTCGTGGGGAAGCAGGATTTGGCGCGCGAAGACCTTCTTCGCCCAGGCACCAACCATGCCCCCTGAGCCAGCTCGGCCGCTCAGCGCCGAGGCTCCGTCGCACCGACGGCCCCAAACGAGCTTCTGGCAGCTGCATTCTGCAAAGGGAAACTCTCCTCGGGCAGCAAACCACAGCCCCAACGCGCCTCCAATCGAAAAAGCAACGCAAGCCGTTTTCGCCTCCGGCACCCCGCTCACCATAGGGCGAACCGGGGCTGGGCTGCCCCGGCTCCCTGGGCCCTGCTGCTTTGCTGGGGGTCGGGTGCCCGAAACCCACTCCCCACGGGTTCTCCTTCGTGGGGAAGCAGGATTGGGCGCGAGAAGTCCTTCTGCGCCCAGGCCACAGCCATGCACCCTGAGCCAGCTCGGCCGCTCAGCGCCGAGGCCCAGTCGCACCGACGGCCCCAAACGAGCTTCTGGCAGATGCATTCTGTAAAGGGAAACTCTCCTCGGGCAGCAAACCACAGCCCCAACGCGCCTCGGATCCAGAAAGCAACACAAGCCTTATCGCCCCCGGCCCACCGCTCTCCATTGGGGAAACCGGGGCTGGGCTGCCCCGGCTCCCTGGGCCCTGCTGCTTTGCTGGGGGTCTCCGGTGCCCGAAACCCACACCCCAAGGGTTCTCCTTCGTGCGGAAGCAGGATTGGGCGCCCGAAGGCCTTCTGTGCCCAGGCCCCAGCATGCCCCCTGAGCCAGCTCCGCCGCTCAGCGCCGAGGCCCCGTCGCACCGACGGCCCCAAACGAGCTTCTGGCAGCTGCATTCTGTAAAGGGAAACTCTCCTCGGGCAGCAAACCACAGCCCCAACGCGCCTCGGATCCAGAACACAATGGAAGCCGTTTTCGCCCCCGGGCCACCGCTCTCCATTGGGCGAACCGGGGCTTGGCTGCCCCGGCTCCCTGGGCCCTGCTGCTTTGCTGGGGGTCTCGGGTGCCCGAAACCCACTCCCCACGGGTTCTCCTTCGTGGGGAAGCAGGATTGGGCGCGCGAAGACCTTCTGCGCCCAGGCACCAACCATGCCTCCTGTGCCAGCTCGGCCGCTTAGCGCCGAAGCTCCGTCACACTGACGGCCCCAAACGAGCTTCTGGCAGCTGCATTCTGCAAAGGGAAACTATCCTCGGGCAGCAAACCAGCCCCAACACGCCTCGGATCGAGAAAGCAACGCAAGCCGTTTTCGCCCCCGGCCCTCCGCTCTCCATAGGGCGAACCGGGGCTGGGCTGCCCCGGCTCCCGGGGCCCTGCTGCTATGATGGGGGTCTCGGGTGCCCGAAACCCACTCCCCACGGGTTCTCCTTCGTGGGGAAGCAGGATCGGTCGCGCGAAGACCTTCTGCGCCCAGGCACCAACCATGCCCCGAGCCATCTCGGCCGCTCAGCGCCGAGGCTCCGTCGCACCGACGGCCCCAAACGAGCTTCTGGCAGCTGCATTCTGCAAAGGGAAACTCTCCTCGGGCAGCAAACCACAGCCCCAACACGCCTCGGATGGAGAAAGCAACGCAAGCCGTTTTCGCCCCCGGCCCTCCGCACTCCATAGGGCGAACCGGGGCTGGGCTGCCCCGGCTCCCTGGGCCCTGCTGCTTTGCTGGTGGTCTCGGGTGCCCGAAACCCACTCCCCACGGGTTCTCCTTCGTGGGGAAGCAGGATTGGGCGCCCGAAGGCCTTCTGTGCCCAGGCCCCAGCCATGCCCCCTGAGCCAGCTCGGCCGCTCAGCGCCGAGGCCCAGTCGCACCGACGGCCCCAAACGAGCTTCTGGCAGCTGCATTCTGTAAAGGGAAACTCTCCTCGGGCAGCAAACCACAGCCCCAACGCGCCTCGGATCCAGAAAGCAACGCAAGCCGTTTTCGCCCGCGCCCCTCCGCTCTCCATAGGGCGAACCCGGACTGGGCGACCCCGGCTCCCTGGGCCCTGCTGCTTTGCTGGGGTTCTCCGGTGCCCGAGGCCCAATCCCCACGGGTTCTCCTTCGTGGGGAAGCCGGATTCGGCGCCCGAAGTCCTTCTGTGCCCAGGCCCCAGCCATGCCCCCTGAGCCAGATTGGCCGCACAGCTCCGTGGCCCTGTCACACCGACGGCCCCAAACGAGCTTCTGGCAGCTGCATTCTGCAAAGGGAATCTCTCCTCGGGCAGCAAACCACAGCCCCAACGCGCCTCGCATCGAGAAAGCAACGCAAGCCGTTTTCGCCCCCGGCCCCCCACTCTCCGTAGGGCGAACAGGGGCTGGGCTGCCCCGGCTCCCTGGGCCCTGCTGCTTTGCTGGGGGTCTCGGATGCCCGAAACCCACTCCCCACGGGTTCTCCTTCGTGGGGAAGCAGGATTTGGCGCGCGAAGACCTTCTTCGCCCAGGCACCAACAATGCCCCCTGAGCCAGCTCGGCCGCTCAGCGCCGAGGCTCCGTCGCACCGACGGCCCCAAACGAGCTTCTGGCAGCTGCATTCTGCAAAGGGACTCTCCTCGGGCAGCAAACCACAGCCCCAACGCGCCTCCAATCGAAAAAGCAACGCAAGCCGTTTTCGCCTCCGGCACCCCGCTCACCATAGGGCGAACCGGGGCTGGGCTGCCCCGGCTCCCTGGGCCCTGCTGCTTTGCTGGGGGTCGGGTGCCCGAAACCCACTCCCCACGGGTTCTCCTTCGTGGGGAAGCAGGATTGGGCGCGAGAAGTCCTTCTGCGCCCAGGCCACAGCCATGCACCCTGAGCCAGCTCGGCCGCTCAGCGCCGAGGCCCAGTCGCACCGACGGCCCCAAACGAGCTTCTGGCAGATGCATTCTGTAAAGGGAAACTCTCCTCGGGCAGCAAACCACAGCCCCAACGCGCCTCGGATCCAGAAAGCAACACAAGCCATTATCGCCCCCGGCCCACCGCTCTCCATTGGGGAAACCGGGGCTGGGCTGCCCCGGCTCCCTGGGCCCTGCTGCTTTGCTGGGGGTCTCCGGTGCCCGAAACCCACTCCCCAAGGGTTCTCCTTCGTGCGGAAGCAGGATTGGGCGCCCGAAGGCCTTCTGTGCCCAGGCCCCAGCATGCCCCCTGAGCCAGCTCCGCCGCTCAGCGCCGAGGCCCCGTCGCACCGACGGCCCCAAACGAGCTTCTGGCAGCTGCATTCTGTAAAGGGAAACTCTCCTCGGGCAGCAAACCACAGCCCCAACGCGCCTCGGATCCAGAACGCAATGGAAGCCGTTTTCGCCACCGGGCCACCGCTCTCCATAGGGCGAACCGGGGCTGGGCTGCCCCGGCTCCCTGGGCCCTGCTGCTTTGCTGGGGGTCTCGGGTGCCCGAAACCCACTCCCCACGGGTTCTCCTTCGTGGGGAAGCAGGATTGGGCGCGCGAAGACCTTCTGCGCCCAGGCACCAACTATGCCTCCGGGGCCAGCTCGGCCGCTCAGCGCCGAGGCTCCGTCACACCGACGGTCCCAAACGAGCTTCTGGCAGCTGCATTCTGCAAAGGGAAACTCTCCTCGGGCAGCAAACCACAGCCCCAACGCGCCTCGGATCGAGAAAGCAACGCAAGCCGTTTTCGCCCCCGGCCCTCCGCTCTCCATAGGGCCAATCGGGGCTGGGCTGCCCCGGCTCCCGAGGCCCTGCTGCTTTGCTGGGGGTCTCGGGTGCCCGAAACCCACTCCCCACGGGTTCTCCTTCGTGGGGAAGCAGGATTTGGCGCGCGAAGACCTTCTTCGCCCAGGCACCAACAATGCCCCCTGAGCCAGCTCGGCCGCTCAGCGCCGAGGCTCCGTCGCACCGACGGCCCCAAACGAGCTTCTGGCAGCTGCATTCTGCAAAGGGAAACTCTCCTCGGGCAGCAAACCACAGCCCCAACGCGCCTCGGATCGAGAAAGCAACGCAAGCCGTTTTCGCCTCCGGCACCCCGCACACCATAGGGCGAACCGGGGCTGGGCTGCCCCGGCTCCCTGGGCCCTGCTGCTTTGCTGGGGTTGTCGGGTGCCCGAAACCCACTCCCCACGGGTTCTCCTTCGTGGGGAAGCAGGATTGGGCGCGCGAAGTCCTTCTGCGCCCAGGCCACAGCCATGCACCCTGAGCCAGCTCGGCCGCTCAGCGCCGAGGCCCAGTCGCACCGACGGCCCCAAACGAGCTTCTGGCAGATGCATTCTGTAAAGGGAAACTCTCCTCGGGCAGCAAACCACAGCCCCAACGCGCCTCGGATCCAGAAAGCAACACAAGCCTTATCGCCCCCGGCCCACCGCTCTCCATTGGGGAAACCGGGGCTGGGCTGCCCCGGCTCCCTGGGCCCTGCTGCTTTGCTGGGGGTCTCCGGTGCCCGAAACCCACACCCCAAGGGTTCTCCTTCGTGCGGAAGCAGGATTGGGCGCCCGAAGGCCTTCTGTGCCCAGGCCCCAGCATGCCCCCTGAGCCAGCTCCGCCGCTCAGCGCCGAGGCCCCGTCGCACCGACGGCCCCAAACGAGCTTCTGGCAGCTGCATTCTGTAAAGGGAAACTCTCCTCGGGCAGCAAACCACAGCCCCAACGCGCCTCGGATCCAGAACACAATGGAAGCCGTTTTCGCCCCCGGGCCACCGCTCTCCATTGGGCGAACCGGGGCTTGGCTGCCCCGGCTCCCTGGGCCCTGCTGCTTTGCTGGGGGTCTCGGGTGCCCGAAACCCACTCCCCACGGGTTCTCCTTCGTGGGGAAGCAGGATTGGGCGCGCGAAGACCTTCTGCGCCCAGGCACCAACCATGCCTCCTGTGCCAGCTCGGCCGCTTAGCGCCGAAGCTCCGTCACACTGACGGCCCCAAACGAGCTTCTGGCAGCTGCATTCTGCAAAGGGAAACTATCCTCGGGCAGCAAACCAGCCCCAACACGCCTCGGATCGAGAAAGCAACGCAAGCCGTTTTCGCCCCCGGCCCTCCGCTCTCCATAGGGCGAACCGGGGCTGGGCTGCCCCGGCTCCCGGGGCCCTGCTGCTATGATGGGGGTCTCGGGTGCCCGAAACCCACTCCCCACGGGTTCTCCTTCGTGGGGAAGCAGGATCGGTCGCGCGAAGACCTTCTGCGCCCAGGCACCAACCATGCCCCGAGCCATCTCGGCCGCTCAGCGCCGAGGCTCCGTCGCACCGACGGCCCCAAACGAGCTTCTGGCAGCTGCATTCTGCAAAGGGAAACTCTCCTCGGGCAGCAAACCACAGCCCCAACACGCCTCGGATGGAGAAAGCAACGCAAGCCGTTTTCGCCCCCGGCCCTCCGCACTCCATAGGGCGAACCGGGGCTGGGCTGCCCCGGCTCCCTGGGCCCTGCTGCTTTGCTGGTGGTCTCGGGTGCCCGAAACCCACTCCCCACGGGTTCTCCTTCGTGGGGAAGCAGGATTGGGCGCCCGAAGGCCTTCTGTGCCCAGGCCCCAGCCATGCCCCCTGAGCCAGCTCGGCCGCTCAGCGCCGAGGCCCAGTCGCACCGACGGCCCCAAACGAGCTTCTGGCAGCTGCATTCTGTAAAGGGAAACTCTCCTCGGGCAGCAAACCACAGCCCCAACGCGCCTCGGATCCAGAAAGCAACGCAAGCCGTTTTCGCCCGCGCCCCTCCGCTCTCCATAGGGCGAACCGGGGCTGGGCTGCCCCGGCTCCCTGGGCCCTGCTGCTTTGCTGGGGGTCTTGGGTGCCCGAAACCCATTCCCACGGGTTCTCCTTCGTGGGGAAGCAGGATTGGGCGCGCGAAGACCTTCTGCGCCCAGGCACCATCCATGCCCCCTGAGGCAGCTCGGCCGCTCAGCGCCGAGGCCCCGTTACACCGATGGTCCAAACGAGCTTCTGGCAGCTGCATTCTGCAAAGGGAAACTCTCCTCGGGCAGCAAACCACAGCCCCAACGCGCCTCGCATCGAGAAAGCAACGCAAGCCTTTTTCGCCCCCGGGCCACCGCTCTCCATAGGACGAACAGGGGCTGGGCTGCCCCGGCTCCCTGGGACCTGCTGCTTTGCTGGGGTTCTCCGGTGCCCGAGGCCCAATCCCCACGGGTTCTCCTTCATGGGGAAGCCGGATTGGGCGTCCGAAGGCCTTCTGTGCCCAGGCCCCAGCCATGCCCCCTGAGCCAGATCGGCCGCACAGCTCCGAGGCCCCGTCGCACCGACGGCCCCAAACGAGCTTCTGGCGGCTGCATTTTGTAAAGGGAAACTCTCCTCGGGCAGCAAACCACATCCCCAACGCGCCTCGGATCCAGAAAGCAACGCAAGCCGTGTTCGCCCCCGGCCCACCGCTCTCCATTGGGCGAACCGGGGCTGGGCAGCCCCGGCTCCCTGGGCCCTGCTGCTTTGCTGGGGGTCTCGGATGCCCGAAACCCACTCCCCACGGGTTCTCCTTCGTGGGGAAGCAGGATTCGGCGCGCGAAGACCTTCTGCGCCCAGGCACCAACCATGCCTCCGGGGCCAGCTCGGCCGCTCAGCGCCGAGGCTCCGTCACACTGACGGCCCCAAACGAGCTTCTGGCAGCTGCATTCTGCAAAGGGAAACTCTCCTCGGGCAGCAAACCACAGCCCCAACGCGCCTCGGATCTTAAAAGCAACGCAAGCCGATTTCGCCCGCGGCCCTCCGCTCTCCATAGGGCGAACCGGGGCTGGGCTGCCCCGGCTCCCGAGGCCCTGCTGCTTTGCTGGGGGTCTCGGGTGCCCGAAACCCACTCCCCACGGGTTCTCCTTCGTGGGGAAGCAGGATTGGGCGCGCGAAGACCTTCTGCGCCCAGGCACCAACCATGCCCTGAGCCAGCTCGGCCGCTCAGCGCGGATTCTCCGTCGCACCGACGGCCCCAAACGAGCTTCTGGCAGCTGCATTCTGCAAAGGGAAACTCTCCTCGGGCAGCAAACCACAGCCCCAACACGCCTCGGATCGAGAAAGCAACGCAAGCCGTTTCCGCCCCCGGCCCTCCGCACTCCATAGGGCGAACCGGGCCTGGGCTGCCCCGGCTCCCTGGGCCCTGCTGCTTTGCTGGGGGTCTCGGGTGCCCGAAACCCACTCCCCACGGGTTCTCCTTCGTGGGGAAGCCGGATTGGGCGACCGAAGGCCTTCTGTGCCCAGGCCCCAGCCATGCCCCCTGAGCCAGCTCGGCCGCTCAGCGCCGAGGCCCCGTAGCACCGACGGCCCCAAACGAGCTTCTGGCAGCTGTATTCTGCAAAGGGAAACTCTCCTCGGGCAGCAAACCCCAGCCCCAACGCGCCTCGCATCGAGAAAGCAACGCAAGCCGTTTTTGCCCCCGACCCCCCGCTCACCATAGGGCGAACCGTGGCTGGTCTGCCCCAGCTCCCTGGGCCCTGATGCTTTGCTGGGGGTCTCGGGTGCCCGAAACCCACTCCCCACGGGTTCTCCTTCGTGGGGAAGCAGGATTGGGCACGCGAAGTCCTTCTGCGCCCAGGCCCCAGCCATGCCCTTTGAGCCAGCTCGGACGCTCAGCGCGGATTCTCCGACGCACCGACGGCACCAAACGAGCTTCTGGCAGCTGCATTCTGCAAAGGGAAACTCTCCTCGGGCAGCAATCGACAGCCCCAACGCGCCTCGGATCGAAAAAGCAACGCAAGCCGTTTTCGGCTCCGGCACCCCGCTCACCATAGGGAGAACCGTGGCTGGGCTGCCCCGGCTCCCTGGGCCCTGCTGCTTTGCTGGGGGTCTCGGGTGCCCAAAACCCACTCCCCACGGGTTCTCCTTCGTGGGGAAGCAGGATTGGGCGCGAGAAGGCCTTCTGCGCCCAGACCACAGCCATGCACCCTGAGCAAGCTCGGCCGCTCAGCGCCGAGGCCCCGTTACACCGATGTTCCAAACGAGCTTCTGGCAGCTGCATTCTGCAAAGGGAAACTCTCCTCGGGCAGCAAACCACAGCCCCAACGCGCCTCGCATCGAGAAAGCAACGCAAGCCTTTTTCGCCCCCGGCCCCCCGCTCTCCATATGGCGAACCAGGGCTGGTCTGCCCCAGCTCCCTGGGCCCTGATGCTTTGCTGGGGGTCTCGGGTGCCCGAAACCCACTCCCCACGGGTTCTCCTTCGTGGGGAAGCAGGATCGGTCGCGCGAAGACCTTCTGCGCCCAGGCACCAACCATGCCCCGAGCCATCTCGGCCGCTCAGCGCCGAGGCTCCGTCGCACCGACGGCCCCAAACGAGCTTCTGGCAGCTGCATTCTGCAAAGGGAAACTCTCCTCGGGCAGCAAACCACAGCCCCAACACGCCTCGGATGGAGAAAGCAACGCAAGCCGTTTTCGCCCCCGGCCCTCCGCACTCCATAGGGCGAACCGGGGCTGGGCTGCCCCGGCTCCCTGGGCCCTGCTGCTTTGCTGGTGGTCTCGGGTGCCCGAAACCCACTCCCCACGGGTTCTCCTTCGTGGGGAAGCAGGATTGGGCGCGAGAAGGCCTTCTGTGCCCAGGCCCCAGCCATGCCCCCTGAGCCAGCTCGGCCGCTCAGCGCCAAGGCCCAGTCGCACCGACGGCCCCAAACGAGCTTCTGGCAGCTGCATTCTGTAAAGGGAAACTCTCCTCGGGCAGCAAACCACAGCCCCAACGCGCCTCGGATCCAGAAAGCAACGCAAGCCGTTTTCGCCCCCGGCCCACCGCTCTCCATTGGGGAAACCGGGGCTGGGCTGCCCCGGCTCCCTGGGCCCTGCTGCTTTGCTGGGGGTCTTGGGTGCCCGAAACCCACTCCCCACGGGTTCTCCTTCGTGGGGAAGCAGGATTGGGCGCGCGAAGACCTTCTGCGCCCAGGCACCATCCATGCCCCCTGAGGCAGCTCGGCCGCTCAGCGCCGAGGCCCCGTTACACCGATGGTCCAAACGAGCTTCTGGCAGCTGCATTCTGCAAAGGGAAACTCTCCTCGGGCAGCAAACCACAGCCCCAACGCGCCTCGCATCGAGAAAGCAACGCAAGCCTTTTTCGCCCCCGGGCCACCGCTCTCCATAGGACGAACAGGGGCTGGGCTGCCCCGGCTCCCTGGGACCTGCTGCTTTGCTGGGGTTCTCCGGTGCCCGAGGCCCAATCCCCACGGGTTCTCCTTCGTGGGGAAGCCGGATTGGGCGTCCGAAGGCCTTCTGTGCCCAGGCCCCAGCCATGCCCCCTGAGCCAGATCGGCCGCACAGCTCCGAGGCCCCGTCGCACCGACGGCCCCAAACGAGCTTCTGGCGGCTGCATTTTGTAAAGGGAAACTCTCCTCGGGCAGCAAACCACATCCCCAACGCGCCTCGGATCCAGAAAGCAACGCAAGCCGTGTTCGCCCCCGGCCCACCGCTCTCCATTGGGCGAACCGGGGCTGGGCAGCCCCGGCTCCCTGGGCCCTGCTGCTTTGCTGGGGGTCTCGGATGCCCGAAACCCACTCCCCACGGGTTCTCCTTCGTGGGGAAGCAGGATTCGGCGCGCGAAGACCTTCTGCGCCCAGGCACCAACAATGCCCCCTGAGCCAGCTCGTCCGCTCAGCGCCGAGGCTCCGTCGCACCGACGGCCCCAAACGAGCTTCTGGCAGCTGCATTCTGCAAAGGGAAACTCTCCTCGGGCAGCAAACCACAGCCCCAACGCGCCTCGGATCTTAAAAGCAACGCAAGCCGTTTTCGCCCGCGGCCCTCCGCTCTCCATAGGGCGAACCGGGGCTGGGCTGCCCCGGCTCCCGAGGCCCTGCTGCTTTGCTGGGGGTCTCGGGTGCCCGAAACCCACTCCCCACGGGTTCTCCTTCGTGGGGAAGCAGGATTGGGCGCGCGAAGACCTTCTGCGCCCAGGCACCAACCATGCCTCCGGGGCCAGCTCGGCCGCTCAGCGCCGAGGCTCCGTCACACCGACGCTCCCAAACGAGCTTCTGGCAGCTGCATTCTGCAAAGGGAAACTCTCCTCGGGCAGCAAACCACAGCCCCAACGCGCCTCGGATCTTAAAAGCAACGCAAGCCGTTTTCGCCCGCGGCCCTCCGCTCTCCATAGGGCGAACCGGGGCTGGGCTGCCCCGGCTCCCGAGGCCCTGCTGCTTGGCTGGGGGTCTCGGGTGCCCGAAACCCACTCCCCACGGGTTCTCCTTCGTGGGGAAGCAGGATTGGGCGCGCGAAGACCTTCTGCGCCCAGGCACCAACCATGCCCTGAGCCAGCTCGGCCGCTCAGCGCCGAGTCTCCGTCGCACCGACGGCCCCAAACGAGCTTCTGGCAGCTGCATTCTGCAAAGGGAAACTCTCCTCGGGCAGCAAACCACAGCCCCAACACGCCTCGGATCGAGAAAGCAACGCAAGCCGTTTTCGCCCCCGGCCCTTCGCACTCCATAGGGCGAACCGGGGCTGGGCTGCCCCGGCTCCCTGGGCCCTGCTGCTTTGCTGGGGGTCTCGGGTGCCCGAAACCCACTCCCCACGGGTTCTCCTTCGTGGGGAAGCCGGATTGGGCGCCCGAAGGCCTTCTGTGCCCAGGCCCCAGCCATGCCCCCTGAGCCAGCTCGGCCGCTCAGCGCCGAGGCCCAGTCGCACCGACGGCCCCAAACGAGCTTCTGGCAGCTGCATTCTGTAAAGGGAAACTCTCCTCGGGCAGCAAACCACAGCCCCAACGCGCCTCGGATCCAGAAAGCAACGCAAGCCGTTTTCGCCCCCGGCCCACCGCTCTCCATTGGGGAAACCGGGGCTGGGCTGCCCCGGCTCCCTGGGCCCTGCTGCTTTGCTGGGGGTCTTGGGTGCCCGAAACCCACTCCCCACGGGTTCTCCTTCGTGGGGAAGCAGGATTGGGCGCGCGAAGACCTTCTGCGCCCAGGCACCATCCATGCCCCCTGAGGCAGCTCGGCCGCTCAGCGCCGAGGCCCCGTTACACCGATGGTCCAAACGAGCTTCTGGCAGCTGCATTCTGCAAAGGGAAACTCTCCTCGGGCAGCAAACCACAGCCCCAACGCGCCTCGCATCGAGAAAGCAACGCAAGCCTTTTTCGCCCCCGGGCCACCGCTCTCCATAGGACGAACAGGGGCTGGGCTGCCCCGGCTCCCTGGGCCCTGCTGCTTTGCTGGGGGTCTCGGGTGCCCGAAACCCACTCCCCACGGGTTCTCCTTTGTGGGGAAGCAGGATTGGGCGCGCGAAGACCTTCTGAGCGCAGGCACCAACCATGCCTCCGGGGCCAGCTCGGCCGCTCAGCGCCGAGGCTCCGTCACACCGCCGGTCCCAAACGAGCTTCTGGCAGCTGCATTCTGCAAAGGGAAACTCTCCTCGGGCAGCAAACCACAGCCCCAACGCGCCTCGGATCTTAAAAGCAACGCAAGCCGTTTTCGCCCGCGGCCCTCCGCTCTCCATAGGGCGAACCGGGGCTGGGCTGCCCCGGCTCCCGAGGCCCTGCTGCTTGGCTGGGGGTCTCGGGTGCCCGAAACCCACTCCCCACGGGTTCTCCTTCGTGGGGAAGCAGGATTGGGCGCGCGAAGACCTTCTGCGCCCAGGCACCAACCATGCCCTGAGCCAGCTCGGCCGCTCAGCGCCGAGGCTCCGTCGCACCGACGGCCCCAAATGAGCTTCTGGCAGCTGCATTCTGCAAAGGGAAACTCTCCTCGGGCAGCAAACCACAGCCCCAACACGCCTCGGATTGAGAAAGCAACGCAAGCCGTTTTCGCCCCCGGCCCTTCGCACTCCATAGGGCGAACCGGGGCTGGGCTGCCCCGGCTCCCTGGGCCCTGCTGCTTTGCTGGGGGTCTCGGGTGCCCGAAACCCACTCCCCACGGGTTCTCCTTCGTGGGGAAGCCGGATTGGGCGCCCGAAGGCCTTCTGTGCCCAGGCCCCAGCCATGCCCCCTGAGGCAGCTCGGCCGCTCAGCGCCGAGGCCCAGTCGCACCGACGGCCCCAAACGAGCTTCTGGCAGCTGCATTCTGTAAAGGGAAACTCTCCTCGGGCAGCAAACCACAGCCCCAACGCGCCTCGGATCCAGAAAGCAACGCAAGCCGTTTTCGCCCCCGGCCCACCGCTCTCCATTGGGGAAACCGGGGCTGGGCTGCCCCGGCTCCCTGGGCCCTGCTGCTTTGCTGGGGGTCTTGGGTGCCCGAAACCCACTCCCCACGGGTTCTCCTTCGTGGGGAAGCAGGATTGGGCGCGCGAAGACCTTCTGCGCCCAGGCACCATCCATGCCCCCTGAGGCAGCTCGGCCGCTCAGCGCCGAGGCCCCGTTACACCGATGGTCCAAACGAGCTTCTGGCAGCTGCATTCTGCAAAGGGAAACTCTCCTCGGGCAGCAAACCACAGCCCCAACGCGCCTCGCATCGAGAAAGCAACGCAAGCCTTTTTCGCCCCCGGGCCACCGCTCTCCATAGGACGAACAGGGGCTGGGCTGCCCCGGCTCCCTGGGACCTGCTGCTTTGCTGGGGTTCTCCGGTGCCCGAGGCACAATCCCCACGGGTTCTCCTTCATGGGGAAGCCGGATTGGGCGTCCGAAGGCCTTCTGTGCCCTGGCCCCAGCCATGCCCCCGGAGCCAGATCGGCCGCACAGCTCCGAGGCCCCGTCGCACCGACGGCCCCAAACGAGCTTCTGGCGGCTGCATTTTGTAAAGGGAAACTCTCCTCCGGCAGCAAACCACATCCCCAACGCGCCTCGGAACCAGAAAGCAACGCAAGCCGTGTTCGCCCCCGGCCCACCGCTCTCCATTGGGCGAACCGGGGCTGGGCAGCCCCGGCTCCCTGGGCCCTGCTGCTTTGCTGGGGGTCTCGGATGCCCGAAACCCACTCCCCACGGGTTCTCCTTCGTGGGGAAGCAGGATTCGGCGCGCGAAGACCTTCTGCGCCCAGGCACCAACAATGCCCCCTGAGCCAGCTCGTCCGCTCAGCGCCGAGGCTCCGTCGCACCGACGGCCCCAAACGAGCTTCTGGCAGCTGCATTCTGCAAAGGGAAACTCTCCTCGGGCAGCAAACCACAGCCCCAACGCGCCTCCAATCGAAAAAGCAACGCAAGCCGTTTTCGCCTCCGGCACCCCGCTCACCATAGGGCGAACCGGGGCTGGGCTGCCCCGGCTCCCTGGGCCCTGCTGCTTTGCTGGGGGTCGGGTGCCCGAAACCCACTCCCCACGGGTTCTCCTTCGTGGGGAAGCAGGATTGGGCGCGAGAAGGCCTTCTGCGCCCAGGCCACAGCCATGCACCCTGAGACAGCTCGGCCGCTCAGCGCCGAGGCCCCGTTACACCGATGGTCCAAACGAGCTTCTGGCAGCTGCATTCTGCAAAGGGAAACTCTCCTCGGGCAGCAAACCACAGCCCCAACGCGCCTCGGATCGAGAAAGCAATGCAAGCCGTTTTCGCCCCCGGGCCCCGCTCTCCATAGGGCGAACCAGGACTGGGCGACCCCGGCTCCCTGGGCCCTGCTGCTTTGCTGGGGGTCTCGGGTGCCAGAAACCCACTCCCCACGGGTTCTCCTTTGTGGGGAAGCAGGATTGGGCGCGCGAAGACCTTCTGAGCGCAGGCACCAACCATGCCTCCGGGGCCACCTCGGCCGCTCAGCGCCGAGGCTCCGTCACACCGACGGTCCCAAACGAGCTTCTGGCAGCTGCATTCTGCAAAGGGAAACTCTCCTCGGGCAGCAAACCACAGCCCCAACGCGCCTCGGATCTTAAAAGCAACGCAAGCCGTTTTCGCCCGCGGCCCTCCGCTCTCCATAGGGCGAACCGGGGCTGGGCTGCCCCGGCTCCCGAGGCCCTGCTGCTTGGCTGGGGGTCTCGGGTGCCCGAAACCCACTCCCCACGGGTTCTCCTTCGTGGGGAAGCAGGATTGGGCGCCCGAAGACCTTCTGCGCCCAGGCACCAACCATGCCCTGAGCCAGCTCGGCCGCTCAGCGCCGAGGCTCCGTCGCACCGACGGCCCCAAACGAGCTTCTGGCAGCTGCATTCTGCAAAGGGAAACTCTCCTCGGGCAGCAAACCACAGCCCCAACACGCCTCGGATCGAGAAAGCAACGCAAGCCGTTTTCGCCCGCGGCCCTTCGCACTCCATAGGGCGAACCGGGGCTGGGCTGCCCCGGCTCCCTGGGCCCTGCTGCTTTGCTGGGGGTCTCGGGTGCCCGAAACCCACTCCCCACGGGTTCTCCTTCGTGGGGAAGCCGGATTGGGCGCCCGAAGGCCTTCTGTGCCCAGGCCCCAGCCATGCCCCCTGAGGCAGCTCGGCCGCTCAGCGCCGAGGCCCAGTCGCACCGACGGCCCCAAACGAGCTTCTGGCAGCTGCATTCTGTAAAGGGAAACTCTCCTCGGGCAGCAAACCACAGCCCCAACGCGCCTCGGATCCAGAAAGCAACGCAAGCCGTTTTCGCCCCCGGCCCACCGCTCTCCATTGGGGAAACCGGGGCTGGGCTGCCCCGGCTCCCTGGGCCCTGCTGCTTTGCTGGGGGTCTTGGGTGCCCGAAACCCACTCCCCACGGGTTCTCCTTCGTGGGGAAGCAGGATTGGGCGCGCGAAGACCTTCTGCGCCCAGGCACCATCCATGCCCCCTGAGGCAGCTCGGCCGCTCAGCGCCGAGGCCCCGTTACACCGATGGTCCAAACGAGCTTCTGGCAGCTGCATTCTGCAAAGGGAAACTCTCCTCGGGCAGCAAACCACAGCCCCAACGCGCCTCGCATGGAGAAAGCAACGCAAGCCTTTTTCGCCCCCGGGCCACCGCTCTCCATAGGGCGAACAGGGGCTGGGCTGCCCCGGCTCCCTGGGACCTGCTGCTTTGCTGGGGGTCTCCGGTGCCCGAGGCACAATCCCCACGGGTTCTCCTTCATGGGGAAGCCGGATTGGGCGTCCGAAGGCCTTCTGTGCCCAGGCCCCAGCCATGCCCCCTGAGCCAGATCGGCCGCACAGCTCCGAGGCCCCGTCGCACCGACGGCCCCAAACGAGCTTCTGGCGGCTGCATTTTGTAAAGGGAAACTCTCCTCGGGCAGCAAACCACATCCCCAACGCGCCTCGGATCCAGAAAGCAACGCAAGCCGTGTTCGCCCCCGGCCCACCGCTCTCCATTGGGCGAACCGGGGCTGGGCAGCCCCGGCTCCCTGGGCCCTGCTGCTTTGCTGGGGGTCTCGGATGCCCGAAACCCACTCCCCACGGGTTCTCCTTCGTGGGGAAGCAGGATTCGGCGCGCGAAGACCTTCTGCGCCCAGGCACCAACAATGCCCCCTGAGCCAGCTCGTCCGCTCAGCGCCTAGGCTCCGTCGCACCGACGGCCCCAAACGAGCTTCTGGCAGCTGCATTCTGCAAAGGGAAACTCTCCTCGGGCAGCAAACCACAGCCCCAACGCGCCTCGGATCTTAAAAGCAACGCAAGCCGTTTTCGCCCGCGGCCCTCCGCTCTCCATAGGGCGAACCGGGGCTGGGCTGCCCCGGCTCCCGAGGCCCTGCTGCTTTGCTGGGGGTCTCGGGTGCCCGAAACCCACTCCCCACGGGTTCTCCTTCGTGGGGAAGCAGGATTGGGCGCGCGAAGACCTTCTGCGCCCAGGCACCAACCATGCCTCCGGGGCCAGCTCGGCCGCTCAGCGCCGAGGCTCCGTCACACCGACGGTCCCAAACGAGCTTCTGGCAGCTGCATTCTGCAAAGGGAAACTCTCCTCGGGCAGCAAACCACAGCCCCAACGCGCCTCGGATCTTAAAAGCAACGCAAGCCGTTTTCGCCCGCGGCCCTCCGCTCTCCATAGGGCGAACCGGGGCTGGGCTGCCCCGGCTCCCGAGGCCCTGCTGCTTTGCTGGGGGTCTCGGGTGCCCGAAACCCACTCCCCACGGGTTCTCCTTCGTGGGGAAGCAGGATTGGGCGCGCGAAGACCTTCTGCGCCCAGGCACCAACCATGCCCTGAGCCAGCTCGGCCGCTCAGCGCCGAGGCTCCGTCGCACCGACGGCCCCAAACGAGCTTCTGGCAGCTGCATTCTGCAAAGGGAAACTCTCCTCGGGCAGCAAACCACAGCCCCAACACGCCTCGGATCGAGAAAGCAACGCAAGCCGTTTTCGCCCCCGGCCCTCCGCACTCCATAGGGCGAACCGGGGCTGGGCTGCCCCGGCTCCCTGGGCCCTGCTGCTTTGCTGGTGGTCTCGGGTGCCCGAAACCCACTCCCCACGGGTTCTCCTTCGTGGGGAAGCCGGATTGGGCGCCCGAAGGCCTTCTGTGCCCAGGCCCCAGCCATGCCCCCTGAGCCAGCTCGGCCGCTCAGCGCCGAGGCCCAGTCGCACCGACGGCCCCAAACGAGCTTCTGGCAGCTGCATTCTGTAAAGGGAAACTCTCCTCGGGCAGCAAACCACAGCCCCAACGCGCCTCGGATCCAGAAAGCAACGAAAGCCGTTTTCGCCCCCGGCCCACCGCTCTCCATTGGGGAAACCGGGGCTGGGCTGCCCCGGCTCCCTGGGCCCTGCTGCTTTGCTGGGGGTCTTGGGTGCCCGAAACCCACTCCCCACGGGTTCTCCTCCGTGGGGAAGCAGGATTGGGCGCGCGAAGACCTTCTGCGCCCAGGCACCATCCATGCCCCCTGAGGCAGCTCGGCCGCTCAGCGCCGAGGCCCCGTTACACCGATGGTCCAAACGAGCTTCTGGCAGCTGCATTCTGCAAAGGGAAACTCTCCTCGGGCAGCAAACCACAGCCCCAACGCGCCTCGCATCGAGAAAGCAACGCAAGCCTTTTTCGCCCCCGGGCCACCGCTCTCCATAGGGCGAACAGGGGCTGGGCTGCCCCGGCTCCCTGGGACCTGCTGCTTTGCTGGGGGTCTCCGGTGCCCGAGGCCCAATCCCCAAGGGTTCTCCTTCATGGGGAAGCCGGATTGGGCGTCCGAAGGCCTTCTGTGCCCAGGCCCCAGCCATGCCCCCTGAGCCAGATCGGCCGCACAGCTCCGAGGCCCCGTCGCACCGACGGCCCCAAACGAGCTTCTGGCGGCTGCATTTTGTAAAGGGAAACTCTCCTCGGGCAGCAAACCACATCCCCAACGCGCCTCGGAACCAGAAAGCAACGCAAGCCGTGTTCGCCCCCGGCCCACCGCTCTCCATTGGGCGAACCGGGGCTGGGCAGCCCCGGCTCCCTGGGCCCTGCTGCTTTGCTGGGGGTCTCGGATGCCCGAAACCCACTCCCCACGGGTTCTCCTTCGTGGGGAAGCAGGATTCGGCGCGCGAAGACCTTCTGCGCCCAGGCACCAACAATGCCCCCTGAGCCAGCTCGTCCGCTCAGCGCCGAGGCTCCGTCGCACCGACGGCCCCAAACGAGCTTCTGGCAGCTGCATTCTGCAAAGGGAAACTCTCCTCGGGCAGCAAACCACAGCCCCAACGCGCCTCCAATCGAAAAAGCAACGCAAGCCGTTTTCGCCTCCGGCACCCCGCTCACCATAGGGCGAACCGGGGCTGGGCTGCCCCGGCTCCCTGGGCCCTGCTGCTTTGCTGGGGGTCGGGTGCCCGAAACCCACTCCCCACGGGTTCTCCTTCGTGGGGAAGCAGGATTGGGCGCGAGAAGGCCTTCTGCGCCCAGGCCACAGCCATGCACCCTGAGACAGCTCGGCCGCTCAGCGCCGAGGCCCCGTTACACCGATGGTCCAAACGAGCTTCTGGCAGCTGCATTCTGCAAAGGGAAACTCTCCTCGGGCAGCAAACCACAGCCCCATCGCGCCTCGGATCGAGAAAGCAATGCAAGCCGTTTTCGCCCCCGGGCCCCGCTCTCCATAGGGCGAACCAGGACTGGGCGACCCCGGGTCCCTGGGCCCTGCTGCTTTGCTGGGGGTCTCGGGTGCCAGAAACCCACTCCCCACGGGTTCTCCTTTGTGGGGAAGCAGGATTGGGCGCGCGAAGACCTTCTGAGCGCAGGCACCAACCATGCCTCCGGGGCCAGCTCGGCCGCTCAGCGCCGAGGCTCCGTCACACCGACGGTCCCAAACGAGCTTCTGGCAGCTGCATTCTGCAAAGGGAAACTCTCCTCGGGCAGCAAACCACAGCCCCAACGCGCCTCGGATCTTAAAAGCAACGCAAGCCGTTTTCGCCCGCGGCCCTCCGCTCTCCATAGGGCGAACCGGGGCTGGGCTGCCCCGGCTCCCGAGGCCCTGCTGCTTTGCTGGGGGTCTCGGGTGCCCGAAACCCACTCCCCACGGGTTCTCCTTCGTGGGGAAGCAGGATTGGGCGCGCGAAGACCTTCTGCGCCCAGGCACTAACCATGCCTCCGGGGCCAGCTCGGCCGCTCAGCGCCGAGGCTCCGTCACACCGACGGTCCCAAACGAGCTTCTGGCAGCTGCATTCTGCAAAGGGAAACTCTCCTCGGGCAGCAAACCACAGCCCCAACGCGCCTCCAATCGAAAAAGCAACGCAAGCCGTTTTCGCCTCCGGCACCCCGCTCACCATAGGGCGAACCAGGGCTGGGCTGCCCCGGCTCCCTGGGCCCTGCTGCTTTGCTGGGGGTCGGGTGCCCGAAACCCACTCCCCACGGGTTCTCCTTCGTGGGGAAGCAGGATTGGGCGCGAGAAGTCCTTCTGCGCCCAGGCCACAGCCATGCACCCTGAGCCAGCTCGGCCGCTCAGCGCCGAGGCCCAGTCGCACCGACGGCCCCAAACGAGCTTCTGGCAGATGCATTCTGTAAAGGGAAACTCTCCTCGGGCAGCAAACCACAGCCCCAACGCGCCTCGGATCCAGAAAGCAACACAAGCCGTTATCGCCCCCGGCCCACCGCTCTCCATTGGGGAAACCGGGGCTGGGCTGCCCCGGCTCCCTGGGCCCTGCTGCTTTGCTGGGGGTCTCCGGTGCCCGAAACCCACACCCCAAGGGTTCTCCTTCGTGCGGAAGCAGGATTGGGCGCCCGAAGGCCTTCTGTGCCCAGGCCCCAGCATGCCCCCTGAGCCAGCTCCGCCGCTCAGCGCCGAGGCCCCGTCGCACCGACGGCCCCAAACGAGCTTCTGGCAGCTGCATTCTGTAAAGGGAAACTCTCCTCGGGCAGCAAACCACAGCCCCAACGCGCCTCGGATCCAGAACGCAATGGAAGCCGTTTTCGCCCCCGGGCCACCGCTCTCCATTGGGCGAACCGGGGCTTGGCTGCCCCGGCTCCCTGGGCCCTGCTGCTTTGCTGGGGGTCTCGGGTGCCCGAAACCCACTCCCCACGGGTTCTCCTTCGTGGGGAAGCAGGATTGGGCGCGCGAAGGCCTTCTGCGCCCAGGCACCAACCATGCCTCCTGTGCCAGCTCGGCCGCTTAGCGCCGAAGCTCCGTCACACTGACGGCCCCAAACGAGCTTCTGGCAGCTGCATTCTGCAAAGGGAAACTATCCTCGGGCAGCAAACCAGCCCCAACACGCCTCGGATCGAGAAAGCAACGCAAGCCGTTTTCGCCCCCGGCCCTCCGTTCTCCATAGGGCGAACCGGGGCTGGGCTGCCCCGGCTCCCGGGGCCCTGCTGCTTTGATGGGGGTCTCGGGTGCCCGAAACCCACTCCCCACGGGTTCTCCTTCGTGGGGAAGCAGGATCGGTCGCGCGAAGACCTTCTGCGCCCAGGCACCAACCATGCCCCGAGCCATCTCGGCCGCTCAGCGCCGAGGCTCCGTCGCACCGACGGCCCCAAACGAGCTTCTGGCAGCTGCATTCTGCAAAGGGAAACTCTCCTCGGGCAGCAAACCACAGCCCCAACACGCCTCGGATGGAGAAAGCAACGCAAGCCGTTTTCGCCCCCGGCCCTCCGCTCTCCATAGGGCGAACCGGGGCTGGGCTGCCCCGGCTCCCTGGGCCCTGCTGCTTTGCTGGTGCTCTCGGGTGCCCGAAACCCACTCCCCACGGGTTCTCCTTCGTGGGGAAGCAGGATTGGGCGCCCGAAGGCCTTCTGTGCCCAGGCCCCAGCCATGCCCCCTGAGCCAGCTCGGCCGCTCAGCGCCGAGGCCCAGTCGCACCGACGGCCCCAAACGAGCTTCTGGCAGCTGCATTCTGTAAAGGGAAACTCTCCTCGGGCAGCAAACCACAGCCCCAACGCGCCTCGGATCCAGAAAGCAACGCAAGCCGTTTTCGCCCCCGGCCCACCGCTCTCCATTGGGGAAACCGGGGCTGGGCTGCCCCGGCTCCCTGGGCCCTGCTGCTTTGCTGGGGGTCTTGGGTGCCCGAAACCCACTCCCCACGGGTTCTCCTTCGTGGGGAAGCAGGATTGGGCGCGCGAAGACCTTCTGCGCCCAGGCACCATCCATGCCCCCTGAGGCAGCTCGGCCGATCAGCGCCGAGGCCCCGTTACAACGATGGTCCAAACGAGCTTCTGGCAGCTGCATTCTGCAAAGGGAAACTCTCCTCGGGCAGCAAACCACAGCCCCAACGCGCCTCGCATCGAGAAAGCAACGCAAGCCTTTTTCGCCCCCGGGCCACCGCTCTCCATAGGAGGAACAGGGGCTGGGCTGCCCCGGCTCCCTGGGACCTGCTGCTTTGCTGGGGTTCTCCGGTGCCCGAGGCCCAATCCCCACGGGTTCTCCTTCATGGGGAAGCCGGATTGGGCGTCCGAAGGCCTTCTGTGCCCAGGCCCCAGCCATGCCCCCTGAGCCAGATCGGCCGCACAGCTCCGAGGCCCCGTCGCACCGACGGCCCCAAACGAGCTTCTGGCGGCTGCATTTTGTAAAGGGAAACTCTCCTCGGGCAGCAAACCACATCCCCAACGCGCCTCGGATCCAGAAAGCAACGCAAGCCGTGTTCGCCCCCGGCCCACCGCTCTCCATTGGGCGAAACGGGGCTGGGCAGCCCCGGCTCCCTGGGCCCTGCTGCTTTGCTGGGGGTCTCGGATGCCCGAAACCCACTCCCCACGGGTTCTCCTTCGTGGGGAAGCAGGATTCGGCGCGCGAAGACCTTCTGCGCCCAGGCACCAACAATGCCCCCTGAGCCAGCTCGGCCGCTCAGCCCCGAGGCCCCGTCGCACCGACGGCCCCAAACGAGCTTCTGTCAGCTGCATTCTGCAAAGCGAAACTCTCCTCCGGCAGCAAACCCCAGCCGCAACGCGCCTCGGATCTTAAAAGCAACGCAAGCCGTTTTCGCCCGCGGCCCTCCACTCTCCATAGGGCGAACCCGGACTGGGCGACCCCGGCTCCCTGGGCCCTGCTGCTTTGCTGGGGTTCTCCGGTGCCCGAGGCCCAATCCCCACGGGTACTCCTTCGTGGGGAAGCCGGATTCGGCGCCCGAAGTCCTTCTGTGCCCAGGCCCCAGCCATGCCCCCTGAGCCAGATTGGCCGCACAGCTCCGTGGCCCTGTCACACCGACGGCCCCAAACGAGCTTCTGGCAGCTGCATTCTGCAAAGGGAATCTCTCCTCGGGCAGCAAACCACAGCCCCAACGCGCCTCGCATCGAGAAAGCAACGCAAGCCATTTTCGCCCCCGGCCCCCCGCTCTCCGTAGGGCGAACAGGGGCTGGGCTGCCCCGGCTCCCTGGGCCCTGCTGCTTTGCTGGGGGTCTCGGATGCCCGAAACCCACTCCCCACGGGTTCTCCTTCGTGGGGAAGCAGGATTTGGCGCGCGAAGACCTTCTTCGCCCAGGCACCAACAATGCCCCCTGAGCCAGCTCGGCCGCTCAGCGCCGAGGCTCCGTCGCACCGTCGGCCCCAAACGAGCTTCTGGCAGCTGCATTCTGCAAAGGGAAACTCTCCTCGGGCAGCAAACCACAGCCCCAACGCGCCTCCAATCGAAAAAGCAACGCAAGCCGTTTTCGCCTCCGGCACCCCGCTCACCATAGGGCGAACCGGGGCTGGGCTGCCCCGGCTCCCTGGGCCCTGCTGCTTTGCTGGGGGTCGGGTGCCCGAAACCCACTCACCACGGGTTCTCCTTCGTGGGGAAGCAGGATTGGGCGCGAGAAGTCCTTCTGCGCCCAGGCCACAGCCATGCACCCTGAGCCAGCTCGGCCGCTCAGCGCCGAGGCCCAGTCGCACCGACGGCCCCAAACGAGCTTCTGGCAGATGCATTCTGTAAAGGGAAACTCTCCTCGGGCAGCAAACCACAGCCCCAACGCGCCTCGGATCCAGAAAGCAACACAAGCCATTATCGCCCCCGGCCCACCGCTCTCCATTGGGGAAACCGGGGCTGGGCTGCCCCGGCTCCCTGGGCCCTGCTGCTTTGCTGGGGGTCTCCGGTGCCCGAAACCCACTCCCCAAGGGTTCTCCTTCGTGCGGAAGCAGGATTGGGCGCCCGAAGGCCTTCTGTGCCCAGGCCCCAGCATGCCCCCTGAGCCAGCTCCGCCGCTCAGCGCCGAGGCCCCGTCGCACCGACGGCCCCAAACGAGCTTCTGGCAGCTGCATTCTGTAAAGGGAAACTCTCCTCGGGCAGCAAACCACAGCCCCAACGCGCCTCGGATCCAGAACGCAATGGAAGCCGTTTTCGCCCCCGGGCCACCGCTCTCCATTGGGCGAACCGGGGCTGGGCTGCCCCGGCTCCCTGGGCCCTGCTGCTTTGCTGGGGGTCTCGGGTGCCCGAAACCCACTCCCCACGGGTTCTCCTTCGTGGGGAAGCAGGATTGGGCGCGCGAAGACCTTCTGCGCCCAGGCACCAACCATGCCTCCGGGGCCAGCTCGGCCGCTCAGCGCCGAGGCTCCGTCACACCGACGGTCCCAAACGAGCTTCTGGCAGCTGCATTCTGCAAAGGGAAACTCTCCTCGGGCAGCAAACCACAGCCCCAACGCGCCTCGGATCTTAAAAGCAACGCAAGCCGTTTTCGCCCGCGGCCCTCCGCTCTCCATAGGGCGAACCGGGGCTGGGCTGCCCCGGCTCCCGAGGCCCTGCTGCTTTGCTGGGGGTCTCGGGTGCCCGAAACCCACTCCCCACGGGTTCTCCTTCGTGGGGAAGCAGGATTGGGCGCGCGAAGACCTTCTGCGCCCAGGCACCAACCATGCCTCCGGGTCCAGCTCGGCCGCTCAGCGCCGAGGCTCCGTCACACCGACGGTCCCAAACGAGCTTCTGGCAGCTGCATTCTGCAAAGGGAAACTCTCCTCGGGCAGCAAACCACAGCCCCAACGCGCCTCGGATCTTAAAAGCAACGCAAGCCGATTTCGCCCGCGGCCCTCCGCTCTCCATAGGGCGAACCTGGGCTGGGCTGCCCCGGCTCCCGAGGCCCTGCTGCTTTGCTGGTGGTCTCGGGTGCCCGAAACCCACTCCCCACGGGTTCTCCTTCGTGGGGAAGCAGGATTGGGCGCGCGAAGACCTTCTGCGCCCAGGCACCAACCATGCCCTGAGCCAGCTCGGCCGCTCAGCGCGGATTCTCCGTCGCACCGACGGCCCCAAACGAGCTTCTGGCAGCTGCATTCTGCAAAGGGAAACTCTCCTCGGGCAGCAAACCACAGCCCCAACACGCCTCGGATCGAGAAAGCAACGCAAGCCGTTTCCGCCCCCGGCCCTCCGCACTCCATAGGGCGAACCGGGCCTGGGCTGCCCCGGCTCCCTGGGCCCTGCTGCTTTGCTGGGGTTCTCGGGTGCCCGAAACCCACTCCCCACGGGTTCTCCTTCGTGGGGAAGCCGGATTGGGCGCCCGAAGGCCTTCTGTGCCCAGGCCACAGCCATGCCCCCTGAGCCAGCTCGGCCGCTCAGCGCCGAGGCCCCGTCGCACCGACGGCCCCAAACGAGCTTCTGGCAGCTGCATTCTGCAAAGGGAAACTCTCCTCGGGCAGCAAACCCCAGCCCCAACGCGCCTCGCATCGAGAAAGCAACGCAAGCCGTTTTTGCCCCCGACCCCCCGCTCACCATAGGGCGAACCGTGGCTGGTCTGCCCCAGCTCCCTGGGCCCTGATGCTTTGCTGGGGGTCTCGGGTGCCCGAAACCCACTCCCCACGGGTTCTCCTTCGTGGGGAAGCAGGATTGGGCACGCGAAGTCCTTCTGCGCCCAGGCCCCAGCCATGCCCTTTGAGCCAGCTCGGACGCTCAGCGCGGATTCTCCGACGCACCGACGGCACCAAACGAGCTTCTGGCAGCTGCATTCTGCAAAGGGAAACTCTCCTCGGGCAGCAATCGACAGCCCCAACGCGCCTCGGATCGAAAAAGCAACGCAAGCCGTTTTCGGCTCCGGCACCCCGCTCACCATAGGGAGAACCGGGGCTGGGCTGCCCCGGCTCCCTGGGCCCTGCTGCTTTGCTGGGGGTCTCGGGTGCCCAAAACCCACTCCCCACGGGTTCTCCTTCGTGGGGAAGCAGGATTGGGCGCGAGAAGGCCTTCTGCGCCCAGACCACAGCCATGCACCCTGAGCCAGCTCGGCCGCTCAGCGCCGAGGCCCCGTTACACCGATGGTCCAAACGAGCTTCTGGCAGCTGCATTCTGCAAAGGGAAACTCTCCTCGGGCAGCAAACCACAGCCCCAACGCGCCTCGGATCTTAAAAGCAACGCAAGCCGTTTTCGCCCGCGGCCCTCCGCTCTCCATAGGGCGAACCGGGGCTGGGCTGCCCCGGCTCCCGAGGCCCTGCTGCTTTGCTGGGGGTCTCGGGTGCCCGAAACCCACTCCCCACGGGTTCTCCTTCGTGGGGAAGCAGGATTGGGCGCGTGAAGACCTTCTGCGCCCAGGCACCATCCATGCCTCCGGGGCCAGCTCGGCCGCTCAGCGCCGAGGCTCCGTCACACCGACGGTCCCAAACGAGCTTCTGGCAGCTGCATTCTGCAAAGGGAAACTCTCCTCGGGCAGCAAACCACAGCCCCAACGCGCCTCGGATCTTAAAAGCAACGCAAGCCGATTTCGCCCGCGGCCCTCCGCTCTCCATAGGGCGAACCTGGGCTGGGCTGCCCCGGCTCCCGAGGCCCTGCTGCTTGGCTGGTGGTCTCGGGTGCCCGAAACCCACTCCCCACGGGTTCTCCTTCGTGGGGAAGCAGGATTGGGCGCGCGAAGACCTTCTGCGCCCAGGCACCAACCATGCCCTGAGCCAGCTCGGCCGCTCAGCGCGGATTCTCCGTCGCACCGACGGCCCCAAACGAGCTTCTGGCAGCTGCATTCTGCAAAGGGAAACTCTCCTCGGGCAGCAAACCACAGCCCCAACACGCCTCGGATCGAGAAAGCAACGCAAGCCGTTTCCGCCCCCGGCCCTCCGCACTCCATAGGGCGAACCGGGCCTGGGCTGCCCCGGCTCCCTGGGCCCTGCTGCTTTGCTGGGGTTCTCGGGTGCCCGAAACCCACTCCCCACGGGTTCTCCTTCGTGGGGAAGCCGGATTGGGCGCCCGAAGGCCTTCTGTGCCCAGGCCACAGCCATGCCCCCTGAGCCAGCTCGGCCGCTCAGCGCCGAGGCCCCGTCGCACCGACGGCCCCAAACGAGCTTCTGGCAGCTGCATTCTGCAAAGGGAAACTCTCCTCGGGCAGCAAACCCCAGCCCCAACGCGCCTCGCATCGAGAAAGCAACGCAAGCCGTTTTTGCCCCCGACCCCCCGCTCACCATAGGGCGAACCGTGGCTGGTCTGCCCCAGCTCCCTGGGCCCTGATGCTTTGCTGGGGGTCTCGGGTGCCCGAAACCCACTCCCCACGGGTTCTCCTTCGTGGGGAAGCAGGATTGGGCACGCGAAGTCCTTCTGCGCCCAGGCCCCAGCCATGCCCTTTGAGCCAGCTCGGACGCTCAGCGCGGATTCTCCCACGCACCGACGGCACCAAACGAGCTTCTGGCAGCTGCATTCTGCAAAGGGAAACTCTCCTCGGGCAGCAATCGACAGCCCCAACGCGCCTCGGATCGAAAAAGCAACGCAAGCCGTTTTCGGCTCCAGCACCCCGCTCACCATAGGGAGAACCGGGGCTGGGCTGCCCCGGCTCCCTGGGCCCTGCTGCTTTGCTGGGGGTCTCGGGTGCCCAAAACCCACTCCCCACGGGTTCTCCTTCGTGGGGAAGCAGGATTGGGCGCGAGAAGGCCTTCTGCGCCCAGACCACAGCCATGCACCCTGAGCCAGCTCGGCCGCTCAGCGCCGAGGCCCCGTTACACCGATGGTCCAAACGAGCTTCTGGCAGCTGCATTCTGCAAAGGGAAACTCTCCTCGGGCAGCAAACCACAGCCCCAACGCGCCTCGCATCGAGAAAGCAACGCAAGCCTTTTTCGCCCCCGGCCCCCCGCTCTCCATAGGGCGAACAGGGGCTGGGCTTCCCCGGCTCCCTGGGCCCTGCTGCTTTGCGGGGGGTCTCCGGTGCCCGAAGCCCACTCCCCACGGGTTCTCCTTCGTGGGGAAGCATGATTGGGCGCGGAAAGCCCTTCTGCGCCCAGGCCCCAACCATGCCCCCTGAGCCAGCTCGGCCGCTCAGCGCCGAGGCCCCGTCGCACCGACGGCCCCAAACGAGCTTCTGTCAGCTGCATTCTGCAAAGCGAAACTCTCCTCCGGCAGCAAACCACAGCCGCAACGCGCCTCGGATCTTAAAAGCAACGCAAGCCGTTTTCGCCCGCGGCCCTACGCTCTCCATAGGGCGAACCCGGACTGGGCGACCCCGGCTCCCTGGGCCCTGCTGCTTTGCTGGGGTTCTCCGGTGCCCGAGGCCCAATCCCCACGGGTTCTCCTTCGTGGGGACGCCGGATTCGGCGCCCGAAGGCCTTCTGTGCCCAGGCCCCAGCCATGCCCCCTGAGCCAGATTGGCCGCACAGCTCCGTGGCCCTGTCACACCGACGGCCCCAAACGAGCTTCTGGCAGCTGCATTCTGCAAAGGGAATCTCTCCTCGGGCAGCAAACCACAGCCCCAACGCGCCTCGCATCGAGAAAGCAACGCAAGCCGTTTTCGCCCCCGGCCCCCCGCTCTCCGTAGGGCGAACAGGGGCTGGGCTGCCCCGGCTCCCTGGGCCCTGCTGCTTTGCTGGGGGTCTCGGATGCCCGAAACCCACTCCCCACGGGTTCTCCTTCGTGGGGAAGCAGGATTTGGCGCGCGAAGACCTTCTTCGCCCAGGCACCAACAATGCCCCCTGAGCCAGCTCGGCCGCTCAGCGCCGAGGCTCCGTCGCACCGACGGCCCCAAACGAGCTTCTGGCAGCTGCATTCTGCAAAGGGAAACTCTCCTCGGGCAGCAAACCACAGCCCCAACGCGCCTCCAATCGAAAAAGCAACGCAAGCCGTTTTCGCCTCCGGCACCCCGCTCACCATAGGGCGAACCAGGGCTGGGCTGCCCCGGCTCCCTGGGCCCTGCTGCTTTGCTGGGGGTCGGGTGCCCGAAACCCACTCCCCACGGGTTCTCCTTCGTGGGGAAGCAGGATTGGGCGCGAGAAGTCCTTCTGCGCCCAGGCCACAGCCATGCACCCTGAGCCAGCTCGGCCGCTCAGCGCCGAGGCCCAGTCGCACCGACGGCCCCAAACGAGCTTCTGGCAGATGCATTCTGTAAAGGGAAACTCTCCTCGGGCAGCAAACCACAGCCCCAACGCGCCTCGGATCCAGAAAGCAACACAAGCCGTTATCGCCCCCGGCCCACCGCTCTCCATTGGGGAAACCGGGGCTGGGCTGCCCCGGCTCCCTGGGCCCTGCTGCTTTGCTGGGGGTCTCCGGTGCCCGAAACCCACACCCCAAGGGTTCTCCTTCGTGCGGAAGCAGGATTGGGCGCCCGAAGGCCTTCTGTGCCCAGGCCCCAGCCATGCCCCCTGAGCCAGCTCGGCCGCTCAGCGCCGAGGCCCCGTCGCACCGACGGCCCCAAACGAGCTTCTGGCAGCTGCATTCTGTAAAGGGAAACTCTCCTCGGGCAGCAAACCACAGCCCCAACGCGCCTCGGATCCAGAACGCAATGGAAGCCGTTTTCGCCCCCGGGCCACCGCTCTCCATTGGGCGAACCGGGGCTTGGCTGCCCCGGCTCCCTGGGCCCTGCTGCTTTGCTGGGGGTCTCGGGTGCCCGAAACCCACTCCCCACGGGTTCTCCTTCGTGGGGAAGCAGGATTGGGCGCGCGAAGACCTTCTGCGCCCAGGCACCAACCATGCCTCCTGTGCCAGCTCGGCCGCTTAGCGCCGAAGCTCCGTCACACTGACGGCCCCAAACGAGCTTCTGGCAGCTGCATTCTGCAAAGGGAAACTATCCTCGGGCAGCAAACCAGCCCCAACACGCCTCGGATCGAGAAAGCAACGCAAGCCGTTTTCGCCCCCGGCCCTCCGCTCTCCATAGGGCGAACCGGGGCTGGGCTGCCCCGGCTCCCAGGGCCCTGCTGCTTTGATGGGGGTCTCGGGTGCCCGAAACCCACTCCCCACGGGTTCTCCTTCGTGGGGAAGCAGGATCGGTCGCGCGAAGACCTTCTGCGCCCAGGCACCAACCATGCCCCGAGCCATCTCGGCCGCTCAGCGCCGAGGCTCCGTCGCACCGACGGCCCCAAACGAGCTTCTGGCAGCTGCATTCTGCAAAGGGAAACTCTCCTCGGGCAGCAAACCACAGCCCCAACACGCCTCGGATGGAGAAAGCAACGCAAGCCGTTTTCGCCCCCGGCCCTCCGCACTCCATAGGGCGAACCGGGGCTGGGCTGCCCCGGCTCCCTGGGCCCTGCTGCTTTGCTGGTGCTCTCGGGTGCCCGAAACCCACTCCCCACGGGTTCTCCTTCGTGGGGAAGCAGGATTGGGCGCCCGAAGGCCTTCTGTGCCCAGGCCCCAGCCATGCCCCCTGAGCCAGCTCGGCCGCTCAGCGCCGAGGCCCAGTCGCACCGACGGCCCCAAACGAGCTTCTGGCAGCTGCATTCTGTAAAGGGAAACTCTCCTCGGGCAGCAAACCACAGCCCCAACGCGCCTCGGATCCAGAAAGCAACGCAAGCCGTTTTCGCCCCCGGCCCACCGCTCTCCATTGGGGAAACCGGGGCTGGGCTGCCCCGGCTCCCTGGGCCCTGCTGCTTTGCTGGGGGTCTTGGGTGCCCGAAACCCACTCCCCACGGGTTCTCCTTCGTGGGGAAGCAGGATTGGGCGCGCGAAGACCTTCTGCGCCCAGGCACCATCCATGCCCCCTGAGGCAGCTCGGCCGCTCAGCGCCGAGGCCCCGTTACACCAATGGTCCAAACGAGCTTCTGGCAGCTGCATTCTGCAAAGGGAAACTCTCCTCGGGCAGCAAACCACAGCCCCAACGCGCCTCGCATCGAGAAAGCAACGCAAGCCTTTTTCGCCCCCGGGCCACCGCTCTCCATAGGACGAACAGGGGCTGGGCTGCCCCGGCTCCCTGGGACCTGCTGCTTTGCTGGGGTTCTCCGGTGCCCGAGGCCCAATCCCCACGGGTTCTCCTTCATGGGGAAGCCGGATTGGGCGTCCGAAGGCCTTCTGTGCCCAGGCCCCAGCCATGCCCCCTGAGCCAGATCGGCCGCACAGCTCCGAGGCCCCGTCGCACCGACGGCCCCAAACGAGCTTCTGGCGGCTGCATTTTGTAAAGGGAAACTCTCCTCGGGCAGCAAACCACATCCCCAACGCGCCTCGGATCCAGAAAGCAACGCAAGCCGTGTTCGCCCCCGGCCCACCGCTCTCCATTGGGCGAAACGGGGCTGGGCAGCCCCGGCTCCCTGGGCCCTGCTGCTTTGCTGGGGGTCTCGGATGCCCGAAACCCACTCCCCACGGGTTCTCCTTCGTGGGGAAGCAGGATTCGGCGCGCGAAGACCTTCTGCGCCCAGGCACCAACAATGCCCCCTGAGCCAGCTCGTCCGCTCAGCGCCGAGGCTCCGTCGCACCGACGGCCCCAAACGAGCTTCTGGCAGCTGCATTCTGCAAAGGGAAACTCTCCTCGGGCAGCAAACCACAGCCCCAACGCGCCTCGGATCTTAAAAGCAACGCAAGCCGTTTTCGCCCGCGGCCCTCCGCTCTCCATAGGGCGAACCGGGGCTGGGCTGCCCCGGCTCCCTGGGCCCTGCTGCTTTGCTGGGGGTCTCGGGTGCCCGAAACCCACTCCCCACGGGTTCTCCTTCGTGGGGAAGCAGGATTGGGCGCGCGAAGACCTTCTGCGCCCAGGCACCAACCATGCCTCCGGGGCCAGCTCGGCCGCTCAGCGCCGAGGCTCCGTCACACCGACGGTCCCAAACGAGCTTCTGGCAGCTGCATTCTGCAAAGGGAAACTCTCCTCGGGCAGCAAACCACAGCCCCAACGCGCCTCGGATCTTAAAAGCAACGCAAGCCGATTTCGCCCGCGGCCCTCCGCTCTCCATAGGGCGAACCTGGGCTGGGCTGCCCCGGCTCCCGAGGCCCTGCTGCTTGGCTGGTGGTCTCGGGTGCCCGAAACCCACTCCCCACGGGTTCTCCTTCGTGGGGAAGCAGGATTGGGCGCGCGAAGACCTTCTGCGCCCAGGCACCAACCATGCCCTGAGCCAGCTCGGCCGCTCAGCGCGGATTCTCCGTCGCACCGACGGCCCCAAACGAGCTTCTGGCAGCTGCATTCTGCAAAGGGAAACTCTCCTCGGGCAGCAAACCACAGCCCCAACACGCCTCGGATCGAGAAAGCAACGCAAGCCGTTTCCGCCCCCGGCCCTCCGCACTCCATAGGGCGAACCGGGCCTGGGCTGCCCCGGCTCCCTGGGCCCTGCTGCTTTGCTGGGGTTCTCGGGTGCCCGAAACCCACTCCCCACGGGTTCTCCTTCGTGGGGAAGCCGGATTGGGCGCCCGAAGGCCTTCTGTGCCCAGGCCACAGCCATGCCCCCTGAGCCAGCTCGGCCGCTCAGCGCCGAGGCCCCGTCGCACCGACGGCCCCAAACGAGCTTCTGGCAGCTGCATTCTGCAAAGGGAAACTCTCCTCGGGCAGCAAACCCCAGCCCCAACGCGCCTCGCATCGAGAAAGCAACGCAAGCCGTTTTTGCCCCCGACCCCCCGCTCACCATAGGGCGAACCGTGGCTGGTCTGCCCCAGCTCCCTGGGCCCTGATGCTTTGCTGGGGTTCTCGGGTGCCCGAAACCCACTCCCCACGGGTTCTCCTTCGTGGGGAAGCAGGATTGGGCACGCGAAGTCCTTCTGCGCCCAGGCCCCAGCCATGCCCTTTGAGCCAGCTCGGACGCTCAGCGCGGATTCTCCGACGCACCGACGGCACCAAACGAGCTTCTGGCAGCTGCATTCTGCAAAGGGAAACTCTCCTCGGGCAGCAATCGACAGCCCCAACGCGCCTCGGATCGAAAAAGCAACGCAAGCCGTTTTCAGCTCCGGCACCCCGCTCACCATAGGGAGAACCGGGGCTGGGCTGCCCCGGCTCCCTGGGCCCTGCTGCTTTGCTGGGGGTCTCGGGTGCCCAAAACCCACTCCCCACGGGTTCTCCTTCGTGGGGAAGCAGGATTGGGCGCGAGAAGGCCTTCTGCGCCCAGACCACAGCCATGCACCCTGAGCCAGCTCGGCCGCTCAGCGCCGAGGCCCCGTTACACCGATGGTCCAAACGAGCTTCTGGCAGCTGCATTCTGCAAAGGGAAACTCTCCTCGGGCAGCAAACCACAGCCCCAACGCGCCTCGCATCGAGAAAGCAACGCAAGCCTTTTTCGCCCCCGGCCCCCCGCTCTCCATAGGGCGAACAGGGGCTGGGCTTCCCCGGCTCCCTGGGCCCTGCTGCTTTGCGGGGGGTCGCCGGTGCCCGAAGCCCACTCCCCACGGGTTCTCCTTCGTGGGGAAGCAGGATTGGGCGCGGAAAGTCCTTCTGCGCCCAGGCCCCAACCATGCCCCCTGAGCCAGCTCGGCCGCTCAGCGCCGAGGCCCCGTCGCACCGACGGCCCCAAACGAGCTTCTGTCAGCTGCATTCTGCAAAGCGAAACTCTCCTCCGGCAGCAAACCACAGCCGCAACGCGCCTCGGATCTTAAAAGCAACGCAAGCCGTTTTCGCCCGCGGCCCTCCGCTCTCCATAGGGCGAACCCGGACTGGGCGACCCCGGCTCCCTGGGCCCTGCTGCTTTGCTGGGGTTCTCCGGTGCCCGAGGCCCAATCCCCACGGGTTCTCCTTCGTGGGGAAGCCGGATTCGGCGCCCGAAGGCCTTCTGTGCCCAGGCCCCAGCCATGCCCCCTGAGCCAGATTGGCCGCACAGCTCCGTGGCCCTGTCACACCGACGGCCCCAAACGAGCTTCTGGCAGCTGCATTCTGCAAAGGGAATCTCTCCTCGGGCAGCAAACCACAGCCCCAACGCGCCTCGCATCGAGAAAGCAACGCAAGCCGTTTTCGCCCCCGGCCCCCCGCTCTCCGTAGGGCGAACAGGGGCTGGGCTGCCCCGGCTCCCTGGGCCCTGCTGCTTTGCTGGGGGTCTCGGATGCCCGAAACCCACTCCCCACGGGTTCTCCTTCGTGGGGAAGCAGGATTTGGCGCGCGAAGACCTTCTTCGCCCAGGCACCAACAATGCCCCCTGAGCCAGCTCGGCCGCTCAGCGCCGAGGCTCCGTCGCACCGACGGCCCCAAACGAGCTTCTGGCAGCTGCATTCTGCAAAGGGAAACTCTCCTCGGGCAGCAAACCACAGCCCCAACGCGCCTCCAATCGAAAAAGCAACGCAAGCCGTTTTCGCCTCCGGCACCCCGCTCACCATAGGGCGAACCAGGGCTGGGCTGCCCCGGCTCCCTGGGCCCTGCTGCTTTGCTGGGGGTCGGGTGCCCGAAACCCACTCCCCACGGGTTCTCCTTCGTGGGGAAGCAGGATTGGGCGCGAGAAGTCCTTCTGCGCCCAGGCCATAGCCATGCACCCTGAGCCAGCTCGGCCGCTCAGCGCCGAGGCCCAGTCGCACCGACGGCCCCAAACGAGCTTCTGGCAGATGCATTCTGTAAAGGGAAACTCTCCTCGGGCAGCAAACCACAGCCCCAACGCGCCTCGGATCCAGAAAGCAACACAAGCCGTTATCGCCCCCGGCCCACCGCTCTCCATTGGGGAAACCGGGGCTGGGCTGCCCCGGCTCCCTGGGCCCTGCTGCTTTGCTGGGGGTCTCCGGTGCCCGAAACCCACACCGCAAGGGTTCTCCTTCGTGCGGAAGCAGGATTGGGCGCCCGAAGGCCTTCTGTGCCCAGGCCCCAGCATGCCCCCTGAGCCAGCTCCGCCGCTCAGCGCCGAGGCCCCGTCGCACCGACGGCCCCAAACGAGCTTCTGGCAGCTGCATTCTGTAAAGGGAAACTCTCCTCGGGCAGCAAACCACAGCCCCAACGCGCCTCGGATCCAGAACGCAATGGAAGCCGTTTTCGCCCCCGGGCCACCGCTCTCCATTGGGCGAACCGGGGCTTGGCTGCCCCGGCTCCCTGGGCCCTGCTGCTTTGCTGGGGGTCTCGGGTGCCCGAAACCCACTCCCCACGGGTTCTCCTTCGTGGGGAAGCAGGATTGGGCGCGCGAAGACCTTCTGCGCCCAGGCACCAACCATGCCTCCTGTGCCAGCTCGGCCGCTTAGCGCCGAAGCTCCGTCACACTGACGGCCCCAAACGAGCTTCTGGCAGCTGCATTCTGCAAAGGGAAACTATCCTCGGGCAGCAAACCAGCCCCAACACGCCTCGGATCGAGAAAGCAACGCAAGCCGTTTTCGCCCCCGGCCCTCCGCTCTCCCTAGGGCGAACCGGGGCTGGGCTGCCCCGGCTCCCGGGGCCCTGCTGCTTTGATGGGGGTCTCGGGTGCCCGAAACCCACTCCCCACGGGTTCTCCTTCGTGGGGAAGCAGGATCGGTCGCGCGAAGACCTTCTGTGCCCAGGCACCAACCATGCCCCGAGCCATCTCGGCCGCTCAGCGCCGAGGCTCCGTCGCACCGACGGCCCCAAACGAGCTTCTGGCAGCTGCATTCTGCAAAGGGAAACTCTCCTCGGGCAGCAAACCACAGCCCCAACACGCCTCGGATGGAGAAAGCAACGCAAGCCGTTTTCGCCCCCGGCCCTCCGCACTCCATAGGGCGAACCGGGGCTGGGCTGCCCCGGCTCCCTGGGCCCTGCTGCTTTGCTGGTGCTCTCGGGTGCCCGAAACCCACTCCCCACGGGTTCTCCTTCGTGGGGAAGCAGGATTGGGCGCCCGAAGGCCTTCTGTGCCCAGGCCCCAGCCATGCCCCCTGAGCCAGCTCGGCCGCTCAGCGCCGAGGCCCAGTCGCACCGACGGCCCCAAACGAGCTTCTGGCAGCTGCATTCTGTAAGGGGAAACTCTCCTCGGGCAGCAAACCACAGCCCCAACGCGCCTCGGATCCAGAAAGCAACGCAAGCCGTTTTCGCCCCCGGCCCACCGCTCTCCATTGGGGAAACCGGGGCTGGGCTGCCCCGGCTCCCTGGGCCCTGCTGCTTTGCTGGGGGTCTTGGGTGCCCGAAACCCACTCCCCACGGGTTCTCCTTCGTGGGGAAGCAGGATTGGGCGCGCGAAGACCTTCTGCGCCCAGGCACCATCCATGCCCCCTGAGGCAGCTCGGCCGCTCAGCGCCGAGGCCCCGTTACACCGATGGTCCAAACGAGCTTCTGGCAGCTGCATTCTGCAAAGGGAAACTCTCCTCGGGCAGCAAACCACAGCCCCAACGCGCCTCGCATCGAGAAAGCAACGCAAGCCTTTTTCGCCCCCGGGCCACCGCTCTCCATAGGACGAACAGGGGCTGGGCTGCCCCGGCTCCCTGGGACCTGCTGCTTTGCTGGGGTTCTCCGGTGCCCGAGGCCCAATCCCCACGGGTTCTCCTTCATGGGGAAGCCGGATTGGGCGTCCGAAGGCCTTCTGTGCCCAGGCCCCAGCCATGCCCCCTGAGCCAGATCGGCCGCACAGCTCCGAGGCCCCGTCGCACCGACGGCCCCAAACGAGCTTCTGGCGGCTGCATTTTGTAAAGGGAAACTCTCCTCGGGCAGCAAACCACATCCCCAACGCGCCTCGGATCCAGAAAGCAACGCAAGCCGTGTTCGCCCCCGGCCCACCGCTCTCCATTGGGCGAACCGGGGCTGGGCAGCCCCGGCTCCCTGGGCCCTGCTGCTTTGCTGGGGGTCTCGGATGCCCGAAACCCACTCCCCACGGGTTCTCCTTCGTGGGGAAGCAGGATTGGGCGCGTGAAGACCTTCTGCGCCCAGGCACCATCCATGCCCCCTGAGGCAGCTCGGCCGCTCAGCGCCGAGGCCCCGTTACACCGATGGTCCAAACGAGCTTCTGTAAGCTGCATTCTGCAAAGGGAAACTCTCCTCGGGCAGCAAACCACAGCCCCAACGCGCCTCGGATCTTAAAAGCAACGCAAGCCGTTTTCGCCCGCGGCCCTCCGCTCTCCATAGGGCGAACCGGGGCTGGGCTGCCCCGGCTCCCTGGGACCTGCTGCTTTGCTGGTGGTCTCGGGTGCCCGAAACCCACTCCCCACGGGTTCTCCTTCGTGGGGAAGCCGGATTGGGCGCCCGAAGGCCTTCTGTGCCCAGGCCCCAGCCATGCCCCCTGAGCCAGCTCGGCCGCTCAGCGCCGAGGCCCAGTCGCACCGACGGCCCCAAACGAGCTTCTGGCAGCTGCATTCTGTAAAGGGAAACTCTCCTCGGGCAGCAAACCACAGCCCCAACGCGCCTCGGATCCAGAAAGCAACGCAAGCCGTTTTCGCCCCCGGCCCACCGCTCTCCATTGGGGAAACCGGGGCTGGGCTGCCCCGGCTCCCTGGGCCCTGCTGCTTTGCTGGGGGTCTTGGGTGCCCGAAACCCACTCCCCACGGGTTCTCCTTCGTGGGGAAGCAGGATTGGGCGCGCGAAGACCTTCTGCGCCCAGGCACCATCCATGCCCCCTGAGGCAGCTCGGCCGCTCAGCGCCGAGGCCCCGTTACACCGATGGTCCAAACGAGCTTCTGGCAGCTGCATTCTGCAAAGGGAAACTCTCCTCGGGCAGCAAACCACAGCCCCAACGCGCCTCGCATCGAGAAAGCAACGCAAGCCTTTTTCGCCCCCGGGCCACCGCTCTCCATAGGGCGAACAGGGGCTGGGCTGCCCCGGCTCCCTGGGACCTGCTGCTTTGCTGGGGTTCTCCGGTGCCCGAGGCCCAATCCCCACGGGTTCTCCTTCATAGGGAAGCCGGATTGGGCGTCCGAAGGCCTTCTGTGCCCAGGCCCCAGCCATGCCCCCTGAGCCAGCTCGGCCGCTCAGCGCCGAGGCCCAGTCGCACCGACGGCCCCAAACGAGCTTCTGGCAGCTGCAGTCTGCAAAGGGAAACTCTCCTCGGGCAGCAAACCACAGCCCCAACGCGCCTCGCATCGAGAAAGCAACGCAAGCCTTTTTCGCCCCCGGGCCACCGCTCTCCATAGGGCGAACAGGGGCTGGGCTGCCCCGGCTCCCTGGGACCTGCTGCTTTGCTGGGGTTCTCCGGTGCCCGAGGCCCAATCCCCACGGGTTCTCCTTCATGGGGAAGCCGGATTGGGCGTCCGAAGGCCTTCTGTGCCCAGGCCCCAGCCATGCCCCCTGAGCCAGATCGGCCGCACAGCTCCGAGGCCCCGTCGCACCGACGGCCCCAAACGAGCTTCTGGCGGCTGCATTTTGTAAAGGGAAACTCTCCTCGGGCAGCAAACCACATCCCCAACGCGCCTCGGATCCAGAAAGCAACGCAAGCCGTGTTCGCCCCCGGCCCACCGCTCTCCATTGGGCGAACCGGGGCTGGGCAGCCCCGGCTCCCTGGGCCCTGCTGCTTTGCTGGGGGTCTCGGATGCCCGAAACCCACTCCCCACGGGTTCTCCTTCGTGGGGAAGCAGGATTGGGCGCGCGAAGACCTTCTGCGCCCAGGCACCAACAATGCCCCCTGAGCCAGCTCGGCCGCTCAGCGCCGAGGCTCCGTCGCACCGACGGCCCCAAACGAGCTTCTGGCAGCTGCATTCTGCAAAGGGAAACTCTCCTCGGGCAGCAAACCACAGCCCCAACACGCCTCGGATCGAGAAAGCAACGCAAGCCGTTTTCGCCCCCGGCCCTCCGCACTCCATAGGGCGAACCGGGGCTGGGCTGCCCCGGCTCCCTGGGACCTGCTGCTTTGCTGGTGGTCTCGGGTGCCCGAAACCCACTCCCCACGGGTTCTCCTTCGTGGGGAAGCCGGATTGGGCGCCCGAAGGCCTTCTGTGCCCAGGCCCCAGCCATGCCCCCTGAGCCAGCTCGGCCGCTCAGCGCCGAGGCCCAGTTGCACCGACGGCCCCAAACGAGCTTCTGGCAGCTGCATTCTGTAAAGGGAAACTCTCCTCGGGCAGCAAACCACAGCCCCAACGCGCCTCGGATCCAGAAAGCAACGCAAGCCGTTTTCGCCCCCGGCCCACCGCTCTCCATTGGGGAAACCGGGGCTGGGCTGCCCCGGCTCCCTGGGCCCTGCTGCTTTGCTGGGGGTCTTGGGTGCCCGAAACCCACTCCCCACGGGTTCTCCTTCGTGGGGAAGCAGGATTGGGCGCGCGAAGACCTTCTGCGCCCAGGCACCATCCATGCCCCCTGAGGCAGCTCGGCCGCTCAGCGCCGAGGCCCCGTTACACCGATGGTCCAAACGAGCTTCTGGCAGCTGCATTCTGCAAAGGGAAACTCTCCTCGGGCAGCAAACCACAGCCCCAACGCGCCTCGCATCGAGAAAGCAACGCAAGCCTTTTTCGCCCCCGGGCCACCGCTCTCCATAGGGCGAACAGGGGCTGGGCTGCCCCGGCTCCCTGGGACCTGCTGCTTTGCTGGGGGTCTCCGGTGCCGGAGGCCCAATCCCCACGGGTTCTCCTTCATGGGGAAGCCGGATTGGGCGTCCGAAGGCCTTCTGTGCCCAGGCCCCAGCCATGCCCCCTGAGCCAGATCGGCCGCACAGCTCCGAGGCCCCGTCGCACCGACGGCCCCAAACGAGCTTCTGGCGGCTGCATTTTGTAAAGGGAAACTCTCCTCGGGCAGCAAACCACATCCCCAACGCGCCTCGGATCCAGAAAGCAACGCAAGCCGTGTTCGCCCCCGGCCCACCGCTCTCCATTGGGCGAACCGGGGCTGGGCAGCCCCGGCTCCCTGGGCCCTGCTGCTTTGCTGGGGGTCTCGGATGCCCGAAACCCACTCCCCACGGGTTCTCCTTCGTGGGGAAGCAGGATTCGGCGCGCGAAGACCTTCTGCGCCCAGGCACCAACAATGCCCCCTGAGCCAGCTCGTCCGCTCAGCGCCGAGGCTCCGTCGCACCGACGGCCCCAAACGAGCTTCTGGCAGCTGCATTCTGCAAAGGGAAACTCTCCTCGGGCAGCAAACCACAGCCCCAACGCGCCTCCAATCGAAAAAGCAACGCAAGCCGTTTTCGCCTCCGGCACCCCGCTCACCATAGGGCGAACCGGGGCTGGGCTGCCCCGGCTCCCTGGGCCCTGCTGCTTTGCTGGGGGTCGGGTGCCCGAAACCCACTCCCCACGGGTTCTCCTTCGTGGGGAAGCAGGATTGGGCGCGAGAAGGCCTTCTGCGCCCAGGCCACAGCCATGCACCCTGAGACAGCTCGGCCGCTCAGCGCCGAGGCCCCGTTACACCGATGGTCCAAACGAGCTTCTGGCAGCTGCATTCTGCAAAGGGAAACTCTCCTCGGGCAGCAAACCACAGCCCCAACGCGCCTCGGATCGAGAAAGCAATGCAAGCCGTTTTCGCCCCCGGGCCCCGCTCTCCATAGGGCGAACCAGGACTGGGCGACCCCGGCTCCCTGGGCCCTGCTGCTTTGCTGGGGGTCTCGGGTGCGAGAAACCCACTCCCCACGGGTTCTCCTTTGTGGGGAAGCAGGATTGGGCGCGCGAAGACCTTCTGAGCGCAGGCACCAACCATGCCTCCGGGGCCAGCTCGGCCGCTCAGCGCCGAGGCTCCGTCACACCGACGGTCCCAAACGAGCTTCTGGCAGCTGCATTCTGCAAAGGGAAACTCTCCTCGGGCAGCAAACCACAGCCCCAACGCGCCTCGGATCTTAAAAGCAACGCAAGCCGTTTTCGCCCGCGGCCCTCCGCTCTCCATAGGGCGAACCGGGGCTGGGCTGCCCCGGCTCCCGAGGCCCTGCTGCTTTGCTGGGGGTCTCGGGTGCCCGAAACCCACTCCCCACGGGTTCTCCTTCGTGGGGAAGCAGGATTGGGCGCGCGAAGACCTTCTGCGCCCAGGCACCAACCATGCCCTGAGCCAGCTCGGCCGCTCAGCGCCGAGGCTCCGTCGCACCGACGGCCCCAAACGAGCTTCTGGCAGCTGCATTCTGCAAAGGGAAACTCTCCTCGGGCAGCAAACCACAGCCCCAACACGCCTCGGATCTAGAAAGCAACGCAAGCCGTTTCCGCCCCCGGCCCTCCGCACTCCATAGGGCGAACCGGGCCTGGGCTGCCCCGGCTCCCTGGGCCCTGCTGCTTTGCTGGGGGTCTCGGGTGCCCGAAACCCACTCCCCACGGGTTCTCCTTCGTGGGGAAGCCGGATTGGGCGCCCGAAGGCCTTCTGTGCCCAGGCCCCAGCCATGCCCCCTGAGCCAGCTCGGCCGCTCAGCGCCGAGGCCCAGTCGCACCGACGGCCCCAAACGAGCTTCTGGCAGCTGCATTCTGTAAAGGGAAACTCTCCTCGGGCAGCAAACCACAGCCCCAACGCGCCTCGGATCCAGAAAGCAACGCAAGCCGTTTTCGCCCCCGGCCCACCGCTCTCCATTGGGGAAACCGGGGCTGGGCTGCCCCGGCTCCCTGGGCCCTGCTGCTTTGCTGGGGGTCTTGGGTGCCCGAAACCCACTCCCCACGGGTTCTCCTTCGTGGGGAAGCAGGATTCGGCGCGCGAAGACCTTCTGCGCCCAGGCACCAACAATGCCCCCTAAGCCAGCTCGTCCGCTCAGCGCCGAGGCTCCGTCGCACCGACGGCCCCAAACGAGCTTCTGGCAGCTGCATTCTGCAAAGGGAAACTCTCCTCGGGCAGCAAACCACAGCCCCAACGCGCCTCCAATCGAAAAAGCAACGCAAGCCGTTTTCGCCTCCGGCACCCCGCTCACCATAGGGCGAACCGGGGCTGGGCTGCCCCGGCTCCCTGGGCCCTGCTGCTTTGCTGGGGGTCGGGTGCCCGAAACCCACTCCCCACGGGTTCTCCTTCGTGGGGAAGCAGGATTGGGCGCGAGAAGGCCTTCTGCGCCCAGGCCACAGCCATGCACCCTGAGACAGCTCGGCCGCTCAGCGCCGAGGCCCCGTTACACCGATGGTCCAAACGAGCTTCTGGCAGCTGCATTCTGCAAAGGGAAACTCTCCTCGGGCAGCAAACCACAGCCCCAACGCGCCTCGGATCGAGAAAGCAATGCAAGCCGTTTTCGCCCGCGGCCCTCCGCTCTCCATAGGGCGAACCGGGGCTGGGCTGCCCCGGCTCCCGAGGCCCTGCTGCTTTGCTGGGGGTCTCGGGTGCCCGAAACCCACTCCCCACGGGTTCTCCTTCGTGGGGAAGCAGGATTCGGCGCGCGAAGACATTCTGCGCCCAGGCACCAACCATGCCTCCGGGGCCAGCTCGGCCGCTCAGCGCCGAGGCTCCGTCACACCGACGGTCCCAAACGAGCTTCTGGCAGCTGCATTCTGCAAAGGGAAACTCTCCTCGGGCAGCAAACCACAGCCCCAACGCGCCTCGGATCTTAAAAGCAACGCAAGCCGTTTTCGCCCGCGGCCCTCCGCTCTCCATAGGGCGAACCCGGACTGGGCGACCCCGGCTCCCTGGGCCCTGCTGCTTTGCTGGGGTTCTCCGGTGCCCGAGGCCCAATCCCCACGGGTTCTCCTTCGTTGGGAAGCCGGATTCGGCGCCCGAAGGCCTTCTGTGCCCAGGCCCCAGCCATGCCCCCTGAGCCAGATTGGCCGCACAGCTCCGTGGCCCTGTCACACCGACGGCCCCAAACGAGCTTCTGGCAGCTGCATTCTGCAAAGGGAACCTCTCCTCGGGCTGCAAACCACAGCCCCAACGCGCCTCGGATCTAGAAAGCAACGCAAGCCGTTTTCGCCCCCGGCCCCCCGCTCTCAATAGGGCGAACCGGGGCTGGGCTGCCCCGGGTCCCTGGGCCCTGCTGCTATGCTGTGGGTCTCGGGTGCCCGAAATCCACTCCCCACGGGTTCTCCTTCGTGGGGAAGCAGGATTGGGCACGCGAAGTCCTTCTGCGCCCAGGCCCCAGCCATGCCCTTTGAGCCAGCTCGGACGCACAGCGCGGATTCTCCGTCGCACCGACGGCACCAAACGAGCTTCTGGCAGCTGCATTCTGCAAAGGGAAACTCTCCTCGGGCAGCAATCGACAGCCCCAACGCGCCTCGGATCGAAAAAGCAACGCAAGCCGTTTTCGGCTCCGGCACCCCGCTCACCATAGGGAGAACCGGGGCTGGGCTGCCCCGGCTCCCTGGGCCCTGCAGCTTTGCTGGGGGTCTCGGGTGCCCAAAACCCACTCCCCACGGGTTCTCCTTCGTGGGGAAGCAGGATTGGGCGCGAGAAGGCCTTCTGCGCCCAGGCCACAGCCATGCACCCTGAGCCAGATCGGCCGCTCAGCGCCGAGGCCCCGTTACACCGATGGTCCAACGAGCTTCTGGCAGCTGCATTCTGCAAAGGGAAACTCTCCTCGGGCAGCAAACCACAGCCCCAACGCGCCTCGGATCTTAAAAGCAACGCAAGCCGTTTTCGCACGCGGCCCTCCGCTCTCCATAGGGCGAACCCGGACTGGGCGACCCCGGCTCCCTGGGCCCTGCTGCTTTGCTGGGGTTCTCCGGTGCCCGAGGCCCAATCCCCACGGGTTCTCCTTCGTGGGGAAGCCGGATTCGGCGCCCGAAGGCCTTCTGTGCCCAGGCCCCAGCCATGCCCCCTGAGCCAGATCGGCCGCACAACTCCGAGGCCCCGTCGCACCGACAGCCCCAAACGAGCTTCTGGCAGCTGCATTCTGCAAAGGGAATCTCTCCTCGGGCAGCAAACCACAGCCCCAACGCGCCTCGGATCTAGAAAGCAACGCAAGCCGTTTTCGCCCCCTGCCCCCCGCTCTCAATAGGGCGAACCGGGGCTGGGCTGCCCCGGGTCCCTGGGCCCTGCTGCTTTGCTGGGGGTCTCGGGTGCCCGAAACCCACTCCGCACGGGTTCTCCTTCGTGGGGAAGCAGGATTGGGCGCGCGAATGCCTTCTGCGCCCAGGCCCCAGCCATGCCCCCTAAGCCAGCTCGGCCGCTCAGCGCCGAGGCCCCGTCGCACCGACGGCCCCAAACGAGGTTCTGGCAGCTGCATTCTGCAAAAGGAATCTCTCTTCGGGCAGCAAACAACAGCCCCAACGCGCCTCGGCTCAGGAAAGCATAGCAAGCCTTTTCTCACCCAGCCTCCGATCTCAATAAGGCAAAGCGTGGCTGGGTTGCCCCTATTTCCCTGAGTAGTGCTTCTTTGCTGGGGAATTCCGGTACCTGAAGCCCACTCGCAACGTGTTCTCCTTCTTGGGGTAGCAGGATTGGGCACGCAAATCCTTCTACGCCCTCGCCACATCAATGCCCCCTGAGCTAGCTACTCAGCTCAGCAACGAGGACACGTCGCACCAACGACCCAAAACGAGCTTCTGGGAGCTGCATTCTGCAAGGTGAAACTCTCCTTGGGGAGCAAACAAAAGCCCTAACAAGCCTCAGCTCAGTAAACAATGCAAGCCGTTTTCTCACCCAGCCCTCGCTCTCCATAGGCTAAAGAGGGGCTGGGCTGCCCCTGGCTCCCTGGGCACTGCTGCTTTGCTGGGGAACCGGGGCCTGAAACCCACTTCTAACGTGTACTCCTTCGTGGGGAAGAAGGACTGGGCATGAGAAGGCCCTCTGCGCCCAGGACCCAGCCATGCCACCTGAGCAAGGTAGGCTGCTCAGCGCCTAGAACCCGACCCACCAACGGCCCAAAACGAGCTTCTGGGAGCTACATTCGGCAAGGTGAAAAATCATCGTGGAGCAAACAACTTCCCCAACATTCCTTTGCTCAGGAAAGCAACGCAAACCGTTTTCTCACCCGGCCCTCCGTTCTCCATGGGCAAAGCGGGGCAGGACTGCATCTGGCTCACTGGACACTGCTGCTTTGCTGGGGTTCTCTGGCGCCTGAAACCCACTTCCAACGTGTTCTCCTTCGTGGGGAAGCAGGATTGGGTGCGTGAAGGCCTTCAGCGCACAGGCCCCAGCCATGCACCCTGAGCCAGCTCGGCCGCACAGGGCTGAGGCCCCGTCGCACCAAGGGCCCAAAACGAGCTTCTGGCAGCTGCATTCAGCAAGGTGTAACTCTCCTTGGGGAGCAAACAACAGCCCCAACGCGCCTCATCTAAGGAAAGCATCCGAAGCCGTTTTCTCACCCGGCCTTCCGCTCTCCATAGGCCAAAGCGGGGATGGGCTGCCCCTGTCTCCCTGGGCACTGCTGCTTTGCTGGGGGTTTCCCGTGCCTGAATCCCATTCCCAACGAGTTCTCCTTCGTGGGGACGCAGGATTGGGCACGCGAATGCATTCTGCGCCCAGGCCCCAGCCATGCCCCCTGAGCCAGCTAGGCTGCTCAGCTCTGAGGCCCCTTAGCACCAACGGCCCAAAACAGGCTGCTTGGAGCTGCATTCAGCAAGGTGAAACTCCCCTCAGGGAGCAATCAACAGCCACAATGTGCCTTTTGTCAGGAAACCAAGCAAGCTCTTTTCTAACCCAGCACTCTGCTCTCCAGGGGCAAAGAGGGGCTGGGCTACTATGGGCTCCCTGGGCAGTGCTGCTTTGCTGGGGGTCTCCGGCGCCTGAAACCCACTCCCAAAGTGTACTCCTTCGTGCGGAAGCAGGATTGGGCGCGCGAAGCCCTCTGCGCCCAGGCCCCTGCCATACCCCCTGAGCCAGCTAGGCCGCTCAGCACCGAGGCCCCGTCGCACCGACGGCCCCAAACGAGCTTCTGGCAGCTGCATTCAGCAAGGTGAAACTCTCCTCAGGCAGCAAACAACAGCCCCAACGCGCCTCGGCTCAGGAAAGCAGCGCAAGCCGTTTTCTCACCCGGGCCTCGGTTCTCCATATGGATAAAGGGGGGCTGGGTTGCCCCTGGTTCCCTGGGTACTGCTGCTTTGCTGGGGGTCTCCGGCACCTGAAACCCACTCTAAACGTGTTCTCCTTCGTGGGGAAGCAGGATTGGGCACGCGAAGGCCTTCAGCGCACAGGCCCCAGCCATGCACCCTGAGCCAGCTAGGCCGCTCGGTGCTTAGCCCCGTCGCACCAACGGCCCAAAATGAGCTTCTGGGAGGTGCATTCGTCAAAGTGAAAGACTCCTCGGGGAGCAAACAAAAGCCCCATCGCACCTCTGCTCAGGAAAGTAACGCAAGCCGTTTTCTACCCGGCCTTCCGCTCTCCATAGGGCAAAGCGGGTCTGGGCTTCCCCTGGCTCCCTGGGCACTGCTGCTTTGCTGGGGTGTCCGGCACCTGAAACCCACTCCCAACGTGTTCTCCTTCGTGGGGTGAAAGGCCAGTAAAAGAACAATCCCCCTCGTCCGGGCTCGGAAGAGGCGACACCCCAAATCACTCACGAGAAGCGGTCTTGATGTAAACAGCAAGAGGATTTTTATTCCAAGCGCGCTGCGGCCCACAGTCGTACACCACGCAGGGGTAGAGGACTGCAGCCCCGAGTGCGGAATTGGGACAGCTTTTATGGGGTTCACAACAAAGCCTGTGCGTCACAAACCAATCATTTTAAAATATTGAGAGCCCGCGCTCCGTGGACCAATCATTTTAAAATATCGAGAGCCCGCGCTCCGTGGACCAATCATTTTAAAATAGCTCCGGAGGTCCGCATCTGCGTGGGCTCCTGGGCAGAGTGACAGATTGCAGTTGAGATAGGTCACTAGGGCTGTCAATGTGTAATCAATTCTTCTATGGTGCCAGTCAGTTTTACAGAATCCAGATAAGCCATTAGTCAACTCATTTCCTGTTATCTTACTTAGGCCAGGATAACAGGCCCTGGAACAATAGGAAGTGTGACCTTCTACCTATTTACTGGCAGCGAGCAGGGTCTGGAATTCGGGGACATTTAGAGCTTTTTATAAACTTCCTGGGTTCTGGGAGGGTTAGGTTGCATTTTCATCCTTTCATTCCCCACTTCTTCTCTTGTTAATAGTTCTAATCTTAGAACTGGGAAGGCTAGAGGTCAGTTTCTCTTTGGCTCAGAAGGCCTTGGTACTGTTGCCTAAGTACTATGATCTGGACTGCACTCACTCGTTCTCTAACAAAGGCAACAAACCTATTAATTAAGCAAGGCCCAACTGTAAGTAACAGGAGCAGGACTACTAGCGGTCCCGTCAGAGCAGAAAGCAGGGTGGTCATCCAAGGAGACCTGTTGAACCATCCTTCAAACCACCCCTGGTCAGCCTCTCTTTCCCTTCGACGCCTCTCTAACCTTTCTCTAAGCTTGCTCATGGAGTCTCTGATGGCTCCTGAGTGATCTACATAGAAGCAACATTCTTCTTTTAAGGCTGCACATAACCCACCTTCTCTTAGAAACAGCAGATCTAATCCCCTCCGGTTCTGTAGAACCACTTCAGACAAAGAAGTCAGGGACTCTTCTAGGTTGCTAACAGACTCCTCTAAGGCTCGGAGATCTTCTGTCATGGCCTCATGTAGCTCACCAAGTCCTTTCTCTAGCTGCTGTGGTCCTGTGATCAGGGCAGCTATCCCTGTTCCTACGCCAACAGCCGTCCCTAATCCGAGCATTACAGCTAGGGTAAGGGATACAGGTTCTCTTTTCGGTCGGTTATACCGATAGTCATATTCATCAAGGACCACTTCCTCGGGATGGTAGTACACTCGGGGGACGATTTGGACCATGACACAGAAATCTTTGGATTGGTTGAAGACTGAGGTGGAAACACAGGGGGTTAACCCAGTATTGCATGCCCACCACCTGTTATAACCAGGTACTAAATACTGATTTTCTGAGGCCTGCTCATAAACCACAGTACTATAGCAAAGGTGTTGGTGGGATGGGGGAGCTTTTCCTATGCATGTCCCCTTCCCGGAAACTTCAGTGAGGGTAAGCTTATTTCGGGACCCCCATGTACATTGATTTCTATGCTCTTTGGTCACATTGAATTTTCCTTTTTTAGCCATCCCCTCATAATAAGGAGGCCCTGAGGATAGACAAAGCCAACAAGAAGAAGTGGCATCGGGATCGGTGGAGTTGATGGCTTGGAAAGCTCCCTGGATGAGACTGAAGGGTCTCTGTCCTGTCTTAACAGGAACACCTGGGGAGTTTCTAGGCGTGTTGGTAGGAATCAATCCAGTGGTACCGTTGCTAGGCGGCTGTGTTATGTCAGGCCGCAGCGAGGTTAATTGGGGCACCGGCAAGTTATGCGGTGGCTCCAGGGCTGGGGGCCCCTGTTCAGCCAGTACTTTATCGGGTCCCACTGCCACAGGGGGTTCCGTCCCCGTCTCTATCCTAAGGCGAATGGTTAAAGTGGACCCTGCTCCCCCGCCATATTTATAAAAAACTATTCCCCAGCTCATACCATTTATCCACTTTTGAATATTTTCCTGTTTTCCTTTTTCAGTGAAACTTATCTTTAGATAATCTAAGTCTGATGGGGATCAGCTCTTATCTTTATATAGTTTCATCACTTTGTACTTGCCCGGGCCGGAATTGACAAAGGAGAATTTTACCCGGTCCTGGAGAGAGATCGGCCATTTCCAGTCTCCATCGTTGGAGGTGACGCAGCTCCATCTCCTACAGAAGGATTCCCCAGAACCCCCACAGTATTTCTCTTTCTCTGTGCCTGGGCAGCAATAGAACCCATAACTACGGACTAGGTTGGGAGGTGTGCTTTTAACAGCGGGGTTAATCAATTGGAGGCAGAAATGCAGTTCAGGCCACCAGGTGCCTCTAGGAGCAACACCTCGAGTGCTATTTACAGTGACACCCGTATCAGGGTCAATAATCAGCCAGGTAAGGGATAAAGGTCTATGGGGGTTCGAGCTGTCTATAAGGTGTTTACTACTGGCCTGGGGAGTTATTGTTAGAGTAAGGAACCAGGCGATGGAGGCGAAGCTTAAGGGGATTCTCAGTCTTTTCGGCTCTCCACCCCAAGTCGGGACGTGGCGCCAGCTTAACGTGGGACGCATGGATCCAGGTGGAGATTCCTTTGACATTCATAGCCGTTGGTGTGGTCAAAAGTACGAGATAAGGGCCCTTCCACTGAGTCTCGAGGTTTCCTGCACGGTGGCGTCTAACATAGACTGAATCTCCCACTTGGAAGCGATGTGGAACTTGCAAGTCTCCTTCTCCTGAGTAGGCCTCCCGGAGCTGCTTCCACGCTCGTTGCCTCACCCACTCGAGCGCCTTGAGCCTAAAGAACAAAGGCTGGGAAAGCAGCACATCAGCACTATGTACAGAAGCAATTTCTACCAACGGGGGGGGGGGTCCCCCGTAGAGCAATTCATAGGGGGTCAGCCCAAACTGTCCAGGGGTGTTCCTAACCCTGAAGAGCACAAAGGGCAGGAGAGCTATCCAATCATTAATGCCAGTCTCTGTGGTCAATTTGGTAAGGGTCTCTTTAATGGTTCTATTCATCCTCTCTACCTGTCCTGAGCTTTGGGGTCTGTATGCACAATGCAGTTTCCAATCAATCCCCAATATCTTGGCCAGTCCCTGACTTACCTGGGCAATGAAAGCTGGACCATTGTCTGACCCGATTACCTTAGGTATTCCAAATCTCGGAAAAATTTCCTCCAGTATTTTTTTAGCCACCACGGTTGAAGTCTCTTTCTTAGTAGGATAAGCCTCTACCCATCCTGAAAAGGTGTCTACAAAAACCAATAGATATTTGTTTCCGTATTTAGCCGGCTTTACCTCAGTGAAGTCCACTTCCCAGTGAGCGCCTGGGTGGCTTCCCCTTAGTCTCTTTCCTGGAGGTATTCTGGAAGGATTAGCATTAACCAGCTGGCAGGGCACACAATGTTTGACCACCGAGTCAGCCACTCCTGGTAGCCTCAGAACATGATAAGGGGATGTTCTGACCAACTGCTGCAGGTGTTTAGTTCCTAGGTGGGTGAGACGATGTATCTGTTGGACATATTCTAACCCTTCTTTGTGGGGCAGGATTTCCTTCCCATATGAGGTATAGCAGGTCCCCTCTGGAGTCTCAGAGAACTGGTCTATCTTTTTTATCTCTTGCCAGTCTTCTAGGGTGTACTGTCGTCTGGGTTCTGGGGCTTTGGGCGTTTCTATTATAGGCATAAGGTTAACAGCCTGGGCTGCCTGCTTGGCAACCCGGTCAGCCATCTGGTTCCCTCTAGATATGAGATCTTTGGCTTTCTGATGTCCAGGACAGTGTATAATAGCTAGCCTTTTTGGCAAATGTAAGGCTTCTAATAGGCTTAGAATTTCCTCTTTGTTCTTTATTTCCCTCCCTGCTGAGGTAAGCAACCCCCTTTGTTTATAGATGGCCCCGTGTACGTGTGCAGTCGCAAAGGCATACCTGCTGTCTGTATAAATGTTTATGGATTTCCCTTCGGCCAGCCGCAAAGCTTGCGTGAGGGCCATGAGCTCAGCCTTTTGCACTGAAGTTCCTTCCGGCAGGCTGCTGGCCCAGATCGTGCGGGTCCCGTCCACCACCGCCGCCCCAGCCATCCTCTTACCTTCCACCACATAGCTGCTTCCGTCAGTGAACCAGGTTAGCACTTCTCCAGTCAGCGGTATGTCTGTAAGGTCCTTGCGGACCCCAGTCTCCTCAATCAATAGTTGATGGCAATCATGAGTCACTGGTTCATCAGTCTCTTCAGGCAGAAGAGTGGCAGGGTTGAGAGCGGCTGGTGGAGCAAACGTGACCCTCTCTGTGAGAAGCAGGCTTTGATAGTGGGTCATGCGGGCGTTGGTCATCCATCGGTCTGGGGGCTGCCGAACGATGTTCTCCAATGCATGGGGGGCTATTACAGTTATATTCTGTCCCAAAGTCAATTTGTCAGCGTCCTTGACCAGTATGGCCACAGCTGCGATAGCCTTCAGGCATACGGGCCAACCACTGGCTACAGGATCGAGCTTCTTTGACAGGTAGGCAACAGGTCTCCTCCATGGTCCTAGGGTTTGGGTTAAAACTCCCCGGGCTACTCTCTTACGCTCATCCACATAAAGGGTAAAGGGTTTAGTTACATCAGGGAGGGCCAGAGCAGGTGCACTCAGCAGGGCCTTTTTGATAGCATCAAATGCCTTCTGGTGCTCAGGAGCCCAGGAGAATTCCCCTTTTTCTTTGGTTAGCGGGTAGAGTGGGGCTGCTAAGGTCGCAAACCCCGGGATCCACAGTCTGCAAAATCCAGCTGTCCCCAAAAACTCTCTCACTTGTTTGGCTGTGGTTGGGGCCGGTATCTGGACTACAGTTCTCTTCCGTGCCTCCGTCAGCCATCGCTGCCCGCCCCGCAAACTGTACCCCAAGTATGGTACCTCTCTCCTGCAAATCTGGGCCTTCTTAGCGGAGGCTCTGTAGCCTAGGTCAGACAATTCCAGCAGTAGTGCCTTCGTACCTTCTAAGCAGTCCTGTTTGGTGGCTCCCGCCAGAAGCAGGTCATCCACGTACTGGAGGAGGGTCACCTGAGGGTGTTGGATCCTGAAGTTGGCCAGGTCCCTGTGTAGGGCTTCGTCAAAGATGGTCGGGGAGTTCTTGAACCCTTGGGGCAGTCGGGTCCAGGTGAGCTGCCCGGTTCTTCCCGTACCTGGATCTCTCCATTCGAAGGCAAAAAGTGGTTGGCTAGTGGGGTGTAATCTCAGGCAGAAGAAGGCATCTTTTAAGTCCAATACTGTGTACCAGTTCCGTTCAGGCGGGAGGGCGCTCAAGAGGTTATAAGCGTTCGGGACCATTGGGTGTATGTCCTGCACCCTTTTATTGACCTCTCTCAAGTCCTGTACTGGTCGATAATCATTGGTCCCAGGCTTCCTAACCGGTAGCAGGGGAGTATTCCAAGGGGATTGGACAGGAACTAGGATGCCCTGTTGGATTAATCTTTGAACATGCGGCCAAATTCCTTCTCGAGCCTCTCTACTCAAGGGGTACTGTCTGACTGATACTGGTGTAGCACTGGCCTTCAGCTGAATAACCTGTGGGGGAACTTGCTTTGCCAAACCCATCCCTGCGGTTTCTGCCCAGGCTTGGGGAAACTGCTCCAACCAGGACTGTATATCTTGATCAGGCTTTACTTGGGGAGAATATAGTCGATATTCATCATCTAATTGGAGGGTCAACACAGTGATGGGTTTGTTATTCACAGACACTTCTGGTCTTCCTTGTTCAAAAGAAATTTGAGCTCCCATCTTGGTCAGTAAGTCTCTACCTAGAAGGGGTACTGGGCACTCAGGGATGACCAGAAACGAGTGGGTTACCCGTCCCACTCCCAAGTCAATGGTTCTTCGGGTAGTCCATGGATACTGCCGTTGCCCTGTGGCACCCATCACCCAGGATTTTTTTTTTTTTCTTTTAGTTTTCCTAATGGTTGTAGCAGCACTGAATGCTCCGCTCCGGTATCAACCAGGAACTCAACTGGTTGCCCCTCCACCTTCAAAGTTACCCTGGGCTCGGGGAGGGGGTCCAAACCCCGTCTCCCCTAATCTTTATCTTCTTCCAGAGCTAGGACCTTCGGTCCTTTGTTTCCCTTCTTGGGGCAGTTCCTTGCCCAGTGTCCTTTTTCTTTACAATACGCACACTGGTCCTTGTCGAGTGGGGTCCTATTGCCCAGGTTCCCTGACTGTCTAGGGCCTGACCTAATTTTCCTAAAATCTCTCTCTCTCCCCCTGCTGCTCTTCCCTTCAACCACTGCGGCCAAGATCTTAGTCAAATTCTTCTCTTGCCGTCTATCATGTCTTTCCTCCCTTTCTTCTCTCTCCTTTTCTTTTCTCTGTTCCTTCTCCTCTTCTGTCTCCCTTCTGTAATACACCTTCTCTGCCTCTCTCACTAGATCACGTAACTCAGCCTCCTGTAACCCTTCCAGTCTCTGAAGTTTCTTTCTGATATCCAGAGCCGACTGCCCAATGAAGGCCAGGGCCACTGAGGCTTTCTGGGCCTCCGAGGTAGGATCAAAAGGGGTGAACCGCCTGAAGGCTTCCATGAGCCTCTCAAGAAATACCGAGGGAGGTTCGTTCGGTCCCTGCATCACCTCTCTTACCTTAGCCAAATTAGTGGGCCGTCTTGAGGCGCCCCGGAGACCCGCCACCAGAGCCTGGCGATAGATTTTCAAGCTCTCCCTACCTTCAGCCGTGTTGTAGTCCCAACCGGGGCGAGTCAAGGGAAATCCCATGTCAATCTCATTTTGCAACTGCGTGGGTCGCCCGTCGGCCCCAGGAACATTTTTTCTAGCCTCTAACAGAATTCTCTCTCGCTCCTCGGTTGTGAAGAGTGTCTGCAGCAGCTGTTGACAATCATCCCAAGTAGGCTGGTGAGAGAACATAAGGGACTCCACCAACCCCGTGAGGCGTTGGGGATCCTCCGAGAAAGGGGGATGGTTAGTTTTCCAATTATAGAGATCTGCAGAAGAAAAGGGCCAATACTGGAGGGGCTGCAATTGGCCCCCCGGCATGGGAGGGCCATAGGTGCACAGCGGTAATATCGCGATCTCGTCTGTCCGCTCCGGGGTGGCGCCTCTCCGGCTCCGAGTCCCGGCAGCAGGTCCCTCCACCACCGGAGCTCCAGGAGGGGCAGAGGGTCCCCTCGCAGCACCCTGTGCTGGATAAGGGGGTGGGGGAACAGGTTGGGGTTCCGGCCAAGTCGGCGGCTCCTCGATCTCGGGGTAGATATGAGGAGAGGGCTCGACTTTTTCGGCCGAGTGTTTGTTTTTCTCTCCAAGAGCCAGGATTCGGGGACCTGGCTTTCTTGGTTTATTTAGCCATGGTTTAACCCATGGCGGAGGATCTTCTGCCAAATCTTGCCACGTAAGGATATAGGGCTCCTGATCAGGATGAGAGCCGGGTCCAGTCTGAAAAATGATTGCTTTAACAGCCAGGATAATTTCAGAATTAAAAGTCCCCTCTGATGGCCATCCAACATCGAATGTTGGCCATTCAGAGGCACAGAAAGTCTGCCAAGGTCCCTTCTTAACCTGAACTGACAAATTATGAGCCCTGGATCTAACTTCAGTCCAATGGTCGAGAGTCAAACTAAGGGGGGTCGTCACTGTCTGTCCCATATTAAAACTGTAGACAAGGACGCACAAGACAAAGACACACGAAACAGAAACCAACAGATCCAGACACACGCGACCCGTCCGCGTCTTCCACAAGCAGGCAAAAGAGTCGGACGGCCGCGGAGGGGGAAGCTTTCGCTTCAACAACAGAACTCGGTCCTCTGACCGACAGTAGGAGACCACCAGGCGTCCCTGGCTCTCCCCACCTCCCAGGGCGTCCCCCAGGGCGGCAGCCTGTGATCCTCCTAGCACGTCTGCTGATCACAGTCCTCCAGTCCTTACGGTCTGAGAGGACAGCTGCAAACCGAAAGCGCGCATCACCGAAAACAGACACTCAGAACAGAGACGCCGGCCGACACACACACACGTTCCAAAGGGGATCCCTTTACCTCCAAGTCGGTTCTCGGGTGTAAGGGGTGGTCGCAGGAGTTCCCGGCCAACGCACCAAATGAAAGGCCAGTAAAAGAACAATCCCCCTCGTCCGGGCTCGGAAGAGGCGACACCCCAAATCACTCACGAGAAGCGGTCTTGATGCAAACAGCAAGAGGATTTTTATTCCAAGCGCGCTGGGGCCCACAGTCGTACACCACGCAGGGGTAGAGGACTGCGGCCCCGAGTGCGGAATCGGGACAGCTTTTATGGGGTTCACAACAAAGCCTGTGCGTCACAAACCAATCATTTTAAAATATTGAGAGCCCGCGCTCCGTGGACCAATCATTTTAAAATAGCTCCGGAGGTCCGCATCTGCGTGGGCTCCTGGGCAGAGTGACAGATTGCAGTTGAGATAGGTCACTAGGGCTGTCAATGTGTAATCAATTCTTCTATGGTGCCAGTCAGTTTTACAGAATCCAGATAAGCGATTAGTCAACTCATTTCCTGTTATCTTACTTAGGCCAGGATAGCAGGCCCTGGAACAATAGGAAGTGTGACCTTCTACCTATTTACTGGCAGCGAGCAGGGTCTGGAATTCGGGGACATTTAGAGCTTTTTATAAACTTCCTGGGTTCTGGGAGGGTTAGGTTGCATTTTCATCCTTTCAGGGGAAGCAGGATTGGGCGCGCAAAGGCCTTCTGCGCCCACGCCCCAGCCATGCACCCAGAGCTAGCTAGGCCGCTCAGCACCGAGGACACGTCGCACCAACGACCCAAAACGAGCTTCTGGGAGCTGCATTCGGCAAGGTGAAATTCTCCTCAGGGAGCAAACAACAGCCCCAACCCGCCAATGCTCAGGAAAGCAACGCAAGCCGTTTTCTCACCCGGCCCTCCGTTCTCCATGGACAAAGCGGGGCAGGACTGCAAATGGCTCCTTGGGCACTACTGCTTTGCGGGGGATCTCCGGCTCCTGAAACCCACTCCCAACGTGTTCTCCTTCGTGGGGAAGCAGGATTGGGCGCGCGAAAGCCTTCTGCGCCCACGCCCCAGCCATGCCCCCTGAGGCAGCTAGGCCACCCAGCGCCGAGGCTCCGTCGCACCGAAGGCCCAAAACGAGCTTCTGGCAGCTGCTTTCTGCAAAGGGAAACTCTCTGCTGGCAGGAAACAACAGCCCCAATGCGCCTCGGCTCAGGAAAGCAGCGCAAGCCCTTTTCTCACCCGGGCCTCCGATCTCCATATGGATAAAGGGGGGCTGGGTTGCCCCTGGTTCCCTGGGTACTGCTGCTTTGCTGGGGGTCTCCGGCACCTGAAACCCACTCCCAACGTGTTCTGCTTCGTGGGGAAGCAGGATTGGGCGCGCGAAGGCCTTCAGCGCACAGGCCCCAGCCATGCCCCCTGAGCCAGCTCGGCCGCTCAGCACCGAGGACACGTCTCACCAATGACACAAAAGGAGCTTCTGGGAGGTGCATTCGTCAAAGTGAAAGACTCCTCGGGGAGCAAACAAAAGCCCCATCACACCTCTGCTCAGGAAAGTAACGCAAGCCGTTTTCTCACCCGGCCTTCCGCTCTCCATAGGCCAAAGCGGGGATGGGCTGCCCCTGGCTCCCTGGGCACTGCTGCTTTGCTGGGGGTTTCCCGTGCCTGAATCCCACTCCCAACGAGTTCTCCTTCGTGGGGACGCAGGATTGGGCATGCGAATGCATTCTGCGCCCAGGCCCCAGCCATGCCCCCTGAGCCAGCTAGGCTGCTCAGCTCTGAGGCCCCTTAGCACCAACGGCCCAAAACAGGCTGCTTGGAGCTGCATTCAGCAAGGTGAAACTCCCCTCAGGGAGCAATCAACAGCCACAATGTGCCTTTTGTCAGGAAACCAACGCAAGCTCTTTTCTAACCCAGCACTCTGCTCTCCAGGGGCAAAGAGGGGCTGGGCTACTATGGGCTCCCTGGGCAGTGCTGCTTTGCTGGGGGTCTCCGGCGCCTGAAACCCATTCCCAAAGTGTACTCCTTCGTGCGGAAGCAGGATTGGGCGCGCCACTGCCCTCTGCGCCCAGGCCCCTGCCATACCCCCTGAGCCAGCTAGGCCGCTCAGCACCGAGGCCCCGTCGCACCGACGGCCCCAAACGAGCTTCTGGGAGCTGCATTCAGCAAGGTGCAACTCTCCTCAGGTAGCAAACAACAGCCCCAACGCGCCTCGGCTCAGGAAAGCAGCGCAAGCTGTTTTCTCACCCGGGCCTCCGTACTTCTTATGGCAAAGGGGGGCTGGGTTGCCCCTGGTTCCCTGGGTACTGCTGCTTTGCTGGGGGTCTCCGGCGCCTGAAACCCACTCTCAATGTGTTCTCCTTCGTGGGGAAGCAGGATTGGGCACGCGAAGGCCTTCAGCGCACAGGCCCAAGCCATTCCCCCTGAGCCAGCTAGGCCGCTCGGTGCTTAGTCCCCTCGCACCAACGGCCCAAAATGAGCTTCTGGGAGGTGCATTCGTCAAAGTGAAAGACTCCTCGGGGAGCAAACAAAAGCCCCATCGCACCTCTGCTCAGGAAAGTAACGCAAGCCGTTTTCTACCCGGCCCTCCGCTCTCCATAGGGCAAAGCGGGGCTGGGCTTCCCCTGGCTCCATGGGCACTGCTGCTTTCCTGGGGTGTCCGGCACCTGAAACCCACTCTCAACGTGTTCTCCTTCGTGGGGAAGCAGGATTGGGCGTGCAAAGGCCTTCTGCCCCCAAGCCCCAGACATGCCCTCTGAGACTGCTAGGCCACCCAGCGCCGAGGCTCCGTCGTACCGAAGGCCCCAAACGAGCTTCTGGCAGTTGCATTCTGCAAAGGGAAACTCTCCTCCGGCAGCAAACCACAGCCCCAATGCACCTCGGCTCAGGAAAGCAGCGCAAGCCGTTTTCTCACCCGGGCCTCCGTTCTCCATATGGATAAAGGGGGGCTGGGTTGCCCCTGGTTCCCTGGGTACTGCTGCTTTGCTGGTGGTCTCCGGCACTTGAAGCCCACTGCCAACGTGTTCTGCTTCGTGGGGAAGCAGGATTGGGCATGCCACTGCCCTCTGCGCCCAGGCCCCTGCCATGCCGCCTGAGCCAGCTTGGCTGCTCAGTGCCGAGCCCCCGTCGCACCAACAGCCCAAAACGAGCTTCTGGGAGCTGCATTCTGCAAGGTGAAACTCTTCTCGGGGAGGAAATATGAGCCCCAATGCGCCAATGCTCAAGGAAGCAGCGCAAGTCGTTTACTCACCCGTCCATCCGCTCTCCATAGGGCAAAGGTGGGCTTGACTGCCCCTGGCTCCCTGGCACTGCTTCTTTGATGGGGGTCTCCAGCGCCTGAAACCCAGTCCTAACGGGTTCTTCTTCGTGGGGAAGCAGGATTGGGCGTGCGAAGGCCCTCTGCGCCCAGACGCATGCCATGCCCCCTGAGCCAGCTCGGCCGCTCAGCGCCGAAGCGCCGTCGCACCAACGATGCAAAAGGAGCTTCTGGGAGCTGCATTCAGCAAGGTGAAACTCTCCCCGGGGAGCAAACAAAAGCCCTAACAAGCCTCAGCTCAGTAAAGCAATGCAAGCCGTTTTCTCACCCGGCCCTCCGCTCTCCATAGGGTAAAGAGGGGCTGGGCTGCCCCTGGCTCCCTGGGCACTGCTGCTTTGCTGGGGAACCGGGGCCTGAAACCCACTTCTAACGTGTACTCCTTCGTGGGGAAGAAGGATTGGGCATGAGAAGGCCTTCTGCACCCAGGCCCCAGCCATGCCACCTGAGCAAGCTAGGCTGCTCAGCGCCTAGAACCCGACCCACCAACGGCCCAAAACGAGCTTCTGGGAGCTGCATTCGGCAAGGTGAAAAATCATCGTGGAGCAAACAACTACCCCAACATTCCTTTGCTCAGAAAAGCAACGCAAACCGTTTTCTCACCCGGCCCTCCGTTCTCCATGGGCAAAGCGGGGCAGGACTGCATCTGGCTCACTGGACACTGCTGCTTTGCTGGGGTTCTCTGGCGCCTGAAACCCACTTCCAACGTGTTCTCCTTCGTGGGGAAGCAGGATTGGGTGCGTGAAGGCCTTCAGCGCACAGGCCCCAGCCATGCACCCTGAGCCAGCTCGGCCGCACAGGGCTGAGGCCCCGTCGCACCAAGGGCCCAAAACGAGCTTCTGGCAGCTGCATTCAGCAAGGTGTAACTCTCCTTGGGGAGCAAACAACAGCCCCAACGCGCCTCATCTAAGGAAAGCATCCGAAGCCGTTTTCTCACCCGGCCTTCCGCTCTCCATAGGCCAAAGCGGGGATGGGCTGCCCCTGTCTCCCTGGGCACTGCTGCTTTGCTGGGGGTTTCCCGTGCCTGAATCCCACTCCCAACGAGTTCTCCTTCGTGGGGACGCAGGATTGGGCACGCGAATGCATTCTGCGCCCAGGCCCCAGCCATGCCCCCTGAGCCAGCTAGGCTGCTCAGCTCTGAGGCCCCTTAGCACCAACGGCCCAAAACAGGCTGCTTGGAGCTGCATTCAGCAAGGTGAAACTCCCCTCAGGGAGCAATCAACAGCCACAATGTGCCTTTTGTCAGGAAACCAAGCAAGCTCTTTTCTAACCCAGCACTCTGCTCTCCAGGGGCAAAGAGGGGCTGGGCTACTATGGGCTCCCTGGGCAGTGCTGCTTTGCTGGGGTTCTCCGGCACCTGAAACCCACTCCCAAAGTGTACTCCTTCGTGCGGAAGCAGGATTGGGCGCGCCACTGCCCTCTGCGCCCAGGCCCCTGCCATACCCCCTGAGCCAGCTAGGCCGCTCAGCACCGAGGCCCCGTCGCACCGACGGCCCCAAACGAGCTTCTGGCAGCTGCATTCGGCAAGGTGAAATTCTCCTCAGGCAGCAAACAACAGCCCCAATCCGCCAATGCTCAGGAAAGCAACGCAAGCCGTTTTCTCACCCGGCCCTCCGTTCTCCATATGGCAAAGGGGGGCTGGGTTGCCCCTGGTTCCCTGGGTACTGCTGCTTTGCTGGGGGTCTCCGGCGCCTGAAACCCACTCTCAATGTGTTCTCCTTCGTGGGGAAGCAGGATTGGGCACGCGAAGGCCTTCAGCGCACAGGCCCAAGCCATTCCCCCTGAGCCAGCTAGGCCGCTCGGTGCTTAGTCCCGTCGCACCAACGGCCCAAAATGAGCTTCTGGGAGGTGCATTCGTCAAAGTGAAAGACTCCTCGGGGAGCAAACAAAAGCCCCATCGCACCTCTGCTCAGTAAAGTAACGCAAGCCGTTTTCTACCCGGCCCTCCGCTCTCCATAGGGCAAAGCGGGGATGGGCTTCCCCTGGCTCCCTGGGCACTGCTGCTTTCCTGGGGTGTCCGGCACCTGAAACCCACTCTCAACGTGTTCTCCTTCGTGGGGAAGCAGGATTGGGCACGCAAAGGCCTTCTGTGCCCACGCCCCAGCCATGCCCCCTGAGCTAGCTAGGCCACACAGCGCCGATTCTCCGTCGCAGCGACGGACCCAAAGGAGCTTCTGGCAGCTGCATTCTGCAAAGGGAAACTCTCCTCCTGCAGCAAACAACAGCCCCAACGCGCCTCAGCTCAGGAAAGCAGCGCAAGCCGTTTTCTCACCCGGGCCTCCGTTCTCCATATGGATAAAGGGGGGCTGGGTTGCCCCTGGTTCCCTGGGTACTGCTGCTTTGCTGGGGGTCTCAGGCACTTGAAGCCCACTGCCAACGTGTTCTGCTTCGTGGGGAAGCAGGATTGGGCATGCCACTGCCCTCTGCGCCCAGGCCCCTGCCATGCCGCCTGAGCCAGCTTGGCTGCTCAGTGCCGAGCCCCCGTCGCACCAACAGCCCAAAACGAGCTTCTGGGAGCTGCATTCTGCAAGGTGAAACTCTTCTCGGGGAGGAAATATGAGCCCCAATGCGCCAATGCTCAAGGAAGCAGCGCAAGTCGTTTACTCACCCGTCCATCCGCTCTCCATAGGGCAAAGGTGGGCTTGACTGCCCCTGGCTCCCTGGCACTGCTTCTTTGATGGGGGTCTCCAGCGCCTGAAACCCAGTCCTAACGGGTTCTTCTTCGTGGGGAAGCAGGATTGGGCTTGCCAAAGCCCTCTGCGCCCAGACGCATGCCATGCCCCCTGAGCCAGCTCGGCCGCTCAGCGCCGAAGCGCCGTCGCACCAACGACGCAGAAGGAGCTTCTGGGAGCTGCATTCAGCAAGGTGAAACTCTCCTCGGGGAGCAAACAAAAGCCCTAAGAAGCCTCAGCTCAGTAAAGCAATGCAAGCCGTTTTCTCACCCGGCCCTCCGCTCTCCATAGGGTAAAGAGGGGCTGGGCTGCCCCTGGCTCCCTGGGCACTGCTGCTTTGCTGGGGAACCGGGGCCTGAAACCCACTTCTAACGTGTACTCCTTCGTGGGGAAGAAGGATTGGGCATGAGAAGGCCTTCTGCGCCCAGGCCCAAAATGTGCCCCTGGGAGGTGCATTCGTCAAAGTGAAAGACTCCTTGGGGAGCAAACAAAAGCCCCATCGCACCTCTGCTCAGGAAAGTAACGCAAGCCATTTTCTACTCAGCCCTCTGCTCTCCATAGGGCAAAGCGGGGCTGGGCTTCCCCTGGCTCCCTGGGCACTGCTGCTTTCCTGGGGTGTCCGGCACCTGAAACCCACTCTCAACGTGTTCTCCTTCGTGGGGACGCAGGATTGGGCACGCAAAGGCCTTCTGCGCACACGCCCCATCAATGCCCCCTGAGCTAGCTAGGCCGCTCAGCACCGAGGACACGTCGCACCAACGACCCAAAACAAGCTTCTGGGAGCTGCATTCGGCAAGGTGAAATTCTCCTCAGGGAGCAAACAAGAGCCCCAATCCGCCAATGCTCAGGAAAGCAACGCAAGCCGTTTTCTCACCCGGCCCTCCGTTCTCCATGGGCAAAGCGGGGCAGGACTGCAAATGGCTCCCTGGGCACTACTGCTTTGCGGGGGATCTCCGGCTCCTGAAACCCACTCCCAACGTGTTCTCCTTCGTGGGGAAGCAGGATTGGGCGCGCGAAAGCCTTCTGCCCCCACGCCCCAGCCATGCCCCCTGAGACAGCTAGGCCAACGAGCACCGTTGCTCCGTCGCAACAACGGCCCAAAACGAGCTTCTGGCAGCTGCATTCTGCAAAGGGAAACTCTCCTCCGGCAGCAAACAACAGCCCCAAGGCGCCTCTGCTCAGGAAAGCACAGCAAGCCTTTTTCTCACCCGGCCTCCGATCTCCCTAAGGAAAAGCGGGGCTGGGTTGCCCCTGGTTCCCTGGGTACTGATGCTTTGCTGGGGGAGTCCGGTACCTGAAGCCCACTCTCAACGTGTTCTCCTTCGTGGGGAAGCAGGATTGGGCGCGCAAAGCCTTCTGCGCCCTCTCCACATCAATGCCCACTGAGCTAGCAACTCCGCTCAGCAACGAGCCCCCGTCACACCAACAGCCCAAAACGAGCTTCTGGGAGCTGCATTCTGCAAGGTGAAACTCTCCTCGGGGAGCAAACAAAAGCCCTAACAAGCCTCAGCTCAGTAAAGCAATGCAAGCCGTTTTCTCACCCGACCATCCGCTCTCCATAGGGCAAAGATGGGCTTGATTGCCCCTGGCTCCCTGGCACTGCTTCTTTGATGGGGGTCTCCAGCGCCTGAAACCCAGTCCTAACGGGTTCTTCTTCATGGGGAAGCAGGATTGGGCGTGCGAAGGCCCTCTGCGCCCAGACGCATGCCATGCCCCCTGAGCCAGCTCGGCCGCTCAGCGCCGAAGCACCGTCGAAGCAATGACGCAAAAGGAGCTTCTGGGAGGTGCATTCGTCAAAGCAAAAGACTCCTCGGGGAGCAAACAAAAGCCCCATCGCAACTCTGCTCAGGTAAGTAACGCAAGCCGTTTTCTACCCGGCCCTCCGCTCTCCATAGGGCAAAGCGGGGCTGGGCTTCCCCTGGCTCCCTGGGGACTGCTGCTTTGCTGGGGTGTCCGGCACCTGAAACCCACTCTTAACGTGTTCTCCTTCGTGGGGAAGCAGGATTGGACATGCAAAGACCTTCTGCGCCCACGCCCCATTAATGCCCCCTGAGCTAGCTAGGCCGCTCAGCACCGAGGACACGTCGCACCAACGACCCAAAACGAGCTTCTGGGAGCTGCATTCGGCAAGGTGAAATTCTCCTCAGGGAGCAAACAACAGCTCCAACGCGCCTCAGCTCAGGAAAGCAACGCAAGCCGTTTTCTCACCCGGCCCTCCGTTCTCCATGGGCAAAGCGGGGCAGGACTGCAAATGGCTCCCTGGGCACTACTGCTTTGCGGGGGATCTCCGGCTCCTGAAACCCACTCCCAACGTGTTCTCCTTCGTGGGGAAGCAGGATTGGGCGCGCGAAAGCCTTCTGCCCCCACGCCCCAGCCATGCCCCCTGAGGCAGCTAGGCCACCCAGCGCCGAGGCTCCGTCGCACCGACGGCCCAAAACGAGCTTCTGGCAGCTGCATTCTGCAAAGGGAAACTCTCCTCCTGCAGCAAACAACAGCCCCAACGCGCCTCGGCTCAGGAAAGCAGCGCAAGCCGTTTTCTCACCCGGGCCTCCGTTCTCCATATGGATAAAGGGGGGCTGGGTTGCCCCTGGTTCCCTGGGCCCTGCTGCCCTGCTGGGGGTCTCAGGCACTTGAAGCCCACTGCCAACGTGTTCTGCTTCGTGGGGAAGCAGGATTGGGCATGCCACTGCCCTCTGCGCCCAGGCCCCTGCCATGCCGCCTGAGCCATCTTGGCCGCTCACTGCCGAGCCCCCGTCGCACCAACAGCCCAAAACGAGCTTCTGGGAGCTGCATTCTGCAAGGTGAAACTCTTCTCGGGGAGGAAATATGAGCCCCAATGCGCCAATGCTCAAGGAAGCAGCGCAAGTCGTTTACTCACCCGTCCATCCGCTCTCCATAGGGCAAAGGTGGGCTTGACTGCCCCTGGCTCCCTGGCACTGCTTCTTTGATGGGGGTCTCCAGCGCCTGAAACCCAGTCCTAACGGGTTCTTCTTCGTGGGGAAGCAGGATTGGGCTTGCCAAAGCCCTCTGCGCCCAGACGCATGCCATGCCCCCTGAGCCAGCTCGGCCGCTCAGCGCCGAAGCGCCGTCGCACCAACGACGCAAAAGGAGCTTCTGGGAGCTGCATTCAGCAAGGTGAAACTCTCCTCGGGGAGCAAACAAAAGCCCTAAGAAGCCTCAGCTCAGTAAAGCAATGCAAGCCGTTTTCTCACCCGGCCCTCCGCTCTCCATAGGGTAAAGAGGGGCTGGGCTGCCCCTGGCTCCCTGGGCACTGCTGCTTTGCTGGGGAACCGGGGCCTGAAACCCACTTCTAACGTGTACTCCTTCGTGGGGAGGAAGGACTGGGGATGAGAAGGCCTTCTGCGCCCAGGCCCCAGCCATGCCACCTGAGCAAGCTAGGCTGCTCAGCGCCTAGAACCCGACCCACCAACGGCCCAAAACGAGCTTCTGGGAGCTGCATTCGGCAAGGTGAAAAATCATCGTGGAGCAAACAACTACCCCAACATTCCTTTGCTCAGAAAAGCAACGCAAACCGTTTTCTCACCCGGCCCTCCGTTCTCCATGGGCAAAGCGGGGCAGGACTGCATCTGGCTCACTGGACACTGCTGCTTTGCTGGGGTTCTCTGGCGCCTGAAACCCACTTCCAACGTGTTCTCCTTCGTGGGGAAGCAGGATTGGGTGCGTGAAGGCCTTCAGCGCACAGGCCCCAGCCATGCACCCTGAGCCAGCTCGGCCGCACAGGGCTGAGGCCCCGTCGCACCAAGGGCCCAAAACGAGCTTCTGGCAGCTGCATTCAGCAAGGTGTAACTCTCCTTGGGGAGCAAACAACAGCCCCAACGCGCCTCATCTAAGGAAAGCATCCGAAGCCGTTTTCTCACCCGGCCTTCCGCTCTCCATAGGCCAAAGCGGGGATGGGCTGCCCCTGTCTCCCTGGGCACTGCTGCTTTGCTGGGGGTTTCCCGTGCCTGAATCCCACTCCCAACGAGTTCTCCTTCGTGGGGACGCAGGATTGGGCACGCGAATGCATTCTGCGCCCAGGCCCCAGCCATGCCCCCTGAGCCAGCTAGGCTGCTCAGCTCTGAGGCCCCTTAGCACCAACGGCCCAAAACAGGCTGCTTGGAGCTGCATTCAGCAAGGTGAAACTCCCCTCAGGGAGCAATCAACAGCCACAATGTGCCTTTTGTCAGGAAACCAAGCAAGCTCTTTTCTAACCCAGCACTCTGCTCTCCAGGGGCAAAGAGGGGCTGGGCTACTATGGGCTCCCTGGGCAGTGCTGCTTTGCTGGGGGTCTCCGGCGCCTGAAACCCACTCCCAAAGTGTACTCCTTCGTGCGGAAGCAGGATTGGGCGCGCCACTGCCCTCTGCGCCCAGGCCCCTGCCATACCCCCTGAGCCAGCTAGGCCGCTCAGCACCGAGGCCCCGTCGCACCGACGGCCCCAAACGAGCTTCTGGCAGCTGCATTCAGCAAGGTGCAACTCTCCTCAGGCAGCAAACAACAGCCCCAACGCGCCTCGGCTCAGGAAAGCAGCGCAAGCCGTTTTCTCACCCGGGCCTCGGTTCTCCATATGGATAAAGGGGGGCTGGGTTGCCCCTGGTTCCCTGGGTACTGCTGCTTTGCTGGGGGTCTCCGGCACCTGAAACCCACTCTAAACGTGTTCTCCTTCGTGGGGAAGCAGGATTGGGCACGCGAAGGCCTTCAGCGCACAGGCCCCAGCCATGCACCCTGAGCCAGCTAGGCCGCTCGGTGCTTAGCCCCGTCGCACCAACGGCCCAAAATGAGCTTCTGGGAGGTGCATTCGTCAAAGTGAAAGACTCCTCGGGGAGCAAACAAAAGCCCCATCGCACCTCTGCTCAGGAAAGTAACGCAAGCCGTTTTCTACCCGGCCTTCCGCTCTCCATAGGGCAAAGCGGGTCTGGGCTTCCCCTGGCTCCCTGGGCACTGCTGCTTTGCTGGGGTGTCCGGCACCTGAAACCCACTCCCAACGTGTTCTCCTTCGTGGGGTGAAAGGCCAGTAAAAGAACAATCCCCCTCGTCCGGGCTCGGAAGAGGCGACACCCCAAATCACTCACGAGAAGCGGTCTTGATGTAAACAGCAAGAGGATTTTTATTCCAAGCGCGCTGCGGCCCACAGTCGTACACCACGCAGGGGTAGAGGACTGCAGCCCCGAGTGCGGAATCGGGACAGCTTTTATGGGGTTCACAACAAAGCCTGTGCGTCACAAACCAATCATTTTAAAATATTGAGAGCCCGCGCTCCGTGGACCAATCGTTTTAAAATATCGAGAGCCCGCGCTCCGTGGACCAATCATTTTAAAATAGCTCCGGAGGTCCGCATCTGCGTGGGCTCCTGGGCAGAGTGACAGATTGCAGTTGAGATAGGTCACTAGGGCTGTCAATGTGTAATCAATTCTTCTATGGTGCCAGTCAGTTTTACAGAATCCAGATAAGCCATTAGTCAACTCATTTCCTGTTATCTTACTTAGGCCAGGATAACAGGCCCTGGAACAATAGGAAGTGTGACCTTCTACCTATTTACTGGCAGCGAGCAGGGTCTGGAATTCGGGGGCATTTAGAGCTTTTTATAAACTTCCTGGGTTCTGGGAGGGTTAGGTTGCATTTTCATCCTTTCATTCCCCACTTCTTCTCTTGTTAATAGTTCTAATCTTAGAACTGGGAAGGCTAGAGGTCAGTTTCTCTTTGGCTCAGAAGGCCTTGGTACTGTTGCCTAAGTACCATGATCTGGACTGCACTCACTCGTTCTCTAACAAAGGCAACAAACCTATTAATTAAGCAAGGCCCAACTGTAAGTAACAGGAGCAGGACTACTAGCGGTCCCGTCAGAGCAGAAAGCAGGGTGGTCATCCAAGGAGACCTGTTGAACCATCCTTCAAACCACCCCTGGTCAGCCTCTCTTTCCCTTCGACGCCTCTCTAACCTTTCTCTAAGCTTGCTCATGGAGTCTCTGATGGCTCCTGAGTGATCTACATAGAAGCAACATTCTTCTTTTAAGGCTGCACATAACCCACCTTCTCTTAGAAACAGCAGATCTAATCCCCTCCGGTTCTGTAGAACCACTTCAGACAAAGAAGTCAGGGACTCTTCTAGGTTGCTAACAGACTCCTCTAAGGCTCGGAGATCTTCTGTCATGGCCGCATGTAGCTCACCAAGTCCTTTCTCTAGCTGCTGTGGTCCTGTGATCAGGGCAGCTATCCCTGTTCCTACGCCAACAGCCGTCCCTAATCCGAGCATTACAGCTAGGGTAAGGGATACAGGTTCTCTTTTCGGTCGGTTATACCGATAGTCATATTCATCAAGGACCACTTCCTCGGGATGGTAGTACACTCGGGGGACGATTTGGACCATGACACAGAAATCTTTGGATTGGTTGAAGACTGAGGTGGAAACACAGGGGGTTAACCCAGTATTGCATGCCCACCACCTGTTATAACCAGGTACTAAATACTGATTTTCTGAGGCCTGCTCATAAACCACAGTACTATAGCAAAGGTGTTGGTGGGATGGGGGAGCTTTTCCTATGCATGTCCCCTTCCCGGAAACTTCAGTGAGGGTAAGCTTATTTCGGGACCCCCATGTACATTGATTTCTATGCTCTTTGGTCACATTGAATTTTCCTTTTTTAGCCATCCCCTCATAATAAGGAGGCCCTGAGGATAGACAAAGCCAACAAGAAGAAGTGGCATCGGGATCGGTGGAGTTGATGGCTTGGAAAGCTCCCTGGATGAGACTGAAGGGTCTCTGTCCTGTCTTAACAGGAACACCTGGGGAGTTTCTAGGCGTGTTGGTAGGAATCAATCCAGTGGTACCGTTGCTAGGCGGCTGTGTTATGTCAGGCCGCAGCGAGGTTAATTGGGGCACCGGCAAGTTATGCGGTGGCTCCAGGGCTGGGGGCCCCTGTTCAGCCAGTACTTTATCGGGTCCCACTGCCACAGGGGGTTCCGTCCCCGTCTCTATCCTAAGGCGAATGGTTAAAGTGGACCCTGCTCCCCCGCCATATTTATAAAAAACTATTCCCCAGCTCATACCATTTATCCACTTTTGAATATTTTCCTGTTTTCCTTTTTCAGTGAAACTTATCTTTAGATAATCTAAGTCTGATGGGGAGCAGCTCTTATCTTTATATAGTTTCATCACTTTGTACTTGCCCGGGCCGGAATTGACAAAGGAGAATTTTACCCGGTCCTGGAGAGAGATCGGCCATTTCCAGTCTCCATCGTTGGAGGTGACGCAGCTCCATCTCCTACAGAAGGATTCCCCAGAACCCCCACAGTATTTCTCTTTCTCTGTGCCTGGGCAGCAATAGAACCCATAACTACGGACTAGGTTGGGAGGTGTGCTTTTAACAGCGGGGTTAATCAATTGGAGGCAGAAATGCAGTTCAGGCCACCAGGTGCCTCTAGGAGCAACACCTCGAGTGCTATTTACAGTGACACCCGTATCAGGGTCAATAATCAGCCAGGTAAGGGATAAAGGTCTATGGGGGTTCGAGCTGTCTATAAGGCGTTTACTACTGGCCTGGGGAGTTATTGTTAGAGTAAGGAACCAGGCGATGGAGGCGAAGCTTAAGGGGATTCTCAGTCTTTTCGGCTCTCCACCCCAAGTCGGGACGTGGCGCCAGCTTAACGTGGGACGCATGGATCCAGGTGGAGATTCCTTTGACATTCATAGCCGTTGGTGTGGTCAAAAGTACGAGATAAGGGCCCTTCCACTGAGTCTCGAGGTTTCCTGCACGGTGGCGTCTAACATAGACTGAATCTCCCACTTGGAAGCGATGTGGAACTTGCAAGTCTCCTTCTCCTGAGTAGGCCTCCCGGAGCTGCTTCCACGCTCGTTGCCTCACCCACTCGAGCGCCTTGAGCCTAAAGAACAAAGGCTGGGAAAGCAGCACATCAGCACTATGTACAGAAGCAATTTCTACCAACGGGGGGGGGGGGTCCCCCGTAGAGCAATTCATAGGGGGTCAGCCCAAACTGTCCAGGGGTGTTCCTAACCCTGAAGAGCACAAAGGGCAGGAGAGCTATCCAATCATTAATGCCAGTCTCTGTGGTCAATTTGGTAAGGGTCTCTTTAATGGTTCTATTCATCCTCTCTACCTGTCCTGAGCTTTGGGGTCTGTATGCACAATGCAGTTTCCAATCAATCCCCAATATCTTGGCCAGTCCCTGACTTACCTGGGCAATGAAAGCTGGACCATTGTCTGACCCGATTACCTTAGGTATTCCAAATCTCGGAAAAATTTCCTCCAGTATTTTTTTAGCCACCACGGTTGAAGTCTCTTTCTTAGTAGGATAAGCCTCTACCCATCCTGAAAAGGTGTCTACAAAAACCAATAGATATTTGTTTCCGTATTTAGCCGGCTTTACCTCAGTGAAGTCCACTTCCCAGTGAGCGCCTGGGTGGCTTCCCCTTAGTCTCTTTCCTGGAGGTATTCTGGAAGGATTAGCATTAACCAGCTGGCAGGGCACACAATGTTTGACCACCGAGTCAGCCACTCCTGGTAGCCTCAGAACATGATAAGGGGATGTTCTGACCAACTGCTGCAGGTGTTTAGTTCCTAGGTGGGTGAGACGATGTATCTGTTGGACATATTCTAACCCTTCTTTGTGGGGCAGGATTTCCTTCCCATATGAGGTATAGCAGGTCCCCTCCGGAGTCTCAGAGAACTGGTCTATCTTTTTTATCTCTTGCCAGTCTTCTAGGGTGTACTGTCGTCTGGGTTCTGGGGCTTTGGGTGTTTCTATTATAGGCATAAGGTTAACAGCCTGGGCTGCCTGCTTGGCAACCCGGTCAGCCATCTGGTTCCCTCTAGATATGAGATCTTTGGCTTTCTGATGTCCAGGACAGTGTATAATAGCTAGCCTTTTTGGCAAATGTAAGGCTTCTAATAGGCTTAGAATTTCCTCTTTGTTCTTTATTTCCCTCCCTGCTGAGGTAAGCAACCCCCTTTGTTTATAGATGGCCCCGTGTACGTGTGCAGTCGCAAAGGCATACCTGCTGTCCGTATAAATGTTTATGGATTTCCCTTCGGCCAGCCGCAAAGCTTGCGTGAGGGCCATGAGCTCAGCCTTTTGCACTGAAGTTCCTTCCGGCAGGCTGCTGGCCCAGATCGTGCGGGTCCCGTCCACCACCGCCGCCCCAGCCATCCTCTTACCTTCCACCACATAGCTGCTTCCGTCAGTGAACCAGGTTAGCACTTCTCCAGTCAGCGGTATGTCTGTAAGGTCCTTGCGGACCCCAGTCTCCTCAATCAATAGTTGATGGCAATCATGAGTCACTGGTTCATCAGTCTCTTCAGGCAGAAGAGTGGCAGGGTTGAGAGCGGCTGGTGGAGCAAACGTGACCCTCTCTGTGAGAAGCAGGCTTTGATAGTGGGTCATGCGGGCGTTGGTCATCCATCGGTCTGGGGGCTGCCGAACGATGTTCTCCAATGCATGGGGGGCTATTACAGTTATATTCTGTCCCAAAGTCAATTTGTCAGCGTCCTTGACCAGTATGGCCACAGCTGCGATAGCCTTCAGGCATACGGGCCAACCACTGGCTACAGGATCGAGCTTCTTTGACAGGTAGGCAACAGGTCTCCTCCATGGTCCTAGGGTTTGGGTTAAAACTCCCCGGGCTACTCTCTTACGCTCATCCACATAAAGGGTAAAGGGTTTAGTTACATCAGGGAGGGCCAGAGCAGGTGCGCTCAGCAGGGCCTTTTTGATAGCATCAAATGCCTTCTGGTGCTCAGGAGCCCAGGAGAATTCCCCTTTTTCTTTGGTTAGCGGGTAGAGTGGGGCTGCTAAGGTCGCAAACCCCGGGATCCACAGTCTGCAAAATCCAGCTGTCCCCAAAAACTCTCTCACTTGTTTGGCTGTGGTTGGGGCCGGTATCTGGACTACAGTTCTCTTCCGTGCCTCCGTCAGCCATCGCTGCCCGCCCCGCAAACTGTACCCCAAGTATGGTACCTCTCTCCTGCAAATCTGGGCCTTCTTAGCGGAGGCTCTGTAGCCTAGGTCAGACAATTCCAGCAGTAGTGCCTTCGTACCTTCTAAGCAGTCCTGTTTGGTGGCTCCCGCCAGAAGCAGGTCATCCACGTACTGGAGGAGGGTCACCTGAGGGTGTTGGATCCTGAAGTTGGCCAGGTCCCTGTGTAGGGCTTCGTCAAAGATGGTCGGGGAGTTCTTGAACCCTTGGGGCAGTCGGGTCCAGGTGAGCTGCCCGGTTCTTCCCGTACCTGGATCTCTCCATTCGAAGGCAAAAAGTGGTTGGCTAGTGGGGTGTAATCTCAGGCAGAAGAAGGCATCTTTTAAGTCCAATACTGTGTACCAGTTCCGTTCAGGCGGGAGGGCGCTCAAGAGGTTATAAGCGTTCGGGACCATTGGGTGTATGTCCTGCACCCTTTTATTGACCTCTCTCAAGTCCTGTACTGGTCGATAATCATTGGTCCCAGGCTTCCTAACCGGTAGCAGGGGAGTATTCCAAGGGGATTGGACAGGAACTAGGATGCCCTGTTGGATTAATCTTTGAACATGCGGCCAAATTCCTTCTCGAGCCTCTCTACTCAAGGGGTACTGTCTGACTGATACTGGTGTAGCACTGGCCTTCAGCTGAATAACCTGTGGGGGAACTTGCTTTGCCAAACCCATCCCTGCGGTTTCTGCCCAGGCTTGGGGAAACTGCTCCAACCAGGACTGTATATCTTGATCAGGCTTTACTTGGGGAGAATATAGTCGATATTCATCATCTAATTGGAGGGTCAACACAGTGATGGGTTTGTTATTCACAGACACTTCTGGTCTTCCTTGTTCAAAAGAAATTTGAGCTCCCATCTTGGTCAGTAAGTCTCTACCTAGAAGGGGTACTGGGCACTCAGGGATGACCAGAAACGAGTGGGTTACCCGTCCCACTCCCAAGTCAATGGTTCTTCGGGTAGTCCATGGATACTGCCGTTGCCCTGTGGCACCCATCACCCAGGATTTTTTTTTTTTTCTTTTAGTTTTCCTAATGGTTGTAGCAGCACTGAATGCTCCGCTCCGGTATCAACCAGGAACTCAACTGGTTGCCCCTCCACCTTCAAAGTTACCCTGGGCTCGGGGAGGGGGTCCAAACCCCGTCTCCCCTAATCTTTATCTTCTTCCAGAGCTAGGACCTTCGGTCCTTTGTTTCCCTTCTTGGGGCAGTTCCTTGCCCAGTGTCCTTTTTCTTTACAATACGCACACTGGTCCTTGTCGAGTGGGGTCCTATTGCCCAGGTTCCCTGACTGTCTAGGGCCTGACCTAATTTTCCTAAAATCTCTCTCTCTCCCCCTGCTGCTCTTCCCTTCAACCACTGCGGCCAAGATCTTAGTCAAATTCTTCTCTTGCCGTCTATCATGTCTTTCCTCCCTTTCTTCTCTCTCCTTTTCTTTTCTCTGTTCCTTCTCCTCTTCTGTCTCCCTTCTGTAATACACCTTCTCTGCCTCTCTCACTAGATCACGTAACTCAGCCTCCTGTAACCCTTCCAGTCTCTGAAGTTTCTTTCTGATATCCAGAGCCGACTGCCCAATGAAGGCCAGGGCCACTGAGGCTTTCTGGGCCTCCGAGGTAGGATCAAAAGGGGTGAACCGCCTGAAGGCTTCCATGAGCCTCTCAAGAAATACCGAGGGAGGTTCGTTCGGTCCCTGCATCACCTCTCTTACCTTAGCCAAATTAGTGGGCCGTCTTGAGGCGCCCCGGAGACCCGCCACCAGAGCCTGGCGATAGATTTTCAAGCTCTCCCTACCTTCAGCCGTGTTGTAGTCCCAACCGGGGCGAGTCAAGGGAAATCCCATGTCAATCTCATTTTGCAACTGCGTGGGTCGCCCGTCGGCCCCAGGAACATTTTTTCTAGCCTCTAACAGAATTCTCTCTCGCTCCTCGGTTGTGAAGAGTGTCTGCAGCAGCTGTTGACAATCATCCCAAGTAGGCTGGTGAGAGAACATAAGGGACTCCACCAACCCCGTGAGGCGTTGGGGATCCTCCGAGAAAGGGGGATGGTTAGTTTTCCAATTATAGAGATCTGCAGAAGAAAAGGGCCAATACTGGAGGGGCTGCAATTGGCCCCCCGGCATGGGAGGGCCATAGGTGCACAGCGGTAATATCGCGATCTCGTCTGTCCGCTCCGGGGTGGCGCCTCTCCGGCTCCGAGTCCCGGCAGCAGGTCCCTCCACCACCGGAGCTCCAGGAGGGGCAGAGGGTCCCCTCGCAGCACCCTGTGCTGGATAAGGGGGTGGGGGAACAGGTTGGGGTTCCGGCCAAGTCGGCGGCTCCTCGATCTCGGGGTAGATATGAGGAGAGGGCTCGACTTTTTCGGCCGAGTGTTTGTTTTTCTCTCCAAGAGCCAGGATTCGGGGGCCTGGCTTTCTTGGTTTATTTAGCCATGGTTTAACCCATGGCGGAGGATCTTCTGCCAAATCTTGCCACGTAAGGATATAGGGCTCCTGATCAGGATGAGAGCCGGGTCCAGTCTGAAAAATGATTGCTTTAACAGCCAGGATAATTTCAGAATTAAAAGTCCCCTCTGATGGCCATCCAACATCGAATGTTGGCCATTCAGAGGCACAGAAAGTCTGCCAAGGTCCCTTCTTAACCTGAACTGACAAATTATGAGCCCTGGATCTAACTTCAGTCCAATGGTCGAGAGTCAAACTAAGGGGGGTCGTCACTGTCTGTCCCATATTAAAACTGTAGACAAGGACGCACAAGACAAAGACACACGAAACAGAAACCAACAGATCCAGACACACGCGACCCGTCCGCGTCTTCCACAAGCAGGCAAAAGAGTCGGACGGCCGCGGAGGGGGAAGCTTTCGCTTCAACAACAGAACTCGGTCCTCTGACCGACAGTAGGAGACCACCAGGCGTCCCTGGCTCTCCCCACCTCCCAGGGCGTCCCCCAGGGCGGCAGCCTGTGATCCTCCTAGCACGTCTGCTGATCACAGTCCTCCAGTCCTTACGGTCTGAGAGGACAGCTGCAAACCGAAAGCGCGCATCACCGAAAACAGACACTCAGAACAGAGACGCCGGCCGACACACACACACGTTCCAAAGGGGATCCCTTTACCTCCAAGTCGGTTCTCGGGTGTAAGGGGTGGTCGCAGGAGTTCCCGGCCAACGCACCAAATGAAAGGCCAGTAAAAGAACAATCCCCCTCGTCCGGGCTCGGAAGAGGCGACACCCCAAATCACTCACGAGAAGCGGTCTTGATGCAAACAGCAAGAGGATTTTTATTCCAAGCGCGCTGGGGCCCACAGTCGTACACCACGCAGGGGTAGAGGACTGCGGCCCCGAGTGCGGAATCGGGACAGCTTTTATGGGGTTCACAACAAAGCCTGTGCGTCACAAACCAATCATTTTAAAATATTGAGAGCCCGCGCTCCGTGGACCAATCATTTTAAAATAGCTCCGGAGGTCCGCATCTGCGTGGGCTCCTGGGCAGAGTGACAGATTGCAGTTGAGATAGGTCACTAGGGCTGTCAATGTGTAATCAATTCTTCTATGGTGCCAGTCAGTTTTACAGAATCCAGATAAGCGATTAGTCAACTCATTTCCTGTTATCTTACTTAGGCCAGGATAGCAGGCCCTGGAACAATAGGAAGTGTGACCTTCTACCTATTTACTGGCAGCGAGCAGGGTCTGGAATTCGGGGACATTTAGAGCTTTTTATAAACTTCCTGGGTTCTGGGAGGGTTAGGTTGCATTTTCATCCTTTCAGGGGAAGCAGGATTGGGCGCGCAAAGGCCTTCTGCGCCCACGCCCCAGCCATGCACCCAGAGCTAGCTAGGCCGCTCAGCACCGAGGACACGTCGAACCAACGACCCAAAACGAGCTTCTGGGAGCTGCATTCGGCAAGGTGAAATTCTCCTCAGGGAGCAAACAACAGCCCCAACCCGCCAATGCTCAGGAAAGCAACGCAAGCCGTTTTCTCACCCGGCCCTCCGTTCTCCATGGACAAAGCGGGGCAGGACTGCAAATGGCTCCTTGGGCACTACTGCTTTGCGGGGGATCTCCGGCTCCTGAAACCCACTCCCAACGTGTTCTCCTTCGTGGGGAAGCAGGATTGGGCGCGCGGAAGCCTTCTGCGCCCACGCCCCAGCCATGCCCCCTGAGGCAGCTAGGCCACCCAGCGCCGAGGCTCCGTCGCACCGAAGGCCCAAAACGAGCTTCTGGCAGCTGCTTTCTGCAAAGGGAAACTCTCTGCTGGCAGGAAACAACAGCCCCAATGCGCCTCGGCTCAGGAAAGCAGCGCAAGCCCTTTTCTCACCCGGGCCTCCGATCTCCATATGGATAAAGGGGGGCTGGGTTGCCCCTGGTTCCCTGGGTACTGCTGCTTTGCTGGGGGTCTCCGGCACCTGAAACCCACTCCCAACGTGTTCTGCTTCGTGGGGAAGCAGGATTGGGCGCGCGAAGGCCTTCAGCGCACAGGCCCCAGCCATGCCCCCTGAGCCAGCTCGGCCGCTCAGCACCGAGGACACGTCTCACCAACGACACAAAAGGAGCTTCTGGGAGGTGCATTCGTCAAAGTGAAAGACTCCTCGGGGAGCAAACAAAAGCCCCATCACACCTCTGCTCAGGAAAGTAACGCAAGCCGTTTTCTCACCCGGCCTTCCGCTCTCCATAGGCCAAAGCGGGGATGGGCTGCCCCTGGCTCCCTGGGCACTGCTGCTTTGCTGGGGGTTTCCCGTGCCTGAATCCCACTCCCAACGAGTTCTCCTTCGTGGGGACGCAGGATTGGGCACGCGAATGCATTCTGCGCCCAGGCCCCAGCCATGCCCCCTGAGCCAGCTAGGCTGCTCAGCTCTGAGGCCCCTTAGCACCAACGGCCCAAAACAGGCTGCTTGGAGCTGCATTCAGCAAGGTGAAACTCCCCTCAGGGAGCAATCAACAGCCACAATGTGCCTTTTTGTCAGGAAACCAACGCAAGCTCTTTTCTAACCCAGCACTCTGCTCTCCAGGGGCAAAGAGGGGCTGGGCTACTATGGGCTCCCTGGGCAGTGCTGTTTGCTGGGGGTCTCCGGCGCCTGAAACCCATTCCCAAAGTGTACTCCTTCGTGCGGAAGCAGGATTGGGCGCGCCACTGCCCTCTGCGCCCAGGCCCCTGCCATACCCCCTGAGCCAGCTAGGCCGCTCAGCACCGAGGCCCCGTCGCACCGACGGCCCCAAACGAGCTTCTGGGAGCTGCATTCAGCAAGGTGCAACTCTCCTCAGGTAGCAAACAACAGCCCCAACGCGCCTCGGCTCAGGAAAGCAGCGCAAGCTGTTTTCTCACCCGGGCCTCCGTACTTCTTATGGCAAAGGGGGGCTGGGTTGCCCCTGGTTCCCTGGGTACTGCTGCTTTGCTGGGGGTCTCCGGCGCCTGAAACCCACTCTCAATGTGTTCTCCTTCGTGGGGAAGCAGGATTGGGCACGCGAAGGCCTTCAGCGCACAGGCCCAAGCCATTCCCCCTGAGCCAGCTAGGCCGCTCGGTGCTTAGTCCCCTCGCACCAACGGCCCAAAATGAGCTTCTGGGAGGTGCATTCGTCAAAGTGAAAGACTCCTCGGGGAGCAAACAAAAGCCCCATCGCACCTCTGCTCAGGAAAGTAACGCAAGCCGTTTTCTACCCGGCCCTCCGCTCTCCATAGGGCAAAGCGGGGCTGGGCTTCCCCTGGCTCCATGGGCACTGCTGCTTTCCTGGGGTGTCCGGCACCTGAAACCCACTCTCAACGTGTTCTCCTTCGTGGGGAAGCAGGATTGGGCGTGCAAAGGCCTTCTGCCCCCAAGCCCCAGACATGCCCTCTGAGACTGCTAGGCCACCCAGCGCCGAGGCTCCGTCGTACCGAAGGCCCCAAACGAGCTTCTGGCAGTTGCATTCTGCAAAGGGAAACTCTCCTCCGGCAGCAAACCACAGCCCCAATGCACCTCGGCTCAGGAAAGCAGCGCAAGCCGTTTTCTCACCCGGGCCTCCGTTCTCCATATGGATAAAGGGGGGCTGGGTTGCCCCTGGTTCCCTGGGTACTGCTGCTTTGCTGGTGGTCTCCGGCACTTGAAGCCCACTGCCAACGTGTTCTGCTTCGTGGGGAAGCAGGATTGGGCATGCCACTGCCCTCTGCGCCCAGGCCCCTGCCATGCCGCCTGAGCCAGCTTGGCTGCTCAGTGCCGAGCCCCCGTCGCACCAACAGCCCAAAACGAGCTTCTGGGAGCTGCATCTGCAAGGTGAAACTCTTCTCGTGGAGGTAATATGAGCCCCAATGCGCCAATGCTCAAGGAAGCAGCGCAAGTCGTTTACTCACCCGTCCATCCGCTCTCCATAGGGCAAAGGTGGGCTTGACTGCCCCTGGCTCCCTGGCACTGCTTCTTTGATGGGGGTCTCCAGCGCCTGAAACCCAGTCCTAACGGGTTCTTCTTCGTGGGGAAGCAGGATTGGGCGTGCGAAGGCCCTCTGCGCCCAGACGCATGCCATGCCCCCTGAGCCAGCTCGGCCGCTCAGCGCCGAAGCGCCGTCGCACCAACGATGCAAAAGGAGCTTCTGGGAGCTGCATTCAGCAAGGTGAAACTCTCCTCGGGGAGCAAACAAAAGCCCTAAGAAGCCTCAGCTCAGTAAAGCAATGCAAGCCGTTTTCTCACCCGGCCCTCCGCTCTCCATAGGGTAAAGAGGGGCTGGGCTGCCCCTGGCTCCCTGGGCACTGCTGCTTTGCTGGGGAACCGGGGCCTGAAACCCACTTCTAACGTGTACTCCTTCGTGGGGAAGAAGGATTGGGCATGAGAAGGCCTTCTGCACCCAGGCCCCAGCCATGCCACCTGAGCAAGCTAGGCTGCTCAGCGCCTAGAACCCGACCCACCAACGGCCCAAAACGAGCTTCTGGGAGCTGCATTCGGCAAGGTGAAAAATCATCGTGGAGCAAACAACTACCCCAACATTCCTTTGCTCAGAAAAGCAACGCAAACCGTTTTCTCACCCGGCCCTCCGTTCTCCATGGGCAAAGCGGGGCAGGACTGCATCTGGCTCACTGGACACTGCTGCTTTGCTGGGGTTCTCTGGCGCCTGAAACCCACTTCCAACGTGTTCTCCTTCGTGGGGAAGCAGGATTGGGTGCGTGAAGGCCTTCAGCGCACAGGCCCCAGCCATGCACCCTGAGCCAGCTCGGCCGCACAGGGCTGAGGCCCCGTCGCACCAAGGGCCCAAAACGAGCTTCTGGCAGCTGCATTCAGCAAGGTGTAACTCTCCTTGGGGAGCAAACAACAGCCCCAACGCGCCTCATCTAAGGAAAGCATCCGAAGCCGTTTTCTCACCCGGCCTTCCGCTCTCCATAGGCCAAAGCGGGGATGGGCTGCCCCTGTCTCCCTGGGCACTGCTGCTTTGCTGGGGGTTTCCCGTGCCTGAATCCCACTCCCAACGAGTTCTCCTTCGTGGGGACGCAGGATTGGGCACGCGAATGCATTCTGCGCCCAGGCCCCAGCCATGCCCCCTGAGCCAGCTAGGCTGCTCAGCTCTGAGGCCCCTTAGCACCAACGGCCCAAAACAGGCTGCTTGGAGCTGCATTCAGCAAGGTGAAACTCCCCTCAGGGAGCAATCAACAGCCACAATGTGCCTTTTGTCAGGAAACCAAGCAAGCTCTTTTCTAACCCAGCACTCTGCTCTCCAGGGGCAAAGAGGGGCTGGGCTACTATGGGCTCCCTGGGCAGTGCTGCTTTGCTGGGGTTCTCCGGCGCCTGAAACCCACTCCCAAAGTGTACTCCTTCGTGCGGAAGCAGGATTGGGCGCGCCACTGCCCTCTGCGCCCAGGCCCCTGCCATACCCCCTGAGACAGCTAGGCCGCTCAGCACCGAGACCCTGTCGCACCGACGGCCCCAAACGAGCTTCTGGCAGCTGCATTCGGCAAGGTGAAATTCTCCTCAGGCAGCAAACAACAGCCCCAATCCGCCAATGCTCAGGAAAGCAACGCAAGCCGTTTTCTCACCCGGCCCTCCGTTCTCCATATGGCAAAGGGGGGCTGGGTTGCCCCTGGTTCCCTGGGTACTGCTGCTTTGCTGGGGGTCTCCGGCGCCTGAAACCCACTCTCAATGTGTTCTCCTTCGTGGGGAAGCAGGATTGGGCACGCGAAGGCCTTCAGCGCACAGGCCCAAGCCATTCCCCCTGAGCCAGCTAGGCCGCTCGGTGCTTAGTCCCGTCGCACCAACGGCCCAAAATGAGCTTCTGGGAGGTGCATTCGTCAAAGTGAAAGACTCCTCGGGGAGCAAACAAAAGCCCCATCGCACCTCTGCTCAGTAAAGTAACGCAAGCCGTTTTCTACCCGGCCCTCCGCTCTCCATAGGGCAAAGCGGGGATGGGCTTCCCCTGGCTCCCTGGGCACTGCTGCTTTCCTGGGGTGTCCGGCACCTGAAACCCACTCTCAACGTGTTCTCCTTCGTGGGGAAGCAGGATTGGGCACGCAAAGGCCTTCTGTGCCCACGCCCCAGCCATGCCCCCTGAGCTAGCTAGGCCACACAGCGCCGATTCTCCGTCGCAGCGACGGACCCAAAGGAGCTTCTGGCAGCTGCATTCTGCAAAGGGAAACTCTCCTCCTGCAGCAAACAACAGCCCCAACGCGCCTCAGCTCAGGAAAGCAGCGCAAGCCGTTTTCTCACCCGGGCCTCCGTTCTCCATATGGATAAAGTGGGGCTGGGTTGCCCCTGGTTCCCTGGGTACTGCTGCTTTGCTGGGGGTCTCCGGCACTTGAAGCCCACTGCCAACGTGTTCTGCTTCGTGGGGAAGCAGGATTGGGCATGCCACTGCCCTCTGCGCCCAGGCCCCTGCCATGCCGCCTGAGCCATCTTGGCCGCTCAGTGCCGAGCCCCCGTCGCACCAACAGCCCAAAACGAGCTTCTGGGAGCTGCATTCTGCAAGGTGAAACTCTTCTCGGGGAGGAAATATGAGCCCCAATGCGCCAATGCTCAAGGAAGCAGCGCAAGTCGTTTACTCACCCGTCCATCCGCTCTCCATAGGGCAAAGGTGGGCTTGACTGCCCCTGGCTCCCTGGCACTGCTTCTTTGATGGGGGTCTCCAGCGCCTGAAACCCAGTCCTAACGGGTTCTTCTTCGTGGGGAAGCAGGATTGGGCTTGCCAAAGCCCTCTGCGCCCAGACGCATGCCATGCCCCCTGAGCCAGCTCGGCCGCTCAGCGCCGAAGCGCCGTCGCACCAACGACGCAGAAGGAGCTTCTGGGAGCTGCATTCAGCAAGGTGAAACTCTCCTCGGGGAGCAAACAAAAGCCCTAAGAAGCCTCAGCTCAGTAAAGCAATGCAAGCCGTTTTCTCACCCGGCCCTCCGCTCTCCATAGGGTAAAGAGGGGCTGGGCTGCCCCTGGCTCCCTGGGCACTGCTGCTTTGCTGGGGAACCGGGGCCTGAAACCCACTTCTAACGTGTACTCCTTCGTGGGGAAGAAGGATTGGGCATGAGAAGGCCTTCTGCGCCCAGGCCCAAAATGTGCCCCTGGGAGGTGCATTCGTCAAAGTGAAAGACTCCTTGGGGAGCAAACAAAAGCCCCATCGCACCTCTGCTCAGGAAAGTAACGCAAGCCATTTTCTACTCAGCCCTCTGCTCTCCATAGGGCAAAGCGGGGCTGGGCTTCCCCTGGCTCCCTGGGCACTGCTGCTTTCCTGGGGTGTCCGGCACCTGAAACCCACTCTCAACGTGTTCTCCTTCGTGGGGACGCAGGATTGGGCACGCAAAGGCCTTCTGCGCACACGCCCCATCAATGCCCCCTGAGCTAGCTAGGCCGCTCAGCACCGAGGACACGTCGCACCAACGACCCAAAACAAGCTTCTGGGAGCTGCATTCGGCAAGGTGAAATTCTCCTCAGGGAGCAAACAAGAGCCCCAATCCGCCAATGCTCAGGAAAGCAACGCAAGCCGTTTTCTCACCCGGCCCTCCGTTCTCCATGGGCAAAGCGGGGCAGGACTGCAAATGGCTCCCTGGGCACTACTGCTTTGCGGGGGATCTCCGGCTCCTGAAACCCACTCCCAACGTGTTCTCCTTCGTGGGGAAGCAGGATTGGGCGCGCGAAAGCCTTCTGCCCCCACGCCCCAGCCATGCCCCCTGAGACAGCTAGGCCAACGAGCACCGTTGCTCCGTCGCAACAACGGCCCAAAACGAGCTTCTGGCAGCTGCATTCTGCAAAGGGAAACTCTCCTCCGGCAGCAAACAACAGCCCCAAGGCGCCTCTGCTCAGGAAAGCACAGCAAGCCTTTTTCTCACCCGGCCTCCGATCTCCCTAAGGAAAAGCGGGGCTGGGTTGCCCCTGGTTCCCTGGGTACTGATGCTTTGCTGGGGGAGTCCGGTACCTGAAGCCCACTCTCAACGTGTTCTCCTTCGTGGGGAAGCAGGATTGGGCGCGCAAAGCCTTCTGCGCCCTCTCCACATCAATGCCCACTGAGCTAGCAACTCCGCTCAGCAACGAGCCCCCGTCACACCAACAGCCCAAAACGAGCTTCTGGGAGCTGCATTCTGCAAGGTGAAACTCTCCTCGGGGAGCAAACAAAAGCCCTAACAAGCCTCAGCTCAGTAAAGCAATGCAAGCCGTTTTCTCACCCGACCATCCACTCTCCATAGGGCAAAGATGGGCTTGATTGCCCCTGGCTCCCTGGCACTGCTTCTTTGATGGGGGTCTCCAGCGCCTGAAACCCAGTCCTAACGGGTTCTTCTTCATGGGGAAGCAGGATTGGGCGTGCGAAGGCCCTCTGCGCCCAGACGCATGCCATGCCCCCTGAGCCAGCTCGGCCGCTCAGCGCCGAAGCACCGTCGAAGCAATGACGCAAAAGGAGCTTCTGGGAGGTGCATTCGTCAAAGCGAAAGACTCCTCGGGGAGCAAACAAAAGCCCCATCGCAACTCTGCTCAGGTAAGTAACGCAAGCCGTTTTCTACCCGGCCCTCCGCTCTCCATAGGGCAAAGCGGGGCTGGGCTTCCCCTGGCTCCCTGGGGACTGCTGCTTTGCTGGGGTGTCCGGCACCTGAAACCCACTCTTAACGTGTTCTCCTTCGTGGGGAAGCAGGATTGGACATGCAAAGACCTTCTGCGCCCACGCCCCATTAATGCCCCCTGAGCTAGCTAGGCCGCTCAGCACCGAGGACACGTCGCACCAACGACCCAAAACGAGCTTCTGGGAGCTGCATTCGGCAAGGTGAAATTCTCCTCAGGGAGCAAACAACAGCCCCAACGCGCCTCAGCTCAGGAAAGCAACGCAAGCCGTTTTCTCACCCGGCCCTCCGTTCTCCATGGGCAAAGCGGGGCAGGACTGCAAATGGCTCCCTGGGCACTACTGCTTTGCGGGGGATCTCCGGCTCCTGAAACCCACTCCCAACGTGTTCTCCTTCGTGGGGAAGCAGGATTGGGCGCGCGAAAGCCTTCTGCCCCCACGCCCCAGCCATGCCCCCTGAGGCAGCTAGGCCACCCAGCGCCGAGGCTCCGTCGTACCGACGGCCCAAAACGAGCTTCTGGCAGCTGCATTCTGCAAAGGGAAACTCTCCTCCGGCAGCAAACAACAGCCCCAAGGCGCCTCGGCTCAGGAAAGCAGCGCAAGCCGTTTTCTCACCCGGGCCTCCGTTCTCCATATGGATAAAGGGGGGCTGGGTTGCCCCTGGTTCCCTGGGCCCTGCTGCCCTGCTGGGGGTCTCAGGCACTTGAAGCCCACTGCCAACGTGTTCTGCTTCGTGGGGAAGCAGGATTGGGCATGCCACTGCCCTCTGCGCCCAGGCCCCTGCCATGCCGCCTGAGCCATCTTGGCCGCTCACTGCCGAGCCCCCGTCGCACCAACAGCCCAAAACGAGCTTCTGGGAGCTGCATTCTGCAAGGTGAAACTCTTCTCGGGGAGGAAATATGAGCCCCAATGCGCCAATGCTCAAGGAAGCAGCGCAAGTCGTTTACTCACCCGTCCATCCGCTCTCCATAGGGCAAAGGTGGGCTTGACTGCCCCTGGCTCCCTGGCACTGCTTCTTTGATGGGGGTCTCCAGCGCCTGAAACCCAGTCCTAACGGGTTCTTCTTCGTGGGGAAGCAGGATTGGGCGTGCGAAGGCCCTCTGCGCCCAGACGCATGCCATGCCCCCTGAGCCAGCTCGGCCGCTCAGCGCCGAAGCGCCGTCGCACCAACGATGCAAAAGGAGCTTCTGGGAGCTGCATTCAGCAAGGTGAAACTCTCCTCGGGGAGCAAACAAAAGCCCTAAGAAGCCTCAGCTCAGTAAAGCAATGCAAGCCGTTTTCTCACCCGGCCCTCCGCTCTCCATAGGGTAAAGAGGGGCTGGGCTGCCCCTGGCTCCCTGGGCACTGCTGCTTTGCTGGGGAACCGGGGCCTGAAACCCACTTCTAACGTGTACTCCTTCGTGGGGAGGAAGGACTGGGGATGAGAAGGCCTTCTGCGCCCAGGCCCCAGCCATGCCACTGAGCAAGCTAGGCTGCTCAGCGCCTAGAACCCGACCCACCAACGGCCCAAAACGAGCTTCTGGGAGCTGCATTCGGCAAGGTGAAAAATCATCGTGGAGCAAACAACTACCCCAACATTCCTTTGCTCAGAAAAGCAACGCAAACCGTTTTCTCACCCGGCCCTCCGTTCTCCATGGGCAAAGCGGGGCAGGACTGCATCTGGCTCACTGGACACTGCTGCTTTGCTGGGGTTCTCTGGCGCCTGAAACCCACTTCCAACGTGTTCTCCTTCGTGGGGAAGCAGGATTGGGTGCGTGAAGGCCTTCAGCGCACAGGCCCCAGCCATGCACCCTGAGCCAGCTCGGCCGCACAGGGCTGAGGCCCCGTCGCACCAAGGGCCCAAAACGAGCTTCTGGCAGCTGCATTCAGCAAGGTGTAACTCTCCTTGGGGAGCAAACAACAGCCCCAACGCGCCTCATCTAAGGAAAGCATCCGAAGCCGTTTTCTCACCCGGCCTTCCGCTCTCCATAGGCCAAAGCGGGGATGGGCTGCCCCTGGCTCCCTGGGCACTGCTGCTTTGCTGGGGGTTTCCCGTGCCTGAATCCCACTCCCAACGAGTTCTCCTTCGTGGGGACGCAGGATTGGGCACGCGAATGCATTCTGCGCCCAGGCCCCAGCCATGCCCCCTGAGCCAGCTAGGCTGCTCAGCTCTGAGGCCCCTTAGCACCAACGGCCCAAAACAGGCTGCTTGGAGCTGCATTCAGCAAGGTGAAACTCCCCTCAGGGAGCAATCAACAGCCACAATGTGCCTTTTGTCAGGAAACCAACGCAAGCTCTTTTCTAACCCAGCACTCTGCTCTCCAGGGGCAAAGAGGGGCTGGGCTACTATGGGCTCCCTGGGCAGTGCTGCTTTGCTGGGGAACCGGGGCCTGAAACCCACTTCTAACGTGTACTCCTTCGTGGGGAAGAAGGATTGGGCATGAGAAGGCCTTCGCACGCCCAATCCTGCTTCCCCACGAAGAAGAACCCGTTAGGACTGGGTTTCAGGCGCTGGAGACCCCCATCAAAGAAGCAGTGCCAGGGAGCCAGGGGCAGTCAAGCCCACCTTTGCCCTATGGAGAGCGGATGGACGGGTGAGTAAACGACTTGCGCTGCTTCCTTGAGCATTGGCGCATTGGGGCTCATATTACCTCCACGAGAAGAGTTTCACCTTGCAGATGCAGCTCCCAGAAGCTCGTTTTGGGCTGTTGGTGCGACGGGGGCTCGGCACTGAGCAGCCAAGCTGGCTCAGGCGGCATGGAAGGGGCCTGGGCGCAGAGGGCAGTGGCATGCCCAATCCTGCTTCCCCACGAAGCAGAACACGTTGGCAGTGGGCTTCAAGTGCCGGAGACCACCAGCAAAGCAGCAGTACCCAGGGAACCAGGGGCAACCCAGCCCCCCTTTATCCATATGGAGAACGGAGGCCCGGGTGAGAAAACGGCTTGCGCTGCTTTCCTGAGCCGAGGTGCATTGGGGCTGTGGTTTGCTGCCGGAGGAGAGTTTCCCTTTGCAGAATGCAACTGCCAGAAGCTCGTTTGGGGCCTTCGGTACGACGGAGCCTCGGCGCTGGGTGGCCTAGCAGTCTCAGAGGGCATGTCTGGGGCTTGGGGGCAGAAGGCCTTTGCACGCCCAATCCTGCTTCCCCACGAAGGAGAACACGTTGAGAGTGGGTTTCAGGTGCCGGACACCCCAGGAAAGCAGCAGTGCCCATGGAGCCAGGGGAAGCCCAGCCCCGCTTTGCCCTATGGAGAGCGGAGGGCCGGGTAGAAAACGGCTTGCGTTACTTTCCTGAGCAGAGGTGCGATGGGGCTTTTGTTTGCTCCCCGAGGAGTCTTTCACTTTGACGAATGCACCTCCCAGAAGCTCATTTTGGGCCGTTGGTGCGAGGGGACTAAGCACCGAGCGGCCTAGCTGGCTCAGGGGGAATGGCTTGGGCCTGTGCGCTGAAGGCCTTCGCGTGCCCAATCCTGCTTCCCCACGAAGGAGAACACATTGAGAGTGGGTTTCAGGCGCCGGAGACCCCCAGCAAAGCAGCAGTACCCAGGGAACCAGGGGCAACCCAGCCCCCCTTTGCCATAAGAAGTACGGAGGCCCGGGTGAGAAAACAGCTTGCGCTGCTTTCCTGAGCCGAGGCGCGTTGGGGCTGTTGTTTGCTACCTGAGGAGAGTTGCACCTTGCTGAATGCAGCTCCCAGAAGCTCGTTTGGGGCCGTCGGTGCGACGGGGCCTCGGTGCTGAGCGGCCTAGCTGGCTCAGGGGGTATGGCAGGGGCCTGGGCGCAGAGGGCAGTGGCGCGCCCAATCCTGCTTCCGCACGAAGGAGTACACTTTGGGAATGGGTTTCAGGCGCCGGAGACCCCCAGCAAACAGCACTGCCCAGGGAGCCCATAGTAGCCCAGCCCCTCTTTGCCCCTGGAGAGCAGAGTGCTGGGTTAGAAAAGAGCTTGCGTTGGTTTCCTGACAAAAAGGCACATTGTGGCTGTTGATTGCTCCCTGAGGGGAGTTTCACCTTGCTGAATGCAGCTCCAAGCAGCCTGTTTTGGGCCGTTGGTGCTAAGGGGCCTCAGAGCTGAGCAGCCTAGCTGGCTCAGGGGGCATGGCTGGGGCCTGGGCGCAGAATGCATTCGCGTGCCCAATCCTGCGTCCCCACGAAGGAGAACTCGTTGGGAGTGGGATTCAGGCACGGGAAACCCCCAGCAAAGCAGCAGTGCCCAGGGAGCCAGGGGCAGCCCATCCCCGCTTTGGCCTATGGAGAGCGGAAGGCCGGGTGAGAAAACGGCTTGCGTTACTTTCCTGAGCAGAGGTGTGATGGGGCTTTTGTTTGCTCCCCGAGGAGTCTTTCACTTTGACGAATGCACCTCCCAGAAGCTCCTTTTGTGTCGTTGGTGAGACGTGTCCTCGGTGCTGAGCGGCCGAGCTGGCTCAGGGGGCATGGCTGGGGCCTGTGCGCTGAAGGCCTTCGCGCGCCCAATCCTGCTTCCCCACGAAGCAGAACACGTTGGGAGTGGGTTTCAGGTGCCGGAGACCCCCAGCAAAGCAGCAGTACCCAGGGAACCAGGGGCAACCCAGCCCCCCTTTATCCATATGGAGATCGGAGGCCCGGGTGAGAAAAGGGCTTGCGCTGCTTTCCTGAGCCGAGGCGCATTGGGGCTGTTGTTTCCTGCCAGCAGAGAGTTTCCCTTTGCAGAAAGCAGCTGCCAGAAGCTCGTTTTGGGCCTTCGGTGCGACGGAGCCTCGGCGCTGGGTGGCCTAGCTGCCTCAGGGGGCATGGCTGGGGCGTGGGCGCAGAAGGCTTCCGCGCGCCCAATCCTGCTTCCCCACGAAGGAGAACACGTTGGGAGTGGGTTTCAGGAGCCGGAGATCCCCCGCAAAGCAGTAGTGCCCAAGGAGCCATTTGCAGTCCTGCCCCGCTTTGTCCATGGAGAACGGAGGGCCGGGTGAGAAAACGGCTTGCGTTGCTTTCCTGAGCATTGGCGGGTTGGGGCTGTTGTTTGCTCCCTGAGGAGAATTTCACCTTGCCGAATGCAGCTCCCAGAAGCTCGTTTTGGGTCGTTGGTTCGACGTGTCCTCGGTGCTGAGCGGCCTAGCTAGCTCTGGGTGCATGGCTGGGGCGTGGGCGCAGAAGGCCTTTGCGCGCCCAATCCTGCTTCCCCTGAAAGGATGAAAATGCAACCTAACCCTCCCAGAACCCAGGAAGTTTATAAAAAGCTCTAAATGTCCCCGAATTCCAGACCCTGCTCGCTGCCAGTAAATAGGTAGAAGGTCACACTTCCTATTGTTCCAGGGCCTGCTATCCTGGCCTAAGTAAGATAACAGGAAATGAGTTGACTAATCGCTTATCTGGATTCTGTAAAACTGACTGGCACCATAGAAGAATTGATTACACATTGACAGCCCTAGTGACCTATCTCAACTGCAATCTGTCACTCTGCCCAGGAGCCCACGCAGATGCGGACCTCCGGAGCTATTTTAAAATGATTGGTCCACGGAGCGCGGGCTCTCAATATTTTAAAATGATTGGTTTGTGACGCACAGGCTTTGTTGTGAACCCCATAAAAGCTGTCCCGATTCCGCACTCGGGGCCGCAGTCCTCTACCCCTGCGTGGTGTACGACTGTGGGCCCCAGCGCGCTTGGAATAAAAATCCTCTTGCTGTTTGCATCAAGACCGCTTCTCGTGAGTGATTTGGGGTGTCGCCTCTTCCGAGCCCGGACGAGGGGGATTGTTCTTTTACTGGCCTTTCATTTGGTGCGTTGGCCGGGAACTCCTGCGACCACCCCTTACACCCGAGAACCGACTTGGAGGTAAAGGGATCCCCTTTGGAACGTGTGTGTGTGTCGGCCGGCGTCTCTGTTCTGAGTGTCTGTTTTCGGTGATGCGCGCTTTCGGTTTGCAGCTGTCCTCTCAGACCGTAAGGACTGGAGGACTGTGATCAGCAGACGTGCTAGGAGGATCACAGGCTGCCGCCCTGGGGGACGCCCTGGGAGGTGGGGAGAGCCAGGGACGCCTGGTGGTCTCCTACTGTCGGTCAGAGGACCGAGTTCTGTTGTTGAAGCGAAAGCTTCCCCCTCCGCGGCCGTCCGACTCTTTTGCCTGCTTGTGGAAGACGCGGACGGGTCGCGTGTGTCTGGATCTGTTGGTTTCTGTTTCGTGTGTCTTTGTCTTGTGCGTCCTTGTCTACAGTTTTAATATGGGACAGACAGTGACGACCCCCCTTAGTTTGACTCTCGACCATTGGACTGAAGTTAGATCCAGGGCTCATAATTTGTCAGTTCAGGTTAAGAAGGGACCTTGGCAGACTTTCTGTGCCTCTGAATGGCCAACATTCGATGTTGGATGGCCATCAGAGGGGACTTTTAATTCTGAAATTATCCTGGCTGTTAAAGCAATCATTTTTCAGACTGGACCCGGCTCTCATCCTGATCAGGAGCCCTATATCCTTACGTGGCAAGATTTGGCAGAAGATCCTCCGCCATGGGTTAAACCATGGCTAAATAAACCAAGAAAGCCAGGCCCCCGAATCCTGGCTCTTGGAGAGAAAAACAAACACTCGGCCGAAAAAGTCGAGCCCTCTCCTCATATCTACCCCGAGATCGAGGAGCCGCCGACTTGGCCGGAACCCCAACCTGTTCCCCCACCCCCTTATCCAGCACAGGGTGCTGCGAGGGGACCCTCTGCCCCTCCTGGAGCTCCGGTGGTGGAGGGACCTGCTGCCGGGACTCGGAGCCGGAGAGGCGCCACCCCGGAGCGGACAGACGAGATCGCGATATTACCGCTGTGCACCTATGGCCCTCCCATGCCGGGGGGCCAATTGCAGCCCCTCCAGTATTGGCCCTTTTCTTCTGCAGATCTCTATAATTGGAAAACTAACCATCCCCCTTTCTCGGAGGATCCCCAACGCCTCACGGGGTTGGTGGAGTCCCTTATGTTCTCTCACCAGCCTACTTGGGATGATTGTCAACAGCTGCTGCAGACACTCTTCACAACCGAGGAGCGAGAGAGAATTCTGTTAGAGGCTAGAAAAAATGTTCCTGGGGCCGACGGGCGACCCACGCAGTTGCAAAATGAGATTGACATGGGATTTCCCTTGACTCGCCCCGGTTGGGACTACAACACGGCTGAAGGTAGGGAGAGCTTGAAAATCTATCGCCAGGCTCTGGTGGCGGGTCTCCGGGGCGCCTCAAGACGGCCCACTAATTTGGCTAAGGTAAGAGAGGTGATGCAGGGACCGAACGAACCTCCCTCGGTATTTCTTGAGAGGCTCATGGAAGCCTTCAGGCGGTTCACCCCTTTTGATCCTACCTCGGAGGCCCAGAAAGCCTCAGTGGCCCTGGCCTTCATTGGGCAGTCGGCTCTGGATATCAGAAAGAAACTTCAGAGACTGGAAGGGTTACAGGAGGCTGAGTTACGTGATCTAGTGAGAGAGGCAGAGAAGGTGTATTACAGAAGGGAGACAGAAGAGGAGAAGGAACAGAGAAAAGAAAAGGAGAGAGAAGAAAGGGAGGAAAGACATGATAGACGGCAAGAGAAGAATTTGACTAAGATCTTGGCCGCAGTGGTTGAAGGGAAGAGCAGCAGGGGGAGAGAGAGAGATTTTAGGAAAATTAGGTCAGGCCCTAGACAGTCAGGGAACCTGGGCAATAGGACCCCACTCGACAAGGACCAGTGTGCGTATTGTAAAGAAAAAGGACACTGGGCAAGGAACTGCCCCAAGAAGGGAAACAAAGGACCGAAGGTCCTAGCTCTGGAAGAAGATAAAGATTAGGGGAGACGGGGTTTGGACCCCCTCCCCGAGCCCAGGGTAACTTTGAAGGTGGAGGGGCAACCAGTTGAGTTCCTGGTTGATACCGGAGCGGAGCATTCAGTGCTGCTACAACCATTAGGAAAACTAAAAGAAAAAAAAAAAATCCTGGGTGATGGGTGCCACAGGGCAACGGCAGTATCCATGGACTACCCGAAGAACCATTGACTTGGGAGTGGGACGGGTAACCCACTCGTTTCTGGTCATCCCTGAGTGCCCAGTACCCCTTCTAGGTAGAGACTTACTGACCAAGATGGGAGCTCAAATTTCTTTTGAACAAGGAAGACCAGAAGTGTCTGTGAATAACAAACCCATCACTGTGTTGACCCTCCAATTAGATGATGAATATCGACTATATTCTCCCCAAGTAAAGCCTGATCAAGATATACAGTCCTGGTTGGAGCAGTTTCCCCAAGCCTGGGCAGAAACCGCAGGGATGGGTTTGGCAAAGCAAGTTCCCCCACAGGTTATTCAGCTGAAGGCCAGTGCTACACCAGTATCAGTCAGACAGTACCCCTTGAGTAGAGAGGCTCGAGAAGGAATTTGGCCGCATGTTCAAAGATTAATCCAACAGGGCATCCTAGTTCCTGTCCAATCCCCTTGGAATACTCCCCTGCTACCGGTTAGGAAGCCTGGGACCAATGATTATCGACCAGTACAGGACTTGAGAGAGGTCAATAAAAGGGTGCAGGACATACACCCAATGGTCCCGAACGCTTATAACCTCTTGAGCGCCCTCCCGCCTGAACGGAACTGGTACACAGTATTGGACTTAAAAGATGCCTTCTTCTGCCTGAGATTACACCCCACTAGCCAACCACTTTTTGCCTTCGAATGGAGAGATCCAGGTACGGGAAGAACCGGGCAGCTCACCTGGACCCGACTGCCCCAAGGGTTCAAGAACTCCCCGACCATCTTTGACGAAGCCCTACACAGGGACCTGGCCAACTTCAGGATCCAACACCCTCAGGTGACCCTCCTCCAGTACGTGGATGACCTGCTTCTGGCGGGAGCCACCAAACAGGACTGCTTAGAAGGTACGAAGGCACTACTGCTGGAATTGTCTGACCTAGGCTACAGAGCCTCCGCTAAGAAGGCCCAGATTTGCAGGAGAGAGGTACCATACTTGGGGTACAGTTTGCGGGGCGGGCAGCGATGGCTGACGGAGGCACGGAAGAGAACTGTAGTCCAGATACCGGCCCCAACCACAGCCAAACAAGTGAGAGAGTTTTTGGGGACAGCTGGATTTTGCAGACTGTGGATCCCGGGGTTTGCGACCTTAGCAGCCCCACTCTACCCGCTAACCAAAGAAAAAGGGGAATTCTCCTGGGCTCCTGAGCACCAGAAGGCATTTGATGCTATCAAAAAGGCCCTGCTGAGCGCACCTGCTCTGGCCCTCCCTGATGTAACTAAACCCTTTACCCTTTATGTGGATGAGCGTAAGAGAGTAGCCCGGGGAGTTTTAACCCAAACCCTAGGACCATGGAGGAGACCTGTTGCCTACCTGTCAAAGAAGCTCGATCCTGTAGCCAGTGGTTGGCCCGTATGCCTGAAGGCTATCGCAGCTGTGGCCATACTGGTCAAGGACGCTGACAAATTGACTTTGGGACAGAATATAACTGTAATAGCCCCCCATGCATTGGAGAACATCGTTCGGCAGCCCCCAGACCGATGGATGACCAACGCCCGCATGACCCACTATCAAAGCCTGCTTCTCACAGAGAGGGTCACGTTTGCTCCACCAGCCGCTCTCAACCCTGCCACTCTTCTGCCTGAAGAGACTGATGAACCAGTGACTCATGATTGCCATCAACTATTGATTGAGGAGACTGGGGTCCGCAAGGACCTTACAGACATACCGCTGACTGGAGAAGTGCTAACCTGGTTCACTGACGGAAGCAGCTATGTGGTGGAAGGTAAGAGGATGGCTGGGGCGGCGGTGGTGGACGGGACCCGCACGATCTGGGCCAGCAGCCTGCCGGAAGGAACTTCAGTGCAAAAGGCTGAGCTCATGGCCCTCACGCAAGCTTTGCGGCTGGCCGAAGGGAAATCCATAAACATTTATACGGACAGCAGGTATGCCTTTGCGACTGCACACGTACACGGGGCCATCTATAAACAAAGGGGGTTGCTTACCTCAGCAGGGAGGGAAATAAAGAACAAAGAGGAAATTCTAAGCCTATTAGAAGCCTTACATTTGCCAAAAAGGCTAGCTATTATACACTGTCCTGGACATCAGAAAGCCAAAGATCTCATATCTAGAGGGAACCAGATGGCTGACCGGGTTGCCAAGCAGGCAGCCCAGGCTGTTAACCTTATGCCTATAATAGAAACACCCAAAGCCCCAGAACCCAGACGACAGTACACCCTAGAAGACTGGCAAGAGATAAAAAAGATAGACCAGTTCTCTGAGACTCCGGAGGGGACCTGCTATACCTCATATGGGAAGGAAATCCTGCCCCACAAAGAAGGGTTAGAATATGTCCAACAGATACATCGTCTCACCCACCTAGGAACTAAACACCTGCAGCAGTTGGTCAGAACATCCCCTTATCATGTTCTGAGGCTACCAGGAGTGGCTGACTCGGTGGTCAAACATTGTGTGCCCTGCCAGCTGGTTAATGCTAATCCTTCCAGAATACCTCCAGGAAAGAGACTAAGGGGAAGCCACCCAGGCGCTCACTGGGAAGTGGACTTCACTGAGGTAAAGCCGGCTAAATACGGAAACAAATATCTATTGGTTTTTGTAGACACCTTTTCAGGATGGGTAGAGGCTTATCCTACTAAGAAAGAGACTTCAACCGTGGTGGCTAAAAAAATACTGGAGGAAATTTTTCCGAGATTTGGAATACCTAAGGTAATCGGGTCAGACAATGGTCCAGCTTTCATTGCCCAGGTAAGTCAGGGACTGGCCAAGATATTGGGGATTGATTGGAAACTGCATTGTGCATACAGACCCCAAAGCTCAGGACAGGTAGAGAGGATGAATAGAACCATTAAAGAGACCCTTACCAAATTGACCACAGAGACTGGCATTAATGATTGGATAGCTCTCCTGCCCTTTGTGCTCTTCAGGGTTAGGAACACCCCTGGACAGTTTGGGCTGACCCCCTATGAATTGCTCTACGGGGGACCCCCCCCCCCCGTTGGTAGAAATTGCTTCTGTACATAGTGCTGATGTGCTGCTTTCCCAGCCTTTGTTCTTTAGGCTCAAGGCGCTCGAGTGGGTGAGGCAACGAGCGTGGAAGCAGCTCCGGGAGGCCTACTCAGGAGAAGGAGACTTGCAAGTTCCACATCGCTTCCAAGTGGGAGATTCAGTCTATGTTAGACGCCACCGTGCAGGAAACCTCGAGACTCAGTGGAAGGGCCCTTATCTCGTACTTTTGACCACACCAACGGCTATGAATGTCAAAGGAATCTCCACCTGGATCCATGCGTCCCACGTTAAGCTGGCGCCACGTCCCGACTTGGGGTGGAGAGCCGAAAAGACTGAGAATCCCCTTAAGCTTCGCCTCCATCGCCTGGTTCCTTACTCTAACAATAACTCCCCAGGCCAGTAGTAAACGCCTTATAGACAGCTCGAACCCCCATAGACCTTTATCCCTTACCTGGCTGATTATTGACCCTGATACGGGTGTCACTGTAAATAGCACTCGAGGTGTTGCTCCTAGAGGCACCTGGTGGCCTGAACTGCATTTCTGCCTCCAATTGATTAACCCCGCTGTTAAAAGCACACCTCCCAACCTAGTCCGTAGTTATGGGTTCTATTGCTGCCCAGGCACAGAGAAAGAGAAATACTGTGGGGGTTCTGGGGAATCCTTCTGTAGGAGATGGAGCTGCGTCACCTCCAACGATGGAGACTGGAAATGGCCGATCTCTCTCCAGGACCGGGTAAAATTCTCCTTTGTCAATTCCGGCCCGGGCAAGTACAAAGTGATGAAACTATATAAAGATAAGAGCTGCTCCCCATCAGACTTAGATTATCTAAAGATAAGTTTCACTGAAAAAGGAAAACAGGAAAATATTCAAAAGTGGATAAATGGTATGAGCTGGGGAATAGTTTTTTATAAATATGGCGGGGGAGCAGGGTCCACTTTAACCATTCGCCTTAGGATAGAGACGGGGACGGAACCCCCTGTGGCAGTGGGACCCGATAAAGTACTGGCTGAACAGGGGCCCCCAGCCCTGGAGCCACCGCATAACTTGCCGGTGCCCCAATTAACCTCGCTGCGGCCTGACATAACACAGCCGCCTAGCAACGGTACCACTGGATTGATTCCTACCAACACGCCTAGAAACTCCCCAGGTGTTCCTGTTAAGACAGGACAGAGACCCTTCAGTCTCATCCAGGGAGCTTTCCAAGCCATCAACTCCACCGATCCCGATGCCACTTCTTCTTGTTGGCTTTGTCTATCCTCAGGGCCTCCTTATTATGAGGGGATGGCTAAAAAAGGAAAATTCAATGTGACCAAAGAGCATAGAAATCAATGTACATGGGGGTCCCGAAATAAGCTTACCCTCACTGAAGTTTCCGGGAAGGGGACATGCATAGGAAAAGCTCCCCCATCCCACCAACACCTTTGCTATAGTACTGTGGTTTATGAGCAGGCCTCAGAAAATCAGTATTTAGTACCTGGTTATAACAGGTGGTGGGCATGCAATACTGGGTTAACCCCCTGTGTTTCCACCTCAGTCTTCAACCAATCCAAAGATTTCTGTGTCATGGTCCAAATCGTCCCCCGAGTGTACTACCATCCCGAGGAAGTGGTCCTTGATGAATATGACTATTGGTATAACCGACCGAAAAGAGAACCCGTATCCCTTACCCTAGCTGTAATGCTCGGATTAGGGATGGCCGTTGGTGTAGGAACAGGGACAGCTGCCCTGATCACAGGACCACAGCAGCTAGAGAAAGGACTTGGTGAGCTACATGCGGCCATGACAGAAGATCTCCGAGCCTTAGAGGAGTCTGTCAGCAACCTAGAAGAGTCCCTGACTTCTTTGTCTGAAGTGGTTCTACAGAACCGGAGGGGATTAGATCTGCTGTTTCTAAGAGAAGGTGGGTTATGTGCAGCCTTAAAAGAAGAATGTTGCTTCTATGTAGATCACTCAGGAGCCATCAGAGACTCCATGAGCAAGCTTAGAGAAAGGTTAGAGAGGCGTCGAAGGGAAAGAGAGGCTGACCAGGGGTGGTTTGAAGGATGGTTCAACAGGTCTCCTTGGATGACCACCCTGCTTTCTGCTCTGATGGGACCCCTAGTAGTCCTGCTCCTGTTACTTACAGTTGGGCCTTGCTTAATTAATAGGTTTGTTGCCTTTGTTAGAGAACGAGTGAGTGCAGTCCAGATCATGGTACTTAGGCAACAGTACCAAGGCCTTCTGAGCCAAAGAGAAACTGACCTCTAGCCTTCCCAGTTCTAAGATTAGAACTATTAACAAGAGAAGAAGTGGGGAATGAAAGGATGAAAATGCAACCTAACCCTCCCAGAACCCAGGAAGTTAATAAAAAGCTCTAAATGCCCCCGAATTCCAGACCCTGCTCGCTGCCAGTAAATAGGTAGAAGGTCACACTTCCTATAGTTCCAGGGCCTGCTATCCTGGCCAAAGTAAGATAACAGGAAATGAGTTGACTAACCGCTTATCTGGATTCTGTAAAACTGACTGGCACCATAGAAGAATTGATTACACATTGACAGCCCTAGTGACCTATGTCAATTGCAATCTGTCACTCTGCCCAGGAGCCCACGCAGATGCGGACCTCCGGAGCTATTTTAAAATGATTGGTCCACGGAGCGTGGGCTCTCGATATTTTAAAATGATTGGTTCACGGAGAGCGGGCTCTCGATATTTTAAAACGATTGGTCCACGGAGCGCGGGCTCTCAATATTTTAAAATGATTGGTTTGTGACGCACAGGCTTTGTTGTGAACCCCATAAAAGCTGTCCCGATTCCGCACTCGGGGCCGCAGTCCTCTACCCCTGCGTGGCGTACGACTGTGGGCCCCAGCGCGCTTGGAATAAAAATCCTCTTGCTGTTTGCATCAAGACCGCTTCTCGTGCGTGATTTGGGGTGTCGCCTCTTCCGAGCCCGGACGAGGGGGATTGTTCTTTTACTGGCCTTTCACATCCCGCTTGTGAAGTGTCAGCATTTTCAAACCAAGCCAGGCTTCCCCACACAAGAGCCCGCGCTTGGAGTGCCTTGCACGCAGTGGGAAAGCCCTTGCACACACCCGGGGCCAAGGGAGCCCTGGGGAGCCAGGGGCCTGTCTGGCCTGAGCTTGCCAGAGGCCTACGTGCGACCACGGCTAGGGTGGCTTGGCACATCACAACCACATTGGGGCTGGCATTGGTTCCCTGAGTAGGCCAGCGCTCGCCAGGAGACAGCCGTCCGCCTCTTCTTTGGTCGAGTGTGTCAGAGTGCCCCCAGGCCAGGATTGCCCTGGCTCAGCAGAGGCCCCTGCAGGCCGCTTGGGACACGTATGGGTTTTCACACCAAATCAGGCTTCTCCCCCCCAAGAGGACAGGTTTGGAGGGATTTTCAAACCCGGGGAGGCCCTGGCACACCACCGGGGCAAAGGGTGCATTGGGCAGCCGGCTGCCCGCTTCGCCTGAGTCTTCGGAGAGGCCTGGCTGGGCCAAAGGCTAGGCTTGCGCTCGGAAGCACGCCCCCCACTGCGGCGGGTGTTCGTTGGCTGAGCAGAATGTAAAATTGGCCAAGAGGACGCTTCCACCCTCTCTCTGGGTGTGTGGCGTTTGTGAGACCGCCACCAGGTGTGGCTCGCCCTTCCCTTGCTAAGCGATGATGCGTCCGACTTTCGAAAGAAGGCCTTTGGGGGGCCACATCCGGGGGCTCCCCGCAGGTGAGTCCGTTTGGAGTGATTTTCAAGCAATGGCAACCCCCTGCACACAACCAGGGCCAAGGGAGCTCTGGGGGAGCCGAGGCGGCTCCCCGCCCGAGGCCGAGGAGTGGCCGAGGTGGCAAAAGGCTGTAGGCGATGTCCAGAGCAAACCCACGTTGGGGCTGGCGTTCGTTCACTGGTACACCGTCATTTGCCAGGGGGGCAGCTTCCAGAGCCTTGCCTTGTCGTGTGTGTGAGCGAGAGCTCCCAGGCCAAGAGCGCCGAAGCTCAGTATGTATATGTGGCTCGATCCCACCTGTGAAACGGATGCCCTTGGATGCCAAAGCAGGCTCCTCCACACACGAGGACGCCTTTGGCATGAGTGGAAAGCAGGGGAAAGCCCCTGCACACCACTGGGGCCAAGGCCGCATTGGGCAGCCAGGGGCTTGCTTGCCCCGCCTGACTCTTCGGAGAGGCCTAGCTGGGGAGGAGGCTAGGCTTGCCTTCCGAGGCACGCGCGCAGTGTGTGGCTGGTGTTCACTCGATGAGGAGAAGGGAATTTGCCTGGAGGGAGCTTCCAGCCTCCGTGGTTGTGGGGTTTGTGAGACAGCCACCAGGCACTGAGGGCCCTTACCTTGCTTAGAGAGGATGTTTCCTACTTTGGGAAGAAGGCCTTTGGGGGCCCAACCGGGGTGCTCCCCCCGGGTGAGTCCGTTTGGCGTGAGTTCCAAGCCACGGCGGCCGCCGGCACACCACCAGGGCATAGGGAATTTTGGTCAGCCGAGGGGCTGCCTCGCCCCAGGCATAAGAAAGGCCCTGTGGGACAAAGGCTAGGGTTGCTTTCCGGAGGAGTCCCACATTGGGGCTGGTAGTGGCCAGGAGGCAGCGTCCAGACCCTTGTTTGGCCATGAGCGTGAGGCAGGTCCCAGGCCAAGAGCACCCTTGGGCAGTGTATGCGGCTCGACCTCACGCGGGAAAGGTATGCTTTTTCCAAGCCAAACCAGGCTTCTCCACACGCGAGGACGCCTTTGGAGGGATTTTCAAGCGATGGACACGCCCTGCCCTGCGTCACAACCAGGGCCAAGGGCGCGTCCGGGAGCCCGGGGCCTGCTTCCCACGCCTTATAGGAGAGGCCCAGGCGGGAACTAGGCTAGGGCCGCTTTCCGGAGCAAACCCGCCTCGGGGCAGGTGTTCCTCCACGGATTAGCATATCCTTTGACAGGAGGCCGCTTCCAGGCTCTGGCATTGTGGAGGTTGTGGGCCAGTTAACGTCCCAGATCGCCCCCGGCTCGGCACCGTGTGGCTGTATCGCCCTTGGGAAACGTGTGCATTGCCGAACCACATCGGGCTTCTCCACACAAGGGGAGCTGTTTGGAGGGATTCTCGAGCCAGGGCAATCCCCTGCACGCAAGCAGGGTGAAGGGAGCCTTGGGGAGCCTGGTGCCTGCCTCGCCTGATGTCCAGCAGAGGCCTTGCTGGAGAAAAGGCCAGGGCCGCTGTCCGGAGCAACCCCACACGGAGGCTGGGGTTCATTCACGGAGTAGACTGCCCGTGGCCCGGAGGCATCTGCCAGTCTCTTCTGGGGTCCAGTGAGTGGGGGATCGACCAGGCCAAGAGCACCCAAGCTTGCTGTGTGGTGTTGTCCCCTGCTTGGGAAGTGCATGCTTTTTCCGCCCACACCAGGCCTCGCCACACTCGTGGGCACGTTTGGAGTGCAGATCAAGCCCTGGCCACCCCCGGCCGACAACCGCGGCCAAGGGCGCATTGGGCAGGCTGGCGCCGTCGTTGCCGCAGCTATAGGAGAAGCCTAGCTGGGAAAAAGTCTAGGGTGGCTTTCGGGAGCAAAGCCCCATTGAGGCTGGTGTTTGGCCTCCGAGCCGAACATAGGTTTCCACGAGGCAGAGTGCGGGCTCCTGTTTCGCTTGAGTGCGTGAGCTGGGTAGCAGGCCAAGACGGCCCTGGCTCGGTGTAACCTGCTGCATCCCGCCTGGGAAGTGTCAGCATTTTCAAACCAAGCCAGGCTTCCCCACACAAGAGCCCGCGCTTGGAGTGCCTTGCACGCAGTGGGAAATCCCTTGCACACACCCGGGGCCAAGGGAGCCCTGGGGAGCCAGGGGCCTGTCTGGCCTGAGCTTGCCAGAGGCCTACGTGCGACCACGGCTAGGGTGGCTTGGCACATCACAACCACATTGGGGCTGGCGTTGGTTCCCTGAGTAGGCCAGCGCTCGCCAGGAGACAGCCGTCCGCCTCTTCTTTGGTCGAGTGTGTCAGAGTGCCCCCAGGCCAGGATTGCCCTGGCTCAGCAGAGGCCCCTGCAGGCCGCTTGGGACACGTATGGGTTTTCACACCAAATCAGGCTTCTCCCCCCCAAGAGGACAGGTTTGGAGGGATTTTCAAACCCGGGGAGGCCCTGGCACACCACCGGGGCAAAGGGTGCATTGGGCAGCCGGCTGCCCGCTTCGCCTGAGTCTTCGGAGAGGCCTGGCTGGGCCAAAGGCTAGGCTTGCGCTCGGAAGCACGCCCCCCACTGCGGCGGGTGTTCGTTGGCTGAGCAGAATGTAAAATTGGCCAAGAGGACGCTTCCACCCTCTCTCTGGGTGTGTGGCGTTTGTGAGACCGCCACCAGGTGTGGCTCGCCCTTCCCTTGCTAAGCGATGATGCGTCCGACTTTCGAAAGAAGGCCTTTGGGGGGCCACATCCGGGGGCTCCCCGCAGGTGAGTCCGTTTGGAGTGATTTTCAAGCAATGGCAACCCCCTGCACACAACCAGGGCCAAGGGAGCTCTGGGGGAGCCGAGGCGGCTCCCCGCCCGAGGCCGAGGAGTGGCCGAGGTGGCAAAAGGCTGTAGGCGATGTCCAGAGCAAACCCACGTTGGGGCTGGCGTTCGTTCACTGGTACACCGTCATTTGCCAGGGGGGCAGCTTCCAGAGCCTTGCCTTGTCGTGTGTGTGAGCGAGAGCTCCCAGGCCAAGAGCGCCGAAGCTCAGTATGTATATGTGGCTCGATCCCACCTGTGAAACGGATGCCCTTGGATGCCAAAGCAGGCTCCTCCACACACGAGGACGCCTTTGGCATGAGTGGAAAGCAGGGGAAAGCCCCTGCACACCACTGGGGCCAAGGCCGCATTGGGCAGCCAGGGGCTTGCTTGCCCCGCCTGACTCTTCGGAGAGGCCTAGCTGGGGAGGAGGCTAGGCTTGCCTTCCGAGGCACGCGCGCAGTGTGTGGCTGGTGTTCACTCGATGAGGAGAAGGGAATTTGCCTGGAGGGAGCTTCCAGCCTCCGTGGTTGTGGGGTTTGTGAGACAGCCACCAGGCACTGAGGGCCCTTACCTTGCTTAGAGAGGATGTTTCCTACTTTGGGAAGAAGGCCTTTGGGGGCCCAACCGGGGTGCTCCCCCCGGGTGAGTCCGTTTGGCGTGAGTTCCAAGCCACGGCGGCCGCCGGCACACCACCAGGGCATAGGGAATTTTGGTCAGCCGAGGGGCTGCCTCGCCCCAGGCATAAGAAAGGCCCTGTGGGACAAAGGCTAGGGTTGCTTTCCGGAGGAGTCCCACATTGGGGCTGGTAGTGGCCAGGAGGCAGCGTCCAGACCCTTGTTTGGCCATGAGCGTGAGGCAGGTCCCAGGCCAAGAGCACCCTTGGGCAGTGTATGCGGCTCGACCTCACGCGGGAAAGGTATGCTTTTTCCAAGCCAAACCAGGCTTCTCCACACGCGAGGACGCCTTTGGAGGGATTTTCAAGCGATGGACACGCCCTGCCCTGCGTCACAACCAGGGCCAAGGGCGCGTCCGGGAGCCCGGGGCCTGCTTCCCACGCCTTATAGGAGAGGCCCAGGCGGGAACTAGGCTAGGGCCGCTTTCCGGAGCAAACCCGCCTCGGGGCAGGTGTTCCTCCACGGATTAGCATATCCTTTGACAGGAGGCCGCTTCCAGGCTCTGGCATTGTGGAGGTTGTGGGCCAGTTAACGTCCCAGATCGCCCCCGGCTCGGCACCGTGTGGCTGTATCGCCCTTGGGAAACGTGTGCATTGCCGAACCACATCGGGCTTCTCCACACAAGGGGAGCTGTTTGGAGGGATTCTCGAGCCAGGGCAATCCCCTGCACGCAAGCAGGGTGAAGGGAGCCTTGGGGAGCCTGGTGCCTGCCTCGCCTGATGTCCAGCAGAGGCCTTGCTGGAGAAAAGGCCAGGGCCGCTGTCCGGAGCAACCCCACACGGAGGCTGGGGTTCATTCACGGAGTAGACTGCCCGTGGCCCGGAGGCATCTGCCAGTCTCTTCTGGGGTCCAGTGAGTGGGGGATCGACCAGGCCAAGAGCACCCAAGCTTGCTGTGTGGTGTTGTCCCCTGCTTGGGAAGTGCATGCTTTTTCCGCCCACACCAGGCCTCGCCACACTCGTGGGCACGTTTGGAGTGCAGATCAAGCCCTGGCCACCCCCGGCCGACAACCGCGGCCAAGGGCGCATTGGGCAGGCTGGCGCCGTCGTTGCCGCAGCTATAGGAGAAGCCTAGCTGGGAAAAAGTCTAGGGTGGCTTTCGGGAGCAAAGCCCCATTGAGGCTGGTGTTTGGCCTCCGAGCCGAACATAGGTTTCCACGAGGCAGAGTGCGGGCTCCTGTTTCGCTTGAGTGCGTGAGCTGGGTAGCAGGCCAAGACGGCCCTGGCTCGGTGTAACCTGCTGCATCCCGCCTGGGAAGTGTCAGCATTTTCAAACCAAGCCAGGCTTCCCCACACAAGAGCCCGCGCTTGGAGTGCCTTGCACGCAGTGGGAAATCCCTTGCACACACCCGGGGCCAAGGGAGCCCTGGGGAGCCAGGGGCCTGTCTGGCCTGAGCTTGCCAGAGGCCTACGTGCGACCACGGCTAGGGTGGCTTGGCACATCACAACCACATTGGGGCTGGCGTTGGTTCCCTGAGTAGGCCAGCGCTCGCCAGGAGACAGCCGTCCGCCTCTTCTTTGGTCGAGTGTGTCAGAGTGCCCCCAGGCCAGGATTGCCCTGGCTCAGCAGAGGCCCCTGCAGGCCGCTTGGGACACGTATGGGTTTTCACACCAAATCAGGCTTCTCCCCCCCAAGAGGACAGGTTTGGAGGGATTTTCAAACCCGGGGAGGCCCTGGCACACCACCGGGGCAAAGGGTGCATTGGGCAGCCGGCTGCCCGCTTCGCCTGAGTCTTCGGAGAGGCCTGGCTGGGCCAAAGGCTAGGCTTGCGCTCGGAAGCACGCCCCCCACTGCGGCGGGTGTTCGTTGGCTGAGCAGAATGTAAAATTGGCCAAGAGGACGCTTCCACCCTCTCTCTGGGTGTGTGGCGTTTGTGAGACCGCCACCAGGTGTGGCTCGCCCTTCCCTTGCTAAGCGATGATGCGTCCGACTTTCGAAAGAAGGCCTTTGGGGGGCCACATCCGGGGGCTCCCCGCAGGTGAGTCCGTTTGGAGTGATTTTCAAGCAATGGCAACCCCCTGCACACAACCAGGGCCAAGGGAGCTCTGGGGGAGCCGAGGCGGCTCCCCGCCCGAGGCCGAGGAGTGGCCGAGGTGGCAAAAGGCTGTAGGCGATGTCCAGAGCAAACCCACGTTGGGGCTGGCGTTCGTTCACTGGTACACCGTCATTTGCCAGGGGGGCAGCTTCCAGAGCCTTGCCTTGTCGTGTGTGTGAGCGAGAGCTCCCAGGCCAAGAGCGCCGAAGCTCAGTATGTATATGTGGCTCGATCCCACCTGTGAAACGGATGCCCTTGGATGCCAAAGCAGGCTCCTCCACACACGAGGACGCCTTTGGCATGAGTGGAAAGCAGGGGAAAGCCCCTGCACACCACTGGGGCCAAGGCCGCATTGGGCAGCCAGGGGCTTGCTTGCCCCGCCTGACTCTTCGGAGAGGCCTAGCTGGGGAGGAGGCTAGGCTTGCCTTCCGAGGCACGCGCGCAGTGTGTGGCTGGTGTTCACTCGATGAGGAGAAGGGAATTTGCCTGGAGGGAGCTTCCAGCCTCCGTGGTTGTGGGGTTTGTGAGACAGCCACCAGGCACTGAGGGCCCTTACCTTGCTTAGAGAGGATGTTTCCTACTTTGGGAAGAAGGCCTTTGGGGGCCCAACCGGGGTGCTCCCCCCGGGTGAGTCCGTTTGGCGTGAGTTCCAAGCCACGGCGGCCGCCGGCACACCACCAGGGCATAGGGAATTTTGGTCAGCCGAGGGGCTGCCTCGCCCCAGGCATAAGAAAGGCCCTGTGGGACAAAGGCTAGGGTTGCTTTCCGGAGGAGTCCCACATTGGGGCTGGTAGTGGCCAGGAGGCAGCGTCCAGACCCTTGTTTGGCCATGAGCGTGAGGCAGGTCCCAGGCCAAGAGCACCCTTGGGCAGTGTATGCGGCTCGACCTCACGCGGGAAAGGTATGCTTTTTCCAAGCCAAACCAGGCTTCTCCACACGCGAGGACGCCTTTGGAGGGATTTTCAAGCGATGGACACGCCCTGCCCTGCGTCACAACCAGGGCCAAGGGCGCGTCCGGGAGCCCGGGGCCTGCTTCCCACGCCTTATAGGAGAGGCCCAGGCGGGAACTAGGCTAGGGCCGCTTTCCGGAGCAAACCCGCCTCGGGGCAGGTGTTCCTCCACGGATTAGCATATCCTTTGACAGGAGGCCGCTTCCAGGCTCTGGCATTGTGGAGGTTGTGGGCCAGTTAACGTCCCAGATCGCCCCCGGCTCGGCACCGTGTGGCTGTATCGCCCTTGGGAAACGTGTGCATTGCCGAACCACATCGGGCTTCTCCACACAAGGGGAGCTGTTTGGAGGGATTCTCGAGCCAGGGCAATCCCCTGCACGCAAGCAGGGTGAAGGGAGCCTTGGGGAGCCTGGTGCCTGCCTCGCCTGATGTCCAGCAGAGGCCTTGCTGGAGAAAAGGCCAGGGCCGCTGTCCGGAGCAACCCCACACGGAGGCTGGGGTTCATTCACGGAGTAGACTGCCCGTGGCCCGGAGGCATCTGCCAGTCTCTTCTGGGGTCCAGTGAGTGGGGGATCGACCAGGCCAAGAGCACCCAAGCTTGCTGTGTGGTGTTGTCCCCTGCTTGGGAAGTGCATGCTTTTTCCGCCCACACCAGGCCTCGCCACACTCGTGGGCACGTTTGGAGTGCAGATCAAGCCCTGGCCACCCCCGGCCGACAACCGCGGCCAAGGGCGCATTGGGCAGGCTGGCGCCGTCGTTGCCGCAGCTATAGGAGAAGCCTAGCTGGGAAAAAGTCTAGGGTGGCTTTCGGGAGCAAAGCCCCATTGAGGCTGGTGTTTGGCCTCCGAGCCGAACATAGGTTTCCACGAGGCAGAGTGCGGGCTCCTGTTTCGCTTGAGTGCGTGAGCTGGGTAGCAGGCCAAGACGGCCCTGGCTCGGTGTAACCTGCTGCATCCCGCCTGGGAAGTGTCAGCATTTTCAAACCAAGCCAGGCTTCCCCACACAAGAGCCCGCGCTTGGAGTGCCTTGCACGCAGTGGGAAAGCCCTTGCACACACCCGGGGCCAAGGGAGCCCTGGGGAGCCAGGGGCCTGTCTGGCCTGAGCTTGCCAGAGGCCTACGTGCGACCACGGCTAGGGTGGCTTGGCACATCACAACCACATTGGGGCTGGCGTTGGTTCCCTGAGTAGGCCAGCGCTCGCCAGGAGACAGCCGTCCGCCTCTTCTTTGGTCGAGTGTGTCAGAGTGCCCCCAGGCCAGGATTGCCCTGGCTCAGCAGAGGCCCCTGCAGGCCGCTTGGGACACGTATGGGTTTTCACACCAAATCAGGCTTCTCCCCCCCAAGAGGACAGGTTTGGAGGGATTTTCAAACCCGGGGAGGCCCTGGCACACCACCGGGGCAAAGGGTGCATTGGGCAGCCGGCTGCCCGCTTCGCCTGAGTCTTCGGAGAGGCCTGGCTGGGCCAAAGGCTAGGCTTGCGCTCGGAAGCACGCCCCCCACTGCGGCGGGTGTTCGTTGGCTGAGCAGAATGTAAAATTGGCCAAGAGGACGCTTCCACCCTCTCTCTGGGTGTGTGGCGTTTGTGAGACCGCCACCAGGTGTGGCTCGCCCTTCCCTTGCTAAGCGATGATGCGTCCGACTTTCGAAAGAAGGCCTTTGGGGGGCCACATCCGGGGGCTCCCCGCAGGTGAGTCCGTTTGGAGTGATTTTCAAGCAATGGCAACCCCCTGCACACAACCAGGGCCAAGGGAGCTCTGGGGGAGCCGAGGCGGCTCCCCGCCCGAGGCCGAGGAGTGGCCGAGGTGGCAAAAGGCTGTAGGCGATGTCCAGAGCAAACCCACGTTGGGGCTGGCGTTCGTTCACTGGTACACCGTCATTTGCCAGGGGGGCAGCTTCCAGAGCCTTGCCTTGTCGTGTGTGTGAGCGAGAGCTCCCAGGCCAAGAGCGCCGAAGCTCAGTATGTATATGTGGCTCGATCCCACCTGTGAAACGGATGCCCTTGGATGCCAAAGCAGGCTCCTCCACACACGAGGACGCCTTTGGCATGAGTGGAAAGCAGGGGAAAGCCCCTGCACACCACTGGGGCCAAGGCCGCATTGGGCAGCCAGGGGCTTGCTTGCCCCGCCTGACTCTTCGGAGAGGCCTAGCTGGGGAGGAGGCTAGGCTTGCCTTCCGAGGCACGCGCGCAGTGTGTGGCTGGTGTTCACTCGATGAGGAGAAGGGAATTTGCCTGGAGGGAGCTTCCAGCCTCCGTGGTTGTGGGGTTTGTGAGACAGCCACCAGGCACTGAGGGCCCTTACCTTGCTTAGAGAGGATGTTTCCTACTTTGGGAAGAAGGCCTTTGGGGGCCCAACCGGGGTGCTCCCCCCGGGTGAGTCCGTTTGGCGTGAGTTCCAAGCCACGGCGGCCGCCGGCACACCACCAGGGCATAGGGAATTTTGGTCAGCCGAGGGGCTGCCTCGCCCCAGGCATAAGAAAGGCCCTGTGGGACAAAGGCTAGGGTTGCTTTCCGGAGGAGTCCCACATTGGGGCTGGTAGTGGCCAGGAGGCAGCGTCCAGACCCTTGTTTGGCCATGAGCGTGAGGCAGGTCCCAGGCCAAGAGCACCCTTGGGCAGTGTATGCGGCTCGACCTCACGCGGGAAAGGTATGCTTTTTCCAAGCCAAACCAGGCTTCTCCACACGCGAGGACGCCTTTGGAGGGATTTTCAAGCGATGGACACGCCCTGCCCTGCGTCACAACCAGGGCCAAGGGCGCGTCCGGGAGCCCGGGGCCTGCTTCCCACGCCTTATAGGAGAGGCCCAGGCGGGAACTAGGCTAGGGCCGCTTTCCGGAGCAAACCCGCCTCGGGGCAGGTGTTCCTCCACGGATTAGCATATCCTTTGACAGGAGGCCGCTTCCAGGCTCTGGCATTGTGGAGGTTGTGGGCCAGTTAACGTCCCAGATCGCCCCCGGCTCGGCACCGTGTGGCTGTATCGCCCTTGGGAAACGTGTGCATTGCCGAACCACATCGGGCTTCTCCACACAAGGGGAGCTGTTTGGAGGGATTCTCGAGCCAGGGCAATCCCCTGCACGCAAGCAGGGTGAAGGGAGCCTTGGGGAGCCTGGTGCCTGCCTCGCCTGATGTCCAGCAGAGGCCTTGCTGGAGAAAAGGCCAGGGCCGCTGTCCGGAGCAACCCCACACGGAGGCTGGGGTTCATTCACGGAGTAGACTGCCCGTGGCCCGGAGGCATCTGCCAGTCTCTTCTGGGGTCCAGTGAGTGGGGGATCGACCAGGCCAAGAGCACCCAAGCTTGCTGTGTGGTGTTGTCCCCTGCTTGGGAAGTGCATGCTTTTTCCGCCCACACCAGGCCTCGCCACACTCGTGGGCACGTTTGGAGTGCAGATCAAGCCCTGGCCACCCCCGGCCGACAACCGCGGCCAAGGGCGCATTGGGCAGGCTGGCGCCGTCGTTGCCGCAGCTATAGGAGAAGCCTAGCTGGGAAAAAGTCTAGGGTGGCTTTCGGGAGCAAAGCCCCATTGAGGCTGGTGTTTGGCCTCCGAGCCGAACATAGGTTTCCACGAGGCAGAGTGCGGGCTCCTGTTTCGCTTGAGTGCGTGAGCTGGGTAGCAGGCCAAGACGGCCCTGGCTCGGTGTAACCTGCTGCATCCCGCCTGGGAAGTGTCAGCATTTTCAAACCAAGCCAGGCTTCCCCACACAAGAGCCCGCGCTTGGAGTGCCTTGCACGCAGTGGGAAAGCCCTTGCACACACCCGGGGCCAAGGGAGCCCTGGGGAGCCAGGGGCCTCTCTGGCCTGAGCTTGCCAGAGGCCTACGTGCGACCACGGCTAGGGTGGCTTGGCACATCACAACCACATTGGGGCTGGCGTTGGTTCCCTGAGTAGGCCAGCGCTCGCCAGGAGACAGCCGTCCGCCTCTTCTTTGGTCGAGTGTGTCAGAGTGCCCCCAGGCCAGGATTGCCCTGGCTCAGCAGAGGCCCCTGCAGGCCGCTTGGGACACGTATGGGTTTTCACACCAAATCAGGCTTCTCCCCCCCAAGAGGACAGGTTTGGAGGGATTTTCAAACCCGGGGAGGCCCTGGCACACCACCGGGGCAAAGGGTGCATTGGGCAGCCGGCTGCCCGCTTCGCCTGAGTCTTCGGAGAGGCCTGGCTGGGCCAAAGGCTAGGCTTGCGCTCGGAAGCACGCCCCCCACTGCGGCGGGTGTTCGTTGGCTGAGCAGAATGTAAAATTGGCCAAGAGGACGCTTCCACCCTCTCTCTGGGTGTGTGGCGTTTGTGAGACCGCCACCAGGTGTGGCTCGCCCTTCCCTTGCTAAGCGATGATGCGTCCGACTTTCGAAAGAAGGCCTTTGGGGGGCCACATCCGGGGGCTCCCCGCAGGTGAGTCCGTTTGGAGTGATTTTCAAGCAATGGCAACCCCCTGCACACAACCAGGGCCAAGGGAGCTCTGGGGGAGCCGAGGCGGCTCCCCGCCCGAGGCCGAGGAGTGGCCGAGGTGGCAAAAGGCTGTAGGCGATGTCCAGAGCAAACCCACGTTGGGGCTGGCGTTCGTTCACTGGTACACCGTCATTTGCCAGGGGGGCAGCTTCCAGAGCCTTGCCTTGTCGTGTGTGTGAGCGAGAGCTCCCAGGCCAAGAGCGCCGAAGCTCAGTATGTATATGTGGCTCGATCCCACCTGTGAAACGGATGCCCTTGGATGCCAAAGCAGGCTCCTCCACACACGAGGACGCCTTTGGCATGAGTGGAAAGCAGGGGAAAGCCCCTGCACACCACTGGGGCCAAGGCCGCATTGGGCAGCCAGGGGCTTGCTTGCCCCGCCTGACTCTTCGGAGAGGCCTAGCTGGGGAGGAGGCTAGGCTTGCCTTCCGAGGCACGCGCGCAGTGTGTGGCTGGTGTTCACTCGATGAGGAGAAGGGAATTTGCCTGGAGGGAGCTTCCAGCCTCCGTGGTTGTGGGGTTTGTGAGACAGCCACCAGGCACTGAGGGCCCTTACCTTGCTTAGAGAGGATGTTTCCTACTTTGGGAAGAAGGCCTTTGGGGGCCCAACCGGGGTGCTCCCCCCGGGTGAGTCCGTTTGGCGTGAGTTCCAAGCCACGGCGGCCGCCGGCACACCACCAGGGCATAGGGAATTTTGGTCAGCCGAGGGGCTGCCTCGCCCCAGGCATAAGAAAGGCCCTGTGGGACAAAGGCTAGGGTTGCTTTCCGGAGGAGTCCCACATTGGGGCTGGTAGTGGCCAGGAGGCAGCGTCCAGACCCTTGTTTGGCCATGAGCGTGAGGCAGGTCCCAGGCCAAGAGCACCCTTGGGCAGTGTATGCGGCTCGACCTCACGCGGGAAAGGTATGCTTTTTCCAAGCCAAACCAGGCTTCTCCACACGCGAGGACGCCTTTGGAGGGATTTTCAAGCGATGGACACGCCCTGCCCTGCGTCACAACCAGGGCCAAGGGCGCGTCCGGGAGCCCGGGGCCTGCTTCCCACGCCTTATAGGAGAGGCCCAGGCGGGAACTAGGCTAGGGCCGCTTTCCGGAGCAAACCCGCCTCGGGGCAGGTGTTCCTCCACGGATTAGCATATCCTTTGACAGGAGGCCGCTTCCAGGCTCTGGCATTGTGGAGGTTGTGGGCCAGTTAACGTCCCAGATCGCCCCCGGCTCGGCACCGTGTGGCTGTATCGCCCTTGGGAAACGTGTGCATTGCCGAACCACATCGGGCTTCTCCACACAAGGGGAGCTGTTTGGAGGGATTCTCGAGCCAGGGCAATCCCCTGCACGCAAGCAGGGTGAAGGGAGCCTTGGGGAGCCTGGTGCCTGCCTCGCCTGATGTCCAGCAGAGGCCTTGCTGGAGAAAAGGCCAGGGCCGCTGTCCGGAGCAACCCCACACGGAGGCTGGGGTTCATTCACGGAGTAGACTGCCCGTGGCCCGGAGGCATCTGCCAGTCTCTTCTGGGGTCCAGTGAGTGGGGGATCGACCAGGCCAAGAGCACCCAAGCTTGCTGTGTGGTGTTGTCCCCTGCTTGGGAAGTGCATGCTTTTTCCGCCCACACCAGGCCTCGCCACACTCGTGGGCACGTTTGGAGTGCAGATCAAGCCCTGGCCACCCCCGGCCGACAACCGCGGCCAAGGGCGCATTGGGCAGGCTGGCGCCGTCGTTGCCGCAGCTATAGGAGAAGCCTAGCTGGGAAAAAGTCTAGGGTGGCTTTCGGGAGCAAAGCCCCATTGAGGCTGGTGTTTGGCCTCCGAGCCGAACATAGGTTTCCACGAGGCAGAGTGCGGGCTCCTGTTTCGCTTGAGTGCGTGAGCTGGGTAGCAGGCCAAGACGGCCCTGGCTCGGTGTAACCTGCTGCATCCCGCCTGGGAAGTGTCAGCATTTTCAAACCAAGCCAGGCTTCCCCACACAAGAGCCCGCGCTTGGAGTGCCTTGCACGCAGTGGGAAAGCCCTTGCACACACCCGGGGCCAAGGGAGCCCTGGGGAGCCAGGGGCCTGTCTGGCCTGAGCTTGCCAGAGGCCTACGTGCGACCACGGCTAGGGTGGCTTGGCACATCACAACCACATTGGGGCTGGCGTTGGTTCCCTGAGTAGGCCAGCGCTCGCCAGGAGACAGCCGTCCGCCTCTTCTTTGGTCGAGTGTGTCAGAGTGCCCCCAGGCCAGGATTGCCCTGGCTCAGCAGAGGCCCCTGCAGGCCGCTTGGGACACGTATGGGTTTTCACACCAAATCAGGCTTCTCCCCCCCAAGAGGACAGGTTTGGAGGGATTTTCAAACCCGGGGAGGCCCTGGCACACCACCGGGGCAAAGGGTGCATTGGGCAGCCGGCTGCCCGCTTCGCCTGAGTCTTCGGAGAGGCCTGGCTGGGCCAAAGGCTAGGCTTGCGCTCGGAAGCACGCCCCCCACTGCGGCGGGTGTTCGTTGGCTGAGCAGAATGTAAAATTGGCCAAGAGGACGCTTCCACCCTCTCTCTGGGTGTGTGGCGTTTGTGAGACCGCCACCAGGTGTGGCTCGCCCTTCCCTTGCTAAGCGATGATGCGTCCGACTTTCGAAAGAAGGCCTTTGGGGGGCCACATCCGGGGGCTCCCCGCAGGTGAGTCCGTTTGGAGTGATTTTCAAGCAATGGCAACCCCCTGCACACAACCAGGGCCAAGGGAGCTCTGGGGGAGCCGAGGCGGCTCCCCGCCCGAGGCCGAGGAGTGGCCGAGGTGGCAAAAGGCTGTAGGCGATGTCCAGAGCAAACCCACGTTGGGGCTGGCGTTCGTTCACTGGTACACCGTCATTTGCCAGGGGGGCAGCTTCCAGAGCCTTGCCTTGTCGTGTGTGTGAGCGAGAGCTCCCAGGCCAAGAGCGCCGAAGCTCAGTATGTATATGTGGCTCGATCCCACCTGTGAAACGGATGCCCTTGGATGCCAAAGCAGGCTCCTCCACACACGAGGACGCCTTTGGCATGAGTGGAAAGCAGGGGAAAGCCCCTGCACACCACTGGGGCCAAGGCCGCATTGGGCAGCCAGGGGCTTGCTTGCCCCGCCTGACTCTTCGGAGAGGCCTAGCTGGGGAGGAGGCTAGGCTTGCCTTCCGAGGCACGCGCGCAGTGTGTGGCTGGTGTTCACTCGATGAGGAGAAGGGAATTTGCCTGGAGGGAGCTTCCAGCCTCCGTGGTTGTGGGGTTTGTGAGACAGCCACCAGGCACTGAGGGCCCTTACCTTGCTTAGAGAGGATGTTTCCTACTTTGGGAAGAAGGCCTTTGGGGGCCCAACCGGGGTGCTCCCCCCGGGTGAGTCCGTTTGGCGTGAGTTCCAAGCCACGGCGGCCGCCGGCACACCACCAGGGCATAGGGAATTTTGGTCAGCCGAGGGGCTGCCTCGCCCCAGGCATAAGAAAGGCCCTGTGGGACAAAGGCTAGGGTTGCTTTCCGGAGGAGTCCCACATTGGGGCTGGTAGTGGCCAGGAGGCAGCGTCCAGACCCTTGTTTGGCCATGAGCGTGAGGCAGGTCCCAGGCCAAGAGCACCCTTGGGCAGTGTATGCGGCTCGACCTCACGCGGGAAAGGTATGCTTTTTCCAAGCCAAACCAGGCTTCTCCACACGCGAGGACGCCTTTGGAGGGATTTTCAAGCGATGGACACGCCCTGCCCTGCGTCACAACCAGGGCCAAGGGCGCGTCCGGGAGCCCGGGGCCTGCTTCCCACGCCTTATAGGAGAGGCCCAGGCGGGAACTAGGCTAGGGCCGCTTTCCGGAGCAAACCCGCCTCGGGGCAGGTGTTCCTCCACGGATTAGCATATCCTTTGACAGGAGGCCGCTTCCAGGCTCTGGCATTGTGGAGGTTGTGGGCCAGTTAACGTCCCAGATCGCCCCCGGCTCGGCACCGTGTGGCTGTATCGCCCTTGGGAAACGTGTGCATTGCCGAACCACATCGGGCTTCTCCACACAAGGGGAGCTGTTTGGAGGGATTCTCGAGCCAGGGCAATCCCCTGCACGCAAGCAGGGTGAAGGGAGCCTTGGGGAGCCTGGTGCCTGCCTCGCCTGATGTCCAGCAGAGGCCTTGCTGGAGAAAAGGCCAGGGCCGCTGTCCGGAGCAACCCCACACGGAGGCTGGGGTTCATTCACGGAGTAGACTGCCCGTGGCCCGGAGGCATCTGCCAGTCTCTTCTGGGGTCCAGTGAGTGGGGGATCGACCAGGCCAAGAGCACCCAAGCTTGCTGTGTGGTGTTGTCCCCTGCTTGGGAAGTGCATGCTTTTTCCGCCCACACCAGGCCTCGCCACACTCGTGGGCACGTTTGGAGTGCAGATCAAGCCCTGGCCACCCCCGGCCGACAACCGCGGCCAAGGGCGCATTGGGCAGGCTGGCGCCGTCGTTGCCGCAGCTATAGGAGAAGCCTAGCTGGGAAAAAGTCTAGGGTGGCTTTCGGGAGCAAAGCCCCATTGAGGCTGGTGTTTGGCCTCCGAGCCGAACATAGGTTTCCACGAGGCAGAGTGCGGGCTCCTGTTTCGCTTGAGTGCGTGAGCTGGGTAGCAGGCCAAGACGGCCCTGGCTCGGTGTAACCTGCTGCATCCCGCCTGGGAAGTGTCAGCATTTTCAAACCAAGCCAGGCTTCCCCACACAAGAGCCCGCGCTTGGAGTGCCTTGCACGCAGTGGGAAATCCCTTGCACACACCCGGGGCCAAGGGAGCCCTGGGGAGCCAGGGGCCTGTCTGGCCTGAGCTTGCCAGAGGCCTACGTGCGACCACGGCTAGGGTGGCTTGGCACATCACAACCACATTGGGGCTGGCGTTGGTTCCCTGAGTAGGCCAGCGCTCGCCAGGAGACAGCCGTCCGCCTCTTCTTTGGTCGAGTGTGTCAGAGTGCCCCCAGGCCAGGATTGCCCTGGCTCAGCAGAGGCCCCTGCAGGCCGCTTGGGACACGTATGGGTTTTCACACCAAATCAGGCTTCTCCCCCCCAAGAGGACAGGTTTGGAGGGATTTTCAAACCCGGGGAGGCCCTGGCACACCACCGGGGCAAAGGGTGCATTGGGCAGCCGGCTGCCCGCTTCGCCTGAGTCTTCGGAGAGGCCTGGCTGGGCCAAAGGCTAGGCTTGCGCTCGGAAGCACGCCCCCCACTGCGGCGGGTGTTCGTTGGCTGAGCAGAATGTAAAATTGGCCAAGAGGACGCTTCCACCCTCTCTCTGGGTGTGTGGCGTTTGTGAGACCGCCACCAGGTGTGGCTCGCCCTTCCCTTGCTAAGCGATGATGCGTCCGACTTTCGAAAGAAGGCCTTTGGGGGGCCACATCCGGGGGCTCCCCGCAGGTGAGTCCGTTTGGAGTGATTTTCAAGCAATGGCAACCCCCTGCACACAACCAGGGCCAAGGGAGCTCTGGGGGAGCCGAGGCGGCTCCCCGCCCGAGGCCGAGGAGTGGCCGAGGTGGCAAAAGGCTGTAGGCGATGTCCAGAGCAAACCCACGTTGGGGCTGGCGTTCGTTCACTGGTACACCGTCATTTGCCAGGGGGGCAGCTTCCAGAGCCTTGCCTTGTCGTGTGTGTGAGCGAGAGCTCCCAGGCCAAGAGCGCCGAAGCTCAGTATGTATATGTGGCTCGATCCCACCTGTGAAACGGATGCCCTTGGATGCCAAAGCAGGCTCCTCCACACACGAGGACGCCTTTGGCATGAGTGGAAAGCAGGGGAAAGCCCCTGCACACCACTGGGGCCAAGGCCGCATTGGGCAGCCAGGGGCTTGCTTGCCCCGCCTGACTCTTCGGAGAGGCCTAGCTGGGGAGGAGGCTAGGCTTGCCTTCCGAGGCACGCGCGCAGTGTGTGGCTGGTGTTCACTCGATGAGGAGAAGGGAATTTGCCTGGAGGGAGCTTCCAGCCTCCGTGGTTGTGGGGTTTGTGAGACAGCCACCAGGCACTGAGGGCCCTTACCTTGCTTAGAGAGGATGTTTCCTACTTTGGGAAGAAGGCCTTTGGGGGCCCAACCGGGGTGCTCCCCCCGGGTGAGTCCGTTTGGCGTGAGTTCCAAGCCACGGCGGCCGCCGGCACACCACCAGGGCATAGGGAATTTTGGTCAGCCGAGGGGCTGCCTCGCCCCAGGCATAAGAAAGGCCCTGTGGGACAAAGGCTAGGGTTGCTTTCCGGAGGAGTCCCACATTGGGGCTGGTAGTGGCCAGGAGGCAGCGTCCAGACCCTTGTTTGGCCATGAGCGTGAGGCAGGTCCCAGGCCAAGAGCACCCTTGGGCAGTGTATGCGGCTCGACCTCACGCGGGAAAGGTATGCTTTTTCCAAGCCAAACCAGGCTTCTCCACACGCGAGGACGCCTTTGGAGGGATTTTCAAGCGATGGACACGCCCTGCCCTGCGTCACAACCAGGGCCAAGGGCGCGTCCGGGAGCCCGGGGCCTGCTTCCCACGCCTTATAGGAGAGGCCCAGGCGGGAACAAGGCTAGGGCCGCTTTCCGGAGCAAACCCGCCTCGGGGCAGGTGTTCCTCCACGGATTAGCATATCCTTTGACAGGAGGCCGCTTCCAGGCTCTGGCATTGTGGAGGTTGTGGGCCAGTTAACGTCCCAGATCGCCCCCGGCTCGGCACCGTGTGGCTGTATCGCCCTTGGGAAACGTGTGCATTGCCGAACCACATCGGGCTTCTCCACACAAGGGGAGCTGTTTGGAGGGATTCTCGAGCCAGGGCAATCCCCTGCACGCAAGCAGGGTGAAGGGAGCCTTGGGGAGCCTGGTGCCTGCCTCGCCTGATGTCCAGCAGAGGCCTTGCTGGAGAAAAGGCCAGGGCCGCTGTCCGGAGCAACCCCACACGGAGGCTGGGGTTCATTCACGGAGTAGACTGCCCGTGGCCCGGAGGCATCTGCCAGTCTCTTCTGGGGTCCAGTGAGTGGGGGATCGACCAGGCCAAGAGCACCCAAGCTTGCTGTGTGGTGTTGTCCCCTGCTTGGGAAGTGCATGCTTTTTCCGCCCACACCAGGCCTCGCCACACTCGTGGGCACGTTTGGAGTGCAGATCAAGCCCTGGCCACCCCCGGCCGACAACCGCGGCCAAGGGCGCATTGGGCAGGCTGGCGCCGTCGTTGCCGCAGCTATAGGAGAAGCCTAGCTGGGAAAAAGTCTAGGGTGGCTTTCGGGAGCAAAGCCCCATTGAGGCTGGTGTTTGGCCTCCGAGCCGAACATAGGTTTCCACGAGGCAGAGTGCGGGCTCCTGTTTCGCTTGAGTGCGTGAGCTGGGTAGCAGGCCAAGACGGCCCTGGCTCGGTGTAACCTGCTGCATCCCGCCTGGGAAGTGTCAGCATTTTCAAACCAAGCCAGGCTTCCCCACACAAGAGCCCGCGCTTGGAGTGCCTTGCACGCAGTGGGAAATCCCTTGCACACACCCGGGGCCAAGGGAGCCCTGGGGAGCCAGGGGCCTGTCTGGCCTGAGCTTGCCAGAGGCCTACGTGCGACCACGGCTAGGGTGGCTTGGCACATCACAACCACATTGGGGCTGGCGTTGGTTCCCTGAGTAGGCCAGCGCTCGCCAGGAGACAGCCGTCCGCCTCTTCTTTGGTCGAGTGTGTCAGAGTGCCCCCAGGCCAGGATTGCCCTGGCTCAGCAGAGGCCCCTGCAGGCCGCTTGGGACACGTATGGGTTTTCACACCAAATCAGGCTTCTCCCCCCCAAGAGGACAGGTTTGGAGGGATTTTCAAACCCGGGGAGGCCCTGGCACACCACCGGGGCAAAGGGTGCATTGGGCAGCCGGCTGCCCGCTTCGCCTGAGTCTTCGGAGAGGCCTGGCTGGGCCAAAGGCTAGGCTTGCGCTCGGAAGCACGCCCCCCACTGCGGCGGGTGTTCGTTGGCTGAGCAGAATGTAAAATTGGCCAAGAGGACGCTTCCACCCTCTCTCTGGGTGTGTGGCGTTTGTGAGACCGCCACCAGGTGTGGCTCGCCCTTCCCTTGCTAAGCGATGATGCGTCCGACTTTCGAAAGAAGGCCTTTGGGGGGCCACATCCGGGGGCTCCCCGCAGGTGAGTCCGTTTGGAGTGATTTTCAAGCAATGGCAACCCCCTGCACACAACCAGGGCCAAGGGAGCTCTGGGGGAGCCGAGGCGGCTCCCCGCCCGAGGCCGAGGAGTGGCCGAGGTGGCAAAAGGCTGTAGGCGATGTCCAGAGCAAACCCACGTTGGGGCTGGCGTTCGTTCACTGGTACACCGTCATTTGCCAGGGGGGCAGCTTCCAGAGCCTTGCCTTGTCGTGTGTGTGAGCGAGAGCTCCCAGGCCAAGAGCGCCGAAGCTCAGTATGTATATGTGGCTCGATCCCACCTGTGAAACGGATGCCCTTGGATGCCAAAGCAGGCTCCTCCACACACGAGGACGCCTTTGGCATGAGTGGAAAGCAGGGGAAAGCCCCTGCACACCACTGGGGCCAAGGCCGCATTGGGCAGCCAGGGGCTTGCTTGCCCCGCCTGACTCTTCGGAGAGGCCTAGCTGGGGAGGAGGCTAGGCTTGCCTTCCGAGGCACGCGCGCAGTGTGTGGCTGGTGTTCACTCGATGAGGAGAAGGGAATTTGCCTGGAGGGAGCTTCCAGCCTCCGTGGTTGTGGGGTTTGTGAGACAGCCACCAGGCACTGAGGGCCCTTACCTTGCTTAGAGAGGATGTTTCCTACTTTGGGAAGAAGGCCTTTGGGGGCCCAACCGGGGTGCTCCCCCCGGGTGAGTCCGTTTGGCGTGAGTTCCAAGCCACGGCGGCCGCCGGCACACCACCAGGGCATAGGGAATTTTGGTCAGCCGAGGGGCTGCCTCGCCCCAGGCATAAGAAAGGCCCTGTGGGACAAAGGCTAGGGTTGCTTTCCGGAGGAGTCCCACATTGGGGCTGGTAGTGGCCAGGAGGCAGCGTCCAGACCCTTGTTTGGCCATGAGCGTGAGGCAGGTCCCAGGCCAAGAGCACCCTTGGGCAGTGTATGCGGCTCGACCTCACGCGGGAAAGGTATGCTTTTTCCAAGCCAAACCAGGCTTCTCCACACGCGAGGACGCCTTTGGAGGGATTTTCAAGCGATGGACACGCCCTGCCCTGCGTCACAACCAGGGCCAAGGGCGCGTCCGGGAGCCCGGGGCCTGCTTCCCACGCCTTATAGGAGAGGCCCAGGCGGGAACTAGGCTAGGGCCGCTTTCCGGAGCAAACCCGCCTCGGGGCAGGTGTTCCTCCACGGATTAGCATATCCTTTGACAGGAGGCCGCTTCCAGGCTCTGGCATTGTGGAGGTTGTGGGCCAGTTAACGTCCCAGATCGCCCCCGGCTCGGCACCGTGTGGCTGTATCGCCCTTGGGAAACGTGTGCATTGCCGAACCACATCGGGCTTCTCCACACAAGGGGAGCTGTTTGGAGGGATTCTCGAGCCAGGGCAATCCCCTGCACGCAAGCAGGGTGAAGGGAGCCTTGGGGAGCCTGGTGCCTGCCTCGCCTGATGTCCAGCAGAGGCCTTGCTGGAGAAAAGGCCAGGGCCGCTGTCCGGAGCAACCCCACACGGAGGCTGGGGTTCATTCACGGAGTAGACTGCCCGTGGCCCGGAGGCATCTGCCAGTCTCTTCTGGGGTCCAGTGAGTGGGGGATCGACCAGGCCAAGAGCACCCAAGCTTGCTGTGTGGTGTTGTCCCCTGCTTGGGAAGTGCATGCTTTTTCCGCCCACACCAGGCCTCGCCACACTCGTGGGCACGTTTGGAGTGCAGATCAAGCCCTGGCCACCCCCGGCCGACAACCGCGGCCAAGGGCGCATTGGGCAGGCTGGCGCCGTCGTTGCCGCAGCTATAGGAGAAGCCTAGCTGGGAAAAAGTCTAGGGTGGCTTTCGGGAGCAAAGCCCCATTGAGGCTGGTGTTTGGCCTCCGAGCCGAACATAGGTTTCCACGAGGCAGAGTGCGGGCTCCTGTTTCGCTTGAGTGCGTGAGCTGGGTAGCAGGCCAAGACGGCCCTGGCTCGGTGTAACCTGCTGCATCCCGCCTGGGAAGTGTCAGCATTTTCAAACCAAGCCAGGCTTCCCCACACAAGAGCCCGCGCTTGGAGTGCCTTGCACGCAGTGGGAAAGCCCTTGCACACACCCGGGGCCAAGGGAGCCCTGGGGAGCCAGGGGCCTGTCTGGCCTGAGCTTGCCAGAGGCCTACGTGCGACCACGGCTAGGGTGGCTTGGCACATCACAACCACATTGGGGCTGGCGTTGGTTCCCTGAGTAGGCCAGCGCTCGCCAGGAGACAGCCGTCCGCCTCTTCTTTGGTCGAGTGTGTCAGAGTGCCCCCAGGCCAGGATTGCCCTGGCTCAGCAGAGGCCCCTGCAGGCCGCTTGGGACACGTATGGGTTTTCACACCAAATCAGGCTTCTCCCCCCCAAGAGGACAGGTTTGGAGGGATTTTCAAACCCGGGGAGGCCCTGGCACACCACCGGGGCAAAGGGTGCATTGGGCAGCCGGCTGCCCGCTTCGCCTGAGTCTTCGGAGAGGCCTGGCTGGGCCAAAGGCTAGGCTTGCGCTCGGAAGCACGCCCCCCACTGCGGCGGGTGTTCGTTGGCTGAGCAGAATGTAAAATTGGCCAAGAGGACGCTTCCACCCTCTCTCTGGGTGTGTGGCGTTTGTGAGACCGCCACCAGGTGTGGCTCGCCCTTCCCTTGCTAAGCGATGATGCGTCCGACTTTCGAAAGAAGGCCTTTGGGGGGCCACATCCGGGGGCTCCCCGCAGGTGAGTCCGTTTGGAGTGATTTTCAAGCAATGGCAACCCCCTGCACACAACCAGGGCCAAGGGAGCTCTGGGGGAGCCGAGGCGGCTCCCCGCCCGAGGCCGAGGAGTGGCCGAGGTGGCAAAAGGCTGTAGGCGATGTCCAGAGCAAACCCACGTTGGGGCTGGCGTTCGTTCACTGGTACACCGTCATTTGCCAGGGGGGCAGCTTCCAGAGCCTTGCCTTGTCGTGTGTGTGAGCGAGAGCTCCCAGGCCAAGAGCGCCGAAGCTCAGTATGTATATGTGGCTCGATCCCACCTGTGAAACGGATGCCCTTGGATGCCAAAGCAGGCTCCTCCACACACGAGGACGCCTTTGGCATGAGTGGAAAGCAGGGGAAAGCCCCTGCACACCACTGGGGCCAAGGCCGCATTGGGCAGCCAGGGGCTTGCTTGCCCCGCCTGACTCTTCGGAGAGGCCTAGCTGGGGAGGAGGCTAGGCTTGCCTTCCGAGGCACGCGCGCAGTGTGTGGCTGGTGTTCACTCGATGAGGAGAAGGGAATTTGCCTGGAGGGAGCTTCCAGCCTCCGTGGTTGTGGGGTTTGTGAGACAGCCACCAGGCACTGAGGGCCCTTACCTTGCTTAGAGAGGATGTTTCCTACTTTGGGAAGAAGGCCTTTGGGGGCCCAACCGGGGTGCTCCCCCCGGGTGAGTCCGTTTGGCGTGAGTTCCAAGCCACGGCGGCCGCCGGCACACCACCAGGGCATAGGGAATTTTGGTCAGCCGAGGGGCTGCCTCGCCCCAGGCATAAGAAAGGCCCTGTGGGACAAAGGCTAGGGTTGCTTTCCGGAGGAGTCCCACATTGGGGCTGGTAGTGGCCAGGAGGCAGCGTCCAGACCCTTGTTTGGCCATGAGCGTGAGGCAGGTCCCAGGCCAAGAGCACCCTTGGGCAGTGTATGCGGCTCGACCTCACGCGGGAAAGGTATGCTTTTTCCAAGCCAAACCAGGCTTCTCCACACGCGAGGACGCCTTTGGAGGGATTTTCAAGCGATGGACACGCCCTGCCCTGCGTCACAACCAGGGCCAAGGGCGCGTCCGGGAGCCCGGGGCCTGCTTCCCACGCCTTATAGGAGAGGCCCAGGCGGGAACTAGGCTAGGGCCGCTTTCCGGAGCAAACCCGCCTCGGGGCAGGTGTTCCTCCACGGATTAGCATATCCTTTGACAGGAGGCCGCTTCCAGGCTCTGGCATTGTGGAGGTTGTGGGCCAGTTAACGTCCCAGATCGCCCCCGGCTCGGCACCGTGTGGCTGTATCGCCCTTGGGAAACGTGTGCATTGCCGAACCACATCGGGCTTCTCCACACAAGGGGAGCTGTTTGGAGGGATTCTCGAGCCAGGGCAATCCCCTGCACGCAAGCAGGGTGAAGGGAGCCTTGGGGAGCCTGGTGCCTGCCTCGCCTGATGTCCAGCAGAGGCCTTGCTGGAGAAAAGGCCAGGGCCGCTGTCCGGAGCAACCCCACACGGAGGCTGGGGTTCATTCACGGAGTAGACTGCCCGTGGCCCGGAGGCATCTGCCAGTCTCTTCTGGGGTCCAGTGAGTGGGGGATCGACCAGGCCAAGAGCACCCAAGCTTGCTGTGTGGTGTTGTCCCCTGCTTGGGAAGTGCATGCTTTTTCCGCCCACACCAGGCCTCGCCACACTCGTGGGCACGTTTGGAGTGCAGATCAAGCCCTGGCCACCCCCGGCCGACAACCGCGGCCAAGGGCGCATTGGGCAGGCTGGCGCCGTCGTTGCCGCAGCTATAGGAGAAGCCTAGCTGGGAAAAAGTCTAGGGTGGCTTTCGGGAGCAAAGCCCCATTGAGGCTGGTGTTTGGCCTCCGAGCCGAACATAGGTTTCCACGAGGCAGAGTGCGGGCTCCTGTTTCGCTTGAGTGCGTGAGCTGGGTAGCAGGCCAAGACGGCCCTGGCTCGGTGTAACCTGCTGCATCCCGCCTGGGAAGTGTCAGCATTTTCAAACCAAGCCAGGCTTCCCCACACAAGAGCCCGCGCTTGGAGTGCCTTGCACGCAGTGGGAAATCCCTTGCACACACCCGGGGCCAAGGGAGCCCTGGGGAGCCAGGGGCCTGTCTGGCCTGAGCTTGCCAGAGGCCTACGTGCGACCACGGCTAGGGTGGCTTGGCACATCACAACCACATTGGGGCTGGCGTTGGTTCCCTGAGTAGGCCAGCGCTCGCCAGGAGACAGCCGTCCGCCTCTTCTTTGGTCGAGTGTGTCAGAGTGCCCCCAGGCCAGGATTGCCCTGGCTCAGCAGAGGCCCCTGCAGGCCGCTTGGGACACGTATGGGTTTTCACACCAAATCAGGCTTCTCCCCCCCAAGAGGACAGGTTTGGAGGGATTTTCAAACCCGGGGAGGCCCTGGCACACCACCGGGGCAAAGGGTGCATTGGGCAGCCGGCTGCCCGCTTCGCCTGAGTCTTCGGAGAGGCCTGGCTGGGCCAAAGGCTAGGCTTGCGCTCGGAAGCACGCCCCCCACTGCGGCGGGTGTTCGTTGGCTGAGCAGAATGTAAAATTGGCCAAGAGGACGCTTCCACCCTCTCTCTGGGTGTGTGGCGTTTGTGAGACCGCCACCAGGTGTGGCTCGCCCTTCCCTTGCTAAGCGATGATGCGTCCGACTTTCGAAAGAAGGCCTTTGGGGGGCCACATCCGGGGGCTCCCCGCAGGTGAGTCCGTTTGGAGTGATTTTCAAGCAATGGCAACCCCCTGCACACAACCAGGGCCAAGGGAGCTCTGGGGGAGCCGAGGCGGCTCCCCGCCCGAGGCCGAGGAGTGGCCGAGGTGGCAAAAGGCTGTAGGCGATGTCCAGAGCAAACCCACGTTGGGGCTGGCGTTCGTTCACTGGTACACCGTCATTTGCCAGGGGGGCAGCTTCCAGAGCCTTGCCTTGTCGTGTGTGTGAGCGAGAGCTCCCAGGCCAAGAGCGCCGAAGCTCAGTATGTATATGTGGCTCGATCCCACCTGTGAAACGGATGCCCTTGGATGCCAAAGCAGGCTCCTCCACACACGAGGACGCCTTTGGCATGAGTGGAAAGCAGGGGAAAGCCCCTGCACACCACTGGGGCCAAGGCCGCATTGGGCAGCCAGGGGCTTGCTTGCCCCGCCTGACTCTTCGGAGAGGCCTAGCTGGGGAGGAGGCTAGGCTTGCCTTCCGAGGCACGCGCGCAGTGTGTGGCTGGTGTTCACTCGATGAGGAGAAGGGAATTTGCCTGGAGGGAGCTTCCAGCCTCCGTGGTTGTGGGGTTTGTGAGACAGCCACCAGGCACTGAGGGCCCTTACCTTGCTTAGAGAGGATGTTTCCTACTTTGGGAAGAAGGCCTTTGGGGGCCCAACCGGGGTGCTCCCCCCGGGTGAGTCCGTTTGGCGTGAGTTCCAAGCCACGGCGGCCGCCGGCACACCACCAGGGCATAGGGAATTTTGGTCAGCCGAGGGGCTGCCTCGCCCCAGGCATAAGAAAGGCCCTGTGGGACAAAGGCTAGGGTTGCTTTCCGGAGGAGTCCCACATTGGGGCTGGTAGTGGCCAGGAGGCAGCGTCCAGACCCTTGTTTGGCCATGAGCGTGAGGCAGGTCCCAGGCCAAGAGCACCCTTGGGCAGTGTATGCGGCTCGACCTCACGCGGGAAAGGTATGCTTTTTCCAAGCCAAACCAGGCTTCTCCACACGCGAGGACGCCTTTGGAGGGATTTTCAAGCGATGGACACGCCCTGCCCTGCGTCACAACCAGGGCCAAGGGCGCGTCCGGGAGCCCGGGGCCTGCTTCCCACGCCTTATAGGAGAGGCCCAGGCGGGAACTAGGCTAGGGCCGCTTTCCGGAGCAAACCCGCCTCGGGGCAGGTGTTCCTCCACGGATTAGCATATCCTTTGACAGGAGGCCGCTTCCAGGCTCTGGCATTGTGGAGGTTGTGGGCCAGTTAACGTCCCAGATCGCCCCCGGCTCGGCACCGTGTGGCTGTATCGCCCTTGGGAAACGTGTGCATTGCCGAACCACATCGGGCTTCTCCACACAAGGGGAGCTGTTTGGAGGGATTCTCGAGCCAGGGCAATCCCCTGCACGCAAGCAGGGTGAAGGGAGCCTTGGGGAGCCTGGTGCCTGCCTCGCCTGATGTCCAGCAGAGGCCTTGCTGGAGAAAAGGCCAGGGCCGCTGTCCGGAGCAACCCCACACGGAGGCTGGGGTTCATTCACGGAGTAGACTGCCCGTGGCCCGGAGGCATCTGCCAGTCTCTTCTGGGGTCCAGTGAGTGGGGGATCGACCAGGCCAAGAGCACCCAAGCTTGCTGTGTGGTGTTGTCCCCTGCTTGGGAAGTGCATGCTTTTTCCGCCCACACCAGGCCTCGCCACACTCGTGGGCACGTTTGGAGTGCAGATCAAGCCCTGGCCACCCCCGGCCGACAACCGCGGCCAAGGGCGCATTGGGCAGGCTGGCGCCGTCGTTGCCGCAGCTATAGGAGAAGCCTAGCTGGGAAAAAGTCTAGGGTGGCTTTCGGGAGCAAAGCCCCATTGAGGCTGGTGTTTGGCCTCCGAGCCGAACATAGGTTTCCACGAGGCAGAGTGCGGGCTCCTGTTTCGCTTGAGTGCGTGAGCTGGGTAGCAGGCCAAGACGGCCCTGGCTCGGTGTAACCTGCTGCATCCCGCCTGGGAAGTGTCAGCATTTTCAAACCAAGCCAGGCTTCCCCACACAAGAGCCCGCGCTTGGAGTGCCTTGCACGCAGTGGGAAATCCCTTGCACACACCCGGGGCCAAGGGAGCCCTGGGGAGCCAGGGGCCTGTCTGGCCTGAGCTTGCCAGAGGCCTACGTGCGACCACGGCTAGGGTGGCTTGGCACATCACAACCACATTGGGGCTGGCGTTGGTTCCCTGAGTAGGCCAGCGCTCGCCAGGAGACAGCCGTCCGCCTCTTCTTTGGTCGAGTGTGTCAGAGTGCCCCCAGGCCAGGATTGCCCTGGCTCAGCAGAGGCCCCTGCAGGCCGCTTGGGACACGTATGGGTTTTCACACCAAATCAGGCTTCTCCCCCCCAAGAGGACAGGTTTGGAGGGATTTTCAAACCCGGGGAGGCCCTGGCACACCACCGGGGCAAAGGGTGCATTGGGCAGCCGGCTGCCCGCTTCGCCTGAGTCTTCGGAGAGGCCTGGCTGGGCCAAAGGCTAGGCTTGCGCTCGGAAGCACGCCCCCCACTGCGGCGGGTGTTCGTTGGCTGAGCAGAATGTAAAATTGGCCAAGAGGACGCTTCCACCCTCTCTCTGGGTGTGTGGCGTTTGTGAGACCGCCACCAGGTGTGGCTCGCCCTTCCCTTGCTAAGCGATGATGCGTCCGACTTTCGAAAGAAGGCCTTTGGGGGGCCACATCCGGGGGCTCCCCGCAGGTGAGTCCGTTTGGAGTGATTTTCAAGCAATGGCAACCCCCTGCACACAACCAGGGCCAAGGGAGCTCTGGGGGAGCCGAGGCGGCTCCCCGCCCGAGGCCGAGGAGTGGCCGAGGTGGCAAAAGGCTGTAGGCGATGTCCAGAGCAAACCCACGTTGGGGCTGGCGTTCGTTCACTGGTACACCGTCATTTGCCAGGGGGGCAGCTTCCAGAGCCTTGCCTTGTCGTGTGTGTGAGCGAGAGCTCCCAGGCCAAGAGCGCCGAAGCTCAGTATGTATATGTGGCTCGATCCCACCTGTGAAACGGATGCCCTTGGATGCCAAAGCAGGCTCCTCCACACACGAGGACGCCTTTGGCATGAGTGGAAAGCAGGGGAAAGCCCCTGCACACCACTGGGGCCAAGGCCGCATTGGGCAGCCAGGGGCTTGCTTGCCCCGCCTGACTCTTCGGAGAGGCCTAGCTGGGGAGGAGGCTAGGCTTGCCTTCCGAGGCACGCGCGCAGTGTGTGGCTGGTGTTCACTCGATGAGGAGAAGGGAATTTGCCTGGAGGGAGCTTCCAGCCTCCGTGGTTGTGGGGTTTGTGAGACAGCCACCAGGCACTGAGGGCCCTTACCTTGCTTAGAGAGGATGTTTCCTACTTTGGGAAGAAGGCCTTTGGGGGCCCAACCGGGGTGCTCCCCCCGGGTGAGTCCGTTTGGCGTGAGTTCCAAGCCACGGCGGCCGCCGGCACACCACCAGGGCATAGGGAATTTTGGTCAGCCGAGGGGCTGCCTCGCCCCAGGCATAAGAAAGGCCCTGTGGGACAAAGGCTAGGGTTGCTTTCCGGAGGAGTCCCACATTGGGGCTGGTAGTGGCCAGGAGGCAGCGTCCAGACCCTTGTTTGGCCATGAGCGTGAGGCAGGTCCCAGGCCAAGAGCACCCTTGGGCAGTGTATGCGGCTCGACCTCACGCGGGAAAGGTATGCTTTTTCCAAGCCAAACCAGGCTTCTCCACACGCGAGGACGCCTTTGGAGGGATTTTCAAGCGATGGACACGCCCTGCCCTGCGTCACAACCAGGGCCAAGGGCGCGTCCGGGAGCCCGGGGCCTGCTTCCCACGCCTTATAGGAGAGGCCCAGGCGGGAACTAGGCTAGGGCCGCTTTCCGGAGCAAACCCGCCTCGGGGCAGGTGTTCCTCCACGGATTAGCATATCCTTTGACAGGAGGCCGCTTCCAGGCTCTGGCATTGTGGAGGTTGTGGGCCAGTTAACGTCCCAGATCGCCCCCGGCTCGGCACCGTGTGGCTGTATCGCCCTTGGGAAACGTGTGCATTGCCGAACCACATCGGGCTTCTCCACACAAGGGGAGCTGTTTGGAGGGATTCTCGAGCCAGGGCAATCCCCTGCACGCAAGCAGGGTGAAGGGAGCCTTGGGGAGCCTGGTGCCTGCCTCGCCTGATGTCCAGCAGAGGCCTTGCTGGAGAAAAGGCCAGGGCCGCTGTCCGGAGCAACCCCACACGGAGGCTGGGGTTCATTCACGGAGTAGACTGCCCGTGGCCCGGAGGCATCTGCCAGTCTCTTCTGGGGTCCAGTGAGTGGGGGATCGACCAGGCCAAGAGCACCCAAGCTTGCTGTGTGGTGTTGTCCCCTGCTTGGGAAGTGCATGCTTTTTCCGCCCACACCAGGCCTCGCCACACTCGTGGGCACGTTTGGAGTGCAGATCAAGCCCTGGCCACCCCCGGCCGACAACCGCGGCCAAGGGCGCATTGGGCAGGCTGGCGCCGTCGTTGCCGCAGCTATAGGAGAAGCCTAGCTGGGAAAAAGTCTAGGGTGGCTTTCGGGAGCAAAGCCCCATTGAGGCTGGTGTTTGGCCTCCGAGCCGAACATAGGTTTCCACGAGGCAGAGTGCGGGCTCCTGTTTCGCTTGAGTGCGTGAGCTGGGTAGCAGGCCAAGACGGCCCTGGCTCGGTGTAACCTGCTGCATCCCGCCTGGGAAGTGTCAGCATTTTCAAACCAAGCCAGGCTTCCCCACACAAGAGCCTGCGCTTGGAGTGCCTTGCACGCAGTGGGAAATCCCTTGCACACACCCGGGGCCAAGGGAGCCCTGGGGAGCCAGGGGCCTGTCTGGCCTGAGCTTGCCAGAGGCCTACGTGCGACCACGGCTAGGGTGGCTTGGCACATCACAACCACATTGGGGCTGGCGTTGGTTCCCTGAGTAGGCCAGCGCTCGCCAGGAGACAGCCGTCCGCCTCTTCTTTGGTCGAGTGTGTCAGAGTGCCCCCAGGCCAGGATTGCCCTGGCTCAGCAGAGGCCCCTGCAGGCCGCTTGGGACACGTATGGGTTTTCACACCAAATCAGGCTTCTCCCCCCCAAGAGGACAGGTTTGGAGGGATTTTCAAACCCGGGGAGGCCCTGGCACACCACCGGGGCAAAGGGTGCATTGGGCAGCCGGCTGCCCGCTTCGCCTGAGTCTTCGGAGAGGCCTGGCTGGGCCAAAGGCTAGGCTTGCGCTCGGAAGCACGCCCCCCACTGCGGCGGGTGTTCGTTGGCTGAGCAGAATGTAAAATTGGCCAAGAGGACGCTTCCACCCTCTCTCTGGGTGTGTGGCGTTTGTGAGACCGCCACCAGGTGTGGCTCGCCCTTCCCTTGCTAAGCGATGATGCGTCCGACTTTCGAAAGAAGGCCTTTGGGGGGCCACATCCGGGGGCTCCCCGCAGGTGAGTCCGTTTGGAGTGATTTTCAAGCAATGGCAACCCCCTGCACACAACCAGGGCCAAGGGAGCTCTGGGGGAGCCGAGGCGGCTCCCCGCCCGAGGCCGAGGAGTGGCCGAGGTGGCAAAAGGCTGTAGGCGATGTCCAGAGCAAACCCACGTTGGGGCTGGCGTTCGTTCACTGGTACACCGTCATTTGCCAGGGGGGCAGCTTCCAGAGCCTTGCCTTGTCGTGTGTGTGAGCGAGAGCTCCCAGGCCAAGAGCGCCGAAGCTCAGTATGTATATGTGGCTCGATCCCACCTGTGAAACGGATGCCCTTGGATGCCAAAGCAGGCTCCTCCACACACGAGGACGCCTTTGGCATGAGTGGAAAGCAGGGGAAAGCCCCTGCACACCACTGGGGCCAAGGCCGCATTGGGCAGCCAGGGGCTTGCTTGCCCCGCCTGACTCTTCGGAGAGGCCTAGCTGGGGAGGAGGCTAGGCTTGCCTTCCGAGGCACGCGCGCAGTGTGTGGCTGGTGTTCACTCGATGAGGAGAAGGGAATTTGCCTGGAGGGAGCTTCCAGCCTCCGTGGTTGTGGGGTTTGTGAGACAGCCACCAGGCACTGAGGGCCCTTACCTTGCTTAGAGAGGATGTTTCCTACTTTGGGAAGAAGGCCTTTGGGGGCCCAACCGGGGTGCTCCCCCCGGGTGAGTCCGTTTGGCGTGAGTTCCAAGCCACGGCGGCCGCCGGCACACCACCAGGGCATAGGGAATTTTGGTCAGCCGAGGGGCTGCCTCGCCCCAGGCATAAGAAAGGCCCTGTGGGACAAAGGCTAGGGTTGCTTTCCGGAGGAGTCCCACATTGGGGCTGGTAGTGGCCAGGAGGCAGCGTCCAGACCCTTGTTTGGCCATGAGCGTGAGGCAGGTCCCAGGCCAAGAGCACCCTTGGGCAGTGTATGCGGCTCGACCTCACGCGGGAAAGGTATGCTTTTTCCAAGCCAAACCAGGCTTCTCCACACGCGAGGACGCCTTTGGAGGGATTTTCAAGCGATGGACACGCCCTGCCCTGCGTCACAACCAGGGCCAAGGGCGCGTCCGGGAGCCCGGGGCCTGCTTCCCACGCCTTATAGGAGAGGCCCAGGCGGGAACTAGGCTAGGGCCGCTTTCCGGAGCAAACCCGCCTCGGGGCAGGTGTTCCTCCACGGATTAGCATATCCTTTGACAGGAGGCCGCTTCCAGGCTCTGGCATTGTGGAGGTTGTGGGCCAGTTAACGTCCCAGATCGCCCCCGGCTCGGCACCGTGTGGCTGTATCGCCCTTGGGAAACGTGTGCATTGCCGAACCACATCGGGCTTCTCCACACAAGGGGAGCTGTTTGGAGGGATTCTCGAGCCAGGGCAATCCCCTGCACGCAAGCAGGGTGAAGGGAGCCTTGGGGAGCCTGGTGCCTGCCTCGCCTGATGTCCAGCAGAGGCCTTGCTGGAGAAAAGGCCAGGGCCGCTGTCTGGAGCAACCCCACACGGAGGCTGGGGTTCATTCACGGAGTAGACTGCCCGTGGCCCGGAGGCATCTGCCAGTCTCTTCTGGGGTCCAGTGAGTGGGGGATCGACCAGGCCAAGAGCACCCAAGCTTGCTGTGTGGTGTTGTCCCCTGCTTGGGAAGTGCATGCTTTTTCCGCCCACACCAGGCCTCGCCACACTCGTGGGCACGTTTGGAGTGCAGATCAAGCCCTGGCCACCCCCGGCCGACAACCGCGGCCAAGGGCGCATTGGGCAGGCTGGCGCCGTCGTTGCCGCAGCTATAGGAGAAGCCTAGCTGGGAAAAAGTCTAGGGTGGCTTTCGGGAGCAAAGCCCCATTGAGGCTGGTGTTTGGCCTCCGAGCCGAACATAGGTTTCCACGAGGCAGAGTGCGGGCTCCTGTTTCGCTTGAGTGCGTGAGCTGGGTAGCAGGCCAAGACGGCCCTGGCTCGGTGTAACCTGCTGCATCCCGCCTGGGAAGTGTCAGCATTTTCAAACCAAGCCAGGCTTCCCCACACAAGAGCCCGCGCTTGGAGTGCCTTGCACGCAGTGGGAAAGCCCTTGCACACACCCGGGGCCAAGGGAGCCCTGGGGAGCCAGGGGCCTCTCTGGCCTGAGCTTGCCAGAGGCCTACGTGCGACCACGGCTAGGGTGGCTTGGCACATCACAACCACATTGGGGCTGGCGTTGGTTCCCTGAGTAGGCCAGCGCTCGCCAGGAGACAGCCGTCCGCCTCTTCTTTGGTCGAGTGTGTCAGAGTGCCCCCAGGCCAGGATTGCCCTGGCTCAGCAGAGGCCCCTGCAGGCCGCTTGGGACACGTATGGGTTTTCACACCAAATCAGGCTTCTCCCCCCCAAGAGGACAGGTTTGGAGGGATTTTCAAACCCGGGGAGGCCCTGGCACACCACCGGGGCAAAGGGTGCATTGGGCAGCCGGCTGCCCGCTTCGCCTGAGTCTTCGGAGAGGCCTGGCTGGGCCAAAGGCTAGGCTTGCGCTCGGAAGCACGCCCCCCACTGCGGCGGGTGTTCGTTGGCTGAGCAGAATGTAAAATTGGCCAAGAGGACGCTTCCACCCTCTCTCTGGGTGTGTGGCGTTTGTGAGACCGCCACCAGGTGTGGCTCGCCCTTCCCTTGCTAAGCGATGATGCGTCCGACTTTCGAAAGAAGGCCTTTGGGGGGCCACATCCGGGGGCTCCCCGCAGGTGAGTCCGTTTGGAGTGATTTTCAAGCAATGGCAACCCCCTGCACACAACCAGGGCCAAGGGAGCTCTGGGGGAGCCGAGGCGGCTCCCCGCCCGAGGCCGAGGAGTGGCCGAGGTGGCAAAAGGCTGTAGGCGATGTCCAGAGCAAACCCACGTTGGGGCTGGCGTTCGTTCACTGGTACACCGTCATTTGCCAGGGGGGCAGCTTCCAGAGCCTTGCCTTGTCGTGTGTGTGAGCGAGAGCTCCCAGGCCAAGAGCGCCGAAGCTCAGTATGTATATGTGGCTCGATCCCACCTGTGAAACGGATGCCCTTGGATGCCAAAGCAGGCTCCTCCACACACGAGGACGCCTTTGGCATGAGTGGAAAGCAGGGGAAAGCCCCTGCACACCACTGGGGCCAAGGCCGCATTGGGCAGCCAGGGGCTTGCTTGCCCCGCCTGACTCTTCGGAGAGGCCTAGCTGGGGAGGAGGCTAGGCTTGCCTTCCGAGGCACGCGCGCAGTGTGTGGCTGGTGTTCACTCGATGAGGAGAAGGGAATTTGCCTGGAGGGAGCTTCCAGCCTCCGTGGTTGTGGGGTTTGTGAGACAGCCACCAGGCACTGAGGGCCCTTACCTTGCTTAGAGAGGATGTTTCCTACTTTGGGAAGAAGGCCTTTGGGGGCCCAACCGGGGTGCTCCCCCCGGGTGAGTCCGTTTGGCGTGAGTTCCAAGCCACGGCGGCCGCCGGCACACCACCAGGGCATAGGGAATTTTGGTCAGCCGAGGGGCTGCCTCGCCCCAGGCATAAGAAAGGCCCTGTGGGACAAAGGCTAGGGTTGCTTTCCGGAGGAGTCCCACATTGGGGCTGGTAGTGGCCAGGAGGCAGCGTCCAGACCCTTGTTTGGCCATGAGCGTGAGGCAGGTCCCAGGCCAAGAGCACCCTTGGGCAGTGTATGCGGCTCGACCTCACGCGGGAAAGGTATGCTTTTTCCAAGCCAAACCAGGCTTCTCCACACGCGAGGACGCCTTTGGAGGGATTTTCAAGCGATGGACACGCCCTGCCCTGCGTCACAACCAGGGCCAAGGGCGCGTCCGGGAGCCCGGGGCCTGCTTCCCACGCCTTATAGGAGAGGCCCAGGCGGGAACAAGGCTAGGGCCGCTTTCCGGAGCAAACCCGCCTCGGGGCAGGTGTTCCTCCACGGATTAGCATATCCTTTGACAGGAGGCCGCTTCCAGGCTCTGGCATTGTGGAGGTTGTGGGCCAGTTAACGTCCCAGATCGCCCCCGGCTCGGCACCGTGTGGCTGTATCGCCCTTGGGAAACGTGTGCATTGCCGAACCACATCGGGCTTCTCCACACAAGGGGAGCTGTTTGGAGGGATTCTCGAGCCAGGGCAATCCCCTGCACGCAAGCAGGGTGAAGGGAGCCTTGGGGAGCCTGGTGCCTGCCTCGCCTGATGTCCAGCAGAGGCCTTGCTGGAGAAAAGGCCAGGGCCGCTGTCCGGAGCAACCCCACACGGAGGCTGGGGTTCATTCACGGAGTAGACTGCCCGTGGCCCGGAGGCATCTGCCAGTCTCTTCTGGGGTCCAGTGAGTGGGGGATCGACCAGGCCAAGAGCACCCAAGCTTGCTGTGTGGTGTTGTCCCCTGCTTGGGAAGTGCATGCTTTTTCCGCCCACACCAGGCCTCGCCACACTCGTGGGCACGTTTGGAGTGCAGATCAAGCCCTGGCCACCCCCGGCCGACAACCGCGGCCAAGGGCGCATTGGGCAGGCTGGCGCCGTCGTTGCCGCAGCTATAGGAGAAGCCTAGCTGGGAAAAAGTCTAGGGTGGCTTTCGGGAGCAAAGCCCCATTGAGGCTGGTGTTTGGCCTCCGAGCCGAACATAGGTTTCCACGAGGCAGAGTGCGGGCTCCTGTTTCGCTTGAGTGCGTGAGCTGGGTAGCAGGCCAAGACGGCCCTGGCTCGGTGTAACCTGCTGCATCCCGCCTGGGAAGTGTCAGCATTTTCAAACCAAGCCAGGCTTCCCCACACAAGAGCCCGCGCTTGGAGTGCCTTGCACGCAGTGGGAAAGCCCTTGCACACACCCGGGGCCAAGGGAGCCCTGGGGAGCCAGGGGCCTCTCTGGCCTGAGCTTGCCAGAGGCCTACGTGCGACCACGGCTAGGGTGGCTTGGCACATCACAACCACATTGGGGCTGGCGTTGGTTCCCTGAGTAGGCCAGCGCTCGCCAGGAGACAGCCGTCCGCCTCTTCTTTGGTCGAGTGTGTCAGAGTGCCCCCAGGCCAGGATTGCCCTGGCTCAGCAGAGGCCCCTGCAGGCCGCTTGGGACACGTATGGGTTTTCACACCAAATCAGGCTTCTCCCCCCCAAGAGGACAGGTTTGGAGGGATTTTCAAACCCGGGGAGGCCCTGGCACACCACCGGGGCAAAGGGTGCATTGGGCAGCCGGCTGCCCGCTTCGCCTGAGTCTTCGGAGAGGCCTGGCTGGGCCAAAGGCTAGGCTTGCGCTCGGAAGCACGCCCCCCACTGCGGCGGGTGTTCGTTGGCTGAGCAGAATGTAAAATTGGCCAAGAGGACGCTTCCACCCTCTCTCTGGGTGTGTGGCGTTTGTGAGACCGCCACCAGGTGTGGCTCGCCCTTCCCTTGCTAAGCGATGATGCGTCCGACTTTCGAAAGAAGGCCTTTGGGGGGCCACATCCGGGGGCTCCCCGCAGGTGAGTCCGTTTGGAGTGATTTTCAAGCAATGGCAACCCCCTGCACACAACCAGGGCCAAGGGAGCTCTGGGGGAGCCGAGGCGGCTCCCCGCCCGAGGCCGAGGAGTGGCCGAGGTGGCAAAAGGCTGTAGGCGATGTCCAGAGCAAACCCACGTTGGGGCTGGCGTTCGTTCACTGGTACACCGTCATTTGCCAGGGGGGCAGCTTCCAGAGCCTTGCCTTGTCGTGTGTGTGAGCGAGAGCTCCCAGGCCAAGAGCGCCGAAGCTCAGTATGTATATGTGGCTCGATCCCACCTGTGAAACGGATGCCCTTGGATGCCAAAGCAGGCTCCTCCACACACGAGGACGCCTTTGGCATGAGTGGAAAGCAGGGGAAAGCCCCTGCACACCACTGGGGCCAAGGCCGCATTGGGCAGCCAGGGGCTTGCTTGCCCCGCCTGACTCTTCGGAGAGGCCTAGCTGGGGAGGAGGCTAGGCTTGCCTTCCGAGGCACGCGCGCAGTGTGTGGCTGGTGTTCACTCGATGAGGAGAAGGGAATTTGCCTGGAGGGAGCTTCCAGCCTCCGTGGTTGTGGGGTTTGTGAGACAGCCACCAGGCACTGAGGGCCCTTACCTTGCTTAGAGAGGATGTTTCCTACTTTGGGAAGAAGGCCTTTGGGGGCCCAACCGGGGTGCTCCCCCCGGGTGAGTCCGTTTGGCGTGAGTTCCAAGCCACGGCGGCCGCCGGCACACCACCAGGGCATAGGGAATTTTGGTCAGCCGAGGGGCTGCCTCGCCCCAGGCATAAGAAAGGCCCTGTGGGACAAAGGCTAGGGTTGCTTTCCGGAGGAGTCCCACATTGGGGCTGGTAGTGGCCAGGAGGCAGCGTCCAGACCCTTGTTTGGCCATGAGCGTGAGGCAGGTCCCAGGCCAAGAGCACCCTTGGGCAGTGTATGCGGCTCGACCTCACGCGGGAAAGGTATGCTTTTTCCAAGCCAAACCAGGCTTCTCCACACGCGAGGACGCCTTTGGAGGGATTTTCAAGCGATGGACACGCCCTGCCCTGCGTCACAACCAGGGCCAAGGGCGCGTCCGGGAGCCCGGGGCCTGCTTCCCACGCCTTATAGGAGAGGCCCAGGCGGGAACAAGGCTAGGGCCGCTTTCCGGAGCAAACCCGCCTCGGGGCAGGTGTTCCTCCACGGATTAGCATATCCTTTGACAGGAGGCCGCTTCCAGGCTCTGGCATTGTGGAGGTTGTGGGCCAGTTAACGTCCCAGATCGCCCCCGGCTCGGCACCGTGTGGCTGTATCGCCCTTGGGAAACGTGTGCATTGCCGAACCACATCGGGCTTCTCCACACAAGGGGAGCTGTTTGGAGGGATTCTCGAGCCAGGGCAATCCCCTGCACGCAAGCAGGGTGAAGGGAGCCTTGGGGAGCCTGGTGCCTGCCTCGCCTGATGTCCAGCAGAGGCCTTGCTGGAGAAAAGGCCAGGGCCGCTGTCCGGAGCAACCCCACACGGAGGCTGGGGTTCATTCACGGAGTAGACTGCCCGTGGCCCGGAGGCATCTGCCAGTCTCTTCTGGGGTCCAGTGAGTGGGGGATCGACCAGGCCAAGAGCACCCAAGCTTGCTGTGTGGTGTTGTCCCCTGCTTGGGAAGTGCATGCTTTTTCCGCCCACACCAGGCCTCGCCACACTCGTGGGCACGTTTGGAGTGCAGATCAAGCCCTGGCCACCCCCGGCCGACAACCGCGGCCAAGGGCGCATTGGGCAGGCTGGCGCCGTCGTTGCCGCAGCTATAGGAGAAGCCTAGCTGGGAAAAAGTCTAGGGTGGCTTTCGGGAGCAAAGCCCCATTGAGGCTGGTGTTTGGCCTCCGAGCCGAACATAGGTTTCCACGAGGCAGAGTGCGGGCTCCTGTTTCGCTTGAGTGCGTGAGCTGGGTAGCAGGCCAAGACGGCCCTGGCTCGGTGTAACCTGCTGCATCCCGCCTGGGAAGTGTCAGCATTTTCAAACCAAGCCAGGCTTCCCCACACAAGAGCCCGCGCTTGGAGTGCCTTGCACGCAGTGGGAAAGCCCTTGCACACACCCGGGGCCAAGGGAGCCCTGGGGAGCCAGGGGCCTCTCTGGCCTGAGCTTGCCAGAGGCCTACGTGCGACCACGGCTAGGGTGGCTTGGCACATCACAACCACATTGGGGCTGGCGTTGGTTCCCTGAGTAGGCCAGCGCTCGCCAGGAGACAGCCGTCCGCCTCTTCTTTGGTCGAGTGTGTCAGAGTGCCCCCAGGCCAGGATTGCCCTGGCTCAGCAGAGGCCCCTGCAGGCCGCTTGGGACACGTATGGGTTTTCAGACCAAATCAGGCTTCTCCCCCCCAAGAGGACAGGTTTGGAGGGATTTTCAAACCCGGGGAGGCCCTGGCACACCACCGGGGCAAAGGGTGCATTGGGCAGCCGGCTGCCCGCTTCGCCTGAGTCTTCGGAGAGGCCTGGCTGGGCCAAAGGCTAGGCTTGCGCTCGGAAGCACGCCCCCCACTGCGGCGGGTGTTCGTTGGCTGAGCAGAATGTAAAATTGGCCAAGAGGACGCTTCCACCCTCTCTCTGGGTGTGTGGCGTTTGTGAGACCGCCACCAGGTGTGGCTCGCCCTTCCCTTGCTAAGCGATGATGCGTCCGACTTTCGAAAGAAGGCCTTTGGGGGGCCACATCCGGGGGCTCCCCGCAGGTGAGTCCGTTTGGAGTGATTTTCAAGCAATGGCAACCCCCTGCACACAACCAGGGCCAAGGGAGCTCTGGGGGAGCCGAGGCGGCTCCCCGCCCGAGGCCGAGGAGTGGCCGAGGTGGCAAAAGGCTGTAGGCGATGTCCAGAGCAAACCCACGTTGGGGCTGGCGTTCGTTCACTGGTACACCGTCATTTGCCAGGGGGGCAGCTTCCAGAGCCTTGCCTTGTCGTGTGTGTGAGCGAGAGCTCCCAGGCCAAGAGCGCCGAAGCTCAGTATGTATATGTGGCTCGATCCCACCTGTGAAACGGATGCCCTTGGATGCCAAAGCAGGCTCCTCCACACACGAGGACGCCTTTGGCATGAGTGGAAAGCAGGGGAAAGCCCCTGCACACCACTGGGGCCAAGGCCGCATTGGGCAGCCAGGGGCTTGCTTGCCCCGCCTGACTCTTCGGAGAGGCCTAGCTGGGGAGGAGGCTAGGCTTGCCTTCCGAGGCACGCGCGCAGTGTGTGGCTGGTGTTCACTCGATGAGGAGAAGGGAATTTGCCTGGAGGGAGCTTCCAGCCTCCGTGGTTGTGGGGTTTGTGAGACAGCCACCAGGCACTGAGGGCCCTTACCTTGCTTAGAGAGGATGTTTCCTACTTTGGGAAGAAGGCCTTTGGGGGCCCAACCGGGGTGCTCCCCCCGGGTGAGTCCGTTTGGCGTGAGTTCCAAGCCACGGCGGCCGCCGGCACACCACCAGGGCATAGGGAATTTTGGTCAGCCGAGGGGCTGCCTCGCCCCAGGCATAAGAAAGGCCCTGTGGGACAAAGGCTAGGGTTGCTTTCCGGAGGAGTCCCACATTGGGGCTGGTAGTGGCCAGGAGGCAGCGTCCAGACCCTTGTTTGGCCATGAGCGTGAGGCAGGTCCCAGGCCAAGAGCACCCTTGGGCAGTGTATGCGGCTCGACCTCACGCGGGAAAGGTATGCTTTTTCCAAGCCAAACCAGGCTTCTCCACACGCGAGGACGCCTTTGGAGGGATTTTCAAGCGATGGACACGCCCTGCCCTGCGTCACAACCAGGGCCAAGGGCGCGTCCGGGAGCCCGGGGCCTGCTTCCCACGCCTTATAGGAGAGGCCCAGGCGGGAACTAGGCTAGGGCCGCTTTCCGGAGCAAACCCGCCTCGGGGCAGGTGTTCCTCCACGGATTAGCATATCCTTTGACAGGAGGCCGCTTCCAGGCTCTGGCATTGTGGAGGTTGTGGGCCAGTTAACGTCCCAGATCGCCCCCGGCTCGGCACCGTGTGGCTGTATCGCCCTTGGGAAACGTGTGCATTGCCGAACCACATCGGGCTTCTCCACACAAGGGGAGCTGTTTGGAGGGATTCTCGAGCCAGGGCAATCCCCTGCACGCAAGCAGGGTGAAGGGAGCCTTGGGGAGCCTGGTGCCTGCCTCGCCTGATGTCCAGCAGAGGCCTTGCTGGAGAAAAGGCCAGGGCCGCTGTCCGGAGCAACCCCACACGGAGGCTGGGGTTCATTCACGGAGTAGACTGCCCGTGGCCCGGAGGCATCTGCCAGTCTCTTCTGGGGTCCAGTGAGTGGGGGATCGACCAGGCCAAGAGCACCCAAGCTTGCTGTGTGGTGTTGTCCCCTGCTTGGGAAGTGCATGCTTTTTCCGCCCACACCAGGCCTCGCCACACTCGTGGGCACGTTTGGAGTGCAGATCAAGCCCTGGCCACCCCCGGCCGACAACCGCGGCCAAGGGCGCATTGGGCAGGCTGGCGCCGTCGTTGCCGCAGCTATAGGAGAAGCCTAGCTGGGAAAAAGTCTAGGGTGGCTTTCGGGAGCAAAGCCCCATTGAGGCTGGTGTTTGGCCTCCGAGCCGAACATAGGTTTCCACGAGGCAGAGTGCCGGCTCCTGTTTCGCTTGAGTGCGTGAGCTGGGTAGCAGGCCAAGACGGCCCTGGCTCGGTGTAACCTGCTGCATCCCGCCTGGGAAGTGTCAGCATTTTCAAACCAAGCCAGGCTTCCCCACACAAGAGCCCGCGCTTGGAGTGCCTTGCACGCAGTGGGAAAGCCCTTGCACACACCCGGGGCCAAGGGAGCCCTGGGGAGCCAGGGGCCTGTCTGGCCTGAGCTTGCCAGAGGCCTACGTGCGACCACGGCTAGGGTGGCTTGGCACATCACAACCACATTGGGGCTGGCGTTGGTTCCCTGAGTAGGCCAGCGCTCGCCAGGAGACAGCCGTCCGCCTCTTCTTTGGTCGAGTGTGTCAGAGTGCCCCCAGGCCAGGATTGCCCTGGCTCAGCAGAGGCCCCTGCAGGCCGCTTGGGACACGTATGGGTTTTCACACCAAATCAGGCTTCTCCCCCCCAAGAGGACAGGTTTGGAGGGATTTTCAAACCCGGGGAGGCCCTGGCACACCACCGGGGCAAAGGGTGCATTGGGCAGCCGGCTGCCCGCTTCGCCTGAGTCTTCGGAGAGGCCTGGCTGGGCCAAAGGCTAGGCTTGCGCTCGGAAGCACGCCCCCCACTGCGGCGGGTGTTCGTTGGCTGAGCAGAATGTAAAATTGGCCAAGAGGACGCTTCCACCCTCTCTCTGGGTGTGTGGCGTTTGTGAGACCGCCACCAGGTGTGGCTCGCCCTTCCCTTGCTAAGCGATGATGCGTCCGACTTTCGAAAGAAGGCCTTTGGGGGGCCACATCCGGGGGCTCCCCGCAGGTGAGTCCGTTTGGAGTGATTTTCAAGCAATGGCAACCCCCTGCACACAACCAGGGCCAAGGGAGCTCTGGGGGAGCCGAGGCGGCTCCCCGCCCGAGGCCGAGGAGTGGCCGAGGTGGCAAAAGGCTGTAGGCGATGTCCAGAGCAAACCCACGTTGGGGCTGGCGTTCGTTCACTGGTACACCGTCATTTGCCAGGGGGGCAGCTTCCAGAGCCTTGCCTTGTCGTGTGTGTGAGCGAGAGCTCCCAGGCCAAGAGCGCCGAAGCTCAGTATGTATATGTGGCTCGATCCCACCTGTGAAACGGATGCCCTTGGATGCCAAAGCAGGCTCCTCCACACACGAGGACGCCTTTGGCATGAGTGGAAAGCAGGGGAAAGCCCCTGCACACCACTGGGGCCAAGGCCGCATTGGGCAGCCAGGGGCTTGCTTGCCCCGCCTGACTCTTCGGAGAGGCCTAGCTGGGGAGGAGGCTAGGCTTGCCTTCCGAGGCACGCGCGCAGTGTGTGGCTGGTGTTCACTCGATGAGGAGAAGGGAATTTGCCTGGAGGGAGCTTCCAGCCTCCGTGGTTGTGGGGTTTGTGAGACAGCCACCAGGCACTGAGGGCCCTTACCTTGCTTAGAGAGGATGTTTCCTACTTTGGGAAGAAGGCCTTTGGGGGCCCAACCGGGGTGCTCCCCCCGGGTGAGTCCGTTTGGCGTGAGTTCCAAGCCACGGCGGCCGCCGGCACACCACCAGGGCATAGGGAATTTTGGTCAGCCGAGGGGCTGCCTCGCCCCAGGCATAAGAAAGGCCCTGTGGGACAAAGGCTAGGGTTGCTTTCCGGAGGAGTCCCACATTGGGGCTGGTAGTGGCCAGGAGGCAGCGTCCAGACCCTTGTTTGGCCATGAGCGTGAGGCAGGTCCCAGGCCAAGAGCACCCTTGGGCAGTGTATGCGGCTCGACCTCACGCGGGAAAGGTATGCTTTTTCCAAGCCAAACCAGGCTTCTCCACACGCGAGGACGCCTTTGGAGGGATTTTCAAGCGATGGACACGCCCTGCCCTGCGTCACAACCAGGGCCAAGGGCGCGTCCGGGAGCCCGGGGCCTGCTTCCCACGCCTTATAGGAGAGGCCCAGGCGGGAACTAGGCTAGGGCCGCTTTCCGGAGCAAACCCGCCTCGGGGCAGGTGTTCCTCCACGGATTAGCATATCCTTTGACAGGAGGCCGCTTCCAGGCTCTGGCATTGTGGAGGTTGTGGGCCAGTTAACGTCCCAGATCGCCCCCGGCTCGGCACCGTGTGGCTGTATCGCCCTTGGGAAACGTGTGCATTGCCGAACCACATCGGGCTTCTCCACACAAGGGGAGCTGTTTGGAGGGATTCTCGAGCCAGGGCAATCCCCTGCACGCAAGCAGGGTGAAGGGAGCCTTGGGGAGCCTGGTGCCTGCCTCGCCTGATGTCCAGCAGAGGCCTTGCTGGAGAAAAGGCCAGGGCCGCTGTCCGGAGCAACCCCACACGGAGGCTGGGGTTCATTCACGGAGTAGACTGCCCGTGGCCCGGAGGCATCTGCCAGTCTCTTCTGGGGTCCAGTGAGTGGGGGATCGACCAGGCCAAGAGCACCCAAGCTTGCTGTGTGGTGTTGTCCCCTGCTTGGGAAGTGCATGCTTTTTCCGCCCACACCAGGCCTCGCCACACTCGTGGGCACGTTTGGAGTGCAGATCAAGCCCTGGCCACCCCCGGCCGACAACCGCGGCCAAGGGCGCATTGGGCAGGCTGGCGCCGTCGTTGCCGCAGCTATAGGAGAAGCCTAGCTGGGAAAAAGTCTAGGGTGGCTTTCGGGAGCAAAGCCCCATTGAGGCTGGTGTTTGGCCTCCGAGCCGAACATAGGTTTCCACGAGGCAGAGTGCGGGCTCCTGTTTCGCTTGAGTGCGTGAGCTGGGTAGCAGGCCAAGACGGCCCTGGCTCGGTGTAACCTGCTGCATCCCGCCTGGGAAGTGTCAGCATTTTCAAACCAAGCCAGGCTTCCCCACACAAGAGCCCGCGCTTGGAGTGCCTTGCACGCAGTGGGAAAGCCCTTGCACACACCCGGGGCCAAGGGAGCCCTGGGGAGCCAGGGGCCTGTCTGGCCTGAGCTTGCCAGAGGCCTACGTGCGACCACGGCTAGGGTGGCTTGGCACATCACAACCACATTGGGGCTGGCGTTGGTTCCCTGAGTAGGCCAGCGCTCGCCAGGAGACAGCCGTCCGCCTCTTCTTTGGTCGAGTGTGTCAGAGTGCCCCCAGGCCAGGATTGCCCTGGCTCAGCAGAGGCCCCTGCAGGCCGCTTGGGACACGTATGGGTTTTCAGACCAAATCAGGCTTCTCCCCCCCAAGAGGACAGGTTTGGAGGGATTTTCAAACCCGGGGAGGCCCTGGCACACCACCGGGGCAAAGGGTGCATTGGGCAGCCGGCTGCCCGCTTCGCCTGAGTCTTCGGAGAGGCCTGGCTGGGCCAAAGGCTAGGCTTGCGCTCGGAAGCACGCCCCCCACTGCGGCGGGTGTTCGTTGGCTGAGCAGAATGTAAAATTGGCCAAGAGGACGCTTCCACCCTCTCTCTGGGTGTGTGGCGTTTGTGAGACCGCCACCAGGTGTGGCTCGCCCTTCCCTTGCTAAGCGATGATGCGTCCGACTTTCGAAAGAAGGCCTTTGGGGGGCCACATCCGGGGGCTCCCCGCAGGTGAGTCCGTTTGGAGTGATTTTCAAGCAATGGCAACCCCCTGCACACAACCAGGGCCAAGGGAGCTCTGGGGGAGCCGAGGCGGCTCCCCGCCCGAGGCCGAGGAGTGGCCGAGGTGGCAAAAGGCTGTAGGCGATGTCCAGAGCAAACCCACGTTGGGGCTGGCGTTCGTTCACTGGTACACCGTCATTTGCCAGGGGGGCAGCTTCCAGAGCCTTGCCTTGTCGTGTGTGTGAGCGAGAGCTCCCAGGCCAAGAGCGCCGAAGCTCAGTATGTATATGTGGCTCGATCCCACCTGTGAAACGGATGCCCTTGGATGCCAAAGCAGGCTCCTCCACACACGAGGACGCCTTTGGCATGAGTGGAAAGCAGGGGAAAGCCCCTGCACACCACTGGGGCCAAGGCCGCATTGGGCAGCCAGGGGCTTGCTTGCCCCGCCTGACTCTTCGGAGAGGCCTAGCTGGGGAGGAGGCTAGGCTTGCCTTCCGAGGCACGCGCGCAGTGTGTGGCTGGTGTTCACTCGATGAGGAGAAGGGAATTTGCCTGGAGGGAGCTTCCAGCCTCCGTGGTTGTGGGGTTTGTGAGACAGCCACCAGGCACTGAGGGCCCTTACCTTGCTTAGAGAGGATGTTTCCTACTTTGGGAAGAAGGCCTTTGGGGGCCCAACCGGGGTGCTCCCCCCGGGTGAGTCCGTTTGGCGTGAGTTCCAAGCCACGGCGGCCGCCGGCACACCACCAGGGCATAGGGAATTTTGGTCAGCCGAGGGGCTGCCTCGCCCCAGGCATAAGAAAGGCCCTGTGGGACAAAGGCTAGGGTTGCTTTCCGGAGGAGTCCCACATTGGGGCTGGTAGTGGCCAGGAGGCAGCGTCCAGACCCTTGTTTGGCCATGAGCGTGAGGCAGGTCCCAGGCCAAGAGCACCCTTGGGCAGTGTATGCGGCTCGACCTCACGCGGGAAAGGTATGCTTTTTCCAAGCCAAACCAGGCTTCTCCACACGCGAGGACGCCTTTGGAGGGATTTTCAAGCGATGGACACGCCCTGCCCTGCGTCACAACCAGGGCCAAGGGCGCGTCCGGGAGCCCGGGGCCTGCTTCCCACGCCTTATAGGAGAGGCCCAGGCGGGAACTAGGCTAGGGCCGCTTTCCGGAGCAAACCCGCCTCGGGGCAGGTGTTCCTCCACGGATTAGCATATCCTTTGACAGGAGGCCGCTTCCAGGCTCTGGCATTGTGGAGGTTGTGGGCCAGTTAACGTCCCAGATCGCCCCCGGCTCGGCACCGTGTGGCTGTATCGCCCTTGGGAAACGTGTGCATTGCCGAACCACATCGGGCTTCTCCACACAAGGGGAGCTGTTTGGAGGGATTCTCGAGCCAGGGCAATCCCCTGCACGCAAGCAGGGTGAAGGGAGCCTTGGGGAGCCTGGTGCCTGCCTCGCCTGATGTCCAGCAGAGGCCTTGCTGGAGAAAAGGCCAGGGCCGCTGTCCGGAGCAACCCCACACGGAGGCTGGGGTTCATTCACGGAGTAGACTGCCCGTGGCCCGGAGGCATCTGCCAGTCTCTTCTGGGGTCCAGTGAGTGGGGGATCGACCAGGCCAAGAGCACCCAAGCTTGCTGTGTGGTGTTGTCCCCTGCTTGGGAAGTGCATGCTTTTTCCGCCCACACCAGGCCTCGCCACACTCGTGGGCACGTTTGGAGTGCAGATCAAGCCCTGGCCACCCCCGGCCGACAACCGCGGCCAAGGGCGCATTGGGCAGGCTGGCGCCGTCGTTGCCGCAGCTATAGGAGAAGCCTAGCTGGGAAAAAGTCTAGGGTGGCTTTCGGGAGCAAAGCCCCATTGAGGCTGGTGTTTGGCCTCCGAGCCGAACATAGGTTTCCACGAGGCAGAGTGCCGGCTCCTGTTTCGCTTGAGTGCGTGAGCTGGGTAGCAGGCCAAGACGGCCCTGGCTCGGTGTAACCTGCTGCATCCCGCCTGGGAAGTGTCAGCATTTTCAAACCAAGCCAGGCTTCCCCACACAAGAGCCCGCGCTTGGAGTGCCTTGCACGCAGTGGGAAAGCCCTTGCACACACCCGGGGCCAAGGGAGCCCTGGGGAGCCAGGGGCCTGTCTGGCCTGAGCTTGCCAGAGGCCTACGTGCGACCACGGCTAGGGTGGCTTGGCACATCACAACCACATTGGGGCTGGCGTTGGTTCCCTGAGTAGGCCAGCGCTCGCCAGGAGACAGCCGTCCGCCTCTTCTTTGGTCGAGTGTGTCAGAGTGCCCCCAGGCCAGGATTGCCCTGGCTCAGCAGAGGCCCCTGCAGGCCGCTTGGGACACGTATGGGTTTTCACACCAAATCAGGCTTCTCCCCCCCAAGAGGACAGGTTTGGAGGGATTTTCAAACCCGGGGAGGCCCTGGCACACCACCGGGGCAAAGGGTGCATTGGGCAGCCGGCTGCCCGCTTCGCCTGAGTCTTCGGAGAGGCCTGGCTGGGCCAAAGGCTAGGCTTGCGCTCGGAAGCACGCCCCCCACTGCGGCGGGTGTTCGTTGGCTGAGCAGAATGTAAAATTGGCCAAGAGGACGCTTCCACCCTCTCTCTGGGTGTGTGGCGTTTGTGAGACCGCCACCAGGTGTGGCTCGCCCTTCCCTTGCTAAGCGATGATGCGTCCGACTTTCGAAAGAAGGCCTTTGGGGGGCCACATCCGGGGGCTCCCCGCAGGTGAGTCCGTTTGGAGTGATTTTCAAGCAATGGCAACCCCCTGCACACAACCAGGGCCAAGGGAGCTCTGGGGGAGCCGAGGCGGCTCCCCGCCCGAGGCCGAGGAGTGGCCGAGGTGGCAAAAGGCTGTAGGCGATGTCCAGAGCAAACCCACGTTGGGGCTGGCGTTCGTTCACTGGTACACCGTCATTTGCCAGGGGGGCAGCTTCCAGAGCCTTGCCTTGTCGTGTGTGTGAGCGAGAGCTCCCAGGCCAAGAGCGCCGAAGCTCAGTATGTATATGTGGCTCGATCCCACCTGTGAAACGGATGCCCTTGGATGCCAAAGCAGGCTCCTCCACACACGAGGACGCCTTTGGCATGAGTGGAAAGCAGGGGAAAGCCCCTGCACACCACTGGGGCCAAGGCCGCATTGGGCAGCCAGGGGCTTGCTTGCCCCGCCTGACTCTTCGGAGAGGCCTAGCTGGGGAGGAGGCTAGGCTTGCCTTCCGAGGCACGCGCGCAGTGTGTGGCTGGTGTTCACTCGATGAGGAGAAGGGAATTTGCCTGGAGGGAGCTTCCAGCCTCCGTGGTTGTGGGGTTTGTGAGACAGCCACCAGGCACTGAGGGCCCTTACCTTGCTTAGAGAGGATGTTTCCTACTTTGGGAAGAAGGCCTTTGGGGGCCCAACCGGGGTGCTCCCCCCGGGTGAGTCCGTTTGGCGTGAGTTCCAAGCCACGGCGGCCGCCGGCACACCACCAGGGCATAGGGAATTTTGGTCAGCCGAGGGGCTGCCTCGCCCCAGGCATAAGAAAGGCCCTGTGGGACAAAGGCTAGGGTTGCTTTCCGGAGGAGTCCCACATTGGGGCTGGTAGTGGCCAGGAGGCAGCGTCCAGACCCTTGTTTGGCCATGAGCGTGAGGCAGGTCCCAGGCCAAGAGCACCCTTGGGCAGTGTATGCGGCTCGACCTCACGCGGGAAAGGTATGCTTTTTCCAAGCCAAACCAGGCTTCTCCACACGCGAGGACGCCTTTGGAGGGATTTTCAAGCGATGGACACGCCCTGCCCTGCGTCACAACCAGGGCCAAGGGCGCGTCCGGGAGCCCGGGGCCTGCTTCCCACGCCTTATAGGAGAGGCCCAGGCGGGAACTAGGCTAGGGCCGCTTTCCGGAGCAAACCCGCCTCGGGGCAGGTGTTCCTCCACGGATTAGCATATCCTTTGACAGGAGGCCGCTTCCAGGCTCTGGCATTGTGGAGGTTGTGGGCCAGTTAACGTCCCAGATCGCCCCCGGCTCGGCACCGTGTGGCTGTATCGCCCTTGGGAAACGTGTGCATTGCCGAACCACATCGGGCTTCTCCACACAAGGGGAGCTGTTTGGAGGGATTCTCGAGCCAGGGCAATCCCCTGCACGCAAGCAGGGTGAAGGGAGCCTTGGGGAGCCTGGTGCCTGCCTCGCCTGATGTCCAGCAGAGGCCTTGCTGGAGAAAAGGCCAGGGCCGCTGTCCGGAGCAACCCCACACGGAGGCTGGGGTTCATTCACGGAGTAGACTGCCCGTGGCCCGGAGGCATCTGCCAGTCTCTTCTGGGGTCCAGTGAGTGGGGGATCGACCAGGCCAAGAGCACCCAAGCTTGCTGTGTGGTGTTGTCCCCTGCTTGGGAAGTGCATGCTTTTTCCGCCCACACCAGGCCTCGCCACACTCGTGGGCACGTTTGGAGTGCAGATCAAGCCCTGGCCACCCCCGGCCGACAACCGCGGCCAAGGGCGCATTGGGCAGGCTGGCGCCGTCGTTGCCGCAGCTATAGGAGAAGCCTAGCTGGGAAAAAGTCTAGGGTGGCTTTCGGGAGCAAAGCCCCATTGAGGCTGGTGTTTGGCCTCCGAGCCGAACATAGGTTTCCACGAGGCAGAGTGCGGGCTCCTGTTTCGCTTGAGTGCGTGAGCTGGGTAGCAGGCCAAGACGGCCCTGGCTCGGTGTAACCTGCTGCATCCCGCCTGGGAAGTGTCAGCATTTTCAAACCAAGCCAGGCTTCCCCACACAAGAGCCCGCGCTTGGAGTGCCTTGCACGCAGTGGGAAAGCCCTTGCACACACCCGGGGCCAAGGGAGCCCTGGGGAGCCAGGGGCCTGTCTGGCCTGAGCTTGCCAGAGGCCTACGTGCGACCACGGCTAGGGTGGCTTGGCACATCACAACCACATTGGGGCTGGCGTTGGTTCCCTGAGTAGGCCAGCGCTCGCCAGGAGACAGCCGTCCGCCTCTTCTTTGGTCGAGTGTGTCAGAGTGCCCCCAGGCCAGGATTGCCCTGGCTCAGCAGAGGCCCCTGCAGGCCGCTTGGGACACGTATGGGTTTTCAGACCAAATCAGGCTTCTCCCCCCCAAGAGGACAGGTTTGGAGGGATTTTCAAACCCGGGGAGGCCCTGGCACACCACCGGGGCAAAGGGTGCATTGGGCAGCCGGCTGCCCGCTTCGCCTGAGTCTTCGGAGAGGCCTGGCTGGGCCAAAGGCTAGGCTTGCGCTCGGAAGCACGCCCCCCACTGCGGCGGGTGTTCGTTGGCTGAGCAGAATGTAAAATTGGCCAAGAGGACGCTTCCACCCTCTCTCTGGGTGTGTGGCGTTTGTGAGACCGCCACCAGGTGTGGCTCGCCCTTCCCTTGCTAAGCGATGATGCGTCCGACTTTCGAAAGAAGGCCTTTGGGGGGCCACATCCGGGGGCTCCCCGCAGGTGAGTCCGTTTGGAGTGATTTTCAAGCAATGGCAACCCCCTGCACACAACCAGGGCCAAGGGAGCTCTGGGGGAGCCGAGGCGGCTCCCCGCCCGAGGCCGAGGAGTGGCCGAGGTGGCAAAAGGCTGTAGGCGATGTCCAGAGCAAACCCACGTTGGGGCTGGCGTTCGTTCACTGGTACACCGTCATTTGCCAGGGGGGCAGCTTCCAGAGCCTTGCCTTGTCGTGTGTGTGAGCGAGAGCTCCCAGGCCAAGAGCGCCGAAGCTCAGTATGTATATGTGGCTCGATCCCACCTGTGAAACGGATGCCCTTGGATGCCAAAGCAGGCTCCTCCACACACGAGGACGCCTTTGGCATGAGTGGAAAGCAGGGGAAAGCCCCTGCACACCACTGGGGCCAAGGCCGCATTGGGCAGCCAGGGGCTTGCTTGCCCCGCCTGACTCTTCGGAGAGGCCTAGCTGGGGAGGAGGCTAGGCTTGCCTTCCGAGGCACGCGCGCAGTGTGTGGCTGGTGTTCACTCGATGAGGAGAAGGGAATTTGCCTGGAGGGAGCTTCCAGCCTCCGTGGTTGTGGGGTTTGTGAGACAGCCACCAGGCACTGAGGGCCCTTACCTTGCTTAGAGAGGATGTTTCCTACTTTGGGAAGAAGGCCTTTGGGGGCCCAACCGGGGTGCTCCCCCCGGGTGAGTCCGTTTGGCGTGAGTTCCAAGCCACGGCGGCCGCCGGCACACCACCAGGGCATAGGGAATTTTGGTCAGCCGAGGGGCTGCCTCGCCCCAGGCATAAGAAAGGCCCTGTGGGACAAAGGCTAGGGTTGCTTTCCGGAGGAGTCCCACATTGGGGCTGGTAGTGGCCAGGAGGCAGCGTCCAGACCCTTGTTTGGCCATGAGCGTGAGGCAGGTCCCAGGCCAAGAGCACCCTTGGGCAGTGTATGCGGCTCGACCTCACGCGGGAAAGGTATGCTTTTTCCAAGCCAAACCAGGCTTCTCCACACGCGAGGACGCCTTTGGAGGGATTTTCAAGCGATGGACACGCCCTGCCCTGCGTCACAACCAGGGCCAAGGGCGCGTCCGGGAGCCCGGGGCCTGCTTCCCACGCCTTATAGGAGAGGCCCAGGCGGGAACTAGGCTAGGGCCGCTTTCCGGAGCAAACCCGCCTCGGGGCAGGTGTTCCTCCACGGATTAGCATATCCTTTGACAGGAGGCCGCTTCCAGGCTCTGGCATTGTGGAGGTTGTGGGCCAGTTAACGTCCCAGATCGCCCCCGGCTCGGCACCGTGTGGCTGTATCGCCCTTGGGAAACGTGTGCATTGCCGAACCACATCGGGCTTCTCCACACAAGGGGAGCTGTTTGGAGGGATTCTCGAGCCAGGGCAATCCCCTGCACGCAAGCAGGGTGAAGGGAGCCTTGGGGAGCCTGGTGCCTGCCTCGCCTGATGTCCAGCAGAGGCCTTGCTGGAGAAAAGGCCAGGGCCGCTGTCCGGAGCAACCCCACACGGAGGCTGGGGTTCATTCACGGAGTAGACTGCCCGTGGCCCGGAGGCATCTGCCAGTCTCTTCTGGGGTCCAGTGAGTGGGGGATCGACCAGGCCAAGAGCACCCAAGCTTGCTGTGTGGTGTTGTCCCCTGCTTGGGAAGTGCATGCTTTTTCCGCCCACACCAGGCCTCGCCACACTCGTGGGCACGTTTGGAGTGCAGATCAAGCCCTGGCCACCCCCGGCCGACAACCGCGGCCAAGGGCGCATTGGGCAGGCTGGCGCCGTCGTTGCCGCAGCTATAGGAGAAGCCTAGCTGGGAAAAAGTCTAGGGTGGCTTTCGGGAGCAAAGCCCCATTGAGGCTGGTGTTTGGCCTCCGAGCCGAACATAGGTTTCCACGAGGCAGAGTGCCGGCTCCTGTTTCGCTTGAGTGCGTGAGCTGGGTAGCAGGCCAAGACGGCCCTGGCTCGGTGTAACCTGCTGCATCCCGCCTGGGAAGTGTCAGCATTTTCAAACCAAGCCAGGCTTCCCCACACAAGAGCCCGCGCTTGGAGTGCCTTGCACGCAGTGGGAAAGCCCTTGCACACACCCGGGGCCAAGGGAGCCCTGGGGAGCCAGGGGCCTGTCTGGCCTGAGCTTGCCAGAGGCCTACGTGCGACCACGGCTAGGGTGGCTTGGCACATCACAACCACATTGGGGCTGGCGTTGGTTCCCTGAGTAGGCCAGCGCTCGCCAGGAGACAGCCGTCCGCCTCTTCTTTGGTCGAGTGTGTCAGAGTGCCCCCAGGCCAGGATTGCCCTGGCTCAGCAGAGGCCCCTGCAGGCCGCTTGGGACACGTATGGGTTTTCACACCAAATCAGGCTTCTCCCCCCCAAGAGGACAGGTTTGGAGGGATTTTCAAACCCGGGGAGGCCCTGGCACACCACCGGGGCAAAGGGTGCATTGGGCAGCCGGCTGCCCGCTTCGCCTGAGTCTTCGGAGAGGCCTGGCTGGGCCAAAGGCTAGGCTTGCGCTCGGAAGCACGCCCCCCACTGCGGCGGGTGTTCGTTGGCTGAGCAGAATGTAAAATTGGCCAAGAGGACGCTTCCACCCTCTCTCTGGGTGTGTGGCGTTTGTGAGACCGCCACCAGGTGTGGCTCGCCCTTCCCTTGCTAAGCGATGATGCGTCCGACTTTCGAAAGAAGGCCTTTGGGGGGCCACATCCGGGGGCTCCCCGCAGGTGAGTCCGTTTGGAGTGATTTTCAAGCAATGGCAACCCCCTGCACACAACCAGGGCCAAGGGAGCTCTGGGGGAGCCGAGGCGGCTCCCCGCCCGAGGCCGAGGAGTGGCCGAGGTGGCAAAAGGCTGTAGGCGATGTCCAGAGCAAACCCACGTTGGGGCTGGCGTTCGTTCACTGGTACACCGTCATTTGCCAGGGGGGCAGCTTCCAGAGCCTTGCCTTGTCGTGTGTGTGAGCGAGAGCTCCCAGGCCAAGAGCGCCGAAGCTCAGTATGTATATGTGGCTCGATCCCACCTGTGAAACGGATGCCCTTGGATGCCAAAGCAGGCTCCTCCACACACGAGGACGCCTTTGGCATGAGTGGAAAGCAGGGGAAAGCCCCTGCACACCACTGGGGCCAAGGCCGCATTGGGCAGCCAGGGGCTTGCTTGCCCCGCCTGACTCTTCGGAGAGGCCTAGCTGGGGAGGAGGCTAGGCTTGCCTTCCGAGGCACGCGCGCAGTGTGTGGCTGGTGTTCACTCGATGAGGAGAAGGGAATTTGCCTGGAGGGAGCTTCCAGCCTCCGTGGTTGTGGGGTTTGTGAGACAGCCACCAGGCACTGAGGGCCCTTACCTTGCTTAGAGAGGATGTTTCCTACTTTGGGAAGAAGGCCTTTGGGGGCCCAACCGGGGTGCTCCCCCCGGGTGAGTCCGTTTGGCGTGAGTTCCAAGCCACGGCGGCCGCCGGCACACCACCAGGGCATAGGGAATTTTGGTCAGCCGAGGGGCTGCCTCGCCCCAGGCATAAGAAAGGCCCTGTGGGACAAAGGCTAGGGTTGCTTTCCGGAGGAGTCCCACATTGGGGCTGGTAGTGGCCAGGAGGCAGCGTCCAGACCCTTGTTTGGCCATGAGCGTGAGGCAGGTCCCAGGCCAAGAGCACCCTTGGGCAGTGTATGCGGCTCGACCTCACGCGGGAAAGGTATGCTTTTTCCAAGCCAAACCAGGCTTCTCCACACGCGAGGACGCCTTTGGAGGGATTTTCAAGCGATGGACACGCCCTGCCCTGCGTCACAACCAGGGCCAAGGGCGCGTCCGGGAGCCCGGGGCCTGCTTCCCACGCCTTATAGGAGAGGCCCAGGCGGGAACTAGGCTAGGGCCGCTTTCCGGAGCAAACCCGCCTCGGGGCAGGTGTTCCTCCACGGATTAGCATATCCTTTGACAGGAGGCCGCTTCCAGGCTCTGGCATTGTGGAGGTTGTGGGCCAGTTAACGTCCCAGATCGCCCCCGGCTCGGCACCGTGTGGCTGTATCGCCCTTGGGAAACGTGTGCATTGCCGAACCACATCGGGCTTCTCCACACAAGGGGAGCTGTTTGGAGGGATTCTCGAGCCAGGGCAATCCCCTGCACGCAAGCAGGGTGAAGGGAGCCTTGGGGAGCCTGGTGCCTGCCTCGCCTGATGTCCAGCAGAGGCCTTGCTGGAGAAAAGGCCAGGGCCGCTGTCCGGAGCAACCCCACACGGAGGCTGGGGTTCATTCACGGAGTAGACTGCCCGTGGCCCGGAGGCATCTGCCAGTCTCTTCTGGGGTCCAGTGAGTGGGGGATCGACCAGGCCAAGAGCACCCAAGCTTGCTGTGTGGTGTTGTCCCCTGCTTGGGAAGTGCATGCTTTTTCCGCCCACACCAGGCCTCGCCACACTCGTGGGCACGTTTGGAGTGCAGATCAAGCCCTGGCCACCCCCGGCCGACAACCGCGGCCAAGGGCGCATTGGGCAGGCTGGCGCCGTCGTTGCCGCAGCTATAGGAGAAGCCTAGCTGGGAAAAAGTCTAGGGTGGCTTTCGGGAGCAAAGCCCCATTGAGGCTGGTGTTTGGCCTCCGAGCCGAACATAGGTTTCCACGAGGCAGAGTGCGGGCTCCTGTTTCGCTTGAGTGCGTGAGCTGGGTAGCAGGCCAAGACGGCCCTGGCTCGGTGTAACCTGCTGCATCCCGCCTGGGAAGTGTCAGCATTTTCAAACCAAGCCAGGCTTCCCCACACAAGAGCCCGCGCTTGGAGTGCCTTGCACGCAGTGGGAAAGCCCTTGCACACACCCGGGGCCAAGGGAGCCCTGGGGAGCCAGGGGCCTGTCTGGCCTGAGCTTGCCAGAGGCCTACGTGCGACCACGGCTAGGGTGGCTTGGCACATCACAACCACATTGGGGCTGGCGTTGGTTCCCTGAGTAGGCCAGCGCTCGCCAGGAGACAGCCGTCCGCCTCTTCTTTGGTCGAGTGTGTCAGAGTGCCCCCAGGCCAGGATTGCCCTGGCTCAGCAGAGGCCCCTGCAGGCCGCTTGGGACACGTATGGGTTTTCAGACCAAATCAGGCTTCTCCCCCCCAAGAGGACAGGTTTGGAGGGATTTTCAAACCCGGGGAGGCCCTGGCACACCACCGGGGCAAAGGGTGCATTGGGCAGCCGGCTGCCCGCTTCGCCTGAGTCTTCGGAGAGGCCTGGCTGGGCCAAAGGCTAGGCTTGCGCTCGGAAGCACGCCCCCCACTGCGGCGGGTGTTCGTTGGCTGAGCAGAATGTAAAATTGGCCAAGAGGACGCTTCCACCCTCTCTCTGGGTGTGTGGCGTTTGTGAGACCGCCACCAGGTGTGGCTCGCCCTTCCCTTGCTAAGCGATGATGCGTCCGACTTTCGAAAGAAGGCCTTTGGGGGGCCACATCCGGGGGCTCCCCGCAGGTGAGTCCGTTTGGAGTGATTTTCAAGCAATGGCAACCCCCTGCACACAACCAGGGCCAAGGGAGCTCTGGGGGAGCCGAGGCGGCTCCCCGCCCGAGGCCGAGGAGTGGCCGAGGTGGCAAAAGGCTGTAGGCGATGTCCAGAGCAAACCCACGTTGGGGCTGGCGTTCGTTCACTGGTACACCGTCATTTGCCAGGGGGGCAGCTTCCAGAGCCTTGCCTTGTCGTGTGTGTGAGCGAGAGCTCCCAGGCCAAGAGCGCCGAAGCTCAGTATGTATATGTGGCTCGATCCCACCTGTGAAACGGATGCCCTTGGATGCCAAAGCAGGCTCCTCCACACACGAGGACGCCTTTGGCATGAGTGGAAAGCAGGGGAAAGCCCCTGCACACCACTGGGGCCAAGGCCGCATTGGGCAGCCAGGGGCTTGCTTGCCCCGCCTGACTCTTCGGAGAGGCCTAGCTGGGGAGGAGGCTAGGCTTGCCTTCCGAGGCACGCGCGCAGTGTGTGGCTGGTGTTCACTCGATGAGGAGAAGGGAATTTGCCTGGAGGGAGCTTCCAGCCTCCGTGGTTGTGGGGTTTGTGAGACAGCCACCAGGCACTGAGGGCCCTTACCTTGCTTAGAGAGGATGTTTCCTACTTTGGGAAGAAGGCCTTTGGGGGCCCAACCGGGGTGCTCCCCCCGGGTGAGTCCGTTTGGCGTGAGTTCCAAGCCACGGCGGCCGCCGGCACACCACCAGGGCATAGGGAATTTTGGTCAGCCGAGGGGCTGCCTCGCCCCAGGCATAAGAAAGGCCCTGTGGGACAAAGGCTAGGGTTGCTTTCCGGAGGAGTCCCACATTGGGGCTGGTAGTGGCCAGGAGGCAGCGTCCAGACCCTTGTTTGGCCATGAGCGTGAGGCAGGTCCCAGGCCAAGAGCACCCTTGGGCAGTGTATGCGGCTCGACCTCACGCGGGAAAGGTATGCTTTTTCCAAGCCAAACCAGGCTTCTCCACACGCGAGGACGCCTTTGGAGGGATTTTCAAGCGATGGACACGCCCTGCCCTGCGTCACAACCAGGGCCAAGGGCGCGTCCGGGAGCCCGGGGCCTGCTTCCCACGCCTTATAGGAGAGGCCCAGGCGGGAACTAGGCTAGGGCCGCTTTCCGGAGCAAACCCGCCTCGGGGCAGGTGTTCCTCCACGGATTAGCATATCCTTTGACAGGAGGCCGCTTCCAGGCTCTGGCATTGTGGAGGTTGTGGGCCAGTTAACGTCCCAGATCGCCCCCGGCTCGGCACCGTGTGGCTGTATCGCCCTTGGGAAACGTGTGCATTGCCGAACCACATCGGGCTTCTCCACACAAGGGGAGCTGTTTGGAGGGATTCTCGAGCCAGGGCAATCCCCTGCACGCAAGCAGGGTGAAGGGAGCCTTGGGGAGCCTGGTGCCTGCCTCGCCTGATGTCCAGCAGAGGCCTTGCTGGAGAAAAGGCCAGGGCCGCTGTCCGGAGCAACCCCACACGGAGGCTGGGGTTCATTCACGGAGTAGACTGCCCGTGGCCCGGAGGCATCTGCCAGTCTCTTCTGGGGTCCAGTGAGTGGGGGATCGACCAGGCCAAGAGCACCCAAGCTTGCTGTGTGGTGTTGTCCCCTGCTTGGGAAGTGCATGCTTTTTCCGCCCACACCAGGCCTCGCCACACTCGTGGGCACGTTTGGAGTGCAGATCAAGCCCTGGCCACCCCCGGCCGACAACCGCGGCCAAGGGCGCATTGGGCAGGCTGGCGCCGTCGTTGCCGCAGCTATAGGAGAAGCCTAGCTGGGAAAAAGTCTAGGGTGGCTTTCGGGAGCAAAGCCCCATTGAGGCTGGTGTTTGGCCTCCGAGCCGAACATAGGTTTCCACGAGGCAGAGTGCGGGCTCCTGTTTCGCTTGAGTGCGTGAGCTGGGTAGCAGGCCAAGACGGCCCTGGCTCGGTGTAACCTGCTGCATCCCGCCTGGGAAGTGTCAGCATTTTCAAACCAAGCCAGGCTTCCCCACACAAGAGCCCGCGCTTGGAGTGCCTTGCACGCAGTGGGAAAGCCCTTGCACACACCCGGGGCCAAGGGAGCCCTGGGGAGCCAGGGGCCTGTCTGGCCTGAGCTTGCCAGAGGCCTACGTGCGACCACGGCTAGGGTGGCTTGGCACATCACAACCACATTGGGGCTGGCGTTGGTTCCCTGAGTAGGCCAGCGCTCGCCAGGAGACAGCCGTCCGCCTCTTCTTTGGTCGAGTGTGTCAGAGTGCCCCCAGGCCAGGATTGCCCTGGCTCAGCAGAGGCCCCTGCAGGCCGCTTGGGACACGTATGGGTTTTCACACCAAATCAGGCTTCTCCCCCCCAAGAGGACAGGTTTGGAGGGATTTTCAAACCCGGGGAGGCCCTGGCACACCACCGGGGCAAAGGGTGCATTGGGCAGCCGGCTGCCCGCTTCGCCTGAGTCTTCGGAGAGGCCTGGCTGGGCCAAAGGCTAGGCTTGCGCTCGGAAGCACGCCCCCCACTGCGGCGGGTGTTCGTTGGCTGAGCAGAATGTAAAATTGGCCAAGAGGACGCTTCCACCCTCTCTCTGGGTGTGTGGCGTTTGTGAGACCGCCACCAGGTGTGGCTCGCCCTTCCCTTGCTAAGCGATGATGCGTCCGACTTTCGAAAGAAGGCCTTTGGGGGGCCACATCCGGGGGCTCCCCGCAGGTGAGTCCGTTTGGAGTGATTTTCAAGCAATGGCAACCCCCTGCACACAACCAGGGCCAAGGGAGCTCTGGGGGAGCCGAGGCGGCTCCCCGCCCGAGGCCGAGGAGTGGCCGAGGTGGCAAAAGGCTGTAGGCGATGTCCAGAGCAAACCCACGTTGGGGCTGGCGTTCGTTCACTGGTACACCGTCATTTGCCAGGGGGGCAGCTTCCAGAGCCTTGCCTTGTCGTGTGTGTGAGCGAGAGCTCCCAGGCCAAGAGCGCCGAAGCTCAGTATGTATATGTGGCTCGATCCCACCTGTGAAACGGATGCCCTTGGATGCCAAAGCAGGCTCCTCCACACACGAGGACGCCTTTGGCATGAGTGGAAAGCAGGGGAAAGCCCCTGCACACCACTGGGGCCAAGGCCGCATTGGGCAGCCAGGGGCTTGCTTGCCCCGCCTGACTCTTCGGAGAGGCCTAGCTGGGGAGGAGGCTAGGCTTGCCTTCCGAGGCACGCGCGCAGTGTGTGGCTGGTGTTCACTCGATGAGGAGAAGGGAATTTGCCTGGAGGGAGCTTCCAGCCTCCGTGGTTGTGGGGTTTGTGAGACAGCCACCAGGCACTGAGGGCCCTTACCTTGCTTAGAGAGGATGTTTCCTACTTTGGGAAGAAGGCCTTTGGGGGCCCAACCGGGGTGCTCCCCCCGGGTGAGTCCGTTTGGCGTGAGTTCCAAGCCACGGCGGCCGCCGGCACACCACCAGGGCATAGGGAATTTTGGTCAGCCGAGGGGCTGCCTCGCCCCAGGCATAAGAAAGGCCCTGTGGGACAAAGGCTAGGGTTGCTTTCCGGAGGAGTCCCACATTGGGGCTGGTAGTGGCCAGGAGGCAGCGTCCAGACCCTTGTTTGGCCATGAGCGTGAGGCAGGTCCCAGGCCAAGAGCACCCTTGGGCAGTGTATGCGGCTCGACCTCACGCGGGAAAGGTATGCTTTTTCCAAGCCAAACCAGGCTTCTCCACACGCGAGGACGCCTTTGGAGGGATTTTCAAGCGATGGACACGCCCTGCCCTGCGTCACAACCAGGGCCAAGGGCGCGTCCGGGAGCCCGGGGCCTGCTTCCCACGCCTTATAGGAGAGGCCCAGGCGGGAACTAGGCTAGGGCCGCTTTCCGGAGCAAACCCGCCTCGGGGCAGGTGTTCCTCCACGGATTAGCATATCCTTTGACAGGAGGCCGCTTCCAGGCTCTGGCATTGTGGAGGTTGTGGGCCAGTTAACGTCCCAGATCGCCCCCGGCTCGGCACCGTGTGGCTGTATCGCCCTTGGGAAACGTGTGCATTGCCGAACCACATCGGGCTTCTCCACACAAGGGGAGCTGTTTGGAGGGATTCTCGAGCCAGGGCAATCCCCTGCACGCAAGCAGGGTGAAGGGAGCCTTGGGGAGCCTGGTGCCTGCCTCGCCTGATGTCCAGCAGAGGCCTTGCTGGAGAAAAGGCCAGGGCCGCTGTCCGGAGCAACCCCACACGGAGGCTGGGGTTCATTCACGGAGTAGACTGCCCGTGGCCCGGAGGCATCTGCCAGTCTCTTCTGGGGTCCAGTGAGTGGGGGATCGACCAGGCCAAGAGCACCCAAGCTTGCTGTGTGGTGTTGTCCCCTGCTTGGGAAGTGCATGCTTTTTCCGCCCACACCAGGCCTCGCCACACTCGTGGGCACGTTTGGAGTGCAGATCAAGCCCTGGCCACCCCCGGCCGACAACCGCGGCCAAGGGCGCATTGGGCAGGCTGGCGCCGTCGTTGCCGCAGCTATAGGAGAAGCCTAGCTGGGAAAAAGTCTAGGGTGGCTTTCGGGAGCAAAGCCCCATTGAGGCTGGTGTTTGGCCTCCGAGCCGAACATAGGTTTCCACGAGGCAGAGTGCGGGCTCCTGTTTCGCTTGAGTGCGTGAGCTGGGTAGCAGGCCAAGACGGCCCTGGCTCGGTGTAACCTGCTGCATCCCGCCTGGGAAGTGTCAGCATTTTCAAACCAAGCCAGGCTTCCCCACACAAGAGCCCGCGCTTGGAGTGCCTTGCACGCAGTGGGAAAGCCCTTGCACACACCCGGGGCCAAGGGAGCCCTGGGGAGCCAGGGGCCTCTCTGGCCTGAGCTTGCCAGAGGCCTACGTGCGACCACGGCTAGGGTGGCTTGGCACATCACAACCACATTGGGGCTGGCGTTGGTTCCCTGAGTAGGCCAGCGCTCGCCAGGAGACAGCCGTCCGCCTCTTCTTTGGTCGAGTGTGTCAGAGTGCCCCCAGGCCAGGATTGCCCTGGCTCAGCAGAGGCCCCTGCAGGCCGCTTGGGACACGTATGGGTTTTCACACCAAATCAGGCTTCTCCCCCCCAAGAGGACAGGTTTGGAGGGATTTTCAAACCCGGGGAGGCCCTGGCACACCACCGGGGCAAAGGGTGCATTGGGCAGCCGGCTGCCCGCTTCGCCTGAGTCTTCGGAGAGGCCTGGCTGGGCCAAAGGCTAGGCTTGCGCTCGGAAGCACGCCCCCCACTGCGGCGGGTGTTCGTTGGCTGAGCAGAATGTAAAATTGGCCAAGAGGACGCTTCCACCCTCTCTCTGGGTGTGTGGCGTTTGTGAGACCGCCACCAGGTGTGGCTCGCCCTTCCCTTGCTAAGCGATGATGCGTCCGACTTTCGAAAGAAGGCCTTTGGGGGGCCACATCCGGGGGCTCCCCGCAGGTGAGTCCGTTTGGAGTGATTTTCAAGCAATGGCAACCCCCTGCACACAACCAGGGCCAAGGGAGCTCTGGGGGAGCCGAGGCGGCTCCCCGCCCGAGGCCGAGGAGTGGCCGAGGTGGCAAAAGGCTGTAGGCGATGTCCAGAGCAAACCCACGTTGGGGCTGGCGTTCGTTCACTGGTACACCGTCATTTGCCAGGGGGGCAGCTTCCAGAGCCTTGCCTTGTCGTGTGTGTGAGCGAGAGCTCCCAGGCCAAGAGCGCCGAAGCTCAGTATGTATATGTGGCTCGATCCCACCTGTGAAACGGATGCCCTTGGATGCCAAAGCAGGCTCCTCCACACACGAGGACGCCTTTGGCATGAGTGGAAAGCAGGGGAAAGCCCCTGCACACCACTGGGGCCAAGGCCGCATTGGGCAGCCAGGGGCTTGCTTGCCCCGCCTGACTCTTCGGAGAGGCCTAGCTGGGGAGGAGGCTAGGCTTGCCTTCCGAGGCACGCGCGCAGTGTGTGGCTGGTGTTCACTCGATGAGGAGAAGGGAATTTGCCTGGAGGGAGCTTCCAGCCTCCGTGGTTGTGGGGTTTGTGAGACAGCCACCAGGCACTGAGGGCCCTTACCTTGCTTAGAGAGGATGTTTCCTACTTTGGGAAGAAGGCCTTTGGGGGCCCAACCGGGGTGCTCCCCCCGGGTGAGTCCGTTTGGCGTGAGTTCCAAGCCACGGCGGCCGCCGGCACACCACCAGGGCATAGGGAATTTTGGTCAGCCGAGGGGCTGCCTCGCCCCAGGCATAAGAAAGGCCCTGTGGGACAAAGGCTAGGGTTGCTTTCCGGAGGAGTCCCACATTGGGGCTGGTAGTGGCCAGGAGGCAGCGTCCAGACCCTTGTTTGGCCATGAGCGTGAGGCAGGTCCCAGGCCAAGAGCACCCTTGGGCAGTGTATGCGGCTCGACCTCACGCGGGAAAGGTATGCTTTTTCCAAGCCAAACCAGGCTTCTCCACACGCGAGGACGCCTTTGGAGGGATTTTCAAGCGATGGACACGCCCTGCCCTGCGTCACAACCAGGGCCAAGGGCGCGTCCGGGAGCCCGGGGCCTGCTTCCCACGCCTTATAGGAGAGGCCCAGGCGGGAACTAGGCTAGGGCCGCTTTCCGGAGCAAACCCGCCTCGGGGCAGGTGTTCCTCCACGGATTAGCATATCCTTTGACAGGAGGCCGCTTCCAGGCTCTGGCATTGTGGAGGTTGTGGGCCAGTTAACGTCCCAGATCGCCCCCGGCTCGGCACCGTGTGGCTGTATCGCCCTTGGGAAACGTGTGCATTGCCGAACCACATCGGGCTTCTCCACACAAGGGGAGCTGTTTGGAGGGATTCTCGAGCCAGGGCAATCCCCTGCACGCAAGCAGGGTGAAGGGAGCCTTGGGGAGCCTGGTGCCTGCCTCGCCTGATGTCCAGCAGAGGCCTTGCTGGAGAAAAGGCCAGGGCCGCTGTCCGGAGCAACCCCACACGGAGGCTGGGGTTCATTCACGGAGTAGACTGCCCGTGGCCCGGAGGCATCTGCCAGTCTCTTCTGGGGTCCAGTGAGTGGGGGATCGACCAGGCCAAGAGCACCCAAGCTTGCTGTGTGGTGTTGTCCCCTGCTTGGGAAGTGCATGCTTTTTCCGCCCACACCAGGCCTCGCCACACTCGTGGGCACGTTTGGAGTGCAGATCAAGCCCTGGCCACCCCCGGCCGACAACTGCGGCCAAGGGCGCATTGGGCAGGCTGGCGCCGTCGTTGCCGCAGCTATAGGAGAAGCCTAGCTGGGAAAAAGTCTAGGGTGGCTTTCGGGAGCAAAGCCCCATTGAGGCTGGTGTTTGGCCTCCGAGCCGAACATAGGTTTCCACGAGGCAGAGTGCGGGCTCCTGTTTCGCTTGAGTGCGTGAGCTGGGTAGCAGGCCAAGACGGCCCTGGCTCGGTGTAACCTGCTGCATCCCGCCTGGGAAGTGTCAGCATTTTCAAACCAAGCCAGGCTTCCCCACACAAGAGCCCGCGCTTGGAGTGCCTTGCACGCAGTGGGAAAGCCCTTGCACACACCCGGGGCCAAGGGAGCCCTGGGGAGCCAGGGGCCTGTCTGGCCTGAGCTTGCCAGAGGCCTACGTGCGACCACGGCTAGGGTGGCTTGGCACATCACAACCACATTGGGGCTGGCGTTGGTTCCCTGAGTAGGCCAGCGCTCGCCAGGAGACAGCCGTCCGCCTCTTCTTTGGTCGAGTGTGTCAGAGTGCCCCCAGGCCAGGATTGCCCTGGCTCAGCAGAGGCCCCTGCAGGCCGCTTGGGACACGTATGGGTTTTCACACCAAATCAGGCTTCTCCCCCCCAAGAGGACAGGTTTGGAGGGATTTTCAAACCCGGGGAGGCCCTGGCACACCACCGGGGCAAAGGGTGCATTGGGCAGCCGGCTGCCCGCTTCGCCTGAGTCTTCGGAGAGGCCTGGCTGGGCCAAAGGCTAGGCTTGCGCTCGGAAGCACGCCCCCCACTGCGGCGGGTGTTCGTTGGCTGAGCAGAATGTAAAATTGGCCAAGAGGACGCTTCCACCCTCTCTCTGGGTGTGTGGCGTTTGTGAGACCGCCACCAGGTGTGGCTCGCCCTTCCCTTGCTAAGCGATGATGCGTCCGACTTTCGAAAGAAGGCCTTTGGGGGGCCACATCCGGGGGCTCCCCGCAGGTGAGTCCGTTTGGAGTGATTTTCAAGCAATGGCAACCCCCTGCACACAACCAGGGCCAAGGGAGCTCTGGGGGAGCCGAGGCGGCTCCCCGCCCGAGGCCGAGGAGTGGCCGAGGTGGCAAAAGGCTGTAGGCGATGTCCAGAGCAAACCCACGTTGGGGCTGGCGTTCGTTCACTGGTACACCGTCATTTGCCAGGGGGGCAGCTTCCAGAGCCTTGCCTTGTCGTGTGTGTGAGCGAGAGCTCCCAGGCCAAGAGCGCCGAAGCTCAGTATGTATATGTGGCTCGATCCCACCTGTGAAACGGATGCCCTTGGATGCCAAAGCAGGCTCCTCCACACACGAGGACGCCTTTGGCATGAGTGGAAAGCAGGGGAAAGCCCCTGCACACCACTGGGGCCAAGGCCGCATTGGGCAGCCAGGGGCTTGCTTGCCCCGCCTGACTCTTCGGAGAGGCCTAGCTGGGGAGGAGGCTAGGCTTGCCTTCCGAGGCACGCGCGCAGTGTGTGGCTGGTGTTCACTCGATGAGGAGAAGGGAATTTGCCTGGAGGGAGCTTCCAGCCTCCGTGGTTGTGGGGTTTGTGAGACAGCCACCAGGCACTGAGGGCCCTTACCTTGCTTAGAGAGGATGTTTCCTACTTTGGGAAGAAGGCCTTTGGGGGCCCAACCGGGGTGCTCCCCCCGGGTGAGTCCGTTTGGCGTGAGTTCCAAGCCACGGCGGCCGCCGGCACACCACCAGGGCATAGGGAATTTTGGTCAGCCGAGGGGCTGCCTCGCCCCAGGCATAAGAAAGGCCCTGTGGGACAAAGGCTAGGGTTGCTTTCCGGAGGAGTCCCACATTGGGGCTGGTAGTGGCCAGGAGGCAGCGTCCAGACCCTTGTTTGGCCATGAGCGTGAGGCAGGTCCCAGGCCAAGAGCACCCTTGGGCAGTGTATGCGGCTCGACCTCACGCGGGAAAGGTATGCTTTTTCCAAGCCAAACCAGGCTTCTCCACACGCGAGGACGCCTTTGGAGGGATTTTCAAGCGATGGACACGCCCTGCCCTGCGTCACAACCAGGGCCAAGGGCGCGTCCGGGAGCCCGGGGCCTGCTTCCCACGCCTTATAGGAGAGGCCCAGGCGGGAACTAGGCTAGGGCCGCTTTCCGGAGCAAACCCGCCTCGGGGCAGGTGTTCCTCCACGGATTAGCATATCCTTTGACAGGAGGCCGCTTCCAGGCTCTGGCATTGTGGAGGTTGTGGGCCAGTTAACGTCCCAGATCGCCCCCGGCTCGGCACCGTGTGGCTGTATCGCCCTTGGGAAACGTGTGCATTGCCGAACCACATCGGGCTTCTCCACACAAGGGGAGCTGTTTGGAGGGATTCTCGAGCCAGGGCAATCCCCTGCACGCAAGCAGGGTGAAGGGAGCCTTGGGGAGCCTGGTGCCTGCCTCGCCTGATGTCCAGCAGAGGCCTTGCTGGAGAAAAGGCCAGGGCCGCTGTCCGGAGCAACCCCACACGGAGGCTGGGGTTCATTCACGGAGTAGACTGCCCGTGGCCCGGAGGCATCTGCCAGTCTCTTCTGGGGTCCAGTGAGTGGGGGATCGACCAGGCCAAGAGCACCCAAGCTTGCTGTGTGGTGTTGTCCCCTGCTTGGGAAGTGCATGCTTTTTCCGCCCACACCAGGCCTCGCCACACTCGTGGGCACGTTTGGAGTGCAGATCAAGCCCTGGCCACCCCCGGCCGACAACCGCGGCCAAGGGCGCATTGGGCAGGCTGGCGCCGTCGTTGCCGCAGCTATAGGAGAAGCCTAGCTGGGAAAAAGTCTAGGGTGGCTTTCGGGAGCAAAGCCCCATTGAGGCTGGTGTTTGGCCTCCGAGCCGAACATAGGTTTCCACGAGGCAGAGTGCGGGCTCCTGTTTCGCTTGAGTGCGTGAGCTGGGTAGCAGGCCAAGACGGCCCTGGCTCGGTGTAACCTGCTGCATCCCGCCTGGGAAGTGTCAGCATTTTCAAACCAAGCCAGGCTTCCCCACACAAGAGCCCGCGCTTGGAGTGCCTTGCACGCAGTGGGAAAGCCCTTGCACACACCCGGGGCCAAGGGAGCCCTGGGGAGCCAGGGGCCTGTCTGGCCTGAGCTTGCCAGAGGCCTACGTGCGACCACGGCTAGGGTGGCTTGGCACATCACAACCACATTGGGGCTGGCGTTGGTTCCCTGAGTAGGCCAGCGCTCGCCAGGAGACAGCCGTCCGCCTCTTCTTTGGTCGAGTGTGTCAGAGTGCCCCCAGGCCAGGATTGCCCTGGCTCAGCAGAGGCCCCTGCAGGCCGCTTGGGACACGTATGGGTTTTCACACCAAATCAGGCTTCTCCCCCCCAAGAGGACAGGTTTGGAGGGATTTTCAAACCCGGGGAGGCCCTGGCACACCACCGGGGCAAAGGGTGCATTGGGCAGCCGGCTGCCCGCTTCGCCTGAGTCTTCGGAGAGGCCTGGCTGGGCCAAAGGCTAGGCTTGCGCTCGGAAGCACGCCCCCCACTGCGGCGGGTGTTCGTTGGCTGAGCAGAATGTAAAATTGGCCAAGAGGACGCTTCCACCCTCTCTCTGGGTGTGTGGCGTTTGTGAGACCGCCACCAGGTGTGGCTCGCCCTTCCCTTGCTAAGCGATGATGCGTCCGACTTTCGAAAGAAGGCCTTTGGGGGGCCACATCCGGGGGCTCCCCGCAGGTGAGTCCGTTTGGAGTGATTTTCAAGCAATGGCAACCCCCTGCACACAACCAGGGCCAAGGGAGCTCTGGGGGAGCCGAGGCGGCTCCCCGCCCGAGGCCGAGGAGTGGCCGAGGTGGCAAAAGGCTGTAGGCGATGTCCAGAGCAAACCCACGTTGGGGCTGGCGTTCGTTCACTGGTACACCGTCATTTGCCAGGGGGGCAGCTTCCAGAGCCTTGCCTTGTCGTGTGTGTGAGCGAGAGCTCCCAGGCCAAGAGCGCCGAAGCTCAGTATGTATATGTGGCTCGATCCCACCTGTGAAACGGATGCCCTTGGATGCCAAAGCAGGCTCCTCCACACACGAGGACGCCTTTGGCATGAGTGGAAAGCAGGGGAAAGCCCCTGCACACCACTGGGGCCAAGGCCGCATTGGGCAGCCAGGGGCTTGCTTGCCCCGCCTGACTCTTCGGAGAGGCCTAGCTGGGGAGGAGGCTAGGCTTGCCTTCCGAGGCACGCGCGCAGTGTGTGGCTGGTGTTCACTCGATGAGGAGAAGGGAATTTGCCTGGAGGGAGCTTCCAGCCTCCGTGGTTGTGGGGTTTGTGAGACAGCCACCAGGCACTGAGGGCCCTTACCTTGCTTAGAGAGGATGTTTCCTACTTTGGGAAGAAGGCCTTTGGGGGCCCAACCGGGGTGCTCCCCCCGGGTGAGTCCGTTTGGCGTGAGTTCCAAGCCACGGCGGCCGCCGGCACACCACCAGGGCATAGGGAATTTTGGTCAGCCGAGGGGCTGCCTCGCCCCAGGCATAAGAAAGGCCCTGTGGGACAAAGGCTAGGGTTGCTTTCCGGAGGAGTCCCACATTGGGGCTGGTAGTGGCCAGGAGGCAGCGTCCAGACCCTTGTTTGGCCATGAGCGTGAGGCAGGTCCCAGGCCAAGAGCACCCTTGGGCAGTGTATGCGGCTCGACCTCACGCGGGAAAGGTATGCTTTTTCCAAGCCAAACCAGGCTTCTCCACACGCGAGGACGCCTTTGGAGGGATTTTCAAGCGATGGACACGCCCTGCCCTGCGTCACAACCAGGGCCAAGGGCGCGTCCGGGAGCCCGGGGCCTGCTTCCCACGCCTTATAGGAGAGGCCCAGGCGGGAACTAGGCTAGGGCCGCTTTCCGGAGCAAACCCGCCTCGGGGCAGGTGTTCCTCCACGGATTAGCATATCCTTTGACAGGAGGCCGCTTCCAGGCTCTGGCATTGTGGAGGTTGTGGGCCAGTTAACGTCCCAGATCGCCCCCGGCTCGGCACCGTGTGGCTGTATCGCCCTTGGGAAACGTGTGCATTGCCGAACCACATCGGGCTTCTCCACACAAGGGGAGCTGTTTGGAGGGATTCTCGAGCCAGGGCAATCCCCTGCACGCAAGCAGGGTGAAGGGAGCCTTGGGGAGCCTGGTGCCTGCCTCGCCTGATGTCCAGCAGAGGCCTTGCTGGAGAAAAGGCCAGGGCCGCTGTCCGGAGCAACCCCACACGGAGGCTGGGGTTCATTCACGGAGTAGACTGCCCGTGGCCCGGAGGCATCTGCCAGTCTCTTCTGGGGTCCAGTGAGTGGGGGATCGACCAGGCCAAGAGCACCCAAGCTTGCTGTGTGGTGTTGTCCCCTGCTTGGGAAGTGCATGCTTTTTCCGCCCACACCAGGCCTCGCCACACTCGTGGGCACGTTTGGAGTGCAGATCAAGCCCTGGCCACCCCCGGCCGACAACCGCGGCCAAGGGCGCATTGGGCAGGCTGGCGCCGTCGTTGCCGCAGCTATAGGAGAAGCCTAGCTGGGAAAAAGTCTAGGGTGGCTTTCGGGAGCAAAGCCCCATTGAGGCTGGTGTTTGGCCTCCGAGCCGAACATAGGTTTCCACGAGGCAGAGTGCGGGCTCCTGTTTCGCTTGAGTGCGTGAGCTGGGTAGCAGGCCAAGACGGCCCTGGCTCGGTGTAACCTGCTGCATCCCGCCTGGGAAGTGTCAGCATTTTCAAACCAAGCCAGGCTTCCCCACACAAGAGCCCGCGCTTGGAGTGCCTTGCACGCAGTGGGAAAGCCCTTGCACACACCTGGGGCCAAGGGAGCCCTGGGGAGCCAGGGGCCTGTCTGGCCTGAGCTTGCCAGAGGCCTACGTGCGACCACGGCTAGGGTGGCTTGGCACATCACAACCACATTGGGGCTGGCGTTGGTTCCCTGAGTAGGCCAGCGCTCGCCAGGAGACAGCCGTCCGCCTCTTCTTTGGTCGAGTGTGTCAGAGTGCCCCCAGGCCAGGATTGCCCTGGCTCAGCAGAGGCCCCTGCAGGCCGCTTGGGACACGTATGGGTTTTCACACCAAATCAGGCTTCTCCCCCCCAAGAGGACAGGTTTGGAGGGATTTTCAAACCCGGGGAGGCCCTGGCACACCACCGGGGCAAAGGGTGCATTGGGCAGCCGGCTGCCCGCTTCGCCTGAGTCTTCGGAGAGGCCTGGCTGGGCCAAAGGCTAGGCTTGCGCTCGGAAGCACGCCCCCCACTGCGGCGGGTGTTCGTTGGCTGAGCAGAATGTAAAATTGGCCAAGAGGACGCTTCCACCCTCTCTCTGGGTGTGTGGCGTTTGTGAGACCGCCACCAGGTGTGGCTCGCCCTTCCCTTGCTAAGCGATGATGCGTCCGACTTTCGAAAGAAGGCCTTTGGGGGGCCACATCCGGGGGCTCCCCGCAGGTGAGTCCGTTTGGAGTGATTTTCAAGCAATGGCAACCCCCTGCACACAACCAGGGCCAAGGGAGCTCTGGGGGAGCCGAGGCGGCTCCCCGCCCGAGGCCGAGGAGTGGCCGAGGTGGCAAAAGGCTGTAGGCGATGTCCAGAGCAAACCCACGTTGGGGCTGGCGTTCGTTCACTGGTACACCGTCATTTGCCAGGGGGGCAGCTTCCAGAGCCTTGCCTTGTCGTGTGTGTGAGCGAGAGCTCCCAGGCCAAGAGCGCCGAAGCTCAGTATGTATATGTGGCTCGATCCCACCTGTGAAACGGATGCCCTTGGATGCCAAAGCAGGCTCCTCCACACACGAGGACGCCTTTGGCATGAGTGGAAAGCAGGGGAAAGCCCCTGCACACCACTGGGGCCAAGGCCGCATTGGGCAGCCAGGGGCTTGCTTGCCCCGCCTGACTCTTCGGAGAGGCCTAGCTGGGGAGGAGGCTAGGCTTGCCTTCCGAGGCACGCGCGCAGTGTGTGGCTGGTGTTCACTCGATGAGGAGAAGGGAATTTGCCTGGAGGGAGCTTCCAGCCTCCGTGGTTGTGGGGTTTGTGAGACAGCCACCAGGCACTGAGGGCCCTTACCTTGCTTAGAGAGGATGTTTCCTACTTTGGGAAGAAGGCCTTTGGGGGCCCAACCGGGGTGCTCCCCCCGGGTGAGTCCGTTTGGCGTGAGTTCCAAGCCACGGCGGCCGCCGGCACACCACCAGGGCATAGGGAATTTTGGTCAGCCGAGGGGCTGCCTCGCCCCAGGCATAAGAAAGGCCCTGTGGGACAAAGGCTAGGGTTGCTTTCCGGAGGAGTCCCACATTGGGGCTGGTAGTGGCCAGGAGGCAGCGTCCAGACCCTTGTTTGGCCATGAGCGTGAGGCAGGTCCCAGGCCAAGAGCACCCTTGGGCAGTGTATGCGGCTCGACCTCACGCGGGAAAGGTATGCTTTTTCCAAGCCAAACCAGGCTTCTCCACACGCGAGGACGCCTTTGGAGGGATTTTCAAGCGATGGACACGCCCTGCCCTGCGTCACAACCAGGGCCAAGGGCGCGTCCGGGAGCCCGGGGCCTGCTTCCCACGCCTTATAGGAGAGGCCCAGGCGGGAACTAGGCTAGGGCCGCTTTCCGGAGCAAACCCGCCTCGGGGCAGGTGTTCCTCCACGGATTAGCATATCCTTTGACAGGAGGCCGCTTCCAGGCTCTGGCATTGTGGAGGTTGTGGGCCAGTTAACGTCCCAGATCGCCCCCGGCTCGGCACCGTGTGGCTGTATCGCCCTTGGGAAACGTGTGCATTGCCGAACCACATCGGGCTTCTCCACACAAGGGGAGCTGTTTGGAGGGATTCTCGAGCCAGGGCAATCCCCTGCACGCAAGCAGGGTGAAGGGAGCCTTGGGGAGCCTGGTGCCTGCCTCGCCTGATGTCCAGCAGAGGCCTTGCTGGAGAAAAGGCCAGGGCCGCTGTCCGGAGCAACCCCACACGGAGGCTGGGGTTCATTCACGGAGTAGACTGCCCGTGGCCCGGAGGCATCTGCCAGTCTCTTCTGGGGTCCAGTGAGTGGGGGATCGACCAGGCCAAGAGCACCCAAGCTTGCTGTGTGGTGTTGTCCCCTGCTGGGGAAGTGCATGCTTTTTCCGCCCACACCAGGCCTCGCCACACTCGTGGGCACGTTTGGAGTGCAGATCAAGCCCTGGCCACCCCCGGCCGACAACCGCGGCCAAGGGCGCATTGGGCAGGCTGGCGCCGTCGTTGCCGCAGCTATAGGAGAAGCCTAGCTGGGAAAAAGTCTAGGGTGGCTTTCGGGAGCAAAGCCCCATTGAGGCTGGTGTTTGGCCTCCGAGCCGAACATAGGTTTCCACGAGGCAGAGTGCGGGCTCCTGTTTCGCTTGAGTGCGTGAGCTGGGTAGCAGGCCAAGACGGCCCTGGCTCGGTGTAACCTGCTGCATCCCGCCTGGGAAGTGTCAGCATTTTCAAACCAAGCCAGGCTTCCCCACACAAGAGCCCGCGCTTGGAGTGCCTTGCACGCAGTGGGAAAGCCCTTGCACACACCCGGGGCCAAGGGAGCCCTGGGGAGCCAGGGGCCTGTCTGGCCTGAGCTTGCCAGAGGCCTACGTGCGACCACGGCTAGGGTGGCTTGGCACATCACAACCACATTGGGGCTGGCGTTGGTTCCCTGAGTAGGCCAGCGCTCGCCAGGAGACAGCCGTCCGCCTCTTCTTTGGTCGAGTGTGTCAGAGTGCCCCCAGGCCAGGATTGCCCTGGCTCAGCAGAGGCCCCTGCAGGCCGCTTGGGACACGTATGGGTTTTCAGACCAAATCAGGCTTCTCCCCCCCAAGAGGACAGGTTTGGAGGGATTTTCAAACCCGGGGAGGCCCTGGCACACCACCGGGGCAAAGGGTGCATTGGGCAGCCGGCTGCCCGCTTCGCCTGAGTCTTCGGAGAGGCCTGGCTGGGCCAAAGGCTAGGCTTGCGCTCGGAAGCACGCCCCCCACTGCGGCGGGTGTTCGTTGGCTGAGCAGAATGTAAAATTGGCCAAGAGGACGCTTCCACCCTCTCTCTGGGTGTGTGGCGTTTGTGAGACCGCCACCAGGTGTGGCTCGCCCTTCCCTTGCTAAGCGATGATGCGTCCGACTTTCGAAAGAAGGCCTTTGGGGGGCCACATCCGGGGGCTCCCCGCAGGTGAGTCCGTTTGGAGTGATTTTCAAGCAATGGCAACCCCCTGCACACAACCAGGGCCAAGGGAGCTCTGGGGGAGCCGAGGCGGCTCCCCGCCCGAGGCCGAGGAGTGGCCGAGGTGGCAAAAGGCTGTAGGCGATGTCCAGAGCAAACCCACGTTGGGGCTGGCGTTCGTTCACTGGTACACCGTCATTTGCCAGGGGGGCAGCTTCCAGAGCCTTGCCTTGTCGTGTGTGTGAGCGAGAGCTCCCAGGCCAAGAGCGCCGAAGCTCAGTATGTATATGTGGCTCGATCCCACCTGTGAAACGGATGCCCTTGGATGCCAAAGCAGGCTCCTCCACACACGAGGACGCCTTTGGCATGAGTGGAAAGCAGGGGAAAGCCCCTGCACACCACTGGGGCCAAGGCCGCATTGGGCAGCCAGGGGCTTGCTTGCCCCGCCTGACTCTTCGGAGAGGCCTAGCTGGGGAGGAGGCTAGGCTTGCCTTCCGAGGCACGCGCGCAGTGTGTGGCTGGTGTTCACTCGATGAGGAGAAGGGAATTTGCCTGGAGGGAGCTTCCAGCCTCCGTGGTTGTGGGGTTTGTGAGACAGCCACCAGGCACTGAGGGCCCTTACCTTGCTTAGAGAGGATGTTTCCTACTTTGGGAAGAAGGCCTTTGGGGGCCCAACCGGGGTGCTCCCCCCGGGTGAGTCCGTTTGGCGTGAGTTCCAAGCCACGGCGGCCGCCGGCACACCACCAGGGCATAGGGAATTTTGGTCAGCCGAGGGGCTGCCTCGCCCCAGGCATAAGAAAGGCCCTGTGGGACAAAGGCTAGGGTTGCTTTCCGGAGGAGTCCCACATTGGGGCTGGTAGTGGCCAGGAGGCAGCGTCCAGACCCTTGTTTGGCCATGAGCGTGAGGCAGGTCCCAGGCCAAGAGCACCCTTGGGCAGTGTATGCGGCTCGACCTCACGCGGGAAAGGTATGCTTTTTCCAAGCCAAACCAGGCTTCTCCACACGCGAGGACGCCTTTGGAGGGATTTTCAAGCGATGGACACGCCCTGCCCTGCGTCACAACCAGGGCCAAGGGCGCGTCCGGGAGCCCGGGGCCTGCTTCCCACGCCTTATAGGAGAGGCCCAGGCGGGAACTAGGCTAGGGCCGCTTTCCGGAGCAAACCCGCCTCGGGGCAGGTGTTCCTCCACGGATTAGCATATCCTTTGACAGGAGGCCGCTTCCAGGCTCTGGCATTGTGGAGGTTGTGGGCCAGTTAACGTCCCAGATCGCCCCCGGCTCGGCACCGTGTGGCTGTATCGCCCTTGGGAAACGTGTGCATTGCCGAACCACATCGGGCTTCTCCACACAAGGGGAGCTGTTTGGAGGGATTCTCGAGCCAGGGCAATCCCCTGCACGCAAGCAGGGTGAAGGGAGCCTTGGGGAGCCTGGTGCCTGCCTCGCCTGATGTCCAGCAGAGGCCTTGCTGGAGAAAAGGCCAGGGCCGCTGTCCGGAGCAACCCCACACGGAGGCTGGGGTTCATTCACGGAGTAGACTGCCCGTGGCCCGGAGGCATCTGCCAGTCTCTTCTGGGGTCCAGTGAGTGGGGGATCGACCAGGCCAAGAGCACCCAAGCTTGCTGTGTGGTGTTGTCCCCTGCTTGGGAAGTGCATGCTTTTTCCGCCCACACCAGGCCTCGCCACACTCGTGGGCACGTTTGGAGTGCAGATCAAGCCCTGGCCACCCCCGGCCGACAACCGCGGCCAAGGGCGCATTGGGCAGGCTGGCGCCGTCGTTGCCGCAGCTATAGGAGAAGCCTAGCTGGGAAAAAGTCTAGGGTGGCTTTCGGGAGCAAAGCCCCATTGAGGCTGGTGTTTGGCCTCCGAGCCGAACATAGGTTTCCACGAGGCAGAGTGCGGGCTCCTGTTTCGCTTGAGTGCGTGAGCTGGGTAGCAGGCCAAGACGGCCCTGGCTCGGTGTAACCTGCTGCATCCCGCCTGGGAAGTGTCAGCATTTTCAAACCAAGCCAGGCTTCCCCACACAAGAGCCCGCGCTTGGAGTGCCTTGCACGCAGTGGGAAAGCCCTTGCACACACCCGGGGCCAAGGGAGCCCTGGGGAGCCAGGGGCCTGTCTGGCCTGAGCTTGCCAGAGGCCTACGTGCGACCACGGCTAGGGTGGCTTGGCACATCACAACCACATTGGGGCTGGCGTTGGTTCCCTGAGTAGGCCAGCGCTCGCCAGGAGACAGCCGTCCGCCTCTTCTTTGGTCGAGTGTGTCAGAGTGCCCCCAGGCCAGGATTGCCCTGGCTCAGCAGAGGCCCCTGCAGGCCGCTTGGGACACGTATGGGTTTTCACACCAAATCAGGCTTCTCCCCCCCAAGAGGACAGGTTTGGAGGGATTTTCAAACCCGGGGAGGCCCTGGCACACCACCGGGGCAAAGGGTGCATTGGGCAGCCGGCTGCCCGCTTCGCCTGAGTCTTCGGAGAGGCCTGGCTGGGCCAAAGGCTAGGCTTGCGCTCGGAAGCACGCCCCCCACTGCGGCGGGTGTTCGTTGGCTGAGCAGAATGTAAAATTGGCCAAGAGGACGCTTCCACCCTCTCTCTGGGTGTGTGGCGTTTGTGAGACCGCCACCAGGTGTGGCTCGCCCTTCCCTTGCTAAGCGATGATGCGTCCGACTTTCGAAAGAAGGCCTTTGGGGGGCCACATCCGGGGGCTCCCCGCAGGTGAGTCCGTTTGGAGTGATTTTCAAGCAATGGCAACCCCCTGCACACAACCAGGGCCAAGGGAGCTCTGGGGGAGCCGAGGCGGCTCCCCGCCCGAGGCCGAGGAGTGGCCGAGGTGGCAAAAGGCTGTAGGCGATGTCCAGAGCAAACCCACGTTGGGGCTGGCGTTCGTTCACTGGTACACCGTCATTTGCCAGGGGGGCAGCTTCCAGAGCCTTGCCTTGTCGTGTGTGTGAGCGAGAGCTCCCAGGCCAAGAGCGCCGAAGCTCAGTATGTATATGTGGCTCGATCCCACCTGTGAAACGGATGCCCTTGGATGCCAAAGCAGGCTCCTCCACACACGAGGACGCCTTTGGCATGAGTGGAAAGCAGGGGAAAGCCCCTGCACACCACTGGGGCCAAGGCCGCATTGGGCAGCCAGGGGCTTGCTTGCCCCGCCTGACTCTTCGGAGAGGCCTAGCTGGGGAGGAGGCTAGGCTTGCCTTCCGAGGCACGCGCGCAGTGTGTGGCTGGTGTTCACTCGATGAGGAGAAGGGAATTTGCCTGGAGGGAGCTTCCAGCCTCCGTGGTTGTGGGGTTTGTGAGACAGCCACCAGGCACTGAGGGCCCTTACCTTGCTTAGAGAGGATGTTTCCTACTTTGGGAAGAAGGCCTTTGGGGGCCCAACCGGGGTGCTCCCCCCGGGTGAGTCCGTTTGGCGTGAGTTCCAAGCCACGGCGGCCGCCGGCACACCACCAGGGCATAGGGAATTTTGGTCAGCCGAGGGGCTGCCTCGCCCCAGGCATAAGAAAGGCCCTGTGGGACAAAGGCTAGGGTTGCTTTCCGGAGGAGTCCCACATTGGGGCTGGTAGTGGCCAGGAGGCAGCGTCCAGACCCTTGTTTGGCCATGAGCGTGAGGCAGGTCCCAGGCCAAGAGCACCCTTGGGCAGTGTATGCGGCTCGACCTCACGCGGGAAAGGTATGCTTTTTCCAAGCCAAACCAGGCTTCTCCACACGCGAGGACGCCTTTGGAGGGATTTTCAAGCGATGGACACGCCCTGCCCTGCGTCACAACCAGGGCCAAGGGCGCGTCCGGGAGCCCGGGGCCTGCTTCCCACGCCTTATAGGAGAGGCCCAGGCGGGAACTAGGCTAGGGCCGCTTTCCGGAGCAAACCCGCCTCGGGGCAGGTGTTCCTCCACGGATTAGCATATCCTTTGACAGGAGGCCGCTTCCAGGCTCTGGCATTGTGGAGGTTGTGGGCCAGTTAACGTCCCAGATCGCCCCCGGCTCGGCACCGTGTGGCTGTATCGCCCTTGGGAAACGTGTGCATTGCCGAACCACATCGGGCTTCTCCACACAAGGGGAGCTGTTTGGAGGGATTCTCGAGCCAGGGCAATCCCCTGCACGCAAGCAGGGTGAAGGGAGCCTTGGGGAGCCTGGTGCCTGCCTCGCCTGATGTCCAGCAGAGGCCTTGCTGGAGAAAAGGCCAGGGCCGCTGTCTGGAGCAACCCCACACGGAGGCTGGGGTTCATTCACGGAGTAGACTGCCCGTGGCCCGGAGGCATCTGCCAGTCTCTTCTGGGGTCCAGTGAGTGGGGGATCGACCAGGCCAAGAGCACCCAAGCTTGCTGTGTGGTGTTGTCCCCTGCTTGGGAAGTGCATGCTTTTTCCGCCCACACCAGGCCTCGCCACACTCGTGGGCACGTTTGGAGTGCAGATCAAGCCCTGGCCACCCCCGGCCGACAACCGCGGCCAAGGGCGCATTGGGCAGGCTGGCGCCGTCGTTGCCGCAGCTATAGGAGAAGCCTAGCTGGGAAAAAGTCTAGGGTGGCTTTCGGGAGCAAAGCCCCATTGAGGCTGGTGTTTGGCCTCCGAGCCGAACATAGGTTTCCACGAGGCAGAGTGCGGGCTCCTGTTTCGCTTGAGTGCGTGAGCTGGGTAGCAGGCCAAGACGGCCCTGGCTCGGTGTAACCTGCTGCATCCCGCCTGGGAAGTGTCAGCATTTTCAAACCAAGCCAGGCTTCCCCACACAAGAGCCCGCGCTTGGAGTGCCTTGCACGCAGTGGGAAAGCCCTTGCACACACCCGGGGCCAAGGGAGCCCTGGGGAGCCAGGGGCCTCTCTGGCCTGAGCTTGCCAGAGGCCTACGTGCGACCACGGCTAGGGTGGCTTGGCACATCACAACCACATTGGGGCTGGCGTTGGTTCCCTGAGTAGGCCAGCGCTCGCCAGGAGACAGCCGTCCGCCTCTTCTTTGGTCGAGTGTGTCAGAGTGCCCCCAGGCCAGGATTGCCCTGGCTCAGCAGAGGCCCCTGCAGGCCGCTTGGGACACGTATGGGTTTTCAGACCAAATCAGGCTTCTCCCCCCCAAGAGGACAGGTTTGGAGGGATTTTCAAACCCGGGGAGGCCCTGGCACACCACCGGGGCAAAGGGTGCATTGGGCAGCCGGCTGCCCGCTTCGCCTGAGTCTTCGGAGAGGCCTGGCTGGGCCAAAGGCTAGGCTTGCGCTCGGAAGCACGCCCCCCACTGCGGCGGGTGTTCGTTGGCTGAGCAGAATGTAAAATTGGCCAAGAGGACGCTTCCACCCTCTCTCTGGGTGTGTGGCGTTTGTGAGACCGCCACCAGGTGTGGCTCGCCCTTCCCTTGCTAAGCGATGATGCGTCCGACTTTCGAAAGAAGGCCTTTGGGGGGCCACATCCGGGGGCTCCCCGCAGGTGAGTCCGTTTGGAGTGATTTTCAAGCAATGGCAACCCCCTGCACACAACCAGGGCCAAGGGAGCTCTGGGGGAGCCGAGGCGGCTCCCCGCCCGAGGCCGAGGAGTGGCCGAGGTGGCAAAAGGCTGTAGGCGATGTCCAGAGCAAACCCACGTTGGGGCTGGCGTTCGTTCACTGGTACACCGTCATTTGCCAGGGGGGCAGCTTCCAGAGCCTTGCCTTGTCGTGTGTGTGAGCGAGAGCTCCCAGGCCAAGAGCGCCGAAGCTCAGTATGTATATGTGGCTCGATCCCACCTGTGAAACGGATGCCCTTGGATGCCAAAGCAGGCTCCTCCACACACGAGGACGCCTTTGGCATGAGTGGAAAGCAGGGGAAAGCCCCTGCACACCACTGGGGCCAAGGCCGCATTGGGCAGCCAGGGGCTTGCTTGCCCCGCCTGACTCTTCGGAGAGGCCTAGCTGGGGAGGAGGCTAGGCTTGCCTTCCGAGGCACGCGCGCAGTGTGTGGCTGGTGTTCACTCGATGAGGAGAAGGGAATTTGCCTGGAGGGAGCTTCCAGCCTCCGTGGTTGTGGGGTTTGTGAGACAGCCACCAGGCACTGAGGGCCCTTACCTTGCTTAGAGAGGATGTTTCCTACTTTGGGAAGAAGGCCTTTGGGGGCCCAACCGGGGTGCTCCCCCCGGGTGAGTCCGTTTGGCGTGAGTTCCAAGCCACGGCGGCCGCCGGCACACCACCAGGGCATAGGGAATTTTGGTCAGCCGAGGGGCTGCCTCGCCCCAGGCATAAGAAAGGCCCTGTGGGACAAAGGCTAGGGTTGCTTTCCGGAGGAGTCCCACATTGGGGCTGGTAGTGGCCAGGAGGCAGCGTCCAGACCCTTGTTTGGCCATGAGCGTGAGGCAGGTCCCAGGCCAAGAGCACCCTTGGGCAGTGTATGCGGCTCGACCTCACGCGGGAAAGGTATGCTTTTTCCAAGCCAAACCAGGCTTCTCCACACGCGAGGACGCCTTTGGAGGGATTTTCAAGCGATGGACACGCCCTGCCCTGCGTCACAACCAGGGCCAAGGGCGCGTCCGGGAGCCCGGGGCCTGCTTCCCACGCCTTATAGGAGAGGCCCAGGCGGGAACTAGGCTAGGGCCGCTTTCCGGAGCAAACCCGCCTCGGGGCAGGTGTTCCTCCACGGATTAGCATATCCTTTGACAGGAGGCCGCTTCCAGGCTCTGGCATTGTGGAGGTTGTGGGCCAGTTAACGTCCCAGATCGCCCCCGGCTCGGCACCGTGTGGCTGTATCGCCCTTGGGAAACGTGTGCATTGCCGAACCACATCGGGCTTCTCCACACAAGGGGAGCTGTTTGGAGGGATTCTCGAGCCAGGGCAATCCCCTGCACGCAAGCAGGGTGAAGGGAGCCTTGGGGAGCCTGGTGCCTGCCTCGCCTGATGTCCAGCAGAGGCCTTGCTGGAGAAAAGGCCAGGGCCGCTGTCCGGAGCAACCCCACACGGAGGCTGGGGTTCATTCACGGAGTAGACTGCCCGTGGCCCGGAGGCATCTGCCAGTCTCTTCTGGGGTCCAGTGAGTGGGGGATCGACCAGGCCAAGAGCACCCAAGCTTGCTGTGTGGTGTTGTCCCCTGCTGGGGAAGTGCATGCTTTTTCCGCCCACACCAGGCCTCGCCACACTCGTGGGCACGTTTGGAGTGCAGATCAAGCCCTGGCCACCCCCGGCCGACAACCGCGGCCAAGGGCGCATTGGGCAGGCTGGCGCCGTCGTTGCCGCAGCTATAGGAGAAGCCTAGCTGGGAAAAAGTCTAGGGTGGCTTTCGGGAGCAAAGCCCCATTGAGGCTGGTGTTTGGCCTCCGAGCCGAACATAGGTTTCCACGAGGCAGAGTGCGGGCTCCTGTTTCGCTTGAGTGCGTGAGCTGGGTAGCAGGCCAAGACGGCCCTGGCTCGGTGTAACCTGCTGCATCCCGCCTGGGAAGTGTCAGCATTTTCAAACCAAGCCAGGCTTCCCCACACAAGAGCCCGCGCTTGGAGTGCCTTGCACGCAGTGGGAAAGCCCTTGCACACACCCGGGGCCAAGGGAGCCCTGGGGAGCCAGGGGCCTGTCTGGCCTGAGCTTGCCAGAGGCCTACGTGCGACCACGGCTAGGGTGGCTTGGCACATCACAACCACATTGGGGCTGGCGTTGGTTCCCTGAGTAGGCCAGCGCTCGCCAGGAGACAGCCGTCCGCCTCTTCTTTGGTCGAGTGTGTCAGAGTGCCCCCAGGCCAGGATTGCCCTGGCTCAGCAGAGGCCCCTGCAGGCCGCTTGGGACACGTATGGGTTTTCAGACCAAATCAGGCTTCTCCCCCCCAAGAGGACAGGTTTGGAGGGATTTTCAAACCCGGGGAGGCCCTGGCACACCACCGGGGCAAAGGGTGCATTGGGCAGCCGGCTGCCCGCTTCGCCTGAGTCTTCGGAGAGGCCTGGCTGGGCCAAAGGCTAGGCTTGCGCTCGGAAGCACGCCCCCCACTGCGGCGGGTGTTCGTTGGCTGAGCAGAATGTAAAATTGGCCAAGAGGACGCTTCCACCCTCTCTCTGGGTGTGTGGCGTTTGTGAGACCGCCACCAGGTGTGGCTCGCCCTTCCCTTGCTAAGCGATGATGCGTCCGACTTTCGAAAGAAGGCCTTTGGGGGGCCACATCCGGGGGCTCCCCGCAGGTGAGTCCGTTTGGAGTGATTTTCAAGCAATGGCAACCCCCTGCACACAACCAGGGCCAAGGGAGCTCTGGGGGAGCCGAGGCGGCTCCCCGCCCGAGGCCGAGGAGTGGCCGAGGTGGCAAAAGGCTGTAGGCGATGTCCAGAGCAAACCCACGTTGGGGCTGGCGTTCGTTCACTGGTACACCGTCATTTGCCAGGGGGGCAGCTTCCAGAGCCTTGCCTTGTCGTGTGTGTGAGCGAGAGCTCCCAGGCCAAGAGCGCCGAAGCTCAGTATGTATATGTGGCTCGATCCCACCTGTGAAACGGATGCCCTTGGATGCCAAAGCAGGCTCCTCCACACACGAGGACGCCTTTGGCATGAGTGGAAAGCAGGGGAAAGCCCCTGCACACCACTGGGGCCAAGGCCGCATTGGGCAGCCAGGGGCTTGCTTGCCCCGCCTGACTCTTCGGAGAGGCCTAGCTGGGGAGGAGGCTAGGCTTGCCTTCCGAGGCACGCGCGCAGTGTGTGGCTGGTGTTCACTCGATGAGGAGAAGGGAATTTGCCTGGAGGGAGCTTCCAGCCTCCGTGGTTGTGGGGTTTGTGAGACAGCCACCAGGCACTGAGGGCCCTTACCTTGCTTAGAGAGGATGTTTCCTACTTTGGGAAGAAGGCCTTTGGGGGCCCAACCGGGGTGCTCCCCCCGGGTGAGTCCGTTTGGCGTGAGTTCCAAGCCACGGCGGCCGCCGGCACACCACCAGGGCATAGGGAATTTTGGTCAGCCGAGGGGCTGCCTCGCCCCAGGCATAAGAAAGGCCCTGTGGGACAAAGGCTAGGGTTGCTTTCCGGAGGAGTCCCACATTGGGGCTGGTAGTGGCCAGGAGGCAGCGTCCAGACCCTTGTTTGGCCATGAGCGTGAGGCAGGTCCCAGGCCAAGAGCACCCTTGGGCAGTGTATGCGGCTCGACCTCACGCGGGAAAGGTATGCTTTTTCCAAGCCAAACCAGGCTTCTCCACACGCGAGGACGCCTTTGGAGGGATTTTCAAGCGATGGACACGCCCTGCCCTGCGTCACAACCAGGGCCAAGGGCGCGTCCGGGAGCCCGGGGCCTGCTTCCCACGCCTTATAGGAGAGGCCCAGGCGGGAACTAGGCTAGGGCCGCTTTCCGGAGCAAACCCGCCTCGGGGCAGGTGTTCCTCCACGGATTAGCATATCCTTTGACAGGAGGCCGCTTCCAGGCTCTGGCATTGTGGAGGTTGTGGGCCAGTTAACGTCCCAGATCGCCCCCGGCTCGGCACCGTGTGGCTGTATCGCCCTTGGGAAACGTGTGCATTGCCGAACCACATCGGGCTTCTCCACACAAGGGGAGCTGTTTGGAGGGATTCTCGAGCCAGGGCAATCCCCTGCACGCAAGCAGGGTGAAGGGAGCCTTGGGGAGCCTGGTGCCTGCCTCGCCTGATGTCCAGCAGAGGCCTTGCTGGAGAAAAGGCCAGGGCCGCTGTCCGGAGCAACCCCACACGGAGGCTGGGGTTCATTCACGGAGTAGACTGCCCGTGGCCCGGAGGCATCTGCCAGTCTCTTCTGGGGTCCAGTGAGTGGGGGATCGACCAGGCCAAGAGCACCCAAGCTTGCTGTGTGGTGTTGTCCCCTGCTTGGGAAGTGCATGCTTTTTCCGCCCACACCAGGCCTCGCCACACTCGTGGGCACGTTTGGAGTGCAGATCAAGCCCTGGCCACCCCCGGCCGACAACCGCGGCCAAGGGCGCATTGGGCAGGCTGGCGCCGTCGTTGCCGCAGCTATAGGAGAAGCCTAGCTGGGAAAAAGTCTAGGGTGGCTTTCGGGAGCAAAGCCCCATTGAGGCTGGTGTTTGGCCTCCGAGCCGAACATAGGTTTCCACGAGGCAGAGTGCGGGCTCCTGTTTCGCTTGAGTGCGTGAGCTGGGTAGCAGGCCAAGACGGCCCTGGCTCGGTGTAACCTGCTGCATCCCGCCTGGGAAGTGTCAGCATTTTCAAACCAAGCCAGGCTTCCCCACACAAGAGCCCGCGCTTGGAGTGCCTTGCACGCAGTGGGAAAGCCCTTGCACACACCCGGGGCCAAGGGAGCCCTGGGGAGCCAGGGGCCTGTCTGGCCTGAGCTTGCCAGAGGCCTACGTGCGACCACGGCTAGGGTGGCTTGGCACATCACAACCACATTGGGGCTGGCGTTGGTTCCCTGAGTAGGCCAGCGCTCGCCAGGAGACAGCCGTCCGCCTCTTCTTTGGTCGAGTGTGTCAGAGTGCCCCCAGGCCAGGATTGCCCTGGCTCAGCAGAGGCCCCTGCAGGCCGCTTGGGACACGTATGGGTTTTCACACCAAATCAGGCTTCTCCCCCCCAAGAGGACAGGTTTGGAGGGATTTTCAAACCCGGGGAGGCCCTGGCACACCACCGGGGCAAAGGGTGCATTGGGCAGCCGGCTGCCCGCTTCGCCTGAGTCTTCGGAGAGGCCTGGCTGGGCCAAAGGCTAGGCTTGCGCTCGGAAGCACGCCCCCCACTGCGGCGGGTGTTCGTTGGCTGAGCAGAATGTAAAATTGGCCAAGAGGACGCTTCCACCCTCTCTCTGGGTGTGTGGCGTTTGTGAGACCGCCACCAGGTGTGGCTCGCCCTTCCCTTGCTAAGCGATGATGCGTCCGACTTTCGAAAGAAGGCCTTTGGGGGGCCACATCCGGGGGCTCCCCGCAGGTGAGTCCGTTTGGAGTGATTTTCAAGCAATGGCAACCCCCTGCACACAACCAGGGCCAAGGGAGCTCTGGGGGAGCCGAGGCGGCTCCCCGCCCGAGGCCGAGGAGTGGCCGAGGTGGCAAAAGGCTGTAGGCGATGTCCAGAGCAAACCCACGTTGGGGCTGGCGTTCGTTCACTGGTACACCGTCATTTGCCAGGGGGGCAGCTTCCAGAGCCTTGCCTTGTCGTGTGTGTGAGCGAGAGCTCCCAGGCCAAGAGCGCCGAAGCTCAGTATGTATATGTGGCTCGATCCCACCTGTGAAACGGATGCCCTTGGATGCCAAAGCAGGCTCCTCCACACACGAGGACGCCTTTGGCATGAGTGGAAAGCAGGGGAAAGCCCCTGCACACCACTGGGGCCAAGGCCGCATTGGGCAGCCAGGGGCTTGCTTGCCCCGCCTGACTCTTCGGAGAGGCCTAGCTGGGGAGGAGGCTAGGCTTGCCTTCCGAGGCACGCGCGCAGTGTGTGGCTGGTGTTCACTCGATGAGGAGAAGGGAATTTGCCTGGAGGGAGCTTCCAGCCTCCGTGGTTGTGGGGTTTGTGAGACAGCCACCAGGCACTGAGGGCCCTTACCTTGCTTAGAGAGGATGTTTCCTACTTTGGGAAGAAGGCCTTTGGGGGCCCAACCGGGGTGCTCCCCCCGGGTGAGTCCGTTTGGCGTGAGTTCCAAGCCACGGCGGCCGCCGGCACACCACCAGGGCATAGGGAATTTTGGTCAGCCGAGGGGCTGCCTCGCCCCAGGCATAAGAAAGGCCCTGTGGGACAAAGGCTAGGGTTGCTTTCCGGAGGAGTCCCACATTGGGGCTGGTAGTGGCCAGGAGGCAGCGTCCAGACCCTTGTTTGGCCATGAGCGTGAGGCAGGTCCCAGGCCAAGAGCACCCTTGGGCAGTGTATGCGGCTCGACCTCACGCGGGAAAGGTATGCTTTTTCCAAGCCAAACCAGGCTTCTCCACACGCGAGGACGCCTTTGGAGGGATTTTCAAGCGATGGACACGCCCTGCCCTGCGTCACAACCAGGGCCAAGGGCGCGTCCGGGAGCCCGGGGCCTGCTTCCCACGCCTTATAGGAGAGGCCCAGGCGGGAACTAGGCTAGGGCCGCTTTCCGGAGCAAACCCGCCTCGGGGCAGGTGTTCCTCCACGGATTAGCATATCCTTTGACAGGAGGCCGCTTCCAGGCTCTGGCATTGTGGAGGTTGTGGGCCAGTTAACGTCCCAGATCGCCCCCGGCTCGGCACCGTGTGGCTGTATCGCCCTTGGGAAACGTGTGCATTGCCGAACCACATCGGGCTTCTCCACACAAGGGGAGCTGTTTGGAGGGATTCTCGAGCCAGGGCAATCCCCTGCACGCAAGCAGGGTGAAGGGAGCCTTGGGGAGCCTGGTGCCTGCCTCGCCTGATGTCCAGCAGAGGCCTTGCTGGAGAAAAGGCCAGGGCCGCTGTCCGGAGCAACCCCACACGGAGGCTGGGGTTCATTCACGGAGTAGACTGCCCGTGGCCCGGAGGCATCTGCCAGTCTCTTCTGGGGTCCAGTGAGTGGGGGATCGACCAGGCCAAGAGCACCCAAGCTTGCTGTGTGGTGTTGTCCCCTGCTTGGGAAGTGCATGCTTTTTCCGCCCACACCAGGCCTCGCCACACTCGTGGGCACGTTTGGAGTGCAGATCAAGCCCTGGCCACCCCCGGCCGACAACCGCGGCCAAGGGCGCATTGGGCAGGCTGGCGCCGTCGTTGCCGCAGCTATAGGAGAAGCCTAGCTGGGAAAAAGTCTAGGGTGGCTTTCGGGAGCAAAGCCCCATTGAGGCTGGTGTTTGGCCTCCGAGCCGAACATAGGTTTCCACGAGGCAGAGTGCGGGCTCCTGTTTCGCTTGAGTGCGTGAGCTGGGTAGCAGGCCAAGACGGCCCTGGCTCGGTGTAACCTGCTGCATCCCGCCTGGGAAGTGTCAGCATTTTCAAACCAAGCCAGGCTTCCCCACACAAGAGCCCGCGCTTGGAGTGCCTTGCACGCAGTGGGAAAGCCCTTGCACACACCCGGGGCCAAGGGAGCCCTGGGGAGCCAGGGGCCTGTCTGGCCTGAGCTTGCCAGAGGCCTACGTGCGACCACGGCTAGGGTGGCTTGGCACATCACAACCACATTGGGGCTGGCGTTGGTTCCCTGAGTAGGCCAGCGCTCGCCAGGAGACAGCCGTCCGCCTCTTCTTTGGTCGAGTGTGTCAGAGTGCCCCCAGGCCAGGATTGCCCTGGCTCAGCAGAGGCCCCTGCAGGCCGCTTGGGACACGTATGGGTTTTCACACCAAATCAGGCTTCTCCCCCCCAAGAGGACAGGTTTGGAGGGATTTTCAAACCCGGGGAGGCCCTGGCACACCACCGGGGCAAAGGGTGCATTGGGCAGCCGGCTGCCCGCTTCGCCTGAGTCTTCGGAGAGGCCTGGCTGGGCCAAAGGCTAGGCTTGCGCTCGGAAGCACGCCCCCCACTGCGGCGGGTGTTCGTTGGCTGAGCAGAATGTAAAATTGGCCAAGAGGACGCTTCCACCCTCTCTCTGGGTGTGTGGCGTTTGTGAGACCGCCACCAGGTGTGGCTCGCCCTTCCCTTGCTAAGCGATGATGCGTCCGACTTTCGAAAGAAGGCCTTTGGGGGGCCACATCCGGGGGCTCCCCGCAGGTGAGTCCGTTTGGAGTGATTTTCAAGCAATGGCAACCCCCTGCACACAACCAGGGCCAAGGGAGCTCTGGGGGAGCCGAGGCGGCTCCCCGCCCGAGGCCGAGGAGTGGCCGAGGTGGCAAAAGGCTGTAGGCGATGTCCAGAGCAAACCCACGTTGGGGCTGGCGTTCGTTCACTGGTACACCGTCATTTGCCAGGGGGGCAGCTTCCAGAGCCTTGCCTTGTCGTGTGTGTGAGCGAGAGCTCCCAGGCCAAGAGCGCCGAAGCTCAGTATGTATATGTGGCTCGATCCCACCTGTGAAACGGATGCCCTTGGATGCCAAAGCAGGCTCCTCCACACACGAGGACGCCTTTGGCATGAGTGGAAAGCAGGGGAAAGCCCCTGCACACCACTGGGGCCAAGGCCGCATTGGGCAGCCAGGGGCTTGCTTGCCCCGCCTGACTCTTCGGAGAGGCCTAGCTGGGGAGGAGGCTAGGCTTGCCTTCCGAGGCACGCGCGCAGTGTGTGGCTGGTGTTCACTCGATGAGGAGAAGGGAATTTGCCTGGAGGGAGCTTCCAGCCTCCGTGGTTGTGGGGTTTGTGAGACAGCCACCAGGCACTGAGGGCCCTTACCTTGCTTAGAGAGGATGTTTCCTACTTTGGGAAGAAGGCCTTTGGGGGCCCAACCGGGGTGCTCCCCCCGGGTGAGTCCGTTTGGCGTGAGTTCCAAGCCACGGCGGCCGCCGGCACACCACCAGGGCATAGGGAATTTTGGTCAGCCGAGGGGCTGCCTCGCCCCAGGCATAAGAAAGGCCCTGTGGGACAAAGGCTAGGGTTGCTTTCCGGAGGAGTCCCACATTGGGGCTGGTAGTGGCCAGGAGGCAGCGTCCAGACCCTTGTTTGGCCATGAGCGTGAGGCAGGTCCCAGGCCAAGAGCACCCTTGGGCAGTGTATGCGGCTCGACCTCACGCGGGAAAGGTATGCTTTTTCCAAGCCAAACCAGGCTTCTCCACACGCGAGGACGCCTTTGGAGGGATTTTCAAGCGATGGACACGCCCTGCCCTGCGTCACAACCAGGGCCAAGGGCGCGTCCGGGAGCCCGGGGCCTGCTTCCCACGCCTTATAGGAGAGGCCCAGGCGGGAACTAGGCTAGGGCCGCTTTCCGGAGCAAACCCGCCTCGGGGCAGGTGTTCCTCCACGGATTAGCATATCCTTTGACAGGAGGCCGCTTCCAGGCTCTGGCATTGTGGAGGTTGTGGGCCAGTTAACGTCCCAGATCGCCCCCGGCTCGGCACCGTGTGGCTGTATCGCCCTTGGGAAACGTGTGCATTGCCGAACCACATCGGGCTTCTCCACACAAGGGGAGCTGTTTGGAGGGATTCTCGAGCCAGGGCAATCCCCTGCACGCAAGCAGGGTGAAGGGAGCCTTGGGGAGCCTGGTGCCTGCCTCGCCTGATGTCCAGCAGAGGCCTTGCTGGAGAAAAGGCCAGGGCCGCTGTCCGGAGCAACCCCACACGGAGGCTGGGGTTCATTCACGGAGTAGACTGCCCGTGGCCCGGAGGCATCTGCCAGTCTCTTCTGGGGTCCAGTGAGTGGGGGATCGACCAGGCCAAGAGCACCCAAGCTTGCTGTGTGGTGTTGTCCCCTGCTTGGGAAGTGCATGCTTTTTCCGCCCACACCAGGCCTCGCCACACTCGTGGGCACGTTTGGAGTGCAGATCAAGCCCTGGCCACCCCCGGCCGACAACCGCGGCCAAGGGCGCATTGGGCAGGCTGGCGCCGTCGTTGCCGCAGCTATAGGAGAAGCCTAGCTGGGAAAAAGTCTAGGGTGGCTTTCGGGAGCAAAGCCCCATTGAGGCTGGTGTTTGGCCTCCGAGCCGAACATAGGTTTCCACGAGGCAGAGTGCGGGCTCCTGTTTCGCTTGAGTGCGTGAGCTGGGTAGCAGGCCAAGACGGCCCTGGCTCGGTGTAACCTGCTGCATCCCGCCTGGGAAGTGTCAGCATTTTCAAACCAAGCCAGGCTTCCCCACACAAGAGCCCGCGCTTGGAGTGCCTTGCACGCAGTGGGAAAGCCCTTGCACACACCCGGGGCCAAGGGAGCCCTGGGGAGCCAGGGGCCTGTCTGGCCTGAGCTTGCCAGAGGCCTACGTGCGACCACGGCTAGGGTGGCTTGGCACATCACAACCACATTGGGGCTGGCGTTGGTTCCCTGAGTAGGCCAGCGCTCGCCAGGAGACAGCCGTCCGCCTCTTCTTTGGTCGAGTGTGTCAGAGTGCCCCCAGGCCAGGATTGCCCTGGCTCAGCAGAGGCCCCTGCAGGCCGCTTGGGACACGTATGGGTTTTCACACCAAATCAGGCTTCTCCCCCCCAAGAGGACAGGTTTGGAGGGATTTTCAAACCCGGGGAGGCCCTGGCACACCACCGGGGCAAAGGGTGCATTGGGCAGCCGGCTGCCCGCTTCGCCTGAGTCTTCGGAGAGGCCTGGCTGGGCCAAAGGCTAGGCTTGCGCTCGGAAGCACGCCCCCCACTGCGGCGGGTGTTCGTTGGCTGAGCAGAATGTAAAATTGGCCAAGAGGACGCTTCCACCCTCTCTCTGGGTGTGTGGCGTTTGTGAGACCGCCACCAGGTGTGGCTCGCCCTTCCCTTGCTAAGCAATGATGCGTCCGACTTTCGAAAGAAGGCCTTTGGGGGGCCACATCCGGGGGCTCCCCGCAGGTGAGTCCGTTTGGAGTGATTTTCAAGCAATGGCAACCCCCTGCACACAACCAGGGCCAAGGGAGCTCTGGGGGAGCCGAGGCGGCTCCCCGCCCGAGGCCGAGGAGTGGCCGAGGTGGCAAAAGGCTGTAGGCGATGTCCAGAGCAAACCCACGTTGGGGCTGGCGTTCGTTCACTGGTACACCGTCATTTGCCAGGGGGGCAGCTTCCAGAGCCTTGCCTTGTCGTGTGTGTGAGCGAGAGCTCCCAGGCCAAGAGCGCCGAAGCTCAGTATGTATATGTGGCTCGATCCCACCTGTGAAACGGATGCCCTTGGATGCCAAAGCAGGCTCCTCCACACACGAGGACGCCTTTGGCATGAGTGGAAAGCAGGGGAAAGCCCCTGCACACCACTGGGGCCAAGGCCGCATTGGGCAGCCAGGGGCTTGCTTGCCCCGCCTGACTCTTCGGAGAGGCCTAGCTGGGGAGGAGGCTAGGCTTGCCTTCCGAGGCACGCGCGCAGTGTGTGGCTGGTGTTCACTCGATGAGGAGAAGGGAATTTGCCTGGAGGGAGCTTCCAGCCTCCGTGGTTGTGGGGTTTGTGAGACAGCCACCAGGCACTGAGGGCCCTTACCTTGCTTAGAGAGGATGTTTCCTACTTTGGGAAGAAGGCCTTTGGGGGCCCAACCGGGGTGCTCCCCCCGGGTGAGTCCGTTTGGCGTGAGTTCCAAGCCACGGCGGCCGCCGGCACACCACCAGGGCATAGGGAATTTTGGTCAGCCGAGGGGCTGCCTCGCCCCAGGCATAAGAAAGGCCCTGTGGGACAAAGGCTAGGGTTGCTTTCCGGAGGAGTCCCACATTGGGGCTGGTAGTGGCCAGGAGGCAGCGTCCAGACCCTTGTTTGGCCATGAGCGTGAGGCAGGTCCCAGGCCAAGAGCACCCTTGGGCAGTGTATGCGGCTCGACCTCACGCGGGAAAGGTATGCTTTTTCCAAGCCAAACCAGGCTTCTCCACACGCGAGGACGCCTTTGGAGGGATTTTCAAGCGATGGACACGCCCTGCCCTGCGTCACAACCAGGGCCAAGGGCGCGTCCGGGAGCCCGGGGCCTGCTTCCCACGCCTTATAGGAGAGGCCCAGGCGGGAACTAGGCTAGGGCCGCTTTCCGGAGCAAACCCGCCTCGGGGCAGGTGTTCCTCCACGGATTAGCATATCCTTTGACAGGAGGCCGCTTCCAGGCTCTGGCATTGTGGAGGTTGTGGGCCAGTTAACGTCCCAGATCGCCCCCGGCTCGGCACCGTGTGGCTGTATCGCCCTTGGGAAACGTGTGCATTGCCGAACCACATCGGGCTTCTCCACACAAGGGGAGCTGTTTGGAGGGATTCTCGAGCCAGGGCAATCCCCTGCACGCAAGCAGGGTGAAGGGAGCCTTGGGGAGCCTGGTGCCTGCCTCGCCTGATGTCCAGCAGAGGCCTTGCTGGAGAAAAGGCCAGGGCCGCTGTCCGGAGCAACCCCACACGGAGGCTGGGGTTCATTCACGGAGTAGACTGCCCGTGGCCCGGAGGCATCTGCCAGTCTCTTCTGGGGTCCAGTGAGTGGGGGATCGACCAGGCCAAGAGCACCCAAGCTTGCTGTGTGGTGTTGTCCCCTGCTTGGGAAGTGCATGCTTTTTCCGCCCACACCAGGCCTCGCCACACTCGTGGGCACGTTTGGAGTGCAGATCAAGCCCTGGCCACCCCCGGCCGACAACCGCGGCCAAGGGCGCATTGGGCAGGCTGGCGCCGTCGTTGCCGCAGCTATAGGAGAAGCCTAGCTGGGAAAAAGTCTAGGGTGGCTTTCGGGAGCAAAGCCCCATTGAGGCTGGTGTTTGGCCTCCGAGCCGAACATAGGTTTCCACGAGGCAGAGTGCGGGCTCCTGTTTCGCTTGAGTGCGTGAGCTGGGTAGCAGGCCAAGACGGCCCTGGCTCGGTGTAACCTGCTGCATCCCGCCTGGGAAGTGTCAGCATTTTCAAACCAAGCCAGGCTTCCCCACACAAGAGCCCGCACTTGGAGTGCCTTGCACGCAGTGGGAAAGCCCTTGCACACACCCGGGGCCAAGGGAGCCCTGGGGAGCCAGGGGCCTGTCTGGCCTGAGCTTGCCAGAGGCCTACGTGCGACCACGGCTAGGGTGGCTTGGCACATCACAACCACATTGGGGCTGGCGTTGGTTCCCTGAGTAGGCCAGCGCTCGCCAGGAGACAGCCGTCCGCCTCTTCTTTGGTCGAGTGTGTCAGAGTGCCCCCAGGCCAGGATTGCCCTGGCTCAGCAGAGGCCCCTGCAGGCCGCTTGGGACACGTATGGGTTTTCACACCAAATCAGGCTTCTCCCCCCCAAGAGGACAGGTTTGGAGGGATTTTCAAACCCGGGGAGGCCCTGGCACACCACCGGGGCAAAGGGTGCATTGGGCAGCCGGCTGCCCGCTTCGCCTGAGTCTTCGGAGAGGCCTGGCTGGGCCAAAGGCTAGGCTTGCGCTCGGAAGCACGCCCCCCACTGCGGCGGGTGTTCGTTGGCTGAGCAGAATGTAAAATTGGCCAAGAGGACGCTTCCACCCTCTCTCTGGGTGTGTGGCGTTTGTGAGACCGCCACCAGGTGTGGCTCGCCCTTCCCTTGCTAAGCGATGATGCGTCCGACTTTCGAAAGAAGGCCTTTGGGGGGCCACATCCGGGGGCTCCCCGCAGGTGAGTCCGTTTGGAGTGATTTTCAAGCAATGGCAACCCCCTGCACACAACCAGGGCCAAGGGAGCTCTGGGGGAGCCGAGGCGGCTCCCCGCCCGAGGCCGAGGAGTGGCCGAGGTGGCAAAAGGCTGTAGGCGATGTCCAGAGCAAACCCACGTTGGGGCTGGCGTTCGTTCACTGGTACACCGTCATTTGCCAGGGGGGCAGCTTCCAGAGCCTTGCCTTGTCGTGTGTGTGAGCGAGAGCTCCCAGGCCAAGAGCGCCGAAGCTCAGTATGTATATGTGGCTCGATCCCACCTGTGAAACGGATGCCCTTGGATGCCAAAGCAGGCTCCTCCACACACGAGGACGCCTTTGGCATGAGTGGAAAGCAGGGGAAAGCCCCTGCACACCACTGGGGCCAAGGCCGCATTGGGCAGCCAGGGGCTTGCTTGCCCCGCCTGACTCTTCGGAGAGGCCTAGCTGGGGAGGAGGCTAGGCTTGCCTTCCGAGGCACGCGCGCAGTGTGTGGCTGGTGTTCACTCGATGAGGAGAAGGGAATTTGCCTGGAGGGAGCTTCCAGCCTCCGTGGTTGTGGGGTTTGTGAGACAGCCACCAGGCACTGAGGGCCCTTACCTTGCTTAGAGAGGATGTTTCCTACTTTGGGAAGAAGGCCTTTGGGGGCCCAACCGGGGTGCTCCCCCCGGGTGAGTCCGTTTGGCGTGAGTTCCAAGCCACGGCGGCCGCCGGCACACCACCAGGGCATAGGGAATTTTGGTCAGCCGAGGGGCTGCCTCGCCCCAGGCATAAGAAAGGCCCTGTGGGACAAAGGCTAGGGTTGCTTTCCGGAGGAGTCCCACATTGGGGCTGGTAGTGGCCAGGAGGCAGCGTCCAGACCCTTGTTTGGCCATGAGCGTGAGGCAGGTCCCAGGCCAAGAGCACCCTTGGGCAGTGTATGCGGCTCGACCTCACGCGGGAAAGGTATGCTTTTTCCAAGCCAAACCAGGCTTCTCCACACGCGAGGACGCCTTTGGAGGGATTTTCAAGCGATGGACACGCCCTGCCCTGCGTCACAACCAGGGCCAAGGGCGCGTCCGGGAGCCCGGGGCCTGCTTCCCACGCCTTATAGGAGAGGCCCAGGCGGGAACTAGGCTAGGGCCGCTTTCCGGAGCAAACCCGCCTCGGGGCAGGTGTTCCTCCACGGATTAGCATATCCTTTGACAGGAGGCCGCTTCCAGGCTCTGGCATTGTGGAGGTTGTGGGCCAGTTAACGTCCCAGATCGCCCCCGGCTCGGCACCGTGTGGCTGTATCGCCCTTGGGAAACGTGTGCATTGCCGAACCACATCGGGCTTCTCCACACAAGGGGAGCTGTTTGGAGGGATTCTCGAGCCAGGGCAATCCCCTGCACGCAAGCAGGGTGAAGGGAGCCTTGGGGAGCCTGGTGCCTGCCTCGCCTGATGTCCAGCAGAGGCCTTGCTGGAGAAAAGGCCAGGGCCGCTGTCCGGAGCAACCCCACACGGAGGCTGGGGTTCATTCACGGAGTAGACTGCCCGTGGCCCGGAGGCATCTGCCAGTCTCTTCTGGGGTCCAGTGAGTGGGGGATCGACCAGGCCAAGAGCACCCAAGCTTGCTGTGTGGTGTTGTCCCCTGCTTGGGAAGTGCATGCTTTTTCCGCCCACACCAGGCCTCGCCACACTCGTGGGCACGTTTGGAGTGCAGATCAAGCCCTGGCCACCCCCGGCCGACAACCGCGGCCAAGGGCGCATTGGGCAGGCTGGCGCCGTCGTTGCCGCAGCTATAGGAGAAGCCTAGCTGGGAAAAAGTCTAGGGTGGCTTTCGGGAGCAAAGCCCCATTGAGGCTGGTGTTTGGCCTCCGAGCCGAACATAGGTTTCCACGAGGCAGAGTGCGGGCTCCTGTTTCGCTTGAGTGCGTGAGCTGGGTAGCAGGCCAAGACGGCCCTGGCTCGGTGTAACCTGCTGCATCCCGCCTGGGAAGTGTCAGCATTTTCAAACCAAGCCAGGCTTCCCCACACAAGAGCCCGCGCTTGGAGTGCCTTGCACGCAGTGGGAAAGCCCTTGCACACACCCGGGGCCAAGGGAGCCCTGGGGAGCCAGGGGCCTGTCTGGCCTGAGCTTGCCAGAGGCCTACGTGCGACCACGGCTAGGGTGGCTTGGCACATCACAACCACATTGGGGCTGGCGTTGGTTCCCTGAGTAGGCCAGCGCTCGCCAGGAGACAGCCGTCCGCCTCTTCTTTGGTCGAGTGTGTCAGAGTGCCCCCAGGCCAGGATTGCCCTGGCTCAGCAGAGGCCCCTGCAGGCCGCTTGGGACACGTATGGGTTTTCACACCAAATCAGGCTTCTCCCCCCCAAGAGGACAGGTTTGGAGGGATTTTCAAACCCGGGGAGGCCCTGGCACACCACCGGGGCAAAGGGTGCATTGGGCAGCCGGCTGCCCGCTTCGCCTGAGTCTTCGGAGAGGCCTGGCTGGGCCAAAGGCTAGGCTTGCGCTCGGAAGCACGCCCCCCACTGCGGCGGGTGTTCGTTGGCTGAGCAGAATGTAAAATTGGCCAAGAGGACGCTTCCACCCTCTCTCTGGGTGTGTGGCGTTTGTGAGACCGCCACCAGGTGTGGCTCGCCCTTCCCTTGCTAAGCGATGATGCGTCCGACTTTCGAAAGAAGGCCTTTGGGGGGCCACATCCGGGGGCTCCCCGCAGGTGAGTCCGTTTGGAGTGATTTTCAAGCAATGGCAACCCCCTGCACACAACCAGGGCCAAGGGAGCTCTGGGGGAGCCGAGGCGGCTCCCCGCCCGAGGCCGAGGAGTGGCCGAGGTGGCAAAAGGCTGTAGGCGATGTCCAGAGCAAACCCACGTTGGGGCTGGCGTTCGTTCACTGGTACACTGTCATTTGCCAGGGGGGCAGCTTCCAGAGCCTTGCCTTGTCGTGTGTGTGAGCGAGAGCTCCCAGGCCAAGAGCGCCGAAGCTCAGTATGTATATGTGGCTCGATCCCACCTGTGAAACGGATGCCCTTGGATGCCAAAGCAGGCTCCTCCACACACGAGGACGCCTTTGGCATGAGTGGAAAGCAGGGGAAAGCCCCTGCACACCACTGGGGCCAAGGCCGCATTGGGCAGCCAGGGGCTTGCTTGCCCCGCCTGACTCTTCGGAGAGGCCTAGCTGGGGAGGAGGCTAGGCTTGCCTTCCGAGGCACGCGCGCAGTGTGTGGCTGGTGTTCACTCGATGAGGAGAAGGGAATTTGCCTGGAGGGAGCTTCCAGCCTCCGTGGTTGTGGGGTTTGTGAGACAGCCACCAGGCACTGAGGGCCCTTACCTTGCTTAGAGAGGATGTTTCCTACTTTGGGAAGAAGGCCTTTGGGGGCCCAACCGGGGTGCTCCCCCCGGGTGAGTCCGTTTGGCGTGAGTTCCAAGCCACGGCGGCCGCCGGCACACCACCAGGGCATAGGGAATTTTGGTCAGCCGAGGGGCTGCCTCGCCCCAGGCATAAGAAAGGCCCTGTGGGACAAAGGCTAGGGTTGCTTTCCGGAGGAGTCCCACATTGGGGCTGGTAGTGGCCAGGAGGCAGCGTCCAGACCCTTGTTTGGCCATGAGCGTGAGGCAGGTCCCAGGCCAAGAGCACCCTTGGGCAGTGTATGCGGCTCGACCTCACGCGGGAAAGGTATGCTTTTTCCAAGCCAAACCAGGCTTCTCCACACGCGAGGACGCCTTTGGAGGGATTTTCAAGCGATGGACACGCCCTGCCCTGCGTCACAACCAGGGCCAAGGGCGCGTCCGGGAGCCCGGGGCCTGCTTCCCACGCCTTATAGGAGAGGCCCAGGCGGGAACTAGGCTAGGGCCGCTTTCCGGAGCAAACCCGCCTCGGGGCAGGTGTTCCTCCACGGATTAGCATATCCTTTGACAGGAGGCCGCTTCCAGGCTCTGGCATTGTGGAGGTTGTGGGCCAGTTAACGTCCCAGATCGCCCCCGGCTCGGCACCGTGTGGCTGTATCGCCCTTGGGAAACGTGTGCATTGCCGAACCACATCGGGCTTCTCCACACAAGGGGAGCTGTTTGGAGGGATTCTCGAGCCAGGGCAATCCCCTGCACGCAAGCAGGGTGAAGGGAGCCTTGGGGAGCCTGGTGCCTGCCTCGCCTGATGTCCAGCAGAGGCCTTGCTGGAGAAAAGGCCAGGGCCGCTGTCCGGAGCAACCCCACACGGAGGCTGGGGTTCATTCACGGAGTAGACTGCCCGTGGCCCGGAGGCATCTGCCAGTCTCTTCTGGGGTCCAGTGAGTGGGGGATCGACCAGGCCAAGAGCACCCAAGCTTGCTGTGTGGTGTTGTCCCCTGCTTGGGAAGTGCATGCTTTTTCCGCCCACACCAGGCCTCGCCACACTCGTGGGCACGTTTGGAGTGCAGATCAAGCCCTGGCCACCCCCGGCCGACAACCGCGGCCAAGGGCGCATTGGGCAGGCTGGCGCCGTCGTTGCCGCAGCTATAGGAGAAGCCTAGCTGGGAAAAAGTCTAGGGTGGCTTTCGGGAGCAAAGCCCCATTGAGGCTGGTGTTTGGCCTCCGAGCCGAACATAGGTTTCCACGAGGCAGAGTGCGGGCTCCTGTTTCGCTTGAGTGCGTGAGCTGGGTAGCAGGCCAAGACGGCCCTGGCTCGGTGTAACCTGCTGCATCCCGCCTGGGAAGTGTCAGCATTTTCAAACCAAGCCAGGCTTCCCCACACAAGAGCCCGCGCTTGGAGTGCCTTGCACGCAGTGGGAAAGCCCTTGCACACACCCGGGGCCAAGGGAGCCCTGGGGAGCCAGGGGCCTGTCTGGCCTGAGCTTGCCAGAGGCCTACGTGCGACCACGGCTAGGGTGGCTTGGCACATCACAACCACATTGGGGCTGGCGTTGGTTCCCTGAGTAGGCCAGCGCTCGCCAGGAGACAGCCGTCCGCCTCTTCTTTGGTCGAGTGTGTCAGAGTGCCCCCAGGCCAGGATTGCCCTGGCTCAGCAGAGGCCCCTGCAGGCCGCTTGGGACACGTATGGGTTTTCACACCAAATCAGGCTTCTCCCCCCCAAGAGGACAGGTTTGGAGGGATTTTCAAACCCGGGGAGGCCCTGGCACACCACCGGGGCAAAGGGTGCATTGGGCAGCCGGCTGCCCGCTTCGCCTGAGTCTTCGGAGAGGCCTGGCTGGGCCAAAGGCTAGGCTTGCGCTCGGAAGCACGCCCCCCACTGCGGCGGGTGTTCGTTGGCTGAGCAGAATGTAAAATTGGCCAAGAGGACGCTTCCACCCTCTCTCTGGGTGTGTGGCGTTTGTGAGACCGCCACCAGGTGTGGCTCGCCCTTCCCTTGCTAAGCGATGATGCGTCCGACTTTCGAAAGAAGGCCTTTGGGGGGCCACATCCGGGGGCTCCCCGCAGGTGAGTCCGTTTGGAGTGATTTTCAAGCAATGGCAACCCCCTGCACACAACCAGGGCCAAGGGAGCTCTGGGGGAGCCGAGGCGGCTCCCCGCCCGAGGCCGAGGAGTGGCCGAGGTGGCAAAAGGCTGTAGGCGATGTCCAGAGCAAACCCACGTTGGGGCTGGCGTTCGTTCACTGGTACACCGTCATTTGCCAGGGGGGCAGCTTCCAGAGCCTTGCCTTGTCGTGTGTGTGAGCGAGAGCTCCCAGGCCAAGAGCGCCGAAGCTCAGTATGTATATGTGGCTCGATCCCACCTGTGAAACGGATGCCCTTGGATGCCAAAGCAGGCTCCTCCACACACGAGGACGCCTTTGGCATGAGTGGAAAGCAGGGGAAAGCCCCTGCACACCACTGGGGCCAAGGCCGCATTGGGCAGCCAGGGGCTTGCTTGCCCCGCCTGACTCTTCGGAGAGGCCTAGCTGGGGAGGAGGCTAGGCTTGCCTTCCGAGGCACGCGCGCAGTGTGTGGCTGGTGTTCACTCGATGAGGAGAAGGGAATTTGCCTGGAGGGAGCTTCCAGCCTCCGTGGTTGTGGGGTTTGTGAGACAGCCACCAGGCACTGAGGGCCCTTACCTTGCTTAGAGAGGATGTTTCCTACTTTGGGAAGAAGGCCTTTGGGGGCCCAACCGGGGTGCTCCCCCCGGGTGAGTCCGTTTGGCGTGAGTTCCAAGCCACGGCGGCCGCCGGCACACCACCAGGGCATAGGGAATTTTGGTCAGCCGAGGGGCTGCCTCGCCCCAGGCATAAGAAAGGCCCTGTGGGACAAAGGCTAGGGTTGCTTTCCGGAGGAGTCCCACATTGGGGCTGGTAGTGGCCAGGAGGCAGCGTCCAGACCCTTGTTTGGCCATGAGCGTGAGGCAGGTCCCAGGCCAAGAGCACCCTTGGGCAGTGTATGCGGCTCGACCTCACGCGGGAAAGGTATGCTTTTTCCAAGCCAAACCAGGCTTCTCCACACGCGAGGACGCCTTTGGAGGGATTTTCAAGCGATGGACACGCCCTGCCCTGCGTCACAACCAGGGCCAAGGGCGCGTCCGGGAGCCCGGGGCCTGCTTCCCACGCCTTATAGGAGAGGCCCAGGCGGGAACTAGGCTAGGGCCGCTTTCCGGAGCAAACCCGCCTCGGGGCAGGTGTTCCTCCACGGATTAGCATATCCTTTGACAGGAGGCCGCTTCCAGGCTCTGGCATTGTGGAGGTTGTGGGCCAGTTAACGTCCCAGATCGCCCCCGGCTCGGCACCGTGTGGCTGTATCGCCCTTGGGAAACGTGTGCATTGCCGAACCACATCGGGCTTCTCCACACAAGGGGAGCTGTTTGGAGGGATTCTCGAGCCAGGGCAATCCCCTGCACGCAAGCAGGGTGAAGGGAGCCTTGGGGAGCCTGGTGCCTGCCTCGCCTGATGTCCAGCAGAGGCCTTGCTGGAGAAAAGGCCAGGGCCGCTGTCCGGAGCAACCCCACACGGAGGCTGGGGTTCATTCACGGAGTAGACTGCCCGTGGCCCGGAGGCATCTGCCAGTCTCTTCTGGGGTCCAGTGAGTGGGGGATCGACCAGGCCAAGAGCACCCAAGCTTGCTGTGTGGTGTTGTCCCCTGCTTGGGAAGTGCATGCTTTTTCCGCCCACACCAGGCCTCGCCACACTCGTGGGCACGTTTGGAGTGCAGATCAAGCCCTGGCCACCCCCGGCCGACAACCGCGGCCAAGGGCGCATTGGGCAGGCTGGCGCCGTCGTTGCCGCAGCTATAGGAGAAGCCTAGCTGGGAAAAAGTCTAGGGTGGCTTTCGGGAGCAAAGCCCCATTGAGGCTGGTGTTTGGCCTCCGAGCCGAACATAGGTTTCCACGAGGCAGAGTGCGGGCTCCTGTTTCGCTTGAGTGCGTGAGCTGGGTAGCAGGCCAAGACGGCCCTGGCTCGGTGTAACCTGCTGCATCCCGCCTGGGAAGTGTCAGCATTTTCAAACCAAGCCAGGCTTCCCCACACAAGAGCCCGCGCTTGGAGTGCCTTGCACGCAGTGGGAAAGCCCTTGCACACACCCGGGGCCAAGGGAGCCCTGGGGAGCCAGGGGCCTGTCTGGCCTGAGCTTGCCAGAGGCCTACGTGCGACCACGGCTAGGGTGGCTTGGCACATCACAACCACATTGGGGCTGGCGTTGGTTCCCTGAGTAGGCCAGCGCTCGCCAGGAGACAGCCGTCCGCCTCTTCTTTGGTCGAGTGTGTCAGAGTGCCCCCAGGCCAGGATTGCCCTGGCTCAGCAGAGGCCCCTGCAGGCCGCTTGGGACACGTATGGGTTTTCACACCAAATCAGGCTTCTCCCCCCCAAGAGGACAGGTTTGGAGGGATTTTCAAACCCGGGGAGGCCCTGGCACACCACCGGGGCAAAGGGTGCATTGGGCAGCCGGCTGCCCGCTTCGCCTGAGTCTTCGGAGAGGCCTGGCTGGGCCAAAGGCTAGGCTTGCGCTCGGAAGCACGCCCCCCACTGCGGCGGGTGTTCGTTGGCTGAGCAGAATGTAAAATTGGCCAAGAGGACGCTTCCACCCTCTCTCTGGGTGTGTGGCGTTTGTGAGACCGCCACCAGGTGTGGCTCGCCCTTCCCTTGCTAAGCGATGATGCGTCCGACTTTCGAAAGAAGGCCTTTGGGGGGCCACATCCGGGGGCTCCCCGCAGGTGAGTCCGTTTGGAGTGATTTTCAAGCAATGGCAACCCCCTGCACACAACCAGGGCCAAGGGAGCTCTGGGGGAGCCGAGGCGGCTCCCCGCCCGAGGCCGAGGAGTGGCCGAGGTGGCAAAAGGCTGTAGGCGATGTCCAGAGCAAACCCACGTTGGGGCTGGCGTTCGTTCACTGGTACACCGTCATTTGCCAGGGGGGCAGCTTCCAGAGCCTTGCCTTGTCGTGTGTGTGAGCGAGAGCTCCCAGGCCAAGAGCGCCGAAGCTCAGTATGTATATGTGGCTCGATCCCACCTGTGAAACGGATGCCCTTGGATGCCAAAGCAGGCTCCTCCACACACGAGGACGCCTTTGGCATGAGTGGAAAGCAGGGGAAAGCCCCTGCACACCACTGGGGCCAAGGCCGCATTGGGCAGCCAGGGGCTTGCTTGCCCCGCCTGACTCTTCGGAGAGGCCTAGCTGGGGAGGAGGCTAGGCTTGCCTTCCGAGGCACGCGCGCAGTGTGTGGCTGGTGTTCACTCGATGAGGAGAAGGGAATTTGCCTGGAGGGAGCTTCCAGCCTCCGTGGTTGTGGGGTTTGTGAGACAGCCACCAGGCACTGAGGGCCCTTACCTTGCTTAGAGAGGATGTTTCCTACTTTGGGAAGAAGGCCTTTGGGGGCCCAACCGGGGTGCTCCCCCCGGGTGAGTCCGTTTGGCGTGAGTTCCAAGCCACGGCGGCCGCCGGCACACCACCAGGGCATAGGGAATTTTGGTCAGCCGAGGGGCTGCCTCGCCCCAGGCATAAGAAAGGCCCTGTGGGACAAAGGCTAGGGTTGCTTTCCGGAGGAGTCCCACATTGGGGCTGGTAGTGGCCAGGAGGCAGCGTCCAGACCCTTGTTTGGCCATGAGCGTGAGGCAGGTCCCAGGCCAAGAGCACCCTTGGGCAGTGTATGCGGCTCGACCTCACGCGGGAAAGGTATGCTTTTTCCAAGCCAAACCAGGCTTCTCCACACGCGAGGACGCCTTTGGAGGGATTTTCAAGCGATGGACACGCCCTGCCCTGCGTCACAACCAGGGCCAAGGGCGCGTCCGGGAGCCCGGGGCCTGCTTCCCACGCCTTATAGGAGAGGCCCAGGCGGGAACTAGGCTAGGGCCGCTTTCCGGAGCAAACCCGCCTCGGGGCAGGTGTTCCTCCACGGATTAGCATATCCTTTGACAGGAGGCCGCTTCCAGGCTCTGGCATTGTGGAGGTTGTGGGCCAGTTAACGTCCCAGATCGCCCCCGGCTCGGCACCGTGTGGCTGTATCGCCCTTGGGAAACGTGTGCATTGCCGAACCACATCGGGCTTCTCCACACAAGGGGAGCTGTTTGGAGGGATTCTCGAGCCAGGGCAATCCCCTGCACGCAAGCAGGGTGAAGGGAGCCTTGGGGAGCCTGGTGCCTGCCTCGCCTGATGTCCAGCAGAGGCCTTGCTGGAGAAAAGGCCAGGGCCGCTGTCCGGAGCAACCCCACACGGAGGCTGGGGTTCATTCACGGAGTAGACTGCCCGTGGCCCGGAGGCATCTGCCAGTCTCTTCTGGGGTCCAGTGAGTGGGGGATCGACCAGGCCAAGAGCACCCAAGCTTGCTGTGTGGTGTTGTCCCCTGCTTGGGAAGTGCATGCTTTTTCCGCCCACACCAGGCCTCGCCACACTCGTGGGCACGTTTGGAGTGCAGATCAAGCCCTGGCCACCCCCGGCCGACAACCGCGGCCAAGGGCGCATTGGGCAGGCTGGCGCCGTCGTTGCCGCAGCTATAGGAGAAGCCTAGCTGGGAAAAAGTCTAGGGTGGCTTTCGGGAGCAAAGCCCCATTGAGGCTGGTGTTTGGCCTCCGAGCCGAACATAGGTTTCCACGAGGCAGAGTGCGGGCTCCTGTTTCGCTTGAGTGCGTGAGCTGGGTAGCAGGCCAAGACGGCCCTGGCTCGGTGTAACCTGCTGCATCCCGCCTGGGAAGTGTCAGCATTTTCAAACCAAGCCAGGCTTCCCCACACAAGAGCCCGCGCTTGGAGTGCCTTGCACGCAGTGGGAAAGCCCTTGCACACACCCGGGGCCAAGGGAGCCCTGGGGAGCCAGGGGCCTGTCTGGCCTGAGCTTGCCAGAGGCCTACGTGCGACCACGGCTAGGGTGGCTTGGCACATCACAACCACATTGGGGCTGGCGTTGGTTCCCTGAGTAGGCCAGCGCTCGCCAGGAGACAGCCGTCCGCCTCTTCTTTGGTCGAGTGTGTCAGAGTGCCCCCAGGCCAGGATTGCCCTGGCTCAGCAGAGGCCCCTGCAGGCCGCTTGGGACACGTATGGGTTTTCAGACCAAATCAGGCTTCTCCCCCCCAAGAGGACAGGTTTGGAGGGATTTTCAAACCCGGGGAGGCCCTGGCACACCACCGGGGCAAAGGGTGCATTGGGCAGCCGGCTGCCCGCTTCGCCTGAGTCTTCGGAGAGGCCTGGCTGGGCCAAAGGCTAGGCTTGCGCTCGGAAGCACGCCCCCCACTGCGGCGGGTGTTCGTTGGCTGAGCAGAATGTAAAATTGGCCAAGAGGACGCTTCCACCCTCTCTCTGGGTGTGTGGCGTTTGTGAGACCGCCACCAGGTGTGGCTCGCCCTTCCCTTGCTAAGCGATGATGCGTCCGACTTTCGAAAGAAGGCCTTTGGGGGGCCACATCCGGGGGCTCCCCGCAGGTGAGTCCGTTTGGAGTGATTTTCAAGCAATGGCAACCCCCTGCACACAACCAGGGCCAAGGGAGCTCTGGGGGAGCCGAGGCGGCTCCCCGCCCGAGGCCGAGGAGTGGCCGAGGTGGCAAAAGGCTGTAGGCGATGTCCAGAGCAAACCCACGTTGGGGCTGGCGTTCGTTCACTGGTACACCGTCATTTGCCAGGGGGGCAGCTTCCAGAGCCTTGCCTTGTCGTGTGTGTGAGCGAGAGCTCCCAGGCCAAGAGCGCCGAAGCTCAGTATGTATATGTGGCTCGATCCCACCTGTGAAACGGATGCCCTTGGATGCCAAAGCAGGCTCCTCCACACACGAGGACGCCTTTGGCATGAGTGGAAAGCAGGGGAAAGCCCCTGCACACCACTGGGGCCAAGGCCGCATTGGGCAGCCAGGGGCTTGCTTGCCCCGCCTGACTCTTCGGAGAGGCCTAGCTGGGGAGGAGGCTAGGCTTGCCTTCCGAGGCACGCGCGCAGTGTGTGGCTGGTGTTCACTCGATGAGGAGAAGGGAATTTGCCTGGAGGGAGCTTCCAGCCTCCGTGGTTGTGGGGTTTGTGAGACAGCCACCAGGCACTGAGGGCCCTTACCTTGCTTAGAGAGGATGTTTCCTACTTTGGGAAGAAGGCCTTTGGGGGCCCAACCGGGGTGCTCCCCCCGGGTGAGTCCGTTTGGCGTGAGTTCCAAGCCACGGCGGCCGCCGGCACACCACCAGGGCATAGGGAATTTTGGTCAGCCGAGGGGCTGCCTCGCCCCAGGCATAAGAAAGGCCCTGTGGGACAAAGGCTAGGGTTGCTTTCCGGAGGAGTCCCACATTGGGGCTGGTAGTGGCCAGGAGGCAGCGTCCAGACCCTTGTTTGGCCATGAGCGTGAGGCAGGTCCCAGGCCAAGAGCACCCTTGGGCAGTGTATGCGGCTCGACCTCACGCGGGAAAGGTATGCTTTTTCCAAGCCAAACCAGGCTTCTCCACACGCGAGGACGCCTTTGGAGGGATTTTCAAGCGATGGACACGCCCTGCCCTGCGTCACAACCAGGGCCAAGGGCGCGTCCGGGAGCCCGGGGCCTGCTTCCCACGCCTTATAGGAGAGGCCCAGGCGGGAACTAGGCTAGGGCCGCTTTCCGGAGCAAACCCGCCTCGGGGCAGGTGTTCCTCCACGGATTAGCATATCCTTTGACAGGAGGCCGCTTCCAGGCTCTGGCATTGTGGAGGTTGTGGGCCAGTTAACGTCCCAGATCGCCCCCGGCTCGGCACCGTGTGGCTGTATCGCCCTTGGGAAACGTGTGCATTGCCGAACCACATCGGGCTTCTCCACACAAGGGGAGCTGTTTGGAGGGATTCTCGAGCCAGGGCAATCCCCTGCACGCAAGCAGGGTGAAGGGAGCCTTGGGGAGCCTGGTGCCTGCCTCGCCTGATGTCCAGCAGAGGCCTTGCTGGAGAAAAGGCCAGGGCCGCTGTCCGGAGCAACCCCACACGGAGGCTGGGGTTCATTCACGGAGTAGACTGCCCGTGGCCCGGAGGCATCTGCCAGTCTCTTCTGGGGTCCAGTGAGTGGGGGATCGACCAGGCCAAGAGCACCCAAGCTTGCTGTGTGGTGTTGTCCCCTGCTTGGGAAGTGCATGCTTTTTCCGCCCACACCAGGCCTCGCCACACTCGTGGGCACGTTTGGAGTGCAGATCAAGCCCTGGCCACCCCCGGCCGACAACCGCGGCCAAGGGCGCATTGGGCAGGCTGGCGCCGTCGTTGCCGCAGCTATAGGAGAAGCCTAGCTGGGAAAAAGTCTAGGGTGGCTTTCGGGAGCAAAGCCCCATTGAGGCTGGTGTTTGGCCTCCGAGCCGAACATAGGTTTCCACGAGGCAGAGTGCGGGCTCCTGTTTCGCTTGAGTGCGTGAGCTGGGTAGCAGGCCAAGACGGCCCTGGCTCGGTGTAACCTGCTGCATCCCGCCTGGGAAGTGTCAGCATTTTCAAACCAAGCCAGGCTTCCCCACACAAGAGCCCGCGCTTGGAGTGCCTTGCACGCAGTGGGAAAGCCCTTGCACACACCCGGGGCCAAGGGAGCCCTGGGGAGCCAGGGGCCTCTCTGGCCTGAGCTTGCCAGAGGCCTACGTGCGACCACGGCTAGGGTGGCTTGGCACATCACAACCACATTGGGGCTGGCGTTGGTTCCCTGAGTAGGCCAGCGCTCGCCAGGAGACAGCCGTCCGCCTCTTCTTTGGTCGAGTGTGTCAGAGTGCCCCCAGGCCAGGATTGCCCTGGCTCAGCAGAGGCCCCTGCAGGCCGCTTGGGACACGTATGGGTTTTCAGACCAAATCAGGCTTCTCCCCCCCAAGAGGACAGGTTTGGAGGGATTTTCAAACCCGGGGAGGCCCTGGCACACCACCGGGGCAAAGGGTGCATTGGGCAGCCGGCTGCCCGCTTCGCCTGAGTCTTCGGAGAGGCCTGGCTGGGCCAAAGGCTAGGCTTGCGCTCGGAAGCACGCCCCCCACTGCGGCGGGTGTTCGTTGGCTGAGCAGAATGTAAAATTGGCCAAGAGGACGCTTCCACCCTCTCTCTGGGTGTGTGGCGTTTGTGAGACCGCCACCAGGTGTGGCTCGCCCTTCCCTTGCTAAGCGATGATGCGTCCGACTTTCGAAAGAAGGCCTTTGGGGGGCCACATCCGGGGGCTCCCCGCAGGTGAGTCCGTTTGGAGTGATTTTCAAGCAATGGCAACCCCCTGCACACAACCAGGGCCAAGGGAGCTCTGGGGGAGCCGAGGCGGCTCCCCGCCCGAGGCCGAGGAGTGGCCGAGGTGGCAAAAGGCTGTAGGCGATGTCCAGAGCAAACCCACGTTGGGGCTGGCGTTCGTTCACTGGTACACCGTCATTTGCCAGGGGGGCAGCTTCCAGAGCCTTGCCTTGTCGTGTGTGTGAGCGAGAGCTCCCAGGCCAAGAGCGCCGAAGCTCAGTATGTATATGTGGCTCGATCCCACCTGTGAAACGGATGCCCTTGGATGCCAAAGCAGGCTCCTCCACACACGAGGACGCCTTTGGCATGAGTGGAAAGCAGGGGAAAGCCCCTGCACACCACTGGGGCCAAGGCCGCATTGGGCAGCCAGGGGCTTGCTTGCCCCGCCTGACTCTTCGGAGAGGCCTAGCTGGGGAGGAGGCTAGGCTTGCCTTCCGAGGCACGCGCGCAGTGTGTGGCTGGTGTTCACTCGATGAGGAGAAGGGAATTTGCCTGGAGGGAGCTTCCAGCCTCCGTGGTTGTGGGGTTTGTGAGACAGCCACCAGGCACTGAGGGCCCTTACCTTGCTTAGAGAGGATGTTTCCTACTTTGGGAAGAAGGCCTTTGGGGGCCCAACCGGGGTGCTCCCCCCGGGTGAGTCCGTTTGGCGTGAGTTCCAAGCCACGGCGGCCGCCGGCACACCACCAGGGCATAGGGAATTTTGGTCAGCCGAGGGGCTGCCTCGCCCCAGGCATAAGAAAGGCCCTGTGGGACAAAGGCTAGGGTTGCTTTCCGGAGGAGTCCCACATTGGGGCTGGTAGTGGCCAGGAGGCAGCGTCCAGACCCTTGTTTGGCCATGAGCGTGAGGCAGGTCCCAGGCCAAGAGCACCCTTGGGCAGTGTATGCGGCTCGACCTCACGCGGGAAAGGTATGCTTTTTCCAAGCCAAACCAGGCTTCTCCACACGCGAGGACGCCTTTGGAGGGATTTTCAAGCGATGGACACGCCCTGCCCTGCGTCACAACCAGGGCCAAGGGCGCGTCCGGGAGCCCGGGGCCTGCTTCCCACGCCTTATAGGAGAGGCCCAGGCGGGAACTAGGCTAGGGCCGCTTTCCGGAGCAAACCCGCCTCGGGGCAGGTGTTCCTCCACGGATTAGCATATCCTTTGACAGGAGGCCGCTTCCAGGCTCTGGCATTGTGGAGGTTGTGGGCCAGTTAACGTCCCAGATCGCCCCCGGCTCGGCACCGTGTGGCTGTATCGCCCTTGGGAAACGTGTGCATTGCCGAACCACATCGGGCTTCTCCACACAAGGGGAGCTGTTTGGAGGGATTCTCGAGCCAGGGCAATCCCCTGCACGCAAGCAGGGTGAAGGGAGCCTTGGGGAGCCTGGTGCCTGCCTCGCCTGATGTCCAGCAGAGGCCTTGCTGGAGAAAAGGCCAGGGCCGCTGTCCGGAGCAACCCCACACGGAGGCTGGGGTTCATTCACGGAGTAGACTGCCCGTGGCCCGGAGGCATCTGCCAGTCTCTTCTGGGGTCCAGTGAGTGGGGGATCGACCAGGCCAAGAGCACCCAAGCTTGCTGTGTGGTGTTGTCCCCTGCTTGGGAAGTGCATGCTTTTTCCGCCCACACCAGGCCTCGCCACACTCGTGGGCACGTTTGGAGTGCAGATCAAGCCCTGGCCACCCCCGGCCGACAACCGCGGCCAAGGGCGCATTGGGCAGGCTGGCGCCGTCGTTGCCGCAGCTATAGGAGAAGCCTAGCTGGGAAAAAGTCTAGGGTGGCTTTCGGGAGCAAAGCCCCATTGAGGCTGGTGTTTGGCCTCCGAGCCGAACATAGGTTTCCACGAGGCAGAGTGCGGGCTCCTGTTTCGCTTGAGTGCGTGAGCTGGGTAGCAGGCCAAGACGGCCCTGGCTCGGTGTAACCTGCTGCATCCCGCCTGGGAAGTGTCAGCATTTTCAAACCAAGCCAGGCTTCCCCACACAAGAGCCCGCGCTTGGAGTGCCTTGCACGCAGTGGGAAAGCCCTTGCACACACCCGGGGCCAAGGGAGCCCTGGGGAGCCAGGGGCCTCTCTGGCCTGAGCTTGCCAGAGGCCTACGTGCGACCACGGCTAGGGTGGCTTGGCACATCACAACCACATTGGGGCTGGCGTTGGTTCCCTGAGTAGGCCAGCGCTCGCCAGGAGACAGCCGTCCGCCTCTTCTTTGGTCGAGTGTGTCAGAGTGCCCCCAGGCCAGGATTGCCCTGGCTCAGCAGAGGCCCCTGCAGGCCGCTTGGGACACGTATGGGTTTTCAGACCAAATCAGGCTTCTCCCCCCCAAGAGGACAGGTTTGGAGGGATTTTCAAACCCGGGGAGGCCCTGGCACACCACCGGGGCAAAGGGTGCATTGGGCAGCCGGCTGCCCGCTTCGCCTGAGTCTTCGGAGAGGCCTGGCTGGGCCAAAGGCTAGGCTTGCGCTCGGAAGCACGCCCCCCACTGCGGCGGGTGTTCGTTGGCTGAGCAGAATGTAAAATTGGCCAAGAGGACGCTTCCACCCTCTCTCTGGGTGTGTGGCGTTTGTGAGACCGCCACCAGGTGTGGCTCGCCCTTCCCTTGCTAAGCGATGATGCGTCCGACTTTCGAAAGAAGGCCTTTGGGGGGCCACATCCGGGGGCTCCCCGCAGGTGAGTCCGTTTGGAGTGATTTTCAAGCAATGGCAACCCCCTGCACACAACCAGGGCCAAGGGAGCTCTGGGGGAGCCGAGGCGGCTCCCCGCCCGAGGCCGAGGAGTGGCCGAGGTGGCAAAAGGCTGTAGGCGATGTCCAGAGCAAACCCACGTTGGGGCTGGCGTTCGTTCACTGGTACACCGTCATTTGCCAGGGGGGCAGCTTCCAGAGCCTTGCCTTGTCGTGTGTGTGAGCGAGAGCTCCCAGGCCAAGAGCGCCGAAGCTCAGTATGTATATGTGGCTCGATCCCACCTGTGAAACGGATGCCCTTGGATGCCAAAGCAGGCTCCTCCACACACGAGGACGCCTTTGGCATGAGTGGAAAGCAGGGGAAAGCCCCTGCACACCACTGGGGCCAAGGCCGCATTGGGCAGCCAGGGGCTTGCTTGCCCCGCCTGACTCTTCGGAGAGGCCTAGCTGGGGAGGAGGCTAGGCTTGCCTTCCGAGGCACGCGCGCAGTGTGTGGCTGGTGTTCACTCGATGAGGAGAAGGGAATTTGCCTGGAGGGAGCTTCCAGCCTCCGTGGTTGTGGGGTTTGTGAGACAGCCACCAGGCACTGAGGGCCCTTACCTTGCTTAGAGAGGATGTTTCCTACTTTGGGAAGAAGGCCTTTGGGGGCCCAACCGGGGTGCTCCCCCCGGGTGAGTCCGTTTGGCGTGAGTTCCAAGCCACGGCGGCCGCCGGCACACCACCAGGGCATAGGGAATTTTGGTCAGCCGAGGGGCTGCCTCGCCCCAGGCATAAGAAAGGCCCTGTGGGACAAAGGCTAGGGTTGCTTTCCGGAGGAGTCCCACATTGGGGCTGGTAGTGGCCAGGAGGCAGCGTCCAGACCCTTGTTTGGCCATGAGCGTGAGGCAGGTCCCAGGCCAAGAGCACCCTTGGGCAGTGTATGCGGCTCGACCTCACGCGGGAAAGGTATGCTTTTTCCAAGCCAAACCAGGCTTCTCCACACGCGAGGACGCCTTTGGAGGGATTTTCAAGCGATGGACACGCCCTGCCCTGCGTCACAACCAGGGCCAAGGGCGCGTCCGGGAGCCCGGGGCCTGCTTCCCACACCTTATAGGAGAGGCCCAGGCGGGAACTAGGCTAGGGCCGCTTTCCGGAGCAAACCCGCCTCGGGGCAGGTGTTCCTCCACGGATTAGCATATCCTTTGACAGGAGGCCGCTTCCAGGCTCTGGCATTGTGGAGGTTGTGGGCCAGTTAACGTCCCAGATCGCCCCCGGCTCGGCACCGTGTGGCTGTATCGCCCTTGGGAAACGTGTGCATTGCCGAACCACATCGGGCTTCTCCACACAAGGGGAGCTGTTTGGAGGGATTCTCGAGCCAGGGCAATCCCCTGCACGCAAGCAGGGTGAAGGGAGCCTTGGGGAGCCTGGTGCCTGCCTCGCCTGATGTCCAGCAGAGGCCTTGCTGGAGAAAAGGCCAGGGCCGCTGTCCGGAGCAACCCCACACGGAGGCTGGGGTTCATTCACGGAGTAGACTGCCCGTGGCCCGGAGGCATCTGCCAGTCTCTTCTGGGGTCCAGTGAGTGGGGGATCGACCAGGCCAAGAGCACCCAAGCTTGCTGTGTGGTGTTGTCCCCTGCTTGGGAAGTGCATGCTTTTTCCGCCCACACCAGGCCTCGCCACACTCGTGGGCACGTTTGGAGTGCAGATCAAGCCCTGGCCACCCCCGGCCGACAACCGCGGCCAAGGGCGCATTGGGCAGGCTGGCGCCGTCGTTGCCGCAGCTATAGGAGAAGCCTAGCTGGGAAAAAGTCTAGGGTGGCTTTCGGGAGCAAAGCCCCATTGAGGCTGGTGTTTGGCCTCCGAGCCGAACATAGGTTTCCACGAGGCAGAGTGCGGGCTCCTGTTTCGCTTGAGTGCGTGAGCTGGGTAGCAGGCCAAGACGGCCCTGGCTCGGTGTAACCTGCTGCATCCCGCCTGGGAAGTGTCAGCATTTTCAAACCAAGCCAGGCTTCCCCACACAAGAGCCCACGCTTGGAGTGCCTTGCACGCAGTGGGAAAGCCCTTGCACACACCCGGGGCCAAGGGAGCCCTGGGGAGCCAGGGGCCTCTCTGGCCTGAGCTTGCCAGAGGCCTACGTGCGACCACGGCTAGGGTGGCTTGGCACATCACAACCACATTGGGGCTGGCGTTGGTTCCCTGAGTAGGCCAGCGCTCGCCAGGAGACAGCCGTCCGCCTCTTCTTTGGTCGAGTGTGTCAGAGTGCCCCCAGGCCAGGATTGCCCTGGCTCAGCAGAGGCCCCTGCAGGCCGCTTGGGACACGTATGGGTTTTCAGACCAAATCAGGCTTCTCCCCCCCAAGAGGACAGGTTTGGAGGGATTTTCAAACCCGGGGAGGCCCTGGCACACCACCGGGGCAAAGGGTGCATTGGGCAGCCGGCTGCCCGCTTCGCCTGAGTCTTCGGAGAGGCCTGGCTGGGCCAAAGGCTAGGCTTGCGCTCGGAAGCACGCCCCCCACTGCGGCGGGTGTTCGTTGGCTGAGCAGAATGTAAAATTGGCCAAGAGGACGCTTCCACCCTCTCTCTGGGTGTGTGGCGTTTGTGAGACCGCCACCAGGTGTGGCTCGCCCTTCCCTTGCTAAGCGATGATGCGTCCGACTTTCGAAAGAAGGCCTTTGGGGGGCCACATCCGGGGGCTCCCCGCAGGTGAGTCCGTTTGGAGTGATTTTCAAGCAATGGCAACCCCCTGCACACAACCAGGGCCAAGGGAGCTCTGGGGGAGCCGAGGCGGCTCCCCGCCCGAGGCCGAGGAGTGGCCGAGGTGGCAAAAGGCTGTAGGCGATGTCCAGAGCAAACCCACGTTGGGGCTGGCGTTCGTTCACTGGTACACCGTCATTTGCCAGGGGGGCAGCTTCCAGAGCCTTGCCTTGTCGTGTGTGTGAGCGAGAGCTCCCAGGCCAAGAGCGCCGAAGCTCAGTATGTATATGTGGCTCGATCCCACCTGTGAAACGGATGCCCTTGGATGCCAAAGCAGGCTCCTCCACACACGAGGACGCCTTTGGCATGAGTGGAAAGCAGGGGAAAGCCCCTGCACACCACTGGGGCCAAGGCCGCATTGGGCAGCCAGGGGCTTGCTTGCCCCGCCTGACTCTTCGGAGAGGCCTAGCTGGGGAGGAGGCTAGGCTTGCCTTCCGAGGCACGCGCGCAGTGTGTGGCTGGTGTTCACTCGATGAGGAGAAGGGAATTTGCCTGGAGGGAGCTTCCAGCCTCCGTGGTTGTGGGGTTTGTGAGACAGCCACCAGGCACTGAGGGCCCTTACCTTGCTTAGAGAGGATGTTTCCTACTTTGGGAAGAAGGCCTTTGGGGGCCCAACCGGGGTGCTCCCCCCGGGTGAGTCCGTTTGGCGTGAGTTCCAAGCCACGGCGGCCGCCGGCACACCACCAGGGCATAGGGAATTTTGGTCAGCCGAGGGGCTGCCTCGCCCCAGGCATAAGAAAGGCCCTGTGGGACAAAGGCTAGGGTTGCTTTCCGGAGGAGTCCCACATTGGGGCTGGTAGTGGCCAGGAGGCAGCGTCCAGACCCTTGTTTGGCCATGAGCGTGAGGCAGGTCCCAGGCCAAGAGCACCCTTGGGCAGTGTATGCGGCTCGACCTCACGCGGGAAAGGTATGCTTTTTCCAAGCCAAACCAGGCTTCTCCACACGCGAGGACGCCTTTGGAGGGATTTTCAAGCGATGGACACGCCCTGCCCTGCGTCACAACCAGGGCCAAGGGCGCGTCCGGGAGCCCGGGGCCTGCTTCCCACGCCTTATAGGAGAGGCCCAGGCGGGAACTAGGCTAGGGCCGCTTTCCGGAGCAAACCCGCCTCGGGGCAGGTGTTCCTCCACGGATTAGCATATCCTTTGACAGGAGGCCGCTTCCAGGCTCTGGCATTGTGGAGGTTGTGGGCCAGTTAACGTCCCAGATCGCCCCCGGCTCGGCACCGTGTGGCTGTATCGCCCTTGGGAAACGTGTGCATTGCCGAACCACATCGGGCTTCTCCACACAAGGGGAGCTGTTTGGAGGGATTCTCGAGCCAGGGCAATCCCCTGCACGCAAGCAGGGTGAAGGGAGCCTTGGGGAGCCTGGTGCCTGCCTCGCCTGATGTCCAGCAGAGGCCTTGCTGGAGAAAAGGCCAGGGCCGCTGTCCGGAGCAACCCCACACGGAGGCTGGGGTTCATTCACGGAGTAGACTGCCCGTGGCCCGGAGGCATCTGCCAGTCTCTTCTGGGGTCCAGTGAGTGGGGGATCGACCAGGCCAAGAGCACCCAAGCTTGCTGTGTGGTGTTGTCCCCTGCTTGGGAAGTGCATGCTTTTTCCGCCCACACCAGGCCTCGCCACACTCGTGGGCACGTTTGGAGTGCAGATCAAGCCCTGGCCACCCCCGGCCGACAACCGCGGCCAAGGGCGCATTGGGCAGGCTGGCGCCGTCGTTGCCGCAGCTATAGGAGAAGCCTAGCTGGGAAAAAGTCTAGGGTGGCTTTCGGGAGCAAAGCCCCATTGAGGCTGGTGTTTGGCCTCCGAGCCGAACATAGGTTTCCACGAGGCAGAGTGCGGGCTCCTGTTTCGCTTGAGTGCGTGAGCTGGGTAGCAGGCCAAGACGGCCCTGGCTCGGTGTAACCTGCTGCATCCCGCCTGGGAAGTGTCAGCATTTTCAAACCAAGCCAGGCTTCCCCACACAAGAGCCCGCGCTTGGAGTGCCTTGCACGCAGTGGGAAAGCCCTTGCACACACCCGGGGCCAAGGGAGCCCTGGGGAGCCAGGGGCCTCTCTGGCCTGAGCTTGCCAGAGGCCTACGTGCGACCACGGCTAGGGTGGCTTGGCACATCACAACCACATTGGGGCTGGCGTTGGTTCCCTGAGTAGGCCAGCGCTCGCCAGGAGACAGCCGTCCGCCTCTTCTTTGGTCGAGTGTGTCAGAGTGCCCCCAGGCCAGGATTGCCCTGGCTCAGCAGAGGCCCCTGCAGGCCGCTTGGGACACGTATGGGTTTTCACACCAAATCAGGCTTCTCCCCCCCAAGAGGACAGGTTTGGAGGGATTTTCAAACCCGGGGAGGCCCTGGCACACCACCGGGGCAAAGGGTGCATTGGGCAGCCGGCTGCCCGCTTCGCCTGAGTCTTCGGAGAGGCCTGGCTGGGCCAAAGGCTAGGCTTGCGCTCGGAAGCACGCCCCCCACTGCGGCGGGTGTTCGTTGGCTGAGCAGAATGTAAAATTGGCCAAGAGGACGCTTCCACCCTCTCTCTGGGTGTGTGGCGTTTGTGAGACCGCCACCAGGTGTGGCTCGCCCTTCCCTTGCTAAGCGATGATGCGTCCGACTTTCGAAAGAAGGCCTTTGGGGGGCCACATCCGGGGGCTCCCCGCAGGTGAGTCCGTTTGGAGTGATTTTCAAGCAATGGCAACCCCCTGCACACAACCAGGGCCAAGGGAGCTCTGGGGGAGCCGAGGCGGCTCCCCGCCCGAGGCCGAGGAGTGGCCGAGGTGGCAAAAGGCTGTAGGCGATGTCCAGAGCAAACCCACGTTGGGGCTGGCGTTCGTTCACTGGTACACCGTCATTTGCCAGGGGGGCAGCTTCCAGAGCCTTGCCTTGTCGTGTGTGTGAGCGAGAGCTCCCAGGCCAAGAGCGCCGAAGCTCAGTATGTATATGTGGCTCGATCCCACCTGTGAAACGGATGCCCTTGGATGCCAAAGCAGGCTCCTCCACACACGAGGACGCCTTTGGCATGAGTGGAAAGCAGGGGAAAGCCCCTGCACACCACTGGGGCCAAGGCCGCATTGGGCAGCCAGGGGCTTGCTTGCCCCGCCTGACTCTTCGGAGAGGCCTAGCTGGGGAGGAGGCTAGGCTTGCCTTCCGAGGCACGCGCGCAGTGTGTGGCTGGTGTTCACTCGATGAGGAGAAGGGAATTTGCCTGGAGGGAGCTTCCAGCCTCCGTGGTTGTGGGGTTTGTGAGACAGCCACCAGGCACTGAGGGCCCTTACCTTGCTTAGAGAGGATGTTTCCTACTTTGGGAAGAAGGCCTTTGGGGGCCCAACCGGGGTGCTCCCCCCGGGTGAGTCCGTTTGGCGTGAGTTCCAAGCCACGGCGGCCGCCGGCACACCACCAGGGCATAGGGAATTTTGGTCAGCCGAGGGGCTGCCTCGCCCCAGGCATAAGAAAGGCCCTGTGGGACAAAGGCTAGGGTTGCTTTCCGGAGGAGTCCCACATTGGGGCTGGTAGTGGCCAGGAGGCAGCGTCCAGACCCTTGTTTGGCCATGAGCGTGAGGCAGGTCCCAGGCCAAGAGCACCCTTGGGCAGTGTATGCGGCTCGACCTCACGCGGGAAAGGTATGCTTTTTCCAAGCCAAACCAGGCTTCTCCACACGCGAGGACGCCTTTGGAGGGATTTTCAAGCGATGGACACGCCCTGCCCTGCGTCACAACCAGGGCCAAGGGCGCGTCCGGGAGCCCGGGGCCTGCTTCCCACGCCTTATAGGAGAGGCCCAGGCGGGAACTAGGCTAGGGCCGCTTTCCGGAGCAAACCCGCCTCGGGGCAGGTGTTCCTCCACGGATTAGCATATCCTTTGACAGGAGGCCGCTTCCAGGCTCTGGCATTGTGGAGGTTGTGGGCCAGTTAACGTCCCAGATCGCCCCCGGCTCGGCACCGTGTGGCTGTATCGCCCTTGGGAAACGTGTGCATTGCCGAACCACATCGGGCTTCTCCACACAAGGGGAGCTGTTTGGAGGGATTCTCGAGCCAGGGCAATCCCCTGCACGCAAGCAGGGTGAAGGGAGCCTTGGGGAGCCTGGTGCCTGCCTCGCCTGATGTCCAGCAGAGGCCTTGCTGGAGAAAAGGCCAGGGCCGCTGTCCGGAGCAACCCCACACGGAGGCTGGGGTTCATTCACGGAGTAGACTGCCCGTGGCCCGGAGGCATCTGCCAGTCTCTTCTGGGGTCCAGTGAGTGGGGGATCGACCAGGCCAAGAGCACCCAAGCTTGCTGTGTGGTGTTGTCCCCTGCTTGGGAAGTGCATGCTTTTTCCGCCCACACCAGGCCTCGCCACACTCGTGGGCACGTTTGGAGTGCAGATCAAGCCCTGGCCACCCCCGGCCGACAACCGCGGCCAAGGGCGCATTGGGCAGGCTGGCGCCGTCGTTGCCGCAGCTATAGGAGAAGCCTAGCTGGGAAAAAGTCTAGGGTGGCTTTCGGGAGCAAAGCCCCATTGAGGCTGGTGTTTGGCCTCCGAGCCGAACATAGGTTTCCACGAGGCAGAGTGCGGGCTCCTGTTTCGCTTGAGTGCGTGAGCTGGGTAGCAGGCCAAGACGGCCCTGGCTCGGTGTAACCTGCTGCATCCCGCCTGGGAAGTGTCAGCATTTTCAAACCAAGCCAGGCTTCCCCACACAAGAGCCCGCGCTTGGAGTGCCTTGCACGCAGTGGGAAATCCCTTGCACACACCCGGGGCCAAGGGAGCCCTGGGGAGCCAGGGGCCTGTCTGGCCTGAGCTTGCCAGAGGCCTACGTGCGACCACGGCTAGGGTGGCTTGGCACATCACAACCACATTGGGGCTGGCGTTGGTTCCCTGAGTAGGCCAGCGCTCGCCAGGAGACAGCCGTCCGCCTCTTCTTTGGTCGAGTGTGTCAGAGTGCCCCCAGGCCAGGATTGCCCTGGCTCAGCAGAGGCCCCTGCAGGCCGCTTGGGACACGTATGGGTTTTCACACCAAATCAGGCTTCTCCCCCCCAAGAGGACAGGTTTGGAGGGATTTTCAAACCCGGGGAGGCCCTGGCACACCACCGGGGCAAAGGGTGCATTGGGCAGCCGGCTGCCCGCTTCGCCTGAGTCTTCGGAGAGGCCTGGCTGGGCCAAAGGCTAGGCTTGCGCTCGGAAGCACGCCCCCCACTGCGGCGGGTGTTCGTTGGCTGAGCAGAATGTAAAATTGGCCAAGAGGACGCTTCCACCCTCTCTCTGGGTGTGTGGCGTTTGTGAGACCGCCACCAGGTGTGGCTCGCCCTTCCCTTGCTAAGCGATGATGCGTCCGACTTTCGAAAGAAGGCCTTTGGGGGGCCACATCCGGGGGCTCCCCGCAGGTGAGTCCGTTTGGAGTGATTTTCAAGCAATGGCAACCCCCTGCACACAACCAGGGCCAAGGGAGCTCTGGGGGAGCCGAGGCGGCTCCCCGCCCGAGGCCGAGGAGTGGCCGAGGTGGCAAAAGGCTGTAGGCGATGTCCAGAGCAAACCCACGTTGGGGCTGGCGTTCGTTCACTGGTACACCGTCATTTGCCAGGGGGGCAGCTTCCAGAGCCTTGCCTTGTCGTGTGTGTGAGCGAGAGCTCCCAGGCCAAGAGCGCCGAAGCTCAGTATGTATATGTGGCTCGATCCCACCTGTGAAACGGATGCCCTTGGATGCCAAAGCAGGCTCCTCCACACACGAGGACGCCTTTGGCATGAGTGGAAAGCAGGGGAAAGCCCCTGCACACCACTGGGGCCAAGGCCGCATTGGGCAGCCAGGGGCTTGCTTGCCCCGCCTGACTCTTCGGAGAGGCCTAGCTGGGGAGGAGGCTAGGCTTGCCTTCCGAGGCACGCGCGCAGTGTGTGGCTGGTGTTCACTCGATGAGGAGAAGGGAATTTGCCTGGAGGGAGCTTCCAGCCTCCGTGGTTGTGGGGTTTGTGAGACAGCCACCAGGCACTGAGGGCCCTTACCTTGCTTAGAGAGGATGTTTCCTACTTTGGGAAGAAGGCCTTTGGGGGCCCAACCGGGGTGCTCCCCCCGGGTGAGTCCGTTTGGCGTGAGTTCCAAGCCACGGCGGCCGCCGGCACACCACCAGGGCATAGGGAATTTTGGTCAGCCGAGGGGCTGCCTCGCCCCAGGCATAAGAAAGGCCCTGTGGGACAAAGGCTAGGGTTGCTTTCCGGAGGAGTCCCACATTGGGGCTGGTAGTGGCCAGGAGGCAGCGTCCAGACCCTTGTTTGGCCATGAGCGTGAGGCAGGTCCCAGGCCAAGAGCACCCTTGGGCAGTGTATGCGGCTCGACCTCACGCGGGAAAGGTATGCTTTTTCCAAGCCAAACCAGGCTTCTCCACACGCGAGGACGCCTTTGGAGGGATTTTCAAGCGATGGACACGCCCTGCCCTGCGTCACAACCAGGGCCAAGGGCGCGTCCGGGAGCCCGGGGCCTGCTTCCCACGCCTTATAGGAGAGGCCCAGGCGGGAACAAGGCTAGGGCCGCTTTCCGGAGCAAACCCGCCTCGGGGCAGGTGTTCCTCCACGGATTAGCATATCCTTTGACAGGAGGCCGCTTCCAGGCTCTGGCATTGTGGAGGTTGTGGGCCAGTTAACGTCCCAGATCGCCCCCGGCTCGGCACCGTGTGGCTGTATCGCCCTTGGGAAACGTGTGCATTGCCGAACCACATCGGGCTTCTCCACACAAGGGGAGCTGTTTGGAGGGATTCTCGAGCCAGGGCAATCCCCTGCACGCAAGCAGGGTGAAGGGAGCCTTGGGGAGCCTGGTGCCTGCCTCGCCTGATGTCCAGCAGAGGCCTTGCTGGAGAAAAGGCCAGGGCCGCTGTCCGGAGCAACCCCACACGGAGGCTGGGGTTCATTCACGGAGTAGACTGCCCGTGGCCCGGAGGCATCTGCCAGTCTCTTCTGGGGTCCAGTGAGTGGGGGATCGACCAGGCCAAGAGCACCCAAGCTTGCTGTGTGGTGTTGTCCCCTGCTTGGGAAGTGCATGCTTTTTCCGCCCACACCAGGCCTCGCCACACTCGTGGGCACGTTTGGAGTGCAGATCAAGCCCTGGCCACCCCCGGCCGACAACCGCGGCCAAGGGCGCATTGGGCAGGCTGGCGCCGTCGTTGCCGCAGCTATAGGAGAAGCCTAGCTGGGAAAAAGTCTAGGGTGGCTTTCGGGAGCAAAGCCCCATTGAGGCTGGTGTTTGGCCTCCGAGCCGAACATAGGTTTCCACGAGGCAGAGTGCGGGCTCCTGTTTCGCTTGAGTGCGTGAGCTGGGTAGCAGGCCAAGACGGCCCTGGCTCGGTGTAACCTGCTGCATCCCGCCTGGGAAGTGTCAGCATTTTCAAACCAAGCCAGGCTTCCCCACACAAGAGCCCGCGCTTGGAGTGCCTTGCACGCAGTGGGAAAGCCCTTGCACACACCCGGGGCCAAGGGAGCCCTGGGGAGCCAGGGGCCTCTCTGGCCTGAGCTTGCCAGAGGCCTACGTGCGACCACGGCTAGGGTGGCTTGGCACATCACAACCACATTGGGGCTGGCGTTGGTTCCCTGAGTAGGCCAGCGCTCGCCAGGAGACAGCCGTCCGCCTCTTCTTTGGTCGAGTGTGTCAGAGTGCCCCCAGGCCAGGATTGCCCTGGCTCAGCAGAGGCCCCTGCAGGCCGCTTGGGACACGTATGGGTTTTCAGACCAAATCAGGCTTCTCCCCCCCAAGAGGACAGGTTTGGAGGGATTTTCAAACCCGGGGAGGCCCTGGCACACCACCGGGGCAAAGGGTGCATTGGGCAGCCGGCTGCCCGCTTCGCCTGAGTCTTCGGAGAGGCCTGGCTGGGCCAAAGGCTAGGCTTGCGCTCGGAAGCACGCCCCCCACTGCGGCGGGTGTTCGTTGGCTGAGCAGAATGTAAAATTGGCCAAGAGGACGCTTCCACCCTCTCTCTGGGTGTGTGGCGTTTGTGAGACCGCCACCAGGTGTGGCTCGCCCTTCCCTTGCTAAGCGATGATGCGTCCGACTTTCGAAAGAAGGCCTTTGGGGGGCCACATCCGGGGGCTCCCCGCAGGTGAGTCCGTTTGGAGTGATTTTCAAGCAATGGCAACCCCCTGCACACAACCAGGGCCAAGGGAGCTCTGGGGGAGCCGAGGCGGCTCCCCGCCCGAGGCCGAGGAGTGGCCGAGGTGGCAAAAGGCTGTAGGCGATGTCCAGAGCAAACCCACGTTGGGGCTGGCGTTCGTTCACTGGTACACCGTCATTTGCCAGGGGGGCAGCTTCCAGAGCCTTGCCTTGTCGTGTGTGTGAGCGAGAGCTCCCAGGCCAAGAGCGCCGAAGCTCAGTATGTATATGTGGCTCGATCCCACCTGTGAAACGGATGCCCTTGGATGCCAAAGCAGGCTCCTCCACACACGAGGACGCCTTTGGCATGAGTGGAAAGCAGGGGAAAGCCCCTGCACACCACTGGGGCCAAGGCCGCATTGGGCAGCCAGGGGCTTGCTTGCCCCGCCTGACTCTTCGGAGAGGCCTAGCTGGGGAGGAGGCTAGGCTTGCCTTCCGAGGCACGCGCGCAGTGTGTGGCTGGTGTTCACTCGATGAGGAGAAGGGAATTTGCCTGGAGGGAGCTTCCAGCCTCCGTGGTTGTGGGGTTTGTGAGACAGCCACCAGGCACTGAGGGCCCTTACCTTGCTTAGAGAGGATGTTTCCTACTTTGGGAAGAAGGCCTTTGGGGGCCCAACCGGGGTGCTCCCCCCGGGTGAGTCCGTTTGGCGTGAGTTCCAAGCCACGGCGGCCGCCGGCACACCACCAGGGCATAGGGAATTTTGGTCAGCCGAGGGGCTGCCTCGCCCCAGGCATAAGAAAGGCCCTGTGGGACAAAGGCTAGGGTTGCTTTCCGGAGGAGTCCCACATTGGGGCTGGTAGTGGCCAGGAGGCAGCGTCCAGACCCTTGTTTGGCCATGAGCGTGAGGCAGGTCCCAGGCCAAGAGCACCCTTGGGCAGTGTATGCGGCTCGACCTCACGCGGGAAAGGTATGCTTTTTCCAAGCCAAACCAGGCTTCTCCACACGCGAGGACGCCTTTGGAGGGATTTTCAAGCGATGGACACGCCCTGCCCTGCGTCACAACCAGGGCCAAGGGCGCGTCCGGGAGCCCGGGGCCTGCTTCCCACGCCTTATAGGAGAGGCCCAGGCGGGAACTAGGCTAGGGCCGCTTTCCGGAGCAAACCCGCCTCGGGGCAGGTGTTCCTCCACGGATTAGCATATCCTTTGACAGGAGGCCGCTTCCAGGCTCTGGCATTGTGGAGGTTGTGGGCCAGTTAACGTCCCAGATCGCCCCCGGCTCGGCACCGTGTGGCTGTATCGCCCTTGGGAAACGTGTGCATTGCCGAACCACATCGGGCTTCTCCACACAAGGGGAGCTGTTTGGAGGGATTCTCGAGCCAGGGCAATCCCCTGCACGCAAGCAGGGTGAAGGGAGCCTTGGGGAGCCTGGTGCCTGCCTCGCCTGATGTCCAGCAGAGGCCTTGCTGGAGAAAAGGCCAGGGCCGCTGTCCGGAGCAACCCCACACGGAGGCTGGGGTTCATTCACGGAGTAGACTGCCCGTGGCCCGGAGGCATCTGCCAGTCTCTTCTGGGGTCCAGTGAGTGGGGGATCGACCAGGCCAAGAGCACCCAAGCTTGCTGTGTGGTGTTGTCCCCTGCTTGGGAAGTGCATGCTTTTTCCGCCCACACCAGGCCTCGCCACACTCGTGGGCACGTTTGGAGTGCAGATCAAGCCCTGGCCACCCCCGGCCGACAACCGCGGCCAAGGGCGCATTGGGCAGGCTGGCGCCGTCGTTGCCGCAGCTATAGGAGAAGCCTAGCTGGGAAAAAGTCTAGGGTGGCTTTCGGGAGCAAAGCCCCATTGAGGCTGGTGTTTGGCCTCCGAGCCGAACATAGGTTTCCACGAGGCAGAGTGCCGGCTCCTGTTTCGCTTGAGTGCGTGAGCTGGGTAGCAGGCCAAGACGGCCCTGGCTCGGTGTAACCTGCTGCATCCCGCCTGGGAAGTGTCAGCATTTTCAAACCAAGCCAGGCTTCCCCACACAAGAGCCCGCGCTTGGAGTGCCTTGCACGCAGTGGGAAAGCCCTTGCACACACCCGGGGCCAAGGGAGCCCTGGGGAGCCAGGGGCCTGTCTGGCCTGAGCTTGCCAGAGGCCTACGTGCGACCACGGCTAGGGTGGCTTGGCACATCACAACCACATTGGGGCTGGCGTTGGTTCCCTGAGTAGGCCAGCGCTCGCCAGGAGACAGCCGTCCGCCTCTTCTTTGGTCGAGTGTGTCAGAGTGCCCCCAGGCCAGGATTGCCCTGGCTCAGCAGAGGCCCCTGCAGGCCGCTTGGGACACGTATGGGTTTTCACACCAAATCAGGCTTCTCCCCCCCAAGAGGACAGGTTTGGAGGGATTTTCAAACCCGGGGAGGCCCTGGCACACCACCGGGGCAAAGGGTGCATTGGGCAGCCGGCTGCCCGCTTCGCCTGAGTCTTCGGAGAGGCCTGGCTGGGCCAAAGGCTAGGCTTGCGCTCGGAAGCACGCCCCCCACTGCGGCGGGTGTTCGTTGGCTGAGCAGAATGTAAAATTGGCCAAGAGGACGCTTCCACCCTCTCTCTGGGTGTGTGGCGTTTGTGAGACCGCCACCAGGTGTGGCTCGCCCTTCCCTTGCTAAGCGATGATGCGTCCGACTTTCGAAAGAAGGCCTTTGGGGGGCCACATCCGGGGGCTCCCCGCAGGTGAGTCCGTTTGGAGTGATTTTCAAGCAATGGCAACCCCCTGCACACAACCAGGGCCAAGGGAGCTCTGGGGGAGCCGAGGCGGCTCCCCGCCCGAGGCCGAGGAGTGGCCGAGGTGGCAAAAGGCTGTAGGCGATGTCCAGAGCAAACCCACGTTGGGGCTGGCGTTCGTTCACTGGTACACCGTCATTTGCCAGGGGGGCAGCTTCCAGAGCCTTGCCTTGTCGTGTGTGTGAGCGAGAGCTCCCAGGCCAAGAGCGCCGAAGCTCAGTATGTATATGTGGCTCGATCCCACCTGTGAAACGGATGCCCTTGGATGCCAAAGCAGGCTCCTCCACACACGAGGACGCCTTTGGCATGAGTGGAAAGCAGGGGAAAGCCCCTGCACACCACTGGGGCCAAGGCCGCATTGGGCAGCCAGGGGCTTGCTTGCCCCGCCTGACTCTTCGGAGAGGCCTAGCTGGGGAGGAGGCTAGGCTTGCCTTCCGAGGCACGCGCGCAGTGTGTGGCTGGTGTTCACTCGATGAGGAGAAGGGAATTTGCCTGGAGGGAGCTTCCAGCCTCCGTGGTTGTGGGGTTTGTGAGACAGCCACCAGGCACTGAGGGCCCTTACCTTGCTTAGAGAGGATGTTTCCTACTTTGGGAAGAAGGCCTTTGGGGGCCCAACCGGGGTGCTCCCCCCGGGTGAGTCCGTTTGGCGTGAGTTCCAAGCCACGGCGGCCGCCGGCACACCACCAGGGCATAGGGAATTTTGGTCAGCCGAGGGGCTGCCTCGCCCCAGGCATAAGAAAGGCCCTGTGGGACAAAGGCTAGGGTTGCTTTCCGGAGGAGTCCCACATTGGGGCTGGTAGTGGCCAGGAGGCAGCGTCCAGACCCTTGTTTGGCCATGAGCGTGAGGCAGGTCCCAGGCCAAGAGCACCCTTGGGCAGTGTATGCGGCTCGACCTCACGCGGGAAAGGTATGCTTTTTCCAAGCCAAACCAGGCTTCTCCACACGCGAGGACGCCTTTGGAGGGATTTTCAAGCGATGGACACGCCCTGCCCTGCGTCACAACCAGGGCCAAGGGCGCGTCCGGGAGCCCGGGGCCTGCTTCCCACGCCTTATAGGAGAGGCCCAGGCGGGAACTAGGCTAGGGCCGCTTTCCGGAGCAAACCCGCCTCGGGGCAGGTGTTCCTCCACGGATTAGCATATCCTTTGACAGGAGGCCGCTTCCAGGCTCTGGCATTGTGGAGGTTGTGGGCCAGTTAACGTCCCAGATCGCCCCCGGCTCGGCACCGTGTGGCTGTATCGCCCTTGGGAAACGTGTGCATTGCCGAACCACATCGGGCTTCTCCACACAAGGGGAGCTGTTTGGAGGGATTCTCGAGCCAGGGCAATCCCCTGCACGCAAGCAGGGTGAAGGGAGCCTTGGGGAGCCTGGTGCCTGCCTCGCCTGATGTCCAGCAGAGGCCTTGCTGGAGAAAAGGCCAGGGCCGCTGTCCGGAGCAACCCCACACGGAGGCTGGGGTTCATTCACGGAGTAGACTGCCCGTGGCCCGGAGGCATCTGCCAGTCTCTTCTGGGGTCCAGTGAGTGGGGGATCGACCAGGCCAAGAGCACCCAAGCTTGCTGTGTGGTGTTGTCCCCTGCTTGGGAAGTGCATGCTTTTTCCGCCCACACCAGGCCTCGCCACACTCGTGGGCACGTTTGGAGTGCAGATCAAGCCCTGGCCACCCCCGGCCGACAACCGCGGCCAAGGGCGCATTGGGCAGGCTGGCGCCGTCGTTGCCGCAGCTATAGGAGAAGCCTAGCTGGGAAAAAGTCTAGGGTGGCTTTCGGGAGCAAAGCCCCATTGAGGCTGGTGTTTGGCCTCCGAGCCGAACATAGGTTTCCACGAGGCAGAGTGCGGGCTCCTGTTTCGCTTGAGTGCGTGAGCTGGGTAGCAGGCCAAGACGGCCCTGGCTCGGTGTAACCTGCTGCATCCCGCCTGGGAAGTGTCAGCATTTTCAAACCAAGCCAGGCTTCCCCACACAAGAGCCCGCGCTTGGAGTGCCTTGCACGCAGTGGGAAAGCCCTTGCACACACCCGGGGCCAAGGGAGCCCTGGGGAGCCAGGGGCCTGTCTGGCCTGAGCTTGCCAGAGGCCTACGTGCGACCACGGCTAGGGTGGCTTGGCACATCACAACCACATTGGGGCTGGCGTTGGTTCCCTGAGTAGGCCAGCGCTCGCCAGGAGACAGCCGTCCGCCTCTTCTTTGGTCGAGTGTGTCAGAGTGCCCCCAGGCCAGGATTGCCCTGGCTCAGCAGAGGCCCCTGCAGGCCGCTTGGGACACGTATGGGTTTTCAGACCAAATCAGGCTTCTCCCCCCCAAGAGGACAGGTTTGGAGGGATTTTCAAACCCGGGGAGGCCCTGGCACACCACCGGGGCAAAGGGTGCATTGGGCAGCCGGCTGCCCGCTTCGCCTGAGTCTTCGGAGAGGCCTGGCTGGGCCAAAGGCTAGGCTTGCGCTCGGAAGCACGCCCCCCACTGCGGCGGGTGTTCGTTGGCTGAGCAGAATGTAAAATTGGCCAAGAGGACGCTTCCACCCTCTCTCTGGGTGTGTGGCGTTTGTGAGACCGCCACCAGGTGTGGCTCGCCCTTCCCTTGCTAAGCGATGATGCGTCCGACTTTCGAAAGAAGGCCTTTGGGGGGCCACATCCGGGGGCTCCCCGCAGGTGAGTCCGTTTGGAGTGATTTTCAAGCAATGGCAACCCCCTGCACACAACCAGGGCCAAGGGAGCTCTGGGGGAGCCGAGGCGGCTCCCCGCCCGAGGCCGAGGAGTGGCCGAGGTGGCAAAAGGCTGTAGGCGATGTCCAGAGCAAACCCACGTTGGGGCTGGCGTTCGTTCACTGGTACACCGTCATTTGCCAGGGGGGCAGCTTCCAGAGCCTTGCCTTGTCGTGTGTGTGAGCGAGAGCTCCCAGGCCAAGAGCGCCGAAGCTCAGTATGTATATGTGGCTCGATCCCACCTGTGAAACGGATGCCCTTGGATGCCAAAGCAGGCTCCTCCACACACGAGGACGCCTTTGGCATGAGTGGAAAGCAGGGGAAAGCCCCTGCACACCACTGGGGCCAAGGCCGCATTGGGCAGCCAGGGGCTTGCTTGCCCCGCCTGACTCTTCGGAGAGGCCTAGCTGGGGAGGAGGCTAGGCTTGCCTTCCGAGGCACGCGCGCAGTGTGTGGCTGGTGTTCACTCGATGAGGAGAAGGGAATTTGCCTGGAGGGAGCTTCCAGCCTCCGTGGTTGTGGGGTTTGTGAGACAGCCACCAGGCACTGAGGGCCCTTACCTTGCTTAGAGAGGATGTTTCCTACTTTGGGAAGAAGGCCTTTGGGGGCCCAACCGGGGTGCTCCCCCCGGGTGAGTCCGTTTGGCGTGAGTTCCAAGCCACGGCGGCCGCCGGCACACCACCAGGGCATAGGGAATTTTGGTCAGCCGAGGGGCTGCCTCGCCCCAGGCATAAGAAAGGCCCTGTGGGACAAAGGCTAGGGTTGCTTTCCGGAGGAGTCCCACATTGGGGCTGGTAGTGGCCAGGAGGCAGCGTCCAGACCCTTGTTTGGCCATGAGCGTGAGGCAGGTCCCAGGCCAAGAGCACCCTTGGGCAGTGTATGCGGCTCGACCTCACGCGGGAAAGGTATGCTTTTTCCAAGCCAAACCAGGCTTCTCCACACGCGAGGACGCCTTTGGAGGGATTTTCAAGCGATGGACACGCCCTGCCCTGCGTCACAACCAGGGCCAAGGGCGCGTCCGGGAGCCCGGGGCCTGCTTCCCACGCCTTATAGGAGAGGCCCAGGCGGGAACTAGGCTAGGGCCGCTTTCCGGAGCAAACCCGCCTCGGGGCAGGTGTTCCTCCACGGATTAGCATATCCTTTGACAGGAGGCCGCTTCCAGGCTCTGGCATTGTGGAGGTTGTGGGCCAGTTAACGTCCCAGATCGCCCCCGGCTCGGCACCGTGTGGCTGTATCGCCCTTGGGAAACGTGTGCATTGCCGAACCACATCGGGCTTCTCCACACAAGGGGAGCTGTTTGGAGGGATTCTCGAGCCAGGGCAATCCCCTGCACGCAAGCAGGGTGAAGGGAGCCTTGGGGAGCCTGGTGCCTGCCTCGCCTGATGTCCAGCAGAGGCCTTGCTGGAGAAAAGGCCAGGGCCGCTGTCCGGAGCAACCCCACACGGAGGCTGGGGTTCATTCACGGAGTAGACTGCCCGTGGCCCGGAGGCATCTGCCAGTCTCTTCTGGGGTCCAGTGAGTGGGGGATCGACCAGGCCAAGAGCACCCAAGCTTGCTGTGTGGTGTTGTCCCCTGCTTGGGAAGTGCATGCTTTTTCCGCCCACACCAGGCCTCGCCACACTCGTGGGCACGTTTGGAGTGCAGATCAAGCCCTGGCCACCCCCGGCCGACAACCGCGGCCAAGGGCGCATTGGGCAGGCTGGCGCCGTCGTTGCCGCAGCTATAGGAGAAGCCTAGCTGGGAAAAAGTCTAGGGTGGCTTTCGGGAGCAAAGCCCCATTGAGGCTGGTGTTTGGCCTCCGAGCCGAACATAGGTTTCCACGAGGCAGAGTGCGGGCTCCTGTTTCGCTTGAGTGCGTGAGCTGGGTAGCAGGCCAAGACGGCCCTGGCTCGGTGTAACCTGCTGCATCCCGCCTGGGAAGTGTCAGCATTTTCAAACCAAGCCAGGCTTCCCCACACAAGAGCCCGCGCTTGGAGTGCCTTGCACGCAGTGGGAAAGCCCTTGCACACACCCGGGGCCAAGGGAGCCCTGGGGAGCCAGGGGCCTGTCTGGCCTGAGCTTGCCAGAGGCCTACGTGCGACCACGGCTAGGGTGGCTTGGCACATCACAACCACATTGGGGCTGGCGTTGGTTCCCTGAGTAGGCCAGCGCTCGCCAGGAGACAGCCGTCCGCCTCTTCTTTGGTCGAGTGTGTCAGAGTGCCCCCAGGCCAGGATTGCCCTGGCTCAGCAGAGGCCCCTGCAGGCCGCTTGGGACACGTATGGGTTTTCACACCAAATCAGGCTTCTCCCCCCCAAGAGGACAGGTTTGGAGGGATTTTCAAACCCGGGGAGGCCCTGGCACACCACCGGGGCAAAGGGTGCATTGGGCAGCCGGCTGCCCGCTTCGCCTGAGTCTTCGGAGAGGCCTGGCTGGGCCAAAGGCTAGGCTTGCGCTCGGAAGCACGCCCCCCACTGCGGCGGGTGTTCGTTGGCTGAGCAGAATGTAAAATTGGCCAAGAGGACGCTTCCACCCTCTCTCTGGGTGTGTGGCGTTTGTGAGACCGCCACCAGGTGTGGCTCGCCCTTCCCTTGCTAAGCGATGATGCGTCCGACTTTCGAAAGAAGGCCTTTGGGGGGCCACATCCGGGGGCTCCCCGCAGGTGAGTCCGTTTGGAGTGATTTTCAAGCAATGGCAACCCCCTGCACACAACCAGGGCCAAGGGAGCTCTGGGGGAGCCGAGGCGGCTCCCCGCCCGAGGCCGAGGAGTGGCCGAGGTGGCAAAAGGCTGTAGGCGATGTCCAGAGCAAACCCACGTTGGGGCTGGCGTTCGTTCACTGGTACACCGTCATTTGCCAGGGGGGCAGCTTCCAGAGCCTTGCCTTGTCGTGTGTGTGAGCGAGAGCTCCCAGGCCAAGAGCGCCGAAGCTCAGTATGTATATGTGGCTCGATCCCACCTGTGAAACGGATGCCCTTGGATGCCAAAGCAGGCTCCTCCACACACGAGGACGCCTTTGGCATGAGTGGAAAGCAGGGGAAAGCCCCTGCACACCACTGGGGCCAAGGCCGCATTGGGCAGCCAGGGGCTTGCTTGCCCCGCCTGACTCTTCGGAGAGGCCTAGCTGGGGAGGAGGCTAGGCTTGCCTTCCGAGGCACGCGCGCAGTGTGTGGCTGGTGTTCACTCGATGAGGAGAAGGGAATTTGCCTGGAGGGAGCTTCCAGCCTCCGTGGTTGTGGGGTTTGTGAGACAGCCACCAGGCACTGAGGGCCCTTACCTTGCTTAGAGAGGATGTTTCCTACTTTGGGAAGAAGGCCTTTGGGGGCCCAACCGGGGTGCTCCCCCCGGGTGAGTCCGTTTGGCGTGAGTTCCAAGCCACGGCGGCCGCCGGCACACCACCAGGGCATAGGGAATTTTGGTCAGCCGAGGGGCTGCCTCGCCCCAGGCATAAGAAAGGCCCTGTGGGACAAAGGCTAGGGTTGCTTTCCGGAGGAGTCCCACATTGGGGCTGGTAGTGGCCAGGAGGCAGCGTCCAGACCCTTGTTTGGCCATGAGCGTGAGGCAGGTCCCAGGCCAAGAGCACCCTTGGGCAGTGTATGCGGCTCGACCTCACGCGGGAAAGGTATGCTTTTTCCAAGCCAAACCAGGCTTCTCCACACGCGAGGACGCCTTTGGAGGGATTTTCAAGCGATGGACACGCCCTGCCCTGCGTCACAACCAGGGCCAAGGGCGCGTCCGGGAGCCCGGGGCCTGCTTCCCACGCCTTATAGGAGAGGCCCAGGCGGGAACTAGGCTAGGGCCGCTTTCCGGAGCAAACCCGCCTCGGGGCAGGTGTTCCTCCACGGATTAGCATATCCTTTGACAGGAGGCCGCTTCCAGGCTCTGGCATTGTGGAGGTTGTGGGCCAGTTAACGTCCCAGATCGCCCCCGGCTCGGCACCGTGTGGCTGTATCGCCCTTGGGAAACGTGTGCATTGCCGAACCACATCGGGCTTCTCCACACAAGGGGAGCTGTTTGGAGGGATTCTCGAGCCAGGGCAATCCCCTGCACGCAAGCAGGGTGAAGGGAGCCTTGGGGAGCCTGGTGCCTGCCTCGCCTGATGTCCAGCAGAGGCCTTGCTGGAGAAAAGGCCAGGGCCGCTGTCCGGAGCAACCCCACACGGAGGCTGGGGTTCATTCACGGAGTAGACTGCCCGTGGCCCGGAGGCATCTGCCAGTCTCTTCTGGGGTCCAGTGAGTGGGGGATCGACCAGGCCAAGAGCACCCAAGCTTGCTGTGTGGTGTTGTCCCCTGCTTGGGAAGTGCATGCTTTTTCCGCCCACACCAGGCCTCGCCACACTCGTGGGCACGTTTGGAGTGCAGATCAAGCCCTGGCCACCCCCGGCCGACAACCGCGGCCAAGGGCGCATTGGGCAGGCTGGCGCCGTCGTTGCCGCAGCTATAGGAGAAGCCTAGCTGGGAAAAAGTCTAGGGTGGCTTTCGGGAGCAAAGCCCCATTGAGGCTGGTGTTTGGCCTCCGAGCCGAACATAGGTTTCCACGAGGCAGAGTGCGGGCTCCTGTTTCGCTTGAGTGCGTGAGCTGGGTAGCAGGCCAAGATGGCCCTGGCTCGGTGTAACCTGCTGCATCCCGCCTGGGAAGTGTCAGCATTTTCAAACCAAGCCAGGCTTCCCCACACAAGAGCCCGCGCTTGGAGTGCCTTGCACGCAGTGGGAAAGCCCTTGCACACACCCGGGGCCAAGGGAGCCCTGGGGAGCCAGGGGCCTGTCTGGCCTGAGCTTGCCAGAGGCCTACGTGCGACCACGGCTAGGGTGGCTTGGCACATCACAACCACATTGGGGCTGGCGTTGGTTCCCTGAGTAGGCCAGCGCTCGCCAGGAGACAGCCGTCCGCCTCTTCTTTGGTCGAGTGTGTCAGAGTGCCCCCAGGCCAGGATTGCCCTGGCTCAGCAGAGGCCCCTGCAGGCCGCTTGGGACACGTATGGGTTTTCAGACCAAATCAGGCTTCTCCCCCCCAAGAGGACAGGTTTGGAGGGATTTTCAAACCCGGGGAGGCCCTGGCACACCACCGGGGCAAAGGGTGCATTGGGCAGCCGGCTGCCCGCTTCGCCTGAGTCTTCGGAGAGGCCTGGCTGGGCCAAAGGCTAGGCTTGCGCTCGGAAGCACGCCCCCCACTGCGGCGGGTGTTCGTTGGCTGAGCAGAATGTAAAATTGGCCAAGAGGACGCTTCCACCCTCTCTCTGGGTGTGTGGCGTTTGTGAGACCGCCACCAGGTGTGGCTCGCCCTTCCCTTGCTAAGCGATGATGCGTCCGACTTTCGAAAGAAGGCCTTTGGGGGGCCACATCCGGGGGCTCCCCGCAGGTGAGTCCGTTTGGAGTGATTTTCAAGCAATGGCAACCCCCTGCACACAACCAGGGCCAAGGGAGCTCTGGGGGAGCCGAGGCGGCTCCCCGCCCGAGGCCGAGGAGTGGCCGAGGTGGCAAAAGGCTGTAGGCGATGTCCAGAGCAAACCCACGTTGGGGCTGGCGTTCGTTCACTGGTACACCGTCATTTGCCAGGGGGGCAGCTTCCAGAGCCTTGCCTTGTCGTGTGTGTGAGCGAGAGCTCCCAGGCCAAGAGCGCCGAAGCTCAGTATGTATATGTGGCTCGATCCCACCTGTGAAACGGATGCCCTTGGATGCCAAAGCAGGCTCCTCCACACACGAGGACGCCTTTGGCATGAGTGGAAAGCAGGGGAAAGCCCCTGCACACCACTGGGGCCAAGGCCGCATTGGGCAGCCAGGGGCTTGCTTGCCCCGCCTGACTCTTCGGAGAGGCCTAGCTGGGGAGGAGGCTAGGCTTGCCTTCCGAGGCACGCGCGCAGTGTGTGGCTGGTGTTCACTCGATGAGGAGAAGGGAATTTGCCTGGAGGGAGCTTCCAGCCTCCGTGGTTGTGGGGTTTGTGAGACAGCCACCAGGCACTGAGGGCCCTTACCTTGCTTAGAGAGGATGTTTCCTACTTTGGGAAGAAGGCCTTTGGGGGCCCAACCGGGGTGCTCCCCCCGGGTGAGTCCGTTTGGCGTGAGTTCCAAGCCACGGCGGCCGCCGGCACACCACCAGGGCATAGGGAATTTTGGTCAGCCGAGGGGCTGCCTCGCCCCAGGCATAAGAAAGGCCCTGTGGGACAAAGGCTAGGGTTGCTTTCCGGAGGAGTCCCACATTGGGGCTGGTAGTGGCCAGGAGGCAGCGTCCAGACCCTTGTTTGGCCATGAGCGTGAGGCAGGTCCCAGGCCAAGAGCACCCTTGGGCAGTGTATGCGGCTCGACCTCACGCGGGAAAGGTATGCTTTTTCCAAGCCAAACCAGGCTTCTCCACACGCGAGGACGCCTTTGGAGGGATTTTCAAGCGATGGACACGCCCTGCCCTGCGTCACAACCAGGGCCAAGGGCGCGTCCGGGAGCCCGGGGCCTGCTTCCCACGCCTTATAGGAGAGGCCCAGGCGGGAACTAGGCTAGGGCCGCTTTCCGGAGCAAACCCGCCTCGGGGCAGGTGTTCCTCCACGGATTAGCATATCCTTTGACAGGAGGCCGCTTCCAGGCTCTGGCATTGTGGAGGTTGTGGGCCAGTTAACGTCCCAGATCGCCCCCGGCTCGGCACCGTGTGGCTGTATCGCCCTTGGGAAACGTGTGCATTGCCGAACCACATCGGGCTTCTCCACACAAGGGGAGCTGTTTGGAGGGATTCTCGAGCCAGGGCAATCCCCTGCACGCAAGCAGGGTGAAGGGAGCCTTGGGGAGCCTGGTGCCTGCCTCGCCTGATGTCCAGCAGAGGCCTTGCTGGAGAAAAGGCCAGGGCCGCTGTCCGGAGCAACCCCACACGGAGGCTGGGGTTCATTCACGGAGTAGACTGCCCGTGGCCCGGAGGCATCTGCCAGTCTCTTCTGGGGTCCAGTGAGTGGGGGATCGACCAGGCCAAGAGCACCCAAGCTTGCTGTGTGGTGTTGTCCCCTGCTTGGGAAGTGCATGCTTTTTCCGCCCACACCAGGCCTCGCCACACTCGTGGGCACGTTTGGAGTGCAGATCAAGCCCTGGCCACCCCCGGCCGACAACCGCGGCCAAGGGCGCATTGGGCAGGCTGGCGCCGTCGTTGCCGCAGCTATAGGAGAAGCCTAGCTGGGAAAAAGTCTAGGGTGGCTTTCGGGAGCAAAGCCCCATTGAGGCTGGTGTTTGGCCTCCGAGCCGAACATAGGTTTCCACGAGGCAGAGTGCGGGCTCCTGTTTCGCTTGAGTGCGTGAGCTGGGTAGCAGGCCAAGACGGCCCTGGCTCGGTGTAACCTGCTGCATCCCGCCTGGGAAGTGTCAGCATTTTCAAACCAAGCCAGGCTTCCCCACACAAGAGCCCGCGCTTGGAGTGCCTTGCACGCAGTGGGAAAGCCCTTGCACACACCCGGGGCCAAGGGAGCCCTGGGGAGCCAGGGGCCTGTCTGGCCTGAGCTTGCCAGAGGCCTACGTGCGACCACGGCTAGGGTGGCTTGGCACATCACAACCACATTGGGGCTGGCGTTGGTTCCCTGAGTAGGCCAGCGCTCGCCAGGAGACAGCCGTCCGCCTCTTCTTTGGTCGAGTGTGTCAGAGTGCCCCCAGGCCAGGATTGCCCTGGCTCAGCAGAGGCCCCTGCAGGCCGCTTGGGACACGTATGGGTTTTCACACCAAATCAGGCTTCTCCCCCCCAAGAGGACAGGTTTGGAGGGATTTTCAAACCCGGGGAGGCCCTGGCACACCACCGGGGCAAAGGGTGCATTGGGCAGCCGGCTGCCCGCTTCGCCTGAGTCTTCGGAGAGGCCTGGCTGGGCCAAAGGCTAGGCTTGCGCTCGGAAGCACGCCCCCCACTGCGGCGGGTGTTCGTTGGCTGAGCAGAATGTAAAATTGGCCAAGAGGACGCTTCCACCCTCTCTCTGGGTGTGTGGCGTTTGTGAGACCGCCACCAGGTGTGGCTCGCCCTTCCCTTGCTAAGCGATGATGCGTCCGACTTTCGAAAGAAGGCCTTTGGGGGGCCACATCCGGGGGCTCCCCGCAGGTGAGTCCGTTTGGAGTGATTTTCAAGCAATGGCAACCCCCTGCACACAACCAGGGCCAAGGGAGCTCTGGGGGAGCCGAGGCGGCTCCCCGCCCGAGGCCGAGGAGTGGCCGAGGTGGCAAAAGGCTGTAGGCGATGTCCAGAGCAAACCCACGTTGGGGCTGGCGTTCGTTCACTGGTACACCGTCATTTGCCAGGGGGGCAGCTTCCAGAGCCTTGCCTTGTCGTGTGTGTGAGCGAGAGCTCCCAGGCCAAGAGCGCCGAAGCTCAGTATGTATATGTGGCTCGATCCCACCTGTGAAACGGATGCCCTTGGATGCCAAAGCAGGCTCCTCCACACACGAGGACGCCTTTGGCATGAGTGGAAAGCAGGGGAAAGCCCCTGCACACCACTGGGGCCAAGGCCGCATTGGGCAGCCAGGGGCTTGCTTGCCCCGCCTGACTCTTCGGAGAGGCCTAGCTGGGGAGGAGGCTAGGCTTGCCTTCCGAGGCACGCGCGCAGTGTGTGGCTGGTGTTCACTCGATGAGGAGAAGGGAATTTGCCTGGAGGGAGCTTCCAGCCTCCGTGGTTGTGGGGTTTGTGAGACAGCCACCAGGCACTGAGGGCCCTTACCTTGCTTAGAGAGGATGTTTCCTACTTTGGGAAGAAGGCCTTTGGGGGCCCAACCGGGGTGCTCCCCCCGGGTGAGTCCGTTTGGCGTGAGTTCCAAGCCACGGCGGCCGCCGGCACACCACCAGGGCATAGGGAATTTTGGTCAGCCGAGGGGCTGCCTCGCCCCAGGCATAAGAAAGGCCCTGTGGGACAAAGGCTAGGGTTGCTTTCCGGAGGAGTCCCACATTGGGGCTGGTAGTGGCCAGGAGGCAGCGTCCAGACCCTTGTTTGGCCATGAGCGTGAGGCAGGTCCCAGGCCAAGAGCACCCTTGGGCAGTGTATGCGGCTCGACCTCACGCGGGAAAGGTATGCTTTTTCCAAGCCAAACCAGGCTTCTCCACACGCGAGGACGCCTTTGGAGGGATTTTCAAGCGATGGACACGCCCTGCCCTGCGTCACAACCAGGGCCAAGGGCGCGTCCGGGAGCCCGGGGCCTGCTTCCCACGCCTTATAGGAGAGGCCCAGGCGGGAACTAGGCTAGGGCCGCTTTCCGGAGCAAACCCGCCTCGGGGCAGGTGTTCCTCCACGGATTAGCATATCCTTTGACAGGAGGCCGCTTCCAGGCTCTGGCATTGTGGAGGTTGTGGGCCAGTTAACGTCCCAGATCGCCCCCGGCTCGGCACCGTGTGGCTGTATCGCCCTTGGGAAACGTGTGCATTGCCGAACCACATCGGGCTTCTCCACACAAGGGGAGCTGTTTGGAGGGATTCTCGAGCCAGGGCAATCCCCTGCACGCAAGCAGGGTGAAGGGAGCCTTGGGGAGCCTGGTGCCTGCCTCGCCTGATGTCCAGCAGAGGCCTTGCTGGAGAAAAGGCCAGGGCCGCTGTCCGGAGCAACCCCACACGGAGGCTGGGGTTCATTCACGGAGTAGACTGCCCGTGGCCCGGAGGCATCTGCCAGTCTCTTCTGGGGTCCAGTGAGTGGGGGATCGACCAGGCCAAGAGCACCCAAGCTTGCTGTGTGGTGTTGTCCCCTGCTTGGGAAGTGCATGCTTTTTCCGCCCACACCAGGCCTCGCCACACTCGTGGGCACGTTTGGAGTGCAGATCAAGCCCTGGCCACCCCCGGCCGACAACCGCGGCCAAGGGCGCATTGGGCAGGCTGGCGCCGTCGTTGCCGCAGCTATAGGAGAAGCCTAGCTGGGAAAAAGTCTAGGGTGGCTTTCGGGAGCAAAGCCCCATTGAGGCTGGTGTTTGGCCTCCGAGCCGAACATAGGTTTCCACGAGGCAGAGTGCGGGCTCCTGTTTCGCTTGAGTGCGTGAGCTGGGTAGCAGGCCAAGACGGCCCTGGCTCGGTGTAACCTGCTGCATCCCGCCTGGGAAGTGTCAGCATTTTCAAACCAAGCCAGGCTTCCCCACACAAGAGCCCGCGCTTGGAGTGCCTTGCACGCAGTGGGAAAGCCCTTGCACACACCCGGGGCCAAGGGAGCCCTGGGGAGCCAGGGGCCTCTCTGGCCTGAGCTTGCCAGAGGCCTACGTGCGACCACGGCTAGGGTGGCTTGGCACATCACAACCACATTGGGGCTGGCGTTGGTTCCCTGAGTAGGCCAGCGCTCGCCAGGAGACAGCCGTCCGCCTCTTCTTTGGTCGAGTGTGTCAGAGTGCCCCCAGGCCAGGATTGCCCTGGCTCAGCAGAGGCCCCTGCAGGCCGCTTGGGACACGTATGGGTTTTCACACCAAATCAGGCTTCTCCCCCCCAAGAGGACAGGTTTGGAGGGATTTTCAAACCCGGGGAGGCCCTGGCACACCACCGGGGCAAAGGGTGCATTGGGCAGCCGGCTGCCCGCTTCGCCTGAGTCTTCGGAGAGGCCTGGCTGGGCCAAAGGCTAGGCTTGCGCTCGGAAGCACGCCCCCCACTGCGGCGGGTGTTCGTTGGCTGAGCAGAATGTAAAATTGGCCAAGAGGACGCTTCCACCCTCTCTCTGGGTGTGTGGCGTTTGTGAGACCGCCACCAGGTGTGGCTCGCCCTTCCCTTGCTAAGCGATGATGCGTCCGACTTTCGAAAGAAGGCCTTTGGGGGGCCACATCCGGGGGCTCCCCGCAGGTGAGTCCGTTTGGAGTGATTTTCAAGCAATGGCAACCCCCTGCACACAACCAGGGCCAAGGGAGCTCTGGGGGAGCCGAGGCGGCTCCCCGCCCGAGGCCGAGGAGTGGCCGAGGTGGCAAAAGGCTGTAGGCGATGTCCAGAGCAAACCCACGTTGGGGCTGGCGTTCGTTCACTGGTACACCGTCATTTGCCAGGGGGGCAGCTTCCAGAGCCTTGCCTTGTCGTGTGTGTGAGCGAGAGCTCCCAGGCCAAGAGCGCCGAAGCTCAGTATGTATATGTGGCTCGATCCCACCTGTGAAACGGATGCCCTTGGATGCCAAAGCAGGCTCCTCCACACACGAGGACGCCTTTGGCATGAGTGGAAAGCAGGGGAAAGCCCCTGCACACCACTGGGGCCAAGGCCGCATTGGGCAGCCAGGGGCTTGCTTGCCCCGCCTGACTCTTCGGAGAGGCCTAGCTGGGGAGGAGGCTAGGCTTGCCTTCCGAGGCACGCGCGCAGTGTGTGGCTGGTGTTCACTCGATGAGGAGAAGGGAATTTGCCTGGAGGGAGCTTCCAGCCTCCGTGGTTGTGGGGTTTGTGAGACAGCCACCAGGCACTGAGGGCCCTTACCTTGCTTAGAGAGGATGTTTCCTACTTTGGGAAGAAGGCCTTTGGGGGCCCAACCGGGGTGCTCCCCCCGGGTGAGTCCGTTTGGCGTGAGTTCCAAGCCACGGCGGCCGCCGGCACACCACCAGGGCATAGGGAATTTTGGTCAGCCGAGGGGCTGCCTCGCCCCAGGCATAAGAAAGGCCCTGTGGGACAAAGGCTAGGGTTGCTTTCCGGAGGAGTCCCACATTGGGGCTGGTAGTGGCCAGGAGGCAGCGTCCAGACCCTTGTTTGGCCATGAGCGTGAGGCAGGTCCCAGGCCAAGAGCACCCTTGGGCAGTGTATGCGGCTCGACCTCACGCGGGAAAGGTATGCTTTTTCCAAGCCAAACCAGGCTTCTCCACACGCGAGGACGCCTTTGGAGGGATTTTCAAGCGATGGACACGCCCTGCCCTGCGTCACAACCAGGGCCAAGGGCGCGTCCGGGAGCCCGGGGCCTGCTTCCCACGCCTTATAGGAGAGGCCCAGGCGGGAACTAGGCTAGGGCCGCTTTCCGGAGCAAACCCGCCTCGGGGCAGGTGTTCCTCCACGGATTAGCATATCCTTTGACAGGAGGCCGCTTCCAGGCTCTGGCATTGTGGAGGTTGTGGGCCAGTTAACGTCCCAGATCGCCCCCGGCTCGGCACCGTGTGGCTGTATCGCCCTTGGGAAACGTGTGCATTGCCGAACCACATCGGGCTTCTCCACACAAGGGGAGCTGTTTGGAGGGATTCTCGAGCCAGGGCAATCCCCTGCACGCAAGCAGGGTGAAGGGAGCCTTGGGGAGCCTGGTGCCTGCCTCGCCTGATGTCCAGCAGAGGCCTTGCTGGAGAAAAGGCCAGGGCCGCTGTCCGGAGCAACCCCACACGGAGGCTGGGGTTCATTCACGGAGTAGACTGCCCGTGGCCCGGAGGCATCTGCCAGTCTCTTCTGGGGTCCAGTGAGTGGGGGATCGACCAGGCCAAGAGCACCCAAGCTTGCTGTGTGGTGTTGTCCCCTGCTTGGGAAGTGCATGCTTTTTCCGCCCACACCAGGCCTCGCCACACTCGTGGGCACGTTTGGAGTGCAGATCAAGCCCTGGCCACCCCCGGCCGACAACCGCGGCCAAGGGCGCATTGGGCAGGCTGGCGCCGTCGTTGCCGCAGCTATAGGAGAAGCCTAGCTGGGAAAAAGTCTAGGGTGGCTTTCGGGAGCAAAGCCCCATTGAGGCTGGTGTTTGGCCTCCGAGCCGAACATAGGTTTCCACGAGGCAGAGTGCGGGCTCCTGTTTCGCTTGAGTGCGTGAGCTGGGTAGCAGGCCAAGACGGCCCTGGCTCGGTGTAACCTGCTGCATCCCGCCTGGGAAGTGTCAGCATTTTCAAACCAAGCCAGGCTTCCCCACACAAGAGCCCGCGCTTGGAGTGCCTTGCACGCAGTGGGAAAGCCCTTGCACACACCCGGGGCCAAGGGAGCCCTGGGGAGCCAGGGGCCTGTCTGGCCTGAGCTTGCCAGAGGCCTACGTGCGACCACGGCTAGGGTGGCTTGGCACATCACAACCACATTGGGGCTGGCGTTGGTTCCCTGAGTAGGCCAGCGCTCGCCAGGAGACAGCCGTCCGCCTCTTCTTTGGTCGAGTGTGTCAGAGTGCCCCCAGGCCAGGATTGCCCTGGCTCAGCAGAGGCCCCTGCAGGCCGCTTGGGACACGTATGGGTTTTCACACCAAATCAGGCTTCTCCCCCCCAAGAGGACAGGTTTGGAGGGATTTTCAAACCCGGGGAGGCCCTGGCACACCACCGGGGCAAAGGGTGCATTGGGCAGCCGGCTGCCCGCTTCGCCTGAGTCTTCGGAGAGGCCTGGCTGGGCCAAAGGCTAGGCTTGCGCTCGGAAGCACGCCCCCCACTGCGGCGGGTGTTCGTTGGCTGAGCAGAATGTAAAATTGGCCAAGAGGACGCTTCCACCCTCTCTCTGGGTGTGTGGCGTTTGTGAGACCGCCACCAGGTGTGGCTCGCCCTTCCCTTGCTAAGCGATGATGCGTCCGACTTTCGAAAGAAGGCCTTTGGGGGGCCACATCCGGGGGCTCCCCGCAGGTGAGTCCGTTTGGAGTGATTTTCAAGCAATGGCAACCCCCTGCACACAACCAGGGCCAAGGGAGCTCTGGGGGAGCCGAGGCGGCTCCCCGCCCGAGGCCGAGGAGTGGCCGAGGTGGCAAAAGGCTGTAGGCGATGTCCAGAGCAAACCCACGTTGGGGCTGGCGTTCGTTCACTGGTACACCGTCATTTGCCAGGGGGGCAGCTTCCAGAGCCTTGCCTTGTCGTGTGTGTGAGCGAGAGCTCCCAGGCCAAGAGCGCCGAAGCTCAGTATGTATATGTGGCTCGATCCCACCTGTGAAACGGATGCCCTTGGATGCCAAAGCAGGCTCCTCCACACACGAGGACGCCTTTGGCATGAGTGGAAAGCAGGGGAAAGCCCCTGCACACCACTGGGGCCAAGGCCGCATTGGGCAGCCAGGGGCTTGCTTGCCCCGCCTGACTCTTCGGAGAGGCCTAGCTGGGGAGGAGGCTAGGCTTGCCTTCCGAGGCACGCGCGCAGTGTGTGGCTGGTGTTCACTCGATGAGGAGAAGGGAATTTGCCTGGAGGGAGCTTCCAGCCTCCGTGGTTGTGGGGTTTGTGAGACAGCCACCAGGCACTGAGGGCCCTTACCTTGCTTAGAGAGGATGTTTCCTACTTTGGGAAGAAGGCCTTTGGGGGCCCAACCGGGGTGCTCCCCCCGGGTGAGTCCGTTTGGCGTGAGTTCCAAGCCACGGCGGCCGCCGGCACACCACCAGGGCATAGGGAATTTTGGTCAGCCGAGGGGCTGCCTCGCCCCAGGCATAAGAAAGGCCCTGTGGGACAAAGGCTAGGGTTGCTTTCCGGAGGAGTCCCACATTGGGGCTGGTAGTGGCCAGGAGGCAGCGTCCAGACCCTTGTTTGGCCATGAGCGTGAGGCAGGTCCCAGGCCAAGAGCACCCTTGGGCAGTGTATGCGGCTCGACCTCACGCGGGAAAGGTATGCTTTTTCCAAGCCAAACCAGGCTTCTCCACACGCGAGGACGCCTTTGGAGGGATTTTCAAGCGATGGACACGCCCTGCCCTGCGTCACAACCAGGGCCAAGGGCGCGTCCGGGAGCCCGGGGCCTGCTTCCCACGCCTTATAGGAGAGGCCCAGGCGGGAACTAGGCTAGGGCCGCTTTCCGGAGCAAACCCGCCTCGGGGCAGGTGTTCCTCCACGGATTAGCATATCCTTTGACAGGAGGCCGCTTCCAGGCTCTGGCATTGTGGAGGTTGTGGGCCAGTTAACGTCCCAGATCGCCCCCGGCTCGGCACCGTGTGGCTGTATCGCCCTTGGGAAACGTGTGCATTGCCGAACCACATCGGGCTTCTCCACACAAGGGGAGCTGTTTGGAGGGATTCTCGAGCCAGGGCAATCCCCTGCACGCAAGCAGGGTGAAGGGAGCCTTGGGGAGCCTGGTGCCTGCCTCGCCTGATGTCCAGCAGAGGCCTTGCTGGAGAAAAGGCCAGGGCCGCTGTCCGGAGCAACCCCACACGGAGGCTGGGGTTCATTCACGGAGTAGACTGCCCGTGGCCCGGAGGCATCTGCCAGTCTCTTCTGGGGTCCAGTGAGTGGGGGATCGACCAGGCCAAGAGCACCCAAGCTTGCTGTGTGGTGTTGTCCCCTGCTTGGGAAGTGCATGCTTTTTCCGCCCACACCAGGCCTCGCCACACTCGTGGGCACGTTTGGAGTGCAGATCAAGCCCTGGCCACCCCCGGCCGACAACCGCGGCCAAGGGCGCATTGGGCAGGCTGGCGCCGTCGTTGCCGCAGCTATAGGAGAAGCCTAGCTGGGAAAAAGTCTAGGGTGGCTTTCGGGAGCAAAGCCCCATTGAGGCTGGTGTTTGGCCTCCGAGCCGAACATAGGTTTCCACGAGGCAGAGTGCGGGCTCCTGTTTCGCTTGAGTGCGTGAGCTGGGTAGCAGGCCAAGACGGCCCTGGCTCGGTGTAACCTGCTGCATCCCGCCTGGGAAGTGTCAGCATTTTCAAACCAAGCCAGGCTTCCCCACACAAGAGCCCGCGCTTGGAGTGCCTTGCACGCAGTGGGAAAGCCCTTGCACACACCCGGGGCCAAGGGAGCCCTGGGGAGCCAGGGGCCTGTCTGGCCTGAGCTTGCCAGAGGCCTACGTGCGACCACGGCTAGGGTGGCTTGGCACATCACAACCACATTGGGGCTGGCGTTGGTTCCCTGAGTAGGCCAGCGCTCGCCAGGAGACAGCCGTCCGCCTCTTCTTTGGTCGAGTGTGTCAGAGTGCCCCCAGGCCAGGATTGCCCTGGCTCAGCAGAGGCCCCTGCAGGCCGCTTGGGACACGTATGGGTTTTCACACCAAATCAGGCTTCTCCCCCCCAAGAGGACAGGTTTGGAGGGATTTTCAAACCCGGGGAGGCCCTGGCACACCACCGGGGCAAAGGGTGCATTGGGCAGCCGGCTGCCCGCTTCGCCTGAGTCTTCGGAGAGGCCTGGCTGGGCCAAAGGCTAGGCTTGCGCTCGGAAGCACGCCCCCCACTGCGGCGGGTGTTCGTTGGCTGAGCAGAATGTAAAATTGGCCAAGAGGACGCTTCCACCCTCTCTCTGGGTGTGTGGCGTTTGTGAGACCGCCACCAGGTGTGGCTCGCCCTTCCCTTGCTAAGCGATGATGCGTCCGACTTTCGAAAGAAGGCCTTTGGGGGGCCACATCCGGGGGCTCCCCGCAGGTGAGTCCGTTTGGAGTGATTTTCAAGCAATGGCAACCCCCTGCACACAACCAGGGCCAAGGGAGCTCTGGGGGAGCCGAGGCGGCTCCCCGCCCGAGGCCGAGGAGTGGCCGAGGTGGCAAAAGGCTGTAGGCGATGTCCAGAGCAAACCCACGTTGGGGCTGGCGTTCGTTCACTGGTACACCGTCATTTGCCAGGGGGGCAGCTTCCAGAGCCTTGCCTTGTCGTGTGTGTGAGCGAGAGCTCCCAGGCCAAGAGCGCCGAAGCTCAGTATGTATATGTGGCTCGATCCCACCTGTGAAACGGATGCCCTTGGATGCCAAAGCAGGCTCCTCCACACACGAGGACGCCTTTGGCATGAGTGGAAAGCAGGGGAAAGCCCCTGCACACCACTGGGGCCAAGGCCGCATTGGGCAGCCAGGGGCTTGCTTGCCCCGCCTGACTCTTCGGAGAGGCCTAGCTGGGGAGGAGGCTAGGCTTGCCTTCCGAGGCACGCGCGCAGTGTGTGGCTGGTGTTCACTCGATGAGGAGAAGGGAATTTGCCTGGAGGGAGCTTCCAGCCTCCGTGGTTGTGGGGTTTGTGAGACAGCCACCAGGCACTGAGGGCCCTTACCTTGCTTAGAGAGGATGTTTCCTACTTTGGGAAGAAGGCCTTTGGGGGCCCAACCGGGGTGCTCCCCCCGGGTGAGTCCGTTTGGCGTGAGTTCCAAGCCACGGCGGCCGCCGGCACACCACCAGGGCATAGGGAATTTTGGTCAGCCGAGGGGCTGCCTCGCCCCAGGCATAAGAAAGGCCCTGTGGGACAAAGGCTAGGGTTGCTTTCCGGAGGAGTCCCACATTGGGGCTGGTAGTGGCCAGGAGGCAGCGTCCAGACCCTTGTTTGGCCATGAGCGTGAGGCAGGTCCCAGGCCAAGAGCACCCTTGGGCAGTGTATGCGGCTCGACCTCACGCGGGAAAGGTATGCTTTTTCCAAGCCAAACCAGGCTTCTCCACACGCGAGGACGCCTTTGGAGGGATTTTCAAGCGATGGACACGCCCTGCCCTGCGTCACAACCAGGGCCAAGGGCGCGTCCGGGAGCCCGGGGCCTGCTTCCCACGCCTTATAGGAGAGGCCCAGGCGGGAACTAGGCTAGGGCCGCTTTCCGGAGCAAACCCGCCTCGGGGCAGGTGTTCCTCCACGGATTAGCATATCCTTTGACAGGAGGCCGCTTCCAGGCTCTGGCATTGTGGAGGTTGTGGGCCAGTTAACGTCCCAGATCGCCCCCGGCTCGGCACCGTGTGGCTGTATCGCCCTTGGGAAACGTGTGCATTGCCGAACCACATCGGGCTTCTCCACACAAGGGGAGCTGTTTGGAGGGATTCTCGAGCCAGGGCAATCCCCTGCACGCAAGCAGGGTGAAGGGAGCCTTGGGGAGCCTGGTGCCTGCCTCGCCTGATGTCCAGCAGAGGCCTTGCTGGAGAAAAGGCCAGGGCCGCTGTCCGGAGCAACCCCACACGGAGGCTGGGGTTCATTCACGGAGTAGACTGCCCGTGGCCCGGAGGCATCTGCCAGTCTCTTCTGGGGTCCAGTGAGTGGGGGATCGACCAGGCCAAGAGCACCCAAGCTTGCTGTGTGGTGTTGTCCCCTGCTTGGGAAGTGCATGCTTTTTCCGCCCACACCAGGCCTCGCCACACTCGTGGGCACGTTTGGAGTGCAGATCAAGCCCTGGCCACCCCCGGCCGACAACCGCGGCCAAGGGCGCATTGGGCAGGCTGGCGCCGTCGTTGCCGCAGCTATAGGAGAAGCCTAGCTGGGAAAAAGTCTAGGGTGGCTTTCGGGAGCAAAGCCCCATTGAGGCTGGTGTTTGGCCTCCGAGCCGAACATAGGTTTCCACGAGGCAGAGTGCGGGCTCCTGTTTCGCTTGAGTGCGTGAGCTGGGTAGCAGGCCAAGACGGCCCTGGCTCGGTGTAACCTGCTGCATCCCGCCTGGGAAGTGTCAGCATTTTCAAACCAAGCCAGGCTTCCCCACACAAGAGCCCGCGCTTGGAGTGCCTTGCACGCAGTGGGAAAGCCCTTGCACACACCTGGGGCCAAGGGAGCCCTGGGGAGCCAGGGGCCTGTCTGGCCTGAGCTTGCCAGAGGCCTACGTGCGACCACGGCTAGGGTGGCTTGGCACATCACAACCACATTGGGGCTGGCGTTGGTTCCCTGAGTAGGCCAGCGCTCGCCAGGAGACAGCCGTCCGCCTCTTCTTTGGTCGAGTGTGTCAGAGTGCCCCCAGGCCAGGATTGCCCTGGCTCAGCAGAGGCCCCTGCAGGCCGCTTGGGACACGTATGGGTTTTCACACCAAATCAGGCTTCTCCCCCCCAAGAGGACAGGTTTGGAGGGATTTTCAAACCCGGGGAGGCCCTGGCACACCACCGGGGCAAAGGGTGCATTGGGCAGCCGGCTGCCCGCTTCGCCTGAGTCTTCGGAGAGGCCTGGCTGGGCCAAAGGCTAGGCTTGCGCTCGGAAGCACGCCCCCCACTGCGGCGGGTGTTCGTTGGCTGAGCAGAATGTAAAATTGGCCAAGAGGACGCTTCCACCCTCTCTCTGGGTGTGTGGCGTTTGTGAGACCGCCACCAGGTGTGGCTCGCCCTTCCCTTGCTAAGCGATGATGCGTCCGACTTTCGAAAGAAGGCCTTTGGGGGGCCACATCCGGGGGCTCCCCGCAGGTGAGTCCGTTTGGAGTGATTTTCAAGCAATGGCAACCCCCTGCACACAACCAGGGCCAAGGGAGCTCTGGGGGAGCCGAGGCGGCTCCCCGCCCGAGGCCGAGGAGTGGCCGAGGTGGCAAAAGGCTGTAGGCGATGTCCAGAGCAAACCCACGTTGGGGCTGGCGTTCGTTCACTGGTACACCGTCATTTGCCAGGGGGGCAGCTTCCAGAGCCTTGCCTTGTCGTGTGTGTGAGCGAGAGCTCCCAGGCCAAGAGCGCCGAAGCTCAGTATGTATATGTGGCTCGATCCCACCTGTGAAACGGATGCCCTTGGATGCCAAAGCAGGCTCCTCCACACACGAGGACGCCTTTGGCATGAGTGGAAAGCAGGGGAAAGCCCCTGCACACCACTGGGGCCAAGGCCGCATTGGGCAGCCAGGGGCTTGCTTGCCCCGCCTGACTCTTCGGAGAGGCCTAGCTGGGGAGGAGGCTAGGCTTGCCTTCCGAGGCACGCGCGCAGTGTGTGGCTGGTGTTCACTCGATGAGGAGAAGGGAATTTGCCTGGAGGGAGCTTCCAGCCTCCGTGGTTGTGGGGTTTGTGAGACAGCCACCAGGCACTGAGGGCCCTTACCTTGCTTAGAGAGGATGTTTCCTACTTTGGGAAGAAGGCCTTTGGGGGCCCAACCGGGGTGCTCCCCCCGGGTGAGTCCGTTTGGCGTGAGTTCCAAGCCACGGCGGCTGCCGGCACACCACCAGGGCATAGGGAATTTTGGTCAGCCGAGGGGCTGCCTCGCCCCAGGCATAAGAAAGGCCCTGTGGGACAAAGGCTAGGGTTGCTTTCCGGAGGAGTCCCACATTGGGGCTGGTAGTGGCCAGGAGGCAGCGTCCAGACCCTTGTTTGGCCATGAGCGTGAGGCAGGTCCCAGGCCAAGAGCACCCTTGGGCAGTGTATGCGGCTCGACCTCACGCGGGAAAGGTATGCTTTTTCCAAGCCAAACCAGGCTTCTCCACACGCGAGGACGCCTTTGGAGGGATTTTCAAGCGATGGACACGCCCTGCCCTGCGTCACAACCAGGGCCAAGGGCGCGTCCGGGAGCCCGGGGCCTGCTTCCCACGCCTTATAGGAGAGGCCCAGGCGGGAACTAGGCTAGGGCCGCTTTCCGGAGCAAACCCGCCTCGGGGCAGGTGTTCCTCCACGGATTAGCATATCCTTTGACAGGAGGCCGCTTCCAGGCTCTGGCATTGTGGAGGTTGTGGGCCAGTTAACGTCCCAGATCGCCCCCGGCTCGGCACCGTGTGGCTGTATCGCCCTTGGGAAACGTGTGCATTGCCGAACCACATCGGGCTTCTCCACACAAGGGGAGCTGTTTGGAGGGATTCTCGAGCCAGGGCAATCCCCTGCACGCAAGCAGGGTGAAGGGAGCCTTGGGGAGCCTGGTGCCTGCCTCGCCTGATGTCCAGCAGAGGCCTTGCTGGAGAAAAGGCCAGGGCCGCTGTCCGGAGCAACCCCACACGGAGGCTGGGGTTCATTCACGGAGTAGACTGCCCGTGGCCCGGAGGCATCTGCCAGTCTCTTCTGGGGTCCAGTGAGTGGGGGATCGACCAGGCCAAGAGCACCCAAGCTTGCTGTGTGGTGTTGTCCCCTGCTGGGGAAGTGCATGCTTTTTCCGCCCACACCAGGCCTCGCCACACTCGTGGGCACGTTTGGAGTGCAGATCAAGCCCTGGCCACCCCCGGCCGACAACCGCGGCCAAGGGCGCATTGGGCAGGCTGGCGCCGTCGTTGCCGCAGCTATAGGAGAAGCCTAGCTGGGAAAAAGTCTAGGGTGGCTTTCGGGAGCAAAGCCCCATTGAGGCTGGTGTTTGGCCTCCGAGCCGAACATAGGTTTCCACGAGGCAGAGTGCGGGCTCCTGTTTCGCTTGAGTGCGTGAGCTGGGTAGCAGGCCAAGACGGCCCTGGCTCGGTGTAACCTGCTGCATCCCGCCTGGGAAGTGTCAGCATTTTCAAACCAAGCCAGGCTTCCCCACACAAGAGCCCGCGCTTGGAGTGCCTTGCACGCAGTGGGAAAGCCCTTGCACACACCCGGGGCCAAGGGAGCCCTGGGGAGCCAGGGGCCTGTCTGGCCTGAGCTTGCCAGAGGCCTACGTGCGACCACGGCTAGGGTGGCTTGGCACATCACAACCACATTGGGGCTGGCGTTGGTTCCCTGAGTAGGCCAGCGCTCGCCAGGAGACAGCCGTCCGCCTCTTCTTTGGTCGAGTGTGTCAGAGTGCCCCCAGGCCAGGATTGCCCTGGCTCAGCAGAGGCCCCTGCAGGCCGCTTGGGACACGTATGGGTTTTCAGACCAAATCAGGCTTCTCCCCCCCAAGAGGACAGGTTTGGAGGGATTTTCAAACCCGGGGAGGCCCTGGCACACCACCGGGGCAAAGGGTGCATTGGGCAGCCGGCTGCCCGCTTCGCCTGAGTCTTCGGAGAGGCCTGGCTGGGCCAAAGGCTAGGCTTGCGCTCGGAAGCACGCCCCCCACTGCGGCGGGTGTTCGTTGGCTGAGCAGAATGTAAAATTGGCCAAGAGGACGCTTCCACCCTCTCTCTGGGTGTGTGGCGTTTGTGAGACCGCCACCAGGTGTGGCTCGCCCTTCCCTTGCTAAGCGATGATGCGTCCGACTTTCGAAAGAAGGCCTTTGGGGGGCCACATCCGGGGGCTCCCCGCAGGTGAGTCCGTTTGGAGTGATTTTCAAGCAATGGCAACCCCCTGCACACAACCAGGGCCAAGGGAGCTCTGGGGGAGCCGAGGCGGCTCCCCGCCCGAGGCCGAGGAGTGGCCGAGGTGGCAAAAGGCTGTAGGCGATGTCCAGAGCAAACCCACGTTGGGGCTGGCGTTCGTTCACTGGTACACCGTCATTTGCCAGGGGGGCAGCTTCCAGAGCCTTGCCTTGTCGTGTGTGTGAGCGAGAGCTCCCAGGCCAAGAGCGCCGAAGCTCAGTATGTATATGTGGCTCGATCCCACCTGTGAAACGGATGCCCTTGGATGCCAAAGCAGGCTCCTCCACACACGAGGACGCCTTTGGCATGAGTGGAAAGCAGGGGAAAGCCCCTGCACACCACTGGGGCCAAGGCCGCATTGGGCAGCCAGGGGCTTGCTTGCCCCGCCTGACTCTTCGGAGAGGCCTAGCTGGGGAGGAGGCTAGGCTTGCCTTCCGAGGCACGCGCGCAGTGTGTGGCTGGTGTTCACTCGATGAGGAGAAGGGAATTTGCCTGGAGGGAGCTTCCAGCCTCCGTGGTTGTGGGGTTTGTGAGACAGCCACCAGGCACTGAGGGCCCTTACCTTGCTTAGAGAGGATGTTTCCTACTTTGGGAAGAAGGCCTTTGGGGGCCCAACCGGGGTGCTCCCCCCGGGTGAGTCCGTTTGGCGTGAGTTCCAAGCCACGGCGGCCGCCGGCACACCACCAGGGCATAGGGAATTTTGGTCAGCCGAGGGGCTGCCTCGCCCCAGGCATAAGAAAGGCCCTGTGGGACAAAGGCTAGGGTTGCTTTCCGGAGGAGTCCCACATTGGGGCTGGTAGTGGCCAGGAGGCAGCGTCCAGACCCTTGTTTGGCCATGAGCGTGAGGCAGGTCCCAGGCCAAGAGCACCCTTGGGCAGTGTATGCGGCTCGACCTCACGCGGGAAAGGTATGCTTTTTCCAAGCCAAACCAGGCTTCTCCACACGCGAGGACGCCTTTGGAGGGATTTTCAAGCGATGGACACGCCCTGCCCTGCGTCACAACCAGGGCCAAGGGCGCGTCCGGGAGCCCGGGGCCTGCTTCCCACGCCTTATAGGAGAGGCCCAGGCGGGAACTAGGCTAGGGCCGCTTTCCGGAGCAAACCCGCCTCGGGGCAGGTGTTCCTCCACGGATTAGCATATCCTTTGACAGGAGGCCGCTTCCAGGCTCTGGCATTGTGGAGGTTGTGGGCCAGTTAACGTCCCAGATCGCCCCCGGCTCGGCACCGTGTGGCTGTATCGCCCTTGGGAAACGTGTGCATTGCCGAACCACATCGGGCTTCTCCACACAAGGGGAGCTGTTTGGAGGGATTCTCGAGCCAGGGCAATCCCCTGCACGCAAGCAGGGTGAAGGGAGCCTTGGGGAGCCTGGTGCCTGCCTCGCCTGATGTCCAGCAGAGGCCTTGCTGGAGAAAAGGCCAGGGCCGCTGTCCGGAGCAACCCCACACGGAGGCTGGGGTTCATTCACGGAGTAGACTGCCCGTGGCCCGGAGGCATCTGCCAGTCTCTTCTGGGGTCCAGTGAGTGGGGGATCGACCAGGCCAAGAGCACCCAAGCTTGCTGTGTGGTGTTGTCCCCTGCTTGGGAAGTGCATGCTTTTTCCGCCCACACCAGGCCTCGCCACACTCGTGGGCACGTTTGGAGTGCAGATCAAGCCCTGGCCACCCCCGGCCGACAACCGCGGCCAAGGGCGCATTGGGCAGGCTGGCGCCGTCGTTGCCGCAGCTATAGGAGAAGCCTAGCTGGGAAAAAGTCTAGGGTGGCTTTCGGGAGCAAAGCCCCATTGAGGCTGGTGTTTGGCCTCCGAGCCGAACATAGGTTTCCACGAGGCAGAGTGCGGGCTCCTGTTTCGCTTGAGTGCGTGAGCTGGGTAGCAGGCCAAGACGGCCCTGGCTCGGTGTAACCTGCTGCATCCCGCCTGGGAAGTGTCAGCATTTTCAAACCAAGCCAGGCTTCCCCACACAAGAGCCCGCGCTTGGAGTGCCTTGCACGCAGTGGGAAAGCCCTTGCACACACCCGGGGCCAAGGGAGCCCTGGGGAGCCAGGGGCCTGTCTGGCCTGAGCTTGCCAGAGGCCTACGTGCGACCACGGCTAGGGTGGCTTGGCACATCACAACCACATTGGGGCTGGCGTTGGTTCCCTGAGTAGGCCAGCGCTCGCCAGGAGACAGCCGTCCGCCTCTTCTTTGGTCGAGTGTGTCAGAGTGCCCCCAGGCCAGGATTGCCCTGGCTCAGCAGAGGCCCCTGCAGGCCGCTTGGGACACGTATGGGTTTTCACACCAAATCAGGCTTCTCCCCCCCAAGAGGACAGGTTTGGAGGGATTTTCAAACCCGGGGAGGCCCTGGCACACCACCGGGGCAAAGGGTGCATTGGGCAGCCGGCTGCCCGCTTCGCCTGAGTCTTCGGAGAGGCCTGGCTGGGCCAAAGGCTAGGCTTGCGCTCGGAAGCACGCCCCCCACTGCGGCGGGTGTTCGTTGGCTGAGCAGAATGTAAAATTGGCCAAGAGGACGCTTCCACCCTCTCTCTGGGTGTGTGGCGTTTGTGAGACCGCCACCAGGTGTGGCTCGCCCTTCCCTTGCTAAGCGATGATGCGTCCGACTTTCGAAAGAAGGCCTTTGGGGGGCCACATCCGGGGGCTCCCCGCAGGTGAGTCCGTTTGGAGTGATTTTCAAGCAATGGCAACCCCCTGCACACAACCAGGGCCAAGGGAGCTCTGGGGGAGCCGAGGCGGCTCCCCGCCCGAGGCCGAGGAGTGGCCGAGGTGGCAAAAGGCTGTAGGCGATGTCCAGAGCAAACCCACGTTGGGGCTGGCGTTCGTTCACTGGTACACCGTCATTTGCCAGGGGGGCAGCTTCCAGAGCCTTGCCTTGTCGTGTGTGTGAGCGAGAGCTCCCAGGCCAAGAGCGCCGAAGCTCAGTATGTATATGTGGCTCGATCCCACCTGTGAAACGGATGCCCTTGGATGCCAAAGCAGGCTCCTCCACACACGAGGACGCCTTTGGCATGAGTGGAAAGCAGGGGAAAGCCCCTGCACACCACTGGGGCCAAGGCCGCATTGGGCAGCCAGGGGCTTGCTTGCCCCGCCTGACTCTTCGGAGAGGCCTAGCTGGGGAGGAGGCTAGGCTTGCCTTCCGAGGCACGCGCGCAGTGTGTGGCTGGTGTTCACTCGATGAGGAGAAGGGAATTTGCCTGGAGGGAGCTTCCAGCCTCCGTGGTTGTGGGGTTTGTGAGACAGCCACCAGGCACTGAGGGCCCTTACCTTGCTTAGAGAGGATGTTTCCTACTTTGGGAAGAAGGCCTTTGGGGGCCCAACCGGGGTGCTCCCCCCGGGTGAGTCCGTTTGGCGTGAGTTCCAAGCCACGGCGGCCGCCGGCACACCACCAGGGCATAGGGAATTTTGGTCAGCCGAGGGGCTGCCTCGCCCCAGGCATAAGAAAGGCCCTGTGGGACAAAGGCTAGGGTTGCTTTCCGGAGGAGTCCCACATTGGGGCTGGTAGTGGCCAGGAGGCAGCGTCCAGACCCTTGTTTGGCCATGAGCGTGAGGCAGGTCCCAGGCCAAGAGCACCCTTGGGCAGTGTATGCGGCTCGACCTCACGCGGGAAAGGTATGCTTTTTCCAAGCCAAACCAGGCTTCTCCACACGCGAGGACGCCTTTGGAGGGATTTTCAAGCGATGGACACGCCCTGCCCTGCGTCACAACCAGGGCCAAGGGCGCGTCCGGGAGCCCGGGGCCTGCTTCCCACGCCTTATAGGAGAGGCCCAGGCGGGAACTAGGCTAGGGCCGCTTTCCGGAGCAAACCCGCCTCGGGGCAGGTGTTCCTCCACGGATTAGCATATCCTTTGACAGGAGGCCGCTTCCAGGCTCTGGCATTGTGGAGGTTGTGGGCCAGTTAACGTCCCAGATCGCCCCCGGCTCGGCACCGTGTGGCTGTATCGCCCTTGGGAAACGTGTGCATTGCCGAACCACATCGGGCTTCTCCACACAAGGGGAGCTGTTTGGAGGGATTCTCGAGCCAGGGCAATCCCCTGCACGCAAGCAGGGTGAAGGGAGCCTTGGGGAGCCTGGTGCCTGCCTCGCCTGATGTCCAGCAGAGGCCTTGCTGGAGAAAAGGCCAGGGCCGCTGTCTGGAGCAACCCCACACGGAGGCTGGGGTTCATTCACGGAGTAGACTGCCCGTGGCCCGGAGGCATCTGCCAGTCTCTTCTGGGGTCCAGTGAGTGGGGGATCGACCAGGCCAAGAGCACCCAAGCTTGCTGTGTGGTGTTGTCCCCTGCTTGGGAAGTGCATGCTTTTTCCGCCCACACCAGGCCTCGCCACACTCGTGGGCACGTTTGGAGTGCAGATCAAGCCCTGGCCACCCCCGGCCGACAACCGCGGCCAAGGGCGCATTGGGCAGGCTGGCGCCGTCGTTGCCGCAGCTATAGGAGAAGCCTAGCTGGGAAAAAGTCTAGGGTGGCTTTCGGGAGCAAAGCCCCATTGAGGCTGGTGTTTGGCCTCCGAGCCGAACATAGGTTTCCACGAGGCAGAGTGCGGGCTCCTGTTTCGCTTGAGTGCGTGAGCTGGGTAGCAGGCCAAGACGGCCCTGGCTCGGTGTAACCTGCTGCATCCCGCCTGGGAAGTGTCAGCATTTTCAAACCAAGCCAGGCTTCCCCACACAAGAGCCCGCGCTTGGAGTGCCTTGCACGCAGTGGGAAAGCCCTTGCACACACCCGGGGCCAAGGGAGCCCTGGGGAGCCAGGGGCCTCTCTGGCCTGAGCTTGCCAGAGGCCTACGTGCGACCACGGCTAGGGTGGCTTGGCACATCACAACCACATTGGGGCTGGCGTTGGTTCCCTGAGTAGGCCAGCGCTCGCCAGGAGACAGCCGTCCGCCTCTTCTTTGGTCGAGTGTGTCAGAGTGCCCCCAGGCCAGGATTGCCCTGGCTCAGCAGAGGCCCCTGCAGGCCGCTTGGGACACGTATGGGTTTTCAGACCAAATCAGGCTTCTCCCCCCCAAGAGGACAGGTTTGGAGGGATTTTCAAACCCGGGGAGGCCCTGGCACACCACCGGGGCAAAGGGTGCATTGGGCAGCCGGCTGCCCGCTTCGCCTGAGTCTTCGGAGAGGCCTGGCTGGGCCAAAGGCTAGGCTTGCGCTCGGAAGCACGCCCCCCACTGCGGCGGGTGTTCGTTGGCTGAGCAGAATGTAAAATTGGCCAAGAGGACGCTTCCACCCTCTCTCTGGGTGTGTGGCGTTTGTGAGACCGCCACCAGGTGTGGCTCGCCCTTCCCTTGCTAAGCGATGATGCGTCCGACTTTCGAAAGAAGGCCTTTGGGGGGCCACATCCGGGGGCTCCCCGCAGGTGAGTCCGTTTGGAGTGATTTTCAAGCAATGGCAACCCCCTGCACACAACCAGGGCCAAGGGAGCTCTGGGGGAGCCGAGGCGGCTCCCCGCCCGAGGCCGAGGAGTGGCCGAGGTGGCAAAAGGCTGTAGGCGATGTCCAGAGCAAACCCACGTTGGGGCTGGCGTTCGTTCACTGGTACACCGTCATTTGCCAGGGGGGCAGCTTCCAGAGCCTTGCCTTGTCGTGTGTGTGAGCGAGAGCTCCCAGGCCAAGAGCGCCGAAGCTCAGTATGTATATGTGGCTCGATCCCACCTGTGAAACGGATGCCCTTGGATGCCAAAGCAGGCTCCTCCACACACGAGGACGCCTTTGGCATGAGTGGAAAGCAGGGGAAAGCCCCTGCACACCACTGGGGCCAAGGCCGCATTGGGCAGCCAGGGGCTTGCTTGCCCCGCCTGACTCTTCGGAGAGGCCTAGCTGGGGAGGAGGCTAGGCTTGCCTTCCGAGGCACGCGCGCAGTGTGTGGCTGGTGTTCACTCGATGAGGAGAAGGGAATTTGCCTGGAGGGAGCTTCCAGCCTCCGTGGTTGTGGGGTTTGTGAGACAGCCACCAGGCACTGAGGGCCCTTACCTTGCTTAGAGAGGATGTTTCCTACTTTGGGAAGAAGGCCTTTGGGGGCCCAACCGGGGTGCTCCCCCCGGGTGAGTCCGTTTGGCGTGAGTTCCAAGCCACGGCGGCCGCCGGCACACCACCAGGGCATAGGGAATTTTGGTCAGCCGAGGGGCTGCCTCGCCCCAGGCATAAGAAAGGCCCTGTGGGACAAAGGCTAGGGTTGCTTTCCGGAGGAGTCCCACATTGGGGCTGGTAGTGGCCAGGAGGCAGCGTCCAGACCCTTGTTTGGCCATGAGCGTGAGGCAGGTCCCAGGCCAAGAGCACCCTTGGGCAGTGTATGCGGCTCGACCTCACGCGGGAAAGGTATGCTTTTTCCAAGCCAAACCAGGCTTCTCCACACGCGAGGACGCCTTTGGAGGGATTTTCAAGCGATGGACACGCCCTGCCCTGCGTCACAACCAGGGCCAAGGGCGCGTCCGGGAGCCCGGGGCCTGCTTCCCACGCCTTATAGGAGAGGCCCAGGCGGGAACTAGGCTAGGGCCGCTTTCCGGAGCAAACCCGCCTCGGGGCAGGTGTTCCTCCACGGATTAGCATATCCTTTGACAGGAGGCCGCTTCCAGGCTCTGGCATTGTGGAGGTTGTGGGCCAGTTAACGTCCCAGATCGCCCCCGGCTCGGCACCGTGTGGCTGTATCGCCCTTGGGAAACGTGTGCATTGCCGAACCACATCGGGCTTCTCCACACAAGGGGAGCTGTTTGGAGGGATTCTCGAGCCAGGGCAATCCCCTGCACGCAAGCAGGGTGAAGGGAGCCTTGGGGAGCCTGGTGCCTGCCTCGCCTGATGTCCAGCAGAGGCCTTGCTGGAGAAAAGGCCAGGGCCGCTGTCCGGAGCAACCCCACACGGAGGCTGGGGTTCATTCACGGAGTAGACTGCCCGTGGCCCGGAGGCATCTGCCAGTCTCTTCTGGGGTCCAGTGAGTGGGGGATCGACCAGGCCAAGAGCACCCAAGCTTGCTGTGTGGTGTTGTCCCCTGCTGGGGAAGTGCATGCTTTTTCCGCCCACACCAGGCCTCGCCACACTCGTGGGCACGTTTGGAGTGCAGATCAAGCCCTGGCCACCCCCGGCCGACAACCGCGGCCAAGGGCGCATTGGGCAGGCTGGCGCCGTCGTTGCCGCAGCTATAGGAGAAGCCTAGCTGGGAAAAAGTCTAGGGTGGCTTTCGGGAGCAAAGCCCCATTGAGGCTGGTGTTTGGCCTCCGAGCCGAACATAGGTTTCCACGAGGCAGAGTGCGGGCTCCTGTTTCGCTTGAGTGCGTGAGCTGGGTAGCAGGCCAAGACGGCCCTGGCTCGGTGTAACCTGCTGCATCCCGCCTGGGAAGTGTCAGCATTTTCAAACCAAGCCAGGCTTCCCCACACAAGAGCCCGCGCTTGGAGTGCCTTGCACGCAGTGGGAAAGCCCTTGCACACACCCGGGGCCAAGGGAGCCCTGGGGAGCCAGGGGCCTGTCTGGCCTGAGCTTGCCAGAGGCCTACGTGCGACCACGGCTAGGGTGGCTTGGCACATCACAACCACATTGGGGCTGGCGTTGGTTCCCTGAGTAGGCCAGCGCTCGCCAGGAGACAGCCGTCCGCCTCTTCTTTGGTCGAGTGTGTCAGAGTGCCCCCAGGCCAGGATTGCCCTGGCTCAGCAGAGGCCCCTGCAGGCCGCTTGGGACACGTATGGGTTTTCAGACCAAATCAGGCTTCTCCCCCCCAAGAGGACAGGTTTGGAGGGATTTTCAAACCCGGGGAGGCCCTGGCACACCACCGGGGCAAAGGGTGCATTGGGCAGCCGGCTGCCCGCTTCGCCTGAGTCTTCGGAGAGGCCTGGCTGGGCCAAAGGCTAGGCTTGCGCTCGGAAGCACGCCCCCCACTGCGGCGGGTGTTCGTTGGCTGAGCAGAATGTAAAATTGGCCAAGAGGACGCTTCCACCCTCTCTCTGGGTGTGTGGCGTTTGTGAGACCGCCACCAGGTGTGGCTCGCCCTTCCCTTGCTAAGCGATGATGCGTCCGACTTTCGAAAGAAGGCCTTTGGGGGGCCACATCCGGGGGCTCCCCGCAGGTGAGTCCGTTTGGAGTGATTTTCAAGCAATGGCAACCCCCTGCACACAACCAGGGCCAAGGGAGCTCTGGGGGAGCCGAGGCGGCTCCCCGCCCGAGGCCGAGGAGTGGCCGAGGTGGCAAAAGGCTGTAGGCGATGTCCAGAGCAAACCCACGTTGGGGCTGGCGTTCGTTCACTGGTACACCGTCATTTGCCAGGGGGGCAGCTTCCAGAGCCTTGCCTTGTCGTGTGTGTGAGCGAGAGCTCCCAGGCCAAGAGCGCCGAAGCTCAGTATGTATATGTGGCTCGATCCCACCTGTGAAACGGATGCCCTTGGATGCCAAAGCAGGCTCCTCCACACACGAGGACGCCTTTGGCATGAGTGGAAAGCAGGGGAAAGCCCCTGCACACCACTGGGGCCAAGGCCGCATTGGGCAGCCAGGGGCTTGCTTGCCCCGCCTGACTCTTCGGAGAGGCCTAGCTGGGGAGGAGGCTAGGCTTGCCTTCCGAGGCACGCGCGCAGTGTGTGGCTGGTGTTCACTCGATGAGGAGAAGGGAATTTGCCTGGAGGGAGCTTCCAGCCTCCGTGGTTGTGGGGTTTGTGAGACAGCCACCAGGCACTGAGGGCCCTTACCTTGCTTAGAGAGGATGTTTCCTACTTTGGGAAGAAGGCCTTTGGGGGCCCAACCGGGGTGCTCCCCCCGGGTGAGTCCGTTTGGCGTGAGTTCCAAGCCACGGCGGCCGCCGGCACACCACCAGGGCATAGGGAATTTTGGTCAGCCGAGGGGCTGCCTCGCCCCAGGCATAAGAAAGGCCCTGTGGGACAAAGGCTAGGGTTGCTTTCCGGAGGAGTCCCACATTGGGGCTGGTAGTGGCCAGGAGGCAGCGTCCAGACCCTTGTTTGGCCATGAGCGTGAGGCAGGTCCCAGGCCAAGAGCACCCTTGGGCAGTGTATGCGGCTCGACCTCACGCGGGAAAGGTATGCTTTTTCCAAGCCAAACCAGGCTTCTCCACACGCGAGGACGCCTTTGGAGGGATTTTCAAGCGATGGACACGCCCTGCCCTGCGTCACAACCAGGGCCAAGGGCGCGTCCGGGAGCCCGGGGCCTGCTTCCCACGCCTTATAGGAGAGGCCCAGGCGGGAACTAGGCTAGGGCCGCTTTCCGGAGCAAACCCGCCTCGGGGCAGGTGTTCCTCCACGGATTAGCATATCCTTTGACAGGAGGCCGCTTCCAGGCTCTGGCATTGTGGAGGTTGTGGGCCAGTTAACGTCCCAGATCGCCCCCGGCTCGGCACCGTGTGGCTGTATCGCCCTTGGGAAACGTGTGCATTGCCGAACCACATCGGGCTTCTCCACACAAGGGGAGCTGTTTGGAGGGATTCTCGAGCCAGGGCAATCCCCTGCACGCAAGCAGGGTGAAGGGAGCCTTGGGGAGCCTGGTGCCTGCCTCGCCTGATGTCCAGCAGAGGCCTTGCTGGAGAAAAGGCCAGGGCCGCTGTCCGGAGCAACCCCACACGGAGGCTGGGGTTCATTCACGGAGTAGACTGCCCGTGGCCCGGAGGCATCTGCCAGTCTCTTCTGGGGTCCAGTGAGTGGGGGATCGACCAGGCCAAGAGCACCCAAGCTTGCTGTGTGGTGTTGTCCCCTGCTTGGGAAGTGCATGCTTTTTCCGCCCACACCAGGCCTCGCCACACTCGTGGGCACGTTTGGAGTGCAGATCAAGCCCTGGCCACCCCCGGCCGACAACCGCGGCCAAGGGCGCATTGGGCAGGCTGGCGCCGTCGTTGCCGCAGCTATAGGAGAAGCCTAGCTGGGAAAAAGTCTAGGGTGGCTTTCGGGAGCAAAGCCCCATTGAGGCTGGTGTTTGGCCTCCGAGCCGAACATAGGTTTCCACGAGGCAGAGTGCGGGCTCCTGTTTCGCTTGAGTGCGTGAGCTGGGTAGCAGGCCAAGACGGCCCTGGCTCGGTGTAACCTGCTGCATCCCGCCTGGGAAGTGTCAGCATTTTCAAACCAAGCCAGGCTTCCCCACACAAGAGCCCGCGCTTGGAGTGCCTTGCACGCAGTGGGAAAGCCCTTGCACACACCCGGGGCCAAGGGAGCCCTGGGGAGCCAGGGGCCTGTCTGGCCTGAGCTTGCCAGAGGCCTACGTGCGACCACGGCTAGGGTGGCTTGGCACATCACAACCACATTGGGGCTGGCGTTGGTTCCCTGAGTAGGCCAGCGCTCGCCAGGAGACAGCCGTCCGCCTCTTCTTTGGTCGAGTGTGTCAGAGTGCCCCCAGGCCAGGATTGCCCTGGCTCAGCAGAGGCCCCTGCAGGCCGCTTGGGACACGTATGGGTTTTCACACCAAATCAGGCTTCTCCCCCCCAAGAGGACAGGTTTGGAGGGATTTTCAAACCCGGGGAGGCCCTGGCACACCACCGGGGCAAAGGGTGCATTGGGCAGCCGGCTGCCCGCTTCGCCTGAGTCTTCGGAGAGGCCTGGCTGGGCCAAAGGCTAGGCTTGCGCTCGGAAGCACGCCCCCCACTGCGGCGGGTGTTCGTTGGCTGAGCAGAATGTAAAATTGGCCAAGAGGACGCTTCCACCCTCTCTCTGGGTGTGTGGCGTTTGTGAGACCGCCACCAGGTGTGGCTCGCCCTTCCCTTGCTAAGCGATGATGCGTCCGACTTTCGAAAGAAGGCCTTTGGGGGGCCACATCCGGGGGCTCCCCGCAGGTGAGTCCGTTTGGAGTGATTTTCAAGCAATGGCAACCCCCTGCACACAACCAGGGCCAAGGGAGCTCTGGGGGAGCCGAGGCGGCTCCCCGCCCGAGGCCGAGGAGTGGCCGAGGTGGCAAAAGGCTGTAGGCGATGTCCAGAGCAAACCCACGTTGGGGCTGGCGTTCGTTCACTGGTACACCGTCATTTGCCAGGGGGGCAGCTTCCAGAGCCTTGCCTTGTCGTGTGTGTGAGCGAGAGCTCCCAGGCCAAGAGCGCCGAAGCTCAGTATGTATATGTGGCTCGATCCCACCTGTGAAACGGATGCCCTTGGATGCCAAAGCAGGCTCCTCCACACACGAGGACGCCTTTGGCATGAGTGGAAAGCAGGGGAAAGCCCCTGCACACCACTGGGGCCAAGGCCGCATTGGGCAGCCAGGGGCTTGCTTGCCCCGCCTGACTCTTCGGAGAGGCCTAGCTGGGGAGGAGGCTAGGCTTGCCTTCCGAGGCACGCGCGCAGTGTGTGGCTGGTGTTCACTCGATGAGGAGAAGGGAATTTGCCTGGAGGGAGCTTCCAGCCTCCGTGGTTGTGGGGTTTGTGAGACAGCCACCAGGCACTGAGGGCCCTTACCTTGCTTAGAGAGGATGTTTCCTACTTTGGGAAGAAGGCCTTTGGGGGCCCAACCGGGGTGCTCCCCCCGGGTGAGTCCGTTTGGCGTGAGTTCCAAGCCACGGCGGCCGCCGGCACACCACCAGGGCATAGGGAATTTTGGTCAGCCGAGGGGCTGCCTCGCCCCAGGCATAAGAAAGGCCCTGTGGGACAAAGGCTAGGGTTGCTTTCCGGAGGAGTCCCACATTGGGGCTGGTAGTGGCCAGGAGGCAGCGTCCAGACCCTTGTTTGGCCATGAGCGTGAGGCAGGTCCCAGGCCAAGAGCACCCTTGGGCAGTGTATGCGGCTCGACCTCACGCGGGAAAGGTATGCTTTTTCCAAGCCAAACCAGGCTTCTCCACACGCGAGGACGCCTTTGGAGGGATTTTCAAGCGATGGACACGCCCTGCCCTGCGTCACAACCAGGGCCAAGGGCGCGTCCGGGAGCCCGGGGCCTGCTTCCCACGCCTTATAGGAGAGGCCCAGGCGGGAACTAGGCTAGGGCCGCTTTCCGGAGCAAACCCGCCTCGGGGCAGGTGTTCCTCCACGGATTAGCATATCCTTTGACAGGAGGCCGCTTCCAGGCTCTGGCATTGTGGAGGTTGTGGGCCAGTTAACGTCCCAGATCGCCCCCGGCTCGGCACCGTGTGGCTGTATCGCCCTTGGGAAACGTGTGCATTGCCGAACCACATCGGGCTTCTCCACACAAGGGGAGCTGTTTGGAGGGATTCTCGAGCCAGGGCAATCCCCTGCACGCAAGCAGGGTGAAGGGAGCCTTGGGGAGCCTGGTGCCTGCCTCGCCTGATGTCCAGCAGAGGCCTTGCTGGAGAAAAGGCCAGGGCCGCTGTCCGGAGCAACCCCACACGGAGGCTGGGGTTCATTCACGGAGTAGACTGCCCGTGGCCCGGAGGCATCTGCCAGTCTCTTCTGGGGTCCAGTGAGTGGGGGATCGACCAGGCCAAGAGCACCCAAGCTTGCTGTGTGGTGTTGTCCCCTGCTTGGGAAGTGCATGCTTTTTCCGCCCACACCAGGCCTCGCCACACTCGTGGGCACGTTTGGAGTGCAGATCAAGCCCTGGCCACCCCCGGCCGACAACCGCGGCCAAGGGCGCATTGGGCAGGCTGGCGCCGTCGTTGCCGCAGCTATAGGAGAAGCCTAGCTGGGAAAAAGTCTAGGGTGGCTTTCGGGAGCAAAGCCCCATTGAGGCTGGTGTTTGGCCTCCGAGCCGAACATAGGTTTCCACGAGGCAGAGTGCGGGCTCCTGTTTCGCTTGAGTGCGTGAGCTGGGTAGCAGGCCAAGACGGCCCTGGCTCGGTGTAACCTGCTGCATCCCGCCTGGGAAGTGTCAGCATTTTCAAACCAAGCCAGGCTTCCCCACACAAGAGCCCGCGCTTGGAGTGCCTTGCACGCAGTGGGAAAGCCCTTGCACACACCCGGGGCCAAGGGAGCCCTGGGGAGCCAGGGGCCTGTCTGGCCTGAGCTTGCCAGAGGCCTACGTGCGACCACGGCTAGGGTGGCTTGGCACATCACAACCACATTGGGGCTGGCGTTGGTTCCCTGAGTAGGCCAGCGCTCGCCAGGAGACAGCCGTCCGCCTCTTCTTTGGTCGAGTGTGTCAGAGTGCCCCCAGGCCAGGATTGCCCTGGCTCAGCAGAGGCCCCTGCAGGCCGCTTGGGACACGTATGGGTTTTCACACCAAATCAGGCTTCTCCCCCCCAAGAGGACAGGTTTGGAGGGATTTTCAAACCCGGGGAGGCCCTGGCACACCACCGGGGCAAAGGGTGCATTGGGCAGCCGGCTGCCCGCTTCGCCTGAGTCTTCGGAGAGGCCTGGCTGGGCCAAAGGCTAGGCTTGCGCTCGGAAGCACGCCCCCCACTGCGGCGGGTGTTCGTTGGCTGAGCAGAATGTAAAATTGGCCAAGAGGACGCTTCCACCCTCTCTCTGGGTGTGTGGCGTTTGTGAGACCGCCACCAGGTGTGGCTCGCCCTTCCCTTGCTAAGCGATGATGCGTCCGACTTTCGAAAGAAGGCCTTTGGGGGGCCACATCCGGGGGCTCCCCGCAGGTGAGTCCGTTTGGAGTGATTTTCAAGCAATGGCAACCCCCTGCACACAACCAGGGCCAAGGGAGCTCTGGGGGAGCCGAGGCGGCTCCCCGCCCGAGGCCGAGGAGTGGCCGAGGTGGCAAAAGGCTGTAGGCGATGTCCAGAGCAAACCCACGTTGGGGCTGGCGTTCGTTCACTGGTACACCGTCATTTGCCAGGGGGGCAGCTTCCAGAGCCTTGCCTTGTCGTGTGTGTGAGCGAGAGCTCCCAGGCCAAGAGCGCCGAAGCTCAGTATGTATATGTGGCTCGATCCCACCTGTGAAACGGATGCCCTTGGATGCCAAAGCAGGCTCCTCCACACACGAGGACGCCTTTGGCATGAGTGGAAAGCAGGGGAAAGCCCCTGCACACCACTGGGGCCAAGGCCGCATTGGGCAGCCAGGGGCTTGCTTGCCCCGCCTGACTCTTCGGAGAGGCCTAGCTGGGGAGGAGGCTAGGCTTGCCTTCCGAGGCACGCGCGCAGTGTGTGGCTGGTGTTCACTCGATGAGGAGAAGGGAATTTGCCTGGAGGGAGCTTCCAGCCTCCGTGGTTGTGGGGTTTGTGAGACAGCCACCAGGCACTGAGGGCCCTTACCTTGCTTAGAGAGGATGTTTCCTACTTTGGGAAGAAGGCCTTTGGGGGCCCAACCGGGGTGCTCCCCCCGGGTGAGTCCGTTTGGCGTGAGTTCCAAGCCACGGCGGCCGCCGGCACACCACCAGGGCATAGGGAATTTTGGTCAGCCGAGGGGCTGCCTCGCCCCAGGCATAAGAAAGGCCCTGTGGGACAAAGGCTAGGGTTGCTTTCCGGAGGAGTCCCACATTGGGGCTGGTAGTGGCCAGGAGGCAGCGTCCAGACCCTTGTTTGGCCATGAGCGTGAGGCAGGTCCCAGGCCAAGAGCACCCTTGGGCAGTGTATGCGGCTCGACCTCACGCGGGAAAGGTATGCTTTTTCCAAGCCAAACCAGGCTTCTCCACACGCGAGGACGCCTTTGGAGGGATTTTCAAGCGATGGACACGCCCTGCCCTGCGTCACAACCAGGGCCAAGGGCGCGTCCGGGAGCCCGGGGCCTGCTTCCCACGCCTTATAGGAGAGGCCCAGGCGGGAACTAGGCTAGGGCCGCTTTCCGGAGCAAACCCGCCTCGGGGCAGGTGTTCCTCCACGGATTAGCATATCCTTTGACAGGAGGCCGCTTCCAGGCTCTGGCATTGTGGAGGTTGTGGGCCAGTTAACGTCCCAGATCGCCCCCGGCTCGGCACCGTGTGGCTGTATCGCCCTTGGGAAACGTGTGCATTGCCGAACCACATCGGGCTTCTCCACACAAGGGGAGCTGTTTGGAGGGATTCTCGAGCCAGGGCAATCCCCTGCACGCAAGCAGGGTGAAGGGAGCCTTGGGGAGCCTGGTGCCTGCCTCGCCTGATGTCCAGCAGAGGCCTTGCTGGAGAAAAGGCCAGGGCCGCTGTCCGGAGCAACCCCACACGGAGGCTGGGGTTCATTCACGGAGTAGACTGCCCGTGGCCCGGAGGCATCTGCCAGTCTCTTCTGGGGTCCAGTGAGTGGGGGATCGACCAGGCCAAGAGCACCCAAGCTTGCTGTGTGGTGTTGTCCCCTGCTTGGGAAGTGCATGCTTTTTCCGCCCACACCAGGCCTCGCCACACTCGTGGGCACGTTTGGAGTGCAGATCAAGCCCTGGCCACCCCCGGCCGACAACCGCGGCCAAGGGCGCATTGGGCAGGCTGGCGCCGTCGTTGCCGCAGCTATAGGAGAAGCCTAGCTGGGAAAAAGTCTAGGGTGGCTTTCGGGAGCAAAGCCCCATTGAGGCTGGTGTTTGGCCTCCGAGCCGAACATAGGTTTCCACGAGGCAGAGTGCGGGCTCCTGTTTCGCTTGAGTGCGTGAGCTGGGTAGCAGGCCAAGACGGCCCTGGCTCGGTGTAACCTGCTGCATCCCGCCTGGGAAGTGTCAGCATTTTCAAACCAAGCCAGGCTTCCCCACACAAGAGCCCGCGCTTGGAGTGCCTTGCACGCAGTGGGAAAGCCCTTGCACACACCCGGGGCCAAGGGAGCCCTGGGGAGCCAGGGGCCTGTCTGGCCTGAGCTTGCCAGAGGCCTACGTGCGACCACGGCTAGGGTGGCTTGGCACATCACAACCACATTGGGGCTGGCGTTGGTTCCCTGAGTAGGCCAGCGCTCGCCAGGAGACAGCCGTCCGCCTCTTCTTTGGTCGAGTGTGTCAGAGTGCCCCCAGGCCAGGATTGCCCTGGCTCAGCAGAGGCCCCTGCAGGCCGCTTGGGACACGTATGGGTTTTCACACCAAATCAGGCTTCTCCCCCCCAAGAGGACAGGTTTGGAGGGATTTTCAAACCCGGGGAGGCCCTGGCACACCACCGGGGCAAAGGGTGCATTGGGCAGCCGGCTGCCCGCTTCGCCTGAGTCTTCGGAGAGGCCTGGCTGGGCCAAAGGCTAGGCTTGCGCTCGGAAGCACGCCCCCCACTGCGGCGGGTGTTCGTTGGCTGAGCAGAATGTAAAATTGGCCAAGAGGACGCTTCCACCCTCTCTCTGGGTGTGTGGCGTTTGTGAGACCGCCACCAGGTGTGGCTCGCCCTTCCCTTGCTAAGCAATGATGCGTCCGACTTTCGAAAGAAGGCCTTTGGGGGGCCACATCCGGGGGCTCCCCGCAGGTGAGTCCGTTTGGAGTGATTTTCAAGCAATGGCAACCCCCTGCACACAACCAGGGCCAAGGGAGCTCTGGGGGAGCCGAGGCGGCTCCCCGCCCGAGGCCGAGGAGTGGCCGAGGTGGCAAAAGGCTGTAGGCGATGTCCAGAGCAAACCCACGTTGGGGCTGGCGTTCGTTCACTGGTACACCGTCATTTGCCAGGGGGGCAGCTTCCAGAGCCTTGCCTTGTCGTGTGTGTGAGCGAGAGCTCCCAGGCCAAGAGCGCCGAAGCTCAGTATGTATATGTGGCTCGATCCCACCTGTGAAACGGATGCCCTTGGATGCCAAAGCAGGCTCCTCCACACACGAGGACGCCTTTGGCATGAGTGGAAAGCAGGGGAAAGCCCCTGCACACCACTGGGGCCAAGGCCGCATTGGGCAGCCAGGGGCTTGCTTGCCCCGCCTGACTCTTCGGAGAGGCCTAGCTGGGGAGGAGGCTAGGCTTGCCTTCCGAGGCACGCGCGCAGTGTGTGGCTGGTGTTCACTCGATGAGGAGAAGGGAATTTGCCTGGAGGGAGCTTCCAGCCTCCGTGGTTGTGGGGTTTGTGAGACAGCCACCAGGCACTGAGGGCCCTTACCTTGCTTAGAGAGGATGTTTCCTACTTTGGGAAGAAGGCCTTTGGGGGCCCAACCGGGGTGCTCCCCCCGGGTGAGTCCGTTTGGCGTGAGTTCCAAGCCACGGCGGCCGCCGGCACACCACCAGGGCATAGGGAATTTTGGTCAGCCGAGGGGCTGCCTCGCCCCAGGCATAAGAAAGGCCCTGTGGGACAAAGGCTAGGGTTGCTTTCCGGAGGAGTCCCACATTGGGGCTGGTAGTGGCCAGGAGGCAGCGTCCAGACCCTTGTTTGGCCATGAGCGTGAGGCAGGTCCCAGGCCAAGAGCACCCTTGGGCAGTGTATGCGGCTCGACCTCACGCGGGAAAGGTATGCTTTTTCCAAGCCAAACCAGGCTTCTCCACACGCGAGGACGCCTTTGGAGGGATTTTCAAGCGATGGACACGCCCTGCCCTGCGTCACAACCAGGGCCAAGGGCGCGTCCGGGAGCCCGGGGCCTGCTTCCCACGCCTTATAGGAGAGGCCCAGGCGGGAACTAGGCTAGGGCCGCTTTCCGGAGCAAACCCGCCTCGGGGCAGGTGTTCCTCCACGGATTAGCATATCCTTTGACAGGAGGCCGCTTCCAGGCTCTGGCATTGTGGAGGTTGTGGGCCAGTTAACGTCCCAGATCGCCCCCGGCTCGGCACCGTGTGGCTGTATCGCCCTTGGGAAACGTGTGCATTGCCGAACCACATCGGGCTTCTCCACACAAGGGGAGCTGTTTGGAGGGATTCTCGAGCCAGGGCAATCCCCTGCACGCAAGCAGGGTGAAGGGAGCCTTGGGGAGCCTGGTGCCTGCCTCGCCTGATGTCCAGCAGAGGCCTTGCTGGAGAAAAGGCCAGGGCCGCTGTCCGGAGCAACCCCACACGGAGGCTGGGGTTCATTCACGGAGTAGACTGCCCGTGGCCCGGAGGCATCTGCCAGTCTCTTCTGGGGTCCAGTGAGTGGGGGATCGACCAGGCCAAGAGCACCCAAGCTTGCTGTGTGGTGTTGTCCCCTGCTTGGGAAGTGCATGCTTTTTCCGCCCACACCAGGCCTCGCCACACTCGTGGGCACGTTTGGAGTGCAGATCAAGCCCTGGCCACCCCCGGCCGACAACCGCGGCCAAGGGCGCATTGGGCAGGCTGGCGCCGTCGTTGCCGCAGCTATAGGAGAAGCCTAGCTGGGAAAAAGTCTAGGGTGGCTTTCGGGAGCAAAGCCCCATTGAGGCTGGTGTTTGGCCTCCGAGCCGAACATAGGTTTCCACGAGGCAGAGTGCGGGCTCCTGTTTCGCTTGAGTGCGTGAGCTGGGTAGCAGGCCAAGACGGCCCTGGCTCGGTGTAACCTGCTGCATCCCGCCTGGGAAGTGTCAGCATTTTCAAACCAAGCCAGGCTTCCCCACACAAGAGCCCGCACTTGGAGTGCCTTGCACGCAGTGGGAAAGCCCTTGCACACACCCGGGGCCAAGGGAGCCCTGGGGAGCCAGGGGCCTGTCTGGCCTGAGCTTCCCAGAGGCCTACGTGCGACCACGGCTAGGGTGGCTTGGCACATCACAACCACATTGGGGCTGGCGTTGGTTCCCTGAGTAGGCCAGCGCTCGCCAGGAGACAGCCGTCCGCCTCTTCTTTGGTCGAGTGTGTCAGAGTGCCCCCAGGCCAGGATTGCCCTGGCTCAGCAGAGGCCCCTGCAGGCCGCTTGGGACACGTATGGGTTTTCACACCAAATCAGGCTTCTCCCCCCCAAGAGGACAGGTTTGGAGGGATTTTCAAACCCGGGGAGGCCCTGGCACACCACCGGGGCAAAGGGTGCATTGGGCAGCCGGCTGCCCGCTTCGCCTGAGTCTTCGGAGAGGCCTGGCTGGGCCAAAGGCTAGGCTTGCGCTCGGAAGCACGCCCCCCACTGCGGCGGGTGTTCGTTGGCTGAGCAGAATGTAAAATTGGCCAAGAGGACGCTTCCACCCTCTCTCTGGGTGTGTGGCGTTTGTGAGACCGCCACCAGGTGTGGCTCGCCCTTCCCTTGCTAAGCGATGATGCGTCCGACTTTCGAAAGAAGGCCTTTGGGGGGCCACATCCGGGGGCTCCCCGCAGGTGAGTCCGTTTGGAGTGATTTTCAAGCAATGGCAACCCCCTGCACACAACCAGGGCCAAGGGAGCTCTGGGGGAGCCGAGGCGGCTCCCCGCCCGAGGCCGAGGAGTGGCCGAGGTGGCAAAAGGCTGTAGGCGATGTCCAGAGCAAACCCACGTTGGGGCTGGCGTTCGTTCACTGGTACACCGTCATTTGCCAGGGGGGCAGCTTCCAGAGCCTTGCCTTGTCGTGTGTGTGAGCGAGAGCTCCCAGGCCAAGAGCGCCGAAGCTCAGTATGTATATGTGGCTCGATCCCACCTGTGAAACGGATGCCCTTGGATGCCAAAGCAGGCTCCTCCACACACGAGGACGCCTTTGGCATGAGTGGAAAGCAGGGGAAAGCCCCTGCACACCACTGGGGCCAAGGCCGCATTGGGCAGCCAGGGGCTTGCTTGCCCCGCCTGACTCTTCGGAGAGGCCTAGCTGGGGAGGAGGCTAGGCTTGCCTTCCGAGGCACGCGCGCAGTGTGTGGCTGGTGTTCACTCGATGAGGAGAAGGGAATTTGCCTGGAGGGAGCTTCCAGCCTCCGTGGTTGTGGGGTTTGTGAGACAGCCACCAGGCACTGAGGGCCCTTACCTTGCTTAGAGAGGATGTTTCCTACTTTGGGAAGAAGGCCTTTGGGGGCCCAACCGGGGTGCTCCCCCCGGGTGAGTCCGTTTGGCGTGAGTTCCAAGCCACGGCGGCCGCCGGCACACCACCAGGGCATAGGGAATTTTGGTCAGCCGAGGGGCTGCCTCGCCCCAGGCATAAGAAAGGCCCTGTGGGACAAAGGCTAGGGTTGCTTTCCGGAGGAGTCCCACATTGGGGCTGGTAGTGGCCAGGAGGCAGCGTCCAGACCCTTGTTTGGCCATGAGCGTGAGGCAGGTCCCAGGCCAAGAGCACCCTTGGGCAGTGTATGCGGCTCGACCTCACGCGGGAAAGGTATGCTTTTTCCAAGCCAAACCAGGCTTCTCCACACGCGAGGACGCCTTTGGAGGGATTTTCAAGCGATGGACACGCCCTGCCCTGCGTCACAACCAGGGCCAAGGGCGCGTCCGGGAGCCCGGGGCCTGCTTCCCACGCCTTATAGGAGAGGCCCAGGCGGGAACTAGGCTAGGGCCGCTTTCCGGAGCAAACCCGCCTCGGGGCAGGTGTTCCTCCACGGATTAGCATATCCTTTGACAGGAGGCCGCTTCCAGGCTCTGGCATTGTGGAGGTTGTGGGCCAGTTAACGTCCCAGATCGCCCCCGGCTCGGCACCGTGTGGCTGTATCGCCCTTGGGAAACGTGTGCATTGCCGAACCACATCGGGCTTCTCCACACAAGGGGAGCTGTTTGGAGGGATTCTCGAGCCAGGGCAATCCCCTGCACGCAAGCAGGGTGAAGGGAGCCTTGGGGAGCCTGGTGCCTGCCTCGCCTGATGTCCAGCAGAGGCCTTGCTGGAGAAAAGGCCAGGGCCGCTGTCCGGAGCAACCCCACACGGAGGCTGGGGTTCATTCACGGAGTAGACTGCCCGTGGCCCGGAGGCATCTGCCAGTCTCTTCTGGGGTCCAGTGAGTGGGGGATCGACCAGGCCAAGAGCACCCAAGCTTGCTGTGTGGTGTTGTCCCCTGCTTGGGAAGTGCATGCTTTTTCCGCCCACACCAGGCCTCGCCACACTCGTGGGCACGTTTGGAGTGCAGATCAAGCCCTGGCCACCCCCGGCCGACAACCGCGGCCAAGGGCGCATTGGGCAGGCTGGCGCCGTCGTTGCCGCAGCTATAGGAGAAGCCTAGCTGGGAAAAAGTCTAGGGTGGCTTTCGGGAGCAAAGCCCCATTGAGGCTGGTGTTTGGCCTCCGAGCCGAACATAGGTTTCCACGAGGCAGAGTGCGGGCTCCTGTTTCGCTTGAGTGCGTGAGCTGGGTAGCAGGCCAAGACGGCCCTGGCTCGGTGTAACCTGCTGCATCCCGCCTGGGAAGTGTCAGCATTTTCAAACCAAGCCAGGCTTCCCCACACAAGAGCCCGCGCTTGGAGTGCCTTGCACGCAGTGGGAAAGCCCTTGCACACACCCGGGGCCAAGGGAGCCCTGGGGAGCCAGGGGCCTGTCTGGCCTGAGCTTGCCAGAGGCCTACGTGCGACCACGGCTAGGGTGGCTTGGCACATCACAACCACATTGGGGCTGGCGTTGGTTCCCTGAGTAGGCCAGCGCTCGCCAGGAGACAGCCGTCCGCCTCTTCTTTGGTCGAGTGTGTCAGAGTGCCCCCAGGCCAGGATTGCCCTGGCTCAGCAGAGGCCCCTGCAGGCCGCTTGGGACACGTATGGGTTTTCACACCAAATCAGGCTTCTCCCCCCCAAGAGGACAGGTTTGGAGGGATTTTCAAACCCGGGGAGGCCCTGGCACACCACCGGGGCAAAGGGTGCATTGGGCAGCCGGCTGCCCGCTTCGCCTGAGTCTTCGGAGAGGCCTGGCTGGGCCAAAGGCTAGGCTTGCGCTCGGAAGCACGCCCCCCACTGCGGCGGGTGTTCGTTGGCTGAGCAGAATGTAAAATTGGCCAAGAGGACGCTTCCACCCTCTCTCTGGGTGTGTGGCGTTTGTGAGACCGCCACCAGGTGTGGCTCGCCCTTCCCTTGCTAAGCGATGATGCGTCCGACTTTCGAAAGAAGGCCTTTGGGGGGCCACATCCGGGGGCTCCCCGCAGGTGAGTCCGTTTGGAGTGATTTTCAAGCAATGGCAACCCCCTGCACACAACCAGGGCCAAGGGAGCTCTGGGGGAGCCGAGGCGGCTCCCCGCCCGAGGCCGAGGAGTGGCCGAGGTGGCAAAAGGCTGTAGGCGATGTCCAGAGCAAACCCACGTTGGGGCTGGCGTTCGTTCACTGGTACACTGTCATTTGCCAGGGGGGCAGCTTCCAGAGCCTTGCCTTGTCGTGTGTGTGAGCGAGAGCTCCCAGGCCAAGAGCGCCGAAGCTCAGTATGTATATGTGGCTCGATCCCACCTGTGAAACGGATGCCCTTGGATGCCAAAGCAGGCTCCTCCACACACGAGGACGCCTTTGGCATGAGTGGAAAGCAGGGGAAAGCCCCTGCACACCACTGGGGCCAAGGCCGCATTGGGCAGCCAGGGGCTTGCTTGCCCCGCCTGACTCTTCGGAGAGGCCTAGCTGGGGAGGAGGCTAGGCTTGCCTTCCGAGGCACGCGCGCAGTGTGTGGCTGGTGTTCACTCGATGAGGAGAAGGGAATTTGCCTGGAGGGAGCTTCCAGCCTCCGTGGTTGTGGGGTTTGTGAGACAGCCACCAGGCACTGAGGGCCCTTACCTTGCTTAGAGAGGATGTTTCCTACTTTGGGAAGAAGGCCTTTGGGGGCCCAACCGGGGTGCTCCCCCCGGGTGAGTCCGTTTGGCGTGAGTTCCAAGCCACGGCGGCCGCCGGCACACCACCAGGGCATAGGGAATTTTGGTCAGCCGAGGGGCTGCCTCGCCCCAGGCATAAGAAAGGCCCTGTGGGACAAAGGCTAGGGTTGCTTTCCGGAGGAGTCCCACATTGGGGCTGGTAGTGGCCAGGAGGCAGCGTCCAGACCCTTGTTTGGCCATGAGCGTGAGGCAGGTCCCAGGCCAAGAGCACCCTTGGGCAGTGTATGCGGCTCGACCTCACGCGGGAAAGGTATGCTTTTTCCAAGCCAAACCAGGCTTCTCCACACGCGAGGACGCCTTTGGAGGGATTTTCAAGCGATGGACACGCCCTGCCCTGCGTCACAACCAGGGCCAAGGGCGCGTCCGGGAGCCCGGGGCCTGCTTCCCACGCCTTATAGGAGAGGCCCAGGCGGGAACTAGGCTAGGGCCGCTTTCCGGAGCAAACCCGCCTCGGGGCAGGTGTTCCTCCACGGATTAGCATATCCTTTGACAGGAGGCCGCTTCCAGGCTCTGGCATTGTGGAGGTTGTGGGCCAGTTAACGTCCCAGATCGCCCCCGGCTCGGCACCGTGTGGCTGTATCGCCCTTGGGAAACGTGTGCATTGCCGAACCACATCGGGCTTCTCCACACAAGGGGAGCTGTTTGGAGGGATTCTCGAGCCAGGGCAATCCCCTGCACGCAAGCAGGGTGAAGGGAGCCTTGGGGAGCCTGGTGCCTGCCTCGCCTGATGTCCAGCAGAGGCCTTGCTGGAGAAAAGGCCAGGGCCGCTGTCCGGAGCAACCCCACACGGAGGCTGGGGTTCATTCACGGAGTAGACTGCCCGTGGCCCGGAGGCATCTGCCAGTCTCTTCTGGGGTCCAGTGAGTGGGGGATCGACCAGGCCAAGAGCACCCAAGCTTGCTGTGTGGTGTTGTCCCCTGCTTGGGAAGTGCATGCTTTTTCCGCCCACACCAGGCCTCGCCACACTCGTGGGCACGTTTGGAGTGCAGATCAAGCCCTGGCCACCCCCGGCCGACAACCGCGGCCAAGGGCGCATTGGGCAGGCTGGCGCCGTCGTTGCCGCAGCTATAGGAGAAGCCTAGCTGGGAAAAAGTCTAGGGTGGCTTTCGGGAGCAAAGCCCCATTGAGGCTGGTGTTTGGCCTCCGAGCCGAACATAGGTTTCCACGAGGCAGAGTGCGGGCTCCTGTTTCGCTTGAGTGCGTGAGCTGGGTAGCAGGCCAAGACGGCCCTGGCTCGGTGTAACCTGCTGCATCCCGCCTGGGAAGTGTCAGCATTTTCAAACCAAGCCAGGCTTCCCCACACAAGAGCCCGCGCTTGGAGTGCCTTGCACGCAGTGGGAAAGCCCTTGCACACACCCGGGGCCAAGGGAGCCCTGGGGAGCCAGGGGCCTGTCTGGCCTGAGCTTGCCAGAGGCCTACGTGCGACCACGGCTAGGGTGGCTTGGCACATCACAACCACATTGGGGCTGGCGTTGGTTCCCTGAGTAGGCCAGCGCTCGCCAGGAGACAGCCGTCCGCCTCTTCTTTGGTCGAGTGTGTCAGAGTGCCCCCAGGCCAGGATTGCCCTGGCTCAGCAGAGGCCCCTGCAGGCCGCTTGGGACACGTATGGGTTTTCACACCAAATCAGGCTTCTCCCCCCCAAGAGGACAGGTTTGGAGGGATTTTCAAACCCGGGGAGGCCCTGGCACACCACCGGGGCAAAGGGTGCATTGGGCAGCCGGCTGCCCGCTTCGCCTGAGTCTTCGGAGAGGCCTGGCTGGGCCAAAGGCTAGGCTTGCGCTCGGAAGCACGCCCCCCACTGCGGCGGGTGTTCGTTGGCTGAGCAGAATGTAAAATTGGCCAAGAGGACGCTTCCACCCTCTCTCTGGGTGTGTGGCGTTTGTGAGACCGCCACCAGGTGTGGCTCGCCCTTCCCTTGCTAAGCGATGATGCGTCCGACTTTCGAAAGAAGGCCTTTGGGGGGCCACATCCGGGGGCTCCCCGCAGGTGAGTCCGTTTGGAGTGATTTTCAAGCAATGGCAACCCCCTGCACACAACCAGGGCCAAGGGAGCTCTGGGGGAGCCGAGGCGGCTCCCCGCCCGAGGCCGAGGAGTGGCCGAGGTGGCAAAAGGCTGTAGGCGATGTCCAGAGCAAACCCACGTTGGGGCTGGCGTTCGTTCACTGGTACACCGTCATTTGCCAGGGGGGCAGCTTCCAGAGCCTTGCCTTGTCGTGTGTGTGAGCGAGAGCTCCCAGGCCAAGAGCGCCGAAGCTCAGTATGTATATGTGGCTCGATCCCACCTGTGAAACGGATGCCCTTGGATGCCAAAGCAGGCTCCTCCACACACGAGGACGCCTTTGGCATGAGTGGAAAGCAGGGGAAAGCCCCTGCACACCACTGGGGCCAAGGCCGCATTGGGCAGCCAGGGGCTTGCTTGCCCCGCCTGACTCTTCGGAGAGGCCTAGCTGGGGAGGAGGCTAGGCTTGCCTTCCGAGGCACGCGCGCAGTGTGTGGCTGGTGTTCACTCGATGAGGAGAAGGGAATTTGCCTGGAGGGAGCTTCCAGCCTCCGTGGTTGTGGGGTTTGTGAGACAGCCACCAGGCACTGAGGGCCCTTACCTTGCTTAGAGAGGATGTTTCCTACTTTGGGAAGAAGGCCTTTGGGGGCCCAACCGGGGTGCTCCCCCCGGGTGAGTCCGTTTGGCGTGAGTTCCAAGCCACGGCGGCCGCCGGCACACCACCAGGGCATAGGGAATTTTGGTCAGCCGAGGGGCTGCCTCGCCCCAGGCATAAGAAAGGCCCTGTGGGACAAAGGCTAGGGTTGCTTTCCGGAGGAGTCCCACATTGGGGCTGGTAGTGGCCAGGAGGCAGCGTCCAGACCCTTGTTTGGCCATGAGCGTGAGGCAGGTCCCAGGCCAAGAGCACCCTTGGGCAGTGTATGCGGCTCGACCTCACGCGGGAAAGGTATGCTTTTTCCAAGCCAAACCAGGCTTCTCCACACGCGAGGACGCCTTTGGAGGGATTTTCAAGCGATGGACACGCCCTGCCCTGCGTCACAACCAGGGCCAAGGGCGCGTCCGGGAGCCCGGGGCCTGCTTCCCACGCCTTATAGGAGAGGCCCAGGCGGGAACTAGGCTAGGGCCGCTTTCCGGAGCAAACCCGCCTCGGGGCAGGTGTTCCTCCACGGATTAGCATATCCTTTGACAGGAGGCCGCTTCCAGGCTCTGGCATTGTGGAGGTTGTGGGCCAGTTAACGTCCCAGATCGCCCCCGGCTCGGCACCGTGTGGCTGTATCGCCCTTGGGAAACGTGTGCATTGCCGAACCACATCGGGCTTCTCCACACAAGGGGAGCTGTTTGGAGGGATTCTCGAGCCAGGGCAATCCCCTGCACGCAAGCAGGGTGAAGGGAGCCTTGGGGAGCCTGGTGCCTGCCTCGCCTGATGTCCAGCAGAGGCCTTGCTGGAGAAAAGGCCAGGGCCGCTGTCCGGAGCAACCCCACACGGAGGCTGGGGTTCATTCACGGAGTAGACTGCCCGTGGCCCGGAGGCATCTGCCAGTCTCTTCTGGGGTCCAGTGAGTGGGGGATCGACCAGGCCAAGAGCACCCAAGCTTGCTGTGTGGTGTTGTCCCCTGCTTGGGAAGTGCATGCTTTTTCCGCCCACACCAGGCCTCGCCACACTCGTGGGCACGTTTGGAGTGCAGATCAAGCCCTGGCCACCCCCGGCCGACAACCGCGGCCAAGGGCGCATTGGGCAGGCTGGCGCCGTCGTTGCCGCAGCTATAGGAGAAGCCTAGCTGGGAAAAAGTCTAGGGTGGCTTTCGGGAGCAAAGCCCCATTGAGGCTGGTGTTTGGCCTCCGAGCCGAACATAGGTTTCCACGAGGCAGAGTGCGGGCTCCTGTTTCGCTTGAGTGCGTGAGCTGGGTAGCAGGCCAAGACGGCCCTGGCTCGGTGTAACCTGCTGCATCCCGCCTGGGAAGTGTCAGCATTTTCAAACCAAGCCAGGCTTCCCCACACAAGAGCCCGCGCTTGGAGTGCCTTGCACGCAGTGGGAAAGCCCTTGCACACACCCGGGGCCAAGGGAGCCCTGGGGAGCCAGGGGCCTGTCTGGCCTGAGCTTGCCAGAGGCCTACGTGCGACCACGGCTAGGGTGGCTTGGCACATCACAACCACATTGGGGCTGGCGTTGGTTCCCTGAGTAGGCCAGCGCTCGCCAGGAGACAGCCGTCCGCCTCTTCTTTGGTCGAGTGTGTCAGAGTGCCCCCAGGCCAGGATTGCCCTGGCTCAGCAGAGGCCCCTGCAGGCCGCTTGGGACACGTATGGGTTTTCACACCAAATCAGGCTTCTCCCCCCCAAGAGGACAGGTTTGGAGGGATTTTCAAACCCGGGGAGGCCCTGGCACACCACCGGGGCAAAGGGTGCATTGGGCAGCCGGCTGCCCGCTTCGCCTGAGTCTTCGGAGAGGCCTGGCTGGGCCAAAGGCTAGGCTTGCGCTCGGAAGCACGCCCCCCACTGCGGCGGGTGTTCGTTGGCTGAGCAGAATGTAAAATTGGCCAAGAGGACGCTTCCACCCTCTCTCTGGGTGTGTGGCGTTTGTGAGACCGCCACCAGGTGTGGCTCGCCCTTCCCTTGCTAAGCGATGATGCGTCCGACTTTCGAAAGAAGGCCTTTGGGGGGCCACATCCGGGGGCTCCCCGCAGGTGAGTCCGTTTGGAGTGATTTTCAAGCAATGGCAACCCCCTGCACACAACCAGGGCCAAGGGAGCTCTGGGGGAGCCGAGGCGGCTCCCCGCCCGAGGCCGAGGAGTGGCCGAGGTGGCAAAAGGCTGTAGGCGATGTCCAGAGCAAACCCACGTTGGGGCTGGCGTTCGTTCACTGGTACACCGTCATTTGCCAGGGGGGCAGCTTCCAGAGCCTTGCCTTGTCGTGTGTGTGAGCGAGAGCTCCCAGGCCAAGAGCGCCGAAGCTCAGTATGTATATGTGGCTCGATCCCACCTGTGAAACGGATGCCCTTGGATGCCAAAGCAGGCTCCTCCACACACGAGGACGCCTTTGGCATGAGTGGAAAGCAGGGGAAAGCCCCTGCACACCACTGGGGCCAAGGCCGCATTGGGCAGCCAGGGGCTTGCTTGCCCCGCCTGACTCTTCGGAGAGGCCTAGCTGGGGAGGAGGCTAGGCTTGCCTTCCGAGGCACGCGCGCAGTGTGTGGCTGGTGTTCACTCGATGAGGAGAAGGGAATTTGCCTGGAGGGAGCTTCCAGCCTCCGTGGTTGTGGGGTTTGTGAGACAGCCACCAGGCACTGAGGGCCCTTACCTTGCTTAGAGAGGATGTTTCCTACTTTGGGAAGAAGGCCTTTGGGGGCCCAACCGGGGTGCTCCCCCCGGGTGAGTCCGTTTGGCGTGAGTTCCAAGCCACGGCGGCCGCCGGCACACCACCAGGGCATAGGGAATTTTGGTCAGCCGAGGGGCTGCCTCGCCCCAGGCATAAGAAAGGCCCTGTGGGACAAAGGCTAGGGTTGCTTTCCGGAGGAGTCCCACATTGGGGCTGGTAGTGGCCAGGAGGCAGCGTCCAGACCCTTGTTTGGCCATGAGCGTGAGGCAGGTCCCAGGCCAAGAGCACCCTTGGGCAGTGTATGCGGCTCGACCTCACGCGGGAAAGGTATGCTTTTTCCAAGCCAAACCAGGCTTCTCCACACGCGAGGACGCCTTTGGAGGGATTTTCAAGCGATGGACACGCCCTGCCCTGCGTCACAACCAGGGCCAAGGGCGCGTCCGGGAGCCCGGGGCCTGCTTCCCACGCCTTATAGGAGAGGCCCAGGCGGGAACTAGGCTAGGGCCGCTTTCCGGAGCAAACCCGCCTCGGGGCAGGTGTTCCTCCACGGATTAGCATATCCTTTGACAGGAGGCCGCTTCCAGGCTCTGGCATTGTGGAGGTTGTGGGCCAGTTAACGTCCCAGATCGCCCCCGGCTCGGCACCGTGTGGCTGTATCGCCCTTGGGAAACGTGTGCATTGCCGAACCACATCGGGCTTCTCCACACAAGGGGAGCTGTTTGGAGGGATTCTCGAGCCAGGGCAATCCCCTGCACGCAAGCAGGGTGAAGGGAGCCTTGGGGAGCCTGGTGCCTGCCTCGCCTGATGTCCAGCAGAGGCCTTGCTGGAGAAAAGGCCAGGGCCGCTGTCCGGAGCAACCCCACACGGAGGCTGGGGTTCATTCACGGAGTAGACTGCCCGTGGCCCGGAGGCATCTGCCAGTCTCTTCTGGGGTCCAGTGAGTGGGGGATCGACCAGGCCAAGAGCACCCAAGCTTGCTGTGTGGTGTTGTCCCCTGCTTGGGAAGTGCATGCTTTTTCCGCCCACACCAGGCCTCGCCACACTCGTGGGCACGTTTGGAGTGCAGATCAAGCCCTGGCCACCCCCGGCCGACAACCGCGGCCAAGGGCGCATTGGGCAGGCTGGCGCCGTCGTTGCCGCAGCTATAGGAGAAGCCTAGCTGGGAAAAAGTCTAGGGTGGCTTTCGGGAGCAAAGCCCCATTGAGGCTGGTGTTTGGCCTCCGAGCCGAACATAGGTTTCCACGAGGCAGAGTGCGGGCTCCTGTTTCGCTTGAGTGCGTGAGCTGGGTAGCAGGCCAAGACGGCCCTGGCTCGGTGTAACCTGCTGCATCCCGCCTGGGAAGTGTCAGCATTTTCAAACCAAGCCAGGCTTCCCCACACAAGAGCCCGCGCTTGGAGTGCCTTGCACGCAGTGGGAAATCCCTTGCACACACCCGGGGCCAAGGGAGCCCTGGGGAGCCAGGGGCCTGTCTGGCCTGAGCTTGCCAGAGGCCTACGTGCGACCACGGCTAGGGTGGCTTGGCACATCACAACCACATTGGGGCTGGCGTTGGTTCCCTGAGTAGGCCAGCGCTCGCCAGGAGACAGCCGTCCGCCTCTTCTTTGGTCGAGTGTGTCAGAGTGCCCCCAGGCCAGGATTGCCCTGGCTCAGCAGAGGCCCCTGCAGGCCGCTTGGGACACGTATGGGTTTTCACACCAAATCAGGCTTCTCCCCCCCAAGAGGACAGGTTTGGAGGGATTTTCAAACCCGGGGAGGCCCTGGCACACCACCGGGGCAAAGGGTGCATTGGGCAGCCGGCTGCCCGCTTCGCCTGAGTCTTCGGAGAGGCCTGGCTGGGCCAAAGGCTAGGCTTGCGCTCGGAAGCACGCCCCCCACTGCGGCGGGTGTTCGTTGGCTGAGCAGAATGTAAAATTGGCCAAGAGGACGCTTCCACCCTCTCTCTGGGTGTGTGGCGTTTGTGAGACCGCCACCAGGTGTGGCTCGCCCTTCCCTTGCTAAGCGATGATGCGTCCGACTTTCGAAAGAAGGCCTTTGGGGGGCCACATCCGGGGGCTCCCCGCAGGTGAGTCCGTTTGGAGTGATTTTCAAGCAATGGCAACCCCCTGCACACAACCAGGGCCAAGGGAGCTCTGGGGGAGCCGAGGCGGCTCCCCGCCCGAGGCCGAGGAGTGGCCGAGGTGGCAAAAGGCTGTAGGCGATGTCCAGAGCAAACCCACGTTGGGGCTGGCGTTCGTTCACTGGTACACCGTCATTTGCCAGGGGGGCAGCTTCCAGAGCCTTGCCTTGTCGTGTGTGTGAGCGAGAGCTCCCAGGCCAAGAGCGCCGAAGCTCAGTATGTATATGTGGCTCGATCCCACCTGTGAAACGGATGCCCTTGGATGCCAAAGCAGGCTCCTCCACACACGAGGACGCCTTTGGCATGAGTGGAAAGCAGGGGAAAGCCCCTGCACACCACTGGGGCCAAGGCCGCATTGGGCAGCCAGGGGCTTGCTTGCCCCGCCTGACTCTTCGGAGAGGCCTAGCTGGGGAGGAGGCTAGGCTTGCCTTCCGAGGCACGCGCGCAGTGTGTGGCTGGTGTTCACTCGATGAGGAGAAGGGAATTTGCCTGGAGGGAGCTTCCAGCCTCCGTGGTTGTGGGGTTTGTGAGACAGCCACCAGGCACTGAGGGCCCTTACCTTGCTTAGAGAGGATGTTTCCTACTTTGGGAAGAAGGCCTTTGGGGGCCCAACCGGGGTGCTCCCCCCGGGTGAGTCCGTTTGGCGTGAGTTCCAAGCCACGGCGGCCGCCGGCACACCACCAGGGCATAGGGAATTTTGGTCAGCCGAGGGGCTGCCTCGCCCCAGGCATAAGAAAGGCCCTGTGGGACAAAGGCTAGGGTTGCTTTCCGGAGGAGTCCCACATTGGGGCTGGTAGTGGCCAGGAGGCAGCGTCCAGACCCTTGTTTGGCCATGAGCGTGAGGCAGGTCCCAGGCCAAGAGCACCCTTGGGCAGTGTATGCGGCTCGACCTCACGCGGGAAAGGTATGCTTTTTCCAAGCCAAACCAGGCTTCTCCACACGCGAGGACGCCTTTGGAGGGATTTTCAAGCGATGGACACGCCCTGCCCTGCGTCACAACCAGGGCCAAGGGCGCGTCCGGGAGCCCGGGGCCTGCTTCCCACGCCTTATAGGAGAGGCCCAGGCGGGAACTAGGCTAGGGCCGCTTTCCGGAGCAAACCCGCCTCGGGGCAGGTGTTCCTCCACGGATTAGCATATCCTTTGACAGGAGGCCGCTTCCAGGCTCTGGCATTGTGGAGGTTGTGGGCCAGTTAACGTCCCAGATCGCCCCCGGCTCGGCACCGTGTGGCTGTATCGCCCTTGGGAAACGTGTGCATTGCCGAACCACATCGGGCTTCTCCACACAAGGGGAGCTGTTTGGAGGGATTCTCGAGCCAGGGCAATCCCCTGCACGCAAGCAGGGTGAAGGGAGCCTTGGGGAGCCTGGTGCCTGCCTCGCCTGATGTCCAGCAGAGGCCTTGCTGGAGAAAAGGCCAGGGCCGCTGTCCGGAGCAACCCCACACGGAGGCTGGGGTTCATTCACGGAGTAGACTGCCCGTGGCCCGGAGGCATCTGCCAGTCTCTTCTGGGGTCCAGTGAGTGGGGGATCGACCAGGCCAAGAGCACCCAAGCTTGCTGTGTGGTGTTGTCCCCTGCTTGGGAAGTGCATGCTTTTTCCGCCCACACCAGGCCTCGCCACACTCGTGGGCACGTTTGGAGTGCAGATCAAGCCCTGGCCACCCCCGGCCGACAACCGCGGCCAAGGGCGCATTGGGCAGGCTGGCGCCGTCGTTGCCGCAGCTATAGGAGAAGCCTAGCTGGGAAAAAGTCTAGGGTGGCTTTCGGGAGCAAAGCCCCATTGAGGCTGGTGTTTGGCCTCCGAGCCGAACATAGGTTTCCACGAGGCAGAGTGCGGGCTCCTGTTTCGCTTGAGTGCGTGAGCTGGGTAGCAGGCCAAGACGGCCCTGGCTCGGTGTAACCTGCTGCATCCCGCCTGGGAAGTGTCAGCATTTTCAAACCAAGCCAGGCTTCCCCACACAAGAGCCCGCGCTTGGAGTGCCTTGCACGCAGTGGGAAAGCCCTTGCACACACCCGGGGCCAAGGGAGCCCTGGGGAGCCAGGGGCCTCTCTGGCCTGAGCTTGCCAGAGGCCTACGTGCGACCACGGCTAGGGTGGCTTGGCACATCACAACCACATTGGGGCTGGCGTTGGTTCCCTGAGTAGGCCAGCGCTCGCCAGGAGACAGCCGTCCGCCTCTTCTTTGGTCGAGTGTGTCAGAGTGCCCCCAGGCCAGGATTGCCCTGGCTCAGCAGAGGCCCCTGCAGGCCGCTTGGGACACGTATGGGTTTTCAGACCAAATCAGGCTTCTCCCCCCCAAGAGGACAGGTTTGGAGGGATTTTCAAACCCGGGGAGGCCCTGGCACACCACCGGGGCAAAGGGTGCATTGGGCAGCCGGCTGCCCGCTTCGCCTGAGTCTTCGGAGAGGCCTGGCTGGGCCAAAGGCTAGGCTTGCGCTCGGAAGCACGCCCCCCACTGCGGCGGGTGTTCGTTGGCTGAGCAGAATGTAAAATTGGCCAAGAGGACGCTTCCACCCTCTCTCTGGGTGTGTGGCGTTTGTGAGACCGCCACCAGGTGTGGCTCGCCCTTCCCTTGCTAAGCGATGATGCGTCCGACTTTCGAAAGAAGGCCTTTGGGGGGCCACATCCGGGGGCTCCCCGCAGGTGAGTCCGTTTGGAGTGATTTTCAAGCAATGGCAACCCCCTGCACACAACCAGGGCCAAGGGAGCTCTGGGGGAGCCGAGGCGGCTCCCCGCCCGAGGCCGAGGAGTGGCCGAGGTGGCAAAAGGCTGTAGGCGATGTCCAGAGCAAACCCACGTTGGGGCTGGCGTTCGTTCACTGGTACACCGTCATTTGCCAGGGGGGCAGCTTCCAGAGCCTTGCCTTGTCGTGTGTGTGAGCGAGAGCTCCCAGGCCAAGAGCGCCGAAGCTCAGTATGTATATGTGGCTCGATCCCACCTGTGAAACGGATGCCCTTGGATGCCAAAGCAGGCTCCTCCACACACGAGGACGCCTTTGGCATGAGTGGAAAGCAGGGGAAAGCCCCTGCACACCACTGGGGCCAAGGCCGCATTGGGCAGCCAGGGGCTTGCTTGCCCCGCCTGACTCTTCGGAGAGGCCTAGCTGGGGAGGAGGCTAGGCTTGCCTTCCGAGGCACGCGCGCAGTGTGTGGCTGGTGTTCACTCGATGAGGAGAAGGGAATTTGCCTGGAGGGAGCTTCCAGCCTCCGTGGTTGTGGGGTTTGTGAGACAGCCACCAGGCACTGAGGGCCCTTACCTTGCTTAGAGAGGATGTTTCCTACTTTGGGAAGAAGGCCTTTGGGGGCCCAACCGGGGTGCTCCCCCCGGGTGAGTCCGTTTGGCGTGAGTTCCAAGCCACGGCGGCCGCCGGCACACCACCAGGGCATAGGGAATTTTGGTCAGCCGAGGGGCTGCCTCGCCCCAGGCATAAGAAAGGCCCTGTGGGACAAAGGCTAGGGTTGCTTTCCGGAGGAGTCCCACATTGGGGCTGGTAGTGGCCAGGAGGCAGCGTCCAGACCCTTGTTTGGCCATGAGCGTGAGGCAGGTCCCAGGCCAAGAGCACCCTTGGGCAGTGTATGCGGCTCGACCTCACGCGGGAAAGGTATGCTTTTTCCAAGCCAAACCAGGCTTCTCCACACGCGAGGACGCCTTTGGAGGGATTTTCAAGCGATGGACACGCCCTGCCCTGCGTCACAACCAGGGCCAAGGGCGCGTCCGGGAGCCCGGGGCCTGCTTCCCACGCCTTATAGGAGAGGCCCAGGCGGGAACTAGGCTAGGGCCGCTTTCCGGAGCAAACCCGCCTCGGGGCAGGTGTTCCTCCACGGATTAGCATATCCTTTGACAGGAGGCCGCTTCCAGGCTCTGGCATTGTGGAGGTTGTGGGCCAGTTAACGTCCCAGATCGCCCCCGGCTCGGCACCGTGTGGCTGTATCGCCCTTGGGAAACGTGTGCATTGCCGAACCACATCGGGCTTCTCCACACAAGGGGAGCTGTTTGGAGGGATTCTCGAGCCAGGGCAATCCCCTGCACGCAAGCAGGGTGAAGGGAGCCTTGGGGAGCCTGGTGCCTGCCTCGCCTGATGTCCAGCAGAGGCCTTGCTGGAGAAAAGGCCAGGGCCGCTGTCCGGAGCAACCCCACACGGAGGCTGGGGTTCATTCACGGAGTAGACTGCCCGTGGCCCGGAGGCATCTGCCAGTCTCTTCTGGGGTCCAGTGAGTGGGGGATCGACCAGGCCAAGAGCACCCAAGCTTGCTGTGTGGTGTTGTCCCCTGCTTGGGAAGTGCATGCTTTTTCCGCCCACACCAGGCCTCGCCACACTCGTGGGCACGTTTGGAGTGCAGATCAAGCCCTGGCCACCCCCGGCCGACAACCGCGGCCAAGGGCGCATTGGGCAGGCTGGCGCCGTCGTTGCCGCAGCTATAGGAGAAGCCTAGCTGGGAAAAAGTCTAGGGTGGCTTTCGGGAGCAAAGCCCCATTGAGGCTGGTGTTTGGCCTCCGAGCCGAACATAGGTTTCCACGAGGCAGAGTGCGGGCTCCTGTTTCGCTTGAGTGCGTGAGCTGGGTAGCAGGCCAAGACGGCCCTGGCTCGGTGTAACCTGCTGCATCCCGCCTGGGAAGTGTCAGCATTTTCAAACCAAGCCAGGCTTCCCCACACAAGAGCCCGCGCTTGGAGTGCCTTGCACGCAGTGGGAAAGCCCTTGCACACACCCGGGGCCAAGGGAGCCCTGGGGAGCCAGGGGCCTCTCTGGCCTGAGCTTGCCAGAGGCCTACGTGCGACCACGGCTAGGGTGGCTTGGCACATCACAACCACATTGGGGCTGGCGTTGGTTCCCTGAGTAGGCCAGCGCTCGCCAGGAGACAGCCGTCCGCCTCTTCTTTGGTCGAGTGTGTCAGAGTGCCCCCAGGCCAGGATTGCCCTGGCTCAGCAGAGGCCCCTGCAGGCCGCTTGGGACACGTATGGGTTTTCAGACCAAATCAGGCTTCTCCCCCCCAAGAGGACAGGTTTGGAGGGATTTTCAAACCCGGGGAGGCCCTGGCACACCACCGGGGCAAAGGGTGCATTGGGCAGCCGGCTGCCCGCTTCGCCTGAGTCTTCGGAGAGGCCTGGCTGGGCCAAAGGCTAGGCTTGCGCTCGGAAGCACGCCCCCCACTGCGGCGGGTGTTCGTTGGCTGAGCAGAATGTAAAATTGGCCAAGAGGACGCTTCCACCCTCTCTCTGGGTGTGTGGCGTTTGTGAGACCGCCACCAGGTGTGGCTCGCCCTTCCCTTGCTAAGCGATGATGCGTCCGACTTTCGAAAGAAGGCCTTTGGGGGGCCACATCCGGGGGCTCCCCGCAGGTGAGTCCGTTTGGAGTGATTTTCAAGCAATGGCAACCCCCTGCACACAACCAGGGCCAAGGGAGCTCTGGGGGAGCCGAGGCGGCTCCCCGCCCGAGGCCGAGGAGTGGCCGAGGTGGCAAAAGGCTGTAGGCGATGTCCAGAGCAAACCCACGTTGGGGCTGGCGTTCGTTCACTGGTACACCGTCATTTGCCAGGGGGGCAGCTTCCAGAGCCTTGCCTTGTCGTGTGTGTGAGCGAGAGCTCCCAGGCCAAGAGCGCCGAAGCTCAGTATGTATATGTGGCTCGATCCCACCTGTGAAACGGATGCCCTTGGATGCCAAAGCAGGCTCCTCCACACACGAGGACGCCTTTGGCATGAGTGGAAAGCAGGGGAAAGCCCCTGCACACCACTGGGGCCAAGGCCGCATTGGGCAGCCAGGGGCTTGCTTGCCCCGCCTGACTCTTCGGAGAGGCCTAGCTGGGGAGGAGGCTAGGCTTGCCTTCCGAGGCACGCGCGCAGTGTGTGGCTGGTGTTCACTCGATGAGGAGAAGGGAATTTGCCTGGAGGGAGCTTCCAGCCTCCGTGGTTGTGGGGTTTGTGAGACAGCCACCAGGCACTGAGGGCCCTTACCTTGCTTAGAGAGGATGTTTCCTACTTTGGGAAGAAGGCCTTTGGGGGCCCAACCGGGGTGCTCCCCCCGGGTGAGTCCGTTTGGCGTGAGTTCCAAGCCACGGCGGCCGCCGGCACACCACCAGGGCATAGGGAATTTTGGTCAGCCGAGGGGCTGCCTCGCCCCAGGCATAAGAAAGGCCCTGTGGGACAAAGGCTAGGGTTGCTTTCCGGAGGAGTCCCACATTGGGGCTGGTAGTGGCCAGGAGGCAGCGTCCAGACCCTTGTTTGGCCATGAGCGTGAGGCAGGTCCCAGGCCAAGAGCACCCTTGGGCAGTGTATGCGGCTCGACCTCACGCGGGAAAGGTATGCTTTTTCCAAGCCAAACCAGGCTTCTCCACACGCGAGGACGCCTTTGGAGGGATTTTCAAGCGATGGACACGCCCTGCCCTGCGTCACAACCAGGGCCAAGGGCGCGTCCGGGAGCCCGGGGCCTGCTTCCCACACCTTATAGGAGAGGCCCAGGCGGGAACTAGGCTAGGGCCGCTTTCCGGAGCAAACCCGCCTCGGGGCAGGTGTTCCTCCACGGATTAGCATATCCTTTGACAGGAGGCCGCTTCCAGGCTCTGGCATTGTGGAGGTTGTGGGCCAGTTAACGTCCCAGATCGCCCCCGGCTCGGCACCGTGTGGCTGTATCGCCCTTGGGAAACGTGTGCATTGCCGAACCACATCGGGCTTCTCCACACAAGGGGAGCTGTTTGGAGGGATTCTCGAGCCAGGGCAATCCCCTGCACGCAAGCAGGGTGAAGGGAGCCTTGGGGAGCCTGGTGCCTGCCTCGCCTGATGTCCAGCAGAGGCCTTGCTGGAGAAAAGGCCAGGGCCGCTGTCCGGAGCAACCCCACACGGAGGCTGGGGTTCATTCACGGAGTAGACTGCCCGTGGCCCGGAGGCATCTGCCAGTCTCTTCTGGGGTCCAGTGAGTGGGGGATCGACCAGGCCAAGAGCACCCAAGCTTGCTGTGTGGTGTTGTCCCCTGCTTGGGAAGTGCATGCTTTTTCCGCCCACACCAGGCCTCGCCACACTCGTGGGCACGTTTGGAGTGCAGATCAAGCCCTGGCCACCCCCGGCCGACAACCGCGGCCAAGGGCGCATTGGGCAGGCTGGCGCCGTCGTTGCCGCAGCTATAGGAGAAGCCTAGCTGGGAAAAAGTCTAGGGTGGCTTTCGGGAGCAAAGCCCCATTGAGGCTGGTGTTTGGCCTCCGAGCCGAACATAGGTTTCCACGAGGCAGAGTGCGGGCTCCTGTTTCGCTTGAGTGCGTGAGCTGGGTAGCAGGCCAAGACGGCCCTGGCTCGGTGTAACCTGCTGCATCCCGCCTGGGAAGTGTCAGCATTTTCAAACCAAGCCAGGCTTCCCCACACAAGAGCCCACGCTTGGAGTGCCTTGCACGCAGTGGGAAAGCCCTTGCACACACCCGGGGCCAAGGGAGCCCTGGGGAGCCAGGGGCCTCTCTGGCCTGAGCTTGCCAGAGGCCTACGTGCGACCACGGCTAGGGTGGCTTGGCACATCACAACCACATTGGGGCTGGCGTTGGTTCCCTGAGTAGGCCAGCGCTCGCCAGGAGACAGCCGTCCGCCTCTTCTTTGGTCGAGTGTGTCAGAGTGCCCCCAGGCCAGGATTGCCCTGGCTCAGCAGAGGCCCCTGCAGGCCGCTTGGGACACGTATGGGTTTTCAGACCAAATCAGGCTTCTCCCCCCCAAGAGGACAGGTTTGGAGGGATTTTCAAACCCGGGGAGGCCCTGGCACACCACCGGGGCAAAGGGTGCATTGGGCAGCCGGCTGCCCGCTTCGCCTGAGTCTTCGGAGAGGCCTGGCTGGGCCAAAGGCTAGGCTTGCGCTCGGAAGCACGCCCCCCACTGCGGCGGGTGTTCGTTGGCTGAGCAGAATGTAAAATTGGCCAAGAGGACGCTTCCACCCTCTCTCTGGGTGTGTGGCGTTTGTGAGACCGCCACCAGGTGTGGCTCGCCCTTCCCTTGCTAAGCGATGATGCGTCCGACTTTCGAAAGAAGGCCTTTGGGGGGCCACATCCGGGGGCTCCCCGCAGGTGAGTCCGTTTGGAGTGATTTTCAAGCAATGGCAACCCCCTGCACACAACCAGGGCCAAGGGAGCTCTGGGGGAGCCGAGGCGGCTCCCCGCCCGAGGCCGAGGAGTGGCCGAGGTGGCAAAAGGCTGTAGGCGATGTCCAGAGCAAACCCACGTTGGGGCTGGCGTTCGTTCACTGGTACACCGTCATTTGCCAGGGGGGCAGCTTCCAGAGCCTTGCCTTGTCGTGTGTGTGAGCGAGAGCTCCCAGGCCAAGAGCGCCGAAGCTCAGTATGTATATGTGGCTCGATCCCACCTGTGAAACGGATGCCCTTGGATGCCAAAGCAGGCTCCTCCACACACGAGGACGCCTTTGGCATGAGTGGAAAGCAGGGGAAAGCCCCTGCACACCACTGGGGCCAAGGCCGCATTGGGCAGCCAGGGGCTTGCTTGCCCCGCCTGACTCTTCGGAGAGGCCTAGCTGGGGAGGAGGCTAGGCTTGCCTTCCGAGGCACGCGCGCAGTGTGTGGCTGGTGTTCACTCGATGAGGAGAAGGGAATTTGCCTGGAGGGAGCTTCCAGCCTCCGTGGTTGTGGGGTTTGTGAGACAGCCACCAGGCACTGAGGGCCCTTACCTTGCTTAGAGAGGATGTTTCCTACTTTGGGAAGAAGGCCTTTGGGGGCCCAACCGGGGTGCTCCCCCCGGGTGAGTCCGTTTGGCGTGAGTTCCAAGCCACGGCGGCCGCCGGCACACCACCAGGGCATAGGGAATTTTGGTCAGCCGAGGGGCTGCCTCGCCCCAGGCATAAGAAAGGCCCTGTGGGACAAAGGCTAGGGTTGCTTTCCGGAGGAGTCCCACATTGGGGCTGGTAGTGGCCAGGAGGCAGCGTCCAGACCCTTGTTTGGCCATGAGCGTGAGGCAGGTCCCAGGCCAAGAGCACCCTTGGGCAGTGTATGCGGCTCGACCTCACGCGGGAAAGGTATGCTTTTTCCAAGCCAAACCAGGCTTCTCCACACGCGAGGACGCCTTTGGAGGGATTTTCAAGCGATGGACACGCCCTGCCCTGCGTCACAACCAGGGCCAAGGGCGCGTCCGGGAGCCCGGGGCCTGCTTCCCACGCCTTATAGGAGAGGCCCAGGCGGGAACTAGGCTAGGGCCGCTTTCCGGAGCAAACCCGCCTCGGGGCAGGTGTTCCTCCACGGATTAGCATATCCTTTGACAGGAGGCCGCTTCCAGGCTCTGGCATTGTGGAGGTTGTGGGCCAGTTAACGTCCCAGATCGCCCCCGGCTCGGCACCGTGTGGCTGTATCGCCCTTGGGAAACGTGTGCATTGCCGAACCACATCGGGCTTCTCCACACAAGGGGAGCTGTTTGGAGGGATTCTCGAGCCAGGGCAATCCCCTGCACGCAAGCAGGGTGAAGGGAGCCTTGGGGAGCCTGGTGCCTGCCTCGCCTGATGTCCAGCAGAGGCCTTGCTGGAGAAAAGGCCAGGGCCGCTGTCCGGAGCAACCCCACACGGAGGCTGGGGTTCATTCACGGAGTAGACTGCCCGTGGCCCGGAGGCATCTGCCAGTCTCTTCTGGGGTCCAGTGAGTGGGGGATCGACCAGGCCAAGAGCACCCAAGCTTGCTGTGTGGTGTTGTCCCCTGCTTGGGAAGTGCATGCTTTTTCCGCCCACACCAGGCCTCGCCACACTCGTGGGCACGTTTGGAGTGCAGATCAAGCCCTGGCCACCCCCGGCCGACAACCGCGGCCAAGGGCGCATTGGGCAGGCTGGCGCCGTCGTTGCCGCAGCTATAGGAGAAGCCTAGCTGGGAAAAAGTCTAGGGTGGCTTTCGGGAGCAAAGCCCCATTGAGGCTGGTGTTTGGCCTCCGAGCCGAACATAGGTTTCCACGAGGCAGAGTGCGGGCTCCTGTTTCGCTTGAGTGCGTGAGCTGGGTAGCAGGCCAAGACGGCCCTGGCTCGGTGTAACCTGCTGCATCCCGCCTGGGAAGTGTCAGCATTTTCAAACCAAGCCAGGCTTCCCCACACAAGAGCCCGCGCTTGGAGTGCCTTGCACGCAGTGGGAAAGCCCTTGCACACACCCGGGGCCAAGGGAGCCCTGGGGAGCCAGGGGCCTCTCTGGCCTGAGCTTGCCAGAGGCCTACGTGCGACCACGGCTAGGGTGGCTTGGCACATCACAACCACATTGGGGCTGGCGTTGGTTCCCTGAGTAGGCCAGCGCTCGCCAGGAGACAGCCGTCCGCCTCTTCTTTGGTCGAGTGTGTCAGAGTGCCCCCAGGCCAGGATTGCCCTGGCTCAGCAGAGGCCCCTGCAGGCCGCTTGGGACACGTATGGGTTTTCACACCAAATCAGGCTTCTCCCCCCCAAGAGGACAGGTTTGGAGGGATTTTCAAACCCGGGGAGGCCCTGGCACACCACCGGGGCAAAGGGTGCATTGGGCAGCCGGCTGCCCGCTTCGCCTGAGTCTTCGGAGAGGCCTGGCTGGGCCAAAGGCTAGGCTTGCGCTCGGAAGCACGCCCCCCACTGCGGCGGGTGTTCGTTGGCTGAGCAGAATGTAAAATTGGCCAAGAGGACGCTTCCACCCTCTCTCTGGGTGTGTGGCGTTTGTGAGACCGCCACCAGGTGTGGCTCGCCCTTCCCTTGCTAAGCGATGATGCGTCCGACTTTCGAAAGAAGGCCTTTGGGGGGCCACATCCGGGGGCTCCCCGCAGGTGAGTCCGTTTGGAGTGATTTTCAAGCAATGGCAACCCCCTGCACACAACCAGGGCCAAGGGAGCTCTGGGGGAGCCGAGGCGGCTCCCCGCCCGAGGCCGAGGAGTGGCCGAGGTGGCAAAAGGCTGTAGGCGATGTCCAGAGCAAACCCACGTTGGGGCTGGCGTTCGTTCACTGGTACACCGTCATTTGCCAGGGGGGCAGCTTCCAGAGCCTTGCCTTGTCGTGTGTGTGAGCGAGAGCTCCCAGGCCAAGAGCGCCGAAGCTCAGTATGTATATGTGGCTCGATCCCACCTGTGAAACGGATGCCCTTGGATGCCAAAGCAGGCTCCTCCACACACGAGGACGCCTTTGGCATGAGTGGAAAGCAGGGGAAAGCCCCTGCACACCACTGGGGCCAAGGCCGCATTGGGCAGCCAGGGGCTTGCTTGCCCCGCCTGACTCTTCGGAGAGGCCTAGCTGGGGAGGAGGCTAGGCTTGCCTTCCGAGGCACGCGCGCAGTGTGTGGCTGGTGTTCACTCGATGAGGAGAAGGGAATTTGCCTGGAGGGAGCTTCCAGCCTCCGTGGTTGTGGGGTTTGTGAGACAGCCACCAGGCACTGAGGGCCCTTACCTTGCTTAGAGAGGATGTTTCCTACTTTGGGAAGAAGGCCTTTGGGGGCCCAACCGGGGTGCTCCCCCCGGGTGAGTCCGTTTGGCGTGAGTTCCAAGCCACGGCGGCCGCCGGCACACCACCAGGGCATAGGGAATTTTGGTCAGCCGAGGGGCTGCCTCGCCCCAGGCATAAGAAAGGCCCTGTGGGACAAAGGCTAGGGTTGCTTTCCGGAGGAGTCCCACATTGGGGCTGGTAGTGGCCAGGAGGCAGCGTCCAGACCCTTGTTTGGCCATGAGCGTGAGGCAGGTCCCAGGCCAAGAGCACCCTTGGGCAGTGTATGCGGCTCGACCTCACGCGGGAAAGGTATGCTTTTTCCAAGCCAAACCAGGCTTCTCCACACGCGAGGACGCCTTTGGAGGGATTTTCAAGCGATGGACACGCCCTGCCCTGCGTCACAACCAGGGCCAAGGGCGCGTCCGGGAGCCCGGGGCCTGCTTCCCACGCCTTATAGGAGAGGCCCAGGCGGGAACTAGGCTAGGGCCGCTTTCCGGAGCAAACCCGCCTCGGGGCAGGTGTTCCTCCACGGATTAGCATATCCTTTGACAGGAGGCCGCTTCCAGGCTCTGGCATTGTGGAGGTTGTGGGCCAGTTAACGTCCCAGATCGCCCCCGGCTCGGCACCGTGTGGCTGTATCGCCCTTGGGAAACGTGTGCATTGCCGAACCACATCGGGCTTCTCCACACAAGGGGAGCTGTTTGGAGGGATTCTCGAGCCAGGGCAATCCCCTGCACGCAAGCAGGGTGAAGGGAGCCTTGGGGAGCCTGGTGCCTGCCTCGCCTGATGTCCAGCAGAGGCCTTGCTGGAGAAAAGGCCAGGGCCGCTGTCCGGAGCAACCCCACACGGAGGCTGGGGTTCATTCACGGAGTAGACTGCCCGTGGCCCGGAGGCATCTGCCAGTCTCTTCTGGGGTCCAGTGAGTGGGGGATCGACCAGGCCAAGAGCACCCAAGCTTGCTGTGTGGTGTTGTCCCCTGCTTGGGAAGTGCATGCTTTTTCCGCCCACACCAGGCCTCGCCACACTCGTGGGCACGTTTGGAGTGCAGATCAAGCCCTGGCCACCCCCGGCCGACAACCGCGGCCAAGGGCGCATTGGGCAGGCTGGCGCCGTCGTTGCCGCAGCTATAGGAGAAGCCTAGCTGGGAAAAAGTCTAGGGTGGCTTTCGGGAGCAAAGCCCCATTGAGGCTGGTGTTTGGCCTCCGAGCCGAACATAGGTTTCCACGAGGCAGAGTGCGGGCTCCTGTTTCGCTTGAGTGCGTGAGCTGGGTAGCAGGCCAAGACGGCCCTGGCTCGGTGTAACCTGCTGCATCCCGCCTGGGAAGTGTCAGCATTTTCAAACCAAGCCAGGCTTCCCCACACAAGAGCCCGCGCTTGGAGTGCCTTGCACGCAGTGGGAAATCCCTTGCACACACCCGGGGCCAAGGGAGCCCTGGGGAGCCAGGGGCCTGTCTGGCCTGAGCTTGCCAGAGGCCTACGTGCGACCACGGCTAGGGTGGCTTGGCACATCACAACCACATTGGGGCTGGCGTTGGTTCCCTGAGTAGGCCAGCGCTCGCCAGGAGACAGCCGTCCGCCTCTTCTTTGGTCGAGTGTGTCAGAGTGCCCCCAGGCCAGGATTGCCCTGGCTCAGCAGAGGCCCCTGCAGGCCGCTTGGGACACGTATGGGTTTTCACACCAAATCAGGCTTCTCCCCCCCAAGAGGACAGGTTTGGAGGGATTTTCAAACCCGGGGAGGCCCTGGCACACCACCGGGGCAAAGGGTGCATTGGGCAGCCGGCTGCCCGCTTCGCCTGAGTCTTCGGAGAGGCCTGGCTGGGCCAAAGGCTAGGCTTGCGCTCGGAAGCACGCCCCCCACTGCGGCGGGTGTTCGTTGGCTGAGCAGAATGTAAAATTGGCCAAGAGGACGCTTCCACCCTCTCTCTGGGTGTGTGGCGTTTGTGAGACCGCCACCAGGTGTGGCTCGCCCTTCCCTTGCTAAGCGATGATGCGTCCGACTTTCGAAAGAAGGCCTTTGGGGGGCCACATCCGGGGGCTCCCCGCAGGTGAGTCCGTTTGGAGTGATTTTCAAGCAATGGCAACCCCCTGCACACAACCAGGGCCAAGGGAGCTCTGGGGGAGCCGAGGCGGCTCCCCGCCCGAGGCCGAGGAGTGGCCGAGGTGGCAAAAGGCTGTAGGCGATGTCCAGAGCAAACCCACGTTGGGGCTGGCGTTCGTTCACTGGTACACCGTCATTTGCCAGGGGGGCAGCTTCCAGAGCCTTGCCTTGTCGTGTGTGTGAGCGAGAGCTCCCAGGCCAAGAGCGCCGAAGCTCAGTATGTATATGTGGCTCGATCCCACCTGTGAAACGGATGCCCTTGGATGCCAAAGCAGGCTCCTCCACACACGAGGACGCCTTTGGCATGAGTGGAAAGCAGGGGAAAGCCCCTGCACACCACTGGGGCCAAGGCCGCATTGGGCAGCCAGGGGCTTGCTTGCCCCGCCTGACTCTTCGGAGAGGCCTAGCTGGGGAGGAGGCTAGGCTTGCCTTCCGAGGCACGCGCGCAGTGTGTGGCTGGTGTTCACTCGATGAGGAGAAGGGAATTTGCCTGGAGGGAGCTTCCAGCCTCCGTGGTTGTGGGGTTTGTGAGACAGCCACCAGGCACTGAGGGCCCTTACCTTGCTTAGAGAGGATGTTTCCTACTTTGGGAAGAAGGCCTTTGGGGGCCCAACCGGGGTGCTCCCCCCGGGTGAGTCCGTTTGGCGTGAGTTCCAAGCCACGGCGGCCGCCGGCACACCACCAGGGCATAGGGAATTTTGGTCAGCCGAGGGGCTGCCTCGCCCCAGGCATAAGAAAGGCCCTGTGGGACAAAGGCTAGGGTTGCTTTCCGGAGGAGTCCCACATTGGGGCTGGTAGTGGCCAGGAGGCAGCGTCCAGACCCTTGTTTGGCCATGAGCGTGAGGCAGGTCCCAGGCCAAGAGCACCCTTGGGCAGTGTATGCGGCTCGACCTCACGCGGGAAAGGTATGCTTTTTCCAAGCCAAACCAGGCTTCTCCACACGCGAGGACGCCTTTGGAGGGATTTTCAAGCGATGGACACGCCCTGCCCTGCGTCACAACCAGGGCCAAGGGCGCGTCCGGGAGCCCGGGGCCTGCTTCCCACGCCTTATAGGAGAGGCCCAGGCGGGAACAAGGCTAGGGCCGCTTTCCGGAGCAAACCCGCCTCGGGGCAGGTGTTCCTCCACGGATTAGCATATCCTTTGACAGGAGGCCGCTTCCAGGCTCTGGCATTGTGGAGGTTGTGGGCCAGTTAACGTCCCAGATCGCCCCCGGCTCGGCACCGTGTGGCTGTATCGCCCTTGGGAAACGTGTGCATTGCCGAACCACATCGGGCTTCTCCACACAAGGGGAGCTGTTTGGAGGGATTCTCGAGCCAGGGCAATCCCCTGCACGCAAGCAGGGTGAAGGGAGCCTTGGGGAGCCTGGTGCCTGCCTCGCCTGATGTCCAGCAGAGGCCTTGCTGGAGAAAAGGCCAGGGCCGCTGTCCGGAGCAACCCCACACGGAGGCTGGGGTTCATTCACGGAGTAGACTGCCCGTGGCCCGGAGGCATCTGCCAGTCTCTTCTGGGGTCCAGTGAGTGGGGGATCGACCAGGCCAAGAGCACCCAAGCTTGCTGTGTGGTGTTGTCCCCTGCTTGGGAAGTGCATGCTTTTTCCGCCCACACCAGGCCTCGCCACACTCGTGGGCACGTTTGGAGTGCAGATCAAGCCCTGGCCACCCCCGGCCGACAACCGCGGCCAAGGGCGCATTGGGCAGGCTGGCGCCGTCGTTGCCGCAGCTATAGGAGAAGCCTAGCTGGGAAAAAGTCTAGGGTGGCTTTCGGGAGCAAAGCCCCATTGAGGCTGGTGTTTGGCCTCCGAGCCGAACATAGGTTTCCACGAGGCAGAGTGCGGGCTCCTGTTTCGCTTGAGTGCGTGAGCTGGGTAGCAGGCCAAGACGGCCCTGGCTCGGTGTAACCTGCTGCATCCCGCCTGGGAAGTGTCAGCATTTTCAAACCAAGCCAGGCTTCCCCACACAAGAGCCCGCGCTTGGAGTGCCTTGCACGCAGTGGGAAATCCCTTGCACACACCCGGGGCCAAGGGAGCCCTGGGGAGCCAGGGGCCTGTCTGGCCTGAGCTTGCCAGAGGCCTACGTGCGACCACGGCTAGGGTGGCTTGGCACATCACAACCACATTGGGGCTGGCGTTGGTTCCCTGAGTAGGCCAGCGCTCGCCAGGAGACAGCCGTCCGCCTCTTCTTTGGTCGAGTGTGTCAGAGTGCCCCCAGGCCAGGATTGCCCTGGCTCAGCAGAGGCCCCTGCAGGCCGCTTGGGACACGTATGGGTTTTCACACCAAATCAGGCTTCTCCCCCCCAAGAGGACAGGTTTGGAGGGATTTTCAAACCCGGGGAGGCCCTGGCACACCACCGGGGCAAAGGGTGCATTGGGCAGCCGGCTGCCCGCTTCGCCTGAGTCTTCGGAGAGGCCTGGCTGGGCCAAAGGCTAGGCTTGCGCTCGGAAGCACGCCCCCCACTGCGGCGGGTGTTCGTTGGCTGAGCAGAATGTAAAATTGGCCAAGAGGACGCTTCCACCCTCTCTCTGGGTGTGTGGCGTTTGTGAGACCGCCACCAGGTGTGGCTCGCCCTTCCCTTGCTAAGCGATGATGCGTCCGACTTTCGAAAGAAGGCCTTTGGGGGGCCACATCCGGGGGCTCCCCGCAGGTGAGTCCGTTTGGAGTGATTTTCAAGCAATGGCAACCCCCTGCACACAACCAGGGCCAAGGGAGCTCTGGGGGAGCCGAGGCGGCTCCCCGCCCGAGGCCGAGGAGTGGCCGAGGTGGCAAAAGGCTGTAGGCGATGTCCAGAGCAAACCCACGTTGGGGCTGGCGTTCGTTCACTGGTACACCGTCATTTGCCAGGGGGGCAGCTTCCAGAGCCTTGCCTTGTCGTGTGTGTGAGCGAGAGCTCCCAGGCCAAGAGCGCCGAAGCTCAGTATGTATATGTGGCTCGATCCCACCTGTGAAACGGATGCCCTTGGATGCCAAAGCAGGCTCCTCCACACACGAGGACGCCTTTGGCATGAGTGGAAAGCAGGGGAAAGCCCCTGCACACCACTGGGGCCAAGGCCGCATTGGGCAGCCAGGGGCTTGCTTGCCCCGCCTGACTCTTCGGAGAGGCCTAGCTGGGGAGGAGGCTAGGCTTGCCTTCCGAGGCACGCGCGCAGTGTGTGGCTGGTGTTCACTCGATGAGGAGAAGGGAATTTGCCTGGAGGGAGCTTCCAGCCTCCGTGGTTGTGGGGTTTGTGAGACAGCCACCAGGCACTGAGGGCCCTTACCTTGCTTAGAGAGGATGTTTCCTACTTTGGGAAGAAGGCCTTTGGGGGCCCAACCGGGGTGCTCCCCCCGGGTGAGTCCGTTTGGCGTGAGTTCCAAGCCACGGCGGCCGCCGGCACACCACCAGGGCATAGGGAATTTTGGTCAGCCGAGGGGCTGCCTCGCCCCAGGCATAAGAAAGGCCCTGTGGGACAAAGGCTAGGGTTGCTTTCCGGAGGAGTCCCACATTGGGGCTGGTAGTGGCCAGGAGGCAGCGTCCAGACCCTTGTTTGGCCATGAGCGTGAGGCAGGTCCCAGGCCAAGAGCACCCTTGGGCAGTGTATGCGGCTCGACCTCACGCGGGAAAGGTATGCTTTTTCCAAGCCAAACCAGGCTTCTCCACACGCGAGGACGCCTTTGGAGGGATTTTCAAGCGATGGACACGCCCTGCCCTGCGTCACAACCAGGGCCAAGGGCGCGTCCGGGAGCCCGGGGCCTGCTTCCCACGCCTTATAGGAGAGGCCCAGGCGGGAACTAGGCTAGGGCCGCTTTCCGGAGCAAACCCGCCTCGGGGCAGGTGTTCCTCCACGGATTAGCATATCCTTTGACAGGAGGCCGCTTCCAGGCTCTGGCATTGTGGAGGTTGTGGGCCAGTTAACGTCCCAGATCGCCCCCGGCTCGGCACCGTGTGGCTGTATCGCCCTTGGGAAACGTGTGCATTGCCGAACCACATCGGGCTTCTCCACACAAGGGGAGCTGTTTGGAGGGATTCTCGAGCCAGGGCAATCCCCTGCACGCAAGCAGGGTGAAGGGAGCCTTGGGGAGCCTGGTGCCTGCCTCGCCTGATGTCCAGCAGAGGCCTTGCTGGAGAAAAGGCCAGGGCCGCTGTCCGGAGCAACCCCACACGGAGGCTGGGGTTCATTCACGGAGTAGACTGCCCGTGGCCCGGAGGCATCTGCCAGTCTCTTCTGGGGTCCAGTGAGTGGGGGATCGACCAGGCCAAGAGCACCCAAGCTTGCTGTGTGGTGTTGTCCCCTGCTTGGGAAGTGCATGCTTTTTCCGCCCACACCAGGCCTCGCCACACTCGTGGGCACGTTTGGAGTGCAGATCAAGCCCTGGCCACCCCCGGCCGACAACCGCGGCCAAGGGCGCATTGGGCAGGCTGGCGCCGTCGTTGCCGCAGCTATAGGAGAAGCCTAGCTGGGAAAAAGTCTAGGGTGGCTTTCGGGAGCAAAGCCCCATTGAGGCTGGTGTTTGGCCTCCGAGCCGAACATAGGTTTCCACGAGGCAGAGTGCGGGCTCCTGTTTCGCTTGAGTGCGTGAGCTGGGTAGCAGGCCAAGACGGCCCTGGCTCGGTGTAACCTGCTGCATCCCGCCTGGGAAGTGTCAGCATTTTCAAACCAAGCCAGGCTTCCCCACACAAGAGCCCGCGCTTGGAGTGCCTTGCACGCAGTGGGAAAGCCCTTGCACACACCCGGGGCCAAGGGAGCCCTGGGGAGCCAGGGGCCTGTCTGGCCTGAGCTTGCCAGAGGCCTACGTGCGACCACGGCTAGGGTGGCTTGGCACATCACAACCACATTGGGGCTGGCGTTGGTTCCCTGAGTAGGCCAGCGCTCGCCAGGAGACAGCCGTCCGCCTCTTCTTTGGTCGAGTGTGTCAGAGTGCCCCCAGGCCAGGATTGCCCTGGCTCAGCAGAGGCCCCTGCAGGCCGCTTGGGACACGTATGGGTTTTCACACCAAATCAGGCTTCTCCCCCCCAAGAGGACAGGTTTGGAGGGATTTTCAAACCCGGGGAGGCCCTGGCACACCACCGGGGCAAAGGGTGCATTGGGCAGCCGGCTGCCCGCTTCGCCTGAGTCTTCGGAGAGGCCTGGCTGGGCCAAAGGCTAGGCTTGCGCTCGGAAGCACGCCCCCCACTGCGGCGGGTGTTCGTTGGCTGAGCAGAATGTAAAATTGGCCAAGAGGACGCTTCCACCCTCTCTCTGGGTGTGTGGCGTTTGTGAGACCGCCACCAGGTGTGGCTCGCCCTTCCCTTGCTAAGCGATGATGCGTCCGACTTTCGAAAGAAGGCCTTTGGGGGGCCACATCCGGGGGCTCCCCGCAGGTGAGTCCGTTTGGAGTGATTTTCAAGCAATGGCAACCCCCTGCACACAACCAGGGCCAAGGGAGCTCTGGGGGAGCCGAGGCGGCTCCCCGCCCGAGGCCGAGGAGTGGCCGAGGTGGCAAAAGGCTGTAGGCGATGTCCAGAGCAAACCCACGTTGGGGCTGGCGTTCGTTCACTGGTACACCGTCATTTGCCAGGGGGGCAGCTTCCAGAGCCTTGCCTTGTCGTGTGTGTGAGCGAGAGCTCCCAGGCCAAGAGCGCCGAAGCTCAGTATGTATATGTGGCTCGATCCCACCTGTGAAACGGATGCCCTTGGATGCCAAAGCAGGCTCCTCCACACACGAGGACGCCTTTGGCATGAGTGGAAAGCAGGGGAAAGCCCCTGCACACCACTGGGGCCAAGGCCGCATTGGGCAGCCAGGGGCTTGCTTGCCCCGCCTGACTCTTCGGAGAGGCCTAGCTGGGGAGGAGGCTAGGCTTGCCTTCCGAGGCACGCGCGCAGTGTGTGGCTGGTGTTCACTCGATGAGGAGAAGGGAATTTGCCTGGAGGGAGCTTCCAGCCTCCGTGGTTGTGGGGTTTGTGAGACAGCCACCAGGCACTGAGGGCCCTTACCTTGCTTAGAGAGGATGTTTCCTACTTTGGGAAGAAGGCCTTTGGGGGCCCAACCGGGGTGCTCCCCCCGGGTGAGTCCGTTTGGCGTGAGTTCCAAGCCACGGCGGCCGCCGGCACACCACCAGGGCATAGGGAATTTTGGTCAGCCGAGGGGCTGCCTCGCCCCAGGCATAAGAAAGGCCCTGTGGGACAAAGGCTAGGGTTGCTTTCCGGAGGAGTCCCACATTGGGGCTGGTAGTGGCCAGGAGGCAGCGTCCAGACCCTTGTTTGGCCATGAGCGTGAGGCAGGTCCCAGGCCAAGAGCACCCTTGGGCAGTGTATGCGGCTCGACCTCACGCGGGAAAGGTATGCTTTTTCCAAGCCAAACCAGGCTTCTCCACACGCGAGGACGCCTTTGGAGGGATTTTCAAGCGATGGACACGCCCTGCCCTGCGTCACAACCAGGGCCAAGGGCGCGTCCGGGAGCCCGGGGCCTGCTTCCCACGCCTTATAGGAGAGGCCCAGGCGGGAACTAGGCTAGGGCCGCTTTCCGGAGCAAACCCGCCTCGGGGCAGGTGTTCCTCCACGGATTAGCATATCCTTTGACAGGAGGCCGCTTCCAGGCTCTGGCATTGTGGAGGTTGTGGGCCAGTTAACGTCCCAGATCGCCCCCGGCTCGGCACCGTGTGGCTGTATCGCCCTTGGGAAACGTGTGCATTGCCGAACCACATCGGGCTTCTCCACACAAGGGGAGCTGTTTGGAGGGATTCTCGAGCCAGGGCAATCCCCTGCACGCAAGCAGGGTGAAGGGAGCCTTGGGGAGCCTGGTGCCTGCCTCGCCTGATGTCCAGCAGAGGCCTTGCTGGAGAAAAGGCCAGGGCCGCTGTCCGGAGCAACCCCACACGGAGGCTGGGGTTCATTCACGGAGTAGACTGCCCGTGGCCCGGAGGCATCTGCCAGTCTCTTCTGGGGTCCAGTGAGTGGGGGATCGACCAGGCCAAGAGCACCCAAGCTTGCTGTGTGGTGTTGTCCCCTGCTTGGGAAGTGCATGCTTTTTCCGCCCACACCAGGCCTCGCCACACTCGTGGGCACGTTTGGAGTGCAGATCAAGCCCTGGCCACCCCCGGCCGACAACCGCGGCCAAGGGCGCATTGGGCAGGCTGGCGCCGTCGTTGCCGCAGCTATAGGAGAAGCCTAGCTGGGAAAAAGTCTAGGGTGGCTTTCGGGAGCAAAGCCCCATTGAGGCTGGTGTTTGGCCTCCGAGCCGAACATAGGTTTCCACGAGGCAGAGTGCGGGCTCCTGTTTCGCTTGAGTGCGTGAGCTGGGTAGCAGGCCAAGACGGCCCTGGCTCGGTGTAACCTGCTGCATCCCGCCTGGGAAGTGTCAGCATTTTCAAACCAAGCCAGGCTTCCCCACACAAGAGCCCGCGCTTGGAGTGCCTTGCACGCAGTGGGAAATCCCTTGCACACACCCGGGGCCAAGGGAGCCCTGGGGAGCCAGGGGCCTGTCTGGCCTGAGCTTGCCAGAGGCCTACGTGCGACCACGGCTAGGGTGGCTTGGCACATCACAACCACATTGGGGCTGGCGTTGGTTCCCTGAGTAGGCCAGCGCTCGCCAGGAGACAGCCGTCCGCCTCTTCTTTGGTCGAGTGTGTCAGAGTGCCCCCAGGCCAGGATTGCCCTGGCTCAGCAGAGGCCCCTGCAGGCCGCTTGGGACACGTATGGGTTTTCAGACCAAATCAGGCTTCTCCCCCCCAAGAGGACAGGTTTGGAGGGATTTTCAAACCCGGGGAGGCCCTGGCACACCACCGGGGCAAAGGGTGCATTGGGCAGCCGGCTGCCCGCTTCGCCTGAGTCTTCGGAGAGGCCTGGCTGGGCCAAAGGCTAGGCTTGCGCTCGGAAGCACGCCCCCCACTGCGGCGGGTGTTCGTTGGCTGAGCAGAATGTAAAATTGGCCAAGAGGACGCTTCCACCCTCTCTCTGGGTGTGTGGCGTTTGTGAGACCGCCACCAGGTGTGGCTCGCCCTTCCCTTGCTAAGCGATGATGCGTCCGACTTTCGAAAGAAGGCCTTTGGGGGGCCACATCCGGGGGCTCCCCGCAGGTGAGTCCGTTTGGAGTGATTTTCAAGCAATGGCAACCCCCTGCACACAACCAGGGCCAAGGGAGCTCTGGGGGAGCCGAGGCGGCTCCCCGCCCGAGGCCGAGGAGTGGCCGAGGTGGCAAAAGGCTGTAGGCGATGTCCAGAGCAAACCCACGTTGGGGCTGGCGTTCGTTCACTGGTACACCGTCATTTGCCAGGGGGGCAGCTTCCAGAGCCTTGCCTTGTCGTGTGTGTGAGCGAGAGCTCCCAGGCCAAGAGCGCCGAAGCTCAGTATGTATATGTGGCTCGATCCCACCTGTGAAACGGATGCCCTTGGATGCCAAAGCAGGCTCCTCCACACACGAGGACGCCTTTGGCATGAGTGGAAAGCAGGGGAAAGCCCCTGCACACCACTGGGGCCAAGGCCGCATTGGGCAGCCAGGGGCTTGCTTGCCCCGCCTGACTCTTCGGAGAGGCCTAGCTGGGGAGGAGGCTAGGCTTGCCTTCCGAGGCACGCGCGCAGTGTGTGGCTGGTGTTCACTCGATGAGGAGAAGGGAATTTGCCTGGAGGGAGCTTCCAGCCTCCGTGGTTGTGGGGTTTGTGAGACAGCCACCAGGCACTGAGGGCCCTTACCTTGCTTAGAGAGGATGTTTCCTACTTTGGGAAGAAGGCCTTTGGGGGCCCAACCGGGGTGCTCCCCCCGGGTGAGTCCGTTTGGCGTGAGTTCCAAGCCACGGCGGCCGCCGGCACACCACCAGGGCATAGGGAATTTTGGTCAGCCGAGGGGCTGCCTCGCCCCAGGCATAAGAAAGGCCCTGTGGGACAAAGGCTAGGGTTGCTTTCCGGAGGAGTCCCACATTGGGGCTGGTAGTGGCCAGGAGGCAGCGTCCAGACCCTTGTTTGGCCATGAGCGTGAGGCAGGTCCCAGGCCAAGAGCACCCTTGGGCAGTGTATGCGGCTCGACCTCACGCGGGAAAGGTATGCTTTTTCCAAGCCAAACCAGGCTTCTCCACACGCGAGGACGCCTTTGGAGGGATTTTCAAGCGATGGACACGCCCTGCCCTGCGTCACAACCAGGGCCAAGGGCGCGTCCGGGAGCCCGGGGCCTGCTTCCCACGCCTTATAGGAGAGGCCCAGGCGGGAACTAGGCTAGGGCCGCTTTCCGGAGCAAACCCGCCTCGGGGCAGGTGTTCCTCCACGGATTAGCATATCCTTTGACAGGAGGCCGCTTCCAGGCTCTGGCATTGTGGAGGTTGTGGGCCAGTTAACGTCCCAGATCGCCCCCGGCTCGGCACCGTGTGGCTGTATCGCCCTTGGGAAACGTGTGCATTGCCGAACCACATCGGGCTTCTCCACACAAGGGGAGCTGTTTGGAGGGATTCTCGAGCCAGGGCAATCCCCTGCACGCAAGCAGGGTGAAGGGAGCCTTGGGGAGCCTGGTGCCTGCCTCGCCTGATGTCCAGCAGAGGCCTTGCTGGAGAAAAGGCCAGGGCCGCTGTCCGGAGCAACCCCACACGGAGGCTGGGGTTCATTCACGGAGTAGACTGCCCGTGGCCCGGAGGCATCTGCCAGTCTCTTCTGGGGTCCAGTGAGTGGGGGATCGACCAGGCCAAGAGCACCCAAGCTTGCTGTGTGGTGTTGTCCCCTGCTTGGGAAGTGCATGCTTTTTCCGCCCACACCAGGCCTCGCCACACTCGTGGGCACGTTTGGAGTGCAGATCAAGCCCTGGCCACCCCCGGCCGACAACCGCGGCCAAGGGCGCATTGGGCAGGCTGGCGCCGTCGTTGCCGCAGCTATAGGAGAAGCCTAGCTGGGAAAAAGTCTAGGGTGGCTTTCGGGAGCAAAGCCCCATTGAGGCTGGTGTTTGGCCTCCGAGCCGAACATAGGTTTCCACGAGGCAGAGTGCGGGCTCCTGTTTCGCTTGAGTGCGTGAGCTGGGTAGCAGGCCAAGACGGCCCTGGCTCGGTGTAACCTGCTGCATCCCGCCTGGGAAGTGTCAGCATTTTCAAACCAAGCCAGGCTTCCCCACACAAGAGCCCGCGCTTGGAGTGCCTTGCACGCAGTGGGAAAGCCCTTGCACACACCCGGGGCCAAGGGAGCCCTGGGGAGCCAGGGGCCTCTCTGGCCTGAGCTTGCCAGAGGCCTACGTGCGACCACGGCTAGGGTGGCTTGGCACATCACAACCACATTGGGGCTGGCGTTGGTTCCCTGAGTAGGCCAGCGCTCGCCAGGAGACAGCCGTCCGCCTCTTCTTTGGTCGAGTGTGTCAGAGTGCCCCCAGGCCAGGATTGCCCTGGCTCAGCAGAGGCCCCTGCAGGCCGCTTGGGACACGTATGGGTTTTCAGACCAAATCAGGCTTCTCCCCCCCAAGAGGACAGGTTTGGAGGGATTTTCAAACCCGGGGAGGCCCTGGCACACCACCGGGGCAAAGGGTGCATTGGGCAGCCGGCTGCCCGCTTCGCCTGAGTCTTCGGAGAGGCCTGGCTGGGCCAAAGGCTAGGCTTGCGCTCGGAAGCACGCCCCCCACTGCGGCGGGTGTTCGTTGGCTGAGCAGAATGTAAAATTGGCCAAGAGGACGCTTCCACCCTCTCTCTGGGTGTGTGGCGTTTGTGAGACCGCCACCAGGTGTGGCTCGCCCTTCCCTTGCTAAGCGATGATGCGTCCGACTTTCGAAAGAAGGCCTTTGGGGGGCCACATCCGGGGGCTCCCCGCAGGTGAGTCCGTTTGGAGTGATTTTCAAGCAATGGCAACCCCCTGCACACAACCAGGGCCAAGGGAGCTCTGGGGGAGCCGAGGCGGCTCCCCGCCCGAGGCCGAGGAGTGGCCGAGGTGGCAAAAGGCTGTAGGCGATGTCCAGAGCAAACCCACGTTGGGGCTGGCGTTCGTTCACTGGTACACCGTCATTTGCCAGGGGGGCAGCTTCCAGAGCCTTGCCTTGTCGTGTGTGTGAGCGAGAGCTCCCAGGCCAAGAGCGCCGAAGCTCAGTATGTATATGTGGCTCGATCCCACCTGTGAAACGGATGCCCTTGGATGCCAAAGCAGGCTCCTCCACACACGAGGACGCCTTTGGCATGAGTGGAAAGCAGGGGAAAGCCCCTGCACACCACTGGGGCCAAGGCCGCATTGGGCAGCCAGGGGCTTGCTTGCCCCGCCTGACTCTTCGGAGAGGCCTAGCTGGGGAGGAGGCTAGGCTTGCCTTCCGAGGCACGCGCGCAGTGTGTGGCTGGTGTTCACTCGATGAGGAGAAGGGAATTTGCCTGGAGGGAGCTTCCAGCCTCCGTGGTTGTGGGGTTTGTGAGACAGCCACCAGGCACTGAGGGCCCTTACCTTGCTTAGAGAGGATGTTTCCTACTTTGGGAAGAAGGCCTTTGGGGGCCCAACCGGGGTGCTCCCCCCGGGTGAGTCCGTTTGGCGTGAGTTCCAAGCCACGGCGGCCGCCGGCACACCACCAGGGCATAGGGAATTTTGGTCAGCCGAGGGGCTGCCTCGCCCCAGGCATAAGAAAGGCCCTGTGGGACAAAGGCTAGGGTTGCTTTCCGGAGGAGTCCCACATTGGGGCTGGTAGTGGCCAGGAGGCAGCGTCCAGACCCTTGTTTGGCCATGAGCGTGAGGCAGGTCCCAGGCCAAGAGCACCCTTGGGCAGTGTATGCGGCTCGACCTCACGCGGGAAAGGTATGCTTTTTCCAAGCCAAACCAGGCTTCTCCACACGCGAGGACGCCTTTGGAGGGATTTTCAAGCGATGGACACGCCCTGCCCTGCGTCACAACCAGGGCCAAGGGCGCGTCCGGGAGCCCGGGGCCTGCTTCCCACGCCTTATAGGAGAGGCCCAGGCGGGAACTAGGCTAGGGCCGCTTTCCGGAGCAAACCCGCCTCGGGGCAGGTGTTCCTCCACGGATTAGCATATCCTTTGACAGGAGGCCGCTTCCAGGCTCTGGCATTGTGGAGGTTGTGGGCCAGTTAACGTCCCAGATCGCCCCCGGCTCGGCACCGTGTGGCTGTATCGCCCTTGGGAAACGTGTGCATTGCCGAACCACATCGGGCTTCTCCACACAAGGGGAGCTGTTTGGAGGGATTCTCGAGCCAGGGCAATCCCCTGCACGCAAGCAGGGTGAAGGGAGCCTTGGGGAGCCTGGTGCCTGCCTCGCCTGATGTCCAGCAGAGGCCTTGCTGGAGAAAAGGCCAGGGCCGCTGTCCGGAGCAACCCCACACGGAGGCTGGGGTTCATTCACGGAGTAGACTGCCCGTGGCCCGGAGGCATCTGCCAGTCTCTTCTGGGGTCCAGTGAGTGGGGGATCGACCAGGCCAAGAGCACCCAAGCTTGCTGTGTGGTGTTGTCCCCTGCTTGGGAAGTGCATGCTTTTTCCGCCCACACCAGGCCTCGCCACACTCGTGGGCACGTTTGGAGTGCAGATCAAGCCCTGGCCACCCCCGGCCGACAACCGCGGCCAAGGGCGCATTGGGCAGGCTGGCGCCGTCGTTGCCGCAGCTATAGGAGAAGCCTAGCTGGGAAAAAGTCTAGGGTGGCTTTCGGGAGCAAAGCCCCATTGAGGCTGGTGTTTGGCCTCCGAGCCGAACATAGGTTTCCACGAGGCAGAGTGCGGGCTCCTGTTTCGCTTGAGTGCGTGAGCTGGGTAGCAGGCCAAGACGGCCCTGGCTCGGTGTAACCTGCTGCATCCCGCCTGGGAAGTGTCAGCATTTTCAAACCAAGCCAGGCTTCCCCACACAAGAGCCCGCGCTTGGAGTGCCTTGCACGCAGTGGGAAATCCCTTGCACACACCCGGGGCCAAGGGAGCCCTGGGGAGCCAGGGGCCTGTCTGGCCTGAGCTTGCCAGAGGCCTACGTGCGACCACGGCTAGGGTGGCTTGGCACATCACAACCACATTGGGGCTGGCGTTGGTTCCCTGAGTAGGCCAGCGCTCGCCAGGAGACAGCCGTCCGCCTCTTCTTTGGTCGAGTGTGTCAGAGTGCCCCCAGGCCAGGATTGCCCTGGCTCAGCAGAGGCCCCTGCAGGCCGCTTGGGACACGTATGGGTTTTCACACCAAATCAGGCTTCTCCCCCCCAAGAGGACAGGTTTGGAGGGATTTTCAAACCCGGGGAGGCCCTGGCACACCACCGGGGCAAAGGGTGCATTGGGCAGCCGGCTGCCCGCTTCGCCTGAGTCTTCGGAGAGGCCTGGCTGGGCCAAAGGCTAGGCTTGCGCTCGGAAGCACGCCCCCCACTGCGGCGGGTGTTCGTTGGCTGAGCAGAATGTAAAATTGGCCAAGAGGACGCTTCCACCCTCTCTCTGGGTGTGTGGCGTTTGTGAGACCGCCACCAGGTGTGGCTCGCCCTTCCCTTGCTAAGCGATGATGCGTCCGACTTTCGAAAGAAGGCCTTTGGGGGGCCACATCCGGGGGCTCCCCGCAGGTGAGTCCGTTTGGAGTGATTTTCAAGCAATGGCAACCCCCTGCACACAACCAGGGCCAAGGGAGCTCTGGGGGAGCCGAGGCGGCTCCCCGCCCGAGGCCGAGGAGTGGCCGAGGTGGCAAAAGGCTGTAGGCGATGTCCAGAGCAAACCCACGTTGGGGCTGGCGTTCGTTCACTGGTACACCGTCATTTGCCAGGGGGGCAGCTTCCAGAGCCTTGCCTTGTCGTGTGTGTGAGCGAGAGCTCCCAGGCCAAGAGCGCCGAAGCTCAGTATGTATATGTGGCTCGATCCCACCTGTGAAACGGATGCCCTTGGATGCCAAAGCAGGCTCCTCCACACACGAGGACGCCTTTGGCATGAGTGGAAAGCAGGGGAAAGCCCCTGCACACCACTGGGGCCAAGGCCGCATTGGGCAGCCAGGGGCTTGCTTGCCCCGCCTGACTCTTCGGAGAGGCCTAGCTGGGGAGGAGGCTAGGCTTGCCTTCCGAGGCACGCGCGCAGTGTGTGGCTGGTGTTCACTCGATGAGGAGAAGGGAATTTGCCTGGAGGGAGCTTCCAGCCTCCGTGGTTGTGGGGTTTGTGAGACAGCCACCAGGCACTGAGGGCCCTTACCTTGCTTAGAGAGGATGTTTCCTACTTTGGGAAGAAGGCCTTTGGGGGCCCAACCGGGGTGCTCCCCCCGGGTGAGTCCGTTTGGCGTGAGTTCCAAGCCACGGCGGCCGCCGGCACACCACCAGGGCATAGGGAATTTTGGTCAGCCGAGGGGCTGCCTCGCCCCAGGCATAAGAAAGGCCCTGTGGGACAAAGGCTAGGGTTGCTTTCCGGAGGAGTCCCACATTGGGGCTGGTAGTGGCCAGGAGGCAGCGTCCAGACCCTTGTTTGGCCATGAGCGTGAGGCAGGTCCCAGGCCAAGAGCACCCTTGGGCAGTGTATGCGGCTCGACCTCACGCGGGAAAGGTATGCTTTTTCCAAGCCAAACCAGGCTTCTCCACACGCGAGGACGCCTTTGGAGGGATTTTCAAGCGATGGACACGCCCTGCCCTGCGTCACAACCAGGGCCAAGGGCGCGTCCGGGAGCCCGGGGCCTGCTTCCCACGCCTTATAGGAGAGGCCCAGGCGGGAACTAGGCTAGGGCCGCTTTCCGGAGCAAACCCGCCTCGGGGCAGGTGTTCCTCCACGGATTAGCATATCCTTTGACAGGAGGCCGCTTCCAGGCTCTGGCATTGTGGAGGTTGTGGGCCAGTTAACGTCCCAGATCGCCCCCGGCTCGGCACCGTGTGGCTGTATCGCCCTTGGGAAACGTGTGCATTGCCGAACCACATCGGGCTTCTCCACACAAGGGGAGCTGTTTGGAGGGATTCTCGAGCCAGGGCAATCCCCTGCACGCAAGCAGGGTGAAGGGAGCCTTGGGGAGCCTGGTGCCTGCCTCGCCTGATGTCCAGCAGAGGCCTTGCTGGAGAAAAGGCCAGGGCCGCTGTCCGGAGCAACCCCACACGGAGGCTGGGGTTCATTCACGGAGTAGACTGCCCGTGGCCCGGAGGCATCTGCCAGTCTCTTCTGGGGTCCAGTGAGTGGGGGATCGACCAGGCCAAGAGCACCCAAGCTTGCTGTGTGGTGTTGTCCCCTGCTTGGGAAGTGCATGCTTTTTCCGCCCACACCAGGCCTCGCCACACTCGTGGGCACGTTTGGAGTGCAGATCAAGCCCTGGCCACCCCCGGCCGACAACCGCGGCCAAGGGCGCATTGGGCAGGCTGGCGCCGTCGTTGCCGCAGCTATAGGAGAAGCCTAGCTGGGAAAAAGTCTAGGGTGGCTTTCGGGAGCAAAGCCCCATTGAGGCTGGTGTTTGGCCTCCGAGCCGAACATAGGTTTCCACGAGGCAGAGTGCGGGCTCCTGTTTCGCTTGAGTGCGTGAGCTGGGTAGCAGGCCAAGACGGCCCTGGCTCGGTGTAACCTGCTGCATCCCGCCTGGGAAGTGTCAGCATTTTCAAACCAAGCCAGGCTTCCCCACACAAGAGCCCGCGCTTGGAGTGCCTTGCACGCAGTGGGAAATCCCTTGCACACACCCGGGGCCAAGGGAGCCCTGGGGAGCCAGGGGCCTGTCTGGCCTGAGCTTGCCAGAGGCCTACGTGCGACCACGGCTAGGGTGGCTTGGCACATCACAACCACATTGGGGCTGGCGTTGGTTCCCTGAGTAGGCCAGCGCTCGCCAGGAGACAGCCGTCCGCCTCTTCTTTGGTCGAGTGTGTCAGAGTGCCCCCAGGCCAGGATTGCCCTGGCTCAGCAGAGGCCCCTGCAGGCCGCTTGGGACACGTATGGGTTTTCACACCAAATCAGGCTTCTCCCCCCCAAGAGGACAGGTTTGGAGGGATTTTCAAACCCGGGGAGGCCCTGGCACACCACCGGGGCAAAGGGTGCATTGGGCAGCCGGCTGCCCGCTTCGCCTGAGTCTTCGGAGAGGCCTGGCTGGGCCAAAGGCTAGGCTTGCGCTCGGAAGCACGCCCCCCACTGCGGCGGGTGTTCGTTGGCTGAGCAGAATGTAAAATTGGCCAAGAGGACGCTTCCACCCTCTCTCTGGGTGTGTGGCGTTTGTGAGACCGCCACCAGGTGTGGCTCGCCCTTCCCTTGCTAAGCGATGATGCGTCCGACTTTCGAAAGAAGGCCTTTGGGGGGCCACATCCGGGGGCTCCCCGCAGGTGAGTCCGTTTGGAGTGATTTTCAAGCAATGGCAACCCCCTGCACACAACCAGGGCCAAGGGAGCTCTGGGGGAGCCGAGGCGGCTCCCCGCCCGAGGCCGAGGAGTGGCCGAGGTGGCAAAAGGCTGTAGGCGATGTCCAGAGCAAACCCACGTTGGGGCTGGCGTTCGTTCACTGGTACACCGTCATTTGCCAGGGGGGCAGCTTCCAGAGCCTTGCCTTGTCGTGTGTGTGAGCGAGAGCTCCCAGGCCAAGAGCGCCGAAGCTCAGTATGTATATGTGGCTCGATCCCACCTGTGAAACGGATGCCCTTGGATGCCAAAGCAGGCTCCTCCACACACGAGGACGCCTTTGGCATGAGTGGAAAGCAGGGGAAAGCCCCTGCACACCACTGGGGCCAAGGCCGCATTGGGCAGCCAGGGGCTTGCTTGCCCCGCCTGACTCTTCGGAGAGGCCTAGCTGGGGAGGAGGCTAGGCTTGCCTTCCGAGGCACGCGCGCAGTGTGTGGCTGGTGTTCACTCGATGAGGAGAAGGGAATTTGCCTGGAGGGAGCTTCCAGCCTCCGTGGTTGTGGGGTTTGTGAGACAGCCACCAGGCACTGAGGGCCCTTACCTTGCTTAGAGAGGATGTTTCCTACTTTGGGAAGAAGGCCTTTGGGGGCCCAACCGGGGTGCTCCCCCCGGGTGAGTCCGTTTGGCGTGAGTTCCAAGCCACGGCGGCCGCCGGCACACCACCAGGGCATAGGGAATTTTGGTCAGCCGAGGGGCTGCCTCGCCCCAGGCATAAGAAAGGCCCTGTGGGACAAAGGCTAGGGTTGCTTTCCGGAGGAGTCCCACATTGGGGCTGGTAGTGGCCAGGAGGCAGCGTCCAGACCCTTGTTTGGCCATGAGCGTGAGGCAGGTCCCAGGCCAAGAGCACCCTTGGGCAGTGTATGCGGCTCGACCTCACGCGGGAAAGGTATGCTTTTTCCAAGCCAAACCAGGCTTCTCCACACGCGAGGACGCCTTTGGAGGGATTTTCAAGCGATGGACACGCCCTGCCCTGCGTCACAACCAGGGCCAAGGGCGCGTCCGGGAGCCCGGGGCCTGCTTCCCACGCCTTATAGGAGAGGCCCAGGCGGGAACTAGGCTAGGGCCGCTTTCCGGAGCAAACCCGCCTCGGGGCAGGTGTTCCTCCACGGATTAGCATATCCTTTGACAGGAGGCCGCTTCCAGGCTCTGGCATTGTGGAGGTTGTGGGCCAGTTAACGTCCCAGATCGCCCCCGGCTCGGCACCGTGTGGCTGTATCGCCCTTGGGAAACGTGTGCATTGCCGAACCACATCGGGCTTCTCCACACAAGGGGAGCTGTTTGGAGGGATTCTCGAGCCAGGGCAATCCCCTGCACGCAAGCAGGGTGAAGGGAGCCTTGGGGAGCCTGGTGCCTGCCTCGCCTGATGTCCAGCAGAGGCCTTGCTGGAGAAAAGGCCAGGGCCGCTGTCCGGAGCAACCCCACACGGAGGCTGGGGTTCATTCACGGAGTAGACTGCCCGTGGCCCGGAGGCATCTGCCAGTCTCTTCTGGGGTCCAGTGAGTGGGGGATCGACCAGGCCAAGAGCACCCAAGCTTGCTGTGTGGTGTTGTCCCCTGCTTGGGAAGTGCATGCTTTTTCCGCCCACACCAGGCCTCGCCACACTCGTGGGCACGTTTGGAGTGCAGATCAAGCCCTGGCCACCCCCGGCCGACAACCGCGGCCAAGGGCGCATTGGGCAGGCTGGCGCCGTCGTTGCCACAGCTATAGGAGAAGCCTAGCTGGGAAAAAGTCTAGGGTGGCTTTCGGGAGCAAAGCCCCATTGAGGCTGGTGTTTGGCCTCCGAGCCGAACATAGGTTTCCACGAGGCAGAGTGCGGGCTCCTGTTTCGCTTGAGTGCGTGAGCTGGGTAGCAGGCCAAGACGGCCCTGGCTCGGTGTAACCTGCTGCATCCCGCCTGGGAAGTGTCAGCATTTTCAAACCAAGCCAGGCTTCCCCACACAAGAGCCCGCGCTTGGAGTGCCTTGCACGCAGTGGGAAATCCCTTGCACACACCCGGGGCCAAGGGAGCCCTGGGGAGCCAGGGGCCTGTCTGGCCTGAGCTTGCCAGAGGCCTACGTGCGACCACGGCTAGGGTGGCTTGGCACATCACAACCACATTGGGGCTGGCGTTGGTTCCCTGAGTAGGCCAGCGCTCGCCAGGAGACAGCCGTCCGCCTCTTCTTTGGTCGAGTGTGTCAGAGTGCCCCCAGGCCAGGATTGCCCTGGCTCAGCAGAGGCCCCTGCAGGCCGCTTGGGACACGTATGGGTTTTCACACCAAATCAGGCTTCTCCCCCCCAAGAGGACAGGTTTGGAGGGATTTTCAAACCCGGGGAGGCCCTGGCACACCACCGGGGCAAAGGGTGCATTGGGCAGCCGGCTGCCCGCTTCGCCTGAGTCTTCGGAGAGGCCTGGCTGGGCCAAAGGCTAGGCTTGCGCTCGGAAGCACGCCCCCCACTGCGGCGGGTGTTCGTTGGCTGAGCAGAATGTAAAATTGGCCAAGAGGACGCTTCCACCCTCTCTCTGGGTGTGTGGCGTTTGTGAGACCGCCACCAGGTGTGGCTCGCCCTTCCCTTGCTAAGCGATGATGCGTCCGACTTTCGAAAGAAGGCCTTTGGGGGGCCACATCCGGGGGCTCCCCGCAGGTGAGTCCGTTTGGAGTGATTTTCAAGCAATGGCAACCCCCTGCACACAACCAGGGCCAAGGGAGCTCTGGGGGAGCCGAGGCGGCTCCCCGCCCGAGGCCGAGGAGTGGCCGAGGTGGCAAAAGGCTGTAGGCGATGTCCAGAGCAAACCCACGTTGGGGCTGGCGTTCGTTCACTGGTACACCGTCATTTGCCAGGGGGGCAGCTTCCAGAGCCTTGCCTTGTCGTGTGTGTGAGCGAGAGCTCCCAGGCCAAGAGCGCCGAAGCTCAGTATGTATATGTGGCTCGATCCCACCTGTGAAACGGATGCCCTTGGATGCCAAAGCAGGCTCCTCCACACACGAGGACGCCTTTGGCATGAGTGGAAAGCAGGGGAAAGCCCCTGCACACCACTGGGGCCAAGGCCGCATTGGGCAGCCAGGGGCTTGCTTGCCCCGCCTGACTCTTCGGAGAGGCCTAGCTGGGGAGGAGGCTAGGCTTGCCTTCCGAGGCACGCGCGCAGTGTGTGGCTGGTGTTCACTCGATGAGGAGAAGGGAATTTGCCTGGAGGGAGCTTCCAGCCTCCGTGGTTGTGGGGTTTGTGAGACAGCCACCAGGCACTGAGGGCCCTTACCTTGCTTAGAGAGGATGTTTCCTACTTTGGGAAGAAGGCCTTTGGGGGCCCAACCGGGGTGCTCCCCCCGGGTGAGTCCGTTTGGCGTGAGTTCCAAGCCACGGCGGCCGCCGGCACACCACCAGGGCATAGGGAATTTTGGTCAGCCGAGGGGCTGCCTCGCCCCAGGCATAAGAAAGGCCCTGTGGGACAAAGGCTAGGGTTGCTTTCCGGAGGAGTCCCACATTGGGGCTGGTAGTGGCCAGGAGGCAGCGTCCAGACCCTTGTTTGGCCATGAGCGTGAGGCAGGTCCCAGGCCAAGAGCACCCTTGGGCAGTGTATGCGGCTCGACCTCACGCGGGAAAGGTATGCTTTTTCCAAGCCAAACCAGGCTTCTCCACACGCGAGGACGCCTTTGGAGGGATTTTCAAGCGATGGACACGCCCTGCCCTGCGTCACAACCAGGGCCAAGGGCGCGTCCGGGAGCCCGGGGCCTGCTTCCCACGCCTTATAGGAGAGGCCCAGGCGGGAACTAGGCTAGGGCCGCTTTCCGGAGCAAACCCGCCTCGGGGCAGGTGTTCCTCCACGGATTAGCATATCCTTTGACAGGAGGCCGCTTCCAGGCTCTGGCATTGTGGAGGTTGTGGGCCAGTTAACGTCCCAGATCGCCCCCGGCTCGGCACCGTGTGGCTGTATCGCCCTTGGGAAACGTGTGCATTGCCGAACCACATCGGGCTTCTCCACACAAGGGGAGCTGTTTGGAGGGATTCTCGAGCCAGGGCAATCCCCTGCACGCAAGCAGGGTGAAGGGAGCCTTGGGGAGCCTGGTGCCTGCCTCGCCTGATGTCCAGCAGAGGCCTTGCTGGAGAAAAGGCCAGGGCCGCTGTCCGGAGCAACCCCACACGGAGGCTGGGGTTCATTCACGGAGTAGACTGCCCGTGGCCCGGAGGCATCTGCCAGTCTCTTCTGGGGTCCAGTGAGTGGGGGATCGACCAGGCCAAGAGCACCCAAGCTTGCTGTGTGGTGTTGTCCCCTGCTTGGGAAGTGCATGCTTTTTCCGCCCACACCAGGCCTCGCCACACTCGTGGGCACGTTTGGAGTGCAGATCAAGCCCTGGCCACCCCCGGCCGACAACCGCGGCCAAGGGCGCATTGGGCAGGCTGGCGCCGTCGTTGCCGCAGCTATAGGAGAAGCCTAGCTGGGAAAAAGTCTAGGGTGGCTTTCGGGAGCAAAGCCCCATTGAGGCTGGTGTTTGGCCTCCGAGCCGAACATAGGTTTCCACGAGGCAGAGTGCGGGCTCCTGTTTCGCTTGAGTGCGTGAGCTGGGTAGCAGGCCAAGACGGCCCTGGCTCGGTGTAACCTGCTGCATCCCGCCTGGGAAGTGTCAGCATTTTCAAACCAAGCCAGGCTTCCCCACACAAGAGCCCGCGCTTGGAGTGCCTTGCACGCAGTGGGAAATCCCTTGCACACACCCGGGGCCAAGGGAGCCCTGGGGAGCCAGGGGCCTGTCTGGCCTGAGCTTGCCAGAGGCCTACGTGCGACCACGGCTAGGGTGGCTTGGCACATCACAACCACATTGGGGCTGGCGTTGGTTCCCTGAGTAGGCCAGCGCTCGCCAGGAGACAGCCGTCCGCCTCTTCTTTGGTCGAGTGTGTCAGAGTGCCCCCAGGCCAGGATTGCCCTGGCTCAGCAGAGGCCCCTGCAGGCCGCTTGGGACACGTATGGGTTTTCACACCAAATCAGGCTTCTCCCCCCCAAGAGGACAGGTTTGGAGGGATTTTCAAACCCGGGGAGGCCCTGGCACACCACCGGGGCAAAGGGTGCATTGGGCAGCCGGCTGCCCGCTTCGCCTGAGTCTTCGGAGAGGCCTGGCTGGGCCAAAGGCTAGGCTTGCGCTCGGAAGCACGCCCCCCACTGCGGCGGGTGTTCGTTGGCTGAGCAGAATGTAAAATTGGCCAAGAGGACGCTTCCACCCTCTCTCTGGGTGTGTGGCGTTTGTGAGACCGCCACCAGGTGTGGCTCGCCCTTCCCTTGCTAAGCGATGATGCGTCCGACTTTCGAAAGAAGGCCTTTGGGGGGCCACATCCGGGGGCTCCCCGCAGGTGAGTCCGTTTGGAGTGATTTTCAAGCAATGGCAACCCCCTGCACACAACCAGGGCCAAGGGAGCTCTGGGGGAGCCGAGGCGGCTCCCCGCCCGAGGCCGAGGAGTGGCCGAGGTGGCAAAAGGCTGTAGGCGATGTCCAGAGCAAACCCACGTTGGGGCTGGCGTTCGTTCACTGGTACACCGTCATTTGCCAGGGGGGCAGCTTCCAGAGCCTTGCCTTGTCGTGTGTGTGAGCGAGAGCTCCCAGGCCAAGAGCGCCGAAGCTCAGTATGTATATGTGGCTCGATCCCACCTGTGAAACGGATGCCCTTGGATGCCAAAGCAGGCTCCTCCACACACGAGGACGCCTTTGGCATGAGTGGAAAGCAGGGGAAAGCCCCTGCACACCACTGGGGCCAAGGCCGCATTGGGCAGCCAGGGGCTTGCTTGCCCCGCCTGACTCTTCGGAGAGGCCTAGCTGGGGAGGAGGCTAGGCTTGCCTTCCGAGGCACGCGCGCAGTGTGTGGCTGGTGTTCACTCGATGAGGAGAAGGGAATTTGCCTGGAGGGAGCTTCCAGCCTCCGTGGTTGTGGGGTTTGTGAGACAGCCACCAGGCACTGAGGGCCCTTACCTTGCTTAGAGAGGATGTTTCCTACTTTGGGAAGAAGGCCTTTGGGGGCCCAACCGGGGTGCTCCCCCCGGGTGAGTCCGTTTGGCGTGAGTTCCAAGCCACGGCGGCCGCCGGCACACCACCAGGGCATAGGGAATTTTGGTCAGCCGAGGGGCTGCCTCGCCCCAGGCATAAGAAAGGCCCTGTGGGACAAAGGCTAGGGTTGCTTTCCGGAGGAGTCCCACATTGGGGCTGGTAGTGGCCAGGAGGCAGCGTCCAGACCCTTGTTTGGCCATGAGCGTGAGGCAGGTCCCAGGCCAAGAGCACCCTTGGGCAGTGTATGCGGCTCGACCTCACGCGGGAAAGGTATGCTTTTTCCAAGCCAAACCAGGCTTCTCCACACGCGAGGACGCCTTTGGAGGGATTTTCAAGCGATGGACACGCCCTGCCCTGCGTCACAACCAGGGCCAAGGGCGCGTCCGGGAGCCCGGGGCCTGCTTCCCACGCCTTATAGGAGAGGCCCAGGCGGGAACTAGGCTAGGGCCGCTTTCCGGAGCAAACCCGCCTCGGGGCAGGTGTTCCTCCACGGATTAGCATATCCTTTGACAGGAGGCCGCTTCCAGGCTCTGGCATTGTGGAGGTTGTGGGCCAGTTAACGTCCCAGATCGCCCCCGGCTCGGCACCGTGTGGCTGTATCGCCCTTGGGAAACGTGTGCATTGCCGAACCACATCGGGCTTCTCCACACAAGGGGAGCTGTTTGGAGGGATTCTCGAGCCAGGGCAATCCCCTGCACGCAAGCAGGGTGAAGGGAGCCTTGGGGAGCCTGGTGCCTGCCTCGCCTGATGTCCAGCAGAGGCCTTGCTGGAGAAAAGGCCAGGGCCGCTGTCCGGAGCAACCCCACACGGAGGCTGGGGTTCATTCACGGAGTAGACTGCCCGTGGCCCGGAGGCATCTGCCAGTCTCTTCTGGGGTCCAGTGAGTGGGGGATCGACCAGGCCAAGAGCACCCAAGCTTGCTGTGTGGTGTTGTCCCCTGCTTGGGAAGTGCATGCTTTTTCCGCCCACACCAGGCCTCGCCACACTCGTGGGCACGTTTGGAGTGCAGATCAAGCCCTGGCCACCCCCGGCCGACAACCGCGGCCAAGGGCGCATTGGGCAGGCTGGCGCCGTCGTTGCCGCAGCTATAGGAGAAGCCTAGCTGGGAAAAAGTCTAGGGTGGCTTTCGGGAGCAAAGCCCCATTGAGGCTGGTGTTTGGCCTCCGAGCCGAACATAGGTTTCCACGAGGCAGAGTGCGGGCTCCTGTTTCGCTTGAGTGCGTGAGCTGGGTAGCAGGCCAAGACGGCCCTGGCTCGGTGTAACCTGCTGCATCCCGCCTGGGAAGTGTCAGCATTTTCAAACCAAGCCAGGCTTCCCCACACAAGAGCCCGCGCTTGGAGTGCCTTGCACGCAGTGGGAAATCCCTTGCACACACCCGGGGCCAAGGGAGCCCTGGGGAGCCAGGGGCCTGTCTGGCCTGAGCTTGCCAGAGGCCTACGTGCGACCACGGCTAGGGTGGCTTGGCACATCACAACCACATTGGGGCTGGCGTTGGTTCCCTGAGTAGGCCAGCGCTCGCCAGGAGACAGCCGTCCGCCTCTTCTTTGGTCGAGTGTGTCAGAGTGCCCCCAGGCCAGGATTGCCCTGGCTCAGCAGAGGCCCCTGCAGGCCGCTTGGGACACGTATGGGTTTTCACACCAAATCAGGCTTCTCCCCCCCAAGAGGACAGGTTTGGAGGGATTTTCAAACCCGGGGAGGCCCTGGCACACCACCGGGGCAAAGGGTGCATTGGGCAGCCGGCTGCCCGCTTCGCCTGAGTCTTCGGAGAGGCCTGGCTGGGCCAAAGGCTAGGCTTGCGCTCGGAAGCACGCCCCCCACTGCGGCGGGTGTTCGTTGGCTGAGCAGAATGTAAAATTGGCCAAGAGGACGCTTCCACCCTCTCTCTGGGTGTGTGGCGTTTGTGAGACCGCCACCAGGTGTGGCTCGCCCTTCCCTTGCTAAGCGATGATGCGTCCGACTTTCGAAAGAAGGCCTTTGGGGGGCCACATCCGGGGGCTCCCCGCAGGTGAGTCCGTTTGGAGTGATTTTCAAGCAATGGCAACCCCCTGCACACAACCAGGGCCAAGGGAGCTCTGGGGGAGCCGAGGCGGCTCCCCGCCCGAGGCCGAGGAGTGGCCGAGGTGGCAAAAGGCTGTAGGCGATGTCCAGAGCAAACCCACGTTGGGGCTGGCGTTCGTTCACTGGTACACCGTCATTTGCCAGGGGGGCAGCTTCCAGAGCCTTGCCTTGTCGTGTGTGTGAGCGAGAGCTCCCAGGCCAAGAGCGCCGAAGCTCAGTATGTATATGTGGCTCGATCCCACCTGTGAAACGGATGCCCTTGGATGCCAAAGCAGGCTCCTCCACACACGAGGACGCCTTTGGCATGAGTGGAAAGCAGGGGAAAGCCCCTGCACACCACTGGGGCCAAGGCCGCATTGGGCAGCCAGGGGCTTGCTTGCCCCGCCTGACTCTTCGGAGAGGCCTAGCTGGGGAGGAGGCTAGGCTTGCCTTCCGAGGCACGCGCGCAGTGTGTGGCTGGTGTTCACTCGATGAGGAGAAGGGAATTTGCCTGGAGGGAGCTTCCAGCCTCCGTGGTTGTGGGGTTTGTGAGACAGCCACCAGGCACTGAGGGCCCTTACCTTGCTTAGAGAGGATGTTTCCTACTTTGGGAAGAAGGCCTTTGGGGGCCCAACCGGGGTGCTCCCCCCGGGTGAGTCCGTTTGGCGTGAGTTCCAAGCCACGGCGGCCGCCGGCACACCACCAGGGCATAGGGAATTTTGGTCAGCCGAGGGGCTGCCTCGCCCCAGGCATAAGAAAGGCCCTGTGGGACAAAGGCTAGGGTTGCTTTCCGGAGGAGTCCCACATTGGGGCTGGTAGTGGCCAGGAGGCAGCGTCCAGACCCTTGTTTGGCCATGAGCGTGAGGCAGGTCCCAGGCCAAGAGCACCCTTGGGCAGTGTATGCGGCTCGACCTCACGCGGGAAAGGTATGCTTTTTCCAAGCCAAACCAGGCTTCTCCACACGCGAGGACGCCTTTGGAGGGATTTTCAAGCGATGGACACGCCCTGCCCTGCGTCACAACCAGGGCCAAGGGCGCGTCCGGGAGCCCGGGGCCTGCTTCCCACGCCTTATAGGAGAGGCCCAGGCGGGAACTAGGCTAGGGCCGCTTTCCGGAGCAAACCCGCCTCGGGGCAGGTGTTCCTCCACGGATTAGCATATCCTTTGACAGGAGGCCGCTTCCAGGCTCTGGCATTGTGGAGGTTGTGGGCCAGTTAACGTCCCAGATCGCCCCCGGCTCGGCACCGTGTGGCTGTATCGCCCTTGGGAAACGTGTGCATTGCCGAACCACATCGGGCTTCTCCACACAAGGGGAGCTGTTTGGAGGGATTCTCGAGCCAGGGCAATCCCCTGCACGCAAGCAGGGTGAAGGGAGCCTTGGGGAGCCTGGTGCCTGCCTCGCCTGATGTCCAGCAGAGGCCTTGCTGGAGAAAAGGCCAGGGCCGCTGTCCGGAGCAACCCCACACGGAGGCTGGGGTTCATTCACGGAGTAGACTGCCCGTGGCCCGGAGGCATCTGCCAGTCTCTTCTGGGGTCCAGTGAGTGGGGGATCGACCAGGCCAAGAGCACCCAAGCTTGCTGTGTGGTGTTGTCCCCTGCTTGGGAAGTGCATGCTTTTTCCGCCCACACCAGGCCTCGCCACACTCGTGGGCACGTTTGGAGTGCAGATCAAGCCCTGGCCACCCCCGGCCGACAACCGCGGCCAAGGGCGCATTGGGCAGGCTGGCGCCGTCGTTGCCACAGCTATAGGAGAAGCCTAGCTGGGAAAAAGTCTAGGGTGGCTTTCGGGAGCAAAGCCCCATTGAGGCTGGTGTTTGGCCTCCGAGCCGAACATAGGTTTCCACGAGGCAGAGTGCGGGCTCCTGTTTCGCTTGAGTGCGTGAGCTGGGTAGCAGGCCAAGACGGCCCTGGCTCGGTGTAACCTGCTGCATCCCGCCTGGGAAGTGTCAGCATTTTCAAACCAAGCCAGGCTTCCCCACACAAGAGCCCGCGCTTGGAGTGCCTTGCACGCAGTGGGAAATCCCTTGCACACACCCGGGGCCAAGGGAGCCCTGGGGAGCCAGGGGCCTGTCTGGCCTGAGCTTGCCAGAGGCCTACGTGCGACCACGGCTAGGGTGGCTTGGCACATCACAACCACATTGGGGCTGGCGTTGGTTCCCTGAGTAGGCCAGCGCTCGCCAGGAGACAGCCGTCCGCCTCTTCTTTGGTCGAGTGTGTCAGAGTGCCCCCAGGCCAGGATTGCCCTGGCTCAGCAGAGGCCCCTGCAGGCCGCTTGGGACACGTATGGGTTTTCACACCAAATCAGGCTTCTCCCCCCCAAGAGGACAGGTTTGGAGGGATTTTCAAACCCGGGGAGGCCCTGGCACACCACCGGGGCAAAGGGTGCATTGGGCAGCCGGCTGCCCGCTTCGCCTGAGTCTTCGGAGAGGCCTGGCTGGGCCAAAGGCTAGGCTTGCGCTCGGAAGCACGCCCCCCACTGCGGCGGGTGTTCGTTGGCTGAGCAGAATGTAAAATTGGCCAAGAGGACGCTTCCACCCTCTCTCTGGGTGTGTGGCGTTTGTGAGACCGCCACCAGGTGTGGCTCGCCCTTCCCTTGCTAAGCGATGATGCGTCCGACTTTCGAAAGAAGGCCTTTGGGGGGCCACATCCGGGGGCTCCCCGCAGGTGAGTCCGTTTGGAGTGATTTTCAAGCAATGGCAACCCCCTGCACACAACCAGGGCCAAGGGAGCTCTGGGGGAGCCGAGGCGGCTCCCCGCCCGAGGCCGAGGAGTGGCCGAGGTGGCAAAAGGCTGTAGGCGATGTCCAGAGCAAACCCACGTTGGGGCTGGCGTTCGTTCACTGGTACACCGTCATTTGCCAGGGGGGCAGCTTCCAGAGCCTTGCCTTGTCGTGTGTGTGAGCGAGAGCTCCCAGGCCAAGAGCGCCGAAGCTCAGTATGTATATGTGGCTCGATCCCACCTGTGAAACGGATGCCCTTGGATGCCAAAGCAGGCTCCTCCACACACGAGGACGCCTTTGGCATGAGTGGAAAGCAGGGGAAAGCCCCTGCACACCACTGGGGCCAAGGCCGCATTGGGCAGCCAGGGGCTTGCTTGCCCCGCCTGACTCTTCGGAGAGGCCTAGCTGGGGAGGAGGCTAGGCTTGCCTTCCGAGGCACGCGCGCAGTGTGTGGCTGGTGTTCACTCGATGAGGAGAAGGGAATTTGCCTGGAGGGAGCTTCCAGCCTCCGTGGTTGTGGGGTTTGTGAGACAGCCACCAGGCACTGAGGGCCCTTACCTTGCTTAGAGAGGATGTTTCCTACTTTGGGAAGAAGGCCTTTGGGGGCCCAACCGGGGTGCTCCCCCCGGGTGAGTCCGTTTGGCGTGAGTTCCAAGCCACGGCGGCCGCCGGCACACCACCAGGGCATAGGGAATTTTGGTCAGCCGAGGGGCTGCCTCGCCCCAGGCATAAGAAAGGCCCTGTGGGACAAAGGCTAGGGTTGCTTTCCGGAGGAGTCCCACATTGGGGCTGGTAGTGGCCAGGAGGCAGCGTCCAGACCCTTGTTTGGCCATGAGCGTGAGGCAGGTCCCAGGCCAAGAGCACCCTTGGGCAGTGTATGCGGCTCGACCTCACGCGGGAAAGGTATGCTTTTTCCAAGCCAAACCAGGCTTCTCCACACGCGAGGACGCCTTTGGAGGGATTTTCAAGCGATGGACACGCCCTGCCCTGCGTCACAACCAGGGCCAAGGGCGCGTCCGGGAGCCCGGGGCCTGCTTCCCACGCCTTATAGGAGAGGCCCAGGCGGGAACAAGGCTAGGGCCGCTTTCCGGAGCAAACCCGCCTCGGGGCAGGTGTTCCTCCACGGATTAGCATATCCTTTGACAGGAGGCCGCTTCCAGGCTCTGGCATTGTGGAGGTTGTGGGCCAGTTAACGTCCCAGATCGCCCCCGGCTCGGCACCGTGTGGCTGTATCGCCCTTGGGAAACGTGTGCATTGCCGAACCACATCGGGCTTCTCCACACAAGGGGAGCTGTTTGGAGGGATTCTCGAGCCAGGGCAATCCCCTGCACGCAAGCAGGGTGAAGGGAGCCTTGGGGAGCCTGGTGCCTGCCTCGCCTGATGTCCAGCAGAGGCCTTGCTGGAGAAAAGGCCAGGGCCGCTGTCCGGAGCAACCCCACACGGAGGCTGGGGTTCATTCACGGAGTAGACTGCCCGTGGCCCGGAGGCATCTGCCAGTCTCTTCTGGGGTCCAGTGAGTGGGGGATCGACCAGGCCAAGAGCACCCAAGCTTGCTGTGTGGTGTTGTCCCCTGCTTGGGAAGTGCATGCTTTTTCCGCCCACACCAGGCCTCGCCACACTCGTGGGCACGTTTGGAGTGCAGATCAAGCCCTGGCCACCCCCGGCCGACAACCGCGGCCAAGGGCGCATTGGGCAGGCTGGCGCCGTCGTTGCCGCAGCTATAGGAGAAGCCTAGCTGGGAAAAAGTCTAGGGTGGCTTTCGGGAGCAAAGCCCCATTGAGGCTGGTGTTTGGCCTCCGAGCCGAACATAGGTTTCCACGAGGCAGAGTGCGGGCTCCTGTTTCGCTTGAGTGCGTGAGCTGGGTAGCAGGCCAAGACGGCCCTGGCTCGGTGTAACCTGCTGCATCCCGCCTGGGAAGTGTCAGCATTTTCAAACCAAGCCAGGCTTCCCCACACAAGAGCCCGCGCTTGGAGTGCCTTGCACGCAGTGGGAAATCCCTTGCACACACCCGGGGCCAAGGGAGCCCTGGGGAGCCAGGGGCCTGTCTGGCCTGAGCTTGCCAGAGGCCTACGTGCGACCACGGCTAGGGTGGCTTGGCACATCACAACCACATTGGGGCTGGCGTTGGTTCCCTGAGTAGGCCAGCGCTCGCCAGGAGACAGCCGTCCGCCTCTTCTTTGGTCGAGTGTGTCAGAGTGCCCCCAGGCCAGGATTGCCCTGGCTCAGCAGAGGCCCCTGCAGGCCGCTTGGGACACGTATGGGTTTTCACACCAAATCAGGCTTCTCCCCCCCAAGAGGACAGGTTTGGAGGGATTTTCAAACCCGGGGAGGCCCTGGCACACCACCGGGGCAAAGGGTGCATTGGGCAGCCGGCTGCCCGCTTCGCCTGAGTCTTCGGAGAGGCCTGGCTGGGCCAAAGGCTAGGCTTGCGCTCGGAAGCACGCCCCCCACTGCGGCGGGTGTTCGTTGGCTGAGCAGAATGTAAAATTGGCCAAGAGGACGCTTCCACCCTCTCTCTGGGTGTGTGGCGTTTGTGAGACCGCCACCAGGTGTGGCTCGCCCTTCCCTTGCTAAGCGATGATGCGTCCGACTTTCGAAAGAAGGCCTTTGGGGGGCCACATCCGGGGGCTCCCCGCAGGTGAGTCCGTTTGGAGTGATTTTCAAGCAATGGCAACCCCCTGCACACAACCAGGGCCAAGGGAGCTCTGGGGGAGCCGAGGCGGCTCCCCGCCCGAGGCCGAGGAGTGGCCGAGGTGGCAAAAGGCTGTAGGCGATGTCCAGAGCAAACCCACGTTGGGGCTGGCGTTCGTTCACTGGTACACCGTCATTTGCCAGGGGGGCAGCTTCCAGAGCCTTGCCTTGTCGTGTGTGTGAGCGAGAGCTCCCAGGCCAAGAGCGCCGAAGCTCAGTATGTATATGTGGCTCGATCCCACCTGTGAAACGGATGCCCTTGGATGCCAAAGCAGGCTCCTCCACACACGAGGACGCCTTTGGCATGAGTGGAAAGCAGGGGAAAGCCCCTGCACACCACTGGGGCCAAGGCCGCATTGGGCAGCCAGGGGCTTGCTTGCCCCGCCTGACTCTTCGGAGAGGCCTAGCTGGGGAGGAGGCTAGGCTTGCCTTCCGAGGCACGCGCGCAGTGTGTGGCTGGTGTTCACTCGATGAGGAGAAGGGAATTTGCCTGGAGGGAGCTTCCAGCCTCCGTGGTTGTGGGGTTTGTGAGACAGCCACCAGGCACTGAGGGCCCTTACCTTGCTTAGAGAGGATGTTTCCTACTTTGGGAAGAAGGCCTTTGGGGGCCCAACCGGGGTGCTCCCCCCGGGTGAGTCCGTTTGGCGTGAGTTCCAAGCCACGGCGGCCGCCGGCACACCACCAGGGCATAGGGAATTTTGGTCAGCCGAGGGGCTGCCTCGCCCCAGGCATAAGAAAGGCCCTGTGGGACAAAGGCTAGGGTTGCTTTCCGGAGGAGTCCCACATTGGGGCTGGTAGTGGCCAGGAGGCAGCGTCCAGACCCTTGTTTGGCCATGAGCGTGAGGCAGGTCCCAGGCCAAGAGCACCCTTGGGCAGTGTATGCGGCTCGACCTCACGCGGGAAAGGTATGCTTTTTCCAAGCCAAACCAGGCTTCTCCACACGCGAGGACGCCTTTGGAGGGATTTTCAAGCGATGGACACGCCCTGCCCTGCGTCACAACCAGGGCCAAGGGCGCGTCCGGGAGCCCGGGGCCTGCTTCCCACGCCTTATAGGAGAGGCCCAGGCGGGAACAAGGCTAGGGCCGCTTTCCGGAGCAAACCCGCCTCGGGGCAGGTGTTCCTCCACGGATTAGCATATCCTTTGACAGGAGGCCGCTTCCAGGCTCTGGCATTGTGGAGGTTGTGGGCCAGTTAACGTCCCAGATCGCCCCCGGCTCGGCACCGTGTGGCTGTATCGCCCTTGGGAAACGTGTGCATTGCCGAACCACATCGGGCTTCTCCACACAAGGGGAGCTGTTTGGAGGGATTCTCGAGCCAGGGCAATCCCCTGCACGCAAGCAGGGTGAAGGGAGCCTTGGGGAGCCTGGTGCCTGCCTCGCCTGATGTCCAGCAGAGGCCTTGCTGGAGAAAAGGCCAGGGCCGCTGTCCGGAGCAACCCCACACGGAGGCTGGGGTTCATTCACGGAGTAGACTGCCCGTGGCCCGGAGGCATCTGCCAGTCTCTTCTGGGGTCCAGTGAGTGGGGGATCGACCAGGCCAAGAGCACCCAAGCTTGCTGTGTGGTGTTGTCCCCTGCTTGGGAAGTGCATGCTTTTTCCGCCCACACCAGGCCTCGCCACACTCGTGGGCACGTTTGGAGTGCAGATCAAGCCCTGGCCACCCCCGGCCGACAACCGCGGCCAAGGGCGCATTGGGCAGGCTGGCGCCGTCGTTGCCGCAGCTATAGGAGAAGCCTAGCTGGGAAAAAGTCTAGGGTGGCTTTCGGGAGCAAAGCCCCATTGAGGCTGGTGTTTGGCCTCCGAGCCGAACATAGGTTTCCACGAGGCAGAGTGCGGGCTCCTGTTTCGCTTGAGTGCGTGAGCTGGGTAGCAGGCCAAGACGGCCCTGGCTCGGTGTAACCTGCTGCATCCCGCCTGGGAAGTGTCAGCATTTTCAAACCAAGCCAGGCTTCCCCACACAAGAGCCCGCGCTTGGAGTGCCTTGCACGCAGTGGGAAATCCCTTGCACACACCCGGGGCCAAGGGAGCCCTGGGGAGCCAGGGGCCTGTCTGGCCTGAGCTTGCCAGAGGCCTACGTGCGACCACGGCTAGGGTGGCTTGGCACATCACAACCACATTGGGGCTGGCGTTGGTTCCCTGAGTAGGCCAGCGCTCGCCAGGAGACAGCCGTCCGCCTCTTCTTTGGTCGAGTGTGTCAGAGTGCCCCCAGGCCAGGATTGCCCTGGCTCAGCAGAGGCCCCTGCAGGCCGCTTGGGACACGTATGGGTTTTCAGACCAAATCAGGCTTCTCCCCCCCAAGAGGACAGGTTTGGAGGGATTTTCAAACCCGGGGAGGCCCTGGCACACCACCGGGGCAAAGGGTGCATTGGGCAGCCGGCTGCCCGCTTCGCCTGAGTCTTCGGAGAGGCCTGGCTGGGCCAAAGGCTAGGCTTGCGCTCGGAAGCACGCCCCCCACTGCGGCGGGTGTTCGTTGGCTGAGCAGAATGTAAAATTGGCCAAGAGGACGCTTCCACCCTCTCTCTGGGTGTGTGGCGTTTGTGAGACCGCCACCAGGTGTGGCTCGCCCTTCCCTTGCTAAGCGATGATGCGTCCGACTTTCGAAAGAAGGCCTTTGGGGGGCCACATCCGGGGGCTCCCCGCAGGTGAGTCCGTTTGGAGTGATTTTCAAGCAATGGCAACCCCCTGCACACAACCAGGGCCAAGGGAGCTCTGGGGGAGCCGAGGCGGCTCCCCGCCCGAGGCCGAGGAGTGGCCGAGGTGGCAAAAGGCTGTAGGCGATGTCCAGAGCAAACCCACGTTGGGGCTGGCGTTCGTTCACTGGTACACCGTCATTTGCCAGGGGGGCAGCTTCCAGAGCCTTGCCTTGTCGTGTGTGTGAGCGAGAGCTCCCAGGCCAAGAGCGCCGAAGCTCAGTATGTATATGTGGCTCGATCCCACCTGTGAAACGGATGCCCTTGGATGCCAAAGCAGGCTCCTCCACACACGAGGACGCCTTTGGCATGAGTGGAAAGCAGGGGAAAGCCCCTGCACACCACTGGGGCCAAGGCCGCATTGGGCAGCCAGGGGCTTGCTTGCCCCGCCTGACTCTTCGGAGAGGCCTAGCTGGGGAGGAGGCTAGGCTTGCCTTCCGAGGCACGCGCGCAGTGTGTGGCTGGTGTTCACTCGATGAGGAGAAGGGAATTTGCCTGGAGGGAGCTTCCAGCCTCCGTGGTTGTGGGGTTTGTGAGACAGCCACCAGGCACTGAGGGCCCTTACCTTGCTTAGAGAGGATGTTTCCTACTTTGGGAAGAAGGCCTTTGGGGGCCCAACCGGGGTGCTCCCCCCGGGTGAGTCCGTTTGGCGTGAGTTCCAAGCCACGGCGGCCGCCGGCACACCACCAGGGCATAGGGAATTTTGGTCAGCCGAGGGGCTGCCTCGCCCCAGGCATAAGAAAGGCCCTGTGGGACAAAGGCTAGGGTTGCTTTCCGGAGGAGTCCCACATTGGGGCTGGTAGTGGCCAGGAGGCAGCGTCCAGACCCTTGTTTGGCCATGAGCGTGAGGCAGGTCCCAGGCCAAGAGCACCCTTGGGCAGTGTATGCGGCTCGACCTCACGCGGGAAAGGTATGCTTTTTCCAAGCCAAACCAGGCTTCTCCACACGCGAGGACGCCTTTGGAGGGATTTTCAAGCGATGGACACGCCCTGCCCTGCGTCACAACCAGGGCCAAGGGCGCGTCCGGGAGCCCGGGGCCTGCTTCCCACGCCTTATAGGAGAGGCCCAGGCGGGAACTAGGCTAGGGCCGCTTTCCGGAGCAAACCCGCCTCGGGGCAGGTGTTCCTCCACGGATTAGCATATCCTTTGACAGGAGGCCGCTTCCAGGCTCTGGCATTGTGGAGGTTGTGGGCCAGTTAACGTCCCAGATCGCCCCCGGCTCGGCACCGTGTGGCTGTATCGCCCTTGGGAAACGTGTGCATTGCCGAACCACATCGGGCTTCTCCACACAAGGGGAGCTGTTTGGAGGGATTCTCGAGCCAGGGCAATCCCCTGCACGCAAGCAGGGTGAAGGGAGCCTTGGGGAGCCTGGTGCCTGCCTCGCCTGATGTCCAGCAGAGGCCTTGCTGGAGAAAAGGCCAGGGCCGCTGTCCGGAGCAACCCCACACGGAGGCTGGGGTTCATTCACGGAGTAGACTGCCCGTGGCCCGGAGGCATCTGCCAGTCTCTTCTGGGGTCCAGTGAGTGGGGGATCGACCAGGCCAAGAGCACCCAAGCTTGCTGTGTGGTGTTGTCCCCTGCTTGGGAAGTGCATGCTTTTTCCGCCCACACCAGGCCTCGCCACACTCGTGGGCACGTTTGGAGTGCAGATCAAGCCCTGGCCACCCCCGGCCGACAACCGCGGCCAAGGGCGCATTGGGCAGGCTGGCGCCGTCGTTGCCGCAGCTATAGGAGAAGCCTAGCTGGGAAAAAGTCTAGGGTGGCTTTCGGGAGCAAAGCCCCATTGAGGCTGGTGTTTGGCCTCCGAGCCGAACATAGGTTTCCACGAGGCAGAGTGCGGGCTCCTGTTTCGCTTGAGTGCGTGAGCTGGGTAGCAGGCCAAGACGGCCCTGGCTCGGTGTAACCTGCTGCATCCCGCCTGGGAAGTGTCAGCATTTTCAAACCAAGCCAGGCTTCCCCACACAAGAGCCCGCGCTTGGAGTGCCTTGCACGCAGTGGGAAAGCCCTTGCACACACCCGGGGCCAAGGGAGCCCTGGGGAGCCAGGGGCCTGTCTGGCCTGAGCTTGCCAGAGGCCTACGTGCGACCACGGCTAGGGTGGCTTGGCACATCACAACCACATTGGGGCTGGCGTTGGTTCCCTGAGTAGGCCAGCGCTCGCCAGGAGACAGCCGTCCGCCTCTTCTTTGGTCGAGTGTGTCAGAGTGCCCCCAGGCCAGGATTGCCCTGGCTCAGCAGAGGCCCCTGCAGGCCGCTTGGGACACGTATGGGTTTTCAGACCAAATCAGGCTTCTCCCCCCCAAGAGGACAGGTTTGGAGGGATTTTCAAACCCGGGGAGGCCCTGGCACACCACCGGGGCAAAGGGTGCATTGGGCAGCCGGCTGCCCGCTTCGCCTGAGTCTTCGGAGAGGCCTGGCTGGGCCAAAGGCTAGGCTTGCGCTCGGAAGCACGCCCCCCACTGCGGCGGGTGTTCGTTGGCTGAGCAGAATGTAAAATTGGCCAAGAGGACGCTTCCACCCTCTCTCTGGGTGTGTGGCGTTTGTGAGACCGCCACCAGGTGTGGCTCGCCCTTCCCTTGCTAAGCGATGATGCGTCCGACTTTCGAAAGAAGGCCTTTGGGGGGCCACATCCGGGGGCTCCCCGCAGGTGAGTCCGTTTGGAGTGATTTTCAAGCAATGGCAACCCCCTGCACACAACCAGGGCCAAGGGAGCTCTGGGGGAGCCGAGGCGGCTCCCCGCCCGAGGCCGAGGAGTGGCCGAGGTGGCAAAAGGCTGTAGGCGATGTCCAGAGCAAACCCACGTTGGGGCTGGCGTTCGTTCACTGGTACACCGTCATTTGCCAGGGGGGCAGCTTCCAGAGCCTTGCCTTGTCGTGTGTGTGAGCGAGAGCTCCCAGGCCAAGAGCGCCGAAGCTCAGTATGTATATGTGGCTCGATCCCACCTGTGAAACGGATGCCCTTGGATGCCAAAGCAGGCTCCTCCACACACGAGGACGCCTTTGGCATGAGTGGAAAGCAGGGGAAAGCCCCTGCACACCACTGGGGCCAAGGCCGCATTGGGCAGCCAGGGGCTTGCTTGCCCCGCCTGACTCTTCGGAGAGGCCTAGCTGGGGAGGAGGCTAGGCTTGCCTTCCGAGGCACGCGCGCAGTGTGTGGCTGGTGTTCACTCGATGAGGAGAAGGGAATTTGCCTGGAGGGAGCTTCCAGCCTCCGTGGTTGTGGGGTTTGTGAGACAGCCACCAGGCACTGAGGGCCCTTACCTTGCTTAGAGAGGATGTTTCCTACTTTGGGAAGAAGGCCTTTGGGGGCCCAACCGGGGTGCTCCCCCCGGGTGAGTCCGTTTGGCGTGAGTTCCAAGCCACGGCGGCCGCCGGCACACCACCAGGGCATAGGGAATTTTGGTCAGCCGAGGGGCTGCCTCGCCCCAGGCATAAGAAAGGCCCTGTGGGACAAAGGCTAGGGTTGCTTTCCGGAGGAGTCCCACATTGGGGCTGGTAGTGGCCAGGAGGCAGCGTCCAGACCCTTGTTTGGCCATGAGCGTGAGGCAGGTCCCAGGCCAAGAGCACCCTTGGGCAGTGTATGCGGCTCGACCTCACGCGGGAAAGGTATGCTTTTTCCAAGCCAAACCAGGCTTCTCCACACGCGAGGACGCCTTTGGAGGGATTTTCAAGCGATGGACACGCCCTGCCCTGCGTCACAACCAGGGCCAAGGGCGCGTCCGGGAGCCCGGGGCCTGCTTCCCACGCCTTATAGGAGAGGCCCAGGCGGGAACTAGGCTAGGGCCGCTTTCCGGAGCAAACCCGCCTCGGGGCAGGTGTTCCTCCACGGATTAGCATATCCTTTGACAGGAGGCCGCTTCCAGGCTCTGGCATTGTGGAGGTTGTGGGCCAGTTAACGTCCCAGATCGCCCCCGGCTCGGCACCGTGTGGCTGTATCGCCCTTGGGAAACGTGTGCATTGCCGAACCACATCGGGCTTCTCCACACAAGGGGAGCTGTTTGGAGGGATTCTCGAGCCAGGGCAATCCCCTGCACGCAAGCAGGGTGAAGGGAGCCTTGGGGAGCCTGGTGCCTGCCTCGCCTGATGTCCAGCAGAGGCCTTGCTGGAGAAAAGGCCAGGGCCGCTGTCCGGAGCAACCCCACACGGAGGCTGGGGTTCATTCACGGAGTAGACTGCCCGTGGCCCGGAGGCATCTGCCAGTCTCTTCTGGGGTCCAGTGAGTGGGGGATCGACCAGGCCAAGAGCACCCAAGCTTGCTGTGTGGTGTTGTCCCCTGCTTGGGAAGTGCATGCTTTTTCCGCCCACACCAGGCCTCGCCACACTCGTGGGCACGTTTGGAGTGCAGATCAAGCCCTGGCCACCCCCGGCCGACAACCGCGGCCAAGGGCGCATTGGGCAGGCTGGCGCCGTCGTTGCCGCAGCTATAGGAGAAGCCTAGCTGGGAAAAAGTCTAGGGTGGCTTTCGGGAGCAAAGCCCCATTGAGGCTGGTGTTTGGCCTCCGAGCCGAACATAGGTTTCCACGAGGCAGAGTGCGGGCTCCTGTTTCGCTTGAGTGCGTGAGCTGGGTAGCAGGCCAAGACGGCCCTGGCTCGGTGTAACCTGCTGCATCCCGCCTGGGAAGTGTCAGCATTTTCAAACCAAGCCAGGCTTCCCCACACAAGAGCCCGCGCTTGGAGTGCCTTGCACGCAGTGGGAAAGCCCTTGCACACACCCGGGGCCAAGGGAGCCCTGGGGAGCCAGGGGCCTGTCTGGCCTGAGCTTGCCAGAGGCCTACGTGCGACCACGGCTAGGGTGGCTTGGCACATCACAACCACATTGGGGCTGGCGTTGGTTCCCTGAGTAGGCCAGCGCTCGCCAGGAGACAGCCGTCCGCCTCTTCTTTGGTCGAGTGTGTCAGAGTGCCCCCAGGCCAGGATTGCCCTGGCTCAGCAGAGGCCCCTGCAGGCCGCTTGGGACACGTATGGGTTTTCAGACCAAATCAGGCTTCTCCCCCCCAAGAGGACAGGTTTGGAGGGATTTTCAAACCCGGGGAGGCCCTGGCACACCACCGGGGCAAAGGGTGCATTGGGCAGCCGGCTGCCCGCTTCGCCTGAGTCTTCGGAGAGGCCTGGCTGGGCCAAAGGCTAGGCTTGCGCTCGGAAGCACGCCCCCCACTGCGGCGGGTGTTCGTTGGCTGAGCAGAATGTAAAATTGGCCAAGAGGACGCTTCCACCCTCTCTCTGGGTGTGTGGCGTTTGTGAGACCGCCACCAGGTGTGGCTCGCCCTTCCCTTGCTAAGCGATGATGCGTCCGACTTTCGAAAGAAGGCCTTTGGGGGGCCACATCCGGGGGCTCCCCGCAGGTGAGTCCGTTTGGAGTGATTTTCAAGCAATGGCAACCCCCTGCACACAACCAGGGCCAAGGGAGCTCTGGGGGAGCCGAGGCGGCTCCCCGCCCGAGGCCGAGGAGTGGCCGAGGTGGCAAAAGGCTGTAGGCGATGTCCAGAGCAAACCCACGTTGGGGCTGGCGTTCGTTCACTGGTACACCGTCATTTGCCAGGGGGGCAGCTTCCAGAGCCTTGCCTTGTCGTGTGTGTGAGCGAGAGCTCCCAGGCCAAGAGCGCCGAAGCTCAGTATGTATATGTGGCTCGATCCCACCTGTGAAACGGATGCCCTTGGATGCCAAAGCAGGCTCCTCCACACACGAGGACGCCTTTGGCATGAGTGGAAAGCAGGGGAAAGCCCCTGCACACCACTGGGGCCAAGGCCGCATTGGGCAGCCAGGGGCTTGCTTGCCCCGCCTGACTCTTCGGAGAGGCCTAGCTGGGGAGGAGGCTAGGCTTGCCTTCCGAGGCACGCGCGCAGTGTGTGGCTGGTGTTCACTCGATGAGGAGAAGGGAATTTGCCTGGAGGGAGCTTCCAGCCTCCGTGGTTGTGGGGTTTGTGAGACAGCCACCAGGCACTGAGGGCCCTTACCTTGCTTAGAGAGGATGTTTCCTACTTTGGGAAGAAGGCCTTTGGGGGCCCAACCGGGGTGCTCCCCCCGGGTGAGTCCGTTTGGCGTGAGTTCCAAGCCACGGCGGCCGCCGGCACACCACCAGGGCATAGGGAATTTTGGTCAGCCGAGGGGCTGCCTCGCCCCAGGCATAAGAAAGGCCCTGTGGGACAAAGGCTAGGGTTGCTTTCCGGAGGAGTCCCACATTGGGGCTGGTAGTGGCCAGGAGGCAGCGTCCAGACCCTTGTTTGGCCATGAGCGTGAGGCAGGTCCCAGGCCAAGAGCACCCTTGGGCAGTGTATGCGGCTCGACCTCACGCGGGAAAGGTATGCTTTTTCCAAGCCAAACCAGGCTTCTCCACACGCGAGGACGCCTTTGGAGGGATTTTCAAGCGATGGACACGCCCTGCCCTGCGTCACAACCAGGGCCAAGGGCGCGTCCGGGAGCCCGGGGCCTGCTTCCCACGCCTTATAGGAGAGGCCCAGGCGGGAACTAGGCTAGGGCCGCTTTCCGGAGCAAACCCGCCTCGGGGCAGGTGTTCCTCCACGGATTAGCATATCCTTTGACAGGAGGCCGCTTCCAGGCTCTGGCATTGTGGAGGTTGTGGGCCAGTTAACGTCCCAGATCGCCCCCGGCTCGGCACCGTGTGGCTGTATCGCCCTTGGGAAACGTGTGCATTGCCGAACCACATCGGGCTTCTCCACACAAGGGGAGCTGTTTGGAGGGATTCTCGAGCCAGGGCAATCCCCTGCACGCAAGCAGGGTGAAGGGAGCCTTGGGGAGCCTGGTGCCTGCCTCGCCTGATGTCCAGCAGAGGCCTTGCTGGAGAAAAGGCCAGGGCCGCTGTCCGGAGCAACCCCACACGGAGGCTGGGGTTCATTCACGGAGTAGACTGCCCGTGGCCCGGAGGCATCTGCCAGTCTCTTCTGGGGTCCAGTGAGTGGGGGATCGACCAGGCCAAGAGCACCCAAGCTTGCTGTGTGGTGTTGTCCCCTGCTTGGGAAGTGCATGCTTTTTCCGCCCACACCAGGCCTCGCCACACTCGTGGGCACGTTTGGAGTGCAGATCAAGCCCTGGCCACCCCCGGCCGACAACCGCGGCCAAGGGCGCATTGGGCAGGCTGGCGCCGTCGTTGCCGCAGCTATAGGAGAAGCCTAGCTGGGAAAAAGTCTAGGGTGGCTTTCGGGAGCAAAGCCCCATTGAGGCTGGTGTTTGGCCTCCGAGCCGAACATAGGTTTCCACGAGGCAGAGTGCGGGCTCCTGTTTCGCTTGAGTGCGTGAGCTGGGTAGCAGGCCAAGACGGCCCTGGCTCGGTGTAACCTGCTGCATCCCGCCTGGGAAGTGTCAGCATTTTCAAACCAAGCCAGGCTTCCCCACACAAGAGCCCGCGCTTGGAGTGCCTTGCACGCAGTGGGAAAGCCCTTGCACACACCCGGGGCCAAGGGAGCCCTGGGGAGCCAGGGGCCTGTCTGGCCTGAGCTTGCCAGAGGCCTACGTGCGACCACGGCTAGGGTGGCTTGGCACATCACAACCACATTGGGGCTGGCGTTGGTTCCCTGAGTAGGCCAGCGCTCGCCAGGAGACAGCCGTCCGCCTCTTCTTTGGTCGAGTGTGTCAGAGTGCCCCCAGGCCAGGATTGCCCTGGCTCAGCAGAGGCCCCTGCAGGCCGCTTGGGACACGTATGGGTTTTCAGACCAAATCAGGCTTCTCCCCCCCAAGAGGACAGGTTTGGAGGGATTTTCAAACCCGGGGAGGCCCTGGCACACCACCGGGGCAAAGGGTGCATTGGGCAGCCGGCTGCCCGCTTCGCCTGAGTCTTCGGAGAGGCCTGGCTGGGCCAAAGGCTAGGCTTGCGCTCGGAAGCACGCCCCCCACTGCGGCGGGTGTTCGTTGGCTGAGCAGAATGTAAAATTGGCCAAGAGGACGCTTCCACCCTCTCTCTGGGTGTGTGGCGTTTGTGAGACCGCCACCAGGTGTGGCTCGCCCTTCCCTTGCTAAGCGATGATGCGTCCGACTTTCGAAAGAAGGCCTTTGGGGGGCCACATCCGGGGGCTCCCCGCAGGTGAGTCCGTTTGGAGTGATTTTCAAGCAATGGCAACCCCCTGCACACAACCAGGGCCAAGGGAGCTCTGGGGGAGCCGAGGCGGCTCCCCGCCCGAGGCCGAGGAGTGGCCGAGGTGGCAAAAGGCTGTAGGCGATGTCCAGAGCAAACCCACGTTGGGGCTGGCGTTCGTTCACTGGTACACCGTCATTTGCCAGGGGGGCAGCTTCCAGAGCCTTGCCTTGTCGTGTGTGTGAGCGAGAGCTCCCAGGCCAAGAGCGCCGAAGCTCAGTATGTATATGTGGCTCGATCCCACCTGTGAAACGGATGCCCTTGGATGCCAAAGCAGGCTCCTCCACACACGAGGACGCCTTTGGCATGAGTGGAAAGCAGGGGAAAGCCCCTGCACACCACTGGGGCCAAGGCCGCATTGGGCAGCCAGGGGCTTGCTTGCCCCGCCTGACTCTTCGGAGAGGCCTAGCTGGGGAGGAGGCTAGGCTTGCCTTCCGAGGCACGCGCGCAGTGTGTGGCTGGTGTTCACTCGATGAGGAGAAGGGAATTTGCCTGGAGGGAGCTTCCAGCCTCCGTGGTTGTGGGGTTTGTGAGACAGCCACCAGGCACTGAGGGCCCTTACCTTGCTTAGAGAGGATGTTTCCTACTTTGGGAAGAAGGCCTTTGGGGGCCCAACCGGGGTGCTCCCCCCGGGTGAGTCCGTTTGGCGTGAGTTCCAAGCCACGGCGGCCGCCGGCACACCACCAGGGCATAGGGAATTTTGGTCAGCCGAGGGGCTGCCTCGCCCCAGGCATAAGAAAGGCCCTGTGGGACAAAGGCTAGGGTTGCTTTCCGGAGGAGTCCCACATTGGGGCTGGTAGTGGCCAGGAGGCAGCGTCCAGACCCTTGTTTGGCCATGAGCGTGAGGCAGGTCCCAGGCCAAGAGCACCCTTGGGCAGTGTATGCGGCTCGACCTCACGCGGGAAAGGTATGCTTTTTCCAAGCCAAACCAGGCTTCTCCACACGCGAGGACGCCTTTGGAGGGATTTTCAAGCGATGGACACGCCCTGCCCTGCGTCACAACCAGGGCCAAGGGCGCGTCCGGGAGCCCGGGGCCTGCTTCCCACGCCTTATAGGAGAGGCCCAGGCGGGAACTAGGCTAGGGCCGCTTTCCGGAGCAAACCCGCCTCGGGGCAGGTGTTCCTCCACGGATTAGCATATCCTTTGACAGGAGGCCGCTTCCAGGCTCTGGCATTGTGGAGGTTGTGGGCCAGTTAACGTCCCAGATCGCCCCCGGCTCGGCACCGTGTGGCTGTATCGCCCTTGGGAAACGTGTGCATTGCCGAACCACATCGGGCTTCTCCACACAAGGGGAGCTGTTTGGAGGGATTCTCGAGCCAGGGCAATCCCCTGCACGCAAGCAGGGTGAAGGGAGCCTTGGGGAGCCTGGTGCCTGCCTCGCCTGATGTCCAGCAGAGGCCTTGCTGGAGAAAAGGCCAGGGCCGCTGTCCGGAGCAACCCCACACGGAGGCTGGGGTTCATTCACGGAGTAGACTGCCCGTGGCCCGGAGGCATCTGCCAGTCTCTTCTGGGGTCCAGTGAGTGGGGGATCGACCAGGCCAAGAGCACCCAAGCTTGCTGTGTGGTGTTGTCCCCTGCTTGGGAAGTGCATGCTTTTTCCGCCCACACCAGGCCTCGCCACACTCGTGGGCACGTTTGGAGTGCAGATCAAGCCCTGGCCACCCCCGGCCGACAACCGCGGCCAAGGGCGCATTGGGCAGGCTGGCGCCGTCGTTGCCGCAGCTATAGGAGAAGCCTAGCTGGGAAAAAGTCTAGGGTGGCTTTCGGGAGCAAAGCCCCATTGAGGCTGGTGTTTGGCCTCCGAGCCGAACATAGGTTTCCACGAGGCAGAGTGCGGGCTCCTGTTTCGCTTGAGTGCGTGAGCTGGGTAGCAGGCCAAGACGGCCCTGGCTCGGTGTAACCTGCTGCATCCCGCCTGGGAAGTGTCAGCATTTTCAAACCAAGCCAGGCTTCCCCACACAAGAGCCCGCGCTTGGAGTGCCTTGCACGCAGTGGGAAAGCCCTTGCACACACCCGGGGCCAAGGGAGCCCTGGGGAGCCAGGGGCCTGTCTGGCCTGAGCTTGCCAGAGGCCTACGTGCGACCACGGCTAGGGTGGCTTGGCACATCACAACCACATTGGGGCTGGCGTTGGTTCCCTGAGTAGGCCAGCGCTCGCCAGGAGACAGCCGTCCGCCTCTTCTTTGGTCGAGTGTGTCAGAGTGCCCCCAGGCCAGGATTGCCCTGGCTCAGCAGAGGCCCCTGCAGGCCGCTTGGGACACGTATGGGTTTTCAGACCAAATCAGGCTTCTCCCCCCCAAGAGGACAGGTTTGGAGGGATTTTCAAACCCGGGGAGGCCCTGGCACACCACCGGGGCAAAGGGTGCATTGGGCAGCCGGCTGCCCGCTTCGCCTGAGTCTTCGGAGAGGCCTGGCTGGGCCAAAGGCTAGGCTTGCGCTCGGAAGCACGCCCCCCACTGCGGCGGGTGTTCGTTGGCTGAGCAGAATGTAAAATTGGCCAAGAGGACGCTTCCACCCTCTCTCTGGGTGTGTGGCGTTTGTGAGACCGCCACCAGGTGTGGCTCGCCCTTCCCTTGCTAAGCGATGATGCGTCCGACTTTCGAAAGAAGGCCTTTGGGGGGCCACATCCGGGGGCTCCCCGCAGGTGAGTCCGTTTGGAGTGATTTTCAAGCAATGGCAACCCCCTGCACACAACCAGGGCCAAGGGAGCTCTGGGGGAGCCGAGGCGGCTCCCCGCCCGAGGCCGAGGAGTGGCCGAGGTGGCAAAAGGCTGTAGGCGATGTCCAGAGCAAACCCACGTTGGGGCTGGCGTTCGTTCACTGGTACACCGTCATTTGCCAGGGGGGCAGCTTCCAGAGCCTTGCCTTGTCGTGTGTGTGAGCGAGAGCTCCCAGGCCAAGAGCGCCGAAGCTCAGTATGTATATGTGGCTCGATCCCACCTGTGAAACGGATGCCCTTGGATGCCAAAGCAGGCTCCTCCACACACGAGGACGCCTTTGGCATGAGTGGAAAGCAGGGGAAAGCCCCTGCACACCACTGGGGCCAAGGCCGCATTGGGCAGCCAGGGGCTTGCTTGCCCCGCCTGACTCTTCGGAGAGGCCTAGCTGGGGAGGAGGCTAGGCTTGCCTTCCGAGGCACGCGCGCAGTGTGTGGCTGGTGTTCACTCGATGAGGAGAAGGGAATTTGCCTGGAGGGAGCTTCCAGCCTCCGTGGTTGTGGGGTTTGTGAGACAGCCACCAGGCACTGAGGGCCCTTACCTTGCTTAGAGAGGATGTTTCCTACTTTGGGAAGAAGGCCTTTGGGGGCCCAACCGGGGTGCTCCCCCCGGGTGAGTCCGTTTGGCGTGAGTTCCAAGCCACGGCGGCCGCCGGCACACCACCAGGGCATAGGGAATTTTGGTCAGCCGAGGGGCTGCCTCGCCCCAGGCATAAGAAAGGCCCTGTGGGACAAAGGCTAGGGTTGCTTTCCGGAGGAGTCCCACATTGGGGCTGGTAGTGGCCAGGAGGCAGCGTCCAGACCCTTGTTTGGCCATGAGCGTGAGGCAGGTCCCAGGCCAAGAGCACCCTTGGGCAGTGTATGCGGCTCGACCTCACGCGGGAAAGGTATGCTTTTTCCAAGCCAAACCAGGCTTCTCCACACGCGAGGACGCCTTTGGAGGGATTTTCAAGCGATGGACACGCCCTGCCCTGCGTCACAACCAGGGCCAAGGGCGCGTCCGGGAGCCCGGGGCCTGCTTCCCACGCCTTATAGGAGAGGCCCAGGCGGGAACTAGGCTAGGGCCGCTTTCCGGAGCAAACCCGCCTCGGGGCAGGTGTTCCTCCACGGATTAGCATATCCTTTGACAGGAGGCCGCTTCCAGGCTCTGGCATTGTGGAGGTTGTGGGCCAGTTAACGTCCCAGATCGCCCCCGGCTCGGCACCGTGTGGCTGTATCGCCCTTGGGAAACGTGTGCATTGCCGAACCACATCGGGCTTCTCCACACAAGGGGAGCTGTTTGGAGGGATTCTCGAGCCAGGGCAATCCCCTGCACGCAAGCAGGGTGAAGGGAGCCTTGGGGAGCCTGGTGCCTGCCTCGCCTGATGTCCAGCAGAGGCCTTGCTGGAGAAAAGGCCAGGGCCGCTGTCCGGAGCAACCCCACACGGAGGCTGGGGTTCATTCACGGAGTAGACTGCCCGTGGCCCGGAGGCATCTGCCAGTCTCTTCTGGGGTCCAGTGAGTGGGGGATCGACCAGGCCAAGAGCACCCAAGCTTGCTGTGTGGTGTTGTCCCCTGCTTGGGAAGTGCATGCTTTTTCCGCCCACACCAGGCCTCGCCACACTCGTGGGCACGTTTGGAGTGCAGATCAAGCCCTGGCCACCCCCGGCCGACAACCGCGGCCAAGGGCGCATTGGGCAGGCTGGCGCCGTCGTTGCCGCAGCTATAGGAGAAGCCTAGCTGGGAAAAAGTCTAGGGTGGCTTTCGGGAGCAAAGCCCCATTGAGGCTGGTGTTTGGCCTCCGAGCCGAACATAGGTTTCCACGAGGCAGAGTGCGGGCTCCTGTTTCGCTTGAGTGCGTGAGCTGGGTAGCAGGCCAAGACGGCCCTGGCTCGGTGTAACCTGCTGCATCCCGCCTGGGAAGTGTCAGCATTTTCAAACCAAGCCAGGCTTCCCCACACAAGAGCCCGCGCTTGGAGTGCCTTGCACGCAGTGGGAAAGCCCTTGCACACACCCGGGGCCAAGGGAGCCCTGGGGAGCCAGGGGCCTGTCTGGCCTGAGCTTGCCAGAGGCCTACGTGCGACCACGGCTAGGGTGGCTTGGCACATCACAACCACATTGGGGCTGGCGTTGGTTCCCTGAGTAGGCCAGCGCTCGCCAGGAGACAGCCGTCCGCCTCTTCTTTGGTCGAGTGTGTCAGAGTGCCCCCAGGCCAGGATTGCCCTGGCTCAGCAGAGGCCCCTGCAGGCCGCTTGGGACACGTATGGGTTTTCAGACCAAATCAGGCTTCTCCCCCCCAAGAGGACAGGTTTGGAGGGATTTTCAAACCCGGGGAGGCCCTGGCACACCACCGGGGCAAAGGGTGCATTGGGCAGCCGGCTGCCCGCTTCGCCTGAGTCTTCGGAGAGGCCTGGCTGGGCCAAAGGCTAGGCTTGCGCTCGGAAGCACGCCCCCCACTGCGGCGGGTGTTCGTTGGCTGAGCAGAATGTAAAATTGGCCAAGAGGACGCTTCCACCCTCTCTCTGGGTGTGTGGCGTTTGTGAGACCGCCACCAGGTGTGGCTCGCCCTTCCCTTGCTAAGCGATGATGCGTCCGACTTTCGAAAGAAGGCCTTTGGGGGGCCACATCCGGGGGCTCCCCGCAGGTGAGTCCGTTTGGAGTGATTTTCAAGCAATGGCAACCCCCTGCACACAACCAGGGCCAAGGGAGCTCTGGGGGAGCCGAGGCGGCTCCCCGCCCGAGGCCGAGGAGTGGCCGAGGTGGCAAAAGGCTGTAGGCGATGTCCAGAGCAAACCCACGTTGGGGCTGGCGTTCGTTCACTGGTACACCGTCATTTGCCAGGGGGGCAGCTTCCAGAGCCTTGCCTTGTCGTGTGTGTGAGCGAGAGCTCCCAGGCCAAGAGCGCCGAAGCTCAGTATGTATATGTGGCTCGATCCCACCTGTGAAACGGATGCCCTTGGATGCCAAAGCAGGCTCCTCCACACACGAGGACGCCTTTGGCATGAGTGGAAAGCAGGGGAAAGCCCCTGCACACCACTGGGGCCAAGGCCGCATTGGGCAGCCAGGGGCTTGCTTGCCCCGCCTGACTCTTCGGAGAGGCCTAGCTGGGGAGGAGGCTAGGCTTGCCTTCCGAGGCACGCGCGCAGTGTGTGGCTGGTGTTCACTCGATGAGGAGAAGGGAATTTGCCTGGAGGGAGCTTCCAGCCTCCGTGGTTGTGGGGTTTGTGAGACAGCCACCAGGCACTGAGGGCCCTTACCTTGCTTAGAGAGGATGTTTCCTACTTTGGGAAGAAGGCCTTTGGGGGCCCAACCGGGGTGCTCCCCCCGGGTGAGTCCGTTTGGCGTGAGTTCCAAGCCACGGCGGCCGCCGGCACACCACCAGGGCATAGGGAATTTTGGTCAGCCGAGGGGCTGCCTCGCCCCAGGCATAAGAAAGGCCCTGTGGGACAAAGGCTAGGGTTGCTTTCCGGAGGAGTCCCACATTGGGGCTGGTAGTGGCCAGGAGGCAGCGTCCAGACCCTTGTTTGGCCATGAGCGTGAGGCAGGTCCCAGGCCAAGAGCACCCTTGGGCAGTGTATGCGGCTCGACCTCACGCGGGAAAGGTATGCTTTTTCCAAGCCAAACCAGGCTTCTCCACACGCGAGGACGCCTTTGGAGGGATTTTCAAGCGATGGACACGCCCTGCCCTGCGTCACAACCAGGGCCAAGGGCGCGTCCGGGAGCCCGGGGCCTGCTTCCCACGCCTTATAGGAGAGGCCCAGGCGGGAACTAGGCTAGGGCCGCTTTCCGGAGCAAACCCGCCTCGGGGCAGGTGTTCCTCCACGGATTAGCATATCCTTTGACAGGAGGCCGCTTCCAGGCTCTGGCATTGTGGAGGTTGTGGGCCAGTTAACGTCCCAGATCGCCCCCGGCTCGGCACCGTGTGGCTGTATCGCCCTTGGGAAACGTGTGCATTGCCGAACCACATCGGGCTTCTCCACACAAGGGGAGCTGTTTGGAGGGATTCTCGAGCCAGGGCAATCCCCTGCACGCAAGCAGGGTGAAGGGAGCCTTGGGGAGCCTGGTGCCTGCCTCGCCTGATGTCCAGCAGAGGCCTTGCTGGAGAAAAGGCCAGGGCCGCTGTCCGGAGCAACCCCACACGGAGGCTGGGGTTCATTCACGGAGTAGACTGCCCGTGGCCCGGAGGCATCTGCCAGTCTCTTCTGGGGTCCAGTGAGTGGGGGATCGACCAGGCCAAGAGCACCCAAGCTTGCTGTGTGGTGTTGTCCCCTGCTTGGGAAGTGCATGCTTTTTCCGCCCACACCAGGCCTCGCCACACTCGTGGGCACGTTTGGAGTGCAGATCAAGCCCTGGCCACCCCCGGCCGACAACCGCGGCCAAGGGCGCATTGGGCAGGCTGGCGCCGTCGTTGCCGCAGCTATAGGAGAAGCCTAGCTGGGAAAAAGTCTAGGGTGGCTTTCGGGAGCAAAGCCCCATTGAGGCTGGTGTTTGGCCTCCGAGCCGAACATAGGTTTCCACGAGGCAGAGTGCGGGCTCCTGTTTCGCTTGAGTGCGTGAGCTGGGTAGCAGGCCAAGACGGCCCTGGCTCGGTGTAACCTGCTGCATCCCGCCTGGGAAGTGTCAGCATTTTCAAACCAAGCCAGGCTTCCCCACACAAGAGCCCGCGCTTGGAGTGCCTTGCACGCAGTGGGAAAGCCCTTGCACACACCCGGGGCCAAGGGAGCCCTGGGGAGCCAGGGGCCTGTCTGGCCTGAGCTTGCCAGAGGCCTACGTGCGACCACGGCTAGGGTGGCTTGGCACATCACAACCACATTGGGGCTGGCGTTGGTTCCCTGAGTAGGCCAGCGCTCGCCAGGAGACAGCCGTCCGCCTCTTCTTTGGTCGAGTGTGTCAGAGTGCCCCCAGGCCAGGATTGCCCTGGCTCAGCAGAGGCCCCTGCAGGCCGCTTGGGACACGTATGGGTTTTCAGACCAAATCAGGCTTCTCCCCCCCAAGAGGACAGGTTTGGAGGGATTTTCAAACCCGGGGAGGCCCTGGCACACCACCGGGGCAAAGGGTGCATTGGGCAGCCGGCTGCCCGCTTCGCCTGAGTCTTCGGAGAGGCCTGGCTGGGCCAAAGGCTAGGCTTGCGCTCGGAAGCACGCCCCCCACTGCGGCGGGTGTTCGTTGGCTGAGCAGAATGTAAAATTGGCCAAGAGGACGCTTCCACCCTCTCTCTGGGTGTGTGGCGTTTGTGAGACCGCCACCAGGTGTGGCTCGCCCTTCCCTTGCTAAGCGATGATGCGTCCGACTTTCGAAAGAAGGCCTTTGGGGGGCCACATCCGGGGGCTCCCCGCAGGTGAGTCCGTTTGGAGTGATTTTCAAGCAATGGCAACCCCCTGCACACAACCAGGGCCAAGGGAGCTCTGGGGGAGCCGAGGCGGCTCCCCGCCCGAGGCCGAGGAGTGGCCGAGGTGGCAAAAGGCTGTAGGCGATGTCCAGAGCAAACCCACGTTGGGGCTGGCGTTCGTTCACTGGTACACCGTCATTTGCCAGGGGGGCAGCTTCCAGAGCCTTGCCTTGTCGTGTGTGTGAGCGAGAGCTCCCAGGCCAAGAGCGCCGAAGCTCAGTATGTATATGTGGCTCGATCCCACCTGTGAAACGGATGCCCTTGGATGCCAAAGCAGGCTCCTCCACACACGAGGACGCCTTTGGCATGAGTGGAAAGCAGGGGAAAGCCCCTGCACACCACTGGGGCCAAGGCCGCATTGGGCAGCCAGGGGCTTGCTTGCCCCGCCTGACTCTTCGGAGAGGCCTAGCTGGGGAGGAGGCTAGGCTTGCCTTCCGAGGCACGCGCGCAGTGTGTGGCTGGTGTTCACTCGATGAGGAGAAGGGAATTTGCCTGGAGGGAGCTTCCAGCCTCCGTGGTTGTGGGGTTTGTGAGACAGCCACCAGGCACTGAGGGCCCTTACCTTGCTTAGAGAGGATGTTTCCTACTTTGGGAAGAAGGCCTTTGGGGGCCCAACCGGGGTGCTCCCCCCGGGTGAGTCCGTTTGGCGTGAGTTCCAAGCCACGGCGGCCGCCGGCACACCACCAGGGCATAGGGAATTTTGGTCAGCCGAGGGGCTGCCTCGCCCCAGGCATAAGAAAGGCCCTGTGGGACAAAGGCTAGGGTTGCTTTCCGGAGGAGTCCCACATTGGGGCTGGTAGTGGCCAGGAGGCAGCGTCCAGACCCTTGTTTGGCCATGAGCGTGAGGCAGGTCCCAGGCCAAGAGCACCCTTGGGCAGTGTATGCGGCTCGACCTCACGCGGGAAAGGTATGCTTTTTCCAAGCCAAACCAGGCTTCTCCACACGCGAGGACGCCTTTGGAGGGATTTTCAAGCGATGGACACGCCCTGCCCTGCGTCACAACCAGGGCCAAGGGCGCGTCCGGGAGCCCGGGGCCTGCTTCCCACGCCTTATAGGAGAGGCCCAGGCGGGAACTAGGCTAGGGCCGCTTTCCGGAGCAAACCCGCCTCGGGGCAGGTGTTCCTCCACGGATTAGCATATCCTTTGACAGGAGGCCGCTTCCAGGCTCTGGCATTGTGGAGGTTGTGGGCCAGTTAACGTCCCAGATCGCCCCCGGCTCGGCACCGTGTGGCTGTATCGCCCTTGGGAAACGTGTGCATTGCCGAACCACATCGGGCTTCTCCACACAAGGGGAGCTGTTTGGAGGGATTCTCGAGCCAGGGCAATCCCCTGCACGCAAGCAGGGTGAAGGGAGCCTTGGGGAGCCTGGTGCCTGCCTCGCCTGATGTCCAGCAGAGGCCTTGCTGGAGAAAAGGCCAGGGCCGCTGTCCGGAGCAACCCCACACGGAGGCTGGGGTTCATTCACGGAGTAGACTGCCCGTGGCCCGGAGGCATCTGCCAGTCTCTTCTGGGGTCCAGTGAGTGGGGGATCGACCAGGCCAAGAGCACCCAAGCTTGCTGTGTGGTGTTGTCCCCTGCTTGGGAAGTGCATGCTTTTTCCGCCCACACCAGGCCTCGCCACACTCGTGGGCACGTTTGGAGTGCAGATCAAGCCCTGGCCACCCCCGGCCGACAACCGCGGCCAAGGGCGCATTGGGCAGGCTGGCGCCGTCGTTGCCGCAGCTATAGGAGAAGCCTAGCTGGGAAAAAGTCTAGGGTGGCTTTCGGGAGCAAAGCCCCATTGAGGCTGGTGTTTGGCCTCCGAGCCGAACATAGGTTTCCACGAGGCAGAGTGCGGGCTCCTGTTTCGCTTGAGTGCGTGAGCTGGGTAGCAGGCCAAGACGGCCCTGGCTCGGTGTAACCTGCTGCATCCCGCCTGGGAAGTGTCAGCATTTTCAAACCAAGCCAGGCTTCCCCACACAAGAGCCCGCGCTTGGAGTGCCTTGCACGCAGTGGGAAAGCCCTTGCACACACCCGGGGCCAAGGGAGCCCTGGGGAGCCAGGGGCCTGTCTGGCCTGAGCTTGCCAGAGGCCTACGTGCGACCACGGCTAGGGTGGCTTGGCACATCACAACCACATTGGGGCTGGCGTTGGTTCCCTGAGTAGGCCAGCGCTCGCCAGGAGACAGCCGTCCGCCTCTTCTTTGGTCGAGTGTGTCAGAGTGCCCCCAGGCCAGGATTGCCCTGGCTCAGCAGAGGCCCCTGCAGGCCGCTTGGGACACGTATGGGTTTTCAGACCAAATCAGGCTTCTCCCCCCCAAGAGGACAGGTTTGGAGGGATTTTCAAACCCGGGGAGGCCCTGGCACACCACCGGGGCAAAGGGTGCATTGGGCAGCCGGCTGCCCGCTTCGCCTGAGTCTTCGGAGAGGCCTGGCTGGGCCAAAGGCTAGGCTTGCGCTCGGAAGCACGCCCCCCACTGCGGCGGGTGTTCGTTGGCTGAGCAGAATGTAAAATTGGCCAAGAGGACGCTTCCACCCTCTCTCTGGGTGTGTGGCGTTTGTGAGACCGCCACCAGGTGTGGCTCGCCCTTCCCTTGCTAAGCGATGATGCGTCCGACTTTCGAAAGAAGGCCTTTGGGGGGCCACATCCGGGGGCTCCCCGCAGGTGAGTCCGTTTGGAGTGATTTTCAAGCAATGGCAACCCCCTGCACACAACCAGGGCCAAGGGAGCTCTGGGGGAGCCGAGGCGGCTCCCCGCCCGAGGCCGAGGAGTGGCCGAGGTGGCAAAAGGCTGTAGGCGATGTCCAGAGCAAACCCACGTTGGGGCTGGCGTTCGTTCACTGGTACACCGTCATTTGCCAGGGGGGCAGCTTCCAGAGCCTTGCCTTGTCGTGTGTGTGAGCGAGAGCTCCCAGGCCAAGAGCGCCGAAGCTCAGTATGTATATGTGGCTCGATCCCACCTGTGAAACGGATGCCCTTGGATGCCAAAGCAGGCTCCTCCACACACGAGGACGCCTTTGGCATGAGTGGAAAGCAGGGGAAAGCCCCTGCACACCACTGGGGCCAAGGCCGCATTGGGCAGCCAGGGGCTTGCTTGCCCCGCCTGACTCTTCGGAGAGGCCTAGCTGGGGAGGAGGCTAGGCTTGCCTTCCGAGGCACGCGCGCAGTGTGTGGCTGGTGTTCACTCGATGAGGAGAAGGGAATTTGCCTGGAGGGAGCTTCCAGCCTCCGTGGTTGTGGGGTTTGTGAGACAGCCACCAGGCACTGAGGGCCCTTACCTTGCTTAGAGAGGATGTTTCCTACTTTGGGAAGAAGGCCTTTGGGGGCCCAACCGGGGTGCTCCCCCCGGGTGAGTCCGTTTGGCGTGAGTTCCAAGCCACGGCGGCCGCCGGCACACCACCAGGGCATAGGGAATTTTGGTCAGCCGAGGGGCTGCCTCGCCCCAGGCATAAGAAAGGCCCTGTGGGACAAAGGCTAGGGTTGCTTTCCGGAGGAGTCCCACATTGGGGCTGGTAGTGGCCAGGAGGCAGCGTCCAGACCCTTGTTTGGCCATGAGCGTGAGGCAGGTCCCAGGCCAAGAGCACCCTTGGGCAGTGTATGCGGCTCGACCTCACGCGGGAAAGGTATGCTTTTTCCAAGCCAAACCAGGCTTCTCCACACGCGAGGACGCCTTTGGAGGGATTTTCAAGCGATGGACACGCCCTGCCCTGCGTCACAACCAGGGCCAAGGGCGCGTCCGGGAGCCCGGGGCCTGCTTCCCACGCCTTATAGGAGAGGCCCAGGCGGGAACTAGGCTAGGGCCGCTTTCCGGAGCAAACCCGCCTCGGGGCAGGTGTTCCTCCACGGATTAGCATATCCTTTGACAGGAGGCCGCTTCCAGGCTCTGGCATTGTGGAGGTTGTGGGCCAGTTAACGTCCCAGATCGCCCCCGGCTCGGCACCGTGTGGCTGTATCGCCCTTGGGAAACGTGTGCATTGCCGAACCACATCGGGCTTCTCCACACAAGGGGAGCTGTTTGGAGGGATTCTCGAGCCAGGGCAATCCCCTGCACGCAAGCAGGGTGAAGGGAGCCTTGGGGAGCCTGGTGCCTGCCTCGCCTGATGTCCAGCAGAGGCCTTGCTGGAGAAAAGGCCAGGGCCGCTGTCCGGAGCAACCCCACACGGAGGCTGGGGTTCATTCACGGAGTAGACTGCCCGTGGCCCGGAGGCATCTGCCAGTCTCTTCTGGGGTCCAGTGAGTGGGGGATCGACCAGGCCAAGAGCACCCAAGCTTGCTGTGTGGTGTTGTCCCCTGCTTGGGAAGTGCATGCTTTTTCCGCCCACACCAGGCCTCGCCACACTCGTGGGCACGTTTGGAGTGCAGATCAAGCCCTGGCCACCCCCGGCCGACAACCGCGGCCAAGGGCGCATTGGGCAGGCTGGCGCCGTCGTTGCCGCAGCTATAGGAGAAGCCTAGCTGGGAAAAAGTCTAGGGTGGCTTTCGGGAGCAAAGCCCCATTGAGGCTGGTGTTTGGCCTCCGAGCCGAACATAGGTTTCCACGAGGCAGAGTGCGGGCTCCTGTTTCGCTTGAGTGCGTGAGCTGGGTAGCAGGCCAAGACGGCCCTGGCTCGGTGTAACCTGCTGCATCCCGCCTGGGAAGTGTCAGCATTTTCAAACCAAGCCAGGCTTCCCCACACAAGAGCCCGCGCTTGGAGTGCCTTGCACGCAGTGGGAAAGCCCTTGCACACACCCGGGGCCAAGGGAGCCCTGGGGAGCCAGGGGCCTCTCTGGCCTGAGCTTGCCAGAGGCCTACGTGCGACCACGGCTAGGGTGGCTTGGCACATCACAACCACATTGGGGCTGGCGTTGGTTCCCTGAGTAGGCCAGCGCTCGCCAGGAGACAGCCGTCCGCCTCTTCTTTGGTCGAGTGTGTCAGAGTGCCCCCAGGCCAGGATTGCCCTGGCTCAGCAGAGGCCCCTGCAGGCCGCTTGGGACACGTATGGGTTTTCAGACCAAATCAGGCTTCTCCCCCCCAAGAGGACAGGTTTGGAGGGATTTTCAAACCCGGGGAGGCCCTGGCACACCACCGGGGCAAAGGGTGCATTGGGCAGCCGGCTGCCCGCTTCGCCTGAGTCTTCGGAGAGGCCTGGCTGGGCCAAAGGCTAGGCTTGCGCTCGGAAGCACGCCCCCCACTGCGGCGGGTGTTCGTTGGCTGAGCAGAATGTAAAATTGGCCAAGAGGACGCTTCCACCCTCTCTCTGGGTGTGTGGCGTTTGTGAGACCGCCACCAGGTGTGGCTCGCCCTTCCCTTGCTAAGCGATGATGCGTCCGACTTTCGAAAGAAGGCCTTTGGGGGGCCACATCCGGGGGCTCCCCGCAGGTGAGTCCGTTTGGAGTGATTTTCAAGCAATGGCAACCCCCTGCACACAACCAGGGCCAAGGGAGCTCTGGGGGAGCCGAGGCGGCTCCCCGCCCGAGGCCGAGGAGTGGCCGAGGTGGCAAAAGGCTGTAGGCGATGTCCAGAGCAAACCCACGTTGGGGCTGGCGTTCGTTCACTGGTACACCGTCATTTGCCAGGGGGGCAGCTTCCAGAGCCTTGCCTTGTCGTGTGTGTGAGCGAGAGCTCCCAGGCCAAGAGCGCCGAAGCTCAGTATGTATATGTGGCTCGATCCCACCTGTGAAACGGATGCCCTTGGATGCCAAAGCAGGCTCCTCCACACACGAGGACGCCTTTGGCATGAGTACAAATGACATTCTTTCCAAACTTGACAACTGGCACTTGAAAAACTCCAGGGTTATTGAAGATTCTGGGGAAAAGTTAGAGAATAAAACTCCAGGAATCTTTCTCTCTACTTTGACAACAATAGTTCTATCTGTATTTATCTTATATAAATATTTTTAAGTTTGGTGTTGTTTAGTGGCTTGAAATGTCCAGGGGAAACTTTGACAGTAAATTACAGTTAATTTTAGTTGAGTTTAACTCTTCTCAGAGCAGCTACCCATCCTTAACCCTTAGCCACAATACACGCTTCTGTTCATTTGTTCCGAGATCAGCTTGTATATAACTTACTTGACCCATCGTTGGCACAAATGACTCTTTCTTTCAAATATTGGCAATCCATTTTCTCGTCACTGATTGATACTTCTAATCTAAGAGATATAGAAATATTTGATTAGTATTATTTGTTGCACTATTCTCCCCTGGTGCAGCCTCTCTCACTCTGGCTAAGATGACTGGCACTATTCTCTCACCCTTTTCCCTTTTTTTCTTTTCCAATGTTTGGAGCCAGAAATTAAAGACCCGGATATGCAAAACCATCTGCTTATACAGGGAAACTTAGAAATTTATTGTACATGCACAGGGAAGTCACAGGTTCAGAAAACACAAGTAAAGACCTTAAATTTACAGCTCAGAATTATTCTTAGCACAGAGACAGCAAAACAAATACAGTATGAAATTAGCAAACAATATAAAATTAGCAAAACAAAAATAGTAAACCCTGGGGTAAGGAAAGATTCTGATTTCTAGAGTTACAACGCTATTAGTTTCAAAAGCCAATTTTCAAAAAAAAAAAAATACAAAGGATGCAAATAAAGAAATTATGACCCTTCTAAAGTAAATTATAGCTGGAAATAAATGCGGAATTAGACATGATGACAGATATACTAGATAAAAATTTTTTTAAACAGCTATCTTAAAGATGTTTAAAAATAAAGACATGGAAAAATTTTAGAAAACCTAAATATAGTATAAATATCTATAAAGAGATATAAAATCTATATAAACCAAAAGAAATTCTCGCATGGAAAGATAAAATAACTGAAATGAAGATGTCACAAGAAGTAGTGAAAACATATTTAAGCGAGAAAAAGGAAGCATCAAGTTAAAGGTAATGGGTTAGGGAATTTGAAGTGTGGCTCAGTGGGTTAAGAATCACCATGGTGATTGTGAAGATGTGGATAGTTGGCCTTGCTCAGTGGGTTAATGATTGAGTGTTGCCACAAGCTATGGCATAGGTCAAGATGTGGCCTGGATCTGGCATTGTTCTAGCTATGGTGTGGGGTTGAAGCTGAAGCTCTGATTCAACCCCTAGCCCAAGAAATTTCATATTCCACAGGTGTAGCTGTAAAAAGAAAAAAAATTAAAAATAATTTGTTGGAAATAAGTCTGAGAAACAAAAAGATTGAGGAAGAGTGAACAGAACCTCTGGGTGAGACACCGTCAATTGGACCAGTACATACATTGTGAGAGTCCCAGGAGAAATGATAGCAAATGGAGCAGAGAATATTTTAACAAACTTTAACAGATAACTTTCCAAATTTGATGAAAACATGAGTATAAATATCCGAGAAATTCAACTACAAGTAAGAAGGATTTAAAGAGATCCACTCTGAGACATACTAATTATAAATTGTCAAAAAACAAAGAAAAAAATCTTTATTTTTTATTTATTTATTTATTTTTTGTCTTTTTGACATTTCTTTTTTTTTATTTTTAAACAACTTTATTGAGGTATCAGACATATAAAAATTGTATATATTTAAAATGTGCAACTTGATTTTTTTTATATATATAGTGAAAACGTCACCACAGTCAAGCTAAATAACTTAGCTGTTACCTCTACATAGTAACAATTTTGTATATGTGAAGAGAAGATTTATTTTTTTTTTTATTTTCCCACTGTACAGCAAGGGGGTCAGGTTATCCTTACATGTATACATTACAATTACAGTTTTTCCCCCTCCCTTTCTTCTGTTGCAACCTGAGTATCTAGACATAGTTCTCAATGCTATTCAGCAGGATCTCCTTCTAAATCTATTCTAAGTTGTGTCTGATAAGCCCAAGATCCCGATCCCTCCCACTCCCTCCCCCTCCCATCAGGCAGCAACCACAAGTCTCTTTTTGCCATTTCTTGGGCCACTCCTGCGGCATATGAAGGATCCCAAGCTAGGGGTCGAGTCGGAGCTGTAGCCACCAGCCTATGCCAGAGCCACAGCACTGTGGGATCCGAGCCGCGTCTGCAAACTACACCACAGCTCACGGCAATGCTGGATCCTTAACCCACTGAGCAAGGGCAGGGATCGAACCCGCAACCTCATGGTTCCTAGTCAGATTTGTTAACCACTGTGACATGACGGGAACTCCAAGAAAAAATATCTTTAAAGCAGTAAAAGTGACCCACCACATACAAATGATCCTAAATATTATGAGTTGATAACTCATCAAAAATTTTGGAATTCTGAAGGCAGTGGGTCAACATATGGAAAATGTTTAAGAAAAAAATCAAGAATTCTACATCTGGCAAAATTGTCCTTCAAAACTGAGGGGGATTTCCCTTCTGGTGCAGAGGGTTAAGTATCTAGCATTGTAACTGCAGTGGCTTGTTTTGGTGACTGCTGTGGCACAGGATTGATCACTTGCCCAGGAGTTTCCACATGCATCAGACCTGACCAAAAACAAACAAATAAATAAATAAATAGATAAATAAATAAATAAGTGAGGGGAATATTAAGATATTCTCAGTTAAATAAACACTGATGGATTCATTGGTATTAGACTTTCCCTGCAAAAATTCTTAAGGATGTCCTGCATGTTGAAATAAAAAAAAAAAAACACTTGAAGCCATATGAATAAATATTCCAGAAAATTTAAACACATGGGTAAGTTTAAATCTTGTTGTATTGCAACTATGATTTTTAACTCGACATTTTACTTTCTATATGATTTGAGTCTAATGCATTTTTAAAATTTATTAATTTAAATCTATTATTATTGCAATTTTGGTTTATAATCCTACATTTTGTTTTCTACTTTATTTGTGAGACTACATACATTTAAATTAATTATTGGTTTATATTTTGAGACATATGATATATAAAAATGTAATTTTGTAACTTTATAACTGAAAGATATAAGGATATAACTATAAAGGGACAGAGTTTGTGTATGTGATTGAAGTTGAAGTAGTATAAACTTGTTTTACATATTTAAACATTTTTTTTTCTTTTTATGGCCACACATGTGACATATGGAAGGAGTTGAATTGGAGCTGCAGCTGGGGCCTATGCCACAGCCACAGCAACACCAGATTAGAACACATCTGCAGTCTACACTGTGGCTTGTGGTAATGCCAGATTCTTAACATACTGAGAAAAGACAGGGATTGAACTTGAATCTTCACAGAGACAACATTGGGTCCATAACCTGCTAAGCTGCAACAGGAACCCCCTAAACTCATTTCAGAGTATTGTAACTTTAGGATGTTGCATGCAATCTCATGGTAACCAAAATGAAAACAGCTATATTACAAAGGAAATGAGACTTCATTCCAAAAAATTGACTGAATACAAAAGCCACACAAATCTAAAAACTTTTTGATATGCTTCTGTCAAAAATGTCATTGGTGATTTGATAGGGATTACACTGAATGTGTAGCTTGTGGGTAGTGTACTCATTTTGATAATATCAATTTTTCCAATCTAAAAGCATTACATAAATCTCTTCTGTCATCTTTGAAGTATTTCATCAGCATCTTATAACTGTCAGAGTATAGGATTTTTTTTTTTTTTTTGTCTTTTTGCCATTTCTTGGGCTGCTCCCGTGGCACATGGAGGTTCCCAGGCTAGGTGTCTAATTGGAGCTGTAGCTGCCAGCCTACACCAGAGCCACAGCAACGTGGGATCCGAGCCATGTCTGTGAACTACACCACAGCCCACGGCAACGATGGAACATTAACCCACTGAGCAAGGGCAGGGACCGAACCCACAACCTCATGGTTCCTAGTCAGATTTATTAACCACTGTGACACGACGGGAACTCCAGAGTATAGGATTTTTTGACTTTAGGTAGGTTTATTCCTAGGTATTTTATTCTTTTTGATATGATGGTAAATTGGATTGTTTCCCTAATTTCTCTTTCTGATCTTTCATTATTAGTATACAGAAATGCATTCAATTTCTGTGTATTAATTTTGTATTCTGAATTTTTATCAAATTCGTTGATAAGCTCTAAAAGTTTTTTGTTAGCATCTTTAGGATTTTCTATATATATTATGTCATCTTCAAAAAGTGATAGTTTCACTTCTTCCTGTCCAATTTAATTTCCTTTTGTTTATTTTTCTTCTCTAATTTCTGTGGTTAGGACTTCCAAAACTATGTTGAATAGAAGTGGGGAAAGTGGACAACCTTGCCTTGTTTCTGATCTTAGAACAGATTCTTTCAGCTTTTCACCTTTGAGAATGCAAACTCTAGGCTTGTCATATATGGGCTTTATTGTACTGATGTAGGTTCCCTCTATGCCCACTTTCTGGAGAGTTTTTATCAGTAAGGGGTGTTGGATTTTGTTAAAAGTTTTTACTGTAAAAATGATATGGTTTTTACTTTTCAGTTTAATGTGATGTATAACACTGATTAATTTTCAGATACTGAAAAATCCTTGCATGTCTGGGATAAACCCCATCTGGTCATAATGTACAATCCTTTTAACATATTACTGGATTCTGTTTTCTAGTATTTTGTAGAGGACTTTGCATCTGTATTCATCAGTAATACTGGCCTATGATTTTCTTTGTTTTTGTTGTTGTATCTTTATCTGGTTTTGGTATCAGGGTAAGGGCAGCCCCATAGAATGAGTTTAGGAGAGCTCTTTACTCTGCAATTTTTGGAAGTTTCAGAAATATAGGTATTAACTATTCTCTAAATGTTTGATAGTATTGGCCTGGGAAGCCATCTGTTCCTGGGCTTTTGTTTATTGGAAGTTAATAACACTTTCAATCTTTTTTGATACTGATTTTTTTTCAATTATAGCTGATTTACAGTGTCTTGTCAATTTTCTACTGCACAGCAAGGAGACCCAGTCACACATACATGGTATATATTTTTTTCTCACATCATACTCCATCACAAGTAACCATAGTTCCCAATGCTATACAGCAGGATCCCATTTCTTACCCATTCCAAAGGCAATAGTTAATCCCACATTCCCAATCCAATTCATTCTCTCCTCTTCCCTCTTGGCAACCACAAGTCTGTTCTCCATGGACAGATTTTTTTCCCCTGTGGAAAGGTTCATTTGTGCCATATATTAGACTCCAGATATAAGTGAAATCAAATAGCATTTGTCTTTCTCTTTCTGACTTCAATTAGTATGCGAGTGGCTAGTTCCATCCAAATGTTGGTGCAAAATGCATTATTTTGTTCTTTTTATGGCTGAGTAGTATTCCATTGTGTATATATAACACAACTTCCTAATCCAATCATCTGTCAAGAGACATTTAGGTTGTTTCCATGTCTTGGCTATTGTAAATAGTGCTGCAATGAACATACATGTGCAAGTGTCTTTTTCAAGGAAGTTTTTGTCCAGAAATATGCCCAAGGGTGGGATTGCTGGATCATATGTTAGTTCTATGTATACTTTTCTAAGGTACCTCCATACTGTTCTGCATAGTGGTTGTACCAATTTACATTCCCACCAAAAGTGCAGAAGAGTTCCCTTTTCTCAACACCATCTCCAGCATTTGTTATTTGTGGACCTATTAATGACAGTCATTCTGACTGGTGTGAGGTGGTACCTTGTGGTAGTTTTGATTTACATTTCCCTAATAATCACTGATGTTGAGCATTTTTTTCATGTGCTTGTTGGCCACTTGTATATCTTCTTTGGACAAATGTCTGATTTCAATTGTGGTGTTAGTTTTTTTCTGATAAGTTGTATATTCTGTTTGTATATTTTGGAGATTAAGCCCTTGTCATTTTCAGTGATTAAAATTATGTTCTCCCATTCTGTAATTTGTCTTTTTGTTTTTTTTATGGTTTCCCTTGCTGTGCAAAACTTGTCAGTTTGCTTAGGTCCCATTTGTTTATTTTTGCTTTTATTTCTGATGCTTTGGGAGACTGAACTGAGAAGACATTTGTAAGGTTGATATCAGAGAATATTTTGTCTATGTTTGCTTCCAGGAGTTTGAGGGTGGCTTGCCTTATATTTAAATCTTTCAGGCATTTTGAGTTTATTTTTGTGCATGTTGTGAGGTGTGTTCCAGTTTAATTGATTTACATGAGGCTGTCCTGTTTTCCCAGCACCACTTGCTGAAAAGCCTCTCTTTTACATATTTTATATTCTTGCTGCCTTTATCAAAGATTAACTGACCATAGGTGTCAGGGTTTATTTCTGGGTTCTCTATTCTGTTCCATTGGTCTGTCTGTCTGTTTTGGTACCAGTACCACCCTGTCTTGATGACTGTGGCTTTGTCATATTACCTGAAGTTTTCCCTCCTGCTTGGTTTTTGTTTCTCAGGATTGCTTTGGCAATTCTGGGTCTTTTGTGCTTCCATATAAATTTTTGGATTGTCTGTTGTAGTTCTTTGAAAAATGTCATGGGTAATTTGATAGGTAGTGCATTGAATCTGTACATTGCTTTGGGTGATATGACCATTTTTATCATATATATTTTTCCAAACCAGGAGCATGGAATGTCTTTCCATTTTTTTTTTGCATCCTCTTTAATTTCCTTAATTAATATTTTACAGTTCTCAACAAATAAGAATTTCACTTCCTTGGTCAGGATTATTCCCAGGTGTTTGATTTCTTTGGGTGCAATTTTAAAATGTATTGTATTTCTGTATTCCTTTTCTAATATTTTATTGTTAGTATATGGAAATGTAACTGATTTCTGAATGTTAAACTTATATCCTGCTATTTGCTGAATTTGTTAATCAATTCGTGTAGTTTTTGGGTCGAGTCTTTAGGGTTTTCTACATATAGTATTCTGTCATCTGCATACATTTACAATTTTACCACTTCTCTTCCAATTTGGATACCATTTTTATTTCTTTTGTTTGTCTGATTGTCATGGCAGGCACTTCCAATATTATGTTGAATAACAGTGGTGATTGTGGACAATCCTTGAATTGTTCCAGATTTTAGTGGGAAGGCTTTCACTTCTTCTTCATTGAGTATTATATTTGCTGTGGGTTTGTCAAAAATGGCTTTGATTATGTTCAGGAATATTCCTTCTATACTCACTTTGGTAAGAGTTTTGAATGGATGTTGGACTTTGTCAAATGCTTTCTCTGCATCTATTGAGATGATCATGTGGGTTTTGACTTTTTTTGTGTTAATATGGAATATGACCTTGATTGCTTTGCATCACTTGAACCATCCTTGTGAAACTGGGATGAATCCAACTTGGTCATCATTTATGATCTTTTTTATATGTTGCTAAATTCTGTTGGCTAAAATTTGTTGAGAAAGTTTGTGTCTATATTCATCAAAGATATTGGCCTACAGTGTTCTTTTTGTGGTATCTTCATCTGGTTTTGTTATTAGGGTTATTGGTGGCATCATAGAATATCTTTGGGATTGTTCTTTCTTCTTCAACCTTCTGGAAAAGTTTAAGGAGGATGGGTATAAGTTCCTCTTTGTATATTTGGTAGAATTAATCTGTGAAGCCAGCTGGTCTTGGACTTTTTATTTGTAGGGAATGTTTTTATGACATATTCAATTTCATTCTTGGTGACAGGTCTGTTCAGTTGACCTATTTCTTCTTGATTCAGTTTTGGTATTCTGTTAATTTCTAGAAAGTTGTTCATTTCTTCTAGGTTGTCGAATTTGTTAGCATACAATTTTTTGTAGTATTCTCTTTTGGTTGTATGTATTTCTGCAGTATCCATTGTGACTTCTCCTTTTTCATTTCTTATTTTGTTTATTTGGGTTTCATCTCTTGTCATTTTGGTGAGTCTTCCCAGAGGTTTGTTAATTTTGTTTACCTTTTCAAACAACCTGCTCCTGGTTTGATTAATTTATCTATTGTGTTTTGTATCTCTAGTTTATTGATTTCCTCTCTGATCTTTATGATTTCCTTCCTTCTGCTGACTCTAGGTTTTGTTCATTCTTCTTTTTCTATTTCATTTAGGTGATGAGTTAAGTTGTCAATTTGAGATTTAAATATATCTTGAACTATAAATATATCTTGCCACTCCCTTCTGGCCTTTTGTGTCTCTGTAGATAAATCATCTGATTGCTTTATGGGGTTTCCCTTATAATTAATGCTTAGTTTTTCTCTTATTGCCTTTAGAATCCTCTCTTTGTCTTTAACTTTTGCCCTTTTTATTATAGTATGTCTTGGTGCAGACCTATTTGGGTTCCACTTGTTCAGGGCCCTCTGTGCTTCCTGTATCTTGGTATCAATTTCCTTTAGGTTTGGAAAGTTTTCAGACATTATTTTTTCACATATATTTTCAATCCCCTTTTCTTTTTCTTCTACTTGTACTCCTCTTATGTGTAGATTGACTTTCTTTATATTATTCCATCGATCTCTTGTATTGTGTTCATGTTTTTTTAATTTGGTTTTCTGTCTACTGTCCTGATTGTGTGATTTCCTTTATTCAATCTTCCAAGTCACTAATTCATTCCTCTGCATTATTCATTCTGCTCTTTAGAGACTTTAGCTCAATTTTTGTCTCTGCAAATGGATTTTATACTTTTCTATATCCCTCCTTATATTTTCTAGTTCCTTTCTAAATGAATCTGCATTACTTTTTATCTCTGATCATAAGTCATTTATTTTCAGCCTTAATTCCTTCAGTATTTTCACTATCTCCCTTTTGAACTCAATGTATATCAGATGGCAGAGGTCTGTTTTATTGTTTGCTGCTTTAGGTGAATTCTCCTGTTCTTTTAACTGGGAATGTTCCCTGAGCTTCTTCATCTTGCTTATGTTTTTCTTTTTCTGTGAGATTAGGGAAGCCAAACTGTAGTCTTGGGAGTCTACTTCTATGCAAGAGTATCCCTTTCTATTTTTTTGGGGGGGTTACTCTTTATTTGTGGCATGGGAGTTTGAATATTTGCTGTCTCTTTCTTTGGTGTGAGCAGGCTCTTATTCCCATGGTGCTGAGTGTGTGTCTGAGGAGAAGGAGGCAACTGGCAGGGCTAAAAGTCAGTGCCTGTTTCCTGGGACCTTAACAGCAGTAAGGACCTGCAGGAAGGTGCAACTGGCTACTCCTAGTTGCAGGGCCCTGGGAAGTAGTAATGAGCCTCATGCAGATTGACAAGTTTTCCAGAGCATTTGGCAGTGGCAGCAGCAGGGTGTGAGTTCCCAGGTGAATGACAGCAACAAAAAATAGAGTTTGGTTGCAGTGCCCTCTCTGAGGTGTTTGGAGCTGCAAGTGGAGCCGGTTCAGGGACCCCTAGTCGTAGAAGGCCAGGACCACCTCTGGAGTCAGTGATAACTGTGGTGGTTTGCCCCCACCACCTGAAGACCATACAAGAAGCATCCCATCTCACTTAGCCCACACAGGAGGTGCTACACAGACTGCTCCTAGTTGCAGAATCCTGGGAAGTGACAGAAATCAAGCATGTGGGCACAGCCCAGAGCCTTTGACAGTGGCAGCATCTGGGCCAATGTCCTCCCAGGTGTTTGAGAGCAACAAAAGGTGGTATTCCATCACAATAGCCTCCTCTGTGGTGCCCTTGGGGTAATGGAGGCTGCAGGTGGTGTCTATTCATGGTCCCCTAGTGATGGTGGGCCATGACTCCCTTGGAGTCATTGATAACTGTGGTGATTTGCCCCTGCTATCTGTAGACAATGCAAGAAGTACCTTATCCTGCTTAGACCCCACAGGATGTGCTGCACCAGCTGCTCCTAAGTCTAGGTCCCTGGGAAGGGACAGTAATCAAGCATCTTGGCACTGCTCAGAACATTTGGCAGTGAGGCAGAAGCTGGGTGGGTGTGCTCCCAAGGAAGCAAGAGCAACAACAGCTGGTGTTCCATCACAATGTCTTCCTCTGTGGTGCCCTCTTAGTTTGTTGGGGTTGCAGGTGGTTCTTGTTCAGGGATTCCCAGTGGTGGTGGGTCACACTCACCTATGGAGTGAGTGATAACTGCAGTGGTTTGTTCCCCCCACCTACAGACTGTACAGGAAGCACCCCATCCCACTTAGCCCATGCAGAAGGTGCTGTATCAACTGCTCCTAGTTGTGAGGATCAAGTGTCTGGGTGCCACCCAGAAAGTTTGGCTGTGGCAGCTGCAGGGCGGGTGTGTTTCCAAGGGATGTGAGAGCAATACATGTGGTTCTTGTTGCAGTGCACTCTTTTTTTTTTGCCAACCCCTGTGTTGACTGGGGCTGCAGATGGTGCCCACTCACATGCCCCCAGTGGTGACAGGCCACACAGCTCTGTCCCTGCCACCTGTATATCACACAAGAGGCACCACATCCCTTTTAGCCCCCCATCCCCAGCCCACACAAGAGGTGCCCATCCACCTGCAGCCTGCACAAGAAGCAGCCAATCTCCCATATCTTAAGCAAGTGTCTTCTCCACCCTAAGACTGCATCAGAGGTGTCCCACCCTTTGAGAGCCTGAGAACACATTCTTGGGAAGATTCTTATGGCAGTCCACCCCTCCTCCTCTCACCCTCTCCAACAATGGCACCTTGCTTCTCCTGTGAACCCAGACCTTCTCCCAGGTTCCTTCTGTCGTGGTGTTCCACTCCCCAGCCCATAGCACACTGCTGCCCCACCCCATGGTACAATGGTCCTTAACCCCTCAGGCCGTCCCCACATAGCCAACTCCATTCTTCTCCCTGGGACTGACCTCGGGAGCCTAATTCTCAACACCCAGACCTCACCTGAGCATCTCAGGCTGTGGTATCTGGGACAGTGGTTCAGATAATCTGTGCAGCTCTCACTCTATTTTGCCCTCCTCAGTCCAGCTTCTGCACTTTTCTTGGCAAATTTGAGGTCCCTTCATTGGTAACTTTGAGGTCCCTCAGCTCAGCTGATCTCCCATTCAATTAGTTGGCTTCCCAGGATGTGGGGTCCTTTTTTCTTTCCTCAGCTCCTTCTCAGGAATGCTATCGCATCCTGATTCCTTTTCTCTCTCTAGCTATCTCTCTTTTTTCTTTTTTCTAATCAGTTCTGTCAAGAGTTTCTTGCCCTTTTTAGAGGTTTAAGTTCTTCTACCAGGATTCAGTAAATTTTCTGAGTGGATGTGTTTTTTTGATGTGTCTGTGGGAGAAGGTGAGTGGGATGTCTTATTCCTCTGCCATCTTGATACACTTCCCAACAGTTTCTATTTCAGTATTTGTGATTGGCCCATTAATCTTTTCTATTTCTTACTGGTTCAGCGTTGGAAGAATGTATCTTTTATAAAATTTGTTTATTTCTTCTATATCATCCATCCCATTTTCATATATTTGTTTGTAGTAGTCTTTTTTATTTTTACTTTTTTCTTTTATATTTTTAGGCCTGCACCTATGGCATGTGGAGGTTCCCAGGCTAGGGGTTGAATCAGAGCTGTAGCTGCCAGCCTATGCCACAGCCACAGCAACGAACGATCTGAGCCACATGTGCGAACTACACCAGAGTTCATGGCAATGCCAGATCCTTAACCCCCTGAGCAAAGCCAGGGATCAAAGCCACAACCTCATGGTTCCTAGTTGGATTCATTTCAGCAGTGTCACAAAAGGAACTCCCCTTGTGCTAGTCTTTTTTTTTTATCCTTTGTGTTTCTGTGATGTCCATTGTAACTTCTTTTTTGTTTGTAATTTCATTGATTTGAGTCCTCTTTCTTTTTTATGAGTCTATCTAAGGGTTTATCAATTTTGTTGATCTTTTCTAAGAAATGAGCTTTTCATTTCTTTGATTTTTTTCTATGCTTTTTTGTTTCTATTTCAATTGTTTATGCTCTGGTGTTTATAATTTATTTTCTCCTACTCACTTTGGGTTTTGTTGTTTCTTCTTTATCTCATTGTCTTAGGTATAAGATTAGGTTGTTTATTTGAGATTTTTCCTATTTCCAGAGGTGGGCTTGTATTACTATAAACTAACCACTTAGAACTGCATTTTCTGCATACTGCAGGTTTAAATCATTGTGTATTCATTGTTTATTTTCTCTAGGTAGTTTTAAAATTCCCTCCTTGATTTCTTCAGTGATCATTTGGTTGTTTAGTATTATGTTATTTAATCTCCACTTGTTCGTGTGTGTTTTTTTCATTTTTTTCTTGTCATTGTTATCTAATCAGAGCCTAGTGATAAAAAATGCTAGATAAGATTTAAATATTCTTAAATTTACTGAGGTTTGATTTGTGGCCCTGAATGTGATCTATCATAGAGAGTGAGCTTGAGAAGAATATGTATTCTGCCATTTTGGATGGAAAATTCCATAAATCTATATTAAGTCAATTTTGGTCTAAGGCATCATTTAAGGCCTGTATTTCTTTGTTGACTTTCTGTCTGGATTATATGTCCATTGCTGTAAGTGGGGTGTTAAGTCCTCCACTATATTGTGTTATTGTCAATTTCTCCTTTTAAGGCTATTTACAGTTGCCTTCTTGGAATGATCCTTTGATCATTATGTAATGTCTTTTCTTTTGTCTCTTATAACATTCTTTATTTTGAAGTCTATTTTGTTTGATATGAGTATTGGTACTCCAGCTTTCTTTTGATCTCAATTTTCATGGAATATTTTCTTCCATCCTCTCATTTTCAGTTTGTATGTGTCCTTATATCTGAAGTGGATCTCATATAGACAGTATTGTATGTGTCTTGTTCTTGTATACATTTAGCCAGTCTATGTCTTTTGATTGGAGAGTTTAGTCCATTTACATTTAAGATTATTATTGATATGTAAATCCTTATTCCCAATTTCTTAATTGTTTTAGACTTGGTCTTTTCTGGGTAGTCTTTTTTCTTGCCTTATTCTCTTCTCTTGTGATCTGATGACGTTATGCTTGAATATTTTTTTTCTTATTTGTGTGTGCTTGTATTGTAGGTTTTTGGTTTGTTGTTACCATGGAGATTGATATATATATACACTCACAGACACAAGGAGTATATATAGGTTTTGATATATTTATATACAATGTTTTGATATATTTGTATGTATATATATTTATATATAATGTTTTTGGAAATTTGTTGGTCTCTTAATTGCAAATGTATCTCCAGTATCCTGCATTTGTACCCTCCCCTTCTAATGATTGCTGGTTTGATATTATATTTGTGTATAGATGATTTCCTAACTTGACTATATGTTTGCCTTTACCATTGAGCCTTCTTATTTGTAATTGTTTTTGGTTGTGGCATTTTCTTTTGCACCTAGATAATTTCCTTTAGCATTTGTTGTAAAGCTGGTTTAGTTTTGTCTAATTCTCTTAGCTTTTGCTTGTCTTGTAATGCTTTTGATTTCTTCTTCCAATCTAAGTGAGAGCCTTGCTGGGTAGACTCTTCTTTGTTGGAGGTGTTTTCCTTTCATCACTTTAAATATATGGTGACACTCCTTTCTGGCTTGCAGGGTTTTTGTTAAAAAATCAGCTGATGACTTCATCAGGGATCCCTTTTATGTTATTTATTTCTTTTCCCTAGCTGCTTTCAATATTTTCTCTTTGTCTTTAATTTTTGTCAATTTAATTAATATATGCCTTGGGGTGTTCCTCCTTGGGTTTATTTTATAAGGTATTCATTGTCCTTTATGGATTTGAGTGAGTGATTCCTCTCTCATGTTAGGGAAATTTTCAGCTATTATCTCCTCAAATATTTTCTTATGCCCTTTCTCTTTCCTCCTTCTGGTGCCCCTATATTGTGAATATCAGTGCATTTAAATTGTCACAAAATTCTCTTGAATTATCCTCATTTCTTATTTTTAATTGTTTTTTCTTTATTCTTTTCTGCATCAGTGAATTCCAACAGCCTTTCTTCCACTTCACTTATTCCTTCTTCTGTCTCCTGTAATACACTATTGATTCCTTCTATTGAATTTTTGGGTATTGTATTTAGTTTTTTTTTTTTTTCTTTTTAGGGTTGAACTCACAGCATATGGAAGTTCCCAGGCTAGGGGTCAAATCAGAGCTATAGCCACCAGCCTACACCACAGGATGAAGGACCTGAGTCACATCTGTGACCTACAAAACAGCTCATGGAAATGCTGGATCCTTAACCCACTGAGCAAGGCCAGTGATTGAACCCACGGCCTCATGGATACTAATCAGTTTCACTAACTAGTGAGCCACTATGGGAACTCTAGTTATTGTATTTTGTATCTATGCATTTTTAACCTTTAAAACTTCTGTTTCTTTGTTCAACTTTTCTTGTAATTTGTCAATATTTAACTCCCTTTTTTTCCACAAGATCTTGGATCATTTTTTAGTTGATTATTCTAATGTCTTTTTCATGGAGGCTGCTTACCTCCAGTTCACTTAGCTGTTTTTCTGGGGTTTTGTGTATTTCTATCATCTGGATAATATTTATTTGGCTTTAAATTTTGTACAGCTTTTTGTGTTGTCTTCTTTTTGCAGGCTAGGGGGTTGTAGCCTCTTTTTCTTCTGGTCTCTGACCCCCTGTGGGGGAAGTTGATGGAGGGGGTTGTTTCAATCTTCCTGATTGGAGGGAATGGTGCCTGCACACTAGTAAGTGGAGTTGAGTCTTGTCCCTTTGGTGGGTTGGATTTTGTCTCTGGGTATAATTAGAGGTAGCTGTGTGCCTATGAGGGATTTAGGCAGCTTGTTTACTGATGGTTGGTGATGTGCTCCTTGTTATTTGGCTTTGGGTTTCTCAGCCCTGATGTATGGTGCCAAATTTTTCCAAAATGGCAGCCTTCAGTGGAGCTTATGACAGTTAATATTCCAAGACTCATCCTTCATGTCCTATTCCCACAATGAGCCACAGCCATCACCTGATTTTGCAGGATACCCTCCAAGACCTGCAGTTAGATATGACCCAGATTCTTATATAGTCCCTGCTTTTCCTTGGGACCAAGTGTACTTGGAATCCTGCACCCTCCAAGACTTTAGTCTCTATTTTCCCCAGTCCTATGGAGCTCCAGCACACATGCCACTGGGCTTCAAAGGCAAATGCTCCAGGGGCTCCTCCTTCCAATATCAGACCCCCAGGCTGGGCAACATGATGCAAGGTTCAGAACTATCACTCCTATCAGAGAGTCTCTGTGATATTGTTATTTTCCAGTCTGTGGGTTGCCCACTCAGCTGGTATGGGATTGCTTATAGAGTAAAAGTGGCACTCCTACCATCGTGGTGTGGCTTCTTCTTTGTCTTTGGGTGTAGGATATCTTTTTTTGTGTGTGTGTGCCCATTCTATTTGTTTATGATTGTTCAGCAGTTAGTTGTAAGTTTGTTGTTTTCATGAGACATCATTAGCTTAAGCCCTTCTACTCTGTCATCTTGTCCCAATCCTATGCTCTCTTTTATCACTTTAGGTACATTGCAAAACTTCCTGCTATCCTGAAAAATTCTTCTGAAAAGTCAGGTGAATGTTGTAGGAGATTATTGTATGTGACAAGTTGCTTTTCCACTGCTCCTTTTAAGATTCTAATTTTATATTTATTTTTGGTCATTTTAATTACAGTTGTCTTAATGAAAATCTCTTTGCATTCATCTCATTTGGTGCTCTCCTATAGTCTTGTCTGTCTCTTTCCTTTCTCAGTTTCATGCAGTTTTAAGCTATTATTTATTCAAATATTTTCTATGCCCCTTTCTCTGTCTCTTATTCTGTGGCCTTTACAGTGCAAATGTTAGCAGTCTTAATGTTATCCCAGAGGTGTCAAACTATCCTCATCTTTTTTAAAAATTATTTTATCTTTTCTGTTTTGTGTGGATGATATCCACTACTCAATCTTTGAGGTCACTGGCCCATTCCTCTGTATTATCTAATTTACTTTTGATTCCTTCTAGTGTATTTATTATTTAATTATTTTATTATTCATCCCCATTTGGGTCTTCTTTGTATTTTTTAACTCTTCTCATTGTGTTAATCCATTCTTCTCATGAGTTCATTAGACAGCTTTATGATCATTACCTTGAATATTTTATCAGTTAGGTTACTTATCTCCAGTTTGCTCTGTTCTTTTCTGGGCTTTCATCCTATCCTTTATTTGGAACTTATTCCTCTGTCTCCTTATTTTGATTATTTTTTTTCAGTTTTTATATTTACGTATCAGGTCAGTTATGTTTCCTCACCTTGGAGAAGTGGCCTTAGTATGACAGGTCCTATGGGCCTCAACAGCACACTCATCTGGTCACTAGGGTATATGCTCTAGAGATGCTCCATATATGGGCTATGTGGGCCCTTGTGTTATAACAAGAATGACTGTTACTGAACTAGAAGGTCTGGCCTCAAGCTTGGCTAGCTATTAGGACCTACCTCCTGCAGAGGTTTTAATTATGTTGGTTGGAAGGGCCAGATCTTAGCATGGCTGTATATACAACCCAGGGAGTCTCCAACCTGGTGCCTATCTTCTGGTCAGTGAATATATACCCAAGGGGTCACTGAATTAGTTGTGTCTCAATAGTTGATTGTGGGCTTGAGAAGGTCTATGGGTGATCCTGACTTGCTGGTGGGCAGGGCTGTGTCCCTAGGGTGGCTTGCAATGGGGCCAAGGGATATTTGGAGCTTGTGCCATCTTGCTGGCTGCCAGAGGTAAGTCCTGGGCCCTCTGATGGTTGGTGCCATTTATTGGGGCACCTGGTTGCAGGGCCTAGTAGAATTTGGATCTGGACCCAGCCCAACGTTGCATAGGGTAAAGCCCTCATATTTCTGATTACCAAACTTACAGTACCCCAGGACTGGTTCTAATAGGCTTGTGGGCAGATAAGTCCCTTGGCACTAATAGGGGATTAAAATTGGTGATTGCTCATTATGGTAGGATAAGTTACCAAAAATGGTTTTTGGTAGTGTCTGTGTCCTAAGTGTAGTTCTCAGCTAGCTCTTGCCTCTCACTGAGGCTCTCCAAGAGCATCAGTATTTTTGACCTAGTCTTCTCTCAAATTTACTGTCTCTCTCTACTGGGTCTTGGAACATATAATATTCTGCATGTGCTCTTTAAGAGTAGAGTCTGTTTTCCATAGCCTTCTGGATTTTCCATGTGTAAGCCCTACTGGCCTTTATCCCAATATTCTGGTTACTCATCTTCCCAGTTCATTACCCCTGAAAAGTGGAACCTTAAGTGGGCTCAGTACTTAGGGAAAACCTCTGCAATTGTGATTATCCTCCAAGGGTCTGGGTATTGACTGTACTGTTTCTCTGTCCTTCCTATCTATCTTTTTGTGGTTCCTTCTTTATATCTTTAGAAATATTTTCTGCTAGTCTTCAAATTGTTCTCATATATAGTTGTTTGGTAGATAGTTCTAATTTTGCTGTGTCCATGGGAAGACATGTATTCAGATAATTTTTACTCGGCCATCTTATTCATATCTTTCTTGATATTATTTACCTTTAAGTAAGAATGAATTTTAACACATTATTTACCATTAATATAAAGATTATTTTCTTTCAATTAAAGTTAAATAATGTTTATTATAGAAAATTCTGTGAATGCCTGAATGAAAAAATGTACTTCGTATTTTACTACTCAAAGTAAATGATTAATAGGTTTTGGATATCATCTTCATATGTTTTCATTTTTTCTGTATTTACTTTTCATGACAAATCAGTAATTTAGCATATATTTTTTCTGTATTACCTATCATTTTATATATTATTTTTAATGGTGCACCTTGATCATAGAAATTTAAACTTAAAATGTTTATTTTAGGATTTCATGTAAAATTTATCTGCACAAAGTTCTAAATTCAAAATGATTTTGCACACCATTTTCAGAAAAATAAAGTAATAAAGGTGAGTTGTGCTGGGACCAAGAGAAAAGTATCTCTAAAATGTTTGAGAAACTCTAATATAATTTCCCTGTGATGAGTACCTCTTACTTGTTATAATTTAATTCTCATTGCAATTTATTACATTAGTTAATATTGTCTTATTTTTTGTCTTTTTGCCTTTTCTAGGGCCACTCCCATGGCATATGGAGGTTCCCAGGTTAGAGGTCTAACTGGAGCTGTATCCACTGGCCTACACCAGAGCCACAGCAATGCCAGATCTGAGCTATGTCTGCAACCTACACTATAGCTCACAGCAATGAAGGATCCTCAACCCACTAAGCAAGGCCAGGGGTCAAACCTGCAACCTCATGGTTCCTAGTCGGATTCATTAACCACTGAGACATGATGGAAACTCCCAATATTGTCTTATTTTAGATAGTAGAAATTAAGACTCTATTAAGTTAAATAATTTATTCAAAATCCCATAGAAAGTAGTAGCTAAGCAAATATTTTAATTGCTTCTGATTCCAAACAATTTGCACATTGGTTGTAGGGTTTGGGGAAGTTGGGCAGTGGGAAATTTTTAGCAAGAAAAATTCTATTTTACTGAATAGAATTATAAAGTGTGTAATGAAAAATATTCTCCTGCCTTCTTTTACATAACCCATGTTTTTCTATAAAGGCAACTTCTTCCAATTCTTTTAAAAGCTCCTTCTTATATATAGATGTTATATCTGGTAAATATAGTTAGATAGGCATTCTTGTTATATTTATTATCTTAATATATTATTGATACTCATTATGAGATAGAAAGCAATATCACATTAAGCATTCCTTCTTCCTCTATCCTCTTGTATATTCTCATGTTAAACCAGTATATAGCATGTACATAACATTTAACTATGTACATATTTTTTATTGCTGTGCCAGGACGTGTTAGTACTAAGATTAAATTATATGTATGAACTATTCCCCACCTGGACTTAATATTTAAGTTTTAATTTAATTTAATCCACTTCATTTTCTACATACCTATCAGTAATTCTTCCAAACATTCAAGCAGAATCCCAATGATGAATATTTATGAGATAATGTATATTTTCCTCTGGTGTTCCACACCTTTCTGCTTTAAATTTAAATGGTTTAGGAATGCACAGTACAATGTAATATGGGATTTTATCATCATCCTTGAAATCCTCTTGAGTGCTATTAGAGTTATTGTTTACTGGATGCTTTAGATTTAATTTAATTAATTAATGGAAGACTTTTTCCAGGTCTTGAATTCATAAACATTTTTAAATCAATTGTAAATTCAGCTGTATGTAGAATCTTAAGCTACTAAGCTTTTCTTTTTATCAGAATGCTTAAGCCAACATTCATTTCTCAAAACAGTGTATGAGACCCTTGAAAGGACAGTATAATTTTTTAAATTATTATTTATTTTTTTTTCTGCTGTATAGCATGGGAACCAAGTTACACATACATGTAAACATATTTTTCCTCCCATTGTTGTGTTGTGATGTAAGTATCTAGACATAGTTCTCAATGCTACACAGCAGGATCTCAGTGTAAATCCATTCCAAGAGCAATAGTTTGCATTCCTTAACCCCAAGATTCCAATCTCTCCCACTTCCTCCCTCTCCCCCCAGGCAGCCACAAGACTATTCTCCAAGATCATGATTGTATTTTCTGTGGAAATGTTCATTTGTGCTGTATATTAAATTCCAGTTATAAGTGATATCATACGGTATTTGTTTTTCTCTTTCTGACTTCTCTCAGGATGAGAGTCTCTATTTCCATCCATGTTGCTGTAAATGGCACTGTTTCATTATTTTTTATGGCTGAGTAGTATTCCACTCTGTATATATACATTATCTTCCTAATCCAATCATCTGCCAATGGACATTTGGGTTGTTTCCATGTCTTGGTTATTGTGAATAGAGCTGCAATGAACATGCAGGTGCATGTTTTTTAGGGAAAGTTTTGTCCAGATATATGCCCAAGATTGGGATTGCTGGGTCATATGGTAGTTCTATGTATAGATTTCTAAGGTATCTCCTACTGTTTTCTATAGTGGCTGTACCAACTTACATTCCCACCAACAGTGCAGGAGGGTTCCCTTTTCTCCACACCCCCTCCAGCACTTGTTATTTGTGGACTTATTAAAGACAGACATTCTTACTGGTATGAGGAGGTATCTCTTGGTATTTTTGATTTGCATTTCTCTAATAATCAGGTATTTTGAGCTTTTATTCCTTTGCTTGTTGGTCATCTGAATATTTTCCTTGGAGAAATGTCTATTCAGTTCTTTTCCCAATTTTTCAATTGGATGATTGCGTTATTGCTGCTGCATTGTGTAAGTTGCTTTTATATCCTAGAGATTAAGCCCTTGTCCTTTGCATCAATTGAAAGTATTTTATCTAATGCTATAAGTTGTCTTTTTGTTTTATTTTTGGTTTCCTTTGCTGTGCAAAAGATTTTCAGTTTGATTAGGCCCCATTGGTTTATATTTGCTTTTATTTCTGTTGCTTTGGGAGACTGACCTGAGAAAAGAGTTGTAAGGATGATGTCAGAGAATGTGTTTCCTGTGTTCTCTTCCAGGAGTTTGATGGTGGCTTGTCTTATATTAAGTCTTTCAGCCATTTTGGAATTAATGTTGTGCATGGTGTGAGGGTGTGTTCTAGTTTCATTGCTTTGCATGCAGCTGTCCAGGTTTCCCAGCAATGCTTGCTGAATAGACTTTCTTTTTTCCCATTATATGCTCTTGCCTCCTTTGTCAAAGATTAGTTGAGCATAGGTGTCAGGGTTTATTTCTGGGTTCTCTATTCCATTCCATTTGGTCTGTCTGTCTGTTTTGATACCAGTACCACACTCTTTTGATGATTCTGGCTTTGTAATAGTGTTTGCAGTCTGGAAGAGTTATACCTCCTACTTGATTTTTGTTTCTCAGGATTGCTTTGGCAATTCTGGGTCTTTTGTGGACCCATATAAACTTTTGGATTGTTTGTTGTAGTTCTGTGAAAAATGTCATGGGTAATTTGATAGGGATTGCATTGAATCTGTAGATTGCTTTGAGAAGTATTGCCGTTTTTACAATATTGATTTTTCCAATCCATGAACATGGAATATCTTTCCACTTTTTTTTGCATCCTCTTTAATTTCCTTGATTAATGTTTTATAGTTCTCGGCATATATAAGTCCTTTACCTCCTTGGTCAGGTGTATTCCAAGGTATTTGATTTTTTTGGGGTGCAATTTGAAAAGTTATTATCTTTTTGTATTCCTTTTCTAATATTTCATTGTTAGTATACCAAAATGCAATTGATTTCTGAATGTTAATATTATATCCTGCTACATTGCTGAATTTGTTAATCAGTTCAACTAGTTTTTGTGTTGATTCCTTAGGATTTTCTATGTATAGTATCATGTCGTCTGCATACAGTTACATCTTTATCTTTTCCCTTCCTATTTGGAATGCCTTTTATTTCTTTTGTTTGTCTAATTAATGTGACTAGGACTTCCAATACTATGTTAAATAGCAGTGGTGAGAGGGGGCATCCCTGTCTTGTTCCAGTTTTGAGTGTGAAGGCTTTCAGTTTTTCTCCATTGAGTATTATATGTGCTGTGAGTTTGTCATAAATTGCTTTGATTATGTTCAGGAATGTTCCCTATACCCTCTTTGGCAAGAGTTTTTACCATAAATGGATGTTGGACTTTGTCAAATGCTTTTTATGGATCTATTGACATGATCTTATGGTTTTTTACTTTTCTTTTGTTAATGTGGTGTATGATGATGATTGATTTACTTATGTTGAACCAACCTTGTGAACCTGGGATAAACCCTACCTGGTCATAGTGTATGATCTTTTTGATATGTTGTTGGATTCGGTTGGCTAAAATTGTGTTGAGAATTTTTGTGTTTAAATTCTTCAAAGATATTTGCTGATAGTTTTCTTTTTTGGTGGTGTCTGTCTGATTTTGGAATTCGCGTGATGATGGCATCATAGAAGGTTTTTGGGAGTGATCCTTCCTCCTCAACCCTAGTGCTTCCCCAGGGCAGTGGGAACTGGCAGGAGCAGCCCACAAGAGAGGCAGTTTTTCCATGGCCAGGCAGAACCTGCTCTGGTATTTCTGGGCTGCAGGGATGTTCCAGGGTGCTGGTAGTGCTGGGGGCTGCTCCTGGGGGTGTTACCCCTCCAGAGGGTGGGGAGGCCAGGGTGGGGAAAGCTCCGAGGTGGTCATCTTTCCATGAGTGTTGAGGCCAGTCCTCAAGGATGGCAAGAAACCTCAGGTCAGGCACATGTGTGGTGTAGGGGGAGGGGTGGTGCACTGCTAAGCACTTTTCTCTGCTAGGTGGTGCACCAGCATGCTCGCTGTTGCACAAGGAGTATTCTATGGTGTCCCACCCCTCATCCTCTCCCCTCCCCAACACTCGCACCTTGTTTCTCCTATGGGTCCAGCAATTCTCCCAGGTTCCCTCTGTTGTGGCTTTCCACTCCCCAGCCCTTAGCGTATTGCTCCCTCCACCTGTGATGCACCACTTCATAAACCCCCAGGCTGTCTCCACACCATCAACCCCAGCCCAATCCCAGGGATTAACCTCCAGGGTCTTGGTGCCTAGCCCCCACCCAAGCATCTAGGTTTTTGGTGACTGTGTCAGAAGTTCAGCCCTCACTCTGCTATTCATATCTCAGACCTACTGCTGTGCTCTTCTTGGTATTTGGAGATCCCTCCAACTCAGTTGATCTTTCCATCAATTAGGTGACTTTCCAGGGTGTGGGTTCCCTTTCTCCTCCATGGTTCCCTTTTGGGAGTGCCCATCTGGTCCCAATTCCCCTTCTCTCACTCTCCTCTTTTCTCTTGTTTTACCCAGTTATGTCATGAGATTCTTGCCGTTATTGGAAATTTAAGTTCTTCTGCCAGCATTTAGTTGCTGTTCTGTGCAAGCTGCTTAACATGTAGATGGATTTTTTGTTGTTGTGTCTCCCAAGTAAAGGCCATCTTTCCTCCTGCTTCAGTATAATTTTTTGTTTATTTTATGTTAAAAATGTCCTCACATGGAAGATTTTAGTCATTCTCTTTTTTCCTTTTGTTATAAAATTTCACTATGATATGCTTTGCAGTATAGATGTTTAACCTTTAAGCAACAGTCAAAGCTTGTCCAAATCATTTATAGAAGTTTGTATTCCCATCAGCAATGTATGAAATTTACAAGGGACCTTCTTCTCTCCAATGTAAGTATTTGATATTTTTAATTTTTGTTATTCATAGTGTGCAGATGGCCTTTACTTGGGAGACTGTTTTTTGGCCCTTTAGCAACCTGTGCTTCTAGGGATTTAAATTTTCTTTTCATTATTCATCATTTAATTTTTGGTAATAATTAATATTGTTGCCTCTCAGAAGGAAACTAAATGACAAATTCTGTAAATTATGTTAATTTCTAGCAAGTAAGTCACTTTAACAAAGACTTTATATCATTTTCCTCATTTTCTAGCTTCACTCTCTTCCCATTTTTCACATATGGCTCTTCATCACTCTTTTCTTTCAGACCATAATATTCAATGACATATCCAAAATAAGTAAAATTAATTTTAATTCCTCATTCCATCTTCCTCACAATGCTAATGTCTAGTGGTGATCTATGGGATTGCTGATGGGTTGGTGCTGGTGCAGAATTGAAGAGGAAGACATTTCTCTGGATTTTTATTGCCTTCTTTCAATTTTTATTGACTTATTCCTTTACTACTAGACAATATTTTTCAATATATTTTAAACATAATTTGGCATTTTATGAGTTCCCATTCTGTCTCAGCAGAAATGAATCTGATTAGCTTACATGAGGATGCAGGTTTAATCCCCGGCCTTGCTTAATGGTTTAGGGACCCAGCATTGCCATGATCTGTGGTAGATCACAGATGTAGCTTGGATCTGACATTGCTGTGGCTGTGGCATAGGCCAGTGACTACAGATCCAGTTTGACACCAAGCCTGGGAATATCCATGTGCCACGAATGTGGTCCTGAAAAGCAAAGTAATAATAATGGTAATAATAATTTTGCATTTTCATGAGGTTGAACACTGCTAATTTATTTTTGATATTTTTGGTTTTTTGTTCATTTTTGTAGATGTATAAGAAAAGTCTTGTTGTTTGATTTAATCTTCAATTTTTCAACTACAAAATTTAGTTAACTAATTTATGATTTTGTTTACATTATGGTAATGATAGAATTTGTATTGATTAAGATATTTCTCATTTCATTTTAATACATTTATGGCAACAATGAAAAAGAAAGTGGCAATTCTAATCCTTGTTTTAATTAGTCAATTATGTTCATTAGCAATTGATGTATTATTAGAAAAGGCTTGTTTTATTTGGAAGAGTGACTGATGACTGAGAACAGATGTTTGAATGTAAATCTACCATTTCAAATGGAAAATATATGCAAATTTCAAATCCTATCAATGGCAACTTAATTGAAAGTTACCCATGTACATTAAAAAAATGATCATTTTTATGCTGTCAGTGTTGACCAGGAACTAGTTAAACTAGTTGACTGGTTTGTGATATTCCCTGGTTTTTCTGATGCTGCCTTCAAGCTAAGTAGTATGAATAAACATATTCACACATGCCTATACATAAACCTCAGGTTTTGGAGCATTTTTCATAACTTTCAAAAAATTACATTTAGGTCTTTAATCCATTTTGAGTTAATTTTGTGTATAGTGTTAATGTTCTAATTTCATCATTTTTCATGTAGCCATTCAGTTTTCTCAACACCACTTATTATTAAAGAGACTCTAATTTCTCCATTTTCACTGCCTCCTTTGTCACAGATTAATTTATCTGATTGAGTTATTTCTGATCTTTCTATTCTTTTAGATTGATATATATTTCTGTTTTTGTGCCAGTATCATACCATTTTGATAACTGTAGCTTTGTAATATGATTTGAAATCATTTTGCTTATCAGGATTGCTTTGGCTATTTGGGGCCTCTGTGTTTCCAAACACACTTTAAAATATTTTGTTCTAGTTCTGTTAAAAATGAAAATTTGATAGAGGTTTCATTGACTCTAGATTGCCTTGGGTAGTATATCCATTTTGGCAATGTTGATTCTTCCAATCCAAATGCATTGTATATTTTTCCATCTGTTTCTGTCATCTTTGATTTTTTTTATCAGCACCTTATAGTTGTCAGAGTATAGGTTTTTGTCTCTTTAGGTAGGTTTATTCCAGGGTATTTTATTCTTTTTGATATAATGGTAAATGGGATTGTTTCCCTAATATCCCTTTCTGATCTTTCATTGTTATACACAGAAATGCATTTGATTTCTGTGTATTAATTTTGTATTCTGCATTTTTACCAAATTCATTGATGAATTCTAACAGTTTTCTGGTAGCAACCTTAGGATTTTCTACATATAGTATCATGTCATCTGCAAACAGTGATACTTTTACTTCTTTCTTTCTAATTTGGATTCCTTTTATTTCTTTTTCTTCTCTAATTGCTGTGGCTATGACTTCCAAAACTATGTTGAATAGAAGTGGGGTGAGTGGACATCCTTGTCTTCTTCCTGATCTTAGTGGGGATTCTTTCAGCTTTTAACCATTAAGAAAGATGTTACATGTGGGTTTGTCATGTATAAGCTCAAAATGGATTAAAGACTTAAATGTAAGACAAGATACTAGAAAACTCTAGTAAAATATAGGCCACACTCTCTGACATAAACTGCAGCAATATCTTCTTATATCCAATTCCTAGAGTAATAACAATTAAAACAAAAATAAACAAATTGTACTTAATTAAACCTCAACGGTTTTGCCCAGGAAAGGAAACCATAAACAAAATAAAAAGAAAACCCACAGAATTGGAGAAAATATTTGCAAATGAACCAACTGACAAGGGATTTAATTTCCAAAATATACAAACACCTCTTGCACATCAATATAAAAAAATCAAATAATTGGCATAAGATCTAAATAGACATTTCCCCAAGAAGACATATGGATAGCCAAAAAAAAAAAAAAAAAAAACAACAACACATGAAAATATGTTCAGCATCACTAATTACTAGAGAGATGCAAATATAATATACTATGAGGTATCACCTTACACTAGCCAGAATGGCTGTCATCAAAAAGTCTGCAAATAATAAATGCTGGAAAGGATGTGGAGAAAATGGTACCCTCTAATACTGTTAGTGGGAATGTCATTTGGTGCAACCATGATGGAAAAAAGTATGGAGGTTCCTCAAAAAGCTAAAAATAGAGTTACTATATGATCCAGAAATTCCACTCCTGGCATCTCTCCAGAGAAATGTATTATTCAGAAAGATACATGCACCCCAATATTTGTTGCAGCACTATTTACAATATCCAAGACATGGAAGTCACCTAAATTTCCACTAACAGAGGAATGGATAAAGAAGATGTGGTACATATATTCAATAGAATATTACTCAGACATAAAAAGAAGGAAATAAAGCCATTTGTAGCAACATGGATGAATCTAGAAACTATCATACTAAGTGAAGTTAGTCAGTGAAAGACAAACATTGCATGTTATCACCTATATGTGGAATCTGAAAAAGGAAAAAAATGAAGTCATTTGCAGGACAGAAACAAACTCATGGATTTTGAAAAACTTAGGGTTACCAAAAGGGACAGATTGAAGAGTGGGAGAAATACACTGGGGTTTTTGGATTAGCATATGCACACTGAGATATATGGAACAATTGGCCAATAGGGACCTGCTGTATAATGCAGAGAACTCTACTCAGTATTCTGTGATAATCTATGGTTGAAAAAATCTGGAAAAGAATAATATGTGTATACATATGATTGGGTCACTTTATTGTATGGGAGAAATTATCACATATTTGTAAATTAAGTATACTTCAATAAAACTTAAAAAAAGAGACTATAACCTTCTCCTTATTTGAAGGTGTCACTACAACTCACACTATGGAAAGTTAAAAAAGTAGATTAGTTGTCATTATAGCAAATACACATTGAGAACTGGGATTATAATCCCATGTATGTCTCTAATACTTTGGAATAATTTTATTTCACCAGGAGTACTTCTACCTGAGGACAATGTTGACATATTTAGATGCCTCTGGTGAAGGGATGAAGGATGCAAATCATCCATAAATTAAGAAAATATGAAAGCTATGTCAAAACAATAAATAGCTAAAAAGATATTTTACATTTCAGTTAATCACTTACAGTATATCTTTCAACCAAGTATTCTCTCAATTACTTTTTTGCATTTTGAGGCATTTAGAACCATCTGGCTTCAATTTCTTCCACTTTCTCCTTTCCTAGCTAGGATTAATTTTAATCATTTGGGAATTAAAATAGATGCTGTATAAGTATCTCATATTTCTACAGGTAATTAAAGCATCTGGATTCATTTTTTTCCCATTCCCAAATCTTGTTTGAAGAAGTGGCAGATCATTTGTATTTTTCCTTGCAGTAAAATTCTTTTGGAAGTAATGGCTTGAGTTCTAATAAATATCTTGCAAATAAATTTTCTGGCTTTTGGAATATGACAGAATTTATCATTTGTTCTTTTCCACAAAAATGTGTAGTACTTAGCTGTATGTTGTTGATTCCAAAAAATATGATTTGTCATTATTTATTATAAAATAGTGGAGAGATATGTCAGAAAATGGGTTATTTTGAAAACTCCAGAACAAAGATGACTAGTGTTTTTATTACTTGCATTCTTATTTTTTCTCATGGATCTGATATAATACAAAGTATTTTCTAAAAAAAATTTCCATATGTAGGAGAAATAACCTAGAGAAATACAGTTATATTAATTTTTCACTTATTATATCATCATGTTAAAAACACAATCAGACACAACCTAGAATAGATTTATAAGGAGATCCTGCTGAATAGCATTGAGAACTATGTCTAGATACTCATGTCGCAACAGAAGAAAGGGTGGGGGAAAAAACTGTAACTGCAATGTATACATCTAAGGATGACCTGACCCCCTTGCTGTACAGTGGGAAAATAATAAAAATAAAAAAAATAAAAAAAAAAAAACACAGGCAACCCACTTACCCATAGTGAAGTATATACTTTATGGAACACTTTCCCATTATCATTGTGTTTAAGATGGGCTCTTGAGGAATGTCTACATGCAGTCATTAAATAACATGCAAATGTCAAAAAAATGGAGCTGCTGTGCATGAAATTTAAAAAGCAAAGTTTTCTTTTCAAAAGTTTCCATTTCTCACAGATATTTGTATATCACACAGATTCCATCCTGACACTGCATGAATGTCATAGGCAGCCTAAACCTCAGAGCACTGGAGCACTTGCTAATTGCATGACCAGCCAAGAACAGCCCCCCAAATCTTTTTCCTTCAGAAGGGGTTGCCTCTTAGCCATTGCCAGAGTCTCTGGTGAATAACTCACTATGCATCTGTTGATTATGAAATCTCATGTCATTACAATACTAATTTACAGGGAATGAAATTATAAACAAGGTGATTACTGAAAGTAATTTATGATCTATGTAATTATATAGCTATCAAAGTAGTGCTGGCAATGGAATTGCGTGGATGAAGGCTGCACTTCTGTCTGGTCTACTGAGTCTGTTAATTGTCCATAGCTGCAAATATTTTTTGGACTGCAAGATCAGCAATCCTCACTTTGGAGACCCTAGTTAGAACTGGTTATAATTACCTACCTAACTGGAAATGTTGCCTTTTGGCTTTGAAGACCTTAAGATCATGGAAAATTACTACTCAGCCTTTTGGTCAATGGAGAACATGTCTTTCATTCAGAGAGAAAAAAAAAACTAATGAAACAGGACTAAGTAATAAAATACATAGCTGTAAGCATTTCTATCTAAACATATATCTCTATATTTTAATACTTGTATTACTTAATAAAAATAACAGTAGTAGAAAGTTAACTTAGTATTGTTATAAAGAAAACTAAACATAAAGAAAATCTACTTTGTACTTTATTATTAAATTAGACTTTTAACTGTGGTCCTGTTAAGCTAATCCCAGCACTTAACAGCTTGTGAAGGAGCTCATGTTTGTAAACAATCAGATGGAGGTGAAATATTCCAGAATATTTTAATCTGTTGCCAAAATATGTGAACAACAAAGCAGAGCAGACTATTAAATCCAAAGGTTTTGTTTACACAGCTATAATATGATATAGTGGGCTTATTTCCCACACCTGCTCCCAACAGAATCAGTAGTTGTGTTGCTCTTTTGATTTTCTAGGTATTGCCTGCAAAGCATAGGTTCTTTTTAATATATTGGAGTAGCTTGTGTGCAGATAATCTGAAAGTTTTAATACACAAAGATATGTGAAACATACTGCCTATATATATGGGTCAGAATGCATTGTAAACTTTATTTTTATCTCCCTTTATTGTCATGCATGTAGTTGACTAATAGAATGTGGAACTGTTGTCCTCTTTCATTTTCTGCTATTTCTAGGATCAGATATATCTCTATTTCTACATGAGAGTCCTTACTGAACAATAGCAAAGATTGTAATACATTTCTATTTTCCTTTGAACCAGGGAGTGGTCAAAGAGTAGAAGGTTTTGTTCCCAAGATTTGGCATATATAAATGTTATCCCCACTGCTAGGAAATAATTGATTTATTTTTAAGTTTTGAGTTAAAATAAAAGTGGTATAAAATAAAAGTGGTACTACAGTTAAGTAGAATTTTATGTATCTACCAGTGGGACAAGGATTAGCTGTATTTAAAAATTTTAAGTTCCTACTATGTGCCAAATATGTAATTTTATCATAGGCTATAACATAACATAGTAATTTGATAGTAATTTCTGTTGGACATCAGGAAATAATACTGTTGAAAGGAGTTCCTGAGAAATCTGGGTATAGGAAAATTAGTCTTTTTCCTAAAATTGATGAAATCATGTAATTAGCAACCAGTGAAGATTTTTTGGAAAGCAATTTGTCAATTTTATCAAAGCCATGTTGTGCCTTCAATTTGACTTAAGGAAATAAGTAGAGATTTAATGTCAGAAAGGTGTTCATATAAAACATTATTAATAGTAAAAGATTACAGACAACCTAAATTTCATTTCATGGAAGAAGGTTTTTGTAAACTATAATATGTAATTAAGATATAATTTGAAGTGAAATGAACAAAGTGAAACACTATATTACAATAATAACTTCAAGCTCAATAAACATACAGAAAATTTCAAAGAAATGTAAAAGAGAAAAATAAAAAGTGAATGTGTTACATTGGTAAAATTATACATAGTTTTACTTTAAAAGTACAATTATTGGAATTCCCACTGTGTAACAGTAGGTTGAGGATCTAGTGTTGTTTATGTGGTGGCTCAGATCACTGCTGAGTTGCAAATTTGATTTCTGGCCCACTGCAGTGGGTTAAGGATCCAATTTATCTGCAGCTGTGGCTCAGATTTGATCCTTGGCCTGGAAAATTCCATATGCTTCGGGTATGGCCAAAAAAATCTTATTATTAAAGATTTATTTGTGTAACACTTATTACAGTATATTTTAAGATAAAGCAAATGTTGCTTTCCCCTCCAAATTCCCATTGAATTCTGCAATTCTTAAAGACTTAATTTGATCATAGAACCTTAATTTTCCAGGGAGGACCCAGAGCTCTGCTTTACTTGGCAAGCTTTAAATTGACCAGGATTTCCCCAAGACTCATTTGCTTGACCACAATCTGCTGCCAGCTTTGGTACATTCAGGCAGATTTAGAAGATGCCTGCACTTCCTGTAGTTCTTTGTTTGTAGCAGTACAGCCAAAATTGTAGAGCTTATGATGGAAGTGCTTTTGTAGTCAGGTAGCTGAAATTGTTTGGTCAAAAGGAGACAATCAAAGCCAGCATTTACTAAGGTTAATAAAAATTTACAGTGGGCAATTCTATCTAAAGAATCTCTCTTGTGTTTGTGATCTAGATTATTGGAAATATAGCTTCAGTTTTGTAGGGTTCTAATACAAACTGATTTTCATGTAGTGTGAGTCACTGTGCTGTAGAAAGCTGAAGAAAATAGAAAATAAGTGGAAGTTAAATTTCATGAGAAAAGTATCAATTTATAATGTCAAATAATTTGCTTTTAACTCTAGGTGAAAATTTGGAGTCATATTTTATTTATTGATAATGTGTCATATTTCAGAATAACAATGATGTCACTTTTCCAGTGTACAAGCATGCAAATCTCTGTAGTCTTATACAGAGATTTCTCCCACCTTAGAACCATTTTTCTCTCTCCTACCCACTTCCCTCCCACCTCTAAAATATATGCAGATTTTTCCCCACTCCATTTTTTCCCCAGTGGATTTAGAATGCAAGTGTATTTCAATATCTTCTACAGCATTCTATTCTATTACTATAGGCTTTCAAAAAATAGGCTCAGATTGGCCTGGGAGTAAAAAAGGATACCTTAAACCTCTCATGCTATAAACAGAAAAATACAAGCCATATCAAATTAGCTTATCCTTCCCACTTAAGTAAAAAAATAATAACAAGAAATTGTAACTGAAATTCATCACAACTCTTCCTATTAAACAAAAAGTCTTTATCCTCATGCTTTATCTCTCCCTATCATTTTTTTCTCTCTCTCAGTCATTCTCATAAGGAAAGATTTCTCTTAATTCCCTTGATGTGCTGGGTACAAACATGTATTTGCAATGCAGCAATAAGACTTTTTGAAAAGTCTATATCCTATAGTTATGTTCTATCTTGTGCTTCTGGGAAAAAAAGCAACTATTCTTTTTTTAAATTTGATTATATACAGTTTACTTCTGTTATTATACTTCTTATACACTCTCTGTTGAGTTTGTATTGGAGAGGGGTAGGTGGTATTTTAAAATATGCTCATACACCTTAGGTAGAAAAGGGGAATTTGCCTTTCAGTTCTCAGTTCACTCTTCCCCAATGTGGTTGCTACAAAACTTTTAATTTCCTTATTTCTCATTTCCTGAGAGGAATAAAAAAAAAAACCCCTTTTAACAAGGGATGTTGATATGAACATGCAGAGTTTTTAACTGAGAAGTTTTTGCCACTCTACTCCTGTAAAAATATTTAACATCCCAGCTGCTAAGAAAAGACTATTTAAATATAGACATGATTTTCATAGCAGTTTAACTGGATGCATTCAATTGAATAACCAAGAAAACTGTGCAATACATGATTTGGGAAAAGTAGGTCCCAAAATGAAGGATATCATTTAACAGGAAACTTTCTCAAAAAGAGGTCAGCTTTGCACATGCCTTTCTGATATGTATTGATACTTTAAATATCCCTTCACTTCAGGCCAGTTGGCAGTGTTTTTTGCATCTGTCATATGTCATGTTAAGTTATAAGAGCATTTGTCATCCTATTTAAAAGAAATGTATAATTGCTCTATTTTTTAAAATTTTCTTCTATATTTTGGTTTTCATTTTTTAAAAAATGTTTTATTGGAGTTCTCATCATGGCTCAGTGGTTAACAAATCTGACTAGGAACCATGAGGTTGCAGGTTCGATCCCTGGCCTTGCTCAGTGGGTTAAGGATCTGGTGTTGCTGTGAGCTGTGGTGTAGGTCACAGATGTGACTTGGATCCTGAGTTGCTGTGGCTCTGGTGTAGACTGGCAGCTATGGCTCCAATTCGACCCCTAGCCTGGAAATCTCCATATTCCATGAGACTGGCCCAAGAAATGGCAAAAAGACAAAAAAAAATGTTTTCTTCCCCAGGTTTTTATTTCATTAACACAATGTTGAATTATTTCCATCTGGCATGTTTAGGAAATTGCCTAGAATTATGGAGACCAATCCAAAAACTAATTTGTTATGTTATTGGTTAGTCGTGGCCCTCTGGTTCCTGTACTCTAGTGGGGTTTGTAAAGATGGTTGTTGCTTATTTGCAATCCTTTTATTTAAAGGGAGAGCAATTTCTGATATTTCTGCATAGAAAGAAATATTGATATCCAAACAAATAAACTAGGAATACCTGTATCCTGGTCCAAACTTTGAAGCCAGTTATGGTAGATAGAGATATCATGTATACCATGTATACAAAGGAATACATATATCATGTATACTATATATACCATGTATACAAAGGAATACAAAAAGTGAAATGTTTATAACTGAGTATCATTATGGTGGAATTATTGCTCCTGAAAGAGAGAACTTCATAAATGTATGATAAGCTGGAAGCACATCACCAAAGACTAGTACTAAACATAATCTTCAGGTTTAGACTGGGAGAAAAAGTATAATGGCACAAGCAAAGACAAGAATGAGAAAATGAATGAAGTGCAATTGAGAAGGAACAATATAGCTAAAAGTAGTTTTCTCCTATTTGTGGTCCTTAGGGGATTCCTAATATGACAAGGCAGGCTGAGAATAACAAGATCTCCAAAATACAAATGTAATAGTGATGAATAGACCCTTTAATAATTTATAATGATAACTGCAAAGGAAGTAAATGGAAATGTACATACAGTAATAAAATTTGTGTCCTAAGTATGCATGCCACGTCACATGTACTGTAGTACATATAAAACAGTGAAACAATTAAATTCTCTGCATTGCTGCTACCAGAGGGATTTTTTTGGTTCTAAATAAGAAGTACTATGGCATTCTTGTCATTGTTCACTAAGGAAAAAAAGCAAAATAATTTGAAATGAGCAAGGAGGATGATTGCAGCACATGTGAAAAATGGGTTATCTTTACCTATTAGTCTTTGAGCCAGTCCATAACTCTATAAATCATAGAAAAACTGATAGTACTACAAATCATGCTCATCTATAAGATTGCAAATAAATTTTTCCTGGTTGCAGTGTATCACTTACTCCTTGGAGATAATTACCAGTTGCCCCCATTTGTACATTCATTTCAGTGTTTGTGATCTTTTGTTTGTCAGTGCATGTTTGAATTTTTCTTTGAACCAGTAGTAATATTTTACTGTCTCCTTCAATAATGGGATAAATATTTGGTATATGTTAATTTTACATTTGTAATAGATCTTTTTTTTGGTCTTTTTAAGGCCTCACCCATGGCATATGGAATTTCCCAGGCTATGCCACAGCCACAGCAACACCAGATTTAAGCTGCAGCTGCAACTTACACTACAGTTTACAGCAGCACCAGATCCTTAAAGCAGTGAGCAAGGCCAGAGATCAAATGTGCATCCTCATAGATAATAGTCAGATTCATTTCTGCTGAACCATGACAGGAAATCCCAATAATAGACTTTTAATCTTTCCAAACTTTAATTAGAGTATTTACTTTCTTATGACCTCTTTCTTCTCCAAAGATGTTGACACAGTCAGAGAAATTAGATTAGAGAGCAATGCTGATACATGGGGAAACAAAAGTGACCTGTTCTTATACTAATAAGCAAAATTTCCAGGAAATCAAATTGATAAATCCAGTTTCAAGCAGGCATTGAACTAAGTCTTATGGGAGAATGATTTACCCAGGTTGTGTGAAATATAAATGAGTGGTATGGAAAGTACAAAGAGAATAGAAGTATATGGAAAAGATTTCAGTTGGACAGCTATCTTCAGCCAGAGTTACTACAGTTTTTCCAATCACTTATTGAGAGAAAAAAGTGAGATTTTTTACATTTATTTATACATATTTTTACATGTGGTTTAGGTTATATAATCCGGAATTAATTCCATTATTATCAACATACCATCCAGTTGTCAAAAGCTCTAAATTAAATAATTCTTCCATGGTTATTATAGATACTTGAATAAGATCTGCTTTTTCTAATTATGCATTATTGTCTCCTGCATGTATAAAACCTAGTAAGTAGTACTTATAAAAGCCTACCTTAGCAAGACATATCAATCCAAGTAGGCTTCATATTGTTTTGGCATTTAGATTAAGTTTTTTAAAAAAGGAAGCAAAATGATTTAATACTGAAAAATTATGATATTACTCTGATATTTCTGTGCATTTAGCTGTCAACTCTATAGACAAATTTTGTCATGGCCAATCATTATATTTTATTATGTATTTTCAAAGTCTTAATTCATATTCTAGTTCACTTTGTTCCATTCCATCCTGTGGATAGTGGATTATATTCAGATTTATAAACAAGAACAGGCAAGTCTTTGCCAATTGGATTTGGAACACAATATTCTTTCTATTACTCAAGGGCATATATAACAGGAGATGGAAGTCACTAGGAGTTACCTTAAATACTGCCTACCACAACTTATACATAAATAAGTGTTATTTAATCCATTGCTATACCTGAACAACTATCATGGTATTCTCATAACTTTTAGTTCCCTAAATTAATGTATAATTGGACAATATATATTTTGTTAACTCAGTGTTAAATTACCAACTATGCAAGTTTGTCATACCTGAGATGAGGATAGATATATGACTAAGTCCTTGATTAAAGACTGAGGTTACAGAATTTGTAATTAAAACAGAAATGAAAATATATTTTCATGTGAAAATAAAAAATCCAAAGTGAAAAATAAAAAAAAATCCATATTAAAAAAATATTCTTGAGCTTGCGTCTACAAGAGAAAAATTGTCCTCTTGAAATGAAATTGAAAATGTCTGGATTATTAAATACTGCATTTAATTTAATGAAGAGAACACATTTATCTTCCTAGTGAAGTTACTTTTTAAAAAGTTTTTCAGATATGATTAAGTCGCTAACAAGTCTGGTTAAAAGAAAGGATTCAATTCTAGGTGAAAGACCCCTGAATTATCCCCAGGAAAGTAAGGTTGATGGGCACAAATAAGGTGGGGCACCATAGACACTCGGACCTTTCAGTCATTCATTAAAAAAAAATGATAATCTTAATCCTGCTACTTTGCTGAGTTCATTGATCAGTTCAAGTAGTTTTTGTGTGGAGTCCTTAGGGTTTTCTACATATAGTATGTTGTCATTTGTATAGAGTGACAATTTTACCTCTTCTCCCAATTTGGATACATTTCATCTCTTTTATTTGTCTGAATATTGTGGTTAGGACTTCCAATATTATATTTAATTAGAGTTGTGAGAATGGGCAACCTTGTCTTGTTCCAGATTTTAGTGGTAAGATTTTCAGCTTTTCTCCACTGAGTATTTTGTTGGCTGTAGGTTTGTCATAAATGGCTTTTATTATGATAACATCTGTTCCTGCTACACTTGCTTTGGTAAGAGTTAATGTCACAAATGGATGTTGGATTTTGTCAAATGCTTTTTCTGCACCTACTGAGATTACATTAAGAAATTGGTTGCATGTCTGTATGCTAAAAATGAAACATTAGAAAAGGAATATAAAAATATAATACCTTTTAAAATCACACCCCCCAAAATTAAATACCTAGGAATAAATCCGACCAAGGAGGTTTATATGCTGTGAAAAATAAAACATTAATCAAGTATATTAAAGAATATTACAAGACATGGAAATGTAGTCCATGCTCCTGGATTAGAGGATTAATACCATTATAAGGGTCGTACTACCCAAAACAATCTACAGATTTAATGCCATCACTATCAAGTTACCCATGACATTTTTCACAGAACTAGAACAAACAATCCAAAAGTTTATATGGAAACATAAAAGATCCAGAATTGCCAAAGAAATCCTAAGGAAAATAAAAACAAGCAGGAGGCACAACTCTCCCAGACTTCATACTATATTATGAAGCTACAGTAATTGAGACAGTATGGTACTGGTACAAAAACTGCCATGCAGACCAATGGACAGAATAGAGAACCCAGAATCAAACCCAAATACCTATAGTAATATGTGGGAAAAGGGGGCAAAAATATAAAATGGCAAAAAGTCTCTTCATCCAGTGGTGCTGGCAAAACTGGACAGCTATGTGTAAATCAATGAAACCAAAACATACCCTCACACCATGCACAAAAATAAACTCAAAATGCTTAATGACTTAAAAATAAGACTCCATAAAACTCTTAGAAGAGAACATAGGCAAGACATTCTCTAACATAAATCACACAAAAGTTTTCTTAAGTCAGTCTCCCAAGGCAATAGAAATAAAAATAAAAATAAACCAAAAGGACATAATCAAAATTACAAGTTTTGCACAGCCAAAGATACCATTAAAAAAAAGACAAACTATGGAATTGGAGAAAATACTTGCAAATGATGCAACTGACAAGGGCTTAATCTCCAAAACATACAAACAACTAATAAAACTCAACAGCAAAACAAACAAAAAATGAAAAGAAAAAGCAAATGAGCAAAATAATGCCATTTGCAGTAACATGGATGGAACTAGAGACTCCTACTGAGTGAAGTAATTCAGAACAAGAAAGACAAATACCATATGATATCACTTATATCTGGAATCTAATCCATGGCACAAACAAAATTGTCTACAGAAAAGAAAATCATGGACTTGGAGAATAGACTTGTGGTTGCCAAGGGGGAGGGGGAGGGAGTGGGATGGATTGGGAGCTTGGGGTTCATAGATGCAAACTATTGCATTTGGAACAGATTAGCAATGAGATCCTGCTGTGTAGCACTGGGAACTATGTCTATTCACTTATGATGGAACATGATAATGTGAGGAAAAAAAGGTATACATGTATGTGTAACCAGGTCACCATGCTGTACAATAGAAAAAAAATGCATTGGGGAAATAACACTAAAATTTTTTTAAAAAATCTCTTTAAATGTCAAAAGTAAAAGAAAAATGGGCGGAAAACCTAAATAGACATTTCTCCATAGAAGACAAATGCATAGCCAACAGGCATATGAAAAGATGCTCAACATCACTAATTACTAGAGAAATGCAAATCAAAACTACAATGAGGTACCACTTCAGACAGGTAAGAATGTCCATCATTAGTAAATAAATAAATTCTGGAGAGGGTGTAGAGAAAAGGTAACCCTCCTACACAAATGTAAATTGTGCAACCACTATGCAAAACAGAATGAAGTTACCTCAGAAAACTAAATATATAACTACTGTGTGATTCAGCAATCCTACTCCTGGGCATATATCTGGACAAAACTACAATTCAAAAAGATACATGCACAGCTATGGTCATCACAGCACTATTCCCAATAGCCAAGACATGGAAAAAACCTAAATGCCCATTGACAGATGAATAGATTTAGAATCTGTTTTACACATACACTATGGAATACTACTCAGCCACAAAAACTCAAAATAATGCCATTTGTGGCAAAATGGATGGAACTATAGATTCTCATACTAAGTGAAGTAAGTCAGAAAGAGAAAGACAAACAACACATGGTAGCAGTTATATCTGTAATCTAATATATGGTACAAATAAGCCTATCTACAGAACAGAAAAAAACCTCATGCACATGGATAACAAATTTGTGCTTGCCAAGGGGGAGCAGAGCAGAGTGGGATGCACTGGGAGTTTGGGGTTAATAGATGCAAACTATTGTATTTGGAGTGGTTAAGCAATGAGATCCTGCTGTATAGCACAAGGAACTATATCCAATCAAATTTTTTTTTCATTTTTTAGGGCCACACCTGCAGCATATGGAAGTTCCTAGGTTAGGGGTTGAATCCAAGCTACGGTGGCTGGCCCATACCACAGCCACAACAATGTAGGATCTGAGCCACATCTTTGACCTATACCAGAGCTAACATCAATGCCAGATCCTTAACCCAATGAATGGTGCCAGAAATAGAACCCACATCCTCATGGATCCTAGTCGGGTTAATTACTGTTGAGCCATGATGGGAACTCCCTACTATTCTTCTATAAACCATTATTTTCAGTCATAATAAATCCTCCAGATTTTATTTACTCACTTATCCATTCAATCAATACTGATTAATCACTAAATACTAAGAACAATGTTTGGAACTGGGAATGCTGCTGATAGCAAGACTGGCTGCTCTTATGCAGGGAGAAAAAAAACAAATACGTACATAAATTAATAACTTTTGGAATTCAGGAATTTAGAAGATTAAAACAAGGGAATTCAATTTAGACTGATAAAGAGTGCTGAGAGATACCTTCTATTGGGTCATTAGGTTAGGTAAGTCCTCTCTCAGGCAGTGGTTTTCTAGCTGAGATTTGAATACTGTGAAGAACCAGCATAAAAAACTTAAAACTGGAGTTTGGCACTTGCCATCAGCCTCTACATGTATTAAGTCAAGAGCCACTGAAGTTGCTAACTCACAACAGCCCCTGATGGGAGTTCAGGATGGAGATCAGGAGAAAGGCACTCTGTGCTCTGGGAAAACTGGAAGAACAGGTCTTCAGACAGATAATTTTTAGGAGAAGATTTTATGATCCAAATTTTTGCATCTGCTCATATTGATAAAACACTAAAATCCTTCATGGTGATGTCTGCCCCTTGTGACCAGTAGTAACCCTCATGAAGACAACAGCAAACTTTTGTAAAATGTGTTCATGGCTGCATGCACAGCCCACTTCACCTTTATCCCATATACCCTAATTTCCCCCTCACCTCCTCCAAGTAGTTTTCTCAGGGCTACCTGTCTCCATGGCTTAAGTCCTAATTTTGCCCCAAATAAAACTTAACTCAATTTTCAAGATGTGCATTTTTTAAAGTCAACAATTTTGGTGGCCACAGGAGTGATCCAGAGCAGACTTCTCTCCCTCACCTTAACTATATGAGGAACCATAACCTTGGTACCAGAAGAAGCCCCTTGTACTCATCAATCTTCCTGGGGAGTCCACATGAATTTGGATAAGTCTCTTCTGGATCACAGATTCATCATATTGGTTGAGTATCTTTTCTTATATAATGATTTTTATTTTTTCCATTATTTATTGCAGCACTATTCAAAATAGCCAAGACATGGAAACAACACAAATGTCCACCGTGTCATAATCCAACTAGATTGGATTAGGAAGATGTGGTATATATACACAATGGAATACTACTCAGCCATCAAAAAATAACCAAATCATGCCATTTGAAGCAACATAGATGGAACTAGAGACTCTCATCCTGATTGAAGTAAATCAGAAAAAGAAAGCATCCTGAGTTTTATTTGCTGGTGTGTAACAGGTACCTGCCCCCTCAATTGAAAGAGACTGAAAGATACCAGGTAATAACCCCTCAGCAGGAATACTGAGGGGGCTCAGTTGAAAGATACTGGTGACAATATCCCAATGGTGAAGATACTGGGGGGCTAGGTTGAAAGATACTATGGTTTGCTTAGTTAAAAAGAATGAGTGGGCTTGGTTGAATGGTTAGGTGAGAGGCTGATCTGGTGCTTTTTCTCAGTTTGACTGCCTTAATAGAATTTTTCAGCATAAATGTGCAAGTATTGCATGAGGGATTTTTTTTTTAAAAGGGGGGGGACAATGCTCCTCCCAGTTGATCATGGCTTTCTCAGGCAACTGAGAAATTTATAGGCATGGTACAGGATGAGTCTTCTCTCTGTGAAGTGGTCCAATAGGGAAACCTACTCATTTATTAAAACTGCTCAACCAAGGACAAGCACTGGCCATTCTGAGGTATGAGCACCTATGGTGACCTATATGCCACTGGGAGACCCAAGACACACAAGTGGGGGTTGAAACAACAAGCAGCACACTGACCCACCACACCATGTCATTAATAATCTTTATCCCTGACAATTTCAAGTTTAAGAAATAGAGGCTCTCAAACAAAGAAATGTGGTGTCAAAAAGTCAGCCTCCTTGGAGTTCCCATCATGGTGCATTAGTTAATGAATCTGACTAGGAACCATGAGGTTATGTGTTCAATTCCTGGCCTTGCTTAGTGGGTTAAGGATCTGGCACTTCTGTGAGCTGTGGTGTAGGTCACAGACACAGCTTGGATCCCACATTGCTGTGGCTCTGGCATAGGCCGTTGGTTACAGCTACAATTAGACCCCTACCTGGGAACCTCCATATGCCACAGGTGCAGCCCTAGAAAAGACACAGACAAAAAAAAAAAAAGCCAGCCTCCAGCCAACACCTCAGCAAGGTTTATATATTTAGAAAACTTATACAGGGAAGTATATACTTAATTGGGTATTTAAAAGATAATTTTGTCCTGGAAAATGCCAAAATAGCTCTTTCATTGCATACGGAGTTGTTAGAGAAAGCTAAACGTTCAAAATTCTGACCTGAGGGAACAAGTCCTGATAGGAGAACTTGCTTCTTTTCCCTGAGCCTTGAGACCAGGGGTCTCAGGAATGTTTATTTTATCCAGATCATCTCTAATTCCTGAAACTGAAGGTAAACAAAATGGGGAAAGAAGTCTTATTAGACTTATTCCAACTGTTATTTTGTTTATTTATTTATTGTTTTTTGGTATTTTTGTCTTTTAGGGCTGTATCCATGGCATATGGAGATTCCAAGGCTAGGGGTTGAATCGGAGCTACAGCTGCCAGCCTGTGTCACAGCCACAGCAATGTTGGATCCAAGCCAAGTCTGTTACCTACACCACAGTTCACAGCAATGCTGGATCCTTAACCCACTAAATGAGGCCAGGGATCTAGCCCACATCCTCATGGATGCTAGTTGGGTTCACTAATGACTGAGCCACCACAGGAACTCCCCAATTGTTATTTTAAAGTAATGAGTTGTATTTGTGATATCTGACTTTTGTCTAAGCTTGGAAAATTAAGGATTTCTGGTTGTTTTTATGTGTTTTTATGTGCATTATATATATATATATATATATATATATATATATATATATGCATATGTCAATATTTGAATAATATTATCAAAAATAATTTGTAAATGGGCTCTATTTAATTGGCTTCCAGGAAATTAAGCATTTATATAGATTCTCAAAAATACAAAATGTAAGTATCCAGAATTAATATTATATTCATTGTGAACTGGGAAATATTCAGTATTAAAATAGTATCTGGTATGAAATTTAAAGTTTGTTGATATATTGACCATAGGCATGTGTTTAGAGTCATTATTAAGTGTATAGTACATTTATTGTACCTACATTTAACAGAGGTTAAGTAAGATATTGTTGTCTCTGTTGCAAAATTGAAATAAGAGTTTTTGGATGAAATTTTAAGAATAATTATATCATTAAAATGCCTACCTAAGAATGATCTTTCCATATATTCATAATGTGAAAATTTAGAGTTGTGCTAAATTGTTAAATGATAAAAAGCCATCTCATTTGTAGCCTATGGAAATCTCAAGGTATTTGGGGACTTTAAAAAGTGAGGGATTCACATAAATCTGTAAGACAAAGTTTCTGACTAGACATTGACATGGCTTTCTTTTTTTTTTTTTTTTTTTTTTTTTTTTGTCTTTTTGCCATTTCTTGGGCCGCTCTTGCGGCATGTGGAGGTTCCCGGGCTAGGGGTCGAATCGGAGCTGTAGCCACCAGCCTATGCCAGAGCCACAGCAATGTGGGATCCGAGCCGCGTCTGCAACCTACACCACAGCTCACGGCAACGCCGGATCGTTAACCCACTGAGCAAGGGCAGGGACCGAACCCGCAACCTCATGGTTCCTAGTCGGATTCGTTAACCACTGCGCCATGACGGGAACTCCAGACATGGCTTTCTTAGACCTGAGATGCCTTTAAACCTCAATATATGATTACTTATAAAAAGTGCTATTAAAGGAAATTTTTAGAAAAGCCTATGTTCTCTTCCAGAAGTTCGATTGTATCTTGTCTTATATTTAATCTTTAAGCCATTTTGAGTTTATTTTCATGCATGGTGTGAGGGTGTGTTCTAGTATCCTGCTGTGTAGCACTGGGAACTATGTCTAGTCACTTATAATGTAGCATGATAATGTGAGAAAAAAGAAGTAAACATGTATGTGTAACTGGGTCACTATGATGTATAGTATAAAATTGACAGAACACTGTAAACCAGCTATGATGGAAAAAAATAAATTTCATTATATATAAAAAAGAAAAGCCTATATATTCAATTATAAATAATCAGGCCAAGTTGTTGAGATGATAATTTGCAAACAAACTAATCTGTAGTTATATTTGATAACAATGAGAGTCATTTTGGAGAGAAAGAGATATTTCAGTGGACACTTGTTAATCTGTTCATCTAATTCTGTTCACTAGACTTACTTCTCAGGTATTTCTTTGCTATTATACTATATTGCTACAAAGTTAAATTGAGATTCTAAAGGGACATTCTAAGCTTGTTTCTAAAGTTTATCTCAGTAATCTATTTTTGGGATGAAGGTTTTATGCCCAAGATCTTGAAACCAGGGGATTATGCATACTGGAAAGAACATAATTTAAAAGACCATTTCCAAGCCATACAGAAGATCCTTCAACAGGTACTCTTCACCAGCTCATGTAAAGCAATACTGTACAGCAAAGATAACTGACCCTTGGGTTAATCATTTCCCAATTAAAAAATAAAAAGACCCCCTATACTGGACTGATTTATAGAGAGGACTGATGACCTCAAAATATCTTAAAACAATGCTCACATGGAGGAGAAACTACACAAGAATGAGAATTCTTTAAAAGTAGACAGCTGGCCCAAGATACTGGACCTGACTCATATGATTATTATAATGTTTTCTGGATACATTTTTCACATGGATAAAAAGTTTTCCCATCAGGAACTTTATCTTATGCTAATATTAAAATAAATCTAATTCCTGGGTTTGTGGCCAATTGCCTACATCTAGTACTTCCAGACTATCTTGGTGGATTTCTCCCCTCCAAGGTTCTGATTCAATGTCCTTAGGAAATTTATTTTAGAAGAAAATTCAGTCCTGTGCAGGCCATTATTTTATTACTAGGTGGGATTTTCTCACCTGGCCAATTAATACCTGCTCTGACCCTGAATATGAGTGAATTTTCTTTTATGGTCACTGAGACTCAGTCAGAACAATGAGTTGGTCTCAATCAAAAACTGTAACCTCTTATTTATTAGAAGGAAACCAAACCAACAATTGTGGGATGGATTTATATGGTTAACACAAATCTATGGACATTTAAGTTTAAAGGCCCCTCTACATTGAGAATAAATAAATCATACTAAGAATGACAAGACTAGCCTAGTAACATTATGAAATTAGAATGGTTGCCTTATGAACAATGCCTACATATTATTACCTCTAGAGATAGTGGCTAATATGAAAGATACTGGGTCAGAGGACCAGAGATTCATTGGCTCACACCTAAAGAAACTCAATGAATTTGTGTTATCAATTTATGGCCTTAGCTTCCACCAGGAGGAAAAGGAAGGTAAACACAGGATTAACTTGTACTCAAGGCCTTATATATAAAACAATCAATAGATGACCCCAATAAATCTACCATTGGTATGAGATAAATGGGTCAAGAGGTCTATATTTGGCTAGTATGGTAATTTAACAATGATTTTTGTATCATCAATAGGATTTGAATGTGTAATCAGACATATTAAAGAGTTAACAAAATTCACATATCAAATTTTAAATGATAGTAAACAGACTACTAGCCTACTTAATTCCTAGGTCTCTATGCTGCTTTGAGTGTCCCACTTCCTACTCTTGATGACATCTTTAAGAACTGGTTTAGTGTAGAAAGATCTTGGCTTAAATATTTACTTCTAACTCTATTAATGTTATTAGCTCTATTTGTATTTTGCCTTTTTTTTGAGATTATTGTTTACTATATTACCAAATATGTAACTGAACCTCCAACAAAAATGATGACTAGGAGACTTGAAGCAGTTGATCAAATATAGAGTTCTTTACCAGATCAATGATTACAACAGTGTAATTCTAGATATATGTGGATTTAATAAGAGGGAATACTTTCCAAGACCATAAGCCAGAGACTTTCAGCTGCTGTTAATCAGCCTTAGTCCAGTGATATTACATTGAGTGGCTTACCAAAAAAATCTTTGCCAGACTTGGGAATGAGCATTCCTAACAATGTGGAATTAAATGAACATGAAACACCTCCCCAAACTATGGTTGAATTTATGACCATGGGAGGGTGCTGTGAACTGGGGTTTGGCACTTGCTGTCAGCCTCTACAGGATTAAATCATGATCTGTTGAAGCTGTAGACCTGCAACACCCTCTGAGGGAAACTCAGGGTGGAAATAAGGAGTGAGGAACTCTGTGCTCTTGGAAAACTGTAAGAACAGGCCTTCAGATATATATTTTTAGGAGAAGATTTTATGATCCCACTTCTTGCATCTCCTCATATCTAGAAAAACCTTCATGGTGATGTCTGCTCCTTGTGACTAGTAGTAACCTTCATGAAGCCAGTGGCAAACTTTTGTAGAGTGTGTGTATGGCTGCATGCACCTCCCTCTTCACTTTTATCCTAGCTCCCCCTTACCTCCTCCTAGTGGTTTATCAGAGCTACCTGAGATTCTGTCTCCTGGCTACCTCCTAATTTTGTGCCAAATGAAACTTAACTCTCAACTTTCAGGTTGTGCATCTTTTTTTGGAGGGGGGGGCTTTTTTTAGGGCCACACCCACAGCATATGGGTGTTCTCAGGCTAGGGGTCTAATTGGAGCTGTCACCATTGGCCTACACCACATGCACAGCAATGCCAGATCCAAGATGCATTTGGGACATACACCATAGCTCACAGCAATGTCGGATCCTTAACCCACTGAGCAAGGCCAGGGATTGAACCTGCATCCTCATGGATACTTGTTAGATTCATTTCTGCTCATTCATGAGGGGAACTCCAAGTTTGTGAATTTTTTTTTAAGTCAACAAGACCCACAGGAAAAAAATCCTCAGTGAAGGAACAAACTTGGTTCATGTTGGGGAAAAAAAAGAAGTAGACAACTGGGGCTTCTCTGTTATCAGTCAGGGTTGAGTCAGGAAAACATAAATCATTCTAGTTATTTTAAAAATTACATATTAATTTTAAAATTTGTTTAACTTTAAAACATGTGTTAGGAGACTAACCTGATAAAATTACTGTAGTAACATTAGATATTTTCTGTAGAAATCAATTTCTACTCCTAGGACTGTGGGAACCAAAGGAGTAGAGTTTTAAATGCTCCAGTTTTAGAAGAGGAATCTTATATACCTAGGGCTAAGAACCTGATGAGAGGGTACGGTAAGCTGGTGTCTCTGAGGGGCATAATAAAGCTGTTCTGGAAATATGGATAGACCTTGTATACTAGAACCAACTGCCACCAAATGGAGCAAGAAGTTATGTTAAATTAACACTGATAAAGAGTATGAACAAACAGAAAGTGTCCTGTCTTTTTCCCTCCCTCAGCTTTCCACTCACCCTCTTTCACTCTCTGTAAGCAAAAGTTATCTGGGATTCAACTAGTAAAGTAGAAATGTAGTTTGAATAGTCCAAGCCTTAGCCAAGAAATATTGCTTTAATAAATAGTACAGGGCAAAAGTAAAGTGAACATAGGAGGAATTGTATAAAACCAGTGCTATTGCAGGTGACTTGCAGTGAGTATATATTTTATACTATAAATAAAGATAAGATAGATAATCAGTAGTCTTAAATATGACATGAGGTTGCTTTGGAATTAGATTAGGAGGGTGAAGGAAGGGTATAAATCAAAGAATATCTCTTTGGTTTTCACAATGAGCAATTAGTTTGAGTAGAGACAACAAGTGGAATTGTATCCTTTGCTAGTTATATTCAGCGTCTTGGGTGCAAAATACAATTTGTGATTCTCTGGGCAAAAATTTTACAGCACACTATTGTTTCTCATTTCAGTAAATAACACTTCATTCAAATAATTGTTCATGTTAAATTTAGAAATCAACTCTTTCCTTTATTCTCTTCACATATAAATCCAGCAGCAAATCCTGTGGGCTTTACCATAAAAAATATATCATAAATTTAACCTAATTTTTCTACTTGCACATTTCTCACTCTCCTCAAGCTGATATCTTATATCATGTGGTCTATTCTTTCTTACTTCTATTGCTGTACTATGGACCAGCCAGAGTAAAAGTTGAGTTTACATTCTGTATGGATCAAAATTCTACATAAACTTTCTACTACACTCTGGATAAAAATGAAACATCTTCCCTTGGTTATTAATATTTTACCTCTGGCTGCCCTTATAAAGTCATCTCCTTTCATCCCTTCTTGCTTACTTAATTGCAGCCTTGGTGGCTTTCATAATGTCTCTGTAATATCATGACATTAGTTCAAGATCATGAACATTCACTATGTTATTTTTAATTTATGGATATATCTTCTTTAATTTTTATAGTTCCTGAAATAGAGTATGGTCTTAATAAATATCTATTGAATACATTCATGAATAAATTCAAGAATGTATACATGAAAAAATGATACTCCATGATTTGTAGGGAAACAAGAAAACTGAATTAGAATGAGTTCTCTAAGTCATTCTCTAAGGGTGTCCTTGCTTCTCTATGAATATAATGCCCTCTCATGGTATGTCTCAGATGAAATTAGAAAAGGCTCATTTTATCAATTATAATATTATGTAAATTTGATTCTAAAGGGATCTGTACTCAAAGATAACAGTGTAACCAAAGTTTACCAGTAGTGGCTTTTTTGACTTGTTAACAAAATTCCCATTGCAATTTATCAGGTATTATGGCTGTACATGATAAGACAATTGCAAATAAATATTTTGTGTATATCTTGCAGCCTTCACAATTCTTAAAATCCTTTCAGGATTAAAAAATAAAAGGACCTTTACCACAGAATTTATAATGCAATAAATCCCTAGGTACCTGGCTATCAGCACAACTCTTCACTTCTTTGAAATATCTTTGTTTGCTTTTTACACCAACAGCAGTCTAAATAGGAACAATCAAATAATCAACTCTACAAAGGTGACTTTTTGAAGAATATGAGTATATATGAGCACTTGGAGTGGAGGTGGAGATGCAGAAGGAAAAAAATTAAAACAAAAAAATACCTTGAAACTTTTGTGTGTTCTGAGTGCTATACTCTTCACCCACTGTGAGAGCAGTGTTTTAGTTCTATTCCTTTATTCCTCAATTTAATATTGTGACCTGCATTAATGGTGATCTCAGAAGATAAAGATGAGGGAAAACAATAATATAGGGAGCCAATTTAGGAATAAGATAATTTGCATTTATATAACACCCTCCCTCCTAATCCAAGTAACCAAGCATTTGCCTAACACAGATCATTCTCTTGAAAAAGGTCATTTTGTCATTGGCATCATTGGTGTCTTTTACATTCCTCTCTCCACAGTAGAATGATCTGCCCTTTCATGCATTCATTCCCTGCAAACTCTGCCCTTCCTTCCACCTTATCATAAATCTAATCTAGCATATTACAGAAATTCTGAATAGGAAAGGATACTTCAGGATCTGTTTGTTCAAAATTTTGTCTTCAGCTAGATTCCTTTTAACTTCTAAGCAGGAGTAAAAGGGAGAAATTCTATAAAAGAGTTTTAATATTTGTGTAATGTATTAAATATGTAGATTTCTGAGTTACCTCAGAATCTCTGACCATAAGGAATGCAGTTTCTGGGGCTGGGGTCAGGAATGCAATTTTAGCAAATATTCTAGGGGATAGATACTCCTCAATGCTTTCCACTCTGTTCATAAGTTTTTACTATTAAAATTAAAAATATTTTAAACATTTATAAAGTCAATAAGTAAAAGAAAATTTATATGCAATATTAAAATTAAGCATGTCATTTTTTGTCATATGAGTAAAATTTTAAACAAAATATTTCACATGTTTAAAATTTCATGAGCAATTCATTATTTTTTTCCATCTCTAGAGAAAACTACTAACCCAAAGTCCTCGTACATCTTACATATGTGAGTATTTCTGTGTAAATATTTTATTCAATTGTAAAATCATAAAATTTCAGAAATTATGAGTATAGATCTTGATGAATTTCACAAAATGATTATTTTTATTCTTCCATGAAGCATGTTCTTTGTTGTTTTATCTAAGTCATTACTGAACTCATCACCTACATTCTCTCCTATTCCATTCCTGTAATTTTATAGTTTGGTATTTACATTTGAATCTATGACCCATTTTGAATTAATTTTTGTGAAATGTGTAAAGTCCATGTCTAGATTCATTTTGTTTCAGTTTGCATGTGGATATCTAATTGTTCCAGCATCATTTTTTGAAAGACTATTCATTCTTTTTATACACATATATATAATGATTTTTACTTTTTTCCATTATACCTGGTTTATGGTGTTCTGTCAATTTTCTACTGTACAGCATTAAATGAATTACATTTGCTTCTTTGTCAAAGATCAGTTAACTATATTTATTTACATCTATTTCTGCGTTCTCTATCCTGTTTCTATGATCTAGTTGTCTACCTTATCAGCAGGGCTACAGTGTCTTGATTACTGTAGCTTTAGGTCAGGTAGTGTCAGTCTTTCTGCTTTATTCTTATTTTCAATATTGTGCTAACTATACTAACTTTACTTTCTAACATAAATTTTAGAATCATAAAATAACTTGCTGGGATTTTGATTGGGACTGTATTGATTCTATAGATCAAGTTGAGGAGAACTGACATCTTAACAATATTGAGTCTTCCTGGTCATGATTACATAATATTTCTTCATTTATTTAAATATTCATTTATTTTTTTTCATCCTACCATTTGTAAATTGTAAACAACTGTTTGGTTTTTCTCAGCAAGATCATTGGTATATCTAAAACTTCCATTACAACTAGACAAAGATTATTCTTACTCTCTAATACTTGAGATCCATTGTAACACATTAATAAATTTGGATTTAATATATAGTACCACATTTAAGGGATGTGAATGATTTTAAATAGTGTATAACATAAAATCAAATGCTCCAGAGTTTCAATATATGGATTCAAACCCTTCAACTAATATTCATTGTAAAACTTAAAATGTTTTCTAATGTCTGTGAGCATAAATTTTTTTCTTTTTTTTTTTCTTTTCCCACTGTACAGCAAGGGGATCAAGTTATCCTTACATGTATACATTACAATTATATTTTTCCCCCACCCTTTGTTCTGTTGCAACATGAGTATCTAGAAAAAGTTCTCAATGCTACTCAGCACGATCTCCTTGTAAATCTATTCTAAGTTGTGTCTGAGAAGCCCAAGCTCCCAATCCCTCCCATTCCCTCCCCCTCCTATCAGGCAGCCACAAGTCTTTTCTCCAAGTCCATGATTTTCTTTTCTGGGGAGATGTTCATTTGTGCTGGATATTAGATTCCAGTTATAAGTGATATCATATGGTATTTGTCTTTGTCTTTCCGGCTCCTTTCACTCAGTATGAGATTCTCTAGTTCCACCTATGTTGCTGCAAATGGCATTATGTCATTCTTTTTCATGACTAAGTAGTATTCCATTGTGTATATGTACCACATCTTCTGAATCCAATCATCTTTTGATAGACATTTAGGTTGTTTCCATGTCCTGGCTATTGTGAATAGTGCTGCAATGAACATGTGGGTGCATGTGTCTCTTTTAAGTATAGTTTTGTCCGGATAGATGCCCAAGAGTGGGATTGTGGGGTCATATGGAAGTTGCCTATGTTCTTTTCCAGGAGTTTGATGGAGTCTTGTTTTATATTTAGGTCTTTTAGCCACTTTGAGTTTATTTTTATGCATGGTGTGAGGGCGTGTTCTAGTTTCATTGCTTTGCATGCATCTGTCCAGGTTTCCCAGAAATTCTGGCTGAAAAGGCTATCTTTTCCCATTATATGTCTTCTTGCCTCCTTTTTCAAAGATTAGTTGACCAAAGGTGTCTGGGTTTATGTCTAGGTTCTCTATTCTGTTCCATTGGTCTATTTGTCTGTTTTGGTAACTGTACCACACTGTCTTGATGACTGTGGCTTTGTCATATTGCCTGAAGTCTGGGAGAGTTATGCCTCCTGCTTGGTTTTGGTTCCTCAGGATTGCTTTGGCAATTCTGGGTCTTTTGTGGTTCCATATAAATTTTTGGATTGTTTGTTGTAGTTCTGTGAAAAATGTCATGGGTGATTTGATAGGGATTGCATTGAATCTGTAGATTGCTTTGGATAGTATGGCCATTTTTACAATATTAATTTTTCCAATCCAGCAACATCAAATATCTTTCCATTTCTTTGCATCTTAATTTCCTTTTTAATATTTATAGTTCTCAGCATATAATTCCTTTACCTCCTCGGTCAGGTGTATTCTGAGGTATTTGATTTTTTGAGGTGCAATTATAAGTTATTTTACTTTTGTATTCATTTTCTGATATTTCATTTTTAGTATACCAAAATGTTACTGATTTCTGAATGTTAATCTTGTATACTGAATTAGCTGAAATTGTTGATCAGTTCAAGTATTATTTGGGTTGAGTCCTTAGGGTTTCCTATATATAGTATCATGTCATCTGCATACAGTGACAGTTTTATCTCTTCTCTTCCTATTTGGATGCTTTTAATTTCTTTTTTTTTTTTTTTTTTTTGGTCTGCTTGCTATGGCTAGGACTTCCAATCTATGTTGATTGGCAGTGGTGAGAGTGAGCATCCCTGTCTTGTTTGAGATTTTAGTGTGAAGAATTTCATCTTTTCTCCATTGGCTACCATATTTGCTGTGGGTTTGTCATAGATGGCTTTGATTATGTTAAGGAATATTCCCTCTATACCCGCTTTGGTGAGAATTTTGATCATGAATGGATGTTGGACTTTGTCAAATGCTTTTTCTGCATCTATTGCGACGATCTTGTAGATTTTTTTTTTTGTTACTGTGGTGTGTGACATTGATTGATTTACATATGTTGAGTCATTCTTGTGAACCTGGAATGAATCTCACATTGTCGTGGTGTACAATCTTTTTGATATGTTGTTGGATTCAGTTAGCTAAAATTTTGTTGAGAATTTTTGCATCTATATTCATCAAAGATATTGGCCAATCATTTCCTTTTTTTGGTTGTATCTTTGGTTTTGGAATTAGGCTGCTGATGATAGCATCATAGAGTGTCTTTTGGAGTGTTCCTTCTTCTTAAAACTTTTGAAAAAGTTTAAGGAGGATGGGTATAAATTCTTCTTTGTATGTTTGGTAGAATTCTCCTGTGAAGCCATCTTGTCCTGGGCTTTTATTTGTAGGAAATATTTTTATGACATATTCAATTTCATTTCTAGTGATCAGTCTGTTCAGATGATCTATTTCTTCTTGATTCAGTTTTGGCAGGCTGTAAGTCACTAGAAATATTTCCATTTCTTCTAGGTTGTCAAATTTGTTGTCACATGACTGTTGATAGTATTCTTTCATGTTTTTTTTTTTTAATTTCTGCAGTATCCATTGTGACTTCTCCTTTTTCATTTGTCATTTTGTTTATTCTTTCTCTCCTCTTTTTGGTGAGTCTAGCCAGAGGTTTGTCAATTTTCTTTACCTTTTCAAATAACCAGCTCTTGGTTTGATTGATTTTGTCTATTGTTTTTTGAATCTCTATTTTATTAATTTCCTCTTTGATCTTTATGATTTCCTTCCTTTTGCTGATTTTAGGTTTTGCTTGTTCTTTTTTCTAATTCATTTAGGTGGTGGGTTAAGTTGTTGATTTGAGATTTTTCTTCTTTTTTGAGGAATGCCTGTATTTCTATGAACATCCTTATGAGCACAGTTTTGTGGCATCCCAGCATCCCGGCCATGCCCTGCACCTGTGGGAAGCCACTTGCCTCATCACCCTAGACTGTGCAGCACCTCGTCACCAGAAGTCACTTGCTAGCCCACCATAGACATGGTGTCTCCTGTAGTGAGAAGTCACTTGCTAGACCAGGGTGGACCAGACCTGCAGTTGGAAGGAGCAAAACATCCCAATTATCCCTGACTCCAGGAGTGGGTGTGGCCTACCACAACTGGGGATATATGTACATAAATCACTTGCAGCCCCAACCTCTTCAGAGGGCATCACATAGAAGGTCACTACAATGGAACACCACCTGATGTTGTTCTCACTCCCCTGGGGGCACATCCACACTCCAGCTGCCATAACCAAATGTTCTAGGAGGGGCCCAGATATTTGATTTCTGTCACTTCCTAGGAACATGCAACTAAGAGTAGTTATTTAGCACATTGTGTAGGAGCTAAGCAGGAACAGGTGCTTATTGCATGATTTACAGGTGGTGGGGAAGAAACCAATGCAGTTATCTCCGGCTCCAGGGCTGGAAGTGGCCCAACACCACTAGAGGTCAGTGAACAGGCACCACTTGCAGCTCCATTCACCTCAAGGGCATCACAGAGGAAGGCCTCATGACTGAATCAACTATTGGCACTCTTGCACATTTGGGAACACACTGGCCCTGCTGAATGTTCAGGGCAGCACCCATATATCATATCCCTGTAATTTCCCAGGATTGTGCAACTAGGAACAGCCTGTGCAGCACTTCCTATGTGGACTAAGTCAAATGGATCACCTCTTGCATTGTCTACAGGTGGTAGAGGCAAATAACCATAGTTATCACTGAATCTAGAGATGGTCATGGATCACTCCCACCTAAGGTTCCAATCACCTCAGAGGAGGGCACTGCAATCAAACACAAGCTGTTGTTGCTCTAATTCCCCTTGCAACTCACACACACTGCTGCAGCTATGTCCAAATTCTCTGGTCATCTTACAGATCCTTCTAGAACCCATTACCACTTCCCAGGGCCCTGCAAATAAGAGTAACCGGTACCACCTTCCTATAGGTCTTTGCTTCTGTTGAGAGCCCAATGACCAGGCACAGTATTCTGGCCCTACCCATTTCTCCCTTCTTCCTGAAAATACACTGAGCATCCTAGGGATAACAGACTGCTCACACTGAAGAAAGAGGCAGAAAAGATTCAAACTCCCACAACAAAAAACCATAATAACCTCCCCCCAAATTAAAAATGTGTATTCTTACATAGAAATAAACTTCCCCATTTTCACAGTAAAAGAAAAGCACAAGCAAGATGAAGAAGCTCAGAAACCATTCATAGTTAAAACAACAGAACTCACCTAAAGCAGTCAACAATGAAACAGACCTTTGCAGTCTGATGGACTTTGATTAAAAAAGGTGGTAGTGAAAATACTGAAGGAATTAAGAGAGGATATGAACAGTAATGCAGATTCCCTCAGAAAGGAACTAGAAAATATAAGGAACCGCCAAGAAAAACTAGGAAATTCATTTGCAGAGTTACAAATTGGGTTAAAGGCACTAAAGAGCAGAATGAATTAGTGATGTGGAGGATAGAATAATGGAAATCACCCAAACAGGACAGCAGACAGAAAACCAGAAGAAAAAAAAAAACATGAAAGCAATATAAGAGACCTATGGGATAATATAAGCAGGCCAATCTACACATAATAGCAATTCCAGAAGGAGAAGGAAAAGACAAGGGAATTGAAAATATATTTGAAGAAATTATGGCTGAAAACTTCCCAAATCTAAAGGATACTATTATCAAGGAAGCACAGAGGGCCACAAACATGTTGAACCCAAACAAGTCAACACCAAGATGTATTATAATAAAAATTGCAATATTTAAAGATAAAGAGTGGATTCTAAAGGCAGCAAGAGAAAAGCAAAGCATTAATTACAAGGGATTCCCCCATAAGGATATCAGCCAATTTCTCTACAGAAACACTACAGCCCAGAGGGAGAGGCAAGATGTATTTAAAGCACTGAAAAGAAAAAAAAATCTTCAACCTAGAATATTCTATCCAGCAAGAATATAATTTAAAATAGAATGGGAAATAAAGAATTTCCCCCCCCCCAAAAAAAGGTAAAAGAGGACAGGAATACAAAACCCATTCTAAAATAAATACTGAAATAGCTTCTCTAAATACGAAAAAAAAGAGGAAGAGATAGGATGGAGGAAACCACATTGGGAAAGCAGTCACTTAAATAAGCCAACATACATATGCAAGCATAAAGATGTTTCTTTAAAAAAAGTCATCAAAATCACACAATGTGGGCAAAAGAAGTAAGAAAAAATAGGTTCTTTTTATTTTTTTAAGGATGTGCTTGAGCCTATATGATTATCTGGCTAAAGCAAGCAGATATTGGAAGGGGTTAACATACCTAAAAAGCAGGGAAACCACAAATCAAAACTGAACATTACACTCACAAAAACTGAAAAGAAAAATATTCAAGCATAAAATAAATGGAAACCATCCAACCAAAAAAAGAAAGGAAGAAAAGAGAACCATAAAGTCAACTGGAAAACAAGGTTTAAAATGGCAATAAATGCATATCTATCAGCAGTCACCTTAAATGTCAGTGGACTGAATGCTACAATCAAAAGACACAGAGTTGCAGAATGGTTAAAAAAGTAAAAACATTCAATACAAGGGACTCACCTTAGGGCCAAGAACATTTATACACTGAAAATGAGGGGATGGGAAAAAACACTTCATGCCAATGTACAAGACAGGAAAGCAAGAGTTGCAATACTTATATCAAACAAAATATACTTTAAAACAAAGGCTATAAAGAAAAACAAAGGAGGGCACTATTAAATGGTTAAAGGATCCATTCAAGAAGAGGATATTACAATAATCAATATATATGGCCCTAATATAGGAGCACCCAGGTACCTCCAACAACTACTAACAGACATAAAGGGAGAAATTGATGGGAATACAATCATAGTAAGAGACTTTAACACCCCACTCGCATCAATGGACGGATCCTCTAGGTAGAAAATCAATAAATGAACAGAGATTCTAAAGGAAACAATAGAAAAATTAGACTTAATTGACATTTTTAGGACATTACATCCAAAATAATCAGAATATACATTCTTCTCAAGTGCACATGAAACATTCTCAAGATTAAATCACATATTGGGGAACACAGCTAACCTCAACAAATTTTAGAGTATAGAAATTATTCCAAGTATCTTCTCTGACCACAATGGCATGAAACTAGAAATCAACAACAGGAAAAGAAGTTAGAAAAAACCTACGACATGGAGACTAAGCAATTACTAAAAAAACAATGGGTCAATGAGGAAATCAAGAAGGAAATTGAAAAATACCTCAGGACAAATGACAATGAAGACATGACCACTCAGAATCAATGGTATACTACAAAAGAAGTGATTGTGGATTTTGACAAAGCTAGCATAAATAAGCAAATGAGAATATATTTTTTAAGAAGCACACTTTTGCCCAAGATATCAATTATAATGCTGGGATCCAGAAATTATTTTGCCCTTTCACTAAGATGAGCCCTGAAGAGATGGAAAATGGACTCCAAAAATATCACAGACATTTACTCATTTCAGGAGGTATACTACTAAAAGTTCATGTATTCCAAATCAAACTATCTTTCATCATTCTTCAATATTATCTTCTGGTCTCCAAGAAGTTGGAAAATATGTCAACTTTTGATAGCATCCTTACTTTATAAAACTTATATCACGACACTGCACATGTACTCAGTATCTGATGTTGGTAAGTATATCTTAGATTAAAAATAACAGTAGATACAGATCTATTTTAGCTTTTCCACTAACTTAACTTGAACTACCATGTGTTACCTATTAATTATTTGGCAGCTTGAGCTCATATAGTCTCCTATTACAAGGTATTTTCACTGCTACTATATAGAGTTTTAAATTGATATAAAACAGAAGGAGGCAAGATGGCAGAAGAGTAGGGGGACATGCTCACCCTCTCCCACAAACACAACAACAACAACAAAAAAACACATCTACAGGATAAACAACTCTCAAAGAACAGCAACCAATCACTGGCAGAAGAACCTAAACTGCAATAATGGCAAGAAGTTCGTGACATTACTGGGTAAAACAAGAGAAAAGAGGAGAGTGAGAGAAGGTGAATCCAAACTGGATGGGTGCTCCCGAAAGGGAGCTGTGGAGGAGAAAGGGATCCCACACCCTGGAAAGTCACCTACTCGACGGAAAGATCAACAGAACTGGAGGAATCTCCAGATTCAGAAAAGAGTGTAGCAGTAAGTCGGAGTTCTGAAAAGCAGAGCAAGAACCGAACAGATCATCTGAACTATTGGCACAGTCACGAAAAATTGAGACGCTTGGGTGTGGGATGGGCACCAAGACCTTGGCTCTGGAGGTTAGTCCCCAGGAAAGGGATGGGGACATAGTGGAGCAGAGACCGCTTGGGAGGTCTAGGAACTGGTCTGTCAAGTTTGATGGGGCAGAGACTGCCTGGGAAACTAGAAAGCAGAACATTGCAGGGGGAGGGAGCAATATGCTAAGGGCAGGGAAGTGAAAAGCCACATCAGCAGGAACCTGGGAGAAGAGCTGGGTCTGCACCAGTGTTGGGGAGGGGAGAGAAGGGTTGGGCCCCATAGAATACTCCCCATGCCACAGCGAGCTTACTGGCCCACCAGCTATCAGAAAGCTGTGCTTCCCAGTGCATCCCCCCCTGCCACCCCTTACACATGTGCCAACATGGGGCTGCCTGCCATCCGGAAAGGCTGGCATTCAACAATTGCCAGAAGCCTACTGCCACAGGGGCTTTCCCTGCCCTGGCCTGTTTTCCCTCTGGAGGGGCTACACAACCCACAGAGCAGTACAAAACACCTCCAGCCCCTGGGAAAAGGCCTGCAGCCCAGAAAAACTAGAACAAGCTTGGCCTGGCCATGAAAATATCTGCCTACATTCTCAAACAGTCCTTCCAAGTCAGGCTGCCCTAAGGAAGAGCCTCTTGGGTTCACAGCAGCCCAGCTAGCCACTCCAGCCCTTTGGGGGGCACACTACCATGGAACAGCTACCCAGCACTTCCAGCCCCCTGCAAGAGCCCCCGCAGCCCAGAAAAGCTAGAACAAGCTTGGCCAAGCCATGAAAAGATCTGCCTATATTCTCGGACAGTCCTTCCAAATTGTGCTGCCCTGAGGAAGAGCCCCTTGGGTTCGCAGCAGCCCAGCTAGCTGCTCCAGGCCTTAGAAGGTTCCACACTCCCACAGAACTGCTTCCCAGCACCACCAGCCCCCTGCAGGAGCCCACACAGCAAAGAAATCTAGAACAAGCTTGGCTGGACTGTGAAAAGATCTGCTTACTTTCTCAGACAGTCCCTCCAAGTTGGGCTGCTCTGGGGAAGAGCCTCTTGGGTTCTCAGTGACCCAGATAGCTGCTCCAGCCCTCAGGGGGTGCTGCACTCCTGAGGAATAGCTGTCTAGCACTGCAAGCCCCCGGCAAGAGACCCACAGCACAAAACCACCATAGCAAGCTCTGCCCAGCTGAGTGAAATCTGCTCCCATCGTGGTGTGGACCTCTGAGTCCTGTCTCTCCTCAGGAAGTCCTCCTTTGCTTCAGAGAGACCCTATCAGCCCTGCCCACCCTCCAGAAAAGCCACACTGCCTCAAAGAAGACTGACCAACAACACCAGTCCTCGGGAAACATTCCATGGCAGTGACAAGGCAAACACTGCCCAGCCACGGAGAGTACAACTCCCTCAGGAAAAAGAAAACAACAAGAAAGATGAAGAAGCTGAGAAACCACCCCCAGTCAAGCCAACAGGAGAACTCACCTAAAACAGGCAACAATGAAACAGATCTTTACATTCTGAAAGACCTGGAGTTCACAAGGGAAATAGTGAAAATACTGAAGGAATTAAGAGAAGATATGAACAGTAATGCAAATACCCTCAGAAAGGAACTAGGAAATATAAGGAGGAACTAAGAAAAACTAGAAAATTCATTGGCAGGCATACAAACTGAACAAAGGGCAGTAAAAACCAGAATGAATAATGCAGAAGAACGAATCAGTGATATGGAAGATAGAATAATGGAAATCACCCAATCAGGTCAGCAGACAGAAAACCAAATCAAAAAACAGGAAAGCAATATAAGAGACCTATGGGATAATATAAAGCAGGCCAATCTACGCATAATAGGAATTCCAGGAGGAGAAGAAAAAGATAAGGGGATGTAAAATATATTTGAAGAAATTATCGCTGGAAATTTCCCAAATCTAAAGGATATTGATTTCCAGATACAGGAATCACAGAGAGCCCCAAACAATTAAAAACTACCTTGAAACAAATGATAATGAAGACACAACCTCTCAAAATCTATGGGACACTGCAAAAGCAGCGCTCAGAGGGAAATTTATAGCAATACAGGCCTTTCTCAAAAAAGAAGAAAGATCCCAAATTGACAACTTAAACCTTCACCAAAACGAATTAGAAAAAGAAGAACAAAAAAGACCTAAAGTCAGCAGAAGGAAGGAAATTATAAAGATCAAAGAAGAAATTAATAAAATAGAGATTCAAAAAACAGTAGAGAAATTTAATAAAACCAAGAGCTGGTTCTTTGAAAAGGTAAACAAAATTGACAAACCCCTGGCTAGACTCACTACAAAAAGGAGAGAAAGAACCCAAATAAACAAAATTAGAAGTGAAAAAGAAGAAATTACAACGGATTCTGCAGGAAAAAAAAAAAAAACCTGAAGAGAATACTATGAACAACTATATGGCAACAAGTTTGACAATCTGGAAGAAATGGACAATTTTCTAGAAGCTTACAGCCTGCTAAAACTGAATCAAGAAGAAACAGACCAACTGAACAGACCTATCACTAGAAATGACATTGAAGATGTCATAAAAACACTCCCTACAAATAAAAGTCCAGGACCAGATGGCTTCACAGGAGAATTCTACCAAACATATAAAGAGGAATTGGTGCCCATACTCCTTAAACTCTTTCAAAAGGTTGAAGAAGAAGGAATACTCCCAAAGATATTCTATGATGTCACCGTCAATGTAATTCCAAAACCATAAAAAGATACCACCAAAAAAGAAAACTATTGCCCAATATCATTGATGAATATAGATACAAAAATTCCCAACAAAATCTTAGCCAACCGAATCCAACAACATATGAAAAAGATCATACAACATGACCAGGTAGGGTGCATCCCAGGTTCACAAGGATGGTTCAACATACACAGATCAATCAACATCATATGCCACATTAAAAAAAAAAAGTCAAAAATCATATAATCATCTCAATAGATGCAGAAAAAGCATTTGACAAACTCCAACATCCATTCATGATCAAGACCCTCGCCAAAGTGGGTATAGAGGGAACATTCCTGAACATAATCAAAGCCATTTATGATAAACCCACTGCCAATAAAATATTCGATGGGGAAAAACTGAAAGCCTTCTCACTCAAATCTGGAACAAGACAGGGATGCCCACTCTCACCACTGCTCTTCAACATAGTTTTGGAAGTCCTAGCCACAGCAATTAGACAAACAAAAGAAATAAAAGGCATCCATATGGGAAGAGAAGAGATAAAACTGTCACTGTATGGAGATGACATGATACTATACATAGAAAACTCTAAGGACTCAACCCCAAAACTATTTGAACTGATTAACAAATTCAGCAGAGTAGCAGGATATAAGATTAACATTCAGAAGTCAGTTGCATTTCTGTATGCCAGCAATGAAATATTAGAAAAGGAATACAAAAATATGATACCTTTTAAAATTGCACCTCACAAAATCAAATACCTCGGGAATACACCTGACCAAGGAGGTAAAGGACCTATATGCTGAGAACTATAAAACTTTAATCAAAGAAATCAAAGAAGATGTAAAGAAATGGAAAGATATTCCACGCTCCTGGATTGGAAAAATCAATATTGTAAAAATGGCCATACTACCCAAAGCAATCTACAGATTCAATGCAATCCCTATCAAATTACCCATGACATTTTTCACAGAACTAGAACAAACAATCCAAACACTTATATGCAGCAACAAAAGACCCAGAATTGCCAAAGCAATCCTGAGAAACAAAAACCAAGCAGGAAGCATAACTCTCCCAGACTTCAAGAAATACTACAAAGCCACAGTCATCAAAAGAGTGTGGTACTGGTATCAAAACAGACAGACAGACCAATGGAACAGAATAGAGAATCCGGAAATAAACCCTGACACCTATGGTCCATTAATCTTTGACAAGGGAGGCAAGAACATCAAATGGGAAAAAGAAAGTCTATTCAGCAAGCATTGCTGGGAAACCTGGACAGCTGCTTGCAAGGCAATGAAATTAGAGCACACCCTCACACCATGCACAAAAATAAATTCAGAATGGCTGAAAGACTTAAATATACGACAGGACACCATCAAACTCCTAGAAGAAAACATAGCCAAAACACTCTCTGACATCAACATCATGAATAGTTTCTCAGGTCAGTCTCCCAAAGCAATAGAAATTAGAGCAAAAATAAACCCATGGGACCTCATCAAACTGAAAAACTTTTGCACAGCAAAGGAAACCACAAAGAAAACAAAAAGACAACTTTCGGAATGGGAGAAAATAGTTTCAAATGATGCAACCGACAAGGGCTTAATCTCTAGACTATATAAACAACTTATACAACCCAACATCCAAAAAGCCAATCAATCAATGGAAAAATGGGCAAAAAACCTGAATAGACTGTTCTCCAAAGAAGATGTACAGATGTCGAACAAACACATGAAAAAATGCTCGACATCGTTGATTATAAGAGAAATGCAAATCAAAACAACCATGTGATACCACCTCACACCAGTCAGAATGGCCATCATTAATAAATCCACAAATAACAAGTGCTGGTGGGGCTGTGGAGAAAAGGGAACCCTCCTGCACTGTTGGTGGGAATGTCAACTGGTACAGCGCTATGGAGAACAGTTTGGAGATACCTTAGAAATCTATACATAGAACTTCCATATGACCCCACATATATCCAGACAAAACTTTACTTAAAAGAGACACATGCACATGATTTGATAGAGATGGAATTGAATTGTAGATTTCCTTGGGAATTATACTCTTTTGGAGCATATTGATTTTTATCCAAGAGCATGGTATATATTTCCATCTGTTTGTGTCATCTTTTATTTCTTTCATCATTGCCTTATAGTTTTCATAGTACAGGTCTTTTGTCCCTTTAAGTAGGTTAATTACTAGGTATTTTATTATTTTTGATACCATTTTAAATGGCATGGTTTCCCTAATTTCTCTTTCTGATCTTTCATTGTTAGTATATAGAAATGCAATTGATTTATATGTGTTAATTTTGTATCCTACCACTTTACTAAATTAATTGTTAAGCTCTGTTTTCTGGTAGTGTTGTAGGATTCTTTAGGTATATTATCATGTAATCTGATGAAAGTGATGGTTTTATTTCTCTTCCAATTGTATTCCTTTTATTTCCTTTTCTTCTATGATTGTTGTGGCTAGGACTTCCAAAAGTATATTGAATGATAGTGTTGAAAGTGGACATCCTTGTCTTGTTCTTGACCTTAGTGGAAATGCTTCACCATTGAGAATGATGTTCGCTGTGTGTTTGTCATATATGGGTTTTATTATACTGAGTTATGTTCCCTCTATGCCCACTTTCTGGACAGTTTTACAAGATACAGGTGTTGAATTTTGCCAAAAGCTTTTTCTGAATCTATTGAGATGATCATATTGTTTTTAATTTTTCAGTTTCTTGATGTGGTGTACCAAACTGATTGATTTGTGGATATTGAAGAATCCCTGCATCCCTGGGATAAATCCCACTTGATCAGGGTATATGATCCTTTTAATTCATAGTTGGATTTGGTTTGTTAATATTTTATTGAGGATTTTTGCATCAATGCTCTTCATTGATATTGGTCATAATTGTCATAATTTGTGTTGTCTTTACCTGGTTTTGTTATCAGGGTTGTGGTGACCTCATAGAATGATCTTGGGGGTATTCTTTCCTCTGCAATTTTTTTGGAAGAATTTCAGAAAGATATTTGTAAACTAACTTCTCTAACTATCTTATAGAATTCACCAGTGAAGTAATCAGGGCCTGGACTTTGGTTTTTTGAAATTTTTAAAAATCACACTTTCTATTTCAATACTTGTGGTTGGTCTATTCATATTTTCTATTTCTTCCTGTCTCAGTCTTTGTAGGTTATTTATTTGTAAGAATCTGTCCATTTCTTCTTTATTTTATTGGCACATAGATACTTAAAATAGTCACCTATGATACTTTGTATTTCTGTGGTGTCATATGTAACTTCTTTTTCATTACTGATTTTATTGATTTGAATCCCCTCTCCTCCCTTTTTTGGATGAGTTTGTATAAAGGTTTATCAATTTTGTTGATCTTTTTGAAGAAACAACTTTTGCTTTCATTGATATTCTCTATTGTTTTCATTGTCCCTATTTCATTTATTTCTGCTCAATATTTATGATTTCTTTCCTTCTACTAATTTTGGAATTTATCTTTTCTTCCTTCTCTAGATATTTTAGGTGTAAAGTTATTTATTTGAGATTTTTTTATTTACTGAGATAAGATTTTATTGCTATAAGTGTCCCTCCTGGAATATATAAGTAAATATGTACCTGATTGCAATCTAGGAGAACTGATCTTGAACTTTATTTTCATTTGTTGTATCTGAGTCTTCCTCTGTACATCACTGATTTTTTCTAGAATTTGGTTTTTCCATTAAAAAAAAAGAGAGTGACTTTGATCACCCCAAAGAATTATTTTAAAATCCACATTAGGTTGTATTTATGTTAGCATTTATGAAATGTAAAAGACTAGAAATATAAACCAGCACCATAATAATGATCTCATGATGCAAACTTATATATGATTTATATAAATATATAACAGATATACAACTGAGAGTAATTACTTTTGTTATTCAGTCATACTTAAAGACAGCCTTCCAATACCTTTAGTCATAGTCATTATATTAATATGGTATATAAACAATATATTTTTGAGAAGTACAAATACTAATAAGCATATTTCTTATTATCTATTTCACCGTCAAGATATTTTAACCCTTTATAAATACCACTTCAATGTTATACCTCTAGTAGATTGTACCTTCTGAATTAACTTCAGAATCAGAATTCTTTAGTTGATTACATACAGGTTGAATTGTGATGCATTGTGAGAGTAATAATTCTATAGCAAATTATTCTCAGGCTACATGAAATATGTCATTCTTTTCCCAGAGTTGATTTTATTCAATATAGTATATCTCAGTACCTTTAAAATCTGAGGAGAAATTGTATTTTAAATTGCTTAAGAGAAAACAACAACATTTCTTGACATCAAGGATTAAGTGTTGTTATATATAAGTTCATTTATTTAAAAAAATGAAATATCAGTATGTGATTTTGGCTTATGAGTTTACAGCTCAAATATTACATGTATATTTTGTGAACATTATGCAAATGATGAACCAGGGTTAGTAAGCTGAGAGTATTAATGAAACAAATGTAAAAGTATTAATTACATTTTATCAGATATTCCATATTTTTTACATATTAAATGGTATATTCTAGAAAAGAAATGCTGTTTCTTAGAGAACCACTAAATAATAAAAAGCATACATTTAAATATCAAGATAATATGAAAACATTATATATATATGCATTATATATATGTATTACAGGGTCACTATGCTGTACAGCAGAAATTGACTCAACACTGTAAATCAACTATATGTTTATAAAAATAAGCTTAAAAAAATAAAAAATAAATATCAATTTGATTTGGATTACTCTATAATGGCTGCCTATTGTAATTTTAATCATTATTTTCCCAAGTATTTTTCCCCACATCTATTCAATGATTAATAATTATATATTTTCTATTCAACAGTAACAAGATCAACTCACATCAAAACAAATAATGGCCATTCACAACTATAAAGGACAAACTTGGTCATTAATATTTATATCACTTGTCTTTTTCATTGGATCAAAAATGATGAGATCCCCCTGTGTATCACTGAGAACTATGTCTAGATACTTAAAATGGAGAATGACAATGGGAGAAAAAATTATGTATATGTGTACGTGTAACTGGGTCCCCATGCTGTACAGTGGATAAAAAGAAGTTTGTTGGGGGAAATAACAATAAAAAAATAAAAAATAAAAAATCTAAGTCTCTTACCACATTCATTTAACCATATAATTTTCAATAAATTTGGTTCAGTGATCCATTTATGAGCAGGAATTATAATTACCAACTCCTGCTATAAAACAAAAGCATCTCTTGCCAGTTTCTATCACAAGGCATACCAAATCCCACTTATCACCATAATAGTAATAATAGAAGTTATTAGCTTATTTATCCAACTAATAGCTCTAGCATTATGTCTGATTATATATACTAATTAAGCTCAAACAAGGCAGGTTATGTGTATGTCAAAAGAGTTATAACAAAATGCTCTGACTGAAAGAATTATATACAACATAATTTCAGTTGAGGATTTTAAGGGAGTAAAATTCATGCAAACACATATAACATCTGTACATGAATCATATGTACATGAGTCACATGGACCAACTGATTTGTGTTCTAAAAATCCTGATATCTTTAAAATGATCTAGTTTTTAATTGGTAAGGAGAAAATTCACTTATTATTCAATGTGCATAATAAGTAGTTAACCAAGTTTTTATCCTAGGTATTTTCTGGCCTGTATTTTAAAATTATACATTGTGACAAATTATTTGATATGACTCTTTAACTATGTTGATCCTTAAGAAAATTATCATTTTTTCTAAAATGTAAAGAAAAAATTACAGTCTTATTTTTACATAAAATTCCAATGATTATATACAAATTATATTAATAAAATCAATTATCTTTAGAAAAATAATTAGTAGATATAAGATGTGATTATTATAAAGCAATAGAGATAATTAGGATAATGAGTATATGAAAATTTGACATATTTTAATATTTTTATAGAATTATTGGTACAAATATAGTACAAACATGAAATTGTGATTTTTTTAAAAAAAATGAAATCCCTAAATAAATTTGGGTTAATAAGTGACTTGCCTAAGGACAAACAGATCATAAATCACAACCAAAAATTTATTCTTTGGACTCGATCAGCCTTATTATTTCCACTTCCTATGGCACTGCTTAATTTGTGTTCACACGGTAAGTCTAAAAATAAATTCAATCATATGTTATTTTCTAGTCAGTGATATAGATCTTTTACAAAAAATCACTATTGCCTTGTCATCAAAATCACCATGTAATAAATATTTAACAAATATCCATTATGTGTTAGTCAACAGGAAAAAATTTATTAGAAAACCTCATCTAACTAGAATGTAAGTCTTCATGAAATTCAAGGAATGCAAGAATTGGAGGAAAAAGCATTTATATTTTTATAAATTAGATTGCTATATGGTTATACAAATAACTATGAGCATGAGTAAACATGCTCAACATCACTAGTCATAAATAAAATGTAAATTAAAATGACATGATATGACTAGAATGGCTAAAGTGAAAAAGACTTGTAATACCAAGAATTGGCTAGCATGTGGAGAAATTAGAACTCATATATTGTTGGTGGGAATGCAGCTGGTAAGGTCACTTTTGAAAAAAAATATGGAAATATTTTGTAAACTCATCTAGGTTTTTCATATGACCAAGCAATTACCATCCAAGAGAAATTAAATAATGTATTCACACAAAGATGCAGATTTGGATGTTAACCACATTCCTGATTATTGGTATAAATTGGAAAAAAGCATAAATGTCTTTCAACTATTGAATGGATAAACTAATAATGTTTTATTTCTACAATGGAATGCTACTCAAAAAATAAAATATTTGTCTACAGAATCACATGGAAAATCTCAAAAAAATTATATGAAAGAACTTAAATATAAAGGCTAGTGTGTGGATCACCTTTTATGGAATTCTAGAAAACATAAAGCTATAGTGGAAGAAAGTAGATCAGTGTTGCCAGGGGATGGGAATAGGGATGAAATTTAAATGCAAACCTTTCAGGACAAAGGGACTTATCCACAGCTTAGTTGTGGTAATATTTACACAGTTATATGCAATTATCAAAATATATCAAGCTATATACTTTTGGTCAAAAATTACTTTATATAGATTAAAAAAACTAATAATAAAACAGGAATTATAATGTTTAAATTCTTCCAAGAAAACTGATAGACTAAAAGCTATCAAACAGTAAGGTAATGGAAAAAATCACAAAAGTATTTACTATTTCCATTAGGGGAAATACAATTGCAGGTAATTAATTTCAGGATTGTCTCAGTGAATCTGTGATTTGGGATTCATATCTCTGTAACTCTTTTGATATCAAGATAGTTGAGGACATCAAACATCAAATTCTTAGTCTGTTCTGTAAAATGCATGTTCTGCATCTATTAATCTATTGTTGCCTTCAGGGTGGATTAGCAATGGGATACTGCTCTTTACCACTGGGAACTCTGTCTAGTCACTTATGATGGAACATGTAATGTGAGAAAAAAGAATGCATACATGTAAGTGTAACTGGGTCACCATTCTGTACTGTAGAAAAAAAGTATATATATGAATAAATGATAAAAAATGCAAGTTCTCATGCAGGAAGGAGGAAGGGAATTATCTTATTGCTACTGTAACAAGCTATCACAAATCTGGTAGTTTAAACAACACAATTTTTTTCCAGTTCCTTTGATCTAAAATCTGACATGGATTTGACTATGCTAAAATCAAAATATCATCAGGGCTATTTTCTATTCTGGAGATTTTCAGGGATATTTATTTGCCTTTTTCAGCTTCTAGAGTCTCCCTGAATTCCTTGGTTCTTAGCTACTTTCTCCATCTTTAAAACTAGCAATGAAAGTTTTAGTCCTTCTAATATCATACCCCAAATACTCTTCTAACATCACATATAGAAAGAAGAAAAACAAGGAAAGTCTCTCTGATTTTAAAAACTCTTGTGATTAGATTGAGCCATCCTAGAAAATCTCTATCAGAGGCATAATCTTAATTTCATTGGCAAAATCCCTTTTGTCTTGTAAAGTAACATATTCAAAGTTTCCAGAAATCATGGCTATCTTTGAGGGTCTTTATTCTGCCTATCACAGATGGGTTACAAGTTGATGAGAGCTCTTTTAAACTGCTTTTCATCAGAGAGGAGATATATTTCCTAATAGCCTCAGGAAGACTTTTCTTTATAACTCATTTACCAGAACCATTGTTCTGGTACACTAAATGCAAAGGAATTGATGAAAGTAATTATCTAGCCCTTCCATCTTCTATGGGGGGAGACAGGCAAAATGACTCTTAGACCACCAGGTTATGTCACATATTGCTTTTCTATGGCTTTTCTTCCCAGAAGAAAAATATTATAAAATGTCCAATTTATGAAACTCTCCTTTAACTCTGTGACATTAGGTATGGTAACATGCAATATTTCAGGAAATAAAACAAAATTTTTCTCTGAATAAAATTCTGAAAGAGGCACTCCAACCTACTGAAAGCTAGGATGATGGCTAATAAGATTGAGACTGAGACCTTACCATGTGCCTGCACTCTTCAAAGCACCATTCATTAATTCTTACCATATTCTTATGAAGTAGATATTATAAATAACTCTATTTACAAATAAGAAAAGAGCAGAGATATATTAAATATTTTTCAAGGACACATAGCTAAGTGGTAAATATTCAAAGCTAGCAGTCCAGGTATAGAACTCATAATAGTAATTATCAAATTATATTTTTACATAAAATGGAGCCTATGAGATTACAAAATGAAAACTTCTAGAAGAAGGTTTAATATGTTCAGTCTGAATCTCAAAGTGATGTCTGGGTTGGAGATATAGATTTCAAAATACAGAATTCAATATAGAATTTCAAAATAGATATTTCAAAATATGTATGTGGGGGAAGCTGGCGGCAAGAGTTTGGAAGGAACAAAACAAGATGGGGGCAGTAGAAGCATGGTATTGGACATAAAAAAAATTAAGCAATGGTTATAGCTAGTGTCTAGTTATAAACTAGTTAGTCCTAGAAGAGTACAAAATATCATAACCAATGGCTTGATGGGATACCTATGGTAAACTAAGAAAAAAGTCTGAAAACATGTGTGTGTGGGGGTGTTAGGAACAGGATAAGTATTAATACTGGTATCTGAAGTATCTGCATCAATTTTCATTCATGTAGTATTTTATGTGTTTTAAAATTTCTGATTCTCTTCTGTTTCTCACTAAATGAATATGAAATGTGAAGTGAAAGTGTTTTGTTATTTATTTGAGGAATTTATATCTGCTTCTCATAAGGCAGGGGGCTGATGTTTGCCTGGAAACATGATTGAAAATGTTTATCTCTGCTGCCAAAATAGTGACTAAACATGAAGTGTTTCAGAAATTGGCATTCATTTTAAGGGAGAATCAGCAACATTGAAAGGCATGCTAATCTAACTTTCTGCTGAAGAAAACATTGGAGCTTCTCTAAGTTGTTATTGCTGTTTGTGTTTTAACTAAATTTTACTTTGTATAGGGTCAGAACTGTCCTTTTTGTTCACTTTAACAATATACCATGACCATTTTTCCATATCAATCTATATAATTCTTTCTTCTTAATGGAATCAGGATTCCTTATTCCTTCTAAATATCACGCAGAGAAGCTCTTTTCACATTGTGACTTATGCATTAAGAACTAAGAACCATTCAGTTCTCAATGGGCTTGCAATTGGAACATCTCAGAAACACTCTGGACTTCTCTGCTCTGTTTAATTAACATTGACTCCCATCATTATATTAGAATAGATTTTATTTTCTCTTTATGTCAATTACATTGACTGACAGTCTGCAATGAGTTTCCTAGTAACACCTAGGGAGTGCTTGGAAATCCTATTTAACTATACTTCCAAATATTGAGAACTTGTCACAAACAAGGCACTTTTCTTTCTTTCTTGCTGATTTAGAAAATTTACCTTAATCTCACCTAGAGTTTGCCAAATACTATAAAGCTTTAGATTATGCCATTACCTGACAGCTTGAATTTTTAAAGAGTTTCTTCTTTTTCCTCTCTAGGTAATAATCTTGAATTCTCTGATAGAGGCAGTTGATTTAATCATTAATTCAATATTGGCTATTTTCTTTGTCATCATAAAGTCAAAAAAACTTTTTTGAAAACATAAATACTAAATGTTTTATTATTACATTGCACCAAAAATACAGGCTTTGACCTTAGATTTTATTTTCCTGAACATAAAATTAAGAAAAGATAATTGATCTATACAAATCTATATATATTCATCTTTGGGGTGACTGGAGTGGAGCAGTATAGCAACTATTTACTTTGAAAATAATTTGAGAATTAAACTGCACATTTGTTTCCTGGTAGCCTTGAGTGTTCCACAAAGGTATTATCTCAGCCCTTTTCTCTTGTTCTTATAATCTACTCCTGCATGTCCAATAAATCCTAACATCACTTTGCAGAACTTATATGAATTTCCATTTTATGTTGAATATTTCTAATATTTTGCTCATCTGCCTTACTTTATAGACCTTGTTGTTTAGCTAATATCCTCATCATTGTGGGTGAGAATTTCAAAGGAAGAAAGGATTTGGGAAAGGAAAGAAAATATTCTAGAGAAGTAAAATGCAAAAAGAGGTATATTTTATATCCTGCTACTTTGCTGAATTTGTTTATCAGTTCAAGTAGTTTTGGGGTTGAGTCTTCATAGTTTTCAATAGGACTTTAAATGTCATGTCCTATTCCACCTATAATACATTGATGGTATGTTTACAACCAAGCATATTCTTCAAGTATGAGTGCTGAATTAATAATATTTATTATAAGAACAATTGAGATAGTGGAGAAGTAAGACATAATGCTCACCTTCTCCCACACATTAAAAAAACACATCTACATGTAGGATGATTCACACAGAACATCTAAGGAATACAGGCAGAAAAACTTAAAACTCCAAAAAGGGCAAGAAACCCTCCACATAACTGGGTAGAACAAAAGAAAAAAAGAGGGAGAGAGAGAGAAAGAGAAGGAATCAGGATGTGACTAGCACTCCTGAAAGGGAGCTATAAAAAAAGAGAAAGGGAACCCACACCCTGGGAGGCCACCTTATCCAAGGGGAGATCAGCTCTCTGATAAAAGCATAGCAGCTGCACTGAGAAGGTAAATGCAGTATGAGAGCCACATAGATCACGTGCACCACTGCCCCAGGTGCCACAGCCTGAGACACTCAGGTGGGGGTTGGGTGCTGAGACTCAAGCTCTGGAGATCAGTTCAGAGGAGAGGACTAGGGTTGTCTGTTTGGAGTCAGCCTGAGGGGATAAGAATTAATGCCCCACCCACTGGGGAGCTGAACACCATAGGATGGGTATCTAAATGCCATGGGCTAGGGAGAAGAATGTCAGAGCTAAGGGAACCTGGAAGGAGGTCTGAACCAACAGGACAAGCAAGGCACCATTGTTGGGGAGAGTGAGAGGAGGAGGGGCATACCACCATAGGAATCTCTTTCTCTGCAAACACACAGGCTCTCAGAGCCCAGGATGCCTCTGGAGCATGCTACTGGTGAGAATCTACTTGCTTGGTCTATGGGAGACCAGGCACCTCTTGTGCAGGCTATAGGTTGTTGGGAAACTCTTATGTGGGCTAAAGGCAGTGAGGAGCTAAGCATGACACAGCACTTCTTGCATGATCTATAGATGGCAGGGTAAAACTGCAGCAGTCATCTCAGAAACCAGTGGGGTATGTGGCCTGCTACCACTAGGAGTCTGTGAACAGGCTCCACATGTGGCCCCAGTCACATCAGATGTCAGCAAAAAAGAGGGCAGTGCAACCAAGCACCATCTGTTGTTGCTCTCACTCTCCTGGGAACACACCCACCCTGCTAATCCCACTGCCAAATAATCTAGGGGGTACCCAAAGATTCCTGATCATTTCCACTTAACAGGACCCTGCAAATAGAAGCAGCCAGTGCATGGGCTAAGCAGGATAGGGTACTTTTTGTGAGGTCTACAGGTGTTAGGGGCAAGCCGCCACAGTTATCTCTGACTCTAGAGGTTAGTGTGGCCTTATCCCAATAGAGGACCATGAACAGGCACCTCTTGCAGCCCCAGTCACCTCAGAGAGTGCCACAGAGGTGGACATGGTGACCAAACACCATGATTCTTGCTCTCACTCCCCTGGAAACTCACACACCCTGCCAATAGCCACTGCAATTGCCAAATGCTCTGGGCATCACCTAAATCAGCCTAAAACTCATTACCACTTCCTGGGGTCCTGCAATGAGGAGGAGCCAGTGCCACCTTCATGAAGATTCCTCCTTCTCCCTGGAAAAACACTCAGTATCCTATCAAGGGGAAAACAGCTCAAACTGAAGAAAGAGACATCAAATATGGAAACTCTCATGCCAAAATAAATAGGACCCCCCACAAAATACAAAGGCCTGCTCTTGCAAATAAATAGCCCTCCAAGACTATAATATCTATTGTATACTGACACACACACACACACACACAAACACACATATATATGTGCAAAATGAAGAAATTGAGGAAGCCTTCACAGTTAAAAGAACAAGATAATTCACCCGAAGCAGGAAAATATGAAATAGAACACTACACTCTAATAGACACTGATAGACACTGAGTTCAAAAAGGAGATAGAGTTATAAAGGAATTAAGGATGAATGTGAAGGAATTAAAAGTGGATATGAACAGCAATGTGGATTACTATAGAAAAGAACTAAAAAATATAAGGAGGAGCCAAGAAAAATTAGAGAATTAATTTGCAGAGATGAAGACTGAGTTAAAGACACTAAAGAGGAGAATGAATAATGCAGAGGAATGAAGTAGTGGCTTGGAAGATAGAATAATGGGAATAACATAATAAGGACAGCAGACAGAAAACAAAAAAAAAATTAAAGCAGTATAAAGATCTGTGGGATGATATAAAGCAGGCCAAGCTATGCATAATGGGGATTCCAGAAGGAGAAGAAAAAGAAAAGGGATTAAAAATATATTTGAAGAAATTAAGTCTGAAGACTTTGTCAAACCAAAAGAAACATATATCAAGACACAGGAAGAACAGAGGGCCACAAACAAGTGGAACCCAAACAGGCCCACTCCAAAGCATATTATACTAAAAATGGCAAAATTTAAAGATAAGGAGATTATCCTAAAGGCAGCAAGAGAAAAACAAAGTATTAATTATAAAGGAACCCCCATAAGGCTATCAGCTGATTTCTCTACAGAAACACTACAGGTCAGAATAGAGTGACAAGATATAGTCAAAGCTCTTAAAGGGAAAAATCTGCAGCCTAGAATACTTTACTCATCAAGAGTATCATTTTAAATAGAAGCAGAACTAATTTCTCCAACAACAAAAAAATTTAAAAGAGTACAGCAATCCTAAACCCATCTTATAAGAAATACTGAAAAGGCTTCTCTAAATAAAAAAGAAGTAAGAAGAAATAAGATGAAGGAAATCACAACTGGAAAGCAATCATTTAAATAAGCCAGTACACATATCTAAAAGGGAAAATAATTATTTTAAAAGCTATGATAGGAGTTCCCATTGTGGCTCAGTGGTTAAGGAATCCGACTAGGAACAATGAGGTTGTGGGTTCCATCCCTGGCCTTGCTCAGTGGGTTAAGGATCCAGCATTTCCATGAGCTGTGTTGTAGGTTGCAGATGCAGCTTGCATCCCATGTTGCTGTGGCTCAGGCGTAGGCCAGCAGCTACAGCTCTGATTCAATCCCTAGCCTGGGAATCTCCATATGCCGCAGGAGTGGCCCAAGAAATGGCAAAAAAAAAAAAAAAAAAAAAAAACCCTATGATAAACACAAAGAACAGCAAATGGACAAACATGAAGATGTTAAAAAAGTACTTCAAAATCTTAGAATGTAGGGAAGGAAAGTCAGAAAATCTAGAGTCTTTTTTTTAAAGAATCACTTTGAGCTTATATGACAGTCAGGCTAAAGCAAACAGATGCAGGAAGGTGTTAACATACTTGAAAAAAAGGGCAGCCACAAATCAAAACCAGATATTACATTCAGAAATACTTAAATGAAAAGGACACAAGCATAAAATAAAAGGAAATCATCAACCCCAGCAAAAAAAAAAGAAAGAAGGGAACAAAAGAGAAACAGAATCTATTGGAAAACAAGGTTTAAAATAGCAATAAATACATATTTAAAATAATTACTTTAAATGTCAATTGAATGATCCAATTTAAAGATATAGAGTGGCATATTGGATAAAAAATCAAGAGCCTACAATATGCTGTCTACAAGGGATTCACCTTAGAGCAAAGGACACAGATCAAATTGAAAGTGAGGAGATGAAAAAAGACAGTTCATGCCAATGGAAAAGACAGGAAGCAGGAGCTGCAATACTTATATCAGAAAAAAAATAGACTTTAAAATGAAGGCCATAAAGGAAGACAAAAATGGGCATTATTTAATGATAAAAGGATCCATTCAAGAAGAGGATATTACAACCATCTATATGCCCCTAATGTAGGAGTACCCAGATACATACAACAAATACCAACAGGCATAACAAGAGAAGTAGATATGAATACAATAATAGTATGAGATTTTAGCACCCCAGTCACAACACTGGACAGATCCTCTAGACAAAAAATCAATAAGGCAACAGAGATCCTAAATGATGCAATAAAAAAAGTTAGACCTAATGGACATTTCAGTACATTACCTCAAAAAATTCAGAATATGCATTCTTTTCAAGTACACATGGAACATTCTCAAGGATTGACCCCATACTGGGGCACAAAAATAACCTCAACAATGCTAACAGTGTAGAAATTATTTCAAGTGTCTTCTCTGACCACAATTGCATGAAACCAAAAGTCAAGCACAGGAAAAGAAAGGAGAAAAATACTAGCTACATGGAGACTAAACAACAGGCCACTAAAAAACAATGGAACAATGAGAAAATCAAAATGGAAATTTAAAAAATCTTTCTAGAAAAATGATAATGAAGACACTTCCATTCAAAATCTATGGAATGCTTCAAAAGAGCAAAGTTCATAGAGATATAGGACTTCCTCAAAAAAGGGAAAAATCTCAAATCAACATCTTAACCCACCAACTAAAAAAAATTAGAAAAGGAAGAACAAACAAAACCTAAAGTAAGCAGAAAGAAGGAAATCATAAATATCAGAGAGGAAATCAATAAAAGAGATTCAAAAAACAATATATAAATCAAGAAAACCAAGAGCTCTTGTTTTGAAAGGGTAACTACAATTGACAAACCTATGGTCAGAATCACCATGAAGAGAGAAAGGACTGAAATAAACAAGGAGAAATATCAATGGATACTAAAGAAATAAAAAAAGCATATGAGAATACTATGAAAAATTATATGCCAACAAATTTGTCAACCTAGAAGAAATGGACAACATTCTAGAGATTTACAGCCCACCAAAACTTGTTCAAGAAAAAATAGATTAACTTAACAGACCAATCACTAAAAATGAAATTGAATATCTAATAAAAAAGCACTCTCTACAAACAAAATTCCAGGACAAGATGGTTTCATAGGCAAATTCTAGCAAACACACAAAGAACTTATACCCAACTTTCATAAATTATTCCAAAAGGTTGAAGAAGGAGGAGCACTCTCAAAGACATTCTTTGAAGTCATCATCACCCGAATAGCAAAACCAAAGATATTACCAAAAAAGAAAATTATAAGCCAATATATTTGATCAACATAGATGCCAAAATTCTCAAAAAATATTGTAGGAGTTCCCTTCATGGATCAGTGATTAATAAACCCAACTAGGACCCATGAGGATGTAGGTTCAATCCTGGCCTCACTTGGTGGATTAGGATCCAGAGTTGTGATGAGCTGTGGTGTAGCTTGCAGATGCAGCTCAGATCCCACATTGCTATGGTTGTGGTGTAGGCTGGCAGCTATATATCCATTTTAACCACAGCATGGGTACTTCAATATGATGTGGAAGCAGTCCTGAAAAGGAAAAAAAAATTGTTCACAGCCAAATCCAACAACAGATAAAAAAGATCATACAGCATGGCCAAGTGGGATTGATCCCAGGTACACAAGGATGGTTGTGGGATACATAAATTAATCAACATCATATACTGCATTAACAAAATAAAAGACAAAAGCTACATGATCATCTCAATAGATGCATAAAATATATTTGACAAAGTCCAACATCCAGTCATGATGCAAACCCTTATGAAAGGGGGTATAGAAGGAACACACCTTAACATAATAAAAGAAATTTATGTCAAACCCACAGTGAATTTTATACTCAATGGAGAAAAGCTGAAATCCTTCCTGCTAAAATCTGGAACAAGTCAAGGACACCCACTCTCACTACTTTTATTCAACATAATATTGGTAGTCTTAGACACAGTGATGAAACAAATGTATCCAAAGTGGCAGAAATAAAATCATTATTGTATGCAGATGACATGATACTATATAGAACACCCTAAAGATTCCATGCAAAAACTACTGAAACTGATCAATGAATTCAGCAAAGTAGCAGTATACAATATAAACAATCAGATTTTGATTGCATTTCTGTAAACTAAAAATTCAATATTAGAAAAGGAATATAAAAATACGTTACCCTTTAAAATCCCACATAGGAGTTCCCTTTGTGGCTCAGTGGTTAACAAACCTGACTAGAATCCATGAGGATGCGGGTTAGATCCATGGCCTTGCTCAATGGATTAAGGATCCAGCTTTGCTGTGAGCTGTGGTGTAGGTTGCAGATGTGGATCGGATCCCAGGTCACTGTGGCTGTGGCATAGGCTGGAAAGGGTCTGATTTGACCCCTACATTGAGAACCTCCATATGCTATAGGCAAAGCCCTAAAATATCAAATAAGTAAATAAATAAATAAAAAATAAAATTTCACCCCCCCCAATTTAAATACCTAGTAATAAACCTGATGGAGGAGGTGAAAGACTTATATGTTGAGAACTATAAAATATTAATCAAGGAAATTAAATATGGTTTAAAGCAATGGAAAGATATCTCATGCTCCTGGGTTGGAAGAATTAATGTGGTAAAAACGGCCATACCACCCAAAGCAATCTAGGGATTCAATGCAATCCCTATCAAATTAACCATGACATTCATTGCAAAACTAGAACAAACCATCCAAAAAAAAAAATGTAACCATAAAATACCCAGAAATAGCAAAGCAATCTTGAAAAACAAAAATCGAGTAGGATGCATAACTCTCCCATAGTTCAGACAGAATTACAAAGCTACAGTAATCCAGACAGTGAGGTACTGGTACTAAAACAGACATACAGACTGATGGAACCGAATGAAGAACCCAGAAATAAGCCCAGACGCCTATGGTCAATTAATCTGACAAAGGAGGCAAGAACATAAAATGGGAAAAAGACAGTCATTTCAGCAATTGGTGCTGGGAAAATTGGACAGCCACATGGAAATCAATGAAACTGAACACACCCTCATGCCATGCACAAAAATAAACTCAAAATGGCTTGAAGACTTAAACATAAGACACCATCAATGTCCTAAAAGAGACATAGGCAAAACACTCTCTGACATCAAGCATACAAATGTTTCCTTAGGTCAGTCTCCCAAGGCAACAGAAGTAAAAACAAACTGACCAGTTAATCAAACTGACCAGTTTTATACAGCCAATGTAACCATAAAAAAAAAACCTATGGAATGGGAAAATATAGTTTCATACCATGCACTGACAAGGGCTTAATCTCCAAAACATACATGCTTGAATATTGTGCTCCCAAAAAAGTCCATGAAAAATTAGTTCTTTTGTGCTTCCAAACAAACTTTAAAACATTTTTTCAAGTTCTGTGAAAAATGTCCTTGGTAATTTGATAGGGATTGCATTGAATCTGTATATTGCCTTAGGTAGTATAGTCATTTTGATAATATTAACTCTTCCAATCAATGAGCATGGGCATCTATCCAGAGAAAACCATGACTCGCAAAGACACATGTACTCCCGATGTTCATTGCAGCACTATTTGCAATAGCCAAGACATAGCAACAACCTAAATGTCCATTGACAGGGAAGTGGGTCAAGAAGATGGGGTACGTATACACAATGGAATATTACTCAGCCATTAAAAGGAATGAAATACCAGCATTTTTAGCAACACAGATTGACCTAGAAATTATCTTGCTAAGTGAAGTCAGCCATACAATGAGGCACCAACATCAAATGCTTTCACTGACATGTGGAATCTGAAAAAAGGACAGACTGAACTTTTTTGCAGAACATATGCTGACTCATAGACATTGAAAAACTTATGTTCTCTGGAGGAGATAGTTGGGGGGTGGGGGGATGTGCTTGGGCTGTGGGATGGAAATCCTGTGAAATCAGATTGTTATGATCATTATACTGCTAGAGATGTGATAAATTCATTTGAGTAATAAAAAAATAGTTCTTTTATTGGTTCTTCAAAGAGAATTCACCCTTGCCTGAAAAGTAATAAATTCAGCTTAGTTTAAAATATATTTGAGAAGTAATTTTTTCCCTCAGCAATACTAGCACATGTTTTGACTTATTAAAAAAATATGACAAGTATAAAAGTTGGTGTTCACTCATAGTATTGGTAGAACTAGAGGGCAAGGACAGTTATACTTAGGATGCTTAAATGGTGAATGATGAAAAAGAGGCATGCAAAAGAGAGTTGCCAATTTATGAGTACACAATAACAAATTTTGGTAAAATGAAAAGATATACAAATATAGCTGTTCTTCAAACTGGAACACATTTAGACAGAGAGAATATACTATACATAAATACAGCATGACCATAGGCATAAATTGTGAATGTCCCTGGAAAACTGAGGGTTATGTTCCAATTAATTATAGAATTTTGTCTCCACATTCTTAACCTGTTTTCTGATTGGTTCAACTAATTGGGTTATTTTCCTTACACTAGAGACAAATGTAATGAATCTGTTTAGCCACTTTTCCCTAGCTCTTAATGTATTTAAAAAATACATGAAAAAAAGAGCATGTATTAAAAAAAAAAATCTGACTACTTTTATTATAGCAGATTTGTGAAGAAATATAAATCTCTAACAAGCCAATAAAAGAAATATTGGTGATTTTAGGAGATGTAAGGTGCTCTTTACCTTGGAAAAAGGTAAACTTTTATATTAAACTCTTTGTATAGTACAAGCTCAAATAGCATGCTTTAATCTTAAATCTTGACCTCAATTGAAAGTAATATTGGAAAGGATTGCAGTGGTACTTAAAGAGATTGAGAAGATAATTCAACTTCCTTAAAGGACATTGATGGTATCAACCTCTCTAGCACTATCCTGTAAATTTTTTAAATTTCTTAACATTTATTAATATACATCTTTTTTCAACTGTATAGCATGGTAACACAGTTACACATACATGTATACATTCTTTTTTCTCACATTACATATTCCATCATAAGTTACTAGACAGAGTTCCCAGTGCTACAGAGCAGGATCCCATTGCTAATCCATCCTGAAGGCAATATTCTCCATATATTTACCCTAAGCTCCCAGTCTTTTGCACTCCCTCCCTATTGGCAACAAAAAGTCTCTTCTCTAACTCCATGATTTTCTCTTCAGTGGGAAGTTTCCTTTATGCTGTATATTATATTCCAGAAATAAGTGATATCATATGGTATTTGTCTTTGGCTTTATGATTTATTACACTCAGTATGAGAGTCTCTAGTTCCATCCATGTTGCTGAAAATGGCAATATTTTGATCTTTTCTGTGGCTGAAGAGTATTCCATTGTGTGTGTGTGTATATATATATATATATATACATATATATATATATATACACATATATCTCACATCTTCCTAATCCAACCATCTATTTGTGGACATTTTGGGTGATTACAAGTCTTGGCTATTGTGAATAGTGCAACAATGAACATGTGGGTCCATGTGTAATTTTTAAGGAGAGTTTTGTCCAGATATATGTCCAAGAGTGGGATTGCTGGGTCATATGGTAGTTCTATGTATAGATTTTTAAGGTATCTCTATACTGATCTCCATAGTTGTTGTACCACCTTACATTCCCACCAGTGGTTCAGGAGGGTAACTTTTTCTCCACACCTCTTCCAGCATTTGTTATTTGTGGACATATTAATGATGGCCATTCTGACTGGTGTGAGGTGCTATCTCATGGTCATTTTGATTTGCATTTCTCTAATAATCAGGAAGGTTAAGCATTGCATCAAGTGTTTGTTGGACATCTGAATATCTTCTTGGAGAAATGTCTCTTCAGGTCTTTTGCCCATTTTTCATATTGGTTGTTGGCTTTTTTGCTCTTGAGTTGTATATGTTGTTAATATATTCCAGAGATTAAATCCTTGTCAGTTGCATCATTTGAAACTATTTTCTCCCATTCTGTAAGTTGTCTTTTTGTTTTCTTTTTGGTTTATTTTGCTGTGCAAAAGCTTGTCAGTTTGATTAGGTCCCATTGGTTTATTCTTGTTTTTATTTCTGTTGCTTTGGGAGACTGACCTGAGAAGACATTTGTAAGGATGCTGTCAGAGAAATGTATTGCCTATATTCTCTTCCAGGAGTTTGATGGTGGCTTGTCTTATATTAAGTCTTTCAGCCATTTTGGAATTATTGTTGTGCATGGTGTGAGGGTGTGTTCTAATTTCATTGCTTTGCATGCATCTGTCCAGGTTTCCCAGAAATTCTGGCTGAAAAGACTGTCTTTTTCCCATTCTATGTCTTCTTGCCTCCCTTTTCAAAGATTAGTTGACCAAAGGTGTCTGGGTTTATGTGTGGGTTCTATATTCTGTTCTATTGGTCTATCTGTCTGTTTTGGTACCAGTACCGCACTGTCTTGATGACTGTGGCTTTGTCATATTGCCTGCAGTTTGGGAGAATTATGCCTCCTGCTTGGTTTTTGTTCCTCAGGATTGCTTTGGCAATTCTGGGTCTTTTGTGGTTCTAGTTATAAGAAGGTTCTTGGTCCATAGGCAGATGGAGAGTCCACAAGAAAAAAGTTCATCTACTAGGGAAATTTCACATCAGGTGGGAATGTCTATATGTCCTGCCACCAAAAGAAGGAAACCTGGAGGAATCTGGCTGGGGATGATAGCTATGACTGAGGCAACAGCATGGCAACAGGTGGGTGGAAATCAGCATTGCTCACTCCAACATATTCTCCTGAAAGGACATTTTGGTGATGAATTTCCATGGCTACCACTTTTTATAATCTTTATTATTCCTTTTTTAATAATAATTTTTGTCATTCTGATGCTTTATATGTCAAATTTTATCTCTCTGATTATTAATAAAGCTGAGAATCTATAACTATATTAGCCACCTGGGATGTCTTTTCTATGAGTTACTTATTCATATACTTTATCATGTATTTTCTACTGATTTCCAATCCTTTTAACTTTATACTTTCAAATTTCAGTTTCTTTTTCCTAAATTAATCATTCAAATGTGTGTGTTTATTCTTTGTGCATATTCGTTGTAACAGGTTTATAAAGATATGATTGGCAAACAATATATTTAAGATATTTTAAATTTACAATTTGACACCAGTTTACACGTATGCACCCAGGGAAACATCACCATAATCAATGTAATAAACATAGGCAACTCCCTTAAAAGATTCCTTGTGTATGATTGTAATGCTTTTCTCCACTTTTCCTGGCCATGCTTTTATCCTTGTACAGTGATCAATAGCGCAGCATTGTATCATAAAATGTTAGTTTGCATGTTCTTGCCTTTATACTAGTAAACAATCCAGAATGTACTTTATTGGATTGGCTTCATTCTTTCAACATAATCATTTCAAGATTTATCCATCTACCACTAGTGTATGCCTTCTTATTTCCAAGTAGTATTTTACTCATTTTTGTACACTAGAGCTTGTTTTTCCATTCATTTATTTTTTACAATTTTTATTTTAGTTTATTTATGTTAATTTCTGCTGTACAGAAATGTGACCCAGTTATATATGTATACACATTATTTTTCTCAAATTATCCTCCATCATGTTCCATCACAAGTGATTAGATGTAGCTACCTGTGCTATACAGAAAGATTTTATGGCTTATCCACTCCAAATGCAATAGTTTGCATCTACTAACTCCAAATTCTCAGTACACCACACTCCCTCCTCCTCCCTCTTATCAACCGCAAGTCTATTATCCATGTCTTTGGGATTGGTTCTTTTCCATAGTGAGGTTCATTTGTGCTATATATTGGATTCAAAATATAATTGATATCATAGGGTATTTGTCTTTCTTTTTCTGACTTACTTCATTTAGTATGAGAGTCTCTAGTTCCACCCATGTTACTGCAATTGACATTATATTGTTCTTTTTTTATGGCTGAGTAGTAAACCACTGTGTATATGTATAACATCGTCTTAGTCCATTCAGCTGTTGATGGACATTTGGGTTGCTTCCATATTTTGGCTATTGTGAATAATGCTGTGATGAACACAGGAGTGCATGTGTCTTTTCAATGAAATTTGTGTCCAGCTATATGCTCAGGAGTGGGATTGCTAAATCATATGGTACTTCTATATTTAGTTTTCTGAGGTACCTCTATGCTGTTTTCCATAGTGGTTGTACAAATTTACATTCCAACAAACAGTGTAGGAGGGTTTTTTTTTTTACATCCTCTCCAGCACTTGTTATTTGTTGACTTGTTAATGATGACCATTCTAACCTCATGGTAGTAATGATTTGCATTTCTCTAATAATTAGTGATGTTAAGCATTTTTTTTTTTCCAGTGCCTGATGGTCATCCTTATGTATTCTTTGGAGAAATGTCTATTCAGATCTTCTGCACATTTTTCAATTGGGTTGTTTGGTTATTTGCTGTTGAGTTGTATGTATTAATTGTATATTTTGTAAATTAAGCCCTTCTTGGTTGCATCATTCATTTGAAATTAGTTTTTACCATTCCGTAGTTTGTCTTTTTCTATGGTTTCCTTTGTTGTGGAAAAGCTTGTAAGTTTGGTTAGGTCCAATTGGTCTTAATTTTGCATTTATTTCTGTTGCCTTGGAGGCTGACTAGAACATTTGCATGGTTGATGTCAGGAGTTTTCCCTATGTTCTCTTCTAAGGATTTTCTTGGAATCTTGTCTTATGTTAAAGTATTTAAGCCATTTTGAGTTTATTTTTGTGCTTGGTGTGAGGGTGTGTTCTAGTTTCATTGATTTACATGAAGCTGTCCAGTTTTGCCAGCAACACTAGCTGAAGAGACTGTCTTTTCCTATTTTATATTCCTGCCTCCTTTGTTGAAGATTAATTGACTATAGGATTCTGGGTTTATTTCTGGGTTCTTCATTCTGTTCCATTGGTCTGTATGTCTGTTTTTGTTCTAGTACTACACTGTATTGATTACCATAGCTTTATAATATTGTCTGAAGTCTGGGAGAGTTATGCCTCCTGCTTTTTTTTTCCCTCAGGATTACTTTGACAATACTTGGTCTTTTATCCATTAATTTCTTAATGGATAATCAAGCTGTTACCAAATATTTGGTATCTCAAAGCTGCTCTAAACATTTCTGGAATACATTTCCACTTACCTTGAATAAATGCCTAAGAATTGAATGAGTATGTCATATGGTAAGTGTGTGTCAAATTTCTTAAGAAAATGCTAAAATTTTTCCTAAAGGGTCTATACAATTTTACAGTTCCACCAGAAGGCTATAGAACTTACTAGCTCTGCTTAGAACCCCAAAATTTTTATGATAAGCCTTTCAAAATTTTAGCCAATCTAATCAGTGTATATTTCTTTAAAATTTTATGTTTTATTGTCAGTCAAGGTTTTATGTATTTATTTTTTAATTTATTTATTGATTTTTCTGCTGTACAGCATGGGGGCCAAGATACACTTACATGTATACATTTTTTTTCCACCCTTCATTCTGTTACAATATAAGTATCTAGACATAGTTCTCAATGCTACTCAGCAGGATCTCCTTGTAAATCCATTCCAAGTTGTATCCGATAACACCAAGCTCCCTATAACTCCCACTCCCTCCCTCTCCCCCCAGGCAGCCACAAGTCTTTTCTCCAGGACCATGATTTTCTCTTCTGTGTAAATGTTCCTTTGTGCTTTTATATTAGATTCCAGTTATAAGTGATATCATATGGTATTTGTCTTTGTCTTTCTGGCTCATTTCACTCAGTATGAGATTCTCTAGTTCCATCCATGTTGCTGCAAATGGAATTATGTCATTCATTTTTATGGCTGAGTAGTATTCCATTGTGTATGTGCACCATGTCTTCTGAATCCAATCATCTGTTGATGGACATTTGGGTTGTTTCCATGTCCTGGCTATTGTGAATAGTGCTGCAATGAACACGCGGGTGCATGTGTCTCTTTTAAGTAGAGTTTTGTCTGGATATATACCCAAGAGTGGGATTGTGGGGTCATATGGAAGTTCTATGTATAGATTTCTAAGGTATCTCCAAACTGTTCTCCATAGTGGCTGTACCAGTTGACATTCCCACCAGCAGTGCAGGAGGGTTCCCTTTTCTCCACAGCCCCTCCAGCACTTGTTGTTTGTGGATTTATTAATGATGGCCATTCTGAGTGGTGAGAGGTGGTATCTCATGGTAGTTTTGAATTGCACTTCTCTTATAATCAGCGATGTTGAGAATTTTTTCATGTGTTTGTTGGCCATCTGCATATCTTCTTTGGAGAAATGTCTATTCGGTTCTTTTGCCAATTTTTCCATTGGGTGATTGGCTTCTTTGCTGTTGAGTTGTATAAATTGCTTATATATTCTAGAGATTAAGCCCTTGTCAGTTGCATCATTTGAAACTATTTTCTCCCATTCTGTAAGTTTTCTTTTTGTTTTCTTTGTGGTTTCCTTTGCTGTGCAAAAGTTTTTCAGTTTGATTAGGTCCAATTGATTGATTTTTGATCTTATTTCTGTTACTTTGGGAGACTGACCTGAGAAACTATTCATGATGTTGATGTCAGAGGGTGTTTTGCCTATGTTTTCTTATAGGAGTTTGATGGTGTCCTGTCGTATATTTAAGTCTTTCAGCCATTCTGAGTTTATTTTTGTGCATGGCATGAGGGTGTGTTCTACTCTCATTCATTTGCATGCAACTGTCCAGGTTTCCAAGCAATGCTTGCTGAAAAGGCTCTCATTTTCCCATTTTATGTTCTTGCCTCCCTTGTCAAGGATTAATTGACAAAAGCTGTCTGGGTTTATTTCCAAGTTCTCTATTCTGTTCCATTGGTCTGTCTGTCTGTTTTGGTACCAGTTCCACACTGTCTTGATGACTGTGGCTTTGTAATGTTGCCTGAAGTCTGGGAGAGTTATGCCTCCTGCTTGGTTTTTGTTTCTCAGGATTGCTTTGGCAATTCTGGGTCTTTTGTGGTTCCATATAAATTTTTGGATTGTATGTTTTAGTTCTGTGAAAAATATCCTGGGTCATTTGATATGGATCACATTGAATCTGTAGATTGCTCTGGATAGTATGGCCATTTTTGCAATATTGATTTTTCCAATCCATGAACATGGAATATCTTTCCATTTCTTTACTTCTTCTTTGATTTCTTTGATTAAAGTTTTAGTGTTCTCAGCATATAAGTCCTTTACCTCCTTGGTCAGGTGTATTCCAAGGTATTTGATTTTGTGAGGTGCAATTTTAAAAGGTATTATTCTTTCGTATTCCTTTTCTAATATTTCATTGTTGGTATACAGACATGCGACTGACTTCTGAATGTTAATCTTATATCCTGCTACTCTGCTGAATTTGTTAATCAGTTCAAGTAGTTTTGGGGTTGAGTCCTTAGGGTTTTCTATGTATAGTATCATGTTGTCTGCATACAGTGACAGTTTTATTTCTTCTCTTCCTATTTGGAATGCTTTTATTTCTTTTGTTTGTCTAAATGCTGTGGATAGGAGTTCCAATATTTTGTTGAATAGAAGTGGTGAGAGTGGGCATCCCTGTCTTGTTCCAGATTTGAGTGAAAAGAATTTCAGCTTTTCTCCATTGAGTATTATATTTGCAGTGGTTTTGTCATAAATGGCTTTGATTATGTTCAGGAATATTCCCTCTATACCCACTTTGGCAAGAGTCTTGTTCATGAATGGATGTTGGAGTTTGTCAAATGCTTTTTCTGCATCTATTGAGATGATTATATAGTTTTTGACTTTTTTTAATGCAGTGTATGACATTGATTGATTTGAGTATGTTCAACCATCCTTGTGAAACTGGGATGCACCCTACCTGGTCATGTTGTATGTTCTTTTTCATATGTTGTTGGATTCTGTTGGCTAAGATTTTGCTGAGAGTTTTTGCGTCTGTATTCATCAAAGATGTTCTTTTCTTTTTTGGTGGTATCTTTTTATGGTTTTGGAATTACATTGACGGTGGCATCATAGAATATCTTTGGGAGTATTCCTTCTTCTTCAACCTTTTGAAAGAGTTTAAGGAGGATGGGCACCAATTCCTCTTTATATGTTTGGTAGAATTCTCCTGTGAAGCCATCTGGTCCTGGACTTTTATTTGTAGGGAGTGTTTTTATGACATCTTCAATGTCATTTCTAGTGATAGGTCTGTTCAGTTGGTCTGTTTCTTCTTGATTCAGTTTTAGCAGGCTGTAAGCTTCTAGAAAATTGTCCATTTCTTCCAGATTGTCAAACTTGTTGCCATATAGTTGTTCATAGTATTCTCTTCAGGTTTTTTTTTTTTTCCTGCAGAATCCGTTGTAATTTCTTCTTTTTCACTTCTAATTTTGTTTATTTGGGTTCTTTCTCTCCTTTTTGTAGTGAGTCTAGCCAGGGGTTTGTCAATTTTGTTTACCTTTTCAAAGAAACAGCTCTTGGTTTTATTAAATTTCTCTACTGTTTTTTGAATCTCTTTTTTATTAATTTCTTCTTTGATCTTTATAATTTCCTTCCTTCTGCTGACTTTAGGTCTTTTTTGTTCTTCTTTTTCTAATTCGTTTTGGTGAAAGTTTAAGTTGTCAGTTTGGGATCTTTCTTCTTTTTTGAGAAAGGCCTCTATAAATTTCCCTCTGAGCACTGCTTTTGTGGCCTCCCATAGATTTTGAGAGGTTGTGACTTCATTATCATTTGTCTCAAGGTATTTTTTAATTTTCTTCTTGATTTCCTCATTGACCCATTGGTTTTTTAGTAGCATGTTGTTTAGTCTCCATATAGTAGTTTTTTCTCATTTCTTTTCCCATGCTTGATTTCTAGTTTCATGGCATTGTGGTCAGAGAAAATACTTGAGATAATTTCTATGCTTCTAAATTTGTTGAGGTTAGCTTTGTGTCCCAATATATGGTCAATTCTTGAGAATGTTACATGCGCACTTGAGAAGAATATGTATTCTGATTTTTTTGGATGTAGTGTCCTGAAGATGTCAATTTAGTCTAACTTTTCTATTATTTCCTTTAGGATATCTGTTGCTTTATTGGTTTTCTGTCTAGACAATCTTTCCATTGGTGTGAGTGGGGTATTAACATCTCCTACTATGATTGTATTCTCATCAATTTCTCCCTTTATGTCTGTTAATATCTGTTGTATGTATCTGGGTGCTCCTGTATTTCAGGCATATATGTTTATGATAGTAATATCCTCTCCTTAATCATTAAATAGTGTCCATCTTTGTCTTTCTTTATGTCTTTTGTTTCAAAGTCAATTTTGTCTGATATGAGTATTGCAACTCCTGCTTTCCTGTCATGTCTATTGGCATGAAATATTTTTCCTCACCCCTTCACTTTCAATCTATATGTGTCCTTTGTCCTAAGCAGGGTTTCTTGTAGTCAGCAGATTGAAGGGATTTGCTTTTTTATCCACTCAGCCATTCTGTGTCTTTTGATTGGAGCATTCAGTCCATTGACATTTAAGGTGATAATTGATAGAAGATTATTTATTGCCATTTTAAACTTTGTGTTCCAGTTGATTCTATGATTCTCCATTCTTCCCTTCTTCTTTTGGTTGAATGGTCTCCAATTACTTTCTGCTTGAGTGTTTTTCTTTTCATTTTTTGCGGATGCAATATTTGGTTTTGAGTTGTGGTTGCCCTGTTTTTAAAGAATGCTAACCCCTTCCTATAATTGTTAGTTTTTGCCTGATGGTCCTGTAGGTTCAAACACTTCATTAATATACTAAAATTAAGAAGAGAAACAGAAAAAAAAGAAAGAAAAGAAAAAGAATTAAATAAGAGAATTTATTTCCTCATATCCCCTGCCCACATTTTATGATTTTGATGACTCTTTTTTTTCTTATTAATTTTATTTTGTTTGAAACATGTTAATGATTAAATCTGTATGCTGGCTTGCTTGAGTGACTGCTCTCTGATTGTGGTTTCCTCAATCTTCATTCTTCCTCTTTTTTTTCTTTTCTTTTTCCTCCCTTTCTTTCCTTCCTTTCTTTTTGGTTTAGAGAAGCCCTTTCAATATTTCTTCAACCCCAGGTTTTGTATTGCTGTATTCTTTTAGTTTTGTTTGTTGGAAAAAAAATTTTATTTCCCCTTCTATTTTAAATGATATTCTTGCTGGATAGAGTATTCTAGGTTGCATATTTTTTTCCTTTTAGCACTTTAAATATCTCTTGCCATTCCCTCCTGGCCAATAGAGTTTCTGTAGAGAAATCAGCTAATAATCTTATAGGGGTTCCCTTGTAGGTAACATTTTGCTTTTCTCTTGCTGCCTTTAGGATCCTTTCTTTATCATTAACTTTTGCCACTTTTATTATAGTGTGTCTTGGTGTGGGTCTATTTGGGTTCAACTTGTTTGGGGTCCTCTGTGCTTCCTGTATCTTGAAGCACAGTATCCTTTAGATTTGGGAAGTTTCCAGCGATAATTGCTTCAAATATATTTTCCATCCCCTTTTCTTTTTCTTCTCCTTCTGGAATTCCTATTGTGAATAGACTGGCCCACTTTATATTATCTCATATGTCTCTGATATTGTTTCATATTTTTTCATTTGGCTTTCTGTCTGCTGACCTGATTGGGTGATTTCCATTATTCTATCTTCCACATCACTAATTCTTTCTTTTGTATTATCCATTCTGGTTTTTACTGCCCTCAGCTCATTTTGTATCACTGCAAATGAATTTTCTAGTTTTTCTTGGCTCCTCCTCATATTTTCTAGTTCCTTTCTGAGGGAGTCTGCATTACTGTTCCTATCTTCTCTTAATTCCTTCAGTATTTTCACTTTCTCCCTTTTGAACTCCATGTCTGTCAGACTGCAGAGGTCTGTTTCATTGTTAACTGCTTTAGGTGAGCTCTCCTGTTGGTTTAACTGTGGGTCATTTCTCAGCTTCATCTTGCTTGTTGTTTTCTTTTTCTTGGTGGAGTTGTACTTCCCATGGCCAAGCAGGGTTTGCCTTGGCACCATTGTGGAATGTTCTGCCTTGTGTGGCATTGTTGATTGTCTTCTTTCAAGCAGTGTGGATTTTCTTGGGGGTGGGCGGGGCTTACAAGGTGTCTCTGAAGCAAAGGAGGACTTCCTGAAGGCAGACAGGACTGGGAGGTCTGCACTGCATTGGAAGCAGATTTCACGCCACTGGGCAGAGGTTGCTCTAGTGTTTCTTGGCTATGGGGCTCTTCTAGGGGGCTGGCGGTGCTGGTCATCTGTTCCATGGGAGTGCAACACCCCACAAGTGTGGGAGCAGCCAGCTGGGCTGTTGCGAATCTAAGGCACTCTTTCCCAGCGTAGCATGGATTGGCAGGATCACACAGCAATGGAGGTAGATTTGGACAGCCAGGCTGAGCTTGTACTAGCTTTTCTGGGCTGCAGGCATTTTCCTGGTGGTGGTGGTGCTAGGTGCTGCTCTGTGGGAGTGTAACCTATCCAGAGGGCAGGCAGGCCAGGGCAGGGAAAGCCCCTGCAGTGGTCAGCTTCCTGCAAATTTTGAGGCCAGCCTTCTGGGATGGCAGGCAGTCTCAGGTCCTGTGCATTGGCACAGGGTAAGTGGAGGGGGGATGCACCAGGAAACACAGCTTTCTGATAGCTAGTAGGCAGGTGAGCTCACTGTGGTGTGGGGAATATTCTATGGTGGCCCACCCCTCCTCCTCTCCTCTCCCCAACACTGGCACCTTGTCTCTCCTGCAGATCCAGCTCTTCTCCCAGGTTCCCTCTGATGTGGCTTTCCACCCCCCAACCTTTTGTGTATTGCATCATGCACACACAACATTCAGCTACCTAGTCTCCCAGGCAGTCTTTGCCCCAAGATCTGGTCAGACCAGTTCCTGCTCCCCCAAGCAGTCTCAGCACCACTCAGCCCAGCCTGTTCCCATTCCCAGGGACTAACCTCTATAGCCAAAGGCTCAGTGCCCAGCCCCCACCCAAGCATCTCAGTTCTTGGTGCCTGTGCCAGCAGTTCAGATGATCTGTTCAGTTCTCACTCTGCTCTTCAGAACTCAGACTTACTGCTGCAATCTTTTCTGCATCAGGAAGGCCCTCCAATTCAGTTGATCTTTCCATCGAGTAGGTGACTTTCCAGGGTGTGGGATCCTTTTCTTCTCCACAGTTCCCTTTTGGGAGTGCCCATCCAGCTCTGATTCACCTTCTCTCACTCTCCTCTTTTCTCTTGTTTTACCCAGTTATGTCATGAGATTCTTGCCCTTATTGGAGTTTAGGTTCTTCTGCCAGCGATTAATTGCTGTTCTGTGTGAGTCATATCAACTGTAGATGTGGTTTTTTTGTTGTGTTTGTGGGAGAGTGTGAGTGTGTCCCCCTACTGTTCCACCATCTTGCCTTTCTCCAGTGTATATTTCATTTTGATGTTAGTTTGCATTTCCATAATGAGTAAGGATGTTGAGAGTAATGATGCGAAGTATTTGTGTGTTTATTTGCAACATGTACATCTTCTTTGCTAAAGTGTCTTTTAAAATTTTTAAACCTATATTTATTGAATATTTGAATTCTTCTTATTGATTATGGAGAATACTTTAAATATTCTGATATAAATTTTTATTAGAATTGCAAATGTTTTTTATCATTCCTTTTTAACAAGTTTAAATTCAAAATTTTTTTCTCTTTCTCTCTTTTTAAATATCTTAGTACTTTCTTAAATCACTTCCTGTGAGAAACAGCATTTTTTAATGTTGCTACTTTTGTTGAGAATATAAAAATTTATGTCCACTGAATTTCCTATAATCACATTTCATATAGAGTATATCATCTGTATAAATTATATATTTTTTTAGTTTTTCAATTTAAAAAATTTTTTTCTTTTTTTTTCTTTTCCCACTGTACAGCAAGGGGGTCAGGTTATCCTTACATGCATACATTACAATTACATTTTTTCCCCCACCCTTTCTTCTGTTGCAACGTGAGTATCTAGACATAGTTCTCAATGATCTCTAAATCAATTTGTTTTTTTCATTTTCTATCCATTTTTAAGAAATTGAAGCATACATGCCAGTATTAAAATTTGCTTAAAAATAAAGCACTATTTGCATCCATGAGAAATAATTCAGACAAGTGATTCATTTTTTATAAATAATATCAGAGGCATTTGTTCAAAACTCATTATTTGACCTATAGGCATATATTTAGCTGGAACAGAGAGTCAAAAGGATATTCATAGCTATGCAATTAATTGATTTCAATAAAATTGTCAAGATGATTCAATAGAAAATAATTTTATTTCACCAAATATTGTTGTAGCAATATGACAATGAAAAAATTTTAAATGAAAATAAAAGCCCAATGGTTGAAAATATAGAACCTGAATCTATCTTGTTTTTCTCACCACATAAAAACATCATTGGTATTTGATTATATACAAAAATACAAACATCTAGAAGAAAACAGGTAGATAATATTTGTAACTTTGGATCAGGCTTTTTTTTTTAATTTGACAAATAAACAGGAAATGTAAAACTTAAAAACTGAGGTGGACTAAGATGGTGGAGGAGTAAGAGGTTGTTCTTATCTTGTCCAGCAAACACATCAAAAAACACATCTACACATAAAACAACTCACAAAGAACATCAACTGAATGCTGACAGAAGATCTTAAACCTCCAAAAATGGCAAGAAACTCCTGACATAACTTGGTAGAACAAAAGAAAAAGAGGGAGAAAAAAGGAATTAGGACTGTACTAGCATTCCTAAGTGGAAGCCGTGAAGGAGAAAAGGAACCCATATCCTGGGAAGACACCTAACTGAAATATCATGGTCTACAGGATGTGGGAGCAAAACCACCACATTTATCTGTGGCCCCAGAGGTGGGAGAGGAATGCCACCCCTAGGGGTCTGTGAACAGGCATCACTTGCAGCCCAAATCACTCAAGGACATCACAGAGAAGGAATTGTGACTGAACTGGTGCTCTTACACTGCCTCAGAACACACCAGCCCTGCTGCTGCCACTGCTGAATGCTCTTGGCAGAAACCATACACCTGATCTCTGTCACTTCCCAGGATCTTGCAACTAGAAGTAGCCTGTGCAGCACTTCCTATGTGGGCTAAGTGAGATGGGTTGCTACATGCATGGACTACAGGTGGCAGGGACAAGCCACCACAATTGTCACTGATTCCAGAGATGGGCATGGCCCACTACAACTACAGTTCCTTGAACAGGCACCAGCTTTGCTTCCAATCACCTCAGATGAGAGCCTTAGAATTGAACTGTTGCTCTCACGTCCCTGGGACCTCACGCACCCTTATGCTATTACTGCCAAATGTCCTGGTCACCTTGTAGATCTGCCTGGAGCTCATTACCACTTCCCAGGAACCTTAAACTTGTAGTAGCCTGTGACACCTTCCTACAGGTCCTTACTGCTGTTAAGAGCCCAGCAATCATGCACTATCTGATAGACCTAATCATTGCCTCCTTCTCACTGAAAAAACACTGAGCATCCTGGGGGTAACGGCCTGCTCACACTGAAGAAAGAGCACATATTGAAGTTCCCACACCAAAAATTTATATAACCACCCCCAAAAATACAAGGGACTGCTCTGACACAGAAATAGCCTTACAAGAATCGTTTGACTTCCTCAAACACAGAGAGAAAAAAAAAAAAAAAAAAAAAAAAAAAAAAAAAAAAAAACATAAGTAAGATGAAGAAGCTCAGAAAGCATTACTAGTTAAAGGAACAGGATAATTCACCTAAATCAGTCAAAAATGAAAAAGCCCTCTGCATTCTGACAGACATTGAGTTTGAAAAGGAGATAGTGAAAATACTGAAGGAATTAGGGCTGAATATCAAGGATTGAAGAGAAGATACAAACAGTAATGCAGATTCCTTAAAATATAAGGAGGAGCCAAGTAAAATTAGAAAATTCATTTGCGGAGATGCAAACTAGAGCTGAAGGCACTAAAGAGGAGAATGAATAATGCAAAGGAATGAAACACTGATGTGGAGATAGAATAATGGAAATCACCCAATCAAAAAAGCAGACAGAACACCAATGAAAAAACATGAAAGCAATATAACATTTCTATGGGATAATATAAAGCAGGCCAATCTATGCAAAAGAGGAATTCCAGAAGGAGAAGTAAAAGAAAAGGGAATTGAAAATATATTTGAAGAAATTAAGTCTGAAAAATTCCCAAATCTAAAGGAAACTGATATAACACAGGAAGCACAGAGGGGTCAAACATATTGAATACAAATAGGCCCACAACAAGACATAGTATAATATAAAGGCCAAAGTTAAAGATAAAAAGAGGATCCTAAAGGCAGAAAGAGAAAAGCAAAGCGTTAATTATAAGGGAACCCCCATAAGGCTATCAGCTGATTTCTTTACAGAAACACTACAGGTAGTGGCAAGAGCTGAAAGGAGAAAATTTACAGAAGCGAATACTCTATCCAGTAAAAATATCATTTAAAATAGAAGGGGAAATAAAGAATTTCTCTAACAACAACAAAAAAACTAAGTGTACAGCAAAACTATACTCGCATCAAAATAAATATTGAAACGCCTTATCTGAAATAAAAAAAAGAACCAGTCAGAAGAAATAGAATGGAAGAAAACACAGTTGGATAGCAATCACTTAAATAAGCCAGCATACAGATCTAAATATGAAGATATTAAAAGAAAGAACGAAAGAAAGAAAGAGACAGACATCAAAATCATAAAATGTGGGAAGGAAAGTAAGAAAATATACATTATTTTTTTTTATTTTAATGATGTGTTTGAGCCTAAATGGCTATCAGGCTAAAGAAAGCAAATATAATAAGTGGTTAATATACTTAAAAAACAGGGCAACCACAAATCAAAACTGAACATTACATTCACAAAAAATGAGAAGAAAAGTACTCAAACGTAAAATAAATGGAAACAAACTGAGCAAAAAAGGAATGAAAAGAAAAACAAAGAATCAACTGGAAAACAAGGTTGAAAATGGCAATAAATACAAATATAAAAATAATCATCTTAAATGTCAATGGACTGAATGCTTCAATCAAAAGAAACAGAGTGGCAGATTGGATAAAAAAGCAAAAACCTTCAATCAGTTGTCTACAAGAGACTCACCTTAGGATGAAGAACACATATAGATTGTGAGGTGATGGGAAAAGATACTTCATGCCAATGGACAAGACATTAAAATAGAAGTTGCAAAACTAAAATCAGACAAAATAGATTTTAAAATGAAGGTCGTAAAAAAAGACAAGAAGGACACTATTTAATGGTTAAAGGATCCATTCAAGAAGATATTACAGTAATCATTATGTATGCCCCTAATATAGAAACCACCAGAAACCTAAAACAAATATTAACAAACATAAAAGGAAAAACTGATGGGAATACAATGGTTTTGAAAGCCTTAGCCACAGCAAACAGAAAATCAAGAGAAAGAAAAGGCATCCAAATAGGAAGAGTAGAGGTAAAACCGTCACTGTATGCAGATGACATGATACTATATATAGAAAACCCTAATGACTCAACCCAAAGACTACTTGAACTGATCAACAAATTCAGCAAAGTAACAGGACATAAGATTAACATTGAGAAATCAGTCACATTCCTATATACTAAAATGAAATATCAGAAAAGGAACATACAAAAAATACCATTTAAATCACACCCCAAAAGACCATATACCTGGGCATACACTTGACCAAGGAGATCAAAGATGTACGCTGAGAACTATGAAATATTAATCAAGGAAATTAAAGAGGATGCAAAGAATTGGAAAGATATTCCATGCTCCTGGATTGGAAAAATCAATATTGCAAAAATGGCCATACTAGCCAAAGCAATCTACAGATTCAATGTGATCCTTATCAAATTACTCAGGACATTTTTCACAGAACTACAATAAACAATCCAAAAATTTATATGGAACCACAAAAGACCCAGAATTGCCAGAGCAATCCTGAGGAACCAAAACCAAGCAGGAGGCATAACTCTCCCAGACTTCAGGAAATATGACAAAGCCGCAGTCATCAAGACAGTGTGGTACTGGTACCAAAACAGACAGACAGACAAATGGAACAGAATAGAGAACCCAGACATAAACCCAGACACCTATGGTCAATTCATTAATCTTTGACAAAGATGCAAGAACAGAATAGGAAAAAGAGAGCCTTTTCAGCAAGTATTGCTTGGAAAACTGGACAGTTGCATGCAAATCAATGAGAGTAGAACACACCCTCACACCATGCACAACAATAAACTCAAAAAGCTGAAAGAGTTAAACATAAGACAAGACCCCATCAAACTCCTGGGAGAGAACATAGGCAACACATTCTCTGACAGCATCCTTACAAATGTTTTCTCAGATCATTCTCCCAAGGCAACAGAAATAAGTGCAAAAATAGAGGCGGGTTAAGATGGTGGAATAGAAGGACTGGAGCTCAACTTTTCTCCTAAAAACAACAAAATTCACAAATAAAGACTGAGCACACTTCACTCAAATGGACCAAAAACCTTAAAAAAGATATCCTACTCCAGAAGAAAAAGAGGAGGCCACATCAAGGGTAGGAGCAGTGATATCATGATATAATCAACCCCATACCTCCTGGGTGGGAAGATCCACAGATTGGAAACTAACTGGTTCTCAGATACTCATCTACAGAAGTGAGAGTTCTGAGCCCCACATCAAACTCTCACGTGTGGGGATCTGGCATGGGGAGAAAATTCCCTGGAGCATCTGGTATTGAAGGTCAGTGGGGCTTGTGTGCTGTAGCTCCACAGAACTGGGGGAAATGGAGACCCCATTCTTAAAAGGCACACATGGACTTTCACGTGCCCTGGGTCCCAGGGCAAAACAAAGTCTCCATGGGAATCTGGGTCAAACCTGACTTCACTTCTTGAAGGACATCCTGGGAAAACAGGGCTGAACTTGCTTTGCTGTGAGGGAAGGACATTTAAAGCAAAGATCTTGGGAATATTCAGCAGCTTGCCTGTTTCTGGAGGTGGCCCTTTTGGGAAAATCTGGCCCCACCCATCAGTCAGCTACTGAGAAGCCCCAGGGCAAACAAAAACTGATGTGGGATCACAGCCCGGCCCTCAGTAAACAGGCTCCCTAAAGACATCTCAGGCACACAGCTGCCTCGAATCCCATCCAGAGACTAAGCCCCACCCACCATAGGAATTAAATTTGCCTCCATCTGCTGGGGGGCAGGCATCTGCCCCTCCCATCAGGAAGACTACAGCAAGCCCCCATACTGACTTCAGCCACAGGGGGGCAGACATCAGAAGTAAGAGAGGCTACAATTCTATTATAGGTTTTGGCTCACAATGCCAAAAACCTATAAAAAGGAAAAGACAGAGAACTATAACTCAGATGAGGGAGAAAGGAAAAACCCCAGAAAGTCAGCTAAGTGAGGAGGAGATTCTTAGCCTCCAGGAAAAAGGCTTTAGACTGTTGATGCTGAAGATGATGCAAGACATTGGAAATAAACTGGAGGCAAAGATGGATAAATTACAGGAAACACTGACCAAAGAGATACAAGATATAAAACTTAAACAAGAAGAGATGCAAAATACAATAACTGAAATAAAAAATTCACTAGAAGCAACTAACAGCACGATACGGAAGGCAGAAGAATGAATAAGTGAGGTGGAGGATAGATTAGAAGAAATTATGGATGCAGAACACAAAAGAGAAAAAAGATTGGAAACAAATGAAGAGAGTCTCAGAGAACTCTGGGACAATGTTAAATGCACCAACATCCATATTATAGGGATGCCAGAAGGAGAAGAGAGAGAGAAGGGGACAGAAAAAAATATTCCAAGAGATAATAGATGAAAACTTCCCTAACATGGGGAAGGAATCACTCACTCAAATCCAGGAAGCACAACGAGTACCATATAAAATAAATCCAAGGAGGAACACCCCAAGACACATATTGATCAAACTGACCAAAAATAAAGACAAAAAGTAAATCTTGAAAGCAGCTAGGGAAAAGAAACAAATAACATACACAAGAACCCCAATAAGGTTATTGGCAGATTTTTCAACAGAAATTCTGCAGGCCAGAAGGGAGTGGCATGATATACTTAACGTGATGAAAGGAAAAATCCTCCAACCAAGATTACTCTACCCAGCAAGGCTCTCATTCAGATTTGAAGGAGAAATCAAAACCTTCACAGATAAGCAAAAGTTGAGAGAATTCAGCAACACTAAATCAGCCTTACAACAAATACTAAAGGAATTTCTCCTGGCAGAAAAGAACAAGAGAAGAAGGAAAGAAAAAAAGCAACAAAAACAAATCCAAAGCAATTAATAAAATGGCAATAAGAATATATATATCAATAATTACCTTAAATGTTAATGGAATAAATGCCCCAACCAAAAGACATAGACTGGCTTAATGGATATGAAAACAAGACCCATATATATATATATATATATATATGGAGTCTTCAAGAGACCCACTTCACTTCTACGGACACATACAAATGGGAAGCGAGAGGATGGAAGAAAATATTTCATGCAAATTGGGATCAAAAGAAAGCTGGGGTAGCAATACTCATATCAGACAAAATAGACCTTAAAATGAAGAATTTTTAAGGGACAAGGAAGGACATTACATAATGATCAAAGGATCAATCCAAGAAGAAGATAAAATGATTTTAAATATCTATGCACCCAACACAGGTTCACCACAGAACAGAAAAGAGAAAAAAGATTGGAAACAATATATAAGGCAACTGCTAACAACCTTAAAAGGGCAAATTACCAATAACACAATAATAGTGGGGGACTTTAACACCCAACTTACAGCAATGGACAGATCATCCATACAGAAAATCAATAAGGAAACACAGGCCCTGAATGATGCATTAGACCAGATGGACTTAATAGACATTTATAGGACATTCCATCCAAAAGCAACAGAACACACATTCTTCTCAAGTGCACATGGAACATTCTCTAAGATTGATCACATCCTGGGCTACAAATCCAACCTCAGCAACTTTAAGAAAATTGAAATCATATCATGCATCTTTTCCAACCACAATGCTATATGACTAGAAATCAACAACAAGAAAAAACTGTAAAAAACACAAACACGTGGAGACTAAACAACATGCTATTAAACAACCAGTGGATCACTGAAGAAATCAAAGAGGAAATTGAAAAATACCTAGCAGCAAATGACAACAAAGATATGACACTCCAAAACCTATGGGATGCAGCAAAAGCCTTTCTAGGAGGAAAGTTTATAGAAATACAAGCCCACCTCAGGAAACAAGAAAAACCCAAATAAACAAGCTAACTTTCCATCTAAAGCCACTCAAGAGAGAAGAACAGACAAGACCGAAAGTTATTAGAAGGAAAGAAATCATAAAGATCAGAGCAGAAATCAATGAAATAGAACAATGAAAACCACAGAAAAGATCAATGAAATGAAAAGCTGGTTCTTTGAAAAGATCAACAAAATTGATAAACCCTTAGCCAAACTTATCAAGAAAAAAGAGACAGGACTCAAATAAATAAAATTAGAAATGAAAAAGGAGAAGTAACAGCAGACATCACAGAAATACAAAGGATCATAAGAGACTACTCTATGCAACTATACGCTAATAAAACGGAAAACCTAGAAGTAATGGACAAATTCTAAGGAAAGTACAATCTTCCAAGACTAAACCAAGATGAAATAGAAAAGATGAATGGACCAATCACAAGAACTGAAATTGAAACTGTGATTAAACAACTTCCAACAAACAAAAGTCCAGGACCAGATGGTTTTACCGGCGAATTCCATCAAACATTCAGAGAAGAGCTCACACCTCTCCTTTTGAAACTATTTCAAAAAATTGCAGAGGAAGGAATACTCCCAAACTCATTCTATGAGGCCATCATCACCCTGATACCAAAACAAGACAAAGATTCCACAAAAAAAGGAAACTACAGGCCAATATCACTGATGAACATTGATGCAACAATCCTCAACAAAATACTAGCAAACTGCATCCAACAATACATTAACAGGATTGTACATCACGATCAAGTGGAATTTGCCCCAGGGATGCAAGGGTTCTTCAATATCCACAAATCCATCAGTGTGATACACCACATTAACAAACTGAAGAATAAAAACCATATGATCCTCTCAATGGACACAGAAAAAGCCTTTGACAAAATCCAACACTCATTTCTGATAAAAACCCTTCAGAAAGTGTTCATAGTGGGAACCTGCCTCAACAACATAAAGGCCATATAAGACAAACCCAGAGCGAACATCATTCTCAATGGTGAAAAGCTGAAAGAATTCATGCTGAGATCAGGAACAAGACGAGGATATCCACTCTTGCCACTCCTCTTCAACATAGTTCTGGAAGTCCTAGCAACAGCAATCAGAGAAGTAAAAGAGATGAAAGGAATCCAAATTGGAAAGGAATAAGTAAAACCATCACTATTTATTTGCAGATGACATGATGCTATACCCAGAGAATCCTGAAGACTCGACCATAAAGCAATTAGAATTCATCCATGAATTTGGCAAAGTTGCAGGTTACAAAATCAATACACAGAAATCAATGGCATTTTTATACACTAACAATGAAAGAGCAGAAAATGAAATTAGGGAAGGAATCCCATTTACCATCACATCCAAAAGAATAAAATACCTAGGAGTAAACCTATCTAGAAGACAAAAGACCTGTACTCTGAAATCTATAGAGACACTCATGAAAGAAATCAAAGATGACACAAATAGATGGAAGGACACACCATGCTCTTGGATTGGAAGAGTTAATGTTATCAAAATGACTCTACTACCTAAGGCAATCTACAGATTAAATACAATCCCTATCAAATTACCCAGGACATTTTTCACAGAACTCAAACAAAATATTTTAAAGTTTGTTTGGAAGCACAAAAGACCCGGAATAACCAAAGACATACTGAAAAAGAAAAATGGAGCTGGAGGAATCAGGCTCTCGGACTTCAGACTATACTACAAAGCAACAATCATCAAAGCCGTATGGTACTGGCACAAAGACAGAAATGTAGATCAGTGGAACAGGATAGAGAGGCCAAAATTAAACCCATGCACCTACAGCCAACTCATCTATGACAAAGGGGGCAAGAATACACAATGGAGAAAGGACAGCTTCTTCAATAATTGGTGCTGGGAAAACTGGACAGCTACAAGGAAAAGAATGAAATTAGAAAACTCCCTAACACCATACACAGAAGTAAACTCCAAATGGATTAAAGACCTAGATATAAGACCAGATGCTATAAAACTCTTAGAGGAAAACATAGGCCAAACACTCTCTGACATAAATGACAGCAACATCTTCTCAGATCCACCTATCAGAGTAGTGACAACAACAACAAAAAATAAACAAATGGAACCTAATCAAACTTCAAAGTTTCTGTACAGCAAAGAAAACCATAAACAACACAAAAAGACAACCCACAGAATGAGAGAAAATCTTTGCAAGTGAATCAACTGACAAGGGATTAATCTCCGAAATTTAGAAACAACCTCTGCAGCTCCATACCAAAAATGCAAACAACCCCATCAAAAAATGGGCAGAAGATCTAAACAGACAGGTCTCCAAAGAAGACATACAGATGGCTGAGAAGCACATGAAAAGATGTTCAATATCACTCATTATTAGAGAGATGCAAATCAAAATCACTCTGAGGTACCACCTTACACCAGACAGAATGACCATCATCGAAAAGTCTACAAACAATAAGTGCTGGAGAGGGTGTGGAGGAAAAGGAACCATATTCCACTGTTGGTGGGATTGTAAATTGGTGCAACCACTGTGGAAAGCAGTATGGAGGTTCCTCAGAAAACTAAAAATAGAACTACCATTTGATCCAGCAATCCCACTCCTGAGCATCTATCCAGAGAAAACCATGACTCGCAAAGACACATGTACTCTGATGTTCATTGCAGCACTATTTACAATATCCAAGACATGAAACAACCTAAATGTCCATCATCAGAGGAGTGGATCAAGATGTGCTGCATATACACAATAGAATATTAGTCAGCCATTAAAAGGAATGAAATACCAGCATTTTTTTTCAACATTGATGGACCTAGACATGATGGTGCTAAGTGAAGTCAGCCATACAATGAGACACCGACATCAAATGCTTTCACTGACATGTGGAATCTGAAAAAAGGACAGACTGACCTTCCTTGCAGAACAGATACTGATTCACAGACATTGAAAAACTTATCGTCTCTGGAGGAGACAGTTTGGGCTTGGGGGAAGGTGCTTGGGCTGTGGGATGGAAATCCTGTGAAATCGGATTGTTATGATCATTATACAACTACAGATGTGATAAATTCATTTGGGTAAAAAAAATACACCTTCATGTGGGATGATTTTTCCCAGAATATCAACCAAAAGGTGTCAGAAGATTTCTCTCCTTTCAAATGATAAGGAAACTGTGAATAACTGAGTAGGAAGGAAGAAAAAAAAAGAATAAAAAAGTGAGGGAGAGGTAGAGGAATTGGGCTCCAGGGAGGGAGTTTGTAGGTGCAAAATTTCCCCCACCCTGTGAAATCCACTTTCTGGTGGGAATATCAGCCTAGATTGAGGGGGATATGGAGCACTGGATGAGATCACATTGAAAATTTTGCATAAGGATGACTGGACATGACCCCCACAAATGGTCAATACCATTATCCTGCACTCCTCAGTCTGATATCCTCATCTATCAGTGCAGGCAGAGGCTGGTTGATGAAGCTCAGGCTAGAGAGATCAGAACCTTTGAGAAGACTGGAGTAGGCTGCATGAAAAGAGCTGAAAGACATGGAGTGTGGCAACAGATGGTGCACATGGAAGAATTTTGGGACCACCAGAGAGGCAAGAGGATGCACAAGGAGAGCAGATGGACCACAATAGGAGTTTTTTGCCCTCTAAACTGTCAGGCAAGAGTATACTGCCTACAGAATGTCAGGGATAAGTGCAAAGTACAGACCCATCATGGGTTACAGAGGTGGGCATAGGATGCTGTTTCAGCTGAAAGAACTGTAAGCAGACAACAACCATTTACCCCACTCAGCATGAGCCCCTGGTGATCACAAGGGCTGCCAACACTGCACATTTCCTAGCAAGGGGAAATTGGCCAGCACAAGCTGAGGAAAGAGGCAGCAAGCATACAAACTAAAAGCAGCCCTTGTACCAAAAATATTAAACCCACACAAGCTACACAGAGATGCTCCTTCATATAAATAGCCTTCAAGAATACAGTACATAATTATTTCTCCTAAACTCAGAGTAAGGGAAATATAAGTAAAGTGAAAAAGAGTAACCTCCTTCCAAGACCAAAACCAAGATGAAGACCAAGAGAATTCCCTTGAAACTACAAACAATGAAACAGATTTCTTCAGTGTAATGGACAATGAGTTCAAAATGAGGTAATAAAAATACTGAAGTAATTAACAAGGCTATTTGTAGAAATGCAGCTTACTGTCAAAAAAGGAATGAGAAACTATAAGGAGGATCTAAAAAAATTAGAAAATGCATTTGCCAGGAATAAAGCTGAGATAAAAGTAACGAATAACAGAATGAATAATACAAAAGAACAAATAAGTGATCTGGAAGATAAATTAATGTAAATAACCCAATCAGAATAGCATATAGAAAGCCAAATTTAAAAGAAGTGACATAAGAGACCATTGGGATGATATAAACCATGCCAATCTGCACATAATATGGGTCTCAGAAGGAGAAGAAAGAGAAAAGGGGATTGAAAATATATTTGAAAAAAAATGTGACTGAAAAATTCCAAACCTAGGGAAAGAAAAATATAGCCAGATATATGAAGTAGAGGAGGTTCAATCAAGTTGAAGCCAAAGAGACATACACAAGACATATTATAATAAAAATGGGTGAAGTTAAATATAATGAGGGGATTCTAAATGCAGGAAGAGAGAAAAAAAAAACCTGATTATAAGGGAACACCCATAAGGCTAACAGTTGATTTCCTATAGAAACAAAACAGGCCAATAATCAGTAATTACCTTAAATGTCAATGGACTAAATGCTCCAATAAAAGGACACACACTGGCAGACTGGATGAAGAAAAAGAGGAGTTCCCAAGGTGGTGCATCAGAAAAAAAAAATGCAATGAGTATATATACCTGTGGGTGTGGGCCTAAAAAGAAAAATAAAGAGCCAATGAGAGCTCTACTAGGACAAAGACAGAATGAAAATGAGGTGATGGAAAAATATATTTCATGCAAACAAAGGTGACAATAAAGAAGGGATTGCAGTCTTGAGACAAAATAGAGTTTAAAACAAAGGCTGTAACAAAAGATAAAGAAGAACAGCTATATAATAATAAAAGTATCAATATAAGAGAGGATTTTATACTCATCAACATATAGGAGCACTCAAAAACAGAAAACAAATACTAACAAACATAAAGGGAGAAATCAGTGGGAATAATCAATAATAGCAGGAGACTTTATCCAATCCAGGAGCATGGAATATATTTCCATTTCTTCACTTCCTCTTTAGCTTCCTTGATTAAAGTTTTATTGTTCTTGGCATATAAGTCCTTTACCTCCTTGGCCAGGTGTATTTCCAGGTTTTTGATTTTTTGGGGTGCAATTTTAAAAGGTATTGTATTTCTGTATTCCTTTTCTAATATTTCATTGTTAGTATACAGAAATGTGACTGATTTCTGAATGTTAATCTTATATCCTCCTACTTTGCTGAATTTTTTGATCAGTTCAAGTAGTTTTTGGGTTGAGTCCTTAGGGTTTTCTATATATATATTATCATGTCATCTGCATACAATGACAGTTTTAGTTTTTCTCTTCCTATTTGGATGCCTTTTATTTCTTCTGTTTGTCTGATTGCTGTGGCTAGGACTTCCAATAGTATGTTTAGTAATGGTGCTGAGAGTGGGCATCCTTGAATTTAACAGCCCCAACACATAGATGGACAGATCTTCTTGACAGAAAGTCAATAAGGCAACAACGATTCTAAATGATACAATACAACAATTAAACTTAATTGATATTTTCAAGACCTTACATCCAGATAACCAGAATACACATTCTTTTCAATTGCCCATGAAACATTACCAAGGATTGACCACATACTAGGACACAAAGTAAACCTCAACAAAATTAAGAGTATAGAAATTAAATCAAGCATCTTTTACCATTACAGCATGAAACTAGAAATCAACCACACAAATAGAAATGAAAAACAAAAGACAACAAGCAGAAAAAAAAAACATACAGACTAAACATTATACTACTAAAAAACCAATGGGTCAATGAAGAAGTCAAAAAGGAAATTTAAAAATAACTGAGACTCATGTTGCAGCAGAACAAAGGGTGGGGGAAAAAATGTAATTGTAATGTATACATGTAAGGATAACCTGACCCCCTTGCTGTACAGTGGGAAAATAAAAAAAATAAAAATAAAAATAACTGAGAAAAAAAGACAATCTACAGAAAATATTTGCAAACAATGCAACGAGCAAGCTCTTAATTTTCAAAATATACAAACAGCACACACAACTAAGCAATGACAACAACAACAAACTAAAATGAAACATGGGCAGAAGAAAATAAAAGATACAGAGGAAGATCAAGATGGTTAAGTAGGACCTGGACTTTACAATCCTCCATGAACACATCAAAAATACACATTTCTGTATAGAAATTTTCACAGAAAACTAACTGGAGCCTGGTAGAAATACTCTTAAACAACCAAAGCTATAAGATTCTATGCAACCATGTAGAAAGTGAAGAGAAGGACCCATGCCCCTTGGAGGGGACTCACAGGAAAAAGTATTGTATGAATGGACACCCTCTTTGGCCAGTGTGTTGCTCAAGCCATATGTTGGATCTCAGCCCTGGTATCATACACAGGAAAGATGAACCAACCTGTCTGAAGAGTTAGTGGTACTAACAGGAAAAGCCTGACTCTGGAAGCCTTGAGTCTGCTCATAAGGAGCATATGCATTCTAGTTTGTTTGAGAATCAGGACTGAGAGGGTCCAGTAGCTGGCTGGATTCCCATGATATTCCTGCCCAAACCAAGTGAAGGCTTTAGCCCCAATTGTTTCAAAATGCAGTCTTATTCTGGGGTAAAGACATGGCTGTGAGACATAGAGGCAACTAAGACCTGAAGAGTCACCTGAACAAAGTGGGGCAGCCATTACTGGCACTTATAAAGACAACACATCAGCACCACCCCATGTCTCACACTCTTGCTGGACTCTAGCTGCCTGTTTCTAGAACCATGCCAAGTACCCACATCAGACCCTAGTGCTCCAGCACTGATGCCCTCTGGGGTGATGGTGCCAGTGTTGAGAGAGGAGATAGCAAAATTTAAAGATAACAGAGAGAACTTGGACCTGATTCTTAGGGCTTCTGCTCCCAAATATTTGTTGTAGAAAAAACATATTACAAAGGCTATTCATGACAATACCACAGCTAATGAAATACTCAACAGTGAAAATATAAAAGTCTTCTAAAATCAGCAACAAGAACAAGGATGCCAACTCTTGCCACTTTTTTTTTTAACTACACACATGGCATGTGGAAGTTCCTGAGCCAAGGATGAAACCTAGGTCACAGCAATGATGATGCTGAATCCTCAACCTACTGTGCCACCAAGAAACTCCCTCTTGCCACTTTTATAATATTGGAAGTCATAGACAAAGAAATCAGACAAGAAAAGGAAATTAAAAAGCATCCAAATTGGAAGGGAAAAAATAATAATAGCTGCAGTGAAGGCCTGAAGTCTTCTCCATAAAACCATTAGAACCAAGGCCTGAATTCGGTAAAGTTGCAAGACAAAAGATTAATGTAAGAAATCTTTTTCTTCTCTGTACATTAATAATATCTAGGGATTAACTTAATCAAGTAGGTGAAACTTCTATACTCGGAGAACAATAAAACATTGATGAAGCAATTTGAAAATAATTCAAAGAAATGGAAATTTCAATCATGTTCTTATGTGTATTGGACAAATTAATACTGTTAAAATGTTCATAACTTCCAAAGGTATCTACAGTTTAATATAAACCCTAACAAAATATCTGTGATATTTTCATATCTATCACCTATGAAATCCGACAACTAATTTCTCTACCATTTAACCGGTATTTTTGCTTTTTCCTGTATCATTATTGATGCTTTTCTATAAATATAGTGCATTTCCAGATAACTGTCTCCACCTCTTGCATTGTGCTCTATGTTTCTTAAGGACAAGAACTCTGCATTATACTTCAGATCTTGACTTAATATGCTATGCATTGTAGGCAAAACAAATCTTAATGACTAAGCTGCGGGAAGATTAATTATACATTCAAAAGTTGATGATCCAAAGAGGATGGGTATAAAATTCCTACTACTTTTAGAGTTTTATCCAAAATTCGACTGGGTTTATTCATTTTCAAAATCTGTTATTAAGCATATCTAGGAAATTTCCCCCATAGTCAATATAATATGTAAGTTCCTCTGACAATGCGAGCAATTATTCATGCAGTGAAGATAGGTCTACCTGTTGTTCTAAGGGATTCTAGTGTATTTTTATTTCTTGCCTTGTCTAATTCTACTTTGAGCTTAGGGAATGAGGAATAGTCTTTTATAAAGAATGAAACCCAGTGCATTCCACCAAGCTCTAGTATAGAAAAGTCCAAAGATTTTTTTTTAAGTAAAAGAAAACAAATGGAAAGAAAGAAATTTTATCATCCTTCCTTCCTATTAACTGTCCTTAAATTTGTTGAGGACAGTTACCTTGAGCTTGATTCTAAAGTATTAATTTCCAATAGGCAGTGGCAAAAATTATAGCTGAATTTTATTTTCAAAATAATATACATATATACTTTTAATACTGCATTTACACGTATGGTTAGAAAATAATTATCTATGAATCACTTCCATGATTTCCCTTCTCCTGAGAATGGCCTGCTTTAGTCATGTATACTTACCTTCAGACTTAAGGTAAGGATTAAGAGGTGAGCATATAGCATATGTCAGCCAAGTGCTTGACAAGTAGCATTATTCAATAAATATCTGTCCTTACTCCTTCTTGTTCTGGCTGTCCTTCCTCAAATTCATATACAATCCATGGTCAAACAATGCATTTATGCAGTCTACATTTATACTTACCCACTTGGAAGGATGAATATACAAAAATAACAAGAGACAGACCATCTGAAAAATAGAACTCTGACCATATTCTCTGCGCTAACCAATCCAGAAATCTAAATGACAAGTTTCTTCAGCAACCAGTCCAGGAAGTCAAATTGAACTGAGCAACAAACCAATGGCCAGGGCTTGTAAACTACCCTACTCTTGCCCCTTTTTCCAATTTAAGACCTACCAGAGAAGGCCATTGTCTTCAACACAATCACAAAGATCCCCCCACTTCTTCACACATGTTAGTGTGCCTCCAGTTTCCCCAGACCAATGGTTTCTAATAGAGCAAATCTGGAAGCCTTCCACTTTTTTCACTATAACAGTTTTTCATTTGTTATCTATCTTTTGAGTGTCTGCCAACTACAAGTGATAATGTTTAACTATCTTGCTATAGCAAGTTTAACAACTTTTCTTTTCATTTATTTTCACACATTTTCTATTTAAACTTGCAGCATTTTACTTTGAATCCTGCAGTAACCTCTTATGTTTTTCAACTCCTTTTTAAAAACTCTCACATTCTATAACTTAACCAGTTATATTTTATAGTTTTATCAGTTTAATATTTAGTTGTTTCAGTCTCTAGTCTGAACATACTCTTAATTTCCTAAAAAGCAAATATGAAATATTTGATATGACAAGAGGATTCCATGACTTAGTATCACTTAATTTCCTTTTCCACCATTTCCATTTCCTTAAATTTCCATGTTTATACCATGGCAAGCCAATGTTTCTCTCCCTTTTCATTTGCTAAAGCTTTTGATTTTTCTTGATTTTTCTACCAATCACAATAACTCATTCCTTCATTCTCAAATTAATTATCACCTTTGATAAGCTTTCTTATTTTCTTCAAAGAAATTTAAATCCCATATAAAGTTTAGTCATCATTATTATAAAAAATGTTGTAGTGGCTATTTAGATACTTGCTCTTTTCAAGATTTCAAGCAGATAAAAAGAGAGCTTCTCTTCTTTTTATTTTTGTATTCCCAGGTTGTGATGCTTGGTCAGTGCTATTAGTTGAAATAATGCAGGTATTGATAGATGCTCAGGAAAGTCTTCTATAGAGCCAACTCCTTTTTTTATTATTTCCAAATGAGTTGAGATTTATTTTTATATGGAGAACCCTATTATTATTTTTTTTGTCTTTTGTATTTTTAGGGCCACACCCAAGGCATATGGAGGATCCCAGGCTAGAGGTCTAATCAGAGCTGTGGCCACATGCTGGCACCACAGCCACAGATCTAAGCCTTATCTGCGACCTACATCACAGCTCACAGCAACACTGGATCCTTAACCAACTGAGTGAGACCAGGGATTTAACTTGCAACCTCATGGTTCATAGTCAGATTCATTTCCACTGCACCATTATGGGAACTCCAGAGAACACTGTTGTAAATAACTCCTTGTTAAGCATACAAAAATGAACATAGACAAAAAACACATCATTATATTTCCTATACATTTTGACTACATCCAAATTGCCTAATATCCTGATAGGCTACTTTTAAGTATTGTAACCAAGCAGGGGCCTATGGCATTCCTGGAAATAAAAGACTTTCTGTGTCCCCCATTTTTTGTTTTTAGGAAATGGGTCTTATTCAGCCTCCATGGCCTCTTCTGAGTTCCAAGGGGCAGGTTCAGACAGTTGCTCATCATGGAAGGAAGGGGATACAAAGACAAGGAGAAATAGCTAAGAAACAAAAGTATAGCCTTGGGGCAGGATCCCTGTTCCCTCTCAAGGAATACATATAATGACATAGGCATCTTATATATCTAAGAGAACACACTTGTACCACTTTGCTTCTTTTAGAAATGAATGCTTCAAAATTGAACAGCTTGTAGCCCTTTCTTGTGATTCTCCCTCATTTGCACCCTAATTACTATCACCTGTAAACTAAAGATTAGGCACCCTGAGCACAACTGCCTAAGGGTTAAAGATTATTAGCACATAGTATTTTTCAGGAACTTTCCTAGTTTATTTAAATCTCTGATCAATATTCCCTTTTCACAAATACTGTTATTCCAGGCAATAACTCAGAAAACAGCCACAAGGATCACAGTGAGATCTCTTTATGCCAGCTTCAATGACTAAGATTCCTCCAAAGAAAGAAGAATGCATGATTGCTCCGTTCTTTATTTTTTTTAAGATTTTTAGTTTTTCTCTATTATACTTGATTCACAATGTTCTGTTAATTTCTGCTGTACATAAAGTGACCCAGTCATACATTCATATATGTATATACACATATACTTTTTGATCACATTAATTTCCATCATTTCCATCAAAAATGACTAGATATAGGTTTCCTGTGTTATACAGAAGGCTCTCATTGAATATCCACTCGAAATACAATAGTTTGCCTCTACTAAACCAAATCTTCCAGTCCATCCCAATCTTGCCCCCTCCCTCTTGGCAACCACAAGTCTGTTTTCCAAGTCCACGGGTTAGCTTATTTTCTGTAGATAGGTTTATTTGTGCTGCTTAATGGATTCCCAATATAAGTGATATCATATTGTATTTGTCTTTCTTTTTATGAGTTAATTTAATATGAGAGTCTCTATTTCCATCCATGTTGCTGCATATGGCATTATTTTGTTCATCTTTATGGGTGAGTAGTATTCCATTGTGTATATGTACCACAATTTCTTAATCCATTAATCTGTCAATAAGTATTTAGGTTCTTTCCATGTCTTGGCTATTTTGAATAGTGCTGCAATGAACATAGGGGTGCATGTATCTATTTCACTGAAGGTTTTGTCTGGATATATGCCCAGGAGTGGGATTTCTGGGCCATATGGTAGTTTTATGTTAGTTTTATTTTCTTCTTTTTAAGATTTTTAAAAATTTTTTTCAATTATGGTTGATTTACATTTTACGCTAGACAGGAAACTCACCCAGTCATACATATATATACATTCTTTTCCTCACATTATTCTACACTACATTGCATCACAAGTGATTAAATATAGTTTCCTGTGCTACAAAGCATGATCTCATTGTTTATGCCCTCCAAATGCAATAGTTTGCATCCATTAAGCCCAAACTTCCAGTCCTATGCCACTCCCTCCACCTACCCCTCAGGAACTACAAGTCTGTTGTCCAAGTCTATGAAGTTCTTTTTTGTAGAAAGGTTTATTTGTGCAGTATATTAGGTTCCAGATATAACTAATATTATATGGTACTTGTCTTTATTTTTCAAATTTACTTCATTTAGTATGAGTGTCTCTAATTTCATTCATGTTTCTGCAAATGAAAATATTTTTCTTTTTTAATGGCTGAGTAATATTCCATTGTGTATATATACCACATCTTCTTAATCCATTTATCTGGACATTTAAGTTGTCTCCATGTCTTGGATATTGTGAATAGGGCTGTAATGAACATATGAGTGCAAGTATCTGTTTCAATCAAAGTTTTTTTCTGTATATATGCTCAAGTGTGGGAAGGTGGGTCATATGATAGTTCTATATTTAGTTTTCTGAGGTACATCCATACTGTTTTCTGTAGTGGTTGTACCAATATACATTCCCACCAACAATGTAGGAGGATACAATTTCTCCATACCCTCTCCAGCATTTGCTATTTGTTGACTTGTTAATGATGACCATTCTGACTGGTGTGAGGATGTACCTCATAGTAGTTTTAATTTGCATTTCTCTAATAATTAATGATGTTGAGCATTTTTTCAAGTTTATGTTAGCCATCTCTGTATGAGAAGAGAGAGCTACCTATTCAGGTCTTCTACCAATTTTTCACTTGGGTTGTTGGTTTATTTTGCTGTTTAGTTTTATAAATTATTTATAGATTTTAGACATTAAAATATATAATCTTTAGAGATTAAGCTTTTGTCAGTTGATCTTTTGAAACTGTTTTCCCCCATTCCATAATTTGTCTTTTCTTATGGTTTCCTTTGCTCTGCAAAAGGTTTAAAGTGTGATTAGGTCCCACTGGTATATTTTTCTTTATATTTCTGTTGTCTTAGGAGACTGTCCTAAGATGATATTTATATGGTTGATTCAGAGAATGTTCTGCCTGTGCTCTCTTCTAGGAGTTTTATGGTATCTTGTTTTACCATTTAAGTATTTAAGCCATCTCAGATTTATTTTTGTGAATGGTGTGAGGTAGTGTTCTACTTTCATTGTTTTACATCCAGCTGTCCAGTTTTGCCATCACCACTGGCTGAAGAGACTGGCTTTTTCAATTTTATATTCTTGCCTCCTTTGTTGAAGGTTAATTGACTATAGGTGTCAGGGTTTATTTCTGGTTTCTCTATTCTGCTCAAAATATCTGTATGTCTGTTTTGGTACCAGAACCACACTGTCTTGATTACTGAAGCTTTGTGATATTGTCTGAAGTCAAGGAGAGTTATACCTCTTGCTTGGTTTTTGTTCTTCAGAATTGCTTTGCCAATTCTGGGTCTATATGGTTCCATATATATTTTTGGATTGTTTGTTCTAGTTCTGTGAAAAATGTCATGGGTAATTTGATAGGGATTTCATCGAATCTGTAGATTGCTTTGAGTAGTATGGCCATTTTAGCAATATTAATTCTTCCAGTCCAAGAGCATGGACTATCCATTTCTTCGAATCTTCTTTGATTTCCTTGACTAATGATTTATAGTTATCAATATATAATTTATAGTTATCAAGATATATATATATCTTTCACCTCCTTAGGTTTATTCCTATGTATTTAAGGTTTTGTGGTAGATATTAAAGTAATAAATTTTTATATTCATTTTCTAATATTTCAATGTTAGTATAAAGAAATGCAAAATATCTCTGGATGTTAATATTTTATTCCATTACTCTTCTGAATTCATTGATCATTCTAATAGTTTTCGTGTGGAATTTTTAGTTTTTCTATGCATATTATCATATCATCCATATAGAGTGACAATAATACCTTTTCTCTTCCAACTTGGATATTGTTTTTGTTTTTGTGATTGCTGTGTCTAGGACTTCCAGTAATATCTTGAATAAAATTGTGAGAGTGGGTATCCTTGTCTTTTTCCAAATTTTAGCAGGAAGGCTTTTGGCTTTTCTCTGTTGAGTATTATATTTGCTGTGGATTTGTCATAAGTGGATTTTATAATGATGAGATATCTTGCCTCTATACCCACTTTTGTAGGAGCTTTTATCATGAATAGATGTTGGATATAGTTAAATGCTTTTGATGCATTTATTGAGATGATCTTTTTTTTTACTTTTTTAATATGTATGTATGTTGATGTATGACATTGATTGATTTGTGTATGTTGAACTATCCTTGTGAACTTGGATGAATCCCAATTGGTCATAGTGTATGATTGTTTCTATATATTGTTGGTTTCATTTGGCTAAAATGTTGTTGAGAATATGTGCATCTATACACATCAAGACCTTGGCATAAATTTTTTTTGTCATAGCCTTGTCTGATTTTGGTATTATAATGATGGTGGCTTTATATAGCATCTGGGAGTTTTCCTTCTTCTTAAAAATTTTGGAAAAATTTTAGATGTATGGGTATATTCTTGTTATGTTTTGTGGAATTCACCTGTGAATCCATCTGGTCCTGTTTTAAAGGGGCATTTTTCTTACCTATTTAATTTCATTTCTAACGAATGGTCTGTTCAACTTATCTATTTCTTCTTGACTCAGTTTTTTCAAGATGTATGTATCTAGAAAGATGTCCATTTCTTTGAGGTCATCAAAGTTGTTGGCATGTAATTATTCATAGTATTCTCATGCTTTTCTGTATTTCTGAAGTATCCATCAAGATTTCTCCTTTTTCATCTCTTTTGTTAATTTGAGTTATTTTTCACCATTCTTGGTGAGTATGGCCAGAAAATTGTTAATTTTATTTACCCTTTTAAAGTACCAGCTCTTAGTTTTATTATTTGTTATTGCTTTTGGAATTTCCACTTTATCAATTTCCTCCTTATCTTTATTTTTTATATAATATTTAAAAAATTTTTTCTCCTATAGCTGGTTTACAATGTTCTGTCAATTTTCTACTGTATAGCATAGTGACTCAGTTACACATACATGTATACATTTTTTTCTCACATTATCATGATCCATTATGAGACTGGACATAGTTCCCAGTGCTACACAGAAGGATATCATTGATAATCCATTCCAAAGGCAAAATTTGCATCTATTAACCCCAAATTGTCAAACCATCCCCACCTCCTCCTTGGCAATCACAAGTTCATTTTCAATATCCTTGAGTTTCTTTTCTGTGGAAATGTTCATTTGTGCCGTATATTAGATTCCAGATATGTGATATCATATGGTATTTCTCTTTCTCTTTCTGACTTACTTCACTCAGTATGAGGGTCTCCAGTTCCATCCATGCTGCTGCAAATGGCAATACATAGAGTAGTATTCCATTGTGTATATATACCACATCTTTCTAATCCAATCATCCATCAATGGACATTTTGGTTGTTTCCATGTCTTGGTTATTGCGAAGAGTTCTGCAATGAACATGTGGGTGCATGTATCTTTTTTAAGGGAAATTTTGTCCAGATATACGCCCAAGAGTGGGATTCTGGGTTATATGGTAGTTCTATGTATAGTTTTATAAGACACTTCCATACTGTTCTCCATAGTGTTTGTACCAGCTTACATTTGCACCGACAGTGCAGGAGGGTTTCTTTTTCTCCACACCCCCTACAGTATTTGTTATTTATAGACTTATGACAGAATGATGGCCATTCTGAATGGTGTGAGGTGGTATCTCATGGTAGTTTTGATTTTCATTTCTCTAATAATCAGGGATTTTGAGCATCTTTTCATGTGTTTGGTGGCCATCTGTATATCTTCCTTGGAGAAATGTCTATTCAGGTTTTTGCCCTTTTTCAAACATAACATCAGCAGAAAGAAGGACGTCATAAAGACCAAAGAGGAAATAAATCAAATTGAGATTCCAAAAACAATAGATGAAATCAATAAAATGAAGAGTTGATTCTTAAAAATATAATAAAAATTGACAAACCTCAGGCCAGAATCAACAAGAAGAGGAGAGAAAAAAAACAAAAAACAAATAAACAACACAAGAAATGAAAAAGGAGAAGTCACAATGGATAATACATAAATAAAAAAAAACCATGAAAGAATACTATCAACAGTTATATGCCAAGAAATTGGACAACTTGTAAGAAATGGACAACTTTTTAGAGACTTACAACCTGACAAAAACTGAATCAAGAAGAAATAGATCAACTGAACAGAGTGATCACCAGAAATGAAATTGAATATGTCATTAAAACATTCCTACAAAAAAAAAGTCCAGATCTAGTTGGCTTCAGAGGCAAATTTTGCCAAGCATACAAAGTGGAACTTACACCCATCCTCCCTAAACTTCTTTGAAGTATTGATGAAGAAGGAACACTTCCAAAGACATTCTATGATGCCACCATCACCCTAATACCAAACTAGGCAAATATACCACGAAAAAGAACACTATAGGTCAATAGCTTTGATGAATATAGAGGCAAAAATTCTTAACACAATTTTAGCCAAATGAATCCAATAATATATAAAGATCATATACCATGACCAAGTGGGATTCATCCCAGGTTCACAAGGATGGTTCAAACTACACAAATCAATCAACATCACACACCATTAACAAAGGCAAAGTCAAATACCACATGATCATCCTAATAGATGTAGAAAATAATTTGATAATGTCCCACATTCATTTATGATTAAAAACTCTTACCAATGGGGGTATAGAGGGAACATATCTTCACATAATAAAAGACATTTATGACAAACCCACAGCAAATATAATGCTCAATGAAGAAAAGTGAAAGACTTCCTGCCAAAATCTGGAACAAGACAAGGATGCCGACTCTTACCAGTATTATTCAACATTGTATTGGAAGTTCTAGCCACAGCAATTAGACAAACAGATGAAATAAAAGGCATCCAAATAGGAACAGAAGAGTTAAAACTGTCACTGTATGCAGGTGACATGACACTGTAGAAAACCCCAAGGACTCATCTCAAAGACTACTTGAACTGATCAACAATTTCAGCAAAGTAGCAGGATATAAGATTAATGTTCAGGAATCAGTCATGTTCCTGTATACTAACAAGGAAATATCAGAAAAAGAATACAAAAATAAAATTCCTTTTAAAATTGCACCACCAAAATTCAAATACCTTGGAATATACCTGACCAGGGGGTGAGAGACATATGCTGAGAACTATAAAATATTAATCAAGGAAATTAAAGATGATTTTAGGAAATGGAAACATATTCCATGCCCTTGGGTTGGAAAATCAATATTGTAAAAATGGCCATACTTCTCAAAGCAATCTATACATTCAATGCAATCACTATCAAATCACCCATGACATTTTTCACAGAACTACAATAAACAATCCAAAAATTTATATGGAACCACAAAAGACCCAGAATTGCCAAAGCAATCCTGAGGAACCAAAACCAAGCAGGAGGCATAACTCTCCCAGACTTCAGGCAATATGACAAAGCCACAGTCATAAAGACAGTGTGGTACAGTTACCAAAACAAACAGATAAACCAATGGAACAGAATAGAGAATCAAGACATAAACCCAGACACCTATGGTCAATTCATTAATTTTTGACAAAGGAGGCAAGAATATAAAATGGGAAAAAGAGAGCCTTTTCAGCAAGTATTGCTTGGAAACCTGGACAGCTGCATGCAAATCAATGAGAGTAGCACACCCCCTCACACCATACACAACAATAAACTCAAAAAGCTGAAAGAGTTAAACATAAGACAAGACTCCATCAAACTCCTGGGAGAGAATATAGGCAACATATTCTCTTACTGCAATCTTACAAATGTCTTCTCAGGTCATTCTCCCAAAGGAACAGAAATAAGAGCAAGAATAAACCAATGGGATGTAATTAAACTGACAAGCTTTTGCACAGCAAAGGAAATCAAAAAGAAAACATACAACTTACATAATGGGAGAAAATAGTTTTAAATGATTCAACTTACAAGGGCTTAATCTCTAAAATATACAAACAACTTGTACAACTCAACAGCAGAAAATCTAACAAAGCAAATTGAAAAATGGGCAAAAGACCTGAATACACATTTCTCCAAGGAATATATATATAGATGGCCAACAAGCACTTGAAAAAATGCTCAACATCCCTGATTATTAGAGAAATGCAAATCAAAACTACCATGAGATACAACCTCACACCAGTCAGAATGGTATATATACACAATGCAGTACTACTCAGCCATAAAAAAGAATGACATAATGCCATTTGCAGCAACATGGATGGAACTAGAGACTCTCATATTGAGTGAAATGAGCCAGAAAGACAAAGACAAATACTATATGATATCACTTATAACTGGAATCTAATATCCAGCACAAATGAACATCTACTCAGAAAAGAAAATCATGGACTTGGAGAAGAGACTTGTGGCTGCCTGATGGGAGGGGGAGGGAGTGGGAGGGATCGGGAGCTTGGGCTTCTCAGACACAACTTAGAATAGATTTACAAGGAGATCCTGCTGAATAGCATTGAGAACTTTTTCTAGATACTCATGTTGCAACAGAACAAAGGGTGGGGAAAAAATTTAATTGTAATGTATACATGTAAGGATAACTTGGTCCCCTTGCTGTACAGTGGGGAAATAAAAAATATATATTTTTATATATAAATATAAATCTTTTTATATATAAATATGTCCAGAAATAGAAAATACTGGAGGAAGTTTGGAGAAAAGGGAACCCTCCTGCAATTTTGGTGGGAATATAAACTGGTACAACCACTGTGGAGAATAGTATGGAGGTACCTAAGAAATCTATACATAGTAGTACCATATGACCCAGCAATCCCACTTTTGGGCATATATCCAGATAAAACTTTCCTCAAAAATGCACATGCACATGCATGTTCATCGCAGCACTCCTCACAATAGCCAAGACATGGAAACAACCCAAATGTCCATCAACAGATGATTGGATTATGAAGGTGTGGTATATATACACAACATAATACTACTCAGCCCTAATACAGAACAAAATATTGCCATTTGCAGCAACATGGATGAAACTGGAGACTCTCATAATGAGTGAAGTAAGTCAGAAAGAGAAAGACAAGTACCATATGGTCTCACTTATATCTGGAATCTACTATATGGCAGAAATGAACCTTTCCACAGAAAAGAAAATCATGGATTTGGACAATAGACTTGTGGTTGCCTGGGGGAAGGGGAGGGAGTGGAATGGATGGGGTGCTTGGTGTTAATAGATGCAGACTCTTGCTTTTGGAATGGATTAACAATGAGCTTCCGCTCTGTAGCACTTGGAGTTATGTCTGATCACCTATGATGGAGATAATAACATGAGGAAAAATATGTGTACATGTATGTGTAACTGGGTCGCATAAATCTGGGAGAGTTATGCCTCCTGCTTGCTTTTGTTCCTCAGAATTGCTTTGGCAATTCCATTTTCCATTCCAGCTACAATGGAAAAAATAATTTTATAAAATAAATAAATAAATAAACCATACATTGAGACCAAAATAATGAAGTGAGAAACTAATGCATAAAAACAAGCAAAAACAAATCCAATTACAAAACCAACAACTGAAAAAATACTCAGTAAGGGTTACACATTAAAGTGACCAAGAGTCAACTGAAACAGTTCCCAATGGCCAAAGCTGAGACCATGTGAATGATAAATACCATAAAGATCTTTGGATTAAAACACTAAGGGTACATTAAATATCCTATGAATAAAGTATTGAATAAATTAATACATGAGGGAAAATAGACAAATCCCCCCTAGCGAAGAATTACAAATTTAACTAGATACTCCAGTGGCAACGAGAGTATAGGATATGAATCTCCACTTTTGGTGTGAGTGGAGTGGTACCTAATAACTTCTTTCCAAAGTAGAGGATGCTATTTCTAAAAAGCACAGTATGGAACAAAAGTGTAACTGTATAGTAGAGAACTCTGACAAACACCACCTCAGCTAGGTGATTAACATCAGCAGTTATGAGTTTATTGATAGTATGTTTCCTTTATATGATGTGATGAGAATGGCAGTTTACCTCTGCAGTCTTCCTCCCCCAGACACATAACCTTAGCCTATTCTTGAGAAAAACTAGGAAGATCTCAATTGAAATATGTTCTGAAAAATACCTGACCAGTACTTTTCCCAAGTGTCAAGACAATGAAAATCAAGGAAAATTTGAAAAATTGTCATAGCTAAGAGGAGCCAGTAAATATGATAACAAATTTATGTATTTATTGATTTATTGATAACTGAATTTTTTTTCCTTTTTTTTTTTTTGTCTTTTTTTGTCTTTTGTTGTTGCTATTTCTTGGGCCGCTCCCGTGGCATATGGAGGTTCCCAGGCTAGGGGTCTAATCAGAGCTGTAGCCACCAGCCTACGCCAGAGCCACAGCAACGTGGGATCCGAGCCGAGTCTGCAACCTACACCACAGCTCAGGGCAACGCCGGATCATTAACCCACTGAGCAAGGGCAGGGACCGAACCCGCAACCTCATGGTTCTTAGTCGGATTCGTTAACCACTGCGCCACGACGGGAACTCCGATAACTAAATTTAATATGATATCCTGGATGGGATACTGGAACTGAAAATGTACATTTGATAGATACTGAGAAAGTATGAATAAAGTATGGACTTTTTTTAACAACAATGTATCAATATTGGTTGACTAATTGGAAAAAATATACATAATGAAGTATGATAATGATAAAAGTAGAAATTGGATGTAGTTTATATGGGAACTCAGTACTATCTTGACAATTTTTCTTTCAATCCAAAACTATTCTACAACATTAAAAAGTTTATTAAAAAATGTAGATTAATAGCATGATGGAAATAAATGTAAGGAATCTAAAACCCTGTGAAAGTATTTTAGCTCATTATATAGACATTTATATATTTTTTACTTTGAATATTTGAAATATCCTCAAGAAGATAATGGCATTTATCATTTCACAACTATCTATATCTCCCAGTTTTGCCTATATTATCCTTCTTGCTTTTTACTGTTACAGATGTCTTTTTTATTTATGATCTAACAAAAACCTAAAAGGGTTTCACACTCACCTCCTACAAAAATACTGGCTTTTCTTGCTCCGCATTTATTAAACCATTCAGATTATAAGACCACATTGCACTTGGAATATGAATTTTTCTGTCTCTGAGAAAGCGTAAGTTTCCAGGACACTGTGATTTTCTTGGAATCGGCTTAACACAGTGATTAGAAAATGGATACTCAATGAAGAGGACTTCAATTTGAATCATTAGCTATTCCATTTTTCAGCTACATGAACTTGGACATTATTTAACCCTTATGTGTCTCAGGTTTATAATCTATAAAATGAATCCATTAATAGTATAATGATATCATGAAGAATAATAAGTTAATGTGTATAAAATTTTTAAATGTGCTGCTGTATGAAAAGAACTGTATAGAAAATTATTATTATTAATTCTATTATGATCATTAATTCTATTATTATCATAATTTTGCTTTTGTTTAAATCTCTGTCACTATCACTTAGCCATAGCGAGGGCCTACCAGTTGTTGCTTTTATATTCAAGTTTAATAAGGGCCATGGAACAAAATGCAATCAATTCATTGGTCTTTAAAAATCTGTGATGTAACTTTAAAAAATAGTTTAAAGAAAGAGATCCTCCAAATATCACCCATATAGGAGGTTTCTTCCCAACTCCACTAAAGCTGAGAGATTGCAGTAAATAATTCCTATTTGAGTATAGTTATGTAGAGGCCATTATATAAACTAGGCATGTCTCTATTATTAAAAAAAAGTTGGAAATTTGACAGCTGTCTTTCACACAAAGGAAAAGTAGTTGCCCTTAATGAGGCAAAATGTTAATTGGCTGACAGACCTTGTAAACTTGAATATATGACACGTGTATGATATTTTATATTTCAGACACATGATAAATTATTTCAATCAGAATTCCTAAAATGCACTTAAATTTATATTTCTAGGGACTAAGAAATTTATAAATATAAATAATGTCTGTGAAACAAGAATCAGAAATGTATAGAGTGTTTTTTTTTTATTTTAAGTATATCAGGGAGATTATTTTAATTTAGTTATAGCAAAGCATGTTTGAATTTTCTAAAAATCATAAAAATAGTGTCTAAAATGGGTGTATTTTCAAATTTAAAAACAATAAAGTTGTCTTATTTTTTAATTATCTACCTTAGAAAGACCAGCATATATATTACAGCTAACATAGACAAACATCACAGGAAGGCCTTTTAGCCCAACAAAATAAACCCCTACAATACAGAAAATTAGATCACTTTACAAAATATTTTGTATATATGTGTTTTATATATATATTTTTTTCTATGTGATATAGAAAATGAGAGACAGAGAGATAGCAGCAATTAGCAGTAGATACAAGGGAGAAGACAGTAGCTCTTAACTAGCATTAAGAAGCTCGATTTTCATATCCATAGTTAATGTAATTTCCCTTCTCTCATAAATCCAAGCTGGGACTACTCCTAAAAGGAACACTCATAAGTGTGGGTACACAAACACTGCCCCCCACGCAAGCATGAATATACACAAAGATTTATACACACAGACAGAAATTTTATGACTTCTTCCCTCCCTAGAACAAAATAATACTTTCATACAAAATTAGTTTGGCATTTATTAACATGTCACCTCTAAGGTATCACATACAAATATGACAAACTTGACAGGAAAACTGGGAGAAACACTATAATTATTGTATGGAAATATATTTGCAAATGATGCTATAATTATTGTTATTTATTAATTATCCTTAAAGATTTTTTAAAAATGAGTAGCTTTGAACCTGGACATATTTCTTAGATTTTGGTGATCATGACTGCATTGAAAAAAACATGAGATTGATGAGTTCTTTCTCTGGGTATTTGAGCACAGACACATTCACATTTACACGCATTCACACACATTCACACACGCACACACACAATTCATATAAACATCCAGGGTGTTTATGGATCATAGGTATCCAAAGGCTCCAAATCAGAATTCTTTTTCAAAATGTTTAAACTTCATGAAACTCCTAGAGCAGGGTAATATGGATGATAAACAGTATGTATGATGATAAGTAGAATATGGGATAAACAAGTGATTCATTCTGGGTGCAAAAATTCCTCACAATGAACTTGGCTTTAAGCATTCCTATTCAGTCAGTTACCAAATTTAAACATTTATTGTGGTATCAAAACTTGATTCAGAGTTTTTGAGCCCCAAATTGAATAGCATTTTTGTGAACTTTGTGAGGAGTATTGTGCTCCTCTTGACTGCTATCATTTCTTAGGTACTAAAAAAAAAATCACATATTCAGTTAACTTCAGGATTTTCAGAAATAAAAGCAGCAGGCTCTTTATAAATTACCTGTCTTTCTGAAAATACAGTATTTCAACAAAGAACTATTTCCTGTGGTGACTTTAACAGTTCCCCTTTGTTTAATTAGCAATTTTTTTCTCTCTGAAGTTATATGTTGTAGTCTGAAGTTTGTCACGTTGACTCATGCCTTGTGTAACATGGAATTCAGTAGAAAGATTTACAAAGCATTTTAGAGCACTTTACCCTCTGAATAGACTTGTCATATATTCACTTTCAGATTGTCCCAAATATAATTACCTTTTTCTGTTTACCAATTACCTGGGAAGATTTGACAAATGTGTCTTGACAGTGTTCTGACAGGAACTTGAAGCAGTTACAAATTATTTGCATTAAGTTCATTTACACCATAGTGTAATTCAAGGCTAGATTAAGAATGAGCACTATTTATTCATGAGATACCAGAAACACTCTAAGGGATTTCTTTTCAAAAGAATTGGGCAATTATTTGTTGGAAGGAGCAAATCATTGAGTACAATACATAAATCTCAACCAAAAAAAATATTTCTTTCTAATCTTATCTCCATAACTTTCAATTTAAGATATTGCAGCAACATCAGATCCCTAACCAATTGAGTGAGTCCAGACATTGAACGCACATCCTCATGGATATTAGTCATATTCTTAACCCACTGAGGCACAAAGGGAACTCCAAATGCTTTTTAAAGAATTATTTGAGGTATTATTGATATAAGCCAAAGCTTGTAAATTTAATGTATATATTTTGAAAATGAAAACATTCTACTTTTTAGAAAAATGTGGCAAGGGTAATGATATAGATCCACTGAATTTCTTTTCTACTTAGATTAATTAAAGTGTGTTTCTATTTGTCCCTATGTTCCTGATTAAAACTGCCTTTAATATTTCTTTTAATATTTTGACAAGTATTGTTATATCTGGAAACTATGATTTCTAGGAACAAAAGAGCCAAGTACAATATCCATGGCAGTGGTCATATACTTAGGATGCTATCATTTGGATTTCTGTTACTGCACAGGACTCTATAACCCTGGACACTTGTTTCTGTGTCAAAGGGATTTTCAACCTAACACATATTTGTGATATTTAAATTCTTGAGGGAAAACACATAGTTGGCCACAGTTTTGATATTTGGAAAAGCTGTACCTTCTGTAAGATGTATTAAAAATAGATTTGGGATACTGTGTCTTAACTTTCACCCATCTTGGGACATATAGATAAAAAATAAGTGCATATCATTTTAGCTAACATCTATATAAATTCTTTTTTTTACTTTGAACCCTCCCCCACATACAATTATTTCTGCTTTACACAATGCAACTATCTCTTTTACAACTAAAAATTCACTCACACATTCTTCAAGGGAACACACACAATTTTTGTTAGTTACTACATGTAGTTTAGATCTAGAATTTCTAGATCATGTGTATTCCTCTTTAAGTTCTTAAATTCTTAAAAGTATAGGACAATAAAAATATTCACCAAAATACATAAACAATTGAAAGAGAGAGTGTAAATATAGGGAGCATTCATTAAAATATGTAATATATCCATTACACATTCTATCAACTTCATTATTAAGAATGTGTTCCAAATTGAGCATATATTTACACAGAGTATTTGAGAAACATTAGAATTACAAGTACAAAGTGGAGGAGGTGTACAGTCTTAATAAGCTAAAGAGCATTTGCTGGCATGAGGCTCCACAAGGAACTGGTTACTTTAGGAATGATTCAGGAAATGGGTTGGAGCATTCTCCTAATATGTGATTTATTCCTTCTAAAATCAATCAGTATGCCTCTTTATTAGTGATTGAGAGCATGAGGTTATAGCATTTTGACTTACCCCTTTAGAATATGACTGTGGCATGTTCCAGATCTTTGGCCAATCAGAAAATTAACTGAGATGAGAGCTTTCTGTATTTTTATGAGCTTTATCTCTCAACCTTTGAGTGAATACTTGTATATGTTACTAAGGCATCTAGGACACTTACTATTTTCTATAATCCAGTTCATAAATATAACATCATCATACAGTGGATTATTTTGTTGACCAGAGAAGTGTTGATATTTCTGAGGTCTGAGTTACATTAAAGAATTTGGTCTGTCACATATGGATGCACAGTTTGTGTACTGCCAAAGCCACTGATCTAAGGGAATGAAGGTAAATTAAAATCCAGTCTGCAGTCTCCCCACTCAGCTTTGTGCTCTGGAATTGCCTCTGCATTTGATTATAAGAAGGTGCTTAAAATTAAGTATTTTATGAAATTTGCCTCTCTCTTCTCATGGAACAGAATTTTCTAATTGTTCTTCCCAGGGGGAAAATTTTTCTAATTTATCCACTTATAAAGGCATTTTTCCTCTAACTTAAAAAAAATGGTGATTTAAAGGGTGGTCATAGCCCAATGTGGAGGGTGGGTAATTCTGAAACAAGGGATAACATTTCATTGTTGGATTTGTGGGGTAAGAGCAATCTTATTGTACCATTTTATCCTATTGTAATTGAGAAAAAGTATTTGTCATGTCAATAGCTACTTGCCAACTAAATTGATTTGTTTCTATTATAAGAGCATATCTGGAAGAATAACTGCATTGGAGTAATGATATGATTAAACTGAAAATATTCTACTGTGTTCCTCTAAGAGGTATTTATCTTTTGTATCAGCCAAGATAGAGTATTAAATGGGAATGCAAAAAAAAGTCACCATTGCTAACACTTTAAAGTGCTGATGTTGACTCTAGTATGTGTGATTCCCTCAGGATTTGGTTTTGCTTTTGAGTTTGTCTTTTTCACCCAAAACAGGCTTTACTTGCTGTGTCAGTGAGCCATTGTGTTCATTATTCCAGGTCCTAAGAATACATATGCAGATGACACATGCTTTTTTTTTTTTTTTAATACAGGCATAGTTGTGGCATATGGAATTTCCTGGGTCAAGAGATCAATTAGAGTTGGAGCTGTAGCCTATGCAACAGCCACAACACTGAATCTGAGCTATATCTATGAACTATGCCACAGCTTTCTGAAACACTTGATCCTTAATCCACTGAGTGAGGCCAAGGCTCAAACTTGAATCCTCACAGAGACGACATTGGATGCTTAACCCACTGAGTCACAACAGAAATGCCTGAAGGAGGTAGGAGTTTAGTCTTTACAATCTTATCATGAAGAAAATTATGTCAGATCTTCTTTCATCATCTGACCCTCTGACTTTTCTGGACTTCTGATGTTCTGATTTCCCAATAATTGGTATTATCCAAGGATGGTGTTTAATACTTTTTCCTTCCCATGGGCACAATTACCCTGTTCAATTGCTGTAGGTCTGTTTAGGGATAGTTAAGAGGAAGTGACAGTATATAACATTCATGCTATTTTAATCTTATTTCTGATGGAGTTCTGGATTTTTCTTCATTTAAAGTGTGTAATTTCTGATCTGATTAGATAAATCAGGAAATTCCAAACAAGAATTAACATTAAGATAACCATTTTTAGCTATACCACTGTTAAAAGGGTAAAAGCCAAACTAAAGAGAAAATCCGGAGAATAACCAGCATAAAATGCTGTTTTATACAAATAGAACCAATGCTTCAAATCACTGTTGATTTTCATCAGAAGAAAAAACATGATTTCCAAAGATAGGTATACAGCATCTTTAGAGTGCTGAAAGTAAAATCTAAATAAATACATCTGAATGCTATATTCAGCCAAAATATACCGTAAGAATAAAGATAAAAGACCACATTTAAAATATAGGAAAACACAGAATTCTTTAGAGATCACATAGTCAATGTGCATAAAAAGGCAAATGTATTGTCAAGGCATCTCTGAGATATGCTATGAGTTGGAAATCTGTGTATTCAAAAAAGAACAACAGGCATGGGAAATGTTAAACATCTGGGTAAATATAAATAATTATTTTCTCTTTCTTTAAAATTTATATACATTTTAAAGCAAAATGTAGCATTTTTTATAACTTATAAGATACACACATACTCTTCATAAAGCAAGGCTCTGTAAACTACAGGCCATGGGGCAAAATCTATAGTCTCTTTATGTGTAACCCTCAAGGCTCACATGATTTTCTACATTTTAAATAAATTGTCAAGAGTTCCTTTCATGGCTCAGCCATTAATGAACCATCAGGATGTGGGTTCAATCCCTGGCCTCACTCAGTGGTTAAGGATCCAGGGTTGCTGTGAGCTGTGGTTAAGTCACAGCTGCAGCTCAGATCCTGAGTTGCTGTGGCTTTGGCATAGGCCATCAGCTGTAGTTCCAATTGGACACTTAGCCTGGGAACTTCCATATGCCATGTGTGTGGCCCTAAAAAGAAAAAGAAAAAAAAACCAAAACCAAAAACAAAAAAAAAATTGGCAAAACAAAATTATGGAAACAGATTGTAGCCTGTAAAGACTAGAATATTTATTATCTGGCCCATTACACAAAAGGTTTTCTAACTCTAGCATAAAGTGTGTGTGTGTGTGTGTGTGTGGTAATGAGAGTTTATGATTTATTAGACCTATATGTTGATGAGATTTTGACATTTTAAATCACATGTTATAATATTAACTCTAGTTTGCAAATTTAAATATGCTTATTGTAATCTCTAAAACAATCATTTAAAATATACGAGCTAAAGAATCAATAAATAATTTTATGTAGATAATGTAGACAATTTAAAATAGAATTCCAAATAAATTATTTAAATAAATCAACAGGATGAAGAAAAGGAGAAACTAAAAGATACTGGAAAACCGAAACCAAATAGTAAAATGGTATATCTAAATCTAACCATACAAATAATTACATTAAATATTAATGGGATATCTTTAAAATCTTGTCAATGGTTCTTTGCTATAACATTAATACCACAATAAACATTTGAAAATGGACAAATTAAACTTCACCAAAATTAAAATTATTACCCTGCAAATTATATCATTAAAAAATTAAAAGATAACCCAAAGAATACTTGCAAATCATAACTTCATCTGGTGCTTATATCCAGAAAATAAAGAATTCTTACTACTCAAAAGACATATAATCCAATTAAAAAAAAACAAGGAAAGGGTACGAATAGATGTTTCTTCAAAGAAGGTGTATAATTGGGCAACAAGCATATAAAACAATGTTGAATATCATTCATCACCAGGAAAATGCAAATCAAAACTCTAATGGGGCATCACTTAACACCCATTATAACGACTATAACTAAAAACAAAACAACAAATGTTGGTAAGGATACAGAGAAATTGAAATCCTCATATATTCCTCAAAAGAATGTAAGAAAAAAATCAGGTGCATTTTTATATGCTTATAGCAAACAATTGAAAATAAAATATACAAAATTATTTTATTCATAATACCATCAAAACATAAAATATTTGGGGATAAATTTATGAAAAAGATGAAAACTTCTAAATGAAAACTGTAAAACATAGCTGAGATCAATTTAACAAGATGTAAATAAGTGAAAAGTTATACCATTTTCATTTACTGGAACATTCAATGTTATTAAGATGTCTGTTTTACCCAATTTGATATATACATACAATGTCATCTTCAAGTCTCACAAGACTATTCTTTTAAACTTGACAGGATGATTAAAATACATATTGAACTGCAAAAAGTATAATATATAAACAATCTAAAAAGAAGACAAACTTATAGACCTTACATTTCAGAATTAACAATAATACCATAATCGAGACTGTGCAATAAATCCATAAGTATTAGAGAAAGAGAGATGGAGACAGAGACAGGGAGACGGAGAGACAGAGACACGGAGATCAATGTAACAAAATTTAAAATTTAGTCATTGGCACACAGGTTTATAGACATTGAATTTCAAAAAAAGCACTAAGAAAATCCAGTGGGTTAAATCACTTGTTTTTCAGGAAATGGTACTAGAATAATTAACTGTTTTGTATTTGTTTTTGTTGCTCATTTTTCTTTGCCTCTGTTCTTTACTCTTGTGGTTTGATGACTATATTTAGTGGTGTGTTTGGATTGAATTCTTACTTATTTGTGTGTGTAGCTACTGTAGATTTTTGGTTTGCCTAAAGTTTACCCTGAAGTTTTGAAAGTGGAGTATGTATATACATGTACAAGTTTGTTTTCAGTTGTTTGTCTCTTAATTGCAAATGCATCTTCAGCATTCTGCATTTGTACCCTCCTCATGATTTCTGATTTTGGTAAGATATTTGTGTGTGGATGATTTCCTACTTTTAGTATATGTATATGTTTACTAGTGAAATATTATTTGTAATATTTTTGTTTCTAGTTTTGGCCTTTTTTTTTTTTCCAACAAGAGAAGTGTCTTCAGTACTTGTTGTCAAGATGGTTTAGTGGTGCTGAATTCTCTTAGCTTTTTCCTGACTGTGAAGATTATGATTTCTCCTTCAAATTTGAATGAGAGCCTTGCTTGGTAGAATAATCTTGTTTGGAGGTTTTTTCTTTTCATCACTTTTAAGTTTATTATGCCACTATCTTCTTACCTGCAGAGTTTCTGCTGAAAAATCTGCCAATAACCTTTTCAGGGTTCCCTTCCATGTTATTTACTTCTTTTTCCTAGCTGCTTTCAATATTTTCTCTTTGTCTTTAATTTTGGTCAGTTTGATTAATATGTGTCTAGAAGTGTTCCTCCTTGGGTTTATTTCATATGGTACTCATTGTGCTTCCTGGAATTGAGTGAGTGATTCCTTTCCCATGGTAGGGATTTTTTGGCTAATATGTTTTCAAATATTTTCTCTGGACCTTTCTCTCTTCTCCTTCTGGTACCCCTATAATATGGATGTTGATGCATTTAACATTGTCCAAGAGTTCTAACAGAATGTCTTCATTTCTTTTCAATCTTTTATCTCTTTTCTGTTCTGTATCAGTGATTTCCAGTAGTCTGTCTACCACCTCACTTATTCTTTCTTCTGCCTCCTTTATTTTGCTGTTGGTTGCTTCTAATGATTTTTTAAAATTTTCAGTTATTGTATTTTACATCTCTTCTTGCTTAATCCTTAAATGTATTTCTTTGTTCAGTTTTTCTTGTAACTTGTCAATCTTTGCCTTCAGTTTATTTTCATGATCTTGAATCATCTTTAGTATCAACAGTCTAAAATCTTTCATGGAGTATGGTAATCTTCAGATCACTTAGCTATTTTTCTGTTTTTCTTTTTCTTGCTCCCTTATCTGAGTCATAACACTCTGCCTTTTCATTCTTCCAGACAATAGATTTGTAGCCCCTCTTGCTTCTGGTGTCTGCCCCCTTTGTGGCTGAAATTGGTATGGGGTTACTATAGTCTTCCTGATGGGAGGGAGTGTTGCCTGCCACTGGTAGATGGAGCTGAATCTTTTCCCTCTGGTGGATAGGACTTTATTGCCAGGTTAGATTAGAGGTGGGTTTGTGCCTGGGTGATCTCTAGACAGCATTTTTTATGGGTGGAGTAGTGTTTACACCCAGATAATTAATTGGCCTGGTGCTTCTCAGCTCTGATGGGTGGGGCCAGAATTTACCAAAATGGTCACCACTAGAGGAGCACATGATGGTGTTTATTACTGAGACCTTTGCCTCCAATGCCTTTCCCCCACAATGAGCCAGAGTCACCCCTTGTTTTCCCAGGAGATCATATAAAAATTGCAGTCAGGTCTGACCCAAATTCCTATGGAGTCTCTGCCTTGCCCTGGGACCCAGTGCACATGAAAGCCTTTGTGTGCTTTTCAAAAATGGGGTCTTCATTTCCCCTAGTCCCTTGGAGCTCCTGCACAAAATCTCCAATGATCCTCAATGCCAAATTCTCCAGGGGCTCCTTCTCCCAATGCCAGATCTCCAGGCATGGGAACCAGATATGGGGCTCAAAACCCTCACTCCTATAGGTAACTCTCTCTGATATAGTGACTTTCCACTCTGTGGTCTGCCCACCTGGTGGGTATGAGGTTGCTTATATCATGTAATTGCCCCTCCTACTGTCTTGATATGACTTTCTCTTTGTCTTCTGGAGCAGGATATCTTGTTTATATTTTCCAATCTATTTTATTGAATGTTGCTCAGGTGTTGGTTGTAATTTTATTGATTTTATGAGAGAAGGTGAGCTCCACTCTTTCTATTCTGCCAAATTTTGAAAATATTCTTAAGTGATAATCTCCTCCATCCCATATGGTGAGGGGCTGATAGCACATCTAGTCACATTGATTGTAGATCCAAGCTCTGTCCACACTATCTCTATGGCTAGAGCCAAATAGCTTAACCTTTCTATACTTAAGACTTATCAACTGCTAAATGTAGATCATAAGTATAGTCTCACCTCATATAATTATTTCAGATTTGAATGAATTGTTTTTTGTAAGACATTGACAATATTGTCTGTCAGCTGATGATTGTTATACAAAAATTTACTATGTACATCTTTCAGAATAATTTCTACAATTTTCCCTTTTTTCCTTTGTTTTCCATAATGTTTCGTTTCTATGTTGTGCTTTCTGAGAGATTTCTCAACTCTGTCTTTGATTCATTTAATTGAGTTTTTCATTTTTAACATCATATTACAAATGAGCTCTTTTTATTCTTTTCTGCATGTTTCTCTTAACACTCTCCTAGTTTTATAGATGAAAAATCTTAAATTTCTGAGAATTTCCATGGGATTTTTGTGTTATACTTGCACATAGTTTGAAGTAGTGAAAGGCTTATTAGGAAAAATAGTTGCCTTCTATACACACCTTATTTTCTCACATTTTGGTACAGTGTTTTTGATCTCTCTCTTTGCATTTATGTATGTTTCTCTAAATAATTTTGGTAATGCTCTTCTCTTATTTCACTTAGAAATTACCTGCTCACTTCCTACATCAGGGTATAAAATTTTCTTCCTCCACTTGGGCCACATACAAACTCAATCCTCCCAGGCCACATACCAGCTGCATGGGAAGCCTACTATACCCTCCAGAAGCCCCACAGTCACCACACAAGGCAGGTCCTTTCATTCAACCAGGCCAGCAGGCCATTCCTGCCTACCAATGCACTAACAGTGGTATGCCAAACACAACCAATAGACCCATATGTCCCACATAGGGGCATCCCTAGGACATACATCTCATTGACCCATGGAGAGTATTCTCCTGGGATCCATAAGAAGTGTCTTAGATAAGACAGTTACCCAAGATCAGGAAATGTAACTGACTTTCCTAACACAAATAAATAAACACAAAAACATGGGTTTAGATATTATACATAACCTCTAAAAACAAAATCAAATAAAATAAAACATAATGCAAATATACTCAGAAACAAAAAACAAATGAATGGCTGTTGAGAAGAAGGTGGGGAGTTGAAAGGGATGAAAGGTATTAAAATGTAAAAATCTCTAGTAAGAAAATAAGTCCAGGTGATATAATTAATATATGACATAAAATATATGGTCACATATATTAGAATAAATTCATGACAGGAATGATACTGATTATTGTAATTATTTCAAGCGTATGCAAATATCAAAACAGTATGTAGTACACCTGAAAATAACATAACAGTAGACATCAACTATATTTCAAAAAAAAAATTTCCTCCCCCATCCATACACACACACATCCACACACACACATACACACAGAAGTCTAGTAACCCCTTTTTGATATAGTTATAATTTTATCACATTAATATTTATTTAATATATTGATATGGCTAAGAAAATATTATTTATATGCTTTCCATACAATATTAAATAATTGTTTTTACTTTTAAGCCCAAATATTTATACTCTGCATTTTCTACACTTAATTACATTATCATTTTGGTTTACTTGCTTGGTTAAAAGATAGCTTTTAAAAAATTATTTATGACTCACCCCAAATTTCAGCCACCAATTATACAAATCACCTTTCCAATCTTTCCAACATAGTTTATCTATCATCAATTTGTTTTTATTTTAGACGCCTTTCCTAGAATGACATGAACTGTCCCATCCTGGAGATGTTAGTCCATAGGCCTGCCAACAGCTACTGGATTGTACTCTTTCTTCACAACTATCATGATGATTCTTTTCATCTTGTGATATTCAACTAGTTCTCAGGGTATAATTGATTCCACCTTAATTGAAAATGAAGGCCAACCTAAGAAATAAATGTATGAAAATATTGTGTCTGAGTGAAATCTAATAAATATTTAGAAGTTCCCAGTGTGGCGCAGCAGAAAGGAATCCAATTAGGAACGATGAGGTCATGGGTTTGATCCCTGGCCTTGCTCAGTGGGTTAAAGATCCAGCATTGCCATGAGCTGTGGTGAAGGTCACAGACATGGGTTGGATCTGGCATTGCTGCGGCTCTGTTGTAGGCTGGCAGCACCAGCTCTGATTAGACCCCTAGCCTGGGAACCTCCATATGCCACAGGTTCAGTCCATAAATAAATAAATAAATAAATAAATAAATAAATAAATAAATAAATTTTTAGTCACATTCTCTATATCCAAGCCCACCCATGCCATCAGCTTTTTAGTGGTCCACTGTCAAATTTTAATAATTTGCTATATGTCCCTGGATATCTAATAAAGACTCTAACATTAAAGAAAAAGACAAAGACAATTAAATAAATAAACATACTTGAAAACAAGTCTAGGTGAAAATTTCAGAATAATGCTTAAAAGTAAAAAAATCAAGACATAGCAATGGGTCTAGTTTTTATGAGCCTTAAGCTTACAATACCTGAGAAGCTCTTTTTAAAAATTCATAAGTTAAAAATTAAGTACAAATTTAATTTTTACTTAAAATAAAAAAGGAAGAGCTCTTGTAAGAAATCCAGGGATTATCATAAACAAAAGTCAATATCTAATTAACATATTATCTAGAAATACGGTAATAATAAGAAAATAAATATTTGAAGGGTCAAAGTGTCTTCTTCTTTTAATAGGAAATAGGGGTATGGCAGAAATTGTGGCATGGCAGAAAATAATCTGACTACTATCTAGGAGGATATATGTTAGATCCCTGGCCTCGTTAACTGGTTTGGGGATCCTTTGTTGCCATAAGCTATGGTGTAGTGTGCAGACATGGCTTGGATCCTGCATTGCTGTGGCTGTGGTGTAGGCCAGCAACTGTAGCTCTGACTCAACCCCTAGCCTGAAAAATTCCACAGGCCATGCGTGTGGCCCTAAAAAGCAAAAAAGAAAAAAAAAAGGAAATAAGAAGTTTGCTTTACATAATAATTATGGAGTATTTACTTTTAAAAATAATTTATATATTTAATTTCTATAAAGTCTTCTGAAGAAACTTGCATAAAATATATTTATGCACAGAGTAATTATGAGTAATTAAATGAAGTGGTTAAGCCTAGGGATAATCATTGCGTAAGGACTGAATAAAAAAAGCAGTCAAACTAAATAATTTACTCTAGGGCCTTGTTGTTAGAAGCTATATTTTTTTTTGTTTTGGCTTTTAATCCTAATCTTTATTGACTATTGCTGCCTTTAAATCCTTATCCAGGAGTGGTATAACCAAAGTTAGAATTCTATCCAGGCAACTGGAAGCAGACTATGCTTATATAAAAATAATTGCAGTGCGTTTACCCCACTCTTCTTGTAAAAAGAGCAAAGATTCATTTTTCATGAAAGGGATCAAAAATGCAAACACTTAATGTAAGTTAATATAAATGAGAGTATACCATTTGTGAAAAAAATCTCTAAGTTATTTCATTACTGACTTGATAGTTTGTTTTAACTCTATAAATACAAATATTATAGCATTTATTTATTGCCAGCCTGATAAAAAGTGAAAGATTTTAACTTTTAAGTTAAAGATTAAATTTGAAGTTAAAGAGTTACTTAAATGTACCTTCATTGTTAGATCTTTAACCTTGAAAGATTAAAATTTAAAACTTTATAATTAGTTTCAAAGACATAAATATAGGATCTAATCCTAGTGATACCTTTCAAGGAATTTAGTAATGATTTTTATGACATAGCAATAATTAGAGAAATAAATTCACGTTCTAACTTGCAACTAAAAAGAGAAGCAGATTGTCAATGAAGAATAAATTCTTTTAAAATTATCTCAGATAATCAATTAGGAATAACAAAACAAAATTAAAAAAAAATAGGAGTGAGATTTTCCAATTATTTTTATACTGATATCTATGCATATTATATGACAATTTTTGGTTATTTTTTATTTAAAAATAATTGGGCCTTATTTGTTATACACTGTTGTCAGGCAATGATAAGTTTATACCCTCCAAATTCTTTTCCTGAGAACAGTGAATTGTTAGTGAACTTCTCTCATTTATACAGACTTTGACTTCCCCCTTGATAACAGCAGAGCCCACTGAACTTTTCTTACTCAATATATGCTCTTTATCTGAGGATCTATTCATATTCAAATTCAGATCACAATCTATAACAAAATTCACAATTATGGAATATAGCACCTATGGTCTTATCTGTTCTCTAAGTCTCCTCTTTTACAACTATATATTACTTTCCCCACTTATGCACAATATTCCCTACTGTCAAATGCTGCACTAAAATAGTATATTTGTTATAATCAATGAACCTGGACTTTCACATCATTATCACTCATAGTCCCCAATTTATATTAGAATTTACCCTTAGTGTTGTAAACTATGTGGGTTTTGACAAATGTATTATGGCATGTATCCACCATTATTATATAATGCAGTAGTATTTCAATTTTGTCAGAGCATTACATTTCTTAGGGAACTACATAATTGGGCTGAGCTCTATTAAGATTCCCTGAATGAAGACTCTCTGTCAGCCTAAACTTTTAATCACTCTTTGTGTTACCAGTCAAAGGGCTTGCTACCCAATATGCATAGAAGCTAATGCTATGGCCTCATTTCTTGAGAAAAGAAAACAATTATTTTTATGTAACCTTCAAAGAAAAAGGAGGAACACTGAAATCTTTCTCCTTGATCTGAGATTTGGTCAAAATTAGGGTTAGGGGAAGAGGATTGGTATTGAAAGCACTGATGGTGTGGGTTTCAATTGGAGGACTTTGAAACTTGGCCATGTATAATAGAGTGCAATAAAGGAACATCAGCCCTGGATCTTCCTGGACAATGGACCCTTAACTTCTGAAAAGATTCCAGCATTAAGTTTATGGTCATATCATGGTCCTTTGCTTATGAACAGGGAGAAATTTTGGTTCCAGATAATTTTTGAGGTAAGAATCTTCTCCTCTGGGCATGATTTGTGGCTTTTTTCTTTCATTCCTGGAAATAAGGAAAAAAAAAAAAACACCTCATTATCTTGTTAGAAACAGGATAAGGCCAGTTTGGGGATGCTTCTGTAGTTACAAATGCCCCCTTTATGTTGTTCATTCCTCATTCCTGAGGGATAAAGGGTGATGACTGCTCTCTCTACTTCTTGTTGGTAAGGGATATAGGCCTAATAAGACCTTGAAGACACATGACAACCAGTAGGTACAGAATTTTATAAGAAATAATAGAAATTCTAGAGAGCACAAAACAATAGCGCCCATGAACAATCTCTCAGATGTAGCAATCTTTTAAGAGATATATAAGGAATCTCTCAGTTATAGACTTTATTCCCCTTGGGATTGATGTGAAGATATTGTCTAAAAGATCAAATCCAGGTTCTTGTGATGACACTTATTGTACACAATTTGTCTGTTGTCTAATTTTATCTATATTTTCTACTTATAAGGAAGGATTAGTATAAATATATGATGAGTTAACTACTGCATACATACTTCTTTGTTCAGCTAAATTGTAACCTAGAGCAATTCAGCTCTCAAACATACTTTTGCTAGTAAATCTAATGCCCTCTGCTGGCACCTATAGCTTGAGTTACCTTGTTTAATATCATCTTAAGTAAGAGAAAAATTTCATAGTTAGAAGAGGACACCTTGTTACCATAAGGTTGTAACTAGCAGCTGCTAGCAGATGATGTTTGGAGGATGGTTGGTGGTGTCCTTGAGTCTGATAGATTCATAAAATTCAAGTTCTAAGCAATGTAGGAACATATCTGAAAACACAACCAAAGGATCACCCAGCTCTATTTCAAATCTCTGAACAATTTTTATTGTACTTTGATTTTAAATGTATTCTTGCCCTTAATGGTTAAATCAGAAGTATAGCATATATTTGATAGGTCAAAAAACAGGTTGTTCTGGTCAGCATAAAGTTTAAGTAAGTCATGTGTAAGCCATGATGGCTTCCAAATAACTCCTTATCTTAAAATTTCTTCTACCATTTCTCCTTTTAATTGAATTTTTTGATAAAAAGCATTGATGATCAAGATATTTGTCTCTGGAGGCCAGGTTTGCTGCTGTCTTCCATGGGTTCATCCTGTCTCTTTATGCTAGGAATCACTTTTTTATATTATATATATATATATATATATATATATATATATATATATATATATATATATACACACAGATTTTTCTAGTTATTCACTTTCTGGGAAAACAGACATAGTGAACAAGCACATAAGTATGGTAATAAAGAAACATTTTATATACTATACATTTTATGAATTATATCAAATTGTTTCACAAATATTGCATAAGTGCTTTTAGCAGTAGACTTAAAATAAACAGTGATGCAAGTCAAACATTACGCTCTGTAACCACTTCACTAGAGAATTTCTTTCCATCCTGAAAGAATGGAAATTAAAACAATAAGTTTCAGTTGTGACAGGGAGACAAATATTTAGAACACAGTACAACTGAATTACTAGGATTAGTTTTACAGGGCTGGTATGGACTCTTGGATCAGCTACCTACCACTGCTGTGTTCTTCACATCCTGATGTGTATTGTCTCTCCTCTGTTTGAGCATTATTTTTAGGTAGGTTTTAGGACAGCCATGCTTTCTGTAGAACACTTCGGTGCATACACCTTTCTAAAGTGGGAACTATAAATTCAAGCAGTTTCCTTTATTTTCTAGCTTAGAATACCTGATAAGGATCCTTCTATCTAGATTTTAAAGAGTTCTTCAAATAATGAGTTTTCCAATATGTGTAATCTCTTTATTGCAAATCACAAAAGCATCTGATTGTTCTTCAAAGAGTGATTGCAAGCAGCTATTTGCAGGAGACTGCACTCAGCAGGAAGCCTCCGTTTTGTCACTGTAAGAAAGCTATATATATATAATGTAAAATAATTTATGCTATATATAAATTATATATATATATCTTAAGATAATTTAAGATATATATATATATATATATATATTAAATATATCTTTTAAACCGGTCACATCCATGGTTGACACATCTTCAGCCTAAGCAAATCTTTCAGATTTTTATATCACACAATACCTCACTTAACTTGTCAGTTATTTCCATAGATTGAAGAAGTAGAAATGAAGAATAAGAATTAAGAGATTACTAGATATCTTCTCTAGCTTCTCTTTCAGTAATTTCTCAAAAAGTGTGGATGAGATTACATCTCCAGAGAGGATCGTGAGGAATCAACACTACTGCCAACAAGCCCACAAATAGTAGGGAATGGTAATAACTCTGATGCCCTATCTCCATGACTAACTGAGATTACTACTCTATTTCCCTTTAAAAACTTTCATGGATTAGTAGGATCTTCTGTGGTGCTTCTTGAGGGACACCATCTCCCCAGGTTGGTAGCAATTTGATTAAAGGCACCTTTCTACCACTCGTGAGTATTGATTTTGTAAGTGACAAAAAGCAGGCCCCTGATTCAGTCAGTGACAAGATTACTGTGGTAAACTTTGTCAATGAATGTAGAATATCCTCCTAGTAATCAATTGAATTCTATAATAATGCAACACAAGAAAAAGGAAATGTCCTGAAAGTGAGTTTTAAGCAGTAAATATAAAAATTTAAAGAAAATTAATAACACTAAAACTTAATATCTACAAAGGTGTATTATTGAAACTTATTTTTTCTCTCTAAAATTATCCTCACTTCTACCCAATATAGCCAAATTAACACTTTTGGTTGCAAAATAGGTCTGGTTGCATATGTATAGTTGATTATAAAGGCTTTTTAATTTGGCTTTGCTGGAACTTTTCATAAGAAATCTTACATTATACTTTTAAATAGGCTTCTTAAGGCCAAGAAAGATACACCAAGGGCTTTCTATCAGATTCTACCTGCATTATCTATAGATTTGGGTGAATTCCTCCCCTCTTGAATTCACCCAGGTATCTTGAAATCATTTTACCTGACAGGAGGTTGTCCTTTTTAATTTGCTTTATTAGGATGACACCTGGAGGATAGAGACCTGGATAGCAAGTACTCCCTGGAAAATCTGCAGAGGGGCACCATACTCTACTGGAAAATGGGAACCATCACTTCCACCCTGTGTTTCTACAAGGAGAAACTGGGGCAGGGCATAATGGCCAATAAGCTGAAAGAGATGTAGGTCCATGTGCCCAGGGGCTTTACTAACTTCCATTCTGAGTTAATACATTTCTCAGAAAAGCCAATGAAGTCCAAGTACCAAAAATTCATCTCATTCCTTCATGCCCCACAGGGGCCACTTTGAGGAGATCTGCCTTTGAGGAAATCTGTACCTTGAAATTACAAAATCAAAGCCAGTAACATTTCACACATAAAAAAATATTGTAACCACATTGTCAGTTCACTTAAGTGTTGTAACTAATCCTTAATCTTTTTTTTTATTATTATTTTCCCACTGTACAGCAAGGGGGTCAGGTCATCCTTAGATGTATACATTGCAGTTACAGTTTTTTTCCCCACCCTTTCTTCTGTTGCGACATGAGTATCTAGACATAGTTCTCAATGCTATTCAGCAGGATCTCCTTATAAATCTATTCTAGGTTGTGTCTGATAAGCCCAAGCTCCCGATCCCTCCCACTCCCTCCCCCTCCCATCAGGCAACCACAAGTCTCTTCTCCAAGTCCATGATTTTCTTTTCTGAGGAGATGTTCATTTGTGCTGGATATTAGATTCCAGTTATAAGTGATATCATATGGTATTTGTCTTTGTCTTTCTGGCTCATTTCACTCAGCATGAGATTCTCTAGTTCCATCCATGTTGCTGCAAATGGCATGATGTCATCATTTTTTATGGCTGAGTAGTATTCCATTGTGTATATATACCACCTCTTCCGAATCCAATCATCTGTCGATGGACATTTGGGTTGTTTCCATGTCCTGGCTATTGTGAATAGGGCTGCAATGAACATGCGGGTGCATGTGTCTCTTTTAAGTAGAGCTTTGTCCGGATAGATGCCCAAGAGTGGGATTGCAGGGTCATATGGAAGTTCTATGTATAGATTTCTAAGGTATCTCCAAACTGTTCTCCATAGTGGCTGTACCAGTTTACATTCCCACCAGCAGTGCAGGAGGGTTCCCTTTTCTCCACAGCCCCTCCAGCACTTGTTATTTGTGGATTTATTAATGATGGCCATTCTGAGTGGTGAGAGGTGGTATCTCATGGTAGTTTTGAATTGCATTTCTCTTATAACCAGCGATGTTGAGCATTTTTTCATGTGTTTGTTGGCCATCTGTATATCTTCCTTGGAGAAATGTCTATTCAGGTCTTTTGCCCATTTTTCCATTGATTGATTGGTTTTTTTGCTGTTGAGTTGTATAAGTTGCTTGTATATTCTAGAGATTAAGCCCTTGTCAGTTGCATCATTTGAAACTATTTTCTCCCATTCTGTAAGTTTTCTTTTTGTTTTCTTTGTGGTTTCCTTTGCTGTGCAAAAGCTTGTCAGTTTGATGAGGTCCCATGGGTTTATTTTTGCTCTAATTTCTATTGCTTTGGGAGACTGACCTGAGAAAATATTCATGATGTTGATGTCAGAGAGTGTTTTGCCTATGTTTTCTTCTAGGAGTTTGATGGTGTCCTGTCGTATATGTAAGTCTTTCAGCCATTTGGAGTTTATTTTTGTGCATGGTGTGAGGGTGTGTTCTAGTTTCATTGCTTTGCATGCAGCTGTCCAGGTTTCCTAGCAATGCTTGCTGAATAGACTTTCCTTTTCCCATTTGATGTTCTTGCCTCCCTTGTCAAAGATTAATTGACCATAGGTGTCAGGGTTTATTTCCGGATTCTCGATTCTGTTCCATTGGTCTGTCTGTCTGTTTTGGTACCAGTACCACACTGTTTTGATGACTGTGGCTTTGTAGTATTTCTTGAAGTCTGGGAGAGTTATGCCTCCTGCTTGGTTTTTGTTTCTCAGGATTGCTTTGGCGATTCTGGGTCTTTTGTGGTTCCATATAAATGTTTGGATTGTTTGTTCTAGTTCTGTGAACAATGTCATGGGTAATTTGATAGGGATTGCATTGAATCTGTATTTTCACAATATTGATTTTTCCAATGCAGGAACATGGAATATCTTTCCATTTCTTTTTTTTTTTTTTTTTTTTTTTTTTGTCTTTTGTCTTTTTTTGTCTTTTTGTTGTTGTTGTTGTTGTTGCTATTTCTTGGGCCGCTCCCGCGGCATATGGAGGTTCCCAGGCTAGGGGTTGAATCGGAGCTGTAGCCACCGGCCTACGCCAGAGCCACAGCAACGCGGGATCCGAGCCGAGTCTGCAACCTACACCACAGCTCACGGCAACGCCGGATCGTTAACCCACTGAGCAAGGGCAGGGACCGAACCCGCAACCTCATGGTTCCTAGTCGGATTCGTTAACCACTGCGCCACGACGGGAACTCCTCTTTCCATTTCTTTACATCTTCTTTGATCTCTTTGATTAAGGTTTTATAGTTCTCGGCATATAGGTCCTTTACCTCTTTGGTCAGGTGTATTCCAAGGTATTTGATTTTGTGAGGTACAATTTTAAAAGGTATCATTTTTTTGTATTCCTTTTCTAATGTTTCATTGCTGGTATACAGAAATGCAACTGACTTCTGAATGTTAATCTTATATCCTGCCACTTTGCTGAATTTATTAATCAGTTCAAGGAGTTTTGGGGTTGAGTCCTTAGGGTTTTCTAGGTATAGAATCATGTCATCTGCATACAGTGACAGTTTGATCTCTTCTCTTCCTATATGGATGCCTTTTATTTCTTTTGTTTGTCTAATTGCTGTGGCTAAGACTTCCAAAACTATGTTGAAGAGCAGTGGTGAGAGTGGGCATCCCTGTCTTGTGCCAGATTTGAGTGAGAAGGCTTTCAGTTTTTCCCCATTGAGTATTATATTTGCTGTGGGTTTATCATAAATGGCTTTGATTATATTCAGGAATGTTCCCTCTATACCCACTTTGGCGAGGGTCTTGATCATGAATGGATGTTGAACTTTGTCAAATGCTTTTTCTGCGTCTATTGAGATGATCATATGATTTTTGACTTTTCTTTTGTTAATGTGGTGTATGATGCTGATTGATTTGCGTATGTTGAACCATCCTTGTGAACCTGGGATGAACCCAACCTGGTCATGGTATATAATTTTTTTGATATGTTGTTGGATTCGGTTGGCTAAGATTTTGTTGAGAATTTTTGCATCTATATTCATCAATGATATTGGGCGATAGTTTTCTTTTTTGGTGGTATCTCTGTCTGGTTTTGGAATGAGGGTGATGGTGGCCTCATAGAATGTCTTTGGGAGTATTCCTTCTTCAACCTTTTGAAAGAGTTTAAGGAGGATGGGCACCAATTCCTCTTTATATGTTTGGTAAAATTCACCTGTGAAGCCATCTGGTCCTGGACTTTTATTTGTAGGGAGTGATTTTATGACCTCTTCAATTTCATTTCTAGTGATCGGTCTGTTCAGTTGGTCTGTTTCTTCTTGATTCAGTTTTGGCAGGCTGTAAGATTCTAGAAAATTGTCCATTTCTTCCACATTGTCAAACTTGTTGCCATACAGTTGTTCATAGTATTCTCTTATGGTTTTTTGTATTTCTGCTGTATCCGTTGTGATTTCTCCTTTTTCATTTATAATTTTGGTTATTTGGGTTCTTTCTCTCCTCTTTTTAGTGAGTCTGGCCAGGGGTTTGTCAATTTTGTTCACCTTTTCAAAGAACCAGCTCTTGGTTTTATTAATTTTCTCTATTGTTTTTTGAGTCTCTATTTTATTGATTTCTTCTTTGATCTTTATAATTTCCTTCCTTCTGCTGACTTTAGGACTTTTTTGTTCTTCTTTTTCTAATTCGTTTAGGTGGAGGGTTAAGTTGTCAATTTGGGATCTTTCTTCTTTTTTGAGAAAGGCCTTGATTGCTATAAATTTCCCTCTGAGCACTGCTTTCGCAGCATCCCATAGATTTTGAGAGGTTGTGTCTTCATTATCATTTGTTTCAAGGTAGTTTTTAATTTCCTTTTTGATTTCCTCATTGACCCATTGGTTTTTTAGTAGCATGTTGTTTAGTCTCCATGGAGTAGGTTTTTTCTCTTTCCTTTTCCCATGGTTGATTTCTAATTTCATTGCATTGTGGTCAGAGAAGATACTTGAGATAATTTCTATGCTCCTAAATTTGTTGAGGTTAGCTTTGTGTCCCAATATGTGGTCGATTCTCGAGAACGTTCCATGAGCATTTGAGAAGAATGTGTATTCTGCTTTTTTTGGATGTAGTGTCCTGAAGATATCAATGAAGTCTAACTTTTCTATTGTTTCCTTTAGGATCTCTGTTGCTTTATTGGTTTTCTGTCTAGAGGATCTGTCCATTGATGTGAGGGGGGTATTTAGGTCTCCTACTATAATTGTATTCTCATCAATATCTCCCTTTATGTCTGTTAATATTGGTTGTATGTATCTGGGTGCTCCTGTATTTGGGGCATATATGTTGACAATAGTAACATCCTCTCCTTGGATGGATGCCTTAATCATTAAATAGTGTCCTTCTTTGTCTTTCTTTATGTCTTTTGTTTTAAAGTCTATTTTGTCTGATATGAGTGTTGCGACTCCTGCTTTTCTGTCATGTCTATTGGCCTGAAATATTTTTCCCCACCCTTTCACTTTCAATCTATATGTATCTTTTGTCCTAAGGTGAGTTTCTTGTAGGCAGCATATTGAAGGTTTTTGCCTTTTTATCCACTCAGCCACTCTGTGTCTTTTGATTGGGGCATTCAGTCCATTGACATTTAAGGTGATAATTGATAGATGATTATTTATTGCCATTTGAATCTCGTGTTCCAGTTGATTCTATGGTTCTCCATTTTTTTTTTTTTTTTTGGTTGGATGGTCTCCTGTTATTATCTGCTTGAGTGTTTTTTTTTTTCATTTTTTGCAAATGCAATATTTGGTTTTGGCTTCTGGTTGCCCTGTTTTTTAAGTATGCTAACCCCTTCCCATAAATGTGTGTTTTAGCCTGATGGTCCTGTAAGTTCCAACACTTCATTACTATATTAAAATTAAGAAGAGAGACATACATATAAACAAAAAAGGTTATTTACCTCCTGACATCCCTTGCCCACATTTTATGGTTTTGATGACTCTTTTTTATTTTTTTCTTTTTAATTTTATTTTGTTTGAAGCATGTTCATGATTAAATCTGTATGCTGGCTTATTTGAGTGACTGCTCTCTGATTGCAGTTTCCTCAGTCCTAGTTCTTCCTCTTCTTCTTCTTCTTTTTTTTTTTTCTTTTCTTTTTTCTTCCCTTTCCTTCCTTTCTTTTTGGTTTAGAGAAGCCCTTTCAATATTTCCTTTAACCTGGGTTTTGTGTTGCTGTATTCTTTAAGTTTTTGTTTGTTGGGAAAAATTTTTATTTCCTCTTCTATTTTAAATGATATTCTTGCTGGATAGAGTATTCTAGGTTGCATATTTTTTCCTTTGAGCACTTTAAATATCTCTTGCCATTCCCTCCTGGCCTGTAGTGTTTCTGTAGAGAAATCAGCTGATAATCTTATGGGGGTTCCCTTGTAGGTAACATTCTGCTTTTCTCTTGCTGCCTTTAGGATCCTCTCTTTATCACTAACTTTTGCCATTTTTATTATGATGTGTCTTGGTGTGGGTCTGTTTGGGTTCAGTTTGTTTGGGGCCCTCTGTGCTTCTTGTATCTTGAATCCAGTATCCTTTAGACTTGGGAAGTTTCCAGCAATAATTTCTTCAAATATATTTTCCATTCCCTTATCTTTTTCTACTCCTTCTGGAATTCCTATTATGCATAGATTGGCCTGCTTTATATTATCCCATAGGTCTCTTATATTGCTTTCCAGTTTTTTGATTCGGTTTTCTGTCTGTTGACCAGATTGAGTGATGTCCATTATTCTATCTTCCATATCACTGATTCGTTCTTCTGCATTATTCATTCTGGTTTTTACTGCCCCTAGTTCAGTTTGCATCTCTGCAAATGAATGTTCTAGTTTTTCTTGGCTCCTCCTTATATTTTCTAGTTCCTTTCTGAGGGTATCTGCATTACTGTTCATATCTTCTCTTAATTCCTTCAGTATTTTCATTATTTCTCTTTTGAACTCCAGGTCTGTCAGACTGCCGAGATCTGTTTCATTGTTGACTGTTTTAGGTGAGTTCTCCTGTTGGTTTGACTGGGGGTGGTTTCTCAGCTTCTTCATCTTGCTTGTTGTTTTCTTTCTCCTGAGGGAGTTGTACTCTCCGTGATCGGGCAGTGTTTGCCTTGTCACTGCCGTGGAATATTTCCTGAGGGCTGGCGTTGTTGGTCAATCTTTTTTGAGGCAGTGTGGCTTTTCTGGAGTGTTGATGGGGCTAACAGTGTTTTTTTTTTTTTGAAGCAAAGGAGGACTTCCTGAGGGCAGACAGGACTGAGAGGTCCACACCGCGATGGTAGCAGATTTCACTTGGTCATGCAGAGCTTGCTCTGGTGTTTTTAGGCTGTGGGGTTCTTGCAGGGGGTTGGCGGTGTTGGGCAGCTGCTCTTTAGGGGTGCACCACCCCCTGGGGGCTGGAGCAGTTATCTGGGGCACTGAGAACCTGAGAGGCTCTTCCCTAGGGCAGCCCAACTCAGAATGACAGCCTGAGAATGTAGGCGGATCTTTTCACAGTCTGGCTGAGCTTGTTGCAGCTTTTCTGGGCTGCAGGGGGTCCTGCCTGGAGCTGGCAGTCCTATGCAGCTGGTCCACTAGAGCATGCCCTGGGGGCTTGGGTGGGTAGCAGGGCTGTTGGAAACCGAAGAGGCTCCTCCCCAGGGCAACCCGACTCAGAAAAACCGTCTGAGAATTAGGCCGATCTATTCACAGCCTGGCTAAGCTTGTTCTAGCTTTTCTAGGCTGCAGGCCTTTTCTCGGGGGCTGGTGCTGTTTGGTGCTGCTCTGCGGAAGTGTAGCCCCTCCAAAGGGCAAGCAGGCCTGTGCAGGGACAGCCTCTGTGGTGGTAGGCTTCAGGCAATTGTTGAGGCCAGCCCTCCTGGATGGCAGGCAGCCCCAGGTCCGTGAGAGCGAAGGGCGTGGCGGGGGTGGGGGGAGGGGACACACTGGGAAGCACAGTTTTCAGCTAGCTAGTGGGCCTGTAAGCTTGCTGTGGCGTGGGGGGTATTCTATGGGGACCCACCCCTTCTTCTCTCCCCTCCCCAGCACGGGCGTAGACCAGGCTCTTCTCCCAGGTTCCCTCTGATGTGGCTTTCCCCTTCCCCATCCCTGAAGTATTGCTCCCTTCCTCTGCGACAGCTTTGTTTTCTAGTCTCCCAGGCAGTCTCTGCCCTGTCAACTGGTTTCTAGACCTCCCAAGCAGTTTCCGCTCTGCCCCGCCCCCATAGCCCGGGGACTAATCTCTGGAGCCGAGGTCTCGGTGCCCAGCCCCCACCCAGGCGGCGCCCCCCGGCCCTTTCTCGGGGACTAACCTTCTGCGGCGAGGTCTCGGTGCCCAGCCCCCCTCCCAGGCGTCCCCCGGCCCTTTCTCAGGAATTAACCTTCTGAGGTGAGGTCTCGGTGCCCAGCCCCCACCCGGCGTCCCCCGGCCCCCTCTCGGGGACTAACCTTCGGCGGCGAGGTCTCGGTGCCCAGCCCCCACCCGGCGTCCCCCGGCCCCCTCTCGGGGACTAAACTTCGGCGGCGAGGTCTCGGTGCCCAGCCCCCACCCAGGCGTCCCCCGGCCCCCTCTCGGGGACTAACCTTCAGCGGCGAGGTCTCGGTGCCCAGCCCCCACCCAGGCGTCCCCTGGCCCTTTCCCGGGGACTAACCTTCGGAGGCGAGGACTCGTGCCCAGCCCCCACCCAGGCGTCTCAATTTTTGGTGACTGTGCCCGTAGTTCAGATGGTCCGTTGGGTTCTTGATCAGCTTTTCCGTACTCCAACTTACTGCTACACTCTTCTCTGCATCTGGAGATTCGTCCGGTTCGTTTGATCTTTCGCCCAGTAGGTGACTTTCCAGGGTGCGGGATCCCTTTCTCCTGCGCAGTTCCCTTTCGGGAGCCCCCGTCCCGCTCGGATTCACCTTCTCTCACTCTCCTCTTTTCTCCTGTTCTGCCCGATAATGTCACGAATTTCTTGCCATTATTGGAGTTTAGGTTCCTCTGCCAGCGATTTGTTGCTGTTCTGTGCAAGTCATTTATTCTGTAGATGTGCTTTTTTTGTTGTGTTTGTGAGAGAGGGCGAGCGTGTCTTCCTACTCCTCCGCCATCTTGTCCTCTCTCTAATCCTTAATCTTGATCTTCTGTTAATAGTCTTAGGAAGCCATCAGGGTTGCCACTAGAATTCTTTACTTTGATAGTTCAGTGGTATGATCTATAAGTTATAGGAAATCTGTACATGTAAAAAATCTCTTTCTATGAATCTTCATGACGATTAAGGATTTTTGCAAAAGTATCAATGTGGAGCAAAGTACTCCAGATGGCTACTTAGGGTCAGCAACAAGAGCCTGCATCCCACATGGGGGCTGAGAACTTCAGACAGTCAGTCACAGGACCTTGGTCCCTTCATAATTACCAGAAATTGTTACCAAGTTAAGGATTCACTGACTGACATGCATAGGAGAAATACTCTGGCACACATTTTGAGAAAATAAAAGGTTTTACTGCATGGTCAACCTGCAAGGAGAAATGAGGCATGGATCAAACTGTCTCTCCAATCTGGGGTTTGATAAAACTTTTATGAGTTAGAGAAGGAAGTATGTGTGTAATTTAGCAGGACTCAACAGGGCCTTCCCAGAGCCAACCCCCCATCTCATGTCTTCTGCTTTATCTCCTTCTGAAAGACTTGGATAAGAATATCTAAGGCACATTCATGGGTTGTTCTGCAGATGTGACAACTTCCTCCAAGTGGAAGATGTTAACTACTTGATGACCATGATAACACAATCCTCAGGGATCCTGGAGCATAAGGATTGATAATATTAACCGTTATGATACCACTGGCTGTTACCTCACCATCAGCTAATTATAGAATTATGAAGGAGATTATCACACACCCTGTGACCAACCCCAATTTTGAAAAGTGTTTTGCTGAAAACTTTCCAAGTGTTCAATATTTTTTGGACATGAGCCATCTGTCTTCTGCCTTGGCCCTGCAATAAAATTTTCTCTGCTCCAAGATTTAACATTTCAGTCTGTCTGGCCTTGCTATGAGTCAGGCACACACATTTGCATTCACTAATATGTGGAAGAGCTGACAAGGCAGGTTTTGATTGGAGGACTTTGGACCTTGGCCATTTATGGTAAAGTGGGGTGAAGGGGTTTTAGCAGAATATTTTCCAGGTCACTCTTCACTTCTTAAGTGTTCTGTTGTTCAGGTTCTGGTCATGTCCCAGCCCTTCGGTTCTGTAGGTGTGAGAAACTTTGGTTCCAAGTATTGTTTGAGGTCAAACTCTTCTCTACACATGCTTCAGCAAAATGAATTGCAATGTTCTTCTGTTTCTCTGAAAAACAGATGGGGCCTGGTTCTGTGGATAAACTAGCTCTGTATTGACTTCTCTTTATTCACTTAACAAGATACCACTATTTTTTATGTTTATCTTTTGTTGAATTAGGTTGACAATGTGTAAAACCTTAGAACTTGTGACTTGCTTGCCTGTCTCTACTTCCATGTTCATACAGTACAACTGAGTCACAGCCATCTGACTTCATCATTCCCATTACATTGGATATTAATTGTTATTTAATATGCATATATTAAACTTGCTATGAGGGATGACTCTTGCCTAAATTATGATATAGTCTTTAATACACAAGAAGAAAATTCCAGTGGACAGAAGTAAAAGCTACCACTTATCTTGAAAATTTTCCTGTTATTTTTTACTATTTTATTGTGATTGTATAACAAAGTAACAACAAATTTTATTTCAGTAATAAACATTGGCACCACAAATTTTAAGTACTGCTAGTTTGATTGGAACCTGTGAAACTCTTGGGAGTTATCTCATCCAATGGAGCATAACATCATAAAAAACTTAGAATTTTGTTGGGGCTGGAGGTCTAAGATGGTGGAGTAACAGGATGTAAGGCACATCTACTCCCACAAATGCATTGAAAATACAACATATTTGGAGATTTTCACACAGAAAATTTGCAAAAAAACTGAAAAAATACCTAAAGATTATGATAGAACAAGAAAAACGTTAAAAAATAGAACATAAGAAATAAGAAGGATAAGAGAAAAAGAAGTGAAAGGAAATGAGATGGGACCTGCTCTCTCAGGAGGGATCTGGAAAGAGGAATAGTTCCTGCACCCTGGGTAGTTCCCCCACCAGCCACAAGACCAGACAGAATGGAGGAGGAACTCTAGACAAATGGTCTGAAGCAGTTATGAAAGAGAAAATCTTCCACAAAGGGTCAGTGCTATGGGAAACAGTCAACCATAGGTGGGTGCCAGCAGATGTTGGGAAATAAAATTGGCCTTAGAAATCGACCAAAAAAGATGGAGCTGTGGCTGGCTACATGGGGAAAAAACAGGGTTGTCTGTGTGGAAACAGTCTGGGGGGTCTAGAGCATAGGGCAATAACAATGAAGAATATCTAAATGGAGGCAATCCAGTTGGCCTTAGAGACTAGACACCATTGTTTGGGGATGCTGGAAGGAAAAGGTGGGATCCACCACTACAGCCTTGTACCCTAAGCCTACTGTATCAAGCTGCAGTAGACTTCCTTCCTCAGCTCAGGAACCACTTAGCCATAGCAACTGCCTAGAAACACCTGGGAAAATAAAACAAGTTCCCAATTCCTTTCAGTGGGGCTCCAGCACTAGTAGAGCCCAACCTGTGCCAGAAGAGCTGCTGGTCGTGGCAATGCTCATCCCCCAAGGGATCAGGGAAATACAGGTGCTTTGGCTTACCCAGAGAAGCTGCAGGGGTTCTGACCAGCAGGGAGGCAGCAGAAAATCTTCTGGTGGCAGTGCCCACTGCTTTCAAAAGCAATGACCTGCTTGAGCAGGGAAAACACAGGAATCTGAGCTCTACCCAGAAAGGCACTACCCCTTCCCACAAGAGGGCCACTGATGCCACTCTCTGCTGATCAGGAAAAACACAGTCACTATGGCTATGACCAGAGACTCAACAGAGGCTTGTGTCAGAAAAGCACTGCAAGAAAAACTCCTGATGGCGGCGCCCACTTCCTGCAAAAGAAGTGGCCTTCTTGAGGAGGAAACACAGGAAAACACAGGGGTCTCAGCTCGGCCAGAATATCTACAGAAGCTCATGCCAATGTGGCAGTGTCCATTCCCATGAGGAGGCTGCCAGTGCCCACTCCCTGTTGATCTGGGAAAACACAGACAAATAGGCTCCACCCAGAGAGTCTGCAGAAGCTTGTTCCAGTAAAGTAGGGCCAGAAAAACTGTTAGTGGCAGTGTCCATTTTCACAAGAGGGTTGCTGGTGCTGACTCTCTAATGGAGCTGTGGGCTGGCAAACTGGGGGAAAACACAAGGTACAGGATTCCTGTCAGTGTCCCTGTGAAGGATCATGGAAGTGGCATTGTTTCCTCACCAATGGAGCCAGGGGAGGCCCATTAACACACATTCTAATCTGCAGTGCTACAGAGAGCCTGCAAGGCAGGGGGAGAGATCACCAGACACACACATCCTGCAGCTACGGTGAGGGCCTGTGAGCAACAATTAGGGAGGAGCTCCCAACCCCCAAATCTTTAGAGAGAGATCCCTAGAGTGGCCAAGCAAGGAGAGGGCCAACAGAACAGTGGAACCTGCTCCTATATCTACAGAATAGAATCCGTAGAGCCTACCCAGCAAAGAACTACACATGAACAAATACCACCCCTGAGAACCCCAGGACTGGGAACCTGCTTCAACATTTACATTCCAACTGTCAAGTGGAAGATAAACAGAAAGGTAGACACCATGAGCTGTCAAAGAAGCAGATTTCAGACAAAGGAACAAGACCAAAACACACAAAACTCACTAAATGATGAGGTGATAGGCAAATTACCTGAAAAATATATCAGTGTTGATAGTAAATATGATCAGACTGTGGGAAAAAAATGGAGACACAGATCGAGAACTTAAAAGAAATATTTAACAAAAAGCTAGAGGATTTGAAGTCCAGTGCAAGAGCTGAAATGAAAAGTAATCTGGAAGAAACCAATAGCAGGTTAATGGAGGCAGAAGAAAAATAAGTGAAGTGGAAGACAGTGTGGTGGAAATCACTGCTACCAAAAAAAAAAAAAGAATGAGAAAAAACTGAGGAGAGTCTAAGAGACATCTGGGACATTAAAAGTACAAACACTCACATTATAGGGGTTCCAGAAGGGGAAGAGAGAGAAAAGGGGACAAAGAAAATATTTGAAGAGATTATAAATGAAAATTTCCAAAATATGGAAAAGAAATACTCACTCAAGTGTAAGAAGCACAGAAAATTTCATACAAAATAAACACCAGAAGAATTACAGCAAGACACATACTAATCAAACTGACAAAAATTAAGTTCAAAGAAAAAATATTGAGCCACATGGAGGAGCAACAAATCACATATAAGGTAATTCCCATAAGGATAACAGCCAATTTCTCAGCAGAAACTCTACAAGCCAGAGTGAGTGGCAAAATATATTTGAGGTGATGAAGAAGAGGAACCTAGAACCAAGAATACTCTACACAGCAATGCTCACATTCAGATTTTAATGGAGAGATCAAAAGCTTCACAGGCAAGCACAAGGTAAGAGAATTCAGCACCTCCAACAAGCTCTCCATCAACTACTAAAGAAACTTCTCTAAGCAGAAAAGGAAAAGCCACAATTAGAAACAAGAATATTAAAAATGAAGAAGCTCACTGCTAAAGGAAAAGATAATTTAAAGATAGGAAATCACCTATTGACAAATATGACATCTAAACTAGCAAGCATGGGAAGAAAAATGTAGAACATTGAAAATGCATTTGAAGTTAAGGAGACCAGCCAAACAAAACAATTCTATACACATACAGATGGATATATCAAAATATCCATATATAAGTGGACAACTATTCAAATAACTATAATGGTCACATGCATAAAGAAGAAAATCCAAGCCAAACATAACACTAAACATGGTCAGCAAATCACAAGACAAGACAATAAAAAAAGGAAGGGAAGAAAAAAATCCAATATAGCAATCTAAAAAAAATTAAGTAAATGAAAATGAATGCATACTTTTCCATAATTACATTGCATGTAAAAGGATTAAATGCTCCAACAAAAGAAAAAGACTAGTTGGATTCAAAAGGAAGAACCACATAATATGCTGTCTACAGGAGACCACTTCATATCTAACGAAAATTACAGACTTAAAGTGAGGGGATGAAATAAAATATTACATGCAAATGGAAATTATAGAAAAGCAAGAGTAACAATACTCGTATCAGACAAAATAGATTTTAAAATAAAGACAGTCACAAGACACAGGCAGACATTACATAATGATCAAAGGATCAATACAGGAAGAAACAACAATTTTAAATATATATGCCCCCAACATAGGGGCAGCACAATATATAAGGCAACTACTAACAGCCATAAAAGGGGAAATCAACAGCAACACAATAATAGGGGAAGACTTTAACACTTAACAGCAATGGACAGATCATCCAGACAGAAAATCAACAAGGAAAGACCAGCCTTAGAAATACACTAGCCCAAATAGACTTAATGCATATCTGTAGAAATTTTTACCCCAAAGAAGAGGAATATACTTTCAAGTGCACACAGAAAAATCTCCAGGATAGATCAAATCTTTGGCCACAGATCAGGCCTTGAGAAACTTTTAAAAGTTGAAATTATTTCAACCATTTTCTTTCATCATGATGCCTTGAGACTAGAAATAAACTACAAGGGGAAAAAAAGGCAAAAACACAAACTCTTGGAAGATAAACAATATGCTACTAAACATTCAATGGACCATTGAAGAAATCAAACTGGAAATTAAAAGATACACAGAGACTAATGATAATGAAAATACAACAATCCAAAACCTAAGGGACACAGCAAAAGCAGTTCTGAAAGGGAAGTTTTTAGCAATACAATCTTATCTCAGGAAAGAAGAAAAATGAAAATAAACAGCCTAACTTTATGCCTTAAACATCTAGAGAAGGAAGAACAGACTAAGCCCAAAATTATTAGAAGGAAAATCATAAATATTAGATCAGAAACCACTAACTTAGAGACAAAGAAAACAATTGAGAAGATCAATGAAACCAAAAGTTTGTTCTTTGAAAATATCAACAAAATTGATAAACTCTTAGCTAGATTCATCATGAAAAAAAATGGAGAAGTATCAAGTCAATGAAATTGGAAATGAAAAAGGAGAAGTTATAACTTATACTGCATAAATACAAAGGATCATGAGCGACTTCTATGAGCAACAGTATGGCAATAAAATGGACAAACTAGAAGAAATGGAAAGTCTTAAAAATGTACAATCTACCAAGACTGAACAAGGATGAAATGGAAAATATGAGTAGACCAATAACAAGTACTGAAACAGAAAATGTGATTTAAAAATTTCCAAAAAACAAAAGTCCAGGACCTGATGGCTTCAGAGCTGAGTTCTACCACATATTCGGAAAAGAGTTAACACCGCTTCTGAAAGTTTTACAGAAATTTGCAGAGGAAGGAACCCTCCCAAGCTCATTCTAGGAAGCCACCATTCCCTGATACCAAAACCGGAAAAAGATAGCACAAAAAAAAAAAAATTACAGGCCAAAATCACTGATGAACACAGATGCAAAAATCCCCTCAAAATATTAGCAAACCACATACAAATATACATTAAAAAGATCATACACCATGATCAAGTAGGCTTTATCCCAGTGACTTAGGGATAAATCAATCAATGTGATACACCACATCAACAATGGGAAAAGTAAAAACCATATAATCACCTCAAGAGATGCAGAAAAAGCTTTTGACAAAATTCAACACCCATTCCTCATATAACTTTTCCAGAGTGTGGGCGAGGGGAACTCTCTCAATATAATAAAGCCATTTATGACAAACCCACAGCTAACTTCATTCTCAGTGGTGAAAAACTGAAAGCATTTCCACTAATATCAAGAACAAGACAAGGTCTCCTCTTTCACAAATGTCACATAGTCTTATAAGTCTTAGCCACAACAATCAGAAGAAAAGAAGTAAAAGAAATCCAAATTGTAAAAGAAGAAAAGCTATCACTGTTTGCAGATAACATGATTCTATACCCTGGAAATCCTAAAGACACTATCAGAAAACTATTAGAGGTCATCAATAAAGTTGGTAAAGTCACATGATATTAAAACACAGAAATTGATTGCAATGAAAGTTCAGGAAGAGAAGCTAGAGAAACAATCCCATTTACCATTGCATCAAAAAAACAAAATGCCTAGGAATAAATTTACCTAAAGAGACAAAAACCTGTACCCTGAAAAGTATAAGGCACTGGTGAAAGAAATCAAAGAAGACACAAATAGATGGAATATGTACCATGAGCTTGGATTGGAAGAATCAATATAGTCAAAATGACAATACTATCTAAGGCAATCCACATATTCAATTCAATCCCTATTAAATTACCAATGACATTCTTTACAGAACCATAACAAAATATTTTAAATTTATGTGGAAACACAAAGGACCTCGAATACCCAAAACAATATTTAAAAGCAAAAATGTAACTGGAGGAATCAGAATCCCTGACTTCAGACACTACTACAAAGCTACAGTAATTGAGATGGTATGGGACTGGCACAAAAACAATAATATAGGTCAATTGAACAGGATAGAAAGCCCAGAAATAAACCCAAGCACCTATGGTCAATTAATCTATGACAAAGGAGATAAGGACATACATTGGAGGAAAACTGGGCAACTGCATGAAAGAGAACAAAATTAGATCCTTGTCTAACACCATACACAAAAATAAACTCAAAATGGATTAAAGACCTAAATGTAAGGCCAGACACTATAAAAATCCCAGAGGAGAATAGGGAGAATGCTCTTTGACATAAATCACAGCAACATCTTATTTGATCCACCTCCTAAAATAAAGACAATAACGACAAAAATAAACCAATGGGACATAACTAAACTCAAAATCTTGTCACAGCAAAGGAAAACATTAGAAAAAAATAAAAAGACAACCCAGAGAATGGGAGAAAATTTTTGCAAATGACTCTAGAGACAAAGGTTTAATGTAAAAAAATATACAAATAATACATGAAACTCAACAACAAAAAATACCTCCCCCATTGAAAAATGGGCTGAAGACCTAAAAAGACATTTTACCAAAGAAGACATACATATGGCTAGGAGACACAGGAAAAAATGCTCAGCATCACTAATTATTAGAGAAATGAAAATCAAAACTTCAATGAGGTACCACCTCACACTGGTTAGATGCCATGATTAACAAATTAACAAATAACAAATGCTGGAAGGATGTGGAGAAAAGGGAACCCTCCTACACTGCTGGTGGGAATTTAATTTGTACAACCACTGTGGAAAACAGTAGGTAAATACCTCAGAAAACTAGATTTAGAGCTACCATATGACTCAGCAATCCCACTCCTGGGTGTATATCCAGTCAAAAATTTCACTGAAAAAGGTACATGCACCTGTATGTTCATCACAGCACAATTCATAATAGCCAAGACATGGAAACAACCTGAAAGCCCATCAATAGATGAATGGATTAGGAAGACATGGTACACATACACACACACACACACACACACACACACACACACATAATGGAATAATAATACTCAGCCATAAAAAAAAAAGACAAAATAATGGCATTTGCAGCAACGTGGATGGAACTAGGGACTCTCATACTGAGTGAAGTAAGTTAGGAAGAGAATGGCAGACACCATATGATATCTCTTATATGTGGAGTCTAAAACATGGCACAATGATCTATTGACAAAACAGAAAAGATCATGAACATGTAGGACAGACTTATGCTTTTCAGGGGATGGGAAGGGAGTGGGATGGATTGGGAGTCTGTGTTTAGTAGATAAAAACTCTTACATTTGAAGTGGATGGGCTGTGAGATCCTGCTGTGTATAGATATATATAACTCTATATCTAATCACATGTAAGGAAACATGATGGAGGATAATGAGAAAAAAAATACATGTACAGAATTTCTGTTGATCAACAACAGAAATTGAGAAATTGACAGAACATTTTAAGGCAATCATAATAAAAATTTTGACAAAAATTGTGGGAACATATAGATTATATAGCTCTCTAATTATGTGTTCCAAATGAGGGGAATTGAAATCTCTTTGGCGAATAGGAGTTGCCCAATACCATTCAGTTAGTTAATAGCAATAACAGTTTTAAAATTTAGGTCTCCTTATTCATGGTTTAGTATCTTTGCTCTGTATAGTATTTATAAGGTAAATAGTTTAGAATACCTTGCAGGGATGGAAGCAGAAGGACAGAGGACTACTTTTCAGAGAGCTTTACAGTATAATTCTATGCTGTTATACTCTTCAGTTGTGAAATTTATGTAATACAATAAGAAATGCATATTGGTTAATTGTCTTTGCTTCCTGGCATGCATCTCCTAAAATGCTGGGCAAATCCAGAATGATGAGTATCTTGTATGCTAATGAGATGACTGGTGGTGGAACTGAGTTTTGTGAGCAGTTATAGAAGCTCATCAAACCCAAGCATGGAATTATAAGAACCTTTAATTTATAACTGGTCAGTCAGAAATATGGGAAGCTTGAGACTTGCATCTGAAGGGAGAGGGCAGGTTTGTGGAGATAAATCCTTAGCCTGTGTTGTATATGCTAACTCCAGGTAGTTCAAATTTAATTGTAGGAGACCCTGTTGGTGTTGGGAAAGTTGCAGAATTGGTTGGAAAAAATAAAAGCAAGCACACATCTTTAGTTTCAGAAGTGTTGTGAGTAAAAACACACGAGTCTGATTCTAAAAATTGCAAACTCAAAAATGTAACTTTATAACTATTCCCCCAAAGATCACGGACTATATTGGCAAACACCTGATAAAAATTTATATGATGCAGACTGCTATGCTAATTTCTCAACTTATAGTAGAAATATATTTTCAAGGATAATAATCAGATGTATTTAGGGTTTTAAAGAATTTATGAATCAAAAATTTAGCAAGCTACATGAAAATAATATATCTAGCAAGTTTTGAACAAAAGTAGTTTATGTTTGCTGTCTTTATGAAAAGTTTTATCATTTAAGATGTATCTAATACTTGCATCTAAATTGACCATTTGCAGGAAATTTTACCTTATAAGCAGATAGAAGAGTTTCTGAGCTGTCGACTGCTGTTTATTGATGCTTCAATACACTGTATAGAGTGATACACACATAATAACATACAATATAAAAACATTCTTCTTTTTATTATAGAAAATGTTCTTTGTTGGACTAAATGAATCAATCAATAAATAAAAAGTCATTAGTCTACCAGTAGGTTTTCTTTGCTGTTCAAAACATTTCTTAGAAAGATATAATTACTCATTTTTTTCATGCAAAGACATTATTTATGCACAAAGCTATGTCTTACTGTATAGCAAGTTTGATGGTGGTAAATACAGTCAATGCGAGTTACTGAAATGAGGATACTGCTCTTTTATAGCATAATATTTTTTACCTAACCAATTAAAGAATGAAAATCTTAGTTGTGTACATACTGGTAAGATTTTATTAAAACAGAATTCAGGTTTATAGATAAGGACACACAAGTATTACATCATTACTTCAATTTTTAACTTAACCACTGTCATTATAAGTAAATATTCGTTTTATTTCTTGCTACTGAAGAACTCTGCAGGGGCTCAAAAATTGATGAGGAGATTATTTATTTCAGTAGCTTATAATTATTTAGCTGACACTCCTTCCTACAGCCCTAATGGGAGATGGTAGACAAAATAAAACAAAACAAAACAAAACAAAAAACGCTGAAGGCACACTATAGCAGTAGATGTGCCAAGCAATTATTGAGAATAAAAATATAGCAATCATCATGGCATGCTTCCCAGTTTGCCCCCCAAATCAGCAAGGAACACCAACATTCTCTGGGGAACAACAGCATCTGTCCAATAGTAAACCCCACCTAAGATTTTGGATGAGATAAACATTGCATGCATATAATAGACTTTAAGTAAGACAAATTTTGTTTGAGTCCATACCAATGTATTTATTTAAAAAATGCCTCAATGTTATTTTGCATTAATGATCTCAGAGCAGTGAATGAAAATGAATATATACCACCTCATTTAAAGATCTTTACATTCCTTCACGAACATTTTGTTTAAAATTTTAATGTACTGCCAGGAAATGAACAGTTCCATAATAATGGCCCCATGCTTACTCTACCCTCACTCTTTCACACCCTACACACTTATGTGTGTTTTTTAAAATGCATGTTTGATTAAATTAATCACCTGTTTAGCTTTTTTTTTTTTTTTTTTTTTTTGCCACACCAGCAGCATATAGAAGTTCCCAGGTCAAATGGAGTGGTACCTGCTAACCTAAACCATAGTCACAGCAATGCAGGATCTGAGCAATGCAGGATCTACACCCCAGCTCATAGCAACACTGGATCCTTAACCCACTAAGCAAGGCCAGGGATTGAACCTGTATCATCATGGATGTTAGTCAGATTTGTTAACTGCTGATCCATGATGGGAACCCCAGTTATCTGTTTACAATTCTCCAGTGCTTCCTCCCCCTTTCAAACTTTCTATAAGGAAAGGTCTATATGGTGGAAGAGTAGGGGGATGTGCTCACCGTCTCCCACAAACAAAACAAAAAAACATCTACATGTTAAATGACTTGCACAGAACAGCAACTAAATGCTGGCAGAAGAAATTAAAACTCCAAAAATGGCAAGAATTTCATGACATAACTGGGTAAAACAAGAGAAAAGAGGAGAGTGAGAGAAGGGGAATCAGGACTGGACTGGTGCTCCCAAAAGGGAACTGTGAAGGAGAAAGGGAACTCACACCCTGGAAAGTCACCTAATCCATGGAAATATCAATCAAGTCAGAGGGATCTCCAGATGCCAAGAAGAAGGTAGCAGTAGGTCTGAGATCTGAAAAGTAGAATGAGAGCTGAACCTAGATGCTTGGGTGGGGGCTGGGCACTGAGACCTCAGCTCTGGAGGACAGTCCCTGGGATGGGGCTGGGGTTGGCAGTGTGGAGACAGCCTGAGGGACTAGGAAGGAGTGCATCATTGGTGGAGGGAGCAATACCCTAAGGGCTGGGGAGTGGAAAGCCACAACACAGGGAACCTTGGAGAAGATCTGGACCCACAGGAGAGACAAGGTGCCAGTGTTAGGGAGAGGAGAGGAGGAGGGGCAGGCCACCAAAGAACACTCCTTGTGCCTCAGCTAGTATGTTTGCCTGCCAGCTATCAGACATCAGTGCTTCCCAGTACATCCCCCCTACCCTACCCCATATGCACCTGACCTGAGGCAGCCTGCCATCCTGGAGGGCTGGCCTCACCACTTGAGGGAAGCCAACCATCTCTGGGGCCCTCCATGGCCTAGCCTGCCACACTCTGGAGGAGCTACACTCCCACAGAGCAGCCGTCCAACATCACCCAACCCCTGGAAGAACTCTGCAGCCCAGAAACACCAGAGCAAGCCCTGCCCAGCATGGGAAGTCTGCCTCCATCATGGTGCAGTCCTACTAGTTCCTCTTGCCCTGGGGAAGTGCTCCTTTGCCTTCCAAAATCCCACCTAGCCCTGCCCAAACTCTGGAGGTGCTGGGCCCCCACAGAGCAACTGCCCAGCCCCTGGAAAAGCTTTGCACACCATAAGCACTGGGGCAAGCCCTGCCCAGCCTTGGGAATTCTGCCTCCATTGCAGTGCAGACCTACCAGTCCTGCCTGGCCTCGGGAAGTCCTCCTTTGCTTCAGAGTGACTCTGCTAGCCCCACCCAACATCAGGAAATGTCCTGCTGCCTGAAATAAGACCATAAAACACCACCAGACCTTGGGAAACACAGCAGTGCCAGGGCAAAACCTGCATGGCCACGGGGAGTGCACCTCCACCAAGAAAAAGAAAATAACAAGCAAGATAAAAAAGCTCTGAAACCATTCCTAGTTAAACCAACAGGGGAACTCACCTAAAGCAGTCAGCAAGGAAAGAGAGCTCTGCAATCTGACAGACATGGAGTTCAAAAGGGAGATAGTGCAAATACTGAAGGAATTAAGAGAAGATATGAACAGTAATGCAGACTCCCTCAGAAAGGAACTAGAGAATATAAGGAGGAGCCAAGAAAAGCTAGAAAATTCATATGCAGAGATACAAACTGAGCTAAGGGCAGTAACAACCAGAATGAATAATGCAGAATAATGAATTAGTGATGTGGAAGATACAGTGATGGAAATAACCTAATCAGGACAGCAGACAGAAAAGCAAACGAAAAAACATGAAAGCAATATCAGAGACCTATGGGATAATATAAACCAGGCCAGTCTATGCATAGTAGGAATTCCAGAAGGAGAAGAAAAAGATAAGGGGATGGAAAACTTATTTGAAGAAATTATCAGTGGAAGCTTCCCAGATCTAAAGGATACTGATTTAAAGATACAGGAAGCACAGAGGGCCCCAAAGAAGTTGAATCCAAATAGACCCACACCAAGACACATTAAAATAAAAATGGTATAAAATATTAAAAATATTAAAACATCATTTGCAAAGATTTTCTCCCATTCTGTGGATTTTCTTTTCTTTTCTTAATGGTTTCTTTGCTATGCAAAGGTTTTTGAGTTTATGTTCAATTGGTTTATTTTAGTCTTTATTGTTATTATTCTAGGAGGTGGATCAGACAAGATTTTTTTTTTCTATCTGATATTTAAGTCAAAGAATATTCTGCTTATGTTTTCCTCTAGAAATTTTATAGTATTTGGCCTTACATTTAGGTTTTTAATTTATTCTGCATTTATTTTTGTATATGGTATTAGAGAATCTTCTAATTTAATTATTTTACATGCAGCTGTCCAGTTTTCCCAGCACCACTTATTGAAGAGACTCTCTTTTCCTCCTTGCTTCTTTTGTCATAGATGGCTGCTTGGGTTCATTGCTGGCTTTCTACACTGTTCCATTGATTTTTTTTTTTCTGTTTTTGTGACAGTACCATACTCTTTTGATGAATGTAGCTTTGTAATAGTGTCTGAAGTCAGGAAGACTGATTCCTCCAGTTCTGCTTTTTCTTTTCAATACTGCTTCATCTATTCAAGGTCTTTTGTATTTTCATATACATTTTAAAATATTTTTTTCTAGTTCTATAAACATCATCATTGGTAATTTGATAGGGATTTCCATGAATCTGTGGATTGCTTTAGGTAGTATTTTTATTTTGACTATATTGATTCATCCAATATAAGAACATGGTATATCTTTACATCTGTTTGTGTCATCTTTGATTTCTTTTGTCAGTGCCATATCATCTTCAGATTACAGATCAGGCTTATTCCCAGGTATTTTATTCATTTTGATACAATGGTAAGTGGGATGGTTTCCCTGGTTTCTATTTATGATTTTTTAATCTTGGAATATAGAAATGCAATTGATTCCTATGTATTAATTTTGTACTCTGAAACTTTACCAAATTCATCAATGAAAACTAATAGTTTTCTAGTAGTGTCTTTAGGATTTTCTAGGTATATTATAATATCATTTGCAAACAGTGATAGTTTTCCCTTTTATTTTACAATTTGGATTCCTATTATTTTCTTCTTCCCTTATTGCCATGGCTAGGACTTCCACTAACAAATGCTTAATCTCCAAAATAACTCATAAAACTCACAGCAAGAAAAACAAACAACCCATTTGAAAAATGAGCAGAAGCCTGAAATAGACATTTCTCTAAAGAAGACATACAGATGGCCAGCAGGCACATGAAAAAATGCTCAACATTTCTAATTATTAGAGAAATCCAAATCAAAACTACAATGAGGTACCATCTCACACCAGTCAGAATGGCTGTTATTAATAAATCTACCAATAACAAATGCTGGAGTGGGTGTGGAGGCAATGGAACTCTCCTACACTGTTTGTGGGAGTGCAAATTAATATAGCCATTATTGAAAAGAGTATGGGGGAGTACCTCAGAAAACTAAATATAAAACTAATGAATGATCCAGCAAGCCCACTTCTTGGCATATACCTGGCCAAATTTTCATTGAAAAAGATCTATGCACTGTGTGTTCACTGCCATGAAAAATATAAACTAATTCCATTTGCAGCCTAATGGATGGAACTAAAGATTCTCATACTAAGACAGTCAGAAAGACAGACACCATATGATATTACTTATATGTGGAGTCTAAAACATGGTACAGATGATCTATCTACAAAGCAGAAACAGATCATGGACCTGGAGGGCATTTTGTGTTTGCCAGGGAGGAGAGGGGAGAGCAGAGTGTGGACAGGGAGTTTGGGGGATGGAAGTGCAGAGTGTTACCTTTAGAATGGATGCATGGGAGAGTCCTGTTGTACAGTACAGGGAACCGTGTCCAGTCTCTTGGGTTAGAACATGATGGAAAATGAGGAGGAAAAAAGGAATATGTGTGTACAGTGGCTGGGTCACTTTGATATACAGCAGAAATTGAAGGTAGATTTTAAATCAACTATATTTTTAAAAAATAATTAAAAAATGTTAAAACACATGAAGGTTGTTATCTACATGTGAGCAACAGAGTAACTAAATAATTTTAGTCTTGTTAGAAATATATATAGTAAATTTTACATATTTTAAAATTTTAAGTGTAACCAGTGAAGGTATTAAATTATTATCTCAGGTTTATAAAGAAGAAAATGAGAAGAATATATTTAAAAATAGAGAAGGATAAAGAAAACTTTACCCAAGTATAGCAAAAAAATAAATAGTCTAAATATATTAACCATAATAAATGGTAACAGAACAAGCCTGTGACAATATAGTCTCTAAAACTGAATTTTTTTTAAACCTAAGATATGCTGTCATGAGTCATTTCTTTAAAAAAATTCACAATACCCTTAAAAATAAAAATGGGAGTTATAGGCAAGATTGCCAAATATATAAACTAAAGAAGACTGATGTAAATATTAATACCAGACAAACAGAATTTAACAGCATATCAGTACTTATAAAGGATAATATTGCAAAAAATAAGCAGTCAATGATAGTGAACTAAGTAGTTATTTCAGTAACAGTCTAGCCTAGGCACCAAGCCATGAGACAGACTTCACTTGGTAGCATAGCTCAATCATCTTCAAGACATCATCTTCAGGATAATATCAGTGGTTATCACATCTCTATCTTATGTTGTTTTATTTGCTTCAAACTTAGAATCTGAATTTTCAGAAAGGACAGGGTTTTAGGATGTATTCAAATTTTTACTGTAGTTGATTTTACCTTCTATGTCATTATATGTCCTTCATCTTTTTTTTAGAAAGTACAGTCTCTTCCATGTCAAAATTCCCCATTATAAATATTTAAATAATGAAATATTTAAACAACTTGGCACAATAGGTTAATCAGCCCATGGTTCTAAGACATTAAATGGCTGAAATGCAATCTTCCATTCTAAGAGCCCATTGTAAGATTTGTCTCAGCCAAAGAAGCACCTTATGAAAGAACAGCAGAAATAATTTGCTGGAAAAGCAAAAAAGAAAATGATTCTATTGATATTTCTTTTTATGATGATAATTCTTGACAGAATAGCCACTTTATCAGTAAATGAATTCCTAAAGGGAAAGCTACTGAATCTTTTTTCTCTCTACATTTTGCTGTCTTTGTTGTTCATAGAGTCCTCATACATAAAATCACACTTGTATTAAAAAAATAATAGCCTACAAAGAAGATTTCACAACACAGCCATTTAATTTAGTTTTGCTAATACTCTATTTTTCTATCTAAAACACCAGAGTGAAAGTAAAATAAAGTATTATTGCCAGGAACAGTAAAAAACATTTTTCTCTTTATCCAAGCACAGCACTAAAATGAGATTTAGATGTAAATATGACATATTTCCAAATATTAACTTGAGATGTACTACAGACCAGTTGTCCTCAAAGAATATATATTGCAGAGATAAAATCAATGTGCACTCTAACATTTGGTCCTTAGTATCCTAGTTCCTATAGTACCTAAAACTCCACAAACAGAAAATGCAGATTATATACCCTTAGCAGATATATTGACTTTTGATTATCTGCATTGATGGGGATCATCTAAGACACTTTCACAAACAAATTGTTCTTGGATTTTAGGATGTATTCAACTTTTTTATTGCAGTTGATTTTACATCCTCTGTCAATCTTCATCCTGTGTTTTATTTCCACTTATTCTACCTGACCATATACTTAATTTTTCCCAGTCTAAACTACCACAAAATCTCTTGATTGATCTTTCCTCTAATCTCTCCTGGCTACAAAATCTCCTTTGTATTCCTTGATGTGCAAACATGACCATATCCCTAATTTCAGACTTAAGTATACATAAAATAAAATATGCAAAAACAGAATAAAGTTTTCACATCCCTCTGGGAGCTGTGTGTGAGAAGACTGTCCATGATCTAATGCTTCAGTGTACCTAGTTCTTCTCCTGCCCAAGCCATTAAATGTATTTTTCCTTAGCCATATTGATTTACTTACTGTCCTATATACACATCAGTGTTGTTTATCTTTTTATATCTTTGAGTATTCTATTTCCATTGCCAGTGATCATTTAATCACTTAAATTTTACTGTAATTCCTTTAAGAAAAATTCTTGTGAATGGTGTTGGCCTTATTATGGCTCTCTGCATTATTTCTCTCAATTCTTGCCCATATGCAGCAAGAATTTGGAGTGGTGGGCCCTCCAGCAGGGGACTGTTCCAGCTGGGAAATGCTGCAGTGGGGCTAGAATAGAGGCAGTCATCTGGTCATGTGAGAAGAGACACATCATTAGGCAGGAGCTTTCCATTCTGATGGCAGTGTCTCCTTAAAGTGATAGCATCTTAGCTAGGAAGTTACTTCTTTCATTAGGTTGCTTTTAAGGTGGCCAACCCCAGTCCATCTCCCAGAATGAAAAGCACTGCATCTGTAGATTGCTTTGGAGACTGGTAAGTTCAAATAACATTTGTAGGAGTAAAGTTTACAACAAATTTATACAGGTGGGCTACACTGGAGTAAGGACTGACTTTTCTCACATTTGGGTTTCTCCTTATATGCTCATGCTGCAGATATTGAGGCCCTAATATCTCACACTCCAGGCCCACTAATTTCTCCTGCCCAGTCAGTAGGCATAGGTACCTACTTAAGGGCTGAGTGTTGTTTGATCTCTGTATGGGGGTTTGTTTTGATCCTCTGATTGGTTTTGTGTAGGATGCCTAATCTGCATGGGAAATAGGGTATAGGGAGGTGCCCTGATTAGCATGGCTCATCTGTATAGGGAAGTGCTCCAAAGAGCATGACTCTGGTATCTGTGTGTGTCCTTATTGTTTGATTGCAGGCCTCTGGATTTTGATAATGATAAATGGCCTATATATGTCACCTGGGTCTCCTGATCCTATCCTACCAAACAGCCCCTCACAAAAGTAAATATACACCTTCATCTCTGTTATTTCATAGAACCATGTATATCTTATTTTGATTCACTTATCCCATTATTTAAAATGTCAGCTGAATGGAAAATATGAAACAAGGTGCCAAGATGAATTATCATTATCAGAGCAAGGTGATGATTCAGTGAAAATGCACTTGAGATCAAATTCAAGTGAGTACCTAACCCTAGAATCCAGGGAGTCAATTACTTGCCTTTCTTCTGCTAATTATAAAGATTTGGCAATTGGAAGAGTTTCTGAAGGTTAGGTTCTTGTCTCATCACAGAAAGAATTCAGAAATGAGACCAAAATTGAGAAAGAAAAGTGAGGATTTATTCACATGAGAAATACAACTCTTAGAGACAGCCAGAGAGGTGAATAGTTGTCCTGTGTTTCTCTGGCAAGCTGATTATAAGGGATATCCAATTGCATGGGCAGGAGATTCACTGGGAAGCTGGGGTTCAGGGGTCCTGTTCCTTAATTTTCATCCCAGTTCCACATTCCTGAATGGAGGAGGAATTTTTTTCCCTAATTTAACTTTTACCTGAGGTGTCATGGCATAGGTGCATGATGGGTACTTCTTATCTTAATAGCTAATTTTATCATCATTTTATTATAATGAGAGTATAATAAGCAATAGGTTATATTCAGTCACTGAAGATTTGAACCCTTTCCCACATTTCTCTGTCTGCCTATAGGGCACTTATCACCCCCAAATATGTGGTTTCCTGTCAGTTTGGGTGTTCCTGCTTTTGCTTGCCCATGGACCCTGATGTTTATATGATATGTGGTTTCCTGCCATCTGGCTCCATGCCCCCTTTCTCTGCTCATATCTAACTATCTGTGTGCTGTAACATTCCCCCTCAAGGAATCTGTACCTTTAAAATCTTTTAAGAGGAAAATAGGTTTATGATCACTCTTCTGTAGCTGCTTCAAGCGGAGCAGGAATGTTATCCCTACCTCTGAGTCCAGACCTCTTTGCTCTCTGTTGTTAACAGTGGTGGAGAGTAGGGCATGGAAGGAGGCAGCAGCCTTATGCAGCAGGTGTTGATGGTCCCCATCTTCAGGTGGGATGGTTGAAAACTCTGTTGTAGCATCATTTGAAGATGAACTTCTTGTATTCTAGAGGTTAAAATTTTAACTAGAAACTTAAAAATACAAGGGCCAGGAGAAGAATGAGAAAAATAGGAGCCATGCATCCCTTAAATGGGAGGAGCCAAGCATATCCTGGGAACCATCACTTAACAGTCTCAATCTATTCTTTTTTCCCTTGATAATGCCTGTGAATACAGGAAGCCTGTATTTTACATTTACTTCTACTTCTTGCAAGATATTGATATATGTGCAGCATGTTTTATTTATGACAATGCAAGCTACACTTTGTCTTGCTATGAGATAATCTAGGACATGTCAGTTCTAGGGATTTTTGTAAGATTTTATTTTTTTAGTGTGCTCTCCAGGGAGGAGGTTAGATCTCTTAAGTTTGTCTCATGATAAGCAAATCCTCAGCAAAGGGCAGCTGCAGCCACAATCCCCATAATTCCTGCTAGCACCAGGACAAAGACCCTCTTTTGCTTTTACTTTTACTTTGCTTTAAGGATGGTTATTTAGCCTAGAGCCAAAGTTCCCAAAGTACAGTCCCCATAATGAAGTGTATTGTTTAGGTGTGAGTGTGCAATGGCCTTAATCATGGTGAGGTTGTTTTCTGCAGTCCCACATAGCAATAGTAATCCAGGCGGTGCTGGTAAGATAGTGTGATTGGTTTGGTTATACAGCTGAGTAAAGCTCTGGGAGGTGGGAGATAGTTTTGCAGGGGTACCATAAGTATTTTGGATTCAGTCCCTTGTTTGGAGTCTCTTGGGGGGGTCTATATTCTGGGACAGTCAGTGTAAGGGGGTGTCTCATATAATAGATGGCACAAGAAGTTCTGCTGGCATTAGTTTGTGAATTGTAATAACATACATGTGTGTTGTTAGGGGTGCAGAGTGGAGTGTATACAGTCTGCCCCACTATATCACTCCAATTTATTGGCTTAAATACATCTAAGGGCAGACTTTGGTTTTTGTTAGATAGAGCCCTAAGGGCTAAAAATTAGTCTATATTTCCCCTTGTGTGTATTGTTGTGACAAGGGGTGCATCCTAGGGTTTGATTGCAGATTGGGGAAGTTTGGTAATAATTATAGCCCTTGAATTGGGAGGTGTAATATGACAGCAGAGCAGAGGTGGCTTTTCCCATGTAACAAAGAAATGTCTTGTCTAGAGTAACTAAAAGAATATTGGTTAAAGGCTGAGAATACTGTGTGCTTGACTGTGTAAGCTTTGACGGAGGTGCTTATGTCTCCCTTAGGTGGTGGGTTGAGGCTGGCAAACCCAGAAGAAAGAGAGATTTCCCCCTTTAGTACAATTTGGGAGTTATTAACTATTATGTTATTTTTCCATGTTAAATCTTCAGATCAAATAGATTGGATAGATAAAATGAGAACAAGAGCAGGAGTAGGGTCCCTAACATATTTTGGATGAAAAAAGAAAGAATAGGGGTTGTGGGGTGTCTTTTTTGGTTTTGAGTGGTTCTTAGAATGGAGAAAGGAGTTCTCTCTGAGATATATGTTCTGGGCTAAAGAGGCACTCATAAAAGATTGTGACAGTCAGAAGGAGAACTAGGAGGATAATAAGTAACCAAATCCACCAAAGCATACTAGCTATTTTATGGATGGACTGGGGTATCACAAGGCAAAAAGGAAAATAGTGTCTATGGGTACTCAGTCTTAGGTCTGCATTTTTTTTTTCTTTTTTGTCCTTTTTGAACAAAAGTTTAAGGTCCTGAAAAGGCCTACTCATCCACCTGGGTTCTTCTGGCTGTTCAAATCTTCCATGTACTGTGAAGATTCAGGGTTGGGGGAGGCAGGTTTAATTATAGAATGCACCCAACTAGTGATCTGCTATAGTTTTAATGCAATGGGAGTGCTGAGAAGGAAATATTAAGGACCCTACCACTTGGGCAGTAATTGATCAGAGGGAGACATTTCCCTTCATGTTTCAGGAAGGACAAAATTTCCAGGCTGAACCTGAATAGAGCTTATTTCCTGGCTGGGGGCCAGCAAAACTTAATTTCTGTATTCTGAAATCATCTTTTGGTCCTGCTCCAGATTAACTGGGTACTTAATGAGCTCACTAGTTTCAGTGTTCACCAGACTAAGAAAAGCCATGTATTTGACTAGGATAAACTATTCACCAGGATAAGAAAAGGCCAACCTTAAGTCATTTTAAAGGGGCTGAGTTTTAACCCTGTTTTAGGTACTACTCTGATTCTTAGGAGGGTGATGGCTAAAACCTTTGTCCAATGTTCTGACATCTCTTGACAAAGCTTAGCCAGAATTATTTTAAAGTTTGATTTGCCCTTTCTACTTTTCCCTGATGATTGAGGCCTACAGGCAACATAGAGGTGATGGCAAATGCCTAGGTCAGTAGAGATTTGTTATACTATTTTGTTAGCCACAAAAGAGGGACAATTATCACTTTGTAAATACCTCAGAAGTCTGAACAAGGAATTATTTATTTTAATAAAGCTTTAACTACTTACTGAGCTCTCTCTGTCCTCATCAGAAAGGCTTCCACCCACCCCATGAAAGTGTCAGTAAAAATCAGGAGGTATTTATGTCACTGGGAGGATGGTATCTGAGTAAAATCTATTTGCCAGTCTTCTGGATTTCTTCTTTGCATGGGCTGGAGGAAGGGTGGGGACCTAAGTTTCTCCCCTGGGTTGCTTGGTAGCATATATTATGGACATTGTGATTTCTAAAATAGTCTAAGAAAGGCCTTGCCAGAAAAAACTTTTTCCACCAGTAGCAGTGGGAAACTTTTCCCACTAGTCAAAGTATCACTTCCTAGATGAGAAGAGTTGGAGTGATTTTAAAATTTTCCATTGTAATGCTTTGGACAGCACTACTGTTCATTCCTTAATCCACTATCCACCAGGGCCCTTGTGATATCCCCTAGTTCTAGCCCAATTTATTTCCTTGTTTGTATATTGGGGTGGCAAAAATGAAATGTGTATTGTGGAGGTAAGACAACCTGAGTTGACAGGGTTTTAAGAGCTGAACTCTTTGCTGTCTTGTCAGCTAGATTATTTCCTTTTACTATGTCTGACTTCCCCTTCTGATGTCCCTTACACTGAATAACTGCCACTTCCTTAGGGTCTTGCACTACTTCAAGGAATTCTAAGATTTCCTGGCAGTGCTGGATTGGAGAGCCCTATGCATCAGGAGTTCCCTGTGCTTCCAAGTAGCAGTATGTGCATGTAACACCATACTTAGAATCTAATCCAGATATTTATCCTTTTGTCTTTCCCCAGCATTAGAGTTTGAGCTAGGGCTATAAACTCAGCTTTTTGTGTTGAGGTTTGGAGAGGCATAGCCTCTGTGACCTCATATAAATCTACTATGGCATACCCTGCTTTCCAGATGCCATCATGTATTTAACTATTTCCATCAGTAGACCAGACAGCATTAGGGTCCTCAAGGGACTGGTCCCTGAGGTCAGTTCTGCTAGAATATACTTGTTAAATGGTCTCAGTACAAGACTGAGAGAATTCCCCTGGGCTTTCTACTGGCATAAAGGTGGCTGAATTTAATGTCTGACATACTTAAATTTACTTCAGAAGTGTTTAGGAAGGCCTGATATTTTGTGAGGCAGCCTCCAGCCAGCCATTGATGTCCCTTAATTTCTAATACTCCTTGTACCTGGTGTGACATCAGTACTTTCAGGGGTTGACCCATGGTGAGTTTTGTGGCCTCTTCACTAATAGGTCTGCAGATGCTAGAGCTCACTGACATCCTGGCCATCCTGAGGCCACTGAGTCCAACTGCTTTGAGAGATAGGCCAGTGATCATGGAATTGATCATATCTTTTGGGTGAGAATAGGGAGGACCACTCCCTATTTTTCTGAGGTAAATAGAGTAAAGTGTTTCTTAAGATCTGGGATTCCCAGGCCTGGGGACCTACTCAGGGCAGTCTTAATTTGATCAAATGCTCTTTGTACGTTCCCTGTCCAATCTAGAGAATCTGTTTCCAGTCACTTTAAGGTCTTATATAATGGCTATACCATCAGACTAAACCTGGGATCCAATCCTTCAAAAGTCAGCCATTCCTAAAAAGGTTCTGAGATTTTTTCTTTTTCTTTTTCTTTTTTTTTTTTAATGTGGTGGTTGTAAGTGGAAGATTGTTTCCTTATGTAAGTAAGTGACTCTGGGAGGAATTTGAGTTTTCCATGCAGATACTTTATATCCCCTGGAGCCCAGGAAATTGAGTGCCTGTATAGTATTTTGGTCTGAATCTTCATTTGAGGGGTTGCAGGTAAAGAGTTCATCTATGCTCCTGTCTCTAATTTTAGTTCTGTTAGTTCCTTAGCTAGATCATTGCCAAACAGTTGTAGACTTTCTGGAATACAGTCCGAGGTATATTGTTGGGTTACATTAGTGTCTGGGTCAGTCCATTCAAAAGCAAAAATATTGAGAATCAGGATGAGCAGGTATATAGAAGAAGACATCTTTAAGATCAAATACTATAAACCAGGCTGTGTCCTTGGGGATCTGAGTAAGGATTGTGTATGGGTTGGGAACAATTGAATGAAGGGGAATTACAGCTTAATTTATGATTCAGAGATCCTGGACAATTCTGTATTTCCCTTTCGTTTGAGGATTGGTAGGAGTGAGTATTACAGGGAGACTAGCATGAAATCTGAGATTAGGGGTTGGAGGCCTTGTCAAGCCTCTGGCTTTATGGGCTGTTGGCTCTTGGAAGGGAAGTTATTAGTCACTTTAAAGATGATTTTTACAGGAATTGCAAACTTTGCCTTCCCTGGAATTCTTGACACCAGACCTGTTGATCTATAACTTTTTCAATTTTAGAGTAATATTTTGATCAGTACTGCCAATGTCAAAAATATTCCTCAGCTTTGGTTTTCAGAGAGGTAAGAATTTCCCCCAAGGCTTAAAGAAATCCCCTTCCCAATAATGAGCTAGGGCACTTAAGCATGACAAGAAACTTGTGAGTTATAAGATCCTTTCCCCAGGTACAAGTTAGAGGGGTAGTAAAATATTTAAGTTTTGGCTTTTCCTTTTACTCCAACAATGGAGAAGTTTTCAGAGGCAAGGGGCCCAGTGTGAGAAGTCAGGACAGAGTATGAGGCTCCTATGTCCAGTAAAAACTGGATAAACTTACCTGTCATATCAATGGTCACCTGCAATTTCCCCCATATGATGATTACTGTCTTCTTAGGATCCTTGGGAGGTTCTAGGTACCATGAATCAACCACTGCCATGACTAGCATGAGAGAATTTCCTCATTCCCTTTGGAGCTTGGGACAATTCCTCTTCCAATGCCCCACCTTCTTTCACTGTGTGTAGCTACAGAATAGTGTGTTCCTGGAAGAAGATGTGTTCAAGAGACTCTGATGTTGCCATCTTGGGCTTGTGAGTGAAAATCATTGCCTGCTCTATAAGCAAAAAAAAAAAGGGGGGGGATGCTGTGGCCATCAAGCCCTAGACAATAAGTCACCCAGTGGTGCCTCCTGAAGGGGGCTCAGGATGGGAAAGAACAGGATATTGGCCATAGATAACTAAAGTGCCAATCAAAGGAATAATTGATTTAAAGGGCCCAGATTCTTGCATCTTCCTATACATAGAAAAATGATAAATGCTTTAACTTTAGATACCTGGTTTTCTTTAATTTACAGTAATATTTTGATGTTCTCACTTCCTAGTCTTTGTTGCAAAAACACATACATCCTGGTCTCTCCCTTAGGTCTATGGAGCAGTCCCCTCAGAGCTATCTTAGAGCAGTCCCTCAGATTTATTTATCTTCCAAATAAAACATAATTCTCAACTTTTAGGTTGTACTTTTTTTTCCAGTCAACAGAATAGAACTCTGAGAAACCATATGGTATACGGTTTCAGGCTAATGAACTGGATTTAAGCTTTGTCAGTTACAACTCTAGTGACCATGAGCAATTTACTCATCCTTCTTGAGCCTTACTTTTTTATTAATGTAATACAAAGTTAACGATAGTTTCAAAGAGTTTTCATTGTGGCTCATTGTGTTAAGAACCTGACTAGTATCTATGGGAGAGTTTGTTTCCTGGCCTAACTCAATGGGTTAAAGATTTGGTATTGCTTCTAGCTGTGGCATAGGTTGGAGATGCAGCTGAGATCGAGCATTGCTGTGGCTGTGGCATAGGATGGCAGCTGCAGCTTTAATTCTACCCATAGCCTGGGAATTTCCATATGCTTCAGATGTGGCCCTAAAAGAAAAAAAACTGTAGTTTTGATTTGATAGTTTATTATAAATATTTAATAAATGCCTATATTTTATATAATTATAATTATTATAATGTTAAATATTATTTTTATTATTATTATATGCTGCCTTGATCCAGTTTTAAGGCCTTGGCTAGAAGCTGGTCAGTTTCCCTTTTCAAGCAATTAAATCCAAACCCTAACAGCTTTCCTTATCGACTTCTCACACCCTGGTGCCACTCATCCTAATCATCCTGGGCCCAGAAGCCAGAGGACTAAGGACAGCCCCTATGTCCAAGGTACCACAAAAATATATTAACTTAGCCATTCCACAGGGAGCTTGGTAAACATAGCTAGTCACATTCTCCTGGCCATACATAAACTCTCTCCTACAGCCCCAGCTTGCTGTTACCCTAACCCTGGGTTCAACCCATTCTGTGACTTTCATGGCAGCTTTCTCTATTTTGAAACTCTAAGTAACAGAAATTTCTACCATTCGTGTAGTCAAGTGTCCTTGTTTTGTATTTCACCATCTTTAAATTTTATAAAATATTAAGATATATTGAGAAAAGAGGAGATCTCTTTCTTTGCAGCGGAAGAAAAATTGTGACTACCAGTCCTCATTTTTTCCTTTTATGAATTCAATAGCAAGGTCAATTAAAATATAATTTATACATATTATTGTACTCTTTGAACCCTCTAATGTACCAGTAATATCCTTACCAGTAAACAATAGACCATAGAAATATATATCCTGCCATCTAGATCTTCTCAAGGGATACATCCCCAGTAGAGCTCATGATTTAAGAAATAATAGAGGCAGAGGAAGATGGTGGAGGAGTAAGAGTTTATCCCACAAACACATCAAAAACACACATCCACATGTAAAAAAAATCACGCAGGACATCAACTCAATGCTGGCAGAAGAACTTAAACCTCCAAAAAGGGCAAGAAACTCTTGACATAACTGGGTAGAACATAAGGAAAAAAGAGAGAGAAAATGAATCAGGATGGAACTAGCATTCCTGGGAAGGAATTGAAGGAGAAAAGTAACCCACATCCTGGGAAGCCACTGAACTGATGGAAAGATCAGCCAAGTCAGAGGGACCTCAAAGTTGCCAAGAAAAGCAGAGCAGCTGGACTGAGAACAGCAAAGAAGAGTGAGAGCCATACAGATCATCTGAACAACCAGCCTGGACTCCACAGCCTGAGACACTCAGGTTGGGGCTGGACACTGAGACTTAGGCTCCAGAGGTCAGCCCAGGGGAAAGGACTGTGGCTGGCTGTGTGGGGACAGCCTGAGTGGCTAAGAAGCAGTGCATTACAGGCAGGGGTGTGGTACACCATGGGTTGAGGAGGGGAACTCCACAGCAGAGGGAACCCAGGAGAAGGTCCAGACCCACAGGAGAGACAAGTTGCCATTGTTGGGGAGGGTGAGATGAGGAGGGACAAACTCCCATAGGAAAGTTCCTGTGCCTGAGCATGTACATGCCCACAGGCTCCCAGAGGGTAGGGTGGTTCTGGTGCAGGCTGCAGACTGTGAGAAACCTCTTGCTCCTTTAGGGGAGACAGGGCACTTCTTGCATAGGCTTTTGGTGGGCAGGCACCTCTTGTGTGGGCTAAGAGCATCAGGGGGCTAAATGTGACATGGTGCCTCTTTCACAATCTACATGTGAGAGGGACAGACTGTGGTGATTGTCTCAGAGGCCAGAGAGAGGCATGGATTGCCACCACTGGGGGCCTGTGCATTGGCCCCCCCCCATGACCCCAGTCACCTTAGGGTTTGGCAAAAAAGAAAAAAGAGGGCACTGTAACCAAGCAACATACACTGTTGCTCTGACTCCCCTGAGAACACATCGGCACTGTAGCTGCCACTGCCAAACACATCTGGGCCCAGATGCTTGATCACTATTCCTTACAAGGAACCTGCAACTAGGAGCAGTTTGTGCAGCACATCCTGTAGGGCCTAAGCAGGATGAGGTGCTTCTGGCACAGTCTACAGGATATGGGGGCAACCACCACAGTTATCTCTGGCTCCAGAGGTAGGAGTGACTCACCACCACTAGGTGTTCATGAAAAGACACCACTTGAAGCCCCATTAACCTCTAAGGCACCACAGAGGAGGGCATTGTGAGTGGACACCATCTTTTGGTGCACTTGCACCCCTGGGAACACACCCACCATGCTGCTGCCACTGCCAAATGCTCCAGGCAGAACCATATGCCTGATCTCTGTCACTATCCAGGATCCTACAACTAGGGGCAGCCTGTACAGCAACTCCTATATGGGCTAAGTTAGACAGGTTACTTCATGCCTGGTCTACAGGTGATGGGGGCAAACCACCACAGTTATCACTGATTCTAGAGATGGTCACAGCCTGCTCCCATTAGGGGGTCCCTGAACAAGCACTACCTGCTATTCCAATCACCTCACAGGAGGGCATTGCAATCAAACAAAACCTGTTGATGATCTCACTCCCCTGGGAACTCATGCACCCTGCTGCTGCTGCTACTGCCAAATTATCTGATCTCCTTGAATATCTGCCTAGAGCTCATTACCACTTCCCATGGCCCTGCAATTAGGAGTAGCCTGTGCAAATTTCCTGCAGGTCCTTGCTTCTGTTGAGAGCCCAACAACCAGGCCCTACCCATTGCCTCCTTCTCCCTGAAAACACACTGAGCATCTTGGGGATAACAGCTTCCTCAAACCAAAATATGAGACAGCAAATATTCAAACTCCCACACCAAAAATAAATAGTAACAGCCAAAAAAATACAAAGGGGTATTCTTGCATAAAAGTAGCCTAAAAGACTACAGTTTGGCTTCCCCAAACTCACAGAAAAAGAAAAACACAAGCACAATGAAGAAGCACAGAAACCATTCCTAGTTAAAGCAATAGGAGAATTCACCTACAGCAGTCAACAATGGAACAGACCTCTGCAGTTCCAAAAGGGAGATAGTGAAAATACTGAAGGAATTAAGAGAGAATATGAACAATAATGCAGACAATCTTTGATTCAAAAGGGAGATAGTGAAAATACTGAAGGAATTAAGAGAGAATATGAACAATAATGCAGATTCCCTCAGAAAGAAACTAGAAAATATAAGGAGACACCAAGAAAAATTAGAAAATTCATTTGCAGAGATACATACTGAGCTAAAGTTAATAAAGTCCAGAATGAATAATGCAGAGGAATGAATTAGTGATGTGGAAGATAGAATAATGGAAATCACCCAATCAGGACAGCAGGCAAAACCAAATGAAAAAACATGAAAGCAATATAAGAGATGTATGGGAGAATATAAAGGGGGCCAATTCATGCATAATGGGCATCCCAGAAGGAGAAGAAAAATAAAAGAGGATTGAAAATATATTTGAAGAAATTATGGCTGAAAACTTTCTAAATCTAAATGAAAATGACACAGGAAGCACAGAGTGCCCCAAACAAGTTCAACCCAAACAGGCCCACACCTAGACATATAATAAAAATGGCAAAATTTAAAGATAAAGAAGGATTCTAAATGCATCAAGAGAAATGAAAAGCATTAATTATAAGGGAAACCCCCATAAAGCTATTAGCTGATTTCTCTACAGAAACACTACAGGTCAGAAGGGAGTGGCAAATTATATTTAAAGTGTTGAAAGGAAAAAAAAATCTGCAAACTAAAATACTCTATCCAGCAAGAATATCATTTAAAATAGAAGGGGAAATAAAAAAATTACTCCAACAAACCAGTGCAAAAAGAGTACAGCAATACTAATACAATTTTAAAAGAAATACTGAAAGGGTTTCTCTAAATTAAAAAAAAAAAGGAATTAGGATGCAGGAAAACACAATTGGAAAGCAATGACTTAAATAAGCCAGCCTACAGATCTAAAGATGCAGATGTTTAAAAAAAAAGAAGACAAAATCATATAATGAGGGGAGGAAAGTGAGGAAATATAGATTCTTTTTTATTTTAATGATGTGTTTGAGCCTATATGACTATCAGGCTAACACAAGCAGATATAGGAAGGGGTTAAAATACTTAAAAAACAGGACAACCACAAATCAAAATTGAACATTATATTCACAAAAACTGAAAAGAAAAGTACTCAAGCATAAAAAAATGAAAACCATCCAACCAAAAAAATAAATAAATAAAGGAAGAAAGAGAAACATAGGATCACTGGAAAACAAGGTTTAAAATGGCAATAAATACATATCTATCAATAATGACCTTAAATGTCAATGGCCTAAATACTCCAATCAAAAGACACAGAGTGGCAGATTGGATAAAAAAAGCAAAAACCTTCAATCTGCTGTCTACAAGAGACTCATCCTATGGCAAAATCATATAAAGATTGAAAGTGAGGGGATAGGAAAAGATATTTCATGCCAACGGACAAGACATGGAAGCAGGAGTAGCAATAATCATATCAGACAAAATAGACTTTAAAATGAAAGTCATAAAAATGACTAGGAAGAACACCATTTAATGGTTAAAGGACCCATTCAAAAAGAGGATATTATGATCATTAATATATATGTCCCTAATATCGGAGCACCTAGATAGCTCCAACAAATACCAACAGACATAAAAGAAAAAATTGATGGGAATACGATCATAGGAGGAGAATTTAACACCCCACTTACAACACTGTACAGATCCTCTAGACAAAAAATCAATAAGGCAACAGACATCCTAAATGACACAATAGAAATGTTACACTTAATTGACAATTTCAGGACATTACACACTCAAAAAATCAGAATATACATTCTTCTCAAGTGCATATGGAACATTCTCAATAATTGATCACATATTGGGGCACAAAGCTAACCTCAACAAATTTAAGAGTATAGAAATTATTTCAAATATCTTCTCTGACCACAATGGCATGAAACTAGAAATCAACCATAGAAAAAGAAATGAGAAAAAACACACTACATGGAGACAAAACAACATGCTACTAAAAAACCAATGGGTCAGTGAAGAAGCAAGAAGGAAATTAAAAAATACCTCGAGACAAATGATAATGAAGACACAACTACTCAAAATCTATGGGATTCTGAAACAGCAGTGCTCAGACAGAAATCCATAGCAATACAGGGCATTCTTAAAGAAGAAGAAAAACTCAAATCAGCAACTTAACCCATCATTTAAACAAATTAGAAAAAGAAAAACAAACAAAACCCAAAGTCAGCAGAAGGATGGAAATCATAAAGATTAGAGAGGAAATCAATAAAACAGAGATTTAAAAATAGAAAAAATCAATAAAAGCAAGAGTGGGTTCTTTGAAAAGGTAAACAAAATTGACAAACCTCTGGCTACACTCACCAATAAGAGGAGAGAAAAACCCAAATAAAAAAAATAAGAAATGAAAAAGAAGTCACAATGGATACTAGAGAAATACAAAAAATGATGAGAGAATACTATAAATAATTGTTGTATGCCAACAAATTTGACAACCTAGAAGAAATGGACAACTTTCTAGAGCCTGCCAAAACTGAATCGAGAATAAATAGATCAACTGAAAAGACCAGTCACTAGAAATGAAACTGAATATGAAACAGCTTATACAACTCAACAGAAAAAAAGCCAACAAACCAATGGAAAAATGGGCAAAAGACCTGAATAGACATTTTTCCAAGGAAGATGTAGAGATGGCCAATAAGCACATGAAAAAATGCTCAACATCTGTGAGTGTTAGAGAAATGCAAATCAAAACTACCAGGAGATACCACCTCACACCAGTCACAATGGCCATCATTAATAAGTCCACAAATAACAAATGCTGGAGGGCGTGTAGAGAAAAGGGAACCCTCTGCACTGTTGGTGTGAATGTAGTTTGGTTAAACCACTATGGAGAACAGTATGGAAATACCTTAGAAAACTATACATGGAACTAACGTATTACCCAGCAATCCCACTCTTGGGCATATATCTGGACAAAACTCTACTTAAAAGAGACACATGCACCCGTGTGTTCATTTCAGCATTATTCACAATAGCCAGGACATGGAAACAACCCAAATGTCCACTGACGTATGATTGGAGTAGGAAGGTGTGGTATATATGCACAATGGAATACTACTCAGCCATAAAAAAGAACAAAACAGTGCCATTTGCAGCAACATGGATGGAACTAGAGACTCTCATACTGAGTGAAGTAAGCCAGAAAGAAAAAGACAAATACCATGTGATATCACTTATATCCTGAATCTAATATATGGCACAAATGAAACTTTCCATAGAATCTTGATTCTTAATTGTTATAATACAGTTCGTTAATGTGCTTTATTTATATTTTTATGATATCAATTTCCCATATCTTATGGGTATCCTCAGTTCTCATTCTCTTTGAAAAGAACAGCAAATAGCTCAGCAGATAATTGCAATTTACCATCTCTCTGTACACTGTACCTTTTCTTCAACAAATTCCATTTTTTCTTTTTTTACTTTTGTTTCTATTTCCTTCATCTAAATAATTTATTTTCTTTTCCCTTTCTCCCTCCCTTTCTTTTTTCTTTTTTTTTTTTTTTTTTTTTGGTTTGTTGGTTGTTTTTTACTCTTTAGGGCCACACTTGCACCATAAGGAAGTTCCCGGGCTAAGGGTCGAATTGGAGTTATAGCAGTTGTCCTATGCCACAGCCACAGCAATGCAGGATCTGAGCTGCATCTGCAACCTACCCCAGAACTCATGACAATGCCAGATCCTTAACCCACTGAGCAAGGCCAGAGATCAAACCCACATCCTCCTGGATACTAGTCAGGATCTTTACCAGTGATCCACAATGGGAACTCCTCTACTATTTTTTATTTGACTTACCCTTGTTAAAGCTTTGATTCAAAGCTCATTCCCATTTTGAAATAGAGAAATCCATTTTTTAGTCCATGTCACTGCATATTCAAGCACAACAAATTGATTATTTTTCTGAGCTTCATGTGTACCATTTTCACTTTATAAATCTATTAATTTTTGCTAATGTTGTATTGCAAAACTAACCCAATCTTCATATGCTTCCTTTTTCTCATTAAAAAAATAAACACATATATAGTTTATATAGTTCCTGTGGTTCATGCAGGCTCTGGAGGTCGGTGAGCTCTTCTTCCAATCCATGAGAGACACACTCATACTTAATAATTTTAAAATCATGATTTTGAAATTAGTCATATTTGGACATTTAAGAGTTCATCTCTTTGACTAACTGAAATCATAGGTCTAATAAAAAAAATGCCACTAAAAGTCCAGCCTTGGTTACTGATATATTTAACCATCCTGTATACAAAACTTAAAACTTTATTTTTTATTTTTAATTATTTTTAAAATTTTTTTATTTTGAAGCTAACATTTTATTTATTTTTATAATGATTTTTTTTAATTTTTCGGTTGTACTTGGTTTACAGTGTTCTGTCAATTTCTATTGTATAGCACAGTAACAAAGTCACACGCATATACATACATTCTCTTTTTCACATCATATTCCATCATAAGAGACTACATATACTTCCCTGTGCTCTACTGCAGGATATCATTACTTATCCATTCAAAATGCAAGTTTGTAGCTATTAACCCCATACTCTCAGTCCATCCCACTCCATTCAGCTACCCCTTGGCAACCACAAGTCTGTTCTCCAAGTCTACAAGTTTATTTTATATGGAAAGGTTCATTTGTGCCATATATTAGATTACAGATATAGGGAATATCTTATGATATTTGTCTTTCTCTTTCTGACTTACTTCACTTAGTATGAGTCTTTAGTTCCATCCATGTTGCTTCAAATGGCATTATTTTGTTCTTTTTTGTGGCTGAGTAGTATTCCATCGTGTATATATACAATATCTTCTTAATCCATTCATCTGTTGGTGGGCATTTAGTTTGTTTCCATATCTTGGCTATTATGAATATTGTTGCAATGAACAGAGGGTGCATGTATTTTTTTCAAGGAAAGTTTTGTCTGGATATAAGTCCAAGAATGGGATTGCTGGGTTGTATGGTAGTTCTATGTTTCATTTTCTGAGGTACTTCCATATTGTTTTCCATAGTGGTTGTATCCAATGAATCCCCACCAACATACAGGAGGGTACCACTTTATCCACACCCTCTCCAGTAGTTGTGACTTGTTGACTTTTAATAATGGACATTTTAAATAGTGTGAGGTGCTACTTCATGGTAGTTTTGATTTGCAGCTCTCTAATAATCAGTGATGCTGAGCATTTTCTCATGTGCATGTTAGCCATTTGTATGTTTTATTTGGAGAAATGTTTTTTCAGGTCTGTTGCCCTTTTTTCAATAGGGTTGTTGGCTTTTTCACTATTGAGTCATATAAGCTGTTTGTATATTTTAGAGATTAAGCCCTTGTCCATTGCAATTTTTGAAACTATTTCCTCCCATTCTGTTATCCGTCTTTTTGTTTTCTTTTATGGTTTCCTTTCCTGTGCAAAAGGTTGTCATTTTGATTAGGTCCCATTGGTTTATTTCTGCTTGTACTTCTGTTGCCTTAGGAGACCTACCTAAGAAAACATTTTCAGAGTTGACATCAGAGAATGTTTTGCCTGTGTTCTCTTCTAGGAGTTTGATGGTGTCTTGTGTTTACATTTAAGTCTTTTAGCCATTTTGAGTTTATTTTTATGCATGGTGTTAAGGTGTGTTCCAGTTTTATTAATTTCCATGTAGCCATCCGGTTTTGCCAGCACCACCCCCTGAAAAGACTGTCTTTTTTCCATTTTTATATTCTTGCCTCTTTTGTCAAAAATTAGTTAACCATAGGTGTCTGGGTTTGTGTCTGGGTTCTCTATTCTGTTCCATTGGTCTGTATGTCTGTCTTGATACCAGTACCACACTGTCCTGATTACTGTATCTTTGCAATATGCCTGAAGTCTGTGAGAGTTATGCCTCCTTCTTGGTTTTTGTTCCTTAGGATTGCTTTGCTAATTCAGGGTCTTTAATGTTTCCATATAAATTTTTGAATTATTTGTTCTAGATATGTGAAAAATGTCATAGGTAATTTGATAGGGATTGCATTGAATCTATAGATTTATTTGGGTAGCATGATGATTTCTACGGTATTAATTTTTCCAACCCAGGAGAATGGAATATCTTTCCATTTCTTTGAATTCTCTCTAAGTTCATTGCTTAATGTTTTATAGTTCTCAGCATATAAGTCTTTAACCTCCTTGGTAAGGTTTATTCCTATATATTTAACTTTCTGGGGTGAAATTTTAAAAGGTATTATATTTTTTAATTCCTTTTCTAATATTTCATTTTTAGTATGTAGAAATGCAACCAATTTCTGAATGTTAACTTGTACCCTGCTACTTTGCTGAATTTGTTGCTCAATTCAAGTAGTTTTGTCTGGAATATTTAAGATTTTCTTTATATAGTATCATGTCGTCTGCATTCAGTGACAATTTTATCTCTTCTCTTCCAACTTGGACACTTTTTTTTCTTTTGTTTGTCTGACCACTGTGACCAGTACTTCCAATAATACATTGAATAAAAGTGGTGAGAGTGGGCATCCTAGTCTTGTTCCAGATTTTAGGGGGTAGGCTTTCAGCTTTTCCCCCTTGAGTATTATATTTTCTGTTGGTTTTTCACAAATTGCTTTTATTATGTTATGTTCCCTCTATACCCACTTTGGTAAGTGTATCTATCATGAATTGATGTTGGACTTTGTCAAATGCTTTTTCTGTTTCTATTGAGATGATCATGTGGTTTTTGACTTTTCTTAATGTGGTATATGATGTTGATTGATTTGTGTATTTTGAACCATCCTCATGAACCTGGGGTGAATCCCACTTTGTTGTGATGTATAATCTTTTTTTATATGTCGTTGAATCTGATTGGCTAAAATTCTTTGAAATATTTTGCATTTATATTCATCCAAGATATTGGCCTATATTTTTCTTTTTTGGTATTATCTTAAAACTTAAAACTTTAAATGTTCTTTCCCAGGTTGAAACTACTCCCTTTTCTTAAATCCCTTCCTTTTTAAAAATTATAATTTACACTTCTGTTCCCATCAGTGCTTAATATGACTACTTCCAGCCTCAACTCCAAGTTAACTCTCTGAGTACTTATTTTATAATTCATTTTTATTTCAATATTTTGGCTAATATCCCTTAAAACACTGCAAATTTTTGCTCTTCCATGGAGACATCCATCCTGAAGCCAAAATGATTTCTTCTTTATCATTCCCCCTACATAATTGACATCCTTCAGAGAAAAAACCCTACAAATACTGACAACTTTGATTCTCAAGTTTCTCTCTACTCCAATCATTTTGAGGTTTCCTTAAATGTCGCTTTCACAACATTTTAATTTCATTATGTTACTTTCCTTAATAATTGTGTAACTGTCAATTTCTTCAGATTTAGTAGAAATATGATTTCAAAGGCCTCCACTATATATTGCCCATTTTCCTTTCTACTCCTAAAACCATAGCTAAAACCAAGTCTAACTTTCCACTGTTCTCTAAAAAATTGTAAAGAACTCTATGATGACATTATGAGGCACTGCTCTGATTTTAATTCAAGGCAAGTCTATAGGCTCCAGTTGTTTGGAATGTTGCCCTAAGATGGTTTTCAATTGTCAACACATTCAGGTATCACACCAGCTACAAATCTTTCTTGTCCAAGGTAAAAATCTTGCTTTTGTAGACTATACCCATTAACAAGTTAAGGAGGAAGTAAAGAGTGGTACCAGTCATTTAAAAAATATTGATTAAGATATTCTCTACATATCATAAAATGTGATCATTGAAGAGTTCCCATTGTGGCTCAGCAGGTTAAGAACCCAACATAGTGTCTGTGAATATGAGGGTTTTATCCCTGGCCTTGCTCAGTGTGTTAAGGATCCAGCATGCCTAGGTCAATGATGTAGCTCAAATCTGGCATTGCTATGCCTGTGGTGTATGCCAACAGTTGCTGCTCTGATTCAACCCCTAACCCAGAAAATTTCATATGCCATGGGTGTGGCTTTACAAAGAAAAAAGAAAAAAAAAAAAAACAAAGAAATGTCTCAAACCAAGGTCACAAAATAATGTCCTATGTTTTCTTACATATATTTCATAGTTTTTAGCTCTGTGATCCATTTAGGCTTAATACCCTTGCTGAGTTTATAGGTTTGTGTGACATTGAGGATGAGGAAAATGGAATAATTTGTTCCTGAAAACTGATTACTTTCATTCAGTCATTGCCCTATATCATTAAATTCTTAATTATTAATACAGACCACTTTTGTAAAAGTTTTAGAACTGTTTTCTACTTTCCTGTCTAGCATGTAACTGGGATTCATGATGTAAGGATTGTGGTTCAATTCATCCTTTCACTGTGCTCTTGCAATTTTTCTAACAGAGCAGAATTTAGCAGAAGCTAAAATGAGGCTAGGTGCCTCTTTAAACTGTGACTAAAATTATCATTAAAATTCAACTGCACCACAGAATCTTTTAAGTAGTGACAAAGAGCATGTTTCTCAGTTATAGAGCCAGGGCTTATCACATTGAGAAACTATTGAAGCTATTCAAATCCTTTCCGTTTCCCTTATGGATAAAAGAATTATTTTCACATCACCTGCTTCATACAGACTGCATGTAAAGAATCAACACAGCAAAGACCAATTTTAATTTGCTCATCCTAAGGAGAAGCATAAAGACTACATATTGAGATACTGAATTCAAAAGTATACACTGATCTAAAATAGTTTGGCTTTATCTTTCATGAATAACATCACTATATTTACTTAATAACTGCTTAAGGTAGTTTAAGAATATTATAATGTAATGAAGTTAAAAATCTTACATTCTGTCATTTTCAGTGTCAAATATACCCAATGCCAAATATGTCAAATGCCAAATATTTCAAGTCTTACCATACAATTATAAATTTATCAGCAAGGCTCCCTATTACTTTTATATTGCTACTCTAACAAATTACCACAAACTTAGCAGTTTAGTATGGCATCCACTTATTATCTATCTTACAGCTCCATAATTAGAAGTCAGCACAGTGTGGTTTCAATTAGATCCTCTGTGAAGGGCACCACAATGTCTGAGTCAAACGCCAACTGGGCTGGCCTATTTTGCAGAGACTTTATGGAAGAGTCTACTTCCTAATCATTCAGGTTGTCATAAGAATTCATTTCTTTGTAATGGTAATGCATCGGTAAGCAAACAGTATATTGAACCCCTGTAATTCAAAACTTTGATTTCCACTTATGCTACACACCAGAGAAAAAATTTGTAAGGACTCTTATGATTAGATGTGGTACCTTTGGATAATGAGATGGTTTAAAATTTTTAAGGTTAAATAACTGGTAATTCTTATTATATCTACAAAGTCCTTTTTTGCTATATATTAACAAGAGTAGTACCAAGAAGTCAATATTATGGTGGAGAAAATTATTTCTACTACTGGATCTTCACTTGAAATTAACATATTAAATTAAATGTAAAGTTCTATTATTTTAAATGTAGTGACCCAGTAGTCTGTTGATAACAAAATGTAGCTCAGTGAAAGTTGAATTTAGTGATTACTTCTTGGTCCATTTTCTTCCACCTAACCTCCAGCAAGACATATCTAATCCAAGAAAGCAAATGCAGACACTGGGTTTGATATTTACATTTTACATGTACTAGTTAATACCATCAATAGCTACCAAATCATTGGATTTTAGAAGTCACAATTCCCACTTGCTAATAACTTTATGTAATTTTTTAAATGTAAATGAGTTTTAAAAGATTTGTCTTTAGACTGTTAGGAAAACACAGAAGTCTGAAATTTTCTCTTCATATAAGTATATTTAAATGTAAGTATATAATTTATTTTTTTCTAAATAGATTTTTTTGTTTTGTGTTATGTCATTTTATTATTATTATTAAAGTATAGTTGATTTGCAATGTTTCTTTGAGTTCTATTGTATAGTAAAATGACCCAATCACACACATTTTCCTGTGCTGTACAGTAGCATCCCATTTAAATATACTTTATAAAGGACAGTGTGTGCTTTGCTCAAATGAAAGTGAGCAGAATTTGCTTGTAAAAAGGAAAACAATAATTAACACAAAATGAATTTAATTTACCCTACAATTTAGCATCTTAAAGATCATTTCATGCATGCCATATTATAAGCTGAAATAAATAAAACCTATACAAATAGTTTATTTTTCCTCAAAACAGTATTCTTACCTTCACCTTATATATATTCTATTGAAGACATAATAAATAGCACTTAAATATTAGGTTCATTGAAGTTCACTTATTCATTTCTTGAAGTCCAGAGGTGTTAACTCAGCCAGTTCAACATTTATGTATACATCCCACCCACTTTAAAGTTTATGAATGTTTCTGACACAAAAGTTTTCAGTCTTTGCTATACTAATCAAAATAGGAAAATTCAGGTTTGGAAAGTTGAAGACTCTGGATTTTAAGCACTGAAGCTTAAATCTGTCTTATGCTAAGATTCTAGGTTTTAGAAAGTATGCTGGATTTGGTCAGTAGGAGGTAATTGAAAGGCAAATTTAAGGAATAGATAAAGAGTAAGGAATAAAATCCTCTTATATCATGAAATCTTGCCTACATGGAATGTGGAGAAATGGAGCCATCAAGTGATTTATTACAAAAAGTTTAGCAGCCATAAAACAAGATATTAGTTGGTAGGTTGAGGAAGGAAGGAAAGATATGGAAACATTTTTCATTTTGTTATGTTTTCTACTAAGAATGGGAATTATCTAAGAATGTTTGCAGCTGGAGAACAAGCAATAGAGAGAAACAGAATTTTAGAAGAGTCAAAGATGGAGCAATGTCAGAAAAAGAGATAAAAGAGGATAGAAAGAGTTCCTGTTGTGGTGCAGTGGTTAATGAATCTGACTAGGAACCATGAGGTTGTAGGTTTGATCCCTGGCCTTGGTCAGTGGGTTAAGGATCCAGCATTGCCATGAGCTGTGGTGTAGGTTGCATGCGCGGCTCAGATCCCACATTGCTGTGGCTGTGGCATAGGCCAGCGGCTACAGCTCTGATTAGACCCCTAGTCTGGGAACCTCCATATGCCATGAGCGTGGCCCTAGAAAAAGCAAAAAAAAAAAAAAAAAAAAAGACAAAAAAAAATAAAATAAAAGAAGTTAGAATCAAGAAACTTGAGTGAAGACAGTTTCTGTTTCTGTAGAAAAGAGGATATCATTTATACAAAAGAGGAAAATGAGGGTTTGTCATATTGAAGCACAAGAAAATTGATTTGATAGGCTTGCATTACGTAGACTTCTCTAGATGAAGTTAAGAGATAAGAGGATCTATAGGAAACTGTTTTTGCAGTTTATAGAAGCTAACAAGTTGTGACAACTTCCACATATAATTAGAAGATTGATTATCTTATTTGTTACAAGTTTAAGTATACAGTGAGACTGAGTGTAAATCTATCATTTAAACTCTATTGAGATAAATTTAGTACAATATTAAATAGCACATTTAGTGCAAAATTCAATGTTTTTTAGTATATGTGCATAATTATGAACAGTCACTACAATCTAATTCTGTCATTTACAACACTCCAGAAAAGGCCCCGGTAGTCGTCATTACATATTTTCCTCCCCTTTTCTCACTTCCCTGCCTCAGCCCCAGGCAATTACTAATCTATTTTTGGTCATCATTGTTCCTATTTATGACATTTCAATTAAAAAGAATCATAAAGTATGTAGTCTTTTGTGATAGCTTTTTTCACACAGTGTAGTTGTTTCAAGATTTACCACATGACAGCATATATATAGGACTTCCTATTTCTGAATAATAATATACTGTATGAATATACAATAATTTGTTTATCAATTTGCCAGTTGTATGTTTAGATTGTTTACAATTTTGGGTTTTTAATAAATAATACTGCTATTAACATTTGCTATAAATTTTCTGTTATTATGTTTCACTTCTCTTAGATATATACTTAGGAATGAATTGCAGAGTAATGTGGTAATTCTATATCTATCTTTCCCTTTTGTATAAAGTATTTAATGTCTCTGAGGTTCATGTTCCCACACTTCAAATGAATGCAATAATTGGACCTACATCATAGGGTTTGGGGGAGGATTAGATTCCATAAGAACATAAAACTTGGCACACAATTAGTTAGTAAGTGATTAACCTTATTTTTACAACATGAATGGGTATAGTAAAAACAAAACAAATGTCTAGTATCTCTGAGGGGTGTGTGTGTGTGTGTGTGTGTGTTTGAGAGAGAGAGAGAGGATTGAGACTGAAGTTTGCCAGGAGACAAATGCATGAGAAATTCATGAGAGTGAAATGCATAAGAACGGCAAAGCTGTGGAACTTGCACACAATTTCTGCCATGGAAATTGGATTGCTGTATTTTAAATATTTCTCTTTAGAATTTCTTACTGGTAGATATGTGTTTCAATTTTCAATTAGGTGTTATGTCTCACCCATTCACTCTCATCTTTTTCTCCATCATAAACCATCCAGTAACACTTACTTGGTAAATTTCTGGCCAGTTTTTGGCTCAGCTTTCATCCTGATAATGACACTCACTCCCTCTGTTTTACCTTTTTTTCTGACCATTGGCATTTTCATGTCTATTCTAAAGTTTTGGCAGGCAAACTAAATTCCTCTCCTCCACTTTTCCAGAACATTCTTAAGAAATGGATATGGGAAAGAGAATAATGCATGTATTCTTTTCTAATAAACACATTACTTTCCTCTATAATTTTCATCTTGTTATCAAATTCCACTTTTTCTTTTCTTCCTTCCCACCTTCCTTCCTTTCTTTCTTTTCTCTCCTTTCCTTTTTTATTTTCCCCATACCTGGCATGTGGAAGTTTGTGACCCAACCCAAGTCACAGTTGTGGTTTGTGTCACAGCTGGGTCAATGGTGTATCTTTAATCCACAGTACTGCAAAGGAACTTCCAAATTTCCTTCTTTCAAAGCAGGCAAAAATCAGGGCCCAGATTCTATTCACTTGTCCTTGTGGTTATGATTTGGTGCTTTCACCACTACTGCAGAGAGTTTTGATCCTCCATCAGGGAACTATAATCTTGCTTCAAGTCACTGCTCATTGCTGCCTCCTCAAGATGAAGGTAATAGTAAAGATATAAAACAGTGATAGAATATCACAAGTGATGGAAGGTTACAAGTGGCACTTCAATGAGACCTATACTAGCTGTGTGGTCAGTACCAAACTACTGTTACTACTGCAGGAACGTGGCTGCCATCTTGGAGATGGATGAGCCTCTCCAGAAGGATTTCATCATCTTCAAGGCCACTCTGCAAGAGACATGGGGCATCCCCTCCAGCCATGGCTGAATACTTCCTGTGACCCATTCTGCCCCTGCCCCCACTCCAGCCCTTCTGGTCCCCTGCCCACTGTGACTCTGCCTTCTTCAGACAGAGACTGGGTATGGTAGGTAGGGGGGAACTGTCACTGACTTTGCTTCCCCCCAAAAGAGGGCATTTCAATGGTGAGGACTTTTCTGGAGAGGCTCAGGGCCTCAGTTCCATGTTCCTCCTCCTGTGTCCCCTCTTGAACCATGAAGTTTCCAATAATTTTGTTATTTTTTCTTTCCTTTTGTTCGGTTTGCTTTTAGATAAAAATTTTGAGGAAAACAGGGGAAAAAAGAAAAAAAAATTCTAATAAAAGAAGAAAAATTATAAAAAAAGAGATTGAAATTTGTGTGTTTGTATTTGCTCAATCTAAAGTATTTCTCACAGGGTGTTCTTACATAGGACCTTGAGTCATTACAGAACTAAGATGTCTGTTCAAAGATTATTATATTTTGACTATTGGCATTTCCTACATTATGGTGCTTATTTCCTTCAGTTCCTCGTGGTGCTTATAACTTTTCTGGATTATATTCAAGCTCCTTTACCTAGTGAAGAAAGCACTTTTTTGCTTTTGCCTCCCTTTCCTTCTTCAGACTCCATAAGCCATACTTTAAATGAAATGAAGAACTTCCTGTCCCTTCTGAGCACTGCTGCATGTTCTCCTCCTCTCCAAATCTTGGCACATGCTGCTACCTCTCCTAGGAATACCCTTCCTGGGGGCTTAAACATCATCTTGAGAAGGACACTTCAAATTAAGAGAGAGTAAAACATAGTACCACATTACCTCAGATTAATATTAATAAATGACATTAGATAAATTATATATCAAGTACAAATTAATTCCATAAAGATATACAAGCTGTCAAGGGATACTTCTTAGCACATTCACATTTTTTTTTTTAACTTGAGCTGTTTAGCCTCCCAATTGTTCTCATTTCCTCCAGTGACTTGCTGAATGCCCTTCCTCCAACCCTCTATAAACTGTTTCCTCCCTCCTATGTGCAGGCAACAAAGTAATTGCTGCTCCACTTATATTCTTTCATTGGCTCCCAGAATGAACATAAATGTCTTGGTGTGTCCACCCCACTCCATGATCTCACTTCTATTTAAGGTTAATATTTCATCATGTTCTATGTGCAGGTTGAAATTTTAGCCAACCTGTTCTATCTTCATTCATGACTGTGTATTTGCACATTCTTCTTCTTTCTAGGATTCTTCCACATGGTATTCCAAGAACTAGATACCTGCAGTAAATAAAATAAAGCTTCTGATTTTGGCAACTGAATCAGTTACCAAATATATCTGCTCATATCACTTTATTGTATTATAGCATTTTCTGCTGTATTACTCATTATATATACCGTTTGTATTCTCTATATGGGAGTTTCTAGAGTATGAAGGTTTTATGTTCTTTACCTATTAAGAACTTTCTATACAGTCTGGCACATAAATAGAAGAATTGGAATTAGATTACCTTTTGCAGCTCTTTCTCCTTTAACGCTATGTTGATAAAATAAATTAGGGGAGTTCCCATCGTGGCGCAGTGGTTAACAAATCCGACTAGGAACCATGAGGTTGCGGGTTCGATCCCTAGCATTGCTCAGTGGGTTAAGGATCTGGTGTTGCCATGAGCTGTGGTGTAGGTCACAGACGCGGCTCGGATCCCGAGTTGCTGTGGCTGTGGTGTAGGCTGGCAGCTACAGCTCCAATTAGACCCCTAGCCTGGGAACCTCCCTATGCCGCGGGAGTGGCCCAAGAAATGGCAGAAAGACAAAAAATAAATAAAATAAATAAATAAATAAATTAGGAAAAATTCTTTGCATTATTTCCAAACTGTAAATACAGGTTATATATATATATATATATATATATATATATATATATATATATATATATGGGGAGTGTATGTTTAAAACAATTGTAGAAACACTGAAACAATCTTTTTTTTTTTTTTTTTTTTTTTTGTCTTTTTGCTATTTCTTGGTCCGCTCCCGCGGCATATGGAGGTTCCCAGGCTAGGGGTCCAATTGGAGCTGTAGCCGCCGGCCTACGCCAGAGGCACAGCAACGCAGGATCCAAGCCGTGTCTGCAACCTACACCACAGCTCACGGCAACACAGGATCGTTAACCCACTGAGCAAGCGCAGGGACCGAACCCGCAGCCTCATGGTTCCTAGTCGGATTCATTAACCACTGCGCCACAACAGGAACTCCCCACAATCAGTTTTTGACATTGGTATGACAGATGTTCAATCATGTGTCCTATTTACTTTTTGGTATCACCATTTACATGGGCATGAAATCATGAATTTTATGACTCTAGAGTTCAAAGTCACTTCTGTTATAGTTGTACTGAGAAAAAATACAAATAAAGCAAAAAAAATCTATGAAATTTTGAAGAAGTGGTGCATTATTAATTACACTTTGCTTGAATTATCTTTGGATAATTTTTTTCCTTGATGAAAATATATTGATATATTGTTGAAAAATTCTCATTTTTTTGCCTTTTTAGGGCTGTACCCACAGGATATGGAAGTTCTCAAGTTAGGGGTAAAATCAGAGCTGTAGCTTCCAGTCTAAACCACAGCCACAGCAACATGGGATCTGAGTCACATCTGCAAACTACACTGCAGCTCGTTGCAAAGTCTGATCCTTAATCCACTGAGTGAGGTCAGGGATTTCACCCATGTCCTCATGGATACCAATCAGGTTTGTTACCACTGAGCTACAATAGAAACTCCACAAATTTCTTGTCTTAATATATGTTCACCACGCTCCCTCATGCTTTGTAATTAAAGGGAACACAAACCCAGTGGCTTATAGTTATATGAATTTAGCAGGACTAAAACCAGCAGAGATAATCTAGTTGAACTGTCAGTCAAAGAATATTCCCCATGTAAAGAACCCACTACAACTGTCAATTCGGCTAACTCAGAAGTTAGATCATAATTGTATGTGACATCAATTTGGTTTTATTTTCATAGTTCTATCAAAAAGACTATCTTTTTTATGTGGCTTCACAATGTGCTTTTTTCTTGGGGATGGTGGTTCACATAGCATATAGACTTTCCAGACCAGGGATTTAACCAACACCACAGCAGTGACAATGCTGGATCCTTAACCAACTGAGCCACAAGGGAACTCCCTCACTGTATCCTTCATTTATTGGTGTGAAGATTGTTCCTTTTTAATCCTGTATTTGTTCCATGAAAATAGACATAATACATTTCACATCCCTTTCAAAAGACAGCATTTTCAAATATTTGATTACCTGTCACATTCTTTTCTTCCATATTTCAACATAAATCAACTGAATGCACAAATGTTTTATAAACTTCTCCCTCTCTTGGGTAAAAACTTGGATAAAGTGACATAACCCAGAAAAAATACCAGTAACTTATATTAACTATTACATATTAAAGAATATGGCAGCTACTATAATGCACATTCAAAAGGATAGTCATTAGGTGTTTGACAGCTTTACCTGCAGCAGTCATGTGGGAACCAGTTCATCCATTTGGAATGGGCTAACTGCTTAAAAAGATTAACTGTTTTAGGCAGGCAAAGACAGGTACATTGCTATCAACTAAAGCGCATAAACTGACAACCCTTTTATTCTTAACTAGTTGATAAATACAAAACATGGATATCAGGGAGAGTGCAGAATTTTACTCTAGAAATGTTTATCTGGATTGATTATTACTGAGAGCATCCAAGACAATATAAAAAAATAATTGCGTGGATCAACAGAGTTGAATAGTTGGGGATATCCAAGATTTCACAAGAATTGAATGAAAAAAAGGCAAGAGAGACAAGAATATAAGAAAAAAGGTAGTATATGTAAATATTAGAGAAATTATTCCTATATATGACCTGAATTTCATCCATTCAGGTACCATAGGATGTGGCACAAAATATATTTTTTAAAAGCCTGGGGTAATATAAGAAATAAAAGGAATCCAAGCTGGAAATGAGGAAATAAAACTGTCACTGTTTGCAGATGGCATACTGTAAATAGAAAATCCTAAATATATTACCCAAACATTTTTAGAATTAATAAGTCAATTCAGTTAGTTTGCAGGATATAAAATCAATATGTAGAAATCTGTTGCATTTCTATATACTATAACCAACCAGTTCTTAGGGTTTTCTATATATATAGTATCATGTCATCTGCACACAGTGACAGCTTTAACTCTTCCTATTTTGATGCCATTTATTTCTTTTGTTTGTCTGATTGCTCTGGCTAGGACTTCCAATACTATGTTGAATAACGGTGGCAAGAGTGGACGTCCTTGTCTTGTTCCATATTTTAGGGGGAAGGATGTCAGGCTTTCTCCATTGAGTAGTGTATTTGCTGTGGGTTTGTCATAAATGGCTTTGATTATGTTCAGGAATGTTCCCTCTATACCCACTTTGGTAAGAGTTTTGAGCATGAAGGGATGTTGGACTTTGTCAAATGCTTTTTCTGCCTCTATTGAGATGATCATGTGGATTTTGACTTTTCTTTTTTAATGTGCTGTATGACAATTGCTTGATTTGTGTGTGCTGAACCATCCTTGTGAACCTGGAATGAATCCCACTGGGTTATGGTATAGGGTCTTTTTGATATGTTGTTGGATTCGGTTGGGTAAAATTTTTTTTGAGAATTTTTGCATCTAAATTCATCAAAGATATTGGACTATATTTTTATTTTTTGGTAGTATCTTTGTCTGGTTTTGGAATTGGGCTGATGTTGGCATAACAGAATATCTTTGGGAGTATTCCTTGTTCTTCAAACTTTTGAAAAATTTTAAGGAGGATGGGTATAAGTTCCTTTTTGTATGTTTTGTAGAATTCACCTGTGAAGCCATCCGGTCCTGGACTTCTGGTTGTAGGGAGTGTTTTTATGATATATTCAATTTCATTTCTAGTGATTGGTCTGTTCAGTTGATCTATTTATTCTTGATTCAGTTTTTGCAGGATGTAAGTCTCTAGAAAGTTGTCCATTTCCTCTAGGTTGTCAAATTTGTTAGCATATAATTGTTCATAGTATTCGCTCATGTTTTTTTTTTTTTTTGTATTTCTGTTGTATCCATTGTGACTTCTCCCTTTTCATTTCTAATTTTGTTTATTTAGGTTTTTTTCTCTCATCTTCTTGGTGAGTCTAGCCAGAGGTTTGTCAATTATGTTTACCTTTTCAAAGAACCAGCTCTTGGTTTTATTGATTTTTCTACTGTTTTTTTTTAATCTGTATTTGATTTACTTCCTCTTTGATATTTATGATTTCCTTCCTTTTGCTGACTTTAGGTTTTGTTTGTTGTTTTCTTCTAATTCATTAAGGTGGTGGGTTAAGTTGTTGATGTGAGATTTTTTTCTTCTTTATTGAGGAATACCTGTATTACCATAAACTTGCCTCTGAGAACTGCTTTTGCAGCATCCCATAGATTCTGAGTGGTTTGACTTCATTATCATTTGTCTCAAGGTATTTTTTAATTTCCTTCTTGTTTCCTCATTGACCAATTTATTTTTTAGTGGCATGTTTTTTAATATCCATGTGGTAAAATTTTTCTCATTTCTTTTCCTGTGGTTGATTTCTATTTCATGTTATTGTGGTCAGAGAAGATACTTGAAATAAATTCTATGTTCATAAATTTGTTTAAGTTAACTTTGTGCCCCAATAGGTGATCAATCCTTGAGAATATTCCATATGAACTTGAGTAGAATGTGTATTCTGATGTTTTTGGATGTAATGTCCTGAAAATGTTGATTAAGTCTTGGTTTATTATTGTGTCCTTTAAGATTTCAAGTAGCAGGATATAAGAATAACATTCAGCAATCAGGAGTTCCCATCCTGGCTCAGTGGTTACTGAGTCTGACTACAAAGCATGAGGTTGTAAGTTTGATCCCTGGCCTCACTCAGTGGTTAAGGACATGGAGTTTCTGTGAACTGTGGTGTAGGTTGCAGACATGGCTCAGATCCTGCATTACTATGGCTCAGGTGAGGGTGGTGGCTACAGCTCCAATTAGACCCCTAGCTTGGGAACGTCCATATGCTACAGGTGCAGCCTTAAAAAAGGCAAAAAGACCAAAAATTCAGAATTCAGTCACATATCCATATATTAGCAATGAAATATCAGAAAAGGAATACAAAAACACAATAATGTTTAAAATTATACTCCAAAAATCAAATACCTGGGAATACTCCCAACCAAGAAGGTAAAAGAATTATATGCCAAGAACATTAATCTAGGAAATTAAAGAAGATGTAAAGAAATGGAAATATATTCCATGTTCCTATTGAAAAAACTATTGTAAAATTAGCCATACTACCCAAAGCAATCTACAAATTCAATGCAATCACTATCAAATTACCCAAGACATTTTTCACAGAACTACAGCAAACAATCCAAAAATTTATATGGACCTACAAAAGACCAAGAATTCCAAAGCAATCCTGAAGAACAAAAACCAAGCAGGAGGCATATCTCTCCCAGACTTCAAGAAATATTACAAAGACACAGTCATCAAGACTGTGTGGTATCAAACAGACAGACAGACCAATGGAACAGAATAGAGAACCCAGAAATAAACCTAGACACCTATGGTCATTAATCTTTGACAAAGGAGGCAAGAATATAGAATGGGAAAAAGAAAGTCTTTTCAGCAAGTATTGCTGGGAAACCTGGACAGCTGCATGGAAGTTAATGAAACTAGAACAGACCCTCACACCATGCACAATAATAAACTAAAAATGTATGAAAAAGTTAAACATAAGACAAGACCCCATCACATTCCTGTAAGAGAACATAGGCAACACATTCTCTGACAGCAACCTTACAAATGTCTTCTCAGGTCATTCTCCCAAGGCAACAGAAATAAGAGCAAGAATAAACCAATGGGAGCTAATCAAACTGACAAACTTTTGCACAGCAAAGGAAACCGAAAAGAAACTAAAAAGACAACACAGAATTGGAGAAAATAGTTTCAAATGATGCAAAGGACAAGGGCTTAATCTCTAGGATATACAACAAATTATACAACTCAACAGCAAAAAACCAACAACCCAATTGAAAAATGGGCAAAAGACCTGCATAGACAATTATTCAAGGAAGATATACAGATGGCCAACAAGCATATGAAAAAATGCTCAACATCCCTGATTTTTAGAGAAATTCAAATCAAAACTACCATGAGATACCATTTCACACCAGTAAGAATGGCCATCATTAATAAGTACACAAATAACAAATGCTGGAGGGGGAACCTCCTGACCTGTTGGTGGGAATGTAAGCTGGCAAAACTGCTATTGAGAACAGTATGGAGGTATCTCAGAATACTATACATAGAACTATCATGTGACCCAGCAGTCCCAGTCTTGGGCATATATCCAGACAAAACTTTCCTTGAAAAAGACACAAGCATCCTCATGTTCATTGCAGCACTATTCACAAGAGCCAAGACATGGAAACAACACAAATGTCCATTGACTGATGATTGAATCCGGAAGATATGGTATATATTCAGCCATAAAAAAAGAACAAAATTATGCCATTTGCTGCAACATGAATGGAACTAGAGACTCTCATACTGAGTGAAGTACGTCAGAAAGAGAAAGACAAATACCATATGATAGCACTCATATCTGCTATCTAATATACAGCAGAAATGAACCTTTCCACAGAAAAGAAAATTATGGACTTGGAGAATAGATTCATGGTTGCTAGGGGGGAGGGGAAGGCATGGGATGGATTGGGAGCTTGGGGTTAATAGATGCAAACTATTGCTTTTGGAATGGATTAGCAATGAGATCCTGCTGTGTAGCACTGGAATCTATGGCTAGTCACTTATGATGGAGCATGGTAATGGGAGAAAAAAGAATGTATACATGTATGTGTAACTGGGTCATCACACAGTACAGTAGGAAAAAATGTCTTGGGTAAATAACAATAAAAAAAAGAAGAAATAGGATGGAGGAAATCACAATTGGAAAGCAATCACTTAAAGCAGTATACCAAACAAAAAGGAGTAGAAAAAAGGAACTATTGGAAAAATGACAATAAACCCAAGGAACAAGAAAGCGACAAACATGAAGATGTTATAAAAGGACTTCAAAATCATAAAATGTGGGGAAGAACATTAAAACAATCTAGATTTTTTTTAGAATGTATTTGAGTCTGTAGGACTATCAGGGCAAAGCAAGCAGATATTGGAAGGGGTTAACATACTTGAAAAACAGGGCAATCACAAATCCAAACCAAATGTAACATCTACAAAAACTAAAATGAAGACGAAACAGGCATAAAATAAAAAGAAGTCATCCAACCAAAATGAGAAAGGAACAAAGTAGAGACATAGAATCGCTGGAAAACAAGGCTTAAAATGGCAATGAATACATATTTATCAATAATAACCCTAAATATCAATGGACTGAATGCTCCAATCAAAAGACATAGAGTGGCAGACTGAGTAAAATACAGGAGCCTATATTTTCTTAGACTAGAGGAGACTTACCTTAGGCCAAAAAACACATCTAATTTGAAACTAAGGGGATAGGAAATATACTTCATGGGGATGGAAAAGTCAGGAAATCAGCAGTTGCAATACTCATATCATACAAAATAGACTTTAAAACAAAGACAATAAAAACAGACAGAGAAGGACATATTTAATAAAAGGATCCTTTCAAGAAAAGGATATTACACATATCAATACATAGGAGCACATAAATATATATAACAAATACTAACAGACATAAAAGGCCAAATTGATGGGAATACCGAAAGAAGAGAAGACTTTAACACCACACTCATATCAATGGAGAGATGCTATTGACAGAAAATCAACAAGGCAACAGATATCTTAAATGATATAGTAGAAAAGTTAGACTCATTTGGCATTTTCAGGACATTACTTACAAAAAAAAATCAGAATATACATTATTTTAAAGTGCACATGGAACATTCTCAAGGATTGAATACATAATGGGGCACAAAACTAAATGACAAATTTAATAGTATAGAAATTATTTCAAGTATCTTCTCTGACCACATTGCATGAAACTAGAAATCAAATATAGGAAAAGAAAGGAGAAAAATGACTGCACGAAGAATAAAAAAACATGCTACTAAAATGGCAATGGGTCAATGAGGAAATCAAAAAGGAAATTAAAAATAACTCTAGACAAATGATAATGAAAAGACAACCATTCAAATCTATGGGATGCTATAAAAGCAGTGCTTAGAGGGATATTCATAGCAATACAGACCTTCCTCAAAAAAGAAGAAAAATATCAAATCGACAACTTAACCCAACACCTGAACAAATTAGAAAAAGAAGAACAAAGAAAACCTAAAGTCAGCAGAAGGAAGGAAATTACAAAATCAGAGAGGAAATCAATAAAATAGAGATTTAAAAAACAATAGAAAAAAATCAATGAAACCAAGAGCTGGCTCTTCAAAAGGGTAAACCAAATTTACAAACCTCTGGCCAGACTCAAAACAAGAGATAAAGAACTCAAATAAATAAAATAATAAATGAAAAGTGAGAAATCTAAATGGATATTGCAGAAATACAAAAATACATAAGAAAGTACCATGAACACTATATGGTGACAGATTTGACAACCTAAAATAAATGGACAACATTCTAGAGACATACAGCCTGCCAAAACTGAATCAAGAAGAAATAGATTAATTGAATAGACGGATCATTAAAAGTTAACTTGAATAAAAACCCTCCCTACGAACAAAAGATGTCTTCACAGGCAAATTCTACCAAACATACAAAGAAGCAATTATACCCATCCTTCTAAAGAAGGAACATGCCCAAAGACATTCTATGAAGCCACCATCACCCTAATACCAAAAGCAGATTAAGATACTACCATATGCACCCATATGTTCATTGCAGCACTATTCACCAAGACATGGAAACAACCTAAATATATAATGACAGATGAGTGGATTGATAAGAACTGGTACATAGACAAAATGGAAAACTACTCAGCCATAAAATGGGAGAAAATAATGGAATTTGCAGCAACATGGATGGGATTAGAGATTCTCATACTAAGCGAAGTAAGTCAGAAAGAAAAAGACAAATAACATATTGTATCACTTATATCCAGAATCTAATATACAGCACAAATTAACCTATCTACAGAAAAGAAACAAACTTATAGATATGGAGGACAGACTTGTGGTTTCCAAGTGGGAAGGGGAGGGATTGGGATGGAGTAGAGTTTGGGGTTAGTAGATTCAAACTATTTTATTTGTTATGAATAAGCAATGATATTCTCCTGTATAGCACAGGGAACAATATATGATCACTTGTGATGAAACATGATGGAGGATAATGTGAAAAAAGAATGTATATGGATGTATAGCTGGGTCACTTTGCTGTATAGCAGAAATTGACAGTACATTTTAAATCAAGTATAATTTTTTTAAGAAAATAATTTATCTTTAGAAAATAATTAATGAGGACAGATATTTGTACACATGTGGTTTATTGCTTAGTGTTGGCAACATCCTAAGTGTCAGGAAATAGAAAATTAATAAGGAAAGAAATATATTGTGGCCAGTGAAAAAATATTTTTGAAGATTATTTAATTTTCATACAATAGAATATTTGGATATAAATTTAGCATTCTGCATACACACATATTAAAGAATCATTCTAATGTCCACTCCACCTCTATAAATATCATGGTATGGCTCTAATGTCCCAGAAGAGTAAAGTCTACATGTGGAGGGTTGCCAGTGGGTCCTGATATTGGTGACTATCTTTTCTTCCCAGGCAAACAAGTAGACTTGTATTCTAGCCTCCTTTGCAGTTAAATGTTGCTTAACTGCAGTACCTCCCTCTTCCACTGTCCATGTGAAGTATTTTTGTCATTCATGATACCTACTGATTGTATTTGCCGCCCAAAGTATCTGAATGATTTTTTCCCTATTAGTTCTGTCATCAATTTAGATTTTATCTTCTGTGATATCTCCTTAGTATGTGGCCTTATTGTGCAAGTGAGCCTCAATTGGTTAATTTTGAGAATTTTGAATTGAGCCTAGACCATTCCTCTAAATGAACTATAATTCCCAATGAGTATTTATAAGCTATTTCAGGTTTCTCAGATATATATGTCATCAGAGGTCCCCAAGTCTTCTCTTTATTTCAAACCCCAGAGGAATCCACAGCCATCCACAGCCAGAGGCTCTCTACGTGACTCTCACCTGGGTCCAGTGAGAAGGGGTTGGGAGAGCCAGGCTGAGGACCATTGTCCTGAGGAGCCTAGCTGCTTTCCATAGCCTGTGACATGCAAAGCGCTTTGAGTGCAAAACCCAGGATGTTTCTGACATAGCAGAGAGAATATGGGGTCAAGCAGAGGCCAGTAAGATCTCGTGGCAAGTATTTTGACCTCATTCCAAGGCAATGAATGAGAATTCTGTTTCTCTACACCTTTCCAGCATCTGGTGTTGGCAGAGAAGATATACTTTGAGAGGAATTTTCTAGAATCCCTCCATAGCTCATGTCGGCCATCCTCACCTGATTCAATTTCCACAGCATCAGAGAAAAAGTATATCTGGCTGCAACAATTTTTGTACAGTCCAACAAAAAAGGACACTGCAGTGCATTTTCATAATATAGTGACCTGAATTTTCCAGGAGAGACTGTAGTGCATCAGGTCTATTTTACAGCTTTAACACATACATTTTATAGTAAAGGAAGTGAAAAATCTTGAAATAAGATTTCTCGGAGATGGGATTAAGATGGCAGAATAGAAGACAACTTCTCTCCTAAAAACAACAGAATTCACAAATAAAGATTGAGCATCTTCACCCAAAAGGACCAGAAACCTTAAGAAAGATATCCTGCTCCAGAAGAAAAAGAGGAGGACACATCAAGAGGTAGGAGGGGCAATTTCATGATATAAACAACCCCATACCTCCTGGGTGGGAAGCCCCACAGACTGGAAACTAACTGGTTCACAGAGACTCACCTACAGGAGTAAGAGTTCTTAGCCCCACATCAAAATGTCATGTGTGGGGATCTGACATGGGGAGAAAATTCCCTGGAGCATCTGGCATTGAAGGCCAGTGGAGCTTCTGCACATGAGCTCCACAGGACTGGGGGAAACAAAACAGAGGCCCCATTCTTAAAAGGCACACACAGACCTTCACATGCACTGGGTCCCAGGGCAAAGCAAAATCTCCATAGGGATATGGGTCAAACCTGACTGAAGATCTGTGAAGACATCCTGGGAAAACAGGGGTGAATATGGCTTGTTGTGAGGGAAGGACATTGAAAGCAAAGCTCTCCAGAATATTCATCAGTCTGCCTTTCTTTCCAGGTGGACATTTTGGGAAAATCTGGCCCCACCTGTCAATCAGCACTGAGAAGCACCAGGGCAAACAACCACCCTCAGTAAACAGGCTGCCTAAAGACCTCTCAGACACACAGCTGCCTCTAGTCTCATCCAGAGTCTAAGCCCCACCCAACAGAGGGATTAGAATCAGCTCCACCTACCAGTAGGCAGGCATCAGTCCCTCCCATCAGGAAGATCATAGCAAGTCCCCAAACTACCCATCACAAGGGGGGCAGACACCAGAAGTAAGAGAGGCTACAAATCTATTATCTGTAGAAAGGTCACAACACCAAAAACGTATAAAAATGAAAAGACAGAGAACTATAATTCAGACGAGGGAGAAAGGAAAACCCCCAGAAAATCAGGGAAGTGATGAGGAGATTCTCAGCCTCCAGGAAAAAGACTATAGACTGTTGATGTTGAAGATGATGCAAGACATTGGAACTAAACTGAAGGCAAAGATGGATAACTTACAGGAAACATTGAGCAAAAGGATAAAGATATAAAAGGTAAGCAAGAAGAGATGGGAAATACAATAACTGAAATAAAAAATTCACTAGAAGCAACTAACAGCAGAATACAGGAGGCAGAAGAACGAATAAGCGAGGCAGAGGACATATTAGTGGAAATAACGGATGTGGAACAGAAAAGAGAAAAAAGATTGAAAAGAAATGAAGAGAGTCTCAGAGAACTCTGGGACAATGTTAAATGCACCAACATCTTTATTATAGGGATGCCAGAAGGAGAAGAGAGAGAGAAGGGGACAGAAAAAAATATTCCAAGAGATAATAGTGAAAAACTTCCTAACATGGGGAAGGAATCACTCACTCAAATCCAGGAAGCACAATGAGTACCATATAAAATAAATACAAGGAGGAACACCCTGAGACATATATTGATCAAACTGACCAAAATTAAAGACAAAGAGAAAATCTTGAAAGCAGCTAGGGAAAAGAAACAAATAACATACAAGGAAACCCCAATAAGGTTACCGGCAGATTTTTCAGCAGAAACTCTGCAGGCCAGAAGGGAGTGGCATGATATAATTAATGTGATGAAAGGAAAAAACCTCCAACAAAGATTTCTCTACCCAGCACGTCTCTCATTCAGATTTGAAGGAGAAATCAAAACCTTCACAGATAAGTAAAAGCTGAGAGAATTCAGCAACACTAAACCAGCCTTACCACAAATACTAAAGGACCTTCTCTAGGCAGAAAAGAACAAGAGAAGAAGGAAAGAAAAAAAGCAACAAAAACAAATCCAAAGCATTCATAAAAATGGCAATAAGAACATACATATTGGTAGTCACCTTAAATGTTAATGGACTAAACACCCCAACCAAAAGACATAGACTGGCTAAATAGATACAAAAACAAGACCCATATATATGCTGTCTTCAAGAGACCCACTTCACTTCTAGGGACACATACAAATTGAAAGGGAGAGAATAGAAGAAAATATTTCATGGAAATGGGGATCAAAAGAAGCTGGGGTAGTAATACTCATATCAGAAAAAATAGCCTTTAAAATGAAGAATATTTTAAGGGATAAAGAAGGTCATTACTATAAAGATCAAAGGATCAATTCAAGAAGATATAATGATTTTAAATATCTACACACCCAACACAGGTTCACCACAATATATAAGGCAACTGCTAACAACCTTAAAAGGACAAATCACCAATAACACAATAATGGTGGGAGACTTTAACACCCACTTACAGCAATGGACAGATCATCCAGACAGAAAATCAATAAGGAAACACAGGCCCTGAATGATGCATTAGACCAGATGGACTTAATAGATATTTATAGGACATTCCATCCAAAAGCAACTGAATACACATTCTTCTCAAGTGCACATGGAACATTCTCTAAGATTGATCACATCCTGGGCTAAAATCCAACATTGGCAACTTTAAGAAAATTGAAATCATATCAAGCATCTTTTCGGACCATAACATTATATGATTAGAAATCAACAACAAGAAAAAAACTGCAAAAAACAAATACGTGGAGATTAAACAACATGCTACTAAACAACCAATGGATCACTGAAGAAATCAAAGAGGAAATTGAAAAATACATAGCAGCAAATGACAACAAAGATACGACACTCCAAAACCTATGGGATGCAGCAAAAGCCTTTCTAAGAGGAAAGTTTACAGCAATACAAGCCCACCTCAGGAAACAAGAAAAAGCTCAAATAAACAAGCTAACTTTCCATCTAAAGCCACTCAAGAGAGAAGAACAGACAAGACCAAAAGTTATTAGAAGGAAAAAAACCATAAAGATCAGAGCAGAAATCAATGAAATAGAAACAAAGAAAACCATAGCAAAGATCAATGAAATGAAAAGCTGGTTCTTTGAAAAGATCAACAAAATTGATAAACCCTTAGCCAGACTTATCAAGAAAAAAAGAGAGAGGACTCAAATCAATAAAAATTATAAATGAAAAAGGAGAAGTGACAAAGGACATCACAGAAATGCAAAGGATCGTAAGAGACTACTCTATGCAACTATATGCCAATAAAACAGAAAACCTAGAAGTAATGAACAAATTCTTAGAAAAGTACCATCTTCCAAGACTAAACCAAGATGAAATAGAAAAGATGAATGGACCAATCACAAGAACTGAAATTGAAACTGTGATTAAACAACTTCCAACAAACAAAAGTCCAGGACCAGATGGCTTCACAGGTGAACTCTATTGAACATTTAGAGAAGAGCTCACACCTCTCCTTTTGAAACTATTTCAAAAAATTGCAGAGGAAGGGATACTCCCAAACTCATTCTATGAAGCCATCATCACCCTGATACCAAAACCAGACAAAGACCCCACGAAAAAGGAAACCTACAGACCAATATCACTGATGAACATTGATGCAAAGATCCTCAATAAAATACTAGCAAACCTCATCCAACAATACATTAAATGGATTGTACATCATGATCAAGTGGGATTTATCCCTGGGAAGCAAGGGTTCTTCAATATCTACAAATCCACCAGTGTGATACACCACATTAACAAACCGAAGAATAAAAACCATATGATCCTCTCAATGGACACAGAAAAAGCCTTTGACAAAATCCAACACTCATTTCTGATAAAAACCCTTCAAAAAGTGGGCATAGCAGGAATCTACCTCAACGTCATAAAGGCCATATAAAACAAACCCACAGGGAACATCATTCTCAATTGTGAAAAGCTAAAAGAATTCATGCTGAGATCAGGAACAAGACGAGGATATCCACTCTTGCCACTCCTCTTCAACATAGTTCTGGAAGTCCTAGCCACAGCAATCAGAAAAGTAAAAGAGATGAAAGGAATCCAAATTGGAAAGGAATAAGTAAAACCATCACTATTTGCAAATGACATGATACTATAAGTAGAGAACCTAAAGATTCTACCAGAAAACTCTTAGAGCCCATCCGTGAATTTGGCAAAGTCGCAGGATACAAAGTTAATACACAGAAATTGATGGCATTTCTATACACTAACAATGAAAGAGGAGAAAAAGAAATTAGGGAAGCATTCCTGTTTACTATCACATCCAAAAGAATAAAATACCTAGGAGTAAACCTACCTAAAGAGACAAAAGACCTGTACTCTGAAAACTATAAAACATTCATGAAATAAATCAAAGATGACACAAATAGATGGAAAGATATACCATGCTCATGGATTGGAAGAGTTATTATTATCAAAATGACTATACTACCTAAGCAATCTACAAATCCAGTTCAATCCCTGTGAAATTACCCAGGACATTTTTCACAGAACTAGAACAAAATATTTTAAACTTTGTTTGGAAGCACAAAAGACCCGGAATAGCCAAAGACATCCTGAAAAAGAAAAATGTAGCTGGAGGAATCAGGTTCCCGGATTTCAGACTATACTACAAAGCAACAATCATCAAAACCACATGTTACTGGCACAAAGACAGAAATATAGATCAGTGGAACATGATAGAGAGGCCAGAATTAAACCCATGCACCTTCAACCAACTCATCTATGACAAAAGAAGCAAGAAGATACAACAGAGAAAAGACAGCTTGTTCAATAAGTGGTGCTGGGAAAACTGGACAGCTACATGGAAAAGAATGAAATTTGAACACTCCCTAATACCGTACACAAAAATAAACTCCAAATGGATTAAAGACCTAGATATAAGACCAGACACTATAAAACTCTTAGAGGAAAACATAGGCCAAACACTCTCTGACATAAACAACAGCAACATCTTCTCAGATCCACCTCAGTGTAATGACCATAAAAACAAAAATAAACAAATGGGACCTAATCAAACTTCAAAGTTTCTGCACAGCAAAAGAAACCCTAAACAAAATGAAAAGACAACCCACAGAATGAGAGAAAATCTTTGCAAGTGAATCAACTGACAAGGGATTATCTCCAAAATTTACAAACAACTTCTGCAGCTCCATACCAAAAATGCAAACAACCCCATGAAAAAATGGGCAGAAGATCTAAACAGACAGTTCTCCAAAGAAGACATACAGATGGCCAAAAAACACATGAAAAGATGTTCAGCATCACTCATTATTAGAGAAATGCAAATCAAAACCACTCTGAGGTACCACCTTACACCAGCCAGAATGGCCATCATCAAAAAGTCTACAAACAATAAGTGCTGGAGAAGGTGTGGAGGAAAAGGAACCCTATTCCACTGTTGGTGGGATTGTAAATTGGTGCAACCACTGTGGAAAGCAGTATGGAGATTCCTCAGAAAACTAAAAATAGAACTACCATTTGATCCAGCAATCCCAATCCTGGGCATCTACCCAGGGAAAACCACCACTCGCAAAGACACATGTACTCCGATGTTCATTGCAGCACTAGTTACAATATCCAAGACATGGAAACAACCTAAATGTCCATCGACAGAGGAGTGGATCCAGAAGATGTGGTACATACTCACAATGGAATATTGCTCAGCCATTAAAAATAATGAAATACCGGCATTTCTTGCAACATGGATGGACCTAGAAATGATTATGCTAAGCGAAGTCAGCCATATGATGAGACCCCAACATCAAATGCTATTACTGACATGTGGAATCTGAAAAAAGGACAGACTGAACTTTCTTGCAGAACAGATGCTGACTCTCAGACATTGAAAAACTTATGGTCTCCGGAGGAGACAGTTTGGGGTTGGGGGGATGTGCTTGGGCTGTGGGATGGAAATCTTGTGAAACTAGATTGTTATGATCATTATATAACTACAGATGTGATAAATTCATTTGAGAAATAAAAAAAGAAAATTAAAAAAAAAAACCCACAACCACTGATATCATGGACATCTTGTTGCCTTCAGTGGTTTGTTTCCAGTCCGTATTATTTTGCATGTTTATGGGCATGTTTAGTATTTTTGTAGATGTAATTTTGGGGTTTGTGTTTTGCTTTCCTTGTTGCTGTTTAAGGCTTAATGGGGGGGGGCAAAAAAGAAAGTAAAATAAGAACAACAGTAAAACAATTTTGTCAAAACTACAGTCAGCATAGAATCTTGAATAAATATATTTTGAGTTCTTAGAATACATGTGCTACAGTTGAAATGGCAAAGACAGAGAAATTATGGAATTAAATAACAAATAACAGCATATGAGATTTTAAGAAATAATCCATAGCACTGCATAAGACAAGGACAGACATTGATTTATCAAGACATCTGTGTTCTAATTCCAGTTTAAACATTAAATCCTATATGATTTTTTGTAAGTAATCTGTCATCTTATGTTCAGATTTCTCATATGTTACATGTCGAACTGTGTTTCTCTTTGACTTAGACTTCATTTTTCTATGAGAGGGACATACATTTTGCATTACATTTATACGATCAGCTATCTAGCTCTATCCATCTAGCCCTCCAAAACATATACATTTTCCTTTTCAGAATAAAATCTAATTTATTTACCAGAGCATCTAGTATCTAGCAACAACATTCCCACATTTTTCTGTATATAGTATCATGTCATCTGCTTTGAGGGATGATTTTAGCTCTTCTCTTCCAGTTTAGATACCTATTATTTCTTTTGTTTGTCTGATTCCAGTGTCTAGTAGTTCCATATTATGTTTAATAAAAATGGTGAGAGTGGGCATCCTTGTATTGTCCAAATTATTTTAATGGTAAATCACAGAGAAGAAAATTTAGAACATTCACCCTACAATATCATTCAAAAAAATTAGAATTAGAGGCATGAACAGGATATTTTCTAACTTCCCTTTTAAGAGAAGTAGCTAATTTCTGGTTTTCAAATTAAGAGAATTAATTAAATGTGTGGATTTGGACTGAGGTAGTAAATTTGTTGAGCCTCAGTTTCTTTGCCTCCATTTTTTAAATTTTTATTTTTGAAAACTTTATTGGCGTATACTTGACTTACAATATTGTGTTAGTTTCAGGTGTATAGCAAAGTATACAGCAAAGTGAACCTGTTATACATATAGCCATTCTTTTTCAGATTCCTTTCTCATATAGTTTATTATACAGTATTTAGCAGGTTTTCCTGTGCTATTTAGAAAGTCCTTACTACAGCTGTTTTACTTGTAGTAGCATGTATATGTTAATCCAAACTTAGTAATATACCCCTCCCCACAACATTTCCCCTTTGGAAACCATAATAAGTTTGGTTTTGAATATTTGAGTCTGTTTCTGTTTTATGAATAAGTTGCTTGACATCATTTTTACAGAATCCACATATTAATGACCTCAATTATCATTTACCTTTCTCTGACTTAATTCTCTTAGTATAATTTCTAGATCCATTCATGTTGCTAAAAATGGAGGTATTTCTTTCTTTTTTATGACTGAGTAATATTTCATTGTATATAAGTACCATATCTTTATCCATTCCTCTATCAACAGATATTTAGGTTGTTTCCTTATCTTGGCTATTGTTGTTAGTACTTCAAAAGGGTGTATGCATCATTTTGAATTATGGTTCATCCAGATATATGCCCAGGATTGTAACTGCTGGATCATTTTGTAGCTATTTATTTTTCTGAAGAGTACCCATGATGTTTTCCACAGTGTTTGTACAAAATTACATTCCCACCAAGAGTAGGGGGTTCCCTTTTATCCAAACCATCAGCAGCATTAATTGTAAACTATTTGATGACTGTCATTCTGACAAATATGAGGTGATACCTAATTGTGATTTTTATTTCCATTTCTCTAATAATTAATAATGTCGAGGGTTTTTTTTTCATGTGACTTTTGGTCATCTGTCTTACTTCGTTGGAAAAAAATGTCCATGTATTTTTTTTAATGACTTCTGTTTTTTCCATCATAGTTGGTTTACAGTTTTCTGTCAATTTTCTCCTATACAGCAAAGTGACCCAGTCACACACACATATATATAAATTCCTTTTTCTCACATTATCCTCCATCATGTTCCATCATAAGTGACTAGATATACTTCCCTCTGTTATACTGCAGGATCTCATTATTTATCCACTCCAAATGCAATAGTTTGCATCTTTTAACACAGACTTTCAATACATTCCACTCCCTCCCCATCCCCCTTGGCAATGACGAGTCTGTTCTCAAAGACCATGAGTTTCTTTTCTATGGAAAAGTTCATCTGGGCCATATATTAGATTCCAGATATAAGTGATATCATATGATATTTATCTTTCCCTTTCTGACATACTTCACTAAATATGAGAGTCACTAGTTCCATCCATGATGCTCCAAAGGGCATTATTTTCTTCTTTTTTATGGCTGAGTAGTATACACACACACACACACACACACACACACATATATATATACACATAAATATATATATATATGTATATATAACACATCTTATTAATCCACTCATATGTAGATGGAAACTTAGATTGTTTCCATGTTGTGGCTATTGTGAATAATGAAGCAATGAACATGTGGGTGCAAGTGTCTTTTTCAGGGAAACTTTTGTCTGGATATATTCCCAAGAGTGGGATAACCAGGTTATATGGTAGTTCCATATTTACTTTTCTGAGGTGCTTTCATACTGTTTTCCATAGTGATTGTACCAATTCACATTCCCACCAGCAGTGGAGAAGGTTTGCCTTTTCTCCAGCATTTGTTATTTGTGGACTTATTAATGATGGCCATTCTGACAGGGGTGAGGTAGTAGTTTGCTACTATCAAATCATAGTAGTTTTGATTGGCATTTCTCTAATAATCAGTGATGTTGAGCAATTTTTCATGTGCCTGTTGGCCATCTGTATGTCTTCTTTGGAGAAATGTCTATTCAGGTCTTTTTCAATTGGGTTGTAGGGTTTTTTGCTGTTGAGTTGTATAAGCTGTTTGTATATTTTGGAAATTAAGTCCTTGTCAGTTGCATCATTTGAAACTATTTTCTCTCATTCTGTAAGTTTTTTTTTTATTTTATGGTATCCTCAGCTGTGCAAATATGTCAGTTTGATTTTGTCCCATTGGTTTATTTTTGCTTTATTCCTATTGCTTTAGGAGACTGACCTAAGCAGACTTTTGTAAGGTTGATGTCAGAGAATGTGTTGCCTATGTTCTTTTCCAGCAGTTTGATGGTGTCTTGTCTTATATTTAAGTCCTTAAGCCATTTTGAGCTTTTTTTGTTCATGATGTGAGGGTGCATTCCAGTTTCATTGATTTCCACGCTGCTGTCCAGTTTTCCCAGCACCACTTGCTGAAAAGACTTTTTACCATTTATATTCTTGGCTCCTTTGTCAAAGATTGATTGACCATAGGTGTCTGGGTTTATTTATGGGTTCTCTATTCTGTTCCATTTGCCTGTATGTCTGTTTTGGTACCAGTACCACACTGTCTTGATGACTGTGGCTCTGTAATATTGCCTGAAGTTTGGGAGAATTATGCCTTCTGCTTTGTTTCTGTTCCTCAGGATTGCTTTGGCAATGCTGGGTCTTTTACCCTTCCATATATATGTTTGAAATGTTTGTTCTAGTTCTGTGAAAGATGTCGTGGATAATGTCTCATGGATTTTATTGAAACTGTATATTGCTTTGGGTAGTATGGTCATTTTTACAATATTAATTTTTGCAATCCTGGGGCATGTAATATCTTTCCATTTATTTGAATCTTATTTAATTTCCTTGATTAATGTTTTATAGTTATCAGCATGTAAATCTTTCACCTTCTTGGTCAGGTTTATTCCCAGTTATTTGATTTTTTTGGATGCAATTTTTTTTTTTTTTTGTCTTTTGTCTTTATAGGGCTGCACCCAAGGCATATGGAGGTTCCTAGGTTAGGGGTCTAATTGGAACTGTTGCTGCTGTCCTATGCCACAGCCACATCAATGCCAGATACAAGCTGCATATGTGACCTATACCACAGCTAGTGGCAACTCCAGATCCTGAACCCACTGTGCGAGGCCAGGGATTGAACCTGCAACCTCATGGTTCCTAGTTGGATTTGTTTCTGCTGCACCACAACAGGAACTCCTGGGTGCAATTTAAAATATTTTTTTGTATTCCTTTTCTATGATTTCATTGATAGTATACAGAAATGCAACCAATTTCTAAATATTAATTTTTTATGCTTCTTTGCTGAATTAATTTTGAGTAGCTTTTGTGTGCAGTCCTTAGGGTTTTCTATATATAATATCATGTCATCGACATACTGTGACAGTTTTACTTCATCTCTTCCAAATTGGATACATTTTATTTCTATGAACTTCCCTCTGAGCACTGCTTTTGCAGCATCCCATAGATTCTGAGTGGTTGTGTCTTCATTATTATTTTTCTCAAGGTATTTTTTTAATTTCCTTCTAGATTTCCTCACTGACCCATTGGTTTTGTGTTAGCATGTTGTTTAGAGTCTATGTGGCTAGTTTTTTCTCCTTTCTTTTCCTATGGCTTATTTCTATTTTAATGCCATTGTGGTCAGAGAAGATACTTGAAATAATTTCTATACTTTTAAATTTGTTGAGGTTAGCTCTGTGCCCCTATATGCAGTCAATTTTTGAGAATGTTCCATGTGCCCTTTAGAGAAATGTATATTCTGTTTGTTTTGGATGTAATATCCTGAAGATGTGAATTAAGTCTAACTTTTCTACTGTGTCATTTAGGATCTCTGCTGCCTTGTTGATTTTTCTATCCAGAGCATCTGTCCATTGATGTGAGTGGGGTGTTAAATTAATAGGAATACAATCCTACTATGATTGTGTTCCTATTAATTTCTCCTTTCATGTCTGTTAGCATTTGTTGTATGTATCTGGGTGATCCTATATTAGCTGCATATATATTGATGATTGTAATATCCTCTTCTTGAATGGACCCTTTAATCATTAAATATGTCCTTCTTTGTCTTTCTTCATGACCTTCATTTTAAAGTCTATTTTGGCTGTAATGTGTATTGCAAGTCTTGCTTTCCCATCTTGTCCACTGGCATGAAATATCTTTTCCCATCCCCTCACTTGCAATCTATATGTGACCTTTGCCTAAGGTGAGTCTCTTGTAGACAGCATATTGTGGTATCTTCCTTTTTTTCTAGTCTACCACTCTGTGTCTTTTGATTGGAGCATTCAGTCCATTGACATTTATAGTGATTATTGATAAATATATATTTATTGGCATTTTAAACCTTGTTTTCTAGTTGATTCTATGTTTCTCCTTTGTTCCATTCTTTTTTTTTTTTTTTTTTTTTTTTTTTTTTGCTTGGATGACTTCCATTTATTTTATACTTGCGTACTTTTTTTTTAAATGTTTTTGAATGTAGTGTTTAGTTTTGATTTCAGGTTGCCTTGTTTTTTAAGCATGTTAACACTTTGAATATCTGCTTGCTTTACCCTGATAGTCATATAAGCTCAAACACATTAATAAAAAATAGTCTTGATTTTCTTACTTTCCTTCAACACATTCTGATTTTGAAGTCCTTTTTTAACATCTTCTTGTTTGTCCTTTTGCTGTTCCTTGTGTTTATCTTCACTTTTACAGTAGCTGTTTTTTGTCTGTTTGTTTGTTTGTTTGTTTTCTTTTTCCCTTGTAGATCTGTACACTGGGTTATTTAAGTGACTGCTTTCCAACTGTGATTTCCTCCATCCTATTTCTTCTTCTGTTTTTATTTAGAGGAGCCATTTCACAATTTTCTTTTAAAATGGGTTTAGTATTGCTGTACTCTTTTAGCTTTTGCTTTGGAGAAATCTTTTATTTCTCCTATTTTAAATGATATTCTTGCTGGGTAGAATATTCTAGGCAGCATTTTTTCCCTTTTAGAACTTTGGTTATATCTTGCCTTTCACTTCTGGCCTGTAGTTTTTCTGTAGAAAAATCAGCTGATAGCCTTATGTGAGGTTCTCTTATAATTAATGCTTTTCAATTCTTTAGCTGCCTTTAGAATCCTCCTTTATCTTTAACTTTTGCAATTTTTATTATAGTATGTCTTGGTGTGAGCCAGATTGATGTCAATTTGTTTGGGGCCCTCTGTGCTTCCTCTATCTTGATATTTGTTTTCTTTAGATTTGGAAAGTTTTCAGACATAATTTATTTAAATATATTTTCAATCCTCTTTTCTTTTTCTTCTCCTTCTAGAATTCCCATTACGCATAGACTGGTCCACTTTATATTATCCTGTAGATCTCTTATGTTACTTTCATATTTTTTTTCATTTGGTTCTCTATTTGCTGTCCTGATTGTGTGATTTCCATTATTCTATCTTCCAAAGTCACTAATTTGTTCCTCTGCATTATTCATTCTGCTTTTTAGTGACTTTATCTCAGTTTTCATCTCTGCAAATGAATTTTCTATTTTTTCTTGGTTCCTCCTTACATTTTCTAGTTACTTTCTAAAGTAATCTGCATTACTGTTTATATCTGCTCTTAATTCCTTTTATTTACCCTTAATTCCTTCAGTATTTTCACTATCTCTTTTTGAACTCAGTGTCCATCAGACTGCAGATATACAGTTTCATTGTTTGCAGCTTAAAGTGAATCCTCCAGTTCTTTTAACTGGGAATGGTCCCTGAGCTTCTTCATCTTGCTTATATTTTTCTTTTTCTGTGAGTTCAGGGAAACCAAACTGCAGACTTGGAGGACTGTTTCAATGCAAGAGTGCCCCTTTGTATTTTGTGAGTATTACTCTTTATTTTTGGCATGGGTGTTTTGATATTTGCTGTCTCTGTCTTTGGTGTGAGAAGGCTTTTATCACCAGGGTGCTGAATGTGTTTCCAGGGAGAAGGAGGCAATTGGTAGGGCTAGTAGTCAGTGCCATATTGCTTGGCATTTGACAGTAGCAAGGAGCTGCATGAAGGTGGCCCAGGGTACTCCTAGTTCCAGGGCCCTGGGATGTAGCAATGAGCCTTAGGCTGATTTAGGAAGTGCCTAACACATTTGGCAGTGGCAGCGGTGGGGTGTGTGTGATCCCAGGGTTAGTGAAATCAACAGGTGGTTTTCAGTCTCGATGCCCTCTGTGGTGCTCTCTGAAGTGATTGGGGCTGCAAGTGTTGCATCTTCATGGATCCCTAGTTGTGGCAGGCCATGCTCACTCTTAACTGTGGTGGTTTACCCCCACCACCTATTGACCATGCCAGAAGCACCCTGTCCCACTTAGCCCATAGTTGAGGTGCTGCACAGGCCTCTCCTAGTTGCCGGGTCCTGGGATGGGACAGTGATATAATCTCTGGGTGCTGCCTGGAGCATTTGGCAGTGGCAGCAGCTGGGCAGGTATGTTCTCAGGGATGTAAAAGCAACATGTGGTTCTCAGGTTCAATGCCCTCCATTATGGTTCTGTCTGAGGTGATTGGGTGCAAGTGGTATCTGTTCATGCAGGCCTAGTGGTGGTGGGCCATGCCCACCTCTGGAGTCAGGGATAAATGTAGTGGTTTACCCCACCACCTGTAGACCAGGCAAGAAGCACCTCATCCCTCCTAGCCCATGCAGGAGGTGTACAGGTTGCTCTTATTTGAAGGATCCTTGGAAGTTCCAGTGATCAAGCACGTGGGTGTTGTCTGGAGCATTTGACAGTGGCAGCAGCAGGGTGGGTGTGTTACCAGGGGTGAGAGCCACAGTGGGTTGTGCTTGGGTGCAGTGCCCTCTTTTGTGATGACCTCTGAGGTGACTAGAGCTGCAGGTAGAGCCTGTTCACAGACCCATAGTGTTTTGTTTCTGAGATGACTTCTTTGGTTTGTCCCTGCTACCTGTAGATCACACAAGTGGCAGCACATTGTGCTTAGCCTCCTGCTGTCCTTAGCCCACATAAGAGGTTCCCAGCTATCTGTAGTCCACAAAAGAAGCACCCAGTCTCCCATAGCCTAAACAAGTGGCCTTCACCACGTGTAGCCTGTGCCAGAGGTGCCCCGCATTCAGAGAACCCTTGTGTGTACAGGGAGATTCCTATGATGGTCCACCCCTCCTCTTCTTGTCCTCCCTGACAAATGGCACCTTGTTTCTCCTATGGGCCCAGACCTCCTACTGGGTTACCTCAATTGTGGTGTTCCACCCCCAACCTGTGGCAGGTTGCTTCCTAGCCTCTCAGGCTATCTCCACAGAACCAATCTTATTCCTCTCCCTGAATTGACTTCTAGAGCCTGAGTCTCACTGCCCAGCCCCACATAAGGCTGTGTTGTGCAGGTCAGTGGTGTAGATGATCTTTGCATTTCTCTCTTTGCTTTACCATCCTCAGTCCAGCTGCCGAACTTTTCTCAGCAACTTTGAGGTCCCTCCATCTTGGCTGATCCCCCTGTTGATTAGGTGTATTCCCAAGATGTGGGTTCCTTTCTTCTTTCACAGCTCCCTCTCATGAATGCTAGTCCTGCCCTGATTCCTTTTCTCTCTCTCTTTTCTTTTTTCCTTTTCTTCTACCCAATTATGTTGAGGGTCTTTTGCCCTTCTTGAAGGTTTAAGTTCTTCTGCCAGTGTCTGTAGATGTTCTGTGTGAATTTTTCTGCATGTAAATATGTTTTTTTTTTTACGTGATTGTGGGAGAAAGTGAGTGTGACATCATATTCCTCGATCATCTTGGTCCTTCCCCCATTTAGATCTTCTGACGATTTTTTGAGGGTTTTTTGTTTTTTGTATTTGATACAAAACTCCGTAAGATATTTGTATATTTTGGAAATTAATCTCTTATCAATTAATTCATTTGAAAAGATTTTCTCCTATTCTGTGGGTTGTCTTTGCTTTGGTTTTGGTTTTCTTTGATGTGCAATTGATTTTAAGTTTAATTAGGTCCCATATGTTTATTTTTATAATTTTCATTACACTAAAAGGTGGATCAAAAAAGATATTGCTGTGATTTATTGCAAAGAGTGTTCTGTCTATGTTTTCCTCTATTAGTTGTATAGTATCTGGCCTTATTTTGGGTCTTTTATCCATTTTGAGTTTACTTTTGTGTATGGTATAAGAGAATGTGCTAAAAGATGCTGCCAGAAAACTTGGTTAAATTTGGTTATGTTTGCAAAATTAATACACTGAAATCATTTGCATTCCTATATATTAACAATGAAGGATAAAAAAGAGAAATTAAGGAAACAATCCCATGTACCATCACATCAAAGGGAATAAAACATCTGGTAAGAAACCTACCTAAGGAGGTAAAAGACCTGTACTCTGAAAACTATAAGACACTGATGAAAGAAATCAAAGATGACACAGATGGAAAGATATAACATGCTCTTGGTTAAAAGAATCAATATTCTCAAAATGACTATTTACCCAAGCAATCTACAGATTCAGTGCCATCCCTATTAAATTACCAATGACATTTTTCACAGAACTAGAGTAAAAAATTTAAAATTTGTATGGAAACACAAAAGACCCACAAATATCCAAAGTAATCTTGCAAAAGAAAAATGGGAATGAAGGAATCAGCCTCCTTGTCTTCAGGAGAATTTACTGCAAAACAATATGGTACTGACACAAAACAGAAATATAGATCAATGGAATAAGATAGAAACTCACAAATAAACTCCTGCACATACGGTCAATTAATCTATGACGAAGGAAGAAATAGTATGCAATGTAGAAAAGACAGTCTCTTTAATAAGTAGTACCTGTATTTAAAAATAGAGTGATACTACTTTACACTGTTTGTGTGAACTTTAAACATGATAATACTACATACTCATTAAATTTATTCCCCAAAGTAACATTTTTAAAAAGTATTATTTTATACACCAGGCTCTAGCATTCCATGCATATTAATTACAGCCCTATGATAGAAGTTTTCTTTTTTTTTTCAGCCAACACTTAGGCATATGGAAATTCCAGGGCAAGGGATCAAATTAAATCCAGAGCTGCAACATATCCCACAGCTATAGAAACACTGGATCCTTTACCCAATGTGCCACATTGGGAACTCCCAAAAATGTTATTAATGTCATCAATGTACAGGTGAGGAAACTGAGACACAGAGAAATTAAGTAACTGACCTAAGCTCACAGATTTTACAAACAACTTTATTATCATCCAATCCAAGAGAATGTGGTCTCATATCTGTGCTGTTAAACCCTGTGCTATACCTCTTTTTAGTTTAAGTTGGTTCACATCATATTTCTCATTGAATACATTGTTTACAGAAATAATTAATTATATGTCTTTAATGTAAAATCTTACTGAATCTATTTTTTTTTTCATCTGGCTTACTCCCAATAATTATTATCCTTTAAAGATAATGACATGGAACTTTGCTTAGAAATCCTGAATCAATGGCAGAATTACCAATGTTATCTCTACTGAAGCTCTCAAATTAACATAAAGTTCCTGACTAGTACTACTTCTACCCTACCTATTAGTCAACTGACACTCGTGAGCTAAAATTTATAGAATTAGAATTAGAACTAGAATTAGAACAACTACATAAGAAAGATATGTGGATGATTCCACATAATTTAAATTTTATATGATTTTATTTCACTGTTTATGTGTATATGAAGAAAAATTTACAAGATTAGAAATACCAATTTAAAGAGGGCTAGTTTTTAATTTTTCTTTCTTATTTTTTCTCTATTAAAAAGATATTTCTAGGGAGTTCCTATTGTGGAACAGTGGTAATGAACTTGACTGGTATCCAAGAGGATATGTGTTTGATCCTTGCTGCCCCAATCATTTAAGGATCCAGCATTTCCATGAGCTGTGCTGTAGGTCACAGATCTGGCTCAGATCTAGCATTGCTGTAGCTGTGGCTGTGGATGGGAGCTGCAGATCTGATTTCATCATTAGCCTGGGAACTTCCATATACCATAGGTGTGGCCCTAAGAAAACAACAACAAAAAAGTATTTCTAAGTGAATACTGTTCTTATTTCTAGGGATATGGACAATAGTACACTAGTTTCAACTTTACATCTTTATAAAAAAGTAAGAACAGCTTGTTTATTGTTTGCGGGTTTTTGAAGTACAGCCTATGTCTTCTCCTTACCAATTAGTAGCTGCAGTGGATCCACAGATACAGATTGCCGAAAAAAAATAAACAACAGAAAAGCTCTTGCATTGAAAGATTTGAAGTATGCCTATAATAAGCTACCACATTTCTTTCATTTCCCATCATTATAATTCAAATCAGAAAATGTAGTTTGATGGGAATCAGGGACTGGGAAAACATATTGAAAGGATACTAGTGAGGTAAATGTCAGTTAGAAAATATAAGTAAACATCCTGCAACATTAGTGTTTTTTCAACAAATATAACTAATATGTCCTAGGAACTATTCTAAATTCCCCAGTCTCAGGACTAGTCTAGTATAAAATAGAAATAACATAGCTTCAACAAATAAATACATGGAATAATGACAGATAGTAATATATACTCTGAAGAAAACAAAGCAGGGTGAGGAAATATAAAGTGTTAATTATGTAGTTACTTCTGGTATTATAGAAATGACTTTCAACATCTTACATGATCTATAAATTCTAACTTAGGTTCTCTCTTTTACTGCTTCCCACAAATTTTTCACTTATCTTCAACAGCAGGCGCTCTCTCAAATTAGTCTTACACTGACTTTGCCTTTGCTAGTTTTCTCATCTTCCAAATTTAATTCTCTTTTACCTCCTTCACATCTTTGCTCTAATTTCAACTTCTCAATGAGCTTACACTGACTATCATTGAAATTCAGTCACTCCTATCCCCCTTACCTAGGTCTATTTTTCTTATTTTTATATCCCTTATCACTTTCTAAGATCAATCTAATTTACTTATTTATTATATTTATGGTTTATTTTTATTTTTTTTGTCTTTTGGGGGGGCTTAACCCTCATCATATGTAAGTTCTCAGGCTAGGGGTCAAATCTGAGCTGTAGCTGCCAGCCTACACAACAGCCACAGCAACACAGGATCAGAGCCACATCTGTGACCCACACCACAGCTTACAGCAATGCTGGATCACTAATACACTGAGCGAGTCCAGGGATTGAACTCACATCCTTATGGATACTAGTTGGGTTTGTTACTACTGAGCCCCATGACAGGAATTCCTATTTATGGTTTATTTTTATTATCTGCCTATCACTGTTAGAATATAAGTTATATAAGGTCATGGATTTGGGTCTATTTCTTTCACTGATGTAACCCAAATATGTATTGCTCCTGACTTACAGTAGGCTTTCACTTAGCTCCAGGATGTGAAAATACTTAGTAACCACAACAAAGAAGTGAGCTCCAAAAGAGAGGTGAGTGAAACAGAAGTCATATGGCCCAGGGCTAATGAAGCATTGTACTGGCATCAAGAAAGAAGATAGCCGTAATAAAGTTATGGTTTTTCTTAGAATTAAATGAGGCACATTTGTATAATGAAAATGCAAAATATGGAATACATGCAAAGATGCTTGAAGTAAAGAGTAATGTTGTATTTGAAAATAAGCATGATGATAGAATAGCAGATGCACAGAGGACCCACTGGTATACTAGCCAAATGTGTTAATGCTATACACTTGTACATTGGCGTAGCAAGGGTTATATATGCCTATTGAATATATAATATACAGCAAGGGTTATATATGTCTGTTGTGTGCATATATATATATACATATATATATATACATATATATATACACATTTATTTTATTTTATTTTACTTTATTTTTGTCTTTTTGGGGCCACACCCAGGGCATATGGAGGTTCCCAGGTTAGGGGGTCCAATCATAGCACTAGCCACTGGGCTACACCAGAGCCACAGCAATGCTGGATCCTTAACCCACTGAATGAAGTCAGGGATTGAATCTGCATCCTCATGGATGCTAGCCATGTTTGTTAATTGCTGAGCCATGATGGTAATTCCCATGTTGAATATATAATACACAGTGTGGTTTGAAAAAAATATGTAACTGGGACAAGCTATAATACAATGCTATGGCTCAACCAGGCAATTTATTTATGTGCATATATGAATTTAACCTGCCCTATTATGGAATGTCTTTAGAGTGACATTATAGAACCTGAACATTCACGTACAAAAAAATTGAGGGTTAACTGTTTTGAACAGTTATTCATGTAATAATATCATACCTACTAGTGGCACTACATCCATCCATCCATCCATCCTTTCATTCACTCATTAATTCTTGTAAAATATATACTGGGACCTGATATTTTATATAATTCTGTGCCGGACTTTGTGGATACAGAACGAATATCACACAGCAGACTACACTGACAGGGTTCACATTCACTTATGAGATTAAAAGACTATAGAAAAAAATTAATACAGAAATGTTAAAAAGTCTATGCAAATACAAAAGAAAGACCTTTTTTTTAAAAGTACTTTAGCTCTCTGTTCCTTAGTTTCCTTTCTTTTGTTTTCATTTTCTTTTTCCTTTTTTTTTTTAAGGGCTGCACCCATGGCATATGGAGGTTCCCAGGCTCCAGGTTGAATTAGAGTGGTAACCACTGACCTACACCACAGACACAGCAATGCCAGCTCCCAGCCACATCTGTGACCTACGCTGGAGCTTACAGCAAAGCCCACTGAGTGAGGCCAGGGATAGAACCTGCATCCTCATGGATACTACTCAGATTTGTTACTGCTGAGCCACAACAGGAATTCCAAGAAATAAATTTTGTTGTTTTGGAGGGGGGGTAATAACTGAACTGAATTTTAAAGATTAATATTTCACTTTAAGTGGAAAATAGAACATTTATGCAGAATAAATAATATGTGGAAATAAAGGTATAAGAGTGCACAGTCTCAGAATAAGTAATACATCATACCATAGGAAAAACAGATGTTACAAACTGAGTTGTGTCTAGGAAAGATGATATTGTAATCACATAGATATAAGCCAATGAATGAGGGCTGAAAATAGGGAATAGCTGTTAGGCTAAAAGTGTGGAGGTTTGTAAAGGGACCAAGGGATGAAATTTATAAGATTTAAATATTGATTAGTCAGGGAAATAAGTCAAGGAAGGCATCAAATATAAATTTGGTTTAGGGGACTATAAACATGAATAAGGGAATTTGTATTCATAGAAAATGTATAGTCATGTGCTGAGGTAGGGAAAGAAAATGAATTTTAGTCAATGTTAAAATCAGTGAAAGTTTGACAGCCTATAACTTGGATTGTGGATAGTTTTGGTGAGTTTTGAACTGGATAAGAAATAGATTATTTAACTTCTATGAATAAAATTAGTTGTGTGATAATGAAGTACCTAAGAAAGAGGACATAGACCAAAGGTGGGGGAATGAAGGCAGGAAATTAGGGGAGGATTGATTCTGATATTTTTGAAGTAGTTCAGGCATAAGGTCACTGACTTCAAATAACTTTTAAAAAGTTAGCAATAATGATGCCTAGTTATCAAATAAGTTTAAAAAAAATAGAAAACACTAGGTGTGCTAAAAGCAGTACAGAAAAATTACTACTTAATAGCAGATCTCCCCCTGATGATGACCTTCTAAGCTAAAAGTTTTGTTTATATTCCTGAAGGTTTACTATAGAAATAAATATAAAAAGGCTAAGAGGAATTAGCTTCCATATTTCCTTCTAATTAAAGAGTATGAAATCTTTAAAAAATGTTATGATGTACATAAAGATAAAATAGCTGTCTAAAACACCTTAAATATGCATATTGAAAAGCAAAATAATGTTGATATCAGAGAGTGTTTTGCATATGTTTTCTTTTAGTAGTTTGATGGTGTCCTGTCGTATGTTTAAGTCTTTCAGCCATTTTGAGTTTATTTTGGTGCATGGTGTGAGGGTGTGTTCTAGTTTCATTGCTTTGCATGCAGCTGTCCAGGTTTCCCAGCAATACTTGCTAAATAGACTTTCTTTTTCCCATTTTATGTTCTTGCCTCCCTTGTCAAAGATTAATTGATCATAGGTGTCAGGGTTTATTTCCGGATTCTCTATTCTGTTCCATTGGTCTGTCTGTCTGTTTTGGTACCAGTACCACACTGTTTTGATGACTGTGGCTTTGTAGTATTTCTTGAAGTCTGGGAGAGTTTTGTTTCTCAGGATTGCTTTGGCGATTCTGGGTCTTTTGTTGTTCCATATAAATGTTTGGATTGTTTGTTCTAGTTCTGTGAAAAATGTCATGGGTAATTTGATAGGGATTGCATTGAATCTGTAGATTGCTTTGGGTAGTATGGCCATTTTTACAATATTGATTTTTCCAATCCAGGAACATGGAATATATTTCCATTTCTTTACATCTTCTTTGATTTCTTTGATTAAAGTTTTATAGTTCTCGGCATATAGGTCCTTTACCTCCTTGGTCAGGTGTATTCCGAGGTATTTGATTTTGTGAGGTGCAATTTTAAAAGGTATCGTATTCTTGTATTCCTTTTCTAATATTTCATTGCTGGCATACAGAAATGCAACTGACTTCTGAATGTTCATCTTATATCCTGCTACTTTGCTGAATTTATTAATCAGTTCAAGGAGTTTTGGGATTGAATCCTTAGGGTTTTCTATGTATAGTATCATGTCATGTGCATACAGTGACAGTTTTATCTCTTCTCTTCCCATATGGATGCCTTTTATTTCTTCGGTTTGTCTAATTGCTGTGGCTAGGACTTCCAAAACTATGTGGAAGAGCAGTGGTGAGAGTGGGCATCCCTGTCTTGTTCCAGATTTGAGTGAGAAGACTTTCATTGAGTATTTCCCCATTGAGGATTATATTTGCTGTGGGTTTATCATAAATGGCTTTGATTATATTCAGGAATGTTCCCTCTATACCCACTTTGGCGAGGGTCTTGATCATGAATGGATGTTGGACTTTGTCAAATGCTTTTTCTGCGTCTGTTGAGATGATCATATGATTTTTGACTTTTCTTTTGTTAATGTGGTGTATTATGCTGATTGATTTGTGTATGTTGAACCATCCTTGTGAACCTGGGATGAACCCAACCTGGTCATGGTTTATGACTTTTTGATATGTTGTTGGATTCGGTTGGCTAAGATTTTGTTGAGAATTTTTGCATCTATATTCATCAAAGATATTGGGTGATCGTTTTCTTTTTTGGTGGTATCTCTGTCTGATTTTGGAATGAGGGTGATGGTGGCATCATAGAATGTCTTTGGGAGTATTCCTTCTTCTTCAACCTTTTGAAAGAGTTTAATTAGGATGGTAACCAATTCCTCTTTATATGTTTAATAGAATTCACCTGTGAAGCCATCTGGTCCTGGACGTTTATTTGTAGGGAGTGAGAATATTTTCTCAGGTCAGTCTCCCAAAGCAACAGAAATAAGAGCAAAAATAAACCAATGCGACCTAATCAAATGGAAGATCTTTTGCACAGCAAAGGAAACCAAAAAGAAAACAAAAAGACAACTTACAGAATGGGAGAAAATAGTTTCAAATGATGCAACCGACAAGGGCTTAATCTCTCGAATATATAAACAACTTATACAACCCAACAGCAAAAAAGCCAATCAATCAATGGAAAAATGGGCAAAAGACCTGAATAGACATTTCTCCAAAGAAGATATACAGATGGCCAGCAAACACATGAAAAAATGCTCAACATCGCTGATTATAAGAGAAATGCAAATCAAAACTACCATGAGATACCACCTCACACCAGTCAGAATGGCCATCATTAAGAAGTCCACAAATAACAAGTGCTGGAGGGGGTGTGGAGAAAAGGGAACTCTCCTGCACTGCTGGTGGGAATGTCAACTGGTACAGCCACTATGGAGAACAGTTTGGAGATACCTTAGAAATCTATACATAGAACTTCCATATGACCCCGCAATCCCACTCTTGGGAATCTATCTGGACAAAACTCTACTTAAAAGAGACACATGTACCTGCATGTTCATTGTAGCACTATTCACAATAGCCAGGACATGGAAACAACCCAAATGTCCATCGACAGAGGATTGGATTCGGAAGATGTGGTCTATATACACAATGGAAAACTACTCAGCCATAAAAAAGAATGACATAATGCCATTTGCAGCAACATGGATGGAACTAGAGAATTTCATCCTGAGTGAAATGAGCCAGAAAGACAAAGACAAATACCATATGATATCACTTATAACTGGAATCTAATGTCCAGCACAAATGGATATTCTCCTCAGAAAAGAAGATCATTGACTTGGAGAAGACTTGTGGCTGCCAGACGTGAGAGGGAGGGAGTGGGAGGGATCAGGAGCTTGGGCTTATCAGACACAACTTAGAATAGATTTACAAGGAGATCCTTCTGAGTAGCATTGAGAACTTTGTCTAGATACTCATGTTGCAACAGAACAAATGGTGGGTAAAAAAAAAAAATGTAATTGTAATATATACATGTAAGGATAACTTGATCCCCTTCCTGTACAGTGGGAAAATAAAAAAAAAGAATTTATAAAATCAGAATAAAGATCAACTCTGTGGCTTTGCCTAAAAAAAAAAAAAAAAAAAAAAAAAAAAGCAAAATAAGAAAGAATTGACCCACACCACTTACTGTTCTAATGTGATATTTATAACAGACAAAATAATATACTGAACTGTTTTGATAGAAGTCCTATTTACATACTTCCCTGCAGAAAGAATAACAGAAGCTAAAGCAAAACCAACAAATAATTTGTGGAATTTATACTTGAAATGTTTTATCATACTTGTTACTTATACAGAAATTCATTGTAATTGAAATAAACTTACCAACTTAAAAAATCAAAACAAAAACAATTTATAAATGCATATCAAGTGAAAACATATAATAGCAAATAGATAAGAATTTGACAGTTTGAGTCATAAGACTTGGATTAAAACATACCTTTTTCAATCTACCCACTGTATGAGTTTGCAAAACTTACCTCACTGAGTTTTCTCATGGATGGAAGGTAAGCTAGAGATTAGTCACTACAATGACCCCACAATGGTAGGTTGAGAAATATAAAAAACTTAAGTGAACAAGTGTGGTGTTTTATTCTAATAATTTATCTTATCTCCCTATTGCCAGGCTTATCAGTAGTATGCTCCTATACAGATTCAGGCTTGTTCCCCATGGCTTACTTTACCCAAAAGGTTTTTAGCAAAAATAACATAGGCACAGGTTGAAGCACTTGCATATTGCTGTTTTCATTATTGTACTCTTGCCGCCCTCATAAAAATACGCATAGGCTAGTCTAAAAGAGGGATGTAAGAAAGTGTATGGAGAAGAATCAAGGCTTTCCTTGACCAGTCCACAGCCAATGAACTCCTCAAATATGTGAAAACTTGGCCAGTATCTGCAGGGACTCTCAGATGTCTCAAGTGTATGAATGTGCCCAACTGAAACTTGAGGGAAAACCTACCAGTCCACACACATTTAATCATGAAATCAGTAATGGATGATGATTTATTTCAGCAACTAAATTTTTAGGCAATCTGTTAATACAGCATTTTTGTGATAATAGCTAATTTATACAGTAAAGAAGATTTATTCAGTAAGGACAGGAGGAATGATGGCTCTAATGAGGCATAAATGAGGAAGAAATCTTGGCTGCATACAAGCCTCAGAGCATACAAGGACCTCCTGAAAATCTAGGAAACTTAAACCTTGGTTTTACATAGCTATTCTGGAAGAAATATCTATTAATATCTGTGGTTAACAATCAACTACACTGGTGGACCAGAGGGAACCCAGGTCTAGATATCAGAGTGGAAAAATGGCCTTCAAGTGTACTGTTTATAAATCAAGTAATATTATATCTTTGGATTGCTTAAATAAGTAATCATAAGAGAGCATATATTTCCATTTTTTTTTAAGTTTTCCTTAAGAAACAGCTGGGTGACACACTTATCAGCTAGTAAAATAACATGTGTTTAAAAATTTTTCAGGCTAAAATTCTAAACATGGTTTAAGTATTACTTAAGACAAAGATAAATATATTTTCATTTAGAAAAATGACAGTTCAATAGAAATTATCTCTGAAAGAAAATGATTTTTAAGTAAGAAATACTCTGAATGCAGAAAATTAGAAGGGAATGCCCAAATAATTATTTTTCACAAGTATTCTTGTATAAATAAATTGGCTAGTATGTTTGTAACTTAAAATAAACACTGGACAAAAATGATGCAGAATATAAATGACTTGATGACATTAAAAAAGAGCAGATATAAAATATCAGATAAAAATAATGCAGAAAGTGGGACAAGGGGATAATAATTAAAGTTAAGGATCTCTTTTTTCATTCATTATGAAGGCAAGGGGAGATGTTCAATAAAGGAAAACTGAGAAACCAAGGAAAGACATGATAATTAAAAACAAAATATTAGATGACAGCAAAAAATATATATCAGTAATCACTAAATATAAATATGAATATATACATACATAAGATACACATTGAAAGAGAGTCTCAAATGGGATATAAAACAACCAGCTCTAACATATTTGACTCAAATATAATATAAAGACTTAAAATAATGTAAAATAATATAACATAATAAATGACAAAACTTGACAATACACCGGAAAAATACTAAGTAAGGAGAGCCGTTATGCAATATTATTCAAGTCTTAAAGGCCTTATTACCAAGGATTAAGTATCCTTCGTAAGGACAAATTCATAATGTGAACTCCTCACCATAGTAGCTCATAGCATGGGACATAATAGCTCAGATCTAGTCTTTATATAACAGCTGGAATTCAAAATTCAAAGCAAAAGGCCCAAAAAATTAGACATTGATGAATCCGTATTGAGACAGGTGTTAACATACTTCTCTCATAAATTAACATAAATATTAATAGTAAATAATAGCTTCATTTTGTAAACATATATAATCTTATGTTCAACTATCAGAGAATATATCTTTATTACCTATATCTTTCCCTATCTATCTATTATTATCTATCAGAGAAATTCCACTACATTCAAGCACACATTGAAGTTTTATCAGAATTAACAATATAACTCAGTTAAATAAAATGGATAATAACTTGGAGACAAAATTAGTGAGTTAAAACTGACTCAAATATAAAAAGAAAACCAGAACAGGCCTATAATCATTAAAGAAATCAGATACATTAATATTTACTACCATTTCCCTCTCTACACATATAAATATAAGGCATAGATGGTTTTACAGTAAATTTTTAACCAAAACTTCAAAAATCTGATAATCTCATCTTGCATAGTTCCCTAAAGGATAAAAATGGAAGAAATAATACTGTATACAAGCTACTTTATACAGACAATTTTACACAAGATACCTTATACTACAAAGTATTTTTTTCACTGTTTTATACACCAAGACTCTTTTTTTTTTTGTTTTTTCCCCAATACAATTTTTTTTCTACTGTACTGCACGGTGACCCAGTTACGCATAGATGTACACATTCTATTTTCTCACATTATCCTGCTCTATCGTAAGTGACTAGACATTAATAGATAGTGTAAACTGATACAAAAATTAAGATTATTAACAAATTTAACTTATGAGATGCAACACCTGACATAATATTTTATCTAACCTAAATTTGAATGTAAAAGTTATTCTAAAAATACCAGAATGTGTTATTTTTATTGTAATCCCGAGGATCCTCCCCCCATCTACCAATATGAAAGATATATAAATGCAAATGTTAGTATTAGATCTGATTTTTATTTGTTCCTATTAACTGCTTCTTGTGTAGTCACAATTTGGAAGAGATAATGTGAGAAAATGTGATAATGTGAGAAAAAGGATAATGTGAGAAAAAGGATAATGTGAGCAGTAGGGACTGGTTTTAATGAATACAACGCACTATTCAATAGATTTTGTAGGCATTTTTATACATGTATTTTCTAATTTATCCTCCAAACAAATCTCTGTAGCAAATAAAACATTGAGAATTTGGAAAATTAATTGAAAATGAGAAGAATGGTTTTAATGGTTTTTTCCCATGGCAGTTATCTAGCAGAATGACCTTCACCTGCTTGATTCAGGTTACAAATTTACATTTTCTTAACATACTCAACTATTCACATCTTGGGTGGTTTAAGATTATGCAGTGTCACTGCTTGTTACAATTTCATGAATATACATTAAGACATATTTCCTAAAGTGCAGTTCTAGAGACAGAGTTTCAATAATAAGGACATTATTACTCCAATATTATGAATATGCTAATTTTTCTAAAAAAGCAAGCAAAGAAACCTAATTTTATGTTTAAAAATAAATGTGCAAAATAAATCTGTTGAAACACAAAAATGCAACTGGATAACTAGTGGGATATTTTACATAGTAAGGATACTTCCTGAGATTGAGGTTCATATTATAAATTCATACTATAAATTCCAGGTACCATGCTGCATTAAGTGAATGCAAGAAGAAGATCATGTTATGAGTATTAAGCAAATGTACATTCATCTCTGAATTTCATAGGCAAATGTTACATTTCTGAATAATGTCATTTAGTAAATAAATAAAATAATGGAGTTCCCTTCATAGCTCAGCAGAAATAAATCACACTAGTATCCATGAGGATACAGGTTCAATCCCTGGCTCACTCAGTGGGTTAAGGGTCTAGCATTGCTGTGAGCTGGTGTTGTAGGTTGCAGGTATGGGTTGGATCACACATTGCTATGGCTGTGGCATAGGAGAGAGGCTATAGCTCTGATTCGACCCCTAGCCTGGGAGCCCCCATATTCCATAGGTGCAGCCCCAAAGAGATAATAAATAAATAAATAAATAAATAAATAAATAAATAAATAAATAAAGTCACCTAATTCTTTATCACCAAAAAATTCCCTATGCTAAATTTTACTCTTTCTTTAACTTTTCTCCAAATGAGAAGGGTCACTTAGGCAGTATAACAACTCAGTTACTACTCACAAAAGAACATGTTTAAGAAATGAAATATTTGAACATATATTTGATGCCATAGATACACTCATATTGTGGCATACTACACATAATGATTGAATTCTAAGGAAATTCTGACTGAATTTCCTTAGAATTAGAAGATGGTGGAACCTCAAGATGAAAGCAGTCTTGTCTTTGATTCATCAATATGAAGTGAGATGCTTATAGGACCTATACCCAGAAGTGCTCTTCAGCCTTCTTGGTTCTATAGAGTGAGTGATAAATAAAATCTGTTGTGTTAAGGCAATGAGATTTTATTGTCGTTTACTAGAGAAAATTACCCATTTACTAATCACATTATCTCTCCTCCTTCCTCCCACCCTTTACCTAATTTAGTGATCATTATCATACATTAGGCAATGAATCAGAGACACAGAGGTGAAAAAATCAAGTCTTATCTTCAGACAGCTCACAAGATAATACTTGTGGTTGCCAAGATGGAGGGGGAGGGAGTGGGATGGACTGAGAGTTCGGAGTTAATAGCTGCAAACTATTGCATTTGGAGTAGATAAGTAATAAGATACTGCAGTATAGCACAGGGAACTCTATGTAGTCACTTATAATGGAAAATGATGGAGGATAATGTGAGAAAAAGAATGTATATATATATATATATATGTGTGTGTGTTACTGGGTCACTTTGCTGTACAGTAGAAAATTGATATAACACAGTAAATGAATTATATTCGAAAAATAAAAATCATTTAAAATTAAAAAATAGAAGATACAACAAAAAATGAATGTAACATAAAAGAAAAAGACTTAAGATATACAGAACAAACTAATGGTTACCAGTATGGAGGGGCAAGGGGCACCCTATGGATAGGGAAGTGAGAGGTACTAACCATTGTGTGTAAGATAGGCTTAAAAATGTGTCATATGCAGCAACATGGATGGAACTAGAGAATCTCATACTGAGTGAAATGAGCCAGAAAGACAAAGACAAATACCATATGATATCACTTATAACTGGAATCTAATATCCAGCACAAATGAACATCTCCTCAGAAAAGAAAATCATGGACTTGGAGAAGACTTGTGGCTGCCTGATGGGAGGGGGAGGAGGAGGGAGTGGGTGGGATCAGGAGCTTGGGCTTCTCAGACAGAATTTAGAATAGATTTACAAGGAGATTGTGCTGAGTAGCATTGAGAACTTTTTCTAGATATTCATGTTGCAACAGAACAAAGGGTGGGGAAAAAATGTAATTATAATGTGTACATGTAAGGATAACTTGATCCCCTTGCTGTACAGTGGGAAAATAAAATAAAATAAAATAAAATAAAATAAAAGTGTCATATATCTGAAATTTTATAATAATAGTAAATGAAAATTAACTTTTAAATAGTACAAAATACTAAATAAAAATATAGATCATGATATATATTGATGCATTTCTTTCATGTTTAAAAGCAGGGAATACATATCTAATTGTTATTTTATGAGATTTTAATGCAGCAATACATACAGATGTGCATGCAACTGTTTTTTAGTATTAATACTGATCTCCACAGTTTTGCATGATTGAAACAATAAAAGAAAATAGCTAGTTATGACTAAAAAATATCACCTTTAAAAAACATTTCTTAACTATAAAAATTTGGCATAATAAGCTTCCATTTACTTAGGTAAAATAATGTCAATTTTTTAAGTCTGATGTTTTTATCAGAAAACAACACTATTTTGCTTTTTTGAATGGAAATGCTTTAGACTAAGCAAGTAGGATGTATATAGAAACAACCACATCTAGAGAAATAGACTCAAAAATATCTATATTTTTGAGATATGCAAGGTGAACACTTCAATTGCATATTTATTCTGCAGCTGTCCTTTTAAAAATGTTGGTACATACATCACTAATATTTTCTGATAGATAGCCAAGGTATAGCCTTAGGAAGCATATTTTTATATCCTTCCCAAATCTAACTGGGTTCAACACATTTCTTTACACATCACCTTAGCACTTTTGCCTTGATAATCCTCATTCACTTCTAAGACTACTCAACCATTATCTTTGCCATTCTTTAGTGAACCTTCCAATCTAGATTCTGTGCCTCTCACTTTAGCATCTTTGCATGACCTCTGACATTATTCCTTGTCCTGCCTATTGCTCTCACTAGGTTGTAATCTGTTTAGATTCCACTTCTTTACCTATCCACACTTATATCTGATAGTTAATGTTCAGTAAGTATTGAATTAATGGAATGGATGATTTAACAAAAGAAAATATGGTGCTCTTGTCACTCAGACCCTAATTAAGTGACCATATGTCTCTGTCTCGCATCCAGATTATAATAATAATAATAATTGCTAAAATCAACAAAGCACTTATGATGTTCTGACATTGTGCCTGGTGATTTATGAGCACCATTTTATTTATTCCTATAGGTTATCGATGCCACTTAAGAGAAAAAAATTAGTTCAGTGATGTAAATTAATTGTCTAAGACTGAACTACTTAATTGGAACCCAAGTTAATTTGGCTCCAAAACTGTACTTTTTCTCCCATGCTACATAGTATGTTGCTTTCCTTCTTTCACTGACACTCCAAAAATTTTATGTATATAATTTAGGAATCCACATATTCATGAAACATAAAAGACACAATAGTTTCCTTCTGTTTTGATCTATATAACAATTTTAGAGTCCCACTTTAAAAAAAAAAGATAAACAAGGTGAAAACTTCAATTGCAAATTTATTCTGCAACTGTCCTTTTCAATTTTAGCTAAAAATTGTAAATTTTACCAATTGATAAAATTAGCTAAAAAGAGTTAAAATTATTTCATTTGGTGACTTCTAGTTTACTAAACAACAACAACAAAAAAATAGAATCACTGTGCTCACAACTCACATTAAACACTAAACACAAATTTTAATTTGGTAATTCCAAAAGTTATTCAGAGTCGTATACTACAAGATATTCACAATGGCAATACTTTTCATTGTAATGTCATGAAAGTGACAGATACTTTTTTTTAAGGTTTTGAAATTCAATAACCTCTTCTTACTTTCTTTTAAAAAATACCCCAAGACTGAATCCTCTTATTTATACATCACATACAAACACATGTACACACACACTTTCATCACACTTCACAAGCATGTAGTTATTTAGAGAGAAAGTATCCTCTCTTTGACATTTTTCAATTTTATTGAGCGATGTTCACAGAAAGGAACATGTAGCCATTTGCCTTCAATGCAATCATTTGTAATCTGTTTGGATAATAGAACTGTCGCTTGGCCCCAGTCAGGATTTCCTGGCTATTAGCATTTGTTTGCTTTGTAGTAGTCAGTATTTTTATTTGAATATACCTTGTTAGTGCAAGTAGAACTGCCTCAAAGCAACTATTAAGGGGGAAAAAAATTCTCAGTGTTATATATGAGAATGAACTGCCAAAATAATGGATATGTAATTGGAATCATAATCTGTCACCAAATCTGACATATCAGTTTCATTTCTCTCACCAGAAGTCTCCAGCCTGACCGCTTTTGTGCTTCAGCTGTTTTTGTTAAGTGTAAATATTTTAAATTTTAACTTTTTTTATGAGTTTTGTAACCTGATTTGTTACAGAATCCTACCAAAATATATTCATATTTGGATGTAAATATAACACATTTATGCAATTCTAGGTATTTATGTTTATTTTATTGGTAGATATGTCCTTAAAAAACAAAATAGCTAAATATAGTCCATACAAATGCATAGTCCCATTTTTATAATTATTTTTATTTTTCCCATTATATCTGGCTTACAGTGTTTTGTCAATTTTTGACAGTATAGCAAAAAGACCCAGTCACACATACATATATACATTCTTTTTTTCACATTATTCTCTATCATTGTCTCTTTTGAAATTTCTTTTACAAATGAAATCTGGGTCCAGTTTGACCCTGGCTGAGATAGGCAAGCCAAGATATTAAGAACTTTGGGGAGCTAAGTTGCTAATATTACCTCACATTGACCAAGAATATATCTGCTAATATTACCTCACATTGACCAAGAATATATCTCAGATTCATTGCAGAAAAATAATCAATTGCTAGTTAGAGCAATCTGTAAACAACAAAAATTAAACTGAAATTTACTCAAAGAAAGACTTCTCACCCACATTTTTGGGAAAGAACTGAACCTTGCCCAGCTTTCATCCCTCTTGTATATTTGCTGAACAACATACTCTTATGTTTTGTTGTTGCAAATTGCCGAAATTGCAAAGAGATGGCTTGATTTCAACAGAAGAATAAAGTAAAAGGGAAATTCAGCCTACTTCTGGCATTTGAAACAATTATCTTTTTTCTTTACGACTTTTTACAAGAAAATTAAAATATTTTTGATTACACATATTGAACTGTTCAATGAATTTTTCAATGAATAGTTGACAAAGGATAGTATTTGGAATGACCTGGGTTTATATCTACTTATTAAACATTTACAGTTTATTAGAGAGCTGATATATATATTTTGACCCCCCCCAAACTGTATACCTAAGGTCCCCTAGGAAACTAGATATGTGATATATTTTTAGATGGTTAGGAAGCTAATGTTTGCATCCTTATCATCAAATATGCAGTAGTTTATCCTTATATCCTCAAACTATAAGCATGATACTCGATAACTCAAAATTTTAAACTTCTTTCAGATTTACACAGATATATGCGATTTTTACATAATAGGGTGAGAAGTTAAAACACAGGTTTGGAAAAGTGTAATTTAGAAATTAGGATTTCTAGGATTGAACTTCCCTCATTTGGAAGTGCAAACACAAAACCTGATATTGATTCTTGTTCTTGAGCAGCAATAACAGTTATGTCTTCATGCTTTTGGGTTTCTACAACAAATATAAAATGAACTGTGTGGCTTAGAAATAACAAACATTTATTTTTTACAGTTCTAGAAGCTGGGAAGTCCAAGATCATGGTGCTAATATTTTGGTGACTAACTTTTTGCTGTAACCTTACATGGTGGAAGGGACAAGGGATCTCTCTGGGGTCTCTTATATAAGCACATTAATCTCATTCATGAGATCTCTGCCCTCATGTCCTAATTACCCCTGGAAAAGTCCCATCTCCTGATACCATCACATTGAGGATTAGGATTTCAGCATATAAATTTGGATGCAGCCACACATTCAGGCCATATGAGCTGCCATACTCAAGGTATAATCTGAGATGAGCTCAGTCCTCTCTAAGAACCTGGTCCTGGGCTAGATGAGACAGCATGTGCTCTGAGTAATAAGGGACTGAAGATCTGGAAACATTTAACCAAGAGGGAAAAAAAAAACCCTCTTCTTATAAAGCATATATACTTATGGCAATCTCTTCTGAAGTACTAATTCATTCATTTGTACCTATCATTCATTCTAACAAACAATTGGTGAAGACTTAACATTACTTAACTTACTTGATAATGGAAATCAAGACAGAGGGTGTGGAAGCAGAAACCTGTCAAGTTTAGATTGAGGATTGAGGATAGGACTAATGAGTTCCAAATGAGAAATAATTCTGGAGCATAGGAAATAAGCAGTCTAAGTATATGTGCAGAAAATATGTTTGAATGAGCCTGGCTAAGAAGAATGGAGGGATAAATTTGATATGTAGATATACATTAATTCATGGAGAGAAATGCATACCTGCAAATAATTCCAAATCCAAACTAATGATAAGCTTAGTATAAAGAATTCTTCTAAAACATTCAACTTATATTCACTGTAAAATACAAAAAACAGCAAAATCAAAAACATGAACCGTATAGTTAAGATCTAAATTTTAAGTTAGCTGTACAAGTAGGGGAAGTAGGGGTTGGATGTCAGGAGAGAGAGCTCATTAGATTCAATCATAAGAGAGCCAAGTAGGAAAGAAAACTATGATGGATGTGAGCTTGCCCTTGGGTATTTCTACCTGCATATTTGCCTTAGACAAACACTCTCAGTTTTTTGAATAAAAAATAAATGGTTTCAGATTATAAAATTATATGTGTTTATTTCCTAAAGTTTGCTAAATCCTGGAGACTGTAGACTCTCACACTCAGAGATAGTCATTGTTTATAATTATATGGCTTCTTTTCCCTCAGATACATGCTGCTTTATTTAACAAAAGGATGCTATACATAATAATTTGATCATTTTCTTCATTTACATGACCAGTGTTTTCTTAAATAATATAATTTCAGTCACTGCATAAAAAACTCTTTTTTTTTTTAACCTATGAAGACATTGCTTTCTTTCAAACATTATATCTGAAAGGCTCAAGCAATGTGATTTTAATCAATCACCTTCGGGTAAGTGATTCACACTAAAGGACAATATCAGAATCCAAAAAACTTTTCACTTTATATATAGAGTTCCTGGGGGAAAAAGTTAGCAAGGTAACTACTCTCTACTTTTACCTTTGGTTTGCTTTTTACCTTCTTGTTTTTCAATGAATACATGTTTCTGTCAGCCACAGATTTGCTTAGAGTAACTCATCAAAGGTCTGAATCTAATGGTCTCTTAGGACTTTGTTCAGATCCTTGTTCCCCAGACTACCCCAGTCCATCTAGATATCACCATAAAATGAAAAAATACATATTATAGAATAAAAATTATTAAATATATGTGAATTTTTATATATAATAGTAAAAGCATGTATTGAGTCCTATATGTACTGTCTTCTGTAAACATAAAAGTTCTATTTCTATTTGTTGATGTTAAGTAAAGCATCATATTCTCACCAATAAATCTTGCTGTTTATGAACTACTAGAAACTCCTATTCATGCTTGCTGAAATCTCATCCCAAACTTGTAGATACCACATAAAAGATAACTGTCCAAATAGAATACTTTATTCTTTTTGGCCTAGATGGGGTTTATGGAGAAATTTATAATGTTTAAATATTGAAAGTATCATATTAAACAGTCGTGAAGCTTCTGAGCTAGAATCAAGACATCCAAGGTAAGGAATTACTGAAGAAAAAGTTCTCTTTATTCCTGTATATTCTCTTAATTATGTTCATATGATGCTGTATGGTAGACAAATTTGACATGCAGGTTCAGTGATTTGCTAAAAAGACTAAGAATCAGCCTGACATAAACAGCAAAAGGACAGAGAGTAAATCTAGCCAAGACTAAAGGCACATGAGGCAAAGTTCAGAAAAACATGCCCAAGTTTCTAAGAGTTTTCACCCTGTGGACTGGCACACAGGACGTATTTAAATCCTTTAGCATCATTAGTGCTAACATTTGTGAAGTGTTATCTACTTTTATGGAAATTCAGTGCTCAAGAATTTTATTGGGAGAAGTCTACAGAGACACCCACTCTCTAGAATGAAGCAAAGTTCCAAACTCCCAGATCAAAAGCAAGTGTACAGCATAGACCACATTATTTGTACAGTTTAGGCACAATTAACTACTTTTCTCAGTCTTGGGAAAGGTGGAAACTCTCCTACAATCCCATTTTCCAAATACTAGCCAGGGGTCAACCTTGCAAGGAAGCTTTTTCTATGTTAACTCTTCTCTGGAGAAACCTCATCCTAGAAAAGTAGTAATTTTAATTCACATATATATCTTATATCACGTTCCTGCAAAGAAATACAATAGATGTAAATAATATCAAGAATGTAGGTAATAATAAGATATAGTAAAAATGTTAGAAAATTATGAGTTTTGAGTATGTTTTAGTTTTGTTTTCTCAATTATTAGAAGATAGTTGATTTAAAATGTTCCTTCAATTTCTGTTGTACAGGAAAGTGAACATTTAAAAAAATTTTTTATATCATGTTCTATCAAGTTTTAACCTAAGCAATTGGACATAGTTCCCTATGCTGTACAGTAGGACCCCATTTCTTATTCATTCCAAACAGATTGCAACTCCAAACTCTCCATTCTGCTCCCTCCCCCTCCCCCCTTGGCACCACAAATCTGCTCTCCTTGGCCATGATCTGTTTCTATTTTGTAGACAGGATCATTTGTGATGTATTTTAGATTCCACATATAAGTGATGTCATGTGGTATTTTTTTTCCTCTTTCTGATTTACTTCGCTTAGTATGAGAATCTCTAGTTGCATCCATGTTGCTGCAAATGGAATAATTTGGTACTTTTTATGGCTGATAAATATCCCATTGTATATATGTATCACATCTTCTTAAGCCATTCAACTCTTACTGACACTTAGGTTTTTTCCATGTCTTGGCTATTGTGAATAATGCTGCAATGACCATATGGGTGTATGTATCTTTTGAATGAATGTTCCATCCAGATTATGCATAGGAGTGGGATTGCTGGATCATGTGGTAGTTCTATATTTAGTTTTCTGAGGAACCCCCATGCTCTTTTCCATAGTGGTTGTGTCAATTTACATTCCCATCAACAGTGAAGGAGGTTTCCCTTTTTTTCCACTATCCAGCATTTGTCATTTGTTGAATGTTAATAATGGCTGTTCTGACCATTGCGAGGTAATACCTCAATGTAGCTTTGATTCTCATTTCTCTAATAATTAGCAATTTTCAGATTTTCATGTACCTACTGGCTAACCATATGACTTCCTTGGAGAAATATCTATTTAGGTCTTCTCATTTTTTAATTGGGTTGCTTTGTTGTTGTTGTTGAGTTATATGTGTTGTTTGTATATTTTGGAGATTAGGTCCTTGTCTGTTGCATTGTTTGCAAAGATTTTCTCCCATTCTGTGGATTGTCTTTTCATTTTTTTTTTAGTGGTTTCCTTTGCTGTGCAAAAGCTTTTATGTTTAATTAGGTTCCATTGGTTTATTTTTGTTTTTATCGACCTATTCTAGGAGATGAATCAAACAAGATGTTTCTGTAATTTATGTCAAAGAGCTTTCTGCCTATGTTTTATAGTATCTGGCCTTATATATATAAGCCTTCAATCCATTTCCACTAAGAGCAGGAATAAGACAAGGATGTCCATTTTTACCACTGCTAATCAACATAATTTTGGAAATCCTACCAACAGCAATCAGAGAATAAAAATAAATGCAAGGAATCTAAACTGAAAAAGCCCAAGTAAAACAATCACTCTTTGCAGATGACATGATAATATATGTATAAAATCTTAAAGACACTACCATAAAACTGTTAGAACTCATCAATGTATTTGACAAATTTGCAAGTTACAAAATTAAAACACAGAAACTGATTGAATTTCTATATCCTAACAATGAAAGATCAGAAAGAGAAATTAGGGAAACCATCCCATTTACCATTGCATTAAAAAGAATAAAATACCTAGGAATAAACCTACCTAAAGAGACAAAAGACCTATACTCTGAAAACTATAAGTATACTGATTTTGAATAATGGCTATATTTGACAGCTAGCCTATAAAATTCCTGAAAGTTATCCTTCAGTGAACTGAGTTTGGCACCCCCAACCAATAACACAAGCACTTATCAATCCTCTGCTTTCATTATGTCCACTTACATACTATCAACTACCTCCCCAAGTCAATACTGCTTCCATGAAGTTGAAGAGAAGGATGGAAAGTTTGCTTTTAAAAGATCTAACCTACCACAATAAAAATTTTTAAAAAATTGTTTTAACATACCACACAAACTTCTATTTTGTGTAGTATTTTACAATTTTTTATAATGTTTTTACTTGCCTTCTCTTATTTAATTTTAAGGATAAAGAAATTAAAGTCTTGGCTTTGTTCTAAGACTGGTATTATCCACTCAGCTGTAGCATATAGACAAGAGGCAAGGGAAGGAGATATTTCTTAGTATTTGTTTTATTTAGATGCCCCAAATTTAAACTCAGAGCAGTATTTCTCAACAAAGAATAAAGGTAATTTTTCCAAGAGGCTTGTAAACTCTCACTGTTTTATAGTTCCTGGGCAAATTCTTTCTAAAATTCTGTTTAAGATCTCTTCTAATGCATTATGCTGCTTGAAATAGAAGAATCTCCAAGCTCTGGTCCATGGAGTCTCTTTCCAACTTAGAAGTATTTGAAAGTCTCTACAGACTCAGCTGTGTAAAAGTATTTACAGAGCTGGACTACTTAACCCAATCCTGTTTGATAGTCAACTACTTTTTTTTTTTTTTTTTATGGAATTACAGTCTGTTCTTAAGGCCAATGAATATAGGCCCTTCTGTGCTTGAGAAGCCTTATTCTATATAAAGTTATATTCACACTAATAATGAAATGAAAATGGTGGGGGTGACATGGCAAGAATGTAGAGAATCTCTGTGCGACATATCCATTTCCTGTCATCCCCAGAATCATTGACATCTTTAAAAACAGGCTAATTGCCTCAGACAGTTTTATCTTTCCAGGATTATAAAAATTCATAGAAATAACTCTCCATTCTCGTCTAGTGCTGAAGAATCTCTCCAGGAGATATTTCACTAGTAGACACCTTTAAGGCTTATGGATAGTCAATATCACAACCACACTTCTATCACCAGTCTAGTCTCCTCCTAGTCTTTGGGTAATTTTAATTTGTGTTCTTATAAACTAAATTGTAAATCCCTTTAGGCTAAGAACTTTATTTTTTCTGCCCATTACATCATTTTAGACTCCTCTAAAGCCTACACACCGTAAGTAAGAAAGGACAGGAACAGAGAACAGGATCACTGTCACTGTCTACAATTTATTTGTTACACTAATTGAATTTATATCTCAGTCAGGGGTGCATGTGCCTATGTGACATTCGTTATAATCCCAATGACTTCATACCAATAAACATGTTTTTCTTACTATAAAATACATGTTCATTTTGGAAATTAGGAAGTATAAAACAAAAATAAAGATTTTTTTTCCTATTTTTTATTTCTCATTGCAATGAAATAATCATTGTAAATATTTTAGAACTTTTTTGGCTGTGAATATTTACAATAACTGAGTGACTTTTTATATTTTTGTGCTTTTTTTCCTATAAATATTATATCATTGGTATCTTCCAGCAAAATTATACTGTGTATAAAGTACAGGGAAAAAAATACACACATAGAGCTATTTTCCCACTCGAGATTGTCCCTGTCAGTAACATTTGTATACTAGGCATGCTGGCAACCACCTTGACTCTGAATCCCAGTGGAAATCTAAAATGAGATGAGTAAGTAAAATGAAGTTTTATACTTTTTAAAATATTATCATTTAGTACAGATAAATTTGACTGGAATTTTCAAAGGGTAATTTCATAAAGTCTCAAGGACAAACTCCAAAAATTGTATATATAAATTTCCTAAAATAGCCATTGATATTAAAATTGATGAGATTAAGATAAATTGTTCTATTTGCAATTTTTTGGATTGTAAAATTCAGCAACTCTCTCTTAATCTCTCCCTCCATCTCTTTCTCTCTTTCTCACTCTCATTCCTCTTCCCCAGATTAAATGGTAATGTTTTATTTTTGTCATCATCATTATATTCTCATTTTTTTCTACACTGACTAAAGGCTTCACATTCATCTGAGTTTCTATTTCAGAAACTTGATTATCATTAGAAAATAAATTAATTATTATGAGCTGGGTCAAGTAAAATACACTTTATTATGGACTCCATTTTTTTCAATTCTCTCTTCTGTACTAATTCCATTTGATGTTCAGGTTGCTTGTCTAGTGTGTAATCTGAATAATAAGGGCAAGACATTGGGGTCAGAGATGGAGATTAAGGATTGAGAAAACAGTTAAAGACATATTTAGAAGACAGAATTGGAAGGAATTAGAATTATCAAATATTTGAAGTATCTGAACATAGAGGGCACCTAAGTATTTTCTTTTTTGCCATTGTAGAATAATATTTTGACTCATAATTTGAACAAAATTAGACTATAATATGAATATAAAATATATCAGTAAAGATTTTTCCCATTACCATAGTAAAGTACACTTATTGAAATTTTGTACAACATAGAAATGTGGAAAGGAGCAAAAACAATTCATCCTAATTTCACACCCCAAAGAAGATCTATTACTAGCAGTTTGGTCATTCTAGTCATTTTTTTTCCATACTGCAGAATCTTATGAACTATAGAAAGATACTCAAATTTAAATCAAGTGGTAATAAAGTACAGTTTAGATTTATGAAATTGTGGGAATAAAGTAAATACTTATATTTCATTACACACACACATTAGCTAAAATGTGTCCCTTTTTCCTGAGGTTGTCTGTTATCCTGAGCTACAGACATTTAAAAAATAATCTTGCGCTTTAGATGCCCATTGAGGGCTGTTGTGGAAGCAGGAATTTTCTACTGTGCTCACTGGGCTTACACTAAGACATCATGGTGCAATCACTTCAAAGTGAACAAGAGGATGATCCTGTTGCTTCATGTAAGGACAGGGGCTCAAAAGCACAATCTGATGATGTTTCTGAGATGGGTATGTTTGTGCATTAAGCACAGCTTGTCAGTATATAGATGATGAACTATCTTGTCGAATTCAATATTGTCAAAAAATGTACATTTTAACACTCTTGCCTAATCCCCACCCTTTTTTTGAGAGGTGTAAGTTTGAGAGAGCATAGAAGGAAACTGATTAGACTCTTGCCAATATCCACATCATTATGCAGTGGAAATTATTTCACTTTTATCTTAATCATAATTCAGCACCTCCTTAATCTCAAATGAGTAAAAAACAGATGATGAAAGACAATGAGAAATTCCACATGCGTATCATTTTGGGTTCTCCCCAACCTTCCCCCTGCCCAGAAGTTTTTAAAGTGAAGGCAATCAGTAGAGAGTCCATATCTACCATTCACCAACTGGATGCAGATCTGTTCCATCAATGCCTTCAAGTCTTCTCAAGAAAGTCAATTCTGATTATTCTTACTCTTCACCATCTAGCCACTTTCCATACTGATTTTTTCCATAGTTATTATCTTCTTCTAACACACTTTTTATACATATTGATTTTACATTGTATCTGGCCCTCCCCAGAATATAACCTCCAAGAGGTCAGTTTTACCTGCAGTATTATTTTAATAGATACATTATTTAGAGTAGTATCTGATGCATTATAGATGCTTATTTTTCTCTGGAGAATATGTGTTTTTTGTGTGCATTTACATGTTTTATACCTTTTTATTTGATAAGACCACCACTATAACATTTTCTTTTCTTTCCCTAAATACTTTTCCCAAACTTGACCATAGCTCTTCTAAATGAATTATGGGATCAGCTTACCAAACATAAAAAAAAATATTGTGGATTTTTTTTTTTTTTGCTAGAAAGGAATTTAATTCATAAATTTGGGGAAAATAGTGATTCTGTGTGTATATATATATATATGTAATTTCCCCAGTGCATTATTTTTTTTACTACTTACAGCATGGTGACCCACTTACACATACATGTATACATTCTTTTTTCTCACATTATCATGCTCCATCATAAGTGACTAGACACAGGTCCCAGTGCTCCACAGCAGGATCTCAATACTAATCCATTCTTATTGTTTTGGATAGACTCTTAAAACAGTGATGAATGTTTATTCAACACTAAGTATTATGTTTATCAACTGCATAAAATATCCTTCTGCCTGTTGTTTGATGAGATTAAAAAATTCCTGAAGAACTCTAGAAATATCAATATAACAGTTATGATCTTATTTTTAAAACTTCATTAACACAATGCCTTTCAGTAATAGATTATGAAATTTTAAACCGTTCTCAATTTCCTAAAGTAAATATCTCTTAGTTTTGGTATATTTTTCTTTTACATATTTCTATATTGTTCTTGCTTATGTTTTATTTTCATTCTTTTAATGTACAATCTAACTGTGTTGTGTCAATTGTTTATTTTTCCTTGTCATGATTTCCCTTTCTTGAAACCAGCATTAAGCTGCCATCACAGAAAAAAAATTGGAAATGCTCTACTTTTATTGATACTCTCGGAAGTTTTTCTCTAATCTTACATAGTTTCTTTCTAATTTTTTTAAGTTATTATATGACTTCCTTTGCTGATTTCTAGACATTGTTCTCTTCTACGAATTCACTCACCTAAAATGCATTGCTTCAGTTTTATATATGTCATTATTATTCATAAAACATATCAATATATTCTATTCTTAATTATAGAAATGCCAATTCTGAATAATTTAAACAATAATACAGAGATTGAATAAAGATGGTGTCATTAGGGGCTAGCAACATTTCTCAGTAATTATCTTCATCTACCTCACCTCCACTGTGTTGATTTTAGTACAGAATCACATGTCTTCCATAAGACTGAGATAAGGTAGTCAAGAAAGTCTTCTCAGAGGAGGATGTGATATTTGAAGTCAAACTGAAGAATGAGAAGAGACTCTCCATTCAGAGACTGTGGATAAGAGCAGGAGTGTGTTTGCATATGGGAATGGAGATGATGCATAAATGATTATGTGAGACAAAAGACAAAATATTTATTGCAAAAAGGTCAACTTCTGTGATTTCAGGCTTTTGAAATATTTTTGAATAGAGGCCATATTTAGTTTTCCAGAACTCGGGACAATTCATCTTATCCAAATGATTTTTAGATTCACTACAAAGGAGTTCCTGTCGTGGTGCAGTGGTTAATGAATCTGACTAGGAACCATGAGGTTGCAGGTTTGATCCCTGGCCTTACTCAGCGGGTTAAGGATCCAGCATTGCCCTGAGCTGTGGTGTAGGTTGCAGACGCGGCTTGGATCCCATGTTGCTGTGGCTCTGGCATAGGCCAGTGACTACAGCTCCGATTTGACCCCTAGCCTGGGAACCTCCATATGCTGCAGGAAGTGGCCCTAGAAAAGGCAAAGAAACAGAAAATAAAAAATAAATAAATAGATTCACTACATTACAAATTTCTCTGATTTTGTATTCACTGATCTGTTAGTACACATCAATAGGTCCTGTTGTTAATTATGAGGTAAGAATTTTGTGATAGATTAGGTCTCTTTCTGAGGGAAAATCTTCACTATTCAAAGGGTTGAAGGATTCTCTAAAATAGAAAATTTTATAGTTTTAAATTTAAATGGCTAAAATTCTCCCCTTTCCACATTTTGCCACTTGGGTCCATTCCAAATAAATTTTAGTAAAATGGTCTCACTTAGTCTTCAAACTAACATAGTTTTCCTGGGGCACTAATACTCTGTCAAATATGTTGATGATTTGTGTTTCATTTCCCTTTCTCTCTCTCTCTCAAAACATTGTTAGGAAGAACACAAATATAAGGGAATGGGGGAGAGAAAGAAAAAGAAAAAGAAGGAAAAATAACACTCATTACATCTGAGTCACTTCCTTGGGTAAATTTTTACTGGCATTTTATCTCTTGCCTGGTTCTGCAGAGTAAGCAAGTTAATTCTTGACTTGAAATCATTTTGTGAAATGTTTACATCTTGACATCTGCTGAGTCGCAACATTAAAATGGTTTTCCCATGTTGATTGTAATAAATCAGGTAGACTCTTCTGTAGTAGCATTGATTCTGAATTAATCACTCAGTTCCCTGTGCAAAGTTATTTCTTCCAGAAGGATGTGCCTTTATAGATATGAATGTAACACTGGTGACTCTAAGTTTTTTACAATTGTAAATTAAGTGTATGATTTTTTTATTATTGTTACTGTTACTTGGTTTGCTTTGCTTTGTGTAATCCCTAATATTTAGTATGCTAAAATTTGTATTATTTAAATTCTAATACATCATACATTATTAATATTGAAAACTTGGATAATTCTTTAAGTTAATTACATAAATGGTGATGGATAAGATTGTTTTAGCTGTTTTGATCCTAACATACTCTTGTTTCTTCATGGTTTCTACTATCAGAGAGTTGGATAAATGCAGAATTTTGTAATAAATCCAACACCTATAAAAGTAGCAATGGGAAATCAATAAAAAATGTTTCCCTTCAACAAGTAAATTGCCTCTTAATATACAAGAAATAGCCTCTTTTTTAAGACTTATCATTTAATGTAATAGATTTTAAACCGTTTTCTCTGGTCATTGTGGAACAAATGATAAGTTTTACCCTACTTATTTACCTATCATTGTGAAAACTAAAGCAAGGAATACTAATTTGGAAGAATATTTGAGAACAAGTAAAATGCAAGGAGTAGAATATTTAGATTTTAATCAGAAGATGGAAAGTCACAAGAGATTGTCTTTTTTCCCCCCAACAATCAAAACAAGTCAAATAAGTTACAAAAAGTATAGTTTATCTATACCCATGTGAGAGTTCTAGATAGAAAGAAGCTATGAGGTGAAAACTAGAAAGAGATGCTACTTTTTAAAAATTTTTTATGGCCACACTCTTAGCATATGGAATTTCCCAAGCAAGGTATTGAATCTGAGCCACAACAGTAACCTATGCTGCAGCTGCTGGGGGTTGCACTGCAGCTATGCTTACAGTTGTGGCTCAGATTCAATCCCTTGCATGGGCTAGGGGTTAAACATACACCTTGGCAGCATCCTGAGCTACAGCAGTTGGATTCTTAATCCACTGTGCCATGGTAGGAATTTTGATGAGTTTTTTTTTTTTTTAATAAGAAAGACTATCTGGACTCATATTTGGCAGAATGATGAGAGAATGAGGAATTTGCCATTCATGGGAATAGGAAGAAATGAGCTGAAATTCATGGGCTTTTAAGAGCTTCATCTTGGGTTACATGAAAAATTAGAATTCCAGGGAACCCTAAGCATAGAACAAATCTGTACTCATTCACTCACTCTCCCATTTGTTTTCACCATTTTTGGCAAATGCTGGTGTGAAGAACAGGAAAGTTGAAAAGAGATTTCCACTAAGGTTTATATTATCTCCCACAACTACACATAAAACACCTCTGAAAATGGAAACAAAGTAGGATACCTGAAGGAATAAATCCAAAGAATGAAGAACTTTTTCTGTGAAGGGTGGAAAAGAAAGCAGTGCTTGCATATCTGATTGAAATATTTTCTAGATATTTAAAACAGATTTTGAGACAAAAAAACCTCCTCAGAAACCAAAACAATTTTTCTGGCTTGATAGAAAGCAGAGAGAAGTATTCCACAATTTAGAAATCTAGACCCTCAGCTACAAAGCACAAAGATATCTCCAGAATCTCACAAATTCTCAGACCCCAAGCCTCATAGAAAAGAAAGACCCAAGCTCAATATCTAAACATGAAAAGCAGTAAAGAACTGATAGAAGCTAAAGCCATTCAAACTAGGTGTGTCAAAAATCCCAAGCTTAGCTTAAAAATGAAATTAAATAAGTCCTCAATGCTAGAAGCTTATCACAAGAAAGTATATTCTTTATTTCTAAATAAATATAATTTATTCCTGTCTATATGGTTCTGTTTTTTTATACAAAAGTCCACCATGCAATAACAAATTTATAAAGCCCACAAAATATATAATTGCTATAAATTTCCAAATTAATGAAACATCATCTTGGGCAAATCCTCAAATCATCATATTGAACAAAAGAAGAAACAAACACACACACAGAGATAGGATCAGCTATTTTATTCCATTTCTATAACCTCTAAGAATAGGTGAAAACAATTGATTATGATCAGTCAGGAAATGACTGCAATACAGAGGACAGAGAAGAGAGGGAAGGGGTACAAGTAAATTTCCTTTGGTGGCAAAAACATTCTATTTTTAGTGGAATTTCAAAGGTATGTAGAATTGGTGAACCTAATTGAACTGAGCACCAAGAATCTGTGGGTGATCATCAGTTAAAAGTAAATATATATAAATAGGAAATTGTGAAAACTTCCCTTAAAATTGAGTTGAGAGGCCCTGAAAGGGGAGCTGTCATGCACATAACTTCCCTTGGAGATTAAATTCCTGGACAGAAAGAAGATTACTTTACTATCCAAACAGGAGGAAGGAAAATTTTTTCTTTGCCCATCCACAGCCCTGGCAAGGAGAAACCATCATAATCCTGAACTGCAATGTTTCTCCAGCAATGCCCGCCTCCTTTTTTCCGTGTAAGGTAATGATCCTGTGTCTTTGTTCTCTGGACTTGTCTATGGTCTGCCATAGTTTGCAGGTCTCAGATCGCAATTCCTCTGCCATTCCCAAATAAACACATTTTTGCTGATAAACTAACAGGTCATTTTATTTTTAAGATTGACAAAATGTAAAAAAAACAATTCATAAAAAAAACACCTAGGAACTGCCATGGGGAACTCCCTTTTTGTGCTTAAATTTTAATGGGGATACATATACTAATAATAATGAGGTAAATAAAATTTTTATACCTAGTTAGCATAGTTTTATATTAACATTTATATTATATACCCAAAAAGATTGACAAAAAAGAGGAAAATTTCAATACACCTAAGATTTAAACAGAAGAAGACCATATTTTTATTCATTTTAACAAATAATTTAAGTACACATTATTTAGGTTAAAATGTTGCCAAAGTTAGCTTACTGAAAAGAATGAGGGTAATAAAAAGGATTAAGTGGTTTTTTGTTTTGTTTTGTTTTGTTTTATTTTGCTTTGCTTTGTTTCTTTGGAATCCAGGGAAAGGAATGTAATGAAGACTCATGAGGCACTTAACCTAGAAACTAGAATACCTAACCACACACTCTGTACCTTTTATTGCACTTGGGTCATATAGTATCATTGATTTTCAATGTTGTATTACTTTCAGATGCACAATTAAGTGAATTAGTCATACATATATATATACTCATTTTTTCTCATATAAATTATCACCAATTATTGAGTAGATTTTCCTGTGCTATACAGTAGGTTCTCATTAATCATCTATTTTATATAGTAGTGTGTATATGTTATTCTTACCCTCCCAATTCCTCCCTCACCCCAACAATTTCACCTATGGTAACCATAAGATTGGTTTTGAAATATGTGTTTCTCCTTTTATTTTTTAATTGTTATTTTTTTTTTCTGCTGTACAGCATGGGGACCAAGTTACACATACATGTATACATAATTTTTCCTCCCATTGTCATGTTACAATGTAAGTATCTAAATATAGTTCTCAATGCTACACAGCAGGATCCCATTGTAAATCCATTCCAAGAGCAATAGATTGATGTTTCTCTTTTTAAAATAAGTACTTTTGATCATTTTTATTTGATTCCACATATAAGTTATTTCATATATTTGCCTTTCTTTGTCTGCCTTACTTCATTCAGTATGTTAAACTTTCAGTCCATCCAGATTGCTGCAAATGGAATTATTTTAATTCTTTTTTAGTCCGAATAACATTGCATATATGTACCACACATTTACCATTCCTCTATCAATGGACGTTTAGATTGCTTCCATGTCTTGACTACTGTAAATAGTGCAACAATGAACTTTGAGGTTCTTGTATATTTGCAAATTTGAGCTTTCTCTGAATATATGCCCAGAAGTGATATTACTCGATCATATCGTAATTCTGTACACAAGTTTGATTTTGAATATAGTGGTTATTTACCTGATGGCCCTATATTACAGGGTATTTTTATCCATAAATTTTTCCCTGTAACATTTTCATTTCCATCCACTCCATTCTTGACTACCTAGCATCTTAAGGAACTAAAATATTAAATTGTTACCAGAAAGAAATGGGCTCAGCATAAAAATCCAATTGAATGTAGTTGCAAAACACAATGTGAAACAAGATGTAGATCCAGAGCCTTTTCCAGCTCCTAAATCACGTGACTTGAGAAAATTTAAAAATCCCTAAGGACCAGTAACTGCTACATGCCCCTTATTTAACCTCTTTATAAATTAAATTTTTAATTCTGGTTTGTCTTTCCATTGTTACACTACTATGATGTGTGTTGGAGGAGCAGATTACTTGTTTACTTAATTATTAGTTCTCCATATCAAGGATATCCACATTTAAAGCTAATATAAACCATGAATTCTGGGTATTTAGCCTGCAGACATGGTTAGATAAGATGAGAATTTGGAGGGGTCTTGTGAAGGAGTGATTGATGAGGAGGACATGAGGACATCAGTGAAGCATTTTAGAGAGAAGACTATGGGGATTGATTGCTATCCTGGAATGAACTAATTGCCTTTTTTATCTACACTCTTTGCCCTGTATTTCTCATCCCTACTTGACTCTTGAGGTTGATTTCAACTTGTTTTGATTAATAGAACTTGGTAGAATTTATTATGTTTCAAGTTCTAAGCCTAGGCCACAGAAGGCTTTGTATATTTAGTATGATTTCTTGTTACTTAGGGCTTACTTGAATTTATGTTTCAGCCTTGCCATGATAACATGTCAGACTAAGTTGTTGGAAGGATTTAAGAGACATACAAAAATAAGACAAAGGGAAGATAAGGAAAGTGATCCAGTTGACCGATAGACATGCCTCAGAAACAGAGCTACCAACCTGACTCACAGCTGATCAAAGATTCATATTAGACTCAAGCCAACATGAGAAGAACCTGATTTGATGGCCCTAAAGAATCATAAGCTTAAAAAACCTGAACATTTTTGAAGACATTAAGTTATTGGGTAGTTTGTTTTTTAGCAATCCCCAATAGAGATATCTTCAATTCTACCTTATTATATTTTACTTTTAATTCCCAGAATTTAGCACAGTGGCATAGTGACATCATGCATTAACTTTAAATTACCAAGGGTGATAGCAATTTCCTACTCTACTTGAATTAGTTCATCTTGGTGTTGATGCCCATCTTCCTTATTTTTTAAGGGCTGCACCCATGGCATATGGAAGTTCCCAGGTTAGGGGTTGAATCAGAGCTGCATCTGCCAGTCTATGCCACAGCCACAACAATGCCAGTTCTAAGCCATGTCAGCAACCTATGTCACAGCTCATGGCAATGCCAGAACCCACTCAGTGGGGCCAGGGATCATACCCACATACGCATGGACCAGTCAGTTCATTACTACTGAGCCACAATGGGAACTAGAGATGTACATCTTCTGAAGTGTAAGATACATTTCAGAAGGGAGATCAGGTGTGAAGTGTACATTGCTACCTCTGAAACTATAGAAAGTTTATGTTCCAGAAATGGATAAGTAATCACGGAAGCTGTTTCTTTCTATGGTATTTTATTAAAGCTACTTTCTTAGTATTACTTACCAAGAAGGAAAGTCAGTAAATTGAAAAAAAAAATCCACATTTCAATGGCTTAAGGAGTTAAACATAAGACAAGACACCATAAAGCTCCGAAAAGAGAACATTGGCAAAACATCCTCTGACATAAATTTTACCATTGTTTTCTGAGGTCAGTCTCCCAAGAAAATAGAGATAAAAACAAAAATAAACAAACATACAATTGCTTTGGAGTATAGCAGAAATTAACACAATATTATAAATAAACTTCCCTTCAAAAATTGAAAAAAATTGAAAAAAAAGTCCACATTTCATATTATCTGGGCACAAAACAAAAACTAAGAAAGAGCAAGCTCTAGTATATAATATTCAAGGTAAAAATATTTAGTTTCCTAGGATTTGGGATGAGGGATATTGCTATATTTATTATTTTGTTAGACACAAATTTACACCATAAAAAGAGCCTTTAAAGGATGAATAAATATAACAAAACTGCATATTTAAATCAATAGCTTATCAATACTTTCTCAGAGATAATTGTTTTTACTTTTTCCATTTTTCAAAAAAAATGAATCAAATAAGTAAATATTCAATTTTAAAAGATCAAAGAATGACAAAATTAAACTACATCCAACAGCAATTGGAGGAAACTAATGAAGTTTTTAAAAAAAATATATTACTAAAACATATCATATAGAGTGAAGTGTCTATTGAAAATTCACAAGTTTCAGGGGAAGACATGAAGAAGCAACTCCTTATCTATTAAAATTTTATTATGAGATTACAGCAATTCAGTAATATCTTCATGTTTCATTTTCCACTGAAGTCTTAAACCCCTCAGAATTACCACTGGTGTTCCTGTCATGGTGCAGTGGAAATGAATCTGACTAGGAACCATGATGATGTGGGTTTGATCCCTGGCCTTGCTCAGTGGGTTAAGGATCCAGTGTTGCCATGAGCTGTGGTGTAGGTCACAGACATGGGTTGGATCCTGCATTGTTGTGACTGTGGTGTAGACCATCAGCTGTAGCTCCAATTCAACCCTAGCCTAGAAACCTCCTTAGGATGCAGCCCTAACAAATGCAAAAAAAAAAACCAAAAAAAAAAAACAAAAAAAAGAAGATACAAAAACACAAAACAACAAAACATGATGGTAAGGGCAGAAGATCTGATTTCCAGAGTTACCACACTTTTAGATTTGTACATATATATTCATAGAAGCATTATTCACAATAGATAAAATGTAGAAGCAACCTAAGTTGCCACTAATGGATGTGTGTATGAGAAAAATGTAGCATATATACACATTTGGTCTTTTAAAGGAAGGGAATTCTGATATAGACTGCAATATGAAGTCTATACTAAGGACTTTATGCTAAGATAAATAATGACAGTTACAAAAAATAAATACTGTATGATTCCACTTACACGAGGTACTCATAATAAGTAGTTACAGTCATGGAAACAGAAAGTGGAATGGTGGTTTACAGTGGCTGAGGGAGAGGGGAGTGGGGAATTATTGTTTAATGGGTATAGTTTCAGCTTTACAAGATGAAGAATTATGGGTATTAATGGTGCTGATTTTTGTACATCATTATTAATGTACTTAAAGCCACTGAGCTTTACACTTAGAAATGGTTAAGATGGCCAGTTTTTTGTTGTTTGCATTTTATCACAATGACAATATAAGAAAAATTAGTAATGCAATTCAGCACATTAGCTAACCAAAAAAAACCAAAGCAAAAACAGGATTATCAGATTATCTCAATAAACACAGAAAAAGAAACAAAATCCACCATCTGTTTCTGAAAAAAATTTTCAAGAATATAGGTACAGAACAGACTTCTTCAATCTGATTAGAGGGTTCGGCAAAATCTACCATTTATCATCTCACTTAACTCCTTTGCCCATAAGATCTGGAATAAGTCAATTATAGTTCTTCTTATCATTTATATTCAGTATTGTGCTATAATACTCAGTTATTCAATAAAGCAAGAACAGAAATAAAAGCATATAGATTAGGAAAGGAATAAGATTTAATTGCAGTTTTCATACTAGGCTGTATAAAAATATCTAAACAAATATACATATACAGCTATTTATATCAGTTCATCATATATTTAATACTTCAATCAGGTTTTAATTGATGAAAAGTAAGATTAATTCATTCAACAAATACTTATTAAACATCTATAATGCATCAGGTACTACTCTAAATAATGTGTCTATTAAAATAATAATGCAGGTAAAACTGACCTCTTGGAGCTTATTTTCTGGGGAGGGCCAGATATAATGTAAAATCAATATGTATAAAAAGTGTGTTAGAAGAAGATAATAACTATGGAAAAAATCAGTATGGAAAGTGGCTAGATGGTGAAGAGTAAGAATAATCAGAGTATATACGTGTATACACATGTAAAGTATATTTTTTATATTATGATTTTTATTTTTTCCATTATAGCTGGTTTACAGTGTTCTATCAATTTTCTACTATACAGCTTGGTGGCCCACTTACACATACATGTATACAAAATTTTAACATATTAGGAAAAATGGCTCTTTAATAAATTAAATAGGGATAATGAGGTATTATTTAGAGAAATTTGAGATACACAAATACAAATTTACTGAAGAAAAAATATAAAAAATAAGTATGCAATTTTTTACAAATATTTAAAGGAAAGTGAGAAAGGTAATTTTTATTATCTGCTTATGAAATGTTTCATTTATTATGACAAGAATGGAAGCTATAAAGAAAAATATTAGCAAATAAGCAGAAAAAGTTGTATAACTCCAATGATATTAAAAATCTACACAAAAACAAAAGTAAATGACAAAAGACAATAAAACAGATATGAGAAAAACATGTAAACAGACAAAGGTCCTCAAATAAAAGTTACCATATAGATAGGAAACATGTAAATAACTAAAGAGAAAAGTAGATTAAAATTGTAGAAAGGAAGTTCTCATGTAAAGAACTCAAAAGACTGAAGAAAGTATATAGATTTGCAAAGTCTACAGTGAATAGGAAAATTCAAACTAAAATAGAGAGTATTTTTAATTTATAATATTATCAAAATACAAAATGATTTATATCCAGTGTTAGTAAGAATGTGGGGGATATGGTATTCCTAAGTAATACTGATGGATATAAAAGTATAAGGAATTTCAAGGTCAATAAGATATAATTACCAGCATTTTTTTGGATGAACAAATCTATTAATCTAACAAAATTACAGAATGAGATATATTAAACAGTGTCCATTTTAGCATTACAAGCTACCTAAATATCCATTAATAACGAAATAAGTAAATCAATTTTGATACAAGCATAGAATTTGAGGGGAACAGTATCAGGTATAAAAAACAGATTGTGTTCAGAGTTCCTATCATGGCTCAGAGGTTAACGAATCCGACTAGGAACCATGAGGTTGCAGGTTCGATCCCTGGCCTTGCTCAGTGGGTAAAGGATCCAGCATTACTGTGAGCTGTGGTGTAGGTTGCTGATGCTTCTCAGATCCAGCGTTGCTGTGGCTCTGGTGTAGGCCAGAGGCTGTATGTCCGATTAGACCCCTAGCCTGGGAACCTCCATATGCCCCGGAAGCGGCCCTAAAAATGGCAAAAAGACAAAAAGAAAAATAGACTGGGTTCATATAAACTAAAAAGGAAAACTATCTAGGATTTTTTTCATTAAATGAAAATACAATTTCATATCTTTGAAAGTAAATATATAAAATACTAGAATATGCATATATTAAAATACAGACAATATAGATAAATATGAAATATATGTATAAACATCAAGTTGTTAACTTACAGTTCTTCAAATGTTATTGGAAGAAAAGAAAAATCAATTTTTACTTATATTTTTTATTTTATCTTTCTAAGCAATTAAAGTATTTTTGTAATTTTTAAATTCTTTTTTAAAAATCATACCTTTTCTGATAGACTTTTTCATTATTTGTTCCAAATCTTGTAATTACCATGTTAAGTAGATGTTATAATAAATATATTAAAGAAAACAATTGGATTTTTTATATCAAAAGAATTATTTGGACACTGTTTAATTTGCAGAATAAATTAAGTTCCAAGGATGAACCATTGAGGAAGGTTTTTAGCAATTTTTATTTTGGTTTATTCATTAATGTACATTAATTTTCATTTATTGCATTATTTACCAAATGAAAAATTGACATTATAGATATTATCTCTCTTAATTTTAAAAGTGATAATATGTTAGAGTTCCTGTTGTAGCTCAGCAGGTTAAGAATCTGACCAGTATCCATGAGGATGTGGGTTTGAATCCCTGGCCTTGCTCAGTGGGTTAAGGATCTGTCATTGCCACAAGCTGTGGAATAAGTTGTAGATGCAGCTCAGATCTGGTGTTGCTGGGTTTGTAGTGTAGGCCAGCAGCTGCAGCTCCAATGTGACTCCTAGCCCAGGAACTTCCATATGCAGTGGATGTGTCCCTAAAAAGATTGAATAAATAAATAAATAAATAAATAATAAAAGTGATAATATGTTGTGGACTGACTAGTTCTATTTTTCCCTGTATACAGGTACCTGGCCTATAATAAACATTAACTTCATAATATCATAATGTAAAATTCAGAGTTTTCCTAGTACTGTGTATCACATAACCCAATTAAATGTCAAAATAAAATTGAACTATGTATGCATATACACACACACACATACATATATATATACATATGTATACATATACACATATGGTAATATATAGCCATGGTATTTTTTTTTGTTTTTAATAAATACATTTTTAAGAAAGACTCTGTTAGTAAATCCAGTTCAGTCTAGATGACATTCTGGTTTAACTCACATATTCATTTGAAAAAATCAGAATCAGTGAATTTTTGTTGTTTGTTTGTTTCTTGGTAGGACACACTCGTGGCATAATGGAAGTTACCGGGCTAGGGGTCAAATTGGAGCTGCAGCTGCTAGCCTACACCTCAGCCACAGCAACCAGGATCTGAGTCACCTCTGTGAACTTCATTGCAGCTTGTGACAATGTCTGAAGCTTAACATACTGAGCAAGGCCTGGGATCAAATCTGCCTCTTCATGGATGCTGTGTCAAGTTCTTAACCTGCTGAGCCACCACAGGAACTCCAAAAAAATCGGTAATTTTTTTTCAGCATTTAATTATAGTTATATTAGAACAGAGATCTGGAATAATATCTATCATGGGGTACTCCCAATTATATCAATTGTATTTAATTTAAAAAATACTTTTTAAAGTAGTTTAGGGAGAGAAGATAGTTACCACACCAGTAATAAATTGGTTCACCCTCTTCTTTATGCAATATTTAGCATTTTTTTAATATAGGTTATTCTGTAGCTATCTTGTTTCTTCCTTAATTCAGACATCAATTACATAAAACTGTCAAAAAAATACTCTCTAGATGCCCTGAACATGATTATCAATGTGCACACTCTTCAGTGGTCAAAGACTTCATATCTAAGATCATATATACTAGAATTTGATTGATCAATTTATCATATGCTAACTGTGTAAGTTTGAGTGAATTACATAACCTCTAAGCTTCAGCTTTCTTATTAGGAAAATTGAATAATGGTATTAACACATATGTTGTTTTGAAAATTAAATTAGATGATGCATGCAAATTTATAGCTAATGTCTTGGCATGTCGTAAATTGTTAATACTCAAATTTTCCCCACTCTATATTCTTCATTCACCCTGTTCTCGCCCTTATGCAAATCTAAACTATCAAGATCCTAGCAAAATTATATTCCAAACAACAAAGAGAGTGAAAGGGAGAAAGGAAAGGAGGGAGGGAGAAAGGGACAGAAGAAAGAAGAAAGGAAGAGAGAAAGAAAGAAAGACCTGGGAGGGCAACAGTCAATTTTTCTGAGATTAACATTCACCAGAACTGTTATAATTTATCAATTAATGGTAATTTTTTTCATTGTACAGAATTTGTGAAGACATTTTATCCAAACCAAGAGTTGTAGCATGGTGTGATTTAAAGGAATAATAATATATTAATTTTAAAACATCATTTTATTAGATGTATTGAACAGTCATTTATGTTCTTATTTTACCATTGGCAAATATAATGAAATTCTGAGTTATCAAAATTTACCCAACATATGCTTTGTACCTGAAATGCCTCATGATGGTGACTTAAGTCTCTTGACCACATGTCTAATCCTCAAGTGGTACTTCCATTTTCTGCTGGTCAGTGTCAGTATATTTAGTCATTGTGTATCTCAACGCAAAATTTACCTTTTGGTGCAAACTCAAAATATCTTCTTCTTGTTACTGTTGCTTTGTTTCTTAGGCTATTCCAACAAATCTCACTTTTCGAGCTCAGATTGGGGTATAATCAAAGATATCCTCTTATACAAGCACTTTTCTCTCTTCAAATGACATGAAATCAGTTATTGCCGTAGAGCCAGAATTTGTAACAGTATTGTTTTTTTTAAAGGGCATATACTGAAATAAAGTGAAGATTTAAAGATTAAGCACCCTGGAAACATAAAGTCCTTATTCTCCTGAACTTACGTCCATGTAGTGTGATGGTTATTTTAGGGTCAAAATAACAGAGGAAAGCATACCTATAGAGGTTAAAATTAATCCCAACACTGCCTATTGTTTTGTATTAATTAGAGTAAAATAGTTTACAGATCTCAGAAATTGGTAATAGAGACACACAGCAGGCATGATTTCTGATTCTGTGTAAGCCTTTCACGTAGATTTGTGGAACACTATAACAAAAGAAAATCCTTTGAGATGTGGTTATGTTTTTATTGACATAGTGAACTACCCAGTATCCAAGATGTTTTGGCAAAGAATTTATCCACTTTAATGCTTTTTATAGAGGCTTGTGTCCATCATAAAATGTAAATAAAAATTAGGACACCTTCTCTCTAATAAGAAAAAAATTAATTCTGAAAGCTACTTTTTCCCTTATAAATTTCACTTAATGCATGTATAATGACTGAATTCAACATGCAATTTTATGCAACCATTTGACCCACAAAAATCTCAAATGGCAATATTAAATATATAAAACTAAAACAGTTTAGATCTATCAAGTTTGTAAACTTTTATCACCAGTAAATATGTAAACATATAAATAGAATATTATTCTGATATGCTCCCTGACTATTAACTCTTGAATTTCCTGTACATCGATGAATTAAAAAAAAAATTATCAGGCACAATTAAGCAAATCTCCCTTTACTATATCTTTTTATGTGTCACTATATAATTAATTCTCTTAAATAGTAATGAAAATATGTTTTCTTTATTTTTAAAAGAACATGTCCAGACTACCAACCTAGTTTCCTAAATGTAAAATTAAAAGTTAAAGAATAGATTATATATGCCTTTTAAAAGGGTATAAAATTTCCATTTACTTTCCTTTGACTAATTGCACACAATTTTCAAAAATCCCTATTAATAGGGCTCATTTAAATGTTTTCCAAAATTATTTTTTTGATCAAATACCTTCACCAAGCCAGAAACATTGTATAACAGGTCAATTTCAACACTGAAGCCATAAAATACGCATTACATAACCAATCATAGAACTGGTTAATACTGAGACTACCTGGATAAATATGCTAAAGGTCAAACACTACCCATTCCCAGGTTCATGAAGTTAGTTCATCTTTAACCAAAGACAAAGGCTGGCCTGTGATTGGAGCCTTGAATCAAGCACCCCTGTTTCCACTATTCACTTTACCTCCACATCACTGAAGCCAAAAGTTGCATCTATGCTCTTAATTTTATTTTCATGTAGTTAAGGTAAAATATTTTCTTCATTATAAGCACTCATTTGAGATTGTGATCACTGCTCTCCACAGAGTGCTCTTCCAATGGATCCTCCTAATATTTTCTACTCCTGTGCTAGCACACATCCATTTTAGCATCTTAGGTCAGTGGCTTTAGGGAAATTAACTTTTTTGAGTTTCAGTGTCTTAAACTATGACATCAATCAATATACTTGCCTGCCTTTTAATATTCCTGTGAAGATTAAGTGAAGTGTTTCTCATTAAGTGCTGAGGACTTTGTTGACAATTGGCAAATGCTCAGTGCTTAGTAATTTACTTCATTGATTATAATGATGATGACAGTGACTAGAATGGTATCACAGACAATGATTTCTCCCTCTTTCATAGCCACAGGTAAAAATCAATTAGCATGTGAATGTCCCACAACTTCCCATCTGAAGATGGAGTGAAAGTAATCTCAGGTAAGAATGGAAACAAAAGGAAGGAAACATTCCCATTGAAATAGCCTCTTGAATTCCCAAATATAAGAGAATAGTCTTAGACAGAGAAGTTAATTTAAAGGGAAGGAAAGGGAATTCTCATCGAGGCTTAGCAGAAATTAATCTAGTATCCATGAGGATGCAGGTTTGATCCCTGGCCTTGATCAGTGTGTTAAGGATCTGGCATTCCCATGAGATGTGGTGTAGGTTGCAGATGCAGCTCTAATCTTGTATTGCTGTGGCTGTGAAGTAAGCCAGTGACTACAGCTCTGCTTTGACCCCTAGCCTGGGAACCCCCATACCCCACAGGTGGATCCCTGAAAAAGCAAAAATAAATGAATACATACATAAATACATAAATAAATATGTAAATAAATAAAGGTAAGGGAAGAAGGGAAATAATATTTTGACTTATATGTAGACAGAGAATGAAAAAGAGTAGGTCAGAAACAGGTTCAAGGAAGGGAGCCAGGCTTACATACAGAGACACAGTCAGAGAAAGGGCTCTGTGTTATAAAGCTGTACTGATAGGAAGCCATGGATGACAGCTCTGTTTTCTTAGAATCAGGTTCCCAATAATCTTAGCGAAGACAATATGAAGATAACACATAAGGTTCAGCTTCCTCATAGAATGGACTCTCTTAGGCAATTAAAAATAAATAAATAGCTGAGTAGTATTCCATTGTGTATACATACCACATCAGCCATAAAAAAGAACAAAATAATGCCATTTGCAGCAACATGGATGGAAATAGAGACTCTCAGACTGAGTGAAGTAAGTTGGAAAGAGAATGACATATACCACATGATATCACTTGTATCTGGAATCTAATATACGGCACAAATTAACTTTTCAACAGAAAATAAAATCATGCACATGGAGAAGAGACTTGTGGTTGCCAAGGGAGAGTGAGAAGGAGGGATGGATTATGAGCTTGGGGTTAATAGACCAGACTATTGCCTTTGGAATGGATTAGCAATGAGATCCTGCCATGTAACAGTGAGAAATATGTCTAGTTACTTATGATGGACCATGGTAATGTGAGTATACATGTATGTGTAACTGGGTCACCATGCTGTACAGTGGAGAAAAAATAATGTTGGGGAAATAGCAATAAATAAATAAACAAACAAAAAAAGAAAAAATAAACAATTTCTAACCTCTTCACACATCCTTCAAATTCTTGCATTTACATGAAATTCTTTTAGTGGATAATAATAATCACTAGCATTTATTAGTATCTTACTATAATACTAAGCCTAGCATAGATAGGGATGGAGTAAGCACAAGTAGCTGTAGTAGTCTCAATAAGGGACCATAGATAAAGAGGGAAAGCTAGGGAATTTGGGGATTGTAAGTTAATAACTGCTCAAAAGTGCCATCGGAATAAGGCAGACTTGCTTGACTAGTGGAAACATGAGATATGCCTCAAGTGGTGGATGTGATGAGGCCTGCATTCAGGTTCAGGCCAAGAGCAGGAGTTTGAGGACCTCTCTTCTGATTTAAAGAAGCACCATGACTGGATACCAAGGAGGAGCTACTACTTGAAGAAGGAGGAAGAGGTGGTCTTTTCCGACCCCTACTCCCCTTGGATAATAAAATGGTAGCCCACCTGATCCTGGTGACAGAGCCTCCTTGCCTGCCCACTGGCATCTTTCACAAGCATCCTATCTTAACAAATCTAGTTCTTGTCTATCACTTTGTCTCTTGCTGAATTCCTTCTGCACAGAGGCATAAAGAACCTGAACCTCAGTAAATCTAGACAACAGGTAAGTGATTCTAATTTAAAACTCTGGATTTATGTCCCAAGCTGAGTTTTGGCTGGGTTTGAGTCCTAGCACATGGGTTTGAGTCCTAATCTGGGTTCTGGCTAGGTTCAGCCCATTATTGCTGTCAGTTTCAGCATGTATATTAATTCTTTAATTCTCACAATTCTATGAGTATTGCCAAAGAATTACATTTTGAGGCAGTGGGGAAAAAATGTTTAAATGTTAGAATTTGAAGTCAAATGTACTGATGACTAAGAGTCAGTGACAATCATATATATTTTTTAGCTATGTTAGACAGATTCTGATGTTTATTTGCTATTGGGAGAGAAGTGGTAAGGAAAAATAGGAAACTGAAGATGATATTAATATTTTTAATGTAGATGTGTTGATGAATGTTGATGTCATTAACCAATATCTATACGGTATAGAGAGAAGAAGAAAAGCAGGGATGGGAGAAAAAGATATGAATTCATACATGAACATGTTGAGTTTGAAGAGCGTATGGACAGTAAAATGCAAGTGCCCAATATTACTTTGACTGGTTGATTTCTTAGTACAAACATTGGTTTGAAGTTTTACATTTTGATTCTGCATAGCACTAGATTTTTTATTCTTAGAGTAATTGGATGACTTCTGACAAGTTATTAAATTGAAAATGGCTATTTTAGTGCCTACTAACTAGATTATTTTAATAATAAAATATCACTGTAATGTCTCTGAACAAAATGTTATTTCACTTGTATGGTTATTTTAACATCATTATGAAAGATATAAAATAAAACAGATTCTAATAGAAAACATTACTGGAATTAAAAGAAGTATATAGTACACCCCTGGATATTTTATAGTGTGGGCTTAAGACAAATATTGTACTTCTAAAATTTGATTACTCAAGCTCTATTTTCTCAAACGTTGTTGCATATTAAAATCACATGGAAACTTTTTTAAAGCCCTACCACCCTATTTGAGAGTAAATAAACTAAAATCTCCATGAATGATTAAAACCATTGTAACAGACAATATTATAAAATCTGGTGGGGCTCACTATAGATTAATTAATTAATCCAAAGCCATTAATGAATTTGCCTATATGTTTGTCTTTATTAATGAGTAGATCTTGGTCTTCGAGGTGGAGGCTTTTTAAAGGGGAAGAACAAAGAAGTCAGGTTAATCATTTTTTGGTGACATTTCTATGGCATTTCTTAGTTTCAAGAGTCAGGATATCTCTGGTTTATAATTCTCAGGACAGGTGCTCCATGGCACAGGGATCTATTTGATTACTTTGCCCTGGAGAAAAAAAATGAGTTTGTATATTAATGATCATATCTATATTAACAATGTCATCAACATCAGCAATTTTAGTTATCTAATACTGGTTGATTAGTGTTCAGTTAGTACAGGATTGAGGTCAGAGGGGATAAGAAAGAGAATAAAGTTTTGGATAGAGAGATTAATCATGAGCTCAGTTGGGGACCTCAATTTAGAAAGTCCTGTTTCAATTTCACTCATTTTTAAATGTACAAAATTTGATTATAATTTTTACCTTTACATAGAAAAAATTTGAAAAAAATGTATGCAGTTTTTTATATACAGTTCTTACAAATTTCATGATCCTATGTCTTTGTGTAATATTCATTATGGGTTCCTTTTCCTATTTCTATAATATAGAACAGGGCTGAATTTACATATTTGACATATATCCAACAATTTATATATTGACATTTTGATGAAAATCCTTAATGTTGTCATGAATAGCATTCTCTTTGGACCCCAGCTTTATTGAGATATAATTGATATGTAAAATGTTTTAGTTTGAGGTGTACATTGCGACGTATATATATAAATATATATATATATATATCACAATTTTTACCACAATAAGTTTAGTTAGCACATCATTTACTTCACATAATTACCCTTTTTATTGTTACTATGGTGATGACTTTTTTTAGCCTTACAGCAACTTGCAAATATACAATATAGTATTGTTAACTATAGTCACTTACTGTACATGAAATCTCCAGAACTCATCTTATAACTGAAAATTTAGTTCCTTTGACCAAATATCCATTTATCCCACCCCCGTTTCCTCTGTGTTTCTATGACTTCAATGTTTATAGTTCCACAAATAACTGAGATCATACAGTATTTGCCTTTCTCTTTCTGACTTATTTACTTAGCGTAATGCCCTCAAGTTTCACCCATGTTGTCACAAATGGGGAAACTTCCTCCTCTTTTATGGCTGAATAGTATTTCATTTTATAGAACACATCCTCTTTATCTATATATCTGTTGACTGACACTTGGGTTGTTTCCCTATCTTAGCTATTGTAAATAATGCTGCAATGAACGTGCGGGTACAGATATCTGTATAAGATCTTGATCTTGGGAAAGACTATCGGATGTGTCAACTTGAAGGAAGATCTTAGTTCTCTGCCCAGGAATTTAACCCAGGCTATGATGATGAAAGCATCAAATCCTAGCCACTAAACCACCATGAACTAGTGGAAAGAGAGTGTCTGAGCTCTTGTCTTCTTTGAAGAAAGATTTTCAGCAAAGAGAAAGAAATCTGTGAAAGTTTATTAGGAGAAGAGTACATGTGCAGAAGTGTGCATGGTGGTGGTCTTCGAAGAGTTGCACACTTTTAGGTGGCCTAAATTTCTTACGTGGGGCGGTTTTATGGGTATTGACTGTATATATCTGATCTAAGGACTCTCCCTGATGTTCACACTTATTTTTTAGCCAAGGTGGATTCCAGTGCAAGAATCTCTGGAAGGTTGTCAGGATATATTATGGATTGGTGCCCCCTCCCTTTTTGATCCCTGAGGAAGCTTCCTTTTCTGTACATGTATAATATGGGAGGTTAACTTGACCACATAAGTGACAGAAACCTTATATTCAGGCAGAGCCTACCTGCTCTTTGGTCCTGCCTTTATTTTTCACCTTGAAATATCAGTAGGAGACAAGTTCCTATTGGTCAGCGTGCAAGCTCCAGGTGCTCAGCCTGGTCCTGTCAACTATCTTTATCTTGAAGTGTAAACAGCAGACTGGTTGTAAATTCTTAAACTGATGCTCATCTGTCTCCTGTCTCAATACTTATTTTATTTCCTTTGGATAAATAACCAGAAGTGAGATTTCTGAAACATATGGCAGTTCTATTTTTCATTTTTTTAAAGAAACCTCCATATTATTCTCCATAGCAGCTATGCCAATATATATTCCTACAAATAGCATAAAATGTTCTGTTTTCTCTTCATCTTCATCGGCATTTGTTATCTCTTGCCTTTTGAAAATAAATTTTCTAGCATGTGTGAGGTATAATCTCACTGTGATTCTGATTTGTGTTTCCCTGATGATTAGTAATATCAAGCAACTTTCACAGATTTGTTAATAACTTATCCTTGGAAAACATTTATTTAGGCCCTTTGCCAATTTTTCAATTAAATTATTTGCATTTTGTGCTATTAAGCTGTATGAATTCCTTATATTTTTGGATATTAACTCTTTTTCAGATAAATGACAAATGTACTCCTGATTGCTCTGTGGGCACATAATAGAGTAGGCCAGTGAGGAAAGTTGGGTAGGGGGCCTGTAGGTACATAATAGAAGGGGCTAGATGCTGATGAGCCAGTGATATGGGTTGTGACAGGAGACAAGGCCAACTTGGGACCACAAGCAGCTGCCTGGGCCCTGGCTGAAAATGTACAATCCTGTGGCTACAATCTTGCCAAGGATGGGCATGGCATTGGAATCCTCTGATGGGAATCAAGTTGGCATGGTGCAGATACAGAGCTGGAGGAGATAATTATGTCAAACATTATTTTACCACCCTAAAATATTTTGTTATGTTTCTGTTGAGTTGATTTTCTATGATTTTCTACATAACTGAAACTATGTTCTATAATTTTACTTGCTTTTTAAATAGAACATTATTTTCTATCGTAATGATTTCATAACCAACATTTTAATTATTAAACAATACTTTACTGAATGAACTTTTAACTCACCTACTTCTGAGAATCTGAGTTCATTTTCTACTAAGACATCAATTCCTTATAAATGTTTATTATCAAGAGTATATATAATTGTGTTGCACAAATATTGACAATTTTTCTCATGTTGAGATTTTTAATTTATTGAACTATAGTCAACTTATAATGTTATATTAGTTTCAGCTGTGTAACATATTGATTCAATGCTTTATAGATTTTACCCTATTTAAAATTATTATAAAAATTGGCTATATTCACTGTGCTATATGTTACATCTTTGTAACATATTTTATATGCAGTAGTTTGTACTTAGTTGTCTTCAGCTGTTTTACCCCTCCTCCTAACCCTCTGCACCCTGATAACCACTAGTTTGTTCTTTGTATCTGAGTCTGTTTCTGCTTTTTTATATTGATTCTTTTTTAAAACTATTTCATGTGTAAGTGAAAACACACAATATTTGTCTTTGTCTGACTTATTTCACTAAGCACAATACCCTCTAAGTCCACTGAGAAAAAAAAAGACCAAAGCTAGAGGTATGTTCCCTGACTTCAGATTATACTACAGGATGTAGTAATCCTCAAATTATTATCAGTCTAAAACAAGTGGATATAGATCAACCTATATGAACCTCATGGTGACCACAAATATAACCAATATTTTATAATAATTTTAAATGGATTAAGATTTATAAGAATACTGAATCACTATGTTGTATGCCTGAAACTAATACAGTATTATAAATCAACTATAATTTAAAAATCATACAACTTTTATTATAGTTATTAAAAATAAAATGTTTTATAATAAAAAGTAAATACTTTACATTAAATAAAACATTTCATGTTAATTCAGAGAAATGGGGCATGTACAATTGTAGAAAATCAATGTAATTCATTTGCAGTTAACTCAGGTTTATTCAATAAAGAATATATTACATTAAAATTAAAGAAAACAAAATAATAGAAGTTATTTCATATTTATGAGACAAAATAATTAGTAGATAGCATAGTTTCTTTATTGTGTTCTCTATTTGAAGTAAGATCTTCTCCACTGCTTCACCAACCCTTACAGAGAAGACAATGAAGATTTAGAGATTCGAAATCCTGCCTCCCTTTACTAAAGTTGCTTCCTAATGACTTGGTGTTTCAGAGGCTACAAATGGAAGTTGTCAGTTCCCTGAACACATGCCCATCCAGGTTTGCATTGGAGTCAAGGTCCATTAGCACACTTAAGTAGGATCTGTAGACTCTTCAAGAACTCAAAGATTGGAGCATATACAAAATCTTAAAGATAAATAGAAAACAAGGTAACCTAATATTGGAAGAGAATGGTAGTTTGTGACTTTCTGCAACGGTTAGAGAACTACAAGCAGATTGCTTACAGTATTACAAATGGATCAAGCAAAGCTGCAGGCTATCTCAGAATAGACACCAACGCTATGTTCTTAAGGATGTCATTTATGATAAAGTGAGAGTCATCCTTTGATATCTGCAATTATAAGGCACATTATAGATAAGAATAGACCTTTTCTTTACAGGTTTCTGAAACCAGATAACTTAAGGTTTCTTATGAGAACTTAGGGAGAGGGGAAGTTTCTATAGAGCTAATGACATTCTTCTTTATGTTGAAGAGAAGGAACTCTGAAAAACTTTATTTTAGAAATGTAAGTGTAGGTGACATTTTCTTTTCCTAGAGGATTCTAGAGATGATTCATAGTTACTTATTTTGAATTTTACACAGCACACGAACTCTAGAACAGGATTGGAAGAATCATAAAAATTCATTTTTCAAAGAAATTATTATAAACAATTTATGAATTTAAACTTCACAGGAGATTACCAATCTCTCTACAATGAAAAAATATTTGTCAATTATTAAGGTAATAATCTAAGCTACACTAAGCACACACAAAGATTACTTCTTTTCAATTCACTTAAAATGATTTACATTCATCTGCAAAAAGTGTGCACTACTGTCTTGGAATATTTTGCTATATTAAAATTGTTAATATTTTTATTGTTTGGGTTTTCAAATGGCCAGCCCATCTCCCATATTTTTATCTATTTTATTTCTGTAATCCAAATAGTACCTGAAAATATGTGGAAAAGTGAAATATTTTATTTCTGAATTGCTTTTTATTTTGGCAAACTTTTAATACTCCTCAGCTATAGGCTACAAGCACATAATCCCTCCTGGCTTATCCCTCCTGGGTTATGCCTCCTGGCTTATTAAAAGTAGCCTCTGCTCAGGCTACTCTTCAGGATGACATCTTCTCCACTGGAAACCAGTGTAGAAAGATGGAAATGAATTTATTGCTTTCATCATAATGTTTCTGATTTTGGTTTTATTTATTAAAATATTTGGTATGATAGGGAAGCAATAAATTAAAATGTCACTTTGTCTTTTTCTTTGATAGGAAATAGAGAAATGGAGAATTGGAGTTGTAGTACAAAAGTATTTCCTAATCTTCATGAATTTCTGTAGAACTGAAGGAAATCATATATGTTATGGTATTTAACAATAAAGATCAATATTTAACCCTATCTGATATGCTGCATAAGCTTATTATAGGAACTGTTTTAGCTTAGCCCATCTTTTTAGAGTCTATTAAATGCTTATTGAATTTTGTCACATGTTTGATGCTTTAAAAAACAGTTGTAACACCACTATCAAAGAAAAAGAAAATACAGAAGAAAAGAAGAAAATTCTAGGAGTCGTGTTTATTGAAATAGAAGTGCTAAATATTCTGAACACATAGGTCTTATTTTTTTAAAAATGTATTCTTTTGAAGTTTCAAGCTTTAGTAGATTTTGAAAAATACGTATATAGTTTATCAACATCTTTGGTTTGATTACATATAAAAAATTCCCCATATTAATTTCATTAAAATTCTGTGGAACTTTGGGTTGTTATTGCATTTTCTTTCTAGGGTGTACTTGAAATGCCAAACTAATCTTACAGTATTCTATAATCATACTTTTTAAGTAATGAAGAAAGCCATTTTGAATATGTAAAGTTGTTTTTTTTCATTGTTCCAGGACACTAAAATATAAACAGTAACTGATTATTCTAATAGTGCTGTCATCAGAGTTTTCACATTAGCTTTAATAAGTGAATAAAAATACTTTACAGTGGGCATTAGTAATACAGAAAAAACTGCTTTAATTTTGTTTGCTTCTAAATAGGGTAAGCTTTTCAATCTTATTGGATTCATTATTTTGTATTTTTGCCCTAAAATGCAATCATTAATGATAAAAGACAATGTTCTTAAGAATCACAATTTTCAAATTAATAAAGGAAAATTAATTCCATTCAAGTGAAAAAAAAAATTGCTGACTATAGATATGCACTGAGGAATTAAGGAACTTAACAATAAGGAACTCTAATTCAAAATCTTCTATGGAGTATTTATTAATTCATGATCAACAGAATGATTAATAATTACATAGCAAAGTGCCACACATGTAATATAAGTTATGAATAATTGTAATGTAATATTGGTGGAAGTTGGAGTAACATTTTGTAATCTGGTAGTACAAAATGGAATTCTGCAAGAGAAAATAATGATGTGAGATGTTGAAAACATGAAAATGTTTCTACCCGAAGACTTTTCCAACTGGGATAATTATAGAAGGGAAAGAAAATAGTAAAAGGAATGGAAATCTGAGAACATATATAATTTTCAAAGTGAGAATTAATCACATTATGAATGATGAGTTTATTACACTCCTTCAGGTGGGAGGTTGTTGACATAAATAGTAGGAAGAATTAACAAAAAATGTGGGCATTTTTTAGACTTTATATACAAAAAGAGTTTGAACATTATCATGTTATTAAATTATTCAGTATTAAATCACTAGTTATTTATAGAAATAAAATATACTTTAGAAAAACATCTGTGGTGACAATGTACAAGAAAGGTTGGAGTGTTCCTACCCGTTAAGAACAGAATCTAAACTGAGGTGCTAAAGACATGTATAGGTTAAGGTAAGTAATGCTATCTGCCAAAATAAATACACCCTCAAATCTCAGTGGCTTAACAGAAAGTGCATTTCTTGCTCACTCAAATTCTGATACCCATAAATGAAGAAGTAGCCCTCTGTATTATCATTCAGGGACTTTTTGTACCTATTTTATCAAAAACATTGGCCCTTGTTTTCATTCTGGTTCTGTCCTTGTTTGACTTTGGTATCAGGATAATACAGACCTCATAAAATGCATTTGGAAGTGTTCTCTCCTCTTTTGATTTTTGGAAAAATTTGAGAAGAATTGGTATTAAATCTTCTTTAAATGTGTGTTGAAATTCACCATTCAAAACATCTGGTCCCTGGACTGCCTTGTTGAGAGATTTTGATTACCCATTCAGTTTTCTTACTCATTACTGGTCTATTCAGATTTTCTATTTATTCATGATAAAGTCTTGGTAGGTTGAGTTTCTGGGATGTATACCTTTTGCATTTTTTTCCCTCTGTTCTTTGGGTGTGGTGCTGTGCTGGCCTGAGGAGCAATAAGTTCAAAATTAAACTGCTGCTTTCACCCTTTCAACATGATCATTCTCGGTTTCTGAGGTCCAAGAGCCATTTCAGCTTCACTTCTGGGATTCTTACAATGTTGTCTTATCTATGGATATTGTTAGTTGGTCTTGTTTGAAGGGCAAAGTTAGGATTGATCTCAATTGCCATCCTAATGATGTAAACTTCCGCTGTGCTAATTTAAAAATCAGTACACTACAACAAAGTTTCATGCATTTCTTTATAACTTGACATTCTGTTTCCATTAATTTATTGGAGAATCTGCTAATAAATTCAAAATATCTCCTCACAAAATGAGAAATCAGAAAACTCTCCCACCAGAGGAACTTTTACCACCTACATTGGAAGTGATAAAAAATTAGGCAATTTTAGAAGTTGGATTAAGCCTCTTTTTTTTAAAGATAAAAGACTTACTTAAGAAAAAGCTTTGAAATCCATTCATGTATATAGAAAAGAAGGAATTAAAATTGTTAAGAAGAGATAAATCTTGATTTAAAAACACACACACACAATGCTGCTAAATGAAGATGAGAGGTCAAGTAAATTTAGGATTGAAGATAAAACATAGACTGGTAAATAGTAATTGGTGACCATTGAGACAAAATAGTCATTAGAACAGTGTTCATAGAAATCACATTATGATGGGATTTTGAAAGAATGGGAGGTGATAAAAGTGGTAGTGTCAATTTTTAATAACACTGGCTTTCATCCTAACTTTATAATATTTCTACTGCTACTATGTATATCACCAAATGTAATCCATTACTATTTTGGATCATTCTAAACTTCTGTCCTTCCTCATCTGTAATTTTTCACTTCCAAAGTGAGAAACACAGGTCCTACCATTAATCTTCTATTTATTTAACAATTCATTTTCTTTTTTTAAAATTTATTTTTATTGTTACTTCCTCCAACACATTTTTTATTTTTTTCCCACTGTACAGCATGGGGAGTCCCAGTTACACATACATGTATACATGTCAAACATTCATTTTCAACATAGATATATATAGTAGAATCTAAGCTATTAACATGTACTTCTTTGGGAAATAAATTCATCAAGTAGAAAGTGTTTATTCTGTCTTTAGTGTTTCAGACTTCACTCATTTCTGAATAACTTAGGTCATGGCTTACCCCTGTATCCACTTTGGTGAGACTGTTTCATACGTTTGAAATATAGTTAGATTGTTTTGTCATAACTTACATTCCATCCTGGAACTATACTAAATTTATGAGTATGTGTATGTTTTAATTCCATATATTAAATTTCACTAATCATTATAAAAAGTTCTATGAGTTTTTGAAATTCCATTTTATATTATCAGTAGATTACATTTGTTCTAAGAGTGAGAATTAATAGGGCTAGAGATAGGGTTGGAGATTGGAAATTAATTCTCACAGTTTGGAGTAGCCTCCATGTGAATAGGAAGGTTTTAAAAAAGGAAGCTCAAAAGTGTTAAATTGCATAAGGTTTATGTAGAGCAAAAATTGTGGTATATAATGGATATAGTTATAGAGAATATGCAGTTTTCTCCATCACTAGCAGAGTCTAGAATAAGAGATGGTTGGTTGGATTGGTCAAGACTTGGGCATTGCCAAGAAGGGGTCAGCAGTAAAAGGTAAAGAGGAGTTAATACAGGTAAAGTAGTGGGGAGAAATTCACTGAGATGATTAACCATATGATTGGTCCAGGATGGCCTGGAAGGGAAATAAAGCCAGATAGGTTTCATATAATAGACTAAAAGAGGTCAAGTAATTGGAAGTCAGACATGAGAATGAGAGCAGTCTGACTGAGTAAGGAGTTGAAAATATAAGAAAGTGGATGGATAAATGGTAATTTCAAAGTCAAGAATATGATTTATCAAGAAGTATACTTAGCCACTACATGTATTAAGAAGGAAAGGCATATACTTACATAATAATGAGAGAATTAGAACATCTTAGCCTTCGTAACAATTGTATTTGAGGAAGATAAACTTGACGTATCATTCATTTCCTTTTCTTTTTTTCAATTTTTTAAAAAAAAATTTAATTGTTCCTTTCCCCAATTTTTTTTCTACTGGACAACATGGTGACCCAGTTACATGTACATGTATACATTCTTTTTTCTCAAATAGTCATGCTCCATCATAAGTGACCATACATAGTTTCCAGTGCTACACAGCAGGATAACATTGCTAATCCATCCTGAAGGTAATAGTCTGCATCTATTAACCCCAAGCTCCCCAACCACCCCCACTCTCTCCCCCTCCCCCTTGACAACCACAAGTGTGTTCTTCAAGTCCATGATTTTCTTTTCTGTGGAAAGGTTCATTCTTGCCATATATTAGGTTCCACATATAAATGATATCATATGGCATTTGTCTTTCTCTTTCTGACTTACTTCACTCAGTATGAGAGTCTCTAGTTTCACCCATGTTGCTGCAAATGGCATTATGTCATTCTTTTTTATGGCTGAGTTGTATTCTTTTATGTATATATACCACATCTTCCTGATCCAATCATCTGTTGAGGGACATTTGGGTTGATTCCATGTCTTGGTTATTGTGAATAGTGCTGCAATGAATATGCAGGTGCATGTGTCTTTTTCAAGGAAAGTTTTGTCCGGATATATGTCCAAGAGTAGGAGTGTTGAGTCATATAGTAGCTCTATGTATAGTTTTCTAAGATACCTCCATACTGTTCTCCATAGTAGTTGTACCAGATTACATTCCCATCGACAGGGCAGGAGGGTTCCCTTTTCTCCACACCCCTTCCAGCATTTGTTATTTGTGGACTTATTAATGAAGACCATTCTGACTGGTGAGAGGTGGTATCTCATGGTAGTTTTGATTTGCATTTCTCTAATAGTCAGGGATGTTGAGCATTGTTTCAAGTGCTTGTTGGCCATCTGTATATCTTCCTTACAAAAAATGTCTATTCAGGTCTTTTGCCCGTTTATCAATTGGGTGGTTGGCTTTTTGCTGTTGAGTTGTATAAGTTGCTTGCATATTTTAGAGATTAAGCCCTTGTCAGTTGCATCATTTGAAACTATTTTCTCTGTAAATTGCCTTTTGGGTTTATTTTTGGTTTCCTTTGCTATGCAAAATATTCTCAGGTTGGTTAGGTCTCATTGGTTTATTTTTGCTTTTATTTCTGTTGTTTTGGGAGACTGACCTGAGAAGACATTTGTAAGGTTGATGTCAGAGAATGTGTTGCCTATGTTCTATTCCAGGAGTTTGATGGGGTCTTGTCTTATGTTTAAGTCTTTCAGCCATTTTGAGTTTATTATCGTGCATGGTGTGAGGGTGTGTTTTAGTTTCATTGCTTTGCATGCAGCTGTCCAGGTCTCCCAGCAATTCTTGCTGAAAAGACTGTCTTTTTCCCATTCTATGTTCTTGCCTCCTTTGTCAAAGATTAATTGACAAAAGGTGTCTGGGTTTATTTCTTGTTTCTCTATTCTGTTCCATCGGTCTCTCTGTCTGTTTTGGTACCAGTACCACACTGTCTTGATGACTGTGGCTTTGTAATATTGCTTGAAGTCTGGGAGAGTTATGCCTCCTGCTTGTGGTTGCCAATGGGGAGAGGAAGAGGGAAGGATTGCAGTGGATTGGGAGCTTGGGGTTAATAGATGCAAACTATTGCCTTTGGAATGGATTAGCAATGAGATACTACTGTGTAGCACTGGGAACTATGTTCAGTCCCTTATGATGGAGTATGATAATGTCCAAAAATAGAATGTGTACATGTATGTTTAACTGGGTCACCATGCTGTACAGTAGGAAAAAAAAAGTTTTGAGAAAATAACAATAAAAAAAAGTAAAAAGAAACATGTAAAAAAAAAAAACCTTTAATAGATACACAAACACTAATTTCTGTAAAATAAATAAAAATTTAACTACCATATGATTCAGCAATTCTGCTGGGTATACATTCAAAGAAAACAAAATTATTCAAAACATACATGCACCCTAATGTTCATATCAGTATCCTTTACAATAGCCAAGATATGGAAGCAATCTTAGTGTCATTTAACAATTAATGGATAAAGAAGATGTATATGTGCACACATACACACACACACACACCACACACACACACACAAGAATATTACTCAACTGTAAAAAGAATGAAATTTTGCCACTTGTGACAATTTGGAAGGACCTAAAGAGTATTATGCTTTGTGATGTAAGTCATACAGAGAAAAATAATTAGTCTTGTCACCACTTTTAGATGGATTCTAAAAAGTACAACAAGCTAGTGAATATAACATAAAAGAAGCAGAGTCAGAGTTATAGAGAACAAATTAGTGGTTACCAGTGGAGAGAGGAAAGAAGGAGGATTTGATAGTGATATGAGATTAGGTGATGCAAACTACTATGCATATAATAAATAAGGAACAAAGATATATTTTACAGCACAGAGAAATACAGCCATTATTTTCTAACAAATATAAGTGGAGTATACTCTATAAAAATATTTGATCATGATGTTGTACACCTGAAACTAATCTAATGTTTTAAATAATCTTTACTTCAATAAAAGGATACTCAAAAATTATAAAATATAAATATGCTACAGCTTGAATGACTTTTGAAAAAACTTTCTGAGTGAAAGAAACCAGTCATGAAAGACTACATATTGCATGATTTCACATGAATTAAATGTTGGAATTTACAATATATATAAAAAGAATGTACATGAATTGTTGCCTAGTTCTTTGGGCAGAGGGCATGGAGACTAACTACTAATGAGTATAGGATTTTTTTAAATTAAGTAATAAATTAATTTTATTTCATTATTTGTGGCTGCACCCATAGCATGTGGAAGTTACCAGGCCAGGGATTTAATTTGAGCTACAGTTGAAATCTTGCCACAGCTGCAGCAATGCTGGAACATTTAAGCCACAGCACCAGGCTGGGGATCAAACCTCAATTGGATTCTTAACCCAGTGTGCCACAGTGGGAACTCCTAAGGTTTCTTTTTAGAGTGAAGAAAATATTCTAACATTTTCTACCACTTAAGTCATGGTAATGACTTTATGGTCTTGTAAGTATACTAAAAATAGCATTGAATTGCACACTTAAATGGATGAATTTTATGATGCATGAGTTATATCTCCATAAAAATTTAAAATAATAGGTTCATGGAGTTCTCTTTTTGTGTAACAGGTTAAGGATCTGTGTTGTCACTGCAGCAGCTTAGGTTACTGCTGTTGTGTGGGTTCAATCCCTGGCCCAGAAATTTCCACATGCCATAGGCATAGCCAAAATAAAATAATAGATTCATGTTAGAAAGTATATTTTAAAAATAAAAACAAATCAATCTCCAGTGATTAGAAAATATATTGCTGTTCTAAACAACAGAGTAGTAGAGATGAATAGCTAAATGACAGTGAGAAATATAAATACATTAAAATAAAAGCTTATGTGTTACAATATCCCTTAATGGCCAAAAAATAAAAAATAAAGGTAAGCATTCCTACTGTGGCTCAGCAAGCTGAGAACATGACATAGTGTCCATGTGGATGCAAATTCAATCCCTGGCCTCACTTAGTGCATTAGGATTTCAGTTTTACATCAAGCTGTGACAGGTTGCAGATGTGGCTTGGATCTGGTATTCCTGTTGCTCTGACTGTGGCATAGGCCTCAGCTGCATCTCTGACCCCTAGCCTGGGATTTCCATATGTCTCAGGCAGAGTGGTAAAAAGAAAAAAAGTACAGGTAATATGAATTCTGCTTGGTGTTCATCACAGAAGACTGAATGGAAAGGATTATATCTGAGATAGATCTTAGCTAACTGGAATTTTATGAAGAACATCCTAAAAAGAAGAAACAGAATGATAAAATGCATGAAATACTAATGAATGAAAAAGTTACTATAGAAAAATGTAAGGATAGATATGGATGCAATTGTAAATAGGAAGATTGTGGAGGCTTTTGGAGAACTTGATATATCTTGATTAACCTACAGGCTATCATGATCTAAGAAAAACATAACTGTGACACAACTAAATATAAATATTCTTTGTGTTATAGTGGCAACTCTTGTGGAGTTACAGATGATGGAAAAGAGAAAAGATCATGAGAAACATTTCATATACAATTTCACAAATCAATAGGAGAGATGATGAGGAACTGGTCCTGGAAATGGCTTTGGAAATGAAAAAGATGTAATGAAGTCAATGGAAAATGATATTGCAACTAATGGAGAGTAATGGGGCATTAGAATATACAGTGACACTAAATTTTCAAAACCATGTAACTCGAAGGAAAATGGTCAAACAAGAAACATAGGAGGTATGAGTTGGATGAGGATAATAATGACAGGGTAATATTATTTATTATATTAAATATATATATCTATAAAGTATGTCTTGCATTTTTATCTGTATAAAATAGGAAAGATAAAGGAATTGTGAATAAGCCAGATTATTTTGAAAAAAGAAGTGGTAAATAAACTAAGATCAAGGAAGACCGATAGGCATTAGCTGACAGATAAAAAGAGGGTCAATACCATTTTGATAAGTGACGAATCAGCCAGAAATATCAACTGGAATCCATTTACTAAGAAATAAATTTTCTATTAATTATGCAATTGTGAGACAGTAAAATAAGTAGTAAACTGGTGTGAGACATTTAATAACAAAAATTTAATGGAAAATGAAGGGCATAGGAGGGTACTGGCTGAGTAGTTAATTTAATTTAGGCTCCCAAGATTATTTTTGAGTCTAGACTGCACCTGGTAATGGGCTTTCTTGGATGATAATGACACTCAAGGTAGAGTATATAAAAGCATCCTGAATCTATTTCCAACTATTGCTAAGAAGATGGTTGGCTGCATTTGAGGAGAATAGAAAATACTTAATCCAGAATTAACTAATCATGAATACTGTTAATTACATGCTAAGAACAAGTACACAGGTCACAGTGTATTAAAAACATCACCTCATGTATATAATATGAAAACCTTAGGAGGTAATATAAATGAGTGTACTAATGAAACAGTTGTAGAAATGCACTCATCACATCCTCAGCTAGTATTGCAGAACCTGAAATTCAGAAAATAAAAGCTTAAGGTTAAAGTTTGAAGCTTTGTAATTATCAGTACAGAGCTTATAGATGAAAACATGATGTTACATGAGGAAATGATAGTGAGGAAAAATAGGTATGGAGGCAGAGCTTTGAATAACCTTTTTTTCTGAGGCTTTTAGGAATCACTGTAGACAACAATTAAATGTTTAATCTTAAATGTAAATGGTCTTTTGGGATAAGTTCAGAGTTGTTCCTCCACTACTGGTAAAAGCTTGATTTATATAAGCATTAAGGCTTCTAAAGCTCTTGAGGTGATGAAATTTTCTTTTTTTTTTTGAAGATTTTATAATGATTTTAATTTTTTCCATTATAGCTTATTTACAGTGTTCTGCCAATTTTCTACTGCACAGGAAGCTGACCCAGTCACACATACATGTAATATATTCTTTTTTTTCACATTATCATGCTCTATCACAAGTGACCAGACATAGTTCCCAGTGCTATACAGCAGGATCCCATTGCTTATCTGTCCCAAAGGCAATTGTTTGCATCTATTAACCCCAAATTCCCATTCCCTCCCACTCCCTCCCCCACCTTCTTGGCAACCACAAGTCTGTTCTCCATGTCCATGGTTTTCTTTTCTGTGGAAATGTTCATTCATGCTCTATATTAGAATCCAGATATAAGTGAAATTATATGGTATTTGTCTTTCTGACATACTTCACTTAGTATGAGAGTCTCTAGTTCCATCAATGTTTCTGCAAATGGCATTATTTTGTTCTTTTTCATGGCTGAGTAGTCCAACTTCAAAAATTTTCTTGACAACTTCTTGGTTGACACTGAGGTTGGTGAAATGATGTAGTTAATAGGAAGTGGAAGCAAGAGACTAAAGAGTTTCCAGCAATATTTGAGGAGGCTAGGAGAGGACCAGCAACACAAAGCTGATAATCAGCTTCAAATACTACAAAGAAGTAAAAAAGACTGAGGATTGAGAACAAAATGTTAGACCTTTTAAGAGAACATCTTCTGTGGAGTGGAGGTAGATGAAGATGAGTGACAACAGATTCAAGAGCAAAAGACCAAGGGAATCATGGCTTTTTTTCCTTCTCTTTTTGATAATTTCTTAAGAGGACTGATTCTTCTATACATTTTGGCAGGAAGAGGTGCTCACTGATTAAGAGTTTCTTGGGTCAAGACCAAAAAGAAATAAAGGGAGAACTAAAATTCTCTTCCACATCTAATGCCAAATCTATACCTTGCTCAAAACAAGAGTTATCAGCATTTTCTTTGACTAGGAGAAAAAGTTAAAGGAACATTTACTAAAGAGCACTCCATTCCTTTACATCACTCAAAATATCTTCCCTACCATCCTTTACCACACTTAAAGGGAATGCCTGTCTGAATACTTTGCATTTGTATCTAATTTATAGGTGGTAATGTGGGAAAAGAAGGCTAAAAAACAATAAAAATACAAAAGAGTGACACTTCATATAATAGAAAAGAGAATACTTAAAATGAATACGAAGTATTTTCTAAGTTGGTAAATTGTACAAAATTCTGAAATTGTATCAAGGCAGGTATGCTATAACATACCAACTGTTATCACATAATTAAATACCAGATAATTAGAGTACAGAATTCTGAGGTGAGCAGGTATATATTCCACTTGGTTGACTTTCTAGCTTAGCAAATGTTTCTCTTGGAGTGAACACAGACCATCATTTATTTTCATTGCAAATCATTTTCTGGAAGTCACTGTTGCATAAATGGTACTTCTCTGACTTCTGATTAACCCAGATAGCCGAAATTAGTAAGTGTGCCAATGAGCTCAATAAGTAAGTTTCTTTGTCCATTTGCTCATTTGGACTGTGAAATGGTCTTTCTGTGAGGAGTCCCAGGCAGTAGTCATTGGATTATCTTGATAATCGTTCAGTACTGTGTTCACTGTTCACACACATTCTAGACTTCCCTCAAATCTGGTGGGAATTCCTTATTCATCCTGAGATCTGTCAGCTTGTGTTTTTCCCTCTATTCTTTCCACTCAATGGCAGAACCTGGAGAGATGCCAAAGAACTTCTAGAAATATGCATAAAACAATTTAAAAATTACTACAAAACCCTGGGTACCAAATGCAGAAATTTGTGTAACCAAAAAAAAAAAAAAGTATTTTGTTATGAAAAGATCTTTTAAAATCACTTCTTATAAAATTCTGGGAGAAAAACAAAAAATGGTAAACTGTTGATAACTCATCTCAGGAATACATTATTAAGGGTAATTGCTATTTTTCTCTTTTCATAAATATTGGGAGTATCTAAAATGTCCTCAGTGATCAAGAGCTTGAGTATAAAATTTAAAAAACATTTTAAAAATTAACTCTCCATAGGAAGTTATAAATATGAGAAGGTTGGTGTAATCATGTGAACTACTGATTTATCTGGATCAAGGAATAGTAAGTCTGAAAGAAACTTCAGAGATCATGTCTTAAATCTTATTTTATAGATGAAGAAAATGAGTTCCAAGGCTTCTGACACTACTTGCCAACTTTCAAATACTCATACTACTTGAGGTTAAATACATATCTCTTATTTTAAAGATAAATTTCAAGCTTGGAAATCTCTCTATTCTGATTGAGTTCAAACCTCAGTTACACTGTAGGAGTGATATACTGACCTGGAAAGTCCACTAGTCTGAGATTTACTCAAATATTTACCAGAGTATCTGATATATATCTGGTGCTCTATGCTTCAGATGTACTTGGTGATAAGAGATGAATGATGATAAATGTTGTTCAGAACAACCACTAGGGATTATTGTCACATGATGTGTTTGTCAAATGGAAGGCTTCTTATATTACAGCAAAGAGATGGAGAGAGGAATCAGTCTGGAAACTGAGGATGTATGATGTTTATGCGCTGCCTGGTATAAATGTTATCTCAAAATTGTAAAGACTTAAAAAAAGAAGAAAAAATCAACAAAAAAGACAGCACTACCAAAGTAGAAGTTATGTCAAGCATATAAATCCAACCCATATTTTGCTTTAGCCACATTTGACCCATTTAGAAAAATTAAAGAGGAAATAAAGAATAGAATAAAGTAATTTATTACTCTACAGAGAAGTTCCTAGCTCTGAATCTATATCTAATTCTGTTTTTACAAAGTTTCCAACATAAATTGCCTCTTTCAGCATGTTGGAAGGTGAAAGCACATGCTAATACCAATAAATTGGATTTGTTTTGGGGAAATTTATGTGTGCATACATTTAAAAAATTTGCATGCAGTCCCAGATGGAGGAGCCAACAGAGCATGAACCTCAGTTGCTAAGATAACAATGCATGCATTACGCTGGAAGATGAAATTTGTATGTAAAACAATTCAACCACTGATTGTGAAAGTGACACATTCTGGGATAATATGCCTTTAAATTCAGCATTAAATATGTATATGGGACTCCTACTCTTTTCTGGCACAAGTTTCCACCTGTCTGATATATTCTCACATATACCTTCTTAACACATTCAGGGCATTCAGTGTATATTTTATTTACTGATTGTTCATCAAATTTGAAAGAATAAAAACCATCCAAGATATTTATAGAATATAATTGTAAGTGCCTCATGGGCTGTGCCACATGAATGATAATGGTAAAAGCCAACATAAAAATTGTTAAGAATCAATAAGTAAAGTTCTAGCTATGTGCTATGTTCTAACTGTGCAATTTTAGCAATTTAATTGTTCATTTATTTCAGGGCTGTTACATCAATCTCCTAATTTATACAACATACATGATAATACTATTCCTTTCACACACAAGTATCAGTAATAATATACCTAAAGGGCTAATTTTAGCATCTAGAAAATGGTAACTTCTCCATAATAATTATTTTTAACACTTTTCTAAAAACTGACATTTTAAAATCACAAGTCTCTGAAACTTGGCTTACATTTTCAAAATGTGGTATTAGATATTCCTTCAGTTGTAAATGCCTCTGGCATTTAAAACAGAATACATGATATGGATAGTTTAAGATAAAGCTGATTGTTCATATGGCTGCATAGTACTAATGGCATAAATAGTGAATATGAACTTTGTATACGAGGAACACAGCTAAAAACCAATTTAAATGAGAGACTAATACTTTGCAGAAATATTCCTCAAGAAAAAAATCCTGGAGAGAAGGTATGGGCCTAGTTTTAACACGATAGGGTCAGAAAATGATTTTTTGTTTGTTCGTTTTCTTCCCTGAATACAGCACAACAATTTCATTTAACTTTGTCCTTGACCAAAACCCAACCAATCAATCTCATTTATGCCTTCCATAGAATGAAGGAAAGAGGTCAAAATGGAGATAGCAATGTTAACACATTTCCTTAAGACTCTTAAACACAAATAGCACTGCTTCTGTACCTTTACAGAACCGATTATAAAAAGGGAAAGAGACATAGTTCTATCCTTTTGCCATTGACTCTGTACAACCCTGACATTTGAAAGGCATCCACATACTAGTGGTATGTCTACTCCCCAGAGAGAGGTAAATGGGAATAGGAAAGGCAGTGGCAATGCCTAGAAGGAGTGCTAAGAGTGTCAGACACATAGCAAGCCCTCAATAAATATTTGCTTAGTGGTTTATGGTCTCGTATTCAGTTAAATTTTGTTCAAAGATATATGTTTAGTCCTAAGCCCTGGTACATATGAATGTGATCTTATTTGGAAATAGAGTCTTTGCTAATGCCATAAATTTAAAGTAAGTTTATACTGTGTTAGTATGTGCCCTAATCCAATTATTGATATCTTTATATGAAGGAATTTTGGACAGAAACATACACAAAAGAAGAATGCCACAAGACTACCTAAGTAGATATTGGACTAATGCATCTGTAAACCAAGGGTGCCAAAGATTGCTAGCAGCTGTCAAAAGGTAGGAAAGCAAGTGGAAAGATTCTTCTTAAGGCCTTCAGAGAGAGCACCAGCCTGATAATACCTTCATTTCAGACTTCTGGCCTACATAACTATAAGATAATACATTTTTTTAAGGCACTTGGTTTATGTCAGCCATAGGAAACAAACACAGTCCCCAAAGAAAAAAAAATATCTTGCCAACACCTCGCAAAATCAATGGTGCTTAGTGGGCAGTTAAAACACTTACTAGAAAGATACATTTTGCCTGGTAAAATGATAATAGCAGAGCAGAGCTTTGCAGAATCTATAAAACTCTCCATTGTTGGTATGTGAGAGCCAATTAAAATGCACTTGCAAAGATGACCTTCCAGGGGCTGTCAATAGAACTTGAATAAAAGGGTCAAGTGGGAAAGCACTGTTGAGAGCAGGTGTTTACAACCAGGTAAAGCAAAACCATTTTTCGATGGCCTCATTTTTAACTCTTGTGACCCCTGAGGAAATGTAGGCCATAATATAGAACAGTTTCTACTTGATTTTATGAAGAATTTCATTAGTTTGTTTCTTTCTTCATGTAGATCTCTTCTACTTGTGAAGTTTTAGGCTCACTTATTACCTAGAAATATGCATTTCACTAGAGTGATTATGCCAACTGTTCATTTAAAAGGCAGTGCCTTTAAAAGGCAGATCACTGAGCACTGTGAAAAGTAATTCAGAAATGCTGTCTCTGAAGAAATGTTTTGATAACAAAAGGTGTCAAGGCAAGCTAGAATGAAAGCATTTCTTAGCTTTAAATTGAAAATATTTAAAAGAACCATAAACAGTAATAATGACCTTCAAAACTGATGATAAACATATATTAGCAGTTACAGTTAAATGAATTTTGACTAAATAAGATCCATGAAGCAGTAATCACAAGGCCTGAGTGAGTCCATTTAGGTATGACTGACAGCCATAGGAATATGATAAATAGTAATGATAAATTGTGTATATATATATACACAATTGTCTTTCTATGATTTAGCAATTTGTAATAAATATTTAGTCAGACAAGACCAAAATCATTACAAAGATGTGAAGACAGCCTTGGTAGGGTTCTGGGAAAGGATACAATTGAAGGGGATGACACTTAATCACTGTACCCACTGGATTGGTTTTAGTGATTCCTAGATAGACACAGGTATATTAGGGAAAAAGCTTGTGGGTACAACAATAACCATAAAGTCTACTTAAATTAACATTATTATTTTAGTTCTTCCATGAACCAAGGCCAGATCTGTCTTTTACATATACTCACTTACCAAATTTATGTCACTATAAAAACCACTGACACACAGAGGTTAGTAATATGGAGCTGCAAGTTTGAGCTTTTTACTGTAGTTCTAAAGATCTGCCTCTAATCAGCATCTGTTTCATGGTAGAAAGAGATCAGATGTCAAAGCAAGCATTTATTTGATGTTCTGGAGTCCTTCAAATGATGAAAATTAGAGGTCTTCAATGATTTACGGAACATACGACAAGAGAAGACTAAGTCTATAACATGTAGAGAGAAAATTAGAAAATGAAATGAATATTCATTTTCAGAATGATTTGGAAGAGGGTGGTCTTTACTTATCTAACTTCGGAACAGTGTTTCTGTTCCTGGAGAAGAGTGAGGAAATGCAGGAGGATCTTGATATTTGGGATACTATAATGGAATACTATAGAGTGTGTAGCTTAAACAATGAAAACTTGCCTCTAACACCTCTGGAAGCTGGGCAGTCTTAAATCAAGGTGCCACTTGATTCAATTGCTGGTGAGAGCATTCTTCCTTGTCTCATCTATAGATGAGAAAGATTTAATTTAAGTAATTGGCTAACGCAATTATGAAGCCTGGCAGGTCCTAAATCTGTCTGAAGGTGCAGGGTAGTGTTGATATTATAACTGGAATCCAAAGGCAGTCTTCAGACATATCTCTCTTTTCCTTGGGACAACTCAGTACCTTTTCTCTAAAGGCCTTCAACTGATTAGAGGAGGCCAGCACACTTTACGGAGAGGAATCTGCTTTACTAAAAATTGATTGATTTAAATGTTAATCTCACCTAAAAATATCTTAATACAAATACCCAAACTATTTTTTGACCAAGTATTTGGGAACTATGGCTAAGCTAAGTTAACACATAAAATTAAACATCACATCCACTTATTCTAGAACTCCATGTGGGTAGAGATTATAATTGCACAGTTCATTGGTCTATCTCTGTCTGTACCTAGTATACTACCAGAGATAAAAAAGCCCCAGTGTTTTCTGAAAGATTAACTGCTTTTGAAAATTAAAGCTACATGGTCCACAACTCAGAATATCACATAATACAAAGCAGCAGTTTTGGCAGGTAAAAACACAAGTGAAAGCTTAGTCAAAGGGCAGGGGATCTTACAGAGGTGATACCTTGAGTCATCAATGAGAAAATGTCCCATGTATTCCTGATCAGTATAAGGGCTAAGTCACTTATATATTTGGATATTTTAAAAATTATAATAAATAAAACTAGGTTAACAATTTACATATGTGAAAAAATCAGAGGCTTATGTAAGCTCGAGTCATATTATTTCTCATGCTGGTGAATATTCTGAAGACTTTGAGAGATGGATTGTCAAGGCCATGGAAACAAGTAGACATTTGAGCTGAGTTTTAAATACTTCACATATCCTCTCTGTCATTGCTATATACACAAAAAAATACATTTGGAAAGCAAGTCAGAATTTCATGCCAGCCTTTATCTAGATCAATTTATGATAAGAATTGCTAACACATATGAAGTTTCTGTTTTTGTCCTGATTTCAAGCTCTGTTTTGTCCTGGGATCCATGAACTTTCTATAAATCATGGTAGTGAATCATCTCTATTCATTTTGAGAAAATAGTATTCTGATGTACTCTCTATTGTAACACATGCTTGAGGTTAGGTGAGAATAGGTTTTGAGCCTTTAATTCTTATCCCTTCTGCTTCTGCATCATTTGGGAAAGTTTTTCAAAATGTACTTCTTAATACTAAGATTTTGCTTTGTTTGGTTTCTTTTGCTACAAGATGCTAAAGACTGCATGAGTTGGATGGCCAAGAAAGTTTAGACAGGGTTAAGGAAAACCTGTTTCTAATATTAGATCATGTCTTATTTCCTCTTTCTTTTGGACTATCATCAATCTTGTGTTGCTGTTTTCAGCATAAACACAACTTTATTGTTTTTCTAAATATAAATATATTCATCAAATAAAAATACTCTGGAAAATATAATGAAAGTAAAATTCACTTCAAATCTCACTTTAATAGATAACCATAAGCTAATAATTTGATAAGCATAATGAAGACAGGCAGATACCTCCCCCTTCTCTTGTGTGCATCTGTGTGTATATGTGAGTGTGTGTGTGTGAAATGTGTCTGCATATGAGTGTACATGTGTAATATACACATTACATTGCATATTTTCTTTGTGTCTCTCCATTGCTATTTTGCCCTGAAAATCTACTCTCAATAGGCTTCCTTAGCTCTAGCTTCTAATTGGTTTGGTTAATCAGAAACTCCAAAAAGAAATCAGAAGAAGGGATAAGAGTGAGGGGGGAAGATATTTCTCTAGTTCCTGAACTTTTAGCTTACTTGAAGTTTATTCCTCCATGAGTTCCTTCTAAAGACAGGAACTTTTTAAGTATCTTTATTTTATATTGTATTTCTTATTAAAGTATAGTTTATTTACAAAGTAGTGTTGATTTTGGCTATACTGCATGGTGATGCAGTAATACATACATGTACATTTTTTTTTCTCATACTACTTTCCATCCTGTTCTATCCCAATAGATTGGATATAGTTCCCTGTGCTGTAGAGTACCATCTCATTGCTCATCCATTCTAAATGTAATAGTTTGCCTCTACCACCCCAAACTCCCCATTCATTGCACTCTCTCCCCCTCCTCATTGGCAACCACAAGTCTGTTCTTTATGTCTGTGAGTCTGCTTCTTTTCTGTAGATAAGTCCGTTTGTACCATATTTTAGATTCCAGATATGTGATATCATATGGTATTTACCTTTCTCTTTCTGTCTTACTTCACTTAGTATGAGACTTTCTAAATTGCATTAGTGTTGATACAAATGGCAAAGTTTTGTTCTTTTTTTATGTTTGAGTAGTATCCCATTGTGTGAGTGTGTGTGTGTGTGTGTGTGTGTGTGTGTGTGTGTGTGTAAAACTGGGTCACTATGCTGTATAGCAGAAATTAGCAGAAATTGTAAAACAACTATAATAAAAATAGAAAATAGAATGAGGGGAACAAGATGGCAGAGGAATAAGAGGTCATGTTCACTTTCTCCCACAAACACATCAATAAAGCACATCCGCATGTAAAACAACTTGCACAGAACATCGACTGAATGCTGTCAGAAGAAGTTAAAAATCCAAAAAGGGGAGTTCCTATCATGGTTAAGTGGTTAACAAATCCAACTAGGAACCATGAGGTTGCATGTTTGATCCCTGGCCTTGCTCAGTGGGTTGGGGATCTGGCATTGCCATGAGCTGTGGTGTAGGTCACAGATGTGGCTTGGATCCTGCATTGCTATGGCTGTGGTGTAGGATGGCAGCTATAGCTCCAATTTGACCCCTAGCCTGGGAACTTCCATGTGCCACAGGTGCTGCCCTAGAAAAAGACAAAAAAAAAAAAAATCCAAAAAGGACAAGAAACTCTTTACATAAGTGGATAGAACAAAAGAAAAAAAATAGAGAAAGAGGGAAAAGGAATCAGGATGGAACTAGCATTACTGAGAGGGAGCCATGAAGGAGAAAAGGAACCTACACCATGGGAAGTCACCAAACTGATAGAGAGATCAGCAGAGACTGAGGAACCTCAAAGTCACCAAGAAAAAAAAACAGCAGCTGGACTGAGGAGGGCAAAGAGAGTGAGACCCTCACAGATCATATGCACCACCACTCAGACACCACAGCCTGAGACACTCAGGCAGGGGGTAGGTGCTGAGACTTAGGCTTCAGAGGTCAGTTCCATAGATAGTACTAGGGTTGGCTGTGTGGGGACAGCCTGACAGGTTAAGGAGTGTCATGCTACAGGTGGGGGAGTTGTGGGCTACAGGCTAGGGAGTGGAATACCATGGCCGAGGTCAGGCTGGCAGGAGAGGCAAAGTGCCATTGTTGGGGAGGGTGAAAGGAGGAGGGGTGGATTGTCATAGGAAATGCCCTGTGCATGAGTGCAAGCACACACCCATGGTCTCTCAAAGGGTGCAGCACCTCTGCTGCAGGCTATAGGAAGTGAGAAGTCACTTGTTCAGGCTGTGGGAGACTGGGTGCTTCTTGTGCAAGCTACCAGTGGCCAGGCATCTCTTGTGTGAACCAAGGGCAACAGGGGGCTAAGTGTGATATGTTGCCTCCCACATGATCTTCAGATGGCAGGGACAGAACATAGTGGCCATCTTGGAGGCCAGAAGGAGGCATAGCCTGTAACCATTGGGGCTTGTAAGTGGGCTCCACCTAAGGCCCCAGTCATCTTAGGGGATGGCAAAAAAAAAAAAAAAAAAAGAGGGCACTACAACCAAGCACCATATGCTGTTGATCTCACTCCCCTGGGAATACACCTGCCCTGCAGCTGCCACCTCTAATGCTCTGGGTAGTGCCCAGACACTTTGTCACTGCCCCTTCCCAAGACCCTATAATTAGGAACAACTGGTACAGCACTTCCTTCATGGGCTGCAGTGGTGGGGGCAAACCACCACAGTTATATCTGACTCCAGAGGTGGGCGTGGCCTACCACCACCAGGGATACCTGAACAAAAATCACTTGCAACCCCAACCACCACAGAGGGAACCACAGAGAAGGACATTGCCATGGAACACCACCTGTTGTTGCTCTAGCATCCCTGGAATCACACCTGCCCTCTGATGCCATAGCTGAATGCTCTGGACAATACCCACATGCTTGATCTCTGTCACTTCCCAGGATCTTGAAACTAGGAACAGTCTGTGTATCACCTACTCTGTAGGCAAAGTGACATGGGTACTTCATGCATGGTCTGCAAGTGGTGGCAGGAGGGAACTACTGCAGAAATCACTGACTCCAGAGAGGGTCATGGCATGCTACCACTAGGGGTCTCTAAATAGGCAACACCTCTTTTTCCAAGCACCTCAGAGGAGGGCATTGCAATTGAACACTACCTGTTGTTGCTCTCACTCCCCTGGGAACTGAAGCACCTAGCTGCTTCTACTGCCAAATGCCCTGGATACCCTGTAGATGTGCCTAGGGCTCATTACCATTTCCAAGGGCCCTGAAACTGGGAGTAACCTGTGAAACCTTCCTGCAGGTCCTTGCTGTTACTAAGAGCCCAGTGACCAGGCACTGACTGCTGGTCCTACCCTTCTCCCTCAAAACACTCAGCATCCTAGAGATAAAAGTGTGCTCACAACAAAGAAAGAGACAGCAAAATATTTAAACACCCACAACAAAAATAATTAGCAACCCCCCAAAATCCAAAGGGATGCACTTGCAAAGAAGTAGCCTTACAACACTACAGTTTGACTTCCCTAAACTCATAGAAAAAGAAAAACATAAGCAAGATTAAGAAGCTCAGACACCACTTCTAGTTAAAGGAACAGGAGAATTTTGTAAAGCAGTAAAAATGAAACAAAACTCTGCAGTCTGATAGACATTGAATTCAAAATGGAGATAGTGAAAATACTGAAGGAATTAAAGCTGAATATCAAACAAATAAATAAACCCTGACACCTATGGTCAATTAATCTTTGACAAGGGAGGCAAGAACATAAAATGGGAAAAGGAAAGTCTATTCAGCAAGCATTGCTGGGAAACCTGGACAGCTGCTTGCAAGGCAATGAAATTAGAACACACCCTCACACCAGGCACAAAAATAAACTCCAAATGGCTGAAAGACTTAAATAAAAGACAGGACACCATCAAACTCCTAGAAGAAAACATAGGCAAAACACTCTCTGACATCAACATCATGAATATTTTCGCAGGTCAGTCTCCCAAAGTAATAGAAATTAGAGCAAAAATAAACCCATGGGAGATAATCAAACTAAAAAGCTTTTGCACAGCAAAGGAAACCCAAAAGAAAACAAAAAGACAACTTACAGAATGGGAGAAAATAGTTTCAAATGATGCAACCGACAAGGGCTTAATCTCTAGAATGTATAAACAACTTATACAACTCAACAGCAAAAAAAACCAATCAATCAATGGAAAAATGGGCAAAAGACCTGAATAGACATTTCTCCAAAGAAGATACACAGATGGCCAACAAACACATGAAAAAATGCTCAACATCACTGATTATAAGAGAAATGCAAATCAAAACTACCCTGAGATACCACCTCACACCAGTCAGAATGGACATCATTAAGAAGTCCACAAATAACAAGTGCTGGAATGGGTGTGGAGAAAACGGAACCCTCCTGCACTGTTGGTGGGAATGTAAACCGGTACAGCCACTATGGAGAACAGTTTGGAGATACCTTAGAAATCTATACATAGAACTTCCATATGACCCTGCAATCCCACTCTTTGGCATCTATCTGGACAAAGCTCTACTTAAAAGAGACACATGCACCTGCATGTTCATTGCAGCACTATTCACAATAGCCAGGACATGGAAACAACCCAAATGTCCATCGACAGAGGGTTGGATTCGGAAGATGTGGTCTATATACACAATGGAATACTACTCAGCCATAAAAAAGGATGACATAATGCCATTTGCAGCAACATGGATGGAACTAGAGAATCTCATGCTGAGTGAAATGAGCCAGAAAGACAAAGACAAATACCATATGATATCACTTATAACTGGAATCTAATATCCAGCACAAACGAACATCTCCTCAGAAAAGAAAATCATGGACTTGGAGAAGAGACTTGTGGCTGCCTGATGGGAGGGGGAGGGAGTGGGAGGGATCGGGAGCTTGGGCTTATCAGACACAACCTAGAATAGATTTACAAGGAGATCCTGCTGAATAGCATTGAGAACTATGTCTAGATACTCATGTTGCAACAGAAGAAAGGGTGGGGGGAAAACTGTAATTGCAATGTATACATGTAAGGATAACCTGACCCCCTTGCTGTACAGTGGGAAAATAAAAAAAAAAAAAAAAAAGCTGAATATCAAAGAGCAGAATTAAGAGCAGATATAAACAAAAACACAAAATCCTTTATAAAGAAACTATGAAAATATAGGAGGAACATAGAAAAAATAGAAAATTCATTTGCAGAGACCCAAACTGAGCTAAAGGCACAAAAGAGCAAAATGAATAATGTGTAGAAAAGAATTACTTACTTGGAAGATAGAATAATGGAAATCACACTTTCAGGACAGCAGACAGAAAACCAAATGAAAAAAACTTGAAAACAATATAAGATATCTATGGGATAATATAAAGTGGGCCAATCTACACATAATAAGAATACCAGAAGGAGAAGAAAAGGAAAAGGGGATTGAAAATTTTTTGAAGTAATTATGTCTGAAAACTTTCCAAATCTAAAGGAAACTCATATCAAGATACAGGAAGCATAGAGGGTCCCAAACAAGTTGAGTCCAAATAAGACAACACCAAGACATATTATAATAATAACGGCAGAAGTTAAAGATAAAGAGAGGATCCTACAAGTGGCAAGAGAACAACAAAGTGTTAATCATAAGGGGACACTGATAAGGTTATCAGCTGATATCTCTACAGAAACACTACAGGCCAGAAGTCAATGGCAAGATATATTTAAAATGTTGAAAGGAAAAAAATTGCAACCTAGAATAATCTATCCAGAAAGAATACCATTTAAAATAGAAGAGGAAATAAAGACTTTCTCTAACAAACAAAAGCTAAAAGAGTACAGAAATACTAAACCAATTCTAGAAGAAATAGTGAAAGGTCTTCTCTAAATAAAAAAAAAAAAAGTAAGAAAAAAATGCATGGAGGACAACATATTTGGAAAGCAATCACCTAAATAAGCAAGCATACAGATCTAAAGATGAAGATGTTGAAAAGAAAAGATTTCAAAATCATAAAATGTGGGGAAGGAGTGTAAGAAAATACATATTAATTTTTATTTTTATTTTGGAGATGTGCTTGAGCCTATATGCCTATAAGGCTAAATTAAGCAGATTCAGGAAGGGGTTAACATATTGAAAAAAACAGGGCAACCACAAATCAAAACTAAATATTTCATTCACAAAAAATGAAAAATAAAAGTAACCAAGCATAAAATAAATGGAAATCACCCAACTAAAAAAGAATGAAAGAAAAGAGAAACATAGAATCAACTGGAAAATAAAGTTTAAAATGGTAATAAATACATATCTATCAATAATTACCTATAGACTGAATGCTCCAATCAAAAGACACAGAGTGGTAGATTGGATAAAAAAGCAAAAACTTTCAATCTGCTGTCTACAAGAGGCTCAACTTAGGGCAAAGAACACATATAGATTGAAAGTGAAGGGATGGGAAAAGATATATCATGCCAATGGTTAAGATAGGAAAGCAGGTGTTGCAATACTCATATCAGACAAAATAAACTTTAAAATGAAGGCCATAAAGAAAGAAAAAGAAGGACACTTTTTAATGGAAAAAGGATCCATTCAAGAAGAGTTATGATCATCAATATATATGTCCCCAATATCAGAGCACCTGGATACCTAAAACAGATACTAACAGACATAAAAGGAGAAATTGATGGGAATACAATCATAGTAGGAGACTTTAACACCCCACTCACATCAATGGACAGATCCTCTAGACAGAAAATCAATAAGACAACAGACATCCTAAATGACACAATAGAAATGTTAGACTTAATTGACGTTTTTCCAGGACATTACATCCAAAAAATTCACAATGCACATTCTTCTCAAGTGCACATGGAACATTCTCAAGAATCAGTAACATACTGGGGTACAAAGATAACCTCAATAAATTTAAGAATATAGAAATTATTTCAAGTATCTTCTCTGACCACAGGAAATCGACCACAGGAAAAGAAATGAGAAAAAACTGACTACATGGAGACTAAACAAAATGTTATTGAAAAACCAATGGGTCAATGAGGAAACCAAGAAGGAAATTAAAAAATACCTCGAGACAAATAATAATGAAGACACAACCACTCAATATCTATGGGATGCCACAAAAGCAGTGCTCAGAGGAAAGTTCATAGTAATACAGGAGGCCTTCCTGAAAAAAACAAGAGAAATCTCATATTGACAACTTAAAGCATACACACCTAAATGAATTATTACTAAAAGAAGAACAAACAAAACCTAAAGTCAGCAGAAGGAAGGAAATCATAATGATCAAAGAGGATATCAATAAAATAGAGATTCAAAAAATATTAGAAAAAAGCAATAAAATCAGGAGCTGATTCTGTGAAAAGGTGGAATATAATTGACAAACCTGTGGCCAGACTCACCAAAAAGAGAAGAGAAAAAACACAAATAAACAAAATAAGAATTGAAAAAAGGAAAAATCACAAAGGATATGCAGAAATACACACAGACACACACAAAAAAGAATATTGTGAACAATTGTATGCCAACAAATTTGACAACCTGGAAGAAATGGAGTATTTTCTAGAAACTTACAGCCTATGAAAACTGAATCAAGAAGAAATAGATCAACTGAACAGAAATTGAAATTGAATATGTCATAAAAAATACTCCCTACAAATAAAAGTCCAGGACCAGTTGGCTTCACAGGTGAATTCTACCAAAAATACAAAAAGAATATTATATCCATCCTCCTTTAACTTTTCCGAAGGATTGAAGAAGAAGGAACACTCCCAAAGACATTCTAAGATGCCACAATCACCCTAATATTAAAACCAAAGATACCATGAAAAAAGAAAACTATAGGCCAATATAGTTGATGAATATAGACACAAAAATTCTCAAAAATTTTAGCCAAACTAACCAACAACATATCAAAAAAATCATACCATAACCAGGTGGGATTTATCCCAGTTTCACAAGGATGGTTCAACATATGCAAATCAATCAATATCATACACCACATTGACAAAAGAAAAGTAAAAAAACACATCTCAGTAGATGCAGAAAAAACATTTGACAAAGTCCAATACCCATCCATAATAAAAAACTCATACCAAAGTGTGTATAGAGGGAACATACCTTAATATAATCAAAGCCACTTATGAAAAACCCACTTAATAATACTCAATGGAGAAAGGCTGAAAGCCTTCTCACTAAAATCTGGAACAAGACAGGGATGCCCACTCTCACTACTGTAATTCAACATAGTGTTGAAAGTCCTAGCCACAGCAATCAGACAAACAGAAGAAATGAAGGCATTCAAATAGGTAGAGACAAGGTAAAACCGCTACTATATGCAGATGATATGATACTATATATGGAAAATCCTAAGGCCTCAACCCTCAAACTACCTGAACTGATCAACAAATTCAGCAAAGTAGCAGAATACAAGATTAACATTCAGAAATCAGTCACATTTCTGTATACTAACAATGAAACATTAGAAAAAGAATAAAATATGCAATATCTTTTAAAATTGCACCCAACAAAATCAAATACCTGGGAATAAACCTGACCAAGAAGGTGAAAGACTTATATGTTGAGAACTATAAAACATTAATCAAGGAATTTACAGAGGATTCAAAGAAATGAAAAGACAGTGTGGTACTGGTACTAAAACAGACAGACAGACCAATGGAACAGAATAGAGAACACAGAAATAAATGCAGACAGCTATGGTCAATTAATCTTTGACAAAGGAGCAAGTAATATGAATGGGGAAAAAATACAGTCTTTTTAGCAAGTGTTGCTAGCAAAACTGGAGGACTGCAAGTAAATCAAAGAAACTGAAACACACCCCCACACCATGCACAAAAATAAACTTGAAATGGCTGAAAGACTTAAATGTGAGACAAGACACCATTAAACTCCTGGAAAAAGAACATAGGCAAAACATTCTCTGACATCAAATTTATAAATGTTTTCTCAGGTCAGTCTCCCAAAGCAACAGAAATAAAAACCAAAATAAACCAATGGGACCTAATCAAACTGACATGCTTTTGCACAGCAAAGGAAACCATAAAAAAAAAAAAAGACAATTTACAGAATGGGAAAAAACAGTTTCAACAATGCAACAGACAAGTGCTTAATCTCTAAAATACAAGAACAACTTACAAAACCCAACAGCAAAAAACTCAATAACCCAATAGAAAAATGGGCAAAAGACCTGAATAGACATTTCTCCTAGTAAGATATACAGATGGCCAACAAGCACATGAAAAAATGCATTAACATCACTGGTTATTAGAGAAATGCGAATCAAAATTACTATGAGGTACCACTTCACACCTGTCAGATGGCCATCATTAATTCCACAAAAACAAATTCTGGAGGGGGTGTGGAGAAAAGGAAACCCTCTTGCTGTGTTGGTGGGAATGTAAATTGATACAACCACTATGGAGAACAGTATGGAGGTACCTTAGAAAACTGTATGTAGAAATACCATATGACCTAGCACTCCCACTCTTGGGCATATATCCAGACAAGGTTTTCCTTGTAAAAGACACATGCACCCACATATTCATTGCAGCACTATTCACAATAGCCAAGACATGGAAACATCACAAATGTCTATTGACAGATGATAGGATTAGGAATATATGGTATACATACAATGGAATACTAATCAGCCATAAAAAAGAATAAAATAATGCCATTTGAAGCAACATGGATGGAACTAGAGACTCTCATACTGAGTGAAGTAAGTCAGAAAGAGAAAGGCAAATACCATATGATATCACATATCTGGAATCTAACATATGGCACAACTAACTGAAATTTTCCACAGAAAAAAAACTCTTGGACATGGAGAACAGACTTGTGGTTGCCAAGGGGAAGGGGGAAGGGGAGGGAGTGGGATGGATTGTGAACTTGTGGCTAATAGATGCAAACTTTTGCATTTGGAATGAATAAGCAATGGGATCCTGCTGTGTAGCACTGGGAACTGTACCTAATCCTTTATGATGAAAGATGATAATGTAAGAAAAAAGAATGTATACATGTATGTGTAACTGGGTCACCATGCTGTGCAGTAGAAAATTGACAGAACATTGTAAAACAGGTATAATTAATTAAAAAAATAAAAATAATTATACAAAATAAATAAATAATAAACTACTTAAATTAAAAAAACATGGATTGACATAGAATACACATCTCTGCATGTAAACAGTGAGGTTTACATCCATATTCAGAAATTCTAGGTATTCAGAAATACCTAGAAATGTTTTCAAAAAGATTTATGATTTAATCAACCTGAGTAGGTTTCAACTGTATCCAAAAAAAATGTATCCAAAAAAAAAAAAAAAGTGAAGAAACTGATGGACTTGGTTATGCCTTGGTGCTTGATTGGAAAGAAACATAAAATTCATGGAAACATGTTAAGGAGGATTTAGGAAAACATGGTGATTTGTTAGACTCTTAGACTTTGATTAAAAGATAATTAAATGTCAAACACACACACAGTATATTATGGTTTCTCTATTTTATCTAGAGAATTTCAACCCAGTGTTATTAACTGTTGTACTTATGGTCACACTAGAGATGTGACCATCCTAGGGTGGTTGCTTAGGGTGGCAGGTGGTGTTTTCCTCAGTGGGAAAGGAAGTACAGGAACTGAAGTTGGTTGGCTATCTATGAAGCACCAGTGAGTCACTGTGTTATTCTATGTCAAGGCATTCCACTGAATGTTCCCAATAACCTTATGGGATAAGAATTGCCATTTCCATTTTCTGAAGTTAAGTGATATCCTCATGATCACATGAAATAAGAAATGTGGGGAGATGGAGGCAAGATGGCAGAAGAGTAGGGGGACATGCTCACCCTCTCCCACAAACACAACACAAAAAAACACATCTACAGTTTAAACGACTCACACAGAACAGCAATCAATCACTGGCAGAAGAACCTAAACTCCAATAATGGCAAGAATCTTGTGACTTAACTGGGTAAAACAAGAGAAAAGAGGAGAGCGAGAGAAGGTGAATCCAAACTGGACGGGTGCCCCCAAAAGGGAACTGTGGAGGAGAAAGGGATCCCACACCCTGGAAAGTTACCTACTTGTCAGAAAGATCAACTGAATCGGAGGAATCGCCAGATTCAGAGAAGAGTGTAGCAGTAAGTCGGAGTTCTGAAAAGCAGAGCGAGAACCGAACAGATCATCTGAACTATTGGCACAGTCACGAAAAATTGAGACACTTGGGTGGGGGCTGGGCACTGAGCCCTCAGCTCTGGAGTTTAGTCCCTGGGAACAGGAACAGGCTTGGGTGGGCAGTGTGGAGACTGCTTGGAGGGTCTAGGAACCAGTCTGTCCAGTTCTCGGGGCAGAGACTTCCTGGGAGACTAGAAAGCAGAGTGTCGTGGGGGGAGGGAGCAATACACTAAGGGCTGGGAAGTGGAAAGCCACATCAGAGGGAACTTGGAAGAAGAGCTGGATCTGCAGGAGAGAAGGTGCCAGTGTTGGAGAGGGGAGACAAGAAGGGGTGGGCCACTATAGAGTACTCCCCACACCACAGAAAGCTCACTGGCCCACCAGCTATCAGAAAGCTGTGCTTCCCAGTGCATCCCTCCTCCCCCTACCCCTCATGCACGTGCCAGACCTGGAGGGATGGCCTCTACACCTGCCTGAAGCCTACAACTGCAGGAGCTTTCCCTGCCCTGGCCTGCTTGCCCTCTGGAGGGGCTACACCCCCAAGGAGCAGCACCAAACACCACCAGCCCCCTGGAAAAGGCCTGCACCTAGAAAAGCTAGAACAAGCTCAGCCAGGCCGTGAAAAATCTGCCTACATTCTCAGGCACTCCTTCCAAGTTGAGCTGCCCTGAGGAAGAGCCCCTTGGGTTCTCAGTGGCCCAGCTAGCTGCTGAAGTCCTTGGGGGGTGCTGCACTCCCATGGAACAGATGATCAGCACTGTCAGCCATCTGCAAGAGGCCCACAGCCCAAAAACACCAGAGCAAGCTCTGTCCAGCTGAGTGAAATCTGCTTCCATTGCGGTGCAGACCTCCCAGTCATGTCTGCCCTCAGGAAGTCCTCCTTTGCTTCAGAGAGAGCCTGTCAGCTCAGCCCACCCCCAAGAAAAAACATGCTGCCTCAAAGAAGACTGACCAAAAACGCCAGCCCTCAGGAAACATTCCACAGCAGTGCCAAGGCAAACACTGCCCAGCCACAGAGAGTAGAACTCCACCAGGAAAAAAAAAACAACAAGCAAGATGAAGAAGCTGAGAAACCACCCCACCCCCAGTTAAACCAACAGGAGAACTCACCTAAAGCAATCAACAATGAAACAGATCTCTGCAGTCTGACAGACCTGGAGTTCAAAAGAGAAATTGTGAAAATTCTGAAGGAATTCAGAGAAGATATGAACAGTAATTCAGACTCCCTCAGAAAGGAACCAGAAAATATAATGAGGAGCCAAAAAAAAAAAAAAACTTGAAAGTTCATTTGCAGGGATACAAACTGAACTAATGGTAGTAAAAACCAGAATGAATAATGCAGAAGAACGAATCAGTGATGTGGAAGATAGAATAATGGAAATCACCCAATCAGGTCAGCAGACAGAAAACCAAATCAAAAAACATGAAAGCAACATCAGAGATAATATAAAGTGGGCCAATCTACACATAATAGGAATTCCAGAAGGAGTAGAAAAAGATAAGGGGATGAAAAATATATTTGAAGCAATTATCGCTGGAAACTTCTCAAATCTAAAGGATACTGAGTTCCAGATACAGGAAGCACAGAGGGCCCCAAACAAGTTGAACCCAAATAGACCCACACCAATACACATTATAATAAAAATGGTAAAAGTTAGTGATAAAGAGAGGATCCTAAAGGCAGCAAGAGAAAAGCAGAATGTTACCTACAAGGGAACCCCCATAAGGTTATCAGCTGATTTCTCTACAGAAATTCTACAGGCCAGGAGGGAATGGCAAGAGATATTTAAAGTGCTAAAAGGATAAAATATGCAACCTAGAATACTCTATCCAGCAAAAATATCATTTTCGATAGAAGGGAAAATATTTTTTTTTCCAACAAACAAAAGCGAAAAGAAAACAGCAATACAAAACCCAGGGTTAAAGAAATATTGAAAGGGCTTCTCTAAGCCAAAAAGAAAGGAAGGAAAGAAAGGGAGGAAAAAGGAAAAAAAAAGAGAAGAAGAGGAAGAACGAGGATTGAGGAAACCACAAACAGAGAGCAGTAACTCAAATAAGCCAGCATAGAGATTTAATCATGAATATGTTTCAAACAAAATAAAATTAAAACGAAAAAAAAGAGTCATTTAAATCATAAAATGTGGGCAAGGGAAGTAAGAAAATAAATAGACCCTTTTTGTTTGTTTGTTTCTCTACTTAATTTTAGTATACTAATGAAGCATTTGAACCTACAGGACCATCAGGCTAAAACATGCAATTATAGGAAGGGGTTAGCATACATAAAAAAACAGGGGAACCACAAGCCAAAACCAAACATTGCATGCGCAAAAAATGAAAACAAAAACAAAAACAAAAACACTCAAACAGATAATAACCGGAGACCATCCAACCAAAAAAAAAAAAAGGACGAATGGAGAACCATAGAATCAACTGGAACACAAGGTTCAAAATGGCAGTAAATAATCATCTATCAATTATCACCTTAAACGTCAATGGACTGAATGCTCCAATCAAAAGACACAGAGTGGCTGAGTGGATAAAAAGGCAAAAACCTTCAATTTGCTGCCTACAAGAAACTCACCTCAGGACAAAGGATACATATAGCTTGAAAGTGAAGGGGTGGGAAAAAATATTTCACGCCAATAGACATGACAGGAAAGCAGGAGTTGCAATACTCATAACAGACAAAATAGACTTTAAAACAAAAGACATAAAGACAAAGAAGGACACTACTTAATGATTAAGGGATCCATCCAAGGAGAGGATGTTACTCTCATCAACATATATGCCCCAAATATAGGAGCACCCAGATACATACAACAGATATTAACAGACATAAAGGGAGAAATTGATGGGAATACAATCATAGTAGGAGACATTAATAACCCCCTCACATCAATGGACAGATCCTCTAGACAGAAAACCAATGAAGCAACAGAGATCCTAAAGGAAACAATAGAATAGTTAGACTGAATTGACATCTTCAGGACACTCCAACCAAAAAAATCAGAATACACATTCTTCTCAAGTGCACATGGAAAATTCTCAAGAATCAACCACATATTGGGACACAAAGCTAACCTCAACAAATTTAGAAGCATAGAAATTATCTCAAGTATCTTCTCTGACCACAATGCCATGAAACTAGAAATCAAGCATGGGAAAAGAAATGAGAAAAAAACTACTATATGGAGACTAAACAACATGCTACTAAAAAACCAATGGGTCAATGAGGAACTCAAGAAGGAAATTAAAAAATACCTTGAGACAAATGATAATGAAGTCACAACCTCTCAAAATCTATGGGAGGCCGCAAAAGCAGTGCTCAGAGGGAAATTTATAGAGGCCTTTCTCAAAAAAGAAGAAAGATCCCAAACTGACAACTTAACCCTACACCTAAACGACTCAGAAAGAGAACAAAAAAGACCTAAAGTCAGCAGAAGGAAGGAAATTATAAAGATCAAAGAAGAAATCAATAAAATAGAGATTCAAATAAACTCAAAATGGCTGAAAGACTTAAATAAAAGACAGGACACCATCAAACTCCTAGAAGAGAACATAAGCAAAACATTCTGACATGAATATCATGAATATTTTCGCAGGTCAGTCTCCCAAAGTAATAGAAATAAGAGCAAAAATAAACCCATGGGAGATAATCAAACTGAAAAGCTTTTGCACAGCAAAGGAAACCCAAAAGAAAACAAAAAGACAACTTACAGAATGGGAGAAAATAGTTTCAAATGATGCAATGGACAAGGGCTTAATGTCTAGAATATATAAGCAACTTATACAACTCAACAGCAAAAAAGCCAGTCACTCAATGGAAAAATGGGCAAAAGACCTGAATAGACTGTTCTCCAAGGAAGATATATAGACGGCCAGCAAACACATGAAAAAATGCTCAACATCACTGATTATAAGAGAAATGCAAATCAAAACTACCATGAGATACCACCTCACACCAGTCAGAATGGACATCATTAAGAAGTCCACAAATAACAAGTGCTGGAATGGGTGTGGAGAAAACGGAACCCTCCTGCACTGTTGGTGGGAATGTAAACTGGTACAGCCACTATGGAGAACAGTTTGGAGATACCTTAGAAATCTATACATAGAACTTCCATATGACCCCACAATCCCACTCTTGGGCATATATCCAGACAAAACTCTACTTAAAAGAGACACATGCACCCGCGTGTTCATTGCAGCACTATTCACAATAGCCAGGACATGGAAACAACCCAAATGTCCATCAACAGATGATTGGATTTGGAAGAAGTGGTATATATACACAATGGAATACTACTCAGCCATAAAAAAGAATGACATCATGCCATTTGCAGCAACATGGATGGAACTAGAGAATCTCATACTGAGTGAAATGAGCCAGAAAGACAAAGACAAATACCATATGATATCACTTATAACTGGAATCTAATATCCAGCACAAACGAACATCTCCTCAGAAAAGAAAATCATTGACTTGGAGAAGAGACTTGTGGCTGCCAGACGTGAGAGGGAGGGAATGGGAGGGATCAGGAGCTTGGCCTTATGGGATACAACTTAGAATAGATTTACAAGGAGATCCTGCTGAGTAGCATTGAGAACTTTGTCTAGATACTCATGTTGCCACAGAACAAAGGGTGCGGAAAAAAATCTATACATATAAGATTAACTTTATCCCCATGCTGTACAGCGGGAAAAAATAAAATAAAATAAAATAAAATTAAATTAAATTAAGTTAAATTAAATTAACAAATTTAAGAAAAGAAATGTGGTGTTGTATTTGAGCTTAAGCTTTTCTGATTCCAAAACCCATGTAGTTGCCCCTATACCAGTGCTTCTCAAACTATGTGTAATACAGAATGTATTGCTTTGTTTTTTCTCTGTCGTAGGTCAATGGATGATTAGTATGAAGCTTTCGCTCTATGGAACTCATCATTATATATTCAGTAACATCCAAATTGTTCTTGACTCTGTTCAAGAAGAAGAATACACTGACCACAGGCTTAGGTGTCATGACAATAATAATTGCTAGAGAAGTTTTTGAAATATATAATTTTTGTACTTAACTACATTCTGGAAACAAATATCTTGCAGAACACCCCATCTGCAGACACCACTCTGTTGCACAGCTCTTAGAAAATACTGCTAAAGCCTATTTTATCATCTATTTTTTAAAGAACATACATTATTATCGAATGACAACTAGGGAGCTTAGAATTCTGCCTTTATGGTGAAGGAAAGCTAATACAAAATGGCCAGTCAAAGCTTTTGTAGGAATAAATTATTCCTTACAGAATTGCTTGATAAGTAATAAACATGGAAAGTCATTGTTCTCCATTAAGCAGAAGGAAATTAATTTCAGTTTGTGGTAGCTGAATGTTTGGTATGTGTTAACTTTATTCTTATTCTATGCTTTGGATATTTAATCTTCCCCTTGGAAAATTACTCTTTATTTAGCGAGATATTTTCATCAGTCCCTTTGTAAATAAACAATCGTACTTAAATAATTCTAATTCCTGTGGTTCCCATTTTACACCTGATTTCTTTCTTGGCTGATCTGCCTATTTATATGGTTTTGAATATCTTCCCAAATTACCTTGACAGAAGTACTCCACAGGGTCTTTCCTATGGAAACTATATTTCACATTTTATAACTCCACAATTTTGGCACTATCACTCTTTCCCCAAAATATGTTTATTGGAAGATATTCTTTCATGAAGAGCATTTAAAAAAAAATCGCTCTAGTATCAGCATAAGTGGTTTAAAGAAATTAAACCTAATTACAGGAATATTTTAATATTTATAACAAAATTATTTCTCTTCAACATGTTTTGACCTAAACAACATACTTGTATAGTAATATGTCCTGGCTTTAAAATTTAATATATTTTTGGAGTTTCCACTGCTGTGCAGTGGGTTAAGAATCTGACTGCTGTGGCACAGGTTCAATTCCCAGCCTGGTATAATGTGTTGTCGCATCTGTGACATAGGTCACATCTATGGCTCAGATCTGATCCCTGTTCTGGGAACTTCCATATGCTACATATGTAGCCATTAAAATTTTTTTTTAAAGAAAACACTGATTGCCTTTATTTTGTGAGTTTTTCTGTTGGTTGTCAAGAACAATAAAAAGAGATTCTTATAACAGCATTTCTTTATTAGGATAATATCCAACTTCTGTAAATAGTTTAATAATTGCTCTTTATTGGTGATCATCAGAGCCATTAATATTTAACTTTTTGTGGAAAGCTCTCAATATTGAGGGCCAAGATTCAATTAGACATTGTTTTTGAGAAAATAGTAATAAAATATTTTAAACTTTCTCAAATCACCATTCAGACTAATGAGAGACAAAAAAAAAGTAATAAATAAAAATGTTGAGGGAGTTCCTATTGTGCCTCAGTGGGTTACAAACCTGACTAGTATCCATGAATATGTGTGCTCAATCCCTGGCCTCACTTGGTGGGTTAAGGATCCAGGAAAAGTTGACAGCGGAAGCTCAGATTCAACCTCTAGCCTGGGAACTTCCATATTTCATATTTCTAATGTATTTAAGAGCCCAGAAGTAATGGTTTATATTTCTTCATCTTAGTTTATGCTTCATGACTTTTTTATTTTTCTTCTTCCTCTTCAAAAATGCTTCTTAGAAGTATCTACTACCAGACATTTCTCACTGAGTAGTGTCAGCCATCCCTCAGTAATGTAAATTTATATTAACCTCTGTGTCATCTCTAATGAAGATTTTGGTACTTGCTTTGCTATACTTGTGTGTGTACTAGTGCTGTCATTATTTTTGGCCTCAATATTTAACAATTTGTCCTTTTGGTTCCTTAACCTCCTTAGCCCCAAACATTTTTTCCTGCTGTTATAACTGGTCTTTCATCATTGATCACTCTAAAATTTCCAATTTACAAATCATGCCAATCTCAAGTATCTTGCTTTCCAGCTAACACTTTCAATATTTCCAACTTACCATCTCTAATACTTCTATTTCTGCAATCGTTCAACTTCACTAGGAATTTCAACAGATTTGCCTACTATGTGAGTTCCCTTGTATTTTGCATTCTGTATTTTATCACTATAGTATTCCTTGCACATGCTCTCAACTACCATGCCACTCTATCCTCACACTGTACTTGTGCAGAATAACCTTTACCTTGATTGCACATAATTCTCTATACTCACACTCTACCTCTATTGAAACAGCTAAATATGATTAAAATAGAATATGTAGCATGTGGATATATATCACTTAGGATTTATGGCCACAGCTCTCAAGTAGACTCTCAGTACCATCTGACAATCCTACAATATTATCTTGATGAAATGACATTCCTACTTGGTAAGAGTGTAGCTTCATACCTTCCACCCTCACTTCAAATCTGCAACACTCTCTCTTTCATTCTGAACATAAACTGATGCCTTTTGATCTTTTTAAAATAAAATACTAAAAAAAATGAAAATATCTCCTATTATTGCCTCCCAGCCCCCAAGTCAACATCTGACCTGCATCTGCACTCATATATTCTGTCTTCAGTCTTATCATGGCTGAAATATCCCTACAGCTACCTAAGTCCAACTCCTTCTGAGCTTTGAATTCCATCTCCTCTTTCCTATTCAAAAACGTATTTTTCCACAATCATTTCCATTCTTCTTCATTTTAAATGTTTCTTTTTTAAAGTACTTTAAGAGAAACATCTTCTGTGGTTCTGGATCTCCCTGTAACTACTGCTCCTCTTTTCTGCTTCTTTTTAATAATAAAATAACTCAAAGAGTTGCCTACATTCACTGTCTCCATCACAATACCTCTTTTCCTCTTGAATTTGTGCTAAGAAAGCAGCATCCCATGTGTCTCCATTTAAACTTCCCTTGTCAACATCAGCAACATTTAGCAACAATGTAAATTCAATAATCATTTCATAATTTCCTTCAATATACAACCTCCTGCTGCCACTTGATCTTTCTCTAAATTGTTTTATCACTCACCTTCTGGGATATCAGAATCTCCTGATTCCTCTGACTTTAGTGGTTACTCATTCTCCGGATCTACTTCCTTGATCTCTTAAAGTTAATTTTCCATGAGAACTCATACTCACACTCTTTTTTGTTGTTCCAAATTTCTTTAGATTATTTCTTTCATTTCTGTGGCTTTAAACACCATACATTCACTGATGACTCTTCAGTGTGTACATCACCAACCTGAATCTCTATCATGTATGTCCAAGACAAAACTATTTATTCTTTCCTTTTTCATCCTCTAAACTGCTCTCCACCAAAGTTCCCCAGCCTTCCCCATTTTCAAAAACATACCACAGCTTATCTAGTTGTCTGGGCCAAATATTTCTTTTTTTTTTCAGAACTCATATTTATTTTTATCTTGCAAGATTGATTTATTAATTTTTAAAAGTACAGCCAGGTGGTATTAACAATCTCAAAATAAGTGAAAGAAACCTTTCTTTTTCACATTTAAATCTTAGCAAGCTTTTAGTTGTGGCTCAAAAATTTCCCATTGTGACAATTTATTGACACCTATACAGCCTTCAGGTGGTAAAATGTACCATCATCTCTCACCTGGTTTATTAAAAGTGATAGCTTACTGGCTTTCTCACTTTTGGTCCTTGTTCCCTATATTCTACCCTCTACCTACTAGCTAGAATATTCTTCTTAAAACATCTCAGATCTTGTAACTTTTGTATTAAAACTCTCCAAGTGTTTCCAATCATATTTATAGTAAAATGTAAATAACTTACCATAACAAGCCATCTTACCATCAACCTCTTTCTCCAATCTCTCTGTGCTCTTCAGAGTCTTTGCTGCTCATGCACAATTCCAAGTTTTTCCCTGCCTTAAAGATTTGACTTGCCATTCCCTTTCTTGAGAATAGTCTTTCTTAAATATTCACTTGATGCATTCCCTTGTATTCATAACACTATTCCAATATTACTCTCAAGAGAGACCTTCCCAAACCATCCCATCTAAAATAAAGCCATCTTCTCAATTTATAAAAATTAAAATCAAGGGTTTTTGTTGTTTTGTTACGTTCTTGACCTAAAGAAATAATGATGCTCAATTTTGACTATCTAAGAAAGAGAATATAGATGTCCCATCCCATTGTGGGGCAGCTGGAATGAATCTAAGTAGGAACCATGAGGGTACCGGTTTGATCCCTGGCCTTGCTCAGTGGGTTAAGGATTGGGCATTGCCATGAGCTATGGTGTAAGTTGCAGATGTGGTTCGGATCCCACATTGTTGTTGCTGTGGTATAGGCCAGCAGCTGTAGTTCTGATTTGACCCCACATGCTTCAGGTGTGGCCCTAAAAAGCAAAAAAAAAAAAAAAAAAAAAAAGCAAAAGAAAAGAAGAAAGGTAAGATAAAACCAAGTAAATAGGAGTTCCCGTCGTGGCACAGTGGTTAACGAATCCGACTAGGAACCATGAGGTTGCAGGTTCGGTCCCTGCCCTTGCTCAGTGGGTTAACGATCCGGCGTTGCCGTGAGCTGTGGTGTAGGTTGCAGACGCGGCTCGGATCCCGCGTTGCTGTGGCTCTGGCGTAGGCCGGTGGCTACAGCTCCGATTCAACCCCTAGCCTGGGAACCTCCATATGCCGTGGGAGCGGCCCAAGAAATGGCAAAAAGACAAAAAAAAAAAAAAAAAAAAAAAAAAAAAAAAAAAAAACAAGTAAATAACAAAGTTATGGCATTGGGTAGAATAATAAATCTGATTCTGAGAAGTTGAAACAAATTTCATGTCTAATAGTCATATTTCACACAACGTGAAGAACTTAGGGGTATGCAATAGAATTATTTATATAGTAATATTAAGCACAATAATTATAAAAATAAATGTGCTCTAAATTCTGTGGAATCAGGTTTTTTTTTTTTTTGTCTTTTTGCTATTTCTTGGGCCACTCCCATGGCATATGAAGGTTCCCAGGCTAGGGGTCTAATCCGCGCTGTAGCCACTGGCCTATGCCAGAGCGAGAGCAATGCGTGGGATCCGAGCCACCTCTGCAACCTTCACCACAGCTCATGGCAATGCCAGATCCTTAACCCACTGAGCAAGGCCAGGGATCGAACCCACAACCCCATGGTTCCTAGTTGGATTCGTTGACCACTGAGCCACAACAGGAACTCCTGGAGTCAGTTTTTTTATATGAGGAAAATATGATAACCACAGCTTCAATTGTTGTGTGCAGTGTTCAAAATTTAAGCTATGTTGACACTGATTTTAATTTTGCTGTTATAGGCCTGAGCCATGCTTCAAAGTATATTTCTTTTTAGGTTAGTTTTTTACATCCAAAGCAGTCAAAGTACTGAAGCATTTATGAATGGATTTGAAATATCAATCATCAATCATTGTCAGAATCTTATCAACTAGGAAACTAATTCCCCAAAAACATATTTTGTTGAAACACTATTAGAATTTGAGTCCTATATCAAAATAGCAGACATGAAAAATATATCTACATTTGAAACTGCAGGAACACAGAAATATGTTTTACTCTGCAATTGCACTAAACATTAATTCAGATGCTAGATGTGGGATTCAATTAATCTGGGGGTGCTTAGTGCAAAAATAATTAGACGGTTACTTTTCTGGCTTTGCCTCCAATTGAATAAAGGGAATATTATTTTCCACCATCAGGTGTCTCATTATTAGATCACTAACATTTTCAAAAGCATTTCTGCATAAAGACAAGGTTAAAGAAATTTATACATAGCCACAAAACTTTCCAGTTTTAATATATGAGGTACAATAATGAAAATTTATCAGAAGCATTTTCTTCCTCCATTTTGATAATTTTCTCACTGCATGATTCTACATAGCCATAATTATTGTAATAGAGATAAGCATGCTCTATAAAGGGAGAAATAAAAATATAGACAACCCTTATCAGATGTTCATGAGTGGAAAAACAAGAACAATAGATTTTGGAAAGATAATGCATAGCTCCAGAATAGGGAAATGAAGAATGTTCTAGCAGGTAAGAAAGTATGTTTAAATTATCTGATACTTCAGGAAATGTGGCCCAACACAAACATATAAAACAGAACTTTGCTAAATCTATTCTTTTAATTTTTTCCAATGACAGATTTGTGACTAGGTTGCTTTTCTTAACAGATATAAGTCTATGAACAATCACTGTATTAAATGTCTCCCTATGCTGTGGGCTCTTATGTCACCCAGAACATGCTGAGCATATGACGTGAACTCAATAGCAACTTGTCAATCACATTATATTTTTTTCCCTTAAAGTAAATATTAACAAGAAAAGATGACCTAATTAATCACTGTGTCTCCAAGTATAGTGCACAAACCATAGTGACACATTAGAAAATCTTATATGGTATGCTGACCATATATTTTTGTTTCATTTTAGAAACTCTCACATAATTTTAAAAGTATTAAAATGCTTATTAATCCTCTTACTTCATAGATGTTATATTGATGCATATTTATCAAATATTAAAAGCAAGTTATGAAAAAGTTTACTAAAGATTATACTAGTATGCATGAATGGCACAAACATAAAACACCCTCTCTATCTCTACTGAACAAGCATTGGCCAGTATTGAATTATATTAAAAAAAATTGTTTGTTTACCAGTAATTTTGTGAACTCCTAATAGTTGTGAGTTACTGCATGAAATGCAAAGGATATCCCTCTATTTGTACTTAAGGAGTTTCATATTTGAGTATATCAAGAGTTTCAATATATGACACTACTTATTAGAACAAAATGTTTTAACTAAAATTTTGCATTCACCTTATTTTACTTATTATGAATCTTATTTTGACTGCAGAGGATTTTTTATTTTTACTTATTTATTTATTTATTTTGTCTTTTTGCTATTTCTTGGGCCACTCCCGCGGCATATGGAGGTTCCCAGAGGTTTTTTTAAATGAATGACTTTCTTGAAATCTATACTTGGGGATGTCATATTTGCTAAGACTCTATGGGGATTACTACATTTTTAAAGATCAATTTCTCAGGGAATGTGTTTTTTATATAAAAATCAATTCCCTGACACATTACACAAAGATAAAAATCATTTAATATTCATGATACTTATTTCTATGTCTGACCTTTTTCTTAAGGTTTCTTAAGGCTTCCTTAGTCAGGGCACAGTAAATGGTCTCAGTTCATCACTAAGTAATTTTTAATTACAGGTGTGTTAAAAAACATTCAGCTGAAGATTTTATACCAAAGATCCTACATGGACAATGAACTGTGTCAATTGATGGATTTACTTTTTAACCTTAGTTTCATTTTTCCATAAAAATTTTCTGGGCAAGTACAGAGGTTATGGAGATTCTAAACTAAATTGCAATCCATTAATAACAGCTTTAATCTGTTTGTAATCATCTCTTATTAATGTGATACATTAGATATATTGAGAGTATGGGATTTTCCAAGAAAATATATTGATGAACTGAAACTCTCCTGGGATTTTTTCTACCTAGGTACTCCATCAACAACTGTCAACAGGCAATAATACTGGGAATTATTTTATAAAGCTTGACATATTAAGTAGAATTGATGGTCTCAAATTAATCTCCTTTACTGCGGGTTATCCTGAGACTACACATTCTTACCCAAATTGTATTTCAGGGAGCACTGGTTCTTGGCAATATTAATCAGAATTTTAAATAATTCGAAGTAAATAATGTACACAATATTTTTCTTTTACTGTTTCCAAGTACAAATTAACTTATTTAAGGAATTGAAAATTTCCAATTTTATATCATTACAAATTTCATATATGCAGAAGAAGGTACATATTAAAATCTTCATTCTATCTTTCCCCAATTAAGATACACACACACACACACACACACACACACACACACAGCATATGGAAATTCTCAGGCTAGGAGTTGAATAGGAGCTGAAGCTGCTGGCCTATGCCACAGCCATAGCAATTCAGGATCTGAGCCATGGCTATGACCTACACCACAGCTCATGGCAACACTGGATACTTAACCCACTGAGCAAGGCCAGGGATCAAACACTTATCCTCATGGATACTAGTTAGGTTCATAATCCACTGAGCCACAACAGGAACACCCTGGATCATTAGTACTTTGATGTATGTTCTCTATCCCTAAAACCAATTCGCAAAGACCACTACTAACATATTTAATTGATTAAATTTTTATTCATCTTAAGATTTAGAAAACAGCCAAGAGTAATAACTAGCAAAACAAAATCTAAATGAAAAAGTGGATGTCTTTATATTGAAAATTCACATCTCTTAAATAATGTTTAAGTTCTATCAAATACAAACAAGATTAAGGTAAAGTATGAGTTGGAAATACAAAAATGATACTGGGTAATAGAAATGCAAATAAAGTGAACATAGCAATAACACTATTGAGAGTAGTTTAAATTATATTGCATAATTTTCTACTTCTGCATAAGGAAGGAAAGAATATGAGTACATATTTGATACCCCTCATATTTGCAAAAAGAAAAGGGGCAAGACAGTGAAAAGGGACAAGGACTGGAATAAGATTTCTCAAAGTACAGAGACAGGTGTTTTGATATTTAAATCATATGAATGTTTCAAATTAAAATTAAAAATTAAAAAAAGACACAAATCACTATTGCATTTTAAAAGGAAACATAGGATTTTTGTTTACTAAGATAGAGTTCAAAGTTATAATATACACTGTTACATAGTGTTCAGAATTTCTTTTCTCCATAGCAAAGAGAGCAATATGTGAAAAGAGGAAAAGAAAAGAGGAGAAGCTGGTATAGTGTTTGTGGGGCAAACATTACTAATTTGGGCAGAATGAAAATATAAATTTCTGTAGACTATATAATAGTTTGCAGTAGTTCACTGTGAAAGGACAGTCACATGCAGGCATAGCAGGTAATAAAATGAATAAAGAGGACATACTGATGGAAACACTCTTCTCATTCTTCAAATATTTGGGCAATTCAAATTTTGGAACTTACATACCTTTAAAAAAATCTGATGCAAAAAAAATGCTCTTCCCAGGTGGAAAAATGTACTTACAAACAAAATTATGCATATAATTGAGAAGTTGACACTGAAGCTCATGAATCTCAGGGGACAAGACACCATATTTTAATAGAAAAATAGACACTCAGCCAAAGAAAACTGGATTAATTCACAGCTTTGCCACTAATGGCTACATGAACTTGGAAATTAATCTCTGTGATCCTCAGTCTCCTTCAAAATAGAGTTTCTTTTCATTGTTATTAACAAAAAGAAACAAATTACTAATATTAAATATTATTGTTATTACACCAATCAAAATAGACAAAAAAATATACCGATCAAAATAGAATTATGAATTCCATAGCTGAGTGAAAGGACAGTTTGCTGACATTTCCTGCTTCAACAGCTCAGTAACAAATGAAATTTATTTTGATATTCAGATGTGAGTGCTCTGAAATAGTGTCTTTTCATTTCCCCACCCAGGTATCTCTGGCCTCATAACAATTTCAGAAAAACTAGATAGCATCCTCAATCTGTTGGTATTAGGACTAGCTCCACTTGTTTCATGGAGAGGAAACTGTAGAGTTCATTATCAGGGAAGGGATTTCATATTCTGGGGCTCTGTTTCTATTGCAGTCTTATGGAGTGGTTGATGGCTTTACAATCTAATTGGATTATTGAGGCACAGCCAATCTTTAGCACATCCACCTTAGTTTCTAAGGGTACAAAGAAAAATTTAGGTTGAGAACATTTGTTGAGGCTGTGATATTTTAAGTATTATAAAATGTATAATTTAATGAAATCATGATTTCTTTATCACTGGTAGTGTCTGACATGGTGTGTACTACCAAAAGGCAGTGTGTGAAGTTGTCCTTTATTTGAAGGAGAGAGGAAGAACATATCCTTTTGTAATAATGCAAAGGTTAACAAAAAAAACTCACTTTCCCCTCATGCTTTAAACTGTCAGGGTATGTTTTTCATTGTCTAATTAAGATAATATGAGTTCTAACAAGCAAAGATTTAGAAAAGCATACTAAGCATTAGTTTATGAATACCTTTGCAGCCTTTCACCCACTTTGTATAATTATACAAAGAGAAAATGAAAGTAAGTTGATAAATCAATCTCAGAATAAGCCTGAGCACTTGCTTCCTGTCTGTTATCCCATTAGGAATGTTACTCTAGATGTTGCTTCAATCGCAATTTACCCTATTGGTGGTCTTCAAAGATGGGCTAATGTCAACTTAGAAAAAAAAAAAAAGCACAATGTGGGCATTCTCTTGTGGTGCAGTGACTTAAGTGTTGTGTTGCCTTTACAAAAGTTTGGTCCACTGCTGTCATGCAGGCCCCCCAAAAATACAAAACATGAGAGTTGTGAGTTAGAACTATAGCCCTGGAGGAACTATACCTCAAATACCTCTGAGAAACTGCTTCAAAGAGGTAGGGGGGAATGTCAGTATATAACTGCTTTTGGTGAAATGGAGGTACATGCAACCAAGTACACATTTTTACAAAAGATTTCTGCTACTCAAGAGGAACAGATGTCATCATGAAGGATTTTAGTGCCTTCCTAGATACAAAGGGATGCAAGGATTAGATTCATAAAATCTTCTGAAATTGTCTATCTGAACACATGTTCTGCCAGTTTTCACAGAGAACAGAGTGCCTCACTTCTGATCTCCACCATGAACTCTTTCAGAGTGCACTGAAGTTCAGCAGCTACAGTGGCTCATGATTCAATCTTTGTAGAGGCAAAAGGCTAGTGCCAAACTCAAGTTCACACCAAGAATATTGATATTCTTAGTATTTAATGGTTTCAATTGTGAGAAATGTCAAAAAGACACAAGTGACAAGCATACTTCCATTCACTTTCTGTTCTGCTACACTATTAGTCTCAGAAAAAGAGAGAAAAAAGAAAAAATTTTGAGATTTATCATGAATGGATGTTGGACTTTCTAATGTGTTTTTTCTAAATCTCTTGAGATGATCACTTTTCTTTTGTTAATGTGGTGTATGACATTGATTAATTTGCATATGTTGAACCATCCTTAGGAACCTGGGATGAATTCCACTTGGTCATGTTGTATGATTTTTTTTTTTTTGTCTTTTTGTCTTTTCTAGGGCAGCAACCATGGCATATGGGTGTTCTCGGGCTAGGGGGTCTAATCAGAGCTACAGCTGCTGGCCTATGCCAGAGCCACAGCAATGCAGGATCCAAGCCACATCTGCAACCTACACTGCAGCTCCCGGCAATGCCAGATCCTTAACCCACTGAGTGAGGCCAGGGATTGAACCCAAAACCTCATGGTTCCTAGTTGGATTCATTTCCACTGCACCACAACCAGAACTCCTATATGATCTTTTTTATATGTTGTTGGATTCAGTTGGTGAAAATTTTGTTGAGAATTCTTCTGTCTATATTCTTTAAAGATATTAGCCTATAATTTTCTTTTTTTGGTGGTATCTTTGGTTTTTGTATTAGGGTGATGATGGCATCATAGAATGTCTTTGGGAGTGTTTCATCTTCTTCAACCTTCTGGAAATGTTTAAGGAGGATTGGTATAAGTTCATTTTTATATGTTTGGTAGAATTCACCTGTGAAGCCATCTGGTCCTAGACTTTTGTTTGTAGGGAGTGTATGATATTCAATTTCCTTTCTAGTGATTGGTCTATTTAGTTGATCTATTACTTCTTGATTCAGTTTGGGCAGGCTGTGGTCTCTAGAAAGTTGCCCATTTCTTCTAGATTGTCAAATTTGTTGGCATACAATTGTTACTAGTATTTTCTTCTTCTTCTTCTTTTTTTTATTTCTGCAGTGTCTATTGAGATTTGTCCTTTCTCATTTCTTATTTTGTTTATTTGGGTTTTTTCTCTCCTCCGCTTGGTGAGTCTATCCAGAGGTTCTTCAATTTTATTTACCTTTTCAAGGAACCACCTCTTGGTTTTGTTGATATTTTCTATTGTTTTTTGAATCTCTATTTTATTTATTTCCTCTCAGATCTTTATGATTTCCTTCCTTCTGCTGACTTTAAGTTTTGTTTTTTTTTCCTTCTTTTTCTAATTCATTTAGGTGGTGGGTTAAGTTGTCAATTTAAATGACAAGTAAAAAATTGATGACATGTGCTCCTGACCAATTAGATGAAGCTCTCATTCTCTATGCACTTGGCCTTAGATAGCAATAATAATATCAGCATCATATCAATAACCTGCTATTATGCATTTAAATTTTCCACTTCCCCACTATTGAATATAAAAATTAAAAGGAAAGAACTTAAATATAATTATGTTTCACTTACATAAACTTTTCAAGTCTATACATAATCAGCTCTCTTCCTGAGAATGGCTTTTTTAGGTATCAATTAACTTTTCTCAAAAATTGATGATGTTCTAATTCACTTTTTTCAGTGACAATAATCATATCCAAAGTTCTTTTAGGATACAGCTCGAAGGTTTGCTGTGCACAAGGATCTATGTCCTGTCCTTTGGAATAGACCATAATGGAAGATAAGATTAGAAAGGAAAGGTATGACTGGATAACATTGCTGTGTTGCAGAAATTGGCACAACATAAATACTCTAGTTTTAAATAAGTAAATAAAAGATATTTACTATGCATATTTGCTTAATCACTCTCAAGTTATTCTCTCAATGCAATGGCTGTCCCATTGATGTTACTAAACTCTAGTGAAAAGGAAATCCTCTGAATCTGATTTTTTCCCTAAAACAAAGCCTTTTAGTGAATTTTTAAATAATTTGAGGGATCAAAACATTTTTTAGGAGTTCCCGTCGTGGCACAGTGGTTAACGAATCCGACTAGGAACCATGAGGTTGCAGGTTCGGTCCCTGCCCTTGCTCAGTGGGTTAACGATCCGGCGTTGCCGTGAGCTGTGGTGTAGGTTGCAGACGCGGCTCGGATCCCGCGTTGCTGTGGCTCTGGCGTAGGCCGGTGGCTACAGCTCCGATTCAACCCCTAGCCTGGGAACCTCCATATGCCGCGGGAGCGGCCCAAGAAATAGCAACAACAGCAACAACAACAAAACAACAACAAAAAAGACAAAAGACAAAAAAAAAAAAAACATTTGTTATTTTTAAAAAAAATTTATTATGATTGCTCTACAATGTTCCATCAATTTCTATTGTACAGCAAAGTTACCCAGTCATACATATATATATATACATTTTTTCCTCACATCCATCCATCCTGTTCCTCCATCATGTTCCATTACTAGTGATTAGATATATAATTCCCTGTGCTATACATCAGGAACTCATTGCCTTTCCATTTCAAATGCAAAAATTTTCATCTACTAACCTCAGACTCCCAAAATATCCCACTACTGCCTTCTCCCTCCCTGGCAAACATAGGTCTTTCCTACATGTCCATGATATTCTCTGTTTTGTAGATAGGTCATGAGTGCCATATTTTAGGCTCCACATATAAGTGATAACATAAGGTGTCTGTCTTTCTCTTCCTGACTTATTTCATTCAGTATGAGAATATCTAGTTCTATCCATGTTACTGCAAATGCCATTATTTTGTCTTTTTATGGCTGAGTAGTATTCCATTGTATATATGTATCACATCTTTCTAATTCATTCATCTGCTGATGGGCATTTAGGTTGTGTTAATGTCTTTGCTATTGTGAATAGTGCTGTGATGAACATATGGGTGCCTGTATCTATTTCAATGAAATTTTTCTCTGGATATGGGCCCAGGAGTGGGATTGCTGGGTCATACGGTAGCTCTAAATTTAGTTTTCTTAAGTGTTTCCATTCCATTTTCCATAGTGGTTATACCAATTTACATTCCCATCAAGAGTGTAGGAGGGTTCCCTTTTTTCCACACCCTCTCCAGCATTTGTTATTTGTTGAATTGTTAATGATGGCCACTCAAACTGGTGCAGTTTTGATTTGAATTTCTGTACTAATTTCTCTAACAAGTGATGTTGAGCATTTTTGCATGTGCCTGCTGGTCATATGTATGTCTTCTTTTGTAAAATGTCTTAAGTCCTCAGCCCATTCTTTAATTGGGTTGTTTGTTTTTTGTTGTTGTTGTTGAGTTGTATGAGTTGTTTGTATATTTTGGAGATTAAACCTTTGTCACTTGAGTCATTTGCAAAAATTTTTCTCCCATTCTGTGGGGTGTCTTTTCAATTTTTTAAGGTTTCCTTTGCTGTGCAGAAGCTTTTGATTTTAATTAGGTCCCATTGGTTTATTTGTGGATTTTATTGCCTTTATTCTAGGAGGTGGATTTAATGAGATGTTTCTGTGATTATGTCAAAGAGCATTCTGCCTATGTTTTCCTCTAGGAGTTTTATAGTGCCTGGCCTTCTATTTAGGTCTTTAATCCATTTTGAGTTTATTTTTGTGTATGGTGTTAGACAAGGTTCTAATTTCATTCTCTTTCATGCAGTTGTCCAGTTTTCCCAGAACCATTTATTGAAGAGACTATCTTTCCTTCACAGTATGTTCTTACATCCTTTGTCATAGATTAATTGACCATAGGTGTTTGAATTTATTTCTGAGCTTTCTTCCTGTTCCATTGATCTATATTTCTGTTTGTGAGCCAGTACCATACTGTCTTAATGACTGTAGCTTTGAAGTAGAGTCTGAAGTCAGTGGGCCTGATTCCTACAGGTCCGTTTTTTTTCTTATCAATATTGCTTTGGCTATGAAGTCTTTTAAAATATTTTAAAAGATTTTTTTCTAGTTCTGTAAAGAATGTCATTGGTAATTTGATAGACATTGCATTGAATCCATAGACTGCCTCAGGTAGTGTTGTCATTGTGACTATGTTTATTCATCCAATCCAAGAGCATGGTATATTTTTCCATCTATTTGTGTCTTCTTTGATTTCTTTCATCAGTGTCCTAGAGATTTCAGAGTAAAGGTATTTTGTCTCTTTAGGTAGGCTTATTCCTAGGTATTTTATTTTATTTTTTTGAGGTGATGACAAATGGGATCATTTCCCTAATTTCTCTTTATGATTCTTCGTATATAGAAATGCAATTGATTTCTGTGTTTTAATTTTGTATCCTGTGACTTTATTTTGTATCCTGTGACCAGATTCATTGATGAGTTCTAATAGTTTTCTGGTAGTGTCCACAGGATTTTCTAGCTCTAGACTCATGTCACCTGCAAACAGTGATAGTTTTTCTTCTTTTCCAATTTGGATTACTTTTATTTCTTTTTCTTCTCTGATTGCTATGGCTAGGACTTCCAAGAGTATGGTGAAAGAGGACATACTTGTATTATTCCTGATCTTAGTGGAAAGGCTTTCGGTTTTTCACCATTGAAAATGATGTTGGTTGCAGGTTTATCACAAACAGCTTTTAGTATATTGAGGTAATTCCCCTCTATGCCCACTCTCTGGAGAGTTTTTTTTTTTTTCAACAGGAATTGATGTTGAATTTTGCCCAAAGTCTTTTCTGCATCTATTGAAATGATCATATGGTTTTTATTTTTCAGTTTGTGGATGTGGTGCATCACATTGATAGATTTGTGGATACTGAAGAATTCTTATATCCCTGGGATAAATCCTACTTGATCATGGTCTATGATCTTTCTAATATATATTTGTATGCAGTTGATTAATATTTTGTTGAGGATTTTAGCATCTATGGTCATGGGTGACATTCGACTGTTATTTTCTTTTTTGGGGGGTATCTTTGTCTGGTTTTGGTATCAGAAACCAGACAAAGTACATAGAATGAACTTGGGAGTGTTCCTTCATCTGCAATTTTCTGGAAAAGTTTCAGAAGAAGAGGTGTTAATTCTTCTCTGAATGTTCAATAGAACTCAGCTCTAAATCCGTCAGGTCCCATACTTTTGTTTTTTGTAAGTTTTTAAATCACATTTTCAATCTCAGTACTTGTGATTGGTCTATTCATATATTCTATTTCTTCCTGGTTCAGTCTTAGTAGGTTGTACCTTTTTAAGATTCTGTCCATTTCTTCTAAGTTGTCCATTATTGGCATACAGTTGCTCAAAGTAGTCTCTCATGATCCTTTGTCTTTCTGTGGTGTCGGTTGTAACCTCTCCTTTTTCATTTCTAATTTTATTGATTTGAACACTTTCACTTTTTTGCTTGATGAGTCTGGCTAATGGATTATCAATTTTGTTGATCATTTCAAAAATCCAACTTTTGGTCTCATTGATCTTATCAATTGTTTTATTTGTCTCTATGCTATTGATTTCTGCTCTAATATTTATGATTTTCCTTCTACTAATTTTGGGCTCTGTCTGTTTTTCCTTCTCTAGATGTTTAAGGTGTAAAGTTAAGTCATTTATTTGCATTTTTCTTCTTTCCTGAGATAAGATTTTATTGCTATAAATTTCCCTCTCAGAACTCCTTTAGGTTGTGTCCCTTAGGTTTCGGATTGTTGTTTCTTCATTGTGTGATTTGTCTCTATGTATCTTTTAATTTCCTCTTTGATTTCTTCAATGATCATTTGATTGTTTAAGGACACATTGTTTAGCTTCCAAGAGTTTGTGTTTTTTGCTGCTTTTTCCCCTTGTAGTTTATAGTCTCATAGCATTTGATTGGAGAAAATATTTGAAATCATTTTAATTAAAAAAAAATTATCAAGCCTTGATCTGTGGCCTAAGATTTGATCCATCCTGGAGATTGTTCCAAGTGCAATTGAAAATAAAGTATATTCTGCTGCTTTGGGATGAAAAGTTCTATACATACCAGTTAAGTCTATTTGGTCTAGTGTAACAATTAAGGCCTGCTTCCTTGCTGATTGTCTGTCTGGATGATCGGTCCATTACTGTAACCCCACTATTGTTTTGTTACTGTCAACTTCCCCTTTTATGGCTGTTAATAGTTTCCTTATGTATTGTGGTGCTCCTATGTTGGGGGCATATATATTTAAACGTTGTTTCATCTTCTTGTATTGAGCCTTTGATCATTATGTAATGTAATGTCCTTCTGCCTCTTGTGACCTTCTTTATTTTAAAATATATTTTGTCTGATATGAGTATTGCTACTCCTGCTTTTCTATAACTTCAATTTGCATGTAATATTTTATTTCATCCTTATTTACGTCTTTATGTGTCCTTAGATCTGAAGTGGGCCTCCTATAGATAGCATATATATGAGTCTTGCTTTTGTACCCATTCAGCTACTCTTTCTTCTAGTTGGAGCATTTAAACCATTTATATGTGATGCAATTATGGATAAGTATGTACTTATTGTCATTTACTTAATTATTTTATTGCTATTTTGGGTCTTTTTTCGTCCCTCTTTTTTTTTTTTTTTTTTTTTTTGGTTTGTCTTATGATTTGCTGACCATGTTTAATGTTATGTTTGGCTTGGTTTTTCTTTTTTATGTGTGTAATGATTACCATTATTTGACTAGTTGTTCCCCTTATATTTTGATATATCCATCTGTATGTGTATAGGATTGTTTCAGCTTGCTGGTCTCCTTAACTTCAGATGCATTTTCAATATTCTGATTTGCCTCCTCCTCTTCTCATGCTTGCTAGTTTAGATCATATTTTCCAGTGGGTGATTTCCTATCTTTAAATTATCTTTGCCTTTACCAATAAGCTACTTCACTTTTAATATTCTTGTTTCTAATTGTGGCTTTTCCTTTTCCACTTAGAGAAGTTCCTTTAATAGTTGATGTGGTTTAGAAGTCCTGAATTCTCTTACCTTTTATTTGTCTGTGAAGCTTTTGATTTCACCATTAAAATCTGAATGTGAGCATTGCTGTGTAGAGTATTCTTGGTTCTAGGTTCCTTTTCTTCATCACCTCAAATATATTTTTCTACTTCCTTCTGGCTGTAGAGTTTCTGCTGAGAGATCAGCAGTTATACTTATGGGAATTCCTTTATATGTGATTTGTTGCTTCTTCCTTGTGGCTCTTAATATTTTTTCTTTGAGCTTAATTTCTTTCAGTTTGATTAGTATGTATCTGGCTGTATTTATTCTGGGGTTTATTTTGTATGGAATTTTCTGTGCTTCTTCCACTTGAGTGAGTGCTTCCTTTCCCATATTTGGGAAATTTTCAGTTATAACCTCTTCAAATATTTTCTCTGGCCTTTTTCCTCTCATTTCCCCTTCTGGAACACTATGATGCAAATGTTGGTATGTTTAATGTTGTCAAAAATGTCTCTTAGATTCTTTTCACTTTTTTTTTCATTCTTTTTTGCTTATTCTCTTAGGTAGCAGTGATTTCCACCACTCTGTCTTCCACTTCACTTATTTCTTCTTCTCCCTCCATTAACCTGCTATTGGTTCCTTCTAGATTATTTTTTATTTCAGCTAATGCACTATTCATTCTGATCTTCAAATCCTCTAACTCTTTGTTAAACATTTAAGTTCTCAATCTGTGTCTCCATTCTTCTTTCCAAAATCTTAGATCATCTTTACTATCACCTCTTTGAATTATTTTTCAGGTAGATTGCCTATGTCCTCATCATTTAGTGGTTTTTGTGTGTTTTTGTCTGGTTCTTTTGCCTGAAAACTGCTTCTCTAACCTCTCATAGAGTCTACCTATCTGTTTATCATCAACTTGACTATCAGAATGTAGATGTCGAAGCAGGTACCCAGTGCTGGAACTCTCAGGGGTGGTAGTGGTTCACATATACCTCTTTGCTGGGTAGGCTTTTCTGGTGCTGCCCTGCTGGTCAGAGCCCCTGCAGATTTTTAGGGTGGAGCCAAAGCACTTGTATTTTCTCTGATCTCTCAGGGTATGAGTGCCACCAGCACTAGCAGCTCTACTTGCACAGGTTGGGCTCCACTAGCACTGGGATCCCACCAGCAGGAGCTAGGAACTTGTGTTATTCCCCCTGGTGGTTACTTTACCTTCTCCAAGAAGTCTGTATTCCTATGTGGGGGGCTGCTTCCCAGCCATTTATAGGCAGCTACTACAGTCAAATGTTGCCCAAGCTGAGGCAGGCAGTTTCCTGCAGCTTGAAAAAGCAGGCCTCAGGAACAAAGTTGTAGTGGTGGATCCCTCCTCTTCCTTCTAGACCCCCCAAACAATGGTGTCTAGTCTCTCAACCCGAGTGGGTTGCCTCTGCTTATATGCTCTCCATTGTGGTCACCCTATACTCTAATCTCTCCAGGCTTTTTCCCCAAAGCCAACCCTATATATTTTTTCCCCACATAGCTGTCCCCAGCTCCCTCTTTTGGTCTGATCCCTAAGGTCAAAGTTTTATTTCCCAACACTTGCTGTCATCTGCCCATGGTTTCCTGTTGCTAGTAGCACAGACTGTTTGTGGAGGATTGTCTCCTTCTTGACTGCTTTAGACCATTTCTCTAGAGTTCCTCCTTCATTTTTGGCTGGTTTCATCACTGGCAGGGGAACTTCTTGGGATTCAGGAGCTATCCCTCTTTCCAGCTCCCTCCTGGGAGAATAGGTCCTGTCACATTTCCTTTCACTTTTTTCTCTCTTGTTCTTCTTCCTTCTTATGTCCTATCTGGTTTTGTAGTTTTTCTTGTTCTATTATAACCTGGAGTTCTTTTGTCAGTTTTTCACAAATTTTCTGTGCAACTAGTTCTACATATTGTTTTATTTTCAATGTATTTTTGGGAGTGAATGAGCCTTATGTGCAGCTGCTGTGCCATCTTAGCCCTGGCCATTTTTCCTTTAAAATAGCTTGGGTTCTTGAATTTATAGAACATCTATGGCCTTTCATTTATTCATGTGTCTCTGCCAGTCCCCTTCTAGATTATCCCTTTCACATAGCATTTTGCTAAATTCTATCAGTAGCAACTGGTCCATGTTACTAAGGTTTGGTTTTTAACCACTTCCCCCATGTTACCAACATGAGGAAGAACACACTCTTCCTTCCAAACTACCACAAGCACAAGTTTTATCAATTTTTTTTGCTACCAAATCATCATCTTTTCAGCCTCAAATATTAGTTATTTTTCCATAACCGAATGTTATATATTTTAGATTTTTGGTGATAGCAATTCACTTCCAGATTCAATTTCTCTTTATCATCAGGTTTAGTTAGACTATGCTGAGATAAAAACCAAAAATTCATAAATTAAACACATTAAAATTGTTCCATGCTACTTCACATCCCAACAAGTTAGCACAGGGCTTTGCTACGCAGTTACTTGGCTAACCAGGGTAAACTAAGCTCTACCATTCACAACTGTGCCACTATTTGAAACATTAGTTTCTTTGTGATTCTTACTAGAATAATCCAGAGCATAGGAAATTGGCACTGCTTCTCTGTGACTCAGCTTATAAATAACAATTTACTTCTGCTTATGACCCATTTGTCACAACTAGTCTCTTGGTCCAGTGCAGATTAAAAAAAAAAAAAAAGGCAGAACTATATAAGGCTATTCACTGATCAGTATATATCTCCACATTGTAGGTAAACTGTACTGGCCATTTACTTCATAACTTTTTCATGTTTCCTTTCATCTCCTAGTTTTCATTCAGTAGTTGTAGCTCTTTTGATATTTCATCAAAATGCTATCTGAATTTTCAAACTTCCTTGTAAGCCTTATGTATCCAATAAATATTCCCTTTTTTTTCATTGGTTGAGGTCTAAACCTCATCCCTTTGGCCATTTTACAAATGTCAAAACATATATAACTCTGTAACTAAAAATATATAACTATATCTATAGTTATATAATAAAATAACTGATAAAAATATTAAATATATACAAAAACATTAAACAAAATATATATGTGTGTGTGGGTGTCTGTATGTCAATATTTTATAAGCCCTGAGGCTCTGAGATGACAACAGCGGGAATATATCATACTCTTTAAAATAGGAACAAAAAAGTGCATAAAGAGTATGGTCACTAATGTTTCCTGTTAATAATAGATTACAATATCTTTTTTAAAGTTTTAAACTTTTTCCTGTCAACTAAAAACACTGATGTAAAGTATTAAAGATGTAGCCACCTCTAGTATCTATACATAATTAATAATTATGACATATATTACAGTCATGCACATGGATGATACTGATGGAATTCAAATATCAATCTGAACCTATGAAAGACATTCTGCCAGAAAGAGAAAGATGTTTATGATAATACTGTCCAGAACTAGAATATGACTTTATTTGTTGTCCAAGGTCAATATCACAGACATTGACATGAAGGAGCACAATAATAGCTTTACTATTCAGTAGCTATAAAGAATGAAAAGCTCAGAATGACCAAGTGTTCTAGGTAGTATGTTCACTATGAGTATAATGTGTAGAATATCCATTTTTAGGAATTAGGGTATGGCAGAACTTAATTTTCCTTTAAGTGATGTGAAATAATTTAGTATTTCTTTGATAGTTCAGGAGGAACTTGAGCATCTCACAGAATCACACAATAAGCATCAGTCATTATTCTGAGGATTTAGATAAATGCTCGTTAATAGATCAACTCCATTTAATAAAGTTATGGTTTGGGGAGTCTTGGAGGCCACAGTGCTCATTCTTATCCTGACTTTTACTCACTCTGTATTCTTAAGCAATGTATTCCTTCTGATGAACTTTTATCAATATTTTCTAAAATTATCTGTAATATTCTTTGATAGAATGAATTTCATGCTTATATTAGAGTAGGTTATATTGTTTATCTTTTAATATTAATTTATTTTGTCTTATTATATTAACCTACCCTGGGTAATTCCTTAGCTCAGGAAGTGAGTAGCCAGATTTAGTAGCTCTGGTTCAAAAACATAACATTGAAGATCAGTTTTGTTCTACCTTACACCTACACTCCCTAGAACTCATCCAAATAGACTCCCCACTTCTAAGAATTGAACAGATTTTTACTTTTAATATGTTCCATGCTTACTTAAATTCACATCTTTGTTTCTCAAAGTATTTCCTTTTAGAAGGATGACTTCCTTTCCTAACTCAGTCCTCTGTACCTCCTCAAGCATCTCCCAAGATTACTTACTAAGATCCAGTCCTCAAAGATCTTATTTTTTGTGGACTGCTGAATGAATGCAGTGTTCCAGGCATACTATCAAAGGGTGAAATAACAAGATGAACATGACAAGGTTCTTTCCTTTGATAAATAAATAGCATGGTGGAGAAGACTCATATAGAAATGATTTCAATATAACGTGGTGAGGCTTGTGGTAGAATTGTGCAAATATGTTATTCATTACTTATTTGAAGTCTCGAAGTTTGCTGATGTACTTCTTATGTCATGGCTCTTAGTAGTAAAGAGGAAAGAGAAGTTTAATTAAACTGAATTTTAATCAAAGATTTTTTTCACTTACTTGTGCCACTGTGTCAAATATTTAAATAGCTGAATTAGTATTTTTAATTCTAATTGTGCTAAAATGCACATAACACAAAATTTAGCATATTAAAATATTTAAATCTACAGCTCAATAGTGTTAAATTCATATTATCTCCTGTACTCTTTTCATTTTGCAAACCTACTATTTTTTAATGAAGGAAAAAATAACAGGAATTGAGCAATACAAAATATAAAATTTCTTGCTCAGGACGTGATACATAGATAATGTTCGAAGGACATTTTTTTCTTTTTCTGTACTTCCTCTATAAAGAGACAATATGTTGCCTATTTTAGATATAGATCTAATCTAAGTACTTTGGTGTATTTGTAACAGGTGCCTTGTAGATAATGTAATAGACTGAGTTAATAGATGATTTTGTAGGGGGAAGAGTGAATAGATAAGTAAAGACAGGGATTTGAAGAATATTCAAAGCAGAAGTCCCAAACTGGTAGTTTTAGTAATAAAGAGACAGATAAGGAATATATCAGAAAATAAGCCTATTGCACAGATTTTGAAACTGCAGTGTGATGAAGTAAAAGAAACTTTGAGTGAAGTTCTTGTTTTACTATTATACCTCCCTCAAAACAAACACAACCCAAATATTAAATCACTGATTGCCAAGAAGTTAATCAAACAAGGTCACACAGTACTATCAATATTGAAACACAGCTCTGCTTACTTCTTGAACTATCTCATACCGTTTCTTCTTCCTATGAACATTAAATTTTGTATTATTCTTAAAAGTCACAATTGAGAGTTCCTTTGTGGCCCAGTGGGTTAAGGATCTGGTGTTGTCACTGCAGCAGCTATGTCATGGGTTCAATCCCTGGTCCAGGAACTTCCATAAATTGCAGGAAAAAAATATAGCCTAAATCTTGACTTTTTTTCATATATCACTATTAAGGACATTTAAGAGGAAGGCTAACAATCACTGCCATTTCTTTTCTACAAAATATTATTAAATATAAAGGAAACAACAAGCATAAGTAATTAATTCTTCCTCTTCCTTTCTTTTCTTTTCTTGTCTTGTCTTTTCTTTTTTTCCTTTTAGGGATGCACTTGCAGCATATGGAGGTTTCCAGGCTGAGTCAAATCAGAACTTCAGCTGCTGGCCTACACTAGAAGGAACAGCAATGCAATGTCCAAGCCACATCTGTGACTTTCACCACAGCTATGGCAATGGCAGATCCTTAACCCCCTGAGCAAGCCCAGGGATCAAACCCACATCCTCATGAATGCTAGTTGGGTTCATTAGCTTTGAGCCACAACAGGAACTCCATTCCTCTTTCTTTCTTAATAACACCACTGAAATTAAAACAAACAGAAATGCTTTTAGGACATCTCTCAACTTAAAAATGCTTCACAGAATGTTTGGATGTAAAATGTTACATTTGGAATGGATTGGTTATGGGGTCCTACTGCACAGCACAGGGAATGGTGTGATTGGGTTGCTTTATTGTACAACAGAAATGGAAGAAACATTGTAAATTAAATATACTTTAATTTTTAAAAAAGCGAAAAAATTCTTCACAGAATGCCAAGTAAAACTTACCTATGAGGACTATTCAACTTCTGCCCAAATTATTTATCTCAGGGCTTTAGTGTATTAAAAAATGTAACAAGGAGGTGGAGATGTATCATAAAATCTGTATTTTAAAGAAATTTCTAACTCAGAGTAAATGAAGGAAACTGCAAGCCAATTACACTTGAGTATATAATTTGAATAAATGAAAATGCCAGAATAATTGAAGTTTATATATTCAAGTTGGTAGAATGGGTGTGATAGAGGGTGACGACTGCATTTTATAATATGAATGCAGCAAACAATTTTTATAGAGAGGGAGAGAATAAAAGTTACTTATACCATAAACATTTTGATATGAAGAATTAGTGTGTAATTATACAAAAGATGTTATGAATGAAAAAGCTGGGATTGCCTAGAAAGGAGACTAGAAAGCCCACTTGAAGTCGTTAGGCTAGCACAGAAATCACCTAAAAATGAAAATGTTGGCACACCTGAAGACATTTTTTAAGGAGATGTATTTATACACTAGTATCATGAATAACATCGTAATTAAATGTAGATGATAATGTATTATCATACAGATGGGCCAGTTCATACAAAATTAAAATATGATTATTCCCTATGTATTTATACTTATTTATATCTCCCCAAACATACAAACACACATCGTTGGCAGTATATGTATACACAAATTCATGCATTCTATGTACTCACATGAATACACAGATGTAGTTTTACATATACATGTTAGTCAATATCTACGTGTGCATGTTCTTATTCATAAACAGAATTTTCTTACATGCTTGTTCAAAGAATTAAATGATAAACATGATACACTTGTTAAGTGCTGAGTAGAATATATCTGAATTGTCAAAATGCTTGTATGCAGAAAATTAAAGAGGGAATATGAATAATATACAGGGGGGCTTTTTTTAGTTATAGCACATATAGTATTATTACTGTCTATGAGATACTACATATGAGGGATTGCTGCAGATAAAAGCCAGAGGAAAATTATGAATACTCAACTCACTTCCACTGGCTAATAAAAAGGAGTATAGAAAATATTTCTTCTTATAACTGTATTAAATATATTATTTACTATTATACAAAGAGGTTTGAACAAGATCTATCAGCATCATGCTGATTTTTTTGCTGCATTATTTTCTTACCAAGAATGGTGGAAATTTCTCTTGTCTTCTATAACATAAAACTCTATCAGTTTTCCTTGTAATCACTCAAATCCCTCCCTCTCTAACTGCTTTGCAGCAATTCAACATGGTGATTAAATATTGCAATGCTTCAAGCAGTATCCAGTTTATAGAAAATTTTCTTCCCTATATTTCCTTCTAAATAATTTTTAGCTATATTATTTTTAGGTTATATTTATATATGAGGTAATAACAAAATTCTATCCTTTATTCAGACCTCTATTTTAAGATCTATTTCAAATTACTATTTCAAACTTCCTATTTAACATCTCTACATAGATGACTTAATGGTAACTTAAACCTAGCATGTCCAAAATCAAACTCATATTTGACACTATTACTTGGTCTATTCTCATATTTATTGTCTCATTGACAGTAATACTACAGTAATAGTTATTCTATTCCCAGACAGAGACTGGGAATAGCTAGTAAGATTTTTATTTTCTTATCACGTTTTATCAATACAACTTTCAAATTTTATCTTAAGGTTATCTCTTTCTATCTATACCAAAGTAACTTTACCTTTTGCCTGAAATGATGAAATATTCTATAAACCAGGAAAAATTAGAGCAGGTAGATTTAATAGATATATAAAGAACACTTTACTCCCAAATAGCAGAATATACATTATTTTCAAGCACAGATGGAAAATTCTCCAGGACAGATCACATGTTAGGTCACAAAAGAAGTCTCAAAAAATCTTAATACTGAAATTATATCAAGCATCTTTTCTGACCACAATCATATGAAACTAGAAATCAATTAAAAAAGAAAATTGGAAAAAACACAAACACATGGAAACTAAATGATAGGCTGATAAACAACTAATGAGTAGTAAAGAAATCAAAGAGGAATTCAAAAAATACCTTGAGACAAATGAATGGAAACACAATTTTCCAAAACATATAGAATGCAGCAAAAAGTATTTCTAAGAGGGAAGTTCACAGTGATACAGATCTACCTGAAGAAATAAGAAAAATATCAGATAAAGAATCTAATTTTAGCCAAGACATGGAAACAACCCAAATGTCCATCAACAGATGATTGAATTAGAAAGATGTTGCATATATACACAATGGAATGCTACTCAGCCGTAAAAAGAATGACATTATGCCATTTGCAGCAACATGGATGGAACTAGAGACTCTCATACTGAGTGAAGTAAGTCAGAAAGAGAAAGACAAATATCATATGATATCACTTATACCTGGAATCCAATATACAGTACAAATGAATGTTTCCACAGAAAAGAAAATCACAGATTTGGAGAACAGACTCGTGGCTGCCCTGGGCCGGGGCGGGGGGAGGGAGTGGGAGGGATCAGGAGCTTGGGTTAAGGGATGCAAGCTATTGATCTTGGAATGGATTTACAATGAGATCCTGCTGTGTAGCACTGAAAACTATGTCTAGATATTTACATTACCACACAACAATGGGAGGAAAAATTATGTATACATGTATGTGTAACTTGGTCCCCATGCTGTACAGTGGAAAAAAATAAATAAATAAACAAATAAAAATAATCTAAGTTTAAGCTAAAGAAAAAGGAAAAGAAAAATAAATCTCAAAATTAGTATAAAGAAATAATAAAGATGTTAGCAGAAATAAGTGATATAGAAAACTGAAAGAACAGAGAAAAAAATCAATAAAACTAAGAATTGCTTTTTGAAGAGATGAACTAAACAACAACAAACAACAACAAAAAACTTTAGCAAGACTCATAAAGAGCTCAAAGTTAGAAATGAAAGGGGAGAAGTTATACCTGATACAACAGAAAAACAAAAAATCATAAGAAACTGCTATCAATAATAATTCTTCAATAAATTGGATAACTGAGAAGAAATGGATAAATTTTTAGAAATATGAAATCTTCCAAGACCAGTTCAGGAAGAAATAAAAAACATGAATAGGCTGATTAGTAGTAATAAAACAGAATTGTAATCCAAAAACTCTCAGCAAACAAAAGTCCAGCCTAATATTTTTTGGGTTTTTTTATTTTTTAAATTAAAGTATAATCGATTTACAGTGTTCCTTCAATTTCTATTGTAGAGCTAAAGGACCCAATCACACATAGTCCCCTGTGCTGTCCAGTAGGATCCCACTGCCCATCCATTACAAATATAACAGTTTGCATCCACCCGCGCCCCCCCCCACCCCGAACTGCCCTTTCATCCCACTCCCTCCCTGCTGGGAACCACAAGTCTGCTCTCCATGGCTGTGATCTCTTTATGTTTTGTAGTTAGGATCATCTGTGCCATATTTTAAAGAAGAGTTTCTCAAATTATTTCAAAAAATTGAAGAAAAAGAAAGGCTTCCAAACTCATACTACCAGGCCAGAATTACCCTTATACCACAAAAAGATAAAAATACAACAATAAAAAAAAAAAAGATTACAGGACAATATCCCTGTCAAACATGGATACAGAAATCCTCAATAAAATATTAAAAAGGAAGTTCAAAACTACATGAAAATGCTGATATATGGTATGTTCAAGTGGGTTTTATTCATGGGATGCAAGGATGTTTTAATATCTGCCTGCCAGTCAGTAAGGTACACTACATCAACAAAATAAGGGATAAAAATTATATGATCATTTCAATAGATTCAGAAAAAGTATTAGGCAAAACTCAACACCCATTAAACATTTGACAAAATATTCAAAATTTATGATAAATACTCTGAGAAATTAAGAATGAAATTCATTTACAATTACATCAAAAAATAAATAAATAAGACACCTGGGAATAAATTTATTCAAGGAGATGAAAGATATGTACTCTGAAAACTATAAAACATTTGTGAAAGAAATTGAAGATGATACAAATAGAAAAATATTCCATTTTTCTACACAGTTTAAAATAGATTATTTCAGGAAACAAAAAAAGAAACCAGAAAAGCTGAGAAACAGGAAGTAATGATGGTAAATATAAAAATATATAGGTAAATCTAAATAAAAACTAATGATATAAATATTAAAATATATTTTTCATTGATGGGGTAGAAATTAAGGTAGAGCGAAAACACTAGACAACAATAATGTTAAGACAGAGAGCAGAGATAAAGTATTTCAGGTTCCTTCAACTGTGCCAATAATGAATAAAATTTTAATTTTGCATGTTAGATTTGAAGATTACCTCTGAAGGAAGAGAAATGTATATATTCTTCACATCCCTCAGTGGGAAATTTTTTAAAATACTAAATTTTTACAAACAAAAAAATAAATTAAAAAGTATAGAGAAAATCTAGGATTAATGAAGCACAGACCATGAAAACAATCTAAATATATTAGTAAATTATACATTTAAATAAGTTCTGCTCTCTGGCTAAGAATCAGGAGTGAACATATTGATTAAAAATACATCCAAAACTATACACTTTATAAGAGATATTTTTAAAAAGCACAGACATAGAAAATGTTTAAAATCAGACCCCCAAATGTGCAAGCAGATTTTAATGACTTAAAAGAGCATTTTCAATGTTTTAAGGTAACCCTAACAGCAGAGAGAATTTACTTCACATACAAAGTGACCTTAATTATTATATGTATTTGAAGCCTCATCATTAAAAGCGTGTATTTTATTTGTGTGTGTGTTTTGTTAATTGTACTTCCCCAAATTCTCCTCTCCTTTATTTTTTCCTATCTGAGATATTACTTGCTTTATGTTTATGATTTCTTTTACTTCAGTAGAATGAAAGCTCTAAGAGATCAGAAGTTTCTCTCTGGTTAATTTACTGATACATCTATGGAGCTCAGAAGAATGCCTGGGAGAAATTAGGTACTCAACAAATTTACATTACTATGAGTCCTGGCTATTTATAAACCTGGTCACCAGTAATAGATCATTTTCTAGGTGATAAATTGCTTATGCAAATTTATGTATACTCCATTTTTGGAGCACAACTAAATTTCCGAATGAGGAACTACCTGCATAATGGCATTTAAATCAACATTCATAAAGGAATGATGGAAGGAAATGAGTTCAATCTGCCTTTAGATTGTATATTCCCCTATTATTCTGTGTTAATTCTCTGTACAAATACAGTTCTGAACATTTCTAAAGAGAAAAAAATATCTTGATGTTACAAAAAAGGAAACCAGTTGTTGCTTTAGGGATGATAAATACATTATATATTGCTGTAGCCACTTTCATTTTAATTTCTCATCTCTCTCTCTCTCTCTCTCTTTTTTTTTTTTTTTTTTTTTTTTTTTTTTGGTCTTTTGTTGTTTTAGGGCCATACCTGTGGCATATGGAGGTTCCCAGACTAACTGTTGCCGCCAGCCTACACCACAGCCACAGCAACGCCAGATCCTTAACCCACTGAGAGAGGCCAGGCATCAAACCTGCAACCTCATGGTTCCTAATTGGATTAGTTTCCACTGTGCCAAGACAAGAACTTCAATTTCTCATGATCTTAACAAGTTACATTCAAAAGTGTTGTGATTTGTAGATATTACCCTGGCATTTTAAAACCTGGAAAATCTAAGACATTGTAAGCAGCTCTAATAAAAATGAAACCCAGGAAATATATAGACTCTGATAAAACCACACCAGGATTCTCAATCTGCTTTAGCATTTAATGCACATTGTTCACAGTTCTGCAGTGTTTAGTATCTCATTTGTACTCTTGTGTTAGAATAATTTATGAGCTATTCATAACCAGGAGCCCAAATCTGTATACATTAAAGCTTAAAAACCATGTCATGTCATACATATTTTAAAAATGAAGATATCTTTTCTCAACATGATTAAACCTCTTAACTCAATGAATAAATTATATTTGATTTTGTCATTTTGACCTATAGATGAATACCTATATGTATAACCAAATAATAATATTGTTATGCATTTTCTTACTCATTTCCTCATTTATTATCTTTTCCTCTTATTGGCAAAATGAAGATTACAACGTATATTTAACACCTTTGGCCAACTGTCTCATTTGAACACACGAGAATATATTAAAACTGTAATAGCAGGAGGTCTACATCTGCTCTTTGGTCCTGACTAATTTCCATTTCCTCTTACTTTAAGAAACAGCCACTTGACTTTCTGTTGTGGATCCACCAACCTCTACTCTGAGTTTTCACAGTTGGGTACAGGTGAGTCCTACATTCTGGCCACAGGGTTGGTACAGGACCAGGGTCTGGCCAGTTAGAGAACTGGCATATTTGATCTGTTTTTTTATTTCAAGATGAGCACATGATTCAAGAAAGCCTTCTGCCAAATTTGCTAGAAATATTTGGAAGGGAAGTTTTGTTTCCATTCAAATCACTAATGAAATAAGAAGCCTTTTGCTGTTGATAGCTATGTTTGCAGAAATCTACCCGAGGATGGGTGCAATACAGACGAAAATAGAATGAAGAGATGGAGAAATCATGATACAAGTAGCTTTCTTCTCTCACTCTGGTCTAGCTACATCCCTTCATTTCTATTCCTCTAACATACAAGACACAGTCCCTCTTCAGGGGCCCTGTACTTCCCATTTCTCTGTCTATAATGCTGTCCCACTGGATATTTATATGGCTCACTTCTTCCAGCCCTATATTTATATATAAATAAACAATGGCCATTACTGAGCCTGCCACAATGTCACTTCTCCTGCCTTATTTTTTTCCCCATAGCATTTATCCTGATATAGTAAATCATGGATATTTAAAAACTTTGTCTTTTTAATGGTCAGTTTCATCTAGAAGAATGAAAGCACTTGAATGCAAATTGTATCTATATTTAATTAGAGAAATAAAATGTTTGTTACATTTAAAATGAAACAGATTACACAATTTGCAAAAAAAAAAAAGTAAATAGTTTATGTCTTAGAATGGTTCTGTAAATTAAGGTCGTAGATGTAGAAAACCTGATGTAGAATATACTGAAGAAACAAAATGAGCTAGAGGTATATGATTAAGAGTAAACATGAGGAAAAACAAGAGAAACATGAGAATGCAGCATGCTATATTCAGGAGAAGATTTTATTTCTATTGTAAAGGACAGTGGGTAAAATAGTATAAAGAGGGGATTAAATTATATTGATAATAGGTAAACACACACACAAATAGAAGAAATTATGAGCCATTTGAATCACTACATGAGTGGACTGTAACATTTCTGTGTATTTTTAAGGATGAGGGGCTAAAGTTTTTGTGGTTGTTATTTTGTTTCATTTTCTGTTTTGTTTTGTTTTTCTTTTGCCACTGTCAAATCATCTACTGAGCTCTTCACTTAAGTAGCATAGCTTAAATTCATATACTATGTGAGTGATATTAAGAGCCTCAGGAAATTGCTGGAGGAGTTTGTGCAACACAATCTTGATTATAGTCTCAATGAAATTTTACCACAAACTGCTAACTGAAAAGTAGGGGCTAATTGAATTTCAAATTTACAGTATGAGAGTATTTAACAATTTTTAATGAGTCAATTAAAGATCAACTGGATCAATATGAGAATATATAAATTTGTATACTCACATGGTTTAATTTATGAAAACAAATTGTAAAATGTATTAAAAATAAAGCCAACATTCTTCACATTTCTGAGAGGAATGGTTTTTGATATATTGGTATATCTTCAGATGTACCAAGATTTTTTTCTTGGCCATTTTAAAACTTATTTCTTTAAAATAGAAATCTTAATCATATTCTAATATAAAATATTTTTCTAAAAAGTCATACTCTTTCTATGATAAGAGACAAAGAACAAAAATAGTGTGTATTTTTATAGCAAAGTATTAAAATTCTTGAAAATAAAGAACTCTAATTTCAGCTATTCTTATTGTATATCATACAACACTTCAAATACATATTTGTATTCTCTTGAAATAATTTATTATGGTTCTAAACACAGAATGTGATAAGTTTTACAAACTAGATCATCTAACTGCTAAATCTACTTGTTTTTAAAAATTGCCGCGTACTATCAGGTTTTTTTTCTTTATTGTTCTTTTTTGTCCTGAGTTCTATAATATTTAGAGAAATATGACTTTTTATTGACTCTTTCACCATTTTTAATTGGGTAAATTTGTTTTTCCATCTTGCTCTCTATGTTCTTCTTTGTAATTTTCCTAGAAAGGGACTAGCGTTGGCTCCCTTTCAATAGATTTAAGTTTTTTTTGTAAATGTAAGATTAAAAGAAAAGAGCAAATACACACAGAAATATAGTTATGTGTATATAATATATATTATTCATTCACTGCATTTATTCATTTATCATACCTTTATTAAATCTTTTATTGGGTAACACCTGCTCTTCAACAGGTCTGGTATAACTGATTCTGCAGGAAGATAATTATTGAAATCCTGGGTCCCCTGGGTAGATAGCCTCATTCAATTACCTTCGTTTGTTGATGCTACTGTCCCAGAGTCCTGTTTGGTGCAACTACTGACTCGAAGAAGAAGATCTAATTTTGCAACATCTGATTATTAAACCTCCAATCAGAAGAGAACACCACTCGTGTGTTTTCTGTTCCTTTTAACTGCTACTTTGAAAAGCAGTTCCACTCCTCTTTCATTTTCATTTTAAAATCATAACATGAGAGAAAGTCTTACAGTTAATAGTTAAGGGGAGCTGCTGGGGGTGACATTCTTACCACTCTGATGGAGGTTTGAGAAGTTTAACCCTTCAGTTCTTCTCTGTTGCCCATGCCTCATAGACATGTATCAACACTCTAACAAGTAAATGATGCCATCCTTGTTTTCTGTTTGCAGCAAAAGGAAATTGCTCCATGTTTCTTTCATATTACATTGCTCATAATCATGCGGATAGGAGAAGAGGGATGAGAAGATGGGTGCATTTTGCCATCTTAGTGTGAAGTCTTTTCTGTACCTATACCACTCAATACAAGACTGTACTAGAGTGCTGTTAATCTCATGGTGATTTATTCAATTGTTAAGGACATAGGTTTTGTGTAAACAAGCCCTGAGAACCACAGAGTATACGTCTAATGCTTCAGGGGTTGCAAAAATATAAATAGTGATTAATACAGCAAAAAAACTATTTTGAATTGCTAGAATATAATTTCTTTGACTTTATGACTAAGTGTGTGTCTTATGACAGTTCAATTTCTGATCAATATATCAATTTCTATTTAATGAAGATAAGAGGATAACAAATATGTAAATGTCATTAAAAATATTTTATAAATTGTTAAAATAATTTCATAAAAGTATAAATAGCTACATGAGTATATCAAATAACAAAACCATTGTGTAATTACTTTCTATTTCATTAAATATATTCAAAACAAAAACAAAAAACCTGTGAATATAAATAAAAATTTTTAAAGAACATAACATATTTCTTTGGTTTGTCATGTTAATTCATTAATGAGTATAAAATACTAAATATTTATTTAGTTGTTGGCCATGTCATCTGTGCTATAAATTATTTGCTTTTCTTTCTATATTCATATAATTATTGTTTTAAGAAATACATATATATGTGTTTCTATAACTGTGTTCTCATATGCTTGATCTGGCTAAGCAACTACTTATCTTTAAAAAGAGTGAGGAAATTTATTCTCATATTTAAAATTCTGTCATCTCCAAATGTATGCCTTTGTACTTTGGGCAAAAAAAAAATAGAAAAAAATTCTGTAAGAAGTATTCAAATTTTAGATCTTTTAAATCTACTTTTTAAATATTGCTAGATCTAAATAAATTATTAGAGTTTCTTCTTAATGTAAATGTTCATTCTAAACAAGAATAAAAAGAAGAGCATTGTTATTTATTGGGATCCTAGGAATTTTGAATTTACCAGAATTCAATATAAGCTTCTTAGAAGAACATCTATATGCATGTTCGGCATTCAGGTAAGATTTGACCATATTTTCTAAAAGGTGATGGGTAGTTTTAAAGAAAAGAGGTCATAAATTAGAGAAAATTACAAAATTATTTTGATAACCCTCCACGGTAATGATCATTTATGTTCCTTCCTAGAGGAAAAGTTCCAAACACAGACCACATTAATTCCACCGTAGTTGCACATTAGTAATGTGAATATCTAAAGTGGGAGTATAATGATCACAGCCGTCATTTCATTAAATAATATCAAACCTCTATCTTTTAGAATTCATACTGAATATTTGATCTTTAATATTTCCAGAATATAAATATAATAAATTTAAAAATATAGTTTCAAAACAATCTTGATCCAAGAAAAAATATATGGATAATTTAGGTCAGCAGTATCAAACAAGTCAAATCAAGTTTACTATTGGTTTGTTGTTATGATTTGTTTTTAATTGAGATGAAATTCACATAACATAAAATTAACCATTTTAAAATTTACAGGAAAATGGTGTTTAACACATTTACAATGTAGTGTAATCACATCTATCAAGTCCAAAATATGTTCATTGTCCCCCACTAAAACTCTATACCCATTAAGCAATCTCTCTCTTCTTTTACGCCTCCCTCCAGAAGACTGAAAACAACCAATATCCCTTTCTGTATTATGGATTTACCTCTTCTGGATATTTCATATGCTGAAACATAATAAATGAAATTTGTGCCTGGTTTCTGTCACCAAAATATTTTTGAGGTTCATCAATGTTGTAGCAGGTATTATTACTTCATTTCATTTTGTGCCTGAATAATATTTCATTCCACTGCATGTATATACCTTAATTTGTGTATCTATTTATCTATTAATTTGGAATCTTTAGTTACCTGAGTCTTCCTTATCTTTTTATCTATATAATTAAAAGTTTATCAATTTTATAGATATTCTCAAAGACACAATTTTGAATTTGTTCATTTTCTCTATTACTTTCTATTCTCTTTTTTGTTTACTTTTGCTCCAATATTTATTATGTCTTTCTGCTAACTTTGGGTTTAATTTATTCTTTTTTTCTAGTTCATTAAGGGATGCATTCAAGATATTTATTTGAGATCCTTCTTTTTTAGTATAGGTATGTACAATGATACATTTTTTTACTCAAAGCACTGCTTTTACTTCAAATTTTGGTGTGTTGTATTTTTATTTTCATTCCTCTATAAGTGTTTTCTGTGCTCTTTTGTGATTTATTCTTTTACCTATTTAAAAGTTAAATTTGTGTTGTTTAATTTCCACATATTTTTGAATTATCCAGTTTTCCTTCTGTTATTTATTTCTAGCTTGATTGCATTGAACTTGTAGAAAAACATTAAAATAATTCAATCTTTTAAAATTGTTGAGAGATATTTTACTTAATATATGGTCTATGCTAGTGAATGTTCCATGTGTGCTTGAGAAAATTATGTATTCTGTTGTTGATATGTGGAGTGCTCACTCCTGGAAACTCCACTATTCTCTGTTGGTATGTTTCATGGTGGCTCACTGGGACCTTTGGCTCCTGAATTTCTCTTGGTTCTTATTTGTAATCTCTGTCTCTTTGTTGATATTTTCTATTTATTTTTATATTGTTCTATATTTTATTTAGCTATTTGTACATGATTTTCTTTAGTTTTGTGAGTATTTAAGACCATTTATTTTAAAGGAGTTCCTTGGTGGTCTAGAAGTTTAATGATCTAGCATTGTCACTGCTGTGGCATGGGTTCAATCACTAGCCCAGGAATTTCCACATGTCATGGGTATAGCCAAAATGAAACAAAACACAATAACAACAACAAAAAAACCATTGATTTTAAATATTTGTCTTATAAGCCCATTTTATGTGTTGCCTCAGGAATAATTTCCATTCCTTTCTCCTGTGAATAGGCTATAATTTCTTATTTATTTTCATTTTATGTTTACATCTGGAAATCATATTATTATTGCCTTCTATGGGTTGTGGTTGTTTAGTGAATTTTCTAAACTATTTTCATAAAGTTTGTATTCTTTGTTTTGTGTGGTCTCTGAATTCACTGTTGTTTTAACTCAGGGTCAGCTAGTGTTTTCACAGAAATTTCCATGAAGCCAAAAAATAAAAAAAAAGAAAATAAGAAAGACGAAAAAAAGTCTCCTAATCTTAGCAGATTTTCACTGTGTTGAAGCATTACTTCAACACTTAGCCAGGCATTTACAAATCTGCCTAGGTCATCACTTCCTGCTGCTCTGAGTCTAGGGATTAATTAACCTGGGGCAAAATCTTAGGATCCATTCATGTCTTTTCTGAGCTTGTGCGGCCTTCTAAATGTCCTGGTACATGAAGGTGCTTTTCAAATACCTAATTTCCCAAAGAAACTCTCTCATCAGCTTTACCTCTCAGGCTTCTACATGTCTATGTGTTGCCATAGCTCATGGCAACCTTCTACATGTGACAGTGGATTATTTATGTGTTTTACAATGTTTCTAAGGATTGTAGTTGTGTTTCTGTATTGAAAGAATTCAGAGTAGGTGGAATAAGGACAAACACTTGTGTCTCTCTGTCAGGTAGCCCCAGGCAGGACAAAACAGACAACTACAATTCTTGGAGAATAATGCCCGCTTTGCTCCATCCACAACCTAAGGTCATAATCCCACACTCAGAATGCAGGCTGTCACTGAGCCAGGGAGATAGGTGTGGCATTGGAAAGTAAAAATGTCACAAATATTCCTGTATTATTATTATTATTATTATTATTATTATTATTATGTCTTTTTTAGGGCTGAACCTGCAGCATGTGGAGGTTCCCAGGCTAGGGGTCTAATTGGAACTTTAGCTTCAGGCCTATGCCACAGCCACAGCAATGCAGGATCTGAGCCACATCTGTGACCTACACCATAGCTCATGGCAATGCCAGACCTTTAACCCACTGAGTGAAGCCAGGGATGGAACCTGAAACCTCAAGGCTCTTAGTTGGATTTGTTTCCATTGCACCATGATCGGAACTCCCCCATATTATTTTAAATTGCAGTTTTCCTGATTAAATATCCCATTGGTTACTGTAACCTTTGAATATTTTGACAAGTTGATTTGTTAAGTTTTGCTTAATTTTTTCGGTGTTTCTATGGATGGCTAAGCTCTTGGAACTACCTACTTTGCCAGTTTTTGCTGATATCATGCCTCACTGTATATTTTTGTAGATAGATTACTTTTGAAACACAGCTACCCTCTTTTTTTCATATAATCTAAAGCTGCTTTTGAGCTACAGTGGCAGAGTATGTTCAATAGATATGCTATGAACTGCAAAGTATAGAACATTTACTATCTGCCCCTTTGTAGAAAATGTTAGGCCACCTCTGCTCTAGGTTAAAGGAGTCCAGAGATATACAACTTCCATCAAGGCAGTTGGAATTGTCACTAGCATAAAAGTTAAAAAGTTTTGGGAACCGAAAACAAAGCAAATCTGCCAGAGGAATGCTGACTTTGTTTCATGTTGTATATAATATTTTTTATGTGGCAAATGGGATTACAGTAGATTACTCTAGCGTGGAGCTGCACTATGTATTGTAGAATGTGATGTTCCTCCACATCTACTGGGGTTAACAGCTGGTGTAAGTCTCCATGAACCCTGCTGTATTTCAAGCAGAACAGTCTCACTTTATCTATCTTGTTTATCAGATTGTTCATAAAAATTTCATTTGTAAAGAATGTTACTTTGTTTTAAAAAAGATTAATAAAATCACTTATTTGATTAATTTTATCATTAATCCATAAAATTTGTATCTAACTACAGAATTGTAAGAACTGATTTCATAATTGCTGTATACTTATTTTAGATTATTACTCTTCTGTGACCCCACAAGTAATTGTCAAAGTAGACAGCAATCAAATATATTGTCACCAAATAGAAAAGAGTGTTTTGGGAGTTCCTATCATGGCTCAGCAGGTGACAAAACTGACTAGTATCCATGAGGACATGGATCTCGATCCCTGGCCTTTTTCAGTGGGTTAAAGATCTGACATTTCTGAGAGCTATGCTGTAGGTCACAAACATGGCTTGGATCCCATGTTTCTATGGCTGTGACATAGGCCAGCAGCTGTAGCTCCAATTCAACCCCTAGCTTGGGAACTTCCATATACCACAGGTGTGGCCATAAAAAAGAAAAACAAAAGGCAAAAAAATGAAAGAGTGTTTTGATCAAATATTTAAATTTGTGTTTATTTAAAGAAAGATTTGTGAGTTTTTATTAAGCAAATAAAGTAGAGGCTGTCCTCAATAACTATAAATTCAATTATTACCTTTTTATAATTAGATATGTAAAAAATCTCATAGATTATTCCAAAAAATTTTCAGTTTATACTTAGGTATATCTAGGGAGGAAAAAACACAGAGAGAGAGAAAGAGAGAGAACTGTAATGGAATATAGCGTGATTCCTTTAAATAAAGGGTACTAAAATAAGTTATTTGGGAATAAAAATTATTTAATTTTCAATTTTTTAGTCTTGCTTTTACAGCCTTTGTGCTTTTAAGAACTTGAATTTTTACTTTTTTATTTCAAAATGTTAGAAAAGAATATAAAAATTATCATATTTGGGGAGATATATATATATATATACACACACACACATACCTGCTCTCTAAAGAATTTTGGATCTAAACTAAATGGTTATAGGTCATAACTATTTGGAATTATTTACTATAAAATTGACTTATAGGTTCTTATTTGTTTTATTTGTGTGAAGACTCAATTTTGATACAGTTCAGTTGCTGTTCCCAAGCTTTTTAATTCATCAGTTATAAAAAATTTAAAAATCTGAATATCTCAAAGACTGCTTTGCGAAGTCAATGCTACATTTTTTTGGGAGGGGGAATCAAGTCATGAGAGTTTTCTCATATTGTAGCCACACTATTTCTTATCCTCCAATAATAAGTCTGCTATCTGGTGTATATAACATATACATAAGCTAAGAACATAAAAATACAGTTTTTCAAAGCATGTAGATAAACATAATATCAAACCAATGAAAGATGAGGTGAGCACACGTAAATGTCATTTAGGTTGACAATATCATCCCCAGTTGTTTTATCTTTGACACATAAATGGATATTTTTCCACCTTATCCTAATTGCTATATATCCTAGACTATGTTTGCAAGATTCTAAATTTAAGAACTGAAAGTGATTCAGATCTTCTCTAGAGTCTCATTTCCAATAGTACTCATGTGTCTTCCCTATCCATTATTATACACTAACTGAGGGATCAACATTTCTCTTCTGCAAATATTTTGTATATATTTACTAAAGGTGTTACACATTTCAGACTTGTGGGCCATGACATATGTGTTGTTACTATTAAAATCTAATATTGTAGCACAAAATTAGACATAGGAAATACAGAAATAAATCAGTGTGCCTATTTTTCAGTAAAACTATTTGTAGATCATGAAATTTTAATTTCATATAATTTTCAAGTATCATGTAATATTATTTTCCTTTTTATTCAACCACTGAAAAATGAAAACACTATTTTTACCTTGTGGGCCATACCGAAAGATGTGGCAGAATGGATTAGGTTCATGGTCCATAATTTAGACAATTATTTCATCTTATCTGCTCTGTTTATTGAAGTTTTATCTCTCCTGAAGATAGTTCTTCTATAAGGAACAAAATGTTCATATCTGCAGGAAAGTTATTCTGACTGTGAGAAAAAGGAATCAGAGCTGGTCAGCTAGGCTCACCCTCTGTCCAAGATATGCATATTAACAAATTCAACAAAATTATAAATGAAATTTACAAATCATCTGGTTTTTCTCTTAGAATTACTAAAAAAAATCAATCAGAAGTACAAATATTACTTGAACAAATTACTAAGGATCTATCTTTTGTGAGAAACTTAAAATGAAAATAATCTTAGACTTTTTTACTTGATCACATATTGCAATGAAATAAGAATGGCTGTCATCTGAGGAATATGTGCTGACATTAGGCTAAGAAAATTCATCATACTGATTTCAATTTAGGAGTGATATTGTCAATGCATACAAATGCACAAAATCTGGAGTTCCCATCATGGCAGAGCAGAAATGAATCCGACTAGGAACCATGAGTTTGTAGGTTCGAACCCTGGCGTTGCTCAGTGTATTAAGGATCTGGCATTGCTGTGAGCTCTGTTGTAGGTGTCAGATGCAGCTCAGATCCCACGTGGCTGTGGCTCTGACATAAGCTGGCAGCTGTAGCTCTGATTAGACCCCTAGCCTGGGAAACTCCATATGCCATGGGTTCAACCCTAAAAAGACAAAAAAAAATGCACAAAGACCATTGACTAGCACATCTCATGGTTGTACATCCATTCAACTATCATTTATTAAGCAATTACTATGTGGCAGGATTTGTGTTAGGAGCAGGGAACAATGTTTGCATTGAAGGTGATTATTTTCAGTGAGAGATAAGAAGCTTCCCCCCAAAAAAACTAATAAATTGTATAAATTTATAAATATTGTGAATAAAAAGCAATGTACTGGATAAAATATAATACTGAAGGTGCTTTAGATAGCATGGCAAGTTAAAGCTTTTCTGAAGTAAAATCTTGCACTGTTTGCAATGAGATGTTTTTTGCAGTATTTGATGACAATTGTAATGTCTTGCAATGTGACAAAATATGTTAACCACATGGATTATTACTTTTAATTCTAAGAAAAATCTTATGACAAATGAAAATATTAAGGTCCAAGGAAATAATAAAATAAAATTCACATGAAATACTAAAAAAAGTAAAAAAGAAAGAATTCACACAACATACAATTCACCCGTTTAAATTGCATGAATAAATTGTTTTATTTCACAGACAAAAACAAAAAATAAAAAAATAAAGTACAAGGAAGTTAAATAATTTCCCAGTTTCACAAAATGGTAAGTGCTAGTTAAATCATCATTTGGTTCCTGATTACTTTTTTTTTTTTTTTTTGGTTTTTAGGGCCACACCTATGGCATATGGAGATTCTAAGGCTAGGGGTCTAATCAGAGCTGTAGCCACTGGCCTATGACACAGCAATGCCAAATCCAAGCCATGTTTGTTACCTACACTACAGCTCATGGCAAAGCCAGATCCTTAACCCACTGAGCAAGGCCAGAGATGGAACCCGCAACGTCATGGTTCCTATATGTATTTGTTGCTGCTGCACCATAATGGGAACTCCTAAATCATCATTTGAACCCAGGTGACTTGAATGAAAGTGGACACACCTAAGCTAACACACCTCAACCCACTATTACAATGGGACATATATTAGTTGTAGACCACTATCTAGCAATAACATTTGGATGAACTCTGTAATTTCTTGTTTCACATAGTTGTCATTCCTGATAAACTTCTATTGTTTTATTTTAATTACTCAATGAATTTTATTAAACTTATAGTGAACAAAAATCATGAAAACCAAATTTTATAGCACTTCCATCCCAAACCCTCAGTGCATCATCCCACTCCCTAAACTGTCTTGTTTGGAAACCATAAGTTTCTCAAAGTCTGTGTGTCAGTATCTGTTCTGTGAAGAAATTCATTTTGTCCTTTTTTAAGATTCCACATGTAAGTGATAGCATTTGATGTTGGTGTCTCATTGTATGGCTGACTTCACTTAGCATGATCATTTCTAAGTCCATCCATGTTGCTGGAATTGCTATTATTTCTTTCCTTTTAATGGCTGAGTAATATTCCATTGTGTATATGTACCACATCTTCTTTATCCATTCCTCTGTCAGTGGGCATTTAAGTTGCTTCCATGTCTTGGCTATTGTATAGAGTGCAGCAATGAACATGTGTCTTTTTGAGTCATAGTTTTCTCTGGATAGATGCCCAGGAGTGGGATTGCTGGAACAAATGGTAATTCTATTTTTAGTTTTCTGAGGAAACAAACATTTTTCCACAGTGGTTGCACCAACTTACATTCCCACTACCAGTATAATAGAGTTACCTTTTCTCCACATCCTCTCTAGCACTTATTGTTTGTAGACTTTTTGATGATGGCTATTATAGCTGGTGTGAGGTGGTACCTCATAGTGGTTTTGATTTGCATTTCTCTAAAAATGATTGATGTTTAACATCTTCTCATGTGTTTTTTGGCCATATCTATGTCTTCTTTGGAGAATTGTCTATTTAGATCTTCTGCGCATTTTTTGATGGGTTGTTCATTTTCTTGATATGGAGATGCAGAATGTGTTTATAAATTTTGGAGATTAATCTCTTTTCAGTTGCTTCATTGAAAATATTTTCTCCCATTCTGTGGGTTGTCTTTTTGTTTTGTTTAGGGTTTTCTTTGCTGTGAAGAAACTTTTAAGTTTAATTAGGTCCCATTTGTTTATCTTTTTTATTGTCATTACTCTAAGAGATGGATCTGAGAAGATGTTACTGTGGTTTATGTCAGAGAGTGTTTGACCTATGTTTTCCTCTAAGAGTTTTCTAGTGTCTGGTCTTATATCTAGGTCATTAATCCATTTTGAATTTATTTTTGTGTATGGTGTTAGGAAGTGTTCTAATTTCATTCTTTCACATGTGGCTGTCCAGTTTTCTCAGCATCACTTATTGATCAGACTGTATTTTCTCCATGATATATTCTTGCCTCCTTTGTAATAGATGAGTTGGCTGTAGGTATGTGGGTTTAGTTCTGGGCTTTCTATCCTGTTCCACTGATCTATATTTCTATCTTTGTGCCAGTACCATATGGTTTTGATGATTGTTGCTTTGTGGTATAGTCTGAAGACAGGGAGCCTTATTCCTCCAGTTCCATTTTTCTTTCTCAGGAGGGCTTTGACTGTTTTGTATCTTTTGTGCATCCAAATATTGTGGTCTTTTGTGCAAATAAAATCCAAAATATTTTGCTCTAGTTCTGTGAAAAATGTCCTTAGTAATTTGATAGGGATTACATTGAATCTGTACATTGCCTTGTGTAGTATAGTCATTTTGATAATATTGATTCTTCCAATCCAAGAGGATGGTATGTCTTTCCATTTGTTTCTTTCTACATGCATATAGTTGCATGTAATAGTCTCTTATGATCCTTTGTATTGTTGTGATATCTGTTGTAACTTCTTTTTCTTTTCTATTTTTATTGATTTTGAGTCCTTTGTCTTTTTTCTTTATAAGTATGGCTAAGGGTTTAAAATTTTTTTGATCTTTTCAAAGAACCAGCTTTTAGTTTCATTGATATTTTCTATGGTTTTCTTCACTTCTATTTATTTGATTTCTGCTCTGATATGTATGATTTCTTTCCTTCTAATAACTTTAGATCTTGTCTATTCTCACTCTAGCTGCTTTACATGTAAAGATAGCTTGTTTTTATTTTATTTTATTTCTTCAATCATTTCTTATATATTTTATTTCTTCAATCATTTCTTATATATGTATATATTTTTTCTACTGTACAGCATGGTGACCCAGTTACACATACATACATGTATACATTATTTTTTCTCACATTACGTGTTCCATCATAATTGACTAGAAAAGAGTTCCCAGTGCTACTCAGCAGGATCTCATTGCTAATCCATCCTGAAGGCAACATTCTGCATCTATTTCCCCAAGCTCCCAGTCCCTCCCACTCCCTTCCCTTCCCCCTTGGCAACCACAGTCTATTCTCCAAGTCCATGGTTTTCTTTTCTGGGGAAAGTTTCTTTTGTGCTGTATATTAGGTTCCAGATATATGTGATATCATATGGTATTTGTCTTTCTCTTTCTGACTTACTTCACTCAGGATGAGAGTCTCTAGTTCCATCCATGTTGCTGTAAATAGCATTATTTCATTCTTTTTTATGGCTGAGTAGTATTCCAAATCAACAGCAAAAAAGCCAACAACCTAATTGAAAGATGGGCAAAGGAGAATAGACATTTCTCCAAGGAAGACATACAGATGGCCAAAAAGACTTGAAACAATGCTCAACATCACTGATTATTAGAGAAGTGCAAATCAAAACTATCACGAGATACCACCTTGCACCAGTCAGAAGGGCCATCATTAATGAGTCCACAAATAACAAGTGCTGGAGGGGGTGTGGAGAAAAGGGAACCCTCCTGCACTGTTGGTAGGAATGTAAGCTGGTACAACCACTATGGAGAACAGTATGGAGATACCTTAGAAATCTATACATAGAACTACCATATGACCCAGCAAACCCACTCTTGGGCATATATCTGGATAAAACTCTGCTTAAAAAAAAAAAAAAAATACATGCACCCATATGTTCATTGCAGCACTATTCACAATTGCCAAGACATGGAATCAACCCATTGTCTACTGATTAATGATTGGATCAGGAAAATGTGGTATATATACAAAAAGTTAGCTTGTTTATTTGAGCTTTTTCTTGTTTCCTGAGGTAGGCTTGCTATAAACGTCCCTCTTCAAACTGATTTTGTTGCATCCCATAGGTTTTGGAGTGTCATATCTTTGTTGTCATTTGCTTCTAGGGCCCATGATTCCTTATTGATTTTCTGTCTGGATGATCTATTCATTGCTGTAAGTGGGGTGTTAAAATCCCCCAGTGTTAGTGTTTTATTGTCTATTACTCCTTTTAAGATTGTTAGCAGTTGCCTTATATATAGTGATGTATCTATGTTGGGTGTGTAGATATTTAAAATTGTTATATCTTCTTCTTGGATTGATTGTTTGATTGCTATGTAGTGTCCTTCCTTGTCACTTAAAATATTCTTATTTTAAGGTCTATTTTGTCTGTTATGAGTATTGCTACTCCAGCTCTTTTTGATTCCCATTTGCATGGAATATTTTCTTCCATCCTCTCACTTTCAATTTGTATGTGTCTCTAGAAGTGAAGTGGGTCTCCTGAAGACAGCATATATATGGGTCTTGTTTTTGTATGCATTCAGCCAGTCTATGTCTTTTGGTTGAAGCATTTAGTCCATTTACATTTAAGGTAATTTTTGATATGTATGTTCTTATTGCCATTTTATTAACTGTTTTGGATTTGTTTTTGTTGCTCTTTTTTCTTCCCTTCTTTTGTTGTCTCTTCTTGTGGTTTGATGACTACCTTTAGTGTTGTATTTGAGTTGATTTTTCCTATTTGTTTGTATATCCAGTGTAGATTTTTGGTTTGCAGTTTCCCTAAGGTTTTCATATATGAGTCTATATATATATGTATATATATGATTGTTTTAAGTTGTTGGCCTCTTAATTGCAAGTGCATCTCCAGTATCCTGCATTTGTATCCTCCAAGTCTCACAATTTCTGATTTTGGTAGCATAATTGTTCATGGATGATTTCATACCTTTCCTGTATATATGCCTTTACTTGCGAGCCTTGTCATCTGTGATATTTTTGTTTCTGGTAGTGGCCTTTTCCTTTCTGCCTAGAGAAGTTCCTTTAGTATTTGTTGTACACCTGATTTAGTGTTGCTGAATTCTCTTAGCTTTTGCCTATCTGTAAAGCTTTTGATTTCTCCTTCAGAGCCTTGCTGGGTAAAGTAATCTTGGCTGGAGGTTTTTTCCTTTCATCACGTTAAATATAACATGCCACTCCCTTCTGGCCTGCAGAGTTTCTGCTGAAAATATCTTCCAATAACCTTATTTTGCATCTCTGCTTGCTTAAGTTTTATATCTTGTATTTCTTTGCTCAATATTTACTGTAAATTATCCATCTTTGCCTCCAGTTTATTTCAAATGTCTTGCATCACCTTCAGCATCAACAGCCTATAATCTTTTTCCTGGAGGCTGAGAATCTCCTTATCACTTAGCTGTTTTTCTGGGTTTTTTCCTTACTCCTTTATCTGAATTATAGTTCTCTGTCTTTTCATTTTATATTTTTTGTATGATGTCCTTTATGCAGAAAATAGTGTTGTAGATTCTCTTACTTCTGGTGTCTGACCCCCTTGTGGCTGAAGTTAGTACTGGGCCTTACTGTAGGCTTCCTGATGGGAGGGACTGATGCCTGCCTGCTGATAGGTGGGGCTGATTCCCATCCCTCTGGTGGGTAAGGCTTTTTATATGGGTGAGATTAGAGGTGGCTATATGCCTGGGGGTTCTTTAGGCAGCCTGTTTATTGATGGATGTGGCTGTGATCCCACCTGGATTTTTGTTTGGCCTGGGGCTTCTCAGCAATGATGAGTGGGGCCAGATTTTCCCAAAATGGCCACCTCCAGAGATATGCATGCTGATGAATACTCCCAAGAGCTTTGCCTCTGATGTCATTCCCCCACAGTGAGCCACAATCACCCACCATTTTCCCAGGAGGTCCTCCAAGACCTGCAGTCTCATCCAACCAATTTTACCATGGAGTCTTTGGTTTGCCCTGGGACCCAGTGCACATGAAAGTCTGTGTGCACCTTTCAAGAATTGGGTCTCCCTTTCTCCAAGTCCTATGTAACTCCTGCACACCAGCCCCACTGGCCTTCAATGCCAGATGCTCTGTGGGCTCTTTCTCCCAATTACAGATCGCCACATGAGGGAATTTGACATGGGGCTCAGAACTCTCACTCCTGTAGGTGAGTCTCTCTGATACAGTTACTTTCCAGTCTGTGGGCTTCACACCTGCAAGGTATGGGGTTGCTTATATCACCTAATTGCATCTCTTAACTCTTGATGTGGCCTCCTTTTTGTCTTCTGGAGTAGGATATCTTTATGAAAGTTTCAAGTTCATTTGTTTGAAGGTTGTTCAGCATTTGGTTGTAGTTTTGTTGTTTTTATGATAGACGTTGAGCTCTAGTTCTTCTATTCCACTATCTTAATCCCATCTCCCCTGATAAACTTCTATTCTAAACAACATATTCCAAGAACAAATATGTTATATACTCTGGGTTGAGTCTAGTCTTAAACTCAAGCAACTTAGTATATGAATGCTACAACCATGACGTGTTTAAAGTTTAAATTTTGGAGAGCAGTCTTACATGTCTTCTTTACAAATTTTATGAGAAGTAAATCTAATATATAGTAGAATATTCTCCTGTCTTTATTCAAATCCTGTTATTCTTTACTAGTAAATTTCTAAATATATATTGTTCTCATTTACTTTCTGTTAATGTTACTGTATTCAGAAGATTCTTGATATAGTTACCACTACTGCATAGTAAATTTCTAAATATATTGTTCTCATTTACTTTCTGTTAATGTTACTGTATTCAGAAGATTCTTGATATAGTTACCACTACTGCATAGTAGTCATTGCCCTCAAAGTTAATATAGATGAATCTTAATGCTACCTTAGATATTGAATTGTTTTTGTTATTTTTTTATGTGTCTCATTGATTCTCCCTGCAGTGGCAATAATTGGGCTGTTGATTAACTCTCCCTAGGTTACTATTTGAAGTTGTAGTTTTATCTATTTTCTTACTCCCTATTTTGAATACACATTGATTTTAAGTGAGTTCACAACCTCTTAAAATTCTTCTATTTTATTTTACTTGATGCTTAGTATAACAATATTGATTTCCTAACCAACTATTTTAACCTTACCATGTGAATATATTGAACTAAGGACTAGGAGCATATGTTTCTATTATTTCCTTGAGATAGTAGTCAATGGCAAAATCAGTACAAACACGAGGTCCCCACTTGCAATTTATTTATGAAATGAACCTGACACTCGGTTGAAGCAAACAGCATCAGTGTACACTCTGCAGCATCTCAAGTTGGCCAAAAGACTGAACAGTAGGACAGTAGTATATAATTCTGGGTCATGCTAGGTTACAGTATTAGCTCTTTCCAAGGCAAACTCTATCCTTTTGTACCTTGAAAGTCAGAATTCATATAACACATGAGAATATACTATAACCTGCTTCTTACTAGAGCATTTCCCACAAGCCTTGCACAGACGAATTTCAGAACCAAAAACATTATACCAGAACATAAACTGGCAATAAGTATCTTTGCTGAGTTCTCCTCCTGGAGGAAAGAGTGAGTGGATTGAAGGTGAAATTTTCTTTATTATTTTATTATTACTTCTCTTTCAATTGTTTACATATGTAAAAAAAAAGAGTTATACTTTTATTGAATTACTTATACAATACTATGAAAATGTGACATCTTCAGTGGTCTTCTTACAGCTCACAAAATTTATGTTTTAAAGATCTTATGTAATATGAGTTCTTACATTTTAAATAATATTAAAAGTACATATTTTGTGAATAACACAAATAAGTTTTTAAGAATTTAAACAATCTATATACCATACTATAAGTGACTTGTACAAAATATGTGACCTGTGTATATGCGGGCTGAGCTGTGTCCCTCCCAAATTCATATGTTGAAGTCATAACCTGTATATTAGAATATAAATATTTTCGGAGATAGGTCCTTTTTAAGGATTAATTAACTTAAAATGAGTCCTTTAGGGCGTGACCTAATCCAATATCATCAATCAAAGAGGACACACAGAGAGACATATGATGGACTATGTGGAGACACAGCAAGAAGGTGGCTATCTGCAAGCCAAAGAGAGAGACCTCGGAAGATCTAAACCTGCTGAAAAATGAAACTAAATCTGCTGACACTTTGTTGATCTTGGATTTCTATCCTCCAAAACTGTGATAAAATAAATTTCTGTTTTTTTTTAAGCCACCCAGTATGTAGTATTTTGTTTCTGCAGTCTGAACATACTAATAATACATACTGTCTTCTAAAACAAATCTTTCATGAATTATGATAAAAGAAGTTAATAGTCCTGGGCCATGAGAGTTGGAAAAAGAAGAGAAGGGGCAATAAGTTAAGGATTAAACCAGTAGCTTTAGTTAGTTGGTAATAAAATCAGTTCAGGTGCATATAACTAGTGAATCTACAAAGCATCTCTACAATCTAGGCCAGAGTGTACCCTCCCCGTATCCTATATTCCAACCCTTATCCCATTGTTCCCTTTATGAACTCTTTTGTATCCTCAAGGATTATTTGAATGATTTATTACTTTAACAGATTACACTTGTATAAAAAATATTTAAGGAAAAAGAAAAGCACCCCCAGAGGAAATTCTATATGCAAGCCAAGAGAAATATTAGCATTCCTTATTATTCCTTTAAGAAGATAATATGTGGTGACTGGACAGTTTCTGGAAAACTGCTGTCACTCTTTGCTCATTTTTACTGAGTAATTAAGTCTTTAGCAGCAAAAAGACTTAGTATCTCATAACCAGAATTAACATCTTAATGAATTCACTAGGGGAAATATAAAATTCTTTATAAATACGAAGATGAAGTTTTTTCTCCTGTTATCATAATTTTACTTAGTGATCAGTACTCTTCAGAGGTATTACTTTCATGCTCTAGCTAGTGATGCTTGCTTCAAAGCTATATGTCAGTTATTTAAAAAAAAAATAAGGGGAGTTCCCGTCGTGGCGCAGTGGTTAACGAATCCGACTAGGAACCATGAGGTTGCGGGTTCGGTCCCTGCCCTTGCTCAGTGGGTTAACCACCCGGCGTTGCCGTGAGCGGTGGTGTAGGTTGCAGACGCGGCTCGGATCCTGCGTTGCTGTGGCTCTGGCGTAGGCCGGTGGCTACAGCTCCTATTCGACCCCTAGCCTGGGAACCTCCATATGCCGCGGGAGCGGCCCAAGAAATAACAACAACAACAACAAAAAAAAAAAATAAGGAAAAAGAATAAATAAGAAGAAAGGGAAGCATGAAATGGACAGGAAGGGATTAATTGAAAGGTAGATTTTGAAATCAGGCTGCCTGCATTCCAACTCTGGCTCTACCACCTAACCAGCTCTGTAGCTTCTGTGGCAAATAACCATCTTTCTAGTATCTTTAAACATGAGGAAAATAATAGAAACTACCTCTGAAGTTTTTTGAATATTTAGTGAGTTAATTCCTACAGAACACTCAGCATGGTATCTAATGTGTGCTAAGTAATAAATACATGTGCATGTTAATGTAATTTTACAAAAAAAAATCCTATTTTGCTCTTTTTGGTCTGTTATCAAAAAGACAAGATATCACAAGTGCTGTTGGGATGTGGAGAAAAGGAAATCCTGATAACACAATACAAATTGTTTCATCTACTGTGGAAAACAGTATGGAGGGTCCTCAGAAAATTTAAAATAGAACTATCTTTTAATCTAACAATTACACTTCTGAGTATTTATTCAAAGAAAACAAAGACAATAAATCAAAAATATATCTGCACTGCTGTGTTCATTTCATCATTATTTACATTAGCCAAGACATGAAAATCTCAGTGTCTATTGATTTATGGGTGGATAAAGAAATTATAGTATATATAAAATACTATAGTATATATACAAATATACACTGTAGACAGATAGATAGATACAATAGAATATTTGACCATAAAAAGAATGATACCCTAACATTTGTGACAACAGAGATGGACCTGGAGTGCATTATGCTAAATAAATAAGTCATACAAAGAAAGACAAATACATATGATCACCCTTGTATATGGAATCTAAAAACAAAACAAAACAAAGAAAACAAATTCAGAGATACAGAGAGCAACAGATTGGTTTTGCCAAGGTTGGGGTAGGAAATGGGAGAAATAGGTGAATTTTTGTACTTTTTTAGGCTTAAATAAATTAAGTAATAATAACAATGATAAGACAGCTTATTGAATATTTCAGGAGTAAAAATTTAATTTAAAAAATAGCAGTTTCCCATGAATCCATCCAATTATAATCATTATTAGCTATGTTAGGAATTTCACATAGCTTCTTTTATAATCCACTTTCCTTGCACCGTCTTAAAGAACTTTTTAAAATATTCCTGTGTAGTAGCTACAATTATTGTTCTCATTTTGCAGAAGAAAAAAATGAAATCTTAGTATAAAAAATGACCTCAATATTCTATGCATGTGAGCTTATGTATAATCGATGCATTTTAAATAATAATGAACAGCAACAAAAAAGTAATTACTAGTAGGTTGGATTAAAATAACAATGCTATTCTGGTTGTGTGGACTTCCATCTTTATTGAGATAAGTCCATAACATAGCAGACTTCATATTCATGCTGCTTCTGGTGAGACCACAGGCAGGTCTCAAGGGAATGTGATGAACAGGTTACTTTTGAGCTTTCTCTGCACATACCTATTTGCTGTGGTCTCACCCCCATCACTGCTGCCATTGGCCAATCTGAACCCCATGACTAGTAATTCTATGTAGGTCCAAGAACAGATGCCTTTGTTCCAAAATTACCCAGAATGTTATAGTCTCTTGCCACTTACTCATCTCACTTATTTCATCTTCCACTACCAATATTTGGATAAAGGACACATTTAGGAAGTCTCAAACCTGTGAGTTCTCTACCCCCTACATCCTTAAAGATTACTGAGGATCTCAAAGAGCTTTTGTTATGAGGTTTTGTGAATTGATATTTACCACATTAGAAAATAAAATTAAGTGTTTAATTACTTTAAAGTAATGATAAAGTTACATATTAATACATTTTAGATAAAAAATAATTATTCTTTCACAGAACAAACTCACTATTCTGTGATGCCCTACATCCTGGGGCAGCACTCACAGAAAATCCCACACAAATGTATACATCTTCATTCTATCAGGAAATTCAGTTCTTTACAACAACTTAGAATGTACTGAAAAAGACTGCCAACTCTTTCTCCTTCTCAGGCAAAAGACCACATTACTTTGAACACTCGTGGAAGATGCTTGAATCTGAATGAAATAAAAACCAAGCACACTGACTCTATAGCTCTATCCTCAGAAGCTGTTCATGTATGGTTGAGTTCTCAAGTGAAATTATACTTTTTGCCACTCCCTCAGTAGCTCCCTGGCCTAACTCTCTTACCAATTTGTCAGAATAATTCCCTGCTGGGTCTGTTCTTGGCAATAGTAAGATTTTTCTAGAGTTTTATTTTTCTCCCAGTAGATGTTTTGTTTTATCTGTGCTTTCCTCAGTGTCTAAGATCATACCTGACATATAGTAAGCACTCATAGAACTTGTTATATCAAATGCGACGTTTCATTGTGAAGAAAAAGTACTTTCCTTTTAATGAAATAAAGGACACCCTAGGTAGGTGAGGAAGAAAACCCTCTTAATTCAGAAAGGTAAGAAATATATAAGAAGCAAAATGGTTTTGCTAAAAAAAGCCAATTGTGTTGCTTAAATGAGTCAGGAGGGAACTCTGCCCATTCACACTATTCCCCTACATTTGGAATCTCAATTGCAGGTTTGTTAGCTCATTTTAGAATATTCCACATGTCTTTAAACTCTCTGTTGCTTTATTCTGTTTTTCTCTCTTTTCTTTACTGTGTGTATTTTTTCATATGGCCTGTCTTTCAGTTCACTAACCTCACATTTTTCCTTTCTTCAATCTGTTGTTAAACACATATATTGGTTTCTTAGTATGAAATAATCATGCACATTTTTGTTTTTAAAAATTGATTTGATTCCTTTTTATATATGTTCCAATTCAATGGTGAAATTCTCCACATGTTCATCTATTTTGTTCAACTTTTCTACTACATAATTTAACATAACAATTACAGTTACTTTAAAAATCTTGACTTCTAGTTTCCAGTGATTGAAATATTTGTAGACAGGTAATTATTTTTTTTTCTCTCAGTTTTTGGTTGTGTTCTTGCATTCCACATGTCTAGTGATTTTTTTTTTAATGAAAGATGTAGTGTATAAACCAAAACTGTACTGGCTTCTCCCTTTTCCTCAGCTATTCAAATAGTTAATCTGAAACAGGAGTGGGACAAGGTTTTGGTAGGGTTCAGTTTATCTCCTGTTGGCTTCTAGGATATGATCATCCTAGTGTCTAGCATAAGAGCCCCAAAAATCTCTATCTTGTTAAATACACACACACACACACACACACACACACACACACACACACACACACACACACAGGATCTAGCTTTTTTTTCCCAAAGGTTCCCATAACAATATCTCATTGAGAACCCAGCAACCTCTTTCTTATAAAACTTAAAAAATAGTGGGAGGTCTAGATTTTACTTTCAGAGTACTCCATACAGCTCTCCAGACTTTCTTCCCTGGTATCTTCAGAATTTGTCAAGTATTTTGACAATTGTGCCACTAATTTTCTTGGGAAATTTTTAAATTAATTAAGTACCCATCACTCTGCCTTCTTGATATGTTTCCTGTATTTCTGAAGTCTCCTGCTCCAAACAGAATCAAAAGCTTGTAGTTGACCAGAGAAGAAGGCCAGCAGTATGCTTGAAATAGATGTTTATGTTTTTTTGTTTGTTTGTTTTCCTAAGCACTGGGAGACAAAGGGAGATTCACTGTGATCTTTAGAGGCTTTTGGGGTCCCACAGAAATCTAGAGTTCAATAAATATCCTGTGAAGAAAACCAACTGTATATTTAAGTCTTATTTTAAATTAGTCACATCAACCACCAGCAACTGTTAAATGTGCTACTGGATTCTCTTGCTCTTAAGCAGAGGAAATTTGTCTAAACAAGATCACCCTTGACTCTGTGTCCAATGTTGACAATGCCCCAAGAATGTAGTCAGCACATCATTCTTCCTGGAGATTTCATTTATCTATTACTCATTGCTTCCACAGTGCCTTGATGGATGACAATACGATTTTTCTCTTAATGAACCAGACTGTTTCCATATTTCAGTTGGATCATCATCTTATCACCAGCACAATCTAACCAGAAGTACCAAATGTTTCTGGGGATTTTTTTAAAGGCTTCTGTCTTTTTATGTGGATATCTAATTGTAGTAATTGATCTTAAATTCATGAAAACATTTTGGATTTAAGTGAGAATTGAGGATGGAATTAAGATGGCAGAATAGGACTGAAGCTCAATGTCTCTCCTAAGAAAAACAAAACAAAATTCACAACTAAAGGCTGAGCAATATTCAACCAAATGGACCAGAAATCTTAAAAAAGATATCCTACAACAGAAGAAAAAGAGGAGGCCACATCAAGAGGTAGGAGGGGTGATTATATGATATAAACAACCCCATACCTCCCAGGTGGGAGGCCCCACAGACTAGAAACTAACTGGTTCAGAGACTCACCTAGAGGAGTGAGGGTTCTGAGCCTCACATCAAACTCCCACATGCAGGGATCTGGCACTGGGAGAAAGAGCCCCTGGAGCATCTGGCACTGAAGGCCAGTGGGGCTTGTGTGCGGGACCTCCCCAGGACTGGGGGAAACGGAGACCCCAATCTTAAAAGGCTCACACAGACTGTCATGTGCACTGGGTCCCAGGGAAAAGCAAAGGAATCTGGGTCAAACATGACTGCAGTACTTGGAGGACATCCTGGGAAAACAGGGGTGAATGTGGCTTGCTGTGAGGGAAGGTCATTGAAAGCAAAGCTCTCGGGAATATTCCGTAGCATGTATTCCTCTGGAGGTGGCCATTTTGGTAAAATCTTGCCACACCCATCAGCAGAGAAGCCCCAGGGCAAACAACAATCCAGGTGGAATCACAGCCCCACCCCTCATTAAACAGTATGTCTAAAGACCCCTCAGGCACACAGCCACCTCTAATCCCATCCAGAGACACATCCCCACCCACCAGAGGGATTAGAATCAGCTCCACCTATCAGTGGGCAGGCATCAGCCCCTCCCATCAGGAAGCCTACAGCAAGCCCGTGTACCAAATTTAGCCACAAGGGGGAAGACACCAGAAGAGAGGCTACAACTCTGTTATCTGTAAAAAGGTCACCACACCAAAAACCTATAAAAATGAAAAGGCAGAGAACTATAACTCAGATGAGTGAGAAAGAAAAATCTCCAAAAAATCAGTGAAGTGATTAGAAGATTCTCAGCCTCCAAGAAAAATACATTAGATGGTTGATGCTGAAGATGACGCAAGACATTGGGAATAAACTGAAGGCGAAGATGGATAACTTACAGGAGACACTGAGCAAAGAGATACAAGATATAACACTTAAGCAAGAAGAGATGCAAAATACAATAACTGAAATAAAAAATTCATTAGAAGCAACTAACAGCAGAATAAAGGAGGCAGAAGAATAAATAAGTGAGGTGGAGGACAGATTAGTAGAAATTATGAATATGGAACAGAAAAGAGAAAAAAGATTGAAAACAAATGAAGAGAGTCTCAGAGATCTCTGGGACAATGTTAAATGCACTAACATCCATATTATAGAGGTGCCAGAAGGAGAACAGAGAGAGAAGGGGACAGAATAAATACTCCAAGATATAATAGCCGAAAAGATCCCTAACATGAGAAAGGAAGCACTCACTCAAATCCAGGAGGCACTCACTCAAATCCAGGAAGTACCATATAAAATAAACCCAAGGAGGAATACACCAAGACACATATTAATCAAACTGGCTAAAATGAAAGACAAAGAGAAAACCTTGAAAGCAGCTAGGGAAAAGAAACAAGTAACATACAAGGGAACCCCAATAAGGTTATGGGCAGATTTTTCAGCAGAAACTCTGCAGGCCAGAAGGGAGTAGCATGATATACTTAACGTGATGAAAGGAAAAATCCTCCAGCCAAGATTACTCTACCCAGCAAGGCTCTCATTCTGATTTGAAGGAGAAATCAAAACCTTCACAGAGAAGCAAAAGTTGAGAGAATTCAGCAACACTAAACCAGCCTTACAACAAATACTAAAGGAACCTCTCTAGGCAGAAAAGAAAGGAGAGCAGCAGGAAACAAAAATTACACAAATGACAAGGCTCACCAGTAAAGGTATATATACAGTAAAGATACAAAATCAACAATGCAAAATTATGCCACGAAAATCAGAAATCATGAGAAGAGATGGGTACAAATGCAGGACACTGGAGATGAACTTGCAATTAAGAGAACAACAAAACAATCTCATATACATATAGACTCATATCAAATCTTCAGAATAATTGCAAACCAAAAATCTACAGTTGATACACAAATAAGGAATCTTTGAAGACGAAATATATCTCATAGTAAATAAGTGCATAATCCACCCCGAAGGGAGTCATTTGACATCATTCTTGGTATGCTGAAGTCTTCTTAAATCTGATTCTGATTTCCTCTCCATCAAAGAATTTGTGATTATAATTAAATAATGCAACTGTACAGTTAAATAATATAGGTCTACTATTGTATTATTAATAACCATTTCTCTCCATGGTACAATGTAAAGTCTATAATGTCTTGTTTATCACATTACCTAGAATGGTGTAATACCTTTATTGAAGAATCAATGAGATGTAACAAATTGTGAGGACATATTTATATAGTTACACTTTTTTTTAACCAACTTATGCATTTTATATTTTATTTATTTTCAGAGGGTGTATTATTTTTGTTATTCTTACCAGTTAAGTTATTCTTTTTATTATGCTATATAAAATATTTAATGGTATATAAGGCTTTCTTCTTTATAAATTTTAGTTGCATAATACACACAATTTTAATATAATGCTAATTTTAAAGAAAATTGAAATGAAATAGATAATACTAAATATTAAAGATGAAAGCCATACAAAATGGGATAAAGTATAGAATAAATTTCCTATTTGTCTCAGCATATTTTCCATTCAACTTCTCCAAAGGGAGTCACTTAATCTGTTTCTTAAGATCCATGATATAACAATCTATGTGAATGTAATTGTGTTTAAGTATATGTATTTTATTTTGTAAAAAAAAAAAAAATTAAAGAACAGGCATTCTTCCTAAACCATGCAAACCAATTACTAGATATTATTGAACATGAAAAGAAATTGTATGCAGTGATGAATATACTTGCTTTGGAATTAGTTAACTAGCTAGTTACTTACAATTATAAAAGAGCCATGAAGGTACAGTTGAATGGTAAGATTTAAAATGTTCTTTAATTACTGTATGATAGATAGTTTCTTACCACTATGCACTCAGAATTGTCAATTCATACTGTTTCCAATTTAAATTCTACCAAGTTTTCTTAATTAGTTTCTAACAAGATTTGTTTCATTAATGGAGTTTATTATTATAATTAAAAATAATTATGGAAAAATAAATAAAATAAAAAATAAAAAAATAAATATAAAATGAAGGGACAAAGAAGGTCACTGCATAATGATCAAAAGATCAATCCAAGAAGAAGATATAACAATTTTAAATATCTATGGTTCACCGCAATATATAAGGCAACTGCTAACAACCTTAAAAGGAGAAATAGACAATAACACAATAATAGTGGGGGAGTTTAACACCCCACTTACAGCAATGGACAGATCATCCAGACAGAAAATCAATAAGGAATCATGGGCCCTGAATGAAGCATTAGACCAGATGGACTTAATAGATATTTATAGGACAATCCATTCAGAAGCAACAGAATACACATTCTTTTCAAGTGCATACAGAACACTCTCTAAGATTGATCACATCCTGGGCTACAAATCCAACCTCAGTAACTTTAGGAAAATTGAAATCATATCAAGCATCTTTTCCAAATACAACGCTATATGACTGGAAATCAAGAACAAGAAAAAACCTGCAAAAAACACGAACATGTAGAGACTAATCAACATGCTACTAAACAACCAATGGATCACTGAAGAAATCAAAGAGGAAATTCAAAAAATACTTAGAAGCAAATGACAACAAAGATACGACTCAAAAACCTACAGGATGCAGCAAAAGCCATTCTAAGAAGAAAGTTTATAGCAATACAAGCCCACCTCAGGAAACAAGAAAAAGTTCAAATAAACAAGCTAACTTTACATCTAAAGCAGCTTAAGAGAGAAGAACAGACAAGACCTAGAGTTAGTAGAAGGAAAGAAGTCATAAATATCGGAGCAGAAATCAATGAAATAGAAACAAAGAAAATCATAGAAAAGATAAATGAAACAAAGAGCTGGTTCATTGAAAAGATCAACAACATTGATAAACCCCTAGCCAGACTTATCAAGCAAAAAAGAGAGAGGACGCAAATCAATAAAATTAGAAATGAAAAAGGAGAAGTAACAACAGACATCACAAACAAATACAAAGTATCATGAGAGACTACTATATGCAACTACACTCCAATGAAATGGAAAACCTAGAAGTAATGAACAAATTCTTAGAAAAGTACCATCTTCCAAGACTAAACCAAAAAGAAATAGAAAAGATGAATGGACCAATCACAAGAACTGAAATTGAAACTGTGATTAAACAACTTCCAACAAACAGAAGTCCAGGACCAGATGGCTTCACAGGTGAATTCTATCAAACATTTAGAGAAGAGCTAACACCTCTCCTTCTGAAACTATTTCAAAAAGTTGCAGAGGAAGGGGTACTCCCAAACTCATTCTATGAGGCCACCATCACCCTGATACCAAAACCAGACAGACTCCACAAAAAAAAAAAACAAAAAAAAAAACTATAGGCCAATTTCACTGATGAACATCAATGCAAAAATCCTCAACAAAATACTAGCAAACCACATCCAACAATACATTAAAAGGATTGTGAATCATGATCAATTGGGATTTATCCCAGGGATGCAAGTGTTCTTCAAGATCCACAAAACCATCAGTGTGATATACCACTTAACAAACTGAAGCATAACAACCATATGATCCTCTCAATAGATGCAGAAAAAGCCTTTGACAAAATCCAACACCCATTTCTGACAAAAACCCTTCAGAGGGTGGGCATAGAGGGAACCTACCTCAATATATTAAAGGCCATATATGACAAACCCACAGCTAACATATTTCTCAATGGTGAAAAGCTTAAAAAATTCCCACTGAGATCAGGAACAAGTCAAGGATATCCATTCTTGCCACTACACTTCAAAATAGTTTTGTAAGTCATAGCCACAGCAGTCAGAGAAGTAGAATAAATAAAAGGAATCCAAATTGGAAAGGAAGAAGTAAAACCATCACTATTTGCAGATAACATGATCCTATATGTACAGATTCCTAAGGATTCTACCAGGAAACTCTTAGAGCTCATCCATGAATTTGGCAACGTTGCAGGATACAAAATTAATACAAAGAAATCAAAGGCATTTCTATACACTAAAAATGAAAGAGCAGAAAGAGAAATTAGGGAAGCAATCCTGCTTACCACCACATCCAAAAGAATAAAATACTAGGAGTAAACCTACCTAAAGAGACAAAAGACCTGTACTCTGAAAACTATAAGTCACTGATGAAAGAAATCAAAGATGACACAAACCAATAGAAAGAAAAACCATGCTCTTGGATTGGAAGAGTTAATATTATCAAAATGACTATACTACCCAATGCAATCTACACATACAATGCAGTCCCTATTAAATCACCAAGGACATTTTTCACAGAACTTGAACAAAATATTTTAAAGATGATTTGGAAGCAAAAAAGACCCAGAATAGCCAAAGACATCCTGAAAAAGAAAAATGGAGCTGGAGGAATCAGGCTCCTTGTTTTCAGACTATACTACAAAGCAACAATCATCAAAACCGTATGGTACTGACACAAAGACAGAAATATAGATCAGTGGAACAGGATATAAAGCCCAGAACTAAACCCACACATCTATAGCCAACTAATCTTTGACAAAAGAGGCAAGAATATACAATGGAGAAAGGAGAGCCCCTTCAATAAGTGGTGCTGGGAAAACTGGACATACACATGTGAAAGAATGAAATTAGAACACTCCCTAACACCATGCACAAAAATAACCTCCAAATGGATTAAAAATGGATTAAAAACCTAGATATAAGACCAGACACTAGAAAACTCTTAGAGGAAAACATAGGCCAAACACTCTCTGACATAAATGACAGCAACATCTTCTCAGATTCACCCTTAGAGTAATGACAATAAAAACTAAAATAAACAAATGGGACCTAAGTGAAAAGTTTCTGCACAGCAAAGAAAACCATAAACAACACAAAAAGACAACCCACAGAATGGGAGAAAATATTTGCAAATGAGTCAACTGACAAGTGATTAATCTTCAAAATTTATAAACACCTTCTTCAGCTCTATACCACAAAAGCAAACCCCATCAAAAAATGGGTAGAAGATCTAAACAGACAGTTCTCCAAAAAAGACATACAGATGGCCAAAAAAACGCATGAAAAGATGTTCAATATCACTTATTATTAGAGAAATGCAAATCAAAACCACCCTGAGGTACCTCCTTACACCAGCCAGAATGGCCATCATCCAAAAGTCTACAAACAATAAGTGCTGGAGAGGGTGTGGAGAAAAAGGAACCCTATTTCAATGTTGGTGGGATTGTAAATTGGTGCGCCCACTGTGGAAAGCAGTATGGAGATTCCTCAGAAAACTAAAAATAGAACTACCATTTGATCCAACAATCTCACTCCTGGGCATCTATCCAGAGAAAACCATGATATGCAAAGACACATGTACTCCAATGTTCATTGCAGCACTATTTGCAATAGCCAAGACATGGAAGCAACCTAAATGTCCATCAACAGAGGAGTGGATCCAGAAGATGTGGTACCTATACAGAAGGGAATATTACTCAGCCATTAAAAAGAATGAAATATCAGCATTTTTTCCAATATGGATGGACCTAGAAATGATCATGCTAAGTGAAGTCGGCCATACAATGCAACACCAACATGAAATGGTTTCACTGACATGCAGAATCTGAAAAAAGGACAGACTGAACTTCCTTGCAGAACAGATGCTGACTCGCAGATTTTGAAACACTTATTGTCTCCAGAGGAGACAGTTTGGCAGGTGGGATGATGTGCTTGGGTTGTGGGATGGAATTGTATAAAATTGGATTGTGATGATCATTATACAACTACAGATGTGATAAATTCATTGAGTAACAACAAATATTTAAGTGAGAATTAATAAAGTAGTATTTCACAGTTGATAACAGTTCAGTTTTCTTTTATACTTGCTGTCCTTTTATCTTGTGCTGGTCTTTCAATCTTCAGCTAAGAAGAAATATTTCTGTACATTTAGTATGAATCAACTTAAAACAACTTTACTTTGACTTATAAACTATGTCCTTCAATCAGACTGAAAGAAACCTCTACCTTGGGGATTTTGTTCCATATTCTGAAAGCCATATAAATGTTCCAGTAGATATAGTACCAGGTTTCAGATGGAGGTAAAGTATAGTTTCTTCTGTTCCATTTTTAGAGATCTAAATATTTTACAAATGGCCTTCACAATTATTTTTTGCATATTCTCTAAATTTGACTTGTTCCTCTGCTTCAGGCTTACATTTCAGTGTGCTAGCTAACTTTACCCAAATATCCTAACATTGCCTTAAACTCCATATTAGTCATATTATATAAATGATACATCACCTTTATTTCTAAATTTATTGACTTCCCAAAACTGTAAAATAATAAAATTAACACTTTTTCTGATCCTGAAATAGCCTCCCAAAGCACACTTTTGAGCTCCTGGCTCTATCTTTGCTTCTATCTGCCTGTATTCAATCACAGGTCAAGGGCTAACCCTCTCCTTCCTAACAGCTCCCAATCTGCAACAATTCTAATTTGGTTCTTCATCAATTTGGGGGCAGACATATTTTACTACTTATCAACTTGTCTTTTTACTTTTGTCTCTCTCTCCACTCCAAATTTGAAATCCTCTACCAAATTATTTATCTGAAGGTTGAATTTAATCATGAAAATATCATTTCTCTCTGCTGACCTTGACTACTTTAGCTCAAGTTGAAACTATGTCCTTAAATTTCTTTTCCAAAATGTTTATCTCAGTGTTCCTCTTCCCTCATCCTATACTGAGGCTAGTTTGTAATTTCAGTGTTTCCACTTTTCGCCCCATGCTTTTTCACCACAAAATATATCATCATTTTTTCCTCCTACTTGAAAAATATTTCCCATTACTTCCTTATCTATCTCCCCATTAGCCCCAGCTCATTATTCTACCTAGTCTTCAATATCTCACTTGAATCCTTCTCTACATAGCCTTCCTGAATTTCCAGCTCTGAATCTCTGATTTTAAATCACTACAGCAATGTACCCATACTTCTATGAAAGAACTTATGCTGGCTACTTGATATAATTTTCAATCTTGTTTTCTGTACTAGACTTTAAATGCACAATTATAAAATAATAACAATCATAAAAATATTAAATAAATCTTTTTAAAAATTTTCACTGATTGCAAAAAGAACATAATGAATTTTGTAAGTTTCAGAAAACCCATTGTGTTAGATTGCTAGGGCTGTCATAACAAAATGCCACAGACTGGGTGGCTTAAACAATAAAAATGTATGTATTCACAGCTCAGAAATTTGGAAATATAAATCAAGGTTGTGGCAGGATTGGTTTCTCCACAGGATTGGTTTCTCTGTCTTTGCATTGCGGTTGACCATCTCCCTGCTCTGTCCTCACTTGGCCTTTTCTCTGTTGCACCCTTACCTGGTGTTTCTTCATCATTATATAGAGTTACCAGTCCTACTCAATTGAAACCCCACACTTATGACCTCATTTAGAATTAGTTACCTCTTAAAGGACATGTCTCTGAACACAGTCACTTTCTGAGGAATTCAGACTTCAATATATGAATCTTGAGGGAGCACAGTCAATCTATAATAGCCATGAAGAAAAAAGAGTCATATGCAATCTCATCACCAAGAGATATGTCTATCCATGATAAACATCCTCTATTAAGCCATCTTATATTTGAAATTTGTGGCCAAATTACATTATTTTCTTTGGACATTTCATATGGGGGAGACTACAGAATTGGAGAGAAATTTTTTGAGGGATCATTTTGCAAATTGATCTGCATAAAATATCTGTATCACTTTATTTCCATACAAGTAATAAGAAATAAAAATAATTTTTTAACCCCTCTTAGACTAACTGATGAGAAAAGTAGTACCTTAACTTCAATTCATTTACTTAATTTAAATGCTCACAATTTTATTGATTTACTTTACAAATTTTATAGCTAATCTCCTGTTACTCCATAGGAATTCAAGTTTCAATGATGGACAAAAACCGCCTCCTGCTCTCTGGAATTCTAAATCTATGATATCTAAAAAAATAAATAAAGTGGAAAAAATGGTATTATAAATACAAATAATAGCACATAAAATGGTATTATAAATACAAATTATAGGCTAGTGCATTAACCCAAACTGGGGTGAGTGGAATTTTCCATGAAGTAACATTTATTATTGTTAACTGGTTATATAAATTTATTGTTTCATGAACTAGCTTTTTATTATATTTGCCTATTTTTCAATTGGGGTGTTTGTCTTTTTCTAATTAACAACATTAAAGAAAATTTAAAAGCAAAATAAAACCCTCACAATGCCACAACTCAAAATAAGGGCTAATTTTTTATTATGAATTGCTTTCAGCTCAATACTTATATGCATATTTTATAAGTATTTATGTAATGTGGTTATGCAATTTTGGATTATTTTTGCTAATAACAATAATTTATAATTATATAATTTGATTACTTCTCCTTTGTTTCTATTTTGTATCTTTATAACCAGAATGTAAGTACAAAAGTCCATGGTCCTTGTCAGTCTCATTCTATACATGACTAATGCTTAGTACAAGTTGGTTAATACTAAAATATATATTGGATAGTAAAGCATATATATTTTTAATGCATGCAATTCTAATACTTAACATTTTTGATGATAGTGAAATATTACATAGACCACACAATTACTCTACTTTTCCATTTATTTGACAATGTGTTTAAATATTAATAATTACTTAATGTTAATCAATACTATGATGTATATGATTTTTAAAATTTTCTTCTACATTGTCTCCATAGTGTGGGAAAACTGACTCAAAGAGGATTTACCAAATTTTGTAAGCAGTTCAGCATAGAAGTTAAGCTTATAGACAGCAAAGATAGATTGCCTCCAATTCCAGGCTGCATCTACAAGCCTTGTAATTCTGTGCCTCTGCTTCCTCATCTATGAAATGAGGGCTGTAATAATACACAACTTACAAAGTCATTGGGAGAATTAAATGAGTTATTTTATGTTGTACTTAAAACAATACTTAATACACATAAATTAATATATTATCATTCACTGTTTATGCTGTAGTATTGTATTATTATATATATTATATATAATGTAATATTTAATAATTGTGGCTTTAAAAATTATTATAATTTCATAAATTATTATAATTGGTTCTAAAATTATTATAAAGTTATTCATAATTTACAAATTTTATTATTTTATAAATAAAATAATTATAGTGACCCCATAGGTACATCCAAAAAAGAAAAGAATTGTAAGAGGCTTGGGGCTGTATATCTCATATTAAAATAATTTAGCAGTACATAAATTGATAAACTTGAAAAAGAAAGAACCTAGGCTAAAAAGCTAATTCCTAACTACATGAAAGAAATACCATATCATGGCAGCCATGTTTGGGGGTGAAGAATTAGAGCCATTGAATAAGATAATATTACACAAATATGTAGGGTAAAGGCGTTTAGTGTGGGACTTTAAGTCAGTAGGACTACAGACAACCTCAAGTACACAGATTTTAAAGACAATGAATCCCTTTACAATTTCATCATATTATCCTTCTAAGTATGTTAGTTATACTTATGCATTGACAGAAGATTATACTATGTTGCTTAAAAATAGTCACTCTAATTAAACTGTAGGATCCAGGAATTAATCTATATCTGATGTGTTTTTTTTTGGTTTGGTTTTGTTTTTTGTTTTGTTTTGTTTTTGTCTTTTTGCCATTTCTTGGGCTGCTCCCGCAGCATATGGGAGGTTCCCAGGCTAGGGGTCAAATCGGAGCTGTAGTCGCCAGCATACGCCAGAGCCACAGCAACGCGTGATCCAAGCCGCATCTGCGACCTACACCACAGCTCACGGCAACACCAGAACATTAACCCACTGAGCAAGGGCAGGGATCGAACCCGCAACCTCATGGTTCCTAGTTGGATTCGTTAACCACTGCCCCATGATGGGAACTCCCTGATGTGTTTTTAATACCCAGCTCCTTTTCACTTTGGTATTCATTAAGAAAGTGGTTCTCTTTTGATACATAGTGCATTAGCAATGTGACTTGAGTAAGACAATTTATCCCTTAAAACCTTAAAAACAAATTCTCATTTAAAAAAAATGAATATGCTAAAAATTATATCTTCATTGAATTGATATGGAATTCAGTGAGAAAATCCATACAAAGTGTTTAGCAGAGTGCTTGGCAAATAAGATGCCAGCTATTATTATCTGAGAGAAAATGTAAATGTTAAAAATCTTTGGCTCTAGAGTTAATCTGCCTTCATTTAAATCCAGCTCACTTGCTGGCACAATGAGAAATTAAAGATAATTATGGAAGATTATATTATTGTTAACTCATTTCCACCTCTCTACTTGAATAGACAAAGAGGGTTATACTTCCCTTCACCACTAGACTCAATTTGGCCAATTAGGTTTAGCCAATCAAATGTGAGTCATGTGAGTCATATGATTCACTGTGGGACAAAAGCCTTTCCCGCCCACTTGTGAGTCCCAGCACTCTCTCATTCCCTCTTCCTCAGACAGTGGTTCCTGTGTCAGCAAAGCTCCTGGAATGAAGATGACATTAAGCATAGGAAAAGACTAATTGAGGAATTAGCATTTGTTGCATTTGATTGCCTGTCCTAATTGATCCAGAATTTAATTTTCATAGCCTCATTTTATTCATCCAATAAACTAGGATAATATTTTGACCATGGGGTTTTAGTACCAAGAAATGGAAACTGATGATTTTTTGTCTTAATAAGAAATATTTTCTTCACATGACTATTAACTAACTGCCCTTTGATAGTGCCTAGATATCTGTATGGCAGCAACACAGGGCTGCTGAGGCACCATTTTTTTCAGCCTACTATTCTCACACCAAATAAGGTAGTCTTCCAATCCAGTCTTGAGCTACTGCCTCACTTCAAAAAAGCATTAGTTGATATATGTTGTCTTTCCTGTTGTCACAAGGTATATGCGGTATTTTAAGAAATTATTTACTTTTAGCAAGGTACATACACTTGAAGAATGTTTTAAATACAACCCTACATTGGATGGGATAAAGATGGTGGAGGAGTAGACATGGAGCTCACCTCTTCCTATAAAATCATTAATGATTCACATAGAACATCTACTAAATGTTGGCAGAAGATCTCAGACTTCCAAAAGGGAAAGAAAGCCCCCATGAAGCCAGGTAGTACAAAAGGAGGAAGATAGAGAGAGAAATCAGGATGGGGCCTGCATTGCAGGAAGAGAGCTATGAAGGAAAAAATATTTCAACACCCTGTGAAGTCTCCTCACCATAGAGAGTTCAGCCTGGATGGAGGAGTAGCTTCAGAGCCTAGGAGGAAAGAACAAGTGGTTTGCAGAAGGCAAAATAGAGGGTACTCTGCAAAGGTCCAAAAATCACAGAAGATCAGCACCGCAACCCTTTTGGGGTGTGGGTGGGAAATGGAAGTTGAAGCTCAGGCTCAGAAGTCAGACCCAGGGAGAGATGCTCATCCTTTGGCATGGGTGGGAAATGGAGGCTGAAGCTCAGGCTCAGAAGTCAGACCCAGGGAGAGAACCAGGGTTGACTATGTGGAGACAGCCTGAAGAAGCAGGACTATGATAACAAAGGGTGCACTCAGAAGAAATCTGGTCCAGCCAGAGAGGCAAGTTGCAATTGTTGGGGGGCCTATGAGGAGATAGGCAGGACTGCCATATAAGCTTTATCTCATTAAACACTTCCAGGCAGGAAGACACTGCCCAAATGAGGTTTAGGTGTAAACAAAAGCATCCATCACTATTGCAGTCTCCAGAGTGCTGGTGGGGCCACTAGGAGATATGTGAGCAGGTGCCAGGGGTGCAGGAGGCCCAGCCACCCCTAAGAAACTTGTGACCAGGAGCCAGGACTTGAGCCAGCTTTCCTGGGAGAGTGCAGGCCCTAACCATCCCTTTAGGTCCCATGAGCAGTCAGTGATACCTGCCCCTGTTTCTGTAGGAGTGGGTAAAATCCACCCATCCCTACAAAACACACAAGTGAGTGCTGGACCCTGTCCCAAAGTCCTAGGTGTGTGGGAGAGATAAATACTCCTGCAGGACTAACAAGAGCATCTGGCCATGCTCCACGGTCCTGGAGTGTATGAACCCCAGCTACACATGCAAAACCTGCAAGCAGATGCCAGGCACTGCCCCCACTCTCCTGGGAATGTGCAGACCCAATCCTCCAACCCTTTGAGGACTGAAAACAGGCACTGAGGCTTGCTCCCATTTCCCTAGGAGAATACAAGGGCTGTCACACTTGCACACCCCATATAAAGGAGATAACAGTGAGCACTTGCTGAGGAAAGAGGCAGCAAGCATTCTTAACTAAAAGCAAACCTTTAATTCAGGACAAGATGGCAGAATAAAAAATTTGAGCTCACCTCCTCTCACAAAAACACCACAATAACAACTAATTTCTGAGAAAAAGAAGACTAGAAACCACAAAAAATATATATATTTTACGTTCCAGGCAAAGAAGCCACAGATTTTAGAATGGGCACTCCTACAAGATAATCAAATTCAATATCAACTGGATGCCACCTACAAACAGAAAAATAATTACATTTTAGAGGTTCTCCCCATAGGAGTGAGAGTTCTGACCCCAGTGGCAGTCTCCCCAGCCTCAGGCTCTGGCATTGGGAAGAGAAGCCCCCAAAGCATTTGGCTCTGAGGGCCAGTGGGCCAGAAGGAGATCCACAGGACTGGGGGAGAAAGAGACTCCACTCTTGGAGGGTGAACACAGGGTTTAAAATGAACTAGAACCCACCACAAAGCTGTAACTCTACATAAGCCCAGGCCAGACAAAACTGTGGGTCTTTGAGGGTCTCCTGGGGAGGCATAGGTCAGCAGAGGCTCACTGGAGGGTCAAGGACAGTGGTGGCAGAGATCCCAGGGAATATTGATCAGTGTGAGTTCTCACAGAGGTTTCCATTTTGACAACTTGATCCAGCCCTACCCAAAAACTGCAGGTTCACGTGATGGAACACCTCAAGCAAAACAAATAGCATGATAGGTAAATAGTACACCTAATGATGTACTGAGCTCAGAACAACTTCTAAGAACACCTCTTGATAATGTCCCTGCCCACCAGAAGGATAAGACCATGTTCCACTCACAAGTGGGAAGACAGAGGTCCCTCCCACCAGAAGCCTCACAATCCCATAGACTCAGCTCACTCACCAAGGTGTAGACACCAGAAACAAGAGGAACTATGATGTTGTAGCCTGTAGAAAGGATGAAACAGACAAGGAGTTAGTCTCCAAAATATACAAATAACTCATACAACTCAACAGCAAAAAAACCAACAACCCAATTGAAAAATGGGCAGAAGACTTAAATAGACATTTCTCCAAAGAAAACCTACAGATGGCCAACATGCATATGAAAAAATGCTCAACATCACTAATAGAGAAATTCAAATCAAAACTATAATGAGGTACCCTCTCACACAGGTCAGAATGGCCATCATTAGTAAATCTACAAATAACAAATGCTAGAGAGGATGTGGGGGAAAAGCGTACCCTCCTACACTGTTGGTGAGAATGTAAATTGGTATAACCACTATGGAAATCCATATGGAGGTCCCTCAGAAAAGTAAATATAGAATTACTATATGATCCAGCAAGCCCATTCGTAAGCATATATCCAGACAAAACTTTCATTGAAAAAATATGTGTACCCCTGTGTTCATCAGACCAATATTCACAATACCCAAAACATGGAAACAACCTAAATGTCCATTGACAGATGAATGGATTAAAAACTCATACTAAGTGAATGTCAGAAAAAGAAAGACAGATACCATATGATATCATTTATATGGGGAATCTAATATTTGGCAAATGAACCTATCTACAGAACAGAAACAAACACATGGACATGGAGAACAGACTCTTAGTTGCCAAGGGATGGGAGGGAGTGGGATGAACTGGGAGTATGGGGTTAGTAGATTCAAGCCATTACATTTGGAATAGATAAGCAATGAGGTCCTGCTGTATAGCACAGGGAACTATATCCAATCACTTATGATAGAACATGATGGAAGATAATATGAGAAAAAGAATGTATATGTATTACTGGGTAAATTTTCGGTACAGCAGAAATTGACAGAACACTGTAAATCAACTATAATAAAAATTTAAAAAGAAAAGATTTCCTAGTAATGATAATAAAGATGATCCAAGATCTTTTGGAAAAATATAGAGACACAGACTGATAAATTGCAAAAATGTTTAACAAAGAGCTAGAAGACTTAAAGAACAGATAGAGATGACAAGTATGATAACTTATATTAAAACTATAATAAAAGGAATCAATAGTAGAATAATTGAGGCAGAAGAACAGAAAAGTGAGCTGGAAGACAGAATGATGGAAATCACTTACCTCAGAATAGAATAAAGAAAAAAAAAATAAAAAGAAATGAGGACAGTATTAGAGATCTCTGAGAAAATATTAAAAACATAAATATTCACATTATAGGGATCCCAGGAGGAGTAGAGAGAGAGAAATGGCCTGATAAAATATTTGAAGAGATTTTAAACAAAAACTTCCCTAATATGAGAGATACCCATTCACGTCCATGAAGAGCTAGAGTCCCATACAAGATAAACCCAAGGAAGAACATGCCAAAACACATATTAATAAAACTGACAAAAGTCAAAGACAACAAAAAAGTATTAAAAACAACCAAGGAAAAGCAACAAATAATATGAAAGGAAATTCCCATAAAGTTACTAGCTGATTTTTCAACAGAAACTCTGCAGGCCAGAAGGGAGTTGCACTTTAAAACTCTTAGAGGAAAACATTAGCAGAACATTCTTTGACATAAATTTTGGATTAACCTCCTAGAATAATGAAAATAAAAATAAAAATAAACAAATGGGATGTAATTAAACTTAAAAGCTTTGCACTGCAAAGGAAACCATAAAAAAAAAAGACAACACACAGAATGGGAGAAAATCTTTGCAAATGAAGCAACCAACCATGGATTAATCTCCAAAATGTACAGACAACTCATGGAGCTCAATACCAAAACAGTAAACAACCCAATCATAAAATTGGCAGAAGATTTAAATATACCCTTCTCCAAAGAAGACACACAGATGGCCAATAGATACATGAAAAGATACTGAACATCACTAATTGTTAGAGATAGAAAAATGTAAATCAAAACTACAATGAGGTATCACCTCATACCAGTCAGAATGGCCATTATCTAAAAGTCTACAAACTATAAATTCCTGGGAGGGTGGGGACAAAAGGGAAACTTCTTACATCATTGTTGGGAATGTGAATTGGTGCAACCACTATGAAGAGCAGTAAGGAGGGTCCTTAAAAAACTAAATATAGAACTACCACATGATAAATCGATCCCACGCCTGGGCATCTATCAAGGGAAAAACCACAATTTGGAAAAAGATACATACACCACAATGTTCATTGCAGTATTATTTACAATAACTAAGATGTAGAAACAACCTAAATGCTCATCAGTAGAAGAATGGATGAACAAGATATGATACACATATACAATGGAATATTACTCAACTATAAGAAAGAATGAAATAATGCCATTTGTAGCAACATGGATAGACCTAGAAGTTATCATACTATGTGAAGTAAGTCAGAGAAAGGCACATGTATGAGTTTACTAATACATGGAATCTAATGAAAATGATACAAAATAACATTCACAAAACAGAAAAAAAAAAAAACCCTCAAAGATGTCAAAACCAAATTTATGGTTTCCAAAGCAGAGATTTGGGGGAGGAGTAAGTTAGTAGTTTGTGATTAATTTATACATATTACTAGATATAAAATAGATAATAATTTCCTACTTTACTGCACAGGGAAATCTATAATGTATAATAATGTACATGTGAAAAGAGTTTGAAAAAGAATAAATATGTGTATATGTATAACTGTTGTACAGCAGAAATTAACACAACATTGTAAATCAAATATACTTCAATTAAATTTTAAAAAAAGAAAGAAACAGCTTTTCAATTTTCTCCTTCTGAATTTCAAAAGTCCAGGCAGGTCATTATTCCGCAAAAGCCACAGTGGTATGTATATAACTTTTTTTTTTGAGTTTTGGATTTATAATGAGTTACATAAAAGGAACATAAAGATATGGCTTTAATTTCCACTTTATTGCATATAAACAACATGTGATCTTGCACAAGAACTTTTTGAAAAAGTTTTATGGGCTTTTATTTATATATCTATAAATGGGTACTGGATTTAGTATTAATAACCTCATGTAGTTATTTCAAATTCTTAAAAAATAATGCATGAAGGAATGCCTACCATAGTCATAGCAGATGATAGGCACCTAAGAAGTAATTGTTCATTCCCCATTCCATAATACTAATACCTCCTTTTTAAGTGTGTGACTCCTTGGATCACCATGAGAGAGTGTTTTACACAGAGTGTGTTTCATCACAACCATCAAAGATTTAGAACCCACAAGCGTCCAGGTGTCTTTATATCAGAACATGCCCAGGAGTTCCCTTGGTTGCACATTTGTTAACGAATCCAACTAGGAACCATCAGGTTGCGGGTTCAATTCCTGGCCTTGCTCAGTGAGTTAAGGATCCAGCGTTGCCATGAGCTGTGGTCTAGTTTGCAGACGTGGCTCAGATCCCGCGTTGCTGTGGCTGTGGCATAGGCTGAAGGCTACAGCTCCGATTCGACCCCTAACCTGGGAACCACCATATGCCATGGGAGTGGCCCTAGAAAAGGCAAAAACAACAACAACAAAACAAAAACAAAAACAAAAAAACACATGCCTAGACTCACTTGATCCCAGGCAATGAAAGAAGTTCATCTTAAATTAGATATAAAGCCACTGTATCTTCCAGAAAAGGCAGATTCTAGTTTTTAAATACCCATGTTAGTTTTTTTCCACTATTATTTCAAGATTTACTGAGGTTTATATGTTTTGATATGGGAAAACGTCCTGTTTCTATTAAACCAATTTTTGCAATCTAATATTTGTTTGCTACTTAGCATAATCATTTTTTAAATGCATGCCTTTAGAATGTATTAACATTGCAATAGGAATCCCATCTTTAGCCCCAATAACACCTTATAGATGGAATGTTTACTGAAAATTTGCCAATATTAGTTGGAATCATGACAACTATTAAACACTGTTCTCTTGACTTATTATCTACTGCAGTGATCAATTTTTGCTGCCATCTTGCTTTATGAATTTTGAATGTGTGATAAATTGTATTCAACTACAGCACCATTTTATGACTCTGTATCATAAAAGCCCTAACTGAATATATCATGGGTTCTGTAAACACATTTTCTCTCCAGTTTTGTTAATTTGCTTATGGATAATATAGTCTCAGATCTTAGTTTCTGTGCAGTTTGTATTTGTTCTTCCTGGAAATAATACTCTGTATCACTTGTATCATACAGTGTTGGGTTTCTCTGTTCACATTTATTAATTTGTTGGACATTAGATAACTTGTTGAACATTAACTAATTTATGTGTAAATTAACAGGCTAAGTTCTAGAAATACCTGGTAGAGAAATAATTCAGGCCCTCAAATTACCAACTCTGCTTGGGTATATGAAGGATAGCTCTAGAGAACAGGAGATCCTTAGGATGAGTCTTACAGAGTGATACATTTTCAAATAAATGAAGAGGGATAACTTTTTTTTTTTTTTTTTTTGTCTTTTTGCTATTTCTTTGGGCCACTCCCACGGCATATGGAGGTTCCCAGGCTAGGGGTCTAATCGGAGCTGTAGTCACCGGCCTATGCCAGAGCCACAGCATTGCGGGATCTGAGCCGCGTCTGCACCTACACCACAGCTCATGGCAACGCCGGATCGTTAACCCACCAGCAGCAAGGGCAGGGACCAAACCCGCAACCTCATGGTTCCTAGTCGGATTCGTTAACCACTGCGCCACGACGGGAACTCTAGGGGGATAACTTTTTAGGGAGAATGAAATGTGTGCTAAAATAGCTAAAACATGAGTATGGTGCGTTAGGGGAACTGTGAATATGTCAGAATGATAAGAGTGTAAATTGTATATTTGTAAGGAAATAACTAGTACCAAAGATTGATAGCAGCCAAGAGACAGATTAAAGATTGCCTTACATAAAATGACAAGAAATTTAGATTTCATGGTTTATGCACTATGGAGCTACTCAATGCTTTAAAGAAGGGAAGTGACATGAAGTTTTGTGTTTTCAAAAAAGTTCACTCTGTAATAGAGTGAAAGGTGTAGTAAAGGGAGGAGGAAAAAAAAAAAAACTAGGTCAATAATCCAGAAAAATGATGATGGCTGCACCATGATTGGTGTAGAAAAGAAGACAGAGAATGGAAACATGCATACAGAATTAGGGGGTACAATTAATGTTTGGTTTAATAGGAAAGACGGAGAAGCAGGAGTAGTTTGACTCCCATACTGAATGACTTATTGGGTAGAGGAGATATTAACTAAGATGATATTGCAGAAGAAGCAATTTTTTTGCTAGGTTTTTGTTTTGTTTAGTTTTTCTTTATTTTACTTCTCTTTTCTTCTTATAGTAGGTGTTTGCAAATAGGTTCTAAAAATGATTTTCATCCCTTAACATACATAATGCTTCTTCTATCAAGAAATAGAATCTATTTTCTTGAACTGTCCTTGCCTCATGACTTGCTTTGAGCTATAGAATATGGCAGAAGTGATGATACACTTAAATCATCCAATTGACTCCACTCTTGTTCTCTTGGGTCTTGGAGGTATCATGTAAACTTGTCCAACTCTATTGCTAGAGAGAGACAGCATAAAGGTGATAATGATGTGAGGAGAGAGACAGAGAGAGAGAGAGAGGAGCCATTCCAGCCACCCCAAAAGATACAGAAATGTGAATGAAAGCTTTTTGCACAGATTCAATCAAATCTCCCCAGTCAACATCATATGGAACACAGGGAAGCAATGCAATGACAATGTTTTGCTCATATTTCAGATTCATGAGCAAATATATTGTGTTTTAAGCTATTTAATTTTGGAATAGGTTTTTGTATGCAGAGGAAGTCTTTTTCTTGCCATCTGCTTGCTTGTTGCTTGTTCTCTTCCTTCCTTCCTTCTTTCCTTATAAGGCAAGAAAAGAGCGGTGTCAACAGAAGAAAATATTTCATTAAGTGAGTTTAACATGATTTCCAGAAGATCAACAGTTCCTTATCCTTTTATTTGAACAAATTTTGCTGCAAATTTCCTCCTATAATCTCTTAAAGCAGACCACAAATATACCATGATACAGCATATGTATAAGAAATTCACAAACAGCAAATCTTTGATGTGTATGAGAAAACCCTTTGTAACCTGTAGATTTTCATAAGAAATGTTAATAAATCAAAATACTGTGAATAACATATTTAAATATTAGCAATATCTATTGCTAGAGAAAGAAATATAAATTATAAGACCAATGGAAAAAATAAAAAGTAGAATTTTTTCTTGGTCTGGTGAATGCCATTTGCCATCCTCCACTAAAATGTCTTTAATTATTATTCATTACACCTACAGAAATGCAAATTTTAAAGCCAAATTTTTCCCACAGGTAGGCAACTGTTAGATAATCTTTAGTACATTTAAAATTACATTTTAGTTTTAGATATTGAGATTAATAATTCTGCTTTTTTTAATGAGGAAGATTTAATTAACATATATATTTTGGTAAATTTATTATCTAAATATATCATTTATAACATTCTACCCTCTGTAATAATCAAATAGCTTTGGCATGGTGGTCATTTTATGTAAATCTAAACAAAATTCATAAACATATTATTTACTTTAAGGAAAAGACATTTGAAAGAGAAGACTTTTCATTTGGAGGAAAAATATGGGAAGTTAATGGAATCCACCCGAGGAACTTAAAAAATGTATTTGCACATGCGCTAGTGGAAGAAGTGGGCATTTATTTGCAAAATATCCACAGCTATACTGCCCAGATCCAAAAATCTTTGAGGAGGAGAAGGTAAAAATGAGTGATCCTTTTTTTCTTCTTAAATTAATTGTTATTTTGTTTACATTAAGTTATCATCTGAATAAATGTAAAGCAGCTTAGACCCTATCAAATTTCCCATTATCTGATGCAAAACAACCTGTCCAAATTCACCTTTTACCCAAAATCCTTATGCCAATTTTTGTTAACCTATCTTCCTATAATTTGAGTATTGCCTTTCAGAAGTTGCAAATAATTTAACCAACTCCATTTTCATGGACACAACTTCTTCTTTTTCAGTACACCCAGCACAACAAATATTAACTTCTCCCTCCTATTAATTCCTAAATACTTACTCTCATCATAGTAAAATTCTTTGCAAAATTCTGTGCAATAAACATCTTATTCCTTGTCTACTTTTTAGTGAAATTATGCCAAGCAAAAATTCAGTAATTTATAGTCTTACAAGGATTGGCTAGGAAGAGGATACATATGACAAGATACTATCATATATATCTGACCTTTTGTGACCTTGGATATAAGTCTAAACTTCCAAGCTCATGTGTAGACTAAAGTCTTTGGTCTCTAAAAGTCCTTTCAGCTCTAATGTTTTATGGCTAATAAACATGAGACTTTCTTCTGGGGTTTATCTGTGTGCTTTCAAGCTCTATTTATACATTCTTACATGATAGATATATTTTTATAGCACAGTAGTCTCCCTTATCCATAGGGGATAGTTTCAACACAGCCAGTGGATGCCTGAAATCAAGGATAGTACTGAACTCTATCTATACTATTCTGTTTTTTTAGAAATTAGACATATTAAGATATCAACAATACTACTAATAAAATGAACAATTATAACAAAATGATGCAGTAAATGTTATGTCTCTCTCAAAATATTTTAATATACTCACCCTCCTCTCGTGGTAATGTGAGATGATACAATGCCTATGTGATGAGATGAGATGAGATGAGGTAAATGACATAAGCATTGTGAGAAAGTGTTGGGATACTATTGACCTGCTGAAAAGTGAGAAGGAGAATACTTTGCTTCAAGTGATGCTGGATCATCATTTCATGATGTTCATGGCTAGAAGTCAGGAACAGAAAGCATCGGTCTTTGGGGATTCAGGAAGGATGGAGCAGGACAGAATGAATTTTTATCATGATATTCAGAAAGGCATGCAATTTAAAACTTATGAATTGCTCATCAGCCAAGATCATGGAGTTGAAATACTGAGATCACCTCCTCTTACGGGCATGCCAAAATCACAACTATTTTTTTATAGGAAAAATCATCAATGAAAAAATGGGAAGCTACCAGAAAACATCTTATACAACTAAAAGTATAAAGAAGGAACACAAACAAGACTTATAAAAGAAGCCGAGTCATGATATAATCAAATCCTTGGGTGGGAAACTCACAAATGGGAGAGTAATTAAAATTGCAAAGGTTTATCTCAATGAGCAAGAGGGTTATGAGCCCCAAATTGGGATCTCCAGCCAAGTATCCTGTCACAGGAAGGTGAGTCCCCAGAACTTTTGGCTTTGAAGGCTGGTGGGGCTTACTTTCAGGGGTCAGAGGGCTGTGGGAAATAGAGACTCCACTCTTAAATGGTGCATGCAAAATCACACATGCTCTGGGACTCAGACTGAAGTTGTAATTTGAAACAACCCTGGGTTGGACCCACCTGCTGATCTGAGTAATACTCCTGGAGAGGCAGGATTCAACTGTAACTCACCCTGGTGACACAGGCATTTTTAGATCATTCTACTTTGTTGAGACTGAGGCTGGAAAATGTCATTTTGGAATCCTTCTTCTAGATTATTAGTCTCTAGACTCAATTCTGACCCTTCCTAACAGCTTGTAGGCACAATAAATGAAATGCCTCAGGCCAAACACCTAATTGGAAGAGACACAGCCCTACCACCCTGCAAATAGGCTTCCTTAAGATCCCCTGAGCCCAAATCCTCCCCTGGATACAGCCCTACTCAACAGAAGGCCCAAGACCAGGCCTCACATGCCAGTGCAAAAGTTCTAGTTACAGGACCCCCAGAGCCCTACAGCCAGACACCCTGGGACTCAGATTCACACACCAGTGGGCAGGCAACAGACTCAGAATCTCTGAGCATTCTTTAGCCTCAGGATCAGTCTTACCCACTAGTAGGCAGACAAAAGCTTCCTGACAGCTGCAGCTCTGCCTGCAGACTCAGACACTTACAAGCAGAACAGCAACAGCCCTGGGACCAGCTAGGCCATGGCTTTACCCAGTAACAGAAGCTTTGAAACACCACAGACATCGCATCAAGCTATGTTAGGATTTGACCCCACCCATGCAAAAAGTTCTGGTACCCCAAGCAATACAGCTAGGCTCCAGGAACTGTCTCTGCCAAGGACCTGTCTTCTTATACCAGTTGATAGAAACAAGCCATGGGATCTCTTTGATCCATACTTCAACCACCAGTGAAACAAGAGGATTAAGCAGCCAGCCACCTCATGACCCAGCCCTGCCAACCAGTGGCCAACAGCCTCCACATAAGGCATGGCCTGGAAAACAATTAAGGGAAATTCATTAGCAGAGAAGCAAACTGAGTTAAAGTCATGAAGAGTGTAATGAATAATGCAGAGGAACAAATAAATCACTTGGAAGACAGAATATTTCCTTGATTGGGAAAGCACCCAACCAGGGCAGTAGATAGAACAAAATTATCCTATAAATTTTCCTAAATTTCCTTGTTTTTCTTGGCTCCTCCTTATAGTTTCTAGTTTCTTTCTAAACTACTCAGCATTACTGTCTATATATGCTCTCAATTCCTTCAGTATTTTCATTACCTATTTTTTGAATTTGGTGTCTATATAATTAAAGAAGTCTATTTTATGTTTTGTTCCTTCAGCAGAATTCTCTTATAAACTGAGAATTATTCCTGAGCTTCTTCAGTAAGCTTATACTTTTCTTATTCTGTGAGTTTAGGGAAAATAACTACCTACTATAGTCTTGGAGGACCATTTATATGGGACAGTGCCCCTGGGTAGGTTTGAGGCTTTGTGTGTGTGTTTGTATATGTGTGTGTGTGTGTGTGAGAGAGAGAGAGAGAGAGAGAGAGAGAGAGAGAGAGAGATAGTACTGCTTATGTATTAGATGCTTACTCTATCTTTCCTCAGTGTGTGCAGGGCTTTATCCCCTTGATAGGGGGTGTGCCAATGTATGGCCTACATATGCTTCCAGTAAAATAGAGACAATGATCAGAGCCTGTATTCAGTGCCTGGTTTTTAGTCCTTGACAGTGGTAAGGAACCTTAGGGAGGTTGTGGCACAGGTTGCTCCTGCTTGAGGGCCCTGGGCAGTGGCAATGACCCTCAGCTCATAATTACAGTCTTATCAGATAGAAAATATCAGTAAATTTATTGAAATTAGAAAAAGGAATAAAATAGAAATGTCCTTATTTCTCTATCAGTTTGTTAATCACAGCTGACTCAGGTGGTTGTTTATTTAGCATCTACCTGAACTGTAAGATAAAATGAGACAGGATTCATATATCCTTATGCTCATTTTATATCCATAATTGTAAGATCTTGCACAGTGTTTGGCATACATAACACATCAATATAAATGTATTTAATGAAAATAAATGATTTTAGAGCTCACGGAAAGATTCAGGTATTGGACATTTTGTGTTTACTTATCTACCCAGTCACTTATTCCAGTTAAAAGGAAGTAAATCTTAATGAGCTCCACTCATATGCTGGACATCGGACTAAGAAATTATGAATAAACTTTATTTTTCACCTTCATAATTTTATGAAGGCAATAATACTGTCCATTTGCAAGTTAAGCAAAAAGAGGTGATAGAGATGAATTTAACCAAGGTCATAAGCTACTAAGTGCCAAGGCCTAGAATTAAATTTCCATCTATTTTACGATATAGGCCTTTGATTTACACCCAGTGTTTAGTAGTAGAAAAAAATTAAAATGCATACTTCGACAGAAGAAATAGCAGGAATAATAGCAATAAAGCTGTATTACCATATGAATCTGAGGTTTGTACAACTTCCTAATTGCTTGTTTATTTACAATCATCTGAGGTGAGTCACAGTATTATGGATTGAATGTCTGAGTGCCACTAAAATTCATATATAGAATCCCTAGTTCCCAGTGTGGTGGTATTTGGGGTGGGGCCTTAAACACTTACTTAGATTATCATGTCAGGAAATGTGGGTTAGTGCCTTTATAAGAAGACAGACAAGAAAGATGATGTCCTTCTCTGCCATGTGAGGACATAGAGAGAAGATGGCTGTCTGTGAACAAGGAAGTGGGCTATCACCAGAAACTGACAACCATTCTGGTACCTTGATTTCACACTTCCAGCCTCTAAAACTATGAGGAATAAATATTTGTTATTTAAGACACTCAATCTATGGCATTCTGTTATAACGGCCCACACTAAAAAACAGAGCCTTCCATGAGTTTATCGTAATCACAAATTAATATGAATTTCTTAATTTATTCCATTTTAGGAAAGAAAGTGAAATTAAGGCCAGGTTGATAAAGAGTCTAAGGAGGCTCTGTGACTGGTGAGATGGGGATCAGTGGGGGATGAGGTTCAGATATGGAGAAGTGAAGAAATAGAGATAACAATTTCACTGAAGAAGGAATTTCCCTTCATGGCTCAGTGGTTAACATAACTGACTAGTATCCATGAGGATGTGGGTTTGATCCCTGGCCTCGCTCAGTGGCTTAAGGATCTGGCATTGCTATGAACTGTGGTATAGGTCACAGATGTAGCTCAAATCCTGCATTGCTATTTCTGTGGCATAGGCCAGCAACTATGGCTCTGATTCAACACCTAGGATGGGAACTTTTCTATGCCACAGATGCGACCCTAAAAAGAAAAAAAAAAAATTGAAGTAATTTAATTGGAGAGTGTGTGTGTTTATGTGTAAATTGGGAGGGATGGAGTTTATTGTTAAAAAGGTAATTTTCAGGTCACCGCCAGCAACTAATTAATATCATTCTGAAGATTAACCAGAAAAGAAATTTGTTTGACTCAAAAATATCAAGTTAATCAAATTGAAGAAATTTGCATTACTATCCAGAAAATATATGAAAACAAAATTTTGTAAATATTGCTGAGTCTATCACTGATATTTCCTGCATAAATTCTTATAGGTTACCCTATGAACATGTCCTAGCAAATCTACATGGTATTTTTTTTCCTTAGCAGCATATTTTTGAGGATATAGTGGTCATTTATTACAGTTGTTGTAATATGAATATTATGGGTATATATCCCACCTTAGGTGGTTATCAATGTTGATTTGGGGATATAATTTTATATCTCTGGCTCTCACTTTTACTTAAGTAAAATAAAATTTTAAATTTAAATATACTCTTATGTTTGCTTCCAGAAAATCATTCTATTTTCATTTAATTTAATCACAAACCACATTCACTGAAGAAAAGTAAAATGATTCCCCAAATCATGGGGTTGGGAGTAGAATCCAAGAAAAATTTGGAGCCTGGGTCAAAGGGGTAAAAGTTTGAATGATGCAAGGATTTCAATAATCAAGACATTTTTAGAATTAACTTAGAAATTCTAAAGATATACCTACTGCTCTATTTCATTATATTCTGTAGTCAACATTCTTTACTAGAACTTCCTATCAGTATCATCAAAGAAGATTTCTGAGAAAAACACACAGATATAGGAACTCACTACTGCTGTTTCTAATTTATTAGGATATTTTTCTTTATTATTTATTTTATAAAGCCAAATAAAATCCTATCACACACCATTACTTAAGATTCCCTCCAAGAAGATTTTGGTCAGGAGTTGGTTTCTTCATTTTATATGGATGTCATTGGCCAGAGGGTATATTTAAGATACATAGTCTTGCTTTTGAGGGTGTGATATTCTATAGAAGAGAGTTATTTGGGCTTTTGTATAGACATAGTTCTTTTCTGTATGGGCTACAGTAAAGAGAGAAATGTTAGTGTTTCACTAAACAATGGTGTTCATTAAGCAGAAATTCTTTGGTTTAAAGCAATAACTTTAATTAGCACAAGCATTTGCAAATAGCAGTTTATAGAAATGATTTCTTGAATTCCAATAAGGAAGTAGTAATGTCTTCAGTTACCCATATCTGAAATGAGATTATTAATTAGCAATTCAAAATGGAGTGCAAATAAAAGAATTCAATTGTTTCACTAGCTCCAAAATATTTCTTTCTTTTTTTTTTAATTTTTTTCCACTGTACAGCATGGGGACCCAGTTACACATACATAACATACATACTTTTTCCTCCCATTGTATGTTGTGATGTTAGTATCTAGACATAGTTCTCAAAGCTACACAGAAGGATCTCATTATGAATCCATTCCAAGAGCAATAGTTTGCATCTGTTGACCCCAAGCTCCTGATCCCTCCCTCTCACTACCTCTTCCCCAGGGCAGCCATAAGTCTATTCTCCAAGTCCATGATTTTCTTTTCTGTGGAAATATTCATTTGTGCCATATATTAGAGTCTAGATATAAGTGATATAATATGGTATTCATCTTCTCTTCTGACTTATTTCACTCAGTATGAGAGTCTCTAGTTCCATCCATCTTACTGCAAAAGGCATTATTTCATTTTTTTATGGCTAAGTAGTATAACATTTTGTATATATACCACATCTTCCTGGTCCAATCATCTGTCAGTGGACATTTGGGTAGTTTACATGTCTTGGCTATTGTGAATAGTGCTGCAATGAACAAGTGGGTTCATGTGTGTGTTTTTTTTTAAGGTAAGTTTTATCTGGATATATACCCAATAGTGGGACTGCTGGGTCATATGGTAGTTCTATGTATAGATTTCTAAGGTATCTCCATACTGTTCTCCATAGTGGCTATACCATCATACATTCCCATCAACAGTGCAGGAGGGTTCCTTTTTCTCCACACCCCCTCCAGCACTTGTTATTTGTGGACTTATTAATGACGGCCATTCTGACTGATGAGAGGTGCTACCTCATGGTAGTTTTGATTTGCATTTCCCTAATAATCAGGGATGTTGAGCATTTTCTCATGTTCTTGTTGGCCATCTGTATCTCTTCCTTGGAAAAATGTCTTCAAGTCTTTTGACCAGTTTTCAGTTGGGTTGTTGTTGACTTTTTTGCTGTTGAGTTGTATAAGTTGCTTGTATATTCTAGACATTAAGCCATTGTCCGTTGCATGATTTAAAACAATTTTCTCCCATTAAGTAAGTTGACCTTTTGTTTTATTTGTGGTTTCCTTTGCTGTGCAAAAGTTTCTCAGTTTGATTATCTCCCATTGGTTTATTTTTGCTCTTATTTCTGTTGCTTTGGGAGACTGTCCTGAGAAAATTTTCATAAGGTTGAGGTCAGAAAATGTGTTGACTATGTTGTCTTCCAGGAGTTTCATGGGGTTTTGTCTTATATTTAAGTCTTTCAGCCATTTTGAGTTTATTATTGTGCATGGTGTGAGTGTGTGTTCTAGTTTCATTGATGTGCATGCAGCTGTCCAGATTTCCCAGCAATTCTTGCTGAATAGACTTTCTTTTTCCCATTTTATATTCTCGCCTCCTTTGTGAAAGATTAATTGACCATAGGTGTCTGGGTTTATTTCTGGGTTCTCTATTCTGTTCCATTGGTCTGTCTGTCTGTTTTGATACCAGTTCCACACTGTGTTGATGACTGTGGCTTTGTAATATTTCCTGAAGTCTGGAAGATTTATGCCTCCTGCTTGGTTTTAGTTTCTCAGGATTGCTTTGGCAACTCGGGGTCTTTTGTGGGTCCATATAAGTTTTTGGATTGCTTGTTCTATTTCTAAGAAAAAATGTCATGGGTACTTTGATAGGGATTGCATTGAATCTGTAGATTGCTTTGGGTATTATGGCCACTTTTAAAATATTAATTTTTCCAACCCAGGAGCATGGAATATCTTTCCATTTCTTTACATCTTCTTTAATTTCCTTGATTCATGTTTTATAATTCTCAGCATATAAGTCCTTTACCTCCTTGGTCAGGTTTATTCTGAGGTATTTGATTTTTTGAGGTGCAATTTTAAAAGGAATTGTCTTTCTGTATTCCTTTTCTAATGGTTAATTGTTAGTATATACCAAAATGTGACTGACTTCTGAATGTTAATCTTATATCCTTCTACTTTGCTTAATTTGTTGATCATTTCAAGTAGTTTTGGGGTTGAGTCTTTAGGGTTTTCTATGTATATTATTATGTCATCTGAATACAGTGACAGTTTTATCTCTTCTCTTCCTGTTAGGATGGATTTTGTTTCTTTTGTTTGTCTAATTGCTGTGGCTAGGACTTCCATTACTATGTTGAATAACAGTGGTGATTGTGGACAATCCTTATCTTGATCCAGATTTGAGTGGGAAGGTGTTCAGCTTTTCCCCATTGAGTATTGTATTTGCTGTGGGTTTGTCATAGATGGCTTTGATTATGTTCAGGAATGTTCCCTCCATACCCACATTGGTAAGAGTCTTGATCATGAATGGATGTTGGACTTTTTCAAATGCTGTTTCTGCATCTATTGAGATGATAATATGATTTTTGACTTCTCTTTTGTTAATGTGGTGTATGGAATTGATTGATTTGTGTATGTTGAACCATCCTTGTGAACCTGGGATGAATCCCACCTGGTCATGGTGTATGATTTTTTTTTTTTTTGGTATGTTGTTGGATTTGGCTGGCTAGAATTTTGTTGAGAATTTTTGCGTCTAAATTCATCAAAGATATTGGCTGATAGTTTTCTTTTTTGGTGGTATCTTTGTCTGGTTTTGGAATTAGGCTGATGGTGGCATCATAGAATGTCTTTGGGAGTGTTCCTTCTTCTTCAACCTTTTGAAAGAGTTCAAGGAGGATGGATGGGTACCAGTTCCTCTTTATATGTTTGATAGAATTCACCTGTGAAGCCATCTGGTCCTTGACTTTTATTTGTAGGGAGTGTTTTTATGACTTCTTCAATTTCATTTCTAGTGATCAGTCTATTCAGTTGGTCTGTTTCTTCTTGATTCAGTTTTGGCAGGCTGTAAGACTCTGGAAAGTTGTCCATTTCTTCCAGGTTGTCAAATTTGTTGGCATATCATTGGTCACAGCATTGTCTCATGGAGTTTTGTATTTCTGCAGTATCTGTAGTGATTTCTCCTCTTTCATTTCTTATTTTGTGTTTTTTTCTTTTTTGAGGTGGGGGGTTCTTTCTCTCCTCTTCTTGGTGAGTCTAGCCAGAGGTTTGTCAATTTTGTTTACCTTTTCAAAGAACCAGTTCTTGGTTTGATTGATTTTGCCTATTGTTTTTTGAATCTCTATTTTATTGATTTCCTCTTTGATCTTTATGATTTCCTTCCTTCTGCTGACTTTAGGTTTTGCTCATTCTTCTTTTTCTAATTCATTTAGGTGGTGGGTTAAGTTGTCAATTTGGGATCTTTCTTCTTTTTTGAGGAAGGCTTGTATTGCTATGAATTTCCCACTGAGCACTGCTTTTGCAGCATCCCATATATTTTGAGAGGTTGTGTCTTCCTTATCGTTTGTCTTGAGGTATTTTTTTAATTTCCTTCCTGATTTCCTCATTGACCCATTGTTGTTTTAGTAGCATGTTGTTTAGTCTCCATGTAGTAGTTTTTTTTTTTTCCCACTTCTTTTCCTGTGGTTGATTTCTAATTTCATAGCATTGTGGTCAGAGAAGATACTTGAAATATTTCTATGCTCCTATATTTGTTGAGGTTAGCTTTGTGCCCCAGTATGTGATTGATCCTTGAGAATGTTTCATGCACACTTGAGAAGAATGTGTATTCTGATTTTTTCGGATGGAGTGTCCTGAAGATGCCAATTCAGTCTAACTTTAATTTTGTCTCCTTTAGGACCTCTGTTGCTTTATTGATTTTTTGTCTAGAATTTTTCTCCATTGGTGTGAGTGTGGTTTTAAAGTCTCCTACTTTGATTGTATTTCCATCAATTTCTGCTTTAAAAGCAAAAATAAACCAATGGGACCTAATCAAAGTGACAAGCTTTTGTACAGCAAAGGAAACCACAAAAAAACAAAAAGACAACTTACAGATTGGGAGATAATAGTTTCAAATGATGCAATTGACCAGGGCCTATACTCTGAAATATACAGACAACTCATACAACTCAACAGTAAAAAAGCCAACAACCCAATTGAAAAATGGGCAACAGACCTGAATAGTCATTTCTCCAAGGAAAATATACAGATGGCCAGCAAACGCATGAAAAAATGCTCCACATGCCTGATTATTAGAGAAATGCAAATCGCATTACATGAGATACCATCTCACACCAGTACGAATGGCCATCATTAATATGTACACAAATAACAAGTGCTGGAAGGGGTGTGGAGAAAAGGGAATCCTCCTGCACTGTTGGTGGGAATGCAAGCTGGTACAGCCACTATGGAGAACATTATGGAGGTACCTTAGAAATCTATACATAGAACTACCATTTGACCCTGCAATCCCACTCTTGAGTGTATAACCAGACAAAACTGTACTTAAAAGAGACACATGCAGCCACATATTCATTGCAGCACTATTCACAATAGCCACGATATGGAATCAACCCAAGTGTCCATTGACCAATGATTGGATTAGGAAGATGTGGAATACTACATACACCCAATGGAATACTATTGGGCCATAAAAAATAATAAGACAATGCCATTTACAGCAATATGGTTGGAAATATGGCACAAACCTCCAATGGTTACTCAAATCATTTCACCTTAATACTGTATCTTGAATGAGTTTCCATCTGAGCCAAGTGTATTTACTCAATAAAAGAGCCAACTAAATATGATGTGCACTATTGAAAAAGAATGAGCTAAAACTGAAACCACAGAATGTATATCAGGGCTTGGTGGAGCTCAGGGTATATGCTGGTATGGAAAGAATTTAGAGACAAGTGTTAGGCAAGAAGTGGGTTATTAGTACAGGATGATTGTGAGGGACACAAGCAGGCAGCCAAGAGGGCTCTGGCCCAAGAACTTAGTGGACTACATTTTTAAAATCAAAGAAATGTGGAAAGACGAAGATGGCCACATTCTTCCTCCTTCTTTGAGTCTTCCATCTTTAATTTCTCCTATACATAGGGCAGAGGGAGATTTTTATCCCTACATGGTCAAACCAGTACTGTCATGGCAGTATTTAAATCAGCAGGTAAGTTATTTCAGTTTTTAGTGTAATGTCACATTACCCCTATATTTCTGCCCTTAGTATAGGCAGAAAAAAAACCTATCCCAAGGATCATTAATTTTCTGACTACAATAGCATGATGTAGGCCTCACTTCTCTACCATTGTTTTATTGTCTTGAGGCATGTATCATGCTTCTATTGTATGTTTTTTTGCTAATAAGCCTGCTTTCTTGAGTGATCACTAACTTACAGGTGTCTCCCAAAGTTCCCTCTCCATCCATGGTTCCCTAGTTGGATTTTTAAACCAGCTTTTTTATTATCCTACTCTCTCCCTATCAAGACAACCATATCCTCTCCTTAGAAATATATTAGGAAAATCAGAAAAAAATAAGATATTTGAAACATGAACTAAAATTTCCAAAGAGAAGACAGTGAAATTCATTGGGGCTATTAATAATTGTAATAAACCAAAGCAAAGAGGAACCTGACACTGTGGAGATGTATTTGATGTAAATAGTAGAAGAGAGAAAAGTTGGTAGAAAATAGACTTGAGGAGAAAATTTCATTCTTTGTTTCTCCCTTCCTTCCATCTTCCTTTCTTCCTTTTTCCTTCCTTCCACACATCCTTTCTTTCCACACTCTCTCTCTCCTTCCCTCCCTCTTTCCATCCTTTCTTCTCTGAGAACAAAAAAACACAATAATAAATTTATCATATTAAACATTTTAAGAGTATAGTTTATTATTGTTAAGTATTTTATATTGTTTGCTACATATGTCTAGAAATTTTTGCCTTGCAAAACTGAAACTCTATATTGATTAAATAGTATTTACCCCTCCTTCTGCCCAGCTCTTGCAAACTACACTTAAGTTTTTGGTGTCTACGATCTTGACCACTTTAGATACATCATAGGAGTGGAATCACACAACATTTTCCCTTTTATGTCCCTATAGATTTCTTGAGTTGTGTGCATTTCCAGTGACTGATTCAATTTGGGTACATATGTATCATTAGATCATGTATGAAAGTAAGACACACCCTTGAGACACAAAATAATACCAAGTAAATACAAATAATACTGAGGAAGACTTTCCTATTCATTCAAGGAAATAATTGACACACATAATTTGAAATGCTAATTTATTAAATAAAATAGTGTTTTGGGGGAATGCATAAGCTCAAAAGATATATTAGGTATTAGTGGTTAAAGGAGGTTAAAATAAACTTATCCCACTTTTGCTTTGTGCTAAGGGAAAAAGAATCTTCAAAAATGCTTTATTGATTTTAAAGTAAGTTTAATGTATTTTTACTGAGCTTAGAGATGAGGGAGAATGTAACTAATGATGGATTTTTTTTATAATGTTTTCATAAAATATTAAAACAGGTCTAGTTCCACTCATCTTTCACAATGACAATACTCCTTTTGAGATTAAACTTACAGTAAACTTGATACATTTTAATCCTGTGTGACAGTTTCAAATATATTTTGTAATATATTTTAGTAAAAGATATAAATGGTAATGTCTGTAAATACTCCTATATGGAGAAAGATATTGCTGAACTCATTAGCCATTTTAGTACTGAGGTTATCAACTGTCTTGTAAGCTTTTAAAAATTCCTTCTTTCCATCATGCTAAATATTTCTAAATATTCTTTGCTTTGGCAAAAGTAGACTATCTCACACTGGGAATTTGTAATTAGAGTTTACCTAGGAAACATCTTAAGTGCTATTTAGAGAGCTTTTGTGCAAGTGTTAGTGAATATCCTGTATTTAAACATCATCAAATAGGTCAAGTACAACAAGCTAAACTAAACAATTTTTAGTAATGCAACTTGCTCAAAATTACAGTATTGACATTATAAGAAGCAGACTTTTTCCATGTCACTTGATTTTTTTACTTTCTCACTAGTAATGTTGTATAATGGCTATTAAAGCAAACTTCTAACACATGGCTTTTGGGAAACTTGTATGAATTATAATGACAGGAGAAAAAAGAGTTTGTAAAGAAAAAGTATTACTGGTTATGTGAAAGATTTTCCACAAAGTGTTGATTGCTAAATATTTGGGAGGTCTAGTTCTGGTCCTTTTAGGATCATTGCAAGCTTATTCAAATAAGCAATTTACAGATCTGGACCTATTGGGCCAGGTGAAAGGGGAGAGAGCAGCTAAACTGAGGTTCTCTAGTAGATCAGTTGTGCATGAAGATGGATGGTATAACCTAGCATCAGCCAGAGGGAAAGAACTGATGAGATCAGCAGAAATGATGTAGGACCTCCTCTGGGACATAATATCCTTTCTTTGGAAATCAAGATCAAAAGGATAAGGCTCTGTGTAAAGACATGGGTAGGTAGTACACAGATTTCTCTGACTTGTTGGATTAGAGAAAGTTTTGTGCAAAAATAACCTGAATTCCCATTATTTTTTTAAAAAAGTGTCTCTAAATAAGGGTTTACCTCTGACTTTAGCAGATTTATTTAATTGTTAAAAAAAGTTGTTCATTAACGCTACACTTAGGGCCTAAGTCATCACCTCGCACCAGAATAAAAGTCTAGCATGGGGTCTAGAAGAAAACCATGGCTCCAAGAGCTCAAAAATATTGATCTTGAAGGACATCATTTTTCCTCTTAGGACACTTCATTCACATGCAAGAGACTTGTTTTTCCTGTGTTTGATGTAGGATTAAGGCCTGTACACTCATAATGGCAATTTTATTTTTTCATCACAAAATTTTCATACTAACAGGGACTGTAGAAGCTAGTCTCTATTTCTCACATGACTGATACTAAGGCATGATAATACACCCAGGCCTACAAACAAAGTTCCTCTCAATTCACTGACCCTCACTTAGTACTCTATCTTTCTTCAAGAAATGAAAATAATAAAAGATCTTGAGAAGCTCAGAGATGAGTACTGGATTTAATCTATAAATGTTGCCATTCTTTTAAAAGATCTTGAGGAAAGAAAGGAGGGGTATATTTTGGAAAGTTAAATCAAATTTAATATAATACATATGTCCATGAACATTTCCATAAAGTATAAATTATAAAAGTACAAAAACCTATTTCAAAATATAGTTATGCTGGGTTTAAGCAAAATCATTGCTAAAATGCTTACTTAAATTACCTCACACTACAAAGAAATTGCCCAGATAAGTTAAAAAATGTGAATTTAACATATGTGTTAATTTTTGACACACTATAAAAATGCAAAAAAGTGAAAATTATAGCACAAAATTGTTTAAAGAACCTAAGGAACACTGCAGAAACTAGTCCAGTTCTCTCACTTTATGCATAGAGGTGAAATCTGCCAAGACTCAGTCTCTCTAAATGAGATTTACATTTAAGTGTACTCCCCTGATGCCATGCTAAGGTAAAATTGATCAAGATATTTTTAAAATAGAAATATGAAGGAAGAGTATTAAAGAATAAAACACAAGAGAGTAGTGCAAGACAGATAACATAAATACTAGACATTTGATAAACATTAAAGATCAAGAAAGTCAAGTAATTGAAAATAAAAAGTCATAGGAGAGGAAGGATCAAGGTGATGGAGAAGCAAGATATCATGTTCACCTTCTCCCACAAACACATCAAAAAACACATCTACCTGTAGAATTATTTGCACAGAACATCTACTGAACACTGGCAGAACATAAACCTACAAAAAGGGGAAGAAACCCTCCATGTAACTGGGTAGAACAAAAGAAAAAATAGACAAAAAAAAGGAATCAAGATGGGACTAGTACTCTGAGAGAGAGCTGTGAAAGAGAAAAGGAACCCACACCCTGCGAAGACACCTAACCAATGAGAAAATCAGTAGAGACAGAGGGACCTCAAAGTTGCCAATAAAAGTGCAGCAGCTGGACTGAGGAGGGCAAAGAGAGTGAGAGCTGCACAGATCATCTGTACCACCACCCTGGACAACACAGCCTGAGACACTCAGGCAGGGGCTGGGCACTGAGACTCAGAGTTCAGTGGTCAATTCCTAGGAGAGGACTAGGGTTGGCTGTGTGGAGACAGCCTCGGGGACAAGGGAACAGTGTGCCACTGGCTGGGGAGAAGAACACCATAGCCACTGGAATCTGGGAGGAGGTCTGATCCTGCTGGAGAAGTAGGGCACCATTGTTGGGGCGGGCATGAGGAGGAGGGGTGGACCACCAAAGGAATTTCTTTCCCTGTCCACACAAGGGCTCTCAGAGGGAGGGGTGCCTCTGGTGCAGGATATGGGTGGAAAGAGGCCACTTGCTCAGGCTATGGGAGACTGGATGCCTCTTGTACAGGCTACAGATGGACAGGAAACTCTCATGCAGGCTAAAAGCAGCAGGGGGCTAAGTACAATGAGGCACCTCTTGCATAACATATAGGTGGCAGGAATAAACCAGAGCAGACATCTCAGAAACCAGAGGGTGGACTGGCCTGCCACCAGTAGGGGTTTGTGAAGAGGCTCCACCTGTGGCCCCAGTCTCTTCTGGGGCACTGCAACCAAGCACCACCAATTGATCCTTTCACTACCATGGGAACCCATCCACCCTGCTGCTCCCACTGCCAAATTCTCTGGGCAGCACCTGTACATGCATGATCAATGTCACTTTCTAGGACCACGCAACTAGGAGCAGCCTGTGCAGCAACTCTTGTGTGGTCTTAGAGGTATGAGGTGCTTCTTGCATAGTCTACAGGTGGCAGAAACAAACCACTGAAGTTATCTCTGACTCCAGAGGTGGGTGTGGCCTTCCACCACTAGGGGTCCTTGACCAAGCACCACTCACAGCCTAAATCAGCTCTGAGGGCAACACAAAGGAGAGCACTGCAACTGAACACCACCCATGGTTGTTCTTAGCCCCCTAGGAACTCACACACCCTGTCACTGCCACTGCCAAATGCTCTGGGTAATGCCTAAATCTGCCTGAGGTTCATTAGCACTTTCCAGGGACCTGCAACTAGGAGTATACTGCATCACCCTTCTGCAGGTCCTTGCTACTATTGTCAAGAGCCCAGCAACCAGGCATTGATTACTAGCCCTACCCATTACCTCATTCTCTCTGGAAACACACCTGGCACTCTATCAAGGGGACATACTTCTCACAATGATGAAAGAGACAGCAAATATCCAAACTCCCACACCAAAAATAAATAGTAACCTCCCAGAAAATAAAAAGGGGCACTCTTGCATAGAAACAGCCCTCCAAAACTACAATTTGGTTTCCGTAAACTCACAGAAAAATAAAAATATAAGCAAGATGATAAGGCTCAGGAAACATTCCCAGTAAAAAAAAGCAGAATTCACCTGGAGCAGCAAAAAATGAAGCAGACTTCTGCAGTCTGAAAGACACCAAGTTCAAAAGTGAGAGAGTGAAAATACTGAAGGAATTATGGTGAATATGAAGGAATTCAGGGCAGATATAAACAGTAATGCATATTACTTTAGAAAGGAGAAAGTATAAAGGAGGAATCAAGAAAAATTAGAAAATTCATTTGAAGAGATGCAAACTGAAATAAAGGCACTAAAGAGTAGAATGAATAATTCAGAGGAACAAATTAGTGACTCAGAAGATAGAGTAATGGAAATCACCTGATCAGTACAGCAGACAGTAAACCAAATGAAAAAACATGAAAGCAATGTAAAAGATCTATGGGGTAATATAAAGTTGGCCAATCTACACATAATAGCGATTCCAGAAGGAGAAGAAAAAGAAAAGGAGATTGAAAATATATTTGAAGAAATTATGGCTGAAAACTTTCCACATTTAAAGGAAACAGATATCAAGATACAGGAAGTAAAGAGGGCCCCAAAGTTTAACCCAAACAGGCTCACATTGTGATATACTATAATTAAAATGGCAAAAGATAAAGAGAGGATTCTAAGGACAGAAAGAGAAACACAAAATGTTAATTATAAGGGAATCCCAAAAAAGCTATCAGCTGATTTCTCTACAGAAAAACTATACCCCAGAAGAGAGTGACAAGATATATTAAAGTTCTAAAAAGGAAAGATTTGCAGCCTAGAATACTTTACCCAGCAAGAATATCATGTAAAATAGAAGCATAAATAAAGAATTTCTCTAACAAACAAAAACTACAGAAATATTAAACCCATTCTAAAAGAAATACTGAAAAGCCTTCTCTAAATAAAAAAAGAAGTAACAGGATGGGGGAAATCATGATTGGAAAGCGATCACTTAAATAAGCCAGTATATAGAACTAAAGAGAAGAAAAAAAAATATTCTAAAAGTGATGGTAAACACAAAGAATAACAAAAGGAAAAACATGAAGATATTAAAAAAGGACCTCAAAATCATAGAATGTGGGAAGGAAAGTGAGAAAATTTAGACCCCCTTTTTATAATGTGTTTGAGCCTGTATGACTATCAGGCTAAAGCAAGCAAATATAGGAAGAGGTTAACATACTCAAATAACAGGGCAACCACAAATCAAAACTAAACATTACATTCATAAAAACTAAAAAGATAAATACACAAGAATAAAATAAAATGAAATCATACAACCAAAAACAGAAAAGAACAAAGAAACATAGAATCAAATGGGAAACAAGGTTTAAAATGGCAATGAATACATATTTATCAATAAACATATTTATCAATTAAATGTCAATGGACTGAATGCTCCAATCAAAAGACACAGAATGGCAGATTGGATAAAAAAGCAAGAGACAACAATATGCTGTCTACAACAGATCACCTTAGGGCAAAGGGCACATATAGATTGAAAGTGAGGTGATGGGAAAAGCTACTTCATGCCAATCAAAATGACAGGAAAGCAGGAGTTACAATACTAATCAGACAAAATAGACTTTAAAATAAAATCCATAAAGACAGACAAAGATGGACACTATTTAATGATAAAAGGGTCCATTCAAGAATAGGATATTACAATAATCAAAATATACGCCCCTAATATAGAGCACCAAGATACACAAAACAAATACTAACAGACATAAAAGGAGAAATTGGTGGGAATACAATCATAGTAGGAGCCTTTAACACCACTCTCACATAATGGACAAATCCTCTAGACAGAAAATCAATAAGGCAAAAGATATCCTAAATGACACAATAGAAAATTTAGACTTAATTGATATTTTCATGATATCAATTTTTCATCCCCCAAAAAACATATTGTATATTATATTCAAATGTACATGGAACATTCTCAAGGATTGACCTTTTGGGGGCACAAAACCAAAGTCAACAAACTTAAGAGTATAGAAATAATTTCAACTATCTTCTCTGAGCACAAAGGCATGAAACTAGAAATCAACTACAGGAAAAGAAATTAGAAAAAACTGACTATATTTAACTAAACAAAACACTCCAAAAAAAGCAATGTGTCAATGAGGAAATCAAAGCATAAACTAGAAAATACCTTGAGACGAATGATAATGAAGACACAAAAATTCAAATCTGTGATGCCACCAAAGCAGTGCTTAGAGGAAAATTCATAACGATACAGGATTTCCTCAAAAAAGAAGAAAAATCTCAGAGTTCCCATCAAGGTGCAGTGGAAAGGAATCTGACTAGGAATCATGAGGTTGCATGTTTGATACCTGGCCTCATTCAGTGGGTTAAGGATCCGTTGTTATGAATTGTGGTGTAGGTTGCAGACATGGCTTGTATCTGGTATTGCTGTGGCTGTGGCATAGGCTGGCAGCTGTAGCTCTGATTATACCCATAGCCTGGGACCCTCAATATGCTGTGATTGAAGCCTTAAAAAGCAAAAAAAAATAAATAAATTAAAAAATAAAAAATAAATCACACAATGACAACTTTACCTACAACTTAAATGAATTAGAAAAAGTAGAACAAACACAAACAAAGAAATTGTAAAGATTAGAGAGGAAATCAATAAAATAGAGATTCAAAAAACAATAGAGGTATTCCTGTCATGGCTCAGTGGTTAACAAATCCAACTAGGAACCATGAGGTTGCGGGTTAAATCCCTGCCCTTGCTCAGTGGGTTAAGGATCCAGCATTACCATGAGCTGTGATGTAGGTCACAGATGTGGCTTGGATCCCGTGTTGCTGTGGCTCTTGTGTAGGCTGGTGGCTGCAGCTCTGATTAGACCCCTAGCCTGGGAACCTCCACATGCCCTGGGTGCAGCCCTAGAAATGACAAAACAAACAAACATAAAAACAAAAAACAATAGAAAAAAATAAATAAAACCAAGAGCTTGTTCTTTGAAATGGTAAGTAAAATTAACAATGCTCTGGCCAGACTCACCAAGAAGAGGAAAGAAAAAAACAAATAAATAAAATAAGAAATGAAAATCAAGAAATCTCAGTGGATACTGCAGAAATATAAAAAAAAAAAAAACATAATAGAATACTATGAATGATTTTATGTGAACCACTTTGACAACCTAGAAGAAATGGACAATTTTTGGGAGACATACAGTCTGCCAAAACTTAATCAAGAATAAATAGATCAATTGAACAGAACAATCACTAGAAATGAAATTGAATACATAATAAAAAACACTCCCTACAAACTAAAGTCCAGGACAAGATGGATTCACGGCAAATTCTACTAAACACACAAAGAAGAACTTATACCCACCCTTCTTAAACATTTCCAAAAGGTTGAAGAAGAAGGAATTCGCCCAAAGATATTTTATAAAGCCACAACAATCCTAATACAAAAACCAGAAAAAAAATACTGCCAAAAAAGTAAATTATAGACAAATAACTATCAAGAATATAGATGCAAAAATTCTGAAAACAATTTTAGCCAACTGAATCCAATGCCATATAAAAAAGACCATACACCACCCCCAAGTGGCATTCATCATAGCTTCACAAGTATTGTTCAATATACACAAATCAATCAATGTCATACACCACATTAAAAAAAGAAAAGGCAAAATGACATGATCTTCTCAGTAGATGCAGCAAAAGTATTTGACAATGTCCAACATTCATTCATGATTAAAAATTCTTACCAAAGTGAGTATAGAAGGAATATGCCTTAACATAATAAAAGTAATTTATGACAAGCCCACAGCAAATATAACACTCAATGGAGAAAATCTGAAAGCCTTCCTGCTAAAATCTGGAACAAGACAAATACGCCCACTTGCAGAACTTCTATTCAACATAGAATTGAAAGTCTTAGCCACAACAACCAGACAAAAATAAATGAAATAATAGCTATCCAAATTGGAAGTGAAGAGGTAACATTGTCACTGTATTTAGATGACATGATACTATGTATAGAAAACCCTAAGGACGCCACACAAAAACTACTCCAAGTGATCAACAATTCAGTAAAATAGCAGGATACAAGGTAAATTTAAGAAATTGGTTGCCTTTCTGTATACTAACGATGAAATATTAGAAAAGGAATACAAAATCACAAGACCTTTTAAAATCACACCCCCAAAAATTAAATACCTGGGAATAAACCTGACCAAGAAGGTGAAAGACTTATATGCTTAGAACTACAAAACATTAATCAAGTAAACTAAAGAGCATTCAAAGAAATGGAAAGATATGCCATGCTCCTAGGTTGGCAGAATTAATATCATAAAGATTGCCATACTACCCAAAGCAATCTATAGGTTCAATGCAATCCCTATCAAATTACCCATGACATTTTTCACAGAACTACAACAAACAACCCAAAAATTTATATGGAACCATAAAAGACCCAGAATTCATAACTGCCCAAGCAATCCTAAAGAACAAAAACCAAGCAGGAGCTATAACTCTCCCAGGCTTCAGCCAATATTATCAAGTTACAATAATCAAGACAGTGTTGTACTGGTTCCAAAACAGACATACACACCAATAGAACAGAATAGGGAACCCAGAAAAAAAAAAAAAGACACCCTTGGTTAATTAATCTTTGACAACTGAGACAAAAATATAAAATGGGAGAAAGACAGTCTCCTCAGCAAGTGGTGCTGGGAAAACTGGAGAGCCTAGACAACACATGAAAATCAATGAAACTGAAACACACCCTCAAACCAGGCCCCAAAATAAGCTCAATATGGATTAAAGACTTAAACATAAGACAAGATACCATCAAAATACTAGAAGAGAACATAGGCAAAGCATTCTCTGACATCAACCTTACAAATGTTTTCTTAGGTAAGTCTGCCAAGGCAACAGAAATAAAAGCAAAAATAAACCAATGCGACCTGATCAAAGTGACAAGATTTTGCACAGCAAAGGAAGATGTTAAAAAAAAAAAAAAACAAAAAACTATGGAATGGGAGAAAATAGTTTTAAACATTGCAACTGTCAAGTGCTTAGTCTCTAAAATATACAAACAACATATACAACTCACAGCAAAAAAGCCAACAACCCAATTGAAAAAATGGGCAAAAGACCTGAATAGACATTTCTCCAAAGAAGATATACAGATGGCCAACAAGCACATGATAAAATGCTCAACTTTACAGATTATTAGAGAAATATAAATCAAAACTACTATGAGATACCACCTCACATCTGTCAGAAGGCCATCCTTAACAAGTCAACAAATAGCAAATGCTGGAGAGGATGTGGAGAAAATGGAACATTTCTACACAGTTGGTGGGAATATAAATTGGTACAATCACTATGGAAAACACTATGGAGGTACCTCAGAAAACTATATATAGAACTACCGTATGATCTAGCAATTCCACTCTTGGGTATATAACTGGAAAAAATTTTCATTTAAAAAAAACACGTGCATCTATATGGACTTAGAGAACAGACTTGTAGTTGCCAAGGGAGAGGGAGTGGGATGGACTGGGAGTCTGGGGTTAATAGATGCAAACTATTTCATTTGGAATGGATACGCAATGACATCCTGCTGTATAGCACAGGGAAATATATCTAGTCATTTTGAAGAAACATGATGGAGTAAAATGTGAGAAAAATAATATATATACATATATATGATGACTGGGTCACTTTGTTGTACAGTAGAAATTGACAGCACACTGTAAATGAAATGTAGTAGAAAAAATATAAATCATAAAAAAGCCATAGGAGTTTTTAATTAAAAGTATTGGGAAATTTTCCAGAATGTCTGGGTCGGTATAAAAGTAATAGATTTTAAGACAGCAAATAATCATTCTGGGCAATTTTTTTTCTCTCCAGCTCACAGAGGAACTCAGAGTCTCTGAATTTGAATGTCAATTCTTTCTGAGGAGGAGAAGAAATGCATAGAACTCTGTTTATAATCAGGAAATAAGAATTCCCAAATTATGCCCACTGTTAATTGCCAAACTAGAAAAAAAAATCATTAAAGAAAAAAATTCGCCTTTTTTTTGCCTTTTACACCATAATAAAATAACGTAAAATAGCTATACCTGTTAATGTATGTTTGCAATATTTTTTTATGTGGAAATAAATTCTCTACACTAATATGAAACAAAAAAATTGGATATAAAGAATAGCCAAATAGGTATAATTATATATATATAATTTTATGTAAGTATAATTATATAAGCACTTTCATTCAGACCACTTATTTTGTATTGTATTTAAATGACAAACTTTTCTATAAAAATCCTAAGAATCACCTAGTTTAATATTAAGCTATATATTCTGCTGTGAATTTTCAGATATTCTATTTTAAAAGGGCAAAAACATATGATCCAATACAATAATTACATAAACTTTGTTGTAATAAATACCATTGTAATAGATTCAGAAAAACTCTTGTCAAACTGCAGCCTCTAGGGTAGATTATTATTAAAAGACAACAACAGAAATATGACATACACTGTTTCAGCATATATAAATTTTGGCCTAGGAATGAATTAAAATTTACATAAACACACATGCTTTTACTCACATACACACATATGGTCTTACCCTCATTTTAGGAATAAGTATTATTCTAAGCAAATTAATAAGATAAAATAATTTATGTAGAATAATAAATAAATAAATATTCCATGTGAAAATCTACTATACCTAAGGAAAGACCTCAACACAGTAACTTTAAATGCTTTAAGCAGGTATGTATCTTGAAAAAATAAATCAACTGTCTTGAATAATCTCTTAAAACTTATTCCCTCAGTTATCATGGATTTGTTAGGGTTTGTTATAATTCCAAATTTTTCTTACTTTTCTTAAATTGAATAATAATTAGAAGTGCACTATAAATTTCTTTTTTTTTATAATTTTTTTTTTATTTTCCCACTGTACAGCAAGGGGGTCAGGTTATCCTTACATGTATACATTACAATTACAGTTTTTCCCCCACCCTTTCTTCTGTTGCAGCATGAGTAGCTAGACAAAGTTCTCAATGCTATTCAGCAGGATCTCCTTGTAAATCTATTCTAAGTTGTGTCTGATAAGCCCAAGCTCCCAATCCCTCCCACTCCCTCCCCATCCCATCAGGCAGCCACAAGTCTCTTCTCCAAGTCCATGATTTTCTTTTCTGAGGAGATGTTCATGTGTGCTGGATATTAGATTCCAGTTATAAGTGATATCATATGGTATTTGTCTTTGTCTTTCTGGCTCATTTCACTCAGGATGAGATTCTCTAGTTCCATCCATGTTGCTGCAAATGGCATTATGTCATTCTTTTTTATGGCTGAGTAGTATTCCATTGTGTATATATACCACTTCTTCTGAATCCAATCATCTGTCGATGGACATTTGGGTTGTTTCCATGTCCTGGCTATTGTTTCCATGTCCTGGCTATAGAAATTTCAATTTAAATATTGTTTAAGTTTTAAATACTGAAGGCAATTAGTTTTTTTTCATGATGTACTGGATATGGTAAAACAAAATGCTGTCTATGAAATCATATTAGAAACAGTATGTGACCATACTTGTTTTATGAAATAATGAATCAGTATGGTTTCTATGTGTTTCAATCACTTACTTGATATTTTTAATCTACAGAAAAATTCTAAAAGCAGCTACATTTTTCATGACTCAAATCTTAAAATATCAGTGAGAGAAAAATGGAAGTCATTCGGATAGCAAATTATTCTTTTACAGTCTCAAAATTTTATTCAGTGATGGGATTAACAATTAGAAAATGTTCAAAAAGAAAGAGAAAATTCTAATATTGAAAGTTTAATGAATCCAAAATCTCTACAATCTATATATTTTACTTGATTCTAGTATTTTGGGCATGCTATTTTTATTTTCAGTGCAAAATACTTAGTCATAGGCATAGTGTAAGTGCTGCATACTTTTGAACCAGAAAATCAAATTTAGCCATGATCAACTATTTCAGCACCCAAGATAATTTATTTTCCTCAAAGGTAGAATTAGACAAAATAATGGTGGAGTACCAACATATCAGGCTGTAATCAGATGATATAATTTGTGTGGTCTACATTGATTTTGTTCTTTGTAGCAGATAATACACATGCTTTAAGATTTATCAAGGGGATTTTAAAAAGGAAATATAAAATCTAAAAAATATATGCTACCATGAATTTTATATCAGCAAATCCATGGGCACTGAACTGAAGAAAATGTAATCTGTATTTTATATGATATTAAATTTAACTCTTCCATTGCCCTCTAACACATGACACCCAACTATAAAGTCTAATTTTCTTCTGTTTCAATAATTTTAACATGGTAAAGAACAAAAAGTTACAACTATTTATATTACCTTAAGAAATAAAAATAAATTTGCCACAAAGACAATATAAAACTAATTAATTGATATACAATTCTTTGTATCAATAATTGAGGTTTAAATAAAGAGAATTCCTCTGGCCTCAGCAGAAACACCAACTGAAACATCTTTGAAACAAATTCTATGTCTAAAATGTAAGACAACTTGTCACTTATTTAAGATCTGGAAAAGAAGGATGTAATCAAAATAGTCATATTAATTAAGTAGATTGATTTAAAACAATGGATTCTCTAAAAAGTGATTTTTTTTAATTTACACTTTGATTATACAATAGATTAAACATTCTTAAAATCTCTTTCACATCCAAAGTGGAACTCGATCTTATAAGCAGAGTTTTATTATATATTATGGCTTGGAGGAAGTAAAGGAAAGTATCAACCTTCCTTCTCCAAAGGGTTGGGAATGGTTTTTGAGCAGGGAGCAGTTTAAGGGTCAGGTAATCCTGAGGTTAAATACTTATACAATACCTATGCTATTCAAAGACTGAGCTGTAAGCCAGTGGATATTGTACTTTTAAAACTTTTCTTCCCCCACAAAACTGGGAAAACTGAAAGGGCATTAAAAAGGCCCCCAATTACTAGCAGTACCACAAATCCTGGAAGAAGCAAAGGGATAAGTTCATCAAAAGGATGAGCATTTAGGCAGCATTTAGGCTGCAGGTATTCCCAAGAGTCTAATGAATCAAATTTGCATTAAGAATAAAATAAATAGGATGGTCATCATCAAAAAGTCTACAAAAAATAAATGCCAGGGATGGTGTGGACAAAAGCGAACCCTCCACATTGTTGGTGGGAATATAAAGTGTTGAAACCACTGTGGAGAATAGTAGGGAAGTTCCTTAAAAAACTAAATATAGAACTACCATATGATCCAGCAATCCCACTCCTGGGCATATATCCAGAGAACACTGTAATTCAAAAAGACACATGCACCCCAATGTTAATTGCAGCATTATTTATAATATCCAAGACATGGAAGCAAACTAAATGTCCATCAACAGGGGAATTAATAAAGAAGACAATGGAAATAATAACTCAGCCACGAAAAAAAAGAACAAAATAATGCCACTTGCAGCAATGTGAATGGACCTAGAGATTATCATACAAAATGAAGTCAAAGACAAATATTATATGATATCACTTATATGTGGAATCTAATAAAATTGATACAGAAGAATTTAATTGTAAAAGAGAAATAAACTCACATATTCTGAAATCAAACTTATGATTACCAAAGGGGAAACCATGCGTGGGGGGAGGCATACCCTGAGACAGTAGGATTAACACATATGTACTACTATATATAAAATAGATAACTAATATGACCCCCTGTATTGCACAGAGAGGTCTACTCCAGGCTCCATAGTAACTTATATGGGAAAAAAGAATGGATAACTGACTCACTTTACTATACAACATTGTAAAACAACTATAACATGATAAAATTTAATTTAGAAAAACAATAAAATAAAATAATAAAAATATTTTTAAAAACTATAAAAAAAAAACAAACAAGGAAATGAAAGAGTGAGATTTAGCAGGAAAATAAATTAACTTAGGACATACAAACTGATTTAAAATACAACATATTTCATATTAAAATATAAAATAAATGAATTCAGAGTTATTTAAAATATAAAAGGAGAAATGCCAAAATTGATGAAGCAACAAGAGTCTACAATAAATGGCCAAGGATATTTGAAAAAAAATCAAGTACAACCTTGGAAGAAAATGTAATTATAAGTATGAAAAAAATAAATGGATGGGTTTACAACAAATAAGCTAAAAAATGAATTAGGGAACTAGACCACAGAAAAGAATTAATATCCAGAATATGCTAAGATGTAAAATATAAAAATAAATGTAAAGGATGCAGAATAGAAGTTCTAATCACCATCATGAAATCTCAGAAGGACGCAATAGAGAAGAAATATATGAAGACACATTGAATTTTTTTTAAACTTGTTTAAAACAAGCGAAGTAGTTTTATCAAAATATACATAAATATACCTAAGGCCATAATATACATAAGCAAAATGCATGTAAAAATAATTCCCAGAAATGTTCCATTATAAAGGCAAGGTAGCAGAGACAAAGGGAAAATCTAAACTTGAAGCCAGGGTGGAAGAGGGGTAAATAACAAAAAATCAGATCACCTACAAAGCAATGACAATTGGACTGGAAACTAACTTCTTGATAGCAAAAAGAGACAAATAGGTATTGGAATTCTATCTTCAGACTTACTATCAACCAGGAAATCTGTATGTAGACAATCTATATTTTTAAAATAATAGGTATTGGAGTTCTCACTGTAGCTCAGCAGATTAAGGACCCAATGTGGTCTCCATGAGGATCTGGGTTTGAACCCTGCCTCAACCATTGCGTTAAGGATTGAGCATTGTTATAAGCTCCAACATAGTTTGTAGATGAAGCTCAGATCTGGTGTTGCCAGAGCATTGGTGTAGGCATCAGCTGCAGGTTGATCCTAGCCCTAGCCTAGGAACTTACATATATGGCAGGTGGAGCCATAAAAAGAAAAAAAAAAGAAAAAAATAAGTTATAATTTTCAGATAAATGAAATAATTATTATACACAATTAAATGTAATAAGAATTTGTATCATGAAAAGTTTATATTTAAAAGGAAGACAGACAGAAGATGAATAAGCTAAATGTCTGGGCAGAAATTTTAGAAAAAGTACAGAATAAGCCCCCAGAAATCAAAAATAAAGATATATTATAGATATGAGCAAAACTGAAGAAAACAAATAGGTACATAATATAATGAACAAAGGTAAAAAGTGGATATTTGAAAGACTGTTACATAACAGTGGCAACATTTATTAACTTATATAACTTAGCAAGAAAAGCAAACAACCCAATGGAAAAATTGGCAAAAGACCTGAATAGACATTTTTCCAAGGAAGATTTACAGATGGCCAACAAGCACATGAGAAAGTACTCAACATCACTGCTTATTAGAGAAATGCAAATCAAAAATACCATGAGTTACCACCTCACACCAGTCAGAATGGCCATCATTTATAAGTCCACAAATAAAATTCTGGAGGGGCTGTGGAGAAAAGGGAACCCTCCTGTACTCTTGGTGGGAATATAAGCTGTTACAACCCCTATGGAGAACAGTATGGAGGTATCTTAGAAATCTATATATAGAACTACCATATTACCCAGCAATCCCACTCTTGGGCATATATCTGGAAAAACTCTACTTAAAAAAGGCACATGCACCTGCATGTTCATTGCAGCTCTATTCGCAATAGCCAAGACATGGAAACAAACCAAATGTCCGTTGACAGATGATTGGATTAGGAAGATGTGGTACATATACACAATGGAATACTACTCAGCCATAAAAAAGAATGAAATAATGCCATTTGCAATAACATGGATGGAACTAGAGACTCTCATCCTGAGTGAAGTAAGCCAGAAAGAGAAAGACAAATACCATATGACCATATGATATCATTTTTAACTGGATTCTAATATAAAAGCACAAAGGAATCTTTCCACAGAAACAAAAATCATGAACTTGGAGAATAGACCTGTGGTTGCCAAGGGGGAGGGGGAGGGAGTGTGGTGGATTGGGAGCTTGGAGTTAATAGGTGCAAACTATTGCCTTTGGAATGGATTAGCAATGATATCCTACTGTGTAGTACTGGGAACTAAGTCCAGTCCCTTATGATGGAACATGATAATGTGAGAAAATAGAATGCATACATGTATGTGTGACTGCTATGTGTCACCATGCTATACAGTAGAAAAAAGAATTATACTGGGGAAATAACAGAAAATAAATAAATAAATAAATAAATAAATAAATAAGCCAAAAAAATGAAGTTAAACATAAAAAAGAATAAAATAATAAAGAAAGAAAGAATGAAAGAGGACACATACCTAGAAATATGCCAATTTCTAGAAAGATAAATCAACACATAATGAGAAAGGGCATATAACTAGAAATACGCTGACTAGAAATAGGTTACCACAGTGAAAAACTTCTAAACTTAAGTTCTAAAAATTAGATAAAATATCTGAATTCCTAGGAAGAAATGTACTTACTGAAAAATAAATGTAGGGGCTGAATATATATTAAGCCTGAAATAATAGAAAGTAAAAAATGTTTTCATAATAGTAACATCTCACCAAGACAATATTACATTAGGTTTTATTTTCCAGAAACTTTAAATAAACAGATCATTTCAATGTATAAATCTATGTGATAGAAAGTAAGAGAAGATTTTTAACTTATTGCACAAGGCTGCTGCAAACTAGATACCAAAATCAGTCAACAACAGTAAGAATAAAGAAAATCACAGATAATAATTCAATATATGATTCCACATAAGATTATGGCAAACTAAATCAAATAGATTGAAGACAGATTAATGGCCCCCTGAAGATGTCCATATCCAAGAAAATCCTCAAAACAGTATATACATTACCTTACATAACAGAAAAACAGTACAGATGAGATTTTTAGAATCTTGAGGTAGCACCCATGCCATGCAGACTCAGGCTCCACAGCAGCTCATCAGTGTCTGTGTAGGTCACTGGAGCCAGCACTCTAGTGAGAATACCCACATCCTGGATACCCAAGATGTTGTAGCTCCATGCACAGATGCAGTCTAGACCTTGGCTCTGCAACATCTGCACAGGCATCCATCATCTCTCTTCATTCTGGCTCCATGGCCATTCAGCAGATGTCCATGTATCTGACATCCATGCCACAGCCACAACTAGTATGCCGGGTGTCAAGAAGGAACCCCAAGGCACAAATTTTCCTATAGGAGAAAGAGAGATTGGCAGGACTCCAGCACCTCTTGCCACCAATAAGCCCAATAGTCCTAGTCCACATCCTTGGCCACTGAGGATCCTTGCATTCTTCAGCAATACTGACATCAGCTGATGGAGCTGTGGGAGACAAGGTTGCTGCATACTTCCCAAGCAGGTCAGACCATAGCACCTCACATACCAGGCACCCTCACACCCACAAATAGCTGAAGGCCTTTCTTTCACAGGCATAAGGAGAGAGAAAGTTTTTGGGATACCTAGTTTATAATATGGTTAAAACTGAAACTGCTTATTCATTCTTCAATCATGCCAATATAGTGTCCATCACACGGAAACTGTGTGTATTGGACATTAATTACAAGGGCTGAGTTGTTAAATCTCATCCAGACTACTCTGTTCTCCTTCACATGAGTGATGGACAGCAATCAAGGGCCCTGATTGAAACACTCTTTTCTTTTTCTTACTTGGATGAAAACATTCTTTTCCAATTTTTATTCTTTTTCACCAGCCCCAAATTCCTAGTGGGGTTTTGTTTGTTTGCTTGTTTGTTTTAGCCAATTTTACTTCTTTATTTTACATTCTTGCCCAAGTTAATATCATTCATTTTTTTGCATTTTTATGCCATTAAATATATAGATGATTACCAAGTTTACATATCAAATTTATTTCTCTTCTCTGAGCCCTAAACTCATATTTTCTTCTATATACATTTCATCTCATTTGATATTTAAATTTCCATTCTAGCACCTATTTTCGCCACCTAACTCAGATTTCCTCCTCCTGGTAAGTACCATAAACATATTTGGTTAAAGCTGAAACCTGAGGTTTATATTTGATTCCTTTCTTTTCCTTACCCTACAAGTAATTAGTAAATATGTCTTCTATCCCCACAATAAGCCCACATCTATCCAGTTGTTCCCATCTTCACTGTTGCTGAGATCCAGTTCCATAACTTAATTTTGTAATTTTGAGACAAAGTTTTTCAAACACTGTGATTGCATATTTCTATAAAAGTGGTATTGCACACTGAGATGCAGAGGTGACAATTACATGGAAAATTATCTTTGGGACTAGGATTACAGGTGATTTTTCTTTCATTTTTTATTTTTTAATTTTTATAAAAACATAATAATTACAATCAGGAGAACAGATGATTAAAATAAATTCAAAACTTTTCTCAAAACCAGATATCTGTGGTATCATTCCTTTTGATAATTTAACCAGTTTTACATATGACCCTCAGCTCAACTGGTTAATGATTAGAAAAATATGGCAACATGAGAAAAAAAATTACATTATCACATGTGAATTAATAATGAAGGTCTAATTCTAACTTTTAAAATGTGGGTCTAGGAATATAGATAGAAAAGTGTTACCTTTGAAAATAAGATTGTGACTTAATATGTAATTGGCTACATGCATGTGGTTAAAACTATGGGAATATCATAAAACTAGATGATTTACAGTATTATATGTGGTTTAAAAATTGCTGTATTCTTCAGTTATAGTCACAAAAATTGTATTCTCTGATAGTGGTTTTATGAGGTTTATTTTATATTTATGCATGTTAGTTTGAAAGACAAATGTTAATTCTTTTCATTGCCTATAATAGTTTTTTTTAATGCAAAGCATTAGTTTGAATTATGAACAATCTAGTATATATTTTGGAAAGTAATGCTTTAAATGGCTTCTATAAATTCTGAGGAACATAATTTCAGATGCTGAAGTATATGGCAGTTGTATTAGAATTGAGTGATATTTCAGATACTTTATAAATTTGTTAAATACCAAGAATCTTGAATACTAAATATGTGATTGATAGAATAATTCACTTAAAGTGGTAAGCCAGTAAGGAGAAATGGAACACATGTAAATCTTGGTAAAAGACAGATATGAATTTAAAACCTAACGCTCATTGTCTGTGTGACCTTATGCAGGTTACTTAGACTCTCTGAGCATATCTATAAAATTTGGAAAATTAATCTTAAATTTTAAGCATTGTTATAAGAATCAAAGAAAATTGATGTAAAATGCATGGTTTGATAGTAATTTACACCTTCTGACTACTGCTAATTTATTCTTTTCTTTTTCTTTTCTTTTCTTTCTTTCCTTTTTTGGCTCTCCCACAGCATATGGAGTTCCTATGCTAGGAATCATATCCGAACCACAGTTGTGATCTACATGGCAATGGTAGATCCTTTAACCCACTGTGCTAGGCCAGAGATTGAACCTGCATCCTGGCGCTGCAGAGACACAGCTGATTCTATTGTACCTCAGCAGGAACTCCAGATTTATTCATTTAAATGATGGCCTATGTGTAACTCTGATACACTAGCCACCTACCATACTGTTAGATGAGAGTACTTGGTCAGTCAGTGTTCTTTGCCTGTTTTGACATCTGCCTCTCCTGGTGGCTTCATGGCACTTTAGATGAAGATTGGGTTGGATATTTGAGAAAGGAATAGGAGAGATAACACATATAAACACACTCAGCCCAGTGTAATCAGGAGGAAGGCCATGGATATTCAGAAGATTTTCTGTACAAACCTTTCATTAATACACAAGGTTATGTAACCTTGTCTCTGCTCATAAAATAATACCAAGATGTGCCCTCTAGAAAAATCTTAAACGGCACTGTCATTTTCATCACGCTTATATCCACAGCCTCTCCCTAAAATAGAATAATCAGTCTCTTCCCAATTCTCAAGGCAATGTCAATTCTTTTTTCTTCACAATTCTTCAATTCCCTCATTTTCTTATTTATAATTGCCAACAGAATAATTCCTCTAAATTATTGTAATCTGAAGTTGTTTGTCCAGTCAAAATGATGTGAACAATTGTTTCTAAACATTATATTCCAAATATCTTTGTGATTTTATTTTCTTAAAGTGATTTTTATTTTTTCCATTGTAATTGGTTTACAGTACTCTGTCAATTTCTACTATACAGCAAATGACTCAGTCACATTTACATACATACATTCTTTTTCTCACCTTATCCTCCATCATGCTCCATCACAAGTGACTAGACATAGTTCCCAGTGCTATACAGCAGGACCTCATTGCTTATCCACTCCAAATGCAATAGTTTGCAGCTATTAACCCCAGATTCCCAGTCCATTCCACTCCCTCTCCCTCCCCCATGGCAACCACAAGTCTGTTCTCCAAGACTGTGAGTTTCTTTTCTGTAGAAAGATTTATTTTTTCCTTATATTAGATTCCAGATATAAGTGATATCAACTTATATTTGTCTTTCTCTTTCTGACATACTTCACTTAGTATGAGAGTCTCTAGTTCCAACCATGCTGCTGCAAAAGGCATTATTTTGTTTTTTATGGCTGAGTAGTATTCCATTGTGTATATATATACCACATCTTCTTAATCTATTCATCTGTCAATGGATATTTATGTTGTTTCCATGTCTTGGCTATTGTGAATAGTGCTTCAAGGAATGCAGGTTCATGTATCTTTTTCAATGAAAGCTTTGTCTCTATATATGCCCAAGAGTGGGATTGCCAGCTCCTATGAGAATTCTATATTTAGTTTTCTGAGGTACCTCCATGCTGTTTTCCATAGTGGTTGTACCAATTTTTATTCCCACCCCTCTGTAGGAGGGTTCCTTTTTCTCCACACCCTCTCCAGTATTTGTTAATTATGGCCATTCTGACAGATGTGAGGTGGAACCTCATCGTAGTTTTGATTTACATTTCTCTAATAATCAGTTATGTTGAGCATTTTATCATGTGCTTGTTGGTCATCTGTATATTTTTCTTTGGAGAAATGTCTATTCAGGTCTTTTGCCCATTTTTCAATTGGGTCGTTGGCTTTTTGCTGTTGAGTTGTATAAGTTGTTTGTATATTGTAGAGATTAAGTCCTTGTAATTTGCATTGTTTGAAACTATTTTCTCCCATCCTATAAGTTGGCTTTTTTTTTAATGGTTTCATTTTCTGTGCAAAAGTCTGTCACTTTGATTACATCCCATTCATTTATTATTGCTCTTATTTCTGTTGCCTTGGGAGACTGACTTAAGAAAACATTTGCAAGGTTGATGTCAGAGAATGTTTTGCCCATGTTATATTCTAGGAGTTTGATGGTGTCTTGTCTTATGTTTAAATTTAAGCCATTTTGAGTTTATTTTTGTGCATGGTGTGAGGGTGTGTTCCAGTTCATCGTTTTCCCCGTGGGTGTCCAGTTTTCCAGCACCACTTGTTGAGGGGACTATCTTTTCCCCATTTTATATTCTTGCCTCCTTTTTCAAAGATTAATTGGCCATAGGTATCTGTGTTTTTTTTTTTTTTTTTCCTGGGTTCTCCCTTCTGTTCCATTGGTCTGTGTGTCCATTTTGGTACCAATACTACATTGTCTTTGTTATTGTAGCTTTGTAATACTGTCTGAAGTCTGGGAGAGTTATGCCACCTGCTTGGTTTTTGTTTCCTAGGATTGCATTGGCAATTCTGAGTCTTTTATGGCTGCATGTATTTTTTTTGGATTTTTTATTCTACTTCTGTGAAAAATGTCTTGGGTTATTTGATTGGGATTGCATTGAATTTGTAGATTGCATTGGGTAGTGTGGCCATTTTTACAATATTAATTCTTCCAATCCAGGAGCATGGAATATTTTTCCACTTATTTGAATCCTCTTAACTTTCCTTGATTAATATTTTATTGTTCTCAACATATAAGTCTTTCTTGTCCTTGGTCAGGTTTATTCCCAGGTATTTAATTTTTTGGGTATGATTTTAAAATGTATTGTACTTTTGTATACCTTCTATTTGTTAGTATACAGAAATGCAACTAATTTCTGAATGTTAACTTTGTACACTGCTACTTTGCTGAATTTGTTGATCAGTTTGAGTAGTTTTTGTGTGGAATCCTTAGGGTCATCCACATACAGAATCATGTAATCTGCATAAAGTGACAATTTTACCTCTTCTCTTCATATTTGGATGCCTTTTATTTGTTTCATTTGTCTGTCTGCTGTGGCTAGGACTTCCATTAATATGTTGAATAATAGTGGTGATTGTGGACAATCCTTGTCTTGTTCTAGATTTTAGTGGGAAGTCTTTCAGCTTTTCTCCATTGAGTATTATATTGTCGTGTGTTTGTCATAAATGGCTTTATGTTAAGGCAGGTTCCTTCTATATCCACTTTGGTGAGAGTTTTTATCATGAAGAAATGTTGGAGTTTGTCAAATACTTTTTCTGTATCAATTGAGATGATCATGTAGGGCAGGCTACTTCAAGTTGCAGGGACTTGGGAAATGGTAATGTGCCTTGGTCAGATATAGGAAGTGCCCAGATCATTTGGCAGTGGCAGCAGCAGGGCAGTTTTTTCCAGGGGAGTGAGAGAAAGAGCAGGTGGTTTTTGATAACAATGCCCTCCCTCTGTAATGCCCTCTGAGGAGATTGGGGCCACAAGTAGTTCCTGTTCATGGACTCCTAGTGTGGCAGGCCATGCCCACCACTGAAGTCAGAGATAACTGTGGTGGTTTGCCCCCACCACATGTAGACCACACAAAAAACACCCCATCCCACTTGCCCAATGCATGAGGTGCTGCACAGCCTGCTGCTAGTTATAGTCTCCCAGGAAGTGACAATGATCAAGCATGTGGGAGGTGCCCAGAGCATTTGGCAGTGGCAGCAGCAGAGCAGGTGTGTTCCCAGGGAAGTGAGGGCAATGATAAGTGGTGTTCAATTGCAGTGACCTGTTTTTTGCTGACTTCTAAGGTGATGGAGGCCACAGGTGGCTCCTACTCACAGACCCCTAGTGGTGGCAGGCCACAACTCCCTCTGGTTTCTGAAATGACTGCTGTGGTTTGTTTCAAGTGCCTATAGATCACACAAGAAGCACTGCATTGAGCTTAGCTCCATGAGGCCCTTAGCCCACACAAGAGGTGCTGGTCTCCCGAGTCCTGAACAAGTGGCCTCTCAGCACCTGTATCCTGTGTCGGAGGTGACCCACCCTCTGAGAGCCCATGCCTGCGCAGGGAGATTCCTATGGCAGGTCACCCTTCCTCCTCTCACCCTTCCCAACAATCACAGCTTACTTCTTCTGTGGTCCCAGACCTCTTCCTGGGATCCCTTGGCTGTGGTGTTTTGCTCCCCAGTCTGAGGCACACTGCTCCCTAACCCATCAGGCTGTCTCCACAAAACATATTCTAGTCCTCTCCCTGAAACTGACCTCCAGAATCTGAGTCTCAATGCCCAGAACCCACCCAAGCATCTTAGTCTCTGGTGTCTGGGTCAGTGGTGCAAATGATCTGTGCAGCTTTCACTCTGCTTTGCCCTTCCCAGCTGCTGTGCTTTTCTTGGTGACTTTGAGGTCCCTCCATCTCAGTTGATCTCCCTATCAGTTAGGTGGCTTCCCAGGGTGTGGATTCCTTTTCTCTTTCACAGTTCCCTCTCATGAATGTCAGTCCCATCCTGATTCCTTTTCCCTCTCTTTTTCTTTTGTTCTACCCAGTTATGTGGAGGGTTTCTTCCCCTTTTTGGAGGTTTAAGTTCTGCCAGCATTCAGTAGATATTCTGTGCAATCATTCTACATGTAGATGTGTTTTTTTGATGTGTTTGTAGAGAAGGTGAGCATGAGGTCTTACTACTCCACCGTCTTGATTCCCCCTCCTTATGATTTTAGAATAAACAAATATCCTTTACCTCCAAACCCTACACCCTCCACTGAGCCCACCCCAATTACAAGCTTCTTCAGGCCTTATTTTCAAGATGATAATTCACAAACTAGGTTATCTAGACTGATTCTAATCTAAGGTACTAGATGGCAGGGGGACTATATGCAAGTCTACTAGCAAAGTATGTAAATAGTTCAATAAAACATGTTCTTCAACAAAGAATAATAAGGTAATAAGAAAATTGAATACAATTTTTACTAACTTATGTCCGGTAGGTGTAAATGGCACATGGCAAACAGTTAAAAAAATATTAACAATTCTTCTTATAACAGTTTTGGCCACTATCTGAATCATCAAGGTATGTAGTATACTCACACATAAAATCTACTTTAGAGACATATTAGGATAATTTGAAATCATTCATCAGGGAAATGTTCAACATAGTTATTTTATAGTACTTTGCAGCATTGGAGAATGTAAAATGTTTCACTTCATTACAAAAAAAAAAAAAAAAATCAATCCGATCAATACAGATTTTCTCATTTGCTGTTAAGACTTTAAACGTAATGGGAAAATTTTAAAATTGGAAATGCAAGAGGCATTTAAATATCATTTTGGTTATTCCCCTGAAACAGAATTGACTTAATTCAATTTACATAGATCATCCTTGATTCTAGTTCTACAAAATAGGAATGAAAAACACATATATGACAAATTTTAAGGTCCATGGTGCCAATATTTTTTCTCCCCTATATAACCTCAGTTTGTTGAAATGCAAGTATGTTTTCTTTCAGTCTACAATAAACACTTTAAATTACAATCAATGCTAGTAAATAAAATTTCAACATAAACATATAGTTTTCCAAATCTCAACTTATGACTAATAATAATATTATGGATTATATTAATATTGTACCACATACAAATCTTCTTAGAGTTCTTTGGAAATTTCTCAAAGTACTGTCCAGTGATAAAGATTGTTTAATAAAGATTGTTTATGTTTTTATGTGTTCTTTCAGAGCTGTTTCTATCCTAGTCCTTTCCCTGAAACTGACCTCCAGAGTCTGAGTCTCAGTGCCCAGACCCTGCCCAAGCATCTCAGGCTCTGGTGTTTGGATCAGTGGTGCAGATGATCTGCGCAGCTCTCACTCTTCTTTGCCCTTCCCAGTCCAGCTGCTATGCTTTTCTTGGTGACTTTGAGGCCCCTCCATCATTGTAGAATACGTATTGCTATATCCATCACTTAAATTTTCATATAGCAGTGGTTCTAAAATTCAACACACATGCATCAGAATCACAATGTGAGCCTACTTCCTTAGCCTCACACATGCCTACACTCATTCCCACTTATTTCAAAGATACTGATTCTGTAGAAATGAGTTAGAGTCTAGGAATATGAAATACAAATGATCTATCTACAAAACAGAAACAGATCATGGACATGGAGGGCAGACTTGTGTTTGCTGAAGGGACAGGACAGAGAGGGGGACTGATGGGGTGTTTGGGGTTGGTAGATGCAGAATGTCACATTTAGAATGGGTGGGAAATGGAGTCCTGCCACATAGCACAGGGAATTATACCCAGTCATTTGGGTAAGAACCTGATGGAAAATGAAAACAAAATGGTTTTGTAAGTGTGGTTGGGTCACTTTACTGTACAGCAGAAATTGAAGGAATATTGTAAACCAACTATAATTTAATAAAAATTTTAAAATAAATAAATAAACCCTCAGATTTTTCTGAGGTAAAATAGATTGCACAATTGAAAAACATAGCTCTGGATAGTTCCCATAGTTCTTAACTCAGTGAGTTAAGAATCTGACTAGTATCCATGAGGATGCAGGTTCTATCCCTGGCATTGCTCAGTGGGTTAAAGGAATTGAGGGTTGCCAGAGCAGTAGTGTAGGTCACACATGCAGCTTGGATCCCCTTTACTGTGGCTGTGGCATAGGCTTCAGCTACAGCTCCAGTTAGACCCTTAGACCAGTAACTTCCATATGCCACAGGTGTGGCACTAAAATGACCAAAAAAAAAAAAAAAAAAAAAAAGAAAAGGAAAATATAGATCTGTACTTTTTTGTGTGTTATTCTTGCTAGGACAGTGTATCAAAATATCCTAAATTTGTGCTAATTTGCTAAGAAGTTTATCTTCTTCAGAATTCAAAAGAATTTTGATGAAAGAAATTATGTTTGGTACAATTTTCTGATGAAATCATATTTGCTGGCTTTTGGAGGTAATAAATAATTTACTGAATTTTCAAGTTCTTCGATTTATATTCTAACCAAATTTTCTACATCCCTTTTTTTAGTCGATTTTCATAGATATTATTTTCCTAAAATACTGACCATTTTATTGTAAAATTTGTTTGTATTTAAGATATGGAGGGGTTATATTTTATTGGAATAATATCAGCTGTTATGTCTATAAGTGTCTTCTTGCTCCATTTTTGTGTATTCCTTCCTCCAGTTATTTAAGTTTAATACTTGATATACTTGATTTTGAGGACATTTATTTTATAGTTTGACATTTTCTAACTATGGACATGGTATTTTTGACTTAGGTTAAATTTTCATGTATATCAATAAATTTTTTTATCCCCAAGTCATCATTTATTAAATTTATTTCTAGTTGTAATATAGATTTTATTGCTGATCTTATTTTTAAATTTTCTAATGTTCTTTTTTCTTATATTTTTAATTACTCAATGAATTTTATTACATTTATTGTTGTACAATAATCATCACACCTGATTTTGTAGCATTTCTTTCCCAAAGCCACAGCCCATCCCACACCCCCTCAACCTGACTCATTTGGAAACCGTAAGTTTTCTAAAGTCTGTGAGTCAGTATATTTTCTGCAAAAAACTTCATTGTGCCTTTTTATTTAAATTCCACATGTAAGTGATAGCATTTGCTGTTGGTGTCTCATTGTCTGACTAACTTCACTTAGCACAGTAATTTCTAGGTCCATCCATGTTGCTGCAATTGCCATTATTTCTTTCCTTTTAATGGATGAGTAGTATTCCATTGTGTGTATGTACAACTTTTTCCTTATCCACTCTTTTGTTTGTTGATGGACATTTAGGTTGTTTCCATGTCTTGGTTATTGTATATAGTGTTGCAATGAATACTGGACTACATGTGTATTTTTGACACATGTTTTTTTTTTTTCCTGGATAAATGCCCAGAAGTTGGAATGCTGGATCAAATGGTAATTCTATTTTTAGTTTTCTGAGGAATCTGCATACTGTTTTCCAAAATAGTTGTACCAATTTACATTCCCACTACCAGTGTTATAGGTTTCCCTTTGCTCCACACCCTCTCCAACACTTATTGTTTGTACTTGTTTATGATGGCCATTCTGGCTGATATAAGGTGGTACCTCAGTGGTTTTGATTTACATTTCTCTAATAATTAGTGATGTTGAACATTTTTTCATATTTTTTTTTGCCATCTGTATGTCTTTTTTGGAGAACTGTCTCTTTAGATCTGCCCATTTTTTGAATTTTTTTTTTTTTTTTTTTTGGTATTGAACTGCAGGAGTTTATAGATTTTGGAGATTAATCCCTTCTCAGTTGCTTCATTTGTAAATATTTTCTCCTATTCTGTATGTTATCTTTTTGTTTTGTTTAGGATTTCCTTTGCTATGCAGAAACTTTTAAGTTTAATTAAGTCCCATTGGTTTATTTTTGTTTTTATCATCATTACTCTAGGAGGTGGATCTGAGCAGATATTGCAGTGGTTTATATTGGAAAGTGTTTGGCCTATGTTTTCCTCTAAGAGTTTTATAGTGTCTGGTCTTATATCTAGATCTTTAATCCATTTGAGTTTATTTTTGTGTATGATGTTAGGAAGTGTTCTAATTTCATTCTTTTACATGGGGCTGCCCAGGTTTCACAGCACTACTCATTGATGGGAATGTCTTTTCTTTATTGTAATTTCTTGCCTCCTTTGTCATAGATTAGTTGACTGTAGGTGTGTGGGTTTAATTCTGGGCTTTCTATCCTGTTCTGCTGATCTGTGTTTCTGTCTTTGTGCCAGTACCATACAGTTTTGGTGATTGTTGCTTTGTAGTAGAGTCTGACATCAGGGAGCTCTATTCCTCCAGCTCCATTTTTCTTTCTCAGGATGTCTTTGGCTATACTGGGTCTTTTGTGCTTCCAAACAAACTTTAAAATATTTTGTTCTAGTTCTGTGAAAAATGTCCTTGGTATTTTGATAGGGATTACATTTAATCTGAAGATTGCCTTATGTAGTATATTCATTTTGACAATATTGATTCTTCCAATCCAAGAGCATGGTATGTTTCCATTTTTTTTGTGTCATCTTTGATTTCCTTTAGCAGTGTCTTACAGTTTTCAGAGTGCAGATCTTTTGTCTCTTTAGTTAGGTTTATTCCTAAGTATTTTATTCTTTTTGATGTGATCATATATGTGATTGTTTCCCTAATTACTATTTCTGATCTTTCATTGTTAGTATACAGAAATGCAGTCAATTTCTGTGTATTAATTTTGTATCCTGTGACTTTGCCAAATGTATTGATAAGCTCTAACAGTTTTCTTGCAGTGTATTTAGGATTTCCTAGGTATAGTATCATGTCAAGTGCAAATACCGATAGTTTTACTTCTTCCTTTCCAATCTGGAATCCTTGTATTTCTTTTTCTTCTCTGATCACCATGGTTAGGACTTCCAAAACTATGTTGAATAGTAGTGGCAATAGCAGAAAAAAAAAAAAGAACATTCAAAGTCTTCCTTTTGGAAACTATCCCTTACATTTAACATACTTATGTATATTTTTTCCTAGAAATATTTAAAGGAAATAACAGTTCTACCATTCAACACATAGAGCTTTAACATATTTCAACAACTTATTCACTATTTTCCAAACAAGTTTTAGTTGAAGACTTTCCTTTTTTAAATAGCTTACCATGCTATTTTTATTTTTAAATTCAATTAATTTTATTACATTTATGGTTGTACAACCATCTTTGCAACCTAATTTTAGAACATCTCCATCCAAAACCACTAGTCCATCCATTCCTCCAATCTGTCCCCTTTTGTAAACATAAGTTTTTCAAAGACTGTGACTTTCAGTTCTGCAAATAAATTCATTTGTCCATTTTTTTATATTCCACATATAGTGATAGTATATGGTGTTTGTCTCTCACTGTCTGACTAACTTCACTTAGTGGTGTTGATTTCTAGCTTCATCCATGTTGCTGCAAGTGCCATTATTTCATTCTTTTTATGGCTGAGTAATATTCCATTGTATATATGTATCATATTTTCTTTATTCACTCCTTTGCTGATGGACATTTAAGTTTCTTCCATGTCTTGGCTATTGTAAATAGTGCTGCAATGAATACTGGGATACATGTTTCTCTGGATAGATGCCCAGAGTGAGATTGCTGGATCATATGGTAGTTATATTTTTAGTTTTTTGAGGAATATCCATAATGTTTTACATAGTGGTTGCACCAATTTACATTCACACCAACAGTGTAAGAGTGTTCCCTTTTCTCCACACTGTCTCCCACATTTATTGCTTATAGACCTTTAGATGATGGCCATTCTGGCTGGTGTAAGGTTGTACCTTACAGTAGTTTTTGTTTGCATTTCTCTAATAATTAGTGATGTTTGGCATGTTTTCATGTGATTTTTGGCCATCTGTATGTCTTTTTTGGAGAAATGTCTGTTTAGATTTTCTGCCCATTTTACAATTTTTTTGGCATTTCCTTTTTTTGATGCAAAAATAAGCTAAACATATTTTGGGAGTTCCCACAAAAACAAATCTGACTAGGAACCATGAGATTTCAGGTTTTATCCCTGGCCTTGCTCAGTGAGTTAAGCATTGCTGTGAGCTGTGGTATAGGTCACAAATGTGGCTCAAATCTTGCATTGCTGTGGCATAGGTTGGCAGCTGTAGCTCCAATTCGACCCCTAGCCTGGGAATCTCCATATGCCATGTGTGGCTCTAAAGAAGCAATAATAATAATAATAATTAAAAACAATTAAACATATTTTGGTATCACTAATCAATTTGATTTCCTAAGATTGTTTGTCAAATTTTAAGGCCTTCCATTCTTCCCTGGATATTATACCTTAATTTATAATTCTTCTCTTTGACTATAAATTTTTATTTGGTGAGATTTGTAAATAATATTTTTCTAGTGTTTGTATGAAGATATCAGGAAAAATTTGCATTAACTTGGGAATTAGAGTTGCCTGACAACCAAGTGACATGATGTCAGCTATGCAAAAACAAAATGACTGATTTCAGTTCAGAGCAAGAATCAATAATCCTGGCCCAAGGCAGACAACTGTCTTCCCAATTTTGCATTCCAATTTGACAGGTAATCTGGGGAGTTGATAGTGGAAAAATTGGGCAGATTATTTTTTAACTAAGATTGGTGAATTCTGTCAGAAGTTATCATGACTTCAATATCTCTCAAGTTGGTGTTCTGAGATAAGACTGGTAAAAGCCAGGCAGAGATCTATTTCTTAGAGGGGCCTGAGAATTCAGGAAATCTATCCCACCAGTTCTCCAAAACTGAGATTCATGTCAAAGCCCATTTGTCAAAATAAGAGCATAGACCAGGGTTACTCTTCACAGCAACCTTCAACTGCAGAAGGTCTAAGGATATCAAAAAAGCTGACCACATAAAGGCTCAACAACGGGGAACTAAATACAAAATTTGGCTTTATGATTTTGTCAAAGGTTTCTTTCTTTCTTTCTTTCTTTCTTTCTTTCTTTCTTTCTTTCTTTCTTTCTTTCTTTCTTTCTTTCTTTCCTTCCTTCCTTCTTTCTTCTTTCTTCCCTTCTTCCTTCCTTTCTTTCTTTTTTTATGTGTGTGTTTTGCCACACCCCTACAACAAGCTGAAGTTCCCAGGCTAAGGATGGGATCAAACTCAAACCACAGTAGTTACAATGCTGTATCCTTAACCCACTAGGCCAACAGGGAATTCCTCAAAGCTCCTTTCAAATTTAAATGTTCTCTTCCATCAGGATGTCTTCTGTAATGAGGACATGTGGCATGTCTGGGCCTTGAGAAGTTAAATCCTGTATTTGAAAAGTTTTAAGTACCTTAAACATGAAAACAATTATATGATCTAAAACTAGATTTAACATTACAGTCTTACTTTATATAAGGTAGTATATATAGTACAGAAAATTTACTATCCACTATATATCACACATCATATGCTATCATGTATTTTTAAGCAGATTGTTAAGATGATATCCTTTTACCTAAAACTAAACAGATCATTCACAGCAAAACATGTTTTTAATGTAAATTTATATTAAACATGACATGTTGATGGTTAGATGTCAAGATACTAATATTAATTTTTATTTTAAATTTGGCAAATGGAGTATTAATCAAAATATTGATCAGAATATTGATCTGGATTTCCACACAGAATATTGATCAAAACTGAATGTAACTTCATAGCTGAGGATAGTCAAGATTTTTTTACCAAAAATTAAATAGAAAGAAATAATATACCCTAAGGTTTCTGAACTGTAACATTGCTCCCAGATTTTAAAGCGTAGTTTTAAACAAAGAATAAAAAGACATTACTTTGCATTATTATTTTCTTGAACTTCAAAGGTAAAAATCATCTTCAAACAGCACAAGATTTAAGTTTTAAAAATTCTTTTTAATCTTTCCTATAGTTCTGTTAATCAATAGCTGTAACGTTAACATAGTGCTGGAAGAGTCAGCAGTAAAAAAATACAATGAGAATTTATAGTATTTATGGTCTCTGGAAAGTTTTGGGTCTATATTTCCAACTAAATACAAAACCAGTGAAATTGGAATCAAAAGGTTAAATGGTGTAAATGTCATCTTTTTAAGTTCACTGACATTTTTGTTTGGTTTTGGTTTTTTTGGCTGCACCTATGGCATATGGAAGTTTCCAGGCCAGGGATGGAATCTGAGCCACAGCTGTGACCTACACCATAGTTGTGGCTATGCCAGATTCTTAACCTATAAACAGGGCTGGGAATAGAACCTGTGTCTCAGCAGCAACCTGAGCCACTGCAGACACAATGCTAGGATCTTAACCCACTGTTCCACAGAAGGAACTCCTTAGTGATATTTGTTTTAAAGGCACTGTTTACAACATTCTCTTCAGGAAATCATTTTATCAATGTATTTTGTTTTCACTTTCTTTTTTCTCTCCAAATTTTAGCATGTTTTTACCATTAAAATTACCATTCACTTGTTTTTGATTATGAAAAAAATATATTAGTATGCTGAAGAACTTCTCACTTTTAAAGCATAAAATGTGATAGAATGAATGTTCCTTCGCAAATTATGTCAGTCGTTCAACAATAACTTTATACATTGAGTACCTATAAATTTAACAGCATTTCAGGTGTATGGAGGAAGGGTTACAAAGGCCAGTAAGATTTGACCAATAATTTTAATCAATATTTTCAACTAAACAGGGAAGTTCCCATTTTGGGTCAGCAGAAATGAACCTAACTAATATTCATGAGGATGCAGGTTTGATCCCTGGCCTTGCTCAGTGGGCTAAGGATCTGGCATTGCTGTGAGCTGTGGAGTTAATTGCAGGTGAGGTTCAAATCTGACATTGTTGTTGCTGTGGTGTAGGCCAGCAGCTGCAGCTCCAATTCAACCTCTAGCCTGAGAACTTCTATATGCTACACCTGTGGCTCTGAGAAAATTTAATATATATGTTATATTTTCAAATAAAAAAATTATACTATTTTCCATTTGTCATAAATAAATAATTTATTTAAATCATTATAAGATCCCATCACACCCCTATAAAATGGGTGTCTCTTGCAGGATATTAAAAATGTATATATCTAAATACCTTGCAACTAATGAAATATGGAATACTGTGGAGTCTGAAACCAAAACTCACCTAGTTTTTTTTGTATCCTCATTTCAATTAACATTAAACTATAACATAGGCAACTAATAATCTTTTAAAATACAATTTTAATAACCTCGTATTAATCTAACATTATTCTGCCACAGTTTATTAAAAATTCTAATCATTATTCTTATATTTTCCAATATACCAATTATTGCTTTCTTGAACATCATGCACTCCATTTAATATTTCCTTATGATAAAAATTTTTGTGCTTATAAATCTTTATAATCAAAAATTATACTACCATCATTATACGTAATACTCTGAACTGACACATATTTCTAATCTAAAACTTTTTTGCATAAAACATTTTTATTTTCTTTCTTTAGGAAGAATATTTAGATAAGGCATTTTCTGAACCTACCATATCTCAGAAATATTTTATCTACAGAGTAACTGGGTCACATTTATGTTCCTCTATAAATGTTATTCAATTTTCTTCTGACATTTTAGTGTCACTGATATTTCTGAGACCAACCTCATGTCTGTTCTTATCCTTCCTCTAATAAACATTTATTGAGCATTCACAGGGTGCTAGGTGCTGGTAAACAGTAACCAAGGTGGCAGGATTATTACCCTTATAGACATTTTTGTCATGTAGATTTACCTTTTATAAGGAGCTACATTTTTTTCAGCCTACATCTTTGGAAAAATAGTATTTACTTTTCTTCTAAACATTATTTATCTTAAATTCATTGTTATTAAGAAGATTTCATCTGGTCTTCCAAACCTCATGAATTTCTAATGGCTACCTCTTGGGCTATGTTGAAGAATTATGAGACTGAATTTTTTGGGAAAAGAGTCCATGATTAGTTCAGTATAATATGCCTCATATCTACTGAGTGTTCTCCAGTGAAAGTTAAGGAAGTATTTCCTCAATAATCTTCCTAGATCTTTTATGTGTGTGTCTTTTTGTCTTTTCTAGGGCTGCACTCATGGCATATGGAGGTTCCCAGGCTAGATGTCTAATCAGAGCTGTAGCCGCCAGCCTATGCCAGAGCCAGAGCAATGTGATCCAAGCTGGATCTGCGATTTACACCACAGCTCATGGCGATTTACACCACAGCTCATGGCAATGCCGGATATTTAATCCATTGAGCGAGGCCAGGGATTGAACCCACAACCTCATGGTTCCTAGCCAGATTTGTTAACCACTGAGCCACAATGGGAACTCCAATCTTCCTAGATCTTGGTGTCCATTTCAATTAGCAACCTCTTTTCTCCTCAGGTCACCTTTCCTATTATTTCATTCTTTTAAATCATTCTGTTCTTTTCTTTGAAATATACAGATTTTATACATATCTCTCTCTATGGTCTGCATACCTTATATCTTACCTTTTCTTATTTTTATCTCTATCTCTTCCTTTCTGTTTTTGGGAAATTTTTCAGAAGTATCTTCTATACTCAATAGCCTTTCTTCTTTCTCTCCATAATCACCCATTATGATGACTTTTGTTTTATTCATTTGTTAATGAATTACTTACTTTGCCTATCAGTCAGTGTTGGCAGGAAATGTATGGCATTCTTAAATATGGCATGTTTAGGAAAAGTTTTCAGAAGAGACGCATGTTTGATCTATTAGAAAACCACAAAGAAAAGTGGATCCTCTGGCACTAATAATAGCAATATGCTATTCCTCTACTGCACCTGAAGTGAAACAGCAGTTACCAAAACCTGAAGCCAGAGACAGTCAGGGGGAGTGAGCCATCAGGTTATTACCTAATGGTTAAGAGCAGCAGAAAGCTCATAGCAACACCACAGGGAGTGAGCCAAAGAATAATCAGTATAAAAGTCTTTTAGAATAAAAATATAATCCTCTACAGAAAGAATATAAAGGTAAAAGACCAACCGTGTGAAATAACTTTATATTAACATGATATGGAAGAATTGAGACCAAATATATTAAAATACTAATAAATCTAAATGAGTTTATCTCAGTAAGAAAAAAAAAATATCAGACTGGTATACACAAACAACCCCAATACTTTACTGTGTACATGAGACACATCTAAAAATACAGTGATGCATAATGGCTAAAGTTAAATGATTGGGAAAATATACCAGGAAAATATGATAAAAAGAAAGGGCAATGATTCTGGAATCAAGCAAGACTTGCAGTCAAAAAAGTATTAAAGAATGTAAGACTGAAAGATTTAAACAATGAAAATACTGGAATTTCTTAAATTTGAATTTAAGATAAACAGTGGATATTTTAGTATACTGATATTCCTTGCAACATTTTTAGCACTACTTAAAAATCATCCATTGTTTATATGAAATCTAAGTTTAACAGGGATTCATTTATTTTTCTAGTAATCTTACCACTTTCCTAGTAAAAAGCAGTTTCCTGAACAAGCCCAATCTCTGGGGTATCATTGTAAATGACATTGTTTTTGTCTCTCACTGACACTTTCACTGACCTGTTTTTCCAATAGGTGTTACTATAGACCAATAGTTTCTAATTCCTAGAGGATGGCAGCTAGAGAAATAAGAACACATAAGAAGACTTGACGGACCTGATTGATACTATGCTGGTCATGAGCATCATTCTTAAAATATGTTCAAAACTGACTAATCATTTCAGTCATGGTTTCTTCGAAGATCTGCTTGTCATATTTAGCTATATCTCCATTACAGTTTCTTTGGCATGGTGTATGCATTTCATTTCAGGCTGGAAATTACTCCTTCTTTGGCTTGTAGGAGTATAGAAGCACCTTAAATGATAACCTTAAAGTTATCGCTGCTGATTTTTCTTTGCCCCTCCAGGGGATATTTATAGATATAATCCAAAAAAAATTGCAGGTAGCTGATATCTATACCATAGGAAGGGTCATACCTTCTTTGCTCCCATTAATTCTGGGAGGCTAACTACCTTTCCTTCACTCAGGCATAACAATAGCTAGACAGATCATTTCTGGCCTTTTAGATTTTCTAGGGGGAAACATATATCATTTCACTGTTCTTTTTGTGGCAAGGACACATGCTGCACTCTCTGAATGTATTCCACAAAGGCTTTCTCTAATTCTTTCTAATCCTTCTCTTATATTTTGTGTATTGAAAATATGTTTGAAACATATATAACACCTTTTAAAAACCAACACAAAATATTTAAGAATTACCTAATGATATAACCTCAAGCTACAAGATTTGAAAGAATATAATTAACAGCTTACAACATGGCTCTATAATTTGACTCACTATTTCCAGTGTTTCAAATGAAAGGCTTCCAAAAGATTAAAGCACTCATTATGAAGTGTCAGCTTTTCTCAAGAATTTTTTTTTAATTGTAGGTAAAAATGAAAGTATAATCAGGTGCTATTTTGTAAATACTATTTTTATTATAGAAATAAATGTTTATTACAGCAATATTGAAAATATGGAAAAAAACAAAACAGGAAAACCAAAATACATATAAATTATCCTTACTACAAATTACCATAACATCCACTTTAGTTTGTACTTTTCTATCATTTTTTCTAGGTACAACTGTGCATATTCTATACAATGATACATATACTGTATATGTGCTACAATCTACATCTTTAACTTAATTACAGAGCACAAATATTTCTCACTCCATTAAATAATCTTTTTCATCAAATTAACATTTCAATATATAGTATCCTATAATTTATGTGCTCATTCTTCTGTTTTAGTCATATCACAAATAACACAGTGATGAATAATTTTGTGGTCCAAACTTATGCAGTTTTTCTGGTTTCCTTAAGAAAAATTCATAAGAGCTAATGTCTGGGTTCAGTGGCTTAAAAAGTTTTAAATCAACTTATATTATGAATCATCAAATATCAGATTTCAGTTAATCTGCTTCCTTATGGTAGAAATATTTTCTATAATGGGGATTTTATTTTATTTTTTTTATAAGAACACAAATACAAGTTGAAAAACATTATCTTTTCCATTGAAAGTTTCCTCTCATGGTATTAGTCATTTTTCAATTTATCTTTCTTTTACTGTAGTTCTCTTTTTATTTACTTATTTATTTAAAGTAATTGTGTGCATGCTCAGTATAGCTGGAGATACATCTATTGGAGAAAAAAAAGAACTAAATTTTGCTAATTGCACATGAATTATTTGTAGAGAATATAAAATAGTCTTCATTTTTTTGATGTTTTCTTCTGGTAGTATAATTATCCTTTCTTTTTTTGTTTGTTTCAGTATCAGATCAAATCAGCTCTAAAATATTTCTTGAGACTATTCCTAGATATTTTACTGTTAGCTAATTATAAATTAAACTATAAAGTTTATTTTCTGACACTGCTTTTACCATCTTTTTTAACTGGGAATTTTTCCTCACTAATGCAAGTAAAGGAACTGAGTGTTATTCAAAAGGTTATATGCTATTATATAAAATATAATAGTTTCCCAGAGAAAACTGACTAGTAACCCTGGCATTCTCACAGTTTTCAATCTTGTTATAAAAGAATGATATACTTTTAATGGTGTTTGCAATTCTACTTAATTTGCATGTTATATAAAGTGTGCAAAATGAAATTGCACTTTTTTGATAAAATGCATAAAATGTTGAGTTTGCCCAGCTATACATGAAAACCAAATATGACCTCTTGAGATAATTAGTGATATTTCTTCATATTCTGTCAAGATATAGGACTAGTGAGATAGAAAACATTCAGGTTCTACCCAAAGAGCCCTGAGGGTCTTTTTGTAATGCTAAAAACAGAAAATATGTTATTGAGACTGACAAATCATGAAATTCTAATAGCAGCAGTGAGGATAGTCTTTTTTGAAGATAAGAAAATAAACTGGTAAAAGCCTATTAATAATAGAATTATTAATGAAAAGAAGTAAACCTTTTTTGAGAGGCCATTCAAAATCCTACTTTCCCAGAACCTTAATAAAAATCATATGTGTGTTTAAGAAACAGTTTACAATTATAATTTAATTGTTAGAGCCATGGTCCACTCAGAATATATATATATATATTCTTTTCTAGTATACTGTTTTAATTCCTTTGTTGTTGTTGTTTTTTCTTTTCATGTTGTGTTCTTAGTAGTTTCCCTGAGAGTTACAATTCACATATTAATTTATAATTTGTTTCAGATAAAAGTCATTTTAATTTCAATAGTATACAAAATCTTTGCTCCTGTATAATCTCAGGCTCTCCCTCCTCCTTTATGCTATAATTGTCATACAAATAACATCTTTATATGGTAGTTACATTATCAAGTATATCAAAAACTATTCACTATCTTCTGGCATTTTTTTATTGTCAATAAAACTCTTATCATCATATTATTTGTCCTTTAAATGGTAATTATTTTGCTATTTTGTCCGAGATTTGTTTATTTTTTCAGGGCTTCATTCAAAATGAAGCACTCTGGCATAATATTCCCTAAAAGATACTGTTTTTTTAATATGTAATTTGGAGGCTTTTTTTCTTCTTAAAATTTTAGTAACATTTTTCTGACGCATATCATAGCATTTGTTCTGTTTCATTGATTTCATTTTCTTTTTTGTTGACGTATTACATATATATGTTTAATTTTAATTATCTTTATCTGACACTTTATTTCAGAATTTTTATTTCTTTTGTTTCTTGGTGTTTAAATTGTCTTTTTATATTATCTTAAGGCTGTGTAACTTTTAGTTTAGTGTTTTATTTCTGAAATGATTTTTTCAAATTTCTTATCTTCCTTTAATTCTATCACTTTATCTATGAATTTTCCTAATTCTGATTTACATTATTGTTTTATGTTTTGGATCACTTTTGGCTTGCTTTGAAATATTAAGTTTGAAATTTATATGTTTTATGTGCATATATTGGTAGCATGATCTCACTGTCTATAGTGGACAATATTCCACTCCTTATCCTTACTTTTGGTACAACAACTTTATGTGAATCACATGATTTTATAAATTATATTAGCTTTCAAAGACTTCCAGATCTAAAAATAAATTTTCCAGCTCTTCTACTCTAGTAATCTTTCTAGATTAGTTGAAGTAAGTAGGTAACAGTATATGATTCACATTTCCTGAGCTGTTTTACAGATGCTAAAATCCCCACCAAATGGAAGAAGTTAACTATTTGATGACAATGATCACATAGCTCTATACCTATTGGCACCTAAAGATTAATAACTTTAACCCCTGTGACACTAACCTGATACTTCAACATCAGCCAATTAGAGGCTTGTGCACAGACTCATCACACACATTTTGACTCCTTTCTCTTACCTTGCCTTTAAAAATGCCTCCTTGAAACATACCAGGGAGTTCAGGTGTTTTGAGCATTAATACTGCCCTGGACTCTTTGCCTGGTACCTTATAATAAACACTATAGTTCCCTTCACCATAACCTGACATCAGTAGACTGACTTTACTGCACTCAGGTGAGTGGACCCAAGCTTGGTTCTGAAACAAAATTTGTTGCTTAATTTTTTTTTTTTTTTTGGTAAGATATGATCTGTGTATGTGGGTATTCTGCCTTTTTGTGGGAAATGTTTGGAAATGTTCCAAAAATAGTCACTATCATCATCACCTTTGAAATCAAGCAGAACCCCGTGGGACTCCTGGACATGGATATACATAATATCTTTGAACTCTTCTGTAGAACTAAAACCCCCAACAGGACCTACTATTTTGGCTCAGTAAGTTAAGGACCTGACTTGTATCTGTGAGGATGCAAGCTTGACCCCTGGCCTTGCTCAGTGGGTTAAGAATCTGGCATTGCCATAGACATGGCCAAGGTTTGCAGATGCATCCCATATCCAGTGTTGCCACGGCTGTGGTATAGACCCCCGGTGCAGCTCCATTTTGACAACTAGCCCAGAAACTTCCACATGCTGCAGGTGCAGTCATAAAAAGAAAACAAACAAACCAAATCAACAAATGGAAGATGTTAAGTACTTGATGAAAAATTCTTAATTCCAGAGAGAAGATCACAGTTTGATAACTTTGATTCACAGAAACTTATCAGAAGAATATCTGATGCCAGAATAAAGGAATTCAGGCCCTGCACACACCTGATCCTTATGAGACATCCTGCCCTTGAACCATTGCTATAAAACTCCTCATCAAATCCTCCAGGGGGCAGTGAGGAGGCACACAATTTTTGAAAGCAAGCCCAGTGTGTCCCCCTTTGCCTGGCAAAGCAATAAAGCTATTCTTTTCTCCTTCACCAAAAACTCTGTCTCTGAGATTCAATTTGGCATTGATACACAGAATTCAGTTTTCAGCAACAAATTTGTCAACCATGAGGGGGCTGAAAATGCTGAGACCCCACTCATACCCCGTCTACAATTCCATCAGTTGGAAATGTGAAACAGGGATGGAAGGTAGAAGAGGGTTCACACTCACAGGTATGAAGGCTATCTTCACCTTGAGGATATTTCTCTATTCCTCCTGCACATACTGACCCAAAATTCCTACTCCAAAGAATTATTTTAGGGAGGGAGGAAATACACACCTAGACATTGTGACATCTCTGCCAAGTCCTCTGGCATGACCTCTAAGGACCCTTCAATCTTGTCCTCTGGGGAATTTTTTGTTCATGTCTAGGGATCCTCCATTTTGTAAATCCCATCTGAAAGGCATACCATTTGGATTAAGGTCACAGGCCTAGTGTGACTTGGTATCCATTCTGAGCTCTGGACTCTGTTCTGTTTTTCTGGTCTGAGGCTTCCACTGATGGCAAGGCTTCTGGCGTTTCCAGTCCACTCATGAGTCCACTTATGACTGAATGTGGGAGATACTCCTTCTTAGTTTCCATCTGATAGATCCCTGGAAAAATTCTGGCAGGCCGGTCAACCTGTAGCTACAAACACATGACTGAAAGGGAATTAAATTCTACTGTAATTCCATTTGGCCAATGTATAATCTTGAAAATGAGGAAAGACAGTTTTTGAATGGTAGCCTAAATTATTACACTATTCCTCAGTTAGAATTGTTTTTTTCACAGGAATAGAAAAGGCTGGTAATTATCTCCACTCCATCTCAGCTAGCCACTCTGGGTTCACTCCTTTGTGGGAATTAAGCTACTCTGGGCCAGCCACTCTGGGTTTCTTTGCATTTAGGTGATCCATAATTGCTTTTAATATCTCTGGTATCTTTGATTAAGGAAAATTTATTGTCTCATAATGACCCATGATCTTATTTGTTCAAGTGTTTTGAAACTTTTTGATAAACTTCTGAAATACCAAATTTCAGTTAAAAGTCTTTTGACCTCCAGATAACTTTGGGATGGTCCAGGGAAACCCTTAGACATCTTAGAGAAATACTAAATTAACCAGGAGTATTTTCTACGTATGTTAAACTACATGAAGAGCATTATCACAGGAGTAATAAACCTATTTAGATTACACTGTAGGTAAATGTCATTAATATAGACATTCTAGAAATTATATGGATCTCTAAAATTTGGATATATCCTGACATATAAGGCTAAAGTCTTAATTCTGATTATGTTTCTTTACCAATGCCATTTTAATCAGATGCTTAATCATGCCCTCTTAAGTCTTTGTGACATTTATTTGTGTCAGTTATTGTTGTACTCTGTTGCCTTTGAGAAAGTTCTTTATATTCAAGGTTTATAAGTATAGTACTTGGATAAATTTCAGACAATACCTCTGGAATGAGTTTAAAAATTACAAAATCCTGAAGAAAATATGATGGCTTCCTAAAACAGATAACAAAATGGATTATTTACAAAATGAATGAACTGATGAGTATGGTTATAATTTGTTTTTCTGGAATATTACTGCTTTTAATCTGCATTTTCCAGACATAGGGAAGCCCTTCCCCTCAATCTCCTTATGATTTAGAACAATCGGGTAAATTATACCTCTGTGGGCAAAATTGAAATATTTTTCTCTTCTCTCTGCCTTCTACCTCTAGAAATTTGAGACTCTTGGGTTCTGAACAGTCTAAAAAACCTGTCTCTTGGCATCTGCAAGAATCTTGATATTCTGGGAAGTTCAAGAAAAGAGAAATCCAACAAAGCAGAATCTGATGGCAAGCCTTTGTCATAGTTTTCCTGAACTTGAGATCACTATCATAGACTCCAGGATTTGGAATTCAGTTATATTTCAGATTCAGTATCCATTCCCTCAAATTAAAGAAGGACTATGCCCCATTTCAGGAGGAAGAAGCCAGAGAAGTTATTGTCCCATTCTGTGAAAGACATGGGAATGGTTAAAAGTGGGGGGGGGGTTAAAATCAAGTCCCCCTAAAACTGAGTTCCTCGGCTGAGTTTATGAGTAATGTCTCTATCCAAAATGAGTATTCTTGTCCAACATCTGTTCTCCTCAAGACTGAGCAATATCAGAGAAAAGAGGGGGATGAAAATTATAAAGACCCTGTGTATGACTGCTGGAAATAGATATACATAATACCCTTGAGCTCTCCTGCAGAACTAAAACCCACAACAAATGGAAGATGTTAACTATTTGATGAATCCTTCATTTCAGAAAGGTCACATTTAGATAACCTTGAACTACAGAAGTACATTTGGAGATCACCTGAGACTGGATTAAAGGAATACAGGTCCTGTACACAACCTGATACTTATCAGCAATCTTGCCTTTGAAACTTTGCTGTAAAATTCCTCACCTGGAGTTCCTGGTATGGCTCAGTGGAAATGAATCTGACTAGCATCCATGAGGACACAGGTTCAATCCCTGGCCTCACTCAGTGGGTAAGGAACTGACATTGCCATGAGCTGTGGTATAGGTCACAGATGTGGATTGGATCCTAAATTGCTGTGGCTGTGACATAGGCCAGCAGCTATAGCTCCAATTTGACCCCCAAGCCTGGAAACATCTATATGCTGTGGGTGCAGCCCTAAAAAGGACAGAAAAAAAACAAAAAAAAATCCTCACCAAATCCTGCAAGGAGGGGGAGACAGAGATTTTGAAGGCATGAACCCACTGTGTCCCTTTTTGCAATAAAGCTATTCTTTTTCTTTTGACCCAAAACTCTGTCTCTGAGATTGAATTTGGTGTTGTTGCACAGACAGTGGGTTGCAGCAACACTTTTACAAAATATACCTTGTTTATAGACTTTTTTTTTCCATTCATAATCTTTGTCATGAGACATGTTTCTACAATATTTTCTTAGCCTCTTTGCTGAAAACTCCATCTTGTCCTGCTTTACTTTACCCATCTTCCTGCTTGGAAAACAGTTGCAGTGCTGACTTAATGACTTAAGCTTAAGAACAAAGACATAAAGGCACAAGTTATTCATAGGGTCAGCTGAATGAGGACTTAATGTGTTGGTATAGGCACCTGGGACCTGTGCAGATTGGCAAGCCATTTGCACAGCTTGGTATGTCTTCTTAAGAATAAAAGGAAAGAGGAGCCTCATGGCCCCAAGGGGTTTAGCAGGATATGCATTAGCAAGGAGAACAAAGGTGCAAACCTAGGCATGCTAGGTTGCTGCAGATAGGCATGCCATCTGCAAAAGCACCATGGTAAGTCTCTAGATGCTATGCATAGATAGCTGATGCCAAGCTTCCTCAAATGCTAATGATTGTTAAATGCCTAAAGATCAGAATAAAAGCTTAATCAGCAACTGGCTATGTGACTTTTAAAATAACTTAAACTATATCCTGCACCTACAACCCCCTTCTCACTTGACATAATCCTAAAGAATACAATAAAAACAGTGTGGTTTCTTGAGGTGGTATTCTTTGTCCCTGAGACCTTGAGTCCCTTGGGTTCCCACCTTTACTTAAGATAAATGTCTCTGTGTCTTGTTTTATGTTAACTTTTTTTCTTAAGTTTCACAGCACCCGTTCTTCAGCCAATCCTGCTGAGCTGGTCTTGGCAGATCTTTACTCTGAATACTCCAGAAATTGTCCTCATAGAGTCTAGCTTTCAGAGTTATAAATATGGAGAACATGATGCCAATATTTTTTTTCTCTTTTCTTTAAGTTTTTTGTTTCCATGTGTAAGATTAGAAATTTTTTATTAAAGGAAAATACTTCACCTGCATGTCTATATGTACTTAGTCTCCTTTAATTCATAACACCTGTTATTCAATGTATCTTTTTTTTCCCTACCCTTCTCAGGAAAATTTGAATTGTATATATGAAAATAGAATTAGAACAGAAAAAAGAAAGATAATACCTGACAGAACTTACATTAGCTCTCAAGGCTGCACAGACATAAAACATATTCTGTAAGGATGATAAAGAAAAATGTAAATTATTAAGATATCTTAACATATCTTTCTTTTATCTTTACATGTAAAGTGAATTTTGTGTTCATTGATGATTTTTCATTTATTGTGTCACATTCAGTCTGCTCTTTTCTCTAATTCTGCATCCCCTGGCTCTGTCTTCTAGTATCTCATCTCTTCCTTTATTTTCCCTTTCACATGAATGTGAGAAACATTCCTTGATTTGCTCTTTTAATGTTTTGTTTGTTTTTTGCAGCCTGTGAATTGAAGTTTGGCACTTGCCACCAGTCTATACATGGATTAAAACATGAGCCACGCAGCTGCCAACCCACAGCACACCCTAAAAAGATTTCAAGGTGAAGACCAGGAGTGAGGTTCTCTGTGCTCTGGGGAAGAGCAGATCTTCAGATATTTTTAGGAGAAAATTTTGTGAACCTGATTCTTGCATCTCCTCATATCTAGAAAAATACTAAAATCCATCATAATGACTGACATCTGAGACTAGTAGCAACTTTCACAAGACTAGCAACAAAGTTCTGTAAAATGTGAGCATGGCTGCATGCACTTCCCCCTTCACCTTTATCATTTATATTCTGATATTTCCCCTTTGCTTTTTGAGGAAATATCTTGATATTTCCCCTTCGCTTTTTGAGGAAATATCTTGATATTTCCCCTTTGCTTTTTGAGGAAATATCTTGATATTTCCCCTTTGCTTTTAATATTTCAGAGCTGTCTGAAATATTGCTTCCTGGGCTATAGTGAAGTGGACAAAACTAAAGATGTTACAATCATCTGTGAATGCAGCTACTCCCAAGGGTGAGCAGGTGAGCACTGAGCGTACTCAGGAAATAAACTAAGAGTACTGGCCCATAGTGTTGCCAGAATTCAGCCTCTGACTGCCAGTGCTGAATTTAAATGCAGAGACAGAAATCTGTGCAAAGGAGAAAAAAAAATAGCTTTATTATTTTGCCAGGCAAAGGAGGGTCACAGCAGGACTTAAGGACTGTGCCCCCTCTTTAGAAAGAATTGAAAGGAGTTTTATGGTAAAAAGGAGAAAAACATGTTTTCAGATAGGAATCAGGATTGGGACAAACATGCATTCTTCTTTCTTTAGGGGAATCTTAGTCATCAAATCTGGAGTCAGGAGATGTTCATGATGGTGGTCTTCTGGGTTATTGCCTAGAATAACAGTATTTGCACAAAGGGCATATTGATCAGAGATTAGAACAAACTAGGAAAGTTCCTGAAGAACATCATGTGCTAATAATCTTTAACCCACAGGCAATTGTGTCTAATTTATTGTTTATGGGTGATGGTGTTTGGGATGCAATTAAGACGGACAAGGAAGGATTCTAAGCTTTTCAGTTTTAAAGTATTCATTTCTAAAAGAAGCATAAGGAATATATCTTTTCTTTCAGGAGGATGAGGTGCCCACATCAATAGCTGAGATGCAAATCAAAGGAGTGATTCCAATATGCCCAGAGACCTTTACATCTTCCCATAGAAACTGGTTTTCTATAAATCTTTTTCTTTATATCTGGTTTTCTGCATATCTATTTTTCCTACTACCTTCTGTTTGTTGCAAAAATTCCTATATGGCTTATCTCCCCCTCACCTCCTCAAAGAGGTTTTCTCAGGACTACCTGAAATGCTGTCTCCTGGGCTTAAGTTTTAATTTTGACTCAAACAAAACTTATCTCTCAACTTTCAGGTTGTGCATTGTTTTTTAAGTAAAAAATCCTCACCAATGTATTTTTAAAAAATCTTTCTTATTTGATATTGTTCACAAATTTTGCCTTCTAAATCTTATTATGTGTTCGATTTTTTGTTTATTTAATATTTAATTCTTACTGTTAAAAAACTCAGGTTTGACTGCTTGCTGCTCAAAAGCCAATATAGAAGACACTGCTGTTGATTGGAAAGGAAAGATTTCTTTATTTAGGAGGCTGGTAAAGTGGGGAGAAGACAGACTTCTGTAAAAGAGCCAATGCCAAAATTCCACTCTACCATGAAAGAATTTAACGGAAGAATCATTTGGGGAGGCTAAGTCTTAATTATCTTTTACATTGTGGAGACTTTTTTTCTTATTTGTAGCCAGTGAATTAGCAGGGAAGTGCCCCAGGAATCTTGTGCTTAGGCTGAAGTTACCATCCCCTACCTGGGTTGGGGCCTTAGTTCCTACAGAAGAACTCAAAGATGTGTTGCTATGTATATTCCTCCAACTAGGGTCCTGCCCTATCCTGTACTATTGTTTCTTGACTGCTCCTCTTTTTTTTTTTTCTGCATTCCCAGCCTGCTCTGATTAGCAACTGTTTGAATACACCCGTTGAAATTTTTTCAAATGGGACCATTTTCTCTGAATTTTGCTTTCCTAATTACTGAAGTTATTAACAAATTCCTTTCTTTTTCCTAGTAAAATGAAGTATTTTCAAAAGGTGTTATATATGGAACTAAGATATGTCAGATATTTTTCATAATTATCTGTTTAAATTATTAAAATCTGTACAAAGACAATTGATATTTTCCTCAGTTTGGCAGTTTAGAAAGCTCACATTCTTGAAAGAACTACAAAGCAAGCAACAACTGGATGAGATTACAGAGTAAAAAATTTTGTTGTCAAGGGAAATTCTTTTGCTTGTCTATTTTTATGCTTGTGCTCTTTGTGTACCTATGATTAATTGGGATATAACCATACCTTTCCCAAATGTCAAAACTACTCTCATTTGGAATCTCTCGAGTTCTCTTTTCCTTAAAATACTCTCTAGGTCAAAGTAAGCTGACTGCATGACTGTAGAATCCAGAAATTACCTCATGATCTCCCAACCAACATTCTGTGTTATAGTTGAAATTTTGTGGTATCCTGAGCTGGATGAGCCAGGTTGAGCAACTGAGTAGAACTCAAAATACCCATAAAGAAGAAGGAATAATACAGGAAGAGTTTCTGATGGGTAAATGGCTCTATTAATATTTTATGTAGCAATCAAATTTAGCAAGAGACTGATTCCTCTCCCCAGCTGGTGCATTGCCCCGTAAGACAATATATTCTTTTTTTTTTTTTAAAGTGCACCCATGGCATACGGAGGTTTCCAGGCTAGGGGTATAATTGGATCTGCAGCTCCTGGCCTACACCTCAGCCACAACAATGCAGGATCCCTGTCACATTTGTGACCTACACCACAGCCTGCAGCAACACCAGATCCTAAACCCACTGAGCAAAACCAGGGATCAAACCCACATCCTCACAGATCCTAGTCAGGTTCATTAGACACTGATCTATGAAGAGAGCTCCTGTCCCAGTCAATTCTTGACTGAATGTGAGCACTTCAACCAGAGTTCTGTGTGCTGCCATCCAGTGAATTTCCTGAAATTTAAATCTTATTTGATACTGGTACAATACAATTTTAAGAAACTCAGATTCTAAATTCTGGTTACCCATTAGATTTTAGAAGTTTGAATACTGATGTGCAGGCCCCACCCCAGACTAATTAAAATACAATGTGTATGGAATTTTGATTTTAAGAATTTTCTCTAGGTGATTCTAATATGTACTAAGATTAAGCATCAGTTTTTATACAGCCTATGTCTATGTTTCTTTTCCCTTGACAAGCTGTACAACAAAGTCCCATAATCTGAGTTTATCTGCAGAAAGGAGGTAGTAAAAGTGCCATCATGATAAAGGTGAAAACAAAACAAAACAAAAAGAAACAGTTTGATAAAGGGGTATCTATGTGTGGAAAGTTGGGACTATGTAGGTGCAATCCAGTCATATTCTCCTTGAGAGAGATATATTTGCCTGAAATAAGTTAATAATTCTTTATTAGATTCAATGAGTATAATGTATTGTTATAAATATTAAAGCTATCTTTACCTTTCTAGAAATGAAATGCTCTCAGATTATTAAAATGTTAAATTTTAAGTGACTCACTTTAAATGCAGCATGTATGGTACTTAATAAAGTAAGTAGGACTGGAGAAATAAAAGCATAATACCAAGGTACAGTTCCCATCCTCATGGGATTTATAGCCTACTTGTTTTTTGAGGGATTTTTTGGGGGGATACAACTGCAGCAAATGGAAGTTCCAAGATTAGGGGTCAAATAGGAGCTGTAGCTGCTGGCCATAGCCACATCCACAGCCATAGCCACAACAATGTGGAATCTAAGCCACATCTGCAACCTATGGCACAGCTTGTAGCAATGTTGGAGATTTAATGCACTGAGCAAGGACAGGGATCAAACCCATACCCTTTTGGATACTAGCCAGGTTTTTAATACACTGAGCTACAATGGGAACTCCAGGGCCTACTTTTTAAACTAGGGGAAAAACACATAAAGTGTTATAATTGTTATGTCCAAAACAGCATACACTTATCTCAGATTTTACGTTTGTATGTAAGTGGTTGGGAAGCAGGGAAGATTTGTGTGGAGATCAACAGAGTCCTAGTTATAAAAGTGCATAGTATGCAGAGCACCAAATAAAATAGAGGGCACCATGAAAACCAGGTAAACTCAGAAAACTTCTAGTTACAATAATCTCAGCTAATCTCTAACATCTCCCTGAGTCTCCTTTCCTCACACTTAAAATTGATTTGTCAATAATAGGCATGTGTAACGTCTATAGGAAATTATAAGAAGTATAATCATGTAATAATGTATGTGAAAGTAATCTGGTAATTATCAAGTGCTATATAGATATACTATAGCATTAATGTTACTTATAAGTGTGTGCTTTCTTATAATGTCATGGCTCCAAATTTGTTCATAACAAAGTATAGAAAACATGTTGGAAAACTCAGCAATTAAATATAACAGGAATGACATGTTGTATTTCAATAAGGTCTAATCATTTAATTCAGAGTTGTGTTCATCTTGCCTTTGATTTTCACAGTGTAGTCAAATTCACTTTTTTTGGTAATTGATAGAGTGATATATGATCCCATCTCTCATACTTTCTCAGAGGGAACAATTCAGCTGTTCCAGCCTCTAGGAGGAAAGAGGACCATATGGAGAATATTATAGATTCTTCAGTTCATTCTACATCTCTGCTTCTCATGTGAAAGTGTTCTGAACGTTGACACAGAGTGATTCACACACTGAGAGGACAGGACAAAGATGGTTTCCAAGCTTCCTCATAATTTATCTCTTTTTTTTCTTTTTTAATTTAAATTTCTTTATTGAAATATAGTTGATGAGAGTAGATCTTAAAAGTCTTCATTACAAGGAAAAAAATCATAACTGTATTAAGTTAGCCAAAATTATTGTGGTAATCATTTCACAAAGTATACAAATATCAAATCATTATGTCATACATATTGGACTGATACAATGTTAAAAAATAAAAGGACACACAGCAGCACTTCAAGAACAGATGTATGGACTTTTGGTAACATTAAACATTAACGTAAGTTAAATGTTTTAAATTATGTTAAAAATTGCATATTTTAACCCCCCAAACTGTAGTTACTGTATCTACTATAAAGTATCCCTAACTCTTTAAATGACCTCACTGTAGTCTAATTTGAGTTGAACAAGAAAAATATGGTAACTTAAGTTATTTGCTGACTGTGTCTACCTGTGCTGCTGATGCAGAAAATGTCTATTTCTGCAATATTCAAGAACCATATAACACTTTAAAAAATGAACCATACTTGTAAGGGTAGGAAAACAAAAATTCCACACTGTGATAATGAATTAGACACTTTTTGAGATCCTGTTTAGTAACCTTCCGGAGGCTAATTCAAATTCATCATTAAACTGCACCTGAATGGCAACATCTGTAGCACTACTGAACTTGTACCAATATATTTATTTTGGTTTTAAATATGATTAAATCAAATTAATTATTTATTATCTTAGTAATCATAGGTTTTGGCATTTACAAACCAAAGTTTCATTTCATCCAGAGCCCTCCATGATACTTTGTACAAGCTATTGTTACTTAATTCTTTTTTTTACCATTAAATATTTTATATAGCATAATAAAAAGAATAACTTAAATGGTAAGAATAACAAAAATAATATACCCTCTGAAAATGAGTACAAAATAAAATGCATAAATTGGTTAAAAAAACAGTATAACTATATAAATATGTCCTCACAATTTGTTACATCATATTGATTCTTCAATATAGGCATTACACCATTCTAGGTGATGCAATAAACAAGACATTATAGACCTTACATTGTACCATGGAGATAAATGGTTATTAATAATACAATTGTAGACCTATATTATTTATTGTACAGTTGCATTATTTAATTATAATTAACATAAATTCTTTGATGGAGAGGAAATCAGAATCAAATGTAAGAAGACATCAGCATTCCAAGACTGATGTCAAATGACCCCCTTCAGGGTGGATTATGCAGTTATTTACTATGAGATATATTTCTTCTCCAGAGATTCCTTATTTGTGTATCAACTGTAGATTTTTGTTTGCAGTTATTCTGAAGTTTCGATATGAGTCTATATGTATATGAGATTGTTTTAAGTTGTTGTTCTCTTAATTGCAAGTTCATCTCCAGTGTCCTGCATTTGTACCCACCTCTTCTCATGATTTCTGATTTTGGTGGTTAAATTGTGCATGGATGATTTTGTATCTTTACTGTATATATACCTTTACTGGTGAGCCTTGTCATTTGTGGCATTTTCGTTTCCTGTTGCTGTCTTTTACACCTAGAGAAGTTCCTTTAGTATTTGTTGTAAGGCTGGTTTAGTGTTGCTGAATTCTCTCAACTTTTGCTTCTCTATGAAGGTTTTGATTTCTCCTTCAAATCGGAATGAGAACCTTGCTGTATAAAGCAATCTTGGTTGGAGGTTTTTTCCTTTCATCTCATTAAGTATATCATGCCACTCCCTTCTGGCCTGCAGAGTTTCTGCTGAAAAATCTGCCCATAACCTTATTGGGGTCCCCTTGTATGTTACTTATTTCTTTTCCCTAGCTGCTTTCAAGATTTTCTCTTCGTCTTTCATTTTGGTCAGTTTGATTAATATGTGTCTTGGTGTATTCCTCCTTGGGTTTATATTATATGGTACTTGTTGTGCTTCCTGGATTTGAGTGAGTGGTTCCTTCCCATGTTAGGGAAGTTTTCATCTATTATCTCTTGGAATATGTCTTGTTTCCCCTCCTCTCTCTCTTCTCCTTCTGGCACCCCTATAATACGGATGTTAGTGCATTTAACATTGTTCCAGAGTTCTCTGAGACTCTCTTCATCTGTTTTCAATCTTTTTTCTCTTTTCTCTACTGCATCCTTAATTTCCACTAATCTGTCCTCCACCTCACTTATTCATTCTTCTGCCTCTTCTATTCTGCTGTTAGCTGCTTCTAGTGAATTTTTTATTTCAGTTATCGTATTTTGCATCTCTTTTTGTTTAAGTTTTATATCTTGTATCTCTTTGCTCAGTGTTTCCTGTAAGTTATCCATCTTGGCCTCCAGTTTATTCCCAATGTCTTGCATCATCTTCAGCATCAACAATCTAAAGTCTTTTTCCTTGGGGCTAAGAATCTCCTCATCACTTAGCTGATTTTCTGGGGTTTTTCCTTTCTTCCTCATCTGAGCTATAGTTCTCTGTCTTTTCAATTTTTACAGGTTTTTGGTGTGGTGACCTTTTCACAGATAAAAGGGTTGTAGCCTCTCTTACTTCTGATGTCTGCCCCTCTTGTGGCTAAATTTGGTACAGGGGCTTGCTGTAGGCTTCCTGATGGGAGGGGCTGATGCCTGCCCACTGGTATTTGGAGCTGATTCTAATCCCTCTGTTGGGTGGGGCTTAGTCTCTGGATGAGATCAGAGGCAGCTGTGTGCCTGAGAGGTCTTTAGGGAGCCTGTTTACTGAGGGGTGGGGCTGTGATCCCACCTGGATGGTTGTTTGCCCTGGGGCTTCTCAGTGCTGACTGATGGGTGGGGCCAGATTTTCCCAAAATGGCCACCTCCAGAGAAAAGCAAGCTGCTGAATATTCCCAAGAGTTTGCCTTCAATGTACCTGCCTCACAACAAGCCACATTCACCCCTGTTTTCCCAGGATGTCCTCCAAGAACTGCAGTCAGGTTTGACCCAGATTCCTATGGAGACCTCGCTCTGCCTTGGGATCCAGTGCATGTGAAAATCCATGTGTGCATTTTAAGAGTGGGGTCTCCATTTCCCCCAGTCCTGTGGAGCTCCTGCGCACAAGCCTCACTGGCCTTCAATGCTAGATGCTCCAGGGCTCCTTTTCCCAGTGCCAGATCCCCACACATGAAGGTTTGATGTGGGGCTCAGAACTCTCACTCTGGTAGGTGAGTCTCTCTCTGTGAACCAGTTAGTTTTCAGTCTGTGGAGCGTCCCACCCAGGAGGTATGGGGTTGTTTATATCACAAAATCGCCCCTCCTACCTCTTGATGTGTCCTCCTCTTGTTCTTCTGGAGTAGGGTATCTTTTTTAAGGTTTCCAATCCATTTGGGTGGAGATTACTCAGTCTTTAGTTGTGAATTTTGTTGTTTTTAGGAGAGAAGTTGAGCTCCAGTCTTTCTATTCTGCCATCTTAATCCTGTCTCACTCTTGGAATCAAAGAGCTCAATTTTAAAATAAATCTTCTATCATGAGATGAAAATATTCCTAATAATTATGGGAAATAATATATATGTATATTTGATATATATTTGATATAATGATGGTAGAATTTACCATTGAGCTGTAAAAAGGATGATTATATAAATTCTGGAAGTGCTTTTAGAAAAGGGATCAAGTGTTGCTGAACACTGTACAAAATATTATCAGGTGTGCCCATGTAGTATCCATTTCCCCCTTTAATAAGAACAAGGTGAACTTCTTTTAATAAATCTCTTCTCCCTTGTGTATTTGCTTTTTTGGGCAGAATGATAAATACAGATACCTATTTCCAACTCCAAGAACATTTAGGTTTTGGATCTCTTCTCTTCTCATCCAAATACAATTGTGCAGCAGACATGTGAAAACTGGAAACATCTTTTTTAGTAGAATGAACCTGACCTGAGGCTTACTACTGTGGTTAGTTCTTCTTGTTTCCCTAGAAGCACTACTATCTACTCCCTGAACCCAATTATCCTTCTGCTATATACCTTCTTATTTAATTTATTAAGAATCTTATTTTTAATTGCTAGCATACCAGAAATTAGCTGATATATTTACTAAACAACTATGTAACCTTGAGGAAATTACATTCTTTTTGGGGATGATAATAGTACCTCCCTTAGAGGGTTGTTGAGAAAATTAAACAGGTTATTTTAGGTTAAGTGCTTAGCATATAGTTAGCTATTTTATTATCATTATTGTTGTTATTGTCATAAAGAGTGCACAGTCATAAGCCACAACACATTACAAAAACCTGGGTGTCTGCCCCATGGCTATGAGGCATTCTAATAAACCCTGACAGAATGAAAGGATAAAAGCTTATGTGCTTCCTCTCATATTTCCAACGCCACCTTTAAAATCAATTCCCAAACATAAAACATGACCTTGGATTAGAAGTAAATGGAATTAATTTGTAGTACCTGCTTCTAAGCCTTGCGTCCTAATGCTGACTTCTAGCTCACCAATTATCTTTAGTGGTTTTGCTTATTTCAAAATCCCATAGTATTCATACAAATAAAATTCGCTAGGACATCAAAATTGTTCAGTTGTAGTGGACTTCCTCAGCAGTGAATTACCCATCATGTATTACTTTCGTAAACTGCAGAGAACTTAGGGAAAGAAAGTCTTCTTTATTCTCCTCAGTTTAGCAACTGTCCTAGGCAGGAACCAGAGAAAGAAAGTATGTAGTGAGTTGTTGAGTATAGGACAAAATTTATTATAATGTGATTAATCAATCAATCAATTGATATTTTCTGACAATCCTTTGTCTCCAAATAGTAAAATACCAAGTGAAAGCAAAAAATGTGAACTCAATCTAACAACAACAAAATATTACTTCACCCATTTTACACATTTTTTTCCCCTTTAATCTCATGGTCCCTTTCATGTGCTATTTGATTCCAGGGGAAAATTTGAATATGTAGATGGATTTTTTTCCCATAGATGTAATTAGTCTGAGAGAGTGATCCAAGTTGACAAGTACATACTGATTAAAGACTCTGTTTTCAATTATAAAAAAGTAAAACTTAAATATACTCTCCTCCCTATGGTGCAAACTGCACATAATTGGGAAATTTCCTTTCAGGAGCCAGAGAAGGCATTTGTATGCAGCATTTTTTCCTACTCAAAACTCACTGACCCAGGGCTACCTGGGATGTTTATGGCTCATCTACAAAGAGGGGGAGTCTCCTGGTTTCTCAAAAGGCTCTGCTATACTAGGAGCTGGGTGAGACTGAACAAGACAGTGAAATCTATGCCCAGCAGGCCTAATACTTTGCCTATAAGTGTAGGGAGACATGGGTTTGGATTAGTACTTTACTTTGCAAAATATCCTTAGATTTTTCCTGACAGGAGATCTTTTTCTTACACACAGAGATCAATAGCTTATATTCACAAACAATATTTCATTGTTATGGCTCAGAATCAATCCTTGTTTGCTGCATATTTCCTCAAAAACTGACATATCTGGGGAAGGAAGGAAGGGAAGACAGCCATATCAAAAAGAAAAAAAAAGATATATGAAAACCTCTATTAATTATTGCCCTGTCATATCTTTGAGACAGCTTTTGGTTTCATGCCTATATGGATTTTAGTTAAGAACACAGGGTAAAATGGATCTGGCTATTTTCCCAGCAAGTGACTTCAGCTGGCATAGCCTTTTCATTAGCAGACACAGGGAATACATCACTTTGCAAGTATCAAACATCAGCTTGTGTTGGAGGGTTTATGAATAGACTTCATCTTTATGCATTCAAAGGGTGCTGTTTTTTTTTTTCAATACACCAAAACATACAATTGTCACTATGTTATTAATATCCAGGTAAGTAATGTCCAGGTTCCATTATCATGGTAAAAATATTAACACTGGCCAGTGAAATAGATAAGGCAAAATAGCTTAAGTGTGGAAATGCACTTACCATTGACATAGCTTCACAAATGTTAGTTAAAATAGTGATAAGGCACTATTATAATATTGTTATAATATTCAAGTTTTATTCTCTTAAACTAGATGTGAGTGATCACCTCTTATAGTTCTAGTTCTTTCTTCTATGGTGATAAATCCTAAACCTTTATCTCTAACCCTACTCTCTGAATTGAATTCCAGATATAAACAAATGATCAATTGAATCCAATATTTTCTTTATTCACCTTCATCCCATCATAACCCATAGGGAAATCACCATGTTGACATTCCTCCTCTAATACTTTTTGTCCTGGATCTCCAAAGCTGGAAACCTTGGAGTTCTCTCAGACTCTTTACTCTCTCCTCATGGCTAGTGTGTCAAAAGTCACTTGATTTTAGCTCACGTGTTGATCCAATTCATTACTTCTCTTGTTCCTTACCCTTTCCACTTCCTTTCTCTGATCACACATAAATTTTTCTCAAAGGAATTACTGCAAGATCTTTGGCACTTTTCCATTTGTTATCCTTAAAATAGTAACACGTATAATAACAAATATATTCGCATATACAATATTTATTTAAAGTAGGGTCAGCTACATAATTTGTGAGGACCTGCACAAAATTAAACTGAGAGGTCTCTTGTTCAAAACTTGGCAAAAAGTGCGGTGAAAGAAAATAAATGTATAAAACTTTCCTTATTTCCACAGTCTCTCTGTCTTTCTTTTCTCTCCCTCCTTCGTGGTGATTTTTATTTATTATTTAATGCCACACTCCTTCCAGCAAGGGAATATTCTCAGGGTAAGTAAAGAACCTCAGACACCCAGGCCCAGCACATGATTCTGTATTAAACAGATTCATGGCCCTCCAGCATCTGGGTCCTCCACCTACCACCGGCCATCTGGAGCAGGTGCATATATGGGAAGGCAAGAGCCCTTCCCTTGTTTCTGGCCTAGAATATGGCAAATCAATGTTCCCCAAAGGATCAAAACCTCCATGCTGGGATATTATTGGTACCTGGATTAAAGATATGTGGCATTCTCTTTCCTGCTTAGTCACCTCTAGAATGGGCAATAATTCATGATAAAATATTCTTAGAAGACTCCAGATTTTCTCCCTAAATAAAATATAATGCAAAGATTAATTATATGAACTTTGGAGTCACAGAGCTTTGGCTATACCATTCACCAGCTTTGTGATCTTGCATACATTTATTAAACTCTATGAGCCTCCTATTTTCACAGAGGAGTCTGAAAAATGAAATAATAATAGAATCAACTTTACAGAATTCTTCATAAGAGTCAAATTGAACTATCATTAAATTGCTTAGCCAACACTAGTTCTAATTTATATAAAATAGTCTACCTTATCCTGTTTATTGCTTTCTTCTATGATTCTAAATTATCTCATTAATATTTCCACCATTGATTTATGGTGTTAGCATTTGCCTGTTATGATTTTGCTTATCTCTTTATTTTTATTTTTTTCTATCATTTTATTTGTAGTGTGTCTTGAGAAAAGAGCATATAGCTAAATTTCTTTAAAACCATGGAAGAGTTTCAAGGGAAATATAATGTAAGTAAATTTATTTTTTACTATTTACCATTCATTTTTACTATTACTTTTATTTTTCCTATTCCTTTCTACTACTTAGTGGTTTGGAAGTTACACATTCTTTGAAATTCTCTATTGGTTCCCCTTATACTTTTAATAAACATCTATTAACAGATATGTTTTATTATTTATTCCCAACCCTGAAAGAAAGCAAAATCCTTAGGTCATTTTTACTTTATTATCTCCACTTTTTCCTTCCATGTTTCTTTCTTTCTTTTTTTTTTTTTTTTGTCTTTTTAGGGCTGCACCCACAGCATATGGAAAATCCCAGGCTAGGGGTTAAATTGGAGCTACAGCTGATGGCCTACACCACAGCCACAGCAACATGGAATGTGAGCTGCATCTGTGACCCACAATGCAAGCCAGGAATCAAACCCGAGTTCTTGCAGATACTAGTAGGGTTCATTAACCACTGAGCCATTGTGAGAATTCCCATGTTTCTTAAATTTGAGTCCCACTATTTCCTATATGCCATTTCTTTCTTTAGAATTTAATTTTTTTTTGTCTTTTTGCCATTTCTTGGGCTGCTCCCGTGGCATATGGAGGTTCCCAGGCTAGGGGTCTAATCGGAGCTGTAGCTGCCAGCCTACACTAGAGCCACAGCAAGGTGGGATCTGAGCAGCGTCTGCAACCTACCACAGCTCACGGCAATGCCGGATTGTTAACCCACTGAGCAAGGGCAGGGATCGAACCCACAACCTCATGGTTCCTAGTTGGATTCATTAACCACTGCGCCACGACGGGAACTCCTAGAATTTAATTTTAGTTCTTTTGGAATTCATTTTCTATTTTTTTTCCACAGATAAATTTTATGAGCCACTATATGTGTCTGAAAAATACATTCATTTCCTCCCCTTAACTGAATGTTGTAACATCATTTTATTTCTCTTCCTATATTTGCAGCCACCATTCTGTTGTTTTTCTTCATCCTACATTGTAGGTAAAATACCAAGTCTCATTCCATGGTAAGCAAATGGTTTTTGGTTTTTGTTTTTTGTCTTTTTATTTTCTATTAATTATTATTATTATTATTTTTGTCTTTCTGTCTTTTCCAGGGCCGCACCCATGGCATATGGAGGTTCCCAGGCTAGGGGTCCAATCAGAGGTATAGCCACCAGCCTATGGCAGAGCCACAGCAATGTGGGATTCGAGACACATCTGTGACCTACACCACAGCTCAGGGCAATGCCAGATCCTCAACCTGCTGAGCAACACCAGGAATCAAACCCACAACCTCATCGTTCCTAGTCAGATTCGTTAACCACTGAGCCACACCGGGAACTCTGTCTTTTGTATTTTTAGGGCCGCACCCATGGCATGAGGAGGTTACCAGGCTAGAGGTCTAATCAGAGCTGTTGCCACCAGCCTGTGCCAGAGCTACAGCAATGCCAGGTCTGGGCCACATCTACAACCTACACCACAGCTCACAGCAATGCCAGATCCTTAACCCACTGAGTGAGGCCAGGGATCGAACCTGCAACTTCATGGTTCCTAGTCAGATTCATTTCTGCTGCGCCTCAGCAGGAACTCCAGTAAACTGTTTTTGTTGTAGGTTTTTAAATTTTCTTTTGGAAAACTTAAAAATTTTATTTTCATCATAGATGAGATTCAAAAATTTCACCAGATTTTTTTTTTTTTTTTTTTTTTTTTTTTTTGGCTTTTTACTGCCATACTTGTTATATGGAAGTTTCTGGGCTAGGGGTTGAATTGGAGGAATGCCAGCTTATGCTACAGCCACAGCAATGCCAAATTTGAGCCATGTCTGCAACCTACACTGAAGCTCATGGAAATGCTGGATCCTTAACCCATGAGATCAAACCCTCATCCTCACAGATACTAGTCAGGTTTGTAATCTGTTGAGCCATAACAGGGAATTCCCAGAAAATGTTTAGATGTGTTTTTTACTTTTGCTCCACTCCTGGCAGAACTTTTTAATCTGAAGACTTAAGTCTTTACCAAGAAATCAGAATATCAAGCATCAATAGAGTACTTTGAGGAAGTGGCTTAACTACAGATAGTAGTGTGAGTTCTCGTTGTGGCTCAGTGGTTAACGAATCCGACTAAGAACCATGAAGTTGCAGGTTCAATCCCCGGCCTTGCTCAGTGGGTTAAGGATCCAGCATTGTCATGAGCTGTGGTGTAGGTTGCAGAAACGGTTCAGATCCTGCATTGCCGTGGATCTGTCATAGGCTTGGCAGCTACAGCTCCGATTAGGCCCCTCACCTGGGAACTTGTTCCATATGCCGCAGGTGTTGCTCTAGAAAAGGCAAAAAGACAAAAAAAAAAAAGTTAAAAAAAAATAAAGATGGCAGTGGACATCTAGTCATTTTTTTTTTTCTTTTTTTTGTCTTTTGTCTTTTTTTAGGGCCGCACCCGTGGCACATGGAGGTTTCCAGGCTAGGGGTCTATTCGGAACTGTTGCTGCTGACCTACACCAGAGCCACAGCAATGCCAGATCTGAGCCATATCTGCAACCTACACCACAGATCATGGCAATGCTGGATCCATAACCCACTGGGCAAGGCCAGGGATCAAACCCACAACCTCATGATTCCTGGTCAGATTTGTTTCATCTGCATGAAGGTGGGAACTCCTAGTCAGTTGTAATTGAACTTGCCACAGCTTTTTCCCCAATTTTCTGCTGCAACAAATCTTTCTTATTTATTCATTGTGCTTCAAGCACATTCAAACATACTGTTCTATGAAGCAAAAATGAAAGCATAATTATTTATAGTTATTAATTTTCATCAAATACTTTCCCAAAGGGGTAAGTTAAGGTTTCTCTCACTCAACACTCCTTTTCTGTGTTGGACCTCTCAGAGGCTAAGCAGTGAACACTCAGTGATATATAACTCCCTTTTATAATTTTACATGATTTAATCAAGCATTTATTTTGTATAAACCCTGAGTTGGGGAAGGATTTCATGTAAATATACATGTTGAGTCCAAATGTTTTGAGGAAGTAAAGGGCCCTTTAAGACTTTGCCACTGAAATCTTATGAAATATTTTGTTTCTCTCTTGTCCTTCAAACACTGAATCATGATCTGACCTGATTGTTTTCATGGATTTTTATATTTCAAGTTGGTTATATCCTCATTGATCTGATTTTCTTTATATGAATACTTCTATCTATGTCAATTTCTTATTTTGTGTGTGTAAGAGTGAGTGTGTGTTCACTGTTCCTTGTGAGATTTCTGACTGCCTGAGTCATTGGCTCTAGCTGCATAAATTGGTGAGCTGAATCTGCAGATATGGAGCTGTCTCAGCCTCACTCTAGGGTTATAAATGATGCTGTCTGGCTAGAGGACACTGCATTAATGGGCATTATGGATAGGCCTGCTCTATTTCAGAATGGTGCTTTTAAAGCCAATTCCTATGTCTGAGACCAGGGAGAGATAGAAGGCTGTGACAGAGAAATTGAAGTTATCCCTGTTGCAGGAGAAATAATAATTTTAAAATAACACATAAAGTGATTAGATATGTTAATAGTTAGAGTTGAGGCATGCTGGTGAAAAATGAAACAAACTAATTGTTTCCCAAATAGTCTATTAAACCTCAGTCTCATTTTACTTTAAATAATATCAAAAAAGAAAACAAACCCATCCTCTGTTATTTTTCAATATATGTCAAATTATTTATCTATTGAGGGACTAGATTGAAAACTGCTTATAAAGTTCAAGTACATTTTAAAGTTAAAGAGAAGTAGAAGGAAGTGATCTTGGGGCAGAAAGGGATAGAAAAGAGAGAGACAAGATAAATAGCTGACTCTGGTTCAACCTAAGTCAGAAAGCTGGTGTGGGAGGGAGCTAATATGTGTAGTAAAGAGCCATGTGACACTGACTTGTCAGGTCAATAACTGTAGTTTACCTACATGATTATTTTATTTCACTGTCTTTTCTTCACAGTAAAACTATGGAAATAAAAGTATATCTCAGGAAAATATATGATTATTGATAACTGAGGGAGAAGAATGAAGTGAAATAGCCTGGATTTGGAGCTTAGGTCATCTGTTACCTGTACTTACACTGAATTACTGTGTGATCTTCAGCAAGTTATTTCACCTTTCTGGAATTGATATCCCTCATCTGAAGAGGAACATGACAATAGTTATTGTATACTGATGTTGAGAAGATAAATGGAATGGCATGTTTTAGTACAAGCATGGTGTCTGGTGTATTTTAGGTAATGAACAAACACTCAGTTTTTTTTTTTTTTCTTTAGACTACTTCCTATCTTGCCTGTCCCTGGCTTCCTTTTTAAAAATATATATTTCATGTAGGTTTTTGATATTTCAGTCAAGTGTCTACAGTCAGAACATGAGATTCACATCACCTGTCCCTGGAATTCTGTTTTTCTTTAAATGTTGAGATAGTTGTGTAAATAAGTGCAAGATAGATGCTGTAAACCAACACAGTGTCTGTTAACTCTGTTCCCGTAAGTGGACAGAAAATACTGAACCATATTTACACTGACAATTTCTGAGCTATTGCAGATAAGAATAAAAAAAATCATGTTCTCAATTCGGAGAGTCTCTACTGAGTATCAACCACAACTCACATTTCAGAGAGGATAACAAACTCATTTTCAGATCATTTGATATAAAGAGAAAAAAATTGCTGGGAAGTTTTATGTAATTTACACCCACATTGCTTGAGCCAAAGAAGAAAAATGATAGAGGATCAGAGACCAAAATCTAACTTAATCAGTGAAGTTCCTCCTGGCTAAAGAACTGGAGACCATTGTAAACTTCTTAACTAAGGAGCAATAAATTCTATTGGTTAAGTTTTTTAGGCAAGAGAAACTTAAATATTAAGAAGAATAGGGCACAATCAGTCCCCCAAAGGGATTACACCAACTCCCTAAATTGGTCTTAATTATAATTTCTCCATGGTGCCTTGGTAGAGGAGTATGATTATCTATGAAGTGATGGAGGCTCCTCACACAAAGCATGCATGGCCAGGCCCAGGTCAGGTCTTCAGCAAGGAATTACAGGCAGTAAGTCACACTGGCATGTTATCAAACAAGCAGGTAACTTAGACCATTTGATTTAAATGTTCTTATCTCTAACCCCTGGATGGCACCTCTAATTTGTAAAGAAAAACTCTGAGCTAGAACTTAGTCTAAGTCTTTTCTACAGATCTGACATGAAAACAAGTGTTTATTTGCAGATTAATTTTCTGGGGTAAAAATCACTTGGTGGTAGTATTGGAAGTAGTTATGGATGCTACTATATATTTTGGGTGGTTAAATCACAGGTTGAGGACTGCCACAGATCCTGCAGTCAGATTACAGCACTGCAAGCAAGTGACTTAGGTGTGTGTGAGAATCCTTTGGCTCCTAATTGGCATTTTGGCTTCAATCAAAATGCCACTGTCTAACCCAATACCTAATGTACTTTAAAAACTCTCTCGTGAAGGGTCCACAGTTTACTTCATCCCGACATGCACTGAAGCACAGTGATGTTCAGTGGATTTTCCAGAAACAGAATGTATGGATCTGTATAATAATCATGCAATGCAATGTGTAGTAGAGCCCAAAATAAGCATTATGATAGGTGTGCTTTTTATAAGATGTTGTTTTGGTCCCAGGCAGGACAATCATAATCCCAGTGTTTAAAACTTGGGATTTATTCACCAAGACAAGGTAACTTCAACAAGTATTTTATCTTCACTAGTTTTTGCTTTATTCAGTTTTTTCCTCTGTTTCACTTTCCTCCTTCCCTCCCTTTCTTCTTCCTTCCTTGGTTTCTCCTTCCTTCCTTTCTCCTTCCTTCCTTCCTTTTTTCCCCTTTTATTTACCTTTTAAACCATATTTGCCTAAAGGTGTGGGTACTTAAAGTCACATAGATAATAATGATAGTAATAAGTACCAATCTTTATAATGCATTGTGTTAACCACGGTGAGGAATATAACTATAGCTATAGCAAGTCCTTATTCCTTATCCTCACAGAACTTACCCAAATTCACAGTGCATATTCAAAAAAATTTATTCAGCAAAATAATTATGGCAATACATAGCATGGGGCACTATGGGTGTCTAGATAGAAGAAAGTTTTCCCTTCTTACACAGAGAAATTTACATATAAAATGGAACTTGAATTGGGCCTTAAAGAATGGACAAGTTTTTGCAGAAAGAAATAAGCCTAGTGAAAATTTGGGACAGATGATCAATTGGGGGATAAGAGCATGAACCCCTGAGTTTTTAAGACTTTTTAAGGAATAGTAACTAGAGGGTGGTAATATGATTAGCAACAAAACCAAAACAACAGCAAAGGAAAATCAGCAGTTGACAGATGGTTTGAGGGTTTGAGGATGGATATTCTATTTATGTATATATTGATTTTTAGAGCAGATATGAAAATTAATAACTAAAGGATAAATATTGGTACCATAGACTCAAAATCTTCAAATCCAGAGACAAGAACTAACATTTTAGGAGCATAGGAAGCCATTGCTTTAGTAATAATGTTTCAGGAGAGAGCAGATATAGATCATGTAGAGAGTTGTGAGAAGAGAAGTCAGGACCTTGAATATATACAAACTTTGGAAACTGAAGGAGCAAAAAAAAAAAAAAAAAGACAGCTAAGTTAGTAAAGAATTAAGAAAGTCAAAGGAGAAGAGGTCATCATCGTAGATGTTGCAAGGGTCAAAGAGGGTGAGGATTTAGAAGAGTGTATAATTAAACAGAGAGTAGAGCATAGGTATTATGTGTACATATTTTTGGTTTGTATACTTGCTGTATCACTTACTAACTGTGTTATCTCAGGCAAGTCAGTAAGCCTCTCTGGTTCTCTATACAGAAAATAATTTGAACAAAACTAGAAAATAGTAAGCAATATAAACACATTCATCCTCTCCTTTCTCTTTGTGCAAACTCTCTCCCTCGCTCCCATTTTCACTAGGTGCTTTGAGATTGGTCAAATTGGTGGTCTCAAGCCCTGAGTCCACACAACCTTTCAGCTCAAGGATATTACACTGATCGACTCTGTTCTGCAATGTTTTGTTTTTCCTTTTTTTCTCCCAATTTCATACACACACACACACACACACACACACTCACACACACATACACTCTCTCTCACACACACAGAACCTAATTAGTCCACTTTGTGAGATTCCCTCCCTCAGAACAATCAGCTTTTGACAGGGAACAGGATTAGATAGTACTAACACTGTCTCACTGGAGCTTGGGAGATGCAGACTGTTCAACACTGGGGATGTGGGCAGTGTGGAAAGGATTGCTTTTTCTGCTGCAGAGGAAATAAATGAAAGCTAAAAAGTGTCAGATGTAAATCCAGAGCTCAGGCTGCCACCCTCTTTTTGTGTTCACAGTGCCTAGGATGGGATCTAAACCCCCTGATTGGTGGTGGTCAAGTTATAGTTTATAGCTCTAGTCAAGCAAATGGCACCATTCACCAAAACTTGACAGAGACAGAGGAAGTAGTAAGTTGTGTTACTCCTGTACACATATCCTCTCCTGGAGTTTCTGCCATCAACCGTTATTGTGAGATTGCTGAACTCTCTAGCCAGAGAACAGTCTCAAAATTCAGACAGATCTGTGATTCCAAGAAGGGCTCTACCACCTCTATGTGCAGTTTTGATTGAATTTATTAATGTCTGTGTCTCAGTTTCTGTGTTTGTTAAATGGGAACCTATCAACTAGAACATGAATTTGTTATGCCAAGAATAGTGTCTGACATGTAGTAGATATTCAGTAAATGTTATATCCTCTGGAATAGTGAACATGGACTCATTTATTGTATGAGACAGAATGAGACAGAAAGAATGATGCTTGAGCAGAAGTCTTAAGATTCAATTTCTTATTCTCGCTCTGTACTTCCCTAGCTGTACAACTTTTGAACCATAACTTTCCTTTGAACTTTGAATTTCTTATATACAAACAGGGATATTCTTTTACTGCTTTGAATATTTATTAGGTGTTCAAAGGTCCAATTGAAGCTAAGGTGTAAGAAAACACTTTACATGTTAGAAAACACTTAATGCAATGTGTCAGTAAAACCTTATTTTAATCATTATTCTTGAATTTAAAATGTAGTCCATATAGATTTTAAAACATCATTAAAGTAGATTCTTGGATAATACACATTCACCTTAATAACCTAAATATAAATATATTATGCTATGGGCCTTATATGATGAACAGATGGATTTCATTTTATCCATATAATGTTTAAAACATTTTTAAAATTGAAGACTTCATACAAAAACATATATTTACATCTTCTGTTGAAAAAAAGGAATATCTTATAAGGCAGAGACAGTATTTAACATGGCCAATTATTTGTCATAGCTGATTAGCAATACCTCCTTTCATGCACACTCTGATTTGCCCAGTCCCCACTGCTTATTACCACCTCACACTGAGGCTGAGTATCACTTACTCTTTATCATCACACACTATTATCTTTCACCTCTAACATATTATTCTTTGTATGCTGGATAGTCTGCTTTATTATTTACTTTATCTGCCTGACCACTATAGAGAGTCTGTGATGCCTATACTAAAATATGCATAACTAATCCAATATTAATACAATGTGAATGTGTTTCCTAGTTATACCACCAAGGACAGAATCCAAACTTCCCATAAAATTTTATGAGCAAAGGCAGAAAAAGAATTATTAATATTTAGAAAAAAATCCAAATATAAGGGTGAAACAAAGGTTGCTATCTTCCTGTTATGTAGAAAATTCTGAAATTTGGACATGGCACTCTCAGAAAATGTCAATAAATCTGGATTTTCCTATATTTGAGGGGTAGTTTTTCTTCTTACAAAACCAGTGATGTTGAGATGAAGTTATCTATGAACATGATTCTTGGAGTCAGTAGTCTCTGACATTGTATGACACATTATCTGTGTGTTTGCATTTGTCTAAAAAGAAACACCTTAGCTTTACATGAATGCATAAATAGACTGATGATACCAAATGTTAATACAAAAAGTTGCTCAACATCACTAATCATCAGAGAAATGCAAATCAAATCCACAGTGAGGTGTCACCTCACACCATTTAGGATGGTGATAATTTAAAAAAACAAAAACAAAAGATAAAAAGTGTTGACAAGGATGTAGAGAAAAAGTAACCCTTGTGTACAATAGGAAGGAATGTAAACTGGTGCACCCATTATGAAAAACAACATAGAAGTTCCTTAAAATAGTTAAAATAAAATTACCATAATTTAATCCAGCAATCCTGGAGTCCTATTGTGGCTGAGCAGTAACCAACCCAACAATTATCCAGGAGAACTCAGGTTCTATCCCTAGCCTCACTCAGTGGGTTAAGGGCTTGGCATTGCCAAGAGCTGTGGTGTAGTTCACAGGCACAGCTTGGTTCTGGAGTTGCTGGGGCTGTGGTATAAACTGGCATCTACAGCTCCCATTCAGTCCCTAACCTGAGAACTTCCATATGCCATGGGTGCAGCCCTTAAAAAAAAAAATAAAATCCAGGAGATCCCATTGTGGCGCAGCAGAAATTAATCCAACTAGGAATCATGAGGTTGCAGGTTCAATCCCTGGTCTTACTGAGTGGGTTAAAAATCCGGTGTTGCTGTGAGCTCCGGTGTAGGTCACAGATGTGGCTTGGATCTGGAGTTACTGTGGCTGTGGCATAGGCCAGCAGCTGTAGCTCCAATTAGACCCCTAGCCTGGGAACCTCCCTATGCCATGGGTGTAGCCCTAAAAAAAAATCCAATGATTCCACTTCTGGGTATTTATTCAAAGGAATTTTAATCGGGATCTCATAGAGATACCTGCACTCCTGAGTTATTGCAGCGTTATGAATAGTAGCCAAAATATGAAAAAAACCCTAAATGTATAGTGACAGATGAATGAAGAAAATAATGTATATATATACAGTGGAATATTAATCAACCTTAAAAAATAAGGAAATTCTGTCATTTGTGATAATAATAGATGAACCTGGAGGACACTATGCTAAGATAAGTAAGTTAGACATAGAAAAAAAAATACTATATTATCTTATGAGTGGAATCTAAAATAGTCAAATTCATAGAAGCAGAAAATAGAATAGTAGTTGTCAAGGGCTTGAGGGAGTGTGGAATAGGGAGGTGATTGCCAAAAGTTACAAAGTTTCAGTTATGCAAGATAAATTCTAGAGATCTACTAAACAGAAGGGCCTCTATAGCTAATAATAATATTTTTATATTTTAAATTCATTAGAGAGTAAATCTTAAGTGTTCTCTTTACATACATAATGATAATAAAAATGAAGAAGGTAAAAGGAAATTTTAGGAAGTGATAGATACATTTATGGCCTTGATGGTAGGGATGGTTTCATTCGTGTGTACTTATGCCCAAACTCACCAAATTATATACATTAAATATGTACAGTTTTTTAATCCACCAATCATGCCTTAATAAAAAATTTTAAAGCACTTTTTTGGCATGGACTGAATAAGATAGTTCAAATTAGATTGTCTGAGCCTGTGTTGAACTTTTAAACAATTATTTAAAGAGGTAAGGTGTTCCTATTGTGGCACAGCAGAAACAAATCTGACTAGGAACCATGAGGTTATGGGTTTGATCCCTGGCCTTGCAGGAGGTTAATGATCTGGCATTGCTGTGAGCTGTGGTATAGGTCGCAGATGCGGCTCAGACCCCGTGCTGCTGTGGCTGTGGTGTAGGCTGGCAGCTGTAGCTCTGATTAGACCTCTAGGCTGGGAACCTCCATATGCTGCGAGTGTGGCCCTAAAAAGACAATAAATAAATAAATAAATAAATAAATAAATAAATAATTAGTTTTCTCAATCAATCATGATTTTAGGAGTTTCCATCATGACTCAGTGGTTAACAAACCTCACTGGCATCCATGAGGATGCAGGTTTGACCCCTGGCCTCGCTTAGTGGGCTGAGAATCCAGCATTGCTGTGAGCTGTGGTATAGGTCACAGAAGCAGCTCAGATCTGGCTTTTCTGTGACTGTGGCATAGTCCAGCAGCTACAGCTCTGATTGGACCCCTCGCCTGGGAAATTCCATGTGCGATGGGTGTGGCCCTAAAAGACAAATAGACAAAAATAAAAAATCATGATTTTAAACTATTTTGGATTGAATACAGAGATATCACAGAGAAAGAAATATGTGCATGTGTGCATAGGTGTGTGCACGTGTGCTTATGTATGGATGCATGTGCCCTTATGACATTATCATTAACACAGGATGGATACATATATTTTATATATATGTAGGAAATATCTCCACTTATGAAAATATAATGGAAATATTGGAGAAATCCTGAAATAGGGTTATGTCAAGTGGGATCTGTTTCAGGTGCTACGCACACTCATTTGGGAGACAACTGGTCTCTCATGTTCCATCAAGTCTTGGGAGCAGAGGCTCTTCTGCATCTTCTTTTTTTTTCTGAACTATTTTTCTTTTCCTGTTTTTTAAATTTTTTTAAGGGCCACTTTTAGGCATATAGAAGTTCCCAGACTAGGTGCTGATTCAGAGTTACAGCTGCTGGCCTATGAACAGCCATGGCAATACCAGTTCTGAGCTGCATCTGTACCCTATGCTGCAGCTTGCAGTAATGCTGGATATTTAACCCACTGAACGAGGCCAGGAAAGGACCCTAACTCCTCCCACACACTATGTGGGGTTCTTAACCTGCTAAGCCACAATGGAAACTTAGCAGGTTAAGTTAATGGAAACTTCTGAATTACTTTTTCCAAAGTTTATCGCACAGAAAAGAACTATGGAAGATGGAGATAGTGTCTCCCTCTGGAGCCGAGGTCTGTTTTTATATCCTCCAGTGAAATCAAGATAGTGTCTCTCTTCAGAGCAAAGCTTACCTCTGCTTGGTTTTACAAATAAGGTAAAATCTCAGCCCCAACCAGTCTTTCCTAGAGCTCTTTGTCTCATTCCATAGACTTCCCAACACCTCTGCTTCTCTGGGATCAATAATTCTCATCTACATTGGAATAACCCATTATCTTGGGCCACTTTCCCCACTGAGAACCTGGAGCTAAGTTACAATTTAAAGTTTTCAGTTGATTCATGTACTTAGACCACCAAGGCATTACTGACATCTCAGAAATTTAAGATTCCAATTGAGTATGGAAAAAGAAAGGGAAAAAATAATTCCCATATCTTTATTTAAATATTCATTCTGGAGTTAAAATTAGAATAGAAACTCATAGAATCAGTTGATCTTGTGCTCTTATCCCCCTCACTCCCCACCAAAAAGTGTATGTAGTAATGGGGGAGATAAATTTATTCATTCCTGACAAAAGTAGGGTGACAGGTTAGCTTCTCAAACTCTATGATAAAGTTCCCACTTGAAGTGAAAGGATATGAATCATCCATACAAAGTGGAACAGTCTTTTTGTTTCCATTTTACCCCATCTTATGCTTCTGAAACCCTTTAGTGACTTGAACTTAAGGATGATAAAAGGCTGGTTATTAAAGCCTCACTCTGACATAGATATTCTTACTTATATTAAAGCACAGGAGAAATTAATGTAGGCAAAAGCAAAAATAGAAATAAGATATGAAGTTTCCATTAGGAGGTTGTATTAAGTTGCTTTATGCTAACTTTGATAATGTTATGCTAGGGAGACTTACTAAGACAATGGAGAACATCAAATTTTTAAAACTGAACTTAAATTTTTAAAATTGAATTTAATTTTAAAAATTTTTAAAATCAAATTTAACTCTAAAATTAAAATTAATTATGGTTTATGTATAAAGTGTAGCTAAAAAGATAGATTTCTGTTGGTCTTTTACACACATGGATCCATGCATACATATGTTTATAACATTTATGTATATATACATTATATATTATATATACATAAAATTATTTAGAGCACAGCTATTTTTAAAACTTTAAGGAAAAGTATATATGTATATGTACATATATACACGCATATATATGCTTGACACTATATGTTTATTTGTATATCTGTATAAATTTTGAAAAGATAAAGGAATGTTCTCAACAAAAGTCTTCTTTATCATTTCCTCCTTTGTATTTCCTACCATTCTTCCTTCTTATTTAAAACTGCATGTAAATATTTTTGCCTCTGAATGTTTAGAAATTGTGGCCCAAGAATATCAAGGTGATAAATCAGGAGGCTGCCTTCCAAATACAGGGACAGTATAATCAACTGGAGAAATAACATCAAGACTTGATCCTCCCTCATTGCCCTCTGAGTGGTGTGATAGCCTATTGTTCAGTTTTGCAACACTGCTGATGTTTATTTATTTTTGCTAAGTTAAAATGAATTAAATTTTAATATTATGTTGACAATTTTTTTGGAAATTCAAAAAACCTTAAGGTAACTGGAGATGCTCTAGGTTGCCAGAGTTAGGAGGTAGAAAACAGGCAAGGAGAAGATAAGTTCATAACCAGGAATGGAATGCAGAGCTTTAGACTCAGGACTGCTTTCTCAGCATACTAATTTCTTCCAGCAATAGAGAATACCAGGGCTTCTGCACATCAACTAGTTACTCTTTACAGACCCTTTGAGAATAATAAAAGTAGAGCTTGCAAAATTCATACATAGCATCAGAGATGCCTGCCACTATAGATACCATCCTTCACTCAGAGAAAAATCACAGAAGAACAAAATATCAGATCATAGTTCCTTTTATTATATTCTATGCTCCTTTCACCTACATTAGACCATCAAGTGAATGCTTCAGCAGAAGCTGAAGGTGTTTGATAATTTAGCAGATTAGTCTAAATTATATTATTAGACTTTGTCAAATTCTAAAAAAGCACAGTTCTTCATTAATTTAAGTAAATTTTATAGAGACACTAAGGCCTTCAGACATGGCACTAGATGCTAAGAACAAACTGATGAATAAAACAGACAAGATTCCTTCCCTGTCTTTCACCTAGTTGCCAAAGTATACACAGGTTTTGGAAACAGGGAAGAGAAGAAGCAGGGCAAAAGTTTAATTGTCCACCTAATCTGGAATAAATCAAGCAAATATATGAGGTTAGTGTCAGGAAAAGGGGAGAAAATTGGGGAGATGCAGTAGGAAACTCCTGTGCTAAGTTCTATTTAGTTTTCCCCCTTTCCTGGGCAGAGGACAAGAGCATTATCTTTAATCTCCCTGAGGTTAAGTGCAATGGTGTGCCTGACTGGGGTCATTGGTCTGTAGAAGAAATGGTAATGTGTCAGTTCTAAACCAAATCATAGATCAGCCAGATCTTGACTCTGTGGTGGTCTCTTTCCTGCCTCAGCAACCTAATAGAATTGTTGATGAGGCAGTAGAACTATAGGGTTGAAGTAGCCGGGATTGTTCAGTTGCTACATGGGTGAAGGTTTTTCTGGACACACATTCTGATATGTAGTGGATTCTGTATGAAAAATAAACATTTTGTTATATTAATCTTTGTGATGGTAGTGTACTCTCTGCAGCATACCTCTCATGCCCCAGCCACTGCTGGAGTCATGTATTCCTTGAAGGTATGTATGAGGTGCTAGAAAAGAGGGGTTATGAAGGAAAAGAGATAATATAGAAGAATTTTGCATTATCAAAGCCAATAAATGGCATTATAGAAATCCCTTGATGCTTTACAGAACAGTATCTCTAACACCATTTCAATTTGTTAGCCAAATATGATACAGATTGGAAAATTACTTAGAGCATAACTATTCTTAAAACTTTAACGAAAGAAAAAAACATTCTCTATGATCAAAAAAATATAGATTAACTAAATCTGGCGGAGAGTGTTTTTTTGAACTAACTGGTTACATTTTATCATATTAGATATTTGATTTCACATGAAATGTGCAAGTACAAAATTTTGTATTTTATGTATGGTATAAAACTCAGTTAATTTTATGTAGTTTCACCAGAAAAATTCCAACATAATTTATCAACTCTATAATGAAATGGGCTTTAGGTGGGTAGGCTCAGATCTCTGACTTATGGAGGGAAAAAAATCATTTTTGTTTTGTTCCAAAGCTGGGAAGTACATTGTAAAAAATGCAGAATGTATAAGACATAAGAAGATCAGTAATACATTTTACAAAAATTGGCTTTTGTCGCAGCATTGGAAAAAAATGATTTCCCTGTGTAATGGTAATTTAGCAGCCTGTAGTTATTTACTAGTTCTTTTGGCACTGAAAATTCATTAATTTATTAATTTATTCAATTGTTCATTCAATATATATATATATTGAGTGATTATGATTTTTCAGACAACCCTGGAAGTTCTGAGAATTTATGTGAGACCAAGACAGACATAGTTCATGCTCTTTAAAGCAAGCATTCTAACAGGAAGGAGACAGGATATAACTAATAAATTAAAAAGAAAATATCAAGTAGTGGAAACCGCTATAAAGAAAACAGGACTTCTTCTGATGAGGGGGTCATGAAGTTCTTTCCAAAGAGACAATTTATAAGCAGAGACTTTAATGACATCCTTGCAAAGATCTTGGGGAAGCTTGTTTCCAGGAAGAGAGATAAATAATTATAGAGACGTTATGCAAGAAAGAACACAGCAGAGTTAAGAACAAAGAAATCCAGCATAGCTCCAGCATGATGGGCAGGGAGAGAGTGCCAGGGCACAAGGTAGAATTTGTGGTCAATCTTAGGTATCACCCTGACTGGGCTAAGAAATGCCAGATAGCAGGTGAAACATTATTTCTGTGAGGGTATTTTCAGGGGAGATTAGCATTTGAATTTGTAGACTAAGTAAGGAAGATCTGCCATCACCAATGAACACAGGTAATGTCCAATACCATGACATCTCAAATAGAGCAAAAAGGCAAAGAAAGGGTAAGTTCTCACTCTCTTCTTGAGCCTGGGATTCCCATATCACCTGCCTTAGCACATCAGAATTCTTGATTCTCAGACATTCAGACTGAATTATACTACCAGCTTTCCTGGCTCTCCAGATTATAGATGGAAGATTGTGAAGCTTCTCTGCCTCCAAAACTGCATGAACCAACTCTCAAAGTAGATATCTTATATATTTATACATATCTGATAACTTATTTTCCTTTGGAGAATGTTGACTAATCTCCTTATAATCCATACTCAGCACTTCATTGTACAATGAAAAGCTGCAATTTCATTCTCCATGCAGTGAAAATTAATTGAGAGATTTTAAAGGGTGTTTTCACTTGAATTAATTTTATTTTTAACTTAATATTAACTCTGCACAGAATGAACAAAGGGATTACGAAAGGAAATCTACAGAATAATTAAAGGGGTCATTGCAATAGTCCAAGAGATAGAGCAGAAGGGAGGTGGAGAGAAATGACTGATTTTGGAAATAAATTCAACAGAACTGGATAACAAACTGGAACTAGTGGTTAGGGGGGATTTAAGGATGATTCATTGATTGCTGGCTTAATCAAAAGAGTGATTAGTATTTTCTCATTTACTAACATAGAGATAGGTGGAGGAAATAAAAGTTCTCTTTGAGGAAATAGTAGAGATGGAGTAAGATATAGTTTTGTTTCAAATATTTTAAATTTGAATACATTTGAGAAAATATAACAAGTTAGCAATTCGATAATGAATGAGAGTCTGAAATGATGGGAAGAAATGATTAGAGAAAAAGTGAAGTGACTATGAATATATATATATAGAACTAGGAAGCTAAATGATACAGATCTGGGGAATGAGTATGTCTTAAATGAGTATGCAGGGAAGAAAAAGCAACTTGCATTGAGCTCTATGACTGACCTATGTTTAGAATTTTTAAAAGGAGGTGCAATGAGGATAGAGGAAAACCAGGTGAATATGTATGTTGAAGCCAGGGAGAAAAAATGTTCTAGATTACTCATATCAATTGCTACTGAGAGATCAAATAGGAAGAAAGAAAACAATTGTGGGATTTGGCATCATAAGTTCATGAACAACTTTAAAAGAGTAAACTATCAAAAATTATATGAACAGAACCTCAAACTGGAATACACTGGAGAATGAACTGCGGTTGGCATTACAAAGTGGAGAAAACAACTATAAAAAATACTTTTAGAAAAGTTGTTGTGAACCTACTTAGAAAAGTTATACTTTAAAGAGGCAATATGAGGCCAAAGAGAGCTTATATTATTTCCTACATAAAAATTTCTAAGGCATGTTTTTTAAATTTTTATTGTACTTAATTTACAATATTCTGTCAATTTCTCCTGTACAGCAAAATGACCCAGTTATACATATATATACATTCTTTTCCTCACATCATCCTTCATAACGTTCTATTGCAAGTGATTAGATATCTAGTTCTGGGTGCCATACAGCAGGACCTAATTTCTTATCCATTCCAAATACAATAGTTTGCATCAACTAACCCAAACTCCCAGTCCATCCCACTCCCTACCCACCACCCCGAGTTTGTTTCTTTTCTGTAAATATGTCCATTTGTGCCATGTATTAGATTCCATAATAAGTGATATCATATAGTATTTGTCTTTCTCTTTCTTTTTTTTTAATTATTTTTTCCCACTGTACAGCAAGGGGATCAAGTTATCCTTACATGTATACATTTTTTCCCCCACACTTTGTTCTGTTTCAATATGAGTATCTAGACATAGTTCTCAACGCTACTCAGCAGGATCTCCTTCTAAATCTATTCTAAGTTGTGTCTGATAAGCCCAAAATCCTGATCTCTCCCACTCCCTCCCCATACCATCAGGCAGCCACAAGTCTATTTTCAAAGTACATGATTTTCTTTTCTGTGGAAAGTTTCATTTGTGCTGGATATTAGATTCCAGTTATAAGTGATATCATACGGTATTTGTCTTTGTCTTTCTGGCTCATTTCACTCAGTATGAGAGTCTCTAGTTCCATCCATGTGGCTGCAAATGGCATTATGTCATTCTTTCTTATGGCTGAGTAGTATTTCATTGTGTATATATACCACTTCTTCCGAATCCAATCATCTGCCAATGGACATTTGGGTTGTTTCCATGTCCTGGCTATTGTGAATAGTGCTGCAATGAACATTTGGGTGCACATGTCTCTTTTAAGTAGAGTTTTGTCAGGATAGATGCCCAAGAGTGGGATTGTGGGGTCATATGGAAGTTCTATGTATAGATTTCTAAGGTATCTCCAAACTGTTCTCCATAGTGGCTGTACCAGTTGACATTCCCACCAGCAGTGCAGGAGGGTTCCCTTTTCTCCACAGCCCCTCCAGCACTTGTTATTTGTGGATTTATTAATGAGGGCCATTCTGACTGGTGTGAGGTGGTATCTCAGGGTAGTTTTGATTTGCATTTCTCTTATAATCAGTGATGTTGAGCATTTTTTCATGTGTTTGTTGGCCGTCTGTATATCTTCCTTGGAGAACAGTCTATTCAGGTCTTTCGCCATTTTTCCTTTGGGTTGTTGGCTTTTTTGCTGTTGAGTTGTATAAATTGCTTATATATTCCAGAGATTAAGCCCTTGTCAGTTGCATCAATTAAAACTATTTTCGCCCATTCTGAAAGTTGTCTTTGTGTTTTCCTTTGGGTTTCCTTTGCTGTGCAAAAGCTTTTCAGTTTGATTATCTCCCATTGGTTTATGTTTGCTCTTATTTCTATTGCTTTGGGAGACTGACCTGAAAAAATATTCATGATGTTGATGTCAGAGAGTGTTTTGCCTATGTTCTCTTCTAGGAGTTTGATGGTGTCCTGTCGTATATTTAAGTCTTTCAGCCATTTTGAGTTTATTTTTGTGCATGGTGTGAGGGTGTGTTCTAATTTCATTGCTTTGCATGCAGCTGTCCAGGTTTCCCAGCAATGCTTGCAGAATAGACTTTCCTTTTCCCATTTGATGGTCTTGCCTCCCTTGTCAAAGATTAATTGACCATAGGTGTCAGGGTTTATTTCCGGATTCTCTATTCTGTTCCATTGGTCTGTCTGTCTGTTTTGATACCAGTACCACACTGTTTTGATGACTGTGGCTTTGTAGTATTTCTTGAAGTCTGGGAGAGTTATGCCTCCTGCTTGGTTTTTGTTTCTCAGGATTGCTTTGGCAATTCTGGGCCTTTTGTTGCTGCATATAAATGTTTGGATTGTTTGTTCTAGTTCTTTGAAAAATGTCATGGGTAATTTGATAGGGATTGCATTGAATCTGTAGATTGCTTTGGGTAGTATGGCCATTTTTACAATATTGATTTTCCCAATCCAAGAACATGGAATATCCTTCCATTTCTTTACATCTTCTTTGATTTCTTTGATTAAAGTTTTATAGTTCTCGGCATATAGGTCCTTTACCTCCTTGGTCATGTGTATTCCGAGGTATTTGATTTTGTGAGGTGCAATTTTAAAAGGTATCATATTTTTATATTCCTTTTCTAATATTTCATTGCTGGTATACAGAAATGCAACTGACTTTCGAATGTTAATCTTATATCCTGCTACTCTGCTGAATTTATTAATCAGTTCAAGGAGTTTTGGGGTTGAGTCCTTAGAGTTTTCTAGGTATAGTATCATGTCGTCTGCATACAGTGACAGTTTTATTTCTTCTCTTCCTATATGGATGCCTTTTATTTCTTTTGTTTGTCTAATTGCTGTGGCTAGGACTTCCAAAACTATGTTGAAGAGCAGTGGTGAGAGTGGGCATAATTGTCTTGTTCCAGATTTGAGTGAGAAGGCTTTCAGTTTTTCCCCATTGAGTATTATATTTGCTGTGGGTTTATCATAAATGGCTTTGATTATGTTCAGGAATGTTCCCTCTATACCCACTTTGGCGAGGGTCTTGATCATGAATGGATGTTGGACTTTGTCAAATGATTTTCTTCGTCTATTGAGATGACCATATGATTTTTGACTTTTTTTTTTTTTTGTTAATGTGGTGTATGATGTTGATTGATTTGCATATATTGAACCATCCTTGTGAACCTGGGATGAACCTAACCTGGTCATGGTGTATGACCTTTCTGATATGTTGTTGGATTTGGTTGGCTAAGCTTTTGTTGAGAATTTTTGCATCTGTATTCATCAAAGATATTGGGCGATAGTTTTCTTTTTTGGTGGTATCTCTGTCTGGTTTTGGAATGAGGGTGATGGTGGCATCATAGAATGTCTTTGGGAGTATTCCTTCTCCAACCTTTTGGAAGAGTTTATGGAGGATGAGCACAAATTCCTCTTTATATGTTTGATGGAATTCACCTGTGAAGCCATCTGGTCCGGGATTTGTATTTGTAGGGAGTGTTTTTATGACCTCTTCAATGTCATTTCTAGTGATCGGTCTGTTCAGTTGGTCTGATTCCTTCTTGATTCAGTTTTGGCAGACTGTAAGATTCTAGAAAATTGTCCATTTCTTCCAGATTGTCAAACTTGTTGCCATATAGTTGTTCATAGTATTCTCTTATGGTTTTTTGTATATCTGCTGTATCCATTGTGATTTCGCCTTTTTCATTTATAATTTTGTTTATTTGGGTTCTTTCTCTCCTCTCTTTAGTGAGTCTGGCCAGGGGTTTGTCAATTTTGTTTACCTTTTCAAAAAACCAGCTCTTGCTTTTATTAATTTTCTCTATTGTTTTTTTGAATCTATTTTGTTGATTTCTTCTTTGATCTTTATAATTTCCTTCCTTCTGCTGACTTTAGGTCTTTTTTGTTCTTCTTTTTCTGATTCGTTTAGGTGGAGGGTTAAGTTGTCAATTTGGGATCTTTTTCTTTTTTGAGAAAGGTCTGTATTGCTATAAATTTCTGTCTGAGCACTGCTTTCACAGCATCCCATAGATTTTGAGAGGTTGTGTTTTCATTTTCATTTGTCTCAAGGTATTTTTTAATTTCCTTCTTGAGTTCCTCATCGACCCATTGGTTTTTTAGTAGCATGTTGCTTAGTCTCCATGTAGTAGGTTTTTTTCTCACTTCTTTTCCCATGGTTGATTTCTAATTTCATGGCATTGTGGTCAGAGAAGATACTTGAGATAATTTCTATGCTCCTAAATTTGTTGAGGTTAGCTTTGTGTCCCAATATGTGGTCGATTCTCGAGAACGTTCCATGAGCATTTGAGAAGAATGTGTATTCTGATTTTTTTGGATGTAGTGTCCTGAAGATATCAATTAAGTCTAACTATTCTATTGTTTCCTTTATGATCTCTGTTGCTTCATTGGTTTTCTGTGTAGAGGATCTGTCCATTGATGTGAGTGGGGTATTAATGTCTCCTACTATAATTGTATTCCCATCAATATCTCCCTTTATGTCTGTTAATATTGGTTGTATGTATCTGGATGCTCCTGTATTTGGGGCATATATGTTGACGATAGTAACATCCTCTCCTTGGATGGATCCCTTAATCATTAAGTAGTGTCCTTCTTTGTCTTTCTTTATGTCTTTTGTTTTAAAGTCTATTTTGTCTGATATGAGTGTTGCGACTCCTGCTTTTCTGTCGTGTCTATTGGCGTGAAATATTTTTCCCCACCCTTTCACTTTCAATCTATATGTATCTTTTGTCCTAAGGTGAGTTTCTTGTAGGCAGCATATTGAAGGTTTTTGCCTTTTTGTCCACTCAGCCACTCTGTGTCTTTTGATTGGGGCATTCAGTCCATTGACATTTAAGGTGATAGTTGCTAGATGATTATTTATTGCCATTTTGAACCTCGTGTTCCAGTTGATTCTATAGTTATCCATTCTTCCTTTCTTCTTCTTTTTTTTTTTTTGGTTGGGTGGTCTGCTGTTATTATCTGCTTTAGTGTATTTTTTTTAATTTTTTGCAAATGCAATATTTGCTTTTGGCTTCTGGTTGCCCTGTTTTTTAAGTATGCTAACCCCTTCCCATAATTGTGTGTTTTAGCCTGATGACCCTGTAAGTTCAAACACTTCATTACTAATTAAAATTAAGAAGAGAAACATACAAATAAACAAACAAAAAGGGTTATTTACTTCCTAACATCCCTTGCCCATATTTTATGGTTTTGATGACTCTTTTTTATTTTTTTCTTTTTAATTTTATTTTGTTTGAAGCATGTTCATGATTAAATCTGTATGCTGGCTTATTTGAGTGACTGCTCTCTGATTGCGTTTTCCTCAGTCCTAGATCTTCCTCTTCTTCTTCTTTTTTTTTTTCTTTTCTTTTTTCTTCACTTTCCTTCCTTTCTTTTTGGTTTAGAGAAGCTCTTTCAATATTTCCTTTAACCTGGGTTTTGTGTTGCTGTATACTTTAAGTTTTTGTTTGTTGGAAAAAATTTTTCTTCCCCCTTTTATTTTAAATGATATTCTTGCCGGATAGAGTATTCTAGGTTGCATATTTTTTCCTTTTAGCACTTTAAATATCTCTTGCCATTCCCTCCTGGCCTGTAGTGTTTCTGTAGAGAAATCAGCTGATATTCTTATGGGGGTTCCCTTGTAGGTAACAGTCTGTTTTTCTCTTGCTGCCTTTAGGATCCTCTCTTTATCGCTAACTTTTGCCATTTGTATTATGATGTGTCTTGGTGTGGGTCTATGGGTTCAGTTTTTTTGGGGCCCTCTGTGCTTCTTGTATCTTGAACCCAGTATCCTTTAGATTTGGGAAGTTTCCAGCAATAATTGCTTCAAATATATTTTCCATCCCCTTATTTTTTCTACTCCTTCTGGAATTCCTATTATGCGTAGATTGGCCTGCTTTATATTATCCCATAGGTCTCTTATATTGCTTTCCAGTTTTTTGATTCGGTTTTCTGTCTGCTGACCTGATTGGGTGATTTCCACTATTCTATCTTCCATATCACTGATTCGTTCTTCTGCATTATTCATTCTGGTTTTTACTGCCCCTAGTTCAGTTTGCATCTCTGCAAATGAATGTTCTAGTTTTTCTTGGCTCCTCCTTATATTTTCTAGCTCCTTTCTGAGGGTATCTGCATTACTGTTCATATCTTCTCTTAATTCCTTCAGTATTTTCATTATTTCTCTTTTGAACTCCAGGTCTGTCAGACTGCAGAGATCTGTTTCATTGTTGACTGTTTTAGATGAGTTCTCCTGTTGGTTTGACTGGGGGTGGTTTCTCAGCTTCTTCATCTTGCTTGTTGTTTTCTTTCTCCTGAGGGAGTTGTACTCTCCGTGATCGGGCAGTGTTTGCCTTGTCACTGCCGTGGAATATTTCCTGAGGGCTGGCATTGTTGGTCAATCTTTTTTGAGGCAGTGTGGCTTTTATGGAGTGTTGATGGGGCTAACAGTGTTTCTTTGAAGAAAAGGAGGACTTCCTGAGGGCAGACAGGACTGGGAGGTCCACACCACAATGGTAGCAGATTTCACTTGGTCATGCAGAGCTTGCTCTGGTGTTTTTAGGCTGTGGGGTTCTTGCAGGGGGTTGGCAGTGTTGGGCAGCAGTTCCTTAGGAGTGCAGCACCCCCTGGGGGCTGGAGCAGCTATCTAGGTCACTGAGAACCTAAGAGGCTCTTCCCTAGGGCAGCCCAACTCAGAAGGACGGCCTGAGAATGTAGGCGGATCTTTTCACAGTCTGGCCAAGCTTGTTGCAGCTTTTCTGGGCTGCAGGGGCTCTTCCAGGGGGATGTTGATGCTGAACAGCTATTCTGCAGAAGTGGGGCACCCCTTGGGGGCTTGGGCGGGTAGCAGGGCTGCTGGAAACCCAAGAGGCTCCTCCCCAGGGCAGCCTGACTCAGAAAAACCATCTGAGTTCTTTTCCCGACTTGGCCAGGTTTGTTGCAGCTTTTCTGGGCTGCAGGGGGTTCTGCCTGGAGCTGGCAGTCCTATGCAGCTGATCCACTAGGGCACCCCCTGGGGGCTTGGGCGGGTAGCAGGGCCACTGGAAATCCAAGAGGCTCCTCCCTGGGGCAGCCCGACTCAGAAAAACCGTTCAAGAATTAGGCAGATCTATTCACAGCCTGGCTAGGCTTGTTCTAGCTTTTCTGGGCTGCAGGCCTTTTCTCAGGGGTTGGTGGTGTTTGATGCTGCTCTGCGGAAGTGTAGCCCCTCCAAAGGGCAAGCAGGCCTATGTAGGGACAGCCCCTGCAGTGGTAGGCTTCAGGCAATTGTTGAGGCCAACCCTCCTGGATGGCAGGCAGCCCCAGGTTCAGCGAGAGCATAGGGGGTGGCAGGGGTTGGGGGAGGGGATGCACTGGGAAGCACAGCTTTCAGCTAGCTAGCGGGCCTGTAAGCTTGCTGTGGCATGGGGGGTATTCTATGGGGACCCACCCCTTCTTCTCTCCCCTCCCCATCACAGGCGCAGACCAGGCTCTTCTCCCAGGTTCCCTCTGATGTGGCTTTCCACTTCCCCGCCCCTAGAGTATTGCTCCCTTCCTCTGCAACAGCTTTGTTTTCTTGTCTCCCAGGCAATCTCTGCCCCATCAAATGGTTTCTAGACCTCCCAAGCAGTTTCCGCTCTGCCCCGCCCGCCCAGCCGGGGGTCTAACCTCTGGAGCCGAGGTCTCGGTGCCCAGCCCCCACCCAGGCGTCCCCCAGCCCTTTCCCGGTGACTAACCTCTGGAGCTGAGGATTTGGTGCCCAACCCCCACCCAGGCGTCTCAGTTTTTGGTGACTGTGCCCGTAGTTCAGATGGTCCATTCGGTTCTTGATCGGCTTTTCTGTACTCCAACTTACTGCTACACTCTTCTCTGCATCTGGAGATTCCTCCAGTTCGTTTGGTCTTTCCCCCATGTAGGTGACTTTCCAGGGTGCGGGATCCCTTTCTCCTCTGTAATTCCCTTTCGGGAGCACCCGTCCCACTTGGATTCACCTTCTCTCACTCTCCTATTTTCTCCCGTTCTGCCCAGTAACGTCACGAACTTCTTGCCATTATTGGAGTTTAGGTTCCTCTGCCAGTGATTGGTTGCTGTTCTGTGTGAGTCATTTATTCTGTAGATATGCTTTTTTTGTTGTGTTTGTGGGAGAGGGCAAGCGTGTCCCCCTACTCCTCCGCCATCTTGTCCTCTTTCCCAAGGCTAATATTTATTTTAAGTGGAATAAAAGTTGTTATTCTTTCCCTCATATCTAAACAAGACTGATCATTGGATCTTATTTCTAGAGATGCACCTCTGTGGCCGTGAAGGGAACATTCATGTTTCTCCAATTGCATAACAAACCATAGCCCCTTTCATCTCCTAAGCACATCATTTCATCATTTCTCTCTTCCGGCATCATTTTTTCCTTCTGCTTCCATATCATGGCCATAAACAGGCAAAGACTCACTTTCCCACCACCACTCAACTGGTCTGCTCTTCTTCATATATCAAAACTCGTAGAAAGAATATTCTGTCTCAAGGTACTTATCTCACATTATTTCTTAAACTTTCTCTAATAAGTTTGCTTTCCCCTCTCTTCTGAATCCAATCATGTCAGAGCCACCTATGACAGACTCACTGCGATGTCAATAGTCAAATCCAGATCTTTAATTCTATGTAACATTGATCAATTTCCTCCTTAAAAAATCTTATTCACTTGACTCTCAGGACCCGATATTTTCCTTTGCCTCATATGCACTGGCTGTTCCTTTTCAGTCTCCATTGCTAGCTTCTTTTCCTCTCCCAGACCTCCTAATGATGGAGTGATCAAAAGTTCATCCTTTAGACATCTTATCCCATTTATATTCACACTTTTTGCAATAATTTTCCTAATATCATATGATTTGAATATAATTTCTATGCTGATGACTCCAAAAATTTAATCTCCAACCCAAACTTTTCCCCTAAATCTATGCTGTTATATTTAACTCCCTTCTTGCTAGCTCTACTCAGATGCCTAACCAAGCATTTTATATCTACCACATCCAAAACAAATCTTGATCTAATACCAAATATATAATTCTAGTTGTTCACAAGAAAATCCTTGGTTCATCCTTAACTCTGGAAAGAGAAATATCCAAATGGTCCTAGAGGCTCATGTCCTTCTAACTTTGGTAGTAGTTCAACAACCAGATTCCCTGAGATTAGAATGGTCTGAATTCCCAGAATGTAAGACTGTCCCCATGTCCTCAGTGTGCAGATCTTAGCACTTTGCATACACAATCCCTAGCACTGTTTCTGGTCAGAAAGCTCCTTGAGGTATTCCTTGTTATTGTTACTTAGAGAGACTATGGCTTCCCCAGCCTCTTTTAGGCTAATCTACAAATACATAACAAGTTATAGAGCTGAGGTCCCTTCTCCCTTTCATAAATCTCAGATTCATATCCAAACTGTTTGCTAGGGAAGGCCATTTCTGCTGGGACCTTTGTACATATAAAACATTTATGCTTGGCCCATTCTGTGTATAATAAGTGTTCAGGGCACTGTGAGAGCTCTGCTAATTCTCTGCAACCAAGATCATCTTCCATAAGCTCTATATTATATCTGAATCATGTGGCACAAATTCCTGAAAGACAATGACCTGATCTTCAAGGCCTGAATTGATTCACATCCCCTTGATTTCTTGGATCTCATTTCCTATACATAACTCTTTGCTGACTGCATTAGTTTACGGTGGCTACCATAACAAAGCACCAGAGACTGGGTGGCTTAACAACAGAAATAAGTTTTCTCATAGTTCTAGAGGCTAAAAGTCTGAGATCAAGAGGTCAACAGGGTTGATGTCTTCTGAAGCCTCTCTCCCTGACTTAGAGATGGCTGTCTTCTTCCTTATCTTCACATAGCCCTCTCTCTCTTTTTATTTGTAACCTAATCTACTCTTCTTATAAGAATACCAGGTTCATTGGGTCAGGGCCCACCCTAACAATTTAATGTTAACTTAATTACCTTTTTAAAGACTACATATCCAAACACAATCACCTTCTGAGGTAGGAGAGATTAGGACTTCAACATATGACTTTCTTAGGGAACAAAATTCAGCCCATAATACTCCCTCTACACAGGCCTAATAGCCTTCATGCAAGTCCTAGAACTTATGTCTTGAGTGTTTCTGCCTCAGGGCCAGAACTGAATGTTTCTATCTTCCTAAAAAGAGCTTACTCCAGATATCTCCATTACTCTACAACTCACTAAGTCTTCATGAATATACTGTTTTCTCCAGAAGGAGATGTCTGCCCAACTTTTAAAGAATCACCACCTTGAACCCACACTCCCCCTACTCTTCCTACCACAGCACTTATTTTCTTTATCGTCTGTCTCTCCTAATTAGAATATAAGCTCCATGAGTTCCTCTATTAATGCCGAATCTTCAGAGTCCAGAGCAGTACCTGGCACATCGTTAGTGTTCAATAAATACTTGCCAAACATTGAATTCATCAGTGTCCGAAATATTTGGTTTCTTTCTTTTTTGTTGTTGTTTTGCTTTTTTAGGGCCATACCTGTGGTATACAGAAATACTCAGGAGGCTAGGGGTCAAATTGGAGCTGCAGCTACATGCCTACCCCCACAGGCACAGCAATGCCAGATCTGAGCCACATCTGTGACCTACACCACACACCACACACAGCTCACAGCAACGCCAGATCTTTTAACCCAGTGAGCAAAGCCAGGAATGGAACCCACATCTTTATGGATTCTTAATCTGCTGAGCCAAAATGGGAACTCCCAGTTGATTTCAGAATATGGCTTAAACAAGCAAAAATCTACTCATTTCCAAATCAAATTAAAATAAATTTTTAATAGAGAGTCTGAATTTATTTAGAAATACAATATTATTAGTAAACAGAAAATTGATACAATGGCCAAAATAAATAGTATAGAATATGAAAAAAGATAATGATGAATGAAAACTTCCATTATATTTTCTCCTTTTAAGCCATCCCATTCTATAGAATTAAGCATAAACTCCATTTATTGTTTTCTAACCTTAATAAAATACCTCTTCTTTCCAGATGGACAGGTGCTACTGAAAGAAAAATAAAAGACCTATTTGCAAGTGGGCAAGCACTGTTGCCTGGACACCAAAGTAGGTCTGGAAATCCCTGAAAGTCTCTGAAATCACCTGTTTACTTGGAACAAGAGAGAAGGGGCTGCTGGAACAGATAAAGCCCAGAGTTTTGTCAAAGGCAAGGATGGAACCACTTTCCCTGTTGAGTTTTGCCTCTGCCTGATGCTTCTTGGAAGCATAGTTTGGTTGCTAACACATCAGAAAGACTGGGGGCAGCAAATAAGAGGAGGAATAGCTAAAATACTAGTCAGTAAATACTTCAAAGTGCTCCAGGGATTGAGGGAAATGCCTGGAGTGAGTGAGACTGTTTACCAAACCAAGCTTATATCATCACATTTCACATTTTACATGGATCCGACGGTGTGAGCTACATAAAAATTCATTTGACAGTGGCATTCTCTTGCTCCACTGGCTTTAATTAAACTTGCTTTGTGCTAAGGAAATTAGCCAACTCTGTGCAGTTGAGGAGAGGAAAATATGGATTATTCACATGGGAAGATTTTTCCCATTAACACACACAGTTCAAATGCTTGTCATTATTCAGTGATTCTGGTGGCTACAACACAGGGCCAAAATCCATTAGCAGCATCTGCTCACCATGCTTATGGAATGGAATTGCCACCTAACTGTAGCGCACATGATTGATGGCATAAAAAATGAAGGTCACTGGATTCTGGGCCTTATCAGAGATCTGTCACTCTATAAAATGGCCCCAAAACAATGACTAAAAATCAAGGATCCCCCTGTTGGACCAAGGGAGGCAATGGCCTGGGGATTTCCTGGCCTTTCCAGCTTATGAAACTCCATTTCATGTGCAAGTGACTAGCTGGTGTTGGAGGTCTGAGTTAATACCAAACTACCTTTCACTCATTACAAAGAAATAACATTTTCAGCTGAATTTTTGGGAATGAAAAAATAATTCTTTGGTGGCAGTAGTATGCAGTATTTTAGTTAGGCAAGGAGACTCTGTGAGTGAAAAGAAAACGAAACAGTTCTTTGCAGAGATTGAGGTTTGATTTTTCTTTACTTAAGAGGAGAAATATAACAGTAGTAAGAAGTGTTTATGGTACATAAAAAAAAAATAACAAAATTGATTTTAGATGAGAAATCTGAAATTCCAGAAGCCTCAAGTCTGTTTGAATCCAAAAATTACTTGGTGATATATGCTCTTATGTTAAAGTCACAGAAACTACAAAATACCATCCTGCAGCAAAGCAGACTTGCCCACAGTTATGGAAGATCACAAGCTATGAAATTAAATGCAAAAGCTTTTAGAAAATATGTATTATCCATCACTTAATTCCTTTACTTAGAACTTCTTGAATTCCTTGAATAACTTCATAATTTACTCATTGTACTCTTTCTCTACTCCAGTATCCTTTTCCTTGATTCTTCTGATAGAAAGTTTCTCAAACTTGATAGCTTTCTTCTTTGGTAGTTTGGAGACTTCAGATGAGCCTTGCTCTATATCTATATGACATTGCTATTGCTGGTATAAGCAATGTGTCAAGTAGTCTTAGAGTGGGTCCTAGATCTGATTAATAAGTCATGATAATCATCTTGGAGTTTCATGGAGTAATACATAGAAGGTACGGGGCAAAAGGTTTGAGTCCAAATATTCAAGTATGAGTTTCTTATGTGCTTTGCCTATACACTAGTCTTCCTACTATTTGACATGTTTGTTTCTTTATATCTGGATTCCTGTTCCAGAGCAGATGTTGTATTCCAATTTTTGGCAGAGATTGTGTCAAAACTGTTACCTTTTACATCTATTCAAAGCTCTAGAAAGAGACAGGCATGAAACTTCGAGGTGAGTAGAAAGTGCTCTCCAAGGAAAGAAGTTATTGCCCAAGACACGCACACACATGAGTGAATGCAAACTATTACACAGGATATACTTCTGGGACTCTAATCCCAACATTCCCATGCCTCAATGGCATATTTCTCTATCCATCACACCCTCTTTGCCTATTAAACATTTACATATATTTTAAGTCCCAATGTGAATATTAAAGCCTCAAACGTATCTGCTGAGTCAAGAATAGAGTCCAATATTGTACCCCTTTGTGTCATCTTAATTTTCCCCCCTTTTTAGTCTTTTCCTCAATTGCTCTTGAGGATTTTTCAACACATTATTTGGGAAAAACATGTCTGTTTGTTTACTGCTATATTCCTGCCTCTATTATGTAGTTAACCAATACTACTTGTTGAATAAATATATGAATAGATTAAAATTGAAATATCTCTTAAAGTGGGAACGTACAGATATTCAAAACAATACCACCTTCCCTAGGAGTAGGTTCTGATAAGAAGAAAGCACTGTCTCTATGGGTGGACAATAACCATTCAGGCTGTGGTTAGACTGTCTTAACTATAGCAATCTCTGCAGGCAAAGCACTTTACTCCCAAATCTATTTACTTACCAGTTAGCTAGGGTTGTAAAAATGTCATAAACAATGCACATGGAAGCACTGTGCATTATACTGTATCAGCTATTATGATGAAGATTCTTTGTTATGACTATCTGCTCTTAATCTTCAAATGTTGAGGTCTAAATGATTAGCCCCAAAGACTACTCATAGTTATGAAAGACTGATAGAGGTTAGGTGTCCTTCTCTCTGATTGTTTGAAATCAATAATGTAAGAGTCCCTTGTTGAGGATGGGGACCTAAGTGTGCCATAGCTGATAATGGGATACATCTCTGAAAATGGTTCAAGCTTTTGGCACAAGTGATAGGTACACTGACATGGGCTACTGTTTTTTATTCACAATGGCTCAAAATTTACACATTATCTCACTGAATTTGGGCCTTTCCAAGACCAAATATGAAAAACAAACAAGAATGAAAAAATGTCTTCTAATATTTTTCCTCATATCATCAAATTAAACATCCAATTCACACTTATTTATGCCTTCAGGTTATGGCTATCTTATCCATTTCTGTGTTTTTATTTTTATTTTTTTTCCAGGGAGTCACCCGCAGCATATGGAAGTTCCCAGGTTAGGGGTCAAATTAGAGTTACAATTGCCAGCCACAGCCAAAGCTACAGACATAACAATGCCAGATCTGAGCCTCATCTGCAACCTATACTGCAGCTTGTAGTAGTGCTGGATCCTTAACCCGCTGAACATGGCCAGTGATCAAACCCACATCTTCATGGGTACCAGTTTGGTTCTTAACCCACTGGGCCACAATGGAACTCAATTTTTGTGTCTGTAAAATAAGAGTTGAAGTTATATAGAATAGGGATAGATCTAATTGATAAGAAAAGTATAATATAAAGGCTAACAGAGTAAGCCTTTACATTAGAACTTTGGACCACAACTCAAGTAAATGGCATAATTTAAGTGCTTAGGGAACAGCTGCTTGCAATCTAAACAAGGTGTTCAGTGGACATATCACATAAGTGACTCCTTTCAGTAATGGAAGAGTTATCCAAGCCTGGAAAAAAAAATGTGAAAAAACACAGGTGTGAAGCTTCCTGATTACTGAATATTTCTACCTGTGTAAATAGTTCAATTATGGATCAGCAGAGAGTTCTTTGAGTAGGGGAGTGGGGAGGATGAAAAATAATTAGTTTAGAAAGTAAAAACAGTTCTCAAGGAATTATATAATAGAGATTATATTTTGTAAGTAACAATCCAAAAGGATTAATGAAAAAATCAAATAAATAATAGGGATGAAGTTACTTTAAAAAGCAATAGAATGTAAAAGAGTGTTATATTATGCTCTATATGAATTAGGGCAAGTTAATCCATTCTTTACAATTTTCAGTTTTACTCATTTGTCAAATACAAAAAAAAAAATAACTTTCTAATCTGTCTTGAGACCAGCATGGAGGAAATTAGATATGTAAGCATTATAAAATGCTTTGACAACTCTATACTCTTTTGCACATATATGTTATTATTAGTTATCTTAGGAAAGTATAAATACATGTGGTGTAGGTAAATGCATATCTGCATATTTCAGAGGACTTTTAGAGAATTCCCAAGGTTGGTTGGAGGGATCTATTTTCTATTCTAATTAAGAAAATGTTGCCTCTTATAAGACCATACACTAAAACAGACAACAAACAAACAAAACAAGAAAAGAGCTTCTAGGTTGAGGCTCTAAATTAAGTAGAGGTTTGAAATGGATCTGATCTAGAAAAGTGATATGGACATCAAATATATTCCTAATATTGAGGTATACACAGTTTCTTTTTCAGCATCACACAGGTATTGGACCTGGAACAGATCAAGGTGTGTGGGAAGGATACTTAGCCCCTTATCAACAACTGCTACTAAGCTCTCTGCTTTCCCCAAGTTGCTCCTGTAGAGTTTGCACCTAATACAAAAGGAATTTTTACCCACATAGCATCAACCTATGAAATTTCCATCAGCAACTCCTCAAATGTTCTAACTCTAGATTCTGTTTGTGTATTTTATTCATCTCAGTAGGAAAATTCAATGTCAATATTCAAATTTCTTATTGTTCAAATGGGCATATCTGAAAGACATGTTCTTTCTGTGATGCATGCTTTTATTTTTCTAAAACAAACAGAACCAATTGTTTAGTCCTGAAGAGAATAATTCCAGAATCTTAAGCTTTTTGGGGGGTGGAGAAGAGTTATTAAATATTTACTATGTTAGGGCCAAGACACTAAAGGTGATTGCAAACTCCAAGATGTTCTGTTGGAGAAATAAAAAGTATACTCTTATAAATAAAAGACCATATGGCTACTAAAAAAAATGCAGAACTCATTTAATCCTCTTTCCAAAAACTATGAGGTAAATAACACCATCATCATTTTGGAGATGAAGAAATTCAGACTTAGAGGAATTAAGTAAGAGTTCAGAGTAGGAGTTCCCATTGTGGTGCAATGGAAATGAATCTGACTAGGAACCATGAGGTTGTGGGTTCAATCCCTGGCCTCACTCGGTGGATTAATGATCTGACATTGCCATGAGTTGTGGTGTAGGTCACAGATGTGGCTCGGATTTGGCAATGCTGTGGCTATAGCATAGGCTGGAAGCTACAGCTCAGATTGGACCCCTAGACTGGGAACCTCCATATGCTGCAGCTTCAGCCCTAAAGGACAAAAGACAGAAAATAATAATAATAATTCAGAATAATGATAGTAAACGTAGTCCAAGGGATCAGGAAATGAATGAAGGCACAGATTGAGAAGTTACAAAACATGTTTAACACAGAAGAGTCAAAGGACAAAGAGGAAGAATAGTGTAAGTGAAATTAAAAATATACCAGAAGGGGGAGTTGTCTTTTTGTAGCTCAGCAGTAACAAATCTAGCTGGTATCCATTAGGATTCAGGTTTGATCTTTGGCCTTGTTTAGTGGGTTAAGGATCTGATGTTGCCATGAGCTGTGGTGTAGGTTGCAGACATGGCTCTAACCTGGCATTGCTGTAGCTATGGTATAGATTGGGAGCTGTAGCTTTGATTTGACTCCTAGCCTGGAAACTTCCATATGCCATGGATGCAGCCTTAAAAGACAAAAAAAAAAAAAAAAATCCTAGAAGGATTCAATAGCAGAATAACTGAGGTGGAAGAATGAAAAAAGTGAGCTGGAAGAGAGAGTGGTGGAAATCACTGACACAGAAAAGAAAACAGAAAAAAGAATGAAAATAAATTAGGACAGTCTAAAAGACCTCTAAAAGAACATTAAGCATGAAAGCATTCTTATTATACCCATCTCAGATGGAGAAAAGAAAGAGAAGGGACTTGAAACAATATTGGAAGATATTATAGCTGAAAACTTTCCTAATATGAGAAAAGAAAGAGTCACTAAATCCAGAAAGCACAGAAAGTCCTATGCAGGGTAAACCCAAGGAGGAACACACCAAGTCATATGTTAGTCAAGCTGACAAAAATTAAATAAAAAGAAAAATATTAAAAACAAAAAGGCAAAAGCAAAACATGTAAGGGAACCCCATAAGGTTGTGAGCTGATTTTTCAGCAGAAACTCTGAAAGTCAGAAGGAAGTGTTACTACATATTTAAAATGATGAAAGAGAAAACCTTATAACCAAGAATTCTCTAGCCAACAGTCCCTCATTCAGATTCAGTGGTGAAATCAATAGCTTATCAGAAAAGCAAAAGTTAAGAAAACTAAGCAACACCAAACAAGCTTTACAACAAATGCTAAAGAAATTTTTCCAGGCAGAAAACATGGTCATGACTAGAAACAAGCAAATTATGAGTGTGAAATATCACCTGCAAAGAAAGCATAAATTAAAAGTAGGAAATTATATAAATATGATATCAAACCCAGCAATTGTGAGGAAAGTACAAATGCACAGTATTGAAAATGTATTTTCAATTAAGAGGCCAGCAACTTAAAACAATTTTGTATATACAGCAACTGCTATATCAAAATCTCATAGAAACTGAAAACCAAGAATTTATGAGACAAACGTACAAAAAAAAAGAAAAAGTAAATATAGTCACAAAATCACAATAAAATAAAACAAAAGATGAAGACAGCAGGACAAGGATTTCCTCTATCACCACTTTTATTCAACATAGTTTTGGAAGTCCTATTCATGGCATTAGAGAAGAAAAATAAATAAAATGAATCCAAATTAGAAAAGATGCAAAACATCTAATGTTTGCAGAAGACATCATACTACACGTAGAAAATCCAAAGGATAAAACCGGGAAACTACTAGAGGTCATCAGTGAATTTGGTAAGGTCTCAGGATAAAACTTAATACATTGAAATTTTTCATTTGTATACACTAACAAGTAAAGATGAGAAAGACACACCATGTTCTTGGATTGTAATAATCAATATTGTCAAAATGACTATATGACACAAGGCAATCTACAGATTCAATTCAATCTCTATCAAAATACCAATGACATTTCACAGAACTAGAACAACAAAATTAAAAATTTGTATGGAAACACAAAAGACCCTTAATAGCCAAAGCAATCCAGAGTAAGAAAAATGGAACTTGAGAAATCAGGCTCCCTGACTTGAGACTATACTACAAAGCTACAATAATCAAAACAGTAGAGTTCTTACACATAAGCAGAAATACATATTAGTGGAACAAGATAGAGAGCCCACACATAAACCTACACATCTATGCACAATTAATATATAACAAAGGAGGCAGAATATGCAATGGAGAAAGCTCAGTTTCTTTAGTAAGTAGCACTGGGAAAACTGAACATCTACATGTAAAAGAATGAATTAGAACATTCTCTAAAACCATACATAAAAATAAAATCAACATGAATTAAAGACCTAAATGTAAGCTGGGATACTATAAAACTCTGAGGAAAACATAGGAAGAACAATCTTTGACATAAATCACAATAATATCATTTTAGATTCATCTTTTTGAGTAATGAAAATTAAAACAAAAATAAACAAATGGGACCTAATTAAACATAAAACCTCTTGCACAGCAAAGGAAATCATTAAAAAAACTGAAAAGACAATCCACAGATGGGAGAAAATCTTTCCAAAGTGACGGAAAAAGGATTTTACCTTCAAAACATGCAAACATCTCATATGGCTTTATAAGAAAAAATATTAAACAACTTAGTAAAAAAAAAAAGAAGTGACCAGAAGAAAAGAAGAAATAGACATTTCTCCAAAGAAGACATACAGTTGGCCAAATAGCACATGAAAATATGCCCATTACTAATTATTCAAAAAATACAAATCAAAAGTACAATGAGGAGGCAAGATGGAGGAAGAGTAGGGGGACACGCTCACCCTCTCCCACAAACACAACAAGAAAAAAAAATCTACAGGATAAATGACTCACACAGAACAGCAAGCAATCGCTGGCAGAAGAACCTAAACTCCAATAACGGCAAGAATTTTGTGACATTTCTAGATAAAACAAGAGAAAAGAGGAGAGTAAGAGAAGGTGAATCCAAGCTGGACAGGCACTCCTGAAAGGGAACTGTGGAGGAGAAAGGGATCCTGCACTTTGGAAAGTCACCAACTTGTTGGAAAGATCAAACGAACCGGAGGAAGTGTTTGAACCTACAGGTCCATCAGGCTGAAACACACAATTATAGGAAGGGGTTAGCATACTTAAAAACCAGGGCAACCACAAGCCAACACCAAACATTGCATTGACAAAAAATGAAAAAAAAAATAAAAAGAAAGGAAGAATGGATAACTATAGAATCAACTGGAACACGAGGTTCAAAATGGCAATAAATAATCATCTAGCAACTATCACCTTAAATGTCAATGGACTGAATGCCCCAATCAAAAGACACAGAGTGGCTGAGTGGACAAAAAGGCAAAAACCTTCAATATGCTGCCTACAAGAAACTCACCTTAGGACAAAAGATACATATAGATTGAAAGTGAAAGGGTGGGGAAAAATATTTCACGCCAATAGACACGACAGAAAAGCAGGAGTCGCAACACTCATATCAGACAAAATAGACTTTAAAACAAAAGACATAAAGAAAGACAAAGAAGGACACTACTTAATGATTAAGGGATCCATCCAAGGAGAGGATGTTACTATCGTCAACATATATGCCCCAAATACAGGAGCATCCAGATACATACAACCAATATTAACAGACATAAAGGGAGATATTGATGGGAATACAATTATAGTAGGAGACATTAATACCCCACTCACATCAATGGACAGATCCTCTACACAGAAAACCAATGAAGCAACAGAGATCATAAAGGAAACAATAGAATAGTTAGACTTAATTGATATCTTCAGGACACTACATCCAAAAAAATCAGAATACACATTCTTCTCAAATGCTCATGGAACGTTCTCGAGAATCGACCACATATTGGGACACAAAGCTAACCTCAACAAATTTAGGAGCATAGAAATTATCTCAAGTATCTTCTCTGACCACAATGCCATGAAATTAGAAATCAACCATGGGAAAAGAAGTGAGAAAAAAACCTACTACATGGAGACTAAGCAACATGCTACTAAAAAACCAATGGGTCGATGAGGAACTCAAGAAGGAAATTAAAAAATACCTTGAGACAAATGAAAATGAAAACACAACCTCTCAAAATCTATGGGATGCTGTGAAAGCAGTGCTCAGACAGAAATTTATAGCAATACAGACCTTTCTCAAAAAAGAAAAAGATCCCAAATTGACAACTTAACCCTCCACCTAAACGAATCAGAAAAAGAAGAACAAAAAAGACCTAAAGTCAGCAGAAGGAAGGAAATTATAAAGATCAAAGAAGAAATCAACAAAATAGATTCAAAAAAACAATAGAGAAAATTAATAAAAGCAAGAGCTGGTTTTTTGAAAAGGTAAACAAAATTGACAAACCCCTGGCCAGACTCACTAAAGAGAGGAGAGAAAGAACCCAAATAAACAAAATTATAAATGAAAAAGGCGAAATCACAATGGATACAGCAGATATACAAAAAACCATAAGAGAATACTATGAACAACTATATGGCAACAAGTTTGACAATCTGGAAGAAATGGACAATTTTCTAGAATCTTACAGTCTGCCAAAACTGAATCAAGAAGGAATCAGACCAACTGAACAGACCGATCACTAGAAATGACATTGAAGAGGTCATAAAAACACTCCCTACAAATACAAATCCCGGACCAGATGGCTTCACAGGTGAATTCCATCAAACATATAAAGAGGAATTTGTGCTCATCCTCCATAAACTCTTCCAAAAGGTTGGAGAAGGAATACTCCCAAAGACATTCTATGATGCCACCATCACCCTCATTCCAAAACCAGACAGAGATACCACCAAAAAAGAAAACTATCGCCCAATATCTTTGATGAATACAGATGCAAAAATTCTCAACAAAAGCTTAGCCAACCAAATCCAACAACATATCAGAAAGGTCATACACCATGACCAGGTTAGGTTCATCCCAGGTTCACAAGGATGGTTCAATATATGCAAATCAATCAACATCATACACCACATTAACAAAAAAAAAAAAAAGTCAAAAATCATATGGTCATCTCAATAGACGAAGAAAATCATTTGACAAAGTCCAACATCCATTCATGATCAAGACCCTCGCCAAAGTGGGTATAGAGGGAACATTCCTGAACATAATCAAAGCCATTTATGATAAACCCACAGCAAATATAATACTCAATGGGGAAAAACTGAAAGCCTTCTCACTCAAATCTGGAACAAGACAATTATGCCCACTCTCACCACTGCTCTTCAACATAGTTTTGGAAGTCCTAGCCACAGCAATTAGACAAACAAAAGAAATAAAAGGCATCCATATAGGAAGAGAAGAAATAAAACTGTCACTGTATGCAGACGACATGATACTATACCTAGAAAACCCTAAGGACTCAACCCCAAAATGACTTGAACTTATCAACAAATTCAGCAGAGTAGCAGGATATAAGATTAACATTCGAAAGTCAGTCGTACTTCTGTATACCAGCAATGAAATATTAGAAAAGGAATACAAAAATACAATACCTTTTAAAATTGCACCTCACAAAATCAAATACCTCGGAATACACCTGACCAAAGAGGTAAAGGACTTATATGCTGAGAATATTAACCTTTAATCAAAGAAATCAAAGAAGATGTAAAGAAATGGAAGGATATTCCATGTTCCTGGATTGGAAAAATCAATATTGTAAAAATGGCCATACTACCCAAAGCAATCTACAGATTCAATGCAATCCCTATCAAATTACCCATGACATTTTTCACAGAACAAGAACAAACATTCCAAAAATGCATATGGAACCACAAAAGGCCCAGAATTGCCAAAGCAATCCTGAGAAACAAAAACCAAGCAGGAGGCATAACTCTCCCAGACTTCAGGAAATATTACAAAGCCACAGTCATCAACACAGTGTGGAACTGGTATCAAAACAGACAGACAGCCCAATGGAACAGAATAGAGAACCCAGAAGTAAACCCTGACACCTATGGTCAATTAATCTTTGACAAGGGAGGCAAGAACATCAAATGGGAAAAAGAAACTCTATTCGGCAATAATTGCTGGGAAACCTGGACAGCTGCATGCAAATCAATGAAACTAGAACACACCCTCACACCATGCACAAAAATAAACTCAAAATGGCTGAAAGACTTAAATAAAAGACAGGACACCATCAAACTCCTAGAAGAAAACATAGGCAAAACACTCTCTGACATCAACATCATGAATATTTTTTCAGGTCAGTCTCCCAAAGCAATAGAAATAAGAGCAAACATAAACCAATGGGAGATAATCAAACTGAAAAGCTTTTGCACAGCAAAGGAAACCCAAAGGAAAACACAAAGACAACTTTCAGAATGGGCGAAAATAGTTTCAAATGATGCAACTGACAAGGGCTTAATCTCTAGAATACATAAACAACTTATACAACCCAACAGCAAAAAAGCCAATCAATCAATGGAAAAATGGGCAAAAGACATGAATAGACATTTCTCCAAAGAAGATATACAGATGGCCAGCAAACACATGAAAAAATGCTCAACATCGCTGATTATAAGAGAAATGCAGATCAAAACTACCATGAGATACCACCTCACACCAGTCAGAATGGCCATCATTAATAAATCCACAAATAACAAGTGCTGGAGGGGCTGTGGAGAAAAGGGAACCCTCCTGCACTGCTGGTGGGAATGTCAACTGGTACAGCCACTATAGAGAACAGTTTGGAGATACCTTAGAAATCTATACATAGAACTTCCATATGACCCCACAATCCCACCCTTGGGCATCTATCTGGACAAAGCTCTACTTAAAAGAGACACGTGCACCCGCATGTTCATTGCAGCACTGTTGACAATAGAGAGGACATGGAAATAACCCAAAGGTCCATTGACGGATGATTGGATTCGGAAGATGTGGTATATATACACAATGGAATACTACTCAGCCATAAGAAAGAATGACATAATGCCATTTGCAGCCACATGGATGGAACTAGAGACTCTCATACTGAGTGAAATGAGCCAGAAAGACAAAGACAAATACCATATGATATCACTTATAACTGGAATCTAATATCCAGCACAATGAACCTTTCCACAGAAAAGAAAATCATGGACTTGGAGAAGAGACTTGTGGCTGCCTGATGGTATGGGGAGGGTGTGGGAGGGATCAGGATTTTGGGCTTATCAGACACAACTTAGAATAGATTTAGAAGGAGATCCTGCTGAGTAGCATTGAGAACTTTGTCTAGATACTCATGTTGCAACAGAACAAAAGGTGGGGAAAATTGTAATTGTAATATATACATGTAAGGATAACTTGATCCCTTTGCTTTACAGTGGGGAAAAAAATCTTAAAAAAATATAAAAATAAATAAAAGTACAATGAGGTATTCCTTCACACAAATCATAATGGCAATAATAAAAAAAATTCTACAAGCAACAAATGCTGGAGAGGATATCAATAAAAAAAGAACCCTCTACACTGTTGGTGGCAATGTAAGCTGTTGAAACCACTACTATGGAGAACAGTGTAAAATTTCCTTTAAAAACTAAAAATAGAATTGCCATATGATCCAACAGTCCCTCTTCTGGCTATATATCTAAAGAGATCAGAATTTGAAAGAACTACATGCATCCCAATATTTGTTGCAGCACTGTTAACTATAGTTAAGGCATGGAAACAACCTTAATATCCATCAACAGAGGAACAGATAAAGACAAGGTGTATATATACAATGGAATGTTACTCATCCATAAAAAGTGAAATAATGCCATGTGCATCAATACAGATGAAACTTGATATTATCATACTAAGTGAGGTAAGTCAGATAAATACATATGTGATCACTTATATGTTGGATCTAATAAAAAATGATACAAACCAACATATTCACAAAACAGAACAGATTTAAATATTTCAAAACTGAACTTCTGTTACCAAAGGGGAAATATTGGTGAGAGGAATTAGTTAGGATGTTAAGATTAATATATACCATTACTAGATATAAAATAGATATTACATGGAACTACTACATAGCCAGGGAAATATACTCAACACTGTGTCATAAACTATGTGGCAAAAAAAAAAAATCTGAAAAGCATGGATATATGTACACCTGAAACTAACACAACATTGCAAATAAAATATATAAACAATACATTTAAAACAAATCTTCTTCATGTCATTATGCAGATGACTTAGAGGAAAATGTCCAGTAAGCTTGTTTGGCGTATCTTGTCTACAAGAAGGAAGCATCATTGTCTGGCTTTTGGTAGTAATAAAGGAATGGTTTCTCAGATCCATTCATGAATTTTCCTGAAAGTTCTCACTGTGTTTGTGTGTGTGTTTATGGAAATGTTTCCAGTAGTTACTTCTCAAGAGTTTGCCTGAGGGTTTAGAATTTTGGTTGGGAAGGAGGCTACTTTTTTACAATGAACTTTTATATTTTGCAATAGTGTCAGATTTACAGGAAAAGTTGCAAAGTAATACAAAGTTTTCATATACCCCTCATCCAATTTCCCCTATTTTTTCCAAATTTTTTATTGTGGCAAAATGTATATAACACAAAATTTACTATTTTAATTATTTCTAAATATACAGTTCAGTTGAATTTAACGTACTCATAGCATTGCTCAGCCATCACTACCATACATCTCCATAACTCTTTTCATGTTGCAAATCTGAATTCTATACCAATTAAACAACAATCTCCTACTCCCTCATCTCCCCAGTCCCTGGCAACCACAATTCTACTTTCTGTCTCAATGACGTGACTGCTTTAGGTACCTGATATAAGTGGAATCATACAATATTGTCTTTATGTGACTGGCTTATTTCATTTAGCATAATGTCCTCAAGGTTCATTCTATGGTGACATGTGTCAGAATACCTTTCCTTTTAAATGATGAATAATATTCCATTATATTAAGATGCCACATTTTGCTTATCTACTCATTCTCTGATGGACACTTAGGTTGCTTCCATGCTTTAGTTATTGTGAATAATGTTGCTTTGTATATGGGTGTACAAAGGTCTCTTAGGATTCCTGTTTTCAGTTCTTTGGAGTATTTATCAAGAAGTGAAATTGCTAAATCATATGGTAATTCTATTAAAAGTTTTGAGAAAATTTCCATAGTCACTGCACATTTTTATATTCCCACTAGTAATTCATAAGAATTCTAATTCTCTACATTCTTGCAAATATTTTGTTTCCTATTTTTGATGGGCTTCTATTTTTAACATCTTTTATCGCAAATGGTACACTTGTCATAGCTAAGAAAATAACATCAGTACATTACTATTAACTAAGTTCCATTTTACTCAGATCTCATAGTTTTTTTTCACTAACGTCCCTTTACTGTGTGATTTCATTTTTACTTTATATTTTTGCAATGATTCAAATTGTTAATCTTGTGTATCATTTTTCCAATGCATAAAAATATTACAATACAAAAATCCAATACACATCTCCAATTTATGATTACTTTTTATGGTTCAAATTTTGTTCAATACTTATTTATCAGGCCTCTAATGTATGACTAGAATACTCTGAGGAATGGAGAAGATACACAGGACAATGCAGCCCTTTCCCTTAACTTTTATGCTTATATATTTTGTAAATTGTAGGGATTATTTATCTTGAATCATAAGTAACTGAACTATAAAAATTACTAAAAATTGAAGTTCCTTGGTGGCTTAGTGGGTTAAGGGTCTGGCATTGTCACTGATGTGGCTTTGATTATTGTGGCACATGTTTGATCCCTGGCCACTGAACTTTCACATGCCGAGGGCATGGCCAAAAAAAGATTATTAACATTCTGTTATGATGTTAAAGGACAATCATACTTCAGACTCTAGGCTCTGTCCAAGGCATTTCACATGATTTACATGCATTATCTCACTGCATATCAGAATAGCTGCTAACAAATAAGGGGGTATTACTTATACTTATCTATGAAAACCTGAGGATCCAAAGAGTTGGGTGATTTTTATAAGGAAAAACTGAATGTAATGGAGCTAGAATATGAACTCATTTCTTTATGATTCCAAAGTCTATTGCTTTTCAGTCTGCCATGTGGTTTCTATTAATGAGTTACACTCAGCCATCATAAGGTCAATTAGGTTGACTTTGCTATTTCTGAACTCAAGCTAACCAACAGCACAGGTAAATTAAGACCAGAGGCAGAAAACAGTAAAATAAAAAAAATGGAGACCCACCAAAAAGAAATTCAATGCACATTAATTTTGCATATTTTGCATAATCTCTAATACAACTGTAAATCACAGTGTGCTCAAGATATTAGGAATATAAAGCACACTTAACTTCAATCTTCCTTAATGTGCTTGTAGCTCATACCTAGACTGTATTCCACTATGATTTGTTCTCATTTTCATTAAATCTTCAGCTTTAATTTATTTTTATTTCTTCCTCCTGTAGATCATTCATAAATTCATAAAATATGTTGAGGAACCATATCTTCTCTTGAGGCCATTTTTTCCAGGTACTGTGTATTTCAAATTAACAGCCTAGAGGTAAAATAGAGATTAAATAGAAGAAAATGCATTGAGAGGGAGGCTGCAAGTGCAGTTAAAAAATAAAATGGAGAGAAACTTGAAGAGGAAATAGATTTAAAGTATCATCTTCTCTTAATATTAATGAGGGTTGTATTTTCATGAAAGCTTGTAGTATTTATTTACAGGTCTTTAAGGCTTGGAAGGTAAAGACTCAGCTAGAAAGTTTGAAAACTTATTGAAATCTGGACTTCTCTAGAAGCAAGCTTTTTCCCAATAGAATATATATTTAACTACTTATTTAGTCTAGGTCACTATTCTGACTGGAGAGAATGTGACAGCAATTACTTATGAGATTAAGGAAGTATAGAAACCTTCAATATAACTATGCCTATCTAAGTAGGAGGCAAGTGGAAACTCAGAATAGAAGACTAATGCTTAAATACAGTATTAAAATGGGAATATGCCTTTAAATCTTACTATGGCAGATTCTCATTTCTTGAGAAAAAACTACCCAAAGAAAGATTTGAAATTCATTGAGGTGTAAGTGAACACATAAATAAATACAACTAAGATGAATAAAATGACTGTCTTCATTATATTGTAAGCTCAAAAGCAAGCAACATGCCCCTCTTTTCATGTATTATCCAGCTTTCCTTGAGACCATCAACAGTTTTCTTCCCTGATGAACCCATTATTTGTGATACAACACCTGTAACAGGAAAGATCAGGTTTATCAATCTACATCATGATTTAGAGCAATAATCCAAGAGTTTAAGTTCAAAATACTTACATTCTGTTGGCTATCAGTTATTTCACAATCTTTATTTCTGCAAAATAATTTATAATACAGGGTTGTGATGACATAAGAGAGAGTACTTTAAAAAATATAGGTTGATATGGAATTCCCACTGTGGCTTAGTAGGTTAAGAACCCTACTAATATCCATGAGGATGCATGGTATGATACCTGCCCTTGGTCAGATGGGTTAAGGATCCAGCATTGCAGTAAGCTGCAGTGTAGGTCACAGATGCCTCTCGGATCTGGTGCTGCTGTGGCTATGGCATAGACAAGCAGCTGTTGTACCGATTTGATCCCTAGCCTGGGAACTTCCATATGCTATAGGTACAGCCCTAAGAAGAAAAGAAAAATATATATATTATATATATATATATATAATATATACATATATGTTTTGTTATGAATAGTCTAATACATACTGAAATAACTTAGCTAGCCCTTTGCTAGTATGGATAACATTACAGTTATTGTATAATAGGTTAAATTAGAGCACAGGATACATCATTTATCAAATTTTATTCTGGTCCCAAAAGAGATGCATATGTCCATGAAAACATATAGCACAGAATTTAATTTTTCTTTTTTTTTTTTATCTTTTAAGGGTCATACCTACAGCATATGGAAGTTCCCAGACTAGTAGTCAAATTGGAATTACAGCTTCTGGCCTATGCCACAGCCACAGCAATCCAGGATCCAAGCTGTGTCTGCAACCTACACTGCAGCTCATAGCAACTTTTGATCCTTAATCCTCTGAGAGAGGCCAGGGATTGAACCTGCATCCTCATGGATGCTAGTAAGATTCATTTCCACTGAGCCACGATGGACAATCCTGGCACGAATTTACTTATTACTAAGAAGCCTGGTTATAATTAATACATAAAATTTAATCTGGTTTTCAGATTAAAAGCTTTAATTGCTAGTCTTCCAATGTAAGCTTTAGAACAAGGTAATTCATCCCTGAAAACCAAACGGTGCATTATGATAGTTGGCAGTTGATTCACTTTACTGTGTAATTATCTACCCTGTCCCTAGACTTTGAAAGACAACCCACTGTTTTAGGATGAATTATCCCAGATGCAGACCTTGAGCCAATGATTTGAGTTCTAGAGATTTATAAATGCTCCTATAAGGAGGATAAGGTTGGTAGGGGACAGGGGCAAAGAAGGATATAAAAAAAAGGATATGCCAAGGAAGTTTGCAATTTCAGAGGAAGTTTCAGCCTCAGCCTGATCATACAGGGAACTATATCCCAAAATGTGTGTCCCTGAAGGGAAGAGAACACCAAGCTGTCCCTGGCTCCTGACTGCTGTGCTGGGGTGTGGGTAGTAGACTGACTTTGTTTCAAGAGAAGGAGAATCAAGAGAATGGTCACATCCCATGTATCAGGTGAATCCCTGGGACAGGCTGCCAAGTGAGGAAAGATTTTTGAGAATAAGAAAAAGTGGGTTTATTTAAGGGAATATATGCTTTCCAAAAGCAGAAACTACACCTTCTTGAAGGGTATGAGAATGGCCTCAGAGTATGAGGGTGGTTAGTTTTTTTTTTTCAGCTGGGTGATTTCATATGACAGGAGGGAGTGAGAGGAATACTCTAGTATTGCAATATTTCTAATATGGGTGGGTGCGGATTCTCAGGAATTGGGCCATCATTACTTTTTGGCCTTTTACGGTCATCCTTGGAACTATCATCACATGAGAGGGAGTGACTTTTAGTATATAATGAAGGTATAAAGAGCTAATGACCAACTAGGACATCCTTGATGTCATCTTGGTTTTACCCAGTTCAGGTAGTTTTTGTGGTATCTGTTTTTCTGAATGGTTTTACCCCTTCCTCATTCTTTTAAAGATTGTGCCCTGCCCCCTTCCTTCCTGTCTCAATTCTGTGGGAGGCACCTTGACTTGGCAGAGGAATCCTCTCTTTCACAGTCTATTATCTGCCTCACTGTGTCAAAGATCATTTGGTTATAAGTAACAGATAACACCTCAAACTTGTTTAAGCAAAAAAAATTATTAAACTAATACAGGACTGTGTCATGCAAAACTAAATAGGCATAATAGCCTGGTCATACTAAGGACTGAACATGGAAACTAGAAAGCCAAAAAAAACAAAGAAAACATTTATCTTATTGCTGTGTGTCTTCTCAATCTGAAGAAACCCTCTTCTTGCTGCTCATCAGCTATTTGGACCTCCAAAGGACTAAGTAGTCTCCTTCCCAAGTCCTCATATACTGTCACTTCCATGGAAATGCTGCCTGAATGAAGCCTTCTGGGTCTCTTAAGTCATGTCCTGAAAGAGGAAATCTACTTGGGTCAGGTAGCATTCTCTGCTCCCATAAGCTTTGGCAGGAAGGAGAGAGCCAGTGTAGCAAAACAAGACTTGAAGAAGAATCCACACATTTACCTGCTCAGGGTGGCAGTTCTCAGAGAACCAACATTTAAAAGAGTGTGTAGAAATGCTTTGCTTATATTTATTTAATTAATTAATTTATTTATTTATTTATTTGGCAGGGGGCACTCCCACAGCATATAGAGATTCCCAGGCTAAGGGTCTAATTGGAGCTACAGCTGCTGGTCTATGCTACAGCCACAGCAATGCAAGATCTGAGTCATGTCTGTGACCTACACCACAGCTCACAGCAAAGCTGGATCATTAACCCACTGAGTGAAGCCAGGGATTGTACCTGCCACCTCATAGTTCCTAGTCAGATTCCTTTCTGCTGCACCATGAAGGGAATTCCCCTTAACTGTATTTATTTTACAGACTTGGAGGAGGGAAAGAAAAGAATATAATGAGGTCTATTTACTGATGTTTTGACTATCCCCTATTAATCCCCTAATATCAATAAAATGTGGAAGTACAGAAATGCATAAACTATCATCCTTGACAGTTGCCTTAATAGTAAGATTATTCTTAAGTAATTCAGCTTTATACATAGTTAGTAGCATTGTAAATTGGTATAATCTCTTATAAAATAATTTGACAATAGGCATAAGAGCTATAAAAATGTTCATGTCCATTGACCCAGTAATTTCACTTAGGAGAAACTATCATAAGTGTTCAAAATATGGGGAAAACATTTTATGCACCATATATTTATTGCAGAAGTATTTACAGAGAAAATAAAATAATCTGAATATTCTTCAAAAGGGAATAATTTAATAAATTACTGAGATATTTTTGATTCATTAAAGTTCTGGTTATTAAGAGCATGAACCAGCATCAAAAATGTTTATGTACTTATTGGTGAAATAGCAGAATGTAATACTGGAAGGGAACACAGCTAAGAACAAGGGTAAAAATGACAGGGAAAAAAGTATTACCCAAAGACACTAATTATAGTTGACTCAAAGTAACAAAATTATATGTTTTCCCTCTATTTCCCAAATTGCTTGCAATGGATTTATATTACTTTATAAAATAAAACAAAGCTTAAAAATTGCTAAAATACTGTCACCACCTTCTACATCAGATAGAGTTTGCACTTCTTTGGAGCTGTTTCTCAACACTCTTCAATGTCCTACCAGCTCTTTTGAAACCTATTACTTTTTGAAAGGATTTTATGAGTTAAAGGTTGTATCTCTAAGTACTTGGAAACTACTGAGAGGAAAATAGAAAAGCCAGCTTAAGTAACTGTTGTAGAAAACCTTTATAAGGGTCTGGAGAAGTGGCTGTTTAAAAAATATATATATTTACTGGAAGAGGAGTGGACTTATCAATCCTTAGAAATATCTGAAGCTGTTAGTTATAAAGCACCAATAAGATAAAAGCATCTATAGCATTCAGTATATATCTTATTAAGCATCCAGGAAACCTACACAAGGAATAGTAATTAGCAAATGATCAAGTAGCCATAGGCATTGTAGGTTTATTTTTTTTTCTCCAAGCGAAAATTAGCTTCATTCTCCTGCCTGTTCGTGGGAGGCTGGAGTATAATACCATATACTCAGGATAAGCAGATAGTTGGTTTTCTTATTGAAATTGTTTTGAGAACATGTCTCTACAGCATGAAAGGAGAATTAACTTATGACATCATCATGGGTTGCAAGTTGTAATGCAATATTTCCAAATTATGTTCTGAAGAACACCAGTTCCAAGAGATGCTCCTTTAATGAAAGAAGTTTGAGATTGAAATACATATTGTGTACGTGGCCTCTTTAGCAACCAGTATATTCCTAAAAAAAGCCAAAAGTAAAGATAGCTATTTTATCAGCATTTCCTAAACTTAGCTGCTAATGGTATCTCTCTTCCTGCCATGTAATGACTACTGTCATTTAGTAGAAGTGTCTGAAAAAACAATCTGGCAAGTTTCATGTGATACTGACAGATTTCATAGACTACTAGACCTAGGTTCAAATCCAATTTTTTATTACACACTTGCTGCAGGAATCTAAGTCACTTAAGCTGTCTTATTCTACCCAAGATCTTTAAATGGTTTTGGCCCACCTAACATATATAGTCAGAAACATGCAATAATCTGTTAGGGACAAAAATCTCTTACATCTGGTAATTTCTGAGATTTTTGCACTCACTGACTCCTATAGAAGATACTAGTTTTAACCTAGCATTTGTTCCTCTTGGTTCAGATCCATTTTTGTTTTTTTGTTTGTTTGTTTTTGTTTTTGTTTTTGTTTTGTTTTGTTTTGTCTTTTTGCCATTTCTTGGGCCACTCCCATGACATATAGAAGTTTCCAAGCTAGGGGTCGAATTGGAGTTGTAGCCACAGGCCTACACCAGAGTCACAGCAAAGCAGGATCTGGGCCACATCTGCAACCTACACCACAGCTCATGGCAATTCTGGATCCTTACCCACTGAGCAAGGCCAGGGATCCCCTGCAACCTCATGGTTCCTAGTCACATTTATTAACACTGAGCCACGACGGGAACTCCTCCAGATCCTAATACTTAATCTCTTCCTCCTTTGTCTTTATTACTGATTTTGATACACATTTCCAGGTCTGTTTAAGACCTGGGCTTAAACAGTTTGGGCCCAGGGCTGTACCACTGAACAACAGTGCAACAGCTAGAACCAGCAAAAGAAGGACCCTTCCTCCTGAAATTACCTCTAGAGCCCACTACTGAGCAAGCTTAATGCTCAGCTCATTGCAGAGCAAGAATATTACAGGAATCCAATTCATTATCACAGAATAGGTATTGAAGGGCAAATTTGTTTTCTTTTTTCTTTTTTTTTTTGTGTTCTTTTTGGCTTTTTAGGGCTGTACCCAAGGCATATAGAGGTTCCCAGGCTAGGGGTCCAATTGGAGCTATAGTTGCTAGCCTACACCACAGCAACAGCAACATTAAATCTGAGCAGTGTCTGCAACCTACACCACAGCTCACAGTAATGCTGGATCCTTAACCCACTGAGCGAGACCAGGGATCCAACCCACAACCACATGGTTCCTAGTCCAATTCTTTTCTGCTGTGTCATGAGGGGAACTACTTGAAGGGCAAATTTGGAGCTGAGAAGTAATAATTAATAACTGGCATAGCAGTGGCATCTTGCTCATTGTGGTTTTAGTTTGCATTTCTTTAATGAGTAATGATGTTTGAATAACTGTTGTCATCTGTATATCTTCTTTGGTTAAGTGTCATTGAAATTTTTGTGTCCTACAAATTGACCTGTCCTCTTATTATTTAGTAGTAATAATTCCTTATACTTTCTTTTATTGATATATTGCAAAATACTGTGCTTTGCATTTTAATTCTCTTAACTGTATCTTTTGAAGAAAAAAGAATTTGGCCACATCTGTGGCATGTATAAGTTCCCTATGCCACAGCAGTGACAATGTCATATCTTTGACACTGAGCCACCAGGGAATTCCAAGAACTTTTTTTTGATGAATTTCAATTTATTTATTTTCTTATTTGTGACAGGTTACAAGTAAGAAACTCTTTGTCAAACTCAAAGTCACAATTGCTTTTTTTATGTTGTCCTCCAGAAACTTTACAATTTTAACACATATAAGTCTATGAACTATTGAAAGTTAATATTTGTATATGTCATGAGGTATGGTCAAAGTTTATAGTTTGCAAAAAAGACAGTGAAGATAATTCCAAGATGAAAGTGAAAACAGGTCCTGGGATGATAGCTACACAGAAGCTAATCTATCTGCTTTGGAACAAGGATATGCAGGGCTCCAGGAGTGATATTTCCAAGAGGAAAATGAAGTAATAGAATATCTGATGTATTTGACTATGTTGAAATAAGTTTTGCATTTTTGGCAAAGAATTTAAGAGAATTAATGATAAGTCCATAAAAAACTAAGCAACAAAAAGTAATTGTTTACTCTAGGAAAAACAAAAAGATTTACAGAGAGAACTATTTATGTAATAACTGTAAAGTATCTTAGCAAACTATTGATTAAATCATAATTGATCAAATCATAATTGATTAAATCATATTGATTAAATCATAATCATAATTGATTAAATCATGATTGATTAAATCATAATCACAATTGATTAAATCATGATTGATTAAATCATAATCACAATTGATTAAATCATGATTGATTAAATCATGATTGATTGAATCATGATTGCTTGATTGAATCAAGATTGATTAAATCAAGATTCATGATTGCTTGAATCATGATTCATGACTAATTGAATCATGACTGCTTGAATCATGACTGCTTGAATCATGACTGCTTGAATCATGACTGATTAAATTATGACTGACGATTAAATCATGACTGATGATTAAATCATGACTGATGAAATCATGACTGCTTAAATCATGACTGATTAAATCATGACTGATGATTAAATCATGACTGCTTAAAACATGACTGATTAAATCATGACTGATTAAATCATGACTGATGATTAAATCATGACTGATTAAATCATGATCATAATTGATTAAATCATAAGTGATTAAATCATAATTGATTAAATCATGATTTAATCAAAGTGTCATAGAATGATATTGGAGAAATGGAGGAAAGGAAATGCTGATGTATGTGCAAGAGTATGCAGTGTTTGTATGTAAGCACAAAACCCCAATGGAAGCCTGGCAAGAGATACTGTCTACTATTGAAAAAAATCAAGGAATGATAATATGAATGTATTATCTACAAAATATAGACAGAAAATAGCCAAAAAAAAATTAAATGAACAAAGTGGCTGGTAGGTAGGCAATGGGCAGAAATTGGGGCTTGCAAAGGGTGAGGCAGCAAAGTGTCATTTTTTAATGTCTATCTGAACTCTTAAATCTTGTATATGGATAAATTTAATACAGGAAAAAATTAAAGAAACTTATGAAGAAATATAAATAATGTGTAAACAGCAACTTCTTCTCTATTAGAAACTTTCAACGAATTACCTAATACAGGGTAATAAGGGAGATTCTTTACCTTTTTCTATAAAGGGAAGAAAATATAAATAGACAAAATACAGACAAAATAATAACCTACTAATAACAAAAGTGATTGGTACACAAAAGACTTGATTTCTTTCTTTCTTTTTTTTTTTTGTCTTTTTCTAGGGCCTCACCTTCAGCATATGGAGATTCCCAGACTAGAGGTCTCATTGGAGCTGTTGCCTCTGGCCTACACACAGATGAAGCAATGCCAGATCCAAGCTGTGTCTGTGACCTACACCACAGCACATGGCAATGCCAGATTCTTAACCCACTAAGCAAGGCCAGGGGTTGAACCCTCAACTTGACAGTTCCTAGTCAGATTCGTTAACCAGTGCACCCACAACTGAAACCCCAAGACTTAGTTTCTTAAACCCAGGTTCTAACATCCTAACTTTGTGTGGACTCTGCATGAAAGCACAGCTAAGATTGTGAGCTTTATTCTTTGTGCTCATGCATGATAAATCTTAATAACTTTCAGTACTCAGAAGATCATTGGAATATCAATTATTATCTTGCTATAACTTGGTGAAAATATTGGTCAAAGAGGAAATTTAATATATAAAATAGTTTCTGGTTATTAATGATAAGGAACTTTTTACTCCTATAATTTTAGATTTTCCCCAATCTGAAAATATATAATGATAACTTCTGGTAAAATTAGAAGTATTTAGCCCTAATATCAAAGGAAACATTATACTTTGTAGAGGATTAATTATATGTGAACAAAGCTTTATTTTTTTAGAAAAGTCAATTTCTTTAAAACAGTTAATAAGATATTTGAATTTGAAAAGCTAGATAGTCTCACTGAAATGTATAACATCAAAGTACTGAAACAGATTAGAAGGTACAGATTCCTTCTATCAGCATTCAAGCTATTGAAACTCAGTAACCAAGGGATTCTTAGGAAAAAATAAAATTTCAGCATTTTCACACATTCAAATCATTTCTGAAACTTTATAATGTCGATGCTAAAATGAATTTATATATTTTTGAATTTTAAAATATTGAAATGATTCTACTAAAAATAAATTAGTATATTTGACATTTTTAAAGCTTCTTACATCTTGCATTTTCTGAAAAAGAGGAGACATTATTAAAATGGTTAAAAACTGGTATTCAGAATCAACTTAGTCACTTTGCTCTGAGGAATAGATATACACTTAAGTCAGGTGGGAAAAATTCTGAAGTACTACAAAGTCAGTCCTCATGGGGAAGTGAATGTTATAGAGCATCCAGGCTTGTTCTCAAGTCCTGGCTATCTAGTTAGTCACTAATAACAGGCATCCAGTTCTCCTTACCCTAAAACTCCACCATTAAAATGACTGAGGTATTTTCAACCTACTTCTATGTGCCAGCCACTAATGACTAATTGGTTGAGATATTCTAATTGGTATAGCCAGTTTTCATGCAGAACTAGATCAAAGGTGGCACCAGACCAATTTATATGCTGTTGGCCAGACATCAGAAGAAAGCCATTACAGGTGGCCTTTGTGTCAGGCTCTTGGATGTAGTCACTTTGGGTCAAGGTAGGAGTATTTTAATAAACCAAGCCTGGTGACCTATGGGCAGAGAAGGAAGAAGACAATATGGAAGCCACTACGGATTTCTCAAAGAGGAGCATTTAGGCATCTCTTACCCTGTCAAGTAACAAAATTCTGCATCATTTAAAATTCAGTTCTAATGTAAACAATTTTTTATGATTTTTTTATTGTGATATTGGCTTTTTAAAAAATTTTATTGGAGTACAATGTTGTGTTAGTTTCAGGTGTACACCAAAATGAATCAGTTATACATGTGATATTTTCTTGATCCCTATTAAAAATTCATGAATGTGCCTATTATATTTTATGACTTTTATTTATTATCAACTTCAGTGTTGTTTGTTATGGTTTATTATTTCTGTTGTAAGTAATGTAGTAATATGCTCCAAAGGAAAGACCTCTAGAGACCTTGAGACTTTCTCCCAGGCCTTCATCAAATTATCTCAATTTGCTTCCTGAATATCTTTTATCTGTCCTCTTTTCTTTATATCTGCTGAGAATATGTTAATCCAAGTTATTGTCATATCTTATTTTAATGTCTTCTAACATGCCATTTACCTCTAAAATCCATTATCTCACCTGTAAAGGAAAAACTTAATTTTTTCCTTCCTATATAGGGAAAAACCTAGTTCTTTGCTACCACGTTTCCCTCCTTACTCATAAAGCACATCATTTACTTCAGGTTACCAAATGTGTGTTACACTAAGTAATTCTCTGTGACACCAGCAGGGTATTCTAAAATTTAACTGAATTCTAACTGTTTACCTGGAGATAGTGACCAGTCCCACATATTAAAGGCCAGTTCCACAAGATTGCTCCCACCCCACTTTAAATACCAATCATAAGTTGGACTGTCCAATTTGGCTACAGATCAGAGGTTCCAATGATTCCCTGCTCAAGTTTGATTAATATGTTAGAGTGGCTCACAGAGCTCAGGGAAACACTTACTTACATTTACCACTTAATCAAAGGATATATAAAGAATACAAGTGAGCAGCTAGGTGAAGTGATAAAGAGAGCAAGGTCTGGGAGGGTCCCAACACAGGAGCTTCTATGACCATAGAGTTGTGCTGTGTCACCCTCCCAGTGTAGATGTATTCAACAGGGTGGAAGCTCTCCAAACCTTCTACCATTGGGATTTTATGGTGGCTTCCTCACACAAGCATGGTCAATAACTAACTCCATTTCTAGCCCTTCTTCCTTCTCTTGAGAATGAGATTTGGAGCAGAAAATTCCAAGCTTCTAATCATGATTTAGTCTTCCCTGTGACCAGCCCCCATCCAGTATCCCACTCAGGACAAAAGATGCTCCTAGTGCTTTCATCACTTAGGAGTTTACAAGGTTTAGTAGCCCTATGTTTGTCACAAGTCAAAGACCAAACACCAGAACAAGAGATCCCATTCATGTTCTTTTCACTTAGGGAATTACAAGGGTTTTAGAAGCTCTCTACCAGGAACCTAAGGCAGAAGCCAATATACAGTTGACTCTTGAACGATGCTAGGGTTAGGGTTTTCCCTGCAGTTGAAAATCCCCTTGTAACTTTATAGTCAGTCCTCGATATATGTGGTTCCATATCCACAAATTCAATCGACATTAACTTGAGTAGTACTTCAGTATGCATTTGTTGAAAAAAATTCTGCATTTAAATGGATCCATGTGGCTCAAAACTGTATGGTTGAAGGACCAACTGTATTCAATTATCTCACTCTCACCTTTAGACCAGAACGGTCATTTTAATATGCATATCTGATTTTATACAATCCTTTCTTAAAGCATTTTAATTACTCAAAGGTACACTTCTTTACTATCTCATTCAGGACTCAGTAGATACAGGTTTTTATTTCTCCGTTGTATCTCCCACCACAATCTTCTTAATGATAGTCTGGCTACAGTAACCTTTTTTAATCTCTTATTCTTCCTGCTCCTTTTTGCAATGGGACCTTGCACTTGCTGCTCCTACCTGGAATGCTGTTCACAAAATAAATCACTCTCATCCATAATGCACTTCCATGAGCATTTCCCCTCTAGGCCAAGACCCAGATGTGGAACCTATCAGTTTCATTAACATTGCCCTATCTAGAATTTGGACCTAGTTCCATGGCCATGGCTACCAGCAAAGAATAGGAGGAAATGTATTCTTTCCCTGGGCAGCCATGTGCCAGATTAAAGTTCTATTACTATAGAAAGAAAATGAAGAATGAATATTGAGGAGATAGAAAGTTTCTACACACCTGATTTGAAATGCTTTAAGCTAAAACAGGAGAGTGAAAGAAAAGATGAGGTGAGGAATTTAAGAAGCATATTTAGTACAAATAAAAGTTATTTAAAAATTTTAAATAGTAATATACATATACTTGTCAGCAGCAACACAAGACAACAAAACAATAGGCTCACATTATGCTGGTGAATGAAAGGACTCTAAGACTTCTGATTTCCAAATTATCCACTGCTGTGGCACCCAAAACCCAAAGTGGTGGTGAATATGCAAAACATATGGTTATATAATGGCATCACCAAGGTGAAAGTTCAGATTGTCTCACTCTTTTTGCTTTCCACTTTGCCTTAACAAATAGTCAGGAGCATTAATTTCTCCCTCTCATCTCCTGAATAAGACATAACGTTTACAAATGTGGTGGATGCTGTGGCTATACATCTTCATCAAACATATCATCATTGTCATCCAATAAATAGTTAATTAGTACCTAGTATGGGCCAGACTGTATACTATTAACTCTGAATATAACAGCAATCAAAGACAAATACAAATCTTTTATGACTTGGAGCTTATTTTCCAATGAAGAGAGACAAAAAGTGGAAACGATAAGAAATATGTCATGAAAATGACATGATTAACAGTGTTGAGGGAGTTCCCATCATTGCTCAGCAGTAACAAAGCCAACTAGTATCCATGAGGATGTAGCTTCAATCCCTGGCCTCACTCAGTGGGTTAATGGATCCAGCATTGCAGTGAGCTGTGGTGTAGATAGCAGATGCATTGCTATGGCTGGCAGCTACAGTTCCAATTCAACCCCTAGCCTAGAAACTTCCAAATGCTGTGGGTACAGCCCTAAAAAGACTCCCTCCACCCCCCCCCAAAAAAAAACCCCAAAACAGCATTAAGAAAAATAAGGCAGACAAATGGATAGAGCCTTCTCAGGAGGAAGGTTGCAATTTTAAATAAAGTGGTCTTGGAAGACTTCATTGAGGGGATATGCAAGTGAAAAGACCTGCAGGAAGCATGGGAGGGGGAGAAGGATCCAAGAGAGAAAAAACAAATGCATATGCCCTGGTCTTGTTGAGGAACAGTGGGGAGGTCTACATGGACATAGCAGTGAGTGAGGAGGCTATGATTTCAGAGATGGTAGAGGGGGACAGAAGTCATGGAGGCCAGAGTGTAAGTGGTCTCCCAGGCATTGTCAAGACTTTGACTGTGGGGAGTCGAGAAAATGCAGAGACTCAAAAAAAGGACCTTGTCTGATGTCAGAAAAACCTGAAGGCAGGTTCTTAACCAAGAAAGGGAGCTCACCTGAATGGTACAAGCCCAAGCCGAAGGTAGGCTTCTGCTCAGGAAAATAGCTCACCTGAATGGTGCATGCCAAAGGTGGGCCTCTGATCAGGATAAAAGCCTGCCTGCAGGATACAAGCCTAGGGCAGGCCTCAGTTTACACAGCTCTCACTTTGATGTTGATGGGGAAGAATTGGGGCTTTCCTGGGAAAACAATTTCCATGTTTGCACTGGAGAACATGGATTGTTTCTCTGGTGACTTAGTCTTTCCTGCTGTTTTATTTGTTATTCAGTTTTTCTCAGCCTTTCCTGATTATTTACTTATTATTCTTATTTCCCATTCTTATTGTCCTATGGTGATTTGTGACAACAAAATTACAGCAATAGTATAATAAAAATTTCATCCTGAAGGACTTTTCCCCTATTTAAATCCAACTTAGTTAAAACCTAGTGTTTATCTATTAACTAGTTATATAGTAACTTTAGAGTTAGGATTTTAATGAGGTCCATAGAATTTAGCCATATCTTATCCAAAAAAACCTAGCTGTGAGTTTTGCCTTTGATTTTAAAAGATTTTTAGTGATAGCTAGTTTAATTAAGTTGGTTTATATTTATTCACACTGTCTCCCTGCCATAACGCTTTGAAGATAAACACCAGTCTACAAACAAAGTTTGTAAATGCAAAATTCTTGTGTTTTATGGCCTCTTCAAAGTACGCACTAAGCTTAGTTAAGATAGAGATCTTAAAACAGGATGCATATCTGCCCTACCATGTAATAGTTAACCAATGTACTTTTAACACTGTAATGTAATCTATAGTGAAAAACTGTCTATATATTCAACCACTGTTGCCAATAAAGTTTGAGCAGTCCAGTGCCCTGAAAGAAGGGACAAAGAGGCTGTCTCTGTAATTGTACATTCGCCAATGCCACATCCCTCTCTGATCAGGATAAAGCGTATGCTCCCTGGCCGCCGGAGCTGGCCTCCGGCATTTGAATTTTCCTCTATTTGAGATGAGGCACTAGCCCCCTTAGAAGCCTTTGAGCAAAGGAGTAACATCATATGACTTTTATTTTAACAGATTAATAATACAAAGTTACCTCGATTTGCTGAGTACTCTGTTCTTGGCACAATAATAAGTGCTTTCTATACATCATTTAATTCTTACAAGCCCTGTAAAATAGCTTTTATTATCCCCATTTTTACAAATGAAGAAAATGAGTCTCACAAAGGTTGAATATATGTCCCTACTAACAAATGGTATTCCTAGGTGCAGATCTCAGGTATATCTGCTGGCAAAATCTTCATTGTTATTCACATAGTTTTATTTCTATCACTACTGTGACAGTTCACTTTAAAGGTTTATGTGTTCTTGTCTCACCATAAAATTGTTTCCCATTATATTCTGTCCACTGATATCATAAATAGATGTGATAAAGAGGTATTTTATGGTGTCATTATGAAGAGTAGTATTACTTATGATAGCAATTATTACTCATTAGCATTTTATGAAAGCAAGCTCTCTGCCATGGTTCTGCTAATCTAAACTGTGTCATAAATAACAAGCCCCTGAAATTGGAGTAGAATTTCTGAAGATAATTCCTTTTTAATCCCAGTAATAAGGCATTTAAATTTACAACTCATTTGCATAGTTATATGAACTTCTTTCAAGTTTCTTCCCTTCATTTCTTCCAAATCTCCCCTTCCTGAAAGCCTTCATCCATATATGTCAGCTTTCCCAATTTCCATTCCTCGCTATTCCCATGGCCACTACAGTAGTTCCCATATACAGGAAGGGTAATCATTGTGGAGGTTTCCACGTTCTTCACCACCATCACCTCTCTCTAGGCTGCAGATCAACCACTAACTTGTGTGGGTCCCAGAACATGAGTATAAGTGGAGACTTCATATTGACTATTTAGAGGTTGTAAATCAAGCAAACAAGCTATTAAATATGTTCTATACAACTACATTGACAACAGTAATAATGTATTTATCTTTAGTTCTTTAAAATTTATTTTCTGAAGTCCTATTTTGTACTTTTAAGTATGACAAAATTATTCACAATGTTAAATAAAAATAGTGAAAAGTGAAATAGAATTGTATTTAAAGGGTAAAATTTAATATATGCTATTAAAATATAATAAATGTAAAAAATAACATTTTTCATATACTTCTAAAAAGTTATTTTATCTAGTCAATGTATTAAATTAAAAGGCAAAATATAAATCATATAGAGACATACTTTTATACTAATTTTATTCTAAAACAAATTAATAAATATTAATACATTAAAGTATGTAATTAGGCTGTTTTTTTAAATTTATCAACTCACACATATTTTTAAACCAAAACTATTCACAATTCTATCATTCATTGTTCATCCAGTTGCAAATAAATATACAGACAATGCTCATTTGCAGACGCTGTGTTTACAGATAGGCCTACTTGCAAACATTTATTTGAAACCTCAAAATCAACATTATTTTTTGCAGCTGTTCCTAGACACCCACATTTCACAGAACAGTGAAAATTCAATATACCTGAGGTACAAAATATCAGCTTACATAAAGCAAAGCTCTTATAAAACTACTATTCTTTGGCTATTTAGTGTCAACTTTCTCTTTGGGTGTGTGTGGTTTTATTTTTATTTTGTTATATTTATTTTTATTACCCAATGATTTTTATCACATTTATAGTTGTACAATGATCATAGCAACCAATTTTATAGCATTTCCATTCCAAACCTCCACCCCAACCTGTCTTTGGAAATCATAAGTTTTTCAAAGTCTACGAGCCAGTATCTATTTTGAAGATAAGTTCACTCTGTCCCTTTTTCAGATTTCACATGTAAGTATGATTTTGGTGTCTCATTGTCTGTCTGACTTCATTTAGCATAATAATATCTAGGATCATCCATGTTCCTGCAATTGCCATTATTTCTTTCCTTTTAATGGCTGAGTAATGTTCCATTGTGTATATGTACTACATTGTCTTTTTTTTTTTCTTTTTTTTGTCTTTTTGCCATTTTCTTGTGGCCACTCCCAATGCATATGGAGGTTCCCAGGCTAGGGGTCAAATTGGAGCTATAGCTGCCAGCCTGTTGCGAGACATGTTTTTATAATATTCTCTTAGCGTCTTTGCTAAAAACTCCATCTTGTCCTTCCTTACTTTGTCCCGTCTTACTGCTTGAGAAACAGTCACGGTGATGGTAAATGACAAAGCTTAAGAACAAAGACCTAAAGGAATGGGTTATTCATGGGGTCAGCTGAATGAGGACATAACACATTGGTCTAGGCATGCCAGACCTGTGCAGATTGGCATGCCATTTGCACAAGCATGATATGTCCTCTAAAGAATAAGATAAAGAGGACCCTCATGGCCAAGTGGTTTATGAGTGGTCATTAGCAGAACATGTATTAGCAAAGGGAACCAAGATGCAAACCTAGGCACACAGGGTTGCTGCAAATAGGCATGCCATTTGTGGAAGCACAGTGAGGATTCTCTGAAATGCTTGCATAGATAGCTAACTCAAATGCTAATGATTAGTAAATGCCTAAAGTTTAGAGTAAAAGTTTAACCATCTACCAGCTAAGTGACTTTTAAAATAATAAAAGAACTTATAAAATGATTAAGAAAAAACCTATATCATGCACCTACAACCCCCTTTTCACTTGAAGTAATCCTCAAGAGCACAATAAAAGCAGTGCGTGTTTCTTGAGGCAGGGCTCTTGGTCCCTGAGACCTTGAGTCCCCTGGTTCCCACTTTTACTTAAGGTAAATGTCTCTGTGTCTTGTTTCATGTTAACTTTTTTTCTTAAGTTCCACAGCACCCATTATTCAGCCCCATCCTGCTGAGGTGGTCTCAGCACCGGCCTACACCAGGGCCACAGCAAAGCAGGATCTGAGCCACATCTGCAACCTATACCACAGCTCCCAGCAACGCCGGATCCTTAAGTCACTGAGCAAGGCCAGGGATTGAACCTGCAACCTCATGGTTCCTAGTCAGATTCGTTAGCCACTGAGCCACAGTAGGAACTCCATGTACTACATCTTCTTTATCCACTCTTCTGTTAATGGGCATTTTGCTTCGTTCCATGTCTTAGCTATTGTCTATAGTGCTACAGTGGACATTGGAGAACATGTGTCTTTTCAAGTCATGGATTTCTCTGGATAGAGGCCCAGGAGTGGGATTGCTGCATCAAATGGTAATTCTACTTCTAGTTTTCTGAGGAATCTCCATACAGGTTTCCACAGTGGTTGCAACTATTTACATTTCCACTAACAATGTAATAGAGTTCCCTTTCTCCACATCCTCCCCAGCGCTTACTGTTTGTAGATTTTTTGATGATGGCTATTCTGGCCAGTGTAATATTGTACCTCATAGTAGTTTTGATTTGCAACTCCCTAATAATTAGTGATGTTGAACCTCTTTTCATGTGTTTTTTGGCCGTCTGTTTGGAGAATTGTCTGTTTACAACTTCTGCCGATTTTTTTGACTGGGTTGTTTGTTTTTTCGGTATTGAGCTGCAGGCAGTGTTCACAAATTTTGGAGATTAATCCCTTGTCAGTCACTTCATTTGCAAAGATTTTCCTCCCATTCTGTGGGTTGTCTTTTTGTTTTGTTTAGGGTTTCCCTTGCTGTGCAGAAACTTTTAAGTTTAATTAAATCCAATTTGTTTACTTTTGTTTCTATTGTCATAAAGGCAGGAGATGGACCTGAGAAGATATTTCTGTGGTTTATGTAGGAGAGGGTGTTTAGCCTGTTTTCCGCTAAGAGTTTTAGAGTATCTGGTCTTATATTTAGGTCTTTAATCCATTTGAGTTTATTTTTGTGTATCATGTTAGGAAGAGTGCTAATTTGATTATTTTACATGGGGCTGTCCAGTTTTCAGAGCACTACATATTGAAGGGGATATCTTTTCTCCATTTTACATTCTTCCCTCTTTTGTCATAGATTAGTTGACTGTAGGTGTGTGGGCTTAATTCAGGGATTTCTATCCTGTTCCACTGATCTATATTTCTGTTTTTGTGAAAGCGCCATATGGTTTTGATGACTGTAGCTTTATAGTAGTGTCTGAAGCCAGGCAGCCTGATTCCTCCAGCTCCATTTTCTTTTTCAAGATGACTGGCTATTCTGGGTCTTTGTGCTTCCTAACCTTAAAATGTTTTGCTCTAGTTCTGTGAAAAGTGTCCTTGTTAATTTGTTAGGGATTAAATTGAATCAGTAGATTGCCTTGTGTAGTATATTCATTTTGACAATATTGATTCTTCCAATCCAAGAGCATACTATGTCTTTACATCTGTGTCATCTTTGATTTCTTTCACCAGTATCTTAGAGTTTTCAGAATACAGGGCTTTTGTCTCTATAGGTAGTTTTATTCCTGAATATTTATTACGTTTGATGCAATGGTAGATTAGGATTGGTTCCCTAATTTCTATTTCTGATCTTTCCTTGTTAGTGTTTAGTAATGCTGTTAATATCTGTGTATTAATTTTTTATCCTGTGACTTTGCTGAATTCATTGATGAGCTCTAACAGTTTTTTGATAGCATCTTTAAGATTTTCTAGGTATAGTGTCACATCATCTGCAAATAGTGATAGTTTTACTTCTTCCTTTTGAATTTAGGTTCCTTTTATTTCCTTGTCTTCTCTGATTGGCCATAGTTTTACTTCTTCCTTTTGAATTTAGATTCCTTTTATTTCCTTGTCTTCTCTGATTGACATGGACAGAACTTCCATACATATGATACATGTTCCTGATCTCTGCAGGAATTCTTTCAACTTTTCACAATTCAGAATGATATTAGCTCTGGTTTTGTCATATATGGCCTTTATTATGTTGAGGTAGGTTCCCTCCCTCTATGCCCACTTTCTGAAGGGTTTTTATTAAAAATGGATATTGGATTTGTCAAAGGCTTTTTCTGCATCTATTGAGAGGATCATATGTTTTTTATTCTTCAGTTTGTTAATGGGGTGTATCCCACTGATTTGCAGATATTGAAGAATCCTTGCATGCCTGGATTAAATCCCACTTGATTATGATGTACGTCCTTTTACTGTGTCGTTGGATTTGGTATGCCAGTATTTTGTTGAGGTTGTTTGCACCTGTGTTCATCAGTGATATTGGCCTGTAATTTTCCTTTTTCATGGTATATTTGTCTGGTTTTGGTATCAGGGTGAAGATGGCCTCATAGAATGAGTTTTAGAATGTTGCTTCCTTGCAGATTTTTGGAATAGTTTCAGAGGGATAGATATTAGCTCTTCTATAAATGTTTGATTGAATTCACCTGTGAAGCCATCTAGTCCTGGACTTTTGTTTGTTGGCAGTTTTTTAATCAGAGTATCAATTTCAGTACTTGTGATTTGTATATTCATCTTTTCTATTTCATCTTAATTTAGTCTTGGAAGATTGTACTTTTCTCAGAATTTGTCCATTTCTACCAGGTTGTCCATTTTATTGGCATATAGTTGCATGTAGTAGTCTCTTAGGATCCTTTGCATTTTTGTGATGTCTGTTTAACTTCTCCTTTTTCTTTTTTGTTTTTATTGATTTGAGTCCTCTCTCTTTTTTCTCTCGATAAGTCAAGTTAAGGGTTTATCAATTTTGTTAATCTTTTCAAAGAACCAGCTTTTAGTTTCATTGATGTTTTCTATGGTTTTCTTGGTTTCTATTTCATTGATTTCTGCTCTGGTCATTATGATTTCTTTCCTTCTGCAAAATTTACATATTTTCTTCTCTCTAGCTACTTTAGATGCAAATTTAGGTTGTTTATTTGAGCTTTTTCTTGTTTCCTGAGGTAGCCTTGCATTGCTATGAACTTGCCTCTTAGACCAGCTTTTGCTTCATCCCATAGCTTTTGGAGTGTTGTATCTTTGTTGTCATTTGCTTCCAGCTATTTTTTAATTTCTTCTTTTTTCAGTGATCCATTTGTTGTTTTGTAGCATGTTGTTTAATCTCCACATTCTGTGTTTTTGCAGTTTTGTTCTTGCTGATTTCCAGTCGTATAGCATTGTGGTTGGAAAAGATACTTGATATGATTTCAATTTTCTTAAATTTACCAAGGTTTGATATGTGGTCCAGACTGTGATTCAATCCTAGAGAATTCTCTGTGTGAACTTGAGAAGAATGTGTATTCTGCTGATTTTGGATAGGTCCAACTGTTAGGTCCATTTGGTCTAATGCTTCATTTAGGGCCTGTGTTTCCTTGTTGATTTTCTGTCTGGATTTTCTGTCCATTGCTGTAAGTGGGGTGTTAATGTCCCCCACTATTATTGTGTTATTGTTGATTTCCCCTTTTAAGGTTGTTAGCAGTTGCCTTATATATTGTGATGATTCTATGTTGGGTGCATAGATATTTAAAATTGTTATATCTTCTTCTTGGATTGATTGTTTGTTAGGTAGTGTCCTTCCTTGTCTCTTAAAATATTCTTCATTTTAAGGTCTATTTTGTCTGATATGAGTATTGCTACTCCAGTTTTCTTTTGATCCCTGTTTGCATGAAATATTTTCTTCCATCCTCTCACTTTCAATTTGTATGTGTTTCTAGTGGTGAAGTGGGTCTCTTAAAGACAGTATATATATGGGTCTTGTTTTTTTTTCCATTAAGCCAGTCTATGTCTTTTGGTTGAAGCATTTAGTCCATTTACACTTAAAGTAATTATTGCCATTTTATTAACTGTTTTGGGTTTGTATTTTTTACTCTTTTTTCTTTCTTTCTTCTCTTGCTTTCTCCTTTTGTGGTTTGATAACTGTCTGTAGTGTTGTATTTGAGTTGATTTTTTTCTTATTTGTCTGTGTATCTATTATAGAATTTTTTTTGCATTTATGGTGAAGTTTTGATGTAGGAGTCTCTCTCTATATGATATTGTTTTAGTTATTGGTCTCTTAATTGCAAGTACATCTCCAGTGTCCTTCATTTTTATCCTCCCATTCTCACAATTTCTGATTTTGGTAGCATATTTGTGAATGGATCATTTCCTACCTTCACTGTGTATATGCCTTTACTGGTAAGCCTTATCATTTGTACTATTTTTGTGTATAGTTGTGGCCTTTTCTTTTCTGCCTAAAGAAGTTCCTTTTGGTATTTGTTATAAAGCTGGTTTAATGTTGATGAATTCTATTAGCTTTTGCTTGTCTGTAAGCTTTTGATTTCTCCTTCAAATCCGAATGAAAGACTTGCTGTGTAGAATAATCTTGGTTTGAGGTATTTTCCTTTCATCATTTTAAGTATATCATGCCACTGTCTGGCCTGCTGATTTTGTGCTGAAAAAATTCTGCCAGTAACCTTATGGGGTCTCCTTGTGTGTTATTTGTTTCTTTTCCCTAGCTGCTTTCAATATTTTCTCTTTGCTTTAATTTTGTTCAGTTCGATTAATATGTCTTTGGGTTTTCCTCCTTAGGTTTATTTTATGTGGTACTCATTGTGTTTCCTGAATTTGAGTGTGTGGTTCCTTTCCCAGGTCAGGGAAATTTTTGGCTATTATCTCTTTGAATATTTTTTCTGTCCTTTTCTCTCTCTCTTCATCTTCTGGAACTCCTATAATACGTATGTTAGTGTGTTTAATGTTGTCCCGGAATTCTGTTAGATGGTCATTTCTTTTCAATTTTTTTTTCTCTTTACTCTTCCACATAGTGATTTTTCACTAGTCTGTCCTCCATCTCACTTATTCGTTATTCTGCCTCCTGTATTCTCCTATCAGTTGCTTCTAATCAATTTTTTATTTCAGTTATTGTATTTTGCATCTCTGATTGCTTAAGCTTTAAATCTTGTATTTCATTGCTCAATGCTTGCTGCAATTGATCAATATTTGCCTCCAGTTTATTTCCAGTGTCTTCAAACATCTTCACTATTATCAGTCTAACAGCTTTTTCCTGGAGGCTGATAATTTCCTGATCACTTAGCTGTTTTTCTGGGATTTTTTTTCTTGCTCCCTTATCTGTGTTATAGTCCTCTGCCTTTTCATTTTGTAAAGAGATTTAGTGTGGTCTCCTTTTTGCAGAAAATAGAGTTGTAGCCTCTCATGCTTCTGATGTTTGCCTCCCTTGTGGGTAAAGTTGGCATGGGGGCTTGCTGTTGGATTCCTGATGGGAGGGACTGGTGCCTTCCCACTGGTAGGTGGAGGTGATTCTTATCTCTCTGTGGGTGGGGCTTTGTCTCTGGGTGAGAATAGATGTGGCTGTGTTCCTGGGGTGTCTTTAGGCAGCCTGTTTACTGATGGGAGGGGATGTGATCCCACCTGGATTATTGTTTGGCCTGGGACATCTCAGTGCTGATGGGTCAGGCCAGATTTTCTCAAAATGGCCACATCTAGAGGAACACATGCTGATGAATGTTCCAGAGAACTTAGCCTCCAATGTCCTTCCCTCACAATGAGCAACAATAACCCCCTGTTTTCCTAGGAGATCCTCCAGGAACTACAGTCAGGTCAGACCCAAATACCTAAGGAGTCTCTGCTTTGCCTTGGCACACAATGTGTGCACTTTGGAGAAAGCCTGTGTGGACCTTTCAAGAATGGGGTCTCTGTTTCCCACAGTCCCATGGAACCCCTCCACACAAGCCCCACTGGCTTTCAATGACAGATGCTCTGGGGGTTCTTTTCTCAATGTCAGATCCCCAGGCAAGGGGACCTGATGTGGGGCTCAGAAATCTCACTCCCATAGGTAAGCCTCTGTGATACAGTTACTTTCCAGTCTGTAGGCTGCCCACCCGGTGTGTATAGGGTTACTTATTTCACTTAATGGCCCCTTATACCATCTTGATGTGGCTTCTCTTTGTCTTCTGGCGTTAGGATATCTTTTTTAAAGGTTGCAGTCCATTTGGTTGAAGGTTGTTCAGTGTTAGTTATAATTTTGTTGATTTTATGAGAGTGAGCTCCAGTCCATTTAATCTGCCATCTTAATCTCATCTCCTTTTTTTGTGTGTATTTTTAAATGGTGATTTTACTGTTTAAAATTGTTCCTAAGCCTAAGAAGACTGTGACTTGTCATCTTAGTTCTTGTTAGGGGAAAATATGTGGATTGGATGAGTTTTGTTTAGGCATGAGTAATAAGTTCAATGTTAATGAATAAAGAATATACATTAAATGTGTATTAAAAAATAACACAGACATAAAGCAAGCCTATGTACATGTTGATCAATTAAAAGTGTGGCCAGAGACTGATGGAAATCTAACCTATATTATTTCACTTAGGAGTGATGATTCAGTATTGGCTAATTCAGTGTTCAAGGCAATTTAACATAGGACATAACTACTGTAGAAGAATTTTCTGTTCCATTTTATGCAGCAAGGAACATTTGGGTATTTCATGAGTGAAAGCAGATGTTGGATAAATATCCATCATAGCTTTTCTGGAAATGATTTTACACTATATCAAAAATTACATCTAAAGAACTTTCACTCTTTCATTTAACAAAAGACAGTAGAATAAAGATTATAGGTAAAGATAGAAGAATGAAATATGATCATTCTATTATAAAGTAAATAAAAAAATTACTGAAACTCAAAAAGCAATTTATTAGTGGCTATGGAACAAGAAAAGGAACTCAGTCTCTGCCATAAATTAAAAAGTGGTGACCAAGGAAATAAACAGAATTTTCTGACAATTTTCTTAATTCTACTACCTCAGTCCAAAAGAAATACAGGAGAATAAAACCCAAGGCAGAAATCATGAAAAGTCCAATGACTGGTCCTTGATTTCAAGGGGAACAAGTCCTAAGTGTAAAGTCCAATTAGTAGTATGAAAAAAATAGCCATGATTTTCTAGGAAACCACACTGAACTGGTGAATGATCATAAACCCAAGTATTCCTGCTTCCTGGAGTAAGAAAACCCTGCAGTTAGGAGGAAGGTGTGATGACCGCAATGTAGTATATCTCATAAAGGATCAGTCTAGCTCTGGTTCCCACTTCCTATTCACAACACCACTAACCATAGTACAATTTTTATAGGACAGTGGAAAAAAAGCAACACATATAATTATAGGTCAGAAAGAAATAAAAATAACTGAGATAAGGTACAAAAAATTTCAAGGAATCTCCACCAATAAAACATCAAAGCAAAGAGTCAATCTGAACAGAATTGATCATACTTAAGAGAAACAGCATGACCTCTGCTGTCAAATGTTCAAACATAACTGGGGATATGCAGAGAAAATACAGCTTCTTTACTTTCCCCTTATAAATAAGCTGGTTACTATCACAACTACCTATGAAATGATTAGCTTGGGGGAAGGGAACACAATGAATATCCAGTACAATTTAAAGTTCCATCTAAAAGAGTAGATTTTTCCCCTTTTTTTGTCTTTTTAGGGCCTCCATGTCATATGGAGGTTCCCAGGCTAGGGGTCCTATCAGAGCTGTAGCCACTAGCTTATACCACAGCCACAGCAATAAAGGATAGGAGCCAAGTTTGTGACCTACAGCACAGCTCGTAGCAGTGCCAGATCCTTAACCCGGTGAGAGAGGCCAGGAATTGGACCTGCGTCCTCATGGATGCTTGTCAGTTTTGTTAACTACTGAGCCACAACAGGAAATCCTAAGGGAGTAGATCTTAATAGTTCTCAATGCAAGAAAGAAAATTTAACTATGTGTGGTAATGGATATTAATTAGACTTATTGTGGTGTTTATTTTGCAATATATACAAATATCAAATCACTATGTTGTGTATACAAAACTAATATAATATTTGTCAATTATTTTACTCTAATTTATTTTAAAAAAGCTCCATTAGAGGAGTTCCTGATATGATTCAGTGGTAACAAACATGACTAGTATCCATGAGGACAGGTATCACTGGCCTTGCTCAGTGGGTTAAGGATCTGATATTGTCGTGAGCTGTGTATAGGTCACAGATGCAGCCTGGATCCCACACTGCTGTGGCTGTGGTGTAGGCTGGAAGCTACAACTCTGATTTGACCCCTGGCTGGGCAACTTACATATGCCATGGGTGTGGCCCTAAAAAAAAAACAAAAAGAAAAAAAGAAAAGAAATATCTTCATTAGCTCTAAAATCACAATAATCTCTTTCAGGTAATGTTCAGTCTCTGGGGTATAAATTTCTCAGATGCCCTCCTTCTTCCCATGAAGAGGAAAGAAGAATGTGGTTTCTTAGATAATGTATGGTGGTAAAGAAAGTCAGAATCCTCAGGTATGGGAGTTCCCATGTTGCTTGGCAGGTTACAAACCTGACCAGTATCCATGAGGATGTAGGTTCAGTCTTGGGCACTCCTCAGTGGGTTAATGATCCAGCGTTACCATGAGCTGTGGTGTAGATCACAGACTCAGCTCAGATCCTGCATTGTAGTGGCTGTGGCATAGGCCAGCAGCTGCACGTCTGATTTGACCCCTAGCCTGGAAACTTCCATTTGCTGCACATGCAGCCTGAAAAAAAAAGAATCCTCAGGTGTGATATCCTCTGTGTCTTCTGGTATAGACAGTCTCTCTTACCTATTGCTTGCCTTGCTCTTGCTGGTAACTCCTCCAAGTATACAGTTGGTATCATCTATGATTTGGTATCTCTACACTTTATCATAGCCAGGTATAATTAGATGGCTGAAATGGGAGCGATTTTAATGCCCATGTTTACTAATTCTATCATCCATGACACTTCTGGATCTGTATCCAATGATCGATATTTTTTCTGGCTCTGGACCATATTTTCTGTTTCCTTGAATGCCTGGTAAATTTTGATTGGATACACACATTGTGAATTCTACATATTTGAGTGTTGGACTTTTAAAAAATATTATACTTTTTTTTCTGGCATATTTCAAACCAGTTGGACCATATTGAGGTTTGTGTTTCAGATCTATTAGAACAGATCCAGGGAAGATTTTAGCCCATGGCTAATTTAGCCTTTTACTTAAGAATACTCTTCTGAGGAATCTAATTCTCCATAGAACATGAGTTCTTCCCACTTTGGATGATGAGCTTAGGAACTTTTCCCAGCCCAGTGTGAACTCTGAGGGTTGTTCCACTTAACAAGTACACATCAGTTCTCAAAGACTCAAGAGCAATACTCTGAAGATCTCCAATATTATCTATTTCTCTGTGTGTGTTTTCCACATCTTTACTCTCTGATGATTTTTATCTATAAATTCTAGCTGCAATGGCCCACTCAAACTCCAAATTATGTTTTCTCAACTCAGCCAGACCACCTTTAGACTTCGTTTGGCTTCTCTCACCCTGAATTGTGTTTGGAAAACTCCAAGGTATAAACTGGGATAATCACAGGGCTCACCTTCTTTGGGACTTTTTCTCAAGGATCTGTTTCTTGCAAAACCTGTGTCTCAATGTCTGAAAACAATTTCATATATTTTGCCTAGTATTCTAATTGTTTGAGCTGGAAATACAAATATGGCTTTTTACTCTCTCATAGCTGGAAGAGGAGTTTAAGTGTTATTTCTAATTGTACAATGAAAATTTTCCCTAGAATATGAATTTCAAACCTCAGTGGGTAGATGAAGTGAGCAATGTCTGTTTCTTTTCTACTGTTGGATTTTTCTAGTACCACAGAAACATCAACCTACTCTATCTTCCCACAAGGCTATCCCCCTCATCACTTGTTTCAAATCCATACAGCTTCTGAAACATTCTATATGAATCACTGATCACATAGTTTGTGGTAGTCTTCTGAAAATAAAATGACTCACCATTTGGAATTCCCATTGTGGATCATCAGTTTAAAGACCCAACATTGTCTCCATGAGGATGTGAGTTTGATACCTGTCCTCATTCAGTGGGTTAAAGATCTGCTGTTGCCACATGCTGTGGGGTAGGTAGCAGATGTAGTTTGGATATGGTGTTTCCTTGGCTGTGGCATAGGCCTCAGCTGCAGCTTCAATTTGACCATTGGCCCAGGAACTTCCATGTGCTGCATGTGCAGCCATAAAATAATAATAATAATAATGATAATAATAATAATTTTATCACTGAATAAGACTTGGATTCTCTAATGTGGGTCTTTTATTTTGATAATTTTTTAAACTATTATGATTCAGAAGTGCAGAAGTATACTTTTCTAGTTCCATAGAAATGCCAACATACTCTGTCTTCCCACAAGGCTATCCTCCTCATCACTTGGACTTTTCAGATGGAAGTTGATACACCTCTCCATCCAGAACTTTCCATTTCAGAATGACTAGACAAAGTTTCTTCAAGCGATTCTGATGCATTCTACAACTGGAAATCATTTGATTATTTTATTGGTCATCCTTTAAATGTCCTGTTGGTCAGCACTCTATTTTTCAGAACTGTCTTTGACTAAGCATTTCCATGATATAATCATATAGGTGCTGATATTAGTGATAGTATAATCATAAAATGTCTACTTGGAGATCAAAGTATGATTATTTTATGTAACGTTTACATTAAATCCTTTCTTATTATTATTTTGAAAATTACCAAGTTTATTATAGAATATATACTTAATTCTTCTTTTACATAAATGCTGGGGGACTACTCTTTCCAATATAAGAGTAAATAACAGAGTTTCCTTATGAAAATCTAGATTTGTAAACAGATAAACAATATTTTCCTTAAAAAAGAATTAGGAGTGTTCCTTTACATGATGACATCACAAACATGTAATGACTGATTTATAGTTTCATTTATTCATATATGAACAAATGATATTGCAGGCATTGGGCTTAGCAATGTAGAAAGAGAATTTACTGAGACCTAATCCTTGCTACCAGACAGGTAACAAATCAAAAACGGTAAGAGGATTGTTAGTGGAATCTAATCAAGTTAAAGATGGCCCTAGCAAAAACTGTCATTTTTTATTTTCAAAAATTTAATTTAAAAAGTCTACCTCATATCAACCAGCTTTTGAGATAACTTCAGTGTCATTTAACACATTTGAGAGTCAAACAATTTGTTTCAGAATATATATAAATACAGCATTGACACAAGCACCACCACAGATGTTTATTTCATATATCTTACAATACTTCTCAGACACACACTTTTTTCCCCTGCAGCCACAGAGATGCTATAATTGGAAGAAAAATACTTTGCAATTACAGGTTTGAGTTGTTCATTTTGTGACAGACATCTGTTGTAGCCATGATACTGGGAAGGTATAGGGAATTGTCTTCTTAAGTACTTAAAACTCTGATTGCATTCTCTTAAATAATAGGCAGTGAGCAAGCATAAAGATAAGCAAACACCAACTTAAAGAAACAAAAATTCACAAGCCACAGATTCCTCAATAATATGATAGACTGTGATAATTTTTTCTTCAAATATGTCAATTGGAAGAGGATGTTAGCCTGCCTCAAGGAAAGCAACAGAGATCAACAGTGTCCACCTCAAATCCATCCAGAAGCAGATAAAAACTTAGCTAGCTAATTTTACAAGTAAAACTATTGTTTTAGTGAGGTGCATGTATTAAGCCACTAAATATTCAATTTGTTTAATTTCTTTTACTCTGATTCTTTTTAAGCAATATTCTTATTATAATTTAGCCTTATAGGAATTCCTGTTGTGGCTCAGCATGTTAATAGTGTCTGTGAGGATGCGGGTTTGAGTCCTGACCTTGCTCTGTGGGTTAAGGATCCAGCATTGACACAATCTGCAGCATCAGTCACAGACATAGCCCAGATCCAGTGTTGCCATGGATGTGGTGTAGACCACAGTTTCAGCTCCAATTTGACCCCTAGCTCAGGGACTTCCATATGCCACAGGTTTGGCAGTTAAAAAAAAAAAAAAAAAGAAAATTAGTTTTACATTTAAGTGTGTCCACAGTGAGACCACACATAAATCAAAATGTTTCCAACCCTTTGATAGTTTATTCTCAATGTGAATTTATACATTTTCATTATGTCTCAATATAAGTTTTATGAGATCACTTGACATGAACCTTTGCCTGTGAAATGGGTTTATTTTTCATGAAAAGATTGAATCAGGTTTCTGAGTCTAAAAGACTAAGAGACAGACCTGGTAAATTCACTCAAGTAAGTGATACACACCATTTCAGTAGGTTTAACAGTATCCAGTTGTATTCTCCTGAACTGTCAGGTAGAACTCTCAGGTCAGTGATGAACATTTTTATCAATTCACACTTATAATGTCCTATTTTGTTTTGTCTATTGCAAGAGCAATATTAAATATGGCTCAGCTGATTCTTTAAAACAGGGATGCACCTAAGCTCATAGAGATGCCTTTAAAATGTGTCACTTAAATATTAACGAACCTTGAAAAAATTATGCTAAGAGAAAGAAGCCAAACCCAAAGCTGCATATAGTATGATCCCATTTATATGAAGTGTCCACAATTGGCAACTCATAGAGAGAGAAAGTAGTAATCTTTGCTAAAGTCTGGGGAAGGGGAGGGGGAGGAGTGAAGACTAATGGGTATAGAGTTTTTTGGAGGGTAATCAAAATGCTCTGGAATATATAGCGGTGATGGTGGCACAGCCTTATAAATATATTAAAATGAGTGAACTACACACTTTAAAGTGTGAATTTTACAGATTGTGAACTATATCTCAATTTTTAAAGTGTTAATGGAGGCCACTCATTGAATTTCAAGTGATTTTTATTTTCTTTTTTTCACATAACTATACAGATTATTTATGTTTACAATGACAAAATCAGAAATGAATGATAAAACAGGTTGTATTATAAGGTAGGAAAAACTAGCCAAACCAGGCCACTTAGCAATTCCTTTTTGCAGGAGTTCCCATTACAGCTCAGCAGTAACAAATCCAACTAGTATCCATGAGGATGTAGGTTTAATCCCTGGCCTCTCACTGTGGCTGGCATTGCCATGAGCTGTGGTATAGGTCACAGACACAGCCTGGATTCTGCATTGCTATGGCTGTGACGTAGGCCAACAGCTGCAGCTCTGATTCAACCCCTACCCTGGGAACCTCCTTATGCCACAGGCGTGGCCCTAGAAAGAAAAAGAAAAAAATAAAGTCAAAACTTTCAAACTCAATTTCAGTTCTCTTCAGCTAGTATCAGTTATTATCAACACAGTAAGTAGAAAATTGTATAAATCCTGATCTTCCCCCAAATGGAATGGTACATGTTAACAGTGATATTTATATAGGATTACTACAATTTAAGGGCTTATTTAGTCATTAATTTCTTCAATAAATAATTCTTGAGCAGCTTATATGTGACAAGAACTGTATGAGATGAAAAGCAACTTGAGCAACCACTAGTTTTTTCCCCCAAATGTTCCTTGTAACAAGGATCAAAGATGAAGGACTGGAATGGAAAACATACTGACTTGACCTGTCATATCTTTTGATACAACTTTCCATTTTCATGGCAAATGCTCAGGAAAGTGAAGGATTTCTTTTACTTTTCTTCTTAAAATCTCCCACTTTATACAGACATTGAGATAGATGTGGGAAATACACTCAGGTGAATACCAAACTACAATGGGAGAAAAATCTTCAGAGACAAGTTAGTGTGTTTGTGATATTACTCACAGAAACCAGGAAACTGATCATGTTTAGGAGTTAATTAGCCATTTCCTGAACTTCACACATCTTGTTCCACACAATTAGAAGAGGTCATCAAATCAATAACCTGTATCAGTGATTCTTATCAAATTTGAGATTAACAGAACCTCTTTGAAAATCTGACTGTATTACCTCTTTTTCCAGAAAAGGGGTATAGACACATATAACTGAAAAATTATGTAATGTTCAAGGATTTGGTAGATTCATTTTTTCCCCTGTCTTTTTTTTTAGGGCCACACCTGTGGCATATGGAGGATCCCAGGCTAGGGGTCAAATCAGAGCTGTATCCACTGACCTATATACTACAGCCACAGCAATGCCAGATGTGAGCAGCATCTGTGACCAACACCACAGCTCATGGTAATGCTGGATCCCTAACCCACTGAGCAAGGCCATGGGTCAAGCCTGTGTCCTCATGGATACTAGTCAGATTCATTTCTTTTGAGCCATAATGGGAACTTCATAGATAGCTGAAGTATCACAGACACCTTAAATTAAGAATAGCTCAAAGATAAGAACACTTTATTAATATAGATTAATATATTTTAATTCATTAATCTAATTAATTAAATGGATTATTATACATAAAATGCTTGGAATAGTGTCTGGCTTACAGCAAGTATACAGTAAATGTTAGATAATTTTCTTTGAATTGTAGTTTTACTGAGTTTCTCATATACTATGCATTTTATCAAATGCTAGACTAATAATAGCTAACATTTTCTGTGTTTGTTATAGGCCAGGCATATATTTCAGGGTTTCTAATTATCCTAAGCAGTAGAGGTTTAAATGCTTACTGCTTTAAAGATGAAGAAGCAATCTATTGAAGTGATCTTGCCCAATAGGGTGATACTGTTTGTACTCAAAACTAGTATTTTTGATTCCAGAGTCCAGCCTTTATTCTTTATAATATGGCACTGCTGGTCGATTTCATGCAACCTATTCAAAATTTGGGATAATTCACTTATGTCACTAAGCTGAACATACACATCTTATTTAAGGAATTTTGGTATAACTCAGATAAAAGCTAAAACCAGAAATGATTTTAAACTAAATGTCATAAATTTGTATTGGCAGTGTGCTCCAAGGGCTTCCTTTTTTATAAAGTCAAGGAATATATAAATTATCATAAATTTCTCTTGTCAAGTGACCTCCCCCCTCTACTCACCTCACTGGAAAAGGCTGAATATTTCAATTCATACACTTTTAATATTAAGAATCCTAGGACACATTTAAAAGTTTACATGATTTTCAAATGGAATGAGGCCTTTCACCTTGTTTTTGCCTTATTATAGTGTAAGTCAAAAGTGCAAATGCTTAAAATACTCTTAGTTAAATCTCAGAGTTGGGAATTTAAAATATAGAGAGATGATTAACACTCTTGTTTTCCTTAAGTGTCAAAACAGGTTTTAACTTGTCTAATATGTCTGGTTTCAAATATTTCCTATATGAAAAAGTACTTGAGTCTTAAATGGTCATATATGGGGATGGGGTGGAAGGGAGATGTATTTATATTTGAATCCTTAAGAAGGCAGAAAGATCCATGGTAGTATAGTCTTAAATCACACTATGTTTTTGATTCAGGGATGAAAGTAAAATTCCAGTGGAAAGACAGACACCTTTCTATAACTTATTAAAAGTGCTTGACAAGGAGGACTGCAATGGAAGTTTCTGTTCTGTTTGTTTGTTTGTTTGTTTCTCATGATCTCTCCTTGCCCTCATCCCACATTTCTATATACAGGTATTTCTCTAGGATTCTCCTTTCTTTCTTTGATACTCACATAACTATTCACATAATTATTAATTTCAGTAACTGTTTAAAAGTGCAATATCTGGTAGAATATGGGAATATAATAACAATATAGTTGGTTGGGCAGGTGGGATGGCAAATATGTTTTTGAGGAAGTTAGAAGTAGAAGGAGAAAAGAGGCATTCTACTGATGTTTGCTTTAATAGTAAAAAAATACCAAACCAAAAGAGGAAAACTGAGCATTTCAAAAAGCAGAACTTAATTTAACACAGAGGCTTCTGTTTCTTTCTTGCTCTGCCTTTAAATCCAAACGTCCAAACTTTTCAGGTTCTTGGAAATTCAGTTGTTTGCAATTGATAACCCAGGTTATCCTGTACTCCAGCAGGCCATAGAAAGGCAGTCATTTTATATGGGTCCAATGATATGAAATATGTTGGGAAGAACTTCTCACATAGCATATGGTCCACGCCTCTAGATAACAAAATAGCAGAGTAGAAGGACTTGAGCTCTCCTCCTCTCATGAAAACACCAAAATTACAAATAACTGCTGAATAAGCGTCAGCAAAAAAGACTGAAACCTATCAAAAAATATTTTCCACATCCAAAGACAAAGAAGAAGCCACACTGAGATGGAAGGATGAGTGCTTTCATTATATAAACAATCCCATATCCACTGTGTGGGCAACCCACAAACTGGAAAATAATAATATCACAGAAGTTCTCCCACGAGAATGATCATTTTGAGCCCCACACTGGGCTCTCCAGCCTGAGGGTCTAGCATCAGGAGAAGAAACCCCCAGAGCATTTTTTTGAAGGCCAGCAGGGCTTGAGTTCAGGAGCTCCACAGGACTGGGGGAAATAAAGACTCCACTTTAGAGGGAACACACAATGTTTTATGTGCACTCAGCCCCAAGGATAAGCAGTGATTTCATAGGAGCCTGGCATAGACCTACCTGTGGCTCATGGATGGTCTCCTGAAGAGGCAGAAGTCAGCTATGATTCACTATGGGAACAAGGACGCTGGTGGTGGAGGCCCTGGGAAAAATTCACCAGTGTGAGCTTTCCCTGAGGTTGTCATTTTGGCTCCAAGACCTGACCCACCCAACAGCCTGGCAGCTCCAGTGCTGAGATGCCTCAGACCAACAACCAACATGGATGAAACAGAACCTCATCCATCAGTAGGCAGACTGCTTAAAAGTCATCCTAGGCACACAGACACCTCTAAACACACCCCTTTACACAGCCTTACCCACCAGAAGAAAAAGACTCAGCACCAGCAGCAGCAGGCAGGCACTAGTCGCTCTCACCAGGAAGCCTGTACATGCTCCTGAAACAACCTCACCCATCAGGGGGCAGACACCAGAAGAAAAAAGGACTTATAATCCTGCAGCCTCTGGAATGGAGATCACAAACACATAAAGTTAGACAAAGTAAGATGGCAGAGGAATATGTTCCAAACAAAGGAATAAGATAAAACCCAAGAAGAATAACTAAGTGAAGTGGATATAGGCAATCTACCTGGAAAAGAATTCAGAGTAATGATAGCAAAGATGATCCAAAATCTTGGGAAAATAATAGAGGCACAAACTGAGAAATTACAACAAACGTTTAAGAAAGAGCTAGAAGATTTAAATAAAAAAACAGAGATGGACAATAAAATAATTGAAATAAAAAATACACTAGAAGGAGTCAATAGTAGAATCCATGAGACAGAAGAACAGAAAAGTGAGATGGAAGACAAAATGATGGAATTCACTGTCTTAGAACCAAATAAAGAAAAAAGAATGAAAGGAAATGAGGGTGATTTAAAAGACTCTGGGACAGCAGTAAATGCACCAATATTTGCATTATAAGGGTCCCAGAAGAAGAAGAGAGAGAAATAGCCTGAAAAAAAATTTGAAGAAATCATAGCCCAAAATTCTCCTAATATATGAAAGGAAAGACTCACTCAAGTCCACAAGGCACAAACTGCCATAAGATAAACTTAAGGAGGAACATGTTGAGACACATATTAATCAAATTGACCAAAATTAAAAACAAGTAAAAATATTAAAAGCAATAAGAGAAAATCAACAAATAACATGCAAGAGAATCCCCATAAGATTATCAGCTGATTTTTTTCTCAGCAGAAACTATAGGCCAGAAAGGAATGACACTATATATTCAAAGTAGTGAAAGGAAAACACCTTACAACCAAGACTATTCTGCCCAGCAAGGTTTTCATTCAGATTTGATAGAGAAATCAAATCCTTAACAGATAAGCAAAAAGTAAGAGAATTCAGCACCACCAAATGGAGTTTACAACGAATGCTAAAAGAAATTCTCTAGATAAAAAAGAAAATGCCACAAATAGATAAAAGAAAATTATGAATGAGAATGCTCACCAGAAAAGGCAAACATAAAGGAAAGGTGTGAAATCATCCACAGACAACTATTATATCAAAACAAATAATCATGAGAAGAAAGCACAAATGCCAGATATTGGAAATAAATTTGAAATTAGGAGATCGGCAACTTAATACAATCTTGATACTGCTGTATCAAAACCTCATGGCAACCCCAAACCAAAAATTTACAAGAGATACACACACAAAGAAGAAAAAGTAATCCAAACACAGCACTAGATATAGCCATCAAACCATAGAAAAAGAAAACAAAAAAGGAAAGGAAGAAAAAATATCAAATCCAGGAGTTCTTTCTCAGAGGGTTAAGAATCTGATATAATGTCTGTTAAGGATCCAGGTTCAATCCCTGGCCTTGCTCAGTGGGTTAAGGACCCAACATTGCTGCAACCTGTGGCATATATCCCAGAGGCAGCTTGGATCTGGTATTGATGTGGCTGTGGTGTAGGCCAGAAGCTGCAGCTCCAATTCAACCTCTAACCTGAGAACTTCCATAAGCTGCAGGTGCAGCCATAAAAAGAAATAAAAAGAAAAAAAGAGGAGTTCCCGTTGTGGCGCAGTGGTTAACGAATCCGACTAGGAACCATGAGGCTGCGGGTTCGGTCCCTGTGCTTGCTCAGTGGGTTAACGATCTGGCGTTGCCGTGAGCTGTGGTGTAGGTTGCAGACGCGGCTCAGATCCTGCGTTGCTGTGGCTCTGGCGTAGGCCGGTGGCTACAGCTCCGATTAGACCCCTAGCCTGGGAACCTCCATATGCCCCGGAAGCAGCCCAAAGAAATAGCAAAAAGACAAAAAAAAAAAAAAAAAAAAAAAGGAAAAAAAGAAAAAAGAAAAGAAAACAGGCAAATACAAAACAATCAACAAAACGGCAATAAGAACATACATATCAATAATGACCTTAAATGTAAATGGATTAAATGTGCCAACAAAAAGACATGGGATGGCTGAATGCATACAAAAATAAGACCCATATATATGTTGTCTACAGGAGTCTCACTTCAGATCTAGGGACACATGTAGACTGAAAATGAAGGGATAGAAAAATATCACATACAAAAAAACACCTGTAATAGCAATACTTATGTCAGACAAAATAAACTTTGAAATTAAGACTATTACAAAAGAAAAAGAAGGACATTACATAATTATCAAGGGATCAGTCCAAGAAGATGAAATAACAATTGTAAATATATATGAATCCAAAATAGGAGGACTACAATATATAAGGCAAAAGAAAACAGCCATAAAAGGATAAATTGTAACACAATAATAGTGGGGGACTTTAATATCACACTTACATCAATGGATAGATCATTCAAAAAGAAAATCAATAGGAAGCATGAGCCTTAAATTACACATTAGACAAGATGGACTAAATTGATATTTATAGAACATTCCATCTGAAAGCAGCAGAATATACATTTTTCTCAAGTGCACATGGAACATTCTCCAGGATTGATCACATGCTGGGCCACAAATCGAGCCTCAGTAAATTTAAGAAAATTGAAATCATATCAAGCATCTTTTCTGAGCACAACACTATGAAATTAGAAAATAACTTCAAGAAAAAAAAACTAAAAAATACGAAGCTAAACTATATTCTAGTAAACAACCACTGGATCACTGAAGTACTCATAGAAGAAATCCAAAAATTCCTCGGGGAAAAATAGTAATGAACACATGATGATCCAAAGTCTATTGGACATAGCAAAAGCAGTTCTAGGAGAAATTTATAGCAATAAATCTCACCTCAGCAAACAAGAAAAATCTCAAGTAAACAACTTCTTCTTACTCCTAAAGTTATTAGAAAAAGAAGAACAAACAAAACCCAAAATTAGTAGAAGGAAAGAAATCATAAGAGCAGAAATAAATGAGATAGATAAAACAAAGAAAACAATAGAAAAGATCAATGAAACTTAAAGCTGGTTCTTTTATAAGATCAACAAAATTCATAAACCTTTAGCCAGACTCATCAAGATATAGCAAGAGAGGGCTCAAACATATAAAAAAAAATCTATAAAATTAGAAATGAAGAGAGTTACACCTGACACCACAGAAATATAAGATTATAAGAGACAACTATATGCCAATAAAGTGGACAACCTGGAAGAAATTGATCAATTCTTAGAAAGGTACAATCTTCCAAAGTCAAATCAGGATGAAATAGAAAATATGACTGAACCAATCACAAGTTCCAAATTGAATTTTTTTAACTTTATTTTATTTTTTAAATTTTTTATTACTCAATGAATTTATTACATTTATAGTTGCACAATGCTCATCACAACCTAAATTTATAGGATTCCCAACCCACAACACCAGTGCATCCCCCCACCCCCCAAATTGTCTCCTCCGGAGACCATAAGTTTTTCAAAATCTGTTGAGACAGTATCTGTTGTGCAAAGAAGTTCATTCTGTCCTTTTTTTCAGATTCCACACATCAGTGAAAGCATTTGATGTTGGTGTCTCATTATATGGCTGACTTCACTTAGCATGATCATTTCTAGGTCCATCCATGTTCCTAAAAATACCACTATTTCTTTCCTCTTAATGGCTGAGTAATATTCCATTGTGTGTAGGTACCACATCTTCTTGATCCACTCCTCTGTCAATGGACTTTGAGTTTGTTTTCATGTCTTGGCTATTGCAAATAGTGCTGCAATGAACATCAGAGTACATGTGTCTTTTCATGTCATGGTTTTCTCTGGATAGATGCCCAGGAGTGAGATTGCTGTATCAAACAGTAGTTCTATATTTAGTTTTCTACGAATCTCCATACTGTTTTACAAAGTGGTTGCACCAATTTACATTCCCACCATTCCAAATAGGGTTCCTTTTTCTCCACACCCTCTCCAACACTTATTATTTGTAGACTTTCTGATGATGGCCATTCTGGCTGGTGTAAGGTGGTACCTCAGAGTGGTTTTGATTTGCATCTCTCTAATAATGAGTGATGTTGAACATCTTTTCATGTGTTTTTTTGGCCATCTGTATGTATTCTGCCCATTTTTTGATGGGTTTTTTGGTTTTTTTGGTTTTTTTTGGTATGGAGCTGCAGAAGGTATTTATAAATTTTGGAGATGAATCCCTTGTCAGTTGATTCACTTCCAAAGATTTTCTCCCATTCTGTGGGTTCTCTCTTCATTTTATTTAGGGTTTCCTTTGCTGCGCAGAAACTTTGAAGTTTGATTAGGTCCCATTTGTTTATTTTTGTTTTTACTGTCAATAATCTAAGGGGTGGGTCTGAGAAGATGTTACTGTCATTTATGTCAGAGAGTGTTTGGCCTATGTTTTCCTCTAAGAGTTTTCTAGTGTCTGGTCTTATATCTAGGTCTTTAATCCATTTTGAGTTTATTTTTGTGTATGGTGTTAGGGAGGGTTCTAATTTCATTCTTTTACATGGAGCTGCCCTTTTTTCCAGCACCACTTCTTGAACAGGCTGTCTTCTCCATTGTATCTTCTTGCATCCCTTGTCATAGATGAATTGGCTGTAGGTAATTCTGATGAAATGGTATGGCTTTAATTCTGGGCTTTCTATCCTGTTCCACTGATCTATATTTCTGTCTTTTTGCCAGTACCATATGGTTTTTATGACTGTTGGTTTGTAGTAGTCTGAAGTGAGGGAGCCTGACTCCTCCAGCTCTGTTTTTCTTTTTCAGGATGTTTTTGGCTATTCTGGGTCTTTTGTGCTTCCAAACAAACTTTAAAATATTTTGTTTGAGTTCTGCAAAAAATGTCCTTGGTAAATTGGTAGGGATTGCATTGGATATGTAAATTGCCTTGGGTGGTATAGTCACTTTGATAATGACTCTTCCGATCCAAGACCATGGTGTGTCTTTCCATCTATTTGTGTCATCTTTGATTTCTTTCTTTGATTTATTTCATCAATGTCTTATAGTTTTCAGAGTACAGGTCTTTTGTCTCTTTAGGTAGGTTTACTCCTACATATTTTATTCTTTTGGATATGATGGTAAACAGGATTACTTCCCTAATTTCTCTTTCTGATCTTTCATTGTTATTATATAGAAATGCCATTGATTTCTGTGTATTAATTTTGTATCCTGCAACTTTGCCAAATTTGTGGATCAGCTCTAACAGTTTTCTGGTAGAGTCTTTAGGATTATCTAGGTATAGTGTGGATTAAGATGGTGGAACAGATGGACTGGAGTTCAACCTCCCTCCTAAAAGCAACAAAATTCACAACTAAAGGCTAAGCAATCTTCAACCAAATGGACTGGAAACCTTCAAAAAGATATCCTACTCCAGAAGACAAAGAGGAGTCCACATAAAGAGGTAGGAGGGGTGACTATGTGCTCTAAGCAACCCAATACCTCCTGGGTGGGAAGCCCCACAGAGGGGAAAGTAACTGATTCACTGAGGCTCACCTAGAGGAGTGAGAGTTATGAGCCCCACATCAAACTCCCATATGTAGGGATCTGACACTGGGAGAAAGACCCCTGGAGCATATGGAATTGAAGGCCAGTGGAGCTTGCTGAAGCTCCATGGGACTGGGGGAAAGGAGATCACATTCTTAAAAGGCACACTCAGAGTTTCATGTGCACTGGATCCCAGGGCAAAGCAAAGTCTCCAGAGGAATCTCGGTAAAATATGACTGCAGTACTTGGAGGACATCCTGGGAAAACAGGGGTGAATGTGGCTTGTTGTGAGGGAAGGACATTGGAAGCAAAGCTCTCAGAAATATTCAGCAGTGTGCCTTTCTCTGGAGGTGGCCATTTTGGGAAAATCTGGCCTCACCCATCAGCATAGAGAAGCCCCAGGGCAAACAACAATCCAGGGGGGATCATGGCCCACCCCTTAATAAATAGGCTGCCTAAAGACAACCACCTCTATTCCCATCCAGAGCAAAGACCCACCCACCAGAAGGATAGGAATTAGCTCCACCTACCAGTGAGCAAGCATCAGTCCCTCCCATCAGGAAGCCTACAGCAAGCCCCCATACCAAATTCAGCCACAAGGCTACAACTCTATTATCTGTTAAAAGGTCACCACACCAAAAACCTATAACAATGAAAAGACAGAGAACTATAACTCAGATGGGGAAGAAAGAAAAAAACCCCAGAAAGTCAGCTAAGTGATCAGGAGATTTTAAGCCTCCAGAAAAAAGATTTCAGATTGTTGATGCTGAAGATGACTCAAGACATTGGAAATAAACTGGAGGAAAGATGGATAACTTACAGGAAACACTGAGCAAAGAGATACAAGATATAAAACTTAAACAAGAAGAGATGCAAAATACAATAACTGAAATAAAAAATTGACTAGAAGCAGCTAACAGCAGAATACAGGAGGCAGAAGAACGAATAAGTGAGATGGAGGACAGATTAGTAGAAATTACGGATGCGGATCAGAAAAGAGAAAAACAATTGAAAACGAATGAAGAGAGCCTCAGAGAATTCTGGGACAACATGAAACGCACCAACATCCGTATTATAGGGGTGCCAGAAGGAGAAGAGAGAGAGAAGGGGACAGAAAATATATTCCAAGAGATAAAAGCCGAAAGCTACCCTAACATGGGAAAGGAACCACTCACTCAAATCCGGGAAGTGCAACGAGCACCATATAAAATAAACCCAAGGAGGAATATACTGAGACACAGTCAAAATTAAAGACAAAGAGAAAATACTGAAAACAACTAGGGAAAAGAAACAAATAACATACAAGAGAACCCCAATAAGGTAATTGGCAGATTTTTCAGCAGAAACTCTCCCCAGAAGGGAGCGAGTGGCATGATATACTTAACATGATGAAAGGAAAAAACCTCCAACTGAGACTACTTTACCCAGCAAGGCTCTCATTCAGATTTGAAGGAGAAATCAAAAGTTTCACAGATAAACAAAAGCTAAGAGAATTCAGCAACACTAAACTAGCCTTACAACAAATACTAATGGAATTTCTCAAGGCAGAAAAGAAAAGGCAGCAACAGGAAAAAAAAAAATCACAAATGACAAGGTTCACCTGTAAAGGAATATACAAAATCATCCATGCAAATTATGCCACAAAATCAGAAATCTTGAGAAGACCTGGGTACAAATGCAGGACACTGGAGATGAACTTGTAATTAAGAGACCAACAACTTAAAACAATCATATGTATATATATATATATATATATACTCATAAAAACTTCATAATAACATCAAACCAAAAATCTACAATTTATATACAAACAAATAGAAAAATCAACTCAAATATAACACTAAATATAGTCATCAAACCAGAAGAGTAGAGAACAAGAGAAGAAGGGAAGAAAACAGAGCAACAAAAACAAATCCAAAGCAATTAATAAAATGGCAATAAGAACATACATATCAATAATTACCTTAAATATTAATGGACTAAACACCCAACCAAAAGACATAGACAGGATGAATGGATATAAAAACAAGACCCATATATATGCTGTATTCAGGAGACCCACTTCACTTCTAGGGACACATACAAATTGAAAGTGAGAGGATGGAAGAAAATATTTCATGTAAACAGGAATCAAAAGAAAGCTGGAGTAGCAATACTCATATCATATAAAATAGACTTTAAAATGAAGAATATTTTAAGGTACAAGAAAGGTCACTACATAATGATCTAAGGATCAATCTGAGAAGATATAACAATTTTAAATATCTACGCACCCCACATAGGATCACCACAGTATATAAGGCAACTACTAACAGCCTTAAAAGGAGAAATTGACAGTAACACAATAACAGTGAGGGACTTTAACACCCCACTTAGAGCAATGGACAGATCATCCAGTTAAAACATCAATAGGGAAACACAGGCCTGAATGAAGCATTAGACCAGATGAACTAAATAGATATTTATAGGACATTCCATCCAAAAGCAACAGAATACATTTTCTTCTCAAGTGCACATTCTCTAAGATTGATCACGTCCTGGGCTACAAATCAGGCCTTGGTAGCTTTAAGAAAATTGAAATCATATCAAGCATCTTTTCTGACCACAACACTATACAACTGGACATCAACAACAATAAAAAAAAATGCAAAAAACACAAACACATGGAGACTAAACAACCAATGAATCACTGAAGAAATTAAAGGGGAAATTAAAAAAATACCTAGAAGCAAATGACAACAAAGATACGACACTCAAAAACCTATGGGATGCAGCAAAAGCCTTTCTAAGAGGAAAGTTTACAGCAATACAAGCCCACCTCAGGAAAGAAGAAAAAGCTCAAATAAACAAGCTAACTTTCCATTGAAAGCAGCTCGAGAGAGAACAGACAAGACCTAAAGTTAGTAGAAGGAAAGAAACCATAAAGATCAGATCAGAAATCAATGAAATAGAAACAAAGAAAACCATAGCAAAGATCAATGAAATGAAAAGCTGGTTCTTTGAAAAGATCAACAAAATTGATAAACCCTTAGCCAAACTTATCAAGAAAAAAAGAGAGAAGACTCAAATAGATAAAATTAGAAACGGAAAAGGAGAAGTAGCAATGGACATCACAGAAATACAAAGGATCATAAGAGACTGCTATATGCAACTATACGCCAATAAAATGGAAAACCTAGAAGTAATGAACAAATTCTTAGAAAAGTACCATCTTCCAAGACTAAACCAAGAAGAAATAGAAAAGATGAATGGACCAATCACAAGAACTGAAATTGAAACTGTGACTAAACAACTTCCAACAAACAAAAGTCCAGGACCAGATGGCTTCACAGGGTGAATTCTATCAAACATTTAGAGAAGAGCTAACACCTCTCCTTCTGAAACTATTTCAAAAAGTTGCAGAGGAAGGGATACTCCCAAACTCATTCTATGAGGCCACCATCACCCTGATACCAAAACCAGACAAAGACTCCACCAAAAAAAACAAAAAAAAAAAAACAAAAAAAACAAAAAAAACAAAAAAAAACACAAAAACTACAGGCCAATTTCACTGATGAACATCGATGCAAAAATCCTCAACAAAATACTAGCAAACCACATCCAACAATATATTAAAAGGATTGTGCATCATGATCAAGTGGGATTTATCCCAGGAATGCAGGGGTTCTTCAATATCCACAAATCCATCAGTGTGACATACCACATTAACAAACTGAAGAATAAAAACCATATGATCCTCTCAATAGATGCAGAAAAAGCCTTTGACAAAATCCAACACCCATTTCTGACAAAAACCCTTCAGAAAGTGGGCATAGAGGGAACCTACCTCAACATATTAAAGGCTATATGTGACAAACCCACAGCTAACATCTTTCTCAATGGTGAAAAGCTGAAAAAATTCCCTCTGAGATCAGGAACAAGTCAAGGATATCCACTCTCATAACTACTATTCAACATAGTTTTGGAAGTCCTAGCCACAGCAATCAGAGAAGTAAAAGAGACAAAAGGAATCCAAATTGGAAAGGAAGAAGTAAACTACCCCTATTTGCAGATGACATGATACTATACCAAATTTAAGTTTTGATTAAATATTCCCAACAAACAAATGTCAGGACTCAATGGTGTCACCAGTGAATCATATCAAACAATTAGAGAAGAATTAACATTGATCCTTCTGAATTTATTCCAAAAAATTGCAAAGGTTGGAATTCTCCCAAGTACATTCTATGGGGCCACCATCACCCTGATAACCAAAATCACTCAATGACACAACAAGTACATTAATAGTACATTCCAGGAACTTATATATTAAGTTGTATAGCTCACTTATTAACCTACAAAATACTAATAACCTCATTTTATATATAAATAAATAGAAGCCCACAAATGTAAAGAAACATCTGAAGGCTACACAAGCAGAACAGGGAGGCAGACTCAGGTTCATCTTATTTCATATTCTGTGATCTCACCACACTCTTGTCGGCCTAGATCTAACAAGTAGCTTCATAGAACCCCTTCTTTCACCTTAGATTCTGAGCTTCTTCAGAAGAAAGAATGTTTTATGTTCATACTTGGCTCCTTAGAGCCTCACACTTGGATCCACATTACTTAAATATGGCAGACTTGCTATGTGACACCTCCAAATATTCAAAGAACAAATTGTTTCCTATAGAATGAAGCAATGAGACATTTCCCTACTATTCAGGTTGTAGGAACAAAAACACATTTTTCTCCTTTCCCCCTATTTGTCCTGTCATCTAGGCTAGTAGGAGCACACATGCTACCTTACAATGTGGTATTGTAATATTCTGAAATCTGCTGATTAGTCATCCTTTTCAGACACACAAACACACACACACCACACACACACACACTTAATAGAAAGAGCTGTTCTTCCCACACATTCTTTTATTTCTATTACCTTTTGTTTTTATTTTTTACTTTTTTGGCAATGACCATGGCAAGCAGAAGTTCCCTGCCCATGGGTCGAACCCAAGCCATAGTAGAAGCAATGTGGAGCCCTTAACCACTAGACAACCAGGGAAATTCCCCTCTAAAACATTCTTGAATTTAAATTTACTGTGGGGTCCTACCCTGAAAAGAAAAACCTGTGGATCCTAAATGAAGGAACAATTCAAGAGTACACAGCTTCTGAGAGAAATTCCAAAAAAAAGCAAAGTAAAGTAAATTCAGGTAAGAAATACTTCAATCGTAGTATCTTATTTCAGCCACATGATAAACACAGGGCAAGACTCTAGGTCTTTTCTACCTAGCTATTTTAATAGTTAAATTTGAATGATGAGCTGAGGCAGATCAAGATGGAGGAGTAAGATGTTGTGCTCACCTCTCCCACAAACACATCAAAAAAAATCTAAATGTAAAACAACTTGCACAGAACATCAATTGAATGCTGGTGGAAGAACTTAAACCTCTGAAAAGGTCAAGAAATTCTTGACATAGCTGGGTAGAACAAAACTAAAAGAGAGAGAGAAAAAAAAGGAATCAGGATGGACTAGCATTCCTGAGAGGGAACTGTGAAAAAGAAAAGGAACCCACACCCTTGAAAGTGACCTAACTGGCCAGGAAACCAGCTGAGATGAAGGGACCTCAAAGTTGCCAAGAAAAGCACAGTAGCTGGACTGAGGAGGGCAAAGTAGAGTGAGAGCCACACAGATCATCTGCACCACTGCTCTGGACAACACAGCCTGAGACAATCCAGTGAGAGATGGGTGCTGAGTGCTGAGACTTAGGCTCTGGAGGTCAGTCCCAGAGGAAAATACTAGGGTTGGCTGTGGGCAGGGGAGCAGTATGCTATGGGCTGGGGAGTAGAAGACCATGGCAGAGGGAATCTGGGAGAAGGTCTGGTCCTGCAGGAGAAGGAAGACACAATTATTGGGGAAGGCAAGAGGAATAGGGGAAGAATGGTATCAGAATCTCCCTGAGCAGGCTTGTGTGGGCTCTCAAAGGGCAGGGTACCTCTGGCACTGGCTACAGGTGGCAAGAAGCTCCTTGCTCAGGCTACGAGAGACTGGGTGCTTCTTGTGCAGGCTGTAGGTGGCCGGGAGACTCTTGTGTGGGCTAAGGGCAGTGGGGGCTAAGTGCAACATGGTGCCTCTTGCATGATCTACAGGTGGCAGGGACAGACCATGGGGTCATCTCAGAGGACAGAAGCAGAGGGGGTTTGCCACCACTAGGGGCCTGTGAGTGGGCTCTACTCATGGCCCCAGTCACCTCAGGGATCAGCAAAGAAAAAAAGGGGGGGCAATGCAACCAAGCACCACACGTTATTGCTTTCACACCACTGAGAACATACCCGCCCTGCAGCTGCCACTGCAAAATGCTCTGGGCAGCATTCGGACACTTGATCACTGTCGCTTCCCAAGATCCCACAGCTAGGAACAGCTGGTGCAGCACCACCTGAGTGAGCTAAGCAGGACCAGGTGTTTCTTGAGTGGTCTGCAACTGGTGGAGGAAAAGCACCACAGTTATCTCTGACTACAGAGGTGGACATGCCCCACTACCACTGGGGATCCCTGAACAAGACCCACTTGCAGCCCCAACAACATCAGAGGGCACCACAGAGGAGGATGTTGTGATGGAAAACTGCCTATTGTTGCTCTTGTTTCCCTGGGAGCATACCCACCCTGTGCTGCCACTGCCAAATGCTCTGCGCAGTGCCCAGATGTTTGATCATTGTCCCTTCCCAAGAACCTACAATTAGTAGCAGCTGGTGCAGCATATCTTGTGGGAGCAAAGTGTGAGGAGGTTCTTCTTACATGGTCTACAAGTGTTTGGAGTAAACCACCACAGTTATCTCTGACTCCAGAGGTGGGCATGGCCTGCTAACACTAAGGGTCCATTAACAGGCACCACTCATGGCCCAAATCATCTCAAGGGCACCACAGAGGAGGGTATTGTGACTGAACACCTTTTGTTGCTCTTGCATCCCTGGGAGCACACAGGCCCTGCTGCTGCCACTGCCAGATACTCTCGGCAGTGCCCACATCCTTGATCTCTGTCACTTCCCAGGATCCTACAATTAGAAGCAGCCTGTGCAGCATGCCCTGTGTGGTAAAGTGAGATAGGGTTCTTCTTGTATAGACTGCAGTGGCAGGGGCAAACCACCACAGTTATCACTGACTCCAGACATAGGCATGTCCTGCTACAACTAGGGATCCCTGAACATGCACAACCTGCAGCTCCAATCGCCTCAGAGGTGGGCATTGCAATCGAACAAATACCTCTTGTTGCTTTCACTCCCCTGTGAACTCACACCCTGCTGCTGCCACAGCCAAATGCTCAGGGCACTTTGTAAATCTGCCTAAGGCTCATTACCACTTCCCAGGGCCCTACAATTAGGAGTAGCCTGTGTTACCTTGATGCAGATAATTGCTGCTGTTGAGAAGCCACCAACCAGACACTATCTACTAGCCCTACTCATTGCCACATTATCCCTGAAAACATACTCAGCCCTCTGGGGATAACAGCCTGCTCACACAGAAGAAGGAGACAGCAAATATTCAAACTCCCACACCAAAAATAAATAGTAACCCCCTGCAAAATACAAAGTGGTCCACTTGCATAGAGGTAGCCCTCCAAAACTAGAGTTTGGCTTCCCTAAACTCACAGAAAAACACAAGCAAGATGAAGAAGCTCAGAAACATTCCCAGTTAAAGGAACAAAATTCACATGAAGCAGCAAACAATGAAACAGACCTATGCAGTCTGACAGACATTGAGTTCAAAAGGGAGATAGCAAAAATACTGAAGGAATAAAGGCTGAATATCAACAAATTAAGAGCAAAGATAAAAACTAATGCAGATTCCTTTAGAAAGAAACTAGAATTTATAAGGAGTAACATAGAAAAATTAGAAAATTCATTTGCAGAGATATAAACTGAGCTAAAGGCATTAAAGAGCTGAATGAATAATGCAGAGGAACGAATTAGTGACTTGGAAGATAGATAATGGAAATCACCCATCAGGACAATGGACAGAAAACCAAATAAAAAAACATGACAGCAATATAAGAGATCTATGGGATAATCTAAAGCAGGACAATCTATGCATAATAGGAAATCCAGAAGGAGAAGAAAAAGAAAAGGGGATTGAAAATTTATGTGAAGAAATTATGGCTAAAATCTTTCCAAATTTGAAGGAAACTGATATCAAGGTTAAGGAATCACAGAGGGCCCCAAACAAGTTGAACCCAAAAGGTCCATATCAAGACATTATAACAAAAATGGCAAAAGTTAGCATGAAGAGAGGATTCTAAAGGAAGCAGGAGAACAACAAGCATCTATCATGAGAGAACATAGATAAGGCTATCAGTTGATTTCTCTACAGAAACATTACAGGTTAGTAGATAGTGGCAAGATATATTTAAAGTTCTGAAAAAAAATGCATCTGAGAATAATCTATCCATCAAGAATATCATGTAAAATAGAAGGGGAAATAAAGATTTTTTCCAAAAAACAAAAGCTAAAAGAGTACAGTAACACTAAACCCATTCTGAAAGAAATACTGAAAGGGTTTCTCTAAATAAAAAAAAAGTAAGAAGAAATAGGACAGAGGGAACCATAATTGGAAAGCAATCACTTAAATAAACCAGCATACAGATCTAAAAAAGGAAAAATAAAAAGTATTGTAAAATCAATGATAAATACAAGGAACAGCAAAAGAACAAACATGAAGATGTTAAAAAAAGACTTCAAAATCACACAATGTGGGGAAGGAAAGTACAGAAATATAGCCTCTGTTTTTTTTTAATAATGTGTTTGAACCTATATGACCATGAGGCTAAAGCAAGCAGATGCAGGAAGGGATTAACATATTTAAAAATTAGTGCAACCATAAATCAAAACCAAACATATCATTCACGAAAACTAAAAAGAAAAGTACTTAAGCATAAAATAAATGGAAATCAACAAGCCAAAAAAAAGGGGGGGGGGTAAGAATGGAGAAAACAGAATCAACTGGAAAACAAAGTTTAAAATGGCAATAAATTCATATCTATCAATAATCATCTTAAATGTCAATGGACTGAATGCTCCAATTTAAAGACACAGAGTGGAATATTGGATAAAAAAGCAAAAACAAGCAATCTTCTGTCTACAAGAGACTCACCTTAGGGCAAGGGACACTTACAGTTTGAAAGGGAGGGGTGAGGAAAAGATATTTCATGCCAATGGACAAGCCGGGAGGGGAGGAGTCACAATACTCATATCAGACAAAATGGGCTTTAAAATGAAGGCCAAAGAGAAAGACAAAGAAGGACACTATTTATTGGTAAAAGCATCCATTGAAGAAGAGGATATCACAATTGTCAATATATATGCACCTAATAGAGGAGCTCCCAGATATCTCCAACAAATACTAACAGACATAAAAGGAGAAATTTATAGGAAAACAATGATAGTAGGAGCCATTAATATCACACACACATCTATGGACTGATCCTCTAGACCACAAATTGTTAAGGCAAAAGAGATCCTAAATGACACAATAGAAAAGTTAGACTTAATCGACATTTTCTGGACATTACATCCAAAAAAATCAGAATACACATTCTTCTCAAGTGCTCATGGAACAGTCTCAAGAATTGATCACAGACTGGGGCACAAGGTTAAACTCAACAAATTTAAGAGTATAGAAATCATTTCAAGTATCTTCTCTGACCACAATGGTATGAAATTAGAAATCAACCACAGGAAAATAAATGAGAGAAAAACTAACTACATAGAGACTAAACAAGATGCTACTAAAAGCCAATGGGTCAATGAGGAAATCAAGAAAGAAATAACAAAAAATACCTCTAGACAAATGATATTGAACATACAACCACTCAAAATCTATGAGATGTCACAAAAGCAGTGCTCAGAGGGAAATTCATAGCAATAGAAGCCACCCTTAAAAAAGAAGAAAAATCTCAAATTGACAACTTAACCCACCACCTAAATGAATTAGAAAAAGAAAAACAAACAAAACCTAAAGTCAGCAGAAGGAAGGAAAACATAAAGATCAGAGAGGAAATCAATAAAATAGAGTTTCAAAAAACAATAGACAAATGTAATTGTAATGTATACATGTAAGGATAACCTGACCCCCTTGCTGTACAGTGGGAAAATAAAAAAAAAAAAAAATAGTAAACATAGCTTAAAAAAAAAAAAGAAAAAAAAAAACAATAGACAAAATCAATCAAACCAAGAGCTGGTTCTTTGAAAAAGTAAACAAAATTGACAAACCTCTGGCTAGACTCACCAGGAAGAGGAGAGAAAAAAACCCAAATAAACAAAATAAGAAAACAGAGAAATCACAATGGATACTGCAGAAATTAAAAAAACAAAAAAACAAAAAAACATAAGAGAATGCTATGAACAATTGTATGCCATCAAATCTGACAACCTAGAAGAAATGGACAACTTTCTAGAGACTTACAGCCTGCCAAAACTGAATCAAGAAGAAATAGATCAAGTGAACAGACTGATAGCTAGAAATGAAATTGAATATGTCATAAAAACACTCCATACAAATAAAAGTCCAGGGCCAGCTGCCTTTATAGGTGAATTCTATCAAACATACAAAGAGGAAGACATACCCGTCCTCCTTAAGCTTTTCCAAAAGGTTGAGGAAAAAGGAACACACTCCCAAAGACATTCTATGATGCCACAATCGCCCTAATACTTAAACCAGACAAAGATACCACCAAAAAGGAAACAATAGGCTCATATCTTTGATGGATATTGATGCAAAAATTCTCAACAAACTTTTGGCCAACTGAATCCAACAACATATAAAAATGATTATATACCACAGACAAATAGGATTCATCCCAGCTTCACAAGGATGGTTCGACATAGGCAAATAATCAATGTCATACACCACATTAACTAAAGAAAAGTCAAAAACCACATGATCATCTCAATAGATGCAGAAAAAGCATTTGACAAAGTCCAACATACATTCATGATAAAACCTGTCATTAAAGTGGGTACAGAGGGAACATACCATAACATGATAAAAGTTGTTAACAACAAACCCACAGCAAATAAAATACTCAGTGGAAAAGAACTGATAGCCTTTGCACTAAAACCAGGAATTAAGACAAGATTCCCACTCTCACCACTGTTATTAACATACTATTGGAAATCCTAGCCACAGAAATCCAACAACAACAAAAACAGAAATAAAAGGTATCCAAATTGGAAGAGAAGTAACATTGTCACTCTATGCAGATTACATGATACTATGTATAGAAAACACCAAGGACTCAACCCAATGACTACTTGAAGTGATCAACAAATTCACCAAAGTAGCAGGATATAAGAATAACATTCAGAAATCAGCCTCATTTTGGTATACTAACAATGAAAGATTAGAAAAGGAATATAGAAAGAATACCTTTTAAAATTGCACCTCAAAAAATCAAACACCTGGGAATACACCTGACCAAGAAGGTGAAAGACTTATTTGCTGAGAACTTTAAAACATTAATCAAGGAAATTAATGAGGATGCAAAGAAATGGAAAGATATTCCATGTTAATGGGTTGGAAAAATTAATATTGTAAAAATGGCCATACTTCCCAAAGCAATCTACAGATTCAATGCAATCCCTATCAAATTACCCATGATATTTTTCACAGAACCAAAACAAACAATCCAAAAATTTATATGGAGCAACAAAAAGACCCAGAATTGCTAAAGCAATCCTGGGGAAAAAAAACCAAACAGGAGGCATAACTATCCCAGACTTCAGGCAATATTACAAAGCCACAGTCATCAAGACAGTGTGGTACTTTTTCAAAACAGACAGACAGACCAATGGAACAGAATAGAGAATCCAGAAACAAACCCAGACACTGATGGTCAATTAATCTTCAACAAAAGAGGGAAGAATATAAAACAGGAAAAAGAGTCTGTTCAGCAAGAGTTGCTGGCAGTCCTGGATAGCCGCATGTAAATCAATGAAGCTGGAATACACCCCCACACCATGCACAAAAATAAACTCAAAATGGCTTAAAGACTTAAATGTAAGACGGGACACCATCAAACTCCTAGAAGAAATTATAGACAAAACATTCTCTGACAACAGCTGTACAAATTGTTTCTTAGGTCTATGTCCCATGGGAACAAAAATTAAAGCAAAAAAAGAAAAAGAAAAAAAAAGAAAAAACACCAATGGGACCTAATCAAACTGACAAGATTTTGCATAGCAAAGGAAAACATGAAAAGACAAAAACAAAAAGACAACTTACAGAATAGGAGAAAAAAGTCACAAATGACGCAACAGATAAGGGCTTAATCCCTAAAATATATGAACAATTTATGCAACTCAACAGCAAAAATGCCAACAACCCAATGGAAAAATTGTCAAAAGACCTGAATAGGTATTTCTGCAAGGAAGATATGAGGTTGGCCAACAAGCACATGAAAAAATGCTCAACATCTCTGATTATCAGAGAAATGCAAATCAAAACTACCATGAGATACCACCTCACACCAGTCAGAATGGCTATCATTCATAAGTCAAAAATTAGCAAATGCTGAAGTGGCTGTGGGAAAAAGGGAACCCTTCCACAATGTTGGTGGGAATGTAAGCTGGTACAGCCACTATGGAGAACAGTACCTTAGAAATCTATACACTAGAATTACCATATGACCCAGCACTCCCACTCTTGGGCATATATTCGGACAAAACTTTCCTTGAAAAAGACACATACACCCGTGTGTTCACTGCAGCACTATTCACAATAGCCAAGACATGGAAACCCAAATGTCCATTGACAGATGATTGGATTAAGAAAAAGTGGTGTATATATACACAATGTAATATTACTCAGCCATAAAAAAGAACAAAATAATGTCCTTTGCAGCAACATGTTTGGAATTAGAGACTCTCATACTAAGTGAAGTATGTCAGAAAGAGAAAGACAAATACCATTTGATATCACTTACATCAGCAATCTAATAATCGGCACAAATGAACCTTTCCACACAAAAGAAACTCCTGCATGGAGAACAGACCTTGGTTGCCAACGGGGATGGGGATGTAGTGGAATGGATTGGGACTTTGGGGTTAATAGATGCAAACTATTGCCTTTGGAATGGATAAGCAATAAGGTCCTGCTGTATAGCACTGTATAGATATGTCTAGTCACTTATGATGGAGCCTGATATTGTGAGCAAAAAGAATGTAGACACATATGTATAATTCGTCATCTTGCTGTACAGTAGAAAATTGACAGAACACTGTAAACCAGTTGTAATCGAAAAAATAAAAAACTGTTAAAACAGGGGAACGTCATGAGTGAGTGTTTCATTATCTGAGGCAAAATACACTGCAATAAGAAGGAAAAATCATATTAACAAGCAGTGTGGCAAATTCCTGATGCTCATGAGCTTTATTTAGTGTCTGGGTTTTCCTAGCTTATTACTAGATGTAAGAACAAGACCAGCATGACAGCTCTAGAAATCTTTTTTGGTTGAAGATCTACTAGTCTGTTTTCATAAGATTTTAACCAGACAAAATAGAAAAAAGTCATTATATATATAGCTAAATTTTGAGCATTATTTTTCTAGGAAATTTTGAAAATTGCAGTTAATAAAACATTGATGGTCAGAAAGAAGAGTTACTTCCCAAAATACTCAGAAAATATACAAAAATTAAAAGAATAGTTATTATAATTCCTAAAGTGTGTTACCTTTCCTGACATAAGGATTTTTTATTAATAAATACAAAGCTAAAATAAATGGAAACAAAATTCATATTTCTTGACTTAGCTTCTTGATGAGAATTTTATGCTGGCATATCTTGAAAACAAAAGTTTTCAATAATATTTTGTCAGCTAAAAAATAGAGAGCAAAAACAACATAAACAAAAAAATTCCCTGTGCTATACAGTGTATCCTTTTTTCTTTTTCTTTTTTTTTTTTTTTTTTTGTCTTTTTGCCATTCTTGGGCCGCTCCCGCAGTATATGGAGGTTCCCAGGCTAGGGGTCGAATCGGAGCTGTAGCTGCCAGCCACAGCGACAGCAACGCAGTATCTGAGCCACGCCTGCAAACTAGACCACAGCTCATGGCAATGCTGGATCCTTAACTCACTGAGCAAGTGCAGGGATCGAACCTGCAACCTAATGGTTCCTAGTCAGATTCATTAACCACTGCGCCACTATGGGAACTCCTGTATCCTTTTTTCTTATCTATATTACTTATGGTAGTTTGTATTGTTTAGTGCCATATCCCTATCTTGCCTTCCCTTTCTGGTATATACTGTTTTGCTTCTTATTTCTGTGGTTTGTTTTTTTTTTGTGTTTTCCATGTTACACACTTTCATTTGATTTGTTTTTTAGATCCCACATAAAAGTGATAATATACAGTGAAAAAAAAATGAATGATGAGGTTATTTTCAAAGGAGAGGCATATTGACACCTTTATTTGGTTTGAAAAAGGAACACAGTTAGAAAAGGACTAATTTGGCTGAATGGTTGGCCAATTAAGTCTGGCTTTTTTTTCTCTTTAGATTCATATGGTAAATATTTTCCATAAACTGAATGAGTTAAGCATAGAGTTAAAAGTTTTAAAAAAAGATGCTTTTAACAAATATAAACAATATACTAGGAATTAAATACTACCATTTGTAAATATTGAGAGTTAAGTGAGTTACTCTATGGCATTTCTCTCTCAGCATAAATTTATTTGGCCATGTGACCTTTGGAGGCCTTAAACTGACATTAGCCTCTTGTGCAAGCACATGTTTTAGATTACTGCCTACGGAATCATGAGTAGTTCTTAATATGTTGTCACCAAAGACCCTGTGATAAAGCATCTCTGCCTCCCAGGCATCCTCTTTTCCCACGTGCATCCCCTAGATAAGACCCTTATGAAGTTTACCAAAACCCCACTCCTTTTGGTATGCATTGACTAACTCACTGTTATACCAGGAACTCAAAAGCTCTTTACCTAGGGATACTAATACATGCATGGGTCCCAAGTCCTTCCCCTTTCTCTACCTACACCCTCTCTGACCTCCCCATGTGGCATCTAGAGGCATGTCATGTACTTCCTCCAGGACCTGTGAGTAATAAACTTCTCTATCTCAATTCCCTGTAGTTCTATTGTTGTTGTTGAACCACGGCTCACCATCAGATACCCAGAGGTTCTACTTAAGAATGTTAATTTAATAAAGCCACGACAGCAAACATTAAATTAGATGTCATCTTGAATGTGTGAAGGAATACATTTTTTTTGTTTTATTTTATTTAATGGCTGCACACATGGTATATGGAAGTTCCAGGACAAGGGACTGAATCTGAACCACAGCAGTGACCTATGCTGCAGCTGTGGAAATAACCATTGTGTTGGGCCAAGGATCAAACCTGTATCTCTGTAGCAACACAAGCTGCTACAGTTGGATTCTTAACCTCCTGTGCCATGGAGGGAACTCAGATTAACAATTATTTTAATTAATATTTATAAGGTATACAAGCAAAAATATGTATAGACAACTTGCCTAGCCCAACTCTGACACTGAATTTAGACCTACCTGAGAGCCATAAGTTTAAAATGATGCTGACAAATGCCTTTTCAGAATAGAGTGGCCCTTATCAATCTTGAAATGGTTAATGCAACTAAGGAGTATTTAGCTATTTAGCCAAAAGAAGAGTTTACCCTGATTATTTTAAAGACTAGTTTTGGAAATGGAATTAATCTTCTTACAAATTTACAAGACGACAGAACTAGAACCTGTAGGTTCAAATTACTTCTGATAAAGCAGATTTTTGCTTAATATAAGCTAATGCCTCACCTCCAACTGTGAGAGCTGTCCAAAAGATGCAGTGGATTTCTGACTTAACTCTGAAGTTCTCAACATAGGCTATAGAAACACTTGAAGGGAGTAGTGTGGAAAGCTAGGTCATCTCCAGCTTCTAGGCATGATAAAACTTAGCAAGTACTGTGCCTATGTAGTTATTTAACTTGGTCTTAAACCCTAAAGAAAGAAAGCAAAGCAAACTTTTTGTAGTAATGATCAGTTTTCTGTCCTATGATCCAGTAGTAGAGAATCAATGACATCAGTTTTCTTTACTATATGGCAATGGCTGCAGGCAAATTAATTTGATATTTATGAGGTCCTTGGAGATGCTCATAAGCTGAGGACCATGGGATTCAATTACTTTTGCCACTGCAAAAAAGCAAAAAAAAAAAACAAACAAAACAAAAAAAAAACCAGGAAAGTACCAGGCAGCATAATTTCACAACTTTTTTTTTTTTTTTTTTTTTTTTTTTGATCCTCAAAGAGATTTTCTAAGTTCAGTTCTTTCCTGTTTGGGGTATGTGTATTATTTATTCCACTTGCTTAAAACAAAAATGTCACAGTCAACATCTTCACAAGGGGCCTTTTGTTCACTCTACTTTAACAATAAATAAATTCTTCACTGGCTGCTACTCCTTGGCTGCCACCCCTTGAAATGTTACCATGACTGGTTCTTACTCTCCCCTTCAGTCTCTGTCTCTTACTCCTTTGGTGTTTTATTCTCTCAGAAGTTATTCCCACCATATTTTTTATAAGTGATGAAGGGAAAAGAGGAAGGGTGAGAAAGCAGAGAGAGACAAAAGGAAACAGAAAGTTACCTTCCATTTTTAAAAGGGTTCCTTACATTAAAAAAAAAAAAATCTGTCATAAGTATGTGATCTTGTATGACACTACAACTTCAGAGTTTTCTGAAAATGGAGAAACTCCTGAGTTGCTTTCTAAGTTTGTACAAATAATTTCAATATTTCACATCTATTGATAACTGATTGGCTTTATTGAGTGCATATCAGTTACTATTTAAGTGCTTCATAACTGTGAAAGCTGACAAATACATTTATTCAATCAACAAATATTTATTGAGCTGCCTGGAGCCAGCTTTGGGTGCTGGGGCTATGAATGTGACTGAAGTCCCTATCATGGGGCTTATTTTATAGTGGGCAAGTGCACTACATGTGTTTCATTACACACAAAATCAGCATTAAAGTTGGGAAAAAAGACACTGTGTAAGTTAACTCCAGGTTATTTGAATTTAATTTATGCACATCTGGTTGAAAGTAATGGCAAAGTACTCATCTGCTCTACTGCTATATTTTATGCTCTTTTTCTTCCATTTTATGGAGAGAATGTTTATTGTGGTTGGAAGAAGAGTGAACTGAAACTAGATAAACACGAGTGTGTTTTATTTATAACACTTATCAAGTGTCAATCCACAGCATTGTTTTCCTCTTCAAACAATGGAATACTATATGAATATAGACATCAGAATAAACAAATGATGACAACATAAAACAACTGGTATGAATCTCATAAATTATTAATGAGAGACAATCTAGACACAAAATATTCTATTTATACGATGCAAAGTAAAATGTGCATCTTGGATTTCCCACTGTGGAGCAGTGGATTAGGAAACAGCATTGTCTCTGTTGTTGTGCTTGGGTCACTGCTGAAGCACAGGTTTGATCCCCACCCAGCCTGGTGCAGTGGGTTAGGATCTGGCATTTCTGCAGCGGTGTTATAGGTTGTATCTGCAGCTCAGATTCAGTCCCTGCCCCGTGAACGTCCATGTGCTGTGGGTGTAGCCATATTTATACAAAGTTAAAAAACAGGAAGAACTAATTTAAAGTGTTAGAACACAGACATGTGATTACACTTGGAGGGAGAAGTAATGGCTATGTTATGTTTCCCCATCTGGGTGCTGGCTATACAAATGTGTTTATGAATAGTGATCAAACTGTACACTCATGATTGTATAGTTTCTAGCAGGTAAATTATATTCCACTAAAACTGACTAAAAACAAAACAAAACTTGACAATGCATGAAAATAAAATGACTCCAGAATTTAAAGTTGTAAAGGCATTTTAAAAAATTCAGAAGTAGAATATCCCTGCTGTTTATCATAAGCCCAGCCATCATCACCCCAAATGTGAACAACAGGCAAACATTTTGTAGTGAATAGTACACTTCAGTGGATCTGTGCATTGCATAATCATTTAAATTAATGTCAAAATATTTCCTTCTTCATAATGACAAACTATCATGGCCTGGCAGGTGATCATGACTGCAATATTCAGAAGTCACTCAAGATTGAGAAGAAAAATCCAACAAACATTTGAAATCCATTCAAAGAAAATTTCTCTCCAAATATCTAAAAAGCAAAGAAGGCAGCTGATGGTGATTTGAGACCCAACAAACACAATTAGCTTGTTATGGAATTAGGTTACATTCGAATGAATGGGTTGAAGACAATAACACACCCAGTCAACTCCTTTCTATCTATACAGCATGACAAGTAGAAGTCACATAAATGTGTGGCTCTGCAAGAATGAAAGTTGCAACTAAGAGTTCTTTTCTTTAACTTTGGAGTTAAACTTTTGGGGAGTTCCCGTTGTGGTTCAGCAGATTAAGAACTTGAGTAGTATCCATGAGGATGCAGGTTCGATCCCTGGCCTCACTCTCTGGGTTAAGGATCTGATGTTGCCACAAACTGTGGAGTAGGTTGAATTGCTGTGGCTGTGGCATAGGCCTGTGGCTATAGCTCAAATTTGACCCCTTGCCTGGGACCCCTAGCCTGGGAACCTCCATAAGCCACAGGTTCACCCACTCCCCAAAAGTGTATCATGGGTAAGAAAAATAACCCACTATAAATTAGAGTAATCAAAACTGCAAAGTTATCCAAAGTACACTGGGACACCTAAGAGATCAAATATATATATATATATAAACAACAAGAAACATGGAAATATGGGAGCCAAGAGCAGGAACAAAGACTCCTTTTCTCTCTTTCTCTCTCCTATAGAAATCATTTCTGTTTTGTACAATACTATAAATTAGCACAATGGATATCCATTATTCTGCATATAAATAAATTAGATCCATGACATTCTAAAATACTATTAAAATGTAGAAATTTATTCTCACATATTCCCACAGAAGCTTCTATACATACCAAAAACTTAGATCAAAACTTATATTTTTTTTCTTTGAACATATTCACATACAAAGAATCATATTTAATGAATTTTCTTAAAAACTTTGAGATATGTTGAGGACTAAGGTAGAGAAAACATGATGTCCTTCCACTTCATTAAAACACAGGACTAAAGGTTTGGGAAATTTTTTTTACTCTAGCAAACATCCACACTGATCTTAAAATGTACATTAAAGAACATAGATTTCCATATAACTCACAAATCAAGACCTTCTGTTATGGCCGAGAAATCCAGACTTTCTCAACTGGGATTCCCTGAGCAAACTGAGCTATTGTAAGGTATCCACTGCATATAATATTTTACTACTTTCATGCATCTGAAATATATTATTTCTGTGCCATCCTAGAAACAATTGACCAAAAAAGTCACTCAAATCATTTTATATGGTGTAGCTCTCTTGCAGAGTTGAGAGAGGCTGCCAGACTTTTTACCCTCCAACTGTGTTCTTTACCTCTCATAACTCATACTGTTCTATTTTCTCCTCTTTGCTGATACTAGCCCACTCTTGTCTTCTGATTCCAAAAACAAACTGGGCATGCTCTACCTTTGGGTTTTTGCACTTGCTGCCCCACCCTCCCACATGCAATGCCCTCCCCATGGATATCTGAATGACTTGCTCCCCTCCCTCTTGCATAATCTCAGCAAGGCACATTTTAGTGCCCCCACTGCTATCTGCTATCCTTCCACACACATACACTGCAAATTTTTCCCTCCTTTGTTTTTTTTAATATCACGTATCACACACATAATATGTATTTTTTTTTTTTTTTGGTATTGTCTGGGCTTTAGTAAATTCTTTGCACTGCTGTGTCTCCTAAAGCAGTGCCTAAGGTCTCCATGGAAATATATTGAATGAATAAATTAATTTTGATAGAAAACTGTCTTAATAGTTATGTTTTCCAGCATGTTGATATTAAAAAAGTATATTATCTAAAATTTGTGACTAGCTTTATAGATCAAGTTATATAGAACATCAGTTTCTCAATTTCCAAATCCTTCTCAAATTCTGCTTCTAGAGAGAGATAGAATACATGTTTTTTTGTGGGCATTTATAACCTATGAGCTTTCCACCAAGGCATAAGAAATTTATCTGTATAAATTCTTATTTGTCAGATGCAGCATCCAGCATCCCTTCACCAAGACTGCAAGCCTCTTCTGGTTCACTGACTCCCTTTGAGGCAAAACTCAGGTCTCAGGTCCATCTGCCCAATAAATCCATAAATCTAGGTTGTACATTCCCAGGGTGGAAGTAATGTGGGGACTGCCATGTGCTGCTGTTTCTATTCTCAGATCCTTAAATTTAAAGATGGTTTCCACTACCATGGTAGCTATTCTTCAAAGCTGATCCCCCAATGAATCATATTGCATCCATGCCCTTCTGGAAGTCCTCTTCAAAGCATGGACACCAAAGTGTCACTGACTAGAATTCTCTTCTTTTATCTCCTTGGCAGCCTCAAGCTGCCATAGTAGAAGCCCAGCTAATTTGATGGGGGGCAAAAAAAAGGACATCAAGATAGATTGATAGACAGGTAGATAGATATGGAGGGAGGTAGAGAGAGAGGGATTAAGAGAGAAAGAGGGACAGAGAGAGATGCCTAGCCATCCTAGTGCCCTAGCCAACCTAAGCCTAGTCTTATGTCTGTCAACACACCAGTGATATGAATAAACCATCTTGGATGGTTCAGCACAGTTGAACCCATGGATAATTTCAGCCCAAATCAATATCACATGGAACATAAAACTATCCAGCTGAACCCACTCAATGTATAGAATAATGAGAAATTAAGATCAATGTAAGTCGGTTGGTGTGTTAGGACACTAATTTGGGGGTGGTTTGCCATGCAATAATAGAGAGTTAAAACTATTACAACAACAAATAGTGCATATATTTAATTGGGTAAGGAAGGCAAGGTGTAGGGGTCTTTTAAAGGAATATACAGGATTGTAAGACCCTCTGTCTCTACCCCATTTCCTGCTTCTCAACATAGAATGGTGGCAGTAACTGAGAATAGGTTGGGATGATTAACTCTACAAAGATTCTTCCTGAGTAGTTCTGTCTTTTATGAGAATTAAGATTCTGAATTTTAAAACACTATTTCTTCTCTAACTATGTGACTACTGCTTTTGCAGAAAAGTGCAGGCTTCTTATATCATATCTCAGATGAGGATAGAGAGTAGAAAATTGTTAAGTCTGCTGTAGAAAGGCAACATCATTAACACTTAACATATTATCCTGCCACATCTCTTCAGACCAGGCACATGTCATAACAAATCCTCTTGAGCCAACAAACTATTCAAACCCAGAAAGCTTCCCCCAGGTCTTACACACTGGAGTTGACCCAATATTTGGATTATGATATCAAATATCCATTAGACTTTATTACCAGCACAGACAGCTTGTATCCTCAAGGTATAAAACACACCATAAAGAACAATCTTAAAACAAGAACTTATCTTTACATTTTAATAAAGGAACTAAAAGATTTCAGGATTAGAGGCTTCACTCAGTAAAATTTCTAAACCTACTTCATTAAAGCTGAACCCAAGTGAGCAATCAGGGAGTCAGGAGTCTTCTCTTCAATTTGTATTTACTTTATATCAAGTTTATTCCATAGGTTCTGAAATAGCCGTTCCAGTTGATTTTTGTCTTAAAGGAATTAAATGTAACAATCTAATTTGCTCACATTCAAACTGGAATGTGCAAAGCCCTTTATAAAAAGATGTGCTAAATAATTCAATGAGAAGATTATAATTACAGTGAATTAAATAAATGGATGTGGTATATCTCTAATACCCTTGTGCAAAGCCTGTTTTAATTCTATAATCCCAACTGAATGGAACATACTTAAATGAGCACTATTGACGTTTTTTCTATTCTGTTTAGAAACATAATAACATTTATTAAGAAAATATCTATTTGCACATTCTTAAAGAGAATATTAGAAAAACAGAATTTTAATTTTTGTGTGTATAATTTGTTAATATAATTAGAGTGGAATACAATTAAGTACTTTCATATCTTTCAGTGTTAATTAAAAAGCTAATAACTTGAACTGCTATAAATACAGAATTAGTGAGATTAATACTCAAGGCAGTTAATCCTTTATTTGTCATTTATTGAAGATCACTTAACTGGGATGCCATCATTATGTCAGTGATCCCCTACCAATAGAACTTCATAAACTGTAAGATTCCTAAATCTTAAATAATGCATCTCTGAAATATTTGACAACACAATGCACCTCACTATAGGGATTTTGTAATGAGCATCAACCCCTGCCTTTGATCAGTCCATTAAGGAATTTTATTGTCAGCAATTTTCCTCCCTCCCTCAGTTCTACTAGTGTTTTCTAAGTTTTAGAGAAAGGAAAAGTAGCTCCATTAGAAAAGTAAAAGCGAAGGGTTCTATTTCTACGGTTTAAGAAGCTTATCAATATTGGATTGACGTAGAAATAATATTTTATGAGTAGACAAAATAATATTTAAATAGAAATACTCTTTTAAGAGTATATATCAAAGAGATTTATATCAACAGTTGGTGGAAATCCATCCAATAGTGTTTGATGTATTTTTTAGTGATGAAATTCATAAGTACATAATATTAAGACAAAACAAAGCAAAACAAAATCTCATTAGTCAAATTTAGAGGATGCTAGAGAACAAGTCCATTTTTCCTAAAGTTAGCAAATAAAGTGAAAGAATTAAATTTTTTCTCTGACATTCTTTTATAAACTAATTGAATACCTCCTCAGAAACCCTTCTGGGAGTAATACACAAATAAGGAAAGAAGACTTAAAACATCACTACTTTGCAAAGCACAATAAAATAAATGATCTAAGCAATAATCATCAATGGTCCCCAAAGTTAAAATATGGCAACATAGGACTTGTAACAATTCAACCCACTGAACAATATTATGTCTACATCATTAAGCTTTTGTTGCAATAATTTTTTTAAAATTATCACGAATCTCAGTAGCATATAAGAAACAGTCCTTTCTTGGTTATGAAATGACTGGATCTGTACGTCAACTGATGTTAAATTGAGCCTTAAACAACAAATGGTGAGTTGTTTTCAGGTCCAATCTGTCTTCACAATCTGCAACCAGAAATTAAAGAAGCAGGCTCTATTTGAAACATATGATGTTCTTGGCAGAAGGCAAGAATTCTACAAAGCTAAGCTAGACATTGCAAATATATTTGATGCCTTGGCACAGATGTGGTACATGTCATGTCCATTCACATTCCATGTGCTAAATCATGAGTTCCTGCTGTGGCTCAGTGGTAATGAACCCAACTAGTATCCATAAGGATTCGGGTTCAAACCCTGGCCTCTCTCAGTGGGTTAAGGATCCAGCATTGCCATGAGCTATGGTATAGGTTGCAGACATGGCTTGGATCCTGCATTGCTGTGGCTGTGGTATAGCCTGGCAGCTGCAGCTCTAATTTGATCCCCAGCCTGGGAACTTCCATATGCCACATGTGTGGCCCTAAAAAAAAAAAAAAAAAAAAAAAAAAAAGCATACACTAAAGCAAGTCAGATGGCTAAACTCAAAACTGATGGAATGGGAGGTACACTCTTCTTATGAAGGGTGGGGAGAAGAAAGCACAAGGAGAGCGATTATTTGTTGAAGAATATAGGATCCACTGCAACATCACAAAAAAGGGAAAGACAACCGGATGTGCCTGGTGATCTGATCGAATAAAAAGTAGACAACTGCTGAAGAATTCTAACTAAGCCTCTATATCAAACTATCAATCTACAGTAAATGAAGGGGTGAAGAAAGATAGTAAACAACATCACAAGGAAGCAATAGCAAAATCTGGAATATGGAAAGCACTATAGAGCAATGATGGAGAGGAAAGAAAAATTCTTCTCACTAAATAAATAAATGTGGTTAAGACATATATACTTTTTGAGACGATGTTCTACTGTAATCCCTTTCTTGAATCTCCCTAGTTATGTCCTGTACACAGATCAAAAATTTTATCATCTCACTGTGATAATAGTGGTAAAACCAAGGTCTCTCACTGTGCATTTCAAAGATAAAAATGTGACAATCATAAATGCTCTTTTTCCTAAGAAATGAAGAATAGATTCTAAGAACTTCTTCCACTACGAAGTAGCAAGAGAAGACTTTGAGAAGACTTCAAGAACAGATTGTTTAGATTCTCCTAAAGAATGCCTCTTAATGAACATAAAACTAGTCTGTGGAAGCAGAGTACTTTAATTTCTTAGGTGAGATGTTCTTTGGCAAAGGAAATAACCTCAAATCCTTTGATAGCTACAAAATATTTTGTTACATACCCAAGGAAACAGATCCACAAAGCAATTACATGTTTTCATAAGTAAGTGATAATGTGTTTATTTACAGGGAAAATACCAATTTTATTTGAAATTACAATCAAATGGTAACATAGTTTTAGGAGTTACAAAGAAAATGGAACTTCAGGAAAACCAGCATTAAAAAAAAAGTTAATCAGGAGCTCACATTATCTTCCCCCATTAGAATACCGACAATGGTTACATCTGTGTGTCATTTCAATCCACTGTGATTTACCTGAAGGAAATCATTAAATCTCCCCAGCATTTTAGAATAATAGCATGACAATACAACACCTAAAAAGCACTCAGAGGAAATATTGGTTGCAAGTGCCTGTCCAAATTTTTTGATGCTTGTCAAACTTGAATTGCATTTGAAAGATATGTTGCTAGTAATGGATTTCCAGTTCTATTTCCACATGGGCAAAGCTTTGTAGCCATTACAAGTTGTAGCTTATTACATTGAATTATGTATGCAAGGATTTTTGTGAGCAAGTATAGAAACACAAAAGGAAAACATACAAGAAATTAATTCCTTTTATTGCTCAATATATAGCAGTTAGAAATAATTTGGAAATTTTTCAAATAGCTCACTTTGGGAAATTCTTAGATCTTCTTAGGAGGGATTATGTTTTACAGTGTTACTAAATAATTTGGCTGTAAATAAGACTGGCATTAATTCCTAAGGGGGTTATATTTAGTTGGAGAATAGCGGTAAAATGTCAAAAAAAAAAACAGGTTATCAAATTTTGAATAAAAATATAGTCAAGCTCTGTTTGTAACTACAGTTAGCTGTGTGTGACTTTGGTCATACAATTAAACTTCTATGGACTTCAGTTTTCTCTTCACAGAACAAGAAATAATACAGCTTGCCTCATGTAATTGTAGTGAGGATTACATGAGCCTAGCTCAATGATTATTTTAAAACTAGACACTCAAAATTATACTAATGCAAACTATTATACTAGGGCTATTCCAAGTCACAAATTTTTTTTTTTCTTTTCGACAATGTCCAAGGCATACAGAAGTTCCAGGGCCAGGGGTGGAATTGATACTACAGAAGTGACCACACCAAATCCTTAACCCACTGTGCCACCAGGGGACTCCCTCAATGTAACTGAATTTTGTTAAGTTGAAAACACTATACACATAAAACACACAAAAAAAGAATTGCTTTCTAAACTTTGATGTCTTGATAGTGGTTTTCTAAAGACTGTTATTTCAGAGTTCTTTATTAGTGAAAAGACCATGTGTAAAAACTGAAACCATTCTGTCTTTCTACCCTGATATATGATCAACCAGTTTGTGAGATCTTATTAAACAGGAGCTTGAACTGCTGGCATAAGAAACAAAGAACTATTATTAGTGGTGATATGGAATGGCTTCAAAATTATGATGTGTTTTGATGTTCAAAATGCTGTAGATAAATTACAAAACATGAAGGGAAATTCTTATGTATAAAATGTAGCTACTGTAAGTGAGCAGCTAGCCTCTTACACAGAGTGCCAGAGAAGCTGTGCTTTATTTCTGTTTGTTCAACTCATTCACAGCCATAGTTCTGTAATTTATGTGCAAACGAGTACAAGTTTGGGAGATGTGTATGTTCTTTATGATTCTGGCACACAGTTGCCACTTTTAATCCAAAACACTCTCAAACCTGGCCAATTTTTCTCTACACTTTGGAAGAATCATTTTCTTTTGGCTGAAGACTCACTGTAAGAATTTTCATGCCTAGAAAGGTTTTGTTGATAAATTCAGAAGGTAGAAAAATCAAAATCTAGGCAAGAACAGAGGAGGTCTTGCAACACTAGCTCCACATGGAGTTGCACTTCAAACTTCAGGATGAGAGCTAGCTGCATTCAGAAAAAAGGTTAATTTTCTTTCAGGTGAGTAAAATAGACCTCCAGTTGGAGAATATACTTCCGGTACAAATGTGTGCGTTCTTCAGCAATATTTTATTCAGAGGTTCAAGTACACTTTCTGGGAGAGGGTACATTAAAAAAAATTACCTACAATCAAAGTAGAGTAGACTAAAATCTGTAGGATCTATTGAAGTACTTGAAAAGGAAGATCAAGAAGAGAGGGCTGCCATGCCAGATCCCTTTTCAAAACCACATGACCCAAAGTAAAGCAGAATAACTCCTACCTTTTTATTATCTTCATTTCTATGAAGTAAAAATACCAGTTACTGACAGCTTTGAACAATAATGATTCATGGCAATAAGTATGAATACAGAAATTATCATACTAAGTGAAGTTAGTCTGAGAGGGAAAGACAAGTATTATACATCACTTATATGTGGAATCTAAAAAAGGGATACAAATGAACTTATTTGCAGAACAGAAACAGACTCACAGATTTTGAAAAACTTATGGTTACCAAAGGGGGCAGGTGATGGGAGGGGATAGACTGGGTGTTTGGGATTGGCATATTGCACACTGAGGTATATGGAATTATTGGCCAAAAGGGATCTGTTGTATAGCACAAAAAACTCTACCCAACATTCTGTGATAATCTATGTGGGAAAATAGTCTGAAAGAGAACAGATGTGTATGCATGTATTACTGAATCACTTTTTTTTTTTGTACAGCAGAAATTATCACATTATAAATCATCTATACTTCAATAAAAATTTAAAAAGTGAAAAAAAAAATAAGGACACCCCAGTAAATATCCTGCTCTCATCGTCTAAGCATGTCAGGTTATACTATATTCTATGTTCTTCCATTCCTCTTCACAACAGAATTTTCTTTCACTACAGCATTTAGTCCATAAACTGGAGATGGTACAATGTGGCAAAAAACACACAGATTTTAGAGTTGTATGTAAGCTCAAATCACCACTACTAGCAGTGAATAGTTATTATCTCTGAGCCTTAACTTTCTCATCAGTTAAATGAAGGTAGTAATGCCTCAGAGAGTTATAAAGTTATTTTAAGAATTATATATATATATAGGAGTTCCCATCATGGCTCAGTGGTTAATGAACCCAACTAGTATCCATGAGGATGCAGGTTCAATCCCTGGCCTTTCTCAGTGGGTTAAGGATTCAGCATTGCTGTGAGCTATGGTGTAGGTAAAAGATGTGGCTTGGTGTGGTATAAGCTGGCAGCCACAGCTCCGGTTCGACCCCTAGCCTGGGAACATTCATGTGCTGTGGGCATGGCCATAAAATGACAAAAGACAAAGTATGGTATTTCCAAAATTATATATGAAGGATTTATATTTTTTCATTTGCTAAGCTTTTACTGAGATATAATTGATTTACAATGTTGTGATAATTTCTGCTACACAACATATCTCCATTGCTTATGTAGAGCAGGTCCCAATTGGCCAGTCATTCCATATACCTCAGTGAAGATTTATATATTTTATACATATATATTTATTACGCATAAATAACCATTTTCATTGGTATATAAACACATATCTACAAAGATTAATGTGTGTATATATGTTTGTGTGTGTCACTGTTACCAAACTCAGGTCTGGCTGCTTGCCAATGGAAAGTCAATACTGAAGAGGCAAATGATGGTAGAAACAGAAACATTGCTTTAATCAGAATGCCAGCATTCTGGGGGAGAAGGCAGACTTACGTCCCCAAGCCAATTGAAGATTCTGCTCAGCCATTGAAATTTTTAAAGGGAAAAGGTGAAGTAATCTCAGTTTATCATTGAGACAGTGAATCAAACTCATAGCCATCTCCCACTGCTTGTAAGCTTGTCAACTCCTTGAGATCATTCTTTAGACGCTATCTGGTTCACACACTGTTTGCAAGATTACTAAAGAGGAAGCTAGGGTAGAGATCTGGTCATCTGTTAATTACTTATTCCTCATTTCTACTTCTTTGATCTACAGAGAGAACAAACAAGTTAGGCAAGGTATTGTGTGATCAAAAGATTTGAAAGGTATGCTTGGGCTAAAGATGAGTAGAGAATGGGGGTGCCTGGTTTAAATGTTAGTTACATTTAGCTTTGCTAAAGTGATAAGACAAAAAGGGTCTCCTGCTGAGGGTGGTTTCCTGCGAAGGACTACTTACTAACCTCCATTTGTTCAGAACTTCATTCTATTTCTAGGAGATCATGGGTCTATCTTCTATAACTTCTGTAACTTCTTCATGCTCATACATAGCACCATCTTCTTAAAATGGAAGATGTCTATATGGGTATGTAGAATCTCTGCTGATCATTTTAGTTGTTTGCTTACATATATGGGCAGAACAAGATACAATTATCTTGATGTCTACAAAGATAAAGATTATTATGAGCGATGGTGTTAATCCTATTTTCTTGAGGTCACTTCTTGGAATTGTGCTAGCCATAGATTCAGTACTGCTCAAGATGAAGCCAGTTATTTCATGGCTGAAATCTAACCATACAATTAGTTTTTCCCCTCTGGTGGCAGTTATAGTTTCTCTGAAACAACTCAGGAATATGCATCATTTTGAATGTGACACTGAAAGATTCTGTGCCTCTATTGTCTTATTCATGAACTGATTAAACTGGCTCTTTTGTAACTCAGGGAGGCCTGAAGAATTTCAGGATTTCTAAAAACAAGAAGCAGGGGACATGAAGGGATATTTGTACTTGGTTGGGGGAGGATGGCAGCCCACAGGGTTCTGCTTGGTTTCATGACACTATATGTATATTATATGTATAGAGAAAAAAAAAATAGAGATACATAGATGCCTAGAGAGACAGAGAAAATTAGAGAAATACTTGAGAACTTGAGAATGTACACAGGGTCTGGTACATAATAAAAACCTCAATAAATAATATCTATTATTATTAGTTCTAGCATGCATTTCTTCACTGTTCAGTCACAAATATGTTTGAGTGGCACCTACACAATATGCTGGAGCCAATATGATAAACAATGTAGTTACTGTATTCAGGAAGTTTATTTTATATTTTAGAAAACATACAAGTGGCAAATTCAGAATTAGTGTTTTAACAAACAATGATATATACAAAATTATCTACTGAAATCTTAAGAGCTAAGGGAAACCATCTTATATAAAATGTCATGGAACTTATGAAATACCTGAAGCACACAAAGGAGGTAATCAAGAAAAACAGAGGAAATGAGAAAAGGGAGGTATGGAATTCTGTGTGGAAGGGATACTGAAACAAAGAAAATAACAATCAGCCTTTTTAAGAGAGCTTTCTATGGATCACGCACAATACTAAGTAATTTACATATCTCATGTAAACCTCAAGATCAGCAACCAATCATTATTGAATTGACTCTAATGAATGGACCACTTACTATGATAACATAACATATTTGGCACATCATGTGATGGGAACACAGAGTTGGATAAGTGTTAAGAAGTCTAGAAAGGGAAGGATGAAGGCACCAGTGTCTTGAAAGGCATTGCCAATGGGACTTGATGGAAGGGGAGCTGGTGCCTCAGATATATGGTTTAGAAAATTCATAGGGTGGTTTAGGGCATGGAACTGCCTGGATTAAAGACAGTTTACACTTTGGAGGAAGAGGGACCAATAAGAAAGCTGTTGCTCTGAGTTATATAAGACACAATGGTTACCCAAACTGAGACAGTGACAGAAATAACAGTTAATTTGTGATTCAAGAGATTTCAGTGAAAAGAGAATCGACAGAAGATAATTAACAATTAAATGAGAGGAACAGGAAGTAAGAGAAGAGCTAGGTGTGGAGCCTGGGCAACTGGGTAGATTTACTGAGAGGGAAAACAGGAGAAACAACCTTCAAAGGCAAAGTGCTTAGTGCATTACAGCCATTCAATACATAATAGATTTTTTTTTTCTCTCTCACTGTTTCTGGTTCTTTTTGCCTCTGTGAAACTACTACCATGTATATCCTGGTTGCAGTTTCACCATTCAGCATTTTATCAAATACAGATATGAATTACCTTTGTCATTATTCTCCCAGCTAAGATAAACCTTGTAGGAATATTTTAAACTAATCACTAAAGTTAACATCATTGTCCTTTTATATGCACAAAAGTTACCCACACAGAGAAAATATCCCAAATTTAAAAAAAATAGCTATATTAATTTTAATATATTTCATATGAACACTTTTCAAGGCAAAATCCATGCCACATACAAGATTATAACATTAATATATGCCTACTGTGTTCCTGCACATGTGTCCAATGAATGCATAATGAATAAATAATAGCTCTCAGTTATATTCACCAGGCAGGTTCTTAAAATCTGTTTCCAACCAGAAAAGTTTACTTTCAGTTACTTGGAGAGATACATGGAGAGTATTCAAAAAGAAGAAAAAGTAAAACACAATATTAATTATTAAGTTCTCTCAAATCTAAAATTCTGTGATTCAACTCTGAGGAATATCAAGAATAATGTTTCCTTCCAGACATACAACATCACAAAATCATTTTTTCACAAGTGAATCTAGAAAAAAGAAGCTAAAAGACAACATATAAAAAAAGCTTAAAGATGTCTATAAATAAATCACAAGTCTTGGGTAATGCAAAGTATAAAGATTCAATATCCTTTTCAACTAGTTCAACTTTAATCAATCCTGAACATCCTCCATTAATATTTTTTCTTGAAAATACGGCTTACAGAATTCTTGTTATAATATAGATCCTACTCTATGACTGTATATAATCACACACTGTCCACAATACAGCCTATTAACCTCACTTACAACCCATATTTTTCATAGCAAAAACAGAACAAAACATCTGATAGTTATGGAGATGATAATTTTCTCAGTGTTCATACTTCAAAACTATGATTGTAACAGGTTTTTTTCATTTATAATGATTTTTATTTTTTCCATTATGATTTTTCCAATTTTTTCCATTGACCAGTGTTCTGTCAATTTTCTACTGTACAGCAAGTTTAGCCAGTTGCACATGCATGTATACATTCTTTCTTTTCACATTATCATGCTCAGCCACAAGTGACTAGACACAGTTCCCAGTGCTATACAGCAGGGCCTCATTTCTTATCCATCTATTATCCCATATTCCAAATTCATCCCACTACATCCCCATCCCCCTTGGCAACCATAGTCTGTTCTCTATGTCCAGGAGTTCTTTTTGTGTGGAAGGGTTCATTTGTGTGATATATTAGATTCTTGATATAAGTGATATCATATGGTATTTGTCTTTCTCTTTCTGACATACTTCAGTTACTATGAGAGTCTCTAGTTCCATCCATGTTGCTGCAAATGACATTTTTTTGTTCTATTTATGGCTTAGTAATATTCCACTGTGTATATATACCAGTTCTTCTTTTATTTATTTATTTTTTCCACTGTAAAGCATGGGGACCAAGTTATGCATACATGTATACATAGACTTTACTCCCATTGTCATGCTGCGATGTAAGTATCTAGACATAGTTCCCAATTACACAGAAAGATCTCATTGTAAATCCATTCTGAGAGCAATAGTTTGCATCGGTTAACCCCAAGTTCCTGATCCCTCCCACTCTCTCCCTCTCTCCCCCTCTCCCCCTCTCCCCCTGGGCAGCCACAAGTCTATTCTCCAAGTCTATGATTTTCTATTTTGCAGAACGTTTATTTGTGCTGTACATTAAATTCCAGTTATAAATGATATCATATGGTATTTGTCTTTCTCTTTCAGTCTTATTTCACTCAGTATGACAGTCTCTAGTTCAATTTATGTTGCTGCAAATGGCATTATGTTGTTCTTTTTTATGTATGAGTAGTATTCCATTGTGTATATGTACCACATCTTCCTAATCCAATCACCTATAGATGGACATTTGGGTTGTTTCCATGTCCTGGCTATTGTGAATAGTCCTGCAATTAACATGCAGTGCATGTGTATTTTTTAAGGAAAGTTTTGTCCGGATATATGCCCAAAAGTGGGATGCCCAGTTCATATGGTAGTTCTATGTATAGATTTCTAAGGTATCTCCATACCATTTTCTATAGTGGTTGTACCAGCTTACATTCCCACCAGCAGTGCAGGAGGGTTCCTTTTTCTTGACAACCCCTCCAGCACTTTTTATTTGTGGACTTATTAATGATGGCCATTCTGACTGCTGTGAGGTGGTATCTCATGGTAGTTTTGATTTGCATTTCTCTAATAATCAGGGATGTTGAACATTTATTCGTGTGCTTGGTGGCCATCTGTATATCTTCCTTGGAGAATGGTCTATTCAGGTCTTTTGCCCATTTTTCCAATGGGTTGTTGGCTTTTTTGCTGTTGAGTGGTATAAGCTGCTTGTATATTCTAGAGATTGAGCCCTTGTCCTTTACATCTTTTGAAACTATTTTCTCCCATTCTGTAAGTTTTCTTTTTGGGTTTCCTTTGCTATGCAAAACTTGTCGGTTTGATTAGATCCTATTGGTTTATGTTTGCTCTTATTTCTGTTACTTTGGGAGACTGACCTGAGAAAATATTCATAAGGTTGACGTCAGAGAATGCATTGCCTGTGTTCTATTCCAGGACTTTGATGGTGTCCTGTCTTATATTTTAGTCTTTCAGCCATTTTGGGTTTATTGTTGTGAATGGTGTGAGAGTGTGTTCCAGTTTCATTGATTTTCATGCAGCTGTCCAGGTTTCCCAGGAATTCTTGCTTAATAGACTTTCTTTTTCCCATTTTATGCTCTTGCCTCCCTTGTCAAAGATTAATTGACCATAGGTGTCAGGGTTTATTTCTGGGTTCTCAATTCTCTTCCATTGGGCTGTCTGTCTCTCCATTTTGGTATCAGTACTACACTGTCTTGATGACTGTGGCTTTGTAATAGTGCTTGAAGTCTGGGAGAGTTATGCCTCCTGCTTGGTTTTTGTTCCCCAGGATTTCTTTGGCAATTCTGGGTCTTCTGTTGTTCCATATAAATTTTTGGATTGTTTGTTCTAGTTCTGTGAAAAATGACACAGAATTGTTTTATTTTTTGGTGGTATATTTGTCTGGTTTTGGAATTAGGGTGATGGTGGCATTTGGAAGGCCTTTGGTCATGTTCCTTCTTCTTCAACCTTTTGAAAAAGTTTAAGGAGGATGGGCACCAGATCCTCTTTGTAGGTTTGGTAGAATTTGCCTGTGAAGCCATCTGGTCCTGGACTTTTATTTGTAGGGAGTGTTTTTATGACATATTCAATTTCATTTCTAGTGATCGGTCTGTTCAGTTGGTCTGTTTCTTCTTGATTCAGTTTTGGCAGGCTGTAAGATTCTAGAAAATTGTCAATCTCTTCCAAATTGTCAAATTTGTAGGCATATCATTGTTCGTAGTATTCTCTTATGGTTTTTAGTATTTCTGCAGTATCTGTTATGATTTCTCCTTTTGCTATTCTTATTTTGTTTATTTGGGTACTTTCTCTCCTCTTCTTAGTCAGTCTAGCCAGAGGTTTGAAATTTTTATTTACCTTTTCAAAGAATCAGCTCTTGGTTTTATCTATCGTTTTTTGAATCTCTATTTTATTGATTTCCTTCCTTCTGCTGACTTTAGGTCTTTTTTGTTCTTCTTCTTCTAGTTCATTCAGGTGGTGGGTTAAGTTGTCAATTTGAGATCTTTCTTCTTTTTTGAGGAAGGCCTATATTGCTATGAATTTCCCTCTGAGCACTGCTTTTGCAGCGTTCCCATAGATTTTGAGAGTTTTGCCTTCATTATAATTTGTCTTGAGGTATTTTTTAATTTCCTTCTTGATTTACTTATTGACCCATTGGTTTTTAGTAGCATATTGTTTAGTGTCCATGTAGTAGGTTTTTTCTCATTTATTTTCCTGTGGTTGATTTCTAGTTTCATACCATTGTGGTCAGAGAAGATACTTGAAATAATTTCTATACTCTTAAGTTTGTTGAGGTTAGCTTTATGCCCCAGTATGTGATCAATTCTTGAGACTGTTCCATGTGCACTTGAGAAGAATGTGTGTTCTTATTTTTTTGGATGTAGTATCCTAAAGATGTCAATTCAGTCTAACTTTTCTATTGTGTCCTTTAGGATCTCTGTTGCTTTATTGATTTTCTGTCTAGAAGATCTGTCCATTGCTGTGAGTAGGGTATTAAAGTCTCCTACTATGACCGTATTCCCATCAATTTCTCTCTTTATGTCTGTTAATATTTGTTGTATGTATCTGAGTGCTCCTATATTTGGGGCATATATGTTGGCAATAGTAATATACTCTTCTTGAATGTATCCTTTAATCATTAAATAGTGTCCTTCTTTTTCTTTCTTTATGGCTTTCATTTTATAGTTATTTAGTCTGATATGAGTATTGCAACTCCTGCTTTCCTGTTATGTCTATTGGCATGAAATATTTTTTCCCACCCCCTCACTTTCAATCTGTATGTGTCCTTTGTCCTAAGGTGAGTTTCTTGCAGGCAGCAGATTGAAGGGTTTTGCCTTTTTATCCACTCAGCCACTCTGTGTCTTTTGATTGGAGCATTCAGTCCATTGACATTTAAGGTGATAATTGACAGATGATTATTTATTGCCATTTTGAACCTCATGTTCCAGTTGATTCTATGATTCTCCATTCTTTCTTTCTTTCTTTCTTTCTTTTTTTTTTTTTTTTTGGTTGGTTGGTCTCCAATTATTTACTACTTGAATGTTTTTCTTTTTCTAATTCATTTAGGTAGTGGCTTGAGTTTTCAATTTGAGATTTTTCTTCTTTTTTTGTGGGATGCTTCTATTGCTATGAATTTCCCTCTGGGCACTGCTTTTGTGACATCCCATCGATTTTGAGTGGTTGTGTGTTCAATATCATTTGTCTCAAGGTATTTTTTTTTAATTTATTCTTGATTTCATCATTGACCCATTGGTTTTTTAATAGCATGTTGTTTTGACTCCATGTAGTTAGTTTTTATCTCATTTATTTTCCTGTCTTTGATTTCTAATTTCATACCATTGTGGTCAGAAAGTATACTTAAAATAATTTCTATTCTGTTAATTTTGTTGAGGTTATCTTTGTGCCCCAATATGTGATTGATTCTTGAGAATGTTCCATGTGCCCTTGAGATGGATGTATATTCTGATTTTTTTGATGTAATGCCCTGAAAATGTCACTTAAGTCTAACTTTCCTATTGTTTCCTTTCGAATCTCTGTTCCTTTATTGATTTTCTGTCTAGAGGATCATTCCATTGATGTGAGTGGGGTGTTAAATTCCTCTATTTTTGTTGTAGTCCTATCAATTTCTCCTTTATGTCTATTAGTATTTTTAGGAGGTATCTGGGTGCTCCTATATTAGGGGTGTATATACTGATAATTGTAATATCCTCTTGAGTGGATCCTTTTACCAATAAATAGTGTCCTTCTTTGTCTTTCTTTTAGGCCTTCATTTTAAAGCCCATTTTGTCTGATTTGAGTATTTTGACTCCTGCCCTCCCGTCTTGTCCATTGGCATGAAATATCTTTTCCTATCCCCTCACTTTCAACCTGTAGGTGTCCTTTGGCCTAAGGTGAGTCTCTTGTAGACAGAAGATTTTAGGTTTTTGCTTTTTTATCCAATCTTCCACTCTATGTCTTTAGATTGGAATGTTCAGTCCATTGACATTTAAGGTGATTATTGATAGATATGAATTTATTGCCATTTTTAATTTTGTTTTCCAGTTGACTCTATGTTTCTCTTTCCTTCCTTTCTTTCTTTTTTTTTTTTTTTTTTTGGTTTGTTGATTTCTATTTATTCTCTGCTTGAGTACTTTTCTTTTTAGTTTTTGTGAATGTAATATTTGGTTTTGATTTGTGTTTGCCCTGTTCTTTAAGTATGTTAACCCCTTCATGTATCTGCTTGCTTTAGCCTCATAGTCATATAGGTTCAAACAGATTATTAAAATAAAAAAGAGTCTATATTTCCTTACTTTCCTTCCCCACATTTTATGATTTTGAAGCCTTTTTTTTTTTTAACATCCACATATTCAGGTCTGTATGCTGGCTTATTTAAATGATTGCTTTCCAATTGCGGTTTCCTCCATCCTATTTCTTCTTACTTCCTCTTCTCTTTTTTTTTTTATTATTTAGAGAAGCTCTTTCATTATTTCTTCTAGAATGGGTTTAGTATTATTGTACTCTTTTAGCTTTTGTTTGTTGGAGAAATTCTTCATTTCCTCTTCTATTTTACATGATATTCTTGCTGTATAGAGTATTCTAGGTTGCATATTTTTTCCTCTCAGAACTTTAAATATATCTTGTCTCTCCCTTCTGGCCTGTAGTGTTTCTGTAGAGTAATCAGCTGATAGGCTTATGGGGAATTCCCTTAAAATGAACACTATGCTTTTTTCTTGCCGCCTTTTGAATCCTCTCTTTAACTTTTGCCATTTTTATTATAATATGTCTTGGTGTGGTTCTGATTCTTAGAATTTTTTAAATGTTCTCTGTTATATATGGCAAAAACCCTTAAAGTTACCTTAAATATCTGTGTCCTTGTTTCTTTTTAAAATTTTTTATTATAGCATCCTTATTTCAATTCATTTTAAAATAAATTTTATTGGAGTATAGTTGATGTGCAAAATTGTGTTACTTTCAGCTGTACAGCAAAGTAAATCAGTGATACATTTACATATATCTATTTTTTCAGGCATTTTCTCATATAGGGTAATACACAATATTGAGTAGTTTACCCTGTGCAATACAGTAGGTCCTCATCGCCTAACCATTTCATGCACAGTAGTGTGCCTACATCAATCCCAACCCTGTATTTATGCCCCCCATCCCATATTTCACCTTTGGTAACCAAAATTTGGTTTCAAAATATTTGAGTCTCTTTCTGTTGTGAAAGTTTTTGTATATAATTTTTCCTTAGATTCTATGTATTATTGATCTCATATGATATTTACCTTTCTCTGTATAAGTTACTGAACTTAGTGTAATTTCTAGGTCCATCCATGTTGCTGCAAATGGTATTATTTCATTCTCATTATGGCTGAGCAATATTCCATTGCATATATGCACTACATCTTCTTTATCCATTGCTCTCTTCATGGACATTTAGGTTGCTTCCATGCCCTGGCTGTTGCAAATAGTGATGCAAGGAATATTGGGGTGCATGTATCTTTTTGAATTATGGTTTTCTCTGGATATATGCCTAGTGGTGGGATAGCTAGATCATAAGGTAGTTCTATTTTTAGTTTTTTAAGGAAATTTCATACTGTTCTCCATAGTGGTTGAACCAACTTATATTCCTACCATCAGTGTAGGAGGGTTCTGTTTTAGCCACACCCTCCAGCTTTCATTGTTTGTAGACTTTTTGATGATGGCCATTCCAACTGGTGTGAGATGATACCTCATTATAGTTTTGATTTGCATTTCTCTAATAATTAGTGATGGTGAGCATTTTTTCACATGCTTTTTGGCCATCTATCTGTCTTTGGAGAAATGTCTGTTCAGACCTTCTGACCATTTTTTAAATTTTTTTTTTTTTTTGGTTTAATGCTGTATGAGATAGTTGTATATTTTGGAGATTAATCCCTTGTTGGTCACTTCATTTGCAAAGAATTTCTCCCATTCTGTAGGTTTTCTTTTCATTTTGTTTATGGTTTTCTTTGTTCTGCAACAGCCTTTAAGCTTTAATGGGTTCCACTTATTTATTTTTATTTTTATTTTCATTACTCTAGGAAGGGGGACAAAAAAAGTATTGCTGTGAGTTATGTCGAAGAGTATTCTGCATATGCTTTGTTCAAAGAGTTTTATAGTGGATGGTCTTTATGTATAGGTCTGTAATCCATTTTGTGTTTATTTTTCTGTATGGTGTTAGGGAATGTTCTAACTTTATTCTTTTACATGTAGCAATCCAGTTTTCCCAGCACCAATTACTGAAATAGCTGTCTTTACCTCTTTGCCTATTCTTGCTTCCTTTGTCATAGATTAGTTGACCATAGATTTATTTCTATGCTCTACACTGTTCTGATAATTTACATTTATGTTCTTGCACCAGTATCATACTGTTTGATAAGTGTAGTTTTGTAATAAAGTTTGAAGTTGATGAGCCTGATTCCTCCAGCTCTGTTTTTCTTTCTTAAAATTGCTTTGGCTATTGAGGGTCTTTTGTGTTTCCATACACATTTAAATTTTTGTTATTCTAGTTCTATGAACAATAATACCACTGGTGGTTTGATAGGGATTGAGCTGAATATATAGATTGCCTTGGGTAGTACATTTTGACAATACTGATTCTTCCAATCCAAGTACATGCTGTACCTTTCCATCTGTTTATGTCATCTTTGATTTCCCTTCATCAGTGTCTTAAAGTTTTAAGAGTACAGGTCCTTTGCTGTCTTAGGTAGGTTTATTCCTATGTATTTTATTTTCTTTGACGTGATGGTAACTGATGGTATCCTTAATTTCTCTTTATGATCTTTTGTTGTTAGTGTATAGGAATGCAAGAGATTTCTGTGTATTGATTTTATATCCTGCAGCTTTACCAAATTCATTGAGGAGCTCTACTAGTTTTCTGGTAAAATCTTTTGGGTTTTCTGGTAGTATCATATCATCTACAAACAATGACAGTTTTACTTCTTTTCTAATCTGGATTCCTTTTATATCTTTTTCTTCTCTGATAGCAGTGGCCAGGACTTCCAAAACTATGTTTAATAAAAGGGGTAGATTGGACATCTTTGTTTTGTCCTGATCATAGCAGGAAAGCTTTCAGCTTTTCACAATTGAAAATGATGTTAGATGTGTGTTTAGCATAAATGCCCTTTATTATGCTGAGGTAGGTTCCCTCTAAGCCCACGTTCTTGAGAGTATTTTTCAAAAGTGTGCACTGAATTTTTCCACAAGCTATTGAGATGATCATATGGCTTTTATTTTTTAGTTTGTTGATGTAGTGTATTACACTGATTTATTTTTCAGATACTGAAAAATCCCTGCATCCCTGGATTACATATGGTGTATGATCCTATTAAGGTATTTCTGGAATAGGTCTGTTAATAGTTTGTTGAGAATTTTTGTACCTACATTCATCAATGACATCATACACCACATTAACCAAAGAAAAGTAAAAAACCACTTAATCATCTCAATAGATGCAGAAAAAGCATTTGACAAAGTCCAACATTGGTAAACCTAGCCATAGAAATCAGACAGCCAGAAAGACAGACAGACAGACAGACAGAAAGAAAGAAAGAAAGAAAGAAAAAGTATACAAATTGGAAGAGAAGAAGTGAAATTGTCACTCTATGGAGATGACATGTTACTACATATAGAAAACCCTAAGGACTCAACCCAATGACTACTTGAAGTGATCAACAAATTTAGCGAAGTCATACGGTATAACATTAACATTCAGAAATCAGTCACATTTCTGTATACTAACAATGAAATATTAGAAAAGAAATACAAAGATAAAATACCTTTTAAAACTGTACCCAAAGAAAACAAATACCTTGGAATAAACCTGACCAAGGAGGTGAAACACATATACTGAGAACTATAAAACACTGATCTAGGAAATTAAAGAGGATACAAAAAAATGGAAACATATTCCATGTTCCTGGGTTGGAAAAATTAATATTGTAAAAATGGCCATTTGACCCAAAGCAATCAACAGATTCAATTCAATCCCTATCAAACTACCCATGACATTTTTCACAGAACCAGAACAAACAATCCAAAAATTTATATGGAACAAGAGAAGACCCAGAATTGCCAAAGCAATCCTGAGGAACGAAAACCAAGCAGGAGGCATAATTCTCCCAGATTTCAGGCAACAGTAAAAAACCACAGTCATCAAGAGAGTGTGGTACTGGTACCAAAACAGACAGACAGCCCAATGGAAGAGAATTGAGAACCCAGAAATAAACCCTGACACCTATCTATGGTCAATTAATATTTGACAAAGGAGGCAAGAATGTACAATGGGAAAAAGACAGTCTTTTCAGCAAGTATTGCTGGGAAACCTAGACAGCTGCATGAAAATCAATGAAACTGGAACACACTCTCACACCATGCACAACAATAAACCCAAAATGGCTGAAAGACTTAAATATAAGACAAGCCACCATCAAACTCCTGGAAGAGAACATAGGCAACACATTCTTTGACCTCAACCTTATGAATATTTTCTCAGGTCAGTCTCCCAAGGCAACAGAAATAAGAGCAAATATAAACCAATGGGAGCTAATCAAACTGACAAGCTTTTGCCCAGCAAAGGAAACCCAAAAGAAAACAAAAAGATAACTTACAGAATAGGAGGAAATTGTTTCAAAAGATGCAAAGGACAAGGGCTTAATCTCTAGAATATACAAGCAGCTTATACCACTCAACAGCAAAAAAGCCAACAACCCATTGGAAATATGGGCAAAAGACTTGAAAATAGACATTTCTCCAAGGAAGATGTACAGATGGCCAACAAGCACTTGAAACAATGCTTAACATCCCTGATTATTAGAGAAATGCAAATCAAAACTACCATGAGATACCACCTCACACCAGTCAAAATGGCCATCATTAATATGTCCACAAATAACAAATGCTGGAGGGTGTGTGGAGCAAAGGAAACCCTCCTGCACTTTTGGTGGGAATGTGAGCTGGTACAGCCGCTATGGAGAACAGTATGGAGGTACCTTACAAATCTATACATGTAACTACCGTATGACCCAGCAAGCACACTCTTGGTTCTATATCCAGTCAAAACTTTCCTTAAAAAAGACACATGTACCCGCATGTTAATTGCAGCACTATTCACAATAGACAAGCCATGGAAACAACTCAAATGTCCATCAACAGATGATTGGATTAGGAAGATGTGGTATATATACATAATGGGATAATACTCAGAAATAAAATAGAACAAAACAGTGCCACTGGCAGCAACATGAATGGAACTATAGACTCTCATACTGAGTGAAGTAAGTCAGAAAGAGAAAGACAAATACCGTAAGATATCACTTATATCTGGAATATAATATATGGCACAAATGAGCCTTTCCAAAGGAAAAAAAAACTCATGGACTTGGAGAATATTGTTGTGGTTGCCGGGTGGGGGGGAAGGAGTGGGGTGGATTGGGAGTTTGGGTTGAATGGATGCAAACTCTTGCCTTTGCAATAGACTAGTAATGATATCCTATTGTGTAGCACTTGGTATTATGTGTAGTCACTTATTCTATTTTTATTTTGTGAGAAAATAGAATGTGTACATGTATATGTAACTGGGTCACCATGCTGTACAGTGGAAAAAAATTGTACTGGGGAAATAATTAAAAAAAATAAAATAAAAATTAAAAAAATAAAGTAAACTTGAAAAAAAAAATAAAACAAGAAAGAAATATTCTTAGGGGCCAGAGAAGAATTGAGAGATTTGGTCCAACTTATTTATTTTACTATTTTACTTTTTTTTTTTTGCAGATGATGAAATGCAACTTTAGAAAGGTGATATTTCATGCTCAAGATCAAATAAAGTAAATAAGATAAGCTAATAAATAGAATAGTTACAAATGTCATAATAAAAAGCAAAATTTACTAAGTTCTTGGTGTGCCAGGCATCAAGCACCTTTTTTCATTAATTTGTATCCATTCCTCATACACCCCTCTGAGGTGGATACTATTGATAACTTTTATAGATAGAGGCATGGAAATGTTCTTAAGTTCATGATCACAGAATTAGGAAGCAGTGGAATCAAGGTCCAAACCCAAGTGGAGGCAAAGGCACACAGCTACTAAGGGCAGGACCAGATTAAGAAGGAGCTAGTCCTCAGTAAAGCAAGGCATGCAAAGTTCTTAATTCAGGAAAAATCTAGATGCATAAAAAACATTAAAAGAAGACCAGTGTGACTGAAATATCATTTTTAAAAGGGAGGAAGGCTAACAAGAGATAACAGCAGGAAGATCTGCAAAGGGCAAATTATACAGGGCTTTGAATGCCCTGAATAAAAGTTTTAAGCAGTGAATGGAAAACTATTGACTATTTTAAAGCATATTTATAATATGATATGAATTACATTTGCAATGTTCACTCTGGATAAAAAAATCCATATTGAGATGTGACAATCATTGCTTTCTTAATTTATCCATTATTTCATTTGCTTAATGAGAAATTACAAAGTACTGATTTTAGCACACAATCTCACTCAAAATTTGCTATACTAGCATTATTCCTTATTCACCAAACTAAATATATAGTCACTAATAGCAAATGGCTACATCTAGAGGTTTCCAAATAATTCATGAGATACATGTACTTGAAATATAAATAAACCAACTGGTTATCTCTATTAAGTCAACCAGTAATTTAAAATAATTTTTTTGTCCAAAATCAACTGGTTATTTTGAAATAATGTCCTATTCCTTAGAATTTTAGTCTTCTTGTTTTGTATTTTCAGGTAAGAATATATAAATTATTGCAAAACAGATGTTACTCTGACAGACAGACACGAGGTTCCAACAATGATAAGTGGTGCTTATAATATTACCTACAATAATCACACTTAGATATAGTATAAAACTAAGGTTTTCTCTCTTGGTATAATATTCACCCTATATACTTTGCAAATAGGTGAAAGCAATAAAAAAGCGTGAATATTCTGAAATAGCATATATTTAACTCGTGCTACCCAACAGTTCGATTTAACAAACATTTATTTAATACTGTGTACAAAGTTCTCTTCTAAAGCACTGTGGGTATTACAGAAATAAATACCACCTCACACCAGTCAGAATGGACATCATTAATAAATCCACAAATAACAAGTGCTGGAAGGGGTGTGGAGAAAAGGGAACCCTCCTGCACTGTTGGTGGGAATGTCAACTGGTACAGCCACTATGGAGAACAGTTTGGAGATACCTTAGAAATCTATACATAGAACTTCCATATGACCCCACAATCCCACTCTTGGGCATATATCCGGACAAAACTCTACTTAAAAGAGACACGTGCACCCACATGTTCATTGCAGTACTATTCACAATAGCCAGGACATGGAAACAACCCAAATGTCCATCAACAGATGATTGGATTCGGAAGAAGTGGTATATATACACAATGGAATACTACTCAGCCATACAAAAGAATGACATAATGCCATTTGCAGCAACATAGATGGAACTAGAGACTCTCATCCTGAGTGAAATGAGCCAGAAAGACAAAGACAAATACCATATGATATCACTTATAACTAGAATCTAATATCCAGCACAAATGAACATCTCCTCAGAAAAGAAAATCATGGACTTGGAGAAAAGATTTGTGGCTGCCTGATGGGAGGGGGAGGGAGTGGGAGGGATCGGGAGCTTGGGCTTATCAGACACAATTTAGAATAGATTTACAAGGAGATCCTGCTGAGTAGCATTGAGAATTATGTCTAGATATTCATGTTGCAACAGAATAAAGGGTGGGGAAAAAATGTAATTGTAATATATACATGTAAGGATAGCTTGATCCCCTTGCTGTACAGTGGGAAAATAAAAAAAATTAAAAAAGAAATAAACAATATGCCTTTATGCTTCTGAATCTCCTTTAATGACAAGATGTCTTGATATCACAAAATTTTACCTCATGTTGTTAAATGATAATACTGATTAGATTTTGCAGCAAAACTTTTGCAGCAACCTAAAAGTAGATTTCCCAGTAAAACTGCATCACATCCCATTTGTTGAAGCAGAAGTATCTTCAAACACTTGAAATACTTAAAAAAAATTTCCAATGGCCACAGATGTATCAAAGGGTCATTCATCTTTTTATTCACAGAACCATAGGTTCATCAAATCTCAGAACAGAAGGAGACATACAGGTCATTGAGTCCAATGCTTTCTGGATTCACCTGGGATGCTTTTTAGTAATATAGTAATATAGGTGCTAGGCTCTGGCCACTAGAGATTGATTCAGCAAGTCTGGATGGAGCCAGGCAATCTGTACTTTGTATAAAATTCCCAGATGATTCCAATATATAGCCAGGTTTGAGAACACAGATTTAATCCAACACCTGGATATGTTATATAAATAGAGTCTGTTGCTATGTTTCTTAACAACCTGTCATTTACTACTTAGTCTCTGCTATAATATACCTGAGAGTAGAATCCTGAATCTTAGACATCTATAGTTATTAGAATGTCATCCTTACAGTATATGTGTGTGTGTTTTGTGTGTGTGTGTTTGTGTGTGTAGCTATTAATACAGGTCTTACTGTAGGCTGCAAGAGCTGTTTTATTTATTATTTCATATAGCTCAGACTTCGACATTTAGGAAACAGTCACTAAGATTTGTTGAATGCATATCTGACTGAAAGAAGTCCTTCATTAGTTTGACCTAAAGTCACTCTCTGAAATAACTATCTACTATGCCAGTTTTTATAGTTCCAGATAACTTAATAAATACATACTCCAGACAATGGGCGTGTAAACACACGAAAAATGCACTCTTCCCTTCTCTTAAGGCCCTTATGTTAATTATTTACCTAGAAAGGCAGATACAGATACTTTTAATCAAAAATGGAAAGTGTAATATCAAAAATAAGTATGAAATAAAGGAGAGAACTGAGAGGAAGGCAAATAAACTAGTTCTGATTAATGATGTGGAAAGATAGCAATAGATGTCAAGCAATGTTTTTCAGGAGAAGTGATGCTAAATTTAGTCCTGACGGCTTAGCACTTGAATTACTGAACATTTACACACATTAAACCAAATAGAACAAATTATATTCCTGTCTATAGGGTAGCCTTTTAAGTACATATAGAAGTATCTGTCTCTCAAATATTTTCTAGGACAAGTATCCAAGTTCCTAAAATTATTTCTCACAAAACTGTCATGTTTTTATTGTTCTTTCCATACCAAATTAATTCAAATATCCTGAATTGCATAATTTAGATTAGACTCTAAGGGCCATAAACATATGGCTTTCAAGTTAAAGAGCTGTAGCTGAACTCCAAAAGCACCTACTTTATTCAGGAGTAACATGATTTCTACAGTAACATTGTGAATGAGTTACAAACAACATTGAGATGTAGACCATTAGCAAAACCCAAGCCCCCTCCCTCAACATCCTAAATAAAGCTGCAAGATGACAACACGAAGTGGTTCAAAGTGAGACAATGACAGGTATTACTAACTTCATAGACTAACTACCACAATCAACAAATACATAGTAATCATACAAGTATCTCTAGGTAAGTAGTGCTGTCTAATAAATCAGGAAAGATAGCTCAGAGTTGATGCTGTTGTCATAGAAACTATTCTTGCCTATTACATCATTGAGAGGGCTAGAAATGTGTGGACTTATCCATTCTGGTTAAGTGTAGTGCATGGAACAAATGCTAAAATCTCAGAAAGCAAAAATAATATTTTCAATGGCAAAATACTATTCTAAGTTAATTTCCCCCTGGTTTTCTAAAGGCATAGACTTAGTAAGGTAACTCCCTACTCTTCAAAGAAAAAAATGAGAACTTTTAAATTGGAAATGATGAATTCCATTTCTTCAAAGAGACTTGGGAAAAGTCCACTGTGATCCTCTAAAGAACTAAATCAACCTACCATTGCCTCCATATACTAGGAAAGTACAGACCACCCAAGGTGATCAAACAAACAGAACAGCTGCTAGATGTCCATGAAAATAGTGCAGAAAAGGCACTTATTTGATGAATTTCTCCTGGGAGGCTAGAAATCACATTCTCTCCTATAAAGTGACTCTGGCAGATCCCAATCTGGGAATGTACTTGTAATTAATAAATGAAAATGCTAAACTAATTTCCCATGCCTGCTTCCTCCCACACTACTCTACCTTGAGGGGCTCTATCTGATACTTAACAGCTTTTGAATAAAGGGGTTTGAAATGAAGACATAATGCATCAGCTGTTTGTTAAGTCACAGGCTTCTTAGTAGGTATATAGAACAAAATGTGAAAGCTCCTTGAGGACAGAGTTCCTTTGGCACAGAAAATAGCATATGGCAAGTATTTCATGTATACATATTGCTTGGTTATAGTCAGTCAAAAATATCATGATGGCTTCAGTCTCCCTGACATAGAGAAACTGCTCATCTACCAAAAAGTGGCTATCCTGGCCATGGCCAAGAATGACAGCATAATTTGTATGTAGGTTTTCATGCTTTGACAAATGCTATATTTATTTATCTTACTACTAAAGATTAAAGTGGTGGTATTTTTGCTTTTTTTGTTGTTGGTTTTTTTTTTTTGTTGTTAAAATGTTCCATTAGAATAAATTCCATAAAATGAGTGGGTTACAATACATGGTATCTGAATTCTGAATTTTGTATTAGTAGATGAAAAAAAAGATATTGTTGTGAATTAAGTTCTAGACTATCAAAATTATAAAAGCACTCAAATGACTCTCTACAGATTATTTTTATATTGACCTATAGGAATTTTGGTATAGTCACTAATGAAAATGAAGATTTTGAGTTCCCCTGATCAAACCCAACTGGTAAGAAATACTATTTCTTGAGATGTCTCAGTTTAGTGTTATTCTGCCTGATTATTATCAACAGAGTCACATAAACTTTTTCAGATAGTCATATCCAGGGTAGGTATTGAAGAGTTCAAGAAAATAAGGAGGTAGAAATACTCCATTCTAGTCAGAGAGTTGAAAAATGAATTCTCAAAACTGTGTGGTCCTAAAACTGGTGTCATCACTTCATTTGGGAACTTGTCAGACATGGAATATTCTCAGCCCTATACCTCGTACTTACTGAACCAGAATCTCTGGGGTGGAACCCAGAAAGCTCTGTTCTAACAACCTCTGTAGGGAAATTTCATGTACCCTAAAATTGAGAACAAGTGGGATAGACCTTATTAATTTGAAAGAAATTGCTATGTTTGAAGGACCTCGAGTTCTTCAGTATGGCTCAAATTTAGACTAAACGTAGACAGTGGTCAAGTCTAAGGACGCAAAAGTAGGCAAGATGGAAAAATGCATGATGCGCCCTCTTGTAGAATTTTTACTGCATTGATTAGGATGATGAAAAGCTACTAAAACATCTGCAAGCAAGGAATTAATATGGAATTATCAATTAAACTAACTCTAGGGGCAATGTGAGAAATAGGCCGATTTCCTGACTTCCATGAGGTTACCCAAGGAAACAAGATAACAATTAGTTGAGAAATTAAAAGAGGTCAGAGTTATGGAAGACTTCTAAGTGCTGTAAAGGACCACCTAACTACAAACTGTAATAGGGAAAACAAATCTGATTTTATGTTAGATCTATTCCTTATTGTTAACCTTAACCTTTGTCCTACTTTTAGATTAAAAACTTGCTGAATAGAGAACAACATTTGTTCTGTTGGAGGTTTACAGGAACATCATGACCTTATGTTGGTAGACAGCTATAAGAACAGAAGATTTCTGCACCAAGAAGTTTGCAACAACTAACCACACCCCTGCCCCCTCCCCTTTCTTGTATAAAAGGAGCCTGAATTCTTACTGAGATAAAGATGGTTCTTTGAGACTTTATCATCTTCTTGGCCAGATGACTTTCCATTAAAAGTCACTATCCCTTGCCCCAACAACTCATCCCCCTATTTATTGGCTCATCATGTGGGGAGTGGGATAGGCTTAGATTCAGAAAAAAAAAAAAAAAAAAAAAAAGGAAGAAAAAACAGGATGTGCAGAAGAGGAGGGAGAAGTCAAAGGTCTGTTCCAGCCTTTTTTCATGAGTAAATATTGAAACTACTAAAGGCAATTAAAAACACCTAAGAGGTGTATGTCTCTCTCCTTCCCACTCTCTCCTACGTGTATGTGTATGTATATATAGATATATACACACTGTAGGAAAAATGAGATATCCTAAGGAAACCTTAAAGGAGAGAAGAAAACTGAATGAGAAAAAGCCCAGAAACAGATTAAAGAGTCCTTTACAGGTATGCTGGACAGAAAAATAAACTTTAGTCTCTGACTTTTGCACTATCTACATAGAAAAAAATTATTGGCTCAATTGTAAAATATGGTTAACCAGGAAAAGCCAGAGTTTGCATAATTTTGAGATAAGCCTAGATTTTTCAAAGGTAAAGTTTTTTTAAAAAAAAACTATTAACCACTTTAAAGCAGCAATAATTTCGAAAACAGAACTTATTAAAAAACAGAGATTAAAAATGTTTACTCAATTCCCTTAAAACTAAGAAAAAATTGATTTAAACACAACTGTTTTTTTTTTTTTCTTTTATGGCCACACCTGCAGCATATGGAAGTTTCTGGGCCAAAGATCAAATCTGAGCCACAGCTGCAAACTACAAGATAGCTGCAGCAATGCTGGATCCTTAACCTACTGCATTGGGTCAGGGATCAAACCTGCACCTCCACAGCTACTCTAGTTACTGCAGTCAGACCCTTAACCCATTACACCACAGCAGAAACTCCAAAGCACAAGTTTATATATTGATAATTTGGCAAATAAAATTAATAACCATAAAAACACAGCTAGGTAAAGCCCTTTTTCCCATCCGTCTGCTGGCATTAAACATCCCTGTGAAGTGAGCCACATACTTACACAACTTATCCAATACGTCAGCACACACATACTTTCTTTTCAAAATATAATCTTTATTAAATTTATTTAAGACAGGAACATTCCATTTAAAGAAGTCAGTTTATAATTATAACTTATTTCCATATGTTACTTGGTCCTAGTGAGGGTTGTAAGGACATCATGATACTTCATGCTACTATGGAACTGTCAGTGCAATCACCCCCACACTTTCAGCCCAAAAGACAATGTGGTACTTGGGGAAAAAAGAAAGTTCAACACAAAGTGTCAACTAATCCTCATGTTGGCCTTTCTAGCAGCTGACATAATTTTTTGTTGTTTTTGCAAATAATCCTATAGAAAAATTTGCAATCTTGCCATTGTGAACTGGAAATTGGCACTTCCCATCAATTGCCATCTGCCTCTACATGAATTAAATCATGAACCACTGCAGCTGCTGACAGGCATCACTCCCTGAGTGGAGCTCAGGATGGAAATCAGGTGTGAGGTACTCTGTGCTCTGAGAAAAAAATGACAGGACAGGATAGTTAGATATTTTTAGGAGGAGATTTTATAACTTATATCTCCTCATATCTAGAAAAAACACTAAAATCCTTCATGGTAATGTCTGCTCCTCATTACTTATAGTGGCCTTCATGGACAAGCAGCAAACTTCTCTAAAATGTGTGCTTGGTTGCATGTACCTCTCCCTTAACCTTTATCACATTTACACTGATATTATTTCCCCTGCCTCTTTGGCGTGGAGAGCTACCTGAAATAACCCCACCTGGACTACTTTTTTTAAAAGCAAAGATGTTGCAGTTCTCAGGGAATACAGCCACCGCCCAGGGTAAGCTGGTGAACCTTGAGGGAACTCAGGATAGAAACAAATAGAACCAATCATCTAGCAGCCATCAGACTGCAGCCATCCCTAATAGGGAGCCCTAAGAAAACTCTGATTATCTTAGCTGCCTTCATATCTCCCATTCCCCCCACATCCAGCAAACTCTGAAAGACACTCAAACATTAGGGTATTGAGGGGGTATAAGATGAATTATCTTTCTATCGAACATCTATCCAAATTATGGATAATGAGGCCAGTAGTGTAATTACTGAAGGAGTTTGGAAAGGTAATTACTGAAATAATCTCAAAAATAGTAGTGACTGCAGTGAGTACCACAACTCACTTTATAGCTGTCAGCACCACTTGGAATGTGATAAACATCTTGTTTGCAAACCCAGATGCTGTACCAAAGTTCCATATTAGCAAATTACCACAAGAACCCATTACAATCAACTCATTTTGATTTTGTAATGAGAAATCCCATTAAACAAGAATAACTTTAAGGTGATTATTAAAATACGTTTTAAAGCAAAGGAGGGACAGAAGAAAGATGGCAAATTTCAGGGAATTTTTCAGGAATCCTCCTTGAAGCCTGTAATTTGCAAGCAGCTTCACTTGTTCCAGCTGATCACTGGAGGATTGTGAAGTTTAAGGGAACATTCACTGGTTCACAAACTAAAGCACTTGGCTTGGAGATTGCAGGTCAGGACTGCACGGGAGAATGGATGGTTCTAAAGCTTAGGTTATGAATGTCTGTGGAACTCACACCTAGCTCCCAACTCTGATCCCTCAACTCTCAGTAACAGAGTAATTTCTCTATTCCAGTTACTTCTGACCCTGGCACTTAGCATCATGAATGAAGTGATTTATTTTCTGACGTCTTTCACCTAGAGGCCCTAGGATCTGCAGCCTCTTCCTCTCATCCTTTTGTGACGCGAGCGGCCCCAGATCAAGCCCTAGTGTTCACAAAGCCAGTTGTGAAGCGTCAGAGCACTCAGTGCTCTGGGTGCTTCAGGCTGGCTTGGGCTCAGGCCCTACCACTCCAACCTCAAGGGAAGCCTCTCAAGGCGAGCCCTGTCACCTCCAACATTCGCCATGGCCAGCCATTTATGCCTCCCTGTCTCCTCGCGCCTCTCATCTGTGAAACCCTTGATGCTGCACTTTGGAAACGTACAAGTGGGAGTCTGCGTGGCGATCCAGCGCAGTGATGGGCGGATCCATCTCGCAGTGGTCACGGAGGTTAAAAGAGAAAACACTTGGGTCACGGTAGAGTGGGTCGAAAAAGGAGTAAAAAAAGGCAAGAAGATTGATCTAGAGACCCTATTTCTGCTGAATCCAGCACTGGTCTCTGCTAAGCACCCCTCTCCAGGCAGGTCATTGTCCCGCTTGGCCCTAGCTCCCTCATCGGCCATTGGGGACCAGCGAACGGCTGTACAGTGGATTGCTGCGATCCCCCAGAAAAACGAAACGCCCTCAGGGGACAACCTGGCCATGAGAGTTCCCAGCAGTCCTTGCCTGATGAAGCAGAAAAAGTCTCCCTGCCTCCGGGAAATTGAGAAACTGCAAAAGCAGCGGGAGAAGCGCAGACGGCTGCATCTGGATATCCAAGCCCAACGCGCCTTGGATGTCAACACGGGCAATCCCAGCTATGAGATAGGGCGCATGATTGCTGAGTACCGCAGGCACCTGGACCACAGCCAGATAGCCAGGCTGGAGCCGCCAGAGAACCACCGCATCTGCGTCTGCGTGAGGAAGCGGCCTCTCAACCAGCGGGAGACCACCATGAAGGACCTGGATATCATTACCATCCCCTCAGACAATCTGGTCATGGTGCATGAGTCCAAGCAAAAAGTGGACCTCACTCGCTACCTGGAGAACCAGACTTTCTGTTTCGACCATGCCTTTGATCACACGGCCTCCAATGAGTTGGTGTACCAGTTCACCGCCCAACCGCTGGTCGAGTCCATCTTCCGAAAAGGCATGGCCACCTGCTTTGCCTATGGGCAGACGGGCAGTGGGAAAACACACACCATGGGCGGAACATTTTCAAGAGGTGACCAAGATTGTTCTAAAGGCATTTATGCCATGGTGGCGCGGGATGTCTTCCTCCTGCTCAAAACCTCCGCTTATGAGAATTTGGACCTCAAGGTCTATGGAACGTTTTTTGAGATTTATGGGGGCAAGGTGTATGACCTGTTGAACTGGAAGAAGAAGCTGCAAGTCCTTGAGGATGGCAATCAGCAAATCCAGGTGGTCGGGCTGCAGGAGCAGGAGGTATGCTGTGTGGAGGACATGCTGAACCTCGTGGAACTAGGGAACAGTTGCCGGACTTCAGGACAGACATCCGTCAATGCTCACTCTTCCAGGAGCCACGCGGTGTTCCAGATCATCCTAAAGTCTCGAGGGAAACTCCATGGCAAATTTTCCCTTGTTGACTTAGCTGGGAATGAAAGGGGAGTGGATACTGCCAAGGCCAACCGGAAAAGGCAGTTGGAAGGAGCAGAGATTAATAAGAGTCTCCTTGCACTCAAAGAATGCATCCGGGCTTTGGGTCAGAACAAGTCTCATACTCCATTCAGAGCCAGCAAGCTCACACAGGTGCTCCGGGACTCCTTCATAGGCCAGAACTCCTCCACTTGCATGATCGCCACTATCTCTCCAGGGATGGCTTCTTGTGAAAACACCCTCAACACTTTAAGATACGCAAACAGAGTAAAAGAAATAACTCTGGATTTAAGGCCTCACCATCGTTGCCTTTATCCTGCTGAACATGAGGTGCCAAAGATGTTGAAAAGTCATAATAGAAATTCAGAAATGTCCTTTCAGAGATATGAATTTATTAAAGTGCCTTGTACACAGAGTGAGGATAAGGAAGAGACTAGAGAAATCAAAGCATTATCCTCTTCTTTAATGAAGGATACAGCAATTGCCTTGAAGGAATCAAGGCAATGGCCAGGGAAGGACATCCAGGAGACAGCTGATGGAGTAAACTGTGATGTTGATTTTTGCATTGCCCAGTTATTGTCCATTTTGGAGCACAAAATAGATGTTCTAACTGAGATTAAAAGGAAACTGAAATTACTACAAGCTAATCTTCAAATGAAAAACAAGTATAGTGAAGCCAATGATGAGAGATCAGATCTGAAATGATGGATACAGTGCTTCAGTTGCTACCTCTCTTACAACGGAAAATCACCTAAATTATCTAGATGTAGAGATCCTCCTGGAAAATGTAAAACCTCTTAAAATTGTTTGTCAGAAATGGCTTCATTCTTCTTCCTCTGTTTTTCTGTAGTTTTCATTCTGCAGGGCAGTGGTTCTCAACTTGGAAACATTTTGCCTCCCAGGGATATTTGGCAATGCCTGGACACATTGTCATTTGTCAAAAGTGGATGTGAGGGAGGTGGTGATACTAGCATTTAGTGGGTAGAAGGTCACAAGCCTCCCACAACAAATAATTATCTGGTTGAAAATATCAGTGGTAATGAGGTTGAGAAATCCTGCTACATAATGAAACCAGATCCCCTAAATTTGTGGCTAGGAAGGAAAAATACTGCAGATTAAAGAGACTGGAGTTGGAACACACTAAGGGGTGTACAATTGAGTAAATTTAATTATACCCACTCATGAATCTTTTTTGCTCTATTGGTGTGTATTGTATATTCAAATTTTTTTTTTTAAGCTCTAGACATACTTGGGAGGAGGCAGGGAAAGGAGAAATTTTCTTTAAGAGATTTTGTATGACAGCCTAGAAATGAAAATCTTTAGTTGAAATTGCAAAATACTGTGCTTCCTCAGAGTTATAAAGTGTGAGTGTTACAAAAGCATTGGTGGTGTTAACTATGGTGTCCTTGAGCTTTTCCTTTTCCCCCACTCTCCACACCAAATTTTGTACTTACATGATTCATGGAAAAAGTTTTCTACCATTAAATTAGAAAATCAGAGTAGGAAATAAGTTAGCAAAGTAGTAGAAAAGTTATGTCCTGAAGTTGGGCACATCCCATAAAGACCTCATAGGCAATGTGATAAATACAAATGCCTGAGGTCAAGTGTAAAAGGAGAAAAGTTTCCTGGTCCAGAGATTACAAAGTCCATTCTTTTGCAAAAAGAAGGAAGAAGAACCTGATCTGATATGCAACTATAAATATAATAAATAATCTAATATGCATTTACCTTCAAATTTATTTATATAAATTCTATAAATAATGAAGTATTAAGGAGTTTTTGGTTTCAACACTAGCAGTTCCAAACCGTTTTTTGAAGGAAAAAAATGGAATGATTTTCAAAGAAAGTGAATGATGGATTGGGGAAATTTGGGGACCCCACAAAATTAGTGTGCAAATTCTGTTACTACCTTTGGCAAACATGCCTATAGTTTTCAACCTTTTTCCTCCTAAGTTGCAAAAGCCTTGTTGGCACAATGGAAAATTAACACATATCTCTACCAGAGAGTAGAATAGTAATGTCCTAGTAAAAGCTATGAGGTTTAATACTGATTTCATCCAAATCATCAAAACCATATGGTCTTTAGAAATTGGTGAATATCATGGCCTTTAAATATTTCCCCTTTCCTGCTTTATCTATGAAGCTGACGCTGTATATTATTATTAAACAAAACAGTTAAGAATCTGGCCCCAATTCTATTATATAGGCAAGTGACTTAGTCTCACTGGGCTGTTTCCTTCTATATGAATCAGGATAATTGTAATATCTGCCTCAAAACATTGGAGGGTGGCTTTATTTTCTTCCTCTCTTCCATTGTTTATGCCAGCACTTAGTTATTTATCCTTCTTATTATTGTCACTGTCCCTGTTGTTCTACTACTACCCTCACATCTCCCCCTGCCCCACACGAACATTTGGGTAGCCCACTGGGCGTTTCAACATTCTAATATCAATAATTTTAATTTTTTTGTTCTACTTTAAAAGAAGAATAACATACAGTGAAGTGCACAGATCTTAACTATACAGTTACCATGAATATTTACAAAGTGAATATTCCTAGTAACATTGGTGGTGTATTGGTGAATATAGCTGCCTTCCAAATTGAATATCCCTGTATAACCACCACACATATCCAGATATAGATAAATCTGCCTCTTTATGGAAAAAAGTGTTCTTTTTTCATAAGAATGGGATCATATACATGTATTTGTACATTTATTTCTGTCTTTCCTTCCTCCCTCCCTCCCTCCTTCCTTCCTTCTTCCTTCCTTCCTTCCTTCCTTCTTCCTTCCTTCCTTCCTTCCTTCCTTCCTCCTTCCTTCCTTCCTTCCTTCCTTCCTTCCTTCCTTCCTTCCTTCCTTCCTTCCTTCCTTCCTTCCTTTCTTTCTTTCTTTCTTTCTTTCTTTCTTTCTTTCTTTCTTTCTTTCTTTCTTTCTTTCTTTCTTTCCTCCCTTCCATCATGTTCTAATTCAAGACACTGGGCACAGTTCCCTGTGCTGTACTGTGGGACCCCATTACCCATCCATTCCAAATGTAATAGTTTGAAAATACCAACCCCAAACTCCCTATCCATCCTCTTCTCTCCCCCTCCCACCTGGCAAACACAAGTCTGATCTCCATGTCTGGGATCTGTTTCTGTTTTGTAGAAAAGTCATCTGAGCCATATTTTAGACTCCACGTATAAGTGATATCATACGGAGTTTGTCTTTCTCTTTCTGACTTCTTTCACTTAGTATGAGATGCTAGCCCCATCCATGTTGCTGCAAATGACATTATTTTGTCTTTTTTATGGCTTAATAGTATTCCATTGTATATATGTGCCATATCTTCTTAATTCATTCATCTGTCGATGGACATTTGGGTTGTTCCCATGTCTTGGCTATTGTGAATAGTAGTGCAATGGACACAGAAGTGCATGTATCTTTTTGAATGAAAGTTTGTCTGGATATATGCCGAGGAGTGGGATTGATGGATCATATGGTAGTTCTATATTTGGTTCTCCAAGGAACCTCCATACTGTTTTCCATAGTCATTGTACCAATTTACATTCCTACCAACAATGAAGAAGTGTTCCCTTTTCTCCACATGCTCTCCAGCATTTGTTGTTTGTTGACTTGTTAGTGATGGCCATTCTAAATAGTGTGAGGTGGTACTTCATTGCAGTTTTGATTTGCATTTCTCTAATAATTAGTGATGTTGAGCATTTTTTAATGTGCCTGATGGCCATCTGTATGTCTTCTTTGGAGAAACATCTATTGAGATCTTCTGCCCATTTTTGGTTGGATTGTTTTTTTGTTGTTGTTGTTTTCTTGCTGTTGAATCATATGAGTCTGTGTGACCTGTCTTAATTACTTGTTCTATAGTGTTCCACTACATAAATTGTTCATTATTTATAAAATTCACTCTTGAGAAAAATTGAGTTATTTCTGTTTTAAACAATTAGTAATGATGCTATGAACATTCTTACACATGTCTTTTGGTACATATTTATATGTTAAGTATGCCTAGTAATGGAATTCTTGGATCTATAGTATATGTATATTCATCAAAATAGGTCAAGCCAAGGAGTGTTTCAAAGGACTTGTACTGATTTTTACACAACCACCAGCATTTTGTAAGAATTATGGATCTTCTGCCTGTTTTTCTGCACTTAGTATTGTTATTTTTAAAGATCTAATTTTATACCTTCTAATGTGTGTTCAAAGATATCTCATCATGGTTATAATCTGTGGTTTTGTATTTTTTTTTTTCTTTGGATGACATCTTTGAAATGCTTACTGGTATTTAATCATTTTCTTTTGTGCAAAATGTTTTCTGGTTGTGAATTATTCCTTATAGATTTTGCAAATATCTTCCACTAGTCTGTGGAATGTTTATTAATTCACTCTTAATGACATCATTTGATGATCAGAAGTTTATAGACTTAATGAAGTTCAATTTATTTATTTTTTCTTTTCAGTCACACCTCTGGCATTCCCAGGCCAGGGATGGAATCCAAGCCAGGGCTGCAGTCTATGCCACAACTGTGGCAACTCTGGATTTTTAATCCAGTGCACTGGGCTGGGGATCAAACTCATGCTACTGCAGAGACAATGCAGGATCTTTAACCAATTTCAGTACAGCAGGAACTCCAAATTCATCATTTTTTAAATTTATTGATGAAGCCCCATTTAATGCATTTCTATTTACCCTGTGTCATGAAGGTTTTCTCCTTTGATATCTTATAAAGATTATTGTTTGGGCTCTGATTGGAGCCAGGGCTTGCTCACCTACATGCCTCCAGTGTCAGCAGCAGAGAGGGCTAGTTGCAGGACCAAGTGGGACCAATTCCATAGGAATATAGGACTTCTTTCAGTCTGCAACAGAGACCATGTTTCTCAAACTTGCCATTAGGTCATTGTCCTGCCTTCTCAAAGTAGCTCTTCTTAGTCCTGGGCTTTACTGCAATTTTACAACCCCCTACCTGAATACCAAAACTCCCACAAAGGCATTTTGTCTGTAGATGGCTGTCATACAGTTGTTTATTGGAAGGGACATCCTGCTCACCCCATGAGTCCTAGCTCACCCAGAGTTCTATTTAAAGGAAGATTTTAGAGATTCAACATATTTAGTGGATATAAGATAATTCAGATTTAGATTTAGTACTTTTTTCTTATACCAGCTTTAATAAATAATGTAAATTAATACAAAATTTATTGTTGGAATGATAGTGTACTCATTATCTTTAATGTTATTATTGGTTCCAAATTTTTCATTCCTCATATTAAGTTGTGCATTTTCTTTTTCCCCCCTTCATCAGACTTTCCCCCTTCCATATATTTGTAAATTATATTGTCTTTTCAAAGAAACAACTCTTGGCCATTTTCTCTATTGTATATTTGCTTTCTATTTTATTAGTTCCATTTTACTTTTATTTTAATTTCTAAGTTTTTCTAATTTTTTGAGCTCAAGAATTTAAAATTATAAATTCTCTTCTAAAAATTGATTATCTACAATGCTATATTTTATTAACAAAATTACTCAAATATACAAAAAACTCTTTTTTCCTTTTATTTACTTTACCAATGCATTAACAATTATAAGAATTTCAGTATCTCTATGATTTTTAAGTCAAGTTTGTAAATCATGTTGTTCAAATCTTCTGTAACTCTTAGTGTGTTTTATGACGAAGAAAGATATTAAATTTTTAAACTTTGTAAATTTCTCTATTTCTCCTTTTAGTTCTGACAGCTTTTTTGGTTTATGTGTTTTGAGGCTATGTTATTAGTTTCATATAAATTTAGGCAAATTCAGTATTTCTGTTGAACTCAAAGTCTTAATATGAAGTTTACCTCTTTGTCCCTTGTAATTTCCCCTGCTTTAAATTCTGCACTTTCTAATATTATAAGGATATAATATTTTTTAAGTGTGTATTTCTATGGTATGTATTTTAACATTATTTTTTTGGAATCTTTCTATTCCTATAGTTAATGTTTATTTTTTCATATGCAATATACCTTTGGTTCAGTTCACTTTGTTTTAGTTTAATCCTGATTATAGCCTTTGTCTTTTAATTAGAGCATCTCCCCCATTCACATCTAGTGTAACTCCTAATATCTTTAGTTTATGGCTATGAAAGTATTATTTATTTTGTGTATCCGCTCTTCCCACTTCTTTGCCTTATTTTGTATTAATTATTGTGTATTATTATTTATTATTTCCCTTCTAATTGCTTGCAACTTATGCATTCTTGAACTCTTCATTGAGGCTTACCTTGAAAATTATAGCATACATCCTTCATATTACATTGTATTTTTATTTCCTTCTAGAAATGGAACTATTTTAAAATACTTCAACTCATTATCTTTTTCAGCTTTAATTATTGTCATTTAATGGATCATATATTTCAATGTTTTTAATACATTATAATAAAAAGTAAATATTCATTTAAATTACACATCTGTTTATTATTTCCTGTATTCTTAATTCTTTACTACTTTATCATGCACCCATCAGAGATCATTTTTCTTATAGAATAATTCAAATAAATGAACAAGAGTAGATCTATTAGTGATGCTTGCTCTCAGCCTGAATATTTAGTCATTATTTCACCTTAATTTTTGAAATGTATTTTTGTTGTCCATAGAATTTTTTGTTGGATATTATTCTTTTTTTGCATTTAAAATAGGTCATTCTTTTGTTTTATTCATCCTATTTAATTAACTCTGCTTCAAAGGAACTCAAGTTTTTCTTCTTGTCTTTGATTATCAGTATTGTTTTTTTAATGATGTGACAAGATGTAATTTTCTCTTTTAAAATTTTTCTTATGTTGGGAGTTCCCACTATGTCTCAGTAGAAACAAATCTGACTAGCATCCATGAGGACTCAGCTTCAATCCCTGGCCTTGCTAAGTGGGTTAATGATCCTGTGTTGCCATGAACCATGGTGTAGGACACAGATGTGACTCAGATCCGGCATTGTTGCTATTGCGTAGGCCTGCAGCTGCAGCTCTGATTTGACCCCTAGCATAGGAACCTCTACATGCCATGGGTGCAGCCCTAAAAATACAAAAGACAAAAAAAATTTTCTTATGTTTTGTAGAGCTTTTTGTTTTGTTTTATCTTTTCTAGAGCCACTCCTGCAGCATAAGGAGGTTCCCAAGCTAGGGGTCTAATCAGAGCTGTAGCCACCAGCCTACACCACAGCCACAGTAACATGGGATCCAAGCCACGTCTGCAACCTATACCACAGCTCACGGCAATGCCAGATCCTTAACCCACTGAGAAGGCCAGGGATTGAACCCGCAACTTCATGGTTCCTAGTCGGATTCATTAACCACTGAGCCATGACGGGAACTCCTGTAGAACTTTTTAATCTGTCACTTTTTCCATCAGTTTTGGAAAATTATCAACCTTTTCCTCCAAATATGATTTCTGTCTCTATCTCTTTCCTCTTTGGGCTGAGTTAAAAATATGTTAGTAGTTTTCACTCTGTTTTACATATATTATTTTATCTAGCTTTTATTCCTTTTTTCTCTTAGAGCTTCAATCTGCATATTATCTAGTGACCTACCTTTCATTTTACTAATACTTTTTCTCAACTATTAAACATATGTATTAAATTTTAAAAAAATTAGCTTTTATTCTCATTTCTAGGATTTCTATGTGACTCCTTAAAAAAATATATCTCTATTCTTTGGTGATATCTGGCTTACTTGTAGCCTTTTTTTTTTTCTCTTGATTTCAGTTATTTTGTAATTTTTGATAGCATGTCTAGTAAGTTTTGATTGAATACTAGACATTATTTATGAGGTGATGTTATGTTCCTTTGAAGGGAATTTTTTTTTTCTTCTGAAGACTCATAAAGTAAGGACATATCAGATTGATCCATATTTCTGGTTTATACTTAATTTTAGACATAATATGTTTGATATCTTAACTGAAATTCTCCACCTTTATGAAAACCAGTCTTCCCATAATTATAACCTTGCCAAATAATCTGCTAAAATTTTAAATCCCTTTTAAACTGCTTTACTTTCTTTTTTGAATATGGTTGCATGTATACACAACTTTAGAATTAGCAAATATATAAGGGAGACTCTGCACTCAAAATGCATGTCTTCATTCTCTCTGGTCCCTCTTTCTCCAAAATAAGTCCTATTGGCTTTAGTAGGCCTGAACTTCAATCTTGAGCTCTTACAAGACTTGTCTTTGTGAGACTGCACCAATATGTACTTAGCTGCTGCTTTGCCTGGGCTTACTTTTCATACTCAGAAATAAGTAAATGCCCCAATGGGAAACATTATCAATGACTATAATGACCTCCTAAATGTAGTTCTCTTTTCTCTGAGATTTATTTATAGTAGTTTTAGTTTTTAGTATATTCAGTGTTGTGCATCCATCACCAAAATTAATTTTAAAATATTTCATTACCCCCAAAAGAAACCCTATATTCTTTAGACATCATCCCTTAATCCTTCTACTCCACAGCCCTAGGCAATCACTAATCTGCATTATATCTAAGCTCTCTGCAATTTTGACATTTATGACTTGACTTCTTTTTTGTTTTTTGACCCCTTTCTAAAGTGCTGTATTTGAGTATTTTATTCAACTTTGTTGTTCCCTTAATAAGATAGTTTGTTACTTTATTTTGGTGATTTATTGATATATATAACAAAAATAATGATTTAATAAGTAACACAAATATATGATTATGTAGAAAAATTACATATCAATTCATATATGACATAACATTTCTTACAAAAAGATTTTTTTTTTTGCTTTTGAGGGCCACATTCATGGCATAAGGAAGTTTCCAGGTTAGGGGTCAAATTGCCACCACAGCCACAGCCACAGCAATGTCAGGTCCAAGCCTCATCTGTGAATTACACCACAGCTCAAGGCAATGCTGGATCCTTAACCCACTGAGTGAGGCCAGGGAATAAACCTGAGTCCTCATGGATACTAGTCAGCTTCATTACCTCTGAGCCAGAACAGGAACTCCTCTTACAAGAAGTTCTAATCAATCTCAACCAAATAGAGAAAATTTTTGTTGTTGTTGTTGAAATTTTCCATGTAAGGGAGAGCAGTATATTAACATCAATATCTAATGGTACCCATTATTTGAAAGTGGGAAAGTGGATACGAAGACCTCAGCATAATGTTGAATGTTTATTTGGGGGTGTGTGTGTATGTGTGTGTGTGTGTGTGTATGTCACTAGTGAGTTTTATCTAGTTTTTGCTTATCTGTTGCAGATTTAGAAATTGAGTACAAATGACACTCCTAAGAGCAATCCACCTGTTGATTTTTTTTTTTTTTTAGCTCTTCCTTTGGAAGAGCTGTGTAAACAAATTCATTTACGTTAGAGTGTATGCACACACATAAACAAACACACACTGTTTTACATGTATAGTTATATATATATTTCCCATGGATTCTTACATCTGCAGAACACAACTTTAAATCACTCTTTCAGTAGAAAAAAAAAAATCACTTGCTAAATTGTCTTAGTATAATTATTTCTATTGAGTTGCTGTTCTTCCTTAACAAGTACACATTCATATTTTCACTGATGTTAATTTTATTCTACTTAAAATGATCTGAAAACACACAGCATAAAATTTAATGTGAACATTATAAAATAAGTTATGTAAATGAAAAACTCAGAAATTCACTCAGAAAATGAATTAATTTGGGTCCACAAAAAGAATTGCTAATGGTTCACATAGATGCCCTGAAGACGAGGATTGTAAAGCAAATTAATGATTTAACAAGATTGTTCAGAAAATATCAGAACTCCTAGAGTAAGAAAAGTAAATACTTTCAGTACTTTGGAAACATTCATTTGCACACAACAATTTGACATGCTAATTATAAGCTATGCTTACCTATTAACTAAAGTACATTTTCTCCATTCTTGCAGTGGCCAAACTTATTTTGAATTGGTATATGAACTGGTAGTTAATAAAACTGCCTTTAAAATACTGAATTTAGGGTTTCATAATTTCAAATTATTCTTACAATCTGTGATAGTAAGGTTTATATTATCATTCTATTGATTTTTTTCAGTAAATTTATTTTTAACAATGTACATAATAAAATAGTATGAGAGCCCTAGATAAATATTTATGTGCTGGTTAAATGAATGAATGGATTATTTTTCCTTTGCAACTTGATTACCAATTTAAATATCATTCTAATAGCAGAAACATAGTTTCTAACATGTGCTGCTTAATAAGAATAAATGTCAAAATTTTTATTCAAAGTGTAGAATATTATCTTCAAAGCAAATCTGCCATTTATGAAGTGTAATTCTTTTTATTCTCCAAAAGAGCAACTGCTCATAGGAAATCTTAACATGTCCTCTTTTCTGAAATATGATTTTTTTCCCTGTTTCAGCATTTCCTTTCTGATCCTAAAGTAATCTCAGAAATTAAAAAGAAAAAAAAGACAGACAGTTTTAATGGCTTACAGAAGGTATTGAACCAAATCAACAATTGTAGATTAAAATTGGACAGGCACATGCCTTCTGTACCTGCATGTTTGAAGTGCATCAACCAAGCAGCCTGCCAGTCAGAGTTAGAATACAAGGGTTTAAATGGTGACAGAGGAAGTGAATGAAATAATCTTGAGGGGGAAATGAGAGAAGTCATTCAAAGCAACAAGTACAGAGGATTTTACCCTGAAAAAATTAAAAGTCACAACATGGTACCAATTAACATACTATGCTGAGGCTTAGGTTTCGGATGAAGTCTCTGAGGACAAGAAAGAGAAGACTGCTTTGGGCCACAAGAGTAAATCTAAATTATTAATCTTATCTTGGCTATCTGGTCATGGCTGTAAATGCTGAGATTGAAACTAAAGGAGCTAAATGAGCAACAATTCAGATTTAGAATCAGATATTTTGTGTTTGTTTATGTGACCTCAAGCAGGTAATTGGACTGCCTGTGTGCTTCATTATTTTCAAATCTGTTAAACAAAAGCCCAAAGAACACAATACTAATCACACAAAGTGATTTTGGAGAATCAGCATAAAAACCAATAAAATAAGATTTTATTGCTAATATTCTGCATATCAGATGCTAAAGACAGAATCATGGGTATATAATTGTCCCTGACTTTAAGGAACTTATTTAAATGAGGATACAAAGCTTTGTACAACTGAAAAGTGTATTTTTAAATGTGATAGCCTATATAAAGTGCTATGGGAGGAGCTGTTGTGGCTTAGTGAGTTAAGAACCCAACATACCGTCCATGAGGACGCAGGTTCCATCCCCGGCCTTGCTCAGTGGGTTAAGGATCTGGCATTGCCAGAAGTTGCAGCATAGCTCACAGATGTGTCTCAGATCTGGTGTTGCTGTGGCTGTGGCTTATGAAGCTCTGATTCAACCCCTAGCCTAGGAAATTCCATATGCCACAGGTGTGGCTATAAAAAGAAAAGAAATTCTATGGAAATATAGTTGATGATTAATTTAGCTAACAAGCAGGGGAAATTGTCACCAAATGATTCATCTATAAGTCTAGAATGAGCAAGGAAAACCTGGTAGACCTAAAAGGAAAAGACGGACATTTAAAATAGCAAGTACACTGACTACTTTGATGTAAATTAAGGAAAGCTAGTCAGAAGCAGGCTCAGTATTACCTTTCTCAATGAAACGGAGGCACCCTGAGGGCAGAGACAATCTCTTACTCAGTTTATATAATTAGCATCTCCTAGGATCCTTGACATTATATACATCCTCAACAATCCTGTGGGGGATGTTGCTATTTTTTCATCAATTTCACCTACCTAGAATAGGAAGAAAAGTGTAGCTGCCTTTGTTTTAAAAAAATGGCAGAAACTAACATTTTTACATGAGCAATCATCACAAGTGAATGCATGGTCTTCAGCATCTGCTTGTGCTGGCAAATGGTTGGTCCAGGGAAAGGGTCATCTCTTGACTCTAAGTACCTACCTGGCCTCAGCTTTCCAACCTGACATTTAACAAGAAACTCCATGGCACATCTGCTAGTCCTCTTCATTTGTTTTAGCCAAAGGACCCCCTACTCAGGTATTTTGGTATTCACTGTCGCATCTCTGCCACTGTCAGCCCTACAAGAAAATATTTGGATCTTAGCTTCCCCTAACAGAGACCTGCCCTGAGGCTCTATAGGTTTGTCTTCAGCCATTATTTGGCCACACGTAGCTCTCTCTACATTTGTGGAGGAGGTGGCAGAACTTTGGAACTCAATCAGGAATCCAAACAAAGTTTACCTAGCTCTTTGGATACTTAAATCACTTTAGGATTTTTACCACCACCCTTTAGGATATGGCCCAATGGAAAGAGGACATAGATCATGCCTGTCTCTCCCTTATTTCCACCCATTCAATAGCCTTTGGCATCTTATTTGGGCAGAGAGGCAAGAAAAACTCTTTTGTTACAGAATTTACTTTACGCCATGCATCGCGTATGTCTGTATTTTAGAAAACCGAAAACTTGCCCTCTTGTACTTTTAAAATCCTTTTCTGGTGAGACCATAATCTTTACTGTCAGTTCCCAAAGTCGATGTAACACTCAAAAATAGAATATTGACCCATTTCTTTTTCCCTGAATTTCTATGTTAATAATCCTCTCCTAAAAGTTGTAATACCATAATTTCCTAGGGTAGGGACTGAGAGCACAAGAAAATGTGTTTGAAAGGTGAAGGCAATAAAGGAGAAGATGTAGATACATCAGTCAATTACTCAGTATGTCCCTGCACATGCCCTTTTCCTTCCAAGAACTAAAGAACTGAGGGAAGAGACGATGCTATTCTCAGTGCTTCCTGTGTCCCCAGCACCTGATATAGCACCTGGTACATAAAGGGAAATTAATATTTGTCAAATAACAAGTTGAATAGAAAGAAACTCAAGTGTTTCCCACCAGATAACAATTCAGAAAAACATTCACAGAGAAAATGGTCAGAGGCAGAAATCTGAGAACACAAATATTTAAGGATAGGAGAGTGGAAAATTGTCAAAGAAGAAAAATAAGGAGAGGTCAGAAAAGTAGGAGAAAAATGGAGAGGAGGAATTCGTTCAGAAAGCATGGGAAGAGAGAAGTTACAGGGGAGAAAGTAGTTTACTCTGTTAAACAAAGCAGTGACTGAATAGAATAAAGACATAAGAACAGGTGAGTGCCTTTTGACAGTTTGTGGGACATTAAGAACATTTGAGAGATCAGTTTGAATGAAATATTTGGTCCAGAAATCATTTTACAATGGGTTGAGGAGTCAGAGAGCAGCCTGGATAATTAGTGTGTAAGTACTTTATAAATCTGAAACTGCTTTACAAATGCAATTAGGATATTTAGCTTTTTAGAATTGGGGCCTGTTTGTTGCTCATTCACCAAACTTTCTGAATTCATCAGGCACACACATCCTAAGACTTCAGCAGAACATGTTAAAACTAATAGAGAATTTAAGGGAACAGATGTTAAATTTTAATAGTTTTCTTGTGCCTTAAACTAATTTTCTTACATAATATGCCCCGGGTGTCAAAAAAAAAAAAAAAAAAAAAAAGAAAGAAAGAAAGAAAGAAAGAAAAAAAAGCACTATCATTAAGCGATTTCCAAATATCCTATTGTTTCTCCCAAGGTATTTTCGTTGCCAACAGCTTAGCAACTTCACCTTAACTTCTTGAAAACTTCTGATTTGAAAAACTTCAGATTTGTAAAATTGTTATAAATTTGAATATGGCCTTGACTCCATGCACGAAACTTGGAACATGCCCCATCACTTCTGCATTCCTCAGAACTGGAACCATTTGCATTATTTTCAATATCTCTTCTTTCTTGGTGTCTCTATCCCTAATTTCCATTTTATGTAGATTCCTTGTCAATCAAGTCAGCTTATTAGACAGTACATGGACTTAAAATATAATTAATTATACTCTGAGAGATTCTTTTTCTGACCTGAGCCCATACTCTTCGGATAACCTTATTCTAACATTTCTTGTAATGACATCTAATTGTCAAAGCATTTATATAGAGGCATAAAATGAGCAGCTTTAAATTAGTTATATTTAAAATTATTCAGAAAGTAATGGGTTGAGTATATTAATGTTTTTTTAGAGAAAACTCTACTAGATATTAATATGTTAAAGATGCTGCCACTGTTTAAGATTTTTCTACCAGAACCCTGTAATTTATCTGTTCAGCACAAGGATTGTTTATGAAGAAAAATAATCAAATGGAATAACATTACAGTTATTTTTATGGTGAAACAGTGACCTCTATTGTTCAATGTTATATAAAATGGAATTTAAAAATCATAAGCATTTTGTAAGATTAGCTTCAGAATAATAATAACTTTCTTAAATACAGTGTTTTAAAAATTAATAGAGTATATCTGGAAATTCATTTTAATTTAAATTCAAATACAGCTGATTATTTAGAAGTTCAATCACTATTAATCACCATTCAAAAGTCCAGGTTCTGTCCAGTTGCTGAAAATAGAGAGATAAATAAGACAATAAAAACATGAATACAATTCTTAAATTTGGCCACATAGTACAATAGATGTGTTTTTCTCTGCAGAAATACTCAAATTGAAATCTGTGAAAGCCAAGCTGAATCCTGAATTCAAGGCAAATTTTTGTTCTCATTTTACAACTATTGTTAACTAATTCTATGTATTTAGAAAGGTTGTTTACCATCAATACCTACAGTTTATTCTCTAAAAAATTATAAGGTTTTACTTGAAGGTGATCAATTTCCTTCTAGCTCTTATTTTCTCTAATGTCATTCACAACCGTTCAATTAAGCAAAAATTTAAAAAGTGATTCTTCAAATGTCTCTTTTCTTTTTTCTTTTCTTTTTTTTAATAATGATTTTTTTATTTTTTTCCATTATAGCTGATTTACCATGTTCTATCAATTTTCTACTGCATGGCAAGGTGACCCAGTAATGCATACATGTATACTTTCTATTTTCTCACATTCATTTTCTCACATTGCTCCATAACAAGTGATCAGACATAGTTCCCAGTGCTATGCAGCAAGGTCCCATTGCTTATCCATTCCAAAGGCAACAGTTTGCCCCTATTAATCCCAAATTCCCAGTCCCTCCCTGCCCCTTTTTTTTCTTTTCTTTTCTTTCCTTTTTTGCTTTTTAGGGCCACATCAGCCGCATAGGGAGGTTCCCAGCCTGGGAGTTGAATCTGAGCTGCAGCCACTGACCACCAGATCCAATCTGCATCTGTGACCAACACCACAGCTCACGGCAATGCCAGGTCCTTAACCCAGTGAACAAGGCCAGGGATGGAACCCACATCCTCATGCATACTAGTCAGGCTTGTTATGGCTGGGCCACAATGGGAATTCCACCAAGTCTCTTTCTAAAGAGAGTTAAAATTTTAGATGATTTAGAGGGGAAAAAAGAGCTTACTTTTGTGAGAAAACATATATTACCTATAGGTTTTTAAAAAAATAATTGGCTAGGAGTTCCCATCATGGCTCAGTGGTTAATGAACCTGACTAGCATTCATGAGGACTCCAGTTCAATCCCTGGTCTTGCTCACTGGGTTGGAGATCCAGCATTGCTGTGAGCTGTGGTGTAGGCCACAGACACGGCTTGGATGTGGCATAGGCTGGTGGCTGCATTGGACCTCTAGCCTGGGAACCTCCGTATGCCATGGGTACAGCCCTAAAAAGACAAAAAAAAAAAAAAAAACATAAAGAAATAATAATTGGCTAATTCAATAAAAATGACTATATTTCTGGTCACTTGTGAATACAACATTAATATTAAGCTCAATTATCATCAGGTAGCAATAAAAGAAAAAAATTCCAAAATATGGCCTTTTAAAAGAAACTGAACAGGCACTATAAGCATTTTCCAGTATATAACAGGTAATGTTCCAAAGCAGTAGAAATCAAAATCCTAATGGGACTTCAAAGAACTTATGGATAGTGGTTCAGTCTAGACTGTGAACTGTGAGGTGCTCTGTTCACCCAAAGCTCTAGGGATCACTTATGGAGAAGGGGAAATTGGATGCTGCCCATTATTACCTGCAGTTCTGGCCCCTGAATGCAGTAGTAGTTTTTCCTTCCATCAAAATATTGTACTTTAAATAAATTTCTAAAATAAAAAAAGTGATCTAACTGATAATTATTGGGGAAAAAATACTTTGAAATTGTTGGACCTAAAAGGTGTAATATTGGAAAATAACAATGAAACAAGCTTTTGTTATAACAATAAAACAAGCTTTTGTTGGCCTGGAAAATTTTGCATGCTGCAGGCATGGCCAAAAGAAAAAGAAAAAGAAGAGTTCCAGTTGTGGCTTAGCTGGTTAAGGATCCATCATTCTCTCTTTGAGGATGTGCTTTCAATCCTTGGCCTCACTCAGTGGGTTAAGCATCCAGCATTGCCACAAGCTGTGGCATCGGTTGCAGATGCATCTCAGATCTGGTGTTGCTATGGCTGTGGTGTAGGCTTCAGTTGAAGCTCTGATTCAACCTCTATCCCAGGAGCTTTAGGTATGGCCATAAAAAGAAAGAAAAAAAAGAGAGATGGAGAGAGGACATTCAATCCAAGGTAAGTCCTTGGGAATAGGACAAGAGGTACATACCCAGCTCATCTTTCCCCTCATTTCAGCTCTTCCACTGCCACTTCCCTTTCTCCAGCCCTGTACTCAACTAGAAAGGCTATTGCTGCTTTCTACTCACATACAAACACTAAAACATATGCCATAGCTAATATTTCCTTGTCTGGGATCACATGGAGTAAAATCTCTTGTTCTTACAACATCTCCTCACCCTCTGCTGAGGTAGTAGGCCAGGGAAATACCTGTAAAACAGAAGAGAGGAGATGAAATGGCAAGTGTTCAAGTCCCTCTTGACACGCTTATCTGGGAAAAGAGTATTTGAGGTCAGAAATTGGGCAGCACATATCTATCTGAAGCACAGGGTGCATGTAATTTCTGGTTTCTTATCTAGCTATCTCCAAATATCTCCTTGTCTTCTATTTTTAAAATTTACCATTCACTTTTATTTATACAAAATTTATTAATTATATTAATACAAATAACATATACAAAATTTTTATTGCTGATGTGAAGTATTACTATAAACTGAGTGGCTCTAAAAGCATACATTTATTATCTCACAATTCTGTAGATTAGAAATCTGCTGTCGCTGGGCTAAAATCAAAGCCTTGCCAGGGTTGTGTTTGTTTCTGAAGGCTCTAGGGGAGAATACATTCCATTGACTTTTCCAGCTTCTAGAGTCTATCTAGATTCCTTGGCTTATGGCCACTTTACTCCATCTTCCAGCCAGCAAGTTTGCATCTCATCTCTCCAACCTTTATCATCACATCTCTCTATTTCTCTCTGAACACAGCAGGAAAAGATTTATTGCTTTTAAGTATTTGTGTGATTAACTCAGACCCTCTCAGATAACCCAAGATAATATTTCCACTTCTTAACCTTAATCACATCTGCAAAATCCCTTTCACTATGTAAAAAGATAAAGTATCCACAGATTTGAGGCTCAAGTTGTGGACATCTTTGGTGTATTTAAAATGGTAAGAACATCAACATAAATTGGGAATAAGAGTTGAGAACTAACCTTTACTTACTTCCTTGTCTAGGAAATTACATACATTATATGGCTGAATTTTCAAAACAACTCAAGTCAGGTGATATTATCCAAAGCAAGCAGATTTTTTTAAAAAAATATTATCTCAGAGAAGTTTAGTAATTTATCAAAAGTCACACAGTTTATAAGTGTTCATTATAGGATATGGACAGAGCCTACATTCTGCTACCAAGCCAACAGAGCAATCTAAAACTAAAGGCTTTATTTCACAGGAAGACATATTGCTAAAATTAAAAATCAAAACTTTTCAGATTAAATTGTTTACCTGAAAGTTTTATTCTTAAGCTAAGCCTGGCATATACATGCTTGCTTTTCCCGGAAATACTCTCAGTAAAAGGCACCATAATGGCATACCCTGATTGCCCAATCAGAAACCTCACTGTTTTTCAATGCCCCTCCCTTTTTCATTACCAAAATTTATAGTCAGGACATCACCAGAACCTCCTGTATATTCCTCTTACCTACCTCTCAAATTCATCTATCCCTACTGCCATCTCCTTGGTACATATGAAGTCATTTCTCTCATGGTTGATTTCAGAAGCCTCCCAACTGGTTCTTCTATCTCCTATCTTGCCTGCCTCACACTTATCATCTATTCTCCCTTGTTATAAACAGAGCGAGTTCTTTAAAATGTACAATTTAGCCTGAAAAATCTCTTTCTTGAAAGACTCTCCACATTTTCCTCATCTCTCATTAAGACAAAGGACAAACTCTTGACCTTCCTAAAATCTTGCTTGCTTCTTCAGTATAATTTATCTCACAGAACCACCTCATGCCTATTTCCCTCCTTCACACACTTGAATGTTCTATTGGTTTTTTTTCCCCATTCCTGAATCCTTCACTTTTGTTTCCATTCTCTCTCCCCTCTTTCTCCCCCACCCCTGCCTCTTCCTAGGGGCACACTCCCCTCACCTAGACTTTCCCACATTCTGTCCTCTGGAAAACTCTCCCATAAAATCTTCATGTGGATTTCTTCTCCAAATCCTCTGAAAATCCTTTGCTGAGTTCCCTACTCCCTACCTTAAATTTGCTACACTTACATTGTTCTTATACATCTTTTGATGTATATTATAGCATAATACACATCAAAAATCTTACTGCTCTGTAATTTCCTTCTCTGCTTATAGGTTGTACCTACATCAAAGCACAGGAACCATATCTTTAAGTATATGCAGTTTATTGTATATTTGTTTTTTAAGAAGGTATAAATATTTATATATGTATCTTGTAAAATTAGAATTTTTATGTATAGTCTAATTTAAAGCTAGTAAGGGAAGTTCCCATGTGGCATGGCAGGTTAAGGATCTGGCGTTGCCATAACTGTGGCACTGGCTGCAACTGCAGTTTGGGTTCAATCCCTGCCATGGGTATGGCCAAAAAAAGCTAGTAGGATATAATTTTTATTTAAAATTGTCATAGCTGGGAGTTCCCATCATGGCACAGCGGAAACAAATCCAACTAGGAACCATGAGGTTGTGGGTTTGATTCCTGGCCTCAGCCATGGCTCGGATCCCACATTGGTGGCTGTGGCTGTGGCTGTGGCCAGAAGCTGTAGCTCCAATTTCCCTAGCTTGTGAACCTCCATATACTTTAGGTGTGGACCTAAAAAGCAAAAAAAAAAAAAAAAAAAGCCACATTTTGGAGTTCCCATAGTGGTGTAGCAGAAACACATCCATCTAGGAACCATGAGGTTTCAGGTTTGATCTCTGGCCTTGCTCAGTGGGTTAAGGATCCAGTGTTGCCATGACCTGTGGTGTAGGTTGCAGACACGGCTCTGATCTGGTGTTGCTGTGGCTCTGGCATAGGCCAGCAGCAACAGCTCTCATTAGACCCCTAGCCTGGGAAATTCCATATGCTGTAGGTGCTGCCCTAAAAAGACAAAAAAATAGAAAATAAAAAATATAAAATTGTCATAGTTACTGACAAGAACAGAAATTACCAATTTCTTATAATAAATTTATGTTTTAGGTCATGGTAAACTTTAGACTGAACAGAAATAAATATTATAATTTCTGCCATGAATTTTGTTATCTTTGTCTATGCTGTCAGCTAGATGACACCCAAATTATTGTATGTATGTCATTGTGTAGATGTGTTTGTCTTCCAAAATCATAGATAATTAGGAGTGACTTTTATACATAGGCACTCAAGTTTGAGACTAAAATCATTATAAATAAGTATTTTGATTTAAGTCAATCACTTTTTAGAACTAATGCAAAAAGATGTTAAACTCGATGGCCATATTTATTCTTTCCAGACCATTTCCTATTGTATGTAAGATGGGGGAAGGGAAACTTATCAAACCAATTTTTATACTGAAATTATGATTCTAAAACAAGTAACTAATTTAATGGATTAAAAAATGATTTAGTGTAAAAACAAGTGGTTTTTCCACTTTAAATTATTTATTTTTGAGTCATTAAATACATGCCGATTGACCACCATAACAGTCAAATTAACAGAATAGCTTCAAATCTTTGGTTTAGGCTAATTTTCCTCTTTTTAGCCCACTTAAATGCATACCTACAAGGGAACTGAAAGTTTGGCTCTCAGATTTTGTCTATGAAAGTAGATTCCAACTTAGAGGATAGTTAAACATTATAATGAAACACAGGGATTGCCATCAAGCAATAACCAGTTTATCAAAAGAAGACAATATTGGCTATGTAGAATACATTATCATAATTATGGAATGCATCTATTTGGCAGACCTAGTGCAGCTACTATCTGCTGCCAAGGTTTACCCTACTGATGAAAATGTTCTCACACGTTCTGTCTGATTGTGGCAGCCAAGATTGGATGGGAGAATACAGAAAAAAAAAATGTCGTACTACACGGGAAAATAGGGAAAGAGAATTTTTGCAATTCAGAAATAACCTGTTAAACAGTGAAGATCTTGTTTTACTCCATAAGAGAATCTAAAATTTGAGTTAAGAAATTATACCAAAAAGAAAACCATAATGCCATATTATTCCTCGCTATTGTCATAGGGTCAAATAGAACTGGTCATAGAAAGCAATGTAGCTGTCATCAAATCACCAGTTCTTGACTTCTAATGAGTTTTTGAATTTCTTATTATGTAAAAGATGTGGATAGGCTGTTTTCATAATATTTTCTATAAAGTTAATTTTTTTCATTAAGTTTTGGAGCTAGGGAAAAAATCGTGATTTTGAAAATTTTACCAGCATTTTTAAGAAAAGTATTTTATAATATTATTTTAAAATTCTATTTCGTGTATCACATACTAGCAATATGAAGTTGGTTAGTAGATGTTTTAGTTGGGCTGCCCTAGAATCAGACCCTGAGGTTGGATTTGTATATAAAAGGAAAAATCCCACAGAAGTGAAAGAAGGTGAGTAAGGGTGAAATATCAGAAAAATTTAAAAAAAAAAGGTAAAGACTTCCTTTAATCTCATTTTCCCAGACATTTTAGAGTCTAAGCCATACCCCAGAATTCTACTGACTTGAGATAAGAGATCTTAACTTCCATATGTCCACTGCCTAGACAATGCATAGGCATCTTCAAGGGGAATGTAATTTTCTAAGGAAGTGCATCCTTAACATTTGTAGGCAAAATATGTTTCAGTATTTCACAAAGGCTGTCCTTTGTTCGCTATTATAAGCAAGAACACACAGAAGCTGGGAGTGAGAGGGAACCATCAAAACAGTCTGAGCAAAATCAATCCAAAAAGATATGAGTGGAGCACAAACATGTACACTACAGTCAGACCTTACTCTTTCATGCTCAAAGATGACAAAACTGAGGTTCAGAAAGGAAATATGATTTACATACAGACATCCACAGGTAATATTGTAAAACAGATTATACAAGGCCCTAACTGAAAATATTATGCTTCTCTTGCTATTTTGTCCCTGTTATATCTTACTATTTGACAGTGTTGTTTATTTTCATAATTAATATATAACCTTATAATAAAATGACCTAATATTTATAGTACTCTACATACTTCTAATTACTTTGAATATTTTAATTTACTTCATGCATGTAGTTTTGTATCCATTTAAACCAGAGGTCACAAACATAGGGTTCTTGCAAATAATATAAATCAATGAATCAGGACAGATGAGAGAGGCAATAAACCCTGGAGAGTTGCTAACTACTTCAACGAAGAAGCCACTTCAAAGACTCAGATTATTGTTGCTGAAGCAGAATAAAGATCCAGTGTTCCTTGATCTTTCATTTTGTCTAGGCCCAGCCAGAAATCAGGATGCTTTACACGCAGTCTCCTAACTTCTAAAACTGGTAACTGGCAACCTGCCCCTCAGATATCCTCCATTTTTTTTCATTGGGAGCCAATTTTATGGAAGTTACAAAACACCTATTCTTGTTACAGGTGAGGTGCCATTTTATTCATTTTGGCATATGCAGAGTTGGTACACTTAGAGTAAATACTCATATAGTCATTCAAATTAAAAAAAAAATTGAACTATGATACTGGCCAAACCAAAATTTATGGAGAGTAGGATTTAATCTCTGGTGTTCAGTTTAGGATCTCTGAATGAAGCTAATACCTCCATGAACTGTAAATGTTATTCAATTTAATTTTCAAAGCAAATGAGGTTTTTTTTATTTTTGGACTTTGAATCTTGGAGTGAACTATAAATGATATTGAAAGATCTCAAAAAATCCTTTAACATTGTTCTAAATTCTGTCAAAGCAAGTCCACTCTGACAAAAGCAGTTACTCTCAGCCCTATGACACCCAGGGTCCCCCATTAACAAACATTCTAATGCTAACTCTATCATCTTAGAATAAAACTCATAAGATAGCCTTGTATACCAACACATGTAAGTTCTGATATGATCAGTATAAAGCATAAACCCCAACATAAAGGAGAGATAAGAGAAAAAATAACATATTATATAGAATAGTAACTATTTAACTTATGTAGTTTGCATTTCCTTTTTTGAATTATAGTTTATCTACAATAATATATCAGTTTCAGGTATACTTCATACTGATTAAGTATTTTTGGAGATTATACTCCATTATAAATTTTCTTCTTTCTAAGCCTGGCTAAGGTTTATCAATTTTTTTTTAATCTTTTCAAAAAACTAGCTTTTGTTTCATTATCTTTTTTTACATTTTTAAATTTCTTTTCTATGTATTTCCTCTCTGATCTTTCTTAGTTCCTTTTTTCTTAGGTAATAAGTTAGGTTGTTTAAGACTTTTATTGTTTCTTGAGGAAGGTTTATATTGTTATGAACTTCCCTGTTAGAACTTCATTTGCTGCTTCCTACAGATTTTGGAAACTTGTGTTTCCATTTTCATTTGCCTCAAACTATTTTCTCTTTTATTTCATCTTTGATCCATTGGTTTTTTAGTAGTATATTTATTCTTTTTACAATTTTCTTTCTGTAGTTGATTTCTAGTTTCACACCATTGTGGTTCGAAAAATGCTTGCTATAATTTCTCTTCTCTTAAATTTGTTGAGGCTTGGTTTGTGACCTTATATGTGATCTATTCTGGAAGGCCGTTTCAATGTGCAGTTAAAAAGAGCATTTACTCTGCTGTGCTTGAATATAATGTCCTATAGATATCAATTAAGTCAAGCTGGTCTATTGTGTCATTTAAGACCACTATTGTCTTACGGATTTTCTGCCTGGATGATCTGTTCATTTATGTCAGTGGGGTGTTAAAGTCTCCTACTATTATTGTGGTATCATTGATACCTGTCTTTATGTCTGTTAGTATATGTTAGTGTCTTCTGTATATGTTAGTGAGTATAGTATACACTTCTTTTATTGATTCCTTTATCATTACGTATTGCCATTCTTTGTCTCTTGCTATGGCTTTTGTTTTAAAGCCTATTTTGTCTTCTTGAGTATTGAATATTGCCTTCTCATCATTTCCATCCTCTCACTTACAATCTGTGTGTGTCTTTAGCCCTGAAGGGAGTCTCTTGTAGGCAGCATATGGAAGTATGACTTTTTTCCAATCAATCATATTATATCTTTTGATCAGAACATTTAGCACACTGACATTTAAATTAATTATTGACAGGTATGGCTTCTTGTCTTTTTATTATTTATTTTCTGTGTTTTTTTGTTTGTTTGTTTGTTTTACTGTTCATTCCTTCATTTTTTTTCTCTCATTGTGGGTTGATGATTTTCTTTTGTAGTGTGCTTGGATTTCTTTCTTTTTGTGTTTTGTGCATCTGTTATAGGTTTTCAATTTGTGGTCACAATAAGGTTTATGTTGACCTACAAACCTCAAAAAAATATGTTGACTGAAAATTTTATCTACTTGATTTAAACTATTTAGTCATTTAGTCTCAAACATATTCTCAAACATCTACATATTACTCTCATCCCCCACATTTTTTGTTTGTGATGTCATATTTTATATTTTTATGTCTATCTCTTTACTGTTTTGTAGGAATAGTTGCTTTTACTTTTTTTTGTCTTTTGACCTATGTATTTAAGACCTATGTATTTAAGATTATTTAAATAATCTTCAATCCCTACTACATATCTGCCTTTCCTATTGGGATTTCCTATTTCTTATAGATTTTACTTCTCTTCCATTTATTTCTTATTATTTTATTTTTCTTATAGTCGATTAACAATGTTGTAAATTGTGCAGCATAGTGCCCTACTCCACACACACACACACACACACACACATACACACACACACACACACACACATTTTCTCTTCAGTTTAGAGAAGATACTTCAACATTTCCTTTAGAGTGGGTTTGGGTGTTGCTGCATTCATTTAGTTTTTGCTTGTCTGAGAATTTCTCTATCTTTCCTTCCATTCTAATAGATAATCTTCCTGGGTAGAAATTCCCAGGTTGCATGTTTTCCCTTTCATCACTTTGACTCTATCATGCCACTCCACTCAGGTCTTTAAAGTCTCTGTAGAGAAATGAGCTGATAGCCTTATGGGGATTTCCTTGTATATTTCTCTTTGCTTTTTTGTTGCTGCTTTTAGAATTCTCTTTAACTGTTGCCATTTTAATTATGATTTGTCTTGGTGAATGTCTTTTTGGGTTCATCTTATTTGGGACCCTCTGTGCTTCCTGTGCCTAGATGTTTCCTTCTTTAAGTTTGGTAAACCATAATAATTTAGCCATTATTTATTCAAATATTTTTCTGATACCCTTCTCTTTCTTCATCTTTTCTAGAAGCCCTTTAATGTAAATGTTAGCAGATTTGATATTATCCCAGAGATCTTATATGTTGCACTTTTTTTTATTTGTCTTTCTGTCTTCTGCTCTAATTGAGTGATTTCCATTATTCTATTTTCCAGATCATTTATGCATTCTAATCACATATATGTGTGTGTGTGTTTGTGTATATATATATATATATATGTATATATATATATACACACTCATATATATATGTGTAAATAATTAACATGACTATACTAAAAGATTTAATTCAACTATAATGGAAAAAATAAAAGTCATAAAAAATAAGAATAAATACAAATAAAAATAAAGTTATTTAACTAAAAAATAAAATAAAATAAAAATTGGCCATTCATATGTTAGCTACAAATAAAGATCAATAAAGTTCTGGGCACTGGTGACCTGAATTTCAATGCACTGTTCTCAGTAAAATATTTTCCAAAATATCAAATAATTATTTGTGGAAATTTCCCAAAATATAAATAAGGTATATTCATTTTCCTCTTGATTTTCACAGTTTTTGAAAAATGCAATGCATGTTAAAAAAAAATCAGGAAAAATAAGTTAGATTCTGGGCTCAGATAGCTGTTTACTTGACAAAATATTTGATTGATAGTTCTTACAAATTAAAGAAGAAGCTAAAGGGTCAAGATTCTAATCCTGACTCAATCCCTAACCCATGAAGTATTGGCAAGTCATTTAATAACTCTAGCTACCAAAATTGATTTAATTATTTTTAACTATCTTTAACTCATAATGTGTTATATTATTTCACTAAAGACTACATAAGCAAAGCGTCAATAACCCTATTACCTTTGGTTCATCAGAAGTGTATTTTCCCCAATAAAAATATTATTTAAAGGGGTTTTCTTAACTGAGATTTATATAAAATGTTAAAGACCTGACTTTTATATATAAAATACTTATTGCTTTTTTAAGCAAGGTTTTGTCCAACATATGTAGAGAATCCCTTAATCATTGAACTAACTTTTATTAAACTTATGTATTGTGACAGGTACTTTGCTAACCACTGGGGAGACATACTCCAATACTCAAAAGAGCTTTTAAGTAAATACTTTTTGAGGTAAATACTGTATGGTTTGTATATGCATAAAAATTTATAAATCAGTGTTGTGTAAGTTAAATGCCATGAGAAATCTATATATGGAGTAGAAGGGAACATGGCTCACTGAAGGGATTATATAAGGCTTTCTTGAAGAATGCATGATATCTCCCCACACAAAAGATGTTTTGGAGGGAGGGAAATAGAGAGAAATTATTACATTGTAGAAGAGATTTCTGTCAGAGGGACTAACCTTAAGAAAAGTAATATCTTGGTAAATAGCAGCAATTTACATATTTCCTTTAAGACAGAATATAGAAAGGGAGATAGTATGGGATAAGACTGAAAAGGTGAAGTATGATAAAATCATTAGTGGCAATAGGAGACTTCTGAATATTTAAATTCATAAGAGTGATATGAAAATATGTTTTTAACAGTACTTTAAAAATTGGATATTGTTAAGAGATCATGCAATCATAATTGGGAAGAAGATAGGTATTTTTGTAATATAGCGAGAATTGCAAAGAATTTACTGACATGTGCCTTATATATTCCCTTATTCTCTTTATGAAGGGTAACATCATGGAAATATGAAAAAATGTGATTTAAATTTCAAACACTGACTATAAACCTTAAAGTTTACAAATCCTAAGGGTTAGATGCCCTGATAAAGATACAAAACAGGAAAACACCTCCCATAACACTATCTTTCTCCAAATCTCTGGAAATCTACTTGGCCTCTTTCAGCAGCAGAAAGCCTCAATCTACGTGTTTCATGCAGAAGATATATGATTTTGCATTTGTTTATCCAATTTTCTTCGAGCTTAATCTGAATAGCTATCTAATTTATTCTCTGAGGATAGAGTAAAACAGCCTGTCTCTTTTCAGAAAATATGTGGACTGAATTATTTATTTCTAACTTCTTAAGAAGCTTATAAAGTGCAGGATGAAAGGTCAGAATTAATTAAGAAAAATGGTGTGAATTCCAACAGAAGAAATGTATACTAATTGGCAAAAAAACTGCTATAGCCATTACCCTATTGATATTCAGCAAAACTTGACTGGACTGAAAAAAGAATGTCTTGGTTTTAACAAGTTGTGTGTGATGATAATGTTGATCTCAGTGTGGAAGTGCATACAGTCTGTGAATAATAATATTTCTCAAGAGTGGCTCTCAATGATAGTTGTGTTTCCCTTCATTATCAAAGACAATGGAAAGCTACTCAAGAAACTGGCATTGGACCATTAAGGCCAGTGGACTCGGTTATAAGTGCAGAGGCAACATTAAGGAAGTTGTAACCAATACCTCATAATTCCCATGTTCTCTAAATAAAGCAACTTTAATGATTATACTTTTTATGCTAATAAGAATTTAGATCAGCTCCCCATCCATTAGAAGTGAGCATTTGTGCTGACTGCTGCTCTATGGGTTAATGCATGGTAAAGACTGAGTGCTGATTTGTGAATCAGAAAATATGGGTTCTGCCTCTCGAGAATTGAGTCTTAACTTTCTCTTCTCTATCTACATTTGTTCAGAGGGCATTTTGATTTGGATGTTTTGCAGTACTACTTCAAAGATGTATTAAAGTACTGCCCAACTTCTTAATCTTCTTTTTTAAACTGAATTTTACCTCCAGTTTCCTTGCAATTTACTTCATTTCAATAAGCATTTTTTACTAGTTATTGTCCCAGTTTGGAGTTATAAAGACATATCTGCAGGTGAATTGTCCTCAGCGATCTTATAACCAAAAAGAGAGAGACAGTCATGTAAAAACATGTGATACAACAGCTTAACATGCTACATCTTATGATAGTAATATATAAGACACTTCAGTCCATTAATCCTGTGAAAACTAATAAAGGCAAACCTCACTAAAATGGAGTCAGAAGTCTGGAAAAGGGAACTTGCAGACAATATCACTGGAGGTGACTTATAGGAAACATTGTCAGTTAAAAAGTCCAGCAGAAAAATCATCAGTCCAACAGAAAAATTATCAATCACACGCCCCAACAGGAAATGGTGTACATCACATCTCCCGTGAGAACCTGACTACCCCAGAAATTCAGCCAGTAATAAACTATCACCCTGAACTCTCAATTTTCTCCAGTAAACTTTCATTCAAAACAACCCCCCTCCCAACTTCCTCATTTTTCTCTGCAAAACAGCATTCCTCTTCTTTTTTTTTTTTTTTTTGTCTTTATCTTTTTAGGGCTGGACCCACATCATATGGAGGTTCTCAGTCTAGGGGTTAAATCAGAGCTATAGCGGTCAGCCACAGCAATGCCATATCTGAGCCACATCTACAACCTACACCACAGCTCATGGCAATGTGGGATCCTTAACCCACTGAGCAAGGCCAGGGATCAAACCCACAACCTCATGGTTCTTAGTCAAATTCATTTCCGCTGCACCACGACAGGAACTCCCACTCCTCTTCTTTGTTTGTTGGACTTGGCCTATGTTTTCTGCCCAAAGCTGTGGTTTTAGCTTGCTTTTCTCAAAGTGTAATTCTTGGCCATTGCCAAATAAGCCCATTTTTTTTTTTCTGGTAAAATGCTATTTTATTTTTAAAGTTGGCAACATTATACCCTATCTTGGTAATTTTCCCCTAAAATGTCAGTCATCATTCACTGGAATTAACAAAGCTCTAAGAGAGGAGAAATTGTGCTTGAACAGTGTAGGCAAATAAATATTTACGAAACAAACTTGTTGAATGCCTGGAATAGTAATCAAAACTTTGCAGGTACTGAATAAATATTTATCAAATGAATAAAATGTATTTCTTTTTATTCAGGGAATATACTTGGTCTCAGTTTTTTTCCCTTTTCTGATATTAAAGAATACAACTACCAAATGCATTGCATGTAAACAACTAGCATCTAATATAAGGGAGGACACATTTTTCTATAGAGTCACATTATACACATTTCCAGCTTTGTGATCCATACTAACAACCAATCAACCCTGCTATTGTAATGCAAACATAGCTATTGCCAGTATGTAAATGAATAAGTTAACCTGTCTTCTAAGAAAACTATTTACCAAAATAAATAAATAAATAAACCAGGCAATGGGTCTAATTTAGTTTTTGTTTGTATTTGCTGACTTCTGATGTAACAGCTATCTGAAGTTCAAAAACTATTTTAATAAATATTTTTAGTAGATTTGTATAATGTATCTTTTCTGTAGCACTTAGGTATCCAACGAACAGATCACAGAGCCTATTAGAACTGTTCAGGGAAAATATGTCAAACTCCAACTTCCATTTCTCCCAAGGTGCAACGTGCTGATTTCTAATCTTGGCTTCATTTTGATGCCGGTGTAATTTTCTCAGATTGGTGGCTGATGGAAGCAGCCTTCCCTCTCTCACACTTGTTATGGAGCCCAACCAAGCTAGTACTTCTCCCCATACAACAGGCCAATAAATTGAGAGATGAGTTGCTGGGCAAGGAATAGTGATTTTGTTTTAAAAGCCAGCACACTGAGAATATGGTGAACCAGTATCCCAAAGAACCATCTTACACAGGTTAGAATTCAGGCTTCTTTTATACTAAAATGGGAGGAAGTATTGTTAGTTGTTATAAACTTTTTGGTGTCTTCTTTCTTGGCTTCCTTGGCATCATTTTTCCTTGCAGCTGTCCATGTTGTAGGTCAGGTCATAGAGCTCTTGTAAGCGTTCAGAAAGACAAATGTTATTCCCTATTCCCTATTTTTTTAATTGAACTCTTTATTCTGAGATACATTCACTTGTAAGGAATATAGAGAGAGCTTCTATGGCTGCCTTACCCTTTCACCAAATGGGATCGTCTTGACAACTGTAGTATAATATCACAACCAGAATACTGACACTTGCAGTTAGGATATAGGACATTCTTAGGCACAAGAATTCCTCATGTTGCCTTTTAAAAACCACAGCTACTTTCTTTTCTCATCACCCTTTCCTTAATTCCTAACAATCATTAATTTATTTCCATTCCTCTAGTTTTATTTCAGAATTGGTATGTACATGTATTCATACACTATATATCTTTGGGGATTTAGTTTTCACTCAGTCTCTGGAGATTCATCCAGGTTATTGTGTTCATTAACAGTTTGTTCATTTTTGTTGCCAAATGTTTTCCATGATTTGGATGGATCACTGTTGGTTTAATCATCACCCATTGAAGAATATCTAAGTTATTTCCAGTTTGGTGGCATTACAAGTAAAACTGCTATAAGCATTTGTGTATAGCTTTCATTTCTCTAGGATAAATGCCTAAGAGAGCAATTACTAGGTCATATAGTATTTGAATGTTTAGCTTTTAAAGAAAGTACCAACATGCTTTCCAGTGGGGCTATACACTTTATGTTTCCACCAGCAATGCATGAGTGATCCAGTTTCCCTATGTCTTTGCAAGCATTTGTGGGATTATTTTTATTCTAGCCATTTTGGTGCTGGTATTTTATTGAGGTATTAATTTGTAACCCCTAATGGTTAATAACATTTAACACATTTTCTTGTGGTTATTTGCTATCTGTATACCCTTTTTGATGAAATATCTTTCCATTTTTTTTCCTCAGTTTCTGATCTGATTGCTTACGTTTTTTGCTTTTGAGTTTTGAGAGTTTTTAATATATTGCAGATATTAGTCTTTGGTCGCAGGTGTAGTACAAAAGTAGTTTCTCCACCAGCTTTTCTTTTCATTTTCCTAATGGGATTATTCATAGAATAAAATATTTTTATCTTTGATTAGGTCTAATATGGCAGCATTTTCTTTATAGATCATGCTTTTCGTGTCATGTCTAAGAAATCCTTTCCCACCCTAGATCCTAAAGATTTTTTTCTTATGTTTTCCCCAAAGTTTCATAGTTTTATGTTTTACATTTTTAGTTCATTGTAATATAAATTGTCAAGAAACAAGAGGGTTTTTTGTTTGTTTGTTTATTTGATCTTCTTGATGCTTTATTTCTGCCACGGTGCCATGGATGGATGTTCAATTGTTCCAACACAATTTATTGAAAAATCTATCTTTCCTCTATAAAGTTTCTTTTACAACATGGTCAGAAATAGGTTGGGGATATATCACATTTTGTGGTTTTATTTTTGGTTTCTCTATTCTGTTCCATTATCTATGTCTGTCTATCCTTCCACCAATACAAGTATTAATTAATATTTCTCTATAATAGTCTTAAAACTGGGTGGATGATTCTTTTACTAACCTTTTTTAAAATTGTTTTATCTATCAATATAGCTAATTCCTCTGGCTTGCCTATAAATACAGAATAATTTTTTTCTATGTCTACAAATATCTTGCTGAGATTTAATAGAAATGGGGTTTATCCTGTATGGCAATTTGGGAGGATTTATTTTTATTTTTATTTTTTTACTTTTTAGGGCTACACCCACCGCATATGGAAGTTCCTAGGCTAGGTCGGATCAGAACCATAGCTGCTGGCGTATACCACAGCCACAGCAATGCAGGGTCTGAGCAAAGTCTGCAACCTACACCACAGCTCATGGCAATGCTGGATACTTAACCCACAGAGCAAGGCCAGGGATCGAACCTGTGTCCTCATGGATGCTAGTCAGATTCATTAACCACTGAGCCATGACAGGAACTTCACTTAGGGAAAATTTATATCATTTTTATGTTACGCTTTACTATCCATGAACATAAACTCTTTCTCCATTTACTTAGGTATTCCCTGATATCTTTCATCATAATTTTATAGTTTTCAACAGACAAGTCCTAAATATGTTTTATTAGATTTACATTTAAGTATTTCATTTTCTGAGCAATTACAAATAATGCTGTATTTTAATTTCTGTGTCCATATGCTCATTACTACTATATAGAAATATAATAGATTTTTTGCATGTTTACCATGCATTCTATGATTTGCTTAACTCACTCATTGGTTCTAGATGTTTTTAAATATTCTTTGCAGTTTTTTTACATAGATAATCATGTCAGCTGCAAGTAGTGGCAGTTTTATTCTTTTCTTTCTAATCTATGCCTTTTATTCTCTCCTCTTGACTTATTACACTGGCTAAAACTTCCAACACAATGTTGAATAGGACTAGTGAGAGATTACTTTCATGCCTTATTTTCAGTCTTAGGCAGGCAGAGCATTCAGTCATTCATCATTAGCTATAATGATTACTGTAACTTGTTTGGCAGATTTTTTAAATCAAGTTGAGAATATCCTCTTCTATTTTTATCATGAAAAGATTTTGAATTTTGCCAAATAATTTTTCTGAATCAATTGATACCATGATGTGATTTTTCATCTTTAATCTGTTAATTGATTTTCGGCCTGATTGAGTGCCATATTTAACTGGACCCAACTGTACATAGTATTCTAATTCTTTCTGGTGATCCAAGATCCAAAAGGAAGTAGTGGTACCAATTAATTTTTAATAATTTATCAAAATTAGGAAATTTAATGGGGGAATTTAGAGCAGAGTAAGATTACTTTTTCTTACAGTCTTAGAAAAAAGTTCATGGAATTATATTCTGAAATGGATATGCGATGACAAATTTCAACTTGATATAAAGAAAGACAGAAGAAATTGAATGAATAAAGTAGAAAGTCAATATTTACTTTAAGATATGTCTTTGCTTGTCTGCTACTCAACATAAATTCTTACTTTCTTCATCTCATGTTTTCCTACTATCTTTTCAAGACTTTGCGCTAGATATCTCCTCTCACTTCAAACTCACTCTGATACACTAAACATTTTGATACTGGGCCTGGGACTCTGCAAACCATATTTCTCCTTTGTCAGCTGGTCTCATATTTGATTCTTTCAAAAAGAGGCACTAGAGGAAGACTCTAAAACTGGAGGAAGCAAAGGAGGTCACTCCTCATTTCTCTTTTCCTCCCAGTCTCAGCAGCATCATTTCATCTTCTCTTCTTCATCACCTAGTAACAGTCCTTTGCAAAAGCAACACTTGAATCCATAATACAATATTTCCAAATCTCACATAAGGAGGTCTCATTGCTCCCCACTTACATGTACCAGCTCCATTCTGGGATCCTCCTCACCTCAGAGGTATGGGCCCCAAGTCCACAGGACCCTCCTCCAACTCAGAGCTCTAGCACTAGCTATGCTAAACCCCATCCTCAAAGGTCTGAATTTTACTCCATGGGATACACCCCTCCTTCATGCTGCTAAGACATAAAAATTTCAGCCTCTTTCCTTTGGTTATCCAACCTTAGGAGTAGTACGTGATTCCTGGCAATGCTGCCACTATGATAACTTACAGTTTTCCTTTTATCTTTTTCATTATCTAGTTAACAACTTTATACCTGCTCAAATAATCAATGAGACTTCTCTCTCTCAAAATGACTCTGATGAATACAAAATAATCTGAGATCCAAATTTATCTTTGGATTCTTTGCTTAAAAAACATATTTTCTAAATAGAGCCTGGAAAAATTCATATCATTCATTTCGACTGTTCATTTACTCAGTATCCATTGGGTACCTATAATGTGTGAGGGATTATATTAAAGCTGGCAACACAAAGTGTAATATTCAGTTTTTCTCTCCAAGGAGCTCACAATGACATTGGGAGATAGAAATATAAATATATAATTTTAATTATAGAATTCCAAGTGCTATGATAAAAGATACAGATGTCAATGAAAAATTAATCAGTCAATCTAAGAAAGAAATGGAAAATTTTATTCAAGCCAAATTTAGACATTATAACCTGGGTAGGGCATCTCAGAAATCTCTCAGAACTGTTCTGCCTGTTTGAAGTTTTTTTGTCTGAAAAACCTTATATAAGGTTTTGAGACAGAGGGCAGTACATCAACTGATGTATTATTGACAGTTTGCATAATCCAGATAAGCATCATTGTATTGAATCTTTTGATACCTTACAAGATCAAGAAGAATGCTATCTTTTAAGGAGCTGTGGATGCTGGAAGAATGTTGCTCTTTATGGCTGAGCAGGTATTCCTGCCCATGGGGGAGGTTTGGTGATGCATAATGCAGATACACATAATGCAAAGTGAGGGAGAGAAGAAGCCAAAGGGAAGGGAAGATTTTTGATTCAGTTTATCTTGTTTTGCCATAAAAATATGACTTTTATTTCATATAGAGGTAGCATACTTTAGGAAGTGGTAAATATTCAGGGAGCTGAGGAGAAGTAGAGAATATGCAGCTGGTCTCATATTTGACTTTTTTACTCCTAGGCAGATGTAAGGAAAATTTTCTGTTTCCTTGGGAGTTTCTCAAGGAGACAGAAAATTGCTCATAACTATCTGGCATCAATGAATGATATTGGTAACCTGAACAAGAAATTGTGAGACTAACACTGAAGAATTCTACTAAATCATAGAGGCTCTTGTTAACATGCTGGAGAGTTTTTACTTCATTCTTTAGGCCAGACACATTTAAAAAACTCAATCACTGCAATCATTTAAAAATTGGGAGACTTCAATCCCTGGCTTTTCTTGAAATATCATACCATCTGGCTATCCTGGACCCACATTTCTGTACTGTGACAATTTCTGGAGCTGGATAATTGCTGCCTTCTTAACAAGGCATTCTTAAAAAAGAAGGACTTGCTTTTCAAGTGGCTAAAGTCTGCTTGCGGCTTTTTTCATTAAATTATTTACCTGGTTGACCTATGTATACATTTGGCATCCTGCTTCACTAAATGAGACCTGTTTAAGCAAGGAAATCCCATGATTAAAAGTAAAGTTTAGGGAGTTCCCGTCGTGGCGCAGTGGTTAACGAATCCGACTAGGAACCATGAGGTTGCGGGTTCGATCCCTGCCCTTGCTCAGTGGGTTAACGATCCGGCGTTGCTGTGAGCTGTGGTGTAGGGTGCAGACACGGCTCGGATCCCGCGTTGCTGTGGCTCTGGCGTAGGCCGGTGGCTACAGCTCCGATTGGACCCCTAGCCTGGGAACCTCCATATGCCGCGGGAGCGGCCCAAGAAATAGCAACAATAACAACAACAACAACAACAACAAAAAGACAAAAGACCAAAAAAAAAAAAAAAAGTAAAGTTTAAAAGAAAAAAGAATCACTGAAGGTAATATAGTAGATAGTAAAGAATGGATCAGAAGGCTACTTGGTGATGCTATCAAAGAATGATGCCTAAAGGCTTTAAGGAGGGAATGACAATGGGGTGAAAATAAATGGTCTAATTTTTTTTTAATGAAAAATTAGGAATAATAAGATCTTGGAAAGGGACAGATATGGGGCATGAGGGAGAGTAAAGACAAATGCATCTATTACTTCCAATTTTTCTGGCTTTATTGTCCAGTAGTAAGATGCCAAAAATATAGCAAGCATAATGGAGGAAAAGGACATTTGGGAAAGTTTAGATGTAGATGAATTTAATTTGAAGTGTCCATCAGATTTCCAGATGGAATGCCCTGTGGGCAGGTGAATATGAAAATCTGGAAATTGGCAGAAGACTTTGTCTATACCTAGATTTCTGAGACATCAACTCATGGGTGGTGTGAGTAAACCATTATTTAGAGTAAATATGCTATCTCTGTTTTTCATTTGTTTGTTTTTATTTTTGTCTGCTGTAATACACTACAATTAAAGGTGCCTAGCCCCTTCCCCCAAAATGGAAACATTTGAAGGTGTTACATAAGAAGAGATGTTTTTACATAGAGGGCATGGTTAACTACAAAATAGTAATGACAGACACACAAAGAGGTACAACAAAAGGTAAAATTTGTCAAGTAAATTCCAAAATATCTATTGGAGGTATAGAATTTTCCTGATGAGGAATTAAGTGTGCTACAATTTTTTTCTTCCACAGTTTTACAGAACATGAAATATATATATTTTCTTAATAAATATGAAAAAAGTATGAGATGACACCAATAACCAGAACTTTATTTTGAAACTCCTATATTTCCAAATTTATGTTCATAGTTTTAATTTTCCCAATAAATAAAATAATTATATCATGCCACCTTGTAGTTTGGTATTTAAGAGAAGAATATTCAGAATATCAGCCACTGTTTGCTAGTTCATGATTTTTACTCAGATTAGATATATTATCATACCCTATTTTATAAAATAATCTTATAATTGCATTTTTAGGCCTTCCATCACTCTACAGGATAGACTATCAGACACAGATAACAGAGTTTAAGAATCAAGAGAAATCACAGAGGGTATGTGGAATCCAGACACCTTAAGTGCACAGTCCTAGTTTACACAATGAATAAGTGTCAGAAATAGAACTAGAGGGGTTCCCATAGTGGCGCAGTGGTTACCGAATCTGACTAGGAACCATGAGGTTGCAGATTTGACCCCTCAGTGGGTTAAGGATCCGGCGTTGCCGTGAGCTGTAGTGTAGGTCAAAAACACGGCTCGGATCCTGCATTGCTGTGGCTCTGGCTTAGGCCAGTGGCTACAGCTCCGATTGGACCCCTAGCCTGGGAACCTCCATATGCCACGGGAGCAGCCCAAGAAAATGGCAAAAAGACAAAAAAAAAAAAAAAAAAAAGAAAGAAATAGAACTAGAAAGCATATCTTGTGTCAAGTAGATGATGATGTAATAGAAAAACCATTATACCTACTGCTGAAATTAATATATGAATAATTGATTCTTTGATTATATGATTAACAACTCTTCTAATCATTACCATTTGTGTGTTCCATCAAATTTTTTGATATTCTGACAATAACCTCTGATAAATATTTAATTTTATATGCACATGAATTCCCATTTCTCATCTTTTTTGATATGTTAATGTTTAAACTAGGTAAATTTCCAAAAATTTAAAAGTGACTACATTTCTTCCAATGATAGCTAACCAAATATTAAATAGTATTTAAATAGCATTAACAGATATAAATAATGAATAAAATGTACATTTAATAGACTCATAAATTCCCCAAAAGATCATTTGCAATTAGTTTCTGAAACTAGTTCCGCTTGATACTCCATACAAACCTTATGTAACTGTCTGGCTTGCATCCTGCACATTTTCCAACTATTTATCAGCTAAATCACACAAATGAACCCATTTTTAAGGAAGGAAATAACAGGAAATTTAATCGGATATATTACATTTTTGAATATACCAGTAAACCCAGCATATTTAAATACTGCATTTACAGTATACAGCCAGAACAATGACAAAATGAGTTGGAATATATGACTACCCAGGTGGATTCTATGTGATAGAATGAAGGGATTCCCAATTTTAAGTCCTCATAAAAAGTCTAGACAAGGTTCAACTATGAATTTAACTTTATTTCTTGAAACTTGACATGTCTGTATAAGTATACTGCTAGATATTATAAAATCCTTTTTAGATAAGGAAAGTAAACAAAACCATAGTTATTCTGAATTAAGGCAGTTTTGAAGAATATTAGACCCCTAGCCTGGGAACCTCCATATGCTGCAGGTGTGGCCCTAAAAAGCAAAAAAAAAAAAAAAAAGAAGAAGAAGAAGATGAATATAAAACTAAAGTCCATCACTGAAACATTCTATCCCTTTCAGGGCTTGGAAAAGGACTTATGTGGGTCTTCATCAAATGGGATTAGCTAGAGTTTGGGACCTAGAAATAGAAGCAAAGTCAGTAACATCCTATTTGTAGTGGCTGGAGCAGAAAGAGCAAAAGGAATAAATCTGGTTCAAAATTTTCAAGATAATCTGAGAAATCAAGATAATAGGTGAATCAATTGACTGAATAATTCTGCATAACAGCCAGCACAAAAAATTAAAATGTCCTAAAACGATCAGCATTTATTTAGCTCCAAAATCTGAGGGTTGGCTAGGTGATTCCACTGATCTAGACTTGAATCAACTGAACTCTTAAGACTTTTCTACAGCAGGCAGTCAGCTTAAGGCTGTGTGGTCTCCAATATTCCCTGCTTGTATGGCTTGTCTCTCTTGTATGTGGTCCTTTCACTGTTAGTTCAGATGTGTTCACATGGCAGGATCAGGGGTTCAAATGAAAGCAGAGCAAGTAGAGAGGAAGAAACACAAAGCATCTTGAGGCCTAATTCAGAATTGGCACATTATCAATTCTGTCACATTCTGTAGGCCAAACAAGCCACAAGTCCTATCCAGATTTAAAGGAAAAGAAAATAGATTCTACTTCTTGTTAAGGGGAGCTATAAACTTGCATTGTAAAGTGTATGGATTTAAGGAGGCCATCAATTCACACCATTGATAAATCTAAACATACCGTTAGAGAAGCTTGACAAACAGTAAAGATTGAAAATACGAAACAAAGCCAAATATCAAGAGCTGGGCAGATAGTAACTTTAAACATAAATATAATTCTGGATAATTAAAAACAGTTTACATAACCACAATTTACATGTATTGATGTTTCATTCCAAGAAGTGAAAATAACTCACTTCTAAAAGTACAAGTCTCAGGCAAATAACTAATCATAAGATGCTTGTTTATTCCAGGATTTCCTTTTTCTAAAAGATTTATTTAATTATATATGTATACAATGTTGTGATAATTTATTACTGAGGTACAACAAAGTGATTCAGTTATATATATACACAAAGTGATTCAGTTTTATATATATATATATATATATATATATATACACACACACACATATCCATTCTTTTTCACATTCTTTTCCAAAAAGATTATCATAGACAATTGGGTAGACTTCCCTATGTTATACAGCAGGTCCCTGTTGGCCAATCATTCCATATACCACAGGGTACATGTTCCATCCCAAAGACCTAGTCCATTCTTCAACTGACAACCTGTCACCTTTGGTAATGAAAAGTTTGTTTTTAAAGTCTGTGAATATGTTTCTATTCTGAAAAGAAGTTAATTTGTATTCTTTTTTTTTTTTTTTTAGATTCCACATATAAGTGATGCCATATAATGTTTTTCTTTGTCTAATTTACTTCAAGTATGATAATATCTAGTTATATCCATGTTGCTGCATTAATGCTATTGCATTATTTCATTCTTTTATAGCTGAGTAATATTCCAATGTACATATATACCACATCTTCTTTATTGATTCCTCTTAGTGGGCATCTAGATTGCTTTCATGTCTTGGCTATTTGAAACTGTGCTGCAATGAACATTGAGATGCACGTATTTTTTGAATTAGAGTTTCCTCCAGATATATGCCTAAAAGTGGGATTTTTTGGTCATATGGTAGTTCTATTTTTAGTTTTTTAAGGAAACTTCATAATGTTCTCCCAAACGGTTGCACCAGTTTACATTTCCACCAACAGCATAGGAGGGTTCTTTTTTTTTCCACACTCTCCCCAGCATTTATGGTTTGTTGATTTTTTGATAATGGCCATTCTGACTGGTGTAAAATGATACCTTATTGTGCTTTTGATTTACATTCCTCTTATAATTAGTGATGTTGCGCATCATTTCATGTGTTTTTTTAGCCCTCTGTATGTCTTTGGATAAATGTCTATTTAGATCTGCCCATTTTTTTATTGGGATTTTTTGTTTTTTTAATATTGAGCTGCATGAGGTATTTGTCTATTTTGGAGATTAATCTCTTGTTGATTGCTCTATTTGCAAAGATTTTTTTTTTCCCCATTCTGTGGGTTGGCATTTCAGGCTTTTTTTTTATTATTATACTTTTAAAAATTATAGTTGATTTACATGTTCTGTCAATTTCTGTTGTACAACAAAGTGATCCATTTATTTATATACACACACACACACAAACACACACACACACATACACACATATGTATATACATTTTTCCCACATTGTCCTCTATCATGTTCCATCACAATTAGATATATTTCCCTGTGCTGTACAGTGGGATCTCATTGCTGATCCACTCCAAATGCAATAGTTTGCATCTACTAACCACAAACTCCCAGTCCATTCCACTGCCTCTCCCTCCCCCTTGGCAACCACAAGTTTGTTCTCCACATCTATGAGTTTGTTTCTTTTTTGTAGACACGTTCATTTGTGCCATATATTAGGTTCCAGATATGTGATATCATATGGTATTTGTCTTTCTCTTTATGACTTACTTCACTTAGTATGAGAGTCTCTAGTTCCATCCATGTTGCTGCAAATGGCATTATTTTGTTCTTTTTTATGGCTGAGTTGTATTTGATTATATATATGTGTCACATCTTCCTAATCCATTCATCTGTTGATGGACATTTTTTAATGGTTTCCTTTCCTTTGATGTGCAAATCTTTTAAGTTTAATTAGTTACCATTATTTTATTTTTGATTTTATTTTCATTACTCTAGGATGTAGATCTGAAAAGATATTGCTGGTTTATGTCAGAGAGTATTAGGCCTATATTTTCCTCTAAGAGTTTCATGGTATCTGGTCTTATGTTGATGTCTTTAATCCAATTTGAGTTTGTGTGTGTGTGGTGTTAGAGTGTTCTAAAATTTCATTCTTTTTCATGTAGCTGTCCCAATTTCGCAGCTTATTGAAAAGACCATCTTTCCTACACTATATATTATCTCTTTTGTCATAGATTAGTTGATGGTAGATGTGTAAGTCTATTTCTGGGCTTTCTATGCTGTCCCATTTATTAATATTTCTAGTTTTGTGCCAGTATCTTACTGTTTTGATGACTATAGCTTTGCAGCATATTCTGAAGTCAGGAAGCCTGATCCTTCCAGCTCCATTTTTCTTTCCTAGGATTGCTTTGGATATTCAGGGTCTTTTGTGTTTCCATACAAAAAGGCAATCTGCAGATTCAATGCAATCCATATCTAAGTACCAATGGCATTCTTCAAAATATTAAATAGAACAAAACATAATAGAACAAAATATTAAAATTTGCATTCTGGGACTTTCAGTAATTCTCAGTTGGGAGTGATTTTGCTGCTCCCTGTCAAGACGTATTCAGCAATGTTTGAAGATATTTTTCTTTGCCACCAACTAGCCAGGGATTGCTATTGGAATTTTGTTGATAATAGCAAAGTTTGCTGCTAAATATTCCATGTTGCTCATGACAGTACCCTACTACGAAGAAAAAACTGGACTGATCCTCCCTCACCATAAAAAATTATTTTATTTTATTTTATTATTTATTTGTTTGTTTTTTGCTGCATTCAAGGCATGTAGAAGTTCCTGGGCCCAGGATCCAACCTGCACCATAGCAGTGACAATGTAAGATCCTTAACCTACTAGGCCACCAGGGAACTCCAAAAAATATTTTTAGTACAGAGTGATCCAGATTTCTTAGGCAGATTTAAAGATAAGGATTAAAGACATATATTCATACTGAGAGTTTATGTATACGTCTGAACTTAACCAATACAAACATTTATTAGCATGTCTGTAATCATAAAAGGCGGCAAATAGGAAAGGTTTCTGAGTGGCAAATAGTCATCAAATCCATGAACTTTTCTCTTAAGGACTTTGGAAACACACTCAGTTCTTCCTTTAAGCAAATGAGACAATTAGGTAACAGAATGGATGAAGTGGGAGAAACAGCTCCAAAGGAATTGATGGCTGAAGAAATACAATAAAAGTACAAAACCCTTGGATATTTTGCTTGAAAGATAAATATAATATTTAATCTCTCAATAGGCCCTGCCGATATTATTATGTCATAGTACAGTAGAAGTAACATCATGTAAACTATATGAGTTTTTCAAATAGATGATTTTTCTCCCTTTCAGTACCATTTAAAAAGGTAATCCTTTGTTTGAAGCCATTCCCAAATTTTTTAAGCTCTATTGTGTTTTCCTAAATGAAATTAGAAAACCTACTTTTACTTACTTCTCTGTATTAAAAAATTATAACACACACTAATACATTTACATATGACACACACATATATATGGCAAGTTTTTCTTTAAAAATTATATTAATTCTCAGTACAGACTTATAGATTTACTGGTAAAAATCTAACAAAACACATACTCATTATTCTAACAGTTGAATCCATGTCTTCACTTACCATGAATGTGCTAACATTTAATTAATGAGTTATAATGCCTTATTATAGCCCAGGATAATTATGAGAAAATATATGTGAAGTTGTCAATGATTGAATTACTTTAACAATTGCCGCTGGTCCCTTATAGATGACAATTCTTGACCCCAGTCCTTAAATATTGTCATTTGCTTTTCCTTGGTAACTTCAAAGCAGCTTGTAAAATAGAAACATTCAACATGAGTTTACATAACAGTGATTATTCTTTGGGTAAGTAATATAGTTCAAACTTCTTTAGCTATTAATTTATTAGTGACAATATGTTTTATTCAAATTACTGAATTTTGTTCTTAGAGATTTCTTCCAATTGTATTGAAAAGAACAATATAGATGATAATTTGGTTATATTTTGTCTTTTTGCCTTTTCTAGGGCCTCACCTGTGGCATATGGAGGTTCCCAGGCTAGGGGTTGAATTGGAGCTGTAGCTACCAGCCTATACCAGAGGCACAGCAATGCAGGATCTGAGCCGTGTCTGTGACCTACACCACAGCTCATGCCAATGCTGGTTACTTAACCCACTCAGCAAGGCCAGGGATTGAACCCTCAACCTCAGGGTTCCTGGTCGTATTCGTTAACCATTGATCCACGACAGAAACTCCCATTGGTTATATTTCTTCCTACAACCTGTATCTTTCTTCTAAAGGTAATTAAAAGGGAGATTTAGTAAGAAGGGAATATAAGACTATTAATTATTCAGCCAATACAGATTAAATATATTTGAGCCAGGCAATGATACTTATACACTCAAGAGACTCACAAAGAAAGAAAATATTACTACTTATTATTTTTAAAGTAATTTACATTATGCAGAAGAATCAAAAGGAATGAAACACCTCAAAGGCTTCACAGGAGCCCTGAAACTCATACACAGGTAGACAGACATACATGCATATGTGCACACATGGTTCCCGCAGACCAGGACTTCTGGAGATTTCCTACAATCAGGAGACTCCCTGCTCTGCTGCCTGACAAGAACCCAAGCTGAGCACATCAGGTTGTAATGATGAAGCTGCTCATTAACTAGCAGGTGGCTAAGTTAATTGATTTTAGAAGCAGTGTGGTCTAGTCAGAGTAGAAGATCAGACTTTGGAGTCAGACAGCTCTTCATCTGTAATCAGCCTAAATACTAAATTAGCTGTTAACTTATTTTGCGTCTTAGAATCTGTTTCACCAACTTCAGACATAACTTAAAAAATCACTCCTGTCAATGTTATCATAAGTCAAGATTTCTTCAAGAGTCATTTTTAGTTTTCCTTTTGCACCCTTGTTGATATTATTTTAAAAAGTTTTCTTGAGCCCAGAAATGAACTTTCTTCTCACAACTCTTAAGTAAAGTCACTCATCTGGAAAGAACCAAGTAGCTAATCATTGGTCTAAGCAAGTCTGGTAAGAAATATTGACCAACCTTTGGCCTCAACCCAGAAAGAACTGCGTCTGACTGCAGAACACCTCTGGAAGACTGCTTAGAAGGATCTCCTGACAGAGTGTTTTTCTGGGCACCATAACACAGCTGGAAAAATCTCAGATGAAAACATTAGGCAGCTTCAAGATTTGAGAAGCTGCCATTAAGATTAGTGTTGGTGTTTTTAAGAACTGTGCTTTAGAGTTAGTATAGCTACGCCCTCAGAAAGTTGACAGATTCAGAGGGAAACAGATGAACTACACTGGAGCACCAAGAAGGGTAAGGACCACCCTGTGGTATCAGGGAAACCTTCCTGGAGGACGAAATACTTGGACAGTGATAAAAAGATCAGACAGAATACAGAACGTGTCTTGGCAAAGCAAATAGCAAGAGCAAAGTCTATTTCCAGGCTATAAAACATCCAGAAGAAAATTACACAATAAATTTAGTAGTATTAAAAGATTTCTCAGTGCTGTTAGGAATTTCTCCCTCTTTCCCTGAAAATCTGACCCATCACTCCTATTTTCCCTTAGTTACTCCCTTCTTCATATTTAGGTCTTAAGTTAGGTTGCCAAATATTCAAATGGCCTTCATTTGAGAAGATTCCCTGACTATTCAAGTCTGAAATCTGGTCCATGTGTTTTCACAGCAACCTCTATTTATTATAGTATATAATATGATATATACTTCTGTATTTATTATATAGTATAATAATAACTTCTTTAATTTTCCTGCCATTCTCTAGATAATTAAGTCCATTTGGGCAGGGCCTCCATCTTATTTAACCTCACATTTTTTATACTTATGATTAAGTTTGAGGATTAACTAATGATATATATTATGCAGTCAGTAAATATGCTGAATAAACTAATGAATAGATGTATGGATATAAAATTCCATATGTATACCCTTATGAATCTCACTTTGCACATATGCATATCTACAGCAAATTTATTTCCTTTATTTTTAGTACCTCTAGTATTTATGGCATTTACTTAGTGTACCAAGTAGGAAATTAAGATATACAAAATGGGAGCTGCAAATGAGAGGCAATTATTGGAATTTCTTACTAGACAGATTCTTAGTTACAGAGAAGTTATTGAAATTGTGTAAGATCACTATTCTAGTTTGAGGATTAAACTGTTGTGAAATTGAGGTTTTACAAATTTCCTAACTGAGCTCCACATTCACTGTGTGGCTGGCATCAGGGTTTTTAAAGGGTCCTGACTGCATCAAGGTGATAAATTTAGACATAGGGACTTGAGTACATGAGGTGTCTTCTTTTCCTCTCTCCTAACACCATAGCATCAATGAACTAAAACTATATATAATCAAGTAAGTTGATTACATTCTTACTGCCTTTCCTATTTTTAATTTCATTGCTTTGGTCTTGTCATAAGATATGAGTCTATTTCCAAGGTGCTCTACTACCTGAAACATCTAAGAAAAAACATGGTGACTTTCTTTGTAATACTATAAACAAGGGTGTCTCACTTAATAAGTTTCCTTTCCCAGAAAGCTGACAGTCACCATGGTTACCAGGCAACAGCCCATTTCTCATAACCAACGAGTATCATGTCACACATCATAAATTGAAGAAGTTTCAATATACTGCTCTCCACAAGGATGAACAAAGACTTATAAGTGACAGTGATAAAAGTTTGGCATCAGGTGTGGGTGAGAGGACTCAAATGAAGGATAATAAATAGATCATCTGGCAGACAAGTGGAAGGAATGGTTTTTGACTCTTCCCTCATTCTAACTGAGGATCTGTAAGCAGTGTTTTGTCAACCCTAGAGCTCAGCTCTTCACTTTGTAGCAAGGATTCCTGACAGAGGACGAACCACCAACTATCTGAACAGCTGTGAGAAGTTCTCCTGTTAGCCTTGAGTATATGATTTGCATTGAATGACAAAATTTCTAAGTATCAAGACCTTCATCATTTCTCCTGGGTACTATATTCTGATGATTAAGCAAAATGGGGTACAGTTCTTACAGCATGGCTCATTTGTCTAGTTGCTGTGCCCTGTGTACTGTATTAATAGAATATTGAAGAGGAGAGGCCATGCCCTCCCCCAACAATACCCCAGAGCTTTTCAGCTCAGAAGTAATCTGCTTTTTATGCCTAAAGCTATACATAGACTATGTGAAACACGTTCTATGTAGTCCCGAGTAGGCAGCCAGAGAATTGGTAAGCCTCAGGAAATATGTCTCTGGAAGTGATGGGAGCTGTCCAAGAAGTATTGGGTAATATTTTTATGTGGAATAAGATTTTTCACCCTTTATTTTACAAAGTGCAAGAAATCACTAGGAAAGAGACCGTATGACCATAGTGAGAGTACTTAAGAAATTAAAGTCAGGATTTCCTGATATGGTGCAGTGGGTTAAGAATCTTACTGCAGGCAGCTTGGATCTCTGAGGAGGTGTGAGTTTGATCCCTGGCCCAGTGCAGTGAGATAAAGGATCTAGCATTGCTGCAGCTGTGGTGTATGTTGCAGCTCTGGCTTGATTCAATCCCTGGGCTGGAAACTATAGTTTCTACAGTTTCTATAGGCCTTGGGTGCAGCCAATTAAAACACACACACACACACACACACACACACACACACACACACACACACACACACACACACACACACAGAACCTCTTAAAGTCAGAGTAATTAGTTTGGGGTCTTATCACCAATATGTTCTGATTTAGGTTAATGATTCTGGGCGACAAATGTAAATTCTCAGTCCAGTTGCCCCATTTGTCAAGTTCTGATAATAATGCCAAATTTTAATAGTGCTTTTAGCCAGATCAGAAGGAATACAGAGTCTCCTCCATTTAAGATATAGGGAATCTGATGAAAAACACAGGATAATAAAAATGGCATCACTAATAATAAAAATAGTCAGTGCCTCCTTGCCTGCCTGCTTGCATCTCTCACAAGCATCCTATCCTAACAAATCTACTTCTTGACTATCACTTTGTCTCTTTCTGAATTCCTTCTGCATGGAAGCATGAAGAACCTGGACCTCAGTGAGTCCAGGCACCTGATGAATGATTTTAATTTAAAACTGTAGTTTAAGTCCCAATCTGCCTTTAGTCTGGGTTTGAGTCCCAGCACGTGGGTTCAATGTCCCAATCTGAGTTTTGGCTGGGTTTGAGTCCTGGTACGTGGGTTCAAGTCCATGTTCTGGCTTTAGGCTAGGTTCAGGCCATTAGTGCTGTCAGTTTCAGCTGGCAGATCATGAAGGAACAGTGATAAGACAACACAATGTTAACGGTTATGTCTTGGCCCTAGAACAGCAGCTCCAGGATGGAACTCAATCTCTACATTCTTCTCGACTCTGAAGTTTTTCTATATTCTTCCCTACTCTATTCCTTTCTTTCTCCTATTAACCCCAGAAGACCTGTGTGACCACCAAGGTATAATTTTTATTGCCCCAGTCCTTGCAGGTGCTAATGCTTTATTCCCAGTTTGCAGCCAACCCTTGTGGGTGCTAATGCTTTATTTCCAGCTTACAGCCAGACAAACTCCCACCCATAGTGGACACTGTTGGGGACACCATCTGTCGGCAACCTTTGGGCTCTAAAACCTGGTTGGGAGACTACTTTGGAAGGGATAACATCTAAAATAGGAAGTGTAATCTTGACAAAATTGTGTGGTGGGTTTTGACATGAGTGGAATTTATTTTTTTTATTTTTTTGTTTTTTTGTCTTTTGTCTTTTTGTTGTTGTTGTTGTTGTTGTTATTGTTGCTATTTCTTGGGCCGCTCCCGCGGCATATGGAGGTTCCCAGGCTAGGGGTCCAATCGGAGCTGTAGCCACCGGCCTACGCCAGAGCCACAGCAACGTGGGATCCGAGCCGCGTCTGCAACCTACACCACAGCTCACGGCAATGCCGGATCCTTAACCCACTGAGCAAGGGCAGGGACCGAACCCGCAACCTCATGGTTCTTAGTCGGATTCGTTAACCACTGCACCACGACGGGAGCTCCCATGAGTGGAATTTAGATAACACAGGAGTTAGAGAAATCACATCAGGTTTGGGTCTGAGATGGGTTTGGTTGCATCAACCCAAACCACCACCCAGGTGAGAGCCCCTCCTCTAGCCAAGGCTATTGACAGAGCTGGGGTTAATAAGAGGTCCCCTGAATATTTGGAAACTTTTTCTTTATATCCTGAGTTGCCTGAGGGGCCCATGCTTAGCCCAGCTAGTACTCACAATGTTTTAAATGACCAACCAACTGCCCCTACAGTTTTGCCTCTGAGAGAAATTCCTGATGGAAATCAGGGAGCAATTAGGGTCCATGTACCTTTCTTAATGTCTGATCTAAGTAAGGCAGAGGACAAGTTGGGAAGTTTTACTGAGGATCCTGAACTCTTTAAAAGGGGTTTACATGACTAGTGAGATCTCTTTATCTCAGCTGGGGGAATTTACAGATCTTACTCTCCTACTTCTGCACCCCTGAGGAAAAGCAGCATGTAATACTGGCAGCCAGAGCCCATGCAGACCAACTGGAAGCTCAGGCCTGACAGGGCATCGGGTGGGGAATGATGCTGTTCCTTAGGCATATCCACAGTGGAATTACCAGGTGAATTCTATTGACAGAGATAGACAGGAACATATGATAATTGTTTAATAGAAGATATGAATAAACTTAGAGTAAAACCTATAAATTATGGAAAGGCGAAAGAGGTTCAAGAGGGACAGGATGAAAATCCTGCAGTCCTCCAGGGGAGACTAGTGGAGGCTTTTAGGAAGTATACAAATGTGGATGCCTCCTCCCCCAAGGAACAGGCCCTTTTGGCTATGCATTTCATAGCCCAGTCTCCCCCAGATATCAGGCACAAACCCTAGGAAGCAACTGCTATTCCTCAGACTCCAATGAACGATTTGCTCCAATTGGCTTATTTGGTATTCAATAATAGGGTTGTTGCCTAAAAGGCTGACCATACCCAGGGAAATATTCAAAAGGCTCAAATGATTGCAGTGGTTTTGTCTGCTCAGAGACCACCAATGGGGAGGCTGTATTTTCTGGGCCAATCTGGCCCTGGCAGATCACTAGGCCCATGGGTACCCAGACAGGACCAATGCACCCTGTGCAGACAAAAGGGGAACAGGAGAAAAGATTGCAAGCAGCCAGGGCATTGGAAGAGGGAATGCCCCAGATGACAGAGAGCAAGAGGGGCCTCTCAGCCACTGATGGTTTTGCAATCAGAAGATTGCGAGTGCCCAGGGCTGAAAGCTCCTCTGCCTAGAGATACCATCTATATGGCAAATGCTGAACCTCAGGTGGTCATTGATGTGGTGGGATACTTAATAGAATTTCTTGTAAATACTGAAGCAACTTTCTAAGTCTTAACCAAAAGGATTGGAAATCTTATTAATCATAAGGTGTGAATAATTGGGCTGTCAGGGAAGAGGCAAGGACACACTTTCCTGGAGCCCCTCTTGTGCAACATCAATAGCAGCTGTTTACACATTGCTTTCTGTTTGTGCATTATTGTCCCATTCCTTTAATAGGAATAGATTTATTAACTAAGTTAGGGGTCACTCTGTTTCTCACAGAATAGGGAACCACCCTCATCACCAAATGCTTTTAACAGAAAACAGAGAGGAACCGACTGAATCTGAAGTTGAGGTAGAAGCCTTAGTGGACCCTGGAGTGTGGAATATCGAGGTTCCAGGCTTGGGCAAAGATATCCAGTTGAGACCTGGGCAGGAATACACCTGAAAAAGGCAGTCCCCCTTAAAATAAGAGTCAGAGGAGTGTATTGTTAAGATCATAACTCATTTATGGCGAGTGGATTCCCAAAGGTGAGGTGTCACCCAGGGACCAGGAAACCATGGGAGTTGAGGGACCCAAAGGAGACAACGGTGCATCTGGTCCCCAAGGTTTCTTTCCAAGGTCTCCCTGGTGAGCCTGGGTCCTCAGGTCCCATGGGTCCCTGTTGTCCCCCTGACCCCATTGGCAAGAATGATAAAGTTGGAAAGTTTGGTGGCCCTATTGAAAATGGATCTCTTGGTCAGATGGGCCCCCATGGTCTGCCTAGTGAGAGAGGTCACACTGGACCCACTGACCCTGCTGGTGCTGTGGAAATGATGATGCTACTGGTGCTGCTGGACCCCCTGGTCTGATTAGCCCTAGTGGTCCTCCTTGGCTTCCCTGCTGCTATTGGTGCTAAAGTGAAGCTGGTCCCAGAGGATCCCCTCTGGACATCAAGCACCAGCAGCTCCCCTGGTCACAAAGATAAGAGCAGTGAACCTGGCAGCAAAGGAGACACTGGCACCAAGGGAAAGCCTGGCCCCACTAGTATTCAAGGTACCACTGGCCCTGCTGGAGAAGAAGGAAATCAAGGTGAACCTAGACCTGCTGGCCTGCCTAGGTCCCCTGGCCAGTGTTGTGGACTGGGACTAGGTGCTGATAGAGAGCCTGGAAAAGCTGGGGAACTGTTCCTGGACCCCTGGCACTGCTGGTCCTATTGGCAAAGATGGAGAAGCTAGAGCTCAGGGACTTCCTGGACTTACCAGCCCCACTGTAGGCAAATCCAGTGAACAGGATGTTCCTGGAGACCTTGATGCTCCTGGACCCTCTGGAACAAGAAGTGAGAGAGGTTTCCCAGGTGAGCATGGTGTGCAAGGTGCCTCCCACCACCATTCTGCTGGCTTTGCTGTCCTCCCTGTTGCTGATGGCCAACCTGGTGCTAAAGGAAAACCTGGTGATGCTGATGCTAAAGGTGATGTAGGTCCCCCAGCCCCATTGGTAATATTGGTGCTCCTGGACCCAAAGATGCTTGTAGAAGTGCTGGTCCTCCTGGTGCTACTGGTTTCACCATATGCTGTTTAATCTCTAAAGTGGCTGGGAAAATTATGTTAACCAGAGCAACATTGGAGTATAGCCCTCCCAACAGAAAAGGGGCAGGTAGCCAGGTGTTTTATTCCTTCCCTAGGCAGGCCTATGACATATCTCAGGAGGAAGTAGTTACTGAACTGTCAGTACCCAATATATCCTTTAAGCATAAAGCGGTAAAACACCTGGAGGGGAAATGATATGGATGGAGTAGGCACAGGTAGTTGTAAAAGTCCCAATAAGAGATCATAGATGGAGAGGGAAACTTAGGGGATTTGGAGAGATCACTGTAAGTTAATAAATTTCTCAAAAAAAGCTGTCAAAACAAGGCTGGCTTGCTTGATTAGTGGAAGTGTGAGAATTGCCTCAGGTCATTGGGTTGGGGATGGGATGAGGCCTGAATTCAGATTCAGACCAAGGGCAGGAGTTTGAAGACCACCCTTCTGATTTGAATACACACCTTACTGGATAAGGAGAAGCTTCAGAAAGGAAGAGGCAGTCTTTTCTGACCCTCACTCCCCTTGGATGATAAAACTGAGCCCACTGGATCCTCTGGGCAGAGCCTCCTTACCTGCCTGCTTGCATCACTCACAAGCCTCCTATCGTAATAAATCTATTACTTGCTTATACAAAAAAAAAATCCCTAATAATAAAAATAGATTTATGGCACTCATTATTATCAGCAATATTGTGTGCTTTAAGTACATGACTTGGGAGTTCCTATCATGGTTCAGTGGAAACAAATGTGCATATCATCCTACATGGTACCTACATGGTACAATCCCTGGCCTCACTCATTGAGTTAAGGATCCAGCATTGCCGTGACTTGTGGTGCAACTTGCAGACATGGTTCAGATCTGACACTGTTGTGGCTGTGGTGTAGGCCAGCAGCTACAGCTCCAATTCAACCCCTAGCTGGGGAACCTCTGCGGCTGTAAAAAGCAAAAAAAAAAAAAAAAAAACAACCAAACAACAACAAATTATGCTTTATTTTAGTCTCATGACAGATAAAAAGGTAAAATTCCACAGTTTCCACTGTTTTCCCTCTGTGCACTTAACACCCACACCTCAATTCTAGTCACCAATGTGTGGGTTTTTTTCCCCCATACCAAGTAATTCTCAGATACAAGATGAGTACCCTCAAATTTAGCTCAATTCTGAAACTATTCAACAGAGTCAATGTCAGATCCTCTGGTTAAGGTCTCAGTCCCACAAAACTTTCCCCACTTCAGATATCAATCATGTTTCAGAATATCACTTATGTTCCTGAGTATACGTAAGTGGGAAATTCGCATATGCCTTCGTGGTATTTAATCACATGCTAGAAAGTCTTGCAGAATTCAGAAAAATGGTTCATTGAGTGGATTGTCAGTTTATTACAAAAAAATATAATTCAAGAATAGCCAGATGGAAGAGATGCACAGCACAAGTTAAGAGGGGAAGGATGCAGAGCTGCTGTTCTTTCCCTAGCAAGCCTCCCTCCCAGTACCTCCAAGTGTTTAAGCAACCTGAATGATCTCCAAACCCCATAGTTTTTGGATTTTTATGGAGGTTTTATTATGTAGGCATAAGTTTTATTAAGTCTTTAGCCACTAGTGATTAACTCAACATCCACCACCAGCTCCTCCACTCTCCCCTCCCCAGAGATCAGGGGTTGGACTGAAAGTTTCAACCCTATAATGGTGATTGGTTTTCCCAGAAGCCATCTCCAATCATAAGTCCATCTGGGAGTCCCAAATCATCAGCCATCTCAGCATACAAAAAAAATTGCTTTCAGCGGTTTTAGGAGCTGAATATCAGGAAAGAGGGAAAAAGACTTAGTATATAATTCTTATTACAGACCACAACAATGCTTAAGGAGTTTGTACTAGTATTACTGCCAGATTATAAGTCAGGAAACTGAGAAACAGAGTGATTAATTAATTTTTCCAAGGTCTACATGTCAGTGGATAGCAGACATTTGAATCCAAGCACTCTGACTCCTGAATCTGCACATTATTGCAGATAATTTGGGGTACATAATTTTTGCCTTCAAAACTTTTTATAATTTTCTTTTAAGCTGCATTCTTTATAGGTAGATAGAAGATAAATTACATTTTATTGTGATAGATTATTCTATTTTTTCTTTTCCCTTGGCTGACATATAATATCTATAGGCACACCTTTTTTATTGCATTTTGCTTTATGGTACTTTCAGATATTGTATATTTTATACATTGAAAGTTTGAGGCAACTCAGAATCAAGCAAGTCTATCAGCACCATTTTTTTTTCCAACAGTATTTACTCAGTTTAGGTCTCTGTGCTGTTTTGGTAATTCTCACAATATTTCAAATTTTTACCTCACTATTATATTCATTATGGTGATCTGTAGTCAGTAATATTTGGTGTTACTACTTTGTTTGTTGTTACCAAATAATACCATGAACTTAATAATTATTGTATGTTCTTACTGTTTCACTGACCTCCATTCCCCATCTCTCTTCCTCTCCTCTGGCCTTCCTAGTCCCTATTGAAATAAAGAAAATTAATAACTCTAAAAAAAAAAGAAAAAAGAAAATTAGTAACTCTAAAATGGCCTTCAAGTGTTCAAGTGAAATGAAAAAATAACATGCCTCTCTCTTTAAATCAATAGCTAAGAATATTTAAACCTTGTGAAGAAAGCATGTTGAAAGCCAAGATAGACCAAAAACTAGACCTCTTGTGCCAGATGGTTAGCCAAGTTGTGAACACAAAGGAAAAGCTAAAGGACATTAGAAATTCTACTTCAGTGAACATTTGATTGAAAAGAAGTTGAAATAGTCTATTGCTGATATAAACAAAATTTTAGTGATCTGGATAGATCAAACCAGCCACAACATTCCCTTAAGCCAAAGCCTAGACTCATGATTTTCTTTAATTCTAGAAGAATAGGAGAAGTAGGGAAGCTGCAGAAGAGAAGATTGAAGTGATAAGTGATTGGTTCATGAAGTTTAAGGAAATAAGCTGTCTCTGTAACATAAAAGTGTAGGGGGAAGGAGACATTGCTGATATAGAAGCTGTGGCAAATTATATAGAAGATCTAGCTAAGATAATTAGTGAAGGCAGCCACACTAAACAACAAATTTTCAGTGTAAACAAAACAGCCTTCTATTGGAAGAAGGTGCCAGTAGGACTTTCATAAGCTAAAGAAGAGAATTCAATGCCTGGTTTCAAAGCTTGAAAGGATGAGCTGACTCTCTTGTAAGGGGCTAATGCAGCTGGTGACTTGAAGTTGAATCCAATATTCATTTACTATTTTGAAAATCCTTGGGCTCTAAAGTATTAAGTATTATTTTAAATTTATTCTGCTTGTGGTCCAAAAATGTAAAAACAAAGTTTGGGTACATGTACATCTACTTATAACATGGTTTATTGAGTATTTTAAGCCCACTGTTGAGAACTACTCTTCAGAAAAAAGACTTCTCTCAAAGTATCACTGGTCATTGACAATAAACCTGGTCACCCCCAAGATTCTGATGGAAATGTATAAGGAAATTAATGTTTTCATAACAAAATATACATTCTGTGGCCATTGGATCAAGAAGTAATTTCAGCTTTCAAGTCTTATTATTTAAAAAAAAATACAATTTGTAAGGCTGTATCTGCCATAGAAAGTGATTCCTCTGATGGATCTATGTAAAGTAAAATGAAAACTTCCTGAAAGGATTCACCATTCTAATGCAATTAAAACCATTCATGATTCATGGGAAAAGGTCAAATATCAACATTAACAGAAGTGTGGAATAATTTGATTCCAAGCCTCATGATGAACTTGAGGGGTTCAAGATTTCAGGGGAGGTTGGAACCTGAAGATGTAATTAAATTGCTATTATCAGGTAAAACTTTAATTAATGAGACATTGCTTCTTATAGATAAACAAGGAAAATTGTTTCTTTAGAAGAACTCTACTCCTGATGAAGATACTGGGAAGATGTTATTGTTGAAATAAAACAAAGGATTTAGAATATTACATATACTTAGTTGATAGAGAAGTGGTGCAGGGTTTGAGATGATTGACTCCAATTTTGAAAGAAGTTCTATTGTGGGTAAAATGCTATCAAACAGCACTGCATGCTACAGAGAAATAATTCATGAAAGGAAGAATCAATCAATGTGGTAAATTTATAGTTTTCTTATTTTATAAATTGATGGAGATATAGAATGAGATTAATGTCACTGAATGTATAGTATAGTGTAAACATAATTATCATATACACTGAGAATCCAAAAAAAAAATGTGTGACTTGAATTGTTGCAATGGTCCCTTTACTGTGGTGATCTGGATTGGAACCTTCAATATCTCTAAGGTATGTGAGTACACAATTTAATTTTTTTTACCTTGAAATAATTTTAACTTTACAGAAAGGTACAAAGATAGTAGAGTGTTCCCATATTACTTTCACTAGTCCCCTTAATATTAACATCTTATATAACCATGCATATTTGTCAAAACCAATTGATTATTGCAATAATGTTAACTATATACATACTTTTGATATTCATTTATCTATTGATGGAGAAGCCAAGCAATTCCATTGTTGCAGAAATATGAACTTAGGCAAGTCTATCTGGAAATTTTTCTCTGAAAAGCAAATGGAGATTGCTTTAGGAACTTGGATTCTCCCATCTTACCTAATGAAATCTCTGCTGATAACCTTTAAATGTTTATTATTAATGATAAGAGAAAGATGAATATACTTCTGTGGCTCTTATAACCATTCTTCTAGATGTACTCCTGTGATCTAGGAATATGTTCTTTCAAGTGTTTCTCCCAAGGCATAGTGAATAGCTCTTCCATGTCTGAGATCCTTGACAAGGACTGGACTGTGTATTATCTGCATGGCCCCATCAACCCAAAAGAATGTAACCCCTATAAAAGAGATCCTGTATCTATGACAGGATTCCCTCATGAGCTACAATATGCCTGCTGCATCCATAAACAAAGGATATTGCAGCCCTCGAGCCACTACATTTCAGCCACCCTGATAGTGAGGCCTGAAGGGGCACAGGGCAGAAGTATGATGCCCCCTCCATCTAGCAGTCAACTGCTACAGCTATCCACATGGTGCACCATGGATAGACCAAGGATGAAAAAGCAAAGGATACTGGCCCCAGAGAGCTCAAGTGCATAGCAGAGAAATAACTTCAGTGAGCATAGACTGCTGCATCTTCCCATACGTAGAAAAGCACTAATTCCTGAACTTGAGATACCTGGTTTTCTTTTAGTAACAGTAATTTTCTTATGTTCCAACTACCCGGTCTTTTGTTGCAAAAACTTTACATAACCTGGCTCCCCCCTCCTTGCCTCTTCAGAACAGTTTATTAGCATTATCTGAGGTGCTATGTTTCAAGTTTGAAGTCTTCAGACTCTCAAATTTTGGTTGTGCCTTTTTTTTTTTTTTCAGTAGACAGCCCTATTTCATGAGATTGTTATATGGATCAAATACGATGCTTTATGCAAATGCACATTGTACTATGCCTTCTTTTTAGTAATTGCTCAGAAAATTACTGAAATCTACATTTAAAATGCCTAAGAGAAAAAGATCTTGATGTTATGTCTTTCCTTCTCAAAGTGTAGTACAAAGACTAGCAACTTGGGCAATTAGTCTATATGCAGAATCTCATGCCTACTCCATATTTACAAAATCAGAATCTGCACATTAAAAAAAAAATCTCAGATTATTTATATACACATTAAGATTTAAGAAGCATGGATATAAGTCACCCTCTTACATTTCCACACATGCTTTTATTTTTATGAATTCCCACCTCTACCCCCCCCAACATAAAATCATCACCCATTATCTTTTGACTCTTCTTTGCCCCAATTAATTCTCAAGACAACTCAAACCTACAGCTAGTATCAATTGCACTCCAGCTTCTGGATAGATTCCACCAGTATCAAAGACCAGCAGGAAGTAAAAAGGGCAAGAGAAAGATGCCAAAAAGATCCCATATCTTTTTCCCAACCCCACTATTTTGAGCTGCAGTTTTGACAGTAGCTGCTTCTTAGACAATCCCTAGCTTCTCTCCAGAATTAGAGACCTGAATTGGGTTCAGAATCATGACTTCCTCCCCATAAGTCTTCCCATCCTGAGTGTCATTCTTACTAGTGCCTGAGAGCTTTCTCAACCCTATTGATTTTCTTACCTTTGTCCAGCCTCTGGTATTAGTTACATCATTGAAATATTTTTAGAAAATTTATTCTGGGTGCATCACATGTTTCTTGCCATGATCATGATTCTTATATACTCAGAATTGATAAATTTGGACTCTCTAAATTTCTAAAAATTTGTGTGATTTTATGTTCATTTATATATCCAAATGATAAGCATAATATTCTAATGCTTTGAAGTATTAATCAGGAATATGTATATACATCTTCCTTAGAGAGCAGACTATCTGAATTGTTATATGGTTAAGACTTGTTATCTCAAAGGAAAGGGAAGCATTTAAAAAGCCTGTTTCAGGAGTTCCTGCTGTGTCCCAGTGGTGGTAAAATGGACTAGTGTTCATGAGGACTTAAGTTCAATCCCTGGCCTCACTCATTGTGTTAAGGATCCTGAGTTAGCTATAGTGTAGGTTGCATACCCAGCTCAGATCTTGCATTGCTGTGGGTATGGTGTGGGCCAGCAGCTGCAGCGCCAATTCGACCCCTAACCTGGGAGCCTCCATGTGCCACACCTGTAACCCTAAAAAGACACACACACAGAGAAATAAAATAAAAAATAAAAATCCTGTTTCTTCCTTACAGGACCCGATGTTTTTCCCAATATTGACAATGTCCTTCCCTATCTAATTTATTTAGCTGACCCTACTTGTCCTAAGCAAAGTAAGTTGTATCAAGAGCCTTAAAAGAGTTCATCCCAAGATATACATTTCTATGAAATTTAAGTTAAGGTAATACAAATCTTTATTATATAACAGGATATTTTTGCAACACTTTTAAAATAAAACATAAAGAGTGCCTTAGAGAAAGAAATGATTGTTTGTTAGATCTACACAACAAAATATTAATAAGCTATTAAAAATGATCTTTTCAAACTACATTAAATAGGATACCTATATATGTTAACATAGGTGTCATTCTCTATTGATGTATATACATATGTGTACATATGCATATACAAATATAAATATATACATACTGAGGGAAATAGAAAAACACTTTCAGAAATATACTCAAATGTTGATGATAATTATCCATATACTCCTCTTTCTTTCTTCCTTCCTTCCTTCCTTTCTTGTCAGTTTTTAGTCCACCCCCAGAGTATATTGAAGTTCCAGGCTAGGGGTCAAATCAGAACTACAGCTGCCTGCCTACACCCCAGCCACAGAAACTGGGATCCAAGCTGCATCTCTCACCTACACAACAGCACATGGCAACACCGGATCTTTAACACACAGAGTGAGGCCATGGATGAAACCCACCTCCTCATGGATACTAATCAGGTTTCTTACACCTGAGCCACTATGGGAACTCCTCTTTTTCCTTTTTCAAACTATAGCTGATTTACAATGTTGTACCAATTTCTGCTATGCAGCTAAGTGCTTCATTCTTATATATTGATTTTTCTTTTTTTATTTATATTTTTTAGTTTTTTAATTTTTTTCTTGTTTTATTATTTAATTTTTTTTCCACTGTACAGCATGGGGACCAAGTTATTCTTACATGTATTCATTTTTCCCCCGCCCTTTGTTCTGTTGCAATGTAAGTAACAAGACATAGTTCTCAATGCTACTCAGCAGGATCTCCTTGTAAATCCATTCCAAGTTGTATCCAATAACCCCAAGCTCCCGATCCTTCCCACTCCCTCCCTCTCCTATCAGGCAGCCACAAGTCTTTTCTCCAAGTCCATGATTTTCTTTTCTGTGGAAAGGTTCATTTGTGCTATATATTAGATTCCAGTTATAAGTGATATCACATGGTATTTGTCTTTCTTTTTCTGACTTAACTTCGCTCAGGATGAGAGTCTCTAGTTCCATCCATGTTGCTGCAAATGGCATGATGTCGTTCTTCTTTATGGCTGAGTAGTATTCCATTGTGTATATATATACCACTTCTTCCTAATCCAATCATCTGTTGATGGACATTTGGGTTGTTTCCATGGCTTGGCTATTGTGAATAGTGCTGCAATGAACATGCGGGTGCATGTGTCTCTTTTAAGGAGAGTTTTGTCTGGATATGTGCCCAAGACTGGGATTGTGGGGTCATATGGAAGTTCTATGTATAGATATCTAAGGTATCTCCAAACTGTTCTCCATAATGGCTGTACCAGTTTACATTCCCACCAACAGTGCAGGAGGGTTCCTTTTTCTCCACACCCCCTCCAGCACTTGTTATTTGTGGACTTATTAATGATGGCCATTCTGACTGGTGTGAGGTGGTATCTCATGGTAGTTTTGATTTGCATTTCTCTTATAATCAGCGATGTGAGCATTTTATCATGTGTTTGCTGGCCATCTCTATATCTTCCTTGGAGAACAATCTATTCAGTTCTTTGCCCATTTTTCCATTGGGTGATTGGCTTTTTTACTATTGAGTTGTGTAAGTTGCTTATATATTCTAGAGATTAAGCCCTGGTCCATTGCATCATTTGAAACTATTTTCCCCCATTCTGTAAGATATCTTTTTGTTTTCTTTGTGGTTTCCTTTGCTATGCAAAAGCTTGTCAGTTTGATTAGGTCCCATTGGTTTATTTTTTCTCTTATTTCTATTACTTTGGGAGACTGACCCAAGAAACTGTTTATGACGTTGATGTCAAAGAGTGTTTTGCCTATGTTCTCTTCTGGGAGTTTGATGGTGTCCTATCTTATATTTCAGTCTTTCAGCCATTTTGAGTTTATTTTTGTGCATGGTGTGAGGGTGTGTTCTAATTTCATTGATGTGCATGCAGCTGTCCAGGTTTTCCAGCAAGTCTTGCTGAATAGATTATCTTTTTCCCATTTTATGCTCTTGCCTCCCTTGTCAAAGATTAATTGACCATAGGTGTCAAGATTTATTTCCAGATTCTCTATTCTCTTCCATTGGGCTGTCTTTTTTGATACCAGTACCACACTGTTTTGATGACTGTGGCTTTGTAATAGTGCTTGAAGTCTGAAAGAGTTATGCCCCCTGCTTGGTTTTTGTTCCTCAGTGTTGCTCTAGCAATTCTGGGTCTTTTGTGGTTCCATATAAAGTTTTGTAATAGTGCTTGAAGTCTGGAAGAGTTATGCCCCCTGCTTGGTTTTTGTTCCTCAGGGTTGCTCTGGCAATTCTGGGTCTTTTGTGGTTCCATATAAAGTTTTGGATTGTTTGTTCTTGTTCTGTGAAAAATGTCATGGGTAATTTGATAGGGATTGCATTGAATCTGTAGATTGCTTTGGGTAGTATGACCATTTTTACAATATTGATTTTTCCAATCCAGGAACATGGACTAGCTTTCCATTTCTTTACATCTTCTTTGATTTCTTTGACTAAAGGTTTATATTCTCAGCATATAAGTCCTTACCTACTTGGTCAGGTGTATTCCTGGGTGTTTGATTTTTTGAGGTGCAATTTTAAAAGGTATTGTACTTTTGTATTCCTTTTCTAATATTTCATTGTTGGTATACAGCAATGCAACTGACTTCTGAATTTTAATCTTATATTCTGCTACTCTGCTGAATTTGTTGATAAGTTCAAGTAGTTTTGGGATTGAGTCCTTAGGGTTTTCTATGTATAATATCATGTCATCTGCATACAGTGACAGTTTTCTCTCTTCCCTTCCTATTTGGATGCCTTTTATTTCTTTTGTTTGTCTAATTGTTGTGGCCAGGAAATCCAATACTATGTTGAATAGCAGTGGTGAAAGTCGGCATCCGTGTTTTGTTCCAGATTTGAGTGAGGAGGCTTTCAGTTTTTCTCCATTGAGTATTATATTTGCTGTGGGTTTATCATAGATGGCTTTGATTATGCTCAGGAATGTTCCCTCTATACCCACTTTGGCAAGAGTTTTTAATCATAAATGGATGTTGGACTTTGTCAAATGCATTTTCTGCATCTATTGAAATGTTCATATGGTTTTTGACTTTTCTTTTGTTAATGTGGTATATGAAGTTGATTGATTTGCGTATGCTGAACCATCCTTGTGAACCTGGGATGAACCCTCCCTGGTCATGGTGTATGATCTTTCTGATATGTTGTTGGATTCGGTTGGCTAAGATTTTGTTGAGAATTTTTGTGTCAATATTCATCATAGATATTGGGCGATAGTTTTCTTTTTTGGTGGTATCTTTGTCTGGTTTTGGAATTAGGGTGATGATGGCATCATAGAATGTCTTTGGGAGTGTTCCTTATTCTTCAACCTTTTGAAAAAGTTTATGCGGGATGGGCACCAGATCCTCTTTATAAGTTTGGTAGAATTATCCTGTGAAGCCATCTGGTCCTGGGCTTTTATTTGTAGGGAGTGTTTTTATGACATCTTCAATTTCATTTCTAGTGATCGGTCTGTTCAGTTGGTCTGTTTCTTCTTGATTCAGTTTTGGCAGGCTCTAAGACTGGAAAGTTGTCCATTTCTTCCAGATTGTCAAACTTGTTGCCATATAGTTGTTCATAGTATTCTCTTATGTTTTTTGTATTTCTGCAGTATCTGTTGTGATTTCTCCTTTTTCATTTATAATTTTGTTTATTTGGGTTCTTTCTCTCCTCTTCTTAGTCAGTCTAGCCAGGGGTTTGTCAATTTTGTTTACCTTTTCAAAGAACAAGCTCTTGGTTTTATTAATTTTCTTATTGTTTTTTGAATCTCTATTTTATTGATTTCCTCTTTGATCTTTATGATTTCCTTCCTTCTGCTGACTTTAGGTCTTTTTTGTTCTACTTTCTCTAATTTGTTTAGGTGGAGGGTTAAGTTGTCAATTTGGGATCTTTCTTCTTTTTTGAGGAAGGCCTGTATCTCTATGAATTCCCCTCTGAGCACTGCTTTTGCAGCTTCCCATAGATTTTGAGAGGTTGTGTCTTCATTATCGTTTGTCTCAAGGTATTTTTTAATTTCCTTCTTGAGTTCCTCATTGACCCATTGGTTTTTTAGTAGCATGTTGTTTAGTCTCCATGTAGCAGGTTTTTCTCATTTCTTTTCCCGTGGTTGATTTCTAATTTCATGGCATTGTGGTCAGAGAAGATACTTGAGATAATTTCTATGCTCCTAAATTTATTGAGGTTAGCTTTGTGTACCAATATGTGGTCGATTCTTGAGACTGTTCCATGTGCACTTGAGAAGAATGTGTATTTTGATTTTTTTGGATGTAGTGTCCTGAAGATGTCAATTCAGTCTAAATTTTCTGTTGTTTCCTTTAGGACCTCTGTTGCTTTATTGGTTTTCTGTCTAGAGGATCTGTCCATTGGTGTGAGTGGGGTATTAAAGTCTCCTACTATGATTGTATTCTCATCAATTTCTCCCTTTATGTCTGTTAGTATTTGTTGTATGTATCTGGGTGCTCCTGTATTTGGGGCATATATGTTGACAATAGTAATATACTCTTCTTGAATGTATCCCTTTATCATTAAATAGTGTCCTTCTTTGTCTTTCTTTATGTCTTTTGATTTAAAGTCTATTTTGTCTGATATGAGTGTTGCAACTCCTGCTTTTCTGTCATGTCTATTGGTGTGAAATATTTTTCCCCACCCTTTCACTTTCAATCTATATGTATCCTTTGTCCTAAGGTGAGTTTCTTATAAGCAGCAGATTGAAAGGTTTTGCTTTTTATCCACTCAGCCCCTCTGTGTCTTTTGATTGGAGCATTCAGTCCATTGACATTTAAGGTGGTAATTGATAGATGATTATTTGCCATTTTAAACCTCATGTTCCAGTTCATTCTGTGGTTCTCCATTCTTCCTTTCTTTTTTTGGTTGGTTGTATGGTCTCTGATTATTTTTTTCTTAAGTTTTTTTTTTGTTTTTCATTTTTTGCGCATGCAATGTTTGGTTTTGGCTTGTGGTTCCCCTGTTTTTTAAGTACGCTAACCCCTTCCTATAATTGTGTGTTTCAGCCTGATGGTCTTGTAGGTTCAAACCCTTCATTACTGTACTAAAATTAAGTAGAGAAACAATTTTTTGTTGTTGTTGCCTTTTTGCCTTTTCTAGGGCTGCTACCACAGCATATGGAGATTCCCAGGCTAGGGGTCTAATTGGAGCTTTAGCCGCCAGCCTATGCCATAGCCCCAGCAATGCAGGATCTGAGCCATGTCTGCAAGCAACACCACAGCTCACGGCAATACCAGATCCTTAACCCACTGAGCAAGGCCAGGGATCAAACCTGCAACCTCATGGTTCCTAGTCAGATTCATTAACCACTGCACCATGAAAGGAACTCCCAAAAAATTTTTTTAACAAAGAATCTATTAATTTCCTTACTTCCCTTTCCCACATTTTATGATTTTGATGACTCTTTTTTTCTTTTTAATTTTATTTTGTTTTAAACATGTTCATGATTAAATCTGTATGCTGGCTTATTTGAGTGACTGCTCTCTGATTGTGGTTTCCTCAATCATCCTTTCTTTTTGGTTTAGAGAAGCCCTTTCAATATTTCCTTTAACCTGGGTATTGCATTGCTGTTTTCTTTTTGTTTTTGTTTGTTGGAAAAAAAAATTATTTCCCTTTCTATTTAATGATATTCTTACTGGATAGAGTATTCTAGGTTGCATATTTTTTTCCTTTTAGCACTTTAAATATCTCTTGCCACTCCCTCCTGGCCTGTAGAGTTTCTGTAGAGAAATCAGCTGATAACCTTATGGGGGTTCCCTTATAGGTAGCATTCTGCTTTTCTCTTGCTGCCTTTAGGATCCTCTCTTTAGCATTAACTTTTGCCATTTTTATTATAATGTGTCTTGGTATGGGTCTATTTGGGTTCAACTTGTTTGGGGCCCTCTGTGCTTCCTGTATCTTGAACTCAGTATCCATTAGATTTGGGAAGTTTCCAGTGATAATTTCTTCAATATATTTTCCATTCCCTTATCTTTTTCTACTCCTTCTGGAATTCCTATTATGTGTAGATTGGCCCACTTTATAATATCCCATAGGTCTCTTATATTGCTTTCAAGTTTTTTCATTTGGTTTTCTGTCTGCTGTCCTGATTGGGTGATTTCCATTATTCTATCTTCCACATCACTAATTCATTCTTCTGCATTATTCATTCTGGTTTTTACTGCCCTTAGTTCTGTTTGTATCTCTTCCAATGAATTTTCTAATTTTTCTTGTCTCCTCCTTATATTTTCTAGTTCCTTTCTGAGGGTGTCTGCGTTACTGTTCATATCTTCTCTCTTTTTTTTTTTCTGTCTTTTTGCCTTTTCTAGGGCTGCTACCATGGCATATGGAGATTCCCAGGCTAGGGGTCGAATTGGATCTGCAGCTGCTGGCCTATGCCAGAGCTACAGCAACACGGGATCCAAGCTGCATCTGCAACCCACACCACATCTCATGGCAACCCTGGATCCATAACCCACTGAGCAAGGCCAGGGACCAAACCCACAACCTCATGGTTCCTAGTCAGATTCGCCAACCACTGCATCACAATGGGAACTCCCATATCTTCTCTTAATTCCTTCAGTATTTTCACTATTTCCCTTTTGAATTCCAAGTCTGTCATACTGCAGAGGTCTGTTTCCTTGTCGACTGCTTTAGGTGAGTTCTCCTGTTGGTTTTATTGGGGGGGGGGGGTTCTCAGCTTCTTCATCTTGCTTGTTGTTTTCTTTTTCCTGGTGGAGTTGTACTCCCCATGGCTGGGCAAGTTTTGCTTTGGCACTGCTATGGAACGTTTCCCGAGGGCTGGAATTGTTGGTCAGTCTTCTTTGAGGCAGCTTAGCTTTTTAGGAGGGTGGGCGCAGCTGACAGGGTCTCTCTGAAGCAAAGAAGGACTTCCTGAGGGCAGACAGGACTGGGAAGTCTGCACCAAGATGGAAGAAGTTTTCAAGTGGCTGCGCAGTACTTGCTCTGGTGTTTTTGGGCTGTGGGGCTCTTGCAGGGGGCTGGTGGTGCTGGGCAGCTGTTCCACAGGAGTGCAGCACCCCCCACCCCCGAGTGTGGGAGCAGCTAGCTCGGCTGCTGTGAACCCAATGGGCTCTTCCCCAGGGCAGCTGAATTGGGCGGACAGCCTCGGGATGGAGGCAGATGTTGCATGGCCAGGCCAAGCTTGTTCTAGTTTTCTGGGCTGCAGTCCTTTTCCAGGGGGCTTGTGGTGTTAGGTGCTGCTCTATGGGGGTGTAGCCCCTCCAGGGGGCAGACAGGCCAGGGCAGGGAAAGCCCCTGTGGTGGTCTGCTTCCCGCAAATGGTGAGGACATCCCTCTGGGATGTCAGGCTGTCTCAGGTCCAGCATGCGAGCATGGGGGAGGCGGAGGGGGGTTGCACTGGGAAGCACAGCTTTCTGATAGCTGGCAGGCAAGTGAACTCTCTTAGTGTGGGGCCCTTCACTTCTCCTCTACCCTCCCCAAACTGGTGCCTTGTCTCTCCTGCAAATCCAGCTCTTCTCCCAGGTTCCCTCTGATGTGGCTTTCCACTTTCCAGCCCTTAGTGTATTGCTCCCTCCACCCACGGTGCTCTGCTTTCTAGACTCCCAGGCAGTCTCTGCACTGCCAATCTGACAGACAGCTTCCTAGACCCCCAGGGCAGTCTATTCCCTGAGAACCTGACTGACTGGTTCCTAGTTCCCCAAGCAGTCTCCACACAGCCCACCCCAGCCCATTCCCGGGGACTAACCTCCAGAGCCAAGGTCTCAGTGCCCAGCCCCCACCCATATATATTCATTTTTAATATGATTTTCCATAGTCTATCCCAGGAGATTGGAAATTCCCTGTGCTATACAGTAGGATCTTGATGTCTACACATTCTAAACATAATAGTTTGCATCTACTAATACCAAACTCCACATCCATCCCATTCCCTTCCCCTTGGCACCCAAGTCTCTTTTCTATATCTGTGAGTCTGTTTTTGAAAATGCATTTGTTTGTGTCATATTTTGGATTCCACATATTTTTGCAGGATTCTCATACAGGGAGACAGGACACCAAGGCATTTTGCAAGGAAGCAGCATTTATTCATGCTGGCACTGGCTCAGTGGATCTGTATCCAGAGGCTGAGCCCCAAACTTAGTGGGGTGCTGTCTTATATACCCTCCTTTATTTTTTTCTTTTCCCTTTGGTCCCTTTATCCTCCTTATAAGGTAACATACATTCTGTAAATTCTGATTAGATGGTCTATGCTACAAAGTTGCATGTGGATATGGATTATGTCAGACTGCCACATAATTGCTCATGTATATACAGATGCTGATTGTATACATTGCCTTCTCTTTATTCTGGGAGGGCCCCTACCACATTTCACCCTTTGATGCTTGGACTCCCTTTGAGGTCAAAGAGCATCATCTTGGTTTAGGGTTTATATTTCTGTAGCATCACCACGTGTGTGCTGTTTTTCTTTCACCATGGACTTAGTGAGCTTGAAGACAGATCTCATAACTGGGGGCTAGACAGGATACGATCAGGAAAGCCCTCCAAATTAAAAACACAACACCTTTGAGGATTTTGAATCCCCCAAAAGTTGAAAACCAGCACTCAAACAAAATTTTTAACAATGACCTGTAACCAGATGATGCAGTTTAACACATAGATGGGAGTAAGACCTGACCTCTGCCCAGGTGGCTGGACCATAGAAATGGATATACACTCAGGGGGCATTTGTCATATTTTCAGTTGCCAGTTTGCTGGGCACACTATTTTCTCTGAGTCTTCCAGACCTCATACAGTTGGACTCCCAAATGTTCCCCTCTGGCAAGTAGGAGCAAGAAGAAAGATGGGCAGATCAACCCCAACATATAAGACTCTGACAATTTGGGGAAAGTACAGTATAGGCTGTTCTTCCACCTATCCAGTGTAGTCCACCTGCGGCCTGCCACTCAATGTCTGTGTCGACATCATCCCTGGTCTTTTGTCACCTTTCCAGTCATCTAGAGCAGTCTCTGCCAACCCTATGGCAAAGATCAGGGCAAGGATCACAATAATAGACAGGTATAAGGGGTGGCAGTGCATCATAGTAAGAGAATGGAAATGGGAAACAAAAACAGTCTATTTATCCCATTGGGGAGCTGATTCCTCAAGCTTCTGCCATGCATAGATTAGTCAGCTTCTGGAGTTACTAAAACAGGGCTGCAGTCCTTGAGGTTTTCTGGGGTCACAATCTGTTTTCTCTGGATGGTCAGCTTGCATGGTGTTGATGGATCAGAAGTGTTTTCCCAGGCTTGGGAAGTGGGTTTTACTCTGCTCTGGTGAATCCAAGGAGCCACTTCTGCCACCATTACTGCAGTAGGGGTGGATAAAGTGAAACTAAATGGCACCCTTCAAAGAGGTTTTAATTGCCAGAATTATATTATTTTACCCATATATCATCCCCTGGTTTGAAGAGGTGGGTGTCTGTGGTTAGGCTTACAGGTAACTGTTCCCTAACCCACTGATGGAGGGTAGCCAGTGTGGAACCTAGTGCCTGCATCTACTGCCTCAAGGTGAGATTTCCTAATTCCTTTAAGTCCCCCCTTATATCCTTAATGAGAGGAGGGGGACACCCATAGAGTATTTCATGAGGGGAAAACCCTGTTCACTTCGTGGGGCTGGACCTAATTCTTAGCAGTCTATTGGCTAGAGCTGGTCCCAATGTAAGTGAGTCTCCTGGCATAGTTTGCTTAATTGCAGTTTCAGAGTCTGATTCATCCATTCCATCTTCCCAGCGCTTTGGGGCCGATAGGCTGTGTGTAACTTGCAGGTGATATTCAACTTCTTTGCCACTAATTTCACCACCTCAGCCACAAATTCTGCTCTGTTATCCAATCCAAAGTTGATTGGTATCCCAAATTGGGAATTGATTTCCTTTAGGGGAAATGTGCCTTTTCTGTATGAGTAGGGAAATCCTCTATCCAGTCTGAGAAAGTATACACAAAGACTAACAGATATTTATAGCCTTAGACTCAGGGAAGTTCAGTGAAGTCCACAACTATCTTTGTGAATGAGGCCCCTCCAACACTCTATATTTCAGGGGTGGCCCTAGGCCCCTGATGTGGGTTATTTCGGGTGCAAATTTCATATTTTTCACATACTATCTGTGCTATGCTAGAAAGCTGAGGGATGTAGAAGTGTCAGCCCAATGTGGTCTCAAGAGCTGTTTAGAAAATGTAAGTCTACTGCTGAAATTATTTGACAAAGTCTGGGGCTAGGGCCTCAGGAATTGCTATTTGGCCCTAGCCCCAGACTTTGGAATTGCTATATCTTCAGATTTCCACCATCCCCCTGGGAGGTGGTTTCCATTTTTAGTTTTAAACCAGGTGTTGTCGTGTCATGAGTAGTTAGGATCCCATTCTGCCAATGGACTAGGGAACAGTGTGGCAGTCAGAGCCACTGGTTCTATTGTCCCCTTGGAGGCTGTGAGTTTTGCTTCTTGGTTTATGGTTTCCCCAAGCAACTGTGGTGTTCCCCCCTTCATGTCCCTGACAGTGTATGAATGCCACCTTTCCAGGGGCCCATGCAGCATCTAAGAGTTCAAGTATTTTTTTGCCATAATTTATGTCCTTCCCCCCTGAGTTGATTAGCCCCTTTTCTTTATATAAATAAAGCCCTATGCATATGGAGAGTAGTGAAGGCATATTTGGAATCTGTGTATATATTGAAGTGTATTCCTGTTGCCAGTTGGAGGGCTCAGGTTAACAAGATGTGTTCTGCCCTTTGTGCAGAAGTCCCTTTTGGTAGATCTTTTGCTTCAATGGTAGAAAGTAGGGTCATCACAGAATGCCCAGCAAAGTGTTTTCCCTCTTTTACAAAGCTGCTACCATCAGTGAAATATTCGACATCTGGGTCTTTGAGAGGCTTTTCTGTTAAATCCAATCAGCTAGAAAATACCTCATCCATGACTTTAACACAATCAAGATCTGCTGGCCCAGCCTGACAGGTAGTAGGGTTGCAGGGTTTAGGGTCCTCACTACCTCTAGACAAATGAATGGGTTTTTACATAACATCCGGGAGTTAATCAGCCAGTATTGTCCCTTATACTCCATTAGTGTTAGTACTGAGTGTGGCTCTTGGACTGTTAGTTCTTGTCCCATAGTTAATTTATCAGCTTCTGACACCAAGAGAGCTGTGGCTGCAAGTGCCCACAGACAGGATGCCACCCTTGGGCAATGGAGTCACATTGTTTGGAGAGGTATGCCATCAGAAGATGCCATGACACAAACATTTGAGTTAAGACCCCTACCCTGACACTAGTGTGCTTGTGTATGTACAAGAATGGCTCGACCATGTCTGGAGCCCTAGGCCAGATGCATTGGTGAGGGCCCACTTAATTTCTTCAAAGACCTTTTGTTGCACTCATTCCCACAACAGAGGTTCTCGTTATCCCCCCTTTGTAGCCTCATAAAGGGGCTTTGCCAAAATGGAGAAGTTGAGTATCCAGATTCTATAGAAACCTGTGGCCCTGAGGAATTCTTGAAACTGGTGTCAGGTGGATGGAACTGGAATTGAGCAGACAGCCTGTTTCCTCTCCAGGCCAAATTGATGTTGTCCCAGGGATAGGTGAAAACCAAGGTATTTAACTTCTTCTTGACAGATCTGGGCCTTTTTCCTTGCAATCTTGTAGCCAGCCTCCCATAGGAGGGTGAGGAGCAGACATGTCCCTTCTGTACAATTTTTCTGAGTTTTCCCAGCCAGTAGTAAGTGGTCTACATACTGAAGCAGCACAGAGCCATACTGCTTTTCTGGGAAGGCTTTTAAATCAGAGGCTAATGTGGTACCAAAAGTAGTTGCAGATTTTTTAAACCTTTGAGGCAATCTGGTCCAAGTCAATTGGCCCTTGTTACCATTCTCAGGATTTTTACACTGGAAGGCAAAAATCGATTGACTCTGGGAGGCCAGATGGACACACAATGTGTAGGGGTTTAGGATGACCAGATATAGGGTGACTGTGGCTTGATTTGCTGCATGCAGATCCTGGATCATCGGATAATCATTGGTACCTGGCTTGTGGACCTGCAGGAGAGGCATGTTCCAAGGTGACTGACAAGGTCAGAGGATTCCATACTTTCAAAGCTTTTCTAGGTGCCTTTGAATTCCCATCTGGGTCTTAGGAGGGATGAAATATTGCTTTCATTGTATGGGCCCTGCCCCAGCCTCCCTAGGGTCAGGGCTGTTTGGCCATTGGAGTTGAAAGTTGTCTGGGCCTGTAGCTTTCCCAGTAAGTCCTGATCCATCAAAGCCACAGGACAGTTGGGGAAGTATAGAAATTTGTGAATAACTTTGAGTGCATCATCTAGGCAGTAGGAAGGGGTACAATGTTCTATTACCTGTGGCCCCTATGATGGTGGCTTACCTCTGCAAGAGTGGGACCACAGGCTGAGTTACCACTGAGTGTTCTGCCCCAGTAGCTACCATGAAGTCAATGGGTTGGTCCCCTATATTCATTTGGACCATAAGCTCTTGGGGGCCTAGCAAAATAGAGACCTGTTGGTCCTTGTTTTCCTCATAGCCTCCCATAGTGGTCAGTCCTACACAATCATTTTTGGGGGCCATATGTCACTTCTGGGCCAGCCGATATCAGCCCCAGACCACCTGGCCTCTTCCCCTCTGCTTGGGGCCCAATTGGGAATCATCTGACCATTGGGGGGACTCATTTTTCCAGTGGCCTTCCTGATGACAGTGGGCACATTTGTTCCAACCCTGTTTTGGCCCTGGGCTAGATGGTCCTCCTCATTGCCCCCCTTTCTGACATCAGCTCTATGGGGCACCTTCCATTTGTTTTACCAAGGCAGTGGCAGTTCTCACCTTTTTTTTTCATTTTTTTGTTTTTAGCCTTTAGTGCCACCTGCTCACAATTGATAAACACTCTGTCTGCTATCTCCAGGAACTGACTAGCATTCATGCCTGCAAAGCCCTCTAACTTCTGGAGCTTGCATTGGATGTCTCCTTGCGCCTGGGTCACAAAGGCTGCATTAACCATCTGCTGGTTTTCAATGGCTTCTGGGTCAAAGGGGGTATAGAGGCAGAATGCCTCACATAGCCTCTCATAGATTTGCCTTGGGCTCTCATCGGACTCCTGGAGTACCTCTGAGGTTTAGCTCATGTTCACAGCTCTTTTCCCATCTTGTTTCATGTCATTTAGGAGAGCCTCATGGTAGCATGTAAATTGCAGAAGTCCCCCTTCAACATTTGGGTCCCATTGTGGGTCCTCCCAGGGACATGGTCTCAGGCATAAGCCTGGGCATCTAGTGCTTGTGCCAGGGCATTTTCCTTCACCCTTTTGAGAGCTTCCTGAGTAATTCGGCACTGTTTTTCAGTGTTAAACAGAGTCAGAAGAAGCTGACAACAATCAGTCCAGGTGGGCTTTTGGATCTGGATGATGGATTGCATTAGATCAATCATCACCCGAGGCTTCTCTGTGTAGGAGGGGGTATGATTTTTCCTATTTAGGAGATCAGTGGTGGTGAAGGGTTGGTACACAAAAACATGCTGGCCTCCATGAATATGGCCTTCTTGATCAAAATAAACAGGCCCTTTGGTCCCTCTTAGTGGCATCTGCCGGCCCCCTGGCACTGTGGTGGAGAGAGGCTTCTCCTGCTGCTTCATGTGCTTCCTGTATTCAGATATGTGTTTTCTTCTTTAGATTTGAGAAATTTTCCACCATAATTTCTTTAAATATATTTTAAATCCTTTTTTTTTTGCCTTTCTTCTACTTCTGGATCCCTATTATTATGCCCAATTATATGTAGATTGGCACACTTAATATTATCTCATAGATCTCTTATAGTGCCTTCACTTTTTTTCATTTGGTTTTCTATCTGCTATCATGATTGAGTGATTTCCATTAATCTGTGAAGTCACTTATTTGTTCCTCATTGTTTATTCTGCTATTCCTTCCCATTAGCTCAGCTCTTTTTGCTGTAGTTGGAAAAGTAATTTTCTAATTTTTCTTTTTTAAATTTTTTTATTACTCAATGAATTTATTGCATTTATAGTTGTGCCATGATCATCACAATCCAATTTTATAGGATTTTCATCCCACAACCCAAGCACATCTCCCACCCACTGAACCGTCTCCTTTGGAAACCATAAGAATTTCAAAGTCTATGAGTCAGTATCTGTTCTGCAAAGAAGTTCATTCTGTCCTTTTTTCAGATTCCACATGTCAGTGAAAGCATTTGATGTTGGTGTCTCATTGTATGGCTGACTTCACTTAGCATGATAATTTCTAGGTCCATCCATGTTGCTAAAAATGTTGATATTCCATTCCTTTTAATATCTGAGTAATATTCCATTGTGTATATATACCACATCTTCTGGATCCACTCCTCTGTCAATGGACATTTAGGTTGTTCCCATGTCTTGGCTATTGCAAATAGTGCTGCAATGAACATCAGAGTACATGTGTCTTTTCATGTCATGGTTTTCTCTGGATAGATGCCAGGGAGTGGGATTGCTGGATCAAATGGGAGTTCTATGTTTAGTTTTCTGAGGAATCATCATACTGTTTTCCATAGTGGTTACACAAATTTACAATCCCATCAACAGTGCACTAGGGTTCCTTTTTCTCCACACCCTCTCCAGCACTTATTGTTTGTAGGCTTTTGATGATGGCCATTCTGACTAGTGTAAGGTGGTACCTCAGAGTGGTTTTGATTTGCATCTCTCTAATAATGAGTGATGTTGAACATCTTTTCATGTGTTTCTTGGCCATCTATATGTCTTCTTTGGAGAACTGTCTGCTTAGATCTTCTGCCCATTTTTTGATGGTGTTGTTTGTTTTTTTGGTATGGGGCTGCAGAAGGTGATTATAAATTTTGGAGATTAATCCCATGTCAGTCGATTCATTTGCAAAGATTTTCTCCCATTCTGTGGGTTGTCTTTTCATTTTGTTTAGGGTTTCCTTGGCTGTGCAGAAACTTTTAAGTTTAAATAGGTCCCACTTGTTTATTTTTGTTTTTATTGTCATTACTCTAAGAGGTGTATCTGAGAAGATGTTGCTGTTGTTTATGTCAGAGTGTGTTTGGCCTATTTTTTCTAATTTTTCTTGATTCATCCTGCTAGTTCCTAGTTCCTTTTTAAAGTAATTTCTATTACTGTTGATGGCCATTCCTAACTCCTTCAATATTTTTATTACCTCCTTTTTGGAGTTGTTCTCTGTTAGACTACAGAAGTCTGTTTCATTGTTTGCTTCTTCAGCGGATTTCTCCTCTTCTTTTCCATTTTGCTTAGATTTTTCTTACTCTGTAAGTTTATGGAAAAAATTAACTACTGTAGTCCTAGAAGGATATTTATATGCAAAAGTGTCCCTGGGTAGCTTTTGAGGGTTTACTATTTTTTTGGCATGAGGGCTACTTTTTATTTGGATGCTTACTCTCTTTTCTCAGTGTATTCCAGCCATTATTTCCTTCACTGAGGTGTGAATATGCACAAACCACAGACCATGTGTGCTTCCAAGGAGATGGGGCCCTCAGCAGTGGCAGCTATCCCCAGGGAGGTGGAGGCACTGCTCAGTCATTGAGCCCTTGGCAGTAGCAATGACAGGGCATTGTATTCCCAGGTAGGTGGGGGTGATGGGCAGCACCCTGTCATAGAACCCATCACATGTCATCATTCCCTGGTGTAGTGAAGATGGAAGGCAACTGGCAGGCCTCATATGGCTCTGCCAGCCTGAGATGGCTGCAGTGGCTTGCACTTACCCTTATAACCCATGCAAGAGGTGCCCTGCTTCCTGAGAGCTGGCATGGACAGAGAAAGAAGTTCCTGTGGCAGTCCAGCCCCCCTCCCTCCTGCACTCACCAACAATAATGTTTTGATTCTTTGGCTGGCTCAGACATCCTCCTGAAATCCCTTGGCTGTGGTGGACATCCTCCTGAAATCCTTTGGCTGGCTCAGACATCTTCCCGAAACTCCCTAGCCCCTCAGGTTGTTTCCACATAGCCAAACCTAGTCCTCTCCCTGGAAGTGATCCCCAAAGACCAAGCCTCAGTGCCCAGATCCTACTTGAGTGTCTCAAGCTGGGGTGCACAAGGTGGTGGTACTGATTGTCTGTGTGACTCTTTCTGCTTTGCCCTCCTGAGGCCAGGTGATACCCTTTTCTCTGGGGATTTTGGGCTCCACCTCCATCCTGGAGGATCTCACTGTTAGTTAGGTGGCTCCCAGTATGTAAATTCATTTACTTTTTCACAGCTACCTCCCAGGAATGCTGGTCCTATCCTGATTCCTTTTTTTTTTTTCTCTCTCAACTCTCTCTCTCTGTCTCTTTTTTTCCCCTTTTCTCCTACCCAGGTTATGGGCAGGTTTTCTTGCCCTTTTCAGAAGTCTGAAGTCTTCTACTGGAATTCAGTAGATATTTTGTGAGAATTGTTCTACATCTAGATTATTTTCTTTTTTAGATGATTTTGTGCCATCTTGATCCCTCTCTTGTCATCATATAATCTTGGCAGTGGTTTCTCTTTATACACAAGTGTATATTTTTATTTCATATTTTGATATTTAACATATTTAAACCTAAACTGCAATGCACTAAATAAAATAGGCATATCTGATTTAAATATATACCTCTACCAGCCCACATGCTACCAGTACTCCTAAAGATAAGTTCTAAAATTCATTTATTTGGACCATGTAAAATTGAATTGTGAAAAATTTCTCATTGTAGAAATTGTATAATGAAATCTTGCAAGCGGGAACAACAGTAATCTGTCCCCAATTTACCTTCCTCAATTTCATGTGATGACTAGACTTTTTCAGAAGCATTTGCTTACTTTGTGATCCAGCTGTATTCCTCAAGGTTGATGCAGTATTCAGGTCAGATATGCATCAAACACTCTATGCTGTAGATTTCATGTTTCATTTATAGTTATTGTTTTAGACATCATTTCTCCTATCTTTCAGCTGATCTCTGTCAAAATGACTCTTTAAAATAACAAAATAGTGTGAACAACAGCAATTGTAGTTAGAATATTTTCCTCTATATAAATGACACTGCTGACAGGAAGTGAGAGTTTTTGTTTGTCCTGAAGGCTTAATGTAAATAAAAATCTAAATGACTCAGTTTTTTATTATTAAGCTCTGTTTGTGTTAGAGTCATTTGTCAGCTTAGCCCCTGCAGGAAGAAGCTCACATGGGTGTGAGCCTCTTTTGTCCAGTGGGTGCCAAGGCTGAAAATTAAAACAAAAACAAAAAAAACCTAAAAAACTCTGAGAATTCATTTTTTTTTTCGGGTGAATGTATTACATAACTGCCTGTCAACAGGTCCTTCCTGATTTTATAATTGTTTATTTATAATTCTGCAAGCCTCCTTGGCTTATGGAATATAGCTATGAAATATAAAAACACTGTATTTATCAATGGCTTTAGAGTTTATGAAGTAATTTTATATGTCTCCTTTCTCATGACAATTCATAGCACTTTAGGTAAGTAATTTATTGTCTCCATTTTACAGATAGAGGAACTGAGATTTAATTTAGTTGAGTGCATGCCTCAGTTTACTACATAATTAATGGTGTTGGTAATTAAACATTTGTCTATTGGTTCTTTAGGTTATGGATTTTTAACATCTGCATTTTGTTATATAACTTACAATTTATAAATTCCTGTGGTTCAGATCATTTTATAGTTACTAATTACTGAAAATCTATAAGTCACAGTTTTCTCCAGTATCTGAAAATTGAGATCTTCATCCATTCGGAGAGTATAGAGAAAAATCAGCTAAGTGAATAGGGAAAGCACCAAACCATTGTAACTTTATACTTTTAAACTTTTTTGCAACTTTAAAGAACTAACACTTTGTGATATATTTATGCTTATCTATCACAGAAGTATTTCTGTAAAAACAAAACAACCTCTCAAAAGTACTCATTATCATGACATTGTATTAGAAAGATTGAGTTTTCTAAGAAAATATTGTACGGTTGCTTTATTATTGATGAGGTTTTTGGTGATATGGGTAATAATCTCCTGATTTATGTGTATGTACCATGCTTCATTGGAGCTATGCTGAAACATCATTAAAGAGGCAGTGATTAGTTTGTGCCATAACTTAGGGCTGTGCTTTAATGTCATTGTGAAGGCCTGATGGCCTTATATGGGAAAGAATATTTTCTTTTTTTTTTTCTGTGCATTTTGTTGCTTTAACTCACAGACTTAATATATATATGATGGTTTTTATCCTTCCCCTATCACATGGTCCATTTTCTACTCAGTCTAGGTCATAGTACACACAATTCTTTAATATCCTAAATCATCACAAATCTCTTCCAATTACTTGCCTTGTTATATGACCATATATATCATCACATCTTGGCCAGTCTTTTCACATCATTGTTTATATCACTAAGAAAAGTTATATACTTCCTCAATTTACTTCATCTCCCCACCTTACTTCCTTTGAACTCAATGATTTCCATCTCTCCTTCCTTCCTAGTTCCATAAAATAGTAAGCCTCTTATTAAAACTATTCCTAATCTGTACCATGAATATTACTCTATCCAGACTCCTCCAAGAATTTTGTATCAATTATACAATTCTCTAACTTATACCATTTCCTTACCACCATAAATTTTAAGCAAAGAAAACATTGGATACTTCCATATTAAATCAACATTCTTTTCTCAGTCAAGTATATGTAATTTTTAGTAATATACTAAACTTTATAACCAAGTTATTAAGTCTCTATGTAAGTATATCCACTCTTTTGTTTTCCCATCACCAACTTATATTTCAAACTAGGTATAACTTCCACCCTTAGCACTATTTCTATTTCTCTAAAGTTGATCATCTGAAGGTCTTTAATAATTTCATATTCTTTCTTTTTTTAAATCTTTGTTGAGGTATAAAGAAAACAATAAAAAATTTGTTTCATTTCTGTAAAATCAAGTGGATATGTTTTCCTTTTGAAAAATAATATTTATTTACATTTCTAATCATTAAATCAAATAACCTATTCTAATTATAGGATATTTGATGAGCGTATAAACATACATACATGTATATTTATTCTTTTTTTTCTCCTGTGCCAGCTGCACATGGAATTTGCCAGGCAAGGGACTGAAACCATTTCACAGCAATAACACAAGTTGCTGCAGTGACACAAGATCCTTTACCTGCTGCAACACAAGGGAATTCCTATTTACTTTTTTTTTACATTTTCAGTTTTCTTATTTCTCTTTTATTTTCACACTCCATACTTTTAATTATATATGAATACTTTGTTCTATTTTTAAAGAATCAGACTTTTTAATTGTAATTTTTATTTTATAACATTTTATTGGGTAATATCTTCACTTAATATTTTCATCTTGGTTTCACTAGAGTTGCTATATTTTGTACCTAAGTTTGGAATTGAATGTTTTTATGTTATAATGAGAGTATTAAGAGTATAGTTTTATATCTGAGGAGAAATTTAAGGAATCCATACTATGGTGAGCAATATTCTTTTATTTAATATATTCCAAATATACTGGAATTGTAGTTTTATTTGGGTTTAGCAGTGATTTATAAGAGTATTTTTCTTCTTTTCTACTGATGGTTCAGTTTTAATTGTTGCATATTTTTAATATATTTTATTTAATATTTTTAATTTAATTGTATTGGAGTGCAGTGGATTTATGTTGTATTACTTTCAGATGAACAAAGTGAGTCAATCATACATGTAAGTATATCCACTCTTTTTTCCCACATAGGTTATTAGAAAACTAGAGTAGATTTTCCTGTGCTATATAGTATATTCTCTTAAAAATCTACTTCATATAATATTTTAATAATATTCTGATCAAATAATGTGGACCACATAATGTCTTCCTTTTCTGTAGTTAAGTTTCCTTTTTGTTTGTTTTTAAGAAAGCTGTACATAAAATTTAATAGGATGTGTGGCCATGATAAGAGAGTAGGAATATTTTGAGCTTACTTATACCTTCCCATGGGCACACCAAAATTACAAGTATTTACAGAGCAACTGTCTATGAAAATAACATGAAGATTGTTAGGAAAGATTTTTCACAACTGAAGATATGAAGAAGTAATCATGAGATCATTAAGAGGGTGGAGATGTAGCATAGTCAAGATCCACACTCTCAAATATAATCGAAATTGAAGAGTTTTTTTTTCCAAGCAGTGAGCAGTCCAAGCCCACACAAAGCTCCCCAGATTTATGGTCTTTCATTAAGAAATTAAGCCTGGTTTTGAGGCGAGTGGGTGAAGTATGTGAGAGACCTAGAGGGCTGTGGGAAACAGAGGCTCTGCTCTTCAAGAGCACATGCAAAATCTCACATGCTCCCAGTATCAGCGCAGAGGCAATAATTTGGAAGATGTCTGGGTCAGGCTCATGTGTTTGTCTTGAGGAGCTTCCTGGAGAGGTTAGCAATGACTAAGATGACTCCTAATGACATAGATACTGGTTGCAGTCATTTTGGGGAGGGCATTGGTGCTAGCAAGTGCCATTTTGGAGTCCTCCCTCCAGCCAATTTGTGCTAGCTTACCCACAGCTAGTGGACAACCTAAGCCACACAATCAGCCACCATGGAACCAGGCCCCACCAGCAGCAGGATAGCACCATATAGTTCTGGTGACCAGAGGGGAGTGTGCTACTGGGCCCCAAAAGATGTCTCCTACATCAGGCTGTTTCTTCAGTACTGAGAAACATAATCAATCTACATAATATATAGAAATAAATGCAAGACATTATAATTAAATGGCAAAATTAAAATATTAGGAGAGAATTTTAAAAGCAGCAAGAAAAAAGCAACTAGCTATGTGCAAGGAACTCATATAAGATTGTAAGCTAACAATTTAGCAGAAACTTTGAAGAACATAATGGAATGGCATGATATATTCAAAGTGATGAAAGGGAAAAAAGAAAACTTACAATCAATAATACTCTACCTGGAGTTGCTGTGGTGCAGTGAGTTTGGAGTCTGACTGCAGTAGCTCAGGTCAGTGGAGAGGTGCAGGTTTTCTCCTCAGGCCATTGCAGTGGGTTAAGGGATCCAGTATTACTACAGCTGTTGCATAGGTCACAACTGTGGTTTGGAGTCAATCCCTGGACCAGGAACTTCCTTATGCCAGAGGTGCAGCCATTAAAAAAAATAGATATGATAGAATACAATATAATACTACTCTACCTGGCATGGGTATCATTCAGATTTAAAGGAGAGATTTAAAGGAGAGATAGATTTTTAAAGATAAGCAATAGCTAAAAATTCAGTACCACTAAAAGACTGGGGTTATCAACTGGAGCTAGCCCTCATTTCAAGCTATATTACACAGCTGCAGTCACCAAAATAGTATAGTACTGGCAGAAAAACAGACTCACAGATCAATGAAACAGAATATAGAGCCTAGAAATATGGCCAATTAATCTATGACAAAAAAGACAGGAATATACAATGGGGAAAAGACCACCTCTTCAATAAACGGTGTTGGGAAAATTGGATAGAGAAGTAAACTAAGTTATTTTCTCACACCATATACAAAAATAAACTCGAAATGGATTAAGGACTTAAAGCCTGAAGCCATAAATCTTCTAAAAGAAAACATAGGCTATGCTATATGTGCTACATGTGCTCTTTGACATTAATTCTATCAATTTTTTTTTTGATCTGTCGTTTTGGGCAAGGGCAACAATAGCAAAAATACACCAAAGGTACCATAACAAACTAAAACTCTATTGCACTGCGAAGGAAACTATTAACAAAACAAAAAGGCAGCCTACAGAATTGGAGAATATATTTGCAGATGATGCATCTAATAAGTGTTAATATAAATATATGCAAAGAACATAATAACTCAATATCAAAAAAATTAACAAAATAGGTAAAGGACTTTAGTCATTTTTCCAAAGAAAGCATACAGGTGGCCAATAGGCACATGAAATGCTGTTCAACATCAATAATCATTATTGATTATTGATATTGATATTGAAATGCAAATCAAAACCACAATGACATACCACCTCACATCTGTCAGAATGGCTATCATTAAAAAGACAACAAATAAAAGGTGTTGATGAGGATGTAGAGAAAAGGAAATCCTTATACACTGCTGGTAACTTTGTAAATTGGTACAGCCACTTTGGAAAACAGTTTGGAATTTCCTCAAAAAAATTAAAAATAGAATTGCCACATAATTCAGGCACTTTAACTTATGGGTATCTATCTAAAGAAAACAAAAAGAGTAATTCCAAAAGATACATGCTCTCTACCTTCATTGCAACATTATTCACAATAGGCAAGATGTGGAAGCAACCTAAGTGCCCACTGATAGATGAATGGATAAAGTAGTTGTGGTATGTGTGTATACACATACACACACACACATATATACACACAATGGAAAACTTCTAAGCCATTTGTGAAAACATGGATGTATCTAAAAGGAATTATGTTAAATGAAATAATCAGCCATAAATACAGCATGATCTCCCCTGTATGAAGAATCTAAAAAAATAAAAGGGAAAGAAAGAAACAAAAGAAAATTCATAGATAAAGAGAACAAATGAGTAGTTTGCCAGAGGAAGGAGATTGGGGGATGTGTTTGAAATAGATGTAGAGGATTAAGAGATATAAACTTCCAATTATATAATAAGTTACAGGGATATAATGCACAATTTAAAGTATATGGTCAATAATATCATAATAACTTTGAATGGGAAGAGATAGTTTTTAGATGTATTGTAGTGCAAATGTAAAATCATTATTAGTACAGCTGAAACTAACATAATATAGGGAAACTATATGTCAATAAGAAAAAGTTAATAAAAAGTATATATTTCTCTTTTAGGAGATAATCTTTAATATCTATCTTTAGTTTCATCTTTATTATATTATTCAAAACCTTCATAGCTTTCGAAATTTTTTATTTGCTTTACTTGTCATGGAACAGTAGTGGTATGTTGAACACTCCTGTGATATTTGTATTTCTGTCAAAATTTTGAGAAGGACTCAATACATATATTGATAGTATACCATTAGATGCTTAATTATACTTTATTTGAATTGCAGTTGACTTTATCTGATTTAAAATTTTACTAACCTTTTGCCTCTCTTAATCAATTTAAGCATTATTCTATTTTTATTTTCTCTGAATTGGGTTTATTAATATCCATACCCCTTAGCCTTTCATTGTGGCCTTTCGAGATTCAGTCTTAATTTTGACAAAGTTCTGTGTTGTTCAGACTAACCATTGGAAATGTTATTGATTTTTTTAATTGCTCATTGGGACTACCTAATATCTGTGCAATGAAGATTTCAACCTGAACTAAGTAATATTTAAAACACCATAATACATAGACAAATCGAATTATTTCTCAACATAAATGAGGACAATTAATAATAAAAATACATATTTTTGGACTCGCTCAAAAAAACCAAAAGGCCTGAGAGATTGGACCTACCTTCTTTTTGGCAGTAATAAGCAGAAAGGTGTTCAGAAGTCTGCTCTTGAAGAAGAGGCTTCATCTGGCCTCATGCATTTTTTACCTGTATGACGTTTATAGTCACTTTGTCTTCAACCTCTGTTTATATAGTTGGTTTAGACACCGCTACTGGATAATGAAGTCTCTTTAGTAGCAATTGGCCTATCTGTCCTTGTCTGTAAATACACATTTGTCATCTCTTCCCTATCTTTGCACTATAAAGAAATGCAGAAGTAAAAGGAGAACAACATCTGACCTTGGATCTAAGGACAAAGCCTTATTTCCTGGTTCATCTGTGGCTGATTTCACAAATGTGTTAAGTGTGGACTCCATTCATTTACATGCTAAGCATCAATTTTCATTCCTCTAACATTTTGGATACCTCAGGCTTTTAACTCCATTTGCCTTCTTGAACTTTTATTACTGCCTTTTCCTTATTCACACTGTCAAGCTGGGCTATGGTCTTTATTTACAAACCTACCTCTTCTCCCTCCAATTATCAACCAAAAACCTTTATAAACTTCATAACTGACTTACGACCAACCTGGACTCTTGCCTTCTGCAAGAGTGATTTTGCCTTAACTCTCTTTTAAAACTTGACTATATTCCAGTTATGCTTCTGAATTGGTAAGACATCAACTCACAATGGAGGAATATTTCACCTTCGTGCATGAAGAAGAAAGCATTACTGTCATTCAATAAATGTGTCCTCCTTCCTATTGAAGGTCCTAAATAGAAAGCAAACCACCCAAAAGAAAACCTATAACAAAACAATTACCTGGAAATTGAGTACATTCTTCCTCATGCATTTAGAGAGAGTTCTCAAAAATGAATCATTGCAAAAGCAAGATGACTGAAATTTTCAGGCTCAGGGCACTTAAACGTTATAATGGGAATTCAAGCAGAGCTGCTAGATAATAGTGTTATTCCTTGCAACTGTATCATTGCTGTTCATGTTTTTGTGGCTTATTTCTATAAGGCTGTCATGTTTGAATTTATTTTGCCAAGCACTCATTTTTGTTGTCACTGTATTGTTCTAGGTATCAAATTACATATCCATATATTCACATCTTATTTTCTAGACATCCTTCAACTATTTCTATATCTTTCTCAAATAACATACATTTTATCATTCTCTTTATATTTCTATTGTTAGTTTGAGCTAGACTTAGGCCTGCCACATTCTTTTTAAATACTTGAGGTACCATTAGGAATAGTGCCAGTTGCACCTCCTGATCATCACAGTCTTCTTCTTAACTAAGCTCTTTTCATTTGACACTGCAAGTTATAATGAAGCAAAATACACACTTCTCTCTAATGACAGCAATTTATGCAAGGCTTCAGAAGGATTTACAAAGGGATGGATTGCTTGGAAATAAATTGTAGGCAATTAATTCATAATAACTTATTTATGCCTAGGCATGTTACAAAATAGATGGCACATGTATTGAGTGTAAATTGGTATTTTTGTATCTGCTTTTAATTAAATTTAAGTTAATTTTTTATTTCAGTAGTGTAAATGTAGTGGAATTTTTTTATTTCAGTAGTGTATTGTATGTTTTGAACATTTCATTTGATGCTTTTCTTGGTGTTGCTTCACCCTGTCCTTCCCTGTCTCTCACAATCTGCTTCTATTGTGAACAATCTAGAGGCTGGCACTTCATATCAGAATATCAGTCATTGATAAACAGTGTTAAGCTGAAATAGCAATGGGATATCAGCTCTTATGGGTACTTTGGCTGAAGAACTAAAAGATCGCAAAAAAGGCCATAAAATTGTTGAGAAATATGGAAGGCTTTGATACCAAATAATTGCCGATGTAGACTATAGATTTCCTTGCTTCTTTACCTTCAACCTCATGGTATGGTAGATACTTGGTGAACTACATTTTACTTAGTTAATGTTTCAAAAGAGTAATGAGGTTTGACTTGAATTTAAGGGAGTGAATTATTTTTATTTTAGACATTTTGACTGCTGATGTAGAGTTTATGGGTAGTAGAGAAATGGCCCACATCTTGAATATCAGTTTTTTAACCACCTAGCATCCATGTCCCCTGTCTAATGATACCTTGGTTTTCTTTAGGAAAATGGTCTCACCAAATACACACTACATAAGGTCTTGGTGGGTGATAATTAAGGTACTTGACTCTCTCAATGGAAGATCATTCTATGGCATATGCCAGAAGCAGTCATCTGATTGAAAACTGGCTAAGTGCTGCTGTTTGCTAGGACACTGTATTGTGAGCAAATGAGGTAGGAAAAGAAGAGATTAGGAATTACTACTAAAATGAATGAACACTTTCACCCTAGTGGAGATTCATAACCTGGAGATTCTTTTTAAGAAGCTGTTGCTGTTTTTTCTGCATTCTACTCTGTGAAATGAATTTCTAGTCTGCAATCTTTCAACTGTAAAACACAGTACAATGTTCAGCTTAATATTCTAATATAGAGCTTAAGAGCATTAGCACTAAAAACAGACTATGTCAGTTCAGCCCTGGCTTTACAACTAATCAGATGATATTGGGGCATGGCTTTTGTTCCCTTTAGTCCTCTATTTCTTCCCCTGTGGAATATGTATAATTATGTTGTCTACCCATGGAGTCATAGGCTTTTAAAATACTCAGAAATAGAGCCTGAAATAGTGTATATTCTCAAGATTTAATTATATCTATTGCCTCAAAACTATCTCCAAATGTTTAGTTTAGTCTCTTGTCATCATCATCTCTCTCTCTCTTTCACTCACTCACACACACACACACACACACACGGTTATCTCAACTAATTTCTTCACAAAGTCCTTCACCATCCTTCTTTCAAACATTTAACCAATAAAATACTCAAGTCAGAGTTTCCATTGTGGCTGAGCAGAAACACACATGACCTAATATACATGAGGATGTGGGTTCAATCCATGGCATCATTCAGTTGGGTTAAGTATCCACTGTTGCTGTGAGCTGTGTGGTAGGTTGCAGATGTGGCTCAGATCCTATGTTGCTGTGGCTATGGTGTAGCCTGGCAGCTGCAGTGCTGATTAGACCCCTAGCCTGGGAACTTCTTATGCTGCCGGTGAGGCTCTAAAAACTAAAAAATAAAATAATAAAAATAAAATACTCAAGCCATTTCTCATTAAAAACAAAGAAACACAAAGTTACCAAGTTCCAGTGTCATGAGATATGTTTCTACAATATTTTCTTAGCCTCTTTGCTTCTATTTTCTATGCTGAAAACTCTATCTTGTCTTGCTTTACTTTACCCCATATTCCTGCTTGAAAAACAGTCATAGTGCTGGTAAATGACTTAAGCTTAAGAACAAAGACCGAAAGGCATAAGTTATTCATATGGTCAGCTGAATGAGGACATAATGTATTGGTCTAGGTACACCAGACCTGTGCAGATTGGCATGCCAAATGCACAGCGTGATATGTCCTGTTAAAATAAGAGAAAGAGGAAACTCCTGGACCCAAGTGGTTTATGAGCAGTTGTTAGCAGAATATGCATTAGCAAAGAGAACAAAGGTACAAACCTAGCCACTCTGGGTTGCTGGGGTTGCGGGGGTTGCCACAGATAGGCATGCCATTTGCAAAAGCACAGTGATGATTCTCTGTATGCTGTGCATAGAGAGTTAACACCAAGCTTCCTCAAATGCTAATGATTTTTAAATGCCTAAAGGTCAGAGTAAAAACTTAACCATCTACCAGCTATGTGACTTTTAAAATAATAAAAGGACTTTTAAAATAATAATAAAAAAACTATATCCTGCACCTATCACCCCATCCTCACTTGACATAATCCCTAAGAGCACAGTGAAAGCAGTATGGTTTCTTGAGGTGGCGCTCTTGCTCCCCAAGACCTTGAGTCCCCCAGTTCCCACCTTTAATTAAGATAAATGTCTCTGTGTCTTGTTTTATGTTAACTTTTTCCTTAAGTTTCACAGCACCCATTCTTCAGCCCTCACCTGCTGAGCTGGTCACAGCATTCCAGATTTCAGTGGGCAGTGTAGCTCCACTAGTTTCCAAAGCAAGCACATACAATATCAATCTGCCAAAGTTGTGCTGTGGTGAATCTGAATATAAGTTTTATTCCTTATTACTTCTTTTCAAAGAAGTTTCTGTTGTAATAATTGCAGTGTCACTTAATCAGGAATGCATTCCTTATAGCATCGTATAGAACACACCATGATGAAACATTATGAAGAATCTGTATTATTACTATTCAATTCCAAATTCACTGAATGTCGTAGAAACAATACTGTTATAAAGTGGTTGACTGAATTGAAAAGCACCAGGCAAAGAATTAGGCCACAGGCATAGAAAACAATGAAATCATTCTGAAGCTTTTTGACATATCAGATCTCCCTGTATGTATTTATTTTTTTGTCTTTTTGTCTTTTTAGGGACCCACCCAAAACATACTGAGGTTCCCAGGCTAGAGGTCCAATTGGAGCTGTAGTTGCCAGTCCAAACCACAGCCACAGCAACACTGAATCTGAGCTGCATCTGCAACCTACACCACAGCTCATGGCAACACCAGATCCTTAACCCACTGAGCAAGGCCAGGGATCAAATCCACATCCTCATGGATGCTAGTTGGGTTCATTAACTGCTGACCCATGAAGGGAACTCCTCCCTGTATTTAAGATTGACTCTCATTGCTCAAAAGTAGGGGAAAAGAAGAAAAAGTGCAGTGATCTGGAAACCTATATCAACTCTTTAGAAGTCATAAAACTTGAAAGGAATATCTAGTCATATTCATTGTTTTCATCTTATTTATTACACTTTCAATAAAAAAGCTGTATATTCTGAAATGCTCTGGGAAAGAAAAGAGAAATGCCATAGAATGGTAACTAGCTGAAAGCAATTTAAGTAGCTGGACAGCTCTGATATCTGTCATCAAACAACACTATAGCATGCTATTCACTCAGAGTCTCTTTGCAAGATGAGTGGTATGAGATAGGATATTTTACATCTTTACTCTGTTTACCAGCAAGAAATAGAATGGAAATGGGTTTAAAAATATGAAAATTCTCTTGTGTATTTTACTGAGAATGTATATTTTTCAAGGTATTTCTATAGCGTTAGTGCAGATATGACACTTTTTAGTATTTTTAAAAGATTTAAACAGTACAAAATATATACAATCCCAAGGATAAAATATAGGCTTTAGAAAGGTAGGGGATCCAAAGTATTTTACTAAGGGATCTTTTGATCATAGGCAAGTCAATGAATGTAGTATCCAAAAATAATAATAAAATGTTCTTAATGACTAAAACAAAAATAAAACAGATTTAAAATAATTCTCATAATTCCTATTAAAAACACTTTATTAAGAAAGAATTAGATTCTTTTCACTCTATTTTTTTATTTTCCATTTTTGTGAAAAAATAAAGAACCAGATTTTCTGAATTACTAGATAAGTTAGAGCTAGGCCTACTTTGGCATCAGCAAGGATATTTTTATTAAAATTAATATATTAATAGTTCCATTAATAAAAATGACATTTCCAATAGGTCCTTTAATTAGATTGTTTTAATAAAAAAATAAATGAGACAACCCATAATTAATACTAAAGTGTGGCAACTACATTTAATGAGAAAATTATTATATATAAATTCAGGGCAAGGGGCATGCTACTAAATTGGCATCCTAACAAATCTTCAATTACATTCAGAGAGATCTTGAGTTAAGTGGACATATTGGGGAGCAGTTTTGCAATACAGAGAAATCTCAATGAAGATTTTACAAGAATTTAAAGATGATCTGGTTAAAGGTTGAAATATATGCATTTATTACCTTTTTTACTAGGTTGGTATGCATATAATCACTGAAATCTGCAACTCCTCCTGATGGATCTTTCTACATTAAATTATTTTCCTCTTCAATTCATCTGAAACTCTGTCACCAAATCTTCTCTTCTGAACTTTCTTAAGCTCATTCCACCACATCCCAAATATGTTACATAGGTTTTACCAATCACTATGGTGGGAAGGGCATGTGTATTAAACAAGATTTGGAATTTCTGAGAATATCCATTTGGTTGGTAAAATGTATGAGAAACTATTCTTCTACCAGCAGCTGATCATGGAGAAGTGGGGGTTGTGGGGAGGAGAAGAAAGGAATAATCCAGGCCAATATTGATGTCTAAGCTATGCAGGGTGTGTGTGGGTGTGTGTGTTGCAGAAAATAAGAGTTGAAATAGGTTTGTAGGCAGTGAGGATATTTTTAAGTTTTTTTTTTTTCTACTTTGTATTTATTGGATGTTTATGATGTAGTAGGCTATGAAGAAATATAAAGTGTATGGGGTAGTGTGCCTAGAAGATGTTAGGAGGAAAAGGCAATTACACACTTTGGAAGTATTATCATTGGGTTAAGTACAAGGGACTATCAGAACACACAGAAGGACACAATAAAATCTCTGATGGAGACAAAAACGTTCTCAGAGGAGGTGATGCCTAATCTAAGTCTCAATGCATTATATAAAAGTGTTGAAAGGAGAGATATGGGTGAGGTCTTCAGGATGGGAAGTTTTTTTCAAACAAAAGCATCAAAACTTGCTGATGCCTAGAGTGCTGGGATGGCATGGCACATTGTGAAAGTTGGATTTAGTTCATTTGGTTTGGAGAGTTGGGTATTAATTGAGGATGTGAAACTGCTCTTGTTTCCATTGGAATTAGTTTGGGGTCTTTGGTAAGGCAGCTGGTGGAGATATTCTAGAAAAAGATTGGAGAATCAAGTGGATACAGAGACTGAGGGACCAAAACAAATACTGAGAAAGACAGATGGCTCCCTATTGCCTCCAATCTGCTACTAAAAATCTCTCAGTTTCCTACTAGGGATTTTAATATCTAAAGTTGCTTCTTTGGTTACAAACAATAAATTCTAACTCTCACTAATTTATTTATTTATTTTTCTTTATTATTATTATTATTTTTAATAATTATTTCCACAATACAATCTTTTTCTACTGTACAGCATGGTGACCCAGGTACACTTACATGTACACATTCTATTTTTGCACATTACCATGCTCTATTATAAGTGACAAGACATAGTTCCCAGTGCTGCATACCAGGATCTCATTGCTAATCCATTCCAAAGGCAATAGTTTGTATCTATTAACCCCAAGCTCCCCAACCACCCCACTCCCTCCCCGCCTCCTTGGCAACCACAAGTCTATTCTGCAACTGCATGATTTTCTTTTCTGTGGAAAGGTTCATTTGTGCCATTTATTAGATTCCAGATGTAAGTGATATTATATGTTATTTGTGTTTCTCCTTCTGACTTACTTCACTTAGTATGAGAGTCTCTATTTCCACCCATGTTGCTACAAATGACATGATTTTGTTCTTTTTTATGGCTGAGTAGTAATCCCTTGTGTATATATACCACATCTTCCTAATCCAGTCATCTGTCGATGGACATTTGGATTGTTTCCATGGCTTGGCTATTGTGAACAGTGCTGCAATGAACATGCGGGAGCATGCGAATCTTTTAAGGAAAATTTTGTCCAGATATATGCCCAAGAGCAGGATTTCTGGGTCATATGGTAGTTCTATGTATAGATTTCTAAGATATCTCTATACTGATATCCATAGTGGTTGTACCAGCTTACATTCCCACCAACAGGGCAGGAGGGTTCCCTTTTCTCCACACCCTCTCCAGCACTTGTTATTTGTGGACTTATTAATGATGGCCATTCTAACTGGTGTGAGGTGGTATCTCATGGTAGTTTTGATTTGCATTTCTCTGATAATCAGGGATGTTGAGCATTTTTTCATGTGCTTGTTGGCCATCTGTATCTCTTCCTTGGAAAAATGTCTATTCAGGTCTTTTGCCCATTTTTCAATTGGGTTGTTGTTGGGTTTTTTGCTGTTGAGTGGTATAAGTTGCTTGTATATTCTAGAGATTAAACCTTTGTCAGTTGTATCATTTGAAACTATTTTCTCCCATTCTGTAAGTTATCTTTTTGTTTTCTTTTTGTTTTCCTTTGCTGTGCAAAAACTTGTTAGTTTGATTAGGTCCTATTGGTTTATTTTTGGTCTTATTTCTGTGGCTTTTGGAGACTCACTTGAGAAAATATTCATGAGGTTGATGTCAGAGAATGTTTTGCCTATGTTCTCTTCCAGCAGTTTGATGGTGTTTTGTCTTATATTTAAGTCTTTAAGCCGTTTTGCTAACTCTTGCTAATTTAAAAAGAAAACATATTGCAGGGATGTTGATGACCTATAAAAGAAAAATAGAAAATTAACCTTGGAAATCAGTAGGGAAAAAAGTCATCTTTATGCTTAGTGAGGGCTCTCTTTTAATTTATCAAAAAGTATACTAACCACTAGCTACATATTAGACACGATACAAGTCTAGGAATTGAGGAAAGAGAGTTGATTCAAATAGTCATGTGCCTAACTTTATTGCTCTCAGAGTTTAGCAGGACTGGAAGTAGAGGGAATATATATGAAATAATCCCAAAATGGACTTATATAAGGGACTTGTAATTATGAAATATGATAAGTGCTCTGTAGGATGCTACATGAGAGAAATTACAGAAATTTAAGTCAGCATGCCAGCTGAGGAAGTAACATTCAACCTTAGATGTTAAGAATGCATAGTTATCAGGAGATTAGCATGTATGAACTCCCTGAAATGTGAAAGAAATCAGTGTACTAAAACATTGTAAAGACATGAGGTTTGGAGCACTGAAAGCAGAAGTGAGAGCCAAAATAAAGCTGGAGTGAAGCTGAAGCAAAGTCATGCAGAGTTTAGTAAATCATGCAAGGATTTAGCATTATATTCTAAGTGCAATGAGAAACTATTGAGGGATTCCCAGCTATAACATAAAGACTGACCTAGATATTACATAGTGAGTAGAGAGTGGAAAGGTCAGAATGGAGGTTTTGTAGAAATCTAGATGATTAAAGAGTTGTGTTACCATTTGTCTGCCCACTATGCTTTCATGTTTCTTGTCTTCCAGTTCCTTTGGGAAATTTCTGCTCCCCATCTACACATCCTGGACCAGATTCTTGGTCTTTGTACCCAAAGGAGTTTACTTAGAGTATCCCAATCTTGGATCACAAAGGGGCTCACCCAATGAGCATATTCTGTGGGATTCAGGGATAGATGACAGAAAAGAGTAACTGTTTTCCATTGTAACAGCTAAATTGGTGATATGTAAACAGAATGCTGCTGGTAGTCATGTAAAATATATAGTGAATTAGGGTAGTTCAGTCTGGGATGAGAGGCCAGAAAGGCACTTGCCTCTGGCACAAGATTTCAGGTAACCAAGACATGGAAGCAATATAGATGCCCATCAGCAGAGGAATGAATAAAGAAGCTATGGTATATATACAGTGGAATATTCCTCAGCCATAAAAAATGAAATGATGTCATTTGCAGCAACATGGTTGGACCTAGAGATTATCATACTAGGTGAAGTAAGTCAGAAAAGGAAAGACAAACACCATATGGTATCACTCATATGTGGAATCCAAAATACAGCACCTGTCTATGAATCTATCTATGAATTAAACACAGACTCAGACACAGAGAACAAATTTGTGGTTGCCAAAGAAGGGGATTAGAGGAGGGAAAGATAGGGAGTTTGGGATTAACAGATTCAACTGTTATATAAGATAGATAAACAACAAGCCCTACAGGAAACTATAATCAATATCCTATGATAAACCATAATATAAAAGAATATGAAAAATAATATATATGTAATACATATGTATAACTGTATATGTATGTTATTATATATTTATGTATATATTGTGGTACAGCATAAATTAACACAACATTGTAAGTTAATTATACTTCAATAAAACTTTAAAATATATATGAAAAATACATATATACATATAATATAATAAAAATTGTACTATAAAAACAAGTTGGGATCAGTTTATTGACTTTCCTTTTGTCTCAGCCTTTAGTAAGTCTCACATGGCATGGATAGTGATTATTTATTTATTTATTTATTTAAGGGCCGCACATGTGGCACATGGATGTTCCCAGGCTAGGGGTCTAATCAGAGCTGTTGCTACCGGCCTATAACACAGCTACAGCAATGCCAGATCTGAGCCATGTCTGCAACATACATCACAGCTCACGGCAACCCTGGTCCCTTAACCCACTGAACGAGGTCAGGGATCAAACCCGCAACCTCATGGTTCCCAGTCGGATTAATTTCCCCTGTGCCACGACAGGAATACCTGATCCTCTATTTAAAATTTTGACCTTTATTTCATTACGATTTTTTTGCATTCATTTTTTTCCAAAATGTGATATGAAATATTACTGATTTTGATTACTGAGTTGTTTGATAGTCCCTAAAATTTTGCTCCTCATTCATCTTACCCTGGTCAACATTAACATTTTAGATCTGTCAAGCATTTGTATCCTATTCTTATGTTCTGGAAACATTGTACCTCACATGTCTTGGTGGGAAATAAAACCCATCTTTCACTACCAACCTAAAAAAGGGCGACAACATATAGGCTGAATACAGTCAATCGGTGGTTCCCTTCACATACATTTTAGTGGGCATTGTCTTCCTTTATTTTAAAACCTAAGAAACTAAAAAATTATTTTCCTGGCACTTTCTTGCCATTAGTGAGCAAACATAACCTAGGTTATACCAGTCTTCTAACTTCACAAAAAACTTGGATGCACATCCAAGGCCAGGTGTGTGGTGATCAGATATTTTCAGAAGCCTGGTGGCAGAAGCATATATATATATATATATATAGACTTTGGGGGGAAGCTGAGGTAATGCATCTGGTTTCCAGTACTAAAAGAGAGAAGTGCCATGTAGCATCTTGTAACAGTGTGATTTACTAGAAATATCTCACTAGAAATATTGCACTGACTTTAGTTTCTGACCATGTAGCACTCACATCTGGTTCTTTTGGTTCTCCTAGAGATTCTGAGACTTCATATTATTAAATTATTTGTTTAAACAAGCTGAAGGTCTCTATTGTGTATAACAAAGAGCTACGTTCATATGCCAGTTTTTCCAGCCTTCCATGAAGCAAAGGAAGAGACACACAAATTAGAGTCATCAATCAGATGCATCCTTTTTATACCTTGAATCAAGAGCTGTAACACAAAGCACAAAAGGGGCAGGATCTGAGTGAGGAAATGGCAGCAGAAATAAAGTTCATGTGAAAGTGGCCATGGCAAATACCAGAACCAGCACCTAGGTAGATGCCGTGCTTTCAGCTTGGTGAGACTCTGAGCACATGGTTTTGCTAAACTGTGTCCAGACTCCTGACCCATGAATCCTGTTAGATAATAATTTTTGTGCTGTTTTAAGCCCCTTATTTCTGGAAATTTGTTATACAGCAAGAGAATAGTTAATCTATGTATCAGTGTTTAATTACCATGCTTTTATCTTCTTCCTTAGCAATAAACAAAACAATGGAGTGTTTCAGAATTGATAGCAAGAAGGATTCAATAAAATATTTACAGTGATTTTAAATTTCTCTGTTTTGTTCTGAAGCTCAGTTTTTAAAGTTAAGGACTGAATAAATTAAGCCACTGCACTCCTCCAGTTATAGCAACATGGAAGGAAAAACCAAACAAGGTTTGCAAGCATTTGCAAGCTACCATTTATGATAATGGGCCACGTTATCAAAAGCAAAGATAAAAAAATATTGGGAAAAGATGGATAATGGTTAGCAGGATGTGGTACTGCCACTTAGCATCTCTAAGATTTTAGGAAAAAATGCTTATATTCCAAATATTTTAGCATTTATAAAATGGAGGTATATAATTACCTCCATTATAGCCCTGTTTCACAGGGCTATAATGATAGATGTATAAAATTACATATGTATACTGTGCATTCTAACATTTGGCATATGGGAAGTAACAATATTCTGTCATCAAATCCTATTTAATATCTCTAATTTCTTTATCTAGAAGTGATTTCAATGAGAAAAAAATTTCTTTAGTACCTATTATTGCTAACTGCTCTGTCATGTCTTAAACATTTTCTAGACTCATGGCTGAGAAACAAAAATTATTTTTCAGTGAACTTCTATAGACCAGAAAGGAATAAAGGTTTTACTAAATCCATGACATTATAAACACCACAGCTAGTTATTCAGGACCAAGGGAAATTTAAAAGTCATACAAAGAAAAAAAAAATCTTGCTTGTTTCCAACATGTTTATAACCATTTATGAAATTCAAAGATTTTTTAATTTTAAGTTGTTGAAATATATTACTTGGGTAATTGAACAAACATTTATAAAAGTAAGTCTTTACATTCTCCACACACTCAAACTATGTCTATATTGACATTTCAAAACCAGAGTCTTGAAATCTTTCTTTCTTGAAGTCACGAAGGTCATTCTTTCTCAATATTTAATTCATCTTGTATTTCAGTAAACATTGCAGAGAAATCTCAGTGAAATCTTAACCCTGGAATGTTCTGTACTGACATGCTTAACCAACTGGAACAGCTACTTGAAGACATTTCTTTGACTGTAACTAGATGAAAACAGAATTACTGCTAATTAAAGATCAATATAAAATAAAAATATACCGTAGTTAATGTTACATAAGTTAATATAAACATGATATTAATAAAGGAATTTGCATTCACCAAATACACACTGCCACATACACTTGCAGTTGTTTGTATAGGTCTTTGAAGGTTAGAAGAGGTCCCACAGGTCCCACATATCTCATTTACCATGATTTACCATAAATTCAATGGCATTCTGACTACTGCCAACATGGTCTTTAAGAATATCTGAATGCAGCTCATTTAATTTAGCACATATGAAGCTACAGTGGGCCCATGATTCCTTGAATTAAAGGCTCAGATCTAGAATACATTGGTTTTAGAGAAATAAGTCTTTTTCATATTCTCCCTTGATGTGGCCCACTTATCAGAACTTTCATCCATCTGGCAAGAAAAATATCTCCATCTCAATAAACAATCCTCTATGCTGACCTTAATCTGTAAAATACAGACTTTAAAAAATTTTAGGTTATTATGTAAATAAAGACAATTGATTGAACTAATTACCACTATATATCATTGACTTTAGAAAATTTGGGGAAATACCTGATCCCCAAAACGTGTTCTCCCCTAGACTTGTTTGTTTTATCTCAATGCTCTTCTGAAGGTATCCCTCAAAATGGTATCATACCCAGTGTACATCCAAGTGAAAAATTCATATATTCAAGCGATCATTACTTGATAATGTCTGTGTGCAAAATCTTGGGCTAGATACTTAGGCATGTTTATAAAGTGTCAGTCTGGGAAGACTTAGAGAAGGAGAAAAAATTGGGTTAGAATTTCAAGGAGAAATACATATTCACTATAGACAAGACATGGAATTCTAAGACAGGGATGGAATTGAAGAAGTTTATATGTTGATATTAGAAGGGAGAAAAAAGAAGACATAGGGGAGATTTATTTATTTATTTATTTAAGGGCTGCATCTGCAACATATGGAAGTTCCCAAGTTAGGGGTCAAATTGGAGCTGCAGCTACCAGCATAGACCACAGCCACAGCAATACCAGATCTGAGCAGCATCTGTGCCCTACACCAGTGCTTGTGGCAATGGCAGATGCTTAATCCACTGAGTGAGGCCAGGGATCAAATGGACATCTTCATAGATACTAGTTAGCTTCTTAACCTGATGAACCACAATGGGAACTCCCAGGGAAATTTAGCTACTTATATTTTCTCAGAAAGGTAAACAAAAGACAGACTATGGAGGATGCTGGACGCTACAAATACACACCAGGCAGAGAGAGAGAGAGTTTGAATTACTAAACAAATCTATTGAGTTTTATTAAAGGTCTGTCTATAGTCAGATTTATATGGAGTTCCCATTATGACTCAGCAGAAATGAACCTGACTAGGATCCATGAGGATGGAGGTTCCATACCTGTCCTTGCTCAGTAGTTTAAGGATCCAGTGTTGCCATGATCTGTGGTATAGGTTTCAGATGCTGCTTGGATCCTGTGTTGCTGTGGCATAGTCCAGCAGCTATAGCTCCGATTCAACCCCTAGCCTGAGAATGTCCATATGACATACTTGTGGCTCTAAGAAAGCAAAAAATAAAGTAAATAAAATAAAATAATATAAAATAAATAAAACTAAATTAAAAATGTGTAATTAGATTTATAGTTTATAAATACCACTCAGAAACTTCTACGGAAAAAAAGGGAAAATGAGGAAATGTGATGATCTTAATGTCCTGTTTCAAATACCCAATTCACACATCCAGGCATATATATATAGTCTTACACATATATCAAAGCTTGATATTTCTTACTATACACTGACAAGACAGGGAGGTGCTCTTTAAGAACCTAGAATTTGGCCGAGACCACTGTAAATTGGAATCTACTTCTATTTGACCTGAAAGAACTTCCTTTTTTTGATGCTTTTCCCATTAAAAATAATAAATATCCTCTTGCTTAAGTGACACTTTCATAAAAAGGGGGAAAGTGGTGCATCTCAAGGATTCAGGTAGCCAGTTCAAAGACAACTACAATACAATGATACTTAGATAATTAGAGTACAAATGAAACAGATATGTGTGTGAAATGGTGTGATAGATGTTTAAGAAGACTGGGTGACTGATTAGATATGGAAATTAGAAGAAAAGGAAAGAGAATGATGACTGCCAATTTCATACTTAGGTGATGGAGTAGACAAAACAGTCTTTTACAAAGGTTGTAAATATAGGTTGTATTCCAGAAATGTTCAGGCTGTCATGATCTTTTAAACCAAAGCAACAAATATTAGATTTAATTTTGTAATTCTGAATCAGATATTTGGCAAATATATTTTGTGTTAGAAATTGGCAAGCTAGCAATTTGCTCAGTGTCTACAATTATAGTATATAATTTACAGACCATGGAACACTTGGTTAAGATACCGAGCCAGAATAATGGTTTCAGTCAATGCCCCTTTACAATACAGAATATTGCATGAATTAGGCAATTAGTTCTATTGCTCATGGCATAGAACCGGAAGCACAAAGTCTCAAAATATGTAGTCAATATTCTTACATGTAAACAGTTGAATTTGCACCGTAGATAAATATAGGACTAAAATGAAATCAATCCCAAATAACCTTATGTGACTAAATAACACTCCATAGAGATGTATAAAAATATTTGAATAGAAGTATCCATTGTTTCCAAGATAAATTAATCTTACCTTAACACACTATTAATTTATTTATTCAACCTGTGTTTACTGAGAAGCTAATAGCTTAATAGACCTAGGCACTGTGCTATTAAGTTTTGGGGATACAATTGTAAAAACCATGCCTCTGTAGGTTATAGTGTAGAGGAAGAGACAAAAGTTCAGTAATCATAAAAACCTGTAATTACAAAATGTAATTAAATCTGTGAGGAAAGATAGAGTAGGCAGAAAAAGTCCCCTCATTTCAAAAATGTTCACATACTAATGCCTAGAACCTATGAAACACATTACTTTATGTGATTTTTGCAGGTGTGATTAAGAATCACAAGATGGTATTATCAAATGAACCCAATGTGATCAAAAGGGTCCTTCATAGAGCAAGGCAGAAGGCTCAGGGTCAGAAAAGGAGACATGATAATGAAGGCAGAGGGTCAGAATCAAAGAAATATTTGAAGATGCTGTACTGCTCATTTTGAAGATGAAGGAAGGGGCCATGAACTAAGTGATGTAGATGGCCTCAAACCTGCGAGAAGGCAGGAAACAGATTTTCCCCAAGAGCTGTCAGAGAGAGAACTTCCAGAACTGTGCAGTAATAGATTAAATAAACAGTAAATAGCAATTCAAAATGTTCAAGGAACTGTACAGAGAATCAGGGTTATAATTATACATATTGTATATTTATATATAAAATTGGGGATCTGCTTTGGAATTTCCTATTTTGAACATGATTTTACAATTCTAGTAGGATCGCAACAGTCTGCTTAAAATACTTCCATGATTCTCTTTCGCTCTTAACAAAGGGAGGGGGGAGGATTAGCCTTAGGAAAAGCTGACAGTTCCCTAATTTTTTCCCCTCTCCTTTGTTCATTCATTCTTATCTTCCTCACTTATTTATTTATTTAACCACATCCATGGCATGTGGAAATTCCTGGGCCAGGGATCAAGCGCATGCCACAGCAGCGGCATTCAGGTGCCATGGCAGTAACAATGCTGGATCCTAAACCCAGTGAGCAACCAGAGACATTTTCATCTACCTCACTTTAATTTGGGATGCAATAAGTTTTAGCCTCAAGTTCCTTTACAGTGTCATTATATATGTATTTTATACTTAGTTCATCTTATTCATAAATAACTGGGTGGAGGAGGACTATAGAAGAAACTGAGAGGAGTTTGTCATCAAACTGGATAAGCTATGGGTTTTGCCTTCAGTGGCCATAGGAAAGACGAAAATGAAGACTGGGATTTCTGGAAGGTAAGATACCGAAATTGAGGCGAAAGTCCTGATGAGCCAGTTACAAATACATATCTGTCTAAGCAGGAGTTCCCATCATGGCACAGCAGAAATGAATCCAACTAGGAACCGTGAGATATCACTCAGTGGGTTAAGGATCTGGTGTTGCCATGAGCTGTGGCTGTAGCCAGCAGGTGGACCCCTAGCCTAGGAACCTCCATATGCCATGGTGTGGCCCTAAATAAAATCTGTCTAAGTAAGTCTGGATGACAAAAATATCTCTGTGAAATATATACTTGTATCCATCAGAAATGAGACATCTGCAGGTATAAAAAAATTAAAAAAAATACAATGAAATAGAAATCTAGAACAAAGAATTAGTGTCCCAAGTTCATGAAGAACAAAACTCTGAAAGATGCTATTGTATGAAGTGTGTTAATGTTGGTTAAAAGATCAAGGAAACAGTAAGAGAATAGGAATAAAATGGGCCAAATGAATACAAAGCAAATATAAATTCTAGAAATTTTGTCTTCTTTACAAGTTACTTCTTTTTTCATTATAAAATATTAATCTTTATCTCTGACAATATGTCTTACAGTGAAATCTACTTTGTATACCAGCTTCCATATGATTAGAATTTGCATGGAATGTCTTTTTCCAATTATTTACTTTCAAGTTTCTGTATCTTTATATTCAATGTCCATATCTCTTACAAACATCATACAACTGGGTCTTACATTTTTACAGACTGCCAGTATCTATTTTTTAATTAGATCTTAATCTATTTACATTGACTACAAACATTGATGTAAGTCTCCTCTCTTGTGATTTTTTTTCTATATGTTCTATCAAATTTTAGTTATCTTATTCCTCCTTTCCTATCTCCTATTAGATAACTTGTATTTTTTAAAATTTGCTGTAGAGCTTAAAATAAACACTTTTCACTTATACATTACAGGTCTCCCATAGCTATATGAATTAACTCATAATGGAGAGAATCTAATAACATAAATTAGGGTAAAAAGGCCGAGTTTGAAAAACTCAGAGGGACACTGAAAGTTCCCCAAATTGCTTAGAAAATCAGAAGGCTTAGAAAAGCTTTAGATGTTGAACAAGATTTTTGATGACTGTCTTCAAAATCTTTCTGATGAAAATAGATTTATTCTAACAAAATCCTGCAAGCAAGGAAAGTCCATTGGAGACATTAAGGATAAACTGTTTAAAAACTTCAGATAATACTCAGAAGTATATCCTAAGGTAAATATGAACAGAGCTTTCTCTTCACTATTTGTGTGTGTGTGTGTGTGTGTGTGTGTGTGTGTGTGTGTGTGTGAAAAGACTTAACCATAAATAGAAAATTTAATATGCAAGCAAAACTCACATGGAAAATAATGCCTTTGCTAAATCTGCTCATTGAATATTTTTATGGGGTTGTGTAACAAAAATAGAATAATATCTAGAATAAATCAATATCCTTACTAATAAAAAAACTAAGTGTTCCAACCCTAGTCATTTTAAGAACCTTAAGTTAAAAATCTCTGTTAGAAAACATACCATAAACAAAAAGACATTGGAAAAAAAATACTGTTGTCCAATGTTAACTAATAAAGTCAAAGAAAACAAAATAAATAGGCAATCAATAAAGGTGACCTAAGGGGGCATCGAATGTTCAATTTTCTGTTTTATTTTTAAACTTACAAGGAGAAATTTATATAACAATTTAAGGACAACCTTGTATTTTTTATTAACATATACAAAAATAACTAAGTGAAAATAATGAAAATAACTAAAAATAACTAAGTTTTGCATTGTTATCTCTACTTCAAAGCCAAACAAACTGCTAAAGTGCACAGTGTCTCTAATGTCTCTCAGACACTCAACACCTTATGCTTAATTGATTATATTGTTTCTTCCTTTGTGACAGCCCAGCTACTAACTTCATAGAAAGGGGTATACTATTCAAATTGTCTGACTCAAAGTTTTCCTGATAGACCTTCACTTGAAATTCTTTAGGACTTTCTTATTCATAATGTAGTTATAATTTGGACATTGACTTACTGGTATTGATTCTAAACCCAACCCATAGTGAAGAAAGATCTTTACAAAGAACTGAAATTTCTGTGCATTAAAAGATCCACTGATATTAGCAGAGTGATTGAGGCTGAACACACTAAGGTTCAGACAGACCCATTCAAACCTTCCCTACCAAAGTTTTTTACAACATTCTCTAAAACCAGAACTAAAAAAAAAAAAAAAAAAAAAGAATAAATCAATAGATGAAAACCTAATAAAGAAATGACACACTATACCTGTACTAGTTCTTGTAGTACTTTTATCCTCCAAGTCAAGAAATAGGCAAGGTCATAGATTTTTTTCAGGATCAAAAGTCCATAAATAAAATAGTCATTTCAAACTTCCCTTTGGTCTAAAAACAAAGGCAGTCTTATATTTGGTGTCACAGAAGGCATTTTTACAGTCCAGTATTCTGCTCTTTTTATTGTCCCTTTGGATCAAGATAATTCATACCTCTTGGACTTCTCCTAGCAAGATCAAAAAATATACTCAGGTATTTACACCTCAGGATTTACTGAGGTACCTTCTAACTTTTCACAAGTTCTTTACCAGGGCCTTCATAACCTTCATATCTTTGTGAATCTGTTGCTATTCAACATCTGGCTCTCCTTAGTAAGTCATCTACTTAGTTCAAGTCATCTCCACATAGTAAAAATGACTTGAATTCTATTTACATACTATTTTAGTCTGAAAAGAACATAAATATTTCTTAAAATAAATTACAATTTAATCCATATATGTACATTATCTAAACATGAATGGGAGTCAAATTACTTACCTTGAGAGTTTAAAAGCTATGTAAACTTTTGGAAACCAGTCACTAAGAGAAAATTGAAAGAATCCCTTGGCCTCATAATCCTATAGTTAGTGTGTTACCAACTTTTCTGAACTAGACACATCCTCTTAGTGAATTAAGCAAGTCTTCATTAACCAAACTTCTTTGGGAACGTAAACATGAGCACAGAGTTTATGATCTAAAGTTAGCTAAACATACAGAAACAAAATTGTTGTTTCTGTTTTTTAAAAATTAATCATACTCTGTGGGTTGTCTTTTTGTTTTGTTTAGGGTTTGCTTTGCTATGCAGAAACTTTTAAGTTTAATTAAGTCCCATTAGGTTATTTTTGTTTTTACTGTCATTGCTCTAAGAGGTGGATCTGAGAAGATGTTGCTGTTATTTATGTCAGAGATTCTTTGGCCTATGTTTTCCTCTAAGAGTTTTATAGTATCTGGTCTTATATCTAGGTCTTTAATACAGTTTGAGTTTACTTTTGTGTATGGTGTTAGGAAGTGTTCTAATTTCATTCTTTTACATGTGGCTGTCCAATTTTCCCAGCACCATTTATTGAACAGGCTGTCTTTTCTCCATTGTATCTTCTCGCCTCCTTTGTCATAGATTAGTTGACTGTAGGTGCGTGGGTTTAATTCTGAGCTTTCTATCTTGTTCCACTGGTCTATATTTCTGTCTTTGTGCCAGTACCATATGGTTTTGAGGACTGTTGCTTTGTAGTATAGTCTGAAGTCAGGGAGCCTAATTCCTCCAGCTCCATTTTTCTTTTTCAGGATGTCTTTGGCTACTCTAAGTCTTCTGTGCTTCCAAACAAACTTTAAAATATTTTGTTCAAGTTCTGTGAAAAATGTCCTTAGTAATTTGATAGAGATTTCATTGAATTTGTAAAATATTTGCAAATTAATAGACTGACAGGATTCATCTCCAAAATTTATAAACACCTCCTACCACTTAATACCAAAAAAAAAAAAAAACAACCTCATAAAAAAATGGTCAGAAGATCTAAACAGACAATTCTCCAAAGAAGACATACACATGGCCAAGAAACATGTGAAAAGATGTTCAACGTCACTCATTATTAGAGAGATGCAAATCAAAACCACTCTGAGGTACCACCTTACACCAGCCAGAATGGCCATCATCAAAAGTCTACAAACAATAAGTGCTGGAGAGGGTGTGGAGAAAAAGGAACCCTAGCACACTGTTGGGATTGTAAATTTGTGCAACCACTGTGGAAAACAGTATGAAGATTCCTCAGAAAACTGAAAAGAGAATTATCATTTGATCCAACAGTCCTACTTCCTGGCATCTATCCAAAGAAAACCATGACATGAAAAGACACATGTCCTCCAATGTTCATTGCAGCACTATTTGCAATAGCCAAGAATGGAAACAACCTAAATGTCCATCAACAGAGGAGTGGATCCAGAAGATGTGGTACATATACACAATGGAATATTACTCAGCCATTAAAAGGAAAGAAATAAGGGCATCTGTAACAACATGGATAGAGCTAGAGATTATCATGCTAAATGAAGTCAATCAGACAATGAGATATCAACATCAAATGCTTTCACTGACATGTGGAATCTGAAAAAAAAGGACAGACTGAAATTCTTTGCAGAGCAGATACTGACTCACAGACTTTGGAAAACTTATGGTCTCCAAAGGAGACAGTTTTGGGGGTGTGGGACGATGTGCTGGGGTTGTGGGATGGAAATCCTATAAAATTGGGTTGTGATGATCATCGTACAATTATAAATAAATTCACTGAGTAATAAAAACATTAATCAGGAGTTCCTGTTGTGGCACAGTGGTTAACGAATCTGACTAGGAACCATGAGGTTGCGGGTTCGGTCCTTGCCCTTGCTCAGTGGGTTAATGATCTGGCGTTGCCTTGAGCTGTGGTGTAGGTTGCAGACACGGCTCAGATCCCGAGTTGCTGTGGCTCTGGCCTAGGCCGGTGGCTACAGCTCCGATTCGACCCCTAGCCTGGGAACCTCCATATGCCGCGGAAGCGGCCCAAAGAAATAGCAAAAAGACAAAAAAAAAAAGACACACACACAAAAAAACATTAATCAGATAGTGAGGTAGTAGGGCAATGAACTGGACTAAAATTGAAAAAGAAACACACACATGAAGGAGAGAAGACCTATAAGTTCTGGCTGAATTAGATGGGATGCAGGAATAACTGTAAGTATATTTAGTAAGGGAGATTGGTTTACCAATTGTCTAAGTGTACAGTAGCAAGGGAGCGTAACACATAAGGGGAGTTCACCTGTTCTTGAAGGCTTTTCTCCATGAATCCAATCCACTGAACTGATTATAAAAGCCCCAAGAAAGACTTTTTAATATTACATACATTAGAGAGGGGAATAGAAACAGCCACTGCAGGAAGGCATGAAATTCTTCTAGGGGGATCCTTCTCTAAATCCCCTCTGAAACAAAGCCTTAAATTTGAAGGGAGAGAAAAGGCAACAAACATGGTAAAAACTGGGGCAATGGTGAAAACCTGCTGCAGCTAGAGAAGTGAACACGGAGGGAAATGCTCCATACCCTTGCAGAGGGGAAGGAATATATACTGGTATCGGAGATACACCAGGAAAGGGGCAGGAGTACTGACAAAGTAACACTCTGAATTTAAGAGATGATGATTTTCTAAGACTGAATCCTAATCAGATAAAAACATTTCCTATTCTCAACCCAAGTCTCAAAAGCATCAAATAACAAAGTAATTACAAAAGATGTACCATCTCTGAATAGATGTTAAAAGGGGACCTAAATCTGATGGTGGGAACAGCCAAAGGAAACATCCCTCTTGCAAACTAGCCCCCACCCTAAACACAAAATACCCCACAGAATTTTGAAGCCTATGGTAAACTGAAAGTAACTGTAAACAATTCTAACCCAATCCAATTACTTATTAGATTAAACAAAATTCCATATAAAGGCCTAGCACAAAGAAAGTGCCTATTTCAAAGGGTAAAACATATTTACCTTAGTCTCTACTTTCCTACATAATATAATGGTTTTCAACAAAGGGAAGGAAAAAAAAAACACAACCAAGAGACAAAATAATTGTTAAAACCATATCCACATATAACAGATTTCAGAATTATTATGATTAAAATATTAAAAGTTTTAATAAGAAATTTGATAAACATGAAGATGAGATGGGGTATTCCAGCAGAGATTAAAACTATGAAAAGAATTAAAGGAAAACCCCAGAATTAAATAAGATAGTATAGAATACTTTAGGCTTATCAGTAGACTCAATACAGTCAAGGAAAGAGTTAAGAAACTTGAAGATAGGTAAAAAGAAATTATCCAAACTTCAACACAAAAAGAAAAAAAAAAAAAGAATAGAAGAAAAAAAGACAAAACATCCATGCCATGCACATTCCTGAAGATAGTCAGATGAAAAAAAGATACATTACAGATGAACAGAGATAAGAATTATATCAGACTTCTCTTTAGAAGCCATGCATGCTAAAAGACAAAGATTAACATCTTTATAAAGTACCAGAGGAAAAATTTGTCAGCCAAGACTTCTATATCCAAGGAAAATACCTTTTTTTTTTGAATGAAGGAGAAAAATCATATTTCTCAGACAAACAGTGAGGGAATTCATTGCCAACTAATCTATTCACCAAGAAATATTAGAGATGGTTCTTCAGCTAAATGAATATAATCTCAGACAGAAATTTATACTTATATAAAGAAATAATGAAGAGTATTCAAAACGCTTGTCATTCCCTTCACTAACTTGCCTAATATTAATCAATTCCATTCTTTGAAAAATTCACTATTTCAGATCCTGGGCCCAAATCTCAGGTATTCTACATTGTTATTTGTTTGTTTGTTTGCTTTGCTTTTTAGGGCTGCAACCAAGGCATATGGAAGTTCCCAGGCTAGGGTCAAATCAGAGCTACAGCTGCCAGTCTATGCCGAGGCCACAGCAATGCAGGATCTGAGCTGCATCTGCAACCTAAACCACAGATCATAGCAATGCTGGATCACCAACCCATTGAGTGAGGCCAGGGATCACACCTACATCCTCAGGGATACTAGTCAGATTCACTTCCACTGCTCCACAATGGGAACTCCCAGGTTTATTTTTATTATTATTTCTGCATTTTTATTTCTGCACAAAGGCTACACTTCTCTTCTAGAAACATCCTTCCTTGAATACCTCTTTCAGAGACAACTTTAGGACTCTGCTGAAATGGTTTTTTCCCTTATTACAATAGGAATAATAAAGTGAACTTTGCTTTATCAAGAAGTCTAATGATGGCCTTATTTCATTTGAAAGTTAAAACCAATAAGCAATCACTTAAAACAGTTGACACAAACACAGGAAAGTATGTTTTTATGTTTATTTGTTTTCTTCTTTGCTGAACCCATGGCATATGGAATTTCCTGGCCCAGGGATCAAATCCAAGCCAACCTACACTGCAGGTAACATCAGATCCTTTAACCCACTGTGCCAGCCTGAGGATCAAACTGCTGCAGTCACAGAGACAGGCCAGATCACTGATAACCCACTGTACCACAATGGGAATTTCAACAGGAGGGTATGTTTATTCCCTTAGGTAAATCAGGGTAACTTTTTTTGTGTCTTTTTTTAATTTATTTTTTAGGGCCACACCCATGGCATATGGAGGTTCCCAGGCAGGAGTCAAATTGGAGATCTAGCCACTGGCCTAGGCCACAGCCATAGCATTGCTGGATCCTTAACCCACTGAGGGAGGCCAGGGATCAAACCTGCATCCTCATGGACACTAGACAAATTCACTTCCTCTGAGCCACAATGGGAACTCCTAATTAGGGTTCCTTAAGCAAGGAACAGTTAAGTACAGATCACCAAGGAAAAGACCAGTACATTTTACTGTTTATATTTAAAAAATTGTATGAATAAAAGGACATCATAAGCATAGTGTAAAGACAAATCTTAGTCTAGTAAAGATAGTTGTAATACATATGACTAAAACTGAATTGATGTATAGAATATATAAAAATCTTCCCACAAATTTGTGGTAAAATAAACAGATAAGTGGGCTGTAGTATATTCACAGAGGAATTATATTCACCGAGGAGAAAACCCGAATAGAAAATAAATTTATAAAAGGATATTATACTTCATTAGTAATTGGGGAAATGTAAATTAATAAAAAAGTGAGATCTAATTCAGAGATATTTGTTTTGCAAAATAAATAAGCATCCTTGTTTTTGAGGATACAAAGTTATGAATAAATTTCTTTTTTTTTTTTTTTTTTTGTCTTTTTGCTATTTCTTGGGCCGCTCCCGCGGCATAGGGAGGTTCCCAGGCTAGGGGTCGAATGGGAGCTGTAGCCACCAGCCTAGGCCAGAGCCACAGCAACGCGGGATCCAAGCCGCGTCTGCAACCTACACCACAGCTCACAGCAACGCCAGATCGTAACCCACTGAGTAAGGGCTGGGACCGAACCCGCAACCTCATGGTTCCTAGTCGGATTCGTTAACCACTGCACCACAACGGGAACTCCAAATTTCTAATAAGAATATATAGTGGTTCATTTGGGCATGTAACTTGGCCATTCCTACTGAATGCATAGCATCAAACCAAAATATTCTACCTTTAGATTTTACCTTGTATGAGCTAATCCATGTGTAAGGAAGCATATGCAATCCATGTCCATCACTACACTGTTGTTAATGGTGAAAATGCGAAAGTAAAATAGTAAATCTCAGTAAAGAAAGTCTAAATTAATTGTTGTATGGTGACAAAATGGAATTCTGTCAAGTAGCAAATATTAATAATACATATCTGATAATTATCTTAAAAATAATTTGGATTTGAAAAGTTATATGCCATGGAATACACATATAAAAAATGAAACCACTTATATAATAGGTTGAATTAGATAATTTTTTATAGATCAATAAGGTCAACTATCATCAATTTCATGGAATTCAACATAATCCAATTTACAACAATTTAAAAAATTCTATGTATATATGTATATATCTGTGTGTGTATATATCTGTGTGTTAGCCATGATAGGAACTCCTAAATAAATTCCTTGACCATAAAATGTCAAGAAATGTTAAAAGCATTTTACATGTATTGATTTATTTAATCCTCAAAACAATCTTGTGATGTAGATATATTATTATACTCATTTTTGTAGATAAGAAAACTGAGGCCAGGGAATTTGTGAAACTATTTAATAAAAGAAAGAAAAAACAAAATAGCATGTCCATAAGGGAAGCACATCAACCTTAAAATAAAGTTTATTTGTCAAGAAGGTGGAAGTGAGAATAGTATTATGGGGTGGGTAGAGAGGGACTTGTGTATTATTTTATTTATCCATTTTTTGCTGTTGTTGTATTTATAGGGCCACACCCATGGCATATGGAACTTCCCAGACTAGGAGTTGAATCAGAGCTGTAGCTGCTGGCCTACACCACAGCCATAGAAGTGCAGGATCCTAGCTGCATCTAAGACTTGCACTGTAGCTCATGGCAATGTCTGATCCTTAACTCGCTGAGTAAGACAAGAGATCAAACCCACGTCCTGATGAATACTAGTTGGGTTCATTACCACAGAGCCACCATGGGAAATCACAAAACCTGTATATTATTAAAAGTGAATTATAAAGATGAAACAAAGAGAATGAAAGATCTGATATTAATGTGGTAAAATGTTATAATCCATTTTATTTAATGTCTGTTTATAGTTGTCTACTATTCAACTTTACATACTTAATGTCTGACATCACTTTTTTAATTTCAAAAGAAATATAACCCAAACTCTTTGTGAATTCCCCTCTCCCCAATTTCCTAGCCTCCTTCTCTAGCAGTTATTGTTCTCTAAGTGATCTTCAAGGGCCTTCGGAACAGCCCCTGATAACAACAGACACTTATGTGCTAAAAAAATTATCTGTAAGAAGTAAAAAGAAGAAAAAAAAAGCTTAAAAAAAGAAAGAACTTTTCTAATATGCATGCATATATATATTCATCATATATTCATCTCTGCAAGTACTTGGAATTTGCTCAGTAAATATTTTAGATTTCCAAAAATTATACCATTTTTTAGTTTCCTGCAAATGAAAGATAATTGCTCTTTGAAATTATTCAGCCTAAATGCAATAAAAGCCAATCAAAAGCTCAGAAAAGGTTAACTAACCACAGGGATTCAATCAATTCACAAAACTCAAACAATGAACATATTTTGGCACAGAACATTCTAAATTAGGGTAAGCTTCTTCTAATTAAATTTTTAAGTGTGAGTATGCTTAAGGGTCAAAAATCAAAGATAAGGAAGATAAGGTGTGTTCTCCTCTGTGAATCAGCAACATTGTGATTGTGGTTGGAATTTTAACTGTGTAGGACAGGAGTGAAATGTCTGTTCCTCTGGAGGACACTGTCCTCAGGACATTTTTTCTTCAATAAGACTGGGATTAGGAGGACCCTGAAGAGCATCTTCTACCTGGGAGAAATTGAACTTGTGGTGTGGATGGATTTAATGTTTAATCCTAACTCTTCACTTCCCCCCTTGTTAATCTTTCCCCTGATAAGGTGAATTAGGGCCCAAGGCTGCTTTTCTGACTTGGAAAGGCCTGAGGAGGAGGATTTCAAACATTGAAAAATGACTTGATATTGCTCTTCCTCTTTATCTTCACCCGACCTTCTTGCCTTTATGCTTTCCTCTGCTTTTCTCTTTGGCTGCCTTTTCCTTAGTATTACAGATATAAACATTCTGATTGTTTTAAGACTATAACCTGATTCTTCTTAGTAGAAACAGTTCAAGAGATGATTGCTGGGGACAAAAACTATCTGTGTTCATGGGTAAAGTCAAACAACTCATCCATTTTGGGTCAGGATGTGGATTTGATGTGGTCAACATTGTACTCTCACTAGAGAAATAAACCTTTATTACCAAACTCTGAATTTAGTTCTTAATTAATATTCATTGTGATTGTAGATATATTCCCTGTAAATCAATGACTCTGATGGAAAGAATTCACACCAAAAGAACTTTAAAACTTTATCTCCGAGAAAGACTCAGTGTCATAATCTCTTTCCTTTTTTTTTTTTTCCCTGATTTTATAGTAGAAGAGATATTTTGGGTCTTTTATCAGCTTATGTACCCTCCTATTATATAACCCAGTTTTTCCAAAATTTGAACTGCTACTGACAGAAACACATTAAATTATTTTCATATACATATTTAAGTTGTTAATGCATATATATGTGTGCTTCTATGTGAAATATGTTTTTATATGAAACAAAAGCTTCTAGAAGCGATACTTACCTTTCTATGTGTGTTGCATTTATATATTTCTAATCTATTATTTTTCGACTGAAAAAGTGTCAGTGCTATCTCATTAACTTCATGACCTTCCACCAAATTACAGATTCTAGTTGGCAAAACACTGGTTAATTTATACAAATATAAATTTATCTTATTAAATAAAATGTGCAAAAATAGAATGTGTACATGTATTTGTAACTGGGTCACCATGCTGTACAGTAGGAAAAAAAATGTATTGGGGAATAACAATTAAAAAATGAAGAAATAAATAAAGATATAGGGGAAAACTGAAAAAAAAAATTAAAGTAAATCTACACACTTGGTTTACCCTTGAACAACGTAGGGGGTTAGGGATGCCAGCCCACTGTCTACTCAAAATCTGCATCTAACTTTACCATTGGCCCTCTGTATACATGGTACTACATCCACAGATTCAATCGACTACAAGTTGTACATATGTACACTGGTACATATTTAGTGGAAAAAAAATCCATATATTAGTGGACTCGTGCAGTTCAAATCCATGTTGTCCAAGAGTCCAAGTCCACTATATTTACCATATAGTATTTACTTATTGGATTGCCATACTCTTATCTCTAAAATTTAACTACAGTAGTGAGATAAATACATCTAAATTAGATGGACTCTCATAATCCTATTTTTGTTTCTTTTGATTTAAATCAAAATTTTATAGAAACAATGAAAAAACTATGTAAGAATGGATTATCTCACAGTTGAGATGAAAATAAGGTACGGCTTCTCTGAAATACACTCATATAAGTATCCAGAGCTACATAGATGTATTCAATTCTTCCTCAGTAATAAACTGATAAAAATTTGCATAGTCTGTTATGATAAAAAAAGTTTTTCCACATGTAAGTTTCTCAATAAATGCTAGTTCCCCTTTACTCTTTGCTCTGCATTGCTTAAGTCCTACTTCTATGGATACCTGAAGAAGATGACATCAGCTGAGGTAAGGCACTGAGATTTTTGTTCTCATGGAATTACTCTGGTTATACCTAAAGAAAAATGCAAAATTTTGCTAAATGTTTAAGCTGTTAATGTTTTTTGTGTGAAAAAATCTGACAATATCCTATAGAGATTTGTCTTACCCCTGCCTTATTTACATTTCTTTACCCCCTTCCCCGCCACTGTGCTTGCAGCTAAAGCGGAAAAGCACACACTGGGGCTTATGGTTTCACCTATTATCAAGAAACACTGGATATCATCAATGACAAAGAACTGAAGGGGGCCTTCTGTTTGGGAAGTGGAATGTTAGAAAGTTTACCTAGCTGAGACTGAAACTATACATCATATCATATTCTTATAATAAATAACTCTTTACTTAAATGTAATAAAATGCCTTGCTCTAAAACTTAGTGTTTTAATTATTACTTTTGTTTATGACACAGCTACAAAGAAGAAAATTAAGCTCATAAAGTTTGAAGGTAAGGGGGATTGGTCAGCTTCTAAAACCAGAAACTAATTCCCCAGCAGCCTATAGGAGTTCTGAGAGAACACTCATGTTTTTGAACAGATATTTTTATAGGCCATTGGAGAAGTACTTGAATGATACTAGTGGAATTGCATTTTAGAAAGATTACTCTTATTACAGTCATCATATTCAAGGTCAAAAACAAGAGAAAAAACCTCCATCACTTTTTAGCTCCAAACTTTATAACTTCTAAATCAGAGGACATGTAGGATAACTGGATGCAAGGCAGAGCAGTGTAGGGACATATAAAGAAGGAACAAATGTTTAGCCATGAACACAGTTGGTTAAGGAACACTCCATTTTATTAAGAACTGGCTAGTAAGTGCTTGGCTGAGGTATCCAGAGTTAAAGACTCCAGGTTAGAGGAGGTGTGAGTGCTGATTCTTTGGAACTCACTCAAAAGTGTGAGCAAATGTCTTCATTTTAATACAACTTTTTGTTATAACTCTCTCTGAAAGTGTGAATATTAAGTATTATTTCCATACATAGTTAAACAAATAACTGAGTAGGAGAATTATAAAAATAATTATCTAGGTATAACTAGATTCTGTATTCATGCATCAAAACTGTAATAAGATACACAAGCATTTAGGCTGAGCTATATGTTTAAAGGTTTTATACTCATCTTCTTTTCTACTACATTTAAAGATTTTTTGAAAAATCTGATTCATAGGAAGATACTTTGGCTTCCACCTATAAATTTACTTGAAAATGTCTAGATAAATCAACTGATCTGGAGTGTTGGCAAATGGAATGTTTTCAAAGTTGAAGAAAAATCCAGTTAAATCTTGTTGTTTCATTCACTGGGGAGCCATGGTTCTAAGCAACATGCCATAGAATCACAAACACCTCCAAACACCCTATACTGTTCAGGGTAGTATATCACACTCAGAGAAAACACTGGAATATCCTCCCAAGAAATTGACAAGAAACCCACTAACCTTTTAAGGTGTCCTTTTCCTACCATTTTTCAGCAGGCTTTTTCAACAGGTACATTTTTATACACTTTGAGCTGATATTGTCTTAGTTTTAATCAATCTTAAAAAAAGAAAAAAAAAAAAAACTACTTGGAAAATTTAGCCTTTCTTTTCTCCTCAGAGACATTTCCTATTCATTCATTCATTCATTCATTCAGCCTACATTCATTGGGCTTTACTAATAGAATTAACTAATTGAATAAGCATTTGTTGTTCATCCTCCTGCCTACCATTCCTATGCCAGTCCCTGAGAATTCAGAAAGAAAAGGTGCAATCCCGCATCTGACTCTCCCTATTCTAGGGAATAAACAGGATAATAATCTGATAAAGTGCAATTCTTTACTTCTGCAACACTGGCATAAAGGGTTCAAGCAGAACCAAGAGAACTAGAAGCCTGATGACTGTAGTCCCCAGACTAGATGGCCCATGACATCAGATGACCTAATTTGCAGTCCCCTCAAACAGATTGCTTAAAGCCTAAGAGAACAGAAGTATCTGGCTCAGGAATTTTATGTTGGGGTCCAAAAGGGCTTAGCAGCTCTCCATTGCTATGGATAGATTTTCATCTGAAGGTTTAGACCATCTGTCCACTTATTTCTCAATGAACAGTTCGCTTCATGGAAAAAAACTCTTTTATTTTGTTAAAATTATACTCTACCTATTAAATGTCACATATATCAAATCAAGTACAGAATCAACTTCAGAAATGTAGAATATATAAGCTTGTGATTTAATAATAGCATCTTGGAAGTATTTTGATATCTAAAGCAAAGGTGATTTTCTTATAATAAGATATTTTATGATTTTTTTAAAAATAGGCAATGTAAAAATCCTCTTACACATTGAAATAAAGGTGACAAGGTGGAAGTCAAGTAACACATTTGAGTTATAGGCCAGTATGTTTGCAGTAGCGGCCCCTGATGAGTGACTGACAAGCAGAGAGGAAGAAATAAATATGTATGTGAAGGATTTCAATTATTCATGTTTCTTAGGAGGCAGCTCAGTTTAACCCAATGGCATTTCATTTACTTTCTGTTAAACTTGGACCAGGTAGTCTAGCAGGCCTAGAGAAGAGGGTGTCTTTTTCAAGAAATCCCTCTGGGATACAGAATAAGGGGAATGGACAGCCTAACTCTAGGAGGGAAGGAAAGGCTGAAAATTCATTGTTGCTTTGAATACAGAATTATGTGAGTGCATTTAAATCACTTATCTAAATTTATTATGATAAAATCACAAATTATGTTTGCTCCACATTTGCAATTAGATGGTTCAACAGATGGTGAAGATTTACAAAAACATTAACATTCTGGATAAGACAAGCTTAATAAATTTGGTGGTGGGAGTCTCTGGGGCTATGGGAAATGTTTACATGCCAAATAAGATGGTATTTAGGTTTGTAAGAAGGCACAGACCCAGAGAATGGGATTTTCACATTTCCATTATCAAATTCTGAATGCTGAAGGTTTTTTTCCAAAGGTTTTTATTGTAGTAGGAACTCTAGATGGTTTCAAAATTTGTTTCACTTGAAATCCACATATTATGCCAAGAGCAGATCTGCCAGAAAAGATGTCTGTATACAAAACTGCAAAACATCTGTCTTTGAACAGTCTCTAAACTCAGTAGCATCAGGTCATCTGAGGTTTGGCTTCTCTTTGAAATACAAGTAATGGAAAGTTACCCAAATCAGAATCAGCCCCAGTCCCAGCTCACAGCTTCTTCAGGACACTTAAACCATATACCTCACATAGCAATTCATTTGTTTATTTGTTCATTCAAACAAACGAACACAAGTTTATGCAACTTTTCCCATTCCAATAGCATAATGGTAAATTTTATATTTTTTATAGTGGGAAAAAGAAAGTTTGTTCTTTAAATACTGTATTAACACAGCAAGAACACAGACTTCTCTTTAGAATTAAATCCATTAGCTTCATCAGTCAAATTCTTTCTTGTACTATATGTGATCAAGTTTTTCTCATCTGCAATGAAAAGCACAGTCATCATATTACTGTAAATATACTTTAAATGGCCACTAAAATTTCATCAAAATAAACAAATAAAAGCATTATAATTTCAAGAAAAATATTCAATGAAGTTTGCTTGTAAAAGTGATTTCAATGGGGTACATCAAAGCCTAAGAATTCTATAAGAACCATTTTATAAAACTATATATCAGGGCTACATGATGACTTTTAAAGGGAATTTTGTGGGTCGAAATTCTAACCTTCTGGCTTCCCTATTTAAATAGTTTGTAATGCCCAGCGCCACTGACCTAGAAACAGATAGGGATTAGATGGCTACCCAGCTCTGTCTGACTCTGACTAAATAACTGTTCTATACTTTGCCAGCAGTATTGCCTTTTCTTGCTTTCTAACTGGGGTGGAGGGAGTACAACATACTTAGTTATTTTATTTCAATAATGGCACCAGCAAAGCTGTATCTCTTGTTAAATTGCTAGATTATATTTTTATTTGCTTCCATGTTTGAATATTAATGACTCCTTGTCTTAACCTCAGAAGTCTGGCTGAAACAAAAATTTAAACTTCTATTTTCTTCAACAAAGATCTGACTGTAGGATTGGCAACACCATATCACAGGCACTGGTATTTTGGTCTCTGATCCTCTAATAGATTCCATCTGTTATCCTGTCATTTTATTGGTGTATAATCACATTACTTTATGTGTCAGTGGACTAAGTCATTGAAGACAGAGTCTCTAGCTACTCTGGTAATTTAGTTAGAAACCTGCCCCATTCAATATCTCATATGCTGTGTTTACTTCAGCAATAAGCTAAAAATAATAAGATTCATAATATTAAGACTCCATAAAGCACAAGCTTCAAAGGAACTTTAACATGGAAAATATTCCAAATACTATACAGCAATACTGTTATTTGACTTTTATAAACTATTGTTAAAAAGCAAGGCAAAAAAAAAAGGGAATAGAAGATCCACCTTGGTAACTAAACCAAAGATGTATGCTTTTGAAAAAAGAAAAGAGAAAAGTAAAAATGTGTACAGTAAAAATCTATTAATCAAAACCTGGCGCTGTCTTCAGAAGAAAAGGAGTTTTTATCAGAACTTAGATGAGATGCAGCTCTATCTTAAGAATACAGTGTTAAAAAAAATTGGGTGATCCTGTTGGAGTGTGGTACAAGTAACAAGTTAATTTTTAATCCACATTTGCTTTCCAAAGACAAAAAGAAGTTTATTTATACATGTCATATGTAAATATAAAACACATTTGCAAATAATACAGAGAAGATATATATATTTTTATATATAGACTACATAAAATTTTTTCTAAATAGCTAAGAATCCAAAAATCTAGAAAATAAAAACAACCTATTATCATTAAATCAAAATTTAAAAACACCTTTAATAAATGGACCAGGCACAAACTATAGTATATATACTTTCAAAATTTTAAGGGAAAGAAAATTCCCATGCTACTTAAATTGTTCCCAAATATTCAAAACTGAAAATCTTTCTAATTTATTTTATTGAGATAATATAGTCTTAATACTAAAAAGAAAATTACAGGAGTTCCCGTCATGGCTCATTGGTTAACGAATCCAACTAGGAACCATGAGGTTGCAGGTTTGATCCCTGGCCTTGCTCAGTAGGTTAAGGCTCTGGCGTTGCCATGAGCTGTGGTGTAGGTTGCAGACCTAGCTCAGATCCCTCTTGCTGTGGCTCTGGCATAGGCCAGCGGCTACAGCTCTGATTGGACCCCTAGCCTGGGAACCTCCACATGCCTTGGGAAGTGGCCCAAGAAATGGCAAAAAAAAGACAAAAAAAAAAAAAAGAAAGAAAGAAAATTACAAAGGAAATACTAAATAAGTAAAATCATAAAACCAACTATTTTACAAATATAGATACAAAAATGTTTGCATCCAATTTTCAAAAGATCAAAACCAAGTAACATAGACCCAGAAATAAAATAAAACAGTGTCACCAAGTAAGGTTAATTCCAAGAAAGTAGATGTAGTTTAAAATCTGAAAATAGTACATTATATCAATAAATGGGTAGTAAAAGTTATCTTGCAAAGTCTGTAGGAGTGTTATGTAAAGCTAATGTAACTGCTTCTGATAATAACTCTTAGAATGAAGAAAACAAAGATATCTTCATAACCAAGGAAACACATCTTGAGACAATAGCCAATATTTAAATTTGAAAAGGAGGAAAAAAAATCAATATTTTTAATATTTTTTTTCATTTGGAAAATGCAAAATGTATTTGCATCCTTTAGCACTCAGAAAATTCAAAATCAATCAACAAGGAGATATCATCACTTACCAACTTGGAAATCATTTTGCATGACAATATGCAAAGTAGCCAAGAAAAGTGACCGTAACAGTAGAACTGAAACGTATTATGTCCCTCATGAAGGAGGCATGCAGCATGTATCAAAATTTAAAGTATAACCATTGACCCAGCAATTTCAGTTGTCAAATAGTCTGAATTAAGGACCCATAGATATTTTGTACATATAGTTACAAAGATGTTTTTACCAATGTTCATTGTGGCTGAATTGGTTAAGAACGGGATCCAGTTTCTGTGAGGATGAGGGTTGGGATCCCCGGCCTGGATCTGGCATTGCTGCAAGCTACAGCATAGATTGCAGATGGGGCTCAGATCTGCTGTTGCTGTGGCTGTGGCATAGGCCTCAGCTTGAAGCTCCAATTCCAACACTTGCCTGAGAATTTCCATATGCTGCAGGTGTAGCCTTAAAAAAATATTCATTACAAAGAAAAAGTAACAAAACTAAATGCAAATAATATGAATATCATTCAATGTGGGAATAAATAGTTTATATTATATCCATATTGTAGAATGTTATGCAGCTATTAAAAATGACAGTTATTTCTTGATAAAGAAACATATCTGAGCTTGCTATTGAATAAAATAGCAAGGAAATAAAGAAAACATATACTATTGTTTACATAACTGTGCCTTTGTGTTTATGTATGTGAAAATGCATATTTACAGATATTTAGACAAAACCCTTATGATATACACTGTGTTAACTTTGTTTATGACTTGGGGAGAGGAAAGAAAGTGGGGTGGGAGTAAAGTGAAATTATCATATTTTCTCAAAATTTATATATTTATTGAAATTTTTTCAATAGGAGCATATTCATTTAACACTTATATAGTGAATAATTCATAAATAAGAAGTATTGGAGTTCCCATCACGGCGCAGTGGTTAACGAATCCGACCAGGAACCATGATATTGTGGGTTCGATCCCTGGCCTTGCTCATTGGGTTAAGGATCCAGCGTTGCCGTGAGCTGTGGTGGAGAGCACAGACACGGCTCGGATCCCACATTGCTGTGGCTGTGGTGTAGGCCAGCAGCTACAGCTCCAATTAGACCCCTAGCCTGGGAGCCTCCATATGCCACGGGAGCGGCCCTAGAAAAAGGCAAAAAGACAAAAAAAAAAAAAAAAAAGTATTAACTATTAAAAAATCAAAACTATGAAAAGATTTATGAAACCCATTTGTGAATATTGTAAATTTTAGACTATATAAGCTGTCCAACGAGAGTTTAAAAAGGAAAGCAGTTGTAAAAGAAAAACATTGATAAATCTGAATTGTAAATATTAAATACTTCTCCACGTAATAGAACACCAAAAGCAAATTAAAAGTTAATCAACAAAAAATGTTTAAAAACCTTTGCCACAGGCATAGAATTAACATCTTTTATACATAAACAGATCTCACAAAACAAGAGAAAAAGATTAAAAAGTACTAACGAAAGTAGAAGGCACAGGATATTCTCCAAAGGAGAGACACAGAAAATTAGCTTCAAAAAAAGAGTGATTTCAACTTGAATAACAGTCAATACAATGTATATTAAAACATTAACAATATGCTATTTTTCCTTTTAAATTAAGAAAGAATAAAAAACATTTACAAAGATAATACATTTGACTTGCGAACAGTGACAACTTGAGGAGCACTGACCTCCGTGCAGCTGAAATCTCTTCCTTTGTATCTGGGGTTGCCCAACCTTGGATTCAACCAACTGCAATGCAGACTGCGCAATAACTTAATGTATATTTATTGAAAAAAAATCTGCATATAAGTGGAGCTGTGCAGTTCAAACCTGTGTTGGTCAAGGGTCCACTGTACTCTTAACTGAGCTGGAGTAAAACCATACCTTGACAGCTGCTATTGGTAAGAATATAAATCAGTAGACATACTAGAGATAAATTTAGCAATGATTAGAAAGCTGATCCAGAGAAAACCTGTAGAGACATTATTAGTCATTATATCTGTAACCAGTATTATATCTTGTTAGTAGGATTAGGAATAATCTACTTTTTATTATTTCCATGTATAAAAATATATATTAAAAAAATGTAATGGTCTGACTGCCTCACACTAGAGGTTCTTTTAAACAAATTTCACCTACTGTATGGAATTTTAGGTTCCTGCTTGTCGGGTGTTTGTGATTATTGGGAAGGGTATTAGGACTGAGGGTGCAGGCAAAAATACCGAATTAAGGATGAGACACAATCTTAAACAACTCATCATTAGAAAAGGACTGGAGAAAGAATACTAAATGCTCATCAGTATTGTCTTTAGATTGGAAATGCTTAAGAAATTTATTTTCTACTTTTTGCAAGTTCTGAGTGACCAAAATGAGTGTATATTACATTTACAATGAAAAAAAAGTTTATATAACTATGAGTAGGTATTTCTTCAGGGGAAAGGATTGTTTTCAAACTAGAATACTTATGTGGGTCTGTTTCAGTCTATTTTCAATGTCTCAAATAAGAACTTTCATTGTGTTACTGTGAGTGTTTCTAATGTTTTATTTTATTTTGTGTACCTCGTAGTATCAAGAAACTATTCCTATTCTTCATCCTACTTTTTTTTTCTTTTATTAATGTATTTCCCTGGCCTTTCAAAGGTAATTTCAAAAGCTCAAAGAAATCAACCTCTCTATATGCAGTTAAGGCTTGTGCTTCCTAAATATCTTTAATCTTAAAACTTTTTGCTACTTTTTAAGGTACTCTCTTTCATATCAGTTGATTTGCTCTTCTTTCTCCTGCATGCTGCTTACAGAAATCCTACTTTAATTATAACACTGTTGAAACTTCAAAAGAAATCCTCAGCACAATGGATTTATTCTTTTTCAGTTTAATTCTACTTGTAAAAGAATTTTTCTTCATCTACAGGTAAAGAAATCAAAATAGTGTTGAGTTTTATTGAACCTTGTCCTATAACAATGTTTCAATTCAGATTTTTTTAAAATCAGGTTTGGATAAAGAAGGTCAGTCACTATGTTTTTTTTCAGATTATAATGCACACATGCAAATCATTCCCCAAGTTTTTACTCTTACTCTTTTATTGAGGGTGTTTCTATGAAGGGAAATATGTTCCTTTTCCCATGTAATATGCAATGTTTCTCTAAAATCCCATGCATAAAACTGAATGAGACAAATATGATTAAATAAAATTCAGCCTGAACAGAGAATCAAATTAATCACACACTTAGAGTTAAAATACAGAAAATAAAGAGAAATACGAAATATTTAAAGTTTTATTAAGGACAAAAAAAAAATCTGAGCACTTGACCCCTGAATATTTTTATAAATTTTCTGCTATAATTTTTGATTTAATTCACTAAATACTCTGCTAGCACTGGCTTTCCATTTCACTTTGAATAAAATCCAAAATCCTGACCACATCCTACAGAGTTGTGACCTGTTTCATGCTTACCTTTCTAGCTTCATCTGGTGCCATCTTATAAGCCTGTCATTCTCTCTGTTTTCTAGCTAGGATACATGTCATTTCCACTTCAAAGTCTTTGAATTTGCAATTGCCTATACCAGGGAAGTTTGTGTCACCCTTCATATACCTAATTCCTTCTCATCTTTCAAGGATGGAAATGTTCCGTTTTAATAGATTGTCCTTTCTTTATTTCTTATTTTTAAATTCTCTACCCAGTCTGTTTTTTTTTCTAAGTATGAATCACAATTTGTAGTTACATATTTATTTATTGGGCCACTTAATGTCTGTCTCCCTCTCTGGATGCTGAGAACCAAGAGAGATGGATAGTGTTAAGATACCACTTAGCATCTAGGAGAAAGTTAGCATATAGAAGATGGTCAATAAACATTTGGTAAGTGAATGACCAGGTATAAATACATGCATACATACATACATGCATACAATCTGTACACAAAAGGGCATATTTTAAAGGGTCTTTTGTAAAGAGCCATGGTTTAACCCTTACAGTAAATATATTTTTTAACATATTTTGCTGCCCAGTCTGTATCCAAAGTTCAAAGAAATATGTAATAATACAGTAAATATATTTTTTAACATATTTTGCTGCCCAGTCTGTATCCAAAGTTCAAAGAAATATGTAATATACAAAAATTTGTAGAATCACAGAATATTAAAGTCAAAAGGGATTTGAAATACCTCACTTTAATCTTTTACTCTTTTATGGAGTTTAGTAAAAGGTAGATCCAAATATTTAGAACACAAAAACAGGGCACCACTAGGCAGCAGTTGTAAAAAGTAAATCCAGAGGAGAAAGACCAAAAATTTTTTCCCAGAAGCCATCAAAGTCTAAAGGTGAGATTCAAAGCAAAAAATAAAATTAAGCAAAATAAAAATTTAACAAAGAGCTGAAGATTCAAAAGGGAATCTTAAAATGCTCTGTTTGATCTAGCCCTGACTGAATTCCTATCCACCACCTATCACTCTCCCACTCATTCAGTGAATTCCAATTGTCATTTCTCAGTCATTTAGAAGGACAAACTCTGTCTCAAGGAGTTTGCTCATGTAATTTTCATTGTCTGGAATAATTTTCCTTATATTTAGCTAAATGTCTCACCTTAAAACATCACTTTCATGTTCCTGAAAAATAAATTGAGTACTTCATTTTATTCTGTTGTAGGACTCATACTTTTCTTAGATGGAAATCGTGTTAATTTTTCTCATGTAGTGCCTTGTTTCTGCCCACTACTTGATTTATGTGTAGGACACATATTTGCATCTGTTTTCTTTGCCATTTTTCTATAGTTTCCTAGAATTGCCATAAAAAATACCAGAAATTGAGTAGTGGAAACAATAGAATTTCATTTTCACACAATTACAGAGGCTAGAAATCAAAAGACTAGAATCCTGTAGGTCAATGTGCTTACAGGATTGATTTCTTCTAAGGGCTCTCTGCTTGGCTTGTAGATGCTGCCTTCTCCCTAGATCTGAGCATGGACTGCTCTGTGTGTGTGTTTGTGGCCTAATCTCTTCTTCATATGAGGACATCAGTCACACTGGATTAGGACCCATCCAAAAAATTTCATTTTAACTTCATTACCTATTTAAAGACCCTTGCTCTAAAATGTAGTCACATTCTGAGGTCCTGAGGGTCCTGACTGCTTTGGCAGCGGGATGTAACTGAACTCATGATACCATTGTATTACTAGTGTGTTTCTTAGAACCTAGTACATAATATAAGCTTTTATTTATTTTTTTCAAGATACTTAGAAAAGATGTGAATAATTTAGTGCAATATATCTTTGTTCAAATAAAATAATTTAAAAAAAACACTTTTGGTGAAATCCTGTAAAACAACTTCTAAAAAACTGTACTTCCAATAAAAATAAAGTGATTTAAATATTAAACAGCCAAATTTTCTCAGATAGATTCGGGTAAATTTTTCTTAAATGAGCACCTCAAAAAGGGACAATCCAATAAAGTTTTCATCTGGAAAAGAAAAAGAGAAAAATCCTGAGGAAATAAGTCAATGTGTGATTTTAAAGATTCAAATAATTTTATTTTCATTTTTTAATTTTTATAATGATTTTTATTTTTTCCATTATAGATGATTTACAGTGTTCTGTCAATTTTCTACTGCTTAGCAAAGTGACCCAGTAATATACATGTATGCATTCTTTTTTCTCACATTATCATGCTTAATCACAAGTGACCAGACACAGTTCCCACTGCTATACAGCAGGAAACCATTGCTTATCAATTCCAAAGGCAAAAGTTTGCATCTATAAATCCCAAACTCCCAGTCCCTCCCACACCCTCCCACTCCCCCTTGGCAACCACAAGTCTGTTCTCCATGTCCATGAGTTTCTTTTCTGTGGAAAGGTTCCATTGTGCCATATATTCGATTCCAGATATAAGTGAAATCATATGGTATCTGTCTTTATCTTTCTGACTTACTTCACTTAGTATGAGAGTCTCTAGTTCCATCCATGTTACTGCAAATGGCGTTATGTTCATGTTTTTTATGGCTGAGTAGTATTCCTGCGTGTGTGTGTGTACACATCACAACTTCTTAATCTATTCATGTGTCAGTGGATATTTGCATTGTTTCCATGTCTTGGCTATTGTTAATAGTGCTGCAATAAACATATGGGTGCATGTGTCTTTTTCAAGGAAAATTTTGTCTGGATATATGCCCAAGAGTGGGATTGTCAGTTCATATGGTAGTTCTATGTATAATTTACTGAGGTACATCTATACTGTTTTCCATAGTGGTTGTACTAATTTACATTCCCACCAAAAGTGCAGGAGGATTCCATTTTCTCCACACCCTCTCCAGCATTTGTTTGTGGACTTAATAATGATGGCCATTCTGACTGATGTGAGGTGGTATCTCATAGTAGTTTTGATTTCCTTTTCTCTAATAATCAGTGATGTTGGTCATTTTTTCATCTGTTTGTTGGGCTTCTGTATAACTTCTTTGAAGAAATGTCTATTCATGTCTTTTGCCCAATTTTCAATTGGGTTGTTGGCTTTTTTGCTGTTGAGTTGTATAAGTTTTTTATATATTTTACAGATTAAGCCCTCATCCATTACATTGTTCGAAATTATTTTTGTCCATACTATAAGTTGTCTTTTTGGGTTTTTTAAATGGTTTCCATTGCTGTACAAAAGCTTGTCAGTTTGATTAGTTTCCATTGGTTTATTTTTGCTTTTATTTTTGTTGCATTGAGAGCCTGACCTAAGGAAGTATTTGCAAGGTTGATAGCAGAGAATGTTTTGCCTATGTTCTCTTCTAGGAGAGTGTTGATAGTGTTTTGTCTCACGTTTAAGTCTTTAAACCATTTTGAGTTTATTTTTGTGCATGGTGTGAGGGCGTGTTCCAGTTTCATTGATTTACATGCAGCTGTCCAGGTTTGCCAGCATCACTTGCTGAAAAGCCTGTCTTTTTCCCATTTTATATTCTTGCCTCCTTTGTTGAAGATTAATCGACAAGGTGTCTGGATTTATTTCTGGGTTCTCTATTCTGTTCCATTGGTATGTCTGTCTGTTTTGAAAAAGTACCACACTGTCTTGATGACTGTGGCTTTGTAGTATTGCCTGAAGTCTGGGAGAATTATGCCTCCTGCTTGGTTTTTGTTCCTCAGAATTGCTTTGGCAATTCTGGATTTATTGTGGTTCCATATAAATTTTTGGATTGTTTGTTCTAGTCCTGTGAAAAACATCATGGGTATTTGACAGGGATTGCATTGAATCTGTAGGTTGCTTTGGGTAGTATGGCTACTTTTACAATATTAATTTTTCTAACCCAGGAACATGGAATATCTTTCCATTTTTTGCATCCTCTTTAATTTACTTTATTAATGTTTTATAGTTCTCAGCATATAAGTCTTTCACCTCTTTGGTCAAGTTTATTCCCAGGTATTTGATTTTTTGAGGTGCAATTTTATAAGGTATTGTATTTTTGTATTCCTTTTCTAATATTTCAGTTATGGTATACAGAAATATGACTGACTTCTGAATATTAATCTTATATCCTGCTACTTTCCTGAACTTGTTAATCATTTCAAGTAGTTTTTGGGTTGAGTCCTTAGGGATTTCTATGCATAGAATCATGTCATTTGCATACCATGACAATTTTACCTCTTCTCTTCCAATTTGGATATTTTTATTTCTTTTGTTTGGCTGATTGTTGTGGCTAGGAAATCCAATACTATGTTGAATAAAAGGGCTAAGAGTGGGCATAATTGTCTTGTTCCAGGTTATAGTGAGAAGACTTTAAGCTTTTATCCATTGAGTATTGTATTTGCTATGGGTTTGTCATAAATGGCTTTGATTATGTTAAGTTCCATCCATACCCTCTTTGATAAGAGTTTTGATCAAAAATGGATGTTGGACTTTGTCTGCATCTATTGAGATGATCACGTGGTTTTTGAATTTTCTTTTGTGAATATAGTGTATGACATTCATTGATTTGCATATGTTGAACCATCCTTGTGAACCTGGAATGAATCCCGCTTTGTCATGGTGTATGATCTTTTTTATTTGTTGTTGGATTTGATTGGCTAAAATTTTGTTTAGAATTTTTGCATCTATATTCATCAAAGTTATTGGCCTATCATTTTCTTTTTTGGTGGTATCTTTGTCTGGTTTTGATATTAGGGTGATGGTGGCATCATAGAGTGACTTTGGTAGTGTTCTTTCTTCTTCAACCTTTTGGAAAACTTTAAGGAGTATGGGTATAATTCTTCTATGTATGTTTGGTAGAATTCACCTGTGAATCCATCTGACCCTGGAGTTTTATTTGTAGGCAGATTCAATTTCATTTCTAGTGATTGATCTGTACATTTGATTTATTTCTTCTTCATTCAGTTTTGGAAGGCTGCAAGTTTCTAGAAAGTTGTCCATTTTTTCTAGGTTGTCAAATTTGTTGGCATACACTTGTTCATAGTATTCTCTCATGATTTTTGGAATTTCTAAAGTGTTTGTTGTGATTTCTTCTTTTTCATTTCTAATTTATTTATTTGGGTTTTTTCTCTCCTCTTCTTGGTAAGTCTGGCCAGAGGTTTGTCAATTTTGATTACCTTTTCAAATAACCATCTCTTGGCTTTATTGATTTTTTCTATTTTTTTTTTTGAATCTCTATTTTATCAATTTCCTCTTTGATATTTATGATTTCCTTTCTTCGGCTGACTTTAGGATTTGTTTGTTCTTCTTTTCCTAATTCATTTAGGTGGCGAGTTGAATTGTCATTGTTAAGGTTTTCTTCTTTTTTTGAGGAAGGCCTGTAATGCTATGAATTTCCCTCTGAGCACTGCTTTTGTGATATCCCATAGATTTTGAATGGTTGTGTCTCCATTAGCATCTGTCTTGAGGTATTTTTTTAATTTCCTTTTTGATTTCCTCATTGACCCATTGGATTTTTAGTAGCATATTTTTTAGTCTCCTTGCAGTTAGTTTTTTCTTATTTCTTTCTTATGGTTGATTTCTAGTTTCATGCCATTGTGGCCAGAAAATATACTTGAAATAATTGCTATACTCTTAAATTTGTTGAGGTTAGCTTTGTGCCCCAGTATGTGATAGATCCTTGAGAGTGTTCCATGTGCCCTTGAGAAGAATGTGTATTTTGATTTTTTTGGATGTAGTGTCCTGAAGATGTCGATTAAGTCTAACTTTTCTATTGTGTCAATTAGGATCTCTGTTGCCTTATTGATTTTCTGTCTAGAGGATCTGTCCATTGATACGAGTGTGTATTGAAGTCTCATACTATCATTGTATTCCTATCAATTTTTCCTGTCATGTCTGTTAATATTTGTTGTAGGTACCTTGGTACTCCTATATTAAGAGCATATATAATGATATCCTCTTCTTGAATGGATTTTTTCCATTAAATAATCTCTTTCTTTGTCTTTCTTTATGGGATTTATTTTAAAGTCTATTTTGTCTGATATGACTGTTGAAACTCCTGCTTTCCTGTCTTGTCCATTGGCATGAAATATCTTTGTCCAGCACCTCACTTTCAATCTATGTGTGCTTTGCCCTAAGATGAGTCTCTTATAGACAGCAGATTGAAGGTTTTTGCTTTTTTATCCAATCTGCTACTCTGTGTCTTTGATTAGAGAATTCAGTCCATTGACATTTAAGGTAATTATTGATAGATATGTGTTTATTGCCATTTTAAACCTTGTTTTCCAGGTAATTCTATGTTTCTCCTTTCTTCCTTTCTTTTTTTTTTTTTTTTTTTTTGTTGGATGATTTCCATTTATTTTATGCTTGAGTACTTTTCTTTTTAGTTTTTGTGAATGAAATGTTTGGTTTTGATTTGCGGTTGCCCTGTTTTTTAAGTATGTTAACCCCTTCCTGTATCTGCTCACTTTAGCCTGATGGTCAAATAGGCTCAAATACATTTTAAAAAAAAAAAGAAAGAATCTATATTTTCTTGCCTTCCTTCCCCACATTCTGTGTTTTTGTAGTCCTTTTTTTAACATCTTCATGTTTGTTCTTTTGCTGTTCCTTGTGTTTTTAATCACTTTTACAGTAGTTTTTTTCCCCTCTTTTAGGTGTATATGCTGGCTTTTTAAATGATCACTTTCCAATTGTGGTTTCCTCCATCCTATTTCTTTTCTTTCTTTTTTTTTAGAGAAGTCTTTTCATTAATTCTTTCAGAATGGGTTCAGTATTTCTGTACTCTTTTAGCTTTTGTTTCTTGGAGAAATTCTTTATTTCCCCTTCTATTTTTTAATGCTATTCTTGCTGGATAACGTATTATAGGCTGCAAATTTTTTTTCATTTCAGAACTTTAACTATATCTTGCCATTCTCTCCTGGCCTGTAATGTTTCTGTATAGAAATAACTGATAGCCTTATGGGGGTTCCCTTATAATTAATGCTTTGCTTTTCTCTTACTGCCTTTAGAATCCTCTCTTTGTTTTTAACTTTTGACATTTTTATTATAATATGTCTTGGTGTGGGCCTATTTGAGTTCAACTTGTTTGGGGCCCTCTGTGCTTCTTTGCCTTCATATCAGTTTCCTTTAGATCTGGAAAGTTTTCAGCCATAATTTCATCAAATATATTTTCAATCTCCTTTTCTTTTTCTTCTCCTTCTGGAATTCCTATTATGCATAGATTGGCCTGCTTTATATCCTCCCATATATCTCTTATATTGCTTTTGTGTTTTTTCATTTGTTCTTCTTTCTGCTGTCCTAATTGGGTGATTTCCATTATTCTATCTTCCAAGTCACTAATTCATTTCTACACATTATTCATTGTGCTGTTTATTGCCTTTAGCTCAGTTTGCATCTCTGCAAATGAATTTTCTAATTTTTCTATGTTCCTCCTTATATTTTCTAGTTCCTTACTAAAGGAATCTGCAGTATTTTTATCCCCACTCTTTTTTATACATAATTAATTTTATTTTATTTTTTCATTATAGCTGGTTTACAGTGTTCTGTCAATTTTCTACTGTACAGCATGGTGACCCAGTTACACATACATGTACACATTCTTTTTCCTCATGTTACCATGCTCCATCCTAAGAGACCTGACTTAGGTCCCAGTGCTACACAGCAGAATCTCATTGCTAATCCATTCCAAAGGCAATAATTTGCATTTATTAACCCCAAGTTCCCAAGCCATCCTGCTCCCTCCCCCTCCCCCTTGGCAACCACAAGTTTATTCTCCAAGTCCATGGTTTTCTTTTCTATGGAAAAGTTCATTTGTGCCATTTATTAGATTCCAGATATAAGTGATATCGTATGGCATTTGTCTTTCTCTTTCTGACATATTCACTTAGTTTGAGAGTCTCTAGGTCCATCCATGTTGCTGCAAATGGCATGATTTTGTTCTTTTTATGGCTGAGTAGTATTCCCTTGTGTATATATAAAACACCTTCCGAATCCAATCATCTGTTGATGGACATTTGGGTTGTTTCCATGTCTTGACTATTTTGAATAGTGCTGCAATGATCATGTGGGTTCATGTCTCTTTTTCAAGGAAAGCTTGTCTGGATATATGCCCAAGAGTAGGATCAGTGGGTCATATGGAAGTTCTATGTATAGATTTCTAAGGTATCTCCAAACTGTTCTTCATAGTGGCTGTACCAGTTTGCATTCCCACCTTTTTTCCACACCCTATCCAGCATTTTTTATTTGTGGGCATATTAATGATAGCCATCTGACTGGTGTGAAGTGATATCTCATGGTAGTTTTGATTTGCATTTCTCTAATAATCAAAATAATTCATTGACATTCAGTCTTAATTCCTTCACTATCTCCCCTTTGAACTCAATATCTATCAGACTGCAGAGGTCTGTTTCATTGTTCACTACTTCAGGTGAATTCTCCTGTTTCTTTAACTGTGGATGGTTTCTGCACCTCATCATCTTGCTTTTCTTTTTCTTTTTCTGTGAGTTTAGGGAAGACAAACTGTAGTCTTGGGGAGCTTCTCTATGCAAGCTTCTCCCTTTGTATTTTGTGGTCGGTTACTATTTATTTTTGTTGTGGGAGTTTGAATATTTACTGTCTCTTTCTTTGGTGTGAGCAGGCTGTTATCCCCAGGGTGCTGAGTGTTTTTCCAGGGAGGAGGCAACAGGTAGGGCAAGCCATCAGTGCCTGGTTGCTGGGCTCTCAACAGCAAGAAGGACCTGTAGGAAGGTGGCACAGGCTGCTCCTATTTACAGGGCCCTGGTTAGTGGTACTGAGCCTTACGCAGATTGACACGGTGCCCAGAGCATTTGGCAGTAGCAGCAGCAGGGTGTGTGAGTGTCCAGGAGAGTGAGAGCAACAACAGATAGTGTTGACAGCAATGCCCTCCTCTGAGATGGTTGGAGCTGCAAGTGGTGCCTGTTCAGTGGCCCCTTAACTGTAATAGGCCATGCCCACTTCTGGAGTCAGTGATAACTGACTTGGTTTGCCCTTATCACCTATAGACCATGCAAAATGCACCCCATCTCACTTAGCCCACATAGGAGGTGTTACACAGGCTGCTCCTACTTGCATAATCCTGGGAAGTATCAGAGATTAAGCCTGAGGGAATTTCCCTGGGCATTCAGCAGTGACAGCAACTGGACTTGTGTGCCACTGGGGGTTTGAGAGCATAAACGGTAGTTTTCAGTCACAATACCCTCCTCTTAGGTCCCTTGGAGGTAACGGTGCTGCAGGTGATGCCTATTCATGGACCCCTAGTGGTTGCAGGGCACACCCACCTCTGCAGTCAGTGATAACTAGTGATTTGCCCCAGCCACCTGTAGACCATGCAAGAAGCACCTCATCCCACTTGGCCCCCTGAGGAGGTGCTGCACCAGCTGCTCCTACATGTAGGTTCCCAGGAAGGGACAGTGATCAAGGGACTAGGCACTGCCCAGAGCATTTGGCAGTGGCAGCAACTGCACGGATGTGCTCCCAGGGGAGTGAGAGCAACAACAGGTGCTGTTCCATCACAATGTCCTTTTCTGTGGTGCCCTCTGATGCGGTTGGGGCTGCAAGTGGTTCTTGGTCAATGATCACCAGTGCTAGTGGGGCATGCCCACATCTGGAGTCAGTGATAACTTCAGTGGTTTGCTCCTACCACCTGCAGCCTGCGCAGGAATCACCCAGTCCCACTTAGCTCATGCAGGAGGTGTTGCACCAACTGTTCCTTGTTGTAGGGTCTTGGGAAGGACAGTGATCAAGCATCTGGGTGCCACCCAGAACCTTTGGCAGTGACAGCTGCAGGGTTGTTGTGTTCCCAGGGGCATGAGAGAAAAAAATGTGTGGTGCTTGGTTGTAGTGCCCTCTCTTTTTTTTTTCACCCCCTGAGATGTCTGGGGCCACAGGTGGAGCCCACCCACAGGCCCCCTTTAGTGGCAAGCCACGCCTCCCTCCAACCTCCAAGACGACCACCATGGTCTATCCCTGCTGCCTATAGATCACACAAAAGGCACCACATTGTGCTTAGCCCTCTGCTGCCCCCAGCCCACACAAGAGGTGTCCAGCCAACCAGAGCCAGCACAAGAAGCTCCCAATCTCCCTTAGCCTAAGCAAGTGGATTTTTGCCACTTGTAGCCTGCACCAGAGGCACCCAGCCCTCCAAAAGCCTGCACACAGGTGCACAGGGAGTCTGCCCCTCCTTCTCTCACTCTCCCCAACAATGGCACCTTGGTCAGGGATCACCAGTGCCAGTGGGTCATGTCCACATCTGGAGTCAGTCTGCCCCTCCTTCTCTCACTCTCCCCAACAATGGCACATTGCTTCTTCTAAGGGCACAGACCTTCTCCTGGGTTCTCTCTGGCTTGGCATTCCACTCCCCAGCCCATAGCATACCATTCTCCCACCTATGACACACTACTCTTCAGCCCCTCAGGCTGTCGCCACACAGCCAACATCAGTCTTCTACCTGGGACTGACCTCTGGAGCCTGAGTCTCAGCTCCCAGCCCCCACCTGAGCATCTCAGGCTGTGGTGTCTGGGTGGTGGCTCAGATGGTCTGTGCAGCTCTCACTCTATTTTGCCCTTCTCAGTCCAACTGATGCACTTTTCTTAGTGACTTTGAGGTCCCTCCATCTCAGCTGATCTCCCCAGATCAAGATGGCAGAGGAGTAAGATGAGGCACTCATCTTCTCCCACAAACATATCAAAAAAAAACAAATCTACATAAAAAAATAAAACAAAACAAAACAAAAAACTCACACAGAACATCTACTGAATGCTGACAGAAGAATGTAAACCTCCAAAATGGGCAAGAAACCCTTGACATAACTGGGTAGAACAAAAGAAAAAAGAGAGAGAAAAGGAATCAGGATGGGACTAGCATTCCTGAGAGAGTGCTGTGAAAGAGAAAAGGAACCCACATCCTTGGAAGCCGCCTAAATGACAGGAAGAGTCAAATATTTTTAAGTACAGTGTTTCATTATAACAGACATTTGAAGAGCTTGTAAATTGTACCTCCCTTGTAAATTAAGTCATTGCTTCTAAATTTGTGAAGTAAATACACTTGAAGTTGGATCTTATTATTAGGTCAATAATCAGATTCCTCATGTTTTAGAATAATTATGGGAATAACCATAAATATTAATTCCTGTTCAATATGTATGTACTCTGGAATCCCGAGGTGTGAATAGCAATATCTTATTACAGGAACCAGAGTATTCATTAAGTGCTTTTGGTGAATCTTCAGAGAGTACATTAAAATTCAAGTGTTACTGTGCATGTGAGTAGTCTGTAAAACTCAAAGAAAGATTTTAGAAGTAACTGGTGAATAACTTCCTAGATACATTTCTGTATTAATGATTTTATCAGCATTAAAGAAAAGATGATCAAGTGCTTACAGGGAGCCAAGTCTCTTAATGAAACCAAAAGAAGAATATTTTGATAAAAGATTGCTGTCATGAACTATAATTACAAAATTCCAACAGTACTTACAGTGAAATTCACTTGTAAATTCTTTGTTGTTGCTGTTACACTTTTCATTGTTATTTCGTTCTTTTTTATTTTGTTTTGCTTATATGGTGGTGTTTATATAGGGTGTTTATATAGAGTGTTTTCATATATTTGGAAATATCAGAAAAGAGGCATTTCAGAAACACTACTATGAATTTTTATGATTTCAATGTTTTGAAATTTTATTTTTTAAATATCGCATAAAATATACATTCTCTTTTGATGTCCGGTTCTATGAATTTTAGCACATGTATAGACACATGTAACCATGCCCATAGTAGGACTGAAAGCAGATCCATCACCCCGAAAAATTCTCTTGTGCAATCTCTTTATCATCATACTCTTTCCCCAAACCCAACTCCTTGAACACGATGATGTTTTCTCTCACTAGAGTCTGTCTATTTGAGAATGTCATATAAATGGAAGCATATCTCATTCAGCTTCTTTCACTCAACATAATACTTTTGTTTCATCCAACCTGCATGTATCAATAGTTCATTATTTTTATTGCTTAATAGTTTTCCATTTTATGTATTTATCAAATGTTTACTCATTCTTCTATTGAAGGTCATTGTGTTGTTTCTGGTTTTGACAATATGAATAGAGCTGTTATAAACATTAATATGCAGTTTTATGTGAATGTAAATTTTAATTTCTCTAAGGTAAATGCTTACCTAGGAGTAGGATTGCTCAGTTATATGAATGGTGTATGTTTAAACTTATAAGAAACCATCTAATTATTTTCCAGAGTGTCTGTGAAATGTTGAGCTGTTGCTTGCCATGTCTGAGAGATCCAGTTATTCCACATGTTACTAGAAATTTTTGTCAGTATTTTTTCAATTTTAGGAAAATATTTCTAATAGGAAGTACAATGGTTTCTCATCCTGGTTGTAACTTGTATTTTCCTAAAGATGAATAATGCTGGACATCTTTTCATGTGTGTATTTACTAGTCTCATATTTTCTGTGATGAAGATTTTGTTCAAATTCTTTGCCTGCTTTTTCATACTGTTGGTTATTTTCTTATTGCTAAGCTTTATTTATCATTATATATTTTTCATACAAGTCTTTTGGTGGACATGTGACTTGCAAATATTTTATCTGATTTGGAGGCTAGCCTTCATTCCTTAAACATATTTTCTGCAAAGAAAGAAATTTAATGTTCATGAAATCCAATTTGTCATTTTTTATGGGTTACACTTTTGGCTACCTAAGAAGTTTTTGCCTCAGCCTAAGTCACAAAGATTTTTTTTCCTAAATCTCTCTGTAGGAGTTTTATGTTGTTATGTTTTATATTTATAATCCATTTTGAGTTAATTTTTGTATAGGTATGAGGTTTAGTTTGAGTTTTATTGTTTTAAATATGTATGATCAATTGTTCCAACATTATTTATTAAAAAAAAAAGCTAACCTTTTTTTCATTGATTTGATTTTGTACTTTGTCAAAATCAGTTGTCCATATTTGTTTGGATCTATTTCTTGACTATTTTCTCCCATTAAACTATGTCTTCAGAACTTTGACAATACTAGAGTATTTTGATTATTTCAGACCTTATAATAAGTCTTGAGATTGGTAGTATGATTCCTTCCACTTAATTCTTTTTTTCCTAAGTTATTGTAGTTGTTGCCATTATTTTTCCTTTCCATGTAAATTTTACAATCACCTGGTGAATATCTACAAAATTATCTCCTGAATACAAATATCCTTTCTTTCTTCTCAGACACTTTGAATAAGACTGCCACTTTCAACATACAAGGCTGTGTAAGAGAATCCAGTAACCAGTTGTTTCTTTTTTCCCAGAGAAGCGGTCTTTAACAAATGAGGGTTGTTATAGTTGACGTAATTTCTCTCCCTTTCGGATGACACCATGAGATCCGACCCTATCTCTCCAGTACTTTCAAGGGAAGGAAAGAAGACAATCCTCTCAAGCGACCAAAAACTCAAAAGGGGCTGTTGACTCCTACAAACCACATCTTTCTTGATTATAAACATATCCATGTTCAAAAGAATCTTCTAACCTGGGGTCAGTATTCATTTTAATCTATGATTTAGGAACATATTCTCTTTTCTAAACAAAGCTAAACTAAACAATTTTTTTATCTTTTCAAATACCCTGCAATAAATATGACTTAACTCTTTTGAACCATTTTATGGTCTTGAGATAATATACTACGAGGTTTAAATAAGCCACAAAAAACAATTCTTCAACAAATATTAACATATATGCATGGGATACATGAGATGCATGTTTCTATATATACATATATATATATACTATGTTATATGTTTACATTCATATTAAATGTATGATATGTATATACATATATATATAATATGTGAATGTATTTGTAAAAACTCTGAAAAACAGACACAATTGTACTTAATACAATAGGTCTCTAACTGGTGCTCAAAAATAATAAGGACCTTTTGAAAGAACAAATAAAGCATATAATAATACAAAGTCCCCCTCACATTTCAGGATTGTGTTAAAGACAGTAGAAAATGGATACAAGGCTCTTTAAATCCTTAAAGAAACTTTTGTGTAAGTAATTTTTGTATTTGCATACCCTATATATATGCTAATAAGAAAGTTTCTCTGGAGATGATTTTTCTGCTTGGGGCACTATATATTAAAAGTGATATCAAGTTATGTTTATCTTGTGAGAAAATAAATCAGCATTACTGTATCAAAAATAAAATGAAAATTCAAAAATAAGGTCACAAAAGAAGAAATGATGTATTATTTCAATAACACTTTACATTCTTATTGCACATTTCATCATAAAGATCAGTAAAATGTTCCAGCTAATAATAAATGCAGGAATTATTCAACCTCCAGTCTTAACAAATTGTCTCAGGAATGGAAGACAATAACTATATTATAACTCATCCAGCCATTCAATTAAATTATTTATGATAGAAAGTCAGAATCTCAAGAATTATGGACTTTTCAGGAGTCATGTCAATTAGAGTTTGAGTCAGGGAGAGATTGATGCAAGAAAATAACCAAAATCCACATACTAGGTTTATGCCTTTGGTTTTTCACAAATAAAAAATAAGATCTACAATTACTCAATGTAATTCTCTTAATTTTTAAAATGGGTATTTTACACGTGTTTCACAATTATTGACAAAGATGTAAAAGGGAGAGAATTGAGATCTTTTCCATGGTTAGCCTAACTTCTTTTAGAGAAAGGGGTGATATTTTTCCATGAGCTCTCCTAGCCCATAAAGAATGTGAGTCTTACACAATTTATCCATTGCAAAGATTTCCATCTTCAGCGAAATAATAAACTCCTTCAGGCATGTTGTTGCTAGGTTACTATTAAATAGAATTTCTGTAGTGCAGCATATTCATAAAGGAAGAGTCAGGAGATAAGTAAAGAAATAATTATAATAACTTTGTCATGATGATGCAACTTGATGCATTAATATATATCCAGAGGCATTATGCTAGGTGGAGGGAAGAAAGATTTATTTTCCTTCTTGAATAGAATTATTGATTCACTGAATATCTTTCATACATCCCAAACACCTTGAAAGCATTTAAAGAGACTACTTAATCCACAAGTCTAGGTCCCTGGGTTTCTCAATCACTATTGCAGCTGACTGGCCCAAAAGCCAACAGGGAAAAACAAGATGTTGTTATGGAGGAGAACTTCAGTTAAACATATTCTAGCCTAAAAACCTAAAAATAAGTGCAAAGTTCTTCCATTTAAGGGGTTATGGGTTTTATTATTGAAGTGTTCCATCAAATAATACTTCTGCAAAGGGCTGAGTGTAGTTAATACTTTTACTTGCATTTGCTATACAAACTAATGATCACTTATGTATTATGTTCATTGGATAAAATTTTAGACACGAGATGTCTAAGTTAGGAACTATTTTTTCGGTCTTTTGTCTTTCTAGGGCCATACCTGTGGCATATGGAGGTTCCCAGGCTAGGGGTGTAATCAGAGCTGTTGCTGCCAGCCTATGCCAGAGCCACAGCAACACCAGATCCGAGCCATGTCTGCGACCTACACCACAGCTCACAGCAATGCTGGATACTTAACCCGCTGAGTGAGACCAGGGATCAAACCCACAACCTCATGGTTCCTGTCAGATTTGTTTCCACTGTGCCAAGACAGGAATTCTGAAATTTTTTTGTCTTTTTTTTTTCTGTCTTTTCTAGGGCTGCACCCACAGCATATGGAGGTTCCCAGGCTAGGGGTCTAATCGGAGCTGTTGCTGCCAGCCTACACCGCAGCCACAGCAACACAAGATCCAAGCCGCATCTGCAACCTATACCGCAGCTCATGACAATGCTGGATCTTTAACCCACTGAGCAAGGCTAGGGGTCAAACCCACAACTTCATGGTTCCTAGTCAGATTTATTAACCACTGAGCCACAACAGGAACTCCCGAACTTTTTTTAAATGATTTTTGTATTTTTCCATTATAGCCCAACTTATAGATGGAGACTGGCATCAATATGTTTTTAAAAGTTCCATTGGTCAATTTGATGAGCAATTTGATTTGCAAATTAAAGACTGCAAGTCTCTAGTCTGTCAAATAAATAGCACATTCTTCTTTCAGAAGGTTTTAAGATGAAAGAGTAGAGGAGTGTATACCTTTAGAATTGTGCATCAATTTTGTTAAAATTAGTAAAATATTGGAATCACAATATATAATTTATGCTCAAGAGGAAAAAATTTAACTGGATTATTTCTTGCACCAGGCCTCTCCCATCTTTCTCATTCATACTCCAGAAATTACATTGTTTTAAAGAAAAATAAAAAGATAGATTGAGCAACTAATTCCATCAGTAATTTTACAAAGCACTGCTAAAACCAAAAATTCCACCTCTAAAGTATGATTTTTAGATTTGGACGTTTTTGCAAATGAAGGATAAAATAAAACCTGTCAGAAAATAGAAAATAGAATTTTTTTCCACTTACCACTTTATGGAAGTGATGGCAAAATGTAAAAATCACCATCAACATTCAGGCAACCCCTGGAAAGTAAGTTTGAGGAAGATGGAGGGTTAAATATGAACTAAATTGTGTTAATCATGCATCGCAAAAAATAATCCAAAAGGGTATAGAATGTACTGACTTTTTAAAATTCTATTTTCCTAATCTGATGGTTTAGAGAGCAGGGACAAGTGTTATAAAAATTTGTTCTCTACTTCACAGACACACACACATACAAACACAGTTTTATTGTTTGGTGTCTCATCATAGACACGTGGGCTAACAATTAGCAATGTATATTGATATACTTCATTTCAGGACAATTTGGAAAAGTCAAGATCTAGTAGGATTCTCAACATTTGAAAGAGAAATTTTTTTGAATTTCTACTTTTACAATCCTTAATTTTCTTTTTTAACATCTGGGCTATAATCCTGCAAGATAAAGACCAAGTTTTTTCTCTAATTCTTAGATAGGAACAATCAGTGTGTGATCTTCCCTTGCCTTTCCTGCCCACTGTCAACCTCAGGCTAACCAGCCAGCTGCTTCTGGAAGAGAGCTGAATTGTCTTGGGGCCCGTCGGGGTGGCCTCTGATTCCTCCAACCCTCAGGCAAAGTCTTCAAAGTCAACAGTCCCAGACTTGTTGCCATGTTCTTGCATGTTTTTGAGTATTTTCCCAAATTTGAGATGGAATTTTAGCATAAACCAGTTAGTGATGCCAATAAAAAAATGAGTATTCTTTACTGGCAACTGTTCCTAACAGGGAGCCATCTATGTTTCAGAGTTTGTTATGAACATTGAATTTTTATAATGCATAGAAAATTCTAGGACATTCCCATCATGGCACAGTGGAAACAAATTCGACCAGGAACAATGAAGTCATGGGTTTGATCCCTGGTATCGCTCAGTGGGTCAAAGCTCCAGCATTGCCATGAGCTGTGGTGTAGGTCACAGAGAGGCCTCGGATCTGTTGTTGCTGTGGCTGTGGTGGAGACTGGGGGCTACAGCTCCAATTAGACCCCTAGCCTGGGGACCTTCACATGCCACAGGTGCGGCCTTAAAAAGACAAAAGACAAAACACCAAAAAAAAAAAAAAGAAAGAAAATTCTAGAAGAATAATGACCTCACTGATCACTGTGGTTATCTCTGGGAAGAGAAATTAGACTGAGGTTTGTGGTCAAATGTTCCAAGTAACATTTGTTTTTTCTATAACATTTTAATTTTATGTAAATAACTTATAATTTTAAATGGGTAATATTTTATTTTATATAAATAGTTAATATGAATTTAGTGTAAATTAACATTTAATAGAATAAAAAGTTCTACGGAATATTCTGTAAAATGAGAACTCCAATACTGGAGACATAATTATTGCAAAGATAATCCCTTCTCTTTGAGAATGGGAACATATTCAAATTTATTATGATTGATTCCAGTCAGAATATATGTATTCCAGTCAGAATATATGGGTTGCCTAGTGACCCAAATGATCAGATACTGATTGCAGATTTACAACATTGCTAATCTGCTGAAGGTAACAGGGAGGGAGGATAAAAAATATGCTAAATTCTCTATTTCTGTGCCCAAGGTAGACAGCATTGAGATGGTACATGCCTTCAAAATCCTCTGTAAGTTTTGGCTCAAACTACCCTCTAACATCTCTGGAAGCCAAGGTTTCTTAATGAAGTAGACACTAAATTGCTGTACTGGGTCTTCTTACCATAATAGTGTATCTGAATAGCTTTCCAACTTATACTTACTCAAGTTCCAACACGGGAAAGTTTGACTTTGTATAAGTATGATAGGACCTTAAGATACACATGATGAAAACAAAACCTCCAGCTGATTCTGATGAATGGTTATAACTTGCAGTGTAATATAATTGCCATTATGAGTTCATCAATATTGCTGGTAGTGTAGATCTATACTTGTAACTGCAGATGATTTGGTTGTAATTCTGATCCTTAAACATATTAGCCTTGTGCATTATTAGCCTTAGGCAGTTATATAGTTGCCCCAGGGTAGGATTTTCACTGACAAATGGGGTTAATAATATGTTGCCTCTATTCCTCATGGTTCAAAGAATGGCCATCTTGGCTGCATACTATCTGAAGATGGATCACTGCACCTCCTTGTCCACAATATCTTCATCTTAAAAGTTGAGATTGTGTTACTGGATCAGTGGTTCCCAGTCTTTATTTTGAATAAGAACCCTCAAGGCCAAAGTAGGCTTTGGGGATAGAGGGTGGGATAAGGGGGAATATAATTAACATGTATCAAGGTCCCGAGTCTTCTTCCTCATTTCACCCACAGCATCTAAAGTTTGCATATTGGATCTTTGTATGAGTTTCTTTTGTAGCCAAATATAGTTCAAAGCACTGAACTCTAGGGTCAGATCTTGTTCAAAATTCTTTAAATCTAATTATCAGGAATGTTGGGCTCAAATTAGATAATTGTTGTTAATGTGTTTTGTTAAATGAAAAGCTATCCAGGTGAGTGGCCTTGGAAATATTATAGTATGGACTTAAATTTTCTCAGCTTATAAAGTAGACTAAACTTCATTGGATTTGTCATGATTTCTCTTGCTCTTGTACCCTCATAAAAGAACCCACAGTTTCCTAATCACACCCTTCACCAGACTTTGCTCCCAACCAAATGCTGGCCTCAGCCAATTTTAGCAGAGTAGAGCATATATATCCATGGTAAACCTGCTCCCTATGGTTTTCCATCTAGCAGATCTAAGAAAATAGCCACATGCCTCCACTGGGAATATGGGTATTCAGGGAAGATTGCTGGATCACCATATTAATGATCCTAACCTCTGTGGACACTTGCATGGACCGAGGCCAGACCAGGTTAAACAAGGCACTGCTCATTCACCTGAAGGTAGGCAGGCAGGTAGGCAGGACGGGGTATAGATGACTGGCTTTCCCTACTCTGAAGAGGGTGTTATCATATTGATCATTTTTGGAGTCCATAGAAGTTATTACTTTGAGCAATGTGAGTGACCAATTTTGTCTTGGGAATGGAATATCTTCAGGGTACTGCACAACCTGCCCTTCTCATGAGCTATATTTTTATACCCATAAGGCCTCACCCTGAGGATCCTCAATATGAAAATACCTAATTTTGAATCTAGCCATTGTGTACTAATGACAGTGACAAAATTATTTCACACATGTGAATTAGGAATTAATTATGAAGATTCAGTATAACAAGTATATAATTTATAATGTGCCTACTATGCATCAGATTTATGGGTTACATAGATGAATACAGTGATTGTCTGGATTAGCAGAAAAACTTGAGGAAAAGCCATACATATAAACCATTACTGTACATGCAATGGAATCCATAGAAAGAATCTATGTGGGATGTTATGAAGTATGGGGAGTCATTAGCTAAATTTGAATGCTTTTGGTAAATATCATGGAACTGCATGTTTATTCATGAAAATAAAAATAAAAAAAAAAGAATTAGCCAAAGAGTTGAAATGGATTTTTGTAATTTATTTTTTTATTTTTATTTTTTGCTTTTCAGGGCAGCACCTGTGGCATATGGAAATTCCCAGGTTAGGGGAATGAATCAGAGCTGTAGCCTCAGGCCTATGCCAATGCGATAGCAACTAAGGATCTGAGCTGCATTTGCAACCTACATGAACAGTGCAGGGCAATGCCTGATCCTTAACACACTGAGTGAGACCTGGGATCTAATCCACAACTTTATGGTTCCTAGTCGGATTCATTTCCACTGAGCCATGATGGGAAATCTGAAATGGATTTTTTCAATTGAAGTAATATCATAAACTATAAAGCAGGTAAAACTACAGTCAAATTGTTATTTCTAAAGCACAATATGTAAAGACTATGCAGAATAACTGGGAACTTCTTTGAAGAATGAGAATGTACCCTGGAAGGAGTTTATGCTAATGTTAAAGCATTTGGACTTTATTCTGCAAGTTACAAGATAACCCTGGAAGCATTTTAGGCTGAGAAATAATCTACCTCCACAAATTCTGCTTATTTTTACATATGTCTTGAAATGGTTGTTTGGGTAAACCTCTGCTTATAATTTGCTATTTATATTTGCACATCAAAAGATTTTTATGGAAAAGTATATGTAAATTATATGATACCAGTACTATAAATGCAACTACTCTGAAAACACTTTTCAAATACTGCTGTGGAATATTTTAAAGCATATAGTTTTATATTGAAATCCAGATTCCTAAATGTTAAACACTTTCTGAGTGTTTGCAGTGACAAACACATAGCTCATTTACTAAGGCTTATGTTTTAGTGATTCTGGCTTAATAAGGCACTAGAGGCTTTAGTTTACATTTCTCCTTAAAATGCTGTTAGAATTATGCAGCTCTTTCATTGTCACTACCATTGCTCTACCTAATTATTTTTTGCATATTCATTTAAATGCTTGATTCATTTTCTTCCAAATGTTCTCTGACTTTGAAGTGTTCTGACGTCCCCCCACATATTTTTGATATTTTTCTCCCAACTAGATTCCAAAATGTAGCAGTTGGCTACCTTTTATGAGGTGGTTTGACAGTTTTTTATCCTTTGCCTTTGTAGGTTGAAGGGATGGGGTCTCAATATCCTCTCATGTGTGTTAACAAGAAGAGGATGATAAATGTTCAGCCTAGTTCTCCCTCCCCTGTACATATTCCTATTCTTTTTTTAATCCCTGGCAGCCCTTCCCCATCTACTTTTGAATAGTATGAAAGAAGAATGATCTAAATTATTTCTTCCATTCCTTTTCCACATGTGCTCTGCTATTTGTTTCTGCTCCATTTAAGACTATCTCCTCAGAGAAGGGAGACATTGCAGTAGAGAAGAAGAAATCTGACTCCATATTTGATCTGTTTCTTTTACTTTAACCTTTGTATTCTATTGCCTTTATTACAAGTTAATCACTAAATTGATGCCATCTTTGGGAAACTGGTTTCTATACCTGAATATTAAGTTAAAATACTAAGTTCATACTAAGTTAATACTAACTTAACTAATATTAAGTTCAACTCACAGGAAACATCTTGACCCAGCCTACTTGAGAATATCTACAGGAAAGAAGAAATAAACACATCCCCTCTCAGAATCTGTGCAAAAACCAGGGATATCTGCCAATAATAATGGCCTATTCACTTTATCACCACACCTTCCCCTATCTTTGTTCTATAAAAGAAAGAAGCATCCAGACACTGGTAAGATGGTTCTCTAGGACAATAGTCCAAATGAAGTCATTATTCCTTACCCCAGCACCTTGTCTCCCGATTTATTAGCCTGTTGTGGGGCAAGCAGAATGAGCTTGAACTCAGTAGCAATATTTGGACTGACAGCAACACTGAAAGATTGGAAACACAAAAAGAGTTCATTCTTCTAAGCTACTGCTTTAAAACAGTATCTGAATAATTATCAATAATGATAGTAATAACAGCTGTCACAGATGATTGAGCAGGTATTGTTATGACATATAAAACTATCTCACTTAATTTTTAAAACAAAATTATGAGGATGTCATAAAAGTTGTCTTGAATTTGCAGAAGGGTAAACTGTATTTATTCAGATTGTATAATTTCCCCCAGATCAGACATCTAGTAAGTGGGATAGCTAATATTCATCCCCAATCAGTTTTGTTATCCCTACTCTATGTCAGCTCAGAAAACCACACCTTCAGACATTCATTGATTCATTCGATAAAAAACAGATAGCTTGCCACTAGGGACTGTTCAAAACCACAAAAGATATAGAGAGTAAAACCTGCATTTTTCTCATGTTTCCAAATGCAATTCTGGTGCACAATGCACAGTGAGGCCAAACAAATCAAAATTCTGGAGTTTGGAGCAGAGAAAAGTTAATTGCAGGTCATGCAAGAAGATGGGTCTCACATGCCCCAAAATCCAAAAGTCCCAATCTTCTTGAAGTACTTTTAAAGGCAAGGTGAAGGAGGGAAGTGATTAGTTGTTTCAAACTTCATGGTGTAGAAATCTTCTGTTATTGCACCTGCCCATATAGGTCAGGTCAAGATGTTCTTGTAAACCTCCAGTAAGACAAATATTATCATCTTATTCTCTGTTCTGTAACTATAACTGACTATAGCTATAGCTATAACTATATAACAACTATATAACTGTATAACTATATAATTATATAACTATATATATATAAAGAGAGAGATTCTCAAAGGTCATGACTTGAGAGTAGGTAATCTGTTATATTTCAGGCTATAGGCAATATAATTTTACAAAAGGTGACTAATGCCTTATCAACAATGCATTATTAAATATTAAATGAAAAAAGAAGATCACAAAATAACCCAGGTGATTCCAGTTATAAAAAATTCTAAAAGAGAAAAAAATCAAGCTAGTTTTGAAAAAAAAAAAATTAATGCTTTTATTAATTTTTTTTATTTTTTATCTTTTCTGGGGCTCCACCCATGGTATATGGAGGTTCCCAGGCTAGGGGTTGAATTAGAGCTGCAGCCTCCGGCCTACACCACAGCCAACAGCCCCAGCAACATGCCATATCTGAGCCACATCTGCAACCTATACCACAGGCCACAGCAACGCTGGATCCTTAACCCACTGAGCAAGGCTAGGGATCGAACCCCAAACCTCATGGTTCCAAGTCAGATTTGTTAACCACTGAGCCACAACAGGAACTCCTGAAAAAATTTTAAAGTATATTTGACTTACAGTGTTATGCACTCAGCTGTACAGCAACGTGACTCAGTTATACATATATACATATTATTCTTTATATTCTTTTCCATTATTGTCTATCCCAGGAGATTAGGTATAGTTCCCTGTACTATACAATAGGAAATTTCTATTTATCTTTTATAAATGTAATAGTTTACCAATTTCCTGTGTGATTCAAAGGGTTAAGCATCCAGCATTATAACTGCCGTGGCTTGGGTGGCTGCTGTGGCACAGGTTTGATCCCTGGTGAGGGAATTACTGCATGCTGTGGTCAAATAAATAAATTAATAAATATAATAGTTTACATCTACTAACTCTAATCTCCCAGTCCAACCCTCTCCCTCACCCCTCCCACTTGGCAACCACAAATCTATTCTCTATGTCCCCGTGTCTGTTTCTGTTTTGTAGATAGGTTCACTTGTGTCATTTTTTTTTTTTTTTTTTGTCCATTGGTGAAATCCTAAGTATTTATTGATTCAAAGATGAGATTTGAGCTTTGAGCTTGCAACCCAGGATCTCTTAGCTCATTTGTGGCATTTTTATTAAGAAACTGGACAATTTATTTTCTGCATAGTCTTGACATGTATGAAGATGTTAAAACAATAAATGAATCTAGAAAAAAGAACTAAAACCTAGAAATAAGAAATGGAAATAACCTTAGTGATACAATAATATGAAAAATGTTAAGTAAAATTATGACACATTAAGATGTTGAAATAGAGGCATCTTTAAGCCAATATTAAATTTTGTGACATCAGAACATGTTTAAAATGTATAACAGGGAGTTCCTGTCGTGGCGCAGTGGTTAACGAATCCGAATAGGAACCATGAGGTTGCCGGTTTGGTCCTTGCCCTTGCTCAGTGGGTTAACGATCCGGCGTTGCCCTGAGCTGTGGTGTAGGTTGAAGATGCGGCTCGGATCCCGCGTTGCTGTGGCTCTGGCATAGGCCAGCGGCTACAGCTCCGATTCAACCCCTAGCCTGGGAACCTCAATATGCCGCGGGAGCGGCCCAAAGAAATAGCAAAAAGACAAAAAAAAAAAAAAAAATTGTATAACAGGTAAAAACACAGATTAGAAAAATTTACATACAGGATGATATTAATTATTAACTGATGTGATATATAAAAGGCTACTTGGGTATGAGGATAAAATAGTTATTTTTAATTACACTTTGTATATATCCTCATTTATATGCTAAATGCTTGTTATAATTTATACTTCACTTTTTCTTTTTTTAAAAAAAAAATGTTATACGTGATTTACAATGTTCTGTCAATCTGCCATACCACAAAGTGACCCAGTCATATATGTATTCTTTTTCTCACATTGTCCACCATCGTGTTCCATCACAAGTGATTAGATATAGTTCCCTGTGCAATACAGCAGGGTCTCAATGCTTATCCAGTCCAAATGCAATAATTTGCATCTACTAACCCCAAAATCCCAGTCCATCACACTCCCTCTCCCTCCCCCAGGCAATCACAAATCTGTTCTCCATGTCCATGAGTTTCTCTCTTTTCTATAGATCCAGGATCATTTGTGCCATATATTAGATTCCATATATAAGTGATATCATATGGAGTTTGTCTTTCTCTTCCTGACTTACTTCATTTAGTATGAGAGTCTCTAGTTTCATCCATGTTGCTACAAATGGTATTATTTTGTTCTTTTTTATGGCTGAGTAGTATTCCATTGGGTATATGTACCATATCTTATTAATTCATTCATCTGTTGATCAACATTTAGGTTGTTTCCATGTCATGGTTATTGTGAATAGCACTGTAATGAACATAGTGGTTCATGTATCTTTTTCAATGAAAGATTTGTCTGGATATATGCAAAGGAGTGGGATTGCAAGATCATGTGGTACTTCTATATCTAGTTTTCTGAGGTACTGCCATGCTGTTTTTTATAGTGGTTGTACCAATTTGCATTCCCACCAACAGTGTAGAAAAATTCCCTTTTCTCCCCAACCTCTCCAGCATTTGTTATTTATGGACTTACTAATGACGGCCATTTCGACCTGTGTAAAGTGGTACCTTATTGTAGTTTTCATTTGCCTTTCTTCAATAATTAGTTATTTTGAGAAATTTTTCATGTGCCTGTTGGCCATCTGTATGTCTTCTTTGGAGAAATGTCTATTAAAGTCTTCTGCCCATTGTTCAATTGGGTTGTTTGTTTTTTTGCTGTTGAGTTGTATGAGTTGTTTGTATATTTTGGAATTTAGCCCTTATCAGTTGCATCCTTTGAAAGTATTTGCTCCAATTCAATAGGTGGTCTTTTTTTTCTTTTTTTAATGGTTTCCTTTGCTGTGCAAAATCTTGAAAGTTTGATTAGGTCCATTGTTATTTATTCAGTTAGTTAGTTAGTTAGTTAGTTAGTTAGTTAGTTAGTTAGTTTCTACTGCTTTTGGAGACTGACCTAAGAAAATATTTGTACAGTTGATGTCAGGGAATGTTTTGCCTATGTTCTCTTCTAGGAGTTTTATCATGTCTTATTAGTACTTAAGTCTTTAAGCCTTTTCAAGTTTATTGTTGTGCATGGTGTGAGGGTGTGTTCTAGGTTCATTGATTCACATGCAGCTGTTCAGTTTTCCCAGCACCACTGGATGAAGAGACTCTTTTTCATATTCTTGCCTCCTTTTTCAAAGGTTAATTGACCATAGGTGTCTGGATTTATTTCTGGGTTCTCTATTCTGTTCCATTGGTCTGTCTGTTTGTTTTTTGACCAGTACCACACTGTTTTGATTACTGTAGTTTTATAATATTGTCTGAAGTCTGGGAGAGTTACTCCTTCTGCTTTGTTTTTGTTCCTCAGGATTTCTTCGGTAACTATTGGTCTTTTATGGTTCCATATAAATTTTTGGACTCTTCATTCTGGTTCTGGGAAAAATGTCATGGGTAATTTTATAGGGATTGCATTGAATCTGTAGATTGCTTTGGACAATATGGCCATTTTAACTATATTAATTCTTCCAATTCAGGAGCATGGAATATCTTTCCATTTCTTTGAATCCTCTTTAATTTCCTTGATTAATGTTTTATAATTCTCAACATATAAGTCTTTCATGCTCTTGGTCAGGTTTATTCCTAGGTATTTAATTTTGGGGGATGCAATTTAAAAGGTATTGTATTTTTATATTTCTTTTCTAATATTTTTTGTTGGTATTCATAAATGCAACTGATTTTGGAGTGTTAATCTTGTCTCCCACTACTTTGCTGATCAGTTACTTTGTTGATCAGTTCAGGTAGTTTTTGGGTTGAGTCCTTAGGGTTTTCTCTGTATAGTATCATGTCATCTGCTTAGAGTTAAAATTTTACCTCTTCTCTTCCAATTTGGATACTTGTATTTCTTTTGTTTGTCTGATTGCTGTGGCTAGGGCTTCCAATACTATGTTGAATAAAAGGGGTGAGAGTGGACATCCTGGTCTTCCAGATTTTAACAGGAAGGCATTTAACTCTTATCCATTGTTATTTTAACTGGGAATGGTTCCTGAGATTCTTCATTTGCTTATATTTTTCTTTACTGTGAGTTTAGGGAAAACAACTACTGTAGTCTTGGAAGACTATTCACATGTGAGAGCACACTTGGGTATTTTGTGTAGGCTTACTATTTTCTTTAGGCCTAGGGCTGCTTTTGGTTTGGATGCTTGCTATCTCTTTCTTCATTGTGTGTAGTCTGTTATCACCTTGATAGTGTGTTGAGTATGCTTCTAGGGAGATGGATGCAATGGGCAATGCCAGGTTGCTGGGCCCTTGACAGTGGCAAGGACCCATGGGAAGGAGGTGCAGGCTGCTCCTAGTTGTAGGCCCTGAGAAGTGGCAGTGACATTCAGGCAGGTACAGGAAGCCCCTGGAACATTTGGCAGTGACACATGTTAGACGCACAATATGTTATTAATCAGATCACCTGAAGGTGGCACTTAGTGATTCCCAAAGTGAAGCATCTGAACTTCTACTACTATTCAATGAAATCATATGGCTGGTTTTACTTCTAAGAGTAGTCGCCACTAAAATCTAAGATAGAAGAAGCAATAATTGCTTCCTCACTTACCAGTTAAAAAAAATAAATAAATAAAAAAATAAAGGGCTTTGGAAGTATCATTTAAACTCTTTGAGATTTACTTGAATAATTTATAATACAAGTCCCTAATGGAAAAATAATAGCATAGTAAAAGACAAGGAAACCAACTGGGGAAGATTGGCTGGCCACAAGGACAAATGAATCCACCTCTCCCAAGGTCATGCATACAGTTGATCAGGCTTTATTCAATCTTTCCAAAATTCCAGAGTTGGTCATGATTTACACTAGCAAAACGTGCAAGACATAGAACACTGAAAACAGTTCGTGACAATGATATTATGAATGAGAAACAGTCCCTAAGTACAATGTAATCACCACAGAGTCTCTGTCAAAAGTACTGTTCATGCTATTTAAATGGTAAATTTCACCATATGTGCTCAAAATTTACCATGGGTTTATTCATCTTTTTGTGGCCAAATAGCATCCAGAAGCCTAATAAGATGTTACACTCTCTAATATGTATGCCCAAGCCAAAAACTTGTCTCTCCATTGGTGGACCTCTTCTGCTTACACAAAGACTGAACCAATACTTTGTAGTGACTACTTTTCTATACTTGGTCAACTTCAGCTCTTAGAGTGTCCCATAATATTCTTTGTAAAGAAGAATATATTGCTTCATTTTTAAAATATATTAACAATGAAAAAAATAAAAATAAACACAAGTATAGAGAATAACAATACTGAATCCTTCTGTATCTATCCACCCAGCATAAACAATTATCAACATGTGTCTGATCTCATTTATCTATAATCCCTCCACCCTGTTATCTCCTTTAATAGCCACAAAAAATACCTATGGGTTTTTGAGTGCCAGAATGACAAAGACAGTTCTGGATAGTCCAGAGTCTTTTGTTTGGTCTACTTTTTTGTACCCCATGAAAGTTAATGGAGTCTAGAGCCATATGCATTGCCATAGCAGTCAAAGTACTGCCATAAAATAGATGGCACACTTAAATTGGGTAATTTGAGGAAAGATTAATAAAGTGACTACTTATGAAAGATTAAGGAGGTTCCCGGAGTTGGTAAAGTCAAAAGGAAGTGTAATTAATCCTAGGCCCAGACAGGAAAGGGAATGAGTGGTTACAGGAATCTAGATTTAAAAATGGTTATGTCTATAGAGTTGCTCGATAGGAGCCCCTTCATAACGGACATAGTCACCATGGATGAGTCCTTAGAGAATGACCAGGGCTATCTTACACTCCCTTCCTTTATTTCTTTACCTCCAAAATGCAAATCCAGTCAAATACCCGAGGTCAGTGTTACCCATTGATATAGTCCACAGAGGTCAGCCTCCTTAGGGTAGAGAACTGAATGAAAATGGTGGATTTGTAGGGGACGAAATGTGATCTCCAGCACAAAGGTCTGTCTATAGGCAGGGAAGATATGGTGTGTTAATTTTACAGGACCCTATTCTTATCAGAAATTAAGGTACTTGATAAAGAGTAAAAATGACACTTATCTTTCTTTTTTTAAAAAGCCTTCATTACTTGTTACACGGATAAAGCAGAGAGAAATTATTCAATAATTTCTAGTACTCATTAAATCAAAATCTGAGTCAGCTACTTAAAAATATGCTTGCACACCAGACTTAAAGCAGCATTTAATTAACAGGAAAGTATGCAATACATTTTATGTATTAAGTTATGTACTTAATAAATACTTGTTGAATATATGTGGATATAGAATAGCCCAGTGGGGTTTGAAAGACCATGCTTATGATATCAGAGAGGAATAGAAAGAGAATATAGCAGTCCTGCTCCTTTCTTACAGGACCCTATTCACTGGTGAGCCAGTGGCAGGTGTTTACTGCAGCGGCCCCACCCCAGCTGCACTTCAGATGTCCTGGAGGAGGTTTAAAAATGTGAAGATGTTTAAATCCACCCAGCCGCCCCTACTCAATCAGAATCACCAGAGAGAGGGCCTGTTATATATACTTATTAAAACTTCGGATGTGATTGTCAAATATAATCAGGGTGAAGAAGCCCCGACTTATCTTTTAGCTCTTGATAATGAATTTATGTTGTATCTAAAAGTTTGAACGTGAAACAAGGAAAATGGAAATCCAAGATGACTGTGTTGGAATGTAATCTCTTTGGAGGTAGAGATCTGTGTCTTTTTTGTTCTCTCAAATATTCTGAATGCTTAGAATGGTGCCTGAGAAGAGGGTAGTGAGTATACAATAATAAAGTAGAGTAAAGGAATGTTTAATTCCAAAATGAGGAAATACATACAAATAATTTAGCACAGTGACCACCAAGTTATTGCATAATAACAATTAACTCTCATCTTTCTTTTTATTTTTCGTCTTTTTGCCATTTCTTGGGCCGCTTCTGCAGCATATGGAGGTTCCCAGGCTAGGGTTCCAATTGGAGCTGTAGCCACCAGCCTACGCCAGAGCCACAGCAACGTGGGATCCAAGCCGCGTCTGCAACCTTCACCACAGTTCATGGCAATGCCAGATCCTTTAACCCACTGAGCAAGGGCAGGGACCGAATCCGCAACCTCATGGTTCCTAGTCGGATTCGTTAACCACTGCGCCACGATGGGAACTCCCCCTATCTTTCTAATTAATTGATTACGCAACTAATATGCTGTTATTAGCAAACTATCCACATTCTCCTTTTGGGGATTTCTCAGACTAGTGATATATCCAAACACTAGGCAGGCAGAGAGAAATAAAGAATCATATAAACAGCTATTAATTCTCATAGCTGTGCTGTCATTTCGCAAGACAGCACTTTATAGTCAATGGAGTGGATACTATTTGCCTATTTCTGGGTAATGTGCTTGCTAGTCCAAACTTGTGCACTATGCACAAAGATTCCTCTTATCCATTTCCTATATTGAGTATTCTTATGCTTATCAACCTCAAAATATGCTGGGATGGCCAGATAATAAGGAGCATTAATGCTTCATTGAAAAGATCCCTTCTTGATTAAAGTTGAGAATCCTGTGCATCCTAAGTCACCAGGTCAGACACTCCTTTCCTATCTTCTTACCAATTTCCTAGTAAGTTCTTAACAAATGTTAATTAGCTTCCTCTTTCCTTTTGTCTCTCCCCTTCTACAAAAGAGCTCTCCTATTTTGTAGAGGCAAAAACTATTTGAAATATCTAGTGTTGACCATTATCTAGCAATGTAAGTCTGTAGTATATGCTGCAAAGTTTTTTAAATTTATTTTTTATTGTTATTTCCCCAAAAACTCTTTTTTTCCCACTGTACAGTGTGGGGACCCAGTTACACATATATGTATACATAATTTTTTCTCCCATTGTTGTGCTGGGTTGTAACTATCTAGACATAGTTCTCATATTTACACAGCAGGATCTCATTTTAATTTCATTCCATGAGCAATAGTTTGCATCCATTGACCCCAAGCTCCCAATCCCTCCCACTCCCTCCTGCTCCCCCCAGGCAACCACAAGTCTATTCTCCAAGTCCATGATTTTATTTTCTGTAGAAAGGTTCATTTGTGCCACATATTAGATTCCAGATATAAGTGATATCATATGGTATTTGTCTTTCTCATTCTGACTTACTTCACTCAGTATGAGAGTCTCTAGTTCCAACCATGTTGCTGCAAATGGCATTATTTCACTCTTTTTTATGTCTGAGTAGTATTCCATTGTGTATATATACCACATCTTCCTGATCCGATCGTCTATCAATGGACATTTGGTTTGTTTCTATGTCTTGGCTCTTATGAATAGAGCTGCAATGAACATACGGGTGCATGTGTCTTTTTTAAGGAGAATTTTGTCCTATTATATGTCCAAGAGTGGGATTGCTGGGTCATATGGTAGTTCCATGTATAGTTTTCTAAGGTACCTCCATACTGTTCTCCATAGTGGTTGTACCAGCTTACATTCCCATCAACAGTGAAGGAGGGTTCCCTTTTCTCCAAAACCCCTCCAGCATCAGAAATCAGTCACATTTCTGTATACTAAAAATGAAATATTAGAAAAGGAATACAAAAATAAAATACCCTTTAAAATTGCACCTCAAAAAATCAAATACCTGGGAATACACCTGACCAAGGAGTTAAAGGACTTATATGCTGAGAACTATAAAACATTAATTGAAGAAATTGAAGAAAATGTAAATAAATGGAAAGATATTCCATGTTCCTGGACTGGAAAAATCAACATTGTAAAAATGGCCATAACACTCAAAAAATCTACAGATTCAATGCAATCCCTATCAAATTACCCATGACATTATTCACAGAACTAGAACAATCCGAAAATTTATATGGAACCACAAAAACCCAGAATCAGCAAAGCAATCCTAAAGGAACAAAAACCAAGCAGGAAGCATATCTCTTCCAGACTTCAAAAAAATATTACAAATCCATAGTCATCAAAACAGTGTGGTACTGGTACCAAAACAGACAGACAAAACAATGGAACAGAATAGAGAACCTGGAAATAAACCCAGACACCTATGGTCAATTAATCTTTGACAAAGGAGGTAAGAACATAAAATGGGAAAAAGACAGTCTATTCAGCAAATATTCCTGGGAAACCAGGACAGCTGCACACAAATCAATGAAACTGGAACACACTCTCACACTCTGCACAAAAATAAACTCAAAGTGGATTAAAGACTTAAATATAAGACAAGACACCATCCAACTCCTGGAAGAGAACATAGGCAAAACATTCTCTGACATCAACCTCATGAATATTTTCTCATGTGAGTCTCCCAAAGCCACAGAAATAAGAGCAAAAATAAACCAATGGGACCTAAGCAATCTGAGAACCTTTTGCATGGCAAAGGAAACCCAAAAGAAAACAAAAAGACAATTTATAGAATGGGAGAAAATAGTTTCAAATGATGCAACTGACAAAGGCTTAATCTCTAAAATATAGAAGCAACTTATACAACTCAACAGCAAAAAAGCCAACAACAACCCAATTGAAAAAAGGGCAAAAGACCTGAATAGACATTTCTCCAAAGAAGATGTACAGATGGCCAATAAGCACATGAGAAAATACTCAACATCCCTGATTATTAGAGAAATGCAAATCAAAACTACCATGAGATACCACCTCACACCAGTCAGAATGGCGATCATTAATAAGTCCACAAATAACAAATACTGGAGGGCTGTGGAGAAAAGGGAGCCCTCCTACACTATTGGTGGGAATATAATTTGGATCAACCACTATGGAGATCTGTATGGAGATACCTTAGAAATCTATACATAGAACTACCATATTACCCAGCAATCCCATTCTTGGGCATGTAATCGGACAAAACTTTCCTTTAAAAAGACACATGCAGGAGTTCCCGTCATGGTGCAGTGGAAACGAATCCGACTTGGAACCATGAGGTTGTCGGTTTGATCCCTGGCCTTGATCAGTGGGTTAAGGATCTGGCATTGCCGTGAGCTGTGGTATAGGTTGCAAATGTGGCTCGGATCCTGTGTTTCTGTGGCTGTGGCATAGGCCAGTGGCAACAGCTCTGATTAGACTCCTAGCCTAGGAAGCTCCATAAACTGTGGGTGCAGCCCTAAAAAGATAAAAGACCAAAAAAAAAAAAAAAAAAAAAGACACATGCACCCGCATGTTCATTGCAGCTCTATTCACAAGAGCCAAGACATAGAAACAAACCAAATGTCCATTGACAGACGATCGGATCAGGAAGATGTGGTATATATACACAATGGAATACTACTCAGACATAAAAAGAGTGAAATAATGCCATTTGCAGCAACATGGTTGGAACTAGAGACTCTCATACTGAGTGAAGTAAGTCAGAATGAGAAAGACAAATACCATATGATATCACTTATATCTGGAATCTAATATGTGGCACAAATGAACCTTTCTACAGAAAATAAAATCATGGACTTGGAGAATAGACTTGTGGTTCCCAAGGGGGAGGGGGAGAGGATGGGGGTGGTTGGGGAGCTTGGGGTTAATAGATATAATCTATTGTGTTTGGAATGGATTAGCAATGAGATCCTGGTGTGTAGCACTGGGAACTATGTCTAGTCACTTATGATGGAACCTTATAATGTTTGAAAATAGAATGTGTACATGTATGTGTAACTGGGTCACCATGCTGTAGAGTAAAAAAAAAAAAATTGTATTTTGGAAATAACTATTAAAAATAATAATAATAAAAAAACTTTTATGGAAAAACCAAATTAATAAACTAAAACTGAAATGTCAAACAGATATGAGTTAACTACCAAATGAAGTGTTGAATATTATGAAGATTATTATACAAGTCATGTTATGACCACTCCCTGTACTTTTATGTCACCATTACAAAAAGGGCTGTGAAATTTCTGCATTATAAAAGAAATGTTTGTGGTATAACAAGAAACACAATTATTTGTACACCATGATTATAATTTGTGAATTACATAGGCAGGAACACCCTAAGATGTGCAGATCCTGGACAAATATTTTTTGCGGGTCCTTGTTTATGTAAATAATTTTATTTTAAAATGTTTTAGAAAATTCTTCTGTCTATGTGATATATAAAGATTAATTGATGATGATTTGGAATAATGGGTCAAGAAGAGGTTGCTATGAATTTATAATTATGTCATCAGTCCATGTCCAGGTACCCTACCTCTTCCCACTCAGGTTTTAACAACTATATCTTTGTGCTCTTCATTATTAAATACTCCTTTCTGTCTGCTTTCCCAACTCCTGTTTTTAGAAAAAGGTAGTGATGTTGTTATTGCTCACTATGACTGTGTTTGGCTGGACCCTCATTATCCCAGAACACTGACTCCATCCTGAGATAGCAAAAGAAAGCAAAAAACTCATTGGTAAAGATGAATATCTAGGCAAAGAAGACTGTGCTAACATAATGGCAGTGGAGGCATAACTTCTAATTATGGTATAAAACTTAAAAAGATAGGAGTTCCCGTCGTGGCACAGTGGTTAACGAATCCGACTAGGAACCATGAGGTTGCCGGTTCCATCCCTGCCCTTGCTCAGCGGGTTAACGATCCTGCGTTGCCGTGAGCTGTGGTGTAAGTTGCAGACGCGGCTCGGATCCCGCGTTGCTGTGGCTCTGGCGTAGGCCGGTGGCTACAGCTCCGATTCAACCCCTAGCCTGGGAATCTCCATATGCCGCGGGAGCGGCCCAAGAAATAGCAACAACAACAACAGCAGCAAAAGACAAAAGACAAAAGGCAAAAAAAAACTTAAAAAGATAAAAGTATTCAAAATATAAATTATGTTAAGTACAAAAATAATTAGATATATATTGTGATATCAATAGCATATAATGTGAGCAGGAAAGGAAAAGTGTACAGTTTTTGTATGCAAGTAAAATTAAATTGTTATTAGCTTAAAACTGTCTGTTATAACTAAAGATATTTTATTTAAGCCCTGTGGTGATAATTGCCCTTTATATTTTTTTTTATATTTTTCCTTTCAAGATCTTGACATTTTGTATTATACAGAAGCCACACACATAGCCATTGGAAGCCTTTTCAAAATCCCAAATCAAGGGCATTTCTTGGATTTTCCTCATGTTAAGTACTAACAAAACAATAGACATTAAAATTTTATAAAACATATATTCTATAGGAGGGAAGATTCATTTATTTAGTCTATATTCACTGTTCTAGATACAATGGATACATGAAGAAAAAAAAAAAAAACAGAACAAAAAAAATTGTGTGCTACCTGAAATTTACACCTATGGAAAGAGAGAGGAAGAGAGAGAGAAAGAGAAGGAGGGAGAGATAAAGAAGGGTCATAAGTGTGAAATAATTTGATGAGCAGACTCTGCACTGAAGAGCCTTGAAGGAACACTCATGACTACTTTTTACTTGAGGTTTCTGAAAGTGAGAAATTGATGGAATAACACAAGAGAAGGGAAGAAGGTATGGGCAAAATCACTTCTAATTCAAAGTCTCTCTGTGTCTTTGGGGGCCATTGAAAAGAACCTGAGCAGTTTGTATAGCTCCATGTAGAGCAACACTGGTCTGTGTAGGAAATCATAAAGCCAGGAAAGTGAATCTCCTACTCAAAGGACCGCTATTGGGTGATAAACGGTGGTGGCCAGACATCAGGGTGCTTTCTTCAAATCATATTAATTGAAATTTCCCATCATCTCTAAAAATTTGGAATAGTACTATAAAGCACAGAGACAATTTTTTTTTTTTTTTCTTTTTAGGGCTACACCTATGGAATATGGAAGTTCCTAGGCTAGGGGTCAGATCAGAGCTACAGTGACTGGCCTATGCCACAGCCACAGCAACAAGGGATCCAAACCATATCTATAGCTCAGGGCAATGCCAGATCAGCAATCCACTGAGCAAGACCAGGGATTGAACCCACATCCTCATGGATACTAGTCAGATTTGTTTCTGCTGTGTCACAAGGGGAACTCCCCAAAATTCTTATTTTTAGGAGAATCCATGGTGAAAGTATAAAGAAATTTCATTTCTCAAGCTCACTATTATACAGCAGGATGAAAATGGTGTCAGATTTCTTTTCAAGTTCTGAAGCTTGATCATAAAGGGAAACTTCAAACAAACAAAGAACATAATGGTAGCAACAAAAACTTGCACTTGGTTTGATCTTTGCAAAACTTCCCAGAAAGAAAGCAAAGGTCATAATTAAATTTGTCTTATATGAATCAATATTTTATGCTGTCTCTTGTACATAGCATGATTGTAGTAACAGCTGGTTTTTAAAATATAAATATTGGAACTTACATGATCAATTGAGTGTTTACCCAGCCAAATAGTGTTTTGCCAGTGTTATTTTTGAAATTCAGAATAATTTTGAAATTGCATTTTATAAATCTGGGCTACCACATACATTATCTCATTCACTACCTTTCACGAAACCTAGATTAGATATTATTATCATCATCCCTAGTTTGTTGCAGATGAAATTGTACCCCAAGGAGGCCATTGTGGCTGGAGTTAATGAATGAGGGCAAATTACAAGAAGATAAAAGCAAAAAGTAAATGTTGGAGGGGAAGATTTTAATAGGGCATTGTAGCTCACAGTAAGAACTTCAGCCTTTTGGCCTTTTCTCTGAGTAGAAACACAGTTATGACCTCTGTTTTTCAGGAGATAAATGTGGCTACTGTTAACTGAAAAAAAATGCACAATATAAAATTTGAGATGTTTTATTTAGGTCTTCACTAAGCACTATAGCCTAGGAGATAGCTTCTCAGATTGCTGTGTGGGACTGTTTAAAAGAGTTAAGGGAGAAACTAGGATATATACAAGAGTTTTTGCAAACAAAACAAAACAAGAAACTCAGATAGCCAAACATCAAAACATTACTACAAATGAAAGAAAAAAATCAGCAATCCCAAGTAAATGAATTTAGTGCTGTTCTATGTACAGGAAGATAGAGTCTGGGCCTCATTAAATTATTCCTTTAATATGAACCTTAACTATCTAGGGCTGTATCCTGTTTTTCTCCATCTTGAATCTCCTTGGGGTAATGATGGGGGTGGCTACAGTGGCTGAAGTCTTGATGGCTTTAGCATTCTTTGTTTACTGAAAGGGGAGGCAACATTCTATGGCCACACTACTGTTTTGAGGACAGGCTTAAGGGACAAGAAACAGAAGCAGGGAGATCAATAAGACCCTACTACAATAATCATGGTGAGAGATGACAGAGGCTTAGATCAGTGATGACAGTAGAGATGCTGGGAAGTGGTCAAATGATAAATATTTTGAAAATTTTAAATGACAGAATTTGCTGATTAATCATTTGAAGAGTTTGAGAAAAATGAGGAATTAAAAATGACATCAAATATTTCACATAAACAATTAGAAGAATGAAGTTGGCTTTAATGAATGTGGAACAGTCCAGAAAAGGCTATTTTTATGGGGGAATAACTCATATGGGGCTTAATTTTGGACATGCTGAGTTTGCTAAGTCTACTAGAGTCTTATAGAGATGTCCAATAGAAATGTAAAAGAGGCAAATGGAGGGGCAGACTGTAGTTTGGAGAAGTAGTTTGGGCTAAAGTTATAAACTATGAGTCATTGATATGCAGATTATATGAGCTTCCAGATGTTAATTAACTTGTTCCAGGCCCCACAGTAGTGTGTCTGACTTTGAAGCTCATGATCTTTCTATTAAAATAAAGCATGCTGCCACTTACAGAAATCTTAATATTTTTATCTCAAAATTCACCCACTCTGTTAAATCATTCACTCAACAAGCGTTTATTAGACCGTCCTATGTCCTGAACACTCTACAAATTGTTGGGGATGGAGTGATTAAAACAAGCTGTGTAATTCTGGACTCAAAACTTGTATAGTCTAGTTAAGAGTCAGTCTCAGACAATATGGAGAGGATCACAGCTTAAAAGAATCAATAAGCACTACAGTCTCAATGACAGAGAAGGTGACAATGAAGTGACTTTAGGCCAGCTGTTGTATTTTGGAGTCAAGATGTAAAATTAAAATTCAACACTTATTTTGATTGAATCAAATAGATGAATTCCTGGTGGTGAACTGCTTTTGGAAAATAACCAAGCTATCATTAAATTTTATGTTAACTATTAAGACGTAATGGTCTTACTTGAGTGAGATCCCTAACAAATAAGAATATCAATATTTATTAGGTGAAAATAAACAGTTTTATACACAAGAGGAGAATTTTCTTTGCTTTTGGATTAGTTCTGGGCCTTGGCATCTGGCCAAAGCTGTTTTTTCTCATGCCTGCTTTCTAGTTCTGTTCCTGTTTCCCTCCTACTCTCTCTCAGGGACTCTTAAATCCACATTGGCTGCTCTTTTTCTATCAAAATCTGTTCCAAAGAAATGATGAACATTTATAATAAATAACTGAATGTGCATTTAAGTAAGCTACCCCGTCCCTGGTGTTATATTTAGTTTGTAATGTGGCATCTCTGAACAAGTTTCAGGCTATTATATACAAATGTGGGGTCTTTGAATTGTGTTAACTCACCTGTGCTCTCCAGAATTTCCTTCCTTGTAGGCTTCTGTTTAGGGTGAACCATAGGCAGGTGAGGTTCTTGTGTGAGACTTGGTGGGCAGAACTGGAGCAGCAACCATATTGTAACTCACTCCTGCTATCATTTACCTACTGGCCCATTTCATTGACACAGCAGTGGACAAGCCTGCAATTCCCACCCCCCACCACCAGCTTCCTCAGGATCCTTCTCCAACTTCTCTGACTCATGAGCATGTGTCTGTGGCTCCTTGGTGAGGACCTCAAAACATAGGGCCCAGACAGGCCTATGTGACCTTCGAGGTCAAGGGCAGTAAGAACTGACATGTCTCAGGTCCATCTTTGTGTGTCACAGCTTATGCTGTGTGTTCCAACTCATTCATTCTTCTTTTTTTTAATAAACTTTTAATTTTAGAAACATTTCAGAGTTATGAAGTTATTGTGAAGTTAGGATTTCTACATACCAAAAACTCAATTTTCCCTATTATGAAGGTCTTACATTAGAATGTACATTTGTTACAATTAATAAACCAGTACTGATATATTGTATTAACTGAAATCCATGCTTTATGCAGATTTCTTCACTTTTTTTCCTATATTCTCGTTTTGATCCCTGGTCTCCTCCAGAATACCACAATATACTTAGTGTTAGTAAATTCTTAGTTTCCTCTTTGTTATAACAATTCCTCAGTTTTTCCTTGTTTTGGGTAATTTTGACAGTTTCAAGGATTACTGGTCAGGTTTTCCACAGAAAATTCTTCTTTTGGGATTTTTTTTTTTTTTCTAATAATTATTTTAGAGAATAATTATGGGTTCTGGAGAAGAAGAGCCCAGAAGTCATGCAGCACACTCATCACATGATTTCAAGTGTACGGACTATCAAAATGAGTTATCACCACTATTAACATTTATCAGCTGACTTTTGGTAGCATTTGTCAGGCTTATCCACTGTAAAGTTACTCTTTATTTTTTATTCCCTCTTCTATACTGTATTCTTTGAAAGAAGGCCACTATGCTCAGCTCACACTTAAGGGTGAGAGTTAGGCTTTACCTCCTTAAAGGCAGAATAGCTACATCTATTATTTGGTATCATTCTGAACAAGAAATTTGTCTATTTTCCCTTATTTATTTTTTGTTCAATTATATTCTTGTATTAATATGAACTCATGAATACGTATTTCATTCTTTGAGTTATAATTCAACACTATTTTATTTTATTGCCCAACATGTTCCAGTGTTGGCTATCAGGAACTCTTCCAGTGGCTCCTGTATCTCCCTAACATATCCCCCAAAGAGTGAATTTTCTTGAAGAACTTTATTTTTTGACACTAAAAGATGCTTCAGGATCGTATTGTATATTTTCTGTCGTGGCCCTAGAATAAGCCATTTCTTTAAGGAGTTCTGGTTCCTTTTATTAGAAAATGGTATTAGAAATCAAAGTCTGGGCACTTGGTATGCTCATTATCACTGAGGTGTTTTTGCTTCTTGGCCCTCACAACTGATTGGGCCAGAAGATATCTGTGTATATACTAACAAGTCTATGGAAACATACCTATAAATGTAGGTAACCTTCTGTATCTATGTTAGGCTAAACTTGAGTTCACATTGCTGTCACCAAAGATCGAGCTTGCTCTTGCTCTGTCCACTCTATATTCACCTTACTTTCCTAATCACCTGCCGTATGCACTTCAAGACTCAGCACCAGATAGGAAGATAACAGCAATATAGAGAACATTAAACCAGTTTTCATGATTGCATAAGGTTAAATCCCTGTAACAAAAATAAATGCATCCATCTATATCCATATTTATCAGGAAACACACACACACACACAGAGACACACACACAAGACCCTTAAACAATGTGAGAGTTAGTGGTACCAACCCCCTGTGTAGTAGAAAATCTGTTCTCTGTATCCATGGTTCCTTTCCTGCAGAGTCAACCAATCTTGGATCATGTAGTACTGTAGTACATATTTATTGAAAAAAACTTCACCTATAACTGGCTTTGTGCAGTAAAAACCCTTGTCAATTTTATACCTATGGAAAGAGAGAGAATGTATAGTGATTATCTTCATCAAAAGACTACAGGGGCACCTAAAGTTAAAGAAGTTTTATTGCTCAGTGCATTGAGAGAGACTACATACCACAGAGAAATGTGGGATGTTTCAGTAAGAGAATGTTAGGAAGATCTATTAAGGTATTTGCAATTCGGCTGAGTAATTTTTGGGAGGGTCTAAGGAAGAAAAATGTTCAATATAAACTGGGTGTTATTGGAAAGCAGAGGGAATTTTGGAACATAGAAAGGCAGGAATTAAGCTGTCCTTGGTAAAGAAGCAGTAGTCACTCACTTAATGAGTGGAATGTTTGCAGAGTGACCTTGTTTGAAGTAGATGTACTCTGATATGTCCAATGGAACAGCATGATTTAATTATAAGTATCAGATCAGTTTTTAATAACATTGAAGCTTAGCTATGAATGTCAGATCAGTTTAAAAAAAATCAGGTTGCTTTAAAAAAAATCCTGTCTGTGTTGTCTATCATCTATCTATCTATCTATCTATCTATCTATCTATCTATCTATCTATCTATCTATCTATCAATATTTCTTCTTCTTGAATTTAAACCTGACTGCTGTGATGTGAAAAGGAAAATCCCTGAATTCCTAGACATTATATTCTTCAGCTTTCCTGAGCTCTCTGCATTTCGATGACGAAGGACAAAACCAATCAGAATTATTGGGAGGAAAATCTTATGTGGGTATCCACTTATAGCAGGAAAGATTTGCAACCCAGCTCTAAAGCATATAAATGAGTGCCCAAGATTGGAATGGGAACCCAGAAATCTCCTTTTGGCAGGCACAAGGTGACACCACATTAGCATGGCATGTTCTGCCTCAGAACAAATATTAAAAACATTTGTAGTCTTGTTTATTGGGATAGAGGGACAACTAAAAGTATTCACTCTTGCAGCTCTGAAAGCTTTGGTCTTGAGACACCTGCTGGTTACCATCTGATAGGTTTTGCCCATTCAAAGAGGAAGTTTGAATGTTTTTAATTAGTGTGGGACTATGTAACAAACCAAGTTTTTGGGGGGGCATAACGTTATTTAGCAGAAAGAGGTCTGACTGGAAATGGCTAGAGATAAAGATTAACATTCACTCTCTCCAGCAAACTGTGAGTTTAGACAGATTATTTGACCTCCCTGCATTTCTGTTGCCCTGATCTTTAAAGTGAAAGGGCTTGACTTATTTCTGACATATGGGCTCTCTGACTCTGACTTTCTTGGTGCTTTTTATATTGCCACAAATTATCAACTATGAAAATAAAATAAATATTCCAGATTTCATTATATCTCTGGAGGAAGAAACAGAATTATAGTTAAAAGCAAAAATATAAAAATCAGGGACATTCTGAGATATTTGACAGGAAACTTAAAATTCTCATATTCCTAATAAATAACATTTGGGATTCCTAACTATATCTCTAGCACATAAAACATTTTCAAGATTTTTTCTGTCCTGAATAAGAAATAGGAAAAGAGGTGGGAAGTAGGATAAGGGGACTGTTTATTTTCATTTTTGTTTAAAACTAATGCAAAGCTTTTCTTGAAAAATTAGAATATACTCATAAATTGAAAATACTTTTTTTGTGGTCTTTTTGCCTTTTCTTGGGCCGCTCCCGCGGCATATGGAGGTTCCCAGGGTAGGGGTCTAATTGGAGCTGTAGCTGCCAGCCTACACCAGAGCCACAGCAACACGGCACTACACCACAGCTCACGGCAACACCGGAGCCTTAACCCACTGAGCAAGGGCAGGGATCGAACCCGCAACCTCATGGTTCCTAGTCGGATTCGTTAACCACTGCGCCACGACGAGAACTCCCTGAGAATACATTTTTTTATGTCTGTAACACTACCACCTTTTTAGTGAATATTCACCAACACCTTTATACATTCAAATATATACTTTTTACAAAGTGTAAACTACATAAACAGTATAATTGCCTTCTTTCACCCCAAGATTTATTGTAGCTCTCTCCACATCAATAAATATAGAATTGTATCATATTTTTAAAGTCTGCTTATGCGATCACATAGCTATGTGTAGGAACCTAGATTCACACTTTAACTTTACCTGTTCCTCTTGTGATATTTTGGACCAATTTATTAACCTCTTTCTTAGTTTCAGCATTTCATCTGCTAAAATAGAAGTACTTCTTTTATGAAGAACTGTTGAAAGGATTAAATGAGTTCTTGTGAAATATGTATATTACTTCCCAAACTAGTGTTTAGGAAAATGCCAGGGGGAAATTGTTAAGGATTTTAATGGATATAGTAAGACAAAACAAATAAAAAGTCTATCCATGTGCAAATTTGTTTAACCATACTTTATGTTTCACTGTAGGATTTTTCAGAACTTTTATTATGACAACATGTTTTAGTAATGAGTGCTTCCAAGCTTACTTATTAAAAGACATTTTTTTAAACACCATTTTTGAGATGTAATTTACATACCATACAATTAAGTCACATAAATTCACTGGCTTTTAGCATATTCCCAGATGTGTACCCATCACTACAATTGTTGTTAGAACATTTTCATTATCCCAAAAAGAAATGCCGCAACAATTAGCTATCACTCCCCCCTCTCCCTGCCAATATCCCCATCTCCATGGCAACCACTAATTTACTTACTTCTGTCTTTATAGATTTGCATCTCCTAGACCTCTCACATAAATAGAATCACACCATATGTAGCCCATGGAATCTTTTGAACACTGAGTACAAATTAAAGCCTTTCAAAATAGTGATAGATGGAACACGTCATCATAAACACTAACTTAGGGTATGTAATATCTGATGAGTAGTTAGCATTCAATAAATAAAACTTTGCAGCCCATACTTACTGGTGTGAGGTGGCATCTCATGGTAGTTTTGATTTGCATTTCTCTAATAATCAGGGATGTTGAGCATTTTTTTCATGTGCTTGTTGGCCATCTGTACATCTTCTTTGGAGAAATGTCTATTCAGGTCTTTTGCCCATTTTTCCATTGATTGATTGGCTTTTTTGCTGTTGAGTTGCACAAATTTCTTGTATATTCTGGAGATGAAGCCCTTGTCAGTTGCATCATTTGAAACTATTCTCTCCCGCTCTGTAAGTTGTCTGTTTGTTTTCTTTTTGGTTTCCTTTGCTGTGCAAAAGTTTGTCAGTTTGATTAGGTCCCATTGGTTTATTTTTGCTCTTATTTCTGTGGGTTTGGGATACTCACCTGAGAAAATATTCATAATGCCAGAGAATGTTTTGCCTGTGTCCTCCTCCAGGAGTTGGATGGTGTCTTATCTTATATTTAAGTCTTTAATCCATTTTGAGTTTATTTTTGTGCATGGTGTGAAGGTGTGTTCTAGTTTCATTGATTTACATGCAGCTGTTTTTTTTTTTTTTAATCCAATTTATCTTTGTATTTTCTCTACTTTTGTTTTTAATTTTTTGTAAGTTTTATTCATTCATTGATAATTTGGTTGTATGTAGTTATTATTTTCTTTAAGTCTTTGACTTTATCCGGTATACTTAAATTTCTCTTCATATCATAAATTAACAGAATGAACCAGAGCAGGCTCTCTCCTATTAGATATCTGTTAGATTATTTAGTTATCTCTCCTATTAGATATCTATTTGCCTTTTCCTTTTTTTCTGGTTTTAATACCAATTTTTACTGGTTCTACCTCTGCCAAATTTTGAACTTTTGAATAATTCTGGGAATTACTATAGTAAAATCTATATTTTATTTTATGCTAAAATTGACATTTCTTGCCCTTAACTCATTCATGTCCAGGAAAGCCCTTTTAAGCTTTGACTATAGGAAATTCTCATTCATTTTTAAAACTCATGCTCAGATATCACTTCCATCAAAGCCTTCCCTGCCCTTATTAAAAATTATTTCCTCAATCATCTCATGCCTCTGGTTTATAAATATCTCTTTTCCTGAATGTTTCTGTCTTATTCTCAGTTGGCCGTTTAAGTGAAGGAGGCTGGTCTGCTAGTAGGTTGTATTTCTAACACAGCACAATTTCATATCTCGTCAATAAATGCCATCTTTTGTAGGTTTTCCTCAGAAGAAAAAACAAAAATTCAAATCTATTTTCCATTCTGGTGACTTTCTTTTTCATTTTACTTAATTTTCATTTTAATTATACAATATTTTGATCAGCCACAAAAATATGATCATGCATGCATCTAAGCCTGAGATTAAAGAGATTTTAATATTTTGCACTCTTTGCTTTTCACATCTACCTAGTTTAAATAAATGAAACTTTATAAATATGACTGAAGCCTCAATATCTTTCACATCTCTTTTCCTCCTTTCCTCCCTTTCCAGATTTAATGCCCTGAAGTTTGTGCAGATCATTCTTATGCGTACAAAATGACATTTAATATATAGATATGAATCTATAAACAATGTAATTGCTGTGTTGTGTGTTTTTAAAAATATCAAAATACTATTTAGTAGAAAAAAATTAGTTTTTATCACCACCTTCCATTTTTAGACCTTCATTTAACATGGATGAACAAGAAAAACAAACAAGAAAATAAATCTTTATGCCTATAATCTTACCAGCTATATCCAAGCTTCTGAAATCATAAATAAATGTTTATTTATATCATGTATTAGTCATGTTTCTCCAGATAAACAGAACCAGTGGGTATGTGTGTATGTGTGTGAACAAAAAATTTATTATAAGAAATTAGCTCATGTGATTATGGAGGCTGGCAAATCCAAATTTTGTGAGTGGGTCGGCAGTCTGAAGACCCTAGAAAGGCGACATTACAGTTTGTTTCTGAGTATTGTCTGTTGTAGAACCAGGAAAAGCAGATTTTGCAAATAAAAGTTGAAGGCAATCTGCTGGAGAATTCTTTCATGTTCAGTGAAAGTCAATCTTTTTGTTCTATTCATCTGACTGAATGAGGCCCACTCACATTCTGGAGAGCATCTGCTTTTCTCAGCATATGCATATTTAAATGTCATTCTCATCTAAAAACACCTTCAATAATGTTTGACCAATATCTGGGTACCTTATGGCCCAGCCAAGTTGACACATAAATTAACCATCACACTTACCAAAACTTGTTTTCTTAGTTTCAGGTAAAAATCTCTGAACAGCATCTATCTTGTGTTGAGAAGTGCACTGTAGCCAAAGCATATTCCTTATAACATTTCTTTTGGAAGATAGTTATAGCCTCATATCTAATCATTACTCTAAACCTCAATCATAGTCATGATACATACTATCCAATCTCATATCTCTCTGTTGAGTTATAAACAAATCCATCCCTATAGGCCTTCCTTATTTTAACTAATAGTGATGACTAAAACCCAATCTTTTTCTATGAAATAATTACCCTTCCTCAAATTGGTCTTTGTTTCTCATGTGACTATTCCTCCTGCTTTTTTTCTCTCAGTGACCCTTAGGCTAAAGACCTAGCTTTCTACAGCCTTGTACTTCAGGTCATGCATGCCTAATTGAAGTGAAGTTTAACCCAGTTTGTGAGATTTTAATTAATCCTTCAAACTTTCCTTCAAGCAAATATTCCTACTTGAAGTTTTACTTCACTTATGTTTGTAAGATTTTAATTAGTTCTCCAAGGCTTCTTCTTTTAAACTTTCTCTTTGGCTCCACCATTTCTGCTGCCATTTTTCCTATATTCTAAGATGCCCTCTATTGTAAGATTCACTATGGATTAATAACCACTTTCCTGTATCACATGGAAGAATGGACAGCACTGACCTAAATGTGCCTATTCCCTTTTATAAAATAAGTTAACTGCCAAAGGAATGTGTTTGTCTACATATATAGCATTTTCTTTTTTAATGTAACCAAAATTTGAATTAAAAAAATCTTTTCCTTAGAGTCCACAGTCTTCTCATTCTTTTCAAGCCACTGGCAGGTAGGGATAATACCATAGTAACAAGTTCCTATTCACAACATATGTTTATGTCAATTTGGAGCCTTCTTCCTCTGGTCTTCTTCTATATATGCTCTATTCATGTTTGATTTTGGTATGCATGCAGTAAAACCTACAGCAATAATTTTGCAAATGATACTTCTTTTCTTATGCTATGGAATTCTTTCATCAAAAAATCAACAGCTCCATGTTGCTTGATGAAAACATTTAACACTGTTTGTAGGATGATGTTTAGAAGTAGAGATTCTTAATTTTGTGTTTTGGCCGTTTATTTAATCATATATCCTGAGTAATTTCATTCAGTTATGGTTTCCTTAAATTCATCACTTAATCTAGATGTCTAGACTCTTTGGTGTAAATTCATATAAGTATTATCTTATAGTCTTATTGCCAAGACAGCATTTCATTTTGTTTTTCAAGTTTATTTTCATTTTCCTGTGTACAATATTCTGCTTTTTCCTCTTTATGAATCTCTACTACTTTCTTTCATATTCTCTCTTTATCTTATTTTGTTGAGTACTTAATTTTAAATTTTTGTTTGCTAATATGGTAGGAGAAATTTGCAATGTTTTACACACCCACACACCAACACACTTCATTTATCATAATAGGACTGCTAAATCTAAAAGCTAAATCAAGACACACACTTGTGGAAATAACAAGCACAAATTTTAAAAAATTAATGAAAATTGTTATTATTTCAATTGACTCCAATTTGAGTAGATGAGAAATCAAAGATTCCACAATGCAATAAAGAAGTCCCAATGATTCTTAAGATCTTAGTAGGATTCACTTAATAAACATTTTTTCCTGGTGTGTATGCTACGTTAAAAAATCTTGCACATTAATTAGAGCCCCTCCTCATATTTATCCACCACCAAAATAGGTACAGTTGGGGGTGACAAGCATCACTGCTCACCTCATAAAAGCTGGAGAGCTCTTGTAGCCTGCAAGATTTCACTGTGAATATCTAAGCTACAACATGGTGACTATGGTTAATAATAATATGCACTTACACACAAAAAGGAAACTGTGTAAGTTGATGGGCATTTTAATGGACCCTACTGTGGTAATCATTTTGCAATACATACATGTATCAGATCAGTATGTTATTAACCTTTAACTTACACGATGTTGTACGTTAACTATATCTCAATAACGTTGGGGAAAAAAAAGCTAAAGAAAAAGATAGATGTAAATAGGAGAGTACCTTGTGTTTCACCTTTGGAATTTAGGTTAGGGGTGGAATGTGCAGAAAGGCCATATCCCGTCTCCAAGTATCTTTCTACTGAGGTTCAAGGAAAATAACACTATTTATCTTTTTTTAATCTGTAGATAATACCTCAAGAAATTTGTGTGTGTTAATATTGGCTCTTTGGGGCTTAATAAAATTTCTTAAATAAAATGATGTTGAAGGTGAATCTTGAAAAGCTAGTAAGCTTTAATAATGCTGGTGAGGAAGAAAAGAATTATTAAGAGGAAAAGGTAAAAACAAATGTGCTGTCATCAACTCTGAATACAAATTTGACTGAGAGAAAGACTTTGAGATAAGCAGATGGAGGTAGAAATATCAGTTTTTTTCCTGATGAAAAAAACTGGAGGAAGTGACGTAAATGTGTGACCATGAAACACGGTTTGTTTTTTTTTTAATGGCCTCACTCATGGCGTATGGAAGTTCCCAGGCCAGGGATTGAATCCATCCTACACTACAGCTGCAGCAATGCTGGATCCTTTAACCTACTGCCCTGGGCATGGGATCAAACCTGCACCTCTGCAGTGACCCAAACCACTGCAGTCAAATTCTTAACTGACTGCACCATAGTGGGAACTTCCCATGAAACACTTTCTGGTACTCCCCTGTGTTAGACAGTATGTTACAGTGCTCCCACTGGTGATGGCACATATCTTGTTATTCTTGGTTTTCAGGCCCTTGTATAATCCCAGTGGCTTGCCACCAATTGAGTACAGTAAGAAAAATATGCCTTTTCTTAGTTTTGAGTTATAAAGAAGCTCTGACTTGCATCTGCTTTTACTCAACTCTTTCTCTTCCTGGCTCTTCCCTCCTTGCTTTCTCTGGTGAAACTAGCTACCTTGCTGAAAGCTGTCCTATGGAGAGACCTGAGAGTCACTTCTGGCCAACATCCAACAATGATTTGAGTAATCTGGGGAGAAGATCCTTCCCATGAGCCTAGAGATGACCACAGGCCTGGCCAGTACTTAAATTTCAACCCTCAAGAGACAGCAACACAGAGGATAAGCCAAACCTTGATCACTGATCCACAGAACTGTGAGAAAGTAAATGTTTTTGAGTCATTAAGTTTCAGAATAATTAATTAGGCAAAAATAGATAACCACTATACCTCTAGAGAGAACAGTCTCACCTTAGAAATAAAGTTCACATATAAGGAGAGAATCCCTATATCCAAGGGTAGTCTGGGTCTGTAGGAAAACAATAAACAGAACATTATAAACCACACATCCCTGGTCCTGTTTCCCAAATTCACCAACGGGGTAAATATTTCCTCTTCCTCCAGAAAGTATTAAAAGAATTAGAATAGTCTAAACACAAGCCTATGTTATTTGGACTACAAGCTAGCTAGAATCTGGGAGGTCAACTTTCTCCCAGCTAAAGGTGAAACCTTCCATTTTAAATTCCCATGGAATTGGGACCAGTCTTTCATGGTCTAAAAGACTGCATTATCTCACAGAGCTCACATTCCAGGTGTAGGGTAGTTGGCTTTTCCAGAAAATATTGTAAACATTAAGTGCTGCCTATCCAGAATGCACAGTGGCAAGTAACCTGTGTATTTCTCCACTGACAAGGCCATTTTCTCTTGCTTATCCTGGAACAAGAGGCATTCACAAGGTTGGGGGATGTCATTCCATTGGAGAAGAACCAATCCTGGGTTTAGCTGATACCCAGGCTGGCAGGCCTCTTATTAGGATAATGGAGGAGACTGAGAACTTCATAAAACTATGTCTTATTGTCCCTTATGGGAGATCCATTTTCCCAATATAATCTATTCCATTATGTATGCTGTGAAATCATGGAATCCATTCCAACCACTTGCATGACAACCCCTCACCACTGGCAAGAGAGAGGAATGAATGAAGATATGTCATAAATGTTTCTTCTGTGTTTTTCCATCCTTTACGGTGAAAATGTGAGAAGAGAGAGTCCAGGATCCTTCACCACCTCTAACTCACATGCATATACACATGAAGAAATGTATTTACACAGATACCAATGAAAAGTAGAGAAGTACAGAAAGATAGGACAGATTTGGGAGATACAGGTGTGTCTGCAGAACAAGATAAAGAGGTAGACTCAAGGACACAGTGTGGTAGAGTGTCAAGATGCCACTTCAATAGGGAAAACCTGTTGTAAAACTCCATGTTGCCCAGCCCAGTAGGACTGGTGCCCTTTTGAGGTTGTGCAATGCAATGGCCTTGGCAGTGCCCTTGGATGACATCAGTCGCTCATATGTCCCTCTCTCCCATGACCTATCTTATTTTAGGAATGACAATTTTATAGGCATAAGAAACAAACATGCAAAAGTCTAAGTGAGTCCAAGACCTGCCACCAAGGTACTGAATTGTTTCTTACCTTCCTGTTGTATGTGTGAGGCTGCTCAAAATAAATCACAGGATGATTTATTTTAGCCTCTGGAAGGTGTCTGACAGTACCCTATTCCAGTGTCTCATTGAAGCTACTTATATCTTGTGTCACTTTCTGCAGTGACTCAGTTTCAAACAAAGATTAATGCAGTTAGAACATTTTGCAGAAATAGTAAATCACCCTTGCAACTGATTGAGGCTCTAGAGCTGCCTAGCCTGTGAGTTATTCATGTAGTTCTCCAACATAACTTTCATAAACAGATATTGTTTCATTGGTTGCTAATCTTACCTGCTGAAGTTAGAATAGGCCCAAGGCCAGAATAACAAGCCTTTATTCAAAGAAGCAAAAAATTTGTAAGATGCATAAAATGTCAAGCTACTCTGTGTCAGACTTTTCATGTGGTGATGAACAATGGACATACACCGAATATATATTTAGGTGGTATGTATTTAAAGGCACCATCTGTCCAGCTCAATTGAACAATCTTTTTTGGTAACAAATTCATTAAATTATTTAATTTTTCTTAAGTCCCTCTTTTACCATATTGGCTATGTTTGGTAATAACATTTTCCTGCGTCAAAATAAATGACCAGAGAGTTCCCCTTGTGGCTCAGCAGAAATGAATCTGACTAGTATCCATGAGAATGAAGGTTCAATCCCTGGCTTCACTCAATGGGTTAAGGATTTGTCATTGGCGTGAGCTGTGGTTTAAGTAGCAGACTCGACTTGGATCTGGCATTGCTATGGCTGTGCCATAGGCCAGTGGCTTCAGTTTTTATTTGACTCCTAGCCTGGGAACATCCATAATGCACAGGCATAGCCCTAAAAAAAAGACAAAATAAAATGACTGTCACATGAGTAAATACCATGAAGAGATTTACCAAGAAGACTAATCTCTCCTTTGTTCTTTTATTACCTATTCCCAGAAGATAATATATCTCTAAAATTTTAATTTGCAATATTGCACTCAATGCTCTACTATTTGTTTATCTTTTAACCATTGAAAATCTTTGGGGGTTATAGCAGTGGGTATACCTAAAACCCTTTTAAACACAAGTACCCAGAAAATTGTGCAGCATGTACAAGAGAGTTGAAAGATTTATTGAAGAGTAGACTTCAACATCCTGGCAGGACCACATGCCTTCCTTGAGCTTTTCAGTGATGCTCATTTAGATGTGGGAAAATTTACCTAATAGTAATAGATAAAGAAGTCATTTCATTTAAAGACCTCATTGCTCTCATTATGGGAACAAGACTTCCAGGTTCTTTATTCAGTGCTTCCAAGAAATTTTGTATTTCAGGTGCTCAACTGATCTCTGAAATAAAGTTGAGAGAAATCATCCCTGGAAATGTCAACCTAAAAATTGACTCTGCATCAGAAACCCTTTCATGCTTGGTTTTGCACAGTCAAGATATTAATGCACCTTTCTGAAGGTGAAATGTACTGAGCATTTCCTTACCTTGCTAATTGTCTAATGAGGTTAATTACCTAATTTAAAAGTTGCCTTGCTAGACAGGTGAAAGAAAAAGAGCTGCCTTTGGTAAACCACAAACAAAGGACTTCAGAGAAATATTTAGCTCTATGTTATGACACTGCTGACATCATGTCCTTTCACTCAAAATCATTGTAGTCATGTCCATCAACTCTTACAGGTTAAATCTGTAATATCTATGTTCACTTCCATTGCTGACTTACAATTTCCTCCCCAAATCCAGTCCTTTTCCTTCTTCCACAGATGCAGCGATGGAGTTATGTGTCCCATTCATCTTCTGTATCAACTGGGTGCTTAAGAAAGGGTGGACAAGGCTAGGGGCCTATCACATAATGGGTACAAGTGGGCTTAAGGAAGCATATCTCTTCTTCTTGATTATTATTAAGTTATAATTATTGAAATTAAGTTCAATTTAGGACCAAGTAGCATTAAAATTGTCAAGTTCGACTAAATACAATTGCCCTTGCCAATACAAAAGACCTGAACAGATTGTAGGAACTGAGGTGTGGGATCCAGATATTAAAAAAAGCTTAGGGGCAAGGTGGCCAAATGAACAAATGGAAAGTCATGGGAAATGATTCCAGAAGTACCAGATATCCCTGAGGATTTTTGTGTGGCAACCAATTTGCTATAGATTGAATGTCTGTGCCCCCCACTTATTTATATGCTGAAACCTTAATTCCAAGTATGATAAAATTTAGAAATGGGATTTGGGGAGATAATTAAATTTTGAGAGTGAAGTTCTCATTATGGTTATTAATGCCCTTATATGAAGAGACAAAACAGTGCTTGGTTTCTGTCTCTGTTCTCCACCATATGAGAATACAAGGATAAAGCCGGCTTCTGCTACCAAGATACGGGCCCTCACCAGACACTGTATATTTTGGCATTGGCACTTTGACATCTCAGCCTCCAGAATGTAAGAAATAAACTAATGTTTTTAGGTCACCCAGCCTATTGTGATTCTTTGTAGCAACCTGAAGAACCATTGGATTCCATTGGTTTGTTGGTCTCATTTAAGGACGTGATATGAATTCTCATTATAGCTCAGCAGAAATGAATGTGACTAGCAGCCATGAGGATGTAAGCTTAATCCCTAGCCTCACTCAGTGGGTTAAAGATCCAGTGTTGCTGTGAGCTGTGATGTAAGTCACAGATGCACCTTGGATCCTGTGTTGCTGTGGCTGTGGTGTAGGCCAGCGGCTGCAACTCTGATTTGACCCCTAGCCTGGGAACCTCCATATGCCATGGGACTGACCATTAAATAAAATTTAAAAAGACCAAAAAAAAAAAAAAAAAAAAAAAAAAAAAGGACATGATAAATAAACATTTGTCTTTAGGAAAGAGATAAATCAGTCTATGTTGTCATACAACGTGTTTTAATAACTTTTATTTTACTTATCTAATAGGGAAAGAGGAAAGCAGTCTTTAATATACATCTAGCCTTTTTTTTTTTTAAATGGGGCTGTAAGAATGGAATAAACTTGCCCTTGAAAACTGCTAAGGCAGAGTAATTTTTAAGTAGCATCTCTACATTTGTACTGTCTGAGAATGATCCACTGCTCCAATATTACTCCTCGCCAACTGCCAAGAAGTTAATATACTTAGTGCATAAAGTCTAAACAACCTGACATTCTACAATAGCACTGCTCAATATAACTTTCTGCAATGCAGGAAATAGTCTATATCTGCACTGTCCAATATATGGCTATTAAGCATTTGAAATATGGATAGTGCAGCTGAGGAAATGAGTTTTAAAATTGTATTTAATTTAAGTTAATTTAAATTTCAATATCCACTCCTTTTGGATATATTGGACAGTGACAGTTCTATAGTTTCAGTATTGTCTACCTTACGTCCTTACAGAGACATTTGAATTATTCAAGCCAGACAAAGTATGTCACAGGCCAGTTTTTCATCACTGCGCTGGCTTAGGAACCCAATTAGGACATCAGATCATAGATATTTATTTCACCTTTGATTCTTATTTGAAAAGTATCACCTTATACACACACACACACACACACACACACACACACACGAACACACACACCCTTCCAGCTTACTCTTAACATGTTTATATAAAAATGCACACTCTTAGTTTAATGTTAAAAAAAAAATCCAGAAACTTCAATGAATGTCTTATGGTTTCTAGGCAGCTAGAGTATTCACTCCTGTTTATTTTGAAAAAAGCTATTAGAGTCAGGACCAACTTTTATTCCGTAAACTTATCTTCTAAAATAGCTATAAAACTAGCAAATCATATGGGAAACTGAGTTTGTACAGAAAGAGAGAGCAGAAAAAGTAAGAAACAAGGCTTTGGAAAAATATAGATTCTGGTTCCTTGTGGATGTAGCTGTGAAAAGCCATCATGGCTAAGGGAATCAGTGTACTCCTAAGGATCATAAAAGCCTGCATTCCAGTCCCAATTCTACCACATATCTATGTGATGAAACTGGCCAAGTAAAAGAACTTCCTTGAGTCTGAGATTACTTATCTATAAGGAGGATATTCATTTCTGAATTTTAAAATAATTGGAAAGATTAAATAATATAATATATGCAAATATCTTAATATTTAACAGACTTTAAACGCATTAATTTCTTACCTTTCTATTTTAAGGTGAATATTTTGAAATATCTGAAAATGAATTCATTCTATGTATGTTCCAGAAACACTCATCAATCAGGCATTTCTGTGAAATAAAATTTCAGTGTGACTTTGTAGCAGGCTTTATAAAATCAGGTTATCTCCAGGCCCCAGGCAGATGGTCACATTCTGAGGGGGGAAAAAAGTGCTTCTTTTTCAGAAAATACTCTTCGGTTGATTCCTTCATTATTATGGGGCAAAATGCCACCTACAACAGATGGATATGAATACAGGCAACCAAAGAGGCTGTGCTTGTACCAAGTCTTGCATATGGCACCAGATTCTCTCACCAGGCTGTCAAAACAGCTGCTGTGCACTTTCCCCACCTGCCATTACAAAGCTCTGCAAACAGCATCTGAGTTTAGAGAAGAAATTGCCATCAGGTGGTTCTCCTGGGTTAGAAGTCACACCTTTGTCTTTTGAGCAGGAGGAGCCACTTTTCAAATCTTTCTCTACACTCCTTGGGAAAGAAAGAGATATTTAACTATTCAGATACATCTATCCTTTCATCAACATTGATGAGACAGCAGGTCTTGGTAGAAAAAAGTAGATAAAGCTGTTTTCAAATCTCAGCTGAATAGTTTTATTTAACATCTTTGATCCGTAGTTGCTTCCTTTTCAAGTGGAAATAAACACTACTTGATCAAGTGTGGTGACAATTATAAAGACTTATACAAAGGAGAGTTGTGGTGGTCACAGTAATATCTGTAGTTGTTACAGGAATAACAATAGTGATATCTAACATTTGTTGAGTTTTAATTTTATATATATATATAATTTATGGATCTAAATGCATTAATAGTGTTAGTCATTTAATCCTTACAGCTACCTCACAGACAAACAGATGATGAAACTGAGGCAGAATGAGTTTAAATAATATGCCCAAGTTTACAAAGCTAGAAAGGTATGGAATGGGGATTAAAATTCAGGCACTTTGGTCCCAGAGCCTGCAACATAAACATTGCTTCAGGTATAAACAAGAGTGGTAGCTAATTTCATGGGGAAGAAAATAAAAAGATACAAAGGAAATTGAGTATGTTAATGGAATCTCACTGGTGAAAAGCAAATGACAGCTATAGAGTCTTTGAATGATTTCTAACTGGCACTTCCTGCTTAGGCAGGGAAATTTGCTAAGAGAAGGACAATTCAAAGTCACTCCTTTTTATATGAACCCAGAAATAGTGCCACAAAAGTCAAAAATCATTGCAGGCATGTAGCAAAGAAGCAGTAAAATTTAAGCAACTAAGCACATCCTGAAAGAATTGTACTTATATTTTAATTGCTGACAGAATAAATTTAATTAATGGGTTTCATATTTTAAATATAAATTTGATATTACTTACATTTGATATCAATGCTAGTCTGTATTTACATGTGATTTCACATACAGCACATTAAATGCATACTGACCTGAGGAAATTGATTTTGTTAAATCTGGCAAAAATTAACCACTTGTTGAAACTAGTTTAGTCTCACATGTGTATCCGAAAACGTTTTAACCAGGTAGATTTCTTTTTTTCTCCTGTCAAGGACCATAGACCTCAGAAGAGGAATATTAATTGAGGACTACAACTGAGTTAAAAAATAGATTCATTAAGATGTATTTTTAAGCTTATTGAAATAAAGTCTTCACTGTGTTTACTTTGAACATTTAGAACATGCAATACTTCCTCTAGTTACAACTGCAACAAGTCCTAAAATATAAACTTCAGTGCAATATAAAGCCCGTAATGAGAAAGAATATTAGGTAACTGGAGACAGATTGAGATAGAAATACACACAGTTAGGCAAAGGGACATTAGTGGTTAATGGGAACAGATGAAAGAAAGAAGATGGACAAGGAACAAGGAGGAAAAAGACCTCAGCCTCCCTAAATTCTATTCTTCTTTCAGTTCAGATCTACTTGGTTTTTCCTTCCCTCTACCCCTCTCTTGAAAGTACACCTAGGCAAGAAACCTACAGCAATAATAAGGCTACCTTATATGGTATAAGATTTCACTCAAAGGTCTATCCTGCTTTTACTTTTGCATAGTATCTGCATATAATTGGATCATATACTTTACATAATTCCATAGCTATTTTTGTTGAATGTTGTAGTACAATGAATAATGGTTACTCAAAGTCATCTGTGTCCTAATCCCAGGAATTTCATCTATGTTACCTCATGTGACAAAAGGGAATTTGCAAATGTGAATTAACTAGTGTCTGGAGCTAAGGATAGGAGATTATCCTGCATTATATGGGTGGGCCCAATGTAATATCAGGATCTTTATGAGAGGAAAAAAAAAAAAAAAAAAGGAAAATCAGAGTCAGAGAGACAGAATGTGACAAAAACACGAAGGATATAGTCCTACAGGGCCATAAGCCAAGAAATGTGGGCTGCCAATAGAAACTGGAAAAGGCAAGGAAATAGATTCTCCGATAGAGCTTTCGGAAGGAAGGCAGACTTACTGACACATTTTGGACTTCTGACCCCCAGAAGGATAAGATAACAAATTCATGTTGTTTTATGTTACTTAGGTTTGTGGTAATTTATTTCATAAGCAATAGGAAACTCATACAGAAGGGCTAGCTTGGGATCAATTACCCATCACTACAAAATGTAGAAATCTCGGCTTAGAGATTTTTAAGTGCTCTTTTCCCCTCAAATCTTGAGGACCTAATATGGATAAATAATTAAGACAGAATCCCAGGGAGTTCCCACAGTGGCTCAGTGGTTAACAAATCCAACTAGGAACCATAAGGTTGTGGATTCGATCCCTGGCCTTGCTCAGTGGGTTAAGGATCTGGCGTTTCCGTGAGCTGTTGCGTTGGTCACAGACAAGGCTTGGATCTAGTGTTGCTGTAGCCGCTGGCATAGGCTACATCACAGGCCAGCGGCTACAGCTCTGATTAGACCCCTAGCCTGAGAACCTCCATATGCCTCGGGTGCGGCCCTAGAAAAGACAAAAAGACAAAAAAAAAAAAAAAAAAAAAAAAAAAGACAGAATCCCAAATAGGAAAAAGGGATCTAAGCTATTAGTGTTTAGCCAGGAAAAAAAATATGACAGTAACTAAGTGAAACTTTATTTTTTTCAAGAAATACCTTCCTTGAAAGATTCCACCTAGGTTGTAGAAAGCTAAAACATTGTTTCTCTTTAAAAAAAATTAAAGAATAATCTAGAAGGCATAATTTTTCTTGAATCTGTCCAGAGTTGGAGTTGCAGGACAAGGAGCTTGCCTGAAATTTAAAGAAATAAAGCATATCCATGAAGAGAAGGACAAAACTACAAGCTTACCTCTAGAAAAGTTGAGGCCAGCATACAGCTTGTGAGAAAATTCAGCTATAATTATTAATGAATTGTAATGGCCAAGCGTGTGCTGATATTAAGAAATAGAGCCTGGAAGATTCAGACACAAGAGGATTCCACACCAAGAGATTCTTCTCCATGGATCTTCATGAAGGGCAGAAGACCAGAAGACCAGAAAATCCCTCCTTCCATGGTTCAGGCCTGAAAAAGGCATTTAATTCCACATAAACTTTTGTCCCCTAAAGAGGAAAAAAATAAAAGAAACTTGAGTGGATGGGTGAGACAGCCAATTCTTTCATTTTCATAGCACAGACCCACTGCAGCAGGGAAAAGGAAAGGAGGGAGAGGTAGGAGGAGGAAGTTACTTTTACCTTTCCCATAGACGGTAAGAAGTTTCTTAACACTAGAGGAAGGAGTGGGATCGCTGAGAACCAGGGGTACGTGGGCTGTCTCAGATAAAGCTCAGCCAGAACATTTATAATGCATCTATTGACCCACCACCACCAACTAGGCCCTCAAATGCCAAATACCTTAAAAGAACTATAATGCTGTGGGGTGGACAATGGAGAAAGACCATCACAGAAGCACAGACACACAGTGGAGCCTTAAAGTCAAGGGTGGAGCAAAACCATTGAGAAAAATTCTTCTTACAAACCATCCAACACCTTAAACACAAAGTAAGGCTAGAGGAAATTGAAACCAGTGCCTCACTAGAGATAACCAACACTAACAATAAAATGAAATCTTAGCTCTTCTGACTAGTCTGATCCAACAGCCTATGAGAGGTTGCCAGTAAGCAAACAAATAAAACAACAACAACAACAACAACAAAAAAAAAAAAAACCCACAGATATACAAAGGAACAAAAATTACATTTGTAGAAAATAGAAACCATTAACAAATCAAAAGCTGTGCTCCTGAAAAGATCAATAATGTGAGTTCCCATTGTGGTGCAGCAGAAATGAATCCAACGAGGAACCATGGGGTTGTGGGTTCAATCCCTGGCCTCGCTCAGTGGGTTAAGGATCTGGAATTGCCAAGAGCTGTGGTGTAGGCCGGCAGCGACAGCTCTGATTGGACCCCTAGCATGGGAACCTCCATATACCACAGGTGCAGCCCTAAAAAAGACAAAAGACAAAAAGAAAAGAAAAGAGAAAAGAAAAGAAAAATCAATAAAACTTCTTTAAAAGTCTAGCCATTCTGATCAAGAAAAAGCAAAGCAAACAAACATTACTCTGTGAGAAAGAGGGAACATTGTTATAAATACTACCGACATTACAAGAAAAGAAAAGGAATATTATGAACATCTTCATGTTAAAAATCCACCAATATAGATCAAATGAATAAATTTCTTAAAAGATGCAAACTACTAAATCTCACTCAAAAAAAAAAAGAGATATCATGAATAACCTAAACCCATAAGACTTCTGAATGAAAATTTAGGAGAAATTTTTGTGACCTTGAGCTACTTACCTTGTCTACCACACTAAAAGCACAAGTCATAAGATAAATTATAAACAGAACTTTACCAAAATTAACAATGTTTATTTTTTTATTAAGAGAATGAAAAGACAGTCACAAAGTAGAAAAAAGATATTTGCCAATCACGTGTCTGATAAGATACCATTTTTATGACATTTTGTAAAAGGCAGAACTATTGGAACAGAAGGATTAGTGGCTGCAAGAGGCCTTAGGTGCAGAGAGGATCTGACCACAACTTCTTCTAAGATTGATTGTGGTGTTTGTTAGACAACTTTATTTATTTATCAAAACTCCCAGAACTGTACACCAAGAGAGTAAAATTTGATGTTTATATATGACACTATAAGAGTTCCCACTGTGGCTCAGCAGCTAATGAACCTGACTAGCATCCATGAGGACATGGGTTTGATTCCTGGCCTCGTTCAGTGGGTTAAGGATCTGGTGTTGCCATGAGCTGTGCTATATGTTGCAGATGCAGCTTTGCAGCTTGGATCTGGCATTGTTGTAGCTGTGGCATAGGCCAGTGGCTATAGCTCCAATTGGACCCCTTCCCTTTCCTCCTGGGAACCTCCCTATGCTGTGGGTGCAATCCTAAAAAAAAAAAACAAACAAAAAAAAAAAAACAAACAAAACAAACAAACAAAAAAAAGATATACCTCAATAAAACCAAGTAGAAACAAAACTAAATTCTCATTTCAACTGCAGAAATACACAAATCAGACAGGTCCCTGTCATTTTAGAGTACAAATTATACTGGAAATGCAGGCAACAAATAAGTAAATACATAAATACATGACATATTTTCATTTGGCTGAGTCATTTACACTAACGAATGTAATAAGCAAATAATAAGTAATAACAATATTTAACAGCTCATTGAGTTGAGCTAAGCCTGTTCCTAGTCAGAGGCAACTCTTGGTAGTTAGGGGACAGGAAGACACAGTCTCCCCAGTCATTGTCTGCCCATCCCAAGGGGATACATACCTGGCAGTGGATGTCATGTCACTTAGACTGAAAAATCATTGGACAAGAGACTGAATTGGCACTTAGCTTCAATTGTGCATGGGGGGGTTGGTCAGGTGAAACTTATGAGGACATTTCAGTGGAGCCCTTGATAAAGGAAGCAAGTCCTGAAAAAAAATTATTTGGAGAATAATTGTTTCAAACAAAGAAAGAGCAATCGCAAAGAACCTTATTTCTGTGAAAAGGAAGAAGTTTGGCAAATTAGGGAAAGAACCAGGACTATGAGGATGAAAGGTGTGAGCATGGGGCAAGGGATACATGGTAAATGTTAGAAGGTAAGTTCAGAGAGGTGATTGGAAGCCAGATCATTAAGACCTTTAGAGGAGTTCCCGTCGTGGCGCAGTGGTTGGCGAATCCGACTGGGAACCAGGAGGTTGCGGGTTCGGTCCCTGCCCTTGCTCAGTGGGTTAACGATCCGGCGTTGCCGTGAGCTGTGGTGTAGGTTGCAGACGCGGCTCGGATACTGCGTTGCTGTGGCTCTGGCGTAGGCCAGTGGCTACAGCTCCGATTAGACCCCTAGCCTGGGAACCTCCATATGCCGCGGGAGCGGCCCAAAGAAATAGCAAAAAGACAAAAAAAAAAAAAAAAGACCTTTAGAGATGATAGCAAGATAGTTGGAATTTATTTATGTATAATATCAAGCAAGGGAGCAGTGTGATCTTATATATGGTTTAAAAGATCATTGCAACTTTTGGATTAAGACTATTTCAGTGATCAGAAGTAAAAACAAAGAGATTGGTTAGATGTCTAGAATATTAGCCCTGGTGAATGAGATAGGCTTATTTTAGTATGTTAGGTGGGCAATGGGTGAAGATTGTTCAGATTAGGAAAGTCTAATTGCAGATGGATTAGATAAAGGTATAGGGGCAGAAATGGCATTAAATTCTTCCTAGATCTTTGGTCTGAACAACTGAGAATGGCGATATCACTTAGTGAAATGAGAAAGATCGGGGAAACACATTGGGACATTTGTTTCAGATATATTAATTACCATGTCTATTAAATATCAATGAGGTGATGTGAAATAGGCAGCTTGATTTGGAAAATATAAATTTGGAAGTCATCAATACAATGATATATGTTTACTCATTTATTTAAATCATTCAAGTAGATAAGATCACACAGATGTGAGAATATAGACCAAGAAGGAAAAATAGTGAAGCACTGAGTTCTCCATGCTGCAAAATTTTGAAGACAAAGTATAATTAGGGGTGCAAAGAGGCTCAAAATGAGTAGACAAAGGAAAAAGAGAAATACGATATAAATATGGTGTTCCGGGAGGCAAAGGACCAATATGTTTTCAAAATAATGTAGTGGCCAACTAAATAAAATGCTAATGAACATCTATTGTGACAACCGAGAACTGAATACTATGACAAGTTGTACAGCACAGTGACCTTGATAATTAGTGGAATGATGGGAACAAAACCTTACTGAAGTGGATTAAAATGACAATTGGGAGTCAGGGGTATAGCTTTTGAGTCACATCCTCAGAAGGGGAACAGAGTAGAACATGGTTAGATGGTAGACACTTCAACATCTTTAATGCTCATGGAAATAAGCTGGTAGAAAGGAAAAAAAGCATGATGCAGGAGAGAGCAGGGGTAATAACAAAAACTAAGCCACTCAGTGGCTACTGTGGATAGGATTCAGTTTGCAAATGTAAGAGCAGGAAAAAACTGGAGTAGAAAAAGCTGAAGTTAAGATCAAAGACAGGAATTCAAAGGCAAAGATGTAGCTGGGAACGAGAGAGAAAATCAAGAGCTAGAAATCCTGCTGATTTGTGAAAAGATCTAGTGGGGCTGGAGTTGTAGACTATATTCTTCACAGGCCTGTTTCACAGAGCAAATTCAGTAATTCTCAAATACCAGTTTTAAGTAAGAATTTTTCCTAGAAACTTCACATTGACTTTGAACAAAGGGCAACATTCCCCCATTGCTTCCTAAAATGCCTGAATAGATATGATTTTAGGTGACAGAGATAGATTACACTACCTCCTAAATCCATTCCATTCTTTAGGTTTCAATTAGAGAGAAGAGCAACATCACCAAAGAGTTCTAGATGTCTGATTAAATGGAAGTCTTCCCCCACCCCGCCTTTTTTCTTTTTTTTTTTGGCAGAGTCCTGGGACATTTGATTGAGATCTAGAATTGCAAAGAGTCTAGATTCAGTCTTTTCTTATTTCTCAATAAATTTCTTATGAAAACCTCTCTTCTTTCCAGAAATCGAATCCCTCATTTGGGGAAACTGCATCCCTTCTCCCACTAAATAAGCAGCATCAGTAAGAGTTGCAACCTCACTTTCTGAGGTCAGAAAAGGGTTGGTTGTTTTAGGAGTAAGAAAGGGAAAGATATTAGGAGGCTATTATTCAAGCAGAGTATTTTCTCAGAAATTTTCAAATTAAAATAAATTAAAAAAATATTTCCTCTGGAGTTCCCTTCATGGCTCAGTGGTTAACGAATCTGACTAGGAACCATGAGGTTGGGGGTTCAATCCCTGGCCTTGTTCAGTGTGTTAAGGATCCGGCATTGCTGTGAGCTGTGGTGTAGGTAGCAGACATGGCTCAGATCCCACATTGCTGTGACTGTGGTGTAGGCCAGCGGCTACAGCTCCAATTAGACCCCTAGCCTGGGAACTTCCATATGCCATGGGAGCAGCCCAAGAAATGGCAAAAAGACAAAAAAGAAAAAATAAAGAAAAGAAAAATGTGAGCCTGGGAACTGACAGGCTCGTTAAGAAGACAAATTCCAGAGAATAAGGCTGCTGAGGCAGGAGAAGCAGGATGAAGAATGAAGATGGAGTCCTGACAGCATTTAGCCTATAATTCAAGGACCCCCACATCTACCAAGTTTTGTTTGTTCAAAACAATAGATCTCAATTTTTCCCTAATTCAATAATAGTCTCTTCTTCATCTCAAACATAAAAAGGCCCCATTTTAAAATAGATACTGCCAAAAAACAAAAACAAAAAAAGTATTGCAAGTAATACATCCATCCTGGGAAATCTATGCATTAATAAAATCATTATTGAGACTACCATCTATTATTACAAGGACTTAGATATTGTGTTTATTATAGCCGAAGCTTTGGGAATTTGGTAGAAAGATGTCAGGTGTTGGAGTCTGTCATCTCCTTCTTGTGTCTGTCACCAAGTAGGATCCTGTGAGGACTTCCCAGAGTGGACCCCCCCACTCATATTCTCCACTTGCCTTTTTATCATAGAAAAACTTTAGTCAAAGAATAAATTTAATCAGATAAGTGGAAAAAATTCAGAGAAAATGAAAAACAGTAATAGTAATTCAGCCATTCAACAAGGTCAAGGACCTTCAGTTCTTTAGATTATAGAAAACATTCTGAACCATGTCCTTGAAACTACTGTATAGTTTCTGAAGCCCCCACTGAGTGGAAGAAGTTAACTGTATGCTGTTCATAAACAAGTAGACCCCAGACCAGCTGGAACCAGAAGGTTGATGACACTGACTCCCAATTACCTCACCACCCACCAATTAGGAAAATGTCCATGAGCTGAAAAGCCCTGCTCCTCAAAAAGTCCGACTCCACACTATCCTCTCTAAGGCGGAGGGGTGGGGGCACAGTCCTTGAGGCACTAGCCTGCTGTGTTTCCCTCTTTGTCTGGCAATTAAAGTTACTTCTTCTATTTCCTCCAACTCCATCTCTGCATTTCTATTTGGCACTGGTGTACAGAGGCAGCCAATATTTTGGTAACGTCCTTTAGTATGGGGAAGACATGCTTACCACTATTAGTGCAGATAGAAAAGAATAGGAGGACCATTTTGCGCATTTTTCAGACTACAGTCAATGATCCCAGATCAACTAACATCAGAAAATCAAGTGCATATTAAACTGCATGTGCCAGGGAGTTCCCATTGTGGCACAGCAGAAACAAATCCAACTAGTGTCCACGAGGATGTGGGTTCAACCCCTGGTCTTGCTCAGTGGGTCGGGGATTTGGCATTGCCTTGAGCTGTGGGGTAGGTTGCAGACATGGCTCAGATCCTGCATTACTGTGGCTGTGGCATAAGCTGGCAGCTGTACACCTGATTCGACCCCTAGCCTAGGAACTTCCATATACCGCGGGTGCGGCCCTAAAAAGAAAAAAAAAATTACATGTGCCAAATTCTCTTCTACATTCTCAATAGATGTGATACTCAGAAATGCAGACTCTAAAAGAGCCAGAGGAATTGGCAAATCCTGATCTCAGCAGACATCTACCAATCATCTCCTGCCAGGCAAAGGTAATAATGCCTCACTGTAAATTGCACTGATAAAATTTTATGCAGCCTAGGGACAGAGAGCAGATTAGCTCTGTGTCATTACCCCAACCAAGGCAGAAGGAAAGGCTGAGCCAAAGAAAAAATCTTTTAAGCCAAACCCATAAGGACTCAGGCAATTCTCCCAGGCCTGTTACTATTTCTAAGAATGAATGAGGTAAATAGAGTCAAAATAAAAGAATGTCACTAAGCAATAATAATTTGTAACTTATTTTCTGCCAACTGAAACTCACACAATGAAATCATCTCAGATTTAATTTGGGTTGGAGAGGATTGGTTAGATTGCTAGAAAACCTCAGACAGACCTGGCAAGTTATGTGTATGATTGTTCTTCCCCAGGCCAAGGCAATTCCCAGATATTTCTTTGTTCATCAAAGGAACTGAGTTGGTGGAACCATTAACCATGTATGGTTATTAAATTTAAATTTATTAAAATTAAAAATATTAAAGATTCCATTCCTTAGTCATAGTAGTTATGTTTCAAGAACACATGTAGCTGATGGCTAACACATTGGTACATAACAAAGAATTACAGAGACAGGAAATGTTATCAGCTGTGGTCCCTTCATCTAAGACCTTCTAGCCCACTATCCACAACACTATCACAGACCAGTGAGATATGATATATGTTCTGGATTAGTGAACATTATAAGCTACTTCTTTCCCTCTTTTATAGTTGAGAGAGCTTATTTGAATTTCTTTTTTTTCTTTTAAATTTCTCCACTATTAAATATTTGGGAGGCAATGCAAAGTCAGAAGATAAAGGATAGTGATGCATTCTAACAGGAAAGGAAAAAGAATTGTCAACAAGTATTTAATCAAACCACAAGAATGTAGGGAGGCCAAAGGCTCAAGGACTATTACTCGGTTACTGACCATTACTACATCACCATGATTAGATGACATAGAAATCTACATCTTCCATTGATTATAAGACTATTCTCAGAGTCATTTTAACTCAATGAATTTTATTACATTTATAGGTTTACAACAATCATCACAACCTAATTTTATAGCATTTCCACCCCAAACCCCCAATGCATCTCCCCAAACCTCAACCTGTCTCATTTAGAAACCATAAGGTTTTCAAAGTCTCTGAGTCAGTATCTGTTCTGCAAAGAAGTTCATTATGTTCTTTTTTTTTTTTTTTTTTTTAGATTCCACATGTAAGTTAGTGATTCCACATTTAATGTTGGTGCCTCACTATTTGATGGACTTCACTTAGCATGATAATTTCTAGGTCCATCTTTGTGGCTACAAACACAATTATTTCTTTCCTTTTAATGACTGAGTAATATTCCATTGCATATATGTGCCACATCTTCTTTATCCACCCCTCTGTCAATGGACATTTAGGTTGTTTCCATGTCTTGGCTATTGTATAGAGTGCTGCAATGAACATTGGAGTACATGTGTCTTTTTGAGTCATGGTTTTCTCTGGACAGATGCCTAGGAGAGGGATTGCTGGATCAAATGGTAATTCTATTTTTAGTTTTCTGAGGAATCTCCATACTGTTTTCCACAGTAGTTGCACCAATCTACATTCCTACATAACCAACAGTTTAATAGGGTTCCCTTTTCTCCACACTCTCTCCAGAATTTACTGTTTGTTGACTTGTTGATGATGGCCATTCTGGCTGGTGTAAACTCATAGTGGTTTTGATTTGCATTTCTCCAATAATTGGTGATATTGAACATTTTTCATGTGTTTTTTGACCCTCTGTATGTCTTCTTTGGAAAATTGTCTGTTTAGATCTTCTGCCCATTTTTAATGGGTTTTCTGATGTTTTTATTACTCACCTCTAAATTAAAAAAAAAAACCTGAATTTTACAATTCACAAGAACTAACTCTTTAATTCAAACTATTGCTTTACAATTTTTGTGTAGTGTTATAAATTTTAAAAATAATTTCAATAAAGGATATTATATTACAGACATGGTAATTTTTTCAATCTTTATTAAAGCAAAATTTACTTATGCCAGGGCTATAAGGTTTTGATAACTGTATAGCTCAAAACTGACCTGGGGGTCATATTTCATATTTAAGACAATTTCCAGGATAGGTTTTATTTTGTTTCATTTTATTTTATTTTTAATTTAGAAAAGCTAAATCTGATCCTCAGATTCAGTGTCTAGTATTATCAGACAAGCATGACTTAGATATGATCTTAATGTGAATCAATGAAAGAAAATGAAAGATTGAAAGATCTTAATTGATCACATCAGGGCCCAAGTACCTTTGATATAAAGTCAATTAAAGCTGAAATAGAAACCTGATATCATGTTTCACTTAAAATTTGACTGTATTAGTATTAAAGTGATGATGAGCTTAATGGGTTACTACGTGAAAATGTCAACAAATCAGTTACAGCAAATTTAACTTTTGTAAGGCCATAATATGGAACAAAGACAATAATTTCAGACCAAGAAATTATTTCAGACCTTGCCTCCAAAGCATTTTCACAGTGGCAATCAGATCATTTGCATTATCCTGTGCATTACTCTAGCTCTAGCCTCCTTCCTCTTAATTTCCACACTGTGTGATTAATAGTGAACATACAGGAAATATCTGGTGAGCTAGTGTTTCCTGTAGCTGTTGAATTTGTAAGAAATATTTGGCAAACCTGGGTGATATCATGCAGCAGAAAGTTTATGTTTAATAAATCAAAGTCTTTAGAGTTCACTTTTCTATTTCCTTACATATACCCAGATTGTTAAGCCCCAGATTACTTTTATTACCCAGATAAATAACTAAGAATTTCAAAGTTGGGTGTTTTATTTTGATTAGGCCAGGTCGCTATCATAGTTTGTAGCACCGACCTGGCATATCCAAGATTTTAATCTTCAAACCCAACCAGTGTTATGAGACACTACCAGAGCATAATGAAATTTTTTCCTTCTCTAGAGTTAATAAAATATAATCAGAACTTCACATATTAAAGAAAAAAATCACTTTAAATGATGGAAAAGCGAAAATTCCTAGTATTAATCCTCTTGGTTTGGAATTTATACTACCTTGCTTTCCAAGTTTATATTTTGAGAAAAGAAAGAAAATGTCTCTGTAAAGTTCTAAATTAAAATAAGGATTGTAGCTCCATGTCATTCTTGAACTTATTGTCATTTAATTAGGAGAAGTTTGGTTTGATGCCACTTTTGTGCCACAGCTTCTGTTCCAAGCAAGTATTAAGTGGGTCATATCATTTAATTTTCACTTCAAATGCTGTACCAGTATCTTGTTTACTTGTATAGACCTGGACTCTGCTCTGAGAACAGAATCTGTATCCATCCTGCATCACAAAATGATACTTACAAATTTGAGGTTTGGAACTATTCAGATTTCAAAGAAATCCAACCTTAGATGGAAAATTGGAACAGTGGAAGTAATACCTAAAGACAACTAGTCTTTCAATATATTTGAAATTACTCTAGAAACTTTTGTCTAAATCAAAGTTTAGCCTAGGTCTGAGAGGTAGATCTAATTTTAGTAAGATTCTAATAACAGTCCTGTGTATATGGGCATTATTCACAAACAAATTATACTTCACAGTCTAAGCCTGTATATCTTCACTAAACTAGAAAATTTACAAATGCCTTCTTTTGAGTAAGAGGAATATTATAATGAAGATGAACTTGATTCCATGGACATTACAGAGTAACCCCCAATACAAAGGATGTACTAAGTTTCCCATGGTGGTGACATTGGAAATATAGAGGTACTTAAAGTCTAAGTAAGACAGAAAAAATAGAAAGAAACATTGAGCGATAGAGAAACTCAACTCTAAAAGAGTATTGTATTTGGCAAAAAGTTAAGATCAAAAGGCATTTGGATTACTAATCTAGGGAAACATAGACCCAGTCTCCAACCTAAGTGTACAAACTATCTATTATGATACCTTAGATACCTAAGCCATGTCATCCTATAGCATACTTTAACATTTTATGACCTGAAATCTTAGGCAGCCTCTTTTATCAGTAACGGGAACTTCACCAAGGCAATAGCCTAAGTACACATGTACTCAAATGTACGGCAAAGAATATATAGTCAGGAGCAGCCCTAGAGATCAAGACTAGCCTCTCAAGACTAAAGGTATTTTCTACCAGTGCATCTTTTTTAATGATCTCCCTTATTTATGCCACATGTTCTTTTCAGATTCATTCATTCTAACTTATTAATACTCATTCTTAGTTACTTAGTGCAATGGTGGTAAACAGTTCTGCAGTAAATAAGAAAGCATGGATAACCTAAATATATTTATATTTGTCTATAGAACATATTTTTATAGAAACAGAAAATCGATCTTCTTCCTAGTTTTAAGTAATTCACTTCCAAGTGAATTACCTCGGCAGATTTGGATTAATAAAGTTCTAAGTGGCCTGAAAAAAAATTCTGGAAAATAAAAAATGTAATAAATATGGCAGTAAATCATTACTAAAATTGCAAAGTTTAATGTTCTTTAAACGTCTTAATAATATACTAATATATCCTCTATGAGGCAAACATTTTAGAGTACTCTGAAGTGTAATATTCTCTGCTTATCTCAGAGTCATCTTATGTTAGAAATGCAAACAACAGAAATTGTCTAGCCTAGCATTTCTGAATGAATCTTCCATAGTCCCTTATAATACTACATGAAAAAATATATATCCGCTAGTTAATACCTGTGAAAAGCTCTGCATAATATTTGTCTCTGTGTTAGAGATTTGTCAAAGGAATGGAAAACTTGTAATGAGGAAATCTATTTAACTTTGAATGGAAATAAAGTATGATATTCTAAAATAAAATATTCTATTGACACATAAAAAGTCTTTCACAAAATCCAACATACATTTCTGATAAAAAGCCATCAAAAAGTGGCATAGAGGGAAACTACCTCAACATAATAAAGTCTGTATATGACAAACCCATAGCTAACATCATTCTCAATGGTGAAAAGCTGAAAAAATTCCCACTGAGATCAGGAAAAAGACAAGGATATCTGCTCTTGCCACTTCTAGTCAACATAGATTTGGAAGTCCTAGCCACAGCAATCAAAGAAGAAAAAGAAATAAAAGGAATCCAAATTGGAAAGGAAGAAGTAAAACTATCACTATTTACAGATGACATAATACTATATCTAGAGAATCCTAAAGACTCTACCAGAAAACTGTTAGAGCTCATCTGCGAATTTGGCAAAGTCACAGGATACAAAATTAACACACAGAAATTGATGGTATCTCTATATACTAAAAATGCAAGATCAGAAACAGAAATTAGGGAAGCAATCCTGTTTACCATCACATCCGAAAGAATAAATTACCGAGGAGTAAACCTACCTAAAGAGACAAAAAGACCTGTACTCTGAAAACTATAAGATACTGATGAAACATATCAAAGATGACACAAATAGATGGAAAGACACACCATGGTCTTGGATTGGAAGAGTTAATATTTATCAAAATGACTATACTACCCAAGGCAATCTACAGATTCAATGCATTCCCTATCAAATTACCAAGGATGTTTCTCACAGAACACAAACAAAATATTTTAAACTTTGTTTGGAAGCACAAAAGACCCAGAACAGCCAAAGACATCCTGAGAAAGAAAAATGGAGCTGGAGGAATCAGGCTCCCTGACTTCAGACTATACTACAAAGCATCAATCATCAGAACCACATGGTACTGGCACAAAGACAGAAATGTAGATCAGTGGAACAGGATAGAAAGCCCAGAATTAAACCCACGCACCTACAGCCAACTCATCTATGACAAAGAAAGCAAGAATATACAACAGCGAAAAGACAGCCCCTTCAATAAGTGGTGTTGTGAAAACTGGACAGCACATGGAAAAGAATGAAATTAGAACACTTCCTAACACTGCACACAAAAATAAGCTCAAAATGGATTAAAGACCTATATATAAGACCAGATACTATAAAACTCTAAGAGGAAAAACAGGCCAAACACTCTCTAACATAAACAAGAACATCTTCTCAGATCCACCTCTCAGAGTAATGACAGTAAAAACAAAAATAAACGAGTTGGATGTAATTAAACTTAAAAGTTTCTGCACAGCAAAGGAAACCCTAAACAAAAAGAAAAGACAACCCACTGAATGGGAGAAAATATTTGCAAGAGAAGGGATTAATCTCCAAAATTCATAAACAATTCCTACCACTCAATACCAAAAAAAAAAAAAAAAAAAAAAAAAAAAAAAAAAAAAAAAAAAAACCATCCAAAAATGGGCAGAAGATCTAAACAGGCAATTCTTCAAAGAAGACACAGAGATGGCCAAAAAAACTCATGAAAATAAAAATGTGTTCAACATTACTCATTATTAGAGAAAAATAAATCAAATCCACTATGAGGTACACCAGCCAGAATGAACAGCACCAAAAAGTCTGCAAACGATAAGTGCTGGAGAAGGTGTGGAGAAAAAGGAACCCTATTACATTGTTGGAGGGAATGTAAGTTAGTGCAACCACCGTGGAAAACAGTATGGGGATTCCTCAGAAAACTAAAAATAGAACTACCATTTGATCCAGCAATCCTGCTCCTGGGCATCTATCCAGAGAAAATCATGACTTGAAAAGACACATTTGCTCCGATGTTCATTGCAACACTATTTGCAATAGCGAAGACATGGAAACAACCTAAACATCCATCAACAAGGGAGTGAATAAAGAAGAAATGGTACATATACACAATGGAATATTACTCAGCCATTAAAAGGAACAAAATACTGGCATTTTTAGCAACATGGATGGACCAGGAAATTATCATGCTAAGTGAAGTCAGTCAGTCAATGAGACACCAACATCAAATGCTGTCACTTACATGTGGAATCTGAAAAAAGGACACAGTGATCTTCTTTGCAGAACAGATCCTGACTCAAAAGACTTCGAAAAACTTATGGTTTCCAAAGGAGACAATTTGGGGAGTCAGGGAATGTGCTGGAAGTGTGGGATGGAAATCCTATAAATTTGGGTTGTGATGATCATTGTACCACTATAAATGTAATACACTCATTGAGTAATAAAAAAAAGTAAAATAAAATACCGTGAATTCTAGAATTGAATTGTGTAGAAGAAGCCATGCTTTGCTACTTAGTCGTTTTGTGAACTTGAGTTAGTTGCTTAATTCTCTCTGTGTTTGCTTCCTTAAATAAAAATTATTATAACACCTTCAAATACTTCAAACACTATTTTGTGAGAATTTAAAATTAAATAACTTAATATATATGGAAACACACTTAATATCTGACATATTATAAACATCTTAGAACATTTCATTTGCCATTTCTCAAATTTAATTTACTGTGTGTGTGTGCTTGTGTGTGTGTGTGTGTGTGTGTGTGTGTGTGTACTGTTGACATAAAAAAAATACATAACCTTAAAGTTGAGAATTAAGTTTTATTTGGGACAAAATTAGGACTTAATCTTGGAGGAAGCATCTCAGATAACCCTGAGAAAACTGCTCAAAGGAGATAAGGGTGGAGTCAGGATATATAGGAGTTTTTTTTGCAACAAAGGCAGGTAGTAGGAACAAAAATAACAGGAAACCAGATATCTCAAGTTAAGGATGATAGGTTCCCAGGAGGATTGTGACAGACCTATCCCCTGGAATGTGGCTGTTCACTTTGGAGACCTGCCAGGGACATGAGTATGAGCCAAAGCAAGATTTACACCCTTTCCCAGAACATGGATGCTCAAGTTGTGCATCAAGAAACAATAGCCTATTGAAAACGACTGTCTGCATAGATTAACCACCTACAAATATTAACTGCCTTCCCTCATGGCACTTGGCCACCTGCTCTCCCCTGACCTTCCCCTCTTCCTTCTTCATTGTTCCCACCACAAATTCTTGCCATAAACTCCCTCCCACCACAGATTCCTGCCACAGTTCCTTTATAAGCTTAACATCTCGTAGCAGTCAGTATTGACATCTTCTTTAGCTCAGCCCATCCATTTATGATGCTTTAATTAATTTCTCTTTCTTTACCAGCTTGGCCTTGCACATTTCTCCCTCAGCAAACCTAACAAAGGAATTTAGCACTTTTCTATGGGAAGATGCAAATGCCTGGGTTAGCTGAATTCATTCCTTTGATATGCACCTCAGGTATCTGGGGCCAGTATCCTCTGTTTTCATAACCTAAGTTTCTTCAGGGCTCTGTGTTAGGGGTTGCTGTAGTCTTTTGGCTGCTAGATGGCAGGTATTCTTTGGTTACCTCTTGAGTTCCTCAGGGCTCACCAACTCACCCTTGGAGATGGCTGCACTGGCTTATGACTGTGACGTCTTTAAAAAAAAAAAAAATAGCCCGGGCGTTAGTATTTTAGATAACTCTGAAATACCACCACAAAGATGCAGGGGAAATAACATCAGTGTATTAGATAAAAGTAACAGGGGAGGTGCATACAGCCATGCATACATTTTACAAAAATTTGCTGCTGGCTTCATGAAGGTTACTGCTAGTCACAAGGAGCAGATACCACCATGAAGGATTTTAGTGCTTTTCTAGATATGAAATCCAAGAGTTGCACACATAAAATCTTCTCCTAAAAATATTTAACTATCTGAAGACCTGTTCTGCCAGTATCCTCAGAGCACACAGTGCCTCACTCCTGACTTCCACCCTGAACTCCCTCAGTAGAGTGTTTCAGATCAGCAGAGCAACTGCAGTGGCTCATGATTTGACAGTATGTACTTTTTTTTTTTTTTTTTTTTTTTTGGTGGCTGCACCAATAGCACATGGAAGTTCTTGGGCCAGCGATTAAATTTGAGCCAATCTGTGGCAACACTGGATCCTTTAACCTACTGTGCCAGGCTGGGGATCAAACCTGCACCTCCACAGCAACCTGAAATTGGAATTTTTAATCCACCGTGCCACAGCAGGAACTTCTGTATGTATACTTCTTAATACCCCAAAGAACATGGTCTTTTCCAAGATCTTTTTAAAATGAGAAAATTACACTTACAGAAACAGACTCTTATTTACAGAGTTCACAGTGAGTAGTTGACAGATAGGACTAGGGTTCAGATCTTCTTCATTCCTATGTGTTGTGGCATTACAATTTTAAGTAGCTCTCTTCTAGACTAAAGCACCTTTCTGATTGCTTTCACATCCTCCTTAGGAAGTCAGTTTGATTCAAAATCTTCCCTGAAACTGTTATGATCAATTGATAATATTGATCAGTAATAGAGGAAAAAATTTGTGTATGAATTGTAAAAGTGTCTAGTCTCTATATTATAAATATATTTGGAAGTATATATATTTATATTTATATAAAAAAGAAACCTAAGTATTCTTTGTAAAGAAATTTTAAAAATAGAAGTGTCATTGAAGTAATAGTTTTGGTTTTGTTTTACAATTTTTTTCCTCAAAATCTAGCTTTCTTTTCTTTCTGATATTGTAACTTCTTCCAGTGTACCTGAGACCCAGGCTTCAGATAAAACAGCAGCTTTGAAAAAAAACAAAGAGAGTTGTTGCCCTGGCAACGGGAACCATGTGAAGTCCCAACACAGCACTTCCATCTCTAGCAATTCCCTACTAATTCTGTAAAGTTTGAACCTAGATAGCATGGAGAATAGAGCTCTGCCCTTGGCCTCTTTCAATAAAAGAATTCATTGAATTTCTTATCAGGATTAGGCTGTTTCATGTGGAAACAGTGGCAGGTCTCAGATATCTACTATGAATGTGACAAATGTAGATTTGTGCAAGTGAATCACATTTACTCATCTGACCAACTCCAGGTAAACATCTGTTCCTTTCTTTCTTTTTTTTTTTTTTAATGGAAACTGAGTTTTGGGAAGTCTTACACTTCAGGCTGTAAAAAATAAAATCTGTGATACTGAAAAACTCATCATATGTCTTCCACTCATTTTCTTTTTCCAGGGTAGATGCAAGCCTTTATTCTTTTTATTTATTTATTTATTCATTCATTCATTCATTCATTCATTCATTCTGCTGTACAGCATGGGGACCAAGTTACACATACATGTATACGCAATTTTGCCTCCCATTGTTGTGTTGCAATGTAAGTATCTAGACATATTTCTCAATACTGCACAGAATGATCTCATTGTAAATCCAATCAAAAAGCAGTAATTTATCCATTCCATGCTCCCTCCCACTCCCTCCCTCTCCCCCCAGGCAACCACAAGTCTATTCTCCAAGACCATGATTTTCTTTTCTGTGGAAATGTTCATTTGTGCTGTATATTAGAGATTCCAGATATAAGTGATATCGTATGGTGTCTGTCTTTCTGACTTACTTCACTCAGTATGAGAGTCTCTAGTTCCATCCATGTTGCTGCAAATGACATTATGTCATTCTTTTTTATGGCTGAGTAGTATTCCATTGTGTATATATACCACTTCTTCCGAATCCAATCATTTGTTGATGGACATTTGGGTTGTTTCCACGTCTTGGCTATTGTGAAGAGTGCTACAATGAACATGTGGGTTTATGTGTCTTTTTTAAGGAAAGTATTTTCCAGATATATGCCCAAGAATGTTATTTCTGTGTCATATGGTAGTTTTATGTATAGATTTCTAAGGTACCTCTATGCTGTTCCTCATAGTGACTGTACCAGCTTACATTCCCACCAACAGTGCAAGAGATTTCCCTTTTCTCCACACCCCTTCCAGCACTTGTTATTTGTGGACTTATTTTTTATTTATTTATTTATTTTTATTTTCCCACTGTACAGCAAGGTGATCAAGTTATCCTTACATGTATACATTACAATTACATTTTTCCCCCAGCCTTTCTTCTGTTGCAACATGAGTATCTAGACAAAGTTCTCAATGCTACTCAGCAGGATCTCCTTGTAAATCTATTCTAAGTTGTATCTGATAAGCCCAAGCTCCCGATCCCTCCCACTCCCTCCCCCTCCCATCAGGCAGCCACAAGTCTTTTCTCCAAGTCTATGATTTTCTTTTCTGAGGAGATGATCAGTTGTGCTGGATATTACATTCCAGTTATAAGTGATATCATGTGGCATTTGTCTTTGTCTTTCTGGCTCATTTCACTCAGGATGAGATTCTCTAGTTCCATCCATGTTGCTGCAAATGGCATGATGTCATCCTTTTTTATGGCTGAGTAGTATTCCATTGTGTATATATACCACTTCTTCCGAATCCAATCATCTGCTGATGGACATTTGGGTTGTTTCCATGTCCTGGCTATTGCGAATGGTGCTGCAATGAACATGCGGGTGCATGTGTCTCTTTTAAGTAGAGTTTTGTCCGGATAGATGCCCAAGAGTGGGATTGCGGGGTCATATGGAAGTTCTATGTATAGATTTCTAAGGTATCTCCAAACTGTTCTCCATAGTGGCTGTACCAGTTGACATTCCCACCAGCAGTGCAGGAGGGTTCCCTTTTCTCCACAGCCCCTCCAGCACTTGTTATTTGTGGACTTATAAATGATGGCCATTTTGACTGGTGTGAGGTGGTATCTCATGGTAGTTTTGATTTGCATTTCTCTTATAATCAGCGATGTTGAGCATTTTTGCATGTGCTTCTTGGCCATCTGTATATGTTCCTTGGAGAAATGTCTATTCATGTCTTTTGTGATTTTTCCATTGATTGATTGGCTTTTTTGCTATTGAGTTGTATAAATTGCTTATTTATCCTAGAGATTAAGCTGTTGTCAGTTGCATTATTTGAAACTATTTTCTCCCATTCTGAACGTTATATTTTTGTTTTCTTTTTGTTTTCCTTTGCTGTGCAAAAGATTCTCAGATTGCTTAGGTCCCATTGGTTTATATTTGCTCTTATTTCTGTTGCCTTGGAAGATTGACCTGAGAAAATATTCATGAGGTTGATGTCAAAGAATGTGTTGCCTATGTTCTGTTCCAGGAGTTTGATGGTGTCTTGTCTTATATTTAAGTCTTTGATGGTGTCTTGTCTTATATTTAAGTCTTCCAGCCATTTCAAGTTTATTTTTGTGCATGGTTTGAGGGTGTCATTTTTAAACTTAGTTCTTAAGTTCCCTCACTCAGGGCATAGGATGGCAAAAAATATATACATTATAAAATCTGTAGTAGAATAAAAGTAAAAGTGTTAGTCCAAATTCCCATTCCTTTAATTATTCAGTATCATACATTATCATTTAAATTTGAAGTTGAAATTTTGGGGGAGTTTCCGTCATGGCACAGTGGTTAACAAATCTGACTAGGAACCATGAGGTTGCGGGTTCTGTCCCTGGCCTTGCTCATTGGGTTAAGGATCTGTCGTTGCCATGAGCTATGTTGTAGGTTGCAGATGTGGCTCAGATCCCATGTTGCTGCAGCTGTGGTGTAGGCTGGCAGCAACAGCTCCAATTAGACCCCTAGCCTGGGAACCCCCATATGCCACAAGTGCAGCCCTAAAAAGACAAAAAAAATAATAAAATAAATAATAAATTTGAAGTTGAAATTTTGAAATTCAGCCATGTTGGAGGTACCCCCTCTCTCCACAGTCAATCATATGCCAGTGGTTAGAGTTAATTCATTCATTGATTAATTTGTTTGTGAACATAAAATGAAGTGTAAGTACCTGTTGTATTTGCTGCATTAGAGATTCAACATAACAATAAGCTCCTTGAAAAGCTTAAGCTGGATGGGAGTTGAGGTAATCAATAAACATGAAGAATATTAAAAATTTAATAGAAAGGGGGTTCCCATCATGGTGCAGTGGAAATGAATCCAACTAGGAAACATGAGGCTATGGGTTCAATCCCTGGCCTCTCTCAGTGGGTTAAGGAACTGGCGTTGCTGTGAGCTGTGGTGTAGGTCACAGATGCAGCTTGGATCTAGCATTGCTGTAGCTGTGGCCAGCAGTTGTAGCTCAGATTGGACCCCTAGCCTGGAATCCTCCATATACCATAGGCATAGCCCTAATAAACAACAACAACAACAATAAAAATAAGGGAAAAATATCCTTACAGGTAGTCATCTAGGAATAGTTTAAGTTTTCTATGCCAGAAATTTGTAGAATCATCCTTTATTTTTTTTTAATATTGATTTTTATTTTTTCTATTATAGTTGGTTTATGGTGTTATGTTAATTTTATCCTGTACAGCAAAGTGACCCAGTCACACACATATGTATATATACATATTTTTTCTCACATTTTCCTTCATCATGCTCCATCACAAGTGACTAGATATAGTTCCCAGTGCTATACAGCAGGATATCATCACTTAGCCATTCCAAATGCAGTAGTTTTCGCCTATTCTATTGCACTCCCTTCCCCTCCTCCTTGGCAACCACAAGTCTGTTCTCCAAGTCCATAAGTTTCTTTTCTGTGGAAAGGTTCATTTGTGCCATATATTACATGAGAATCATCCTTTCTTTAGCTCACTTCAATATCATCCTTTGAATTCATCCTTGTAAACAGCAATCTAATTAATTCCTTCTTCTCTCATCTTATTTTTTTCCTCCTCCTTCAGGTTCTTCCTATTACTTTCATTAAGGCAGTAAATGCTTGTATCCCTGCTATGTACCAGACACTATGCTAGGTTGTGGAGACAAAAGAAAAAAAAAAAAAAAAGAGAAAAGAAAATAGAAGGAAGTTATAATCCACTGGGTGAAACAGATATGCAAATATTAGTCATTACAAATAGTTATAAGATTACCTAACACTCCTGCAGAGCAAATTTTCAAAACTCAAATGTGCTCATAGCAACTCCTTGATTGATTACCTCTTCTGACTCCATCACTGATAATAAGGTTAGTTCACTTTCTATCACCATCTCCTACATACATGTGGTTCCAGTTATACTGAATTACTGCATCTATAAAATGAGTTATATTCTATGACTGTGTGTTGGAAACCTCATCCTTCAATCTTGGTTGCTCAATCCCACTTGTCTACCTAGGAATCTTGTTATTCTATTTTCATAGGAAACTGTAACTGGCACCCCAGCCCCTAAAATATCTCCTTAATGTCCTAGTCAAATGTAAATATTCATTTTTCGTATATATTAATGTTTATGAGCACATTCATACATGGTAACTTTTCTTGTCAATTTTTTTAAGGGCCACAACCATGGCATACGGAAATTCCCCAGCTAGGGGTCCAATCAGAGCTACAGCCTCAAGCCTATACCACAGCCAGAGCAATGTGGGATCCGAGCTGCCTCTGTGACCTATACCAGAGCTCATGGAAATGCCAGATCCTTTAACTCACTAAGTGAGGCCAGGGATCAAACATGTCTCCTCATAGATATTAGTCTGGTTAGTTAACTACTGAATTAAGAGGGAAACTCCTTTTTGTCAAATATTAAAACTGTTTATGAATGTAGTCCATTCTTAAACTATGAGCTCTCTAAGCCTAATTAACATAATCTGCATCTTTAAGTCAGTGATTCATAAATATCAATGGCCAAATGAATGATTGAGGGAAATGTTTGATCAGAATTAAACATATGCGAATAGGATCTTAAGATCTAGAGAAGGATATAATCTCTCACAAGTTGTTTTAATGCATGGTGGTGGTTGTATCTTAACATTCTTTTGATGTTTTTAGAAAAAAGTATGCAAATGAATATAAATTCTTTCACTATCTTTCTAACCATTGTTACAGATTAAGCTTGGCCTATGGGTCAGCGAGGAAAATAATTCTTTTCTCTTTCAAGGCTATTAAGGAATATTTTTCTTCAAATGAAAGCTGTGTTCTGGAATTACTTGTTAGCATAAATTAAATTCAAGTGTAAAATAAATTAATTAATGTTTCATATTCACATAGCATAGTTAATATTTTCACTTCTAATTAATCTAGTTTTAATGGAAATTATAAGGTTTTTCTACATTGCAGTCCAAGGCTTGGTTGGAAAAGAAATACGTAACTTACAAGGATTTGGGTAAGGGGGGGTGTGGAAAAAGTCTTGCCATCAATTACATAAGTCTCCTCCTGTTCAGACTGTGAGAGATGGTGATATTACTAAAGAATGTGGATAGAAACATGCAGGAAATATGAGTTAGGGCACAAGTTCAATGTATAGAACCATCAGACTTTAATGATAGGGCTCAAACACACTTAGCCACTTCATGAAATTTGTTGCCAAAACTTGGCCTCTGTCCACTATCCACTCCGCTGAATAGAAAATTGGTGAAAGAGTTTTGGGTAAAAAAGAAAAATAGAGTTGTTTTTTTTTTTTTTTGCTTTGCTAGGCTAAGGACGCTACAGCAGGCTAACGTCTTATAGACTGTGACCCCCTTGGGAGAGATTATGAGGTGGTTTTATAGTTTGAGGAATGGAAAATAGGGCCACAGATAAGGATCAGGATAGAGGCAAGCTTGCATTGTTTTTCTTTTCTTTCTGTCTCTCTCTCTTTCTCTTTTTTTTTTTGTTTTTGTTTTGTTTTGTTTTGCTTTTAGGGCCACACCTTTTGCACATGGAAGTTCCCAGGCTAGGGGTTGAATCAAAGCTACAGGACAGGTGCTGGCCTACACCACAGCCATAACAACATGGGATCTGAGCTTCGTCTGTGACCTACACCACAGCTCACTGCAATGACAGAGGCCAGGGATCCAACTCAAATCCTCATGGATACTAGTCAGATTTGTTTCTGCTGTGCCACAATGGAAACTCCATAAATTGATATTTAGTGGCCCCAGGATTGGTTCTGGTGGTCCTCCTTTCCAGAATGAAGATGCTCCATCAAGTAGTTAACATCTTCCATTTGTTGGAGTTTTAGTTTTGCAGAAGTGCTAAAAGATATTATGTATATTCCTTAAAGAGGAACCAGGACTCTACTTCAAGGCTGCTGTCTCTTGACGGCTCCTTCCTGGTCTCTGCATCCCCTCCCTTCCCTGATTAGCAACTGTTTAAACCTGCCCTTTGGAACTCAGGGATGGTCATGGAGACTGAATCTTATTCCCTAAAAGCAAGAATTAGGGGATACAGAAGGGCTTGTGTGCCCAAGAGACCCACAGGGCCCTGATCAGTTTCAGAATCACTAGTAAAACTGATCCCAAAAATCTAAAACCCCTCCTCTCTTCTCCACCTGCCACAAACCTTGAGACATGTTAGAATAGAAAGTGTCCCATGTTCCTCTTACAATTAAGGAATCATACCCAGCTAAACCAAGAGAAAGAGCTTAACTTTCCTTTCTCTCTTATAAATTTTCCTTCCAAGGCTGGTCTGTCCTTGCTTGGTGTATTAGTTTCCTAGGATTGTTATAGAAAATTGCAAACTGGGTGGACCAAGCAACAGAAATTTATTATCCCACAGTTCTGGAAATCAAATCTCAAATCACAGTATCAGTAGAGCCATGCTCCCTCCTGTAGGTCTAGAGAAAATCTGTCCCTTTCCCCTTCCCAGGTTCTGGGGGTGCCAGGTACCCCTGAGCTTATGACTGATTTACCCCAATCTCTGCCTCAATATTCATGTTGCCTCCTCTTCTTTCTCAAAATGATTTCTGCCTGCCTCTTATAGAGATACATGGGATTACATTTATGATAATTAGAGCTGCTTATTTCAAAACACTTGCATCAAAGACATTTCAATGCCATTATAATGTAATATTTACTTTTTGGCCATGTAAGTTTCACAGGTTCAGGGGATTTAAGGCCTGACTATATCCTTTTTAGAGGCCACCATTCAGCTCACTATACTTGGATATTTTGCTAGAGAAAGCAATTGTGTCAATGACGGTTGCTTTCACTGGTACACACCTTGGGGCAATGGGCCTCACACTCCACACAGTGAAGAGGATGTCATAGCTTCTGGACTGCAATGCTGGACACCAGCCACAACAGCTTTCTTTGACCACTGACCCTTTGGAAGCCTGAATGGATACTGAATACTGTATCAGGTGACAAAGTAATTATAACTGCCTGGAATAACAATTTCATGTTGAGTGCCCCTTCCTTGCCGCTATATCCCCCAGAACTCTATTATGAATTCTGTATTTGCTGGGTATTATGGATTGAATCTCCTCTTTGAACTTCTTTAGGGCAGGAATCATAACATCTTCATGTTTATATACTTAGCGCCTCACCTAGCACTTGATCCATTAGTGTGTGTTGAACTCAACTAAATCAGATATCTAGATATTTAAACTAGGGAAAAGCAGAAAAAGTGTGGGGGCCATTGTGAGGATGACATTAGAGAATCTCTTGTCCTTTTACTCCACAATTTAAAATTATCTTTCTTCTCTTCCTAGGATACACATGGCATTAAATATGTTCTTGTCTCTTTGTGTTGTTCTGTTTGTTAAGGCTTATTGATTGCCAGTCATTCTTAAATTGCATGTGATATATTTCTCTTACCAAACACATTCACTACACACTCATGAAAATTATCAAGGAATGTATTGATTTTGTATTTTTAAATATCAGTTTCCCTTAAGTCACTTGGAAGAAGTTCCTTCTTGAAATCTTGATTGTAAAGTGATAAAAAGAGAAATCCAAAGCTGCAGACAGCCTTCCTGCCCCATGCAATCAGCCATGTCACAAATGTCTACAGTTTCTTTAAAACATAGCAAGTTTTGGACAGAGGGAAGCAATAGACACCGGCTTCCAAAGAGAGGAAAGAAATCTCGAGGCCATTTTCTTTCTTTTTTGAATTTGAGGTTTATTTTTTGATTGAAATAACATTGGTTTAATAATTATATCTGTCATATGTACATTTTATTTCTACCTCTGTATACCTTACAGCACACTTACTATCAAAAGTTTAGTTTCCATTTGTTACCATACAGTTGATCCCCTAACATTTTACCTTCTTCCTCCCCATCTTCTCTGAAAATCTCTACTCTGTTTTCTGTTTTCATGTTTGTTTCTGTTTGGTTTGATTTGACCATTTTCATATATAAGGGATAACATACTTCTGTTGAAGTAGTCTTTATTTTTTTCTCTGCTAATTATTTTAGTGTGTTATTGGGCTCAGTTATATAATTGGACAAATGTAATTCAAAAGGAACTGAACAAAAATATTAGCAGGAATTTGAATTTATTCTTGCTAAAAATCACTATTTAGAGCCCTTGGATACCTTCAAACTTATAATTAGCATTCAGAATAATTATACAATATACCTAATTTGTTTTGTAAGAAGTGAAGCACTGTAGTGAGATTTGAGCTTAAAAAAATATATACTGACATGTTTATTTTCTATTCAGTACAATATTATGCAAACTAATTTGCATTCCCAAGTGCTCCCTTAGATGACCCTGCCCCCAACAGAAATGCTGTCAGGGGAGAAAACTAATATGAAGCCTGCAGCCCTTGACTCACCAGGATCTCATATTTATTTCTACACAAAGCTGCAGTCATTTTAACAACCTGGGGGTCTGGAGCAATTCTATTAAGTGATGATATCCATTTCCACAACGCTTTGCTCATCAATCAGTCTTCTCAATTTGTTTGTATCATGTGGCATTAAAGGCACCTATTTTATGCCTTACCTCACATACCTGGGAGATTAGGCTTAGGTGGAACAGTCAGAAAGAGATGAGAGAAGAAAGACAAAGATGAAAATGTACAGGCAAAAGTTTGGATGCTAAGAGATTGCAGACAGGAATCTGAAATTAATTCAGATGACACAAGTGGAGCTATGTGCATAGGACAATAAAACAGGAAATGTCTGATCCAAAGAAGACAGTGTATAATTGAAATATGCAGGCAAGTTCTGGGTTAAGCTAAGGGCAGATGATAAGAGACTGATATGGTAGCTAGGTCTGGGAAACAATAGATATATCTGGTTGGTAGGCTCCATTTCTCCTGAGCAAACAAATATTGCAGGAAGCCTGCATTTATTTGGAAAAGCATTTCTGTACTCATATGCATTGTTGTCCATGACACTCAAAACCAAACTACCCATCACCACTTCACAGAATTTCATAACAACTATACACTATAACAGAGCAGTCAGACTCAAAGTCTCCATGGATATTTCCAAAACTTCTCTTTCATACTCCACTTATTTCCCCTTGAAGCCAGATATTTTACCATTCTAAGTCCTTCATTTCCAGACAAAACTCTGTGGAGGAAGTTGTTCTAATTTAACCATTTCTTCTCTGAGCCTTATGTATCACTGTTTTTAAGCCAAAAAAGACTTCTTTCCCCCCTAATCTTAGAGGTATTTTATTTAGGCTTCAAGTATTCTCTTTTAATATTGACATTTTGGGACTCACTGAATACTTCCATGTTTACTGATTCACATACTGCATGGTTTCATAGACTTTTTTTGCCTTTTATAATTTTTATGTTTTTATATAATGATCTTTATTTTTTTCCATTAGAGCTGGTTTACAGTGTGCTATCAATTTTCTGCTGTACAGCATGGTGACCCAGTTACACATACATGTATACATACATTTTTCTCAATTATCATGCTCCATCATAAGTGACTAGATATAGTTCCCAGCAGAATCTCATGGCTAATCCATTCCAAATGCTGCATCTATTAACCCCAAGCACCCAATCCATCCCACTGCCTCCCCCTCCCTCTTGGCAACCATAAGTCTATCCTCTAAGTCCATGATTTTCTTTTCTGTAGAAATGCTCATTTGTTCCATATATCAGATTCCAGATATGTGATATCATATGGCATTTGTCTTTCTCTTTCTGACTTACTTCACTCATTATGAGAGTCCCTAGTTCCATCCATGTTGCTGCAAATGGCATTATTTCATTCTTTTTTTATGGCTGAGTAGTATTCCGTTGTGTATATATACCACATCTTCTTAATGCATTCATCTGCCAATAGATATTTGTGTTGTCTCCAGTTCTTGGCTCTTGTGAATAGAGCTGCAATGAACATGCGGGTGCATGTGTCTTTTTCAAGGAACGTTTTGTCCAGATACATGCCCAAGAGTGGGATTGCTGGGTCATATGGTAGTTCTATTTATAGATTTCTAAGGTATATCCACACTGTTCTCCAGCTCAGTGCAGGTGGGTTCCCGTTTCTCCACACCCCCTCCAGCACTTATTTGTAGACTTATAAATGATGGTCATTCTGACTGGTGTGAGGTGGTATCTCATGGTAGTTTTGATTTTCATTTCTCTAATAATCAGGGATGTTGAGCATTTTTTCATGTGCTTGTTGGCTATCTGTACATCTTCCTTGGAGAAATGTCTATTCAGGTCTTTTGTGATTTTTCCATTGGGTGGTTGGCTTTTTTGCTGTTGAGTTGTATAAGTTGCTTGTATATATTAGAGATCAAGCCCTTGTCAGTTGCATCATTCGAAACTATTTTCTCCCATTCTCTAAGTTGTCTTTTTGTTTTCTTTTTGGTTTCCTTTCCTGTGCAAAATCTTGTCAGTTTGATTAGGTTTAGTTTTATTTTTGGTTTTATTTTTGCTTTTATTTCTGTTGCTTTGGGAGACTGACATAACAAAAGACTTTTTGGCTTTGTTATTCAACTAAATCACCCTGAGCATATTTGATAAGGAAATATTGTGGTTTATTAAGGGTACCCTTTCACTCCTCATTTTGGATGATTGTCATATCGATATTTTTATTTCATTAAATAAAACTTTTGGGAGTTGCTGTTGTGGCTCAGCGGGTTAAGGATCTGTTGTTGCTGTGAGCTGTGGTGTAGGTCAGAGAAGCACCTCAGATCCAGTATGCTGTGGCTGTGGCATGGGCCAGCAACTGCAGCTCCAATTCAACCCCTAGCCAGGGAACTTCCATATGCCATAGGTGCAGCCCTAAAAACCAAAAACAAAAAGAACAAAACAGCTGTCAACAATTTTGCTAAATATTTTAATAGTGGTGATTCTAGAATACAGTATTTCTTCTGGAGAACTGCTGCTGTTCCAAATACCTCAGACTATCTTGAGATTGCAAGGCAAAGAATCAGATTGAAACTACAGTGAAGTTCCATGGAGAACTCAGTTTCTTTTCATTTAAAGACAGGATTCTAGCAGATATATAAATGGTTTTTAGTGACACTAGAGTGAAGTTTGCATATGATCAATGGAGAAAATTCTAATACACAATGACATTTTCACCAAATATTTGACACTTTATCCACTAGTTAATAGTTGGGCTTTGGTAACATGAAATGTACTTGGATAAAACATATTGTAAGAGTCAAGGCAATAACAGATCATTTTAAGGCAAAGGAAAAAGAATGCTTTGTTTCAAAACAAAAAAATGCCCAGGTATAGATTAACTCCATAACAAGAAGTTGGAATTGGCTATAAGTTCTACCCAGTTTTTGAACAAGTTTAACATAAACTTTAAAGGTTTAAGTTTCCTCTCCTTCATCTTCTTCTTTTTTTTTTTCCCTATCTGATTTTGATGAGAATGGGAAGATGGATCTTAAGAGGATATATTGCTTTTCCATAATGTACCTGGACCAATGAATTTTAAAACTCCTGGAGACCTGTGAAATAGTTAGGTTACCTTGCAAGTAGATTAAAAAATATCTATCAGTGAACGAATATACTTCCGTAATATTACCAGTTTCAAAACCAAATTGAGGATGATACAGGGAATGCTAGTACCCAAAAAATATTGAAAGTCATTACTGAAGCTTGGATTCAGCCTTCCCTCTTTCTGCCATTCATCAAACACATGAATATTTTCTTTATGATTTTTCATTAACCATCCTCATGAATCACTAGACCAATCCTAGTTTATTCCTTATCTTTACCCTTGGGGAAGAAAAGCTATATATTCTTGCTTGAGCACTAATATTCATAAATGCTAAAAATCACAATTTAGGTCATTATAATAATATAAACTACTACAGCAATTGTATTTCAGTATATCAAATAGACTTATTTGCCTTATACATTATGTTGAGCTAATGGATATCTTCACACATGCAGTTCTTCTTGGTCATAACACATTCCTTGCTTGATTTGTTAGTGTAATGGGATGACCTCTTTTAATTTGAAGGAAATAAAATGGTCCAATAGCAGACATTTTTAACAATTTATCTTTTAAGTTTCATTAGTAGTTAAAAATAAATGAAAATAAAATACTTTTTTTTTTACAAAAAGCAAATCAGCTTTAAGTCTGAATTATCATTATAGTTAACATGGGAAATATTTTACTTTCATAAATTAAACTTTATTTTTCCTTTTTTCTTTTTTGTTTTTTAGGGCCCAACTTGTGGCATATGAAGTTCCCAGGCTAGGGGTAACCCTGGAGCCACAGCTGCCAGCCTACACCACAGCCACAGCAATGTGGGATCTGAGCCACATGTATAGTCTACACCACAGCTCACAGCAACACTGGATCCACTTAGCCCAAGGCCAGGGATCAAAATCATATCCTCATGTTCATGTTTGTTACCACAAGCTACAATGGGAACTCCATAAATTAAACTTTTTATATTTCCAATCATCTAACTTGCTATTTATCACAGCTCTCCTGGTCAGAAGAATTCAGAGTAGGACTTCTGATCATAAAGAAATTTCAAAAACTTTGCAAATACATTAAACATAATTCCCCCTTTAGAATAAGCAGTCTATCTGCACGGGGACATGGGCTGTGTTCAAACATCTGACAGGTTTCTGCACTTTACTAAGTAATATCAAATGGCACTCCTGGCTGAGCTTTTACAGATGTAAATTCCTGTTTGCTGAGGACTCGTTCAGAAAATTTTGAAGGTGAATCTTCACATCTTTTAAAAAACACAAAATACTTTGCCAAAACAATATATCACAGGACAATTCATTTTTTAATTTTCCTCATTTATGTTTTGTTTATGTGTTTTTGTGTTTTGCTTTTAGTATTGATAAGAAAGTGTCAGTATTTGGCTAATAAAAATCCATGTGATTGCATGGGATAACAGGGTAGCAAGAAAAAAAAAATAAGTCTAGCAGTATTCCTATTGTCACCATAAGCACTTTCCAAAAATATAGCCATATATTTATAACCTATGTTTCCATCAGTCTTTTTAGTTGTCCTTATTGCAATAGAGCATGGTACTAATGAGTTCTGTTTACTGCTTGTATTCAACATGTGACAGTTTTCTTCACTTTACTTCAGTGTCAAATCGCACACCTAGCTTGATATTCACAGATACACATTGCTGGTCACTCCCAAAATTTTGGATGCATCGGTAAAAATTCATTAGTATGTATGTCTTGTGCTAGAAAAAAAGAAGGAAAAACCCTCAAAAGACAGCAGTGGCACTTTATATTCATCTCAAATTACAAAATCCTTAAAATAATTTGAGAATTTAAAATTATGACTTACTCTTTACTTCTTAATAAAAATATAAAATTAGCTTATTACAAAAATAAAAAATGAGATAAATGACCTGATAATGCAGCAGAAGCAGCAGATCTAGGATATACTGGATACTAGTTATTTTGATCCAATTACTAAGCTTTGCAGTTACAAAAAAATATATGCACAAAGACCTCCCTTATTCCTTATCTCTTATATTTCAACATGTTCTTTCACTTGTAATCTCAGTATCAATCTCCTTTTATTATTTATGGTCCACTATGCCCTCAGGTCTTCCCATCCAAAGCAGAGCATGTCATACCAGTTGTTTTCCAATCTAGGCTTAACATCTGCAAAGCCTTGTTACAACACAAACTCCTGGGCCCATCCCAGAGACTCTGGATCAAGAATTTGATTTCTAACAGGTTTCCAGTGATGCAAATGCTACTAGTCCAGAGACTACACTTTGATAACTGCTGTCCTATACATTCATGGACTATCTTGGGTTTGGGAAGGCAGACCTAGTTTCAAATATTGTCTCAAAACTATTGTTTCATATCATATTTTAAAATGGTAGGGTAAGGTGGGGGGTTCATAAAATGAGGATAGGAAACATAGGACATAAGTACTTGAACAAACTACCTTCTCATTTGTCCTGTCTCCCCCTCCTACCCAACCCTATAGATAGTCAGTTAAGAAAATGGGATCTAAATCATACAATTCACACAACCATGTAAATGGCTGAATTTGAGTTATGTGAAACCAGTTAATCATATGTGATGTTAAATGAATGGATCCTTCAATCCTAAGTATTTCAGCCATATAGATTGTTAGGGTTGGGAGGCCTTTCTTGGATACAACTTCAAACATCTCAATTTTGTCCATAAGAAATTTTTTTTGGAGGGGTACTTCCCATTTACTTATTCTTGATATAAATAACTCAGTGGGAACTAATTTTTAGCAATGCCGCTAGTGACAATAGGAGCTATTGAATTCCTAATAGTGCCTATGACAATAGGCACAATTGAACTTTCTTGCTCCTTCTGCACATCCACTGGGATGTGGGTGAAGTGAAAGTGATATCTATTATAATATCCTTTTGGACTTCTTTCTCCCTTGAGAAAGCTCAATTAGTTCTGCTTTAAACATTAATTAAGAGCTGCTCTATGCCCCAATAGAAGAAAGATGGTGCAATTTAAAAGGATAAAAACATACATGTAAAAAATTCATTAAATTAATAAGTGAAGAAATAGATAAAGGTAAATGATGATAGATAGGTAGATAGATACATAGATACATAGATAGACAGGTAGATACATACATATATAAAATTTCTTTTCTCTATATACCTGGGTAGTTAGTTTCAAGAATTAAAATTCAAAAAGAAAACTTCGGAAAAATTTCTTGCTATGGAAACAAAAGGCATGGAACTTTAAATATCCTCCCAAGTGAAAAGGATCACAAAAATAACTAGGTAATCTTTATCAACTTTTATAGAAACTGGCTAACAAAATATATTTGCTTCATATATTTTATACATAAAATCAAATATAAAATACAATCAAGTTGAAATTCTCTTTTCTTACTTTTCCAGCCCTTCTTTCTCTAGAGGAAACCACTATCATAAATGCACTAGATACCCCATTTATAATTTTATTATATTTGTGTGCATCCATTGAAAATATATTATTTTGTTAATGATTCATATATTTCTTAAAATATTATTCTCCATAGTTTTTCAATATTGATCTCTCCCACAAACGCACACACACACAAGTTCCATATAAAATAAAAGGAAAAAATATATCTTTATCAAATTTTTCTTTGGTTGTTTTCTCATTAGGGTCATTCTCAAATGTGCCTTTGTCTGGTAGAGAGAACCACTTTTATGGAGCTCCAATGTTCTTAGATTTTGTGAATTTATATACAAGTTAACATTCCTGGTCCTCATTTTTATTTATTCTACTTTTGTATTATTCGGTTTATTAAAAAAAAAAAACTAGAATACATCAAAGAAAAGCAAGCTACATTTAGCAGGGGTCTTCTCTACTTTTCTGGGTATTTAGGTAATGCTAAACTTATTAGCATATAACTTTCTACAGAAAATGTTGTATCAGCTGACAAGAATAAAAAGGTGTAAAATTTCCCCCTTTCAGGCCCAAGGCTGTTGACTGCACCCAAGACACACCTAGGATAGAACTAAGTCTGTTCAGTTACCAGAGAAATGATTGTGAAAGCCTGCCTGTGAAAGTCAGGCATGTGCATGACTTGCTAAAAGTTCCACAAAATAATTCTGGAATTAGAACTTGGAATTAGAGGAACACTTAATTTGAATGAAAGGTGCCAACTAAAAATTGGCACTTACGATCTGCCTCTACAAGAGTTAAAGCACAAGCTGCTGCAACCACTGACCTTCAACACAACTTGAAAGGAATTCAGAACAGAGATCAGGAATGAGGCACTATGCATTCTGAGAAAAACTGGCAGAACATGCCTTCAGATATATATTTTCAGGAGAAGATTTTATAAGCCCAGGTCTTACATCTTTTAATATCTAGAAAAGCACTGAAATCCTTCATGGTGATGTCTGCTCCTTGTGACTAGCAAAAACTTCTAAAAAAAAAAAAAAAATGTGTAGCTGACTGCAACGTACCCCCTTCTTCACCAAAAATGTATATATACTGACCTCCCTCCCTGCCTCTTTGGATCAGTTTCTTAGAGCTGTATGAAATTCTGCCTCCCAGGCTATGGTCTTTATTTGCCCCAAATAAAACTTAATTCACAATTCTTACCTTGTGCTTTTTTTTGTTTTTTGTTTTTTGTTTTTTTTTTTCAGTTGATAATGGAAATAAATTGCTTGGTCTAATGATTTCTATGTTAATCTAACAGAGTTTATTTTAGGGAACCAAAAATGTGGATTTGTCATTTCTAACCTACCAAATGCACCTATGAAGAAATTGTGTCATAAATAACGGAGCACGTATTTTCTTCCTACTTTCGCTAAAATCATGAAGTTAACACCAGCTTCCCTTTCTGCAAAACTCATTCCTAGGAGAATAAATGACAGATTCTTTAGGTATGAAGTAAAAATATGCACCAAATTCATTTTTCATGTATTTAAAGTTACAAAGAGCTCTATATGAGAGGGTAGGTAAATCCTATACTTGTTCATTTGGAGTTGATATTTGGGGAATGTTAAGTTATTATACCCATTTAAGAAGTTTTATTCATGTGGACAAAAATTTGAAGCAAAAAATTTAACGATTATGTTCTGTTCCTAAGTTTCTCATTGACCATTTATCTCTGTGATAATAATAAAATTACTATTTTAATAATTATAAAATGTTAATATTGTAGTGTTATTTTATTACAATGTGTTCCTTATATGAAATGAAACTTATCAGTAAATAAATTTTTCTGTGTTGTGTCTATAGCAAGACATATAACTATTTGGACTTCAGTTGCTATATCTGATAAAAGGGCTCAGATTGGACAGATTGAGTGACTGACCTCTCAGACCCCTTTAGGCATTACCAAACTTTAGTTTTAACCCACAACTCCATCTTTCTCTGATCTCCATATGGTTAGTGAAATTAAATGCTCTAAACTGGAAGAATAGAAAACTGATCAATTTTACTGACATAATAGTAATAGTAACAATAACCACTCTGTTGTTAAATGTCTGTAGTGTGCCTTGCAACATTATAGCCAATCCTCATGAGCACCCCTACAAGACAGTTGTAATTACACTTATTTTATAGATTTTGTTTAAAATGGAAGCAGAGGAGAGGGGGCAAGGGATGATTAAGTGGAGCACAGAGGATTTATGGTATCTCTGAAAATACTCTGTATGATACCACAATGATGGATAACTGTCATTACACATTTGTCCAAATGAACAGAACATGACACACTAGGAGTAAACCCTAAGGTAAACTATGGACCTTGAGTCCTATGATGTACAAATACACTACTCTGGCAAGTGATGGGAAAGACTACGCATGTGTGGAAGAAGTGGATATAAGGGAAATATTTGTGCCTTCTTCTCGCTTTTGCTGTACACCTAAAACTGCTCTAAAAAAATATTTTTTTTATGAGATTACAGTTCACCATCCACTTTTGCCATATTTCAACACACACACACACACACACACACACACACACACTCATAGTATTGCATTGTACAGATGTACTCCCCCTAACTCCCTCCTAGGGCATTTATTTTCCCTCTGTTGTGGTTCGTCAGTCATGATGAAATCCATGTTCATATAACCTGACCACAAGATCATTTGCCCCATGCAGCCATTTGTTTTCTTTGGACTTTGTCTTGGTCTATGCAGAGATATGCAGAGGTAGTTTTTTCTTTCTTTCTTTCTTTTTCTTTCTTTCTTTCTTTGTTTCTTTCTTTCTTTTTTGTTTCTTTCTTTCTTTCTTTCTTTCTTTCTTTTTCTTTCTTTCTTTTTCTTTCTTTCTTTCTTTTTCTTTCTTTCTTTCTTTGTTTCTTTCTTTCTTTTTTGTTTCTTTCTTTCTTTCTTTCTTTCTTTTTCTTTCTTTCTTTCTTTCTTTCTTTCTTTCTTTCTTTCTTTCTCTTTCTTTCTTTCTTTCTTTCTTCCTTCCTTTCTTTCTTTCTTCCTTCCTTCCTTCCTTCCTTCCTTCCTTCCTTTCTTTCTTATTTTTTTAGGGCCACACCCACAGCATATGGAGGTTCCCAGGCTAGCGGTCAAATCCGAGCTACGGTTGCCAGCCTACACTACAGCCATAGCAATGCAGGATCTGAGCTGCATCTGAGACTTACACCACATCTCACAGTGACATCAGATACTTAACCCACTGAGCAAAGGGATCAAACCTGCAACCTCATGGTTCCTGGTCAGAATTGTTTCTGCTGCACCATGACAGGAACTCCAAAAAAAAAAAAAGTCTTAAAAAAAAGAGACACACAATACAGATGAAATGCCAGAACTGGCATTTTACAAAGTTTGATAAAAATGTTAAGACCAAATAAAAACAAAATTTTTCTTTGTGTAAATTAAGATGATGGAATTTAAAAACCTGAAAATATGCACAGGAACACAAAGAACATCAGCACGTGTGTGTTCTTCTAGTAGGTAATTCAGATGAATGGACAATTTCACAATTTCATCCACATGAGAAATTACTCAGATTTAACTTCTACACATGTAGATCTATCACAATTGTGGGGAAGGTTTGTGAAATAGTAAACTGTTGGACAGCTTTGAAACAAAATTCTTCTCTGAAAACATCATTAGAGCAAATGTTACATTTACTTCACTTTATTAACAAAGATCACACTGTAAATGAAGTTTATTTTAATCCTCTGACAATGTCTATTTGTTTCCTCTAGTTCCTTGATATAGACTATAAATTCAAAAGCAATAAGACATTCTCAATATAACACAAAATATATTTAGTTGCTTAACATTTTTTAAGCTAAATTTACTAACTTCAGAAGTTTTCACACTTATCAAATTTGTGTATACCAACATGGTATCAAAGTCTTTGTGGTAGATCAAAGATAACTAAGATCTATTTGATACTCAATCCCCTGAAAAGTGGAATTAATTCTTCAACCAGAGGATCCAAACTGACTTTAAAGACTTGCTTGACCAATAGAATGTGATGGAATGGGTGTCCCAGGATTGCTGAGGTTAGGTTATAGACAGACTTGCAGTCTGGGCCTCTTGCAATATTGCTCTTTTAGTCTTGAGCCGCTGAGTAATAGGTGCAATTCCCCTGAGGCTGCTGTGCTAGAAATTGACAGAAAGGAGAGAGAGAGAGATGCCGCCCATCAGTATCTGCCCCCATCTCTGTTTATGGATATCCTAGAGCAGAGATAAGTCTATTGTGCCTTTAGTTTCAAGTGTAAATCCTTGACCCACAAATTGCAAGAAATAGTAACAAAATGGTTGTTGTTTAAAGCTAAAAAAAATGGAAGTTAATGTAAGTAATTAATTTTCCCAATGTCATACAAATAGTAAAGAGAATAACCAGCATTGGTATATGGCCACATCTTCCACCTCTCATGCCCAATTTTTTCCTCCAGAATACTGCCATCCTTCATACCTAGCCTCCAAACTTCTACAATATACTCTATTTGCTCATGAGATTTTTAATTCTCATTCTTGCAAAAAACATTTACTGAGCACCTACCACTGTTCCTTAGACTTGAGAAGCAGCAGGATTCTAAACCCTCATCAGAAATGCAATTTATACTTGTATTTGGAGCCTAGCAGATAAAAACATGTGAGGAAATGGAACACTGTCAGATAATCTTCCTTAAGCCTCAGTTGCTCTACAGTTATATAGTGGACAGAAACAATAACTAGGACTTGAAAAATACAAAAGAGGTGATGTAATGTATAAAAAATGTCTAAATCGTATTGAGATGAAGGGAAGTAAAACATCATTTCATACTAAAAGAAGGGAGATGTTTACAAAAATAGTGATTTTTATATATAGTTTATTATAGTAATAATAACATACTTCTATAGTACTTTATAATTCTTACAGCCTTCATTACTATAGATAGGATCTTATCTGTTGATGGTTAGAAAATAAAACTAGTAATAACGGAAAAAATAAGAACTGAAGTCACTTTTAAATTTTTCAGGAAATTGGTTCTATCAAATTCTTTTTTTGTTTTCAACATAAATTCATTAAAGGAAGTTATTGGACTTACCTTTCCAAATATCAAACTAATCATAATATATTTTAAATTTATTAACTTCTGTTTTCTTTATTCTCAGTTTGATGTCACACATCAAAGCAAGAGAATATGTAAGAAAGACCTAACTTATCTATAATAATTAGTACATTTGTATTCTTCTGGGATTTTGACCCATTGTAATTATTGTAATTAGCAGAGTGCAGTATATATGAACACTAATCTGATTTACTACTGAGAATGTGATGAGACAGTATTTAATTGTTTGAGGGAAGAGAATACACTGATCCTCCCATGTAGTGTGTATATGATGTACCTCTTTTTCTTAAATGTCATAAATTAAGCAAGAGGCAAGGGGAGTATAAAGGCGCAAAGTAAGCAGCATTTGAACTTCCTTCCTCAAAAAGATTATACTTTCACATAAATTATAAATAATGTGCACACCTGTCTTTAAAGTCTGGGGACAAGTCACCTCTCTGCTGAGAAAGAACATATGAGAATAAAAACTCTTGCCCTACCTGAGCTATGAGAGAGTTCTCTGCCTAGAACTATGGTCATAAGAAGCCCTAAGGACAAAAGCCAACTCTAAACATGATGGGAAAAAGGAGAGAGTGTGAGAGCCTTATTCAGCTTTGTAATTAATCTACTCTGGTCCCATCTGGCTCTGGACTTCTTGATGTAGGAAATAGTAAATCCATCAAACTTTAAGTCATTTTCAATCATTTTTTTTTGAACTGGCTGTGAAAAGCATCCCATGTATATAGTGTATCTTAGAAAAAAATAATAAAAATGTATTTTACTGAAAACCTGACTTTGTATAATCATGAGATCTATATCAATTACATCTGTTTTGTTCTATTTCTAATCTATACATACTATATTGATAGAAGCTGTTTTGGCTCATTTTCTTAAAAAGTGTACAATACAGGAGTTCCCTTGTGGTGCAGCAAGTTTAGGATTGGGTGTTGTCCCTGCAGCGGGTGAGGTCACTACTGTGGTATGGGTTCAACCCCTGGCCTAGAAACTTCCACATTCTGAAGTTGTAGCAAAAACAGAAAAACAAAAATGTATACAATACAAAATTTCCTGATAGAATTACCTCTTAATGCTCATGAATGGCTTCCCCTCTGCTCTTCTATTACCTCTGCATCCAGTCCCTGAATGACTGGGGTAAGCATGGCTTTTAGGTAGAAAGTGATACTTTTTAGCCTAAAGACTATGTCAACATATGTTTCAAAATGACGACTACTACATTAAGTATTAGGGAAAAAAAAAAAAAGAGGAGAGAGAAAGGAGGGGGAGAAAGGAGAAAGAAGAATATGAAGCTGGAAGGAAGTATATTTATATATTGTGCCCAGTGGGATATTTCATCAGAAATTCACTGTCAAGGGTTTTTACATTTAACTATATTACCATCTAAGTTACTCAGGGGAATAAAAAGGAGGTGGGAAGACTTGGCCCTACATTCAAGAAACTTGCAAGCATTCCTCTTCAACATAGCAAATAATGATTTGTTCTTGACAGCTTATACAACAAAACTTTGTGAAGTAATTGGGCAATCTATCACCCTGAACTAAGTGAAATTACACATTTTTTAAGTCTAAGTTTATGGGCAAAAGCAGAATGCTAATTAAGTTGTTTATTTATGAGAAAACATTTTGAAAGATCCAAATAGCAAATCAATTGTATTAATATTTTATATTTCTTTCTTTAATATTTAGCACTGAACTGCAATAAGCAAAATTAGTTTCATTATTTTGTCTTCTGCTCAAGTGCACTAATCACTTGATCATGACAAGTATGTATCTGAATATCATTTGTAAATCTCAATTATTAATTTTTCTTTAAAGCTGAGTATAAATTCATCTGAATGTGTGAGAAATATAGTGAGAGAAATATGATTGTGACAAAATGTTCTCATTATGGGAGGATATGCTGCTTCATTTATTATAGTCAATAGAATAACAATAGGGGTGAAAGAAAAATTCACAAGTTGTTATGTTTCACTCAAACTCTGGGGCATCTCTCTTTAGATTATCTCTTTTGATGAGAAAGCATGAGTTCACCCTCCTTGAAGTCAGGAAACATATGATATTTAACTCAATCCCTCACAATATCTAACCTATGCCTTGTAAATTAAGTTAAAACATAAATTATATATTAGTTTAATTGGATCTATAATTATTTATGAGTTTACATAGTTCTATAATAATCCAGACTATTAATTAGCCAGCTAGAATCTTGAGACAAGACTATAGGAGAAGATATCAGAGTTATCAGTGGAATTGCAAGTTCAGCTCTCAGGCATAATTCAGATCGTGTATACATGATTTGAGATTTTTTTCAGCATCCCTTTATTTTTTTTTGTTATTACCTCAAAACTATTTTTTCCACAGTACAGCATGGGTACTCAGTTATACATACATATATACATAATTTTTTCTCCCATTGTCATGCTCCGTTTTAAGTATCTAGACATAGTTCTCAGTGCTACATAGCAGGATCTCATTGTCAATCTATTCCAAAAGCAATAGTTTGTATCCCTTAACCCCAAGCTCCCAATCCAACCCACTCCCTCCCCCTACCTCTTGGCAATGATAAGTCTATTCTCCAAGTCCATGATTTTCTTTTCTGTTGAAAGGTTCATTTGTGCCATATATTAGATTCCAGGTATGTGATATCGTATGGTATTTGTCTTTCTCTTTCTGACTTACTTCATTCAGTGTGAGAGGTTCTAGTTCCATCCATGTTGCTGCAAGTGGCATGATTTTGTTATTTTTTATGGCAGAGTACTATTTCATTGTGTATATATACCACATCTTCTTAATGCATTCATCTGTCGATGGACATTTGGGTTGTCTCCATGTCTTGGTTATTGTGAATACTGCTTCAGTGAACATACAGGTGCATGTGTCCTTTTCAAGGAAAGTTTTGTCTGGATATATGCCCAAGAGTGGGATTTCTGGGTCATATGGTAATTCTATGTATAGATTTCTAAGGTACCTCCATACTAATCTCTATAGTGGTTGTACCAGCTTACATTCCCACCAATAGTGCAGGAGTATTCCCTTTACCCCACACCTTCTCCAGCACTTGTTATTTGTGTACATATTAATGACAGCCATTCTGACTAGTGTGAGGTGGTATCTCGTGGTAGTTCTGATTTGCATTTCCCTAATAATCAGGGATGTTGAGCATTTTTTCATGTGCTTGTTGGCCATCTGTACATCTTCTTTGGAGAAATGTCTATTCCGGTCTTTTGTCCATGTTTCAATTGGGTTGTTGGCTTTTTTGCTGTTGAGTGGTATAAGTTGCTTGTATATTTCTAGAGCCCTTGTCAGTTTCATAATTTAAAACTATTTTCTCCCATTCTGTAAGTTGTCTTTTTTTTTCTTTTTGACTTCCTTTGCTATGCAAAATGTTCCCAGATTGCTTAGGTCGCATTGGTTTATGTTTGCTTTTATTTCTGTTGCTTTGGGAGAGTGACCTGAAAAAACATTTGTAAGGTTGATGTCAGAGAATATTTTGCCTATGTTCTCTTTCAGTTTGATTGTGTCTTGGCTTATATTTAGGTTTTTCAGCCATTTTGAGTTTATTTTTGTGCATGGTGTGATGCTGTGTCCTAGTTTCATTGATTTGCATGCAGCTGTCCAGGTTTCCCAGCAATTCTATATGCCAAGAACTATAAAGCATTAGTCAAGGAAATTAAAGAAGATGTAAAGAAATGGAAAGATAGTCCATGCTCCTGGGTTGGAAAAATTAATATTATAAAAATGGCCATACTACCCAAAGCAATCTACAGATTCAATGCAATCCCTAACAAACTACCCATGATATTTTTCACAGAACTAGAACAAACAATCCAAAAATTCATATGGAACCACAAAAAAAAAAAAAAAAAAAACAGAATTTCCAAAGCAATCCTGAGAAACAAAAACCAAGCAGGAGGCATAACTCTTCCAGATCTCAAGCAATATTACAAAGCCACAATCATCAAGACAGTATGGTACTGGTACCAAAACAGACATACAGACCAATGGAACATAATAGAGAACTCAGAAATAAACCCAGACACCTATGGCCAATTAATCTTTGACAAAGTAGGCAAGAACATAAAATGGGAAAAGTCTTTTCAGCAAGAATTGCTGGGAAACCTGGACAGAATCCCTTTAAATAGTGTTTTTTACTTTAAATATCTGAATCATCAACAATTGATCATGCTGTCTCGTGTGTCCAGAACTGTCTTTCAATTCTCAGGTTTCAAACATTTCTTTAGGAGAACTTCTATTATCTCTTCAACTAGGTTAGACTCTTTTATGAAATACTATTAATATCATATACTCATTTTAAATAAATACAAATCCTGATAGTACTGAGATAATGATTCATGTGATTTATTTTCTTCAGTAGATCATATGCATTCTGAGCACTCAGATCACTGCTTTCTGGTTTATGACTCTATCCCCAGAGCCAAACACAGTGCCTTGTATCTTGTAACAGATCAATTTACTGAATGAATGAATACATAGAAGAAACAAGCCCTCATATAAGCAGAAGAAGCTAATTTCTATGAGTTATCATATATTTTATAAATAACACCAAGGAAAATGTTCAAAATATAAGAACAGAAACATAAGCCAAATATGTAGTATGATCTGATTTTTATAAAAACTACAAACATAAAATGTTAAAGTACTTCAAGATGTTATTTCTATTTTGTAGTATTATAGTATTAAGCTTTTCACCTTAAAATTTCTCATATATTTTTCCTATTTTAAACTTAATTTTTGTATTTGTAAATTTGTTAAATTAATTTATGGATATAACATCTTTAAAAATCAGAAGAAATTCAGACTTAGAAACATTAAGTAAGAATCCAAAATGAGAGTTCCCATTATGGCAGAGCAGAAATGAATCTGACTAGGAACCATGAGGTTGAGGGTTCAATCCCTGGCCCAGCTCAGTGGGTTAAGGATCGGCTTTGCCATGAGCTGTGGTGTGGGTAGCAGACACGGCTTGGATCTGGCATTGCTGTGGCTGTGGCGTAGGCTGGCAGCTACAGCTCTGATTAGACCCCTAGCCTAGGAACTTCCATATGCCAAAGGACAAAAAGACAAAAAATGTTATTTTATGGATATAACACTTTTAAAAATCAGATAATATTCACAACTCTTATGTAGAATAAACAGCAGTCCAGATATAACTGTTGAATTATTTTATTTACCTACAAATTTATGGTTAATACTGGTAATTCATTATTTTTAATTTTAGATAATTATTGAATTAACACTGTGTGTGGAAATATACCGAGTCCTTTCAGAAACAAAATTACAAAGTCAGAATTGTGATTCTCTTTCTAAGAAGCAAATCAGTTTTTGTTTTGGGCTTTAAATATCCCATTTTTTATTGATAAGAAAGCTGAATTTATGGCCTGTAAACAAAGCAAATATCCATTGAAAGGGTTAGAAAATACAAGAATAAGTTGAACTTACCAAATCAGTTAAATTTGACTCTTTTCTCTTTTCCACTGAATAAGTGACAAGATTATCATATTAGTTACATATATGTATGTACATATTTAAGAATAACTGTCAAAATGTTTTAATTTAAAATCATTATCCTGCATTATCCTTCAGAAATGTAAATATCTACAATTATACAGCAGTCAAAATTATTAAAAAATATTTTAGAAGATTGAGCAAAGTCACAAAGTATGATTAGGGCATGAAAGAGTTCATAAAGTCGATTTACAGCTAATCAACTATGTACAAAATGAACATAAAATGTAATCATTTATTTTTATTTTTCCATATTAAATCATTTCTTCCATGTTTCCTACAAAAGTATCAATATTGTTTTTTAAATGTTATCATTTTTTCCCATTTTTATTAACTTTACTTTGTACCTATCACTGAATATTTAACCATGTTTGCCAGTAGAACTGTAAAGTACTGCCTCTAATAATTAATTATATCAGGTAATTTACATTGTTTCCTTGTGAGTACTCTCTTGGATCTGTCATTTTGTTTCAATCTAATCCATTTTTTCTCTACGCCTACTATGTAGATATAAATCTGGGTATTATTTTCACAATCATTGTGGGATCATTCTACTTTTTTCATTTCCCTATTTTCTGGAGCCTATGTTGTATCTGATAATTCATGACCTCATTTTTATAGAGGAGATATTCCAAAAAATTTCAGATGAAAGAAACACAGAGGTACCTTTGAGATTTTGCTGCCTACATATTCATGTTAAAAAAAAAAGTTATTAGGGTATATTTCACTCACAAAGTTGTGTTGTTTCAGGTGGACAGCAAAGTCAATGAATCAGTGATGCATATACATATATCCATCCCTTTTCAGACTCTTCTCCCATATAGGTTATTACACAGTATTGAGGAGATTTCCTTGTCCTATATAATAGGTCCTTGTTGGTTATCTATTGTACATATAGTAGTGTATATATGTAAATCCCAAAATCTTAATTTATTCCCCCTTGACATTTTGGTAATCCTAAATTTGTTTTCTATGTCTGTGGGTCTATTTCTGTTTTGTATATAAGTTCATTTGTATCACATTTTAATGTTCTATGTATAAGCACTATCATATGCTATTTGTCTTTGTCTGGCTTACTTCACTAAGTTGTTGCAAATGACATTATTTCATCCTTTCTTATGGCTGAGTAATATTCTATTGTATATATGAACTACATATTCTTTATTCAATATTCTGTCAATGGACATGTAGGTTGCTTCCCTTTCTTGGCTATTGTAAACTGTGCTGCGAATGAACATTGTGATCTATGTATGTTTTGCAATTATGGTTTTTCTCCAGATAAATGCTTAGGAGTGGGATTTCTGGGTCATACTGTAGTTCTATATGTAGTTTTTAAGGAATCTCCATACCATTCTCCATAGTGATTTACCAATTTACATTCCCACCAACAGTGTAAGAGGTTTCCCTTTTCCCCACACCCTCTCCAGCATTTATTTTTTGTAAGCTTTTTGATGATGACCATTCTGACTGATATGAGGTGATACCTCATTGTAGTTTTGATTTTCATTTCTCTAATAAGTAGTGATGTTGAGCATCTTTTCTTATGCCTTTTGAGCATCTGTCTGTCTTCTTTGGAGAAATGTCTATTTAGATATTTTGACCAGTTTTTGATTTTTTTTTTTTATTGACGTAAAGCTTCATGAGGTGTTTGTTTATTTTGGAGATTAATCCCTTGTCAGTTGCTTTTTTTGCAAAGATTTTCTCCTATTCTGTCAGTTGTCTTTTTATTTTGTTAATGGTTTCTTTTGCTATGCTAAAGCTTTTAAGCTTAAGTAGTTTCCATCTGTTTATTTTTGTTTTTATTTTCATTACTCTAGGAGGTGGATCAAAGAAGATATTGTTGTGATTTATGTCAAAAATAGTTCTGCCTATGTTTTCCTGTAAGAGTTTTAGAATATCCAATCTTATGTTTAGGTCTTTAGTCCATTTTGAGTTTATTTTTGTATATGGTGTAAGAGAGGGTTCTAATTTCATTCTTTTATATTTAGCTGTCTTTTTTGCCCAGCTCCACTTATTGGAGAGACTCTCCTTTCTCTATTGTACATTTTTGTCTTCTTTGTCATACAACAATTGGTTTTATGAGCATGAATTTATTTCTGGGTTTTCTATGCTGTTACATTGATCTATATTTCTGTTTTTGTAGCAGTATTATACTGTTTTGATGACTGTAGCTTTATAGCATTGTACGAAGTCTGGGACCTGATTACCCCAGTTCCATTTTTCTTCCTTTTTAGGATTACTTTGGCTATCTGTTTTGTAAATCCCCTTGTATTTTTGTGGCTTTCCATAGAAGAAATGTAGACAATTGTTTTGTAAACCTTCCCGCTCTTTTTGTTCCCACATCTGCTTCCCCTTGTACTAAATGTTATAAATATCTCTCATATACTGAATACTTCTTTTTGTCTATTTATATATTTTTGTTTTATGTGGGGCTTACAAGGAACAGAGAAAGATGCATGTTTAATCTACTGCATAATCAGCAGTATTTTGCCAGAACCTATGCCTTCTCTGTCTTCTCTTTTTCTCTATCACTGTCATTTAAATCAAAGTTCTTAGGAAAGGATTCAACATCAGAATCATGTGGGGAGATTTTTCCTATCTTGTGAGATCTGGACATTATAGTTTTAAATAACTTAGGGTTTTATATACATATGATTAGTAAAATACTACTGATTCTGGTTATTTGTTAGCTGGCTCAGGTCATTAATAATATGACTATGGATTTGTTAGTGGAATTACATTTTAGTCATCGCCACATATCATCTCATCTGATACTCCCAGTAGCACCTGTTTTTCTTGCCTAATACTTAATATTGTTTATCATTTCTTTCTTCATTATACAACCACAGTTTTTTCAATATGATCAAGGAAGGTGGTTCCATCTGCAAGTGTACAATTATGGTTAAACTAAGCCAACTGTGGTCCTCTTCAATGAATTTGGTATCCATGAGTGTGTGCTACAAATCTGGTGAATGAAAGGAGGCAAAATACTTTGAGATTTCTATAGAATATTTTTTTCCTCCCTGGTAAATATAATTGGATAAGATGACACAACAGTTCTTGCTCTTGTCATATAGAATCAACAGTTGTTGGTGTTATAACTGCCATCATGTGATCATGAGGAGAAAACCAATGTACTTGTATAGAAGTTGACCATTAGCCTCCACATCATTACACTATAAACCCCATGAACTTTGGAGCCATCTGATACCAAATTTTTACATGATATAAGTGTCTATACTTTTAAAGCCAAAGTCAGTTGGATATACTATTATTAGAAGCCCCAAATCTCCTACTGATATACTGAACACCCTCATTAATACTTACATAAATAAAATACTCTAAAATATATTTCTTCCAGCCATCTCAATTTAAATCTGGGTTTATTCAACTTGATTTAAATATCCTGGATTGAATTAAAGGGCATAGAAGCTTCTCTTATGTTTCTTAACTATGGCTATTTGATTATTCTTGATAAATTGCAATACCACGTTTATTTAATGTGAGGATATTCAGAAGAAATGAGGTCATTTTACAAAAAGTATCTTTTCTGAATTAATAAGAAGATACCTCTACTATTGCTATTTTTAAAAGTGAAAAATGCCTTAGCTGACATCTGACAACCACTAAAATGTTGGATGTCAATTGCTGTGTGGTGGTTTTGTCACAGTTTTACTTAATTAGCTGTTTTTATCTTATTAAACTTCCTGTCATGCCCAAATACTGAGAAAATTCTGTGCTTGTGAAGAGGTGTTGAATTGCTAAGCTGACTCTATGAACTGCTGAATGTGTGGGTGGGGAATAGGAGGAGAATGGAAAAAATGAAGCACTCACAGGCACCTTGAACTCCTTGAACTCAGGCACCACTCCCGGTGCCAGTCATGCAATAGAAATATTTGAGGATATTCTTAAATGACCTGTAGATTCAGTGGGACATTTGGAAAGTCAGGCTTTTTAATGAGACCCAATCTTGTTATGCTATGCACCCTTTCATCAATAGCAAGCTTTCATCAAATATGTTTTGAATATTCTGTGGAGTAAATAAGTATTTGTTGTTGTGGTTCAGAAGCCTGAGTTTTTGACTTGGGTTGTCATTAACGATCATGTCATTGGATTAACCTACCCCCAATAAGACACTCAATAGGTATGTGATGTTTTGATTTCAGCTCTGTAACAATTTTGCTTTCTAGTAAGTTTCCTTATAGAATGTCCCCAACAAGTTTCTAATGTATTTTTTCCTTCATATAGAAAATATTTTCATGAAGGAATAAGTTTCTCAAGAGCGATGGAAAGTCAATCCTATAAATGATACAAGTAGCTATATCACCCTTCTTCAATAAAAAAATCCATTATACAACTACAGATGTGATAAATTCATTTGAGTAATAAAAAAACCCAAAAATTAAAAAAAAAACCATTCAGTAATATAACTTAATAAGCTTGGTCCATATTTACAGATTGCCTACCCAGAGTCTGATAAAGATAAAGCCACTTCTGGGTGAACCTATAATCTGAGAGGAAAGGTATAGTTTATACCTCTGTAGAACCATCCATCTGCTAGTGATAAGACATATACCAAGAGCATAGATTTATAGAAAGAATTAAATTTGGACTAAAATTTTTAATGGTTTAGCTGAAAATCTATATCCTTAATTCTTCTCTGCTTGTTCTCATATTTATCTCTCCCTGAATAACTTACATATCTGTTCATTAAAGAAACATGAATAATCAACTACTAAGTTCCAGGCATAGTTCTAAGCAGTAGACAAAATCTTACCAGGCCACACTGTGAGAGCTGCCTAAGAGGATGGCAGTCATAAAACAACTAATTGCAGACTTGCTATTTTGAATGGAATGAGACTATTAAAAGAGCACTCTATAATGTGAGACTGGGAAGGCTTCATGAATGAAGATAATTAAGCAGAATCTAAAAAGGAAAGGATGAGACATATTGGTGATATCTCATAAACCTCCATGACTGTTTTTTAGCATCATTGAATGTGAATATTCTTAACCACAATGTAGTCATAGAGTTAGTGAACAAAATGGACTTAATATTCCCTTCAGTTTAACTCTAGACAGGTTTATTCCTAATTACAGGCCCCTGAGCTCCCTTTTCTTAGAGTATTTCTACCTCCCTTGAAATACAGATCTTCTCAGAGTTCCCATCGTGGTGCAGTGGTTAATAAATTCAACTGAGGAACCATGAGGTTAAGGGTTTGATCCCTGGCCTTGCTCAGTGGGTTAAGGATCCAGCATTGCTGTGAGCTGTGGCACAGGTCACAGCTGTGGCTCCGATCCCACGGTGCTGTGGCTCTGGCGTAGGCTGGCGGCTATAGCTCCGATGAGACCCCTAACCTGGGGACCTCTATATGCCACAGTTGCGGCCCTAGAAAAGGCAAAAAGACAAAAAAGAAAATATATATATAGATCTTCTCCAAGTCACTTTCCAGTTTTACAAGCCAGCAATGTCTTTCTCAATGACTTGGGAGTCAACGTTTTGAAATTTAATCAAGAAAGGCAGTGCCCCTATCTCCCAGTCTCTGCAGGAGGGAAGGAGCCCAACTTCTATTAAGTGCCATTTAGCAAATGAGGATGGTCTAATGATACTGACCACCCTTCTCCTAATTATCTGTGGCACTTTTCCTCTAGATTACTCCAGTGCTTAAAAACCTCTCCTGCCTTTTGTTTCAGTGCAGCTGAGTTTATTCTCTCTCCTATTTCAGTAGTCTTGAATAGCATTTCCCTTGCCTATTTGCTCCATTCAGCACGATTTTTCTTTGAAATTACAAGCCTGGGTTGCAAAAAGAGTAGTGTGTTTGAAGTCACAAGACCAAGATGTAAGTCATGTGACCTCAAGGAAAACAGCTAAATTTTCTGTTCCTTAATTAGTACAACTGTAAAAGGAGTGCAAAAATTCCAAACTTATTATGTCATCAGAAGCATTATTTTTCCATTTCTTTACATCTTCTTTAATTTCCTTCATTAATGTTTTATAGTTCTCAGCATATAATCTTTCCCCTCCTTGGTCAGCTGTATTCCCAGGTATTTGATTTTTTGGGGTGTAATTTTGAAAGGTATTGTATTTTTGTATTCCCCTTCTGATATTTCATTCTTAGTATATAGAAATGTGACTGATTTCTGGATGTTAATTTTATATCCTGGACTTGGAAAATAGACTCATGGTTATCAAGGGGGAGGGGGAGGGATCAGGATGTATTGGGAACCTGGGGTTAATAGATGCAGACTATTGCCTTTGGAATAGATAAGCAATGAGACCCTACTGGGAACTGTATCTAGTCACTTATGATGGAGCATGAAAATGTGAGAAAAAAAGAATCTGTACACATATGTATAACTGGATCACCATGCTATATAGTAGAAAATTGACAGAACACTGTAAACCAGCTATAATAAAAAAAAAACATTTTATTAAAAAACATTGTATTAAAAAATAAAAAGAAAGATATTGGAAGAAAAAACAGAAGCATTAAATGAGATCATGTTGTAAAAGCATCTTGTAAATTGTTGTATGATTTGTACATGGGAATTTTATTCTGCCTTTAGCATCTAATATAGATTTGAGAGAGTGGGGGCACAATGGTTGAGCATATGGGCTCTGAAATCAGAGTGACACTTGGTGAGCTTCATAACCTCTCTTTGCCTCAGTTTCTCAAAATGGAAATGATAACAGAATTTCCTAGAGTTGTGAAAAACTAAACAGTCAAGTGTTTAGAATAGTCTATGACGGATAATTAGCATGGGTGAAAATATAACATATATATATACTAGGTCTTCCTTCTACTGGGAAGTACCTTGTGGCTTCTCAGTGTTTTTTATTTAAACACAAAGCTTTATTGTAAGCCACTCTCCCTGATAACCTAAGGTCAAGTCCAGATGATGTTTTAAACAACTTTATTCAGGTATATTTGATCTACAATAAACTGCATATATCTAAAATGCATTATTCAATGATTTTATATATATATAAACACATATATATACATTCTTTAAATCACCAAATCACATTATTTTATGTATTTTATTATTAAAAGAGTAGAATTCTGTGGGCCTCAGATAATACTTTTGCATAACCCTGGACTTCTTTTATTCTTGCTTTCCCCCACTCAACTCCAGAAATTTTAATCAGAGTCCTTTTATCCTTGAGATCAACTCACATGCTACTTCTTCAGAGAAGCCCTGCCTAACACCCCAGACTTAAACATCCAGTCACATAGCTCCCCAAATGTTTCATTCATATGATTTCTCAGAGTCTTGAACTTATATAATTAATATTACATGACTGTTTCATTCTCCCTGACTGGTCTGGAAGTTACATGGTAAATATTGTATTACTAGAGCTGAGGATATAACCTTTTGCACCTAATTGAAAATATAGCCTTTTGAGTCTAATATTTTCCTGTTAACCATGTTTATAATATTTTAGCCATGCAAAGCTTTTTAAGCTTTATAAAGTGAACTGTGTCAGCCTTCCCTATGGAGATACATTGATGTCTTCAGGCCAAACTCTTCCCCAGATATGTATGCATAGCCTCATCCAGGAGGCTCTTTACACAACCTCCCAGGCTCCAATCTGGGCCACAGTGGGAAGTACTCTGCAGGGCTCCCCACTGAAGTGGACAATTGTCTTGATATGCCGGGGTCTGCTGAACAGTCTCCTAGGACATGGAGTTCTAGAGTTAAAATCAAGATAGCCTTGGGCAAACCAGTACTACTCCCCACCCAAACTCTCCCAGAGGCAATAATCTCAGCAGATCTTTTCCAGGAGTGGAAGCCTGGTTGAAGTTGGGAATGGAAAGAACACAAGATTCAAACAGATCAGGTCACTATCTTCCCTGAAGTATGTGCATATACCACTTAGCCTGGCACAAAATAAACATTTAAAAAATATCTGCTGAACAAATGGATAAATCTGATTTTTCATATAAGGTAGATATAAGATCCACAAAACCCCAAAAGTTCTTGGGAAATTATCATGCACCTCATTATTGACACCACCAACAGCATACGGGATTCATAGAATTCAGGGCAATGGATATTATTTTCCCTATAAGAAAAACTCCAACAGAAGTATTAGGAAGAGATTTAATTAATATTAAGCAATCCATTCACCAACACATTTGGAAATTATATATAGAAAACATTTTCTATTGAACAAAATTTTCCCATTCCTCATCCCCCTCCCCTCATCTTCTGGCAATCACTATTCATAGAAATAGTTCTGGGAGTTTGACTGTTTTACATATCTAGAAACATGAGGTATATAAAATAGTATCTGTCCTTTTGTTATTGACTTATTTCACTTAGCAAAACATCTCCAAGTCCATCTTTGTTGCTCAATGTTCTAAATTTACAGTCATACAAGATAAATGAACTCCAAAGATCTGCTGTAGAACATAGTGCTTACAGTTAAAACAGTCTTGTCTACCTAAAAACTGGTTAAGAGGGTAGATCTCACCTTCAAGCCACCAAAAAATAAACAAATAAATAAAGATGAGGGACACGTGTATCTTTTGGAAGTGATGGATATGGACATGTTTATTACCCTGATTTTGGTGATGAAATCACAAGTATATGCATGTGTCCAAACTCATTATATATGTGAATTTTATGTGTATTAAATATATCTCCATAAAGCTGAAAAAATGAAAGAAAACCTTCTTGACCTCAAAGTTTAAAATCTATTTTTCACTCTGTCACTACACAGGTAGAAACTTTACTATCTGGACCCCAAATCTTATCTTCTCACCTGAACAGACACTTCCACCGTTAAACTTCCTTCATTCACCTACCTGTTGTGCCTTAGGACATTTGTCCTAAATTCTTTGGCTTTTTCCAAACCCAAACAGTGTGCTCTATACTCATGAATTCAAAATTTCATACTTGTCTCCAATCTATTCTGTACTCTAACTTTTTGTTTTTCTTCTTAGTTACTGCAAATTCAGATTTACTATTTGGTAAGTATACCGACAGGGATGTACCAATTGTTGATAACTGTCACCTGTTTATATTGGCCTTCAGCTGTACTAATTGTTAAATATTTGCAATAATAACAGTGATGCTACAGTGGCTGACATTTCACAATCTCTCTGCCTCCTCCTCCTGCTGTCATATTATAAAATTCAAATCCATCTGGGATAGGCAAATCACTAATATAATGTTCACTAATATATGAGCAATTGATTAAACTTTTTTTTGTCTTTGACAAGAGAGGTACACCAAAAACAAGTTATTGAGATGGGAATAGGCTGAAGTCAAAATAATTGGAAGGGGAAGAAAAGCCAAAAAAAAAGTCATTATCTTTGTATTCCTTATGTCTTGTGATGTGTCTGACAAATCATAAATACTCAAAGACTTGAATGAATACATGAATCACTAAATGAATGCATGAATAAATAAATAAAACTTGCCCAAAATAAATTTTGTCGCACTCATATTTGTATGTAGGGTTATCTCAGAGATAATATGTAATTGTTCCATTTCTTTAGAGATACATCTTTATAGAAACATTTTTGGTCCTCATTTTAATTCACATATTAATTCCTATTTTTTTGGATTTCTTCCTACCACATATCTAGTGAGAAATTGCCAAAAACTTCTGCTTTCCTGATCCTCACTCATGCTAATTTACTATTCAGTAATTTTGACCTCATTATTTAAATTTTTTCTCTATTCCCCATTCTCTTCCTCTCTTCTTTTCTTTCCCTTTCCTTCCTAAACAGTTAAGTCTTAAAGAAGGTGAGATGAAGCCACAACAGCTCAGAGTAGTGTGAAGGAGGTGGGGGCAAGCATTTGGGATTGGCAATAGGAAATTGATTATGTACTAGTACAGTGTGCCAATAAGTAAGTAAATTGGGGATAATATGAGCCAAATTTCTCTCTGTTGAAGGAAGTTACAAATATGGAAAAGGGAAAAAAATATAATATACCACTAGAAACAGGGTGTTGGATTTAAATTAGAAATGTCAGAGTAAACTTACATGTACACATATATATCACATATATATATAGAGAGGGGGGATGGATGGATGGATAGATAGATAGATAGATAGAAAATAGATAGATGAGGAGTTTCCATCTTGACTCAGCAGTAATTAACCCAATTAATATCCACAAAGAGGTGGGTTTGATCCCTGGCCTCAGTCAGTGGGTTAAGGATCTGGTGTTGCTGTGAGCTATGGTTAGGTTGCAGACATGGCTTAGACCCTGCCTTGCTCTGGTTGTGGCATTGGCTGACAGCTGCATCTCTGATTCAATCCCTAGCCTGGAACTTCATATGCCATGGTGTGGCCCTGAAAATAGACCCCCCAAAAAATATAAAGATGAGTGTATGTTTATACATAGACACTCTGGCTCTGTAAATCAAATGACTTATGTGCAGTGATATCCCCAAATCAATAAGCACATCTAGCCCTAGATACTTTTTTTTTCTAAATGTTATGATCTACTTAAAAGGAACCAATGCTTTTGTAGAAATTGCTGATTCAAAATATAGGATAAGTAAAATAGAAAATGACCCCAAAACATCTTATTGTGCCAGAAAATAATTGTTGTGAGGATGACTAAAGACACAGGAACCAGAATGAAACAGCTCCTACTAGACAAATCTAAAACATTTTGACATCAAAATAAACAATTATAACTCACAGAATAAAATTGGAATCCATGATTCTGCACAGATACAAATATATAAGTGTATTAACATTCTGGTGAGAAATCAGATATTTGCATATTTTCAATATTCAATATATTTCACACAAAACGTTTATAATTTCAAATGGAAAATGAGTAGCTTTATAGTAGATAAGATTAACAGATTCTTAGATTAATAGTCAAAGTTAATATCACCAATAATAAAACACACTTCAATTGTGTGAAACATGGTAAGACTTTAAAAAAAAAGAACACAGCATCACTCTAGTACTATTCCCATCAGGGATGTATAATCTGAACATAATTGTGAAATATTACCAAGCTGAAGGATATTCTACAAAATAGGCTCTACCTTTTAAAAGTTTCGGTGATATAAAATTCAAGAAAAGACTGAAGAAAACTGTCCCAGATTGAAGGAGACTAAAGGAACATGGCAAAATGCGATGTTTAAATGAATGATTATGCTAAAAAGGACATTGTTGTGCAAACCAGAAAAACTTGAATGAGGTCTAAAGTATATCTGGTGAGAGTATATCAATGTTAATGTGCTGACTTTTATGTTTGTACTTGGTAATATAAGTGAATGCCTTTGTTTATAGGAAATAGGCATTAGATTATTCTAATGTAATTGAGTTATATGGCAATTTATGCACAAATTGTTCAAGAAATGAAGTCTTCCTTGTATGTACATTTCTGAAAGTTTAAGATTTTGCCACACTTAAGAAAAACATATTTTAAAAGAAACATTTGCAGGTGCTCCTCTTTCTTGTCTGTCCTGAGTTGACAGGTTGTCTCCAGACCATTCTCTGTTATCCCTCCTTCCCCATTCCCAATAACACTCATAGCCATTTAACTCAGTATACAATTTTTTAAATAAAACTGAAATAAACAGCACTGGAATGGAGAAGGCTGATTTCACAGAAGCATGATATGACAAAACTCAAGATTAGATCAAATGGACATTGTAATCTCAGAAAAATTTCTTCTACCAAATGCAATTGAAAGAATTTTCTTTTAAATATTGCTGACCTGGCTGCCTATGAATCCCAGTACTATGAGCTTCTCCTTGGACCACCTATTTTTTCTAGCTGCTCTCATCTTTTCAATGCATGCATGTCTTTGTGTATATCTCCATACTAGCAAGCCAAATCCAAACCTATTATGGACACCCAGGGTGCTCCATTATTACAACCAAATAGCCCCACTTATGTGTATTCCTGCATATTTCCATTCCACAAAAGAATGTTGTAGTAAGCTTCCCAAATAAGAGTAACTTCCATCTGCTCTCCACTTAATATTGACTGTAAAATGCAATGACATGTAATAACAGTGTTGCCAAATTAAATTAATGTTAAGAGAGCAGATCTTGGGAGTTCCCATTGTGGCTCAGTAGTAACAAACATGACCATTATCCATAAGGATGTGGGTTTGATCCTTGGCCTTTCTCAGTGGGTTAAGTATACAGCATTGCCATGACCTGTGATGTCAGTAACATGTGGCTCAGATCCTGCATTGCCATGGCTGTTGCATAGGCTAGCAGTTGTAGATCTTATAGAGATTAAACTCCTAGCCTGGGAGTTTCCATCATATACCACAGGAGTGGCCCTAAAAAAACAAGGAAAATTTAAAAAGAGAGATTAGATCATAAAAGTTCTCATCATGAGAAATAAATTAGGAATGGGATCAAATGTGGAAGAGGAGTAAGACATGGTGCTCACCTTCTTCCACAAACACATCAAAAATAAAAAATCTACATGTAGAAGGTTTTACACAAAACACCTACTGAGCACTGGCAGAAGACCTTAAACCTCCAAAACGAGCAAGAAGCACTTCACATAAAAACTTCATAGAACAAAAAGGAAAAAAGAGAGAGAGAGAAAGTAATCAGGACAGGACAAGCACCACTGAAAGAAAGCTGGGAAAGAGGAAAGGAATCCACACCCGGGGAAAGCACTTAACTGACAGGGAGATCAGCCAAAATGGAGGGACCTCAAAGCCACAGAGAAAAGTGTGATAGCTAGACTGAGGAGGGCAAAGCAGAAACAGAGTTGCAAAAATCATTGGTACCACCATCCCTGGACACCACAGACTTAGAGGTTTGGGCAGAGGCTAGGCCCTGAGATTCAGGCTCTGGAGGTCAGTATCTGACAGAGAACTATGGTTGGCAGTGTGGAAACAGCAAGGGAGAGGACTATGCTTGGCAGTGAGGGAGCTAGGGAGTGGTGTACCAAGGGCTGGGGAGCAGAGCTCCACAGCTGAAAGAACCTGAGAGGAGGTCTTGGCCCACAGGAGAAGCAATGTGCCAATGTTGGGGAGGGCAAGAGAAGTAAGGATGGAACATCATAGGAATATCTTCTGCTGTGCACACTGCAGATTTTCAGAAGGTGAGGTCAGGAGGTGCCACTTGCACATGCTACAGGCAATGGCCCCTCTTGAAATAGCTACAGGCGGTGAGTGACACCTCTTGCATGGGCTAAGCAGGATGGGGGGCTTCTTGGTGCTTCTTGGATGGTCTATAGGCAGTGGGGGCAAAACACAATAGTTATCTCTGACTCCAGAGGGGGCATGGTCCACTGTCACTATAGGTCCATGAGCAGGCATCACCTGAAGGCCCAAGCTCCTCAGAGGTCAGCACAGAGTAGGGCACTGCAACTGAGCACCACCCATTGTTGCTTTCACTCCGCTGGGAATGCACACATTCCTATTGCCACTGCCACTGCCAAATGCTCCAGGCACCAGCAAGAGGCTAATTGCCACTTCCTAGGGCCATACAAATAGGAGTAGCAAATGCCACCTTCCAGTGGGTCTTTGTTACTTTCAAGGCCCCAGCAACCAGGCATCAGCTATTAGCACTGCCCATTGCCTCCATCTCCCAGGAAGGGGAGATATCAAGGGGATAACAGCCTGCTACACTGAGAAAGAGACAGTAAGCATCCAATCTTCACACCAAAAATAAAAAATTAGCCCTCACAAAATACCCAGGTATGTTCTTGCATTCATAGCTCTCTAAGAATGCAGTAGTTAGTTTCCATAAAATCACAGAATAAGAAAAATATAAGTGAAATGAAGATGCTCAGGAACCATTCCCAGTTAAAAGAACAGAAGAATTCCCCTGAAGGAGCAAACAATGAAAGAGGACTCTGCAGTCTAACAGACATCTAGTTTAAAAAGCAAATAATGAAAATACTGAAGGAATTAAGGTTGAATATGAAGGAATTAAGAGCAGATACGAATAGTGATGAAGATTACTTTAGAAATGAAATAGAAAATATAAGAAGAATCCAAGAAAAATTAGAAAATTCATCTGCAGAGACACAAATGAGTTAAAGGCACTGAAGAGCAGGATGAATAATGCAGAGAAACAAATTAGTGACTTGGAAGATAGAATAATGGAAATCATCCAAGCAGGACAGTAGACAGAAAACCAAATGAAAAAAAAAATTGAGAGAAATACAAGATACAAGGGAAAATACAAATCAGGCCAATCAGCACATAATAGGGATTCCAGATGGAGAAGAAAAAAATATATATTTGAATAAATTATGGTTGAAATCTTTCCAAATCTAAAGGAAACAAATAAAAAGATGGAGGGAATTCAGAGAGCCCCAAACAAGTTGAACCCAAACAGGCCCACACCAAGACACACTGAAATAAAAATGACAAAAATTAAAGATGAAGAGAGGATTCTAACGGCAGCAAGAGAAAAATCAATGACACTAAAAGCTGGTTCTTTGAAAAGATCAACAAAATTGATAAACCCTTAGCCAGACTTATCAAGAAAAAACGAGAGGACTCAATAACATTAGAAATGAAAATGGAGAAGTAAAAAAGGACATCACAGAAATACAATGGATCATAAGAGACTACTATATGCAAGTATACACCTATAAAATGGAAAACCCAGAAGAAATGGACAAATTCTTAGCAAAGTACAATCTTCCAAGAATAAAACCAAGATGAAATAGAAAAGATGAACAGACCGATCACAAGAATTGAAATTGAAACTGTGATTTAAAAACTTCCAATAAACAAAAGACAAGGACCAGATGGCTTCACAGGTGAATTCTATCAAGCATTTAGAGAAGACCTAACACCTATCCTTCTGAAACTTCCAAAAAAAACACAAAGGAAAGGACACTCCCAAACTCATTCTATGAAGCCACCATCACCCGGATACCAAAACCAGACAAAGTGACCACAAAAAAAAAGAAAATTACAGGCCAATTTCACTGATGAACATAGATGCAAAAATCCTCAACAAAATAGTAGCAAAACACATCAAAAATATATTAAAAGGATTGTACATCATGATCAACTAGGATTTATCCCAGGGATGCAATGATGCTTTAGTATCCTCAAATCAATTGGTATGATACACCACATTAAAAAACTGAAGAATAAAAACCATATGGTCCTGTCAATAGATGAAAAAAAATCCTTTCACAAAAATCCTACACACATTTCTGATAAAAAAAAAAAAAACTTCAGAAAGTGGGCATAGAGGGAAACTACCTCAATATAATAAAGGCCATATGTGACAAACCCACAGCTAACACCATTCTCAATGGTGAAAAGCTGAAAGAATTCCCACTGAGATCAGGATGAACAAGACAAGGATGTCCACTCTCACCACTTCTATTCAACATAGTTTTGGAAGTCCTAGCCACAGCAATCAGAGAAAAGAAGAGAAATAAAAGGAATCCAAATTGTAAAGGAAGAAGTAAAACTATCGCTATTTGCAGATGACATGATACTATATCTTGAGAATCCTAAAGACTCTACCAGAAAACTGTTAGAGCTCATCCACGAATTTGGCAAAGTCACAGGATACAAAATTAACACACAGAAATTGATGGTATCTCTATATACTAAAAATGCAAGATCAGAAACAGAAATTAGGGAAGCAATCCTGTTTACCATCACATCCGAAAGAATAAATTACCTAGGAGTAAACCTACCTAAAGAGACAAAAAGACCTGTACTCTGAAAACTATAAGACACTGATGAATGATATCAAAGATGACACAAACAGAAGGAAAGAAATACCATGCTCTAGGAGTAGAAGAGTTAATATTATCAAAATGACTATACTACCCAAGGCAATCTACAGATTCAATGCATTCCCTATCAAATTACCAAGGATGTTTCTCACAGAACACAAACAAAATATTTTAATCTTTGTTTGGAAGCACAAAAGACCCAGAATAGCCAAAGACATCCTGAGAAAGAAAAATGGAGCTGGAGGAATCAGGCTCCCTGACTTCAGACTATACTACAAAGCATCAATCATCAGAACCACATGGTACTGGCACAAAGACAGAAATGTAGATCAGTGGAACAGGATAGAAAGCCCAGAATTAAACCCACGCACCTACAGCCAACTCAATCTTTGAAAAAGGTAGCAAGAATATAAAATGGGAAAAAGACAGTATTTTCAACAAATATTTCTGGGAAAACAGAACAGATGCATGCAAATCAATGATAAACTAAAAATGGACAAATGACTTAAATATGAGACAAGCCACCGTCATACTCCTGGAAGAGAAAACAGGCAAAACATTCTCTGACATCAACCTTACAAATGTTTTCTCAGGTCATTCTCCCAAAGCAACAGAAATAAAAAGCAGAAATAAACCATTGGGACATAGTCAAACTGACAAGCTTTTGCACAGCAAAGGAAATAAAAAAAAAAAAAGACAACTTACAGAATGGGAGAAAATAGTTTCAAATGATGCAACTGACAAGGGCTTAATCTCTAAACTATACAAATAACAACTCAACAGCAAAAAAGCTAACAACCCAATTGAAAAATGGGCAAAAGACCTGACATTTCTCCAAAGAAGATGTACAGATAGCCAACAAGCACATGAAAAAATGCTCAACATCCCTGATTATTAGAGAAATGCAAATCAGAACTACCATGAGATACCACCTCACACCAGTCAGAATGGCCATCATTAATACGTCCACAAGGAACAAATGCTGGATGGGGTGTGGAGAAAAGGAAACGCTCCTGTGCTGTTGGTGGGAATGTGAGCTGGTACAACCACTATGGAGAACAGAATGGAGGTACCTTAGAAAACTATACATAGAACTACCATTATGACCCAGCAATCCCACTCTTGGGCATATATCTGGACAAAACTTTCCTTGAAAAAGACACGTGCACCTGCATGTTCATTGCAGCTCTATTCACAATAGCCAAGACATGGAAACAACCCAAATGTTCATCGACAGATGAATGCATCAAGAAGATGTGTGTATGTATACACGGTGGAATAGTACTCAGCCATGAAAAAGAATGAAATAATGCCATTTGCAGCAACATGGATGGAACTAGAGACTCTCATACTGAGTGAAGTCAGAAAGAGAAAGACAAATACCATATGATATCACTTATATCTGGAATCTAATATACAGCACAAAGGAACCTTTCCACACAAAAGAAAATCATGGACTTGGAAAATGGACTTGTGGTTGCCAAGGGGGAGAGGGAGGGAGTGGGTTGGATTGTGAGCTTGGGGTTAATAGATACAGACTATTGCCTTTGGAATGGATTAGCAATGAGATCCTGGTGGGTAGCACTGGGAACTCTGTCTAGTCACTTATGATGGATCATGATGATTTGAGAAAAAACAATGTATACATGTATGTATAACTGGGTCGCCACACTGTGCAGTAGGAAAAGAATATATTGGCGAAATTAAAAAAAAGTAAAGGAATGTATCTGTATTTAGGACTTTGTTGTACAGCAGAAATTGACACAACATTGTAAATCAACTCTAATAAAAACAATAAAAGAAAATAAAAGAAAAATCTTTAGTCAATTGATGATAGTAAACATGAAATTGGAAATTCATTTCCTCAGTTCTGTACCCTGCAATATCATTTGTTCTCTGTGATTCAGGTTTCTTATTACTTTAACCTGATTTCCAATGTGTCCCAGGTGTAATTGCCCTGTTTTGGCTCCTACCAGCTGAAGCTGAACTTCAGCAGTTTTCCAAAAACAATTCTACATCATCACCTTTTCCGTTCAGGGGCCTCTTTTTCATTTGTATGCAAAGCTTTTACAAGGAAACTGTAATATAGGGTATCATCCAAATGTCATACTTTTTTAAATAGCTATAGTATATTTGATTCATAGCTACTTCAGCAAACTGTCATAGTCATTATTGTTGTAAGTTACGGCACATATACTCTTTTGCTTTTCATATGCCCTGTGTTAATTGCAAATTTTAGGAGACTTTAGTGATATATCTTGAACAAAATCAGAAATGCATTTACATTTTTCATTCTTTAATTATTCAAAACTGTATATAACAGAGATTATGTCTCAACACTGCCAAGGTAATCAGACTAATTCTTAAAAATTAATTTTAACAAAAGTTAGGCAAATGTTATTCTAACAAATTTAATGTCAAATGCACATTGTCCAAAACATTTCATGTACTAATGCTAGGAATAAAGCTAAATATCTGAAATGTCTGCCTATAAAAAACATTGATCTAAAGTTTAGAGAAATATCTGTATTCACAAGAGACATAGCCTCATTAATTAGATGGCATGCATGTTTACATTTCATTAACTGAAAAGGTAAAAGTTCAGCAACTAGCAAACCCAGAGATGAATTAATTCACATACCAAATGATCTATGGGTAAGTCTTCGAAAAATCTGATTGATTATTTTTAATTGTCTCACCTTGCCTACTTGATTTATAAGCAACATCACAAATTCACTGAATAGAGAGATTGATCTGGAGAGCTAAATCTTTATATGTGTTCAGACCAAAGAATATCCATTCTTCACTATGTTCTGGAGATCTACAGTGCAGCATATTGACTATACTTAACAATATAAAGTTGTATACTTGAAAGTTACAATGACAATGGAACTTTCTTTTCTCACCATGAAAAGAACAACAAAATGGTAATTATGTGAGATAAATGATGTGTTAACTAACATTACAGTGGTGAACATTTTGCAACATACACATGTACCAGATCATCACACTGTATACCTAAAACTTACATAATGTTATGTCAATTAAATCTCAATAAAGCTGGGGAAAAAAGGACATCCCTTCTATATAATCTGTGGTTCCTGAATGTAAATTATTTCCAGAATTTAAATTGATAAATACTTTAATTTTGGTATTTCAATTTCATTAATTAAAAAAATATTGAGATATAATTGACATATAACACATCAGTTTTGGGTGTTAAATATAATGAGTCAATATTTGTAAATATGCAAAATGATAAATACAGTAAGTTTAGTTAAGTTCCACTACCACACATAGAAATAATTTTTTATTTTTTACATTTTTATTATACTTGATTTACATGTTCCGTCAATTTCTGCTGCACAGCAAACTGACCCAGTTATATGTATATATAGTTTGCATCTATTCACCCCAGATTCCCAGTCTATCCCTCCCCTCTTGCCAACCACAAGTCTGTTCTCCAAGTCTATGTGTTTCTTTCTTCTGTAGATAGGTTCATTTGTGCCATAAATAAGATTCCAGATATATATGTGATATCATATGGTATATGTATTTCTCTTTCTGACTAACTTCACTTAGTATGAGAGTCTTTAGTTCCACTCATTGCTGCAAATGTCATTATTTTCTTTTTATTACTGAGTAGTTTTCCATTGTGTACATGTACCACACCTTCTTAATGCATTCATCTGTGGATGGACATTTGGGTTGTTTCCATGTCTTGACTATTGTGAATAGAGCTGCAATGAATATGTGGGTGCATGTGTCTTTTTCAAGGAAAGCTTTGTCTGAAGAGATGCCCAAGAGTGGGATTCCTGGGGCATATGTTAATTCTATGTATGGTTTTCTAAGGTACATCCATCTGTATGTCCTCTTTAGGTCTCCTGGGCATTTTCCAATTGGGTTTTTTTTGGTGCTGTTGAGTTGTATGAATTATTTGTTTATTTTGGAGATTAAGCTCTTGACAGTTGCATCGTTTGAAACTATCTTCTCCCATTCGGTTGGTTAGCTTTTTTTAAAATTTTTCATTGACTATATTTATTTATTCTGTATATAATGACTTTTGTTTCCATTATAGCTGATTTACAGTGTTTTATCAATTTCCTACTGCACAGTGTGGTGACCCAGTTATACATACATGTATACATTGTTTTTTCTCAAATCATCATGATCCATCATAAGTGACTAGACAGAGTTCCCAGTGCTACCCACCAGGATCTCATTGCTAATCCATTCCAAAGGCAATAGTCTGTATCTATTAACCCCAAGCTCACAATCCAACCCACTCCCTCCCTCTCCCCCTTGGCAACCACAAGTCCATTTTCCAAGTCCATGATTTTCTTTTGTGTGGAAAGGTTCCTTTGTGCTGTATATTAGATTCCAGATATAAGTGATATCATATGGTATTTGTCTTTCTCTTTCTGACTTCACTCAGTATGAGAGTCTCTAGTTCCATCCATGTTGCTGCAAATGGCATTATTTCATTCTTTTTCATGGCTGAGTACTATTCCATCGTGTATACATACACACATCTTCTTGATGCATTCATCTGTCGATGAACATTTGGGTTGTTTCCATGTCTTGGCTATTGTGAATAGAGCTGCAATGAACATGCAGGTGCACGTGTCTTTTTCAAGGAAAGTTTTGTCCAGATATATGCCCAAGAGTGGGATTGCTGGGTCATAATGGTAGTTCTATGTATAGTTTTCTAAGGTACCTCCATTCTGTTCTCCATAGTGGTTGTACCAGCTCACATTCCCACCAACAGCACAGGAGCGTTTCCTTTTCTCCACACCCCATCCAGCATTTGTTCCTTGTGGACGTATTAATGATGGCCATTCTGACTGGTGTGAGGTGGTATCTCATGGTAGTTCTGATTTGCATTTCTCTAATAATAAGGGATGTTGAGCATTTTTTCATGTGCTTGTTGGCTATCTGTACATCTTCTTTGGAGAAATGTCAGGTCTTTTGCCCATTTTTCAATTGGGTTGTTAGCTTTTTTGCTGTTGAGTTGTTATTTGTATAGTTTAGAGATTAAGCCCTTGTCAGTTGCATCATTTGAAACTATTTTCTCCCATTCTGTAAGTTGTCTTTTTTTTTTTTTTTTTATTTCCTTTGCTGTGCAAAAGCTTGTCAGTTTGACTATGTCCCAATGGTTTATTTCTGCTTTTTATTTCTGTTGCTTTGGGAGAGTGACCTGAGAAAACATTTGTAAGAATGTGTTGCCTGTTTTCTCTTCCAGGAGTATGACGTGGCTCGTCTTATGTTTAAGATTTTTCTTTAACCAAAAGAAGAAAATGTGGGTCTGACTTTAGATTCATATGCCAGTCTTTCTTTAGCAATTGATCAGGATGCAGGGTGGGGAGATATAGCAAAAGGAATCTGCTCTAGCATTTATGGCCTTTGTTCATAGTTTTAAAAATATTTTTTCTTCATGTTCTCCAAGTAGAAACATAGTTTTAATTCTTTTTATTGACTTTTCCTTAAGGAGGCCACATAAATTCAATCGGAAAATGAATCCATCACTGAAAAAAGTAAAGAAGTAGAAATTAGATATTGGTAAATTTAAGTCGGATATCTTCTTTTTGGTTGTATTTTACTTTCAAGTGGAATGAGATGTTTTCTGGTTTATGTTGAAAATATGTTTATTATCTTTAATAAAAATTAAGCTCAATAGCTTTACATTCAGATGGTATTTTAGAAATAGTAAAAACTGGTTATGGAGCAAAGACAGATTCAGGAAGAAGTTTTGGACACATATTCATTTTAATGGAAATACATTGCACAAAATGTAATATCCAGTTTTTGTCTATGAGATCATTGAAAACTACTAGTGCCCAGATGGATCAAACCTGTCAGAGAGTTACCAGATAAAGCCTAAGGTAGATTAAACAAAACAGAGCCCTGGATACATTTCAGTGGAGAATTCAGACTGCAGCTGGAGGGACAATGCCAGGTGTCAAACAGATTATTACATGGCAGTAGGAATCAGGTTTTGTTTGATGGTTCTGGGGAAGTCATCTAGATGGATATGATTCTGGGCTAAGTTTAAGACATCATCATAAACCATGTATGGCTTTTGCTGTCTTCTTAGGTTAAGGCAGTTATGTACGTCATTTCATCCAACAAATACTTACTGAATACCTGCTATATATCAGGCTTTATAAAAAAACAATGGTATATAGCAGGAATCAAGATGTAAATGATCTTTGCTCCTTACTTTATAGTGGGGGAAGCCAATGAAAGCAAATAACAACACTGTATAACAAGTGCAATGAGGGCACAGAAGACTGATATTTTACCTGGTCTTAGGAATGGAAGGAGGCTGGTCAAAAATCCTGTGACAGTTCTTTTAAACTTTGCCAATGTCTAAGTAAAGTATTTAAGACTCTTTATTTTGAATTTACTAATATATCCCATTGGCCAAAGCCAGCCACATGTTTAAGCCCAGATTCAAAAGGTAAAGAAATAGACTCCTTCAATTAATATGTGGAGCTGTAAAATACTCACTATTACATTTTGTTAAAAGAGGAAATAACTTTACTCTCTGTACAGTTTTCTTGATAAAACTTTTCAACTCCCCATTAACTTATGATGAAGTTTAAACTATTAACATTGACCTAAAATGTTCTTCCCTGCCTAACCTTGTTTTTGTCCATTCCCTAGTATTAAAACTTTAAATAGTTACATAAACTACCCTTTCTTTGCTCTCTGCAAATGAGATTGCTCATCATTCAATGCTTAGATAAGCTCTATTTTTATGTCCAGGTTTTTCTTATTACTCTGAATTAAAATGACCTGGTGGCTTAAATTCAAATCTCTTATATCCAACTTGTTTTCAAGGGAGTGGTCAGCTACTAATTTCCCTAAATTCAGACAGTTCACTGCAGCACATATTGTTGCTCTTAATTTTAAACTCACTAGGATCTTATTTAACTTCTTCTTTAAGGTTTATCTTTTCTCCCTAATCAGAAAGCAAACCCTTGAGGACCAGAAGTATTTATTTTAAGGTTTATCCCTCAGTAGTTTTCCTTAAGTCCTTAAATGCATGTCAACTTGAAGTATCCTTCCATAAAATACCATATATGATTTTTTCATGATTTTACTTATAAAAATATGCAAAATGAGATACCCATTAACTTTTTATTTACCTCAAAATAATTTCCATTTTTTTCCTAATATTTTGATTTTCAGGTAAGGAGACCAAAACAATAGATTACATGGCTTAAAAGAATAGAGAATAAAAATAGGTAAAACAGGGGAAGATTGTGACAGATAAGGAACCAATAACCATTAAAAAAATTTCAGCAAACATTCTTAGTGAATGTGCCATTTTCTTCTTTGCAAAATCTTTTCTTCATTCATTATGACATCTGCTGAGACTTCAGGACGGGGTATACGCCATGTAGTCAGCAAAGCAGATACTGAGTGTCTGAGGTAAAACAAATGGTCAGGTGGTAAGCCTCTGCAAAGAAGTATGAACTTTCCTCCATGTGGATATCAATGTTTCTAACTTCATGTTGCATAGTGGCACACATGTGTTAATAAGATGGCAGAAAATCTGATTAAAAGGGAAAAAGAAGCCAATTATCTTCATGCTTAGTACATAGAATATCAAGCTTATGGATGCTTAGAAACATCTGAATCCTTGGAAAAATTGCTTTGCCTTAGCAACAGCATTGAATAGATAGAGACTTTATATCTACTTATAAAAACATCACATTTCTCCATGTGAGTAAAAAAATTCTGAACTGGAAAGCAAGTGACCCATATGACTGATCCAGGATCTTCTAATTAGCTCTATGACTTCTCTAAGGCTTGGTTGCCTAATCTACAAAATGGTGGCAAAAATATCTATCTTTACTATTTTATAGAGAACTGAGATCACAATCAGATAACACATAATTTTTTTAATCATTATGCAATTATTGTGTGAGGAGTTATACCAAGTTGTATTGTTACACAAATTACTATAAAGTGTATTTTAAAGTTTTAAAATACTTTTTTATAATGATTTTTATTTGTTCCATTATAGCTGCTTTACAGTGTTCTGTCCATTCTCTACTGAACAGCAAGGTGACCCAGTCACCCATGCACATATACATTCCTTTTTTTCTCACATTATCATGCTCCATCATAAGCTGTAAAGACAGTATGGGAGAATTTCAGTATTACAGTATTACAGTATAATACCTAAGTGCCCCCACTGCCTACTCAAATGACTCATTCTAGGTAATCCTAGACCAGAATATTCCAATGATTGACTATGTAACCTTTAAAAAGTTAGTCATCTCTCTAGATTACATTTTTTCTTATCAGGTAAATGAGGGAGCTTTACTAGATAATATTAAGTTTCTTTCCATCCTTTAAACTTCTGTAATAAAACAATATAAGTTACAAAATCTATTATGACATGTTTTTTTGGGAAAACATTAGGAAATAATGTGAGCTTACTTTCCTTTAATAAATGTCTTTGCAAAATTATATTTATAGTTTTATAAATGTAATTTTGACTAGGTTAAGTACTTAATCTTTGATCAATTGATTAATTATATTAGGTCATTAGATTAAAAAATATATTAAAACCCAACTTCTTATAATAGTCTAAAAGGCCCCTTATTCTCTGGCTTCTGTCTGTGTATAAGTCTTTAAAAATGACTCCAAATTATTTGAAACTTCTCCTATTGAGAGGCAAGGGTCCATATCCCCCTCCCTTGAATCTGAATGATTTCTTCAAGCAAAATATTGAAATGATGCTATCTGATCTCAAAGGCTGAGCCATCAAAGGCCACACTATTTCCACTTAGATCTTTGAAATTCTTATTCTATGCATGTTGCCTTTTGGGACACTCCTTAGAAATAAGACTCCTTAGAAATAAGAAATGAGATGTGGGATGTCCAAGCCGCACAGAGGGGGCATATGTATACACTTTTGTTGACAGTCCCAGCAGTGTCCAAGTCTTCCCAGTCCAGGTTTCATACATGGGAATAAATAAATATTCAGATGATTGTAAGATGAAGCCCCAGATGTGGTGGAGCTGAAATCAACTGTATGATATCTCTGGGTCAAAACTTTGACCTATCAACCTGAGAGCACAACAAAATGATTATAGTTTTATACCACTGGCTTATGGATGCTTTGTTATACAGCAATAAATAATCAGATCATAAATGACTCTCTCTCATGTGTTATGCTCTAGATACTCTGACTTCTTTTGGCATCTAGACTATGAGAGGGGTTTCCTACTGGGAGCTTTTTTTTTTTTTTTTTTTTGCTGTGTCTTCTGCACAGAATCCTTTCTGTGTACAATCTCCGCCTAAGTGTGGATATTTACTTATAATCTTTGGTGGCTCAAATAAATGGATCCTTCTAAGAGAGGTTTTCTTCTAATCACCTAGCCTAGAGTAATCTTTCTGCACACCATTACCAGAGCTTTCCATCATCTAAAATTATCTTATATATCTATCTGTGCATTTATTATTCATCTTACTCCTATACTAGTCATCATATAAGCAGAAAGATTTTGCTATCTTGTTCAAAGATATATACACAACTCCTAAAACACTTTTAGTGGATAATGAACATAAAGTGCATAAGGAATATCTTTCATATAGTCTTAAATGTATATTCCTAAACCCAACACTTACAATTAAAATCAAAAGTTTATAATGGGACCTGTTCCTCGGAATTTCTAACATGCAATTCATATCATCCCAAAGAAAGCATACTGTGGACATTGTTTTAAAAGAATGCGTTCTCATGAGTTCCTGTTGTGGCTCAGTGGTTAAGGAATCTGAGTAGGAACCATGAGGTTACGGGTTTAATCCCTGGCCTTGCTCAGTAGGTTAAGGATCCAGCATTGCAATGAGCTATGGTGCAGGTCACAGAAGTGGCTCGGATCCCGCATTGCTGTGGCTCTGGCATAGGCTGGTGTCTACAGCTCCGATTGGACCCCTAGCCTGGGACCCTCCATATGCTGTGGGTGCAGCCCTAGAAAAGATTAAAAAAAAAAAAGCTTTCGCTCTACTTATGACCATTTCCTCATAAAATAAAAGTGTAAGACATTATAGTGTAATCCAGAAAATACTATGTCATTGATTCTTAGCAAATATATCCCATTAGGATAAATTACCATAAGAAAGTATAACTAAGAAATACATTTCCATTGTGCCTCTCCTCACTCAGTACTGATTTGTCCATGATTTTCATTTATTTTCTTGCAGTTATAATTGATGGTATGAACGATAAATTGAAAATCCTCCCTTTATCTTAATAATCCTCTTTCTCTGTCTGGTGAAATCCAGTTCTTCCTTATAAATGCTTCTTAAATTAAGCACCATGTGCCTAGCTGTATTGCTACTCACCTTTTTGGCCCATGTATGTATTTTTAAGCAGATAATACAGAGTTCTCACATTTCCCTTCTCCCCACAGAGTCTCCCCTATTATTAACATCATGCATTACTGTGGCACATTGGTTACAATTAATTAACCAATATGAACCCCTTATTATCAAGTAAAATCCTGGTGGGCCCAGGGAAGGGCCTCCTCTGGAGCCTCCTGGCCCTGTTTTCTTCTGACCCTCAGGGCCTAGGAGGCAAGAGAGAGCTCACAGTTCTCACTGAATGTCTTCCCTTCACTGTCACCTCCTTGAGGGATTAACCAAAGGCCAACCTGATTTTCTTTTCATTGACACACAATAGAAAGACCATTTACTTAAAAAAAAAATAAGACTTACTCTTTGTGTTTTGTGTCTTGACAAATGTATATTGTCATGTGTATGCTATGACATTATGATAAAGAATAGTTTCAGCATCCTAAAATCCTCTGTGCTCCATCTCTTCATCCTTCCCTTTTCCCTAACCTTGGAAACTACTGATCTTACCATTCCTACAGTTTTCTCTTTTCCCAAATGTTATATAGTTGTAATTATTTAACATTTAGCCTTTCTTTTCATACTGGCTTCTTTCACTTAGCAAAATACATTTAGCATCCATCCATCTTTTTTGTGGCTTAATAGCTCATTTCTCTTCATCACATGGATATACTGAAGTTTGTCCATGTATTCACCTATTGAGGGATGTTTTGGTTGCTTATAGTGTTTGGGGACAATAAATAAAGCTGTTATAAAATGTGCATGTAGATCTTTGTGTAGTATATTATCTTGTTATAAGTTATTATGATGATGGTCTAACTAGTATCCTTGTGTCCAAGTGTTTGAATCTGCATAATCCTTCATTCATTCTAGCATGAAAGTTATCTTTCTGAAATGTAAACTTGTCACTGTCACCATTCTGCTAAAAGCTTTCACAATGTACTCAGTGAAGTTTAAATCCTTAGTATGGCATCCATGGATTTTTATCATCAGATCCTGGAAGGCCTCTCCCAGTTTATACCACTGCATCACATATTCCCTCAGCCTTCCAGACATGGTAGAATGCCCAGCTTCCCAGGGTGTAGCCCTTATTCTTCTTGGATCTGCTCATCTCTGAGCCTAGAATGCCCTTCCATATCTTCACTTTTTATTATCTTTCTTTCTATGATGCCTTTGTCTGTTCCCAGAATAAGCTCTACAACCACAGAGCACCTGTAGCCTACGCCTATGATAATATCCACCCAGTATGTTGCAGGGATTTGCTGGTTTCTCTCCTTGACTAGATTGTGGTGGCAAATTGCATGTTTTATGGTAGGCTGCTTAGGATGGAAAATGAACCATGAGGTTTTGGAAGGAGTACTAGAGGCATTAGCAGAATAGATTTTGAGTTCCAACTTTGCCAATTATTAGCTTATTATGTAAGCTCTTATGTCAACCAATATTTCAGAAATAAATTTCTATTTGAAATTTATGCTATTATTTTCCATTTCATGATTACTACAAATATTAGTGTCTGCTGATTTTGTAAACTATAAAGTGCTAAATTATGAAATATCTCTTAAGTACATAACTTTAAGTTTATTTTTATTGAAGAGAAAAATGGATTACCTAATTATGAACTCTCTATTGTCAGAACACACCATAAAGCTAATTTCATCCAACCCTTTAATTTTACAGCTGAGGAAAGTATGATCTACCTAAAGTCAGAGAAAAGGCATAGTTGAATTAGAGGTAGAATTCAGCATGGCCAAGGTAACAGTTAAAAAATATGTTATACTAAAAGTGGATAAATCTTGAAAATCATTAGAGCTTAAAAATTTGTTTTAAGTCTCTTGTCTCTGTACAGTTTAAAGAAAATTTACTTTTCAGAGAAGATTAAATTCTGAGAAAAATTTCAATTTTGTGTTTTTATTAACCTGACTACAGATGTACTTAAACTTCTATTGGAGTCCTTCTTGATAAAGTGGACAGATTAACCATGGTTGGTGAGTAGCCTTTCAGCAATAATATATCATAAAAACATATGTCTTACAACTTTATGTATTTATTATGAACTTAGGATCATAGAAGAGCCCAAACATTTAAAGTAAATATGCCCACCACCCCCTCATCCACCTCTACTCACCTAGTTTTATCCTTTTCAGTTAAGACCCTTGATCTGTATTGCAAAATAAACACCACATGGGAGTAAGGCACTTTTAGCAGAGGGCTAAAAATAGAAATATGGGGACAAATAGCGGACAAAAGAAATGGAGTCTTGTAGAGTTACTTTCTTAATGTAGGGAAGGAAAATATAACTGTTAACAATCTGACTGTGGCTGCTTCTGTCTGGCAAAATAATATAATAGTATAGGGTTATAGCACAATGTTCAGAGAAATAGACTGATGGTTTATGATGGTTTAAGTTTCAAAAATGGTTTAGGAGGCTTGGAACAGATGCTGGGAAAGAAAAGGAGGAACCCAAGGGATAGAGATGCTCAGCAACTTGCACAAGGCCAGGGCCCTTAATTGATGGAGTGGGTTCACGTGAGGTTAATGCTGAGACAGAGGACAAAGATGCAAGAGAGGAGATTCTTGAGGGAGAACAAGAACTTAGCAGGAGAAACAAACAAAATATCAAAATGTAAGTTTTTGAGGCCAGGAGAATTCCATTGTCCCTGGAGTTATTTGGAGTAATGTCAATGTAATACCTTAGGTGATATTCAGGTTCAAATCACTTCTCCTTAATCTTAAAAGACAAAGTAACTCTAGTCCCTGGCCCTCAGGCTGTGCCTGCATATATTTTATATCCTTCAAGTGATTACTTTCCAATTCAACAATAGGAGCTATACTTGAGAATATGAGTGGAAATTTATTTCTCTGAACTTTACCAAGTATACATGACTCAAGTTTTTTCTTTCAACCTCAAAAGGTAAGAGACTAGAAATGTAGTGTGATTGAGTAAGAACACAACTGCACAAGAGGTGAGAGAACCCAGGTGAAGATCCACCCTTCGCCAACCAGGTGTGTGACCTGGGACAAGTCACAGTTTCTCTGGCATTTGCTGTCCTCATCATTGAAGCGAGGAAATGTGGCCCCCATAAATGGTTTTCAAATATTTTAAAAGTTATATATGGTACATTATGTGCTTAATAGATATTATTGCTTATGGAATTAATAAGCAGGCAAAATTTACATGGTAAGATTATAATATGCACACTCAATATTTTTTGGTTTTAATAACAAAAACAGTGATAGTAGTGAAGATTTGGGGTGGGAGGAAGTGTGTTAAAGTAAAATTTAAATTCTGACAAAGTTTAGGAAGAAGTGAGAAAATAATTCTGAATTTTAAATACATAAATTCCATTTTTTGTTTATTTAAAAATGCAATTTGGAGCGGTAAGCACCAGCTTATGAGCCTCTTATGAATGTTGCCACTGGATCAAAAATAATGCACGCTTGACCTTATAATACCAATTTGTTTTCTGTCTCCAATTATTTTTCACTTCACACTTCATTTTCAATTTTTAGTACTGTTTTAAAAGCCACATAACCTTATTCTATACTCATTTTCATCATTAATAAAAGCAATTTAAATTAATCTCTTCTTGATTTTGGGAGGCAAGGTAAGGACTATTGATATAAGGGCAACTCTGTGGGTTGTGGTGTAAGATGGAAAGGGTTGAGCTGGGTCATCATTCATTAAATAATTCTTATCTTCAGCTAAAATGTAATTAAATCTAAAGTAAAATTGTGTGAAGTCTTTTGGATTCTGGAAACCAGGGAACCTAAGCCTCCATTAGGAGACCAGATATGAAGACTTTTGAGAATCAGAAATATTTTCACTCAAGAAACTTACTTTTAATTTTTTTAATTCATAATTTTATCCCAATTCAGAAATCTACTTTATATATTTTGCATGGGTATGGAATAATGTAAACATGTTACACTTGGCATTCCAAAATCCAGATTCTAATCCTGAATATGCAATATGCTGATATGTAACCTTGGACACATTATGAAACTTTTCTAAAATTTAAATTTTCTGCCTTTATAAAACTTATGCTGTGACTTCTAGATACTAGGACTATTATATATATAAAATAGTTCATTTGATAGGTATTCATTATATTCCCTGCACGAACTAAACACTGCTGTGGGCACCATGGACACAGCAGAGACTGATCAGATATAATCATCTCCTTTCTACGGTGCTCACCCTCTAGTTGATGGACAAGGTCAATAACACTCAGAATATGTCCCTTCTACAAAGTAAATATATTAGATTAAGCAGCATAGAGAGTAATGGAAGCAAGGAAGTTTGTTTATTAAGGGTAGTTGGGGACAGCCTCTGTAGCAAATATATTTGAACACTAAAGTCGATTTTTGTTACAAATAGCAGAAACCGACAAATTTTCAAGTCCCATTGCCCCTCCCAATAAATGTATTAATTGTGCCTGAAAAGTCCAGAAGGGCCCTTTATTCAGAACCATTCAGCAGTTCAAACCATGTCATCAAGATTCTCCCACTCACTTTTTTTTCCCCCAGTAGTTCTAAGAAAAGTCTCAAGGAGAGGTTTTCCCCTGGCTTGGCTTACATCATGTGTCCATTTCTGAATTAATCATCATGGACATAAAAATAATAATGATGATTTATAATTATGATATTCACTTTTAAAGGCAATCCTAAGAGATATGATTCTTTAATATTTCTTTCCCCTGCATTTGTTCATTCAAGTTTTTTTTTTCTAAGTCATTTGCTGATCCTGAACTTCTCTGATCATATTTATAAATGAAGAACCTGGTTGATTACCACAGTTCTTGTGATGCATTTATAGTTAGAAAGCTGATCTCTGCAGCAGGCCTCCTTAAATTGGAGCACCTCCTGTGAATTCTTTGTAAGTGACCTAGACATATTCGGGGAGGCAGCTCTCCTTTTAAGCTGCATTGATGCAGCTTTTATTTATTTAGGACATTCTCATTGCCTTAGTGCAGCGGCAGACTGCACTTTCTGTGTGATCAGGAAGGAGTGGGGGATGGTTCACTGACTCTAAAGCATGTGGTCCTTGGACTATGGAAGAGTTTTGTCTCTCTCTATGCCTCACGTGTATCACTAGAGCTTTTGGAATAAGAAAGTGCATAGGAGGGACAGGCAGATCATCTTGTTTTGAAAGCTGTGTTTTGGCTGAGGATGTTTGTCCCTGATGAAGGTTCTGCCAGCCCTTCTTAATTATTTGGGGGTTTGTCTCTGTTGCCTCTCTCTAGATTGAATTCTCCCTGGATGCTTGTAAAAAAGTTTAATTAGCTTATCTCTGGAGACCTTGAACATATTCCAAAGTATAAGGATTGTGGGAGAATTGAGACAGGAAGGAACCAGATACTGTGACTCTGTTGGCTACTGTAAGACTCAGTACCTAAGACAAGGGTAGAAGAAAGTGATGTGCCTCCTGGAAATTCCTCTGGCTCATGAAGGCATCTCATGAGGACAATCTCATTTCCTTAAGGTCCATTCCTGCCTCAGCTCTTCCAACACCTCCCTTCTCTTTGCTTACTGGTTTTCTTTTACTCCTCATTTAATCTCCTTTATTTTTATTTTTTTAATTAAAGAATAGTTGATTTGCAATGTTGTGTCAATTTCTGCTGTACAGCATAGTGACCCAGCCATATATATGTGTGTGCGTGTACATTCTTTTTCTCATACTATCTCCCATCATGTTCTATCCCAAGAGATTGGATATAGTTCCCTGTGCTATACAGTAGGACCTCATTGCTTATCCATTCTAAATGTAATATTTTGTGGAGTTCCTGTCTTATCACAGCAGAAACAAATCTGACTAGGAACCATGAGATTGTGGGTTCGATCCTTGGCCTTGCTCAGTGGGTTAAAGATCTGGCATTGCCATGAGCTGTGGTGTAGGTCACAGACCCAAGCTCAGATCTGGCACTGCTGTGTCTCTGGCATAGGTCGGCAGCTAAAGCTCTGATTAGACCCCTAGCCTGGGAACCTCCATATGTCATGGGCGTGGCCCTAAAAAGACAAAAGACAAACAATAACATAAAAAAGTAATAGATTGCATCTACGAACCCCAAACTCCCAGTCCATCCCACTCCCTCTTCCCTTTCCCTTGGCAACCGCAAATCTATTCTCTATGTCTGTGAGTCTGTATCTGTTTTTGTAAATCTCCTTTTGATTCCTAAAGATACCACAGACAAAACAATCCCCAAATATCATGAATACCATATCTTTTACATAGTTCTGCTGTTCTAGGTGGAGGAGGGCATTTGTTGTAATGGAAAATAGTGAATGCACTCTTTCTGCTTATGACTCACACAGCTATTCACAAACACACACACACACACACACACACACACACACACACACACACATGTGTGCAGAAAGATGAGAGCTCATTCCCTAGGGACCCCAGGGGAGAACTTTCACTGTATGGCCAGTTTCTCTGTGAGTTTCTAAATCAGACATCTTTTCAAAAAGAAGATAAATTTACTTCAGAGAATTCACAACCACTTTACAACAAAAATATCTACTTCTCACATTAAAGTCACTTTGATCCTTTTTCCTTTGTACTAATTTCCATGGTCTTTTTATAATGAGAGAGTATCCCTCCTATCGGCACTGAATTACTTTGCAAAACACCTTGTATTACCTGTTAATGAACATTGCTTTACCAGGACTACTTCTAATTACATAGCCTCCACTACAGTATTAGAGATGACCCCTTTCTGAAACCTGCTAATTTCTCCAGAACCCTTCTAAGATGAGTATTTCTCCCCTAAAACTAAACATTTTTTTCATTTAATAAATATTTATTGTGTATTCACTAAAACCCAACACTGCGCAAAAGGTTAGAGGGAGAATGAGATCAAGTCTTTGTTCACTGAAAGATTAATTATAGTGAGAGAAACATGAGAAACAAGTAAATAAACTATACTCTAGATTGGGTTGTCAGAAGAGGCAGTAGATTTTGGGTTGAGGTCTGAAAAATAAAAGATCAGTTATGCAATTAGTCGAGGAGAGAGCCTTTCCAGATCAAGATTACAGCAGATGCAAAGTTCCTACAAAATCACAAACACTTAGTATTTTCTTAGAAGTGTAGAAGGCTTTTGAAATAAAGCATAGGGGAAAAGAAGAAAAAGAGCATTAGGCAGGTAAGATGGCAAAGTTCTACAGAGGTCAAGTGGTTCAGGCTTTGGTAATGAGCTGATGTTATTCCAAGTTCAAGAGGAAGCTATCAGAGGAATTTTTAAGGGAGGAGGGTAGATGTTAGAACCTGAATTATGTTTTTAAAATCTATCTGACTGTTTTATGGAGATTGAGTTTTAGGGGAATAGGAATGAACTTGGGAGATGAGGTAGGATGCTTTTCCATTATTCAAACATTACAAGGTTATTCAAACAATATAAGTCAAGAAGACTGGCACTAAAGCGGGCAAGAAATAGAGCAAGTTTAGATAGATTGTAGAATACAACAAACAGGACTTCCTGACAGGTTAAATAGGAGTGACAAGGTAAGGAAAAAATCAAACATCACTGAACTATAACCTTTTCCTCTATCTCTAGTATAACTATTTCTAAAGTTGTTTAACCTCTCTATGCGCCTTGTTTCCTCAACTTTAAATTAGGAAATTTTACTTCCTTCATAAAATTGTTACTAATTTAATCTTAATGAATGTATAACAAGGATTGATGTGTAGTACGTGCTATATAATGATGGATTCTATTATTATTAAACTGTATTATTTTCATCAGTAGTAGTATTTTAATCAGATCAAAGCTGCTCTATATTTTTCAGAATTTTCTGTGCCCTTCCCTTCCCTGTGTTTTAGCACTGTTATGAAATTATTCTTTACCATATATCTTTTTTCTGACATTTCAATTTTGACATTTTTTTCCCTAAGGAGAATAGAAAGATAGATTAAGCTTGCATGCTCTGGATACTATCTTGAATTGGAAGTTATTTAGAATTTTTTCTATTACTGAATGACACACACTACTCCTGAGCCCTGAAAAAGTAATGAAATATTCTGATTCAAGGAGTTATACTCCTAGCAATTATACATATTTTCATGTTGGAAGACATTCTTTCTCACTTGGATGTGGGCTAAATTAGCAGGACTGGGTTTGTGTTGGACATAATGCTAAAGATAACCTTTTATTTAATGTTATTCAGAAAAGTTAGATATGAAGAACAATTTTTAAAACAAATGGGCACCAGAACTAAGATCCAGGTGTCAGAAAGAAGGTTTGAGTTGAAAGATAAACCTAGGGGTAGTTATAGGTACTGATGAAAATCAAAGGATACTGCAAAAGTTTTAGGACTGGCAGGATTGTAGGGGACAGTAGTCTCCAGATGCCTTTGAGTCTTGATTTTAAATAATAATGTATAGGTTAATTAGCCTTGCTTGAAATGCCTAGTTTCTTACACTTAATTATACTATAGATTCCAATTAAACTTGGTCATTGCTTAACATGGTATCTCTCATGACATTTTATTGTCATTTATTCTCTCTGTTACTGAGCCTTTCCTTCCCAGAACCAATTCTGAGCCTCTCCTTCCTAGACCTAATCTCCTACTATTCTGCTTCATGTTAATATAGGTAGTGAAATCTGGAACACTCATATTACAAGAAAAAAGCATAAAGAAAATGATATGTTCCTAGGATATTATCTGGAACTGGCTGTCAGCAAAGGCTGTCATTTATACTGAAACCCTTTCAAGCCAACACTACCTTTTTTAGTTCAACATATTGCTGAATGGACCATGCACACTGGTATTCTGCAGCTGTTGGTTATTGTATTCTATAAATATCAAATATGTTCTGTTCATTAAAAATATTCAAATATTCCGTATCCCTACTGATTTTTGTCTGTATGTTTTATCATTTATTAGCAGTGTTAATATTTCCAAATATATATTTATTTCTCCCTTTACTCCTGTAATTTTTTACTTCATGCATGTTGAAGGTATATTCTTAGGCACATGAATATTGAGGATTATTTTGTCTTCCTGATGAATTGACTGTTTTAGTATTATGAAATGCTTGTGTTTTCTTCTGAAAATACTTCATATTTGAAGTCTACTTTCTTTTTTCAATTTTTATATGATTTTTATTTTTCCATTACAATTGATTTACACTGTTCTGTCAATTTCTACTATATAGCAAAATGACCAAGTCATATGTATATATGTATATAAATTTTTCTCACATTGTCTTCCATCATGTTCCATCACAAGGGACTAGATATAGCTCCCTGTGCTATACAGCAGATCTAATTGCTTATCCACTCCAAATGCAATAGTTTGCATCTATTATTCCCAAACTCCCAGGCCATTCCACTCCCTCCTCCTCCCCCTAGGCAACCACAATTCTATTCTCTAAGTCCAGAGTTTCTTTCCTGTGGAAAGTTTCATTTGAGCCATTAGATTCCAGGTAGAAGTGATATTATATGATATTTTCCTTTCTTTTTATGGCTTACTTCACTTAGTATGAGAGTCTCTAGCTCCATCCATTTTGCAGAAAATGGCATTATTTTGTTCTTTTTGGTGGCTGAGTAGCATTACATTATGTGTATATACACCACATCTTCTTATCCATTCATCTGTCGATTGACATTTAGGTTGTTTCCATGTCTTGGCTATTATGAATAGTGCTACAATGAACATACAGAGGCATGTATCTTTTTCTGGATATATACCCAAGAGTGGGATTGATTGGTGGTAGTTCTATATTTAGTTTGCTGAGATACCACCATACTGTTTTCCATAATGATTGTACCAATTTACATCCCACCAACAGTGTAGGAGGGTTCCCTTTTCTCCACAACCTCTCCAACATTTGTTATTTGTGGATTTGTTAATGATGGCCATTCTGACATGTGTGAGGTGGTACTTCATAGCAGTATTGATTTCAATTTCTCTAATAAATTAGTGATGTTGAGCATTTTTCATGTGCTGCATGGCCATCTGTATATCTTCCTTGGAGAAATGTTTATTCAGGTCTTTTGCCCATTTTTCAAGTGGGTTGTTCTCAGTTTTTATTTTTATTTTTATTTTTATTTTTTGCTGTTGAGTTGTATAAGTTGTTTCTATAGTTTAGAGATTAAGCCTTTGTCAGTTGTATCTTTGAAACTGTTTTCTCCTATTCCATAGATGGTCTTTTTTGTTTGTTTGTTTGTTTGTTTGTTTGGTCTTTTTAGGGCTGTACCTGCAGCATATGGAGGATCTCAGGTTAGGGGTCTAATCAGAGCTACAGCCACCGGCCTATGACACAGCCACAGAAAAGCTGGATCCAAGCCATGTCTGTAACCTACACTACAGTTCATGGCAATGCCGGATCCTTAACCCACTGAGCAAGGCCAGGGATTGAACCTATAACCTCATAGTTCCCAGTGAGATTCTAGTCAGTTTCTGCTGTGCCATGACAGGAACTCCCTTTTTGTTTTTTTAATGATTTCCTTTGTTTTGCAAAAGTTTGTCAATTTGATTAGGTCCTATTGTTTTATTTTTTTTTTTTTAATTTATGTTGCCTTGAGAGACTGACCTAAGAAAACATTTGTAAGGTTGATGTCAGAGAATGTGTTGCCTATGTTCTTTTCTATGTCTTGTCTTATGTTTAAGTCTTTAAGCCATTTTGAGTTTATTTTTCTGCATGGTGTAACAGTGCTTGCAATTGCATTCATTTCCATGTGGCTGCCCAGTTTTCCCAGCACTACTTGCTGAAAAGATTGTTTTTTTCCCATTTTATGTTCTTGCCTCCTTTGTCAAAGATTAATTGACCCTAGATGTCTGGGTTTATATCTGGGTTCTCTATTCTGTTCCATTGATCTTTATGTCTGTTTTGGTACCAGTACCACACTGTCTTGATGACTATGGCTTTGTAATATTGCTTGAAGTCTGGAAGAGTTATGCCTCCTGCTTGGTTTTTATTCCTCAGGCCTGCTTTGGCAATTCTGGGTCTTCTGTTGTTCCATATAAAGTTTTGGATTGTTTGTTCTAGTTCTGTGAAAAATGTAATGGGTAATTTGATAGGGATTGCATTGAATCTGTAGATTGCTTTGGGTAGTATGGCTATTTTTATGATATTAATTCTTCCAATCCAGGAACATGGAATATCTTTCCATTCCTTTACATCTTTAATTTCCTTGATTAATGTTTTATAGTTTTCTGCATATAAATTTTTCACCTCCTTGGTCAAGTTTATTCCTAGGTATTTAATTTTTGTGGAAACAATTATAAAAGGTATTGTATTTATGTATTCCTTTTCTAATATTTCATTGTTAATATACAAAAATGCAACAGGTTTCTGAATGTTAATCTTGTCTCCCACTACTTTGCTGAATTCGTTGATCAGTCTGTGTAGTTTTTTTTTTGTGGATTCTTTAGGGTTTTCAATATATAGTATCATATCATCTGCATAGAGTAACAATTTTACCTCTTCTCTTCAAGTTTAGATACCTTTTACTTCTTTTTTGTTTGTCTGATTGTTGTGGCTAGCATTTCCAATACTATGTTGAACAAAAGTGGTGAGAGTGGGAATCATTGTCTTGTTGAAGATTTTAGTGGGAAGGCTTTCAGCTTTTCTCCATTGAGTATTATACTTGCTATAAGTTTTTCACAAATGGCTTTTATTATGTTAGTGTATGTTCCTTCTATACCCACTGTGGTAAGGGTTTTTATCATGAACAGATATTGGGCTTTTTCAAATGCTTTTCCTGCATCTATTGAGATGATCATGTGGTTTTTTACTTTTCTTTTGTTAATGTGGTGTATGATGTAGATTGATTTGCATATATTGAACCATCCTTGTGAACCTGGGATGAATCCCACTTGGTCATGGTGTATGATCTTTTTATATCTTGTTAGATTTGCTTGGGTAAAATATTGTTGATAATTTTTGCGTTTATATTCATCAAATATATTGGCCTATAGTTTTCTTTTTTGGTAGTATCTTTGGTATTGGTATTAGGGTGATGGTGGCTTCACAGAATGCTTTGGGAGTATTCCTTCTTCATCAAATTTTGGAAACATTTAAGATGGACAGATATAAGTTCTTTGTATGTTTGGTAGAATTCAACTCTGAAATCATCTGGTCCTGGACTTTTGTTTGTAGGTGGTGTTTTTTTGGTTTTTTTTTTGTTTGTTTTTTTTTTTTTTTCTTTTTTTTTTTTTGCCATTTTCTTGGGCCGCTCTCGCAGCATAGGGAAGTTCCCAGGCTAAGGGTCGAATCAGAGCTGTAGCCACCAGCCTACACCAGAGCCATAACAACGCAGGATCCGAGCAGCATCTGCAACCTACACCATAGCTCATGGCAACACCGGATCGTTAACCCACTGAGCAATGCCAAGGATCGAACCTGCAACCTCATGGTTCCTAGTTGGATTCGTTAACCACTGCGCCATGACGGGAACTCTCGTAGGTGGTGTTTTTATGACATATTCAATTTCATTCTAGTGATCAATCTTTTCACTTGATCTATTTTTTCTTGATTCGGTTTTGGCAGGCTATAAGGCTCTACAAAGTTGTCCATTTCTGCTAAGTCGTCCTATTTTTTGGCTTATAAATTGTCGTAGTGTTCTCTTATGGTTTTTTTGTATTTCTGCAGTATCCATTGAGGTTTCTCCTTTTGCATTTCTCATTTGGTTTAATTGGGTTCTTTCTTTTCTCTTCTTGGTGAGTCTGGCCAGAGGTTTGTCATTTTGTTTACCCATCCAAAGAACCAGCTCTTATTTTTATTAATTTTTTCTACTGCTTTTTAAATATATATTTTATTGATTTCCTCTCTGATTTTTATGATTCCCTTCCTTATGCTGACTTTAGGTTTTGTTTATTCTTTTTCTAATTCATTTAGGTGGTGGCTTAAGATGTCCATTTGAGATTTTTATTCTCTGTTGAGGAAGGCCTGTATTGCTATGAACATCCCTCTGAGCACTGCTGTTGCAACATCCCATAGATTTTAAATGGTTGTGTCTTCATGATCATATGTCTTGAGGTATTTTTTAATCTTCCTTGTTGATCCATTGGTTTGTTATTTAAGCATGTTGTTTAGTCTCCATGTAATATGTTTTTTTCTCATTTCTTTTCCTGTGGTTGATTACTATTTTCATGCCATTTTGGTCAGAGAAGAAACTTGAAATAATTTCTATCCATTTAAATCTATTGAGGTTAGCTTTGTGCCCCAGTATGTGATCGATTCTTGAGAATGTTCCATGTGCACTTGAGAAGAATGTATATTCTGATTTTTTTTGGATGTAATGACCTGAAAATGTTGATTAAGTCTAACCTTTCTATTGTGTCCTTTGGAATCTCTGTAGCCTTACTGATCTTCTGTCTAGAAGATCTGTCCATTGTTGTAAGTGGGGTGTTAAAGTCTTCTACTGTGATTGTATTCCCATCGATTTCTCCTTTTATGTCTGTTAGTGTTTGTTGTAGGTATCTGGGTGCGCCTATATTAGGGGCATATATATTGAGGTATGTGATATTCTTTTCTTTAATGGATCCTTGTACCACTAAATAGTGTCCTTATTTGTCTTTTTTTGATGGCCTTCATTTAAAAGTCTATTTTGTCTGAAATGAGTATTTAATCTCCTGCTTTGCTGTCTTGTCCATTGCCATGAAATACCTTTTCCCATCCCCTCACTTTCAATCTATATATGTCCTTTGCCCTAAGGTGAGCCTCTTGTAGACAGCATATTGTAGGCTTTTGCTTTTTTATACAATCTGTCACTCTATGTGTTTTGATTGGAGCACTGAGTCCATTGGCATGGAAGGTAATTATTGATAAATATGTATTTATTGCTATTTTAAACCTTGTTTTCCAATTGATTCTATGTTTCTCCTTTCTTTTTTTGATTAGATCATTTCCTTTTATTTTATGCTTGTGTTTTCTTCTTTTCAGTTTTTGTGAATGTAATGTTTGGTTTTGATTTGTGCATGCCCTGTTTTCAGGTATGTTAACCCCTTCCTCTACCTGCTTGCTTCATCCTGATAGTCATAGAGGCTTGAACACATCCTTAAAAAAAGAGAGTTTAATTTCCTTCCCTACAATTTATCATTTTGAGGTCATTTTTTGAAAACTTCATATTTGTCTTTTCACTATTCCTTGTGTTTATCATCCCTTTTACAACAGTTTTTTTTTTTTCTTTTAGATCTGTATACTGGTTTATTTAAGTGATTGCTTCCCAATTGTGGTTTCCTCCATCCTACTTCTTCTTACTTCCTTTTTATTGAGAAGCCCTTTTAGTATTTCATTTAGAATGCATTTATTATTGCTGTACTCTTTTTACTTTTTGTTCATTAGTGAAATTCTTTATTTCACCTTATTTTTTTTAAATGTTATCCTTGCTGGGAAAGTATTTTAGGTTGCACTTTTTTTTCCTTTTAGTAATTTGAGTATATCTTGACACTCTCTTCTAGCCTGTAGTGTTTCAGTAGAGAAATCAACTGATAGCCTTAAGGGGGTTCCCTTATAATTAATGCTTTGCTTTTCTCTTGCAGTATTTAGAATCCTCTCTTTATCTTTAACTTTTGCCGAATTTACTATAATATGTCTTGGTGTGGGCCTTTTTAGGTTTGACTTGTTTAGGGCCCTATGTGCTTCCAGTATCTTGATATCTGTTTCCATTAAATTTGGAAAGATTTCATTCATAATTTCTTCAAATATATTTTCTATCCCCTCGTCTTTTTCTTCCTCTTCTGAATCCTTTTATGTGTAGGTTGGCCCATTTTATAGTATCACATAGATCTCATATTGCTTTCATGTTGTTTCATTTGATTTTTTGTCTGCTATCCTGTTTGGATGATTTCCATTATTCTATCTTCCAAGTGACTAAATTGTTCCTCTGCATTATTCATTCTGCTCTTCATTGCCTTTAACTTAGTTTGTGTCTCTGCAAATGAATTTTCTAATTTTTCTTGGCTCCTCCATATATTTTGTACTTACTTTATTTTTTTTAATTAGTCCATGATTTTATTACATTTATAGTTGTACAATGATTAGCACAATCAAATTTTAGAGCATTTCCATCCCAAACCCCCAGTGCATTCCCCCCACCCTGCCACCTGTCTCATTTGGAAACCATAAATTTTTCAAAGTCTGTGAGTCAGGATCTGTCCTGAAAAGAAGTTCATTGTGCACTTTTCTTTAGATTCCACATATAAGTGATAGCATACGATGTTGGTGTCTCACTGTCTGACTGACTTCACTTAGTATGATAATTTCTAGGTCCATCCATGTTGCTAAAAATGCCAGAATTCCATTCCTTTTAATGGCTGAAGAATATTCCATTGTGTATATGCACCACATCTTCTTGATCCACTCCTCTGTTGATGGACATTTAGGTTGTTCCATGTCTTGGCTATTGTATAGAGTGCTGCAATGAACACTGGATTACATGTGTCTTTTTGAGTCATGCTTTTCTCTGGATAGATGCCCAGGAGTGGGATTGCTGGATCAAATGGTAATTCTATTTTTAGTTTTCTGAGGAAACTTCATACTGGTTTCCACAGTGATTGCACCAAATTACATTCCAACCACCAGTGTCATAGGGTTCCCTTTCCTCCACACCCTCTCTAGCATTTATTGTTTGTAGACATTTTGATGATGGCCATTCTGGCTGGTGTAAGGTGGTACTACAGAGTGGTTTTGATTTGCATTTCTGTAATAATGAGTGATGATGAACAAATTTTCATGTGTTTTCTGGCCATCTGTATGTCTTCTTTGGAGAATTTTCCGTTTAGATATTCTGCCCATTTTTTTGATGGGGTTGTTTGCTTTTTTGGTATTGAGCTGCAGAAGGCATTTATAGATTTTTGGAGATTAATCTCTTGTCAGTTGCTTCATTTGCAAATGTTTTCTCCAATTCTGTGGGTTGTCTCTTTGTTTTGTTTAGGGTTTCCTTTGCTGTGCAGAAACTTTTGAGTTTAATTAAGTCCCACTTGTCTATTTTTATTTTTACTGTCATTACTGTAGGAGGTGGATCTTAGAAGATGTTGCTGTCATTTATGTTGGAGAGTGTTCGGCTTATGATTTCCTCTAAGAGTTTTAGAGTGTATGGTATTATATCTAGGTCTTTAATCCATTCTGAGTTTATTTTTGTGTATGGTGTTAGGAAGTGTTCTAATTTCATTCTTTTACATGTGGCTATCCAGTTTTCCCACCACCACTTATTGAAGGGGCTGTCTTCTTCATTGTATCTTCTTGCCTCCATTTTCATAGATTAGTTAACTGTAGGAGCATGGTTTTAATTCTGGGTTTTCTATCCTGTTCCACTGATTTATAATTTCTGTCTTTGTGCCTTTACCTATGGTTTTGATGACTTTTGCTTTTTAGTATAGTCTTAAGTCAGGGAGCCTGATTCCTCCAGCTCCATTTTTCTTTCTCAGGATGTCTTTGGCTATTCTGGGTCTTTTGTGCTTCCAAACAAACTTTAAAATATTTTTTTTGAGTTCTGTGAAAAATGTCCTTGGTTATTTGGTAGGGATTGCATTAAATCTGTAGATTACCTTGGTAATATAGTCATTTTGTTAATATTGGTTCTTCCAATCCAAGAGCATGGTGTGTCTTTCCATCTGTTTGTGTCATCTTTGATTTATTTTATCAGCATCTTATAGTTTTCAGAGTACACATCTTTTGTCTCTTTAGGAAGGTTTATTCCTAAGTATTTTTTGTTTTTTGTGTTATGGTAAATGAGATAGTTTCCCTAATTTCTCATTCTGATGTTTCATTGCTAGTATATAGAAATGCAGTTGATTTCTGTGTATTAGTTTTATATCTTGGGACTTTACCAAGTTCATTGATGAGCTTGAACAGTTTTCTGGTAGCATCTTTAGGATTTCCAGGTATAGTATCATGCCATCTGCAAATAGTGATAGTTTTACTTCTTCCTTACCAATTTGGATTCCTTTTATTTCTTTTTCTTCTCTGATTGCTGTGGCTAGGACTTCCAAAACTATGTTGAGTAGTAGTGGCAAGAGCAGATATCCTTATCTTGTTCCTCCTGATCTCTGCAGGAATTCTTTCAGCTTTTCACTATTGAGAATGATGTTTGCTGTGGTTTTGTCATATATGGCCTTTATTATTTTGAGGTAGGTTCCCTTTATGTCCACTTTCTGAAGTGTTGTTTTTTTGTTTTTAATCAGAAATGGAATTTCCCTTTGCCTTGCCCTCCTCAGTCCAGCTGCAGTGCTTTTTGCAATGACTTTATGGTCCTTCCATCTTGGCTGATCTCCCCATGGATAAGGTCACTTCCTGGTGTGTGGGCTTCTTTCCTCTTTAACAGTTCCCTCTCAGGAGTGGTAGTCCAGTCCTGATTCCTTTTTCTCTTTCTTTTTTACTTTTTCTTTTGTTCTACCCAATTGTGTGGAGGGTTTCTCGCCCTTTTTTTTAGGTTTAATTTCTTCTGCCAGGGTTCTGTATATGTTCTCTGTGAATCGCTTTACATGTAGATGTGGGGTTTTGTGGGGGTTTTTTTGATGTGTTTGTGGAAGAAGGAGAGTGCAGTGTCTTGTTCCTCTGCCATCTTGATCTTTCTCTGAGGTATACTTTCATGATATTAATAAAGACAATCCATCTTTTATAATTAATGCTTTCATGATAATATTTTCCTATCTTTTTAATTATCTGTTATGTTATATATAATGACCGTCTTTTGTATAGAGCAGTAGTTAGTTGGGGCTTGCTTTATTATACAACTAGATAATCTCTGTCTTTCAATTAGATAGTTTTATCTATTTGCACTTAATATAAATATTGTCATTGTTGGCAATAAGACCACTGTCTTGCTGATTTCCACTTGAATGATTTATCTTCTTTGTTCCATTTTTCCTCCTTCTCTGCCTTTTCTTTGTTGTGTACATTTGTTTAGTGTTCCATTTTATCTCCTGATTTTATTTTTTGTTACTATTTGCTCTACTATTTGCTCTAGAGATGACAGTATATTACTTTAAGTTATCAGTGTTTACTACAAATTAATGTTACATCAGTTCACTAAATAACAATCTGTGAATATTATAACAGTATAGTTAATTTACTACCCCACACTATCTTTTCTGCTACTTTTGAAATAAACCTACTTTATGCATGTGTTTTAAACTCAATTATACATTATTATTTTCACTGTTAACAAGTAACCATGAAATTTTTAAGAAGCAAAAATCTGCCTTTTATATTATACCAACTTTTTGTGAGTTCCTCCTCTCTTCATTTCTTTGTGCAAATCATTTCTCCAATATCAAGGACTCCCTTTAGCATTTCTTAATGGCATAGAAATCCTGCTGATGACTTCTCAGGGCTTTTACCTGAAAACGTCTTTAATTCATTTTTATTTTCTAGAGAATATCAATACTGTAAATAGAATTCTAGTTTAAGAGCGATTTTTTAGTATTAAAGAATATGATCCATTAACTTATGGGTTTTATTCTGATGAGAAACCAGGAGCTTATACACTCCCCTTGGAATATAATGCTATTGTTCCTCTGTTGCTTTAAATTTCTCTTTGTTTTTGGTTCTCAGAAAAGAAATATGATATTCCTAAGTCTGGTTCTCTTTGTATTTATCCTTGTTGATGTTGCTGGGCTTTGTAGTTTAGTGAGTTGACATTTTTAATAATATTTGAAAAAGCTTTTGCCATTATTTCTTAAAATTTTTTTCTGTTCCAATCTTTCTTCTGCTATAACTTCAGTTATACATATATTATAATACTTGACATTGTCCCATACATTGCTTAGGGTCTTTCAGTCTTTTCTTTTTCTGTACATCACTTTGAGTAGTTTCTATTATTCTACCTTCAAGTTCAAAATTTTCAACTTTAATTTTTTTTTCTTGTTGGATTTCTTATCAATTGTTAAACATATCCACTAAACTTTTCAATTCAGACTTTGCAGTATTTAGGTAAAAGATTTCTGATTTTCTGCTGATATCCTCTATCAATTATTATGTTCATATTTTGTCATACAAATTTTAAACATAGTTATAGTCATTCTAAAGTCTTTTTTCATAATTGCCAGATCTCTGTCATCTCACTGTATGTTTCTAAGTTTTTTTTAATTCTGTGAAATCATACTTTTTGAATCATATTTTCCTACTTCTTCCCATATCTAGTAATTGTATGATACATATTGTATATGCTACATTGTTGAGAATATAAATTTTGTCACCTTCTTTCAAAGATTGTTAAATTTTGATTTGTTAGAAAATTAATTTATTAGCATGAGAGCTTCATATTTTATTGTATTTTTCTTTTTTTGTCTTTTCTAGGGCCACACCCATGGCATATGAAGGTTCCCAGGCTAGGGGTCTAATCGGAGCTGAAGCTGCCAGCCTATGCCAGAGCCACAGCAACACAGGAACACAGGATCTGAGCCACACCTGTGATCTACACCACAGCTCACAGCAAAGTCAAGTCCTTAACCCACTGAGCAAGGCTAGGGATCAAACCCACAACCTCATGGTTCCTAGTTGGATTCGTTAACCACTGAGCCATGACAGGAACTCCCCTACTGTATTTTTCATGTTTGTTAGTTATAACTCCAAACTGGATTCCTTAGCTGAATCTCAGGTTATCTTAGAATCAGTTCATCTCACAGACCCCTATTATCTATTATATGCAAAGTCTATAGACTGAAAAATCACCCCGGACATAAACTGTTTAACACTTAATGGATGAATCAAGTCAATTTCTATGGAGATTTTTAGATCCCCTTCTTTGTTCAGCTTCCTCCTTCCTGGAAGTCTGCCCAACAGCTAGATATCCAGTCTTCTCAGTAACTCCAAATTCTGATCTCTGTCTTCTCAGCTTAGCAAGATATTGTGCATACTGTAGGCTCCACTGCACTACAGTGAGATCCAAAAGTTCCTCCAGGCAGAAAATCTATGCAATTGTAGAACTAACCCCATGTGTTTTCCTTGTTTCTAGAATCACAGACATATGCTATCTATTTCTCAATGACTAAAATGAGTTGGTTCTTATACTTTGGTCAGATTTTTGTTGTTTATGGTGGGAGAACTAATCTGGAACCAGGAAAGTGATAAGGGCTTGGAGAAGTCCTAAAGCTGCTTTTGCACTCTATTTATCTCAGTACCTTTGTAAAGTATCAAATTCCCCTTTAAGTGTTAAGGCCATTTTGCTGTAATAACACCTCTTCGTCAGAGTCAATAGACAATTTCCTGGCCTTTAATGTTCACTTATTGAGAGATTTAGACCCTGGGTGACAGACTTCTTATTTGTAGTCTGTATTATCAATATGTTAAGAGATGTCACTATCCATCTAGTGACATGAAAGATCCTGATTCTCAATTCTTTGATTTGTTTTTCTTCAATTGGTTTTCATTCATCTTCAGGTCTGCAGCCTATTTTGTTATCTACTCTCTGGATTTTTATCATCACTTGAAATGTATTTTACCTCTTAAAAAATAAATTCAAACATCTACGTTTGCAAACACATCCTCCTGATCTTTAACTAAGCTGCTCCCATATATTCTTTGACTTCCTTAGGACATCTACTATATGCGTACTTACATCCAATATCTTCCTACCATTTCCTTCTGACTTTAATTTCTCTCTCTGTGTATCAGAGATTCAATTTCAACCACATTTTTGTCAAATACCCTCAGAAACTACATTTATCTTACTTGTTGCGCCCTTCCCGATCAGAATAAGACAAAACAGAATACTCTGTTTCCATCTGTCCACCTTCTCTGTAGTGCATTGCTAAACATTGGACAACAATAGCACCTTACTCAGATTAATGACACTAAAATGTATTTGTGATACACAACTTCCCATGAGGCTTCAATTTGGCACAACACTCCTATGTCTCTTTTGTTATGTCCTTTCCCATTTACCATAGAAACTATATCAAAAATATCTACTTTCTTATTATACCTGGCTGATTCACCATCTCATTCTCAGTCAATACCCTTCTCTGAATGGAAGTCATCAACTGATAAGTCTATAACTTCCTTCCACCAGTCTGACCAATATTAGCACCATTTTGCCCATCTCTCCCATGACAATGGATTATGTCCCTTCCCCCCCTTTATCACCCTACCCATGACATGGACTGTGAACTGATTTCTTAATATCACTGTCTCTTCAAAGATTCCCCCATCACAGCTTCTTTATTTTAACATCTAAATATATTCGAGTGTCTCTTTCCAAAAGCCTCTCTTGACCTCAGGTCCCTCTAATTCTATTCCATTTCTTTTTCATAAGGAGGCTCTGGAGGCAGATTATTTGAGTGTACATCCAAGATCTGCCACATATTAGTTACCAATAATGTAACATTGAACAGCTCATTTAATCTGACTGTGGTTTCCTCCTCTATAATACCTACCTCATAGGTTAGACTAAATACTAAATACATGAAGCATTTACAAATGCCTTAAATTATTATTTAAGCCAAACTTCCTGATGAGAGTATTATTACAAGTTGTATTTAATTTTTTATCTCTATCATGGCCCTGAAGATTCAACAATCTGGAAGCTGTATCAGATATTTAGTGAAGGGTTTTTGCTAAGACATTTGCTCAATCCCACGGGTATTTCTGTCTTTATCTGGCTTTAGACAGTATTTGACATTGCTAAACATTTTAGCTTCCTATAGCATTTTATCCTTTTTATTTCTTTCAAGTCACACTCTTGATTTTCTTCTAACCTTTAGATATATCTTCTTACTGTATTCTGCATGTTTCCTTTTTTAAATTTAATTTTACATATTTTTAAATGTCTTAAATGCCAGGTTCTCCAGAATTCTCTTCTAAGTCTCCCTGATCTCATTAACCCTATGCCTTCAGCATACTTGCTGATTATTTGTGAATCTTAGTCTTCAGCTTAAACCTATCTCCTTATTCAGCTACTAAAATCTCCATAGTTACCTTAGATTCAAGTCATAGAAAATTTAATTCGTCTTCTGCTTCCTTAAGTTGGTAATATTCACATTTTTCTCCAACAGGGACACAGGCTGAAGAACCCCAGAGGCAACATTCTTTTTGCAGTAAGCAAGGGAGGGAATGTACATAAAATACAATTTAAAAGATGACCCTAGATTCATGTACTATGGTCATCTACCTTGTAATCTAAGTCAAAATCCCATATATTCTCTTGAACCTATCTCTCAATCACATCCTATCAATTTCTGCCAACTCCAACTTCTAGTTCTCTCATGATCCCATCCTCCTCCCAATCTCCAGTCTTGACACCTTCCTGATTCTTTTAAAATGAAGCCCAAACTTCCTCACTCAGTTTTTATTATTTTCAGGTACTGTCCCCTTTTACCACTCTGTCTTCAACTCTAGCTATTTTGTCTTAGCACTTGACAATCAAGTTTAACTGAAAGTTTCTCCATTATGCTACACATTGTCTTACCTCTACGCTTCTAGTCATGCTTTTCTAGTCATCCTTGTCTTGGAAAATCTATTGATTCTTTTTCCCAGAAAAGACATGGCTTTGAATCTAAGTAGTTTAGTTAGAAGATAATTTCAGAAAAAAAATTAGGAAAGTGGGTGAGATAGAAGAAAAGAGAAGTAAAAAAGGCCATATTAGTGAGCATGTTACCACTATGGGCAATAGAAACTCAATTCCATTAGGAATTTTTGTGGTATAATATAGGATACATCTCAGAATAGTCCCACATAAGAATCATGGTAGCTGGGCTACCCACCTTCCATCTCTTGTCCCTCTTTGCCTGAGAGCATTTCCTGAGGGATCAGTGCTCCAACATGGCATGGACAGATTAGGAAAGCTTGAGAAACTACTAAAGCAGAGCATGGCTGGTATTGCAAGTGGAAGGTCATCAGCACACACTGGAACATACACAGAATGCCAAATTTTATCACTGGTATTCCTTTAATATTCCTCTCCTGTGCTCCTTTAAGTTCCTTACCACCTTAACCTTGTCATTTATCACATTTTAATGTGAGAAATTACAATGAAACAATAAAGCACCATGAGTCTAGTTCAACATGGTTTGCCTAAAACATGACCCTAAGCAGGTACTTCCTGTACCTTTGGCTGAATTTTCTTTTGTTGAATGGGATATTCTGTGTTTGGTAGTAGTAACTAAACTTGATTATCCAAGGTATTGTAAAGTTTTATTCCATGATTTCTGCCTCATTCATGTAGAAAGACTATTATTTGGAAATGAATTTGCCATAAGGTGCAAGTCACTGTTTGAGGCATTGAAGAGCAATTGTTAAAATATAATTTTCCGGAGTTTCCGTCGTGGTGCAGTGGTTAATGAAACCGACTAGGAACCATGAGGTTGCGAGTTCGGTCCCTGCCCTTGCTTATGGGTTAATGATCCGGCATTGCCGTGTGAGCTGTGGTATAGGTTGCAGATGCAGCTCGGATCCCGCGCTGCTGTGGCTCTGGCATAGGCTGGTGGCTACGGCTCCGATTAGACCCCTAGCCTGGGAATCTCCATATGCCACTGGAGCGGCCCAAGAAGTGGCAAAAAGACAAAAAAATAAAAAATAAAAAAAATAAAACATAATTTTCCTACAAAAAGAGCCTGCACCCAATTTGCCCTTTATCATTAACCTTCCATCCTGAAATCTTGTTTGAAAGGTTTCCTTTGAATGCTCACATTTTAGAAATGCCAGAAGACAAATGTTTATATTATGCAAGATTTCATTTTTAATATGTACTAATTGGATCTAATCATATTGTCTGGTGAGATTTCCTCTCCAAAGATAACTAATTGGAATGGCATAGTTGTAACAGTGAGTTCTGGGTGAAATAATCAGACATTTCCAATCTGAATAAATGATTTTTTTGTCAAAAGTTTCAGAGATGAAGTATTACGTTTTGTTTCCAGGTATATGTTTTCCACTTGGGTTTAAGGTCTCACTTTTTCTTCTCAGCTTCCTTTTTCTAGCAGGAAAAGTCCTTACTTTCTTCCCCTGCCCCAAACATCATGGATCTCATTCCCAAAATTGTCAATTTTCTCTATCCTAAAAAGCATTAATGGTGTCTTGTTTGTTTATTTATGGCTCTCATTCTTTATACCTTAATGGTAATAGTGAAATGATGTTTTTGAGGCTCTAGTTATTTTTGCGTGCCAACCACTACACTTGATATTCTACACATCATATCATTAATTTATCCTTAGTGAAAATAAGATAATTATCCATGTGGAACCAGATTTAGGTTGAATAATGTATATAAAGCCTGCAGAGATACAACTAGGAAGTGATTCTAAGCCTAACTAAAAGCCAGGATCCTTATCCTTGACATCTGCTGACTCCTCCCAGACTCCTCTGAGGGCGAATACTACTTCATACATTAATATAGAGCATCTCGCTAAGCATTGAAATTCGTACCATAATTATTTCACAGATAATAAAACTGAAGTCCTGCAAGGTTAAAATTTTGCCTGAAATCACATAGTCACTAAGTGGTAGAGTCTGGACTCAAGTCATGTATATATGAATACAAAATCTATTGTTTTTCCACTCCATCATATATTCTCATTATGTGGGAAATTCTCCTCTTTATTCTTCACCTATCAAAATTCTACCTATCCTCCAAGTCTTATCCAAAATACTATTTTTCTGAGCTCCTTCCTCTGAACTCTAGTGGAAATTATCAAACTTATGACACATTAGCATTGCTTTATATTATGATGACATGTCAAAAAATAAAACAATAGCCTATCTGTAGTATAAAGGATATTTACACAATCATTAAATCATTTGACTTCTAAATCTGTCCTCATCATTTCAATTTTATATAACAAATTGAAGTGACTTGCTAGAAACTACGTATCTGCTAGTCTGTCAAGTTTTGATTTAAACCAGTCCAAGATTGTATATGTATTTGCATTGGGAAAAATATAGAATTATATGATAAACTGCTAAGACTGAGGTAATTCCAACTTCAAGATTCCTCCTGTGTATGTATATCCTACCTAGGAAATGAAGAGGAAGAGGGATAGTGAGAAGTAGAGTTAGGAGGAAAACTAGGAAAGCATGACAACTGGAAGCCAAATGAAGAAAACTTCTCAAGGAGAATATGGTGGGAATTTGGCTCAGATGTGGCTAATGTATCATGTAGAATGATGACTGATAATTGATCACTGGATGCGGCAATATGGAAGTCACTGGTGACCATCATAAGACTGGTTTTTTGTGGAAGGGGGATAAATCTCTGATTGGAATAGATTAAATAGAGAAAGGAGAAGAGAATTTAAAGACAAGGACTATAGCTGCCCAGGGAAGTAAAAAATTAGAATGGTATCTGGCGTTGGAAGGGGTATCAGAACAAGTTTGTTTTAAGATGGTAGAAAAATAACATGTGCGTATTTGGGGAGAATGACACACAGAGAGTGAATTTTTGAGAAAATAGGCAAGAAGGGAACATCATGGTAAAATATTCTAGAAGATGGAAAAATAAATGACATCAAGTGTAAAAGTAGGGAAGTTGGGAGAGTTAGCTTTAAAGAAAAGCATAGATAGTTCATTGATGTTAACAGTCAAGAAGAGAGTATGTGGAAACAGGTGCTGAAGCATGGATAAATGTGCTGGTAGGATTCTATAAAAGTTTCCATCAAATCATTTTGATGTTCTCCATGAAGTAAGAAACAAGGTCTTCAGCTGAGAGTGAGGCAGAGGTTTGTGGGGGGTTAGGGAGAGAGGAAGAGGAATGGAAACTTTGTCTAAAACATGAAAGAGGAAAGAAATTATCCCCTTCATAACCAACACTTAGTAAAATCTTACTGTGGTAAGTACCCTACTGTCATGTTTCAGTTAATCTCTCTATGGTGTGAATTCGCAACTGTTAGTATTCTCATTTCGTAGATGAGAAAATTGAGTTTCATAGAAAATAGGAAACTTACCACAAGTCACATAGGTGGAAAATGATGTTATCAATATTTAACTCTATCCTATGTGACTTCAAACTTGAAATTTTATATTTTTTTTCTTTTTGTGGCCACACCTGCATTATATGGAAGTTTCCCAGGCCAGGGACTGAAGCTAGCCACAACTGAGACCCAAGATACTGCAATTGCATTCTTAAACCACTGTGCCACAGTGGGAACTCTTAGAATATGTTTTAATATAGCCAAGTTCCCTTGGACATGAAAACGACTTAGAAGAATTGAAAAATATTAATTGACTCATGTGTGTGTGTGATAGAGAGAGAGAGACAGACAGACAGACAAAATTTAACCACATAATTTCTGGTTGTTAAAAAAAAGTTATTTGATGAAAACTTCATTCTGAAAAATATGCAAGAGAAGGAAATGTTCTAAGTTCAATTCTAAGTTCAAACACAATCTTTTACTTCATCATAATATTACCTCTTTTGATATGAAAACTTATCTTCAATTTTCTAAATGATGTCAAGAAGTTATGATGGTTTTATTATTAATTTCAAAGATCTGTATGTCCTAAGCTTGTGTTTGATTTTTAGGAGATGATAACTGTTAGTTTTGAGTTTAAAAGTTTTGTTGATTAGGAATGTTTTCAGCAGCAAGTAATTGAGGGATCCAAATAAGTGTGGCTTTAAAAAGAGGGATTTTTCCCATCTTACAAAACTCTAAAAATAGCCTTCTCCTAGTTTCAACTCAGCATCTCCATAATATCAGCCTTGAATCTCTGATTATCTTGTGTTTTTATTTTTGTTTTTTCTCATGCCCACAATTCTAGGCATCATAACCATTGAAACATGAAAAAGAATAGATCCCACAATCAATAGTTGTCCTTTTAATTAAAAAAGAAAAATAAAGTTTTCTGAGGAAACTCCTGCCCTAGCAGACATCAACTCACATTTCAGGAACCACAAATTCTCAAATGTCCACCAAGAACAAGAAGGGTGTTTAACAAAGTACGACCCAGGAGAAAAGATTGGGGATGGGTGTCGGGGTTGTCAACCAAGAGCACCTATCTCAATAGTCATTTTACTTTCCTAGATATATCTTTTTTACAAGAACTTCTGCTGAGCCAAGGCCTCTCATCTTATGTATATATAATTTTATTGTATAATTAAAATTGTAAGGTTTTTAATTACTTTGTAAAATATCTTATTGGATTTTGACCCACATTCTTATTTAATGATATGTTTGAACCTTGTTTAATTTTTATATCATATTGGTAATTCTTCCTACCTTGGTATCATATGCAAAAGAATGATAGGTGTTTTTGTATCTCCATCAACATCATAAAAGTCTGATAGAATTATAATCATGTAACAGTAAAATGGGAACTGATCAGAAAGGCAGACACACTGAAGTAGGGAATATTGGAGTACAATAGTAGCATATCTGTAGATAAGTGAAGATAAAGGATCTAATTACACAATTTTAAATTATGTTTCATCTTCTTGCATGAATCTTCTCACCTTTCTTTTTTTCTGCAGCATATGGAAGTTCCTGGATTAGGAGTCAAGTCAGAGCTGCATATGTGACCTACACCATAGCTTGTGACGTTGTGATCTTTAACCCTCTGAGAGAGGCCAGGGATTGAACCCACATCCTCAAGAAGTGAACATCAGGTTCTTAATCCCCTGATCCAGCATGGGAACTCCTCCCCACCTACTTTCAAATTCAATTGAAATAGATTTTTAAAATCACATTCTCACTTCATATGGAATGAGAACATAAACATGTATTTTTATCTTTTGTTTGCTATATGGAAGACACTGCTATGTGTGTTGGGAAAAGGTGCAATGAACAAACTAAGAAGGTAACAACCACAATCATGAGATAAAATTATTGAGTTTCTGCTTTGAGACAGACAGTTCTGTGCCTTATTTACTTGATCCTCATAACAGTCTATAGAATAAATATTATTAATCCACCCCATTTTAGAGATGCACAGAAATACTGATTAATTTTCTGAAGGTCACACAGTAAGAACAAAGTCAAGATTTAAATCCAGGAAATCTTGCTCCAAATATTGCTGCATGTTAAGTGAATTGTGGAAATAAAGCTGCTAATGTAGTCATGGAAATAAAGCTGCTAATGTAGTCATGCAAATAGCAATGAATTTGGGATCAAGAGACCCAAATCTCTATTCTGCTACTTACTTAGTCAAGATCTCTAATCTCTCTAGGCTTCAAATAGTTTTATAAAGTCCACCTAATGCTGTTGTTTTGAGGATTAAATGATAGCATAAATGTTGTAGAACATAGGTTGTGACCATATTGTGGAAAGATATGAATACAATATGGAGAGGATAGCACTAAGGCACTCATAACAGTGCTTTCTGAGAAAGAGAATGAGAGAGGGACGTGACAAGAATTGTCTAGAGTGTAATCTAGAAGCAAACATAGGATTGTCTGGAATATGGAAAGCAGGGGTGAAGACAAGGAAATCAATTAAGAGTTTATTAAAGTAGGTTGAGATATGAGGATCCAAATTCCAATTACGTTGGACTTGAATATCAGAAACACTTAAAGAAGTAGACAAAATTGGTTTCACATTTGATTTTGGTGGAAAATGGAGAAAACTACTCAACCATGATTCTGAAACCTTAAACCTGGTGACTAGGAGAATAGTCATTGACTAAAAAATATCTTGATGAAGAAAAGATTTTCTTGGGAAAGAACATGAGTTCAAGGAGTTGGTGAGACATCTTGGTTAGATTATCCTGCAAGCAGTTGAATATGTGTATCTGGGGTTTGGAAAGAGATAGAGATAAGGAAGAGTATGTGGCAGATAGAATATTAAACACTTAATGTGTCCATATCCTAAGATGCAGAACCAGTGAATATGCTAGATTACATAGCAAATAAAGAATTAAATTTGGAAATGTAATTAAGGTGATAATCAGCTGAATTTTAAATAGGGAGATTATCCTAGATTACCTGGATAAGTAATTACAAAGATCCTTAGTGATAAAGAAAGGCAGAACAGAATGCTGGAGTGATATGAGGTTTTTCATCAATCAGCCTTTTCAGACTTTGAGGATAAGAAAGAGAATCACAAGCCAAAGAATGTGCCCTTTCTAGAATCTGGAAAGGGCAAAGAAAAGCATTTATCCATTAAAGGCTTCAGAAAGGAACACAGTTGCCAACAACTTGATTTTCACTCAACAGGTACATAACTTATAGAAATTGTAATATCATAAATTTCTGTTTTCTAAACCACTAAGTCTCTGGTAATTTTTCACAGTGGCAATAGAGAACTAATACAAAGTGATTTTGGAAAACTCGGGGTGGAAAAACGTGTTTAGAAGATGTGAATTCTCTCTGAAACAAATATAATTTCAGGAAAAGTGGTAAACTCTTAGCATGAATGTACAGTTTTCTTGTTCTAGCACAGATTATTGGAATTTTAGGAGCATATAAATTATTTCATTTGCTATATAGTATGATACTACAGCAAAAAAGTCATCAAAAGTTATCTTAATCCATTCCAGAATCTTCTTCCTCCCTTAAGTGCATGGACCTCAGTATTGTGAAATAAAGAATTCCATCTTGGTGAGGAGGAGGAATTTGATCAAATTTAGACATTCTGAGTTAAGTACCTATTAAATAATAGAAAGAGAAAATAGAGAAAATTTCAATCTTCTCCTCTCCATAAATTGGCACTCTACTTTCTGAAAACATTCAGTTTTTCTATCTCATAGCCTTCACCATGGGCTGCATTTGTGTGCAGGGATGGCACTGGTCCAGGGTGCAGAAGGAGAAGCAGGATTGTTTTCCATTTCATTGGATACAGAAAACACCTCAGCAAATTGTACTTCCCTATTGACTCAGCTCCACTGAGGGTCATTTCTCAAGTTATTGCTGGTCATTGCCTAGATCTGCTATAATTATGCCCACTCATAGAGAATATGTTTACCCTAGATGGGCATTAGTGGGACAGGGTCTATGGTATATGAGGGCAAGCATCCCTTTCTTTTTATAGCCCAGGTATTTTATTTCCCACAGCATAAAGCTGTGTTAGAACATCAGATTTCTCCATGAGGTAGTATCAATAGATATATTAAAAGCTGTTTAATATGTCTTCCTCAGGGTTATAAAGGAAAAATATCCTTATTTTTATAAGTCCCTTTATTAACAAATCCCAATTTTAGCCTTATCTTCTTTATCTCTGAAAATGCAACACATTTTCCCCTTTCGAACCAACACAGAATGCATTTCTCCTCTACTGTTGTTACTCACACACCCACAATATCTCCAATACCCATCCCTACCTCAGAGCATGGATGAGGCCCAATGTAAAGCAAGGCTAGATTACTGATCAGTGCTCATACAGGGAAAGAAGTAGGAGAGGAGGGTGATCCAACATTTCAGCAGAATAGCCCAGGTTGGATGTTAGCAAACAAAGCCTTGCCACCTTTGATGTGCAAAAAGCATTCTTCCTGCTTTTCTAATAGGTAGATGTTTATTTAAACATAAAGCATATCAATATCTCTTGCATAGCAAATATTAATTCTCAGTGACTGTGGAATCTAAGTCCAGAAAAATAATACTTTTTACATGTGCCATAGATATATACAGACCCCTGTTCACAATAGTAATCATAGTTTACTGTATACCCAGAAAAATGTCAGTGTCCTTTCAGCACCAGAAAGCATACATCTTCTCTATATTTCTGTATTAATTTTCTAAATCTGAGGCTGTACTCTTGGACATATTGGTGTCAGAATAAATATTCACTGATTTTTATATAAATATTGAGCAAAATTTTCCAATTAACATTGTTCTCTTCTTAGGCAAGTATAAATTTCTGGTCAAAAATTCTACCTTAACCTGACTTTAGGGAAGCATATATGTGAGAATATTGGACTATAACCTCTCAAATTATGTGGATGAATATTCTATTAAATAAAAACAGAATGTTGAAAGTCTTTCCTGGTGCTTTTCTTTCTGCAGTATAAATTTATGGTCAACAATTCCACACTAACCTGACTTTAGGGAGGGTATGTGTGAGAATATTGTATTATAACCTCTCAAATTCTGTGGATGAATATTCTATTAGATAAAAACAGAATGTTGACAAGTCTTTCCTGGTGCTCCTTTTCTGAAATCATGACAAGAGCTATCCAAGAAGGAGGGTAAAATATGCAAGAAACACATCAAAGGATTTGATGAAAACCTGCTTCCAACTGCTTCCCCATCCTTATTGGATATCCTCATGAGCCCTAGTAAAAGGTGGATCCATTTAAAACTTCTCTTTTGCCTCTTTTCTGGGCCCTAGGAGCTATGATTGCAATTATCTTGGACATCAGTACTGAAAGTATGTGAGAGCCAATGGTTGCTCTCACATAAGGTATGCTAAAACTGACAGATTTAATGTAATCAATTATATTCTGCAGCCATCTTGCAGAGCTGTAGTTCTGAGTATGGAACATCTGGAGCTACACTTTAATTGGTGGTGATAAGAGCTAAACAGCTGTTTGTAACTTTTCTATGTTAATCACAGCTGCAATGATGCTTATCAGAAAGCTGCACTAGAGAGGCCAATTCATGAGTATCAACAATTGTTGACTTAGAAGTTTACATTATATACTTCCCTATTTAGCAACATATAAAGAAAAATTAAAATACTTTCTTATATAACTCACATGTGGAATCTAAAAAAATAATAAAATGAATGTGTAAGTAATATAGACGCAGACTCACAGATACAGAAAAAATTAATAGTTGCCAAAGAGAAGAGGAAAGGGAGTTAGAGGTATGGTATTAAGAGACACAAATTCCTATGTATAAAACAGAAAAGCAACAAGAATATATTTTGTAGTGCATGGAAATATAGCCATTATCTTGTAATAACTTAAATGGAGTATAATCTGTAAAAATACTGAATCAGCATGCTGCATACCTGAAACTAAAATAATACTATAAATCAACTATACTTCAATAAAAAAGAATCAAAAGGGCAAATGAAGAGTAGAGCTAATAACAATCTCAAATGATAAATTTCAAAACATGTTTGAGTTTAGAAACATTAACAGATCATTTCTTGAAATATACAACCAAACTACTAAAAACAAGGGTCAGTCACTGTGTTGCAGGAATTTTCACCATGAAAGGAAACATGTTTATAGCATAGTGTTTGGCTTAACAGAAAAATAACAGTCACAATAACATAGAAACTGATTTCTATATAAAAGTTAACTATATTGGAAAAACAGAAAGGAGAAATTCAGGATAGAGGTGGGTAAAGGAGCTATATATTTATCCACATTTTCACAAATTGACTGTAAGTTCTGGATAATACTAAATTGATAATATCTAAATATGATAAATCAAGAAGTTACAGCATAGGAGTTCCCACCGTGACTCAGCAAGTTAAGAATCCAATGTAGTCTCTGTAAGGATGCAATCCAGTCCCTGAGTATTTTAAGGATCCAGTGTCACCACAAGTTGCAGTGTAGACTGCAGATGAGGCTTGGATCCAGTGTTGCTGTGGCTGTGCCATAAGCCTACAGCTGCAATTCTTATTTGACACCTAGCCTGAGAACTTCCACATGCCACATGTACAACCATAAAAAGAAAAAAAAGAAGTTACAGTATAGGTGTATTACTTAGAAGAGAATTGGGTAAATGCAAGAAGAAACAGCAAATATTTTGGTTGCCAAGGGGGAGGGACAGGAAGTGGGATAGACTGGGACTCTGGGGTTAATAGATGCAAACTATTGCATTTGGAGTGGATAAGCAACGAGATTCTACTGTATAACACGTGGAACTGTATCTAGTCACTTATGATGGAATGTGATGGAGGCTAATGTGAGAAAAAGAATGTATGTGTATGTATGTGTGAGAGAGAGACCGGGTCACTTTGCTGAATAGTAGAAAATTGACAGAACACTGTAAATCAATGATAATAGAAAAAATTAAAAGCATTATTAAAAAACAATAAAAAATAAATGAAAATCAGTTGGCTTTGGTTAATGGGCTTGTGGGTGGTGCAGGAAAATGTCTTAATTCATTATAAGCCTTTAAAAATGATTTATCTTTTTGACCATATATATCATCTACACTGAAAAAAAAAGATTTAAGCTGAAAGTAAATAAAAGTTTCAATCTCAGCAATGAATAGAGATATTTACAGACTAAAGATCAATTCTAGAACTTGATATTTCTAGGAACAAATATTTTAATATATTAGGACCCTTAGGAGTCTCTCCTATACCTTTCTTGAGCAAGTCACATGCTTCGCTATGCCCTTTCACCTACTCTCTTCTAATGGTCAGAATTTGCCATTTTTCCTCTCCTTACTATTCCTACCCAATTCTGCACGTATTTTTAAGAACAGCTAAAATATCTCATGTATAAGATGCTTTTGGTCTTAATCTCCCCTACCCCATTAGGCACCTTCAGTAATGTTGATGTGGCACAATGAAATTTGTAAAGTTCTACTACTCCATGTATTTTTTATTTTGATCAGTCATTTGTTAATGCAAAAAAGTTATTGCGTTTCTGTTCTAAGTCAGTTATCCAGACAAGAAGATGTTAAAATGTCAACAGAATAAACAGGTTTACTGACTTCATTGAACTCCTTATTTTCTAGAGGAGGCACACAAACATAGAGAGTATATGTTAAAGATATTTGCTCTGTTTGTGGTTATTTAACATTGCAGATAAGATAAAATCATTAAGCATGATTTCAAGTTTAGAATCTTTAATGAATATTCCAGGTTAAAATATACAATGAATCCAAAATTCAGCCATAAGGGCATGCTTTATTAATCTAATTTCCTCATGTACAATGATTAGTTAGACCTAGTCTTCACCACTTCTGCTCTTTTCACCCCTTCCACTTCAAATAACAGTCAATTGGCCAACCCCATGAAGCTGGGGGTAGGTACACTGTAATTGTCCAAGGCTTATTCACAGACTGAGGCTTCTGTGATCAATTTTACTTCCATTCTCCCGTGCTGGTTCCCTGCTAGTGTTTCAATTTCCCCTCCCTGGAAAGGAAAGATGACATCCCTTTCAATAGTGCCACAGTTCAAAGGGAATTCCTATCATTTTCACTGTAAAGAACATCAATCCTTAAAAAAAAAGGTTTGAATTCTTGAGCTGGGACTTAAACTGAGGTCTTCTCACACCAAAACCTGGTCTGATTCCATTCCACCATGCAACCTCATTTTATCACTCACTGAATCCCAGTGGTTTGTAGCCTTTAAGGCCAGTGAAAAGAACTTTCACTATGTACAAATTCCTACACATACATTGCTCAATAAATGTTAGTTAAAATGAAATATCTATTACAGTCTTTTTATGAAAGTACTATCTCTGAAATACAACCATTTCTTTCTATTCCTTTGTCACATATTTCTTCCTATTCCATTGTTCATTTTTTCTCAAGAACCACTCATACCATTTTTAGGCAGACAACCTTCTAAAAGTCACGCTCCCTGTGCTGGAGCCACAAGAGAAATAAAAAAACTATTTAAAATTTTTTTTGGTTCTCTAGGGTTTGCACAAGAATGATTATTTATCATGAAAAATCCAAGTGGGCATTTGCTTTTCTAAAGCAGCTGAGACACAAACCCATGCAAGATCACCCAGTAACCTAAAACCAGTGGAATAGAACATTTTGTGTTAAGAGTAAGCCATGCAGATATGCCCAGACTTGATAAATAAGAAAACATATTACAGAGTAAAATCCTAAAATCCTAGTAAGAGAATAACTGAAGAAGAAAAAGCAATATTTAGAAATAAAGATACATAATTAATACTTTGTCTCCAGTTTAATAAGCATTTGTTCAATCGTCCATTTATTCAAAAATAGCTATTGAGTGCCTAATGCATGAAATGTAGTGGTTTGAAGATTTAAATATATTTCTAAATGTAAGAGTTCATAACCTAGAGGGAAAGCCACACTGAGAAACTTACAAAGGGAAAGCTATTGTCTTAAGTACCAAAAGTAAAAATAATTACCTGAACCTCAATATAATCTTTAATTTATAGAAATAATTGATTTGCTTTTATAATTTTATTGAAGTGTAATTGGCACACAAAAAATCTGCACAGATTTAATATGTACAATAGGAGAAGTATTTGACATATGTCTATCTCCCTGAAACCAAAAATACAATTAAGAATTCACTAGCGACGCCTCTGGGTCTGGGTTGTTCATGCTGTGAAAGTTCTTAAACACAAATTCAGTTTTAGACACATATATATGTGTATTTATATATTCAAGTTATCTATTTTTCTGACATCTTTTATTGAGGTGTAATTGAGAAAATCATAATGTATTTTAAGTGTACAGTATAATGATTTGATAGACATATACATTGTGAAATGATTCCCACAATCAAGTTAATTAATATATCCATTATTAAACATAGTTACTTGGTTTTTGTTTTTTTTTTCTTTTCTTTTAGGTCAGGATGCTTAGGAATTATTCTATTTGCAAATTGCAATTAGAGTATTTTTAGTTATAGTGACAATACTGAACAATAGATCTTTAGACTTTATTCATCTTACATTCTTTGACCAGCTTCTCCTCATTTCCTCTACTCAGCCCCTGGCAACAACCTTTCCACTCTGTTTCTGAGTCCAACTTTGCTTTTTCTTTTTCTCCTTTTTTTTTTTTTTTTTTTTTTTTTTTTACGTGTCCCCATATAAGTGATACCATACAATTTTTGTCTTTATCTGACTTATATATGGTAATAAGTCTTTCTTTCAGGTTAATTTAGTGTAATATCTTCCTGGTTATTTGCATCTTTCAAGGAATTTTCCCATTCATCTAAGTTGTCAAATTTATTGACAATGAAGTTGTTGATAATAATCCCCTAGGATTTATCTACTATGTAGAGAATCTATAGTGATAGCATGCTTCTCATTCCTAATATTTGATAACTTGTGCTTTTTCTCATTATTCCCCAATCTGTCTGACTAGAGGGTTTATAAATGTTATCAGTCTTCTAAAAAAAAAAAAAAAAAAAAAAAACTAAACAAACAAAAAACCTTTTTAACTTTGTTGATTTTTTTCCCCTATATTGTTTCTCTATTTTAACCTCAAGAATTTCTGTTCAAATTTCCTTTCTATTGCTTATTTTGAGTTCAGTTTTCTTTACATTTTCTGGTTTCTTATTATGGAAGTTTGGGTCACTTAAAATCTTCCTTTTTTAACAAAGGTATTTAGTGCTATACATTTCTTTATAGATATTTTTTATCTGCATCCCAAAAATTTTCATGTCTTGTTTTCATTTTCATTCACTTCAAAATATTCTGCACTTTCCCTCTGTTTCTCTTTGACCCATGAGTTATTTAGATATGTGCTATTTAGTTTCCAAACATTTGGTCATTTTCTCAATATTTTTTGGTTGTTGATTTTCTAGTCATTGTACATGCTTTGTATGATTTAAATCCTTTCAAATTAAATGAGACTCATTTAGTGGCTCTGAGCATGGTCCATTTTGGTAAATGTTCGAAGTGCACTTAAAAAGAGTGTATATTATGTTTTTGTTAGGTGGAGGGTTCACATTTTATTTTTTTTAATTATTTGTTTCATTTGGATAGTTTCTACTGATTTTTCTTCAAGTTCATTGTTTTCATTTACATGTTTAAAATACAATTAGTACCTTCCAAGGCATTTTTCACTTCAACAATTACAATTTTCATTTCTAGAAATATTAGTAGGGTCTTTTTATTTTCTCTCTGTCTCCATCTAATAAGTTCAACCTTTCTTTTACTTTTCTGAATTTATAAAGTTATAACTATTCAAATGCCTTTGTCTACTAACACTACCATCTGTGTCATTTCTGCATGTTTTTAGTATTTGAATGTTCTCATTATGTATCACAATTTCCAGCTTCTTTTCAAGCTGAATATTTGTGATTGGATGACAAAAAAATTATGATTTTCACCTTTCTGTATGCTTGTTATTTTGTAGACCTACAAATATCCTTAGCTTTGTTTGAGACATGGTTTATTCACATGGAATCAATTATTCCAAACTTGCTTTGAAGATTTTTTCAGGTGATATTAGAGTAAGCTGTATTAATGAGGCTTTTACTCTGGCTGATGGGAACACTGGCAATGTGTAAGCTCTGAGAGTTACTCCCTCTCCTTTCTGGATCACTCTCTCTCAGGCTCTTGGGTGAATCCATCATATATGGGCACTGAGCAACACTCCATAAGGACTCTTTTGGTAACTCATGAAGATCTCAAAAGTTCTCTGTGTAGCTCTCTTTTCTTCAAATCACTATTCTCTGACCTTGAACTTCCTTGGACTCTCTGAATTCCAACTTCTTCCTCTTCAACTCAAGAAGATCCTATGTTCTGTCTACATTCCCCTCCTTACGTTGTTGCCTGGAAACACTCTCAGGAAGTAACCTGGGGCCATTGTATTACTCACCTCATTTATTTATCTTCGGTCTTTCATCACTGTCCTCTGTTGCCTGGTGTCCCAAGGCAGAAAAGCATTGTTTTTACATGTTGTGAGCAACTTTTTGTCTGCTTGAGGTGGATGGATAAATTAGATCTCCATTACTCTATTGGTCCAAAGTAAACACAGATGCTTGATAATTGATTTATCGTACAATTGGACTTTTCTTGGTCTAGTTAGCAATTCACCTTATTCCATATTCCATACTTTTGAGATAATTTTATTTTTCTTTTCCTTTTCAGAATGTCTTTCTTTTTTTTGTATTATAATTGCATGCCAGAATTTAGTCCTTAAGGATCAAAAATGTTTGTGACATGTCACATGAATTGCTATGTTTTAATGAGTTTGTGACAATGCTCTCATTGGTATCCTTTCAAACACAACCCATGAGGGACAATTTTCATGAATATCAAAGTGTCTTTAATGATTAGAATAACAGGAAATATTTAACATGGGATAGAGAAAGTCCTTTGGACATAAAAGCTAGTGTCCAACATAATAGTAGCACTCAGGCTGTTAGGTCACAGTTATTAAAAAGAACTTTCTTAAATTAACTAGAGTAAAATAAGGAGGGTAGTTATTATAGCACTCAATATGACACACAGGAAATCATCCAAGAAGAGACACTACTGTACCGCTGGGCCACACTGAAACTTGAACTAGACCCAGAAATTGGAACATGTTTTCATTGTCCTTCACTGTTCTCTACTTTTTTTGTTCCCTTTCAGTGTCTTTTATTTTTGTTTTTGTTGTTTATTTACATTGTTCTATCAATTTCTACTATACAGCAAATAGACCCTGTAATACATCTATACACATTCTCCTTCCTGTATTATCTTTCATCATGTTCTATCACAAGAGATTGGACATAATTCCCTGTGCTATAGAGCAGAACCATGGTGTCTATCCATTCTAAATGTAACACTTTTCGTCTATTAACCCCAAACCCCAGTCCATCACACTCTCTCCTGCTCTCGTCCCCCTTGTCAACCACAACTCTGCTGTTCATGTCTGTGAGTCTCTTTCTGTTCGGTATAGGTTAATACGGGCCATGTTTTAGGTTCCACATATAAATGATATCATGTGGTATATGTCTTTCTCTTTCTGACTTACTTTACTTAGTATGAGAATCTATAGTTCCATCCATATTGCTGCAAATGACATTATCTTGTTCTTTTTTATGGTGGGGTAGTATTTCATTGTGTATATGCATCACATTTTTTAATCAATTTTTCTGTCGATGAACATTTAGATTGTTTCCATGTCTTTGCTATTGTGAACAAGGAGGCAATGAACATAGGGGTGCATGGATCTTTTTGAATAAAAGTTTTAAACAGATATATGGCAAGGAATGGCATTGCTGGATCATATTGTATTTCTATACTGTTTTCCAAAGTAGTTATACCAATTTACATTCCCATCAACAGTGTAGGAGTTTTCCCTTTTCTCCACACCTTCTCCAGAATTTTTTATTTGTAGTCTTATTAATGACAGCCATTCTGACCAGTGTGAAGTGGTACCTCACTGCAGTTTTGATTTGGATTTCTCTAATAACTAGTAATGTTGAGCATTTTTTCAATGTGCCTCTTTGACCATCTGTATATCTTCTTTGGAGAAATGTCTATTTAAGTCTTCTGCCATTTTCAATCGGGTTGTTGGGGATATTTTTGCTGGTGAGTTGTAAAAGTTGTTGATATATTTTGGAGATTAAACCATTGCCATTTGAATCATTTCTAAATATTTTCTGCCATTCAGTAGCTTGTCTTTTTTTTTAAGGTTTCCTTTGCTTTGCAAATATTTTAAGTCTGATTATTCCCCATGTGTTTATTTTTGTTTTGGGAGACTGACCTAAGAAAACATTTGTACGCATGGTGTCAAAGAATGTTTTGCCTATGTTCACTCCCAGGAATTTTAAGGAGTCTTGTCTCATGTTAAAGTATTTAAGCCATTTTGAGTTTATTTTTGTGCATGTGAGAGTGTGTTCTAGTTTCATTGATTTCTAGGCATCTGTCCAGTGAGTGTGTTCTAGTTTCATTGATTTCTAGGCATCTGTCCAGTTTTTCCAGCACCACTTGTTGAAGAGACTTTTTCTCATTTTATATTCTTGCCTCCTTCATGATAGATTAGTTGGACATAAGGGTCTGGGTTTATTTCTGGGTTCTCTATTCTGTTCCATTGATCTGTATGTCTATTTTTGTACCAGCACCACACTTTTAATTATTGTAGCTTTGTAATATTGACTGAAATATGGGAGAGTTATGCCTCCTGCTTGTTTTGTTTTGTTGTTGTTTGTTGTTGTTTTCTCCCTGAGGGTTGCTTTGGCAATTTGGTGTCTTTTGTGGTTCCATATAAATTTTTGGATTGTTTGTTCTAGTTCAGTTGAAAAATGTCCTGGGTAATTTGATAAGGATTGCATTGAATCTTTAGATTGCTTTGGGGAGTACAGCCATTTTAATAATATTAATTCTTCCAATCCAGGAGCTCGGAATATCTTTCCATTTCCTTGAATTCTCTTTAATATCCTTGATTAATGTTTTATAGTTCTCAGAATGTAAGTCTTTCACCTCCTTTGTTAGGTTTATTCCTGGCTATTTAATTTTTCTGGGTGCATTTTTAAAAGGTATTGTATTTTTATATTCCTTTTCTGATGTTTCATTTTTAGTGTACAGAAATGCAACCAATTTCTGAATGTCAATCTTGTATCCTGCTAATTTGTTGAATCCATTATCAGTTTAAGTAGTTTTTGTGTGGAGTCTTTAGGGTTTTCTATATATAGTATCCTGTCATCTGCATAGAGTGACAATTTTACTTCCCTTTCAATTTGGATACCTTTTATTTTTTTTGTTTGTTTGTTTCTCTGATTGCTGTGGCTAAGACTCCAATACTATGTTGAATAAAAGTGGTGAGAGTGGGCATCCTTGTCTTGTTCCATATTTTAGTGGAAAGGCTTTCAGCTTTTCTTTGTTGAATATTGTATTGGCTGTAGGTTGTTCATAAATGGCTCTTATGATGTTATGTTCCCTCTATACCCACTTTGTTAAGAGATTTTATCATGAATGGATGTTGGATTTTGTCAAATGCTTTTTTTTTGCAAATTTTGAGATAATCATGTGGTTTTTGACTTTTTTAATGTGGTGTATAACATTGTTTGATTTATGCATGTTGAACCATCCTTGTGAACTTGGGATGAAACCTACTTGGTCGAGGTGTATGATATTTTATATGTGTTGTTGGATTCGGTTGGCTAAAATTTTGTTGAGAATATTTGCTTCTATATTCATCAAAAATATCAGCCTATACTTTTCTTTTTTGACACTATCTTTGTCTGGTTCTGTTAGAGTGACGGTATCTTCATAGAAAGTCTTGGGGAGGGTTTCTTCTTCAAACTTTTGGAAAACTTTAAGTAGATGGGAATAAGCTCTGCTTTGTATGTTTTGTAGATTTTAACTCTGAAGCCATCTGGTCCTGGACTTTTGTTTTTAGAGAGTGTTTTTATTACATATTCAATTTCATTTCTAGTGATCTGTTTGTTCATTGATCTTCTTCATTCAGTTTTGGAGGGCTGTATTTCACTAGAAAATTATCCATTTATCCTACGTTGTCAAATTTGTTGGCTTATAATTGTTCATGGTGTTCTCTTATGTGTCCTTTACCTTGAGGTGGGTCTCTTGTAGGCAACATACTGTAGGCTCTTTTTTTTTTTAGCCAGTCTACCACTTCATGTCTTTTGATTGGAGCATTGAAATTTAAGGTAATTATTCATAAATATGAAATTATTGCCATTTTAAACCTTGTTTTCCAGTTGATTCTGTTTTTCCTTTCTTACATTCTTTCTTGATTGGATGATTTCCTTTATGGTAACCCCTTCTTATATCTGCTTGTTTTACCCTGATATTCATAGAGGCTAGAGCACATTCTTAAAAAAAAAATAAAAAGAAGAAGAAGAAGAAGAAGAAAAGAAAGGGATCTATATTTTCTTACTTTCCTTCTCCTTCCCCACATTTTATGATTTTGATGTCCTTTTTTACGTCTTCATGTTTATCCTTTTGCTGTTTCTTGTGTATATTGTCACTTTTACAAATAGGTTTTTTTTTTCATTTTAGGTCTGTATACTGGTTTATATTAGTGGTTACTTTGCTGTTGTGATTTCCTTCATCTTATATCTTCTTATTTCTTTCCTATTTCCTTCTTCTCCCCTTACTTCTCCTGTTGGCTTTAGCCTCCTCCCTTGATCCCTTGGCTTGTATGCTCAGCTGCCCAGCACCTGGTGCAAAGATTCCTTGTCCCTCAGACTGTCTCCACAGAGCCAACCCTAATCTTCTCTCTTGAACTGACCTCTGAAGCCTAAGTGTCAGCCCCCAGCCCCCACCTGAAAGTCTCTCCACTTGAGGGAGGGCAGTGGTACCAACTGTCTATGCAGCTTTCTGCTTTGCCCTCCTCAGTCCTTCTGCTTTGCTCTTCTCTGAGGCTGTGAGGTTCCCTCTCTGGAACTGTGGCCTTCCACAGTACAGATTCCTTTTCTCTTTCATAGCTCCCTCTCAGGAATGCTGATCCTGTCCCAATTGCATTGATTTTTTTTTCTCTTCTCTCTCTTTTTCTTTTTTCTTTTTGTTTTCATTTTGTTCTACCCAGTCATGTGGAGGATTTCTTTCCCTTTTTGGAGGTTTAAGGTCTTTCTTCCAGCATTAAGTATATGTTCTGTGCCAATCATTCTATATATAGGGTTTTTTTTTTTTTAATATGTTTTTGGGAGAAGGTAAGTGTCATATCTTACTCCTCTGCCATCTTGTTTCAGCCCTTCTTTCACTGTCTTCTTGATGCCTATTTCCCCATCCGCTGGCTCTGTTGCCTTCTATGCAGTACTATGTTTCTCTATCAAGTTCAGTTTTTCAGAGTATCTTCCTTTCTCTTATTTAAACTTACTATGAAATCCACTCTAGGCCTCCCCCATGCTTGGTAGGAGAGCACTATCATTTTTATTTCACAACCACCTATTTCATATATTTTATTATTCACAATTGAAGTATTCAAGAATAATAATTCCATTGACCTAACTCATCTTTTGGCACAAGAATATGCCAAAGTTGACAGTTTAGACTTTGAGTTGGTTTCCTAGTGATCAACTATGCAAACATGTAAAGTTTCAAAGAATTTTATAACAATCATAAATGGATTATAACCTTTAAAATTGTGAACTACTATATTGCACACCTGTAACTTATATACTATTGTACATTGACTATATTTTAATAAATAATAAAAATATAAAGTCATCTATATAACTTCCTTAATACACATATAGATGATGTAACATTCTTCAGAATGTGCCATGAAGCTAGAATACACTGTGATTCACAAATCTGGTACAAATGTGGAAAAGGAAAAATTGATTTTTTTTTCTTTTTATGACTATATCTGTGGCATATGGAAATTCCTGGGCCAGGGATTGAATCACACCACAGCCATGGCAACACCAGATCGTTAACCCACTGAGCAAAGCCAGGGATTGAACCCACATCCTTTCAGAGATAATGTTTGGTCCTTAACCTATTGAGCCACAATGGGAACTCCAAGGCAGAATTGAATTTATGAGGAAATAGTCTTTGGTTCAAGGAATGATCACCTGAAAAAAGTGCTATTTAAGATGGTTAACTTGAGACCCAAACAACATAAAAGTTGAATCTTTACTTTTAACATTGAGATTTTGATTTTTAAGTTTTTGAGATTATAGCAAATCACTCTAAATCATTGAAATATTTTTTTCAATTTAAATGAGATCATATCTCTGAAGACTACAACTTGGAGTGTGAATGGCTAAGTATTTTTTTAAAGACATGGGATCCCAGGGATTAAGATGGCGGAATAGAAGGACTGGAGCTCAACTTCTCTCCTAAAAACAACAAAATTCACAACTAAAGACTGAGCACTCTTCACCAAAATGGACCGGAAACCTTAAAAAAGGTACCCTACTCCAGAAGAAAAAGAGGAGGCCACATCAAGAGGTAGGAGGGACGATTTAGTGATATAAACAACCCCATACCTCCTGGGTGGGAAGCTCCACAGACTGGAAACTAACTGGTTCACAGAGACCTACAGGAGTGAGAGTTCTGAGCTACACATCAAACTCTCAGTGTGGGGATCCGGCAGGGGGGCAAAGAGCCCTGGAGCATCTGGCATTGAAGGCCAGTGGGGCTTGTGCACAGGAGCTCCACAGGACTGGAGGAAACAGAGACCCCATTCTTAAAAGGTGCACACAGACTTTCATGTGCACTGAGTCCCAGGGCAAAGCAAAGTCTCCATGGGAATCTGGGTCAAACCTGACCGCAGTTCTTGGAGGACATCCTGGGAAAACAGGGGTAAATGTGGCTTGTTGTGAGGGGAAGACATTGAAAGCAAAGCTCTCAGCAGCTGCATTTCTCTGGAGGTGGCCATTTTGGGAAAATCTGGCCCCACCCATCAGCCAGGTGCTGAGAAGCCCCAGGGTAAACAACAACCCAGGTGGGATCACAGCCCCCCCTCCGTAAACAGGCTACCTAAAGACCACTCAGGCACACAGCTACCTCTAATCCCTTCCAGAGACTAAGCCCCACCCACCAGAGGGATTAGAATTGGCTCCTCCTACCAGGGGGCAGGCATCAGCCCCTCCCATCAGGAAGCCTACAGCAAGCCCCCATACTGACTTCAGCCACAGGGGGGCAGACAACAGAAGTAAGAGAGGCTACAACTCTATTATCTGTAAGAGGGTCACCACACCAAAAACCTATAAAAATGAAAAGACAGAGGACTATAACTCAGATGAAGGAGAAAGGAAAAACCCCAGTAAAACAGCTATGTGATCAGGAGATTCTCAGCCTCCAGGAAAAAGACTTTAGACTGTTGATGCTGAAGATGATGCAAGGCATTGGAAATAAGCTGGAGGCAAATATGGATAACTTACAGGAAACACTGACCAAAGAGATACAAGATATAAAACTTAAACAAGAAGAGATGCAAAATACAATAACTGAAATAAAAAATTCACTAGAAGCAGCTAACAGCAGAACACGGGAGGCAGAAGAACGAATAAGCAAGGTGGAGGATAGATTAGTGGAAATTATGGATGCAGGATAGAAAAGAGAAAAAAGATTGAAAACAAATGAAGAGAGACTCAGAGAACTCTGGGACAATGTGAAATGCACCAACATCCATATTATAGGGGTACCAGAAGGAGAAGAGAGAGAGAAGGAGACAGAAGACATATTCCAAGAGATAATTGCTGAAAATTTCCCTAACATGGGGAAGGAATCACTCACTCAAATCCAGGAAGCACGAGTACCATATAAAATAAACCCAAGGAGGAACACCCTGAGACACAAACTAATCAAACTGACCAAAATTAAAGACAAAGAGAAAATCTTGAAAGTAGCTAGGGAAAAGAAACAAATAACATACAAGGGAACCCCAATAAGGTTATCAGCAGATTTTTAGCAGAAACTCTGCAGGCCAGAAGGGAGTGGCATTATATACTCAACGTGATGAAAGGAAAAAACTTCCAAACAAGATTACTCTAGCCAGCAAGGCTTTCATTCAGATTTGAAGGAGAAATCAAAACCTTCACAGAGAAGCAAAAGCTGAGAGAATTCAGCAACACTAAACCAGCCTTGCAACAAATACTAAAGGAACTTCTATAGGCAGAAAAGAACAAGAGAAGAAAGAAAGGAAAAAGAGCAACAGAAATAAATCCAAAGTAATTAATAAAATGGTAATAAGAACATACATATCAATAATTACCTTAAATGTGAATGGACTAAACACCCTAACCAAAAGACATAGACTGGCTGAATGGATACAAAGACAAGACCCATATATGTGCTGTCTTCAAGAGACCCACTTGACTTCTAGGGACACATACAAATTGAAAGTGAGAGGATGGAAGAAAATATTTCATGCAAACGGGGATCAAAAGAAAGCTGGAGTAGCAATACTCATATCAGACAAATAGACTTTAAAATGAAGAATATTTTCAGGGACAAAGAGGGACATTGTATAATGATCAAAGGATCAATCCAAGAAGATGATATAACAATTTTAAATATCTAAGCACCCAACATAGGTTCACCACAATATATAAGGCAACTGTTAACAACCTTAAAAGGACAAATCAACAATAACACAATCATAGTGGGGGACTTTAACACCCCACTTACATCAATGGACAGATCATCCAGACAGAAAATTAATAAGGAAACAGAGGCCCTGAATGAAGCATTAGACCAGATGAACTTAATAGATATTTATAGGACATTCCATCCAAAAGCAACAGAATACACATTCTTCTCAAGTGCACATGGAACATTCTCTAAGATTGATCATATCCTGGGCTACAAATCCAACCTCGGTAACTTTAAGAAAATTGAAATCATATCAAGCATCTTTTCTGACCACAACGCTGTATGCCTGGAAATCAACCACAAGAAACAAACTGCAAAAAACACAAACACGTGGAGACTCAACAACATGCTACTAAACAAACAATGGATCACTGAAGAAACCAAAGAGGAAATTAAAAATACCTAGCAGCAAATGACAACAAAGATACAACACTCCAAAATCTATGGGATGCAGCAAAAGCGGTTCTAAGAGGAAAGTTTATACCAATACAAGCCCACCTCAGGAAACAAGAAAAAGCTAACTAAAAGCAAATAAATAAACTAACTTTACATCTAAAGCAGCTCGAGAGAGAAGATCAGACAAGACATAATGTTGTTAGAAGGAAAGAAATCATAAAGATCAGAGCAGAAATCAATGAAATAGAAACAAAGAAAACCATAGAAAAGATCAATGAAATGAAAAGCTGGTTCTTTGAAAAGATCAACAAAATTGATAAACCCCTAGCTAGACTTATCAAGCAAAAAAGAGAGAGGACTCAAAGCAATAAAATTAGAAATGAAAAAGGAGAAGTAACAACGGACATCACAGAAACACAAAGGAACATAAGAGACTACTATATGCAACTATGTGCCAATAAAATGGAAAACCTAGAAGAAATGGACAAATTCTTAGAAAAGTATAATCTTCCAAGACTAAACCAAGGTGAAATAGAAAAGATCAATGGACCAATCTCAAGAACTGAAATTGAAACTGTGATTAAACAACTTCCAACAAACTAAAGTCCAGGACCAGATGGTTTTAGAGGCGAATTCTCTCAAACATTTAGAGAAGAGCTAACACCTCTCCTTCTGAAACTACTTCAAAAAACTGCAGAGGAAGGGATACTCCTAAACTCATTCTATGAGGCCACCATCACCCTGATACCAAAACCAGATAAAGACTCCACAAAAAAAGAAAACTATAGGCCAATTTCACTGATGAACATAGATGCAAAAATCCTCAACAAAATACTAGCAAACTGCATCCAACAATACATTAAAAGGATTGTGCATCATGATCAAGTGGGATTAATCCCAGGGATGCAAGGATTCTTCAATATCCGCAAATCAGGCAGTGTGAAACACTACATTAGCAAACAAGAATAAAAACCGTATGATCCTCTCAACAGTCACGGAAAAAGCCTTTGACAAAATCCAACACCCATTTCTGATAAAAACACTTCAGAAAGTGGGCATAACGGGAACCCACCTCAACATGATAAAGGCCATATATGACAAACCCACAGTGAACATCTTTCTCAATGGTGAAAAGCTGAAAGAATTCCCCCTGAGATCAGGAGGTACAAGACAAGGATATCCACTCTCGCCACTACTCTTCAACATAGTTCTGGAAGTCCTAGCCACAGAAATCAGAGAAGTAAAAGAAATAAAAGGAATCCAAATTGCAAAGGAAGAAGTAAAACTATTGCTATTTGTGGATGACATGATACTATACCTAGAGAATCCTAAAGACTCTACCAGAAAACTGTTAGAGCTCATCCATGAATTTGGCAGTTGCAGGACACAAAATCAATACACAGAAATTGATGGCATTTCTATACACTAACAATGAAAAAGCAGAAAAGGAAATTAGGGAAGCAATCCCATTTACCATCACATCCAATAGAATAAAATACCTAGGAGTAAACCTACCTAAAGAAACAAAAGACCTATACTCTGAAAACTACAAGCCATTGATGAAAGAAATCAAAGATGACACAAATAGATGGAAAGATATACCATGCTCATGGATTGGAAGAGTTAATATTATCAAAATGACTATACTACCTAAGGCAATCTACAGATTCAATGCAATCCCTATCAAATTACCAAGAACATTTTTCACAGAACTTGAACAAAATATTTTAAAGTTTATTTGGAAGCACAGAAGACCCAGAATAGCCAAATACATCCTGAAAAAGAAAAACGGAGCTGGAGGAATCAGGCTCCCCGACTTCAGACTATACTACAAAGCAACAATCATCAAAACCACATGGTACTGGCACAAAGACGGAAATGTAGATCAGTGGAACAGGATAGAAAGCCCAGAATTAAACCCACACACCTACAGCCAATTAATCTATTACAAAAGAGTCAAGAATACACAGTGCAGAAAGGACAGCTTGTTCAATAAGTGGTGCTGGGAAAACTGGATAGCCACATGGAAAAGAATGAAATTAGAACACTTCCTAACACCATACACAAAAATAAGCTCAAAATGGATTAAAGACCTAGACATAAGACCAGACACTATCAAACTCTTAGAGGAAAACATAGGCCAAACACTCTCTGACATAAGATGACAGCAACATCTTCTCAGATCCACCTATCAGAGTATTGACAATAAAAATAAAAATAAACAAATGGGACCTAATCAAACTTCAAAGTTTCTGCACAGCAAAGGAAACCCTAAACAACACAAAAAGACAACCCACAGAATGGGAGAAAATCTTTGCAAGTGAATCGACTGACAAGGAGGGATTAATCTCCAAAATTTATAAACAACTTCTCCAGCTCCATACCAAAAAAACAAACAACCCCATCACAAAATGGGAAGAAGATCTAAACAGTCAGTTCTCCACAGAAGACATACACATGGCCAAGACACACATGAAAAGATGTTCAACCTCACTCATTATTAGAAAGATGCAAATCAAAACCACTCTGAGGTACCACCTTATACCAGCCAGAATGGCCATCATCAAAAGTCTACAAACAATAAGTGCTGGAGAGGGTGTGGAGAAAAAGGAACCCTAGCACACTGTTGGTGGGATTGTAAATTGGTGTAACCTCTGTGGAAAACCGTATGGAGATTCCTCAGAAAACTAAACATAGAACTCCCATTTGATTCAGCAATCCCACTCCTGGGCATCCATCCAGAAAAAACCACAACTCGCAAAGACACATGTACTCCAATGTCCATTGCAGCACTATTTACAATAGCCAAGACATGGAAATAACCTAAATGTCCATCGACAGAGGAGTGAATCCAGAAGATGTGGTACATATTCATAATGGAATATTACTCGGCCTTTAAAAAGAATGAAATACCAGCATTTTTTGCAACATGGATGGACCTAGAAACAATCATGCTAAGTGAAGTCAGCCATACAATGAGACACCAACATCAAATGCTTTCACTGACATGTGCAATCTTAAAAAAGGACAGACTGAACTTCTTTGCAGAACAGATGCTGACTCACAGACATTGAAAAACTTATGGTCTCCAGAAGAGACAGTTTGGGGGGTGGAGGGATGTGCCTGGGCTGTGGGATGGAAATCCTGTGAAATCAGATTGTTATGATCATTATACAACTAAAGATGTGATAAATTCATTTGAGTAATAAAAAAAATGGAAAAAAAAAGACCCTTAAAAAAAAAAAAGACATGGGATTCCAATGACTTATCATTATTTTCTACCTTATTAAGATTATTTAATATGAGCAGAGGACAGGACGAGTCAATCCCAGATGTTTTGCTAGTAGCTAATTTTTTTTCAAGATTGTTCTGAAATGTGAAGTTTAAATGTAAAGAACTAAAATTTTTTTTACCAAAACAGCTTTTCTTGTAACTAGAAAAACTTCCAGAAAAGTACCTGATAGCAATTGTCTCTCAGATGTCTCTTATTCACCCTCTGTATTCTAGAAGGCACCAAGCCTTCATTGATTACATTTTCTTTGCAAAATTGTAATTGTCAGTCAACATCAATCTTAACCCAATATCTGAAATGGTAAATAAATGGAAAAAGTATCACCAAATAGGGCAGTATCATTTTAAATGCATAATAATATAATCAGTGATATTAGTCATAAAACTAAATTGTGAGACTCTGAAGCCTAAACTAGATACACATAAGAAAATCATTAAATGTTTATGTCAAAATATCCTGGTTGATCACACTACATTTGAGATTTTTTAAGTGTAAAAGCTGCTACTTAAAGAGCTATCCACAGGAAGAGGTAAAAAAAATGCCAAAAACCCACTTTCTGAATAAAAATTTTGAAGTAGTCTAATCAAGCATATCTTCAAGCAAATGTTTGTAGAAATCCTCTTATGTAGAAAGAATTATTGAGATGAAAAAAATAAGAGTCAATATGTATGTACCCCACTTCTTCAGGAAAATAATAAATGTTACATCCAGGCATTTGCACATCATTAAATTTAAAGCCATTTTGATAGTTAACTATCCAGTTACAGAAGTCTAACTTTGCAACATAGCAGTAATCACTCTATGGAAAAAATGCTTATATTAAACACTTGAGAAAAAGGACAACCTGATAACATAATAAAATCCTTTACATTAAATTTAGTCTGTTTCTCCTAATGTAGATTCAGGCATCATTAGTTTTTGGTGCATAATTCTTTTTTTTTTTATACTGTTAGATCTTATTTATTTATTGTAAAAAACATTCAAATTTCATCTATAATGATATATGTTAGAATATTTTGTTTGGCTAATTCCATGATCTCACCTTAAATAGAAGGCTATGTATGCATTTATTTCACGGAGTTTATTTCAACAGTTAGAATTTTTACTCTTTTACTTTAAAAATTATCTTCTAATTTAATAAATTCTCATTAAGAAATGTAATTCTGGAGTTCTCATCGTGGCTCAGTGGTTAACAAATCCGACAAGGAACCATGAGGTTGCAGGTTCAATCCCTGGCCTTGTGCAGTGGGTTAGGGGTCTGGCATTGCTGTGGGCTGTGGTGTAAGTCACAGACACAGCTCAGATCCCACATTGCTGTAGCTCTGGCATAGGCTGGCAGCTACAGCTCTGATTAGATCCCTAGGCTGGGAACCTCCATATGCCACAGGTGCAGCCCTGGAAAAGACAAAAAGACAAAAAAAAAGAAGAAAGAAATGTAATTCTGAAACATTTTGTTTTCACAATGAATCGTGTTGATTTAAACAGAATATTATCCTTTTATACCATTTTCCTCTGTATGGGTGGAATAAATAGCTTATATCATTGCATTAGCTTGCTTATCCATATGCAGATGTAATTACTTTTCCTATTACTTTTTAAAGTTTTTGAGGAAAACAGCACCAAGAAAATTTTTAAGCAAAACCATACAGTATGATTTGTAAAAGTTCAAAGAGAACAGAAAAAAACATTTGTATCTACATTATAAAAACAATGTCCATGAAAATTATAGTGAAAGAGATGCACTAGTTTTTCCAAACTGTAATATGTTCTTTAAACCTGTATTGATTATCATCTCTTTTTTTTTCTTCTTAATGCAAACACTGCCACCACCAGCATCTTCAACACGATCATAGACTGTTCTCCATTATTACTCAGAATTTCTAATTTGTTCTCAGTTTCAATAAGGGATCAGAGATATAGTACCTAGGACAATGTTGCTAATATATAACTTTCTAAAAGTAATAACATAGCTCTCATAAAAATGTAAAATGCAGAGTTTTAATTTTGGCACAGTGGGTTAAATATCCAGCATTGCTGTCTGTAACTGTGGCAGAAGTCACAGCTGTGGCTCAGATTCTGTCCCTGGCCTGGGAGCTTCCACATGCCACAGGAGCAGCTGGAAAAGAATAAAAAAAATGTAAAATGAACATGTCAAAGATGCTATTTAACTCATTAGTTAATGGAGCAATGTTAAAACTGGTTCAGTTGAGAATTTAAAAAGCTACTTACAGAAAATTTAATAAAGAAATGTTAGGATAGGATTGCTGAATGATAAAAAAAATGTATTAATGGACAATCAGTCAATAAAACATAACTTTTGTGACTATCCTAGTGGAAAAAATTATTTGCATCTCTATGCTACATAAATCTAGAAGTTAATCTGTACCCCTTCAGAGTTATAAAATATGCTAGTCAATAGAAAGACAACCAAAAGGACAAACTCAGCACTGCACTGAAAGAACACACAAGAATATCTTTTTATCATTTTCCAATTTTAATATTTTGAAAGTGACTTGAACTTAGCTGACATTTATTAAATATGTGTGGAATTGGAAGAATGAAGACCAGGTGGATCTGAAGTTTTATATCACAATGTTAGGGCATCACTGTTTAAAACAATTTGTGGCTACAGCTCCAATTCGACCCCTAGCCTGGGAACCTCCATATGCCGCGGGAGCGGCCCAAGAAATAGCAACAACAGCAACAACAACATCAACAACAACAACAGGCAAAAAGACAAAAGACAAAAAAAAAAAAAAAAAAACAGTTTGTAACTGGGTGACCATGAAGTACAGTAGAAAAAAATATGTATATATACATATATAAATAAATGATAAAAAATAAATAAAATGTAAAAAGAAACATGCAAAAAAGAAAAAAACCAGTTTTGATTAAAGGCCATAGGATTGTTGCCAAGCAGGCTCCACTAGACAAAGAGCAGATCAAGAAGGTCAGGGGACATAGAACAGAAGTGTAACTGCTTTCTGAGCAAATCTTGGAAAATAGTCCTGGGCAAAATGCAAATGTCACCGCTCTTGTGATATCTTGAAAACTTGAAAGAACTAAAGGAATTTTGCAGGATTCTGAGATTAGAAAGTGCTTTTTGCACTTACCTTGTTGAGGATACTCTCATGTATGAAGCCTCCAATAGACTTGGGGGGACTTCGTTTTAAGTCTTATGTGTAAGAAAGAATTGACTAAAAGTTCAAATTTAAGCACTGGTTGCCACAAAAATTTTGTTTGGATTTATTTTCTTTCAGTCTTTTTTTATCCTTTTTTCCCCTTCCTAACATTTGAATTTAGGTTTGAACCCCAAATTCATTTTACCTTCCCCGTTTGTAAAAGTATGCCAAACATTATCTTCTTAAAAACTTTTTTTCAAAAAATATATAAAATGAATAAAAGTTGATAGTTCTATGCCAACTGTTTAGAACCTGCTTTGTTATAATCATCTACTGTGAAATATTTCCTACGTATCCTAATAATGTAACTTCTCTTAAAGTTAGATTTTTGTTATAGTCTATGTCTTAGATTGAATTTCTATAAATGTCTTTGAAATTCCATTGAAGTTTTGGTAGAGTAAATTTCTATTTGTATAATTTCTAATTTAAATGATATACATTAATTTTAAAACAATTTTAGGTGCATTGTCAAATTTTCATCCAGAAAACAAAATTTTCTTACCCTTTCAATTAACAGTTTATGCATGAGAAGGCTCAATTCTCACTTACTCATCCTGTTGACAATTTGAAGGTTATAAAGGAGTCCTTAAATTCTGTTTTTAATTTTCATATATTTCATTACTAGGATAAAATATGTATTCAAGTGATTGTTGATCAAAATGCTGTGTTGATTAGTAGATGTTTTTCCATTTGCCCCTCCAGAATCACTTTTCTCTGCTTTACATCTTTGATCCATGCCATCCTGCCCTTTATAGGATATGGCAACAGGCGACTTCTCCCTCTGTGTCCAGCTACATTTGGCTCCTGGGAGACACTGACAGGAGATAGAATAGTGGGAGTGATATTAAGCCATTTGTTCCTCAGTTGCCTATCTCCTGCTTCGCCATGTACTGGATACGTCCCTCTAAGTACTGGAGAAGTAGGCCTGCCTCCTGAATCCTCTTTACTGAAATAGTGTGTCCATCTGCCAGTTGTTTATTGGTTGCCAACAGCTTCCTTTTGTCTTCAGAATTGGCCTTGACCAAACAGGAGTCCCCTTGCCAAGGAAATTATTCCTGTGCCCCCTGGAGCAGCCAAAAGGCAAAAACCAACTTCCATGGGATAAAAAATTTGCCCCTCCTTCCCTCTGGTAGGATCAAATCTGCGGGATTCAACTCCAGAGCTCTGGGTAGGATCAGATTGAAATTCTCTCCTGCTGAAGACACACAGTTTCTTAGCTTTTTCTTTCCCTGTTCTTTTCTGCTTCACTCATTCACCTTTCTCTTAAGAGTACTTACTCAGTAAGTTGATTGCCCAAGAATACCTGATTTAGGCACTCCTAAAGAATTTAACCTAATACCATCTGTACCAGGATGAATCTTAAATAGTAGATTCTATTGATGAGTTTGGATATTTTGTAATGAGAATTCCATCACTGGTGAGGTACTGATGGGCTGTGGTGGTCTGTAACTGTGCAATGTTTAAGATTTTATCTCTGGTGAAAAAATACTGGAAAAGGTAGAAGGAAGGTTATTTGGGGATTTTCTTTTCTATTTGAGAAGTATACAGAAAAGAATACAAGGACTATGGTACTGGATATGTGTCACTAAGTATTCATTTAAAATGCAGATGAAAAATTCAGATCTAGTGATCATCAACACAAAGCAAACTGTGAGGTTCAGAAGCCTCTCTTTGGCTTCATCATAGGGATCTCCACATCCTATAGTTGGTGGATAGTCAGGGACTAAAGATCAGGCACAGGACATCATTATGAGTGACAGAATCTCATACAAAGCTGAAATTTCAGCCTCAGTAATTCTCTCATGCCACAGTCAGGGCCTGGCTAGGGAAAGTCTAGGGTAGTGACATGGAATACAGGGATATACTGGTAAATACACTTAACCTTGAATCCCCTGACTACTCTGATACTACTGTGTCTGCAGAAGTCAGACCCTCCCTGCATTTTTTGGTTGTACCAAATATTTTTAAAATTGAAAAATAGTTGAAAAATAGTTTAAGGTATACAACATAGAAATTCAATATTTTTATAGATTGCATACCATACTATAGGGAGTTATTCTATTGACTTCTAATGTTCCCAGTGCTGAACATTATATCCTTGGAGTTGATTTATTTATTTAACTGGTAGTTTGTACCTCTAAACCTCCTTCACTTATTTCACCCCTTCCTCCACCCTTCTCCTTTTTGGTAACCACTAGTTTGTTCTCTGTATCTTTGAGTCTATTTGTATTTTGTTATATTTGTTCAATTTTGTTGTTTGTCTTTTAGATTCCACACAACAGTGTAAACAGTATTTTTCTTTCTCTACCTGATTTATTTCACAAGTATAATAACCTTCAGGTCCATTCATGTTGTCACAAATGCCAAGTCTTCACTTTTTTCATGGCTGAGTAATTGTGATAGGTATCTACATATATATTATGTATATCATCTGTTGATATACTTAAATTGCTTCCATATCTTGGCTGTTGTCGATAATGCTGCTAAGAACATTGGGGTGCATATATCTTTTCAAATTAATGTTTTCATTTTCTTCTGATAAATACCTAGGAGTGGAATTGCTGGATCTTATGGTAGTGTTATCTTTAAATTTTTTTATTTATTTTTATTTTCTTTAGTGGCTGCACTAATATTTTAATAATATTTTCTGTAGTGGCTGCACCAATTTACATACCCAAATTCTCCACACTCTCATCATGACTTATAAATTTCTTTCTTTTTCTTTTTCTTTTTTTTTTTTTGATTTTTATGGCTGCACTCATGGCATATGGAAGCTTCCAGGCTAGGGGTCGAATTGGTACTACAGCTATCAGCCTACACCACAACCACAGCAATGCAGGAGCCCAGCCATGTCTGCGACCTACACCACAGCTCACAGCAATGCGATATCTCTAACCCACTGAGCAGGGCCAAGAATTGAACCCACATCCTCATGGATTCTAGTTGATTCATTTCTGCTCTGCCACAATAGGAAGTTCACCACTTGTAATTTTTTATCTTTTTTTCTTTCCCTTGTAATATCTTATCTTACACTTTCCCTTGGCTGCACCTACAGCATGTAGCAATTCCTGGTCCAGGTATAAAATCCACAGAGCCACTGCAGTGACAACACAAGATCCTTAACCAACTGAGCCACATGAGAACTTTTTGATAATAGACATTCTAATAGGTATGAGGTGATATCTCATGATTTTCTCTTGTGTTTCTCTGATGATTAGTGATGTTGAACATCTGTTCATGTGGTGATGGTCATCATATGTCTTTTTTGGAAAAATGACTACTCAGGTCCTCAGCCCACATTATAGTTGGACTGTTTTTAAATATTGTTATATGAATTTTTATATATTTTGGATATTAAGCATTATCAGACATATTGCTGGCAAAAGCTTCTCTCATTCACCAAGTTGCTTCATTTACAGTTTCCTTTGTTGTATAAAAGATTTTTAATTTTGATTAGGCTCCATTTGTTTATTTTTTACTATTGGTTCCCTTGCCTGAAAAGACAGATCCAAAAATGTATTTCTAAGACTGATATCAAAGAGCATACTACCTGTAGTTTCTTCTAAGTGTTTCATGGTTTCAAAACTTACATTAATTATTTAATCCATTTTGAGTTCATTTTTTTAATGGTGTGAGAAAATGTTCTAGTTTCATTCTTTTTCATGAAGTTCTCCATTTTTCTCAACACCACTTACCAAGGAAACTGCCATTTCCCCATTGTATGTAATTGATTTTTTCTCATAGGTTAATTGACCACATGTGTGTGGGTTTATTTTCAGGCTCTCTATTTTGTTCTATTGATCTATGCACCTGTTATTTATACTGTTTTTATTACAGTGGCTCTGTAATATCATCTAGAATCAAGGATTGTGATATTTCCAGCTCCCCCCCCCCCCAAAGATTGCTTTGGCTATACAGCGTTTTTTGTGTTTCCATGCAAATTTTAGGATTACTTGTTCTAATTCTGTGAAAAATGCTATGGATATTTTTATAGGAAGCTGGGTAATATGAATAATTTAACAATATTAATTCTTCCAATCTATGAATGTATTTTCATTTATTTGAAATGGGTAATATGGATATTTTAACAATATTAACTCTTCCAATCTATGAATGTATTTTCATTTATTTGAAAATTCAATTCAATTTACTTCTTCAATATCTTATAATTTCCAAAATATGGGTCTTCTACATCCTTGATTAAATTTATTCTGAGATATTTTATCATTTTTGGTTTGATTGTGTACAGGAGTTTCTTGATTTTTCTTTCAGATAGTTAATTATTAGTGAATAAAAATGCAACTGATTTTTATATAATAATTTTATATTTTATAAATGTACTGAATTTATTGATTAGTTGTGGTAGTTTCTTTGTGGAGTCTTTAAGTTTTTCATTATATAGTATTACGTCTTCTGCAAATGCTGCTGGTTTTACTTCTCTTCCAATTTGGATAACTTTTCTTTTCTTCTTTTTTTTTCATCTGATTGTTGTGGCTAGGATTTCTAATACCTTCTTTAATAGAAATGATGAGAGTGGGCATCCTTGTCTTGTCCCTAATCTTTGAGGGAAAACATTCAACTTTTCTTTATTGGATATGATTTTAGCTGTGGGTTTGTCAAATAGTCCCTCTATACCAATTTTGTTAACAGTTTTTATCATGCATAAATTTGAATTTTATAAATGCTTTTTCCATATCAATTATGATTGGGTGAATTTTTTTCTTTATTTTCTTAATGTGATCTACCACAATGATTGATTTATAGGTATTGAACTACACTTGCATCCCTGGAATAAACCCAGTTGATCATGATCTATGATCCTTTATTTTTATGTGGTCGAATTAGTTTTGCTAATATTTTTTGAGGATTTTTGCATTTATGTACATCAGAGACATCCATCTGTATGTTTCTGGGTTTTTTTTTAATTTTTTTGAACTCACAGAATGAGTTTGGAAGTGTCCCTTCCTCTTCAATTTTTTTGAAGTAATTTGAGAAAAATAAGTATTAAGCCTTCTTTAAATGTGTGATATGATTCACCTTTAAAGCAGTCTAGTCCTGAATTTTTATTTGTTGGGGCTTTTTAAATTACTGATTCAACCCATTTCTAGAAATGAGTCTGTGCAGATTTTCTTTTCTGACTCAGTTTCAAAAGATCACATGCTTTTAGGAATTTATTCACTTCTTCGAAGTTGTCCAATTTGTTTGTATATAACTGCTTATAGTATTCTCTTATGACTGTTTATGTTCCTATGATATCAGTTACAAATTATGTTTCACTTCTATTTATATGTGTTTGAACTCTATCCCATTTTTTCTTGATTAGTCAAGTTAAAGTTTTAATAATTTTGTTTACATTTCCAAGGAACTAATTCTTGATCCTTTCTATTGTGTGGGTTTGTGGGGTTATTTTGTTTACTTGTTTTTGTTTGGGGGTCTCTATTTTATTTATTTCTGCACTGATCTTTATCATTTTCTTCCTTCTGCTGACTTTGGACTTTGTTCTTTTTCTAATTACTTTAGGTGGAAATTTACATTATTTATTTGAAATATGCCTTGTTTCTTGAGGAGGGTTTGTACGACTATAAACTTCTGTCTGAGAACTACTTTTGCTATGTCACACAGATTTACAAAGTTGTATTTCTGGTTTAATTCATTTCAAAGTGTTTTATAATTTCCTCTTTGATTTCTTTGTTGACCTATTGATTTTTAGTAGCATATTGTTTACTCTGCTTATGTTTGTGCTTTTCCATTTTACTTTCTAGTTTCAAAGTAGATTAAATCTTGTTAAAATTATTGAGACTTGTTTTGTGCCCTTGGATATGATCTATCCTAGAGAAAGTTCCATGTGTACTTGAAAAGAATCTGCATTATGCTGTTTTTGAAAGGAATAGATATCTATTAGGGTCATCAGATATAATGTGCCATTTAAAGCTACAGTTTCCTCATTGTATTTTCTATAATTTCTGTATCTGTATTGATTTTATGTCTAGGTGATCCATCCTTGGTTATAGATAAACTGTCCTGTGAATATTTTGGTAATTTTCAGAGAGAGTTGCTCTATATGTAGTTGTAGTTTTAATATGTTTGGGGGAGGAAGTGAGCTCAGCATCTTCCTATTCTACAACCTTGACCCAACCTCCCACTCCCTTTAGTCTGAAGATAAAGCCCTCACCTCCTGCAAAAAAATATTATGCAGAAGCTTCAAGTTAGATAGCTGCCTTACAGCAGAATGCTTCCCTTCTTCAGGATGCTACCACCCTCTCTCCTGGCTACTAGACTTATAATAAGGATCAAATCCAAGCATTATCTTGGTCTGCTCCGGGATAATGATGAATATAAGCACATAAGCTTCAGGACCTATCCAATATACTGTGAGGAACCAAGATATTATCTCTAAAAATGGATTATGAGGTTGCTGGATCATGGAAATTAAAATATATAACTAGATAAATAAGAATTTGTTAATATGGGGCCACTATAAGTGTACCTCATTTTATTTCACTTCATTTTATTACACTTTGTAGACATTGCATTTTTTACAAAATGAAGTTTTGTGGCAACCCTACCTTTTCAGATGATGGTTAGCATTTTTTTTTGGCATAAAGAATTTTTTAGTTAAAGTATATGAAGTGTTTCTCAGACATAGTACTATTTCACTTAGTATACTACAGTATAGTATAAACATAAGTTATATGCACTGGGAAGCCAAAAAATTCATGTGACTCACTTTGTTGCAATATTTGATTTATTGCAGTGGTCTAAAATAAAACCCCAAATATCTCTAAGGTATACCTCTATTATGACATAGGATTTAACATCCTAGTGAGAGCCCTTGTAGAGGATTCTAATACGCTGCTGAAATGTCTCTTGGAAGCTTGTAACAAGGAGAAGTACAGATGCCAAAACTGCCACAGCAGACTATGAAGAAAAAGATCAAAATCTCAGAAAGTGGGCCTTTTAAAATAAGTCTACCTGTAATACAAAAAAAAAAAAAAAGAAAAGAAAAGAAAAGAAAAGAAAAAACAAAAGAATTAGTTAACTATACTTCTCATGAGCATCCATAGTTTTTTCCAACATATTTACAAAGATGATAAGGAATGCTCTGAGGAGAGGAATGCCAGTATCATTTAGAGGTCTGGGTTGGCTGGGGTATGTAAGCAGAGCTAAGAGCAGGAGATAATATTACAAACCGGGCTGTATAATAACAGTGGGTATTATAAAATCATAGGAAAAAGGCAAGATGGCAGTGTTTAACCATCAGAATCATGGTGGGCATAATTACTATGGTCAAGATCAGCATGGCAGCTGGAAGACTTAATCTAAAGAAATGTATGTAGATGCTCTTAGGATCTTGATAAATAAATGGCCAACAAAGGTATTTTTTAAATCTATACAATAAAAAGAAAACAAGAGCTGGGCAAAAAGCTGAGGTCAGCTGTCCAACAGAAAGCTACCTCCTCTTCCCAGTTTCCAGCTCTAAGCAGTCCTTAGATCCAGAGCCAACCAGTTGAAAATGTGTCTCCATCCTGGTGAGAAGAAACTCTACAAAACCATGGCAAGAACATAGAGTATTGATTTCCTCCAAAGGATGTATGACTTTTAATTCAGGTAGCCTTGTCCTACCTGAAAGATGAAAGCATATCTTTTGAGCATTATTGGATATATGTTCAAGTTAGTGCTTCTATAGTTAGAATAGAAATGTGTAGGTATCAGGGCAGATGATGAATAGAGCCCTGGCTCTTGATTCATTGGCAGAATCTTCACATTGTTTCCTAGACTTGTAGATTTTTATGTAGTTCTGACTTTTGTATGGTTGTTAAGTGTATTATGTTCTAAAAACAAGAAAGAGAATGCAGGGGAAGAGTGTTTCTAAATGGAATACAACAGAAACAAGTGAACCTAACTGTATTTCACATACAAAATATGACTAAACTAAATGAGGGAAAGGAAATGATCCAAGGCACTTTGACACATAGGAATGGACAAGAGGACATCCTGTCTCCTGATGTGATGTATCAAGAAGTATCTTTTATTTGATGTTGTTTCAAAAATGTATAACCTAAATCTAATCATAAGAAAGCATTAGCTAACCCAAATTGAGAAACAGTCTACCAAATAACATTTATATCTTTAAAAGCAACAGGTCATGAAAGACAAAGAAAGTATTGAGTTAATCACTTAAAGGAGAATACAGACACATGACAAATAAATGTAATGTATGATCTGGATTAGATTCTAGGCAAGAAAAAAACTTATTTTGTAGGACACTAGTGAAGTAATTGGTGAAACTTAAGACCTTCAATAATAGCATCTTGTCAATATCAATTTCCTGATTTTGATGATTGTACCGTGGTTAAGATAAATATATTGGAGTACTTAGAGTGAAATATCTGGGTGAAGCATATATGAGAATTCATGCTAGTTTTGAATTTTCTCTGTCAAATTATTTCATAATTTAAATAACTTTAAAAATTTATGCAGAAGTTGTAATTAAAAGGAGTATTATTTTTCCTTTTAGGGTTGTACCTGTGGCACATGGATGTCCCCAGGCTAGGGGTCAAATTTGAGCTGAGCTGCTGGTTATACCACAGCCACAGCAATGCCAGATCAGAGCCATATCTGAAACCTACACTGCAGCTCACAGTGACAATGAATCCTTTAACCCACTGAGCAAGGACAGGAATTGAACCCTCATCCTCATGGATACTAGTTGGGTTCTTATCTCTTCGAGCCACAATGGGAACTCTTAAAGGTCTATATTTTTGGATTCACAACAGCATTTAGAGCTTAGTGGGCATTTTGTTTTCTGTACGTAGAAGGATAATATATCTGATAATAATGTCATAATTGTAACAAAAACTTTTTTCAAATTTTCTCTGTATCGAAATGACTTAGCATCCCAGGTGGGGAGGGGAATTTAGAAAACAAGCCACATAATCGAAGTATATTTGGCCCTCTTCCTTTAAGCATTCCTTACACCATATCTACGTACCTATAAAACAAAACATGGCTATCCCTGTGGTTTTAATAGCAGTCCTTAATACATTTTATTTGATTCTATACTTAGTTTTGGCTAAGTATAGAATTGGCTCCAAATTCCAGAGATTTCATTTAATATTTCTTGTATTTAGTCTTATTGTATTCATTCATTCATCAGCAAATACTTATTGACCATATAGCTGGTGCCTAGAAATAGAGTTTTACAAGATTTTTACATTCCTCAAACTGCCCCGTTTATGACATTAAATTCTCTCTGAAAACACCAACTTATAGTCATGTCTCTTGGTTTGTCCCAATTTGAGTATCTATAAGAGGATGTTCTGCTCCAATTCTTCAGAGCCCAACTTTATCCCCACTGAGGCATATATGGTGAAATCAGTCCAATAATCTGCAAAAGAGAGATCTGGTAAAATAAAGTTGAGTGAATACTTCAATGAGATTTCATTCTTTCCAATCTGCCTGACATGCTCCTTTAACAAATTTAAATAATCAGAGAAAACATGTATGTATGAATGTATTCAGAGCATGATAGTAGAAAATGATCTCAAGCTAAAATGTACATAAGGATAGTGTATTTTAAAAAGCTCAAATAGATGTAACACACTAAGGAAATATAACACACTAAAAAAGTATTTATTTTCAGCTTCACAATATTGGAAACTAATGTTGGTCATGTCCCTAGGTTTCCTTTTGGCAATTAGGGGGAATTTTAAGCAATTTAAGGTTAAGAGATGGCAGTGAATGAAAATCACTGACTTTATTCAATTCAGTTATGACCAACCTACCATAGTTTTAACCTATTCCTCTGCCTAATATAAGAATATTGATCCACAAACACTAAAGCCTTCTTTATGTTCATGATGTATATTTAGTCCAAAACCTTGCTTTTTTGTAATTATTATTATTGTTTAATAGCTATTTACCCAATACAATTTTTTTCTACTGTACAGCATGGTAACCCAGGTACACATACATGTACACATTTTATTTTTTCACAATATCATGCACCATCATAAGTGACTAGACAGAGTTCCCACTGCTAAGCACCAGGATCTCATTGCTAATCCATTCCAAAGGCAATAGTCTGTATCTATTAACCCCAAGCTCCCAAACCACTGCACTCCCTCCCTCTCCCCCTTGGCAACCACAAGTCTCTTCTTCAAGTTCATGATTTTCTTTTCTGTGGAAAGGTTCATTTGTGCTATATATTAGATTCCAGATATAAGTGATATCATATGGTATTTGTCTTTCTCTTTCTGACCTACTTAACTCAGTATGAGAGTCTCTAGTTCCATCTATGTTGCTGCAAATGGCATTATTTTGTTCTTTTTTATGGCTGAGTGGTATTCCATTGTGTATATATACCACATCTTCCTGATCTGATCGTCTGTCAATGGACATTTGCATTATTTCTATGTATTGGCTATTGTGAATAGTGCTGCAATGAACATGCAGTGCATGTGTCTTTTTTAAGGAAAGTTTTTTCCAGATATATGCTCAAGAGTGGGATTGCTGGGTCATATGATAGTTCTATGTAAAGATTTCAAGGTATCTCCATACTGATCTCCATACTGGTTGCACCAGCTTATATTCCCACCAACAGTGCAGAAGGGTTCCCTTTCTCCACACCTCCAGCATTTGTTATTTGTGCACTTATTAATGATGGCCAATCTGACTGGTGTGAGGTGGTATCTCATGGTAGTTTTGATTTGCATTTTTCTAATAATCAGGGATGTTGAGCATTTTTTCATGTGCTTGTTGGCCATCTCTATATCTTCTTTGGAGAAATGTCTATTCAGGTCTTTTGCCCATTTTTCAATTGGGTTGGTGGCTTTTTTGTTGTTGAGTTGTATAAGTTGTTTGTATAGTTTATTGATTAAGCCCTTGTCAGTGCATCTTTTGAAACTATATTCTCCCATTCTGTAAGTTGTCTTTTTGTTTTCTTTTTGTTTTCCTTTGCTGTGCAAAAGCTTGTAAATTTGATTAGGTCCCATTGGCTTATTTTTGCTCTTATTTCTGTGACTTTGGGAGAATTACATGTGAAAATATTCATAAGGTTGATGTCAGAGAATGTGTTGCCTATTTTCTCTTCCAGGACTTTGATGGTGTCTTGTCTTATATTTAAGTCTTTCAGCTATTTTGAGTTTATTGTTGTGCATGGTATGAGGGTGTGTTCCAGTTTCATTGATTTGCATGCAGCTGTCCAGGTTTCCCAGCAATACTTGCTGAAAAGACTATCTTTTTCCCAGCTATATTCTTGCCTCCTTTGTCAAAGATTAATTGACCATACGTGTCTGGGTTTATTTCTGCATTCTGTATTCTGTTCCATTAGTCTATATATCTGTTTTGGTACCAGTTCCACACTGTCTTGATGACTGTGGCTTTGTCATGTTGCCTGAAGTCTGGAAGAGTTATGCCTCCTGCTTGGTTTTTGTGCCTCAGAATTGCTTTGGCAATTCTGGGTTTTTTGTGGTTCCATATAAACTTTTGGATTATTTGTTCTAGTTCTGTGAAAAATGTCATGGGTAATTTGATAGGGATTGCATTGAATCTGTAGATTGCTTTGAGTAGTATGGCCATTTTAAAAATATTATTTTTACCAATCCAGGAACATGGAATATATTTCCATTTCTTTACATCTTCTTTAATTTCCTTGATTTATGTTTTATAGTTCTTAGCATATAAGTCTTTTACCTCCTTGGTCAGGTGTATTCTGAGGTATTTGATTTTTTGAGGTGCAATTTTAAAGGGTACTGTATTTTTGTATTCCTTTCCGAATATTTCATTGTTAGTATACAGAAATGTGACTGACTTCTGAATGTTAATCTTATATCCTGCTACTTTGCTGAATTTGTTGATCAGTTCAAGTACTTTTGGGGTTGAGTCCTTAGGGTTTTATATATATAGTATCATGTCATCTGCATACAGTGACAATTTTACCTCTTCTCTTCCAATTTGGATACTTTTATTTCTTTTGTTTGTCTGATTGCTGTGGCTAGGACTTTCAGTACTATGTTGAGTAACAGTGTTGAGAGTGGACATCCTTGTCTTATTCCAGATTTTAGTGGAAAGTCTTTCAGCTTTTGTCAGTTGAATATTATATTTGCTGTGGGTTCATCTATAAATGGCTTTGATTATGTTAAGGTATGCTCCTTCTATTCCCACTTTGGTAAGAATTTTTTATCATGAATTGATGTTGGACTTTGTCAAATGCTTTCTCTGCATCTATTGAGATGATCTTGTGGTTTTTGACTTTTCTTTTGTTAATGAGGTGTATGACGTTGTTTGATTTGCATATGTTGAACCATTCCTGTGCACCTGGTATGAATCCCACCTGGTCGTGCTGCATGATTTTTTTATATGTTGTTGGATTCAGGTGGCTAAAATTTTGTTGAGAATTTTTGCCTCTATATTCATCAAAAAAATTGACCAATAGTTTTCTTTTTCAGTGATATCTTTGTCTGGTTTTGGAATTAGGGTGATGGTGGTGTCATAGAATGTCTTTGGGAGTGTTCCTTCTTCTTCAAACTCTTGAAAAAGTTTATGGAGGATGGGTATAAGTTCCTCTTTATATGTTTGGTAGAATTCTCCCGGGAAGCCATCTGGTCCTGGACTTTTGTTTGTAGGAGGTGTTTTTATGACATATTCAGTTTCATTTCTAGTGATTGATCTGTTCAGTTGATCTATTTTTCTTGATTCCGTTTTAGCAGGCTGTAAGTCTCTAGAATGTTGTCCATTTGTATGTAGGTTGTCAAATTTATTGGCATACAATTGTTTATAGTATTTTTTTCATGGTTTTTTTGTATTTCTGTATTATCTATTGTGACTTCTTTTTCATTTCTGATTTTGTGTATTTGGGTTTTTTCTCTCCTTTTCTTGGTAAGTCTAGCCAGAGGTTTGTCAACTTTGTTTACTTTTTCAAAGAACCAGCTCTTGGTATTATTGATTTCTTCTACTGATTTTTAATCTCTATTTTATTGATTTCCTCTTTAATATTTCTGATTTCCTTCCTCCTACTGACTAGGTTTTGTTTGTTGTTTTTCTAATTCATTTAGGTGTTGGTTGAGTTGTTGATTTGAGATTTTTCTTCTTTTTTAAGGAAGGCCTGTATTGCTCTGAATTTACCTCTGAGCACTGCTTTGGCAGCATCCCATAGATTTTAAGTGAATGTGTCTTCATTTTCATTTGTCTTGAGGTATTTTTTAATTTCCTTCTTGATTTCCTCATTGACCCATTGGTTTTTTAGTAGCAGGTTGTTTAGTCTCCATGTAGTAAATTTTTTCTCATTTCTTTTCCTGTGGCTGATTTCTGGTTTCATGCCATTGTGGTCAGAAAAGATACTTGAAATAATTTCTGTATTCTTAAATTTGTTGAAGTCAGCTTTGTGCCCCAGTATGTGATTGATTCTTGGGAATGTTCCATGTGCACTTGAGAAGAATGTATATTCTGGGTTTTTTTTTTTTTTTTTGGATGTAATGTCCTGAAAATGTCGTTAAGTCTAACCTTTCTATTGCATCCTTTAGGATCTCTGTAGCCTTATTGATTTTCTGTCTAGAAGATCTGTCCATTATTGTAAGTGGGGTGTTAAAGTCTCCTACTGTGATTGTATTCCCATCGATTTCTCCTTTTATGTCTGTTAGTATTTGTTGTAGGTATCTGGGTGCTCCTATATTAGGAACATATATATTGATGATTGTAATATCTTCTCCTTTAACCATTAGTGTCCTTCTTTGTCTCTTTTTATGTCCTTCATTTAAATGTCTATTTTGTCTGATATAAGTATTGCAACTCCTGCTTTCCTGTCCTGTACATTGGCATGAAATATCTTTTCCCAGCCCCTCACTTTCAATCTATATGTGTCCTTTGCTCTAAGATGAGTTTCTTGTAGGCAGCAGATCGAAGGTTTTTGCTTTTTTATGCAATCTGCCACTCTGTGTCTTTTGATTGGATCATTCTTCCATTGACATTTAACGTGCTTGTTGATAGATACATATTTATTGCATTTTAAACCTTGTTGTCCAGTTGATTCTGTGTTTCCCTTTTCTTCTTTTCTTTTTTGGGTTGGATGGTTTCTATTTATTTTATTCTTGAGTACTTTTCTCTTCAGTTTTCGTGAATGTAATGTTTGGTTTTGATTTGTGGTCACCCTATTTTTTAAGCACGTTAAGTCCATCCTATATCTGCTTGCTTTTGCCTGATAGTAATATAGGCTCAGACACATCATTAAAATTAAAGAAAATAATCTATATTTTCTTACTTTCCTTCCCCACATTCTATGATGTTGATGTCCTTTTTTTTTTAAATATCTTCATGTTTAGATCTGTATACTGCCCTATTTAAATGATTGCCTTCCAATTGTTGTTTCCTCCATCCTAATTCTTATTTCTCTCTCTCTCTTTTTTTTTTAATTTAGAGAAGCCCTTTCAGTATTTCTTTTAGAATGGGTTTAGCGTTGCTGTACTTTTTAGCTTTTGTTTGTTGGAGAAATTCTTTTTTTTTTTTTTTTTTTTTTTCCCACTGTACAGCAAGGGGGTCAGGTTATCCTTACATGTATACATTGCAATTACAGTTTTTTTCCCTCAACCTTTCTTCTGTTGCAACATGAGTATCTAGACATAGTTCTCAATGCTATTCAGCAGGATCTCCTTGTAAATCTATTCTAAGTTGTGTCTGATAAGCCCAAGCTCCCGATCCCTCCCACTCCTTCCCCCTCCCATCAGGCAACCACAAGTCTCTTCTGTTGGAGAAATTCTTTATTTCCCCTTCTATTTTAAATGGTATTCTTGCTGGATAGAGTATTTTAGGTTGCAATTTTTTCCTTTTAGCACTTTAAATATATCTTGCCACTCCCTTCTGGCCTGTAGTATTTCTGTAGAGAAATCAGCTGATAGCCTTATGGGGGTTCCTTTATAATTAATGCTTTGCTTTTCTCTTGCTGCCTTTAGGATCCTCTCTTTACCTTTAACTTTTGCCATTTTTATTATAATATGTCCTGGTGTGGGCCTATTTGGATTCAACTTGTTTGGGGCCCTCTGTGCTTCCCGTATCTTGATATCAATATCCTTTAGATTTGAAAAGTTTTCAGCCATAATTTCTTCAAATATATTTTCAATCCCCTTTTCTTTTTCTTCTCCTTCTGGAATTCCTATTATGTGTAGATTGGCCTGCTTTATTAATACCACAGGTCGCTATTATTGCTTTCATGTTTTTTCATTTGGTTTTCTGTCTGTTTTACTGATTGGTTGATTTCCATTATTTTATCTTCCACATCTCTAATTCGTACCTCTGCATTATTCATTCTACTCTTTATTGCCTTAAGCTCAGTTTGTATCTCTGCAAAAGAATTTTATAGTTTTTCTTGACTCCTTATATTTTCTAGTTCCTTTCTAAAGGAATCTGCATTACTGTTAATATCCTCTCTTAATTCCTTCAGTATTTTTAATACCTCCCTTTTTAACTCAATGTTGGTCAGATTGCAGAAGTCTGTTTCATTGGTGACTGCTTTAGGTGAATTCTCCTGTTCCTTTAACAGGGAATGGTTTCTATGCTTCACCTTGCTTGTGTTTTTCTTTTTCTTTGAGTTTGGGGAAGCCAAACTGTAGTCTTGTAAGGCTACTTCTATGCAAGAATGCTGCTTTGTATTTGGGGGGGGGGGTTACTATTTATTTTTGGTGTGGGAGTTTGAATATTTGCTGTCTCTTTCTTCTGTGTGAGCAGGCTGTTTTCCCAGGATGCTCAGTGTGTTTTCAGGATGAAGGAGGCAATGGGTAGGACCAGCAGTCTGTGCCTGATTGTTGGGCTCTCAATAGCAGCAGGGACCTTCAGGAAGTTGGCACAGGCTACTCCTAGTTGCAGAACTCTGTGAAGTGGTAATAATCTCTAGGCAGAACTTCAAGGTGACCAGAGTATTTGGCAGTAGCAACAGCAGGGCTTGTGAGTTCCCAAGGGAGTGAGAGCAATAACAGCTTGTGTTTGATTGCAATGCCCTCCTCTTAGTTGATTGGAACCACAGGTGGTGCCTATTCCAGGACCCCTATTGGGAGTAGGCCATGACCCTCTCTAGAGTCAGTGATAACTGTGGTGGTTTGTTCCCACCAACTGTAGACCATTCATAAAGCAACCCATCTCACTTAGCCCACATATGAGGTGTCCTGGGAAGTGACAGAGATCAGTTCTGGGTACTGCCCAGAACATTTGGCAGTGACAACAACAGGGTGGGTGTGCTCCCAGGGATTCAAGAGCACCAGCAGGTGATGTTTGGTCACAATGCCCTCCTCTGTGATGCCCTTTAGGTGAATAGATATCTCCAATGGCAGTGGGCCACCCCCCCACCTCTGGAATCAGGGATAACTGAGGTGGTCTGCCCCTGCCACACGCAGACCATGCAAGAAACACCCTGTCCTTCTAGCCCACACAGGGGGTGCTGCACCAGTTGCTCCTGTCTGGGCATCACCCAGAGTGTTTGGCAGTGGCAGCTTCAGGGTAGGTGTATTCCCAGGGAGTGAGAGCAACAGCATATGGTGCTTGGTTGCAGTGTTCTCTTTTTTCTTTTTTGTCAACCCCTGAGGTGACTGGGGTAACTGGGGGAGCCCACTCACAGGACCCCAGTGGTGGCAAGACATGCCTCTGTCTGGCCTCTGAGACAACTTCTGCAGTCTGTCCCTGCCACCTGTAGATCATGAAAAAGACACCATGTCGCACTTAGCCCCCTTATGCCCTTAGCCCACACAATAGGTGCTTGGCCACAGGTAGTCTGCACAAGAAGGGCCTAATCTCCCGTAAACAAGCAAGAGGCTTCTCGCTACCCATAGCCTCTGCAGAGCTGCCCCACACTCTAAGCTCAAGGGCATGTCCATTCTCTGGTGCAGGGAGTTTCCTATGTTGGCCCACCCCTCCTCTACTTCCCTCCCCAACAATGGCCCCTTGCCTCTCCTACAGGTCCAGACATTCTTCCAGGTTCTCTCTACCATGGTGTCCCCCTCCTTAGCCCATGGCACACTGCTCCTTTGCCCCTCATGCCATCCCCTGTTCTCTCCCTGGGGCTGACATCTGGATCCTGAGTCTAGCGCACAGCCCCTGCCCAAGCATCTTACGCTGTGGTGTCCAGGCCAGTGGTTCAGATAGTCTGTGTGTCTCTCACTCTGCTTTGCTGTTCTCAGTCCAGCTTCTGTGCTTTTCTTGGAGACTTTGAGGTCCTGCCAACTCAGCTGATCTTTTGTCAGTTAAGTGGCATCCCAGGAAGTGGGTTCCTTTTCTCCTTCATGGCTCCCTCTCTGGAATGCTAGTTCCATCCTGATTCCTTTTCTCTCTCTTTTTTTCTTTTGTTCTACCCAATTAAGTCAAGAGTTTCTTGCCATTTTTGGTGGTTTAAGTTCTTTTGCCAGCATTCATTTGATGTTCTGTGCGAGTAGTTTTACATGTAGATGTGTTTTTTTTTTTTTTTTTATGTGTTTGTGGAGGAAGGTGTGTGTGACCTCTTACTCCTCCACCATCTTGCTCCTCCTCCTCCTCCTGTTTCTAAAATATATTATTCCATCTTTTACACACTTAAGAGTCACAAGGTTTTGCAGATGCATTCAAAGTAATTAAACAAAAATTGAGTTTAAAATTCTATAATTGTCAAAGTCAAATAATAGTTAGATTATTGATAAATCCACCAAGCTTATAAATAAAAATCATCCCTCTTCTTCCTAAGAATCATAAATTAAAAATTTTTGAGTTAATGCTAAAATAATGATGATAACCTTCAATATAATCAGTAGTACCTCATCTCTCTATAGCACTGTGAGACCTAGCAGGGCCCATTTATTACATGAAATAACATGTCTGCATCCCCCCTTCCTTGACATTTGACTCTGAAGTTGATGTGGAAACAAATCAATGAAACTATCTATCCTTAAACAAATCAAGAGCAAGTTAAGGTTCCTGAATTTTTGAATAAATTACATCTTTGGCTGCTCTGATGAAATTAAGAAACATGATCTAATTCCAGGAAATGGCACTTTCCTGGCATTTGGGGATTCTACCATTGCTGCCTTTGTCAAATTCATACAACCCTGCATTTTAAGCAGGATTACAAAAGCAAACAACTTGTATTCACCCCACTGGGGTTGATTGCAAATGGTTAGTGTAGAATAAAACTCTGGCAACAAATTCACATAGCACTCTCATAGGACCAAGAGATCAAATAAGGTCACCATGACTATGAGTTTTGGCTCAAAGCTCCCATTCCCATTTACTTGAATTCCAATATTCTTGTCAAGTTTTGTTTTCCCAGCATCTTAAATTGTTGTGACCATTTCTCATTTGTACTGATTTTTAAAAACTCTTGACCTCTTAACTTTTAATTACCCTAGATTTCCTCTTTACTGTACACTCTATGGAGATACTATACAGTCTCAGAACGTTAAATATTGTATGCATACCCATACCCCCAATTTTATATCTCTATCTCATTCCTCTCCCTGAGCTCCATGATCACTTATCCAATGTCTACTTGTCATCTCCACTTGAATACCTAATGGTTATATTAAAGTTAACATAGCTAAGACTCTATTTATAAGTTGCATCCTCAAACCTCTAGTTCTGGCTTCATATACTACTACTATATATTACTTAATGATAATTCAAACTGTCTACTTTTTCAGAATACAACTCTTAGAGTGATATTAGGATAATGTTGAATCTTCTCTTTATCACACCGTTTATTCAATCTATCAGGAATACATACATGATCTCACTTCAAATTATATTCAAGAAAAACATTGTTGTTGCAGATAATAACATTTATGACAGCAGCAAAAAGAATAAGATACGTTGGAATAAATTTAACAAAAAAGGTGAGAAATTTACATGTGAAATAATGAAATACTGATGAAAGAAATTGAAGACACAAATAAATGAAAATATATCCTGTGTTTTTATATTGGAAAAATTAATATTGTTAAAATGTCCATTTTACCCAAAGCAATATACAGATGCAATGCAGTCTCATTCAAAGTCCCAATAGCATTTGTCACAGAAATAGAAAAAAATCTAAAACTTATGTGGGAGCAAATGTGAAGATTCCTAGCTAATAGGAACAGAGACTTCCCAGCAGAAACCACCATGGACATCAGCACCTAGGTAGAAAAACCCTGAACTGCAATTTATGATTTGCTGAAGGATCAGTGTAGACCAGTCAGTGAGTTAAAACTGCAGAAGGACCTGGTCATGGGGTTGGGGGAGCCCAGGATATTGTGAGATTTACCTTCAGAAACTTTACCAGTTTCCACAGTAAACATAAGAGAAAAATCTCTTTGTGCATCCAACAGAGTGAGAGGAAAAGTGAAATACATAAGAGCACTCTTCCTAAGAATTTCTCACATCAAGGAAATTGGTCAGCCTTCCTGTCATTGTGACTATATTAATCTGTTGGAGTATTAGTAGAGTCTAACTGGTATGGGGAAAGAGAAATACTCAACTGCAGCTGATTATAGTCTTTCATGTGGGAGAAGGAAAATACCCAACTCCAGCCTACGCTACCCATTCTGTCTCATCTAAGAGGGGGAGAAAAACAGTTCATATTTTTAAGTTCACATTCTAGAAATATAGGCTCACTGAAAGACTGAGATCTACTCATAGGGCAATACAATGCTTCCCTCCCCCTTTGCCTCAGCACAGCATGGCTGAAAGCATATTATATCAGTTCCTTTTAGCCAGTACATCATGTCTGACTATCAAAAAAAATTACTAGATATTTCAAAAGGGAAAAGACACAAATTGAAGAGACAGAGCAATCATCAGAACCAGACATGGAATTATCAGGCTGGGAATTTAAAATAACAATGATTAACATGCTGTGGACTTTAATGGATAAGGTAGATAGCATTCAGGAACAGATGGACAATATAAGCAGAGATGTGGAAATCTTAAGAAAGAATCAAAAAGAACTGCTAGAAGTAAAAAAAAATACTGTAAAAGAAATGAAGAGTACCTTTGGTGGGTTCATTAGTAAATGGATATGGATTTTTCTGAGCAAGAGTCTGTACTGATGGACTCCTCAAAAAGCAAAGAAAGCAAAGACTGAAGAAAAAAAATAATAATATCCAAAGACTGTGAAACAGCTAAAAAATGTAGTTTTCTACTCAAAATCCTTTAATAGCATCTCATTTCATTCACAGTAAAAGTCCAAGTTCTTACAATAGCCTACAAACCCTACAGCATAATCTGTTCCCATTGCTGCTCTGAATTCATCTCACTGCCTCCACTCCATTGCTGCTCCTGAAACAAATCTTGCATAAGAGACCACAATCACTATTATCCTTGCCTGAAATAATCTTACCTCAACAATTAATGTGGTTCACTCTCATATTCATTTTAAATCTTTTCTCAAATTTCACCTTCCCTGAGATGTGTCATCTGATTACATAATTTAAAAATGTTCCCCTCTCCCTTTTCCTTCTCCAATTATCCATACTGTTTTATTTTTATCCATATTACCAGATAACTTACTAATTGATCTACATGTTTATTTTCTGTCTTTTCACTAGAATACAAGCTTTCTTAATGGAAAGACTTTCATTGATTTTATTCACTGCTATATCTCCGGAACCTAGAAAAGTGCTTGACAAGTAACTAAATATTTGCTACAGGAATAAATGAATTTATTTTGTATACAAAGCACTATTTTTTCCTCTTTTTAAATTTATGTTTATTTTTTATTATTATTTCCCCAGTATAAATTTTTTTCTACTGTACAGCATGGTAACCCAGGTACACATACATGTACACATTTTATTTTCTCACAATATCATGCTCCATCATAAGTGACTATACATTGTTCCCAGTGCTACACACCAGGATCTCATAGCTAATCCATTCCAAAGGCAATAGTCTGTATCTATTAACCCCAAGCTCCCAAACCACTGCACTCCCTCCCCCTCGGCAGGCTCTTCTTCAAGTCCACGATTTTCTTTTCTGTGGAAAGGTTCATTTGTGCTGTATATTAGATTCCAGATATAAGTGATAGCATATGGTATTTGTCTTTCTCTTTCTGACTTACTTCACTCAGTATGAGAGTCTCTAGTTCCATCCACAATCACTATTCTTATCTGAATCAGCCTCCTGGAAATTGCCCTGATGGTATATCCTCTTAACATACTTCTGATTTTGAAAATAGGCATGTGTAAGCAAATTTTACTTAAAAAAAATGTGGTCAGTAGATAACAATTAAATTTTCACCCAGAAAAGCAGACACTCTTTTCTCAAAAATGTCTGCATTCACCCTGCACAGGATTTCACCCTTAGATACATTTCTCCACAAGCTCTCATTACCTGTCATGCAGTTTATTGCCTCCCTCCCACTTTCAATACCTTACCTCCTACCTTCCCTACTCTTATCTCTAGCTGCTCTCCCAAACCAAATATTTCTGTTGTCCTCTTATATAGATTGTCTAATTACCTCTTTCAGTGCTCTTTCTCCAGATCATGATTTTCATACTATCGGGTTCACGATTTTAAAATCTGACCAAACCAATCTGTTCATAGCCAGAGAAAATCCTCTTTTCAAGAATATCATTTAAAGCTGTTTAAAATACATAGCTTACTTTGCTACATAAGTTAAAATTAGAAGCAAAGAATTCTGAGATATTTTTGATGACAGATTTCTCTGGAGCACTAATGAGTCAAATTTTCAGAATTACTATGGAAAAATCTCTATTAAAATTTAGTGTCTCAAATGCAGACACTTGTAAGTGACTGGTGTGAAACTAGGATATGCCATCTTTGTGAAAAAAGGTACTTGCTTTTAACAGAAAATACCAATTTACATAGAAAAATCACATTTTTAAATTGAAGTCAAGTCCATATTATCAAACAATTAATCTTTTAATTAACCCTTACTTAACATTAAATAAGTAGGGGGAAAAAACTGTAACTGCAATGTATACATCTAAGGATGACCTGACCCCCTTACTGTACAGTGGGAAAATAATAAAAAAAAAAAAAAAAAAAAAAAAAAAAAAAAAAAAAAAAAAAAAAAACATTAAATAAGTAGCCTTTAGGACAGGCTTATTTTTCCTCCAGTTTTTAGACCTTGTTTCTTTGATGACTTGGTATGGCATTTCCTACAACTGCGCCAGAGCTTGATCCACAGATTGGGGTATAGAAGCCTTTCTAAAGATGTAACACACACTTGAAAATACAAATTATTCATTATGAAACTTTTCACAGTATACATTATCTAATTTAAACCATGACATGGAATTCTTCTCTAGGAAAATCAGATCTTTGAACACATACCAAAAGAATAATGCTCAAGGAGAAGGAAAAAAAAAAAACAACAAAAAAAAATGCTTTTAAAGTTGTATCCAGAAATGCTAACAATAACACACTGCCCCAGGGACCACAGATTTAAATTAAGAATATTGCTTTTATTGCACTATGAACTATATATTTTTTTTTGCTCAAGCTGAGACATTCAGCAACTAACAATGTTACTGTTAAGTGCACTGTTAAAAGGAAACTAGGGTATTTCTTTGTGCAGAAACACCAAAATGGGAACATACTGTAATCACATTGCATTTCCTAATGGTACCACAGAGAAATGGACAAAGAACAAAAAATAAGTGTAGATAAAACCTTAGATTTAATGTATAAGCTATCTCATATAAAAGGAATTTAATATAGAGACATCTTCATAACAATCAATGTTGCCTCGGGAAGATAACACCATAAACCATTTTATCTGCTATAGAGAGAGTAATGCAGAACTTAATAAATGCATTCCAAATTCTTTGCAAGCAAGGCAAAGTAAAAGTTAGTTAAATTGTTAAATGATGAGATGATTAACTGTGTTCAAATAAAGAGGTGGCTATGTTGTGAATGGGTTAGATCTTTATTAGAAAATACAGCTTTTAAGTATAGGCTTCTGTGCAGATCATATTTTCAACTAATTTATGACTCAGTTGACCTTAGGAGATCAGATGCCCAGCTTCTTGTGTTCATAAAGGGTCTGATATACATTTTTCTAAAGTTGTTTGTATTTGTGATTTTTAAAAATACTTGAAAAAAGGTGATATCCTGGTCTACCATGGCACAAATTATCTGAATATAGAATCACCTTCAACTTCTTCTGGAGAGGTTTCCTTTGAAGTTTTTCTGGGTTCTCTATCATGTGTAGATATCAAATGTGACATGAGACAGTTAGTGGGTCCTTTCAGCTGTCACAATGAGAATAGTCATCCACCACCCTATTCCAAGGGATGTCATTTACTTTAATTGGAAGGAGTATATATGTACTGTTATTGTTACTGGCCTGGGTTCTAGGCCTTCTTTAATTAATAAAAATTGATAAGAGGCAAGACAAGAAACTCAAGCAAGGCTTTATTGGGGCCTCTGCTATAGCAGAGGGGAGCCACAACAGACAGCCATTTCCCTTGCTTGCTTCATTACCAAGGGCGTGAGGGGAGGAGAGTTGATTCCTTATATGAGGCAAGGGTAGGAGTGGGCCCAGGGGTCAGGCCAGAGGGTTCTGCCCACACTTTGGTAATGTCATGTGCAGGGGGTATACATAGTACCTGACACCCTGATTTTGTTCTCAGCTCTTCAGAAGTGGCAGTTGTTTTGTTGTTGTTGTTGTTGATTTTTTTTTATCTCCTTTCCCATAATTTGCCCCAACTGCCATGTACCAAATTATTTTTAGTTCTTTATAGTATCTTGTTGCTGGAAGAGATGTTTGTCCAGGTACAAGCATAGCAGCCCCAGTAGCAAGGGTTCCACATCCCAGTCTGTCTCAGAATCAGACAGAATCCACTTCACAACTTTGGAGATAACTTTAAAAGTCTATTAACTTCACTGACAACCCCTTCCAACCTTACCATTTTCCCCACTGTAAACTGTATAAAATGTCATCCACCACTCCCGGCTGCTCTGAGGATTAAATGATAATAACACACAAAGGGCCTGGCATATAGAAAGTATTAAGTAAATCATTTTTCCATTTCCTTTTTTTGTCCTGAAAAATACACAACATGAAATTAAGTCTAATCCGGCCAAGTTCTCTTTCAGTAAACCTTATATGTTTGATTTTATTTTCTACCTGAGAACCCTTTAAATTAAAAAACAAATAAACAAAAATGGTTTTGAGAAAGAAACCAAGAAATTATTTTTAAAATTTATAACAACTAGAATGGAAAATGTCACAATTTATTACTCAAACATGTAACAAATGAGGGCATTCCTGCTTCTATGATGTTCAAACTTTGTAGCCAAGTCAAAAAATGTAGAAATGTCTTAAATTTAGAACAGGGTTACCCCTCCCTTGGAGCCCAGAGAATCTTAGGATGGTAGTTTAAGACACTTTCTTTTTCCAATATTGGCCAAAATCAAAAAGAAAAATTTAGAGAAAAATGAAATGTATTGCTTTTTTATTATCTTAAAAATCACATGTCTGATCAAGCTATACTTTATTCAATCTAAATAAAACATCTGGTCTCTGTGGATAATTGAGTAGTGGGGTCCAAACTTGCGGTGTTGGACTATTGAAAAAAGAGAGTATAAATCCTATATATAGAAGGAGTATTCAAAGTGAAATGGATGATGTAAATCCCTTTGCAAGTCCCTTCTGCAAATCCTTTTGACTTATAAAAAAATCAGTATGTACTTCACTCATATGGTAGAATCTTTAGTCTCTGTGATAATATAACTAATATATAATTGAGTTCATTATCAGTTCAAATAAATTTTTCTTTTAATCTGCTATTGCCAGCATTATTCTAGGCACTCAGGATAGAGAACAAATGAACTACAGCCTGTCCTTGGGGAGCTCAGAGTATAGTTGAGGAAATGCTCAAGGAAAAATGTCAAACTGTTGTTTAAATGATAGCCACATGATTTGAAAGCTAGTTCCACATTTTGAAAAAGCTTAGTAAGGAATCAGAGTCCCCGACTTCAAATGATACTACAAAGCTACAGTAAACAAAACAGTATAGTACTGACACAAATATAGACATAAAAATAAATGGAACAGGATAGAAAGCCCAGAAATAAATCCACACATATATATAGTCAGTTAATCTCTGACAATGAAGGCAAAAAATATACAATGAAGAAAAGACAGTCTTTTCAATAACTGGTCCTTGGAAAGCTGGACAGCTACATATAAAAGAATGAAATTAGAACACTCTAACACCATTCACAAAAATAAACTCAAAATGGATTAAAGGCCTAAATGCAAGACCAATTATTGTAAAACTACTAGCAGAAAACATAGGCATAGAACTCTTTGACATAAATCACAGCAATAAACTAATGGAAATAAAAACAAAAATCAATAAATGGTACCTCACTTAAACTTAAACAAAATGAAAAGACAACCCACAGAATGGGGGAAAATATTTGCAAACAAAGCAGCTGAAAAGGAATTAATCTCCAAAATATATGAATGATTCATATAGCTCAATATCAAAAAAAATTTAAAAAGGGCAAAAAATCTAAATAGACATTTCTCAAAAAAAAGAAACATAGATGGCCAAAAGGCACATGAAAAACTGCTCAACATAATTAATTATTTGAGAAATGCAAATCAAATCTCACACCAGTTAAATTGTCATCATCAAAACATCAAAAATAATGAATGTTTGAGAGGGTGTAGAGAAAAAGTAACCCTCTTACACTGTTCATAGAAATGTGCAATCACTGTGGAGAACAGTATGGAGGTTCCTGAAAAAAACTAAAAATGGAACTACCATAAGAATTAGCAGTCCCACTCCTGGACTTATATCTAGAGAAAACCACAATGTTCATTGCAGCACTGTTTGCATTAGCCAAGAAACGGAAGCAACATAAATGTCCATCCACATAGGATTGGATAAAGAGATGGTACATATATACACAATGAAATACTACTCTGCTATAATGAAAAAAATGAAATAATACCATTGCAGCAACATGGATGGACCTAGAAATTATTATATTAAGTGAAATAAGACAGAGAGAGAAAGACAAATATTATATAACTTATATGTGGACTCTTAATAAAAAAAAATAATACAAGTGAACTTATTTGCAAAATGGAAAAAGACTAAAATATTTTATTTTATTTATTTTTTATTTTTATTTTTAGGGCCACACCTATGGCATGTGGAAATTCCTAAGCGAGGGGTCGAATTGGAGCTACAGCTGCTGGCCTACACCACAGCCACAGCAACATGGTATCTCAGCTTCATCTATGACCAACACCACAGTTCACAGCAATGTCAGATCCCCAACCCACCTGAGCAAGGCCGGGATCAAACCCACATCCTCATAGATACTAGTTGGAGTCATCTCCACTGTGCCATGATGGGAACTCTCAAGACTCAAAATTTTGAAAATAAACTTATGATTACCAAAGCAGAAAGGGGAAAGAGTTTGGGATTAACATATACTCATTCCTACATATAAAACAAATAACCAACAAGGGCCTACTGTATAGCACAGGGAACTATACACAAAATTTCATAATAACCTATAATGAAAAGAATTTGAAAAAGAATATATATATGTATGTACATGTAACTAAATTACTGTGCTATACACCTGAAAAAAACACATTGCAAATTGATGATACTTCATTAAAAAAGAAAGCTTAGTATTTTTTTACTATTTAAAAAATAAATTTCAGTGAGAAAAATACATGCCAAATAAATTTCTATAGAAAGTCTATGGTTTTTATCATTTTATTTTCCTGTGAAAATATGTCACAGGAATTTCAAAAGTTATTATTTTTTTTCTTTTTAGGGTCACACCTGCAGCATATAGATGTTCTCAGGCAAGGGGCTGAATCTGAGCTGTAGCCTCTGGCCTGTGCTACAGCCAGAGCAACACAGGATACAATTGCATCTGTGACTTATACCACAGCTCAAGGCAACTCCAGATTCTTAACCCATTAAGAGAGCCAGGGATCAAACCCACATCTCCATGGACACTAGTCAGGTTTGTTACCACTGAGCCACAAGGTGAACTCCAATAATTACTATTTTAATATAACAACCACAGTAACATTATCACATATAAATTATTCATACATCTCTTAATATCACCCTAATAATATTTACTGTTAAAATTTCCAATTGTCACATAAGTGACAAGTTTTATTCATAATTTGTTGTTTAAAATCAAATAAATTCTGTTTATTTTGATTGGTTGATGAATCTCTTAAATCTCCTTAGTCTTCAAGTGTCTCCTCTCCCCTTTCTCCATCCTTCCATTTCTCTTTGTCATTTATTTGTTGAAGAAACCAGGTTGTCCATCTTTTGTTTCCCATAATTTGTGTCTTATTTGATACATCCCAATGTCCGCTTGGTTGTGTTCAACTGGAATCTTTTTATTCCCTGTAAATTGGATCTAAAACTCAATCCAATTCAAGTTTTATTTACTCACTGAATTAATTTAGGCAAGGTTATTGCATAGACAGTATCATGTCCCTTTATCAGAAATTATATGTCTTGTTATTTCTCTTTTTATTATATTGGCAGTCATTGATAATAGATGTCTGGATCCATTCATTCATTAGGGCCGTGATATGGTGACATTCTAGTTCCATCAATTCTTCTTCCTTTATTAGCTAAAATACTTCCATCTACTACTAATCACATCTACTCTTTGGTTTCCAATGGAAACATTCATATAGAAAGTCAAGAAAAGTGCTTGATACTTTAACTTACTTGGCAATTTTAAAATAAATGAAATCACTACTACCCAATTTCACATTTAATATCATTATGATCTCACAGGTTTTAGTATATCTGATATGTTTTCTCTTTTAGGCATACTATACTTAGTGCTCTATTTTTCCCATTTTTGACCAGTGTAAGCTTCCTTAGTTCTCTTAAATCTTTTTAGTGCAATCATAGCAGTCTATTATAGCCTCATTTTCTGATCATTACAAAGTAATCCAGGTTTATCTTGTACATTTTATATGCCAAGACTCTAATGAACCCTGGTTCCTTTTAGTGGGAAACAATTTTAAGAGACTGTTCATTTCTATAAAGTTGACAGTTGGTTCTAAACTTTTTCAGTATACTGAGTTAAGAAATATGTTTTCCTCTGCAAGAATAAAATACACACAGAATATATATCCATTCTGATTCTTCTAGATCAGATTTTAATGTCATTATTGAAGATATTCAGAACTGAACCTCTTTTATCAAATATACATTTCCCTTTCCTGCTTGGAAATTCAAGTTTTCAATATTCCTAGAAATCAGGAAATCCAGATCTATTTTACTCCTATAAACAACCATTTACAATACCTTTTTTTTTTTCCAATCCCAAGGCATGTAGAAGTTTTCAGAATAGTGACTGAACCACAGCACAGCAGCAACCCAACCCACTGTGCCACAAGGGAGCTCCCTTTATTTTCTTAATATAATTTTAGTGGAACAGAATTTGCATGGTTCCAAATTCTACTATAATTTTAAACATTCACTGAGTTTTTACCATTTAATATTATTTAAACTTTGCAATAACCCCATACAAAGGTATTATTCTCAGTTTATAAGTGACAACATTTAAAGCTCAGAGATGTTAAGTAATTTACAGAAGGTGATACAGTTACTAATAGGGACTCCAATCACTAGTTTTGCTGACACTAAAACCCTCAGAGTTAACCAATTATTAATGATCATGCTATAGTGCCTTTTTAATTAATAATACTTTCCTTTTCTTATAATCAACTAATCCAAACCTATTAGCTAGAACCCTAGTGGCAGTTAGAAAGAGTAAGTGGTACATAAATGATTAAGGCCTCATGGCCTATTATTTCACACATGATACTTAATTATATATGCATGTGAGTGTAACAAGCTGGGCATACCTTAGGAAAGTTAATAATATTTTGCTTGTGAAATCACATAATTTGTTTGACCATAGGCTCTTCTCAATCATCTGATATACTCTCAAGAGGAACTTTGTAAAGCTCTTCTAGGCTATGGTTTTAAGACCACTTAGCAGATTTATAAACCCCATTTTTATAATCCTTTTGTTAAAAGTAGAGCTGAATTTTGTATTTCCAGGTTTTGTTTGAATACTGGAATTCAAAAATTTTAATTGGCTTTAAAGTTGTAGGAGAGACACCAAAGTATTCATTTACAATTTGATTTTGAAGTGTGTGCCAGAAGAAATGATAAATGTTTGCAGTATAGAGTACTATACTTGAATTATAACAGTCAGCATTTAAATAGGGTAAATGTTATTTATTCCCCCTGCTACACACTGTGAAGATGGGCACCCATTTAAAATAGAGGTTCTGAGTCTACCCTTTTCATTAGCTTCAGAAAAAAATGGTTCAATCCCTCCAAACTAATCAGGAGTGATTGGCAGAAGTCAGAAATGTGTTGGTGAAGGAGTAGGATGTGAGGCTCACCTACTCCCACAGATTCATCAAAAATCCATCTCCATTTTTTTCCCAGAAAATTTGCTCAATGCTGACAAAGGACCCTAGGGTTCTGATAGAGGAAGAAAACCTTCATGAAACTGGGTGAGAAAAAAGAAAGAAGGGGAAAAAAAGGAGAGAAAAGGAGAAACAAAGTATGTCAGGACCTGCACTTCTGGGAGGGAGTTGGAAAAGGAAAAGGAAAAAAAAAAAAAAAAAAACCATACCCTGGGAAGTCCCCTACACCAGGGAGGAGACCAGCTGACACAGAGGAAGAACTTTGGGGTATTGGTGGGGAACACAGAATTCTGTATAAAGCAGTTAAAATGGAAATTGTCCTTTATAAATGGTCACTGTCACCACCCTGCACTTCCCAACCATAAACTGAAGTGTCCAGGGGCCAGGAGCTGAAACTCCAGTTCTGGCTACATAGAGAAAAACTAGGATTGGTAGCACAGAGTCAGACTGAAGGGACTGGAGGCTAGTGTGACCACATTTTAAGCTGTAAGCTGAGGAATCTGGTCAGGCTTGGAGGCTAGGTGCCATTGTTAGGGGGTGCTGGAGGGAAGGGGCAGAATCTACCACCATAGCCCTACCCCCTGTGAGTGCTATCAGGCTGTAAGACCCCGACTGCCCCAGCTCCAGGATGTATCTACTCTTGAGCAGTGGCTTCTTAGCAATAGTTGTGAAGTAGCCCACAGCCTTTAACACTGTAGAGGAAGTGGACCAAGTGAAGGAAACCCATGGAGCAGGTGGAGGGATCTCAGGAATACCAGAGTCTGTGCATCGCCAGCCAGCAGCTGGGTGGGGGAACACTGAAGCAATTGCTGTAACAGTGCAGAAGCCTCAGGGAATTGCAGATGGCCCAGTGTGGGTAGAGAGCCCATATTTCCCTAGGGAACAGAGGTGATTTTGGACACAGCACAGATGGGTGGTATTCTGCAAAGGGTCCCCAGAGCAGACAGAGAGCCTCAATTTGCATAGGGGATGGAGAAAATTATTTCAGAAATAGCATCAATGATCCTGGATCCTGGGGAGTCCATAAAGGGCCTTCTGGTAGGTATAGAACTGCAATTTACCTAGGGGGTGAGGAAAGTTGTTCCAGAAACAGTGCAGAGTAGCATGATTCTGCAAGGGGCCTCCTGGGTGGGCAGAGAGCATAGATTTCCCTAGTGGGTGGAAAAATTTACCTTGGAAACGGAAATATCCTGGGAATCTGCAAGAGGACTTCTGGGATGATGCAGAGCTACAATTTGCCCAGGGGACAGAAGGTGATTTTAGAAACAGTGTGGACTGACTGGAACTCTACAAGCATCCACCTTGGCTGATGGAGAGCCTCAATTTACCTAGGAGGTGGAAAGAGTTATTTCTGAAGCAGCACGGAGTGGCAGGATTCAGCAAGGGGGCTTCTGGGCAGGCACAGAGCTGAGATCTACATAGAGGGCAGAGGAAGTCATCTCAGAAAGAGTGAAAGACCCTGGGAGATTACAAGGGGTCTTTGGGGTTGGCAAAGAGCTGCAACTTGCCTATGGGATAGAGAGTGATTTGGGAAACAGCTCAGACATTCCAGGACTCTGCAAGGGGCCTCCTGAGTGGACAGAGAGCCATGAATTCCCCAGGAAGAGGAGAAAGTTACCTCAGAAATTGGCAAAGATCCTGGGAGTCCTGGGCCTTCTGGGTAAATGGAGAGCTGTGAAAAGCCCATTGAACTGGTAAAGCTATTTCAGAAATGCAAAATGTCCTGGGAGTCACAAAAGGCCTGGTGTGTGGATAAATAGCCATAATCTGCAAAAGGGACAGAGAAAGTGAACTTGGAAACAGCTCAAATGATCCTGGGAGTCTCAAGAGGCCTAGTGGGAAAGTGAAAATCTGCAAAAGGACCAGTGAAGGCGCAAAATGAACCTGGAAACAATGCACAAAGCCTGGGAAAAACAAAGAGCCCAGTGGATTGGCAGAGTGATCTCAGGAATAGCACATGCTCTGTGATCCCTTTCAAAAATCAAGCAGGGGACCACAGAAGTAATGTATGTTGCACACCTAGCCAAAGCAGCCCAGAAAGGCCCACTGGTGTGCATTTTTACTTTGCAACAGCCACAGGGAGAACTCTGCCATCAGCCCAGTAGTGGGAGGGAACACTGGAATGGTGCTGGCCTTACAGCTACAGAGAAATGCTTTTAGCAACATTTGGAGCATCCCCTGCCTCTGGGGCTATAGAGAATATCCCATAGAAAAGCCAAACAAAAGGAGTGACCACAGGAAGGTGCCTGCCACCCCAGCTACAGAGAGCCTGACAAAGGGAGAGACTGTAGGATCAACTGCTGAGGTTGCTAATTACAGAAAACTATCCTATGAGCTATATGGAATAAGGAGGGGATCACAGGAGCCAGTCCTGACCTCACCGCTGGCAAAAAGACCAATCCTGTGAACCATGAACCACTGCCAACACCAACACTGTCTACATTCCTAATAGCTACCTGACTTCAGGGGAGGTAGCATAATACTACAGATCCCATCACATGCTCTAGGTACATTTGAGCCACTACCACCCTGAAAAGTCAAAGATGAGACACCAGCTGCTGTATCTACATACTTGTCATCAAGGGGACAATAAACATAGAGAGCTAGACATTATGAGATCACAAAGAAATAGCTTTCAGACAAAGAAACAAGCCAAAAACAACTAAATGAAGAGGAGATAGTTAATCTACCTGAACAAGAATTCAGACAAGGATAGCCAACAGGCACATGAAACAAAATGCTCAACTTCACTAATTATTAGAAAAATGCAACTCAAAACTACAATGAAGTGTCACTTCACACCAGCGAGAATGATCATCATTAACCAATTAACAGATAACAAAAGCTGGAGAGGGTGTGGAGAAAAGAGTACCCTCCTTTACTCTTGGTGGGAATGTAAGTTGGTACACCCACTACAGAAAACAGTATGGAGGTACCTCAGAAAAGTAAATATAGAACTGCCACATGATCCAGCAATCCCAATCCTGAGCATATATTTGGATAAAACACTCATTCAAAAAGATACATGCAGAGTTCCCGTCGTGGCGCAGTGGTTAACGAATCCGACTAGGAACCATGAGATTACGGGTTCGATCCCTGCCCTTGCTCAGTGGGTTAACGATCCGGCGTTGCTGTGAGCTGTGGTGTAGGTTGCAGACGCAACTTGGATCCTGCGTTGCTGTGGCTTTGGCGTAGGCCGGTGGCTACAGTTCCGATTAGACCCCTAGCCTGGGAACCTCCATATGCCACAGGAGCGGCCCAAGAAATGGCAAAAAGACCAAAAAAAAAAAAAAGATACATGCAATCCTATGTTCATCGCAGCACTATTCGCAATAGTCAAGACAAGGAAAAATTTAAATGCCCAACAAGAGATGAATGGATTAAGAAGATACGGCATATATACACAATGGAATAGTATTCAGCCATAAAAAGACAAACTAATCCCATTTGCAGCAACATGGATGGAACTAGAGATTCTCATACTAAGTGAAGTAAGCCAGGAAGAAAGAGACAAATATTGTATAATATCACTTATTTGTGGAATCTAAAATATGGCACAGATGATCCTATCTATAAAAGAGAAACAGATCATGGCCAAGGAGAGCATGTGCTATGGGGGTTGGGGAAGGGAGTGGGAGAGACCTGCAGTTTGGGGTTTTTGGATGCAAACTGTTATATTTGGAATGGATATGCAATGAGACCCTACTGTAACTCTGTTTTATTGGGTCTCTTTGCTGTACAACACAAATTGAAGAAACATTGTAAATCAACTATAATTTTAAAAAGTGATTGACAATGTTCATATCTCCAAAAATAAGATTTTCAGCTCCTAAGGCAATGAGCAGTCTGGCTATATGGCCTCCTAAATCTTCTAGTGACAAGACTGCATGAGGACCCTACCACTGAGGGAACAAGTTCCCAGTGGTGGACTGCACATAGCACCAGCATCTAACATTACTTCTGAAGCAATTACCTGCAACAATTTAGAAGATTTAGGGTGGGAATCATAAAGGTGGTAGGAGAGCAACTACTAGATATGGTCCTATGCCATGAGTAATACTGTTTTACATGAGTTAAAAGAAAACATAATAATGGGCAATAACTGTAGAAATAGAACTTTCTGTCATTGTTTTCAGTAAATGTGCACTAAAAATAACAAATTTATGTTTTTATTTATAATAAAACAAGTCAAAGAAGGCTACTTCATGTTCATGTGTTTTCCATCATAGAATGTCACTAAGGATGCACTGTTGGATCAATTTTGTCATGGTGCAGTTTAAGAGCAGCATATGTGGAGTTCCCGCCATGGCACAGTGGTTAACGAATCTGACCAGGAACCATGAGGTTGCAGGTTCGATCCCTGGCCTTGCTCAGTGGGTTAGGGATTCAGCATTGCCATGAGCTCTGGTGTAGGTCGCAGACATGGCTTGGATCCTGCGTTGCTGTGGCTCTGGCATAGGCCAGCAGCCCTACAGCTCTGATTCGACCCCTAGCCTGAGAGCCTCCATATGCCACAGGTGCAGCCCTAGAAAAGACAAAAAAAAAAAAAAATTAAAAGCAACAGATGTGTATTTGCATGCATAAAGGACCAGTTTAAAAAGGAGAGTTCATATGCTAATATTATCCAAGTGCTGTTGTTTAGACATTCCACAATACAGACTCCTTAAAACATATTAAGACAGTTACTGGAATGCCCCACTTTACAATGAAGTGGGGCATTCCATTTTTTTTCTTAGTAAAAGCTAGAAATATGACACACTTTAAGCATAGAATATCTCATTTAAGGCTTACACAAATTCCTATAAGGAAAGCATTATTCTCATCCCCAATGTACAGATGAAAAATTGAGATCATGGAAGAGTAGATCAATTGGTCAAAATGACACAAATAGTAAAGATTAGAGCTGGAAATTTAATAAGACATCTTGACTCTTAAAAAGCCAGGCCAGGCAATACTCAGCCTTCAAGCAAATGCAAACACAGGGGCTCATAATGGGTAAGTCAATTCTGAATCATTTTGAATATAAAATCAAAAGCTCTATTTTCACTGTAGCATCCATAGATTACACAAAACAATTTTATTTACATTACCGATTACATATTTTACATTTATAGCACACTCTGTAATATATTTTAATTAATATAGCACCAAGGAATGAAATAAAAACTAAAGTCAAAATAAAGATCCAAATTTAATGGAATAAAATAAATGATGCTTTCAGCAGAAAGAGAATTTTTACCCAGAAAGAAAGAAGGGTGTGAAAATGAGGAAACGGTGTTCAGTAACTTTTCATGTCCCATTTGAGAGAATTAGAGAATCTGTCCTAAAATGAAAAAATGGGAGTTTTTTCAGGTATTACAGTAATCTTTCTTCACGGACTAGTCAATGAATCTTGAAGAAACTGAAAACTGTCTTAGAGAAGTTTTTATTTTACCAAAATTAATGTCCTCCTTATGTAGCTTTACCTTATTTAACTCAAAACTTTCCTAAACAACAGGATAATTCTTTAAGATAAAGTATCAGGCTCATCTAAAAATGTAAACAATATACTATTCTAAGAAGAGGTGTAGTTGTGCTATTTTTATTGGCTTCAAAAAAATAAAACTTCTACAAAGTTAAAATGAATTTATTATATCCCAATAAAGACTTCAAATTTCACCTGGAAATAGAAATGTTAAATTTTATAAAGTGCTTTCTATACAAATGACATTTCAATTAGGAATTGGGGAACAGGAGTCTGTAGGCAGAACATGTCCAGATAAAGGACACTATCTGGTCCCTGGGCATTGGATACACATTTGCTTGCTTACATTCCTCATTCTGTATATTTTTACATTCTGGCTAATTTCAATATCAACCACACTTTCTCCCACTATGATCCATTTCTTGCTAATAATTATTTTCCTCTGTCTATGACCTTGCATATCCTTAGATCTACTCAAATTTCCAATTTCCAGTCCTCTCATCCTGAGTTTTAATGCCCTATACAGCTCTCTAGAGGCAATAGACTTCTGTTCTTGCCATTTTCCCACCATTATTCTTCATATTTTCCTGTCTTGATTTGGCCAGTTGCATTGAGATTTACCATTGAAGTGTAAGCAATGGTCTGTGTCTGTACTGGGTGATGTTAAAGGAAATGCTGAATTGAGTTCAGGGATAATTTTATGCTAATAAATGGAAAGCAACAGAGAAAATAAATTTTTGAGCAGAAGTTGAGGTAATGTCTTGATCCAAAAGGATCATCCCAATAGCCTAGGAAGAGAGGAATAATCTTAATACAAAGCCAAGTCATGAAAATCACAACAGCAGATTAAAGCAAGAATATTAATTCTATTTATACCTTCATTCCACTTATCATGTGTCAGACATTGTTCAAGGAATCTTATAGATCATTTTTAGAATTCTGCCTGTTTTAGCTCAGTACCTGGAATAAAATCTGGCACCTCAAAGGCAGTCTGTACCAGATCCTGTGCTCCTTTACCTAAAAATTCCATATCTTCTCATTGACACAGGGTCTAGATTATGGCAAAATGATTCAAAATAAAGAATAGAAAATAAAACCTGAAAAAATTCCTTGCCAAAGGAAAGTGACTTTTTAATGATTGCTTGGATCTGTGCCTCTTTAGAGACACTGGTCACAGTTGTGGTTTAACTGGAGACGCCATCCGAGGCTTTTTGTAAGCTGAACAACACTGAAAATTTTTATGTAAATAAATGCTATACCAGTGAAACATATTAACATGCAAAATGAGCTAACTCTTTTGTGACTTCTGATTTTTATTATTTTTCCTATTGATCACATTTATTATTTACTTTATAATAAAAATCCATCACAATGTGGCAGTTTAGAAAACCATTAGAATGCTGATGGTCATAGTATAAGCTTTCGTTTTAGCTTGTATGTCATTCTCCAGATCTCTGTTATAAACAGAAATGGAAAATTCAGGACCACATTTGTTTTTATTTATTTTATTTTTTCAAATATTAACAGAGCATTCTTTCCAAGGACTTTGTCAAATTTTTCTCTCAAGCTCCAGATTGAATTCTCAATGTTGAATGAATGAAGTTTTTCTTCTGCTTCTGTTTGAATTAGCCTTGTCAACCTTTCCATTAAGTGGCAACTCAAGGGTCAGTAGGTAGAGTGAGACATTTCAGCAAGGCTTAATAAGCATAGGAAAATTAATACTCTTTCAACCATGGCAAAAGTAAAAGGGTAATTATCTCATAAATTAATCAGTATACACAATCGATGAAAATTTTTCTGAACAAAAAATCCTTTTCATCTTTGCAATAGGGATTTTTGTAGGAAATACATATACATTTATCTTGGTTGACATAAGACCAATCTTATACTAGACATCCAATTGTTTTAAAATTTTGATATTTCATCATTGTGTGAGAACTGACTCTGATTGGACTGATGTTCCATTAAGACTTCCAGGAGACAATAACTTATCTGAATCTTCAACTACATTTTTTAGCATATTTGCCTTCCTCTCTCCACATTTTTTATAATCTATGATTTGTTTATCAGTTTTATTTTATGTATATTTTGAGTGAATACAAATTCACTTGTATATAAGCATGAAAATTTTTATAAATAAATAATAGAATAATTCTTAGAACTTTGCCTAAATTTCTTTTGTGTGTGTTGTAAAACAGAGGGAGTAGAAAAGCACTTCTCAAAATACAATACGTAATAAATTCTGACAAACAAATATTTCTGAGGAACTTTTATTAGAAAATTTATATGCATTTATCATGTTTGAGTCTACCCTTCCAGAGTTCATTTTTATACATGTTAATTTTAGTGTACACTCTATTCTTAATGAATGAATCTTGTTCATAAGCAAAGCAGGAATTATCATAATGGTAGTACCTAAATGACCAAAGAAAATATTTCAGAATATTGGATAATTTCTAGCAAATGAATAGTCAAAAAGAATATAAAGCATAAGATTATTTCAAGAGAAAACATTTAGTTGTTTTCTTGTGTTAGTCAATGACAATTTGGTTCTATCTAGAGTCATTGGACTTTGGAGGTGAGGGTTATAGTCACTGTTAACTGATTTGCTCATATGCATTTTATTTCTTTGTCAATACCAATTTCCCATGATTTTTTTTCCCTTTTTAGGGCCACACCTATGGCATATGGAAGTCCCTGTGCTAAGGGTTGAATTGGAGCTGCAGCTGCAGGCCTATTCCACAGCCACAGCAAACCAGATCTGAGCTGCATATATGACCTACAATGTAGCTAGTGGCAAGGCCAGATCCTTAACCCCCTAAGCAATGCCAGGGATTGAACTCACATCCTTATGGATACTGGTTGGGTTCTTAACCCACTGAGCCACAAAAGTAACTCCCTATTAATAGTTTAAAACCCTTGTTTATGAGAACATTTTACAAAGTTCAAAGAAAATTTTTAATTTGAAAAACTTTTATTTAAATAATTCAGTCTTGATTATTCTTACCAACTTAATGTATCTCCTGATCAATGAATCAATATTAATTCCTCAGCATTATTCTCTATATGTTCTTAATGTGTCTTCTCTGATTTCACAACTACTTATAAAAAAATAGCTTATCCTATCTCACTGCTCTCAACATCTTTCATAATTGTCTTGGGATGCTTAAAGTTTCAGATAATTCATATATGAAGTATGTTTGTCTTTAATGTATCCCATTTCTTCAAATTCTCTGCCTTCAAAGAAACCTTAAATCTAATTTAAAACAAAGTTCAAAATTAGACCTGTATAGCCTTAAAAAAAAAAAATCTGTATAACATCCATGCTGGTATTTTCACTTTGAAGATACATGAAATATTACAGCCTAGCTTTTTTAACAGGAATGAAAAGAATAAACATCAGAAAGAAAGTATTTTAGTGCAAAGTAGTTGAGAACTCATAAGACATCATCTGTTTGTTTCAGATAAATGTATGCATTTCATCTTGACAAATTGTGTTTCCAAATAATGAAAGAATTTAAAGGTATAATTTCATGCCCACCATCATTATTCTTGGAAAACAATGTAAATGAAAGTGATTTATGACCAAAGACAGATACACGATTCCATTTCCAAAATGGCATATTCTAGAAACTTGTGTGATGTTTTTAGTAAATTTGATAACAAATTATTAATGTAATAGGCAATGACCTTATAGGATAAAAAGTGAGGCTTATTTAAAATCAGTATGAGTTTCCTGGGAGGAAATTAATCTGCAGAAATATAATGTTCTTTCCATGGTAAATTTTTAATGTTATTGACCAGTAAAACACTGCTAAGGTAATGTATTATTCTCAACAAAGAAAAGTATCTTTCTGACTTATTTCACTCAGTATGTGAGTCTCTAGTTCCATCCATGCTGCTGCAAATGACATTATTTTGTTCATTTTATGGCTGAGTAGTATTCCATTGTGTATATATACCACATCTCCCTAATCCAATTATTTGTTGATAAGCATTTGGGTTGTTTCAATCTGGCTATTTGAAAAAATAAAAATCATTATATATATAAAAAAGAAAGAAACAGGAAAAAAATGTATCATGATACATTTGGAAATAAAGTAATAAATACTAACTGAGTGATAGTACTCTTACATTATTATTTAAGTATTGGTTAACAGCTCTCTATAACCCTGAATAATGCTTCAACTATAGCACTGTAGTTTTCTTATTCTATTGGGTACCACTGAATCAATTCCTGGATGAGAAAACTGAAGCTCATATCATATATTTATTTTTAATATAAATTATATATCTAGGATGGGATTAAGATGGCAGAATAGAAGGACTGGAGTTCAAATTCTCTCCTAAAAAAAACAAAATTCACAACCAAATGCTGAGCGATTTTCAACCAAATGGACTGGAAACTTTCAAAAAGATATCCTATTCCAGAATACAAAGAGAAGCCCAAATCAAGAGGTAGGAGGGGTGATTACATGTAAAAGCAACCCCATACCTCCCAGGTGGGAAGCCCCACAGACTGGATAGTAACTGCTTCACAGAGACTCACATACAGGAGTGAGAGTTCTGAGCCCCACATTAATTTCCCATGTGTGGGGATCTGGCACTGGGAGAAAGAGCCACCAGAGCATCTGGCATTGATGGCCAGTGGGGCTTGTGCCCAGGAACTCCACAGGACTGGGGAAAACAGAGACCCTATTCTTAAAAGGCATACACAGATTTTCACATGCACTGGGTCCCAGGGCAAAGCAAAATCTCCATAGGAATCTGGGGCAAACCTGACTGCAATTCTTGGAAGACATCCTGAGAAAACAGGGGTGAATGTGGCTTGTTGTGGGAGAAGGACATTGGAAGCAAATCTCTTGGGAATATTCAGCAGCATGCCTTACTCTGGAGCTACCTATTTTGGGAAAATCTGGCCCAACCCATCAGTGCTGAGAAGCCCCAGGGCAAACAACCATACAGGTGTGATCACAGCCCCACCCATCAGTAAATGAGCCACCTAAAGACCCCTCAGGCACACAGCTACCTCTAATCTCACCCAGAAACAAATCCCCACCAATCAGAAGGATAAGAATCAGTTCCACCTACAAGTGGGCAGGCATCAGCCCCTCCCATCAGGACGCCTACAGCAAAGAAAAATCAACTCAAATACAACACTAAAGATAGTCATCAAACCAGAAGAAGGGGGAATAAGAGAAGAAGAGAAGAAAACAGAGCAGCAAAACAAATGCAAAGCAATTAATAAAATGGCAATAAGAACATATCAATACCGACCTTAAATGTTAAAGGACTAAACACCACAACCAAAAGACATGGAGTGGCTGAATGGATGCAAAAACAAGACCCATATATATTCTGTCTTTAAGAGACTCACCTCACTTCTAGGGACACATACAAATTGAAAGTAAGAGAATGGAAGAAAATGTTCCATGCAAATGAGAATCAAAAGAAAGCTGGAGTAGCATTACTCATATCAGACAAAATAGACCTTAAAATAAAGAATATTTTAAGGGACAAAGAGGGACATTACATAATGATCAAAGGATCAATCCAAGAAGATGATATAACAATTTTAAATATCTATGCACCCAACATAGGTTCACCACAATATATAAGGCAACTGCTAACAACCTTAAAAGGACAAATCAACAATAACACAATCACAGTGGGGGCTTTAACACCCCACTTACATCAATGGACAGATCATCCAGACAGAAAATCAATAAGGAAACAGAGGCCCTGAATGAAGCATTAGACCAGATGAACTTAATAGATATTTATAGGACATTCCATCCAAAAGCAACAGAATACACATTCTTCTCAAGTGCACATGGAACATTCTCTAAGATTGATCATATCCTGGGCTACAAATCCAACCTCAGTAACTTTAAGAAAATTGAAATCATATCAAGCATATTTTCTGACCACAACAATATATGACTGGAAATCGACAACAAGAAAAAACTGCAAAAAACACAAACACGTGGAGACTAATCAACATGCTACTAAACAAACAATGGATCACTGAAGAAACCAAAGAGGAAATTAAAAAATACCTAGAAGCAAATGATAACGAAGATATGACATTACAAAACCTATGGGATTCAGCAAAAGCCATTCTAAGAGGAAAGTTTATAGCAATACAAGCCCAACTCAGGAAAGAAGAAAAAGCTCAAATAAACAAGTTACCTTTACATCTAAACCAGCTAGAGAGAGAAGAGACAAGATGCAAAGTTAGCACAAGGTCAGAAATCATAAAGATCAGAGCAGAAATCAATGAAATAGAAACAAAGAAAACCACAGAAAAGATCTAAAAGCTGGTTCTTTGAAAAGATCAACAAAATTGATGAACCCTGAGCCAGACTTATCAAGAAAAAAAAAAAAGGAAAGACTCAAATCAATAAAATAAGAAATGAAAAAGAAGTAACAGTGGACATCGCAGAAATACAAAGGATCATAAGAGACTACTATTTGCAACTATATGCCAATAAAATGGAAAACCTAGATGAAATGGACAAATTCTCAGAAAAGTACAATCTTCCAAGACTAAACCAAGATGAAATAGAAAAGATGAATGGACCAATCTCAAGAACTAAAATTGAAACTGTGATTAAAAAACCTCCAACAAACAAAAGACCAGGACAAGATGGCTTCACAGGTGAATTCTATCAAACATTTAGAGAAGAGCTAACACCTCTCCTTCTGAAAATACTTCAAAAAGTTGCAGAGGAAGGAACACTCCCAAACTCATTCTATGAGGCCACCATCACCCAGATACCAAAACCAGACAAAGATACCACAAAAAAAGAAAACTACAGGCCAATTTCACAGATGAACATCAATGCAAAAATCCTCAATAAAATACTAGCAAACCACATCCAACAATACATTAAAAGGATTGTACATCATGATCAAGTGGGATTTAATCCCAGGGATGCAAGGATTCTTCAATATCGGCAAATCAGGCAGTGTGAAACACTACATTAGCAAACAAGAATAAAAACCATATGATCCTCTCATTAAATGCAGAAAAATCCTTCTGAAAGTGGGCATAGAGGGAACCTAACTCAACATAATAAAAGCCATATATGACAAACCCACAGTTAACATTATTTTCAATGGTGAAAACCTGAAAGAATTCCCACTGAGATCAGGAGGTACAAGACAAGGATGTCCACTCTCACCACTACTATACAATATAGTTCTGGAAGTCCTAGCCACAGCAATCAAAGAAGTAAAAGAAATAAAAAGAATCCAAATTGCAAAGAAAGAAGTAAAACTATCACTATCTGCAAATGATATGATTCTATACCTAGAGAATCCTAAAGACTCTACCAGAAAACTGTTAATGAATTTGGCAAAGTCTCAAGATACAAAATAATACACACAAATCAACAGCATTTTTATACACTAACAATGAAAGATCAGAAAGAGAAATTAGGGAAGCAATCTCATTTACCATCTCATCCAAAAGAATAAAATACCTAGGAGTAAACCTACCTAAAGAGACAAAAGACCTATAATCTGAAAACTACAAGCCATTGATGAAAGAAATCAAAGATGACATAAATAGATGGAAAGACACACCATGCTCTTGGATTGGAAAACTTAATATTATCAAAATGACTCTACTACCCAAGGCAATCTACAGATTCAATGCAATCCCTATCAAATTACCAAGGACATTTTTCACAGAACTCGAACAAAATATTGTAAAGTTTGTTTGGAACCACAAAAGACCCAGAATAGCCAAAGACATCCTGAAAAAGAAAAATGGAGCTGGAGGCATCAGGCTCCCTGACTTCAGACTATACTACAAAGCAACAATCATCAAAACCACATGGTACTGGCACAAAGACAGAAATGTAGATCAGTGGAACAGGATAGAAAGCCCAGAATTAAACCCACGCACCTACAACCAACTCATCCATGACAAAGGAGGCAAGAAGATACAATGGAGAAAAGACAGCACATTCAATAAGTGGTGCTGGGAAAACTGGATAGCCCCACGCAAAAAAATGAAATTAGAACATTTCCTAACACCATACACAAAAATAAGCTCAAAATGGATTAAAGACCTATATACAAGATGGGATAGTATAAAACTCTTAGAGGAAATCATATGCCAAACACTCTCCTAAATAAACCACAGCAACATCTTCTCAGATCCACCTCTTAGAGTAATGACAGTAAAAACAAAAATAAAGTGGGACTTAATTAAACTTAAAAGTTTCTGTACAGCAAAGGAAACCTTAAACAAAAAGAAAAGACAACCCACAGAATGGGAGAAAAATATTTGCAAGAGAAGCAACTGACAAGGGATTAATCTCCAAAATTTATAAACACCTCCTACCACTCAATACCAAAAAAACAAACAACCCCATCCAAAAATGGGCAGAAGATCTTAACAGAAAATTCTCCAAAGAAGACAGAGAGATGGCCAAAAAATGCATACAAAGATGTTCAACATCACTCATTATTACAGAAATGCAAATCAAAACCACTCTGAGGTACCTCCTTACACCAGCCAGAATGGCCATTATCAAAAATTCTACAAACAATAAGTGCTGGAGAGGGTGTGGAGAAAAAGGAATCCTAGTACACTGTTGATGGGATTATAAATTGGTGTAACCTCTGTGGAAAACCGTATGGAGATTCCTCAGAAAACTAAACATAGAACTCCCATTTGATCCAGCAATCCCACTCCTGGGCATCTATCCAGAGAAAATCATGGTTCGAAAAGACACATGTACTCCAATGTTCATTGCAGCACTATTTGCAATAGCCAAGACATGGAAACAACCTAAATGTCCATTGACAGTGGAGCAGTCAAAGAAGAAGTGGTACATATACACAATGGAATATTACTCAGCCATTAAAAGAAACAAAATACTGGCATTCTTAGCAGTATGGATGGACCTAGAAATTATCATGCTAAGTGAAGCCAGTCAGTCAATTAGACACCAACATCAAATGCTTTCACTGACATGTAGAATCTGAAAAGAGGACAGAATGAACTTCTTTGCAGAACAGATCCTGACTCAGAGACTTTTAAAAATTTATGGTTTCCAAAGGAGATAGTTTTGTTGGGGTTGTGGGATGGATATCCTATAAAATTGGATTGTGATGATCATTGTACAACTATAAATGTAATAAATTCATTGAGAATAAAAAATAATAAGATTATATATCTAAAGCTGCAAAGATTTGTTAGAGTGCTAGTCTGAAATAGCTAGAGTCCCTTCAACCAAAATCAATGAGGTAATGTTTAAAGTTACAGAAGGATGATCTAAGAAATCTTACACAGTCCATTGTGAAAAATATGATTTCATAGTAGGCCCTCTGAAAAAAATATCAAGAGGACTGATTTATTCACAAGTTTTATTTTCATTCATCCATTTAATAAATATTTATTACAATGCCCTATTCTAAGTACTGGAAATATAATAGTTAATCAGACAAAAAAAGACCGTTTTCTTCTAGAGCTTATATTTCAATAGGTTGTAACAGAAGATTAACAAGTAAATAAACAAGATAATTTCAAGTAGAAATAAATCCAAAGTATATCAATTAGAAGGAGTAGTATTGGGAATGCCCACTGAGGATATGGCATTTGAGCTCAGAATTTAAAAGAAGAGTCAAAATATAGGAAAATCAGGAGATAATGTTTTAAGGAAGATAAAATATCAGATCTAACACATAAGGAGGAGGATTAACACCCAAGTCAAACAAATAGCAAGTGATAGAATAAAGAGGTTGCAATGACTGTGTGGAGTAAGATCATTTTAGGATTTTACAGGTCACAAAATTGAAATGTACTTTATTCCAAATGCAATTGGAAGTTTTTGGACAACCTTAAGTAAGGAAATTATATTATTTTGGATAAACTTTGCATTTTTAACAGACCATCCCAGTTTCTTTGCAGGAAACAAACAAACAAACAAAAAGACAGTGAGAGGCCAAGAGCTGACACAGAGAAATTAATTGAGTAATCCTGGTGAAATAATTGTGGCTTTGACCAATATTGCGTCAATGGAAATGAAAAAAAAAAAAAAGTTGAATGGATCTAGAATATAATCTGAGCATGAGTCAAACAGAGTGAGTGAGAAATTAAACATGAGGTTACAGAGAAGAGTCAGGAATGACCCTTGGTCATAGGGATTAGGAAATGAAGTAAAGTGTGATATAATTTACTTAAATTGAGTGATAAATGTAGGGGAGGCATATGTTAAATTTAAGGTATATTTTGGGTATTCAAACATAGCTTTTAAACAGATCATTAAATATTAATGTACTCACTACCAATTAAGATCATTAGAGAGGTCAGATCTAGAGATACAGATTTATCAGATGTCAGCAAATAGATGAGATTTAATGCCATTGAGAATTCGAAATGAGAAAATGTAGTAGAAAAATGCAAGAAATATGGGTAAGCTCTATGACATTAAATTTTGAAGTCAGAGTAGTAAGGACAAGTAAAGCAGTTTGAGAAGGAAGAATAAGAGAATACAGGCAGACTATGATGATATAGAAGCCAAAAAAATAGATGGTTTCAAGAATGAAGACATGATCAATTAAGTAAGATATTGCTGAGACGTTAAATAAGATGAATAAACAATGAGTGACCATACGACTTCTTCTGGCCACAGAGGACAAGCTAATGCAGGCTAACCCTTCCACTAATAATAACTAAAAGTGGTAAGTCAAATATTAAAATAATACCTAATATTTAGTGATAAATCAGAAAAAAATGATAGAATCTGTACATTGAAAATATAAAATATCACAGAAATAAACTGAAGAACATGTAAATAAGTGGAGAACAGAGAGAAAAATTTGTTCATCTTTTGGGAAATTCAAAGGTTTGTTTTTGTTTTTGTTTTTTGTCTTTTTAGGGCTGTACCTGTGGCATATGGAAGTTTCCTGGCTAGAGGTCGAATTAGAGCTGTAGCAGCTGGCCTACTCCACAGCCACAACAATGCAAGATCCGAGCTGCATCTGCAACCTTCACCATAGCTCTTGGCAATGCCAGATCCTTAACACACTGACTGAGGCCAGGGATCAAAACTGCATCCTCATGGGTACTAGGGGATCCTTAACACTGAGGTTTCTTACCACTGAGCTATAATGGGAACTCCATCAATGTTTTCAAGATGTCATTTTCCTTATATTGATCTATAGCTCCAGTGCCATTCCAATCAAAATTCCAGCAGATACTTTTCAAATATTTGGAAAGCAAATCCCAAAATGCATTTAGAAAAGACCTTGTTCTCCACACCCCCTCCAGCATTTGTTATTTGCAGACTTATTAATGATGGTCATTCTGAGTGGTGTGAGGTGGTATCTCATGGTAGTTTTGATTTGCATTTCTCTAATAATCAGTGATGTTGAGCATTTTTTCTTGTGCTTGTTGGCCATCTGTACATCTTCCTTGGAAAAATGTTTATTCAGGTCTTTTGCCCATTTTTCAATTGGGTTGTTGGCTTTTTTGCTGTTGAGTTGTATAAGTCAATCATATATTCTAGAGATTAAGCCCTTGCCAGTTGTGTCATTTGAAATGATTTTCTCCCATTCTGTACTGTTTTCTCCCATTTCTTTTTGTATTGTTGGTGAGAATATAAGCTGGTACGACTGCTATGGAGAATAGTATGGAGGTACCTTAGAAAACTATACATAGAACTACCATTATGACCCAGCAATCCCACTCTTTGGCATATATCTGGACAAAACTTTCCTTGAAACAGACACATGCACCTGCATGTTCATTGCAGCTCTATTCGCAATAGCCAAGACATGGAAACAACCCAAATGTCCATCGACAGATGAATGCGTTAAGAAGATGTGGTACATATACACAATGGAATAGTATTCAGCCATAAAAAAGAATGAAATAATGCCATTTGCAGCAACATAGATGGAACTAGAGACTCTCATACTGAGTGAAGTAAGTCAGAAAGAGAAAGACAAATACAATATGATATTACTTATATCTGGAACCTAATATATGGCAAAAATGAAACTTTCCACAGAAAGGAAAATCATGGACTTGGAGAGAAGTGTTGTGGTTGCCAAGGGGAAGGGGGAGGGAGTGGGTTGCATTGGGAGTTTGGTGTTAATGCATGAAAACTATTGTCTTTGGAATGTATTAGCAATGAGATCCTGGTGTGTAGCACTGGGAACTATGTCTAGTCAGTTATGATGGAGCATGATAATGTGAGAAAATAAAATGTGTACATTTATGTGTAACTGGGTCACCATGCTGTACAGTAGGAAAAAAATGTATTAGGGAAATAACAAAAGAATAATAAAAAAAAAAAAAGAAATGCAAAAGACTTGGAGTAGCAAAAAAAAATTGACAAAGAAAAAAATGGAAGCCTTATATTACCTGATTTCAAGATTATTTTAAAGCTTATGTAGATAAGGCAGTACAATATTACATCAAGAGAGACAAATGAATCCAGGAAAAAAATGAAGAATCCTGAAATAATCCCACACAAATGAGGTCAAATTTTATCATTTTGGAGATTTTACTGTCCATCATTATGTTATACAAAAATCTAGAAATAATAAGTTTGTAGAGAATAAATGAATAGTAAATAAGAAACAACAGAAATAAGGACTAAAATGGAATTAATTTCCATGAAATAAAGATGAAAACCATTTCAAAGCATGTGGGTCCAGCTTTAGAGTAGGTTTAGTTCTGGCCAAATCTCACCATGAAATTAAAATGTTTGGCACCTTGTTGTCTACTGGCTTTTGAATAAAACTTTCTGGTACTCAAGAAAAGTAACTATTCCTGGTGCTCCAGGATTATGCTGAGCTCCACCAACTCATCTGCAAAAGTGTTGTCCATACCTCTGTTGACAAGGAAATCCATCAGGTGGTCCTATAAGCCCCAAATAATGAAATTTGTAATTTGAGTGTGTAATTTGTGTTATTTATTGATAGAGCAAACATCACTGTGCTCCTCTTTTGTCCAATCTTATCTTCTGGATAGTGACAGTCCAGCACAAGGGACTTCTTGCCACCATTCTTTAAAACTAAACCATGAAATTTGGAACGGACATCAATTCTGGCTCCTGTTCTTCGAACTTCTGCCTTTCAGAGGGCTCTTCCCCACAATCATATGGGGTTGGGATGCTACTATCAATGTTGAAAGTGACAATGATCTTTTCTCTAGCAATTTTCCACACTAATTTGGCTTCTGTCCATCTCCCAACATCCAGTCATCTTGGGAAGGGGTTTATACTTCTTTATCTTCTTTTCTTCCTTATTCTCATTCTTGAGGAATTCAGTTAAAGCTGTGTCCTCTTTGGTGTGCAGCCCACCACATCCGCAGCATAGGGCCACAGGAGGCCTGGCAGCTGCAATGATCCCCTAAGGTTGGGCCAGACTGCAGCAGCTACTGGAGCTACCAGGGAGGGAGCCATCACACTGAGGCCAAGGAAGGTGGTGCCCAGGGCCTCAGGCAGAAAGCACAGCAGTTGCAACATCTTGGTAACAGAGGTTGCATTGATACATGCGGATGCAAAAGGAGACTCTTCCCAAGAGTGCAAAGTCAATTTTTTTTCAACAAAGTTTCAAAAGCCATTCAGTACAGAAAGGATACTCTTTCTGATAAACATTGCTGTAATTATTTGGAAGCCCATATTAAAAATAAAAAGTGAATTTCAGTCCATTTTTTTGAATGATTTACAAAAATTATCTTATGATGTATAATAAACTTAAATTCAAGAACAAAAACTATAAAACTTCTAGAAAAAAAGGAGAAAAGTTTAGTTAGGCAATGATATATATGACACAAAAAGAAAGACCTAATTAAAATTAATAAATGACACTTCATCAAAATTGAGAACATCTGCTCTTCAAAAGACACTTAAGAGAATTAAAATCAAGCCAAAGTCTTAGAGAAAATATTTTTAAACTATATATCTGGTCAGGGCTTTGGGTCTAGAATTTTTTTTAATGGAAACAAGACTCTAAAATCTCAGTAACAAATGTACACAATTCAATAGCACATGGGCATAAGACATACAGAGAAAATTCACTAAGGAAATACAGTTGGCACATAAGAAAATGGAGAGTTACTCAATATCATTAGTCATCAGGAAAATGCAAATACAGATTGAAATGAGACACCACTAAATATCTATTAAACTGACTAAAATTTAAAAGATTATCAAGTGTTAGCAAAGAAATGAGACAAATGAAACTTTAGAGGCTGCTGATAAGGATGTAATGTGGTATAACCAATTTAAAAAATATATTGATACTTCCTACATAAATTATATGTACGTCTACCATGACACTCAACCATTCTATTCCTTGGTATTTACACATGAGAAAAGAAGGCAGGAGTTCCCGTCATGGCGCAGTGGTTAACGAATCCGACTAGGAACCATGAGGTTGCGGGTTCGGTCCCTGCCCTTGCTCAGTGGGTTAACGATCCAGCGTTGCTGTGAGCTGTGGTGTAGGTTGCAGACGTGGCTCGGATCCCGCGTTGCTGTGGCTCTGGTGTAGGCTGGCGGCTGCAGCTCCGATTCGACCCCTAGCCTAGGAACCTCCATATGCCACCATATGCCACAGGAGCGGCCCAAAGAAATAGCAAAAAGACAAAAAAAAAAAAAAAGAAAAGAAGGCAAATGTCCATATAAAAACAAATACAGAAATATTCATGGAATCTATATTTATAATGTCCAAACTTATAAACAATCCAATGCCTATAAAAAGTTAATAGACAAAGAAATTGTGATATATTCATACAACAAAAATATGATTCTGAAAGAAGAAAATATGAAGAATGGATCCAATAACATTCATTGTATGTCATTTGTATGATCCAGTGTACACAAAATTACTTAAAAGGAATATTAATCCATAGTTATAGAAAACAGAACTGGGATTGATGGAGACTGGGAATGCGCAGGGAAGGGAAGAAGGGGAGAATATCAAGTGGTCCAAGGAAATTTTGGGGGGTGATTTTTATGTTTAACTTGATTGTGATGATTTCATAGATGCATGTATTTCTCACTTGTCAAACTGTGTGATTTGTTCTGTTTCTATACCCGTTAACCTTAATAAAATTTTTATACTAAATGTAAAAACATTCCCCTTGCCTATGGAAATGAGAACCAAGGGAGATTTTTATTGTACTTCCTTTGGATTTGTATCATGTAAATGTTTCTTCCAATTCGACATGTAATTAGTTAAAATCTTCTGTCCAAGCTGGTTGACATACTAATCTTGGTATCATCCACCACTTTGTACCTTTTTCTTCTTTTCAGTCTTCTCTGTTTAATCAATCGCAAAATTATTCCAGTTCTATCTTAGAACCATGTTTTGAGTCTGTTTTATTTCTCCTCTATTTCCATAGTTTTTGTCTCAGTTTGCCAACTTTTGAAAATGTCACCCTTTTGATGAAGTCATTTCTGATTCTCCCAGAGGGGTGACTGCCTTGGTCTTTGAATATGGTCTTTTGACAGATTTCTGTAACGGATCTTAGAATGTTTATTATAACTTTTTGTTTCTATGTCCATCTCCACAAAACAATATCTTATTCCTATTCAACAAATGTTTGTTATACTGAATGTGAAGAATTATTAAATGAAATAAAATATTTCTTCTGGAAAGATTATCAAGGGGAGATAAAACTGTTTTCATCTACCTTTAAAGTTATGATTTTCAGATGGCTATATACTTACTTTGTATTTTTTTTAAGATACAAACCACAGGAAATAACTGGAAAATAATTTTGACTAACCCAAGGAAAAGAAAAACTATTCAAATCTATTGTAATTGGATATGTAATACATAAAAGCAGTAACTTTAGGAGATTAAACAATAGAGGTAAAATAAAATTTCCTTTTATATAATGTACTGAATTTCTTCCCTTACCTTGCCTCTTGCCAAAGATAACCAGTATTGTGGGTTTGATGTGTATTCCTTCATATTGTAAAATTATTTTCTTTATAGTTAGATTTTCTCTCAAATAAAATAACTGTGAAGGAGGTGAATTCCTCCATCATAGTCAGAGACTGGATGCCCAAATGCTATAAAGACTTTCAATGAAATACCTGTATTAAAATTTGAATTTGAACTCAAATATGTTTTCTAGCAGTATTATTATATAATTATATATTTCTATACCTGCAAACATGTATATTTTGCCCATTTTACCATTCTCAAATTGGAGTAACTACTTATGACCCAAACTCTTACGACTTTAGATCATAATTAAAATAAAAATATCTGTATTCAACTAACACCTACTTCTACCTTCTTTCATTGTCTCTCAAGACTTCCAGTTCTCATACTCTTAACAGTTTCATTCTTTTAAAATCTGCAAGTAGCTGGACATAGGAAAAAACTCTCAGCCCAACTGTCTTTTCAGAGTGTGTTGAAACAATATTTTGGATTGAAACTGAAATGTCCTCTCTAAGCTACCTGGTTATAAATAAGTGATTTGTGATTTATACTGAAAATATAATTTTTGGTCTTTGTCCCCATTTTTGGCATAGAACTCCTAGAATCCTTGGAATTTCCTACGTGATGAGAGCCATAAATATATCTTTGGTTATGTTAATGAGGTGATTTTTGATACCTGGGGGCTGGTTCCCAGTGAAGCCAAGGGATTGGAGTATTTGGAACTTTTCATCTACCCCCTCCCCCCTGCAACCTTCCAGGTTAGGAGAGGAGCAAGGGATTGAATCAATTGCTAATAACAACCACTGATTGAATCAATCATGCCTAGGTGAGGAAGCTTCCATAAAAACCTGAAAGGGTGGGGTCCAGAGAGCTTCTGGGTTGGTGAATAACACAGGGAGGTTCAGGAAGAGTGGCATACCTGGAAAGGGCTTGGAAGCACTGTGCCCTCTCCTCATACTTGTCCCCTATCTCTTTTATCTGGCTATTCCTGAGTTATACCCTTTTATAATAAATCCATACTCTAGTAAGTAAGCTCTTTCTGTGAGGTATGTGAGCCATTCTAGCAAATTAATCAAACTCAATAAACCTCTGATTTATAGCCAAGTGGTCAAAAGTACAGGTAAGGTGGTGCCTGAAGTCTAGTGGCGGGATTCAGTGCTTTCTCTGGGTAGATAGTTTTAGAATTGTGTTAAATCATAGGACCCTGTGCTGGTGTCTGGAGAATTGCTTGTTGTTGGTGTGGGGAAAGCTCCAATCTCTCCAATGTTGGACTTGATCCAGGAACTCGAAAGAAAATAAACAATGATAACCATTTTCACTTGCGACATTTTCTAATTATGGACCTGTCATGAAAAAGTTGTCAATAGTCAATCTAAGAAAGAAATGGAAAATTTTATTCCAGCCAACCTAAGGATTATAACCCGGGAGACAGTCTTGCAGAAAGCTCTGAGAATTGTTCTGTCTCTTACAGGTCAAAGCACAGTTATATAAGTTTTTGAGGCAAAAGGTTTGTGGACAGGGTGTGTTGCCTGCCATTCCAGTAAACAAGGAATATTGCCAGGCATCCTGGTTTTACAAGGATCAAGACTTTAGCCACAGTAGCTGCACACTGATGGTGCATTCAGAGGGAAATTCAGGATAGAGAAAAACAGGAAGCATTTTGTGCTTTGAATACTGGCCCTTTATAGTAAAGATGCATATCTAAGGAATAATTTTAAGGTACCCAGATCCTTGCATCTTTCAATATGTAGAAAAGCATTAAACCCATTAACTTGAGATGTCTGGAGCATTTTGTGTGTGTGTGTGATTAGCAGTAATCTTTTGATATTGTTTTTTTTTCCAGCCAAAACATTCTCAAATATCCTGGCTCCTTCTGTACCTCTTGGCCAGGGTTGTGGTGGGGGAGTCCTCCTGGGCTGTACAGTCTTCAGTAAGATCCCCAAATAAAACTGAACTTGCAACTCTTAGGCTATGCATTTTTCTTCTGGACAGTTTATACATCAAAGTAATATTGACAGTTTGCATAGTTTCACAAAGTAAGTGGTGGAGTTGTTGTGACCTCTTATAAGATAGAGAAATGAATGTTATCTCTAAGAAGTTAACTTGCTGGTGTCAAGAGGAAATTGCCTTTTTTTTCTTTTTTCTTTTTTTTTGCAAGTAGGCATTCCTGTGTCTTCCATGGGGACCTACACTATGTGTAATACAGATGTGCAGTGCACACTAAATGGGATAGAGTAGTGGCTCCAATGGGCAGAGAGAGAATTTTATGTTTAAGAATTTTCTTTCCTGGAGTTCCCTCATGGCACAGTAGATTAAGGATCTGGCATTGTCATTGCAGCAGCTCAACTTTGCTGTGGTGTGGGTCTGATTCCTCACCCAGAAACTTCCATATGCTGCAGGTGCAGCCAAAAAATTTTTGTTCTTGTCCTGGCTTAAAAATAATTTATTTTACCTAACACCTATATAACTGTCCAATTCATTATGCATGCAGAAATGTTTTAAAATGTCAGAGATACTAAATAGTGCAACTTGTCTGTGCCACCAAAATAATAACAATAATCACTGCATTATAAAAGTTGTATAAAATATAATTACAAATAGAGATTTATATCACAAATAGTATAAAATATAACTCTTCTAGATTAGAGTAATTTTACTAACCTTTTGCTCTTTAAGAAACAAAAAGATGTCCAGATGTGTTGCTAAAAGTTTTGTATAATGATCAAATACATTCTTAAATTCAATAAAGTAGCAATTCTATAAAATGAAGGACTGTGCCATCTGCTTTCTTCATTTAATAAAGCTTTTTGTCCTACCAGGATAAAAATTTCCAATGGCCAGTCAATGCCTACAAGATCCATTTTCTATTTCTAGCACAGAATTGATGACACTACTCAGTTTGGCCTCTTGTTTCAACCACTTGGTCAACAGCACCATTAGTGTTTCTTGAACACAATCTGTATCTTCAGACCTTTGTCATTTTTCAATAACTATCTGTACACCAAAATAGATGACAATACATGCTATGTGAAATATACTATGCTAGGTGCCACATGGATAAGACAGAGTTCTTACCTTGAGAAGATGAAAGAAGCATAGGTATATTTTTTTAAAAGGCCATACAGCATGAACAATCACTATAATAAAGTTATGTAGAAAGTGTAATGACAGCTCAAAATAGCAGATCATGTTCCATATCTTCCACTTGAGATATTTGTTTGGCATTTCTCTCCTAAAATACTTCTGACCCTTCAAGAAGTAGTACAAATGTCTCCATCCCAATGATGTTTCACGAAGGAACAGATCTAAAGTTGACCAAGAGGGTGACACAGGTGGTCCCAAACTCTTCCTCCCATAGATGCACAAGATGTACAGCCACACATGCAGCACATGCCTCTGGAAAAAATCCACAAACTAATGAGCAGCTCCTATACATTAGGAGAATGAGAAAATACCCATATCACAATAGGCAAGAAAGGCTAAAATGCACTCTAGCCAAAACCCCACTCCTAGCACAGTGCCATATAATCAGAAGGGAATCTCTAACTCCCAACTTCCCTGAGCTGTGAAGGGTTTTTAGACTGCACATCTAGCATCACAACTTTTATAGCTCCCACCTGAGGCACAGGCCCCAAAACACCTTCTGAAAGCCAACAGGGCTTGTGTCCACGAGTTTCATGACTAAAGCAAACAAAGAAGCACTTTTGAAGGGACAAAAGCATGAAGCACTCGCCAAGACTATTCCCAGGACTCAGCACAGAAGGAAAAGGCTGAAAATACCTTCCCAGTCCCCCCTGCAAGATCTGTCTGCATACTTTACAGATGATGCTGGAGGGTTCAGTTTCTAATTTAAATGCATCTAGAGACTGGGAAAACTAGCAGGCATTTTTCCTACCATCTCCCTCTGACCCATTCCAACAATGAAATCAAGTTGCCAGTATCTCCCTGATAAAATCTTGTGCACATATCAGGTGCCCCTACTTTTGGCGCTATTGCCCAAGAGATAGGCCTCCAGGTTGTCTGGCTCTGATAGCCAAGAGGACTTGCAATTATGCGTCCTACAGGACTGCTATAAACAAAAAACAGTTTTTAAAAATTGTAAGCACTAACAGGGGGATCCTGTCCAAGTGTTCAGCACAGAGGGAGCAATATTTCCCTGAAAGGGTTCCCACTGCATATTTTACAACTGTGGCATGAGGGTCTGGATTCTAATTTAGGACACGTCTGAGGCTGACTGTGATTCTGAGACTGGGAATCTGGTGGACATTCCGCAGCCACTACCCCTGATGAACACAGATATGAAAATGCTCAACAAAATATTAGAAAACTGGATCCAATGGTATATTAAAAGGACCATACACCATGGTGAAGTGGTGTTTATTCCAGGGATGCAAGGATGGTTCAGCATCTGCAAATCAATAAATGTAATATACCACATTAACAAAATGAGGGATAAAAATCACATAATAATTTCAATAGATACAAGTAAAGCATTTGACAAAATCCAACATTCTTTCATGATAAAAATTCTCAATAGACCGTATGCATAGGGAACTTACTGCAGTATGAGAGCGGAAATAAATGACAATCCCACAGCTAACATTAAACTCAGGGGTAAAAAGTTTACTCTAAGATCAACAACAGGGTCAGGATGCCCATTCTCAGCACTTGTGTTTTCAATTTTGTATATTTTTTAAAAATTGTATGGCCACACCCATGCAGCCATGGCATATGAAAGTTCTTGGGCCAGGGGTTGAATCTGAGCCACAGCTGTGACCCATGTTGCTGCCGTGGCAATGCTGGATCCTTGAACCCACTGCCAGGCAAGGTTCCAACCTGCACTTCCACAGTGACCCTCTAGTCGGATTCTTTTTTTTCTTTTAAGGTTTTTTGTTTGTTTGTTTTGTTTTGTTTTTTGTGGTTTTTATTTGTTTGTTTGTTTTTTGGCTTTTTGCTATTTCTTGGGCCGCTCCCACGGCATATGGAGGTTCCCAGGCTAGGGGTCAAATCGAAGCTGTAGCCGCCAGCCTAGGCCAGACCCACAGCAATGTGGGATCCGAGCTCGTCTGCAACTTACACCACAGCTCAAGGCAATGCCAGATCATTAACCCACTAGGCAAGGGCAGGGATCGAACCTGCAACCTCATGGTTCCTAGTCGGATTCGTTAACCACTGCCTCACGACGGGAACTCCTGTAGTCGGATTCTTAACCCACTGTGCCACAGCAGGAACTCCCACTCTCACCAGTTTTATTCAGCATAGTAATGGAAGTCCTCACCAGAAGAATCGGCATGATAAACAAAGAAATTCAAAAGAAAGGAATGCAAATCAAAAAGGAAGAGGTAAAATTATCTCTACTTGCAGATGATATGATCCTATATGTAGAAAACCCTAAAGAACTCACACAAAAAACTGTTAGAGATAATAAACACATTTAGTAAATATGAATATTACTAAATCAATACACAAAAATCAGTTGTTTCTATATATTGCCAATAAACAGAAAGAGAAATTAAGAAAACTATCCCATTTACAGTAGCATCAAAAATAATAAAATATTTAGGAGTTCCCATTATGGCACAGTAGAAACTAATCCAACTAGCATCCATGAGGAGGCAGGTTTGATCCCTGGCCTTGCCCAGCGGGTTAAAGATCTAGCATTGCCATGAGCTGTGGTATAGGTCACAGACACAGCTTGGATCCTACCTTGCTGTGGCATAGGCTGGCAGATGTAGCTCAAATTTGACCCCCAGCTTGGGACCTTCCATATGCCGTGGGTACAGTCCTAAAAAGAAAAAAAAAAGAATAAATATTTACAATATTTAGCAATAAATTTAACAAAAGAGGTTTGTACACTGAAAACTATAAGACATTGATGAAAGAAATAGTAAAAGACAATTAAATGGAAAGATATTTTGTGTTCATGGATTGTAAGAATTTTGTTAAAATATCCATACTATCTGAAGAGATCTAAAAATTCAATGATATTCCTATCAAAATTCCAAGGGCATTTTTCACTGAAATGGAAAACACAATTCTAAACTTTGTGTGGAACCAAACACCCCTATTAGCTAAAACAATCTTGAGAAAAAAGAACAAATTCTGAGGTATCAAAATGCCTGATTTAAAATCACATTATTTTTTTCTATAATGTTTTTTATTTTGTTCTGTTATAGCTGGTTTACAGTGTTCTGTCAATTTTCTACTGTACAGCATGGTGACTCAGTTAAATATACATGTACAGATTCTTTTTTCTCACATTATCATGTTCCATCATAAGTGACTAGATATAGTTCCCACTACTACACATCAGGATCTCATTGCTTATCCATTCCAAAGGCAATAGTCTGCATCTATCAACCCCAAATTCCCATCTACAGATGATCGGACTAGGAAGATGTGTTATATATACACAATGGAATACTACTCAGCCATAAAAAAGAACAAAATAATGCTATTTGCAGCAACATAGGTGGAACTAGAGACTCTCATACTAAGTGAAGTAAGTCAGAAAGAGAAATATAAAACCATGTTATAAAGGCAGTTGTAGAGTTCCTGTTGAGGCTCAGTGGTTAATGAACCCTACTTCCTTCCTTTAGGAGGAACTACAACAACCATTCATTTATGGACACACACACACACACACACACACACACACACACACACTATTCAGCCTTAAAACAGAAGAAAATCCTAACATTTGCAGCCACACAAATGAACCTGGAGAAGCAAGACAGAAGAACAAACATTGAAAGGTATCACTTATATGGAGAATCGTTTTTATAAAAAAATCAAACTCATAAAACCAGAATGTAGAAGAGTGGTTGCCAGGGGCTAGGGTAAGCAGAAGTGGGTGGTGGTGGGAGAAATTAGAAGAGGTGGTAAAAGAGTACAAGCTTTCATTTCTAAGATGAATAAGGTCTGAGGATCTAATGTTGAACTTATTGACCATAGTTAATAACACTGTGTTGTACAATTAAAATTTATTAAGAATGTAGAACTTAAATATGTAAATATGTGAGGTAATCCATGTATTACCTACCTCAGTGTTGTGGGGAAGCTTTCACAACGAATATGTCTATCAAATCATCATGTTGTACACTTTAAATATCTTATAATTTGGTCAATTATACTTCAATAAAGCTGAAAAAAGAAAACATATCCATCTCTTTATCATGCCCATAGCAAGCGGCATATATATTTCTTTGGGGGGGTATTTATCACACAGTATACTATATATCAGTTTCCCCAGATGACATATGAAAGTCTCAAAAGCAGGCACCCTTTATTAACCAAGAAGTAGCAAAGAGAACATTGAATGTTCATTCAAGGAGATCACTGAATGATCAAAGAGATAATGAAATGTTCAAAGAGATCATTGAATGAACATCGTTGAACATTCACTGTGCGTTGTCATGATCAGAGAGCGCTTTTCATAAATTATCTCATTTAATCCTTATATATATTGAAATAGATACTATTATGTCAATATTTACGTGGAAGCTCAGAGAGATTAAGTCACTGGCATCAATTGACATAACTACAAATTTTACCACTAATCTGTTTGACACTCAAATGTATGTCCTTATGGTTACACTGTAGTGGTAATTTTTAAAATTTTAACACATTGTTTGACTAGCATCGTAGGTACTAAATAAATACATCTTACATGAATTAAAAATAAAGTTAAATTAATTTATTGCTTTGCATGGTATATTAAGTTGAAAATTTTTTTACAATACGTCCTATTAATCAGTTTGACCTATAGAGCTCAGACACTGGAGACCTTCTAGAAAAGTGAACTATTTCTCTGGTTCTGTAATAGCAACTGTATATATACTCAAGAAGATATATAGATAGGTGACCAGTGAGTGACTTTAATAGGTAGCTTTTCTCAGAATACAACTGTACATTGAAACAGAACTTCAACATAAAGCATTTAAAAGCAGAAAACAGGTGGTAAATAAGACCAGAAATCAGGAATGCAAAGGTATTTGTGCGATAAAAATGTGGAAAGTACATCTAAGCAGAAGATGCATAATATTTTGGATTTAATTTTATTTTACATTTAAAAACCTTTTTTTAATTTAATCTTTCTCTTGGATGCACTAAAATTAAATCTGGTGATTACAAAAAGAAAACTTGGTGTCAGAAAAGGAAAAACATTCCTTTGACTGGGTTCTGAACTCAGATTACGTTTTTCAAAGAACTAAAACTTCCTTCACATAGAAGTGCATAGCTGACATGAGCTATTTCTTCATTACTGCTTTATTATTTTTTATTTTACATGTATGATATGACTTCTGAGAAAAAGCCTCCTTGTGTTTGATATGATACAACTTGTATCAGTGAACTGGTACTTAATGAGTAACTGAGATGCTTAGGATCAAGTGATTTGATTTATTCAGTTTCTTGTAAACAACCTGTCAGGAGTTATTTAATTCCAGATATCCTCCAGAAAAAAATAATGCCAAGGACTTCAACCTGTGGTGACCTAATATTTAAATTTTAAACATAAAAATGGATGGAGTTGCCTGGTGGCTCAGTAGGTTAAGAATCCAGTGCTGTCATGTCTATGGCTCAGGTTGCTGCTGGGGTATAAGTTTAACCCCTGGTCTGGGAATTTCTGTATGTCATGGGTGTGGTCAAAAAAAAGTAAGGTGGAGGTAATCATTACTTCGCTTCAGACACTTATTTACAGAACAGAAACAGACTAACAGAATTTGAAAAACTTACTCTTACCAAAGGGGACAGGTAGGGAGGGGGAGAGATGGACTGGAGGTTTGGATTGGCATATTTCACATGAAAAAATTTAGGAATGAAAAGGTTACTTGGAAAATCTCACAGAATATATTCAAATAAAATTCTTAGGTATTCAGTTTTCAATTTGATTGTCTGACACTCTATTTCATTAGTTTTCATGATCTTGTTTTCTTTATCCTCTTGTTAGTGAATGCAAGTTTGTGTGAGTCCAGACAAACCAAAACGTCAGATTTGGGATCAGAGAAATGTTTAGTGCAGGGCCAAGTAAGAGTAATGGGCGGCTTATGCTCCAAAGACCCTGAACTCCTTAATGGTTTTCCAGAAAAATATTTTATAGGCAAAATTTAGGGTGAGGACTGTGGCGTGTGTGACTTTCTTCTGATTGATTGGTGGATAAGGTAACAGGACAGCGGTCTAGGAATCTGGTGCTCAGCTTCATCCTCCACCTTAGTAGGCGCCTTAACTTCTGCAGAAAAACTCAGTGGTATTATAATGTACATTCCTTCAGAAGAAACCACAACTAACACTGCCCTTCTTGACTGCTCCTCTGTTTCTACATTCCCTCACTTCCCTGAGTAACAAATATTTGAATCTGCTCTTTGGAACTCAGGGAAGGTCTAGGAAGCTGAAACCTTTTTCCTGCAAATAAGAAACTGGTTACGTGGAAAGATTTTGTACCCAGGAGTGCCCCCACAGGGTCCTGCCAGTTGCATTGTAAAAATTGTGGAAGAAGGCACTTGGAATTTGGAGCCAAGCAGATTTGTGCTTGAAATGAAGTTCCCACTCTTACCAGGTATCACAGACATGGATCATAATCAAGGGATAGTTTCAAGGAATCCTTTTGTTCACCTGCAAATGTATAAAAACAACCTGGTAGAAGGCACAGACCCAGTGGGCTCCCTAACAAATGGCAAGTGCTTACTTATTTGCATTGAAATCATAGAAGGAAAGTGAAAAATAATGTGCAGTAGAAAAATAATTGAGATTCAAAAATATATTGAAGGGGGGAAGAATTTTCTGCCCCAAAATGTAGCTTTTTGGCAAAAGAATTATTTTAGTCTAATTATTTTTAAGAAATAGTAGGCAAAGGAGAAGATCTGAAAACTGGAAAGTCACCCCTTATAAGAGACTTTTATACTTATAAGAGAAAGCTTATAAAGGCTTTTTTTTTTTTTTTTTTGCTGTGCCAGGAAAAGGAGGATGAATTAATATCTAGAAACTTTTATCAGTGGAGAAGTTGATGTAAATCTGCATACCAACCTTAGCCTGTTTATTGTGTTTGCCTAATAACCTTACATATCTGACTCTCTTCCATCCCAAACATCTTTCTTTTGCTTTATCTGAAGACAGTTTTCATATGATGGCTTGGGTCATTTCACAGACTTACTGGATATCTCCCATGTATATAGCAGGTATACATTTTGCACTTTGTTAAACTTCTATTTGTTTTCTCCTGTTAATCTGCTTTTTTGTTGTTGTTGTTACAGTGAGGTCTCAGCCAAGGACCTAGAAGGGTAGAGAGAAAATTACTTTTCCTCCCCTACAATACAAAAATGTGACTTCTGCATTCAATGAAAATTCATTTCAGTCATTATTAGTATTACAATTCTATTCATCAGATTATACAATTATAAATAATGAGTAAAAACTTACATTAGCAATCATTTAGCACTTTACATTATGCCAAAAATTGAATATTACCTTTAAAAATCTGCAAAAAATAAAATGACTATGTGGGTTGCAACCCCAAAATAACCTCCAAGGAGAAGGATGTTGGAGAGGAATTACATAATTGACACTGCAACCAAATCAATACCCAGGCTGCTCACACCTAAACCTCAGGTTAACTTTCCAAATCCTAAATGAATACGATTCCTTCCTGAATATGATACTGATGCCTCTTTGCTCTACTTTAGTGAGGTTGTCCTGCTTCCTGTTTAGGTCATGTTTTTTCATAAACAATAGGTACAGCCCCTTTGTTACTGCCTTCCTTATTCCCCACCCCCAAGTCCCTTCAAGTTCCATTCTGACAATTTACCACCTTGGTTTGAACCTAATGGCCTTCACATCATATGTGTATATATATATATATATATATATAATTTTTTTTCTTATTAGACAAGCTGTGACTTACATAAGGCATTAAGTATATCCCCATTTAACAGAGTCAAAATTATACATAGAAGATGAAAGACTTTAAACAAAATAGTAAATAAGTACCAGAGCTTAGAGTCAAAGTGAGGTCTTCCAACTCTAACCCTAACTTTAACTTATTACACTACTCTCCCTCAATGTAAGTAAGAAAGATGTTTATCACAGCTAGTAATACAAAGGGTAACATTTCATTTTTTCCCCCAATGTACCAGGTACCAGAAAAAAATAAACATTTCCATTCAGAGCATTCAGTTATAAAAGGAACTTGTTTCTGTTAGGAGCAACGAAAATATAAATTATTCACGTACAATATATTTAGCACTAGGTCCACGAAAAAGGAGCAGATTTTATCCAGTATAGACTAATGGTTCTGGTATGTTTCCCAGAAAAATATGCTACCTTCTGAAACCATGCAGTATTACCCTGAATTAACAGTGCATTCTTCTGTTTAAAAGAAGACTTGTACTTGTTCTAAAGGAGCCTGTGACATTTAAAGAGAAAGCATGAATTAGGAGTAATTAGATGAGACTCAGCTTAATGATTGTTATGGAAAATATAGTGCTGATTCTTTTCCAAGTGAGGTGCCTAAGGCTGGAGACAAAATACCATGGAAAAAGTTCAGAATGAATCCAAAGGATTTATTATGCATAGTCTCTCAAACAGGAGACTTAATTTTCTATTTTTATGATCCTTAGCCACATGCTGACTTGCACATTCAAATGCTCTATTACATAAGAAATATATATAAAAGCCAATTAAATCATCATCAAGAGAGAAAGAAAATTGAAAAGTCCTGATAGGCATTTAAGTTATAAGAAGGGGGTACAGGTGGGTTCAATTTTCTTTATATTTTAAATTTTCCATAATGAAAGGTTTGGTGTTTTTTAAGTAAAAAGAAATACCCTCTGAAGCCCCAAGGCTCAACTTGTTTTAATTTCCCAACTATAAACTTTATATATATACATATTTTTAAAAGTAGAAATATTGAAGAGGAAAATAAGAAATAAAAACATTTCAGTTACCAAAAAGGTGATTGAGCAAACTCTCATCAGACACATGAATAACATCCAAAAAAAAAAAAAATGCTGACTTACATGCTCTTATATTTCCTTTTGGAGGAACTGCTACCTTAGATAAAATTTATAGCACAAAATCTTTTACTGAGGCTGCTATAATGCTGTGGCTATTAGCTCATGCCCGAGTTGTTTCAGCAATGGCTGTTGCCCTTGTAAAAGTAGCTGGCAAATCAAAAATGGGAGTTCTAGAAATTTGTCAATATGAGAAATATTTTGTGTCAATTTTTTATTCTCAAAGCTAAAGTTTATTTTCTGAAACATTCCTATGATTACTAGATAGAAAACCAAACAAGATCTCTCTTTTTTCTCATCAATGGAATTAATAATGTCTGGCTCTGCACATTTCAAAGCTAGTTGAAATAATACATTTCAGGAAAATGGGGCTATAGTGAGGATTAAATAAGATTGTTTATGAGAATAATAACAATGATTTGTTGAAAATTTAACAGATCCCAAGCATTTTACAGAAATCATCTCAGATCTTTTCAACAATTCTCCAGATTGATATCTGCAAACTCCAATTTACAGGTGAAAAATCAAATTCAGTAAGTTTCTCGGGTTATACAGCTAATAATTACTGGACCTAAAATGAAGTCCTCATCTTTTTGTCTCTCTGATTCTGTCCACTCTTACCACATATCTCCCATGAAACATGAGGAAACTGACATAGTACAAGTACATTCTATTATCTGCAAATTTCTTTATTAACAGATTTCAAGCCAGAGAAAATTACTCATCAGAGGTAACAGAGGAAGAAAAGCATGCAATCTCCAATCTGGTTTCTCTCATTTCTGTTTTCCTCTTAATGACTCATAACAATGCAAATTACTGAAAATATTTTTTGAACCTTGAATAAGAAACCAGGAGGAAAACAAACCCCAGGCCATTTATTATCCCTATTTATGCAACATGTAAGTCAATTAAGTCTGTCTAAACAATCATAAAGGTAGTTATTTAATTGCAATTTTGTTGTATTGTTAGCAGACTTCTTTGTGTCATTTACTTCTTAAATGAAGAGACTGTATTGACAGTGAAACCACGTGGTCAACTGGCATTGGGGCTGCAGTTCATTAGAATCTGAGAGGCAGGATAACTCAAGTACATTTAAAATCCACCATTTGAATTTTTATTACTTATATTGACAGTTCTTTAAACACAAAAAAATAAATCAGTAGGCAGTACAAGAGAGCCACCTACTGGAATAACTGGCTGGATTTTGTTTCCACGGTTCCAAAAAATATAAACTCACTTAATGTTAATTCAATTATGAATTTGTCAAATTCAGGTTTCTTTACCCTAAATATACATATCTTTCACAGAAACTTTCCAACTAAACTTAGAAATTACAAAGACAGCATTGTTACAAAAGAAGGCAGAAGTCTGAAACAGGAAAAGAAGTATTCATTGAACATTAATTGCTTCAAGATTCCTTCTCTTTATTTTGTCAAGAATGTACAGCCTAATAATTATTTTACCCAGATATCATACTTACATATGGCAAATTATTTAAATGATAATATTTTCATTAATATTAAGATGTATTTTAACAAAAAAACATGCTGGTATTAAAGGAAAAACAATACATCTAATTTGGGATCAAGTGAGGAAGTTGTTTTTTTTTTTTCCTCTTCTAAGCTGTCTGAAATCAATCTATATTAAAAGTTATTGTCTACAATTTTTAGTGCTGATAAATGAAAGATTTTAGCTGAAGGATGATTAGTCTAGCATTTTTTCCCTTGACTGTGTTGTTCAAAATCTGTACTAAATATAGCTACCCGCTTTCCTTCTTCTGCAGCACTATGTGCACAGTGAACATGAAAGACAGGTTCCTTGATGATGCTTTTATGTTGCCTAAGGTCACTATGCTAAATATACTCTCTGTGTATAGAATAGAAACTTAGTAAAAACAAGATAAGAAAGATTGTTCTGAATATGAACTATTTCCAACTAAGATAGCCTGGAGCTGTTTTCCTTGCAGATTCCCTATTATCTGTTTGTTTTATTATGACTATCTTCATTCTCTAAAGAATAACATGCCTAAAACTTCCATTTAGTTGAGGATTCCTGTTAATCAAGGCTATGATTTTATGTATACACAAACACTTTCATAATGCTATGAGGCGTAAAAAATATGGGCATGCAAGGATAATTCTATAACTCCTCTGCTGGGCTGACAGTATTTGATAAGTCCTGTACTAAATACAGTTACTTTATTCCAAAGAACTTCTTTTGACTTAATATTGGTAAAGTCTTGGCTAAAGGTGTTTAGGATATACCAAGTCATTTGCCTTAACTTATCCAATACCTAACAAACTTGAAAGATGTGATTCTTATCTTCACTCTATAGGTTAGTAAGGGAAGTTCAGATAAGTTAAATAAATGCCCCCCACCACATCCTGAAGAATAATTAAGATTCAAGTTCCTGACAAGACCACACTGAATCCCACAGTATATCCAAGTTCTTAAAAAGAGAAAAACATTTTTGTGTGTGTTCATATTGCTCCCTTGTTCTTATGCTTATTATATTAGAAGTATCCATTTTATTTCCCCCAAAGTCAGTAAACTTCTCCAAACTGTAAACTCCTTTTTTCTTTTTAAATATTCTCAGAAGTTGGCACAAAATCTGATAATCATAGTAGATGATAAATTAGTGCTAGATAAATTTTTTTGGAATTTGTTTGAGAAAACAAATTTGTTGGTGAAAACTTTGTTTTCCTTAAATGGTAACAATGCAATCATATACTTACTTTTGTTTACATTTCATGGAGAATAGTATTTTATAATGAGAAGACATTGGACATGATGTACAAGGAGGCCTTACTATGCCAAGTCCCATGAAAGTACCTTCAATTCAAGCCTCGCCTCTAAGGAATATAATATGATATCTACATTAAAAACAAAGAAATGGAAAAACAAAGTAGTTAAGTAACTTGCTCAAAGTACCCAAAATAACCTAAATATTTTTCAGCTTTTTTCTGATCTCCTTTTATTATTTTATGCACTTTCTTAGTTTCAATAATCAATCACTTCTATGGAAATGACTACCAAATTTATATCTATCACTCCTCAATATCTCACAGCCTTAAAGTACATTTGCAGTCTTGGATATTCCCAAGAAATAGTTATGGAATGACTGCTTAAGTAAATACTTACAAAGTTCCAGGCTCTGTATTCAGTTACGGACATCTAAAATGAGCCAAACAGCCTTCTTCTGCCTTTAGAGACTCTCAAGCTAATAGTTAAGTGATATGTACTATTATAAAATCCATTAACAAACAGGGTTTAGTAACAAACAAGGTTGCCAGAGATGGGATCCTTGAGGAGTTACAAATAGTTGAGGCCTGAAAGATGCAAAAGCATCAACCATGCAAAGAGTGAGAGTAAAGTGGTCCAAAGAGAAAGAAGACCCTCAGGCAGGGCAGACTGCTCCAGATTTTAAGAACTGTAAGTTTGCCTCTGAGCCTGAACATAACTGGGAGTTCCAAAAGGGCTTCAAGCAGGGCATTAAAATACTCCATTTTATGATTTAAAAAAAAAAATTCTGACTGCTATGTTATGAGGAAGAGATCAGAGCTGAGTACAAGTGGAAATAGAATCATGAGGAGACTTTTTCAGGAGTCTAAGCATGAGATTACTGCTTAGGACCAATGAGCTGATGGAGCACAGATAGAGAAAAACAGAGATTAAACATATATTTTTGGATTTTAGAGAAAACAAATTGATAGGCTAAACAGAAGAGATATATTCAGCCTTTATTCTGAATAACTGAAAAGATGGTGAAAGATATTTTGTTCAGGTTCATTCTGGGAACAGCCTGGTGAGAAAATGCCTAAGCAAAATTAAGTATACTGATTAAAGAGGAAAAATCAAGTATAGAGAAAAATTAAAAGGAAGGTTTGGGACATGATAAATTTGAGAGACCTAAGAGAAATATAAAACAGACTGTATATTATTTCCCCTAATAGGTCATGACTTTCCTTTCTTGTCTAAATCTTTTTTAACATTTGCATGTTTTAACTCATTAATTCCATCTAAACTCCAAATTCCCTCAAGAAGGAAAAGAATGGTGTGATGCGTTTGCTTAGCCTCTCCTTAAAATAAATGTCCATAAATTCTGTCCTGGTGGTTGCTTGTCTTACTCCACTATTAATCTGTAAGATCTCTCTCTCTCTCTCTCTCTCTCTCTCTCTCTCTCTCTTTTTTTCTTAAATGGCTACACCTGCAACATACGGAACTTCGAATCGGAGCTTCAGGTAAGACCTGCATCACTGCCATAGCAATGCTGGATCAGAGCCACCACTGCATCCTATGCCACAGCTTGAAGCAACACTGGATCCTTAACCCACCGGGTGAGGCCAGGAATCAAACCCACATCCTCACAGAGACAATGTTGAATCCTTAATCCACTGAGCCGCATCAGGAACTCCTGTAAGATCCCTGAAGGCAAGGCTATGTCTATTCTTGGTACCTACAGTAGCAGTGGAGGCCTAGTAAATATTTGTTAAATGTAATTGAATTAAGTTTACCTTTTGTAGGAGAATACTCTTAATTTCTTAATTTCCTAATAAGAAACTGTGTACTTTGTTAGTAAAAGGAAGTAGAGATAAGGTTCCATGGATATTTGGGATCTTTCTGGTGTGCATCCAAAATTATGACATTCTCTAAATTTTCTACTTCTGTTTTAACAAAGCTTAACTCTGAAAATTTCCAATCCACTAAAACAGGGATCAGAAAACTATAGCCTAGGCCAAATTCAAGCACAAGTGATGCTGAGTCTGTCCACACTCATTTGTTATAGCTTTTGTGCCTTAATGTCAAAGTTCAGGAGTTGTAACAGGAACTGTGTGACCTATAAAGCCAAAAATATTTGCTATCTGGACCTTTACAGAAGATTTATGCTAATCTTGCACTAATGGAACTCTTTGAAAGCTTTGTCAGTTTCTTTCTAGGAAGTTTGGTGAGAATATACCTAAACAATATTAGGTATATTGAAGCCTTACCATTTAGCATGTTTTCATGGAGAAAATGACACATAATGACTGGGATCAGAGCTGAACAATAAGAAGAAGGAATGGAATCCAGAATGAAAACTTGCAGTATAGGAGTTAAGAATCAATAACAGGATTCAAAACAAAGAATTGCTCAGATCAATACTAACTAGTGAAGTCAGTTAATTTATCTTTGGGCTCTTAATTCTCGACTTTACTGTTCCCAATCTTAAGGCCATCGCTCCAACTCTCTTTCCCCATGATACAGAGCTATTTCCACATTCATAAAGGCTCAGCTAAAATTCTAACAATCCCATGAAGTCCTTTTTAAATCTATCTACTCAACAAAACCAGGCAAGATGGCCCATACTTGGATTTCTTACTAATAATGCTAGTTATTTCCCATATTAGATTATAAACTCTATATGGGCAGATATTGTCCTTAGATTAACTGAAGTGAATATATGAATTGAACTGAAATGAATTCATGTTAAGATCATGAATTCACCAAATACATAATATGCCAAAATTGCCTGACAAAACTTTAGAATATATATACTTTGAGAAAATGATTATACAAATGAACAATACCCAGACCATATATGACAATCAACCTCTGAGCCACAACCTCTGCAGCAATCAGCCCAGGAATCCAAAGCACAACCTCTGCACCTATTGGCTAAGAACAGCCAAGACTTGGCAGATGACTGTCAGCTTCCCTCATTTTTGCTCATACTTCAAACTCAGGACCAATCAAGAAAGCCGTATATAGTCTACAAACTAATCATGTGTGATGCCCTGTTTCTAGTTAGCTTGACTATAGCTTTCCCAGGCCAGCAACTCCAATAAAAGCATATCTGAAGCCTTTCTTCTTTTTTTTTTTTTTCACTCTAACCCTTTTCCACTCCCCTACATGTCTTTGAATCTTCTAAACACAGGTGATGGTAGTTGACTTGCTTGCTATAGCAAACTTCATTCATAATGTCTCTTCTCATTTGGGTTGTCTTCATGTATTTCCATAACTCCCTCTATACTTTTTCTTAAACTTAGAGAGATAAAGCATTGAAGATTAAGCTTTCACCAGACCAATGTTGGAGATGGAAGTCACCATAGCATTCCATCTACTGCTTTGAGTCTACTGTTGACTCAACGTGTAAATACTAAGTTTAGGACTCACAGGCATTGGTTTCAAAATAATGAGCCTTCAAGACCAGCTGAAGAATTTGCCAGAGCATGAAATTTCAAATTCATTGGTTCTACCTCAGCAGTCAGAGAACCATGGTTTAAGTCTAACCATGAGTCTCTGGGTTCATCCTAATGCAGCATATTTACTTCTTTGTCAATCCTTGCAGGTTTAGATTTCAGTTTTACCCAAGGATACTCATCCTCACACACAGCCTTGCTCAGATTTGCTACATTGTGTACTTTTATTCTGTGTCTAATTATGGCCTAACTCCAACTTTGATTCATTCCCTAGATGAGACTTTAGTGATTCTTCAACGTCCTCCTGTTACAAACCTGGGCTAAAACCCTCATATTGGACATGATTTCCCAGCATCAGCATGACTGGTCTTTGTAATATTCCTGCATTCTGAGGACTAAGACAGGACAAGGATGGACCAGCAGCTATTGAAGTATCAAAATCAGAGCAGGAATAAATACATTGGAACATAGAACTTAATTTGGAAAGACCAGCGAACAGCAAAATTCAACCGGGTAAACACAATAAAAGTGGCTCTATACCCAAAAAAGTAGAGTGTGATTCTGTCTTCTTGGGCCCGTTGCTCTCTCACTTTCCTACAGTTAACCTCCTTATGCAACAACCCATTGGCTCATTAGGGAAAAGGCATTATAACTGAGTAATATCAGATAGAATTGTCAAAAGTATACATAATTAGTTAACCAAACTATGAAACATAAGTCAGGGTTCCATTTGAGAAAATGTAGAAACAATATCAAAAATCTGGTTTAGGTCTCATGGAAAGAATATCATTATTCTCATGTTTGAGGTATGTGTACCCTGACTCCACCAATGACTTTAATAGGTAAACCATGATTAACTTGCTGAGTTCTGTAGCAGAACTAGCCTGGGAAAAGGAAAAAAAAAAAATCTCAGCCAAAAAGTTAGATGTAGAGTGTTTGGTCAAGGGCCAGTAATCTTTAACAGCCAGACCCTAATAATTACCTGGGCAGAGTCATCTTAAAATAAATAACAAGTTAAGAACGCCAGTATTGGAGTTCCCACTGTGGCATGGCGGGTTAAACATCCAGCATTGCTGCAGCTGTGGTATAGGCCATAGCTTTGGTTCATATTTGATCCCTGGCCACAAGTGCAGGAAAAAAAAAAAAATGCCAGTATTCCCATTTCCCCACATTTTATTTATTTAAATTTACATTTTATGAAACAATGCTTATTGGAGAGGGATGAGTAGTTGAGGAATGCTTGGAGAGAGGAGGTTCATCCTGATCCTGTACAATTGAAAATCATCAGCATAATATCAAAATTAGATATGATACTCAAAAAGATACTTTGAAGATATTTACTCTTGTGAAGGATCCAGTGTTGTCACTGCAGCAGCTTGGGTTGCTGCTGTGGTTCAGGTTCAGTCCATGACCTGGGAATTTCCATATGCTGTGGGCATGGCTGCAAATCAAAACAAAACCAAAACAACAAATGCAATAAACTTAATTAAATCAGATAAACTTGGAGATGCCAAGGATGCATGTTGTGCTTTCTCGGGTGGGTGGGATGTCTTTAGGTCAGTAGAGGAAACCTTCACTGCCACACATCCTTCTCATCATTGTTCTTAACAAAATGGCTGAAATTTTACATTCCAGATTAAAGTCCTTTGTACCTAAAAGAGTGGTCTACTAAATATGCACATATCTGACACCCCATTAACTTATAATACCATTTGGAAACATGATCCTAAAAAGATAAATAGAAACTTAAGAAAAGAAGTCAAAAATTTGGGGTTAAATGTTAACCTTATTTATTTATTTGTTTATTTATTGTCTTTTGAGGGCCACACCCACGGCATGTGGACGTTCCCAGGCTAGGGGTTGAATCCGAGTTGCAGCTGCTGGCCTACACCACAGCCCCAGCAATGCCAAATCCTTACCCTGTCTGTGATCTACACCACAGCTCAAGGCAACGCTGGATCCTTAACCCACTGATGGAGGCCAGGGATTGATTACTGCTGAGTCACAAAGGGAACACCATAAAATGTTAACTTTAAAAAATAGTAGTAAAATTAGGAACAATTAAAATATCCATTGATATGAGAATTAGTTTTAAAATAATTTATGTTCATGCACTGAACTCATGGAGGCTTTAAAGTAAGTTTTTTAAATATTTAATCACAAGATAAAAATCTCTTCATATATCTAAAGTGAAAATACAATATTCAAAAGTACTATGCAGACTGACCACAAAGTATAAAATATAAATGTTTTATATCCTAGTGTCTATAGTAAAAGGATTGAAAAAAATGATATGAAAATGATTATCTTGATATGGAGGAATGACAGACCATTTGATTTTCTTCATTATTTTATATATTTTCAAATTTTCATAATGAGTATATATTATATTCATTATTTTAAAAGAATAATAATTATAATTAAACAAATATGAGGATATATATCCAGACACCCTAGGGAAAGATAATACCTCTAGCTATTATTCGTTAAAGCATTAGAGAAGATTATGACAATTAGCTAAGCACTGGGGTGGGGATGATGGCATAGAGAAAGTGAAGTAGATTTTTGGAAGATTCAATTCAATTGAAGAAATAATAATCCATTACAAGTTAATAGTGTTTTGTCTTTTCAAAGTGTTTTGATATTCTATGAGAACTCTTTCAACTTTTTAGTGCACATATATACCCATGCACAGGCACAAAGAGTTGTCATTCATTATTATAAATGCCTAGGAAGACATATTTACCCTATAGCCACAAAAGTAGGTTTTTATAACCTATTTTTTAGTGCAAAGAATTTGGAAAGCAGCTTTAGTAAAAGACAACAAATGGTGACATATTCTTTTCTACTCTACACTCTGGTTTCAATGTGTCCTCTTGTTTCCTGTTAGAGCTGAAGCTGCCTGCTTAGAATGCAGACCAGTATCCATCCTCAGGCTGCAGCTAACCCCTTCCTGGCCTTGTTCTCCAAAGCCATGCCCAGAGCTGAGCTTACCACCCTTATTTTTCTCTTTGTTGATAGAAAGGACAATAATATTACAAGCCTGGTCTCATCAGCAAAGACCCAGGAGCACACTCCAGCTCTACTGATGCCATAAAACTGTTACAAATAACCAGGTCAAAGTCAGGACCAGGGTATACAGCCCAATACATCACCTCATCAGCAGAATGCCAGCTTCTGACTTTGCTTCTTGGCTTCATGAAGGGAGGCCTGATCATGGGCCACAGACAGTTGTCTACCAGTTACTGTAGAGAAAACAACGCCTTGGTGGATAAGCCTGGTGATCTAAGCCATGCTAAGCTGCCACATGTTCACTTGATATGTATCTTAATGCTGTACAAATTTCTTTCAGTTAAAAATAATGCACCCCCTTTTGTTTAAATAACAGGTGAATGCCGGAGGGTTGTTTGTTTGTTTGTTTCATTTTTTAGAGCCATACTCATGGCATATAGAAGTTCCCAGGCTAGGGGCTGAATGGTGCCACAGCCACAGCAACGCAGGATCTGAGCCATGTCGGCAGCCTACACCACAGCTCTCGGCAATGCCAGATCCTTAACCCACTGAGGGAGGCCGGGGATCAAACCCTCATCCTCATGGATCCTAGTTGGGTTCATTAACCCCTGAGCTACGAAGCGAACTCCAGTTATTTTTTTAAATATTTTTTATTTCAATTTTTTTTTTAATTTATTTTTTTGCCACACCCAAGGCAAGTTCCCAGGCCAGGATGGAATCCACACATCAGTGACCCAAGCCACTGCAGTGACAAGGCTGGATCCTTAACACGCTATACCACCAGGTAACTCTAATCTTTATTTCTTTATTGAAGAGACATCAATTTAATCCTTCTTTTATCTATGTTACTATATATTCAAGGGAACTCCTGGAGTAGTTATTTTTGCTTTTACCAAAAGGACAAAGAAGAAAAGGAATCAAATACTGTGTTTGAAGCAGAGGGGTTAGAGCACATAGTAAGGCAGCAGCCAATAAGAGAATAGAAGAGTAGCCTATTCTTCTGAATAGCTGTCCTTCTGGGAAATGCTTATAGATAAAGAGAAGTTAGGATAAATGACATAACCTTGTAAATATTAATAAAGATTGGGAATTATTAAATAATTTTCCCTAATCTGCACAACTTGAAGAAATCTAACTGGTCCTGGAAGATAGATACTTTTGATATCAAATTTTGAGCTTAAATAAAATCCACTCAAAAAACCATTGTATTTCATTTGTGACATGACATGACTCCCTGTATGTATGTGTTAGGAGAGTGGATACCCAGGGACTAAGGATAGAGTCCTTTTCCCTGCTTCGTAATGGTTATGTTACTGACCCAGGTTCATTTTGCCTGCTGCACAGCAAACCTAAAAGGCTGAGACAGAGAGGTTTACAGCAAAAATGGGGTTTATTCTCAAGGCAGCCAAGTGAGGAGATAGGAGAATATATCTCAAATCTGCCTCTTTGAAGGCAAGAAGCTCTTGGTACCCATGGAATAATGAACAAAGGAGATGGGCATGGGGGGTATGGGGAAAGAAATTGGGGGGAAGTGCAGTAATATTGGTTAAATGCAGATATACTAGGATACAAATCTCTGCATGTTATAAGGATGGAGTTTTCAGCTCTCCAATGTCAAAAGGTCACTATATGGACACTCACATATGCCCAGTTGAAGGGTCAGTAGTCCTATTCAGTATTAACCAGCTCAGCTTAAATTGGGTTCCTAGAAAATAATGAGGGCAAACGTCTTATTGTTAGGCTATGTGCAGTCTGTAGGACATGCAAGTCTTAAAATGACCTTATTAGTGCAGGTTGGTGAATGGATTTAATCCATGATTTCAGTTGCATGCATAAATAATGACAGATATAAAACATAATAGACATCACTATTAGGGGAAAACAACATAAAACATGCAAACATGTTCTACGAATTGCAATGCACCATGGAAATCTGAACTGTTATGCTAGGTGCTACAGTAGATACAAAAGATGCTATTAGAAATTGGCCTACTGCACAAAGGAAGTACAGCAGTCTCCCATCATTCTTTCTTCCCAGCTTAAATTTGCCATCTACACTTCTACCCCACTCTTTGGCAGACACTTCCCACCATCATTCCATGGCAATGTCCCGACGAGACTTGGAGTCTGAGTTATTTATAGCCATTGCCGGTCCCCTGACTACCACATATGCAATGCCTCCTGGTGGAAGCAGCATGACCTGCAGAGTGGGGCCAGTATAAAGTCACGACCTCAAAATTCAGTTAATCTTGCTTCCCAGCAAGACCTTCAACTTCTTACTATCCCTCTCTATTCTTCATGGCAGCAACTAAGCCTGTGCACTCTTCTCAAATCTCCCATTTCACCAGCTCCTTCCTCACTCCCAGCTGATCATCAGTTCTACACATCTGCTTCCCATACATACATGGAAAGCCATTGGGCTCCTTCCACTTCCTCCCATCTTAAGGCTTAGTCTTCACCTGGACACATCAGGTACTCCCTTCCTCTAACGTCACTTAAAAGTTATCCCTTCTCCTACCTAAAAATTATCATCCTCTCTCTGATGATTCTCGCACCCCTACCTTCTCACTCTATTTTTAATATGTTTTATTAAAAGATAATTCACACAGCATACACCAACTTAAAGTGTTTGATTTGATGGTTTTTAGTATATTCACACATTTGTGCAACTGTTACAACAATCAATTTTAGAAATATTTCACCCTTCTCCAAAATAATCTTACCCTCTTTACCCTGACCAATTCACCCCACTGCCACCCCTAGACAATAAATTATCTATTTTCTGTCTCTGCAGATTTGCCTGCCTGGGGATATTTCATATAAGTGGAATTGTATACTATCTAGAGATCTCACTCAATTTTCTCTCTATCCCCTGAATTTTTAATATATCCTCCTCCACTTGTGCTTTCCCATAAGCATTACACATGTTCGAATCTTGTACATCTTTACACCAAGGCAAACGAATTATAACTATCCATCGGCATCCCATTCTAGTCCAGTTTCTGCACTGTTTCCTTCCCAGCTAAGCTGTCTAAAGAATTGTTTCTGGCTCTTCACATTCTTACTTCCCACTCACTCCTCAAACCATTTCCAACTGTTCCCTACCAAGGCTGTTAATGAACTCCTTCTTACTAAATTCAATGGATTTCTAACACCTAGTCCTTAAACTATCAGATCAAACATCACTTCCACTAAGAAGTTTTCCTTACTCTTTACATCTAGATCAGGGTTTCTCATCTTGGTGCTATTGATGTTTTAGGATGAATAAGCCTCTAATGTGGGGAATGCCTGTGTATTAGAGGTTGTTTAACTGGATCTCTAGCCTCTACCCAGTAGCATTGCTCGCCCCAACTATGACATCCAAATATACCCACATATATTGCCAGATGTCCCTCGGGAGGCAGAATTATCCCTGACTAAGAATTGCTGATCTAGATGATGTGATTTCCTTGCATCTCTCAGGCCAAACTTGATTTCTCTTTTCACAGTAGTTGTTGAATTACATTTAGATGTTTGTGGGCTCCTCTGTAACCCAAGCTGGACCAGGATTGGTTATCTGGTTCATTACAACGTCCTCTGTATCTGGAACAGTGCCAGGCTCACAGTAATTAGTCAATATGTATTTGTTGAATGAATGAGTGAATGAATGAATGAATGTAGTGCCTTTTTGGCTTGTGTATTAAGCATTGAGAGCATCTTGAAGAATTTATTTTTTTTCTCTATAGATTTTGTTTGCTTATTTTTCTTTGGTTATGTCCTGTTAAGGAGTTTGTTTAGGACCATAGCTAAAAATCATGACATCTGAATTAGAGTTTACAAGTGGAAAGCAGTGTCAGGAAGTAGGAAAATGTTCTTACATGCAACCCTATTACTCTTCATTGTCTCTTGGTTTAGCCCTTTTATCACAAGTACACTTATGCAAATGCTCTATATTACTGGGCTTCAAAATGGCCTCAAAACAGCTCCAAAACTAACACTTGTTGGCCCCATTTCTAGACTCTGTCAATCACCTCAGAATTCTCTCATGTTCCAAGTTCTCTCTGATATTAATTCTGCATTTTCCAGAGGGAAGTAGTTCATAGCCATAAATTAGAATCATAAACCCTTGGAACTAGCTAATGGAACCACATTTTTACAGATGAAGAAATTAATCCATAAGTGATATGTTGAAAGTTCAGGAGTAATATTTGAAGAAGTAAACTAAAACAAGTATTTCATGATTTCAAAATAAGTACGATTCAATCATCTTTAAATAGGTCTCACTTGTTGACTACTTACAATGTGCTAGACCCTGAGCCTCATGTGCACACATGGTCTCATTTCATCTTCACAAGGTTGCAACCTCTTTACAATGTTACAAATGTAACAGCATGACAGACACTGTAAACCAGCTCTAATGGAAAAAAGTCAAAATCATTAAAAAATAAAAATAAAAAAAAGTAACAGCATGAGATCTAGATGTTGGATCCCTAATTGAGCTCAAAGCCCACTCTCTTCCATTACTATAGATTGCCTATGCCGATCTCCACTGTTAAAGTTTTTTCTTTTGTTTTGTTTTTGCAGTTCTACCACATTTAGTATGTTTGAGGTATTTAACAAGTACTCTATACTTAGTTAGTGATTTCATGTTATTCCAAACTCGATCTTAGATTTCTGTTATGGTGATAAAAGTACACAATTATCTGCTTAAAAACACGAAGAACATCGGTGGAATTGAAAAGAGAAGAAAAAAGAGTTCCTTGGTGGCTCAGTGGGTTAGGGATCCTGAATTGTCACTGCTGTAGTACAGGTTTGATCTCTGGCCAGGGAAACTTTTATATGATGAAGGCACAACCAAAAAGAAAATAAAAGAAAAACTGCAGTTTTTTTTTTTTTTTTTTTAAGTTCCTGTTGTGTCTCAGTGGGATAAGAACATAGTTTCCATGAGGATGCAGTTTCAATCCATGGCCTCCCTCAGTGGGTTAAGGTCTGGCATTGCCACAAACTCAGTGTAGATTGCAGATGTGGCTCAGATACAGTGTTGCCATGGCTGTGGCACAGGCCTGAAGCTGCAGTTCTGATTTGGTCCTTAGCCTGGGAACTTCCACATGCAGGTACAGCCACAAAAAGAGACAGAGAGAGAGAGACAGAGAGAGAGACACTGGAGAAGAAGGAGGAAACATTAATGAGAGAAATTACCTAATTTCCAGGATAAGGCCAAGATAAAGGGTGATATATTACTATTAGTTTATCATGGCCAATTAACACAGGGTTTTTAAGAGAGTTGGATGGGCTTTATAGGGCAGGATTTTGACAGAATGAATGAGCATGGCCCAAGTTACTTTGTGAGATGGCATGTTTTAATGACTTTGAACATCCACTCAAATACACCAGAAAACCCTTGTGGCCAGGCTTGTTTGCTGATTACAGCATCTCCAATTTAAACCATATTGGTTTAAAATAAATTTTATTTCCATAAAAAAATGTAAATATTAGCTGTTCTGCAGTATACATACCTTAAAGTCCCAAAATGACCTGAGACTAAAACTCCTCACTGTCACTTTCTGATTTGGGTTGGAGAAAATTACAGGAATCAGTGATTGCAGGCGCAATTGTGTGATTCTTCCATTTTTTCTATGTCTAACATAGTGTATGTTGCTTCCCTTCCTCCCCTAGCAGGGCTCCCACTCTGCTAGTTGTCTGCTGTTCTAGTGTCAGGGACTGTTTCTTGAACCAGTGTCTTTTTTCACTTCACCACAAGAAGCAACAGTTTTCTCTCTATACTGTAAGAACAAGGGGACTTTGGGAGTTGCTTTCCTGATCTAAGGACTATATCTCCTTCAGCAGAGTAGAAAGAAATAGCAGGTCAGATGCAATTACTGTCTTCTTGGAAGTCCTCATGTTTTATAGCTCAACAACTTCTTCATACCTAGGAATCTACTCTTATCTGAGCTTAATTCTACCTTTGGCTACAGGGGTACCATCAGTATTCATTCATATTCAAAACATTTAACAACTGGAGAGTCTTAGGTACTGACTAATCAGGGAGCTTCTGGCCATAAACAACTGTTGCAGCCATATCTGTGTTGCTGCTGACCATCGGTAGGGTGAATAGAGTTTCCCTCTACCTTGATGTCTTTTCCAAGTGAAGAAGCATCAATTCCCTGAGAAGTACTCCTTATTTCATATATGAATCACCTCAACTATCCCAGAATTTAGTCCTTCAATGCCTTTGAATAATAGTGAAACAAATCCAAACTCTAAGATATTAAATGCCTCCCGCCACCCACCATCTCCTATCACAGATGAAGTGCCTTCAGTTTCTGAAAGACATGATTGTTAGGCCCTTCCTTCTCTCTACTCAGAGATACACATCGGAGTCATTTCTAGCTAATCAAGGTTACAAATGCATAATGCCAGGGACCAGTCCAATACATAAAGAGAACCAATTATGTGTTCCAGTCCATAGACTGATCCCTGAAAGAAGAGACCTATTAAACTTGCCAGATTCCTGTAAGAGGAAATGAAAGGACAGGGGAATCTTTCCATCTTTCCACCTACAGCAGGTAGGTGGAAATCCAAATAGACTCAACAGTCTGTGCTTATTTGTGCGCTGTTTGGATTGCTTTAATTGCCTGAGTATCTTGTTTTTTAAAGTCAATCACATGGGAATTTACCTAATGGTTTCCAGCCATTCTTACATTAGAAAAGAATCATTCATAAATCAAGTCAGGCATCCTTGGGCTTATTAAAGAGACCAGAGATTGAGGTACAAATTAATTTTGAATATCTTCTATATGTATGTAGCATAATAGACCTCTTTTGGTCAGTTTAATTATTGACAGGTATTACAATATGGTGTATATAATAGATTTTATATAGGTATTATATGGTATATGTAATAGGTTGAGAATATGGACTTAGGATGGGAATTAGCCAATGAGAACTAACTCTTGGTTTGGCCAATTCATAAATTACCCTCACAAAGTCTCAGTATCCTAAGTTGTTAACTACTTCATGGGGTTGTTAAGAGGTTCAATAAGGGGCTAAGACTAGTGCCTGATATAATCACTAGTTATTGTAGTTACTATTATCATCCATAACTATCACAATCACATCTTACAGGGATGTGTAGTAGATCCAGTTTTGCAGATGGGGAAACAAAGACCAACTGAGGTTAAACAATTTCCAAAGCCTGTGTTTCGTGTAGTGCATCATGCAATAATTATGTGACTACTACTCTTGCATAGTTTGAAAACTGCCTAAAGCTGTGATTCCCAACAAGGAGCCAAAATATATTCTGTACAACAATTTATTTCTCTACTCCTCATCCCCATATACAAGGCAGACAGCTTGAAGGACAATATTCATAAGACTGTGTAAGTTCTCTAATGTGTATTTTAAAAATTCACATTACTTCATGAATAAAATCCCTATTGTTTTCATTTTCTTACCCACTCTTTCAAAGCTGCCCGATTTTTTTCTTTTAGAACTAACTGGCAAGATGTTCTGGAAACAAGATGTTTCTTAGCAACATTTTGTTTATATAGATAAAAACATAACCTTTACTGCCACCCACTAGAGAGAAGAGATCCTCAGCATTTAAATGATACATACTTACTGAAGCTCTTGGTTTTAGTTTATATATATGGTCCTGTGTGTTTTTCTTTCCTTCAGTTAGGAGTGTCCTTCATTTTAACAATAGCTTTTCCTCAGGGCCATAGCTAATTTTATAGCATGTCCTCCTCCTGGATGGACGGTGTACATGTTTACATGTGTACAACAAGCTCACGAGGGTGTACAGTGCATGTCTTAAAAGAAACACATGACTGGTAAGTTTTTTCTGTCTCTGCTGGTTTGCGTATCTCCCCCATTCTACCTCTCTCCCTTAGAGCCCATCAAAATTATTCCTCCTGCAACTTTTTGAATATATAGAGGATTTACTCTTTCCCTAAAGAAACTTCATAAAGCAATTTAGAAAAAACCTGACAAAAAGATCAATAAATCTTGAGAATAACTAGCCTTCTCCATATCTCCTTTATTGTATAGAAGAGAATCATATTCCTCAGATAAGACAATTCCCTCACCCAAATGAAGTCCTTGCAAGTGAGAATTTGCACTAGGGGAAGGTTAGCCTTAGAGAAACAACAGACACTGACCAGAGAGGTATTTGAGGGAGGGTCAAGGTGTTTACTTTTATAAAGTTTCCCTTAGGCTGCTTCTGTATTTATGAGAGTTCTCCAGAGAAATGGAACCAGTAAGCATGAGAGATAAGAAATTTACTCATGTGACTATGTGGGGACCGCTGAATCTAAAATCTACAGGGCAGGCCAGCAGATTGATGTTGCAGTCTTGAGACTGAAAGTGATCTGGAATTACAAGTCCTTCTTCTTTGAGGTCCTCAGTCTTTTAAAGTCTTCCACTGATTGGATAAGGCTCATCAACATTATGGAGGGGAATTTTCTTTACCCAAAGTCTACTATTTTAAACATTATCATAGCTCATACAGATGGCCTAAAGTCATGTGAAAAGATGCTCAACCACCAATTATTAGAGCATGCAAATCAAAACTACAATGAGTTCCCTAGTAGCTTACTGGATTAAGGATCAAGCATTTTCACTGTTGTGGCTCAGGTTGCCGCTGTGGCATGGGTTTGATCTCTGACCTGAGAACTTCCACATGTGATGGGCATGGCCAAAAAAAAAAAAAAAAAAAAAAAAAACTGGCCTATCACCTCACACTGTTCAGGAGGGCCATCATTAAAAGTCTACAAATATAAATGCTGGAGAAGATGTGGGAAAAATGGAACTCTCCTATACTCTTGATATTAAGAGTATTACGACCACAATGGAGAATAGTATTCAAGTTCTTGAAAAAACTAAAAATAGAACAACATTATTATTCTACAATCCTACTCCTGGGCACATTTTTGGAGAAAACCATAATTCAAAAGTGTACATGCACCCAAAGTTCTTTGCAGCATTATTTACAATAGATAAGACATGGAAGCTACCTAAATATACATCCATCAATAGATGAATGAATAATGATGTGCTATGTTTATAAAATGGAATATTACTCAGCCATAAAAAGAGTGAATAATGCCATTTGAAGCAATGTGGATGGACATAGAAATTATCATACTAAGTGAAGTAAGCCTGACAGAGAAAGACAGATATCATATGATAGTGCTTATTTGTGGAATACAAAAAAATGATACAAATGAACTTATATTAAAAAAGATAAACAGACCCACAGACATATAAAACAAATTTAGGATTACCAAGGGGGCAAAGTGTGGGTTAAATTAGGAGTGTGGAATTTGACATATACACATTAATATATATATATATAAAATGAACAAGGACCTACTGTATAGCACAAGGAACTATACTCAATATTTTGTAATAACCTATAAGGGAAAAGAATCTGAAAAAATATAGATATTTATGTATGTAAAACTGAATCTCTTCGTTGTACTCCTCAAACTAACACGATATAATAAATGAACTGTACTTTAATAAAAAAATGAAATGAAATACACAAATGTTAGTCACATCTAAAAACTTCACAGCAAAATCTAGACAAGTGGCCAACCAAATGACTGGGCATCATTATCTATTTAAGTTGACACATAAAGTTAAACATCACAGCTTCCCACTTGGCATGGATATTCTTCCCTTATTGTCATCTGGAGGCAAGCACAATTTCAGATGGAAGACCACACACTTATCTGGGATATTCTGAGTTCCTAAAATCACCTGAAGCACCTATCACCCTGGTTATTCTTTGGAACCTGCTAAAAGAGTATAGCTGGATTTCTTCTTTTTGCAATTCCTTTTTTCCTTTTGAGATCGTAATAAATTCACATGTAGTAGTAAGAAAAAATACAGAGAAATTCTACATACCCAGTTTCCCCTAATAGTAACGTCTTACAAAGCACAAGTACATTATCACAGCCAGGATTTTAACAATGGTAAGTCAAGATATGAGCATTTCCATCACCCGAGATCACTCATGTATCTCTTTTGTAGCCACACCCACTACCCTCCTGCCCCTACTGCTGCTTAACTGCTGGCAAACACTAATGTGTTCTCTATTTCCATAATTTCGTCTTTTCCAGAATGTCATATAAATGAAACCATGTTATATAACCTTTGGGGATTGACTTTTTGGTCACATAGTATAAATCTCTGAAGTTTCATCTAAGTTGTTGCATGTACCAGTAGTTTCTTCCTTTTTATTTCTGAATAATATTCCATGACATGGCTTGTTTGACCCTTCATCTATTAAAGGACATATGGATTGTTTCCAGTTTGGCTATTAGAAATAAAATTGATACAAACATTTGAGCACATGTTAGGGGGGAAAATAGGATTTTATTTCTCTCAGATACATATGAATGAGTGTAATTGTTGGGTCCCATGGTAGTTTCTTTCATATTTAACTTGCCAAGAAACTGTCAAACTGTTTTCCAGAGTAACTGTACCATTTTACATTCCCTCTAGCAATATATGAGACATTCAGTTTCTCTGCATTCTTGATAGCATTTGGTGGTGTTATTATTCTTTTATATTACCCATCCTGATGGGAGATAGAGTTATTTCTTTGTGGTTTTCATTGGCATTTCCCTAATGACTAATGATGTTGAATATATATTCATGTGCTTGTTTGACATCTGCACATCTTCTCCATTGAAGTGTTTCCACAAATTTTTTGCCTGTTTTGTAACTGGATTTTTTTTATTTTTCCCTTTTGAGTTTTGTGAGTTTTTATATGTTCTAAATACTAGTCATTTGTCAGATATGTGGTTTTCAGATATTTTCTCCCAGTCTGTATCTTATCTTTTATGTTTTAACAGGGTCATTCTCAGAACAAAATTTTTGTTTTATTTTTATAAAGGTCAATTTATCATTTTTTTCTGTTAAGGATTGTGTTTTTGGTGATAGGTTTAAGAATTATTTACTTAGCCACACATATCAAAAATTTTCTCTTATGATTTTCTTTCCTTAAAAGTTGACAGATTTACTTTTACACTTAAGTCGGTGATCCATTTTGAACTTTATTGTTTTTAAATAAGTTGTAAGTCTTACGTCAAGGTTTTTTGCTTATTTATTTTTCTTTTCCTATGGACATCCAGTTGCTCCAGCACCATTTGCTAGAAAAGGCATTTTTCTTCCATTAAAATAATTTTGTCCTTTGTCAACAAGTAGCAGGACATGTTTGTGTAGATTTAATTCTGGGTTCTCTACACTATTGGTGATCTCTCCTCCCACAAATATCAGTGTTTTTTTTTTTTTTTTTTTTTGGCTGTGCCCATGGCAAGTGAAAATTCCCAGGCCAGGGATTAAATCTGAACCACAGCAGCAATCTGAGCCACTGCAGTCACAATGCCAGATCCTTAACCTGCTGTACCACAAGGGAATTCTCATCAGGCTTGATTAGAGTTGCTATGTGGCATGTCATAAATTCTGGTAGAGTGATTTCTTCCACTTTATTCTTTCTCAAAAATATCTTAGCTATTCTCGTTCCTTTGCATTTCCAAATACATTTTATCACAATCTTGTGATATACAATTTCTATATAATTTCTTACTGGGATTTTTGACAGTAATTGCACTGGACCTGTCTATAAAGTTGGAGAGAGTTAATATCGTTATTATGTTGTATTCCATTACATGAACAAAATTTGTGTTTTTATTTAGATTTTTTAAAAATTTCTTATCAGCATTTTGTCATTTTTAGCATACAATATTTATATATGTTTTGTCAGATTTACAACTGTATTTCCTTTTTTTTAAGAATAAAATAACAATCTTTCTTTTCTTTTTCTTTTTGCCATGCCCATGGCATGTGGAAGTTCCTGGGCCATGGCTCAAACCTACAACATAGCAGTAACTCAAGCTGCTACAGTGACAATGTCAGATCCTTATAACCCACTGAGCCACCAGGCAATTAAAATTTTTATTGAAGAGACATCACTTTAATCATTCTTTTATCTATATTCTATATATTCAATGTTTATTAGTTGGGGTTTTTGTTGAATTTTCTTAAAATCATGTGTTTTCCATTTAGAAAAAATATCTTCTGAGTGGAACACGTTAAAAATTGCTGATATAACTGACAGAATCAGAGAAACTAGTAGCTGCAAATTAGGTGGCTTTGGTACAGTTCATCCCTTTCCGTTGATTCTCATCAGAAGATGCCTTCTAGGAGTTCTTATTGTGGTTCAGAGGGTTAAGCACCCAAGATTGTCTCTGTGAGGATGCAGGTTCAATCTCTGGGCTTGTTTGGTAGGTTAAGGATCTGGCATTGCCAAAAGCTGCAGCGTAGTTCATAGATGTGGCTTGGATCTTGTGTTGCCATGGATGTGGCATAGGCCACAGCTTCAGCACCAATTTGACCCCTAGCCCAGAAACTTCTATATGCCACTGGTGTAGCCATAAAAGAAAAAAAGTTGTGTATGCGTATATATATATTTCCTTCTAGCAGCACTAGTGGAGCCCAATGTCTTGCCATATATAGTTTTCTTAGTCCTACTTATATGCAAAGCCAAAGTATTTTTCTAGGCTCTTGATTATCTCACATTGTGCTAGGACAGCATTCCAATGGAAAATAGAGGTTTAGATGCAGAGCTTTTGATACCAAAAATATACTTGAAATGAGAATCCAGACTTCAGGGCTCCTACTGAAATTAATTTGCAGCTCACAGTGTAAACTATTGATATGCAATGGCCTTGCAGCACCAAAAATATTTCATTGAGACTGAACAATGCTTAGATAATGTGGTTTGTTTCTGAATGAAAGCTGTGTATTGCAAATTACTTCTTTTCTCTGATTAACTGCAGAAATTTACTATAAGCTCTTTTCTCTGACTAATTTCAGAATTTCACTATAAGTTCTGAGGTTCAATATTTCTCTGCCACATCTCCTGAGGTTTCAATATTAAGGAAGAATGCAATCCAAAAGACAGGATGAATCTTGGTTTGTTGTACAATCAAAAACAAGTAAATCATGAAACCCCTGGTAAGAAACTTCAACCTTATAAGCCTCAGTTTCCCAGCCTGAGAGATCAAAGATACATTGAGAAAACCAAATCATTTACATGGAGCAGTGAAATGCTAAGATATAAAGAAAGGATAGAAGCTTGCATTATTTGATTCATGTTTCTCCAGCTGTAGTGAAAAATTTGTCCTGGCTTGTCCAGGACTTTCCTAGTTTTAACAATGAAAGTCTCATGACCCAGGGAAACCCCTTACTCCCAATGTTAAAACTGAAGCCCTATATTTCAGAAGTTCCATCTTCCCAGGAAAATAAGAATCATTGGTCACCCTACCTCCAACTCTCCCTCCTATTAATTTTGGGATTTCAAGTGAAACCTATCACTTGTCTGAGTCTAGTTCCTCATTTTTAGAAAGTGGAAAGTGACCATTCTATTCCTTCCTCACCCCAAGGTCTTTCAAATGAGTAAGTATGACAATGTAAATGGAATGCTTTGTAAATAGTGGCACACTATACAAATGTATGGGTTCAGTACCATCAAAATCATGGCCACCCCAGGCTAACAATGTATTTATTCCATGCTTTATTCAACTGGACTCTCTGGCAAAGAAACAGTCATAAAATAATGGGAAGTTTTGCCCAATTGCTCATCTCTTTCCAACCATAACTATATTTTCTTCCATACTCTAGAGAACCCATTAGCTAAACACAAAGATCATCTACCCCCAAATTACTGCTAAATGCTATTTACCCTCCAATCTCCTAATTCTTTCATCTTGACATCACTTTATGGATCTGTGGCAAATAACACAGTTCAAGTGTATAAGCGCGGGGGTGGATTTGAATAATTGCATGTTTGTACTCAAGAAGAATATAATAAAATATTTACAAATCCAATTCCCTTCCCAAGAGAAATACAATGTTCTATGTTAAAGGCAATGGGCTGGTTGCAAATTGCCTTCTGCATTCTAATGACAGAATTTAGGAAAGTAATAACAGGGCTTTAGGTAGAGGTTCTATGCAAAGTTTCTGGAATGTAGATAGTTGAGTGTAGCATGCCAGCAGATTTAAGCAAATTCATGAGGCTTCAAAGTTAATATCTGAAACACTGTCAAGTGCCAGATCTTTTGTTTCACTCTGTTAGTAAATGTAACAGATGGTTTGCAAACATGTTTGGGATCTGAAGGCTGACCGATCATGTCAGTCTGATAGAAATAGAATGCAACCATTTACCACCTCAGAATGTGAGAAAAGGAAAGCCTCAAAATTAAACCTTAAAAGAGAGCAACTTTCTCACTGGGGCTGACTAACAAGAGAAAGCAATGAGTTTAAGACATCTGTTATCTCATCACTAACTTTTGAGTTTTTCTTTTTATTTGATGCCAATATGGAATATTAAAATAAGTATATGTCATCTTCCAAAAAATAAATAAAAACCATATGAGAATCTTTGATGTAATAGTGAATTCACCATCATAGATATGGTTCTGTTGCCATGGGAACGATTATGCTCTCACAAAATCCAGTAATTTAACCCCTTCTCTGTGAATCCTGATAAATGAGAGACAAAACTTTGTCTTTTTTTCTTCAGTCTGCAAACTGAACATGGTTAACCTTGCAGAAAAGAGTGCTAATAGCTGGGCTGCTCTACCTGTCTCACTTCCACCTCTACCCTTCCCATCACCATGTCAAAGCATAATGTAGGTCAGCCAGGACCAAAGAGAGTTGCTGCTATTACCGAAAATGCATGTGATAACACATTTAGCTTTATTCTTGTACCAGTTTGAGGAAGAGCCATAGCAAGACAATTTCCACAATCCAAGGCTCTGAAATGACAGGGTCAATGACAGGCTTATCAGGGGTTTCTGACTGAGAAGGTACACAAAAACCTCAATCATTCTAGGAAGGCTGCTGGTAAATGATTATTTGATATTGAATGACTTCAAAATGAGGATGCCTGGAGTATTGTAGAGCAGCCCTTAAAGTAAACTGTTCACTTTCTTTGATCTTCATCCAACAAGTTTAATTGAGGACCTCTTCTTTATCAGGCACTGTGCTGGCTATGGGAGATATAACTGAAAAGACGGGCGGTGTCAGCTATCATGGAGTTTACATCCAAGAGACACCAGGGGAGATCTCTCTGAGGTGGTCACAGTCAGCCTGAGCCTGGTTGTACCTAGTGAGGAGTGTGCTATTTTGTAAATATTCCTATAGTAATCTCACATTTTATCTAAGGCTTTTCTCTATGGTGAATGTCCCCAAATGGAGAAACTAAGATGCAGAGTGGCTACAAGATATCCAGGTATTGAATGGTATTCAGAGAAGCAAGGAAGAGATCAAATGAAAAGAATCCAATAGCTGAAGGTTCAAATCCCATCTCAACCACTGAAGCTGCCAGCCTACACCAGAGCCATGGCAACTCTGAATCTGAGCTGCATCTATGACCTGCAATGTAGCCTGAAGCAATGCAGGATCCCTAACCCACTGAGCTGGGATCCTGGGATCCTGGGATCAAATCTGCATCCTCATGGACACTATTTTGGGTTCTTAACTCACTGATCCACAATAAGAACTCCTAGTTGTATAAGTATTTAACACATCTGAGCTATCTGAAACTATCTGATATTTAAGTATTTAACACATCTGAGCTATCTGAAACTATCTGATATTTAAGTATTTAACACATCTGAGCTATCTGAAAGCTATCTGAAACTATCACCAGCAACACCTATATTGACATGGCGCCCTACCAGCCACATTACTACAGTGTATATTTTTTACAAATAAAGTCATTGACAACACAAAAGCAGGAAATTAACATTGATAAATTAGCATCTCATCTTCAGACTCCATTTGAGTTTCACCAAATGTCCTAATTATGTGCTTTACAACAAAAGGATACTGCTCAAGATTATACGTTCCATTCTGTTTATCATGTCACTTTAGTTCCATTCTGTTAGTATAAGTCCCTCAGTCTTTCCGTGACTTTCATAGTGTCTGTGACATTTGTAAATAGACAGGCTGTTTATTTTGTAGTGTGCCCCTCAGTTTGGTTTGTCTGTTTTCTTATCACTTGATTCAGATGCTTCCCTCAAGCTGCACATCTCTGACATAACATGATTTGCCACCCTCCCATATGGTCACTCTCCCCATCCTGCTTGGGCTCTTATCTGGAGAACTGCCTTCCTTTTTTTTTACCTTGACCCCCAACACCAGCTTGCCCCCTGGGGATGATTTCCGACTGGAGCTCTGACTTCCCTGCCAGGCAGCCCTGCCATGTATAGGCCTTTCCCCACTCTGTTCTGAGCCACTGTGCTTCTCCCCACTCAAAAGCTTGTCTACTTTGCTCAGCTCTACCAACTGTCTTTAGGGTGAAGTTCTTCAGGAAGGAAAAAAGAGGAATATGCTCAGGAAAGGAGAAGAGAAATGTGAATAATCTGAATATTGTTCCAGAATGTTCCCGAGTACTTACAGACTTGTATTATTTACAAATAGATCCCATTATTTGGGGACACACTGTCCCAAAACCAGTGAAAATGGAATAATTTTCACTATGCTCTGCCTCTCCTCAGTAGGAAAGCTATATTAAACCTTCACTGACATAGCCCAAATCTATCCACTTGGGTGGGACGCATAAGCTTCTTAGCAGAAAATGATTCTAAACTTGTCCATCTGAGCATAAGCTCCCTTCTGCTTTGTCCATCTTCACTTCCCAGTTCTGCAAGAGATCCTCAAAATTGTCCTTATCCACAAGTAGTTTTATGCTTTCATTATCAATTTATTTCTAGTATGTCCATTCACCTGACATCTCCATCTATCCCACATCTACATATACAATAGAGCTTGTTTATTGATGAATGCAAATGCTGTCTTTTGGTGTTATACGTGACTTGCTGACACTTCTTCAGTGTCTTACTTTATAGACTATTATTATATCCTAAACTAGATCATGTTACCAATACAAAGATAACAAGCCTCTCCTGCATCTTTCACACACACACACACACACACACACACACACACACACAAACACACATACACACACACACAGATTTTATAAGTGTCATAGTAGCAGATCATAGAGACTTCTGCCATAATTCGTTGATATACACTTTTAACACATATTTTTGAGCATTGGTCATTCCAAGTCCCAGGGATAGGCACCAGATTGGACACATGAATCAAACTGAACTCTAGGTCAGTGTCTGCTGAGGTTCAGCGGCAAAACTGAATATATCAACAAAGTTGAATATATTACCATTTATTGCATTGCACTGAGTGTTGCTTTTTCCCTTTTGGCTAAGTCTTCTAAATTGACAACAAATGCGGCCAAAGAAATAAACGTAATTTTGGGAGTTCCCATGGTGGCGCAGTGGAAACAAATCCAACTAGGAACAATGAGGTTGCGGGTTCAATCCCTGGCCTCATTCAGTGAGTTAAGGATCTGGCATTGCCATGAGCTGTGGTGTAGGTCAGAGACATGGCTCGGATCTGGCGTTGCTGTGGCTGTGGCGTAGGCTGGCAGCTACAGCTCCAATTTGACCTCTAGCCTGGGAACCTCCATATGCCATATGTGTGGCCCTGAAAAGACAAAAGGCAAAAAAGAAATAAAGAAATAAATGTAATTTTAATTTATTTTTAAAGGCTTTATCCTTTTAGAGCAGTTTTTAGATTTACAAAGAAAATGAGAGGAAGGTATGGAGATTTTTTTTTTATATACGCCCTGCCCGCAAATATATAGCTTCCCTACTATCAACATCACTCACCAGAATGGTGTTTTGTTTTTGTATTTTATCAAGAATGAAACTGCATTGACAGATCATAATTACTCAAAGTCTATTATTTACCTTAGGGTTCATTGTTTTTGGTATTGTACTTCCTAAGGCTTTGTGGCATGTCCCTCTGTGTTCTCTGTGTTATTTCTCTCAATTCTTGCCTCATGTAGCAAGAATTTGGAAGTGTGTGCGGACTGGCTTGGGACTGTTCTGGCTGGGAAGTGCTGCAGCAGCAGTCTTGCTGCATAGGGATGGAGGCAGACAGGCTCTTTAGACAGGAGCTTTCATTTCAGGATGGGAGCAGCTCTGGGTTGAAGGGAATTCCCCTTAGAACAACATCATCTCAGGTCAAATTTACTGCTTTCATCAGGGCACTTTTTAAGGGACTCCACCATCCATTTCCTGGAGCAAAAAACACTCCTGCTGTGGGTTGTCTCAAATTTTATTCACGCCCTCAAAGAGAGAGGGCCATCCTGGAGTAGGGACTAGCTCTGCTTGCAACAGGGTCTTCTCCTGTATTCCCATGCTCTGGATCCCTTAGTGGGGATCCTACTTCTCCCACCCAAAGATCCACTAATTTTTTTTGTCCCAGTCCCCCTGCACCATGTGTAAGGGCTGAGTATTGTTTGATCTCTGTATGGTGATGCGTTTTGATCCTCTGGTTTCAGGCAAGTTGTCTTATCTGCATGGACAATAGGTTATAGGAATGTGCTCTCTAAAGAGCATGCCTCAGTTATACAGGAAAGTGCTCCGAAGAGCATTCGTCTGGTATCTGTGTGTGCCCTTATTGTCGGGTTGCAGGCTTCCTGTTTTTGATAATGATAAATGGCCTGTTCTGAGTCTCCAGGTCTGATTCCTTATTCTATCCTACCTAACATTTTGACAAAAATATAGTGACATATATCTATCATACAGCATATTCTCACTGCCCTAAAAATCATTTGTGCTGTGCCTACTCATCTCTCCCCATCCCCTACCTCAGGCAACCAATGATCATTTTTTTATATATATGATTTTTATTTTTTCCATTATAACTGGTTGACACTGATCTTTTAATTTTCTACTGTATAGCAAGGTGACCCAGTTACATATGCATATATACATTCTTTTTTCTCACATTATCATGCTCCATCATAAGTGGCTAGTTATAGTTCCCAGTGCTATACAGCAGGATCTCATTGCTTTTCCATTCCGAAGACACTGATCTTTTTTTTTTCCCCCCCCCAGGAAATTATAATTGATATATTTTTAAAATTTTTTTATTTTCCCACTGTACAGCAAAGGGGTCAGGTTATCCTTACATGTATACATTACAATTACATTTTTCCCCCACCTTTTGTTCTGTTGCAACATGAGTATCTAGACAAAGTTCTCAATGCTATTCAGCAGGATCTCCTTGTAAATCTTTTCTAAGTTGTGTCTGAGAAGCCCAAGCTCCCGATCGCTCCCATCAGGCAGCCACAAGTCTCTTCTCCAAGTCCATGATTTTCTTTTCTGAGGAGATGATCAGTTGTGCTGGATATTAGATTCCAGTTATAAGTGATATCATATGGTATTTGTCTTTGTCTTTCTGGCTCATTTCACTCAGTATGAGAGTCTCTAGTTCCATCCATGTTGCTGCAAATGGCATTATGTCATCCTTTTTTATGGCTGAGTAGTATTCCATTGTGTATATATATACTTCTTCCGAATCCAATCATCTGTTGATGGACATTTGGGTTGTTTCCATGTCCTGGCTATTGAGAATAGTGCTGCAATGAACAGGCGGGTGCATGTGTCTCTTTTAAGTAGAGTTTTGTCTGGATATATGCCCAAGAGTGGGATTGTGGGGTCATATGGAAGTTCTATGTATAGATTTCTAAGGTATCTCCAAACTGTTCTCCATAGTGGCTGTACCAGTTTACATTCCCACCAACAGTGCAGGAGGGTTCCCTTTTCTCCACAGCCCCTCCAGCACTTGTTATTTGTGGATTTATTAATGATGGCCATTCTGACTGGTGTGAGGTGGTATCTCATGGTAGTTTTGATTTGCATTTTTCTAATAATCAGTGATGTGGAGCCTTTTTTCATGTGTTTGCTGGCCATCTGTATATCTTCTTTGGAGAAATGTCTATTCAGGTCTTTTGCCCATTTTTCCATTGATTGATTGGCTTTTTTGCTGTTGGGTTGTATAAGTTGTTTATATAGTTTAGAGATTAAGCCCTTGTCAGTTGCATCATTTGAAACTATTTTCTCCCATTCTGAAAGTTGTCTTTTTGGTTTCTTTTTGGTTTCCTTTGCTGTGCAAAAGCTTTTCAGTTTGATGAGGTCCCATGGGTTTATTTTTGCTCTAATTTCTATTGCTTTGGGAGACTGACCTGAGAAAATATTCATGATGTTGATGTCAGAGAGTGTTTTGCCTGTTTTCTTCTAGGAGTTTGATGGTGTCCTGTCATATATTTAAGTCTTTCAGCCACTTTGAGTTTATTTTTGTGCATGGTGTGAGGGTGTGTTCTAATTTCATTGCTTTGCATGCAGCTGTCCAGGTTTCCCAGCAATGCTTGTTGAATAGACTTTCTTTTTCCCATTTTATGTTCTTGCCTCCCTTGTCAAAGATTAATTGACCATAGGTGTCAGGGTTTATTTCCGGATTCTCTATTCTGTTCCATTGGTCTGTCTGTCTGTTTTGATACCAGTACCACACTGTACACTGATCTTTTTATTGTTTCCATAGTTTTGCCTTTTCTAAGATGTCATATAGTGAGAACCAGATAGTATGTATCTTTTCCAGATTGGCTTCTTTCTCTATGTAATAGGTATTTTTAAGTTTCTTCCATATCTTTTCATGTCTCCATAGCTCATTTCCTTTTAGAGTTGAATAATATTGCATTATGTGGATGTACCACAACTTACTTATTCGTCCACTTCTGAAGAACATCTTGGTAGCTTTAAAGTTTGTAAATTATGAGTAAAAAAATCTATAAATATCCATAAGCAGGCTTTTGAGTAGAAATGCTTCTAAAACTCCTTGGAGAGAGCATGATTGCTGGGTCATATGGTAAGTCTACATTTAATTTTCTAAGAAATCACCAAATTATTTTCTTAAGTATCTGGATCATTTTGCATTCCCACTGGCAAAGTATGAGAGCTCCTGTTTTCCTCACCAGAATTTGGTTTTGTCAGTGTTCCAGATTGTAGTCATTCTAATAGGTATTTAGTCTTATCTCTCTTTTGTTTATATTTTTTTAAATTTTTTGTCTTTTTAGGCCCAAACCCATGGCATATGGAGGTTCCCAGGCTAGGGGTTTAATCAGAGCTATAGCTGCCAGCCTACACCATAACCACAGCAATGCCAGATCCAAGCCACGTCTGGAATCTACACTGAAGCTCACGGCAATGCTGGATCCTTAACCCACTAAACGAGGCCAGGGATCGAACCTGCAACCTCATGGTTCCTAGTCAGATTCATTTCCACTGTGCCATGATGGGAACTATCTCTCTTTCAATTTTAAATATAGTTTATAATTAAACTATAAGGCATAATATCAGTTTAATGAAAACTGTAAATGCTGATATTCCCATTACCTATATAAAGAAATAGAACATTTTTAATTTTCCAGAAGTCTCCAGGCTTCCCAATGATCATTCCCATAGAAGTAACAACAATCAGGGCATTTTAATGGGTCTTTTTCTCTTTTTCAGAGATTTATTACCAACTACTTTCCTGTTTTAAACTTTATATTACTGAAATCATGGAGTATGCATTATTTTTTTCTCTTTCTTCCTTTATTCAACATTAGTTGTACAATTTATCAAAGTTGTTGTTGGAGTTCCTGTCATGGCTCAGCAGTGAATGAACCCGGCTAGAATCCATGAGGATGCGGGTTCAATCCTTGGCCTTGCTCAGTGGGATAAGGAACTGGCGTTGCTGTGAGCTGTGTAGGTCACAGATGCAGCTCAGACCTTGATTTGCTATGGCTATGGCAGCAATAGCTCCGACTGGACACTTAACCATGGCTGTGGCCCTAAAAAAAGACAAAAAAAAAAAATTGTTGTTCACGCGCGTAGTTTGTTCATGTCATTGATATAAAATATGCTATTGCTGGGGTGTTCTTTGTGCATATCTGTATCTATCTATCTATCTATCTATATCTATCCATCTATCTATCTATCTATCTATCTATCTATCTATATTCCCCTTTTAAAGGACATTTGAGTTTTTTCAAATCTGGGGCTATTATGAATATACCATAAACCTGATGCATAGCCTGGGGCACATATTTTCTATTTAAGATTGTAAGTACTAGGTTCTGATTGTATATTCAGTACTATCAGAAAATACTTATTTTCAGAACTAACTATACCCATTTGTACTGCCATTAGGAGTATTAAAGAGTTGGCATTTATTACTTATCTCCATCAATATTTGGCATTGTCAGATCTCTAAATTGTTGTTATTTTGATGGGTGGGTAATGATACTTTGTTGTGGTTTTAATTCACATTCCTTTGATTACTTAGGAAGTTAAACATCAATTCACGTACTTGTTCATTCAAATGTTGGCCATTAAGTCTAAAAAGAGCACTTCTTATCTGATGATGAATAAACAAACGTTCTCCACTGGGCTATAGGAAAATTACTGTAGAAAAAGGAAAATCCCTTATCATTCTTAAAAATGAGAGGAAGATGATAACCCTTAATCTCTATATGCCATGGGAGCGGCCCAAGAAATGGCAAAAAGACCAAAAAAAAAAAAAAAAAAAAAAAAAGAATCAATATTAGAGTCTGAATGTTTGTAGTTTAAAGTATCTCTTGTCTAAAAGTAGTGTTAGTGCATTGTTCTAGTCAATAACAAGTACATTATTTTTAACAGCTATTTCTAAAGATATATACAAGTTTATATAATTTCATGGCATGTATATCTGTTCATTTCATGACTTTGAATCTAAGTAGTTTCTAAGATATTGATTTGACTCATATTCCAAAAGTAAATGAAGCCCTGAAGAGTTTTAACTTTTTGTTGATTTATTTTCTATTCACACATTTGTATTAGAAGTGTTTTCTTATCTAAGTCAGTTAATTAGCCAAAAAGGACAGACAAATGCTGTGAAAACACTAACTCATTGCTTGGAGACTTTTACCTCAAAAGCACACTTTTCAAGCTCATTATATATAGGTATTTCTTTTGTTGATTTGAATGTTGTGAAAATACAAATCACATGAAAATTTAAAATAGTAAGTTTCTAATCCAGTTGGGCTTCAGCAGACTGGATTGTGTTTGGTTTGTTATTGCTTAGTTTACTGCTGGATTCAGCTTGAGAGAAAGCACTTTGTATGGGGGAGAGAGCAAAGATGTTACTGATGAGATTGGCAGTGCAGCCCAATCTTGGAGAACTGGTCCTATTGTTGCCAGTTACTCACGGGGAGAAGTGTGACAAGTTGTTTCATCTCTTAGCTCCCATTTCCTAATTAGGATATTGGGGAAAATAAATTTATCTCTGAGGAACTTTGGGAGGGTGCTATGTTATTTCAAACTTGATTTAAGTACCATTCTTATCCTTGGGACCACGTCTAATCACAAAATATCACCTAATCTAGCTGACTTCAGGCTGGGTACACCCAAAGACCATAACCATTCTTTTACCGTAAACTGAAATATCCCTGGAGAAGGATATCTCCCAACCTGAAAAAATCAGCTCAAATTATAACCCTTTATTTTAAATTTTCTTCATATCTAATTCAAATCTCTTGCATTTGTAATTTGGGCTTATTTTTTTACCTCTTATCCATGGTGAAAAGAAAAAGTAGGAATTAAAACTGTTTCTCATACTTCTAATCTAGCTATGGAAAACAGATTTTTGACATACAAAAAAAATAAAAATATACAAAGGCAAATTATAAGCTGAGAAAAAAAATTGGAATTTATATCACAAAAAATTTATTTTCCTTAATATATAAAGATTGCTCTTATAAGTCAGTAAGAAAACACCAATAGTCCAAAATATAAGTGGGCAAAACTTAATCTGAAAGTTAAGAGAAAAGAAATTATAAATTATTTTGAAATAAATGGAAATATGCTCATTTTCACTCATTTTCACAAGTCAAAAGAATATTGGAAAAAAAAAGGAGGGGGGGAGTTCCCATCATGGCGGAGTGGAAACGAATCCGACTAGGAACCATGAGATTGTGGGTTCGATCCCTGGCCTTGCTCAGTGGGTTAAAGATCTGGCATTGCCATGAGCTGTGGTATAGTTCACAGATGTGGCTCAGATCTGGCGTTGCTGTGGCTGTGGTGGAGGCCAGTGGCTACAGCTCAGATTCAACTCCCAGCCTGGGAACCTCCATGTGCCACAGTTGCAGCCCTCAAAAAAGACAAAATAATAATAATAATAATAATAATATTGAGACTATTTTTCACCTTTGAAAGTGACAAAAATAAAAAAAAAAGATTGAGGAGAGATAGGAAGTATGCATTTCTTACACTTTAGGATTAGGTGTTATAAATTGTTACAGTTTTTGTGAAGGGCAATTTGCCACAATACCTTTTGACAAAAAAATTCCATTTCTTAGGCTATATAGAGAATGATACCTATACAGAGTTATTAATTACAACAGTATTTCTGTATAGCAAAATATTCAAAATATCTTAAAAATCTTTAAGTATAACACTACCTTTTTCAAAAAAAGGAAGAAGGTCTTGCAAACTGTTACAGAAAAATCTGTAAGTTACATTTTAATAGAATAAAGCAAGATACAGAACAATGATTATAACATGCTACTAGAATTTGGGCTTAAAAGGGTGGACTATATTATATTTTCTTATATTTTAAAGATTATTTCTGAAGTAATGTGTAAGGTACACTGTTGTCCCTTAAGAAGGGAATTGGATGAGTGAGGGGACAAGAGTATAATGGATAATTGAGTACATTTCTTGTCCCTTTTGAATATTGTGCCATGGGCAAAGATTCACTATTCAAGATTAAACAATTTAAATGGAAAATTTTAAATTTCTCACTTCTCACTTCTTAAAATTCATTTGTTAATTCAATATTAATAAACATGGCCATATACATAGATGATTCATTCTGGAAAGAAAAAATATTTTATAAATTTTATTAGCTATATATGCTGTCAACTACATGTTATATATAACTGAGTGATGATATGTCAGTTTATAAAAATCATAAATTTCTATCCCAGGAATTCACTTCTAAAAACATATCCTAAAAAAATTATGCAAGTTGGAAAGTATATATCACATCATTTTTTATAATAACATTTGAATAACAGGTCCCACAGTGAGGGATTAAATAAATTGGTGTACCCATTGTTAACAGAATACCCCACAGTTGTTATAGAGTCCACCCTTGGTATCTAAGGCTTCTACCTCCATGGATTCCACCAGCCCAGGGACATGGATAGCTGGCTCTACTACACTATTTTATATAAGGGATTTGAGCTTCCCTGGGGGGCTTTGGTATGGAAGGGGTAGTCCTAGAAGAATCCCTGAGGATATTGAAGGATGACTCTGTTGATGAATGTGGATTGCAAATTTATAACCATAAAAGGCTTTAAGGATTCATTCTTAAATAAAATAAAAGTTATATAGACACATAGCCTATATGCTAATCTGGGTTTAAACAATGAAGGATGTGTACCTGAGTATTCCCCAAAGCAGTTTATTCTGAATTAGCCTCTCACTGTAAGCCTGGAGCTTAATGGAGCAGACTTCACTGGACTTTCCATTTTAACTATAGAAATATCTGCTTACAGACATGTAAGTTTGTTCTTGAGTCTCTGTCTATTTCAGAGCCTTTTGCTGTCACTTTCTACTTTATTTTGGTTTCTCAGCTCTGAATTGCTTATGGTTTCCTAAAAAGTTGTTGCAATACATACATGTCTATGTATATGCCTTTTAGATGTCCTTCTTTCAGTCTCCACTGTCTGGAAAATATTTATTCACCTTGAAAAACTTTGCTCAGCTAGCGTCTCCTTCAAGATGGCTTTCAAGATCCCCCAACATATCACTCTTCCCACTTCCAAAGAAGATTGCCCTGCAAAGATTATACACATTATAACTACAGCCTTTAAAATTTTTATTATTGAAAATATAAGGGGTTGTTTATTTTATTTTTTCTACTTATGGTGAGCTTCTTGTGGTGGGATATTTCATTTTAATTATTAATTTATTGAATAATGTCTTGTGTGTTACATAATAAGAAATAAATGGATAAATACTCCAAGAAGAAAAACAGACACTGTAAAATTACAATGTATAAAAGTATAAAATGATTGATTTGACTTCCCTTTATGCTAAAGCCTCAGAACTTAAATCTATGAGTAAATCATATTGAGATATAGCCAAGCTCAGTAGTAGAATCTTCCTCCCCCAAAATGTAAAGGATTCATCACAGTAATATATTTTAAATTTGTTCCATTTGCATTTTCAGATGTGTTTTCAATTTCTACTTTTTAGATTGATTTGTGACAAACTAAATGGCCTCATCAATTTCTCTTGTTTTACTATGGGAGATTGCAATGGGGAAAAAAATATGCCTGGGGAAAAAAGGTAAATAAGCAAGTGCCAATTCTTTGAAAGACTCAACTGCTCAGAGGAAAGAAAATCTCAGATGTGAGGGTAAAACATATCTGCTCTCCTCCATAAATTTTTAGGAAACCCCAAGAAAGAATGTTAATTCCCACCATATTGCATTGACTCCTTCCTCTCTTTTTCATTCTTTTTCTCCTTCTCTTCTTTATTCTGTCAACAAGCTTTGTCTTATTTTTTTTTTTTTCAATTCTATGAGTGTCTATTGAAACCCTAACCACTGTGATTTGATTATTATGGACCTTCACTGTGAAGTTCTCCAAGTCTAGCCTGACTTCCTACAGTGGGGGTCAGGCATTTAGTACTTATTGTTTATGCCAGAGTTATCATTCTACCTCTACTATGTCTCTGAGTAACTATAAGTTCCAAGGGGCAGGGACCATATCTTCTACATCTTTTTTCACCCAAGTGTTCTAGAAGATGCATTTGCATAATGTGGACTCACTTAACAGGTTGAAGGGGTTAAAGGAGGAAATAAAAAAGTATGTGATAAAAGATAAATAAACATTTAATTTCTTTATTGGAAAAGGGATTAGAATGGAACGCAGATAATCTATAGCTAAATATTTTGAGTCTTAGTCTAAATATTTTGAGTCTTGAACCTTTGGTTACTGATTCCTTTTCCTTTAAAAAAAAAAAAAAAAAAAAAGTCACAAATCTAGAAAGGAGGAGTTCCCGTCGTGGCGCAGTGGTTAACGAACCCGACTAGGAACCATGAGGTTGCAGGTTCGTCCCGGCCCTTGCTCAGTGGGTTAACGATCCGGCGTTACCGTGAGCTGTGGTGTCGGTTTGCAGACGCGGCTCGGATCCCGCGTTGCTGTGGCTCTGGCGTAGGCTGGTGGCTGCAGCTCCGATTAGACCCCTAGCCTGGGAACCTCTATATGCCGCGGGAGCGGCCCAAAGAAATAGCAAAAAAAAAAAAAAAAAAAAAAAAAAAAAAAAAAAAAAAAACTAGAAAGGAGATTTCAGTATCACAGGCAGTTACTGAACTGACCACAGAACAAAGTTACCTGTACAGGTGTGAGAGAGATCCACAATTAACAGTAACCACATCATCACAGTTGACAGCACCCGCGTATTTACAGAGCATTAGACACTTGGCAAAATTAATCTTAGGTTATCCTCACAATGATAGAGAGAGGTACTCTTAATTTTCCAGTTTTACAAATGAGAACATGTAAACCTCAAAGAGATTAAATAACTCGTTGTGGTTATTCAACTCATGATAAAATCAGGAATCAAATCCTGATTGGCTCTCAGAGATACTCTAAAGCCCCAACATGAAGGAAATTTAGAGATATAATACATAAGCCACTCTTTTTTTGGTTAAAAATATATATTATACCTGTGATTAAAAACATAATTTATATGAAAATCACATTCTAAAAATATTTTCATAAGAAACAGCCTAAAGCTCAATTGAAGCACTCAAATTCACTGTATAATCAACTCCCTGTTTCCTGCCCTTTCTTCCCCCACCTCCCACATTCCATTAGCTTTTTTCCTTTCTTGTAAAGCTAAATTGTAAGACTAATAGTGAGTGAGTATTAGCATGTTAATATCTGTCATCTGGACCTGCTTATTTCTACTAATGCAGCCTAAGTAGATTGCTTTGGATTATTAGAGTCAATCACACTGTTACTTATGCTGCTGCTGCATTTGTAGTTGTAACATCTAGGGATGTCTTCTGCTGCAAGTAACAGAAAACCTGATATGGGGGTTCAATAATAGGAAAATGGATATCAAATACAAAAAAAAAATTGGAGATGCAGTCCCTGTTGTTGTTTCCATGGCTTGACAATCTTCTAGCCAACATCTCTGTGATTTCCTTGGCTATTCACCTTCTATGTGTTGCTTCAGGACACCAAAATTGCTGCCCTGCTGCCATGTTAAACGTAGGTAACTAGAAGGAAGGAGAGCTTTCAACTGCATTTTTCTTTTCTGAGAAATCAAACTTTCCCAGATTTCTGCTCTGGTCTCATAGGCCTGATCTGAGCTACATGGCCACCCTTTGGCAAGGGAGAAGGGATTTGAAATGGGTTTTAAGTAGTCAATAAACAATAACTGCTATGTAAGACTAAGATGGAGAGTTCCTTTGCTTGGATATTAAGATGCTTCATCATTCAAATCAAGTGTCACTTGCTAGAGACATCTTCTTTGACCCTCCAGGCTATGTCACACCCCCCTCTTATCTGTTCTAAGAGCATCCCAAGGTTGTTTTCCATCATCTCTGTCACAGTTATAATGTATACTTATTTAAGAAGGAACATTCTAAAATTTGGACATTTCTTAGTGCTTTGGAGTACACATTAAGAATTGGCTATGGTTTAAGGGTTTGGGTTTTTTACAGCTCACTATGCACATATAATATGCCCTGAAATATTTCATTTATATAGCTTAGATATTGAAGCTGAAAGACATTTCATGTGATATTTGAAAATTCAAGCTAGATACTAATTTGTCCAAAAAATGCATTACGCATGCATTTTCATTCAGAATTATTTCTAAAAGTGAATTATAATTTCCTTCTTGTTAGCCAATTTCCACTTAAAGAATGAACTATACCCCTAAGCACAATTGCAAATCTTGCTAAGTGTGACCTATGCTAACATATTAATTTAGGACAGCGTCTCCTTACATGGTTTTCTCCATGACATCAGGTGAATTGATCATAAGAGACTTAATAACTTTGGTTTAAGTCTACATCCTTTATAAATCTGTAATCACTTCACATCAGACATTCCATTAAAGAGCCGATATTTGTACAGCAAATCATTGGATTCTTCCCAAGCCATTTGCTGAATGATCACATGAACTAATGAATGTTTGTTACAACCTGCATACCTTTTAAGAGAAGCTTTAAGCAGGCAAAACAGCTTAGAGCAATATGTAACTACAAAGAAGACAGAAAATTAATTTGAACACCTACATATTCTTTTAAGACTGCCCATTAGTTTCTCAAACCCAATAAGTAATAATTCCTGAAAAGGCCATGCATGGTCATTCTGATAAAGACAAATGTGCCATGATCAATATATTTTAATTAAATACAGAACATTTGTCAATGTGGAGAGGCACATTTACAGGACTAGGCTGATTGCATCAGCTCAATTGTTGCAATTTTTTTAGGTTATCCTTCTTAGGATGCATGGGCATATTAGTCTTATTAAGAAATGAAAACTTTCTCTATTTAAATTGCAGTTAAAAAAAATCTGCCTGGGGTTCCCTGGTGGCTCAGCAGATTAAGGATCCAGTATTGTCAACTGCTGTGGCTGAAGTTGCAGCTGTGGTGTATTTCCAATCCCTGGCACCAGGACTTCCACATGCAGACATGGCAAAAAAAAAAAAAAAAAAAAAAAAAAAAAAAAAAAAAAATCCTGTTACTTACTTAGGAAAAGAGGTAAGTAAAAATGTAACAAGAACCTTAAAAATGATCTGCCCAGAGGAAAAAAAAATATTCACAACCTACGGGTGAAATAAGCCACACTTTAATTCTACCGCCTCTATTCCTAAGACCTAATGAGAAAGAAAAGGATAAATACAAAATAAAGAGATAATCAATCTCACCATTCACAGAATATTATGTTCTTGTTCCAACAGTATATTGGATCCCCAAGAAATTAATTCCTTCCTTCTATGGTTGAGGGAAGACCAGGATTTGGGTCATTGTGTCATACCAGGTGAAACAAAAGCAGCATCTTGCATTGCAAGCCTGACTTATTTGCTCAGTCTGCCCCAGAGGACATCAAATCCCTCTTTTGAAGGAACCATATGATATATTTCTGATTCATGTCACCCAGGCACAATTAACTTGCTAATGTGTTTTGTTTTATAATATTACCTGTTCATTTCTTCTCTCTTGCTTAACTATTTGTTGTTTATTTTCTTCATATTACTTCTAGAAAGTAATTTCCATAACAGCAAAGGCTGTTCTCTTTTGACTACCACAGTAACCCCAGAACCTAGAATGTGATTTGGTATACAGCAGATTCTTAATAATCCTTTGTGAAATGAACGGATTAAGGTGAAGTACTTAAAAAAAAAAGCAATGGCCTGCAGATTCAATTAAGTATTGGTATTTTCCCCCCATAAACTCCAAATAAAATTACTAGAAACAAAAACAGAACAAAATTTTGTTAAACATTTTCTATCTGGTCTGCTTGGAAAATCCTATTGTCAACTTAATTCTCTCTTCTCTCCTGAATATTTTAACTAAGGAGTTTTCATCTGCACTGTCTGATAAAACATGCTATTGAGCCAAAGCACATCAAAAAAAACCCAAAACCAGGGCACTGATGATCAAGAGGCACTAGCCTCGCAGATTTTGAAATATAATGAGGAGGATATTAAGTCCTAGGAGTGCAGTCCTAGCTATTTGACAATTCCTTTGGGTAAAGAAGCATGCTTGTTTTTTCCCAGATTACTAGACCATGATCCAGAAAGTTGATTCAAACATTCTGGGATAGATAAACCACAAGTGACACTGCTGGGAGCCAAACTGAGGGGAGACTAATAAGAATTTTCCACCTCCTATTTCAGATACATTGTACCAGATGTGGAATCAAATCTTTTTCATACCCGAGCCATTCTGGCAGTCTAAAAAACTGCTGTTTTCTCTGATTTTAAGATTTGGAAATCCCACTGGAAATAACAGACACCGTATGTTAAGAGTCACTCAATCACACAAGGAGAGGGGTCCTTCTTTCATAGAACTTTACAAGTCATGATATCTATTGACAAAAGACATTTAGAAGTTGTTTTGCTATTCTTAACCTCAATTTACTTTAATTTACAGAACTGTGAGGGGAAAGAGTAATGCTCTTAACTGTCTTTATTTGATAGTAATTCAGCTCAAGATAATCACCCATATTTCTTTAGCTATAGCTTTAAAAAATAATTAGTCACAATAGTCTCCCCTGCTAAACAGAAAACTCTGAGAAGGCAAGAATTAACCTTGCCATAAATGCCTGATTTTCTTTTTTTTTTTAACCATTTTAAATTTTATTTATTTATTTATTTATTTATTTATTTATTTTTGTCTGCACCTGCAGCAGTGGCAGTTCCTGGGACCAGAGGTTGAATCCATGCCATGGCAGCAACTAGATCCATAGCAGCAACCCAAGCCACAGTAGTGACAATGCTGTATTCTTAACCCACTGCACCACCTGGGAACTCCAATGCTTGATTTTCTTACTAGTATAGTAAAGGGTATTGACCATATGATTAGCCTCTTAGCTACCCAAATGCCAGAAATACAAAGGTTTTATGAAGAAAGCCACTGTTGAGAAATCCTACTAACTAGGCTTATAATATTAAACAAATAGCTTATGACCACTTGGCTTCTTTTTCCTTATATATAACATAGGCATGAGAATGGATATAGTCCAGTTACCTTTGTTTCAGTTAGAACAGATTAGCTGTTTTTTTTGTTTTAAGTATTAGGAGTTTGTACAAGTCAGTGTAGTGGGTTGAATTGTGCCTCCCAAAAGATATGTTCATGTCTTAGAAACTGTAAGTGTGACTTTTGTGGATGTAGGTAAAAATCTTGGGATGAGATCATCCTGGATTACCCTGGTAGACTTGAATTCCAATGGCCAGTGTCCTTGTAAGAGGACAGATGCCTTGTGAGGACAGAGGCAGAGACTGGAATAAAGTGCCTACAAAGCAAAAAAGACCTGGAACCTTCTGAAGTGTGAAGACACAAGGGAAGGTGGTCTCCCAGAGCCTTCAGAAAAGCGTGGTCCTGCCAACACCTTGATTTCAGACTTTGGGACTCCAGAACTATAAGACAATACATTTCTGTTGTTTCACATACCCAGTTTGTGGTGATTTGATTCAATGGCCACAGGAAATGAGTATAGTCAGGTTCTGACAGGTATTTAACTTCTAATTAAAATGGTTATAAGGAAGAGAATTTCGTGAGGATACTACTGAGAGAGGCGTGGACAATACTGAAGGACCCAAATGAGTGCTCAAGGATAAGCAACAGCAAGCAGGAGTCTTTGGTACCTCTGGGCCTAGACAAGGAGCAGCTTTATCTTCATGAGGCTAAAATATCTGGAGCCCTGCAGGAGGCACTATCCAGGGGAAGCTGTAGAGGTATACCAGCGCTGAGGAAATGCAAGGTCAGAAAGGGAGCCAGAACAGAAATGCAGAAAAAGCACTGGCCTCTCTTTCTTCTCCTTCTCCTCCAGGTGCTTGGTGGTTCCTTTCACTATACAAATACAACCAGAAGCAGAGAACAAGGGAACAAGTGTTCCATTCCATAGGGTTCATGCCTCTGGGCAACTGAGCAGGGCAGAGAAATGGCTGGGGGAAATCAAATGGAGAATAACCTGCAGAAGTACCAAATAAGATTCAGTTTTTAAAAAGAAATTTATTGGGAAAGAGAAAAGCACAAAATCTCTGGAGATTGTTTCCAGGAACTATTTTAAATCTGACAGTTTATGATTCTCTGAAACAGTGTTTCCCTTTCTAAATTTCAGTTTTCTCTGCTTTGAGAGAAATTGCCTCAGCAAAGTTTAATAAATCTTTAATAAATCTCTTCAATAGAAGGAAATTAGAATTTCTATAATACTTCCTGGAACACTTTTAGGTTGTTTATATAAATTCTCAAGTAGGCCTTATAACAACTATATAATGAAATTATTATTGTATCCATATTAAACAATATTAAACTGAGACTCAGAGAAATTGAATGAAATTTCACAGCTAATAAACAACTGAGCTGAGGTCTGAGTCATTTCTGTCTGACACCAAAAGCTGCTCTTGCCATTCTTCCCTGATGTCTTAATTGTACCTCATATGTAAAAATAAAGGTATTATTGCCCCATCTCCTACCTTAAACTATAAAACTATATATTAAAATTCTGTTGAATAAAATAATCACAAACATGCTGCTTTATTCTGAAGTTCTATTTTTATATCAACCAACTATTTCATGATGATTCCCAGTCATATCTGGAACAGAAAATTAAAATATCATGACCACCAGCATAATCTTTATTGACATATCCAAATCATCCTCATATTTACTGATTATTAATCACAGAATGTATCCCATTCATCATGGCATAATAAGAAAAAAAATCTGAGTCAAGAATCCTTGAGGACAGGATTAAGATGGTGGAGTAGAAGGAATGGAGCTCATCCTCTCTCATGAAAACAACAAAATTACAACCAGCTGCTGAACAACTGTCAACCAAATAGACTGGAAACTACTGAAAAACTAAATCCTACACAAAAAGACAGAGAAGAAGCCACATTGAGATAGTAGGGGGGTGCCTATGTGATATAAGCAATCCCATATCCACCAGGCGGGCAACCCAGACTGGAAAGGCCCACCCACAGGAGTGAGAGTTCTGATCCCCATGGCATGTTCCCACACACAGGTATCTGGCATTGGGAGGAGGATCCCCTAGATCATTTGGCATTGAAAGCCAGCAGGGCTTGTACACAGGAGCTACACAAGACTGGGGCAAACAGACTCCACTCTTGGAGGATGCACACAGGCTTTATTGTGCACTGGGTTCCAGGGTAAAGCAAGGACTCCATAAGAATCTGGGTCAGACATACTTGTGGATCTTGGAGGACCTCCTGGGAAAACAGGGGGTGATTGTAGCTTGTTGTAGGGGAAGGACTTTGGAGGTAATGTCTTGGGAATAATCATTAGTATGAACTCCACTGGAGGTAGCCATTTTGGAAAAATCTGGCCCCATCCATCAGGCCAAACAACATCATTACAACTCCACCCATCAGCAAAGAGGATGGCCTAAAGACCTTCTAGGCACACAGGCACAAAGCCATCTCTATTCCCATCCAGAGACAAAGCCATACCCAAGAGAGGGGTAAGAATAAGCTCCACCTACCTATGGGCAGACACCAGTCCTCCCATTAGGAAGCTTTCAGCAAGACCCTGTACCAAGTTCAGCCACAAGAGGGAAGACATCAGAAACAAGAGAGGCTAGAACCCTATTGCCTGCAATGAGAAGACCACACAAAAAATCCATACAAAATGAAAAGGCAGAGAATTATGACCCAGACAAAGGAACAAGTGGAAAATAAAAAGATAACGGTAGTAAAGATGATTCAAGATCTTGGAAATAAACAGGCGGCAAAGACTGATAAATTACAAGAAACAGTGAACAAAAAATAGAAGATTTAAAGATTAAGCAAGCAGAGATGGAAAATATATTAACTGAAAAAAAATAAAATATATTAACTGAAAAAAAAATAACCAAAAGCAGAATACAGGAGGCAGAAGAGTGAATAAGCAAGGTGGAAGACAGACTGGTGAGAATCACTGGTGCAGAACAGAAAAGAGAAAGAAGATTGAACAGAAATGAAGACAGAGAAGAACTGTGGGGCAACTTTAAACACACCAACATCCATATTATAGAAGTTCCAGACAGAGAAGAGAGGGCCAGAGAAAATATTTGAAGAGATAATAGATGAAAACTTCCCTAAGATGGAAAAGGAATCACTTGCTTGAATCTAGGAAGTATAATGAATACAATACAGAGTAAAACCAAGGAGGAACCCCCCAAGACACATTTTAATTGAAGTGACTAAAATTAAAGACAAAGGGAAAATATTGAAAGCACCTAGGGAAAAAAAAAACAGATAACATACAAGGGGACCCTGATAAGGTTATCAGCTGATTTTTTAGCAGAAACTCTGCAGGCTAGAAGGAAATGGCATGATATGCTTAGTGATGAAAGGAAAAAAACCTCTAACCAAGCCTTGATACCAGCAAGGCTCTAATTCAGATGTGAAGGAGAAATCAAAAGCTTTACAGATAACCCAAAGCTAAGAGAATTCAGCACCACTAAACCAGCTTTACAACAAATACTAAAGGAACTTCTCTAGGTGGAAAAGAAAAGGCCACAACTAGATACAAAAAAGTTACAAATGACAAGGCTCACCAGTAAAGACATACATATATATAGTAAAAGCAGGAAATCATCCACACACAAATATGCTACCAAAACCAGAAATCATGAGAAAAGGAGAGTACAAATGCAGAATATTGGAGATGCATTTGCAATTAAGAAACAGAAATTAAAACAATCCTGCATTTATATTGACTCCCATATCAAAACTTCATAGTAATTGCAAACCAAAAATCTACAATAGATATAGACACAAATAAGAACAAGCAACCCAAACACAACAGGAAAGATAGTCATCAAACACCAAGAGAAGAGAACAACATCCAAAAATTATGAGAGGCAACAAAAGCAGTTCTAAGAGAGAAGTTTATGGCAATAAAAGCCTACCTCAGGAAAAAAAGAAAAATCTGAAATAAACAACCTAAGTTTACACCTAAAGCAACTAGAGAAGAACAGACAAAACCCGAAGTTAGCAGAAGGAAGGAAATTATAAGGATCAGAACAGAATTAAATAAAATAGAAATGAAGAAAACCATTGAAAAGATCAATGAAACTAAAATCTGGTTCTTTGAAAAGATCAAAAAAATTGATAAACTCTTAGCTAGACTCAACGAGAAGAAAAAAAAGAGGGAGGGAACTCAAATCAATAAAATTAGAAATGAAAAAGAAGTTACAATGGACATCACAGAATTATGAAGGATCGTAAAAGACTACTAAAGGAAACTATATGCCAATAAAATGGACAACCTAGAAGAAATGGAAAAATTCTTAGAAAAGTAAAATCTTCCAAGACTAAACCAAGACAAAATAGAAAAGATGAATGGACACAATCACAAGTACTGAAATTGAAACTGTGATTTAAAAACTCCTGATAAACAAAAGTCCAGGACCAGATGGCTTCATAGGCAAATTCTATCAAAAATTTCTATCCTTCTGAAACTATTCCAAAAAACTGCAGAGGAAGGGACACTCCCAAACTCATTCTATGAGTCCACAATCACCCTGATACCAGACAAAGATATGACAAAAAAAAAAAAGAAAATTATAGATCAATTTCACTGGTGAACATAGATGCAAAAAACTCTCAACAAAATATTAGCAAACCAAATCCAACAATACATTAAAAGGATCATATACCATGATCAAGTGGAATTTATCCCAGGAATGCAAGGATTATTCAATATCCAGAAATCAATCAATGTGATACACCACATTAATAAACTGAAGAATAAAAACCATATGATCCTCCCAATAAATGCAGTAAAAGCTTTTGACAAAACCCAACACCCACATCTGATAAAAACCCTCCAGAAAGTGGGCATAGAGAAGCTACCTCAACACAATAAAGGCCATATATGACAAACCCACAGCTAATATAATTCTCAACAGTGAAAAGCTGAAAAAATTCCTACTAAGAATAGGAACAAAACAAGGTTGTCCACTCTCACCACTTCTATTCAACATAGTTTTGGAAGTCCTAGCCATGGCAATCAGAGAAAAGAAATAAAGGTCCAAAGTAAAAAGAAAAAAGTAAAACTCTCACTGTTTGCAGACGACAAGATGCTATGCCTAGCAAATCCTGAAGATGCTACTAGGGAAACTTTTTACATTGTTGATGGGAATGAATTGAATTGCAGGATACGAAATGAATACAGTGAAATCAACTGCATTTCTATATACTAACAATGAAAGATCAGAAAGAAAAATTGGGGGAAAAGTCCCATTTATGATCAGATCAAAAGAAAATAAAATACCTATGAATAAACCTACCTAAAGAGACAAAACACCCATACTCTGAAAACTGTAAGATGCTGACAAAAGAAATTTTAAAAGGTGACACAAGCAGATGGAAATATATACTATGCTCTTGGGGAAGGATCAATATTTTCAAAATGAATGTAGAACTCAAGGCAATCTACAGATTCAATGTAATATCTATCAAATTATCAATGAAATTTTTCACAGAACTAGAACAAAATATTTTAAATATTGTTTGGAAACAAAAGCCCCAGAATAGCCAAAGCAATACTGAGAAAGAAATATGGAACTGAAGGAATCAGACTCCCAGACTTCAGACTACACTACAAAGCTATAGTCCTCAAAACTGTAGGGTACTGGCACAAAAACAGAAATATAGATCAGTGGAAGAGAATAGAAAGCCCATAACTAGACTCACATACCTATGATCAACTAACTATGACAAAGGAGGCAAGAATATACAATGGAAAAAAGACAGTCACTTCAATAGGTCGTTCTGTGAAAACTGGATAGCTACATAAAAAAAATAATATTAGGACACTTCTCAACACCATACACAAAAATAAACTCAAAATGGATTAAAGACCTAAATATAAGGCCAGATACTATAAAACTTAGAGGCAAACATGTCCTAATACTCCTTGACATAAACTGCAGTGATATCTTCTGAGGTCCACCTCCTAGAATAATTGCAATAAAAAGAAAAGATTAACAAATGAGACCTAGTTAAACCTAAAAGTTTTTGCACAGCAAAGGAAACCCTAAACAAATGAAAATATAACCCACTGAATGGGAGAAAATATTTGTAAATGAAGCCACTGATTAATTTTGGGATTAATCTCCAAAATTTATAAACACTTCCTGCAGCTTAATGCCAAAATAAATAAATAAATAAATGGGCATAAGATCTAAACAGACAACTCTCCAAATAAAACACACATATGAGAAAAAACTGAATATATGTTCAGCATCATTAATAATTAGAGAAATGCAAATCAGAACTACTATCAAGTACCACTTTACACCAACTAGAATGGTCATCATCAAAAAGTCTACATACAATAAATGCTGGTGTAGGTGCAGAGAAAAGGGAACCATTTTTCACTGTTGGTGGGAGTGTACATTGGTGCAACCACTATGGAAAACAGTATGAGATTCCTCAAAAAACTAAAAACAAAATTACCATATGATCCAGCAATCCCACTCCTGGGCGTCTATCTCAACAAAACCACAACTCAAAAAGATACATGTATCCCAATATTCATTGCAGTGTTATATACAATGGCAATGACATGATAGCAACCTAAATGTCCATCAACCAAGGAGTGGTTAAAGAAGATGTGGTATATATATACAATTGAATATTACTCAGCCATAAAAAAAGAATGAAATAGTGCCATTTATAGCAACATGGATGTATCGAGAAATTATCATGCTAAGTGAAGTTAGTCAGACAGCAAGGCACAAACATCATATGCAATCACTTATATGTGGAATCTCAACAGGGGATACCAGGATCTTCTTTGTAGAACAGAAATAGGCTCACAGACTTTGAAAAACTTAACGGTTACCAAAGGAGACAGATTGGTGGGGAGAAATAAACTGGAGTTTAATATGGAAATGTTCTAAAATTAGGTTGTGATGATGGTTGTATAACTATAAAATAATAAAATTCATTCATTGGTTTTTTTTTTTTTTTTGGCTTTTTACGTCCACACTCATGGCACATGGAGGTTCCCAGGCTAGGGGTGAAATCAGAGCTTGTAGCTGCCAGCCTACACCACAGCCACAGCAACACAGGATCCAAGCCGCATCTGTGACCTACACCACAGTTCACAGCAACACCGGATCCTTAACCCACTGAGCAAGGCCAGGGGTCAAACCTATGTCCTCAGGGATGCTAGTCAGATTCCTTAACTGCTAAGCCACAACTGGAACTCCTACATTCACTGAGTTTAAAAAAGTAAGAAAAATACTCATCATCCCACTGTAACCAATTAGGAAGTTGGATAAAATATAAAACAAAGGTGTTCAGAGATTAGACAATAGGAAATTTATGACTGTGATGCTTCATAAGTGGGAAACAAGTGAAAGGTAAGCCCCATTGCTTTGGCTTTCTACCTGAAGGCACATTCCAGACTAGTGTGAAGAGTGGTCCAAACAAGTACAATGGACTTGCTCTCTTGGTAAAATAAGAGATTAGATGTCAAGGTAGTGGAAACATTTTAGGTGGGATTTTGGAGAGGAAGGAGCCTCAGAGGGAAAGAAATATAAAATTAAAATAAAGATTATAAAAAATATTATTAAATAATGGTTTTATTTTATTTTATTTTTATTTCATTATAGTTAGTGTTCTGCCAATTTTCTACTTTACAGCATGGTGACTCAATTACACATACATGTATAGATTTTTTTTTTCCTCACATTATCATGCTCCATCATAAGTGACTATATATACTTCCCAGTGCTACACAGCAGGATCTCATTGCTAAACCATTCCAAAGGCAAAAGTCTGCATCTACTAACCCCAACTTACCAATCCATCCTGCTCCCTCCCCCCCCCCATTCTCCAAGTCCATGATTTTTTGTGTGTGCAAAGATTCTTTTGTGCTGTATATTAGATTCCAGATATAAGTGCTATCATATAGTATGTCTTTCTCCTTCTGACTTACTTCACTTAGTATGAGTCTCTAGTTCCATCCATGTTGCTGCAAATGGCATTATTTTATTCTTTTTATGGCTGAGTACTATTCTATTGTGTATATATACCACATCTTCCTAATCCATTCATCTCTCAATGGACATTTGGGTTGATTCAATGTCTTGGCTATTGCAAATAGTGCTGCAATGAACATGCAGGTTCATGTGTCTTTTTTAAGGAATGTTTTGTCTGGATAGATATCCAAGAGTGGGATTGCTGGGTATATGGTTGTTCTATGTATAGTTTTCTAAGGTACCTCCATACTGTTCTCCATAGTGGTTGTACCAGCTCACATTCCCACCAAAAGTGCAGGAGGGTTCCCTTTTCTCCACACCCCCTCCAGCATTTGTTCTTTGTGGACATATTAATGATAGCCATTCTGACTGGTGTAAGGCAGTATCTCATGGTAGTTTTGATTTGCATTTCTCTAATAATCAGGGATGTTGAGCATTTTTTCATGTGCTTGTTGGCCATCTGTATATCTTCTTTGGAGAAATGTCTATTCAGGTTTTTTGCCCATTTTTCAATTGGGTTGTCGGCTTTTTTGCTGTTGAGTTGTATAAGTTGTTTATATAGTTTAGAGATTAAGCCCTTGCCAGTTGCATCATTTGAAACTATTTTCTCCCATTCTGTAAGTTGTCTTTTTGGTTTCCTTTGCTATGCAAAAGCTTTTCTGTTTGATTAGGTCCCATTGGTTTATTTTTGCTCTTATTTCTGTTGCTTTGGGAGAGTGACCTGAGAAAATATTTGTAAGGTTGATGTCAGAGAATGTTTTGCCTATATTCTCTTCCAGGAGTTTGATGATGTCTTGTCTTACATTTAAGTCTTTAAGCAATTTTGTGTTTATTTTTGTGCCTGGTGTGAGGGTGTGTTTTAGTTTCATTGACTTGCATGCAGCTGTCCAGGTTTCCCAGTAATGCTTGCTAAAAAGACTTTTTCCCATTTTATATTCTTGTCTCCTTTGTAGAAGATTAATTGACCATAGATGTCTGGGTAAAAAATATTTTTAAATCTCCAGAACTCTCCACAGGTGTTTCCTTGAATTTTCTTGAAAACAACATTTGCATAAGATGAAACACTTTTGGTCTAGGCAAAGACCAACTGAGGGATTATAATCTGAACAATTTCCTAAACTCACATGGGATCTGAAGACAATTTAGCTCTAAGCAACCTATTCTCTAACAACCAGAATATTTTGGTGATACCCCTGACTAAATGTACATACTAGCAGAGCTAACTTATCTCTAGAATAAAGACTAGGTAGGATTTCTCCTGTGTCATAGCAGGTTCAGGATCCAGCATTGTCACTGCAGTGGCCTGGGTCTCTACTGTGGTGTGAGTTTGATCCCTGGCCTGGGAACTTCCATATGCTGGGGGTGAAGGCAAACAAACAACACACTAGTATAGACTTCCTTGAGTAAAGCTTAAAATGAGCCTTGAATAGATCAAACTAATCTGTCAGTAATTTAACTATCTTTCAAAATAAAGCCTAACACTTTCAAGAGGAAGACAAAATCCAGACATCAAGCAATATAATATTCATGAAGCCAGTATCCAATAAAAATTTCTAGAAATGTGCTAAGAAATAGGAAATTATAACATCACCTGGAAGAGAAATCTTATCAGTGATAAGACAACCAAACTCAAAATGATAGAGATTACGGAATCTGGAGATAACTCAAAATCAACTCTTATAAATAGTTTCAGTGTGTCTAAAGATTTAAAGGGGAACATAAACTTAATAATGGGAAAACTAAAAGATAAACAAGAGCCAAATATCTGAAATGAAAATTCAACTTGGTAAAATTAAGAGCAGACTGCATAAAAGTAGATCAATAAATTTAAATAATTTAAAGTAAATTATTACCAGGAATAAAGAAGAACATTTCATAATGACAGTGGGTCAATTCATCAGGAAAACCTAACAATCCTAGGTGCATGTACTCAAGAACAAAGCTTCAAAACACATAAAGCAAAATGCTACAACTTATTTTCAAAATACTTTGGCAGATTAGTAAAGAGTTAAATATACAGGTATCATGCTGCTGTTCCCTTTCTAAACATGTACCAACAGAAATGAAGCATCATTCTATATAAAAGACATATAATGTTCATAACAACTTTGTGTTAAATAAAAACTGAATCAAGTCAAACTTCTATTACAGATGAATGAGTAAGAAAAATGTGGTATATTCATGCAAAGGGATATTTTTGAGAAATACAAAGAAACAAATTACTGATAAAAAATAACAATAACAAAACTGATTCTTAAAAACATTATCCTAGACATAAAAATTTAAACACAAATGTGTAAGAATTGCATGTTTCTATTTATAAACAACTCTGGAAAGTCAAATCATTTCTAACATAATAGAAATTCAACAGTTTCATGGGGTCAGGATGCATGTGGGGTGATTGAAAAGGGTCGTAAGAAAATTTTTGGTCATAAAGGGAAAGTTCTACACTGATTATTGAAGTGGTTAAGAGGTATGTCCATTTGTTGAACTCATCAAACTGTATGCTTAAAATGGGTATAATGCATTATTTGTATTTATACTATAATACTACAATGATGCAAAATATGGTATATATATTTGAGTTTAATAAAAATTTGCTAAGAAATTTTCAACATAATACAACCATTTTGTTACCAATATATCAAAGGGCGCTAGAATAAAATTTAGTCTGTTTACTCCAAGCATTTATAAAGTAGTAGGGAACACTGATAAATACACAATCACTTCAAACCAAAGGCAGTGGAGTAGGTGCTGAGTTTCATGTACCCTTCTAAGAAATTTCATGGTACCATACCTCTTAAAGTATTGCCTTTATTTGTGATTTCTCACAAACTATAAAAATATTTGATACATGATATAGGTATATTTTGCTCAAATCCTTTAGCTTAGAGTAAATGCAACATTTGAAATGTATGGGAAATAAATAACTTTGTAGATGATATATAAAAGCTGGAAATTTCTGGAACACCACATTCCAGACTTTTGAATTTCCTTCACCTTTCTTGTGGGGCTGAAAAGTCAGGATATCTTTCTTTTTCTTTTTAATTTAATTTAATTTGATTTATTTAATTTAATATTTTGGCTGCTCCTACTGCATACAACAGTTCCAAGACCAGGGATGACCCAAGATACAGCAGTGACACAGCCAAGTCTTTAGCCACTAGGCAACAAGGGCACTCCAAAATTGTTATTTGAGGACTTAGTTAAATGCTTTATTTGCAAAATAGTTGACTACCCACAGTGAACTCTGATCTTCAGGCACATTCCCAATTGTGTTTTTTGTTTTCCCAGATTACTGAGCAAACTGCCCTTCATCATAGAATCTTATAGCTGAAGAAATAAAAAAAATTGAAGTAACTTCTACTTTGTATAACGTGTTTCTCCCTCTAAGAAATGTTTTCTCTCTTTTGCTTCCCCCTCCACTCAGGAATTTTTTTAGTTCCTTCCTTCTTTTTTTTCCTTCCTTCCTTCCTTAAGAGGAAAATGCTAAGAAAGGTAATTATTTCCTTGAAGATCATCCTTCACCCGACAATCCAGACCCTTCTTGGCATCTTCGGTTTGTAACACTTACATTTCCTCACCAGGAACAGCACCAAGCCCATTTATTTGTTCTGATTCCTGCCTACATGAATAACATGTATGCTGCAAAGGGAAAATGCTCAAGATGGATGACATGTCCTTTTTACTTATTTATTTATTTATTCATTTTAGATTTTTTTTCTTCTACTATAGTAGATTTGCATTGTTTTGTCAATTTCTGCTTTACTGCAAAGTGACCCAGTCATACACACACACACACACACACACACACACACATATATGTACACACACACATTATTTTTTTCATATTATCTTCTATCATGTTCCATCACAAGTGACTAGATAGAGTTTGCTGTGCTATACAGCAGGATTGCATTGCTTAAGAAACAAACTCAGGGACTTGGAGAACAGACTTGTGGAGGAGGGAGGGCAATGGATTTGGAGTTTGCAGTTAGTAGAAATGTATTTTTTTTAATTTTTTTCTTTCTTTAAAAAAAAATTGTATCATAGGAGTTCCTGCTGTGGTTCATTAGGATTGGTGGCATCTCTGGAGCACCTGCACACAGGTTTGATCCCTGGTCTGGTGCAGTGGGTTAAGGATCCATTGCTACTGCAGTTGAAGCATAGGTCAGAACTGTGGCTCAGATCTGACCCCTGGTCCAGGAACTCCATATGCTGTGGGGCGGATGAAAAAAAAAATCACAAAAACATACTATATATTTAGACCATTACGCATTTTGTCCATCCACTCCCCTTTTTTATTCTGTTAGAGATGCTATAGTTAAGGAGGACCTCCTTAATTCAATAAATTCAATATTTTAACAAGTAGGAAAAATTTTTGTAGGAAAAAAAGGCTATCAAATAGATATTCACTCTATCATCCTTTCACATTCCCATGAGATTTTTTTTTTTCTATTTCAATTCCTGTCATTGCATATTGGCCCAGGGTTTACTTCAATCCCTTTAATACTTTAATCGAACCTGAACCAAATCTCTTTTCTTGATACCTGCTAGTACAGCTAATACAGACTGAAGGTTTCTAAAAGACATTTGTAAACATCAAAGGATAACAAAAGTTAAATAAACTCAGTGATTCCAAGGGCTCTAAACAACTTGAGTAACAAATTATAGGTTAGCTAGTTTCCAGGAAAGAGTCTTACTTTTTTGTCTAGTTTTCAAGTTTATAATTTGGGCAGTAACTCACCTCTAGGATGACATAACCAAAAAACTGGGTCAAGATTTCTCCTACTCATTTAGCACATTCAGTTCTGATTTCCAGTCAGAGGATACCTGAAATGATGTGTCCTTTGACATGGTTCTTATCTACTAGACAGAGATATGCACCTTTGTATAGGTGCCTATAGTATACCAATATCTCAGTGAAACTTTATGTTTATGTAAGATACATTTTACCTGAGCTGTGAACTGGTTGCCCATTCCTTACAAAGGCCTGCAAAGGATGGATGCATCTATGTACAAAAGGTTAATGTTAGGAATATTTCCTGAAAGGAAGTTGAGAGCTCCAATTCTATCATTCTTGCTTTCCCTTGAAAATCCCCTGAAAATGGCTTCTTCCTATTTTTGAAAGAAGTGAGTTTTTATGTATTATTTCTCCTGCCTTTGTGCTTTTCACAGAAGAGCTACAAGAATTTTAGATAATGTCAGGTCAAATGATGGACTTAACTTTTATGAAACCAAGGAAATAAAAAGAAGTGCCAAGCAGAATGTCATTTGAATCTACCTTCTGGCATTCTGTTATCACTGCTGTCGAAGTCATTGAGCCCTGACAAAGCACAAACACAACTCTGATTACTAAAGATGTAGGAAGGCAAGTGATGGGCTTTGTGGTGAGGTAGAATCTTTAAAGCCCTGACAGCAAATCTCTAAATTCCTGACAGCAGCCCCACTGTGATATTCTAAGCATTTCTTTGGGTTATCTGGTGTCTCATGACTTTTATAGACATGGAAATACAAAGGGGGGTGATGGGGGATGAAATTCTTTGCTAGACAGAGCAGAGGCTTTCTACAGAAATACTAGTTAAAAACAAAGGAATGTGAGGAAAGAGGAGAGTATAAGATAAGGGTTTAAATCCTTTGAGTTTCATTAGGATGTTTCATAAGTGCACTCTCCAGTCTGAATATGATATGAAAGGATTACTTTTTAAAGATACATAAAAGTACACAAAAAGTTATTTTTGAGCATTTTGTTTAACTCATTAATTAATGAGGGAACCTGTCAGATGTTAGAATAAGATAAAAGGAGAATTCAAAGTACCACACATGATATAAGGAATGTTGAAATGAATTTACAAAAAGAAGTAAAAATTGCATTCCACCAGATAAAAGTAATTGCATTTCTATGGACCAGAATCATTGGAATTATTTTCAGGTTTTTTTTTTCTTTGCCACTTTACAAGGCTATAAACTTATTCAAACATAAGAAAAGCTACAACTTAGAAAGATGCAAATATGGGAAACATGGTGATTGCATCTTCTTTCTTTTCTTTTCATTTTTTCCCAACAATTTTTTTCCTAGAGAGTAAATGACTTTTCAATGAATTTAAGAAAAGTTCATTAAATCCTTAAATGGTGAGCATTTTGATTGACCTAACTGGTGGTTGAAAAAGGTAATATACAAGCAGTGCTGGGTAAATTCTAATATGCCTTATTAAAAAGTTATTATTTTTAGTGCAGCATATCCGTTACTTACTTATAATCAACAAAGCCTCACTGGGAAGAACCACTGCCATCACATTTTTCAACTTCTCCAGTCATGGCCATATCTTAAAACATACCTTCATCTACTCCCTCAACTAAAGAATATAAAAAAGTGAAGTATTTGGAATAATTCAAGCTACTTTACAATCAATAAAATACTGCAGAAATTTCCCTCTAAACATTTATCACTCAATGAGAAAAACTTACGAAAAAGAATGAAGAATGAATGGTTAAAGTCTGAGGGACAAAACTAGGACAACAAGAAAAGGCCAAAAGGCCTTATGGGGACCCAAGTCTTCTGCTGATATATTAATGAGCGCTTTAGCTTCTAATATGTTCAAAGCCATGGAAAGAAATTAATTTTTTAAAGCCCTTCTGCACTACATAACACTTGAAAATACCACTTTAATAGTTTTCACATTGCATTTTTTTAACATATATAATCTGTGTTATACTTAATGCAGCATGACACTTCCAGTGACTAAGGGCTGGTGGGGGCATTAACAATGCAAGATCTTATTCGCATTTACACTAATGATTTTATAATGGAGGTTTTATTATATTAATTATGACTACTGGGAGTCAAAAAAAAGGCAGATGAAATCCAACAAACTTCACTCTTTGATAAAATAGCTGTTGCCAAATTTGTTGACATAGGTGATTATTTGTACAAAGGGAAACACAAGTCTTTATGACTATTAATCATTACAAGTGTGATGCTCTTGATAGTGATTACCAAATTAATTTGCCCATTATTACTGGGTTTTAGGGGTTTCTTTTTTCTTTTTTCCTCCACAGCATGATATATAAATTACATCTTTATATAGCTAAAGCTTCAGCATTTGAGTTGGTTGGCATGCAAAGTCAATTTGATTTGCTCCACATTTCTGTATCTACCCACCTCCCAACTCAGTCTACAAGCAAAGCTCAGTTCAGAGCTAATTTTTCTGTTACTGTCTTACAGAGTGTTTGGATGGTGTGTAGTTTTAATATGGCAAATTGCCTGTTGGAAGCAAAAATTACTAGACCCCCTCCCCTCCCTCTGGAGGTGAGGAAGTAGCCTAAAATAGCTATTGCTGTTGTGAACCTGCAAGTATTCACTAATGGTAATTAGAAAGATTCTGTATCATGTTAAATTATTTTGTCTCTGACGGGCACAATAATTTCTTTGTTGTTTGTGCAGAAAGCTTTTTCTACAGACATGAACATCTGAGACTGCTAAATACAATACCATTTAGAAGAAACTTCCCTACATACCCACCAGCCCCCCAAGTGCAGGGAGAAGAGCTAATTTGGCAGTCAAGACAGCAAGAGGAGAGCGAGTCAATACTTGTGGGTAATTATGAATCACGTTGTTCCTTAAAAGCAATAGAGACTAGGAAATGGTGCGGTTTGCCATGCCTGTTTGTTACTCCAGCAATATACTGCTTGTAATAAGATTTCACACTTTAATTCATCTGAGAACCTTGCAGTGTTTTACAAGCACTAATTACTAAAAATCTCACCATGCTTAACTAAGACAAGCAGAGTTCTGCACAGATCCTATTTTTAAAATTGCTAAATAGGAAGAGAAAATTCACCATTCTGAAGAGCCCTAAGAGAGACTTAGGAGAAAAAAAAAAAAAAAAAAAAACCGTTAGCTGCCATCACAGACATTTTAGGCTACTGCAACCCTAAAAGAGTGAAATTCATCCAAGGAATAACATTTTGTTTTGCTAATCTTTATTTATTCAAAAATTTTATTGAATTCTTCTATGCAATAGGCATTGAACAAGGTAAAAGGATGACAGGAATGCAGACAAGATCCCAAATTGCCCTAAGTGCTCTGCTGAAGGACATACATAAAGGCCAATGAGAGAAGAAAGCAGAGTGCCTTAATCTACTCAGAGAAGTTGGAACTGTTGTTGGAGGCATTAGTGTAGGAGTGAGGAATGGGGGTTTTCAGGGAAAACAAAAACAAAGAATTCCATAGTGGCCAGTGGGTTAAGGATCCAACATTGTCACTGCCCTGGCTCAGGTCACCGCTGTAGCACAGGTTTGGTCCCTGGCCTGGGAACTTTCACATGCCATGGATACATCCAAAAAAGCAAAAAAACAAAAACAAAACAGAACAAAACAAACAAACAAACAAAAAACCCACCTCATTTGCAAAGGCATGGAGACATATATCTGAACCAGCAAAAAACTTGGTATGGTTTTTAGATAGGCAAAAGTGAGGTATGGTTTGGTTGCAGTATGCATGCAGACGAGTGTAGAGCTAAAATGGGGAGTATGGGGGGGAAAAATAAAAAAAAACCTTATTTGGAAAGTAAACCCCTGTTCTTTTACACAAAACCTAAGTTAAGATTGCTATCTCTCTGTCTTTTTTTTTTTTTTTTTTTTTTTTGGTCTTTTTGCATTTTCTAGGGCCTCTTCCATGGTATATGGAGGTTCCCACGCTAGGGGTCTACTCAGAGCTGTGGCTGCCAGACTATGCCAGAGCCACAACAACGTGGGATCCAAACCGGTTCTGTGACCTACACCACAGCTCATGGGAACGCCAGATCTTCAACCCACTGAGCAAGGCTAGGGATCGAACCCACAACTTCATGGTTCTTAACTGGATTTGTTAACCACTGAGCCATGATGGGAACTCCTGAATTAAGATCTCTTGATACTTTAAAATCATACCAGACATGTACTTTCATAAAACCTGTTTTTAACAGTAATTCCCCAAATCCTATTAATTAATAGCAGCTGCCTAGCTTTTTAGTTTCTTCTAATCTTGTTAGAAAACCAGGAATTAGAATCTTTTATTCCAAGATTCTCCACCAAGGAAATTAGGAGCAGATTTCCATTGTAAATTGATTTCCTTGCTTTATTGAAGGTAAATAGTTCTAGCTTTAATATAGTGTAATATATAATCTGTCATTTTTCATTGGTAGTTTTGCAAAAGTTAGGCTTTTAAATACATTGTGTTTCTTTTATACTTCCACTGAAGTTGAAACACAAGGATGAAAAATGTATTTATCTACCCCTCCCTCTATAAAAGACTCAAAAATCAGTTTAAACTTTAAAAATTTTATAAGACTGTTGACGAAAAGGATGAAGAAGTGTTTTGCCAACCAAAATGGCATCACTGTCACTGTTAATTTGTTTTAAATTGCCACAGAAAAAAGATTCTCATTTCATGCTAGCATTTCCCGTTGGTTTAAAACCAACCAGTGAATATTATATTTTATGAGCTCAGACGTGAAGCGTATGAATAAATATTAATCTTGCAAAATACTACACTTACTGCCAGAACCATACACCTAGTGGACTAAAGCAATAAAATAGCGCATGACTCAGTTAAAATATTGAAGTGTGATTTTGAACAATGATGTCACCTAATCCATTTGAAATGATCCCAGACTCTGGGGATGGACATAATTGTTTCTTATGAAGTCAGAGACCTCCTGAATAAAGAGAAAATTAGTATAATATGAAATTTTCATATTTGATTTCTCTTGTATTTCCTAGACACCATGAAATATGTTTGAAACCAATGGAAAGAATCTATAGAAAGGTTTCATATGACAGCTTGGGATGCAGATCATTCATTCATTTATTCTACCAAACATTAATTGATCTTCTATTATAATAAAGGATAGTGTTATATGTTAAAAAAATTCAAATACTTTACCTTTTGTCACATATTTGGATGAAACAAATATTATTAAGTAAGAACAATTCAGTGTAGTCAGCATTATTAAATGTATTTGTAAAACACTGAAGAGGCGATTTCTGACTGCCTATGAGGATAAGAAAAGCTTTGCGTTTGTGCTAAAGCAAATAATTGTACTCAATCAGACTTCTCTCCAATAGAATAATGCATCTACACTTTGACTACCTCAAGATAGGTGAAGTTTACTCACTATCCCATAACATTGAAATTCACCATATGGTTTAATTCAAGCAAGAGCATGTTAGTGGACATAAGACTAGTAGAAGGGTAACACTTGCTCACAGATTTGGGCTTTCTGTGCACTCCCGAAGAATATACCAAGAATATACTCTGGAGAGCTACTGTCATAACAAACTGGCAATCTAGAACCATGACCAGCTGGCAGACAGCCTGAGGCAGAGGTACTAAACTAGTCCCAGTCTGGATGATTCAAACTATAGACCTGTGAAGATGAGCACAAATGCCTGTTGTTGGAAACCACTGAGTTCTGGGGCTATTTTTTATGTAGCAAAGCTGGCTAATAAACATTTAATCAGGATTTTAAAAGATGAATAAGAATTTTCAAGGAGAACAAGAAGGAAAGATATTCCAGGTAGATGGAACAGCATGTTAAAAAAAAAAAGGAACGGAGGTAAGAAATTGTATATGTCTTATAAAGCATGGATGGAATAATTAAACATTGCCAATTAAAGGTTATGTGAAGTGATTGGCTTAAAATTAAACTGGAAATGTTGGTTTAGACCACACTGTTAATGAGTTTGGAATGCAGTCTCTAAATAATGAAGAGCTCCAACTGTGGCACAGTGGATTAATGATCCAGAGTAGTCTCTGTGCCAGCACTAGTTTCAGACCCAGCCTAGCATAGTGGCATAGGTTGCAGCTGTGGCTAGGATTTGATCCCTTGCCTGGAAACTTCCACACATGACACAGGTGCAGCCAAAAAGAAAATCCATGCATACATATATACATACATACATAATGAAGAGATTTTTTTAAGGAATATAATGTTACCATTACTCCCCAGTTTAACCTGTTAGGCATAAAAGTCAAAGGACTCTCTTGTGTTTTTTCCAAAGCATAGGTGCAAGTTTGAGTATTTAACTAATTTAACTCTTATATCCCTACAGGCTGAAATGCTTTTCTTGGGGGCCCAAACCTTGTCTTTACAGCAAGAGCTGAGTGGCTTTTATTCTGTAATTTGGCAGTTAGGATTCTAAGTCATAGGGAAGAAGAGGAAGCAGCAGTCTGATATCTCTCTGAATTTTTCAGGTCCCAAGTGGGCATGGAATCATTATGAAGGACCATTTGGCTTTTATCGGCATTTGCACTGGGATTGACTGTAATTTAGTGCATTCAGTCTTCCCCCAAAACCTCTGCCTCCTCAGCAGACACAGCAAAAGTCATTGAAATCTTCACCAACCACAGGAAACATGGCATATAAGACACTCCTCTGCAGTCTCTTAAGGAAGCAAGAGACATAGCTACTGTCATAGTGAATATGCTAGAGATTTATGGGGACTATGATTGTGGTGCAGGGAGCCTGCTCAAGCAGAGATAAATCTTCGCAAAAGAGTCAGTCAAGCCATATAAAAAAGCCATGAGGAAAACCACAACTGTCAAGGACTATACTTATTAGCATTACAAAATCAAGGGATGCTATAAATCTCATTTACATATACATATACCCATCTTGTTCTAAGCCATCTTCACATTTAGCAATATTCCTATGTCACCAAGCAATTGGGTGGGAAATAGAAAGAAATGAGTTGGTGATTAACAGAGAAATGTTATAATAATTTCTTAATTTACACAGTGCTCTCTAGTTTACAAAGCATTTTCATGTTCACTTTCTTTTAGAATCACTATAAACTTATGAGTCGGCAAGCAGATATTTTCTAACTTCTTCTATGGATCAGATAATCAAGCCTTAGAGAGTCTAAGAAAAACTCACCTAAGGTCTCAGAGTTTGTTAATGACTAACAGATCTTTTGACTCCTGGGCCAAGCCTCTTGGTGCTAATGGAAAGAAATCTCAAAGCAATCACACTTCTGCTGTATAAGCTCTCTATATATATAGATTGAAAATTTGTGTCTCCCCAAAATTCACATGTTGAAACCTAACTTTCAGTGGGATGGTGGGACCACTGGGAAATGATTAGGTCATGGGGTGAAGCCCTCATTAGTGGGATTAATGTCCTTTTAAGGAGACCCACACCTACAGCCAACTAATCTATGACAAAGGAGGCAAGAATATGCAATGGAGAAAAGACAGCCCCTCCAATAAGTGGTGTTGGGAAAACTGGACAGCCACATGGAAAAGAATGAAATTAGAACACTTCCTAACACCATACACAAAAATAAGCTCAAAATGGATTAAAGACTTAAATATAAGAACAAATACCATAAAACTCTTACAGGAAAACATAGACCAAACACTCTCCTAAATAAACCACAGCAACATCTTCTCAGAGCCACCTCCTAGAGTAATGACAATAAAAACAAAAATAGACAAATTGGACTTAATTAAACTCAAAAGTTTCTGCACAGCCAAGGAAACCCTAAACAAAATGAAAAGACAACCCACAGAATGGGAGAAAATATTTGCAGATGAATTAACTGACAAAGGATTAATCTCCAAAATTTATGAACCCTCCTACAGTTCAATATCAAAAAAACAAACAATCCCATCCAAAAATGGGCAGAAGATCTAAACAGAAAATTCTCCAGAGACATACAGATGGCAAAAAAACACATGAAAATATGTTCAACATCACTCATTATTAGAGAAAAGCAAATCAAAACTGTTATGAGGTACCTCCTTACACCAGCCAGAATGGCCATCATCAAAAAGTCTACAAACAATAAGTGCTGGAGAAGGTGTAGAGAAAAAGGAACCCTATTACATTGTTGGTGGGAATGTAAGTAGTGCAACCACTGTGGAAAACAGTATGGAGATTCCTCAGAAAACTAAAAATAGAACTACCATTTGATCCAGCAATCCTGCTCCTGGGCACCTAGCCAGAGAAAATCATGACTCGAAAAGGCACATGTACTCCAATGTCCGTTGCAGCACTCTATACAATAGCCAAGACATGGAAACAAACTAAATGCCCATCAACAGGGGAGTAGAAAAAGAAGAAGTGGTACATATACACAATGGAATATTACTCAGCCATTAAAAGGAAAGAAATAACAGCATTTGCAGCAACATGGATGGACCTAGAAATTATCATGCTAAGTGAAGTCAGTCAGACAATGAGATACCAACATCAACTGCTATCACTTACATGTGGAATCTAAAAAAAAAAGGACGCAATGAACTTCTTTGCAGAACAGATCCTGACTCACAGACTTTTAAAAATTTATAGTTTCTAAATGAGACAGATTGGGGGTGGGGGAATGCACTGAGGGTTTGGGATGGAAATGCTATAAAATTTGGTTGTGATAATTGTTGTACATCTATAAATGTAATAAAATTCATTGAGTAATTAAAAAAATAAATAAAAATAATAAAAAATCATATTAAAAATAAATAAAGAGATCCCAGCTTCCTACCCTTCCTCCAAGATGGCCATCTATGAACCATGAAGCCATTCTCATAGAACACTGAATCTACTGGCACTTTGATCTTGGACTTCCCAGCCTCCAAAATGTTAGAAATAAATGTTTGTTGTTTAAGCTATCCAGTCTATGGTATTTTTGTTACATGCCCAACTGGATTAGGATAACCAATCATTTTGTTCTGTTGCATTTTCCTACAAAACAGTATTGTAATATGACCAGTCTGATAAAATCAAGGAAGGGCTTCTGTGAGATGGGAGCGAAACCACACAACTTAGATTGGGACTTGAACCCATAAACTGGGACTCTAATCCAGCCAAAACCTGGACTGGGGCTTGAACCCACTGTCTTTTAAAATCATGCACCTGGTCTCAGGACTGACAGAGTCAGGTTCTTTATGTTTCAGGGCAGAAGAAATTCAGCAACTGGCAAAGTGACAGTAGAACTATTGATAGAGATAGAGTGTGGGTCATCTCAGAGGGAGATAGTGGCCTGGAATATACACATTCCATAGACAGAATGCAGCCAGCCTCAAAAGGTGAGAAAGTGGCCCTGAAACATGGGGTGGTTAGTTTTTATGGGCCTGGTAATTTCATAGGCTGATAAGTATGAGGATTACTCCAACTATTTCACGGGGAAGGGGTGGGGATTTCTAGGAATCGGGCCAATACCCAATTTTTGGCCTTTTATGGTCTGCCTCAGAGCTATAATGGCACCTGTGGGCATGTCATTTAGCTGCTAATGTGTTACAGTGAGCATAGAATGAGTCTCAAGGTCCACTGGAAGTCGAATCTTCTGCCATCTTGGGCCTAATCGCTTCTAATCAGTTTTTGTGGTGTCCTCACTGCTATGTCATTTTGTAAAGGTTGTACCCTGCCCTCTTCCCTCCTACTTAGGAGCAGGTGATTAATCAGTAAAACTATAGTAAACTTTACATTTTTGTAATGCCTCAGATTTTTCTTATCATTTATTTATATATTTTCTCTACTGTATAGCATGGTGACCCAGTTACACATACATGTATACATTCTTTTTTCTTACATTATGTGTTCCATCATAATTGACTAGACAGAGTTCCCAGTGCTACACAGCAGGATCCCATTGCTAATCCATCCCAAAGGCAACATTCTGCATCTGTTTACCCCAAGCTCCCAGTCCCTCCCACTAAGTACTTTCACAACTAAAATGAAAATTGTTGATTTTAACTGTTATATGTTTTCCCAGTAGAAGCAATTATATCAAAATAGCTTCAGTTGTAAGTCACAGATTTAACTTATATAAATTCTTATATATTGCTTAGCAAGCTCTAATTTCATGATTATTCAGTTGAGGAAACCTATGCCCTAGCACTGAAAGACTTAGAAGAATAACTCATTCAGTTAAGTAACTGAGACACAAAACATGTTATCCTAACTCCAAGGTCAGACATCACACAATTTTGATGATCCATATGCTGGGGAAGGGTCACGTTTTCTTATTCTCAGCTCCAAATCCCCAACCACAGTCAACACATGCAACGTGTACACACACACAAACACATGCGTGCACACGCGCGCGTGCACACACACATGCACACACACACACTCTTTAAGACTATTGTTGATATCCAGATGTCAATACTTATTACCCTGTTATTTGTACTTTAATCAATATTATTCTGGTCAACAACATTTCTCTAAATTGCCAGGGGCTTAGTTTTTATGGTCTGATTTTCTTCTTTCTCTAACAATTGATTCTACTTACCTATCACCTCTAGTAGCCATTCTTTTTTGTTTGTTCTGGACAAACCCAGATGGAACACTCAACTCTTTTCAATTTAATATTCGAAAAGTACACTTAAGTAAAACACTTATGAGTAGCCAAGTCTACTGAATTCTTTGTGTGATTAGAAGGACTCACATCTAAGGAAACATTATTGCTAATATTCATTAGCTATTTAATAGCAATAGCTATTAAAAAAGAGTTCTTTAATCACATTATAATAGGGAATTTCTCATTGGACATTTAATTGGTCATATTCTCACAGTCCATCTTTATAGCTCAATTTCAAAACGCTGCAAAACTATTCTACCTATCTTTGCATTTCCAAAGATTCTTTAAAGTACTCTGCCAAAATAAAAGCCATATATCCATATTCCCTTTTTGGTAGGACTAAGGAGCTGTAAAAGGCTTTGAAAAGTTCATCAATTCTTCTTTCCTTCCAGCTAAGTCACTCTGTGTGGAAGATTGCAGTGATGAGGGACAATTCTCCCACTAGATAATCCACATCAGAGAGTAGAGTGACTGTACTCAGTTCAGGTTTTAAATCATACTTTTTATAATCCTTCTCTAGGATATAAGTGAAGAATTTCCCTTGGAAATAGTAGTTGGTTGTCAGACTTTCTTGACATACTGTCGGTACAAGATACCAATCCTGTGTCTCTGCAACCCCAAAAGCAGGCTGAATAAACCATGTTTAAACATAAGAACCAGTGTGTTCATGCAATCACTGAAGATGCTCATAAACCAGGTATCCTTCCTATGATTTAATTAAGTGGGACATTTCTTATTTTATGTTTTAAAAGCAATGTGTGTCCTGATTCTCAGATCTTCTTTCCTACACTGCCTTAAGTGAAACTCACCATTGCTCTCTGTCTGGGTCCTGAGTACAGTAGGTAATAATAATAATTAAAAAGAAAAATATACTCCCTATGCTTTCTTCAGCTTCAGATACGTTTTATGATGCACATGCTAGGGATAAGCTCATGAGCTATCTCCATCCCCAGAGTTTGTCTGGAAGCTGGATATGACGTTAAAAGGGTCATGGTTAAGCACATAGCACCTGAGTCAGAGCTCTTAGGTTGTGATTCTAGCTCCCTCACCACTTACTCTTAATCTCTTTGATCAATAGTAAATCCTCAAATGTCATTTGACTTAACCTATCAGCAGTATTCGACCCAGTTTATCACTTCTTCTCCTTGAAACTCTTCCTCCTCTTGCCTTTCAGGATACCACCCTCTTCCACTTTATCCTTGACTCACTGGCCACTCCTTCTAGTTTACATCACGGAGGCCTCCTCATTTCTTTGGCATCAAAATGTTAAGGTGCCACATGAGTCAGTTTTCAACTTTTTTTTTAAAATCTACTCTCAGTTCCTTAGTGATCTCAACAAATTTTATGGCTCTAATTTGGCATCGATTTCTCTCCTGAACTCCAGATTCATATGACCAACTCAAAATTCAAAATTGACTTCATGATTGAGGGCTCCCCAACTCCCAACAAACAAGTTCTTTCTGAAATTTCCTCATCTCTGATGATGGCATATATATATTTTCACTATCCTTTTCTCTCCGGCCTACTTTCAATCCATCAAAACGTTCTATCTTATCACCAGAAATTATCTACTTCTCACTGTCTCCTCTACTTTCAAGTCACAAAAGTCTCTTTTTAAATATTACAGTTCTCCTCTTGACTTGATCTCTTATATTCTATTAGCAGCATAGAAGCAAGAATCATCTTGTGTCTAAAATGCAAACAAACACCAGTGATTTGTCTCTTGACTCATAGACTTGGACTTGTATATTCTCCATTCTGTTGTTGTGCTGAAAAGCATGTAAACTACAATTCCAAATCATTTTGGCTAATTGTGCTCTTTTTGAGATATGCCAAAAAAAGGCACTGGTGGGATTGCAGCAGTTTGGAAAAAGGAAGAATATATGTTCTCTGCTTCTGGCTCCTATAGCAACACTAGCAAGAGACTTTGGATAACCAAAGACCCTAGCATCATTAGTGACTTCAGTGTCATTGGTGGTGCAAACATCATCAGCAGGGGAACCCTTCTCAGTGATGTTTCTCGTAGCATCAGCAACACTGACTCAAACTGTACTAGTATAAATGGCAGTGAGGATTCCTTCAGTCCAGCAGCCAAGGCAGGTCTATGGGCTATAATAGGGCCTATGGAAATTTCCATCTCTGGAGAAATACTCTTCTTCCTTCTGCTCTTCCAACCCCAATTTCTTATTTAGGTCACCCACTGTTTCTGTTTTCCTGACTGGACTTTCATTGAATCAACATAGCTGTATTAAGGTAAGTGCTACACTCCAATTGTACAGGTAGAGTTGGTATAGAGAAACAATCATGTGCTTAAGGGGGAATAAGTGAGAAAAAGCTTTACTGTGGAGGAATTTCTTGCTAAGGGTCTAAGAGGTTGAGTTAATAGGGGATTGGAGTGAGGGAGAAAAAATACATCATAGGCAGAAAAAATAGCAAGTGTTAGAGTTCTCTTGTGGCACAATGGGTTCAGGATCTAGTATTGTCACTGCAGCAGTTTGGGTCACTGCCATGGCACAGGTTTGATTCCTGACCCAGGAACTTCTACCTACCATGGGCACACCTCCTCAAAAATAAACAGACAAAAGTAGCAAGTATAAAGTTAGGTAGACTTTAAAAGCATGATATTTTGGAGTTCCTGTCTTGGTAAAGCAGAAATGAATCAGACTAGGAAACGTGAGGTTGCAGGTTTGACCCCTGGCCTCACTCAGTGGGTTGAGGATTCGGTGTTGCCATAAGCCATGGCGTAGGTCACAGAGGCAGCTCAGATCCTGTGTTGCATGGCTCTGGCATAGGCTGGGGGCTACAGCTCTGATTAGACTCCTAGCCTGGGAACCTCCATGTGCCGCTTGTGCAGCCCTAAAAAAAGATAAAAGACAAAAAATGAAAAACAAAAACAAAAAAAAAAGCATGATATTTTGAAAAGGATAGATCAAGGGCTTGGAATTAGAGCAATATACATATAAATATATCTCACTCTACAGATACATATATATCTAAATGTGTGTATATATATAGATATATATATATACATATATATTCTTGTATATATTCATTACCTTAGTTGTGTAATTGTATCTTTTCTCTCTTAGTAAAAACTATGTTCTTAACCCCATTTAATTCCATAGGATTATAGACTATAAGTAGTCAAAGGTAAAATTGGGAATAAAATGTTTGTATAAATGGGTTCCATACATCCTATTCGACAGATGGAAAAAAATTAATAGCTATGTAACCCAGGGGCGTGCATTGAAACATAATCAATCAATGTTTGTAAATTGCTTTAAGGCTTTGAATAAGTATATATGTATGAAAAGTGGTTATCATTGTTATTCTTACCTAGTGTAGTTTGTGAGATTACAATTTGGTGAGTGGCAGAGATGGGGTAGCTGCCCTGATTATATTTAAGGATAACTCTCTTTCAAGAAAATAGTAAATTTCCATTAAATTTTTTAAGATTACTTTGTTACAACAAGAAATAATAGTTATAAATAATTAAACAATAAAACAAGTCTAGGCGTGTGTGATTTGAAGTCTTTAGTGCATGCTTCAGGCATGTGATAAGTCATAATGATATAATCAAACTGACTTTAATCAAGAAGGCTGCGTTAATGACTTAGTAATTCATACCCTGTTGTCTATTTATTGCTATAATAACATCAACATTTTTATAAAATCAAAGATCTGCTTTTTCCTTGTGTACCACACACACACACACACACACACACACAAATCCAAAAATCTGTTTAAGTAGATGTCCTCAATTCCAGAATTTAATATTAATTGCAAATTTTTGAAGGTCCTTTAGCTCTAAATGTCGCATTTTAGGGTACAAAGCAAGATGTGAACATAGAAATTTTTTTTCATCTTATTAGATTCTTCCTGTGACACAGTTAAACTGGCCATGAAATATGCTCTCTCAAACTAAATTTCAATATATTGAAACCTATAGGAATTTTCAGGTATTTACTCTTCCTATCCCATAAATAGAACACCTCAAAATAGCTCATTTTAAAAATTGCAGATTAGTGCCTTAAAGGGAGATAATTAGACTCTATTAATATTTCCAAAAGAATCTTTCATGCAAGCTCATCATCAGAATTTGTTTTGGAGCTCTGCAGTTGCCAAAACATCATACATTTTCATTGTATCTGGCAAGCAACAATGAAAAGATGAGGCCTGGTTGGTATTTTTATTGTAGTGAAACATTTTGAAGAAAACTAGTAAAATTCTAAAATCCTGTTTGTGTGATGCCCATGATACTGAGGCGTCTAGTTCCACAAGATACCACTCAATGTATTCTATTTGAATGCTTAAGACACAACTGCCTAGGCATCTCCAGGTAGAGTCTGATATGATTATGCCTATTTCATTCCAGGATTCTATCTCTGAGGGGCAGCTCCCTCATTTCATGACTTTATGCTCTTTTGGCTGTCCCTGAGGTCTTGATGTAGTGTCCAGCAGAGGACTGCCACCCCTTGGATGATACGCCAAAAAAGCATATCAATCACTTTCCATTTAAAGCTTTTTTCTTTCCCTATTCCAAAGAAAATTGTTACATACTGAAAGAGCTACCAAGTGGATCACATTCCCCTTTTTTCTCGTGCCATGCTGACATTTAAGTCTTTGGTGATTCTCCAAGGCCTGATGATTAAGTTCAGTCTGAGTAGCTCAGCATTTAGCCTGACCTCAGTTTATTTTTCCTACATCACTTCCCACCAACATACTCACCATCTCCCAGGCATAATAAGCTCTGGGCACAATGGACTACTCTATGATTTTCAAAAAGATCATGCACTTTTATGCCCCCATTTACAATATTCTCAGTGCTTAAAACAACTTTCTAAATACTTTTTCTCTCAGGAAGATTTTAGTAATCCTCTATTTTTTTTCTCAGTGACACATTGACTTGCCCAGTTAGATGTATTTTATTCATCCAACAAATATTTGTAAGATGCTTTTTTTTGGAGTTCACACTCTGGTGCAGTGGGTTAAGAATCCGACTCAGCAGCTCTGATTGCTGCAGTGATGTGGGTTCAATCCCCAGCTGGTGAAGTGGATTAAGGATTCAGCATTGCCACAGCTGTGGCATAGGTTGCACCTGCCACTTGGATTTCATTCCCTGGCCAGGGAACTCCCATATGCCATGGGTGTGGCAAAAAAATAAAAAAAGTATCTTCTCTATTGGGCATTAAGAGCTAGATACTTAGTGAAAAAAAATTGCCTGACCTCAACAGGATTTATCAAACAGGTAGCTATGCCTCAGAAGACTGAGCGCTTATATTTGAAAGGAGTCCTTAGTGCTGTGATAAGAATTGGGCACCTAACCCAGTTCTGGTGACTCAAGAAAGGTTTCCTGAATAGTGAAATATATAAGCAGAGACAAGATGAATAAGCAGGAGTTAAGTGAGTAAAGAATTAATAATTACATTTCCACTAAAAATCAAGCTTTCCCCAAAATATAATAAAATGCTTTGAAATTTCTAAAGCTTACATATACATCATCTCCTTTAATTCTCACAATTCTAATTAATTACGTATTATTACTTCCATTTGATGGATGAGAAAATTAAGACAGCTTGAGAGAGTGAAATTCTACTAGGTTTTTATATTCCCATTTTGACCCATGGTGATGTTTGGTCATGGTTTTGGGTCACCATTTACCTGGTGAACCAGTAAAAGTCCAATCAAGAGACAAAAATGACAGTAATTTGAACAGAAAAAAGTTTAACATAAAGGATCAGTAACTATAACAAAAGAGTAACTATAAAGATATAGAGATAACTCAAGAATAACCTATGGCTGAAGGAGAGTACCCCTTCCAAAAGGGCCACTTGGAAGGGGACCTCCTTCCCAGCCTGGGAATCAGACTTTGTTAGAAAAGATGTGGTCATAGCCTATTGGATAATGTAGAAATTCACTGGCTTCCACAAGCCGGATTTGGTCCACAGTCACCGTGCTAGCAGAAAACACCTCTCCAAGGTAAAAATAAATGGAGGCTGCCAGGCAGGCATGTGGAGGAAGTCAGGTGGGTGGGACCTGGTCACAGGAAGGAAGCATCTGGCCTGGGGTACATGTCAGCCTGGCTACAGGAACAGCCTTCTAGTAGTCAGGTGGGCTGAGGGGGTACAGCAGCAAGGAGATGGGGAGGTTGGGTACCCATTTGATGGCAGGGCATGTATGTCCTAGAGCATGTTTTGGGAGTAACCATATTTTGGATACTCCATGGAAAGAAGAAAGAGGGGAGAATATGTCTTCCCAGTTCTTCCCACTGTCTGTTTCCCATTGATCAATGTTTTCCCCTCAAAGAATCTCCAACATTACTAAGTTCTATTATTTGGCCATTTTAGAGGCCATTTTGGATGCTGGATCCCACATCCTGCAATGTGTGCTTCATTCAAATATGAAAGTATCAGGAAGAGCCTGAAACACTGGCCTGCAGGAGGTCTGCACAGCTGTGTAGTGGAGGTACATAAGATGGCCCGGTACTCCCTGGACAAGAGTTTGGTCAGTTCCTGATGGGGTCATGTGTTCCAAGGGGTAGGGCAGATTTGAAGGAACCTAAACAGGTGCACAGGTATCTAACATATCCTCTGACTCTCCCATTTTGTTTTTTTTCTTACAATTTCCTTTTATTAAAGTATAGTTGATTTACAATGTTCTGCCAATTTCTGTTGTACAGTAAGTGACCTAGTTATACATATGCAGACTTCATTTTCTTGCATTATCTTCTATAACGGTCTTATCCCAAGAGATTGGATATAATTCCCAGTAGGACTTCATGGCTTACCCCTTCTAAATGTAATAGTTTGCATCTACTAACACCAAACTCACAGTCCCTCCCACTCCCTCCCCCTCCACTTGGCAATCACAAGTCTGTTTTGTATGTCTGTGAGTCTGAATCTCCTATTCTACCATTCTATCATTGATTAATCCCCAACCCACAAACAGGTTGCCATCAAATCTCAATTATAGGAGCTATTTTCTATATTTAAATTTATACATTTTTACTTTCAGAGATTTTCCGTTTGTTTTGCAGTTGAATTTTCAGCACAATCATGTTTTCTGTATGTATATATTCTGAGAAGCATCACTCACCAGAAGGAGTGATGACAATAACAAAGCCACAACATGAGCCCAGATCTTCTAATTCTTTCTATCGTCTTCAGTAATAAACCAGCATAATTTTTCCTGAAGGCAGATTTCTTTCATGTCTTCCACACTGGGCAGTTTTTAAGTCAGTCTCTTCATTCTCATTATGTTTTCACCTACCTAATCTTCCCTGCTTACAGGAGTTATGAAGACTCCATGAATGAATGTAATTGCTGCCTTCCAAAGATATCATTATCAGAGCAAATAGGGTAATGAGTGAACCCCATACCTATTTTAAGTCTTAAGGATATAGATGGGTGGTTATTTAAATTCTAGAAGCAGAGGGATGAGTGCTATATTAAAAGCAATGGACACCTAGTCAGAGGACATAAATTCAGATAGGACCTCTGCTACATGTTCACTATGTGGCCTTGGCCAAATTATTCAACTTCTCTGAACTTCAACCTCTTCTTTGGAAAAGCATTAAAAAATACTTATTTTTGATTGTTTTCAGGAGAATTAAATCACGCCTCTTTGAAAAGGCCTAACCCATATCAGACACCAATGTTATTTTAATTGCTCTATGTTGTGCAGCATGATATCCTCGGCACGCGTGTGTGTGTGTGTGTGTGTGTGTGTTTTCTTTGCCCAAGATTCACTCAACACAATTTATATATCTTAGACACCAAAATGCAAAATGCATTGTAACAGTTCCTTCCAGCCTTATTTTTTTGCATTTGCATGTCCCTGGATATGTGTGCATGAATCTGTTTGGTTTTCTGCATGTTTGTATTAAGCATCATCTCTTATTATTTGAAGAGGCATAGGTTCCTGAAAGATTTAAAGTTAAAAAAATAAGTAAAATAAAAGAATTGGTGTGTAGTTTCACACAGTATCAGAATGCCTCATACATGACAAACTTTTATGAATGTTTTGCACTGCATATGGCTCTGGACATGATAAGTTACATCCAGCTAACTTTTTTGTAGAGGAAGGTTGACTGGATCCTCCTGTCATTAAACACAACAGAGCCCATTACAGCCCAAATGACAGGTTATTTATTAATGCACAAAATAAACGTTCACCCAACCTGAAATATGTGTGTGACACCACAGATGTGAAAGCTAGTGAATAAGTGAGTCAGGGACACATTTTGAGTTTTCATATTTAAGCTCTTAAGACTCCTATCAGAGGAGATGATTGACTTACTGGAAAAAAATGTACTACTTCTTGACTGGAAAAATCAAACCAAGGAGAGGAGAGGAAAGGGCCCAGCATGTATTAAGTTCTGCATTGGGAGCCCAGGTCATGCAGTCCACAGACACCAGCCTCAGGAGACATCAGTGCACAGAGGATCAGGAAGGGCAAAGAGCAGATCTGGGTCCCAAGGGAGGATAACCAAGAGAAAGGAGGAGTGTTTGTCACATTTGACTTCCAAGGTTTTATTCTTTTTCTTTCTTTCCTTTCCTCCATTTCCTGTCTTTCTGTCTTTCTTTCTTTCTGTCTTTCTTTCTTTCTTTCTTTCTTTCTTTCTTTCTTTCTTTCTTTCTTTCTTTCTTTCTTTCTTTCTTTCTCCTTCCTACCCTGTCCCCTCTCTCCCTCACTCCTAGTCTCTGTCTCTTTTTTATTTTACACTCCATTCTATGATTTAAAACAACTTCAACTAAGCTCTAATCTCAAACCATCCTGGATTCTTCATGCTCTATCATCACATTATAAGCCCCTGAGTTCACCCACCATCTGGCACGTACATATGAAAAAATGCACATTTTTTATGTGATACAAAAGAAATAGCCACTTCCATCCTTCTGTTTTCCATCAGAGCCCTCTTTAAGACAAAGAAAAATGTACTATATGGAGGAAGTTATTCTGCAACATAAAGGATTTTAAATAGAAGCCAAAGGGGATAATGGTTATTAAGTTTTGAGCAAAATTAACTATGTAATTTCCTTTAGGATTTAGAGAGAAAGTGAAAGGATAGAGATTTCAAAATCATCTGCCATTCAGTGTTGTTTGATCTACCTCTGTTTTACTCTTAGGCCTTGTTTGAACTACAACTAGTCAACTACATTATTACTACCTTAATTGATTCTCACTCACAATATGTGAGGTAGATATTATCATCATTTACATATGAGAAAACTGAGGTCCAAGGAAATTGTGTCCAGAAAGCAAGCAGCAGAACAACATTCAATTTCTGGTTTTTCTTCCTGCAATTTCCCTATTTCTTCCTCACTATCTTAAGCTAATAAAAGCTGACTTATACAGGAAATAATTGTTCTTTTTTCTTTTTCTTTTCATTTTACAGCAGCACCTGTGACATATGCAAGACCCAGGTTAGGAGTCAAATCGGAGCCCCAGTTGCCAGCCTATGCCATGGCCAAGACAACATGTGACCTGAGTCACATTTATAACCTACGCCACAGCTTTGTAGCAACACCAGATCCTTAACCCACTGAGCAAGGCCAGGGATTGAACCTGCATCTTCATGGATACTATGTCAGGTTCTTATCCCACTGAGCCACAATGGAACTCCAGAATTTTTCATTTTACACTTCACATATTCATTAAATTTAAATTATATGTAAATATTTCTTGCACCAGATGCAAGAGTTATTCTGTTTCTTAAAAATTGAAGAAATCGTGCAGAGAATTTGAACCATAAAACCTGAGAATCTAAACCTTAAGATGCTTGTTAGAATGAGACATTTGATTATCTGACAATTAATAGGATATAGAAAAATTCCCAGCTGCAGTACACTGTGGAAGGCAAGAGTAGAATGCTCAAGAGAACTGTAATTCCTCTCTCACCACTGAGAAAGAAAACTAACGTAGCAGTTTTGCAAATTCACAGTGGCATCTAATTATCCCAGAGCAGAGACATCACCTTAGAAGGGACAGAATAAAATTGTCAGGGTCAGTGTGATACCACAAAATAAAGTTTTGATCAATAGGCCATGATATCTCTAGGTGATTGTAACACATATCAGATTTGTAGTGTCTTGACAACAGGTTCAAAAGCAAATGCTTCTATATCCTTGAGCCATCTATCTTTACTCAGTTGACTCGAACTAGTTGAGAGGTTTAATCTTGCTTAGAAAAAGCATTTTTCAGAGGCTTTTATTCATGTTAAAAGATAGAATTGGGAAGTTCTCTTGTGGTTCAGTGGGTCAAGACCCAGCTGTCCATGAAAATGTGAGTTTGATCCCTGTCTTTGCTCAGTGGGTTAAGGATCTGGTGTTGCTGTGGCTGTGGTATAGGCATCAGCTGCAGCTCTATTTCAATGCCTGGCCTGGGAACTTCATATGCTGAAGGTGCAGCCATTTAAAAAAAATAGAATTGGAATATCCAATCAATAAGTATTCTCTACATGGTCTTGGATAAAATTGTGAGGCCAATAAAAATCACCACCAAAAAACTTTAGTCAGTGTCTTCTTTCCACACATATTATCCTCTCTCTTAGTGGCAGCTCTATTCACTCTTTTCTCCTTTAAAATCACTAAGCCTAATTCACAGACTTGAAACTCACTCATAGTAATTTATGCCTGATTGATTGTATTAGTTATCTATTGCTGTGTAATGAATTACCACAAATTTAACAGTGTGAAACAATACTCATTTATTATCTCACAGTTTCTGGTCACCAGGCTTAACTAGGTCCTCTGTTTGGGGTCTCACAAGGCTGCAAACATTATGCTGGCTGGGCTGCATTCTTATCTGGGGAAGAATCTGCTTCTAAGTTCACTCAGTTTATTGGTAGAATTCATTTCATTGTAGCTATAGGATTAAGAGCTTCAGGTTTTTGGAGTTCCCACTGTGGCACAGTGGGTTAAGAATCTGACTGCAGTGGCTCGGGTTGCTGCAAAGGTATGGGTTCAATCTTCAGCCTGGTACAGTGGGTTAAAGAATCCAATGTTGCTGCAGCTACATCTTAAGTTGCAGCTATGGCTTAGATTCAGTCCCTAGCCTGGGCACTTCCATGTGTTGTGGGTGCTGCAATTAAAAAGAGCTTTGATTTTTTCTTTTTTTTTTTGGCCATTGGTCAGTGACTGTCTCAGTTTCTGAAACCACCTACTGTTTCTGGTTATGTGGATATCTGCCACAGGACTGCATGTCAGCTAGCAAGATGGTGTCTTATGTAAGGTAACGTGATCATTGCAGTGACATCCATTCATCCTTGCCAAATTCTATTGGTCAGAAGAAAGTCATAGGTGCTACCTATACTCACTGGAAGGGAATCACACAAAGGTATGAACAACAGGAGGCGAGGACACTGGAGATCATCACAGATCTGCCTAGTGCAGAAAAATGATGACTTTAAGAGGATAACTTTCTAACGCATATGCATTTTTAAACAAAGGATTAAATTAGAAGAGTAATCACTTAGGACAATGAACAGCAAGAACATTTGAAAAAAAGAGATCAGCGACAAATCTGCCTGATTTCCGTGAAACCTAGTTTTCTGTTGATAGCATAAGCCTGTACAATATGCTAGAAGCTTTATTCCACAGCAATGATTTACTGTTATGTACTCACACAGACAATCAATGGGATCTTGGGCAAACTCTATTACCTTTCTACTTCTTAGTTTATTGATCCCTAAAATTAATAATGATCACATTTTATTGGCAAGTTTGCTATTTAGATTAATAGCCTTAGAGATAAAAAGAACCCATATACGATGTTGCTCCTTCCTATCTAATACTATGCCAGTTCCTCCAGCAAATGAAATCTAATCTAATCTAAATTTACTTTTGAGGTTCCAAGCAACCAAGACAAAAAGGAGAAATTATGTATCTTTCAAAAAACAAAAAGTAGGAGTTCCCATTGTGGTGCAGTGGAAACGAATCCGACTAGGAACCATGAGGTTGCATGTTCAATCCCTGGCCTTGCTCAGTGGGTTAAGGACCTGGCATTGCTGTGAGCTGTGGTGTGGGTCGCAGACATGGCTCGGATCTGGTGGTGTTGTGGTATAGGCTGGCAGCTACAGCTCCGATGAGACCCCTAGCCTGGGAACCTCCACATGCTGCGGGTGCAGTCCTAAGAAAAAATACAAAATACAAAAAAAAAAAAAAAAAAAAAAAAAAAAACCTTAAAAAAAGGTCTTTCTTTTTATGTGAAAAGCAGCTCAAAAATATCTTTTTTAGAATTTGAAATATTTCAATAAAATTTGCAAAAAATGTTATTTTTGCAAAATTTTAGACATCACAGATGGACATTTCCTTTGACCACTACCCTCAGTCCTCACTTTGATCTGAGCAGTAACTACTTTTACTGATTTTTTTTTTGGGGGGGGTATTTATTTCAAAACTTTTACTATTTAGTTATACAAGTGTCGTAGATATTTTTATTTCAAATGTTTCTTCTATATATATATAATATATTTTACATAATATTCCTTAACTTGATTTTTACATTCAGCAAATACCCTGGAGTTTTATCCAAGTTAGTAAATATGGAGGAATATCACTCTTCTGAACTGTTTCATAATATTTACAAATTCTGTAAATAATGCTTGAATGAACACCCTTGAATATGTCTCAATATGCAGGTATAAAAAAGTTTTTCTTAAGTAAAATAAAAGAAGTTGATGCAACATAAGCTAAAGACATTTTTATTTTTAATATATATTGCCAAAATGACCATTTATACTCCCCTCAGGGTGAAATATTTGCTGTGGTTAAATAAGATAATATGAGCAAGGTGTCTAGCACAGCCCTTAACACACATTAAAGTGCTCAGGAAATGTTAGATCATACTATCACAGCAAGTTATTTTTCTAGTAGTTTGACTTGATGGGAGGACAGAATTTGAAAGAATATCTAGGATAGTTTGGTAAGATTCACAAAATTTATTCGTGCGAATGTGAAACTCAAATGAGCAAAGTGATGAGGACAAACTATACTTCACAATTTTGCTTAAGGCCAATTCACTGTGTACTTAGAACTTATATATATATATATTGAAATTATTAACATATCTAGGATAAGAATATTACCCCATTGTACTCATATTGGTGAAGACCAGTATTCAAGCCCTAAATATCCCTCATTAGAGAGTTTCATGTGAATTAAAGTATTTTCATAAATTGTACACATTTTGGATTCTAACAGACCTAAAATTTTATTTAAATTAATAATCATGACCATATAAATTGAACCTGACTTAAAATGTCGCATACCAGCTCTAGAACATTGTTCACGCAAAATAAATTACTAAGATAAAGTCTAAGTTATCAAGCTAAAGAACAAATGACAAGATTTCTCTTTTAAAACCTACTAAATTGATTCAAAAGAATTTAATTGTATTTCTAATGAGTAGAGTTGATAAATATAGAAATGGGGGCCAAAAAAAAAAGTTTTTATGATATGCGGAATCAATAGTGTTAAGCATTGCACAAGACTATGATGTAAAATATGTTCTGTGTATTCTGTACTGTTTTATTCATTTTGGCTTTGTCTTATTAATCATCTTTATTTAAAAATATGTATATATGAGTATAGAAAACAGTTGACCAAAATCAAAGGGACTGTAGTGAAAATTTAATCTTACTGCCCCCATTAAAATCTCCTCAAACTCCCTCTATAGAGGTAACTGGTATTGCCAATCTTGTCTGTATCCTTCCAGAAATATTGTTTATATAAGCATATTTGTTTTTGTAGATGCATTTTTCCCAAGTATGGGAGGATTAAATAAACACAGATTTTCATTTGTATTTAATAATATAGCTTAAATATGATTTCATATCAGTACACAATTTTACATTACCATACAATATCCCACTCTATGAAGACAGCATTCTGCATTGAATCAGTTCTACAATGATAAACATTTAAGCTGCTTCCAGTCTTCTGTTATTAAACTGCCATGAACTACTTTGTGTACATACTTTTGCACAATGTTCCACTGTCTCTAAAGACCATTTATTTATTAAAGTAGAGTTTGAGGGTCAAAGGAAATGTCTTTATGATTTTGACAAATGTTGCAATTAGCAATGATGGTTGAGAATTTATAGTCTCATATAAATTTCATTAAACTTTCTCTTTCCCCAAAGTCTCCAAATTATGATTTTTCAAGTAATTGCTTTGTTTATCCAATAGATGAAAAATGGGTCAGTTTTAATTTACAGTGATTTCATTTTTGCTTGCCATTTATTTTTTTGTGTACTACCAGTTTGTGTTCTTTGTCCATTTTTCTCTCGGGTTGATTTTCTTTTTCTCATTGATTATATGAATTTTTCATATATTAGAGAAAGTAGTTTTTGGAGTTCCTTGGTGGCATAGTAGAATATGGATTTAGTATTGTCACTGCTATGGCTTGTGTAACTGCTGTGGTGTAGATTTGGTCTCTGGCCTAAGACTTCCTCATGCCACAGGCACGGTCAAAATTGAGAAAGCAGTTTTTCCTTTGGTTGCAAGTATTTTTTCCCAGGGAATATTTTTTTAAATGTTGGTTGCAAATATTTCTTCTCTAGCTTTTGAGGTTTACCTCTTGCTGAGAAAGGTCCTCCTCACTCCTGAGATACGAAAAAATATATATATTTTTCTTAAAAAATTATTTCATGGAGTTTTTCAGTTTAAGTGCATATATTTGAGCAAAATAATATCCTTGATTCTTTTTATTTTTTAAATTTTATAACTTTCATTTTTTTTTTAATTTTATGGCCACGCCTGAGGCATATGGAAGTTCCAGGGCCAGGGATAGAATCCAAGCTGCACCTGCAACCTACAACACACCATGGTAATACAGATCCTTTAACCCACTACACCAGGCTTGCACCTCCACGGCAACCTGAGTTACTGCACTCAGATTCTTAACCCACGGGGCCACAGCAGGAACTCCATAACTTTCAGTTTTTAATCTTTAATTTTTCCTTTTTCCATAGGTTTCTTTTATTGTATTTTTTTCCTTCCTGAAATAAATGCCTAATTAATTTATTTAGAGTCTTTTAAGTTTCAAATGACATAGTATTTTTAAAAATATATTTAGGTATTTGCTCCTTCTCCATTTATTATTTTTATTGAGTTATAATTGACATACAATATTATGGTAGTATCAGGTGCACAACATAATGATTTGATATTTTTTACATTGCAAAGCGATCACCGCAATAAGCCTAGTTACCATCTGTCACTGTACAAAGCCACCACAGTATTATTGACTATATTTTCTGTGCTGCAAAATAAATTCTCAGGACTTAATTATTTATAACTGGAAGTTTGTACCTCTTAATCACCATCACCTATTCTGTCCATCTCCCTAATTCCCCTCCTCTCTGGCAACCACTAGTTTTTTCCCTGTACCTATGAGTCTGTTTCTGTTTTATCTTATTTGTTTTTAAGGTTCCGCATATAAGTAAGATCCAAAGTTATTTGGCCTTCTCTAACTTATTTCACTGAGCATAATACCCTCTAAGCATATTCATGTTGTTGCAAATGTCAAGATTACTTTACTTTGTTATGGCTGACTAAGATTCCATGCTATATACATACACATAAACACACACACACACACACACACACACACATACACAAATAACACACATATACAAATAACATCTTTATTCATCTTTCAGTGAACACTTAGGTTGCTTCCACATCTTGGCTACTGTAAATAATGTTACAACAAGCATAGGGGTTCATACATCTTTTCAAATTAGTATTTTTATTTTCTTTGGGTAAATACCCAGAGGTGGAATTGCTGAATTGTATGGTAGTTCAGTTTTTTAAATTTTTTGAGGACCCTCCATACTGTTTTCCATATGGCTGCTCCAGTTTACACTCTCACCAACAATGCATTAGCATTCTCTTTGTTCCACAGCCTTGCCAATACTTGCTATTTTTTTGTGTGTTTTATTAACACCCCTTCAAACAGGTATGAGATGGTATATTACTGTGGTTTTGTCTTGTATTTCCCTGATGATTAGCAATACTGGACACCTTTTCATGTGTCTGTTGGCCATCTGAATGTCGTCTTTGGGAAAAATGTTTATTCAGGTCCTCTGCCCATTTTTAATTGAGTAGTTTGTTCATTTGGTTTTTTGATATTAAGTCATATGAGCTTTTTAAGCATTTTAGATGTCAAGCTCTTATCAGATATATCATCTGCAAATATCTTCTCCCACTCAGTGGGTTGTCTTTTTGTTTCGTTGATAGTTACCTTTGCTGTGCAGCTTTTTAGATTGATACAGTCTCATTTGTTTATTTTTGCTTTTGTTTCTCTTGCCTGAGGAGACATAGCCAAAAAAAAGTTAAGATCTATGTCAAATACCTCACAATGTATATTTTCTTCTTTGACAATTATGGTTTCAGGTCTTATGTTTAAGTTTTTAATCAGTTTGTAGCTTATTTTTATATATGGTTTAAGAAAATTGTCAGGTTTCATTCTTTACACCATTTATTTAAGAGATTGTCTCTTCTCTGTATAACCTTGCCTCCTTTGTCATAGATTAATTGACCATATGATAAGTTTATTTCTGGGCTCTCTATTCTGTTCCATTGATTTATGTGTCTGTTTTTGTGCCAATACTTTTTGATTACTGTAATTTTCTAGTGGTTTGATATCAGGGAATATGATATGTCCAGCTTTGTTCTTCTTTCTCAAGATAACTTTAGCTATTTGAGGTCATTTTGCGGTGTCATACAAATTTCAAGATTATTTGATCCGTGGAAAATTTCAGAGTATTTTGATAGGAATTGCATTGAATCTGTACATTGCTTTGTGTAGTATGAACATTTTAGCAGTATTAATCCTTTCAACCTATAAACACAATGTATCTTTTATTTCATTGTGTTATCTTTAATTTCTTTCATCAATATCTTACAGTTTTCAGAGTACAAGTATCTTACCTCTGATTCACTTCATTTGAAACCCTCTGTGCTTCCTAAACCTAGATGTTTATTTCCTTCCCCAGATTATGGAAGTTTTCAGCCATTATTTTTTCAAATAATTTTTCTAGCCCTTTCTCTCTCTTCTTCTTCTGGGATCCTATAATGTGAATGATATTCTGCTTGATGTTGTCCTACAGATCCCTAAGGTAGTTTCACTTCTTTTTTTTTTTATTTCTTTATATATATATTTTTTCTACTGCACAGTATGGTGACCCAGTTACACATACATGTATACATTCTTTTTTCTTACATTACGTGTTCCATCATAATTGACTAGACAGATTTCCCAGTGCTACACAGCAGGATCCCATTGCTACTTCTTTTCATTCTTTCTTAATTTCATTATTCTGTCTTGGTGAACTCCATTGTTTGTTTTCCAGCTCACTGATTCATTCTTCTACCTCATATTTTTAATATTCTTGTTAATATTTTGTGTTCACCCACTCTTCTTTCAAGATCAGTGTGCTTTTTTACCATTATTTAGAACTTTTTTTTTTCCAGGTAGGTTATTTATCTGTTTCCTTAAGGTCTTTTTCTGGGTATTTTCCTTGTTCTTCAGTTTGGAACTTAATTCATTGTCTCCTCATTTTGCTTTTCTCTCTATGTTTGCCTAAATACATTAGGCCAAAAGGCTACCTCCCTCAGTCTTGACGGAGGGGTCTTGTGGTGTAGTTGTTCTGTGTGGCACAGATATGTAATCTCTCCTGGCCACCAGAGCCCAGCATTCTATGGGCCATCCCTTGTGTGGACTACATGAGCTCCCAGCTGTAATAGGACCATGGATGCTGCCCAGAGAGGACAGGACTCAGGGTATTTAGCTAGCACAGGAATGGCTTGGCCACTGTGTGGAAAGGGCAAGTTTGAGTTATTGCCTGTACCAGCTGCGGTTCAGTAACCATGCCAGGTGGAAAGACTTCAGGGCACATGTCTGGGCTGACCGTGGCTTGGCCGCTGCATGGGGAGGGCATATTCAGGGCTCTTGCTTACCTCCATTATGGTCTAGCTGCTGCACAGGAATATCAGGGCTCGGGGAATTTGCCTGCCTAGTCTGGTTGTAGCTTGGCCACTGCACAAGGAGTGTGCTCACTGAGCCTAGTTGCCACTGGTCATTGCACTAGGAGAATGGGGCTTGGAATGCTCACCTATTCTAGTTGCAGCTTGGTCCCTGCACAGGGTGGGTGGGACTCAGCTTGCTTGCCTGGGCAAATTGTGGCTTGAGTGCTTTCAGGGGTAGTGGGATGCAGAGTGCGCACCCAGCCTGGTTATAGTGGGGTGGAAGAGCATGCTCTCAGGTGTAGCAGGTAGAGAGGGCACCAAAAATGACACCCATAGGCTCCGTCACCAGCAAATCCCTGTAGACTTCTGTTTCTTCTGCAGCTGCTTTAAAATTATTAAGTAGGTCTCCATCACTTATAGTTTCTGTGCTTTTTAACAATTGCCTTTGTACTGGATCTCAGAGAGAGTGCATTTTTGCAGGAGTCTTTTAAGAGCAGGTTCACCATTCCTTGCAGTCCTATGGTTTTCTTGGTCATAAGCCCCATTAATTTTCCAAACTAGATATTTTGGAAGCTTGCTTTCCAGTGAGAGTCCCCAGCTCAGGATGCCTGATGTGGGACACAATCCCTTCACTCCTTGAGTTGGAGTTTTGCATTTGGGGGGTCCCTCCTGGTTGTGGGATAACCACATCTGGGGTGGTGTCCCCGGTGAGGATGTGTCTCTCCCTCTCCTACCCTTCTACAAGTGTCTCTTTTGACTTTCATTGTGGAGGTGCTGTCCATTTCGTTTCCATGTCCATTTCAAAGGGAAAAATTATTCCACATGTAGCTGTAAATCTGTTGTGTATGTAAGAGAAGGTGACTTCAAAGTCTTCCAATACCACCAGCTTGCACACCTTGTTTCTTCTCCATTTATTTTAAGACATAATCGAAACAGAATTAACTTCTAAAGGTATTTAATATACATTCCTGTTAGAAAAGCATATGGAAATATCTTGGCCAATTATACTGGACTATCCATACAAAAATTAAAGCAAAGAAAATTCATAAGAGAGGAAAAGGAGATTTAGTATACTATTCTGTTATACTGATTCTATCACAACACATCATTTTCAATAACAGCATAATTGGCAGGAAAACTAAAGCTGAAATATTCTCCAGACTTTAGTTATAGTTTCACGCATTTAAAAATTATTTTATAAAAAATATTTAGATAGTTTTAATTGTAGCATAATGAAATCATATTTATAATCCAAACTAACCATAGCTGCTTATTTTCAAAAGTTAATCAGGAAACCAGAATTTCAAACCCTTATTAGTCCTTCTGTACTAACTAAAGGATAGGCCTTAGAGCTGGCAGTACTCTCTTTAGAAAACATAGGGTCTTGGCTATGAATAATTGCTTCTGGAACGGCACAGTGAGTTGAGAGAGAGTTAAATTTGTCTGGAAATGGGGTTGAGGAGGATGCTGACTAGAAGGAAAGCAAACCCAGAAAAGTAAAAATTATGTGACGGATTTTGAGAGCCAAAGTGGGGTGGAGCAAAAATGACAGGAATTTAAAGTCTGCATATTAAAGCATTTTACGAAAAATGCTAGTTGCTGAGGAGTCTAAAGAATTTTATGGAAATAAATATTTAAAAATAAATTTAATTGGCCTGTTTTGCTTTAATATAAAATCCTTCTATGGCCAGGAATCTTCAGCTGTGCTTGCCATATACACTGATATTGTGTGTGTGTGTGTGTGTGTGTGTGTGTGTGTGTAGTTTGCAGAATGTGGAAAAAGAAAGTTAATTGAGTTTTGCTCTAAAGTAAAAGCTCAAATAAAAGGTAGACTCAAGGCCTAGAGTCAGTAAGAATCCTGTCTAAAGCTTAGTCAATCTAAGAGGACTCTTAAACGATCTTGGTAACTAGAAATCCAGAAAGAGTTTTATTAAAAGACTAAGATTTAAAGAAACTCTGTATAACAAAAGGAGATATATTGAGATTCACTAGAAAACCCAACAGATAGAACACCCTGAGAATCTCTATAGGGAAAAGAGATAGAACCTCATAAAAGAAGCTTTTCCTGGAAAAGCCATGGCCTAACCTCAAATCAAAGCCAGCAAAGGTTGAAAAATGCAATGAGCCATGGGGCAGGTTTGGTGTAATTAATTAAAGGCCACAGAAATAGTTACATGAGCCTCTCAGAGTAGCTGCCCTCAGGTTAAATCTCAAATAGGTTTCTCTATTTAGAAGCAGAAAAGACACAGCATGAATCTTGGTTCTAGAGAAAAAAAGAGGAGTTTCTCAAATAACTTTTCTACTGTGCTCAGGAGACAAATCTTATGTGGACCTGCCAGGCTATCTCTTCACTCAGCCCTTCTCTGCATGACCACACAAGCCAGAATCTTAAAATCGGAATCTGTATTCATGACCATCAGGACACAGATTTTTCTCATGTTGAGGACATTCACTACTGATCAAAGTAATCTTTTAACTATAAATGTGTAAAACTATCCAATGATCACTAAACAGACTAAACACTCAGAAAAAATGGCTGCTGAACAAAACAGTTATTGCAGGAATAGGAGGAGATGCTCAAATTAATTATAATTAGTATCTTCTGAAAGATTCAGAAGGATTTAACATTTATTAGAAATTAACTTGTACTATTTGAAAAGGAGGATAAAATTTTAGCTATTAAAATCAAAGTAATGGGTAGAAGTTACTTGGTAGACAACCTTAAAGATGGCTACCTGTGATCCCTAACATCTTAATTCCTTATCTTTGTTTATGGAATAGAGCATCTAATTGCACATAGAATATAGCAAAGTTGGTGGCTAGAACTTCAAAGATTCAGTTACCAAAAAACTATGGATTCTATTGCTCTCCTTTTGTTATCATGCTTGCTCAGTCAAATGGAAGTCAGTTAGCATACTGTGAGCTAAGGTAAGGAGAGGCCCAGTAGCAATGAACTGAGAAAGTCCTCCAAGGCAGCAGTTGTGAGAAACCAATTCCCTTTGCCCAATAGCCCTGAAAAACTGCATCTTGCCAGTCACATGAGTAAACCTGAAAGGAAATATTCCTTCAAGCAAAACTTCAGCTGAGCTTTCATCTCTGGGCAAGTCTTGATTGTGTGGTCCTATGAGAGACTTTGAAGAGAGGAATGCAATTCAGCCTTAGATGGATTCCAGACACACAAAAACTAGAAGTTATTTTGCTTTCTTAAGCCACCACATTTTGGAAAATTTTTTTATGAAGCAATTGATAAGTCAAAGGACTAGATGGGGAGGTAAGGAGGCAGTTGGGAATTTATTTGAAGATCAAATAGTAGAATAGGGAGTTCCCATCGTGGCACAGTGGTTAACGAATCCGACTAGGAACCATGAGGTCGCGGGTTCGGTCCCTGCCCTTGCTCAGTGGATTAACGATCCGGCGTTGCCGTGAGCTGTGGTGTAGGTTGCAGACGCGGCTCGGATCCGGCGTTGCTGTGGCTCTGGCGTAGGCCGGTGGCTGCAGCTCCGATTGGACCCCTAGCCTGGGAACCTCCATATGCCACGGGAGTGGCCCAAGAAATAGCAACAACAACAAAAAGACAAAAAAAAAAAAAAAAAATAGTAGAATAGCTCCTGCTAAAAATCAAATTAATGGTCTAAAGGTCAAGACAGGAGTTTTCTCAAAATACAAGACAAAAAAATAAGAAAATTGTAAATATATTTTTTGAAAATTAAAATATGTGGAGAATAGATGTAAGAGATGAATGGATAGGAAATAGCTAAAGAAATAATAAGGAAATATAACTTTTAAAATCCTTAATCTGAAGAAAGTTTTGAGCCTTTATATAGAGTCTGTGGATGCTTAAATTATTGTTGAAGAAGACACTTAGTAACATCGTGATGATGTTTGTTACATCTCAAGAACAAATGGAAAGTTCCATAGGCTTAATAGAAAAATACAAATTTCCAGTATTCTAGGAAACATTCAAATATGCCAACAATGTACTTATGGAAAATATTTTAACTCATCCAAATTATATTCAAATCTAAAAGCAAAAGAAATACATATTCAGAAGTTCAAGAAATCAGGAAGCTTAAAATTAATTCTCCTTGATTAATTATTAAAGTATTCTCTCCAAAAAAAAGACTGAATCCAAGAAAGAACAAAAGAACATATTAATAGTAAAATACATGATACATAATTAACTCTAATCTCGATAGATAATTCAGTTATGAAACTTATAAACTTATAAAATGGAAGAGACTTTGGCTTAAAATGGAAGATGGACCAAACATGCTTTGTCTCGCATTTCTCTAGAGAACTCACTAAAATTATAATAAATAAATATAAAAGGCATCATCAGTACAGAAGGAAAAAATAGTGAAAATGGGTATCTACATATTGGAGATTTTAACAAAATTTTTAAAGGATGAAAGAAAATAAAGGAATAGAATCTGATTTATATCAGCAGAGAAATACACAGGCTAGAGTACATGTTGTGGAGGCTATGAGAAGAAAAGAACTTATAGCAGTAGCCTTGCAAAGTCCCACATTTCAGAACTCAGAAATTCTGTATAGAAGAAGTCTAAAACAGGCTGACATGAGGAGAGACAGGCCAAAATCATAGAGGCTCATTTAAAAGTCAGTATACAACACAGTCTAACACTCCCACTACAGCCTGCTATTACCCTGGCTCCCTCTTTAAGTACAAAATCAGAGGTTTCTTTTTAGGGGAAATTGACTAGCAAAGACCCGGGACTCTAAGAAAACTTGAAAATTAGAGAATAAGTATAAGTACATATACCATATGCAATTAGATTTCAACTTTTCTATCATGTACAAAATGCCAGCAACTGGGCACTTACATCACAGAGGCAGATCGATTATTGATTTTCCCCCTCCCCATTTGAATAACCTTAGGAAAAAGCAATTTAACATAAATATATTTGATTATTCTGTAGAAAATGAACAATTTCTAGCCTCAACATCCTAAAGGTGAGTCCATAAACAGAAAAATACCAATTGTGTGCATTGAGGTTCCGATTAGCTTTTCAGTGTGTGCTCTTAGATGTGATTTTCTTTCCTGTTAACAACAACAACAACAACAACAACAAAAACTATCAATTCCTAAATTTGCCCAGAATTCTACAGCAAACATCAAAAACTTTTGGAACATTGCAACCAAACCACTAAAAAAAGCAATAGGATTTATAAAAATGAAAACAATTCACATTTGCATGTGATATGATTGTTTTTCTATTAACTTCCAATTAGTCACCAAAATAGCTATTAAGATATAGACCGTATAGTAGGGAAGTTGAATTAAAATGGAACAAGCTAAATAAACTGATATATAGCTATATGCTAGAAATAATCAAGTAGAAAATATTTTTTAAAAATTACCACCACCTATTGCTATGTAACTATTAAAAATAAAAACATCATTTTAAGAATAAACAAGCTAGAGAATATGGATAGTAGAATAGGTATTGGTGGTTTGAGGATGAAAAACAAGATGTGAATGACCTCCTAAAGGACTAGGAGATGAATGGACCAGGTAGATACATTATGATTGTGTAGCATCCTTAAGAGCCCACCAAGCATTATGCTGATAAATTTAAAATGAGACCTATCAGCACAGTTTAGTGCTTTTAAGTAGCCATATTTATTTGCAATGATGCAGGGGTAGAGTTGGCAGATATTTGGATTTACCAACCTGTGGTTTTGTCAAGCAAATTTTAAAACTGAGAGAAAGAGCAGCATAATAAAGAATACTTTTAGAGGTTCCTTTACAGTGCAGCATATTAGGGACCCCGTATTGTCACTGTAGTGGCTTGGGTGGCTGCTGTGGGACAGATTTCTTCCCTGGATCAGGAACTTCCACATGCTGCAAGTGCAGCAAAAAAAAGAAAAGAAAAAAGAAAATCAAACAAGTGAATAAAATGATAGGGCACAGAATTGAAGCTGGATAGGCAGAGAAGAAAAGACATCAAGAAATACATTGGATAATAGAGAAGAGGTGGTAAGACAAATAATTTGGAGGTCTCATTTGAGTAAAGAGATTATTGAAATTGGGATAATAGAAGAGTGAGTTGATATCACTTATACCTGGAATCTAATATATAGCACAAAAACATCTTTCCACAAAAAAGAAACTCATGGACTTGGAAAACAGACTTGTTGCCAAGGGCAAGGGAGAGGGAGTGGGATGGACTGGTTAATAGATGCAAACTATTGTATTTGGTGTGAATAAGCAATGAGATCCTGCTGTATATCACTGGGAACTATATCTAGTCACTTGTGATGGAACATGATGGAGGATAATGTGAGAAAAAGAATGTATGTATGTATGTATGTATGTATGTATGTATGTGTGTGTGACTGGGTCACTTTGCTAACAGTAGAAAATTGACAGAATACTGTAAACCAACTACAATGGAAAAAATAAAAATAATTTAAAAAATGAATCACTTTAACCTGTTTCTAAAAAAAAAAGAAGAGTGAGTTTAAAACTGAGATTACACACAAAGTCAAAGTTATGGATCAGCTGAAATTTTTGGTAATGAAAAGATCTGGATGTAACCATGAAGTAGTGACTTGAGTAGAGTAGTGAACAAATTAGAAAACAGGAGATCAAATAACTGAGAAATGTTGCTATTGCAAAAGTCACCTGTGTACATCGTGAAATCAATAAGGATTATGATAGGTCAACTGATGGAGAGGAGTAATATATGTAAAGAGAGTGGAGGTGACCAGGTAGGCAAAGTACACCAACAAATGAGGAATAAAGGATAATGTGATCTAAAAGCCTTGAGATTTTAAGCTGAAGTTTTCTGAGGAAGAAAGAGGACGAGAGCTCTGGAAATGTCAAGGGATCACTGACAAGATGTATAGATTCAGTGATAGAAGGGGTAGACAAAAAACAGATGGACGTAAACAACTACCACTTACAAGGTGCAAGGAAAGAAATACTCCAAGAAAGATCCAGATTTGTGTTGGAGCAAGAAGAGAGAGGGAACAACCAAAGCAAAGATAGTTCCTGTAACATTTTCCTGAGCAGACTAGGAGCTTGGCTCTGCTTGACCTTTCTTAGTTCTTAAGCTGCATTCACCAAACTTCCAATTTGAGCACTTTCCACAAACCTTCTTATAAATCCCTTCTCAGCTTAAATAAACCAAATTAAGCTTCTGATATTTTCAGCCAAGAATACAGCTAGTACCCTTCGATATGAACAAGATCTAGCTGGCTTCTAAACTGTCTAGTTTTATTGAAGAGTCTCACTCTGGCCCAAGGAAAGGCAGTGTGCATTCTTATTTTTAGAGATCATGGATATTTTCCTTCACAGCATTCTGATAGAGTTTACCAATACTCTAATATTCTCTTCTACCCCAAGCAACAGGTACGGCATTCATGTTTGGCAGTTATTTCTTAAAAGGAGTAATTCTTGGATGGTATTTTGTCTATAAAAAACAGAATTCAGTGAAAACTCCACATATTATAAATTTTTATAATACTATTAACAAACAGGCCTGCTGGTGATTACAGCTGAGAAGTAGGACTTAGTTCTTCCTTTTTTTCCTACTTGGTAGTTTTCTTAAATTCTACTCTTTTAAGGAAAAGAAATTTAACCTTAATCATCATTGTTTCTGTCACCACACATTGAACTAATTTAAACTAAGAAGAATAAATGGAAAATCTAAGCACAAAATATAATTTTTCAAAATAAGAACTTTGCTTGGACCAATATTTTGATTCACATGTGACATTTCTTACTTCAAACTAAATCATCAAATGATGCACAAAACTTGAATCTTGTGGTTTTTCAATTGGTTAGCACAATCTGTTATCCCAAATTAAATTTCTAAAGGAGTGTGTCTTTGGATATTATATACTTCATAGCTGTCAGGGACACTATCTAATTAGCTATTTATATGCAAAGCAGAGAAAAGGATAATTAGAGACATGGATTATGCAGAGGCAATCACACTGACAGAGGGCAAAAGAAACTGCGAACATATTGAATCAAATTTGTATATATATTTCTACAGTTTATCATGTTTCATTTGTATTGTATTACATTTATGCATCATTTAACATGTTATAAATGAAGTAATATCCTGATCTATTGATTGATAAACTAAATATAAATCTTATAAGCTATCTATTGGACTATAAAGATAATAAGCCTCAGTGAATGAAAAAGAAAAAAGTCCTATATATGGAAAATGTCTTTCTTAGTTCCAACCTCCAGTACTCTTCTCTTGGGGGAGGGGGGTGAGGAATGAGCATAGTTAGCTTTATGTCACTAATAGCATAGTCAAAAAAGAGAAACACTGGCTAGTTGAACCTGTTCCTGTTTTCTATTGGTGCATAAGAAAGCATCCCAAATACGTTTGAAATAAAGAGACAAGTATTTTATTTTGTTTTCAACTGTGTGGGTCAGGAATTTGACAAGGGCTTAGAGAAGATAACTTTTCTCTTCTCCAAGATAAGTAGGACCTCAGCTGGCATGACTTAAGTGACTGAAGGTTTCTGGGAGAGTGTGATTAGTGTCACATTTCTGGAGCTTTAGTTCTGGCTGTCAAGTAGTTCTTGTTATCCTTCTCCATATTGTATATACTGTAGATGGTATGTCTAGGGCGGCTTCTTCACTCATGTGACTTAATTATCTAGGATGGTTGAACAGCTGGATTGGATGGACATCTCTCTCTTGCTCTTTTTTTCCCCCCATTCAGCCTCTTCCATGACTGACTTGGGCTTCTTCCTAGCACCATAATCTTAGGGTAGCAATTTTATGTAATGGCTTGCTTCTTCAAGACTGTATATTTCCAAGACAGAGTATGGGGCAGCTGCTGGTATTTTAGGGCCTGGACTAGGTAAATTCTACCATATTTTATTGGTCAAAATATGCCAAGATTCAAGGGAAGGGGATATATCTTCTCTCTCAATGAAGAGTGTAAAATAATTTGTAACCATCTTTAAGCAGCTAAATAACCTTATATCCACCATGATGAGGTAGCAGAATGTGGACGATCTTAACAGAATTGTGACATGATTTTTCACAGGTGATGCTGAACCCAAGTTCACATGCCTAATGCACAAGGAGGCCAAACAAACCAAAATGTCTGACTTCGGAGCAGAGAGATTTTTATCATAAGGGCCAAACAAGGAGAATGAGCAGATAGTGTTCAAAAGCCCCAAACTCCCTGATGGATTTCAGGGAAGAGTTTTTAAAGGCAAATTTGGGGAAGTGCTGCAGGTTGTGTGATGTTCTTCTGATTGGTTAGTGGGGAGGTAACAGGATGGTGTTCCAGGAATCTCAATCATCAATTTCTGGTTCCAATCAGTCTAGGAGCTACATGCTCATAGTCATCATGTAATCAACTTATTCCATATGGTGGGGGTTTTAGTATATGTGAAACAACCCAGGAATATGCATCAGACATTGCTATCTATGTCTTTCAGGGAGGAACTAAAGATTCTGTGAGTGCTATATGGCTGATATATTATTCAAATTGTTACCAATTCCCTGGTCCAACTGTTCTGAGTATATTTATCTCAAAATCTGCCTAAGCCCCATAGAAATGATGGTAATGTCCAAAAGGAAACACACTTATAAAAGTGCAGATAGGGGAAGAAAGATCATCAGAGGAACAGATAAGTTGATGTACTTCCTAAATAGGGAAGGTGCCTGACATCATATTGATAGGTAAACTGAACAGAAATAAAATCAGTGCATAGTATATAAAAAGAATGACACAGGTAGAGTCTGTAGAGGGCCTCCATGCTTGCAGAAGAAAGAAAAGGAAAACCAGAACAACCATGGGGCAGAGCCTGAGTGTTGATACTCCTTTCTTGAATGAATGGGTGTATGTTTGTCTCCAGGACAAACTCAAGAACCCCTCTTTAAAGAAGTTGAGTTTACAAATCATCCAGGTAACATGCAATCCGGATAAGACTCTTGTATGGCCTGGAGTGGACTGGGGATATAATCCTGGAGTACACTGGCTAGCCCCAAATGGAACTTAATGGATATGTGGAAGTAACCTGTGGTCTGGGCCACCCCAGAAATGGGTAGAGCACTGCACACTGGGATTGGATTTTGCCCATGGCAACATTATGAAAATTCTGAGCCGACCACCAGTCAACCTTCCCTATTTACATGTTATATGGGCCAGATCAGTGTTCCACTGTTATAATTACTTAGCAGTGATATTCATGCCTTCATTAGGAACCACTGACATAATGCTGAGGGTGAAAGCCTTAACTAATTTTACTCTACATGCTCTTAATGGTACTGCAGAAGCTATTTCTACCCTGAATATGGAACTATAGCAAACAAGAAAAGTAATGTTACAAAGCCGAATGGCCTTAGATATACTCACTGAAGCTCAAAGAGTTACCTGCACTATTATAAAATCTAAATGTTCACAGAATGTGTCTGATTCCCTGTGAGATATCCAGCAGCAGAATCATAAGTTGTCCGATCCAGCAGCAGATCTTAGAGCTGCCCTCTGGAACTGGTTGGTCTCCTCCTCCTGGTGGAAATATTTGCTCACCGTAGTCATCATTGTAATCTTGATCCTTTTATTTGCATCCTGTATAATTAATTGTATTTCTCACTTCATTACATCCTGATTAAAAGCTATCAACCTTCAAATGGTGATAGAAGGCATACCCAGTGTAATATATTGAAGCCCACTCGACTGTCCCATGAGTGGAGACCTAACTACTTTCCCCTAACAATGCCCCTAGTCATCAGGAAGCAGTCAGAGTGGCTGCCACAACTTTTCCCCTGGCAGTTAGAGTCTCCAACTCTAGAGGGGGGATTGAGGCAGAAAAATAACTCAGGTAGTCAGTGTAGGATCATGGTCCTTTATGTATTTTTTTTTTTTTGATATGGCTATTGATTAACATTTGCAGCTTAAGGGCTCCAGGGAGCAACATCTTCACAGGCCTTTTTACTATAGGGAGTGTCCCTATGTCCAGACGGACATTAATTCCTAAACCTCTGTGACTCCGTTTACCAGAAGAAAAGGGCAAAGAAACCATGAGACTTATGGGACATTTCCACCCCAAGACCCCTATTGGACAAGGACTGATATAGGTAACTGGCATTTGGGCAAGGCCAATGGGAGAAAACCACATCTTTCTAGATCTCATGTTGGTAACCCCCAACATGGGATTTAAGGGATAAAAACCCTATAGGGCAATAGAGAAGGGGAACTCTTTTCCCCCTCCCAGCTGTCCTGGGAGCTGTTTGCTTTCCCATAATAAAGACTTGCAAAAAAAATTAAAATTTTAAAAAATAAATTTAAAAAATTGACTAATCTATTTAGCAGCATTGAGTAGCAATACAGGATTAACCTTGCCCAAAGGAAATATGGCACTTTACCCCTAGCTACTGGGAGATAACCAGTAAGACATTAAATATCCTGCTTGATAAAAGCATATTTGTTTACCTGGGGACTGTGAGGTACTCCATATGGTTTCTACTAATAATATGATTTCTAGTGGGGGTCTTGGGCCATGCAGTATCAGCTTGAACTCTGGAGAAACTGGAAGCTAAGGTCAATCAGGTGGAAGGTCATCCATGTCTTTATGGATGACTCCCAATAAAACCTCAAGGTTCAGGTGAGCTGCTTGTGTTCATACCATGCATATTGTCACACACTGTTGCTGGGAGACATAGTGTTGCCCACATGACTCCACTGGCAGAGGTCAAGTGTAAGCTCCAGCCTGGTCTCTCATGGATTCTACCCTAAATGCCTTTTCCCATTGCTGATTTCAATCTGTATTCTTTCACTATAAATAATAACTGTGAGTGTAATAGCTTTGCTTAGCTTTGAGTCTTTTAAGTAAATCATTGAACCTGAGGGTGGACGTGGGGACCTCCTGAACTCATAGTTCTTATTGAAAGGATTTGTCCTCAGGGGATGGTCCTCCTCATTTTAGCATTTAGGCAGATACTTAAACTGCTTGCTTTCTCTCTATCTAGCTTTGAAATGAAATTAACCAAAAATAAACAGAATTTACAATAATCCCTCCTACTCAAGGAAGAGTTTACTACTGATAAATTAAGAATTAAAGAACTTAAAAATAGCTTATATTTATGCAAATAACTTCTGCAAAGAACCCAACAGAAATGGTAATTACTATTGTGGAGTGAAATGAGAGCCATGGAATATAGGAAAAAAATTTTACCTTAGCATATTTTAAAAATATTTCTTCCATGGACAAAAATTTTTCTGCTATTTATTGAGTATGTGACTATTCAAAAGAACAACACTTTTCAGTTTCCCTTGTACTGAAATGTGGTCCTATTGCTAGGTTCTTATCAAGGAAATATGCTCAGAAATGTGTGGCATTTGAGAAACCATCAGAAAAGGCATCTAGTGTGTCCTTTTTACCCCTTTTTACTATGTATATTCCTCTTCCCCATTGCCTGAAACAGAAATATGAAAGATGGCTTGGTACCTAAGAATGAGAAACACACACAAGAGAAAGCACACCGAGGAAGTAGCCAGGACCTTCAAGAGCTTAGTGGATCAAAGCTGGCATTGAGCCCTTGACCACATAGTTCCAAACTCTGAAATGAGAGATAAATATCTCTTAACTTTGGTCTAAATCAAAGTTATTTTGAGTTTACTGCATTTAGAATTAATTTTAATGCACATATATTACTTCTATAAAAACAAATTTATGTAGGATTTCCCACTGTGATGCAGCAGGTTAAGAATCCAACTGTACCTGCTTGGGTCACTGTGGAGGCATGGGTCCTATACCGAGCCTAGCGCAGTGGGTCAAAGGATCTGGCACTATCACAGCTCTGACTCAGGTTGCAGGTGCCATTCAGATTCAATCTCTGACCCAGGGAACTTGCCCTAGGTGTGGTCAATTAAAAAACAAATTATGTTCTGCCACTCACTTTACTTTCCTTCTATTTTTTCAAACTCCATACTTCCTTAACATCAGTCTCTTAATAATGAAGTCTTTGATGAAGGACAATGGTTATTTTGAATAAACAGTCTCGTCATCTGGAAAGTGCTTTCAACTTATCTTCCCCTGCATCCTTGGAGTGAAGCAGAAAAAGTGTGCTGCCTTCTAGCATACCATCAGTGTACCTGAGCACCAATATTTTGCCACCTTTAAGAAGAACACAGCTGCAAGATGCTCTTACTCTCAGTAAATCCTTTATTAGTGCAATGAAAATGGAATTTCAACCAACCAGACAACATTAAAAAAGCATTCCTTTTAATCTTGCAGATGTCTGTAACAATTTCTATTCCTTCCCATGTTTACATAATTATTATTATTTTTATTTCCGTGATATCATTAGATAAAAGTATCAGGCAAATGCAAAGTGTTTTTATAGACAGAATCGAATGGGATGCTAAAAGAACCTGACAACGCCCTGGGAGAAAATGGCCAGATGTTTGTCATGCATATTTCTAATCTATGGTCTAGGTTGAGGTAAATGTTACAGAAACAAATAAACAAACCAACAAATAAAAAAAAAATACTACATATTCTTCACATTAACCAAGACAAAATGCCTTAATCTCCAGCTGCCTTTCTCCCATGGTGAAATTATTTCATCCAACTTCATTTCTGCAATTCCCAGCACGAATAAAAAGCCTGTGCCCCTAAGCTAAGTGGGTACCGTTGACATGCTGATTAAGCAATACTGATTAACTATACAGTAAGTCATTTGAATTGCTGTAGCACAGATGGGCAACATTTATTTAATTGTTTAATAACCTGTGGTCTGAGGAAAACTTGCTAATGCACCTACAATTGAGAAACAATAATGCTGTTTCAGGGAAACATGAATTGACTTACCTTTCATGTACAGCAATCATCATTTGGGCAAACTTGTAAAACTTTTTTTTAACTCTTATCAGTCATCACATTATAAGTTTCAAAATGTCCTTATTATTTTGTTTTGAACACTTTAAACTTGGTTCTTACTTATATTTATTTGTCAGTCTCAAAGGGAGCTTATTATATATTCTGGGTTGATCAAAAATATTTTAAGAAATGTAAAATACTCTTCATAACCAATTGAAGTTATATTTATTACAGCATATTTTATCATTCAGCCCTAGGATTCACTTCTTTTTTTTTTTTTTTTTTTTTTTTTTTTTTTTTTTTTTTTTTTTGGTCTTTTGTCTTTTTTTTTTTTTTTTTTTTTTTTTTTTTTTTTTTTTTTTTTTTTTTTTTTTTTGTGGTTGTTGTTGTTGTTGTTGCTATTTCTTGGGCCGCTCTGGCGGCATATGGAGGTTCCCAGGCTAGGGGTCGAATCGGAGCTGTAGCCACCGGCCTACGCCAGAGGCACAGCAACGCAGGATCCGAGCCGCGTCTGCAACCTACACCACAGCTCACGGCAACGCCGGATCGTTAACCCACTGAGCAAGGGCAGGGACCGAACCCGCAACCTCATGGTTCCTAGTCGGATTCGTTAACCACTGCGCCACGACGGGAACTCCAGGATTCACTTCTAATTCAAGAACTTGAATAAGGACCCTTCACTCTACTTTTGCCATCTGGCAAAGTAAAACTATGATTTAAAGCCCATCTCAAAGATCACTGAAGTTTAGGACTTCCCTGATGGCTCAGCAGGTTAGGAATTGTCACTACTGTGACTCAGGTCACTGCTGTGGTGCAGGTTTGATCCTAGGCCCAGAAACTTCCACATGCCATGGACATGGCCAAGAAAAAATATCGCTGAAGTTTAATTTCAACAAATATTTCTTGAGTACATATCATACACTGTGCTGATTTCTAACTAGCTGTTCATTTAAAATGATTAAAATATATACAAAGTAATATTATAAATGACATAAAGAAGTATCTGTCAGAACAAAGTTTGGATTCAGATTGCCTGGATTTAAATTTTCCCTCTAAGTCTTGAAGCAGCAGAACCATGTGGGCCCCTCCTGCATACAGTCTTTCCATGTTCACCATTTCTTTTTTCTAGAAAATTGGTTTAATTCAACCTTCTTGAACTTCTCTGAGTCTCAAAAGGCAGATTCAAACAATAGCTAATCAAGGAAGGAAGGGGATGCAGAAAAAAGGAGTAACTATCAAGAAAGTATAGTGCAATATTTGGTCTGCTTTCTGATTCCTCCTTAAGGAATATACATAACAGTATCTTCCTGTTTCTGCAGGAACTGAGGGCCCCACCCAAGTAGATGATGGTAACTTCAGGCTGAGCACAAGATTCTTTGCTACCAACCACTTAGCCCTCACTCCACATTTTGCCTATTAAAAACTTCTCACCCTGGAGTTCTATGGTGATACAGTGAGTAAAGGATCTGGTGTTTTCATTGCTGTGGTGGCTGTCACTTCTGTTGGGAGGACTTTATTCCTGGACCAGGAATTATGTATGCCACAGGCATGGCCAAACACACACACACACACACACACACACACACACACACACACACATGCACACAAACAATTTTCCCTCAAAACCCTTAGGGAATTCGGAGTTTTTGAGCACAAGTTTTTCTAAGTTTGTATGCATGACACACAGCGAAGGCAAACAAAACAAACTTAGTTTGGAGCAGAGAAGGGTTTATTTCAGGGCCAAAAAGAACAGTTGGCTCATGCTCAAAAACCGCAAACTCCCCAAGAGTTTAGGGGCAAAGTTTTTATAGGCAAATTTAGGAGTCAGGACTGCAGGGTGTGTAGCTTTCTTCTGATCAGTTGGTGGTAAGATAATAGGATGGTACTCCAGAAATCTTGTGCTCCACCTGAGGTTACCATTCTACACCTGGTAGGGATTTTAGTTTCTGCAGAAAAACTCAGATGTTATTTTGCTTTAATCCCTGAATTATCGTTTCTTGATTTTTTTTTTCCTCATTTGTTTCTGCATTCCCTTACATCCCAAATCAACAACTGTTTGAATCTGCTTTTTTGGTGTTTAGGAAAGTCTAGGAGGCTGATGCCTTTACCCTGCAAATAAGAAACTGGGGACATGGAAAGATTTTTGTATCTAGGAGGGTCCCCCAGTGTCCTGCTTGGTTTCATGTGTAATGTTGGTAAGTACTTTAACTCTTTGTTTAAAATGAAATAGTAATAATACCTGTGATGGGTCACCCTTCAAAAAAAGATGTGTTTAAGTCCTAATCCCCAGTACCTCAGAATGTGACCTTATTTGGAAATATGGTCTTTACTAGGATAAGCAAGTTAAAATGAGGTTATTTGAATGTGTTATAATCCAATATGAGAGGTCTTATTAAAAAAAAGAGAGATTGAAATTTGGACACAGAGATAGTCACACACAGAGGAAGAATGATGCAATGTCATGAAGGAGAACAACATGAGAAGACAGAGATATTGGGCTGATGCAGTTGCAGCCCAAGAAAAGCCAAGGATTGCTGGCCACCACTATGATGAGGTAAAGGGGGATTCTATCTTGAGTCTTAAAGAGAAAATGGCCATGCCAACAACTTGATTTCAGACTGTTAGCCTCCAAAACTATGAGATTGCATTTCAGTTGTTTTATCACCTAGCTGTGGTATATAGTCAGGGCAGCCACAGGAAACAATATATGACCTCTTGGATTTGTGGTTAAAGGATTAAGTAATTAACATATGTAAAGTACTTAGAACAATACTTGCACTATGGTCAGCCCCAGGATTTCTGTTAAATATCCACAGAGCACAAGCTTTATTCAGTGGCCAAAGAATGGAGAAGCATTAACTAAGTTCACAAACATCTCACCCACCTGGTGAGAGGGATTTGATTTTAAAGTATTAACACAAAAGGAGGAGGAGTGAGGCTAATGATGGGGAAGAATATGCATTAGTCAATCAGGGAAGAGACAGGCTTTTTAAGGGAGAGAGGTGCCACTCTTTTTTTTTTTCATCCTTTATTACTCCTTAATGTCAGGTCATGGCTACTGATAGGTATGTCATTTAATATGCTAATGTAGTAATATCAGCACATAGTGAGACTAAGGTCTGTTGGAGGTCAGATCCATCTTCATCTTGGACCCAGCTGGTTTCATCTGGGATTTTTTTGTTGTTATTGGTAGCTTCCTTTCTTATTTCTAGACTCTTTAACTTAAAGATTGATATTAACTCCTGCTAAAGCCTGGGGTTGACAGGTTTTGAGCAAAGACCAGGAGCAGCTCTGTCAAAAGAATTGGGGTCTTAGACTTGTTTAAAAAGCCATCTGTTGGAAGAGAAACAGGGGACACACACACAGTAGGAAAAAAATGAGTACTTTTGGGAATCACCCAACAGAGTCAACCTATGGCTCAATTTCCAGGGAGAATCTAAAAAATGGAAAGCCCCTCTAGACTTACTTTGATATGTCACAAACTGCATAAAGATGGTTGCAGTGGATTTCTAGGGAGAGGGACCTGAGCAACTGTATAGTGTTTCTAATTTTTTGGTTTGCTGTAAAGTGTGCCAGAATATAAGACTACCTGAGAGATTCTGGCCTGGCAGTAAGTATGAAGCAGGCACCATTGTGGCCAACATGTGATGACTGCAGGTCAAGTAGGAACAAAGGCATTTCCACAGATGCCAGTGTAGTTGATGGTGAAAAGGGACTGCTACAGGAACGGGGACCCCATCCAGGGCCTGAGAATGGGCTCTTATCTAACACTAGGAAATAATTTGTCCAAAAAGACACACATGCTGACAAAGAAAAGGCTTTTTTGGGGAGGCACACCAGGATGAAGAGCAGCAGAGTATGGGAACTCAGGATAACTACTCTGCTATGTGGATCACAGCCTCAGGTTTTATGGGAATGGGGTTAGTTTCTACATTGTCTCTAGCCCACAGCCCATACTTGGTCTGGCTCAGAGTCCTTTCTGGTGGTTCATGCACCTCTCAGCCAAGAGGGATTCCAGTGTCAAGGATTCTGGGAGGTAGGTCATCTCCTCCCTCCTATTGGCCCCTCCCAAATTCTCAGTCTTCAGGGAAGCACCATGCTCCATATCAGGGCCTTCGGTTGTGAGACAACTCATGCAAGGGGCTACTATGCTTGTCAAGGTGGGCAGTTTTAGTCAATAGTCCCATAACAGGTCCAGTGCCAGACTTCATACTTTGGTGTCCTATAAGTCCCATGAGACCCTGAACTTCTAACAGAAGAATGAGAGACCTGAAATGCTGGAGATGACTCTAAACTGGGATTAAATTTCTAGCATTTGGTTAAATAGTAGCTGGAAATAGGAAAAATAAGAGAAGTTACATTTCTTACACACTGAACTTGTGGCCTGAGGTTTGTATTAAAGTATGAATGAAACAGTATGCTCCCTGTATTTTCATTATTTGTTCCTTTTGATTTTGTCTACAAAACTCAAAGTAACAAATGAGTAGGAATAAAGTCAGGATATTTTAAGTTGGGATTCAAGCATGGGGAATTAGTCCATTTTTTCCTCTATTATTCTTACTTTAAATCCTAGTGAAACTAGCGGAACTAATGGCCAGTACCCAATTGAGACTTGAACTCAGCCAAAACCCAGATTGGGACTTGAACCCACATGCCAGAACTTGAACCCAGCCTAAACCAAGATTGGAACTTAAACCCACAGTTTTAAATTAAAATCACTCATCAGTGTCTGGAGTCACTGAGGTTTAGGTTCTTCGTGCCTCCACACAGAAGGAATTCAGCAAGAGACAAAGTGATAGGCAAGAAATAAATTTATTGATAGGACACTTGTGAGAGATGCAAGGAGACAGCCAAGGAGGCTCTGCTCTCAGGATCTGGCGGGCTACAGTTTTATCATCCAAGGGCAGTGGGGGTTGGAAAAGACCACCTCTTCCTCTTTCTTGAGTAGTAGCTCCTCCTTAGTATCTGGAAAGGTGTGTATTCAAATCAGCAGAAGCATGGTCCTCAAACTCCTGCCCTTGGTCTGAATCTGAATGCAGGCCTCACCCCATTCCCCACGCAATGACCTGAGACATATCTTGTGCCTCCATTAGTCAAACAAGCCTCCCTTGTTCTGATGGTCCTCTTGAGCAGTTAGTAACTTTCAGTGATCTCTCAATGTCCCCTAGATGTCCCACACTATCTGTGGTTGCTTATTGGGACTTCTACAACTACCTGTACCTACTCCATCTCTATCACTAGAAAAGCTATGACTTTCATCTAGAAAACTATTTTGGGTAGGGACTTGTGAAGAATTTACTTTCTCCAAACTTCCAGGCCTGAAGATGAGGCTCTAGATATGTTTTACTGATGCCTGGTAAATTGGGTCTGTTTTTAAGGGCTTAGCCTCTTTTTCTTGGTTAAAAAATAAGATAAAAGCATTTTTTAATTATGTAGTTTTTTGGGAGTTCCCACCATGGTGCAGCAGAAATGAATCTGACTAGGAACCACAAGGTTGTGGGTTCAATCCTGGGCCTTGCTCAGTGGGTTAAGGATCCGGCGTTGTCGTGAGCTGCAGTATAGATCGCAGACATGGCTGGAATCTGGAGTTGCTGTGGCTGTGGTGTAGACCAGCAGCTACAGCTCCTATTAGACCCCTAGCTTGGGAACTTCCATATGCCAAGGTTGCAGCCCTAAAAAGACAAAAAAAAAAAAAAAAAAAAAAACAAAAAACCTCTATGTAGTTGTTGAAGAAAAAGAGAATGTGCATTTGTGCATTTTCAAAAAAGAGGGTGAGTTTCAGGTAGTTGTGCTAGACAGACCAAGAGCAAGGAAGAAAGTCTTTCCCAATATTTTTTTTTCCTTCTTGATTCTATAAAAAGGAAGGGCCATTAAAACCCTTTAACATAGTTTATCTGAAACACAAACAAACATTCAGGGAGAAAATTGTTGCCTACCTCTGTGATGTCACAACTCAAATCATATAATTCTATTGGCATTATTGATAGTCAAGCTCAGGAAAAATTATCTCCTATAATTAAGGAAAAATATTTATTATGGGTGCATAATCCATATTCTTCACTGAGACTCTACTTTAGCTGCAAAAAGACAGCCACCAGGGGGTCTGGTGAAAGAGACTGACTGCCTGGCTTGATCCTTTCCAATAAAGAAGCTCTAGGGAAGGTGTAGAAGGTTAAAAACTGCTTTCAATCACCAGGGCCTAATCCCAGATTGCCTCTATTCAAATCTACCTTTGTAATTGAAAGTGTAGCTTTAAAAGAATAATGGGGATTTATTCAAAAGTGTTTCTAAAACCCAAAATGCCCTGGTGACCTAGTCAGCATAATATGGTCTAGAACTCTAAATTCATCTGGGCCTGACGATAAGAAGGACTCAAATAGGAGATAAGTCCTGAATAGGAAGATGGAAGGTTTTTTGCAGATGCCAAGAGCACTGGATTCTTAATAGCTTCCATTTAATGTGTAAAAAGTATGATATTTGAGATTTGTGGTGATATTATTCCATCACACACTGTACCATCTTTGATTCTTGGCTGTAACTTAATGCTAATGCATGTTATAAGAATAAAATCATAGCTTCAGTGAAATAAAATCTGCCTCTGATTATTGTTGCATTCTAACCATATTTCACGCACAGACATTCATGCTCCTTATTCTCTTCAGGTGTGTTTGCTTTACCTGACTATTTGTTAATTTAGGATAATTTATGATAACTAGTAAAATTTGCTGAATAAGTGAGACTCATTAGGTCCATTCCTGAATCTCATTCTGTACAGTCAAATAAATTCTTAAGCTGTATGTATGGCCTCACTCTAATTAACTCAAAAGAGTCAATGCAGGAGCTATTTTCCTTCACCATGTCCTAGCATTGAAGTCAGTATGCTCCTGTTTAATATTTTATCTTAGAAACAGGAGTATGTCAGTGCTATTAAAATATATTTCTGTTATTAATTGGAGACTCATTTTATCTATATAATTTTCCTTGTTTTTCACTCAATCAGGGCCATGTTTATGTGTAAAATTTCAGCTTCTTTTCTACATTTTAGCCACCTTTGCCAAAAAATCAAGAAGGAAGAAAACAAGAGTTTTTGACTATTCCCTTTGTGGCAACCTCTGAATTAATTACTTTATATACATTAGTATATATAACCTACTATCAAACCTGCACTCTTCATATGTAATGTTCTCTTACTCTGCTGTATATTACTCTCCCCCAATCCCTTTGGTTACACCCCAGAAAATAATAGAGACCAATATCATAGTTTCTTCGAAATAACTAATTCAAACATTTTCTGCCCCCATCACACTCGCCTATTCTTGTCACTTGTTTATCCCAGTGTTCCCACCAAAATAGTTCTTTGACATTGTGTAGGTTATCAGGAAACCAATTTCTCCATTTTCTCTCTAGTTCAGTGATCCTCAACTGGGGCAATTTTAACCCTAAGAGAGATGTCAGTATCTGGAGACATTTTAATTGTCACCACAGGTAATGTAATATTGTTATCTGGTGGACAGAGAGGCCAGGGAACTGCTAACTATCCTACACAGAACAGCCTCTACAACAAAGTGTTATGCAGTCTCAAGTCACTAGTGTAGTTGAGAAACCCTGCCTTCAATTCGCTGCTCTCTTCATTTTCTTCCTCTTCCATTTTAAACTCAACAATCCATCACATCACTTTTTTGCAAGTATCCTCAATTATTTTAAACATATCTTCCTTTTTTACTATTTGCTTTAAGGATTACTCTATGTTAACAAAATCATAAAACACTTTTTTCTTTTTTTATTAAAATGTAATTGATTTACAATATTGTGCCAACTTCTGCTGTACAGAAAAGTGACCCAGTCATATATTCATATGGAATATAGTATAAATATTCCTTTTCTTATATTATCTTCCATGATGGTCTATCCCGAGAGATTGAATAGAGTTCCCTGGCTTATAGCCTCTCTTTGGAAAACTCCCAATCTTGGGTGGCTTGGTGACTCCCTAAAAAGACCACAAGAAACATTTGTTGGTTGAGCAAAACTAAGCTTATTTAGGTTACTGAAATAAAAATGAATACCCTCTTGACAGAGTATTGTTACCGGATGATGGCCAGCAGTTATCACCTGAAAATCAATATGCAAAGGAGAGAGCACCTTTCCTTTCTACCTCTGCTGATGAACTTACCTCGAACTTCATAGAGACAATACAATTGATCATTTAGGAGATCACCCATTTTTCTCTCCCTCATGTCTCACACCCTTTCTCCTGTCTCTATTCCTGGTCATTCTTGTCTGCTTTCAATTCCTGAAACACGGGATTCTCCTTAATATTGCTTTAAGGTCTTCAAACATACTATTGTCTATTTTTGGAAAAAATAGCTTCTCTCCATTTTTAATCTGACTCAAGCATTTTCATCCTTCAAGTCTCAATTTAATTGCCATTTCCTCAAATAAAATCTTTCCTCACTTCTGGGTGCTAGTATCCCACGTCAATTCTATTCTCTCATAACCTTTTGTGTTATACTTTTTCTTTCAACAATTTTACGTCGTAATTATCTTTGTGTGCTTATGTGTTTAATATGAAGAGTCTTGCATGCTTTATTTAATACAGCAGACTCTAGCATCTATAGTGTCAAATATAGTAAACATTCATTAAATACTTATTAAATGGGTTGAATAACTAAACTTGCTCAGAGTCTGAATAACACCTAGCAATTACCAGAACTAAGAATAAACTCACAATTTATCTGATTCCCTAAATCATGCTGTCTCCTTTATACTACATCACCATTGGAAAGAAATAGTTGAGTTATTTTTTTAAATTTTTGTCTCCCACATTCTCATTTTTTCTCAATCTATTTCTGTCCATACATCAATAGTTATTTAAGTTTTGTGGGGCTTTTTTAAACTGGGTTTTCTGATCTGTTTGAGTCTTGAATATAGGAATTTTTGCTTCTTCAGTCCCATAGTCTTCTGGATACAGCTTCAACATGTACATAAAACTTTTCATTCCATTTTTTTAAATTTATTTTTCAGTTATTAAGTCCTTTTAAACTTTGAATTATATGCCTTTTAAAGGTCTTAACTCCTCTTAGATCTAACAGAACACTATACTACAACTCGTGGCAACCTCGGGATATGACACTCAGCTCTGCCTTTAAGAAAGAACTTGTCATTCAGCTGCAAGAAGGTAGTTGGCTGGCAGCCTTCAGCTATTAATACCTTGAGTAACTGCCTCAGATTTCTTTTTTTTTTTTTTCTTTTTTTGTCTTTTTAGGCCTGCACATGTGGCATATGGAGGTTCTCAGGCTAAGAGTCCAATCAGAGCTATAACTGCTGGTCTACACCACAGCCACAGCAATGCCAGATCCTTAACCCACTGAGCAAGGCCAGAGATTAAACTCAAGTCCTCATGGATACTAGTTGGGTTCATTAACCACTGAGCAATGACAGGAACTCCTGCCTCAGCTTTCAAGTCAAGTCTGAACACTTCCCAGTCAGTACTGGGCCAATAACCAAGTGACATTCCTCCAAAGCTGAACCCCTCTAACACACCATCTTTGTTCTAGAACTGTCCAGTGGATTGGCTGACCCTGTCAGATATATTTGAATCTAAGCCTCTCCCTGCTCAATCTCACTTCTTTTTCCCTTCCCTCTAAAAGTTTTCAAGTCTGCTTGATGATCATGAGGATTTGTCTGCTTAATAAATTTCTTAGAGTCCATCTCAATGTCCACTTTCAGGAGGATTCAAATACAGACTAGTACAGGACTACCTGTCTATGCACATGGGCAAATCATTTTAATCTAATTCACTAAGTATTTTTTGAGCACCTACGTATAAATTGAGTGGGATCAGTATGTTTTAAGGGCTTACAGTGTGCTTATTATGTATGCTAGTTTGGTGAATCTTTACTATGACTTATGAGGTAGCTACTTGTCTCATTTTAGAGGGAGGTAGCTTGAAACTTAAATAGGTTAAGTACTATGTAAATTTCACTCATGAATTCAGTTACAGAGTTCTGGATGAAACAAATCTCTGGAGGCAAATCCTGGACTCTGGCTGTTATGTACAGGGTCTCCCACAGTAAGATAACATGTTAGTTACTATTAATGATACAAGATTTGCAAGATACTCTTTGCCCTGAAGCATTTGTAAGACTTCTGTTCTAAAAAGGTATGATTCTGTGAAATATAAATTAAATGCTTTATTATTGTAGATAAGACCCAGGAGGCTGTAGAAACCCCCATGTTAAACAGAATGCCTATTGCTTTATCACCCTTACATTTAGAGTTGGCCATACTATACCCCAGATTTTAAATTGAATGTCAAATTTAATTTGCCTGAGGAAGCCTGAAGCTCAAAGTCTATCACAGATCACAAAGCTACATCTGACAGTGGCCTGATGAATCAACCTGATAAGGAAGATAAGGGAGTGGATGATAAATCACTGTTTAGGACATCTTTGCCTCATATTCTCCTCATCCCCTAAACATCTCAGCCTCCTCTAACAGCCGAGCATCCCATTTGAAAGGATTTTGTCTTCATAAGCTAAACATCAGGGAAACTGTACCATTCCTGATAATGGAAAAGGCTTAGGCCACAGTCTCCTGCTACCATGGATTCTCATTACCATTTCCCTGTCTTTCCAAACATTAATTTTCAAGGTTCAATAACAATCTTACCTGTAAGTGAAAGGTTCATTTCAGTATCTAGACTTCACTGATCTCTTTCATTTTTTTCTGAATCCAGAACTACTTAAAATATGATAAATTTTAACATTTTATTCTTTCATTCCTTTATTCAACACATATTTATTGATGACATGCTATTGCCAGCCTTTAGTAGTGACTATGTCAGACAGACAGAGACAAAAGCCTCTGCCTTTGGAACTTCAAATCCAGTTGAGGCAGTATAAATTCAAATAACGTAAGGGAGTATGAACTACAAGAGCTTGGATTTAGATTCAACCTTCCCTGTTACTGGATGAGTGAGTTAGGCTGCCTTTCTACCTAACATTTCTTAACGTGCAAAAGACAGAGTACAATGAAGCAGAGCACTACCAGGGTCTAATGAAATAACACATGTAATAATTCTTTTAATGTATAAACTTCTCTACAGTTCTTAGTTGTTGATAATAGTTTTATTCATAAATTATCATAAGGCAAAAGAAAATAAATGACATTAGAGATCCAAGTAAAGTGTATTTGATGTTTTATGCAAATATAATATTTAAATTAAATTGTTAAGTAAGGGTAAGATTTTGGTCTTAGAGAATGGAAAGGAGGGCAACAAATACTAAGAGAATATTACAATCAAATGAAAGGCTACATGAAAACTTGCGGCATGTTTAAGAAGTAGGTAATCTGGTGTTCCCGCCATGGCACAGTGGTTAATGAATCTGACTAGGAACCATGAGGTTGCAGGTTCGATCCCTGGCCTTGCTCAGTGGGTTAAAGCTCTGGCGTTGCTATGCGCTGTGGTGTAGTTTACAGATGTGGCTCGGATCCTGCATTGCTGTGGCTCTGGCATAGGCTGGCAGCTGGAGCTCCAATTAGACCCCTAGCCTGGGAACCTCCATATGCCATGGGAGCAACCCTAGAAAAAGCAAAGAGACAAAAAAAAGAAGTAAGTAATCCGATGGGTCTAAATCATTTTATGCAGGGATGGACCCATTTTGAAAAAAAATGCATAGCAAAGAAGTTGAGAGTTCTGTTTTATTTGGTGACAAAACAGAGGACTTAAGCCTGGGACAAAATATATAAATATAATAATGAAGATCTAGAAATATTTCAACACATTCAATTCATTCTAGTTCAACCTTTCATAAACATATCTCCATCCATGACTCTCACCTGCCTCAGAAAATGTATGACCTGAAGGAAAATCAAAGCTCTTTGGCAAAGTGGGCAAGTTCCTCAGTTCTGGCCATAACTTTTTTTCCAAGAGTATTTCAATACTTCTTTTCATTAATTTTCAGGCCTCTTGCAACTTACTCCCTGTTACTTAGACATCTTGAATTTTTTGCCTCTATGACTTGCTGAACTTCCAGAAATCGGGCCCTTTGGTATAGCCATAAGAGTGTAGCTATGAAAGAAAGTGAAGGGAGAAAGCCTATTTTGTTCTAAAGCAATAGAATATAAACATTTCACCCTAATAGTTTGCCCATTTGTGTCTCTCTGAATGGCATCTGCATATTTATTAGCAATCCGGGCACCTTGGATGAACAGTGGCATTATCATGTTAATGTCTTAGAAGATAAAACAGTTGACTTTGTTCTGTTCTGAAGGTGTTGCCCTTTCTATTTTAATGGCAGGGTTTCTCTATTCTGCCAAGATGATTACTTCTGTAAATCTTATTAATGATGATGGGTACTGCTGTGAAGCTTTGGAATGACTCCCCTAGTGCCCTTCCAGAAAACCTGCAGTGTGAGCTAGTGGGATGCCACCTGGTTAGTTGTGTAGCAAGACTCTGGGAAAACATGGGCAAGAAGTGATTACTGGCTAGTGTTGGTTGATGGCACTTATCAAGCAGGCACTGTGGGCAGAGGCTTTAGGACTGCTGACAATTGAAGAGGGAATTGGTCTCACAACCTTGGGAAGTTTTTGAGGTTGTTGAAGGTTTAGAATATGCATATATGAAGAAAAAATGAACTAGGATCTCAGAGAAGACAGTCATCATTAAGTGTAAGAGACAGCTGAGGCAAAAGAGGAGTGCTTTGGAAATGTCATTCTCCCCACCCATCCTTTTCCAGCCCTGAAGCCCATCACTAGGTGAAATAATCTTTACATATACACTGGTAACACCCTATACTTTATCTCTTAGCACTTCTCTCCCTGAATTCTCATTAATGTTTACCTGCTTGTCTTCTTCACTGGACTTTAAACTCCTATCTGATTAATAGCTATAACCAACCCCTCTGTGCATTACCTGACACAGATTAAAAACTCAATCAAAAAGCATTAAATAAGGAACTTGATGTTGTTTGCTGAAAGGATTTTTTTTTTTTATTTTAAAAGAAGGTTGAGATAAAACTTTGGCATATGGTTAAGGGTGGCTCCTCTTAGGGTAATATCAACATTTTAACTGTAAAGGAGTTTCCATTGTGACACAGCAGAAATGAATCTGACTAGTATCCATGAAGATGTGGGTTCGATCCCTAGCCTCGCTCAGTGGATCAGGGATCCAGCATTGCCATGAGTTGTGATATAGTTTGCAGATGCAGCTTGGATCCTGGGTTGCTGTGGCTGTGGTGTAGACCAGCAGCTACAGCTTCGATTTGATCCCTAGCCCTGGAATTTCCATACACTGGGTGTGGCCTTAAAAAGAAAAAAAAAATAGCTTAGAATGTTTTCAGTAATATTTGGACTCTGAAATTCCACTTCATAAAGTAAAGGAAGAAATCTATATTCTCTCATACCCCCAGCCCATTGCTACATTTTCACGTAAATCGATGTAATTATTAAAATTAAGTCTTCTACATATTATTCTTTCAATGTTTAGAATTCTCTGATTAAAGTGCTAAAATGTTTAATTTTGAGAGACAACATACTACCAAAAAGAACATAAGGAGTTAAAGCATCTCCATGACTGGATTTTTGACAAAAATGCAAGAAACATTTTTAAAAATAAATAATACAAAGTGTGGGCAGGAACGGGGGTGTGTGTACCCATGTGCAAGGACATGGTCTCCATCTCACCATCAGTAGTTTTGAAATAATAAAAAAAAATTGTAAGATCTGTGAAATCTTTAGCTATTTTAAAAGTACCTAAGAGCTCCTGCTGTGGCACAGGGGGTTGATAATCCAGCATTGCTGCATCTGTGGCATAGGTTCCAGCTGCAGTTTGGGTTTGATCCTTAGCCTGGGAACTTCCATGTACTATGGGTGTGGCCAAGATAAAAAAAGTTCATAGACCACCTTACATTTAAGTGTAATAATTCAAAACATATTTATTGAGCATCATCAGTAGACAAACACCAAAAATGAAAAATTGTTCCTGTTCTCTAGAAACTAATGGTACAGAGAGGAATACATACAAAGAAATAAGAAATTTCAATACCACTTACAATATGGCAAATGCAACGTGGAAAATATGCTTAGGGTGTTGTAGAGACACAAAAAAGAAGTACTTCAGTTTTTTCCCCAGTGTTTGAGTGTATGTGCTTATGTCTGGGCAGGAGCAGGGTACAAAAGATTTTATAAACTGAATCCAAAAGAAAGTAAGATTTATTAAACTCAAGAAGGTAGGTAGAGAATCATTTCCAGCATCACGAAGACATGAACCAAGGTCCTGACTTGTGTGCAACAAACTAAAAATCTTTTATAATTATGAGAGGACAGATTGCAGTAGGGACAAGAGGTGATGAAAGTGGGAAAGCAGGCAGCAGATATATCACAGAAAGGCTGCATGCCATGTTCGTGAGCTTGTATTACTTTTAGTTGATCAAAAGTGTTTTACCTGTGTATTCGATCTAAGGTAATGAATGTGGTCTATGTGATTGATTAGTGGTGTGTAGAAGCATAGGGGTATAGAGAGAATTTGTGTGGTTTCCAAGTGTAGTTTCTTTCCCCATTGTGCATTTTTCAATGATGTTAGCAGCTAATATTTCTTTATTGTTAGTAGCTAACAATTTTGTCTTGTGCTAGTCACAATTTTGAGCTCATTATATGCATTAAATTAAGAAATTGTACTAGTCTATTCAGACTACCAAAAGAAAATTCCATAGACTGGATGGCTTAAACAAAACAAATTTATTTCTCACAGTCTTGGAGGCTAAGTCTAAGATCAACTGCTGAGAAGGTTGGTTTCATTTTGAGGCCCTTTCTCTTGGGTTGTAGGGGGCCATAAACTTGCTGTGTGCTCATGTGACCTCTTCTTCATGTTTACGTGGAGAAAGAAAGAGAACAATCTCTTTCTTTGACTCTTAAAAGGCAACAAATTTTATCAGTTTAGGGTCCCACCATTAGGATGTAATTTAATCTTAATTATGCCCTCAATGTCCTAAATCGAAATGCAGTCTCATTGGGGGTTAAGGGCTTCAATATATGAATATCCAGTGGAACAAGTTAGTTTGTAAAAGAAATTCATACCAAAAGAAAAAAAAAATCAGTGAGTAAGCACAAGTACTACTGCTATCCTTACTTACAGGTGAGGGAATTGAAACACAGATATTAGTGTCACAGCTTGCCTTCCTCAAGAGCAGGCACTGAGGAAGGGTATGGGGGACAAAATGTGAAAGTTAGAGGAAAGAAAAGGCAGGTACAAAAATAAAATACAATGGAAAATTAAGGAAATTATTGTTATTATTTTGCTTTCTAGGGCTGCACCTGCAATATATGGAAGTTCCCAGTCTAGAGGTCAAACTGGAGCTATAGCTGCCTGACTATGCCACAGCCACAGCAATGCAGGATCCAAGCTGTATCTGCTACCTACAGCACAGCTCAAGGCAACACCAGATCCCCAACCCACTGAGCAAGGCTAGGGACTGAACTTGCATCATCATGGATACTAGTCAGATTAATTTCCAATGTGCCACAACAGAAACTTCCAAGGAAAAGATTTTGTTCATCTGTCCTAATAGGGAGAGCTTCATTAATGAGAAATATCTCAAATAAAATGGAGAAAACTTGGTTTTATAGAACAAGATCATCATGGAGTAAGGGTAACATAAAGCATGGGAGGATTTTGGAAAACAAAAATGGGGGGGTTTTTTTTGACTGTTGTTTTCTCTGAGCACTGGGCTCAAGTGAAGTTCAACATCATCAGCCCCCCCTTTTGTTCAACATGAATGAATATCATGTATTGCTGAACAACTGAGAGGCAATTTTAAAAAACCTCTTGAATGAGGTGAAGCAGGGTCTAAGAAAGAGTCTCTCAAGTACTCTTGCTGATGTTTCTGAAAAGCCAGTTGAACCAGGTTTGACAAGTGATAACAATGGTTAGTTGTTGTAGAGTACCGGAGATCAAGCATTTTAAAAAAAGAGATGTCTAAAATAATAAAGAAAAACATTCATATTAAAAGGTGCATTCAAATAAAGTGCCAAGAATTAAAGCCTGAGGGTAACAAGTCTAGTGGATTCTAGGAGGTCTGTGGAGGAAAACTGGTCATACAACACCACTCATTCAATTTATGGAATCTCTCAAGCTAGGATGTCAATACTCTAGGTGAGAGAGCCCATGGTCTTGCTTCCATCTCCTATAAGGGCAGGTGTGACCTAGTTTGTCTGATTTCAATAGAAATGAAGACTGGATTGCCCAAGGAGAATTTTAGTCCATGCATGGTCACCTGGAAGGGTGAATCTTTCAAAGTTTATATCAAGTCATGGGGCTTTAATTCACAGTACTTCTTTAGATTCCAGGGAAAGGGACCAGATGTAAAGCAACCCTGAGCCCAAGTAGGGTTCTGGGCAGTAGGGTTACAGTTTTTGTTGGAGCCAAATTAGCCAGGAAGGCAAATAATTGGAAAAATAATTTTGGAGAATTATATCCAGATATTGAAGAAAGTTGGAATAATAGAAAATTTGGAAAGGATTAAAAATTTGAGCAAGATAACAGGATTTATTAGGCAGGTGCCAAAATTGTGGGTGTTTTGGTGGGGAAAGAGAGAAAGTCAGTTAAATATCTACCAGATAGAGTTTGCATATCATCAGTTATTCATAGCAGAATTTCAAAATAGCTCAAAGACATTGACTAGGGCAAGACTGATAACAAGGAAGAGTGTACTATAGACATGAGAAAATGTGATAAGGGAGCCATATGGTGCCTTGTGGAAGAGGCTTTCTATAGTATATTATCACTACAATAAGGATGGGTGGGAAGTGCTAACTCTAAAGGGAAGGGGTGGGGTGCTGGGATTAAGGTGGCAGAATAGAAGGACTGGAGCTCAACTTCTCTCCCAAAAACAACAAAATTCACAACTAAAGACTGAGCAATCTCCACCCAAATGGAACGGAAACCCATATCCTACTCCAGAAGAAAAACAGGAGGCCACATCAAGAGGTAGGAGGGGTGATTTCATGATATAAACAACCCCATACCTCCCGGGTGGGAAGCTCCACAGACTGAAAACTAACTGGCTCACAGAGACTCACCTACAGGAATGACAGTTTTGAGACCCACATCAAACCCTCATATGCTGGGATCTGTCTCTGGGAGAAAGAGCCCCAGGAGCATCTGGCATTGAAGGTCAGCGGGGCTTGTGCACAGGAGCTCCACAGGACTGGAGGAAATGGAGACCCCATTCTTAAAAGGTGCACACAGACTTTCACGTGCACTAGGTCCCAGGGCAGAGCAAGGTCTCCACAGGAACCTAGGTCAAACCTGACTGCAGTTCTTGGAGGACATCATGGGAAAACAGGGGTGAATGTGGCTTGTTGTGAGGGAAGGACATTGAAAGCAAAGCTCTCGGGAATATTCAGCAGTTGCCTTTCTCTGGAGGTGGCCATTTTGGGAAAATCTGGCCCCACCCATCAGTCAGTGCTGAGAAGCCCCAGGGCAAACAACAATCCAGGTGGGATCACAGCCCCACCCCTCAGTAAACAGGCTACCTAAAGAGCCTCAGGCACAGAGCAGCCCTGAATCCCATCCAGAGACTAAGCCCCACCCACCAGAGAGATTAGAATTGGTTCCACCTACCAGTGGGCAGGCATCAGCCCCTCCCATCAGGAAGCCTACACCAAGCTCCCATACAGCCAGAAGGGGGGCAGACACCAGAGGTAAGAGAGGCTACAGCTCTATTACCTATAAAAAGGTCACCACAGTAAAAACCTATAAAAATGAAAAGACAGAGAACTATAACTCAGATGAGGGAGAAAGGAAAAACCCCAGAAAATCAGCTAAGCCATGAGGAGATTCTCAGCCTCCAGGAAAAAGACTTTAGACTGTCGATGCCGAAGATGATGCAAGACATTGGAAATAAACTGGAGGCAAATATGGATAACTTACAGGAAACACTAACCAAAAAGATACAAGATATACAACTTAAACAAGAAGAGATGCAAAATACAATAACTGAAATAAAAAAACTCACTAGAAGCAGCTAACAGCAGAATACAGGAGGCAGAAGAACGAATAAGTGAGGTGGAGGACAGATTAGAAGAAATTACGGATGCAGAACAGAAAAGAGAAAAAAGATTGAAAACAAATGAAGAGAGTCTCAGGGAACTCTGGGACAATGTTAAACGCACCAACATCCGTATTATAGGGATGCCAGAGGGAGGAGAGAGAGAGAAGGGGACAGAAAAAATATTCCAAGAGATAATAGCCGAAAATTACCCTAACATGGGAAAGGAACCACTCACTCAAATCCAGGAGGCACAGCGAGTACCATATAAAATAAACCCAAGGAGGAACACACCGAGACACATAATAATCAAACTGACCAAAATTAAAGACAAAGAGAACATCTTGAAAGTAGCTAGGGAAAAGAAACAAATAACATACAAGGAAATCCCAATAAGGTTATCGGCAGATTTTTCAGCAGAAACTCTGCAGTCCAGAAGGGAGTGGCATGATATGCTTAACGTGATGAAAGGAAAAAACCTCCAACCAGGAATACTCTACCCAGCAAGGCTCTCATTCAGATTTGAAGGAGAAATCAAAACCTTCTCAGATAAGCAAAAGCTGAGAGAATTCAGCAACACTAAACCGGCCTTACAACAAATACTAAAGGAACTTCTCTAGGCAGGAAAGAAAAGATCAGCAACAGGAAACAAAAATTCCACAAATGACAAGGCTCACCAGTAAAGGTATATATACAGTAAAGATACGAAATCATCCATGCACAATTATACCATCAAAATCAGAAATCATGAGAAGAGGTGGGTACAAATGCGGGACACCAGAGATGAACTTGCAATTAAGAGAACAACAACTTAAAACAATCTCATATACATATAGACTCTTACATCAAAACTTCAGAATAACTGCAAACCAAAAATCTACAATTGATACACAAACAAGGAATCTCTGGAGAAGAAATATATCTCGTAGTAAATAAGTGCATAATCCACCATGAAGGGGGTCATTTGACATCAGTCTTGGAATGCTGAAGTCTTCTTAGATCTGATTCTGATTTCCTCTCAATCAAAGAACTTATGATAATTATAATTAAATAATGCCACTGTACAATTAAATAATACAGTTCTACAATTGTATTATTAATAACCATTTCTCTCCATGGTACAATGTAAAGTCTATAATGTCTTGTTTATCACATCACCTGGTATGGTGTAATGCCTTTATTGAAGAATCAATGAGATGGAACAAATTGTGAGGACATATTTATATAGTTACACTGTTTTTTAACCAAATTATGCATTTTATATTTTACTTATTTTCAGAGGGTGTATTATTTTTGTTATGCTTACCAGTTAAGTTATTCTTTTTACTATACTATATAAAATATTTAATGGTATATAAGGCTTTCTTCTTTATAAATTTTAGTTGCATAATATAACAATTTAATATAATGCTAATTTTTAAAGAAAAATTGAAATGTAATAGATAAAACTAAGTAGTAAAGATGAAAGCCATAAAATTGGGATAAAGTATAGAATAAATTTCCTATTTGTCTCAGCATATTTTCCATTCCACTTCTCCAGTGGGAGTAACTTAATCTGTTTCTTAAGATCCATGTTATAATAATCTGTGTGAATGTAATTGTGTGTAAATGTATGTATTTTATTCTGTAAAAAAAAAAAAGACTCAAAGTGCTGCAGCAGCGCCTGGAGGTGGTGGTGGGGGGAGGTGAGCCTCAGAGTCAGAGAGGGTCTCACTGCCAGTTCTGTCCACAGAGAGCCCTGGACAGTAGCTCTTGAAGCCTTAGTTTCCACCTAATGAAGAAAGGGCACCTGTGTGGGAATAGGAGCATTGCTGGGAATATGTGCAGACATTTTGAATAGTTGGCACGTGGCAAGTGCTCAGAGAATGGCTGTCATGGTGAAAGATCAGGACAAAGGCCAAAGGGAGCACAATGTTGTGAAATTAGTTCTGTAACTTTTTAAAAAAAAAAATTATTTTACTGAAAAGGGAGGTCCTGCCGTAGCGCAGCAGAAACAAATCTGATTAGGAACCATGAGATTGCGGGTTCGATCCCTGGCCTCGCTCAGTGGGTTAAGGATCCAGCATTACTGTGAGCTGTGGTGTAGGTCGCAGATGCGGTTCAGATCTGGCGTGGCTATGGCTGTGGTGTAGGCCGGCAGCTACGGCTCCGATTAGACCCCTAGCCTGGGAACCTCCATACGCCGTGGGTATGACCCTAAAAGAAAAAAAAATTTATTGAAATAAAATAAATTTACAGTGTTGTGTTAAAAAAATAAATAAATAAAGGGAAGGGGTGGTGTACAACTGTAGCTCAGAAGGTTCAGAGGAGTTAAGAGGCAAAGTCTTCCAGGACACTCCTGAGTTATTCCCATTATAAGGATTTCAGGTTTTTCTAACAAGGGATCTGACCTTGGCATAATGACCTGCCTGTGTTGAATGTTTCATCATCCTTGAAGTTTGTTTACTCTGATAAGCCCTAGGTAGAAGAAATGAGAACTATTTTATGAGCAAATAGTTCTTCCAGCTTTCATTTATGGCTTCCAATTGCCTGTAATGTCTCCTTAGCTGTTTGTTATCTTTCTGTGAACAGAGGTTCTTAAAGAGTGTTTGTGGACCTGCAGAGTTAGCCTCATCTGGAAACTTGTTAGAACAGCAGTTTCTTGAGCTCCACCTCAGATCTACCAAATCAGAAACTCTAGTGTTGAGACAAAGGCAGTGCTTTAACAAGCTCTCTCAGTGATTTCATTGCACACTAGAGTTTGAGAATTACTGAAGCAGTGTATCAATGATGCTTAACAATAACTCTCTAATCCTTGTGACTTTAAATATATACTATTTTCTCTTTATATATCAGATGTCTAATATATCATAGCTGCTTGTTCATTTCCATCCATTTTATTCCTCTTAATCACTGCTGAAAATTTTAATAGACCACTGCCTTGAGCCAGAGCCCTCTGTTCTTTATCTACTACCTGTTATGAGGTGGGGCAAGTCCTCATTCTTAGCTAGGTGCTAGAAATCCAACTCAAAAACCCCATCATCTATCCCACTTGTTTTCTCAGATCACTTCCAGGACTGTCACAGGTCAGGTTCTTCAGAAGCAGAGTTTGAGACAGAGTTTGGAATGTCAAATAATTATTAGAGGTCAACACCGGTAAAGGGAATAAAAAATATAAATATATCTATATATATTTTATATAAATACATTTTTATATCAAATATAAAGGGAGGAGGCAAGATTGAACAAAAAAAGTGGTTGACTTATGATGCAAGCTTGATAGTGCCTTCACCACCTTGGCAGGGAATTCTAAAGCTAATGTTGCCCATCAGAGTGCCCCATGTTGGGCAAGGGTGGCCAACACTTTTTCACCCTCCTCTGCCCAGTTAACAGGTGAAGACTGACCCAGGAAAGGCAAGACCTCAGGCAAAATGGAACTCATGGCTGGCCACAGACCCTGAAAGATCTGAGAGCTTAAGGCTATTTTTAAACCATACCTTCTGCAGGTGGGCACCAAGTCCATCCTGGAAGGAGGATCTGGTTGGAACACCTCCCAATCCACTGCAATTAGTAATTTGCCTAAATTCATATTGTGAGAAGGTAGTAGAGCCAGACTTTGAAGCCAGTTAACCTAGCTCCAAGGTCTATGATTGGTCATCCTTTCATGGTAGCACCTAAAAGCTATCGTTGACACAGGTCCATTGAACAACTTTAGGAGTAGATTTGATTTTTAGGTAGATTCTCTGTGAGGTAATGGTAGGTGTAAACATGATATTCCTTCCACATTAGCTTTTATTAGACTCATTCTCCCCACTGTAAAAAGGCCTTTGCAAGGTAACTACCTCTTCAATGAGATAAATGCAGGATGTTCACAGTTTCTCTGTGGAAGGAATACCCCTTTAGGAGGAAATGTCCCCGCTCCACAGCCATGCATTTCACATTTTCTTTTGATTTTCTCACTTTGATTACTACTGTTACCAGAACACTTTTTTTTTTAGTTTTACCTTAGAAATCCTGGGTTTAATCTTAGTACAGAAGTACATATTTTCTTAAGATGGTCTTGTTAGGGCTCTGCATTAGTCCCTCAATCCCTGCCCACAATGCACAAAGAATTGAGGTGGTGGGCTTTAGAGATGCAGGCAAGCTCTCTAGTCAGGAGCATTGTGTTTCGATCCAGGCAAAGGCCCAGTTAGAAAGGAAGGAAACCTCCTTAAAATGACAGTGTCATGGTTTGAGTTTTAAGGTTCTTGTTGGGGTGTTTAAAGGGGCTTCACCCACTCCTCCTGAAAGAAAACACTGCCACTTTCGGTTGACTTGGAGACCAAAATTGAATAGAATCAAGATCACTGGATCTGAAATGTGCAGCAGATTTACTTAAAGCAAAAAGTATCTCTCTTATAGAGAGAGAGAGAGAGCCACCTGGGAGTAGGGACTGGCCACTTTACAATTGGATTTTTCTTATATCCCCATACCTTGGACCTGGGTGGGAGTGCGGACCTGATTTTTCCTGCCTGACCACTGATTCTCCCCACTCCAGCCCCCTGCACATGCATAAGGGCTGAGTGTTGATCTGAGTGATGTATGGGGTGTATTTGATCTTGTGATTGGTCTCGGGCAGGATACCTTACTTGCATGGGGATAGGTTATAGGGGAGTTCCCTGGAGAGTCCCTTGATGTTACACCTGCTAGGCCCGGTTGCTCAAGGTGGGTGAAGGGGCATTACAGTGAGATGGATGGGACAGTGTCTGGTAATTCTTTGTCTTGGCCAGAGGATTTGGGTTTAATCTCCTTGAAGGGGACTTGAAGACTTACAGTCTCATAAATATGACTATTTGAATAGAGAGCTGGGAAGGACCACTGTTGCTTTCTTCATAAAAACAGAGCCTCAAGTATTTCCCTTTTAAGGGTCCCTTTTCAAACATGTTTATACTATAGGTAAAAAATAATAGAAATTATTTAATAAAAATTAAAGAGTAATTTAATAATTATTACATTGTAATTAATAATTTTAAAAATTCAGGCACCCGAAATTCTTATTCTTTTTTTTTTTTTTTTTTATTTTCCCACTGTACAGCAAGGGGGTCAGGTTATCCTTAGATGTATACATTGCAGTTACAGTTTTTTCCCCCACCCTTTCTTCTGTTGCGACAGGAGTATCTAGACATAGTTCTCAATGCTATTCAGCAGGATCTCCTTGTAAATCTATTCTAGGTTGTGTCTGATAAGCCCAAGCTCCTGATCCCTCCCACTCCCTCCCCCTCCCATCAGGCAGCCACAAGTCTCTTCTCCAAGTCCATGATTTTCTTCTCTGAGGAGATGTTCATTTGTGCTGGATATTAGATTCCAGTTATAAGTGATATCATATGGTACTTGTCTTTGTCTTTCTGGCTCATTTCACTCAGTATGAGATTCTCTAGTTCCATCCATATTGCTGCAAATGGCATGATGTCATCCTTTTTTATGGCTGAGTAATATTCCATTGTGTATATATACCACCTCTTCCGAATCCAGTCATCTGTCGATGGACATTTGGGTTGTTTCCACTTCCTGGCTATTGTGAATAGTGCTGCAATGAACATGCGGGTGCATGTGTCTCTTTTAAGTAGAGTTTTGTCCGGATATGTGCCCAAGACTGGGATTGTGGGGTCATATTGAAGTTCTATGTATAGATATCTAAGGTAGCTCCAAACTGTTCTCCATAGTGGCTGTACCAGTTTACATTCCCACCAGCAGTCCAGGAGGGTTCATTTTTCTCCACAGCCCCTCCAGCACTTGTTATTTGTGGATTTATTAATGATGGCCATTCTGACTGGTGTGAGGTGGTATCTCATGGTAGTTTTGATTTGCATTTCTCTTATAATCAGCGATGTTGAGCAATTTTTCATGTGTTTGCTGGCCATCTGTATATCTTCTTTGGAGAAATGTCTATTCAGGTCTTTTGCCCATTTTTCCATTGATTGATTGGTTTTTTTGCTGTTGAGTTGTATAAGTTGCTTATATATTCTAGAGATTAAGCCCTTGTCAGTTGCATCATTTGAAACTATTTTCTCCCATTCTGTACGTTGTCTTTTTGTTTTCTTTTGGGTTTCCTTTGCTGTGCAAAAGCTTGTCAGTTTGATGAGGTCCCATTGGTTTATTTTTGCTCTAATTTCTATTGCTTTGGGAGACTGACCTGAGAAAATATTCATGATGTTGATGTCAGAGAGTGTTTTGCCTATGTTTTCTTCTAGGAGTTTGATGGTGTCCTGTCGTATATTTAAGCCTTTCAGCCATTTGGAGTTTATTTTTGTGCATGGTGTGAGAGTGTGTTCTAGTTTCATTGCTTTGCATGCAGCTGTCCAGGTTTCCCAGCAATGCTTGCTGAATAGACTTCCTTTTCCCATTTGATGTTCTTGCCTCCCTTGTCAAAGATTAATTGACCATAGGTGTCAGGGTTTACTTCTGGGTTCTCTATTCTGTTCCATTGGTCTGTCTGTCTGTTTTGATACCAGTACCACACTGTTTTGATGACTGTGGCTTTGTAGTATTTCTTGAAGTCTGGGAGAGTTATGCCTCCTGCTTGGTTTTTGTTTCTCAGGATTGCTTTGGCAATTCTGGGTCTTTTGTTGTTCCATATAAATGTTTGGATTGTTTGTTCTAGTTCTGTGAAAAATGTCATGGGTAATGGGATAGGGATTGCATTGAATCTGTAGATTGCTTTGGGTAGGATGGCCATTTTCACAATATTGATTTTTCCAATCCAGGAACATGGAATATCTTTCCATTTCTTTACATCTTCTTTGATTTCTTTGATTAAAGTTTTATAGTTCTCGGCATATAGGTCCTTTACCTCTTTGGTCAGGTGTATTCTGAGGTATTTGATTTTGTGAGGTACAATTTTAAAAGGTATCGTATTTTTGTATTCCTTTTCTAATGTTTCATTGCTGGTATACAGAAATGCAACTGACTTCTGAATGTTAATCTTATATCCTGCCACTTTGCTGAATTTATTAATCAGTTCAAGCAGTTTTTAGGTTGAGTCCTTCGGGTTTTCTAGGTATAGTATCATGTCATCTGCATACAGTGACAGTTTGATCTCTTCTCTTCCTATATGGATGCCTTTGATTTCTTTTGTTTGTCTAATTGCTGTGGCTAGGACTTCCAAAACTATGTTGAAGAGCAGTGGTGAGAGTGGGCATCCCTGTCTTGTTCCAGATTTGAGTGAGAAGGCTTTCAGTTTTTCCCCATTGAGGATTATATTTGCTGTGGGTTTATCATAAATGGCTTTGATGATATTCAGGAATGTTCCCTCTATACCCACTTTGGCGAGGGTCTTGATCATGAATGGATGTTGAACTTTGTCAAATGCTTTTTCTGCGTCTATTGAGATGATCATATGATTTTTGACTTTTCTTTTGTTAATGTGGTGTATGATGCTGATTGATTTGCGTATGTTGAACCATCCTTGTGCACCTGGGATGAACCCAACCTGGTCATGGTGTATAATTTTTTTGATGTGTTGTTGGATTCGGTTGGCTAAGATTTTGTTGAGAATTTTTGCATCTATGTTCATCAGTGATATTGGGCGATATTTTTCTTTTTTGGTGGTATCTCTGTCTGGTTTTGGAATGAGGGTGATGGTGGCCTCATAGAATGTCTTTGGGAGTATTCCTTCTTCAACCTTTTGAAAGAGTTTAAGGAGGATGGGCACCAATTCCTCTTTATATGTTTGATAGAATTCACCTGTGAAGCCATCTGGTCCTGGACTTTTATTTGTAGGGAGTGATTTTATGACCTCTTCAATTTCATTTCTAGTGATTGGTCTGTTCAGTTGGTCTGTTTCTGCTTGATTCAGTTTTGGCAGGCTGTAAGATTCTAGAAAATTGTCCATTTCTTCCAGATTGTCAAACTTATTGCCATATAGTTGTTCATAGTATTCTCTTATGTTTTTTTGTATTTCTGCTGTATCCGTTGTGATTTCTCCTTTTTCATTTATAATTTTGGTTATTTGGGTTCTTTCTCTCCTCTTTTTAGTGAGGCTGGCCAGGGGTTTGTCAATTTTGTTCACCTTTTCAAAGAACCAGCTCTTGGTTTTATTAATTTTCTCTATTGTTTTTTGAGTCTCTATTTTATTGATTTCTTCTTTGATCTTTATCATTTCTTTCCTTCTGCTGACTTAGGACTTTTTTGTTCTTCTTTTTCTAATTCGTTTAGGTGGAGGGTTAAGTTGTCAATATGGGATCTTTCTTCTTTTTTGAGAAAGGCCTGTATTGCTATAAATTTCCCTCTGAGCACTGCTTTCGCAGCATCCCATAGATTTTGAGAGGTTGTGTCTTCATTATCATTTGTTTCAAGGTAGTTTTTAATTTCCTTCTTGATTTCCTCATTGACTCATTGGTTTTTTAGTAGCATGTTGTTGAGTCTCCATGTAGTAGGTTTTTTCTCTTTGCTTTTCCCATGGTTGATTTCTAATTTCATGGCATTGTGGTCAGAGAAGATACTTGAGATAATTTCTACGCTCCTAAATTTATTGAGATTCGCTTTGTGTCCCAATATGTGGTCGATTCTTGAGAATGTTCCATGAGCATTTGAGAAGAATGTGTATTCTGATTTTTTGGGATGTAGTGTCCTGAAGATATCAATTAAGTCTAACTTTTCTATTATTTCCTTTAGGATCTCTGTTGCTTTATTGGTTTTCTGTCTAGAGGATCTGTCCATTGATGTGAGGGGGGTATTTAGGTCCCCTACTATGATTGTATTCTCATCAATATCTCCCTTTATGTCTGTTAATATTTGTTGTATGTATCTGGGTGCTCCTATATTTGGGGCATATATGTTGATGATAGTAACATCCTCTCCTTGGATGGATCCCTTAATCATTAAGTAGTGTCCTTCTTTGTCTTTCTTTATGTCTTTTGTTTTAAAGTCTATTTTGTCTGATATGAGCGTTGCGACTCCTGCTTTTCTGTCATGTCTATTGGTGTGAAATATTTTTCCCCACCCTTTCACTTTCAATCTATATGTATCTTTTGTCCTAAGGTGAGTTTCTTGTAGGCAGCATATTGAAGGTTTTTGCCTTTTTATCCACTCAGCCACCCTGTGTCTTTTGATTGGGGCATTCAGTCCATTGACATTTAAGGTGATAATTGATAGATGATTATTTATTGCCATTTGAAACTGGTGTTCTTGTTGATTCTATGGCTCTCTATTCTTCCTTTTTTTTTTTTTTTTTTTTTTTTGGTTGGATGGTCTCCTGTTATTATCTGCTTGAGTGCATTTTTTTTTTCATTTTTTGCAGATGCAATGTTTGGTTTTGGCTTGTGGTTGCCCTGTTTTTTGAGTATGCTAACCCCTTCCCATAATTGTGTGTTTTAGCCTGATGGTCCTGTAAGTTCAAACACTTCATTACTATATTAAAATTAAGAAGAGAGACATACATAGAAACAAAAAGGATTATTTACCTCCTGACATCCCTTGCCCACATTTTATGGTTTTGATGACTCTTTTTTATTTTTTTCTTTTTAATTTTATTTTGTTTGAAGCATGTTCATGATTAAATCTGTATGCTGGCTTATTTGAGTGACTGCTCTCTGATTGCAGTTTCCTCAGTCCTAGTTCTTCCTCTTCTTCTTTTTTTTTTTTTTCTTTTCTTTTTTCTTCCCTTTCCTTCCTTTCTTTTTGGTTTAGAGAAGCCCTTTCAATATTTCCTTTAACCTGGGTTTTGTGTTGCTGTATTCTTTAAGGTTTTGTTTGTTGGGAAAAATTTTTATTTCCCCTTCTATTTTAAATGATATTCTTGCTGGATAGAGTATTCTAGGTTGCATATTTTTTGCTTTTAGCACTTTAAATATCTCTTGCCATTCCCTCCTGGCCTGTAGTGTTTCTATAGAGAAATCAGCTGATAATCTTATGGGGGTTCCCTTGTAGGTAACATTCTGTTTTTCTCTTGCTTCCTTTAGGATCCTCTCTTTATCACTAACTTTTGCCATTTGTATTATGATGTGTCTTGGTGTGGGTCTGTTTGAGTTCAGTTTGTTTGGGGCCCTCTGTGCTTCTTGTATGTTGAATCCAGTATCCTTTAGATTTGGGAAGTTTCCAGCAATAATTTCTTCAAATATATTTTCCATTTCCTTATCTTTTTCTACTCCTTCTGGAATTCCTATTATGCGTAGATTGGCCTGCTTTATATTATCCCATAGGTCTCTTATATTGCTTTCCAGTTTTTTGATTCGGTTTTCTGTCTGTTGACCAGATTGAGTGATTTCCATTATTCTATCTTCCATATCACTGATTCGTTCTTCTGCATTATTCATTCTGGTTTTTACTGCCCCTAGTTCAGTTTGCATCTCTGCAAATGAATGTTCTAGTTTTTCTTGGCTCCTCCTTATATTTTCTAGTTCCTTTCTGAGGGTATCTGCATTACTGTTCATATCTTCTCTGAATTCCTTCAGTATTTTCACTATTTCTCTTTTGAACTCCAGGTCTGTCTGACTGCAGAGATCTGTTTCATTGTCGACTGTTTTAGGTGAGTTCTCCTGTTGGTTTGACTGGGGGTGGTTTCTCAGCTTCTTCATCTTGCTTGTTGTTTTCTTTCTCCTGAGGGAGTTGTACTCTCCGTGATCGGGCAGTGTTTGCCTTGTCACTGCCGTGGAATGTTTCCTGGGGGCTGGCGTTGTTGGTCAATCTTTTTTGAGGCAGTGTGGCTTTTCTGGAGTGTTGATGGGGCTAACAGTGTTTCTTTGAAGCAAAGGAGGACTTCCTGAGGGCAGACAGGACTGGGAGGTCCACACCAGGATGGAAGCAGATTTCACTTGGTCATGCAGAGCTTGCTCTCGTGTTTTTAGGCTGTGGGGTTCTTGCAGGGGGTTGGCGGTGTTGGGCAGCTGCTCTTCAGTGGTGCATCACCCCCTGGGGGCTGGAGCAGCTATCTGGGTCACTGAGAACCTAAGAGGCTCTTCCCTAGGGTAGCCCAACTCAGAAGGACAGCCTGAGAATGTAGGCGGATCTTTTCACAGTCTGGCCGAGGTTGTTGCAGCTTTTCTGGGCTGCAGGGGCTCTTCCACGGGGCTGGTGGTGCTGAGCAGTTATTTCACGGGAGTGGGGCACCCCCTGGGGGCTTGGGCAGGTAGCAGGGCCGTTGGAGATCCAAGAGGCTCCTCCCCAGGGCAGCCCAACTCAGAAAAACCATCTGAGATCTTTTCCCAACTCGGCCAGGCTTGTTGCAGCCTTTCTGAGCTGCAGGGGGTCCTGCCTGGAGCTGGCAGTCCTATGCAGCTGGTCCACTAGAGCATCCCCTGGGGGCTTGGGCAGGTAGCAGGGCCGTTGGAAACTGAAGAGGCTCCTCCCCGGGGCAACCAGACTCAGAAAAACCATCTGAGAATTAGGCCGATCTATTCACAGCCTGGCTAAGCTTGTTCTAGCTTTTCTGGGCTGCAGGCCTTTTCTCGGGGGCTGGTGGTGTTTGGTGCTGCTCTGCAGAAGTGTAACCCCACCAAGGGGCAAGCAGGCCTGTGCAGGGACAGCCCCTGCGGTGCTTGCTGTGGCGTGGGGGGTATTCTATGGGGACCCACCCCTTCTTTTCTCCCCTCCCCAGCACAGGCACAGACCAGGCTCTTCTCCCAGGTTCCCTCTGATGTGGCTTTCCACTTCCCCGCCCCTGGAGTATTGCTCCCTTCCTCTGCAACAGCTTTGTTTTCTAGTCTCCCAGGCAGTCTCTGCCCCGTCAAAGGTTTCTAGACCTCCCAAGCAGTTTCCGCTCTGCCCCGCCCCCCTAGTCCGGGGACTAATCTCTGGAGCTGAGGTCTCGGTGCCCAGCCCCCACCCAGGCGGCGCCCACCCCCCCCCGGCCCTTTCTTGGGGACTAACCTTCTGCGGTGAGGTCTCGGTGCCCAGCCCCCCCCCCCAGGCGGCCCCCAGCCCTTTCTCAGGGATTAACCTTTGGAGGCGAGTTCTCGGTGTTCAGCCCCCACCCCGGCGTCCCCCGGCCCCCTCTCGGGGACTAACCTTCAGAGGCGAGGTCTTGGTGCCCAGCCCCCACCCAGGCGTCCCCCGGCCCTTTCCCGGGGACTAACCTCTGGAGCCAAGGATTCGGTGCCCAGCCCCCGCCCAGGCATCTCAATTTTTGGTGACTGTGCCCGTAGTTCAGATGGTCCGTTGGGTTCTCGATCGGCTTTTCCATACTCCAACTTACTGCTACACTCTTCTCTGCATCTGGAGATTCCTCCGGTTCGTTTGATCTTTCGCCCGGTAGGTGACTTTCCAGGGTGCGGGATCCCTTTCTCCTCCGCAGTTCCCTTTCGGGAGCGCCCGTCCCGCTCGGATTCACCTTCTCTCACTCTCCTCTTTTCTCCCGTTCTGCCCAATAATATCACGAATTTCTTGCCGTTATTGGAGTTTAGGTTCCTCTGCCAGCGATTGGTTGCTGTTCTGTGCGAGTCATTTATTCTGTAGATGTGCTTTTTTTGTTGTGTTTGTGGGAGAGGGCGAGCGTGTCCTCCTACTCCTCCACCATCTTGTCCTCCTCCCGAAATTCTTATTCTTGCCCAAAGAAAATGCATAATAAATATTCAAATGAATAAATGAATGAATGAATCATTACCATCCCAGTGCATCCTCCACTTTGAGTTATCTTTCCATTCACAGAAATGATTGTACCAGAGAATGTGAATATTCTTACCAGTAAATCAGAGTGGCAAGAAATAGAAGCCAAGAAATTCTTACTTTCTTAAGTTCCAAGTCCCCTTAAGCTTTCTTCCATGCTTTTGTATTCATTTAATATGTGTCTGATTTCCTCAAGTTATACCATGTTTAAGGGGAAGGCAGAGGAAACAAGCATATAAGCAAACTGTGTAGCTGTCTTCATTTGGTTCTGCCTTGGTTTACTATTACGATCTGTTTGTGAGCTGAGTCCCAGCAAGCTGCAGATGGCACATTCAAATCAGGAGAATTCAAGGAAAGTTTAATAAAATGACAATTTTAAAAGGTGTAGGGAAAGTGTAGGAGATTCAGGGGATAGTGCAGTATCTGGTTCAGTAGAAATCCATTTCCCTTATACTTAGGACTGAAGAGGTGAACCCAAAGAGGGGCTTGTGCAGAGGGCTATCCCTAGACCTGAGACCTTTTGTTAAGTGACCCAGCCAACCAATGGCTACTCTGCTGGGAGGGAGTTGGGATGATAAAATTCCCAGCCTCACTCCCCTTCCTCCTTCCAATCTGCTTCCAGGACTTCTTGTTCCAAAGCTGCTTGGAAACCAGAAGCAAGGGAGATTGTGGATGGGCAAGTGCATATGGCCCAGCCTCTCAGGGCAAGGGCAGGAAGAAGAAGGCTGAGAGTGGATACACAGAGGCAAAAAGAAAATTTTCAAGGTAGCTTATTTTTACCACCCACCAAAATGAAAATACACTGTGTTAGGTTATTTGTATGAACTGATGTTCATATAAGAAGGATGTTAAATAAACCTAAATCTTTATGCAAGAGAGAACACTCACCAATCAATATCTAAGAAATTAATCTAACCTAACAAAATTTCTGGGAACTGTAACATAATCAAATTGTTCTTTGCTATGTGTTTTTAAAAACACAATTATCCCAATGCCTTGAATGAGTCATGAAATTCTTAGCTCTAACCACTTGGAATGATAATAAAATCAATGACTTTGCAAGTAAAAAAAATTCTCATTGATTATTGGAAGTTATTAAGTTGGCATTGTATGTTCACAAAGAGACAAATCTTTTATGTAAAGGGCCAAATAGTAAATATTTTTGGCTTGCCAAGCCACATAGTCCCTATCACAGTTACTCAACTCTGCCTTTGTAGCCTCAAAACAGCCATAAATTTATGGGTGTGGCTGTGTTCTAATAAAATTTTATTTATAGAATCAGGGGACTGGATGGTTTGTGTATTTATTGATAAAAGGAGAAAGTAATGGTTTTGAACAGGCAGGTGTGAGCCCCAGTCTCAGTTTCTGTACTTTCAGCAGAGTGGACATGGACAAATGTTTTATCATCTGACCAACACCCCACCTCATGGAGTTAATGAAAAATATAGGTAAAATAAACCGATACAGTTGAGCCACGCAATAAATGATAGTTGCCTTCCTTTCTACGTTTAACCAAAGAAAATATTGAAATGGAGAAAGTGAGTTTGGCTCAAGCATGTTGAGCTATTTTTAAAGTAGGTCAAAATGTCTCTTGAGAAAATTTGGAGAATATATTGTCTAAATAAATTCCGTGAAGAAATATACCACATGAAAGTGCCTGAGTTTTAATTTTTAAAATGAGTAAATTTAGTATCTTAAGCAGAGTTTAGTGGATTTAAAGGAGCAGGCTGCATTATTATTGCCAGCAGGGGACAACTAATTGGGAGTCCATCATCTGCAATAGAAAACACAGCTGGAACCCAAACAGTCATGGCAAACAAGAAAAGATTGTGTAAGATGGGTGGGGAGGATTAAGACAATATGTGTCCAGAAAGATGTGAAAAAATAGAAAGGCACAGCTCCAGGGGACTTTCAGCATTAAACCTCAGAAATATAACTTCTAAATCAGAATATCTTAAATGTGTGTAGTGATTTACTCAATACACTTCCCCTCTATCTCCTCTGCCAATAGTCATAAGGTTTCAACATACTGAAAATAAATTCTCATCAAAAAGAAAAAAGGAAATATGGAGTTCCCGTCATGGCGCAGCAGAAATGAATCTGACTAGGAACCATGAGGTTGCGGGTTTTCTCCCTGGCCTCACTCAGTGGGTTAAGGATCCGGTGTTGCCATGAGCTGTGGTGTAGGTCACAGACACAGCTCAGATCTGGCATTGCTATGGCTGTGGTGTAGGCCAACAGCTACAGCTCTGATTGGATCCCTAGCCTTGGAACCTCATGTGCCTTGGGTGCAGCCCTAAAAAGATAAAAAGCCAAAAAAAAAAAAAAAAAAAAAAGAAAAAGAAGAAAAGAAAATGGCCTACACCTTTGGTCTCCTGTTGGTCAATGCCTTTCTCCCCAAATCCAGCATTATATCTTGCAGAAATTTCTTCATTGCTCAAGGCAGTGTAAGTCCTTCCTCCTACACATTCTCCAGCATACTGTTTTATCCTTACAGCTGGAAAGCATGGCCTCCTTATTTCTCTGTCTCTTCCGTTTGTCCACAAGCTGTTGAAGAGAAAGATTCTGTGCTGACATTAGAGCTATAGTCATGATACCTAGTTTAGTATAAGGCTTTCAAAGAGTTTGGTAAATATTTATTGAATGAAGACTAGGTAAATGCAGACAGGGGGAGGAGGTCTTTTGTCTAAGGTATTTCTATCTTCCTTCAGTAATAAACAAATGTCACACTTCCAAACTTAATCTCTAATTCCCATTCTCTTGATCTGTGAAATATTTCAATTTCTTGTTGAGGTTAAGTGGTGCAATATGTGTAAGGAACTTTTCGTGGTGTCTGGCAATTTGTGTTCACTCAATGCATATTAGATTTTTCCCCTGTTTTGTGTCATATACTACTAACCTGAATCATTTTTTAATGGAACATTTGCCTGAAGTTATATTGGCTTTTGCCATCTTCTTTTTAAATTATTTACAACAGAATGAAGCAAGCTAACTTTAAATAATACTGAACAATCTTGTGTTTTCCAGTTTTCATTCAAGTTGCATACATATTAGACCAGGTCAAAATTAACTTTGCTTTACCTGAAGTTACACTCAAAAGCAATTTAGGCCTTTGAAATGCATTTTTTTTTTTTAAACCAGAAAACTCCAAATCTATTGCTCTTAACTAATGCCAGAGTGGTATGTACACCAAGTATAGAGTTCACACATTATCAATAGGAATTTTTATAGCTACTTGCATGTAGATTTACTTTAGACAGCAGAGCCAAGTGTACAATTTTGGCATCAGATATTTGGTGTTTAAATCCTTATCTACCAAGATTATTATGTAAATGGGGAAAATAATAGTACTCAGATTATAGGGTTGTTATAAAGATTAAATTAGTTAAAACATGGAAATCACCTGTAGTAATGACAGACAGAGCATAGCAGCCATGTCTGTGTTAACCACTGTTACTCTTATTACCACATTGACCGCAATGAAGTATTGGATGTCTCTGAAATTCGGATCTATAATGACAGTAATATGTTAATAGAACACTTTTCCATTTCAGAGTTCTCTGTCTTTAATTTACTTTTTATTAAGGTATAGCTGATTTGCAGTGTTGTACCAATTTCTGCTGTATGGAAAGTGACCTAGTCATACATGTATATACATACATTCCTTTCCTTTTATTATCTTCCATCATGGTCTATCACAAGAGACTGGATATATTTTCCTGTGCCTCGCAGTAGGACTTCATTGCTTATCCATTCTAACTGTAAGAGTTTGTATCTATTAACCCCAAACTCCCAGTTCATTAATTTTGTTCCCTCCCTCTTGGCAACCACAAACTCTTCTCCATGTCTGTGAGTCTGTTTGTGTTTTACAAATAAGTTCATTTGTGCCATATTTTGGATTCTACATATAAGTGATAGCATATAGTATTTGTCTCTCTTTCTGACCTACTTCACTTAGCATGAGACCCTCTAGTCACATCCATGCTGGTGCAAATGGCATTAGTTTGTACTTTTTATGGCTGAGTAGTATTCTGTTATATGTATATGCATGTATTTGTATATATCTTCTTAATCTCTTCATCTGTCAATGGACACTTAGGTTGTTTCCATGTCTTGGCTACTGTGAATAAGTGAAAAGTGCTGCAATGTACATAGGGGTGCATTTATATTTTTGAATTATAGTTTTGTCCTCATATATGCCCTGGAGTCAGATTGCTGGATCATATGGTAGTTCTATACTTAATTTCCTGAGAAACATCCATACTGTTTTCCATAGTGGTTGTGTCAATTTACATTCCCACCAGCAGTGTAGAAGTGTTCACTTTTCTCCCCAACCTCTCCAGCATTTGTTATTTGTAGACTTATTAAGGATGGCCACTCTGACCAGTGTGAGGTGGTACCTCATAGTAGTTTTGATTTGTATTTCTCTAATAATTAATTTGGAAAAATGTCTAATTAGGGCTTCTGCCCATTTTTCAAAATTGAATTTTTTTGTGTTAATTGTCAGAGTGTTTCTTATTGCAAACTTTTCACCAGGATAATTTCATTTAATCTGTTATCATTCCATAATAGAGATTATCTATATCAATTTCCATATTGTATATGGAAAAGGGGGGTTAAATTATTTCTCCAAGTTCTTTTTGTTACACAGTAAGTAAATGACAGACACAGACTAAAAACCCAAATCTGATTCCATGTTCAGTATTTATCCACCCCACCACAGCTAAGGCAGAAAGAGGCATTCTAAACACATGAAACAGGTGAAATACAAGCCTAGATCACAATCTGACTGCAATGAGATAATTCACAATCTTTTTCAGTGTTGGTTAGATATTCTCTTGCACTTTTATCTCCTAGATAAAAGTATGAGACCCTGTCTGCATAAGCATGGCAAACCCACTCAGTTCAACACTTCATTTGAAAGCTCATGATGTCAGCATATGTATGTTCATCACTGGGAAAAATTGATTTTAATATGGATCAATGTGTGGTAGCACACCTGTGAGGCATGTGTGATGCTGTGGTTAGGAAGCAGTTACCAACATCAAAGCATTTAAATTTGCATTTGATCCAAAATCTATCGAGTCAAACTCTATGGCTTATTTACTCACTTGTTATTTTTAATATATCATGTTACTACTCAGGAAATATTTAAATAATGAATAAGGAAAAAAATTTTAAAGAGTATTACAGGCATTCATAAAGATGTGCTGGTATATACGTTTCATATGGATTTTGGATTTCTATCAATGCGTAGCGCCATTTCCTTTTGTATTAATTGAGTAGGACGTATTATCTCCTCTGACAGAAACTGGTGATTTGCCACGAAATGAGGATCTGAGGATTGTCACAGACTTCAATAACACTCTTTCATTCATTTTGTATTAGAAGACCACACATCTTTCCACATTTTTTTTTTTGAAGTTTTGGTTTTTTTGTTTTGTTTTTCCTGTAAAATATGTTAAATACTGGTGTGACATTCAGGTCAGTTACTAACTGGCAATCATTCGTATACTAAAGTTACCTCTTAAAAGCAAGACAGTATCATCAGGCAGATGGATAACATCGATACAGGACTATTTAGCTCCCTGTGTGGTGATGGGCTGAGGCTAATTGACAAGCACAGATATATCCTATATTAGGAATGCAGAGAGCCTGATTCAACCTTGTGCAAGAGTCAAAAGTAACCAATGCATTCTCATACAGTCCTCAAATTCCCTTCTGTAAATTAACACACAGAGATAAAAGAACCATACGGCAAGTCTTGGTTCAAGGGACCTCCCCTGTACTCATTCCTTTTTATTATTTACATACTTCAATTTTATTCATTTGTTGCAACTTACTAATCTTATCCTTTCAGTCAATCTTTCAGTCAGTAAGTTATCTTCATGCAATAGCATCATCAGATGTGTCATCACCTACTTCTATGGCAGGGACCCTCAAATCTTTATCTTTAACCTTGATTTTTCTTCCATGAAAAAATATATTTAAATACATAAAATATAAATATATAAAATATGTGCTTACTGAATCTCTCCACCTGAGGATCCCACAAGTACCTTGGCATTAAAGAATAGAACTACTTTTCTCTGACACATCCAATTCTGCTTTTCTTCTCAGTTTTTAATCCCTATGTACATCTCAGAGCCTTCTTTGTTTTTTTTTCTCTTTTCAAAACCCCCTCTTAAGCTAGAACCTGTCAAGTCTATCTCTGAAATGTCATTCAAATCTGTTTGCCTCTATCTCCATTGCTAATGCTTTCCTTCAAGCCTTCCATCTCTTTTTTCTTGGACTGGCCCAGTAGCTGTCTCATTTATCTTCCTACATCTTGTCACTTCCTTTTATAAGTCATTCCCCATACTGTCTTTCTAAAACAAAAATCTGATAATGTCCTCCTTCTTTTCCTTAGTAGCCTTTCTCCTCTTCCTTGCCCAGAAAAACCGTCTTCTCAATCTTTCAAGGCCAAAAGAAACTGTTACAATTCCTCTACATTTTTTCTTGAAGTCACCAGGCAATTTTAGTCTCTCTTGTATGAATTCTAATTGCCCTTTTAAAAGCATCTGTTACAATTTCGTTGCTTCCTTTACATACTGAAGTGACCAGGATAATACAGACTTGAGAAACGCACCAGGTGACAGTATTTAGAAATTTTCTTTGTAGGATAACAGGCTCAGACAACAGTGTTGTGGTTCTTGCTGGGTACTACAGTTTCCACTGTTAATCACCAATAGAATGCAAGCTCATAAATGCAGGAATTTGTGTAAAGATCTTTTTTGCAATTCTATACCAAAAGTTGCAAGCCAGAAGCCTTAATCCTCTGAGTGAGGCCAGGGATTGAACCCACCTAAAGTGCACCATGTTGTGTGCTGATGTGTCCATGCACACATGAGCACCAAACCTAAAACCTTAGAATACATTTCTCTGGACTTCTTAAATTTTTTTTCCTTGTTGAAATAGATCCCACAGAGTATATATTCCTAGACTTTCTCACTCTTATACCCTCTACTTTTGAGAACTGTATGCTACTTTCAGCCTTACCCCCACCTCACTTTCTTGTCTTTTGTTCCATTTTTTTCTTCATAATTAACATATGTGGCTGTTTCAGGAAGAAGGACCTCTTCCAGGGCCCGAGAATGGGCTCTTGGCTAATACTCAGAAATGAGTTGTTCAAGGAGGCACATGTGCTCACAAAGCAAGAAACCTTATTAGGAAGGAGCACCTGGGCAGAGAGCAGCAGGGTAAGGGAACCCCAGAGTACTGCTCTGCCATATGGTTCACAGTCTCTGGCTTTATGGGAATGGGGTTAGTTTCTGAGTTGTCTCTGGCCAGTCATCTTGCTCAGCTCATACTTGGTCTGATCCAGGGTCCTTCTTGGTGATACAAGCCAGGACCAAGGATCCTGGTAGTTTGGTTGTCTCCTCCCTTCTATTGGCCCCTCCAAATCCTCCAAGTTAATTTTTAGGGCCCCCTGCAACCCATGCAAGTGGCTATTGTTGTACTTGGCCATGGTGGGCACTTTTGGTCAGTGGTTCCCTAACAGCTGTACTCTCTGTAAGTACCAAAAAGAGAGTAATGGTCTTCCCTTATTCTAACCTTCTGCCTAACAATGAATAATCATTGTCTTTGTTGTCCTACTTTTCTAGAACTTATTTGAGAACCTCTGACATCTATTTAATTCAGTACCTGGTACATATTAGGAGTAGGCACTAAATATGTATTCTCAAATAAGTTAAGGTATTATCTTTGTAAAAAGTGTCAAGAAATTAAGCTATAAGTAAATTTCTTGTGTCAAGAAATGAAGCTGTAAGTAAATAAGCCTTAAATGTGAGTTCAATATTGATAGGGATGGAGTAGGATAGTTACACAGGTGGTTGTAGAAGTCCCAATAGGGGACCATAGATAGGGAAATCTAGGGAACTTTGGGAAATCATGTAAGTTAATAACTGCTCAAGAAAGCCATCAGAACAAAGCAGGCTTTCTTCATGAAATATGCCTCAGGTCATTAAGTGAAAGATAAAATGAGACCTGCATTCAAGTTCAGCAAGACAACAACCCTTAGGACCAAGGGCAGGAGTTTAAGGGAAAGATGACATTCCAAAGTAATAGACCATCATTATACAGAAACCTGAGATGACTCAATTATTTTAGTATATCTTACCACCCTTCTGCTGATTTTAATAAGCACACTGACAGTTCTAGTTTGACCTGATAGGGGCAAATACCCTCTTACCAGATATGAAGGAGGAGGAACTAATGATGTAAACCTGATGTCTACTTGAAAAAAAAGGAAGAGGCTGTCTTTTCCCATTTCCTACTTCCCTTGGATTATAAAAATGTATCCCACCTAATCTTTGAGGCTGAGCTTTCTTGCCTGCCTATTTGCATCTCTCACAATCATCTTATCTTAAATCTATTTCTTGCCTATCACTTTTTCTCTCACTGTATTCCTTCTGCATTGAGGCACAAAAAACCTGAACCTCAGTAAGTGCAGACCCTGGGTGAGTGATTCTAATTTAAAAACCATGGGTTCAAGTCCCAATATGGGTTTTGGTTGAGTTTGGATTCAGCATGTGTGTTCAAGTCCCAATCTGGGCTTAGGCTGGGTTCAAGTCTTGGCACATAGATTCAAGTCCCAATCAGGGTTCTGGCTAAATTCAAGTCATAAGTGTTTCCAGTTTAAATATGACCTAGATTCTTGGCCAAAGAGAGTCCTATCAAGTTAAGGACTTAGGAAGACATTACAAATCAGCCTAGAAAGGATTCTAGGATAGTTCTGCACTTTTATAGTGGTTATTCTATATATTGTTGTATTTCCCTTCCATTATCCCTGACTAGTCAATAAAATGATATTAATGGTTTCTGTCTGGTCCCAGTGACATGTAGAAAATTATGGCCATTTGTGTGAAAAGTGATCAGAGAGGAAGAACTCTCCATCACTGAGTAGTGCTCCCTCTTCTAACAGCAGAGGAAGTAGCAGCTAACAATAGCTTGGGACAGCTGCATCTAAAAGGAAAGAGAGAGGCAGAGAGAAAAATAGAGACAGATATCTGCATATGAAAATGAATTGTGATCTTATTGTATAGTCACAGACAGATAAGTCCTGGGATACTTGGGTTTGTGTATTTTTTTTTCTTCTGTTTTTACTACACTACTGTGAGTTTCCCCCAGAGAAAGGATCATGACACTCTTATCTTGGCACTCCTGGTGTCAAACATATTTTTGATAGGTATCTAGATATTTAATGACTATTTATTGAGTCAATGAGAAATAAAGCAAGAAAGAATTTTAGAGAAAGTTTAATCCTTGGATTCACTTTTATATACATGGATTATATTCATAAAACATACAAGATATTTTTTATGAAGAATGGGAAGTAGAAATATCACAAAAGTATGATTCCTGCTGAGTAATCACTGTTTGGCCAAGTAGCTATTGATGCAATTGACCCTAATACAAAGCATAAGCAACAAAATACTGTTCATTCTGAGTGCTGGAGGAAGCTTTTCAGAGAAAAATTGTCAGTGGAGCCTAAGAATTGACCTCTGGAGAACAGGATATATAAATAGTATAGGGAAGCAAATATGAGTTGACACTTACCCTGAACCATTCATTCATTCATTCCTTCAATCAGTCTGTTCATATGTTTCACAAATGTTTTCTAAACATTTAACATATGAGGTGTTCATGAAACAGAGGTAAATATGATAAGGAGAAGTGCATGAAATTTATCCTTTAAGAATGAAGAGTAATGGGAAAATGGCTGCTAAAAGGGAACATTTTTCAGGCTTAGGCAGGAAATTCCTGGGGCTTCTGTGCAACAAGTCTCATGTCTCAGAGAACAGGAGAAGACTTTCCTCCTTCCTCTAGAGAAGGTCTTGTCAAAGCATTGCCAGTGTTGGTCAGTATCATGGGTTAGCCCCCAGAGGACCCAAGCTGGGTGTAGACCTCCTAAAATGTATAGAAAAACTTTGAGGGCTGAGACTGATAAGTGGTTATGTAGGAGACAATGTCCCGATAAAAAGGTAGAAAGGAGAGACCCGGGCCATGATGACTAAGCAAAGTCCAGCCAACTGCCCCAACCACCCCTTCCCCACACATCTGCTTCTGTAAACTCGTTTCCGCATCTTGTTACTTCACCAGTTCTCACTCTGGTCCACTAAGCATGGTCCCGGAAGAACTAGCCCATAAAAGCCTTGTGAAACCCCTCTTCGGGGCTCAGACTCCAGAGAGCGATCTCCTCTGAGCCCAGCGTAATAAATCTGAGTTCTCCAATTCTCTGAGTGCTCACTTGGTTTCTCGCCAGGTAAAAGAGCTGATGCCCTGCAGCCACAGAGCTGCTGGAGCTGGTACACTAAAGCCCCAGGGCTGTCGCTAGAGCTGGTACATTACAGCCACAGGGGCTATTGCCAGAGCTGATACATTGTGGTGCAGGGCTGCTGGACAGCTGCCGTAACATTTCCTTTTCTGTGAAGGGAATCAAACCAGAAACATCAGGGCGAATGATAGGGCAAAGGGCAGAGGTGTCACTAAGCATGGCTTTAGAATCCAAACCCGAAGCATCAGGTAAAGACTGGAGGAGGTGAGCTATGAGTTGAGTTTAAAGGCTGACCAACTTTTTTTCTTTTTAGAGCTACAGGTGTGGCATATGGAAGTTCGCAGGCTAGGGATCTAATCGGAGCCCAGCCACAGCAACATGGAATCCGAGCCACATCTGTGACCTACACCACAACTCTCAGGAACACTGGATCCTTAACCCACTGAGAAAGGCAAGAGATGAAACCTGCATCCTCATGGATACTAGTTGGATTCACTACTGCTGAGCTGTGAGGAGAATTCCAAGGCTGACTGACTATTAATGAGGCAACTCACAGCTGCTCTTCTGGAAGGGAGTGTTTTTTTTTTTTGCTTTTTAGGGCCACATTTGAGGCTTATGGAAGTCCCCAGGTTAGGGGTTGAATCAGAGCTACAGCTACCAGCCTACGCTACAGCCACAGCAATGCTGGATCAAAGCCGTGTCTGCGACCTACACCACAATTCCAGCAATGCCAGATCCTTAACCTACTGAGCTAGGCCAGGGATCAAACCCACATCTTCATGGATCCTAGTCAGGTTTATTAACTGCTGAGCCAAGAACTCCAAGAATAATTTTTTAATATGTTTTATCCCTGTGTTAGAGTTTGAAGGGATGATAAATTCCAATAGGATAATAGGGAAATAAACATGATTTGTAAATTCTAGAATGGAGAAACATAAATGTATAAGGCAGAGTCAAAATAACTATAAAAATTTTGTCCAAATGAGAGTAAGACCTTACCTCCAGAAAAAGAAGCTTGTAGTAAAAACATGAGGAAAAAGTCTTATCCGGTAGTTAAGGTACATAGCAGAGATTCTTTTCAAAAAACCCTACAAGAACAGAGAAAACTTAGGTGTCCAAATGAATGGAAACAGGAGAGACTTTTCCTCCCCTGGAATGCACATGGGAACATGGGTCACTGACATATTACAGAAGCGTTGGCATGCCTGTCTTTGGCCTAAATATCAATGCCCAACCCTACTGGTTTGGTAGTGAGGACCCTAAATGCTGATCAGATGGCATTTTGTCTTATTTTATAATTTTATCTTATAACTGTCTTTTTGCATATATTTTCACTTGTCTCACCCACTAGATTAGAGATTTTCAGTACTATTGTTCATTAAACAACCTGGAAATGGGAGTTCCCATTCTGGTTCAGCTGGTTAAGAACCAGACTAGTATCTATGAAGACATGGGTTCGACCCCTGGCCTCACTCAGTGGGTTAAGGATCCAGCATTGCCACAAGCTTCAGTATAGATACAGACATGGCTCAGATCTGGCATTGCTGTGGCTGTGGCATAGGATGGCGTCTGCAGCTCTTTGACCCCTAGCCTGGGAACTTTCATATTTGTGTCCCTAGAAAGATAAATAATGAATAAATAAATAAATCACAGAGAAACTTATGTTTTGATTTTAAAAAAATAAATATTCTAGGATTCTACCAATGGAAGTTGTGACAATTGCTCTGGGTTACTTTCCTGGGTAATTATAATGTGTACTCAGATTTAAAATTTTCACAGAATTTAAAATATCACTTTTTAGCCAGTTACTACTGAAAAACATTTGGATTGCTTCCATCTTTTAAATTTGTTTTATGAATAATACTATGAATATTTTTGTAATAATAACTGATGCATATGTGTAAAAATTCCCCTTTGTTTTACACCTAGAAGTAATATGTTCATATATTCCACTTTCCTAAGGCATGTCAAATTACTTTCAAAGTACTTGTACCAATTTATACTCCCTGCAGATGTATGTGAAAGACCACATACATTTTTCTATTTGTCTGTCCATTTTTCTTAATTACTTTCATTAAATGATTAATTTTAAAAATACTTTGGGGTACCTTATATAAGCCACACCCTAGGCATGGTACTCAGAATGCATCAATGGAAAATACACACACACACACACACACACACACACACACACACACACACAAGCAAATCCAAACAAAATGAAGAGACTCTGCTCTTAGAGACCTGACATTCTAGTGTTTTTGATACTGAAGGATGGGAAATAGGCAATATAAATAAATAAATAAATTCTATTAGTAAATTAATTTTTAAATATTCAACAGGGTAAGGAGGCTTTAACCGTGGGTGTTGAAGGTGAATGGAACACACTGTAATTTAAATTATTCTGAGGGAGTTCCTGTTGTGGTGCAGCAAAAACAAATCCAATTAGAAACCATGAGATTGCAGATTCAATCCCTTGCCTTGCTCAGTGGTTCAAGAATCTGGTGTTGCTGTGAGCTGTGGTATAGGTCACAGATTTGGCTTGGGTTTGGTGTTGCTGTGGCATAGGCCAGCAGCAGTAGCTCCAATTAAACCCCTAGCCTGGGAACCTACATATGCTGTGGGTACAGCCCTAAAAAGCAATAAATAAATAAATAAATGTGAGCATAAGCTATATGGAAGTAGAAATGACATTTTGTGGACTTGAAACCTTCACTATTCTGTAATAAACAGAGATCCCTTCCTGACCCACCCTGACATGTAACATGAGCAAAACATTTTGTTGTATCACTCTATTGAATTCTGCAAGTTGTTCTTCACTACACTGTCACCTGATTCATCTTGCCTGAGATAAATAAATTATGAGAAGCAAATAAAAAATCCGTTTGCATAAACTTGGTGAGAAATTCTAAAGGTAGAGAAAAAATTTCATCATTCAAAAATTAGAAACTCTATTTAATGAAGGCACTATGAAGAAACATAAAAGATAGGAGTTCCCACAGTGGGTTAAGGATCTGGAATTGCTTCAGCTATAACATAAGTCACAGTTATGGTGATCAACAACAAAATAAAACAATTCTAAAATATAGACAAGGGATATGTAAAAGAAATGCACAATGAAGACCTATGTTTAGTAATATAGGAGAATATTCTCAATACTACAGACAGATATATATATAGATATAGACAGAGATATATATAGATATATACAGATGTATATATAATACCTTTAAGTACAATGTTGAGTATATATGTGTTCATATATGAGTTAACACATACATATATCCATATGTATTTTATTTCCTTGTGTAAAGAAAAACATTCGGAAAAATATGTAATAGCCTTTCAACTACTAGAGTTTGAGAATTTTTTAGCTGGTAATTCCTTAATTTTATGAAAAAGTTTTAAAAGTGTCAAAGTATACTTTTTGGTAGATTATTATCTCAAAAATAATTTTAGGGAGATGGAATTAAGATGATGGAATAGAAGAACTGGAGCTCAACTTGTCTCATAAAAACAACAAAATTACAATCAAATGCTTGACAACCTTCAGTCAAATGGACTGGAAACTTTCAAAAAGATATCCTACTCCAGAAGACAAAGAGGAGGCCACATCAAGAGGTAGGAAAGGTAATTACATGATATAAGCAACCCCATACCTCCCAGGTGGGAAGCCCACAGACTGGAAACCAACTGTATCCCAGAGACTCACCTACAGGAGTGAGAGTTCAGAACCTACACTGAGTCCCCACACCTGGGGATCAGGCATTGGGACAAAGAGCCCCCAGATCATCTGGCATTGAAGGCCAGTGGGGCTTCTGCACAGGAGGTCCACAAGACTGGGGAAACAGACCCCATTCTTGAAAGGCACACACAGGCTTTCATGTGCACTGGATCCCAGGGAAAAGCAGAGGTTCTATACCTGCCTTCTGGGAAAACAGGGGGTGACTGTGGCTCATTCTGGGAGAAGGACATCAGAGACAAAGCTCTTGAGAATATTCATCAGTGTGTGTTTTTCTGAAGGTGCCATTTTGGGAATATCTGGCCCCACCCATCAGCACTGAGAAGCCCCAGGCCAAACAATAATTCGGATGGGATCACAGCCACACCCATCAGTAAACAGGCTGCCTAAACCACACCCCCAGGCACATAGCTACCTCTAATCTCAACCAGAGACAAAGCCCCACCCACCAGAGGGATAGGAATCAGCCCCACCTAACAGTGGACAGGCACCAGTACCTCCCATCAGGAAGCCTAGAGCAAGTCCCTGTACCAACTTCGCCCACAAGGGGGGCAGACATCAGAAGTAAGAGAGGCTACAACTCTATTGTCTGCAAAAGGAAACCATACCAAAAACCTATAAAAACAAAAAGGCAGATAACTATAACTCAGACAATGGAGAAAGAAAAAAAAAAAAAAAAACACCAAAAAAAAAAAAAAAACAGCTAAGTGATCTGGAGATTATCAGCCTTCAGGAAAAAGGCTTTAGATTAATGATGCTAAAGACACTGGAAATAAACTGGAGGCAAAGATTTACAGCAAACACTGAGCAAAGAAATATAAGATTTAAAACTTAAGCAAACAGAGATGCAAAATACAATAACTGAAATAAAAAATCCATTAGAAGTGACCAACAGCAGAATAAGGGAGACAGAAAAACAAATAAGCAAGGTGAAGGACAGACTAGTGGAAATCACTGATGCAGAAGAGAAAAGAGAAAATAGGTTGAAAACAAATGAAGAGAGTCTCAGAGAACTCTGGGACAACATTAAGCACACTGACATCCATATTATAGGGGTGCCAGAAGGAGAAGAGAGAGAGAAAAGGACAGAAAAAATATTCAAATAGATAACAGCCAAAAACTTCCCTAACATGGGAAAGGAACCACTCACTCAAATCCAGGAAGCACAAATACTGCATAAAATAAACCCAAGAAGGAACACCCCCAAACACATATTAATCAAACTGACCAAAGTTAAAGACAAAGAGAAAATATTGAAAGCGACTAGGGAAAAGAAACAAATAACATACAAGGGAGCCCCGATAAGGTTATTGGCAGATTTTTCAGCAGAAACTCTTCAGGCCAGAAGAGAGTGGCATAATATGCTTAACCTGATGAAAGGGAAAAACCTCCAATCGATATTATTTTGCCCAATAAGGCTCTCATTCAGATTTGAAGGAGAAATCAAAAGCTTTACAGATAAGCAAAAGCTAAGAGAATTCAGCAACACTAAACCAGCTTTACAACAAATACCAAAGGAACTTCTCTAGACAGAAAAGAAAAGGCCACAACCAAAAACAAAAATACCACAAACAACAAGGCTCACCAGTAAAGGCATATATACAGTACAGATAGGAAGTCATCTATGCACAATTAAGCTACCAAAATCAGAAATTGTGAGAAGAGGAGGGTACAAATGCAGGACACTGGAGATGCATTTGCAATTAAAAGATCAACAACTTAAAACAATATCATATTTATATGGACTCCTATATCAAAACTTCAGGGCAGGAGTTCCTGTTGTGGCTCAGTGGTAAACGAATCCATCTAGGAACTATAAGGTTGTGGGTTCAATCCCTGGCCTCACTCAGTGGGTAAAGGATCCGGCATTGCTGTGAGCTGTGGTGTAGTTTGCAGATGTGGCTCGGATCCTGTTGTTGCTGTGGCTATGGTGTAGTCCAGCAGCTACAGCTCCAATTAGACTCATAGCCTGGGAACCTCCATATGCCATGGGAGCAGCCCTACAAAGCAAAAAAAAAAAAAAAAAAAAAGTGTGTGTGTGTGTGTGTGTGTGTGTGTGTAAATGGACTCAAGTCTCCAACCAAAAGACATAGACTGGCTAAATGGATACAAAAACAAGATCCATGTATTTACTGTCTTCAAAAGACCCACTTCACTTCTAGCAACACAACTGAAAATTAGAGGATGGAAGAAAATATTCCATGCAAACAGGAATCAAAAAAATCTGGAGTAGCAAAACTCATATCAGACAAAATAGACCTTAAAATAAAGAATATTTTAAGAGCCAAGGAATAATGATCAAAGGATCAATCCAAGAAGAAGACAATAACAATATTAAATATGAATGCACCCAACATAGGATCACCACAATATATAAGGCAACTGCTAACAACCTTAAAAGGAGAAATCAACAATAACACAATAATAGTGGGGGACTTTAATACCCTACTTACAGCAATGGATAGATCATCCAGACAGAAAATCAGTAAGGAAACAGGCCCTGAATGAAGCATTAAACCAGATGGTCTTAATAGATATTTATAGGACATTTCATCTAAAAGCAACAGAATACACATTCTTCTTAAGTCACATGGAACATTCTCTAAGATCGATCACATCCTGGGCTACAAATCCAACCTCGGTAACTTTAAAATTGAAATCATATCAAGCATATTTTCTGACCACAACAATATATGACTGGAAATCAACAACAAGAAAAAACTGCAAAAACCACAAACATGTGGAGACTAAACAACGTGCTACTAAACAACAAATGGATCACTGGAGAAATCAGAGAGGAAATTAAAAAATACCTAGAAGCAAATGACAAAAAAGATGTGACACTCCAAAACCTATGGGATGCAGCAAAAGCCATTCTAAGAGGAAAGTTTATAGCAATACAAACCCACCTCAGGAAACAAGAAAAAGCTCAAATAAACAAACTAATTTTACATCTAAAGCAGCTCAAGAGAGAAGAACAGACAAGACCTAAAGTTAGTAGAAGGAAAGAAGTCATAAATATCAGAGCAGAAATCAATGAAATAGAAACAAAGAAAATCATAGAAAAGATAAATGAAACAAAGAGCTGGTTCATTGAAAAGATCAACAACATTGATAAACCCCTAGCCAGACTTATCAAGCAAAAAAGAGGACTCAAATCAATAAAATTAGAAATGTAAAAGGAGAAGTAACAACGGACATCACAGAAATACGAAGGATCGTAAGAGATCATAAGAGACTACTACATGCAACTATTTGCCAATAAAATGGAAAACCTAGAAGAAATGGACAAATTCTTAGAACAGTACAATCTTCCAAAACTAAACCAAGATGAAATAGAAAAGATGACTGGACCAATAACAAGTACTGAAATTGAAACTATGATTAAAAAACCCCCAACAGGAGTTCCCGTCGTGGCGCAGTGGTTAACGAATCCGACTAGGAACCATGAGGTTGCGGGTTCGGTCCCTGTCCTTGCTCAGTGGGTTAACGATCCGGCGTTGCCGTGAGCTGTGGTGTAGGTCACAGACGCAGCTCGGATCCTGCGTTGCTGTGGCTCTGGCGTAGGCCGGTGGCTGCAGCTCCGATTCGACCCCTAGCCTGGGAACCTCCATATGCCGCGGGAGCGGCCCAAGAAATAGCAACAACAACAACAACAACAACAACAACAACAAAAGACAAAAAAAAAAAAAAAAAAAAAAAACCCCAACAAACAAAAGTTCAGAACCAGATGACTTCATAGGTGAATTCCATCACACATTTAGAGAGGAGCTAACACCTATCCTTGTGAAACTATACCAAAAAATTGCAGAGGAAGCAGGACACCCAAACTCATTCTATGAGGCCACTGTCACCCTGATACCAAAACCAAAAATATCACAAAAATAGAAAACTACAGGCCAATTTCACTGATGAACATAGATGCAAAAATCTTCAACAAAATACTAGCAAGCCATATCCAACAAAACATTAAAAGGATTGTATATCATGATCAAGTGGGATTTATCCCAGGGATGCAAAATTCTTCAATATCTGCAAATCAATCAGTGTGATACACCACATTAACAAACTGAAGAATAAAAACCCCATGATCCTCTCAATAGATGCAGAAAAAGCCTTTGACAAACTCCAACACCAATTTCTGTTGAAAACCCTTCAGAAAGTGGGCATTAAGAGAACCTATCTCAGCATAGTAGAGGCCATATATGACAAACTCAGAGCTAACATCATTCTCAATGGTGAAAAGCTCAAAGAATTCCTGCTGAGATCAGGAATAAGACATGGATGTCTGCTTTTGCCACTACTATTCAACATAGTTTTGGAAGTCCCAGCCACAGCAATCAGATAAGTAAAAGAAATAAAAGAATCCAAACTGGAAAAGAAGAGGTGAAACTATTCCTATTTGCAGATGACATGATACTATACCTAGAGAATCCTAAAGACTCTACCAGAAAACTGGTAGAGTTCATTGATGAATTTGGTAAAGTCAAGGATTACAAATTTAATACAAAAAAAAATCAACTGCATTTTTATATACTAACAATGAAAGAGAAATTAGGGAAGCAATCCCATTTACCATAGCATCAAAAAGAATAAAATACATAGGAATAAACCTACCTAAAGAAACAAAAGACCCATGTTATGAAAACTATAAAGCACTGATAAAAGAAATCAAAGATGACACAAACAGATGGAAAGTCACACCATGCTCTTGGATTGGAAGAGTCAATATGATCAAAATGACTATACTACCCAAGGCAATCTACTGATTCAATGAAATCCCTATTAAACTACCAAGGACATTTTTCACATAACTTGAACAAAATATTTTAAAGTTTGTTAGGGAATAAAGGACCCAGAATAGCCAAAGCCATCCTGAGAAAGAAAAATGGAGCTGGAGGAATCAGGCTCCCAGACTTCAGACTATACTACAAAACTACAGTATCAAAACTGTATGGTACTGGCACAAAGAGAAATAAAGATCAGTGGAACAGGATAGAAAGCCCAGAATTAAACCCACACACCTACAGCCAACTAATCTATGACAAAGGAGGCAATAATATGCAATGGAGAAAAGACAGCCCCTCCAATAAGTGGTGTTGGGAAAACTGGACAGCCACATGGAAAAGAATGAAATTAGAACACTGCTTAATACCATACACAAAAATAAACTCAAAATGGATTAAAGACCTAGATATAAGACCAGATACTCTATCACTCTTAGAGGAAATCATAGGCCAATCACTCTCTGACATAAATGACAGCAAGATCTTCTCAGATCCACCTCCTAGAGTAATGACAGTAAAAACAAAAATAGACAAATAGGACTTAATTAAACTCAAACGTTTCTGCACAGCAAAGGAAACCCTAAACAAAAAGAAAAGACAACACACAGAATGGGAGAAAATATTTGCAAATGAAGTGATTGACAAGGAATTAATCTCCAAATTTTATAAACACCTTCTGCAGCTCAATACCAAAAAAACAAACAACCTCATTCAAAAATGGGCAGGAGATCTAAACAGACAATTCTCCAAAGACATACAGATGGCCAAAAAAAAAAAAATGAGATGTTCAACATCACTCATTATTAGACAAATGCAAATCAAATCACTATGAGGTATCACCCTACACCAGCCAGAATGGCCATCATCAAAAAGTCTGCAAAAAATAAGTGCTGGAGAGGGCGTGGAGAAAAGGGAACCCTTGTCGTGGGAATGCAAATTGGTGCAACCACTGTGGAAAACAGTATGGAGTTTCCTTATAGAATTACCATTTGATCTAGCAATCCCACTCTTGGACATCTATCCAGAGAAAAATATGACTCAAAAAGGCACATGTAGGAGTTCCTGTCATGGTGCAGTGGTTAACAAATCTGACCAGGAACCAGGAAGTTGAGGGTTGGATTCCTGGCTTTGCTTGTTGGGCTAAGGATCCAGTGTTGCCATGAGCTGTGTTGTAGGTTGCAGACGCAGCTCGGATCCTGCATTGCTGTGGCTGTGGCGTAGGCCAGCAGCTATGGCTCTGATTAGACCCCTAGCCTGGGAACCTCTATATGCCATGGAAGCAGCCCTAGAATAGGCAAAAAGACAAAAACAAAAAACAAAAAAACAAACACATGTAATCCAGTGTTCATTGCCGCACTCTATACAATAGCCAAGACATGGAAACAACCTAAATGTCCATTAACAGAGGAGTGGATCAAGAATATGTGGTGTATATACACAATGGAATATTACTCAGCCATTAAATAGAAAGAAATAACAGCATTTGCAGCAACATAGATGGACCGAGAAATTATCATGCTAAGTGAAGTCAGTCAGACAATGAGACACCAACATCAACTGCTATCACTTACATGTGGAATCTAAAAAAAAGGACACAATAAACTTCTTTCCAGAACAGATAGACTCGCAGACTTTGAAAAACTTATGGTTTCCAAATGAGAGAGGTTGAGGGGTGGGAGGATGCCCTGGGGGTTTGGGATGGAAATAGTAAAAAATTCGATTGTGACTATAGTTGTACAACTATAAATGTAATAAAATTTGAGAAATAAAAAATAAAAAGTAAAAGTAAAATAATAATAAAATTTTATTCTTCAGTTTTGATTGTGTTGTCTTACAAATTACAATAAGGTCAGATTGTTTCATGGCATTGCTCAAAGCTTCTTTATGCTGATTTACCTGCTTGTTCCATAAGTTACTGAAAGGGAAGTATTAGAATTTAAGACAATGTGGGTTTGTCTATATCTTCTTTTGGGTCTCTTAAATTTTCTTTATCTATTTGAAGCTATGCTATTAAGTATATACAAATTTAAGCTTGCTATATATTCCCTTGAAATGAATTTATATATTTATTTATAGTATGAAACATCCATATTGTTTGTCTGATGGTCCAGTATTCTTTTGCCTAGTATTTCCTGGTATATCTTTTCTATCATTTTATCTTTAACCTTAACACATTTTTATTTCAAGTCTGTTTCTTGTAAACAGCATATAGATGAATCTATTTAAAATCCAGTCTGGCAAATTTTTTCTTGATCCATTTAAATAATCTGTAAGCATCTGAAAAGCTGCGCAAATCATCAGTCATCATGAAAATACATCTTAAAACCGTAATTCAATACCTCTCTAAAGCCAGCAAGATGGCTAAAATATGAAGAATGACAACAGCAAGTTTTGCAGAGATATGAAACAACTGGAATTCTCACACATTGTTGATGGGAGTGTGAATTGGTTAAGCTACATAAGAAAATGGTTCATCAGTGCCTATAGCTGCAGGTAAATATTGCTGCCCTAAGACATATCAGCTCTGTTCCTAGAGACGTATCTGAAAGAAATGCAGTGAGTGCATAGGTCCAACAAAAGACATGCACAAGGTTATACATATCAGGCTAGGTTATAAACCATAGGCAAAACTGAAAACAAGTCAAATGTCTATCAATAGGAGAATTGAAAAAAATACATTTTTTGGCTTATTTGTGAAATGATATACCACATAACGAGAGAACTACTGACACATGAAAAAAAGAACATCTTGAAGAAACTCGGATGTGACTAGAGATTATCATACTAAGTGACTAAGTGATACCATATGATATCACTTATTTGTGGAATCTAAAATATGGCACAAATGAACCTATCTATGAAACAGAAACATACTTGTGGACATAGAAACAGACTGTGGTTGCCAAAGGGGAGGGGGCGGCAAGAGGAATGGATTGTAATATTAGATTTAGCAGAAGTAAGCTACTATATATAGAATGGATTAAAAAAACAAGGTCCTATTGTATAGCACAGGAAACTGTATTCAATATCCTAAGATAAACTATAATGGGAAAGAATATTTAAATATATATATATTTATATATATTTATATAAATGTATGTAAAACTGAATCACTTTTCTGTGCAGCAGAAATTAACACAACCTTGTAAATCAACTATACTTCAATCAAAAAAAGAAAATATAAGAAAAACCTGAATTTCAGGGAATGGTATTGAGTGAAAGAAACCAGGCATGAAAGTGAAAGTGCTATGATTCAAATTCTGTGAAGTTCAATAAAAGGCAAAATTAACCTTGGGTGATGGATGTCAGAACAGTGGTTACTGCTGGGGGATGCTGATTGGTAATAAGGAAACTGACATGAGGAAACCTTCTGGTGTGCCGAGTATGTTGCATATCTTAACCTGAGTAGTGGTTTCATGAATATATATGAATATAAATTGTCATCAATCTATGCACTTCAGATGTACTTCAACATATTGTATATGTTATGCCTCAATAAGAATAAAAAAATTAAAAGAAAATAAATACCAAGTTCTTTATATTAAAAAATAATCCCTAAATCAGTACATGTGAAAGTAATCCAAGACAAGATAATTTGAGTTTTATGTTGTCTCCCCATAGTATAATGTTATTTAAAGTGAGGTCCTTCCTTATGGTACTACTCAGCAGAGCATACATGTTTTGGGTGGTGTTGTGTCCAAGGTTTTGAACAACGAATTTAATCTTTGATTCTCATAGAGGGTTATGCTGAAGACACAGTGTAGTGGAATGAGGGAGAATCATCACAGTGTCAAGCTCCAGGTATTGTTCCCTTTTCCCTCCAGAGTGGATTTGCCCAGATGATTTATTAAGAATTATAATTTTTATTTATACTCTTTTCTTTGTTGGCAGGTTTCTCTGTCACTTTTGAGACAGCTAACTAATAACACTTTGGGGAAGCATTTTGATCATAAAATAGAGTAGCAATTATATTCATGCTGGTAAAATGTATTAATATTTTCTGTTTAAAGATGCTGTCCTGTGTTGTCCCTTTAAATAAACCAGCTGAAGTTTCTTTAAAAGCTCAGCTAAATACACACTACCCTGTGAAATATCACTTCTGCCAGATAGTAGACATTTGGAACCTCGGGGACAGTTAAGCAGATGAAGTGTGAGAACAGAGGCTGCTGTTTTAATGATTTTGTGACTGATTCTGAGCTCAATGGAGTTATTATGCCAAGTACTCTGCTTGTCTCACTTTGATCTCATAGTGGAGAATTTTGAGAATGAATAATGGCAATAATCCCTCTTGCCAGCGTATAAGTATTTAGTGTATTCCCAAGGGCACCAGTTTGGAGACAAACGGCTCAGGTTCACACACTGTCTTCCTCACTTCTGGGCTGTGAGGCCATAGGCAATTTACTCCATCTCTCTGAGCCTATTTCATCATCTGCAAAAATGAAGATTAATAGTATATTCCACAGAGGCTTATTGTGAAGACTACTAAACAAAACAGCTTATGTGAAAGCACCTGAGAAAAAATACACTGGAGAGTACTTGTTCAGTCATTTGTTTATGCTGTTTGTGCACAGCAAGAAGCATGAAAAATGCTGGATCCAGCTGGACCTGAAAGGTTGTATAGTGGATTTGGGGTGTATGATTAACTGACATAATCTGTGTAAATTGCTTAGAAAAATACCTGATGCATAATATTCGATTAATAATGTTATCTCTTCTCATGGTTTTTTTTTTTGGCACTTTGAAAAAACAGGTGTATGTTTAGAATCTAGACATGTCTTAATCCCTGAGTAGATTCAGAAAAGATATTGATTTATTTTTAATATTTTTATTATTCATTGATGACAAAGCATTAGAGATTTGAAAATCACTTGTGAAGAGGTGATGAAGTACAAGAGGCCCTTTCCCCACTTTCATTTTGCTCCCGTGGGTTCTCTATAAAATCTATGTTCTGCACAATGAGAGTAAAATGGTTTCCTATTTCCCACATGGCAGAATATAGGTGACCATTAGAACATTCCTTAGTATTCCATATTTTTCCTTATTCCACATTTATAATTTTTTTCAATTAGGCTTCAAGATCCTTCAGATAAATTAAAAATTAGCCTTCTTGATTCAAAAGCAGCTCCCATGTTGCATAAAGCCCAGGTGTTCCAACTTCTCAGCTATCGCACAATTAATCTTTTCATCACCCTTGTGTAAATGAAACTATATACAAGCCTCTGTGTCCCTGGCCTTTGAAGTAAAAGCCTTTTGCTTTAGTCTCCCAGGCCTCCCTTGAGTCTCAAAAGTCTGACTCAAGAGTTAATGATTAGGAAATGTGAAGATGTAGAAACAAATAATAGCTGTTGGGCTAGGAAACTGGTAACAATTTAGACTCTAAATCCACCACATAACAGAATCACTGAACTTACACTTCCCTAAAAAATAAAGGCCTGACACATATCCCTAAGTCATTTTTACAAGCAGACTCCCACCCTTTGAAAATTGCTGACTGCAAGAACGTAGACCCTAGACTGGTTGAAACCAGAAGCTGATGATGCTTGAAACTTCACCTTGATGCCAACTAATTTGTGAAACGTGCACAAGCTTGTCATGTACTCTGCAGCCCCTCCATCACACTTCCTTTAAAGCCCCTTCCCTGAAAGCCATTAGAGACTTCATGTATTTTGAGCATAAGCTGCCTATTCTCCTTGCCTGATGCCCTGCAATAAATTTTGTACTTTCCTTCACCACAACTCAGTGTCAGTATATTGGCTTTATTGCATGCAGATGAGTGGACCCAAGTTTCATTCAGTAACATAAAAGGTGATGAGTTTTTACAAAGTTGCAAATAAATTTAACATGTCCTCAGAAACTCATTTGCATTTTTTAAAAAATAAAAATAACTGAATGAAAAATCCTCAAGGATTACACTTCATTTTATGCCTAGTGTTAAATATTTCTTGATTATGCTGGTAGTTAGGAATGGTTTAGCTTTAATTTAACTTTTCTGCTAAATGGTATATAGCCCACTATCTATAGGGTGCTGAAAACTTAGTGACAGGTAAACACATTTTCTGCTCATCTGGATAGCTACTAAATGCCAGTCATTCAGAAATGCACAAAGAGCTGAATGGATAATTGAATTTTCAAGTTTCTTCCAGTTTTTAAACTTTTCTTTTTTTTTTTTTTTTTTTTTTTTACATTTTATCCCTTTCACTGTTCTAATTCCCATTCGGGTTTATCTACAATAACATCCACTGGGCATACCAAATTTTCTTTCAGAATGACAGCATTCTTTACTGTTCTGCCACAATTCATCCTCCTTTCTCTATAGGATTTATGTCAATTGAGGATCTAAGCAATTTATCAACTATAACACACCTTCTCACATATAATTGATGTTGGTGTCTATTCAGGGCTCTTCATGTGAGTTTGGGGTGTCAAAGTAGCTGCCCCATATGATACTCTGTATCTTAAGCTCTGAAGGCTCAGTTAATTTCCCAAGTTAATAACATCTTTGGTGATTTTTATCTAGATGATAACCTTGAATTCATATTTCTTAGCACCACATTTTCTGTCTGTATAAACTTTGAAATTTTTTTAAAACTCCCTGAGCCTCATTTTTATAACCAGTAAAACTAAAATAACCTGTGAAGATTGCTGTGTGGACCAAATGAAATACCATAATGTGAGCAAGTGCCTTGGAAACTATCAAGGGATTTATCACTGTAAAGTATAGGATTAGATAATAGTATTTACTATGTTAAGAAGGATGGCATCAGGCACAGAATACAAAGTGGAGATTTAAAAGCTTATAAGAATCTCAATGGCAGGAATCGTGCCATTGTATTATTCTGTGCTCCATATATCGGCTAAAATGAGCCATAAACATTTGCTAAATGAGGAAAAAAAATTGAAGTATGAAACAGAAGAATTTTTAAATTTTAGGTCATATTATTATATTCTGATAGATTCATTCTCTTATACAAAGTGATTGCTTTCAACCTGATGAAAATCAATCAATACTTATTACTTAAGGTTTACTATGTACCAAGAGCTTGACTGGGATCATGAGAAACATAAAGAAATCACTCAAAATCAGGGAGGAGCATTCTGTTTTACAGCAGCGAATTCAGTCTATGTGTTTAACTATCTTGTCCCCTTCATCCACAGCCTCTTCCAATGAGTATATTTTATCTGCATCAGAAAGCAAAAAATAGTTAAAAACCTGTAAAATTTTACAGAAATAAAACAGACTTGAAAGTTTTCCAACCTCCAAGTACTGTATGCAAATAGAAAACTGAATGTATGTAAAAGGAACCCTGGGAGAAGGTCTTAGTATAACCAAAGTCCGTGTGATGGGCTCTCTCTTACTTCTCCACTACATGCATTTCTGTATGCATACATATATATGTATACATATCTCTATCTGAAGAAAGGAGGATCATGGAGAAGGTTAGAAAAGATTTTATAAAGCTTAAAACTGAGAAATAATTATAAACAGGAATTTACAGCATTTGAAGAAAAGGGATATAAGCATATGACAAAAATACTTTAGTTATATTGAACATAACTATATAACATTAAATTATGTACATATGTAAATTCATAAATTCATGGTGATGTTAAAATCTTAATGATAAAGCTCCATTTTCAAGGAAAATGCTAGATTACCAAAGCTTAATAAATTAAAGAAATCCAACTAGAGCAACAGTGCAATATGAATTCAAAAGTTTGTGTAAAAACACCACCTATGATAAAGACAATGTGCAGATGAGGTACAGAATATTTCTATTAAAATTTTTAAGAAATGGATTTCTTGTGGTGTGGAATTATTTTAGGGTGCTAAAAAAAATCCAATGTATTCAATGAGGAAAGCAAAACCAAAATCATAAAAAGAGAACACAGAAAAGAAAGCTACAAACAAATATGAGGTAATTGTACAGTCATGGCTGTTCTATGTTTTGCCTAATGAACTTGTGTGTTATTTTCTTATATTAAAAAAACTTGGAGGAGTTCCCGTCGTGGCGCAGTGGTTAACAAATCCGACTAGGAACCATGAGGTTGCGGGTTCGGTCCCTGTCCTTGCTCAGTGGGTTAAGGATCCGGCGTTGCCGTGAGCTGTGGTGTAGGTTGCAGACCCAGCTCGGATCCCACGTTGCTGTGGCTCTGGCGTAGGCCGGTGGCTACAGCTCCGATTGGACCCCTAGCCTGGGAACCTCCATATGCCGCGGGAGCGGCCCAAGAAACAGCAAAAAAGACAAAACGAAACAAAACAAAAAAAACCTTGGATTGATATTTTAATTAAAATGATAGATTGATTGATTTTTGAAAAACAAATGCATTTACCTGAAGTATTTGAATGTCAACAAAACACATTGTGACAAAAAAAAATGAAAGCAAGAGAAATTTTAGAAGAGATAGATATATATTATTCCAAAAATATGTATTTTTATTTTAATCATTTGATGTTAATGTGACTATGGAGTCCGTTTGGTGAAACGAAAATTTTTCACACCAGGAATGTTGAACACTTAAAAAGTCACTTTCAATGCCAGTTCTGTGTCTATCTGGGGATGCTGCAATAATAAACATTGCAAGCAGAAGAGAGTCAGAAACTATAGTCCCATCAGATGCTGGGGGAGAAAAAAAAGAACCAAAAATATTTGGCAATAACACTAATGGCTGCCCCTCAGTCCACTGCCCTACTTTGCTTTCAGAAGTGGGAGTACAGGAAAAAAACAACCTTGCAAATGTGTGGAGACGAAAATAGATGGCACTCAAATCTTCTTCTTTTGTGACAAACAGATATTTTGTCCCCAAAATCTCTCTAAGTGACATTTCATATATTCTTTTGACAGTTGCATCAAATTTGAATTCTAAAACCTCTCTTAAAATCTGGCAATGACTCAACATTAGTAAGAAAACCCTTCCTCATAACTTTCTAAATGGTATTTTCAGGAGCAATGTCAGGAAAATATTGCCTGAATTCATCCTATAGAGATTGGATTTGGATATTTTCTTTGAAATAGATTTTAATAGCCTTGTATGTATAAGCTTCATTAAGACAAGAAAATGATGAAGCATTTTAAGAGATAATTTGCTGAATTATGGCTTGGTATGTTCAAGGTAAATCATAAAGAGAAATAATGCTTGTGCTTTCAGATATAATGTAGTCAACACTTCAATATAGCAGAAAACTATACCAAGCTTTGCTGAAAGTTGTACTTTTTTGATAGTTGAGTGCTTAAACTCCAACTTAGCACTTCCTGGTTTTAGGAAAGCAGGGGGAAAATGTGTCCCAACTTTTAAATCTAGCATCCAGGGAGTTCCCACTGTGGCTCAGTGGGTTAAGAAAACCCATTGTGGTAACCCACTGAGTTGCCAGGGATTGAACCTGAACCTCATGAAAACTGTGTTGGGCTCCTAACCCCCAGCTGTACAGTAAAATAAAATAAAATAAAATAAAAAAGTAAAATAAATCTAGCTGTCAGGCTGTTTTCTTTGATAACTGAGGAAACTGAGTACAGAAAAAATATTTTATGAACATACTCAAATCTTCATAGAACAATATCTGGTGTGCAGCCAGCATTTCTTCACCTAATTGACCCCCTCATAACATGGTTAATGTCTTATGGGTTACTGGGCTGTCAGTGCATAGAAGTGGTGATGCAGGGACAGTGAGGTTCTGCACTTTGTGGCGGAGCTTCTCGCCAGGCTCCAACACTGAGCTATTCGAATTTCAAGTTTTATCCACCACATAAGTGGCATTGTCATTTAACAGGAATACTACTCAGCCATAAAAAAGAATGAAATAATGCCATTTGCAGCAACATGGATGGAACTAGAGACTCTCATACTGAGTGAATGAAGTAAGTCAGAAAGAGAAAGACAAATACCATATGATATCACCCGTATCTGGTATCTAATACACAGCACAAATGAACCTTTCCACAGAAAAGAAAATCATGGACTTGGAGAATAGACTGTGGCTCCCTAAGGGGAGGGGGAGGGAGTGGGGGGGATTGGGAGCTTGGGGTCAATGGATACAAACTATTGCTCTTGGAATGGATTTACAATAAGATAAAACTGCTGTGTAGCATTGATAACTATGTCTAGATACTGACAACGCAGCATGACAATGGGAGAAAAAATTATGCATAGAAGTATGTGTAACTGGGTCCCCATGCTGTACAGTTGGGGAAAAAAAAAAGTGTTGGGGGATAACAATAAAAAATAAATTTAAAAAATAAACATAAATAATAAATAAATAAAAGGAGTGGAAGATGATTAACTATGTGACTGATTCTATACAGCCCTCCTGCAAGGAGGTTTGGTTGTCATTTGCAGACTGGAAATACAGCTAGAAAAATTTCTCAGAAATTAAAAGCAGTTGGAATCAGTAGAAGTCCTAGCCTGGGGGGAAGCTCAAGTCACTTTAGTGACAAGCAGAGGGAGGGGATTATGTGCACAACATTTAAGAATCCTTTTTTTTTTTTTCCCACTGTACAGCAAGGGGGTCAGGTTATCCTTACATGTATACATTACAATTACATTTTCTCCCCCACCCTTTCTTCTGTTGCAACATGAGTATCTAGACAAAGTTCTCAATGCTATTCAGCAGGATCTCCTTGTAAGAATCTGAGTGTGTCGTCTTTCTGTAGTTTCCCTTGCAAATCCATTGAGAATTGACTCACCATTTAGCTATTTAAGTAGTTGTAGCCCACTTTTCTCCTGTAATTTTTGAAAACAAAAAAGGAGGGGAACTAGGTGTCCCAGCAAAGCACTGCATCAAAGTGGAGGTGGCTGCCTCGAAGCAGTCAGGCTGGCAGGGCCAGCCCTTTCAGGTCACTGGTTATGGCAGGGCTGAAAGCTGCACTATTGGCCAGACTTCTCTCTAGCAGCAAAGCCAGCCTACATGTGGAGTCTGAGTAAGTTTAACCCATGAAGCTGAAACTTTGAGGCTGAGGTGTGTGCTAACAGAAGCACTTTTTCTGCATTTGTCTCAGTCCAACAAGGCCATGTTTTCATGCTGAGTAACAAAAGCCACAAAGTGACCACAGCACTTATGCCCTCTCAGCAATTGACCCTATCTCTTCCACCCCATTTTCTATGCCAAACCTGATTGGCACCACAGAGAGTTCTTTATCCAGCAAATTGACAGTCCAGCTACCACCAGCCAGAAGTTACAGCCAGTCTTGCCAAATGTTACAAACTGTACCTTGACACTGGCACTGTTAATGACAGAAAACAATCCCCTGGTGAGAGATGGAACCATCCCCTCCTTCAAATCTGCTTGAGTTTGTGCAAATGGCATGTGGCCTCACACACTTGGAGTCAACGAGCCAGTAGCAGATACAAAGGCACTTAAACATTTCAGGACTGGTTTCTCTGTTCTATCCAGCTCTGGTTCCTTACTGCAGGAACCCAAGTTGATGCCCAAGAGCAAGTGATGCTGATAAGTTTCTCTGAATTTTCCTTCACCTAAATATGTCACTATTTCACTTGCATTCATGAAGGATAGTTTCACCAAACATTAAAACAAAACAAATTTTGAGTTAACTTTTTTTCCCTTTCCCCCAGCACTTTACTGTGTAGAACTTCCTCCTTGGTTTCTGATTTGAAAATTGAAATCATTCATATCATTGCTCCCTTATAAGTGTATTGCTTTCTGGATTTTATTCCATTTTTGTTTGTTTTTAGTTTTTAGCAGTTTGATTTCCTGAACATGAATTAATTTATTTTCTCCTCCACTCTTGTTGGGTTTCATTGAGCCTCTCCAATTTATAGGACTTTTACCAAATCTTGGAAGTTTTGAACCAATATCTTCAAATACTTTTTTTCAGCACCATACATTTTCTCCTTATCTTCTGAAACTCTGACCCAGATTTCAGATTTTTTTTTTTTCTTTTTATGGCCCCACCTGCAGCATATAGAAGTTCCCAGGACAAGGATTGAATTGGAGCTAAGGTCTGCACCACAGCGCCGGCAACACTGGATCCAAGCCTCATCTATGACCTGTGCTGTAGCTTGCAGCAATGTCGGATCCTTAACCCAGTGAGAGAGCCCAGAGATCAAACTCACATCCTCACAGAGACTACTAGAGTCCTTAACCCACTGAGACAAAATGGGAACTCCCAAATCTTAGAATTTTCAAAATTATCCTACAAGTGTCTGAGATTCCATAAATTATTTGTCTCTATTATTCGCATAGGATAGTTTCTATTGATCTAGCTTCACTTTTAGTGACTGTATCTTCTCTTCTCTCATCTCCATTCTGCTTGACAGTATATTCAGTAAATTTCTTTTTGGAGGGAAAGGTAATTACTTTTTTCATTTCTGAAACTTCTGTGTTTATTCTATTTCTTTACTGAAACTGACTTTCTTTTCATTCTTCTGAAGGGATTTTGGCCTTATTTTTTTTGGAGCATTGCTATAACAGGCATCTAAAATCTTTGTCAGATAATTCCAACATCTTAAACATCTTGGCTTTGGTGTCTATGAATTGATTTCTTTTCTCACATGAACTGAGATCTCCATAGTTCTTCAAATGCAAGAAATTATCAGTCACATCTCGGACATTTTTATTATGTTATGAAACTCTGGGTTTTGTATACATCTTATGAAAAATATTGATACTTCTGTTTTTAGCAAGCAACTGTTGTGGTTAATTTAATTTCAGGTTGAAAGTTTTTTTTTTTTTTTTGGCTTTTTTAGGGCCACTCCTGTGACATCTGGAAGTTCGCAGGCTCGGGGTCAAATCAGACCTGTAGCTGCTGGCCTACACCATAGCCATGGTGACGAGGGATCTGAGCTTGCCTTTGATATATACCACAGCTCATAGCAATGCCAGAGCCTTAACCCACTGAGTGAAGCCAGGGATCAAGTCTGCATCCTCATGGATACTAGTTGGGTTCGTTTCCATTAAGCCACAAGGGGAACTCTTCGAGTTTCATTTTCTGACCCATCTTCTGCTGTGGTTCTATTATCAGTTCAGTTTTTCAGGTACTGCTATTTGGATCTGTCCCATGAGTAGTGTTCAGTCAGGGACCCAGATAGTGCTCTGTATGGTATTTAGGTCCTTGATGTCTTTGTTAGGCTTGTTAGAATTAGATGCAGCCATGGTGACTTCAGCCGAGCCCAAGAGTTCATAAATAATTTTTTGGAATCACCTTGCCAAATTTCTTCCTCTCTGTGATCTCCCAATACTGCCCACTTACCCAAGGAATTCTTTTCAGTTCATCAGCCAGTGTTTACCCTAATCTGCCACGAATGTTTGCAACTGCAATTGAGCCTGTGAACAAGCAGTGGGAGACCTGAAGAAAAAGTGTTAAATTTACCTGCAGTTTGGCAGTACTTTCTATTCTGGTATTCTTCCCTAAGCCATCTGCTACTATTTACTTCTCAAAGTCATCAGATAGACTCTCTATGCTTTTTGTCCCAGTTTTATATCTGACTTCATTGGTACAGACAGAATGGACGTGCTTACTCTAGCTACGATGGCCAACATGTGAACTTTATTTTTAAATAAAATAAGTGTATAGTTTCAGAAAGAATGTATTTATATGTGCAAGATATGCAATAGAAATGAAAGTATAAATTATACTAAACACATTGGAAAGCATTTCAGGTAACTAACATATATCTTACACGGCTCACTCTGAATTCTTTCTTACTCTTTCCTTCTAAGTATGCCTACCAGCTATGACTACTCAGACAGAGATTTGCTCTTTGTAATTTGCATTATAAAAGCAAGAGATTTCTTTTTCAGTTTCAAATATAAAACTATGTCACAGTATTGAATATTCTTTCATGCTGGACCTGCCCTTTAGTTCTAACATTCTTCCTGAGCCCTTTTGACTTGACCCATCATTTCAGAATTGATGGCTAGTCACATATGTCAATTCAGAATTGATGACCATATATACCATATATGTCATTTATATGTCTCATGTATGCCATCTATGACATGTATGTCATATATGTCAATTATATGTCAGTCATTTATGTCAATTCAGAGTTAATTAACATACTGTGTGCAGGTTTTAGAGAGCCTCAAAATATTTGTTGGTTGAATATTTGACACTTGTGGACCAGGTACTAGACAGGTAAAGGAAACTTAAAAAATAAAATATGCTTCACAGTATCTACCAGGTGGGTATCCTGCATAAGAATACTTGAGAATCATCTGTAATTAAAATTTAGACTCATAATGAAGGTCTTGAATGAACAATATTGTCCTTATAAGGTAAAAAATAACCCTAAATGGTTGTTATTTCACATTTCACAGGATAGCACTTGCTAAATCACCAGTAGAAAACAAGATTGTTCATAAGAGCTAAATCTGTTCTAGAAATCCATTCTCCTACTCCTACCTCTGCCTGAAGTATTTCTCATCCTTTGAGCTCAGGTTGAATGCAACCTTTGCATTAAGACCTTCACTGACATCCCTAATCAAAGTCACTTTTTCTCATTTCTGTGTTCTTATAGCACTTTGTTCATGCTAACATTTTCATTCTGTCTGATAGCTTATTTTATATACTTTTGCCTTTTAGATAGATATCAGCTTCATGGTATCATTGACCTAAGATTATTTCATTTTTTCATCCCCATCCTCAGTTGCTGGTAAGATTAAGGTCTGTTATCTTTTAAAATAAAGCTTCAGAGGTGATTTGGATGCACATAAACTCCTCATCAGAGTTTACAGGAGATGAAGAATTTCTAAAATAAAAACTCTTTTTAATGAACATTGAAAACGTTGACAACAAACAAGGTATAGATTCAGCAAAAGAGAGGACTTGAATGTGATTTATCATTAGTTCTTATCCTTTTTTTCATCATGTTTTTGTCATTATTTACCAAATAGGTTTTACCACTTGGGAGCTGCAACAAAATATTCCACTTGGGAGCTGCAATCAATCACCCTAGGCTCTCTGGGTAACATAAAAAAGGCCAGGGTGAGTCAGAGTGACGTAAAAGTAAAAAGAATTTACTAGCCTCATAATGTCTGCCAGCTTCATAGGAGAAATCAGTATAATATCTCAAATACAGCTTGAAGTTTATATGGTTAAAAAAAAGGCCTCTTTCTCATTGTACTATTTGTTTTCAGTCATCTCTTAGCCCAATCAGCTTTCATTTTCATAACAAGCATCTCATGTCAGGGAGAAGGAACATTTTCTAGAGAGATAGAATGAGTATTTCAAACAAGTATCATCCTCAAATAGAAATTTTTTTATCTGAAGTAATCAATGTAAGAGGTCTTAAATTTATTCACTTGCTAGTTTGAAGTGAATTTGTTTGGAAATAAAGAACTATTAATTGTTTTGGAGTATAAAGGAAGAAAATTAATATTTATTGTCTTCTGAGTGCCAGTCAATATGATTTCAGAACTGACACCTTTGTTACATCTCTACTCTTCTCATCTTAAGGTCAAAAGTCTTTCAGGGATTCCTCTTACGGCTTTAGGGCATCTGAAGTTTCAAAGGCACCAAAGCCCCACAGTTTTATTTTGGTCTATAGCTATAGCTTGCACTGCCTTAGTGAAAATCCTAACTAATCAGATCCCGTTATATTTGAACAGGTTAAGACAGTACTTATCAAAGTGCGACTCTAGACCACTGCCATAGCAACCACCAGCAGTAGGTGCTTGAGATAAAGATTTATAAGTGTTGTCACTCTAGCCACACTAATGCAAAATCTCTGAAAACAAAGGATCTGTGTTTTAACAAACACTTAGCTAATTCTTGAGTACTGTTAACTGGGGAATAAATGATTTGATAGTACACACAAGCACAATTCTTTAAGGACAAGATCACCAATGAAATGTCTAAAGAGACCCTGAACAAATATGCCCTGAAAAGTGGAATTATCAGATCCATGGCCAACACTCATGCCATTTACTTTTATAATCACAGTTTTTCAAATACTATACCCCTTCTTAACCAATAGATTAATAATCATCTAAGTTCTATTCAGTAGTGATTGGTTCAATGTACATCAAAACAAATAATGGCCGTTTATAACTACAAAGGACAGAGCTAAACTCTAATACTTATATCATTTATTTTATCGGATCAACAAGCCTATTAGGTTTCTTACCATGTTCATTTACACTTACCACGCAACTATATATTCACATATTTGTTGTGACTTTTGTAGAGAACAAAACCACAATGTCATTTCAAGCTGCAGACTTTTCTTGTAAGGAAGAATGGCCATGGTAAAAACCTTCTGTTATCACTCTTGACCCCTAAGCTTCTGTTCTGTGAAAAAAACTGATAGGTATACATTTCTGGAGGCTCAGAGCACAGGAAGCCTCTGACCATCAAAGAGGTGGACAGGGCCTGGGAGTAGTATACTAGGGAGGGGACAAAATGCCCTCCCAGTTTAAACAACATGGAAGAGATAGAAGAAATAATTAAAGAGGGAATTCAAGAAATGTGTACCTTCTTGGGAGAAGGAGGAAGTCAGGGAGGGCTGACCTTTGAGTCAGATGAGGCCTTCTCCTATTTACTATTTGCATGGATTATCTTTTTTTTTTTTTGACTGGCATAGTGACTAAGTTTATTCATTAAAATATTATTTATTATTTATTTATTTTTATTGTTATTTCCCCACACAAATTTTTTTCCACTGTACAGCATGGGGACCCAGTTACACATACTTCTATACATATTTTTTTTCTCCCATTGTCATGCTCCGTTGTAGGTATCTAGACATAGTTCTCAGTGCTACACATCAGGATTTCCTTGTTAATCCATTCCAAAAGCAATAGTTTGCATCCATTAACCCCAAGCTCCCAATCCATCCCACCCCCTCCCCTCTCCCTGGGCAACCACAAGTCTTTTATCCAAGTCCATGATTTTCTATTCTGTAGAAAAGTTCATTTGTGCTGTATATCAGATACCAGATATGAGTGATATCATATGGTATTTGTCTTTCTCTTTCTGACTTACTTCACTCAGTATGGGTATCTCTAGTTCCATCCATGTTGCTAGAAATGGCATTATTATTATTTTTATTTAGATGTCAGAACAACCAGATTATCTTTTTTTAATCCTCCATTTTTCAACCTATTCGTGTCTTTGGATCTACAGGGAGACTCTTGGAAGCAGCATACATAGTTGGATCATGGTTTTTAAATTTTCTAATTAATTTTACTGATCTCTACCTTTAATTGGTTACCTTCACACTTAAACTGATAATTGATAAAGAAACACATATTTTTGCCATTGTGCTATCATATATCTTTATGTCTTGTTGGTTCCTCAATTCTTCCAATACCACTTTCTTTTATGTTTGATTTTTTTTATAGTGTACAATTTTGATTCCTTCTTCTTTTCCTTTTCTGTATATTTTTAAATTACTGTCTTAATGGTTGCCATGGAGATTGCATTAAACATCCTAAATTTATAACAACTTAATTGGAATTGATAGCAAATGAGCTTCAACAGCATACAATCAATCCATTCTCTTTTATGCTGTTACTGTCACTAATTGTATCTTTATACACTGTGTGCCCATTAATAAAGGTTTATAATTATTGTTTTATGCATTTGTCCTTTAAATCATATAGGAAACAAAAGAGGAGTTTCACACCAAAATACAGTGGTAGGGGACTTCACATTTACCTATGTGGTTACCTTTACCAATGAACTTTACTTAACTTTATGGCTTCATGTCACCGTCTGCATTTCCTTTTTCTATTTCCTTTTAGCAATTCTTATAGGACAAGTCTATAAGCAATGAACTTCCTTAGTTTTTGTTATTATGGTATTGGTAATGAGAAATTAGCTTTTAGTCTTTTTTAGAAAATTATTTATATAAAAAGTCACTTTGCTCTTGCTGCTTTTAAGATTTTCTCTTTGACTTTGACTTTTTACAGTTTGATTATAGCATGTCTCAATATAGATTTCTTTTCAAGTTCGTTCTCCTTGGAGTTTGTTGAGATTCTTAAATGTGTAGATTTATGTTTTGCATCAAATTTTTGACATGTTTTTAGCCATTATTTCTTCAAATATTCTTTGTTTTTATTTTGTTTTGTTTTGTCTTTTTAGGGCCACACCCTTAGCATATGGAGGTTCCCAAGCTAGGGGTCCAATCAGAGCTATAGCCACTGGCCTAAACCATAGCCACAGCAACACTAGATCCTAGCTGTGTCTGTGACCTACACCATAGCTCATGGCAATGCCGGATCCTTAACCCACTGAGAGAGGCCAGGTATCGAACCTGCATTCTCATGGATAATAGCTGGGTTCATTAACCTCTGAGCCACAACAAGAACTCCTTCTTTTTTTTTTTTTTTTTTTTTTTTGCCTTTTTCTAGGGCTGTTTCCTGCTGCATGTGGAGGTTCCCAGGCTAGGGGTCTAATCAGAGCTGTAGCCACTGGCCCATGCCAGAGCCACAGCAACCCCAGATCCAAGTTTCGTCTGCAACCAACACCACAGCTCATGGCAATGCCAGATCCTTAACCCACTGAGCAAGGCCAGGGATCGAACCCTCAACCTCATGGTTCCTAGTCTGATTCGCTAAGCACTGCACCATGGTGGGAACTCCGAGGAGCTCCTTCTTCAAATATTCTTTCTGCTCCTTCAATTCTCTCTTCTCTTTCTGGAACCCCAATAATGTGTATGCTGGTGGGCTTCATAGCACCTTGTAGGTCTCTTAGGTTCTGTTCTCTTTTTCATTATTTTTATCTTTCTGTTCCTCACACTGGGTAATTTTAATTTACCTTTAACTTTGCTAATTCTTTCTCATATAAGTTTGATTCTGCTGTTATACTCTTTAGTGAATGTTTATTTCAGGTGTTGTACTTTTCAGATCCAGTATTTCTAGTTTTTTTTTTTCTCTTTATTGATAGTCCCTCCTTATCCATACACCATTCTGATTTCCTTTAGTTCTTTGGTCATGATTTTTTCTTCAGTTTTTTTGCCATAAAGACAGCTAAAATAAAGTCTTTGGGGGCTGGGTAAGATGACAGAAGAGTAGGGGGACACGATCACCCTCTCCCACAAACACAACAAAAGAAACACATCTATAGGAGAAACAGCTCACACAGAACAGCAACCAATCGCTGGCAGAAGAACCTAAGCTCCAATAACGGCAAGAAGTTCGTGACATTACTAGGTAAAACAAGAGAAAAGAGGAGAGTGAGAGAAGGGGAATCCGAGCTGGATGGATTGTGGAGGGAACTGTGGAGGAGAAAATGATCCTGCACCCTGGAAAGTCACCTACTTGACAGAAAGATCAACCGAACCAGAGGAATCTCCAGGTGCAGAGAAGAGTGTAGCAGTAAGTCGGAGTTCTGAAAAGCAGATCGAGAACCAAACAGATCATCTGAACTATGGGCACAGTCACCAAAAATTGAGACGCCTGGGTGGGGGCTGGGCACTGAGACCTCGGCTCCTCCAGAGGTTAGTCCCTGGGAAAGGGCTGGGGGGGCGAGGTGGAGCAGACTGCTTGGGAGGTCTAGAAACCAGTCTGTCAAGTTTGACAGGGCAGAGACCGCCTGGGAGACTAGAAAGCAGAGTGTTGCAGGGGGAGGGAGCAATATGCTAAGGGCAGGGAAGTGGAAAACCACATCAGAGGGAACCTGGGAGAAGAGCCGGGTCTGCACCAGTGTTGGGGAGGGGAGAGAAGAAGGGGTGGACCCCAACAGAATATTCCCCATGCTACAGCGAGCTTACCGGCCAGCTAGCTATCAGAAAATTATGCTTCCCAGTGCATCCCCTCCCCCTGCCACCCATTACGTACATGCCCATGCCGGACCTGGGGCTGCCTGCCTTTTGGGAGGGCTTGCCTCAACAATTGCTGGAAGCCTACCACTGCAGGAGCTGTCCCTGCCCTGGACTGCTTGCCCTTTGGAGGGGCTACACCCCCGCAAAGCAGCACCAAACACCACCAGCCCCCGAGAAAAGGCCTGCAGCTGAGAAAAGGCCTGCAGCCCAGAAAAGCTAGAATAAGATTGGCTGGGCCATGAAAAGATCTGCCTAATCCTCCAACAGTCCTCCAGAGTCTGGCTGCCCTTGGGAAGAGCATCTTGGGTTCACAGCGGCCCAGCTAGCTGCTCCATCCCTCGGGGGGGGGGTGCCTCACTCCTGCAGAACAGCTCCCCAGGACCCCCAGCTCCCTGCAGGAGTCCCTGCAGCCCAGAAAAGCTAGAACAAGCTTGGCCAGGTGGTGAATAGATCTGCCTAATTCTCAGGCGGCCCTTCCAAGTTGGGCTGCCTGGGGGAAGAACCTCTTGGGTTCAAAGCGGCCCAGCTAACTGCTCCATTCCTCAGGGGGTACCACACTCTCCTGGAACAGCTCCCCAGGACTGCCAGCACACTGCAGAAAGCCCTGCACCCCAGAAAAGCTAGAAAAACTTGGCTGGGTGGCGAAAAGATCTGCCTAATTCTCAGAAAGTCCCTCCGAGTTGGGTGCCCTGGGGAGGAGCCTCTTGGGTTTGCAGTGGCCCCGCTAGCTGCTCGGGGGGGTGCCACACTCCCACGAAATAGCTGCTCAGCACCCCAGCCCACTGGAGGAGCCCCTGCAGCCCAGAAAAAGCTAGAACAAGCTTGGCCAGGCCATGAAAAGATCCACCTACATTCTCGGACAGTCCTTCTGAGTCGGGCTGCCCTGGGGAAGAGCCTCTTGGGCTCACAGCAGCCCAGCTAGCTGCTCCATCCATCAGGGGGTGTCACACTCCCGCAGAACAGCTCCCCAGGACCCCCAGCACCCTGCAGGAAGCCCTGCACCCCAGAAAAGCTAGAACAAGCTTGGCCGGGCCGTGAAAACATCCACCTACATTCTCAGACAGTCCCTCCAAGTCTGGTGCTCTGGGGAAGAGCCTCTGGGGTTTGCAGTGGCCCAGCTAGCCACTCCAGTCCTCAGGGGGTGTTGCACTCCAATGGAATAGCTGCTCAGCATCCCTAGTCCGCTGGAGGAGCCCCTGCAGCCCAGAAAAAGCTAGAACAAGTTTAGCCAGGCCATGCAAAGATCTGCCTACATTCTCGGAAAGTCCTTCTGAATCAGGCTGCCCTGAGGAAGAGACTCTTGGGTTCTTAGTGTCCCAGATAGCTGCTCAAACCCTGGGGGGGGGGGTGCTGCACTCCTGCAGAACAGCTTCCCAGGACTACTAGCACCCTGCAAGAGCCCCACAGCCCAAAATCACCAGAGCAAGCTCTGCCCCGCTGAGAGAAATCTGCTCCTTTCGTGGTGTGGATCTCCCAGTCCTGTCTGCCCTCAGGAAGTCCTCCTTTGCTTCAGAGAGACATTGTTAGCCCCATCAACACTCCAGAAAAGCCACACTGCCTCAAAAAAGACTGACCAACAATGCCAGCCCTCAGGAAACATTCCACGGCAGTGACAGGGCAAACACTGCCTGGCCACAGAGAGTACAACTCCACCAGGAAAAAGAAAATAACAAGCAAGATGAAGAAGCTGAGAAACCATCCCCAGTCAAACCAACAGGAGAACTCACCTAAAACAGTCAACAATGAAACAGATCTCTGCAGTCAGACAGACCTGGAGTTCAAACAAGAAATAGTGAAAATACTGAAGGAATTCAGAGAAGATATGAACACTAATGGAGACACCCTCAGAAAGGAACTAGAAAATATAAGGAGGAGCCAAGAAAAACTAGAACATTCATTTGCAGAGATGCAAACTGAACTAGGGGCAGTAAAAACCAGAATGAATAATGCAGAAGAACAAATCAGTGATATGGAAGATAGAATAATAGAAATCACCCAATCAGGTCAGCAGACAGAAAACCAAATCAAAAAACAGGAAAGCAATATCAGAGACATATGGGATAATATAAAGCGGGCCAATCTACGCATAATAGGAATTCCAGAAGGAGTAGAAAAAGATAAGGAAATGGAAAATATATTTGAAGAAATTATTGCTGGAAACTTCCCAAATCTCAAGGATAATGAATTCAGGATATAGGAAGCACAGAGAGACCAAAACAAGTTGAACCCAAATAGACCTACACCAAGACACATTATAATAAAAATGGCAAAAGTTAGTGATAAAGAGAGGATCCTAAAGGCAGCAAGAGAAAAACAGAATGTTACCTACAAGGGAACCCCCATAAGATTATCAGCTGATTTCTCTACAGAAACACTACAGGCCAGGAGGGAATGGCAAGAGATATTTAAAGTGCTAAAAGGAAAAAATATGCAACCTAGAATACTCTATCCAGAAAGAATATCATTTAAAATAGAAGGGGAAATAAAATTTTTTTCCAACAAACAAAAACTTAAAGAATACAGCAACACAAAACCCAGGTTAAAAGAAACACTGAAAGGGCTTCTCTAATCCAAAAAGAAAGGAAGGAAAGAAAGGGAGGAAAAAGGGAAAAAAAATAAAAAAGTAGAGGAAGAACTAGGATTGAGGAAACCACAATCAGAGAGCAGTCACTCAAATAAGCCAGCATACAGATTTAATCATGAACATGCTTCAAACAAAATAAAATTAACAATAAAAAAAGAAGAAGAAGAGTCAACAAAATCACAAAATGTGGGTAAGGGATGTTAGGAAATAAATAGACGCTTTTTTTGTTTGTTTGTTTCTCTTCTTAATTTAAATATAGTAATGAAGTGTTTGAACCTACAGGACCATCAGGCTAAAACACATAATTTTAGGAAGGGGTTAGCATACTTAAAAAACAGGGCAACCACAAGCCAAAACCAAACATTGCATTCACAAAAAAAAATGAAAAAAAAAAAAAAAACACTCAAACAGATAATAACTGGAGACCATCCAAACAAAAAAAGAAAGGAAGAATGGAGAACCATAGAATCAACTGGAACACGAGGTTCAAAATGGCAATAAATAATCATCTAGCAACTATCACCTTAAATGTCAAAGGACTGAATGCCCCAATCAAAAGACATAGAATGGCTGAGTGGATAAAAAGGCAAAAACCTTCAATCTGCTGCCTACAAGAAACTCGCCTCAGGACAAAGGGTACATATAGATTGAAAGTGAAAGGGTGGGGCAAAATATTTCACGCCAATAGACACAACAGAAAAGCAGGAGTTGCAACACTCATATCAGACAAATTAGACTTTAAAACAAAAGACATAAAGAAAGACAAAGAAAGACACTACTTAATGATTAAGGGATCCATCCAAGGAGAGGATGTTACTAGTGTCAACATATATGCCCCAAATACAGGAGCATCCAGATACATACAACCAATATTAACAGACATAAAGGGAGATATTGATGGGAATACAATCATAGTAGGAGACCTTAATACCCCCCTCACATCAATGGACAGATCCTCTAGACAGAAAACCAGTGAAGCAACAGAGATCCTAAAGAAACAATAGAATAGTTAGACTTAATTGATATCTTCAGGACACTACATCCAAAAAAATCAGAATACACATTCTTCTCAAAAGCTCATGGAACGTTCTCGAGAATCGACCACATATTGGGACACAAAGCTAACCTCAACAAATTTAGGAGCATAGAAATTATCTCAAGTATCTTCTCTGACCACAATGCCATGAAATTAGAAACCAACCATGGGAAAAGAAAAGAGAAAAAAACCTACTACATGGAGATTAAACAACATGCTACTAAAAAACCAATGGGTCAATGAGGAAATCAAGAAGGAAAGTAAAAAATACCTGGAAACAAATGATAATGAAGACACAACCTCTCAAAATCTATGGGATGCTGCGAAAGCAGTGCTCAGAGGGAAATTTTTAGTGATACAGGCCTTTCTCATAAAAGAAAAAAGATCCCAAATTGACAGCTTAACTCTCCACCTAAACAATTTGAAAAAAGAACAAAAAAGGCCTAAAGTCAGCAGAAGGAAGGAAAGTATAAAGATCAAAGGAGAAATCAATAAAATAGAGATTTGGAAAACAATAGAGAAAATTAATAAAGCCAAGAGCTGGTTCTTTGAAAAGGTGAACAAAATTGACAAACCCCTGGCCAGACTCACTAAAAAGAGGAGAGAAAGAACCCAAATAAACAAAATTATAAATGAAAAAGGAGATATCACAACGAATACTGCAGAAATACAAAAAACCATAAGAGAATACTATGAACAACTATATGGCAACAAGTTTGACAATCTGGAAGAAATGGACAATTTTCTAGAATCTTACAGCCTGCCAAAATTGAATCAAGAAGAAACAGACCAAATGAACAGACTGATCACTAGAAATGAAATTGAAGAAGTCGTAAAAACACTCCCTACAAATAAAAGTCCAGGACCAGATGGCTTCACAGGCGAATTCCATCAAACATATAAAGAGGAACTGGTGCCCATCCTCCTTAAACTCTTTCAAAAGTTGAAGAAGAAGGAATACTCCCAAAGAATTCTATCACCCTAATTCCAAAACCAGACAGAGATACCACCAAAAAAGAAAACTATCGCCCAATATCATTGATGAATATAGATGCAAAAATTCTTAACAAAATATTAGCCAACCGAATCCAAAAACATATCGAAAATATCATGCAACATGACCAGGTAGGGTGCATCCCAGGTTCACAAGGGTGCTTCAACATACACAAATCAATCAACATCATACACCACATTAACAAAAGAAAAGTCAAAAATCATATGATCATCTCAATAGATGAAGAAAAAGTATTTGACAAAGTCCAACATCCATTCATGATCAAGACCCTCGCCAAAGTGGGTATAGAGGGAACATTCCTGAACATAATCAAAGCCATTTATGACAAACCCACAGCAAATATAATACTCAATGGAGAAAAACTGAAAGCCTTCTCACTCAAATCTGGAATAAGACAGGGATGCCCACTCTCACCACTTCTCTTCAACATAGTTTTGGAAGTCCTAGCCACAGCAATTAGACAAACAAAAGAAATAAAAGGCATCCGTATAGGAAGAGAAGAGATAAAACTGTCACTCTATGCAGATGACATGATACTATACATAGAAAACCCTAAGGACTCAACCCCAAAACTACTTGAACTGATTAATAAATTCAGCAAAGTAACAGGATATAAGATTAACATTAAGAAGTCAGTTGCATTTCTGTATACCAGCAATGAAATATTAGAAAAGGAATACAAAACTACGATACCTTTTAAAATTGTACCTCACGAAATCAAATACCTCAGAATACACCTGACCAAAGAGGTAAAGGATCTATATGCCAAGAACTATAAAACTTTAATCAAAGAAATCAAAGAAGATGTAAAGAAATGGAAAGATATTCCATGTTCTTGGATTGGGAAAATCAATATTGTAAAAATGGCCATACTATCCAAAGCAATCTATAGATTCAATGCAATCCCTATCAAAATACCCATGACATTTTTCACAGAACTTCAACAAACAATCCAAACATTTATATGGAACAACAAAAGACCCAGAATCGCCAAAGCAATTTGAGAAACAAAAACCAAGCAGGAGGCATAACTCTCCCAGACTTCAAGAAATACCACAAAGCCACAGTCATCAAAACAGTGTGGTACTGGTATCAAAACAGACAGACAGACCAATGGAACAGAATAGAGAACCCGGTAATAAACCCTGACACCTATGGTCAATTAATCTTTGACAAAGGAGGCAAGAACATAAAATGGGAAAAGGAAAGTCTATTCATCAAGCATTGCTGGGAAACCCAGACAGCTGCATGCAAAGCAATGAAATTAGAACACACCCTCACACCATGCACAAAAATAAATTCAAAATGGCAGAAAGACTTAAATATAAGACAGGACACCATCAAACTCCTAGAAGAAAACATAGGCAAAACCCTCTCTGACATCAATAGCATGAATGTTTTCTCAGGTCAGTCTCCCAAAGCAAAAGAAATTAGAGCAAAAATAAACCCATGGGACCTCATCAAACTGAAAAGCTTTTGCACAGCAAAGGAAACCAAAAAGAAAACAAAAAGACAACTTACAGAATGGGAGAAAATAGTGTCAAATGATGCAACGGACAAGGGCTTAATCTCTAGAATATATAAGCAACTTATACAACTCAATAGCAAAAAAGCCAATCAATCAATGGAAAAAAATGGGCAAAAAACCTGAATAGACATTTCTCCAAGAAAGATATACAGATGGCCAACAAACACATGAAAAAAATGCTCCACATCGCTGATTATAAGAGAAATGCAAATCAAAACTACCATGAGATACCACCTCACACCAGTCAGAATGGCCATCATTAATAAATCGACAAATAACAAGTGCTGGAGGGGGTGTGGAGAAAAGGGAACCCTCCTGCACTGTTGGTGGGAATGTAAACTGGTACAGCCACTATGGAGAACAGTTTGGAGATACCTTAGAAATCTATACATAGAACTTCCATATGACCCCACAATCCCACTCTTGGGCATCTATCCGGACAAAACTCTACTTAAAAGAGACACGTGTACCCGCATGTTCATTGCAGCACTATTCACAATAGCCAGGACATGGAAACAACTCAAATGTCCATCAACAGATGATTGGATTAGGAAGAAGTGGTATACATACACAATGGAATATTACTCAGCCATAAAAATGACATAATGCCATTTGCAGCAACATGGATGGAACTAGAGAATCTCATACTGAGTGAAATGAGCCAGAAAGACAAAGACAAATACCATATGATATGACTTATAACTGGAATCTAATATCCAGCACAAATGAACATCTCCACAGAAAAGAAAATCATGGACTTGGAGAAGAGACTTGTGGCTGCCTGATGGGAGGGGGAGGGAGTGGGAGGGATTGGGAGCTTGGGCTTATCAGACACAACTTAGAATAGATTTACGGGGAGTTCCCGTCGTGGCGCAGTGGTTAACGTATCCGACTAGGAACCATGAGGTTGCGGGTTCGATACCTGCCCTTGCTCAGTGGGTTAACGATCCGGCGTTGCCGTGGGCTGTGGTGTAGGTTGCAGACGCGGCTCGGATCCCGTGTTGCTGTGGCTCTGGCGTAGGCCGGTGGCTACAGCTCCGATTCAACCCCTAGCCTGGGAACCTCCATGTGCCGCGGGAGCGGCCCAAGAAATAGCAACAACAACAACAACAACAAAAAAAAAAGACAAAAGAGAAAAAAAAAAAAAAAGAATAGATTTACAAGGAGATCCTGCTGAATAGCATTGAGAACTTTGTCTAGATACTCATATTGCAACAGAACAAAGGGTGGGGGAAAAAATGTATACATGTAAGGATAACTTGATCCCCTTGCTGTACAGTGGGAAAAAAAATAAATTAATAAAAAGCTAAAAAAAAATAAATTTTAAAAAAAGTATCACACCAGGTAAAAAAAAAATAAAATAAAATCTTTGTCTATTAAATCCAATATCTTCTTTTCTTCAATTCCACTCTTATTTTCCTGTGAATGGGCCATGCTTTCCTCTTTCTTTGTAAGCTTTGTAATTTTTTATAAGAACTGGACATTTTCCATATTATAGTGTGGCAAATTTGTAAATCAAACGCTTTTCATTCTCCAGCAGGATTACTATTATGGCTTAATGAAGACCTCAGTCATCCATTTGTTTATTGATTTTTTTCCAAACTATTTTGGCAAAGACTGTATTCCGTACCATGTATGGCTACTGAAGTTTCTCTTCTATTATCTACACAGTCAGCCAGTGACCTGACAAAAATTATCTTAAATGCCAATAAGAAAATAAGAAAGAAAGAAAAAAAAAAATGCTCTGTTTCTTTTTTGTGTGTCTTTTTTTTTTTTTTTTTTTTTTTTTTTTTTTTTTTGTCTTTTTAGGGCCGCACTTGCGGCATATGGAGGTTCCCAGGCTAGGGGTCTAATCGGAGCTACAGACGCTGACCTACGCCAGAACCACAGCAATGCTAGATCTGAGCTGTGTCTGTGACCTACACCACAAAAGATGCTCTGTTTCTAAATCCCTTCAGCTGACAGTGTGGGAAGCTGCTGCTGTCTGTGAGAATTCGAACAGTAGTCAGGACCTGCACCAGCCCCTGGAGGACAAGGTCACTTTCACTCATCCTGGAACCACCAGATAACCCTGGAAATGTGTACCACCAGCCTCACATTTACCTGCTATAGTCACAACCTATTACATCACTATATAAATATCAAAATCCACCAAAATTTACCAGACTCTTTCTTCATCAGACACCGCCTGACTGCTGCAAGTATTTGACTCAAACTCCAGAGTACTGATATATTTGATCCTGACAGCTTTTTCCAACTCAGTTGTTGTTTTTATTGGGGAGACAGATTACTAGAGCTTCCTACTTCCATGTTACATAACTTCACCATGCCTTGAATTTCTGAGCACTAAATGCTTTGTTTATTCAAAGTATAGAAGAAAGAAGGAAGGAAACTGGAGGGAGGAAAAAAGGAAAAGAAGGATATTCATCATTCATTACAGCATTCAATGTGAGTGCATGCCTTAGCATAACCTAGCCAAGTACTTATTTCAGCATCCCAGTCATTACAGGGTAAGCACAGAATTCCCAGAATCAAATCTCACAAAAATGAGAAGATGCTGACATCTGAGCTGCAGAACAAAAGGCAACTGACCTGGGTTCCTGGCTTCCTTTGTTGGAATTTCTACTACATGAACATTTGTTCTCCTGTGTCAGTGTCACATTGAAAAAGATCATGCAATTTTGGGAACAGTTGTATTGTTATAAGTATATATTTTTTTGTATTTTTCTGGAATTGCTTTGCTCTCTCACTGTAACTGGTCACCAGGATATAATTTACAACACTGATTTTCCTTCAGCATCATTATATAGTCTGGTCCTTTTGCTTTAATGACATTTTTCTTAGACTGCATGACTATAAACTACCAACAGACTAATGTTGATGAGGGGCTTTGAAATTGCATTCTCCTTTTTCATGTCCTCTGCCTTTACAGTTTATTTTTTTAAGTCAAAATAAAAACATCAAACTCCCCAAGCTCTAAACTATTAATACAGAGATCTAATTACCTGATACCTTAAAATATATATCGTATTTGGGGGGAAGGGAAAAAAACCTTCAAAACTATTCTAAGGAAAACAATTTCAAATTGTATTTATTCAGCATTGTACTAACTCCCAGCAGGAGATTTCCTTCTACAGAGCTGCAGACATGTGTGTGAGAGATATGGTTAGGCATGCTGCAGAATACACAGGTCTTCAAAGGAAGCTCTGACCTACTTTGTTTCTGCCTTGTCTCATACTGGTTCTTGCTGTTGTGGCTTTCTGACTCAAGTACAATCAGTTATTGCAGCATTTGTTGGTGGCTAGTCAGCCCACACACTAGGCACAAGGTAGATTCATAATACAGAAGCTTCTGATCACATGTCAGTAATTAGGAGCATTATTACAAGCATTTCATTGGGCGTTGGAGGAGAACTCTGTTTTCATTATTTCAAGTGCTTGCCTCCCCCAGATGAGTGACTTAATTTAAGAACGGGGAGCAATGTAATATTCCAAAATAACTAACAGAGGAATTTCCATCGTGGCTCAGTGGTTAACGAATCCAACTAGGAACCATGAGGTTGTGGGTTCAATCCCTGGCCTTGCTCAGTGGGTTAAGGATCTGGCATTGCCGTGAGCTGTGGTGTAGGTTGCATATGCGGCTCAGATCCCCCGCTGCTGTGGCTATGGTGTAGGCTAGTGGCTACAGCTCTGATTCAACCCCTAGCCTGGGAACCTCCATATGCCGCAGGAGAGGCCCAAGATATGGCAAAAAGACAAAAATAAATAAATAAATAAATAACAGAGACATCATTTTAAGTGGTAGATAGTGATTCCTAAACATACATTGGAGAGATCTCATAGGAAGCTACTTATTGGTAAGAACCAGGGAACATTTCCTGCTATAACCTAATGAGGTTGATCACAAGGAAGCTGCCCCCAAATCAGGAACCTCTTTGTTTTTTACAGGCAATATGCACTATGCCCCACAATCAGCTCTTTCCACATACAGACTTCGGTTGGTCTAGATGAAGAAGCTAAATAGGCAGAGTAGAGAAGTCTAAAGACTCAGAAATATGATAAGAGAAAATTTAAAAGACCGCTTGATCCTGGAAAAAACTGCAAAAACTCCACACAAACATTTAAAACTTTTTCCACATTCTGCTTTCTCTCTGCCTTAGAATTATCCCTTCGTTGCTGACTTAGTAAGACTATTTGGTTCCATTCATTTTTTTCACTCATTCATGCAATCCTTCTGTGGACCTATCATTCAAATGACCAATGTATTTGTATCTCCTTTCATCTTCCTCTTGTGTGCCCATCCACTAGTCAGTAGACATGACTTTTAATGAATGTTCCAAAATGCTTTAAAACATAATCTGATTTGATAATTGGGAGTGGACAAGAGCTCCTTGCTCTCAGTGTTCCCCTAAGATCAGACAAGGGAAATTGGAAGAAATTACTGTGGCTTTCCCTGCTTCCCTCTCTCCAGCTTTTTCTTTCTGTTCCCAGACCAATTAGGTAGAAAAAAGACTGGATTTCCTCTTCCTTCTTCTATCTGTACCTGACCTATAAAAATGTTGAGGGAGATTTTCAAATATGACCCTTGATTAAAAAAGAAGAAGAAGAAGAAGAAGCTACCAGTACTCCTAGCAATCCTTTCTAAACACAGAAACCTAGTTCACAAGATTAGTTGGAAACCTGTTTTAAATGTCAATGAATATGTTTCATTTCTGATAATATTAAAACAGCTTGTAGCAGACCAAATCTTCCACAAAGAGCAACTAATGGGCTGGATTCAATTTAAAAAAAAAAAATGAAACAAGACAATCTTTTTATGACTGCAAGGAGCTAGCAAGATAGCAAGGACTTGAAGAAGCAAAATAATGGACAGATGGGAACCTCATTAAGGTAACCTGATATTCTTTGGCCTTTTCCCTTAAGGCAGTCACCAGTTCTGAATTTGAGAGAGACTGGAAAGTCAAGCAGAAGGAGAATTTGAAAAATCTGAGACGATATACAGAACTTCTGGTGATTCCATGGGATCTAGATAAAAATTGAATTCCGGGGATAATAACAGTAAGAACTTAAGAAGCCAACATTCCATAAAGGAAAAAAAAAAGTGTAGAGAATTCAGCCTGAGTTTCTTTTCTTGTCAAGGTGTTCATGATTCATAAATAAGCAATGAGGGCAGAGCAAAGCCAAAGGAAAAAAACGGCAGTGAAGAGAAGAAAGACTGAAGTCAAATTCTGGCAATTTTATGGGATTAAAGAGATAAAAACCGGAGTTTATGACTTGCCAAGAAAGAGGCACCCCATGATTCTCTTTTGGAATTTTGTTATTTGCCTTTTCTTTAATTTCCTGGCAAAAGCAAATATCTAATTCAGAACTCTTAAAATTTTGCATATATAAAATGTCCATTCAATCAAAACATATTCAAGTATATTATGAGAAAAGACCAAGAGATAATGAGAAAATAGAAATAGATGTGTGAGTGATAGAAGTCAGTGTTTGTGTGTGTTTTTTTTTCAGACACAGACAATAAAATAATTGTGATTGATATGTTCAGAAACATAGATGGCAAGGTAAGGAAGTTCACCAGAGAATTGGAATCTGTGATGATCAATCAAATGGACACTCTGAACTGAAAAATATGTACACTAGTAGTAGGCTGATATCAGGTTGGTAATTCTCTTTGAATCCCTTCTATATCAAATCTTAATTTTGGCTCAGATCCGGTGATAGGATACCAAGATCACCATGCACAGAAACAACTAGGCATCTGATCTCTTAGAGTCCTAAACTTCTTGAACTGCTTCTAACATTCTCCCTGTACATTCCTGTTTTAAACTTAAACAGTAAGCCAGAATACAAGGGTCCAAGAGCAAACCTATCTTTTTTTAAAGTATAGTGTCAGAGGAGAAATTAATGAATAGAACATAAATAAGCCAAAGATTTAAATTATCAAGGAAAGAACATTACTAAAAAAGCTGTTAGAATAAAAAAGACTAAAAAAAATCACTAGTCATTTGACAAAAATAAAATTTGATTATAAAGTTACTTTATATCAAAGTACAAAAAGTATTAGTTGACTATTTTATAATCTTGCTGTGAGTCAAAGTTTCTAAGCAGGAAAACAAATTCACCTGAAAAGATAAAATTTTCTGGATTATTTTTCTTAGGAGACAAATGGAATCTAAAAGAATAAATTTAAATTAGATAAAAATTTCAAAATTTAATCAGTACATTAATAAATTACTATTGCTTATTATGCAGTATATGGAAAATACACATACTAGCCATTATCAAAATAGGAAACATACATTATGCAGTATTCAGTCTTACCTGAAATTTTAAAAATGTAAATCAGATGACAATTATTTTAACTTTATCAGTCAGAAACAGATTCCAAAATTTAGTAATACCTACTATCAGAGTTTGTGTAGAGAACTGGATACTCAGGAAATAGTGGTGGGACTATAGTTTGGGAAAATATTTCCAAAGGATATTCTTAACATTAATCAAAAAACAATATGAGACTGAATATGTAGGAATTCACAGGATAGGTTCTGGAACAAGACTGCTTGGGTTTGAACCATAGCATGCCAGCTTACGAATTGTGTAAGCTTAGGCAAGTAATGTCAACCTTTACTGTAAAGTCTGCTGTGGTGCCTAAGTTCTGAAAAGTTTGGCTTTCCTGAAAAATGATGAGTCCAGCATCTCTTGGCTTCACCATCTCCAGACTTCTCATCCAGTGTCTTGAAAAGTGAAAAGGTGATATGAAAAGGTTCAGAAAAATTTTCGCTAATCAGAATGATACAAACCGGAGTTCCCGTCGTGGCACAGTAGTTAACAAATCCGACTAGGAACCATGAGGTTGAGGGTTCGGTCCCTGTCCTTGCTCAGTGGGTTAGGAATCCAGCATTGCCATGAGCTGTGGTGTAGGTCGCAGACGCGGCTCAGATCCCACGTTGCTGTGGCACTGGTGTAGGCTGGTGGCTATGGCTCTGATTAGACCCCTAGCCTGGGAAACTCCATATGCCGCAGGAGCGGCCCAAGAAATGGCAAAAAGACAAAAAAAAAAAAAAAGATACAAAACATTTGCTCACAGTCAATTGGCCATGGCTCCATGTATGTAAAAGGAGTCTGGGAAATATCATCACCTTTGGATCTAGTGTGGAAAGGAGAAGCAGATATGTGGGAGCACTGAAAATCTCTCCCATATAGACAGGAATAGTGCAATAAACTTAACTGTTAATATTATTACATTCCTTCTAGCCCAGGAATTCTACTTCTTGAAATTATCCTACAGAAATACTTGGAAAAATATGTAGAGATGTATGTTGAAAGGTTTATGTAGAGATGTATGTTTATTTACAGTGTTCTGTATATTATTGAAAATTTCAAACTAGGCTACCATTTTAAATTCTTTATAAAGAGCTAAAGTAGAAGTGTGCTTATGTGAATTTCTGCATGTGCATGAGATGATACCACAAAAAAAGAATGTAGGAGAGACATCAGAAAAATTGTCACAATTATATAAGTTAAAATTGCAGAATTTTCCCTTTAGTAGGAAAATAAAAATATACTTTGCAAAATGCCTTGCCTAGTTTTAAAAGCAAAAGTACACTCTGGTTTCTGCTTATTTTGTTTTATATGTTTCACAAAGGAAGAAATATATTATATCCATAATATCATCATGGAAATATGTGTATATCAGAACTAAAGTAAATATAAATCTAAAAATGGAAATGAGAAGCATGCTTCGTTACACTGAAAATTTTAAAATACTTAGGAATAATCATGACAAGAAAGAAATAGGAACTATATGAGAAAGGCAATAAAATCTTATTGTAGAATATAAAATTATATCTGAATAAATGGAAACACACCATGCTCCTTAAGAGATAATTTGCTTTCATAAACCTATTCACCCTACATTAATAGCAGCTTAATGCAATTCCAATTGGAATACAAACAGATGTTTAAGTTGAATTTCATAGATATATCCTAATAGTCATACGGAAGAAAAAATAAGATTAAGAAAAAAGAAAAAGACAGTGAAAATAATGAAGAAGGACTTGCCTTAACAGATGCCAGTATATATCAAAAATTTGAAAGTTGCTAAGAGAATCTTAAAAGTTATCATCACAAGAAGAAATTATAACTATGTGTGGCGATGGCTGTTAATTAGACTTATTGTGGTGATCCTTTCACAACATATGCAAATATTGAATCATTGTTGTACACTTGAAGCTAATATATTATGTCAATTATATCTCAGTAAAATTTTTTTAAATGAAACTATTGCTTGTCAAAGAAGAAGATAAAATTCCCTATAAAATAAATCAATATATCATCAGCATAAAAATAGATCAATGTATGGAGAAATAGGATATAAAAGAGATGTACACTAGTACACGTGAGAATTTCTTATACTAATACTGACATTTCAACATAATGAAAAAATAAATTATGTTTGTTTCAGATTAGCTCTTTGAAAAAAAAATAAAACCGTGGCTTTATCTTATACCATATGCAAAAAAAAAAAAAAATTGCACATGAAGTAAAGATTGAATATCAAAGAAAAATCTAGGAGATATATCCAATATTTTGGTGGTGAGGAGAAGGGTACTTTCTTAACCAAGAAATGAAAGTATAATCTGCCAAAAAGATAGTCATTTATATCTGTAAAACATTTTAAACATTTGTATGGCCAAAGGAGCTAAAAACAAGGTAACAGGCAAATAATGGAGTGGAAAGAAAATTGTAAAATACTCAACAGAAAAAGCTGAAAAAGAATTTTGCAAAAAAATAAAATAATTTCCCATAATTCCAACTAAATATGTAGTTAACAAATCCTAAGTTAAAAAAAAGCAAAGAGCAATGTAAATGCAAGATGGGTTAGAGTTTGAGCACAAAGCTTATGACCAGTTAGGTCAATGTAACATCTAATTAATTATGAAGAAGAGAATCCTATAAATTAGTTACAAACTTAATATTATTTTCTCTTGTTCTGCATAAAAATAATTTTACAAAGATTCATGTTGAGTGGATTGAGTTACCTCTCAATCTACTCGACCTTTATGTACACAATTTGAAGTAGAAAAACTTTTGACCATAAGTAATTTTCCTTAACAAAATGCAAAGCTCTTGAATATTGACAAGAAAAAAGGAAATAACCCAATAAAAATGTGCAAGAGATATGATAAAACAAATCCTAAAGTCAAGAAATTATGTTCAAATACACTGACAGTCAGGGAAATGGAAATTAACAAAACTGACATATCACTTTACCACCATTAAGCAATTGCTCCATTAAAAAGAGCAATGCCACTTATTATTGGAGTGGATGCTGGTAAAGAATATGCTCATAGGAGGTACTAAACTAGAATTGTTCACAGGTTTTCTGGAAAGCAATCAGGCAACATCTATTAAAATTAAAAATCTATATACCATTTAAGCTATCAACCCTCATTCAAGGGTTACATCTACAACAAAAACACAAATTTTCAAATATAAATGTATTATACTTATTAGAGTATTGGTCAGAGTGAGAATGGTTGAAAATATACAGTGTGTTCATACCAGGAAATACTAAGCAGCAATAAAAATAAACAAATCAGACTTGTAACTGTTGGCTTGAGAGAATTTCCATGAGATATTCCTGAGTGATTAAAAGGCAGAATGCAGAGTTTTGCATACAATCTTATATGAAAAGAAAATTATCTTCATGTCTGTATATGAATAATTTGCACTTACATGCTATCATGGTATAAACAAAAATTTGGAAGGATACTCATTAAGTTGTTATAAGTTTTCTAAGTGTGGACATGGGGAGGCCTGAGGGAAGAAGGAAAGAATGGACAGTGGAGGGAAGCAAAAGTAGAAGAAAAAGATTTTGTGAACTGTGATTTTCCATGTGGTTGTACATGACTGATCAGGAATATCCAGAAAGAATTGCAAAAGAGATGTTATAAGCCACCAAATAGGAATCTGCGTAAGGGTGAAATATAAGTATTAACTTGGGAATCACATATCTCAAGACTAAGGTGTGAGACCCTAGACAGTTTCATATATATATATCAGATTTTCACTTTCCCAAACTTATAATAGGATAATAATACATAGCAACTGACAAAGTTGTGAAGATATTAAGCTAAAGTATGTAAAATGTTCAGGAGAATATGGGCACACCAGGTACTCAAAAATGTTAATTCTCTCCTTCATGTCAATCAAATTATGCCTCTTAATAGTCAGTGGCAGTCACATAAAATCAATTGCTGAAACAGTAAGTTTGATAACTCAAGCTAGCTTTCAAAAACTAGGATTTTAAATATTTTTTTTTAGAATAAGAATTCAAAGGTTTTGTTAGATACCAAGGAGTACATGCCACTCCCCAGGAATAATTAAGTCTGCTGATATACTCACTGAAAATTTCCAGGCACGGCTTTTTTTAAGGCTCTCACAAACTCTAGTTATCCTGCCAGAGCAGATATTGTTTCATTATTTGGTTGGATGCAGATGGTTGGTTTTCATATCTTTTCACAATTCTTTCCACCAGGCTTACAGAGAGTAAATGAACAAAATTGATTGGGAGAACAAGACCAGGGAAGAGCTGAACAAGTCAGGTAGAAATAAACTTTACCCAGGAAATACACACCTTCTGCTACCTTTTCACATTCTTAGTCTGCTTAATCTCATTTAACACAGCAATGTTTCTAGAGCTGGCATTATTACAGGACTATTACTACTATTATTACTAGCACAGGGGCTGGAAGGAAGAAGAGAGGCAGCAGGTTCAATGTGGATCTGCACTTATGCCTATGAGATCCTTAGCCATCCCTTAGCTGAGGATCCCTTGTCCCCCCTTAAGGCTTATAAGAAAAGAGAGTTTGCATAGCTTTCCTATCTTCTTCACTGAAAATATCAATAACCTGAGAGATATGGAAACAAATTTCAAATTTCATCTTTTTTAATTAGTTCACAGTATAAAATGGGAGAAAACAACACAGCAGTTACAACATACACACAAAAATAAAGAGATATGATAGGCACAGTGATAAAATACATAGGGGATGTAGAGACTAATATAAGTCAGACTGGATGACTTCTGGAAATTTAGACTATTTTATATTCCTGAAAATTCCTATGTTCTAGAAAATTGTGCTGGTACAAATACTGAGAAATTCTGGAAATCTCCATTCAAACACAAAAATACACTTACACAAAACACAGGAGAGTTCATGTGGAGTATAGGTAGAACCAGCAAAGCCACAGACTGCTTTAGGGAAATCTGTTGATTCTTGAAAGCCTCAGTTTTAATGACTTCATGTTGAAATAGGAAACATGACTCTTCTTAAGATGAGAAGTTGCAGCTAGGACCCATAAACATACAGCTGCTCCTACATAAAAAAAAAAAAAATAACTTTTACATATTCAAAGTGACAGTAAATTGGGGGGAAAATCTGTCGACAGGCAAAAGGCAGTTACAGGAGAATTTGGAGGTGGGGGACTGAGTAGATTTCTTTTTTAAGAATTCACAATTACAATCCTGCTGTTGTATGAATTTGGGTTTACATTTCTTCTACCTGCATGTTCAGGAATCTCTAAGGTAAGAAATTCTTAAGGTGCTTTCATACTCATAGCAGCTCAGAGCTCTCTAGTGAAGTAGCTGCAAATCCTCCCTAGATTATTAGACATTCAATGAAAGTCCATTAAATTCCTAACATGAAGACCAGACTAATGTGATATCACAATAAACAAATTAGCATGTATATAAAAAAAAGACAGTTTACAGAAACAAAACAAAAGAGTAGGACCCCAGGAAGTATAGATTGTAGAATTATAAGGTACAGACTCTTAAGCAAATTTCAAAATTTATAGAAATAAAATGAGTTCCAAAATGAGTGAATAGAAATTCCTATCACAGCAGAGTGGAAACAAATTCGACTAGGAACCATGAGGTTGCGGGTTCAATTCCTGGCCTCACTCAGTGGATTAAGGATTCAGCATTGCCGTGAGCTGTGGTGTAGGTTGCAGACATGACACAGATCTGGCATTGCTGTGGCTGTGGTGTAGGCTGACAGCTGTAGCTCTGATTGGAACCCCAGCTTGGAAATCTCCATATGCCATGGGTGCAGCCCTAAAAAAAAAAAAAAAAAAAAAAAAAAAAAAAAGAAATGTGTGAAGAACACTAGAGTATGGAGAATGATCTCTCAGATATTAAAACCAAAATAGAACTTCTTCAAATGAAAAACAGTACTGTTGAAATTAAAATACATACACACATGCAAGCATGAATGCATGCGCATGCACACACACAGAGGATGAACTGAATGAAAAAAGCTGAAGAGAGAAGCAGTAAATTAGGAGAAAGATATAAAAATATTACCCAAAATCTGTCTGGAGACACATGTATCATCTTTCACATATGAGAGATTAAAATATGTGGAAAATTGAATGGGGAAATCTCACCCATATCTATTTTGAGTTCTAAAAGAGAGAGGAGAGAGAATGGGAGAGGCAGGACTTGAAGATAAAATGATCAAGAATTTTGTGAAATTAATAAAAATGTGAATTCCCAGATTCAAGAAATGCAATAAATACTAAACGAAATAATAAAAATAAATCTACACTGGAGCTCTCTGGTGGCCTAGCAGGTTAAGGATACAGGGTTGTCACTGCTGTGACTGGATTACTACTGTGCTGTGTATTCAATCTGTAGCCCAGGAACTTCCACACTTGTTGGGCATGGCAAAAAAAATATACAGACAGATAAATGAATAAATAAATACATAAAAAATAAATAAATAAAGGTACATGATATAAAACCACAGAATAACAAGAACAAAGCAGAATTCTTAAGGCAACTACAGAGAAGCACACTTTCTCTACAAAAGGATAAATAGGAAACTTCATACAGGCAACGAAGGAATGCAAAGAGCAAAGGAAATGGAATAATATCCTCAAAGTGCTGAGAGAAACAAGCTACCAACCTGAAATATGACTAGCTAATGAATCTCTCAAGAAAAAAAGGGAGGAAGATTTTCACATTTTTAAACATAGACTATGCTAACAACAAATTCATTAAAATAATTTAAAAGGATCAATTTCAGGATGGAAGAAATGGACTCCAAAGCTGGGAGACAAATAGGTGGAACAAAGAGCCTATTGATCATGAAGGTAACTACAAGCCAACATTGACATCAGCTAGAAAAACCTAACTACAGTGGTCTTAATCTCACATTGGCCTATTTTCTCATGATCTAGTCTCTTCCTCTATTTTGCTTCTCCGTACCACACTTCTGTCTGCAATATACTACATTCCAGGTAGCAGGAGAAAAGAAGTTACAGAAAGTAAGAAAACCCATAAGATAACCTCCACAGATTTCCACATAACACTTCCACTTGATCTTTGGCCAAATTGAGTGATAATGCCAATATTAAAACTAAAGGAAACAAAATGTAGGCGTAGCTCGACTTAGTGATTATCAAGGGTTAGGCTTCTTTAAAAAGGAGAAAACTGGCAGTCTTATTGGCGGTCTCTGCCACATGTTGATCAGTAAGTTCTAGCAAACAGCTAAAGAACAGATTACTTTAAAACAAATTATCTTAATATGGTTTTAAAACTGAACGACTCTATTTGATGAGGATAGTATAAACTTAATTACCAAAACTAGACAAGTATAAGAAGTGAAAAATCAATGAATAGATTCAGTTATGAATATTTAAGCAAAATTCCCGAAGAAAATATTAGTAAATTAATCCATCTGTGTATTAAAAAAAAACAAACAAGCAAGCAAACAAACATCTGTCATGACCAGATATATCTCAGCATGATAAACTTGGAGTTATGAAGACCAAATTGCCTTTCAAGGAAAAACTTGTTTCTCCAACAATTTGGACTATTGTCAGTAGAGATCCTTCACTTGACAGCCCCTTCAAAATTTGACCGTTTCAGATCTCGTGTAAGGTTTTGCCTTTACAGAAGTAGCCTACACCTCACGGACAGAGGAAGCTGCAAGGGTCACATCAAAGCTGGACTTCCCCCTTCAACAACCTGGATGCCTCTTCCTCCCTTCCACAGGTGTTAGTCTGGAAGCTACTCCCTAATAAATATCCTAAACACTAAACTTTGCCTAAGAGCATATTCCTTTGAGAATTCAACGGTAGTGCTCAGGAATGCAAAAAATGGTTTGATAAGAAATTTCATTAATATACGTCACCACAGTGACTGATTAATGGAGAAATAGCATTTGATTACACAATGAAATAAAGAAAAATAATTTGATGTAATTAAACCTTCCATTTATTATAAGAACTCAACAAATTTGGAATAAAAGGAGATGTCTTTTTTTCTCACATTATCATGCTATAAGTGACTACATATAGTTCCCAGTGCTACACAGCAGGATCTCATTGCTTATCCATTCCAAAGGCAATAGTCTACATCTATCAACCCCAAATTCCCAGTCCTTCTATACATGTATGTGTAACTGGGTCACCATGCTATACAGTAGAAAATTCACAGAACACTGTAAACCAGCTATAATGAAAAAAAATTTAAAAACATTATATAAAAAATGTAAAAAAATAATAAAATCAAAGTCTTTAACATGAAAAATGTATTTACTAAAATCTACAGCAAATATCACAATATATATCTGCAAATATATTTATGAGGAAATATACATATTTCATATAAGATCAGAAATAAGACATAGATACCCACTAATACTATTAATGCTCAAATCATGCCAGAAATAGAAATGCAAGAGGATTGTGTTGCCTTTATAGATTAACTCGGGAAGAATTGGTTTCTACAAAAGATTAAACCTTCCAGTCCATGACCATGACATGTCTCTCCATTTATCTAGGGTTTCTATATTTCTTCTCATTAGGGTTTTGTGGTTTTCAGTGTACAGATCTTGCACATATTTTGTTGATATTTACCAAAAAATGTTCTAGGATTCAGATAGATATTGCATTAAAGCTGTATCTAAATTTGAGGAGAATTGACATTTTTACTATGTTGAATCTTCCAATCCATGAACATGGTGTGTCTCCTCTATTATTGAGATCATGATTTTTTTCATGAGCATCATGTAATTTTTAGCAAAACGCCTTGACCATGCTTTTGTTAAATATACACATAAATAATTATTTTTTTGTAATTATAAGTGATACTGTATTTTAAAATCTATTGTAGGAGTTCCTATCGTGGCTTAGCGGATACAAATCTAAATAGTAAAAGACAAAAAAAAAAAAAAAAAAAAAAAAGGTGTTCCTGTCGTGGCGCAGTGGTCAACGAATCCGACTAGGAACCATGAGGTTGAGGGTTCGGTCCCTGCCCTTGCTCAGTGGGTTAACGATCCGGCGTTGCCGTGAGCTGTGGTGTAGGTTGCAGACGCGGCTTGGATCCCGTGTTGCTGGGGCTCTGGTGTAGGCCGGTGGCTACGGCTCCAATTAGACCCCTAGCCTGGGAACCTCCATATGCCGCGAGAGCGGCCAAAGAAATAGCAAAAAGACAAAAGATAAATAAATAAATAAATAAATAAATAGTATCCATGAGGACACAGGTTTGATCCCGAGCCACACTTAGTGGGTTAAGGATCCAGCATGGCCATGAGCTCTGGTTTAGGTCAAAGAGGCCTCTCAGATCCGGCATTGCTGTGGCTGTGGTGTAGGCTACAGTTCCGATTTGACCCCTGGCCTGGGAACCTCCATGTGCCACGGGTGGAGCCCTAAAAAGACAAAAAAAAAAAAAAAAGAAAGAAAGAAAGAAAGAAAGAAAGAAAGAAATCTACTGTATACTGTTTATTGCTAGTTTATAACAATATAGTAGATTTTTGTATGCTTATCTCATATCCTGACATCTTGCTGAACTCATTTATTAATTCTAGAGAGTTTTTTGGTTGTTGAAGTTGATTACTTAGAATTTTTTACATAGACAACCATTGCCTGCAAATAGGGATAGTTTTACTTCTTCTTTCCTAGTAGGTTGACTTTCTTTCCATTTCTTACTTTATTGCACAGGCTAGAACTTCCAGCACTATGCTGAATAAGAATGGTAAGAGTGAACAACCTTGCCTTCTCCACAATCTTTGGGGAAAAAAAAATCAATGAGTATTCACAATTAAATATGCTAACTGTAAACATTCTTAGATTTCTTTATCAAATTGAGGAACATTCTGCTTATATTTTTTAAAGAAAATCACAAATATTTTGTTTTGTCAAGCATTCTTTCTGCATGAATTGATACAAGTGATATAATCATGATTTTTCTTCTCTTTTATAATAGTAAATTGCATTGATTGATTTTTTTATATTGAACAACATTTGCAGGTCACAAATAAATCTCTTTTGATCATAATGGATAATTATTTTTATATATTACTGAATTCTATTTGCTAATATTTTGTTACAGGCATGCATCTATGTTCAAGTGGGATATTTTTGTCAATTTTTTTTCTTTGTATTGTTTTTATCTAATCTAACTTTGGGATCATGGTAGCACTAGCCTCATAAAATGAATTAGAGTGTTCCCTCTTCTATTTTCTGGAAAACATTGGATAGAATCAATGTTAATTTTTTAACAATTCATAAACTTCTCCAGTGAAATTCTCCAGGTTCATCATTTTCTTTTTTTAATGAGTTTTTAAATAAGGAATTCAATTTACATAATAGTTACATGGTTATTCAAATATTTTATTCCATATTGGGTGGGTTCTGATAGTTTAAAATTTTCGAGGAACTAGTTTACACCAGATTGTCAAATTTTGACGTGTAGATGTGTAGAGTTGTTCATGGTATTCCTTTGCTATCTTTTGATATATGCAGAGACTTTAGTGTTATCTCCTGTTTTCTTTACCTGATACTGGAATTTGTGACTTCTTTTTTCTTTTCTCCTTTATCAAATCTCCTTTTAGAGATTTGTCAATTACATGGAACTCTTCAGAGAACCAGCTCTTTGTCAATTTTCTCTATTTTCTGTTTTCAATTTCATTGTTCCCTGCTCATATTTTAACATGTCCATCTTTCTGCTTGCTTGCTTGTTTTATTTTACTCTTCTTTTTCTATTTTTTTTCCTTTCTTTTTATAGCCACACCTGAGGCATATGTAAGTTCCCAGGCTAGGGGCCAAATCAGAGTTGCAGTTATTGGCCTACACCACAGCCACCGCACACATCTGCAACCTATGCCAAAGCTTGCAGCAACTCTGGATCCTTAATCCACTGATCAGAGAGCGATCGAACCTGCATCCTCCCAGAGACAACATCAGGTTCTAAACCCACTGGGTCACAATGGAAACTCCTGCTCTTCTTTTCCTACGTCCTTTTTATAGGTCCTTGAGCTCAGATTATTGATTTGAGAGTTTCCTCTTTCCTAAAGTATACATGTATTGCTCAGCAAAGCTTTGTCTGTGACTCACAAATATTGATATTCTTTATTTCATTTAGTTCAAATTTTTTTTATTTCCCTTATTAACTCATGGAATGGAAATGTGTTATTTATTGCAAGTGTTAGCAAATTTTTCCGTTACCTTTCTTTCATCGATTTCTAACTTGATTCCATTGTGGTTAAGGAACATACTTCATACAATTTCAATTCTTTAGAGTCCTTTTAAAATTTTGTTTTATGGCCTGAGATATGGTCAATCTTGATATATTTGTTTTGTGGGCACTTGGGGAGAATTGTATTTTACTATTATTGGGTGGAATGTTTTATGAATGTTGCTTAAATCCTATTGGTGGTGGTGGTGTGTTCTTCTGTATTTTCAGTGATATTCTGCCTAGTTTTTCTGCCAAATGTTTAGTGTTGTTGAACTGTTCCAACATAATTTTATATTTGCCTGGTTCTTTCATTTGTATTACTTTTTGCTTCACATATTTTGCTACTCTGTTTGATTCCTACACATAAAGAATTACTATGTCATTTTGGTGATTGACAAGTTTATTATTATATAATGTCCATTTCTGGCTATGATAAATATCTACATTCTTCAGTCTACATTATCTGATAGAAGTCTACATTAGTAGTCTACATTATTGATAGTAAAATAGCCAATCCTGCTTTCCTTTGATTAAATTTTGCAAGATATATATTTTTTCATTCTTTTATATTCAATATGCCTATTTTTGGCTGCCTCATAATATATGAAGTTCACAGACTAGGGACCAGATCGAGCCACAGTCACGACCTAAGCCTCAGCTGCAGCAATGCTGGATCTTCAGCCCACTGTGCCGGGCTAGGGACTGAACATGCGAATCAGCACTCACAAAACCCCACTGATCCTGTTGGGCCACAGCAGGAACTCCATCAATATGCCTATATCTTTTATTTGAAGTGAATTTCTTATAGACCAGCCTACAGTTGCATAATTTAAAAAATTCAGTTTGAAGATCTCTATATATAGCATATTTAGATCATTTGTACATAATTTAATTGTTGGTATAATAGGGCTAAATTCTGCCATGATTTTCCTGATTATTAAAGGTTTTTCTTTTCCTTTTTTTTTTTTTTCTTTCTTTTGTCTTTTCTAGGGCCGCACCTATGGCATATGGAGGTTCCCAGGCTTGGGGTCGAATCAGAACTGCAGCCTCCGACCTATGCCAGAGTGACAGCAACACAGGATCCGAGCCATGTCTGCAACCTACACCACAGCTCATGGCAACACCAGAGCCCCAACCCACTGAGCTCGGCCAGGGATGGAACCCACAACCTCATGGTCACCAGTCAGGTTCATTAACCACTGAGCCATGACGGGAACTCAAAGGTTTTTCATTTCTGTTTTTTGTCCCTACATTTCTGTGTGTTACTTAAACATTTTTAAAATTACATTTCCATTTTTCTCGACTATTTTAATGTACTTATCTTTGTACAGCTTTATTATTATTATTATTATTATTATTATTATTATTATATGGCCACATCTACAGCATATGGAAGTTCCCAGGCTAGGGGTCAAATCAGAGCTCCAACTGAGGCCTACACCATAGCTACATCAGTACCAGATCCAATACACTTCTGCAACCTTTGCCACAGCTTATGGCAATGCTGGATCCTTAACCAACTGAGCGAGGCCAAGGATTGAACCTGCATCCCCATGGAGAATATGTAGGATCCTTAATGCACTGAGCCACAATGGGAACCACTGTATAGATTTTTTAGTTGTTTCTCTAGGTATTGTGTTACAGATACATAATTTGTGACAGAGATGTGATGTTTTTACAAATCTGAATGAAACACAAAATCTTAACTCTCTTTATGTCCCTTTCCTTTTCCATTTATATTTGTTTTAAATATTTCTTCTACATATATATATAGAGAGAGAGGCAAGAAGACAGTATTATAATTTTGTTTCAACCATCAAACATATTTAGAAAAGCTAAAAATAAGAAGAAAACTCTTTGTATTTACCCATGCTTTTGCTTAATGTGTTTTTTTCTCACTTCCTGATGTCTCCATGTTCCTTCTTTTATCATTTCTCTTCTAGTTAGAGAACTTCCCTTATGTATTCTTTTAGAGTCAGTATGCTGATAACAAATTCTCTTTCATCTAAGGATGTTTTAATTTCTCTTTCATTCTTGAAGGATTTTTGTTTCGTTTAAACTCTGGATTGAAAGCTATTTTCTTTTATCACTTGAAAAATATTGTGTCACTCCCTTCTGCCCCCCATGGTTTATGATGACAAATCAACTGTCATTTGAATTATTTTCTCTTATGAAAAGATGTGATTTTTTTCTGGCTGATTTCAAGGTACTTTATTCTTTATTTTTCAGAAGTGTAATTATGCTGCGTCTGGGCATAAATTTCTTTGTTGATCCTATTTGGGATTTTCTCAGCTTTTTTAATCCATAGGTGTTTTCCTAATTTGGGGAATTTTTCAGCCATGATGTTTTTATAATACTTTAAAAATCTTGGCCTCCTTTTCCTCTTTTTTTGGACTCATGAAGTAAATGTTAGGTCCATTGTTATACCCTCCTTGAAGTTCCATTGATTGTGTTCAGTCTATTTTCTTTCTATTATTCATATTAGGGATTTCTATTGTTTTATCTTCCTATTCACTGATTCTTTCCTTTGTCCCTTCTATTCTTCTGTGGAGCTTATCCACTGAGCTTTTTATTATTATTGCATTTTCCCATTCTAAAATTTCCATTGGATTTTTATTTATATCCTCTATCTTTTTCCTAAGATATTTGATTGTTTTCAATTGCCTAAAGGACATTTGCTTGTAGCATCTTCATGACGAATTCCTTAAAACATTTATCAGATAATTCCAGTGTCTCTCTCACCATGATATTATTGTCAAATGATGTCTTTTTTCACTCAGGTTGAGATCTTCTGGTTCTTGGTATGAGAAGTGATTTCAATAACCCTGGTTATATTTGCTTTATGTTAGATTTCTGGATCCTATTTACACCTATTATAACTGATTTTTTCTGATACAATTTCAGAAGGGGCACCATCTTGTTATTACTAAGTAGAGGTAGAAGTTCAGGTTTACTATTTGGCCTCCACTGACACCTGAGCCTTGGCCACTACTTTTTACTAATGTATGGGAAAGAGAGTCTTGGCTTTTCAGGTTGTTTCCACTTACCCTCTTATGGGGTGTTAGTCTCATCTCCAGATTACAACCACTGGAACCTCCCTAAACTCCAACATCTGTGTCCTCAATGCAGTAGGACCATGATGTTCCACTTTACTCCCCTTCCCAGTACTTCAGTCTAGAAAGTGCTTCTACAGGCACACCTCATTTTGCTGCACTTCACTTTACTGAACTTTACAGATATTTTATGTTTTAGAAATTGAAGATTTGCAGCAACTTTGCATTGAGCAAGTCCATCAGTGCCAGTTTTCCAAAAGCATTTGTTCACTTCATGTCTCTGTGTTACATTTTGGTAATTCTCAAAATATTTCAAACTTCTCTTTATTATTATGTTTGTTATAGTGATTTTTTAGTCGGTGATCTTTGCTGTTAATATTGCAATTATTTTGGGGTGTCACAATTCGTGGGAAGAACACTTAATCAATAAACTTTATGTGTGTCCTGACTGCTTCACTAATTGGCCATTCCGCTGTGTCTCTCTCTCTCCAAAAGCCTCTTGTCCCAAACAGTTAGCCAAGTTATGAAAGCAAAGGAAAAGTTCTTAAAGGAAATTATGTGCTACTCTAGAATATATATGAATAATATAAAAGTTAAATAGCCTTGTTGCTGATATGAAGAATGTTTGATTGATCTGGATAGATCTAACCAACCACAATATTACCTGAAGCCAAAACCTAATTCAGAGCAAGGCTCTAAACACCTTTAATTTTATGAAGGCTGAGTGAGGTGAGGGAGCTGCATAATAAAAGTTTGAAGCCTATCAGAGGTTGATTCATAAGGTTTGAGGAACTGGAAGCCTCTCAATATCATAAAAGTGAAAGGTGAAGCAGACAGTGCTCATATAGAAGCTGCAGCAAGTTATCCAGAAGATCTAGCTGAGATCATTAGTGATGGTAGCTACACTAAACCAATTTTCTGTGCAGATGAAATAGTCTCCTATTGGAAGATGTCATCTAAGACTCTCATAGCTAGAGTTAATAGCTGGACAGTCTGACTCTCTTCTCAGGAGCTAATGCAGCTGAAGACTTTAAGTTGGGGCCAGTGCTCATTTACCATTTTGAAGATCCTAAGACCCTAAATAATTATGCTAAATATGCTCTGCATGTGCTCTATAAATGGAAAAACAAAGCTTGGATGATAACACATCTGTATAAGACATGGCTTACTGAACATTTTAAGACACTTGTTGGAGTTCCCGTCATGGCTCAGAGGTTAACGAATCCGACTAAGAACCATGAGGTTGCGGGTTCAATCCTTGGTCTTGCTCAGTGGGTTAAGGATCCGGTGTTTCCATGAACTGTGGTGTAGGTCGCAGACGCGGCTCAAATTCCATGTTGCTGTGGTTCTGGCATAGGCCGGTGGCTACAGCTCCGATTAGACCTCTAACCTGGGAACCTCCATATGCAGCAGGAACAGCCCAAGAAATGGCAAAAAGACAAAAAAAAAAAAAAAAGACATTTGTTGAGACTGATTGTTCAAAAAAAGGGGGAGGAGTTCCTGTTGTGGCTCAGTGGTTAGCGAATCTGACTAGGAACCATGAGTTGCAGGTTTGATCCCTGGCCTTGCTCAGTGGGTTAAGGATCTGGTGCTGCTATGAGCTGTGGTGTAGGTCGCAGATGTGGCTTGGATCCCACATTGCTGTGGCTGTGGTGTAGGCCAGTGGCTACAGCTCCAATTAGACCCCAGGCCTGGGAACCTTCATATGCCACAGAAGCAGCCCTAAAAATGGCAAAAAGACAAAAAAGGGGGCAGATTTCCTCAAATATTGCTGCTCATTGACGAGGCATCTGGTCATCCAAGTGTACAATGAGGTTAATGTTGGTTTCATACCTGTGAAGTGACACAACATCATTCTGCAGCCCTTGGATCAAGGAGTAATTTTGACTTTCAATTCTTATGATTTAAGAAAAACACTTATTTAGGCTCTAGCTGCTACAGATAGTGATTCCTCTGATGGATCTTGGCAAAGTACACTGAAAATCTTGGGACAGGATTCATCATTTTAGATGCCATTAAGAATTTTTATGATTTATGGGAAAAAGTCAAAATATCAACATTAACAGAAGTTTGGAAGAAGTTGATTCCAACATACATGGATGCCTTTGAGGGGTTCGAGACTTTACTGAAGAGGTAACTGCAGATATGGTGAACTAGCAAGAGATTTATAATTAGGAGTCTGAAGATGGGACTGAATTGGTTTAAATTCATGATATCTTTAACACAGTAGGAGTTGCTTCTTATGGATTAGCAAAGTGTTTAGGAAGATGAAATCTACTCCATGTGAGGATGCTCTGAAGATTGTTGAAATGACAACAAAGGATTTATGTTATCACATAAACTTAGTTAATAAAGCACCAGCAGGAGTTCCCATTGTGGATCAGCAGGTTAAAGACCCAACACTGTCTCTGTGAGGATGTGGGTTTTATCCCTGACCTCACTTGGTGGGTTAAGATCCAGCATTGCCTCAAGCTACAGCATAGGTAACAGGTGCAGCCCAGATCTGGTATTGCTATGGCTATGGCAGAGGCTGCAGCTGCAGCTCCAATTCACTCCCTAGCCTGGGAACTTCCATATGTAGGTTTTGTAATAAACACAAAAAATTAAAAAATAATAATTTAAACATATCAGCAGCATTTGAAATAATTGATTCCAAATTTGAAAGAAGTTCTCCTGTGGGTAAAATGCTGTCAAATAACTTTGTGCGCTTTGTGAAAGGAAGAATCAATCAATGTGGCAAACTTCATTTTTGTCTTATTTTAAGAAATTGCCACAGCTTCCCCAACCTTCAGCATCTACCACCTAGATCAAGTCAGCAGCCATCAACATTGAGGCAAGGCCCTACAGTAGCAAAAAATTATGACTCACTGAAGGCTCTTTAGGCATAATACCATTGCACATGTAATAGAAATATAGTTTCTATGTGTGTAGTCTAAATATCTTTTCTATGCACTGGGAGATTTTCAAAAATGTATGACTCTATTGAGACATTTGCTTTGTTGAGGTTGTCTGGAACCAAACTTGTAACATCTCCAAAGTATGCCTGTATTAGGAATGCTGGGTTGATCTTACAGATTTTTTCATTTCTTTCCTTTTGGTCAGGAAATTGCCTTGTGCTGTCTTGTGTCCAGTTTTTCTCTTTGTTACAATGTGAAGGCATTTCCATTTACCATTACCCAGGACCAGAGGGCCCTCCAATTTTGTTTGATGGCTTTGGCTTTGAATCAATTTGTTCTAGAGGATAAATCCTTAGAAGATATAAACTTACTCCTCTTCCACAACTCACATACTCCTTTTCCATTTCCATTTTGTTTTTCTCCCATGCATCACATTACTATTCCACTTATGTTCAAAGAATTTCTTTTATTTCTTAAACAAAGGAAATATACTTGTAGGTTTATTCCAATAGCTGAACTTTGTAGATTATGTCTTCTGCTTTTTATGCTGGTTCTCATTCACAGAATTGACTTACATGCTGATAGAAGCATAAAAGTTCCCAGATCTTCAGTCATCAAGTTGAAGATCCAGGAGAACCAGTTCTGTAGTCTGAATCCAAAGGCCTGGGAACAAAGGATAGGTGATAATGTAAATTCCAGTCTGAGGGCAGGAAAACAGCAACGTCCCAGCTCAAAATGTCAGTAATTGTTTCTTGGGACAAAATGGAAAAAAGGATCTTGAGCTTATTTTCTCCTACAAGCATATCCAAATCATAAATAACTGCTGAACAACCAGTGATAAAAAAGACGGGACCTACTAAAAAAGACATTCTACATCCAAAGACATAAAGAATAAAGCACAATTAGATGGTAAGAGGGGCACACCCTTTATATAGCATAATATAATGAAATCCCATACTCCCCACAAACTTGAGAATAATTATATCACATAAATTCTCTCATAGGAGTGAGATTTCTGAAACCCACATCAGGCTCCCCAGCCTGAGGGTCTGTCATTGAGAGAAGCTTCCAGACCATTTGGCTTTGCACGACAGTGGGGCTTTGTTGCAAGAGCTCCACAGTACTTGAGGAAACAAACAATCTACTCTTAAGGGCACACACAAAGTCTCTTGTGCACCAGGACTCAGAACAAAAGCACTGGCTTTATCGGAGTTGGACCAGACCTCCCTGCTACTCTTTCAGGGTCTCATTGGGAGGTTGGGGGGGCAACTTTGGCTCACTGTGGGGATGAGGACACTTGCAGTGAAGGTACCAGAGAGTGCTCATTGGCATGATCTCTCTTTGAAGCTGCCATTTTGACACCAAGACCTAGGATCCAGCCAACAGCCTGTAGTCTCCAGTGCCAAACAACAGTGGTTGTTTCCTCAGGCCAAACAACAAACAGGATAGGAACACAGCCCCAAGCTGCCTAAAGTTTTCTTGAGCTGACAACTACCTCTAAACATATCCTTTGACATAGCCCTGCCCAACAAAGGGCCAAGAACCAGCTCCTCCACCAGTGGCCAGTGCCCCTGCCACCAGGAAACATGCATAAGCCTCTAGACCAGCCTCACTCACCAGAGGGCAGACACTAGAAGCACTAAAACTATAATCTTATTGTAGAATTCCCAGAAATCACCTCAGAGGATACTCAAGGAAGATGGAGAGCAGCTTTATTACACCAGTGGTCCATGGGGAATTGCTTCCCAATCATGGACCCTGAACAGAAAGGGGGAGATACATTTATACTGCTTGCTTATGTGTCTAACATGCTACATTAATCTTTGGTTACATTCAGGGTACAGAAAGTTGTATAATTGTACAGAATGTCTTATATTGTTACTTCAATAACTAACCTCAAGCACAAACTAGCTATTTTTGAATTTCTTTAGAACAATCAGGGCCTGGAGTTTCCCAAGTCCTGATGACTTTGTTTTTCTCAGAGCCCTCATATGAGTCACCTTACGTTCACCAAGATGGGTGGTGGCAGCAAGATGGCTTCACTCTTGTCAAGCTCCCTATTTCATTTTCCACACCCCTACAATCTCACAGCCTGTGGAGCTGAGTCCAGAAACACAGGTCAGAACCTACCCAAGGATCAGCTGTCCTCTAGCCCTTGGGTGAAAAAAAGGGGAGTGTCCTGCTAGGAAACATAGGACATACCCTACAGAAGGCCACTTCCCCCAGGTCAAGAAATATAGCAACTTTCCACATACATAAATACACAGATCTAAATTTAGACAAATGAAATGGCATAGGAATATGGTCCAGACAAAGGAACAAGACTAAGCACAGAAGAACAATTAGGTGAAGTGGAGATAGGCAATCTACACGAGAAAGAGTTCAGAGTTATGATCATAAAGATGATCCAAGAATAAAGGAAAGGGATAGAGGTTCAAAGCAAGAATTTACGAGAAGTTTTTAAACAGAGAGAAAATATAAAGCCAAGGAGGAACATGCCAAGACACATAGTAATGAAACTAATAAAAATTAAAGACAAAGGGAAAATATTAAGCAACAAAGGAAAGGAAACAAATGGAAACAAAGGAGAACAAACACATGGGAATCTCTATAAGGTTATTATTATTTTCAGCAGAAGCTCTGCAGGCCAGAAGGGTGTGGCATGATATACTTAAAAGTGATGAAAGGGAAAATTCCACAACAAATAATACTCTACCAGAAAGACTCACATTCAGATTTGAAGGATAAATCAAAAGTTTCACAGGCAAGCAATAGCAAAAAGAATTCAGCACCACCAAACCAGCTTTACAACAAATGCTAAAGGAACTTCTCTAGGAGGAAAAGAAAAAATCGCTACTAGAAACAAGAAAGTTAAGGATAAGAAAGCTCACAGATAAAGGCAAACATAGAGAAAAGATAGGAAATACCCCCACAAAAATATGACATCTAAGCCAGTAATCATGAGAAGAAGAGATTAAATGCAGGATATTTGAAATGCATCTTAAATTGAAATATCAGGAACTTAAAATAATTATAGATATAGATAGATGATAGATATGTAGATAGGTAGAATGATAGATAACTCTATTAAAACTTTGTGGTAACCACAAGCCAAAAAGCTATAATAGATATACACACACAAAAGAAGAATGTGTCTAAACATAACACTAAATATAGTTATTAAATCACAAGAAAACAAAACAGGAAAGAAGGAAAAAAGACCTACATATAACAGAAATTGACAGAGCAATGTAAATCAAGTACAATAATTTTTTTAAAAGGCTTACAAAACCAAATACAAAACAATTAATAAAAGTGGTAATAACAACATACATATAGATAATAACTCTAAATTAAAATGCATTAAAACCTTCAACCAAAATACAAAATGTATACAAAAACAAGACTTATATATATGCTGTCTAAAAGAGACCCACTTCAGACTTAGTGACACATACAGACAGAAAGTGTATGTGGAAAAAGGTATTCCGTGCAAATGGAAATCAAAAGAAATCTCATATGAGAAAAAAATAGATTTTAAAATAAAGACTGTTACAAGTGACAAGGAACACTACGTGGTGACCAAGAGATCAGTCCAAGAAGATATAACAATTGTAATTACATATGAACTCAACATAGGAGCACCTCATATATAAGGTAAATGCTAACAGACATAAAAGGAGAAATTGAGAGTGACACAGTAATTGTGGGGGACTTAAACATCCCACTTACACTGGACAGATAATCCAGACAGAAAATCAGTAAGGAAACACGAGTCCCAAAAGATGCATTAGACCAAGTGGACTTAACTGATATTTATAGAGTATTCCATCTGAAAGTAGCAGAATTCTTTTCAAGTACACATGGAACATTCTCTGGGATAGATTACATGCTGATCCACAAGGCAAGCCTAAGTAAATTTAAGAAAATTGAAACCATATCAAGCATATTTTTTGACCACAAAGGCCATGAGATTAAAATCAAATTCAAGGAAAAAAAAACTGCAAAAACACAAACACACAGAGATTAAATGATATGCTAATAAGCAACCAATGAATCTCTGAAGAAATAAAAAAACAACTACAGACAAATGAAAACAAAAACAGGATTATCAAAAACACATGGGAGTCAGTAAAAGCAGTTCTGAGAGGGAAGTTTATAGTGACACAATTTTACCTTAGAAAACAGAAAAATCTCAAATAAGTAAACTAACTTTACACCCAAAGCAACTAGAGAAAGAATAATTTTAAAAAAACCCCAAAGTTAGTAGAAAGAAAGAAATAATAAAGACCAGAAGAGAAATAAATGAAATAGAGATGAAGAAAATACTGGAAAAGGTCAATGAAACTATAACCTGGTTCTTTGAAAAAAGCCAAAAAAAAACAAAAAACAAAAAACTGATAAACCTTTAGTCAGACTCACCAAGGGGGAAAAAAAAGAAAAGGAAAGGGCCAAAGTTAATAAGATTAGAAATGAAAAAGGAGAAATTACAACTGACACCACAGAAATACAAAGTGTCATAAGAAACTACTACAGGCAACTATATGCTAATAAAATTGACAACCTAGAAGAAATGGACAAATCCTTAGAAAGAGATAATCTTCCAAAACTGAATCATGAAGAGATAGAAAATATGAACTGACAAATCACAAGCACTGAAGTTGAAATTGTGATTAAAAAAACAAAACAAAACAGAAAAAAACCTCCTAACAAACAAAAGTCCAGGACCAAATGGCTTCACAGGTGAATTCTGTCAAACATTTAGAGAAGGGTTAACACCTAACCTTTTGAAAATGTTCCCAAAAATTGCACAGGAAGAACACACCTAAACTCAATCTGTGAAGCCACTATAACCCTGAGACCAAAACCAGACAAAGATACAACACACACAAAAAAAGAAAATTACAGGTTAATCTCACCAATGAACATAAACACAAAAATTTTCAATAAAATAACTAGCAAACTGAATAAAATGATGTATTAAAAGAATCATAGATCATGACCAAGTGATACTTATCCCAAAGATACAAGTATTTTTCAATATCCACAAATCAGTATGATATGCCACATTACAACCTTGAAAAATAAGAGGCATATGATCATTTCAATAGATACAGAAAAGGCTTTTGATAAAGCTCAAAATCCATTCATGATAAAAACTCTTCAGAAAGTGGGCATGAGGGAGACTACCTCAACAAAATAAAGGCCATATATATGACAAATCCACAGCTAACATCATATTCAATGGTGAAAACTGAAAGCATTTCCTCTAAGATCAGGAGCAAGACAAGAGTGTCCATTTTTACCACTTCTATTCAACATAGTTTTGGAGGTCCTAGCTATGTCAATCAGAGAAGAAAAAAATAAAACAAATCCAAATTGGAAAAGAGGAAGTAAAACTGCCATTTTTTACAGATAATGTGATTCTACATAGTAAATCATAAAGATACTATCAGAAAACTACAAGAGTTCATCAATGAATTCAGTGAATTTGCAGGATGCAACATCAATACACAGAAATTCCACATTTTATGCAATAACAACAAAAGATAAGAAAGAGAAATAAAGGAAATAATTCCATTTACCCTTGCATCAAAAAGAATAAAGTAACTGGGACTAAACCTAGGTAGGCAAAAAAACTGCACTCTGAAAATTAAAGATGACATAAACAGGTAGAGAGATATACCATGTTCTTCGATTGGAAGAATCAATATTGTCAGAATGACTATACTACCCAAAGCAATCTGCAGTCTCAATGCAACCCCTACCAAATTACTAATGTGATTTTTCACAGAACTAGAATAAAAACGCTTTCAATTGGTATGGAAACACAATCTTGAGAAAGAAAAATGGAGCTGGAAGAATCAAGCACCTTGACAATGTTAGAATAATCAAAACACTATGGTATGGATGTAAAAACACAAATACAGATCAATAGAACAGGATGGAAAGCCCAGAGATAAGCCCACATACTTATGATCAATTAATGAATGATGAAAGAGACAAAAATATACAATAGGGATAAGACAATCTCTTCAGTAAATGGTATTGGAAAAACTGGACAGCCATACGGAAAAGAATGAAATTAGAACAATCTCTAACACCACACACACAACACACACCAAAAAACAAATAAAAACCCTCCAAATGGATTAAAGACCTAAATATAAGACCAGATACTATAAAATTCTTAGTGACCTAATTGAACTTAAAAGCTTTTGCATATCAAAGGAAACCATAAACAAACAAAAAAAGACAACCAATAGAATGGGAGAAAATGTTTGCAAATGTTGTAACTGACAAGGAGTTAATCTCCAAAATATGCAATGAGCTCCTGCAGCTCAATATCAAAAAAAACCAAACAACCCAATAAAAAAATCTAAACATACATTTCTTCAAAGTCATACAGATGGCCAAAAAACACATGAAAAGATCCTCAAAGTTGCTAATTATCAGAGAAATGAAAATTAAAACTACAATGATTTATCATCTTCCACTGATTGAAGTGGCAATCATCAAAAATTCTACAAATAATAAATACTGGGGAGGGTGAGAGGGTAAGGAAAAAAAGGAAACTTTTTCCCACACTGTTGGTGGGAATATACATTGGCACAACCACTATGGAGAACAGTATGAAGGTTCCTAAAAAAACTAAAAATAAGAATAATAAGTGGGATCCAACAATCCCACTCCTGGTCCTATATCCAAGGAAAACATAATTTGAAAAGATTCAGTCACCCTAGGGCTCATTGCAGCACTATTTACAATAGCCAAGATATGGAAGCAACTTAAATGTTTATGACAGATGAATTGATGAAGAAATGACACACACACATACATACAATAGACTATTACTCAATCATAAATCATAAATCATAAATCATAAAAAAGAATGGAATACAATAGACTATTACTCAATCATAAAAAAGAATGGAATAATGTCATTTGCAGCTACATGGATGGCCTAGAGATTATTACACTAAATGCTGGGAAGACAAAGACAAATGCCATGTGACATCACTTATATATGGAATTTTAAAAAAAGATACAGATAAAGTTATTTACAAAACAGTAATAGATTCATAGACCTAGAAAGCAAACTTATGATTACCAAAAAGGAAAGAGGTTCAGTGTGGGGGGGATATTAGGAGTTTGAGATTAGTAAATACACACTACTTTATATAAAATAAATAACCGACAAAGACTTACTGTATAAAATATAAAATAGTGAGTAGAGCATAGGGCACTATATTCAATAATTTTTAAGAATCTATTAGGGGAAAGAACCTGAAAAGGAATATATGTGTATAACCGAATCACTTTGTTATACATCTGAAACTAACACATTTTAAATCAACTATTATTCAATTTAAAAAAAAAAACCCTTTAGTGATAGCAAAGTTTTGTTAAATGAATAGATAAATAAATAAATAAATATATTCATATCACACACAGTGAGGAAGGTGAGGGAAACAATTCAATGATTTTACCAGCCTTATAATTTGAAGAAGATACTTAGCCATTTTTTAATAATTTATGGAATTGCATTACCAAATTGTCATAGAGCTTCACATGGAAAAAACTGAACGCAGAAATAACTCCATGTTGGTAGGTTGCATCCCAATTGTGCCACTGACTGATTAATCCTAGAATTCCAACTCTATCAAGATTTAGTCCCTTCACATAGAAAATGGAAAAAAATGTTGTGTCCTATCTCACAGATTATGAATTCTTCAAAATTCCATTATGTAACATATCAAGTAAAACAAACTTTTCTAAGAATAATAGGATAATCAAATTTTGCATAATACATACTTAGCAATTAGGTGCTTATTGTGTTGTATGAGAGAAATTCAACTTCTCCTTGTTCCTCTATGAATGGCCGATTAAAAAATTTCTTGAATCTAGTTTTAAAAATCAAGGAAAGAATTTTAACACAGTTTTGTGGTGGCATAATAATAAAACTAAAACTGTGAAATGTATTAAGTGTCTCCAAAATGCTCTATGACTTAAGATCACCCAGTAATCACTTAGTTTTCTTATTTTCAGAAGTTATAAGATAATACAGCCAAGAAGTTCAGCATCTTTATATGAAATTTTCTAGAATGCTCCAAACAAGGCTTATAATAAAACTGATTTAAGGAGAATGAATTTGAATAGAAGGTCCAGTACAAATTAAGTCATAAAAAGAAACTAACTACAGAAAACTTGAAGTTGCTTGTTAAACTAGAGAAAACCATTTCTTGAAACCAAATGTGCCTTGAGGATCGGTCTTTGATTTCAGTTGGAGAATTACTTTAAAATTGTTTCCATTTCTCAACAAACCATATACTAAGAAACAAACTCAAACGAAACTTTCACTATTACGAAAGGCATGAGAGAAAATTTCTGAGTTTTAATATAGCTATGATGAAAGTGAATAGAACATTCGGGTACTTTGCCAGTATACTCCTCTCCTCCTCTCTCCACACTCTGTAGGAAATTAGTGAATAGAGCAAAAGTTCTCAAGGCAAAGGTATGAGAAACCACTGTCTTCTTTAAGGTTTTTTTTTTACCAAACTGATGTACCTTACATATTAGCCCATTTAATAATATGAGCATGCAATTGGTATTCAGGAATCTTAATATCTAGTCTTAGCTATGTATGTTTTTGTGTGGTCCATGTGATAGAATTTGTTCCAGAGTTATAGAATTGCCCTGTTGTAGCAAAGCATTGTAAAGGAAGGCATTTTATGAATTTATTAAAGCGAAAGTACATTTCCAGAAAGAGAGAAAGCATGTGCATAAAAAGAGGGCCTGCCTCACTTTACAATTGTTTTTATATCCCCATGCCTTGGACCTGAGTGGGGACCAGATTTCTCCCTCCCCAGCCCCCTATGCCATGCATAAGGACTGCATTGTTTGATCTCTGTATGGGGCATATTTGATCTTCTGATTGGTTTGGGGCATGATGCCTTATTTACATGGAGAACAGGTTATATATAGAGGCTGAGTGAGAAATGGGCGACTATCCTTCCCTAGCAGGGAATGAGCAGCCCAGGTTGCTCAAGGTGGGGGAAGGTGTCTTACAAGGAGACATAGCTTAGGGGCTTAATCCCTTTGAAGGGGACTTGAAGCCTATAACAGGTAGATTGTGAAAGATTTGTACTTGATAAGTTAAATAGACAAGGAAGACTTTTATTTGATACTATTGTAATGAGTGTCAAGATTCTTGCAATAGAGGAGAGAAATTTAACTCAAATCCCCTGAAACAAAAAGTGGAAGAGTGTTAACCACTGTGGTGAACTAGTGGAGAGAGTAAGGGAGGACAGGATGGAGGGTTGGTCCAAGTGATGAAGCCCTCTGTGTTTGCTATTTGGCTCTTGTTCCATAGACTGGAAGATAGGGGTTCTAACTTTCTTAATGCTTGTATTTCAAGGGGATGACTCTCAGGTCCTAGATAAAGACATTTCTGGGTTGTAAAACTGGCCCAAGGCTGGGAGATTTACATTTTAAAGATGCAGAGAAAGGAATTGCAATCCCAGGTTTTCTAAAGTAGATGCACTAAGAGGAGGGGGGTCAGAGGTCTATGATTTGGAAGAAAGCTGTATAAAATTTGGTCAATGGAGAAGACATTAGACATTTATCATCTGTGTACAATGACCATGTTATTTAAAAAATTGGGAAAATTCAAATTGAAAGTGACAAAATCTCAAAAAAAAAAAAAAAGAAAAGAAAAAAGGAAAAGGAGAATTTAGACTTGATTAACACTAACAAAAATTGTGTTCTGTGCACCTCTAGGAGGCAAATCTAACAGGATCAGTGAGATGTTTCATAAAAGATTTGTCCATCCTCAACCAATGAGGTATTTACCCAGCTTATTCATCATGCTTGCGAGAAAATTACAGATGCTAAGGAGTGCTGCAGCTTAAATTAAATAAAACAAAACCACAACACTTTTGAAATTGACAGCACTAAAGGCCTAAACCTAGCCAAAGCACAGACAGGGACTTGAACCCATGTGCTAGGACTCAAACACAGCCTAAACCCAGATTGGGACTTTAACCCCTCGTTTTAAATTAGAATCATTCACCCAGTGTCTGGACTCACCGAGGTTCAGGTTCTTTATGCCTCCACAGAGAATGAATTCCAAGAGAAACAAAGCGATAGTCAAGAAATATATTTATTAAGATAGGATGCTTGTGAGAGGTGTAAGTGGGCAGCCAAGGAGGCTCTGCCCTTAGGATCCGGTGGGCTACACTTTTATCATCCAAGGGGAGTGGGAATTGGGAGTAGTAGCTTTCTTGGTAAGGATAGAAGCCTTCATCCTTTCTGGGAGTAGTAGCTCCTCCTTGGTATCTGATGAGGTGTGCATTCAAGTCAGCAGAAGGGCGGTCCCCAATTCCTGCCCTTGGTCTGAATCTGAATGCAGGCCTCATCCCATCCCCCACCCAATCACCTGAGGAAATTCTAGCACCTCCACTATTCAAGCAAGCCAGCCTTGTTCTGATGGGTTTTTTGAGCAATTTATTAACTTACAGTGATCTCCCCAAGTCCCCTAAGTTTCCCTCTTTATCTATGGTTCCTTATTGGGACTTCTACAACTACCTGGGTCTACTCCGTCCTTACCACTTTGTTTAGCTTTTTCTTAAGCCAATATTTTTCAAATAGAAGACAAGACCCTGAAGAATTTGTGTTTCAAGGACCAGAATTAAGGATTAGATATGTTTTAAGTTCCCTTTCAGTTCTAACATTCTAATATTATATGTATTTAATACTATTATTATTCTCTCTCTCTTTTTTTTTTTTTTTTTTTTTTTTGGCTTTTGGCTTTTGTCTTTTGATGGCTGCCCCTGTGGCATATGGAGGTTCCCAGGCTAGGGGGTCTAATCGGAGCTGTTGCTGATGGCCTATTCCAGAGCCACAGCAATGCCAGATTCGAGCTGTGTCTGTGACCTACACCACAGCTCACAGCAATGCCAGATCCTCAACCCGCTGAGTGAGGCCAGGGATCGAACCCGCAACCCCATGGTTCCTAGCTGGATTCATTTCCACTGTGCCACGATGGGAACTCCACTATGGTTATTTTCTTTAAATATAGGATTTCATTTATGTGTTTCATCATTCCTCAGATCAATGATAACTTTGCTCTTTTTTCTCCAAACTGACTCCTAAACACTTGTTACCCTAAATTTCCAGGTACCTTTTTTTTTTTCGTGTGTGTGTATTTGAAATACATTTGTAAAAGTTTGTTATTTCTCTTATATAAATACCCATATTGAAATACTCATATGACTCTAGTACATATTGAATGTGGACTCACCACAGATTTTCAAAATTCTCTAACAAGCCATTAATATTCAAGGTTCTCTGAAAATGATACCTATTTGCCTAATGATTACTTGCATCCTAGAACATAGGAGGATTCCAGAGAGGTTCAGGGGGAAAAAAAAAATCTATGCTTTAAAAAAAACCCTAAAGACATTTATTAAGCAATAGCTTTTTAATAGATAATCCTTTGACAATTTTTTTTGAGAAATTTACAAATTAAAGATGGAAAAGAAGGAAGGGAAGATGGGAAAAAATGAAAGATATGTGTGTTATTGCTTCATTAGTTATGTAAACAAAATGCACATGAACATTCCTATTTACTCTGAAGAATTCTGAATGTTTAGCCCTATAAAATCCTCAGACAACAATTCTGCTTCAAACTTCTTCTTAACCGTTGCATGGGGAGGGGTTATGTACTGAGAGAACATCCTTTGCTTGGTGAAAATTAGTATTGGTAAATTTCTCTCATTGGAGGAACAAACACACATGTTTGAGTTGCATGATTCCATTTTGACCAGTTAGTAAGACAGACTAACTTCTTAAAAGGTAAATTCGTAATGGGTTTTATTAAAAATAACACACAATTATATTATCCTGCCACAGAACAAAAGATTTTAATGCAGTTCTTCAAAGAATTAGTAAATTAAGGACTCAACTATAGATGAAATAAGCATATAATTATCAGCTCAGGAAATTTGATTGAAATATGTTTATACTCTCCCAATCATTTAAGTATAACAACAGCACAGTTGACCATATCTGATTGTGTGTTATTATATGATATGCATTTAATTTGATGAATATAAAACTAATAGTAAACGAAACAACTAATTTTCTTCCATTGCTTACCTCTAAACAGTCAGTGAGGGCACAAAAGAACACCAAAACAGATGTTTCAACTAAAAGTTACCCAACTTTTAACCCTAAGTAAGAGTTTTATGGTATAATTATAGGTATCAGTGTGACGTAACTCTTAACTGTAAAAAGTGAATTTTGAGTTCTAAATGTACATTTTAGATATACAAACATGTTAATATTATAGCAGATACAGATGCTCCAAAGGGTAGTAGTATATTTTAGATGAAACAAACAGATGTGTAAATAATATTATGTTTAATAAATGTGTTCATTTTCATCTAGGTTCACATATTTGATCATTTTATATCTTTAGTCCTATCATGAATGCAAATCAACAAGCATTATTGGGAAAAATGGTGTATAACAATATAGTATGCCTAGTGTTAGAGAATTGACCTTATCTTTTGACAATTGGAATGTATTTTCTAAAATAACCAAGAAAGATGAAAGTTATTCTCTGTAAATCCTGCTGTTTATAATCTATTATTCGTTCTAAATCCCATTTTATTTAATCCTTTACTTCTCCTCTAGGGAAAAAGCTGATTAATAATGTTATGCTACATAAGATAGGATATGCATATTCATAAGCTCTCATGAATTATTTGTGAAACTGAAACTAGTAAACCTTTATCTTATAGGAAAGCAATTAAAAGTACTTGACTCACAAAATAATAAATCAAACTGAAAATTCAGTTCCCGACTCACACACAATTTGAAACACTGTAATAAGAAGTAACACATTGCACTAGATTAGACTTCCCAGAGTAAAAGTAACATTTTAAATATTAAAGTTGCTGTCTTAGATCATAAAACATCCTGGTGTATGGATGTATAGTACATTTTAAAAAGCTAAGGTGATGGGTGATTTAAGGCACTTTTGGACAGCATATTATCTTCTGACACACCTTCTTTCTGAAAACCTAGAAGGTTTATATTTTTATTAAAGTACCTATGTAACGTTGAGAACCAAGAAGATTGCTCAGGCTACAAAAATTTAAATGTACCCAAGCTGCACAGTAGAAATTAACAAATGATATAGAACACAATATCTTTCTAGTGCATGCTCTATGCTAGTTTAATAATCAAGTAATATATAAAATTGTCAAAAGGTAGTGAATTTAAAAAGAAAAAGAATATATAATTGAAGCGAATGACCTGAAGAAAAGATCTAACATGCAATATTCTATGTGGAAAATGCTCAAAGCTGTGCCCTAAGGTTAATAATTTATATGGAGTAGTTTAGCAAATGGTATCCTAATGACTTTGCAACCTGAAAATGTATTTTTCTGTCTTTATTCTGCTCTCACATATGAACAGAGCTGAATTTTTTACCTGGAGAAAAGTAGATTTTATGGGAGTGCATACTACTTTTGGGAAAACTCTTTGCCTTATTGTCCTATTGCCAGTTATACCTTGGTGGTATTGTTCTATAGAATTAATTAGCACTGTATGATATTTAGTTTGAAATATTCTCAGGTCTTCTTTCTACACATTTTTATCCAGGCTTCCATCTCAATTTTAAGATACCTCTAGGGTGTAAATCATTTCACCTATTTTATGATGCTCCCTTTTCTTTTCCCAGCAATCTGTGTTTCCTCAGCCTCCCACAATTTTAAAAGCAAAACAAGACAAAACTACCTTGTTCAGAACTTTTCATGCAATGAAAGCTTATTTGTTTTTACTGACTTCATCAAGGAGGTCTCCACTAAATATCTGTAATCTGTATTTTGTGTGAGCAATACAGCCTAATAATACTTAAATTTTTTTTCATTTCATAAAAAGGGAACAAGATATGAGGAATCAATCAAAATTAGCTAAACTCAAATATCCATATGTTGAGAAGGATAAAAGTCTGTAATTGGACTCAGAAGTTGAGTCTTACTAACTACTAGGTCTTAGAGAACGTGAGTCACTAGATTTTCATAGCCTCAGTTTTAATTTCTATTAAGTGATATACTGAGGCTTACATGAGATAATGTATACAGAGCAACTTAGACTATAGAGCACTATGAAATGTGAGAAAACACTATGAGACAGAATGCATAATTCTAAATGACAGCTGGGATATTGGAACAATCTTATCTCAACACTAAGATGCTACAGATGTTAATACTGTTCATTCCTAGAAATTCACAGCTAGATAATGGAAGAACAATAGATTCACAACATGAAAATATCTGTGAGAAGGAATGTGGTGTCCAAAGAAATTCTTAAAGTTTACCTATCTCTGGAAGACGTTTGTACCCCTAAATACCTCTAACCACACAGAATTACATAGATCTCATTCTTAACCATTTTGATTGTTAACCTAATGCATGGCTCTAAATCAATCACAAGGGAAATTATAGCCCCATCTCTGACCTCTGTTAACTTCCTCAGTGATCAAGGTTCTCATTTTGAATATGCCAAAGAATCACATGTGGGGAACATTTGAAGCACAGAGATTCTGATTCAGTAGTCTGAGGTGGACCTCAGATTCTGCATTTCTAATAAGCTCCTGGATGGTGATGAAGCTACTGTGGAGACCGCATTTTGAGCACAGTTCAAAGACAGCAGTTCTCAAGTCTGTCTACATGTTAGAATCACCCAGATCATTTTCAATATCCTTATTTTTGGGCTCCACTTCCCAGATATACTGACTTAATTAGTCTGGGTCAGGCAATAGCATTTTTTTTTCCCAAAACTCCCTGGGTGATTCTAATGTGCCGCAATTTTTGAGAATTACTGCTCTATGGTAAGTCATTCACCCCACTGGAACTGCTTAGGCAAATTCATGTCTCTTTCAAGCTCTTTCTATTTTAAAGTATTACTATTTTAACATATTAATCTTGATATTTCTCTCTGTTCTTTGCCATATTTCTTTTCTCTGCTTCAAAAAGATGGAATGCTTGGAGTTCATTACCTCAGGGGAGAGATGTGCAGAGAAGAAAATAGAAAGAGCCTGCAAGTCATTAGGATTCTAATTTCCCCAAGCCTATGTTTGTTAGGAGAATGTGAGAAGTGCTCAGGAGGAGGTAACAAGAAGGCTATTCAGGCAATAGTGAGAGTGGTTAAACAGAATGAGATTCTGCAATGTTTAGAGACAGAATGACAAGTCTGGATCCAGGAGGCTGAGAGGATATTCTCCCTTTTCCCTAGAAGTTCTGCTGCCAAGGAGTTTTCTGACTCAAGAGAGGAAAGTCTGCTTTATGCAGCGAGCTTGACCAAATCATAGGCAACATGGCAGATGATTCCTGTAGCTCCAGCTTAGCACAGAGCAGCAGGAGCTGAAAGACGAAGAATAAAGGTGACAGGATATCTCAGGCAAAATTGGTATATTAATAGCCAGTTTGTATACTTCTCCCACCACCCTCCTGGGGCATATGGTTAAGACACTACACATTTGATCTGTTTCTTTTAAATTCTCATATGTATTGTGTTAAAGTTGTTCATGGCCTTCTCAAGATTTAAATAATTTTTACAAAGTTTTCTTTGTTGTGTGTTCTAATTACTTTCTAATTTTTGAAACACTTTCTACTTATTCTGGATTCATATTCTGAGAGTTTTTCTAAGTAATTATTTCAAGTTACCAGCTTGGGTTCTTTTGACCATCTCTATGAGCGCTATAGGCCACATCCTCATTCTTTCACTTTCCTTACCTGGTTCATAATTTTTATTTTTTTTCCTTAAAAATCTTTCCTTTTATTTATTTATTTTTCCTCTTACCTTTCTCCTCCTTTTTCATTCCCTTCTCATCATTTCTTGTCCTCTTAATTCAGAGCTAAAAAGTTATAGATAGGAAAAGAATGAAATGAAAGAGCCCTTCCTATACCTACTTTTTACCAAACCAAACTTGGTCCACTCACCACACACATTAAGGCCAATCAACTGACACCAGGATGTGGTTAAGGAAAGTGCAGTGTTTACTGTAGGGTGCCATACAAGTAGTCTAGGACAGCTAGTGCTCAAAAAGACTGAATTCGCTGATGGGCTTCAGGAAAGCATTTTTAAAGGCCAGGGGCCGGGGTGGGTGGGGGGTGTCACAGGGTGTGTGATCAGTTTGTGCACAATTCTCTAACTGGTTGATGGTGAGGTAACAGGGCAGTATCACAGAGGTTAACATGATCAATCCTTAGGCGCCAGTAGTTCTGGGGTCTCCATGCTCATGATCATCAGGTATTTAATATCTTCCATTTGTTGGAGGTTTCTGCATTTGTACAAAAACTCAGGAAATGAGCATCAGATACTACTCTGCATGTATTTCAGAGAGGACCTAAAGCAGAGAACATGGGGGAGGGGCCTGTCCAAGGAAAGTTCCACAGAGTCCTGCTCATTACATGCTCACACTCTGTCTCATTTTGTAATTGGCTAGAAAGATGTGGTCATAGACTTCTATTTCTAGTATTTTTACTATTTCTACTAACACTAAGCTAATTAGTGAACTTAAGAGTGACTGCATCTGAGCCAAAGCAGTGACAATGCTGGATCTTTAACTCTCTGAGCCACCAGAGAACTCCTCTTCTTTTTGTTTTTATAAAAAATGGAAAGTTAAAGACACATCAGACATCATTTAGTTGAATCTTCCTTGCTCCCTATCTTTAGCAGGCAAAACAAATTAGATGAAGATGAATTTACTCTATCTCCAATCACTGCTAGATGTTGCATCCTTCCAAAAGTGTCTATGCAAAACTAACACCTTCCTACACTTTCCACACTTAAAGAGAACAATCTTTTATACACACACACACACACACATACACACACACTATTCTAAACTCCAAATCAGTTCTCAAGATCCATTCATAGAACATAAATCAGAAAATTGAGGTCTTGTGTTGTCCCAAATCATGAAGTTCAGAATATGTCATTCAGACTATGACTAACACTTATTTCCCTGGATATCAGATTTTAAAAGTTTTAAATCTACTTTTAATAATAGATTTTACTCATATAGTCAAAACAAAAACTCTCTGTCATATGGGAAGGTTAATTGAATTAAACTATACACACTCAGTTTATCATGGGAAAAAGATATACCTAATAATTTGAATTCGAATGGCATTAGAAATTCTTCCCTCTGGAATAATCAATAAATATATTCCTTGAAACAAGCATAATGGGAAATGCTAATATCCTAGTTCCTTTGTCAGCATCAATTTGCCTGTATTTTCATAATCTAAGCATCTTACTTCATTAAATTGCATTTAAACATATGCACTTTTCATACAACATAGCTTCCAGCAAATGTATCATGCAGTATCAAAAAAAAATTTTTTTGTCAGAGATGGAGGAAAAACTGGCTGTGCTATAAATATTTTTAGATGGATTTTTGAACTCTATTGCTGTACCTTCATAAAAGATTTTTAAGGTTAAGTTTTACTTCTGATTTTTCAAATTTCAGAATAATTTTTAAAATTTATAGTGTTTTTGGTTTTGTTTTTTTGTTTTTTTGTCTTTTTAGGGCCACACCACACATGGCATATGGAAATTCCTGGGCTAAGAGTTGAATCAGAACTGCAGCTGCCAGCCTACACCACAGGCACATCCACATCCTTGACTTATGCCCCATCCATGACCTACACATCAGCTTGTAGCGATTCCAGATCCTTAACCCACTGAGATAGGCCAGGTATCCTGCATCCTTATGGATACTAGTCAGTTCTTAACCCTCTGAGCCACAAGGGGAACTCCATATACATTGTTTGTAAACTAGATTCCTATGTAGATTCAACATTAAGACTGGATAGAAAACATGTCAATTTCTCTTGCTTGGATGAAAGTCTCTGTAAAGCAAGTACTAAAGATATTTGGAGCCACTAAGCAAAAGAACATCTGTATAAAAGAAATGGGTTAATGTAATTGAGATTTTTCCTATAGTTCATGTCCAAGAGTCTATAAATTCTATGAAAAAATTTACTAAAAACATAGTAGTTAATTATCCAATCAATGTAGTTAATTCTGGAGACATTATAAGTTTTTTAGGCCATGAAAATGAGTACTCTGAGAGCTATAAGGATCAGACAGAGTTTCAGTTGGAAATTTCTAAATTGTGTTCTCCATTTATATTTTTGCTCATTCTCATGTTCCCTAAATGGTAGTTTCAAACTCTAGCATGTCCCTGAATCAGTTGGGGGTGATTTCTGGACCCTACCCACATCAGTTCTTATTTTAAAAGTCTAGGGTGCAGCTTGAGTTCCCAAGTGATTCTGGGAACTTCTAACAATATATCCCAGATGATATTGTTACTAGTCCAAGGACCACACTTTAGGAGAACCACTGACTTAGAAAAAGGTTTCAAGTTTTCTTTGGGTTCAGGCAAGCTCAGTTTCCACTGAATGTTAAAATGCTTATTCCTAGGTGTGGGGTGGTAGGGGGAAAGAAGGAAAATGGCGTGATTTATTAATTCATGTGTGAGGCATTTTTAGAGTAAACTGGGATGTGCAAATACTCTGATTCACCTATAGCCGATATCCTTCTGTGCCCCTACAAAATTGTAATAAATTTCCTAGCCATCAACTGTTGAAACTCATATCTCTTTTGCAGGCTATAATTAATAGCTTAAGATGCTATTAACAACCAGTGATAATTAAATCATTTCCTTTCCCCATGGTTAAAATACAGAGAGCAAAACTGGTAGGTTTTTTTGTTTTTTGTGTTTATTGTTTTTTTTTTTTTTGACAATTTAACATTTCGGCTCAGCATTTCTTGACATTTGTTTTGCATTTGCAAGCTGTGATATAACCTCTTTCCTCTAGCATGTCAGTTTTTCTGAGTTATCCTTGCCACAACGTGTTTCCAGGTTTTGATGAAAGATTTGCTCTTCGAATCAATTATCTTCCTTCTTCCTTATTTTTCTCAGGATGGAAATGTCTCCTTAGGAAAAAATATAAACCATCAGAGTTTATCGCAATCTGAAAAGGTCACGGAGAAAACTGAAGAAAGTGTTAAAGGACTCATCATGCCATGAAGTTGTCTCCAGTGCAGTGTCTCGTAGATTCCATTAAGAGGAACTCTCATGGTCAAATTACGTCTGGCCCATAATCCATTTTTCTTATCCTGAAGGTTGTGGATACATAGAAGTTTACACAAAAGAGCAAGGATTGTGTTTCTTTGATAAAATACTAATGAACTGAAAAAATATCATCTGTCTGGTATGATTTCTTGAAAACTCATTAAACATTAAACAGATAAAGCATCAAATAAATTAATAAAAAGCTCTAGTCATTAATGTAGAAAACATCAGTATGAAATTTTTAATGATGAACTGATTAAAACAAGTCACTATTAAGCAGATTTATCTGACATCTATAGCTATAGTCTAAATACTGCAAAATAGGAATTCTCTCTCTTCCCTTTGGCCTCAATTTTTTCTAAATGCATATGCCCTGTGCCTGACATGGAGTAGGTGTTTACTAAATATTTGCAGAGTAGACGAGGCAAATAGTACCATTAAAAAATCCCTAAAGGAGTTCCCATTGTGGCTCAGTGGAAATGAATCTGACTAGCATCCATGAGGATGTAGGTTTGATCCCTAGCCTCACTCAGTGGGTTAAGGATCCAGCATTGCCATGAGCTATGATGTAGGTTGCAGAAGTGGCTCAGATCCCACTCTGGCTGTAGGCCAGTGGCTGCAGCTCCAATTGGACCCCTAGCCTGGGAACCTCCATATGCCTGGGATATGGCCCTAAAAAGACAAAAAAACAGTCCCTAGACATTGGTGAATATTGTTACCAATTGAGTTTGATAGGTTATGAACATTGAATTTTTACTTAAACTGAGTTTCACCAAATATTCCCTTCTGGGAGGCTTTTAGATTCAGCCTGCTGAAAATTTTTGGACTGAAAGTGGATTTTATTTGTATTTTTCCACTGAAAAAAATGTATTTATTCAAAGATGACCATTTGTTTGGGAGAAAAAATAAAAACAAAAGCAAGAAACGGGTGAATCTGCCCAAAGCAAGATCTGTGTGCTTATTGCCTGCAGTTCCATACAGAGTAGTTACCATAACAACCACTGTGTCTGTTGGGCACAAAGAATCCTGAGTATTTCTTCCAGTGCATGAATGCAACTTCCTAAAGGCGAACCTACAGTAAGATCTGTTTCTCATTGTATTAACCTATCAGACTACTTGGAGAAATTCACCCTGTCTCCACAAATTAGAATTGATCCTGGGCATGTCATCTTTCAGAATACAGATTTTTCACTTCATTCCTTTGTTTAAATACAGCAGCAGCAATTTGCCTTCACTGGATCTGACCTCCCTCTGAAAAATCTCTGGTGAGAAAAGAGAAGTCATTTGAAACCCTGGGCTCCATGATGGAACTTTATCAGCAACCTTCCTGTTTTTAGCTCCAGCCCTGTCCATTTCCAAATCTTCAAGTACCTGGTAGCTCCAATTTCCAGCTTTACTCTAGAATGTTACACTGTGAATTTCTTATCACCATAAGAGTTATATTTTAATGTTTTTCCCTCTTCAATCATGTATTAATCTTTTAAGTACTTTCCATCTTCATACATTATTTTTTCATACTTACCAATATCTCCTAGTTTCACTAAAGATGAGTGTTTCTGTTTATCATTCTCTTTATTGGATTTGGTAATTTTTTAAGAAAAGTTTGAAGAGACAGTAGAAATGTTTTTTTGTACTTAATCATCTTGAAATAGTAAGTCCTGAAAATTTAAGTAAAATAAATGTAGAAATTTTCCCCTCTATCTTAGGAAAAGATTCAATGTAATAACAAGTTCTCCCAACCAATGCACTTAAAATGTTATTTTGTTGTAATTGAAACACTTTGTTGTGCAGCAGAAATTAACAAGCCAATGTAAATCAACTATTCTTCAATAAAACTTTTAAAAATGAAAATAAAATAAAGTAAGATAAAACATTATTTTGTTTGTAGATACTTCTGGTTAAAATCAGCTAGTAGCAATTCTATAAATTAAATAAAACTTATGTTCACACTCTAAAAAGGTTCTTATTGGATATACCTACTATCCCATCCCATCTCCATATTTACTTTCAAATCTAGCATCAGAGCAAAATACATGTATTGGCCCAATAAACAAACAAATACAAATCTTAAATTAGCTGTATGTGGAAATGAGAGAATAAAGAGGGAAATTTAAAAATGAAAAAAGAAAAGAGCAACTCTCAGTACATTATCCAAATTGTATATTTTTGGGTAATATAAAATTCTAATTTATAAAACTTGGAAAATTTGGAGATCCCATCATGGCTCAGTGGTAAAGAATCTGATTAGGATCCATGAGGGGGCAAGTTTTGTCCCTGGCCTCACTCAGTGGTTTAAGGATCTGGCATTCCTATGAGACGTGGTGTAGGTCGCAGACACAGCTCGGATCCAGCATTGCTGCCGCTGTGGTGTAGGCCTGCAGGTATAGCTCCAATTTGACCCCTAGCCTGGGAACTTTCATATGCTGCACGTGCAGCCCTAAAAAGCAAAAATAAAATTAAAATAAAAATAACACTTGGAAAATTGAATGGTTAGGAAAAGAAAACTGAGTTAAGTTTTGTAGTCTGAATAAAAAGACAATTATGCCAAATTTCTCACTATAAGAAATATGTTTTGTTCTATTTTGATCTATTGAAAACCTCTAGAGATTGGTGGACAAAGCCAACTTATGACTAACAAAGTTCAAATAAGAAGAATCTTCTCTTTGTGAGATTGGTATTCTGAATGTGTTTATGCAAAAATTTAATTACAATGGCTTGAAAACCTGGAACTGATGAACAGAAAGGCCAAGACCCTAAAGAAGAATAATTCTGTGTGTCTGGGATGACTCCACATCTAAGAGAATGGAAGGATCTGAAAGAAACTGTTGACATTCTGATTGCTTGAAGAAGATGTCTTGATAAATGAGATTTCTGCTAAAAGTAGAATGTCCTGCATTGCACCTTTCACACATGTTCTCTGTGTGTCCTCTTGACTTTTATAGCCAAAGATAATTTAGTAGAAAATGAGGATGACTTTTATAGCCAAAGATAATTTAGTAGAAAATGAGGAGCTTCCATTCATGTAACCCATCTCCATGTTAAAGGGGGTTAAAAAAAAAAAAGTTTGAGGAGTTCTCATTGTGGCTCAGCAGTTAATGAACCCGACTAGTATCCCTAAGGATGTGGGTTCGATCCCTGGCCTTGCTCAGTGTGTTAAGGATCCGGCATTGCTGTGGCTGTGGTGTAAGCCAACGGCTCTGATTGGACCCCTAGCCTGGGAACCCCCATATGCCATGGGAGCAGCCCTAAAAAGACCAAAAAAAAAAAAAAAAAGAGTTTGAAACTTCAGAAGTCATTATCATTTTGTGTTATAAGCAGTGAGCCTCCAATTCACACCTCACTCAGTTGAGAGTTCCCTCCTCTCGCATTAAATGCTGAAGGCAATAAACATTTTAATAGAATATAAGATCTGAATTTCAGTTAGAAAAGAAAAAGTGATATATCTCATAAAAGTTATGAAGTTGGAAGAAAGCTAAAAAAAACCTGTAAGTTTTTAGATGTTTTCATTCAAAAATCACATTTTATTTGTATTTGCATTATTATCCATTTTCACATAGTATCTATTTATATTTGGTTCTTTTCATCACTCTTTTACATATTGTATCTTAATGGGTCTTCACTACAGTAATAGGGAGAATGACACCAGTTAAAACACAGATCCTGAAGCCCTCAAACCTCCCATTGACTTTTACAAAATTTTGTGTAGTAGCATAGTGGTTACTTACATAATTCTTATTTTACAGTTGAGTGAATGAAGTAAAAAGAAGTCAAGTGACTTACAAGATTACATAGGTCGTAAGTGCAGGTGATGGAGGCCTGTATTCCAGTTTTCTGACTCCAGTACTATAAGTAGCTCCTTTATCTCTTTTCTGTTTGTTCATCTCTGTTTTCCTTAGACCTTAATCATAAAGGTGAGATATTGGGCCACATTTAACTTAGCTCCTGATTTCTGCTTTTCTAGATATATACAACACCTTATCTAACCTGTTGATTCCTCTCCTGTATTAGAATAAGGATGAAGAATTAAGCAGATGAAGAATGACTGAGTCTCCATCCCTAGATTCCCCTCAGTAAATTTGCAGGTGTACCATGGGGGCAAGAGCACATCCAAATGCAGGCAGACCAGTAGCAAGAGAGCACTCCAAAGAAGATTAAGAGAAGGTCTACATTCAGTGGAAAAATGATGAAGAATCTGATCACTTGCCTTAATAATTAACTGAGATCGTTTCCCCCTTTCTCCTTTAAAAACTGTCACAGCTGAGCAGAATCTTCAGATTCAGTCTCTGGACACAGGTTCACCTTCCCAGACTGCCTGCTTTTCTGAATAAACTAACTCTCTTCTCTACTGAAACTTACCCCTCAATTTATTGGCTACTGAGTGGGAAACAGCCAAAACTGTGTTTGTTTAGAGTACCCCATATTGAATGGTCAGTCCTCAATTTTCGAGTGCCTAAATTATAAAATCTTCCTCAATCTAAAAATAAAACAGGAACAATAACAAACACCTACATTATTCAAGAAATCCCCTGTCCACATGACTATAGGAAATTCTCATCCCATTGCAACTCTCATTCCATGTTTCTGGTACTTTATTGAGAACAGAAAACATGTGCTTTCTCAAATTGCTAACTTACAAATATATGTGTAACTTCCTTTACAAATATATTCTTTTCTGAAGAGATTATTTTCATCACTTCTTATTGATTTGTGTGTGTGTGTGTGTGTGTGTGTGTGTGTGTTTTAATTCCACCTTAATAAGGTGAGGAATATTATGCTGCTGTGCTGCCTGACTCTGAATTGTCACAGATGCATTTATGCCTGAACCACCTGGAAGCTATGGATCAGGAGAGGCTTTTGGCAGGTCATATGTCCTACATGTCCTGGGAAGAGGGCCCAGAAGGACTACGTGGAAATCTCTTCCTGCCTCCCTTAGGTTTTGAATGAAATCCCACCATTAATGGAAACTTCTTCCAGAGTCTTCCAGAATCTTCTCTCTCCATGTGTCTGCTGCTGTCCCATCCAGTATCATGTATTTACTACACAGCAACCAATGTGGTCTTTTAAAAACAAATCTAAATATGTCAATCACTTTTCCAAAGACCTTCAAGAGTTTCTGATATATTTCTCACTTCCGCATTCCTACCCTTTTTAATAAGTGTTTTGAAAATTGACCACTTTACCACTTTCCTAACCATGAAAAAAAATCTCAAAAAAATCAATAAAGATATAATGTAGCTTTAGAGTGTTGTGTTGGTTCCTGGTGTATAGCAAAGTGACTCAGTTATACATACAGCTATATTTCTTTTTCATATTCTCTCCCATTATGGTTTATTACAGGATATTGAATATAGCTCCCTCTACTATAGAGTAGGGCCTTGTTTTTTATCCACTCTATACCTAGTAGTTTGTATCTGCTAATCTCAAACTCCCAATTTATCCCTCCCCCCTCTTCTTCATTGGTAACCTTAGGTATGTTTTCTATGTCTGTGAGTCTGTTTTTGTTTTGTAAATAAGTTCTTTTGTATTGTATTTTAGATTCCACATATAATTAATGTCATATGATATTTATATTTCTCTTTCCAATTTATTTCACTTAGTATGATAATTTCTAGGTCCATCCATGTTGCTGCAAATGACATAATTTCATTCTTTTTATGGCTGAGCTTTAGCCTAAATTTCATCATTTTCTAATTCTTTAGTATGACTTTCAAAACATACCATGGCCTATCAACGATTCCATTATGACAGACTTGTACATTTGAGCATCAACCTTCTCTGGGACTTTGCAATCCAGTTGGCTGATAAAAGACTAAATGTGAGTTCCTTTTATGGTTTATGACAGTGATATAGTTCTATACAACCCATTGCCTTTTTCCCTGAGAAAACAGGACCTATGTGTTCTTACTGTTCAAGGAGAGAATTCCTATACTCCATTGGATGGTTTAGATCCCTAAACTCTACTTTTATGTGCTTATATTCCCAGCGTCAACCATTTCAAGGGAGTAAGAACTTCCAAGACTATAGGAAATTCACTTAGTGTCCCATTTGAGATGAAAGGTAAATCCCTTAAGTTTTTGTTTGTTTGGTAGGTTAGTTGGTTGGTTGGTTGGTTTAGTTTAGCTTCAAATTCAACATCTTTTAAGAGAGATAAGCCAATCCCCTGTGAAACTAGTTCCTATTTGTCTATCCACTAAAATAAAATAAAATTTTTATTAGTTTGAAAGAATTTATCTTGTAATGTTCCTTGGAACTGTTTAGTATCTAACATAATAAATGTTAGTTTCTCAAAATACAGTTAGCAGCAAAATGTTTAGTAATACTCTTATTTTCATCATAGTGGTCTTTTGAAATAAACAAGCAAAACATTCTATAAGCAGGCTTGAGCATAATAAGTTTGTTAAGAATAGATAGGAATTGACTTATTATTATTTACTAAAACTCAATTCTATAGTAATTCACATAATATTAAGCATGAAGTAACAGTCCGTAGAGAATGCTAGTATAGTTGCCAAGAGAAAAGAATACATAGAATTTTCACCAGTGTACAGCCATTCCAGAAAGTTATATGCAAAACAGAAAACCAGTATTTACACACTACCTTGTAGGAAAGCAAAGTCTCTAGTAGGAATTAATTGTTGTGAGATAATTCTCTTTGAGTCTCTGAGTTTCTGCGTGTCTAATGAGTTAGAGCACTAATTGCCCTTTTGTTCTGAAATATCTTTCCAAGGATGTTTGTAGAGGAAATAGTCTTGTAAATTAGAGATGGTATCTCTCTTTGGAACAGGGGGCACTTTTGCTTATTGTTCAATATAAAAATTTCTTCTTCTGGTTTGCTTGCAATCCAATATAAGAGACTCAAGTTACTTAAGTTCAGATTCTTTAGCTGTGAAATAAATGTTCACTTACTGCATCACCCCCATGGTACTTGGGGGACAAGGGGAACTGATACAAACATGAAGCTCATGCTGCCTTCTATGCTGTGCATAATAATGTACTTTGTTTTCAACCAAAGGATTTCATGTCTTCTGTTAACATTCCTAAACCTCTGGCATGATTACTACCTTGTAAATCAAGTGAAAATACTATATTCTTAGCAGTTCTTGACATTAATTGTTAAATATCCAATATTTACAGTTTTAACAAATATCACTAGAAAAGAGAGTACAATGTGACAATCCTGGTTTGTGCAGAAAACAGCCCCATCTGTCCTGACTGTTGAAAGAGGACTTAGGAATCATAAACAATTGTCCTTTGAAGCTTTAAGAAAGCAGTGCACCATGCCTCATTGTGCAGTCGGAACTTACTATTTATGCCATTTATACTATTTAGTGCAAAATTCTAACAAGAGACAGATTTGATTTCCTGAAGGACATAAAGGAGAGAATGGGCAAGATACAGTACATCATAAGATAATAGCTGAGCTTTTTCCAGAATTCAAGAAAAATAGGAAACTTAAGATGAGGGAAGCATGTTGAGCCTCTGCTTCATTTGAGTGCCACACTCTCCTTCAGTCACACTGGTCATTGTCTAGCTTCTTAAACATACCAAAATCTCTACACTCACAAGGACAAAACACACGTGGTTCTCTTCCAGGCATGTTATTATCCTTCCTTTTACGTGGTAGGCTTTTATCCATCCTTCAACTTCAGTGGCCCTTCTCTAAAAATTCTTCTCAAACCATTTTATTTAAAATAGTCTCATTTCTCTTATTCTTCATAAAGCATTATTTTTTATTTCCATGAACTATGGTTACTTTATTAATTTATGCAGATACTTGCTTATTACCTCTAATGTGGGCTCAGACCATATACCTTCATGTTCTTCATTGTTTCTCATCTTTGGACTGATAATAACAAGACTTGGTGGCTTAAAAACAACAGAAATTTATATCTCACCATTCTGGAGGCTGGAATTCTGACATTAGGTTGCCAGAATCATCAAGTTCTGGTGAAGGCCTTCTTCTGGGTTTCAGAATTCTTATTGTAGTCCCATGTGTCAGAAAGAGGGTAAGGTAATTTCCTTGGGGTTGTAATCTCATCCATAAAAGCCACTTCCATGCCCTAATTACCCCTCAAAGGCCCCACCTCCTCATACTATCACTTTGGAGGCTAGGACTCCAACATATGAATTTGAAAGGGTCGACTAAAAAAAAACCTGAAAGTTGAAAGTTAAGTTTTATTTGGGGCAAAATTAGGACTTAAGCCTAGGAGAAAGCATCTCAGGTAGCCCTGAGAAACCACTCCAAGGAGGCAAGGAAAGAAGCTAGGATATATGAGATTTTTCAACAAAGGGAAGGTAGTAGGGACAACAGATTTACAGATAACCAGATTTATAGGAAACCAGTCTCTATGGGAAGATGTAAAGGTCTTGGCTTACTGGAACCACTTCTTTGATATGCACCACAGCTGTGAGCCAGTATTCTTTGTTTCTATCCTGAGTTTCCTCAGATCTCACCAGCCCACACTTGGGATTAACTGCATTCACAGATGACCCTAACATCTTTTGTTTTGTCCACTTAACTACAGCCCAGGAGGCAGTATTTCAGACAGCTCTGAAATACCACCCCAAAGATGAAAGGGGAAATATCAAGATATAAATAATAAAGGTGAAGGTGAAACATTTTACAAAGTTTGCTACTAGTGTGAAGCCTACTACTAGTCACAAGGAGCAGACATCACCATGAAAGGTTTTAGCGTTTTTTTAGATATGAGGAGATGCAAGAATTGGGCTTATAAAATTTTCTCTTAAAAATATCTTACCCCTGAAGACCAGATTTTCTATTTTCCCAGAGCACAGAGTGCCTCACTCCTGATCTCTGTTGAGGGGGTGCCGCAGGTCAGCAGCTGCAGTGGCTCATGATTTAATCCATGTAGAGGCAGATGAGCAGTGCCAAACTCCATTTCACAAAGGGAACACACATTAATTTATTAACTAATTTATTTATTTGTCCCTCCTGAGGCATTGGGAAGTTCCCAGGCCAGGGACTGAACCTGAACGATAGCTGTAATGAGAGCCACAGCAGTGACAACACAGGATATTTAAAGTGCTGAGGCACCAGGGAACTCAAGAAGGGTACACACATTTAGTTCATTGCATATCCCCACTGCACAGCACAATGCCTAGCATATGGTAAGACCTCAATAAATATTTGGTTTTTTTGTTTTGTTTTGTTTTTTGTCTTTTTGCCAATTCTTGGGCCGCTCCCACAGCACATGGAGGTTCCCAGGCTAGGGGTCCAATAGGAGCTGTAGCTGCTGGCCTATACCAGAGCCACAGCAACGCCAGATCTGAGTCGCATCTGTGACCTACACCACAGCTCATGGCAATGCTGGATCCTTAACCCACTGAGCGAGGCCAGGGATTGAACCTGCAATCTCATGGTTCCTAGTCAGATTCGTTAACCACTAAGCCACAAGGGAACTCTGTTTTTTTTTTTAATATTTGTTGATTGAATAAATCTACCACCAAATATAAGACTTTAGTCCACTGAACACAAAAATAAGATTAAATAGATATGTAATTATAGTTATAAAATGATCATGTATTTTTATATAAAATTGCAGAATGATTGAAAAGAAAATCCCTTTATAATAGGCTGGGACAAAATAAAATGAAATAATAATAGTAACTCCAACAAAGCCCAGGAGAAATTGCTAGCTATTGTGAGAGATAGCTTAAGTGTTACAGTTTCAATATCTTGTTTCATTTCTGAGTTGATAAATTGAGAAATATAAGTGTGAGCATACTAGTGAAAATTAGAAAGTTAAAAGCCGAATGGAACTTACAATAGACTATCCTTTCCAAAGTACTAAAATGAGCCAAAGAATTAAGAAAGGTCACTCCATCAAAACTAAAAAAGCTACTTTTTTTTTCCTTTTTCAGCCATGCCCAGGGCATATGCAAGTTCCTGGGCCAAGGATTGAGTCTGAGCTATAGCTTTGACCTATATCACAGCTGTGGCAATGCCAGATGCTTATCCCCCCATGCCACAGTGGAAACTTCAAGAAAGATACTACTTTAGAGACTATCAGACCAAGACAGATTCAAAAGAAAACTTTTTAAAATCTTTATTAACTCATTTTTATGGTGTTTAAATTTTTCCAAAGCATTAAGAAAGATAAATCACTCTTGATAAGATTCTATATAAAGTATTACAATTTAAAATCAATCATTTATGCTGAAATAATAATACACCATGGCTTAGAGAGTTTCGTCCAGATTTAACTAAGGAGGAGACTATAAAATTTATTGTCCAAACAGAACTTTTTGAAAGTAAAAGATGATTCTATTAATAATTGCTTTCCCATACCCCACATTCAGTCTATAAAAAATTGGTATTGGCTGCATATTCAAAATACATACAGAATTCAAGAACTTCCTCCTATATATTCTGATTTCAACTCTGTCTGAAACATATTAATCTTTCTTCTGATTTTCTTCAGTAGTTCCAAACTTCTCTCCCTGCTTCCACTGCTGCCCTTTACAGTTTTTGTTATTGTAGAAGAATCCTTTTAAGATGTATATCAGATGATAGCCCTTTCTGCTCAGGACTTTCTGATGTCTTCCCCTTTCATTCAGAGTAAAAGTCAAAGTCCTTTTGGTCAATAAGTTTTGACATGGTTTAACTGCTTTCTCCCAGCCCCCTACCCCAATTGATCACCCTCTGACTCACTCCATTCTATCTATTAACATACCTGATTGTTTTTAAGGACCCAACCTGCAGCATATGGAAATTCCCTGGCAAGGGGTCTAATTGGAGCTACAGCTACCAGCCTACACCTGAGCCACAGCAATACCAGATCCAAGATGTGTCTATGACCCACACCACAGCTCACAGCAACCCCAGATCCTTAACCCAGTGAGTGAGGCCAGGGAACAAACCTGCATCCTCAAGGCTACTAGCCAGGTTCATTATCACTGAGCCACACTGGGACTTCACATTCCTGATGTTCTTTGAATTTACCAGTTAATTTCCTGCTTAGAATTTACAACTGGCTCTTCTCTCTGCCTGGAATGTTTTCCCCAGACATATCAGCCTAGTTTATCTCCCTCAAGGCTTTGTTACAATGTCACCTTCTAAATGAAGACTGTCTATCAACTGTATTTAAAAAAAAAAATACTCAAAGTGGTTTAAAGACTTAAATGTAGGAGAAGATACCATCAAACTCCTAGAGAAGAACATAGGCAAAACACTCTCTGACATCAAGTGTGCAAATGTTTTCTTGTCAGTCTCCCAAAGCAATAGAAATAAAAACAAAAATAAACCAATGGGACCTAATCAAACTGACAAGGTTTTGCACAACAAAGAAAACCATTAAAAAAAAAAAAAAAAAAAAAGACAACTTGTGGGATGGGAGAAAACAGATTCTAACCTTGTAACCTAGAAGGCTTAATCTCCAAAATATAAAAACAACTCACACAATTCAACAGAAAAACAAAAACAAAAACAAAAAAGCCAATTAAAAAATGGGCAGAAGACCTGAATAGATTTTTCTCTGAAGAAGACATACAGATGGCCAACAGGCACAAGAAGGCTCAACATCACTAATTATAAGAGAAATGCAAATCAAAACTACAATGAGATACCACCTCACACTGGTCAGAATGGCCATCATTAGTAAGTCTACAAATAACAAATGCTGGACAGGGTATGGAGAAAAGAGAACCCTCCTACACCCTTGGTGGAAATGTAAATTGGTAAAATCACTGTGGAAAACAGTGTGGAGGTACCTTAGAAAACTTAATATAGAACTACTGCATAACCCAGGGAGTTCCCATCATGACACAATGGAAATGAATCTGACTAGGAACCATGAGGTTGCAGGTTGAATCCCTGACCTCGCTCAGTGGGTTAAAGATCTGGCCTTGCCATGAGCTGTGGTGTAGGTCACAGACATGGCTCGGACCTGGCATTGCTGTGGCTGTGGCATAGGCTGGCAGCTGTAGCTCCAATGAGACCCCTAGACTGGGAGCCTGGGAACCTCCGTATGCTGCAGGTGTGGACTTCAAAAGACAAAAAAGACAAAAAAAAAAAAAAAAAAAAAAAAGAACAACTTTGTCACCCAGAAATCCCACTCTTGGGGATATATCCAAACAAAGCTTCCATTGAAAAACATACATGTATCCCTGTATTCATTGAAGCACTCTTCACAATAGCTAGGACATGGAAACAACCTAAGTGTCCATCAAAAGATGAATGGATTAAGAGGATGTGGTACATATACCTCATGGAATACTACTCACCCATAAAAAAGAACAAATAATGCCATTTGCAGCAACATGGATGAAACTAATGACTCTGAAACTATGTAAAATAAGTCAGAAAGAGAAACACAAATATCATATGATATCACTTATATCTGGAATCTAATACATGGCCCAAGTGAACATTTTTACAGAAAAGAAACAAACTGATGGACTCGGAAAACAGACTTGTGGTTGCCAAGGGGAATGTGGGATGGATTGGGAGTTTGGGATTAGTATATGCAAACTATAGCATTTTGAGTGGATGAACAATGAGATCCTTCTGTATAGGACAGGCAACTATACCTAATCATTTGGAACATGATGGAGAATAACCTGGGAATGTATATATAAAATAATGTATATACAAATGTGTATATATATATATATATATATATATATATGTATAACTGGGTCATTTTACGTGTAGCAGAAATTGACAGAATATTGTAAATAAATATAATAAAAAAATTTTTAAATTAATTAATTAAAAAAGAGGTACTTGGTATATTTTATCCCTTTAACCACCCCCACCAGGAAAAAATTTTGTTCAAATATATTTGTGAATTTCTACTTACATGTACCCAGCTTGGGGACATGGGATATGTTGGCATTTTAATTATTTTAAATTTTATACAATAAAGACTTTTTTCCTTTTGCTAAGCCAAGGTTTTCTTACCTTATTTTGAAGACAGATATATATTTTTTTTATTTTATACCTATTGATACCTCAAGAAAGTGTTTTGCCATGGAACATATATTAAGAAATTTTCCTCCCGAGGACACTGAAAATCCCAGTCTTTACGTTCCAGGGATTTATAAATTAAAGGGGAAAATATACTCACATTAAATTAAAATGGAATATAAAATTAAACTCACTTTATAAGAATCCAACACAAAAGAAGTCACAAGAAGTCATGACCAGGAGTAAAACTAATTACACAGTCCTTTATGATCAAGTGGGCCATGGCTTCAGAAGACCAAAACCCATGCCAAGTTTTAATTTAATTAGCATTGTAATTTGCAACAATGAATACAAAGTCTTTGAGGTCAAAACTACAGACGAATAAGCTTTGAAAATTCCAGTGCTGAAACAATGTTATTTGCCAACTAAGTAAATGTTAAAGTACTTTTTTGTTTATTACCTTAGAGGGTTTAGGATTCTCCCTGAAAATCAAGTGCAATAAAAATGAAAGCATTAAAATAACCTTGCTTTCTTGTGTAATAAAACTTGGACATTACAGGGTATTCCAAAGTGATACACAACAGGTTTTTTTCTTACATATTTCTCATTAACTTTTTAAAAGCCTCCTGACTTTGTGGAATCATTGCAATAAGTTCTAATGGTGTATGAAATGGAAAACAAAATATAGCCTCTACTTACTTCCTTCTCAGCAATAGGCAATAGCATGCCTGGTTTCTTTGCGTTTTGTTTTTTTTTTGGGGGGGGGGCAAGATTTTTAGCCAAATTACTGTCAGGATTGTCATCCTATTCTATACAACCTTTTAAAGAAACCCCACACAGCCACGCAAGCTGTGGGACACATAAAAATCAAGACCTTAGAATTCATTCAGCTTATAGCGTATTTTACTTACTATGACCAGCTACTTTTATTTTTTATTATCTGGTGTGCTATGGTGTTCTCTCTGTGTGTGTTTTTCTGGCCTGTTTTCTTAACTGAATTTTCGGAATTCCTGTCATGGTCCAGTGGAAATGAAACCAACATGGAACCATGAGGTTGAAGGTTTGATACCTGGCCTCAATCAGTGGGCTAAGGATCCGGCATTGCCATGAACTGTGGTGTAGTTCACAGATGCTGCTCAGACCTGTGTTCCTGTGTCTGTGGCAGGCCAGCAGCTGTAGCTCCAATTTGACCCCTCGCCTAGGAAACTCCATATGCTGCAGGTGTGACCTTGAAAAAAAAAAAAAAAAAAAAGTTTTCATAATGGAACCAACCAAGGGCATCATAGGCTATTTCTTGCACTACTTAGATTCAAGGTAAGAACCCCCCAACAATGTATTTTTTATTTTATATTTATACAATGATCATCACGACCAAATTTTATAGCATTTCCATCCCAAACCCCCAGGCATCCCCCCCACCCCTCCAACCAGTCTTACTTAGAAACCACAAGTTTTTCAAAGTCTGCAAAGAAGTTCATTGTGTCCTTGTTTTAGATTCCACATGTAAGTAATAGCATTTGATGTTGATATCTCATTTTCTAACTGACTTCTCTTAGCATGATAATTTCTAGGTCCATCCATGTTGCTGAAAAATGCCTTTATTTCATTCCTTTTAATGGCTGAGTAATATTCCATTGTATGTATGTACCACTTCGTCTTTACCTGCTCCTCTGTTGATGGGCATCTAGGTTTGTTTCCATGTATTGGCTATTGTATAGAGTGCTGCAATGAACACTGGAGTACATGCATCTTTTTGAGTCATGGTTTTCTCTAGGTAGATGCCCAGGAGTGGGATTGCTAGATCAAATGGTAATTCTATTTTTAGTTTTCTGAGGAAACTCCATAGTGTTTTCCCCAGTTGTTGCAGAAATTTACATTCCCACCACCAGTGTAATAGGGTGGTGGGAATGTATTCTTGCCTCCTTTGTCATAGATGAGTTGACTATAGGTGCATGGGTTCAATTCTAGGCTTTCTATCCTGTTCCACTGATCTTTTCTCCACACCCTCTCCAGCACTTAGTGTTTGCAGACTTTTTGATGATGGCCATTCTGGCTGGTTTAAGGTGGTACCTCGTAGTGGTTTTGATTTGAATTTCTCTAACGAGGAGTGATACTGAACATCTTCTCATGTGTTTTTTTGGCCATCTGTATGTCTTCTTTGGAGAATTGTCTGTTTAGATCAGACAATTTTGGATGTGGTTATTTGTTTTTTGTTTCATTTTGTTTTGTTGGTATTGAGCTGCAGAAGGTGTTTATAAATTCTGGAGATTAATTCCTTGTCAGTCACTTCATTTGCAAAGATTTTCTCCCATTCTGTGGGTTGTCTTTTCATTTTGTTTAGGGTTTCCTTTGCTGTGCAGAAACTTTTGAGTTTATTTAAGTCTCATTTATTTATTTTTGTTTTTATTTTCATTACTCTAGGAGGTGGATCTGAGAAGATGTTACTGTGGTTTATGTCAAAGAGTGTTTGGCCTATGTTTTCCTCTAAGAGTTTTATAGTATTTGGTCTTATATCTAGGTCTTTAATCCATTTTGAGTTTATTTTTGTGTATGGTATTGGGAAGTGTTTTAATTTCATTCTTTTCCATGTGGCTGTCCAGTTTTCCCAGCACCACATATTGGAGGGGCTGTCTTTTCTCCATTGTATAGTCTTGCCTCCTTTGTCATAGATGAGTTGACTATAGGTGCATGGGTTCAATTCTAGGCTTTCTATCCTGTTCCACTGATCTATATTTCTGTCTTTGTGCTGGTACCATATGGTTTTGATGCCTGCAGCTTTGTAGTAGAGTCTGAAGTCAAGTAGCCTGATTCCTCCAGCTCCATTTTTTTTTTCTCAGGATGGCTTTGGATATTCTTGGTCTTTTATTTCCAAACAAACTTTAAAATATTTTGTTTGAGTTCTGTGAAAAATGTCCTTGGTAATTTAATAGGGATTGCACTGAATCTGTAGATTGCCTTGGGTAGTATAGTCATTTTGATAATATTGACTTCCAATCCAAGAGCATGGTATATCTTTCCATCTCTTTTTGTCATCTTTGATATCTTTCATCAGCATCTTATAGTTTTCAGAATATAGGTCTTTTGTCTCTTTAGGTCAGTTTATTTCTAAGTATTTTATTATTTTTGATGTGATGGTAAATGGGATTGTTTCCCTAATTTCTCTTTCTGATCTTTCACTGTTAGTATATAGAAATGCAGTTGATTTCTGTGTATTAAATTTGTAATACTTGACTTTGTCAAATTCATTGATGAGCTCTAACAGTTTTCTGGTAGAGTCTTTAGGATTCTCTAGGTATAGTATCATTTCATCTGCAAGTAGTGATAGTTTTACCTCTTTCTTTCCAATTTGGATTCCTTTTATTTCTTTTTCTTCTCTGATTGCTCTATCTAGGACTTCCAAAACTATGTTGAATAGTAGTGGCGAGAGCAGCCATCTTTGTCTTTTTCCTGATCTCAGTGGGAATTCTTTCAGCTTTTCACCATTAAGAATGAGGTTAGCTGTGGGTTTGTCACATATGCCCTTTATTATGTTGAGGTAGGTTCCCTCTATGCCCACTTTCTGAAGGATTTTTTTAATCAGAAATGGGTGTTGGATTTTGTCAACAGCAACCAAGGTATCTTTGATTTTAGAAATACCATTGTTTGTCATTGTCTTCCCTAAAATAAAAATGTATCTTGCTTCTCATTATGCACAGCTACTGTAGGTGTTAGCTACCTATAAAACTTTGACAAGAGGTTCATTGGAGTACTTTTTGACTCAGGTAGTATAGTATATCTGACTAAAAGTGGGCATATAAACAATATGGGTTCATTCTCTCCATACTAGTAACAAGGAGTTTGGAGATAATGAAGATCAGGTTTGGTTACATGACTTAGCAGTTGTGAGGACTCTACGCCACCTTCTCTGGCCTTAAACTCATGGTCATGCAATGGCTTCAGTTGTTCAGTAACATCTTCATAGGACAATATCCAAAAGCAGGAAAGAAGCAACAGTGGTTTCTTTTCTATGAACACTCTTTATTCAAGGAGATATAAATATTTCCTAGAAGTCTGCAGTAAATTGCTTTCCTGTCTCACCTGCTTGTGTCTCAGCTGCAAGGAAGACCAGGAAAACAAACATCCAATATTTTTAGCCTATGTAAAGCTAAATGGATCCTGCCAGCAAAGAAAAAAAGGCTGTCAAATATTTAACAGTTATCTACCACAGGAAGTGGCAAAGGAAATATTTTTCTCCCTTTGTGAACTACTAGTCTTGTTTGGGCCACCATGCATTGTACAGTTATACCTTTATTAGACATTGAATCCATTCTTGTCATGTTTTCATTAGATTAATAAAAATATTGTTGGAGTTCCTGTTGTGGTGCAGAAGAATCATGAGATTTCAGGTACTATCCCTGGCCTTGCTCAGTGGGTTAAGGATCTGGCATTGCCATGAGCCATGGTATAGGTCACAGATGCAGCTCGGATCTGACATTGCTGTGGCTCTAGCATAGACCAGTGGCTATAGCTCTGATTGGACTCCTAGCCTGGGAACCTCCATATGCCATGGATGCAGCCCTAAAAAGACAAAAAAAAAAAGAAAGAAAAGTGTTCTTAATTTAAAAGGGCTAATTTTATTTATCCATTTTATATAACTATGAACTTTTAAAATTGTTCTTGAATGAGTTTCTGGTTGGTTTTCAACCCCATCATCCCATCATAGCATAAATGATGAAAAGTTAAAATCCAAATTACTTCTAAGGTCAAACAAATAAATTACTTGAAACTTAAAGATAAACCAATATCTGATTGTAAAATCAGAGCTCTGTGTGGCTTTAGATGGTCTAATAATTCCTACTGAAATTATGTACAAAATTTCTAAATCTTTACACACAGATATTTTTTGTTTTTATTTTTGTACAAGCCCAAAGCTTTGCCAGATTCTCAAAGTGTCCGTAACCCTCTAAAAGTTTAGAAACACTAATGAAGTAACCAATTATAATAATTCAGGGTATTTGTATGAGTTTATGAATTGCTTTAGAAAAACAATTCTCATTTATGTTTTAGAAATGGCATTGATGGAATTGTGTCATTATATTTAGATCATAGTTTCACTAAAGCATTTTCACAGTCAACCTCCATAATATCTGTTCCTTTTCCTTATTATTGAACAATAGAGAAATTACTGGGCTTCTTTATGCCTAACTCCAGAAAAAGTCAATTGACTCTTGAAAAAGTAGGTGGGCACCTCATCTTTTATTTTCTTTCTGTGTACTTGTTCTTTCAACTATTCAATAAGTTATTGTGCTATTTCAGCGTGCCATAGGTTTATCTTGATTGTTTTATGTAACATAGCAGACAAACATAAAGTCCTACTGAGATTTGCCCAAGGTAATATAACTAACAGCTGTTGGAGACTCCAAGCTAGTACACATTAGAGTCTAATGCTCTCTGCACAACAGGCCTTCTTTATGAGGGATTTTTAGAGTATAATCTATATGGTGAAACTTGGAGGGAAAAAAAACTATTTTCATTATTCTATATGTTTAGTTGGTATACAGAGGCAGTTCACAGAATTCAAGGTAAATTTTCAAATATACGCATTTCCAGTAACAACACTGAAATTCCATTGATGACATTAGCACTCCCCACATTATTAATGTTTAGTAATATAGACCTTTAGGGCTGAGCACATAAATCCAAAAAATAGGGTAAACCTTCTTTGATTGGTGATTTTAGTTATGTGAATACATGTCATGTATACACAGAAAAATAATTAAAATATTAAAATTTCTTTTTGACCTGTAAGAATGAAATTAATGGCCAATCATTTATTATTAATTTTCTATTTAAATCATTATGAGTAATAAATTTAATTAAATATAATAGTTTTCCTCCATTTTGTGCTATGGATGATTTAAATTTTCATTTCAATGTTAATTGCCAGTAACATCAGGGAAAATCATTTATAATTCAATTTTATTCTGCTTTAATTTTATAAAATCCAGGATATTTGTTTTGTTATAAAGTATGATGGAGCATAATGATTATGAGAAGGTGAAAATGAATATAAATTTCTGCAGTAATCTCCAAAGAATTTTGCATAGCGATTCCAAAATAGTAAAATACACTGTTTTCATGTTAGTTTCAGCAAATGGAGCTTGAAATTTCACAGACAGTTGCAGACAAGCTGCAAAACTCTTTTTCATTCGAAAGAGGAAATGATTACCTTCTGGTCCTTTCATTAGTTATCAGCAAGTTGCTACAATTAGATTAGGGATGGATGAAGACCTTATTTTCCATTTTATTCTGTGTTACATTATCTGTGCAGTGCATATTGTGTATTTAATAGAAGTTTAGAAAAAAAGGTTAAATAGATTTATAATTTTGATGGGCTCAGTAAGAAGCAGTGCCACAGTTGCCTGGTCAGACTGAAAATCAGTTTATGAATTTAAAATGCAAACTGTGTTCATTTTCAAGCAGAACTATTGCTAGGCCTTACTTAGGTGGCTCCAGGATGTCTAAGAAGATGTTCCTAGAAAATGAGCAGCTCTGAGAATATCATGTTGAGCCAGCTGATTCACTCAGCATTAGCAAAGAGAGTTCATTGATTTAATATTGCGCCAAAAGATAACTGTTCAAGAATTTAGTAAAGGGTAATCATCATTATTAATTTTAATTATTATCACATGAACTTTTGTGTCATTTATTGACTGCATTAATGATACCTTTAGCCTTCACGTACCTATGCCCTTTGTCATGTGAATTTATACTTCCTCCCATCAATGGGTGGAATATGTTTCCCTGTCCCTTGATTTTAGCTGACCATATGTCTAGTATTGATTAAAAAGGTGTTAACGGAGGATACACAAACTGAGCCTTAAAAAAAAAAAGCACTCACAGGAGTTCCCATGGTGATGCAGTGGTAACAAAGCCAACTAGTATACATGAGGACGTAGGTTTGATCCTTGACCTCACTCAGTGGGTTAAGGATCCACCAATGCTGTGAGCTGTGGGGTAGGTCACAGACGTGGCTTGGATCCTGCATTGCTTTGGCTGTGTTGTAGGCTGGCAGCTGCAGCTGTGATTCAACCCTAGCCTGGGAATTTCCATATGCCATGGGTGTGGCCCTGACAGACAAAAAAAATAAATAAAATAATTTAAAATAAAATAAAATAGCACTCACTTATTTCCACCTGTGCTCTTACATGCTTGTCATGGCCATGCGAACGTTCCCAAGTTGCCCTGTTAAAAGATGAATAATGCATGACCCAGTGACTCCTGTTGCCCCAACCAATAGTCAGTTGTCTAGACATATCAGTGATCCCAGCTGAGGCCAAGAACCCCCTAGGCATGGTCAGCCTTAAAAACTCACCTGCAAACTTTTGAATTAAATAAACCATATTGTCTTAAGTATAATCTTGAGCTTTTCTGCCTTTGTTTTCCTTAGGAGTTTTATGGTTTCTGGTTTTACATTCACTTTGGGTTAATTTTTGTATGTAGTGTAAATAGGGGTCCCATTTTAATCTTTTACATGTGGTTTTCCAGTTTTCCCAACACCATTTATTGAAGAGAAGCCTTTCCTCTTATATATTCTTATCTCCTTTGTAATAGATTAACTGACAAAATATGCATGTGTTTATTTTGAAGCTTTCTATTCTGTTCCTATGATCTAAGTGTTTGTTTTATGGTAATATCATACAATTTTAATTACTATAGCTTTGTAACTGAAATCAGGGAGTGTGATACCTCCAGCCTTCTTTCTCAAGATTGCTTTGGATATTCAGGATATTTTGTGGTTCCATAAAAATTTTAGGATTGTTTCTTCTATTTCTGGAATATTGATAGGGATTGCATTAAATCTGTAGATTGTTTGGAGTAATCTTCACAATTTTAACAATTAATTAACAATATTAATTCTTGTAATCAATAACCATGGAATATCTTTCCATTTATCTGAGTCTTCTTTAATTTCTTTCAACAATGTATTATAGTTTTCATTGTACATGTCTTTCAACTAGGTTAAATTTATTCCTCGGTATTTTATTATTTTGATGAAACTGTAAATGGGATTACTTCCTTAATTTCTCTTTTTGATGGTTCATTGTTAGTGTATGAAAATGCAACAGACTTTTGAATGTTGATGTTGTAATCTGAAACTTTTCTAAATTCATTTATTAGCACTAACAGTTTTTTGGTGGAGTCTTTTGGGTTTTCTTTACTTATTCCTTTTCAGTTTAGATGTCTTTTCTTTCTTTGTTTTGCCTAATGGCTCTGGCTAGGAATTCATATACTATAGTAAGTAAAAGTGGTAAGAGTGGGCATTATTGTCTTGTTTCTGATTTTAAAGGTAAAGCTTTCAGATTTTTCCTGTTGAGTGTGATTTAAGCTGTGAGCTTGTCATATATGGCTTTTATTAATATTGAGATACATTCTGTGTATACACACTTTCTTGAGAGTTTTTATCATGAAGTGTTTTGAAGTCTGTCAAATGCTTTTTCTGCATCTATTGAAATGATCGTACATTTTTTTTATCCTTCATTTTTTAGTTGGAGTATCCTAGAAGTTATTTTCAGATCTTGAACCTCCCTTGCATCCCTCGAATAAATCCCACTTAATCATTTTATATGATCCTTTTAATGTATTGTTGAATTTAGTTTGCTAATATTTTATTGAGAATATTTGCCTCTATGTTCATTAGAGATATTGGTGTGTAGTTTTCATTTTTTGTGATATCTTTGTCTGGTTTTGTACTAGGGTAATGTTGGCCTCAGAAAATAAGTTTAAGAGGATGAGAATTCCCTCCTCTTCAGTTTTTTGGGGAAGAGTTTGAAAAGGATATTAAGTCTGAATTATTGTATAATTTACCAGTGAAGGTGTCTGGTCCCGAACTTGTGTTCTTTGGGAGTTTTTTGACTACTGATTCAATCTCCTTACTAGTCCTTAGTCTACATACTAGTACTATATTCAGATTACTATTCAGATACTCTATTTCTTCATAATTCAGTCTTGGAAGATTATATGTTTCTAAGAATTTACTTATTTCTTCTAGTTTGTTCAATTCGTTGGTATATACCTGTTCATTATAGCATCTTAGGATCCTTTATTAGGGGAAGCATCAAGATGGAGGAGTAAGACATCATGCTCACATTCTCCCACAAATACATCAAAAAAAAAAAATCTACGTGTAGAATGATTCACACAGAATATCTACTGAACTCTGGCAAAAGACCATAAACCTCCAAAAAGGGCAAGAAACCCTTCCTCTTAACTGGGTAGAAGAAAAAAAAGTAAAAAAAAAAAAAAGAAAAAAAAGAGAGAGAGAGAGAAAAGGAATCAAGACAGGACTAGCACTCTGGAGAGGGAGCTATTGAAGAGGAAAGGAACACACACCCTGGGAAGCCACCTAACTGATGGAGCAATCAGCCAAGACAGAGGGATCTCAAAATCCCTAAGAAAGCATAGCAACTGGATTGAGGTGGGCAAAGCAGATGAGAACTACACAGATCATCTGCACCAGTGCCCCAGATACCATAGGCTGAGATGCTCAGGTGGGGAATGGGTACTGAGACCGAGGCACCAGAGGTCAGGTCCAGGGAGAGGACTAGGGTTGGCTGTGTGGAGACAGACCACGGGGCTAGAGAATATCACACAATGGGCTGGGGAGCAGGGCACCACAGCTGATGGAAACTGGGAGGAGGTCTGGGCCCACAGGAGAAGCAAGGCACCATTGTTGGGGAGGGCAAGAGGAGGAGGTGCAGACCACCATAGGAATCTCATTCCTTGAAAACATACAGAAAAGGGCAGAGGCATAAAATAAAAGGAAACCATCCAATAAAAAAAAAAAAAAAGAAAGGCACGAAGAGAAGCATAGCCTCAACTGGAAAACAAGGTTTAAAATAGCAATAAATACAGATTTGTCAATAATTACCTTAAATGTCAATGGACTGAATGCTCCAATCAAAAGTCAAAGAGTGTCACCTTGGATAAAAAACCAAAAGCCTACAATATGCTGTCTACAAGAGACTCACCTTAGGACAAAGGACACATATAAATTGAAAGTGAGGGGATGGGAAAAGATATGTCATGCCAAGGGAAAAGAGAGGAAAGAAGGACTTGCAATACTCATACCAAACAAAACAGGCTTTAAAATTAAGGCCATAAAGAAAGACAAAGAAGGACATGGTTTAATGATAAAAGGACCCATTAAAGAATAGCATAGTACAATTGACAATATATGTCCCTAATATAGGCGCACCCAGATACATACATGAAATACTGAGATATAATGAGAAGTTGATGGCAATATGATAATAATAGGAGATTTTAACACCTCACTCACATAAATGGACAGATCGTCTGGACATAAAACCAATAAAACAACAGAGATCCTAAACACCATAATTAGAAAAGTTAGACTTAATTGACATTTTCAGGACATTACTTCCAAAATAATCAAAATACATCTGTTTTTCAAGTGCACATGGAACATGCTCAAGGAATGACTATATACTGGTGCACAAAACTTATCTCAACACATTTCAGAGTATAGAAACCATGTCAAGTATCTTCTCTGACCAAAATGTCATGAAACTAGATATCAACCACAGGAAAAGAAATGAGAAAACAAACTGTTTACATGGAGACTAAACAACAACATATTAAAAAAACAGTGGGTCAATGAGGAAATTGAAGGAGAAATTTAAAAATACCTCAAGACAAATGATAATGAAAACACAGCCATTCAAAATCTATAGTATGCCAAAAAAAGCAGTGCTTAGAGAGGTCAGAGCAATAGAGGCCTTCCTCAAAAAAGAAGAAAAAACCCTCAAATCAACAACCTAAGCTACCATCTAAAAGAGTTATAAAGAGAAGAACAAACAAAACACAAAGTCAGAGGGGAAATCAATAAAATAGAGATTCATAAAGCAATAGAACAAAAATCAATAATACCTAGAGCTGGTTCTTTGAAAGGGTAAACAAAATTGACAAAACTCTAGCCAGACTCACCAACAAGAGGAGAGAAAAAAACCCAAATAAACAAAATAAGAAATGAAAAGGGAGAAATCCCAATGGATACTACAGAAATAAAAAAATATATATACAAGAATACTGTGAACAATTATATAACAACAAATTTGAAAACCTAGAAGAAACAGACAACTTTCTAGAGACACACAGCCTGCCAAAACTGAATCAAGAAGAAATAGATCAACTGAATGGACCAATCACTAGAAATGAATTTGAATATGCAGTAAAAATCACTCTCTACAAACAAAAGTCCAGGACCAGATGTCTTCACAGGTGAATTCTATCAAACATAAAAAGAAGAAATTATACCCATTCTCCTTAAACTTTTCCAAAATGTTGAAAAAGAAGGAACACTCCCAAAGACTTCTCTGAAGCCACCATCACCTTAATACCAAATCCAGACAAAAGTACTGCCAAAAAAGAAAATTATAGGCCAATATCTTTGATGAATATAGATGCAAAAATTCTTAACAACATTTTAGCCAACCAAATCCAACAACATATTAAAAAAGATCAGGAGTTCCCGTCCTGCTGCAGTGGTTAATGAATCCGACTAGGAGCCATGAGGCTGTGGGTTCGATCCCTGGCCTTGCTCAGTGGGTTATGGATCCGGCATTGCTGTGAGCTGTGGTGTAGGTCGCAGACATGGCTTGGATCCTGCATTGCTGTGGCTCTGGCATAGGCCAGCGTCTACAGCCCCAATTGGACCCCTAGCCTGAGAGCCTCCATGTGCCACATGAAACAGCCCTAGAAAGAGCAAAAAGACAAAAATAAATAAATAAATAAATAATTTTAAAAGATCATACATGACAACTAACTGGGATTCATTCTAAGATCATAAGGATGGTTCAACATATACAAATCAATCAATGTCATACACTACATTAAAAAATGTCAAAAACCACATGATCCTCTCAATAGATACAGCAAAAGCATTGGAAAAAATTCAGTATCCATTCATGGTAAAAACCTTACCAAAGTGGGTATAGAGAGAACCTACCTTAGCACCATAAAAGACATTTATGACAAACCCATGGCAAATATGGAGAAAAGCTGAAAGCCTTCCCACTAAAATCTGGAACAAGACAATAAGAATGCCCACTCTCACCACTTTTACTCAGCATAGTATTGGACCTCCTAGCCATAGCTATCAAACAAACAAAAGAAAGAAATTTATCCAAACAGAAGAGAAAAGATGAAATTCTCAGTCTATATAGATGACATGATACTATATATAGAAAATCCTAAGGACTACACACAAAAACTACTCAAACTGATCAATGAATTCAGCAGAGGGTATGATTAACATTCATAAATCAGTTGCATTTCTGTATAATAATAATGAAATATTTGAAAAGGAATATAAAAAATACAAGACCTTTTAAAATCACACCCCAAAAGATTAAATATCTTGGAATCAACCTAACCAAGAAGGTGAAAAAATTAAATGCTGATATTATAAAACATTAATCAAGGAATTTAAAGAGGATTCAAAAAAATGGAAAGATATTCCATGTTCCTGGATTGGAAGAATTAATATTGTTAAAATGGCCATACTACCCAAAGCAATCTACAGATTCAATTCAATCCCTTTCAAATTACCCATGACATTTTTCACAGAACTAGAACAAACAATCCAAAAATTTATATGGAACCACAAAAGATCCAGAATTCCCAAAGAAATTCTGAGAAACAAAGACCAAGCAGGAGGCATAACTCTCCCAGACTTATGGAAATATTAAAAATCCACAGTCATCAAGACAGTGTGGTACTGGTACCAAAACAGACAGACCAACCAATGGAACACAATAGAGAATCCGGAAATAAATCCTGACACCTATGGTCAATTAATCTTTGACAAAAGAATTAAGAATATAAGATGGGGATAAGACAGTCTTTTCAGCAAGTAGTGCTGAGAAAACTAGACAGCTGCATGTAAATCAATGAAACTGGAACACACTCTCACACCATGCACAAAAGTAAACTCCAAATGGCTTAAAAAGTTAAACATAAGACAAGACACCATCAAACTCCTAGAAGAGAACATAGGCAAAATATTCTCTGACACCAACTGTACAAATTGTTTCTTAGGTCTGTCTCCCATGGCAACAGAAATAAGAGCAAAAATAAACCAATGGGACCTAATCAAACTGACAAGTTTTGCACTGTGAAGGAAACCATAAAGAAAACAAAAAGACAACCTAGGGAATGGGAAAAAATTACTTCCAAGGATTCAACTGACAAAGGCTTCATCTCTAAAATACACAAACAACTTATACAACTCAACAGCAAATAAACACTAACAACCCAATTGAAAAATGGACAAAAGGCCTGAATAGACTTTTCTTCAAAGAAGACATACAGATGGCCAGCAGGCACATGAAAAAATGCTCAACATCCAACATCACTAATTATTAGAGAAATGCAAATCAAAACTACAATGAGGTACCACCTCACACCTGTCAGAATGGCTATCATTAACATGTCAACAAATAACAAATTCTGGAGAAGGTATGGAAAAAAGGGAACCCTCCTACACTGTTGCTGGGAATGTAAATTTGTACAACCACTATGGAAAACAGTATGGAGGTACCTCAGAAAACTAAATATAGAACTAATATATGACCCAGCAATCCCAAGCCTGGGCATGTATCTCGACAAAACTTTCACTGAAAAATGTACATGCGCCCACATTTCATTGCAGCACTATTCACAATAGCCAAGACTTGGAAATAACCTAAATGTCCACTGACAGAGGAATGGATTTAGAAGATGTAGTATATATACACAATGGAATAATACTCAGCCATAAAAAGAACAAAATCATGCCATCTACAGCAATATGGATGGAACTAGAGACTCTCATCCTGAGTGAAGTAAGTCAGAAAGAGAAAGACAAATACCATATGATATCACTTATATCTGGAATCAAATATATGGCACAAATGAACCTTTCCACATAAAAGAAACTTATGGACTTGGAGAACAGACTTGTGATTGCCCAGGGGGAGGGAGAAGGACTGGGAGTTGGTGTTAATAGATGCAAACTATTGCCTTTGGAATGGAAAAGCAATGAGATCCTGATGTATAGGACTGGGAACTATATCTAGTCAATTGTGATGGAATGTGAAGGATAATGTGAAAAAAAGAATATATTATATATATATATATATATATATATATATGCATGACTGGGTCACTTTGCTGTATGGTAGAAATTGACAGAACACATTAAATCAACTATAATGGAAAGAATGGAAATCCTAAAAAGTAAGAATCCTTTATATTTCTTTGCTATAATTTGTAAATATTGATGGATATGTACTTAAAACCATTTTGTTAATTGTTTTCTGGCTGTTTTGTAGTTTATCTTTATTCCTTTCTTCTCTTGCTTTCTGCACTTGTGTTTTGATAACTTTTTATAGAGTTATGTTTTGATGCTTTTCTCATTCTTTTAGGTATCTATTATATATTTATGCTTTATGATTACCCTAAGGCTCACATATTGCAGCCTGCATATGACAAGATATTTTAAGTTGATAGCAATTTAAGTTTGAACACATTCTAAAATTCTAGATTTTTACTTTCCCATTTCATGTTTTTTGTTTTTGATGTCACATTTTACATTGCTTTAATTTATGTATCTCAACTAACTTTGTCATTATTTTTATTACTTTTGTCTTTTAATCTTCATACTAGCTTCATAATTAATTAATCTATTACTTTTACTATATATTCACTTTCACTAGTGAATTTTTTACTATCATATGTTTTCTGGTTACTAATTAGTGTCCTTCAGGTTAAAGGAGTCATTTTAACATTCATTGAAAAGTTTATTTTATGGCCACACCCATGACATATGGAAATTTTGGGGCCCAGGAACTGATTCCAAGCTGCAGCTGCAACCTATGCCACAGCTATAGCAATGGTGGATTCTTAACCCTCAATGCACTTGGCCTTGGATTGAACCCATGCCTCAACAGTTAATTTAGCCTCTGAGGTTGAATTCTTAACCCACTGCATCACAGTGGGAACTCCAGTGATAAACTTCTTTAGTTTTTGTTTATTTGGGGAGCTCCATATCTCTTCTTTAGTTCAGAATGATAGCACATCAGGTAGACTATTCTTGATTGGAAGTTTTCTTTTCCTGCCAACACTTTGAATGCCACCCCCTTCTGGCTTGCAACATTTCTGCTGAGAAATCTGTTCATAGTCTTGGGGGGGGCAATCCTTGAATATAACAAGTTGTTTTTCTCTTAATGCTTTTAATATTCTCTTTTTTAACTTTTGACATTTTAATTACAGTGTGTCTTGGTGTGTGTCTCTTTAGAATTATCCTGTTTGGAAATCTTTGGATTTACTGGATTTGGATATCTGTTTCCTTTCCTGCATTAGAGAAGTTTTCAGCTATTCAACCATGATTTTTCTTTTCCTTTTTAGGACCATTGCCTGTTGCCGTCAGCCATTATTTGTTTGAATAGGTTTTCTGTCTGTTTATCTCACCCTTCTTCTGGGATTGTAAATGTTATTCTACTTGATGTTGTCCCATATGTCCCTTAATTTATCTTCACATTTTTAACTTCTTTTTTCTTTTCTGTTTTGTAAGTTCTGCTATCCTGTCTTCCAGATAATTGATTATTTCTTTTGCTTCATCTAATCTGCTATTGAACCGTTCTGGTGTATTTTTCAAGTTCTTTACTGTATTCTTGAGTTTTGTGACTTCCATTAGTGCTTTCTTATTTTTTTATCTTTAAGTTGAATTTCTTACTATGTTCATCCAGTCTTCTCCTGAGTTTGGTGAGCATGTTTATGACCAATACTTTAAACTCTTTATTGGATAAACTACTTACCTCTGTTTCACTGGGATGTTTTCATGGGTTTTATATTGTTCTCTGGTTTGGAATATATTCCTTTGTCACCTTATTTTTTGATTCTGTGTTTGATTCTCTATATTAGTGAAGCAGCAGCTACCTCTCCCAGTCTTGAATGAGACTTTGTAGCAGATGAAACTATTGTTTAACCTTGCCCTATCTCTTGGTTGTCACTTGAAAATTTGTGATTGTATAAGCAGCTGGATTTATTTTTGATGAATCCTTGTTGTTGAGGTGTCAAGACCTGTGAGTGTTCTGGAGGGAGGGGTCTCAGTTTCAGGCTGATTAGAAGCTAAGCCCTCAGGCAGTAGCTTTTAATATAAGCAAATATATACTGTCCCATGAGACCACAATTTTAAACCCTGCCTCCCTCCAGATCAGGAAATCCGAAGGTGTCCTGTTGGTGACAGTTGCAAATCAGGGCTCCAATCAAGTGTACAAACTCCTTTCTGGGAAGCACCAGTGAGCTATAGTGAGGCAAAGGGAGGGTACGGAGGTGGTAACTTGGCCTATGTTTTTGGAGAGTACTTTCCTAGTCTCTAGATATGTGGTAAACCTGAAGTGATCCTATTAGGCTAAAGCTCCAGGACAGATAAATAGGGTGTTTCAGTCTGCTCTCTGTGCAGTGCCCTGAGGGTGATAGTTTACTGAGACATACCTCTCCAGTTGTTTCAAACCTGTGGGATTCAGAAATGTAGTTTTTCCTGGCTACTACTATCAGACACTCAGGAGGTATCTATTACATGGGCTTATGTGTCTACATGGCTTTTGTGGGCTGCATGAGTGGTACAGGGGTGGGACACACTTGTAGAAATAGCAGGTTACAGGAAGAGTGCAAAAATGGTACCCCCAGTGTCTCCTCCCCTGAGATAGTCCCAACAGGCTCCTGCCCCTCTGGTGGATGTTTTAAGATGAGCAATGGATGTCCTTCAAATACACATGAGTGCTTTTCAAAGTGCTGCTGGTGTGCTGGGTCTCAGGGCAAGTGAACAGACATACAAGCCCTTTAAGAGCAGAATCTGTGTTCCCTGTAGCCCTATGGTTCCCCTGGATGTAAGCCCCGACGGTTTTCAAAGCCAGATGTTTTGGGGGCATGTTTCTCTGGTACAGGTCCTAAGGGTTGGGGCCCTAATGTTTGGCATAGAACACTCACTCCTCAGGGAGAAGTTCCATATTTGTGAGGTCCCTCCCAGTTGTGCATCACTGCACTGGGTATGGGGTTCTTTGCAGGACTGTGCCTCTGCCTCTCCTACTCACCTTGATGTGGCTCTTTTAACCTTTGTTGTAAGAGAGTTTTCAGCTAGATTCCAGGTAATTTTCAGAGGGAACTGATCTATATATAGCCATAGATTTGTTGTGTCTATGGGAGGAGGTGAGTGACATCTTCTCATGCCATTATCTTGAACTGCCTCCCTTAAGTGATTACATTTTGAGATGATTGTTTATATAGTACTGTTTTGGCAGTAGGCAACTTAAATGCTACAATAAGCACCATTTCATACTGGAAGAGAATAAAGGACATTATTAGAACCATTTCACTAATGCCTTCTTGGCTGGTAGGGAAGGAGAGAGCAAGAAAGACAAAAAAAAAAAAAAAAAAAAAAAACCACTTTTGTTGTTATTTTTCTACAGAACAAAAGTGCTTGTATTTATTCTTCTCCATCAAGCATAAAATGAGAACGATGGGTTCATTGGGTCTTATATTGGCATTATAGGAAAACGTAATCACTATAAGCTGTCAATGTTATATGACTGGATGAGCCAAGGGCCAGTAGTTGAGAGAGGAAGTGAAAGAGATACACTACTTCTGACACAGAACCCTATAGGCAGGCTGGTTATTTCCTATTAAAAGAGAAATTTAGGAGTTCCCGTCGTGGTGCAGTGGTTAACGAATCCGACTAGGAACCATGGGGTTATGGGTTCGGTCCCTGCCCTTGCTCAGTGGGTTGACGATCCGGCATTGCCATGAGCTGTGGTGCAGGTTGCAGACGCGGCTCTGATCATGTTGCTGTGGCTCTGGTGTAGGCCGGTGGCTACAGCTCCGATTAGACCCCTAGCCTGGGAATCTCCATATGCCACGGGAGCGGCCCAAGAAATAGCAAAAAGACAATAAAAAATAAATAAAAGAGAAATTTAGACCAAACGTATGAGTTATTGATAGATTGCCAGATTGATTAAATAAAATATAAGGCATCCAGTTATATTTGAATCTGATAAACAACAAATAAAATCTTATAAGTATGTTCCATATACCACACATCTCTGTATTCCTCAGGCACTGAGATTTCTGGGGAAAGGATTTGAAGAATGGAGGACTAATTTAGTTTTAATAGTGCTTTACTTATCTCTTTCTTGTAGTTATTTTCTGGTTAGTGGTCTAAGGAGTAATATGCAAGAGTACCTTCTGCCATGGTCTATAGAATAAGTGATTAATTGCTCTATGCGTGAAGGTAGAATGCAGCACAGAATGTGGATCTGGTAGAAACACCTAAGTTTTCCAACCCCTCATCCATTTATGACACTTGTGAATTCACCCATAAACACTATGACAAGCCAAACACATGGGAATTGGGATAGTGAGTATCCTTTACCTACTTAATAGCTGATTTGACTTTACACCCAAGTCCATTCACAGATACTTTATATATATAGCTTTGTTTTCAAAATTACATTATCATTTTATAATTATAAATAAGAGGGTAATACAATCATTAAGTTAAAAAGAGAAAATAGCACAAATTTTTACCCCCTGAGAAACAACCTTTAACATTCAGGTAAGAATCCTTTAATTTTTCTATATAGAGAAAGAGAGGGAGAGAGAGAGATGATGCGTAGATATGGATGGTATTCCCTCCCACTCCCCAGAAATAGAACTACATTATATATGCCACTTGGTAACCTGTTAGTCTTAATTAATGTATTATGGACTTTTTCATTGTCAACAAATACACATTTACATCCTTGTTTTTAATGGCTGCAGTCACTGAGTCAACAATATTTAATGAGTTCCTACTAAATTAAGACATGCTGCATTTCACTGTGATAGATTTAACCAATTCTCTATAGTCAGGCATTTTATGTTGTTTATAATTATTCACTACTATAATCAAGCCTACAATGAATATCCTTGTAAGCCTACAACTCAGCTGCTTGAAGCAGATGTGTCCAGACATACTAGAGAAGAGACAATGTCTTTGGAAATATTATGATTGTTCTAGGGCAAATTGCATGCACATTTCCAATTTCTATGCATATTATTAGATATTCAGTCAATAGTCTATAAAAAGACTAGTCAATCAGTGGGTCATCAGCTCCCTCCTTTTCATTATTTCTGACATTTTTTTTCCTGCCCGCAGTGTATTTATAGGTACAATTATACCCCCATGAGAAAGCAAGTAAAGCGGAGGAAGAAAAAGTCAATAAAACCAGTCACAGAAGGTTATATCCAGGCTAACATTTAGGCATATGAATCTTTTCATTTATTAAATATTTGCCAAATATGTGTCAAGTCCTCTCTTGGGTATAGCACACAATAAGGACAGAATGGATACTTCTGCATAACTTACGGTGTAATCAGAATCACATTGCTGACCATTTCCAAAAAGGGCATACTTTGACTATGAGGATATACATAGACTATCCATTTCCTAACACTCTTTCTAATGCCGAGTATGTATTCTTTGCCAGTAGAATATTCATACAATGCTACTCTAACTAGTTGTTTTAGACTAATTTAAAAAACTAAAATAAAACAAGAAATCATAAAAATAATACATGAGTTTCAACATTTAAATTTATTTAAAATATATTATGATGCATTGATTCCCCAAATTTTGATGTTTGGGGCATGTTTCTGTTAAGGCAAACTTCTCAAGTGAAGTATAAACACATTTTGAATTATTGTAGGACTTGCTGCAAAAAAACATAGCTCCAAATAATACTAGCTCAAATATTTATTTATGAATGAGTCATTTTTAGCATGGAAAAGAGGGTACTAGGTTCATGTTCTACACAAAGTTTAAAAAAAGGAATGTCTATTTTAAAAGGTAAGACTAGTCATAGAATTTGTTAAAAGCTGAATTAGTCCGCTTTGCTGCAATAATAATGTGAAAAAAACAAAACCCTGTCTTCAATAACACCTACTTAGGTATCCCTTATCACAGTAAATGGATTAGCTGCAACTCAGCTTCTACTTAGCCCAGCTTAGCTGAGCTCATCATCAGATTCCAGTGATGACCAGCTCATCATCTGCTCAGTTTCAGGTTGCCTCTGTGTGTCTCTCATTTTGAGTCTCAGGCTAAAGGAACAGCTTCAATCTGGGGCATGATTTTCTCATGGTCAATGCCAGAGGCTCAAGAGGACTCAGAAATTGGCCAAGCCTCTTAAAGTCTCAGCTAAGAGTTGATACTTTGTCACTTCTATCCACTTTCTAGTGGCTAAAATAAGTCATGTGAGCAAGCCCAAGTTGGTGGGGTAGGAAAAGGAATTTTCTATGGAGGGGAAGGGGTGTGGGGGAATAGTTGTTGAAGAAACACAAAAGTCACACTCATTATCGGCTGTGCAAATGAAAAGCTAACATCAAAGATGGACCAGTTAATCAGATATACTGCAAATTAGTACAAACATCGCACAACAAAGTGCTGCTTCAAACAGGCTAAACATAAATTGCTGAAGTATGTTTTTAGAAATGCTGGATGACATACCATTAACTTCTTTCAGGATTGGAACCTTTTTATTTCTCTTTTTTCAGGTACATTATTGGATTTTCTGGCATAAATCACTCCTATAATTGGTCTTCTGTGATCTTCACTTTCTATTATGAAGTGGAGAGAAAACCTAAAGTGCACAGTTCTTCTAGATTCTTATTGCTTCCTTTTTCCTTACAGTAGTCCCACCTATATCTAATTCAATACCAGTAATTTTTTCCTACATCATTTCTAGGGAGACTTTCTAACACACTCAACATAGAATTAACATTTCTCTAGTTGTACATAATTAATTAATATAACTGGAGTTCCCATTGTGGCTCAGTGGTAATGAAATGGCCTAGTCTTCATGAGGACATGGGTTCAATCCCTGGCCTCACTCAGTGGGTTAAAGATCTGAAGATGCCATGAGCTATAGTGTAGGTCATAGACACAGCTTGTGGCTCTGATCCAGCTTTGCTGTGGCTGTGGCATAGGCCAGAAACTACAGCTTCGATTTGACCCCTAGCTTAGGAATCTCCATATGCTATGGGTATGGCCCTAAAAATAAAAATAAAAATAAATAATTGAATTACTTGATTATAATAAGTATTGCTATTATAAAATGGTTTGAGAACAAGCACAACTGATTCATAGTAAGTGTGGGGTTCAACTGCTAAGAGCTAATGTGCACTATCACTTGCCATGGTGTTCAGCTGTCCTTCCTATTTAATTAATCATCGTGTTTTAAATGGAAATGGAGGGGTTTAATCTGATGGGTTAATTAACTGGGGAATGCCTACTGTTGATTTAGTTTTTATATCTGATTATTAAACTCAAGTATTTTTAAAATATGTATTATCTATATATATTTTCCCAAAGAATTTGCTGTTCTGTTTATAAATATAAAATCATACCTTATATAATTGAGTCACTCATTACAATATTACATACCAAGCTAAGGGAATGAATTTAATAAACTTCAAAGGTAAGAAATATATTGGAAAGATAACATTCATAATTCAATCAGCAGCAGCATACTAGTTATAAAAGATAATGCTTTGTACCTAAATACACATTCAAATTTGCTTTTATGTGGTAGGTGATTTGTATTTAAATTTTTGATTTAATAGTTTTTGTGTAAATAAACTTTGCTCATTTCAATTAATATTAATGTATATTAGGCATTTGATTAAGAAAAGAACAATACTCCTCAACAGGGAATTTTCTTAAAGAAATCCTCAACTCCCTTTGTTGCTTGGCTTGTCCCTCCTTTTAAATGTTATTCTTTCCTTTTTCTCTAGAGATCAATTGTTGGAATCAAGTCTTTAGTTTTGCTAAAACTATGTCAAAAACAGAGGTCAAGAGAAGGTGTGGAGGTCTGCTTGAATTAATAATCCATATGCAAGGCTACTCTGAAAGGTGGAATCTATTCCTTTCCAAAGTGTGAGGCGAGTGGCATTTGTGGAACTCCTGCCAAGTTAGGTTACTTTATCTGAGCTCCATCTGACTTTTCTTAATGGTAGGTAACAAAATTGAGCTTCCAATTCAACGTAAAATTCTCTAAGGTAGGAACTGGAAAAGAGGCTCTATAATGTCAAGCTATTTATGATGATCAGAAGTGATAGGTTCAGGTCAGCCTGAATACATTTCTATTTCACCTCTCATAGATTATTTTGCTCACCACATTACTGAAAGCTGAGACACCAACAGCTCTTGAATTAAAATAGGCCTAACAATGTCCAGGCTCAAAGAGAAAATAAAAGGCCTGCAGTTTCAAGATGGGTTGTGCATCTTTACATAGAGTGGAAGAGGTGGCTAATAAAAGATCTAATTGAGAAATACAGTTTTTGTTGCTGAAGAACTTCAGGTGACAGAATGACTCTTTCTCTTTTTTGTATTTATCACAGGCAATTGAACCTGGTGAATGAAAGGAAATTAAGGGTAAAAAAATCAGTTGCAAGTAAAGCTTAGGAAGCAATTTCTACCCATGAAGTAATTAAGGAGTGAAATGAGTTTCTACATTAGCTCTTGACATAGAGTCATTTTAATAAGAAACTCTCTTGGGAAGCGTATTAAAAGTAATCTTCCCCAATGGTCAAGCAATAGCTGATTTCAAAGTTATGGAAATACAGTCCTTTACAGACAAGGCATCTTCTTGCTCAACAAGGTATTAAACAAGGTCATTCCTTCCATTTTAACAACTATTACTATTCCAGGAGAAATGGAGGAAAGATATCAAGGGATTTTAGAATTGCTTTGGTAATCTTTTATATTGTGGCTTTATCAAAATACTCCATCTGTGTTATATTAAAAAATAATTAAACAAACAGAAGTGTAAAAACAAGGATGAGAGGGATTCACCAAATGTGTGCATGCTTGGGTGCACCTTATACAACTCTCCCAGGAACAAACATGGTTCTCTCTTCTATGAATTTCTTGAAACTTCTGTGAATTTCTTGAAAGTCTGTGTTACATTGTTAGGGAAGTCACACAAGCTAGTGTTGTTAAACCATACTCCTCCTCTTATCCCCCTCCAGATGCACTTCCTAGAGAGAGCACTGTCAACTGAAAAGAAATGCACAACCTAAATTAAGAATTATGTTTGATTCAGCAGACTTGTTCAGGTCTTCAAGCCTGGGAGGCAGTAGGCGGCCTTCTTAGTCCACACCTCTCTGGATGCTTTTGGAAAGCCAGACACTCTGGATGCTTTGGGAAAGCCAGGCCAAGGAATCCTTCACAGACTAGAGACCAATGTTTAAATAACAGAGTGAGACTTTTCCTCTCAATATCCCCTAAGGAAACTTAATGATATGTGACTTTGTTATCACTGCATTGCAATAAAAATCAAATCAGTGTCCAGTGTTGCCTAGCAGTAAAGAAATTTCAAGCAATAATCCTTTGCCAAAAAATTTACTTTTCTTTCTCTGTGTCTTCTTCAGTTTGTGTTAATTATATCTGTCTTGATTTTCTGGTTGGCATCTACTTGCATTCGGGAATAAATCTCTTTATGTCCAGTATATTTTGAGTTTTTCTGCAAATTATCTGCCAACCATCATCCCTTCATAGTATTAGTTTGGAATTCTGTTAAAATATTATGCTGTAGTTATGAGTTATTTGGCTCTCTATTCTCAACATTTGTACTCCCGAAATTAAGTCCCCCTAAAATTGAGTTCCTCTGCCAAGTTTATGATTTAACTTTTCTAATCAAAACTTTATTCACTTTTGTTTCTCAACTCTATTCCCTTCAGGATTGAGGAGTACCAAAGAAAAAGGACGATTGAAGCTGAACAGGACTCTGGGGTCTTCCAATATAAGGCCCTCTGGGTTTCCTGCTTCTTGTTTGCCCCCTCCCTGAGTTCCAAAAAAAAAGCAGGCACAGGCAGCTAATGATTAGAGCAACAGACTCACAAGAATTCTAGTTCCTCCTGAATCTGATGCATATCTTTGAGTTCTGCAGAAACTAAGGCCCTTCCCCCAGTGGAGGATGGTGACTACATGCTGACCACAAGCATGTAGACCCCAGACTAGTTGAAAACAGGAGACTGATCATTAAGTTTCCCAAAACATCACCCTGTTACCTCACCACCAACCAGTCACAAGAAGGTATGCACATAATGAAAAATATTGACGACTCTGACTCTGTCTACAACTGATTTTCCCTTTAAAAAATTTCAAGGTCAAGCACAATCTTTGGAGTTGGTTTTTAGACATGAGTCTGCTTTCTCCCAGGTCCTGGCTTCCTGAATAAAGCAGCATTTCCTTTCCAAGTAACATTCACTTCATACTGGCTTTCAAGCAGTGAACAGCTGAACTTGAGTTCAATAAAAGTTTCAGACTGGTTTTGCTGCATTTTGGGCAAGCGGACCTAGGTTTGGTTCTGTAGCCCTCTGTTCCATCAAATCTCCAGGACAAGTTTCCTGAAACTGGGGTCTTTAGATCATTGGATGTTCAAAGACACACTCTATGGCTTAAAAAAAATCTCCGTAAGAATCGAGAGTATATTTACTTTGATGATTATATTTTAAAATATTAAATATCAGCATAGTCTAAATTGTTTAGGTGACAAATCTATAGTCAAGTACAGATCCACAGTTTATGTGTCTATTATTTTTTATGTTTACTTTGGTCTAAGGAAGAAGGTTCTAACTTGCCCTTGATGAAGTTAACATATGGTTGACGTTAAGAAAGCATAAACTACTGTCAAAATGGCAATAATCAGCCATCTTTGTCTTTGTCTATCTTTGTCTTATATTGAATTTTTAGGCAGTAATAGTCATCTAGTGTTCTTATGCAAGAAAAAGACATTTTCAGAGAAAAGGATCATTCCTTAATAAGTTGAGATGACTTGCCATCATGAAAATGCCATTAGGAAATGATGACACACTATGATTGGTACTGTTAATGGACAGAGGAAGTTACCAAACTGGGAAGGAAGGCAATGGCCAGAGACCCCTGGATTTAGGCATGAAGAGCCATTAGGAGTTAGCACATGTAACAATGTGGGGGTAAAGTCTGTGCAAAGGAAACAACCTTGCAAAGATGTGGATATAGGAGAGCAAGGTATTTACATAACAGTTTATGCATTTAAAAACAACTTAATTTATTGGTACATTATCCAATACCCATATGAAGTAGGTAGTGAGTTTGTTGTTATTATCCAGTTTACGTAGGGGAAAACTGCTGTTCAGAGAAGTTAAGTGATTTGACTTGGGTCACACAGCTTAGAAGTAATAAGGTTGGAACTTGAAGCCATGAAATTGCTATTTACTGAACATTTTACCAAACCACATTTTTCTACTCCAGCACTTGAGGTATTTTGAAGAATGCTATGTTTTCCCAGTTTATCTCTGTCCTGGTTACCAACCAACCATGTAATCAGCACTATTAGGAAGCAATTACACAAACCCAGATGCTTTGTGAATTAAAAACCTGTTGAAAAGTTAATAATGAATGAAAGCCAAAAGGCCAGTATATATATATCCAGTCTCTGTTTTGTTCTACCAAATTTGGAGGATTAAGCTAGCCAATGCAAATGCAGAGTTCTCTTTCCAGCATAAATTTAGATCACCTCCCCCTTTAACCTATTCCAATCTGCTTTGTTTCTTTGCTTGTTCTTGTTTTCTCCTCCATTGTCTCTGGTTTAAAAGATGTTTTATACTCACTTTCCACTTTGAACTTGAAGTTCTTCCTCATATTCTGTTATTAGTCTTCTGGCCTCTTGTACAATGACCACCCTCTGGCCTTGGGAAACGGAATGGATAGGTATATTTCCTAATGGGGATGAGTCATCAAAGATGTTACTTATATAATCAAATAATAAATAAGCAGAGAGGCTATAGTATGTATCAACTTCTTGTGTCTTTTGGAAGACACAAATAACTGCTTGGATAGTTTGTTTTGAATCTTGCCAAAAGACCACTCCTCCCATTCTCCTCATTCTTAGTGTCACCCATTTTAGTGGATTTCTCACAAAAAAAGACTGGGTTCTCAACCTATGTCCACCTTGAGGCCATATTCAGCATTTCCTAAACCTTCCTCTCAAAAAAAAAAAAAAAAAAAAAAAAAAAGTCAGTAAAACAAAGTTTCACTTCCCCAAAACTTTGTGGGTGCTATAAGCATTCTGTAAAACATGAGGAGAAATGTAAAAGTAGATTCAAATAATAATAAGCTATATAAAAACCTTAAATTTCTGACTAAACTTGCTCACTTCTCCCCAAAGTTTCTCTCTGGCAGCTAGCCATATATTCAGTTTCTCTTCCTTTTCCGTTCTCCCCACAGCCTTTCAAATCCCTTCCACTGCTGAGAAAGTTCTTAGGAAGTAGTTTCATGGTTATGCAGTCATAATCCTGGGGACTTTATGCTCCTGGAAGCTTTCCTCGTAACTAAATTATTGATTTACAGGACAAATCTAGTGGGATATGTGGGGTCACAGGAATGGCAGCAGCGGTAAAACTGGCTTTCTAAAAAACAGCAGAATAATATTCCACATTCTTACATTGATATAGAGAGTTAAACTAATTGCATTTTAAGATTTTATGTTTGCCTTTTTATAATATATAAATAATCTTCTTGATATTTTAATAAACTCATACTAGGATTTTATACAGAAATATTCACATATATTAAGAACATATCATCTGCTGCCTAACCAATTTAATAGAACACAGATGGAAATAAAGTCATGTATCAGGAACTAAACATTTTGCTAGTGAGAACCCTTCACACCTTGAGTGCTTGTACACATGCTAGAAAGTTTGGTCCTCGAAATAACCTGATGAGGTAAGTAGGGTATGTGTTATTATATCTATTTTACTATCAAGAAGGTCAAGGTTTACTAAGGTTATAAACGTAATGTGTGGTAAAATAGGAAAGCTCAAATTCATGATATCTGTGGGTGTGACTGTTGGGTAGTCATTAGTACTTGTCCTCAGGTATTTCCTCCTTATTGACACAGTAGGCTAGCACTTACCCACCACATTTGGAGATAGATTTTGTGATGTGCCTTGGTCAATGCCACATGGGTGGAAATAACATGTCTTCTGGGAAGAAACTTTGAGAGCCATCATGAATTGTCTTTATTCCTTGGCATTTCCCATGGTTATGGAGGAAATATATGTCAAAATGAGCCCTCATGGTCTCATCCCTGAGTTTCTATAATGAAAAAAGGCACCAATATCAACTCACACTGGACATTTTTAAACTTAATTTTTTATGATATCTTGTGAGGTTAAGTCACTGTGATTTGGGAATTGCTTGTTGTCACAGAATAACCAAGATTATCCTGAGTTGTATATTTTTAACTTCTACTCTTTCCTCCTTCTCATGCAAACTCTTCACATAGTATGATAAAATGGATCATTTGGACAATGGATCTGAACCATTATTTTGACGCCTTATACTAGCTATGACTGAGACCTCTGGCTATCAAAGAGGATTATAGTCATCTTGATTTATAGTGATCAATTTTTTTCCTAACAAGAAAGAACAAAAACTTTTACTGTCTACCACCTTCCTGTGGGAAATAGAGTATAACACAAAGTAACTGAAGTTCATTCCTGAATCACCACTATGGAGAGTTGTATCCAAAATATGTGTCAAAGATTCCACAGGCTACTTCCTGGGTTATGAGGGCAGCAAGGAGCAACACAAGAGTGAAAAAGATGGTTTAATGTTGAAACTTTAAAAATAGAAAAAGATTGATAGTGGTGGGTTGAAGGAATAAAGTATTTAGAGGTCCAGGCTGTACTGGGAATGAGACAGCAATAGTTAAGAGCTTAATAAGATACCTATAAGTAGACGACACAGGGTGATGATCAAGAAAATGTGGTTATGATTAGGGATGACTGTAGAAACTTCAGTACTGTTTCTTGCTTGCTCCTTCTTCTAACTGGGTAAAAATAGAGACCATTATAAAATCAATAAAAATTGGCAGTTTGTGAAATGTTATATTTGTGTACATATCCAGCACTGGTTATAAAGCCGTTTTTCCTATGAGCCCTATCAAGAATGGTAAGTATTCCAAAATGACATGGAGGTGGAAATTCTAAGTAAAATTCCACAATAGAATTTTGCCTTCACTATGTTTTTGAATGCTAACTTAGGGAATAGATAAATTGAGTAGCCACTGAAATATTATAACTTGAGGGGTTAACTAAAGGCCTTCCTATCTGCCTTCCCCAATATAAAATCTTTTACCCTTTTCCCTCTATCGTTTCTATCTTTCACAAATAAGATCCTTTAAAACTCCCTCTGTGAGTTCCTGTTGTGGCTCAGCAGGTTAAGAACCCAACATAGTATCCATGAGCATTGCTGCAAGCTGCAGTGAGAACCTCACTGAGAACCTCAGCATCAGGGGCTACTCGGGGAGTCTCTTACAGCAGAGATGCAGCTCAGATCTGTTGGTGCTCTGGCTGTGCTGTAGGCCAGCAGCTGCAGCTCTAATTTGACCCTTAGCCCAGAAATTTCCATATGCCACACCTGTTTAAAAAAAAAAAAAAAGAAAGAAAAGAAAGAAAAAACTCCTTTTAGTTCCCCCTGTGGCGCAGTGGTTTAAGAATATGACACCATTGACTGGGGTGCAGAGGTGCAGGTTCAATCCCTGGCCCAGTGAAGAGTGTTAAGAATCTGGTGATGATTGCAGCTGCGGTGTAGGTCACAACTGTGGCTTGGATTCTATCCCTGGCCCAGGAACTTCCATATGTTGCAGATAGGGCCATTAAAAACAGAACAAAACAATTCCCTCTACACTGACAATTGTAACTACCAAGTTTTCTTTGTTGACATTTTTTAGGAGTAGATATTTTTACATAGAAGTAATGTTTAATACAGAGCAAGAGGGTTTTTCTATGTCATTGCTTCTCAAACCTTATTTGTATACAGTTACTGGAGGATTTGTGTAAAAATGAAGATTCTGAGTCTGTAGGTCTGGGATGGGGCTTGAGATTCTGCATTTCTCTCAGATGATGCTGATACCATTGGTTAAGGATATCCTACTGAATAGCAAGGTTCTAGATGGAGGACAGCAAGTTAGACTGTTTAAACAACTTGCTCAGGATCACATCTAGTAAGTGGTAAAACCATGATTAGAAGAGAATTATGTCTAACTCCACAGCCTATATTCTTGTTTAACTGAATGCTCCCCTATAGAGACAGGCACAGATAGGACATTCTCTGAGAAGAAGAAGAAAAAAAAGAAGCTCACGTAATAACAATGGTCGCTAAGCTAGGAAAAAGAGTGATGTCAGCTGTCACTCATTTGGGAAAGATATGCCTTAAACTCAGAAGCATTAAAATTAAATAATTTCCACCTGCTTTAAAGGACACTAGCTGTTTTCATAGCTCCACTCTGCAAAGCCCCACCACTGTCCCAATGATGAGAGATAATAAAAGAGATTTCACAACATGTGGAATCACCATTTGGTGCCAACAGAGCACAGTCTCCATGATATAAAGTCATAGCATGGGAGAGCCCAAGGAAGGTATTTAACCAGGCTCTTGACCTGGGAATTGAGAACCTCAGCATCAGGGGCTACTCTGGGAGTCTCTTACAGCAGGTGGCTTCAGTGGTTTATTAATACAATGAAGTTTAGGCAAAAAGCACACTCCTGAAATCTCCAGGACTCATTGTGTATTTCATCACCTGCTACTCAGTAGCAGGCTACTTTAGGCAGAAAACAGGAGTAACCATTAAAATCACAACAACAGCTACAGGAAAATTTTTCAACAAACTGCAAGCCTACCAAAGAAAATAGCTCTCCAGAATGGGATGCCTCCTACCGTGAACAATGAGAGAGAGATTCTGAAAGAGACTAGACGCCGCCCCTCCCTGACCCCTGCAAGGTGAGGACAAGGAAGAATCAAAGATTACTGTTGTCCCTCAAAAATTCTCCCAAGACAAAACTGTAACTTTTCTGTCACTGATTAACTTTTTTTTTTTTTTTTTTTGGTCTTTTTGCCTTTTCTAGTGCTGTTCCCGTGGCATATGGAGGTTCCCAGGCTAGGGGCCTAATCAGAGCTGTAGACTCCAGCCTACACCACAGCCACAGCAATGTAGGATCTGAGGTGTGAATGCAACCCACACCACAGATCAGGGCAATGCCGGACCCTTAACTCACTGAGCGAAGCCAGGGATGGAACCTGCAACCTGATGTCTCCTAGTCGGATTCGTTAACCACTGAGCCACGATGGGAACTCCCACTGATTAACTTTTAAGAGGTTTATATGCATAACAGCTCCAATACGTTATTTTCCAAATCTGCCTACACCTGTGTCACCCAAAATTCATAATGGCATCCCAGGCCACATCCCCATCACTTTTCATTCCTTTTCTGTCTCCTTCTTTGCACTCTTTCATCAAAAGTCAAAATCTTACTCTTCTTTTCTCAAGGCCAAGCAGAAAGCCATGAAGCTCTTTCTGATTGCATTTCTCTCCAGAGCCTCCACTGTCACTACCTTGGTCCAAGCCATCAACATTTCTCCACTGGAGAGATAGAAGGGCCTTCAATTTATTTATTTATTTTTTAACCACATCTGCGGCATATGAAAGTTCCCAGGCTAGTGGTTGAATTGGAGCTGTGACTGCGGCCCATACCACAGGCAGAGCAATGCTGGATCCAAGCCACAGTGGCAAACTTTGCCACAGCTTGTGGCAATGCTGGATCCTTAACCCAGAGTGAGGCCAGAGATTGAACCTGTGTCCTCGCAGAGATAATGTCAGGTCCTTAACCTGCTGAGTTACAACAGGAACTCCAAATTTTTTTCCCTGCTGTAATGCTTGTCCTCCATGTGATTGCTCTTGCATGTATCAACCACAATATTTAAAAAAAAATTTTTTTGGAGTTCCCTTCCAGGCACAGCAGAAATGAATCTGACTAGGAACTGTGAGGTGGCAGGTCAGATCCCTGGCCTCACTCAATGGGTTAAGGATCTGGCATTGCCATCAGCTGTGGTATAGGTTGCAGACTCTGCTTGGATCTGATGTTGCTGTGGCTGTGGCATAGGCCAGCAACTGTAGCTCCAATTTGACCCCTAGGCTGGGAACCTCCATATGCCACAGGTGCAGCCCTAAAAAGCAAAAATAATTAATTAATTAATTTAAAAATATTGAATGAAAGCTGCTTTAAATTCTATGAGCTTTTCAAATTTTCAAAAGTTTCACACACATGATTTTATATAATCTTATAATTACCTTTTTTCTCTCTTTATTAGAGGTTGGACCTTCCCCCATTCCTCTCCTCACTGGTTACCCCTCGTTTGTCCTCTGTGAGTCTGCTTCTTTTTTGTTTTATTTATTTATTAGTTTGTTGTATTTTTTCAATTCAATATGTAACTGATATCATACACTTTTTGTCTTTCCTTAGCTTATTTCACTTGGCATAATACTCTCCAAGTCCATCCATGTTGCTGCAAATGACAAAATTTCATCCATTTTTATGGCTGAGTAGTGTTCCAGTGTGTGTGTGTGTGTGTGTGTGTGTGTGTGTGTATCACATCTTCTTTATCCATTCATCTGTTGATGGACACACCCAAGTTGCCCCCATATCCTTGCAATTGTAAATAGTGTCGCTATGAACATTGGGGTGCATGTCTTTTCAAATTAGTGTTTTGAGGGGTTATTTTGGATATGTCCCCAGGAGCTGAATTTCTAGGTCATATGATAGTTCTATTTTTAGTTTTTTGAGAAACTTCCATAATGTTTTCCACAATGGCTGTACCAATTTACATTCCCACTAACAGTGTAAAAGTTTTCTCTTTTCTCCATATCTTTACAACATTTACTTGTGTTCTTTCTGGTGATAGCATTCTGACAGGTGTGAGGTGATACCTCATTGCAGTATTGATCACATTTCCCTGATGCTTAACAATGCTGAGAGTCTTTTCATGTGCCTATTGGCCATATGCATTTCCTCTTTGGAAAAATATCTATTTAGTTCTTCTGCCCATTTTTTAATTGGGTTGTTTGGTGTTTGGATGTTGAGCTGTAGGAGCTGTTTGTATTGAATATTAACCCCTTATCAGTCATATCATTTGCATACAATGATATTATTAATATAAATTAGTTCATGCTAATCTCTTTCCTTAAAACCATCCCATGGTCTTCATTATACTTCTCCTATCACACTCTGTAGTGTTTCAGACCTGGCTTCATATGAGAATCTCTTGTAGAACTTTTTCAAAGTAGCATAACCTGGACCTCACACCAGATTAAGTATTCAGGGTGTACCACTCACCAGTGATTCTCAGCACAGCCAGGTTTGTGGTTCCAGTCTATGTGGTCTGGCCTGTGTTACCTCTAAGTTTCATAGCACTTATTCCTCCTGATTTTTGTATTGCTGTCCTCATGCCTTCATTCTGTCTCACTCTGCATGTCACCTCCACAGGAGGCCATCTCTGTTACAGCACCCTCAAGCACTTTTCTCTGCCTAAATACACCTGTACTCTCCTACCTGAAAATAAACTCCAAGGACACAGGAGTCTTTTGTCTTGTTTGCTGTGCTTGGCCCAGTGTAGACAACTCATTCATTAACCATTTGTAAACAGGTATTGAGTGATTAGCAGAACTAATCACCTCCTCTTCTATATCCTCCAAGCACTTTAGAGGTTGCTTCATTAAAATATATGTTCTATATTTTATCTAGTTACATCTGCGTCTGTTTCCTCTCTAGACTGTGAACTACATGAATGTGAGAGCTATATCTTATTCATCTTTCTATTTCTATTCCCTAGTATGGCACTAAATATATGGTGCTTAATAATAAAACTAAGATATTACCTTTCACTATTAAAACCAGAAATTTATGAGTAAGTGGCATATCAAGGATAGTAGAGTCCATCCTGGCTCATCAGTAACTGCAGCAATTATTTAAAAAGTAGGCCACATTTTTTTTAAGAATTGCAATACAAGTATTACTTAGAATTGTTGGCATGTGGTTGATAATAAAAATGATGATGAACTCTGCTTTTTATTATTGATTTTTAATTGTCTACAATGTATCCCCAATGTGCCTGCACTCCATGCTGACCCCCCTTTTCTGTCTTGCTTCAGGTACCCCACTGCTTACTAGAGATACAAACATTGCTAGGAATGATTAATGTCTTCCTCTATCAAAGCCTCAGAAAATTAAGAGCTAAAGCTCTAGGTAGCCCTCTTGGCTAAGCCTTAGCAAACAATTACATGTTCTTGTGAACTTTGAGACTCTAGTAGACTACAATGAAGCTAATTATCTATTTTTTATAAGCTTGCAGATGCTGATATGAAGATGCAGAGCAGCCCAACTATGCAAGAATAAAATAATATTTTCTGCTATATTACAGTTAAAGAGCCCAAATCATTTTATGTTTTTGATTGCATTATTTTACTGAGTATTTTTTTTATTCAAAAAGTGATGCAATGCTTGTTGACACAAGGCAAACATATGAAAGCATAAAAAAATTAACAATTTCTTTTTTAACCCCCCAGTCTAATTCTAATATTCCAGTGAAACTTATGTTAATTTGCGATTTGACATATATCTCTGTACTTACTTCTATGCTCTTAGAAATATAGACAGATGATAGATATATGGAAATGATATATACATATACATATATTTACAGTTTTTTCATGTTTTTATAAAAGTTGGGTCATCCCATAAAACTTTTATATGAAACTCGCTGTCAGAGAATATCCTATTTTTCCCTCTGGGTCATTATACAGATATAACTCATTCTTTTAAATTTATATATTCATTCACTCATCATATATTTATTATGACAGTCTACAGATACCTGCTTTAGACACTTAGGTGAACAAAACAGACAAAATTCTTGCTTTCATGGAATTTGCATTCTAATGTGGGAGATAGACAATAAACACAAAAAGGAATAAAATAACAGCCTGTCACACAATATCAAGTGCTGCAGGGGACTCCAGAGAAAAGGAGTATGGGGTAGGCTTCCCATTTTTCATAATTGTTTGAGGAAGGTGTGTAAGACAAGAACTGAAGGGAGAAAGCCAGCCATGTATCTGGGGCAAGAGCTCTCTAGACACAGAAGACAGCAATGTAAACAACAGTGCCAAAAATATCCTACTACAAATTTTCTTCTTGAATCATTGGTCAAAAGATACACACATATAAAACACATGCCCTGGATCACTTTTGCCACAATTTATATTCCTTTCACAACATGTAAGGATGCCCCTTTTACCACAAACTGATCAGCACTGGGTACAGTCTTTTCAATTTTTGCCAAATTTATGTTTGAATTTTCACTCCTCTGATTTCTCGTAATGTTGGGCAACTTCTCCTATTTTTTTGACCAATAATAGATTCTCAGTCAGTGGCTTTAAAAATATTTATGTTAGTGTCATTATTATCTAACCCTGATTCTTTGGCACAAAGCAAAGCAAGAAAGCACCACCTATGGGGTAAAGTTAAGATCAAGGTAGGGCTTTTCCCAGAACAGTGTCCTAAGATAATCAGGCAGATGAGGGTCAAACAAGAAGACAAGTTACTGAATCAAGAGGTACTGCTACTTGACCTTCTGAATTAAGTTTTGGAGAAGAACAAGGCAACCTAAAGTTGAATGGACATTTTTTTTTATAACATTTTAACTAGAGGGATGGAAAAAGACAGGGAATGGTGTATACTCCGATTGTCAATGATCTGGTACTATGCATTCCAAATAAGGATTGTGCTTGGATTATTTTAAATTCCATCAACACATAGGTGTATTCACTAGTCCATAATATTACCTACTGACTCAAAAAAATATCAAAGAATTAGCCCTTCTAACATTCAGTTTCTGAATTGAAATACTATTGAGATCTTGCTGTAGTCTATATATTCATGTTTGATGAAACAACCCAGAACAAACGATTTAAGTGTTATAGACTAGCCCAGGCTAAGAGGGGTCTGACCTGGGAATAGACACACCAACTAGGACTCTTAAACTGGCTTCCATGGCTATGAATATACAATGATCTGGTCAAAAACAAGTGCATTGTGGTAAATATAAATCCTCTTCTTGACTATTACAAAGCACACTTGCATTTTAAAGCCCCTAAGTACTTCTAACTAAGAAATTTGTTCACCTCCATTAAATAATTCTTAAATTATTTATGCAGTGCATATGTTTTTGTTTTAATATTTTGCTTTAAAGTTAGCTAAGGAAGCACAACATAGAATATAGATTCTAGAACATGCCAATAATACTACATTCTATATTGTCAGAGAGACCCTAATAAGCTGAATTCAAGGGCAATTTTGTTTATTAATAGATACCAGGCTGATTTTTAATGTGCATGTGAACAACTGTGACCAATCTATTTAGACTTTTAACTCATTCGTGCCCAAGAACTTCAATGTGACTTATCTTAATATAATGCCAGTGCTTTCAATTAAGAGTGCTTACTGAGATCCTCAGTTGTGCTAAATTAATTATGGATTGTTTGATTTAATCTTCATGATAACCTTTTGATGTAGGTATTAGCATTCATTTACAGATGTTAAAGTTGAGGTTTAAAGAGATTAAGTGATTCAGTACATCGCTGAAGTTTCCAGAGCCAGCATATTTAGGGTTAGAGGTTTTACTCCTGATGATCCAAATATAGTGTTTTAACCACTATAAATATTGGCTAGCCAGGTACTAGGCTTCATAGTCTATTTTAATAATTGCTTAGAAAATGGCAGTAACTACAATCATTTATATTAGAGTGCTTTAACAATAAGAAAATATGTTTCTTATTTTAAAAAAGCATGTGGACTATGGCTATTGGGAATATAAAAACTTGTAGCATTTAGCAAACGGGTTGGTAGGAAAGTCATACATTAACATCAGGGAATCAAAAAATAAGAGATTATAATTTCAAAAAATGAATGTTCATCTTTTAAATTTAACAAAATTAGCCTTAGCAAAATTTCTCAAATTGTTGTTCTTTTTCCAACAACTAGTAAAGATGATTTAGAATAGCAAATATGGCACCTGAGGCCAAGACAAACATGAAGAGGCTAGAACATCAGTGGAACATAGTCCCAAGAATGAAATAGAAACCCAGTTACTAAAAGTAGAGCTACAAATCAGAGTCTTGTTCAGTGGCAAAGCTTGTTCAGCAATGACTAGTAAACATTTTCTGTCCCCTAAGTTTTACTCTACCCCTACCCCACCCCATGACAATAGAAATAACACACACATACACACACACACACACACACACACACACGAATTCATCCTAGCCTAGAGATCAATTCAAATGATATTAACTGTTAAAAGACAAACACACACAAATCTCTGTTCCTTTTCTCTCACTATCCTAGCCTCCTTATTCATCTGAATCCCTTTCAGAATGTCTTCAAGCTCCTGGGAAATATTCCATGTCTTCTTGACCTCTGATACCAGTGTTTTGGCTTATCTAACGAAAGTAATCACCCATGTTACTGAACACAAGGTCCTGTGCCTGACACACAGTGAGGCCAAACAAAAAGATATGTCAGAGTTTGGAGCAGAGAAAGGGTTATTTCAGAGCCAAGCAAGGAGAATGGAGAGACTGATACCCTCCAAATCCCCAAACTTCCTGCAGGGTTTCAGCAAAGCTTTTTTAAAGCAAGGTGAGGGAGGGGCATGGTTAGTTGCTGCAAACTTCTTAGCATAGGCATGCTTTGTTCTTGCAGATGTCCATGTAGGTCAGGTCACGATGTTCCTGTAAACCTTCAACATGACAAATTCTGCAACTTTCTATCTCTATATGAATGGAAAAGTGTAAGAGCCTTGAGAATGGGCTATCCTGTATATTTCAGACTACTGGCAATATTCTTAAGCAAAAGCAAAAGAGTAGGAAGATTCAAATAAAAAAACCAGATCCAGAGAATGGGCTATCCTGTATATTTCAGACTACTGGCAACATTCTTAAGCAAAAGCAAAAGCAATAGAGTACGAAGATTCAAATAAAAAAACCAGATCCAGCATGGAGTCAAATTTGTTCTTCCCTATTAAAACCACACTCCTGGAGTTCCCGTCCTGGAGCAGTGGAAACAATTCAGGCTAGGAACCATGAGGTTGCTGGTTTGCTCCCTGGCCTCACTCAGTGGGTTAAGGATCTGGCATTGCCATGGGCTGTGGTGTAAGTGTAGGTTGCAGATGTAGCTCGAATCTGAGCTGTTAGAATTGTTATCAAACCAAACTTGCATCCTATCACCTGTGCACAGTAAAGTTAATTTACTGATACTGGGTTGTGGTGAAAGACAGTGCAGCATTTATTGTAAGGCACCTAGACAAGAAGTCCAGAGCAGCTAATGTTTAAAAACTCAGAAATCTTTGATGGTGTTCAGGGAACAGTTTTTAGAGGAAAAATTGGGGGGGGGGGAAGGTCTGCAGGGTGACTCTACTCTGATTGATTAGTCGGAAGGTAACAGGGTGGTTGGTGCTCCGGGAATCTTAATCATCTGCCTTCTGCTTCCAATCAGCCTGGGGTCCACATGCTTGTGCTCAACCTGAAGTTACCATCCTATACCTGGGTGAGGACCTTAGTTCGTAGAGAGGAACTCTGAAATATGTACCAGATTGTTATGCATATCCCTTGAAGAGGAAACTGCGCTATTAGACTGCCTTGCCTTTGTTTCTCTATTGGGCCCTCACTCTAGTAACTGAATCTGCCCTTTGGAGTTGAGGGAAGTTCTAGGAGGCTGAAGCTTCCCCCACTCCACCACCAAACAAGAAAAGAGGGACAGCTTTTGTGCCTGGGAGGGCAACCATAGAGTCCTGCTTGGTTTCAGTCCTCCCTTTTCTTTAATATCCCTCCATCTTGAGGGGAATAAGTATTGGGCAAGAAAGGAAATAAAATTGGGATAGAGAGGTTAATCATAAACTTGGCAGAGGAACTCAGATTTAGGGGGACCCATTTTCAGAATTAACTTTCCCATGTTGAACTGAAAAATGTTGCTTATCTCATTCTGGCTCCAATATTTTCATGTTATTTATCTTCTCTGCGCTTCAATTTTTCATTTGTAAAGTGAGCAAATAGGATACCTATCTCTTCAGCTTCTTGCTAGGATTATGTGAAATACTCTATGGAAGGCATTTAGCACAGTGTCTGGCACACAGTAAGTCCTCAATAAAAGTTAGCCATTATTATTACATTGACTACTGTTGTTTTATTATATATTGTTGCAAATTGGCAAAAATGAGTTTTTTTCAATTTGGAGTTTCAGTCCAGTCTTTGTACTGAGTTGCACAGAGAGGCCTTAATTTCACTCATCAGGTTGGTGATTGATGCTTGTTTGCTAACACTGAAAATGTTGGCAAAGGCGGGAAGGAGGGCTGGCAGAGCAGGCGTACTAATTACCTAAGGTGCAAATTCAACATGTAGCACACTTACAAGACATAATGAGCCTTTGCTGAGGTAAAACAGGAGGTTTGTTACATACATTAGAATTAGATGCTATAATTTCTTAGCATCACCAATGTGAACAATTTTTGAGAAAAGGAAGAAAGCAATCCACCCACCTCTGCAGGACAACAAAAGAGTCCTCTCCAGCTGGCTGATAAGCAGGGAAACAGGACAGAAGGGTAATTTAGTCAAAGCAGCCGTTGATTAGATAGACTGCTATCTGTTCTCAAATACCACAGGGAGAAACAGAATGTGATGAAGAAACAATGTCCTTCATTAAGGAGAACCTGTAGCATTTCTTCACTGGTTAATGAGGGCATTGGGGATGGGGTTTTTTTTTGTTGTTGTTGTTTTGTTTGTTTGTTTTGCTTTTTAGGGCTGCACCTGTGGCATATGGAAGTTCCCAGGCTAAGGGTCGAATCAGAACTCCAGCTGCTGACCTACACTGCAACTCATAGCAATGCCGGATCCTTAACTGGCTGAGCAAGGCTAGGGATTGAACCTGCATCCTCATGGATACTGGTCAGATTCAGATTCATTTCCCCTGAGACACAACAGGAACTCCCCCCCCCCGGGGGGGAGGGGGGGCTTTTATGTTTTTATTTCTTTAAACTACGTGGGTGGCTTGAATTGACCAGTCAAGTAGCAACCATAATGCGAATTAGAAAAGCTTCTCATGCTTGCCTTCAAGGAATATTATGCATTATCCTGAACGGATTCAAGTAAAGTATGTTAGAGTTTTTAGGATCTAAGACAATTTTAATGATGCTGAGAGACTACACATACTCATTTAATTTACCAATTAAATCAGTTAACAAATTGTTCAACAGTGCCACCTGCAGTCAAACACATGCTCCTTTAACAGAGTGCCAGGAAGTGTGTCCAGAGAGAATCATCGCCTCTTATATATTGAGTAAGAGCTTTCAGATCAGACTAAAGCTTTAATCTTAACTCTGGCTTTATGAAATACATCGACTTCTGCAAGTTTCACCCTCCTTTCTGAGTTACTCAATAATTGTTTTTGCACCTTCAGTGACAGTAAATCCATTTTAACTGAAACAGTCTATTCTATCTTTGGACACTGGCATGCTAGAATATTCTTATTCTTCTTATTATAGTTGATTTACAATGTAGTGACAATTTCTGGTGTACAGCAAGTCACTCATATATGTATGTATGTATGAAAATATATCTATACATTTTCTTTTTTCATAGCTTCCCCCATCATGTTATATCCCAAGAGATTGGACAGAGTTCCTTGTGCTATACAGCAGGAGACCATTGCCCATCTATTCTAAATGTAATAATTTACATCTACTAACCCCAAACTCCAAGTCCATCCCACTCTTTCCTCTCTCCCACTTGTCAACCACAAATCTGTTCTCTATGTCTGTGAGTCTGTTTCTGTTCTATAGATAGGTTCATTTGTGCCATGTTTTGGATTCCACATATAAGTAATAGCAAAAGGAATTTGTATTTCTCTTTCTGACTTATTTCACATCGTATGAGCATCTCTAATTGCATCCATGTTGCTGCAGATGGCATTATCTCATTCATTTTATGGTTGAGTAGTATTCCATTGTGTATATGTGCCACATCTTGATCCGTTCATCTGTTGATGGCATTTAAGTTGTTTCCATGTCTTGGCTATTGTGAATTGTGCCGCTCTGAACATATGGGTGCATGTATTTTTTGAATTGTCATTATGTGTAGTTATATGCCCAGGAGTGGGATTTCTGGATAGAATATCCTTTATAAAGCAAACTTGATACAATTTTATTCATTAGTTCAATTTCTCCTTCTTGGGGATATTCAAAATAAGCTTTATCTTTCAGCTGTATAGTTCTTAAATAATGGATGGCAGATATTAGGTTATTTTTAATCTTTACTTCACCAGTTATTGTTAGTCATTTTTAGAACCATCCTATACAAAATAAAAATCAGTGGTGACTTTATGCATTCTAAGCATTTTTCCAGAGCTTTGTGAGATATTTTCTTATTCTTTTTGTGTGTCTGTTAAAACTGTATCTCAGGTAAGTGGATTGCTCAAGATCACACAGTTACTGCTGTTTTTAAACAAAATTGGATTGTAATCAAAATACCCTGATGCAGTAACCTTTTGAAATTTGATGAAATCAACATCTTCCCAAATTCACATAAGTTCATAGATTTTAAACACCCCTTAAACCCCATCTTTGATCTCAGGTCCTCAGTAAACCTACCTGGACCTCAAGTTTAAAGAGATGGGCTGAATTCTATCCTCTTTCCCCTAATCTCAGTTTCCATTCTTCCTCAGTAAATATTCTAACTCCACAAACTCCAAATGAAACAAATCCCTTGGTTTTGTTGGCCTAGTGAACAATACTGCTCTTGCTTTTTCACACTAACAAATAGAATTTGCTGCTAAAGTGTCAGAAAGCTACTCGGTAATTTTCAGTTGCACAGTTCTTCGATCTGGCATACTACAGAAATTTCTAATCTAGCTAGTAGTATGCTGTAAGCAGCTACCCCCTGGGCCTAGCTTCCAGAAAGAGTCAGTACTTTCCACACACAAAAATAGAAAACATTCTTGTCTAGTAAGAAGATAGAATGCCCAGGGTCAAGATGGCAGCAGATGTGTGAATCTAAAGTTTTCAGAGGAGAGAAAGAAAGATTGCCTTTTGAGCTATAATTTTCAGCACTGTGAAGGTATCACAACCACAGACCATTGCTATGCGGCTATTGTATTTCAGACATTGATTTTTGTGATGAGGTTCCCTTTGCCTATTCCCTGTACGGGCAAACACTGAATTTTCAATTAGCTCCTTGGGGAAAGTGAGCATCCTCTCCAAACCAAACTGTCCAGAACATATTAAGGGATAATTTACATAAGCTGGCTCAGTGGAACTTGAACAAATAGCAGCAATAGCCATAAAGCATTTCTAGATGAGCTGTTAATTTGAGCTAGATCATGTCCTTGTTTAAGAGTTAACCATTCAAAGTACTTGTCTTTCCTTTACTCAAAACTTTAATAGGAAAACTGTCTTTTCTTTTCATTCTTTTTTTCTTTTTTCTTTTTCTTTTTTTTTTTTTTGGTAAATGTTTTAGACGAAAAGCCATGGTGAAAACTTGAAGGGTTAAGGGATAAAGCAGGGTTGACAATACCTGTAAGAGATATGACAACATTAAAAAGCAATCCTGGTCGCTGGTACCATATTAGGTACTCAGACACCAAGTAAGAATTGGGAAGTATATCAAATGATAAAAAACCATCTCTGTGGTATTTATCAAACCTTACTTGGTATTATGCTGTTTCCTTTATTCTCCTTATAAAGTGATCTGCTTCCTGAAACAGAGTTGCTCACCACAGCATTTTTATGCTCTATGGATTTTTTTTTCTTAGAGACATTAAGAATGAATGTTTCTGTACAGTGTAAGTTTTGCATAAGTTCTTTTAATTGTGATTTTTTTCCAGGAGCAAGATTTTTTGCTAGCACAAAATTAAGACAATGCTTTATAGAAAGACATTGCAAAATGTTAAAATTAAATGAAATAGATGGTTCTGAAAACCCTAACACATTCTAGTTCAAATCTGGAAAATGTAAAGGTATAGTGAGCAGGGAGCTCAGCATTACATCCAATATTTCATATGACTGAACCAATAAAAATGACATAAATTTAAAAGTGATCTTAGTTCCTAGGATAATAATTCCATAAAATACTGAAAAACTATAAATATTATCTAGGGTACTATGGCACATAAAAAAAATCTTAGAATTTTGTATTTTTAGTTGCATTCTGGCATAGGAATTAGGTCTCAAAAAGACTTGTAACTCAATACTGCCTGATTTCAGGAAGGTTTAATTGGTAGAAATTATAAACAACTTTGGATGTTTGCAGGAAAAAATTATAATGTATGAACAAGCTGATAAAAACCAAAGCAAAAAATTTGCTTCTCTGCTAAACTTGTGCTGTGCAGCTCTGGACATTTCATTTGGCTTATTCTGTAAACTTGCATTGGCTAATCGGTGTACTAGTGAAATCTAACTCACATCTTTAACTTCCCCTGAGAAGGCAATGGCATGGATTGGCCATTACGATCATTGGTATGCAGCTACATTTTAGGAGGATATTTTACAATCACTAGTTTCATTTGTTCTAATCAACTTTACTGAGCTATACCTTATAAAATATAAAAACCACCCATTTTAAGTGTATGATTCAACAAATTTTGATAAATATGTGCAATCACATAAACATCCCTGCAATCAACACAGAAAACATACCTAGTAGCTCAAAAAGGATTCTCATTACCCTTTAAGGTCATCACCCACCCTCAGTACCGTGTAACCACTGATGTACTTTCTGCCACTACAAATCAGTTTCATTCCTTCTTGAATTTTACATAAAAGCAAGCAGCATGTATCTGGCTTATTTTGCTCAGAACAATGTTTTGGTCCCCTGTATATAATGTGTCATTTTTTTTTTTCTTAGCAGGTTGCTTTGGTTAAATTCAAACTGCACACTGTCTCTTAAGCAGCAGTTCCAATCTTAATTCTGTCCTTTTACCTTTGCTGTGAACCACAGGTGTGGTTCAGGTGTCATCCAGATATTTGGGAAGAGCTTATGTGCTAATTGTTGGACTTTCCCTCCACAGCTCTCAGGATCCCCACTACCTTTTCCTATGTGACTGCCCTCTTCTCTGTTTTCAGTTTCTTCAAGCCAAATGACAGCAGATTTTCTTTCAGAGTTTTACTACCCAGCATATGCAGATTGGGCCTCTCCTCAGGCTGGAAACAATTAAAGTGGGAAACCCATTCAGAATACTGACTACCCCAATATATTTTTTTTTCAGATTTCATATTTTTTTTTAATCAGAGGGAGGATCAGTATGATAGGACCTTTTTAAGCTACCACAGGAAATGCAACCCACATTATTTATTTATATATTTATTTATTTACTTATGTAATGGCTGCACCTGAGGCATATGGAAGTTTCTGGGTCAGAGATCAAATCTGAGCCATAGCTGCAACCTATGCCACAGCTGCAGCAACTCCAGATCCTTAATCCACTGCACCAGGGTGGGATTGAACCCGTGCCTCCACAGCTAGCCAAGCTGCAACAGTCAGATATCTCTTGCCATAGCAAGAACTTCCCACATTTATTTCTTATAATCAAATTTTGGTAACTTGATATGCCCCTGGAATATCTGATCAAAACTGATGCACTTCAATATATCTTTTGTCCATTATACGAAGTCCTAAAAATGGTACCTTAAGCATGCCTGCAAACCTGTGTACTGACCTCCTTTGTCATGCAATCTTCACCCTCTTCCCCGTTGTGGATGTTCACTGACTATAAAGTCTTTTGGCAATGTCTCACCATTGCCACCACCTATGAACAGAGGTAGAGAAATGGCCTTACCTATCTCCTTACTTGGAATCTAAAGTAGCGCCATTTGTGTCTGGAGTCTCACAAGGCATCTCATTAAATATGTTTTGCCAGCTTCCAGCATGGTCTCTGCCCAGATCTCTTTATTTCTAAAATATATATAAAACAGTAATAGAGTTCATTATCTGAAGATTATAAAATGCAATTATTCACTGTAATAATAATAATAACTATAATCCATTGAATCCTTTACTTTGTGCTAGGATCTACTTGACATAGAGTAAAACTTTAGGTCTTGCTCGATGAAGCTGGATTGTTTGAGTTAATACTATTACTTTAAGTTATTGAATCTCTTTGTGCTTCAGCTTCCCATCTGGAAAAACAAAGAAAAAAATTGACCACCTTTCTAGTGTGTTATGAGGGTTAAATGAGTTAATACACCCAGTGTATTCAGAACTGTTCCAGGTACATAGCAATCACTCAGTAAGTACTTGCTGTTACTGCCATTGCTGCTATCAGAATAATCCTATGAGATTGATTTTCTTTCTGGAAAAAAAATCACAAATGAGAAAACTGAGACATAAAAGTTTGAATTACTTGCCCAAGTTCACTTAGCTTTGAGGAAACAAAACTAGGATTTTCAGTCAGCCATTCTGGCTCCAGAGCCCATGTTTTAACCATTCTCTTGTTTCAAATGCAGTCCAGGTGGCTGGTTGGAGGACAGACCTCATGCTGTTCTCCTGGAACTCTCCATGGCCTCAAAGTTCACATGTTATTAACTGATATAAACAGATACTGGGAAGGGGAGAGAGGATATTTTATTTTGCTTTGGCTCAGTTAACCAAAATTGTCTATCTCCTATGATTAATTATACTAAAAAAATCTATTGTATCTTTTAAAGATTTCAGATTTGTTATGAATCTTCAACACTTTTTGTTTGTTTGAATCTTAGAAAAGACATCATTGCTGAATCATAGCAAAAGTATATAAATACCACCCATGTAAGTTCGATCTTGCAATGCAATATTTTTTTCATAAAACATTGTTCAGATGCTAAACTCCATTAATTTTTTTTTAATCTTTTTAGGGCTGCACCCTCACTATATGAAGGTTCCCAGACTAGGGGTCAAATTGGAGCTGTGGCCACTGGCCTACACCACAGCCACAGTAATGCAGGATCCGAGCCATGTCTCCCACCTACACCATAGCTCACGACAACACCAGATCCTTAACCCACTGAGCAAGGCCAGGATCGAAACCGTGTCCTCATGGATGCTAGTCAGATTCATTTCCTCTGAGCCACCATGGGAACTCCTGGACTCTATTAATTTTTGATTGCCATATTTTAGATATACATTTCTATAATTATATGTCACATTCAAAAGAGGGAATGTTATACTTACTTGCAATTTTAAGTAGAATTAAAAACAGAAATCTTTTGTTTTGCTCCCACAAACTTTATCCTTTTTTAAAAAAATTCAAGCTCCTATTATAAATATTACAGAATAATATTGTGTAATAGAATGTATAATAGAATGTGTAACAGAAAATATATACTAGAAGAAGACGTCAAGGATTTCTAATTATATCTCCCACTAAAGTTTGCATAGCAATCCTTTCTGTAATATCATAGGTGTATAATTACCCAGACATTACATTAGATTACTCTATTGTTAGAAAGCTTTGATTTTTAGAATAGTCTTTCTATACTGAGATTAAAAACTCCCATCCTATAACTGTCATTCATTAGCCTTAAGTGTAGCTGCAGGGAAACATGAAAACAAAGTCTCCCTTTCAAGTTACAGCTATTTAAATATTTAAAAATAATTATCCTTTCAATATGCAGTTATTTTCAGACCTTTCTTAACAACATAATAGCTTTCTTACAAATGAATTCATTCTTGTCTATTTCCTTTTAAAAGGCTATGATTAGAACTTAACAGAATATAATATGTATGATCATACTTGTGCAGAATCCACTGGAACTATCACCTTTCCTGATCTGGAAAATCTACTTGAATTAATGCAGTTTCTGATAGCTTGCTTTTTTTTTTTTTTTAGCTATTACTACTAATCTTGGTGGCTCACAGAATATTATGAAAGTTCCCTTATAGCTTTAAATATTATTTAAATATTACATGAGTCTATAAAGATATACTACAGCTTTCTAGGAGCAAATCTATTTAAAGCAATATATACATATATTACATTTTTAACACATATACTCATTTATATGCAAGGAACTTATGCTACCAGTGAAGACTGAATAACAGATACCTAATCTGAGTTTATTTTTACCATAATTGTGGTTCATATCACAATTTTTGTACTGTTATCACATATGACTTTGCTAATTTTATATATGTCTCAGATCCTACTTTTCCCTGAGCTTATCTTCCAAATTAGAGCATTCTAACTTAGATGAGACGCTGGTCATGTTTGTCCTCTGGTCAATGTTCTGCTATGGACCAAAGAAGCAGACCCTCAACTTTCTTTTGACAGAGGAAAGTACCAAGGTTAAGTAACTGAATTACATCTCTTCAACTTCTAATTTTTTTTTTCCAAACAGTCAGCAGTCATGTGATGAGTTCATTCTCAGGATGTGAGATGTGGCATCAGCTTATTAAGTCTATATTGCCTTAGCATAAAGTGTAATCATTTTTACCAGGCATTTGAGAATAGTTCCCTATCTCTATTACGCATGCTATTTACCTTCTATGATTGCCTAAAGTGAACTTGATATTCTAGGTCGAGGTCCTTGAGTTGTGACCCTTGCTCCCCCACACACACATGCATCCACCTCCCATTACACAATCACATACACTGGTCCCATGATTTTCCTCTTGCTACATGTTTTATCTGAATGTCTTTCCACTGTCTTTCCTATCGTCTCCTATCTATGCCTATGGTCCTGCTAATCATGCCTTGCTCCTTTCTGGAAGATCTTATAACAACACTAACCAAAGTTTCCTAAAAGCTGGGTGAACGAGCTCTCTGGAATAAGGGTAGAGGAAATATCTTCTTAGAAGAAATGCTGTAAATTAAGGTGCTCCATGGGCTTTTGACGTCCCTCTAACTTATAAGAAATGGAAAAGAAAGCAGTTAAGAAGGCCACTCCACAGGGGGATTAGAAAGAGAGACATCCTAATTGTTCTAGCACTGCAATTAACACCACATCACTGAGGAGGTGGTATCAAAATGGCAGAGGAGTAAGACATGCTGCGCACCTTCTCCCATAAGCACACACATGCACAAAAAAAAAAAAAAAATCTGCTTGTAAAAGGACTCACACAAAACAATTACTGAACACGGGCAGAGAACCTTAAACCTCCAAAAAGGGCAATAAAGCATCCACATAACTGGGTAGAACAAAAGAAAAAAGAGAGAGAATGGAATTGGAATTGGACTAGCACTCCTGAAAGGGACCTGTGAAAGAGGAAAGGAACATGCACCCTGGGAAGCCACCTAATTGACAGGGAGATCAGATGAAATGGAAGGACCTCAAACTCACAGAGAAAAGTGCCACAGCTAGAGGAGGGCAAAGAGGAGAAAGAGGCACACAGACCATTGGTACCACCTCCTGGGACACCACAGCCTGAGACACTCAGAAGGGGGCTGGACACTGAGACTCAGGCTCCAGAGGTGAGTTCCAGGGAGAGTACTAGGATTGCCTATGTACAGAGAGCCTGAGGGGCTAGGGAGCAGTACATGAAGTGTTGCAGAGCAGAGCACCATAGCCAAGGGTATGCAGGAGGAGGTCTGGGCCTACAGGAGAAGCAAGAAGCCATTTTGGAGGAGCGTAAGAGGAAGAGGGGCAGACCTCTGTATGATTATCTTTCTTTGCACATGCATGTGGACTCTCAGAGGGTTGGGTTATGGGCAGCAAGATACTGCTTTTGTGGGCTAAGCGTGGTGGTGCTTCCTGCATGGGCTAAACCCAGTGGGGTGCCTCTTGCATGATCTACAGATGGTGGTGGCTAACCACTGCAGTCATCCCAGACTCTAGAGGTGGGTATGCCCCACCACCACTAGGGTTCCATGAACAGGGACCACCTGTAGCCCCAGTCACCTCAAATGTCAGCACAGGGGAGGGCAATGCAACTAGCACCACCTATTGTTGCTCTCACTCCCCTTGGAATGCACACACCTTGCTGCTGCCACTGCCAAATGCTCTAGACACTGCCTACACCAGCATGAGGGTCACAGACACTTCCCAGGGCCCTGCAACTAGGGCCTTGCCACTGTCAAGGGCCCAGGAACCAGGCACTGGCTAGTTTCTAGCCCTGCCCATTGCCTCATCTCTCTGTAAGCATGCACAGCAGCGTATCAAGGAGATATAAACCTGCAAACACTAAGGAAAGAGACAGCAAGCACCCAAACTGAAAAGCAACCCTTATGCCAAAAATAAATAGTAAACCCTCACAAACTACCCAGGTGTTCTCTTGCATATAAATAGCCCACCAAGACTATAGTAGTTGTTTTCCCAAAACTCACAGAATAAGAAAAATATAAGCAAAATGAAGAAGCTCAGGAACCATTCCCAGTTAAAAGAACCATAGAATTCCCCTGAAAGAGCAAACAATGAAACAGACCTCTGCAGTCTAACAGACACCAAGGTCAAAAAGGAGATAGTGAAAATACTGAAGGAATTAAGACTGGATATGAACAGAAATGCAGATTTAGAAAGGAAATAGAAAATATAAGGAGGAGCCAAGAAAAATTAAAAATTAATTGGCAGAGATGCAACCTGAGTTAAAGGTGCTGAAGATCAGAATGAATGATGCAAAGGAAAAAATTAGTGATGTGAAAGATAGAATAATGGAAATCACCCAATCGGGACAGCAGACAGAAAACTGAATGAAAAAAAAACATGAAAGCGATGTAAGAGATCTATGGAATAATAGAAATCAGGACAATATACACAAAATAGCGATTCCAGAAGAAGAGAGAGAAAAGGGGATTGAAAATATACTTGGAGAAGTTATGTCTGAAAACTTTCCAGATATAAAGGAAGCAGATATCAAGATATAGGGAGCACAGAGGGCCCCAACCAAGTTGAACCCAAAAAGGCCCACACCAAGATACAGTACAATAAAAATCATAAAAATTAAACAGAGGATTTTGAAAGCAGCAAGAGAAAAACAAGAGTTAATTATGAGGGAAACCCCATAGAGCTATCAGCTGATTTCTCTATGGAAGAAACACTACAGGTCAGAAGAGAGTTGCAAGATATATTCAAAGTTCTAAAAGGGAAAACTTTGCAAGCTAGAATACTTTACCCAGCAAGAATATCATTTAAATAGAAGGGGAAAAAAAGAATTTCTCTTACAAAAAATCTAAAGGAGTACAGGAATACTAAATCCATTATAAATGAAATACTGAAGGGGCTCCTCTAAATAAAAAAGATTTAGCACTGCTGGTGGGAATGTAAGCTGGTACAACCACTATGGAGATTAGTATGAAGACACCTTAGAAATCTATACATAGAACTACCATATGACCCAGCAACCCCACTCTTGGGCATATATCCAACAAAACTTTCCTTAAAAGAGACACATGCACCCACATATTCATTGCAGCTCTATTCACAATAGCCAAGACATGGAAACTAACCAAATGTCCATCGACAGACGACTGGATTAGGAAGATGTGGTACATATACACAATGGAATACTACTCAGCCATAAAAAAGAACAGAAGAATGCCATTTGCAGCAACATGGATAGAACTGGAGACTCTCATCCTGAGTGAAGTAAGTCAGAAAGAGAAAGACAAATACCATATGATATCACTTATATCTGTAATCTAATAAAAAATTGTGGAGTTTTTGTTTCCTCTTGTTGTCTTTTCCTTTCTGCCTAGAGAAGTTCCTTTAGTATTTGTTGTAAGGCTGGTTTAGTATTGCTGAATTCTCTCAACTTTTGCTTCTTTGTGAAGGTTTTGATTTCTCCTTCGAATCTGAATGAGAGCCTTGCTGGGTAAAGCAATCTTGGTTGGAGGTTTTTTCCTTTCATGACTTTAAGTATATCATGCCACTCCCTTCTGGCCTGCAGAGTTTCTGCTGAAAAATCTGCCAATAACCTTATTGGGGTTCCCTTGTATGTTACTTGTTTCTTTTCCCTAGCTGCTGTCAAGATTTTCTCTTTGTCTTTAATTCTGGTTAGTTTGATCAATATGTGTCTTGGGGTGTTCCTCCTTGGGTTTATTTTATATGGTACTCGTTGTGCTTCCTGGATTTGAGTGAGTGGTTCCTTTCCCATGTTAGGGAAATTTTTGGCTATTATCTCTTGGAATATTTTTTCTGTCCCCTTTCTCTCTTCTCTTTCTGGTACCCCTATAATACAGATGTTGGTGCATTTAACGTTGTCCCAGAGTCCTCTGAGACTCTCTTCATTTGTTTTCAATCTTTTTTCTCTTTTCTAGTCCACATCCGTAATTTCCACTAATCTGTCCTCCACCTCGCTTATTCATTCTTCTGCCTCCTGTATTCTGCTGTTAGCTGCTTCTAGTGAGTTTTTTATTTCAGTTATTGTATTTTGCATCTCTTCTTGTTTAAGTTGTATATCTTGTATCTCTTTGATCAGTGTTTCCTGTAAGTTATCTATCTTTCCTCCAATTTATTTCCAATGTCTTGCATCATCTTCAGCATCAACAGTCTAAAGTCTTTTTCCTGGAGGTTGAGAATCTCCTCCTCACTTAGCTGATTTTCTGGGGTTTTTCCTTTCTCCCTCATCTGAGTTATAATTCTCTGTCTTTTCATTTTTATAGGTTTTTGCTGTGGTGACCTTTTTATAGATAATAGAGCTGTAGTCTCTCTTACCTCTGGTGTCTGCCCCCCCTGTGGCTCAAGTCTGTATGGGGCTTGCTGAAGGCTTCCTGGTGGGAGGGGCTGATGCCTGCCCACTGGTAGGTGGAGCTGATTCTAATCTCTCTGGTGGGTGGGGCTTAGTCTCTGGATGGGATTAGAGGGGTCTTTAGGTAGCCTGTTTGCTGAAGGGAGGGGCTGTGATCCCACCTGAATTGTTGTTTGCCCTGGGGCTTCTCAGCAGCTGACTATCCCGTGGAGCCAGATTTTCCCAAAATGGCCACCTCCAGAGAAAGGCAGCTGCTGAGTAGTCCTGAGAGCTTTGCCTTCAATGTCCCTCCCTCACAACAAGCCATATTCACCCCTGTTTTCCCAGGATGTCCTCCAAGAACTGCAGTCAGGTTTGATCCAGATTCCTATGGAGACCTCACTCTGCCCTGGGATCCAGTGCATGTGAAAGTCCATGTGCACCATATCCTCTAGTTCTGTAGAGCTCCTGCACACAAGCCCCACTGGCCTTCAATGCCAGATGCTCCAGGGGCTCTTTCTCCCAGTGCCAGATCCCAGCATGTGAGGGTTTGATGTGGGGCTCAGAACTCTCACTCCTGTAGGTGAGTCTCTGTGAACCAGTTAGTTTTCAGTCTGTGGAGCTTCCCACCGGGGAGGTATGGGGTTGTTTATATCATGAAATCACCCCTCCTACCTCTTGATGTGGCCTCCTCTTTTTCTTCTGGAGTAGGGTATCTTTTTTAAGGTTTCCAGTCCTTTTGGGTAGAGATTGCTCAACTTTTAGTTGTGAATTTTGTTGTTTTTAGGAGAGAAGTTGAGCTCCAGTCTTTCTATATCTCCATCTTAATCCTCCAATCCCTGCTTGGTTTTTGTTCTTCAGGATTGCTTTGGTAATTCTGGGTCTTTTATGGTTCCATATAAATTTTTAAATTGTTTGTTCTAGTTCTGCAAAAAAGATCATGGGTTAATTAAAAGGGATTGCATTGAATCTGTAGATTGCTTTGGGTAGCATGGCCATTTTAATGATGATAATTCTACCATTCCAGGAGCATGGACGTGGAATATCTTTCCGCTTATTTGAATCTTCCATAATTTCCTTGATTAAATAATGTTTTATATTTTTTTCAGCATATAAATCTTTCATCTTCTTGGTCAGCTTTATTCCCAGGTATTTAATTTTTTTGGTTGCCATCTTAAAATATATTGTGTTTTTATATTCCTTTTCTAATATGTCATTGTTAGAATACAAAAAGAAATCAATTTCCGTATGTTAATATTGTATCCTGCTACTTTGCTGAATTCGTTGATCAGTTCAAGTAATTTCGGTGTGGATTCCTTAGGGTTTTCTATATACAGTATCATGTCATCTGCATAGAGTGACAGTTTTATTTCTTCTCTTCCAGTTTTGATAAATTTTATTTCTTTTGTTTGTCTGATCGCTGTGGCTAGGACTTCCAATAATATGTTGAATAAAAGTGGTGAGAGTAGACATCCTTGTCTTCTTCCAGATTTTAGTGGGAAGGCTTTCAGGTTCTATACTTAAGTATTATATTGGCTGTGGGTTTGTCATAAATGGCCTTAATGATGTTAATGTATGTTCCCTCTATACCCACTTTGGTAAGAGTTTTTATCATGAATGAATGTTGGATTTTTTTCAAATGCTTTTCTGCATCTATCAAGATGATCATGTGGTTTTTGACTTTTCCTTTGTTAGTGTGGTGTATAATGGTAATTAATTTGCATATGCTGAACCATCCTTGTCAACTTGGGGTGAATTTCTGTTGGTAGTGGTCTATGATCTTTTTAATATGTTTTTGGATTTGGTTGGCTAAAATTTTTGTTTAGAATTTTTGCATCTACATTCATCAAAGATACTGGTCTCTAATCTTTTTTTTTTTTTTTTTTGGTACTATCTTTGATTTTGGTACTAGAGTGATTATGGCTTCATAGAAAAATTTTGAGAGTCTTTCTTCTTCTTTAAAATTTTGAAAAACTATGAGGATGGGATATAATTTCTTCTTTGTATGTTTGGTAGAATTCACCTGTGGATGCCATCTTGTCCTGGACTTTATATGTAGGGAGTGTTTTTATTACACATTCAATTTCATTTCTAGTGATCAGTCTGTTCAATTTATCTATTTCTTCTTGATTCACTTTTGTTAGGCTGTATGTGTCTAGAAAGTATTTCATTTCTTCTAGGTTGTCAAATTTGTTGGCATATAATTGTTCATAGTATTTTCTTTTTTTATATTTGTGTATTATCCATTGAGATTTCTTCATTTTCATTTATTATTTTGTTCATTTGATTTCTTTCTCTCCTTTTCTTCGTGAGTCTGGCCAAAGGTTTTTCAGTTTTGTTCACCTTGCATAGAATCAGCTCTTGGTTTTGTTGATTTTTCTATTGTTTTTTGAATCTCTATTTTATTGATTTCCTATCTGATCTTTATGATATCCTTCCTTCTGCTGATTTTAGGTGTTTTTTGTTGTTGTTGTTGTTCCTTTTTTCTCATTCTTTTAGGTAGGGTTAAGTTGTTGATTTGAGATTTTTCTTCTTTTCTGAGGAAGGCCTGTATCGCTATGAACTTTGCTCTAAGAACTGCCTTTATGGCATTCCATAGATTTTAAAAGGTTGTATTTTCATTATCATTTGTTTTGAGGTTTTGTTTTGTTTTGTTTTTTGCTTTTTAGGGCCACACCCATGGCATATGAGGTTCCCAGGCTAAGGCTCTAATCAGAACTACAGCTGCTCACCTACACCATAGCCACAGCAATGCAAGATCCTTAACCCACTGAGTGAGGTGAGATATCAAACCTGCAACCTCATGGTTCCTAGTTGGATTCATTTCCGCTGTGCCATGACGGGAATTCCCCTTGAGGTATTTTTTAATTTCCATTTTGATTTCCTCATTGACCCTTTGGTATTTTAGTAGCATGTTTAGTCTCCATGTAGTCAGTTTTTTCTCCTTTATTTCCCATGGTTGATTTCTAGTTTTCATCTTTTGTGGTCAAAGAAGATAGCTGAAATACTTTCTATACTCTTAAATCTGTCAAGGTTAGTTTTATTCCCAGTACATGGTCAGTCCTTGAGAATTTTCCATATGCACATGAAGAGAATGTATATTCAGATTTTTTTTTTTTTTTGGATGTAATGTCCTGAAAATACCACTTAAGTCTAACTTTTCTATTGTGTTGTTTAGGACCTATAATGCCTTATTGATATTCTGTCTTTTAGATCTGTCCATTTACCGGAGTGGAGTATTAAAATCTCATACAATTATTGTATTCCCATCAACTTCTCCTTTTATGTCTGTTGGTGCTTGTTGTATGTATTTGGGTTCTAAATTAGGGGCACATCTATTGATGAGTATAATATCCTCTTCTTGAATGGATCCCTTCTTAATTAGTATTCTTCTTTGTCTTTCTTTATAGCCTTCATTTTGAAGGCTATTTGTCTGATATGAGTATTGCACTCTGCTTTCCTGTCTTTTCCATTTTCATGAGATATCTTTTTCCATCCCCTCACTTTCAATCTGTCCTTTGCTCTAGGATGAGTCTCTTCTTGGCAACATATTGTAGCCTCCTATTTTTTTATCCAGTCTGCCACTTTATGTCTCTTTATTAGAGCATTTAGTCCATTGACATTTAAGGTAATTATTGATCAATATGTATTTATTGCCATTTTAAACGTTGTTTTTCAATTGATTTTATGTTTCTCATTTGTTCCTTTCTTTTTTTGGTTGGATTATTTCTTTTTATTTTATGCTTGTGTCCTCTTTCTTTTAGTCTTTATGAATGCATTGTTTGGTTTTGATTTGTGATTTCCCTGTTTTTCAAGTATACTAAACCCTTCATATATCTGCTTGCTTTAGCCTTATAGTCATATAGACTCAAACACATTCTACAGAAAAAAAAGTCTAGATTTTCTTACTTTTCTTCCTCACATTTTATGCTTTTGATGCTTTTGATGTTCTTTTTTAATATCTTCATCTTTATCCTTTTGCTATTCTTTGTGTTTATCACGGATTTTACAGTAGATTTTTTTTTTCATTTTAGTTCTATATAATGGATTATTTAAGTGAATGATTTCCAACTGTGATTTCCTCCATGCTATTTCTTCTTAATTATTATTTATTATTATTTTGTTATTTTTTAATAGTTATTTCCCCAATACAGTTTTTTTCTACTGTACAGCATATACCTCACCAGTAGAGGTATATATACAGTAAAGATATGAAATCATCCATGCACAATTATACCACCAAAATCAGAAATCATGAGAAGAGGTGGGTACAAATGCAGGACACTGGAGATGAATTTGCAATTAAGAGACCAACAACTTAAAACAATCTCATACACATATAGAATCTTATATCAAAACTTCAGAATAACTGCAAACCAAAAATCTAAAATTGATACGCAAACAAGTAATCTCTGGAGAAGAAATATATGTCATAGTAAATAAGTGCATAATCTACCATGAAGGGGGTCATTTGACATCATTCTTGGAATGCTGAAGTCTTCTTAGATCTGATTCTGATATCCTCTCAATCAAGGAATTTAAGATAATTATAATTAAAGAATGCAACTGTACAATTACATAATATAGTTCTACAATTGTATTATTAATAACCATTTCTCTCCATGGTACAATGTAAGGTCTATAATGTCTTCTTTATCACATCACCTAGAATGGTGTAATGCCTTTATTGAGGAATCAATAAGGTGTAACAAATCCATGAGGACATATTTATATAGTTACACTGTTTTTTAAACAATTTATGCATTTTATATTTTACTTATTTTCAGAGGGTATATTATTTTTGTTATTCTTACCAGTTAAGTTATTCTTTTTATTATGCTATATAAAATAGTATATAAGGCTTTCTTCTTTATAAATTTTAGTTGCATAATATACACAATTTTAATATAATGCTTATTTTTAAAGAAAAGTTGTAATGTAGTAGATAATGCTAAATAGTAAAGTTGAAAGCCATACAAAATGGGATAAAGCATAGAATAAATTTCCTATTTGTCTCAGCATATTTTCCATTCCACTTCTCCAGAGGGAGACACTTAATCTGTTGCTTAAGATCCATGATATAATAATCTGTGTGAATGTAATTGTGTTTAAATATATGTATTTTAGTCTGTAAAAAAAATATTCTGTGATAATCTATGTGGGAAAAGAATGTGAAAGAGAATGGATGTGTGTACATGTATAACTGAATCTCTTTGTTGTACCGCATAAATGATCACAACCTTGTAAATCAACTACACTTCAATAAATTAAAAAAAAAAACAGGCAGGAATCATAACTCTCCCAGAATTAAGTCAGTATTACAAAGCTACAGTAATCAAGACACTCTGGTACTGGTACAAAAACAGACATACAGACCAATGGAACGGAATAGAGAACCCAGAAATAAACCCAGAGACCTACGGTCAATTAATCTTCAACATAGTAGGCAAGAATATAAAATGGGAAAAAGACAGTCTCTTCAGCAATTGGTGCTGGGAAAACTGGACAGCTGCATGTAAATCAATGAAATACCCTCCCACCCTCCCAGCACAAAAATAAACTCAAAATGGCTTAAAGACTTAAATGTAAGACAAGACACCATCAAACTCCTAGAAGAGAACATAGGCAAAACATTCTCTTACATTAAATGTTTTCTTTGGTCAGTCTCCAAGGCAACAGAAATAAAAGCAAAAATAACCCAATGGGATCTAATCAAACTTACAAGCTTTTGCACAGCACAGGAAACCATCAAAAAAAAAAAAAAAAAAAAAAAAGAGACAACTTAAGGAAGGGGAGAAAATAGTTTCAAATGATGCAACAGACAAGGGCTTAATCTCTAAAATATACATTCAATTTATACAACTCAACAGCCAAAAAACCAACAACCATATTGAAAAAATGGGGAAAAGGCCTGAATAGACATTTCTTCAAAGATATCAGATGGGAAACAAGAACATGAAAAAATACTCAACATCACTGATTATAAGAGAAATTTAAATCAAAACTACAATGAGGTACCACCCCACACCTGTCAGAATAGCCATCATTAACAAGTTAACAATTAACACATGCTAGAGAGGGTGTGGAGAAAAGGGAACCCTCCTGCACTGTTGGTGGGAATGTAAATTTGTACAACCACTATGGAAAACGGTATGGAGGTACCTCAGAAAACAAAATCTAGAACTAACATATGACTCAGCAATCCCAAGCCTGGGCATATATCTTGACAAAACTTTCATCGAAAAATATACATGCTCCCATATTTCACTGCAGCACTATTCATGATAGCCAAGACTTGGAAATAACCTAAATGTCCACTGACAAAGGAATGGTATATATACACAATGGAATACTACTCAGCCATAAAAAGAACAAAATCATGATGTTTGCAGCAACATGGATGGAACTAGAGACTCTCACACTAAGTGAAGTCAGAAAGAAAGACAAATACCATGTGGTATCACTTATATCTGGAATCAAATATATGGCACAAATGAACCTTTCCACAGAAAAGAAACTTAGGGACATGGAAAACAGACTTGTGGTTGCCAAGCGGGACAGGGAGGGAGTGGGATTGATTGGGAGGTTGTGGTTAGTAGATGTAAACTATTGCATTTGGAGTGGATATGCAATGAAATTCTGCTGTATAGCACAGGGAACTGTATATAGTCACTTGTGATGGAACATGATGGAGAATAATGTGAGAAAAAGAATATATTCTTTGCTGTACAGTAGAGTTTGACAGAACACTGAATATCAGCTATAATGTAAAAAAATAAATATAAAAAATAAATAAAAAATAAAATTAAAAACCACTAAATAAATAAATAACAACTACAACAATGAAAAAGGAAATTGTAAAACAATGCAATTTCCAATGGGGATGGCAATTTCCATTGGAATGCCTGGACAGATCTTTTTTTTTTTTTTTTTTAGGGCCATACCTGCAGCATATGGAAGTTCCCAGGCCATGGGTCAGATTGGAGCAGTAGCTGCCAGGCTAAGCTACAGCCACAGAAATGCAGGATCTGAGCCACATCTTTGCCCTACACCACAGCTCATGGCAATGCCAGATCTTTCACCCACTGAGCAAGGCCAGGGTCCAAACCCATGCCCTCATGGATACTAGCCAGATTCATTTCTGATGCACCAATGGGAACTCCCTGAATAGATCTTAAAAAGAAATGACAGTTGGATTAGTGAGATAATCCATAAGGTACATTTTATTTTTGAGATTTCTTGATTTGTGAGTCTTTGAGAGTTCTTGCTGGACTGAAAGAATTAGAGGCATCCCACTGTTAGCTGGAGCATGATTTGGGCCACCATGAGAGTTACTTAAAAAAATTATTTAAAATGCAGATTTTGGAATTCCTGTTGTGGCTCTGCCGTTTAAGAACACAACATAGTGTCCATAAGGATGTGGGCTAAATCCCTGGCCTCATTCAGTGGGTTAAGGAACCAGTGTTGCCTCAGTCTGTACATAGGTCACAGATGCAGCTCAGGTCCACCATGGCCCAGGCCTGCAGCTGCAGCTCTGATTCGATTCCTGACCTTGGAAATTGCATATGACATAGGTGTGGCCCAAAAAAGAAAAAAATAAATAAATAAAATGCATATTTCTACCAACAAGGACCTACTGTATAGCACAGGGAACTATACTCAGTATCTTATAACAACCTATAAGGCAAAAGAATCTGAAATATATATACACACATAAAAGAATCACTTTTCTGTACACCTGAAACTAACACAACATTGTAAATCAACCCTACTTCAATAAAACTAAAAAAAACCCAAACTCTTGTACTTTTTGTGCTTGTTCAAAGTTGTATTTATAATCAAAATAGATATAATAAAAAAGTTTTTAAATAGAAAAAAATAAATAAAATAAAATACAGTTTTCTGAGCTTAATCCAAGGCATGCTACCCAGCGTCTCCTGAGAAGGAACCTTGGAAGCAGCATTTTATAAAATGCCCATTAAAGTTACAGAACTTTCCATTGAGTGTTTGCCAATTTAAGTAAGCACCATGAGCTACAGACTGGTTCTAACAGGCCATTATCCATCCTTAGGTACTGACATCATTCCTTTGTTCCTTACATTCTCTGGCCTTTTGTACTTCAAAGGCATTTGCTTAAGAGGAAGAGAAAATAAGTACAAAAGTCTCAGTGCTCCATAGGTAAGATAGTTTCTGTTGAATGACATTCACTTTTTTTTTTCTGTTTTCAATAAATATAAAAAATAAGAAAATCTGCAAACAATAGTGCCACATAGAAAATAATACTTTTTGCTAAAGTGGCATATTGCATAAGCATCCCAAATGCTATTAATATCTGTGGCTATCTTATGAAATATTCACAGTATCTATAACTCTGAATAGCAAAAGCATATAAACATCAAAAGAACCTTTACAGTAATACTCAAGCAAAAAGATACTTAGCTAGCTAACTCTATTTTAACAAGAAGCCCAGGGATGCCTATAAAAAAAACCATTGAATGTGGGCTCAAGTCAAATTTAAAATATCTTAAAGCTTCTTTTTGAATTAAGAGTTCCAGTACTGAGTCCTGGCTTCCTAGAAACAAGGACCTCCTGTATATTCAGACATTCATCCCCACTCTTATGAACATAGCAACTCATGGATATAGCAACATGATCAATCTTTGTTTCAAGGCTTTTAAAACACTTCCCAGTGAGTGGCTTTGCTTTCTTTTCCCTTAGAGCCCATCAGATGAGCCATCATGTACAGGAAGTGAATCTGTGCTAACAAATGCCTAAATGTGATCTACCCTTCCCTGTTACTTAGAGAAAAGGTACCCAAATGCTACTGTGACCAACCAGTGAAACCTCAAACAGCACCAAGTCAAAGACTACAAATCCAATGTACAGATGAAGCATATTCTCCTAGAAGAATTCTCTTCTTGGCCATGATATTCAGGCATGTAACTGGTAAATGCTAGACAGAAGCAGTATGACTCTTTAGAAAGAGTAGTAAGAGTAGTAAATTAAGTGCCAGGAAAAATGGACCTCAGACTCAATTCTACCACAAATTCACTGTGTGACTTTGGACAAGTCTCTTCCTTTTTTAGAACCTCATGACCTCCATCTGTAAAACAGCCTCTATCATCCCTCTTAGCTTTAAGCTTTTATGGAGTTTGCTTTACTCTTTTGTGTTTGCCTTGCTTACGATGAAAGTATTTTCCTTTCAAGGAAAAATTCCCATAAACATACAAGGTAAGTGAAAAGTCTCTTGCTTCCCAATTAGGATGTCTAAAGGAAGTCAAGATGGTGATGTCAACTTTCTTCACACATATTTTTCTATTTCTTAATAAAATGAGTGTTTATCTGCCATCTGTGTTGCTTTTTTTAAAAAAAATATTTTATTTTATTTTATTTTTTTTTCTTTTTGCCATTTCTTGGGCTGCTCCTGTGGCATATGGGAGGTTCCCAGGCTAGGGGTCTAATCAGAGCTGTAGCCGCCAGCCTACGCCAGAGCCACAGCAACGCGGGATCTGAGCCGGGTATGCGACCTACACCACAGCTCACGGCAACGCCGGATCGTTAACTCACTGAGCAAGGGCAGGTATCGAACCCGCAACCTCATTGTTCCTAGTCGGATTCGTTAACCACTGCGCCACGACGGGAACTCCCTGTGTTGCTTTTCATACTGAGCAATGTTAGAATTATGGTCCAGGACAAAGTTGCTTGTATTAGTCAGGGTTCTCCAGAGAAACAGAACCAATGGGCTATATAGAGATACGTAGAAAGAGACTTATTGCGAGGGTTTAGCTCATTTAACTATGGAAGCTAAGTTCCACTGTCATCTGCAACCTGGAGGCCCAGGAAAGCCGGTGGTATAGTTCCAGTCCAAACCCTAAGATCTGAGAACCAAGAAAGCCAATGGTGTAAGTCCCAGCCCAAGTCTAAACCAAGAGCACTAATGTCTGAGGCCAGGAAAAGGAGGCTTTCACAGCTCAAGCAAAGAGCATGTTCACTTCCCCCACATTTTTTTCAATTCAGACCCTTAATGGATTTGATGATGGGGAGGGTGATCATCTTTACTAAGTCAACTGATTCAAATACTGGTCACTTCCTAAAACACCCTCACAAATCCACCCGGAAATAATGTTTCAGCAATTACCTGGCACATCTTAGCCCAGTCAAGTTGATACATAAAACTATCACATTGCCATTTTGCCACTTTGTAGGTATGGTATCCTAGAAGAGATATTTGAGCTTTATAATTTTCTTACTCCTCGCCTATAAAACAAAGATAAGAGTAATACTGAACCAAGGTTGTTGTGAGGATTGAATGAGACAATACTTGTAAAATGTTGAACCAAATATCTATAATATTGAGAGCAGTGCCAGTTGATTTACCAATTTACTCCATATGATTTACCAATAATAACTTCACTGTGAAGAAGTAACGGGTGACTTTGTGATCAGAAATCTTCTGTTCTCTATTTTGAAATATGTGAAAGGCTATTCTATTTTCTCTAAAGCAATTATAAATTGAAACCACATCAACTTTTAAAAGACAGGTTTTTAACTGGTCAAAATGATTACAAATTTCATATGGAGAAACAAATATTCAAGAATAAAAGGAAATTTTATGTTTTTATTTTAATTTTTTTGCTTTTTAGGGCCACACCTGTGGCATATGGAAGTTCCCAGGCTATGGGTTGAATTGGAGCTACAGATCCCAACCTATGCCACAGCCACAGCAATGCAGGATTGGCACTGCATCTGTGACCTTCACCACAGCTCACAGCAACACTGGATCCCCAACCTACTGAGAGAGGCCAGGGATTGAACCCACATCCTCATGAATACTAGTCAGATTCCTTTCCACTGTGCCACAATGTGAGCTCCCAAAAAGAAATTTTTAAACAGAATAATGTATTAGTTTGTGTGTGTGTATATGTGTATGTATGTATATAAATTTAGCATATGATGAAGGTAGAATTTCCAAAGAGTAAATAAATAATTTGATTACTCAATAAGTTATGTTGAAACAAGTTGCTAACCACCCAGAAAAAAAATTGTCAGGGCAATTCTACTTTCCCTAAAACCAAATAAATCCCAGATTGATCAAAAATTTGCATATAAATATTGTATTAAAACCCCTATTAAAACACCCAAAAATTTAGAATCTCCAAGGTCAGAAGTCTCTTCTATAGCAAACAAACAAACAAACAAAACAAAAAAACCAGAATTATAAAATAAAATATTCATTAGGTAAGGAAAAGATTATCTAAATATAAAATTTTCTGATGAAGGACAAACAACTCCAGTTCTAAGAATTTATCCTACATATACATATGACATGGATAAGCAATATTCTGTAATAGCAAGGAACTAGAAGCAGCCTAAATGTGGATAATTATAAATTACAAAGCATCCATACAATTCAATATCAACAGCCATTAAAAATGGCAAAGAAGTTCAGATGAGGTAGATATAAAAAAATTGCTGTACCAATGTGTATTTATAATTAGGAGGAGTTCCCGTCATGGCGCAGTGGTTAACGAATCCGACTAGGAACAATGAGGTTGTGGGTTTGATCCCTGCCCTTGCTCAGTGGGTTAAGGATCCGCCGTTGCTGTGAGCTGTGGTGTAGGTTGCAGACACGGCTTGGATCCCGCGTTGCTGTGGTTCTGGCGTAGGCCGGTGGCTACAGCTCCGATTCGACCCCTAGCCTGGGAACCTCCATATGCCGCGGGAGCAGCCCAAGAAATAGCAAAAAGACAAAAAAAAATAATAATAATAATAATTAGGAAATCATAAACCTCTCTAGATAACTCAGCCAGAGAAAGTTTGAGGTTTGAAGGGACAGAAGGAACAAGGTGTTACCCAGATATTAGAAAGCTGCTAGATTCTGGAAGGGCTAGAGTAACAAAAGGGGACAAGGGAGTGTTGCCTATGACCAGAAATCTTCTACTACCTTTGGACAGGAGTCCATGAACCTTCACTGGAGACTAAGTTGCCAGAGATGCTTTATGTACAGCTGAGCAGCTGTAGCCCCTGTTACTGTTGCTGACATCCTTAATAGAGTCACTGTTATTGAAGCTGCTGGACCACTGTCCCTGCCACCCTCACTACTGCTTTGGAATCACCAATATTGATTTGTCCACATCTACACACAGCTACTTGCTGTAGCCTGCCACTGCCAGAGCCATAGAAAGAAACCCTTTCTTTTCCTCCAGCCTCCTAATCTACAGTGCTTCTCCTTAGAACACTCTAACTAGAAACTAACTGAAAAGGGAAAGTATAAAATGTAGTTTTCAGTCTTAAAGTTCCATGTGATAAAAAGGGAAACAGACAGTATTTGGGGCAATTTCCAAGATACAATGTTGAATGAAAAGATCAAGGTAGAACCTCTATACTGTTTTCCACAGAGACTGCTCTACTTTACATCCCCACGTACCCTCTACAAGGGCTCCCTTTTCGCCATGTCCTTGCCAGCATGTATTTCTTGTCTTCTTCACATTAGCCATTCTAATTGGTGTGAGGTCATGACTTGCATTTTCCTGATAACTAGAGAAATCAAGCACCTGTTCCTGTATTTTTGGCCATTTATATGCTTTCTTTGGGAAAATATCTATTCAGTTCTTTGCCTATTTTACTTTTTTTAGGGGGGTGCACCCATATAGATATTCCCAGATTAGGGGTTTAATTGGAGCCTCAGCTGCCAGCCTACACCACAGCAACAGAAACACAGGATCCAAGCTGCATCTTCAGCCAACAACAGAGCTCACAGAAATGTTGGATCCTTAACTCACTGAGCAAGGCCAGGGATTGAATTTGTATCCTCATGAATGCTGGTCAGATTCCTTAACTGCTGAGCCATGACAGTAACTCCTCCTTTGCCTCGTTTAAACATTGGATTATTTATAGGGGTGGAGGCTTGTTGTTTATTTTTTGGTTTGCTATTGAGTTGTATGTGTTCCTTTTATATGTTGGATATTTTTGTTCAATGTTATAAGTCATTTATTCAGTAGGGTTATTTTCTTCTGCAAGTCTATGTACATGAAGAGGAGGAATATACATGTCTATGTGGAAAGAACAAAACACGAGACCTCATGACTGGAGATGTTTCCAAATTGGAATTGGAACTAAGGAAGAAAAGGTCGGAGGTGAAATATTTTTCTTTCCACTTAATCTATCCTCTTTTGTACTAGGTGCATAAATTACTTTATTACTTTTTTTTTCCTTTAAAAAAAAACAAAAAAACAAAGCAAAACACCATGTCCAAAAAAGCAAAGATTGTCAGGAGGTAAAGGACTTATATGCTGAGAACTTTAAAATATTAATCAAGGAAATTAAAGAAGATGTAAAGAAATGTAAAGATATTCCATGCTCCTGGGCTGGAAAAATTAATATTGTAAAAATGTCTATACTACACAAAGCAATCTACAGATTGGATGCAATCCATATCAAAATACCCATGACATTCTTCATAGAACAAGAACCAACAATCCAAAAATTTATATGGAACCACAAAAGACCCAGAATTGCCAAAACAAACCCGAGGAACAAAAACCAAGCAGGAGGCATAACTCTCCCAGACCTCAGGCAATATTACAAAGCCACAGTCATCAAGACGGTGTGGTACTGGTATCAAAACAGACAGACAGACCAATGGAAGAGAATAGAGAACCCAGAAATAAACCCAGACACCTGTGGTCAATTAATCTTTGATGAAGGAGGCAAGAACATAAAATGCAAAAAAGACAGTCTTTTCAGTAAGTCTTGCTGGGAAACCTGGACAGCTGCATGAACATCAATGAAGCTAGAACACACCCTCACACCATGCACAAAAATAAACTCAAAATGGCTTAAACAATTAAATAAAAGACAAGACACCAACAAATTCATAGAAGAGAACATAGGCAAAACATTCTCTGACATCAACCTCATGAATATTTTCTCAGGTCAGTCTCCTAAAGCAACAGAAATAAAAGCAAAAATAAACAGATGGGACTTAATCAAACTGACAAGCTTTTGCACAGCAAAGGAAACCAAAAAGAAAACAAAAAGACAACTTACAGAATGGGAGAAAATAGTTTCAAACAATGCAAAGGACAAGGGCTTAATCTCTAGAATATACAAGCAGCTTATATCACTCAACAGCAAAAAAGGCAACAACCCAATTGAAAAATGGGAAAAAGACCTGAATAGACATTTTTCCAAGGGAGATGAGCAGATGGCCAACAAGCACATGAAAAAATGCTCAACATCACTGATTATTAGAGAAATGCAAATCAAAACTACCATGAGATACCACCTCACACCAGTCAGAATGGCCATCATTAATAAGTCCACAAATAACAAATGCTAGAACCCTCCTGCGTTGTTGATGTGAATGTAAATTGGTAAAACCATTATGGAGATCAATATGGAGATACCTTAGAAATCTATACATAGAACTACCATATGACCCAGCAACCCCACTCTTGGGCATATATCCAACAAAACTTTCCTTAAAAGAGACACATGCACCCACATATTCATTGCAGCTCTATTCACAATAGCCAAGACATGGAAACTAACCAAATGTCCATTGACAGATGACTGGATTAGGAAGATGTGGTATATATACACAATGGAATACTACTCATCCATAAAAAAGAACAAAATAGTGCCATTTGCAGCAACATGGATGGAACTGGAGACTCTCATCCTGAGTGAAGTAAGTCAGAAAGGGAAAGACAAATACCATATGATATCACTTATATCTGGAATCTAATATGTGGCACAAATGAAACTTTCCACAGAAAAGAAACTCATGGACTTGGAGAAGAGACTTGTGGTTGCCAAGGGAGTGGGGTGGTTGGGAACTTGGGGTTAATAGATGCAGACTATTGCCTTTGGAATGGATTAGCAATGAGATCCTGGTGTGTAACATTGGAAACTATGTCTAGCCACTTATGATGGAGCATGATAATGTGTGAAAATAGAATGTGTACATGTATGTTTAACTGGGTCACCATGCTGTACAGTAGAAAAAAACTGTATTGGGGAAATAACCATTAAAAAATAAAATAAAATATACTCTCTCCCTACAGCTATTTTTTCACTTGAAAGCATATTGCCTTTTCATTTATGGCTTCTAAAAATATTTAAAGCACAGAGACAGAAGTCCTGGGATAAAGCACATCAAAACATGCACTATTACCTTTTGAAATTTCCAAATGTGTTATCTTCCTTGATCTTTGCAATACAAATAAAAACTAGTTAGCTTTTCATATGCAGAGAATGAGAAACAAGACTTCTAATTAAAGGATGTGGCTCAAGTGACTGCAAATGCTTTGCAGAGCTAGAGTTTGAACACAGATCTTCTTATTCCAAAGCCTCTACTACTTCCAAACTACCTCTTCTATTCTCCCCAAATCCTCCTACTGGCTTGTATTTTGTAATAGCAAGTAGCATTTCAAATAAAATAGCCACTGCTTAGAAGTTAACAGCACCAAGTTTATAAAGAGACTTTTACCTTAAATTGATATGTGCATGGCCTTACTTGACTAAAGTTAGCAATAATTAATAAAAATAATCACTGCTACAGCAGGAACAGTAAGAGTAACTCTCACCATCACTAATGATTGAGTCCTAATTATGTCTCGGGAATCGTACTGAACACTTTACATGTATTTACTCCTTTAAATAGAGCATTTTGACATTTCCACTCGTCATGGTGTTATAGACTGAATTGTGTCCTCCAAAATCTGTATGCTGAACTTGTAAACCCCTAATTCTGTATAATGTGACAACATATGGTTTCTATAGAGATAAATAAGGTTAAATGGGGTCATATGGGTGGCCGTAATCCAATATAGCTGGAATCCTTATAAGAAGTGACAGAGACACCAGGCATGCACACAGAGAAAATGCCTTGTGAGGATATAATGAGAAAGTAGCCATCTACAAGACAAGGAGAGAGGCCTCAGGAAAAATCAAACTGGCCAAAACCTTGGTGTCAGACTTCTGGCCTCCAGAACTGTGAGAAAATAAATTTCTGTTGTTTAAAATAAACAGTCTATGGCATTTTGTAATGGCAGCACTAGCAAACAAATAAACATGTTAATATATAAATTTCAGTAAAATTTCCTTTCATTCTTGAAACTGATTTAAAGCAGAAGAAAACTAATGCAATTGAACAACCAGTCGTTCAAGTCTAGTGATCCAGATCCTCCTGCTTTTTGGCAATGGCTATGGGATGGAGAGGTTTTGCTTTATCCACCTGGGACATACGGAACAAATCACTGTGCTTAAACCCATGACAAAGCATCAAATAGGAGCCCACCTCCACTGCCAGTCAAGATAAGAAAGACCCAGCATGTGACATGGAGAAGAGCCTGGAGAGAACCTGTTCAAGGTGTACCAATAGGAAAATAAGGAGGGGCACATCTGTTCGCTAACATTCTTACAGAAAAGTCCATTTTCACTTGCAAAGGGTGAGATAATTCCCCAAATGGGGTCAAACGAAAGACAGCTCTTTCATTAAATATGTTGAATAAAGGGACCCATTCAAAGCAATTATTAAAAGCCAAATAGAAGTCATAAGATCTGGAGAGCAGGCTGACCTTATCTGAGAGATCACAGATAGGAAAAACTCAGATGGATACTCAAAAGGAGAGCCCATTAGAGAAATTTCATGGTCCTATGTTGAAACACAAACCCAGGGGTTATTTTTCAGAAATAAACTGCTGAAGAAGACAGAGGATCTGTGGACAAAGACAGCTGACACTTTCAGTTCTCTAGCAATAATTTATATAGATTTTTCTCTGGGTGGCTTAGAAACTGAAGGTGAGAAATCTGCTCATTAAACTCAGTAACATAAAACAAATCAGTGATAATAACCCTATTTTCTGAACTATTAAGTTGGAAGTTTAGCATTTCTGAGTGTGCCTGGGTCTCTGCAGGCCATCTTATATTGTGTCAATCAGGATGGATACTTGAAGTTGGCAAAGTAACAATTGTTTCTTCCCAAGAATCTCACAACAAGCAGAACCAAGGGTTTTGGTGTTTTAAATCAGAGAAAATCTCTCCCTCACTAAAACCCTGTAAGAATGATATGAATTTATAGAGCTTATTGGGTGACAGATTTTGTGCCAGAGAAAACAAACATGACTAAAAAGCAGTTCTTGTCCTCTAGACAAAAAAAAAAAAAAAAAAAAAAAAAAAAAAAAATCCAAAATAAAGGAAAGGCAAGTACCAAACTAATCTTAAGGCAGAATATGAGGCAAGGAAGATACAAAAATGTACTGAGGAGAGTCAGAAAAGAAGGAGGTACCTCTGAGTGCATGATGGAATCAAATTGGGAAATGTTTAAAACAGGAGGTAAGCTTGGAAATCTCTTAAGGAATTGGCAGGGTTTTTGCAGATGAAGAGGAAAAAAAAAAAAAATTTCCAGGGAGAATAAATGAGCAGGAGAATTTTGGTAATGCGAACATACGGTTTCATTTTCAGGGAATGTGAAGAGTTAGTTTGGCAGAAGTTAAACATGATTGCAAAATTCTTTTGGATTTTTTAAAACTTAAAAATGTGCTAACAAAGGCATAAAGCACAGATTCCAGAAAAGATAGGCAGATTTAACTACAAACAAAAGTAAATTTTTTGTATGATGAAAAAGGCCGTATACAAAGTTAAAAGACAAGTGCCTGAAAATGAAAAACTTTGTAGTAACATGTGACCTGGTGTCATATCACAAAGCATATATCCAGAAATTTCATGGTATAGAAGTTTTATATGGAGTGTCATTTGATGACACTGTAATAAAACCAGAAATTAATCACAATGTAAAGAATAAAATCAACTATTTAGAAATTTTAAAACATTCTCCTAATAGCTCCAGAAGTAAAGCTAGAACTAAAAATGTAATTATAAAATATTTATAAAACAACAATGGAATTACCTGTCACACTGCAAGGGAAGATCCAAAGCTATTTCCAAATAATTTATAATGTTATATGCTTTTATAACTAAAAGAGATTTTCAGATTTAGATATTCATCTGTGGAATTTAGAAAATATAATTTAAAACGATCCCCAAAAAAGAGAAGAGGAAGAGATGGATTAGGAAATTTGAATATAGAAGTAAATAATTAAAATAAAAGAGCGGTGGACTTGAGAAAACCAAAATTTGGTACTTCAAACATATAAATATTAACTGGTTAAATTAAGATAAAAAAGAATAGATGCAATATTGAAAAAACTTCAGAGTATTTCATATCTGTAGTCTTCCCAAATGCATTTACCAATATTACAAATATAATCCATAGTTGAAAGTTTAGGTTCTTAAATGAAAGTCCTTAAATTTTTGTATAATAGCAAGCATGACAAAAAATTTTCAAAAATAAGAATTATAAAGGAGATCCTTTTACAGACATGAATATAAACTATAATGCAAGAGTAACTGAAGCAGGAATTAGCAACAGAATATATACTCAGTTTAGTGGATTTGAACTGAAAGATCAGAAGTAGAATAAAAATATCCATATATTAACAGAAAAATAATAGTGATATTGCAAATAATAGAGAAAATGATAGGAGAAAATATAGAGGAAAAACTCCATATAAGCCTGGGGGAAAATACCTTTCTAAGGGAAAAATCATAAAAAAATCACCTAAGAATAGCATAAAAATATAAGCTTTCTGAGTAAAAATGCACCATATAATTGACAAGACTTTTTAAAGATACACTATTTTCGACTTATCAGACTGATAAAGAAACACCCAAATTAGCTGTTTCTAGCATTCTCCTTATATTGCTGATTCTAGTGTAATTGGTTCAGTCTTTCCAGAGGGCAATTAGATGATGAATTAAAGATCAGAAGGGAAGCTTAGCCTTGGGACCTAGAGTCATGGTTGTAGCTGAAGATTGTTTTAATTGTGTATTTGTCTATGTATGTTGATGTGTTGATGCATTTATACTTATAAATTTTGTGTATTATTCAGAGTTTAGTCAAGTAAGCAAAAGTGAAAAGGAAGGAATTTAATAAAGAAAATTGAGGCTTATCAAACCACTACCTGTCAGAGAAACCACCTACATTCAGGAAGTAAAGAGACCACTACCTTGATTGTAAAACAAGGGAGTTCCTGCCATGGCTCAGAGGTAACGAACCTAACTAGTATTCATGAGGATGTAGGTTCGATCCCAGGCCTCGCTCAGTGGGTTTAGGATCCGGTGTTGCCGTGAACTGTGGTGAAGCTCACAGACATGGCTTGGATCCCATGTTGCTGTGGCTGTAGTGTAGGCCAGTAGCTACAGCTCCAATTCAACCCCTAGCCTGGGAACTTACATATGCCACAGGAGCAGCCGGAAGGAAAGAAAGAAAGAAAGAAAGAAAGAAAGAAAGAAAGAAAGAAAGAAAGAAAGAAAGAAAGAAAGAAAGAAAGAAAGAAAGAAAGAAAGAAAGAAAGAAAGAAAGAAAGAAAATAAAACAAAGGAGTCACAGAGGAATGCCTAGGACAGGTTACAAACCTCACATCCGCTCTGTCCCCACCTGTTGGTCCACTGTAGCTGGAGGAAGATAATGCCTTCTCTTTTGCTCTCCAAAATTTCTCTCTTGCTCTTTTCTCTTTTGTTTTTGCCTCTTACTGGCAGAATCTAACCTAGATTCTACTGGAAAGGGATATAGGGAAGAATGTTGAAGGGATGCCATTGATGCTGAACTGGCATATTTGGTCTGAGTTTTATGTTTTTTGTTTTTTTGTGGTTTGTTTTTTTGGTATGTGTTTGTGTGTCTGGGTGGTGTGTGTGTGTGTGTGTGTGTGTGTGTGTGTGTGTGTGTGTTAGAGACAGTAATTCTTTCAACACTCAACAACTATTTACAGAGCATTTGACATATGTCAAGCATTATGTTAGGCAGTAGAGATCCAGCAGTTAACAAGGGGGTCCAGGTGACAGAGACAAAAAATAAACAGGACAAATGTAACATACCCATTGTCTCTTGGTGTCCATATGTTCCAGGACCCAATGAGGATACCCAAATGCATGGGTGCTGAAGTCCCTTATATAAAATGTTCCAGTACAGACAGCATTCTAGTTCACTGTATAGTCAGCTGATAGGTAGCCATCAGTGCTAGAGAGAAAAATACTGGCGGCAAGGGGAGACTGAATGCTAGAGGGTCACACTTAGTGTGGTATGAAACCTTCACTGTGTTGGGGACATGGCTCAGATCGTCATTGTTGAAAAATGAGACACATGAACACATGGAGATCTCGACAAGGCTCTTTACTTCTGCAGAAGGGCACAGGTACTCCAAAAAGCACACACAGAATAAAGAACCCTCCCCTATTTACCCGTAATGCAGGTAATTTAACTGTCCCCTTCCCATAGGTCAAGTCAGGGCATACATTCTTCCTGGTTGGCTAATTTGAAACAAATTGTTACTGGGAGGGCGGGGGGTGTCGCAGGAAGGTGTTTCAGCCAAAACTGGAGCAAAATGGAGTAGCCAAGATTTCCTTTGATAGAAAAAAACATTATGTTACTTTCCACAGCTGAGAAAGGCAAATTTGAGTCCAGACCTAAAACTGGTAAGGAAGACAACCATTAGGATATCCTAGGATAGTGTTCTAGTCAAAGGGAATAGAAAGGTCCTGGTGTGTCCCATGGCACAGAAAGGAGGCCAGTGTGACTGGAGGTGAGCGAGGGGAAGAGCTGTAAAAGGAAAGCTCAGAGAGATTATGCAGTGAGTGGTAAGGAAGGCCATAGGGGTCATTGTAAGAATCTTGGGTTATAGCCTCAGTGGGAGGAAGCCAGTGGTCAGTTTGGGTCAGAGGAATAACATAATAAGATTTATACTCTCAAAGGATCACTGTGGTTTCTGGGTTTTAAATAAATGTAAGGGAGCAAGGTCAGAACCAGGGAGACATCTGATCTATTTTAATAATCCATATGTAGCATTTCTGGTGAAAATGGTAGGGAATTGTCAGGTTCTGGATACTTCTAAGTGGAGACCAGGATGATTCTAACACTTAATTGACACTGATCATTCTTGGGAATGAAAAACTGTAGGAGGAACAGTTTTGTGAAGGAACAGCTAGAGGTCAGTTTGGACATGTTAAATTTTAGATGCCAGTTAGACAGCCAGTGGCAATGGTGTAGCAATTATAGTTCAAGGGTAGTCAACATTGCCCTACATTCCCCTCAGCTTGACTAAACCTTAGACAGTTTTTCCTAACCTTTCCTTAGAGCATTTACTTTAGAAAACTTGCAATTGTAAATTCTTTCTCTGCTGCTTTGAGATGTAAATCTTCTCCCAGCCTCTTGCCAGTTTTACAACCCAAGAATGTCTTTCTCCTGGGAGCCATCTTTTTGAAATGTAATCATCAGGAAAGATGGCACTGGCATCTCCCCATCTCTGTGATGGGGTAGGAACTTAACTTTTTGAGGACCAATTAGCAAACACAGATGGTCTATTGCAATAGTCTTCAGTAAAGTCTGCCTTGTCTATTTAACTCTGCCTGGTGCTATTTTTTGCAGAAAGGTCTATGCTAGAAATCAACATTTGGAAGTCATCAGTGTATCCATATTAAGATTTATTTTTTCAAATTAAATCTCTCATAACCAGTATAAATATATCAACTTATTTTGCTTAAATGCTCTCCTATTAATACAAATGCATTGATTTACTGGGCAATCATTATAACACTGTAATTATTTAAAATATCTCTTATAAACTGCCTCAATTTCTAAGGAATTTTCCCTTATCCCTGCAACCCAAACATTGCATGTTACAGTTCTAACTTCACTGTAAGTCCTAGAGCACTCAAGACCCTTCTCAGGGATTTAAAGGATAAAAAAATGATTGATGTGTTGATGGCAGCTATGAAGCTTTGCATCTGCCAGCTTTCTTGGGACTCTCCTATTATCTACCCATCTTGCCTCTTTTTTCCTATCTTCACTCTCAAGATCCATTATTTTATCTTTTCAGATTCATGGTCTTCATATATCATCCTTGCATAAAGAGAGAGAGCTCCTTGTCCCAAAGAGTGGGGCCCAACAGGAGGCAGCAAGTGTTGGCTTGAGCCTGATGCCATAAGCTTTTTTTTTTTTTTTGTCTTTTTTTAAATTTTTTTTATTGTTATTTCCCAGATACAATTTTTTTTCTACTGTACAGCGTGGTGACCCAGTTACATATGCATGTATACATTACTTTTTCTCTCATTATCATGTTCCATCATAAGTGACTAGACATAGATCTCTGGGCAACACAGCAGGATCTCATTGCTAATCCATTCCAAAAGCAAGAGTTTGCATCTATTAACCCCAAGCTCCCAATTTGTCCCACTCACCCCTTCCCCCTTTTTGGCCTTGAGATGGTTCTCCTTTGGTTTTCTGTATAAAAGTTGAGAATAAAGGGTGTAGGCCTTAACAGATATTCCCAAGAGGCCAATATGCCAGCTTTTGCTTGAGGCAACTTGAGTTATTCTTGATTATAGGAAAAATAATTTTTAAAAAATGCAACACATGATTTTACCTAAGTTATTAGGAGTAGGTGTTGCAAAAACAGGCTTAAATACTGAGTTACAACTGATAATAAATAAAGGAGAAAATGTTGGGGTCCCTGTTGTGGCTCAGCAAACTGACTAGTATCTATGAAGATGCAGGTTCAATCCCTGGCCTCTCTGTTGGGGATATGGCTTGGATCGTCGATGTCAGAAAATGAGACACATGAACAAGGGGAGATCTCAATAAGGCTCTTTACTTCTGCAGAAGGGCACAGGTGCTCAAAAAGCACATGCTCTGAACAAAGGGCCCTGCCCTATTTATCCCTAATGCAGGTGATTTACCTGTCCCCTTCCCATTGGTCAGGTCAGGGTGCACATTCTTCCTGGTTGGCTAATTGAAAGAAATTGTTGCTGCAAAAAGAGGTAAAGAGGAAGGGAGTTTCAGGGGGCAGTTCAGCCAAAACCAGAGCAAAATGGAGTAACAAGATTTCCTTTGATAGAAAAGACATTATGTTACTTTCCACAATTTCCCCATTTCATTTTTTTAATCAAATATTCTTTTCTTCAAACTCTTTGATCATGGTTCGTCTCTCATGCTCTATTGTGTCCATCAGGAGTATATTGGCTTGGTGGGGAGGGTGTCCCAGTTGCTTTGTTAGGGCAGTCTCTATTAATCTTTGAATAAGTCCCCTGGCACAGGAATTATACAACATGTAACTAAGACAAGGACAATAACTATAGCAATTTGATGGGTAAAGATTGAATATTAGTCCCTTTTATTCTTTATTTTTTTTTTTAAGTTCTGTGAAGGGGTCATTAATACCAGAATTCTCTGAAAGATCATCTGCTGAGGTCATTAATTCACTTAGGGCCTTGGTGATGGTGCTGTCTGGGACAGTGCTGTTAGAAATGAATGTAGAACTGGATATCAATCATTACAGAGACTCCACTCTTTTCTGCTAGCACCATGTCTAAAGCAAGTCTATTTTCCCCTGCCATTTGACTAGTTGGCCCTAGCTGTTTAGCTATTCCTTTAATGGTATCTCTAGTGTAATTAATGAATCTTTGTTGATTGTAAAAGATGTAGTTTATCCAATTAACATTTTTGTATATGGTTGACTATCAAAAGAGAGCAGATTCAAACCTGGCAGCTACCTGATTTCTTGTCTTAAATTTGTTTGGATCACCTATTGTGTCAATATAGACCTGGGGGTCAAAGGACCACCCTGCCCCCCCCCCACCATGGGGGTGATGTCTCATTTCCTCAGGACTGGCTGAGTTTGAGATTGAGGCCTAAATGCCTGGGTGAAAGGGATGGCCAATTACACCAAGGTACAGGTGTCACTTTGATTTTCCGGAAGGATGCCCATTAGTGGACTCCCACAATACCACCAGACATCTGACTGATGCACTTGGAACTGGGATTTATTGTGGGGGTGATGTAGGACCAGCTCTCACTGCACCTGGTCAGGTTGCCTAAGAAAGTCACCTTTGCCTCTTGTCATTTTACACATAAGGAGAAGTTGATGTTTTCATTGAGCTGCTGAACAGTTCTCAGGGGCTGATGCACAGAACTTTTGACCTCAGGGAATAGCATTGACAAAATCTGACTGGACTCATTATTTCATCTGTTTTTTCCTGGAAGAGGGCCGTCACACATTCAGGACCCTGTGGGTCTGATGACCATCCCAGAGGAAAGGGAACCACTTGGACCTCCGATCTCCCTGTGGCACAAGCATAACAGCTGCCTTTGTGTAGTGTGTCCACAGAATATTTTATCCATTTTAACCAGGCTTTTGTCTCCATATCCTGTTTTTATACTCACAGTCAGCCTTCCTCCAAAGGTGAGTTTTCTGTTTCCTTCAATTAATAGGACAGTGGTGGCTACTGATTTTATGTATTCAGCCATCCTCTGGTGACAGGGTCCAGGAGGCAGGAAAGGAAAGCCACCAGCTGGTGGCTTCCCCCATGTTTCTGTGTGAGGACCCCTAGAGCCATCCCCAGCCCATGCTCACAAATAAATGAAATGGTTTTTCAAAATGATGGTAGAGCCACAAGAGGGGCAGCTATCAGTGCCTCTCTTAAATCCCTAAATTGTTGTACCTCCTCCTGGCTCCATAGTAAGAGATCAGGGTCTCCTCTACCAGCTTGGAAATAGTCCTTTTATATCATGTCCTTTTTAGTATACATGGTCCCCTTGTTGCAGGTTTTGGGGCATCTGATTTTTATCCAAAAATAGATTACTGAGATAAACTTTAGAAACAAGCTTAGAATGTTCTTTTATAAACTCAGTTAAACTTTGCAGCAATATAACATAATAGCAAAGAACTATCTAGGAAGTAAGTCTTAGTGATACTGACCACAATTAAAAGAATGAGATTAACAGATTTAGCAGGTTTTCATTGAAACGTCTCTTTCTCTCTAAAATTACTCTCATTTTAATCAAATATTAGCCAAACCAAGGCTAATTTATTTGCCAATTAAGTCTGGTGTCAACAACCTTGGCCTGATGATTTACATGAATAAAATTGACCATATAGATTTTTTTTAATTGGCTTTGTTAGAACTTTATGAGGAATCTTAGACCAAGCTTTTAAAAGGCACCTTAGGGCTAGGAAAGTCATGCCAAGGGTTTGTCTTAAAGATTTTTATCTTATAGATCTCAGTGAATTCCTCCCCTTTTAAAAACCCAGATACCTTGAGGTTTTTACAGGCTACATACAAGGTGGCCTTCCTAATTATTTGATTAAGCTTCTGAAACCTGAGAGTTTCCATTCTCTGAAGAAATCAGGTAGAGAAGAGAGAAATGTTTCAGTTCCACTTAAAAAGGTATAATTTACCAAATTGCTTGTTGGAGAGAATTTCTTTATACCTGGAAAACACAGATTAAAAGCCAGCATTATTTTAAATAGAAACCATAAAATTATAACCATATTCACCAGTTTACACAGACCAATGCAACCAATCCTTTTTAACTGTTTATGAAATCATCAATTTCCCTTTTAGAATTTTGTTTTCAAATTTCTTATTTGGCTCATCATTAAGGTCTGGAAGTCAGAAACTTGTATTTCTTTCCTTTTTATTTTTTTTTAATTTTTTTTGGTCTTTTCTAGGGGTGCTCCCACAGCATATGGAGGTTCCCAGGCTAGAGGTCTAATCAGAGCTGTAGCTGCAGACCTACTCCACAGCCACAGCAACACATGATCCTAAACCCACTGAGCAAGCCAGGGATTGAACCCACAACCTCATGGTTCCTAGTTGGATTCGTTAAACACTGAGCCATGACGGGAACTCCAGAAACTTGTATTTCTTAAAAAGAAAGTTTTTTTCTATAGATCTTCTAGTAAAGGAAACAGTTTTGCAAAGGTATTGGAGTAAGCCATTAACAGTGACAAAAGACTTAAAGCACATTTTAAATCTGATTGCAACACAAATTGATAATGAAACTTGGTAGCTGTTGTGACATACGAATTTGAAATAAATAGAGAAAAAACAAATTATAACATAGTATCATATATATCCAAATTTCAGAAACTGTAAAAGTTCTAGAATATCTATATTAAAAACATCTATTTATCTATACAATCTGAGGTTTATCACTCATTTGATAATACTCTCTATGTATTTTAACATTCCAAATAATTCTAGTAAATTTATCTTTTTTTTTTTTTCAAATGCCTCAAGGATCTCTTGAAGCATTTTAAAGTTAGCTGGGGCTGAGTTAAAAGCAATTTAATTAGAATTTGATAGTGTTTATAAATTTTTTTTAATTTGGTCAGATAGAATCATAGGTCACTGTGGATAATACTTCTTTCTTAACCAAAGTTACAAGTGATCTCAAAAGCAAATACAGCAGATTGCTTAAAAGAACATTATATAATCTATTATCAAAGTAGCATTCCAAGGAAACTGTTTTCTTAACAAAGAAAAGCCAAGCTCAAGTTTTGTACCAGCTTATTTTAAAATTAATTTACTCAAACTTATTTTAAACTGAGTTCTGACAATATATAACACTTCTCACAATGTCTGCTTCCCACAAAACTTCCAGCACTTTCTGTATCCATTAGTTTGTCCCCCATGTTCATTTTAAAACAAACTAGAAGACATAATTACTCTTCTTTTCCCTTGATAAAATAGAATTCCTCATTCCTTCTCATATATACCTTTTATGTCTCCCTTAGTAAGTTCTCTAATAGTTTATCTTTCCTATATATATATATATATATATATAAATCTTTCCTATATATATATATATATATATATTATATATATAATATATCTTTCCAATATATATATATTATATATATATAATATACATTTATTTATTTTTACTTATTATTTTATTTTTTGAGGGCCGCACCTGCCGCACATGGAGGTTCCAGGCCAGGGGTCCAATTGGAGCTGCAGCCACTGGCCTACACCACAGCCACAGCAATGCAGGATCTGAGCTGCTTCTGCAGCGTACACCACAGCTCCCAGCAACACCAGATCCTTAACCCACTGAGCAAGGCTAGGGATCGAACCCGCAACCCCCTGATTCCCAGTTGGATTAGCTTCCACTGCTCCATGACAGGAACTCCTGACATCGTTTTAACTCTCGCCTGAGTCTGCAATAAGGCCCTGCCATATCCTTTGGTTTTGTTGAGGCAGTGGGCTTTGATCCCGTGGGCCAGGGCAGCATGCTTTTGCTTGTGTCCTAACCCTCCTGTTCTGACTCTGAGAGCAGTGGCAGTGTGCTTGTGCCTGTGTGGGGCTCTGCCTCCTCCCCCTCCTATGTTAACTCCATGAGCAGCTGCAGTTCTCTTGTGCCTGGGTGGTGGGCTCTGCATTCCTCCCCCTCCTGTGCTCCCCCAGCATCAATAGTGGTGGCGGCTGTGGCTGGAGGGGGGCCAGCACCATTTTGGGGACAGCAAGCCAAAGGGGTGTCATGGAGGGGAGGAGGTCCCAGAATGTTCTTGGGTTTCTTTCTCATTTCCCTTTTGGTCCTGTGCTCTGAAGGGAAATAAGACTATTGGTCCCAGCCACCAACAGAGAGCATAATAAATTTCCTCCTGAGACCCCAGTGACTTGTTCTGAGTAAACTGAATGAGCAGCTGACAGACCCAATCCTTGTCTGATCCAAACTTTGGCCAGAAGACAGATGGGGTGAGAATAGGTGTCTGCGTCCAGGTAAAACAACAATATTTAATCATTCTTCCCTTCTTTTTGTCTTTCGTCCATGGATTGTCGCCCCACTACTTTAATATCAATCCCAAAGGATGGTCTGGAGGAATTTGGTCCCCTCCCCTATTTGATCCTCCAAGTGGAAGTACAGGTCAGGAAGACTTACGTCCCATTTCCCAGGATCATGTTCTGATCCTCCGATTTCACCCAAAATCAGGTGTTCTCACCCAAGACCTTTTGAGGGTTGTGCTCTGATTTTATGATTTCTCCCCAAATTTCCTGTCTCACCGGAAACCACTGGTCTCACACAAGACCCTTTGAGGCTTACCGACCCCCATCCCTGACCACCAAGTAGATATTTGATCGAAACTGTGATCTTTCCTACCTTGGTCTGTTAACGGAAGTTGCCTGGTTGTTGCACAATTTCCTGCATTGTCGAGAACCCTCCATGGGTTTGCTTCCACAGGCACAGACTTCTCAATTTAGGACCACCACAACAGGCTGTGGGATGCATCTCCCCTCCTCAAGAATCCATGCTCCAGTGGACCCCAAATCCCAGATGAGCCCACAAATTTATTGAGGACATGGATTGAATCATCAGTGTTGAAAAATAAGACACGTGAACATGGGGAGATCTCGACAAGGCTCTTTACTTTTGCAGAAGGGCTTGGGTGCTCAAAAAGCCATGCTCTGAACAAAGAACCCTCCCCTATTTATCCCTCATGCAGGTGATTTACTTGTCCATTTCACATTGGTCAGGTCAGGGTGCACATTCTTCCCAGTTGGCTAATTGAAAGAAATTGTTGCTGGGAAAAGAGGTAAAGAGGAAGCGGTCACAGGGGGCAGTTCAGCTGAAACCAGAGCAAAATGGAGTAACCAAGATTTCCTTTGATAGAAAAGACATTATGTTACTTTCCACATTTCTCAGTGAGTTAAGGATCTGGCATTTCCAGGAGCTGTGGTATAGGCCATAGACACACCTCAGATCCCATGTTGCCATGGCTGTGGTGTAGGCTGGCAACTCAGCTCCAACTTGACCCCTAGCCAAGGAACCTCCATAGGCTGCAGGTGCAACCTTAAAAAACAAAACAAATCAAAACAAAACAAAAGGAGACATGCATAAATAAAAGAATGAAGATATCATCACAATTTGCAAAAGTAGGAAAATGGCGTAATGGTCAAAAGAATGTTAGAAGCAATGACAAAATATATTTTCATGAACACTCACTTGCTAAAGTAAGATTACTATCAGGGCCAGACAATCACATATTTAGGCCTCAGGCCTGTGAGCGCATGTTAATTTGAACAGCTGTTAAAAAGAAGTTCAGTGCTATTTGACAGATGGAGAAAATGGTATTCACTAATGGCCTAAGTTGCTTTGACACTAACTGATTTCCCTATTGTTAAAACTTACTTGCAGTATCAATTGCAAATAAGCTTTGACAATTTGAACCTATTCTTCAGTGCCTTTATCTTAAGGAAGAACTTAAATCTAAGATCCTCATTTGAAAGAATAGAATCATTATTGTAACTAACTTTCCCTAATTCTCTTTCAAAGGAGAACTGAGAATTGGGGAATATATATAAATATATATGTAAAACGTTTCAGATTTTTAATCACCTTTGTTTATGATTTTCATTATTTGAAGCCTATCTCCACTACCTTTGGAAATAAAGGCAATGATTACATTTTATTCACAAGAAGGGATTTGCAAGACTTATAATGTGGGAAGAAACAGCTGTTTCTCTTTACTATAACATTTGCTTTCTTTCATTGCATAGGAAGTCAGCTGGGAGATGCTACTAAATGTTGGATTGAATGAAGCACAAATTTAATGTGTTTGTTATTATTTGGGTATAATTTTTCCCTAATCATTATTATAGAAGATAGTTAAATGTCCTTAAAATAATTTCTCACCAGGACAAAGAAGACAGAAAACAAAACAGAAGTACAGGCCATTCAGTTGGAATATATACATAAAATGTATGAGAATTAATAACAATTGAAAACACTGCATTTCCACAGTAGATTTTAGGAAAGCTCACAAAGTGGGATCTGGGGAGTAAATCTCTTTCTCTCTCTTTCAAAATAATAGATCAGAATATTTCAGATCCTCGGTTGTTCTAAGATAACTTTTTCTAATAAATAATATTATTCAGATTAACAAGATTCAGATTTGTTTTTGCAACATTATAGTAAATGAGCAACTGGAGTTCAGGGATAGTATTTTATTGCTGTTTTTTATGGTTGCACTTAGGAAAATGTGATTTCCCCCTCACTTTCTTTAGTCAAGCATTATTTTGTCTGTGTTGAACTCAGTCTTTCCTTTCATTTTCATCAGCCCATTGGTCTTTGTACTGTAAAACCACCACATTCCTTTGCAATTCTTTAATTATCTTCCCTCTTTTTTTCTCTATAACATTTGGGTGTTTTATATAATATCTGATAAGAGGAACAATGTTAATTCTTTCCACACTTTTAATATTTTAACGGTCCTGCATATCCGTATTTAATTACCATGCTTAAGGAAAATAAAACTAATAATTATGACCATTCACTCAGTGGCAAATACTTTCTCATACACCCACTAAATGACAAGCTAATTTTCTGCAGACACTGTCTTAAGTATCTGCATATATTTGATGCTTAGCTTAGGACCTGCATTAGTCAAAGTCCTCCAGGGAAACGGAAACAGTAGAATATCTTTTATACTGAAAGAGATTTATTTGAAGTAATTGACTACCATGATTATGGAGATGGGTAAATCTCATGATCTGCAGGGTGAGTTGGAGGTTCAGGAGAGCCAATGGCTTAGTTTCAGTCTGGGCAGGAGAGCCAAATACTGGCAGGCCTGGAACCTAAAAAGAGCTAATGTTTCGGTTAAATTAACCATCATGTAACAGAAAAATCCTGAATCCTTATTGGATCTCTTCCTTGAGCTCAAAAACCATGGTGCACTGTTGCCTGTGCTTAGTCCTGCTGGCTCTGCATTTTTGTGAAAGAATGTTGCCTATAACCTGAAATATACATAGTAGCTTTTTCTGAAGGCTCTGCCTCCCAGGCATGAACTTTAAAGCCATAACAATTTTTCATTCACACAGAGATAAAAAGTTGCAGAATAGAAAATAACATTTGTCTTGGAGATTTACAGAGTCATGCTGGTTATAATGAACAAAGGATTGCCACATGTCCACTGAGGCCTCTGCAGCACCAAGAAGTCCGCAACAGGCATTTACCTCACCCCTGCCCCCATGCCTTTTATTATAAAAGAACCCTGAATTCTAACTTGGATAAGATGGTTCTTTGGGACACTAGTTCAACATCTTCTTGGTCTACTGGCTTTCCAAGTAAAGTCCATATTTCTTGCCTCAACACCTTGTCTCATGATTTATTGGTATACTGGGTGGCAAGCAGTACGAGCTTGAACTCAGTAAAAATCACAAGGTCACTGCTCAAAAAAATATTTGTAATTTATTAAGTTTTCCATTTATTTTTCAGAATAGTTCTGTAGGTTATTTTCGTCTTCATTTTTAGGAAGAAACTTGTGCTCAAAATACTAATGCAGGTGGTTCAAGGCTTAAAACTCAAGTCAATTTAGGTGAATAATATCTAACTAAAACAATATTGTTCCAACTCTCCCATCTTCTTAGAATATGTTTCAATGAAAAAGTTTTTGAGATGAGAACATAGAATAGACAACTAGCTAGATGAATTTAAATAAATTAGAAAAATGTTAAAATAAGATTTTGCCTCAGTTCAACTACTAACCCAAGTTTTTTTTTTTTTTTTCTTTTTATCAAGATTCACCAAGAGGAGATTATATCACACATTTCAAAAAGTTCTTTAAGGGAGTTCTGCTATAAAACTGTGGGTTAAGGATCTGTCATTGTCACTGTGAGCTTGGGTTGCTGCTGTGGGTTCAGTCCCTGGCCTGGCCACAGGCCATGGGCATGGCTCCCAGAAATAAATAAAGAAATCTAACCGAGTGGATCTTAAAAAAAAAAAATTCTTTAAAAATGAACCTATGGAGTTCCTGTCATGGCTCAGGGGTTAACAAACTTGACTAGCATCCTTGAGGATGTGGGTTCCATCCCTGGACTCACTCAGTGGGTAAAGGATCTGGCATTGCAGTGAGCTATGGTGTAGGTCACAAACACAGCTCAGATCTGGCATTGCTGTGGCTGTGGTGTAGGCCAGCAGCTGCAATTTCAGTTGGACCCCTAGCCTGGAACCTCCACATGCCATGGGTGCAGCCCTAAAAAGACAAAAATATGTAAATAAATAAAATGAGAATGAGTCTATGTTTTATTTATGGTTTCCTTTGCTGTGCAAAAGCCTAAGTTTAACTGGGCTCCATTTGTTTATTTTTATTTTTATTTTGATTACTCTAGGAAGTAGATCTGAAAAGATATTTCTGTAGTTTATGTCAGAGAGTGTTTAGCCTATGTTTTCCTCTCCAAATTTTGTGGTACCCAGTCTTATATTTAGGTATTTAATCAATCTTGAGTTTATTTTTCTATATGATATTGGAGGGTGTTCTAATTTCATTCTCAAAAGACAACACACAGAATGAGGGAAAATATTTCCCCCACTGACAAGGGATTAATCTTCAAAATACACAAATACCTCCTGTAGTTCAATATAAAAAAAAAAAAACAAGCAATCAAATCAAAAAATGGGCAGAATATCTAAATGTACATTTCTCCAAAGAAGACAGTAAAAAAAAAAAAAGTGAAAATATGCTCAATAACACTAATTACCAGAGAAATACAAATCAAACTACTATGAGGTACCACCTTACACCAGGCAGAATGGCTATCATCAAAAAGTCTACAAACAATAAATATTGCTAAGGGTGCAGAGAAAAGGGAATCCTCTTCCACTATTGATGGGAATGTAAATTGGTACAACCACTATGGAAAACAGCATGGAGGTTTCTCAAAAAATTAAAAATAGAACTGCCATATGAGCTAGTAACCCCACTTCTGGGCATCTATCCAGAGAAAAGCATAATTCAAAAAATACATGCACACCAATGTTCATTGGAGCCCTATTTGCAACAGCCAAGATATGGAAGCAACCAGAGTGCCCATTGACAGAGAATGGATAAAGAAGGTGTTGTGCATACCTGTAATGGAATATTACTGAGACCTAAAATAGAATGAAATAATGCCATTTGCAGCAACATGGATGGACCCAGAGATTATCATACCAAATGAAGTTAGTCAGACCATGAAAGACAAACATTATATTGTATCATTTACATGTGAAATTAAAAAAAGGATATAATTGAACTTATTTGCACAACAGAAACAGATTCACAGACTTTGAAAAACTCATGGTTACCAAAGGGGATTGTGGGGAACAGAAGGGATGGACTGGGGATTTGGAGTCATATGTGCACACTGAGGTATATGGAATGATTGGCCAACTGGGTCCTGCTGTGTAGCACAGAGAACTCTACCCAGTATTCCGTGATAATCTATGTGGGAAAAGAATCTGAAAGAGAATGGTTGTGTACATGTATATAACTGCATCATTTTTTTGTGCAGCAGAAATCACCACACCATTTTAAATCAACTATACTTCAACAATATAAAACTTTTAAAAAGTCAGAAGTTCCCATTGTGGCTCAGTGGTAATGAGTACAACATGTATCCATGAAGTTGCATGTTTGATCCCTGGTCTCTCTCAGTGGGTTAAGGATCTGGCATTGCCTGAGCTGTGATGTAGGTTACAGACACTGCTTGGATCCCAACATTGCTGCGGCTGTGGTGTAGGCCAGCAGCTGTAAACTCCAATTCACCCCCTAGCCAGGGAAATTCCATATATTGCAGGTATGGCCCTAAAAAGCAAAAAGGAAATAAGAGTCTGTGTTTAATAAAGTATTAGTACATCTGATCCTACTTTTTAAAATAAAACAATTTAAAATGTTGAATAAATTATACTTTTAGGATTTTTTTTTTTTAATTTTGGCCATGCCACAGTGTGCAAAATTTCCCTGGCTAGGGATCAAACCTTCCCCACAGCAGCAACCCAAGCCACAGCAGTGACAATGCTGGATCCTTAATCTGATGAGCCATTACAGAACTCCCTGAAAATATTCTTAAAAGAATATAGGAACTAGTAGTAAAAAGGAACAATCATGTTACAATCATGTTCCTTTTTACTAGTTTTACAATAATGTCACAATAATGTTTCTTTTTATTAGATTGTAAATTTAAAGGTTAAGAGAAGGTTGAGCAGCAGAAGATGAAACTCAAGTCTAAGAAGAGAAACTTCCACCATGAAAATGAGGCACTAGAGTCCTACTCCCTCTGTGAACCCAGGGTAAAGTGCCTTGGTGACTAGCAGAGGGCATTATCCTTGGGAAATTATAAGCAGAAGTCATCCCCCATGCAGATTTCCATCCAAATTGACTTTACTCATGTGGTCCAAAAAACTCCCAACCATGGACACCAAATGTCTAGATTAGTAATGTTCCAAGTATTAGGCTAAAAACAAGCAAGCCCTTTCTGGAAAAATGCACCTTAAACAGATTTCAAAATTTTCTCAGATAAACAGATAATTTCTGAGGAAAATGAGCCCTTCAGATTAAAGAGAACCACTGAACACACAAGGAAAGAAAACACCATATGCAAGTATCAATATAAAATCCTGAAACGTGTACTGAGAATTGAGATATTAGAATTCATAGATGAAGACTACTAAATAGCCCTGTTTTATATGTTCAAAGTGAATTATAAACAAATTTGAAAGAGCTGCAGGAACAGCAAATTACAAATGATTACCAAGCAGACTTGGAAAAAAAATAGAATTTCTAGAATTAAAAACATATTTATTTGATGAATAGACTTCCAACTATGATGAAGTAGTTTGTGATAGAACAATGATGCAATTAAGAATGAATAGATACATCTGGATAAAATGTGAACATCTGTATAAAAGCACTAGGGAGTTGCTGATATTACCAGAATGCAAGGGGACAAGATTCCAGAGAGTATAGAAAACAATGTCTGGCAGCTGATGTGCTACTGGAGCCACTTGCTGATGTGGCATGGGAAGGAGAAACAAAGAATTGGAGTGGGGGAATGAATTTTAGCTGAAAAACCAGCAGAGTGTTTTGGCAGTCTCACAGGGTAGAAGAGAAGAACTATGACATTTGAGGAGCCATGATCCCCTCAAATAAGAAGAGACAGAACTAAACCTAAAACAATTTTTCTCTCCAGAGAAAAATCTGTAGAATCCTGAAGCACCACAAAATGGTAGACTCAGAAGTCAGCATTCTTTGGATTTCCTCTAGGAGCAGACCCTGAGACCGAGATTTTTGAGTGTAAAAGTAATTTGTTTGGGAGATAGTCTCAGAAAACACTGGCAGAGCAGAGAAAAAGAAGGAAGATGAGGGAGGAAATAAAGAATGATGCATTTTTTCAAACAAGTCCATTTACTACTACTGGTAACCGGAGCTTAATCTAACCAGTGAACTTTAAGATATTGTGTAAAATATGAACTTTAGAGCTACCCCACCCAAGGGATGAGGGAAGGAGAATGTTTATGTAGCAACTCCTGCCAGTTACTGGCTAAAGGATCCTTCTAGAGGATGTTAATCCCATGCTGCCATGGCCTGCTGTGTGCACTGATAAAGCAGAACTGGTGAGCAGAGAAAGCCCTAAGGAGAAGACAGGCAGGTACTGATATTTGGAGGTTGGATTAGTGTACATTGAAATGGTTAGGGTTGGTGAGACATGAGCAGGGCACAACTTCTGCTCCATAAAATACCTTTCACTGCTAAGGTCCACACATGCCTTTTGTGAGATCCACTCTGTTCCATGACATGGTTCTGATTTCTAAAAAGGAAATCTTATAAAAGGAGAACAGATGAGCCGCAGTTCCCACAGCTGTAGATGGTCTTGAGGCAATACTGAAATGTTTGCCTATTTTCTTTCCTGCCTATGAGAGGTTTCACACACCCTTGGCCAGCTCATGTGCTAGTCTTGGTTACTTGCCCGAAGGGATAACAGAGACTTTTGGTCTTGGTGTGTCTGGGTCTCTGGCCACTGTGCACTTGTTAAGCTACATTTACTTCAGTTTCCTGTTCCTGGATATCAGTGATGACTGAAGCATCAAGAGACACCCAAGTAAATCTCCTGAGTTTCAGTCTTACTGCAGCTGAACAAAGGTTTGGCTGCTCACTGCTCATCAGCTAATTAATTGAGGACCAAGTGTTGGTAGAAATGAAAGATGCTTTATTCAGAAAGCCAGCAATCTGGGGGAGAAGATGGACTTGTGTCCAGAAACCAACTCCAAAGATTCTACTCAGCCACCACAGTTTTTAGACAGAAAAGGAGGAAAAAAATCCATTAATCACTAAGGCAGGAGGTCTCAATGAAAATTATGCTGATGACCTCATCTTTCCATTTCATGCAGACCTGCTGACCTCTCTTCCTTGCTCACATGGTCTGCCTCCTGGATATTCTCTTGCCTGAGAAATCCATCTGCACCTATGGTGTTCAACAGCAAATTTACTAAGAGAAAGCAATGTGTAGAGAGGGTCAATCGTGTTTTAACTATTTATCTCTTAATGTTTATTCTTTATAATCCATGAAAAGAATCAACAGTTTAGGCATTTTGTATATTTAGTAAAACAAAAATTAGAAGCTAGTTTAAATATTGTCTGGTGATCTTATCTTAATGATCAGGGTGTAAGGAAAATAGTGATGAACGAACAGGAAAGGGGCAAAGGAGCTGCTTTCAATATTCTTTTCTGCTGTTGTAACCACACAGGACTCTGCAGTGCCTTCCCAGGTACAAAAATTTTTCCATGTTCCCTGTTTCTTTGCTCATAAAAAAAGACTTCTAGATCTTTCCTGAGTGAAGAGCAGATTCAAGCAGTTACTAACTAGAAAAGTGATGGAACACAAAAACAAAAGAAAAGCAAGTCTGACATAATATGTCCCATGATCGTTAGCTTAAAATAATGTCATGATTTATGACCCAAAGCTGTCGAGATAATGTCCTGTGGCTTCAACCAGCTGGCCCCAAGTAGACTTAAAATTGATGACATTGGGAGGGTCAGTTAAGAACTTAAACCCTTGAACCATCATAAATGCTCTAAGTAAATAATAAAAGGTCTCTTTCTCTCTCCTAGAAAGAAGTTAAGGGATCATAAGACCATGATTTACTAGTTTTCTTTGCAGGATCACATAGATCAATCACAATCACTGATAACAAATTAACTCATAAGTTGAAGCCAGGAAGTCTGCAACCAAAGTCTAATCAGGAAGCTGAAATCAGATAGACCTCCTCTCCTTGACCCTTTTTTCCTTCAAAATCCTTGCATCCCGATACAGCCAGCAAGATATATAGGAGACAAGCCCATATCCCCCCTCTTCCAGTTTGGCACCTCCTCAGCTAACAGAACTTTCTTCGCTCCAAATTCCAATGATTCAGTTTCTTTGGCCTCACATGTGCATTGGGCACATGAACTTGGGTTCAATAACTGTTTCTATTACTGAGTCCAAGCTCATACTGTTCCCCACACAACAGGCCAATAAATTGAGAGATGAGGTGTTAGGGCAAGGACTCATGACTTTATTCAGAAAGTCAGCAGACTGATAAAATGGTGAATTAGTACCTCAAATAATTAGTACCTCATACCTAAGGGAAGTTCCTAGGTTAGGGGTCAAATCAGAGCTACAGCTACCGCCTTATACCACAGCCACAGCAACAGGGGATCCAAGCCATGTCTGGGATCTACACCACAGCACATGGCAAAGCTGGATCTCCAACCCACTGAGTGAGGCCAGGGATTGAACCTGCATCCTCATGGGTACTAGTCAGATTCACTTCCACTGCACCACAACAGGAACTCCAGAATTCAGGCTTCTTTTATACTAAAAGAGGAGGGCATGTGGCTGGTTGTTGCAGACATCGTGGCATGGTTGGGACCTCAGAGGGGATATGATAATACTTTTGTTCTTACAGTGGTCCATGTAGGTCTTGTCACTCACTATGTTCCTGAAAACCTCCAGCAAGAGGAATGTTATTTTCCATTCTGCAACTTTTTAGCTCTATGTGAATAAAGAAGTACTGTATCTTTAAAGTCAAGCCTGAGAGGCAGAGGCTTGAGAAAGGACTACTTTGTATATTTCAGGCTAGAGGCAACATTCTTTCACAAAGGTGCAGAGCCAGCAGAACTAAGCACAGCAAACTGAGCACAAAGGTTAGAGCTAAAGGAATAGATCCAACAAGGAGTCAGGTTTGTTCCTCTTGTTACCTTACTGTGAGGTGTCAGCCTTATCTCCTATCGTTAGGTCAATTACTTCTACTAATATAGCCACTCCAATATTTTATTGACAACATATTGGACTATAGAACCCCTAATAAGCAAATGGCAGGTATAATGTTAGGTCTGGTGAAATCCTTACTATGGTCCTTGTAGTTACTGCAGGAATCATTGCCACTAATGAACCTATAGTAGTGATGACAAATTTGAGATCATTTAAAAATCAAAACAGAGTAACTATCATTCAGGCATCCAAACTGGAGCCAGGTGGCCATTGTAGATATAGTTTCAGACACATTCTTACATTACCAAGAACTTGAATTTTCTCTGAACTATATAAAACTCAAGGATGCAATCATACATTTTCAAAACAAATCTGCTAGTAGCTGCTAGCTGCAACTTTGTTTTCAAAGCCTCCCCAACATTTGCAACTATGCAATTATTTCAGACCTTAACTGATATTTGCTTAACAAGCATCCTTACTTCTTGCCAGTTTCAATTGAAATTCTTGACAATTTATGTACTTTTGAGGTTTTTTTCCTTTATAAGCATCCCCCATTTTGTAGCCCAATGGAGCACAATTCAAGTACTTCTTGGATCTGTGTCTCTTGGGCTACAATCCTAACAAATATTAAATAACCTTCCCCCTTTTTTTCTTCAATAACTTCTCTGTTCTTGAAATTCTTGTTTAAAAGTAATGAGGAGAGGATGAAAATTTGTTGTCAAAAAGGTCCCTGAGAGTGATGATGAGAGGGGCCACTCCTACTTCCAAACCTGGAGTTCTCTACCTCTCAGAGCACACAGCACACAACAGCTGTCAACTCAAATATCAAGTCTTGAAGAACAGCACTCCAGCCCCACGTGGTGTTGTATTTGAGCACATAAGTGTGCATTTAAGAGTTCTTCCCAATTTTCTATCAGGCTTGGAAGCTTAGGGTGCTAAAGTATATGGCAGGACTAATGGATGACATGGTTGTATGCCCACTGCTATCTTTCTTTGCTATTAAGCAGGTCAGTTGCCCATGGTGATATTATGTGAGATCCTGTGTCAGTAAAATATATATTATCTGAGTCTTTGAATTGCAGGTTAAGGCTTCGCAGATAGGAATGGAAAATTTATCCCCAGGATATGTACCACTTTTAGTAAGGATAAATTGCTGTCACCTCTGGTTTGGAAGTGTTTCATTGCAATCAGATTGAAACCAAATTACTGTTTGATCGCTCTTCCTTGGATGGTATAATACAATGAGTTCAAACTCAATCAGCTCAATCAATCTCTATGAGAGGGATCCCAATCTGTTGGGCCCATGAATAAATTATAGCCTAGAGAATAGAGCTACTCCATTCCTGGACTCACTGTGCAATTACTAGGGTGAGTAATATCCATCTGATTGTTTGATGCCCATACCCAAAGTGCATCTTTGATAGGTACTTACATAAGACACAAAGATTCAGTTTGGGCCCATTTCTATGCATGCTTCTTCCCCTGAATCCTCTCTGAATTTCAATCCTGTTCTTTCTAAGTCCTTACCTAACCAGTCAAGCCACTTACTATTGCCAAGGAGTCCATGCATATACTCTCTTCAGTCCACCTTTCTCTAATTTAGTTAAAGCCTAAGTCTATTTCTTGGAGCTCTACCCACTGGGAGGATCTCGCTCCCTCACCATCATCTTTCTACCTTAGGCAGCATTGCAGTGGCAGTCCATTTTTAACCCACACTGACTCCCATGCTCTTAAATCCATGAACAAGACCTGGGGTTTTCCTATCTCCATCAAATCAAGTAGTATGTCAGTATAGGAGCAACAAATAGCAATGATGACTGAAACAAAAATTCTCAAATCAGTGAAAAAGAGCAACTTACAATCCAAGAATCTCAGTGGAGCCCAAAAAGGATAAATATAAAGAAAGAGCACATTATAGTCAGATTTCTGAAAAGGGAAGATAAAGTCTTTAAAGAAACTAGAATAGAGTTTGGAGGGGGTATACATACAGAGGAACAATGATAATCATGATGTCTATTTTCTCATTATAAACAATGGAGGTCAGAAAACAATGGAAAGATACATTTAAAGTAGTTGAAAGAATGTTGGGTGATAGATGGCTGTCCTTTCTTTATCACCCCTTCAAGGAGAGATGGAATTTATCTCAATTACCCTTGAAGCTGTGCTGGCTCTGGGAGTGCTTAGCCAATATTAATGCCCGAAGTGACACTGTGCCAGTTCTGGGTCTGAACTTTAAGAGGATTGGTAGTTTCTGCCTCCTCTTTCCTGGAACAGTTGATCTCCGTCAGAACCTGGCTTCCATGCAGTGAGAAACCCAAGTTGAAAGGGTGCTTCTGCGTAAGCACTCTAATCAGCAACCCCCACTGAGCTCCCAGCCCAAAGCCAGCATCAGCTGCCAAACATGTAAGTGAGTAATCTTGGACTTCTCAATCCTCTCATGAACCCAGACTAATGTATCTCTGGCTAAAGGAGTAGAAGATCCCTTAGATGATCCCAGTCAACTCGTAAAATCATAAAAGGTAATAAAATGCTTTTTGAAAAAGGTCTTAAGTTTCATGATTGTTTCTTACACAGTGTCAAATAAAAAGCAAATAAGGACTTAAAAGGGAGACACTTTATTCAAAAGGATTATTGCAAGGAGAGGGTGGAAGAGCCTATTGTAATAGTGAGAACACTTTGTCCAGAAGATCTGTAAGCATTTCAAGGGTTAGGTAAAAAGGAGTTTTCTTTTATAGACAGGAGCAAACAGGTTAGAAATAACAAGATGTAGGGACTTTGTATAGAAGTATGGCATGATCAGATAGTATATCAGAATATGTTTTACTCTGAAGCCAGCCTGTTTCCCAAGATCTGAACAAGAGACAATAGGCTGGTGCAGGGACCTGGGGGGAAGGAGAGATGCTTACATTTTTTATATGACTGATCAGTGAGGAAAAGCAAAAAGTAGGAATTTGGGAGGATCTATGACTGGCCTTGCCAAAGGTAAAAGGAGGGGGGTGTTCAGAAGTCTTATCTGGGTCATATGAGAAGGAATATTCTGGGCAGTAAGCCATTTTCCTTAACACAAAACAATGGGGAGACTCCTTTAACCTCTGTTTTCCAGAAGTAGATGATAAGGTAAAATTCAACATTCTCAGTAGCAATGTTTTTTTTTTTGTTTGTTTTGTTTTTTTTTTTGTCTTTTGTCTTTTTGTCTGTTGTTGTTGTTGTTGCTGTTGTTGCTATTTCTTGGGCCGCTCCCGCGGCATATGGAGGTTCCCAGGCTAGGGGTTGAATCGGAGCTGTAGCCACCGGCCTACGCCAGAGCCACAGCAACGCGGGATCCGAGCCGCGTCTGCAACCTACACCACAGCTCACGGCAACGCCGGATCGTTAACCCACTGAGCAAGGGCAGGGACCGAACCCGCAACCTCATGGTTCCTAGTCGGATTCGTTAAACACTGCGCCACGACGGGAACTCCAGCAATGTTTTTTTTTGCTTTTTTTTTTTTTTTTGTCTTTTTTGTCTGTTGTTGTTGTTGTTGTTGTTGCTATTTCTTGGGCCGCTCCCGCGGCATATGGAGGTTCCCAGGCCAGGGCTTGAATCGGAGCTGTAGCCACCGGCCTACGCCAGAGCCACAGCAACGCGGGATCCGAGCCGTGTCTGCAACCTACACCACAGCTCACGGCAACGCCGGATCGTTAACCCACTGAGCAAGGGCAGGGACCGAACCCGCAACCTCATGGTTCCTAGTCGGATTCATTAACCACTGCGCCACGACGGGAACTCCTCAGTAGCAATGTTTAATGGAAAAAAACTGCTAACCCAGAATTCTATACCCAGTAAAAATTTCCTTCAAAAAATGAGGGTAAAATATAGACATTTTAAGGAAATAAATGTTTAAGAATATTCTGTAGTAGGCCCACAATATACAAATGCTAAATAATTTACATAGTAGCACTGTCTACAATAGCCAAGAAACATGGAAGCAACCAAATGTATTAAAAAGATGTAGTATATATCCACAACGGAATACTATTCAGCCATAAAAAAGAACAACATAAAGGCATTTGCAGCAACATGGATGCAAGTAGAGATTCTATACTAAGTGAAGTAAGACAGAAAGACAAAGAAAAATACCATATGATAACACTTATATGTGGAATCTAAAATATGGCACAAATGAATCTATCTACAAAACAGAAATGATGATAGATTTGATGGAGAAACAAGATGGCGGAAGAGTAGAGGGACACGCTCGCCCTCTCCCACAAACACAACAACAAAAAAAAACACATCTACAGGATAAATGACTCGCACAGAACAGCAACCAATCACTGGCAGAAGAACCTAAGCTCCAATAATGGCAAGAAGTTCGTGACATTACTAGGTAAAACAAGAGAAAAGGGGAGAGTGAGAGAAGGTGAATCCAAGCTGGACTGGTGCTCCTGAAAGGGAACTGTGGAGGAAAAAGGGATCCTGAACCCTGGAAAGTCACCTACTCGACAGAAAGATCAACCAAACCGGAGGAATCTCCAGATGCAGAGAAGACTGTAGCAGTAAGTCGGAGTTCTGAAAAGCAGATCGAGAACTGAACAGATCATCTGAACTACGGGCACAGTCACCAAAAACTGAGATGCCTGGGTGGGGGCTGGGCACCGAGACCTCAGCTCCAGAGGTTAGTCCCCAGAAAAGGGCTGGGGGGGGGGGCAGAGTGGAGCGGAGACTGCTTGGGAGGTCTAGAAACCGGTCTGTCAAGTTTTACGGGGCAGAGACTGCCAGGGAGACTAGAAAACAAAGCTGTCACAGAGGAAGGAGCAATACTCTAGGGGCAGGGAAGTGGAAAGCCGCATAAGAGGGAACCTGGGAGAAGAGCCTGATCTGCGCCCATGCTGGGGAGGGGAGAGAAGAAGGGGTGGGTCCCCATAGAATACTCCCCATGCCACAGCAAGCTTACCGCCTGCTAGCTAGCAGAAAGCTGTGCTTCCCAGTGCATCCCTTCCCCCCCCCACCACCACCCCCATGCACTCACCAGACCTGGGGCTGCCTGCCATCCGGGAGGGCTGGCCTCAACAATTGCCTGAAGCCTACCACCACAGGGGCTGTCCCTGCACAGGCCTGCTTGCCCTTTGGAGGGGCTACACCCCCACAGAGCAGCACCAAACACTACCAGCCCCCGAGAAAAGGCCTGTAGCCCAGAAGAGCTAGAACAAGCCTAGCCAGGCCATGAAAAGATCTGCCTAATTCTCAGACAGTCTTTTTGAGTTGGCCTGCCCTGGGGAAGAGCCTCTTGGGTTCACAGTGGCACAGCTAGCTGCTCCAGCTCTTGGGAGGAGCTGCACTTCTGCAGAACAATGGCACAGGACTCCGAGCTCCCAGCAGGACCCCCCGCATCCCAGAAAATCTTCAATTCTGGCTGGGCCATAAAAAGATCTGCCTAATTCTCAGACAGTCTTTCTGAGTCGGGCTGCCCTGGGGAGGAGCCTCTTTGGTTGGCAGTGGCCCAGCTAGCTTCCCAAGACCTCAGGGGGTGCCGAGCTCTCATGAATCAGCTGCATAGGACTGCCAGCTCCAGGCAGGACCCCCTGCAACCCAGAAAAGCTACAACAAGACTGGCTGGGCCATGAAAAGATCTGCCTAATTCTCAGATGGTCTTTCTGAGTTGGGCTGCCCTGGGGAGGAGCCTCTGGGGTTCACAGCTGCCCAGCTAGCCGCCCAAGCCCTCAGGGGGTGCTGAGCTCTCACATATCAGCTGCACAGGACTGCCAGCTCCAGGCAGGACCCCCTGCAGCCCAGAAAAGCTACAACAAGGCTGGCCGGGCCATGAAAAGATCTGCCTAATTCTCGGACAGTCTTTCTGAGTTGAGCTGCCCTGGGGAGGAGCATCTTGGGTTCACAGCTGCCCAGCTAGCTGCTCCAGCCCTCGGGGGGAGCCTCACTCTTGCAGAAGAGCTACAAAAGACTGCCAGCTCTCTGCAGGACCCCCTGCAGCCCAGAAAAGGTACAAAAAGCTTGGCCAGACTGTGAAAAGATCTGTCTATATTCTCAGGCCGTCCTTCTGAGTTGGGCTGCCCTAGGGAAGAGCCTCATGGGTTCTCAGTGACCCAGATAGCTGCTCCAGCACCCAGGGGGTGCTGCACTCCCGAGGAACAGCTGACCAACACCGCCAACCCTCTGCAAGAACCCCACAGCCTAAAAACACCATAACAAGCTCTGCCTGACCGAGTGAAATCTGCTACCATTGTGGTGTGGACCTCCCAGACCTATCTGCCCTCAGGAAGTCCTCCTTTGCTTCAAAGAGACCCTGTTAGCCCCATCAACATTCCAGAAAAGCCACACTGCCTCAAAAAAGACTGACCAACAACGCCAGCCCTCAGGAAACATTCTACGGCAGTGATAAGGCAAACACTGCCCGGCCATGGAGAGTACAACTCCACCAGGGAAAAGAAAATAACAAGAAAGATGAAGAAGCTGAGAAACCACCCCCAGTTAAAACAACAGGAGAATTCACCTAAAGCAGTCAACAATGAAACAGACGTCTGCAGTTTGACAGACCTGGAGTTCAAATGAGAAATAGTGAAAATACTGAAGGAATTGAGAGAAGATATGAACAGTAATGCAGACACCCTCAAAAAGGAACTGGAAAATATAAGGAGGAGCCAAGAAAAACTAGAAAATTCATTTGCAGTGATACAAACAGAACTAAGGGCAGTAAAAAACAGAATGAATAATGCAGAAGAATGAATCAGTGATATGGAAGATAGAATAATGGAAATCACCCAATCAGGTCAGCAGACAGAAAATCAAACCAAAAAACAGGAAAGCAATATAAGAGACCTATGGGATAATATAAAGTGGGCCAATCTACGCATAATAGGAATTCCAGAAGGAGTAGAAAAAGATACGGGGATGGAAAATATATTTGAAGAAATTATCGCTGGAAACTTCCCAAATCTAAAGAATACTGAGTTCAAGATACAGGAAGCACAGAGGGCCCCAAACAAATTGAACCCAAATAGACCCACACCAAGACACATCATAATAAAAATGGCAAAAGTTAGTGATAAAGAGAGGATCCTAAAGGCAGCAAGAGAAAAACAGAATGTTACCTACAAGGGAACCCCCATAAGATTATCAGCTGATTTCTCTACAGAAACACTACAGGCCAGGAGGGAATGGCAAGAGATATTTAAAGTGCTAAAAGGAAAATATGCAACCTAGAATACTCTATCCAGCAAGAATATCATTTAAAATAGAAGGGGAAATAAAAATTTTTCCCAACAAACAAAAACTAAAAGAATACAGCAACACAAAACCCAGGCTAAAAGAAATACTGAAAGGGCTTCTCTAAACCAATAAGAAAGGAAGGAAATGGAAGAAAAAAGAAAAGAAAAAAAAAAAAGAAGAAGAGGAAGAACTAGAACTGAGGAAACCGCAATCAGAGAGCAGTCACTCAAATAAGCCAGCATACAGATTTAATCATGAACATGCTTCAAACAAAATAAAATTAAAAAGAAAAAAAAAGAGTCATCAAAATCATAAAAAGTGGGCAAGAGATGTGAGGAAATAAATAGATGTTTTTTGGTTTGTTTGTATGTTTCTCTTCTTAATTTTAATAGAGTAATGAAGTGTTTGACCTACTGGACCATCACGCTAAAACACACAATTATAGGAAGGGGTTAGCATACTTAAAAAACAGGGCAACCACAAGCCAAAACCAAACATTGCATTCACAAAAAAAAATGAAAAAAATAAAAACACTCAAACAGATAATAACCGGAGAATGGAGAACCATAGAATCAACTGGAACACGAGGTTCAAAATGGCAATAAATAATCATCTATCAATTATCACCTTAAATGTCAATGGACTGAATGCCCCAATCAAAAGACACAGAGTGGCTGAGTGGATAAAAAGGCAAAAACCTTCAATATGCTGCCTACAAGAAATTCACCTTAGGACAAAGGATACATATAGATTGAAAGTGAAGGGGTGGGGAAAATATTTCATGCCAATAGACATGACAGAAAAGCAGGAGTTGCAACATTCATATCAGACAAAATAGACTTTAAAACAAAAGACATAAAGAAAGACAAAGAAGGACACTACTTAATGATTAAGGGATCCCTCCAAGGAGAGGATGTTACTATCATCAACATATATGCCCCAAATACAGGAGCACCCAGATACACACAACAAATATTAACAGACATAAAGGGAGATATTGATGAGAATACAATCATAGTAGGAGACCTTAATACCCCCCTCACATTAATGGACAGATCCTCTAGACAGAAAACCAATAAAGCAGCAGTGATCCTAAAGGAAACAATAGAAAAGTTAGACTTAATCGATATCTTCAGGACACTACATCCAAAAAAATCAGAATACACATTCTTCTCAAGTGCACATCGAACATTCTCAAGAATCGACCACATATTGGGACACAAAGCTAACCTCAACAAATTTAGCAGCATAGAAATTATCTCAAGTATCTTCTCTGACCACAATGCCATGAAATTAGAAATAAACCATGGGAAAAGGAAAGAGAAAAAACCTACTCCATGGAGACTAAACAACATGCTACTAAAAAACCAATGGGTCAATGAGGAAATCAAGAAGGAAATTAAAAACTACCTTGAAACAAATGATAATGAAGACACAAGCTCTCAAAATCTATGGGATGCTGCGAAAGCAGTGCTCAGAGGGAAATTCATAGTGATACACACCTTTCTCAAAAAAGAAGAAAGATCCCAAATTGACAATTTAATCCTCCACCTAAATGAATTATAAAAAAAAAAAAACCAAAAAAGACCTAAAGTCAGCAGAAGGAAGGAAAGTATAAAGATCAAAGGAGAAATCAATAAAATAGAGATTCAGAAAACAATTGAGAAAATTAATAAAACCAAGAGCTGGTTCTTTGAAAAGGTGAACAAAATTGATAAACCCCTGGCCAGACTCACTAAAAAGAGGAGAGAAAGAACTCAAATAAACAAAATTATAAATGAAAAAGGAGATATCACAACGGATACTGCAGAAATACAAAAAACCATAAGAGAATACTATGAACAACTATACGGCAACAAGTTTGACAATCTGGAAGAAATGGACAATTTTCTAGAATCTTACAGCCTGCCAAAACTGAATCAAGAAGAAACAGACCAACTGAACAGACCGATCACTAGAAATGAAATTGAAGATGTCATAAAAACACTCCCTACAAATAAAAGTCCAGGACCAGATGGCTTCACAGGCGAATTCTATCAAACATATAAAGAGGAACTGGTGCCCTTCCTCCTTAAACTCTTTCAAAAGGTTGAAGAAGAAGGAATACTCCAAAAGACATTCTATGATGCCACCATCACCCTCATTCCAAAACCAGACAGAGATAACACCAAAAAAGAAAACTATTGCCCAATATCATTGATGAATATAGATGCAAATATTCTCAACAAAATCTAGCCAACCGAATCCAAAAACATATCAAAAAAATTATACACCATGACCAGGTAGGGTTCATCCCAGGTTCAGAAGGATGGTTCAACATATGCAAATCAATAAACATCATACACCACATTAACAAAAGAAAAGTCAAAAATCATATGATCATCTCAATAGACAAAGAAAAAGTATTTGACGAAGTCCAACATCCATTCATGATCAAGACGCTCGCCAAAGAGTTTATAGAGGGAACATTCCTGAATATAATCAAAGCCATTTATGATAAACCCACAGCAAATATAATACTCAATGGAGAAAAACTGAAAGCCTTCTCACTCAAATCTGGAACAAGACAGGGATGCCCACTCTCACCACTGCTCTTCAACATAGTTTTGGAAGTCCTAGCCACAGCAATTAGACAAAAAAAAAAAAAAAAAAAAGAAATAAAAGGCATCCATATAGGAAGAGAAGAGATAAAACTGTCACTCTATGCAGATGACATGATATTATACATAGAAAACCCTAAGGACTCAACCCCAAAACTACTTGAACTGATTAATAAATTCAGCAAAGTGGCAGGATATAAGATTAACATTCAGAAGTCAGTTGCATTTCTGTATACCAGCAATATTAGAATATTAGAAAAGGAATATTAGAAAAGGAATAAAAAAATATGATACCTTTTAAAATTGCACCTCAGAAAATCAAATACCTCAGAATATACCTGACCAAAGAGGTAAAGGACCTATATGCCGAGAACTATAAAACTTTAATCAAAGAAATCAAAGAAGATGTAAAGAAATGGAAAGATATTCCATGTTCCTGGATTGGAAAAATCAATATTATAAAAACAGCCATATTACCCAAAACAATCTACAGATTCAATGCAATCCCTATCAAATTACCCATGACATTTTTCACAGAACTAGAACAAACAATCCAAACATTTATATGGAACCACAAAAGACCCATAATTGCCAAAGCAATGCTGAGAAACAAAAACCAAGCAGGAGGCATAACTCTCCCAGACTTCAAGAAATACTACAAAGCCACAGTCATCAAAACACTGTGGTACTGGTATCAAAACAGACAGACAGACCAATGGAACAGAATAGAGAACCCGGTAATAAACCCTGACACCTATGGTCAATTAATCTTTGACAAAGGAGGCAAAAACATAAAATGGGAAAAAGAAAGTTTATTCAGAAGCATTGCTGGGAAACCTGGACGGCTGCATGCAAAGCAACGAAACTAGAACACACCCTCACACCATGCACAAAAGTAAACTCCAAATGGCTGAAAGACTTAAATATAAGACAGGACACCATCAAACTCCTAGAAGAAAACATAGGCAAAACACTCTCTGACATCAACATCATGAATAGTTTCTCAGGTCAGTCTCCCAAAGCAATAGAAATTAGAGCAAAAATAAACCAATGGGACCTAATGAAACTAAGTTTTGCACAGCAAAGGAAACCAAAAAGAAAACAAAAAAACAACTTACAGAATGGGAGAAAATAGTTTCAAATGATGCAACTGACAAGGGCTTAATCTCTAGAATATATAAGCAACTTATACAACTCAACAGCAAAAAAACCAATCAATCAATGGAAAAATGGGCAAAAGACCTGAATAGACATTTCTCCAAGAAAGATATACAGATGGCCAACAAACACATGAAAAAATGCTCAACATCACTGATTGTAAGAGAAATGCAAATCAAAACTACCATGAGATACCACCTCACACCAGTGAGAAGGGCCATCATTAATAAACCCAAAAATAACAAGTGCTGGAGGGCTTGTGGAGAAAAGGGAACCCTCCTGCACTGCTAGTGGGAATGTAAACTGGTACAGCCACTATGGAGAACAGTTTGGAGATACCTTAGAAATCTATACATAGAACTTCCATATGACCCCATAATCCCACTCTTGGGCATCTATCCGGACACAACTCTACTTAAAAGAGACACATGCACCCACATGTTCATTGCAGCACTATTCACAATAGCCAGGACATGGAAACAACCCAAATGTCCATCGACAGAGGATTGGATTCGGAAGAGGTGGTATATATACACAATGGAATACTACTCAGCCATAAAAAAGAATGACATAATGCCCACTAGAGAATCTCATCCTGAGTGAAATGAGCCAGAAAGACAAAGGCAAATACCATATGATATCACTTATAACTGGAATCTAATATCCAGCACAAATGAACATCTCCTCAGAAAAGAAAATCATGGACTTGGAGAAGAGACTTGTGGCTGCCTGATAAGAGGGGGAGGGAGTGGGTGGGATTGGGAGCTTGGACTTATCAGACACAACTTAGAATAGATTTACAAGGAGCTCCTGCTGAGTAGCATTGAGAACTTTGTCTAGATACTCATGTTGCAACAGAAAAAAGGGTAGGGAAAAACTGTAATTGTAATGTATACATGTAAGGATAACTTGATCCCCTTGCTGTACAGCAGGAAAATAAAAAAATAAAATAAAATAAATACTGAAAAAAAAAAACAGAAATGAACTCACAGACGTGGAGAGCAGACTTGTGGTTGCCCAGGGGGAGGTGGGACGGGGTGGGATGGACTAGGAGTTTGGAGTTAGTAGACGAAAACTATTACATTTAGAATGGATAAGCAACAAGTTCTTACTGTATAGCATAGAGAACTATATCTAGTATTTTGTGATAGGACATGATGGAAGATAATATAAGAAAGGGGATTATATATATGTACTGGGTCACTTTGCTGCACAGTAGAAATTGGCACAACATTGTAAATCATCTACACTTTTTTTTTAAGGCCTCTCCTGTGGCATATGGAAGTTCCTAGGCTAGGGGTCAAATCAGAGCTGCAGCTGCTGGCCTACACTACAGCCACAGCAAAGCAGGATTCAAGCCATATCTGCAACGTTGTGGCAATGACAGATCCTTAACCCACTTAATCTCACAGACATTATGTCAGGTTCTTAACCTGCTCCTCCACAACAGGAACTCCCAAAATTACTTTAATAAGAAAAAAAAATTTTTAAATACCAGCAACAATAAAACCTGATGAAAAAAATGGCAAAAGAAAGTCCTGAGGCTGAATACAAATGATACTCTACGGAGACTCTGATCTACAAGAGGGAATGAAGAGGTTAGGAAAAGGTAAGCTAAAATACATTGAGTAAAATAAGTCCATGGGAAGGTGATTGTCTAGAGGGATCAATAAGAAAATTATTAGGATGGTGGAAATGTTATAACATCTTGTTTGATATGTTGGTTATATGAGTATACAACATTTCTCAAAATGTATTGAATTATACATCAAGTAATATTTGTGCACTTTACTGTGAATAAATTTCAGCTTAATAAAAAACATAAAATAAAATTTGGAGTTCCCATTGTGGCTCAGTGACTAATATCTATGAGGATGTCTTTCTATCTCTGGCCTCACTCAGCAGGTTAAGGATCTGGCATTGCCGTGAGCTGTGGCATGAGTCGCAGACATGGCTAGGATCTAGCATTGCTGTGGCTGTGATGTAGGCCAGAAGCTGCAGCACTTATTGGACCCCTAGCCCAGGAACTTCCATGCACAGGTGTAGCCCTAACATAATAAAATAAAACAAAATAGTAAAATAAAATAAAATAAAATTTAACATATCTCGTGTGAAAATTAATTAATAAAGGAAAGATAAACATAGAATTTTAGAAAATATTTTCATGACCTCAGGGTAGAAAAAGATTTATTAATCCAGACATAAAGAGCAAATAAACACTAAAGGGAGAGATGATAAGTTTGTTCCCCTTCAATTAAGAATTTCTAGTCAAGACACCATAAAAACAAGTGTGTTCAGTATACATATGATGAAAATTAGGAAAACAACATGCTAATGTTCTACCAAGTAGTACAAAGAACTTCACAAAGAAACTCAAAGCACCTACTAATATATAAAAGAGTACTCAATTGCATTGATAACAAGGCAAATTACTACAAAATAAATAATTTTACAATAGTACAAACTCACCAGACTGGCAAAAAGAGGAAACAAATGTGACAAAACTGTCAACTAGAAGATAGTGCAAAGGGAGTTATAAATTGGCACAACCACTTTGGAAATATTTAATAAAGTTAAATAGTTTGGAATTATTTAATAAAGTTAAGTATGTGAATACCTGATAGTTAAGCAAGTCTACTCTTTAGGAATATGTTCCAATGAAGTCTTGTATGAGGATACATACATAAAAGGATATTCATAACATTATTGTTCGTAGTGTCCATCAATACCAGAACAGATAAATGCATAATGGTGTGTGCATACAGTGGGAGATTACACAACAAAGATATTGTATGAAAGCAGCTCTCATAACAGTACGAATGAGCCTCACAAAAATGTTGAATGAAAGAAAAAAAGTCAAAAGAATACATTAATGTTCTATTTATACAGTTTGGTAACTGAGAAATGAAATAATATTTTTAGATAAGTTTATGTAGTTGAAAAAAATGTGAAGAAAAACAAGAAAATGATTGTAGCAGAAGCCAGGATAGTGCTTACCTCTGGGAATAGGAAGAGTGTTTTTTTTTTTTTTTCTGGACACATGGGGGTCTTCTAAGATTTTGCATAGTACATATGTATTTTATGTATACTTCTGGCATTCATGACACATTTCAAAACTTTTAAGAAATGAACATGTGTGGTATATTATGTTGAACAGGACCATGACTTTGGTCATTGTTTCAGAACAAATGGTTTATTTTACTTTGAAACTATTGGGAGTTGGTTAACATCTCCATGTTTGTATTAGAGGATAACTGTATTTTAAAAAAATATATTATAGTTGATTCACAATGTTCTGTCCATTTCTGCTGTACAGAAAATGATCCAGTTACACATTTATGTACAATATTTTTCTCACATTATCCTCCATCAAGTTCTATCACAAGTAACTAGATATAGTTCCCTGTGCAGGATCTCATTGCTTATCCATTCCAAATGCAATAGTTTGCATCTATTAACCCCAAACTCCCAGTTCATCCCACTCTTTCCCCTCCCTCTTGGCAGCTACAAGTCTGTTCTCCATGTCCATGACTTTGATTATTTTCTGTAGATAGGTTGACCTGTGCCATATGCAAGATTTGCAGATATGTGACAGTTCTATGGTAGTTCTATATTTAGTTTTCTGAGGTACCTCCATACTGTTTTTCATAGCAGTTATACAAATTTACATTCCCACCAAGAGGGTAGGAGGCTTCCCTTTTCTCCACACCCTCTCCAGCATTTGTTATTTGATGACTTATTAACAATGGCCATTCTGATGGGTGTGAGGTTTGAATTTTGATTTTCATTTGTTTTGATTTTCATTTCTCTAATAATTAGTGATGTTGAGCATTTTTTTCTTGTGCCTATTGGTTTTCTGTATATCTTCTTTGGAGAAATGTCTATTCAGGTCTTTTGCCCATTTTTCTTTTTTTTTTTTCTTTCTTTCTTTTTTTTTTTTTATTTTCCCACTGTACAGCAAGGGGGTCAGGTTATCCTTACATGTATACATTACAATTACAGTTTTTCCCCCACCCTTTCTTCTGTTGCAACATGAGTATCTAGACATAGTTCTCAATGCTATTCAGCAGGATCTCCTTGTAAATCTATTCTAGGTTGTATCTGATAAGCCCAAGCTCCCGATCCCTCCCACTCCTCCCCCTCCCATCAGGCAACCACAAGTCTCTTCTCCAAGTCCATGATTTTCTTTTCTGAGGAGATGTTCATTTGTGCTGGATATTAGATTCCAGTTATAAGTGATATCATATGGTATTTGTCTTTGTCTTTCTGGCTCATTTCACTCAGGATGAGGTTCTCTAGCTCCATCCATGTTGCTGCAAATGGCATTATGTCATTCTTTTTTATGGCTGAGTAGTATTCCATTGTGTATATATACCACCTCTTCCGAATCCAAGCCTCTGTCGATGGACATTTGGATTGTTTCCATGTCCTGGCTATTGTGAATAGTGCTGCAATGAACATGCGGGTGCATGTGTCTCTTTTAAGTAGAGTTGTGTCTGGATAGATGCCCAAGAGTGGGATTGTGGGGTCATATGGAAGTTCTATGTATAGATTTCTAAGGTATCTCCAAACTGTTCTCCATAGTGGCTGTACCAGTTTACATTCCCACCTTTTTTTTTCTTTTTTTAATAATGATTTTTACTTTTTCCATTATAGCTAGTTTACAGTGTTCTATCAATTTTCTAATGTACAGCAAGATGACCCAGTTACACATACATGTATACATTCTTTTTTCTCAAATTATCATGCTCCATTGTAAGTGACTAGACATAGTACCCAGTGCTATACACCAGGACCTCATTTCTTATCCATTCCAAAGGCAATAGTTTGCATCTATTAACCCTAAATTCCCAATCCATCCTTCCTCCTCCCCCTTGGCAACCACAAGTCTTTTTTCTATGTCCACAATTTTCTTTTCTGTGGAAAGTTTCATTTGTGTCATATACTAGATTCCAGATATAAGTGATATCATATGGTATATGACTTTCTTTTTCTGACTTAGCTCACTTAGTACAAGAGTCTCTAGTTCCATCCATGTTGCTGCAAATGGCATGGTTTTGTTCTTTTTTATGCCTGAGTAGTATTCCATTGTATATACAATAGTACATTTTCTTAATCCAATCATTTGTTGATGGACATTTAAGTTGCTTCCATGTCTTGGCTATTGTGAATAGTGCTGCAATGAACATGCGGGTGCAAGTGTCTTTTTCAAGGAAAGTGTTGTCTGTATATGTGCCTAAGAGTGGAATTGATAGGTCAAATGGTAGTTCTATATATAGTTTTCCGAGGAAACTCCATAATGTTTTCCATAGTGGTTGTACAAATTTACAGCCCCACCAACAGTGCAGGAGTGTTCCCTTTTCTCCACACCCTCTCCAGCATTTGTTATTTGTGGATTTATTAATGATGGCCCTTCTGACTGGTGTGAGGTGGTATCTCATGGTAGTTTGGTATTGCATTTCTCTAATAATCAGTGATGTTGAGCATTTTTTTCATGTTCCTGTTTCCCATCTGTATATCTTCTTTGGAGAAATATCTCTTCAGGTCTTTTCCCCATTTATCAATTGGTTGTTGGCTTTTTGCTGTTGAGTTGTATAAGTTGTTTGTGTATATTAGAGATTAATCCCTTGTCTGTTGCATCACTTGAAACTATTTGCTCCCATTCCCTAAGTTGTCTTTTTTATTTTTTTATGGTTTCCTTTGCTGTGCAAAAGCTTGTCAGTTTGATTAGATCCCATTCGTTCATTTTTGCTTTTATTTCTGTTGCTTTGGCAGAATGACCTGAGAAAATATTCATAAGGTTGATGTCAGAGAATGTTTTGCCTATGTTCTCTTCTAGGAGATTGATGGTGGCTTGTCGTATAAAGTCTTTCAGCCATTTTGAGTTTATTTTTATTCATGGTGTAAGGGTGTGTTCCAGTTTCATTGATGTTCATGCAGCTGTCCAGGTTTCCCAGCAAGACTTACTGAAAAGACTGTCTTTTTTGCATTTTATGTTCTTGCCTCCTTCATCAAAGATTAATTGACCACAGGTGTCTGGGTTTATTTCTGGGTTCTCTATTCTGTTCCATTGGTTGGTCTGTCTGTTTTGGTACCAGTACCACACCATCTTGATTACTGTGGCTTTTCAATATTGCCTGAAGTCTGGGAGAGTTATGCCTCCTGCTTGGTTTTTGTTCCTCGGGTTTGTTTTGGCAATTCTGGTTCTTTTGTGTTTCCATATAAATTTTTGCATTGTTTGTTCTAGTTCTATGAAGAATGTCATGGCTAATTTGATAGGGATTGCATCTAATCTGTAGATTGCTTTGGGTATTATGGCCATTTTTACAATATTAATTTTTCCAACCCAGGAGCATGGAATATCTTTCCATTTCTCTGAATCCTCTTTAATTTCCTTGACTAATGTTTTATATTTCTCAGCATATAACTCTTTTACCTCCTTGGTCAGGTTTATTCCCAGGTATTTGAATTTTGAGGGTACAATTTTAAAAGGTATTGTATTTTTGTATTCCTTTTCTAAAATTTCATTGTTAGTATACAGAAATGTGACTGATTTCTGAATGTTAATCTTGTATCCTGATACTTTGCTGAATTTGTTGATCAGTTCAAGCAGTTTTTAGGTTGAGTCCTTAGGGTTTTCTGTATCATGTCATCTGTGTACAGTGACAACCCATTTTTCAATTAGGTTTTTGGGTTTTTTGCTGTTGAGTTGTTTAAGTTGTTTGTACATTTTAGAGATTGAGCCCTTGTCAGCTTCATTGTTTGAAACTATTTTCTCCCATTCCGTAGATTGCCTTTTTTTTTTTTATGGTTTCTTTTGCTGTGCAAAACCTTGTTAGTTTGACTATATCCCATTAGTTTATTTTTGCTTTTATTTCTATTGCCTTGGGAGACTGACCTAAGAATACATTTGTATGCTTGATGTCAGAGAATGCTTTGCTTATGTTTTCCTCCAGGAGTTTGATGGTGTCCTGTCTTATTTAAGTCTTTAAGACATTTTGAGTTTATTTTTGTGCATGCAGTGAGGGTGTTTTCCAATTTCATTGACTTACATGCAGCTGTCCAGTTTTGCCAGCACCGCTTGCTGAATAGACTGTCCTTCTCCCATTTTATATTCTTGCCTCCTTTGTCAAGGATTAATTGACCTTAGGTTTCTGGGTTTACTTCTGGGTTCTCTGTTCTGTTCTACTGGTCTGTATGTCTGTATTTGCACCAGTTCCATATTGTCTTGATTACTATATCTTTGTAATGCTGAGCTGAAGTCTGGGAGAGTTATGCCTCCTGTTTGGTTTTTGCTCCTCAGAATTGCTGTGACAATTCTGGGTCTTTTGTGGTTCCATATAAATTTTTGGATTGTTTGTTCTAGTTCTGTGAAAAATATCATGGGTAATTTGGTAGGCGTGTATTGACTATGTAGATTTCTTTGGGTAGTATGGCCATATTAAAGATGTTAATTTTTACAACCCAGGAGCATGGAACATCTTTCTATTTCTTTGAATCCTCTTTAATTTCCTTGATGAATTAATGTTTTATAGTTCTCAGCATATGTCTTTCACCTCCTTGTTCAAGTTTATTCTCAGGTTTTTAAATTTGGGCAGTGCAATTTTTAAAGGTATTATATTTTAAATTCCTTTCCTTTTTTTGTATGTGTAGGTTCCCAGGCTAGGGGTCAAATCAGCACTGTAGCTGCTGGCCTAAGCCACAGCCACAGCAACACAGGATCCCAGCTGTGTCTATGACCTAGAGCACAGCTCATGGCAATTTCAAATCCTTAACCCACTGAGTAAGGCCAGGGATGGGACACACGTCCCCATATGGATGCTAGTCAGATTTGTTTTTACTGAGCCATGATGGGAACTCCTGTATTCCTTTTCTAATAATTCATTGTTGGTATACAGAAATGTAACCAATTTCTGAATGTCAATCTATTTCTACTTCGCTAAATTCATTGATCAGTTCGAGTACTTTTTGCATGGAATCCTTAAAGTTTTCTATATATAAATATAGTGTCATGCCATCTTCATAGAGTGACAATTTTACTTCTTCTCTTCCAATTCAGGTACATTTTTCTTCTTCTGTTTGTCTGATTGCGGTGACTAGAACTTCCAAAACTATGCTTAATAAAAGTGGTAAGAGTGGGTATCCTTGTTTTTATCCAGATTTTATCAGGAAGTCTTTCAGCTTTTCTTCATTGAGTATTATATTTGCTATGGGTTTGTCATAAATGGCTTTTATGATGTTATGATATGTTCCCTCTATACCCACTTCAGTAAGAGTTTTTATCATGAGTGGATGTTGGACTATGTCAAATGCTTTTTCTGCATCTATTGAGATGATCATAAGGTTTTTTACTTTTCTTTTGTTAATGTGGTGTGTGACGTCGATTTATTTGCATATTTCGAACCATCCTTGTGAACTTGGTATAAATCCCAGTTGTGTGTGATGTATGATCTTTTTGATATGTTGTTGGATTTGCTTGGGTAAAATTTTATTGAGAATTTTTGTGTCTATATTCCTCAAATGTATTGGCCTATAATTTTCTTTTTGGTAGTATCTTTGTCTGGTTTTGGTATTAGGGAGATTCTGGCTTCATAGAAAGTCTTTTGGAGTGTTCGTTCTTCTTCAAACTTTTGGAAAAGTTTCAGAAGGATGGGTATAGGTTCTGCTTTGTATGTTTTTGGTAGAATTCACCTGTGAAGCCATCTGGTCCTGGACTTTTGTTTGTATGGAGTGTTTTTATTACATTTTCAATTTCATTTCTAGTGATTGTTCTGTTCAGTTGATCTATTTCTTCTTGATTTAGTTTTGGAGGGCTGTATGTCTTTAGAAAGTTGTCCATTTCTTCTAGGTTTTTAAATTTGTTGATACATAATTGTTCATAGTATCCTCTTATGGTTTTATTTTTTGGATTTTGGTATTATCTGTTGATATTTCTCCTTTTTAATTTCTTATTTTATTTGAGTTCTTTCTCTTTTCTTCTTAGTAGAGCTGCCCAGAGGTTAACCAGAGATTTGTCAATTTTGTTTACCCTTTCAAACAACCAGCTTTTGATTTTTCTATTGTGTTTTGAATCTCTATTTTATTTATTTCCTCTTTGATCTTTATTATTTCATTTGAAGATAACTGTATTTTAAACAGACAAAATTGGAAACTGTCTTGGTCATCATAACTAAAATAACTGAATATTTTTAGTTCCCTGGTGGCCAAGTTTTTAAGGATCTAGTGTTGTCACTGCTGTGGCTCCAGTCATTACTGTGGTATGGGTTCAATCCCTGGCCCTGGAATTTCCACATGCTGTAGGCATGGCCAACATATAAAACAAAACAACTGAATGCAGAGATGTTAACTGACTTGCTCAAATTAGAATAACTTGTGAGAGAGACTAAACTCCTACCAATTGGGACAATGAGATTGATCACTCATTGACATTTATCATGAGAAAGTCTTTAATGTCAGCTCTTATATATTGTCCACAGTAATAATGGATTCTTCACAGTTGGAAATGGAACATTGTGTATCTTTTATCCTGGTTGCTTGTCCATATCTCAGATCATTAGATGTAGCATGTTAACCATTCCATATACATGGCATATATTTGCAGTTTTCCAGGGAACTAAAGAGCTTTCACTTAAACAGAATATGATTGTAAAAGGAAAAATATTTAATATGTTCAGTATTTCAACATACTAAAATGAGCAATTCTTAATGTAATTCATTATTTTTCCCACCTCAGAGAGACATGAATTTTTTTAACCTTAGTTTGTTTTTTGTTTTGTTTTTTTTTTACACTTATTCTTTCTCAAATGTTGTCTTTGGACTTATTCACATCAGAACCAATTGGAACATGAAACATGTTTAAAAATCTAGGCCCTGAAACTTTAGCCCAGCCATTGCATAGTGTAGTAGAATCTCTGAGAGAGAAATTTAAAAATAGTCATATTAAACAAACTCTCCAGAGGATTTTTATTTCCAATAATTGGAAGAATTCTACTCAAGTTTATTTTATAGGACCTCATGATTTATCATCTTAAACTTATATGTTTTATTATTTAATGCCTTTCATGACAAAGCAGAAGAATGTTCTTGCGATACTATTTATTGTATGTATTATACTTAAAATCTGCCTTTCTTAAAGTCCTAGTGCTCTAGCTGCATAAAAGCACAGTTTGTCATATTTGCAGGAAATATTGAGTCAGTTAATTGAATCTCATCATTTATTTCATGGTGAAAGGAAAAAAAAGATGAGAATTTACTTTGCTAGGGGAACAAAGAGTTAGTGTCTGGGCCTATACCAGAACCCAGACACCTTGGCCTAAGACCAATGGTTTTCTTTTTAAAGCACAAATGTGTACAAAATCTAGAAGGTGATATGCAATGGTGAAAATAGCGGTTTTGTATGGGTTTTGCAGGAAGACTATGATTTTATTTTAAAGGTATTTAACTTTTATTCATTAATTCAATGTACTATAATAAAATACATTTTATTGTTTTATTTCTATCTTAATTCATTCTAAAGACTGTTTACAGAAAAAAATATGTATACATAGGATACCAAGATTTAAAAACAGATCAGACAATTATGGCTGATTTTCATTTGCCATGTCATCAGAAAAAGAGATTTGGTGTCTACCTGAACAATCTCCAGGATTCCAATTTTATATACTCTTTAGTCAAGATGTTCTGGAAATAGTGAAGAGAGAGGGGAATGGGAGGTGTTAAAAAGTGGCTTTAGCTTTCATTATTCCTCAAAGAATGAGGAAAAAAATAGTGATATCATTTCTTCTCAACATGCTCCAAAGGACTTCTGTCCCTACCACTTAGATACTGTTTGTCTAGGACAATAATACCTTCCCACACATTGAATCCTAAAGAGATCACTTACACTCCTTATTTCTTAATTTTTATTTTTTATTTTATTTTAAATTGATTTTTTTATTTTTATGTAATCTACATATTTGGCCCCTCTCTCTTCCTTTAAATATATTCTTTTCTGGGTTTCCATAGTAACGTCCTGTGATGGTTAATTTTATATGTCAACTTGGTTAGGCCATGGTACCCTGATGTTACTGCAAAGGTATTTTTAGATAGGATTAATATTTAAATCAGTAGATTTGAGATTAATGTTTAAATCAGCAGATTTTGAGTAAAGATCATTATCCTCCATAATGCAGGTGGGCCTCATCCAATCAGTTAAAAGCCTAAGAAAAAAGTCTGAGGTTCTCCTAAGGAGGGGAATATTCTGCCAGCAGACTGCCTTCAGCCTCAAGCTGGAATATCAACACTTTCCTTGGATCTTCAACCTGTGGGCTTTGGACATGCCAACCTGCCCCCTCCTTCTCTCTCTCCCTCCCTCTTTCTCCCTTACACACACAAACACATTAAAATGTAAACTATTAGTTCTGTTTCTCTGCAGACCCTTGTGCAATGCACATCCATTCCCATATTTTTGGCTACAATTCAGATTCTTTGCTGGCTCCTCTTCCTGTCTGGTGTCCAAAATACTAGTATGCCCAGGACTTGGTCTTGGGACTCACTTCTTTGTCAATATGTTTTTTCCTATAGGTGGTTGCCTATTCCAGGTTTGAGATCATATAAATACTAAAGACTCTCGGATTTCCAGCCTTGATCTCTTTCTAGAACTTCAGAGGACAAGTCCATCTATCCAGACAACAGGTTTTGCAAAATTAACATGGCTAAAAATAAGCTCTTGATTTCCTCTTGCAGACCTGCTTCTTGTCTAGCATTTCCTCCCCCAATAAATGGAAACGTCATTCACTTGTTTCCTCCTTCCTAACATCTAATCCATATGGAAATTCCATCAACTCTACGTGAAAACAAACTTCTAATCTGTTGCCTTTTCTACAAACTACTGTCATCTCTTGACTGAATTATTCCACAGCCCACTAACTTATTTGTCCCAGCTTCCAATTATTCATTCTATGCACAAAGCAAGCTGGGTAATTATGTTTAATGGTAAATCAAATTATGTTACTCCCTTACTTAAAAGCTGCCAATGATTTCTGACTTCATATAAAATAAAAACCAAGCTCTTCATCATAACCTGGCACCTATCTAGCTCTTTGACCTTCTCCCTACCATTCTGCATTGTCTGCTACATTCTGGCCTTCTTTCTGTATGTTAAACACAGCAAGATTTCTTCCCTCTAAAGCCTTTTTCACAGCTGTCCCCTTTGCTTAAAATGCTTTTCTTTTTCCATATCTCCACATCCTTGAACTTCCATCTAGAATTTTGCTTAAATAATAGGTCTAAAGAGAGGACATCCTTGACCACTCAATCTTTAATAATCACCCAGTCTTTCTCTGCTATGTCGCTGCTTGAATTCTCAGCATAGCAATAACACTCTGATATTTTTCCTTTGTTTTAATATTTATTTTATATTTCCATTCCCTCTACTTATATGTAAGGTCATGAGTGGAGACCTTGTTCATCTTTTTCCACAGCAACATCTCAGGTACCCAGTATAGTATCTAGCCAGTAAAGAAGAAAGAATAAAGTTAAAAAAATGAAAGCCTAGGTGGCACAATGCTAATAACTGTTAACTTGAGAAACCAGATATATGGATATTTGTTATCTTTCTAACTTTTCAGTATTTTTATAATGTTTCAGAATTGTGTATAAATAGACAGAGATATAATTTGAGAAATCATTTGAAAGCAGCAGCCAGAACTCGTCAAACTGAGCTGCAGTGTAAACTCACTGAAAGAGCTTTGTTAGTGATGCTACATGAAATCTAGACTGGAGCTTGCAATTTCTACCTCAAGGTAGATGGTATACTTCCTAGAGCCCTCACAGTTTGGGAGGGGTCACCTTCTTCCTGCCTTCTCAGTTATGCATAAAGTTGAGAAACATATGTGGTTCATGATGATCAGCTGTGGTGTGTGAAGGATGTTTTGTGCAGAAGCAGTCTAGCCCAGGGGAAAGAGCAGAATCCTCAGGCCAGGAGACCTGACTGCTTTTGCCTGCTATTTAGGGGGTGGGGTGAGGAAGGCATTCCAAAAGGAACTCTACCTTTGTTTTGTGTGTGTGTGTGTGTGTGTGTTTCATCTTACATACAATCCAGGACCCTGAGCAGGACTTTATGGGGCCTTCCTGGGACAGACCACTTCCCCCATATCCTCTACTGTGGGTCCTCTCTGAAATACCCAGATAATAGTATCCCATGCATATTTCCTGAGTTTTTCAGATGCTAAAAACTACCACCAAATAAAAAAGATTAACCAATTGATAATCATGAATATGTAGCCTCTAGACCTTCTGGACCCTAAGGATTGATAATGTAAACTGCCCTGATACCTCGATATCAGCGGATCAGAGAATTGTGCACAAGCTGATCACATATACCATGATGCCCCTCCCCCATCTGGCCTTTAAAAATGTTTTGCCAAAGCACTTTGGGGAGTTTAGGTTTTAGGGAACATGAGCCACCTATTCTCCCTGCATGGCACTGCAATGAACTTTTCTCTCCTCCAAACTCCAAATTTTCAGTATTATTTGGCTTCACTGTGTGTCAGGCATATGAACTTGCATCTGGTAACAATTACAGTTTCAGCTCTCATTGCCCCAACATTTTAAAAATGTTATTTTAAAATATATGGTACCTCAGCCAAAATTTTCAAACTCCATAAGGTGTGTAATACTGAAATTTTATAACCTAGACCCTCGCTATTCAAAATGTGGTCTGTGGACCAGCAGCATTGGCATACTCTGTAAGCTTTGTAGAGATGGGAACTTTTAAGCCTCACCCCATAATTAATCTGAATCTGCATTTTAACAGGTTCCCCAGTTGGTTCCTATGCACATGGAGAGGTTAATGTGTCAGTCTAAAGCACCTAGTACAGGTTTCTGCATAAGCTGACTTCACTAGTCCAACTCACTTAGCAGATACCTGGAGACTTTTAGCACAGTGATATTTAAATTTATATCACATTTAAAATTTTTCTTTAATATACTTATTTTGCCAAGTCTTCACAACCTCTTTGAGCTGTTAAGCAGTCATTATTGTCACCAATTTATGGATAAGTAAAGTGATATTAAAGTGAAACAGTATGCCCAAATCATAGAGCTAATAGTGACAGAGGCTAGGCATCTGGGGAGTACATGTCACCAACACATCTGTTAGGATGGGAGATGCCTTAGCAACATTCCCTCAACCCACACAGTTTATATGATGTTATAGAGAACTGTTAGGGCTGCTGCTCAATATAGAATTTTAAAACTCTCATAGGTGCTGAAAATAAATCACATTCTCCAAGTCATTTTGAGTTGAGCTAAAAATTCAATTATCACCTCACTAGCTGACATCATAAATCTACCAATTCCCAGCAACTAAGAGATAACCTTAAAGACACTATCTCCTCTGAGCATATGACCTTCTTCTGAAGTCTCTCAGCGCAAGCCGTCAGAGCTCTCACTGGAGGTAGAATGTCAAGCAGACAGACCTGGATTAATATCCTGACCTTGACTCTTTCTTACTACATGTGACACGTAGGCAAATTATTTAGCCTCTTTGAGCCTTAGATTCCACTTCTACAGAGTGGAAGTTGTTTACTTGTCTGTAAAGGTGTTAGAATCAGAGGAGATAATGGATGCGTGGTGTTGAACAGAATCTTTAACTCCCAGTACACAGACCATAATGGTGGTTATTATTATTCACCTCCCAAAAAAAGTTTTTCATCTTCAAATTGAGAGAATTGAACTGAACAATCTCTAAACTCCTTCATTTCTGACATTTGAAAAGTTTAACTTGAAATTAATGTGTCTAATGGGTTAAACACCTGATGTACTCTCCATGAGGAGGTAGGTTTGATCCTCACTGCCGCAAGTTGTTGTATAGGTCACAGATGTGGCTTGGATCCGGTGTTCTGTGGCTGTGACTGGCCTGCAGCTGTGTTCTGGTTCAGCTAATAGCCTGGGAACTTCCATATGCTGCAGGCACAGTCATAAAGAGAGAGAGAAAAAAAGAAAAGTTTAACTTGTTTACACTTCATGCTCTAATCCTCCATCGAGAATTCAGAGCTCACCTTCACTTAAAAAAAAAAATGTGTATGATTGAGATATGAGACTATTTCCTGACTGAGTGATATTTTCAAGAACATGTGGAGGACACAAACTGGAGAAGTTATTATATAAATAATAACTATTTGAATCCCATAAATTCAATGACTTGGGCTATGCCAAAAAGAAAAGAAAAGAAAGAAAGAAGGAAAGAAAGTCCTTTAAATCACGAGTTTTTAAACTGCTTTTTCTAATTTGGAAGAATAAACATCAGTATGCATTGGCCTTACCACAAAAGATTGCAAAAATTACAAGAACTAGACAGCAGAGGTATGTATTACGTTCCGCAGTGACGGGTTTCTCAAAGAACAGGACAGACGGCCATTTGAAAAGAGGCATTTTCTAACTGAATTTTCATGTGTTACAGAAAAAGGAAGATATTTACTTACCTTCTTGCTGATTTAGATATATGTTTGCCCTTGAAAGTTATAAATATTCCTAAATATTTATAAATATATAAATATTTCCTAAAATGAAAGAAAAAAAGAATAAAAACCCTATACTATAGTCACCCTGTGCTCCTTTATTGCAGTAGTAATGAAAAAGTAGCTCTCCCTCCACTGAGCACAACTTCCTGCAAAAGCACTTCCATATGGGTCCTTAAAGTTCTATATTTTCTCTTTGGGGATCATTGCTATTGTTCTTATTGTGACCCAACTGACACTTAAGGATGAATCAAAATAGTACAGACAACATTTCTTATACTTTGACTTTAGAGTAGAATTTCATGTTCTTCCTTTAATTGTCTTATATGTTGTTTGAGAAAAATTGAATAATTTTCTTATGCACAATAAGAACAAAAGAACTGATTACATTTCCTCACTGGATATCTAACCATCTTTCTCCAGGAAGATGCCATGTCTTTATCTTCTGTTGTCTAATGAATTTTTAGCTCTCAGATACCTAAGTGTGTAGTATTTATGTTCTGCACACAGGAGAACAGATGCCATTGTAATTCCATCACCATGTTAAATTTGTCCTTAAGAAACAAAGAAATCTACCATACAATATCACCTTCCTGGCAATTCTAAAAAGAACATAGGTAAAATGAATGAAAAAAAAGATTTCAGGGTCAACTCTTGTTTTTCATTCAACAATCATTATTCCAATCACCATTTTTTTTTGTTTGTTTGTTAGCTTGTTTTTCTTTTTTGTGTTGTTTTGCTTTGTTTTGTTTTGTTTTGTTTCAGGGCTGCACCTGTGGCATATGGAAGTTCCCAAGCTAGGGATTGAATAGAAGCTGCAGCTACTAGCCTATGCCACAGCCGCAGGAATGCCAGATCCAAGCCATGTCTGCACCACAGCTCACAGCAATGCCAGACCTTAACCCACTGAGCAAGGCCAGAGATGGAACCTGTATCCTCATGATACTAGTTGGTTTCATTATCGCTGAGCCACAATAGGAACTCCTGAACGCTTACAGCTTACACTTTGTCAGAGTTTAGCAATAGGTAAGTTAAACAAGTAAAAGACAAAACAAAGCAAATTAACAAACCAAAAAAATCTTAAAAAACCAATAGTACCTTTCCTGGTTTTGAGGAGCTAAACTTAAGAGAGGGAGAGAACTATGAATTGAAACAAAACAAAATCATTTAAAAATAGAAACACATTCAAAGTACTTTGAAAATATTTGAAATGATTATAACTTGAGGTTGAGAGGAGGACCATAAAACCTTCATATAAGGAAGTATATTTTTCTTGGCCTTAAGATAACTGGGCCCTTTGGTCTATAATTAACTATATAGACATATAATCTTTTTCCTCTTATTCATTCACTCATATAATCAGTTCAATGCAAACTTATGGACATCTGCTTACATATATTCCAGGGAGTCAGAGTTATTATAATTCACAGAGAAGGAGTGATCAGAAGATCCAAATTAAGTGGTAAATTCAGAGTTCAATTCCAGAACAATCTCAATTTAATATCCCCGAATTCTAACATTATCCTATTCTAGTACTATATTACCTTTGATAGTTACCCTACCAAAGTCTTTCTCAAATTATGCCCCATAGACACCTGGAGTTTCCTAAAATCATTTTTAGGGGCTCATGAAGGCCAAACCCTTTTCATAACAATACTAAGGCATACATTGCTGTTTTTAACTATGCTGCTGCTTATACAAATGGTGCAGAAGCAGAGGTGGATAAACCACTAGTACCTTTGCACAAATTAAGAGAGGGAGGCCACATTGCTGTGGCTGTGGTGTGGGCTGGCAGATACAGATCTGATTCGACCCCTAGCCTGGGAACCTCCATATGCCAAGGGTGTGGCCCCAAAAAACAAACAAACAAAAAGAGTCAGTTTTACTTAAAACATCCTTGGTGAGGAAGTATATACTGTTAATGTTATTAAATCTTGAGTGCTGAGTATATGCATTTTTAATTTTTTGTATGAAAAATAAAATACATCTAAAGCACCCCTATTGCACACTGAAGTAAAATAATGCTCTTAGGATTATTTGAGGATTTTTGAGATTGTTTGAATTGTGGGCTGTACTAGCCACAATTTTTACTTTAAAGAGTGACAAACATGCAAACTCTGACTACTCAAACTTGGAATATTTGGCAGAAATTTTCTCAAAAATAAATTGAGTCTGTCATTTCAAGAAAAACGGTTGCCATTTTGCCATTATTTGTTGTCAATGATAAAATTTGCACTTTCCAGTGAAAATTAAAATTTTGAAAACTTGTATTTGTCACCATGAGCTTGAGGGCTTCCCAATAGTTGAGACTCTTCTGACATCCTTGGTGTTATTGACTAATGTAATTCTTTTTGATGTTGTCTAATAAATTTTTCATTTGGAAGATCTGCATACCTTAGAAAATCAATACTTTACAAATGACCAACACAAGATCTTTTTTTTTTTTTTTTTTTTTTTTTTTTTTGTCTTTTTGCTATTTCTTGAGCTGCTCCCACGGCATATGGAGATTCCCAGGCTAGGGGTCGAATCGGAGCTGTAGCCACCGGCCTACGCCAGAGCCACAGCAACGCAGGATCCGAGCCGCGTCTGCAACCTACACCACAGCTCACGGCAACGCCGGATCGTTAACCCACTGAGCAAGGGCAGGGACCGAACCCGCAACCTCATGGTTCCTAGTCGGATTCGTTAACCACTGCGCCACGACGGGAACTCCAACAAGATCTTACAAAATCATGTTTGAGCCTAAGATTTATTCCAAGTGAGAGATAGACCAATGGATTTTAAATTTAAGAATCTCATTAATGTCATTTCATACCCCACATTAGAACTAACTTGTAAGAAACTAGTTTGTCACACTTGTATATATGATCAAAGAAAAATATCAAAAATTGTCTGGAAAGGCTATTAAATATCCCTTCCTTTTAAAACTACTTTTATGTATAAGGTGAAATTTGCTTCATATAGTTAAAGCAAAACAACATGTCTCAACCAATTTAATGTAAATGCAGATGTGATAATACAGATCTTTTTATTAAGCCAGATATTAAAAATGTTTGGAGCAATTTAAAAGAACAAAATATTTCTCATTAATTTTAGGGAAAACATAAATATTTTTCCATAAAATGTATTATGTGAAGGTGTAATAATTACTATTATTACTATATGAATTATAAATATTTTTAAAGATCTCCAGTTCTAGTATGGGAAAAATTTGGTAATTTGTCTCTCATAAACAAAAGCTCTCAATAATTTTTAAGCTCCTTGATAATTTTTTTTTGTCCTTTTTTTGCCATTTCTTGGGCCGCTCCCGCGGCATATGGAGGTTTCCAGGTTAGGGGTCTAATCAGAGCTGTAGACGCCGGCCTATGCCAGAGCCACAGCAATGCCAGATCCGAGCCATGTCTTCAACCTACAACACAGCTCATGGCAATGCCGGCTCCCTAACCCACTGAGCAAGGCCAGGGATCGAACCCGCAACCTCATGTTCCTAGTTGGATTTGTTAACCACTGAGCCACCATGGGAACTCTGCTCCTTGATAATTTTTAAGAGTTCAAGGGCATCCTAAAATTAAAACATTTAAGAACCACTTGCCCTGTCAGATATAAAACTATATGATTATGATAGATTAATTAAAACAATGCATTATTGGTGCAAGAACAGTTAAGCACATCAATGAGGAAAATAGAGTCCAGAAATAGACTCATATATATGATAATTAAATACTATGATAAAGTTTGCATTTTAAATTAGAAATTATATCAAGCAGAGTCTTGACAGGAAACAGATGGCACTGTGAAATGAGGTAATTGAAGAAATTTTAATAAAGGAAATATTTTCAAGGGTATGAGCTGGATTAAGGGATATTAGTAAGGATAGAGAAACACCATTTAGTTAGATATAGTGAGATAATTTTAGATCCTAGGTCTAAAGGTCAAAGAGAAGGGATTCTGGAAGCTGGGGATTGAACTGTTCCCTTAGTATCTGCAGAAGAGGGTCCCCCAGGCAGGGTGGCCTGTGGAAGAGATACAATCAATGTCAATCAGCAGGCCAACCAGAAGGGAGCCAGAGGGACAACTAAACCTCAATTCTCATCCCTTCCCTGATCTGCTGCTGGTGTCTCCTTTTGCCCCAACCCAACAGACAGCCAGACCATTCCAGAGAGAAAAGTTGGAAATGGTGGAAAGAAGAGTAGAGGGGCAAATAGAACACTTGCATCTGTCTACCCCCTTTGCTCCTCAACATACCCTCTTCTTTGCCTGGACCTGCTCAGGCTCATTTACTATTTACATTTAGTATGGAGTGCTGCTGTGCATATCTAATTTTATGGTTCAGTGGATTAGAAAATACACAGTACACTATGGGCCCTTTGAGTGGCAGAAGTCACTTGGTGTTCCAGTCTCTCGGGGGCACTGCTTTAGATTCAGGAAATGTGTCAGAAGAAAACAGGGTCAAACATAAGGCATTACCTCTTTGGACTTCCTTTTCCACCAGGATATTGAATTTTCAGGCCTTCAATGCCCCAAAAGCTGCCCATTGTACAAAGAATTTCATATATCTTAGCTGTTTTTTCTGCTTGTTATTAGTAGGAGAATTGGTATGATATAATCTACTCTCTCATTAATATAAGTAGTTCTACTTTTATGTATTGATTGATGATTTGGTTGTATGTAGATAATCTAGATTGGAAATAATTGGCCAACAGTATAAAGAAACTTTGCTGTTGAGAATTTCAACTCAATTTTGATTCCTCTTTTCACTCATTGGTATTGTTTCACCATGTTTTGTTTTTCTTTCTGAAAGTTTTCCTTTTCTTCTTTTTTGTTTTGTTTTTTTGTTTGTTCATTTTTTTTTCTTTTTGTCTCTAGTGCTTTTTGTAATTTTCAAGATGATATGCTTTGGAGAGAGCTTTTCTCATCCTTTGTTCAGTCATTTTAAAATCATTTTAATCAAGAAATATATTCTTCAAATTTAGGAATTTATTTTTTATTTATAATTTCTTCCACATCATTTTTATTGTTTCCTCTTTTCAAAATTATACTAATTCTTTTTTTTATATTCCCTTTCCTATTGTACATCTTTTTGTCTTTTTGTCTTACTTTCTGGGAGAGTTCCTCAACTTTATCATCTAACATTTCTATTGATGTTTTTTTGTTTGCTTTGTTTTTGTTTGTTTGTTTTTGTCTTTTCAGGGCCACATCCATGGAACATGGAGGTTCCTGGGCTAGGGGTCCAATCAGAGCTGTAGCCTACGGCCTATACCACAGTCACAGCAATGTGGGATCCGAGGTGCGTCTGTGATCTACATCACAGCTCATGGCAATGCCAGATCCTTAACCCACTGGGCAAGGCCGAGGATCGAGCCCGCTTCCTCATGGATGCTAGTCTGGTTCATTAACCACTGAGCTGTGACAGGAATTCCAATGTTTATATTTTTACTATTGTATTTTAAATTTACAGTCTCTTTCTTATTGTCTAAAAGACATGCTTTTCATGAAAGGCAAAATCATGAAAGCAAAGTTATCTTTTTATGAAGATAATAATGCTTTTTATATTCTAGTTTTTGTCTTACTGCATAATCTCTGGTTTCTCCAACTTCATTATTGTTATTTTTATTTATATTGGTTTCTGTCTTTCATATTAAAGACTTTCTTCAAATCTGACAACATGATCTTTCATTGTCCACTCATGTTGAATAATCTGGCAATAAAATTGTTTTTTTCATTTTTATTTCATTTTTTTAAATTTTTTTTTAATTTTTTTTTTTTGTCTTTTTGCCATTTCTTGGGCCGCTCCTGCGGCATATGGAGGTTCCCAGGCTAGGGGTCTAATCAGAGCTGCGGCCGCCAGCCTACACCAGAGCCACAGCAACGCGGGATCCCAGCCGCCTCTGCGACCTACACCACAGCTCACGGCAACACCGAATCCCTAACCCACTGAGCAAGGCCAGGGATCAAACCTGCAACCTCATTGTTCCCAGTCAGATTCGTTAACCACTGCACCACAAAGGGAACTCCTTTTTCATTTTTTAAAATTTTGTCGAAGTATAAAAAGATCTTCAGAACTTTGTGAATATGACTGAGACTTGTTGACTGTTTCACTGTGAGGTGATTTTTTTTCCCTTATAGGATGGTGAGGTTCCTCAAGAAAGACTTCTAGTTCCCTTCCTACAGGTATAATTTTGGTTTTTAGTATCCTTATATTTTAGTATATCCCCACCATCAATTGTGCATCAATTCCTATGGTCTCTAGAATCGCTGTTTGAAATCTTCCAGAAAGTAAACCCATCAGTTCTTTGCCAGCCCGCCATCAGTGAAAGCCAGTAATGCAGATGGAAGCTGGCAGTTAACCACATCTTGAAGAATCTCTCGACTGGGAGTTTTTTTAACTCCTTATCTTCATTATTTTTAGAGGTGCTTGATTTCAGTTATGAGGTTTGCAAAGCAAACTAATTTGCTAGAGATTGTCTAATAATGCCAACTGAAATTTCAGTTTTCTCAAGTAGGCTAATTAAGCTACCACTTGTCCTCCTACTGTTCTGCTTCCAGAAGTTTGTTAGTTGTGTTTCCTGTGTTATTCTTCATGCTTGTCATTGAGGCTTTTTATAAGCTATCATTTTGGAGGAATTTCAGAAGGCAGCAGATAAAGGCACCATGAAATTACCATTTTTAACTTGATGTCATTGTTTTCTTTTAATAACAAAAAATTTTATACTGCTTAAAAGTGCTTGTATTTATCTGTTAAGTCTATCTGGATTACTGCGTCATTTAAGACCAATGTTTCCTTGCTAATTTTCTAGCTGGAATATCTGTCCATTGATGTAGGTGGGGTATTAAATTTCCTATACTATTACTGTATTATCACCTATTTCTCCATTTAGATTTGTTAAGATTTCTGTTGTGGCCTAACATATCCTGGAAATTTTTCCATTCTTAAGAAGAATGTGTATTCTCTCACTTTTGGATAGAATAACCTATTCCAGTTCAAGTTGGTGATGTAGGAAGATCCCAAACTCACCTTTTCCAGTGGACGTACTGGGTCAGCAGCTACATATCAAACAATTTCCTCTCAAAAAAAAAAAAAAAAAAAAAAAAAAGAAAAGAAAAAAAAGAAAAACTAAAGGCTGGTTGAGTGATGACTAAGAAGAAAATCACAGAGAAGCTAATAGGAAATGTTCCTGTCCTCCCCAGCCCCAGCACAGTGACTCCACTGCAGTGACCAGGAGAAAATTCAAAACATAGAGCTTTTCCTAGAGGATTGAAGGATTCAAATCCCATACTGGGCACCTGGACTTTTAAGACCTGCACCTGAGAGATGAGCCTCCATAACATCTAATATTGTAAACAAGCAGGACTGTTGTCCCAAGACCCACAGTGCTATAGTGATCTAAGAAATGGTTTTTAAAGGACTTGTTCACTCACACTTACTGTCCCCATGGCCCAGGTCAGAGGCAGACAATCATTTCCAGCTCTAAAGTGAAGGAGTTTCACTTGTTTATACTAAAGCACCAACCTGAGGGGTAGGTATTTAACTTAACATACATATCTAGGATCCTGCTGGAACACTGTATTTTGAAGACATATATATTGAAAATTGTATTTTTAAAAGAAAAGAAATCATTGATAGGGCTAATAATGGTCACTAAAAATGATAATGAAAAACTCATCAGGAAGATTCTACAATTTAAAATTAGAATATACCTAATAGCATACCTATTTGACAGAGTTGCAAGTAGAAGTTGATAAATTCATAAAATAGTAGGACACACTAAAAATTGCATTATTTTCTAAGCTTCAAGAATATACCAAAATTTTTGTGGAATGAAAAAATTTACATTAGGCTTGAAGCAATATAGAGCCAAATAAAAGCAATATCCCTACCCCTGAGAACTTTTGAACAATCCACCTGACAGAAAGAAAGAAAGAAAGAAAGAAATTAAGTCCCAGATATCTATTGTCATATGGTAGAGTTAGCATGCAAAACTCAAACTGTGCCATCAGGCATTTGGTAACTGAAGATTGGGTGGGCATGCAGGATTATTTTGCAACCCAGCATAGACTCCAAAGCAATGACTATCTAACTCCTAGGCTAGTAGGCCTTTTGAAGCAAGCTAGCAAATACACATATAAACTAATTACATGGTACCTCTTGAACAACAGGTAATTAGCAGTTATTAAACACAAATATCCATTGGGGAAGTGAGGTAAAATCAAGAAGAAAAAGCAATGGTAGTGATCCTGCAGTGAGTGATGGTGAAAAAAAAATGAAGGAAGATAGAATGCCAAAAAAAATAAAACATTTTGAGTTCTCTTCAGGAGTAGAACTGTCGCCAGAAATAAAGTGATAAATTTAATATAAATTTATGAGTAGAACTTTTGAGGAAAAAATGGACCCTGAAACCCTGCCGCTTATATGCAATTGTTATTGAAATTTTTCTAGCTTGACTTGTTGATATATTTCAAGAAACCAGTGTCACACAAAAAGTGAATTATTCAGGTCATAGTTATAACACATGGTGCCCAGGTCTGACTCAGAATTGCGTAGAATATATTACCACATGTTAATGTAGAGAATATGACACCTGAAAGAATAAGATGACATAAATTCTAAAATACTGATTTTTTTAATCATTAAAGTTAGCAGCAAACAGATATATTTGGGAGTTAACTGGCAATTTGCTAATGACATTATCAGATAATACATTTAAGCCTTGTTGATTTGAAGTTTCCTATTGAGAAAAAAGTATATGTATTATTTTTAATAGAAAATATTAAGTAAATATTTTAAAATATAGATGTTAAAACATGAGTATATAAATTTGTTGTCCCAGAGAATATATATGTGTGAGTTGGAATTTAACCTCTGAGTACCAAGTGTATGAGGGGCACTGAAGAGGGATTTTCAGATATAAAACCTGAAAAACTTTTGTGTATTTTGATCTTCTTTAGTAGAAGCATATATGCAAGATGTAATTAAATTTAAAATATAGCAAAATAAAAATATAGGCATAACATAACAATACATTTTGGCATGAATAAAACTAGATTAATGGTGGGACTGGTTGAATATTACTAATAAAACATATATTTTGAAAGAGGAAAAACATGCTATTATTTAAGGCTTGTGCAAGACAGGCTTATATCTTGAGGGCTTAATTATCTCACAAAAAAATCTATGTTTATATATAAGTGCTTTTGTGTGGGTACACACCAACATTTTTTGACTGAAATAAAAATCATCTGAGTGAGATCCATCAAGGACCCAAGAAACATAATACATGAATAATTTGAAAAGTTTCTGTTAGATATGAGAAGTTTAAGTTGACCAGTTTAGTGCTGCTCAAGTATTAATTACCAAGATCTCAAAATTCAAATTAGTGAACCCTCAATCAAGGATGGCATGGCAATGTAATTGGCTTGGGTTTTTCTCCCCTTTTTATAGGCACTTACTGAATATCAACACTATGAAGCAGTGCAGTGGTGTTGAGATACAGAGAAACCAATCTTTGATACCAGATTTCCCATTTCTGCCCTGAAATTCTTGTACCTTGAATGAACCATCAGTGTCCTTTCTTCCCTACATTGTGGGCAGCCTCCTGACTGTTGTCTCACTTTTCATAGACAATAGCAGTTGCTCCAAATTCAATCCCTTCTGCCTCAGCTATGCAACACTTTTTAACTACCTGTGGTATTTCTTACCATTATTTCCTCCTTCTAGTACTACAGCAATTTTTGTTCTTACTTTCTATTCCTCAAAATTTCTATATTACAAGCCTCTACAGCAACTCTAAGACAATCCCAAATCTGTCCAGAAGTGCTTTACAGGAGGCCATTCGTCTACCTGTTTAAACAATACATTTCCTGGAAGAATTTTCCAATTTACTCAAATCTCCTTTACAGTTGTACTGCCTCTGATCTACCTTCTTAGGCTTGAGAAAGTTTAACTAGTTTATATTAGCTCTATTTTTTAATGGAAAGTATTATTGAGCATTTACCAAGTGTTTGGCAATCGGTATTCACATCTCATACACTCCTTTTAGTTCTGCACAGTATACAGGGCCATTATGCAACATAAAGAAGAGAGAGAGCCAGACAACTTCAGTTAGAAGCCTGGCTATGCCTCTTACCAGCTGTGTAATTGTAGGCAAAGCATTCATTCTCTAGGCACTTCAGGTAATAAAAGTACCCACCTCAGAGTTTTATGAGTAATTAATGAGTTAATATATGTAAAATACTTACAACAGTTTCTGCATACAGTCAACACTATATAAATGTCAACTAAAGTGTTTTACTCACTTTACAAATGGAAGCTAATCCCTCAGAGGGATTACTCAAGATCAAAACATTATCGTTATGACAATTGCTATATCATGATTTACATGGTTGTCTATTTTTCAACACCTATATTATTTTAACATTTGATTAAAATGCTTTAATCAACACCCTTACATCTAAACCTTCACGCATATCAGCTTCCCATACATGTACAGCATAAAATCTGTAAAATAAAGTCCAAAAGTACACTGACATTTCAGATTTTGTTCTGTATTGCCAAAATATCTCTCAGTTTCACCTTCCACCAGCCGTAAGTGAAAATGTCCATTTACCTAAACTTTTTCAACATTGAGTCATATTTACTTTTTATACTAGAATTCACTCCCACTCAGTTTAACACTGTAAAGGAGATGGTTTTATTTTTAAAAAGTTTTTTTCTTTGCTAATATTTGGCAAGAATCAAATAATGTCAAAATCTCTATTTATTTAGAAAATGTCGATAAAATTTCAAATTATTGTCTGTGTTTCTGAGCATAAACTATAAAATTTTTGGATGAGTGTCCCGCATTTAGCATATTGTGGTTAGAAGTACATTGGTTGGCATCTACTACATGTCATATCAAGTATTTATGAAGTATTCGTCTTCATTCAGCTTTCTCTCATGTGGCATGGTTATAAGTGCTTTACAAAACTTGATCTCTCTCTTCTGAATATGCTGTTTGGAAATGAAATATAAGTTATCCTGGATATATCTTCAAGGAAAATATTAATGTTTGCATATTTTTTATTTATTTTTGTTTTCCCCTAAAGAATACGCTTTAAACTATACTGCTTTTGCCATAAATACAAATATTATTTGCCAGTCTCAGAAGATCCTTTCTTCCTGCCTCAGGTTGCAGTAGAAATTGGGGTGGTTGTTGGGAGGGAGAGAAGATGGGGAGAGAGAGGATAAGAAAGAAGACCAACTTAGGAATTCTATAGTGAATGGATATTTAAAGACACTGTGCTACACAAATAAGGAGAGAATGATAAATTTTGAATGTCTAGACTCAAAAGTTCCTTAACTCTTAGGAACTAAACCAAATATATAAATTGACTGACTTATCAGTTTCATGTCAACATTTCTGGATAACTAACTGATTTAATGAAAAAATAAAATCTTTGTGAAGCTACAACTTTAATCTCTGCGACATATAGAAATAGGATAAAAATTTTCAAAAATATTACATACACACAGATACAGACACGTAGGTAGAAAGAGTCATGTATAGAGAATATTGTGTTGGTATATGCTTAATAAAATCTCTCTAAACAAAGACCTAATTTTTTACATTTGCCAATTTCTTTGGAGTAAATGCTCCTATATGGTCAATTTCAAGCTATGAACAAGATGTTACTGATCAAGGTGTTGGGAAAAGTTTCACAGATCAACCTTGGCGTTTTCAAAACAAAAGACAAGTTATTACCTTGTCACAGGAATCTGTACCCACAGCCTCTATCACTACACACAATTAGACCTAATGTGTGCTGTCAGATGTAGAAAAATGCATGACCAGGACAGGAATAATCTTCCATAATTGTTCTGTCCCTCAGCTTATGTGATCAGTGCTACCATTTGATCTGCATCTAAAAATTTCCTCCTTGATCTGTGGAAAATAAATGAAGACGAACTTCTTGAGGCTGAAGAAAATAAACTGTTAACCTTTGGGGCCACAGAAAATAAATAAGGAGGCTTTGTTCAAGCTAAAGAAAATAAACATTAAAGATGCCATTTCAGGGACAACAATTTATCATTTTTAAAGCTGGTCGAGGGCTGGACTAATACTGCAAAGTTCCAGAGAGTAGCTCTACCATGCTTCCCTGAAAAGCTCATTATAAACCGACTACAGCCATCATCTGAATTGCAAAATGCCCTGACAGTAGTCTGGCAGTTTGTCCCTCTGCCTATTTTTCAAGAAATAAATTGTCTTCTTTCTTTGGGGAAGATTATCCCCCTGTTCTGCTTCCTTCCTAAGTTGCTTTGCATGTAAACAGTAAATTGTCCTATTTTAGCTCAGAGACAACTTGTCAAAGAACATATTCAAAGTCATCCTTCCAGCTTCCCAAACAGTTTCTTCTGAAAGTGCTTTGGAATGATCCATTCACTACCTTATATGGTTTATGATTATTTCAGTGGCTGACTTGTGTCTCAAAGAGCCTAGCTTTAAATTATTATTTAATGTGACAACATCTCTTATGTTATCTATTAAAACAATGAAATAACTAAGTCTGAGGTAAGGAATGTAGTACATGTGAATTTGAAAGAGGGTGAATTTAATTTCCTATTAAAGTTTTTTCTTTTATTCTCTGTAAATACCACATGAAATAAATGTAAAAAAAAATATTTTTGCTATTTTCTCCCAAACTGAAAAGCATTTATAACTGAAAAAAAAATGTATTTTCTAGTTACTGTTATGCACAGTAATTTAATCCCAAAGGATGTATTGAATGCCTACAATGTGATGGCAACTATGCCAATTGCTAGAATGTTCTTTCTCATCTTTGCACATCAGAATAAATTGAGTAGTTATTTTAAGTAGAAGGTGGCTTGCTCCTTCCTCACTGCAGAGAATCAAATTCAACTTATCTTGATTGGTACCAAGATGTTTATATATTTAAAATATTCTGCTATATGCATCCAGGATTCTGAGCCACTACACTAGAGATGCAGGTGGTAATAAGATCAAATTACTTCCCTCAAGTAGCTGGGCATCTAAAAGGGAGATTTCTTGGTTCAGTTGCCATAACAAAATACCATATATATACATAGTTGGTTGCACCAGTCCCCAAATATTGAATACTATATTCTAAATTATTTACTACTTCAAAACCACCTGAAAAATTATTAAAATGACCTCAATATATTATTATTGTGAAAACATCTGTTGCCATGAAAATACATATTTAATAAAGTATTACTCATTGGAAGTTCACATTATTGAGAAAGCTCGTCTAAATTAGGCGTATGTGCATATGTATGTATACACACACATATACATACACAAACTATGATAAATATTCTAAAATCCATTGAACTTCAAAATGGGCTTATTTGAGAATAGCAGAGAATTGCAATTCAGGACATTCAAGCTACGGTGAAACATAGACAAGTCAAAATAGACGAAGAGAAGGTCAGATTTTATTTGGTTTTACGAAAAAGTTGGTGAGGGTTTTTTGAACAAAAGAAAAAGAAGAGCAAGAGTTGTGGTGATTGCTCACAGACTGCAAGCAGTATTGTTATTGAGGTAGGAGAAATCTTCTTCCTTTGTCTTTTTCTTTTTTTTTTTTTTGTCTTTTTTTGTCTTTTTAGTGCCGCACCCACAGTACATGGAGGTTCCCAGGCTAGGGGTCGAATCGGAGTTGTACCTGCTGGCCTACGCCACAGCTACAGCAATGCCAGATCCGAGCCACGTCTGCAACCTACACCACAGCCCACGCAATGCTGGATCTTTAACCCACTGAGCGAGGCCAGGGATTGAACCCACAACCTCACGGTTCCTAGTCAGATTCATTTTCCACTGTGCCACGAGAGGAACTCCCCTTCCTCCTTTTTCTTAAAAGCAGGAGATAAAATTTCCAGGTGAAATGTATTCTCCTTTGTAAAAATAATTCATATATTCCTCCTTCTTGTAGCTATGCTGGCTGTAATGAGTTGTATGTGCCAGAGAGTTCCACCTTCAGGACTCCCAGACTCCATTTTAAATGAGATATCCTGGAGTTCCCGTCGTGGCGCAGTGGTTAACGAATCCGACTAGGAACCATGAGGTTGCGGGTTCGGTCCCTGCCCTTGCTCAGTGGGTTAACGATCCGGCGTTGCCGTGAGCTGTGGTGTAGGTTGCAGACGCGGCTCAGATACTGCGTTGCTGTGGCTCTGGCGTAGGCCGGTGGCTACAGCTCCCATTAGACCCCTAGCCTGGGAACCTCCATATGCCGCGGGAGCGGCCCAAAGAAATAGCAAAAAGACAAAAAAAAAAAAATGAGATATCCTTTATTTTCACAATTCACTCTTTTGGTCAAGATCCCTTCCTCAAAAATCACTGATCTAAAGTCTTCAGCATATAGTGGTTTTGTCCCTCAATGCCAGGAAGGACCTTTCATGTCCCTCATCAAAGGGAAACTGCAGACTAGAAACTGTTGAGGCATCATTTGAGTTTCAAAGAAGGGTGGGAGGGAGAACTCTCAGGCATTTTCCATCTAAAGTCTATATCTGCTCAAAGTCAAGCACTGGAGATCAAGTGCTGAGACTTTGGGTACATAATTTTTATAAAGATTTGACAAGCCAGAGGTACAAAACTGAAAAATGTATGGTCAAAGAAGAGTTAAAAGTAATATGACAGATTTTAGTTTGTATTAAGCATTCTAAAACAGGAACTCAAACCTGAAAGTGACCAGATAAATAGGTGAAAAGGCAGGAGTCCTTAGGTGAAATTTGTTGTAACCAATGGACCTATTTTCTGATTTTGCATAATTGAGTTTTTAATCTCTCCAGAGGCATTTATCCATGTGTAACAGGTGCTGTTTTCTATCTCATAAATGCTTTTTTGTTCAGCAAGTAGATAATTGAGGGTCATATGATTGTCCAAAATTACTTTAGCCAATGAGTTAAGTGATTATTATTCGGCTGCTATTGCTTCAGCTGTCCTAATGCTAGGGAGAGACTTCTGATCAAGCATTCTTTGACACTTATTTTGATCCAAAAATGGAAAGGCTCTCCCTATGGAGGGAAACTGAGAGTCATGTATGCCTCCTGGAAGTTCTTTTAAAGTTGTCATGGAGGCTTAATGGAATGGACCAAAGAGAGACCTCAAAAGTCTTACTCTGTAGTGAAAACATGGGGTGAAATCAGCAGTGGCACTCAGGACAAGTGAAAAAAAAAATTCACAATATGGACTAAAGAGTCACCATTGTCATTAACATATCAAAATTTCTGGTGGCAAACCCAACAATTAAATATTTCCCCCTTGCAACAGGTTGAAAAAAAGGGATAAGAGAACTACCTTTCCAAAAAAAAAAAAAAAAAAAAGAGGGAGAGAAAGTTAAGAATTATCAGCAGGAAATTTTCAGCAAAAGAGTTATTCAGTGATGGGTCATATAAACTATTTTTAAAGATTGCTTTGCTGGAAACTTGGCCAAGGTATTAGGCCAGTTTTTCCAAAGAATTTCTAAAAGCTGTCTGGTCATATCTGAGCCTATGTCCATCTTTTCTAAATATGATCATTCAGTCAAAGCTTCAGTAATATAACCAATATTTCCAATTATTGTCTGTTACAAGAAGAATAGATTCTTATTGAATGTACACAAATACATATATCTTCTTTCTTTTTTTTCCTTGGGCCGCTCCTGAGGCATATGGAGGTTCCCAGGCCAGGGGTCAAATCAGAGCTGGAGCCACGGGTCTACACCACAGACATAGCAATGCAGGATCCGAGCCACATCTGCAACCTACACCACAGCTCATGGCAATGCCTGATCCTTAACCCACTGAGCAAGTCCAGGGATCGAACTCACAACCTCATGGATCCTAGTTGGATTCGTTAACCATTGAGCCACGATGGGAACTCCCAAATACATATATTTTCATAAAAATAAAAATGGTTAATGAGAATTTCCCACTTTTACAGGGATCAGATAAGGAAAAACAGATAAATATTTTATCTTTGTAAAGTTATATTTTATCGAATTGCTGTAATTCATAGGTGTTTAAGAGAAAAAGTTTCCTTAAATCTGGAAAAGTAAAACATTAGAGAAGAAGTTTTATAAAAATATAAGAAGTCAGAGTTCCCGTCATGGCTCAGTGGTTAACGAATCCAACTAGGAACCATGAGCTTGCAGGTTCGATCCCTGGCCTTGCTCAGTGGGTTAAGGATCCATCGTTGCCGTGAGCTGTGGTGTAGGTTGCAGACGTGGCTCAGATCTGGCATTGCTGTGGCTGTGGTGTAGGCCAGCAGCTACAGCTCCGATTAGACCCCTAGCCTGGGAACCTCCATATACCATAGGAGTGGCCCCAAAAAAGGCAAAAAGACAAAAAAAAAGTCATAAAAATTATAATCATCCTTAGTCTCTTATAATTAAATCTTGTCAGTCTGGATTTTGGGTAGCAACCTTATAAATCAATGAGTTTCCATTAAAGTTTTAAAAAATTTTATTCAGTTCAGTATTATGATCTTATAGTTATCAGACACCTTCATTCTAGAGTACATGTCAAGGTTATTTCCATGAATCTCCTTGAAGATGAAGAATCTTTCTAAACATTTTTGCAAACTATCAGTGTAAAACAGTAACTGTCTATGCATGAAAAAAGACTTGAAAATAGTAAAGGTTAAAGATCAGATGAGAGTTTATTTCACTGACATTAAAACACTCTTTAAAGTAATATTTTAAGATAATAGCTAGAATGAGGAAAATAGCATTATACCAGGACATATCAGATTTCTAGGAATGTCATACAATTTCTGAAAACACTTGTGTACATATACACTGCACCATAAAGAAGGCTTAGTATTAATTCATATTTGAAAATGCTTTCATGCAATTTAACATATCAAATAAGCCTAATCGGTTTAATATCTCCCTTCTTAAAGGAGAGAGAGCAGATAATTTGAGATGCTCCAGGGGCCCTCAGGAAACATCTCAGTTAGTTCGAAGTCACAAAGATCTCCTTCAGAATTTTATTTGAATAAGTTTGTTGAAAATATCAAAGGTTTGTACACTTGACTAAGCAGGATCACAGATCATTAGGAAACAATACTTAATTATCCACTTAGCCAAGAGACAAGAAGATTTCAAAGACAAATATAGAAAGTTACAGAGCCGTAAGAAGATTTAACTTTTTTACTGGAGAGAAGACTCAGTTTTCTGAATAATCAAAGACCTGATAAAGGCAAAAAAAGAATCTTTGTTTTTTAGGCAGATTAAAGTAAAGGAAAAGAAATTTTGTCTTTTTAACAGAGAGAAAAAAACAATTATAATTTTTATACCAATATACTTTTGGTATTAAAATCCATTTTAATTAAATTTATTTTAATTTTAGCCAGATTGAACAAAAACTTACGTTTCCATTGTTCTTTCTAATTTTTTTCTTATTTGGGCAATCATTTTCTTTTAGAACATTATTTTTGTGCTCAACAAAAGAATGCATCTCCATTACTCATACTTTTTTTTTATAGAAAACACATACGCTAATTTTCATATATAGTCATTTTTGTCTCTATTCTTTTTAGTAGTTTTACTTAAAAAATAACTCTTGCTGACAATTTCATCTTTATTAGTTCAAATGTTATTTTTTTCAATTTCAAAAACTTACAAAGCTTACCTAGAAGAGAAATAATATGAGAATAATTATAGATGTACTCTTAGAAGATAGCATAATTGCCTATGCATAAGTTAAATGAATATAAGTTCCTTCTACATAATATAGTTAAAATACACCATATGACTTCTAGAATTTACAATGTGAAACTCACTTGTGTTTGGTGTATATTCTTATTGCTCTGCTAGACTAGGAATGGTTGAATAGGCAAAGGCAATAGGATCCCCACATTATTTCTGAAGAGGGTTGCTCTAAATTGAGTAAGCAGAATAAAGATTTGAAATATGGAGTGGCAACTTCTAAACTGATGGCAGTGATATAAATACCTTGGAAGACAAGACCAGAATCCCCAGACTTGCAAGTAGTTATAAAAAATGGTAGAAGTTCTTTTAAACAAAAGTCATGAATTTGGAGAATAGATTTGTGGTTGTCAAGGGGGAGGGGGAGGGATGGATTGGGAACTTGGGGTTGATCGATACAGACTATTGCCTTTGGAATGGATAAGCAATGAGGTCCTACTGCATAGCACTGGGAACTATATCTAGTCACTTATGATGGAGAATGATAATGTGAGAGAAAGGAATCTATCATGTATTTGTAACTGGGTCACCACACTATACAGCATGTAGAAGAAAATTGTCAGAACACTGTAAACCAGCTATAGTGAAAAAATTGACGGAACACAGTAAACCAGCTACAGTGAAAAAAATAAAAATTATTATTAAAAAATAAATAAACAAAGATTGTTGCCCTGCTGCAAATCTGAAAAGACAAGGAGACAAAATATGAGCTTTTTAAAGAGTGATTATAACCTGGCCTTGAGGAATTATCACTGTGTGTGTGTGTGTGTGTGTGTGTGTGTCTGTGTGTGTGTGTGTGTGTGTGTGTGTGCGCATGCGCAGGATAAAAGGGTGGTTGTGCTTATATTATTTTTTTCAGCTAGTTGTATAGACCTTTCTGTTGCTTAATTCACTGTGGCATAAGAATAGTGGCTTTCAAATATGTTGGATCATTCCACAACAAGAAATACAGTGTATATAAAGTTCAGCACATAGCTACATGTATATAAACCATACAAGTAATTGAAATAAAATTTTAACAAACTGACATGTAATTTCTAATTTTTAGTATATGACATGCAAGTATTTCGTTTTGCACTTTATAAAATTGCCTTTTTATATGCATAAAATAAATAATAATAAATTTATGTATAAATTATACATAAAATGAATGTTATTTACTTATCTGTATTGATAAATATGGACACTCTTTGTTTAAATGTTTATCAGGGAGTAACATAAGCATCATACTGGAGTGAGATGCTTCCTTCATCTCTCCCCTTTTAATCTACAACCAATAAAATATCAGCAATTCAACAAAGGTACCTCTGCCCAACACACCAGGATGTCAGAGTATTCCATATATCTACAGTTAAAGGTATATGAGATCAAACATATAGAGGGGGAAGAACCAGGGCTATAGCAGTGAGAGTGGCTGCAATTCCAATCCCCTTGCCACAGCAGCAGAGCCCACAGTGCAGGAACACCAAGGGACATGACTGGCCTTCTGACCACAGAAGCACCCATGGTCACACACCTATGGACAGCAATGGTAATGGGGCTGGTGACCCTGTATGATATAATGAAATGACAATTCTTAAGCAACCAAACATAAAGTCACAGAATATTGTGATCTAACAGTCAGAGAATTAAAAATAACTCTCATGAAGAAACTCAGTGAGCTACCTGAAAACTCAGAAAGATGAGTTCAGGAATAAAATTAATGAACAGAAGAAACACTTCACCAAAAAAACTGAAACTCTAAAAAAAAAGCCAAACAAATTCTGGAGCTGAAAAACCCAATAAACAAGACGATGAATGCATTAGAAACCATTGGAAATAGAGCAGATCATATGGAAGAGAAAATTAACAATCTTGAAGATAGAAATCTAGAAATGATACAGGAGGAAAGAGAAATAAGTTTTTTTTAATGGCTGTACCTGTAGCATATGGAAGTTCTGGGCTAGGGGTCACATTGGAGCTGCAGCTGCTAGCCTACACCACAGCCACAACAATGCCAGATCCAAGTTGTATCTGTGACCCACACTGCAGCTTGCAGCAGTGCTGGATCCTTAACCCACTGAGTAAGGCCAGGGATTGAACCCACATCTTCATGGATACTGGTCAGGTTCTTAACTCTCTGAGCCACAATGGGAATTCCAGAAATAAGATAATTTAAAAATAAGAAAATTCTATGAGAGTCATCTGACTCTTTTAGGAAGGGCAACATTAGGGTCATGTATATCTCAGAAGAAGAGAGGGAGAAGGGAGTAGAGAGTTTAAATAAACAATAGCTGAGAACTTCCTAAACCTGGGCAAAGAACTGAATATATAGGTCCATGAAACTAAGATAACATCTAATTACCACAATGCCAAAAGACTTTATATAATATTATATTAATACTCAGTAGTCAATATATTAAAACTCAATAGTTAAAAGTTGATGAAAAGAGGATAAAATGAGAAAAAGAATATATATATACATATACATATATGACTGGCTCACTTTGCTGTACAGTAGAAATTGACAGAACATTGTAAATCAACTATAATGGAAAAAATAAAAATCATAAAATAAAAAAAGGAATTTTAAATGTAACAAGGGGCAAAGGAACTTACAAAGGCATACCCATTAGGCCATGAGAAAGTTTCTCAGCAGAAACTCTATAGGATAGGAGAGGGTGGAATGACACTCTCAAAACAGTGAAACATAAAATTGTCACCCATGAATACTCAGTCCAATAAAGTTATCCTTCAATTATAAAGAAGAAATATTTTCCCAGAAAAAAACAAACAAACAAACAAACAAAAAACACTGAGGGAATTCATCAACACTAGACCTACCTTACAAAAAATGTTGAAAAGATCTCCTGTACTAGAATCAAAATTCAAAAGTACACAAAACTTTGAGTAGCATGGTAAGTAGACAGGCCTAATCATAAAATTACAACTTTATCAGAATAGATTTTTTTTTTCTTTTTGCCATTTCTTGGGCCGCTCCTGCGGCATATGGAGGTTCCCAGGCTAGGGGTCGAATCGGAGCTGTAGACGCCGGCCTACGCCAGAGCCCCAGCAACGCGGGATCCAAGCCGCGTCTGCAACCTACACCACATCTCACGGCAACGCCAGATCGTTAACCCACTGAGCAAGGGCAGGTATCGAACCCGCAACCTCATGGTTCCTAGTCGGATTCGTTAACCACTGCGCCACGATGGGAACTCCCAGAATAGATTTTTAAACTCTCATTTTAGCATAATGGTGAAAGAAGGAGCAGAAAATATGAGAAATATCTCGATTTGATAGCAAACTTACAACACAAAAAGCATAATTTAGGACAACAAAAATATAAAAGAAGAAGAGGAAAAAGATAGAGCCTGTATAGGCAAATAAAGATAATATGCTATAGGCAAAAAAAAAAAGGATTATTCTATCTGTGATACTTTTTATACAATCTTCTTGACAATTACAAAATGTAAATCTAGAGCAGCGACATGAAACAAAAAAATGAGGGAGCAGAAAAATCACTGAATCAAAATAGCAGAGAGAAACACTGGGAAAGAAACAATGAATATAGAGTGACCAGAAAGCAAAAGATAAAACAGCAATACTAAATCCTCATCTATTTATAATCACCCTAACTGTAAATGGATTCATTTCACCACTCAAAAGTCAGAGTGGTAAGATGGATTAAAAAACAAGACCCCCTCCTTCATATTGGAGGGAATGTAAAATGATACAACCACAAAATATGGAGGTACCTCAGAAAACTAAATATAGAACTATCATATGACCCAGTAATCCCACTCCTGGGCATATATCTGGATGAAACTTTCATTGAAAAATATTCATCTACCCGTATGTTCATTGCAGCATTATTCACAATAGCCAAGACATGGAAATAACCTAAATGTCCACTGACAGATGAATGGTTTAAGAGGATGTGGTACATATACACAATGGAATGCTATGCATCTATAAAAAAGAACAAAATATTGTCATTTTCAGCAACATGGATGGAATTAGAGACTCATACTAAGTGAAGCAAGTTATAAAGAGAAAGACAAATACCATATGAAATCACTTATTTTTGGAATCTAATATATGGCATAAATGAAACTGTCTACAGAAAAGTAGCAAACTCATGGACTTGGATAACAGACTTGTGGTTGCCATGGGGGAGGGCAAACTATTGCATTTGGAGTAGATAAGCAATGAGATCCTGCTGTATAGCACAGGGAATTATATCTGGTCACTTGTGAGGGAACATGATGGAGTATAATGTGAGAAAAAGAAAAAATATATATACGTGTGACTGTGTCACTTTTCTGCATAGCAGAAATTGACAGAACCTTGTAAATCAATTATAATAGAAAAAATAAAAATCTTTAAAAAAAAGACCCAACTATATGTTCCCTCCAAAAGACTCGTCTCAGCTCTAAAGTGTAACATGAGCTCACAGTGGAGGGATGGAAGTTGATTACTCCAAGCAAATGGCAGCCCCCCCCCAAAAAAACTATGTATAACCATACTCATATCAGAGAAAATAGACTTCAAGCCAAATAAAGTAACAAGAGACAAAGATGTACATTACATAATGATAAAGGAGGCAATTCATCAACAAGATACAATTATTAATATATATGCACCTAACATGGGAAAACATATAAAGCAATTATTAAGAGAAGTAAAGGAAGAAATTGATAGCAACATGGTAATAGCAGAGGACTTAACATTCTACTTACATCAATGGAGAGATCATCTGGACAAAAAATTAACAAGGAAATAGTGACCATAGGTGAAATATTAGACTAGATAAACTTACATAGATTTATACAGAACATCCACCCAAATGCATTAGAAAACACCTTCTTTTTAAGCATGCATGGAACATTCTCTAGGATACAGCACATTTTAGGTCACAAAATAACCCGTAACAAATTTAAGAGGAGAGATGTTATTTTAAGTATCATTTCTGATCACAGTGGTATAAAACTAGAAGTCAACTACAAGAAGAAAGCTGGAAAAATCACAAATATGTAGAGACTGAACAGTATGCTACTGAATAACTATTGAGTCAACAAATCAAAGGAGAAATTTCAAAATACCTGAAGACACATGAAAATGAAAATACAACAAACTAAAATCGATGTGATGCAACAGAAATGGTACTTAGAGGGAATTTTGTAGCATAACAGCTCACTCAAAAAACAAGGAAAAATCTTAAAGTCTAACTTTATACTTAACTAGGGAAAAAAAAAGAACAAGCAAAGCTCAAAGTCAGTTAAGAAAGAGAGAAAATAAAAATCAGAGCACAAGTGAAATAGAGACTAAAATGACAATAGAAAAGATCAATGAAGAGATGATTCTTTGAAAAGATAAAGAAAATTGACAGACCTTTAGCTAGATGAAGATAAAAGAGAGAAGGCACTGCCAAAATCAGAAATGAAAAAGGAAAAACAACAAATACCACAGAATACAAATGATTATTAGAGAAAATTATGATAGCCATATACCAACAAAATTTCTAAAAATTAATAAAGAGATTGAAAGGATAATCAAAAACCTCCCAATAAATAGGAGTTCCCGTTGTGGCTCAGTGGTTAACAAATCCGACTAGGAACCATGAGGTTGCAGGTTCGATCCCTGGCCTTGCTCAGTGGGTTAAGGAGCCGGCATTGCCATGAGCTGTGGTGTAGATCACAGATGTGGCTCACATCTTGCATCGTTGTGGGTCTGGCATAGGCCTGCAGCTACAGCTCTGATTAGACCCCTAACCTGGGAACCTCCATATGCTGTGGGAGTGGCCCCAAAAAGGCAAAAGGACAAAAAAAAAAAATTGCCAGGTCAAACACAACAATCAATCAAGTAGCATTTATTCCAGGGATACAAAGATGGTTCAACATCTACAAATCAATCAGTGTAACACACCACATTAACAAAATAAAGGACAAAAAGTATATAATCATGTCAATAGATGCAGAAAAATCAAGTGACAAGATTCAACACCCATTTATGATATAAAAAAAACTACCCCAATGGGTATAGAGGGAACATACTTCAAGAAAATAAAGGGCATATAAGACAAACCCACAGCTAATATCATACTCTATGATGAGAAACTGAAAGTAAGACAAGGATGTCCACTCTTGCCATTCTTATTCAATATAGTATTGGAAGTCCTAGCCAAAGCATCATCTAGAAAGGATAAATTATATTCAATGTTCTTAACTCAGTAAGATAAGGAAGTTTATAACACTTGGAAATATCATTATTTAATTTTTTTTCTTTTTAGGGCTGCACCTGTAGCATATGGAAATTCCCAGGCTAGGGGTCCAATCAGAGCTACAGCTCCCAGCCTATGCCACAGCCATAGCAATGCCAGATCTGAGCCATGTCTGCAACCCACACCACAGCTCACGGCAATGCCAGTTAACCTACTGAGTGAGGTCATGGATTGACCTTACATCTTCCACTGAGTCTCAAGGGGAGCTCCATTATTTAAATTTTTAAAAGTTAATTTTTAAAAGTTAATTTCAGTTTCAGCAGTTATGATTCCTTTAGTCATCTGAAATCTCAACTCAAGTAAAACAGATAATTGTTTTTAGAAATCAAGGTAAATATGATGTCCAGCCACATCTTGGTGATAATACGAGCAGTGTGTGCCATTGTGTATGCTTGCTCATTTGTTTGTTGCTCCAAGTATACTTAATTTCTGGGTTCCATGAAAAGTGCAGTATGATAATTTTGCTCTAACTCTGAAACCCAAGCTCTTTCTGATATGCTATAGCAATTCTTAAAGAAGTGTATGAGGAAATTCAGTAAGATTTTTGATATAATTTATTTAAATTTCCCTGAAGAGATGAGTAGGATTTATATCTGCTAAATGGACATAACACTTTTATGTAAGTCTTACAAACTAGAGGCTTAAAAATTATATAAATACAAGCACCTTCTTGAAAAAATTCCTGAATTTGTTCATTCTTACATTACCAAAAGCTGTAATCTCTCCTCTGCAAAATGGAGAGCAGCTCTTTGAAAAACTGGTTAGAGAAATCAGTTGTTAAGAGTGTAAATGAAGACTTTAATCATGCATAGTCAGAAACCATAGTTAAGGATCATGCATTTCCATGTGTCCTAATTTTAGGTGTCCTAAAAATCTGCAGTTGTTAAGCTATTATAAAAGCCTTAAAGGGTTTTAAATTTTTCTGACTTAGCTAGAGATCAACAAAATTAATCAGCCTTTTCCTACACAATTAAGTGTTGATAAGAGACTGTCTTCCCATTCCATTTAAGAAATCATTAGAATTTCGTATTGACTATTTTCTTCCTGCGTACATCTTTAAAAAGTTTTTCTATTAATTATAAAATTATAAACAGTTTATATACATATAAAACAAGAAAAAGAATAGTTACTCACTTAATCCCACCACCCAGAATTGGTAACTTTTAGCATGGCAGTGTAATTTATGTTAGTTCAGATTATCTTACATAGACAATTTTAAATCCTGGTGTTTTATTGTCTTTGAAAGAATCTTAAATAATATTTTCCTTGTTAGAATAAATAGGGCTTTTCTTAATGTCATTTGAAATGCCACATTCCATTCTATCTAATGTACAACTGATTGAATTTATATTGTTCCAAATGTGCCACAAATTTCACAGTTTCTATGAGACACATAAGTAGTTTTAAGTGAGGTATCAATAAATGCCTTTAAGTAATGACAAAAGCATTAATTAATCAATCAATCAATACATATTTATTTAGCATCTTTTTTCTTTTGATCTTTTTTTATTATTCAATGAGTTTATTACATTTATAATTATACCATGATCATCACAATCCAATTTTATAGGATTTCCATCCCACAACCCAAGCACATCCCCCCACTCCCAAACTGTCTCCTTTGGAGACCATAAGATTTTCAAAGTCTGTGAGTCAGTATCTGTTCTGCAAAGAAGTTCATTCTGTCCTTTTTTCAGATTCCACATGTCAGTGAAAGCATTTGATGTTGGTGTCTCATTGTATGGCTGACTTCACTTAGCGTGATAATTTCTAGGTCCATCCGTGTTGCTAAAAATGCTGGTATTTTGTTCCTTTTAATGTCTGAGTAATATTCCATTGTGTATATGGACCACATCTTCTTGATCCACTTCTCTGTTGATGGACATTTAGGTTGTTTCCATGTCTTAGGTATTGCAAATAGTGCTGCAATGAACATTGGAGTACATGTGTCTTTTCAAGTCATGGTATTCACTGGATAGATGCCCAGGAGTGGGATTTCTGGATCAAATGGTAGTTCCATTTCTTGTTTTCTGAAGAATCTCCATACTGTTTTCCACAGTGGTTGCACCAATTTACAATCCCACCAACAGTGTTCTAGGGTTCCTTTTTCTCCACACCCTCTCCAGCACTTATTGTTTGTAGACATTTTGATGATGGCCATTCTGGCTGGTGTAAGGTGATACCTTATAGTGGTATCAATAAATGCCTTTAAGTAATGACAAAGCTTTAGTTAATCAATCAATCAATACATATTTATTTAGCATCTTTGATGTGTTTCATGCTGAACTAGGAGCTGTAAAGAATGACAATTCAGAAGTAGGGGAAGAGGATGTGAGTGAATGAGAGGGTAGCATATGGCCCTAAGAAATAACACCCAGCTGAGCTCTGAGTTTCCATCCCTGCTGCATCACCCAGTGCCCTGTAACTAACACTGAGCAAGTTATCAAATTGCTCTGAGCCCATTCTCTCTGTCTTTAAATGAGAATGAAATAAAATAATCCACATAAGCTTCTTAGAAATATCCCTGACCCATAAAAATGTTCACTAATTGTTGGTACTATTTTTAGAGTCGCTTGCTTTGTGATTTTGGGTAAATGCTGAGATTCACAGAGTGTAGGTTCCCTTACATCTCTCTTAGGGACCATGAGAAAATGTGAGAGAGGCCCCAGGGAAGGAGAGTAAGTGAAACTCGGTGACAAAGTCAACACATGCATCATCATTAACATGTGGTGTGACTATCATTCTGCTACATATCTACATGTAAACATGAATTACCTTTTACAACCTCCTAATAACTCTATGGAGCAGATTACTCTAGTCCTCTTTATGCAGGTGAGGAAACTAAGGTTATAAAGCTCAAGTAGCCTTCCCCAGATCACTAAACTTGTGAGGAATTCAGCCAGCTTCAAAACAAGCGGGTTCACTTCAGAGCAGGCCCTGGTATTCTGTACTTCTATGCAATTAAAAAAGTAAAAGAAAGGCGGCGGTGGGGGGGGGGGAGGAAGGAAGGACGAAAGGAAGGAAGGGTTAATTTAGTTTAAAAATGTTCTGAGGAACCAACATCTATCAGGAACCGTTTAGGTGCTGGAGTTACAAATAAAAATGCACCAGACATGATCCCAACTCTTCAGAAGTTTCTACAGGCTTGTGCAGAGTTTTGTGCAAGGGTAATTGTAAAAGTATATTACAGGCTGGAAGGTAGCTCAGTGGTGACTGGCTCTCTGGGGAGGAGGGCTGAGGAGGTCTGGATCTTGGGATGAGGAAGGGCTTCACAGAGGAGGTATACTTGACAAGTGTTTGAAAGGATAAATAGGCATTTTCCATGTTATCAAGGGAAGAAGGGCATTCTGGGTAAAAGGAACAATACATATGGAGGGATATAATTATGAACCAGCATGACATATTTTGGAGACAACAAATAGTTCAGTTGCTTCCAGGCCATTGGATGAAGAACTAGGGAAGTGGCAGGAGGTAAGATTAGAAAAGCAGGCCACTCTACAATTTAGGACATCTGGAAGTCTCATCAAACTAGTTAACAAAAACACACATACTACTCTTTTAAAGACTGGAGTTAACATGATTAAAATGGCATTTTCTAGCCATACACCTAAAATCTTGACATGAAAGCCACCTCTGCTTTACATTATTTTGTGAGGGTACATTCAATGAACACTAGACTGTTCCTTAAGTGGCTTCCACCAAACTAACTTGCCTGATAAATTGTGTTGCAATCTCTCTGTAATACCTACTGACTGATGCTCATGACAACTGAATACTCATAGACAGTAGGCAGATCTCTAGTGTATCATGCACTTCAGCAACCTTTAGATCAATTAGGAATATATTTGGCTGTAAAAAATCAGAAAGATCCAGGGAATTGTTCTTCTCACTTTACAAGAAGTTGGAGGTAGGTACTTTCTGTTCAGTAACTCAAGATACCACAGGCAAAAACACAAGATTGCACTGGCCTCTCCTTTGTGTCACAAAACGGTTGCTGAGGGTCCAACTACCATGGCCACGTCCTTCTCATCATGCTAGGAAAAAGTCAGATGAAAAAAGGGATAACAGTACTACCAATTACATCATCTTTTTGCTTTTTAGATTTTTTATTTAATTAGAACATCCAAAGATTTTCCAAAAGCTTCTGCAAGACACTCCCCCTTAAGTTTCTTTGGCCAAAATTGTGTCTTTGTGTGGCCAATGTTAACTTTAAAGAAGGCTGATAAACTGGGGACAGGATTGTAACTGGACTTAATTTCCCAGAATTGGATACATTGTACCCCAAATAAATTTGGGGCTCTGTTAGTGAGGAAAGTGACCAACTATAAATGCTCCACTTACTGGATGAAATTTTGATTTCCTAAATCAATTTTATTTAATTTTCTAAATCTATAAATGATAGGTATATTCATAGATGTAATTATTATATTTAAATATATTGATATAAATGAATGAAATAGGACCCTGAAAAGAAAGTTGTTTCACCCACTAAAAATAAATCACATGTGTAGAAAAATCTTAAAATAGTTATAGTAGAAGAATAATGACCTTGCTCCAAATGCCCATGCCTCAATTCCCACAACTCATGAGTGTGTTACATGCTACCGTGTAACATAATGCTGCAAGTGAAATTAATGTTCTTATTCAGCTGAACTTGGGATGGAGAGATAATTCTGGATTATCTGGAAGGGCCTAGTGTAGTAACAAGGGTCATTTAAAGTGAAAGGAGGAGACCTTGGGTTTAGTCAGAGTGACACATGAGAAAAAGAGCCAACAGGCCCCTGCTGCTTGGATGATTTTTGGAGGCCATGAGCCAAACCTGCAGGCAGCCTCCCACAGCTGGAAAAGCCCAGGAAGATGACTTTTCTCTTACAGCCTCTAAGAGGGATCTCAACCCTGATGACACCTTGATTTTTAACCCAAAGAGACCCATTCCACTTACGACCTCCAGAACTGTATGATATAAATGTGTCTTATTTTAACCCACTAAGTCTGTAGTAATTTCATACAGCAGTGATGGGTAACTAATGCAATAGCTTTAAAAATGTTGTCGAATTAGGTATATGAGGGAAACTGTAAAACATTTGGAGATAAACCGTGAAAATCTAAAAGAATTCTACATTTAATTTCCTTTATCCTTAAGTTTTTTTCCCCTTTAAAGATACCAAAATTGCAAAATAGATACAGATTCACAAACTTTGAAAAACTTATGGTTACCAAAGGGGACAGGTTGTAGGGGGAGGGATGGACCCAGGGTTTGGGACTGGCATATGCACACTGTGGTATACGGAATGACTGGCCAATGGGGACCTGCTGTGTAGCACAGAGGACTCAACCCATATTCTGAAAGATAATGGATGCTTATATATGTATAACTGAACCACTTTGTTGTATAGCAGAATAATCACAATCTTGTAGATCAACTATACTTCAATGAAACTTAAAAAAAAATAAAGATACCAACATTGGAAAATTTGAAAGATGCACTATCAGTGTGCCTTATACAAGAAAGAAAACAAGGCACCTCATTGGCTATCCTGACACTCAAACAAAGCCCTTGACCCTATATCAATGGACTGCTAAATAAATGGGAACTTACATTCTTAGGTTAAAATAAAATAATTAAAATGTATATGCATAATTTCATAAGATTCTCTCCTTGACCCATTGGATTAACCAATTACTTCATTCACTCGCTCATTTATCCACCTATTTATTTCACAAACATCAATGAGTACCTGTTCCATGCCAGCCAGTGCAAGATGCCAGGGTGACACAGATGAATAAAGCATAATCTTGCCTGGAAAATGCAGAAAGCCAAAGCCAGAGATGTTTTTAAAAAAATACCAGGGAAACTCTAAATCAGATGGGGAACTCGACTTCCTAACAAAGGAAATTCTCTAGCATCCAGTCCCTGCCACCCATTACTGAATGATGTAAACAACTTGTGCTTCAAGTGATTTATAATGATCACAGGGAAAATTGTAACAGAGCTTCTTTTTATATTTCTCTCCAAAAGTATTACCTATATTTTTTAAAATGCATTCCATGACATTTGAAAACACAGCTATCACTGGTTTTAAATTCACTGGTTTCACAGCTGAATCACTGGTTTCTTAAATTCACACTAACTGCAAAGAGAATAAAACTGTTTTGTTGGGCTTAGCACTTTCCAAAGCTCTGGGAGTTTATCATCAAAATAAAAACCTATTGTTCAGGGAGAGGTGAATTTCAGGAACATCAAGAGTCCTGAAAAAGATTATTCATTTGCAGTCCTATTTGGCAGGATGTCAAATCTCTGAGTTTTTCTGTGCCCGGAAACGCTGAAGTCACAATGTTTGTCCTGATCAATTTTCAACTCCTTGGCCTCTCCTCACCAGTCGGGCCAATTTACCATACCAGCCCTGCCTACAGGCTCTGCTCGCATATTTAATGAGGATATTGCCTCCTTCTCCCTCGCCTCTGAGATATCTTTGCTATGCTTGAGTGGATTCAAGATCGTGTAGAAGTAATGGAATTAGGCTGTCAGCACAGCTCTGCTTAATATGTTTTTAGTCTGCCTTTGTTTGAGGGATTCATCTTTCTTAAATTCTCAGTGCTCTTCAGCACCACCGAACAGAATAACATTAGCGTGCACTTGTCATTATATCACTAGTTAGACATACCCTTCTTTTGCAGGAGAAAACTCAGAGCAATAGCACTCATTAGCTACTTACATTAAAGCCTTGACAAAAGCCAGGTTGGAGTGTGAAAACTCATTTACACCTGCTGGAAGGGGATCATTAGCCAGCTGAATGATTAGAGGAGGTGCATGCCCAGGACTGGGAAGGACAAGAGGGTCCCAGAGTTCGACGTCAGTGGTGTTTTTAATGCCAGTGGTGTTGAGCACTTAAGGATTCTGATCCCAGAATCAGAATTAGTTCTGTGACAAGTCTGAAATGACACACTCTTGAATTACTTAAGGGATTCTTCTCCATTCGAAGAAGGGCAAGGTCAAGAATATGCTGTTGATTAGAAAGTGCCAAGCATGGTGATTAGAAAGCTCTTCTGAAATTTGCCATACTTTGCTTCAAGAGTCCTCATGGTATGGGATGATTTCTTCTCTATTTCTCTCTTTTTGTGTGTCTGAAGAATGGATTTGAAGGATAACATGGTACATTGTTTTGTTTTAATGGAACAAAGAGATGGTTAAGATCAAAGAAAATTCAATTAAGAGATGCATGGTTAAGAACTAAGAGATGCAAGATTAAGGACAAAGAAAAATCTAGACCAACATTCTGTGTGGGGAGGGCCTACATCCTTGTTATCAAAGCAGTAGGAACTGTCGTCCCCCCCACCCCGCCCAATTCTCCCTCACCTCATTCTAATTCTCCTTTTCTGTCTTCTACAAATAGGCAGAGAGCAGAAGTGCAAATCCACTCTCAATGCTGTGTTCATCTAGATGATGTGATGCCCATTTCCCTCCCTCTTATAGGTGCCCCCCAATCTCTATAAATGACTCTCTTGTAAGTCTCTCCCACCACTTGTTGTTAAAGCAGGACCTATGCACCCTCCATGAGATCCATACTCACACACACTCTTTTTTTTAAATGATTTTTATTTTTTCCATCACAGCATCCTGTCAATTTTCTACTGTACAGCAAGGTGACCCAGTCACACATACACACACACACTTCTTATTCCTGCTCTTCCCCTCCTTCTTATTTGACCTGAGGGTAAGAAAGGAGGAGAGCTAGTTCATCTGGTTCTTAACAAAGCAGGAGTGGCATGTGTGTCCACAGTTCTGTGGCTCCTTCTCACCCCTTTCCTTAGAATGTTAGGTACCTAATGCATCTTTATCCTAAGTTTTGAATCCTGTTAGCATCCAGAGAAAAGAGATAAAGTCCCCATTCAACATTTCTCCCATTAGTCTGACAATTATCCAGAAGAGCTAGTCCTGCCCTCCTTGTTGGCAAGTTTAATAACATAACCCTCCTTTTGATTTAGCAAGAACTCAGCTCAAATCTTGACCCAACAGATGTTGCTGAACAAGTGGAGATGATGAAAAAATAGGACTCCCTGAGGAGACTTTGGAAGAACCGACTCTACTTCCAAGCTCAACAAACATCTGCTCCTGACGCATTTCTCAGAAATCACAACAATCTGCCTGGAAGGGAAGGCAGGGAGGGAGGGAGAGTTTGACAGGTCTGCTTGTCTTTTGGTTGAATAATCACCGCTGTCCTAACTATTTAATTAGAGAAGAGAGGAAAAGCCTCACTTTTAGGATGAAGGATGAAGTAAGTTACCTAATCTGAAAAAAGTATGCCTTTTTTCCCCCCTCCAGAGTTTTGGGTTGTCATCTCAGTCACTATCCAATCACCTTACTTCTTACATTTTGATAAAATGAAGGTGAGGATTGAAGAAAATGTTTTAAGTTTATCAACAAAGTTTCTCTAAAGGATTTTTGGCTGGGTGCTGGTTCTGATTTGGGCTGAGAGCGAAGGCAGGTACACTGCAGACAAAGAAGGGAAGGGAGAGTTGATAAACTTCACTTCTGTTACAGAATGTGAGTCTTCAAAGGAAAAGTGTGTAGTTGTCTTGAGGGAACAAAGATACACTGGTTCAATCTTGCAAAGAGAGTGCAACAACTCCTTTTATATAATCCCTCCTCAGAGCTCAAAAAAGATTGTAAGTTGAATCCAAATGTTATTGTTATTTTTTTTATTTTCCCAAACAATTTTTTACTTGCCCAGAGAAAACCGGCCTCAGAAAAATTCTACATGACAAGTTATAGAAGAAATCGCTTAACTCAGGAACTCACGCATTTTGTCTGTTTGGACTGTGGATAAGTGATAATACCAACAAACTTTAAATCTTTACATGAAAGCCCTTAATACTTTCTCAAACTTCTGTAACTCTTCACAGTTGATAAAGTACTTTCCCTCATATGACCTTATCAGACCTTAGAACAATCCAGTAAAATTGCTACTTGCTATCTCCAGTTTTACAGATTAGCAAGCAAATGCACAAAATATAACAGGCTTGCTAAATGTCTCACAGCCAGCCGATGGCAAAGATGGATCTTGAAACAAGGTGTCATGAACCCATTTCCCCACACCATATGTCCCCCCCTTTATTATCTCACTGAATTGTCAAATATCTCCTCCACCTATTTAATTTTACTTTGTGATTGTTTTTACTTTGTAATAGTCTGATACAGAGACCTGACTCCAACCAGGGCATTCACTCCACAGTCCCCTCAGCAGTGGCTAACACAGCATTAGACCTTAAATAAATACTTATCTGATAAAGGAATATGTGCATATTCCATTTATTGAGAACTAATTTCAAGTGACTTGTGAGATGTTTTTATATGCACGATTTTGTGTGATCTTTAAAATACCTCATAAAGTATCATCCTCATTTTATGGCTGAAGAAACTAAGGCCCAGAAAAGTAAGAGAACTTTTTCCAAGTCACTCACTAGAATGTATAAGTGAATTTGTAGACTATGTTTATTTCCATATCTTTCCTCTTCTCCCTTCATTTCTCCTTACCCAGTCTCTAAATATGCACCATCCAGTGAGAGAATCACTAGTGAAAATAGACTATGGAGCACTTGAGAGGTAAGTAATACAAATTGAGATTTGCCGTGAAGTCCACAGCATACACCCAATTTCAAAGACTTAATAGGAAAGAATTAATGGGAAAATATTATTAATATTTTTATGTTGATCAAATGTTAAAATTATAAAGAGTATGTTAAATAAAATATATCATTACCATTGATTTCTTCTCTTTTTTCTTTTTATATTGTGACTACTGGAAGATTTTTTTTCTTTTTAGGGCCGCACCCGCAGCCCATGGAGGTTCCCAGGCTAGGGGTTGAATCTGAGCTGAGCCACCAGCCTAGCCAGAGGAACAGCAACACTGGATCCAAGTCACATCTGCAACCCACACCACAGCTCATGGCAACGCCAGATCCTTAACCCACTGAGCAAGACCAGGGATCGAACCCGCAACCTCATGGTTCCTATTCGGATTTGTTTCCACTGCTCCATGATAGGAACTCCTGGAAGATTTTAAATTGTCTGAATGACTCACATATGTGATTTATATAATATTTCTATTAGAGAGTGCTGCTCTAAATATTCCTTCACCTTTCAAGTACTACCTTCCCAAATACTCAAGAATATAGCACTTCTTTAAATTTCTAAGGCACTTGAAATATACACCATGAAAGTTAATACTTCCTTAATTTCCCTAATTCTTTTGTGGAGAAGTTAAGGAACAAGAATATTTTTATAATATCTTCTCTTTAATTTGATTCAGTTTTGGTGTGAATCCAAGTTCTCATCTCTTCCTCTGTCCTACCTCTCTGGCATCTCTGCCAAAAAGGAGTACAATTTTTTTAAAGTATCTACCTTTGTATGTCAGAATAGGCTAGACTATGCTGCAATAATCAGTGACCTCGAACGTAACAACCAAAGCTCATTTTTTTTCCACTGGCATAAAACCCACTGCAGGTATGTGTTTCTAAGTATTGGCTTAACACTCCTAAGTGCTTTGATTTTATGCTACCTCAAAATTAACACAGAAGAAGAGTTCAGAAAATATTAAATTTGCACTTAGAAGTGATATGTATCTCACCCACAATATTCCACTGGCTGTGGAAAGCTATGTGGCCAGGCTTAACTTTCAGGAAGTGGAGAAAAACAATTCAATGTATCTAGGGTGGAAGACAATTGGATATTGGTGAACAGTAGTAATATCTATTGTAACTCCTTGTTGAGTGTTGCAGTAGGTGGTATTATGTTAAATATTTCTAATACTCGTAACAGCCTTTTAAAATGGGAACAAACATTACTAAACTGAGGAATAAAAGAGAGATTAAATAAGTTGCCCAGATTCACAGCAAATCAGTAGTTGAGTCAGTGTTTGGTGAGAACCCAGATCTCTCTGATTTCAAAACCTGTCAATTCCTAACTTTCTTCTTCACTCTTAGTCTAACAGAATGGTCCATTCCCTCTCTGGATTTCTTTTAGCACTTGGTTCAAATGCATAACCTTTTCAAATATATTCTTCATAACGGACTGTCTGTGTGGTTGACTGTCCAGCTATACTCTGAATTCCTAAAGGGCAGAGTGTGGCTTAATAATGTTTAATCTGGGCCCTCATAGCTAGTCAATTTGACCCATAAAATTAACCACCACCACATTTCACCATCTTCTAAGAGGTAAGGGGAATGGAGCAGAGCAAAAGTGTATATATAAAGAAGTAGTCACTCACATGAGCTGAACAGAGGATGTTTAGTCACTGCTGTAGTTTGGACAGTGTTGTTTTTGCCTATACCTCAGATTATACAGTGGTATTATTTCGACTTGTTCCAGCATGGTCACACCATGTCTGATATTGGGTTCTGTGAAATTATGTTCAACTGGAGAACACCATGTCCCAAGTCAGTCACCATGGTCAAGGACCAGTTGCCTCTCTGAACCTCACTCTCTGACATTGGCAGCTGCTCTCCTCCTTCTCAGTCTCTCCCTTTATTTCTAGTAGAGAAGATTGCTCACTTGACTCAGTCAACTGAATGAATTTAGAGCAATATCTCTATGTAGACTCTAAAATTGAACTCAACAAAAAGCAATCTCACCTCTTAAAATAAGGAAGGAGCTTAGTTTCTTACAAAGAGTAGGAGTTTTAAAGGCAGATAGAACAGAATTTAAAAGTCAAGCTCTGCAGTTCTCATCATGGCTCAGTGGTAACAAACCCGACTAGGATCCATGAGGATACAAGTTCAATCCCTGGCCTTGCTCAGCAGGTTAAAGGTTGCCATGAGCTGCAGTGCAGGTTGCAGATGTGGCTCGGCTTCTGCGTTGCTGTGGCTAGTCGGGTGTGGCCCTAAAGAAACAAACAAAAAAATCCAAACTCCTCCATTTTCAACTACATCATTTCTGAAAAAAATCTCAGAATAATTTTATTTTTCTTCTATGAGCTTTATTAAGCTTGAATATATAAGCCTTGCTCTTCTTATATGTAAAACAACAAAATTGTTATACTATTATGTAAAATAATATTTGTATTAACACGAAGTATAGTGTCTATCACATAACAAGGGTTCAACAAATGAGAGCTATTTTTAATATCAAATAATGATGGGTACTTCCTGCATCAAATGTTTCCTCTTAATGAACACAATTAATAACAAATGTGATTCTATTAATTGATGGAGAAGTATATCTTTTTTTGTGATAGATTGTTAGTGATCTAGGAAAAAATATTGCAAAGTAGCACTTAGTATATGCTCTCAATTTTCATGAATAAAATATCTCTGAATATTGGCAAAGTTAAAGGTTTTTATACACCTTTATGGTTCTTTTATATGTTGAATATGTTTATTCTTTGGCCATTTTTATCAGGTTTTTGATATTTTTCTCCTACATTCCCAAGCTCTACATAAATCATTGGAAAGGGGACTTGTCAATCACATTTCTTTCAAAAAAACTCTATGTAGTGACATATTGATAAGGAGGAGAATCACTTTATCTGACCACTTGGCTTTTACTTTATGGTTCATGTTGTAAGCTCAAAAATGATATGAAAATGAAATAAAATTACAATTAAACATTTTTTATAGCACCAAGAAGGGCTAATCTTGACTGTGAGCTGCAGAAATCAGGTAGGTTGTGCCAACAAAAGGAGACTCTAAGGGCCACCTGGTTTTTACTGAATTGTTCTCAGAGCTGACAAATATGTTATGCGCCATTAAAAACTCTTTAGTTGGCCATACATGAATTACAGCCATAATTAGTTGGTTCAGTTTGGATATGGGTAGTTTATGAGGCACCAGGCAGAAAAGACCAGCTCCTGCATGACTTCAGAATGAGTTCACATTAGAATATTGGCAACAGAGCAAATATATCTCAATTACACATTCAGCAATATCAGAAGACCATGGCATGAATTCCATATGGTGAAGAAATAAGCCAAGGAGTTTTGGGTGACATCAGAGCACATGGAAAGCTAGAGGACTGTGACAGTCTTCCTGGAATCCTGCCAGTTTACCAAGTGCTCAATAACAGACGGGATGTGAAAAAAAATTCTATGTATATTTTTCTTAATGATTGCCACAGGATACAATTAATAAACATTTAATATTAAAAAATAAAATGTAAAACATTATAAATATCTATTCAAACAATTTTAGAGAATTTACAGGACACATATTTTTAATCTCTTAAAATTTGGGGTGGAAACTAATACCCAGGATCGTGCAGTTCCTAGGAGAAACAATCAGAAAGAAAGAAAATCATTTTATTTTATTTCCCCCAAAATAGCACTTGCGTTGAATTCTGGGACATGAAACTGAAAGAATGTTCCTCATGTAAAACAAACAGTTAATAGCAGAGGCATAACTAAACAGATACTATTCTATGACAAGAACTAGATTAAATTATACATAGGTCAGGATTGCAACACAAAAAAGTAGTTGTCACCTAGGAAAGATTTTGTCAGAGAAGTGGATATTGTTGGGACCCCATCAAAACCCCTTTAACTGGCTGGTACCCCCAAGCCTTGGCTGCTGTAAGTGTTGGCTGATGACAACACATATCTCCCCTTCCCTCTGGAGAATTAGAGAATCTGTCCAAAGTGGAACTACCTCCTTGGTATATTCTGTGTTTACTCCCAGATCTTGGACAATAACTGACTGGAGTTAGCAAACATGTATTCTCTTTGCCTCACAATTGGGCATATTCTAGGGTGAAGTTTGTGCTCCAGACTTTCCCCAGGGGATTAAATGGAAGCTAGTCTCCAGCTGACACCACCTTCTTGCTTAGTTCTTGCTTGCCTGACCCCTTTCTCCTTTGAGCACTTTTTAAATTATCCCCTGTACAGAAATTCTTATCTCAGATGCTGTTTCCAGGGGATCCCACCTAAGACAACAGCTTTTTTGTGGTCCAACAGAACAAGCTAAGTGTTAAGAACATGTAAATTTTCAACCTGATGATTCAATTATAGGGATGAAAATATTTTTCCCAACAACATGTCAACCTTCATCCTGTATAAAGGTAAATAATGTCTGAACTGTGCTGCATTAAAAGTCAATCACTTCTTTGATAGACACGTGGTCCACTTTTTCCCTATAGATCTCAGTATAGAAAGTCTATTTAATTCTTTGTACATAATTTGCCCTTTTAGCCCAGGCTTCTAAATTTAATGCCAAGTATATAATGCTTCATTTACGTTTGAAAGATCAAGTCTACTTTCATCAAAAAAGGTTTCCTTGTAAGCCAGGAGCTCTTGACTTTTATTACAGTAAGTAATTGAAGAGCATACCAGTTATAATTTGGGGGTAGCCTAAAGCCCTAAATAACTGACAGGAGTTCCGCTGACACTCTCAGAGGCTACTCTGAGCACCAGGAGTAAAGTAATTGTTGTTTGTTTTCTCTCTACTACTACTACTACCAGATTTCTGTCTCTCTTTCAAAGCAGAGAAGAGACTTTAACAAATCACTTAAGCCTGAATCCCCATCACATACTTGAATCCACAGTTGAACATCTTGACCTGGTCATCCAAACTATGCATAAGTATTCCAAGATCAGGAAACTGACTCTGGGTAATCTTTTCCATCCTAGAATTATAGAACATTTTAAAATAGAGACAGCTAGAAACTGACAAATCCAGGTTCGTTATTTAATTTGATGAGAAATTGAAGATCAGAGATGGGAAATTCCTTAGGTGCTATATAATGTTATTTATGATATTTTCATATGGTGCCACCAGATTATCTTTCCTGGGGTTTCCAGTTTTCTGTCTTTGCTCTGTCTTGCTTAAAAACAAAACAAAACACCAAAAACTGACAAACTCATTGTAGCAGACGACAAGCTAGAAACATTATGGCAAAGCTCATTAATGCTGCATGCTCTTTGGCTGTGAAGATTAAGAATATCTGTCAAATTTATTATGAAATATGCCCATGTTGTAAAGCTTCACTTCTGTTTGACTGTGAAAGGCTTTGTCATTAATTTGCCTCACCTTATACTTCATAAGGTAAGCAGATTAAATGATCTCAGAGCTAAAATTCCAATTTGTATCTGATGTCATTTCTCAAGAAAATCTAGTCTAAGTTATAAATCCTACAGTTTTAAGGTCAAATATGAAATTTCTATAATGTGGCTAACTGGGGAAATAGCATCCCAAGGATATTACATGTTTTTTAATACACAGCCCTTAAAATGCCTTTATCCATTCATTCGACAAATATTAATGAGAATTTACCAAGTACTGTGCTGATTCAGAGATGAAAGTGCTCCCAATGTAGTAGGAGGATTGATAAATATGATTACAATACTTGATGTACATATAGGCTTTTATGGAAACATGTGCATGGGTTCCAGGCACTTCTGCCTCAAGACAAATTCTGGCACTGAGTAGAATATGTATATATGTGAGTGGCAAGTTCAAAATAATTGCATTGACAATGTGCTAAGTAAAAGGGGGGAAATAATTAAGCCTGCTTGAGTGGGTTTCACAGAGGAAAAGCACTCAAACTGGTCTCAAAGAATAAAAAGGAATATACCAAGTACACCTTGAAGGATCAGGGACTCCGGGCATGGGAATGTCATGCAAATAGATTTGAAGCTGTTAAACAGCAAGACAAATTCAAAACCTAGAAATTATTCTTTTCAGCTAAAGTGTAAGGTATAGATATCAATAACAAGAGGTTAAAAAGTATAGAAAAGAAGGAAACTATCATGATGGAGCTTATCTCCACTTGATAAATTTTAATTTCAACTTTTTATATAAGAATGAAGATTGTGTATATATTAGGTATATGTGTGTACATATATATTATATGTATATGTGATATACACTGGTATGTACATATATACACACATATATGTGTGTGTATGTATGCAGTATATGTATATGTGATAAACACTGGAGTGTGCATTCAAGTATATTTCAAATATATGTGTATTTCACAGTATCATCATTATTATAATTATGTTTTAGAGTATTCAAGAAGAAAGCATGCATTTTTAACAGAAGGCATTTGAACAATTGATTAATCAAGTAAGAAAAAGAAGGAAATTAAATTCTATTAATATTTAAGCAAAAATAAATTTCATGTAAAGACGAAGGTATGAAAAGTAAAAATTGTAAATGTCCAAGGAGTATATAGGAGAATATATTTAAGACCTTAGGGAAAGGTGTACTGTTTTAAGAAATGAAAAGGGAAAACACTGATAAATTTGACTACATTAAAATGTCAAAACTCTGTCCAAACCAAAGCACTGAAAATAATGCTAAAAGACAAGGCAGTATCTGTGAGAGATACATTTGAGATATATAACTGACAATGGACTAGTACCCAGAATTACAAAGAACTACAAATCAGTAAGAAGATAACCCAAAAGACAAGTAGACAAAATATTTGAATAGGCATTTCATAGAAAAGGAACCCAAAGTGGCCAATAAATGTTTTAAAAAACTCTCATCTTCATTGTTAATTTGGCAAATACTAATTCAGTTCACAATGAAGTACTTTAATACCTATTCTAATGGACAAAATTTTGAAAGTATAACAATCCTCCTATGTATGAAAACATATGAATTCTCACATATCATTGGACAGAGTAAATGTTGGTACAACCACTTTTGATCAAGAGCAACTAGGCCAGACTCTTGGAGCAGAAAGGGTGTATGTCCTCTTACACAGCATCTCCATTACTGAGTGTAGCCCCTAAGACAATGTCAACACATCAAATAAATGCTTCACAACAAATGCTATTCTTTTGTTTTGTTGTTTTGTTTTGTTTTGCTTTTTAGGACTGCACCCATGGCATATAGAGAGTTCCCAGCTGAGGGTTCCAATTGGAGCTGTAGCTGCTGGCCTACACCACAGCCACAACAATGTCAGATCTGAGCCAACTCTTCGACCTACACCACAGCTCACAGCAATGCCAGATCCTTAATCCACTGAGTGAGGCCAGGGATCGAACCCATAACCTCATGGTTCCTAGTTGGATTTGTTTCTGCTACGCCATGATGGGAACTCTAAAAAATGATATTCTTTTGTAGTCTTATTTGCATCAACAAAAATATAAGTAATATCTCAAATATTCATTTACAGGGCAATAGATGAATACCAGTGCATTTTTGTAATGTCTTAAGCGCTATAAAGCAATTAAAACAAATGAACTGAAAATGTTTTTAACATGAAAAAAATCTCAGAAAGCTAATGCTGAACAAAATAAGTGCATTTTAAAATGATATATATGATACAAATTATGTACAGTTTTAAAATGTGAATGCTTTTACTATGTAGGATACACATATATGTAATAAAATGTAAAAACATGCATGGGAAAAATACATACCAAAATTCATGGTACTTATACGTCACCAGCTACCAATAAGTAATTATAAAATATTTTGAGAGTGGAATTAGTGTCATGTATTGGTATTACTGCAAATGATTTACAGACATCTAATTCTATCATTTAATCAAGATAACAACTTTTAAGATATATACCATTAGTATTACAAGTTTATAGATAAGAAAACTGAAGCACACAGAGATTAAGAATTTGTCCTTATCATGTAGCTAGTAAATGACAATACAATGCTGAAATTTTAACCCTGGTCATAATCAAGATATGATAATAGTTACCTCTGAGGAAAGTGGGATCCGGGGAAGGTATCCAGAAGGATCCAACTTGAAATGATTAAGTTCATTAAAATTCTGAATAAAATATGATATAATATTAAGACAATAGCACTAAGTAGGGGAACACAAGAGTACATTATATTATTCTCTTTAACTCTGTATGTACTTATATCAGAAGAAGGAGAAGAAAGAAGAGGAAGAGATGGTACAGGAGGGGAAGTTAGGATGAGAAGGAGGAGGCAAAAGAGGGGAGGGGGAAAGAGAGACAAAAAGCAGGGTAAGGGATGACTTGAATAAGGGAAACTAGATGCAAGGGAACAAGAGATTCTTCTCTAAGCAAGACATTACAGAGGCAATCAAGATATTTACTGCTACTTGGTGATAATGTACCTAAAATGACTCCTAAACTATCTTGTTCATGAAAAATCTAAATAACATGCCTTAGAGTTTACAAAAACGCCTTCTACATATTCTACCATTTAAGCATTCCTCCAAACCATATAAAGCACACAATATTATTACTCCCTCAGAAACCTGAGGCATTAAGGAAGCATAAAAACTTGTCTAATATTCTGTAGCTAAGAGGCATTGGGATCAGGACTCAGACTCATGTCTACTGATTTAAAATCTCTTCTGCTTCTCAGACGCCAGTAGTTCAAAGAGTCTCACAGCAGCCACAGCTACACTAAATTAACCACCTGACTTTAAAAATGTATTTACATGGTCCTTAGTAGCAGTCATATTCTTTAAACATAAAACTTCAACTCAGACATCATTTTCTGTAGTCCATATTCTCAGTACTTGTGCTTTCAGAAACATCAATATTAATTCCAACTCTAAAGTTGAGACTGATAGGAGCTTTCATATCATACTCATTCGCTATAACTTTTTGGCTTTGAAGTTAACATAATTACCAAACACTCAGTTCTTCATTTGCTAGATTCTATCATTCCTGGCAATCTGAAGTTATAGGTAGTGTTATCCTGCTTTGTAATACAGTGAAGAAAAGACTGGGAGAGGAAAAAAAGCCTAAGTGATAATGTTTGCATCACCCTGGGTCACTAAAAGGTGATGTTTCCACTATGAATGTCTTGATTATTTATAGTCTCTCCACTTATGACAAGAAGCCTGTTCAGGTTCAAGCACATTTTCTTTTTGAAGTTGCCAAGCTTTCAATTTGACATTACTGTGAAAAGAGTGACAGATTCTTGAACTAGAGTAACTTTCTTGGAGCAGATCTAATAGATAGAAACCTACACTTGTGCATAGAAAATTCTATACAATTCTTTATGAAAAGACTGCTCCTAAGGTCTTGATATCTTAAATTTTTCAAAAAAATTCAAAATGTGATTAGCTGGATAAAAATTTAAATATTCCCAAACGTCCCACAATTTGTGGATATTTCTGAAGCAGGATACATATACACAGACTCAGCTATGGATTTTTGTTCTTATATTTGTTTTATTTTGTTTTGCCTTAATGTCTGGACTTGCCTTAATATTTTGAACAGATCTAACATTTCTAGGAGCCACTACTTTATGCCCCCTCTGCCAGGACACGGCCATCAACCTCCCCCACCCTCTCACCATTCATACCACAGTGAACCAGGGGCAATGTTCATCTATTTTATTGGGAGGAAGGCTAGTCTCAACTTTTAAAAATTTGAATTCTGGGAATATATTTTAAAATGTAGTCATATTCTTTGATTTTCTTGCATAACCCACTCCATTACTTTTCTGTGTGGTTACCTTAAAATAAAGACTGAGCTGCAACAAGAAGAGAGTTTGGGATTTACTCTGCCATTCTCTTCTCTTCCATGATTGCTTTGTGTACAACGCTAAGGCCTTAGGCTGAAGGAGATTTGTAAATTCTGATGTGAGAAATAGAACCAACTTTTTTAATAGATGTTTTAGCCTAATTAATATTCTGGTTAATTTTACTTTCTTGGTGGCTTTTCTTCTAATGAGATCATGGTAAGAACTTCCTAGTCCCCAACAAAAAGGTTTATAGCTAGAAACTGGGAGAAAAATATTCTTCTTTCTTCCTAATGTCCTATATGCACTACTCTTTCTAGGATGCAGAAAATAGGGACCACACTGTGAACTATTGTTACTTTGAGATGGAAATAACAAAAGCACATTAGACAGTGTTGGAAAGACCAGCCCAAATGGAGTAGGGGGTTCACTGGGGGAAACTAGAAAGTAAGTTGGTAAAATAATTGATGACCAAATGATGAGAAAAAGTATATGCCAGAATATGGAGACTGTATTGTCCAGAAAGAAGGACAATTTAAGATAAGTCTTGGGATTCCGGTCGTGGCGCAGTGGTTAAGGAATCCAACTAGGAACCATGAGGTTGAGGTTCGATCCCTGGCCTCGCTCAGTGGGTTAAGGATCCAGTGTTGCCATGAGCTGTGGTGTAGGTCAAAGACACGGCTCAGATCTCGCGTTGCTGTGCCTCTGGTGTAGGCCAGCAGCTATAGCTCTGATTCGACCCCTAGCCTGGGAACCTCCATATGCTGCAGGAACGGCCCTAGAAAAGGCAAAAAGATAAATAAATAAATGAATGAATAAATAAATAAATAAATAATGTTTTGTTTGTGATGAGAAAATGATTGAAAGGAATAAATTAATATGAAGGAGAATTTAAAGACTTACATATTCAGCAGAACTTGGCAACTAATTAGATACCTGAATTGTAGGGTGTGAAGGGAACTAGCATTAAGTGGTTTATGTTCCAAGACTTTTTTAAAGTACTTTAAAAATATTACCTGATCTAATTCTGAATTTAAAGATGCCCATTACAGCTGGAATATTTAGTGGCAGTTTACAGATAATAAACCTGAAATTTAGGTAGGTTAACTAGCTTGCCTGAAGTCACTCATCATGAAAATGATGAAGACAGATTTTAACTCAAGTTGAGCTGAATAGTATCCACATGATCTTTCCAAATTCACTAAGTGGTCTTCCAAGGTAAGCTCAAGTTTTGAAAGTTTATATAAGAGAATGGTTAACGGCATACATGGGTCTGGAGTAAGATTGGCTGTGTTCATGTCTCAGCTCCATCATTTAATACCCACTTTATTTGGGGCATATCACTTCAACTTAAATGTCATTTGTTAAAACACTTGAATTGGGTTCCACTGAACTACAAAACCAGGGAGGCTTATAAAGACAAAATACTACAAATATTACAAAGTTGTATCAATTGTTTTCTAAGAATTAGAATTGGAACTGGCAAGAAGTAAGGGTGCTTATTAAGAAAGGATCTGTTGGGATCCAAAATAATTACATATTTGCAAAGAGGGAGGGACTTGGAAACTGCCACTAGCATATACTGATTTGAAAACAGCTGGTGATGTCCTTGAGTTTGACACACTTGAGAGAAAATTCAAGTTCTCAGTAATAGGAAAACAGAAATAGGAATATATCTAAAACCATATCTACAAGGTCCACCTAGCTATATTTTGCAGTTACTTCATTTTGATTTTTAGATGATCTTAAATTTGCCATCACTGCTATAGGTTCATTAGCAGCCACGGTTCTTGGAGTAACTACTCGGGCCATAGTAAGGATTTCACTAGACCTAACACTATACCTGCCATCTGGTCACTTGGAGTTCTTTAGTCTGTTATAGTAGCAGTAAAATTCCGGAGCTGTTATATTAGTAGGCATCATTGGGTCTAATTATGGGGGGGAGATAAGAATGATGCATCATAGTAATGTAAGAAGAACAGGCCTAACTCCTTGTTGGATTTATTCCTTTATCTCAAACTTTTGTGCTCTGTTGCCTGTGCTTAGTCCTGCTGGCTCCGGCACTTTTGTAAAAGAATGTTGCCTATAGCCTGAAATATACTTAGTAGCCCTTTCTCAAGGCTCTGCCTCCCAGGCTTGACCTTTAAGGCCATAACGCTTTTTTATTCACATGGTGATAAAAAGTGTTTTTTTATTTTCTGCAGAACGGAAAATAGCATTTGTCTTTTTGGAGGTTTACAGGAACATAGTGACCAGACCTACATGGACCACTGCTAGAACAAACGATTATCACATCCCCTCTGAGGTCCTGCAAGCACCAAGAAGTCTGCAACAACCAGCCACACACCCCTATCCCTTTTAGTATAAAAGAAGTCTGAACTCTAACTCGGGTAAGATGGTTCTTTGGTAGACTAGTTTGCCATCTACTTCGTTAGTTGGCTTTCTGAATAAAGTCACCATTCCTTTCTCCAAAACGTTGTCTCTTGATTTATTGTTCTATTGTATGGTGAGCACTACAAGCTTGGACTCAGGAATATTTTCATATTTTAGTTGGCAGGCCTTTTTATTTCCTATTAAATGCTATGCAAAATACCTATATCATTTTCTATTATAAGAACTATACTACATAACCCTTTTACCAAAAATGAAACCATCCATGTCTGAGTCCCAAACTAGTGGATTAACAAAGAGTTGCTCCTGCAGCCAGAATATGAGACTCTACAGGAATTTCCAGGCCAACAGCTCCAAAAATTGTCATAACTCTCTTCATCATCTTTTCAAGAACAAAAATAATGTATTTTTAGATAAAGCCTAGTCTCCTTAGATCCTAGATAAACCAATATATAAACAGTAAGGTCTCTAAACAAAATTTCAAAAAGAAAATCTATAAATGATATTCACTTCCTATAGTACAAAGATGTAAACATCATACAGTAAAAGGGTATCAATCTTTTCACTATCTTGTTTAGGAATAATGGACATAATTTCAATATCCCCCATTCCCACAAAGAAAGAATGGGGGAAGATGTCATATGGCTGATATCAGACACAGTGGAGGGACTTTAACAAAAATGTCCTCCATAACAACAATAACAGAAATTTCCAGAAAGCAAAAATAAAGGAATGTAATCTATGCAAGAGATTAGTACTCTCAGTACAGAGGGTTTGAAGTCTTTGATATTTCCAGAACAAGAATAAAAGAGAATCAAGACCAGCAGCCAAAGACAGACACTAGAAGAATACTTTGCTCACTAGATTGTAGGAGGAAGAATAGAGTCAACAAAAAGAGACATTGAAATGATAAAAGAATAACAGCAACATTCTGGTTGTAAAAGGTTAAGGTGGTTAAAAATTTCAAGGACCCAGCAGAGAGATCTAGGAAAATGATAAATGAAAAAAAGTTTAACTGCAAATAAGAAATTTAGAAAATGTCCTTCTTGAGAAAAATTTCAATGGAATGGTGGAAATGGAAACTACTTTTCAGGAGACTACGATGGAAATTGGTGAAAAAAATAGGTGGAAAAAAAATGCCTCTTATTTAAGAAGATTGGCCGTGCAACCAAGGAAAATGCCATGAAATTGCCAATGCAATTAAAGAGAATTGTACCTAGACTTGAAAATACACAGGCATTTCCTGCCAAGTCATTTTCATACATAGCCAAATACTGATTTCACCCCAGCTGTTCTTGGAATTTTCAAAAGAGTGAATTAGTAAAGTGTTAATTAACAAATTCTTAAACATTTATATTTTGATCTTTACTCTCCAAATTTCTATTTTATTTAGGCAAATCTCAAAGAATTTTATAACATGTTTTACAGGATAAGAGTAACAATATTTTGGGGGGGTTATGATGATTGGTACAATTTGGGTATTTAAACTAAATTCCAAGGTATGATATTTTCAGATAACACTTGGTATTGCTCTGAGTCTGAAATTTTCTGCTAGGAGAGTTGTTGGGGAAAAAAAAAAGGAGAGTCATCACAAACAAATTTCACAAATCTAAACATAATTTCTATGTGGCAAGAAAGTTTGCTATTTAGAGCAAATCTATTTTGCTAGCTGTATCAAATTTTAACATTAAACAAATCTGTATTTTCTCATGCATATTTAGAAGCAACCAACTGCGCATACATATACAATACTTCAAATGCAACTTGAATGTTCCTTAAACAGCTGGCTTTCCATGTCAGCAACATATAAAGCTAAATTTACTCACTTTGACCTCTCGTACTCACCCTTCTCTTTAGCCACCAAGACAATAGCTTTCCTTTCTTGAATTTTTTTAGTAGAGGGAAGTATAACAATAGATTGGTTTCAAACCTTTCCCACACACTTTTAGCTTTACCTTCCAACCTTTTTCTCCTCATAATCCATAGGCACTTCTGCAAAGCCAGATGAGAAGTGATTCCTTCAGAACGGTGGTTGCAAATGCCAGTGACAATTGCGGCTTGGCATAACATAGCTCAGAGGTTGCAAATAATGCTTGCTTGTTTTTGTAAATAAAGTTTTATTGGGACACAGCTACACTCATTCCCTATTCATTGTCTTTGGCTATTTTCCTGCTACAACAGCACAGTTGGGAGAGTGAGACAGTGTAATCACTGTCTTTTTTCTTCTCTTTTCTTTTTATGGCTGCACCTGTAGCACATGGAAGTTCCCTAGGTCAGGGGTCCAACAGGAGCTGCAGCTGTGGTCTACATCACAGCCATGGCAACACCGGATCCAAGCTGCATCTGCTACCTACACCGCAGCTTGCCACAATGCCAGATCCTTAACCCACTAACCAAGGCCAGAGATGATCCTCACAGAGGCAATGTTGGGTCCTTAGCCTGTTGAACCACAGTGAGAACTGCCCCCCACCCCCAATGTGGTCCTTGATGACAAAAGCATTTACTATATGACAGCTGAAGAAAACGAGTTAGCCAGACGTAAGCAATAGTGAATGAATGGCAGGGACTGTGGTGAACAAATAACAGTGTGCTATATCTGAAGGACCTAACAATGATTATCATATATAAAAAGACAGGAAGAGCTTACCAAACTCAATATTGGAAAAAAAGCCAGAAATTCAGATTTTATATGAAATCTTCATTTTTAAGTGATTTTTTAACTGATCCAATTTTTAAATGAATGAAACCAAACAAAATTAATCTATTGCTTTTTAAAACCCCTGCAGTTATGTTACAATCCCTTAATAGTTATGTGGTATTTGGTATGTAAATTTCCCCATGTGTCTCAGTTTCTTATTTGCAAGTTGCCAACTCTCCAAAAATATCAGCAATGTAAACCCTGCTGATTAAGCAGAACTGGAATTTTTGCTTACCTTTGCTAAAGGAAGCAAGAACAGAGCCCTAGTCCTGTCTTGGAGAGGGTAGGAAAAGTATAAGACATTTATAAGATTTGGGGGATAGGTCTGTTTAAAGTTGTGCCTTTCAGTGTGGGGGACTGACAGGAATAGAACACAGTGTAGGATTGATAGGCACAAAGGGAAAGCTTTCAGTTTGATAAGCCTAGTTCAACTCACTAATGTCTGGAAGAACAGGTATTTATGCCGATGAGAGCTGGCCAAATAGTCTATTATTTGGATAAATGGATATGCAGTAAGTTCTTGAAACAACAATAAAGTTATTTTCAACTTAATCTTCCTGGGCAAGAATTTCCTGGGATAGTAGCCATATTATTACAGTCATATTATTACAGAAACAGATGGGTTCTGTTCTCAGACCCCCTTGAGGTTACTCTTCAGGCTAACCTTGAAGGATATACCATTAAATATGGGAACAAAAGTAATTCTAATTTTCACCACTGTGTGATTTGTCCTGATTGCACATGAAGTTTGAGTGGATGGCCATTGTAACTTGTAAAAAGTATCAGGTTTTTCTGTACTCATTTGTGGAGTCATTTGTTGAGACAGTGGCTAGGGGACAGGAGCTATGCATCAACATTTAAAACCATGGAATTTAGACTAGGTAAGTGAATGAAGTCTTACTGTATAGCACAGGGAACTATACATGTGATAGAACATGGTGGAAAATAATATTTTATATATATATATATATATATATATATACATACACACACATACATATATATGTGTGACTGGTCACTTTAGTATACAGCAGAAATTAACACAACATTGTAAACCAACTATAATTTTAAAAAAGGATGATGGAGATGAGAGAGCTGAGCATGGAAAAATGAATACTAAGAGAAGGATTATGATGAGATTTTGTATGTAGTGCAATTCTCAACCAGGAGCCAAAGTAAGTCAGGAGGATATATCCAAGCCCCAGTCTGAAGAAAGCTAGACTAGAGATGGGGTTATTACATAATTACTTCACTGTTTGCTTTTTGGATAATTTTCATAATATTTAGGATCCCAGAGAGAGCTGAAGAGATATAAGCATAACATTCTTCCTTTAAAATAGCTTATGTTCTCCAGTGAGAGGACAAATTATATCCAAAAAGATTCTGTTGGAAACTACCATTTGTCTAATTTCATGAACCTCTCTAGAGGGAATTTCTACAGTCTTGGTGGCATTGTCTTGCTCCTCACTCATTCTTTGAATCATAGCCATAGCAGTTCCCTAATTTCATGGTTATTTATAAAGTATGAAGTAGAGAAGCTTGAGGATAAAAGAAAGCTATCCAGAATCCCCCTTAGTGGCTGGAGTTTCAGTCTTCAAATCAAGGTTGGTCTATTTGTTTTCTGTTTAGAACTAAGAGTCTAATTAGCTATCACTTCTTCAGCAAAGGGAAACTTATGGATTAAAAAATAAACCAAGTGATATCAGGGACTGTCCTAAAGGCGGGCATTCAGTTCACTAGACTGATAAATCCATTTCTATTTTGAGATAATATATAACCAGTTGACTTTTTTACCATGATCAAATGATAGTCATCTAAGGTCAACTAATGATCTAGTTTCCATTTTATATACGGAAAATAAATTATATATATAGAGAGAGAACTGTCAAATGGTTTTGAATGAAATTTATAGTAAAGAGATCATTGAGTAAATCTAAAGCATGTCTAAGCATGTTGGACTTGTGAGGTCTGTGGAAGTAAGCATCCTCCCAAAAGACACCTTCTATTCCCTAGTCCTTGTTCAAGCTCTATGCCTGTGAAAGTTTAGTTGCTAAAGCTATCTCCCATGACAGGCCCTGTTCTTGGTAGAGACAGGAATCACTCTGTCCAGGTATGAAGATTTTAGATTTCTAAATTTTATGTTTCTTGCTATCTGGCTCATCATGGTGTATTAAATCTAAAAAGCTTCTTGGGAGTTCCCATTATGGTTCAGAGAGTTAAGAACCTGACATAGTATCCATGAAGATGTGGGTTGGATTCCTGGCCTCACTCAGTGGGTTAAGGATCCAATGCTGTTGCAGGTTGCAGCATGGCTGCAGATGAGGCTCAGATCTGGCACTGCTGTGGCTGTGATGTAGGCCAGCAGCTGCAGCTCTGATTCAACCCCTAGCCTGGGAACTTCCATATGCTGCAGGTGTGGCCTTACAAAAAAAAAAATAAAGTAAATAAAAATAAAAAAATAAAAAGCCTTGGAATTCCCATTATAGCTCAGTGGTTAGCAAAGCTGACTAGCATCCATGAGGATGCAGTTTCAATCCCTGGCCTTACTCAGTGGGTTAGTGGATCTGCTCAGTGGATCTGGTGTTGCCGTGAGTTGTGGTGTAGATCACAGATGCAGTTCAGATCCTAAGTTGCCAGTGGCTCTGGCATAGGCCAACAGCTACAGTTCCAATGGGACCCCTAGCCTGGGAACCTCGATATGCTGCAGGTGTGGCCCTAAAAGACAAAAAGACCAAAAATAAATAAATAAATTTTAAAAAATAAAAATAAGTAAAAAGCCTCTTAGAGGATGCATGCACATGTATAACTGAATCATTTCGTTGTACGGCAGAAATTATCACAACACTGTAAATCAACTATACTTCAATAAAACTTTAAAGAATGAAAAATAAAATAAAATAAAATAAAATAAAATAAAAAGCCTCTTGGAGTTCCCTGGTTAAGAATTTGGCATTTTCACTGCAGTACCTCAGGTTCAATCCCAGGCACAGGAACTGCTACATGCCATGGGTGCAATCAAAATAAATAAATAAGTAGTCTCTTAATTTTCCTCTTTATTTAGGAAACCAAGATCCATACCAAGTGGTACACAGGGAAAGAAGCCATATGAGTCCCAGAAGAAAATGTACACTAACCCCAATCTCTATCTCTCTTTTTCTTTTTTTTTTTTTTTTTTTTTTTTTTTTTTGTCTTTTTGCCTTTTCTAGGGCTAAACCCACGGCATATGAAGGTTCCCAGGCTAGGGGTTGAATCAGAACTCTAGCTGCCGGCCTAAGCCAGAGCCATAGCAACGTGGGATCCAAGCCATGTCTGCGACCTACACCACAGCTCATGGCAACACTGGATCCTTAACCCACTAAGCAAGGCCAAGGATTGAACCCGCAACCTCATGGTTCCTAGTTGGATTCCTTAACCACTGCACCATTACGGGAACTCCCCCAACTAACCCCAATCTCTTATCAACATATAATTAAAACATAGCCAGGTGTTTTCCTTATAGCGAAATGACTGAGAAGGCTAAAGTCAACACTGAGAATGGGCCTAAGTTAATCTGACACCAGAGAGAGAGGAAAAGAAAAAGGAAAATAAATATCTAAAGCTCACAGATGAAGTCATGCCAACTTGGACTTCAAGTTTTTATCTGGATTCTGCACATGGATCTTGGCAGGAAGATACAGTCTATCCTAATTATTTGCTGGTTTGATTTTCGCAAATTTTCCCACTCACTAACATTTATTTATAACTTCCAAATCAATATCCAGGGTGCATTTGTGGTCACTTTTGGACATGCCTAGTACAGCAGAAAATTTGAGTCTTCCAGCATGCTCATTCCCAGACAAGCCTGAGCTAGGTGAAACTCTACCTTTTTGTTTCAGCTCTCAGACTGTTAACAAGCGTCCTTTTTGTTTTATATTCAGCGCCTCTTTCTTTTTGCAGTTTCATGCTTTTTATTGGTGGTGTTACTGTTTAAAACGGCCCCAAAGCACAGTGTTGAAGTGCTGCCTAGTGTTCCTAAATCCAGGAAAGTTTTGATGTACCCTATGGAGAAAATATACACATTGGATAAGACATGACTCATGACACTGTCGACCATGAATTTAATGTTTATGAGTCAAAAAATATATATTAAATAAGGTCTTGACACAGACACATACACAAAACCAAAGTATGTATGGACCAATTGACAAAAAAAAAAAAATGGGACCAGAGATTTGAAGGAACTTAACCCTCTATTTTAATGTGGAAGAAGTGGTTCACTATTAATTAATTCAGTGTTCATGGCAACTTTATGGAATATAACTATCATGAATAATGAGAATATGCTTTATCAAAATCTCATACCAACATCTATTTTCTCCAAAGATCTTAACTAAAAGCTATCTTTCTCCAAAGACTGACTTTTAGTGGGAAATATGACTGTAACTTCTGATGCAAAATAAACCAAATAGATAAAAACAATTTTATTTAAAATTTTTCCCATTGCCACAAATTTTGATCAACGCTAGCAATTTGTAATGCTATTCACACCTCAAGCTACCTCGACTATTTGGATAAGATTTTTGCTATACTTTTTTCGTAGGATTACTAAGTAGGATTTAAAAGTATTTCTACCTCAATTAATTTACTCTCAGTATTAATTTATTATGTTTAGTCCTTTTCCTCAAAGGTCTATTCCCTCAAGTATCTATTTGTTGGCTGTCTTAATCAATAAGAAAATTTATCAAATTCACTTTGATTATGTTTGTCCACATAACTGAAATAATCTTTGGAGCAACTATCAGTCTTCCTTTCTAAATCCCATGGAGTTATGTTTCCCTTTGAACAACATTAGACATATGAGAAATTCAAAGTTTTTAGTACTTGTGAATTCTTTCTTTCTTTGTCTTTTTCTAGGGCCACACCTGCTATTCCAGGCCTCACTCAGTGAGTTAAGGAACTGGCATTAGTGCAAGCTGTAGCTTAGGTCATAGATGCCCCTGGTGTTGCTGTGGCTGTGGTGTAGGCCTCAGGTGCAGCTCCAATTCAACCCCTAGCCCAGGAACTTCATATGCCTCGGGTGTGTCCATATAAAGAAAAATAAATAAATAAAATAAAATTCCTATTTGCTATACCATTTCCATTTCTTAAAGGATATCAGGGTAAGCAGTTTGAGAATGAATACTTCCATGAAGTCTATCAATAAGCAAATGCATGTGTATTCATATGTATGTACGTATATTCATGCAAGGGATGAATTCAAACTGTTCTCAGGTGGAATCCTTTTATAAATGTGTTTATTTCCTTGATATACACTTCTAATTCCCTTCCAAATCTGTCCATTAAAAACTGCCTTATTCTTTTTATGTCACTTTTGTAATAAATATCCCACTGAATGAATGTGCCTTGATTCACTGGTAATTGATTATGTATCCAGGAAGACCATAACTTTAAAATGTAGTTCACTAGTCTTAGTTTTCAATGTATTGCTGTTGTTGCTCATTTGGGCAGGAACTCTCCTTCCCCTCTTGAAGTTTCCCCCCTGAAATACCTGAAAATCCAGGTTGTTTACTTAGACATTTGTTTTCCTCTCAGAAGCCAAGTAGAGCACAAGCAGACCTCTACTGCCATTGCTTCTGCCACTGTTTCTTTAACAGGCCACTTTTGGTGAAGCCTAGTCCTATTGATGTGTATCTACTGGTGATGCAACATCTGCTCAGGCCCAAGGTGGGTGATTCCAAGATTGAGCTCTGCATTTGTATTTGCATTCACAATCTCAGTTATCCCCAAGTCAGGGCTACTGTGGTCTGATGACATGGTCAGCTTAGGGATTTTTGTCTCAGCCACTTGTTGAGTTAGAGACAGCCTTTCTGTATGAGCCTCCAGTCTAGACCTATGTGTCATATCCTGATCTCTGGTCTAGACCCTTTTCTCAAAATTTATATCCACCATGGGCAGAGCTGTCATTTCCAGCAAGAATTCAAAACAAAAAAATCCTCCATCAATAAGCTCTGACAATATTGTGCTTCAAAAGAAAAATATCTAGGGTCTCAATATAGGTGGGTTCCTCCCCACAGGTTACATGACTACTATGAAATGCATGTAGCCTATTCCCATGAACCAGCTCTCAGTACAGAGGAGTATTTAGGGAGATTTTTCTAGGCTATATAGTGTCCTGCTATGGTTTTTCTCAATGATAAGGGGGTCTTGCCTTAATTTGGGTAACCAAAGGAATCTCCTCAAATGTTTTGGGATCACCTATGGTAACTGAGCCATGTCTGCAACCTACACCACCACAGCTCATGGCAACACTGGATCCTTAACCCACTGAGTGAGGCCAGGGATCGAACCTGCAAACTCACGGTTCCTAGTCGGATTCATTTCCACAATAGGAACTCCTCTTTTCATTTTAGAAGATAGTTCTTCAATAACTTTCTCAGGTATTTCCATGAATATTGTTCTGTTTTCTCTTACTACTTAAAGGCAATTTTGATGATTTATATTTTCTGTTAAAAGTATTAATTTTCCCAATTTTAAAATTTATTTGCCTAATATTATAAAGAATTTTCTCTCATAGTTTTTAAAATGTTCTCTGTATCTGCAAATGGTTCACTTTTCATTTCTAATTCTGTAGGTTTCTGCTTGCTGTCATTTTTTTCTTAATTAGAATTGGCAATTTACTTTCAATATACATGAACATAGACAGTGTGATACTATGAATATATTAGTCTAAGCTACATTTAAAGTAAAAAAAAAAAGACCCACCATAGACCTAATTATAAATTTATGATTCAGGACTGGTCCTCTAGCATATTATTCAGGAAACCTTCAGATGTGATTAGCATACGTGCTTCAGCTACCGAAGTTATACCAGAAGTTTGTGAATTAGCATAGAATATCAGAAATTAACTTTTGCCAATAAAATGTCTTGTGTATTTCTTAATGTCTTATTTGTTTATATAATAAATGTTATAGTAGATTCTTACTGGAGAGATGGGTTACATTCAATACATATAGATTAGCTAGAATGTATTAAAATATTGCCCTCTATGATAGATCATCTTCAAAAATGGTCAGCATTAAGTCCTTCCCTCCCTATATGCACAAGGTGCTTCTCCCATTAGGGAAGTTATTTCTCATTTTCTCAAATCTAGATTGGTACATACTGTCCTTCCTGTCAGCAACTACTTTAAAAATAAATGGATTAAATTCTCCAATCAAAATTCAGAAATTGGCAGAATGGAAAAAAAACCTATATATCAGCTATAAGAGACTTGCTTTATATCCAATGAAACAAATAGGTTTCCATAAACAAAAGAGAGCTGGGGTGGCAATGCTAATATCAGACAAAACACACCTTAAGTTAAAAACTTGCGAGAGGAGTTCCTGTTGTGGCCCAGTGGGTTAAGGATCCAACTAGAATCCATGAAGATGCAGGTTTGATCCCTGGCCTCACTCAGTGGGTTAAAGTTTCCATGTTGCCACAAGCTGCAGCGTAGGTCACAGATGTGGCTGGGATCTGGCATTGCTGTGGTTGTGGTGTAGGCCAGCATTCATAGCTCTGATTAGACCCCTAGCCTGGGAACGTCCATGTGCCAGGAGTATGGCCCTAAAAAGACAAAAAAAAAAAAAACCTTAAAAAAAAAAAATCTGTTACAAAAGACAGAGAAGCACACCATATATTGATAAAAGATCCATTCATTAAGAAAATATAGGAGTTCCCAATGTGGCCCATTGGGTTAATTACCTGAAATCATGTCCATAAGGATGTGAGTTCGATCTCTGACCTCACTCTCTCTGACCTCACTCATGGGTTAATGATCTGGCATCGCTGCAAGCTGCAGAGTAGGTTACAGATGTGGCTTGGATCAGTGTTGCCATGGCTGTGGTATAGGCCTGTGGCTGAAGCTCTAATTCACTGCCTAGCCTGGGAACTTCTGTATGCTGCAGGTGTGGCCATAAAAAGAAAATATAATAATCACAAGCATAAACACCAAAAAACAGGGCTCCAAAGTATATGAAGCAAATATTGACAGAACTGAAGAAGGAAACAGCTTTACATTAATAGGTAATTTATGGATAGAATATCTATACAAAAGATCAATAGGGAAATACAATATGTGAGCACCACTATAAATCAACTAGACCTAATAGACATATACAGATCACTCCACCCAATAAGAGCAGAATATGCATCCTCAAGTACACATTAGATCAAGTTTGTAGTGCAAAATGTTGAAAAGTTCTGTTTCACAATAAAAAAACTTTAAAATAAATATCGATATTCATGACAAATTGTAATCTGAGACTTGTCATTAAAAACTGATAATGAGGTTTTGAAAGTGATGTCTATCTACCATATCTAATTATTATGGAAGCTATCTTTGTGTATTAAAAAGAGCTAAATGGTCTTAGGTCAGTGTACAACAGGTCAGAAAGTATTTTTTCACACCCTGAGAAACACCAGCTTTTAGATTTAGTTCTTTGTTCTATTTTTTTGTTTGTTTGTTTTATGCTATTAACCTTTAATTTTATCTTTATTTCTTCATTCAATTTTCCTTAAGTTTTATTTTTGGGCCATGCCCGTGGCATGCAGAAGTTCAGGAGCCAGGAATCAAACCTGCACTACAGTAGCAATCCAAGCCACAGCAGAGATTACATTGGATCCTTAACCTGCTGAGCCACCAAGGAATTCCAGTTTTCCTTAGGTTTTAAAAAATCTTTCTTCCAACTAGGTTTAGTTAATAATGAATTCTTTTTGTATTACATTATTTAATAACACAAGTGTCTTAGAAATGAATTTTTCTGAGTATACATTTAACAAAATTATTTATATTGTGATTATAGGATTTTATTAGTTTTACTTTTTAGATTAAACTTTAATTCACATTTTAACAAATCATTTTGTGTGCCTTATATTTATAAGTAGTTGTTTTTGTGTTACTTTTCTGTTTTTATTATTAATTTATAGTTTTAACGTACTCAGAGAATATGTAGGACCTATATTACACAACTTTTGGTCATGTCAATATGTTTTGGAATTTATTATGCTTTTTAAAATAGAAATGTGAATGTACATACTAAACAGAGCAATGACATATATGAATGTGTATATACATAGAGAGAAATATACATGTATATCTCCCCTAGAAGCAAAATAATATATGCATGTGCATGTGTGTGTTGTGTGCACACACATACTCTGCATTGATCAAAATGAAGATACATAATTCTCTGTTAGCAAGTCATAGAGCTGGAATATAGACATATGTTATTAGCTTATTTATCCTCTATATTCATTTTTAGGGTCTATGTGTCTATTTCATCTGTCACTGGCTGAGAGACGTGTTTATGTCCAATTTCTCTTCCCGTTTTCACTTTTGCTTGTTTTTGTTGCAGTGGTATTTTAGTAGCTATATAAAGGACCGGTGACACTTATATGTTCCTTGTGGATTACATCTTTGTCATTAGAAAGTACCCCCAGTTTGTCTCCTTTAAAGCTCTACTTTGCATTCAATCTTGTCTGAGGCTAGCATTGCACTCCCTGATTATCTTTGCACATGTGTGACTTTCATCTTTTTAATGTCAATTGTTGTGAATATGGGGCAGTTCAAACTTGTCTTTATCATTATGACCTTCAATTTATCACACTACTATGCAAAGATCTATAAGTACCTCTAACTTTAGAGGTTATTTCCACCATTGATAGTAAATAAGAAGTTATAATGCCAAAGGAGAATATGAAAAACAAACGCTAGGTATTATGGTCATCATTTTCCTGAGAAAAGTACAAAAAAAAAAAAAAAAAAAACCCTCCACACAATGTCTACCATCATTTCTCAATTCCTGGTCTCAGTCTCCTTTCATAAAGTTCCCCGTTTCCCACCAGTGTCTCCTGCCTCAGGCCTTTACACTACTGATCCCCACCACACTTTTGAAAACAAAAAACCCATATTTCCTCATTTCATTTTCTCTTCCCCAGGAAATCTTATCTACTCTCATCATTTTCCATGTCATCGAAATGCTTGTGGTCTCCAAATGTAAATCTCCAGGGAGCTTTAGGATCACACATGTGAAATCTTTGTTTCCCAGGCCCCAAATCTGTTCCTGCTAATAGACTACTTACTTGCCTGCACTAGAAACCTAAGGTTCATCCCCATCCTCTTCTCCTAAACTCCTCACCTCTGCTTAATCACCAAATTTAATGGAGGCTGATTCCTAAAGAGCTCCAAACTCAACCTCCTTTCTCTTTTCCTGCTGCCATTCCCTTTTGGGAATCATTATTCTTTTTGCAAGAAGTTAAAGGGATTTTTTTTTTTTAAGCCATAGGTGTGGCATGTGCACCTGCAGCATATGGAAGTTCTCATAGTAGATGTTAAATCTGAGCTGCAGCCGCCAGCCTCCCCACAGCCACTGCAACACCAGATCCAAGCCACATCTGTGACCTTCATGGCAGCTTGTGGCAACACTGGATCCTTAACCCACTGAGCAAGGTCAGAGATGGAACTCACATCCTCACACACACTTTGTCTGATTCTTAACCCACTAAGCCACAGCAGGAACTCCAAAAGGGATCTTTTAAAATGCAAATCTGGGGTTCCCATCATGATGCAGTGGAAACGAATCTGACCAGGAACCATGAGGTTATGGGTTCGATCCCTGGCCTTGCTCAGTGGGTTAAGGATCTGGCATTGCCATGAGCTGTGCTGTAGGTCACAGACACGGCTCGAGTCTGGCATTGCTATGGCTCTGGCATAAGCCAGCGGCAATAGCTCTGATTCTAGCCCTAGCCTGGGAACCTCCATATGCCGCGGGTACAGCTCTAAAAAAAAAGACAAAAAAATAAAATAAAATGCAAATCTTGTCATGCTTCCTTTTTCTCTACTCTATGGATTTGGATTGAATAACAGGACTTCTTGATTCCTGGTAATTCCTCTAGGTTTACCTCATAGGCTCTCATTCCCTTTATTTTATGCTGTTACACTGGATCTTTCTATATAATCTCGAATAAGGGAATTTCTCTCTTGCCTCAGGTAAAATGCTGGAATGTTATTTTCCTTTCTCCTCAGCTTCCTGTTTTTCACTCCTTCAAGCTTAAGTAAAATCCAATTTTCAAGGAAGTCTTCATAGACCAAATTAGATCTTTATGCACACACCTCCCAGACAGCATTCATCATACTTATAACTTCATTTTGTGCTTTTCCATGTTTTAGGCTTCATAAATGCAGGGAGAAGTCCTGTCCTGAACATTACTATATTCCTGGTCCCTGTCATACTCCCCTGATATGTTGGGTACTTAATAAGTACTCAGAAACTACAAGAGAGCAATATGAATTAACTGAGATGGCTAGATAGATGATGCACGCATTTCTCTCATGTATTTTTTTCCTGCATTGTTTCTCTTTTTATTTCAAAGTTGACGAAAGAATTATTTATCCAACACACACAGAACCCACTTGCTTACATCATGAAAATAATCTCTAAATTGGAAAATTACTGCAGATGTCAGAAACATCTATGATTATAAGTTTCTTTTTCCTTAGCTCCTTTTCTATAAAACTATCAGGTAGACTCCTGGAACATTACAAGGTAATTCTGTCATGTTGTCTAATCATTTCTAATAATTTCAAACTTGTGCGTGTTCTGGTTTACATGATTTTGGTCTTAGAAGAGATCTGCACCCTTGACAGTTGATCTTGGGTAGCAGTATAACATTAATCAAACATTGTCTAATAGACACCTTAGTGTCAAATTGCTTTTGCAAAGGGATAGAGTTACATTTCAAATTATTCTAATGAGTGTGGAAATTCAGTAGCAATATTTCCACTCAATTTTCATCTAAAAGTAAAAAAGAAGGTAACTGAAATTTAGATGATGTATAAAAGAGCAAACTCTGCTAATAGACCTTTTTAAATTCTTATTAAGTGAAGGAAGTGCACAGAAATGTGAGATGAGTTTATTTATAGAAATGTCAAAAATAACTTTGAACACATGCAGAAAACCCTTTTCTTTGTAACTACTTGAGTTGGCTTTATACTGTGGTTTGACATTTCCCCTGAAGCTTTCTCTATTTTGGATATAAAGAGAATGGGATATAATTAGACATTCCTTTTTTAAAAATAGATGGTATATAAAAGTTTTTGTCACTGGCCATGTCTGTGGACTTAATTTAAAGGCTTGGTACTCTTCAATAGTTTCTAATCCTCCCAGAATCCTAGAAAAGTGAATTGGGAATGTCCATGCAAAGTAATTTGCCAAAGCTACTCATCTTAGCTAGAAACAGCATTCAAAGTCACTAAATAATGAAAACTAAGCTTATTTTTAAACTATAGGATTTTAATATTGGTAAGGTTTGAGAGTTCTAGGAGAGTTAAGCTGTCATCTTCACCTAGTCAAAAATGCTTTACAGCTATGGCTTTCAAATGGTGATTCTTTAAAGTTTTAGACTTCTATAAACTTGCTCAGCCCAAAGAGTAGGTAACAATGGAGTTAGGGCTTCAACACATGAATTTGAGGGGACATATTCAGTTTTTAACATCTATCCTCATAGAGGTAGTTGGATATACAAATCTGACGTCTGGAGGAAAGTTTTGAGCAGGAGATACAAATCTGGGAGTCATGCAAAAGATAATATTAAAAGCCAAGAAATCAGGTGAGATTCCCAAGTGCTGATTGTGGGTAGAAAAAGAGGGAAGAGATCCAAAGATTATAGCCCTGAGCACTAAAATATTTAGGGACTGAGGAGATTAACTGTAACTATTAAGGCACCTTAAGAAGGAATGAACAAAAGGTGCACACAAGTAGAGGACTTGGCTTTGATTAGGAACATGGGATGGAAATCCTTAGAACCAGGAGAGAAATCAAAGCATATGGTGCAGGCAACTGAACTGAGGTGGGAGTGGAAGCCTGGGGGTTTCTCTTCACCTGCTTCTGTTTTGTCAGTGAAATATGAAACAAGGTTCTTAGCTGAGAGTGAGGTTTGGGGGAAAGTTTTGGGAGGCATTTGATGAGAGAAGAGAATGAATGAAATCGTCATCTAGGAGAGTGAGAAACTGAATAGACCAAGGAAGTATCATCCACCTGCCAGGAGCACTAAAGCCCAGGTGAGACAATAATCACGAATTTATTGGTCTCCTTTTAAATGGTTAGAATGGATTCAGCTTTCTCCAGTTGGCTTCAGTCTTGTGTAAGGGCAGAATCCATGGCGAGTCGGGGTTAATCAAGTTTAGCAAGAGAGAGAACATATGCAAGGGAGAGATGACAATGTTGAGGTAGGAAGATGCAGTTTGGAGCAGAGTGTGAGACAGCAAAACGGTGGTGAAACCAATGGATATGAAGAACGAGTGGGTGAAAGAATATTAGAGATGGGGAACTAGGAGGAGTGAGCTAGAAAAATAGCAGGTTGGGAATTCCTGTTGTGGCTGGGAGTTCCTGTTGTGGCTCATCGAAAATGAATCCGACTAGTATCCATGAGGATGCAGGTTCAGTCCCTGGCCTCGCTCAGTGGGTTGGGGATCCAGCGTTACTGTGAGCTGTGGTGTAGGTCACAGATATGGCTCGGATCCTGCGTTGCAGGGGTTATGATGTAGGCTGAGAGCTGTAGGTCCAATTCGACCACCAGCCTGGCAACTTCCATATGCCTCAGGTGTGTACCTAAAAAGGAAAAAAAAAAAGGAGGGAAGGAAAAGGAAAAAGAAAAATAGCAGGCATTAGTTGAAGAGTAGAATGTTTAAACTGAGATAATGAAGAGATCAGTAGTATTGGTACTCACATCTGACACAGGACACAGGTCTGTGGAAAGTACTGATTTATGTACCAAGCCAAAACAAACAAACAAACAAACAAAAACCCACCAGATCACTGGAGGAAAGGAATCTAGGAACTGAGAAGTGAGGATTAAAGAACATTGCTGTTGTGGAAATGAAAAGGACCAGTACAGGATTGTGGGGATTAGTGGAATAGTGAGAAAGACAAGATCGCTGGAGGAGAGGAGATTTAGACACAGAGCTCATCTACATAGCTATGGAAACCACCACGATTATAACAGAACCAGGAGGAGGAAAGAATGAAGATCTTCAAAGACGAATGGGAGTGACTCAGAGGGAGATCAGTTTGAAGACTTTAGACTTAAATTTGCACGTTTTTAGAAAGAAAAGATGGAGAATAGTCTGGAAGCAGTCGTGAGAAACATGAAAACACTTGTTCACCCTCAACTCTCTGACATGGGGAGCATGGGAGGGAAGGCATTTCAGGTGTTTCAGGGAGGCACTGGTTTGAGGGAAGTCTGGTGCTGAGAGAGTAAAAAAGTAGGAGAAACAGACAGATCAACATAGTGGAATGGATGTTCCGAGTGCACATAAAAACTTAAGGAAGTTGAGTGGGATAGACAAGGTACTTTAGATTGATGGGAGAAAGACAGATTATTCAATACATGGGACAATTGCTTAATCATTTGTGAAAGTAAAGTCCTGCACCTTTATTTTTTTCTGAATGAATCCATCATGAATCACGATTTAAATATAAAAGTCATAATTTAAAAGTTCTAGAAAACATTTTATTTGTTTTATTTATTTTTTGGTCTTTTTTTCTCTTTTTTTTAGGGCCACACTGGAGGCATATGGAGGTTCCCAGGCTAGGGTCCAATCGGAGCTACAGCTGCAGGCCTACACCACAGCCACAGCAACGCAGGATCTGAGCTACATCTGTGACCTACACCACAGCTCACGGCAATGCCAGATCCTTAACCCACTGATCGAGGCCAGAGATTGAACCCACGTCCTCATAGATGCTAGTTGGGTTCGTTAAAAACTGAGCCATGATGGGAACTCCTAGAAAACATTTTAAAAAGCAATCTTAAAATCTTCAAGTGTAAGGTTTTTCAGAGCATGCAAGGAAATATTGAAACATAAAGGGGTGTTGAATTTTTATGCTATAAAATTTTCTGAATAATCACACAAGAGTTAAAAGGCAAACAATACACTTGAGAAAATGAAATACCTATTACAGACAAAAGACACATTTTGTTAATATATCAAAACACACACTAATCAATAAAAGAAGAGATGAGAAAAATGATAGGCCACCAGGTCTGTAGGATTATGACCCTATCCTTATGAACTTAACTTCGATTACCTTTTAAATTCTCTGTCTCCAAATACGTCACATTGGAAGTTAGGGCTTCAGCATGTGGATTTGAGAATACACTTCAGTCCATGAAGATAGTATCAGCAGGTGAAGCCCAGGACATATGCCTTGGAATTGGATCAAAGGACCTTGATGAATCTGACTGGCAATACCCCAAGTACGATAATGGTGTTCCAAGAACGCTGGGTAGAGAGAATATGACAAGTGCATTTGGTAAACAGAATTCAAGAAAATAAGACCCCAAATCACCATCTTAAGCTAAGCTCTGTATTGGCAACATGTAACAATATAACCTACATAACTGCTATTTAAATGATATATAAGTGACATCTAGGAAAAACCAAGACAAAGAGAGATGCTTAGCTTTTATAAACAATAGAATAATGTTGAAGAGCATGTAAAGGGAGAGTGATAAGGAGGGAAGAAAGGTGTGCAGGGAGACCAAGAGAGAGAACACTTATCTTAGTGAGAAATGTAGGTAAATTTTCTCTCTTGTAATAAAAATTTTTTCCAAAAAAATTTAGAAGGAATTTTGGAGATCCTGCTGTGGCTCTGTGGAATATGCAGGTTCAATCCCTGAGGCCTTGCTCAGTGGGTTAAGTATCCGCCATTGCAGTGAGCTATGATTCCACATTGCCCTGACTGTGGCGTAGGCCGGTGGCTACAGCTCCGACTGGACCCCTAGCTTGGGAACCTCCATATGCCACGGGAGCAGCCCTAAAAAGACAAAAAAAAATTAGAATTTTGTAAATATTGTTAATTGGTATGATGTACTGGGGCCATTTCATATTCCACATAAATCTTTATTCGGATGATCTTTCTTGACTAGATAATATACGAAGTCAGGCATGAAAGCAAGGTTTTAAAAAATAAGTTCTGCTTATTCAGAATAGAGCTTAAAGCTCATGGTTTTGATTTGTCCATTTTCAAAATTCCAGATGAAATAAATTAATCAGTGTAATGATGAGAATTCTAAATTGCCACTGGAAATTAGTCTCCAAAGTTTCAAAAGGAAGTAATTTATACCAAGCAAAGTGAGAAGACTGCTTATGTTGCCATTCATGAAACATGTCAGTGGATGCTGCCTTTAGTAGAGGGACTAAGGAGTTCCCATTGTGGCGCAGGGGAAACAAATCCGACTAGGAACCCTGAGATTTCAGGTTCGATCTCTACCCTCGTTCAGTGGGTTAAGGATCTGGTATTGCCATGTGCTGTGGTGCAGGTCGTAGATGTGGCTCGGATCTGGCACTACTGTGGTTCTGGCGTAGGCTGGTGGCCATAGCTCCAATTAGACCCCTAGCCTGGGAAACTCCATATGCCATGGGTATGGTCCTAAAAGGACAAAAAAAAAAAAAAAAAGAAGAAGAAGAAGTAGAGGGACTAAGTTGGAGGACCACACCTCAGTTCTCTGATTTCATCACTGTGGGGCCCTCTCTTTTTGAGAACCAGCCAGTATCATTTCATTAGACAGATGAAAAGACCCAGAACTTCAAGCACAGACATTCTGAGTACGCATAGCTTCTGATAAAACAGACCCTGTGGGCAACTGACACACCCATCTCATGCTTTCCACACCATACACAGTTGGCAAATATTAGCCTATAATGCACTCTACAAATAAATTGTGTGATTTACCTAATTTTCTTTGCCTGGTGTATTTCAAACAAAATGAAATCCAAACTTGTCGATTAGATTTTTTTCAGTGTTCCCAGTGGCAAAACAAAACTGTCCTAATTTAGTGAAGGTCACTTTTAACCTTTCTATTTCAGATCACAGCAGGAAATAAAATAATAGCTGAGCTTTTCTGTCTTTTTGGCATAATAGAAATCATGAAATCATTTTAATCCCATTTTTATCAATTATGTTGGTAACCTCTATTAACTTTTCCCTTTTTCTTTATCCTTTCTAGTTTCCATTCTGCTTGTCCTTGATGAAGGAACTGCACGGCCTCAAGGCCACTCACCTGGAGCAAATAAAAATATTTGCCTACTGAGAGTGAGTGATCATAAAGGACTTCCCCAGGGTGGGCTAAAGGCTGTAACTGAGGAATCACTTTATATTCTTTGGGGCTTGAATTGTCCTACCATCAAATGTGCACATTAATCTGGCTGTATCTTAATATGGATGAGGATATGACCACCATGAAAACAACACACACTCACCTGAGCCAAAACAAATTAATCTAATTCCTAAGTCTTATCCAGGTGGATTTTGGTGGTTTTCGACTCTAGAGTTTGTTGTTATCATTGTCTTGTTCTGTTATTTTTAAATCTCTGAGTTGTTGAGTCCTTGCGACGCAAAGTGTGGCCCAAGAACCTGAAGCATTAGCAACACTAAGGAACATGTTAAAACCCAGGATCTGAGGTCACATTCTCAACTAATGAATCAGAGTTTCTAAATGAGATCCTCAGGTGATTCTATATTCATTATAATCTGAGAAGTACTAGTCCTGTGTACTGTCCACAGAGCATAGCATGAACTCTTTCTGAGCAATGCAACATTAGTGTTAAGAACGAATGAACTATCAAAGTGATTCACATAGGCAATCAATCAGTAAATGACTGCAAGAGCATTTTTGGTAAGGCACTAACATTTTGTTTTAAAATCTGAAAAATTCTGTTCATAAACATAGCCTGAGAGATAAGGATTAGGCTGGTTATAAAATTCATTATACCTATCCATGTAAGCCTGTAATTATTGACTGCTTACTGTGTTCAAGGCATCATGCATGGCTCCATGGTAATCCAACTGCACATCAGCTGGAGTTCACCAACAGCTGGACTCAAGTATGTCCACCTACCACCAAACACCTGATTCAAACTGAAAACTGAGTTAACAAGTATAACTGTGGGAGGTCCTGTTGTGGCTCAGTGGGTTATGAACCTGACTAGTATCCATGAGGATGCGAGTTCAATCTCTGGCCTTGCTCAGTGGATTAAGGATCCAGTGTTGCTGTGAGCTGTGGTGTAGGGCACAGGTGCAGCTCGGATCCCAGGTTGCTTAGGCCAGCAGCTGGAGCTCCAATTCGACACCTAGCCTGGGAACTTCTATATGCCACAGGTGTGGCCCAAAAAGAAAAAAAGGAAAAAAAAAAAGTATAACTGTTTTGACTCAAAGATTTCAAAACCAAACTTATGGTTACCAAAGGGGAAATGTTGTGTGGAAGAATAAATTAGGAATTTGGGATTAACATATACACACTACTACATATAAAATGGATAAGTCAGTTATACTCCAGTAAAATTTAATTTTAAAAAGTTTAACTGTTTTGCCTGTCTTTAAGAAATCATCTACCTGGTTGGAAACATTTCTATGCCTGATTGTGTATGAAAGAAATAAATACAAACCAAGATTAAAAAATGACAGCAGGAGTTCCCGTCATGGCACAGTGGTTAACGAATCCGACTGGGAACCATGAGGTTGCAGGTTCTATCCCTGGCCCTGCTCAGTGGGTTAAGGATCAGGCATTGCTGAGAGCTGTGGTGTAGGTTGCAGATGCGGCTCGGATCCCGCGTTGCTGTGGCTCTGGCGTAGGCCAGTAGCTACAGCTCCGATTGGACCCCTAGCCTGGGAACCTCCACATGCCGCTGGAGCGGCCCAAGAAATAGCAAAAAGACCAAAAAAAAAAAAAAAAAAAAAAAATGACAGCACCTGAGTTCTCCAATGTAAGACGTTACTTAGCAAAAAACCAGAAGAGGCTATTCTTGGCTACATATGCTTGTGCACCACTTGAGTAGAACAGTAAAATTATTCAGCCCTTATCTTCACAGAGGGCACTGAAGATCATTATTCTGGATTATCATTCAGTATTCTCTAAAATCAAGGTGAAATTAGCATGATAATTTTGTTAAAATACAAATGTGTGTTTGTAAATTTTTTATATTTTGTTTATTCTTTTGACAAACATTTACAAAGTATCAATTAAGTTCTTTCCTTGCCAATTACTATGTGCAGTACTGTCTAAGCCTGGGTTCCAGAAAGAAAATCCTGCATCAATATCTTACAGTCCGTTCTTTGATGGCAGTAGGCACCAATTAATTGGGGAAGCAGAAGTGAAGGGAAAACAATGTGAAGACAGGAACGATACTAAACATGAGGGGGCATTACTGAGTTGATGCTATCATCAAGTGCAAGGAATTCCTCAGTCTGGTGTGACCATCTTCCAAGTGCTCATAAGAAATCCTGTATTTTAGAATGCTGCTCCCAGCTTTTTATGCACCCACCCCATCCACCTCTGGTTAAACATTTGTTCCATATGTGTTAGCCTCCCCACAATTCTGGATACACATGTGTGGTAGGAGCAGGTTCCTCTGCATCTCATCACTCAGCAGCAACACGAGAATCCCGTAGAAGACAAGTGCTGTCAAACTGTACCTGCATGAGGTTGATCACCTCAACAGGAGTTTTTAATGCCCAGAATTGGTCACTGTGGCTCTGCTGTAGCTTAAATAGAAATTTCTTTACTCATCCATCCATTCATATTCCAGTCTCTGTTCTCAGCCTGGGGAAACAAAAATTAGAAGGCACAGTTTCTGCCCTAAAAGAAATTGCATTATAGGGAAGAAACAAACATTAAAAAAATTAACATTAAAGTGTGTTAAGTACTAAAATGGGAAACATACAAATAAAAGAAAACCCCTAAGCCTCCTGGAATGAAGACCTTCATTCCAAGATGGAACTGAGTATATAGGGGTTAACCAGGCATGCAGACGGGTGGGAGACTTATAGGGTGAGTTTGTGGGATGGATCACGGTTGCTTAGGGCAAATGAGAAGTTAATGTTGTTGAAGCATCATATATGATGCAGGTGTGGGGGCGGGGAGGAACAGGAGGTTAGGCCAGGCAGGTTCTCGAAGATCAGATTATCACCTTTTACGAAGCAGGTGAGATTTATGTTAAAGGTAATTGGGAAACATTTAAAAATAATTGAGCAGGTATAGAGTTGATGAAACATACATGTTGAAAAGATTATTCTTACTGAAGTGTGGAGGATAGACTAGAGGGGTAAAACCAGAATTTAAGCAATCAGAATTTAAGTCTAATCAGATTCTTGAGCATCTGTCTTTCCTGCTTTGCATGATTATTGTAAGAATTATATGACACAGTAGATATGGATGCCAGAGGAAATTGCAAAACATCAGGCAAATGTAACAGAGAATGAGAATGAGGTAGGTCTAATGTTTTGCCTGTTTCTAATGTCCTTTACCTAAGGAGGATCTTTACCCTTTACCTGGTGTTCCTCCACCTCCAGAGTTTCTGACTCAGTCGACTGGGGTGGGCCATGCCCCCAGCTGATTCTGACAAAAATCTGCTTCACTGTAGACCTGATCTTCTTTGCAGACCGGTGCAAACACCACTGTTGGGTTTTTCTTCACAGAACAGAATAATGATTTTTTTTTTAACCTGGCAGTCTATCTCTTCCTCTATATGTTTTTTTTAATTATTATTGTTATTTCCCCAACACAATTTTTTTTCCACTGTACAGCATGGGGACCCAGTTACACATAAGTCAGAAAGAGAAAGACAGAATAATGATTTAGTCTGGAGATCACCCAGTGTGCAGTAACCTATTACCTGACACAGGATGAGATCCTTGAAATCCAGCATGTGGCCACCCTTAGACCTGGATGTTCTCAGCTCAGGGCTCAACAAGAAAGAATGACAAAAGTTTTATTTGCACAACATGCCACTTTCCACTGGGGTCTGGTCAGAAGTCTTCTGCACAAGTTTTTCAGCTGTTGTAGTTTAAAATCTTCCAGGTCTGCTGAGAGATCATGTCATTTCCCTCAAACCAGATGGATTCCATTCCGGAGAGGAATGTACAATTTTTATTTTCTTCTAAGACCCAGAGGAACCAGGAAGACTGGCAGGCTATAAGCATTTCGTGTTCCCATTTCCACTCAGGCGCATTCACACGCCTGAGAGGAATCACACACACGTTGTGCTGGAGAGCCAGATGGACTTCTACCTGATTTGATTTTGTCTGCTTTTTTTAATTCGAGGACTACATTTTGATTTTTGGCTTTCATCTCTTCAGGCTCCCACACGTTTTGGACCTAAATAGAAAGCATAAATTTTTGAATGGCAACTTGGCAAACTTAAGTAAAGCAGAATGTAGATCTACAGCAAGCATGTACTTTTCTTTTTTTTTTTTTTTTTTTTTTTTTTTTGCTTTTTCAGGCTACACTTGCAGCATTTAGAGGTTCCCAGACAAGGGGTCAAGTTGGAGCTACAGCTGCCAGCCTACACCACAGCACAGCCACAGGAACTCAGGATCCGAGCCACATCTGCGACCTACACTATAGCCAATGGCAATGCTCAACCCACTGAGTGAGGCCAGAGATCAAACCTGCAACCTCATGTTTCCTAGTTGGATTTGTTTCTGCTGCGCCATGATGGGAACTCCTAAAAATTTTTTTATTGAAATGTTCAGACTAAGGAGTACACTGAAATCTACAGGATCTCTATCAATCTCAGCAAAAATATGCACAAACAAAAAGCCAGAAGATGCACATTTCACAAACATAGGATAACATATGGTATGGCTCCATAATAATTTCAAGTCCTTTGTTTTAATAAATCTTCATTAAATCATGCAGATCTCTTGGGAAGGTTGATCTACAAACCATACATACAAAATTTATATCCAGAGTAAATCCTACATCTCTGACAATCATGCCCATCTGCAAAATTAGTCAATACTGTATAAAAATTTCCGTTAGAATGATTTTAAAACATGTCTGCCTCTATTTTCCTATTTCCATCCACTTTTTGTAAGAAATTCCAATTGAAAGAGAAAAACAGTTGGAAAATAGTCAGAAGTTGAAATAGACATATTGCTATGTGATAGGGAAACCATCCTGGAATGGAGACTGTACAGTTCCAAACTTGGTTTAAAGGGCCTGGGGGAAGAGAAGTGCTTGGACTCTGCCAGGGAGTTTTGTCATCATGACAACATCACCTTTACAAGCATGAATTTCAGCCTACCATAGGGGCATATTAAATACCATTTTAAAATTTTCTTTATGTCAACAGAATTGTGGCTTTATATTGATGGGTAGCAATTTCAGACAATCTTGGGGTAGCCTGAGTTATGCCACATTTCCTGGATCTAGACTGCAGCACCAAGAAATGTGTAACTATTTGGCTGACTACACAGGCTAGCCCTGTTCTGAGAAACTGCCTCTGTACCTATGAGCTATTCAGTTCTTGAAGTCTCTTGTTCTTTCTGACCCACTCTTGAGGCAAAGCACTTTCCTTTTGCAAATTTGCTCACAGTCTGTCGCCCCCGCTGTCTCCTTGCTGTGGGCTATCCTCAGGTCCCCATAGTCTTATACAGCATTCTCCTCAGCCTGCGAATATCTTCTTCAAAGCTGACATGCAAAATATTGTAAATTTAAATTCTTGAAATTGGTCACTTCTTGCTCTTGAATTTCCATTTTGGTTAAAGAATAAAAAAAGTTAAAATCACTAGCAATAATTCAATTTTACCCATCCTTGCACCTATTGACTATCAAGTTAATTCATTCAAAGTTCACATTTCCTAACAGAGCCATTTGTTTTCTTAAGGATCTTCCTCTGCCCTCTCCTTCTTCTCAAGGTGTCAGGGAGAGAAGATATTGGCATTGAATGGGAAGGATTCTTGCTCCCACGTGCTATTCCCAGAGTCTTTGCTGGCCTTCTCTGTGATGATTCACATCCTTCCTGGTCACAGGGCATCTAGAGCTGGTGGCCACCAGGTGTGACTTGTCCCATTTGGTCATTGGAACATCTGCTAGCACCAGCTACTGAAATCCATGGCCCCTGCCAAAGGCTCCAGAGTTGAGGTCCCCAAATACAGCCTCTTGGTGCCAACTGCAGGCCTCTACCAAACCCCAGTTTTCTGGAAGTGTCTATAAATCTTTAAAGAAGTGAGCACTCTGGCTGTATTCTTCACACCTTTCTGGAGAGTACAGAGCTCTGTGCAGCTGTCTTCAGGTCCACATTTGGCTCCATCTTGAATCAGAAACCAAATTTTCATAAAGAAAAGCATCTCCACGAGTACTTTTTAAAGTATTATCTCTTTTATAGTAATATCATATCTGAGCTTCATGTTTGTCTATAAAAGGAAAGGTTTGTATACATCTACTCTGAGATCCCTTCTGCTTCTAATATCTTCTTTCTGTAACTTCTGTGCCCAAGTAGGTTCTAGAAGAAGTCTAGCACATGGAAATGTCAAGAAAAGGCCCACATGGAAACAAACAACAGGTGGAAATAGTGCAAAGCAATTGGTCTTAGAGGCAATGAAGCTAACAAAGGAAACATATAGGAAAGTTAGTAGGGAAGACACCAGGTAGAGTGTAAAGAGATACTACCTTGAAACCTACTAAGATGAACTCTTGGATCAAGAGAGCTTTTAGATGGTAGCAAGAACTCAGACACCAGTCCAAGAATTAGATACATAATCTCAGTCTCAGGGAATTGGGCAAAATGGAGCAGAAAAAGTGAGGGTTCCAATTTTACAAAGAATAGAGTAAGTGGCAGGTCACAAAGTCAGGACTGAGGCAGAGTAAACAAGATAAAATAAAGCTTTCAGAACAGGGGCACATGATTAGGGCTAGAGTAACAGCAAGAGTAACCAAATTCTGAATCCTAAAATGTTAAATTAAATCTCCTTAAATCCTTCCTACTAAGAAATTAGTTCAAAAGATTTTGATAGACTGGCATCAGGAAGAAAGTTCAAGTAACTCAGCTGTGAGGAAAACAAGCTTTCAAAGTCTGGAGAGTAGGCAGAATTAGACTTAATTTGCAGTACGTTTGGAAGATCCCATTATTAGCTCTAACATCAGAGACTTGTTTAAGAGCTGTGGTCTTTTTAAAATGAATAAATATATGCCAAAGCATCTATGAGATTCTAGATCTAGGTTTTCTCTCTTTTTTTTTTTTGTTTTGTTTTTTTGTTTTGTTTTGTTTTGTTTTGTTTTTTGGCTGCACCAGAGACATATGGAAGTTCCCAGGCCAGGGACTGAATCCAAGATGCAGCTGCATCAGTGACGTTGGATCCTTAACCCACTGCACCAGGCTGGGGACTCAACCCCCACCACCTCAGAGACAACACCAGATCTTTAACCTGCTGGGCCACAGTGGGAAATCCCAGGGGGGCCTCTTTGTTTTACATTGCAGTTATATTCCACCTTTGAAGAGAAAAAAATGTGTAAATTTTGGTTTAAAAATTTTTATGTTGTCTTCAATTGGGTTTTGGCTTTATAGCCTTTTAAAATTGCAACATAATATATTCATGGAAAATGAATAAATCATTAATGAATTATTGCAATGTGAACACACCTATGTCACACTTTTCCAGGTCAGGAATAGAACATGACCAGCAACCCAGAAGCTCTCTTCAAAACTTATCCTAATCATTTTTTAATTTTTTTCTAATCATTTTAAACATTTGTTTTGTGAAAGAGATTTATTCCCTTTAATAATCAGAAGCAAATTTTAAAATGCTTGAAGATTACAGAAGTGAAGAAAATAATTGAAGCACAAGTCCAAATTAATTATTAAGCCAAACCCAAGCTTCCAAGGGTAAGGAGCTGGAGGGCAGAGTGGATGGAGGTGGAGGAAAAATAATCTCTTGATGAAAAAGTGTCATTCAATCATACTTTCTCTTTCATTTATGATGTGAAGAGGAGAGAAGCAATATAGCCCTATTTGAAAGCAGACTTAGGTTAGTTAAAAATGTATACTGCAAACTTTAGAACAACCAACAATTTTTAAGAGAAGTATAATTGACACACTGAGAGGAAATAAAATGAAATAGAAAAAAATGTTCAACTAAAAGCAGAGAAGTTGGGGAAAAACAGGAATAAAAAAAATAACAAATGCAATTAATACAAAACCACTAAACCTATGATGTATAGTAATCCAACTATATCAATTTCTATGACCTCTATAAATGTAAATGGTTTAAAATTATCACTATCAGAGATTGTCAGACTGAATTTTAAAACAAGATCAACTATCTGTATCTATAAGAAATTCATTTTAATATAGTGACTCAAGTACATTAAATATAAAAAGGTTGGAGAAATTTGTACCATGCAAACACTAATCAAAAGATTAGTGACTTCAGACAAAGCAGACTTTAGACCAAGTAAACTTATCAAAGATAAAGTGGAAATATTATATATAATAAAGGGGTAAATTTTCCAAGCAGGCATAGCAATCCTAAACAAGCATCCTCCTAACAAGAGGATCTAAGAATGTATGAGGTAAATAGAACTGGAGGAGAAATTTTTAATACCCACTATTATAGTTGGGTTTAACTGACACAGGTACAGATGGTTACATATAGAGGTGGTACAGATATGTGCATATGTACCAGTTAGTATACCCACACATATATTTCCTTTCTCTGTCACCTGAGAGGACCTAGGAACAATGACTCTAGTAGCAACAAGATATCTAGAATCTAGATCTTGATTTCCAATGCCATTCTACAAAGAAACAAACAAATAAAAAGAAACCAAGGCTCTTTGGAGAAGTGGCTGATTTTAAGACGGGCAGAAAATAGACAAGATGAACATGGAGAATCTTGTAGTGTCAAGAATAAGAAAGTTGGATTAAACACACACACACACACACACACACACACACACAATGACATGAAATATACTACATCAAAGAGACTCAAGAGTTAAGTGAAAGAGCTCTCAGTCTCTAAAGCAGAACAATTTGAGCAACAAAGTAAATATGTAAACAAAGGAGCATAGGATTATAACACAAAGAATAAAGTACCCATTAGTTCATAGTGATGTATATAAGTGACTGAATAATTAAACAATTGTGGGAGAATAGGCAAATCTCTCAAGCAGAGAAACTCCACATATCTTATATAGATACTTATTCTTTATAAGATGAAACATAACTTACAACTCCTTAAGTGTGAACTGTGCATAGGGACCATCTTTCTGAGAGTACAGTATTAAAGGGTGGGGGGGAATAACTTTAAAATGGAGAAAATTGTTAACCACTGTAAAGTGTGACCAGGATAATGTCAGCAGTGATAAATCATGTTGATAGTATGTTCCCTTGATATGCTGTGTGGAGAAGGCAATTTACCCCTGTAATTATTCCTCACCAAAACCTGTAACTCCAGTCTAATCACGTGAAAACATGAGACAAATCTCGACTGAGTGATATTCTGTGAAATATCTGAGCACTTCTGAAAACCAGCAAAGTTATCAAAAACAAGGAAAATCAGAGTTCCCGTCGTGGCACAGAGGAAACAAATCCACGAGGATACGGGTACCATCCCTGGCCTCACTCAGTGGGTTGGGGATCCAGCATTGCCGTGAGCTGTGGTATAGGTCACAAACTTGGCTCAGATCCCAAGTTGCTGTGGCTGTGGTGTAGGCTGGCAGTTGTAACTCTGATTGGAGCCCTAGCCTGTGAATCTCTGTATCTCCATATGCCATGGGTGTGGCCCTGAAAAAGCAAATAACAACAACAACAAAAAAAAAACAAGGAAAACCTGTGAAGCTTTGAGATTTAAGAAGAGCTGAGGAGACATGACGATTAAATATAATATGGTTTCCCAAATGATCTTCTGGAATAGAAAAAGGAAATTAAAGGAAAAAGGAAAAGCTAAGGAAATCTGAATAAAGAATGATCTTTAGATAATAATAATGTAACAATATTGGTTCATTAATTGTAATAAATATACCATAGAAATGTAAGATATTAATAATAATATCTGAGTGCAGGGTGCGTGGGAACTCTCTGTACTTTCATCATACTTTTGCTGTAATGCTAAAACTATCCTAAGATTTTTAAGAAATTCATTTAAATTAATTTAAGCCTCCTTCTTTGATGATAAAGAAAAACTTCCTTAGATTTTAAAATAGTAATCCCAATTCCCTTTCCTTCTGGCCATCAAGGTTTCATAAAACTTCATCACTTACTCTGGTCACTAAGTCACAGACTCCAGTGGACTATTGGGAAGTCCATCTACCATGTGCTGAGGTAATGAGCAAGACTACATAGCTTTACTTACATCATTTGTTGGATGCACAGCTTTTACGACCAAAGGGCTGTATGGCAATTAGGCTCTAGTGCCTAAACAGTGGGCACCTAATGACTGTTAGCTAGGGAAACACAAATACATTCACTCTATCATTCCAGTAATGCCAGAGAAAGAGAGAGAGGGATAAAGAAAGAGGAAGGAAGGAACTAAAACCTGTTTCTAAGAAGTGGAAAACAGTATGCTCTATCATGAAGCTGGAAATTATCTTAATGTGGGGACTACATATCCTAAGGAGAAAAATGTGTGTATATTGTATACATGTTTCTTAAAGAGTAAGCCTAAGTGTTGGTCAGTTTCAACACTAACAAAATTATTAGTTTACCAAAGGGAGTCATTCAATGAAGTCAATTAGTTGCTATACCTATTGCCATTAAAGTTAATTGACAAGACTTTCAAAACCACATTCTCAGCATCCTGTTTTGGCTGTCATCAGCACTGGTCTACATTTGGTCTGTTTGTTTGTTTGCTTTTTTAGGACCACTCCCGTGGCACATGGAAGTTCCCAGGCTAGGAGTCTAATGGGAGCTGCAGCTGCCAGGCCTACACCACAGCCACGGCAATGCAGCCACAGTATCAAGGGATCCAAGCCTCAGATCCCAAACCCACTGAGCAGGCAGGGGATGGACCCCCATCCCTATGGATACTAGTTGGATTTGTAACCCACTGAGCCACAGTGGGAACTCCCTACATATGTTCTTAAATATCCAGTCTCCTAGGATAGACCATGATGGAAATGAATATATAAAAAAAGAATGTATACATATGTATAACTGAGTCACTTTGCTGTATAGCAGAAATTGGCACAACATTGTAAATCAGCTGTACTTTAATAAAACAAACAAAGAAAAATGTACTTGGGGAGTGGAACAAGTTCAAGCAGGAATTTAAATATTTCTGACTCAGACTGAAGTCTGTATTTTTTTGTTCTAATTGGCTAGACATGGACAAGAAATTTTGGATAAAAAATTTCACCTCTAAATTTCAACTTCATTTAGTTTTGTTTTCTGTTTTTGTTTTTGTTGTTGTTGTTGTTGTTGTTGTTGTTGTTGTTTTGTCTTTTTGTCTTTTTAGGGCCGTACCCGTGGCATATGGAGGTTCCCAGGTTGGGGGTCCAGTTGGAGCTGTAGCCTCCAGCCTACACCAGAGCCACAGCAACTTGGTATCTGAGCCACGTCTGAGACCTACACCTCAGCAACACCAGATCCTTAACCCATTGAGTGAGTCCAGGGATCAAACCCCAGTCCTCGGATGCTAGTCGGGTTTGTTAACCACTGAGCCATGACGGGAACTCCTCATTTGGTTTTTACTTTTTTAAATCTTGCTCTTCTGTTGGTTATAATTAAGACTTGTTAATAAAAAGACAAATCATTGTTAATATTTTTATTCTTGTAGGTGTTTCAAAAATTATAAAATATTTTTTAAAATGAAAATGAGGTCTTTTTTTCAGCAGCTAATAATCCACAGATTAAACCAACCACAGATCATAATTTACTAATTTATACAAGATTATTATTTTTCATGGATCAAAATATTTGAAGTAAAACATTATAAAATTTGTGAATACAGTGTGGGTACCATAGACCACAATACACATTTTAAATCTAATGCTGAACCCACATAGTATCATAATAAATATTTATTGAATTGATCTATGTCATTTGTAGATTGGTATCTGTCTTTCACCGAGCCATTTATTAAATTTTAAAGGTACTTAAAATGCTTGTGAATTGTTGGCATATTTGCTTATAACTTTAACAAAGAGGATTTTTGTTGTTTCTTTTCTTTCTTCCTTTTATTTTTTTTTTTTTTCTTAAGGAAAGGCACAATTTCATAGGCATTATGCAATCAGAATTCCATCACTCTCAGTTACTCATCTATGGGAAGACTAGCTCTTTGAACCACCCAAATCACGTATCACTGTAAATTGAAGTGAAAGCTGTATTAATAGTGAATATAGTACTGAGGTGGGAACAAATTATATATTTGCTGTTCTCAATTCAAACATACCAAATAAGGGCAAATGTTACACTGTACATTCTATGTGCCATCATTTAATTACATACTCTAAATAGGAGTAACAGTTCTTTAGAAGCTAAACAGGCAACACCTGTGTTAAGTGGCCAAGATGCCAGGCAAAAGGCCACAGTATCCACTAGTGCCATGGGGTATAAATGTAAGTTTTCCATTCTTTTACATTCAACCTACCTATCTTATTATATTTTAAGTCAGTTTCTTAAAGACATCATATAATTTGGTCATATTTTTAAACATATTCTACCACTTATTATCCTCTCCAGTCTGCTATAGAGTCTTTCCAGTGAGTTTTTATTTCGTTTTCTTTTTCACTTCTTAAATTTCCATCTTAGAAGTGAACCCTTCAGCTTTAGTCATGCTTTCTGATGACAGAAGTGTCAGCCAACATCTTGAGTGAACCTTATAAGAGACTGTGAACCATAAGCACTTATCCAATACATTCCTAGATTCTTGACTCAAAAATCTGTGAGAGTACAGTTTAAGCCACTGAGTTGTGATATAACTTGTTATGCACTGCTCTCTATGCTAGTTTTTACAGAGACAGATGCATTAGGATGGGAAAACATCAGGAATTTATTTCACTGTACAGCTTTTATAAAATGAATCAAATTTAAAGAAAATTTTGCCCAAATTGGGTAAAAATGGTATTGATAAACAGTAGCCCAAGATCCAAGATTTTTTTGCCCTTTTCTGGTGGAGAAAGTATCTATTCCCAACATACTTTTGAAGGATAAGGTATGTGTTAAGAACTTAAATTTATTTAGGCTATGAGCTATATCACTAGACCATCTTAGAAATATTTTCAGAGTCCAAAGTTATCACCTATAATGTGGAGGTGAATCTGTGATTATTTAAAGTCTCTGGTTTAAATAATTTATGGCTGTAATGTCTCCTCCATATTCCAAAGTAGCTGGTATCTAAAGCCCTTTGTGGGCAAGCAATACATTTTTTTACTTAGGAGATAGAGCAAGATATCTTCTCAGAGATACTATTACCTGCTTCAGGTCCCTGTTCATTTGGAAAAGTACTAAGCTGTTTGAACAATGAAACAAATCCCAAATATCCCAAGTTTTTTTCAGATTGAAGCTTTTAATCCCAAACCATCAATGGACACTTGAGAGTGCAAACATGAGGGCTTATTTGACTGAAACAGTTATAATAACCAATCCATATCACAAATAATTACTATTGATCTTTCTATCCTGCCCCTCTTGTTCAGGCAGAGAAAATTAATAACAAAATGGCCAAACATGTGGGCCAAGAAAAATTAGTTTTGAAAAACCTCTGAGGAATCTGGAAATCAGGATATCGAGTTTGAAGTGTTTGAAACACCTGTTCCTAGCATAAACCATCCAGATGTAAGATGATGTTATAGTTCATCCTGGGAATAAAGAGATAATACTTGATCATTCTATGTCTATGAAGTTTTGGTAATGCTTCTGTCATTCAAAGTCATACAAAGGAAATATAATTTGTGTGTACTCATGTGCTGCTTAGACAGATGGAAGCACAGCAGGTAGGTAAATACTGACATTCTCTTCCATGAATATCTTCAAAGAAAGGGTCAAAGATAAGACAGTAAGTAAAGTAAATGCAGATTAGGTAGAACATCTGTTTAAATACTATAACAGAAAGAGCATTCATTCTTTTTTTACAGAGACTTTTCTGAGTTATCAGTGAGCATCTGGTTAATTCTCCATTCCTTGCAACCTACCATATCAACTTTCTGATTAAAATTAATAGCTTGATAAAGAAAAATTAGCCACAAGATAGAATTTGTGCTTTCTCTTTCTTATGAGAAATTGCTAGTCTTACAAGCATAAGGGGAGTTTATACTGTCTTTAGAGATGAATGTAAGTCATTTTGAGAAGAAAGGCATTTTAAGACAAGCAACCTTTGAAATAACCAAGTTATTCTCACAAATTTGCCACAGCAAATTATAACTTCCATGGATTGAGGCATGAGTTTTAATAAACTCTACTTCTTGTATACAAAAGAGGAGAATATTTTTAAGGAATAAAGACATTGATGTGATTTTACCTTAGTTTTATACTTTATCTTATGCAACATGTGTTGCTTCTCGTTTCCTTTCTTAAGTCATTTCACCTCCCCAGCATTCATGACAGAAAGCAATATTTGTTCTTTCACACCTATTTTTGTTCTTTCTTTTCTGTTACATGAAACCTCCTTCATTTAAGCATTCTTTTCCAAATTGCTGTTCCACACATTCAAATTTATCTGATCTGGCTGGGATCCAGGCCCAGGATTACTTCTTCACACATCTAGTAATTTTTAGTTGTATTCTGGACACTCTGTATAAAAGAAGAGTAGAGACTGAAATACGATGACATTTTGTTTTGTTGTCAGGAAGTGTGTGTCTGAAGGTTATGCTGGAACATTGGGCATTCACATTATTTCAAGAGCTGAGTTTAGTTTGGGCTGGGCTTCAGTTTTAAATAGATTAAGTTCACTCCATTAGCCCAACCTCCAACTTCCTGCAAGAAATATCATGGATCACCCCCTTTGATCCTGACAGTATTTGAAATGAGAAGGGTGCTTGGCCATATTTTCAGATAGTTTTATTTCATCATTTGATTAAAAAGCACAAGAGTCACAGAATCTAAACACTGTGCAAGTCTGCATGAAAATTTATCTGCTTCTAGTCCCTCTTCTATACATTCTCAGGAAAAATGTTGTTGAGAAGAGGGTGTAGCAAAGAAATGCTATTTTCAAACTGAATCTCATTCTGTATAGACTTACACAACACTCTCATTTAAAAGCTTAGCTGGTTTCTCCTCATCCCTGACAAAATCTCATGGAAGTAAGATTAATTGCTCCACTTGGGCATACTTAAACTAGGCACTTCCCTTCAGATGCGAAACCCTCTGCTCATCTGTAAGAATCCAGTTCATCAAGGCAGTCTTCTCTACTTTGTAGCCTAATTTAAAAGAAAAAGTATGATCTTTATTTTTTCTGTTTTTGCTTCTTGTTAACATGGGGACAAATGTCTTTTGCAACTGGAAGCAGAAATCCACTCCTCCCAGAGACTCTCATTCATGAACCCATGGACTTCACTTTGAGAAATCCACTGGGAAATTGTTTGCACCATAAACAACATTTAGAGAAATCTGCTTAAAGTCATAACTTAAAGATTGTTTTATTTTCACTAGGCTGAGGCATGAACACAAGATGAACCAAAAAAAAGTTCTTATTTCATCAAAATAGTAGAATATCATCCACTAAGGATCATTTGTAAAACTTCCCTTCTTTGTTTAGTTGCAATTTATGTCAAATTTTACTATTGCTTACTCAGAGCCTAACCCTCTTCTTATTTCAAGAATTGAGATAAGGCTTATCCTCAAATAGTGCATACTAGAATAGCTTCTACTTTTCCTATAAGAGTTAAGTGAATATTTTTTAAAAGTAAAGAATACATTTTGTCTGTATCATAGTTAACAAGGAATTAGCTTTTGTTCTTTGGGTGCTTTTTTGGTTCCATACAAATCTTAGGATTATTTGTTCCAGTCCTGTGAAAATTGCCATTGATATTTTGGTAAGTATTGCTCTGAATCTGTAGACTGCCTTCAGTAGTATGGGCATCTTAAAAACATTAATTCTTCCAATTCATGAGCATGGTAGATCTTTGCATTATTTGTGTCATCCTTAATTTCTTTCATTAATATAATAGTTTTCAGAGTCTAGGTTCTTCATATTCTCGGTTATGTATATCTCTAGGAATCTTATTTTTGTTGCAGTTGTCAATGGGATGGTTTTCTTAATTTCTCTTTCTGGTAGTTCATTATTAGTGTATAAAATAAAACAGATTTTTGTATATTAATTTTGTACCCTGCATATTTACTATTATTAGAATTTATTATTATTAGATCTATTAGTTCTAACAGTTTTTATGGTGTCTTTAAGATCTTCTATACATAGTATCATGTCATTGGCAGACAGTGAGAATTTTACTTCTTCCTTTACAATTTTAATTCCTTTTATTTCTTTTTCTTTCTGATTGGCTAGGACTTCCAATACTATGCCGAATAAAAGTGGCAAGAGTGGTCACCCTTATCTTCTTCCTGATCTTAGAGGAAATCCTTTCGCCTTTTCACTGTTGCTAGTTTTTGCCCCCCACGACCCCACCTCTCACCCCCATGGGCTGTAGCTGTGGCATGCAGAGGTTCCCAGGGCAGCGATCAAGGGATCAAACTCATGCCACAGTGGTGACCCAAGTCACAGTGGTGACAACACTGGATCCTTAACCCACTAAGCCTTCAGGGAACCCCCAGCTTGTCACTGTTGAGTATGATGTTAGCTGTAATTTTATTATTTATGACCTTTATTATATTGAGGTACTTTCCTTCTGTTTCCACTTCATTGATATTTTTTTTAAATTTACTTTATTGAAGTATAGTTGATTTACAGAGTTGTATTAATTTCTACTATACTGCAAATTTATTCTGTTTTTTTGTATATATTTTTTCATATTCTTCTTCATTATGGTGTGTTACAGGACATTTCATATAGTTCCCTGTGCTATACAATAAGATTCTGTTGTTTATTCATTCTATGTATAATAGTTTGCATCTGTTGAGAGTTTTTTGTTTTTTTTTTTTTCCTTTTTATGGACAAATCTGCTGCACATGGAAGTTCTCAGGCCAGGGATTGAATTGGAGCCTACTCCACAGCAATAGCAACACTGGATCCCAACTGCATCTGCAACTTTGCAGCATTGCTGGATCCTTAACCCACTGAGCGAGGTCAGGGATTGAACCCACATCTTCACAGAGACAACATCAGGTCCTTAACCTACTAAGCCACAATGGGAACTCCGAGAGATTTTGTCATTAATGGGTATTGAATTTTTCAAAAGCTTTTTCTGCATATCTTGATATTTTTGCATAATTTTTATCTTTCTCTTGTTAGTATGGTGTAACATATTTACTGATTTGTAGATATTGACCCATTCCTGCATCCTTGGAATAAACCCCACTTGATCATGGTGTATGATCCATTTAATATATTGGCACATTTGGTTTTCTAGTGCTTTGTTGAGAATTTTTGCATCTATCTTCATCAGTGATATTGGCTTGCAATTTTCTAAAAAAGAAAAAAAAAATTGTGTTCCATCCAAACTGGAAGGATATTATCTGGGTTTCCTTAACATGTTCTTTGTTTTTTCATCTCTAAATAATTATTTCTATTCCAGAAGAAATTTCTCTTTTTTCATTGCTCTCTTTACTCATCAAATCCTATGCAGCCTTTAGTACCCATCTCAAATGCCACCGTCATTTTGACTTACATCTTGATCCATAAAACTAGATTCAAACCCTTTCTCTTGATTCTCCCTTCAGCATGTGGCTTATACCTCTCTAAAAGGTTTAACTTTATATTTGTTTCTGAAACCAGAGTGTGATATATTGAAGGAAGGAGCTATGTCTCTATTCTGCACGGCAACATCCCCACTAGCATCAGTCACATTGCATTATGTTTAGTATAATCTTTATTTAAAGTGTAACTTCATACCTGGAAAAGTATACCTGCAAAACTTTCACCATAAGTTTCTATTTCCTCATCTCATTCATTTTGCAGACAAAATACGTTAAGGTTCTAGAAAGTTTAATAAATTAAATTTCATTAAATTTAAACAAACCCAAATATGAACTATTAAAGTGATACTTACTTAAGCTATTCCATGTTAGATAAGATTAAGCATGATTAAATAAATGAAAACATACCCATTAAGTTCTGATTTTTTTCCATGTGATGGTTAGATTCACCATAATAAAATGTACCACTTTATCTTTTTCATATTCCATTCATTTATTCATCAGATATTTATCACTGTTCTAGGTGCTTCCAGCCAAATCACCTTAGGACAGACCATTGCATTTCAGGGTTTTTCAGGTTTCGGTTTCTCTTCCCCCTCCTCAATACACTTTAATTTTCCTCTGAGTTAAATAGTGCCAACAAAACCTTATTTATTGTAATGGGTCTTTGGGGTGAAAATACAAAATTTATAAAACATTGTCATAAATAAGTCACTTCAGGATATGCATTATTACTAAATTATGCATCTTGTAATAATAAATTCTTTTATACAGTCTCATTCTAGGCCTTTTGAATAGTTTTTAAAACATTAGTTCATTTATTAAAATTAATTCCAAATTTTAATTCTGAACACATTGTGCAATATTTTGACCTGCATAACAGCTGCTTCCTTGCAAGCAGTCAGATGGTATTATTAACACCAAGAAACGTCACATTTACATTCCTTTGTGTCTTTCCTCAAGGAATAACAATGCTTCTGGGCTGGGTCCTCAAGAGAAATCCAATGTGTGAAGGGGACTGGAGGAGTGGTGAGTGGCTAGTCATAAAACAAATGAGTGTATAGTTCTCACCTGTGACATACAAATCCACACAGGCTTGCTTCAGAAAGAGAGTCTTGTGAACAAACATATAAATGATTCACTTTCAGCTCTATTTTGTATTCAGCTCTAGCTGCTCTAAAGCTATTCTTTTATTTTGTAGAGCAGCCTGGAATTCATCAGAAACAACCAAGGCCAGCATTGAAAAAATCAATACTCCTCCAGGTACTCACTCCCCTGTCACCTCCAGCTTCTGTGCCACCACACTGCCTTTCTAACCAACCGCATAGCATGGGAGCCACATGTTTACATGTGTATTTGAGGGCAGATGTTGCCCAGTGGAATCAAAGAAGTTTGGACTGATTCTTTTCCATACAAAGTCAGTATTCCTTTGTAGTCTCAAACATAGCAGTTACACAGATAGAATCACAACCAACCTCCTAGAGACTAGATAGACTCTTTTTATTTTTAATTTTTAATTTTATTATTATTATTATTTAGGGCTGCACCTGCAGCACATGGAAGTTCCCAGTTAAGGGTCTAATTGGAGCTGCAGCTATGAAAGACTCTTAAATGAGCACTCTCAGTTTAAGGAAAACTGAAATATATATAAATATCTATCAGTTATAATTGTGTGCTTATAAACATAAGATATATTTGTAAGTCATAACTGTATATATAACATGTGAATTAATATATAATTTATGTATTTCAGTTTCCCTTGTATTGAGAGTATTACTGTTGAACTGGGAGTTATGCACGGGCACACACATAATTAGCATTTAGAAAGAATACTGAGGAAAATAGAAATTGTACTTATAGTATATAATCAAATTTCTTTCCCAAATTAAAAAAAAAAAACCTCAGCTCTGATTTTTCTTGTTCATAGAAATTTTAACTATCCATTGCTTGTCCTTGCAAATGTAATGTGTATTTACATTAAACTGCATTAGAATATGGTAAAATTAAAAGATCAATAGTTGAAGAATAAGGAGAACTAATCAAAGAACATGGCTCCAGAGTCACTGCAACACTTAAAGATGAAAAGCAGGAGGAGTGAACAACAGGCACTGGGCTTGAGTATCCAGTGAGAATGGAGGAAAACAGAATTGCGTCTTGGTATCCAAGACAGACAATGCTTCAAATTAATTATCACCAAGGAGAGCCAATTGCAGTAAGAAGTGCAATTTGACCATTGGACAGAACATTGGTGTCTTCAGAGGCCTTACTGTGAGCAATTTGAGTGGAGTGGTAGGAAAAAACGTGTGATTGCAGTGGACTGAGAAAATGTAGAAGAGTGAGAAATGGAAGTGTTTTCAAGGAGCAAAGGGCAATGGGAAAGGAACTGTAGAGATACATACAATTAAGGGAGGGTCTAGTTAAGAAACAAGATTTTCGAGCTTAATTTTATTGTATATTAGTTATCTATTCCTGCATAACAAGTTATCTCAAAGTTAAGCAGCTTAAAATAAGGCATTTATTCTCATACAGTTTCTGTGAGAGTCAGGAATGTGGAAGCAGTTTAGTAGGGTGGTTCTGGCTCATGAGGTCACAGTCAAGATGCTGGCTGGGTTTACAGTCATCTGAAGGTTTGACTGTATAAAGAATCTGCTTCAGCTTGTGCACATTTCTGTTGACCAGAGGTCTCAATTCCGTAGGTGATATATATAGAGTGACATGGCAGCTGGCTTCTTCCAGATCAAATAACAGGAGAAAGAAAATCCAAGAAAGAAAGAACCCTCTGTCTTTCTTTTTTTTTTTTTTTTTTTTTTTTTTTTTTGTCTTTTTTAGGACTACACTCAGGGCATATGGCTAGAATCGGAGCTACAGCTGCCAGCCTACACCACAGTCACAGCAACGCCAGATCCGAGCCAGCCTATACCACAGCTCACGGCAACGCCAGATCCTTAATCCACTGAGTGAGGCCAGGGATCGAACCCTCAACCTCATGGTCCTTAGTCGGATTCATTTCCACTGTGCCACAACGGGAACTCCAAGAACCCTCTGTCTTTTATAACCCAGTTTTGGAAGCAAGTTATAATCATTTCTGCCATATTTTATTTATTCTATTTATCATACAGACAGACTTTGGTACAGGGTATAAGGGGACTATGCCAGGAGACAAGAATCACTAGGGGTCATCTTAGAGGCTAGCTGCCATATATAATGAAGTAAATGCATGAGGGGTGGGGTAGGATTCAGGAGAAAAGGGCATAAGTACAGGATCAAAGCCCTTGAATGAGAAGGAATGTCATCTAGCATGTAAGTCCAGAGATCAACACATAAATGCAGGCAGCAGATAAAAGTGTAGCCATCATAACAGGAAAGAGGGAAAATACATATTAGATGAGACTGTCCCTTAGAACTGCCTTTATCTTGTCAGTGACACAACAAGGTCAAAGTTAATAATAGGTTGAGGAGAGAAGAATTTAAAAATTGAGGAGGGTAATGGTGTGAAATATTCACTTCATAAAATAGGAAAGTTGATAAAAAGAATTCACTGCAAAAGTAATACAATTTGGGAAAAATATGAGAAAGGAAAAATAATCTAGGTGTGTAAAAAGACATATGTCAAACACCTAGCCTCTCCTCCAAGTTCCCAAGAGGGAAAAAGTACAGTTACTAAATGCCAGGATTGCAGAAAATCAAGTTCCTTGATGTAACAAGTTTTCAGTTAGAGCAAGAAAGTCAAAGAAATATTCATACCAGAGGTTTAGGCACTGGTGGATTTTGCTGACAGGTATCAGACGACTCCTGTGGACTCAGGGAAAAATGAAGGACTGGGCCAGGTTGGAGATGAACAGAGTAAGAGTTTAGATGGTAGTCTTGGGCTGCTGAGGTGGTGGGGAATAACATGATGAGATTAAGCCTGATGACCTCATAAGGCAGAGAGTCAGTTAAATTATAACATACTTCTTGGGATTACGCAGTTTGTAGAAGTGAGGCAGAAAAGGCAGGTGGTGTTTTCTAATGGAGTGGAAAGTCGTGGAACCCTCTTAAAGCCTACTAAAAGGAGTATTGAACCTAGTAGGGTGTATCAATACTTAATACTCCTGAATAGCTATCAGAAACCTATAGTTGTTTATTCTCAGATACAGACTAAATATGCATCTACTTATGTTTTCGTTCTTTGAAAATTTCTTGATTTGTCATTGGATCTTGATTTTATGATGGAAATTTTTTTTTCTTTTTTACTTTGTATTTTGTAAAACTCAGAAGAAACCAACCCGAAACATCTTTGACCAAATGTCCTATAAAAAGTAGAAAATGAGAAAAAAGCCAACCTTAATTCCCTTAAAGACCTAAGATGGTGAAAAGATTAGCTTTTCCAGCATTAAAATAGAATTTTTGAAATTTAAATAACAAATGTCTTTTATATTCGGCTCCTTATAACATTTTGAAGTGAACTTAGAACTTGGAAGTCAATTTTCGTTAAAATTGAACCTAAGCTTCCTTCTCTTTTTCTGTCCCTCCCCCTCCTTTTCCTTCCAGGATAATTCAGTCCAAATGTCATTAGGTAGAATTCAACAGGTAGGCATCGTGTTGGATGGAGAATGGAGTAGACCCTGGTATAGGTGTCAAAACCAAAGTGAAGAAAGGAGAGGATCCACATGGAGATGCAGCAAGAGTCATCTAGGATTTGGGGGTCCCAGTAAAGAGAGGAAGCATCCACACAGGGGACAGAGTGGTAGCTTCCCAGTGGTGGGGGAGAGGGGTGTGTAGCAGGCAGCAGCAACAGGGGAATCGATCAAGTAAATGAATATATTAAAGATAAAGAGAGCAAAGTTTCTCCTTGTCCTAAAAGGGAGTTACAAGTATGAAAAGAGGGAAAACTGAAAAAATACTTTGTGGTATTGGATTTGAGTTGCAGCTATCAGTGTGAACTCATGGTTTTCAAGCTAGTTGGATAAATAGCTGAATAGATAGATAGATAGATAGATAGATAGATAGATAGATAGATAGATAGATAATAGATAATGTTTATGTTGTTACATACCCATATATATATATAGATATGATGCATATATACCCATATATATAGATATGATGTGGGTGTAGGTCTGTCCCTAGCTCTGTCTACAGAGAGGGGCAATAACACCCAATACCAAAAAGCATATTTAGCATCCAGATTATGATTTCTAAATACTGTTCTCCACCTGCAGGAATCAGGGCTTCTTGGAAATATGGCTAGGATGATAAAAGATGAGTCTGGAATATATTCTCTTACCTGAAAAATAAAACCAGCACCCCCAAATGAGGCAAATTTCTCAAAAGGACATGGAGTCAATTTACAGGTGTAACACTGGTCAAACCTGAGACAGTTTGACTATCAAAATAAATAATAATTGTAGTTGATTATAACCCTCAAATAAAATTGGAATATACAAGTCCACACTGATATAAAAAGGCAAAAAATACATTGAAAATTTGATGAGGAATTGTATTTTTACATAGTCTCAAAATACCTCCCACAAAATACATATTAACTACAAAGGGAAGATTCCTGGCAGACACCAACTTAACCATGTCATCAAAGTTAATATTATCGGTACTGTGACAAGTCAAAATGATGTGCCACCTGATAGGAGGCAGTAAGAATTATGTCTGTGACACTCTACCAAAGGTACATAACCTGAATTTAATCCTCAGAAAGTCTCAGACAAGTTGAGGGACATTCTATAAAACAACTAGACTTAAGACTAGCCACATGGTTTGTGGAACACAGAGTACATTGAAAAAGCAGGGACCCTGTTCAAAACCTGTTAACACTTTTAAAAAGTGATATCAGAGCACTAAACCAAATATAGCTCCTTTCTAAGCATGTGTCCCTGTATGACAACGCAGGTCACATACCCTGGCCTTTTCAAAAGATTCAAGGTCTTCAAAGTCCAAAGAAGACCAAGGAACTACTCCCAACTGAAGGAGAAAGAAACATAACAACCAAATGCATTATTCTGTACTGAACCCTTTTGCCAGAAAAGACATTATTGGGACAAATGGCAGAACTTGAAAAGGGGCTGAGAATATGATGGCTGCAATGTATCAATGCCACATTCCTAACTTTCATGTTTATATTTTATTTACATAAGAACATATCCTTGTTTGTAGGAAATATACACTGTAACATTTGCAGGTGATGGCAATTTGCTTTCAATTCGTTTGGAGAAAAGAACAGTTCTTTGTTCTATACTTTCAGTTTCCCTGTAAATGTGAGATTGTTCCAAAAAGAAATTAAATTTTAGAGTGAACCATCCTCAGGTCTGACTTGCCACCTGAAACACTCTTAAGAAATCTTGGATGATACATGACAATGAAGTTACTGCAAGCCCTTTTGTAAAATTATCAGAAGTCTTCATGTGAGAAAGGCAGAGTTCTGGTTATAAGGAAACACTAAGGTCTCATTTCTGAGCTTCTTTGATGTCTAGGTTCAAAAGTCTCCAAATTTATATCACCGTCTCACAAAGAGAATGTTTCATTGCAGAGTTGTCAACCCTTCCCCCACATCCCACACCCCAAGAACAGTGATTTAATTACACCTTCTAGGTTCACCGTAGCAAATGTGGTAGAATTTACCAGATGATCTGATAGTCTAAGGCCCACATGGCTTCTCTTTCTTCATGGCTGCTGATTTTCACAGACACAGGCACACACCATATTAAGAATAAAATGGGTCCCCTGTGCTCAATTTTTCCATAAGCTCCTCTAAATATTAAATATTACTCATTGAAATAAAAAAGAATAAAATGGTAATGATGAAATAAATTAGAGGGTTCTGATTTAGACATGTTAACATACCTGTTCTCCCTGTTCTTCCCCACAAAACACAAAAATAAACTCTGGAAATAAAGCCAGAGGTGACAAAAGGGGAACTCTGCAAGATGGTTAGAGGAAGACAAGCTTGTCTGGAACCCCAACACCACAGCAACAATCTTGTGACACTCCACCAGCATGTTCCAACAGGTGAAAACAACCAGGCACAAGAGTTCCTGACCACTGAGAAAGCAACAGAAGGCAGCCCAGGCAGGCTCATTCCTTTTCTAGGATCATATGGGAGTCCCCTGACTACATTGAGAGCCTGGCACCATTTCTTATTAGGTAGCCCCACTAAAAAGAAGCAGCCAGTCAACAGCAAGGGGATCCTGCACAACAGGTGTTTTAGCCCAGGAAGCCCCTTTGTCGGAGATCCCGAGACTCAATTTTTCAACTGAAAGAAATGAAGGGGGCACAGCCTGGCCCCTTCTGCCTCCTCAGGCAGCACCAGCAGGGAACAATGGAGCCCCAGTGCCATCAGATACACTAATTAGGTCAAAACGACACAGCAAAGAATCTGAATATTCAACTCTCATTGGAGCCACAACCCACAAAAGGAGGCCAGGACTTAAACCTTAAACAGGGTGGCCATCTGCTAAAATAAAAGATTTAAACAGGACCCAGACAGTTCTAAGATGATAGGCAAAGTGTCCAGAAAACAGTAGATAAAGACTCATCATACCAAGAACTAAAAAATAACAATTTGGAGGAGAAAAGACCATTAATTGATGCCAAGCTGAGACAAATCAGATGTTAGAATTATGAGAAGAATTTTAAAGCAGCCATCATGAAAGTACTTAAACAATTAATTATAAATTCTCTGAATCAAACTGAAAGATAGCAAAACTCAATTTTAATAAATAAGAGTTATAAAGAAGAATCTAATGGAAATTATAGAATTGAAATATAGAGTAAGTTTTTAAAAACTCAGTGAATGGACTAAATAGTAGACTGATATGACAAAAGATAAAATCAGAGAACAGAGACGACAGATAAAAGAACACACCCAATTGTGACAACAGAGGAAAATCAACTGGGAAAAAATGGGTAGAACCTTCAGAAACTCGTGGGGCAAGGACAAAATAGCCAACATTCTTGTCATTGGATTCCAGAAGGAGAAGGGATAGAGAGTAAATTTGAAAGAACAGTCCAAGAAATGATAGCTTGTATACCTCCTCTCTGTACTTCCTGGGAAGACTTGGTTTAAAATCATTTAGTCTCTTTAACTCCTATAACAATCCAAGAAGCAGCAAGAACTAGATTGGTTTCCTTCCTATTCTACACTACCCCATGGCATGATTTTAGGTAAGTCACTTTATCGCTATGGGCTGTGAGATTCCCAATTCTTCATTTGTAAAGGACAAGGGTAAGTGGTTTAGGGAGACAATCCCTTGGGTCCCTTCCAGCCCTCTGAATCTGATTTTTTTCCCAGCAGTTTTCAGAGCACCAGAGAGTATCAGTCCTTGAATCCTTCCTGTTCAGTTCTTGGCTCTTCTTCGGCTGTGACTTCAGAGCTGATTAAATTTTTGATCTCTAAGATCTGGTCTAATGACTAGCCTCACCTTTTCCTGACTCATTTCCCACTTCCTCCTATTTCTCAGGTAAACACATATTCATTTTCAATTTTGCTGCTCCAGGCATGTCTTATACAATATTCTATGTCATCTAAACCATTTCAAATCCACACCTACCACTATCTTGACATTCATAATCAACACTTAAGGACCCCATTAACACCTCTGATATAGGGTAGGAGGCACAGAAATTGCCTACTAGACTCTCACCTACATTAGATTTGCTGGAAAATGGTAGAAAAGCATTTAACCTCTCTCTGCTCCATTTTACTAATTTAAACACTGAAGACTAGGACAACCTTTGGGAAGCATTTCAGTTTCTTGGGTAAATAAAAATGCACTGAAGAGTGAGGACTATTATTATCCCATTTGTGAAGACCTTCATCTCTCTGTCTATAAGGGAGCTTCTGCCTGCACTGAATTTCAGCATGTCTACAAGCTGCCAATGCCCTGCATTAAGTATGTCCTGTCATCTGTGCTTGTCAGAGATTAGTTTGCAGACATTTTGCAGAAAGCATACATAATACATACTGCCGAATACAATATTTATCATACAACAGCTCCAGTGATTGAAAACCATCACCCAGCTGCATTATCTATAGTGGAATTTCCCTTCCCATTCCATGTACCCTGACTAGGCAGTACACCCCTAACCACTGAGTCATGTCTCGTCTAACTCCAGGGCCTTGGCCAGGATTGGACTCAATTCTATAAGAGCATCCTGGTGTTCTCTGAATGTATGTGAGGGGTCTGCCATGAGGAACAACTGAGGAGACATAAATTTTCTTTGAGGCTTAAGTTATTTTTATTATTGAAAATTTCAAACATATACAAGAAGTAGAGAGAAAAATTTAAGGAACCCTAGTGTATCTATCATTAAGTTTCCATATTATAAAACATTGTGTTAGCCTTATTTTATTTCCCGTTCCCATTACTACTTCTGTTACTATTACTAGTGATGATGGTGTTGTTTTTGCTAGCATATGTCAGCCTTTAAAGAAAATAGCAACTATCATGTCATTTAACAGAGTCACTAGTTTATTATACTTATTGAATGCATAATATATGTCTGATATTTAAGGGCATAAAAATACTTTTTATTATTTATTTTTCCTCATCAAAGAATATCTTGCTGACCATTTCAGTTGAATGTCAACTCCTTTCCACTGCCATGAGTTAGAATTAGGGGAAGAGATATACTTAGTTACAAGGAACATTGAACAGCACCTCATCTTCTTTTTCCTAATATACATTCTCCTGGGATAATAAGATTTTGAACAAATTACTCTCTTTGTTTCATGAGTGCCATGAATTCTGGCAGGGTTTACTTTGACAGCTATTTTAAAGGCACCATTAACTCTAAAATCTGTCAGACCGAGTTTGTCTCCCCTCCACTAATGACATTCTTGCCAAGAGTCAAAGTATATTTTAGCGGAGGGGAGGAGATGCTGGAACCAAACCAGCAAGGGAGGCTACAGAGACCTGAGGTAAAGGATTGATCCTCCCCTGGAGAGCATTCCATCTCTCTCTTAGGAAGGACACTTCAAGCCAGGTTGTCACCAAGAAAATGCTCCTTCCTTTTTCTGTTCAACGCACAATAAGACAAGTGTGTACTAACTTCTTTCTCTACTTTGACTTAAAGTTGTCATTTTCTTCTTTGAGTTTCTTTTAAGAGTATTGTTCTTAGTGGAATATTCAGTTCTTCTCCTACACTACCCCTATGTCGAGGCCAGCATGTGATGGCACTGAAGAAATATTGTTATCCCTAAGTGGTGATGATACCTTAAAAGAGATTGGAAACAAGGCATGAGCCAGGTGACAGTGGAGAACCAGGGTGGATACTCAGGAGTGACTGTAAGAAAAAAATCCCATTCCTAAATCATTAGGGGAGAGTGACTCTAGAAAGAAAGGGAAGCATAGACTCAGAATATATATACATGTGTGTGTATGTATGTATGTATGTGTATATATATATGTATGTATGTGTATATATATATATGTATGTGTGTGTATATATATATATATATATATATATATATATATATCCAAAACGTTTTGTAGACTGAATGTACCCCTCCCCAATCTGTGAACCATATATTATGGGAACATTTCTACATTAAGTCACAATCACAAATACCTACCTCATTTTCTTTGACATTTGAATAATAGTCAATTGTAAGAATCCCCCATAAATTATTTAATCATGTGATCTGTTTCCAGTTTTCACTATTGTAAACAAATCTCCACATAATTACTAGGTTCCTTAAAATAAAAACATAAATGATAGAAGTCAAACTGACAGATGAAAGGATGTACACAAATTGTCCTTCAAAACCAGACCCCCACCCAATATATGTATTGACATGTCCAACAACCATGTCAACACAGAGCTTTATTCATTTTTGATCTTTAGTTTTCTTTTTTCTTTTTTCCTTTTTGGCTGCACTCGAGGCAGATGGAAGTTCCTGGGCCAGGGACTGAATCCAGGCCACAGCTACAACCTGTACTACAGCTTTAGCAACACCAGGTCCTTAGCCCACTGTGCCACAGTGGGAACACATAATCTTGAGTTTTAAAATGTTACATTTCATTACTGGTTAATTAACATTTTTATGGTAACTAAGAATATATTTCTTTTATAATAACTAAGTGATAACTATACCAACTAAAATGTTACTAAAATAACATTTTATCCTGTGTTTGTTGGTCAGTAGCATTTTTGTATATGGGTATGTGTATGTGTGAAACGGTTTTCTTGTGTTTTACCAACTTTTCCATCAAGGTGTTAGTTTTTTTCTTAATCATTCACAAGCATTTTTATCTGTTAGGGATACTAACCCTAGTTATATATGATGTAATTATTTCCCCAATCGTCAGTTATTTTCTAACCTTGCTATAATGATTTTGCCATGAAGGCTTTTAAAAAATTGTGTAGTAAGATCTTGCAATCTATTCTGTGATGGCTTCTGATTTGGGCCTTCTCCAACTAAAATTATAGCTAGTCCCTCCCTTTCATATGGTTAATTTTCACAGAAGATGGAGTTACTTGTATTGCACTGCTACCCCCAAACCATTTGCCAATGATGAACTCAGACATTTAGACATTCAATGTTTATGACACTAGGTCATAAACATTCCATTTTAATTATTATATGTTTGCACTCCATACCAGCCAAGGTCAGCTTCAACAACATAGCTATCTTTAACCTTGCAGTAGTGTTTATACAATTAGTTACCGTTTTTCTGTTTTGCTTTTACAAAGATTTGCTCCATAAGGCAACATTTTCCCCTCTATTTGAATGGACCTCCACCCCACCCTCAAATAGGTCACATAATACTACTTGCTGTTCCAAACAACATCAAAATATCTGTGGCTTACCACCAGGAAAGTTTATGTCTCATTCTTATCACAGGACAATACAGTTCTGAATTGCTTTGCTTGAAGTGACTGATCATCATGTAGCTTTTACCTTTTCAAGTCCTTTGCCTGTAGGCAGATGTATAGGAGAATGCATGAGTATGGAGTCTGCACAAAAATTCTGTGCTCACGCCTTCAAACAGCCTATATCCCCTTTTCCCAGATCCCACTGGCCAGAACATAGTCACAAGATCCCACCCAGATACAAAGGGGAGTGAAAAACATGGGCTTCCAGCATTCCCAAAGAAAGAAACCCGGTCTTGTGAGCAGCCACATTTCCTGACTATATACATACCTATCCTTTTACTTTCATTATTTAAATTCATAAATATTTCATATTTTGTGTATTATTTATGAAAGAATGGAACTATATGAATAAAAATACCTACCTGCTCTCTTCTATTACTTTTATGGTTTTATTTTTAATAGTACAGATTGAATCCATCTGGAACTTGTTTTTATATATGGAAGTATGTACAGTGTGAAACAAGCATCTATTTAAACTTTTTTAAAATTAAGCATTTATTAAGTAATCCTTTTTTATTTACTGATTTGAAATATTTCATTTATCATTTATTAAATTTTCATAGGTTTATTTAACAAATTCAATTAAATGCTAACTCTATGCCAGGTAGTTTTTTTTTTTAACACTTTAAAAATTTAAGATGTTTTATTCTCAAACAACCCCATGAAGTATTACTATTACTATTCTCATTAAGCAGATCAGAAAACTGCAGCCTGTGAGGATTAATGATTTTCCCAAAGTCATGAAGTTAGTAATTGGTAGAGGTACATCTGGCTCCAGGGCAAGCGCTTAACCACTTTGTGACACCACCTCTGCAAACATGCGAGCCTTTAATTGGACTCCTCTTGTGGTCATTTCAGAGGTGGGATTCCCCAACACACACCCAAAATCTGACTCACAAGCTGAGACCAATGATCACACACACACGCACACGTGCATACACTCCCCAAGTGGGTAGGAAGAGATTTACTAATTACACAATGAAGCTTTCTGGGGAGAGCACAGTAGGGTCCAAAGCAAAACAGGGAAGGGGTGCTGGTGGTAAGTCTGTATTAGTTTGCCAGCTGTGCTGAAATGAAGCACCACAGGCTGGTGTCTTAAACAGCAGAAAGGTATTGTGTCATAGTGCTGGGGGCTAGACGTCTGAGATCAAGATGTCTGCAGGATTGGCTTCTTTTGAGGGCAGAATCTGGTCCAGGCCTCTCTTCTCAGCTTGTGGATGACCATTTTCATCCTTTTTTTTTTTTATAAGATTTTTATTTTTTCTATTATAGTTGATTTACAATGTTCTGTCAACTTCTGCTGTATAGAAAAGTTACCCAGTCATATATACATATATACATATACATATATGCTTTTTCTCATATTATCCCCCATTATGTTCTATTACAAATGATTAGATATAGTTCCTGGTACTATACAGCAGGACCTCATTGCTTATCCAGTCCAAAAACAATAGTGTGCACTCCAAACTTCCAGTCATCCCACTCCTTCCCCCTCCTCCTTGGTAACCACAAGTCTTTATGTAATATTTCCTCTGGCTGATATTTACAGGGACACCAGTCACACTGGATTAAAACCCACTCTAATAACCTTATTTTTAACTTGATTACCTCTAAAAAAAAAAACTATCTCCAAGTAAGTTCACATTCCAAGGTACTAGGGTTTAAATTAACACATAAATTTGATGGAGGGGACACAATTCAACACATCTAAAAGTTTTCCATGGTGGTTCAAGATGGGGCCAGGTTGAGGGTTTCCCATGGACAGGCAGTATCTTCTGTGGTTTCTGCTTCACGCTAGTTCCAAAGAAGTTCTTATCAGTTTTCCCAGATATGAGGCAGAAGGAGAAGAAGGATTGGTGGGGCTTCAAACTGTCTGCAAACAAAAAAACAAAACAAAACAAACAAACAAAAAAACAACCAAACATGGAGTTCCCGTTGTGGCATAGCACAAATGAATCTGATTAGTATTTGTGAGGATGCAGGTTTGATCCCTGGCCTCATTCAGTGGGACAGGGATCCAGCATTGCCATGAGCTGTGGTGTAGATCTGTTGCTGTGGCTGTGGTGTAAGCTGGCAGCTGTAGCTCTGATTCAACTCCTAGCCTGGGAATCTCCATATGGCACAGATGCAGCCCTAAAAAGCAAAAAAAAAAAAAAAAAAAAAAAAAAAATGGAGTCAGACTACTTTTTTAATTAAAAAAAAAATTTTTAATAGTCACACCTGCAATATATGGAAATTCCTGGGCTAGGGGTTGAATCAGGCAGCAGTGACAATGCAGGATCTGAGTTGTATCTGCAACCTATATCACAGCTTATGGCAACATTGAATCTTTAACCCACTGAGCAAGGCCAGGGATCAAACCCCTATCCTCACAGAGACAATGTTGGGTCCTTAATACATTGAGCCACAATGGGAACTCCAGAGTAAGATCCTTTCTTACAGTTTTAACCAGGTTATTAAGTCCTTCTTGATCCAGCATCACTATATTGTTTTCACTACTATAACTTTTAAAAACATTCACAGCTTACTAGAGAAAATATCTAATTATTTTTTTTCCAAAATTTAAAAACTACTTTTTCTGTCTAATGCATTTGCTTTTCCAGATGAACTAATATAGCCAATTTGTCAAAACCTTTGACCGAAAAGCAACTTATTAATTTGATTAGAATAGCATTAAATTTATGTATGAATCTAGGGAAAATCGACATTTTTAAGAGTATCGGTCTCTCCAGCCAGAAACATTATACTTTTCTAAATGGATTCATCTCTTCTTTAAGCACTGGTGGTAGCCAACCTCCAAGATGTATTTCTCCAGTGATCTGTAGATCTCCTGGAATTAATGCCTTGGTGTTGCCTTCTCCCATCTTCAGTTTCTCCGAATGACTCCAGAAGACAGCAGAGGTGACGGTATGTAACTTCAAGGGCTTTGCCCTTCCTCTCTCTTGGAATACTCATTCTGGAGGAAACCAGTCATCATGTTATAAGGACGTTCCAGCAGCCTATGGAGAGGTCCAGTTAATGAGGTCCTGTTATCCCCTGTCAACAGCCTATACCAACTTGCCAGCTGTGTAAGTGAGGCATCTTGGAATCAGATCCATTAAACCCAGTCCAGCCTTTAAATAACTATGACCCCAGACAACATCTTAACAGCAAACTCATAAGAAACCCCAAGCCAGAAACATCCAGCTGAGCTTCTCCCAAATTCTTGGCCTTCAGAAACTGTGTTAGATAATTAATAATCATTACTGATTTAAGCTCCTAAGGTTTGGGGTAATTTTATATGGAAATAGATAACTAAAATAGTACTGTAGTTTTATGCTTTCCTCATAAACATCATCTACCTTTCTTAGTAAATCAATTCTTTGGCATTTGATTGTTTTTGTTTGCAATACCCTAAAAAGAGAATGTAACTATATCATGTCCTTTACAAAAATCACTCTGATATCATTTCAGATACTGTACCCACCTTTGCTATAATGCTCAAGCTTGAGGATAAATTACATGACTTGGGTCACTTAGTTGTCATCAGGATAAACAGTGAAGACAGGGAACACTGTATTTCAGATTCGTAGGAGAGTTGGCCAGTTCAGTGAAAGGAAATGTTGGGATGAACAGGTTCAACTCAAAAGGAATGAAGAACGTGTATACGTTGCAACATCTTTCTCAATCCCCTGCCACTTACTTCATCTCACTATGCACCATTCCATACCGAGCAGCAGGACGTTCGATGAGAGAGTTGAGAAGTGAAAGCCTTGGAACAAAAGTTTTCCCTGGCATCTTATCCAGTGTTATTGTTTTTTTAAATCCCCTTCTGGTATGTTCTTAATATTCCTGGTAGGTTCTTAGTCATTAATTAGCACCAAAAGGTCCTGCCACTAGACCCAAGTACTCCTGGCATCTTGATTACAAGGGTAAAATTTAGAACCAACTATATGTGCTTTTCGTAATACCCTAAGCACATCCCAAAGTCCTTGCTCAGACAACTCCAGTCACAAAAGAAAATTTTAGAAACACTCTGTATCTGTCAGGGTCTGTCAGGAGACATAGTTACAGGAGCAATTGACACAGAAATAAAGAATTAAAATAAAAAACTTTGATCATGTGGGAGGGGATGTACTATTAAGAGGGGAAAGTGAATTCTAAAGAAAACATGAGGAAGTTCCCATTGAGGCTCAGTAGGTTAAGAACCTAATGTCTGTAAGGATTCAGGTTCAATCCCTGGCCTTGCTCAGTGGGTTAAGGATACGGTGTTGCTGTGAGTTGTGGTATATGTTGCAGACTCATCCTGGATCCCACATTGCTATGGCTGCGGCGTAGCCCACAAAAGCTGCAGCTCCAATTCAACCCCTAGCCTGGGTACTTCCATATGCTGCAGGCGTGACCCTAAAAAGCAAAAAATAAGACAAAATAAAATAAAATACATGAACAGAAAATGGAGAAAACAGCCAATGCCTTTGGGTTGAGAGAGCACTAGAGGAAGGAACAAATTTGGAAATTCCTGCCTCCCCCAAGGCTGTCAGACGTCCTTGGAGAGATGTGACTGTGACTCATTGGGTTGGGAAGATGTTAGCAAGCAGGAAATTCCTCCAGAAGTACCAGCAGACTCTTTGGGAAGCCACCCAGTGGGGTGGAGATAGTGAGATTAACTGACCAGCTGCCCACTACTGTAGGAAAAATACCATGTTCTAGGAGTAAGAAAAGCATCAGAATTAATAAACACCCCTTCAATCTTTCAGCGTTCTTCCAGTGCCCTCTACTGACAAGAGCTGACATTGCTCCAGCTGGCAAAGGAGAAATGTGTATAAACCCAGACAAGTGAAGACTGCCATACCCTCTAAAACACAGTGAAATGCAGAATGCTGAGGAGAAAAATTTAAAAACTCTTGGAAGAATAAGAGAAATCAGAGTATAGCCGGCCTCAGTTTCTACCTTAAAATTGGGAATTCAATATTGCTTATATTGTTTTCTATTGTAACCCTCCTCCATAAGCCTTCTCGACACTAGTATTTTCATTTTGTGGACAAGGAATATAGTTGGATGAAGAATGTGCCCCCAAATAGTTCTTTTCCCCCCTCACAGTCACATTTTCTGACTGAGAAAAGAAGGCTCAGCTTTCCTGAGAGACTATAAATCCCTGAAAATAAAGTCTGTCATATAATACCAAATTATTTTTATCACAATTTCTATTTTCCTTTCATCTCATTTCATTCTGCTAAATTAAATACATCAGCAAAGATGCAATAAAAAGGGAATCATAATGAGTTTTTGACCCGTGGGGCTCAGCCATGAGTCCATCCCCCCCTCACTCTGCCGTTGCTGACATGCAAGGATAAAACTCAGCAGTGTCTAGTCTTGCTTGGAGAAAGGACTTGGGATATATATTCTACCTGGAGGCTGTAAGTCTATGATCAGATCTGCTTTGGGGAAAAATTCTTGCTTTTCCCTTCTTTCTGTTTGAGACTTCAGCATAATAAGCAATTTAATCAACTCGGCTCCACTAGAACGCTTCAGATACTTGCATATTAGCACTACTCATCTTTCTTTTCCTTATTAAAATTGGCATCCACCATGTCACAATGCAGAACTGCAGAGCCACGCACCCTGGGCCAATGACAGCACAGATACACATGCTTTTTCCAGTAGCCTCAGTGCCGGTCTCTGCCACTTGTTCTTCAGATCTGCACTTTACCAGCTCTAGAAAAATCCATGCTATTTCTCCTCTAGTCAGAACAAATTTGATGAGAGATGTATTTTATTATTGTTAATGAAACTGCTTACATAAAAGTTCTTCAACAAAAATATCTCTCTTGCATAACAAAGCACTGACAGGCCAAGGAAAAGGTGAGAATAGGACACATAATTGCAATAGTGATGTGACACTTGCAGAGTTTATGTTACTATGTTTGTACACTGCATTCAAACAGACATTGAGAAATTGTGCACATCAATAAATTAGATACTAGTCTGGAGTTTCCATTCTGGCTCAGCAAAAACAAATCTGACTAGCATCCATGAGGACACAGGTTCGATCCCTGGCCTTGCTCAGTGGGTTAAGGATCCAGTGTTGCTGTGAGCTGTTGTGTAGGTTGCAGATGCAGCTCAGATCCTGAGTTGCTGTGGCTGTGGCATAGGCCAGCAGCTATAGTTCCAATTGGACTACTAGCCTGGGAGCTTCCATATCCCCTAAAATTAAATAAATAAATAAATAAATAAATAAATAAATAAATAAATAAATAAATAAATAAAATAGTTTAGAAGTACCACTAAAAAAAAAAAAAAAAAAATCCATCAGGTTTCAGTATACGTGTAAAATGAAACCAAACAATCAAAGGGGCTTAGTGATCATCCAGTGGTCTCCCTTAGCAATGAGATTCTAAATGTGTCAACTCAGAAATACTATTAAAACGTTGAATTCAGTTATCGAGTTTCTTTTCATGGCTGTACTTTCAGCATATGGAATTTCCCAGGCTTGGGGTTGAATTGGAGCTGCAGCTGCCAGTCTATACCACAACCTCAGCAACACCAGATCAGAGCCACATCTGTGACCTACGCTGCAGCTTGTGGCAACATTGGATTCTTAACCCACAGAGTGAATCCAGGAATCGAACCCACATCCTCACAGACACTATGCCAAGTTCTTAACTGGCTGGGCCACAATGGGAACTCCCAATTATTGAGTTTTAGAATCTCCGATGTAAAGTTTGGGAGAGACCACCCTCTGCTCATAAAATCAATTTTCAGTTCCCATTGTGGTGCAGCAGAAATGAATCTGACTAGGATCCATGAGGATGTGGGTTTGATCCCTGGCCTCTCTCAGTGGGTAAAGGATGCAGCAATGCCATGAGTGGTGGTGCAGGTCTCAGACGTGGCTTAGATCCCACATTTCTGTGGCTGTGGTGTAGGCTGGTAGCTGTAGCTCCAATTCGACCCCTAACCCAGGAACTTCCATATGCCGTGGGTGCAGTCCTAAAAAGCAAAGTAAATAAATAAATAAATCCATTCTCTCACACGGCCTACATTGCATCAAGACATAGCCATGCGAGAAACTCCCACCAAAGGAATGTGGTAAGAAGTGATTTAGATCCCTTTCCAGACCAGGCTTTTTGAAAAAGAATATCCTTCCTCACCACCGTTTCCACTTCTATCAGCCGAACACAAAAGATAGTGTAGGACCAGCAGAATGGAAGAACCACAACTTGAAAGGAGCCTGGGTCCCTGAGTCATCCAGAGGGAGAAGTTCAGACTCCTACTGACCAAACACACTTACCTTTGGCTTTCTCACGAGAAAAAATAAACTTTAACTGGGTTTAAACCATTATAAATTGGGAGGAGTTCTCTGAATATTATGTATTCCTTTATGTGTAACCAAAATAGAGGAATCATTTTAATGCCAGTTGAAATGTCTGGGAATCTGATCTTTCTCTCCCCAAATGCCATTTGATCCTAGCAAAGTCATCTAATCTTTCTGGCCCTAATTTTATCCACCAAGTGTATAAATTTGTTAGACGTACCCACAGCAAACATCTTCAGAAATAGTTAAAGTGCATTTTAAAATTATGGTCAAAAAATTGTTATATCAAAGAAAGTAAATATTGTATATTTTGAGGCAATTTGAGGATGAAACAGATGAGGCAGAATTTTGATTACATTTGGGCTTTTGGCACATGCCAGCACTTTCCCACTGATATTTATTCAAAGTGACTAGTGACCTATATATAAAGCCACCAAAATATCCATCAAAGAAACTGAAACATCATATTCCAAAATATAAGCACTTCAAGGCATCATGAATTATGCCCTTGAAATTCAGCATTTTTCACAGCATTAAGCACTGCATTTCATGTTCAACATATATTTATCAAATTTAATTGGTCAGTTAGGAAGTATTATCCATTTCTCTTAATTTAGATTTGATTGGCTAAAAGCATCTATCTATCTATCTATCTATATATATATATATATATATATATATACAGAGATATATAGATATATATACTTTTTTTTTTTTTTTGGCTTTTTAGGGCTGCATCTGCAGCACATGGAGGTTCCCAGGCTAGGAGTCCAATCAGATCAGAGCTGTAGCTGCCGGCCTACACCACAGCCACAGCCACCCCAGATCCAAGCCACATCTGCAACCTACACCACAGCTCACAGCAACAATGGATCCTTAACCTACTAAGCAAGGCTAGGGATCAAACCTGTGTCCTCATGGATGCTAGTCAGATCGCTTAATCACTGAGCTATGATGGGAACTCCTGCTTTGTACTTTGAATAGAGAGATTTCACATTCCTATCTGTATGTAATGTCACTTAACTTGTAGCTGTGCTATGGCTTTTATTAATTGACTTATTTTGATTTTTAAATTCATTTTATTGAATTTACTTTAATTTTTTTGAACATGAAGAACATCTCTTTTCAAAATTATATTTTCTCTTAGTGTAACAGTATAATGTAATAGTAGTATACCTTCTTCAATTTCTACTCAGTTCTTCTCTTTTGGTTATTGTTTCCTCCTTGCTTACAGGCTTCCCTGTGAAACTGTTTTTCTCTCTCTCACTGCTTCATGTCTGAGCTAGTGATGCCTAAATTTTTGTCTCCAGTTATGTCAATTTTCCTGAGATCGCAAACGCCTATTTTCAGTTGCTTAAAGAATGTGTGTGTTTTCCTCACCATCACTTCAATTTCCACATAACATCTTTTCTTCCTTTAACCTGGATATCTATCCCTTTACATATTTGTTTGAATTAGTCAGTGACGTAAAATTCTACCTTTGAATAATCACTGAATTCCTTCATTTTCCACATTTAATTTGTGGCTAAATCCTTTCAGTGTTGCCTGCAAAGTGCCTATTGAATTCATCTCCATTCTTGCTATGATCAGCATCTCAGTTTAGATGCTCAATCCTTAAGTGAGGGCTTGACTATCCTATCCTAATTGACTATATCTCCCCTATCTTCTGCCCAAAATATAGCTTACCAATTTAAACCTGGCTGAACACTGAAATCTCTGGGGAGCCTTTAAGTATAGATCAGTGTCAGGGTTCTTCCCTAGAAATTCGGATTTACATTGTCTGGGGTACAGTCTTTTTTTTTTTTTTTTTTTTTTTTTTGTCTTTTTGCCATTTCTTGGGCTGCTCCCGCAGCATATGGAGTTTCCCAAGCTAGGGGTCTAATCAAAACTGTAGCTGCCAGCAACAGCCACAGCCATAGCAATGCAGGATCCGAGCTGCGTCTACAACCAACACCACAGCTCACAGCAACGCCAGATCAGTAACCCACTGAGCAAGGGCAGGGATCGAACCCTCAACCTCATGGTTCCTAGTCGGATTCGTTAACCACTGCACCACGATGGGAACTCCTGGGGTGCAGTCTGAACATCAGGATTTTTAATTCTCCCAGACTATTATAATATGCAACCAAGATGAGAACCACTGAGGTTCTAGACTGATTATTTCAAGGAAGTCCCCCGCCCCCGGCAAAGATATAGTAAATCAGATCTGTTCTTTCATCATATTTTCTAACTAGCATTCTTTTTTGTTGTTGTTGTTGTTTTTTGTTTGTTTTGCCTTTTCTAGGGCTGCTCCTGAGGCATATGGAGGTTCCGAGGCTAGGGGTCTAATCAGAGCTGTAGCTGCAGGCCTACACCAGAGTCACAGCAACCAGATCCAAGCCGCGTCTGTGACCTACACCACAGCTCACAGCAACGCCAGATCTTTAACCCACTGAGCAAGGCCAGGGATCAAACCCTCAACCTCATGGTTCCTAGTCGGATTGGTTAACCACTGAGCCACAACGGGAACTCCCTAACTGGCATTCTTGGCACATAGAAAAGCTGTTGATTTCTGCACATTGATTTATAAGTAGAAATATTAATGAAACTTTTCATCTCTAAAGGTTTTTTTGGGGGGTGGGGGAAGGGAAAAAGATAGCTTTATTGCTTTGCCAGGCAAAGGGAGCCACAGCAGGCTAATGCATTAAAGACTGTGCCCCAAGCATTCTTAAAATTGATAATCATGAGCTTTGAGCTTTCCAGGTTTATAAACACATCATCTGTATTCGTTTCCCTTCACTCCTATAACCAATTATCATAAGCTTAGTGGCTTAAAACAAACACAAATTTTACAGTTCAAGTTTTACAGAAGTCTCAGATTGGTCCACAGGGCTGCATTCCTTTGGGGCGGGGGGGGGCTCTAGGGAAGGATTTGTTTCCTTGCCTTTTCCAGAGACCACCTACATTCCCATGCTCATGGTCCTTTCAAAGCCAGCAGCATAGTATCTTCTTTTCTGACTTCTGCTTCCATCTTTATATTTTTTCCTTACCTGTATTGCCTCCCTTTTCTAAGGATCCTAGTGATTAGTTGGGCCAAGCTGGGTAATCCAGAATAATTTATGCATCTAATAATCCTTGACTTAATCACATCTGCAAAGTCTCTGTTGCCATGTAAAGTAAGCATTCACAGGTTCCAGGGATAAGAAATGAATTTCTGGCATAGAATTGTCATTATTTACTCCACTACTTCATCTAAAGGAGCGATAATGTTAAATTCCCTCCTTCTATCAAATCTTTATGCTCCACTTCTTTTGCTTTTCTCTTGGCTTTGGTCAATTCTTTCCCCTGTTACTGTTTAGTGTAATGATATATATTCCCACATTATGTACAGGTTATTATTTATCCCTGAGTGTTGGCATTTCTATCTGGTCCTATTATTTGCTAAATAGCTGTTGGGCTCAGGAGTGAGCTTAGAACAGTGTCCTCTTTCTTGAGGAAATATCATCCCTCAGTTTTCAAAATTCTCACTTTTGCAGTTAAAAAGATTATTCAAATCTCACAGGCCCTCTTTGTAGTTTAGTATTATTTATCTCTGGTTAGCTGAATCAGAAGGGAACTTGAAAAGCTGATTGCTGCTTCTCCCTCACTTCCACTCTGCCTCATCCCAGTTCATGTGTCTTGGATAAGAGTCCATCTCAGGAAAAGAGAAGATGGCATGCATTTCTAATAGTGTGAATCTGGGCTCCCAGGGGCATCTTTACTGCTCTCCTTAGGCCTGCTCACGCTCTGATCATACATATTCCTAGTAAGAGACTCTTTCTTTAGGGCTTTTAGGACAAGCTCACTGTGCTTAGGAATTTTTTTACCCTTGTTTAGGTTTGAAAAAAGTATGAGTCTATGAAGGGGGTCGATTGATTCACATATAGATGATCAAGCTCCTTTCTAAACACAGGTTCCCCCACCACCACCACCACCATTTCCTGCACTTTGAGTAGAGTCTGATTTGTGCTAGACCAGTTTCTAGATTTCTGTAATGAGCAACATGAGACTAGGCGAGATCAGTCATACTGAAATGGTGGTAGCAGAGGGAAGAAAAATGGGAGAATGGGAGGAGAGAAACCAACAGAGACAATGCTATAAAATGGCACAAAGTTGGTTGGTCCTCCATTTATTTGTTTGTCAAATATCTATTTAGCCTCTTCTATATGTTAGACACTCTGCCAGGTACTGAGGATAGAGCAGTAAATCAAGTTTCAAGTAAAATTCATCAAGTTTCCTTCCTCAAACTCACATTCTAGTTGGTGCAGATGGTCAGTAAGTAAGCAAACATGCAAACAAGCTTAACTTCTGCTTGTGGCAAAGTCTAAAAAGAAAATAAACAAGATGATAAGATGGAAATGATGAGGTGGGGGGTGGCAAGTGAAGTGGTCAAGGAAGTACTCTTGGAAAAAGTAGCACTTCAACTGCAGTCTGAAAGATTAAAGAAAGCTTTGTAAAGCAGGGTAGGCGGTGTTCTAGCCAGAGGACATGAACCCTGAGACAGAGAATAATTTGCCTTATCTGAGGAGTGAACTGGTAAGAGGAATGTCTCAGTGTGGCCAGATGGGAAAAATGGGTGAGGGCAAATTTAGCACAAGGAAAACAGAGGCCAGATGGTAAAGCTCAAATCCGTATGATTCCTTGAAATAGCATCTCGGTCTAGCATCCAGAAACAATTAATAATTAATTCAACTCAGTTTTTTTCTTTCCAAAAATCCTAGCTTCCCCATTTGTAATCTTAATTTCTCTAACCCCCTCTATCCTCTTAGAAGACTTCAGTCCTACCATTAACCTCTCTTTTTCCTGCATCTTATATGTGCCCTCCCCTCCAGTGGAGTCAATCCAGGAGCATATGAACAAGGAAAAGCATAGGACCAGGTAGTCTCCTGGGCAAATTCTATGACAAATTTAAAGAATTAATATTAATATAAATAAAAATATTTCCAAAAGGTAAGGAGAAGGGAACTCTCCCAAACTCATTTTATAAAGCCATATTTACCCTGATACCAAAGCCAAATTGTAAGAATACTGCAAGGAAAAAAAAAACTTTAGGCCGATATCCCTGATGAGTATAGACGCAAAAATTCTCAACAAAATGCTAGCAATCCAAAATCAAAAACAGATTAAGTGGGATTTATCCCTGGATGCAAGATAGTTCAACATACATTAATCAATAAATGTAATGCACCATGTCAATGGAATGAAAGACCAAAAAATTATATAATAATCTCGATAGATGCAGGGGGAAAAAAACATGTGACAAAATTCAACATCCTTCATGATAAAAATTCTCAAAAATTGGATATAGAAGAAATATTCATCTGCGTAAGAAAGGCTGTATATGACAAACCCACAGTCAACAACATATTAAATGGTAAAATGTTGAAATCTTTTTCTCTAAGATCAGAAGAAAAGGATGCCCACTCTTACCACTCCTGTTCAACACTGTACTGTAAGTCCTAGTCAGAGGAATTAGGAAATAAAAACAACTAAAATGTATTTAAACTGGAAATTTGTCTCTGTTTGCTGTTGACATGATCTTGTATTTAGAAAAAGATTCCACAAAAAAACCTGTTATATCCAAGAAACTAATACAGTAAAATTTCAGGTTACAAAGTCAACATATAAAAATTAGTTGAATTACTTAGGACATTGAGGAAAGAAGCAGAAGAAAACACAAATAAGTGGAAAAATATCTCATGTTCACAAATCAGAAAGTAAATATTATTACTATATTAAATATAGCCATCTATAGATTCAATTAAATTTCTATCAAAATTCCAATAGCATTTTTCATAGATATAGAAAAACAATTCTAAAATTTTTATGGAATCCAAAAAGATCCCATATAGCCAAAGAAATCTTGAGAAAGACAAAGCTAGAGGTATCACATTTTCTGTTTTCAAACTGTATTACAAACCTATAATAATAAAAATAGTATGGTGCTGGTATAAAAAAGATACACAGACCAGTGGAATGAGTCAAGAGCCCCCAAATAAATCCATCCCTATGAGTTCAAATAATATTTGACAAGGGAGTCAAGAATAATCAATGGGGAAAGGGATAATCTCTTCAACAAATATTGCTGGTAAAACTGGATAGTCACATGCAAAATAATTAAACTGGACACTATTTTACACCACTCACAAAAATTAACCAAAAATTGTCATGATTTGAATTGAAGACCTAAAATCATAAAATTCCTAGAAAAAACCATAGGGGTAAGCTACTTTATGTTGGTCTTGCCAATGATTTTTTGGATTAGGCAACAAAAGCAAGAATCAACAACTGGGACTGCATTGAACTAAAAGCTTCTGGACAGCAAAGGAAACCATCAGCAAAATGAAAAGGTAACCTACAGAATGGGAACAAATATTTGCAAGCCATATATCTGATGAGGATTAATATCCAAAAAAAATTTGGAACTCACACAACTCAATAATAAAAATAAAGCCAAATGTACTCATTCAATTATAAACAGAGGAACAGACATTTTTCCAAAGAAGACGTATGACTAGCCAACAGGTATGTGAAAAGATATTCAACCTCACTAATCACCAGGGAAATGCAAATCAAAACCATAGTGAGGTATCACTTCACACGTGTTAGAATGGCTATCATCAAAATCACAATAGATAATAAGTGCTATAAATTGATGCAACCACTGTGGAAAACAGTATGCTGGCTCCTCAGAATTTGAAAATAAAACTACAATATCATCCAGAGATCCTATGTCTGGAAATATATTCCAAGGTACTGAAATCACTCTCTCAGAGACATTTGCACTCCTATATTCACTATAGCTAAGTGACTATTTATGGATGAATGGATAAAGAAGAAGTGGTAAATACATACAATGAAATACTATTCAGCCATAAAAAAGGAAGGAAATCCTGCCATTTGTGACAATATGGATGGAATTTAAGGGCATTATGTTAAGTGAAACATGCTACACAAAGACAAACACTGGGTGATTTCAACTGTATGTGGAATCTAAAAAAGCTGAACTCATAGAATAGGTTGTAGAATCATGGATCCCACAGGATGAGAGATGGGGAGAAAGGGCAGATATTAGCCAAAGGGTAAAAAATTTCAGTTATAAGACAAGTAACTTTCAGGTGCAGTGTGGTGGCTATAGTTAACAACACTGTATTATTTACTTGAAAGTTACTGTGAGAGTAGAGCTTTCATAATCTTACCATGACAGTAACAACATATTGGTAACTATGTGAGGTAAAGAATGTGTTAATTAACTTTATTGTGGTAAACACTTCATAGTATACACTTGTACCAAATTATCACATTGTATACCTTAAACTTACAAGATGTCATTTGTCAATTCTATCTCAATAAGGGTTGAGGCAGGGGAAGGAACTAAGAGAAAAATATTTTCTAGGAGAAACATCAAGAAAAGAGATACAGTTGGAGAGGGTTGTGGGATCAAGTGCATATTAAGATGTTGGCCCTAACTTGATCATATGCTTACCAGACTTATCCCACTATAGGTGAGGATGCCGGAAAGAGATGTGTCAGCTCTAGGATTGAAGTCCTCTAAGAGTTTAGAAGGGACTGGAGAAATTCAGATTACAAATGGAAGAGCTAGACTTTTCTGAAATAAAATAGTAATGATTTAAATTTGTTTCTGACTTCTAATCTAAGATACTGCTTTAAAGCCTGGGCCACATGGGTTTTAACTCACCTTTGAATCATATATCAGTTTTTAGCTGTGTCCATTATTGGCAAATGCCCTTCATATCTGGTGAATTTATAATTATTTCTTAATTTTGTTGTGAAGGAAGATTAACTGTTTATTCTTTCCTTGTTTCTGATAGGCTAAACATAGGTGAGGCTGAAAAGTGCGACCTATTCTCTGCAATATTTGCACAGATTCTCTACTAGTTTAAAGTAGAAGCAATGGTACAATTATTTAGTTTTATGTTCTCTCCAGAAACTCAGTCTTAAGCATCTATATCACAGGCATCATGGATTATGTACTTAAAAGCTAAAAATTTTCTATCTCTTTCTCTTTTCCCCTATCCCTTTCTCTCTAACCTTCTCTCTCCCTCTCTCTTTCTGTCTCTCTCCCTCTCTTCCTCTCTCCTTCCCTCCCTCCCTCCTCACTATAATTTAAATGCTATTGGCTTGAAAAATCAAACTGAGAATGTTTCCCTCCTCTCAGTGTTTTCTCCAAGGGTGTTTTAGGATGATGCTTAATTAGAAAATATAATGATTTAAATGTTTAATTCTTTTAACTGGGTCCAAAATATTATGATTGTATTGGTATAATTTATTTTCAACCAGCATTTCCAAGCTCATTTTCCAATTAGTAGGCTGAGTTGAGAAATTATTGACTAATTAATGAAATTAACTCATTATTTTCATAATAATATTACATAATCATCAATCACACTTGAATATGAGTTAGGAATTTTATGTTGGTTTATTAACAAGCAATGTAGGATGCTTTGCTGGATGATGTAAAAAGCCCAGGGGACAAGATGGCTTCTTTGTATACATATCCTTTGACAAATTTAAAAGCTTGACAATTTCATCTGAACAGACTCTATTTTTTTTCTTAGAGGTGTCCCTTAAAATCCAAGGGACATTTTGTACTTTTCTCTTGTATATTTATCCAAAATTAACTTTTGAATACAGGAGAAATAACACAAAATGTAAAATTATTAAACCTGGGCTTGTGTCCCAGCTCTGTCCCCTCAAAGCTTAGAATCATGGACAAATCAATTCATCAATGCTCAATTATCTCCAAGAATACTAGTCTCACCAAATTATTGTGAGGATTAAGTGAGAAAATGTTTGTGAAAGCACTTTAAACTGTAAAGTCATATAAAAAAATGTATTGTCTTTATTCTCTTTATCATCACCATTTTTATCACCGTCATCATCATTACTACTTGGACATGTCCTCATTACAATCATTAAAAATAATGCCATAATAACTATTTATGTGTATATTTGTATAAATCTAGATAGTAAGCAACTCAATAGTAACCTAAAACCAGGTCTTGTATTTATTCTCCCCCACAAGCACATTCCATAAAGGTGTGTTAAAATGTTTATTAGATGTTTTATGTTTGTTCCTGCATTTAAAAAATGCTTCCTATCAAGCACAGCCCTCAATTTTAAAGTAACTCATACTTACAGAGCTCTTACTGTTAGCTGGAAACTGTCTTAAGCATTTTAAATGCAAAAGCTCACTTAATCATCCCAATAGCTCTGTAAGGTAAGGTAGTGTGGTAATCTCTGTCTTTAAAATGAGACTTTCCTACGGCAGACGATTTCTGATTCTGAAAACACTATGCTTACCTTAATACATTGGAAAGACAGATGAATCAGCTTGTGTTCCCACTCCTGGGAAATGTGTTATAAGAGAGGATTTGTTTTGCAACGTCTTCAGCATCAATTACAGTTAACCCAGAAACTTCAGCTTCCTTGCCCAGCATATTTTGTGACATTTTCACTGACCTCTTAATTGAGAAAAAGCTGAGCCATAAGCTGTCAATTTGGGCTTTAAAGATGGGGGGGTGATTTTTTTTTTTTAACTTCACTCCAAAAGCCGCATGATAGGATATGAGGTTAAACCAACAAGAGCTTTGCAGCACACACTCCACAGGGGCAGAGTCTATATCTCCCACAGGAAATAAGACAGTGTGGAAAACACAGACTCTCAATAAATGTCTGCTAAATTGAAATAAATAAGGAATGCTAAATTAGATTATACAATAAAAAGTCAAACCAATAAATGACAAGTAGGTTGTAGAAGACAGAAGTAAATTGCCTTGCATTTCAGAACTAGTAAGTGTAGTAAATTGGCATGGAGTATACTTTGGGAATATGTTTAATGATGGATAATTTGAGTTGTTTCATCACTTGCCAAAAGAAGAGAAATATAAAGCAGTACTCAGAATAAATTTGAAGAAAAAGACTTTGTTTAATCAAACCATATTATGCTTTATTAAGTGGGAAAGCTGGAGGAAAACACCTTGAAACTTCAAAATATTCATCAAATGTCAAACATTAATATAATAGTTGACAGCATGTGGCCTCTCACCTTTCCTTAGATGATGAGACCATTCCTTCCCTTACATGATGGGACTATGTAAGTGGAGTGAGTGGGAAAAGCATGGGATTCCAAGACAGACCAGCAAATTCAAATGTTATCTCTCTTATTTTGACCTTGAACAAGTTACCGCTCCTCTCTGAGAGTGCTTCTCAAACTTGGGGATGCATAGAATCATCTAGGCTCTCAGGTTCCACCTACAGAGATTCTTGATTATTAAGTGTAGGGTAAGTTCCTGGAACCTGATTTTTAATAGACACCCCCAAAATATTCTAATGCGGGTGGCCTGGGACTCTCTTTAAGGAAACGGAACTCTGGGAATTACAAATTTCTCATATATAAGGACTAGGGGTTTGGGAGTATGGGAGTTTGGTGGACAGGGGGAGAAGGGGGAAGACAAATGAGATAACACATGTGAAGTTATATGGTTTAGTACTGGTACTTTGGGCAGGCTAACCACATGTTGTTAAGAGTAATTTCCAAAGATACACAGGTGTCATCCTGCAAAATCCATCACCACCTCTTCTGCTGCACCCTTTGCTTCAAAGCTTTCCTGACACCTCATGCTGTTGCCGCCATCTGCAGAAAAATGCATCAGAAAAACTTCTAAACAAGTGAATCAAATTTCAGTTTCCTAAACATATCTAAGAGGCAGTCATTTTAAAAATATATAGGGTTATACCTAAAATCTGCTGCTCCTAGGACCCCAAGTCCTGAAGCCCATTTCTGTACAAACTTCATTTGTATGCCAGTCAATGTCCAGTTAAAAGGAAAATAAACAACAGAAATGGCTTCAGGAATTTTATTTTAATGGACATACCTGCAGTATATGGAAGGTCTTAGGCCAGGTACTGAATCTGAGCTGCACCTGCAACCTACACCATGGCTGCAGAAATGTCAGATCCTTTTAACCCAGTACGCCTAGGTGGGGATCAAACCCACACTGCCACCGAGACAACCGGGATCCACCACACTACTGCGGGAACTCCAGGAATTTTAAGTGTGAAATTTAACAGCATTTTCAAAGTATTAGACTGACTAGAGAAGAAAAACAAAGTTTTGTTTGTTCAGATATTGATAATGATATGAAGCCTCTATTTTTTAATAAGACTGAAGGAGCAAATAGGAAAATTGTTTTACTCAAAGCACCTGCTCTGTCACTGAGGCTGTTGGAATATCCATTGCTGTTCTTGGGACCCCATTTCTGCTAGTTGGCAGGAAGCTAAGACACTGCTCTTCTGTTGATGCTGCTGTTAAGTCTGAACACATACTCAGCTATGGCCATCATAGCAGAGCTATTGTACTGGGGCACTGTTGTCTACAACAGCCACACTATCCCTGCTGGAGCCAAAGCAGGTAGCCCCATGCTGTGGAGGTTGTTGCCACTTCACCTCATGGAATTCTACTTGAGCAGGACCTCAAGAGCCTGGAATTCCATGGATATATTTATTTGTATGACTAATTCACTTTGCTATACACCTGAAACTAATATAGTATTGTAAGTCAACTATATGCCAATAAAATTTAATTTAAAAAAGAAAATAAAACATTAAAAAAAGAACATGGACTTCTGTTGTCTGAAGAATCAACTAGTGGGGGAATTGGCTTCTTCCTGTTTCCTGCTTTCCAATATTCCTTCAGTGTCTTCTGTTAGAGGAACCTAACTAGAAAGCAGCTGGCAAAGGAATCTGAGAAATGTAGTTTTTAGGCTTCTAGTCTCTTATCTTCCTCTAGTTATAAAAAGAAAAACACAGAAAGGAGGAACTGTTGCTGAGATCCAACAGAGGGTCAGAACAACTGGCTACATATCTCTTGTGACAAATAAGTCCACTGTGAGTGCTGCCCAGACACCACATGTTTAGAAGACTCTTTACTTTCACTTTTTATATACCTGATCAGAGAAAGAATGATAGACAATTTTAGGAATAACTCCATTTGGAATTTTGCAAGGGTGAGATGATCAGAATTTGTGTTTCAGAGACTTTACCATGAAAAGTGAGTAAAGTTTTTTTTTTAATTTTTTTATTGTTATTTCCCCAATACAATTTTTTTTCTACTGTATGGCATGGTGACCCAGTTACACATACATGTATACATTCTTTTTTCTCACATTATCATGCTCCATCATAAGTGATTAGACATAATTCCCAGTGCTACACAGCAGGATTTCATTGATAATCCATTCCAAAAGCAATAATTTGCATCTATTAACCCCAAATTCCCAATCCATCCTACTTCCACCCCCTCTCACTTGGCAACCATAAGTCTATTCTTCAAGTCCATGATTTTCATTTGTGCCATATATTAGATTACAGATATAAGTGACTGACCAAGGAGGTAAAAGACATATGTTGAGAACTATAAAACATTAAGCGAGGAAATTAAAGAAGATTTAAAGAAATGGAAAGATATTCCATGCTCCCGGGTTGGAAAAATTAACATTGTAAAAATGGCCATGCTTCACAAAGCAATCTACAGATTCAATGCAATCCCTATCAAATTACCCACGACATTTTTCACAGAAGTAGAACAAACAATCCAAAAATTTATATGGAACCACAAAAGACCCAGAATTGCCAAAGCAATCATGAGGAACAAAAACCAAGCAGGAGGCATAATTCTTTCGGACTTCAGGCAATATTACAAAGCCACAGTCATCAAGACAGTGTGGTACTGGTACCAAAACAGACATACAGACCAATGGAACAGAATAGAGAACCCAGAAACGAACCCAAACACCTATGGTCAATTAATCTTTGACAAAGGAGTACAAGTTTTTAATTGGAGTTTTTCAGCATAGCAAATGGTGGTCACTCCCTTTAAGACCCAGCTACTACTTGTAGCCTAAAATTAGTTGAGCCCAAGAAACTGCCCTCCTCTCTCCCATCCCTATTTCTGGAGATATCTATTTAGCATATTTAACATACACTATTTGAGGAATGTTAACCTGAAAGTAGATGCCTTCTTGAGAACTGGATTGCATGCGTTATGCCTCTGGTTGACCTAATACCTATCAAAATTCCTCAAACATGGTAGTTTTATAATAAATGTTTGCAATAATGCTATTAAAAAATAAAATACAATTTAAATAATGAAAAGTGATTTAAATAAATAAATAAAATTAGGAATAAACATCAATTAGCTTTTTTGCTACATTTTCCCAACTGCCTCTTGTGATGAACTGTATCTAGAACATAGCAGATATCATGACACTTCACCCTTAAATAACTTGGCATCTATCTCCCGTGAACAGGAACATTATCCTATATAACCACAATGTTATTACAAATTCAAGACATTTAACATGGACTTAATAATGACATCTAATAAAAATGTCATCTTCAATTTTTCCCAAATGTCTTTTATAGCTATTCTTTCCCACTTGTCCAGAATCCAGAGTACATGCATTGCATTTGGTTATAACTTTCCAAAAGAATCTTAAACCAAAAGAATCTCCTTTAATCTAGAACTATGTTTGAATAATTTAGGTCAGTTGACTATTAGACTGTCCTATATTCTGGATTTGCCTTATTCTTCATGATTAAATTCCGAGTAAACATTTTTGGCAAGAATACTGCATAGATGATGTATAAATTCCTCTGAATCACATCAGAAGGCACAGGCTGTCAATTTGTTCTATTAATGGGAGTGTAAGTTTAAGTGTTTGATTGAAGTCAGATTATTGCTCAAATTTTTTATTATGAAAGTGTCTTTCCCTGCCAAGGAATCACTAGGGTGAAACTTCGAGACCATGAAAAATGCTGCTCTCTAACAATCTTCCACCAAGTAATTTTAGCATCCTTGATGATCCTTGCCTGAATTAATTCTTATAGTGGTGGTATGAAATTGGTTATATTCTAATACTATTATTTCTTCCACATGTATTGGCTGCCATAATAGTATTTCTTTACTCTTGTGTAAAGAAAAGAATTTTGGAGCTCCCATTGTGGCTCAGCAGAAACGAATCTGATTAGTATCCATGAGGATTCAGGTTCGATCCCTGGCCTTGCTCAGTGGGTTAAGGATCCGGCATTGCCATGAGCTGTGGTATAGGTTGCAGACTTGGGTCAGATCCCAAGTTGCTGTGGCTGTGACATAGGCCAGAGGCTGGAGCTCCTATTCGACCCCTACCCTGGGAACTTCCATATGCCATGGGTACAGCCTTTAAAAATAAAAAAGCAAAAAGAAGTTCAATCTTCCTCTCCAATTATTTACTATCTTTATAGGTTCATGTATTTTTTTTACTTTTATTATACTCCATTGTCATCATTGTTTTTGGTGCTCAAATAGTCCCAAATTTGGCCAGTGGGAGACTTATCAATTCAGCTCTTGCATCCTTTTGATGTTTCCTCAATAGTTTTTGAACCCTCCCATTCTTTCAGGCACTAAAACATTCCTTACACTTTCTCTCCTTCCGTCCTGGATTTACCCAAAGGAGCCCTGCTCCCTTCTATTGGATATTTAGGGTCTCACTTTTCTTCATGAAGCCATTTAATCGAAGCTTTTCAAACCCAATTTGAGAAGCAATTTGCTAGTGGGCCACTTCATTGTCTTCGCATAATTTCAAGATGGTATTGATTTGAAACTCAAGCACTGATAGAACTGTTTCAAGAGGCATGGTTGATATTCTCAATTTTCCCAGTCTGTGCTATAAAAGATTAGTAGCCCAAATATAGGATAGATGATTTGAATTTAACTATTACCTAAGAAGCTATTATGAGTAGTTTATATCCCTACTTTTGTATTTCTTAAATTTATGCCACAATGTACATATTACATTAATACAGTGCTTTACATTTTATTTCCTTCTAAATACTCAAACTGTGCTCAAATTATCTTATTAGCTCAGTACCTTGTTCTAAACCAGGAGTCAGCAAAACTCGTCTGTAAAAATCCAGACAATAAATATATTAGGTTTTCAATCTTTGTTGCAACCACTCAACTCTTCAGTTGTAGCAAAATCAGCCATAAAAGATAGGTAAATGAGTGAGGGTGGCTAGGCACCTACCGAAGACAGAACTGAGTTGTAGTTTGCCAGCACCTGCTCTAAATAAGACAAAAGTAACAGCAGCAATAATTATGACAACTCATTTCTCCATTTTGGCTACTATGATTATGATATTTGGTGACAGTCCTAGAATCTAAGACATTCACTTTTAGTGTTTTGCCATGCTTCCTTCCAATCTTTAACTTATGCCATTTTTTATACATAATGGTCATTGTTCTCCATACCAGTTTTTCCTCCAGTATTTTTCATTAAATTTTATATCAGGACACCTCCCCTTTGTAGAGATACCACTGAATTTCCCTTGCCCCATGCCGTCTCTACCACCCTTGAGTTCACGGGCAGTCACACGCTGACATCTTCCCATCTCCATCATCGTTAGCATTTCTGCTTTTCTGCTGAAGACCTTTTCCAGGTTTCTGGGAACATGTAGCACCCCAAATTGCCACAGATTCAACCCTCCTGAGGGCAAATCTCAATCAGTAAGGCACTGGAACTAGTGGATTCAGCTTCCCTTTTCTTCAATGCCCATTTTTACAACTTATCGTAGTTTTACTTTTGGCATATTTTCTCCAATTTGTTGATATTCCCATTTTGTTTGTAAATGTTGATGTATATATGTTTTTAATATTTACATATCTTTATTAATTGATTTTTACTGCCTTATTGACTTCAGGTTGATAAAATCCTCTCCCAGATAGTAATTTCTATATGTAGGCTTCAATTCAAATTTAGAATCACAGTCCAATTACCAAAGTAAAAATTATATATAATCATACATATGATAAATTGTTAAAATTTTATACGTGTGTATATATGTATACACACCTTAATGAGAATTAAATTTTAACAAATACATTTATTGACATGGTATTTTATCATATTTTAACTTTCCATCTATTAATTTAGGTTGAATTTCCATACTTTAGGCTTTTTTTCTGTTTATTTTTATAACCATTTTTATTGAACTATAGTGCATTTATAATGTTGTGTTAGAGTTTAGCCTTTTTTATTTATTTATTTATTTTAATTTTTAGGGCCATACCTTTGGCATATGGAAGTTCACAGGCTAAGGGTTAAATCTGTGCTATAACTGCTGGACTATGCCACAGCAATGCAGGATCTGAGTGTCTGAGCCACATTTGTCACCTACACCACGGCTCATGGCAACACCAGATCCTTAACCCCCTGAGGGAGGCCAGAGGTCAAACCCATATCCTCATGGATATTAGATTTGTTACCACTGAGCTACAATGGGAACTCTGAGTTTAGTCTTTTTAAAATATCTTTCAGGGAGTTCCTGTCATGGCGCAGTGGTTAACAAATCCGACTAGGAACCATGAGGTTGCGGGTTCGATCCCTGGCCTTTCTCAGTGGGTTAAGGATCCAGCGTTGCCCTGAGCTGTGGTGTAGGTTGCAGACACAGCTCAGATCCCGCATTGCTGTGGCTCTGGCGTAGGCCAGTGGCTACAGCTCCGATCGGACCCCTAGCCTGGAAACCTCCATATGCAGTGGGAAGCGGCCCTAGAAAAGGCAAAAAGACAAAAAAATAAATTAATTAATTAAATAAAATATCTTTCAGCAGCATTTATAGATTTCCTTAATATAAATGCCATGTAGTCTAAGTCTATTGCTGGGTTTTTATTTTCTTCATTGCAAGTATGAAGTAAGGGTTTTTTTGTTGTTTTTTTTTTTCCCATCCATTACATTCTGTAAATTGTTTGGTTGTTTACAATTATTTCTGACTCTACATTTACCTTGTACAGCTGAATTTTCATATTCATTCTGATAAAATGTAGAAATGCATTCACGGAATTGTGTTCTGTTGAGATGCTATCAGCTATATACAGGGACTGTACAGAAACAAGCTTTTTGAAAGTCATAGATGTAATGATATAAATATTTTAAGAAGGACATTCATAGTCCATATACAAGGATATAATACTTTATGGCTGCATTTTTTTTAAACTCTTGGCTTCGTTTAATATCCTTAGTCTCTCTTCATTCTAATATGCTAGCTTCCTGTATTTTATATCCTTATAGACCTCCCTAAATAATCTCTAAAAACAAGTAGAATGTAATTCCTTTAACATGATATTAACCCTAATCATTAGAAGTTGATTCTTTTATTTTCAAGATATGCAAAAGAAATAGAATCTTAGCTTACTTCTTTTTGTTTGTTTGTGTTTTTGCTTTTTAGGGCCATATCTGTGGTGCATGCAAGTTCCCAGGCTAGGGTTTGAATAGGAGGTGCAGCTGCCACCCTACTCAACAGCCATAGCAACCCCAGATCTGAGCTGCATCTGCAGCCTACAACACAGCTCATGGCAATGCTAATCCTTAACCCACTGAGAGAGGTCAGGGATCAAACCTGCATCCATATGGATACTAGTCAGTTTCATAACTTGCTGAGCCACAATAGGAACTCCTGCTTCCTTCTTTTCAATACAAATCAAATATCAAAATGTACTTCACTCCTTTATAAAATACATTGCCATACAGTACAGTGGCATTTTTCTCCAGTGTGTTGATTTCCAATTTTTTTATAATTTTAGGTGAATATAGGTTTTTAAAATTTATGTTTTTATATCAGTTTATTTTTGCTGATTTATTGGCTTCAGGCTTATAATAGTCTCTCTCTGGCAGTGAATATTTGACTCTTGGATCAAAACCCAGCTTTAAACTTCCTATGTGAACTTGAGTAAGTTTCCTAACCTCTGTATGCCTCTGACTATTGCCAAAACTTGGCCTCTGTTCACCAATGCCAAATAGAAAGGCAGAGCCAGAGTTTTGGGTGAAGTAGACAAGAATAGCTTTACTGCTTTGCCAAGCAAAGGGGGCCACTAGTGCCCTCAAAACTGTCATTCCCCCATCCCCCCTGCCCCCTGCCAGCCAGAGGAGGTAGTGAGGAGTCTTAAAATATTCGAGGAGCAGAGCTGATCAGCTTGTGGATGTAGTGAGGTAACAGGAAGTCAGCATCAAGTTTCTTGTTCCAACTAGTCTAGGGTCTACATGCTTGTGGGCAGCATACATATTAACTTCTTCCATCTGGTGGGGATTTCAGTATCTGCAAAACAGCTCAAAGGACATGGCTCAGATTATCATCTACAGTTCTTGAGGAAGAAATAAAGGTCCTTAACTTGCTTAATGGCTAAACTATTATTATTTTTTCTTGCTTGACTGTTTTCCCTTCTTCCTGCATTGTCTCACTTCTCTGATTACGTTTATTCTTTGACTGAAGTTTTTTTACAGACAAAGGGCAGACAGAAGACATGGGTGGGGGTCTCTTCTGAGAAGGCCCCACAGATTTCTGTTCAGTTACATTTTCCCTAATCTGCAAAATGGGATTATAAAGTCACTGAAGATTAAGATGGTGTATTCTAATATGCCTGCTATATCTTCATATTATTTCTTATTGCATTCATTTTAGGCTCTCCTTTATTTTATAGGTATTCTATAGCATGCATAAAGCACAGATCCATCAACCTCCACATAAAAGAAAAAACCTAGGGGACATTGTGGGGACCAGGAGGTTTTTTTTCAGGCAGGAGGCAAGGGTATTACCTACCTCTTCCCCTGCCACCAAAACCTCTTCTGCATCCTTAATCTGTTGCCAAACTAGTCAAGGACTCCCAACATGCAGCATCAAAAGCAATCAGATCAGCTTACTGGCCACAAGGTGACCTGGAAAGGACACTTATCTGGTTTGCCTGTCCTTACAGGACTCATCAGATACTCTTTGATCCTCACACAGTGCCCTAAAATAGGCAGCAATTTGAGAAGATTCAAAGGTACTGAAAGGGCATAGAAGAGAGGGGCTAAATCTGCTCCCTGAGGAACTATTCTTCCAGAAGAATGGGTGTTTGCCTCTGAGAACAGAAGGAGGAGGGATGGAAGGGTGATACAGAACGAAGCCTGCACTTCACACAGCAGCTGTGCTTTTGGCTGTGACACACAACTAAAAAATACCCTTCTGTTTACCTAATGAGAAGAGCAATTGAATCAAAGGCAATATATGCAGACACGCTCACACATACCATTTGCTTTTTTGTATAAAAAGGTGAAATGTTGGCATTCATACTCGATAACCTTTTTTTTTCTTTTTTTTATTACTCAAATGAATTTATCACATCTGTAGTTGTGTAATGATCATAGCAATCTGATTTCACAGGATTTCCATCCCACAGCCCAAGCACATCCCCCTACCCCAAAAACTGTCTCCTCCAGAGACAAGTTTTTCAATGTCTGTGAGTCAGCATCTGTTCTGCAAAGAAGTTCAGTCTGTCCTTTGATGCCTTTCCTACCTCCTCTTCCCTTTTCCAGTCCACCTTTCTCCCTTCTCTATTGAATTTTTCATTTCCTACACAGATGCATTACAAAAGATGCCAAACATAAGCCAACAGATATTGCAGAAGAAAAAATAAAAGTTTACCAGGTCTCAAAAACATAAAGATACACTTTTTAAATGGATTGGGTCATGTATATCAGATTACACGTTTATGGTAATATGAGTTTATTTTGACATCACCACTTCTCAATTTGTTCCTTTGACCAACAATGAAGGAAACATTAATGCGATCATATGTATCAGTGGAGGTAGCACCAGTGGTAGCAGAGAAAGGCAATGCACTGCAAATCTAATCAGTCTTTAAGAAGGCAGATGCGCTGAATAACGGAGCCTGTGTGTGATGCGTGGGTGGAAAAGAAAAGGGGGCTGGGCAGGCTCTTTTGTTGACTCAAGTTCTTTCAAGAAGACAGAACTATAGGAATTTGGGTGGTTTATATTACCCATGTAAGACAGATAACTTTGACTCACTTTCCTATGTTTGTCTGATTCTATACTTCAATTTAGAGTACATGAGATCTTCTGTGACCCTATGTTTGTCACTGTGCATTATACTGGCTGAAAACTTCACAGACACACATTTCTTTGAAGTACCTTTTCAGCTACCTTGAAATTTTGGAAGTAAAAATTAAATGGTACTTTCCTTCTCACTGCCACCACCTCTGCCACAGAAATGACCAGTGGGCATCACTTCCTGATTATTTGTATGCTGGACAAATAGGTCCCACTTTTTTTTTTTTCATTTTTACTCATGCTTAGCCTTGCAATACACATCTAATTCATTTTAAACTACCATGCTAGATTCATGTGTGTGTGATTTTAGATTAGGTAAAATTATACACACCATTTATTTATTTTAGAGAGTACAAAATACGGGTATCTTTCTGGGGAAAAAGCAAACAAATAACCATGTAGCTATATAGTGACTAACTGGTTATGTTAAAACCTACCTGGCTTGAAAAAAAAGAAACAATTATAGCTGGAGCATCACAGTAAGTGGACTCCCAGTAGCTAATTCAGATGAGGTGGCCCGTTCTACTGCCACAGATGGAAAGGCATTTCTCGCAAATAAATGACTAATTGAATTTAGGCCAAATAGATTTCATTCCAAGCAATTGTGAAAAAAATGTGTTTTAATTCTTTTCATTAGTTCAATAGACTATTTTCTTTGGTTGTGGAAAATAACAATTTGTGTAGAAGCCGAAAGATAAGGATTTCTTTTCCCCTCTAATTCCTTAAAAAATAGTTAGAGTTGTATAGAAATATAGGTGAAGTAGAATTTCTTGCTTTGAACATATGAATAAAGTCATGGAATTTCTATTCCTAAAGATGCTTAATAGTAGAAATACCCTTCTGACCTTCGCGGTACAGCTAGTAATAATAGATACTGTATTCTATTCATCCTGAAATATCCCTATAATTACCAAGATCTGATATATGATAGAAGCTTAATAAGTGTTTTTTGAATGAAGTTATAGAAACAGGGAACTAGATAAAACAGTCCTCAGCATTTACTTCAATTCCTACAATTTCAAAACACTAGTAAGGTAAGTGAATTTTCAGGTACATTCAGGCAAAAAAAATCATAGATTAAAAATAGATTTGTGAGGAGGTCCTGCTGTGGCATAGCAGATTAATTATCCAGCATTGTCTCTGAGCTGGCATGAGTTCTATCCCTGGCCCAGAGCATTGGGTCAAGGATCCGGCATTGCCACAGCTGTGGCTTGGATTTGATTCCTGGCCTGGGAATTTTCATATGCTCCAAGTGTAGCCAAAAAAGGAAAAAAAAAATTGTGACTTAATTTATATTTGCCTGACTAGCTACATCCAGTTTATCACATAAATACTCACATATGGTGTCCATTTTGTTCAGATAAACTTTCTGACCAATGAGAATTTCAATTTTCTTTCAGACACCTTTATAATTTCAGCATTCTTAAATTGTTTGAAGTCAGCAGTGACTGTATACAAACAGATCTCTGGAACTCAGAGAAATGTTTCCCTCTGCATGGTGAAAAACAGTGGCCATCATATGCTTGCATTCATTATTGCAGTCAGAGACTGCTGAAAAGGAAACATTTAAGCAACTGCTTTGTTCAGAATTGGTATTTGTTGCAGGAATCATGGAACAAAATCAACAATGGTTTCTTTTGATTTATTCCTTGCAGATGTGCAGAGCATTAAACTTCTTATTCCAAATGGCAATTTTACTGCAATTAAGGTGCAGTCATTATTTGTAGTATAATAGTGCACTCTGCAGGATTTCATTTCTAAATGCAAGATGTGCTAATTATGCCTTTGGCAGGGGAAGGTGGAAAAAGAAGAAAAGAAAAAGAGAGTAAATGATGAAAAAAGGGAGAGAGAGAGAGGGAGAGGAGGCTGCTGACTGGAAAGCATTTGTGGAATAGTGGTAAAAAGGCCTAGCCCAGTTCACCATGAAAGGAAATACCTAATACAGAAGGGGAAGAAACAGAATAGTTCTTTTGACAGCAAAGTACCCTGTCTCATATATTTTTAGGAACCTGAGTTGGGCAATTCCAACCTTTAAGAAGAAAATGACCAATGATGTTCCTGTATATCTGTGGTTTTCTTTTGAAAAGATAATTAGAAATGACTCAGTGCAGAGATTTCCAATTGGATCCATTATTTTTCTTCAGCTTTACTGGGGCATAACTGACAGATAAAATTGTAAGATATTTTAAGTATACATTGTGATAGAGGTATACATTGTGAAATGATTCGTGTCTAGTTAATTAGATACATCTATAACCTCACATGTTTGTGTGTGTGTGTGTGTGTGTGTGTGTGTGTGTATTGGGAAAGGGAAAAGCATTTAATTTCTACATTATCTTAACAAACTTCAATTATACAGTGCAATGTTATCAACTGTAGTCAACATGCTGTATACTATATCCTCAGAGCTTATTCATTTCTAGCTGAAAATTTATACCCTTTTACCAGTCTCTCCCTATTTTCCCTACCCCTCTTGCCCTGGCAAACTGGTTTTATACTCTATTTCTATGAGTTTGGCTTTTTAAAAATAATTCCATATATAAGTGATACCGCACCCTATTTGTCTTTCTCCATCTGATTTCACTGAACATACTGCCTTCGAGACCCACCCATGTTGCTATAAATGGCAGGATTGTCTTCTTTCTCGTGGCTGAATAATATTCCATTGTATGGAATATACCACATCTTCTTTATTCATTCATCCATTTATTAACTCTTAGATTATTTCTGTATCTTGACTGTTGAGAATAATGCTGCAACAAACTTGGGAGTGAAGATATCTCTTTGAGATAATGTTTTTGTTTTGTGGGGACATACCTGGAAGTGGGATTGTTGGATCATACAGCAGTTCTATTTTGAGTTTTTGAGAAACCCCCCTGCTGTTTTCTATAGTGGCCATAGCAATTTACATTTTTCACCAAGAGTGCACCTAATTTCTCTTTTTTCCACAGCCTTGCCAACAATTGTTCTCTCTTATCTTTCTGACGATAGTCATTCTTTTTTATGTAATGTTATTTTTGTACAGTTTTATTAATGACTGACATACATCACTGTGTAAGTTTAAGGTGTACAGCATGATGGTTTGATTTCTATATATTGTGAAAGATGATAGCCATTCTGACAGATGTGGAACAATATCTCTTTATGGCTTTGATTTGCATTTCCTTGAAGTTGAGAACTTTTTCATGTACCTGTTGGCCATTTATGTGTTTTTGGAAAAAATGTTCATTTTCTCTGCCAATTTTTAAATCAGATTTTTTTGATATATATTTGTGTGACTTCTTTATATATTTTGGAATTTAACTACTTATCAGATACATGATTTGCAAATATTTTCTTCCATTCCATAGGTTGCCTTTTCATTTTATTGCTAGTTTCCTTTGCTCTGCAGCTTTTTAGTTTGATATAGTCCCTGCTGTTTATTTTTGTCCTGTTGCCTTTGCTTTTTGTATTAAATGCAAAAATTCATTGCCAAGATCAATGTCAAGGAGCACAGCCCTTATGTTTTCTTCTAAGAGTTGTATGGTTCCAGATCTTAAATTTAAGTGCTTAATCTATTTCCTGTTCTTTTTTGTGAGCAGTAAAAGAATCCAACATAATTCTTGCATGTTAATACCCAGTTTTCCCAGCACCATTTTAGACTGTTCTTTCTCAATTGTATTTATCAAATATGTTTCATCTTGAGTGTTGATGTTAATCCATTAGTGCTCTGAGGGACATGGGAGAAAGGAAGTGACAGCATAAGTCCCATGCATTTATCATACTTTGATATGGTAAAAAGAGTAATGAATTGGTATTCAGATGACCCATGTTCAAGTTCCAATCCTACTTTATCATCATATTATAACTGGAAAAGTGTCTTATACTTAATAAATGCATGTTGGAATAAAAACTCAATACACAAGAGGTAATGAACACAACTAGTATTCATGAGGATATGGGTTCAAACCCTGGCCTTGCTCAGTGGGTTAAGGATCCAGCATTGCCATGAGCTGTGGTGTGGGTCACAGACACGGCTCAGATCTAGAGTTGCTGTAGCTGTGGCATAGGCCGGTTGCTTCAGCTCTGATTCAGCCCCTAGCCTGGGAACTTCCATATACTGCAGGTGTGGCCCTAAGAAGAAAAAATAACAGAAATAAAAACAAAAAAATCTCAACACACATACCTGAGAGGCCTTTGAATGACAGAGTCGAGTCTGCAGTGCGCTTTGCCAGCTTCAGTCTCATCCAATCCTAGTGCCCAAACTGTACTATTGACAGCATGGCAGAGTGGAAAGAAAACCAAAGAGGTAGGAATGCAGATCTGGATTTTAATTATGGCTTCTCCATTTAGTCCCATCATCTTTAAAGTGAAGTTTATAATAATAATGACTCTCAATGAATATAACAGTGCCCACTTTGGAAGGTGGCATTGCTGCTCCTCTTATTAGGACTGGCCATATGACTTACCCTGACCATTAAAAGTAGTAAAAGTAATATTTATGAGTGTGACACCTAAGCTTTAAATTATCTTGTAGTTTCCAATTTCACTATCATGGAATCCTGAGGCCACGATGTTTTGAAGGTCAGTCTAGCCTAGTGAAGGTTAAAAAACCACAGATAGAAGAACTGAAGTACCTCTGTTCCTTCAATTGTCAAGTATGTGACTGAGGCCCTCTTGGAACCTCCAGTCCCGATGAAGCCATCCAAGGACAGCAGCCATATGAATGATTTCCTGAATGAGGTCAGCAAAAGAACCACCCATATCTGACATGGCCAGAATCATGAGAAATAATAAACTGTTATTACATTATACCACCAAGTTTTGCAGCATTTTGTTACACAGCAATAGATACAATAACAAATGCCTACATTCTAGAACTGTTATAAGGCCTGACTAGACAATACATCACACAAAATGATAAAAACATAAGAAACTCAAAAAAGGGTGGGTGGTATGACTAGCTTCCTTTTGCATAAGTGTAATAGGCTCACCAAAACTGAGTGAGTTAGTCAATGTCACTCAGCTTTTAATAGTAAATAAGTATAATACAGACACTGAAATCAAAAGGAAAAAAATCCATGCTCATACTCCGTGGACCCACTACTCATATTGAAAGACCTCTGGTGGGCTGTTTATCTGTGAAATAGAGCAGCAATACTTGCTAATGGGGTTTGATGTAGATTAGTAGAGATAACACATGTATATCAATTAGCACAGTGCCTGAAACACAAGAAGCACTTAATAAAGTGGTATATAAAGATTTTAGTAAAGAGTTCAATTTTAAAATATTAAAAAGTTTTTACTTTCATCCTTTAGCAAATGTTATCATTGAGTAGAAATTCTGTGGTCCTTGAGGCAAACCTATAGCTTCATCCTAGTCAAGGACATGGACAATATTAAGAAGAGTGACAACGTGCAGCTAGAAAGTTCAACCACATGAGCATGAATTTAGGGCATCACATATAGAGTCAGTGACCAAGTGACCCAACAGACAGGCATGAGTATATGTGGTTTTCTAGAGCAGAGCTGTGACTCTGGGGTTAGAGTTTAAATGGGTAAAAAGCAACAGATGAATAAAAACCCTTAAGCTAAGAAAATGAGGATTATCACTCAATGAGTTACCAATAGTCTATCTGAGGTAGAACAAAGGCTGTTGACTCCATGCCTTCTTTTCAAACATAATTCTGGACATGTGCTGCTAAAAGCTCCTGTGTTTGTCTAGATTGTCCAAGAACCTGACGCTAAGGTAGGATTAAATTTGCAAGGAGTTCTTAGGGAAATACCTGTGTGCAAAGTAATAAGAAAGGAGATGGAAAATGCTGGGAAAGCAATCAGACCACGACACAAGTTTGATCCCAAGGATGGGGAGAGAAGGTTTGGTAGAAATGTCCTAGACCATCATGCTCTCAAAGGAAAATTTGACAAAGTCTTTCTTGAGAGATTTCTTGAGCCAAAGTATTCATCAGAGAAGTGCCATGTCTCCCAGGAATGAGTCTGCCTTAATATCCCTGCGAAGTTCAGGCATTGGCTGGAAAAGCCATGGGAAACATGACCTAGGTGCATATATGGCAGCAGATTTCAGAGCACAGCAGCTTGAGCTCCTGTTAAATTATTCTTTCCATAATTGGAAGTCCGTAAGAAGCCTTCTCATGGCTGTCACAGTCCTCTAGAGAAAAGATGGTGTGAGCAGTGACTACATCCACCAGGAAATCATTGGCATTCTGGCACACCAGTGTGTTTCAGCTGTAAATATAAGGATGATAAACAAACAATAAAACTACTCAGAGGCCTGTTCTTAGTCTCACTAAAGGAGAAAAGTTGTCAGGAACTGGAAGCAGTTTGTCTCTGTTCTGAGATATTGGTTTTACTTCAAGTGACATCTCTTTTTGCATAATTGATAGACAAGGATCTGTCCAGGGTTTGGTTGAGTAGAGTGTTAAAAAGGTATCAGTAAAATTCAAATGGATCCTCTGACATCTCTGCTAACAAGAATAACTGCTGCTCTACAGAGAGAGGGGAAAGAGTCTGAATAGATGTCTGAAATCAAAGAAACTTTATCATCAGCCATATTTCAAAGAATGCTATTTCATTATGATATGCACAGGGATTTATATCTCAGAAAGCAATCAAAGAGTTACTGTGTTCTCCAAATAAAATTATGTAGTATTTTAATACTGACAACAAAACCCATTTGCAATTCAATTTATCATGTATGTATATTGTCCCCTCACCACCTCCTTCCCCCTCTCTCTCTTCCTCCCTTTCTCTCTTTCATTCTTGCTCTACCTTTTTTATATTTCCCTTTCAGTCAAGATGAAAAGTTTCACAACAGCTAGATGAAAGGTGATGAAAATATACACACTGATTTCTAGCGTATACTATTTCATTATGTCTACTAAGTTAGACATTTCATTCCTATAAGTACATATCAAGAACTTACTGTGTTCAGGCTGTTCCCATAGGTGTTAGAATAAAAAAGATCGGGGATTTCCTGTTGTGGTTCAACAGTAACAAACCCAACTAGTATCCATGAAGATGTGGGTTCAATTCCTGGCCTCCCTAGGTGGGTTAAGGATCTGGCGTGGCTGTGGCTGTGGTGTAGGTCAGCAGCTGCAGCTCTGATTTGACCCCTAGCCTTAGAACTTTCATGTGCCGCAGGTGTGGCCCTAAAAAGCAAATTAAAAAAAAATCTAATGAGAGTCTATCTTCTCAGGAAATTTCCAATAGTGCTGTAGGTCCTTGAAGACAGAGGAAATACCTTTCATCTCTAGAACTGTCATGTAGTGTGGTGCAAGTTGCTCACTGTCCAAAGGTACCCAGCCAAGGGAATTAAGTGGAAGTCTGAAAGTATCCATGTTCTGCTCATCTTACTATGCAACCTGACATAGAACCATGTCTTCAAGAGAAATGCCATGTATTTCAAATTGACACAAAGTTGCCATATGACTAATGGTAGCCTGAAAATAACTTTGCATCTTAAATGTACTCAGCCTGCAGGGTGGAGTAGGAATGAACTCTTAATGAATGAGACAATAATGCATTAGAAAATGCAGTGTATTTTCCATTTTCCAAATGCTTGATACAGAAAATAGCTTCTCTTAGAGATCAAAATATGGAAAGACTGCCACGCTATATAATTCTTGGAAGACTATCTTTGTAACAGAATCAATTCTCAAATATACACACAGGTGATTCACAGCAGAGATGATCGAGAAGGTTCGAACAAAAGACATTGTGGGCTTGAATGGAAAAGTGGATCATTTCTGAGATTCAGCAAAATTACCATCTTAGTGAGTATTCAAGTGGATCTGTAAAGTCAAGTACTAAATTAGGAAGATGAAGTCTAACCGGGAACAAATGCTTGTCAAAAATCAATCTACCAAAGATATAGATGACTAATAATCACATGCAGCAAAATGGGAAAGAAAAATATGTTTTCCAGAACTTTAGGGGAAGGCTAACTGACTAAATGGAACTCTCCCAAAAAGAGAAGCAGATACAATTAAAGACAGAGTGGGATGAGTCTCATGGTGGAAGAAATAAAGATAGCAAAGGATGAGATGTGGGGCCAAGGGTGGTAGTTAAGGCTAAGGCAATATTCCCATGAAGGGAAATCCAAACAAGGACCTCTGAAATAAAACCAAATAAAGTGTAAGTATTGGTCAACATATTATCATGTTCACTTTTTTTTTTTTTGTCTTTTTTTAGGGCCACACCTGTGGCATATGGAGGTTCCCAGGCTAGGGGTCCAATCGGAGCTGCAGCTGCCATCATACACTACAGCCACAGCAATGCAGGATCTGAACTATGTCTGTGTCCTCCACCATGGTTCATGGCAATGCTAGATCCTTGACCCACTGAGTGAGGCCAGGGATTGAACCTATATCCTCATGAATACTAGTTGGGATCATTACATCTGAGCCACAATGGGAACTCTGAATTTATCTGAATCTTTTTTTTTAACCTTTTTAAATGAATTTTATTACATTTATAGTTGTACAATGATCATCACAACCAAATTTTATAGTATTCCCACCCCAAACCCCCAGCCCATCCCCCCACCCACCAACCTGTCTCATTTGGAGACCATAAATTTTTCAAAGTCTGTGAGTCAGTATCTGTTCTGCAAAGAAGTTCATTCTGTCCTTTTTTTAGATTCCACATGTAAGTGATATAGCATATGATGTTGTATCTTGCTTCCTAACTTCACTTAGCATGATAATTTGTAGGTCCATCCATGTTCCTGCAAATACCGTTATTTCTTTCCTTTTAATGGCTGAGTAATATTCCATTGTGTATATGTACCCCATCTTCTTTATCCACTTATCTGTCGATGGACATTTAGGTTGTTTCCATGTCTTGGCTGTTGTATATAGTGCTACAATGAACACCGAAGTGCATGTATCTTTTTGAGTCACAGTTTTCTCTGGATAGATGCCCAGGAGTGGGATTGCTGGATCAAATGGTAGTTCTATTTTCAGTTTTCTGAGAAATCTCCATACTGTTTTCCACAGTGGTTGCACCAATCTACATTCCCACCAACAGTAAAATAGGGTTCCCTTTTCTCCATACCCTCTCCAGCATTTATTGTTTGTAGACTTTTTCATGATGGCCATTCTGGATGGTGTAAGGTGGTACCTCATAGAGGTTTCGATTTGTTATTTCTCTAATAATTAGTGATTATTAGATGAACATCTTTTCATGTGTTTTTTTGGCCTTCTCTATGCGAATTTATTTGAATCTTTAAAAGTGACAATTTCAAGGCTTTTGCCAGACTTTTCATACAAAAGAAAACAGACAAAATAGAAAATAGACAATTTGAAGCTACTTTTTTTTTTTCAAACAGGTCAGAAAAGGCATGATTTAGAAAGGGCAAGAAGAATGGAACAAATAGACAGAAACTGAAACAGCTCCGCATCGGAGTTCCTGTCGTGGCTCAGTGATTAATGAATCCGACTAGGAACCATGAGGATGCAAGTTCAATCTCTGGCCTTGCTCAGTGGGTTAAGGATCCAGCATTGCCATGAGCTATGGTGTAGGTCACAGATGCAGATCAGATCCCGCATTGCTGTGGCTCTGATGTAGGCCAGCGGCTACAGCTCTGATTAGACCCCTAGCCTGGGAACCTCCATATGCCATGGGAGTGGCCCTAGAAAAAGGCAAAAAGACAAAAAAAAAAAAAGAAAAAAAAATCTCTGCATTATGACTGTCCAGACCTAGACACTTTTGAAGGATAATTTCAAATTATATAATTTTTGAAATACTTTATTGACTATTAAATATATATCTGTACCTTAAAATAATTCTATGAAAATAATTTTCAAAATATAATTCTTTCTCTAAATTACAATGATATATATCCAAGTAGATGCAAATAAAACAGCATTGTACTGGTTAGTATAAACCTTTAGTATTTGATTATAGACATTACAATAAAAAAAGTGTGTAAATAACAGACATAAGGTTCTTAATTCAGTATTGATTGATTTACTTTACTTTCTTAACCATACATACCTCCAGGGTCTTGTCACTAGTATTTTTCCTAAAGTTGTTTTTTCAAAATGTTCTTATTATTTTTAATTTTAAAATTAAATTTCATATAGCACCCTCAACGTTGCATTTTATATAAATGAGTTTAAAACTGCCAATACCTCCAGCTGAACCTTCTCTGTAGACTATAATGTCTTTAATTGAGAAAGTCACTCCCTAAAGACACTGAGGTATCTGCTAAGCTCAGAGTAATTTCTTATAAATGGATGTTATTTTCAATGCTAATTCCTTCTCTTTTTAACATAAAGATATTTCAAAAAAATATTCTTATAAATACTGTTACTTTTGCTTCCACTTGGATACTTGTCTCAATAAGTAATCATCAAATATCTATTTATGATTTTTCTCTATGATTATTTTGTATACTTTACAGGTTTAGATATTGCAACTTCATAAACCTTTTCAATTTCGTGTCATTCTAGTAGAGAATAATAATTTTTCCAACTAATAAAAAAGTGTCATCAAAATACTCTTCCCATCTGTCAAGATATTCCAAGGTATAATTAAAAAACTTCTAAATGAAATATTTTATACCAGTGCTTCTCAAATTATAATGTAAATGCAAGTGCCCCAGGAATCATGGTAAAATGAAGAGTCTGATTCAGAAGATTCTGGTTCAGTGAGAGTCTGCATTTCTAACGAGTTCTCAGGCGATGCCAGTGTTGCCTGGGACCACAGTTTGAAGAACAACGTTGTAATCTAGGTTTTATTTGCTTATTTTCTCCTTTCTTTTCTAAGAGACCAATTTTTGCTGTCTTCTTGTTTGCAAACTTGCTAAATACTTCAAAAGCTGCAGGTTTTTGGCATGCATGTGTTAAATATTTCGAATAAAGATATGCAATTAATGTTTGAAAGAAATCCAATCAAAATTAGAGTTGTTTTAAAAAAAAAAAAAGAAGCAGCAGCTTAGGACTTCCCGTGGTAGTGCAGCAGAAACGAATCCTACTAGGAACCATAAGGTTAAGGGTCTGGAATTGCCCCGAGCTGTGGTGTAGGTCACAGACAGGGCTCCGATCTGATGTTGCTGTGGTTGTGGCGTAGACTGGCATCTGTAGCTCTAATTGGACCCCTAGCCTGGGAACCTCCATATGCCGTGGGTGTGGCCCTAAAAGCAAAAAAAGATAAAATAAAAATAAATTTTGAAAAGAAGCTTAATACCATCACCATCAGGAAACGTTTAGATTGTATTACAAAGTTGCTCATCACAAATCAAACATTTCTGACTGGTGCTGGATAACCAAGAGCAGTAAGAATGTACGGCCATGCTGAAGTGTTTGCTTTTTAGTTAATGCCATCTTTGTTATAAAAAAATATAATTTACTTATTCTACTTGGATATATGTGAGAATATTTGTTATTTTGATATCTACAGCTTCCATTTTGATTGGCAGAATGGCACGTTTTGTTTAGGTGTAATTATAAATTATGCGTGCACCACACCCAACTTCAAGTACATTCTGCTCCATGTCCTCTTATTTTGATAAGAACATTATTTTTACCACTGTACTCCACTGAAGTCTGTATTCATATTTTCTCCACAAAACAAATATTTTATATCAAATGTTGACATATTTAACTAAATTTATAATAGTATTCACAATACTGTCAGATGTTGTAACTTTAACAGAATGACTTTGATTCCATTAATTGGGACTTAAGAGTAAATGACTGTTAAATTTATCTAAGTTTATTTTCCACTTGAAGAATTTGTTTACACCAAGGGAAAAAAAGCTGGTATCATTTAAAGCTTTATAAATTTCTTCTGCTAATGAAACTATAATATTAACAGCAATTACTTTACATTTATTATCTCACAAGGAGAGTTGGGATCAATAATAAGAGAAATTAATTTGAAGCCATCATTTGAACTAAATGAAAAGTCAGTCTTCATAGGATGAAATAAGTGGACTTTCTGTAGCTTTATGTTTTCAATCATTGTCCGTGGGTTAGTATATTTTTAAAGTAACTATGAACTTTCTAAATATATGCTGATGCATCTTTAATATTTTATTTATTTAGCTTTTTTTTTTTTGTCTTTTTGCTTTTTCTAGGGCTGCTCCTGAGGCATATGGAGTTTCCCAGGCTAGGGGTCTAATCAGAGCTACAGCTGCCGGCCTGCGCCAGAGCCATAGCAACTCAGGATCCAAGCCTTGTCTGCGACCTGCACCACAGCTCACGGCAATGCCAGATCCTTAACCCACTGAGCAAGGCCAGAGACTGAACCCGCAACCTCGTGGTTACTAGTCGGATTCGTTAACCACTGAGCCATGATGGGAACTCCAATTTAGCATATTTCTGATTTCTGGTTTTTATGTAGTCATCAATATCAAGATAGCATAGTGGAAAAATAAATAAATAAATAAAAAGGAAAAAAGATAGCATAGTGAATAATAATTGCAATGAAATTTTATGAAAGTTTTACATTCATCAATATGTTCTTAAGAAACAAAAATTTATTTTTAATCTCTTACTAAGTACACACTTTTTTTTTTGCTTTAGCTCTTTGCAATAATGATATATATTACAAAGTAAAACAAAAAGTATAATGACTGAGTAGTATTCCATTGTGTATATATACCACATCTTCCTAATCCAATTATCTGTCAATGGACATTTGGGTTATTTCCACATCTTGCCTATTGTGAATAGAGCTGCAACGAATATGCGGGTGCATGTGTATTTTTTAAGGAAAGTTTTGTCCTGATATATGTCAAAGAATGGGATTGCTGGATCATATAGAATACTACTCAGCCATAAAAAAAGAACAAAATAATGCCATTTGCAGCAACATGGGTGGAACTAGAGACGCATACTGAGTGAAGTAAGTCAGAAAGAGAAAGACAAATACCATATTATATCACTCATATCTGGTATCTAATATACAGCACAAATGAAACTTTCCACAGAAAAGAAAATCATGGACTTGGAGAAAAGACTTGTGGTTGCCTGGGGGAGGGGGAGAGAGTGGGAGGGATTGGAAGCTTGGGGTTAATGGATGCAAACTATTGCTTTTGGAATGGATTAACAATGAGATCCTGCTGTGCAGCACTAAGAACTATGTCTAGATATTTATAACACAGCACAACAATGAGAGAAAAAATTATGTATACATGTATGTGTTAAGTGGGTTCCCTTGCTGTACAGTGGGGAAAAAACTTGTGTTGGGAGAAATAACAATGAAAAAAATAAAATTATAAAAAGCATAATGAAACAGTAAAATAAATTAATTGTTGTAGATAGAGTTACTCTAGAATAAATGACAAAAATCACTGTATCAACTGCACTCTAATAAATATTTCTCATACGTGTTTCCACATAAATCTAACCTATAATTTTCCAAGTTTCGCACTGTCTGTGACTGGTGCTTTGTGTATCTAGCTTCTCTAGCCAAGACCACAGCAATTTATCAAGTAGCCAGCAGAAACAGCAGCAATAAAGAGTTCTCCCTTTACTGCCTAAACGGTGTTAGCTGTCCCTAGTTTCTCCTACAAGACTACACCAACAAGCACTCTTAATGCTGCCATTCAGGCGTTCCCTGGTGGTCTAGTAGTTAGGGTTTTGGAGTTGTCACTGCAGTGGCTCAGGTTCTATCTCTGGCCCAGGAACTTCCACATGCAAAAAAAAAAAAAAAAAAAAAAAGCTATTATTCAAGGGAATAAGTTAGGGTGTTAGCTACCTTACATTTGGAAAGAGTCAAAAAAGAGAAATAGGTTATTAGCCCATTTTTCATATTTAACTATATATTAAAGAATTCTTTTTGCTGCACAATGCATCTCATATTTGACATGGCAGAAACTAGAAATAGAAATGAAATCAACCAAAGAAAGCATACTGGTTATTTAAAATGCAGCTATCAATAATGACACCATGCTCAAAAAATGAAAAATCTAGGACAAATGCTAAATAAAACTGGATACCATGATTATTGCCATAAACCAGGACTGCCTCAGGCAAAACATGAGGTACAGTCATTCTAATTATAATATGAAGTATTACCCCTGCTGTAAGAAAAACAATCTCTCAAGTTATTAGGGCAGTTAGGAAAATGTTTCTCTTGCCTTAAGGATTTAGATGGAATACAGTATCTTTGCTTATAGGACAAATTTGGCCTGCAGACATTTTGTTGATTTACACTGAGTTGTTTTTTATTTGAATTACTTTCAAAAATTAAATTGGAGATTTCACACGTAACATTGTGCTTTCTCAAGAAGAAAGAAAGTCCTGACAACTCTGTTTGAATTTCCACATACTAAAAATCAAATATAATATCACAAGGCCATGATGTCTTACAAACTTAGTAGCACTTAGCTTGTATCGTAAGTGAAGTTAATACAGTGGAGTTGTACCTAAGCCATACAAACATGCTACACCTGTAATTGAGCAACTCCTGAGGTCCTGATATCTGTGAATGACACCTTTAGAAGAAATACATAGGCTTAATTTGCTACAACTTCTACTCAATCAATCAATTTCCTTACCTGGCCATCTAAGCTACTGTGTTTGTTGCCGCTGGTTTCATCCTAGGGTTGTTTCTCTTTGAAAGGTGAACATTTCTCCCTGTTTGATTTTATAGGTAACTATTGGACACTCAAAATAATGAAGAAATGAATTTGCAATTCCCACTGTTGGAAAATACTCAAAGGGAATGTCCTTATACCGACCTGCACTGTTGTGTGGGTTCCAAGCAACAAAGTCCTCAGACCCCATTACTCTTTAACACATTATTCAATGGGATTGAAAAGAAATGAGCTGAGGGTTCTGTCCAGCTGATGATCTCAGAGGCATTTTCTAAATATTGTGTTAACAGAAAAGAAAATCATGGACATGGAGAACAGACTTGTGGTTACCAGAGGGGAGGGGCAGGGAGTGGGATGGACTGGAAATTTGGGATTAATAGATGAAAACTATTGCCTTTGGAGTGGATAAGCAATGACATCCTGCTGTGTAGCACTGGGAACTATATCTAGTCACTTATGATGAAGCATGATAATGTGAGAAAAAAGAACGTATACATGTATGTGTGACTAGGTCACCTTGCTGTACAGTAGAAAATTGACAGAACACTGTAAACCAGCTATAATGGACAAAATAAAAATAATTATAACAAAATAAAAAATAAAATTATCCTACAGGAATAAAAAAAATATATATTGTGTTAAAGCAAATAAGTAAAATTTTGGCATATGTCCTCCTTGTGGATAGAGAACAGCGTGGACAGCCTGCAGCAGAGCCAATGGAAGAAAGTGATGGTGCTAGAAAGAGGTGCGTATGAGAACAGTGATACAAAGTAAGGAACAGAAAACATTCCAAAGAAACCCCCCAACACACACTCAAAATCAATCCTTACCCCTCCAACGTTGAATTTCCTGGATGCTTTCCACTACTGGAACAGTTGTATTTCACACTGATTGTTTTTCCCCTATTATATTCTCATTTCCTTTAGTTACTCCAAACTTTTCATACAGTTGAAGGCTTGCATAGTAGTGTTTTGGACAAGAAGAAGAAGGGGGAGTTAAGGCTAATGTGACTTTCTGGAGCCCAAGCACACTACTGAAGGGGTTATGTGTGGGAGATCCCAGGGGTGTTCAGCAGGGATATATGAAGAACATGTGACCTTAAGGAGCAGAAATCCCATGAATAAGTCATGGCTCAGAAAGACCATGAAACTAAATTCACTAAGAGGAGGTGCAGAAATAGAATGAATAACAGAAATATATGTGTATACATAAACACATTCATATACACATACACAAACATGAATAAGAGATAGATACATAGATAGTGTTGCAAGTAATTCCTTTTGAAAGAAAGAACTGATTCAAAGATTTAGGGGTCCCTACTTTTTCCTTACAAAATTCCTGTAAACTAAAAAGTTGTGTCTTGCATCTTCCCAGTACCTATACAGTCAATAAGTGACATTGTGTGCTCAAGTTTTGACACCATAAGCATTATGCTAGTCATTCTTATTGCCAGCTTGAAAGTATACCCTTGTTTAAATGGCTAGAATGCATCTTGGCAGATAAGGTATATTGAATAATGTCAATACATAGCTTGTTAAAGCTGACAATGCATCCTCAGAAGGTGTCAAGCAGGAGCAGAACACAGCCTTCATCCTGACCCAGGTTGCTTAAAGCTGAAATGTGGTAAATTGGGCATGTCTGAAGTGGAGCTGTCAGGCTTGGAAGGTTTAATATTGACTCTTTCCCTACAGAGCTCAGGCTAATGCAACTAGGCACCTGCACTTCTCTCGGGTCACAAAGTACTTGAAAAATTACACTTATTAAGGCTGCTAAAAATGCCCTGTGAAGTAAGGGAGCAAGAGAAATTATTACATAATTTATCATTTCCTTCCACAAATGCCTGTAAGATTACCCAGGGTTTTTTTCCATTATTTTATTCCAAGAATGCAAATAAGTTTCCCTTTGAAGATTATTTTCCCAGTTTAGTGGTGATTGTCTTGAGCACCACGTTAAGAAGGAGTCTGAGGCCATTTCTAGGCTAAAACTAAAGAGTATCACAGTCCTGTCTGGTCAGAGAGGTGTGGGTTGAAAATACCAACACAAACCGCCAGGTGTGTAAACTAAACTCCTGAGTGTGGCACAGACCTGTCTCATCTCTTTCTGGGACCAAGTTCAGGGTAGTTAAGTTAAAATTCTGTAGATTTGTGTAGGCAAAGATTTATTGTTAAACTAAATCCACCTTCCTGTCTAATGATATTGCTACATGGAAGGGAAAATTCTTATGGTAACAGAGTGGATGAGTCAAGATTGTATTCTAACAGAAACCCAAGATTGTATTCAGAGTAGGGGAGAAATGAATTTTTTTTAATGAAGCATTAAGTCAAAGAAGACATAGGGAATGAATCTGAGGCAAAAGATTGATACTAGTGGTCAGGTAAAGAGCAGGAGCGTTCAAGGGTAAGAATCTGAAGAAATTCTATGAGACAAAGATGTACAGAAGAAGGTTCGAGCCCTTTACGCATGCCTGAAAAAAAAAATGAAGCTGAGAGCAAAGAGGAGGATGTTTGGGTGAAAAGCCAAGTTAGACCTTCCAAATGTCGTTAATTAATGACAACTAAAGACAGATTTAACCAACAGCTGTAGGGAAGAATCTAGTACCTAGTCTACCACACACTACAAAGATAGATGATAGATAGATAGGTAGGTAGGTAGGTAGATAGATGATAGATAGACAGACAGATAGATAGTAGAGATAGAGATGCTACACACTACAGATATTTAAGAATTTATGTAATTCGTAAGACATTAAATAAAATAGTTAACTGACGTTAAATATAAACTTCCAGTGACTCTTTTTCTTTGTTCAACCTTAAACATTGCTACTACAGGAATTTCGAAAGGCAAGTGAGTTGGAAACCAGGTGTTGTATGCTGAATAACATCCCTCTAAAGATGTCCATGTAGGAAATGGGTGAAGAAAATGTCCTGTAAGAGTTTTAAGGAAGAAGAAGACTCACATACGGATGTATGAGCAAAGAGTAGACTTAGCAAGCTGAGCACCATGGTACCAGAGGATGCTCCAAATGAGAGAGAGCAGTAGATGGAAGTTTCAAAGCAGAAAACTTTGCCATAAAGAGAGAGATGGGAGGATTGCGTCTAATTTTGAAAAAAAAAAAAAATGCAATGGCATTTCTGAAGTCTGCCTGGCAAGATACTTCCATCTAATAATGGTTTGTAACCAATTTCCCTTGTATTTCTTAGGCTTATGTTTCTCAACCTGGAGACTTTGCAACTCGCTTGTATACTTAGAAGAATTGTCTCACTTCCTTCTTTAGCAAGTAGTTTAGATGTCGGTTCTAGTTTTCAAGTGAAAGAAAAGACTTTTAGAAGTTCAGTTTGAAAGTACAGGGAGTAGTGGCTCCTTACCCCCTAAAAACTAGCCAAGCAGTGAATTGCACCTCCAAAAACGATGGATTGAGCCCTGGATCAAAGGGAAGGTGTCTGCATGTGTGTAATAAGAGAAGTTAGGGGTAAGAAGAGAACTGAGTTGGGAAACACTGAATTTCTTTTAGTGGGTTCTGTGTGTCTTTCTTGACAAATCCCACTCTGGGGCCAGGGATTAAACCCCCCAGAGTAGCTACCCAAGCCGCAGCAGTGACAATGCCATATCCTTAACCCACTGAACCACCAGGGAACTCCCAGTAAATCTTGTCTTGATTGGAGAGTCTTCATGGTTCTGGAAAACACCTATCTATATTAAGGCAAAATATTACTCCTGCAGTCAACCTAGCATGTGTGTACACACACACACACATACACACACACATTGAGACAGAAAACAAACATGTCTCTGCTATACCATGCAGCTTTGATGACATCTCTGGCTTTCTCTGTGCATACTCTCTAGATATAGTGAACCTGCCAACAGTGAGTGACTTGTTACATAATTCAAGTCCCAAATTCTGGAGGTTTCAGCTTGCTGGGATTAATACCAATGCGGTCAGTATACAGCAACACTTTTTCCAATCCAATGGTGTTTCAGAACTGTCACCCCATCTCTTTCCCATGAGAAAGGGTCCATGGGATAAAGGAAAGGGAGGCACTAAACAGCATTTCACAAATGTCAGTAACTCATGATAGCCTCTATTATGATGTGTACCAAAGTCATGCTCCATTAGTACAATTATTTACATAGCAGCATCCTTTAAATTGACTCACTGTGTTTACTTGGCCTCATCCTAAGCGAATAACAACCATGATAACAGATTTAAGAGATAAATAACACTTTAAATGCTCATTCAGATCTGTAACTGATGCAACCACAAAAAACTGTTCCCACATAACTTAAAATCATCTCTGTGCCTCATAAGTCACACTTTGGGAAGTTCAGATCTAAAAGAAATCCCAGCTGAGAGCTGCTAGACTTTCGGACTGAGCCCAAAATACCCTTGCTTGAGCTGGATGAAAAAGAAGGAGTGGAGAGTGCTCCTGCAGACTCTCCTCTCATCTAAATAGACCATCATTTCTCTTCACTTTTCTACATCCTATTACAAGCAGCGACCATTCAAATACTGGCAGCTGTTAGAAGAGACCTAAAAGGGAAAGAAATGGGAAGAAAAAAAAGAAAACCCATATCTGACAACAGAAATGGGATCTGCTTGGTTTTCTGCTGTTCCTGCATTTTGTAGGTTGAAAGGCTAATATCAAAATATTGTGGTTATAAAGACATCATAATTATAAGATCTTGAATCATGTTTGTCCTCTCTCCATGCCTTTGCCTTTGTCTTTCTTTTAATCTCCTTAATGTGCCATAATTATGTCTTCAGTGTGGGTCAATTATCTCTGAACTAAAAAAACAAATTACCATCATTACCTCTGATTATTCTTTCCTTTTCTTTGATCCTATTCTGTGCAGTAACCAAAATTTTGTGTTCATTCAGTCCTTCTCTTCCCTGGTTACCTTGTTGGCAGAGCTGAGCTAGAAAATCATTCCCCTGCCATTTCCAGTATTATTCTTTTTCTTCATCCCATTCTTCAAACATTTTTTGGCACCTGCCCATTATCAAAATATGTTCAAATGATCTTGTCATGAAGGGAACTCCTGGCTAACACTACCTTTTCAGTCACAGTGCCCCTTTCATCTTTTTCTTTCCAGCTTTAACTACATTTACAAATTGCAAACTAGTACACAAAGGCCCATTTAAATAGTCTTAATATCTTTAAATAACTACTGCATCATAGTTTCATAATCCTGAGATTAATGGGCCCCGAGACTTATGTGGCATGGAAAATTAACGAGTCTGGGTTGGAGAAATGATCCATGAATTATGAAGGACCTCTCTACTGTGGTTACAAAAACTAATGAAATTAGCATTTCCTTTGGTTGAAAAAGGAAGAAAGCAATAAAGGAATTGAGAGAAATGATCTTAAGAAATAAGACTTAAGAAATAATGCCTGAGGAGTTCCCATTGTACCTCAGCAATAACAAATCTGACTAGTAGCAATAAGGATTCAGGTTCAATCCCTGGCCTCACTCAGTGGGTTAAGGATCCAGCATTGCCATGAGCTGCAATGTAGGTTGCAGATGAGTCACAGATCTGGTGTTGCTGTGGCTGAGGAGTAGGCCATCAGCTACAGCTCAGATTTGACCCCTAGCCTGAGAATTTCCATATACCTCAGGTGCAGCCCTATAAAGAAAATAAAAGGAAAAAAAAAGAAAAAAAGAAAAACACCCATGAAAATGCTCAGCCTTAAAACAAGGTACAGGAGTTCCCACTGTGGCACAGTAGGTAAGAATCTGACTGCAGTGGCTAGGTATCTGCAGAGATGAGGGTTTGATCCCTGGCCCAGTGCAGTAGGTTGAAGGATATGGCATTGCCACAACTCTGATTCAATCCCTGGCCCAGGAACTTTCATATGTCATGGGTACGGCCTCAAGAAGAAAAATAATAATAATGTACAAATACAAGATGTTTGCTATGGACTGAATGTTTGTGGCCCCCTAAAGTTTATATGTTGAAACTTTAATCTTCAATGTGATGGTATTGGGATGTGGGGCCTTTAAAAGGTAATCAGTTCATGAGGGTGGAGCCCTCATGAACAGATTAGCATCCTTCTAAGAGACTGAGAGGGCTTGCTTCCTTTCTGTTCTCTGCCCTGTGAGGATTCAGTGAGAGGACTGTGGCCTGTAAATTAGGAAGAGGTTCCAAACCAAGAACCCAACAGCCTGTCACCCTGATCTCAGAATTCCAACCTCTAGAACTGTGAGAGGTAAATGTTTATTATTGAAGCCAAATGGCCTAAGATAATGCTTTTTTTTGCCGAACAAGCAGCATGTAGAAGTTCCCGAGCTAGGGATAGAACCTGCACCACACACCACAGCAGCGACTCACACTGCTGCAGTGACACCTGATCCTTAACCCACTGCACCACATGGGAACTGTGACAATGCTTTGTAATAATACATTTTACCTTTTCCTACTCCCTTTGAATGGCAGAGGGAGGAAGCCCTACTCTGAATTTCATCCTGTGACACTCATCTAGGTGTTCTCACCTTATCTTTTCCCATTTAAACTTTAAAACAACCCTGGGGGGGTTTATTAATATCCTGATTTGCTAGCTAAAGAAAATGAGGCCCCCCGAGGATTAATAACTTAACCCAATTTTGTGATTTTTATGTATTTACTCGCTCAACTATTGGGTGCTAGATGTTTTTCAAGAACAGAGATTGGCAAGCTAGAGCTCACAGGCCATTTCCTGCCCAATGCCTGTTTTTGCAAATAAAGTCTTGTTGGAGCATAGCCACATTCAGTCTATGGCTGCTTTCTCACTACAATGGCAAGATTAAATAGCAGCAACAAAAACCTCGTGGACTGCAGAGCAAATAAAATATTTACACCCTGGCCTTTTGTAGAAAGAATTTGAGAACAGTTATTCTAGAAGCTTGGGATACAGCAGTGGCAAAAATAGGAAAAAACAAAACAAAACCAAAAACACCCAACCCTGCTCTCATGATGCTTACATTCTAATGGGGGAAGAGAGTCGATACAACTTAATAAAAAAAGTCACATATTTAGTTAGAAAGTTAAGTATCATTGTAGAGAGTAATTAGGCTAAGGAGGATAGGGTGTGAGCAAGGGGAGGTGTTGCAGTTTTTGAAAAGGGGTTCTGGGCAGTTCTTATACCAAGTTAAGAGTAAGAAGCAGTTGACCTGGGGTTTTAGAGGCATTGTAAGAACTTTGGTTTTACTGAGTAAAATGGAAAACCACCAACATTATTTAAGTGGAGAAATGTGGTGACCTGATTTGGCTTTTAAAAGGCTCATTCCTGCTGTTTTTTTTGAAAATCAAGTGTAGTAGACATGATCAAATCAAGGAGATGAGTTAGGAGGTTTTGTAGGTGAGAGAGGATGTAGCATGGGTGATGCCCGTAGTAATGGAAATAACAAGAAATAATCAACTCCTTGGAATATTTTGACAGTAAAGAAACAGGATTTGCTGAAGGATTAGAGAGAGGAAAGGAGTCAAGGATGACCTTCCTTCCCCACCTCACAGTTTTTGAACTGAGCTGAAAGACCAGAGTTGCCATCACCTGAAGGCTAAAGCAGACTTGGGGCCCGCATTTATTTCCTGGGGCTACTGTAACAAAGCATCACAAAGTTGGTGGTTTAAAACAGTAAGAATTAGTCTCTCATCGTTCTAAAGGACAGAAGTCCAAAACGAAGGTGTCAGCAGGGCCATATTCCTGCCAAAGGCTCTAGGGGAGCATCGTTCCTTGTCTCTTCCGCTTCTCATGGCTCTAGGCCGTTTTTGACTTAGGGTTGTATGACCACAATCTCTACCTCTGTCTTCACTTGGCCTTCTCCTCTTCTGTGCATCTTCTCTTCTATCTCTTATATACCCACTTGTCATTAGATTTAGGACCTACATAGATAATCCAGAATGATCTCATCTTAAGATCCTTAACCTAATTGTATCTGCAAAGACCCTTTTTCCAAATAAAGTCATATTCACAGATGCCAGGCAGAAATACCTTATCTATCTATCTATAAGAAGAAGAAGAGAGTTCTATTTTTACATGTTAAATATGAAATGTGTCTGAATTTATCAAGTGGACATTTTGAGAAGACAGTTTCATACATGGGGCTGGAATTCAAGCACATGATGGTGGAAGCCAAGAGTTCAATCTCTCTTTCCTCTATCCATGTAGGCTCAGATGTCCCAGGGGTCTCCCCTATACAATGGAATAACTGGTAAAATGGCCCTTGACATAAAGTAATATGATGTGTCTACACCATCCCCACTGTTGATGACCTTGGGGGTAACACAAAAAGCCTTCTGCTTTTCTCTTTTAAAAAGTGGTGTGAATTTGACCAAGCAAGATGAGATTCTTGGGGGCAGAAGGGAAATGACATTGTTTGTTTTCCTTTGGGATGATATCAAGCTTACCCAAGTACAAAAGGAACTAATCAATTGTCATGGTTTGATTGTCCCTGGCTCTTGCCTTGTGAAACACTGCAAACATTTACAAGCTGAGGTTAATAATCCAACCAATAGTTTGGAACAGCAACTTTCTCCACTCTACAAAGAATAAATGGCTTTGCTAGCAGCATTTTCTAACCCATGGAGACAACTAGTTGAGAAGGAATTTGAGCATTAGACCACTTAATATTGACTCCACATAGATAGTCTGCTAAATCCAAAACCTCAAAGCTCAATGTATTAATGAATCTTGGAGTCTCTGGAGACCTCTTGCTGGTCAGAGAAAAGATCTATCAAGCACCCTCTCTTTAATTTAAAGTGAAAATTTACGTTCTCTGGGTCTCAGGTGTAATCATGTTAATTCATTGGGAAATATATAAGGGATTGCCAAAAGTAGGAATGATCCAATTATAGGTCTAAATGAGTTTGGGTTTCCTTGTTTTTGTCAGTCTGATTCATGAAGTACTTTCACTTTCAGACAATCGAAATTTATTTATATAGGTTTGGGACTTATTAATGTAGCTAAAAAGGCCCAGAGGTGGAATTATAGGTTTTTCTAAAAAACAGTGAAATTGGTATACTAAAAATCCAATTTAAACATTAACATTTGAGTCAAAGCTACTTTTAATAAGTAACAAGAAGAGAGATGCCTTAGGACAGGATAACCCCAGAGAATGTTGCTCAAATGTGACTTCTTCATCCTAAAGTTTTCTGGCTCCATTTTTTCAAAATCTGCCAGGACAGAAAATATCCCGATCTCATGGTTTGTTCAATGACATAAATGATTAAGTAGTTTCCCTAAGCTCCTATTAAGTAGGGACCTTTAGGAAAACATTTAGTAGCCTGGTTTATTTTCTCAATCTGGGCACCAAAGGTGCATTGAAATGATTCATCTTCCTTATTCTTCCAGGACAGAAATTAATATAATTAGGAAAGGACTCACACATTGGGTTCCTTCTCTCACAGAAAAAGGAAAAAGCAACATGCCCTGCTTCATAGTCACTACCCCTGTTCTAAGGGAGATAGTAATGTGAAGTTTTTAAAATAATGGTCCTTGTTTCAATCCCTGGCCTCGCTCATTGGGTTAAGGATCCGTGTTGCTGTGAGCTGAAGTGTAGGTTGCAGACACGGCTCAGATCTGGCATTGCTGTGGCTGTGGCATAGGCCGGCAGCTATAGCTCTGATTAGACCCCTAGCCCGGGAACTTCCATATGCCGTGGGTGTGGCCCTAAAAAGACAAAATAATAATAATAATAATAATAATTGACATTAGGCATATATTTGTATCTGCAATTTGCCTCTCCTGTCACTTCCTATGACTTCCTAAACCTCATATTTTTATATATAGAAAAGAGATTAAAATAGTCCCTGTTTCATAAGGTTTTCATGACCATTAAAAGTAAAGAATAGGAGATATATAAAAAATATAATAAAATGATAACATTTGTTTTAAAAAAGAAAATAGGGAGTTCCCGTCGTGGCGCAGTGGTTAACGAATCCGACTAGGAACCATGAGGTTGCGGGTTCGGTCCCTGCCCTTGCTCAGTGGGTTAACGATCCGGCGTTGCCGTGAGCTGTGGTGTAGGTTGCAGACCTGGCTCGGATCCCGCGTTGCTGTGGCTCTGGCGTAGGCCGGTGGCTACAGCTCCGATTGGACCCCTAGCCTGGGAACCTCCATGTGCCGCGGGAGTGGCCCAAGAAATAGCAAAAAGACAAAAAAAAAAGGAAAGAATAGAATACATTGTCTAACATAAGGTAAGCAGTATTTGTTGTAGCTATAATAATTATTATTATCTGAATACTCAAAGTAGGGTTATAGCGAAGAGCTAACAATTCTACATCTTTTTGTGTGAGCCAAATACCCTTTGATTAAACCTTAGACCCAATCATCCCAAATAAGAAACTTTTGGAGTTCCCATTTTGGCTCATTGGGTTAGTGTCCCCGAAGATGTGGTTTAGATCCCTGGCCTTGCTCAGTGGGTTAAGAGATCTGGCATTGCTACAGCTGTGGTGTAGGTCTCAGGTGCAACTTGCATCCTGCTTTACTGTGACTGTGGTAAAGGCAGGCAGCTGCAGCTCCAGAACTCCTAACCCTAACCTGGGAACTTCCATATGACGCAGGTGAGGACCTAAAAAATTAAATAAATAAATTTTAAAAAGAGAGAGTTTGATGAAAGGCCAACTCTGCTGAGAATGTGATGAGTACTTTGCTCTCCTATTAGTGAAAGTGGAGAAATTGTTCTTACTCATTTTTGTCATTTGGCTGAGGATCCAAAGGCCCTAGGGCTCCTGGCACAAAGAACTAGAAGCTATTATTGCAAACTTAAATTTTTTGATGAACCTAATAGCCAAAGGCAGATCAAGACCACATAGCATGAAACCTAAAATTAGGGCAATGAGGAAACCCAGACTGAGATAATATTCAAGCCTGAGACCTGTGGAATAAATAATAGAATGGGTCAGAATAAGTGAGGAACAAACCAAGCCAGCATAAATGCTGATTTGGGCCCTTTTAGGAAGAAAATATCTATCAGTGGTCATTGATCTTAAAGTTATTCCCGTTACTGGGAAGTCAGTGGCCAATTATATCTGATTTAAGATCCTACCTAGATAGGCAGTACTGTCAGATTCCATGCCTTGTTAATGTCTTACTCCATCATCCACTATAAAAGAATCTTAGTCTTCAAAAATGTGCTTACACTTCTACTCTTTGATACCAGAGTAGAATCTTAGCTCTCCATCTGGCTTAGCTAGCTTAGCCTCATATTTTGCTCTAAGGTGGAAGCCACCTTCCTCCACCTAAAGGAGCATTACCTACCTTACTGGAGTAACTTTACAGGAGTTAAAAGGAAGTCTTTTGAATTTTTTTTAATTATCTATAATTGATTAACAATGCTGTGTCAATTTCTGCTGTACAGCAAAGTGACCCAGTCACACATACATGTACATTGTTTTTCTTATATTATCTTCCATCATGTTCTATCACAAGAGATTAGATACAGTTCCCTGTGCTATACAGTAGGACCTCATTGCTTATCCATTCTAAATGTAACAGTTTGAAAAGTATGGAAGGCTTCATGAATTTGTGTGTCACCATTGTGCAGGGGCCATGCTAATCTTCTCTGTATTGTTCCACTTTTAGTATATGTGCTGCCAAAATTAAAAAGCAGCCTTTAAAGCTTATTGAAAAAGAAGTAAGAATTGTTTGCACAGACATGCATGAATGCCTGTGGATTGGTGAGGGGGTTTCAAAACGATCTCAAATCCTGAGAGTGAAGCTGGGGGAGATGACCTCCAAATAGCCACTTGGTAATAATAGGCAACTATCCTTTTGTTCCTTTAGCGAAAATCTAAATTCAAATTGAATATGAATTTTGTTAATTCATATTACTGGAATGCCTACTCTTGCCGAGTGTGGGGGCGGGAAGCAGAAATTAGGAGGTTGTAATAATCGAAATGAAAGACAATATCACTTTAGATAACATAGATAGTAAAGAAGTTCTTGAGAAGTGATTGGACTCAGGATATATTTTGAAGGTACCACTCAAAGAATTTTATGAGAGAGAGAGGGAACTCAGTTGACTCCAAGGTTTTGGCCCAGGTGACTGGGATGGAGCTGCCAATCACTAAAATAACCCTGTGGGAGGAGCAGATTGGGAGTTTAGAAATCAAGAGTCATGTTTAGCCATATTAAGTCTGAGATGACAACTTTACATCTAAGGGGGATGTGTTGAGTAGGCAGCTGGATGTATGAGAATGATTTCAGGAGAGGTATGTGGGCTGTAGATATAAATTTAGGGGTTGTCAGACTTTAGATGGCTTTTAAAACCCTGAAACTGGGAAAGATAACCTAAGGAGTGAGTGCAGAACCACAAAAAAGGGCTGAAGAATGGGCTTTAGGGAAATGAAGAAAAACAGAGGAGAGTGAGGAAGGGGGACAATTAAAATAGAAGGAAAACTAAGAGAGGTTAGCTCCTGGAAGCAAACAAAGAAAGTGTTTCAAGAAGAGAATGATCGGCACTTCCTAGCATTGCTGATAGACCTAATATGATGAGGAATAATAATCACCTACTGGATTTGATACCATGGTGATCATCAAGGACTTTGGCGATGCTCTTTCAGGGGAGGAGGGAACAAAACACCAATTAATGTGGGTTCAAAAGAGACTGAGAATGGAGGAAATTAAAAAAGCAAATACAGACATCCAGTTTTAAGGAATTTTTCTATAAAGGGGAGAAAACCCTGACAAAGGAATCAAAGGAAATGGCTAACTTCCTGAAACACGACTTGACTTAGGATTCCATTAGACTCCAAAGCAAAATCCAAGTTGACAACACTCTAAAGATCATATGTTCAGCTCCACTGGGATGGTGGCAGATGCCAGAGATAAGAGAGTGAGTCCTAGCCCTCAGAAAGGTCTTAGTCTAGCAGGATAAATATTTATGATGTCAGGGCCAGAAAAAAAAATGTAATTGCTTTTAATCCTTGAAACAATCGTACTGCTTCCTTATAGCAGATCCTAGGTATCATCATATTTAACGGTGGGAAATTTTTGAATATTAATAAGTCATTCTGAAGGTTCAAGATGTGTAACTATTTGCAGTGTTGCTGCGGAGAAGGCTGAACATGTATAAGTCAGTCTGTTGTGGTGAAAAGGACCATTTAGCTCCACTTCCTAGCGTCTGCCTGTCACTCAGCTTTGTGGTTATCAATCAACCGTCGTGTGAATGATAATATGTGTCAAAAGTCTCAGATAGGCTACTTGTGATTTTTTTCATACTTTACAGAAAAGAAAATATGTCGTTAAAATTGTCTGGTAGAGTAATAATTTATTAATGGAATATTTGCTATTATCTAAGGATTATGGCTGAAGGTCTAATGTTGAAAACAATAAAACATACTCATGGAGTATTTTTTCTCTCTGCATGGCTAACTATCTAAGTACCATCATGAATGACAAAAATGATTATCTGGACTAGGAAATTAGTGATGAATTGACTGATTCAGGATTCAGGAGAGACAAGTTGTAATAGATGCCATTCAACTTCAGATGACAACATACAAAATTTATAAATAAAAAAAATCTAGCCAAAATACTCATAATCGTACAAGTTACTATATTTATTTTCATAATCAGAACCACCTTGTTTGTGCCAAAAAACAGATTTTCATGATGTATATCACTTGGGTTATACAAAGAAAATTAAATCTAAACACAGACTTATAAGACAAGGTTTGTAAGAAAATAAAAAGTGTCCAAGCATACAGCAAAACACACAAAATTAAGAACATAAGAGTAAGTCAAGATGAATTTGGTGAGATTTAGAATTTAGAATCATTAAAGACCCTGAAATAGCTTGATCTGTGACAATTGTACACATGTTTAATCAGAGAATTACCGTAAATAAGATTAATCCATGCTGTATTAAAACATAAACAAACTAATGCAGTGACTATAAAATTTTCCATCATCTTCTTCTTCTGTCCATATTAGACTAGAAATTCCTATGTTTATTGAATAGAATGGATAGGAGAATTTTCATGCACATGAAGAAATATTTTTCTTTTCTCCCTACCCCCTTAGGAAGAGATTTGGAAGGGTGGTGTCTCCCTTCTACCACATCAAGAAAAAGAAAGCTTCAAGACTGGGTTCATATCAGAAAAGAAGTGAGGCTAATACTGGTTTAATGCTCTTTGAACAGGAAAAATTCATAGGCCTGCCCCATGCTGCTATGGGGCCAAAGTGAAGCTACAGAGAAAGATATTTAAAGAGGCTATATATATCTTCAGGAGTTTGTGGGCACAAATGAACACAAATAGTTCTTGCTGAGGAAGTCTAAGGGTGAGAAACTGGCTGGATCAGCCCTTGTCTGCACATTTAAGAAAGGGTTATTAGAATTTGGGCAAACTGCTCTTCAATGATTTGGAAGGATAAGGATTATGAGTGTTAGGGGACAAGAAACCATGTTTGAATTGTCTTGATGGGCTTCTGCCAAAAATGATGCCTTGCTGGAATGGGACAAGCAAGCAATAAGAAGTTGTAGGGGTTTCTGCTACAGGCAAAAGATGATTGGGAGTGTCAGGAGGTCCAACCAAAGAGTACATCCATACCAGGGGCCTGTGCATGAGAGATGTCCCCACAGGGGTCTGTGGAGCATCCATAGATACAGCCACAATGTTGAGATGCCTGCCATGAACCAGGGCATGTACAACCACAAAAGAAATACAAACAACTAAATGGACACACACACACACACAAAAAAAAAAAAAAAAAAAAAACACTTTCTCCTACCATCTATAACCCTCCTGTTGTCTGACCTCAAAGGAACCATAAAAAGGAAGAGATGTGAAAGTTCAAGAGAAATAGGGACAAAAGAGTTCGTGAAAATTTTTACCTCTATAGCCCTGGCCTTCTAAGATATTGCCTCTTTATAAGAGACAGTATTGCATATGAAGAGAGATGCAGATAAAAAGTTTCTGAGGGTGCAGATTAGATTACAAGTTGTTCACCTCTCACTGGAGTCCTCTTCTGTGGTTTTCATGGAAGTACTGAGAAACAAATGATAAAGGAATGCGACACTGTGTTCAACAGCCCATTCCCTTTATTAAATGCCATCTAATTGCAAAAGCAGAAGTTAACACAATTGGAGCAGTGAAGGAAAGCTTAGCCAATCTAAGCAGATTCTCATAACTCTAAATATTGATTTTAGATTACAAAGTCTTTGATAAATTGCACCTCACATCTAGTTTTATTGAGTATTTACAAAAAGGATATAGAGAAATGGGAAGTCAGTGACACCATCATACACCACCTTGAAGGGGTGACTATGTTGTCATTAACTGCCATAACAACATCTATTATTCTACAAATCCATCCACACCCAGATGGCTTATTTGTCTTCAGATTGTTGGTATTCAGTGTGGCCAAGCAATGAGACTAGCTCACCTTTTTTTTTTTTTTTTTTTTTTTTTTTTTTGTCTTTTTGCCATTTCTAGGGCGGCTCCTGCGGCATATGGAGGTTTCCAGGCTAGGGGTCTAATCGGAGCTGTAGCCACCGGCCTACGCCAGAGCCACAGCAACGCGGGATCTGAGCCATGTCTGTGACTTACACTACAGCTCACAGCAACGCCAGATCCATAACCCACTGAGCAAGGCCAGGGATCGAACACGCAACCTCATGGCTCCCAGTTGGATTCGTTAACCACTGCACCACGACGGGAACTTTTTTGAAACTTTAAACTTCCAGCTGGAGTTGTTTGTAATTTTCAGTTAATACTAATAGTGATTATTATTGTATATTCAACACCAGATCACATATTTATTCCTTAAGTACATGACATCCACAGACATCCATTCACCAAGCATTTGTTAAGGTTGTCATGATCTTTGTACAACTATAAATGTAATAAATTCATTGAGTAATATAAAAAAGAAATTAGTATAGAACCTAATTATACAATGCAATTCACAATTAATAAAACTATAAGAAAAACAATGTCGTTATTCTGAAGGAAAAGAAAAAAGAAAAAGAAATTCTGTTCTTCAATTCTGATAACAATCAGTGACTTTGTGGAGGACTCCCAGCCTAATCAGAGAGTCTAGCAAAGAAGTTGGAAGCATGATACATTGTGTTAGGTAGTATAAAAGATATATAAACCATACCTAACATGGACTGATTACTTCTCACGTATCTGTGAGGTAGTGACATCAAGTTGTCTGTCAAAAATCCATGTTCCTCTTCTATAGGGAAGAGTTACTGCTGGGAAGAGGCTGCCCAGGCAGGTACTACATTTCCTAGCCACAATCAGATATAAGAAGAACTATGTAGTCTGACCAATGGAATGTGGGCAGAAGAGATGTTTTTATGGTCTAGGCCTGGGCCCTGAATTACTGTGTGGAACAGAGCCCACCCTCACTCATTTATGGAGTAAAAAATAAACTTCTATGTTGTAAAGCAACTGAGAATTGGGGATTTGTCAGTTAAGCAGCTACTTTTGCCATTATTAATACACCCAGAGCTCTAGTTAAAAATGCCTGATGTCATTAATCCTTTAAATCAGACACAACTACTTTAGGAAATGGTGACTGTAATTATCCACATTCCAATCTGAGGAAAAAGAGCCCCAGAGAGGAAAAGCCATTTGTTCAAGGTCAGATAGGTAGTAAAGGCACTTTATCAGTGAGTGATAATAAAGAATACGATGGTCCTGACCTTGAAGAAGTTTCAGTCTCAGGGTACAGTTGCTATAGTTGTGAAAATTCCTAAATATAAAAAATCAAAAGTCTAAACAAGAAACATAAAATCTCATCAGCATATTTTCAGAAGGAGCCTCCGTAAGTAATTAGAAAATGCAATGATAATCCACTAATAAAAAGCTAAAATAATTTAAAAATACGTGGCTTGGAAAAAATAATTCAGAAGCAGTTAAATGATAGAAAATATATTTTTGAATTAACAGGATATAAATTTAAAACTATAATTTTAATGCTTTTGAAGAGTTTAAATTATAACTTCAAAAGTGTTTTAGAGTTAATTTTAAATTCAATTTTTTTTCCTATGAAAGTATTTTAAAATAAATGAACCAACTATTGAGTATTAAAATGTTTATGAATGTTATCTATAAAATTTTTATTTACAGATGCTTATCTGACTCATTCAAAGGGCAAATAATTTAAGGCAGCTTACAAAAATTGAATAATATAAAATTGGGTAATATAAAACCTTGAAATAAGTGGGATAGTTGATATGGAAAGGCAATGAAGGCAAAAAATAAGAAATCGAAGATAAGATTTATGTAAAAATTTATAGCAGCTAATACACTTTCACAAAAGGAGGTGCACATTTATATCTGATTTCCTGGGTCACAGAAGCACACTGTTATTGAGTTTTACTGAAGACAGGTAAGAAGGGTGATGACTGGAGGAGCAGGGATTACAACCCCTGAAGAAAGAAATTAGGTCCTATAGTAAGTGGAAAGGAAGGAAGGAAGAGAGAGAGAGAGAGAAAGAAAGAGAGAAAGAGAGAGAGAAAGAAAGGAAGAAAGGAAGAAAAAGAAAGAAAGAAAGGAAGAAAAAGAAAGAAAGAAAGAAAGAAAGAAAGAAAGAAAGAAAGAAAGAAAGAAAGAAAGAAAGAAAGAAAGAAAGAAAGAAAGAAAGAAAGGAAGGAAGGAAGGAAGAAAGGGAGGGAGGAAGGAAGGAAGGAAGAGGGAGGGAGGGAGGGAGAGAGAGAAAGGAAGGAAGGAAGAAAGAAAGGGAGGAAGGAGAAGGAAAGAAAGGAGGGAGGAAAGAAAGGAAGGAGGAAGGCAGGCAGGAAGGAAAGAAACAAAGAAGAAAAGAAATGGAAGAAAGGAAGGGAGGGAAGGAAGGAAAGAAGAAAAAAGAAGAAGGACAGATGGACGGAAAAGGAAGGAAGGAGAAGCAAAACAGTTAAAATCAGAATTTATGTAAAGTTAAGCATATAATAACAGTAAAACAATAAAAAAAGAATCACTGCTATCTTTAGATTATATTTTTTTAATGCAAAGAATGGCCTACTGGAGAATCAAGGTTTTCAGTTGTTATTATTGAATAAGAAATTTCTGTCCTACTCTACTCCTTTCTTGAAACTGTGATGTATTTATCAAGGGGCAGGGATATAAGGACACCTCAAAGTGCTGCTAATTAAACCATGTGTGGTCTTAGCCTCATTTGCGTACCTGCTTGGCCTGTAAGTCCAAGAGCTGGAAGGAAGTCGCCTAGCCATAGAAAACACTGGTAGAAACTTCAGATGAGAGCTGCATAGGAAGAGAAATCAAAGTCAGGCCAGCAGCTTCTGGTGAATATGGAGGTGTGCCTAATTAAAAGTGTATCTATTGACTTATTTTTAAATATTTTGCTCCCTGATGGCAGTTATTGTTATCACAATTATGATTATGATTATTTTATTATTGTTTTAATGGCTGACCCACGCATATGGCAGTTCCCATGCCATGGACTGAATCCCATCCTTTAACCCACTGTACCGGGCTGAGGAATTGAACTGGCACCTCTGCACTGATCCGAGCTGCTGCAATGGGATCCTTAACCCACTGTGCTGGGCAGAAACTTTGAGAATAATTTTTTAAAAACTATCTAAATAGAACCAAGAAAGAGACATTGCCCAATGGTGTTTACTACCTTTGGTTTAACCTATTCCTTCACTAAAAAAAATAGAATAAAACTTTATATTATTTTTTGGTTGTTTCTTACATATACTGTGTATAGATTAACTCTCTAATAAACTGCATATATTTCTCATCACATTCAGTAATTATTTGCTAATCTTTTTTGTGCTTTAAAATATTGAGTTAATTACTATTTAGATTTCATATACATATACACACACATAATATATATAATTGTTTCACAAAAACTTAAGATAATGTATATAACATAGACTCCAAATGACAAGATTCTGCTGACAAAACAGGCCATATCAAAAAATACCAAGACTTTGCAGAATTTTACCTTAATTATGTTTGTTCTTATCTAAGCTACAAAAGGAATTTGCAAAATTTAAAGAAACACTTCACTGGGAAAATACTACCCAGTATCAGAAGACCTAAGCTCAAATCCAAGACCTACCATTTATGAGCCTTACAATGTAGAACCTTTCGCTTGAACTTTAAATTTTAATTTCATTTATAAAAATAAATACCCCTCCCAAAATTGTTTATTTAAAAATTTTATTGATGACTAAATATGTATTAGTCTCTCTTTTTTTGGCCTTGCCCACACCATGCAAGAGTTTCTGGGCCAGAAATCAGCCCCTTGCCATAGCCATAACCAGAGCCACAGCAGTGATAACACCAGTTGCTTAACCCTCTGAGCCATGAGGAAACCCCCAATGGACATTTCAGCAAATAACAGAAACCTAGCAAATATAAGAAGAGTAAGGACTATGCCTCCAACTTCTAAACTGGTACTCCCTGTTTTTTAATATGTAAAACATTCTATGATCAAGAGAATTCATGATATAAAGAAAAATGCAGAATGCTAAGGCATGTACGAGGAAACAAACAAAAAAATTATAAGACAATTCTAATGTCTTAGTGAACCACAGACATTTGATCATTATCCTTGTGCCTAATTATAGACCAACCAAGTTTTTTTCTGTAAACCCTCCTCCTTAACCTTCCCCAGCAGCAGTTGCTGCATGGATTGCATGGGATCAACACTGGGAATAGGGGCACAAATCAGAATAATATACAGCAATTTCTATACTCTACAAATAGCAACAACACAGTCTTCAAATTACCCTAGAACACATTAAAAATCAGCACACACTAGAACAAGCTAAAAAATTTCAAAATATTTCAAAGCAAAAAAAAGACATTAAAGGAGTTCCCGTCGTGGCGCAGTGGTTAACGAATCCGACTAGGAACCATGAGGTTGCGGGTTCGGTCCCTTGCTCAGTGGCGTTAACGATCCGGTGTTGCAGTGAGCTGTGGTGTAGGTTGCAGATGGGGCTCGGATCCCGTGTTGCTGTGGCTCTGGCTCTGGCGTAGGCCGGTGGCTACAGCTCCGATTCAACCCCTAGCCTGGGAACCTCCATATGCCGCGGGAGCGGCCCAAGAAATAGCAACAACAACAACAAAAGACAAAAAAAGACCAAAAAAAAAAAAAAAAAAAAGACATTAAAAAGGTCTTATTAATAATGCAATAAATTTAAAATAAAAAATTTCCAGCCAACAAAATTGCCAGCCAAAAAAATCCACTCTATAAAAACAGAAAAGACTTTAAAAAATAATAATTGGGCAAGAGAAGAAACTAAAGTTGATTTGACAAGAAAATATATATAATAATAGCAACAGAAATAGTTTATTTCAAAACTTATGAGATATGGACTAATTTATTGTGATGAATTTTTATTTTATAATTAATTTTATCATTAAATGAGAAAAGTAAATTAAACATTCAGCACAGTAATTTATAAAAACTAATATTAAATTACACAAATGACAGGGCGAAAGCACTAATAAAGATATGATATAAAGAGAATATAAACCCCCAAAAGTAGTATAGGAAGGAATGTAACTGTCATGCAGAGGTATATTTTAAATAATTAGTTTATAATTCTGCATTTATATTTTTGAAAATTACTATTAATTCAGAATTTTCTAAGAAGACAAAAACTGAAATTTCCTCAAGAAGGATAAGAAAATTTAATAAAATAATTAATGAAAAAGGAATTAAGAAATATATTCAAAATCCAGTAATTCCAGTCCCAAAGATTGTTATAAATGATTATAAATTTGTAATTAGCAGAAAATCAAAATCTAATTAAAATATCATAGTAGCAATAAAAAAGATATAACTCTGAAATCCATTACACAAAGCTAGCACAATCTTGACAGAAAGATGTGAGATAACACAAAGAAAGCTGAAGTTTAGACTAATAATTCTCTGAGAACACAGACAGGAAAATTCTAAATAATAGTAAATTGAATCCATAAACATAATTAAAATATAATAAGATCAGGTTGGCTTTATTATATAATTCGAAAGAGCTTAATAGGAAAATCTGTTAATATAATTCATCATATCAGTAGGTCAAAATAGATAAATCATGTGATTATCTTGATACTGAAAAGATAATTGAAAAAACTTAATATCCATTCCTCATCATCTTAGTACGTTCTTCACATAAAGAATGAGACTTGCTTAAACTGATAATAAATATCATTCTTTTTTTTTTTCTTTTTCTTTTTTGGCTGCCCCCATGGCGTATGGAATTCCCAGGTCAAGGAATAGATCTGAGCTGCAGTTGCAACCTATGCCACAACTGCAGCAATGTCAGGTCCTTAATCCACTATGCCAGGCCAGGGATCAAACCTGCATCCCAGCAGTCCAGAGATCACCAATCCCATTGCACCACAGTGGGAACTCTATACATGTCATTCTTAATTGCAAAATTCTAAAGTCATTCTCTTTATAGTGGTGAGGTAATGTTGCATGTGATTATTTCTATTATTTGAGGCTACTGTTATTTAAATAAAAAATAAGATTTATTTATATGAAAAGTATGTAGACATGAGAAAGAACTGGGTATAAGTATTGTTTTCAATATTATTATCTACCTAGAAAAGTGTAAAAGAATCCAAAACCTATTCAGACTAAAAGGAGCATTCTTAAGCTTGTCAATTATAAAATAAATATATTTAAATACTCCTTTTATAAATGAGAACCAATTAGAAAAAAAATTGTTTACAACAGCAACATAAAAATATAAAGTGCCTAAGAATTAACTAAAGACTAGAGACATGTAGATCAAATATGGCTAAAGCTGGAGATCTTCCCTGTAAGATATAAATGAAATCCGAATATTTGGAGACACTACGATCCCTATGAATAGAAAGGCTAAATAGTGGAAGATGTCAGTTCTCTTCCTCCCTCCCTCCCTGTCATCAATTGTATGGCAATATTAATTAAAATTCCAGTGCTATTTGGAGAGAGAATTTACAATTACTTTAAAGTACATCAGGAAGAATAAAGGATCACACTGTTTTAAATCTTCCTGGGATAACAATGCCTAGTGATCATCATAATTGTCTCTTTTCTCCTTTTAGGTTTTTAGGAAGATTACACTTCCCTGTCCCCTGCAGTTAAGCTAAGCCATGTGACTGATCCTGGCCAATGGGTTGTGGCAGAAGATAATTTGTGTCACTTTCAGACGTAAGAACTTAATTGGCAGTGTAAGACCTCCCAGCTCTCTTTCCCGGTACATGACTGTGGAGGAGGATTTGTGCTGAAAAGTCGGAGTGGCCTAGATTGTTGAGTGTTTGCATGAAGGATGGATTTCCTGAAGAGACATCTGAAACCACAATAGATTTTGAGTGAAAGAGATAAACTTTTGTTGCATGAAGCCACTGAGATTTGGAGATTATTAGCACAGCATAACCCAGCCTATGCTAACTGATAAACTTCTGTGAAGGAAAAGTAGAACTGCTATAAAGAAATAGAATAGATATACCTAAGCTGACATGGGATCATAAAAATGAGGCAAGGATTAATAAATAGCACTTTACAAAGAAAAAACATAAATGGCCAACGAACATATGAAAAATACTATATTTCACTACCAACTGAGAAAAATGTAGATTTAAAAAGTGATACTATTTCACACACTTATTTAACTGGATGAAATTAATAAGGTTCATGAAATTAACTTTTGGAAACAATGTGGGAAAATTCAAATATACTGCTTGTACATTTATACAATCCGTTTTATTTTGCTGCAGCTGATAAAAATGAAAATTAATAGAATACTAACCCTAACTCAAATTCCACTTTAAGCTCTCTGAAGATTCTTTTACATGTTCAGGAGATATATATACATATATGTTCATTGCAATATTATTGCTAATAGCAGTAATAAAGAAGGAACCGTCTATTCCTCAGAAGTAGTCTAAAAGTAATATGACTTAGTCCTTAAAAGGATCTAAATGTACATATGCCATTTCAATAAAAGTCACAAATTTAAGGTCGAGTGGAAAAGAAGTACACAAAAGTGCATGCAATACGCAGACACACATACACACACACACACACACAGACTCATGCAAAGAATCCACCTTCCTATTTTTAAAGACAAAGCTGAGAACTAATGCACACAGATCTGTTACTGTGGCAACAGCAACCCCACGTGGTTTGTTTGACCTCAACAAATAATAGAAAATCCTTGAAATTTCTTCTTCATCATCTTCATTGAAAACTTTTCCTGAGCACTGATGAATCATAAACAGCACTATTTGATTGCTATAGGGTTACAGAGTATGGAAAAAGCAATTTATTTTTGTTCTTTCAAGGTTATGATTTAAATAAAAATGTCAAGAATAGCTGAGAGATAATGATGAGCCTGATTTATGCCAATAAATCAAATAAGTGAACAAATTCCTAAGAAGAAAGAAATAGTGGCATATAGATTAAGACATTATAGACATAGATATTAGCTATATATTCAGAAAGATTTGTGGATATGTACACAAATGTAGATGTATATATATGCACGGATACGTATTTCTGGTTTTTGTAAATATAATATTTGGAAAAATTGATCTTCACACTCTCCTCAAAAAAACAAACAAAAAGTGCATGAACAGGGAGGTCCTGTTGTGGTGCAGTGGAAATGAATCTGACTAGCATCCATGAGGATGCGGGTTCAATCCCTGTCTTTGCTCAGTGGTTCGGGGATCTGGTGTCGCTGTGAGCTGTGGTGTATGTCACAGACATGGCTCGGATCATGTACTGCTATGGCTGTGGCATAGGCTGGCAGCTGTAGCTCCAATTCGACCCTTGGCCTGGGAACTTCCATATATTGCACATGCAGCCCTAAAAAAGCAAAAAAAAAAAAAAAAAAAAAAAAAAAGTTTGATCTGTACCATCTTCTTACTTTTTCTGTAAATCTAAGCCTGTATTAAAAATAAAAACAAATATGGTTTGGTTAAAGAAAAAATATTAAAAGTACAGGTGATCCATAATGATGACAAATATTATAAGGCAAAACACAAACTACTACAAATTGGAAATTACTACAAGTTCTGTATTTGAAAGTTTTATCTGCCTATCATGTTGCCTTCATTTGTCACTGTGGTCAAAATCTGTAATTTCATCTTCTAAGGTAAATCTATATACTATTTCTTATTGCTGCACAGCAGACAGGATTATCTGTTATTTTTCTTCCAGAAGCCTCACAATTATGCTTATATTTCAGATAGAAGCAAGTCAGGAGACAGAAACCACCCCATTAATTTAACAAGAAAATTTATTATTTTTTATTTATTTTTTTTTGTCTTTTTAGGGCCGCACCCAGGACATATGCAGGTTCCCAGGTTAGGAGTCCAATCGGAGCTACAACTGCCAGCCTATGCAATAGCCACAGCAACGCAGAATCTGAGCTGCATCTACGACCTACACCACAGCTCACAGCAAAGCCGGATCCTTAACCCGCTGAGCAAGTCCAGGATGAAACCCATATCCTCATGAATACTAGTCGGGTTCGTTAACCGCTGAGCCACAATGGGAAAGCCTCAACAAGAAAAATTTAATGTGAAGAATTATTCATGAGTAAAGAACGGTTAACACTAAAAGCAAGTAAGCGAGGATTCTAAAGCATAGTAGCAATTGAAGAAGTAACTGCAGAAAGAAGCACACTTCCTAGGACTGAGGGAAAACAAACAAGGAATTTAAAAACTTCTGGGAGCACGTTCTACAAGCTGAAATTCATATCTCTAAGGGAAGGTATGGCTGTTACAGGAACACACAGCCCAATAATGGAAAATCAGCCTGGCAAAGGGCAGCCACTACAGCTAGATCGCAGGGGTAGCCTGCTGTGATTGGAGGAAATAACTTGCTGAAGAGTAAAGGCTGCAACCAAACAATGAGGGCTACACAGGTGAGTATGTCTCCCACTATCACCCACATAGACACACAGAGATCACACACACACACACATACACACACACACACACCCCAACATGGTGGCTGCCAGAGCACACAGGAAAAAGGAAAAGAAATCCCTTCTTCCTGCTCGTGCCCTGCAGAATCATTCTAGCACACTTTACTGTCAAAGACTAACACTGTGCCAGTTGGAAAGAAGAAATGTCTACAGGGCTCAGCTCCAGTATCACAAAGCACAGCGAAGAAGAGTATATTTCAGGCTGAGAGGCAATAAATTTGTAACTGATACAGCCAGTTTAAAGATATGATTCATGAGAACATGCTTCCAAAAAAAATCAGAATGCACTGTGAGAGAATTCTTCATGTGCAATGAAATCTAGCTGAAGGCTTTTAAGTCTGAATGAGTTTCTTCAAAATGAGGGGGGAAAAAAAGCATTTGTATGTAATCTTCTATTTTCAAATATGTACTCCTTGTCAAAGTCTTACAGAAAGCAGAAAACCTATAAGCAATTTTTTAAATGATTTAATTCATAAGACTTAGAAATGCTCTTGTGGAAAAATACTATAAAAATCAAAAGATTAAAGAGGCTTGGGGAAATACAAACTATTTGCAATACATATGAAAGACAAAGTATAATTATCATTAATTTACAAAGAGCTCCTTCAAACTGATTAGAAGAGGATAAATAAACCCATAAAAATGAGCAAAGGTGGAGTTCCCTTGTAACAGAGCAAGTTAAGAATCCAGCATTGTCACTGCAGTGGCTCCAGTTGCTGCTATGACTTGGGTTTGATCCCTGGCCCTGGAACGTCCACGTTCCTTGGCTGCAATCAAAAAATTAAATTGAGCAAAATTATCTGAAGAGGTAATCATAGAAAATGAAATACAAAAGGCCAACATGAAAATACTCTCAAACAGAATAATTGACAAAACACAAAGTAAATACAAATTTTTAAAAGGTAAAAATTTTCCCTCCAATGAAAATTTTTTAACAGCATCTTATTAAACAAGGTAGTAAGAAAACAAGTCTACTCGTGCATTGATGAAAGCTTCAAACAATTTTTGAATAGCATCAGGAAGTATGGATTAAAATTTATAATGTAGACATACTTTAACCAAGCAATTCTACCTTTGGGAAACGATTTTAAAAATAAAAGTAAAATATAGACACACAAATGTTTATGAAAGCATTTTATTAGCAAAAAAAACCTGGGAAAATTGGGACATTTCTCAGTATGAAAAAGGTTGAGAAAATGATGGCACATTCTTAATATGGGATAGGCATCATTTTAAAAACTCAGCTATATTTTTGAGTATTGACCATATTCATGAAATAGAAGTGAAAAAATTTTCACATGTTGTGAACACATGTTGTGATCCTGTTTTTATAATGAAATTATATATGTATGCCATCAACATAATCTTGCAAGCAAATAAAATATATAGAATGATAATTATGTTTATAACAGTGGATACATTGAAGAGGGCAGAATTGGAGCTTGAGAAAAGGCCACTATTAATTTTAACCTAAGTATTTCCATAATGCTTAAGTTATTACATCAGGCATGTATTATTTGTATTTTTTTTTCATCTTTTCCATGTTGGTTTATTATAGGGTGTCGAATATAGTTCCCTGTGCAATATAGTAGGACCTTATTGTTTATCCATTCTATACATAATAGTTTCCATCTATTACTTTAAGTGTTCTACTTAAATGACTAATATTTAGATATATACACTTGCTTGAAAGCTGGTTTATGAACCTCTAGTCCCCTTTTTACTTATGGCTAAGGGAAATTGAAAGTATTTAATCTGAAAAATAAAAATTTTAAAAATTAGAATCAGTGATGTGTGATGTGTAAGGTTGCTTCTTTTCCAGTATTATATAAGGTGTGTGGGAGGTATGTTGTCAGATGGAAGGGAGGAGTTTGTCTGCCTTAGGGAGGAAGAGAAGTGGGCTGTGGACAGGTTTGAAGGATGGATACAGCTGAGCAAAGCTGAAGGACGGTCTTCTAAGCAGAAGTGGAGTAGGCAGTGAATTCTATTTTCATGGTCTTCATTCACAAGAAATAGTACCATTAAGAAAGAAAAGAATGCAAACAACCTTCACCCTTCAGAGTATAGCAGAAGGATCAGAGGATGCCATCTGCTTCATGCATTGTCACAGGAAGTTAGTTTCCTAAGGTAAAAGTAAGTTCGTATTTCTACTTCAAACTATCCACTGGAACACCAGAGGTAATTCTAGAAATAACCGATCAAGGTAGCTAAACACAGGGTAAGTAAAGCCTAAGTTATAAACAGCTACGGTAGAGTCAGCCTAAAGAGGAGAGGACCCTTCTGGACATCCTACAAGCAATCAAGAAAGAATGGATACGTGTAAAACTGATTCACTTTGCTGTGCACCTGAAACAACACAACAGCATGGGTCAGCTATACTCCCACACTCCAATAAATGTCTTTAAAAAGACCTAAAAGCAAATATGATATATATAATTGATTGGTTACAACAAAAGCAAATATAAATATATATAATTGACTAGTGACAACAATGTCTAAGACAGAAACATTCCTTTGGAAATAACAATATCGATGTCCAATCTTTTGGGTTAGAACATGATGGAAGATAGTATGAAGGAAAAAAAAGAATATACATATATGTATGACTGGGTCAGTTTTCAGTACAACAGAAATTGAAGGAACATTATAAATCAACTATACTTTAATAAATTTTTAAAAAAATAAACTACACTCATATGTTTTTTCCATTCTAAAAAGTAAATAATTTGAGGAGAATATAATAAAATGATAACATTTGTTTTAAAAAGAAAATAGGAGTTCCCGTCGTGGCGCAGTGGTTAACGAATTCAACTAGGAACCATGAGGTTGTGGGTTCGGTCCCTGCCCTTGCTCAGTGGGTTAACTATCCGGCGTTGCTGTGAGCTGTGGTATAGGTTGCAGACAGGGCTCGGATCCAGCATTGCTGTGGCTCTGACGTAGGCTGGCAGCTACAGCTCCGATTGGACCCCTAGCCTGGGAACCTCCATGTGCCGCGGGAGCAGCCCTAGAAATAGCAAAAAGACAAAAAATAATAATAATAAATAAAGAAAAAAGAAAATAGCAGTATTGGGGGTATGTGCACTGAAGGCTAACTCATTGATTAATCACTTTGTAGTCAATAAACTAATTTCATCAAATAATCATAATAATTTAAATACATGTTAATACACATCCATGTTAGAAATGAGAAGCTTAGTGAGGGAATTGACTTGCTATTTTTGCAATGTTAATAAGTGGAAAAGCCAAAAACCAAACCCAGTTCAGATATCAACATATGACCTTTATATTACAGTGTCTCCCAAACTGGCTTACTTAACAGAAGGATGTTAGTGAACTGTATGTTTCAGATTCAACATACAGATAGCCTGCCAGCTATGTATCTAGAAGAATCCCACTTGCTATGGAAAATATGGGAGAAAAAAAAATAGGTGATGTGGAGGTTGCTTTTAGGAAGTTTAGTGTGTTTGGGGAACTTTAACTCGTATAGATGGCTGGCTTTCAGCAGTGTAGCATCCAAAGGCCTACCAGATCCAGCCAACTAATGAAAATGATAACAAGTAAGGCCAGTAGGGCCTGTGCAATTAATATGGCCCAGAGTAAATTAAAATAGGCTTTTAAAAGATTGATACCTATTTAAATAAGGGATAGTTATCCCCATTGCTTCTCCATTTAATAGCTCAGTTTGTTCTTTTCTTAAACTTGACAGGAATGAATGATGCTTCATAGCAGATTACCTCAAATTTAACGCCATGTTTTACCTTTAAGGCATATTGTGAAATTATTGACTCTAATCTAATCAAGAACTGGTAATGTTCATCATAATATATTTGGCTATGTTCTGTTCAGTGCCTTTTTCAACAGTCTCTCTAGTGCACTTTGCCGTCATTTCTGAAGGAACATGATACCAGCCAGAAATCGGGTACCTCGACAGCTTTTAATCACACATAACCTTTACAGGCAACATCTCAACTGTATTCAACTTTCTCCTGGGGCATTACGTGGATGACTTATATGGATGACATTCTCTTCCAAAATGACTCATTTAATACACTCATTAGTACATACAAGTACTCGCAAAAGAGCTCAAAAAACAGGGGAAGAGCCATTGCCCCAAACATAGTTCAAGGCTTCTATTAAAGTCCTGAAAATTACCTGGTAAACCAAAGGCCCTCCGTCCCTGACACTGTCAGAAACCAGCTATTGCCAATATTTTTTAGGCTTTAGGGGATGGAGGTTTCTAGAAGCAACATTCAAATTTTACTGAAGGTCATTTATGCCATTACTTGCAAATCTTCCCACTTTGAATGGTGCGCTCTCTAACAAAAGTATCTAGAATCTACCCAAATTACAGAATAGTAGGCATTCTCCTTAGGAATTTCCACAGATGCTTTCATTCCAGAGATGTTAGCAACTCCTTTTCATGTGTCCTAGAGTCTCTAGACCACCTATGATGGCTCTAAGTTGCACTTAGGCTTCTCATGCAAGAAACTGCCCTCCTCCCTGGTCCCAAGCCATGTGCCATTAGGTGGTAATTGCTGGCCACATACTAGGTTCTCTTAGAAACAGAGGATCCTGAGCCTGTTACCCTCCACATGCACCTTCTCCTCATGCCTAGAGTCACGGAAGTAGCACATGAAAACTTGGCATGGCCACTGCAGCCTCCCTGCTACAGGATGAACCCAAATCTGGGCCCTCTGGTGTACTGCAGCAAGCAGAAGGGAGTGGCCTCACACCTCTAGACTCCCTTGCTATGAGGCTGAAGGAAGTCACCCTTCTCCCAGATTCCTTGGCAACTTGGGAAACCCCTTGAGATCTGCAGATGGAATTCACGTACTTCAGAACAGCAGTCCATTCATCATGCAAGATAGAGTGTTTCCTCTCTTAATCAGGTCATCCCTGAGGGGACTTAATCTCAGCAAAATTTTGCAGTACTTTAGGAAATCATCTGAGCATTGGATGCTCTGACCAAAACATGCATCCACACATTTTTACAGAATCTTAGGCAACTGCCAATGGCCAGTATGTCCCCCTCCAAGGACTTTCTTAATTATGGAGCCGTTTGACTTTGTCTCTTAGCTCACTGACACTCTATTTTTTGTTTATTCTTTTTCCTCTGTTGCATTCTGTTCTAGATATGTTTTCAAGTTTATAATCTGTTCTTCTGCTCCATCTAATCTTCCCTAAAGCCCACACAGTGTGTATTTCATCTCAGACATTTTTATTTTTCATCTTCTTAAATCTAAAAACCCATACATTTATGTTAAATCTCTCTCATAGATAGAAAGATAGGTAGATAGATAGATAGACAGATAGATAGATAATGTATTTAATTATAACACTTTGATTAAACACAATGAAACCTAAACAAAAAACACTGATGCTCGATGTACTAATTTATCTCAACAACTGGGAACAAAACAGAGTTTAAAATCAGAAAAAGAAGGGGTTCAAAGTCCAGCTTCAATCCTAATAGCTGTGTGAATCTTGATTAAGCATTTCGAATACTCAACTAAGTTTATATTTTAACTTAGCTTTTAACTGAGAAATTGTGGAAGAGTGTCTGAGACTGCATTGATCATAGTGAGATTTTTTTAAGTGATGCATGACAACTCAATACAGCTGAAGTCCCCAGAACCTAAGCAAAGTTGAAGTTCTGCTCAGTTGCTGAGCACAGCCTCCAGCAGCCCTATCCAAAGTTTGAGCAGAGCCACTGGCCCAGCACAACCAGGGAGCCTGGACAGTGACCCTGGGAAGCCTCAGAACCCAGCCTACAGTACCACAGGGCTACTGAAAACAATCTGTGCCTTGCCCAGACAGGGAGTGCTGCCAGTGACCCTGACCAATTATGGCACAGCCTACAGCCCCACCCAACAAAAGATCCTGGCCAGTGACCTCACCTAACAGCAGGGCACAGCCAGCAGCCTACCTGCTCATAGAGCACAGCCTAAGTCCCTTTCCAACCATGAAGACTTACCTGAAGCCCCACCTGAGCACAGAGGCCGGTCAGCAGCACCAGGCAGTCTGGGAGCATAGCCCAAAACCCCACTTAGCCAAAAGTGATCGTGGAGCCCGGCCTGCAGCTCTGCCAAGGAACACAGCACAGCCAGAGATGATCCTCTCAAACTCTTCCAAAAAGTTGAGAGAAGTGGGGGAAAATACTTGCTAATTATATATCTCATAATGGGTTAATATCCAAAATACACAAAGAACTCAAATAACTTGATAGCAAAAAAAAAAAAAAAAAAGGCACTAATTTTAAAGTGGATAAAGGACCTAAATAGACATTATTCCAAAGAGGATATACAAATGAGCAAAAAATATACAACCACACAAATCACTAGAGAAATAGTAATGAAAACCACAACAACACCTCACACCTGTTAGAATGGCTCTTCTCCAAAAGACAAAAAAATTCTGGCAACTGTTGGTGGAATATATATTGGCACAGACACTATGGAAACAATATGAATGTCCTCAAGATATTAAAAATAGAATTGCTGGAGTTCCTGCCGTGGCGCAGTGGTTAACGAATCCGACTAAGAACCATGAGGTTGCAGGTTCGATCCCTGCCCTTGCTCAGTGGGTTACCAATCTGGCATGGCCGTGAGCTGTGGTGTAGGTCGCAGACGCGGCTCGGATCCCATGTTGCTGTGGCTCTGGCGTAGGCCAGCAGCTACAGTTCTGATTCGACCCCTAGCCTGGGAACCTCCATATGCTGTGGGAGCGGCCCAAGTAATGGCAAAAAGACAAAACAAACAAACAAACAAAAATAGAATTGCTGTATGATTCAGCAATTCTACTTTGGGGTATATATATCTGAAGGAAATGAAATCACTATCTCAAAGAGATATCTGTACCCTCATTTTCATTACAGTATTATTTATAATAATCAAGACATGGAAACAAACTTAGTGCCCATGGATGGATCAATGGATAAAGAAAATGTGGTATATATTATATAAAATGGAATATCAATCAGCCACAGAAAGAATAAAATCCTGCCACTGTTATAACATACATGAACCCTAAAGGCATTAATCTGAGTAGAACAAGTCAGACAGAGAAAGACAAGTACTGTGCGATCTCACTTATACACGGAATCAACAATAAAAAAAAAAAAAACCTCCTAAATACAGGGAGAGTGCAAAGAGGTACCCATCAGACTACCTTTGGAAAGTATTTCAGTATGGACCAAGACATATGTTAAATTACATGACCGCCTCTCAGACCAATGCTTTAAGCTAAGCCTTTTTCACAGAGAATGGACTTTTTCAGTTGGCTGCCTCAGTGCTGGGTCCTACAGTGGGTGAACCCACGGAAGCTCTTTAAGGACTATTTGGCAGTTTTCCAGAGCTTTGCTGGCTTCAAATCTACAAGTTTTGGGGGCTCATTTCTCAGGTGCAAACCTTAAAAGCTAGGGTCCCAGATGTGGGGTGAAAACCCCTTACTCCTTAAATAGAAGCTGGGGATTTTGAGCTCCCTCCCAGTTGTAGGTCACCATGCCAGGTATGGGGCTTCTGGCCATGTTGTTTCAGCCTCTCCTACCCTCTTGAATGCAGGTCTTTTCTTGTTCACCCAATGTGTAGAAGCTGCTCGCCTAGTTTGGGGTTTTATTCAGAGGAAATTATTCCATGCGTAGATGTAGATTTGGTGTAACTGTGGAAGGAAGTGAATGTGGGATCTTCATGGCCATCTTGAACTTGAACTGTTATTTCATAATTAGTGTAGTGGCTAAATGCCTAGCTCTGGTCAAATTTCTGGTTCTAGGAAAGATTTCCTGGAATGTACCATGGGTTGACTCACTCTATTCACACTTCTTGTTTCAGGGTATCAAGCATTAATTCTTGATTTATATGTTCGGTCAACATATGTTCTTTAAGGACTGAATGTGAAACAGCAGGGCTCTTTTTAAAGATTACTTCCCTTTGAAACATGGGGGGGGGATAAATTAGGGGGGTGAGATTGATATACGCACACACTACTATATATAAAATAGACAGGTAATAAGGACCTACTCCATAACACAGGGAAATTTACTCAATAATGTGTAATAGCCTAGATGGGAAAAGAATCTGAAAATGAATGGATAGATGTATATGTAAAACTGATTTACTTTGCTGAACACCTGAAGCTAATACAACTTTCTAAGTCTATTATACTCCAATATTTTTTTTAAAGGGATAACTTCCCTTTGAAGGGTAAAAGTTTTCTATATACTTAGGTCACTGTGCTAGGAAATGGAAGGAAATAGGTTAGTTTTTATTCCCCCCCTTCTTCTCTTTTGCTTCTCTTATTGTGTATTTATTTGTGATATTTTGGGAGAGGAATCACTTTCTTACAGGATATTAAACTGAATATGGATTTTCCATTTTATAGTGTACTGATACTTTCAGTGTAGCTTCATAAAACTTTCCCCAAGCAACATTTTAAGGAGGCAACTGTTACATTTCACTTCATAAACAGTATCAGTGGAGTACACATAATCTTCCACTAGGCCTTGAGAGAAACTCAAAAACACCAAATTAATTTTGTCTGTCTTCAAGGAACTTATAATCTATTTTTCCATTTCATAAATTCAGTCAAAACTCTTTTTGTTAAACTTCCATGTGTTAAGTTATAACTAGCTAGGGAGGCAGGCCATATAGATGAAATTTTTCTGCCAGAAACAAAAAATACAGTACCATGACTACTAATGCTAACATTTCTATTGCAAAGTATTATTTAAGGCAGCACACGTTTTTATCAAATGAGTGATAAGGTCTTAAGGACTATGGGAGTTCAAAAGCAAGAAAGGTCAGAAGAAACAAGGTAAGTCAAGAAATAGTCCTTGTGAAGATAGTATTTCAGGTGGCAATCACAGTTTTCTTGGTATATGCACCTCCCAGTACAAATCTCTAAGTAAACTCTTTTCATCCTGGAAAATCACTGCACTCCATGTTTCTCTATTTTTATCACATCCCCAATCACAAGTCCTGTCCTCCAGGAATACTATACACAGAATGTTGACCCTGAAGAGAACAGGGAAGGGATTAAAAACCCACTCCTCACACAGAAGTAGGAACAGAGACTCAGAGACCAGTTCATTCATTTCCCTCTCATGATACCTCAAGGGGAACAAACCAACTACTTTAAACCACTGGTCCAGGCCAACTCGCTAAACGAGTTCATCAGATAGTTAAATGGTCAACTGCCAGTGGTTATACTACTCAATTAGCAGTGTCTTCTAGGTGAGATCTTCCAGTCTGGGGCTTCTGTTATCGTTCTCAGTTCACCATCAAGAGAAGCATTATCTCTCATTTATTGCTAAGAACCAATAACATAATTTATGACAAATGTTAATAATTTTAAGAAAGGGGCAGAAAAGCATTAAAGAGGTCCTGCTGGGCGTGAGGACACTGTGACTGCATGGGTTGCATGCCCACAAAACCAGGCTGCTTATCCTTCTTCTGTTGATCCTAAAGAAGGAGAAAGAAAATGGGTAACTAGATAAATGACCAATTCCTAGTGAAAGTCAATTCTAGCTCCAATCACTTTTTTCCACGTTTTCTAGATAGGAAGTGTGGGTGAGTCATTCAGGCAGTGTATCTCTTGGGAGGCCTCTGATGGTCTCATTGTAGTAGATTTCACAATGTAGTTCCTAAGGCTTGAATTTTACCCTCTAGCAAAGAACAAAACAAAACAAAACCAAAAAACCAACAACCATAACAAAAACAAAATCCATGAACAAATGGTAACTGCCCATCAGTGACCCATATTCTGCCTCCTTTGGTTTTATTAAGCTTTTCTGTTATAAATAACTCTTCTTGACTACTTTATGTGAACTGCAGTCCTGAAATCGGATGGCAAGGTGAAATATTACAGCAGCCAGGGGAGGCTAGCCTGATTTTTAGATGGAACAGATGGGCAATCAAGGGACTTGAGAGTTCTTTCTCTCCTACTGCAGTTTTTGAAGTGCAGTGAGTAAACTAAACCTTAGAGAATTAGTTTGACACAGGTAAACAAAGCTCTTCCCTTTTACTAGCTTCCTACCCTTCCACCCTCTCCAGGTTTCAGAATTGCCAATCCAACAGAAATTCTCTAGCACCTTCAAACAGCAGAAGGGCTGTCTGAAGGGCTGCTTAAGAAATGAAGCTGGGAAAGGGAGCACTTTATATTTCGCTTATTTTAGTGTGTCTGATGTCAGGCTGGAATCTATGATGCTGTCATTCTGGAAAGGAAGTAATCAACATGAGAAAGAGCTTAATTTTTTTCTACCCAGGCCCCCACCAAAGAATCACTTAAATTTTATATTTAAAATAGTTCCAGGAAAATAAAAGAAATAAATATGCTGGGTTGGCCCACATAACCATCAAAAGGCCAGGATCATAAACGCAGGAATTAGCATTTCCAAAGAGTAAACACATGGTCCTCTGAGCCTGTTTAAATAATTTCTGACCCCCTTTGCCTGAAAAATAGAAGATCTAAGCTTCCCTTAAAGGTAACTAACTCTCACATAGAGACTCTAATGAAAAGAAGGGAATAATCAAAAATGTTCCAATATTAGGTTTGGAGATATGGCCTTTTTAAGGGGCAGAACTTCCTAATTATATTTGCAGAAGTGAATGTACATATGACAGGCTGAGTGTACACTGGCTCATGAGAGAAGCTACAGAATCTCAAAGTTCTCTGAGGAGAAGAGTATTTGGGATTTTAACAGGTAGATAATCCTTTTAAGAATAAAAGGCTCTCTAAAAATTCTCCCAGGGCTAAATCACTGCATATACATGGATTAACACTTAAAATCAAGAGATCCCTTCCTGAATTCCATTTTTGGAAATCAGAAGGTAAAAAGCATGCCCAAATATGCATATTTGGGGATAAGGAGGAAATGGCTTTGATCAAATTTTTTAAAAGGAACAAGGGCCTCTCACAAGGTGGCTCTTGATAAAATCTAAAGCACTGTCACACCCATTGCTACAATCTGACCAACACTTCTAGATTTTCTCTGGCTAACAAGGTCTGAAATTGACTTTCCTGATTTTCTGTTTAATTAATAGGTTTACTTGTGTTACTGAGGAAATAGCAAAAATGTACAACTATCTCAAAAACCTAAAACCGTAAGGCTAATGGTTTATTCACATTTTGACTGCTCACATGAAATCCTGTTGAAACAAAGCAAGAAAACATTGTTCTTTATATCCCACCCCACCCCCCAACTCAGACCCCTGGGGTAGCGGCCAGCTGGAAACTGAACATCTACCTTGCTCCTGACCAAGTACTGATATTTGAAGAAGACATGTTTCCACATCCAGATGGGGGCTGACGGAAGTGGAGGAAGAAAGAGAACAAGAATTTTAGGGTTGAAAGTCCTTCTGATCTGCCTTACATTCCCACAAGTAAACCATTACAAGAGGCAACAAGGGATGGAGAAAACACTCATGCTCTTGCAGGCTGAAGCCAGAGTAAGGCTAATGGTTTGTCCTTCTCTGGATTCTCTGATGTTATTGTTGATGTTGCTTGTATGTTCTCTAGCAGTTCAGAGTATCATGAACAGCCACTGGGGAGTAAGATAAGATCGCAACTCAGTTTAGCAAGACCAAACCAGATAAATCTCTGATAGAAACTGGAAGTTGGACAGAAGCTGTGCACCTCAAACTCTCCTTGGGCTGTAAATCTGAGAAGAGGATTTCATTACTATTCAAAGTGATAGTGAACAAAAATAAAGAAAATTCACACACTGGGTCTCTTGACTGAGAATTAACACAGCACCTACTGTACTCAAGAATGAGTGTTCTTGGACTACTTGTTGTGGCACAGCGGAAACGAATCCAACTAGGAACCATGAGGTTGCAGGTTCGGTCCCCGGCCTCGCTCAGTGGGTTAAGGATCCAGCATTGCCATGAGCTGTGGTGTAGGTTGCAGACATGGCTGGGATCCGGCGTTGCTGTGGCTGTGGTGCAGGCTGGCAGTTGTAGCTCTGATTAGACCCCTACCTGGGAACCTCCATATGAACCTCCATATGCTGCAAGTGTGGCCCTAAAAAGAAAAAAAAAAAAGAAAAAATGAGTGTTCTTAATTCTGTGATTACTTGAAAATATTATTATATGGCATTATACTGGTCCAATAAACAATGGGTATGGATGGAAGATAAAATATTTGTAACAATATAATCTCCACCACTTATATCCAATTATCTGAAAAGATCTAGTAATATTTTTCACTTGATGATGTCTCAAATGTGTCTTTCTTTCTCCCTGGATTATTAAAGCAGTAAGAAACCACTTGTCTCCTTGACCCTTTTGCCTAGCAAATTTATATTAATTTTGAGATAAATGTATCCACATATGGTACCTCTAATATGTCTCACTGTGGAGTATTTAAATTTCTAATTTTATCTAAGCTCACATTTAAAAAAAAATCTGAGATGTAAATACTAAATGTAAATTAATAGAGAGTTTTCTTTGCAAGCAATTTAATACTAGTCAATTCTATTCTTTGGAGGTCATGTACATCAGCCGTTTCCTTGTTTCCTCTGATTTTGCCTTATCTAGAAGCTTAGATGAGAGTTTAACCCGCCAATCACCCCATGTCTCCATGTTCAGTGTCTGTATCCTCTGCCATCACCACCATTTCAACTCCATCCCACCCTCGGCATTCTCATCACCACCTCCACTTACCCCCTCACTCTCCCTTCCCACATACCCACCATCCCTCCTAGTCTCCCTCATCGTCACCATCACCAGTCCCCTCAACCAGCCCCCTCATCACCTCTCATCTCCACCACTCCTATTTCCTATTCCGTACTTGATCAGTACTCTCTATCTCCCTTTTTCTTCCAGGCCTGTTGATGTTTGGAAATGAGGCATGATCTAAGAATCAGGATCTGGTTTCCTCCCAGACTTTCTCTTCCCTGCTGAGTTTCTACAGCCAACAACTTCGTAAATCCGAGCTCCCTCACCCTAGAACTGTAAGAGCTCATTGTAGAACAGAGCTCTTCCTGAACCCCACCCTCATGCCACTTTTCTCCAAAAGAGTCTCTGCTATTAATTTAGATAAATAACCTCTCTTTGGAAATTGACTGCCATCTTTCCTCCCTCTTTTCAAAGGGCTATCAGAGAACCCTCCATTTCTCTCCCAGAAGCCAGTCTTCATAACTGACTACATTTATCAGCCTTATCTTTGCCCGATTCATTTTTGCTCACATTCTTATGAGATCTTTGTGTCTAGAACCACACACTATACCAAAGACTTTCAGAATGACAATTACAAGTCGTGGTTTTTTGTTTCTGATTTGTGTTTCTTAAATTCTGTTGCCTTTTAGAGCCATTTTAATTTAAAATATAAATCTAGTTTCGAGCAATAGGAATCCCAGAACCAAGCTAGAACACTAAGAGAGTGGGCTTTTTTATTCAATTCTTATAAGAAATAGAATACCTAGGCCAGATTTGATGAGAAACAAACCAGTATACTGATTTTTTTTTTAATTTCTTCTAATTTGCTGGAAATTCGAATGTCCCTAAATGATTTCTGTAAAGGAAGTATTGCTGGAAGTTTATACATTTCCTAGAATTTGAGGTGGATTCATGTGAGATGGATTCTGTGCACTGAAGAAGAAACGGTATAAATTGCATTCGTAATTTTAAAAAGCTCCATTATTCCACAAGGTATGTCTTAAGGCAAGATGATTGCCAAGGAGAAAACATGCTGAACCTGGTCATATGACAAATGGCTAGTTCAGTCTCAAAAAATGTGAGTATTATTACTTGGATCTGGTTCACAGTTGCTGTGACTTCAGTTTGCTACCAAATCAGCAAGCAATAAGTATAAAAGGATACAAGAAATTCTAATGCAAGAAAGTGAAGGCAGCTTTATTTTTCCTCAGGGATACCACAAAAGCTTTGTGATTTAGTAACACATAAAGTTTCAACAGCCCAGAGTCATTAGCTTAGTGAAAGGTCAAAGCAGCACTCAAAAGTCTATCAATTAGCATATGAGGAAATTCCTTGCTACACCACAATAACTTATTTTCCTGTCCCATTCATTTATGTGTCATAATTAGGATGTCATCATTCACCATTAGGGAAATGCCTTCAATATCCAAAACGTATTCACAGATACAGCTTCTTTGACCTTAAAAATAAAACAGCAAAATTTACTAGCAAAATGGGTTTATTTGGGAAAAGTAGATAATTGTAGTTTGGGAGAAGCAAGCTATGCTGAAACATGAGCAAGCCCAAAGAGACAAAGGGAAAGTCAGCTTTTGTTAGGTTTTAGGAGGAACCTGGGGAGAGTTGTTTTGAACAAAAGTTCATTGGAGAATAACAAGAGTTTGAGGTTGTGGTGGATCCTCATTTGCTGCACACAGTGGTTAGAGCTTTGTTGCTAGAGCAGCGAGCCTTTGTCCTCCTTTTCTTAAAAGCATGAAATAAAATTCCCATTGATTAATGTGAGTTAATGTCCTTACTTGTCAAAAGAATTCTTTTTTTTTTTTTTTTGGTCTTTTTGCTATTTCTTTGGGCTGCTCCCGCGGCATATGGAGGTTCCCAGGCTAGGGGTTGAATCGGAGCTGTAGCCACCGGCCTACGCCATAGCCACAGCAACTCGGGATCCGAGCCGGTCTGCAACCTACACCACAGGTCACGGCAACGCCGGGTCGTTAACCCACTGAGCAAGGGCAGGGACCAAACCCGCAACCTCATGGTTCCTAGTCGGATTCGTTAACCACTGCGCCACGACAGGAACTCCTGTCAAAAGAATTCTTAACTTCCTTCTTCCTGCTGAGCATGCAAGCTGCAACTCGAGTGTGAGAGCTCCCCCTTTAGGATTTCCCAGCTTCATTGTATATGAGGTTTCCTTTATCTATTTTCATAGATGAGAAGCAAAGAAATGAACTCTGACAAGCTTAAAGAGGACATAGTCATTTATGGAAAAGATCTTGGTTAGATCATAGTCAATGGAAAGGCTGGAGAACTAGGATCTGAGAAAGAGTTCTTGCTAGAGGGACCCCACTAAGACGTGTAATCAAAGTGCTAACACTAGGAGTTCCCGTCGTGGCTCAGTGGTTAACGAATCCAACTAGAAACCATGGGTTGTGGGTTTGATCCCTGGCCATGCTCAGTGGGTTAAGGATCCGGTGTTGCCGTGAGCTGTGGTGTAGGTTGCAGACACAGCTTGGATCCCAAGTTGCTGTGGCTCTGGTGTAGGCCGGCAGCTACAGCTCAGATTCAACCCCTAGCCTGGGAACTTCCATATGCTGCAGGAGCGGCCCTAGAAAAGGCAAAAAGACAAAAAAAAAAAAAAAAAAAAAAAGTGCTAACACTGGTATAAAGAAGCTCTAAATACTTCTCTATGTTTCATAGCACCACCAGTATCATAGGATATAAACTGGAGTAGTCAACATTAGAACCTATGCCCTCTCCTTGGATAGGGGACAGGAGATCACACTGAAGCACCGTGATACCAGGATGACACCAATCACAGAGAAGTCATGACTCTAAAGTTACTTGCAATGCCATCACAAAACAAGTGGTGGTCAGGATTGTGAATGCTGAGTTTCTGGATAAGCACCAAATATCCACTACCCAACCCATATACTTATGCAACATTCTTCCTCATTATTTTTCTGCTCAAATGCTCCTAGGATAGCTGCTCCGCCCATTTAGGTGCCAGCTTGCCTCTAAGATCAATGCAGAGAGTTCTTACAACTGAGTATCCACGACATGAGAAGCTGTGCTAACGTAGCTGTTACTGACTCTGCACTTATGAACCAGGACCCCAAAGAAAACCCACTGGGTTGCTGCTGTCCCCATTGATAAATTCAGAGCTTGTCAAGTTTTACAAGTGTTTTAGCTGAAGAATTTGAAGAGTCATTCTCCTCAGAAGGATTTTATACCTTAGTAGAGAGTCCTCAAGGAAAAAAAAAGTCTTTAACCTCAACTACAAATATCTTCCACTATCTACACCAACTTCGCCCTTGACAGTCTCTTGGAATTCAAGACGGGACTTTAAATCTGTCGTTAAGTATAAAGGATGAAAAAAAAGATGAGAGGAGTGACAAGGAACAATGAAGGGGGAGATACACATATTTCACCCATGTGGGCCTCCAGTTATTTCCCCTGCACTGACTCAACCACAACAAAGCAAAAACATCTGTTTGTTTTGTCCCATAATGTCACATGACCCCTGTGACCAATTCCTTTAGATGAAGTTAATGAACTTATTAGTACTCTATTGACCAAGCTGAGGATCTGTACTAGAATATGATAGAAAGATAATGGAATATGATAGAAAGATAATGGCATTTGGAGAAAATCAGACTAAGATTTACACCCCTGATCCTCTTTAACTAGACAAAGAACTGTAACCCTTCTGAACCTTATCGATGTCTATAAAATGACTGCATTTTATCCCTATTCAATGAGATGATATATGTAAAGTGACTTATACTTAATAACTGCTCAATAATGATCATTCTCTTTTCTGTCTGGAATAATTAGAGGAATGATATCTGGAGCACACATAAAAGTCTACTCTTCTACATTTCTTCACACATTAAATGGGCATTTATTGCATGTCTACCATTCCAGAGACTGGGCACATAACGGCAAACAAGACAAATAAAGTCTGTTCCCTCATGAAGCTTAACAGGCTGGAAGAAAAGATAGTGACAAGCAAACAGAAAAAATTCAAAATATAATTTGAGAAAAATAGTGGTGAGTGCTCTGAAGAACATAATGTAGGATGGGGATTGGCTATTTAAATAGAGATGGCTTCTCTGCAGAGGCAGTATTTTTGGCCATACCCATGGCATGCAGAATTTCCCAGGCCAGGAATCAAACATGTGCCACAACAGTGAGCCCGAGCCATAGCAGTGACAATGCCAGATCCTTAAACCACTGTACCACAAGGGAACTCTGGAGAGGTAATATTTGAATACTAATATGATTTTTTTTTAAAGCTGACCTGTATAGATACAGAGAAGGATCATCCAGGTAGAGAAAACAGTAAGAATTGAGGCCCTAAGGTAGCAACAAGCCTAGTATTTTTGAAGAACAAGGAAGTCAGCGTGAGTGAAGCTGAGAAGGAGTGGGATAGATTGTTAGGAGAGAAAATCAGAAAACTGGCTCTTGCCAGATCATGTAGGGCCTTAGAGGCTTTGGCATGGAGTTTAGATTTTACTCTAGTATAATGAAAAACCATGGGAGGGCCTTAAGAAAGTTAGAAATATAACTTGATTTCTGATTTAGAAGAATCACTTCTGACAGCTACAGAGAGTAAATTCTTGAAGACAGTTATCATTTCCTCATTTCAAACACATTTCCATTCTAATCATAATGTTTGGGCTACCGTCTACGTTACTCATGAATTTCTTCAAATGTATATTGAACACAACATTCTGAGTGTTGTCTAGCTAGTTGCAAGTACTATGAAACCACTTCCCTCTGTTACTCAGCATATTGTATTTCCACAGATGAAAGCTAGGGTCCTATTCACTTTTTAAAAAATAACTGCATGAGAGTTTTCACTGTGGTGCAGTGGCTTAAGAAGTTGACTGCAGGACTTCCCGTCATGGCTCAGTGGTTAACGAATCCGATTAGGAACCATGAGGTGGTGGGTTCTATCCCTGCTCTTGCTCAGTGGGTTAAGGATCCGGCGTTGCCGTGAGCTGTGTTGTAGGTCGCAGACGCGGCTCGGATCCCGCGTTGCTGTGGCTCTGGCATAGGCTGGCGGCTACAGCTCCGATGGGACCCCTAGCCTGGGAACCTCCATATGCCGAGGGAGTGGCCCACAAAAGGCAAAAAGACAAAAAGAAAAAAAGAAAAAAAAAAAAGAATTTGACTGCAGGCTTGATCCCTGGCCTCACTCAGTGGATTAAAGATCTGGCATTGCAACAAGTAGTGGCATAGGTCGCAGATGAGGCTTGGATCTGGTGTTGCTGTGACTGTGGCTTATGCCACAGCTGAAGTTCTGATTTGACCCCTAGTCTGGGAACTTTCAAACACTGCAGGTGCAGTGTAAAAAGGAAAAAAAAAAAAAAAAAAAAACTAAGGGAAAATATATGAAACAAAGGTTTTCAGATAGTTTAGATGGCACAGGATAATGATTTCCTGAGAGAAGGGAAACAAATAAGGGGAGCCCTACAATTGCTATAGCAGGGTTTCCAGAACAATGAGTCAAGAAGCTGAATGTGGGAATTCAGAGAAGTCAAGGTAGTAAGAGTTCTCGGAGCAAAGTGTCAGAAAAGACAGGAGAGATGCAGAGAAAAAGGCCAATGGAGAGCTCTCCCCAGGCTCCAGCTGAGAACTTAGTGCATGCCAAGAAAATTAACCCAAAGTCAGGGAAAGAACAATTCAAAAGGACTAGAGGCAACAGTCTCCAGAGCTCACATGGTGCCACCAGGCATAATGGAAGAACCTCGTAATGCATCGGATATTTGGGTATTCAGAAGAGTACTCATTCATAGTGGAGAAAGATAAACTATAGACTGAAGACTGCTCTAATTCCACCTTCAAAAAATTTAAAGCAAGGCTAGAAAAGATTAACTAGTGTTCTTGTAACTTAACTACATTTCAGGATAAATTCAAAAGAAGACATTAAAAGGGAAATTAAAAAATATTTTGAGGAAGTTCCCACATGGCACAGTGGGTTAAGGATCCGGTATTTGCCGCAGCTGTCACATAAGGGCAAATGGATTTGATCCCTGGCTCAGGAAATTCTGCATGCCATGGGTGCAACCAAAAAAAAGTATTTTAAATTAAATTAAAAAAATTTTTTAAATATCAAAATTAGTGAGTAGACAATTTAATCCAATGTGAGCAGAAAAAAGAAATAAAAATCAAGCAGAAATCAATACATAGAAAACATAACAGCAATGGGGAACCAACAAAACCAAGACCTTGTCCTTTGAGTAGATAAATAAAAGCAACAAAACTTTAGCCAGTCCAAAAAGAGAATACACCCCTGAAAGAGAGAGAAGACACAGCAGATATTAAAGAAGATTCCGAACAGATATTAAAATAATAGGGAATGTTATGAAATTTACGTCTATACATTTGATGAATTAGATGAAATGAACAATTTCCTTAAAAGATAAAAATAACTAAAATTCCTTCAAAAATAATTAGATAATCTGTACAGCCCTACACCTATTAAAGATATTGAATTTACAGTTTAAAAATGTGTGCAACAAGCAGTTCCTATTGTGGCTTTAGCAGTAACGAACCCAACTAGTATCCATGAGGGCACAGCTTCCGTCCCTGACCTCACTCAGTGGATTAAGGATCTGATGTTGCTGTGAGCTGTGGTGTAGGTCGCAGATGAGGCTCAGACCCTTCATTGTTATGGCTGTGGTGTAGACCAGCAGCTGCAGCTCTGATTTGACCCCTAGCCTGGAAATTTCCATGTGTCGCAAGTTCGGCCCTAAAAAGCCAAAAATAATAATAATAATAGTAATAATAAAGTTTCCAACAAAAGGAATTCAAAGCTTATATTGTTTCACTCATGAATTCTACAAAATACTTTAAAATAAAATCATACAACTCTACACGAACTCTTCCAGAAAACTGAATACCTGAGGTCAAAATTATCTTTAAACCAAAATGAAACAAAGACATTAAAAAAAAAAATGAAAGCTGCAAACCAATATCCCTCATGAAAAATACCAAATATCTTAACACAGTATTAGCAAATCTAGCAATATTTTAAAAGGAAAATGCATAAAGGCCAAGCAGGTTTATCCCATAAAGAGAAGATTGGTTTAATATTTTAAAAATCAATCAATGTAATTAACTGTATTAACAAATTAAAAATAAAGATGAGGAGTTCCCGAGGTGGCTCAGCGGAATAGTTTCCCCCTACGATTAGGAACCTCTGATTCACCACTGTATTGACCACTTGGACTCAACCTTTTACTGAAGATTGTAATTGGTGTAATAAGTCAAGAAAAGAAATAAAAGCATCTAGACTGGAATGGAAGTATTAGAACTGTCTTTATTTGCAGATGCCATGGTATGTAGAAAGTCACACAGAACCCACAAGCTATCAGAACTACTGGGGATGGTAAAATTTCAGGATAAAGGCACAACTAAAAAAACCTCAGTTTTATTTCTATATGCCAGCAACAAATAATCAGAAATTGAAAATATTACTTACAATAGTATAAGACAATATAGGAAATACTTAATAACTTTGATATCATTATCAAATTCATTCAAAGATATGCAAGACCTTACACTGAAAAGTCAAAAATATTGCTGAAGGAAATTAAAGACCTAGATAGATAGAGGTACACTTTGTATCCCCAGATTGAATGATTCAGTATTATTAAGATGTCAGGTCTCTTCAAATTGATTTATCAATGTAATGCCAATCAAAATCTCAGCAGGCTTTTTGGTAGAAATTGAAAAAAATTATTCTAAAATTTATACAGAAATGCAAAGGACATAGAATAGCCAGAACTTTGAAAAAGATGAATGAAGTTAAAGGACATACACTATCAGATTCAAATTTTATCATGAAGCTTCAGCAATCAAGGGTGGGTGGGTGTGTGTGTATTCAGCGGAAATTTTGAGAAAGGTACAAAAGCAATTCAATAGGGAGGGAATAATCTTTATAACAAATGGCCATAACTGAATAAGCATAAGCAAAACAATGAGACTCTAATATTACCTTATACAATATAAAAAATTTAACTTGAGTTGAATAACAGAACTAAATATAAAAGCTAAAACTATAAATTTCTAGGAGAAAACATAAGAAAAAATCTTAATGGCTTGCCTTTAGAAAAAAATATTTTAAAAGACACAAAAAGCCTAAACTATAAAAGAAAAAAACCAATAAATTGAATTTCATCAAAATTAGAAAGTTCTGCTTGTCAAAAGACCTTGTAATAAAAATGAAAAAGCAAGCCACAGACTGAGAAAAAAAATATTTACAAGAAACAGATCCGGGAGTTCCCATCGTGGCTCAGTGGAAACGAATCTGACTACTATCCATGAGGACACAGGTTTGATCCCTGGCCTTGCTCAGTGGATTAAGGATCCAGTTGCCATGAGCTGTGGTGTAGGTCACAGATGGCTCAGATCATGCATTGTTGTGGCTGTGGTATAGGCTGGCAGCTGCAGCTCCAATTCTAATCCTAACTTGGGAACTTCCATATGCCTTGGGTATAGTCCTAAAAAAAAAGACAAAAAAAAAAAAAAAAAAAAAAAGAAAGAAAAGAAACAGATCCAACAATGGGCTTGTATTTAGAATGTAAAACAAACTCTTACCACTCAATAATAAAACAAAAAAAAAAATAAAAAATGGGGAAAGATTTGAACAAACACCTCACCAAAAAATATCTAGCAATAAGCACATGTAAAGATGCTCAACATCATTACTTACCAGGGAAATGCAAATTCAAGCCATGCATGAGTGAAATTAAAATGACAGACATAGCAATCTTGTGATTATATTACATATAATCCATGAGGATATTGAACACCAGGAAGTCTCATGCACTACTGGCAGGAATGTGAAATGGTACAATCACTTGATTAAATGGTTTGGCAGTTTTCTAAAAAGTTAAAAATGCCTCTGCTATACAGCCTAGCCATCCCACTTCTAGATATTTATCCAGTGGAAATGAGAACATACATTCATGCAAATATTTGCACACAAATGTTTATAGCAGCTTGATTTATAATAGGCAAAAACTGGAAAAATCCATGTCCATTAACTGTTGAATGGATAAACAAAATTATGGCACAAGCTAGGCAATAAAAGAGAATGAGCTATTGATGCATACGTAAATGTGGGTGAACTTCAAAATAATTATACCAAGTGAGGGAAGCCAGGCAAAAAAAAAAAAATGAAAAATAAAAGAAAAAATAATACATACTGTATGATTCTATTTACATAAAATTCTAGGACATGTAAATTAATCTCTAGAGACAAAAAGAGATAAGTTATTGCTTTGTGGCTGAGTATATTTTTGTAAGGCCTCCATGAGCACTTTAAAACAATACTATCCTTGAGTTCCTGCCATGGTCCAGGGGGTTAAGAATCTGACTACAGCAGCTAAGGTCACTGCAGAGGCGCATGTTCCATCCTTGGCCTGGTGCAGTGAGTTAATGTTGAGCCTGATCCAGTGTTGCCATAGTTGTGGCATAGGCCACAGCTTTGACTCAGATTCAGTCCCTGGCCTGGGGAACTTCCATTTGCCATGGATGTGGCCAAAAAAAAAAAGAAAGAGAGAGAATATCTCTCCTCTGACTCTATATCCTTATGTATAAACTACAGATGTTAATATTGCTATTTTTCGACCTCCTCACTTGGACAAGTGTACGTGTGGAATAAAGGAAAAAAGACTTTAAAGTCAAAATAGACGCAAGTTCAAGTCTTAGTCTATTACTTGGGAGCTAAACAATCTTGGGCCATTGTCTCACATCTCTGAATCTGTTTTCATCTATAAAATGAACATTAATGAACATTAAAGGATCAGTGAGGAGTAAAACTTATGCATGTGAAAGTGACTTGCATTGGGCCCTAGCTGTGTCAGTGTTTCTCATATTCACAGAAGAATGATTTCTTGGCAATTAACCTCTCATCACTGCAGATTTCAAAGGAAGAGCAAACTCAGAGAAGTCGCTTTATGCAAACACATGCTCTTCATTTCAGTCTCAGATCTTCTGAGGCGGTTTCCTGAAATATAAACTAAGGAAAAACTAGAGAGTGTGTTTAGACACACAGATTGGCTGATTCTAATAAAAACTAAAATTTGAGAACCATAGATACAAGATAAACTTATAGTTACAAGCCATATGTGGCCACTGAACACTTGATTTGTGGCTGGACCAAATTGGGTTGTGCTGTAGGTGTAAGATACACATTGGATTTTGAAGACTTAACATGAAAAAAACCTCAAGTACACCTTTAGTGATTTTTTTATATTGTCAATATGTTTTCACCATATTGGTAGTATTTCAGATACTGGATTAAATAAAAAAAATATTAGTACAATTAATTTCACCAGCTTCTTCTCACTTTTTTTTTTATTTGCTTTTTAAGCCTACACCCACAGCATATATAAGTTCTCAGGCTAGTGGTTGAATTGAAGCCACAGCCACAGCAACATGGAATCCAAGCCATGTCTGCACACTACACCACAGCTCATGGCAATGCCAGATCCCCAGCCCACCTAGTGAAGCCAGGGGTCAAACCCGCATCCTCATGGATACTAGTCAGATTAATTTCCACTGTGCCACACTTTCAATGTGCTGCAAGAATAGTTAAAATGACATCCATGAGCAAACTGATTTCATTACCGTCAAGATACTGGTGCTCCAAATGGGAAAACCTGCTTGTCGCAGAATTCTATCCTAAAAGTTTTATTTATTTCTGGTTATGCTATGGAAAAAATTTAAAAAAACTTCATTTATCTTGCACATTTGTAAGTTTACACATTGTCAAAGCCCTTTGGGAAATAATAAAAAAGCTAAGAAATACTCTTAATGTATATCAATGAGAAATAAGTAGTCTCCATACAGTCACATGGTAAAATATGATTCAGTGGCTAATGTGAATTACTAATCTGCACGTATCAGTCAACATGGATCACTCTAAAATACTGTTGAATGAAATAGGGAGTTTCAAATCACGCACATAAAATTTTAAAAATACAAAATAGTATTACATATTGGTTTTAAGCTTTTGTTTATAGTAAAAATTTTAAAAACATACACTAGGAGGATTCACACAAAATTTATATTAAGGATTAACTCTAAGTAAGGAGAATAGGATTAGTGAGATACAAAGAGACTTCAACTTGAAAGATCAGAAGTAAAAAGAAATTTGTCAATTTCACATTTCTTCATTTTCTGTGTGAGTACATGGGTTTTAGTAATATCATTCTCCATGTTCTTTTCTATTGTATTTTTCTCCAAAATTAAAAAAAAAATGTTATTTGAAGTTTGATGTCTCAAAACATCATGAAGGTAATGAAACAGCTCTAAAGCAACTAGTCACAGAGATAATAAAGCAACATAAAACAGCAGAAGAAAAAATATGAGTCAGCTGTGATTTCTGTAATCACACTGATTGAATTTTGTGGTTATTTGGGGAAAGGAGATTCCATTCCCACATGTGACAGTGTCATAGAAGAGCAGCTTGAGGTTTCAGGGGCACCATGCTTTTGATAGGTATGCCTTTTAAGGGACTCTGGGGAATAACATTTCCAAGACCATTCTTACTCCAAGACCAAACTTTCAATCAAATTATACAGAAGCAGAACCCCCGAACTTCACAATCACAGTCTTATCACCTTCAGGAAATGGTAGGAGATAGCAAATTGTAAGAGTTTTAGCAATGAGTCCAAGGATGTGGCATGTACTGCACTGAGCATATTAGAGACAATAATTTAGGGGATTTTCACCACAATACTACAAGGTAGTTACTAAACCCCTGCTACAGATGAAGAAATGGATGCTGTAAGGGCAAGACCCATAACCAAAACACAGCCATTGGGCCAGCATGTTTCTGAATCCCCACACTCACAGCACAGATAATAGCTTCTCCTCTTTCTCCTGTTAACAGAGAGACTGTGCACAGTTAGGCAAAGCAAAATACATTCTTTGGAAGCTAGAGGACAGTTATTTGTGTCCCAAGCGGAGGGAATGATGTTGCCAAAAAGTCGAATGCAGATTGCCTTTTGGTCCCTTTTAGTGGAATTTCTATCGTTCTTAATTACTATTGACACTCGCCATCTCACCATATCTGAAGCAAATGCGTTGTTGCCTACAATCTAAGCAGAGGGTGATTGATTGATTTTGCCTTCTTAGCATGAAGTCTCCCATCCCTGGAGTTCACCCCCAGCCAGGCCTCGGGGAAGCACTCTTTGGAGTTCCAGACAGCCCCTGCCATTGACCTAATATTTCAGCTCAGATTTTATAACCAGCCAGGTGACTAGTGAGAGGAAGAGAGGTGACTTGAACGTCAATCTTTCAACACTCCAAAGCCCACAGTCTTGTCTGCATATCAACTGACTCTCCTATTTAAACCCTGGCAAACATACAAGAATCTTAATTAACATTTGCCGGTAGGGAGAAGCTTTAAGAAACAATTTTTGGGGATTAAATATGAACCTATTCCCTTTATCTTATTCTGAGTTCTCTGTGGGATAGTTAGGATTCAAACTTCTGAAACATTGGACCAGAAAGAAACAGCACACCTCAGCTTTCCCAGCTTCTGCATTTGCCCCTGCATGACTGCCTCACTGCATGGGAGAAGCAGGCCCTTGGTTTGAAATTAATTGCTGCTTGTTTCCTAATAACATTTTAGAGACAGAAAGGCAGAGGTGAAGGTATGATACAGGAGCTTGAAGCAGTCAGCTATCAAGGCTGTGTTCCCATTAGCCTTCTGAGCTTTTTAATAGAGAAAAGGGCATTAACTGAAATTGGACTCTGTAAGTGATTCCAGGCACGCTGTCTAAGTTTGGGGTTCCAAATACTACAAGGAAGCTTTGCCACTAAGTTTGCCAATTAATTCCTCGAACCCAAAGGGGATTTGAGAGATTAAGCCATATGCTACTGATTGGTTTACACTTAACTCAGCAATATGTTGTTTAGAAAGTAAAATTTGGTGGGGGATAAAAAAGGCAGAAAGAAACCTTGAAGTGCCTTTTTAATACCATTAAAGTTTTTTTGTTTGTTTGTTTGTTTTTTGTTTGTTTGTTTGTTTTTTGTCTTTTTGCCATTTCTTGGGCTGCTCCCACGACATATGGAGGTTCCCAGGCTAGGGGTCAAATCGGAGCTGTAGCCACCGGCCTACGCCAGAGCCACAGCAATGTCAGATCCGAGCTGCATCTGCAACCTTCACCATAGCTCACAGCAACACCGGATCCTTAATCTACTGAGCAAGGCCAGGGATCAAACCCGCAACCTCATGGTTCCTAGTCGGATTCGTTAACCACTGTGCCACAACGGGAACTCCTAATACAGTTAAAGATTTATTTGCTGCATAGTAGTAGAGATTTATTTTTCCCTCAAAATGTAATTCAAGTCTAATCTCTCTTAACACCTTAAAAGCAAGGTGAAGTCAGAAACAGCTGGGTTTCAGCTGACTGTGCTCAACCTGTGTTTGAAGATCAGGAAATTCAGGCAGTTTTCTGAATTGAGGGCTCAAATCACTCCACCAGCCCTTGGAAAGAGAATCTAGAAGATAAGGGCTTAAGGGCAGAGCCGATGATATTACATTTATTGCTTATATTCTCCAGGGTTTTCTCCCCACCCAGTTCCTGGTGAGAGTTATTCTGTTTCATCTGATATTTCCAGCTGTTAAGGGCTGAACCGTTGGGCAAAAGTCAACATAGAGAAGAAACATATCAGTATGTTCTCTTGTGAAAATAATGTGACTAAAGAACACAGGGCTGGCCTGATCCCCAACATTTTCCCTCACTTCACCTCCTATCTTATCCTTTTACCTTCCAAATAGTTCTCAAGTCTCTGATGTCTTAAGAGGAATTGTCAACAGAGTGTTAGGACTGTAAGAAATTACATCCAGGGAAGAAACCCTGTATTTCTTCACGTTATAAAGCCTAAAATTCCCTTTGCAGATTTCCAGGATATGAAGTTTTATGTAGAGAGCAGGGAAGATGGACAGCATTTAGAAATATTGTGGTTCCATTGGCTGCCAGCTTCCTGGAGGCTATTAAGAGTGCAGAGGTGGCGTGCCATAAGACTTTTCTCTAAATGTATTTACATCCTCTCTTTGTAGACAAGAGGCTCTGAGGTGGCCTCAGAACCACACACAAGAGAGTGACATTAAAATACACAGATGAGGAGTTCCTTGGTGGAGCATCAGGTTAAGGATCCAGCACTGTCACTGTTGTGGCATGGGTTCAGTCCCTGGCACCGGAACTTCCACATGATGCAGGTGTAGCCAAATTAATTAATTAATTATTAAATTAAATACATAGATGGAATACTGGGACCATAGCAATGGAAGAGACAATACATGAGTATGATTCTCCCTAAATTCCACCATTAAAAGAGAGCAACTAAAATAGTGAAACAAATTTCACACAGCTAATACCCACAACAACATCATGTAATGAAGGTGCTGCTATGAATCCCAAAATATAAACAGGTAGGGAATGACCACTTAGAGCCAAGAGGCCCTTGTGAGATCAGCCTCTATGTGGAGTGAAGCTGTTACATATCATACACACCTGAGAACAGGGCTCCCCCAATGTTGCCGACATAGCGGGCCATCTGAGGACAGCAGGAAGCTCTGGGAGGATTTGAACACCTCGTTGTTCATCGTCTAAGTCCAAAGAATCTGTGGCGAGGCCTGAAAGTGCTGAAAATATGCCCCTAAGAACCCTCAAAACTAATAAGCTCCCCTTCTGGGACAAAGGCAAACAAAACAAAAGTTTTACCTAAAATTTGTTTTTAAAGAGTTGACATTATATATATATATGTATGTAAGGGTATACAATCTATCTGAGAAAATCAACCCAGAAAGATTCAAACTTGGCCATATTCTGGTAAACCTGCTGGACTGTTAAGAAAAAGAAAAAACTGACTTGGACATTCATGCAAACCAGCCAATTCGCTTATAGGAGAATAAAATTAAAGTGTCATCATATTTTTACACCAATGCATTATTCCAAATAGCAGTGGAATAATATGTTAAGTTTCGAAGGGAAAGAAAATCTGAACCAAGAATTTTACACACCAGAAAATTGACTTTTAAGTATAAAGCCCACAGATAAACTGTTATGAGCATGCAAGGATTTAAGGACTATAGAGTTCCTTTGTGCCTTTTCTTAGGAATTCCTAGAGAATAATACCTTCTAAATGATCTAAGAGACACTGACAGAGAAACTGGTAGAGCTTCAGAATGAAGAGTCTGTGAGACATGGACGGCGATTGTGAGTTTGCCAGCCTGTCATAGAGTCAGAGTGTTAATGGATGGAAAAATCACTTTAAAAAGTCAACTGCTATGCTTCCAAATATGAAATGAAGATCAGTGATCGGCCCTTGAACTTTATGGCCTGAAAAAAATATGAAAGTCTAGCAATGAGAGTACATGTTCCTTAATACAATTATGACTGATTTGTATTGTGTGGTTAAGAGTCTAAAGCCAATATTTATCTACTTTATTAGGCTTTCTAATTAAAATGAGAGGGGCTTTTATAGGTATCCTGAGGATTTCAAATTGTATAGGTCATAGTGTGACTTCTTAAATTGGCGCTGAGTTCTTGTCAATAGTCTCCAACTGACAAGAGCAACTGATTAACATCTGCGTAGTTTTAAACTGACTCGCAATAAAATCTTACTTCTGCTAGATTTAGTTGGAATATACGAAGATATTCCCCATTTCTTAAAAGCATCCCAGTATTATACTAAAAAAGGTATAATTATACATATTTTAAGTATCCTGAAAACATACATTAATATCTTGTTTCAATTTATTTTTTATTGTTATGGAACTAGAGACTCTCATACCAAGTAAAGTAAGTCAGAAAGAGAAAGACAAATACCATATGATATCACTCATATCTGGTATTTAATATACAGCACAAATGAAACTTTCCACAGGAAAAAAAAAATCATGGACTTGGAGAAAAGATTTGTGGTTGCCTGGGGGAGGGGGAAGGAGTGGGAGGGATTGGAAGCTTGGGGTTAATGGATGCAAACTATTGCTTTTGGAATGGATTAACAATGAGATCCTGCTGTATAGCACGGAGAACTATGTCTAGATACTTACAACGCAGTACGACAATGGGAGAAAAAATTATGTATACATGTATGTGTAACTGGGTCCCCATGCTGTTCAGTGAGAAAAAAAAAAAAAAAAACGTGTGTTGGGGGAAATATCTTTCAAAAGGAAAAATTCTGACATTTTGTAACAAAAATACCCAACTTTAGTTTTATATGCAACAAGATCAAAAATGATGTCTATTTAAACTTTTCAAATTTTGAATATAAAGAAACACATTTTGCATACCCTTGAGTATTATGTAACAAAGTGTCTTGAATACTCTTCCCTCTGTCTTAAATACTCTTTGCTCAGATATCCACATGGTTCATGCCCCCTCCTCCTTCAAGTCTTGGCTCCTTCTAAGACCACTGTACTTAAACCGAATTCTCCAATCCCTCTTTCTGCTTCTTCATCTTCAGATGTGTCTCACTTTACCATAATATATGTCTGTCTATTTTGTTCACTGATGTATCTTCAGTGCCTAGAAAAATGCCTGACATATAGGAAATATTCAAAAAATACATTTCAATAAAAGAAAAAAATAGATAATGGGTCAGGGAAGGTTCTAGATGATCCTAATGATGACCCTTATTTGACCAAGGGTTAAACGTCATATTGCAAAGCATATTTTGCCTTCAATGTCCTAGAACCCTATTCCAAAATTAAAAATGATTCTCTTATCCTTGTTATAGAGGTGAGAAAACTGATATTCAAAAATGCTACATTACTCACTCAAGGTCATGCACTATGTAAGTAGGACACTCACTATGAGTCAGGCTTTGGGTACCAAATTCAGTGCTTTCGCCTCTAAATCAGGTAATTCTTAGCAATATGTTTAGTCAGTGAAGTCCAGAAATGTTAACAGTGAACATTAAAAAAAAAATCAACATCAGGTAAGTAATAAAAATAAAATCACTTTGAGGAAAAAGAAAAAAATAGGAAGTATTTAATATATCTCAGCGGTTCTCAAGTAGGGCATTTTTGCCCCTCAAGGACATTTGACAATGACTGGAGACATTTTTGTGCTCACAGAGGGGAGAATTTACTAGCGCATAGTGTGTAGAGAACCAGAATGCTGCTAAACATCCTACAATACATAAGACAGCCCCACAACAAAAAATTATCATGCTCAAAATGTCAATAGAGCTGAGATTGAAGTACTTTGATAACCTGAGATTTGCTTAGTCTTTTGCACACTAAGCGAGACTAATGTGCCATGAAAATCAGTAATAAGGGAGAGAACAATTCTTATCACATTACCTTAAATCATTCAGTCCATTGTTTTGGTTTTAAATGTTATTATTTAAACCAATGTACTTTGCTTACATATAAACCCCTTTAATTGGTATTTAATTACTATTCAATTCTTTTTCTTGTAATTAACTCATTAAATGTCTTACTAAGTAAAAACAACACTAAGCAAATGAGCTAATTAGTGTCTAATTATCGGTTACTAAAGATTACTACAAATGACTTACAAATGGCTAGCTTCTTTACTACTGCTGGGAATTTCAATTACTAACCTTAAGTAACTGAGTGCAATTTATATAGCAGGTTGTACACATAAACTGCATGACTGTTAGAGCTGAAGCAAGAAACTTTCATCATTTCTTGGGGAAAGAATACATTAGCAAAAGGATTTCTTTGCATTCATGACCACACGCCTCCATCCTGCGGCAGAGCCTGGAATGAGGATCGGCACATTAGAGTCAGGAAATAACAGATAGTAGCGGAAGCACTTAAACTAAGGAGTCACGAAGGAGTCAGTTTATCCAGCACTGGAACACTGGTAGGGAAGGTAACCTAAATCAGACATCAGGAGGCAGAATCCAATAATCTCAGATGGTAGGTTTTACTATTATAAACACTTTTGGTTTTGGTTTTGGTTTTTTTCATTTTTTGAAGCTTTATTGAAGTATAGTTGATTTACAATGTTGTGATAATTTCTGCTATACAACAAAGTGGTTCAGTCATACACGGATACACAATCTATTCTCTCTCAACTTCTTTTCCCACATGGATTATCACAGAACACTGGGTAGAGTTCTCTGTGCTGTACAGCAGGTCCCTGTTGGCCAGTCATTTCATATACTTCAGTATGCATATGCCAGTCCCAAACCCCCAGTCTATCCTTCCCCCAAAACCTGTCCCCTTTGGTAACCCAAAGTTTTTCAAAGTCTGTGAGTTTGTTTCTGTCCTGCGAATAAGTTTATTTCTATCCTTTTTTAAGATTCCACATATAAGAGATATCATATGATATCTGTCTTTCACTGACTAACTTCACTTAGTATCATACTCCTCTGTTCAGGCGGAGAAACTGGATACAGAGGAGTTCAACCACTTGCCCAAGGACACACAGCAAGCTAGCCAGGATTCAAACCAGCAGTCTAGCACCAGAGTTGCTCTCTATATCTCTGGGAAATGATGTCTTCTCCTACTATACTGCAAAGTCAATATAGAGCATACAGAAGGAAGCAGATAAGTTTGTCACATTAGTGAATTCAGCTGAATTTTTGATCTCAAAGAGTGGTCAGTTACATAGGCACCCCCCTAGCCTGAGACACCATGCCACCAAATAGACTTTAAATCAGATAGATGGGAGTTCCTATTGTGGTGCAGCAGCTTAAGCATCCAGCATTGTCTCTGTGGCAGTGTGGGTTTGATCCCCAGCCTGGCACAGAGGTTTAAGCTTCCAGTATTGCCTCAGCTATGACCTAGGTCACAGCTGCAGTTTTGATTCAATCCCTGGCCTGGGACTTCCATATGCTGAGGATGTGGACATCAAAAAAAAATTAGATAGATACTTTAGAGTTTGGCAGATCTGGGTTTGGGTTTCCCTTTGCAGATTACTCTTTGAAAGACCATGCCCATGGCATACAGAAGTTTCCAAGCCAGGGATTGAACCCATGCCAAAGCTGCAACTCAAGCCACTGCGGTGACAACCCTGGGTACTTAACCTGCTGAGCCACATGGGAACTCCTGCAGATGACTCATAGTGTAACTTCTGGTAAGATACTTAATCACTCTCAACCTCAGTTTTCTGATCTGTAAAATAGGAGTGATAGTGTTTATCCTAAACAGTGCTATGATGATTAAATAAAATCATATAAAATGTTTACATTCTATAGAGTAGGTATTCCCTTCACTTTTATTGCTATAGCAAAGAGCAATCTGAAAACATTCTGTTGTAATTTTTTGATTATTGTACCAAAATTAAGAAGTGTGCTATATCCTGAAAGTCAAAGGTAGCACAGGAGAAGTTTCTTGTTTCTTTAGAAATTTTTCTTTACAGTGCAGACCTATGTGCAGTAAGAGTATATACATTTTTTTTATGGTGGCAGTATGGCATATGGAAGTTCCAGAGCCATGGATCAAATCAGAGCTGCAGCTGCAGCCTATGCTGCAGCCACGGCAACATTGGATCCAAGCTGCATCTGCACCCTTCACATCAGTTTACAGCAGCACTGGATCCTTAACCCACTGAGCAAAGCCCAGAGATTGAACCCACATCCTCACAGAAACATCATCAGGTCCTTAACTCACTAAGCCACAACAGGAACTCCAAGAATGTGTATGTACATACATACATATATATGTAGTTAAGGTTGTGGGAAAGAAGTGGTTAAAAAAACTATGAGAACTGCAGTGTTTATGGAAGCTGATCTCCTACTTCCTATTGACACTAAGAAATAGCCTATAAACCGATACGCTCTTTCATTTCATTATCTAACACTAACTGAATCCCTACTGTCTCTTGGGGCTAACTTATTCACTAGAAATATAGAAAGTCTTAAAACAAACAGAAATAGTTTATCTTAGGAGACAATGAGTCTTCCCCCATTCAACAAATATTTACAAAGCACTAGGCATAAAAAGTCAGGAGACACTGTCGAGATGCCTGTCTCTCCTGGAACTTAACAAGAGCAAGTTGTGTGACATGTTATCACAGGGGGACAGGATACAAAGCACAGAAATACAGTATCTCCTTCAGATAGAGGGCATCATTGGCACTTCCCAGCACGACATCTCTGATCCGCATGTTGAAGGATGAGTAAATGCTTTCTGAGACCTAGAGACAGCCAAGCACTGCAGTTATGAGCATGTGGCATAGCATCCCAGATCTGACTCTTCCTCCCTGTGTAACCTCAGGCAAGTTACTTAATTGCTCTGTGTTTTAGGTCCCTCCTTTATAAAGTGAGCCTAATAAGAGTACCTCCTTCATGATGTTGCTGAAAGTACTGAATGCATTAATAACTACAAACCCTTCAGAATTCTATGTGGCTCATAATTAAGTGCCCAACAAATGTGGCTGTCATTTCTCATCCTTCTACTTTCAGTGCAAATGAGAAGTGAATGGCATGTACAAAAAAAATCAAGGACATGAGAACCTGGGACCTTTTATTTATTTATTTATTTTTTTTTTTTTTTTTTTTTTTTTTTTTTTTTTTTGTCTTTTTGCTATTTCTTGGGCCGCTTCCGCGGCATATGGAGGTTCCCAGGCTAGGGGTCCAATCGGAGCTGTAGCCACCGGCCTACCGCCAGACCCACAGCAACGAGGGATCCGAGCCGCGTCTGCAACCTACACCACAGCTCACGGCAACGCCGGATCGTTAACCCACTGAGCAAGCGCAGGGACTGAACCCGCAACCTCATGGTTCCTAGTCGGATTCGTTAACCACTGCACCACGACGGGAACTCCCCTGGGACCTTTTAAAAGACTGCATGTAGGTTGACTGGACTGGAGCAGAGCATTCCTCTGGGGGTGCAGATTAAGTTCAGATCATGCAGAAGGAGCCTAGTTCCAGTACTGAGGAATCTGGATTTCATCATGATGGCTATGGGTTATGTGAGACACCAAAGGATTTTTAAGCATGGGAGTGATTGGATGAAAATTCTATTGCAACAAGATGATTCTGTTCACAGTGTAGAAAGCAGGTGGGCCAGAGGCAAAACTGGTTGCAAAGATATCTGTTATAATGATATTGCAGTTATTTTTCCAGGCAAACATATTAAGGTTCTTGACCTAGTACATCCTTTGATTTAAATTCCCAAAGGCAGAGCAGTGAAAATGGACAACTTTGTCATAGGTGAGAAAGTTGGGTTAAAGATCTGGTTCTGACCTCTAAAAAGACCAATAGTAAATCTCTTACTCATATGTATGGGTTCCAGGTATTAAAAAAAAAAAAAAAAAAAAGGTGTTTATATATTTTTCCTAGAGCTTGAAATATAGCCTTTCTTGTTCTTCCTGTTCTTCAACAGATATTTCTTTTCTGAGGAAGTCTCCAGTCATAATGGCCAACATCAAAAACACTGCAAACAATAAATGCTGGAGAGGTGTGGAAAAAATTAGAACCCTTTTACACTGTTGGTGGGATTGTAAACTGGTACAACCATTGTGGAGAAGTGTATGGAGTTTCCTTAAAAAACTAAATATAGGAGTTCCTGTCATGGTTCAGCAGTTAACAAACCCGACTAGTATCCATGAGGTCTTGGGTTTGATCCCTGGCCTCACTCAGTGGGTTAAGAATCCAGTGTTGCCATGAGCTGTGTATAGGTCACAGACACAGCTCAGATCCCGCTTTGCTATAGCTGTAGCATAGGCCAGTGTCTACAGCTCCAATTGGACCCCTAGTCTGGGAACCTCCACCGGCCGTGAGTACAGCCCTAAAAGACAAAAAAGAAAAAAAAAAAAAACATAGATATAGAACTACCAAATGACCCATCAATTCCACTCCTGGGCATATATCCAGAGAAAACCATAATTCAAAGGATACATTTCTCCAAGGACGATATACAGATGGCCAGCAAACACATGAAAAAATGCTCAACATCATTGATTATAAGAGAAATGCAAATTAAAACTACCATGAGATACCACCTCACACCAGTCAGAATGGCCATCATTAATAAATCCACAAATAACAAGTGCTGGAGGGGCTGTGGAGAAAAGGGAACCCTCCTGCACTGCTGGTGGGAAAGTAAACTGGTACAGCCACTATGGAGAACAGTTTGGAGATAACCTTAGAAATCTATACATAGAACTTCCATATGACCCCACAATCCCACTCTTGGGCATCTATCCAGACAAAACTCTGCTTAAAAGAGACACATGCGCCCGCATGTTCATTGCAGCACTATTCACAATAGCCAGGACATGGAAACAACCCAAATGTCCATCGACAGATGATTGGATTCGGAAGAGGTGGTATATACACACAATGGAATACTACTCAGCCATAGAAAAGAATGACACAATGCCATCTGCAGCAACATGGATGGAACTAGAGAATCTCATCCTGAGTGAAATGAGCCAGAAAGACAAAGACAAATACCATATGACATAACTTATAACTGGAATCTAATATCCAGCACAAATGAACATCTCTTCAGAAAAGAAAATCATGGACTTAGAGAAAAGACTTGTGGCTGCCTGATGGGAGGGGGAGGGAATGGGAGGGATCAGGAGCTTGGGCTTATCAGACACAGTTTAGAATAGGTTTACAAGGAGCTCCTGCTGAGTAGCACTGAGAACTTTGTCTAGATACTCATGTTGCAACAGAACAAAGGGTGGGGAAAAAAATGTAATTGTAATGTATACATGTAAGGATAACTTGATCCCCTTGCTGCACAGTGGGAAAATAAAAAAAAATAAAAATAAATAAAAATAAAGGATACATTAACCCCAAGGTTCATTACAGCACTATTTACAATAGCCAAGATATGGGAGCAACCTAAATGTCCATTGACAGAGAATAGATAAAGAAGATGTGGTACATGTATACAATCGAATATTACTCAGCCATACAAAAGAACAAAGTAATGTCATTTGCAGCAAGGTAGATGGATGTAGAGTTAATCATACTAAGTAAAGCAAGTCAGACAGAGAAAGACAAATATCTCATGATATCACTTATATGTGGAATTTAATATTAAAATGATTCAAAAGAACTTATTTACAAAACAGCAACAGACTCACAGATTCCAAAATCAAACTTATGTTTACCAAAGGGGAAACATAGAGGGAAGGCATAAACTAAGAGTTTGAGATTCATGTATACACACTACCATAGATAACCAACAAAGACAAACTACAGAGCACAGGGAAATCTACTCGACATTCTATAACATCCTATGTGGGAAAAAAATCTGAAAAAGAATGGATATATGTATATGTATAACTGATTCACTTTTCTGTACACCTGAAACTAACACAATAAAATGTTTTTAAAGAAGAATGATGAAATCTAAGTGCTTGTAGACTTAGAAAGAAAGCCAAAGGTCTCCATGGGCAGGCAGCACTCTACTTCTACACAGAACCCCTGAATGGAATGCCAGGGTAAAAGTCATCCTTTGATTTAAATCCCCAAGCATGCTGTATTGCCAAATCTACCTCCCATGCATTAAAACATCACCATGTACTGTATTTCATGACAAGAGGTGGAAGAAAATTTACTCTTAATCTCATCCATTCCACTGAATTAAATTATACACTCCTGAAATATGCATCTTAAATTACTAACAATTTGGATTAGTGTCATACCCATAAAATGTGCTAATAATGAGTTATGCAATTCCCCGTTTCAGAGAAAGAACTAATTCATCAGGGCTAACTGAGTTGCTTTAGAACCTCCTAAAAATTGCAAATGAATGTGACTGCAGAATCATTTATTGTTAATGTGCAGAGCTAAATTTATTGGAAAAATTCCTCTGGTTTTCTTGGTGAATGACACCAGGTGCAGTTATTAAGGTCAAATATTATGGTGTCACTGTCGAGATTTTTTTCTCATAAAAACTAAGGGAGGATTGCATGTCTCTCAGTCAGGCCGCTAATAAATTATGTCCCATCTGCAGCTCTTAAGGCAAGATTCATCCTCCCAAAAATGTGTGCTTATCAAGGTTTCAATTGTAGACTTAAGAAACTCAGGGGTTTATTACTATAAAATTATAAAATCATGGGCCTAGGAAGGAAGTTGCATAGCTTTTTAACTATTCCCTGGGCTCTGGATGAGACAGTATGTGAAATGGTGCAATTCCCTTTGGTACATGAAGGCCATCTGTTTGTATCACATTTCTGAGGGTCACAGTGGTTTCAGCTGACCTGGCAAGAAAGGCAGCTACTTCCTTCTTTTCTCACCATTCTCCTTGGGCACTTGCCAAAGATGCACATTTGGTCAAGAAGCACAACCTTCCAAACAGAAGGACCATTTATCTTATCAAGGGTATTCAAGGATTTGTACTTTCTGACGCCAAGTTCTAAATAGGTTTATTTAGGACCAGAGGGAGGATGACACAGGACTGTAAATTTCCCAAGACAGCCTCTCTCTAAAACCTGTTTCAGAGATTGACAGCTCTCACAGTTCAGAATGTGGGTACAATATGAATATATAGGCCAGAAGGACTTTAAAAAACAAGTCTAATCTTGCCCCTTTTTTAAATTTACAAATTCAGTGATATGAAAGGACTACGTCATGTCTTATGACCAGAAAAAGGCAGACCAAGGATTAGAACTCAACTACTGCCTATTGTCCAAATAACCTAAGTGCCCCCATGTTGTGGAATATACTCATGATTCTAGTTCTCTTTTGATAACACGATTTTTTTTTCTTCTTATTTTCCTCCTCCTTATTAGGAGAAGGGAATATTTGGAGAATTTAACTTCTGACTTGCAGAATTGAGGAATATGCGCGAGAAGCTGACAAGTTGCTGAGTCACTAATGAATTGTTTTACTGCCTCAGATGATGTGGCCAATCGCCCCAAGGATGGATATTTCTTATTTAAAGGAAGAATCCCAACAATGCAAAGGAAAACTCTCGTGAATTCCCTATGCGCTATGGGTAAGTACTTTTGGCACTTGCTGTCAGAGCAGAGGACAAGGCTGAACATGCATGGCCAGGAGAGCATAAGCTTGGAACTTTTTACAAGTCTGCAGGAGGCTAGAGGAGTGACAAGGGAGAAGCAGCAATCATAGTTTCAAACTCCTGTCCTACTTTCTCTCTCCCAACCTCATAAGACAATGCAATGTACTTACCAGTCCTTTCCTAGATCTGCTTGATATTTAATTTAGTAGGGACTTGTGCTAAGGGCTGCATGCTTAAAAGTATTTATGAGCAGACTGTTGGGAGGGAATTTTAGAGTTTCAGGATCTCAACTCAAACCTGCTAAAAAGAATATTATTTCCTTATGAGAATCTCAATTCCTGCAATAAGGAAAACTGTGAAAATTAAAGTTGCTTTATCTAAAAAGGCCCTATATATACCCTGCATATTTTTGTCAGGACCATGCACCTGACCATTGGAAGAGGGCAGGAGACAGTGGTTTGTTTGTTTTTGTTTCTGGCCCTGGCATGCAGTGGCTTGATGTGGGATCTCAGTTCCCAGACCAGGGCTGCAGCCATGAAAGTCCTAACCACTAGACCACAAGGGAACTCCCAACACTTAGTGGTTTACTGAAAAGACTCAGTAACTTGGAGATTTTCGTTGCTATTGTCAGGGAGTAGGGAGATTTGTAAAGCTAGCTAAGTAGCCAAGAAATGTTGTTTTTGTTGTTGTTGTTTTAATCTTTCTACTAAAAGTATTTTCAAATGGTAAATGGAGAAAATGCAAACTAAGAAATGTCTACCAGGCCTAATGATCATTTGACTATGAAGAATGGAATCTGGGTGATAGCCAGTATTGATAAACTTTCAAATAATAGATATTTAATTGAAAAAAATTAAGTTTTCTACAAATCAAAGAATCAGGGAGTTCTCGTCATGGCACAGTGGTTAACAAATCTGACTAGGAACCATGAGGTTGAGGGTTTGATCCCTGGCCTTGCTCAGTGGGTTAAGGATCCGGTGTTGCCGTGAGCTATGGTGTAGGTCGCAGACACGGCTCAGATCTCGTGTTGCTGTGGCTCTGGTATAGGCCGGTGGCTCCAGCTCCGATTTGACCCCTAGCCTGGGAACCTCCATATGCCACAGGAATGGCCCAAGAAATGGCGAAAAATAAAAATAAAAAAATAAAATTATGGTGCCATTTTCACACAATAGTAACAAAATAAAAAAAAAAATCAAAGAATCAGGAAGGAAAAAAATCCCTTTTGCAACCCTATAACACTTGCCTGAATAGGGCTGAGTTCAGCAAGCTACTTATGTAACAGGGACAGACAGTAAATATTTTAGGGTTTTCATGCTCAAACTGTCACAACTACTCAACTCTGCCATTGTGGTGTGAGAGAAGCGAGAGACAACATATATGAGCTTGGCTGTATTCCAATAAAATTTATCCAGAGAAAAAAGAACCTTCCTACACTGTTGGTGAGAATGTAAATTGGTGTAGCCACTATGAAGAACAGTGTGGAGGTTCCTTAAAAAACTAAAAATAGAGTTACCATGTGATCTTGCGATCCCACTCCTAGGTGTATATCTGGAGAAAATTAATTCAGAAAGGATACATGTACCCCAATGTTCATTAAAGCACTATTTGTAATACCCAAGACATGAAAGCAAACTAAATATCCATTGACAGTACAGGGATATACCCAATATCTTATAACAACTTATAATGGAAAAAATCTAAAGAAGAACGTTCTCTAAAGAGGAACATTATATAGGCGTTCCTGTCATGGCTCAGTGGAAACAAATCTGACTAGCATCCATGAGAATACAGGTTTGATCCCTGGCCTCACTGAGTGGGTTAAGGATCTGGCATTGCTATGAGCTGTGGTGTAGGATCCTGCGTTGCTGTGGCTGTAGTGTAGGCCAGAAGCTAAGCTCTGGTTAGACCCCTAGCCTGCGAACTTCCATATGCTGCGGATACGGCCCTAAAAAGATTTTTTTAAAAAAGATTCTTTACAACAAGAATCATTTTGCTGTAAACTTGAAACTAACACAACTTTGTAAATTAACTATACCTCAATTTAAAAAAAATTTTTTTTCGTTCATAAAAGCAGGCCATGGGCTGATTCTGGCTGCTGTCTGGTTGTGCTTTACCAATCCCTGGTCTAGACCTTTATGCCAGGCTGGCGACTTAGAATCCTAAGGAGATCACTGGAGAAGAAGTGTGGGAAATGGAGGTCATTTGCTTACCGCAGGTGCCTTGTCGACAGATGTGGTGTCAAAGTGTGGACTAGTCCTCGACCTGTCTCTTAACTTGGTCTTCTTGACCTTCTCTCACAAAATTCAAAGATTTATGGACTTAGGGTCTGCTTCTGCTCTGGTCTGCTTTAAATCATCCTAATGTAATTGTCAACAATAAAAATTGGATATCATGCTCATGCAGGGGGGAAGGCTTAGTCTTGTGAAGCACAGAAGTGGTAAGGATTGGCATTGAAATAAGAGCCTAATAGACTTCAGCTAACTTTTCTCAATCCTCTCCCACAAATCACTTTGTAAATTTGAAATGGGGGATCGCTAGCAATTCTCAGATATTTTAACCCACATGTTTTTGAGTTTTTATTGAAGAAATTATCTTTAAAATTCACACACCATTTATCACTTTGTTTTATGCAGGGAAGAGGAGCTGCCTAATGTCCATATGTGTTGTTGTTGGTTAAAGGCTTTCCTCAACTGTGATGATAAATCAATCCCCAGCTGTGTGTCAACAACATTGTCACACGGAGAAAAGGAGCTTTGGCTGCTTCCATATTTTAGGCTTCCCTTAAAATGTCCAGAATTTACTTCCTCTCCATAGAATCAAAAACCTTAAAGGGAGAAAAAGCTTTAGCAAGTCTCCTCCTTTATCACCTAAAACAATCTGGGCTTCCTTTCACCAAGTGAAGGGGCTTCTCTGGCTGCTGTAGTGGTTTTTCTTGGCAAGAAAAATCCTCCCATTTTCTTTCTTTCTTTTTATTTATTTATTTTTTTTATTACTCAAGGAATTTATTACATTTATAGTTGTACAAGGATCATCACAATCCAATTTTATAGGATTTCCATCCCACAACCCCAGCACATCCCCCCACCCCCCTGAACTGTCTCCTTTGGAAACCATAAGTTTTTCAAAGTCTGTGAGTCAGTATCTGTTCTTCAAAGAAGTTCATTCTGTCCTTTTTTCAGATTCCACATGTTGATGAAAGCATTTGATGTTGGTGTCTCATTGTCTGACTGACTTCACTTAGCATGATAATTTCTAGGTCCATCCATGTTGCTGCAAATGCTGGTATTTTGTTCCTTTTAACGGCTGAGTAATATTCCATTGTGTATATGTACCTCATCTTCTTTATCCACTCCTCTGTCGATGGACATTTAGGTTGTTTCCATGTCTTGGCTATTGAAAAGAGTGCTGCAATGAACATTGGAGTACATGTGTCTTTTCGAGTCATGGTTCTCTCTGGGTAGATGCCCAGGAGTTGGATTGCTGGCAAATGGTAGTTCTATGTTTAGTTTTCTGAGGAATCTCCATACGGTTTTCCACAGTGGTTGCACCAATTTACAATCCCACCAACAGTGTACTAGTGTTCCTTTTTCTCCACACCCTCTCCAGCACTTATTGTTTGTAGACATTTTGATGATGGCCATTCACGCTGGTGTAGGGCGGTACCTCATAGTGGTTTTGATTTGCATTCCTCTAATAATGAGTGATGTTGAACATTTTTTCATGTGTTTTTTAGACATCTGTATGTCTTCTTTGGAGAATTGTCTGTTTAGTTATTCTGCCCATTTTTTTGATGGGTTTTTTTTTTTTTTTTTTTGGTATGGAGCTGCAGAAGGAGTTTATAAACTTTGGAGATTAATCCCTTGTCAGTCAATTCAAAATTAATACACAGAAATTGATGGCATTTCTATATACTAACAATGAAAGATCAGAAAGAGAAATTAGGGAAGCAATCCTGTTTACCATCGCATCCAAATGAATAAAATACCTAGGAGTAAACCTACCTAAAGAGACAAAAGACCTATACTCTGAAAATTATAAGACACTGATGAAAGAAATAAAAGATGACACAAACAGATGGAAAGACACACCATGCTCTTGGATTGGAAGAGTTAATATTATCAAAATGACTATACTACCCAAGGCAATCTACAGATTCAATGCAATCTCTATCAAATTACTAAAGACATTTTTCATAGAACTTGAACAAAATACTTTAAAGTTTGTTTGGAAATAAAAGACCCAGAATAGCCAAAGCCATCCTGAGACAGAAAATGGAGCTGGAGGAATCAGGCTCCCTGACTTCAGACTGTAATACAAAGCAACAATCATCAAAACCATATGGTACTGGCACGAAGACAGAAATATAGATCAGTGGAACAGGAGAGAAAGCCCAGAATTCAACCCACGCACTTACAGCCAACTAATCTATGATGAAGGAGGCAAGAATATACAATAGAGAAAAGATAGCCTATTCAATAAGTGGTGCTGGGAAAACTTGGACAGCCACATGTAAAAGAATGAAATTAAAACACTCCCTAACACCAGACACAAAAATAAATTCAAAATGGATTAAAGACCTAGATATAAGACCAAACACTATAAAACTCCTAGAGAAAAACATAGGCCAAACACTTTCTGACATAAATGACAGCAACATCTTCTCAGATCCACCTCTTCGAGTAATGACAGTAAAAACAAAAATAAACAAATGGGACCTAATTAAACTTAAAAGTTTCTGCACAGCAAAGGAAACCCTAAACAAAATGAAAAGACCACCCACAGAATGCGAAAAATCTTTCTTTTTTTTTTTTGAATTGGAAATGCATTCTTTTTATTAAAATATTTGACATTTTAGAATAGTTTTAGATTTACAGAAAAATTTAGACAGTACAGAGTTCTCATATGCCCCCTACCCAGTTTCCCTATTATTATTATTATTATTATTTCTGTTATTATTATCATTACTATCACCACTATTTTAAATGTTCAGTTTCCTTTAATTACTCCCATTCTCCCTGAAGGGCAGGTGCAGGCAGCTAGGCAATGGCAAGAGATGTTCACCTGAAGATCTCCCTGTTATTGAAGGCTTTGCTCACATGCTGGAAGGCCCCCTCCCAAGATCCCATTTTCTGTTTTGCCTTTGCTAGTTGTTACCTCTGCTAGCTGACTTATTCTAAAGAATTCTAGGAGTTCCCTAGTGGCTCAGTGGGTTAAGGATCCACCATTGTCACTGCAGTGGCCAGACAGCACATGGATACATATGTCATGCGCATGGCCGAAAAAAAAGATTTTCAATCTTTTTCTGTAGATGTAACATTTCAATTCTTTTTTAAATATTGATTTTGAGAATTTTGAATAAACAGAATATTCTCATGCAAAAGCACAATTTTTTTGCCTCTTCTTGTTAGAGAAAGTGCAAGTTGCATGGATTCCAAGATTATAGAAAAAAATAGTCCCTTTGCCCCATTCCTAATTACTTGATCTTCATCTAGCTTATTCTTGATCCTTCATCTAAAGCAAATTTCCTTGTATTTGCCCTATAAATACATCTTCTTGCCTTTTTGGTCCCTCTTTAAGGGAATCATTTAACAAAACTGTACCTCATCCTACTCACACAAAATGCAATGCAGAGTATGTTTCTGGATTAAGAAGGCACAGAAACTACACCCTTTTCTAATACAGCTATGAAGCATCAGTGAAAGAGATGAGATTCAGAGTTTTTTGTTTGTTGGTTTTTTTCTTAGGGCCACACTTGCAGTACATGGAAGTTCCCAGGCGAGGGGTAGAATCAGAGCTTCAGCTGTGGGCCTATGTCACAGCCACAAAAATGTGGGATCTGAGTCTCATCTGCAACCTATACCACAGCTCAGGGCAATGCCAGATCCTTAACCTACTGAGTGAGGCCAGGAATCAAACCCATATCCTCATGGATACTAGTCGGGTTCTTAACCTTCTGAGCCACAACAGGAACTCCTAGAGCTCAAAGAGTTTGATTCAGGCACAGCTCTGGCTGTGAGTGTTTATATCTGAGCCTCATCTGAAAAGGGCGACCACAGTAACACTTCCCTCAGAGTTGTGAGGATTGAAGGAGATAATTCATGTAGAAATGCTTTGCACATGGCCATGGGCTAATCTGTTATTGTTGGCCTGATGTCTTTCCCAGTACAGAAAAGGCAAGTTATCTCATAACATGACCCTGCTCTCCTTGGCGATAGACTGCCTTGGTTAGGGCAAGACATCCCAGGTATGTATCATCCTCAACCTCTTCTGGTAAGTTTCTTTCTTGCCTTTCACATTATTGCTCACAGTGCTGTCTGGAGGCCATGCCAACATCTGCTTTTGCAGCCTACACTGATGTTGCCCTGAAATGCTTCGGGCAGCAATGCTCCACTTATCCATACAGCCAGGGGAGGGGGAGAGACAAGAAGAAAAGAAGAGGACCAAGGAATTAAAGGATGAACAGAATATTAGATGATGCTATGTCTGTGTTGAATTGTTCCTGCAGAAAGGGAGCTTTTCTCAAGCTGTCCCACACTTGGCAGTGGTTTTATTCAGTCTTACAGATCAAAAAGACCAAGCAGAAAACTGGAACACTGTACAAGGGAATGTGCTGTTAAAGCTAACGGCAATGGGAAGCTCCCAGAATGTGGAGACAAAGATGAGGACTCTATGGCTTAATAGTGAAATATGAACAACTGTCAGCTGCGAGAACATGAATCTTACATGCTCCAATATTCTCTAACAGTAAGAAATGACTAAGCCAGCGTGAACTGTGTGGGAGAAGACTTACCTGAAATCAGAAGAAACCTATCCATGAAAAAGAATAGTGAAAGAAGAGATGCCAAATAGGCCACCATGAGCACTTTAACTTTTCTTTAGCAAAGAGGGTGAGTAGTTAACCTTAGAATCACATCTTGAAGTTCCTGTTGTGGCTCAGAGGTTAACGAATCTGACTGGGACGATGAGGTTGTGGATTCGACCCCTGGCCTCGCTCAGTGGGTTAAGGATCTGGCGTAGCCGCGAGCTGTGGTGTAGGTCACAGACATGGCACAGATCTGGTGTGGCTGTGGCTGTGGCATAGGCTGTTGGCTACAGCTCCGATTAGACCCCTAGCCTGGAAACCTCCATATGCCGTGGGAGCAGCCCTAGAAAAGGCAAAAAGACCAAAAAAAAAGAATCACATCTTAAAACATAAAAGCACAAAACCACATTGTATAGAATTTATTTTATAGATATATAGGTATGCTTCTAAAATGAGTTTTGCTGTCCATATATATATTTTATAACCTTCAAAAAGTATTTTAGAAAATGTAACCTGTAACATCAACTATCAATATCAATATCAAGTCGAAAGCAACTGATAATCAAAAGTCTGGTGTACAAAGTGGACAAAGGAATCGGCACTATTGCTCCCAACAGAACTGTGCCTTCAGCAGGTATTTTTCTACCTAGTTTTGCCACATATTATGCTTACTGTGAAAATGTGCTTCTGACTTTTCCTTCCACATATTGTGAGCAGAAACTGTTAGAGTTCAGAATTTTCAAATCATTAATGTTCGTGGGAGGTAAGGTGGTGTGATAAGAGAAGTACTTCTTTAAAAAACTAAACTCGAAGTCCTACAAGTGAGAAGAGAAGTGCTCTCAGAAGGACTCTATAAAAGAGGAAGGACAATTGTCCAAAGGCGTTTTGCCTCTTTGATGAATATATCCTACTTTTAATCCTGAAGCCAAATCGTATGCATTCCAAGAGGACATTGCCCTCTTTGGGAGAGATTGAAATTTTTAAATATGATTTGTTTTAAATTAAATAACTAACAAAACACAAAGAAGGCACAAAAATGTAAAAAATAGAATCATCACATTTAACAACTAAAGGCTTCCTATTACAGTTAGTTTAACAGACATGGTACTATATCCAAAGTATTTTTTAAAAGCATTTAATCAGAACTGAATGAAAATACTGACTCTGCTATTATTAGCCATGCAATATGGGAAAATTTCATTTCCATGAACATAATTTTCTCATCTTTAAAAGGAGATAACAGTATTTTTTTCTCATGTTGTATTACATGGCTCAGTTTCCCAGCAATGACTGAATGATCCAGAGGTTTACATTTGACCCGAGAGGGGCTAACCAAATGCTTTCTTCTGAGGATTTGAACACATTTTGGCCACACCCATAGCATTTTGAATTTCCTGCTCCAGGGATCGAATTCAAGCCACAGCTGTGACCTACACCACAGCTATGGCAACACTGGATCCTTAACCTGCTGTGCCACAGCAGGAACTCTATAATTTGAATATTTTTAATTGAGAGACAAAGACGGAAAGTCTTTGGAGTAGAGTAACATTGATACCACTGTTCTAGAGAAAATAACATACACTCCTGCTCCTAAAATACTAGGGATTGTTTTTCCCTTGCCCCTCCACAGGCATGCTTGAGATATCCAAGGATCATTCCAGTAATTGTCTGTGAGAGTTTTGTGTGTTTGTTTTTTGTATATAGCCTTAGTAGCCATAACTTGCTCTCTGTTTCTTATAATCAGAAGAATTTTGAATCAAAACAAAATAGGTATCAGGAAGGATAATAGCATAAGTAAAATTTTCTGAAGTGAGGAATTTGTCTAAACTAGGAGCAGTGGCCTTCCCATGGTCCAGAGCTAGGAAGCTTATAAAGTAATGCACAGCAGTTGATTCAACAATTCCTGGTTATCCTAGTCACATGGCTTGGGTTGCATGCAACCCAGGCTGGCCAACTGAATCGTCAAAACTTAGAGATAATGCCATTTGCAGCAACATGGATGGCTCTTGAGATTATCATACTGAGTGAAGTAAATCAGATAGGGAAAGCCAAATGTCATATGATATCATTTATACGTAGCATCTAATAAAAATGATACAAAAGAACTTATTTATAAAAGAGAAACAAACTCACATATTTCAAAAGCAATCTTATAGTTACCATAGGTGAAACCGTTGAGGGTAGGGAGGGGTTGGGAGGGTGGGAAGAACATATTACACTACGGTATAAAATAGATAATTAATGATAACCTACTGTACAGCCCAGGAAAATCTACTCAATAGTTTGTAATAACATATATAGGAAAAGAATGGATGTATATGTCCCATTCAAGAAGGAAACAACATAGAGAAAAGCATAGCCAAGCAATGAGGAGAATGACACTTTGTTGGAGAACTTAGATCCAACCAGGCCTGAGTATCATCTTGATCCACAGCCCTCGAGCCCTCCAAATTCTTTATAAAAGGAATTTCTTTCTTTGATATCTCGATAGTTCAATAGCATCATTAAAAACTTTTGGCCAGTGATACAGGCTGGCTAAGTGCAACTTGACAGTAAGTTGAGAATACTATAGCCATTTGAATTTAGGTACGCTTCTCTGTTTGAAATAAGAGGGTGTAGGTGGTTTTTAATCATATATTTAAAGAATTCTTTTTTTTTTTTTCCCTCACTCAGCCCTATGGTCTAAATGCTTTCCAAAACTTGATGCGTTTGAGTTACCAAATGCATACACAAATGATTCCATGAAAAAAGGTCTATCTCTTTTGGCAGCCCCAGGTGGGAGGACTCACACCAGCCTGTCCTTCTATTACACTTGCTGTGAATCACTAATAGACAAGTGTTTTCTTGACCTATAAGGACAAAAAATGACTCCACTCTTTTTGAGGACTAAGGACCATAGTCTATCAGGACAACAATACTTACAACTTGGCCATATTGGTAAGAATCTGTTGACCCTTAACTGTCCTCTTGCTGGAATGCTTTATTTCATTTCCTTCTATATCTAAGAAAGACAGGTGGGTGCCTTAAAGCTTTCTTTTGTTTTATCTACATTAAGTGATTCTATTTCTGAGTTTAAAGACACACTTATCTAGAAGAAAAAGAATCCGTTCTAATTCCCACCTCCAAAGCTAGAAAATTTTTTTCTAATCCCACTAATACACAGATTTATGGCCTCAATTTTTCAGACACAGGAGCCAATAAATTCCCTTTGGCACAAACCAATTTGAATTGTACTTTCTATAATTTGCTACCAAGAGTCTTGATTAATACAGTCTCTGACCCACAACCATAGGTTTGCAGCCGTAGACAAGCCTGAGTAGAATCTGTTGCTGATGAGTCTCGTGTGTTCTATTCTTTACTCATCTCAATCTTCACACAAACAAAGCAATACAATCCACTAAAAGTCTATAACATGTATGTACAAAGTCATTCCATATGAATATTACTATTGATTGTTTTTAAATAGTTCTTAAATATTCCTATAAAAAGTCCACATAAGGGTGGGAATCAGGCCCTATTCATCTTTACATGCCTCATCCCTAGTAAAATATGCTAGGCATATTTGTTGCGTAAAATAATGAAGTTAAATTGAATTAGAAGAATTCACTGGGTAGGAGGAATTAAAGTGAATTATTGCCAGTACAGAGTCTCTGTCAACTATGCAAAAATATTTTTGTTTTTATTTTTTTACATTTTATTGATTGGTTTATTTATTTGTCTTTTTAGGGCCACACTTGCAGCACATGGAGGTTCCCAGGCTAGGGGTATAATCTGAGCTGTAGCCACTATCCTACACCACAGCCACAGCAAGGCCAGATCCTTAACCTACTGAGCAAGGCCAGGGATCGAACCTGCAACCTCATGGTTCCTAGTCATATTTGTTTCCGCTGCACTACGACAGGAACTCCCTGGTTTTTTTTACATTTTAAATCATCCGGGGCATATGGAGGGTCCCTGGCTAGGGGTTGAATCAGAGCTGTAGCCCCTGGCCTACGCCACAGCCACAGCAACTCAGGATCCAAGCCGCTTCTGCGACCTACACCACAGCACAATGCCAGATCTTTAACCCACTGAGCAAGGCTTGGAATCGAACCTTCATCCTCATGGATACTAGTTGCTTTCGTTAACCACTGAACCACGACGGGAACTCCTGTAAAAATGTTGCATGAGAAAATTCTCATTTTATAAGGATGAATAAAATGCAGAATTACATCAACAAAGCCTAAAATAAGAAAAGATATACCAAAGGTTGCAGGAAGGTTTGACACGCTGGAGAAGGTAGAATTGCCTGCACTGGATAAGGAGTGAAAAGAGAAAGGGTATTCTCACAGAAGTTATATTTAAAGACTGGATGCTCTCAAATAATTACAGTAATCCACGCAGTGAGAAGGCAGAGTTCTGCCATACTGTGAAGACCATGGGAATTGTGCTCCTGGAGTTCAAAGCAGTCCCAGGACAGTCAGTGGGGCCCCCTATAGAGGGAAGATCCCACCTCTCTTAAGTTCTTTTCCTTTCATCCCATATTCATGTATATGGACAAAGAAGGGAGGTGGGGACAAGGAAGACTTTTGAACATAACTCTGCATTAAGAAAAAATCCTAGTCCACAGATGGTCCAAAGGAGCAGTTCTCCCCTAACTGAACTAAAGTTTATTTTGATAGTCCTATATTTCCAAGGAGACTAACTAATACAACAGCCTAGTTTCCCTATTGGAAAAATAGACATAACGCTACTTGCCCTGTTTCCTTATAGTTATTCTAAGACCCAGTGACAAAATTAACTATTGTACATGAAAGTGCTTTGTAAATTTGAACACAGTTCGTGATTACAAGTTTTATTTTTGCTCTTCCTTATGCCTGGACCTAGTGTCTTAGCTTTTAGGATTTGGCACTATGGAAGTCAAGCACTGATGCTGAATAGTTAGGGTAGGCTAATTGCTGCAAGCAACAGCCCCCAAATCACAATGGCTTATCAGAATTTGTCACTCCTGTCACACCTCATCATGAGTCAGCAGGTGATTTTTTTCATCCCAGTTTCTTGCATCACATGGCTTCAGCCAATGCTGGGTTCATTGAACCCTCACCCTTCCACCAGCAGATGAAGAAATAGAGTAAGGACAATACATGAGAGAATTTTATGGGCAGATGTACATTTCCACTCATATTCTGTTGTACAGAACTCAATCACATTGCCATAACTAACTACAAAAATCATCTGGAAATGGTCAGCTTTGGTGCCCAGGAGGAAGAGCAGGACATGGATAGTTATGAGCACTAAATATAGACACTCAGCAAGGGCCTTAATGAACTTATGAAATTCTTCACCTTATATTATATGAAAATATCCTCCCCATCTCTGTACTCCAGCAGCTTCTGGTTTATAGACCCACTATGAAACCTAATTACATACACTGTAACTTACTTACATACAGAAATTTTTGTCATTTCATTCTTACAAAGCTTAAGTATACATAATAAGTTTTCAAAGTATGCTAGTTGAATTGTCAGAGCTAGTCAGTTACCTGATTCCACCTGATTCACAACCAAAATCAGCAGTGGTTTCTTAAACACCTCCCACAAGGCCACGTTGCTGCCAAAAAATGGTTGCCAAGTCAGAAAAGTTATTCTAAAACTTAGGACTTTTTCCTTTTCTCTTTCAAATCTGGAGACTTCCAAGACTAAAACAGAGCTTAGTAAGCACTAATTATAAATGTGATGAGTAAGTAAGTGAATGAGTGAATAATTGAGTGAACTAACAGACCCTAGACCCACACAGTATATAAATCAAGTGATTTTTCTATTTGGATGATTCAAGCATTTGGGAATCAGCAGTTTTAGTTCTTTGTCATCCTTTTATTCTCTTGCATGTTTTTGTCCCTGATCCACATGGATCTATCTAACTGACTCGTGTTGATCTGTTTCATCTAATGATAGTAACCTAGGATACCCTAGTAGGTGAAAGAGTCCAATTTTAGTCCTTGATTGAACACTGACTCACTCTATGTTTTTGAGCACCTCAGTAGATCCCAGGGCTGCTCTCTCCTCCTTATTTTTCCTTTGTGTTTGGGACTTTTTCACACACTAGCTACACTAGCTTGTTGTCCTTTTTTAGTGTCATCTTCTAGATTGTCACATAACTCTTCACCTGTGGAGAGCTTTTCTCTTTTTTCTCCTCAGGTTGGGTTAGAAACAGCTATAGCCCACGTGTTCTTAGTTATTTCTCTCAAAGTCACCTTTGCCATACACAGAACAGAAAAAGATAGATTCACTGACGAATCCATCCTACATTCAGCAGACAGACGTTATTTCTGACATGTACCAGGTCTAACATTGAGCTACATTAAGTCACAGTCCTTGATATCAGGGAACATCCAGTGGGGAAAGACATTAAACAAATACTACTCAGCAATGCAATAAGTGTTATAAAAGAGTGTAAAAGGATGAAGGAATATAGAGGAGAGAGCAAAAAATTAATAACTCAAAAACTGAGGTTTAAAAGAATCTCATCTTCATCATTTATTGGCTGTGTGACTTTGGCAAACTACTTAACCTATCTGACCCTCAGTTTCCTCATATGTAAAATTTTAATGATAGCAGTAGGCATCTCATAGGGTTGTAAAGAGGATTAAATGTGTTAACATATGCAAAATGTTTAGAACTGTGCCCGAGCTCAATAAATTCCTAACAAATGTTATCTGTTATTATTATTATTGTCTTTGTTCCTTGAAAAGTACAGTAAAGATATGGTAAGTAACATGCCTAAATCAAGGCACATTTTATTTTATTTTATTTATTTTTATAACCACACCTGCGGCATATGAAAGTTCCCAGGATAAGGACAGAAGTGGAGTTATATCTCCTGGCCTACGCCATGGCCACAGCAAAACCAGATCCTTAACCCAGTGAGCGAGGCCAGGGATCAAACCCACATCCTCAGCTTCTTAACCTACTGAGCCACAATGGGAACTCCAAGGCATATTTTAAATAATCATTTAAAAAAACAGTTTTTAAAAGAGAGATAATTCTGGAAGTGTTTTTAAAAGTACTGTATATTTCCAACCATTATTATTTACCAAATTATAATTCTGTTGTTCTGCCCTTCTAACTCAGATGAATCTAGTATACATTTATCAAAACTCAGTTTGCACTGAGTATAATACTTATATTCATATGTCATTGAAATGGATCTGATGAGTATCAGAATTACTATTTTCTGAATTAGCACTGCAGCATACTAATTCATGAAACCTTCCAGTTACCAATAGAGCTTGACTGCTTGTTTCTTTGGGTTGCAAAGATTAACGTGTGAGATTCAGAGCTGAGCTGCCTGTGGATCTGGCAGGCTGGTGACACTGTTGGGTATCTATTCATATGATTTTATGGTGTGTGGTCGAAGCTGGGGGAAGAATTTAATACAGAGAGTCTTGAGTCAAAGATAGAGGGGAGAATTAGATTTGAGAGTCAATTGCTTGGCATCTGGCCAGAAGGACTGGTTTTGAAGTCCTATAGAGAGAGAAATTAAGTCCAGAAGCTACAAGATAAGGTCTGATAAAGGATATGTGAGATTCCAGGAACAAACTGTTCTTCCTGAGGACACATTACAAAGTGAGACAGAATTGGAGTGAGAACCATTTTCATCACACCAAGTCCATCCCCAAACCCATTTTCCGCTGCCAGAAACCCAGTGTACTTAGAATCTGTCCTACCTTGAATGAGAGCTAACCCCCTGAGGCCACATTGTGATGGGGTCAGGGTGGGTGCAGAACCACCTCAGGGGCTTGACTGCACTGTTACACTAAGCAGAGCACTATCCTGTAGGTGGAAACATAAATTGGTGCAGCCACTATGGAGGATAGTATGGAGGTTCCTTAAAAAACTAAAAACAGAGATACCACATGATCCAGCAATTCCACCCTGCACATATAGCTGGAGGAAACTCTAATTTGAAAAGAGACAGTCACCACAATGTTCATAGCAGCACTACTTAACAATAGCCAAGACATGCAAGCAACCTGAAAGTCCATTGACAGATGAATGGATAAAGAAGATGTGGTATTAAAAAAAAATGTGGGAGTTCCCGTCGTGGCACAGTGGTTAACAAATCCGACTAGGAACCACGAGGTTGCGGGTTCGGTCCCTGCCCTTGCTCAGTGGGTTAACGATCCGGCGTTGCCGTGAGCTGTGGTGGAGGTTGCAGATGCGGCTCGGATCCTGCGTTGCTGTGGCTCTGGCGTAGGCTGGTGGCTACAGCTCCGATTAGACCCCTAGCCTGGGAACCTCCAGGAATACTTCTAAGCCATAAAAAAGAATGAAATACTTCTAATGGAATACTTCTAAGCCATAAAAAAGAATGAAATAATGCTGTTTGCAGCAACATAGATGGACCTAGAGATTATCATATTAAGTGAAGTCATACAAAGAAAGACAACTATCATATGATATCACATATTTAGAATCTTAAAAAATGATGCAAATGAACTTATTTACCAAAAAACAGACTCACAAACATAGAAAAGAAACAAACGATTACCAAAGGGGATAGCAGTGGTGGGGAGAAATAAATTAGAAGTTTGGATTAATATAGACACACTACTTATATATATATTTATATATAAAATAGGTAAAAAATAAGGATTTACTCTATAGCACAGGGAACTAAACTCAATATCTTGTGATAACCTATAATGGAAAAGGAGGAAAAGAATCTGAAAAAAATATATACATGCACACATGTATATACATGTATAACTGAACCACTTTGCTGTACACCTGAAACTAACACAACATTGTAAATTAACTATACTTCAGTAAAATTATTAATTAATTAATTTAAAAAAGAGCACAGTCAAACTCATTCCTGAGCACATGTGTGCAGGTGCCCAAACGCTGAGCCCTCCCAGAGGTAACAAGGGGAAGCTTTGAAAGTGATGATTCTATAAAATGGAATTTATTGAAGAATTAACTGTCTTCATTCACAGGGAAAAAAAATAATCACAGTGTTGGCAGGCCATTTTCATTACCTAGTAAGGAGTAGGATTCGAATTCACTCCTCTCTCCCAGGATCCAATCCCTTTTCAGAACAACATGCTGCCAAATTACTTCATAGTGTGGCCACACCACTGTCATGACAACGTCCAAGGAAAGAAACAGAAAAACTGAAGTCAGAGATCTTCATATTACTCTAAACTGAATTACTGCACGTCCACCATTTCTGCTGCATTCTGCAGCACACACAAACAACCACACAAACGAACAACCACACACACATATACCCTCCCACACCACACCCTTCTTTTTTGTACCAGAGGAACTGTGTTTTATCCAGGCAATATTTAACAAAGGATAATTTCCATCTTCTCTCCCCACTGGACCAAGAGAAAGATCAAGGACAGAGGCCCACTAGGACCATGGCTCCTAAGGTGGTCAAAAGACAGAAGTTGCATCTTCTGTGTGCTTCTCCAAGTGGAATCCTTCCAACTCAAATGGTAGAAATGCTTAATTAAACCCATATTTTTTAAGCACTCCAATCTTTTTTAATGTCATTATTTTTCATCTTTTGCATCTGGGTAAATACTCTCATTTTGGCACAAGAAAGAGAAGGCAGATTCCAGAAACCATTCTGCTGCTAGGAAATCTAGCGGCCTGAAAATGAGTTTTTGACAAATTGGAGAGGCCATGTCTTTGCCCTGTACCTAACAGCATGTGGCATTTTGTAAAGTGGTTTCATCCCTTCCACCTCCAGTCCAGCCCAGACCACATTGTTCAGAGCCCTCCCTGGAACCATGCGATGCATGGAACATGGCTATTTCAACACACTTTGCAATCGTTCAGGATGATTGCTGTGACCAAAGTAGATTTTTATGGTTTTTGTTTGTTCATTTTACTTTGATTTCTGTGTTTTTGGCCATCCCAGTGACATGCAGAAGTTCCTGGGCCAGGAATCGAACCCATGCCACAGCAGTGACCCAAGCCAAAGCCATGACAGTGCTGGATCCTTAACTACTAGGCCACCAGGGATTTTCCCAAAGCAGACTTTTAAACCAATGTCCTTTAGTTATTTGGGTTTGCATCTCCCCAGTGATCTGTGCTGTCTTACCGCTGAGAACCATTTCTCTACTTTATTCAGCATCATGTTTTTATGCTGACTATACACACTATGAGCAAAAAGACTCCTTCTAGATATGGCTCCAAATAGTTGATCACAAAAGGCTTAGCCTTAATGTTACAAGGCTAAGTATTTCTATACACTCAGCCTTAATTTGGAATTATATCATATTCATTTGACTCAAGGGATTTTTTCAAATTCCATGATTATTAAAGGCTTCAGCTCTCATAGGTTGAAATTTACCACCGAACTGAGTTAATTTTTCCTTCCTCTGAGTTCTCACAGCACTTCACACTTACTTTTAACTCTGTATTTACTGGGTGTCAAAATCATTTATGTCTTCCATTCCCTCTAGCCAATAATGCCTTAAAGATAATATATATTAGTTATCTTTTTATCCCTGAAGCCTAACCAAGTGCCTGGCAAGGACCTAACAGATATCCAATATATATGTTGTTGGATTGAAATTTTACATGTCCCTGACAACCATTTTAAATGCCCTTGGGCACTGGTTGTACTAAAAACTTTATTTCTTCTTCGTTTATACCACATGTCCATCTGCTCATTACTCTGTGAACAACCACAGGCCTGCCTAAATCCATGAGAGGATAATAGTTCTAAGGGGGACAGAGAGGAATGTTTAGAAAGTTAATTGATATCATATCCATATCAAGATTCCCCTGCTTCTGTGCCATATATGCTCTTTTCCCCATGTTTATAGAAGCCCAAACTCTCCATTACCTGCACTAAGGAAGGGAAGCTATAGTATATATAGTTACAAGTAGTAGACCATCTAAATTATCCCCTTGTCCTTTGGGGGAAAATATTATACAGAAGCAACTTTAGGGCTTCCCATGTGGTTCAGCAGGTTAAGTATCTGGCGTTGTCACTGCAGTGGCTCAGGTTCGATCACTGCCCTGGGAAATGCAACATCCCAAAAAATAAAAATGAAGCAACTTTAGAGACACAAGCCTGAATTCATACATCTTACTTATAAGATAACCACACAGGAGTCACTCAACCTTTCTGAAACTCAGTTTCTAAATCTGCAGTGCTTACCTTTCCTAGCCATAGGACTGGTGTCTGGATGATACAATTAGTACTGTGTTCTGCAAATCATCAAACATAATATACATCTAAGATGATGTGAATATTACATTTGGAATGGAGTCTGATGGCAGAGTGATGAATAAGTTGGCATCAGATTAATAGTTGGAGCTCTGCCAAATAAATATTAGAATACGATTATAGTTCCCAAGACTAAACCCAGTGATAATGTGGAGAGGCAGTCCAGCTACTATTAAATGCAGGGATAACTGGCTGGGGTTATAAAAGAGCCATGATTGATCCACTACAAGACTGGTTTCTCTGCAGATAATCAAGAGTTGACTAATTCACAGCAAGGGCACAAGACGGCACCTTGCACCACCATTGCCCATATGGTGGAAAACGAAGGTTGCATGTGCCAAATGCAGATCCAATTAAAACTTGGAAATGTTGCTGTGTTATCACATTTGAAGCCATAATTAAATTTGCAACTGAGAAGAGCTGCCAAGTTTGCCTCTCTGTTTTGGAAGGTGGGACATCTGTTAACATTAGCATGGACATGGAGCATGGGGAGAAGTCACAAAAATTCTGCTTCAAAATGAACATTCAAAATAAACTATAGTTTCTTTTAAAGCTCGGAATACTAAGCCTTCTATTGTTTAATTGCCTCAGTTTCCTTGTTACCTCTCCTACTTTGTGATTTTTCTAGTAGAAGTGACTTTCCCCTGACATTGCTCATTTCCAGAGTCAAAGCTTTTAAAGATTAGAATTCATATCTGACTCAAATTTCAACAAGGAAGTGTGATCTATGATCAGAATTAAGAAGCTTTAAGGAAGACCCTTGATACTTCATGTGGCACTACCAGAGAGTGCTAGAATTACACACGACTTGATTCAACCACCTGTAGAAGGCAGCAAAACTGGAAGGCTCTGGAGCACACAGTTCAGTAATAATATTAATGTATTTGCTTTTATGTTACAGACAACCTCAACTTTCATATTCCAAAATTACTTTAAACCAAATGTCAATCTTATGTAGTAGTTGTATTCTCATTGTACAGAAAAGTAAATTAAGATTTTGAAATACTGAATGCTGATGATCTCCCAGCCAAATGGTACAGAGAAGAGAAATAGAACCCAGGTTTTCTAAATCCTACTCCACATATATGTATTTAATTTATAGGCTACATTCATTTAATACATTCAACACATTTAACACAATAATTTAATACATGCAATTCTACATTCAATGGAGCCAACCATCCCCACATAAAGAGCTAAATGTTTTCATCCAAACCATTTTTTCAAGATTGTACTAGAAGATTAAATTAAAATCCATTTTCCTACCCATTAGGATGAAACCCTAAATGGAACAATATGAACCAAAAGCAACACTCTCACTATAGCTTTGACAAATTCTACATCGGACTATGAAGTACCAAAACGGGGAAGGAAAAGAATGTCAAGGAAAGAGCTCTAAGCTAAAGGGCCTGAGTTCTGGTCCTTGTGGCACCTTGGCCAAAGTATTTTTTCATTTCAGCATCATTTCCACAATAGTTGGTAGAGGTATGTCTGAAGTAGTTTCTCCCTAAGAGCTCTTCTAGCCTTAATAACCTCATGATTCCTGGGAAGGACAGTGAGCTGGAATTGCACCTTATATTTTCCTGAAGCATTGTCAGATCTGAGTTTGAATGACTACACTCATGCAGGTCACACACTTACAAATATTTTCCCTATAGTAATTCAGCCCCCAGACTCTCCAGCAAGTCACAGCGAGTCCTTAATGATTATAAATGTAAGCAAGGAAGCAAGCAAATTAGCTGTGCAATTAATGACATGACAGCAAGAGAGATCTCAGAGCAGCAGTTTATATGGGAGGATTCTCAGAACTGCTGGAGCGGTTCATCTTAAGTGGTCATATAATTTGATATGAAAGGTGGCTTAATAAGATGGGGAAAAAACACTCAGAAATGATAAATAAAATCTAGTCCTCTTTCACTATATTTATAGTGAATTCTAGAAATATTAATTTTATATATAAAGTAAGAAGATAGAAAACTGAAAATCAAGAGCACTGTGAAATAGGAGTTCCCTCATGGCTCAGTGGGTTGAAGATCTGGCATTGTCCCTGCAGCAGTTCAGGTCACTGCTATGGTGCAGGTTTGATCCCTGGCCCAGGAATTTCCTCACACCATGGGTGCAGCCAAAAGAGGGGGGAAAAAAGGGAAAAAAAAAAAAAAGATCACTGTGGAATAGTTTGAAACTTCTGAATTTTCCAGAGAGGGCTTCTCTTGGTATTCCTGACCCCAAAACAGAATATGGCAAGGCTTTAGTCTATGAAGGACCTTTACACACATGGCTTTGTTTGATTCTCACTGCAGCCCTAGGAAGTAAGACAAAAGGGTGTTATTTTCCCCCATTTCATAGGTGGAGGGGGTACATTAAGAGATGTGCCCAAGGTCACACATCAGGAAGTCTATTATGCATTTGAAGCCACCAAAATATGTTAAAAGCCCACAAAATATACATTTCTCTTCATGTGGCAGTTTCAGAAGACCATGGAAACTTACTCAGTCAAGCAGCCCACTCCTTGCCCCAAAAGGCAGCCAGAGAAAACAGCTAAACATTTGAGAACATACAAATCAGCAGGGACAATATTGTTTTTCTGAGTCTCTTGCAAGAGGCCAGAACAATGTAATACAGTATCCTTTTGG